>NC_090935.1:1434312719-1444312719 GCF_040938575.1 Ambystoma mexicanum
TAACAGATTCTCTGACACAGGACGGAAATGTTGGCACCAATGCTCTGCATGGTCTATTACAATCCAAGCAGCGTATGACAACTCCTACTTGCCAAGGATGAAAGGGTCCATCTCTTATAGTTTGTCCTCGGTTTTATTCTGTATGAATGCTTCCCGTATTTTCTGGTGAATTTCTGGATCACCAGTGTGTTCATAGAAAAAGAGTTTAACAGCACCCCGAAGAGCACCCGTGGATGTTACTTATATAGTGGTTATAGAAATGGCTGTTGGACGATTTGTGATACTTACTTTTGAACACAGGTTAAAACACTTATACAATGATAGAATATGCATGTATTAAATATTAGAAGACTATAAACTAAGGGGGTCATTCAGAGTTGGGCGGATTTTGTAATACCACTGAAGAAAGTTACGAGCTACGCCGGGTGCATTTCTGAAAATCCACTCTTCGCAAAATGTACCACCAGCAGAAGTGGTCTTCCTGGAATACCTCCAGTACTAATTCAGAAATACCACCTCTGATGGTGGTAACGTAAAAAGTGTATTGGAACATTGTTTTCCAGCCATTTTCAGGATCAATGTGATGGGAGAAATTGGAAAACCTAGACAGTTAACTTGAATTTTTCATGGGGAAAAGACTCTGGGAGCCCGGATAAGGAAGTACAATGGATTTGAAGCCAAGACGAAGATCATCCAACATGGAGTCTTCTGGATTTCTCTCTTTCTGTTGTAAAAATTGTAATACAATTAATACAAATAAAAAGATTTTTTTTTTTTAATTATGTACCGTACTAGCTCATATCACTAGTGTCAATGTTCTTATGCACAAAAGGTTACATTCTGGCCCTTTTGTGCATTATGTGGGCAAGGTGATGAGAGGTGACAATCAGAGATGCTCACCTTTTTACCCCCTCGATAAGGCCCTTTGTAAAACCTTGTTAACTCTATTGAATGGAAGCATCTGTGCTACGGTTCTGTACAGTAAAATGAAAGATGGAAAACATTTAGGGCCAGTTTTGATATTTTTTTTAAATAGGTGGATTCACTGCAAAAATCTGCTGAGAAAATACCACCGCTGGTATGCCAATGGAAAGCCACTAATGGCATTTGATCAAACCCTGAATTGGGTAGACTGTAAAATCAACAGTGTTTGCCAAATACTGACGAGTTTAGTGTTACCTCCCAACTCTGAAGGATCCCATAAGTATGTGATTATTTTTCATTGCCTTGTCCAGAACACTCTTCTATTATGTGATAAGCAAAAAACACATACACAAATCAACAGCAGCTTCAGATAGATTACACGTCACACACATAACACTGTCACAAATACACTCAAACACATTACCCCAGTCACAGAAACTGAAACACACACATTCTACCATATTTCAAAACACACATAAATGAAATAGGCAGCTCTTGCTCCCTCCCCATCAGCAGGTTCAAGGCGTATTCTCTCTTCTTCCCAAGTTGAAATATGCAGTCATCTTTTCAAGAAAGTGCAACTTGGGAGCAAAAAAAAGCCATGCCCCCTTGCCGTCTTTCGCTCTGCATTGTCCAAGTGAAGACCCCATAGCCACAATTACCAGAAAGACCCCGGCCGCGGCTCCTTGTCAGGTTTTGTAGAGGCTCACTGGCAAATCATAGTGGTCTTCTGTCTGACTTCAAGAAAGGGCAATAGAATGTGGTGAAGGGCAATGAATGGGTTTGTTGTGAAGGGGAATTAAAGGGCATGAGTGCAAGAAATTGGTGACTGAGCAATTTGGGTAAGGGAAGGAAGTGAGTGTAAGGGAAGGGGATTCAGTAAATAGTTAAAAGTTGGAGCAAAAGGGGAACTGAGGTCTAAAGGTTAATTGTAAGAAACAGGGAGGCATTGAGAATGTGCTGCAAGGAAAAGACACCATAGGATAATGGGTAAGGATAATAGGGTAAATGAGACGGAGGTACTCATCTGGAACGGTAGGTCAGTAGGTTGACTTTTGCTGAGATCTATGTCTGATTAGATTGTGGGGATGGCTTGACCCAATTTCTTGTTTCTGACTAAGTGATGCATACTTGTTTTATGACCATATGTTTCAATAACTACTTCAATTATACTTTTTCAGGTTGCTTAATCATGAGATTTGGTGCTTTGGAAGTACACACAATTGTATGAACTAAGATTATAATTATAGTAAGTTACCATTATAATTACAACCTTAGTCTGTTTCTCAGATGTATTTGCCCCAGGATAAAGAGAATTTATTTAGTTTAGCCCTTGAATATGAACTCTGCTCTACCAATGAATTTTCTATGCCACTTCTTTACATTGTTCTCCAACTAAAGTGGGATGGGAGGAGATGTAGCCAGTTGTCAAATTACATGCTGTAACACATTGAAAACTGGGCTTAAATCCCAGCTTTCCCATTTCACAAATTAGATTATCCTCGGGTCTGTGATAGTCTTGTCCACAAGATGCTTGTGTAGGTCAACCTCACAATTTGTCAATTTATGCTCACACGCAATCAAATTATACATCCCTTTAAATGTGTCAACTTTGTTACCAGTCACCCACCCGCTCAGATATTTCAACAACAAGTGAGTGAACGCTTCAAATGATTGCCACTTTTCTTTCTGAGCCCTCTGAAGTTCTTGAGATACTGTTCTGAGGTTTTATAGAACATCCTGAGGAGGGCCGCCTTCATGCTGTCATAAACAGGCCTTTCCTCAGGAGTTCACTGAAGAATTGCATCAGTCCCTGGTTTCAGTAAGCGACTCATCAGGGCTGCATCCCACAGTACCTCATCCATCTCCTGTAGCTGGAAAACCAGCTCAAGCACTTCAAACCAGTCAAAAATATCCTTCCCCACTTCATAAGCCTGCACTAAATCTTCGGGGATGTACCATCAGCGCTTATCCTGGGCACTCTGGTTTGAGCCGCTACTGCTGCTTTCACTAGAGGTGGATCTGTTGGCCTCCTTCTTCTCTTCAAATGCCAGCTTACGCTGTTCTATGGCCGCCCTGTCCCGCTCTATGGTGACCTTATCCCGCTGTTTCTGTTCCTCTAGCACTAGTCTCCTCTCCTGGAGCAGGAGCTTTCTAGCCGCTACCTCATTAACAGCTGGAAACAATTACTGCGCCACTTAGAGATTGTACTGAGGCCTGAGACCTGCGGGATGCTGCACTAGCCCCAGTCGTCACTGACACTCTCAAGTGTTGAGAAACCACACCTGCCCCCGCCGGCGGGGTGATTGGCGAAAAGCACTGCTCATGCAGTCGTCATCATCATTTTCCCTCTCCTAAAGGTGTTGTCCATTCGGGTACACAGGGCCTAGCCTGTCCCTTGGGGTCTTCTCCCCAACCACCCTTGCTTCTACACAAGCTTGGAGGCTGGTCAGCAACTCCGGTTTATTAACCTTAGTGTTGTGGGGAAGTCCCCTCTCTTGACATAAGACGTGCAGGACATCCTTGGTCCTGCCTTTTATAGTCTTCATGTCAAGATCCATGACTATTACTAATACCTAGCAGTGGCTAAACGTTGCCTGCAACAGTACTTTTATCGTTGGGTGACTAAGCTGCGCGCAAGGCTCCAACTGATCCGACCGCTTGCCACCAATGTGACGAACCAACTTCCGGGGGACCAGTGGTCCAGGGATGAATATCGGTTTCTAAACCATCAATCAGCTCCACACCTCTAGTACACCAGAAGGGATCCCAACAGATTGGAAACACAAGTCAATTGTAAACCTCCTTATCAAATTTTGGTAACGTGGATGGAACAGCAGGCTTATCTTCGCAAGGTCGTGGATCGTTGGTTAGTTGCAACACAGCGAAAATAAAATGATTACCCAATGATAAAAGGGACTATCCAGTAATGGTTGTATACAAATATCTACTTTATTATTATTACAACAGACGGTTCTAGCACATTACAAAATACAGCCCACCCTGCAAAGGAACACAAAGGACAGACAGTTTCATGAAGGAAAGGGGGGCACACTGGATACTGACAGGAGGCTATTAGGTAAAGCAATCAGTCTTAACTGTTCAAGGTTATTTGGTTTCAGCACCAAGGGAGCAAGGGGTAGTAAATGTCACTAGGGGCCTTTGGAGACTGCAACAGCCTCATTCTAAATCTTCCTGCTTCGACACTCCGCCCTCTGCAACTCATCCAAAACAGGACTGTAAGACTTTTCCTTGGCCTCAAGCCCAGGGATCGTATCTCTCAAGCAGTGAAATCTCTGCACTGGCTCCCAGTGGCTGTGAGGATTAAGTTCAAAACCCTCTGTATTGTCCACAAGGCCTTCTGGGGCCTGGGGCCTCAATACCACCAACTCTCCCTTCGTAAATATCTTCCTTCTTTAGCTCTTCGCTCCTCCGCCTCCAACTCCCTCAGGGTCAATCGCTTCTCCAAGCAACGAGTTGGTGGTAGATTGCTTTCTTCAGCTGGGGCCTCCCTTCCACCCTGCCTCTCTGAAACTTGAGTAGACCATCTCCAGTTCTGGAAGCACCTCAAGACCTACCTCTTTGCTTCTGCTTTCTCTCGTCCTCTCGCCTGCTTAACTCCTGGCTGAAACTGCACTGGTCACCTGGCTCCCCTCTGATCTTCGGCACAGGTCCCCTCCCTACCAGTTGCACACCTGCACTGCCTCCCTGGCAACCCTTGCACTTGGGGCTTGTTTCTATTTATTTATTTATTTATTTGCATTTTTAAAGCACTCACGCAGCCCGAGGGCATCGAGGTGCTGTTACAGGAATATGTCTTAGTTGCGTATTTATAACGTGCTTTCTAAGCGTGAACCCAGGGATCGAACATGTGTTGCTTCGTGTCATCTTGTTTCCAACGCGAGCACGTTGCCGCTGAGCTATCCTCCCGGGATTCTGTATCCCTACAGTCCCCTTACCAGCATTTGGACACTTGATGTCTGCACTTACCCTTGCACTAGCAACCAGCTGGCTGCACTTTTTAATTGTGTTTACTGTATGCTCCATGTACTGCACTGCCCCTTCCCCTTTCCCCTCGCACTTTTCCCCTCCCCCTCCCCTGCACTTGCACAATCTCAATGTCACTTGGCCTAGTAAAATTGTTGTCTCTGTCTTTCCTTTGTTCCCCCTCCCTTGCCTCGTCGCGCCTTGAAACACTTGTGTATAGGCGCTTTATAAATGCGGAGTTGGCTGTAGAGTTGCAGTCTGTGGCAGTCACTCCAAACCTTTTCTCCAGAGACAGGAGTCTCTCTACCGTGTCTACTCGCATACGTGGGAGGACCTATAAAATCTCCACCCAGCCGCGGAGCGGCCGCGGAGTTGGCTGTAGAGTTGCAGTCTGTGGCAGTCACTCCAAACCTTTTCTCCAGAGACAGGAGTCTCTCTACCGTGTCTACTCGCATACGTGGGAGGACCTATAAAATCTCCACCCAGCCGCGGAGCGGCCGCGGAGTTGGCTGTAGAGTTGCAGTCTGTGCACGTCTGAAACAATGGAAACAGCGGCACCATCAGCGAATTCCACCCCCACAGCCAAAACCACGGACCGAGACCCAAAGGTCACACAAGAGGGTCGCCAGCTTCGAAGTGCGCACTCACGCCCCACTGTTGAAAAAAACCTACAACAATACAGCGCACAATCTCATCTTACGCCGGGCAAATCTCACAAACACTCGAAAACTTTAACAGGCTCAACTGTGAACGCCCGTTGGAAACAGGATTCCTTAGAAAGATCCGGGCCCAGTACTTCAAATATAAATATAGAAACTACTCACCAAGAGTTAGGCCCAGGGGAAACGGAGGACCCGCTCCGGCGGACCTTGGAGGACGCCCTCCCGGCCCTGGTCCCGCCGAGCCTGGATCCCGAGGGCGACTTGTCGGTGCTCCAGAGCCCGCGTCAACGACCTCCTGCACTGGCCACGGCGGAAAACAGCAGCTGCAAACCGCGGTCTTGCCCGCGACTCCCACCCCTACAGCCCCGGGACCCGATGGCCTCCGGAGGGAGGATCGAGGACCGAGAGCGGGGGGAGGGGCTCGCTTTGGCGGGGAGCGCGGATCGCATGCCGCAAAGTGTCCTGGAGGACGAGCGAAGCCCGGCTCCCGCGGCAACGGCCCCGGCAACGGCCTCCCCGGAAATGGCCCCAAGCGAGGCTGAGCACCCGCAGGTCTTTCTGGGGGTGGGGCCGACTTCCAGCGCCAACCCCACGGCAGGACGCGACGCATAGTGGGGAGGGCCTGATGGCCAAAGGGACACACCCATTGCCGAAGAGGACGTTCAACCCTCTCGGCCAACACGAAATGGCCAAATAGACCCTTCAGTAGAGCCTAGAAGCTCCGAAAGTCATGGAGAAATCAAGGACAACCAAGCCAGCAAGACACCAACACAATTAAAACCCCAAGTGCTCCTAAGCAAGTCACTGAACATTCTTTCTTGCGACTCAGCAGTCGAGCACATAGCCCCAGGAAACACAGGAAATGAAGAGCAGGTCCCAGCTCTGGAAGAGCCTCCGCAACCACTGCCCGCGCCCCCGGAGGTCTTGAAAAACAAAAAAAAACGCACTAGAAAAGAGACGGAACCTTCGGACACAGGAAACGAAATTTCCAGTTGGAAGAAAGTCCCTTCAAAAACTACAAAAAAAACTCAAAAAAGTACAACCAAACCACATATGTCAAAAAACCAAAAAAACGGCCAATTAACAAAAAATCACCGGGGCCTGAAACCAACAAAACCATCGGTAGCCACTCTCGTAACAGACTTCTTCCATGCTTTTGCGCCAGAGACGCACCTGAGGCAAGCGGACCTCACCGATGAGGAAATACTGGAGGCAATTAAAACGTGCCAACCACCAGAAAAAGCGAGAAAAATATTTGTCCCGATAAATACCTGTGTTCAACACCAAAATCTCACAAACGATATCCAACCCGCATCTCCTTTAAAACAAGCCTCACAGGCGAAATCAGCAAACAAAACAGTCCCGCCCTTACATCAAACACCGGGTACCCAGGTCACACCCAAGAGGAAAGCCACACCGAAAAAATCTACGGACCTTGTCCAAGTTACCGTCCACCCTGAAAAGTTCGATGACATGACGCTACCAGCCTTACTTAAGGAAAATCTGGCACCAGCCATTTGCAAAACTAGACAGTTAGCCAGTGAAGAACCCTCACTGTCAAACCTCCTCAACTCAACTACCCCACTCGAAACCATAGAGCAGACAGGGCCCCAGCCCTCGCAAGACCCACCTTCTGAACCACGAAAGCAAACTTTCCCCCAACTTGACCATGAGTCTGATACGCTCCCAAATAAAGCTGTTGCGATCAGCCAAACTAAGGAACGGCCGACCCGCAACAGGCAAGGGGGATCATTGCCCGCCCTCCCCTCAAATCTACATTTACCTGGGCGACTCAGTGGTGGCCTTCCGGACCTTCCCTCTTCGCCTACAGTAAGACGGATTCTAAACGAGTCCAGTATACTTTCGCCCGCTCCAAAACAAGGCCCCCTTCCCCAGGGTCCTACAACGGAGCCGGCATCGCAGCACAAGAGAGATCTTCTCCCAATAATGTCAGCTATCACCATTGCAATGAACCCGTTTACTAAATTGTATGAAAGCATTAACGAAAATCTGAAAGACAACTCAGCTATTCAAGCCACAATGCTCACGAAATTAAGTTTTCTGGAAGGTTACATCACCGCCTTACATGATAAACTCAAAATCTTAAAGCAAGCCATAGAAATCGGCCACAAAGGAATGGAAAACCCTCCTACTCCACCCGACATAGGGACAAAACTGGGAGTCCAAATCTCCCCAGTCGAACATTTAATTTCATCCCCCAGCACTCCCTTCAACAACCAACTGGCCGCTGGCCTCTTAATCCCGGAACAACAAGAGGTGATTGATATCACAGAAGAAACGGCAAACATTCCGCCCCCACCGAATAAGCCAGCGAGTGAGTCTGATCTCTCTTACCCTTTGTTCACAGGCATGAGACGGGAAATAAAAAAAAACTAACCCCAGCGGAGGGAAATCCGAAACACAGAATCAATCCTTAGCACTGCGACTAAACTCTGGGTCAGCGAAACAGAAAGAAAAAACAAAAACCTCGGCCCGGAGTCCGACCGCACTCCAACAAACCCAAAAAGCCTCTCTTAGATCACTAGAAAACTTCCTAGAAGATGAGGTTCTGATGAATATCTCTCAACATCTTGAAGACATGGAAGATCAACCACCTGAAAAATATGAGAAAACACTTAAACCATTAAAGCAGCAGTCTACTTCAACTAAAATAGATCAAGTCGCAAAAAAAGAAAACCCAAAAGAACTGTCAGAAGAGGACTCTCCGTATTATTTCATCACCTTGGAAGAGCGTAGGAAACTTCTCCATCGTCGGAATCCTGCCACCTCTTGTAGCCCAACGAGCTCTAGAGTGGTGTCATTCACATGTCCCCCAGTTCGCGAGGGGCAAACTCGGAAAAAGCTAACCTCTAGCAACCAACTTGGCATACAGGATGCACGACAATTCCGGGACCCTTATCAAAAGTCCAAAGAAAACACACACTCAGAATCAAGAAAATCCGATAAGAGGGGGCAACACTTGCGGTCCCACTTTATTTCAAGGACCGAACAACCTCGGAAAAGACCGGACCCTACAGGGGAATCCCCGATTAAGCTTGAACAACATGCTGAAAACGACGATGACATTATATTGAACAGACGAGGAATCCTCACGCTATTTAGCCTGATTCCGACCCTCCGGAAGATCAAGTCCTCAGATTTAAAAATCATAGATCCATATCATTCGAACAAAAGAGCAAAAGCCTATATTCATCCAACTTCGAAGTATATAAGGTCGAAAATTGAGGATGCAACAAGCGACCTGGCTGCGCTAGGCTATACAGTGCAAAGAGAGCCGCAAAACACGGAAAAAACCAACCCAGGAAAAAAATCGACCCGAAAGTCCAAAACTTCGGGGCAAGAGCAAAAAGTGGAGCCACAAAGCCTCTCAGGGCTAACCCGAACAGTGGTAAATTCATTCTCAAAGTTATCTGAGAGCCACCGAGAACTAAAACCCGTCACTCCTAGGCGCGACAAGTCAAACGAGTCCACAGAAGAGTCGTCCCCGAAGCCGGAACATCCAAAAGCAGATCGTCCAAATTCGACTAAGACTGTGTCTATGGCGGAAACCAACAGGTCAACCTACAGAGCTCAAATAGAAAGCGCCTCTTCAGTCCAAAAATCAACCGCAAAACTACAGGAGCTGTGGGCCTGGCTCCCAAAGGCCCTATTACAAGGGTCCAAATCCAAATAGCAATTCGCAGGTCCCCCAGTAGAGCCCAAGGGTAAACGGAATGTCAGCCGGCTCATACCTTCATTAAATTTCTGCTCATGGAATACGAGAGGCCACTTACATCTCACCACAACGGGCGATGCAAACTTAGCTTCATTTGACATTATTTGCCTCCAAGAGACCTGGCTCAGAAACAATCCAACTATGGATGGGTACGACACAATTCTGGCCCCAGCAAACAAAGGAGCCCTAGGTCGGCCGACTTCAGGTCTTCTTCTGGCCTGTCGACAGGGAATCGGGCTGACCCTCAAGTCAACCCTCCAAGCAAATCTGTCAATCCTAGCAGTATTATGCGAATGGTCTGAAAAGCCCCTCTCCCAACCGCTGCAAATAGTGGTGATTAACACTTACTGGAACCCGGCGGCAATAAACCATCAGTCTTACCTCTTAATGATGGAAAACCTGATTGACGATATCCAAGCAACACGTCAGGTCTCTTCAATCATCATCTGCGGCGACCTGAATGCCAAATGCCCTAGAGAATTGCGAACATTGGATGCATCCTCGCAAACTACAACAGCACTGAAAAGAGGTCTCCTATGGTCTTCCTTGATGTCCTCTAGAAAATTCGAAAACTTGAACTTCGCCTTCCCAAACAAAAACCGTCTGCCAACTTGGGAACAAGGCCCACTAAAAGCGACCATAGATTATATCTATGTATCCAGACCGCTTTTGAACAAAGTTCAATTTTTTGAAGTCCGACAGACTACAGCCAGCGACCATAATCAGCTGACAATGTCGCTGGCAAATTACCACAAGGCGCCTGAACTCCATTCTACGGAAGTAGAACCAAACGCCCGTGGAAACCGACTAAACCTGACGACCCGAGCGGTTAAAACTCTCCTGGCAAACTACACCGGGGAAGACAGACCCAAGGGCGTAAAGAATCTTGATTACGTACCTTTGCTGTTAAAACACCGAACGAACTCCAAACAGCTTACCCCTGTCCATGCACCCCCAAAGCACGCCTACGATGCCACCTTGGTGGCCAAACGAAGGGAGTTGCGAAAACTTAAAAGACAATTAGGAAACGACCCGTCAAACAAAGAAAAATTAAAAGCGGCAACCTCAATCTACAAATCATGGGTGAAAGAACATCGATACCGTCTATACCAACAAGACGCTGAAAAAATGTTAACAGCCATCAATGGTAACAAAGCTAAAGAATTCTGGTCCCTGTTGAAAGCCACAGTGCCTTCAATGAACAACTCCATAATCAATGCCATGCCAGAGCACAAATGGATCACGCACTTTTCCTCGGTCTTTCAAGCCCCCGCTCAAATCATCTGTCGGGATCACACAGCCCAGAAGACAGCCTGGATTCAACTAAATGACCGAGAAGAAATTAGCAACCATATAAAAAATCTGAAGATCTCCAGAGCTGCGGGTCCAGATGGGATTTCAAACATCGATCTGAAAAACAACTACACGGAATGGGCAACTTTGCTAGCCTCAATCTTTCAGAAATGTTCTGAGCAGCAATCTCTGCCGCCGTCCTGGACAAAAGCTATCATCGTCCCGATCTATAAAAAGGGGGACATCACAGACCCCCGAAACTATCGCCCTATTGCCCTGTTGGACTGCATTGGTAAAGTCTACGGAAGCTTACTCCTGAACCGTTTTCAATCTTGGGCCGAAAAAGCCCCATGCAATGACAACTACCAATCGGGCTTTAAGAAAAATACGGGAACGACGGCGAACATCTTAGCGATCAGCACCCTAAAAAGCAAAGCCTGGGAAAAAAAATCACGGATCTTTATCGCCTTCATCGATCTAACGCAGGCTTTCGACCTCGTCGACAGACACCGCCTATGGGACAAACTGGAGAGCTGGAATTGCCCTCAAGAAATATTCCAACCAATCAAAGCTCTCCACACGGATACCTCACTCAGGGTTCGACTCTCCCAAAGAGGCGACCTGTCAGACGAAATCCAGACCGGGCGAGGGGTAAAACAGGGATGCCCGCTAGCACCCGCCTTGTTCCTGGCATACCTAGGAGATTACGGCGATTTTGTAGACCTGGAGCACACGTTTCCGCCGTCCCTCGCATCCTCAAAAATAAGTTACCTTTTGTATGCTGACGATCTAATCCTCCTGGATCAGACCCAGATCGGCCTCCAGAGACAACTAATAAACCTCCTGAGATACACAGCCGAAAACAACCTAAAAATAAACCGAGAAAAAACAAAAATAATGATTCTGGGAGGAGGACGGAAGAACAACAAATCCTCCGAAAAATTCAAATGGTACTTAGAGGGTAAAGAGATCGAGCCGGTACCCGACTATAAATACCTAGGTGTCCAAATCGACTCTTCAAAAAACGAAACATCTATGCAGCTCGCTTTGGAAATAAAGTTGGGGAAACTAGCGTCACAAGCAAAAGCAATAGATACAAAATTTGGTAAATTTTCGTGCATTCCCGTAATAGACTTCTACAAGAAAAAAGTCGTCCCCTCAATTACCTATGGAACAGAGGCCATGCCAACAATCCCAGAAAGAACTTGGCAAAAACTGGAGAGCAAGTTCTGGAAATCAGTCTTAAACCTTCCAAAGTCTACATCCATTGCTGCAATTAGACAGGAACTTAGCCTACTGTCACTAAGAGCAACAGTAATCCTAAACTCACTTAGGTTATTCAGGAAATGCATTACGGCCGACACTGACCAAATATTTGGTCTACTGAACACAGAACTACAAAGCGGCAAAGTTACAATGCTAAAAACATGGAAAAACAAAATTACGTCCAACTTAGAATCAGTGACGTGCACGGAAGCTGACCTTATTACAAACCCTCTGAGAGTTTATAAGAAACTGAAAGAATTAGACTGGATACAGACCCAAGACCTAGTCAACAAAAATAAACTCCTTTTCCACCTTCCCACCGTGCACTCCAAATTAAATGAGCCGATGAAATATCTCCGGAAATTTCCAAACAGGAGAGCAAGAAATTACATGTTAAGAATCCGGCTAAATTTACTGGAAACAAATGAGATCCTGAACATCCGAGGCCTTTCTGACTCTAATACATGCCGCTTGTGCAACGTCGAAACCGAATCTATCAGGCACCTATTGATCTCATGCCCAGCAACCCTAGACTTAAGATCAGCCTGCATAAAGCACTTTAGCCCAGAAGAATACGGATGGGACGAGGCAACGTGTTGGAACAGACTGATAGGTGGGGACCGAAACTGCTGGTTACTAGCTTCAACCAAAATTCTGCAACTCACCATGCAGAGGATAGAGTCCAAACAGCCTCATCACTCGTGAAACCACTGGACTTTTTCTGGGCTACTTCAGTGAAAGTCATTTTCTTGCCTTTTCTTCATTTCTTTTGTAAAGTTCTAAATGAACACATACAAATAAAAAAAAAAAAATAAAAAAAAATGCCATAACATACCATATCATATCAGGGGGACAGAACCAAAATGTACCTGGTGCTTGAGATGATCTTGATGCTCGACAGAGTCAAGTCGGTTCCAAAATGCTTTGCAGCTCCTATGACAGAGTTCAAGATGGGAGACAGCTGCAGGTATCAGGCAGCAGGCAGTTCGGCAAGCAAGGTTGGACGGATGGCTGCAGGTTGTCCTACAGAGTGGGTTGGGGTCAAAAACCATTGTCTCTGTGCTGGTTGGCAGATCTGGAATGCTGTTCAAGGCATCTCGGACGGCTTTAGTGACTGCAGCATGACAACAGTCAGTGGTGCAGCCTGTCGCGGTTGGAGAGCTTGACTGTCTCGAAAATGTCTTTAAAAGATGGACGCTGGTTGATGCTTGCTGTTGCACTCCTCCTAGCTTCTTTGCAGGGCTGGTGTTGTCCTTTAAGACAAATGGTCAAAAGCTGAGGAGAGTGTTTGCAGGCAAAGGCCTTGTCCTTTGTCCAGAGACTCTCTGGAACTTCCCACAGAGGAAGCTTGCTGGCAGAACCTAGCAGCGCATGATGTGTGCTAGCTGGGTACCAGTTCTGGAACTGCTGGACGGGTCCTCTGAGATCTGTATCGTTCTCTCTTCCCTGTGAGATGTTAAGGGCAGGGATCTTTCTTCCCTCTTGGAAATCCTGGCCTTCCTTTAATGGCGTAAGCTTTAAGGCATACTGTACCTTTACTGATCACAAAAGTGATGGGTGGAAGGTTTCGAATGAATCTAAACCACTGGCAATTGCTCTGGGCAACCTTCCACACCACCGTTTTTTAGCCCGTCTGCGCCATTGCAAAAGGGGACCAGCCATGTGCAAATCAGTCAGCAGCAGCCGCCACCGAAGCTAGCAGCCCAGCCCAAACTGCTAGGCCAGGTCCCCTCTGCACAGAAAATCAAGCCACCCCAGACATGTTTCGGCCTTGTTGGACCTCCTCAGTGAGGTGCAGCCTGGTTCCCTGTGGCGCAGCGAGCAAGGGACCCACGTCTGGGCATACCCTCTCTCACAAGGAGAAACAAACTGACCACAAAAGTGATGGGTGGAAGGTTTGAAATGAATCTAAACCACTGGCAATTGTTCTGGGCAACCTTCCACACCACTGTTTTTTAGCCCGTCTGCGCCATTGCAAAAGGGGACCAGCCATGTGCAAATCAGTCAGCAGCTGCCGCCACCGGAGGTAGCAGCCCAGCCCGAACTGCTAGGCCAGGTCCCCTCTGCACAGAAAACCAAGAAACCCCAGACATGTTTCGGCCTTTTTGGACCTCCTCAGTGAGTACCAGACTGATTTGCATATGGCTGGTCCCCTTTTGCAATGGCGCAGACGGGCTAAAAATCGGTGGTGTGGAAGGTTACCCAGAGCAATGCCAGTGGTTCAGATTCATTCAAAACCTTCCACCCATCACTTTTGTGTTTACTGTTTGTCTCACTATGTGAGAGAGGGTATGCCCAAACGTGGGTCCCTTGCTCGCTGCGCCATAGGGAACCAAGCTGCACCTCACTGAGGAGGCCCAACAAGGTCAAAACATGTCTGGGGTTGCTTGTGTTTCCGTGCAGAGGGGACCCGGCCTAGCAGTTCGGGCTGGGCTGCTACCATTGGTGGCAGTACCAGACTGATTTGCATATGGCTGGTCCCCTTTTGCAATGGCGCAGACGGGCTAAAAAACGGTGGTGTGGAAGGTTACCCAGGGCAAAGCCAGTGGTTCAGATTCATTCAAAACCTTCCACCCATCACTTTTGTGTTTACAGACTGTACCTTTAGCCAGCGTCCAAATGAGTCCTTCTTCTTACTCCTTTTGAAGTCGTCGGATGATCTTCCAAAAGAGGGATTCAACCCTCTTTTAAAGCCAAATGGGCCCCAGTTATTGGTGCCGGATAAGCCTACCTTAATGAACCAATCCTGGGTCCACACCAATAATCTTCTGTTATGCGTGAGGTCATAACCAGAGTGCTTTGCAACAGGAAAGGTAAGGGGTGACAACATGTAATTTTAATATATTTAATTTCTTCCCGCATAGTTCTTTTGACTTGATGGCAGGGGACGCACCAGAGGAACACCGCATTTTTCAAGCATCATATTACACGAGCATAGCCTGTTTGTGCCCCCGGTTGAGACTATTTCATTTGGACTCAAGATACCATTATCACTTATGCGAAAGCGCACACCTGCAGCACGTCAGCTTGCCTCCCACAATGGCGGGCGGTCCCCCGCGCAGCTGCCTTGTGTAGCCTCACAACTTATATTAGTATCCCGACAGCAAGTGAAATTTAGGTTTCCTCGCTTGATCCTGGGATTCCCTCGGAGGTGCTTATTGATTTCCACCGACACAGAGGGGTTACTTTGAACCCCTGACTGAATATCCACATCGGCTGCCGTTTAGGTGAGTTTTACTCCCCCTTCCATATCGCCATTGGATTGAGCTTTGAACTAGACCTTTTAAAGTCTTAAGATTGATGGGCTTGCTCTACCTGTAAATTTGGGTGTATTGCATGCCAGCGAGAGCGGCCTATGGCTACCATACCAACAATAAGGGCTTATTAGGGCAGACTCAAAATAGCAAATGGTGTCCTATCGGGGTACCGATTCGTGGTAGACATTTAATTTTAATTTGAACGCCTTTTCACTTTGCACAGGCCTCTCAACCCAATGATGTTCGGATCAGCCGCCTGACGTTTCCGCCAGTTGACAACGATGCACCTTTGCACAGTTGCCTCCCGGGGTCGTGGCGTGATTGATTGCAGGCTGAATCAGACTGACATTACAGGTACCGTATTGTGGCCGCACTACATTTTAAATACTGCACGGCCATGGATTATACCGGCACGATGCCTAATTACATCCGTTTTCATTTTTTATAGTGTCATTCTGAGCCTGTATGGAACCATTCGTGTAATCAAAGATTGAAGCTGTCTTTACACGTTTAATGCGTTTCTACATATGTCTGATTAACCTAAGTAAGGTATGGTCTGTTAATTCTGTATGATGACCTTTTGTGCTCGGTGGGTACGTGTTGAGGTCCTTTTCAGATCAGGCACTATTGCTTAGCCCGTTGGGTGCTTTGAATGCCCAGTGACTGCTAGGCCATTATTTCTATGAACATGGGCAGCTTGCCTTAGTGCCTTACAGTTGCTGTTTAGTAAAATGGCAATGTTGAGGTTTCCTAGTGTGTACTCATGACCATAGTTTTTCGTGATGGAGGGATTGGTACATTTAGCCAATCTTCCGCTTTTCTCTGTTTTTAAAATTCAAAATGTGTCTGAGCACTAGATTTCCAATGTGTTATGGGGATTTGGAGACACTTTACAAATGTAATTGTGTACTCCTCCGAATTGTAATTAAACATTCTGTCGGTATAGAGGGAATATTTACTAGCATTCTTACCTATATCCCGTTCTCTTATTGTTCACAGGTGTACAGCATCTACTTTCAGCAGGATCAGAGATCAAGTTGATGGTGAAGGCAGCAATCTAGCTGCGCTTACCATCTTTGTCTACTGCCTAACCGTGACATTACATTGATAGTGTGTATTACTAGTTAGCCCTGGCGTTGACCAGGAAACTCTGCATTTATTAAGACAGCTTTTTGGCCCGTTTTATAGCCTTCAAAGTTGCACAAACATTTGTTACTGTGAATTGTTGTTGTTTTTTTAATACATGCCCCTGATGAATTTCCCTTTACTGTGTGTGATGTGGTTGTATGAGGAATGAAACATGTTGGGTTGATTTGGAATGATGCAGTGTGAGTCTCTATGTGTAATTGAGTTTCGAGTCTAATGTAGGTCAATTAATTTTAGCCCTTTGTGTGTTTTTCTGAGTAATGATTGCTCCTCTATTTCGAATGTGGAACCTGATTTAAGGCGGTACCCCCTCTGTCACTGTTCCCGTGTTTTATTTTCTTGTGTTTTTCCCCGTTTACTTTTCACATTTTATATTGTACTGTGTTGCTAAATGGTAATAGCCTTTTGAAGGTATTTTTTAATCATTGTTAATCAATTTAATAAAACATATATATTGTTTGGTAAATCTTTTGTTCCGAATGTATATTGTGCAGTGTTAACATGGTTGGTTGTTTCCTTACTTCAGGGTGGTGATATATATTTTCATCCCTCCCCAGTTTGGAAGATTGATCTAGAGAGAGGTCAATGCTTCACCTGTGCTACTCCACTGTCCACCAAACCCTTTGTATGATATGTGAAGGTTCTCCTTAGTTAGGGGGCAAGTTTGGTGGAACAGTATAAATACCCAGTTCCCCCCACCTCTCTTTGTGTTAATTTGTGACAACATGTACTACTAAGTCCCACCCTTCTTCCTGTCTGTTGTGGATCAAAGTGTCTCTCTGGTTAATTGAGCTCTCTGTGACTCCTGATCAAAGTGCAGGTCTACCTTGAAGTTTGTGGCGAGAACAGACTTTTTGTCTCCCTCAAATCACATACTTCTTCCCTCTGAAAGGGGGTTCCCTGAAGGGGATGCCTACATTAAACAGTTGTCCCAGACATGACTTTCACTGCCCTTCATACAGAGGGGTGGGAGCTAGCTTAGAGTTGACACATTGCATATCAAAGAGGTGTTAGTTTCCTGTCCCTTGTGTTACTTTTGTGACCAAGCCTCTTTGCAGCCCTACTTTCATTTAACTCTCCTCAGTATGCGCTGCCACCACACAGAACTTAGACAATAGAACAGGGCGGATCCATGGAGCTTTAGATATTTAATTAGGCTGGTCATGGCAGTAGCAGGGTGTTGCCTTCCCCCTTCCTGAGATGCTTTGATCTACCCTTGGCAGTCACATTCCAGCTAAATGTGACAGGGAGAACTGTGCCTGTAGGCTGTGTCCCCCTGGAGTACACTTGACTATGTGTCTGTTGTACAGTGAGCATAGGAAAATGTGTGCAGGTTAGCCCCAAACATTTTCTGAGGTTGATCTCCCATCATTCTATTTCTTACAACATTTCAAAATAGCCCAGGCGAGGAGCACGCTCCCCATGCAAATGGTCAAATTCCTCACACCCATGAAGCACAAACAGGAAGAAAACATAATTCTAGCAAGAATGCTGGAAATAGAAATAAATGCAGCATGCCCCACTGTCTTGCAGTGTCTTAGTAGGCCACATAAGTGTAGTGGTGTGTGTTATAGGGCCCTCTGTGAGACCTCAGTGGATTCCATTGTTTCGAAGGGCTTTCTTGTGTAAATCAGGGTTGAACCTTGAACTTTTCAGAACTAATTTCTGAAAAAGTTGGAAAGTTCACGGGACCTCAAACCATTCAAAATATGTGTGGTTTGAAATTTCCTGCAAACTAACACGTTCAGCACTAGTTGCAATGTGGGCTAGCAGGAGCTATTTCATCCAGTGATGTGTGTTCCCTATTAAACATATGCCCATTCATATGTGTTCAAAACAACCTGTTATGTGGTTCCTCTGTAGCCACATCCTCAGGCCTGACAAGTTGCTTCCAAAGCCAAGGTCCGTAGAGCATGCAGCTAAACAGCTGTACTGTGCGATGTGCTGTGCATAGCTAAAACGTTGTACTGTGTGATGTGGGCAGGTGCCAGCACCAGTCATTGTCGTCTCCTTGCTGCTCATTATCTATGCTTGTTTGGACTCCTTGCTGCTCATTATCTATGCTTGTTTGGACTCCTTGCTGCTCATTATCTATGCTTGTTTGGACTCCTTGCTGCTCATTATCTATGCTTGTTTGGACTCCTTGCTGCTCATTATCTATGCTTGTTTGGACTCCTTGCTGCTCATTATCTATGCTTGTTTGGACTCCTTGCTGCTCATTATCTATGCTTGTTTGGACTCCTTGTGCAGCTCATTGCAGGACTTGGATGTGTTCAGCCGTGTCTATACCACGCCCAACTGCATTCACCAACTTGGCCTTATGACCTCCAATGTTCTCCCTCTGCCCATGTGCAGGCGTATGTGCATTGAACAAACACCATTCACAGTGATATTGTGTCACTTCATCAGAGACCACCCTCAGTTAATTGCAGATGAACCTCTAGGCAGGGTCGGACTGGGCCACACAATTGTCTCGGGCACCAATGAAAAAGTGGCCCACAGTTGCAAATCTGATGCAAATTGTGCAATTTAAAGAATATTTATTCAGCAACAATGGTCAAAACTGCTAGCCACATGGTGAGGTAACTCATCAGACTAGCCCACATTGGCCAAAAACGTGTAACTCTTTGGCCAAAACAACTGGCCCACACTATCTATTTGCGTTTTTGGTTTGGGCATTTGCCTATTTCCTCTAGGACAGTCCTGTGGCACTATAATTATGCTATGTGGCTGTAGAAAAAGTGCTGCTGCTCCCACGTTTCCTATTGCCACTCATGGTCCAAGGCACAGCCACCCATTGTTCCTCTTTGGTGCCCTGTGTCTGATGCAGACTTCAACTCTGCCGATGCAGCAAGGAAAGAACCTGTAGATAGACCGTCTCTCTCTATGGCCAAAGATTCTGGAACCTCCTCCCCTTTAACACCAGGCTCAGCCCCTTGCTTCTACATTTCAGGAAGGAGCTCAAGACCCTCCTCTTCAGGGAATGGCTCCTCCCTAACACCTAAGTTTCCACAGCCGCCACTCTCCACCTCAACTGTACTGGGTGATCTGCTCCCCACTGTTTCCTCCCCTGGTTGCTTGTAGATTGCTTGCTGCTGAATTGCCGGCCCTTGCCCATGGTTAGCTCTCTGCTCTCACGTATCTCTGCTTTCCTCCCTGTGTCTTTCCCCTTATGTTTGTAAAGCGCTACATTGCTTCCTGAAGCTTGGTCCGCGCTCAAAGGATACCTTAAAAATAATAATAATAATCCACCCTGTGAGTGATGTGGGTTTCTACATGAAAATAAAGAAGTAGGGCTTCAGTTTGAGGCAGGCCATCCTCTGTGCTGCTTCACAGGGATAAAATGGAACGGTTCCATGTCATTTTGCCGACCCCCTTTTTTCCGACGGGTGTTTTGCCACGGGAGGTTTGCCCAAAAAATAATCGAATTAATTTTTTTAATTATCTTGGGGGGTGTTCCCCCCCAACCCTTTATTTACCCTTTCCCCCCTCCCCCAAAAAAATTTCAATGGAAATTTTTGGCAAAACTCCTGCGGCAAAACACTGGTAGGAAAAACGGGTTTCGGCAAAAGGATGCAATGCCATTGGAGCTGTGTGGCTAATTAGGTTGGCCTTGTGTGGTCCCTGCTGGGTCTGCCTACGTAGATGACAGCCGTGCACCCATTTCCAATAGAGGTGATTACAAATATGGTGATGTCACTTGTCAACAACTGCTGGACAGGACTGTTGGAACATAGAAACTGATGCGTTCCTCCTGCGGTTAACATTCGCTATTTTCATTGTGGCATCAATGCACATTATCACTAACGAGGCTCTCCATCTCTTTCCTTGTTACATCTCCCTTTTGTCGATAACATTTTACCACCACTTTTGATACGTGATGCTGAGCCTCCCAGTGCGCCTCCTATAGTGGAATGGTCATTTTGGCAGTGTGCACCACATTACCACCAGTGGTGCTTGTATAGCTCGACCCGGGTGCTGATAAAAAAAAGATCATTGCCATAGAGAACCTCCCAGTGCCACATTGCATGGATCCTTCCCAACAGGCTGCTTTGGCTGTATACACCATATTGGTATCAAGTAACCTTTAGGGCTTGGTTATAACTTGGTAGAATGCTCCTTATTCAGTGGTTCTGTCCCTGAACCAATCGAAGGGAAGGGGGTGTCTGTGCCCGCTGGCCATTTTCATGTATTTCAGGCTGCGCAACAGGGCCTTCAGAAGATTACCTCCCCGCTCCGTCGCGCGTGCGAGGCAGTTTGCATTGGAATAGGGCCAGGCGCCGGAGCGGGGAGTTAGAAAACAAATGTGGTGCTCCTCCCCCCCCCTCCCCACCAGGGACAAGGGGCGCGCAGGGAGGGGGGGCGCCAATGTGCCTAGGGCGCTGCTGCTGCTAAGGCCTGCCCTGCTGCACAATGACAAAATGTCAAATGCTTTCTATAAAACCGCCCCACCCCAGCCACTTGATCACTGTTGCAAACTGCTATTCTAGCTTTGGGGGAAGGGCGGCTGTTTTCCCTGCTACATAGTAGTCTAATGTCAGAGTTGCCATGGGGTGTGGAGGGCCCTAAGCGAAGGCGGGAAGAGTGTCTGGGTAGGGAAATCGCGGAAGAAGACTGGCATTATATACTTCTTCAGATAAAACAAGTCTCCCTAAACTCCAGGCTAAAACTTACACAGTTCAAATCTGTGCATCAGACTCACTACACCCCCGCAAAGACCCACGGCTACTAGCCCGCCACGCTGGATGAATGCGCGTGGTGTGCAACCAATCTCGTAGACTTTTTACCCCTGCCCTGGGCTTGTTTGCCGAGGCCTGGGTTCTGGGTAGAGGTTCTCACCAGGGTCTCCCAGATATTGGTGTGCAGATTGGTCTAGAAACGCTGGTGCTCCTCCTGGATTGTAGGAGAGGGCTCCACAGCCATTCCTGCCGATTGGTTAGATTGCTACTAGTACCGGTGCGCAGGAGGGTGGCCATGTCCCGGGGAGGAGCGCAGCTCCTCAGGTCTCGGTATGGTTAGAAGATGTGGCGCATTGCTCTGATTTGGAAGTGGCATTCGTACGCACCATGCCGCTCCGTGCGCGTCCCGCTGATATCTGTGGACCATATGTACAATATTTGCTATTGAACTCTGATTCCTCCTCCGAGGCTGTTGGTAACCGAGAGCTGAGATGGGTCAACTACTGTGGTGTGGCGGTTCAGAGATCCAAGGAAGGGGGTGGACTCTGTGTGAGTGCTCCAACTGTGGTGTTTATCTTTTGTTTGTATACGAGCGTGTTGTCATGGAAAAAAGCCATGAACAGCTTGGTACAATGTAAGCAACCTCTCTAAACCTCTACTACATGGCATGGTCACAGGACACCCCACCGAACCAAGGGGGGTTGTCTGCGCTGGCCTTCTCCATAAGAGGGCACAAGGTACCTCTGCCAAGTGGGGACATTTTCAGTAATACTACACTGAACTCTGGACTGAAATGGCCAAGCATACCGAAAAATGACTGATTGATTTTTCTAACTCGGGGGAGGGGGTTTTTGGGGGGGTGGTGGCGTGGGGTTACAGGTATGGGAGGTGGAGGGAGGAGCGGGAGAGTAATGGACTACGTTTACAATCCCATTATACCCAGGCAACCATCCTGGTTACAAAGTATAGGATCTGTTTAACAACTGCATAAGAAAACCCACACTTCATGAGTCAGTGGTGCTTCCCTTCGGGGTTAAAGGTGCTCCAGTGACCCTACGCATGCGTACCTTTGTTGTGAACGGGGAATCATGGGACTCTAGGATGGGAGAGCACTGCCTTTGAGAAGCAAATGGCTCTTCGGCAAAACGCTCAAGTAGAAGAAATAGTTTAAATTAAAAACTAGACATGAAGTCAAAATACATTTCCTTTGTAATGCTTTTAAGACACTTCATTTATAAATGAGGTCACCAGTTGCAAACATGCGGCCCTCCAGATATATTGGCCTAAAACGTGGTATGCTAACAAGTGGTATGCTATGGTAACAAGTACTTATAAAGTGCGCATGCGCCTTGAAAGGGCAATTAGGCACTGGATTGAAGAGGAACCAACCGAGTTAACCTAACCGGGAGAATGCAAAGTGGGTATAAAAAGGCTCTCAATGTCTTCCTGTATTCCAGATGTTTCTTCAAAGGTCATAGGTGAGCAGGCAGCTTACTCCAGAGTTTGACAGTCAAGAAAGGAAATGCACACCCCCTCCCCCCCCCCCAATCTGGCCAGTTTAAGTCTAGGTACCTCTATGAGACCAGCGGACGAAGAACGTTAAAGACGTGATGGTTCATAATGTGTGAACTGCCCCCTAAAATGCGAAGAGTCAGATCAGGGGCAGCTCCTCCATAACGGGCCAACGCCAGCCTAGGGAAAGCGCTCCCAAGCACTCCTTGGCTGGCTTTAACTGTTACACGGCAACATGGTCCCCCTCTGTCAGTTTGAGTTGTGTTTGTGCCCAATGGGCCTTGCACGGCTAGGGTTTTTTGCTTCCCCAGCCTAGCATGGCCCATTTGGGGATGCAGACAGGGCAACTGCAGGCCTGAATGTGCCTAGGGGGAACTCCCGCATCTTCCTGCACATTTAGGCATTGTTTGGGGGATGCCTCGGCTCGCCGGTGCATGCACTCAGGAGCCAGGAAGTTCCCTCTGCTTCCTGCCTCCTGTTAATTCTGCGCAGGAGTTGGAGGGCATCCGCGAAAGACAGCGTTGTGACTAGGGCAGTAAGCAGGGAGATTTTCTTTTTATATATGTATGTTTGTATGCGTGCATGCAAGCCCAAGTGCTTCTATAAGGGTATTACCCAAATTGACCTTGGACAATTGACCTTTTGTTCTAATTGACCTAATTATAGTGGTCCTAATTGACCTTCTGCACAATTGACCTTTACATTATTTTAGTTATTTTATATATGTATTGGGTTGGTCTTGTATTCTAAATAATATAAGGGGATTGGGTGGGGGGTTGCGTGGAGTTTTGGATTGGGTGGGGGGTTGCGGGGGGTTTCCCCGTGCATATATGTCCTAAGTGACCTTTTAAATTAGGTCAATTCTCCCGAGGTCAATCCTCCCTAGGTCAATTGTGAAAAGGTCAATTAGTGTACATCCTGTATCAGTAGGTGTGCACAAGTGAATGAGAGAGTGTCTGCTGTATGTGTGCACGGGTGAATGGAGAAATGAATGGATGTTTGAGTGCGTGTTAGAATGAGAGAAATGGATGATTGAATGTTTATGAATGCATGTGTGTCTGCGTGGGAAAGGGGGGGCGCGGGTGGGGAGTGAGGCTGCAATGTCATGTCCTGGCCACACATTGCATGTTTTATGGCCATCAATAGTAGAGCAAACATGATTCATTTTTGCTTCACACTTGCCATGTAAAAGCTCGTGTTGCTTTTACATGGCAAGACTGGCCTAGATTGATGGGCCAGTCTGGACATATTTCTTTACTGTGGCTCTGTAAAAAAATATATCTAGACTGGCCCATCAATCTAGGCCAGACTTGCCAAGGCAACAGGAGGCCGAGGGGCTCAGAATCTGGATCTGGGGTGCAGGAAGGAACATTAAAAACATGTGTTTGTGTGTGAGTGCATGCAAGGGTTTGTATCTGTAAGTGGGTGCATGCATGAGAGAGCGTATGTTGTTTGAAGTCTAGTTTAGATGTGAGAGCATGCTGTATGAATGCTGTATGGACGGGTGGGTGAATATGAGTGTCTGAAGGATGAATGCTGATGCGTGTGTTTGAATGTGAGGGTGAATAAAGAAGGAAGGTATCCAGTGATTTTAACGATTAAAAAATAGTGAAAAACAATTACAGAGGAAAAATTTGCTAAAAAAAGACTGAAAATGATTTGAATATATATATATATATATATGGGGCGGTAAGGGGTTAAAACGGGTGGGCACGGGATTGGAGAGGGGTTCTTAATATAAGGAGACCAGGGTTTGGGGACCCCCCCCCCAAAATTCAGTATTCATTCAACCAAATTGCTTCACTGCAAATGTTTTCGTTATTTTCATTTTTCGTTAAACTCGCATTGTTGCAGAATTAATGCTCTACACATGATGAATGCGGTGTGTTTGAATATGTGAGTGTATGAAGAATGAATGCTGTATAAATGATCATTGATGGTGTTATGTTATGTTACAATGTTTTATAAAGTACTCATTCACCAATGGCATCTTGGTGCTAGGAAAAAAACCACCAGGTAGAGGACGGCCTACAGTACATTAAAAGGGAAACCGGCAAGGCATGGCCTCCCAACCTTGACTGCCAGAACTGAGGAAGCTGAATAGAACAACCATCCTGAGGGTGCAGAGGACGAGCTTGTATATAGGGCCGAAATTGCTCCAGCAAATGCTCAGCACCCTTTGCATAAAAGACCAGCTGGACAATACAGAGAGCCTTGAATTCGATTTGTTTCCCAACAAGGAGCCAGTGTAAGTCAGACAAAACCGGCGAGATGTGGGCTACAAAAGGACTACCAGTGGCTACTCCAGCTGCCAGGTTTTGAAGCTGAAGACGGCGAATAAGATACTGAGGCTGAGCAAGATACAAAGAGCTGCAGTAGTCCCTCTGGCTCAGTACCAACAATGCCACAAAAGGAGCATGGACCGGCAGAGGAAGAAATGGAAAGACCTTCCGCAGGATCTTAAGATGAAAATGCCCTGATTGACAAGTGGCAGCCACCGGGACCTCCATTGATAGAGTGGCAGAGACGTTCACTCACAGATCGTTGACCACAGCAACTGGAAGGGGACAAGAACCCAAAGAAGGGGGCCAAAAGAGTGAAGTCAAGGAAGCAGAAACAGAGGTGGGACCAACATCTAGGACCTCGTTTATGTGCCCATTACATTTTAGCCAATTGCGGATCATCCACTGACCCACAGCCTCTGAGCAACCCCTCAGCTGGGAAGTAGTGTTTGGTTGCACCAGATTAAGCCAAACACAATCTGAGTATCTTCAGCATAGGAATGGCACTGGAAGCCATGAGAGTGGATGAGACCAACACAAGTCTAGCTGTAAACATTACAGAGAATGGGAGACAAGGCAGAGCCCTGAGGGACACCACAAGAAAGAAAGGTAATCAAAAACGAAACAGTGGAAGAGAAATAATTTGACCTCTATCCAACACAAAGGACTATAGCCAAGACATGACAGGGCCAGAGAGGCCAGCAAAGGAAAGGAAAGACGGTCCAACAGAATAGAATAGTGAACCATATTGAAGGCCACTAAAAGATCTAAAAGAATAAGCGCACCAATAGAGCAAGGTCATCCAGAGCTGAAACCAGTACACTCTTTGTGCCTCATCCAGGACGGAAGCCAGATTAGAAGAAGTCCAAAAAGCGGGAGACCTCTGGGAAGGAACTCAACAAAGGGAACATTAAGGATTCATGGGGTTTCAAAGACAAAGAAAGGAGCGAGATATGGCGTAAATTAGCTGGAACGCAAGGGTCAAGATTGGTATTTTTCAAAAGAGGGACCACTGAAGCCAATTTAAGCTCCGAAGGAATATGACCGACATTACATGAAGAGTTAAGCACAAGAGTGGCTCAGGGATGCCAGGAATAATCTCCTTCAACAGCGCAAGAGGAACAGGATTGAGAGGGGAGGCAGACTTAAGACAAGCTGTCAATGTGATGACATGTTCCTCGGTGAAAACAGGAAAGGAAGACCAAGAGTAAGAAGCGACCATAGAGCCAGGCCCAGAAAAAAGGGCAGATGCCCCAAAATCTGAGTCAGCAATCTTTGTGCGAATGTCATTGATCTTCTGGACATAAAAGCTTGAAAGAGAGTCACACAGAGCCTGTGAGGGGTCCACCCCCACATTGGCATCATCACGAGATGACACAAGGGTGACTTGGGTTTATTGAGAGCACCCTCAAACTTGTCTGCATGAAAGGAAGTTTAGCTGTTAAATTAGATTAATGATAAATCGTAGTACATTGCTGAAATACCAGTTTGTCCACTGAGCAATGAGCCGAGCACCACTTATGCTAAACTTGACGACACAGCAAATGAAGAGAACTCAACTGATCATTAAACCAGGGAGTTGAGGGCCACCTGCGTGCTTTGCATGAACTAAGAGGGGCAAGAAAATCTGCTGAGGACATGAAGGCCTGGGTCGGTATAGAAAGATCTGCTGATAGCACATCCCCACATGCTTTGGAGATAGTAGAGACGACGTCCGTCTTCTCTACTGAACGGCAGTTACGTCTCCGAATGTTAGGCAACTTCGGAACAGGACGACCAGACGGATCCTCAAAAGAGAAAGGAACCACCATTTGATTCAACCAGGTAACTGGAAGGACAGGAGAAACCGTAGCCAGAGTATTGGATGAAAAAACAAGGTCCAGCGTATTGCCCTTACCATGGGTAGGTTCATGAACAAACTGAACAAAATTAAGACCATTCGTAGCTTCAAAAAATTGAGCAGTAGTCAAATTGGGAGGAGAGTTGAATCTCAAATTGAAATCTCTGACAACGAATAAATTAGCAAACTTAAGTTCCGGAATAGATCATACAAAGAAGAGTCTGGGTGGGAGGGCAATAAACCAACAAGATATGCACTGTAAAGGAACTCGAAATGGAGCAACATGCGAGGTTGCCTTCCATCTTGATGGTATGTACAAAAAGGAAGGTAGATTATAGCCTGAATTGGGATTTATGGATAAGTGTGACCTCACCCTCGGGATGGGTAGAGAGCCGATCCTGATGACGCATTGTATAATCGTCTGGTAGCATCTGCACCACCTCGGGCCAGAAGTACCCCTGAGCCACGTCTCATTGGCGCATAGTAAATGCTCAGTAATCAGGTCATAACAATACCTGTAATGAGCAACAAGGGGCCGAGCATTTATGAGAAAACAGTTAAAAAAACACCATAGTTGATAGCACAGGGGCAGGGCTCACTAATTCAATCATTGATGGATTTGTGTGTGCCAGCTGATCAGCAGGCTTCATATTGGGGGGAGAGGAGCAGACGGAGGAGGAGGGTGGCACAGTAGACTGGGGGACTTCTTTTTATTGGTGACGTGAACATTTGCCCGAATTGGACACACCAACTGAGTGTGTGCAGCTTGGACAAATATTCACTGTGGCATAGCACTTTTTTTACTTGGCAACAAAGGGAAAGGAAGCATATTGAGAGTTCTTACTTGCACTGGCCCATCTTGGTGGGTCCTGTATGGACTTGTGGCTTGACTGTGGCATTGCATTTTTTTACCTGGCTCAAAGGTGACGGCAGCATAATGAGAGTGGTGCTGGCCCACACTCTGGACCATTACCATATAGGAATATGCTGCCTTCATCAATGATGGGTCCAGTCTGGAATATTTCTGTACTGTGTTATGGCATTTTCGTACTGGGCATCAAGGGTGAAATCAGCATGATGAGTGTTCCTACTAAGTACTGGCCCACATTGGTGGGTCCAGTCTGTGCATGTTTCTTTAATTTGGCAGAGCATTTTTTACTGGTCCTCAAGGGTGAAGGCAGCATAATGAGAGTTCTGAAGTGGTACTGGTCGACTCTATGGGGAAGAAGGATAGCTCAGGGGCAACGTGTTTGTCTTGGAAGCAAGACAATGCAGCACAAAACAGGTTTGAATCCCGATCCAGTGCTTAGAAACCACTTGTTGGTATTCAGCGCATTATAAAAGAACAATTATAATTATAATAATTATGGGCCAGAACCACATCGGGGCTCTCATTATGCTGCCTTCCAGTAGCATGTAGGAACTCTCAGTATGCTGCCTTCACCATTGGTGGGTCCAGCCTGGGCATATTTCTTTACTGAGGTAGAGCATGTTTTACAAGGTGTCAGGGTGAAGTCATCATGATGCGTGTTCCTATATGGTACTAGCCCACATTGGCGGGTCCAGTGAGCAAATGTTCCTTAACTGTGGCATTGGATTTATTACTGGACATTAAGGGTAAAGGCAGCATAATGAGTGCTTCTACGTGGTACCGACCTATATTGGTGGGTCCATTCTGGGCATAGTTCTTCACTTTGTATGGCATTTTTACTGGGCATCAGAAGGGTAGGTGTCACAGTGAGTCTTCCTGGGTGATACTGGCCCACATTGGTGTGTCCAGTCTAGATACATCTTCACAGTAGCATACCAATACTTACTGGGCATCAAGGGTAAAGACAGGATGATGAGTGTTCCTGTGCGGTGTTGGTCCAAATAGGAGTTCTTATCAGAAAGTGTGCTGAAAATGCATGATTTTATCCCCAATCGTTTAACATTTTTCTCAGGTGAAGAACTCCCCGAAACTCCCTTTGCTTTGTTCGGGCTCCCTCACATTTACACCCCTGGTATTAAAAAATTCACCATTGAATAAGATTATAAAAAGATGAATGCACAAGGCAAAGAGTTTTGAATTGGATTGAGTCCTGCGCTGGTAACCAGTGCAAGGATTCCAGCATGGTAGCCCAAGTCGCCCTGCGATTCGAAGGAAGAATCCTACGCGTTGGAGCGTTCTGCACCGTCTGCAACTTGCAATAGCCATGATCGCTTGCTGCTGCCTATGCGGGCTAGGTCTGATGGGATTTGCAGGCCAAAACATCTGAAGGGCCACAGGTGGTCCACCACTAGATTGAAGAAATCAAAAGTGAAATAGAGAAGTGGCGAGGTACTCCCAAGGCAGGGATGCCTTTGGATTAATCACATCCTCTAACTTCCAGTGGGTCCAGAGTGCAAGTTGTTCTAATGTCTTCATAATTCTTCATTCCTTTGGGGACTGTTCAGCACGTGCTACATGTCATAGATGATGTGCATTTTGAGGACACTTTAGAAAGGCATTTTACATTTGTGATGTAATCCGAATCATAATGAAAAGCACATTTGACGTTTCTGGTAAGCGTGCGGCTTAATTGGATGCTGCAGGGTTTCTGCCTTGAAGAAGATGGATTGCCTTGCGTGCTCTTTCCAGGTATATTTTAAAAATGAACTCGAAAAGTTGACACGTACTGTAATTAGTCAAGTATTTCTTGATTGCCGCGTA
Source organism: Ambystoma mexicanum (assembly GCF_040938575.1). Classification (NCBI taxonomy): domain Eukaryota; kingdom Metazoa; phylum Chordata; class Amphibia; order Caudata; family Ambystomatidae; genus Ambystoma; species Ambystoma mexicanum. The sequence goes on from NC_090935.1 coordinate 1,434,341,996, forward strand.
AAAGAGCAAGTGTTGGTCAATTCTGAATGCACCATTTGATTATCATGGATTCGTACTCATGGAGGTCCAATATAGGCACTGTCCCCGGTCGCTGACCCCCAGTATGAGACTGCCTTCCTAACCGTACAAGACCTCTGCATTTCTCTAAAGGGGTTCTCGAAGGCCTGTAATCATGTGTTCTCAAAATGTCAGATGGCAAGGGGTGTCGCTAAGTCTGGAAAAGATCCGGGGCTATGCTCATTTTGGGACTGTCGGGACTGGGGGCTAGCTAGCCGTTTTGGTTGTAACCCCTGAGCTTCTATCTGAGGCTACAACCAAAAGACCTTGGGCTATAGCCCCCTCAGCCCCCCCCCCACACTAGCAACGCCTCTGTCAGATGGGAATGCCCGTCAGTGGCGATCAAAGTAGCCCTTATGGGCAAGTATCGCTTTAATGATTACCATGTTATTATTGCAAGTGTGCCAAAAAACATCCATCTTGTAATTGCAGCGTATGGTTACATCAAAAAAGAGGACGCACGCCGTAGGCATTGACGATTTCTCACAGCTGTGGGGCAATCCATTTCATAGGCACGGGGGTAGGTTGGGTCCCTTCGGCTTGGTCAGAGACATATTGTTCAACAGAGCCAGCAGTAGAAGTCAAAACAATTGAGCTAACACATTCTCTTAAGCGTTTCAGTGCCCCCTGGACCTATTACAGTGCGGGGGTCTGAAACCTTTTGATCTCCAGATGTTTTAGACTGCAACCCCCATCAGCATTACTCAGCAGAGTGTGGCACGCACATGTGCCTGACCCTGTCAGGGGGGACCTGGGACCTCACCTGGCCTGGGACAGGGGGGTCACGTGGGTGCAACCCAGAGCCAGCCCTGCCCCAGAGGCGGGCAGCGGGAGTCGGGTAGGGTGTGCAATGCCTGTTAACGTGGGTCCACACTCTGTCGCCCGATGCCTCCCAGTACGGTTTCTGGCCAGTGTTCTCTCTTTTCTTTTTCAGACCCACACCAGAATGTACCTAGGAGCAACCAAGAAAACCCTGACCGGAGTCAGTGGAATGGAATCACAAACCGGAATGCAATGGACTGGAATTCATTTTGTCAAACAGAAATGAGAGACGCAACACTCAACGTCCCAACCCCAGACGGACCCTGGGCGAATGATGGATTAGCAGGCATCAGACAGGGAGTAAGAAGAGACTGCAGGGGAACAGGAGATAGGCAGAAATTCTCCCCAAACCGTATTTAAACACACATCCACTGGCACATGAGAGAAATCACCAGGAAAACAAAAGGTTTGAGCACACAGCTGCTACACTGCAAACAGAGACTAAAAAGGGGGGGGTGCTAAAAAGGGGTGGACTAAGAGTTTATTTTAAAGCTTTACAGCTGAAGAACCTAGACCCAGGGGAAAGAATAGCCATAGATCGGTCCCTAGAGTAAGGTGAGTGCTGTAGCCAATAGAAGAGGGTGGGGGTTGTAGCAAGGTAAGGAGTTCTATGGGAATGAATAGAGTATAGAGTGTAAGTTACATAGGTGAGGTCAGGAGGCGTGAGGATGGACACTTCAGCCGTGTACTGAAGAACCGAAGAGTTGCTGGCAGAGTTTGAGCAGAGAACAGGTGAGGTCGTGATTGCAAAAAAGAGCGCTCATAGAGTGCAATGTAGTCGGGGGGGGGTGTAACAGGTGAAGGAGTAAGACAGAAAACTAGAGAAAGAGGGGAGAAGTGCAGAGAGTGTTGGAGAGAGAGTGAGAGTGATGCAGAGAGTGTATGGCAGGAGGTTGTGGCAAGCGTGTACGGCAGTGCTGGAAGAGGAGGTAAGGGCCGGAGTGAGGCAGGTGCAGGATGAAGGTAGTTAGAAGCGATAAGTGGAGAGAGTGTGGATATAGAGGCATAGATATGGGATTGTGGAAAGGGGAGTAGAGTGAGGAGAAGAGAGTAGCAAAGGGATAGGAGAGTAAATAAGAGAAGGGACTGGGAAGCAGAATGTAGAGTGTATTTGAGTGGAGTGGGGGAAGTTCAAAGTAGAGTGGAGAGGGGTGAGGAAAGATGAGCGGAGGGAGAGGGTTGGCATCAGAGTGACAGAACAGGGAGAGAGGGGGGAAGATGGTCAGAGGGAGTGAGAAAGGACAGGAGAGGGAGCGAGAGAGGGAGTAGAATAGAGGGAGTAGTAAGATCAGGGAGAGTAGATAAAGTGACCGAGGCTGAGGCTGGACCAGATTCCCTGGCACTGGCATACCCAAAACACCAGTTCCTGGTGACATACCTGGGGGATTGTTAAGTTCGGGCACCCCTAGAAGACAACGAAGGGAGCCAGCTCGATAAGGCACTTGCCGTTACCTGGCACGCAGCGATATAACCATAGATAGTACGAGTCATCAATCTCCAGTTCACAACCTGGGAATGCTAGGGGGGGGCAGAAGGCCCACAGGAGACGAGAGTTCCGCCTGCTGCGATTAACACCTGGAATTGCTTGAAATACTTTAAACCCCTTGAATTGTTCGAAATAGTCCAACATCTTGAACTGCTTGATATCCTGGCAATGAACACCCTTGATTCTATATTTAAATTTATCACTAAGACCATTTGTGACAATAGTCAACGGTGAGGCATCATGGGAGTTGAGGTCCAAACCATCTGTAAAGTCGCAAGATGCAGATGCCTACAATAGCGCGTCAATAAGAGCAGTCAAGTTAATGTTTCATTGGAGGCTAAATGGGAAATGTAAAATGTCACTTCCATACCATATTTAAGCAACATTTAACAAACTTTCTAAACATGAAAGTAGCACCTACATGGCTTGAGAAATTTGGAGGAACCTAGGGCAATCAATTGGAAGTGACAGCCATGTGATTCAAAAAGGCATTCCTTCTTAGAGCATTGAAAAAGTAATTTGGGATAAAATGGTACAGTGGTGGGGACAGCTTTCAGTTCCAGGGTGTTGAAAGGCTCCTGAGGGGGCGCCAGGCTTCTAAAGGATCCATGGGTCAGTCCTCACGGCTACTGAATATTTTCAATGCGCTGGCCTAAAATATTTTCCCAAAAATGCGAAAAGCGATCAAAGGGAGCACAAAATAAGTGAGGGGGATTCTTGCAGGGGTTGACCCATTGTATTTTGTATTTTATTGAATTTTATTGAATTTATATAGGTTTTAATCCAAACCCATAGAACATGTTTGCAATCATTTGTTGAAATGGTGCATTTCGCAGCGCCATTTTGGAGAATCATTGGATAAAAGCCCTACAATGCATAATTGGTTCATGAAACAAACCCAGTATATTCGGAATATTTCAACAGCTCTCACAAGCTGCCCGACGGCTAAAGATTGTGTGGAACTGTGCGTTGCTCTTTCGAACACACACATTTTTTGTTCTACCACAAGAAATAAAGTAAAGATATGGCTGCCGTGGAACTGAAAAGTCAAATCTATTTCATATCCCCATACCTTTAAAAAGTGAAACCAAGGATCAGCACTTATGTAGTACGTATGGCAAACATTTGTGAGACCTGCAAAGTTTGGAGAACATTGTTGGATGATTCCGGAAGTTAAATGTGAAAAATAAGCTTGCTTTGACTGCACTAAAATATGCTTCAGGACAGAGTTCACAAAACCAGTGGTACCAGTTTTCACAAGATTGTAAATAACATGGCGATCAGAGCCGTGAAATGGTGTGTAGTGCAAAGTTGGCGAAAGCTTACTCGATCCTTCAGGTGAAATAACACTTGATTGAAATGTGTAAATGTAGTTCTGTCACACAAATCATCCCTGAACCCTGACCATGTCTTAACCATCACTGATGCTTTCCCTCATCCACCTCCCGATCCATATTCCTTCCATCAGCCTGACACAGCACCAATAAATGAAGTTCTATTGTGCAAATGCTCAGTAAGAACCATCCAGATTTAGGAAAGAAACATCAGAAATGTGATTCATCTCTCAACCATGAGCTTGGACTCTCCAGCACTTACGCCCTCTGCCCTCCTCCTTGCTGCACTTGCCCATTCTGAATACTCACAAAGCATAGTAGGTTCATAATTTTTCCTCCCACTGCTCTTAAATATTGTGTTTCGAAATGTGTTTCACTCCATTGCTCCCTCCCTTCACTCTGTGGGCACTTTGAAACGGTATTTTACTTGCTGTATAAGCGCCTAACAAGCAAACAATACATAAATAAATACATGAATAAACTTTGGCTTCCAAAAGTGCTGAGCTACAGGAAGACTTCAAGCTGGAACTGCAACGTTTATGCTTAAGGCCCCACTCCACGGGTTGCCATTTTACAAAAACATTAACATAAAAACAAAACAATATTTGCTCCCTGATGCTGTCATGCTGAACAGCACTGACCTAGAAATGGTGCCGATGTCACGAAATAAACCCTTGCCTTAACAGAGTCTCCCCAGGAGATTTTATTCTGAAATAAAGATTCCCTGGGAGAATTTATTCTGAAATGGGTTCTCCCCAGGGACGTCATTTCACCAGGAAGTGATGTCATTAGGCCACGCCCCCATGTGACATCACAGGAAATGGCATCATGAAGCATTATCCCTCAGTACACTAAGAAAAATATGGCTACAATATCCACAGGGAACATTGCCTCCCTCTGCCTGCATCAAAAATGTGATGCGTGCAGATTCACTGCAAACAGCAGGAAAAGCATGGCATGGATTTCCCTCTCAGCTTCCCCCTCCATGCAGTTAATTTGTTCCAAAATGGCACATTTTGCAAAAAAACACAGTTTGCCTCTGGAGCTCATTTTTCCAAATTGTGTAAATTTGCCCAGAAACGACTGCTTCCGTTTGCACTTACATACAAACAGGCCTGGGCAGCTCTGTTCATTTGCACTACAGAGTGTAAAAGCCCCCTTTGTGCACTCTGCAGTGCAAAATGAGTAAACATCACCTGCCATTTACACTTACCAGGCAAAAGCTGCATACAAGCTGCATAAGCACACCTTTAGCTTTTTTCCCTTGGTCTACATCCCAGAGCAGGGCTCTGGCAGTATAGGGCATGCGCACAACTCCCCCGCAGCAATCCATAATGGGATAGCATGTATGCGAGACCATCACACAGGAGAATGAACCGTCATGAAATGATCTTATCCTGTGACCTTGACGTTGCCAATAAGCCAAGGCAGTGGAGAGTCATGAATGCCGCCCATAGCAAAGAGCCAACTGGGCATAACCAGAGGCCGTGCCACTGGTCACTGTTAGGCAGGGTGACAAAATGTATCAATAAAGTGAAAAATGTCAGCAAAACAAAACGGGTTGAAAGGGACGTTACGGGTATGTTTATCTTACAAATTAAAGGTGGAATTCTGTAAAAACATAAAAAACTTCAGGGTATGGGTGATTGAGCAAAATAATAAAATGTGCCCGTTATGGTTGCTAATGTAACCGCTATAACAGGGCAACTGCCACGCACTGTCCACAGCGCCACATGCACCACAACTGACATATGCACGTGTACCCCCCATGGTTGTTACAGGACGTGAGGAACAAAAGGAGCTCAGGAAAAAACAGTGGTACCCTGGACTAGTTCTGGCCGCTTTGATTTTCTGGTGCGTTTTTATATAGCACTTTAGTTGAATTCCGCACAGGAAACTGAACTTTCCCCTGCATTTACAGAGCAGATGTGTCTTCCCAACTGTACAAGTTAGCGACTCTCGCTTGCCAAACCGCTCCCCTTTTCTGCGCATTACACCTATTTGCAAGATTTCATATAGCAATTCATGCCATATTGTGAACGGCACACACGAGATTCCAACTGTGAAATAATTACTTTAACAAACATTACTTCAAAGACCTCAATCTGCAAACATGAAACGTGCCATTAAACATGCATATGGACCAGAGCCATGGTCGGTGTATAACAAATAGCGTAACAGGGGGCCAAAACAATAACATTTAGCACCATAGACTCGGGAGGATAGTAGCCCAGAAAAACGAGCTCCAACAATGACTGCTGTGCCTGAGTGAGGCGTGTGGAGAGCAAACGTGCTAAAAACATCCTGCTCCCTGGGAGCCTGACTACTGCCTGGACTGGCCTGGCGCAGCGCTTGCTCCAACCTGAAGGTCTACCGGTTAATGCACACGGAATGGGGGGCGTATGCTTTCCCTAGAGAAGGACCGGAAAGCGCCAGCAAAGTAACGTGACCCCTGACTGCACTGCCTGACCTCAGAAAAAGGATGTTGTTAGTCTTTGCCATTTACAAGCAGCACCGCGCTTAAAGGAGCGCCTGTAGGAGTATGTATCGGGGCACAGTAAGGCGTAAGCATCCTCCACAGTCCAAATTAGGTTACGCCTTTGTTTTACAGCTGTGCTTGTATTTGGCATTATGCAAGTTCAGACAGTTTTAAAACGGGAAAATCTCCACATCAAGTTCATACGCAGCCTGATGCCCTGAAATGCTTTTAACACTTGCAAATAGCCTCGTGCCGCGGCCCTGCCAGACCGCAGGTGGCATATCATATGAGCAGCACCAACAGCAACCGTCCCCCCAGCACAGACAGAACACACACTTACCGACCCCTCACTCGCTTCTTAGCTTGCTCTGAGGACCCAGGTCAGGAGAGCAGAGAGCTTGCTCCGAGGACGGCACAGCAGACAGCCACGGGGACAGGAAAAACACGTGTGCTGTGCGCTGCAAGAAGACTGTGTGCATGCTAGTATGGCCACGCCCCCCGGGCCTGCATTCCCATTGGAGGAAGCCCCCAAATGAGGTCCCTGGTTCTCCCCCTGTTAAATAATTTCATTTCATGACCAGGAATTAATTTCTGTCCATTTTAAATCCTCCACAACCTGGAATTGTTTAAAACAGTGTCTCTACACTTCTATGGAGTGTGTTGGAAAAGTCCAGTCAGGAGAAGGATGTCTCTGTTTTAAAATATTGTTGAGACTCCCCCTTGATGGGGAAGATGCTGTAGCAGAATAAACTCTCCCCCTTGATGGTATTTCTACACTTCTAGGAAGGGTGTTGGTAAAGTCCAGTCCAGTCAACCATGCCATCCTGCTCAACCGTCTCCGTGATAACCTGGGTATCACTGATCAAGATCTGGCCTGGCTGACCCCTTTTCTCTCTGATCAACCCTCCCAGGTCCAACTTGGGTCCTTCCTTTCCTCTATCTCCCTCTCTACTTGCGGTGTTCCCCAGGGGTCTAACCTCTCACCCAGGCTTTTCAACCAATACCTGGCAACTCTCACCCATCGCATTGCGGTTTTCTGCTCCAACTTTCTGTGCTATGCTGATGATACTCAACTCATTATCAGGCTTCCCTCTGCCACCTCTTCTCCTTCTTTCATCTCTGATTGCCTGACTGCCATACAGGAGTGGTGTGCCGCCAATGATCTCTGCCTGAATGCCAGCAAGACGGAGACCCTCCTCATCGGCACACCTTCACCCTCCTTTCCTGCCACTCTCTGGCTGGCCTCTCTTGGACCTCCACCTACCCCCACTTGCGAGGCCAAGAACCTCTGGGTCATCTTCGACTCCACGCTTTCCTTTTCTGCCCACATCTCTGATGTCTCTAAAAAGTCAAATTTCCATCTGCACCTCGTCAGAGGTATTCTGCCTTTCCTCTCCTTCCCCCAGAAGCTCACTGTCTCTCAAGCCCTGATTCACTTTAGGCTGGACTATTATAACAGCCTCTATCTAAATCTACCTGCTTCTACTATCCACCCACTGCAACTCAGACAGAACAGGACTGTGAGACTTGTCCTTGGCCTCAAACCCTGAGATTGTATCTCTTCAGCCCTGAAATCTCTTCATTGGCTCCCAGTAGCTGCAAGGATTACATTCAAGACCCTTTGCATTGCCCGCAAGGCTTTCCGGGGCCTGGGTCCAAAATAGCTTCAACTCTCTCTCCGCAGATACCTGCCTTCTCGAGCTCATCGCTCCTCTACCTCCAACACCCTCTTAAAGAAACGAGCTGGGGGTAGATCTCTGTCTTCGGCTGGGACCTCCCGCTGGAACAGCCTCCCTGCCACTCTGAAACTTGAGGAAAACCACCTACGGTTCCAAGCACCTCAAGACCTTCCTCTTGGCTTCTGACTTCGCTCCAACTCTCCCCTGCTGATTTGTTCTGCTTTGGCACTGTGCACCTGGTTACCCTCTGATTTCAGGACCAGGTACTTGCTCACTCTGCGACACACCCGCACTGCCTCCCGGCAACTCTTGCACTTGGGTCTGTATTTGTAACCCTACAGCACCCCCCCTTGTCTACACATATCAGACACCCCCATCTGGGCCTTAAACATAGCACTTGCCACTTGCTGGCTGCACTACTACTGTTGTTGTTTTATTCCTTTGCTCATCACTTTCCACCTCTTCCTCTCCCCTGCACTTTCCCCCTTCCCTCTGCCATGCACTTGCACGTTCTCAATGTCACTGGGCCTAGTAAGATTGTTATTTTTTGTTCTCCCCTGTTCCCTTCCCTTGCCTCGTCCCGCTCTGAAATACTTGTGTATGAGCCCGATACACATAAAATATCAATATCGATATCAAACAAAAGGATGTCTCTGTTTTAAATCATTGTTGAGCCTCACCCTTGAAGGTGTGACTCTGTAACAGAATAAACTCTTCTCCTTGATGTGGGCGACTTTGTAACAGAAGACACTTTCCCACTTGCTGAGGGAGAATCTGTACCAGACAAAACTCTATGCCTTGAAGGAGAGACTCTGTATCAGAATACACCCCCCCCCTTGATGGGGAGATGCTGCATCAGAATAAACTCTCCCTCTTGAAGGAAAGACTGCATCAGAATAAACGCTCCCCCTTGATGGGGAGACTCTCTAGCTGAATACACTCTCCCCATGAGTGTGGGGGTATCTGTATCAGACTCTGTATTTATTTGTATGTATTGTGCATTTGTAAAACGCGTATGCATCAAGTAAATTGTGTTTCAAAGTGCCCAGAATATCAGAATAAAATCTCCCCATTGATGGAGGAGAATCTGTATCAGAGTAAACTCTCTCCCTCGATGGGGAGACTTTGCAGCAGAATAAACTCTTCCTGTTGATGGTGTCTCTACACTTCTAGGAAGTGTGTTGGAAAAGTCTAGACAGGAAAGGATTCCTCTGTTTTAAAATATTGTTCAGCCTCTCCCTTGAAGGGGTGACTCTGTAACAGAATAACATTTTCTCCTTGAAGTGGGTATAGAGGAGCAGCTGCATGCCTCTGCAAGAAATCCCGCCCCCCTACCTTCTATATGTTGGAAGCCGGAGATTGTACCATGTTTGACACCAGCAGTTGTGCCAACACCGCTGCAGATATTTGAAAGAAGATACCCACTGAGAAAACCCTATCGATTGTATTCCCAAATAGAAGACAATCTGAGGGAGGAACTCCCTGAAGGAATATGAAAAGGAGAAAAGCGAGAAGCTAGTGATGTCACAAGAGACATGTGTGACACCCCGAGAATACTGGCTGAAGAGAATGCATGGATCTTACAGAAACTGATGATGAAGTTAAGAATCGAGTAAACTTTCATGCGCAAATAGAAGATTGCATGTGTACGAAGTGCTGCAGAAAATCAACTGTTCAATAATTGTACAGAGGCTGAAACGCAAGTAGACTAAGTCATCATAGAAGCTGGCTATGTGTAGTGATTAGACTGCAGGCAAAGCCGCCATTGTATTGGAGCTGAAGGCTGTATGGGAGCTGAAGGAAAGGCCGGGAATTGTATCGTAGCAAGAATAAGCTGAGATCATGCAAGCACCTGGCAAGGCTGTCTAGCCTGGTATCAAAACTGAAGCAGCCAAGGTTGGTTATCTATTCTTGAAAGCAGTGAATGTGCGGCGAAGGATGAATCATCCCTTGTTAAGGTGCAAAGAAAGAACACGAAGGGTGCCAAGTTTTATTCATTTAAGACATTTGCAAAATGGATCAAATTGTGGTCACCTGTTACGTGAGCCAAGGATGGAAATAGAGTTGAGCATGGAGTCCTAGAACAACTGTAGTGTGAGCCTGCACTCCCATATATTCCCACAGACAAGGATACTTTGAACTGCCAAGTTCAAAGACAATCTTCATGGCAGAAGGCAGGGGTGATGAGAGATGTTGGGCTAATTAGGTGGGGCGGTAAAGTCAAGTCCACCTCCTGGCACCTGGGCCTGAGTTTACGTGCTGAAAAGTGAACCAAATGTTGCAGACATGGCACGATGCCAACCAATTGTAGAGGGCCATATAACGAAGGGCCTCATAGTGTGAAGAACAATAAAAAACTGTGTACTTAATAGTGTTACAGATTACATGTTTTAGAGGTAAGCATAAGTTGTCCGCCTGACAGCTGGCAGCCAAACACAATCCTAGTCCCTCTACATAGTATATGTAGATGTTTCCCTTAGCCAGTCCTAACCATTGATAAGTTTTCTATTATTTGCTACGTAGTATGACGTCACTTCTAATGTATTTTTTGCATATAACGATGATTTTATGAGAAAAGTGTCAAGAGCCTGAGCGAATATCCGTTGATGTCCGTTGTAACCTCCCTGTTTTAGATGATTGTTAATAAAACAGTATCTTTGTCATTTGTCATCTTCCTCAGTTGGTTTGATTATTTGGACTCAGAATTACTCAGCGATCCCATCTATTGCATGCACGTTACTATAGGGACATAAGCTGACGGGCGACCAGGGGTGTTGCTATGTCTGGAAAAGATCTGGGGTTACACTAATATCGGGGCCATCAGGACCTAGGGGTAGCTACCCTTTTGGTTGTAGCCCTGAGTTTCTATCCGGGGCTACAACCGAAATACTTGGGTCTATAGCTCTCTTAGCCTCCTCCTAGGAATGCCTCTGTGCGCGACTCTGTAACAGAATGCACTCTTCCACTTGCTGAGGGTGAATGTGTACCAGAAAAAACTCTACACCTTAAAGGAGAGACTCTGTATCAGAATACACCCCTCCCCCTTGATGAGGGAAACACTTTATCAGAATAAATTAGCCTATTTGAAGGGGAGACTCTGCATAAAAAACTTTCCAAGACCGTTAGGGGGTGAGGATAACTGTGGACACGTGAAGATCATGCTCCCAGCCTCATTTGTCATAAGAGGTGGTTCGCCACTCTACAGCTGCTTCGAGGAAAGGGAATCCAGCTGTGGTGACGGACTGAGTTCCTGGCACCAACAAATAAGGAGAATCATCGCTGGGGCTGCTCCCAAATAGTGGAAATTGATTGTCAACCCAGGAAAATATCAAGGCCAGGTGCGAGGTTCAGTAGACAGGCCAAGCCCGGAGGAAGAGCTGCAGCGTCCTGTGGGTGAGCCGTGTTGATTGGCACTGGAGAGGCTTGTACCAGCCAACCTCTGACATGGTGGGAACATCGAAGGTGGCACCAGTGAAGTGGACGGGCAACCTGCAGCGAATGCCATTCACAAGATGGAGCAGGCTCGCTACGGGAGCCGGCAGTGCAGTGGAGGTTCTTCTGGGTCCTTCTCGCCACCTACAGCAGGAGTGGGGCCGAGGAGGTGATGGAGGTGGGTGATCTCCCCTAACGCTCCCATAGGGAGGCCCAGGAGGAAGGCTCTCTGGATGTGTCCCCAGTGAAGGCTCCCAGGGTGGGATTTAGCCTGACCTTTGAGCTCCGCTTTTGGATATTAATAACACTGCTATGCCTGCAGATGTGGACTTGGGAGGAGCTGATATCCTAAGTAAGCTTGCCTCCAAAGGATGGGTTGGTAGTATCCACAGACACTAAGTTAGTACTAAGGTTGCATTGACCTTTCCTTAGGAATGTATACATGAAATGCTACAAATCATGTTCATGTTAAAACCTTGCACTCTTTGAAAGTATCTGGGTATGACAGCACAGGGGAGAGATTAATTTGCTAAAAGTGACTATGCTTGGCCCCTGGCAGAAGGGTTTGCAAATCTACGAATCCTCTGCCAATGCTCAGATTGGGTATCATATTGTTGGCAACTGCTGATGGGTTTAAAGGGCTTTTCTACAGGGTAGAAGAGAAGAATTTTATAAAGGTGGAAAGCACTTTCCTCAGCCACCTTTGATGGACAGAGAGGTGGCTGGCTGCAAGGACCAAAAGCCTGCCTCCTGCTGAGCACTGGTGCCCAAGCAGCCACTGCATCTGTTGCCTCAATCCTCCTGCTAATTTTCTATTTTCTTAGAATCTTGCTGGAACATTTCTTTTATTTGGTGCTTACTGTGCCCCAGTCCTCCTGCAGGTATCGGGCTCTTTCCCTTCCTTGGCAGGAACAGACAAAGACGCCAATTCTTCAAGGCCCCACAGCTTTTTCTAAGTCCACGGGCATTGCTCCTGGCATGTGCTGTTGCTCAGAGTATTAACTCTTCATTCAAGAAGACATTGAGGCTCTGTTGACATGGCAAGGTGCATGTGGGCCCCATATTGAACCACAATTTGCACAACTGCATCCTGAGCCTGAGACTCCTGCCACGTCAAGGTGCCTGGACTGAACCTTCCATTTCTGCTGCTAGGAGAAGTGGCATGAAGCCAGCTTGATGATTTTGACCCTGCTTAAGAGACTATGGTGATTAACTTGTGGTTAACCTATGAACCTCCAGTCTGAATGGTCTGTAAGCTAGCCCTGCAGGGGTGAGTTTTAATTGATTGTATTAGTTTACTGTTTTTAAGTAAAGTGTTTATTTTCGTCGAATCTTGCTGGAACATTTCTTTTATTTGGTACTTACTGTACTATTGTTTGTTTGAAGACTTTCACCGCTCACTCAAATCAGAATATACTCCCCCTCTTGAAGTGGAGATGCTGTATCAGAATAAACTCTCCCCCTTGAGGTGGGGGGTCTGTATCACAAGCTCTCTCCCTTCAGCAGAATACACTCTCCCAGTTGATGGGGGAGACTCTGTATCAGAATATACCCCCCCTTGAAAGGGAGAAGCTGTATCAGAATAAACTCTCCACCTTCAGGTGTGGGGGTCTGTATCACAATAAACTCTCTCAGTTCAAGGGAAAACTCTGTATCACAATATACTCCCCCCACCCTCCTTAATTGGGAGACTCTGTATCAGAGAGTCTCCCCATTTATGGTGTCTCTACACTTCTAGGGGGTGTGTCGGGAAAATCCAGTCAGGAAAAGTATATCTCTTTTTTAAAATATTGTTGAGTCTCCCACTCTGACTCTTTAACAGAATAAACTCTTCTCCTTGATGAGGGTGACTCTGCAACAGAATACACTCACTTGCCGAGGGAGAATCTGTACCAGAAAGAACTCTACGCCTTGAGGGGGAGACTCTCTATCAGAATAAACTCTGGTCCTTGAAGGGGAGACTCTGCATCTATATAAACGTTTCCCTTTGAAGGGGAGACTGTCTTGCTGAACACACTCTCCTCCTTGTTGGGGGTGACTCTGTATCAGAATATTCTCTCCCCCTTGAAGGGGAGCCTCTGTCTCAGATAGTCTCCTCCCTCTTGAGGGGGCAGATCTGTATCAGAACAAACTCTCCCAATTGATGGTGTATCTACACTTCTAGGGAGTGTGTTGGTAACGTCCAGACAAGAAAAGGATGTCTCTGTTTAAATAATTGTTGAGTCTCCCCTTGAAGGGGTGACTCTTTAACAGAATAAACTCTTCTCCTTGATGTGGGAAACTGTGTAACATAATACACTCTCCCGCTTGATGGGGGAGATGCTGTATTAGAATAAACTCCCCCTTGAGGGAGGGTGAGCTGTATCCTAATAAACTCTTCCCTTGAAGAAGGAGACTCTGTATCACAATACACTTTCCTCCTACGAGAGGGGAGTGTCTGTATCAGACTAAACTCTCCCCTGTGACAGTGGAGAATCTGTATCAGAGTAAACTCTCTGCCTTGATGGAGGAGAATCTGTATCAGAGTAAACTCTCTCCCTTGATGGCGAGACTCTGTAGAAAAATAAACTCTCACCATTTATGGTGTCTCTACACTTCTAGGGAGTGTGTTGGAAATGTCTTGTCAGGAAAGGATGCCTCTGTTTTAAAATATTGTTGAGCCTCTCCATTGAAGTGGTGACTCGTTAACAGAATAAACTCTTCTCCTTCCTGTGGGCGACTCTGTAACAGAGGACACTCTTCCATTTGAAGGGGAGAAGGCATAAAACAAATTCCAATGCCGCAAGGGGGAGAGAATAGCTGTGGGCGTGTGAAGATCGAGCTCCCAGCCTCATTCGTTATAAGAGGTAACCCGCCGCTCCACGGCCGCTCGGAGGAAAGTGAGTCCATCTGCAGTGATGGACTGATAACCGGCACCAACAAATGAGGAGAATCGTCACCAGGGCTGCTCCCAAATAGTGGAGATTGCTGGTCGACCCAGGAACATATCGAGGCCAGGTCTGAGGTGCAGTAGGCAGGCCGTGCCCGGAGTAGGAGCTGCAGCATCCTGTGGGTGAGCTATGTTGAATGGCACAGGAGAGGCTCGCACCAGTCGACCGCTCAGATAGATGGAAGTTCGAAGGTGGCACCAGTGAAGCGGACAGGTAACCTGCTCCGAGTGCCATTGACAAGCCAGAGCAGGCTCGCTGCTGGGGCCAGCTGTGCTGTGGCGGTTCTCCGAGTCCTTGCCACAACCTACAGCAGGAGTGGATCCGAGGAGGCGATGGAGGTGGGTGATCTCCCCTAACGCTCCCATAGGGAGGCCCAGGAGGAAGGCTCTCTGGATGAGTCCCCAGTGAAGGCTCCCAGGGTGGGATTTAGACTGACCTTTCAGGATATTAATAACACTGCTCTCCCTGCAGAAGTGGGTTTTGGGAGGAGCTGATATCCTAAGTAAGCTTGTCTCCAATGGATGGGTTGGTAGTATCCACAGACACTCAGTTAATACTAAAGTTGCATTGACCTTTCCTTAGGAATGTATACATGAAATGCTACCAATCATGTTCATGTTAAAACCTTGCACTCTTTGAAAGTCTCTGGGTATGACAGCACAGGGGAGAGATATTTTGTTAAACGTGACTATGATTGGCTCCTGGAAGAAGGGTTTGCAAATCTATCAATCCTCTGCCAATGCTCTTTCCTCAGCCACCTTGGATGGACAGAGAGGTGGCTGGCTGGAAGGACCAAAAGCCTGCCTCCTGCTGAGCACTGGTGCCCAAGCAGCCACTGCATCTGTTGCCTCAATCCTCCTGCAAGTATCAGGCTCTTTCTCTTCCTTGGAAGGAACAGACAAAGGGCCTCATCACGAGTTGGGCGACAGCCCTTAAATGCGGCGGTAACAGTGTTACCGCCGCATTTAAGGGATGGCCCTATCACGAGTCTGACGTTTTTACCCGCAGCTCAGAGCTGGAGGTAAACATGTTGAGAAAATTCCCATTTTCGGTGCAATTACTGCCGGCGGTATTACCACATGGTAATTGCACTGAAAATTCCCCATTGGCTGGACTAGGCTAATGCCTTGTATTCATACATGATGAATTACAGCCTTAGAGGGCTCTTTCAATTGTGTATCCTTATTTTCAGGAGCGCATCCCCACAACACAGTTCAGGGAACACTGGGTGAGAGTAAAGTAACAAGTCCATTTCACAACTCCGTGTGTTGCCCACAGAGTGTTCCATAACAAAGACCCAGACCTCCTGAAGACCACCTTAAAAGTGATGCTTCTGCCTGCAGCCTCAGCTCTTTGGAAGCCTAAATCTTTGTAATTCCCATATTGAAGAAAACGCTAATGGGTGGTCAGGCATTCTCTGTTCTTGTTCTGAGAATACGGAACTCAATCCATGAGGCGGTCATATGAATCAAGGTCCATATGAAATTTAGGAAATGACTGAAAATGTTTCTCTTCTCTGGGTGAACTTTTTGATTCAACTAATGCCGGCTAAGATCTTTTCAGCACCAGGAGGCTACTATTAACATTGTATGAAATAACAGTTTTGCAGTACATCATTTTGTAGCCAATCTGTGCTATCAGCGAAGGAGTCCTGTCAGATGAAATCAATGTTTCTCCTACCCCAAGAGAGGGTTGTTCAGATTAAACGGAGGTTCACACCGGTACACGGTGATATTAACGAATTGACAACAACGAATACCTTTTATAACGAATAAAAAAGAACAAACACATTTCTCATTTTTTGGTTACAGTATATATGGGGGTGTGGTAAGGGATTAAAACGGATGGTGAGGGCGTTGGGGTGGGGTAATAAAGCTGGGGCAATGGGGGACTTTGGGGGAGCCCCCCCAAATTGAAAAAAACCTGAAATGTTTTGATTTATTTTAAATTCGTTATACACGTTTTTTGTTATTTGTGGATTCGTTAATATCACACCCCTTCTGAACACATGTTTCAGCCTGATTGGGCCTTGTTAGTGAGGTAAAATAACTCCATTCAAATGCAAAATGGGCATCACATTTGGGTACCAGTACCATTTAGGGCCATAAACCAAAGCCAAAATAGGTAATGGGTGCATGGCTTTCAACAAATCATCGACTTTGATTGATCTAAAGCTTTCCATAAATCCCTTTTTGCTGTTTAATGCATGTGTTTGGGGGCCAGGTGATAGACCTCACTCTACACTAGCTTTTGCATTCACTTATGCCTCCAGATTCTTATGTGATACATACTCCCCCACAAATCACACAGCAGGGTTGGGCATCACTGTACAACCCCTCCTAGAGACTGCATGCCCCTACCACATGCATCCTTTCCCAGAAGAACCAGGGCAGCTTATCCTCACTGCTCCACCACCTCCCAGATACTGCAGCAATGTGGTCCCTACTACGCCTAGGGTGCATTGGGGGTAAGCTATTGTTATAGCCGGATACTACTAGTTTACCCCGCCACTGGTCAAAGAGCATTTAATCCGTAGTTACTCATGAGGTGGACCCCACCAACAAGTTTTGAACTTCAACTTCCATTATCTCTAGTCAGCATAGTCGGGAGTGAAGGATCATGGGAGTTACAGTCCAAAACATCTGCGGGGCCACATAATGAGTAACCATATAAACTGAGTAGGGTTGGTCGGAATGTAGTTTTTGGGTATCCCCAGTCATTTCGGGGATTGCTTTATGAAAAGGACGCTTCTGGTACAAGGGAACTGTTGGGGAAAGGCAATGGAATAGAAAACGCAAAAACCGTGAGCTATTACAGACAGTACAGAAGAAGAACCTAAAATGAAAGAAGGACAAATAAAATGAAACACATGGTATTAACTCAAAGAAATAAAAATGGGACTGCCAAGAATTGGGTGTGACATGCCATGAACCTTACACTGACGCATCCAGCCGACCTGAGCGGGGCCAGCGGGTAAATGGTTTTTAAGGAAATCACACGCACGAATGTTAAGTGATTTTGTTTTATTGTTTTCATAGTTTGCAGTGAAAAATTCCCATATTCGGTAGGAAACATTACACAAGCTTATACACTGGTGGTGAAAGTAGTCCTTCACGGTTTCACCACCTACGGTCACCATACTGCCTGGGAGCAATTTGCTGCCTTTTCCACGTTGTAATCATAGTGAAAAAATAGTTTGCCTTACAGCATCTACGAGTTGACATGAAAATACAAGAACGCAACAAACATAAAATAAATTAAAAGCATTTTTAAACATTTCTTTCCATATACAAATATACTTTTTTTCCTCCAGAGGCTTACTGTACAGGCATTTACTCCTAACTCATCATTTACAGGGGTGTGTGTATACTTATTTTATTTTACATGTAAAAGAGCAATCAGCAACATACATCAACTAGCTTGGATAATACATACATATAATACACCAAAAGTAAACTAATAAAGTTATATACTGTTGCTCAGTGTCCAGCCTCGGTTGGGTGTGTGTTGTGAGATGTTGGACTCCAGTAAAGCGTGCAGTTATGCTGACAGCTGCTGAATGCAAATGTCTCATTTTCGAATAAAGCACCTTGCAGCCGTATTTCGAAGCAGCCTCCATCTTAGCATCTCAGGGAACAAAGGCACACAGAGGTACCGCGAACCTGCCAGGGATCACGTGATTTGGTGAAAGGAGAAAGCAGGCCTTAGGCATGAGGTCTTTCTGGTTCCACAGTGATATGTCAACACGCAGTCCATGGTCCTCATTGCCAGAGTGGTGGTACTTCCAGATGCAATACTGATAGTCTCAAATACCATAACATACAGTCATTTTTGTGGGAACTCTGAGGGTTTTGGAGAATTTACCGCCGTAGGTAGTACTGACACTGATGATGCCACTATTTATTGGAGGTAACACATAGGAAAAACCTCCACCTAAGTGCTGGAGTTTTTCCCTTCACATCACCGCCAAACTCGGGATATAGTGATGTGGTAAAAGTGCCAGTGAATCCGTTACCGCCACACGCATTGATGGCCTATCTCTTCCCACTGAGCAAAACCCAGTTTGATGTCATAGCCACGGAATGGTTTGTGTCCCTTCGTTTTTGGCCCTTCCAATTATTGTGTTCCCATGCACACAATAATTGGAACAATACGTGGTGGTTAGTGATTGTATGCCCATTAGGAGACATGCATATACTCCTCGCAGAGTGAAACATAAATGTGTGTTAGGACAGTACAACTCTAAATGTATATGGCAACCACCGTATTACCCAAATTGTTCAAACACAATTGTTCGAATGAACAATTTACCTAATTTCAAGCGTCCGTATTGACCTTTTCACAATTGACCGAATATATATATATATATATATATATATATATATATATATATATATATGGGGCTTTGGTGGGAGGTTTTGCATTGGGTCGAGGGTTGCGGGGGGTTTCCCCCCACCCATATGTAACAATTGACCTTCACAATTCGGTCAATTGTGAAAAGGTCAATTGTCATTCGAGCAGTTGTGACTCGAACAATTCGTATACAGCCAGCAACCACAGTTCCGGCATTCCTGCTCACCCATGTTCAGCTGGGGCATCGAAAACATGCCAATTTAATAAAATGGCACGGGTGCCCCCCTGCTGCAAAATAAATTGCAGGAAGTGGCCCGTGTACCCTGACAATGTTGCAACAAGTGATGCGGCGTGACCTTTGACCCTAATCGCATCACAGCAAGTGATACCATCTATATAAAATAACCAGATTGCATAAGAGTAATTCAGTTTTAATTTAAAATGCAGACCTGTGAGGGGCTCCCACAATCCCTTCACAGCCTGCTGCACCCACCAGTGTGAATGCTCTTCTGCCTGTGACTCAAGATGCCTACCCAAATTGCAGCCAATTGTCTAGGTACACAGAACTAACCTGCATTAAATAGCGGACATTTTCCAATACCCCTGGCCCCCTGCACCCGGTGAGCATTTGACATGCAATGGCAGTCTGTAATGAACCCCCTATAACCATGCAGGTGCATTATATATCATGCCACTCTGAAAGAGTGTGTTGGGGGAATTGGCATTTGTGGGTGGGACGGGGGGTCTGCGTGCCTACACCAAGAAGAGTGAAGTGCCCAAATCCACCCACAGAAGTGGTGGCTCTAGCTCCTCCACTCCCTAAAATGAGAGAGAGAGAGAGAGAGAGAGAGAGAGAGAGTGTGTGTGTACGCGCGCTCGCACGTGACCGCACAGCTCGAGTAGCACATCCTGAATGTGCCCCAGTGTCCCGTGGTACCTCAGTGTCATTGGGACAGGGCACTGCCCCTCCATGTATATTATCAACCACCCTCCATCACGTGTGGACAAAGGGATCCTATTGGAAATGGGGTACAAAATGGCTCCCACGCATGATGGGGAGTTTTTTTGTGTCCTCGTCTGGGTGCACTTGATTCAGTGCATATTCACAAGTGGCAGGTTGTGCCATAGCAAATGTGCTTGTCCTGATTGGCCTGGGGGGCATGTGCTCCATGCGGATAATTCATCGCCATGCATAAAATGTCGGGTGCTTCAACAGACCTACGCGTTCAGTGTGACAGGACAGGCCAGCCCCGTTGCGCTGAAGGCAACCATTTATTTTATATTATTTGATGTTTGCGTAATATGCTGATTACCGAAGAGGAGCCATTTCAAAGCGTGAGGGTTGAGGATGGGCAGAGGAGATCAGGGTCGGACTGGGGCCTACAATTGTCTCGGCACCAAGAAAAAAGTGGCCCACAATTGGAAGTAGCAAGTCATTAGTTTTGTGACAGACTGTTTGATTAGTACCGAAGGGGGAGGTTTTTGGTCAAATGTGATGCACATTGTGCATTTTAAAGAATATGTATTCAGTAACACTGGTCCAAACTACTAGTCACATGGTAAGCGACCTGAGTAACTTATCAAACTGGCCCATTTTGACCATAAAACGGCCCCACGCTAGCATTTTGTGTTTTTAATTCGGACATTGCCCTATAGGCCAGTCCGAGCCTGGAGATGATGTTTGAGGGACCGGGGAGGGCCAGAACGGGGTCAGAGCTCCTGAGGTGTAAGCTGATCACCGAAACATCGGGTACATAACGGCCGTTTTATCCAAGTCTACTTATTGCCAGGCCGTCATATTGTTATGGTGTTGTCCAATCCAAATGTTCTTATAGTCACGTGATTGAGGATGCTGACATACCCCCATCACAATCAAATGTCCCCCCAATGTTCATGTCTCACTTGAAGTGAATCAACGGCTTTGGACCCTCTGGTGCAGATTGCTTTATAGTTTTCCCTGGACCAAATTAACTGCGGAAGCGGGCAGATCTTACAACGAATTCAATACAAACATACTCCCCTTTAGCACTTCAGGGGTTCAGTATTACCTTTAAAAAGGCGAATACAAAATACCGTAAGGCCTGGAAACCGCCAACTGAGGTGACCGACAGTGCTTTCAGGAGACTTCGGCGGTCTCTGTGTAAGTGATCGGAACCTATGTATGGGGTACGGAGCACAAAGAGACTTTCATGCGCTGCCTCGCTTTCATTAAGGCCAAGCCACAATCAGCACAATCAGCTAAGATACATAGTGGCTACCCTAGCCTGGTGGCTCAGTAAATAACACAATGACTTCTCCTCGCAGGCCCACACAAGTGTAATTCTGAATGGAATGTTCGATGGGGGACGGGCATGATGTCACAACAAAAACGTCCACAAAAGCATGTGGTCTGCTTTCCCTTACTCTCAATATGCCCCAAAGCCGAACAATCCACACCCTGTGCCAACATCTCCTGGACTGTGGGTCGGCTAGCCGTACTCTGGAACTAGGAGAACATCCTCAACCAATCTGGGAGAACACAGAGGAGCGTTATGCAGGCAAAATTGGGAGCCATTTTGAAAGTCTGACTGAAGGTCCGTTTGCACCTTTCCTTTCAATCAACATTATTTACAATAGTCTCCAGAGCTGAAACAAACTAAGCAGACCTTCATTGTATGTTAGTTGCATTTTGACCAGGGCGCTTCTTCATGCAGGAATTTCCGCTATCGCAAGCAATAATAGAGGGTCTTCACCCGATTACGAGAAATCCTCTGGGTAGACTGTAATGGATGTGGATCTCCAAAAATACTGCATGCAGTGCTCTGAAAATCCACGTGCATACTTGTTTAAACGTTATTAGTCCATGTCCACTCGCGTTTTGAGGATGGACATGGATTGTGTGTTGTACCAGGTCATACCACATCAAAGATGTCAATTTGTCTGCCCATTGAGGCCCAACTTCAAGAAAATATATGGTGCTCTACTGAAGGGGGGCACTAGTGAGCAGCACACCCCTTCAGTACAATTAAAACCATTTCTTATTCTTTTGCATTTTGAAAAATCTTTTAACCTCCAGCTTTTGGCCGGAGGTAAAAAAAAAAATGCAAATGTGTTATGTGCTATTTGACCCATAATGACGAATACAGCCTACAATGCGTGCCACCTGTCCCATAATCAGAAGGTAATGACAAGAGATGATATTTCCAGCCTCCTGAATTTCATCTGATTCAATTTCACTCCATTAAGAGACATTATTTCGTTTAATCCATGATAAATCAACTGACAGAGGCGATTAATCTTAATACAAACTAAATTTGAATCGCAGGTGGGAAGTAAAGTTGGAAACTTGCACAAAGCGCAATTTTCAGCGCCCAGCTCTTCTCTTTTAGCTGCGTAAAATCACCTAATGGCAGATTATGAATACTCTCTGCAAGTGCTCTCTTGACTAAGGTTTCGGCGAGGAGTATCACTTCCTCCTTGAGGTAATGGAGAACTGTCTATTGGCCGCGTCTCCCAGTCAGAGCACCGCGAACATTATGAGAGCATCTTTGCAAGGAGCGGGAAGAGTTCCTTGTTGCTTAGCTGTGCTGTGAGGGAATCAACTTTCAACCGGAACAACTCTGATTCTCCCTCGGAATGCTCCTGGGTCCTACTGCCCGCACCCGCCAAAGCATTAGGCAAACCACGCAAACAGCAGTAAGCAACAGTGGAAGGATATTACCTTCATTAGAATGTGTGCCCTTTCATGGTGCTGTGGTGAAAGCTGCACCTCAACCTTTATGAGAGATTATTGTTGTTTTTGTTCTTCTTAGAGAGCTCTTTTCATAAGGCAAATTCAGTTACCGTTTACACCTGTATCTTCTGTAATATTGTGTGAACTCTTTTGAAATGGAAAGGCGCAGTAATACACAGGACAGTGCTTCAGAATTACACTCGGAAGCACAACCGGTGGTAGTGCTCCAATGGGGCAGCTGGTGCAGCTGAAAAGTGAACAGTATACCTCAAAGTAATATATGAGGTTTATAGTCATTCCATCGACAGCCAAAGCATCTAATGCCATACCATCGGAAAAAAAGCATCTAATGCCATACCATTGGAAAAAAAGCATCTAAAAAAGACCATCTAATGCATTTTCTTTTCATTTTCTTTTAATGGGGGGTCCCCCAATCCCCTTTTTTTTAACCTTTAAAACCCATCTTTATTAAACTAAACCCTTTACCATCTAAATAAAATGCATTGGACGCTTTTTTAGACGCTTTCTTTTAAATGGTATGGCTGTCGATGCTTTGGTTGTCGATGCAATGACCGGATACCATATATGACTAGCCTCGGGTTAGATAGCACTATGTGGCATAATTGGCAACTAGGGACTGGGATAGACAGTACTGTATCACCCAATTGGCAACAAAGGTTATGGGTAGGCAGTACTGTATGGACAAACTGGAAACCTGGGTTTGGGATAGACAGTACTGTAATGCTCAGTTACCAGCCTGGGTTTGGACAGACAGTACTGTCTGTCCCAATTGGCAGCTAGGGCTTGGGATAGGCAGTACTGTATGGGCATATTGCCAGCTAGGGCTTATGAGACCAGTTGTCTTTGTTAAGCCACAAATCTAAGACCTTGAGTGGAGAAACTGCAAGCGATGGTTGGTGGGAGAGAGAGAGAGAGAGAGAAAGGAAGAGAGTGAGAAAGAGAGAGAGAGAAGAGAGAGAGAGAGAGAGAGAGAGAGAGAGAGAGAGAGAGAGAGAGAGAGAGAGAGAGAGAGAGAGAGAGAGAGAGAGAGAGAGAGAGAGAGAGAGAGAGAGAGAGCGCTCTTTGCCTTGGAACATTTGCCTATACTCTGTAACAATATTTTTAACAGCACATTCAGCAGACCGAAAGCTCCTCAACAAGTGCCAGAGATGTAACAGTTGGGCCAACTGGCTTTTACTGGCTTGACACACCCGGAAATCAACACAACATCTCGTAATTACATTTTGTGTATAGAGGAGTGTCAAAATGCAGCATGCTAACCGGCTCAGGCCACCCTGCCGGGTAATACAGCAATACCCAGAAGGCCAGACCAACAGGCCAGTGTGGGCTGCTTAAATGGAGCAGTTGGCTGAATCCCCTGTGAAGCAGGTCGTTTTTTGTCACTATTGCTAGCCCAGTGTGCTCTAAAAACACACAATTTGCTACAATGGTTCTCAACCTACGCCCCCAAGTTCCACTCACACAGTATTTTGCGAGAAGGCTGAAAATGTGATTTGCAAATGTGGACCACTTTTAATTTGGTACCCGGGCCTATTTCTTGTGTCGGTCCGGCCCTGCGTGCTAACCTAAATCCTCCCCTCCCCAATATATGAAAGTGTGTAGATAGTGATGGCCATGACTAGATACGCCTTAACAAATGCACACACCCTGGTGAATGATCCCACAGAAAAAAGGCGTAAATCTGGAGTCTTGCGGCCTATATCATGGATGTACGGCAGGCCTGTGATGCAAAAAGAGTTGTCCTATTACTCCGGGCAGGAACGGTAGCCCCCGATGCATAGTTACACGTGCCCCTTGAAAGTCAATGTCAAAATGGCGGCACCGACAGCCCTTTTCTTCTGAATATTTTCAAACTTTGTACAAAAATAAGTCTTGTGCTTCAACTCGTTGAAGCTAAAAGTTGTCTTTTCATGGTAAATCCGTATTGACTGTCGATGTTTGATTTGAGTGGCCAGAGTTTTTTTTTTCTCCATTCTGTCTTATCAAAAGTTATCTTTGCGTCCCAGTCTTTTTTTTTTCAAATCCACCACGCCAAAAGCTTGGGTCCATAGCTTCTTTCATTATTGAAAGTGAACGTTTTTATTTTTAGTTTATAAATCTTTTGGAATGAAATGCACAAGTGCAAAAATAGAAGTAAAAAAAAAAAAAAGAAATAGATTTACACTTGAGGCCTCCTCCCCGAGAACACTATCTGCACGCGCAGGACTCGACTGTCATGTTGGGGTACACCTTGAGGACCACGTTCTGATTTTCGTCGAAGAACAAAATGCTGAGAGAAGACATTTTCTCTGGTACGCAACATGGTTCCGGGATTCCGGGCACGACCCCCACCGCCCGCACGATGCTCTGAATGGTGGCATGGTTTGATGGCTTCAGGGACTGCATTGAAGGACACAAACAAGAACATATCATAATCTGGCAGCAGGACCACTAACACAAAGTATTTATATATATTTTGACTTTTATGCGATATGATTAAAAGAAATGCAAAATAATCATGTTTTATATATATAAATTCATTTCATAACATTGTATAAAACAAAAGGCAATTTTTCAATACTTTGTTTACTTTTCATGCAGCAAATTGTACAAATGCCTTTTTAGTTAGCTGATTTTAAAATTGAATGAAAATTAAATTAAATTAAATAACTCGCAATCTTTCTGATTGCTGGGTGACAAAAGGTAAAAAACGGTTTGGGTTCCCAGGTGTCTGAAGTAAGGAAACAGCCCTGCCCTCATCAGTCGCTGCCTGTGCCCTTTGCAGGACTCTTTGATCTTCCAGAATGGACCAGGGGGTCTCTCATATAGTAAAGGAGGCACTGGTGGTGCGGAAAAGCCTGATTTGTCTCCCCAAGGGATTCAGACGCTGTCGCGCGGCAATCCCTCACAGAGCTGCGTGCAGGTACCAGTCCCGCACACGGCTATCCGCTGCCACCACCATTATCTGATCTAATCTTGGTATTTCTTATTTTGCATGTTATGTTATCAAATCTTTCTACTGCGCCCATCACCACCATAGTGGTCTTACGGCACCTGAACCTTGTCTCAGAGAAAGCGTATTGTGACATCTCCAGGGTGGTATTGCCAGGCCTTTCTCGTGAAGGAAGCGCCCCGCCTATTCATGAGTGCTTATTGTCTGTTCTTTTTAGACTACTTTTTTCATATGGGTAACATAATGCCCTTATACCCCTTTATCTTCTGTAGCATTGTGCTAAGTCGTTGGAAATGGGAAGGTGCAGTAATACACAGGACAGCGCTGCAGAACTCATCTTGGAAGCACAACTGGCGGTAGTGCCACAAAGGAGGGGCTGAAAGGTGAACAATACACCTGAAACAAATATATGACTAGCCTCACGATAGATGGCACTGTGTGGACCAATTGGCAAACTGGACTTGGAATATACAGTACTGTATGGCCCAATTGGCAAACTGGACTTGGAATATACAGTACTGTATGGCCCAACTGGCAAACTGGACTTGGTGTAGTTAACACTGTATGGTACACTTGGCAACACGGGCTTGGGTTAAATAGTGCTGTTTGGCACAATTGGTAACTTGGGCTTGGACTAGAGAGTACTGTATGGGCCACTTGACAACCTGGGCGTGGGATTGATAGCTATGTAAGGCCTAATCGTAGCCTAGGCTTTGGACAGACAGGACTACATGGCCCACTTGGAAACCTGGGTTTGGGGTATACAGTACTCTATGGCCCAATTGGCAAATATGACTTGGTATAGTTTGCATTGAATGGTACACTTTGCAACCTGGGCTTGGGTTAAATAGTGCTGAATGGCACAATTGGTAACCTGGGCTTGGAATAGAGAGTACTGTATGGGCTACTTGACAACCTGGGCATGGGATTGATAGATATGTATGGCCCAATTGGCAACAAGGGCTTAGGGTAGGCAGTACTGTATGGCCCACTTGGATAGACAGAACTGGTTGGTCCACTTAGCAACCTCGGCTGCTCACGCAGATATCCCGTGCCACCAACAATATCTGAGATATCCTAGGTAGTCTATTATGTTGTAAGTTATGTTATGGAATATTTATACTGCACCCATCACCACTGTGGTGGTCTTACGGTACCTAAACCTTGTCCGAGAGGTAGCGTATTGTGACATCCCCAGGGTGGCATTGGGCTACTTCATGCGCTGTACCTCAGCGGGATCCTAAGGTGGTCCTATACTGTGTTCTTTTATTTATATAATTGTTTGATTTTGGTTGATTCTGGCTGAATCAGAAAACTGATAGGCTATCCATGCAAAAGTACCACAAACAAAGCAGGTGATGAGAGTCCAGGCCTTACCCTGGGAAGGACACACCAGCAATCCTTGCACACCCTCCTGGGTGCAAAAGGGCATGATCACTATCTAGTTAAATGGGTAGAGGGCATGATTGCTTTAAATGCCCTTTGTTTGGAACCGCCAAACATATACGCCTTCTGGCCAACAGGAAGTCAGCTTTTTATATATTTTGTGAGAAGAGATTGAGTGAATAGGTGGGTAAATACATTTCTATGACATGCCCTGTGGAGTAAACCTTCTCCAGGCCCTGAACCAGGGAAACTGAAAGTCAGGCCCTGATTTGAGGATATTGAATGTCTGAATGGATGGCGAAGAGAAGATCATTCCCCTGGACTTCAAATCACTAGCCTCCCATCAACGGCATCCAGTGATATTAACGATAAGAGAATAACACCGAATCACATTATGATATGATATGGCATTTGCAAGTGATTCCATATTCTTTTTTAAAGGCACTTTCCAAAACTTTCCCCCAAATATTCTAGGACTGGAGTTTGATTATATAATTGCACAAGTCCTAAAATATGTTAAGGAGGGTGTTTATTGCCTTTAAAGAATACAATCGAATCACTTCCGATGTGTTTCGGCGTTATCGTTTTCGTTAATATCGCATAGATGCCCATGAACACTGGTTTGTATGGTGTTTGGGTGGGAAATCATGGGTCCTGACCAAAATTGCTCTTTGGTGGTAGGAAAGTGGTTGTTAATGTGTTTGCGTTCAAACACACTCCGCCTTAAGGAAAATGGTTTAAAGTTGGGCGCCCCAGTCATTGTGGCTGGTGGACAGGAGGGTATGCAGGGCACAGCTTGCCAGAGACTCTCTACCGATGGTCACAGGAGGTGGTCAAAGTTTTAACTGGGAGCAGGGAGCATGTCAAGTAACGAACTGTCTGCAGTCTCATAACTACCTCTTAACTGGTTGAGTCTCCGAAGAGGGAGATATCAGATATTTTTGAAAGGCGTTCCATTGAAGTAAACATGAGGCATCTCTCCTTTTCTGAACACCCCTCTTATAGCTCCTCTCTAGCTCCCCCATTCTCTCTTTGTCTCTCTCACTTTGCCCCTCTCTCTCTCGGTCTCTCTATCCCTCGCATTCTTTCTCTTACCATTCTGCCACCTGGCCCTCTATCACGCTGCATCCGTCCCTTCTTTTTCTCACACTCATGTTGTGTTTGCTTTTGCTCGCATTATGTCTCTCCTCTCTCCCTCCTACTCTTTCTCTTTTCATTCACTTGCTCTTCTTCTCTGTCGCTTCTTTTAGGTTCTTGGCCCTTCTCACTGTTCTCGCTTCCTGCTTTGTATCCTCTCTCGCTCTTCCACTCGGCCTCAGTCTCTTCTTCCCATTCTATCTCAGTTTTCTGTCCTCTTTTACTCCTCCTTTCAGTTCTCCCCTTCCTGTCGCATGTTTTATTTGCCTTTCCCCACATTCTATATTCCCTGCATCTCCCTGTCTGACTGTCTATCCCCTGTTCTCTCTCCTCCTCTATTGTTTGTCTCGCACACTTCTCTCCCGCCCGTTCTGTATCCCCCTCCATTGTAGCTCTTCCCTCCTTCCTAGTCACTCTTTTGCATTCTGTTGCCTTATCATTTCATGTACTAGCTCCCGTGCTTCTCCCCTTCTGTTCCCACACACTGTTTTATTTCTACTGTCCTCTGTGCCTCTCTTCTCTCCAATTCTGTTTCTCTCTCTTCCCTTTGTACTCATCCTTCCCTCTGAACCGCTTTCCCTCTCCCTTCTGATGGCCGCACCTATCTATGGCGTGGCACGGGGACAGAGAGGTCAGGGGGTCCGGCTTCCTAGCAGCAAATTGCTGGCACCTCCACAAAGGAAATGAACACTTGCGTGCGTGCTTTACCATGCTGTGTATATTTCCTGAAACGCTTGCTTGGCCCTCGCGATTCAGGGCCGCGCTCGTTGCTCAGCTGCACTCTCTACGCAGCTGTTAATTGTTTTCTGGCTGCGACACTGTCGCCCCCCTCTTCCATGAGCCTGTAGTTTGCAGCGGTGGACTGGGAACTGGGAACCAAAAGAAGCGCTGGAACTCATTTTCAAAGTGGCCCCATATTCCACATTTTCAGCAAGCCCAACCATTTTCCTATGAAAACATGTGGAAATACCACACAAAAGAGGCTCAGGGTGCAGAGGCCTACCCGGAAATCTCCAGAGTTCCCTATAGGCCAGTTCACCCTTGTAGTTTGATGAACCCTGCTCTACTGAGTGTACAGCTTTCTCTTGAAGGCCATGGAGGGAGACGGGGGTAACTGTTCTACTGGGGCATTTGCCAAACCTACATACATCCTTGAAGGTACTTGTGGCTTCAACCGACAGACATTGCAGAGCACTGTCACCTATTTGGCAGGATCCGTTCTCCTCAGATCCATGATAGGTTGAGCACCACTTTTCGGTACTCCAAAGGAGGAGCTCTTTGCAGAGTGCACGCTGGAGTCAAAGTTCCAGTCAACATGTTCTGCAGATCTGCAAGGCAGCCATCATAAGCAGTTCTGATCCGATTGGGAAGTGGTCCTTGGAAAGCAGCACTTGTGAATGCCCACCAATGGAGAAGTCCATTGAATGCTCCTGCTCTGAGAATCCTGAGGAATGTAGCATCAGGATATTGTGGTTCCAGGCTGTGCATTACTGGATGGACCATGCAGACAGAGCAGGAAGCAAGTGCCTGCTCCTGGACCCGCTGTAGCCGCCCCATCAAATATTTTGGCACACCAGGAATACACTAACACAATTAGCATTGTGCAGAAGTGACAGTGCCGCAGAAACCACTGTTGAGGAAAGTCAAGAAGAGGAAATCTCCCTTTATTGTTTCAAGATAGAAAAAAGTCCTTTAAAATCACAGTGGCGTTCTGGGACCTAGCGGGGTCCACTTCACTAATTCGACAAGTTCTTCTACATAATCATCTACTAAAACATTATGAAGGTCACATTATTGCAAACTTTACACTTTTTATGGGTGATCAACGTGGATCATGAATGATAACATTGGGACAAAGAACAATTTACAATTTGATGGATAGCAAAATATTAAATTGTTAGCTGAGTGATTGGCGTAGGTGATAATGGGAGATATTAAAAAATTAGGCCATATTTATACCAGGGCGTGACACTCTACTGAATTTACACAGATTACGTTACATCCAGATACGACAACAAAAAGTCCTTGCAGCTTTGTGATTGCCAGCCTCGATGCCGAGTAGGCTTATCATTCCATGGATTGGGCATACATGTGTCAGGGAGCATAGCTCAGGGCAACGTAGTGGGGAGCACCACAGGTTCGATGCTGTCAGGAAAGGAAGAAGGCGATGGATATGGCAGGGGAAATGTGCACAAAATACACAGTAAACAACCTTGAATATAACAACGTGCATTCAATACCCAAGACTCGTGTATACCACTATATGAAAAGGAATGTAGGGTAAGCACTTAGAACCTCCTTATGACTGAAAGGAAAGTCGGCAAACTCCTTACCCACTATGCTATTACAGATACTGACAGCGCTAAGCCCACGTAGAGGGCAAGCAGGGACAGAATCTTTAAGCTGACACTCTAGACGGTACTGAATAAAGAATTTGGAAACAGTACTCACAAGGACCGGAATGACCACATGAATGCCAGTACTCACGAAGACCGGAAAGACCACTTGGATGTCCGTATTCACGAGGACCGGAAAGACCACTCAAAAGTCAGTACTAACCCACAACCCTGTAAATCAAACAAGAACCCAGAAGGCAGTAAAGGCAAAGAGTGAGGATGACTAAATACCTAAACCCAAGTCAAGAGGCAAGAAGGAACAGTACAGTGTGGAAAACAAAAGATAATCACACAGGAGCTAGTTACAACAGCTTCCCACACCTAATAATAAAATAGGAAATAAATGTAAAAGTGTAAAGGAAAACATGGCATGGATCCCAATAGAAGGCAAGGATCAGGAGCAGTGAAAACGATATCAAAAGGGAAACTGTCCCACCCATCCAAGGTGAAAAGGCAGGAAACTAAACCTGTAAAGGAAAGATTAATGCAACAAGTCTTTCAGTAGCAAAGGACAATTTCTAGGAAACAGTGAACACAGGCAATTGGGCTACAGCAAAAGGAAAGCTCAGAGAAAGGCTGCCTGCAGACAGAGAAAGGGAGAAAGGGATTTCCAGAAGGCAGAAATCAATTAGGCATACAAATACGAAATCCAGGACAAGGAACAAGAAACACTAACTAGAAACTGGGCACAAAAACTAGGAACCAAGAACAAGGGACCAGTCAAGACAGGAACGCTGCAACAATGACCAGCGCTGGACTGAAGCAGACTGAGGCTTTTAAAGCTGCTTAATGAGCACACCCCTGAGGCGTGTCGCCTGCTGCACCTGCAGCCACAGGTGTTGCCTATCCTCCACCCAGCCTTGTCCTGCAAGGGAGGAGGTGAGGCAGTGAGCCAGGCATTCTGGGAAGCATAGTCATTTGATTAAAGCAGCAGTAGCATGCTGGCTGCCAAAAACCTGGAATGGATCCGGAAGGGAAGTAATTTGGGAAATAAGGTTTTAGCGCTCCCAATTCATCAGGACACTGTAGCATAAGGTTCGGAGGAAATGTCCAGTAGGGAAGAAACCCCAAATCATGCCCCCAAGTGGCGGGAACGGGAGCGAAGGGAGCGAGTCGTGACAGTATACCCCCTTCCACGGCCGACTCCAGGCGGCCCTTACTTGCACAAAACATCTTCTTTCCATGACAGGAGCGCTTTGTCTTCAGAAGTGGCACTGACGGAAACGATGACCCACTGGCAGAAGCAGAAGGACTGGAATGAATAGAATCAGGCCGCAGTCTATAAGAGCCATAGGTGGGTTTTCGGTGAGGAAGAGACTCATGGGTCGAAGAAAGGCATGAAGGACTTGCAGGACCCGAAGCAGAGTTGGAAGGTCCAGGAAGCTTAGTCACTGGAAGAGGATATGCATACATCCTTGAGGAGAGAGGCAGGCTGGTGCTACATGCCTTAGACAACGGTAGAAGTTCTGTTAGCCTCACTGCCGAGAGTGGACACACAGGAGGTGAGGAAACAGCAGGTTTCAGGAAATGTTTATGTTGGGAAGAGGAAGGTGGCGGCTGAGGTAGAGGTTCGGATACTCTGTCATCCATCTGGGTAAAGGTTTGTGGTTGAAAGTGACAAAGATTTGCCTGCATAAGTTCCTTGCCTTGGAGGTCTGGAGATCCAATGGGTTGTACGAGGCTGGCACTCCCATTGACAGTCATGTAGCCAGTCAAGTAGCCACCTTGTTGCACGTGGGATACAACTGCAGAAACGTTTGGCATACTGATAGGAGTGTTAGACACAGTACTCGGAACATCAGGCATACTAGCAGCGGGAGCAAAAACAGGCACATCTTGAACTGCAGCAGACATTCCCCTCCTTTGGCTACTATTACCCAACTGGCGCTGCAGCTGGAGGGCCGTGCCCGTCCCTTTCCTCAGGCTCATGTGGGATCCGGCAACAAAAGGGTTGTCAAGCGGTTGATGCAAACCGGACTCCAAACGCGGACCGTCCAGCCCGCTATCCTGGTCGGCTACTCGTTCGGTGACTGGGCCGTGGTGGACGGCATCCGTTTCTCTCTCGTAATACTCCAGGCAAGTCCAGCGGCCTCGCATGTAAGGCCCTCCCGAGTCGTGAGCCGGCTTGATGTTTCTGAAGAGAGAGCTGGCAGAAGTCTCAGGCTCAGATGTTGCATATTCGGGAGGCGCTGATGCTACAGTCAAGTAGTTAGGAGAATTGTTTTGTGTACAAGGCAGACATTCTGGTTATTCCCCTGAAGCATAAGAAGGGCAAGATGGACGTTCATCAGTAAATGGTTGGGATTCAGGAGGAATCTCTGGAGCAGAGGAATATGCAGCAGGATCTGACAGTGTAGACAGGTACACCTCCGATATTGGCAGCGAGGCTGAGCAGGATACAGGTCTCTCATGAACTGAAGCCAAACTAGCAGTAGGCTCTGGGACCGAAGACATGCACTTAGAATGTACTACCAGAGGCTCCATGGCTGAAGGATAATCTGCTGGATGAGTCACTGTAGCCGGAGGCAAACATGCCAGAGGAAATTCTGAGGCTGAGGGCATGCAAGCTGGAGCCGTCTTGTTAGCTGAAGACAAACTTGTCAAGGTCTTTGGCTCTGACTGCGTACATGGTGATGGCTCTTGGGTGACTGGCAGACATAGCACTCTTTTATTGATCGAAGATACGTGTGCCAACGATGACTGCAGAGCTGTGGACAGGATTATTGAAGAGTCAATGGTAGTAGGAGGACAGTCTGAAGTCCCAGAAGTCGACAGACACACTTGTGGTTCAGGAATGGAAAGCCCCTTTAAGGCAGTTGACCCCTTGGCACCAGTAACCAAAGTCTGAGCTGTACCCCTGCCGTCCCTCTCCTTACTGGATGACACAGAGTCTCTGTCATGCACCAGCCCTGGAAATTCATGTATAGGTGGAAATACCACTAACATGGTTCTGATTGTTCCAGGTTGAAGGTCTAGTGTTTTTCCAACATGGCCGCCGGAAACTATAAACAACGATGCAAACTGGCGCTTAGCGCGTTGTATCGACTTCGTTACGTTCGCTGTCAGTTTCGTTTCCAGAGGCGACTTGCAGTTCAGAGCTAATTCACTCCCTGTCTCCCTTCTCTGTATGTATTTCACCCTTATTCCCTCACGTGGGTGTTTTCAGGTTAAGGTAAGGTAGCGGTTGGTTCTGTTTCTCTATTCGTTTATACACATAGCCCTAACCTCCCTTTGTGTCTGCCGCTATTTCCCTATATGTGTCTACATCGGCTATCTCTCTCAGCCTTTTCTCTTTACTTTACCGACGTCCACTGTATTGGAAGTCTTACCTTATTCTATTTCTTCCCCGTTATCTTTTTCTTACCTATTTCTTTCTTTTGTGGAAACTACTGGACTCTGACTTCTATATTTAACCCATCATTAACTCCATCGGAGGAATTGTTGGAGAATTGGTGTACTGTTTCCAAGGACAATTGAAAGATACTTTCAAACAAGCACTCACCGCATCTACAGACGGACAGTTACGATCTCTCAGGGTTTTTGCCTTTGGGCTTTTTTCCCAGCACGAAGGGCGTGCTCCTCGGGTTTCCCTAAGATCTGTAAAACACCCAGATCAAGGTGGCCACCGAGGGAGCGCGTCCTTACTTACGTCAGAAAAAGGAGAAGAAGTCAGGAGAAAGCGTAAGAACTAGGAAGAAGACAGAAGCATTAAGGTTGGAGGAGATACAAGAAGACCCAGGTGAGGAGGAGAAAGGGGTAGAGGAATCCAGTTTTGACAGTCTCTTCCTTTGTAGAAGTCAAAATCAACCAGAGGAATCACCATAGTAAAGTCTCTGTTAATCAGGATTTCGTCAATTGACCATTCCTCTGTCTTAGCTTCTGAAAGTGGCTGATTAACAATCAACAGTTCAGGGATCGCCTGCCGGGTTTTTGGTTCAGTAATCTGTGGAATGAGTCCATCAAAACATGAATTCTGCATTGTCTTTGACTGCTCGTAGTGACCGATATTGGCAGAAGGAAGAGCGAACACAGAGGTAGCATCGTTTTCCACATCAGCTTGAATGTCTACTTCAGTCTCAGCAGCTAGATCAAGGGCAGAACCTAAGCCTACAGTTGTGACTGATTCTGTGTATGCCACCATTGTGGATTGTGTTTGGAAATCAGAAGCATGTATGTGTTCAAGCTCAGAGTTATGACAAACTGCTACACAGGAAGCTTCAGGTAAAGGAGTGGCTTGTGAATCTTCAGCTAACAGCAATTCCTGACAAACGGTAGGACAGTTGTCAGAACCTGTGTCCTGAATAAGCGCTGTGCTTGAAAAAAGACTTTCACTCCCAATAGATCTTACATATTGACAAGTATCATGATTTACAAAAGTCTCCGCACTCAGGGACTGAACAGTATTCACTTCATCAACGGATAAAGTTGGAGGTGTATTCAGAAAAGACTGTAACATCCTATTCTCCTCTTTTAAGGGAATGTATTCTTGTTTTAACTCCTCAAATTCTGCTTTTTTTTACATGTCCCGCATTAACTGTACATCCCTATCAGTAGGCACAGGGGAAGGCATGGTGGCATCAGGGCTGGATCCTGCCCTAGCCATCTGGAAGTGCATTGATTGTATATTGTCATCTACTGCTTGCAGGTCTTGTGATCTATACTCTCTCTTACCGACGTGGTCTGTGTTTCTTTTAAGCAGACTATTGGCATCAGACCCCTTGGCATTAGTGACCACAGTAAGAATCTGTGCAGAGGAGTAAGCTGTAGACTGAGGGCAGAAAACAGAAGATATGCACGGAACCCCTCCATTCTTCATGCTTGAATCATGAAACTGTTCAATCTGAGGTAAAGCACAACCGGAGTCATGGGGTTCAATAACAGAGGTACTTGTGTGTATAAATTCTAGCAGTGTGTTGTTTTCCACTGCTAAGGCTTGTGCGGACATAGACTCTGGATCAGAATTAAAGACAGAGCTAGGATCAGGCAATGTACGATGGGCCACCCAGTGGGAAAAATACTTTGCACGTAAATACCCATTCGTGTCAAGGAGTTCATTTAAGTCAGGAGCAGAGATTCGATTTTCACGGGTAATTGTAAGGGAAGCTTTCTGTATAAACTTGTTAGAGGCCTTGCTGCCTTTCCTTCGTAATCTGGCCATGTTCAAACGGGAACAACGGCTGGTCATTCTGTCAGGAAAGGAAGAAGGCGATGGATATGACAGGGGAAATGTGCACAAAATACACAGTAAACAACCTTGAATATAACAACGTGCATTCAATACCCAAGACTCGTGTATACCACTATATGAAAAGGAATGTAGGGTAAGCACTTAGAACCTCCTTATGACTGAAAGGAAAGTTGGCAAACTCCTTACCCACTATGCTATTACAGATACTGACAGCGCTAAGCCCACGTAGAGGGCAAGCAGGGACAGAATCTGTAAACTGACACTCTAGACGGTACTGAATAAAGAATTTGGAAACAGTACTCACAAGGACCGGAATGACCACATGAATGCCAGTACTCACGAAGACCGGAAAGACCACTTGGATGTCCGTATTCACGAGGACCGGAAAGACCACTCAAAAGTCAGTACTAAACCCACAACCCTGTAAATCAAACAAGAACCCAGAAGGCAGTAAAGGCAAAGAGTGAGGATGACTAAATACCTAAACCCAAGTCAAGAGGCAAGAAGGAACAGTACAGTGTGGAAAACAAAAGATAATCACACAGGAGCTAGTTACAACAGCTTCCCACACCTAATAATAAAATAGGAAATAAATGTAAAAGTGTAAAGGAAAAGATGGCATGGATCCCAATAGAAGGCAAGGATCAGGAGCAGTGAAAACGATATCAAAAGGGAAACTGTCCCACCCATCCAAGGTGAAAAGGCAGGAAACTAAACCTGTAAAGGAAAGATTAATGCAACAAGTCTTTCAGTAGCAAAGGACAATTTCTAGGAAACAGTGAACACAGGCAATTGGGCTACAGCAAAAGGAAAGCTCAGAGAAAGGCTGCCTGCAGACAGAGAAAGGGAGAAAGGGATTTCCAAAAGGCAGAAATCAATTAGGCATACAAATACGAAATCCAGGACAAGGAACAAGAAACACTAACTAGAAACTGGGCACAAAAACTAGGAACCAGGAACAAGGGACCAGTCAAGACAGGAACGCTGCAACAATGACCAGCGCTGGACTGAAGCAGACTGAGGCTTTTAAAGCTGCTTAATGAGCACACCCCTCAGGCGTGTCGCCTGCTGCACCTGCAGCCACAGGTGTTGCCTATCCTCCACCCAGCCTTGTCCTGCAAGGGAGGAGGTGAGGCAGTGAGCCAGGCATTCTGGGAAGCATAGTCATTTGATTAAAGCAGCAGTAGCATGCTGGCTGCCAAAAACCTGGAATGGATCCGGAAGGGAAGTAATTTGGGAAATAAGGTTTTAGCGCTCCCAATTCATCAGGACACTGTAGCATAAGGTTCGGAGGAAATGTCCAGTAGGGAAGAAACCCCAAAACATGCCCCCAAGTGGCGGGAACGGGAGCGAAGGGAGCGAGTCGTGACAGATGCCTGGGTCTGCTCTTAGAAACCTCTGGGTATTAAGCGCTTTACAAATAACCTATCATTCATCATAGAGCACCTGGGGTCATTCGGGATTGGTGAAGCACTCATGAAATGGATTCAATAGCTACATATAGTTCCGAATACCAGAAACAAGAGCACTGCCATTACTTCAGCGATCGTTCCCATGCATGGAGGCTATCAGGAAAGCTTGTGGTTTATCAACATTATTATTTGCGATGGCGATGGAGCCATTGGCTTGGGCTTACAGAAGCGTTATGAGCCTAGTGACATTACCTTAGCAAGAGAGTCACAGGCCACATTCCTTGACGCTGATGACGTAGGAGCGTATATAGCAGATCTGGGTGTGACTTTGCGGCATAAATCGGAGACGGATATTGGTATAAATATTGACAACAATGTTTGGAAAGAGGTAGATTAATCCAGAGGTCTTCGCTGATTGTTCTAGAGGCAACGCCTCTCCTGCTATGTTGTATGCCATGATTTGGAGGTGTCATAATTATGGGAGACGACAGTGGAATTGGTAGCGAGGGGTAACGAATGGCCCCTGGAGTCTGTTACACCGGTTGGGAAAGGTTTCAAGAAAAAAGAGTGGCATAACCGCTAAATGGATATCCCCAGGGCTGCTGTTGCTTAAGATACTCGGCCTCATTACGACCATGCCAGACCGGTAACAACAGTGCCGGTAAACCTACCGGCACCGTTGTTACCAGACTGGCATAGTACAACTCTGTGGGCGGGTGCCGTCCTGCCCGGCAGAGTCAGGCCTTGCAGGCGGAACGGCACCCTCCCGCAGAGTTTCATGGAAGCACCGGCACCGTTATTAACGGTGCCTTTGCTTCCGTGTTCCCCATTCTATGGGGAACTACAAAATTACCGGTACCTGACTTCCCGGCCGCTGGTCTCGGAATAGCCTGGTGGCACCGGGAAGTCCGGTGCCGGTGATTAATTACGAGTCCGGCGGCAACCATGCCGGTTTTACCGGCACGGTTACCGCCAGACCCGTAATGAGGCCCAAGGGCTGCTCAACATTACAATACAAAGAAAGCAACTTTGCTAAATATGTGCACTAAAGAAATGCTCAAAGTCGTCCTTGCCGTCAACATTCAGTGTTGGGTGAGCGGAGCACAGGCACATCATGACGTCCTCTTCTGCATGGATCCATTTCCCAAAGCTGCCAAACACATCTTCCGCTAGAACACCTGCTTGGCATTCATTAATGGAATATTGGAAAGATAGTGGCTGTTCCATTCATGCAATGAATCTGTGGATTACATGTTTAGTTGACTCTTCAGATGTAGCACACACCTGGTTTATCGAGTATGTATACTTGATCAAGATGTCATGGATAGGGGTGCTAGGGTTTGCTATATCTTTTAATAAGAGTCCCAAATTGTTGTCTTCAGTAGTACATGGTTGGCAACCTTCATGGGGTCTTTTGGAAGAAAGTCCCGGTGTATCTCAGACACAGGTTTGAGAAACAGCTTTCCGCAAGGTCTTTGAGATCGGCTAGTTCCCTACGGACCATGTCTGCAGTATAGAAGAAAAAGAAGCTGGGCGGGAAAACTCGAGATTCCTCCCTCTGGAATGATCTCACCCACACCATCAAACCAGTTGACAATCAACAGTCGTTCCCGGATAAATGCAAAACGCTACTTTTCGGGGAAACATTTCGACTCGGATCTTGACTCCGTTTTGTGGCTTATGAACTGGCCAGGAAGTGAATTTCCGTCCCACAAAGAGCTCTGCTTTTGGCAGGACTTGACTCTTAACTGACCTAAATGTTTCTAATGCCCTTTAGAAACATGGCCTTTTCCGACTCCGCCCCTCCCGCAGCTTTGGAGGTACTACAAAGCGACTGTGCTGGCTGTTGGTGCCATATACAACTATATAAATGCATAGGGCCTAATTCACAGAAGTGTTTTATAACGGCAAAACCCCATTGGAAAACGTTAAGTGAATTAGGGCCATAATTGGGCAACAAGGATTCCCTCGTTTGCTTGGGGTAGCAGGCAACCGTGAAGATCGGTGAGCGCCCTCTTTTCAATATGGACCCGCCAGGTTAGTGGGCAAGTGCCTGGTACTGAAGAAGGGGGTGTGTTACTTTTGTAATGCTAAAGTGTGGCACCTGCAGTAGGGTGACCAGACGTCCCGGTTTTGCCGGGACTGTCCCATTATTTGGAGCTCTGTCCCCCCTTTCCCAAGATTATGTTTCCACTGGAAACTGCAG
This sequence comes from Ambystoma mexicanum, assembly GCF_040938575.1. NCBI lineage: Eukaryota > Metazoa > Chordata > Amphibia > Caudata > Ambystomatidae > Ambystoma > Ambystoma mexicanum. The sequence goes on from NC_090935.1 coordinate 1,434,380,958, forward strand.
TCCTCCCGGTTTTTGGTAGTAGGTCTTCATCGCTAGCAGGCACCGCTCACACAGAAGAAATGCTGCACTTTACACCTTAGGATAGTGTTAGTTTGTGATAAATTAATTATAATATGTGTTTATTTGAAGAGTAACACTTAACCCCCCTTCTCCTACAAACACTACTGAAGTGTAGTGCCTTGGCAGCCACTTTCAAGAGTCAGTCCTACTTTCATGTCAGTTGCCCTGTCGCGTTGTTTTGCTTTTTAAATCTGGTCACCCTACCCTGCAGAGCAAACGCCACAATGTGCCATGCGGGCGGCAGGGGACACGCTTTCATTCATGTGCCCACAGATGGTAGCTGATCTTCCTCTGTGCGTATACATGATGAAACAATAAGCATGTTATTGCTTTGCATATCTTCCTTCTCTGTCCTGATAGGCTCCAAGAGCATTGTGCTGCCTCTCATGCATGAAATGCTTATGAGAGTCATGTGACTGCCCTCGACCGTTCGGCAGATCATTTTCTTTGCTTAGTAATACATTTAAAATGCCTGTCACACTTAAATCTATGCCCGTTGAAAGAAATGATTGTTCCCAAATTTGAGAATAAGGAATATAGCTTTCACGCCCCGGCTTTACCGGCCTGTCAGCACGAGCTTTGGTAGACCCGTGCTGCGGGCGTTAAAGCCCATGTCTGCCCCCCAAAAGGGGCGTGAAAGCTATTCCCTCCTTGGGATTTCCCAGGGTGCAGATAACTTTCTTTTTTTTTTCATCCGACATTAGATGAGCTCAGCGTGAGCCGTCTCCCGTCAGAGACATAAAAATGTTTTAAAAAAAGGGTGTCGCCATAAAAATAGAAAAGCGACGTCGTCCCTTTTCGGATGACGACAGCCATGGAAAACATGCTCCAAAATGTCAGACGTAATCGCTTTTCTATTTGAATGGCGGCTGTTAGATGGGAGGTGCATTGGGGACTGGAGCACAAGTCTATGGTCCCACAGGTAAGTTAGGGTGTGGGACTGGGATTTTCTAACTTGGGAAGGCAGCAGGGAGGGTCCCCCTGTTGCCTCCCCATGTTAGAAAAAAAACGAAAAAGACAAAAAAAGAACCACCTGGGGAAACGCCTAGGATGGCTGGAACAGGGCCGGGGATTGTGTGTTCTCACCCACTGTTCCAGCCACCTGATTGGCTGAGCGCCCTTCATTTACATTCTTCGAAGTTTTATTTTTCCTATTTTTTTTAATCAGGGGTGCCCCCAAAAACCTCGAGTCCTATTTCCTACCCCTACATCCTGCACTATAATACAGAAACTTCTTATTTATTTGGGTGAGGGTTTACATGTTCGTGATCAAGGAGATTTTGCTATTTTTCGTTAAGTTCATTTAGAAAAAACACACCTCAACCTGTCACCTTCACAATATTGCAGCTTCACCCCGAGCCCCTCTTTCTTCCCGAACTGAAGAACTTTAAGCCACCAGCCGTGAAAGCTGTTGCAGCCGGGATGTCTGAATTTGCAACAGTGCACTGTTATGTTTTGGTTATTTCTCCTCTGTGAAAGATAGTGAGCTAAAGAATCTGGGTAAGTCTCTCGTAACCAGGACTAATGTCTGTCAGAGGGACTGCCAGGAGCCCAGGGGCAGTCCAGCACCGAAATGCTTGCCAATTCTCCTCTGTACAGAAAAATGTGTGGGTGTGTGGCTTTAAGTATGCTCCCTATACAATTCCACACTGTTTCACCAACCTGCACCACATTTTTCACAGTAACCTGTTAGGACACTCCAGACATTACTGGCTACATGAAATTTGGACACCCCACCCCTTTCCCAGGATTTCAGCAAAAGTGAAAATGTGGGTGTGGGTTTCTGCCTTAGCGTTTGTTCCTTATAAAATTCCACACCACTTCACTAATCTGCACCAAATGTTGCACAGTCACCCATTAGGACCCTGTGGACATTACTGGCTACATGACATTTGGAAACCCCACCCCTTTCCCCGGATTTCAGCAAAAGTCTCTGGGTTTGTGGGTGTGTGGTTTCGCAAATATTCCCCATAAAATTCCACACCGTTTCACCAATCAGCACCACATTTTGCACAGCCACCTAGTAGGACCCTATGGGCATCACTGGCTACATGAAATTTGGACACCCCACCCCATTTCCCCGGATTTCAGCAAAAGTGAAATTGTGTGTGTGGGTTTGTGGCTCCGCATGTGTTCCCTATAAAATTCCACACCGTTTCACCAATCTGCATTAAATTTTGCACATTCACCTGTTAGGCCTATCCGGACATTACTGGCTACATGACAGTTGGACACTCCACCCCTTTACCCATATTTCAGCAAAAGTGAAACTATGTTTGTGGGTTTGTGGCTTGGCGAAGCGTTGTTCCTTATACAATTCCACGCCGTTTCACCAATATGCACCAAATTTTGCACAGTTACATGTACCTTTGAGGGAATGAAAGCCTGGGCAATGCCTGGTATATCAGCTAGTAATAATATTACATTATTATCATCCTATAGTAAATCGGAAAGACAGCAAACCAACACGCCCTTCAGCTGAGAAGCCAGACTGCACCCATCAGACAACACTTAGCCAGGCCCTCCTTTTCTTTGCCAGATTAATGAACACATTGGCTCATCAGAATCAGGGAGGCTTATCAACATGTGGCACTCTACAAAACACCCACATAAATAAAAAAGCAGTGGCCAAGCTAATCGATTTGACATTTGCATAGTATGGGATAAGCATTGCCCAGGCAATATATTAATGGTACTACCAGGCCATAATACAACAACATCTGGCAAATGGTGCTAGTACCTGGTGTTAGTACCTGGGCATACTATGGCTGTGCCTAGTGTGAAGTTATTATGAAGCAAGAGACACAACAGATTCAAATTTGTAGTAAGCTAATTTAACTTAATATGTAGGGTGGAGTTTGGCCTAACTTGCCCAGTGCTAAGGTGGGATTTCCTTACCTAGAGAAAACTAAGGATAGTCTGTGTCAGGATGTACAAATTAAGTATCTGTCTGTGTCCAAAAATTATACGTTCCCTCACAACTAACTGTATACAATGTGTAAGGATGTCAGCCTCAAAAGATGAGTGTTCAAAAGAAAGTGCAGAGCTCCTTCCAGCTCTTGGCTTAGGATCAGCTTCCCCAAGTTCAAAACCCTTCTCAGAATATTGGGGTTCCCTCCCCCAAGAGTTCAAACCTTCTTGCTTCCAAAAATAACACAGTTCCTTAGGACACTTCGCAAGTCGGGGTACCCTTCCCCAAGAGTTCAAATCTTCCTGCTTTCAAAATGAACCCAGTACTTTGGAACATCTCCCAGTTCGGGGCTTCTTTTCCCAAAAGTTCAAAGCTTCCAGCTTTCAAAATGAACACAGTTAACTTCTGCTTTCCACATAAGGATGTGGAAATATATAAGCTTGACTTCAAATGTATTTCATTGGCTTTTTCCAAGTAGTGCACTCGGTCTGGGCGCAGTTGTCGGACCACACGGTCCACCAATTACATGTCACGCAACTGATACCCCTTCTTACGGCTTCCATCAACACTTAGCCACTGGTTCCATCTGACAGTGATGCTTCCTCAGTGTCCCACTCTTCGGACGCTGTCCTGTGGCTGACTCAGCCACCATGCACGTTATTATTCTTATTTGTATTATTCTTGCTCGTGCCAACACAATTTTCTCTAAGATTGCAATGACTGGGCCCCTCTTGACTTTGGGCAACTATTTTAGTTTCTCATCTTCATATGCTCCTTGTCATTTGCCTCTACTTGTTTCATGAACTGTTTTCTTTAACTTCTGTTTCATGCACTACTTTGCTTTCGCTCCATTCGTGAGCATTCAATGGACTTTTTACTTTGTGCGGCATTCACAAGTGCTTTCAATACTTTTTTCTCTGTGCGATATTCACAAGTGCTTTCAATCAGTTTCTGTTCACTCAATATCTTGCCAATACTTGTTACGGCATTCAACAGTACTTTAATCACTTGCCGTTCACTCGGCATTTGCAAAAGGACTTAGTTATACATTTTCGGAGCGCCCCGGTCAGAGTATATATTGGCTTTACACTCACTGGTCGCACATGGCAGCGTTCTTCCTCTTGGCATCCTTTGTGACGGGCTTCTCCAGGCTTCGGCTGCTTCCCGGCTTCTTCAGACTCCACCTTCCCCTCGCGGTCTGCACGAGGCGCACGCCTGCTCTCCTGGCTTCCTTTGGCGGTGGCTGTGGTCACAGGGAGCTTCACAGCTTCTCCCCACCACTCGCGCTGCGGCGGATAGCAGGACCTCCGGACCCTGGCACAGCCAACCACAGCTATGGCGTCCCCTTCTCCTGCATAGCACTGCTCCAGCCACCTGGGTCTCCAGCTTCCTTTCCTCCAGCCAGTTCATCCTCTCTAAGAGTGACGGGCATTTTTATATCCATCAAGCGAGTTAAGTGACCCCAGGTGTGGGTCACTGAGTTCTCTTGCCTGACTCTGGAGCACTCCATTAGGCAGACATGCCTGGTTGTACCTTTGGTATGCCTCCATAGCCCTCGTACTTGTCTCAGTACCAGAGTGGTGTTTTGAACTGTTTGACTTAATAAAAGAAGCGTGTACACCTCTGTTTGGTCTCTGGTATATGTGTGTGTCAGTGAAATGAGGATGTGTCCTCCTCGTTGGTCTCCTCTGCGTCCCAGTGCTAAGGTGTTGTTTCTGGGGAACAGTTTGGAAGGAGGAAAAGGGAACGGTTTGACAATTTCCCACAAAGGCTTTAGGGCTAGACGGCTCATTATGAAAGAGGAAAGGGGGATACTGTGTCTCGACCTAAGGATGTTTTCTCCCCATTCCCCAAGTTCCTTACACCCAGGTGATCCTCCCTCGCATATCCACCCCCAGGGTTGGCATCCAAAAGCGATGGCCTTTCTCTGGACACGTGAGAGGAGAATTCTGGGGGATGAGAGGTGAGGACACCTTCAGGTTCTTCACACTAGTAAATGCTTATTTAATACCTATGCAATAGCCACAAGCGTTGGCTTTGGCAATGCTTGTTTTTACATGGAATTCAGTGCAAGGAACAGATGCATGGACACACGTATTGCTTACAAATCAAATGACTAAAGGCACACTTGGGTCAGGCATTTTTAATATACTGAGAGCTGGTTTGCTGCTGCAATTAAGCCATTGCCTTTCAGAGGATTGCTGCAAAACAATATTAAAAAACGATACACCTGTAAAAGGTGAACTAACATCTTACTGGACGCAGAAAATTGCACACAGATTTGATACCCACTAACTCACCAATTTTGAGTTTATGTCTGGACAGGGGGTGCATCCGAAGAGAAACTGGTGTCTTCCCGCCAGCAGACTTGGTGTCACCCTAATCTGCAGGATTTGCTGTAAGGGATAGGAATTCCAACAGCACTAATGTCACCTTAGGGACAAATTTAGGGGTCACCCAACTGCCACATTTCACCTTGAGCAGGTCACTGCAGCACAGGAAGGGCTGTGTGCATAGGATTCCCAGAAGAACCCAGCAGTGGCTTAAGAGGGGGCCTGTGTTCTCAACACCAATGGAGCCCCTAAAAGAAACTGTCAGATTATGGGGATAATCAATAGAGCACCCATGGGCTAGGGATACGGGTTGAAATGTACACATTGAAGCTGAGTGCACTCACAGCAAACCACACACCACGACTATAAAAGAGGGCATTCATGGTGTCAGGCCTTCCCAGGGTCCTGCAGAGAAGCCTATAGCCCGGGGCCCCATTGCAGGCACTGTGTCGCCTTAGGTGGACTTCTACGTAAGCCTCTGACGCCTAACCAATTGCCCAAAACAACGCTGCCTGCCTCCACTTCAGCATGAAGCAAACTGACCACATCTCTGTGGACAAGACATCCCTAAACTGGCTCCCGGGCAAAGACCAAGCAGATTTGCCTAGCGCTGCTTTGGACCAGTCTGCCTACCTAAATGTCCGCACGCTACCAGCTGACGAGATATCCAAGCAGGGCCGGCTCTAGGACAGGGCTGCCCGAGCGACTGCCCGGGGCTTCCTTACCCCACTGCGACGCCAGCTTGGGGGAGTCTTTCAAAGTCTCCCCTGAGCTGACATGGTGGGAGGAGGCCCGGCAGGCGCCTTATTGAAATTAAATGTGCCCCGCTTTCGTGACTTAAGCACACCATGTTCCACAGAGCTATTAGGATCTGCCCCTTGGGCTCAGCAAATAGACGTCAGTGCTCCCAGACTTCCTTCCAGAGCACCCCTCGATCTTTGGCTCCTCCAACTGGAAAGCCCTCTGAAGCGGCCCCCCAAAATTCCAGGATCAATAAATAACGACATCTCCACATCTCAGACCTCGTTTAAAGAAAAGCTGTTTACGCTACACAGTACAACGCGGAAGAGAATGCTGTCAGTGCTGGTATACAGGCACTTCCGGCTGTTTGTCCAGAATCTACCCTTTTATTGATGTAGGCTGCTAGTGGCCGCTGAGCAAATTTCACTTGTGTTTAGCATTCCCTGAAAATACTCGATGTTACTTTTTTTGGATAACATTCACAATCCGGCTGTATTTGCATTGCCCGTGCGTATTTCATCCACAATTGCGATATCGTTCTTTTCCTCGTACTTAAGAGAATCCACCAGCCTGCTAACCCTTCTCCGCAAAAATCTTGCTCTGATTAACTATTGATGCAATCAATCAGGCCAACACAGAACACTGATTCCAGAATCAGCACACGTGCTGGAAACAAGCTGAAGTCTAGGTGGAGTCTGCAGGCTGGTGCTGGGCCTTAGCTGGTCAACCCCCCAAACATTAGCGCCCAGCACGCCGGTGCTGACCAGTCAGCAGGCAAGGAACGTAGGCCAAATCGGGCACCGTGTACCCTTGCCCCATCGCTTTCCCGACCCTTCTGATTGCCCATCAGCCGGGCCTGCCTCGTCTACCGCTTGCTGGAACCCACATCATTTTGGAGAACGTTGGTGCCAGTCGCACTCTTCCTCTCTGCCAGTGTGGCGCTCAGGTGCACATTGTTCAACCACTTTCCCTCACTTCTTACTTTCTTTTGGCAAACGTAGCACCCTGGGGCTCAATCCGGAGTACCAAAAGTGATGAGTAGCCTGGCAGGGGTGAACATGACTGTAAAAGGGCCCGAGAGGTTGCAAAGGCCCTCGCCACGCTCAAGCCTGCCACGGCTCGTGCTGGCAGATGGCCACTAGCTATGTTTGGGCCCCACCATGGTACTTATCACTGTAGAACAACTTAGGGCCCGATCAATAGAAAAAGCGCAAAGTACTCTGCGCATCAAACAACTTTTCCCCTACCTGCACGCAAATGTATGTTGTGCGCATTCCGCTTATTCATAGAATTAGAACTGCAAAGGAACCCTATGCGCAAAGAAAATAGAGTAGCACTTGGAACGCCCACGCCACGCCCCCGCGCAAACCAAAACCAGCGACATATACCAACCTTTGCACATACCTTATCCGCACCATTGAGCACCCTAGCAATACTACAGGCCGTCCCCCCACAACCAAGGCAGCACCCTGGCAGCGACACTGCAGACGAACCCCCGTAACTCAAAAATGCACCCCGATATTCAGCATACCATTTTGCAGAACTCTAGGCAACGGCTGGTAAACCTGCGTGCAAACCCATGTAATTCAAATCTGCACCCTGCTAATCTGCATACGATCAACCCTTACTCCAAGCGGTACCTCAGCTACGTGCTGTCACCCCTAAATTGCTATATATATGTTACCGTTGTGCATTGGATCCTATACGAATAGTGCTCTGCACCTCCGATCATGTGGCAGTGAGTTCACAAGATTTGCGTGTGACTTTACCCAACGTGAAGTTGCGTGTTGAAATCCATAAATGAGGTTGGTTTTGCACTTGACTGGGCGTGCAATTTATTTGCGTAGCCCGTCTCTCAACACACCAAGGTTCTTCCTCATTTTGACGGCAGAATGGGGAATATGCGTGTTCCACCCCCTGTGTATTTCCTTGCGTAGACCCGTTGCGTAATTCACTCTAACTGCGCGCAAAGACGTGACAGACCTGCGCAGAGTCTGCGCAGAGTCCTGGAAAACACACAAAGTTCGATCCAAGGATCGGGAAAAGAAGTTTTGCGCACTGAAAAGTGTGCAAAGTCACTTTTCAGCATGCAAAAAATTCCATGATTCAGGCACTTACTCTGTTTATTGGAAAGGCTATCAAGTATTCAAATAATTAACGTAATTTCAATGTTGGAAAATGTGGCTCCTGAATATTATTTTCAGCTCTCTAGAAAGCGGCCTGGATTTTACTAGTCAGCGCGTTGCCAAGCCTGGGCCTGTTAAAGATGGCCGGTAACGAAGCAGGATGTGCGAGGCGCGTGGTGCTTCCCAGCCACCATGGTCTAGCTGCACAGGTATGTATTTAGGTGGCTCATGCCACGTCTGTGTATTACACTGGATCCACACCTGCGCAAGAATCTATCTGACCTTCAGGGGTCTTGCCAACCCCTTGAAATCTAACGGCAGAAGTTCCTTCCATGGATAGCCGGTCTTTTGGCTTTCAGCCTGAACACTGAATCCCGAACCCTAACTTTACTAGGTCGTTGACACTTAGGGTTGCCATGACTACTAGATCTGCTCCAGTTCGATCATGTAGATCTTCCCCCCTTTGATGCAGCATCATGAACCTGAGCCCCACGGGGCGTGGGGGGAGCAGGGTGGTGAGAGGCAAATCACAGTTTAGTTCACGCTACCGTGAGCAGAGATTAGGCACAGGGCATATCCCTAGAATAGCATACAATGCAATCGGGGTGACATCGTCGGCCAACCTTCCCTCTGGGACAACAACTGACCATTTACGAACATAGGACCGCCTTCCTCTGCACAATGATGAACGGTTCTGTTCAGATGGACATCATCTAAACCTCAGCTCCCCCTTGCCCACGCCCCTATATCCACTGTTGCTCGGCTGGAGCATCACCCTTGCCCCCTCCAGCTGGGCTCATGATCTGTACGTTTGTGTGATTGTGTAACCTTGTAACTTGTAAGCCTAAAGTATTCTTATCTTCGCGCCCTGATACCTTCGGGTCTGGCGCGTGTTACAAATAAAGAAACAAACAAACATGTATCTAGTGCTGAAACGCTCCTCGTTGGATCACCTATTGGAGACTCCAGAAAGCAAACATGCGCACCCCTGCCAAATACATTATCACCATAGATCGGCTTCTTTGAAGTGCCCTTCATGCAGCTTGAGTGGCACTGCAAGGCACCCTCCAACTGACCCCAACAGGTATCAGCCCTGCTTTCGCATGCTTGCAAGATGCGTGCAGCCAATGTCCTTTTGGTGCCTCCTGGTGGCATGAGCACGGCCACTTCAAATGTAATCTTGTATACAACTACTCCTCAGTCAAGCCCCTCCACTCGCTTTTCTCCAGGCAAGGACCTTGGTTGGCTTCCAGCGCTGCACCCAAATCCATCAACAGAGGTTTCAAATCCCACGCTGTGCTGTGGCAAGAGCATAACTGCGAACAGCAATTCTGGATGATCCTTGCGGTGCCCCCAGAGTCTACTGACACCCTGCCCCGTCAAAGGCTGCGGACAATCTTTCCACTCCATATTGGAAAGTATATGATTTGTTATGTTGATTTTTTTTTCATGATACAGCTGTTGCTATTTTAATGATCTCTTGGTGCTTTGGGCTTGCGAGATAATGGGCTGGGCTTTGTTAGTGGGAGTAGAGGAATGGTGCAAGATTAATTTGCTTTTGTGTTGATGGATGCAGATTCCCAGAAAACGGGCTCGGTGTGCGGCCAAGGTTCGAGTCTTTTTTCTTCCAGGCAGTCCTTTGGGATGTGACTTGATGGGCATGAGTTATGCTATTGATAGGGAGATCGTGACGAATTGTAATATTCCCAGGTCGCCAATGCTTATAGTTTTCGGCCAATCGTCATTGATTCCGAATGTGTCCAATGAGAGCAAATACTGGTTGTGCAGAGCCTTAACAATGTCCAAGAAAAGGATCTTAAGAACATGGAAGAGTTCAGACAAGCCACTGCCTGAGGAACGGACGCATGGTGTGGTTTTATTGTCAGCAAAGGAAAAGGTGTCTTTCATATGGGAAATATCCCTAAATGATTATAATGCAATATGGTGTCCATTTAATGATTTATATGTGTAAACGTTTTTGTAATACTGTTATGTGTATCTTTTGTTCTAGTTTGGCTTACTTTTTACCTTTATCCCTTCCCTACCTCTTTGCTTTCATTTTCTCCTGATTGTATATAACTCTTGTTTTTGCTGTAGATGTGCTGTACTTAATTCGCTTTTTATGTGTATACGTTTAACTATTGCATCTCTAGTCCTTGGTCTTATAGGAGACTTTGCTAGGGTGACCAGATTTTGAAAATAAAACACTGGGACAGACCACTGACATAGAAGTAGGACTACAAATACCCCGACAGTCCTGGCAAAACCGAGACGTCTGGTCACTCTAGACTTTGTAATTGAAAATCTTATAAAGTATTTTTTTTTTAAGAAAGAGTTATGGTTTTGCGGGGTGGTCTCTGGCGTAGTGTTTGTTTTTGTGCACGAGTAAGTGCGGTTACCTGAGTCGATTTATGGTAGGGTGACCAGACGTCCGGGTTTTCCCGGGACAGTCCGGGAAAATCACCCAACGTCCCAGGAGTTTTTTTATTTTATAAACCCCATCCGAAAGCGGGTCCCGGCATATCTCTTCCTGTACGAATGTGGATTTTCATGCCCCCATTTCCTACCTCCCCAATGAGAGGAGTGTGCCTGTTAACACCCCGCTCCCCCTCCACCCCGCAATGGGCCGGGGACATAGATAGAAGTTGTATTTACTTTAGTCCTACTTCTATTCCCACGGCCCGTCCCCGTTTTTTTCAATCTGGTCAGCCTAATTTATGGTGGCTGGCACTGTATGGAGATGCCTATCGATTTTAGCGAAAGCGGCTATTCTTCAAGCAGCCGGCAGAGGGCGCGCGTTCCATGGAATGCGAACCTGCAGCGCAGCCCTGGCGCGTCCGGCACCTGCTAAGCCCCACGTTGTTCTGAGGCGGCGCTGACCCGCCGGCCTGCACCGCAGAGGCCGCGGAGCCCCGGAGAGTGATGTCAGCGGCAACTCTCATTCCTGACAAGGGCGAGGGGTCTGGCCAGTGTGTGCTGGAAGGCATTCTGAAAGTCAGCGCACACCGCTGGAGCCATCTGATGGAAATCAGGACGAGGGAAGGGGTCAGGAATTTAAGAGGAGGAAAATGAGGCACAGCTGTGGCCGATTACCCAGCAGGTTGTTAACTTTAGCAGCCACGCTATTTAGCTCTCGAGCTGTACTCTGGGGGGTGGATCAGTCAGGGGGAGGGGGGGATGGAATGCCTAAAGAAAAACACCGGCCTGCGCTGCAGGGCTGCAGCACCTGCGACGCGGGCCCATGCCATGCTCGCCCTGCTCACAGCACCGCCAGAGCCCCCGGGCAATGTATACGAGCGCCCAAAGAATAAACAGACGCCATTTGCAATGAAGGACAATGCGCGTCGGAGCTGTCCCCTGAAATCAAACCCTTGATCCCTTTTACAAGACTCCGCTTACATGTTTTTCTTGCAACATATGGTTTCTTGTAAGCCGGGGGTTCTCATTTTGGGAGCGAGGGAGGGAGTTGAAAGCCATATGTTAATTGTGAAATCACATGGCGTATTTATTTTTGAAAAGAGTAGGATTACATTCAAAGTATTTTGAAGAATGCGAGTGCGCATTGAGTCCGTCAAGTGTTCAGCGTGACAGCTCAATTTATCTCTCCATCTGCGATGTGCTTACTCTGCAGGAAACAATGTTTTTTTTAAAAAAATTGAATGTGTGGTTGGCAAATCTGCTAGTGGGTATGGTAGTAATACATTTGAGAGGAGCCAGCTTGAACCAGCTGAGTGGAGCATGGCGCAGACAGGCTCAGGCCGCCCTATAGGGTAATAGGGCGAGCGAGCGCCAGCATGCTACTGTGGTCAGACGTGGGCCAGTGTTTTGGCCAGAGCGGGCACATTTGATGAGTTTCCTCACTGTGTAGCTGGTAGTCTTTATCAGTTTTACAGAAAAAAAGTCTTTGAAATGCATTATTTGCAAGATAGTCTGTCACGAAAGAAACACATGTGGGCCAGTTTTTTCATTGGTGCCCGAGCCAATTTTCTGCACCCGTCCCACCGACCCTGTGTGTGGAGCACGAGTGGCGCATGAGCAGAGCGTGGATTGAAATGAATGTAGAGTGGAGAGTGAGCAGGTAATCAGAGGATCAGGGAGAGTTGAGGAGACACTATGTGAAATATGAAGTGGGTATGGAGGAGCAGCTTCATGCCTCTGCAGGAAATCCCGCCCCCTTACCTCCTATATGTTGGAGGCCGGAGATCATGCCATGTTTGACACCAGCAGTTGTGCCAATACCGCAACGTATATTTGATAGAAGGTTCCCACTGAGAAGACCCTACCCATTGTATCCCGGAAGAGCTGGCAAATCTGAGGGAGAAACTCCTTGAAGGGATATGAAAAGGAGCAAAAGAGAGAAGCTAGAGAAGTCACACGAGACGAATGTGATGCCCCGAGAATATTGGCTGAAGAAGAATGCCTGGATCTTACAGAAACGGAAGACAAAGTTGAGAATCGAGCAACCTTTTATGTGCGAGAAGAAGATTGCACACGTGCGAAGTGCTGCAGATCAACCGTTCAATAATTGTACAGATGCTGAAATGCAAGTAGACTAAGTCATCATAGAAGCTGGCTATACGTAGTGAATAGACTGCAGGCGAAGCCGCCAGTGTATAAGAGCTGGATGTCGGTGTCATGAATTTAGTAAGGTAAAGTGTAGTTTTGGCTTTAGGTAGGACTGATCAGTTTGGTGACACCCATCCACTTGTGATTGTTTGAGTTACAATCTCACAAAGGGCAACCATATGATGATTTTGTCTTCACGTTAAATCTATGTGTAAAAACATAACTAGTGCAGTTCGCAGTTCTATGTGAGTGTCTTTTGTTGTATTATGAATTTAGTAAGCCCAGGCCCATGGAGAGGAAATGCCGAGAACTGTGTCGCAACAAGAATAAGCTGTCGATTGTGGAAGCGCACGTCGAGGCTGTCTGGCCTGGTATCAAAACTGAAGCAGCCAAAGTCGGTTATCTATTATTGAAAGCAGTGAATGTGCGATGGATGAATCATCTCTTGTTAAGGTGCAAAGAAAGAACACGAAGGGTGCCAAGTTTTATTAATTTAAGACATTTAAATGCTGCAGAATGGACTAAATCTTGGTCTCCTGTCACGTGAGCCAAAGATGAAAATAGAGTTTGGCATGGAGTCCTAGGACAAGATAGTGAGTGCCTGCACTCCCATATATTCCCAGAGACAAGGATACTATGCAAGGCCAAGTTCAAAGACAATCTTCATGGCAGAAGGCAGGGATGATGAGAGATGCTGGGCTAATTGGATGGGGAGGTAAAGTCAAGTCCACCCCCTGGCACCAGGGTCTGAGCTTATATGCTGCTAAGTGAACCGAATGTTCCAGACATGGCACAAGCGTGCCAACCAATTGTGGAGGGCCGTATAACCAAGAGCCTTATAGTGTGAAGACCAAGGATAAACTGTGTACTTAATACTGTTAAAGATGACATTTTTTAGAGGTAGGCATACGTTGTCTACCTAACAGTGTGCAAGCAATCACAATCCTAACCCCTATAGAAAGCATATTTAGATGTCTCCCTTAACCAATCCCATCCCTTGATAGGTTTTCTATTATTTGCCACGTAGTAGCATATTTTGTATGGGGTGGCACAGATTAGCAGAATACAAAAAGGACATGACACACATCAAAAGCAATGTTTTCTAGCGTGATGTGCCAAAAGATACACTAAGATTTGAACAACACATATCGAGAGGGTGAAGCCTGTGTATAGCACCTACTGTATGAAGTGTGGAGAATGTATTGAGAAGCTTGTGTGTTGAATATGTGTAGCTCAGCTTGCCACAGTATGTGCAGTGTGCAGCATAGATATTTATGAACAGGCGGCAGAGCTGGTTTGTGGGGGGCTTGTGTGTTTGTATACTACGTAGTCGGAGACGATATTGAATGTTGAACAGAGTAGTAAGTGAAGTTCAGGTGGAATTTGGAGTTAAAATCTGTGAAGGCTGTGCAGAATGCATGAGAAGTATTGCACAGTTTCAAAATGCTTATGCAGACGGTGTACAAGTCTGGCTGCACACGGCAATCTGGATGTGATGTCAGAGATAGTACATGACACACATTGAATGTCAATTTAGCATGTGTGCCACAAAATAGGCGTGTCTTCTTGCGAAGATCACATGTGTGGTTTGGCAGATTAAATTAGGGTTTTGGCACAGGTTGTGACATAACTCCACGCCAACGTTTTAATCCTGGTAAATGTCACACTTCATCGTACACATATTGGGATCTTCATGGCTTTTGCATGGCTGGCAGTGCGCACAAATCTACACTTCCCGGTTTCTTTGCCATCGATGACCATCTCCACACAAAGCATGATTTCTACCAGGGACGGGCAACAGACACATAGACAGTGTAGGGCCTGAGTGAGCAAGGCCCACACAAAATCTGTAAATACCCATTCAGCACCGATGTGTGGGCATTTACAGATGTTAACGTCACTGCTGTGGTCCCAACTAGATTAGCTTCAGGCCACACTTTTTGGACAATCCTGGCTACGCCTCTGCCACGCAAGCATTCCTGACCTTGGCCTCCTCTATAACTTGTTTCTGATTATCCTTTTCTCCGATAGTTCAGCTTGTTTAGTCCATCACTCAGCAACACAGGCGGCTCTTGGTTTTCCCCATGGATTCTTGGTTTCTGGCCACGGCTTGTTCAACGGAATGTGTGTGGTTTGCCTACCATCTATCTTATGGACCTTTTGGACTCTGACTGACTTTCAGATTATCTCCTGCTTTTTGGAACTGTGTGAAACTGTTTGGGGACACTGGTCTGGTTCCCTCTTGGATTTACTGTACAGATTCTGGTTGAACTGTGGACTGAGCATGTACCCATAACCTCCGGGTAATCTTCCTGTTATGACCCCGTCCTCCTCATGTAGGTTTTCTGTCCCACCCTGTGCGTGGAACACAAGTGGCGCACTAGCAGAGTGTGGAGGGAAATGAATGCAGAGTGGAGGGTGAGCAGATAATAAGGGAATCAGGGGGCTTGGACAGTTGAGTAGATTCTGTGTGAAATATGAAGTGTATGTTTTGTATCTGAAGCAATTGTGTGGCCCTGACTGTGCATGTGTGTATCTGGCTGTGTTAAGTGTGCAAAACCTTTTTTACAGAGCAAATTTTAAGTTGTATAAATTTGAGTTAAACAAGGTGCCTTGAATTCAATATCCTGGACCTGTCACCCTGTCACACAGTAAATGTAGACCAGGCCACTGGTTAGATGTGGGAAATGACAGAAACCATATGTATTTCATTTGATATATTGAATGTGCAATGTCTCGCTGCTTGAATATTGTGGTGGTGTGAAGGCGAGTGTATGCAACTAGACAACATGTGTGGATCTATTTGTATGTGGTATGTGAAATAGATTATGTGTGGAGCGAGTGTAGAAGATGTGTGCATGTGCGGTGTAGATTGTGTTGGGGAAAATTGAATCTGGGGTGTTAACTATACTAAATATGGAGCCACTGAATGTCCATGTGGGGGGTGGCACAGGGTGCACGTGGAGGAGTATGACATACATTGGGTTCAGAATGTTGCACATATTGCATGTGGCATGCGGCACAAACGCCACATGAGTTCAGGTATAGACTGAATGTGGGTGTGGCATAGGCTGCATGTGTGTGGGTCAAGCAGCATGTAGGGAATATCACAGACTGATTATGAGAAAGGCACCAATTGCCTGTGTTGGTTGCACTCGTAGGCAGGATGTGGAAATGACATGATATGTGGCATTTAACCGGTTCCATGTGTGGTGGGGCACAGAGTCAATATGCAATATGGCAGAAATGGCATAGCACAGATTGCATGCTAGCTATGGTACATCTGAAATGTGGTTTAAGCCACAGATGGACTATGGAGAATGGTGACGTCTAAGAATGAGGCAGTGTGTGCATGCAGAGTGTGATGCAGATTGGATGTGGAGTGTGATACAGAACATACTGGATGGGAACATCATTGGATGTGAATGGTGTGTGCTGTTGGTTTGGAAGATACTGTCTGCATTAGTAGATGAAGTACATACACTGTTGGGGGGAACTATGTGAAGAGTGGGAAAGGTTTCAGAAGGAGCGGAAAGCAGAATGGATCAGCATGCAGAGAGCTGTGCAGAGAGCTGTGCGCAAGTGTGGGGCAGACTGGACGTGCAACTGTTGGCTCGACTACTATGTAAATGTATTCTTTCCTTGTGGAAGCTCAACAACCTGTAACCAACTTAGTTGAAACAGCTTTTGAATGTTTTTTTCCGTATGAACAACTGATGTCTTCACTACTATGTAAATGTATTGTTTCTTTTGGAAGATTAATAACTTGTACCCTTCTTAAGTTTTAGCGTCTAGTTGCCTCTGGGCTTCACATGCTTTATAAATGTACAAATGTGTCATTTGAAAAGACTCTAAATGCATATATGGGCAGAACATAGCAAACGAGGAGGGTCTCGGCAGAGCAGACTCTGCACACACGCAAAGGAACATGTCAGGCATCTGAAGAGAGAAGCTACATATGTATCTGTAATTGCATCTACAGGCATGCAGCTGCAGTCACTGGTGCCACAGGCTAATAATTGCTTCTGTGAATTTAGCAAAAGCCTTCGTGAGACATGCCAGCCGTGCACACGCCTGCATTAGGGCACCTTAAAGTGCCATGCTGCCCCGCCCATTCGTCCACATCACTTCCTCACTTGCTGCTGAAAAGGAAGCAGGTTCCCTCTGTTTACTGCCCCAAGTACTGGAAGTGCCTTCGGAACCTGTAAGCATGTAAATATCGTTATAAACTTTTTTCGGAACCGGTTAGCATGTAAATATCCTTGTAAACTGTGTTGTGATACCCCAGGATTTGGGCGTATAACCAAATACAATAAATAAAAAAATAAACATGCTGACAATAACAAATAGTCTACCCACACACAGCGGCTACTGTGGCGTCTGATTGCCATCTGCCATCTTTACGCCAATGGTGCCCTTGCTGGTTTTAATGGCATGTACCAGTCCAGCTACGTATATTGAGCCTGATCATGTGTGCCAATCAGCTGAGTCCACATTAAGCAACTAACACCCATCTCCCCAGGACCGCCAGGCCGCCAGGGGTGTCAGCGTCTCATAGCTGTGAAACATGCTTGTTTTTAAGTAGGGAACTCTCACGTTTTTCCTGATTGTGCTTGGAGTATGTGCCATTAAGTGCACATTTAGAGTCATTTAGTCACCGGGACTCAAAAAATGCTGAGGTTGCTCTTTACAGGACAACGCTACATATTAGTTTTGAAGCCTGTGTTGTGTCAGCGATTTGCACTGATGAGGACCAACGAGGCCGGAACATGTTTGGGGATGCGTGTGGCCTCATGCAGAAGGGATATGAACAAGTAGTTTGGGCTGGATTGCACCTTTTGGGGTGGGACTAAGCCTGATTTCCATATGTTTTCTCCCCTTTTGTAATTGCTTGGCGGGTGAAGAACGATGGTCTGGAGGGTTGTCCAGAGCAATGCCAGAGGTTAAGATTTATTCTAAACCTTCCAGCAATCCCCCTTTTGTTTTGCTATAGTCGCCCCGAGTGGGAAGGGTATGCCCAGACGAGGGTCCCATGCATACTGAGCCTAGAGACCCAAGCTACTCCTCACTGATGAGGCCCAACAAGGCCAAAATATGTTTGGGGATGCTTGTGGTCTCGTGCAGAAAGGATGTGACCAATCAGTTCAAGCTGGACTGTGCCTTTTGGGGTGGGACCAAGCCTGATTTGCATATGGTTTTTCCCTTTTTGTAATGGCTTGGCAGACGAAGAGCAATGGTTTGGAGGGTTGCCCAGAGCAATGCCACAGGTTAAGAGTCATTCTAAACCTTCCAGTCATCACCCTTTTGTTTTCCTAAGTGATTTGCATTAACATGCATTACGACACATGACACTTTGCGATAGACGAAGGAAGCTCCCAGTTGAATGACGTCGCCTTCCACATAGAACATTATGTCCAGTGTTTTAGGAGTCTGGCTGGCATGTTTTCCAGCCCTGTGGCCAAATAAATAACCTAACAGACCCTTTTAACTGTTCTCTGGTGCCCCCAAGCCAAATAGTAATCATGGATCAGTGTAGCTATTCAGAAAAATGTTTACAAATATCACATGTCTCTAAGCATGCCCAGGATCGATAGGAAAAAAATCATGTATATAATCCCACATTCTGGAGCTCATTGTGCTCACTTTTGTAATTTGCCAGCGGGATGTCCATAATTGTAGACATACACATAGGCGGCTCCCTGTCACCAAATGTTGGTCATTTGTGCCCCGGGAGTTTAAATGTGTAGGGCAAATAGCGGCATGCACACGTGTATGAGTCCCTTTGCTCTGCACACTTGCACTACGCCGTGCAAATGAGTAAACACTGCCTGCCATGCTTTCATGGCAGGCAGCGGTTACACTTACAATCAAACGCTGCCTGCCATGCTCAGATGGCAGTAAGCATTTATAATTACAATTAAATGGTGCCTACCACGCTTGCATTATAGGCTTCATTTAATTGTACTGATAAATGTTGCCTGCCATGTGCGCATGGAAGGCAGCGTTTAATTGTGAAGCCTGTCTACCATGTGCGTATGGTAGGCAGCATTTACAATAGATCCCTATGGTGCATAAAGCCGGCGGGCGCCATAGGGATCCCCAGCATTTGCACCGGCATGGAAATGCATAGTGGCGCAAATGCTGGGGCATTTGTATGGCGGAGAGGAGGGAGGTGGTGAAAATGCAAGTTGCGTTCCGCCCCTTTACAGCGTTACACAAGGCTTTTACACCTTCCATTCACATTACGCCAATGTTCAAAATGAGCTCCTCGGTGTGTAAACTAACTGTGACTTCATAACACCCATTCTAATAAACACCTTTTCTTAAAGACGTGAACAAATATTGATGAGTTGACATACAGTTTGTTTCTTACACACTATAAATCCATGCAGAGCTCGTGTACCACAGCGAGTGTGTTCAACAGAAAAAAGTACCAATGCAAAAGGAAGTGATGAAAAATATACTCTACCTTTGGCATGGGGAACTGGCATGCACCTGAGCAATAATATGCATCAAAGGATTTGGGGGAAATAATCCATTCATTCCAGCCGATGTCAGCAAAATCCACCTTGAGATAGCGCCGTGCACAGTTTCTTGGCTCATTCCACTGCTTCCTCCTTGCCTTCTTCAGGGTCTGCTCGTCAAACTGGAGTGTCTGGCTCTTTTGCCGGTTGCTCTTCCTTGGTTTTTTCTTGCTCTTCGTCCTCTCGGCTGGCTGTGTTTGTAGGGTTTTGTAGGGTTTCTTCTCTTCCCATCCCTCATCTTCGTTGTACTGGTACTCCGCTCCTGGGAGCTCATTGTTCTGCAAGGGCAAAAGAATGTCTGCAGACCGCTTCCTTCTTCGTTCGATCAGGGCTGTCTTGGAAGATTTTGCCGCCCTCCCGGGGCCCACGATCAATGAATTGCGGTGGCCCTGCAAACTTGACACAACACTGTCTGGTTCAGAAATGGCAGAGTCGTTGGCGTACACCAAGATGTATGGCACATGGCTTGACGGAGGCCTCTTCCATGGAGACGTTCCCGGTGATGTGATGTTGACTCCGATCAGAAGCTCGTGCTTGTGCTTCGCCTCCCGCAGAACCTGAGTAATGTCCTTCCATTGCCAAGACAGAGATGCCGACACATTCAAAACGAAATGGCCCAGGGTTCGGGTACGATTCTCGGCTGAAATGAAGCTCAAGACAGTGAGAGCTATCTGAAGGTCCTGCTTCCTGGGGCGCGGGCAGCCGCGGACCTGCGAACATCTCCAGCTAGCATTGCGGGAATCACCGATATGATAGTGCAATGTAGCAGACAAAATATTTTCAGACTTTGTCAACGAGGTCAGGTTGAAAATGTGTTGCTCTTTTCCTTCTGAACTTCCTGAAATAAATAAGAGACACTTGATAAGGTCATTGAATCAGCTGATTACAACTTTCATTTAGCTTCAGATCCTAACTTGTATAATTATAGCATTGTGAACGGAGGATAGCACAGTGGAAACGCACAGGTCTTGGAAGCAAGCCCACGAAGAGCACCGAATCCCGGATCCGCGCTTAGAAACCAAATACAGGTATGGTATTAGGCGTGTTATCAAAAACCAATTAAATTAAATAATAAAACTATATATAAGGTAGGATGAGCTGACATTGGGGTGCCCTTTGACTTGTTTAGGGGCAAACAGGCTCTTGACTGAATAACCAGTGATCAGAATCAAAAACAACTCCCCTTACCTTCCGAAGCTTTTGCCCCTAGAGCAGGAGGGTTTGGCTCTACAGATGTTTACTCGCCAACCACCATCTGCCCTGCCAGCATAGCCAAGGTTGAGGGATCATGGGGGTCATATTCCAAAGCACCTGCGGAGCCATAAGTTGCAGACCCCTGACCTAGAGCATAGCTAGATATTATTGTGAAAGCCACACCCAAACAAAATCCAAATCCATGACTATACTTTCGTGTGCAATGCCGGTAAAACCGGCAGGCTGCTGCCAAACCTGCAAATTTTTCTGGCACCCAGGAATGGGCAATTACCGGGTCATTACGGCCTTGCCGGACTGGTAATCGTCATTCCCGGGCTCAATGGGAATGGGGAAGCCGGATGCACCGGCACCATTTGTGAATGGTGCCGGTGCCTCCGACATGCTCTACTCGCAGGTGCCGGTAGAGCCGTCAGGTCAGACCTGGCGGCCGTAATGGCACCCGCAAGCAGAACTCATAGTTTGCTGGTCCGGGAACTGCGGTACCGGCAAGCTTATCGGTACTGTCGTGCCAGGACCGGCAAACTTGTAATGACCCCCTTTGTCTTACTTTGGAAGCTGTTCAAACCCCTTCTATGGAATCAGACAAGATTGCTAAGATTGTCAGTTAGCAGGACCCAATTTTCCTTTAATAGCCCAAGCTTGCAGGCAGATGCTCGTGGGTAATAGCTGATAAGAGAGCAGCGGTGGCGGCATTGGCATAGTTGACCTAATGCCAACTTGACCTACTCCCATTTGACCGAATCTTGGTAGGTCAAATGGTACACTTTAATTAAAACATAGTTGTGGAGTGGGGTAAGGGAATAGGTTGAGGTGGGGGAAAGTCGGGGGAGCAGCGGGGGAGTCTACAGGGGCTCTCCCTCTGCAGTAGGTCAAAAATAATTAGGTCAAAAAAATGTTGTCAAATGGGTAGTAGGTCAAGTTTTTTAGGTCAAACAACCCATATCCGTGGTGGCCCTTCCGATCCCATCTGTGCGCTGACCCCATGGGGACTTCATCCACATGAAACACTGAACTAGTGGGCCTTCCCATTTAGCTTTTAACCCCTTAAGTGCCAATGACGAGTATGCTCTTCCTCTTTGCACAGACTTGCATAAAAGCCTGGCACTAATCACCATTTTAAGACACTTTCCCAGAACTTAATGGCTAAGGGGGCTTTACTATGGAGCAAAAAGGCACTCGAAGGTGATCTAGAAAATGCCAAATGTGATGCTGTGAACACAGCAAAACATGAATGTGGCCACGCCTGTAATGTGTTGCTTCAGAACATGTATCCCATTTCAGGATCATGGCTCGGGAGATATCTCTGAGGGGCAGGAGGGAGCATGAAGCCAGGATCCTTGGCTCCAGAAATGCACAGAGCCCCCCCCCCCCCGGGGATACCCCAGAGATGCCTGTTATGTGATCCGCTCCCCACTGTATAGCATTGCTATGCTGTAGTGGGCACAGTTAGAGGAACTTGACTCCAGAAGTAGGGGTGCGGTGTTAGGCAAGCACTGTTTATTTCTGTAATCCAAGAACTAAGAGAATTAGGCTGGACATTGAATAGCTGTTAAACTATTGCCTTTTGTTTATTCTCATCACTTCTAGTCCTTGGGCCTCATTCTAAGTTTGCCGGTCTGGAAACAAGGGTGCTGGTAAACTCACCATCACCCTTGTTTCTGGACTGGCAAACTACTTGTTTAGCTGCCATAGCCGCTGTGCCCGACAGGTCTGACCCTGCCAGGCACAGCGGTCACAGTAGGCAAACCCTTCACGGAATCGCCGGCACCGTTAGAAAAAGTGCTGATGCTCCCGTGTTCCCATTCCCATAGGACTCTAAGGGATGGGGGACTTACAATTTACTGGCGCCTGACTTCCCGGCCCGCCGGACTCGTAATGAGCCGTTGGCACTGGGAAGTCAGCCGCCGGTAAATTATTACAGGTCCAAAGGCAACCTGCCGTCAGCACGGGTAGGGTTCCCGCCGGACCCATAATGAGGCCCCTTGTTTTTATTATTGCTTTATTGTACCTGTGAATGAGCCGTTATAATCTTTTTCATCCGGTATATTGTAGTTGTGAATTGTCTGCAAAGCTTTCAATGTACTTGCGTTTTTATGGAAATTGTTTTCATCCCAGAAAGAAACTTTATTGATGATGAATATTAATATGAACCCGTTTTATAGCACACAGCACCCGCTAAGTGATTGATGGCAAGTGCTATGGTCCCCCAATGTTTCGGAACACCTTGTATCGACCTCGGAAGGATGGCGTGCTGAGTCCTGCCTGCTAGGGTTTGAACCTGTAAATGCAGGTGTTACACACACACAGCCGCCGCCTGCACTTAAGACGCTGAGTGGGGAATATGGCATGGAAGAGGGGTGCAAGCTCTCTGATTGAACTACCAACTTCGTCTGTGCGAAACATAGCCGCAAAATAGCACAGGGGCAACGCACTGGTCTTGGCAGCAAGACCACGGTTCGAATCCCCGATTCGCGCTTAGGCGCGTCATAAGAAACCAATTAAATAAATAAATGACAGCCGAAGTCAATCAATTAAAGGCAAAGGTACCAAGGTAAGTATGTGGTACAGTGCAAAATCTGATTTTGGAGTATAAACATGGATATGTGGGGCCGCACACACCGAGTGCGATTCACAAATCTTCCATCTGAGGGGAAAGGTTTGGCAGGCACAAATTGCCCCGTAGACAAATGCAAATATCAAAAGCATAGTGATTCACAAAGCATCAAACGTTTGGCATATGCAATTTGTTCCTACCACCAATTGCACTGATAAATGTCCCTGATTTGCAGAAAAATTGCACCAGTCACAAAATCCATGTACAATAGGGAGAAGTGGAAAAAAGCAGATTAAAGTTTTGGCCTGAAGGTGGTGTCAAATTTTATGGGAAACAACCACTTTCAAAGGAAAACCTTTATAAAGAGGTCAAGTTTGGTCCTGTGCATTTGACTTTCTCTACCTCACAGCAGGCTGCAAGGGGCACACATGACAGCAGCTGCAAGGGATTTTTTCGAGGATAACGTTACTATAGTTGCATGTTTCTGTGCGACCCTCATTTGCATTGCCCGGCCTTTGACTTTCCTCCAAGCGCACCCATGTTCCTGTTTAAGCAAAGCGGCTTTGTGGAGGTGTGGGGAGGGAGAACACCTGACTAGTCACATTCAGTCAGGGCCGGCCTTAGGCCAGGGCCACCGGGGCGACCGCCCGGGTCGCCATAAGCCCCCACTAGGCTAGCTCAGGGGAGTCTTTCGAGCTCCCCTGAGCTGGTGTGGTGGGAGAAGGCGCGGCAGGCACTCTATTGAAATGAAATATCCCCCGCTCATGTGCTTTCCAGCAAGGAAGCGGGCGCATTTAATAACAATAGGGTGCAAGGAGTTAAAAAAGAATAATTGGCACATTTTTGGTTTCACTGCCCGGAGCGATGGCGCTGCTATCAGTTGCTGGAACTTTTAATTGCGACTGCTTGCAAAGGACCTTTTTCAAAGTTTTGTGAATGAAGCCCAATTGGTGCTTGCTGCAACTTGCACATTTCACGGCCTCAAAAATGCTCTCTGAATGTACCCTACACTTTGCAGACACATTTCAGCCCCGGGAGCTTGAGACTGCTTGGCTTGCAACCCCTGTGACGTCATTATCACCCCGTTTCAGTATTTGTATTCGTGCACACATTCGCATTCCTTGGCTCTGTAGTACGTCATCAAAACGTGTACGCTGTGTGTCATCATTAAAAACTTGTATGCCTGTGCGTCAATGGTGAGAGGCAATGAGGCCATGTGGGCAGAATTTCAACGCCTCAGTGAAGCCAAACATTGCTTCTCCCCTTTCGCTAGGGTGACCAGACGTCCCGGTTTTCCCACCACAGTCCCGGGAAATCGCCCTCTGTCCCGGGAGTTTTTTAATTTTACCACCCCCATCCTGGGTTTGCAAGGGTGGGTGGCAACGGTCCCGGTTTTTGCCGGGACCAGATTTGGAAACCCCAAAATCGGGTCCCGGCACGACTCTTCCAGCGCGAATAGGGTGTGAAATGCTTTTCACGCCCCCATTTTTCCCCCTTCCCCTCCCCAGCCGCTCTCCTCCAATGAGAGGAGTGTGCCTGAAAGCACACACCCCCCACAACAGGCCAGCAACATAGAAGCAGGACTGCAGTTTTGTGTGTATTTACTTTAGTCCTACATCTATGTCTATGGCCTGTCCCGTTTTCTTTTTTTTTTTTTAAATCTGGTCACCCTACTCTTGGCGGTTTGGTCTAAGGATGATAAAATGCAGATTAGTGTGCTGACTTCCATCTTAACTATAACGACAATCAAGGTCACAACATTCTTCCATGAACCCCGGACATGCACCCTCCTGACAGAACATGTGGCAGCCCGACATACTACAGTGCAGTGTAGTGGGGGTGCATGCATGGTTCGGCATTATATTGTAAATCCTGGAAGGGCCACCAGGTGGCGGCAAAGCCTGGCAACAGCTTCACATTCTCCATCAACCAAATTATTTTCTTTCGCCTAACTTGTGTTATAGTTGACAATGCTGCCTTGTATGTTTCTGTCATGTGGAGGAAATATATGTAGCGATTTACAATAGTTGTAATGAAATGGCCAGGAGACTCGCAAGCAATCCAGCTGGCATTTTAAAATGTCCAAAACATGCAAATATTCTGCATTGAATATGTGCATACTATAGAAAGCTGGCTGGATGCCACACTTTGGTAGGTCAACGGGACATGGCGGCTACCAACCGAAAAACACACCGAAGCTCAGCGAACGGTGTAAACCTGACTGAAGCTGCCAATAGCACATCACAGCTCTCTTGCTCTTGTGTCCCGCTTGGGCCTAATAACTTCCCACCCCACTTCCCCCTTGCTTTACAGAAACAGATCCGCCAGAGTGCCAGGCAACCACTCAGGTGGCCACAGTGTGCAGTATAAGAACCTTTAACACAACATAACGTAACATCTATTCTAATGTAGTTTACGCCATTCCCTGTCCAACGCTTAGGGAGTGTCATTTATTTAGGAGTTTTCACCCCGGGCAGAACAGAGTGGCGGATTTAAAAAGGGGACTCCAAGAAATGGGACCGTATTGCAATCCCTCTCTCCATTCTCACACTTTTCATAGCACTTTAAGTAGTACTGTGCATCATTTCAATGTTAAGTCATTGAAGTGATCATCAGCGGCACCTTGGCAAACAGCAATAGACTATGGCCCTGGTTCATGGAATTATTTGCTCGTAAAACAGAGATTTGCGTGCCATTCTGCCTGCAAATCCCCATTCTATAAACATGGATTTGCGAGCAGAATGGCACGCAAACCCCGTTTTGCACGCAAATAATTCCATGAATCATGCCCATATGTAAACATGTAATTCTTAAATTGACTCCTGTGGGCCGCCATTTTAGAATGAGGGGTTGCCGACCCTGCAGCCCCTTTTACAATGTAAGAAGAACTCATTGGTCTGTTACTGGAAGCCTGACATTGTTCTGCTGAGTCTACACCCTGCCTGAAATTAACCCTAGAAAGCGCAGAGCCAAATTGTATCACTTTGCTACCCAGCAAACCATCTAAGTGAAAACGAATTGCCTATCTTCAAAGTAAAGGGCAGTGATACTATGGGGTTAATTTTGGATGAGCACGTAACGTTAATGAAAGAAGTGAAAGCCCTCCATAAGGTTGTTACTCCTTCCATAAACGTTATGGCTAATTTTCTATTATTTGTATGTCGGACAGGAGTGAAGGAACAAGACTTGTGTTTCCGACGCTTCCTTCCTCTCTGCCATACAAATGCCAGAGCAGTTGCGCCAGCATTTTTATTCCAGAAGAAGTGCTGGAGAGCACTATGTAGTCTGCATGCTTTATGCACCAGCATAAAGCAGGCGGACCCCGTAGGCATCCATTGAAAACACTGCCTGCCATGCTCACATGGCAAGCAGCATTTACAATTAAAATGAAACGTTGTCCGACATCCTTGCATGTCAGACAGCATTAATTTGTAATTGCGGACACTGCCTACTCTGCACGCATGCTAAGCAGTGTTCACAATAAAAATTAAATGCTGCTCGACATGCGAGCATGTTGGACAGCGCTTCATTCTAAGCATGGCAAGCAGCGTTCACAATTAAGAGTAAACGCTGCCTGGGATGCCAGGCAGCGTTTACTCACTTTGCACGGCAGAGCGTAACTCTGCATGGCAAAAGGCAGCGTGCACAGGTGTACGCCACCTTTGCCTTGCAGAGTTGCACTCATTTGGTGGCAGCGACCTGTGCACACCATAGTGCATACAAACGGGTCCCCGCTGCAGTATTTACAGGGAACTCCAAAATGAGCCCGAATGTGGCCCTGTTTTTACTCTAAGTCAGTATGTAGCCTTAGCAGAGCTATGTCAGGATTCCGGTCCTCAGTCTATTACTGTTACTTTGCAACAGGGGCTGCCAAGTGGCAAAGATTCATTCAAAAATGGCGTCCCTCGGGAGTCAATTTGAGTGCTCATTTGGGGATCAATTTTCCCATTTACATGCGGCCTAACACCATTCACCAAGGTACCAGTGATGATTTTACAAGCAAATTAATGCAGAATAAGCTACCCCTAAACATGTTTTAAGGTCAGGGACCGAGAAACACAATCGTAAAAGTTGCCGGCAAATGTGACATTCCTGCAGAAATATTTGCCACTTAGCAGGCTCTCTGTTCAGTGTGACTGAAGTCAGTGTGAGTAGCAGAAGGGGTTGAGTGGGGGAGAACACTCTGTGTATAGTGGAGCGATACTCTCTTCCTACCCACTTCTTTCCGATGCAGCTGAAAATGGACCCCTTGGCGCTACAAAACACCTGAAATGATATAAATAGGACAAAGCACCTGTAAATGTATGACACGGATTGCACCAAGCCACCGAGGAGCTCTTCTGACATGTCTTAACATAAGAACATGTGCTGGGGTTACAGATGGGTTCATTCTATGTAATTCCCAAATACAGAAATACAACAGATTACTTGTAGAATAGGCCCATCTACAAAGCATGTGCACGATTGGGGGTGGAGCCAGGCTGAAGGTTTTGGGGTGGGAGGCTGGAGGACAGTTTTAAAACAGGAAGTGATGTCATTTGACCCAACCCCCAAGTGACATCACGGAAGCGATGGAACACAACACCCCTTGACAAAACAGGAAGTGGCATCACATAGCATTGTTTCTAAGTACACTATGAAAATTATGGTTACGTTATCACTGTAAAGTGATATACATTAATATCAGTGCGTGTATAGGCCCATATTACCAAATTACTTTGAATGCAAGCAGACGTCCAAGGCCAAACAATAATGTTGTGTTATTATATAGCACTTATGCCTAAGCGCTTCATAGAGAACAAATATACATAGAATATCACCCAACCTGTGTTGGTACTCCTTAATCAACGCTGAAAAAACACACAGCTTGTTGAGTGGGAATAGGCTACAAAGGGCCAGCTTCTCTGACTGGGCTTTCCAACTCGTCTCTGAAGCACTGTGATGTGCTAAAAGGCACGTGCTAGACCACCTCGGTGTCCGCATGTGTCTGCTGCCTTGCAGATGAAAGACATTGTTTTTCCGACGCTTCCTTCCTCTCTGCCACTATTCCCACTCGACAAGCTGTGTGTTTTTTCAGTGTGACTACGATATTGGGCAACTCACAGTTGGCAATCCCATAAACAGTCCCTTGTGTTTTGTTCACTCATTTATCAACCTCAGCAGGATGAGTTGACCTTATCGCGAGTCGAACCTGCAGATCACAACCAGATTGCAGCAGCGAGCGCTCAACCCACTGAGCTATCTTACCAGCTATAGCTATCAGAAAACCAATTACTCAAGAAACAAAGAGCCACATACTGCTGGCCACAGCCCAGGAGCCTCTAGTAAAACATTTTTTTTTAAAAAGACCCTTATTTTTAGGGGTTTCAAGGGAGACCACAGGGGTAGCAAGGGAGACCTCAGGGGTTGCAGGTGTGACCCCTGGCGACCTCTAAATGACGTCCCTGGTAGTCGGTATAGTAACTAATCGTACTAGTTCAAGGATACTTGGTTTCAACACAAAGGGAGCAATGAGTCGTAAGTTGTCACAGGGGGCCTTCGGAGAAGGACCAGAGGGACAGAACCACAATGTACCTTGTGCTGTAGGAGTTCTTGGTGCTCGAAGAGTTTGAGTTGGTTTCAGGGCTCTTTGCAGCTTCTGTGACAGAGTTCAAGATGGGAGACAGCTGCCGGTAGGCAGTTCGGAATCGTTGTCTCAGTGCTGGCCGGTGGTTCTTAAGCATTGGACAAGGCGTCTCAGATGGCTTTAGTTACTGCAGCATAGCAACAATCAGTGGTGCAGTTGGTTGCAGGTGGAGGGGCTCCAGGTTACATATAAATCACTGCAGCAGGTGCATTAACCCAGTGAGCTGTCAACCCCCTTCCTCTGAGACCAGGAGGCTGTATATCTATCATGTCTTCCTTTGGCCAATCAGATCCATCTCTCTCCCCTATTCAGAGGATATTTAGTTTTACAAAGGGATGGTAATCATCGGGAGAACTGAGCCCTCTAAGGGCTGAGCAGAGCATTTAAGTAAGTACTTGGCTTCCTCATGGGGCGGTGTATTGATATGGACAGGGCAAGCTTCTGTTCTCTGCCACTGTTCTTTGATTGCTGCTGTCTGTTAATGATGGTTACTTAAACGCACTGCTCTTCCCAGGTGAAGGATTTGACAGGCTCTTGATGTTCCACCGCTTTCCCCTGCGCACCCCAGGTTAAGCATTTTGTCGGAGTGCTGCCTTCAGCCTCAAAATGTCTCAATTGGGGAGGGTGTAAGCCCTCCCAGACCAGTGGCTGGCACCACTGCGGTGTGAGATAAAGTAAGCAATGTTACCCCTAGAGAATGAGTACTTAATTCACAGACACGCACAGCAGGGGTGAGCAAGCCGAGCGGTCGGGTCAATTTGATGACGGAGCTCACCTGATATATCCGAGATGCGCCAATGTCATGATGTGTAATAATATAATGTAATAACAGTCACTCTGCTATTATATATGGGATACAGTACCACCTACTGCACGCATATGGTTATTGCAAGACCCTGAGAAGTTCTGTGACCAAATAGCGGAACAAGATAGAAGGCCGAGGTTCTGTAGAACGTCACAGAGTTACGAGGTGACCTCCAATATCCTGTTTACAGACTGTAGGTGACATGTTCTTCCGTATACTAGATAGCCATACACTTTCATCCCCTTTAATACCTGGCCTCTTGCTTAATGTATTGTAAGAGATCTTCTAGTTTCTGATTCATATAATCATTGTGGAATCTGTTTGGATAAAAAAAGAAATATGCAGCTTCTAACGTGTTGCAGAAAATAGTGTAAGCCGTTTAATGAAATGCATCTCAAAACCGTTTGCATGTTATGCTCTAAAAAAAAACAATAACACGCAGATTCTAGCACGCGTGTTTTAAACTCCAGCCGCGCACAAAACAAACACATCACCATAAAGAGTTCCTTATCAGTTCATTACTGTAAAGTGCCATAGATAGTGATTTTCCAAGGAAGGAACCTGCAAAGCTTGTCACAGCTTTCATTAAGTGCTGCAGTGGCAGCTGGGTTTCAGCTCTGTGCTTGCTCAAGCAACAGGCATTGTGACATCACAATGAAGCGTAATAACTGATTACAGAGCAATCGTGATGTCATTTTCGTATTACAGGTCAGTAGTAATGTCACAACTAGCCTGCGTTAAGTACATTATTTACAGACTTTTACATGTTATGTTATTTGATATTTGTATAGCGCCTACTTCCATTAAAATGGCTTTCAAGTGCTCTAGTGGATGAATGCACTGTTTCGGAAGACCGTAGTCTGCGCAAACATGTGAATAAAAGGAGCAATACAATGCGAGCAAATAGTAATTGATATTCCATGATAAGCAAATATGACTAAGGTGAAGCATTTTAAATCATGCCGTGCATATCGCAAAGGCATAAGGAAAGACTGCTAAGTCTGTGGCTATGTGACAGCTGGACCACATTGTTCGTGGGACTCAGCTGTATTGTGTGGGATGCAGAGCGAGAGGGGCCAAGGGTACTCTAAAAAATCTATCAATCTGTAGAGTAACTGTCTACAGGTGAGGGCTCTGCTATACTTTACATACAGAACACGTGCATCACTGGCTTACATGCAGTCAACATGCAAATGACATGCACAGTTTTCAGATAGGAAATAGGTAGCACCAGCATAGGCCCTCTTGACTGTACCAGTTTGTTATTGCAGTAAAATGTAGTATAATGGATTTAAACATGGCAGCGATAATGCGTAGTCGCCCCAGTTGTGACAATTGGATATGGCCATTTCAGGCTGTCATGTAATATAAATAAATAAAACATATGGTGCATTTGAACCACTCCGCTGCCGTTGCTAACACTGACCATTTCTGAACATACTGCAGGGTTGTCATGAGCAAACCATTTTGAGGGAAACATGAACCACTCAAACGTCAGGTGATTTGAGGCCCTTCAAACATTTGATTTTCTTTTCTGGTCGCTTCTCATAAAAAGGTTTGAGGTTCAAGCAGACAAGCATTCTGTGTATGAGGGTAGAAGACAGCCCACAGCAGGAACTTAAAGCTTGCTGCACTGCTTTGCCTGCGATCGAAAGGCCAGCATTGGCCAGAGGGCCATTTCTTTTATCCCATTCTTACGCACACTGGTGCTGGTTAGTTTTGGCTATTAGGTAGTACCCATACGCTAAAGCTACTGAATTGTAGTACAGCTGGAAGGGCGATGGGGTAGGAACAAGCACACAAAAGCTAATGGGTGTGGTTTGGTTTAGCCATCCACTGACTGCCCATGGGCATACTAATTCCTATAGCCATTTCCACCCACTACCTGCCCCTCACCACCCAAACCACATCCTCCTGGGATCTCTTTGATCTACCTCTATCAAGCAGTAACATACAACTGTGTTCTGAATATGAATTGGAACAGCAAGAAGGCTTTGGGTGAGCTGGGGTGAGAGAGGAGAGGGGAGTGTGTGCTGTAAGGTGGGAGGAGAGAGACAGAGACCTAGAAGAGCAATGGTGCTCCACGTGAGGTGAGGTGACTGGAGAGGGGAGTTTGTGCTGTAACATGGGAGGACAGAGGTGGTGACCTGGGACAGTGAGGTTATTCTGAGTGAGGCAGAGCGAGAAGAGAGGGAGGTTTGTGCTGTACGTTGGGCGGAGAGAGGTGGTGACCTGGTGACCTGGCAGAGCGAGGGAGCCCTGTGTGAAGTGAGAGGAGATGGGAGTTTGTGCTGTAAGGACGGAGGAGTTAGTGATCTGTAACAGCGAGGGTGCTCTGCGTGAAGTAGGGTGAAAAGGGAGGGGATTTTTGTGCTGTAAGGTGTAAGAAGAGAGGATGTGGCCTAACCCAGCAAGGGTGCTCTGGTTGAGGTGGAGCAAGAGGAGAGGGGGGTTTGTGCTGTTTGGTCTGATCCACCAGTGACCTACAAATATTACCAGGTCATGAATGGGTCTTTCTAGTAATGTCTTACTCACGTTTTCTTCTAACTTTTCCGCCCGCACATTCTCCGTCTCTCGGATTGGTACCCAATCTTCACCTCTCCTCCTTCATTTTGGTGTTTCTCAAGGTTCAGTTTGTGGTCCACACTTTAGCTCTCTGTATACCTTTCCTCCACTGGCTATCATCTCTAAGTTCAGATTCTCTTTTCATTTCTATGCCAACGATTCCCAAATCTTTGCATTCGCCTCTAATTTCTGTACTCGCCTCCACTCTTCCCTTCCCTTGCGTCTCCTTGAAATTCAGCAATGGATGCAGTCTCACTATCCTCATCTGAACCCTTCTAAAACTGAAGTTCACTTCTTTCCATCGTCGCCTCACCTCTCCACCTTTCTCTTCTCTTTCTTTTCCTCCTATTTCTCTGACCTTTTCTAATACAGCGCAGAAACTTGGCATCCTCATTGGGCTCCCCTTTATCCTTTGCATCGCACATTTCTTGTGTATCCCTTACGTTATGGTTCTAACTCCCATAACATGTCCCCTCTCCTTTCCCTTTCTGCTATTAAAGTTCTCTTTTCTTCTTGTGTTACTCTACTACTCTTCCTTACTCCTGTGTCTTCCTGCTTATGATTTTGATGCTCTTCATTCTTTCTATCATTTCACAGTATGTGTTACCCCCCATCCTACTTCCCGCTCTTCTATTTCTTCTGACCTTCTTTCTTTATCTTGGCTTTCTGTCAAACTCAGTCTCCTTTTCCCAATTTCTCTGCTTGGTGTCCAAGTGTTCCTACGGCCTTGCTCCTCTGTATCTCGCTGCCCACATCTCCTTTTGTACTCCACATCGTCCTCTTCACTCTGAATACCTTTTACTGCATGCCATGCCAACACTGCCCCATGCTCAATCTCGCCTCTGCTCATGTTCCCTTCTTCTGCCAATGCATTGGAATGCTCTCCCTCTTTAGATTAGTTCTACTACTTCTCTTCCTGTGTCTTGTTCATGGTTGAATTTGTATCTGCTTGCTTCTACT
The DNA here is from genome assembly GCF_040938575.1 of Ambystoma mexicanum. NCBI lineage: Eukaryota > Metazoa > Chordata > Amphibia > Caudata > Ambystomatidae > Ambystoma > Ambystoma mexicanum. The sequence continues at coordinate 1,434,413,944 of NC_090935.1, forward strand.
TCCTAGAAGTTACCCTATTGTAGAGGAGCAGGTGACGTCATCTCTAGTGCCTGCCCCTCACCTCCAGCATATTGGAAGAACAGCAAGATAGCGCTGTGTGTGATGCCGAGTACCAATACAGCACCGAAGATATAAGAGACGTTATGCACTTAGATAGCCATATCGAATGTACCCACATACTGAAGTGGTGGAAGGACGTTGACATACACCATTGGACATAGAAGAGCTGTAAGTGCAAACTGACACAAGTAAAGTGACGTCATAAAGGGAAGACATGAGGATGCATGGAAACGATATGCAGATACTTAAAGAATGAAGGTTCAATTGAAGTAACAAAGTAATCAAATTTAAGGAGATAAAGAAATCATCTATGTTGAAAAGATGAGTGAGATGAAGCTCAATGAATGTACATATGTAGAAACGCAAGGTAGATAAGTCATTGAGAAGCTCGTCACAATGGAAACTATAACGAAAATAGAGCGGCCATGATGAAAAGATGGATGTCGGATCGTGTTGAAAGTACCTCAGAGACAAACGGTTGTTGCAAGGCTGAGAGACGCTGCAGAAACAGCTTTGTGCAAAAAACAAGGAAAGTCTGTTTTACTGAGGGTAAAGATGACGTAGTAGGACATAATTGGAAAGTACAAAGGGAGTTACCGAGATAAGCGAAGAACGAGGGGCACATTTATCTTAGATTAAGCAGAAGTGAAAACATCTGCAAGTGCCAAGTAGTGGAAATTAAAGATTCGAAAAGCATATGTAAGGTGGGACGACCAAGTCTCCAGAGGCCAAGAGAAGTAATAGCACCCAGCACAATTAAATCAAATAGCAGTAAATAAAATGATTAAATGGAAACATTTGTGGTCTACTAACACGTGGGGCAAGAAGAGAAGACAATGTCTATTCATTAGGCCTCGACCAAAGATAGTGGTGTACCCTGACTCCCTTAAACGTCCCAGAGAAGAAAACAGTCAGCAAGGTCAATTATAAAGGAGAAGCCTTGGCTTGTGGCCTAACTGACGAGAGATGGTTGGCTAATTTACCAAAGTGGGCAGTGGTCTGACGTAGTTCTCTGCACCTGGGTTTCGTTTGGCTCATGTGCTGCTAGAAAGCCGAATGTCCAAAGTTGGGAGGCTGAGCCAACCAATCTTGAGTGGTTATGGAGCAGCATGCTATACAGTGTTGCAAAAGTCAATCCGTTGTTAGTACTTTGCTATAATCAGTGTTATACATATTTTGGAGGTAGTTTGATGAGTGCATAGCAGATAAGGGGCAGCCAATGATGTTATTAACACTTACATATACTGTAAGTATATATGTTCCCATAACCAATCCCTCCTCTCGATAGTTTTTGTTGTTTGCCACGTAGGATGACATCATAGCTGACATACATTGCAGTATAAAGACTTCATGTAATCCAAAATTAGAAGGGAGTGAGTGAGCTGCATTCTGTATGATCACCAGATGTCCCTACTTGATTTGAGCTGACAATCAAGTAGTACTTTGCCATATTCTTTGAGTCTGTCCGGTTATTTGGGCCTGAGATCATTTCTTATGATAATTCCATTCTGCGCATATGCTACGCTGCAGGGGCTAGTGGACACTATCTTGTGAACTGCCACGTCATTCATATTGCACTGAGATTGTGCCTTATACAGCGCTTAGGTGAAAGCGCCTTATAAATACAAAGAATTACATATTTATATATTTAAAGGGGTAACATGGAAATATTCATGAGACACTTGGGGGCGGGGCTTCTGGTCAGAAAGTATTTCATAAACATCCTTTCCCATCTGATGATGGTGAGAGATAATTAACATTTCCATTCAGTCGTAATACATGAAATATTGTCCATATCCACAACATTGATTATTCAGCTGTAGTCTCAGCGACGTCATTTTGTAAATTTCTATGAAGTCCACTGGTGATAAAGTAAGTCAGTTCTTCAGCGCGAGGCCAAAACACCTAAATCCAAAAGCAACTTCTTAAGATCCCAAGACACAATCTTCCAGTGACACTGCTTTCACACCTTGACAGAGATTGTGTTTACATTGCTTAAAATCTCATAATGCACTGGCTCTGATGCCAGAGAATTGCGCAGGTTAGCTGTGTGGAAAGTCCTGGGCCTGCAAAACATGTCCACATTTAACTTCTTCAAAATGGCCGCCGCTACCCAAAACAAGCGCAGGGCAAGTGTAAGTAGCACTACCTTAAAGGTGCAAACAAAAGGCTGTGCCATGCAGTGAGACATAACCGTGGCATAGCAGTGACAAGGCGTTACATGAAGATGTTGAATGGCAATGTCTGTGGCATGCAATCTTCATTAGAATCAAAAATTAGACCCCCAGGGTGGAATATTTCCACTTGGTTGATAGTCACCAATATACAATGTAATCTGTGTATGTGTCTTTCTACACCTTTTGACACTCTTAAAGGAAAGGTGGGGTCCTTTACTCTAAGAGTGCTAGCCTGCATTGGTGTGGCACGAGGTTCTGAGAGCAGTCATCTTGGAACGGAATGAGGAGGATCCTAAACGGCAATGGAATGAGGTAGGAGTGCAGCGTGCGAGTGTGTGATATCACTGCAATGGAATATCACTTTCATATTTAACTGCAGTGATGTCTGAGCAAGGAGTTATGACTTTTTGGTTGGGGTGTATTGCATAATAGTCTTCAATGAAGCCATATACAATAAATCAGTATCTACGGGCAAAGGTTGTGGACTATGTTTACGGTTAACTGTTTACCATTTGTTTACACTAGACAAGGGCCAGAGCCATAGGCTGAAGGCAACGTTTGGAGAGATGCAGGGAGCAGAGCATAGGTAAGGCCTTCTTGATCGTGTACGAAACACATTGTGCAACTCAAGCTCATTACCAATATTTGGTAAAAGTTGCGAGAACTCCACGCTGGAGCCTTGAACACTGTTGACCGCGCCATCTGCTTTTTTCAATATTAAATGCGCTCTGCTCAAAAGGTCCCTCCAAAAAGACTGGAATCTTAATTTTATTTTCTTTATTGGGCATTTATAATGTGCCTATGCAACAAAAGGTGACATGTTGTGTGTACGAGTTGAACACGCATCTCAAACACCCTACCTCAGGCCTGAAGCAGTGAGAATTGCACAAATGAATGAATACATGTGTTAATTTCTTAACTAGACCCTAAAAATACAATAAGAAAACCTGCAAGTGGACAGTAAAGCAGCCATCTGCTTTACTAAAGACACTACCGATAATATATATGGGGGGGAGAGAGGGAGAGAAGGAGAGAGGGAGAGAGGGAGAGAGAGAGAGGGAGAGAAGGAGAGAGAGAGAGAGAGACACAGAGAGACACAACTTGGGAGAGAGAGAGAGAGAGAGAGAGAGAGACAACTTGGGCAGAGAGGTAGGAGTGTGAACCTTGCTATGTTTAATCCCAAAATATCAACACTAACGATGCCTGATATTTAGAGCTCAGCTGCTAAGCAACTTGCTTGACCCAACAATCTGGCAGAATTCAAAGAAAGTGTGCATTCGAATTGGGAGATACTGAAGCAAAAGTATGGGTGACGTGCTCGAAGGCCCATGTACCAGTAATCTAGCGGGCTGCAGAACGGAGTGCGAAAGAGGAGCCTGAAAGAGCCACCAAGATGGCACTTCCTCTATCAAGTCGAGATTAAACAAGCGTCTGGTTGGCAGTGCGGAAATCGAGGAGGGAACAAAACATTTTACATGATAGGAAGAGGCAAGCAAAAAAAATATCTAGTGTGGCAGGAATGTGACACTGAAAGTTAAAGTCAGAATCAAGAGTAAAACCCAAGGAATTAACATTCGCACCCGAGGAAGGGTGCTGAGCCAATCATGTGGCTGGAACAATGAGCGAGAATACACATTCTCTGACTGCTTTTTCCAGCCACCCCAGGTACTTTCATGGGCAGCGCCCTCTTTTTTTCTCGAATGTGGGGAGGCAACAGGGACCCTCTCCCTGTTGCCTCCCCGCCCCCAAATCAAACCAAGCCTCTTCACCACCCCCCTCCTTCCCACTTACCAGATGAACCAGAGCTTTGTGCTCTGGTCCTGGCGCTCCTCCCACTCCCGGCCACGCCATAGTAATGGAAATGGTGGCAGCCATCTTGTTTTTCTTTTCCTCTGGAGATTTGGCTCGCATTGCGCTGCCAATCTCCGGAGGAAAAAAACATTTGCACTTTGGATAAACCCTGGGATGTGAATGGCTTTCACCCTCGCTGTGGGGGTCGGACGGCTGCCCTCGTTACATGGGCTCATGTTGGTGGGCTGTTAATGTCCATGCCAAGTCGGACGGCTTCCCTCGCTACATGGGCTCATGTTGGCGGGCTGTTAAAGTCCATGCCCGCCCCGCACAGGAGGGGTGAAAACCATATTATTACCAGGAAAGTGGTAAAGTCAAGAAACTACTGAGAGGGTAACCATTCATGAGTATGGGTGAAGGGGCGAAGACGAAGATAGAAAGAGAAACTTCAAATTGGTGGCATAATATAGTTAGGGCCCAAGCTATGTATAAAGGAGCCCTGGTGTTGTATTCTAGTAACTCTGTATGGTTTACATCTGGTATGAGAGCTGTAGGTCTGTGAGTGGAGCTTGGAATGTTGTGCGAGGCATGGAAGGTGGGGAGTGAGAGGGTTCCAGGTGGATGGCTAGGCACTGGCAGGCAGAGAGCCTAGGGTAGCGGCAGCATGCTATTGATCTCCTATTCTCTCCTTCCTACTGTAACCAATAAAGAAGCATTTACCTTTTATAACCCTGGCTCCAAGGTGGTCCCTGTGTGTCCTGTTTGTAGGTAATACTACCAGAAGATACATCATTTGGCGACAAGGATTTTTTGGATTGGAGAATTGAAGAGAGGTGAGAGAAAGGGATTTTAAAGAAGGAGAAGTGAGGCCTCAGAAGTATTGGAACAGAGGCTGCAACATGAGCAAAGCAGAGAAACGGAGAAATCAGTGCTGCTCGGGGTCTGGATGTGGCTGGAGAGGTGTAAGCCCTGCAAGGCACAAGTGGGTGTGCAGGCAGCCAGATGAAGGGTGTACACAATGCTGGTATTAGTGTACTTATGGAGATGTGGGCACCGGTTGAAGTCATGAGCACGCAGTGCGCTGAGAAAGAACCAACAATGCAGCCTTGTGAAGTTCTGCAGCCACGTTCCCAAAGGTACTTTGGGGAATGCAGGGAAATAGAGCATATGGCCGGGCGAAATTTGGGCCATTTAAATGGTGAAATATTGGGTAGTTAAAGGGTGTTGGGAGGACTGTGGGTGGCGCGCGCCCAATGGTGTCCTCCTGCGTTCCACCCAATGCCGTTGGGCTGGAACGCAAAGAAAAAAGAAAAATGCCCTGCGCCATTATTTTCCTATGGAAGGCTCGGAGCTGCGATGCGTAGGAACCTTACAAGAAAGGCCCTAAGATGATGCCGAAGACATGCAGGAGAATACTTCTGTGCGAGGAACGTTTAATTGTACATTAGGAAGTACCTGACATACGAGTGAATGAAGTCTAAACTGATCGCTGCGGCAAGAAAGAAAAAACAAATGGTATTTTGGGAAGTGCACGTGACTCTTTGTAAACACATCATGGTGTGAGTTCACAGTGACTATCGCTTTGTAAGTAATTATCAACTGGTGACTGCGGCGGCAGGGTTGGCAAAGGAGACAGATTGATTTATGGCACTGTTGATTGGGTTACGAGGTTAAGATGCAAGACACAGCCGTCGGACTAAAGAGTAAAGGATTTGAATGTTGCTTGTTCTTCACCGGGCTGAAGATAGTTATTTTTTTGTTACGCTCACCTGATATCCCTGAAGGTGTCTGGAAGGCTCTGAGATCTGGAACCCTGGATGCATAGTTGCCCAGTGCTGAACAATGAATCTTAGTTATTTGTAGGGTGAGCTATCCGTCCTGCGTTTCTTGTGCAGGGGCGCTTGACATTTGTTGGCAAGGTGCCCGAGTTGCTTCACTGGTGCAGTACGCCTTCCTTGGGCCCAGGCCTGCCGTGACCCCGAATCTGCTGGTAGGCAGGTAGGTTTGTTAATTGTAAGTTTTTGTTCTGTTTATGGTGGGAATGTGTTAATGTCTTTATCTCCCTTCTTTTCAGGTGCGAAGGCACGTTTTCTAGGTAAGAGAAAGCGCCTTTATTGTCTTTTAAAGCTAACCTGTGTTTTCTTTTTCTGCCCACAGGCCACTGTGGTGCTGCGAGTGGATGAGAGCGCGATGAAAAACAGGCCCCCAGAATCCGTTAAGGTAAGTACAGCGCTGTGCGGTTGTTTAATATTGAAAGCGAACCTGAATATGTCCCTTTTCCTTTGCAGATGTTGCTGTGGTGCTCCGGATGGAAGCGTGGCATAGCGTGATGGAATTCAGGTAAGACTGATGGAATTCAATGTTTTGGAAGCGTGCGTTATAAGGTTGTTTTTCCCTTTCTCGTTATTGGAGGTCACAATGTTCGAACAGCAGCTGTGGTAGTGGTTCGCCGGAAGTCCTTAAGCTAGTTGTCATGACTTCCATCCAAACATCAGATGACACCAGTTCCCCCTCGTCCCCCTCAGCCCGAATTCACCCCCCACTCATCCTCCGGAGCTCACATGGGCGGTCCAGACCGGCTCGCACACAGTCACAACATACGCACACCACTACTCCACACTCACGTCTGCGTCCATTTCTTCATTGGCAGCTGCCATGGAGATTAGGTCACCAAAAGAACAGGTTTGATTCTTCGCATTATGCTGCTAGAGTTACCCGATCACGTGACTGGAACTCGCGTTCACGTGACCTGGCTTCACGGTCGCGTGATCAGAAATCACGTGACCGGAACTCGCGTTCACGTGACTTGGCTTCACGATCACATGATCCGACACCAAAAGGTACTTAAGCAGAGGAATACCTCAGTACCACGCTTCACAGCTGTTTCTTGAGACTCTGTTTGGCTCCTGTCCCGTTATCTTGTGTCTTGTTGGATTCTTGAACTCGGCTACCCTTTTTTGGAACTCTTTTGGATCACGATTTGTCTGTACCTTGGCTTGGACTGATATTCTGGGCTTCTGACCTCGGACCGCATACACGGACTCCCCTTTTGGATTGTGTTCTTCATTGCTCTCCATATTCATACTGCTACGTTTGGTTTTAGACCTGGGACTGTCCAGTGTTCGAAATTCTTCAAGTGGATTGCCTTCCAGTCAGTATCTCACATCCAGGGCCCATTACCATCTTGAGCCCCAGAATCCCGTTCAGCTATTGAATCCTGGTAAGAGTCCTCCCCTTATTTTTTGTCTACCTACGTTTTGCCCTGCTTGCTTGGTGTTTAACATTGCCTTCCTTTACAGCTTCCCTGGGACTCCCAGTACTTCACGGTCCCGGATTCATCTCCACCTGTGGCCTCAAAGGTTGTCTAGGGAGCGAATTGTCATTCTCCCTGTGCGGCACTTGGGGACAGAGGTCTCACATATCTGCACGACATTCAGATTATAACAGTCTGTGAAGCCTTGTCGTGCCAGGTATGGAGGGAACCGCGGAAGATCCCATGGCTGCTATAATCCAAGCAATCACGGTATTACGGGCGGACATGGTCGCTGCCAACACAGTAATTCATCAGCGCCTTGATTTATTGCAGAGTGCCCAACATCCCTTGCCTGCGGATCCGGAGCTCGGGGACGCCGCTCAGGTTCCTATGCCAGCCCCTCCATTAGCCCCGGTTCCGACTACCCCTGCACCCTTCCCTGTCGTACTACCGTCTCCTTTCCCATTGGCAGCCCCAGAGAAGTTTCATGGAGATCCCAGAAAATACAGGACTTTCCTTAACCAATGCAAATTACATTTTCTATGTCGACCTCTTGCCTTCCCAGATCCCACTACTAAGGCAGCTTTCACCCTGTCACACCTAGCTGGTACAGCTGCGGCTTGGGCAAATCCCCTATTAGAAAATAACCACCCAGCTCTCTACGATTTCGACCAACTGGTATCGGAGATGTCACGAGTTTTCGACACCAGGTATAAAACCCAGTCACATGATTTAGAGTTACTCGAACTTACTCAGGGTAAGGGGTCCCTAATCGATTACATCACCCGATTCAACCAACTAGCGGCCGAAACATCATGGCCAGAAAGTAAAATGGCAGTGGTCTTTTACAGAGGCTTAAGTAATCCTATGAAGGACGCATTAGCCGTGGTCCCATCCTTGCCCGTCCAATTCCCGGCCCTTGTAGATTTAACCCTCCAAGTCGATGCACGGCGTTCTGAACGAAGAACTGAAGCCGGATTTTCCCACTCCACAGGTCCAACCGCATCTTCCTCCACCTCAGACACCACAGGGGAACCTATGCAGATTGGAGGTATCAGGAGTCCCATCACGTCTAGGGAGCGGGAACGTAGAAGAGCAGAGAATGCTTGTTTTTACTGTGGCCTGGGTGGACACTTTGTGAAGGAATGTCCCCGAAGACCGAAACCCAAGAACCAGGTTTTTCACCCAGCTCGACCCTAGATACGGGGGAAGGGTCGAGCTCTCTATGTTCCTCCCCGGGTTCGATCCCGATGTTCGGTAGAATCAGACCCATCAGAGTACAAGCTACTTTGCAACCCACACCCGGTATCATTCATCCTGTAGTGATCACCCTTGATTCAGGAGCTTCCGGGAACTACATTGACATCACGTTAGCCAGAGCATTAAACCTGCCCCTGGTTAATAAAAACCGACCCGAACTGGTACATGCAGTTGATGGAACAGAATTAGCGTCTGGACCCATTCGACAACAAACGGCACCACTCATACTGACGATCCACTCCATTCACAAGGAAACCATACACTTCGACTTGATAGCCATGCCTCAGTTCGGGATCATACTCAGGATGCCATGGTTGCGGGATCACAATCCACACATTGATTGGGGTTTGGGTCATGTACACTTTGAGTCCGAATTATGTCAAAACTTTTGCCTCCCCCTAAATGGAGAGGAGAACAATCCTGCTTCAGCATTGGGTGCGATTGCTCGGCTCAATATCACAGAAACCAGGGCGTCTTCTGACCCACATGTGGTGGGTTTAGTCGATGCGTACATTCCCACGGAATACCAGGACTATGCTTCGGTATTCGATAAAGGTTCTTCCGAAAATCTGCCCCCACACCGTCCCTATGATTGTCCGATTGACTTGACCCCTGGGGCTTCCATACCCTCAGGTCGTATCTACTCGCTGTCACAGTCTGAAGATCAAGCCCTCAAAGAATACATAGACAAGTCTTTGCTCCTGGGTCATATACGCCCCTCCACGTCTTCAGCTGCCAGCCCAATCTTTTTCGTGCCCAAAAAGGAAGGCGATCTACGTCCGTGTGTGGACTACCGCAGACTCAATGCTGTTACCATTAAAAACCGGTACCCGATACCTCTTATCACCCCGTTATTGGACCGGTTGATACACGCCTCTATCTACTCCAAGTTGGATTTGAGAGGTGCTTACAACCTTGTCCGCATTCGTAAGGGGGACGAATGGAAGACCGCATTCTGTACACGATACGGTCTTTTTGAATATTCAGTAATGCCCTTCGGATTGTGCAACGCCCCAGCCACCTTCCAACATTTCATGAATGAAGTATTCTATGATGTTTTGGATATCTACGTGGTGGTGTATCTTGACGATATCCTTATCTTCTCTCATACCCTCAAAGACCATGTACAGCATGTTCGAGAGGTATTGTCCCGGCTACAAAAGCATTCGCTTTATGCGAAACCAGAGAAATGCCAATTTCATGTGGACAATATCGAATTCCTGGGATTTAACATCACTCCTGGTGGTCTGGCGATGAATTACTCCAAGGTCAAGGCGATTCTAGAATGGCCAACCCCACAAACCCTGAAGGCGCTGCAATCATTTCTCGGTTTCGCTAATTTCTACAGGCGTTTTATATTTGGCTTTTCCTCCATTGTGTCACCACTCACTTCTCTCACTAGCCCCCATGTACCTTTCAAATGGCAGGGGACACATCAGCAGGCTTTCGAAACTCTAAAAAATGCCTTCACCACTGCCCCTGTGCTCCAGCATCCTGACCCTGACCTACCTTTTATTGTCGAGGCTGATGCCTCCTCCTTTGCATTAGGGGCAGTCCTGTCGCAGGTCTGTTCCGCTACAGGACATCTACACCCTGTGGCTTTTCATTCTCGCAAATTCAATTCTGCAGAAGTTCACTATACCGTTACCGAGAAGGAACTCCTGGCGGTGATGGACGCTTTCCGCATTTGGCGACATCATCTGTTGGGCGCAAAACACAAGATCACTGTGTTTACAGATCACCGGAATCTACAGGATCTGGCCTCCCTGAAATGCGTGAACAGCAGACAGGTCAGGCGCACTTGTTTTTTGCTGCCTTCGACTTCCAAATCAAGCATCGTTCCGGTATGTCACACGGTAAAGCTGATGCCTTATCTCGTTCCCCTGGGGGTGTTTCGTTACCCATATTTCCGGACACTCTCTTGTCCCATGAGAACGTGGTATGCACATGTACACCCCCGTTGGCATTGTTAGACACCATCCGTACCTGGGTCCAGCAACATCCCGAACAGCTATCCGAATGGGACCCGGTGTATTTTGATGGGTTACCATATGTGCAGAACCGCCTAGTGTTACCTACCACCGATACCAGAAACCTAGCTCTGGAGTGGTCTCATGACGCACCCTTCAATGGTCATCCAGGTCAAACCCGCACTCTGGAGCTCTTGAGACGCTGGTGTTGGTGGCCATCCATGAAACATGACGTTATCTGCTACGTCAACACCTGCGCTGTCTGTGCCCAATGTAAAAATCGCAGGGGTCGTCCACTTGGCCTCTTGCAACCATTACCCATACCCCCTAAGCCCTGGCATACTGTGACCATGGATTTTGTGACTGATTTACCTAAGGTCCAGGGTTACGACACAATCTGGGTGGTGGTTGATGCATTCACTAAAATGGCCCGTTTCACTCCTTGTCGGGGTGTTCCTTCTGCACCTACGTTAGCCAAGTTGTTCTTTGAGGGGGTCTTCTGTCTTTTTGGTCTGCCGTCTGTGCTCATTTCGGACAGGGGGTCCCAATTTACTTCTCGGTTCTGGCGTGCCTTGACCAAGTTGCTTGGAATCGACATACGGTTCTCCTCAGCTTACCATCCCGAAACCGATGGACAAACTGAGAGAACGAACCAGTCCATGGAACAGTATTTACGCTGTTTGGTGCTACAGCAACAAGCAACTTGGTTGCAGGTTGTTCGCTTTGCCGAATTTGCCTATAACAATGCTATACATTCCTCCACTGGTTCTTCCCCCTTTTATGTCTTGTATGGCCAGCACCCCCGTGTCCTCCCGATTCCCGATGCCTCTCCCTCTGTCAACCCAGCTGCAGCTGCCTGTATTAGGGACATGTCCTCTCTCCATGCCCAGACCGTGGTTCATCTCCAGGAGGCCCAGTCATCTATGAAGGCTTACGCTGACTCGAAACGTAGCCCTGCCCCGCTATATGCGGTTGGTTCCCGAGTCTGGCTGTCCACCCGACATCTCCGTTTGGCGGGTTGTCGGAAGCTTCTGCCTCGTTTTGTGGGCCCTTTTGTGGTATCTCGAGTCATCAATCCAGTGGCTTATCGCCTGGTACTCCCGTCTTCCTGGCGGATTCACCCTGTTTTCCATACGTCCCTTCTCAAGCCTTGCTCTGTCTCGTCCCGTCTTCATTCCCCGGCTGCCCCTGTTTCCTTGGATGCCCCCGATGTCTTTGAGGTTTCCGCTATACTAGGTTCCCGACGTTTCAGGGGCAAGTTGCAGTACCTGGTGGACTGGTTGGGTTACGGCCCGGAGGAGCGATCTTGGGTTTCGGCTTCGGATGTCCAGGCCCCCCGCCTGGTGGCTCGGTTTCATCGGGAATATCCGTCCTGCCCACGTGGACGTGGGCCTTTGCGGGGGGGCTCTGTCATGACTTCCATCCAAACATCAGATGACACCAGTTCCCCCTCGTCCCCCTCAGCCCGAATTCACCCCCCACTCATCCTCCGGAGCTCACATGGGCGGTCCAGACCGGCTCGCACACAGTCACAACATACGCACACCACTACTCCACACTCACGTCTGCGTCCATTTCTTCATTGGCAGCTGCCATGGAGATTAGGTCACCAAAAGAACAGGTTTGATTCTTCGCATTATGCTGCTAGAGTTACCCGATCACGTGACTGGAACTCGCGTTCACGTGACCTGGCTTCACGGTCGCGTGATCAGAAATCACGTGACCGGAACTCGCGTTCACGTGACTTGGCTTCACGATCACATGATCCGACACCAAAAGGTACTTAAGCAGAGGAATACCTCAGTACCACGCTTCACAGCTGTTTCTTGAGACTCTGTTTGGCTCCTGTCCCGTTATCTTGTGTCTTGTTGGATTCTTGAACTCGGCTACCCTTTTTTGGAACTCTTTTGGATCACGATTTGTCTGTACCTTGGCTTGGACTGATATTCTGGGCTTCTGACCTCGGACCGCATACACGGACTCCCCTTTTGGATTGTGTTCTTCATTGCTCTCCATATTCATACTGCTACGTTTGGTTTTAGACCTGGGACTGTCCAGTGTTCGAAATTCTTCAAGTGGATTGCCTTCCAGTCAGTATCTCACATCCAGGGCCCATTACCATCTTGAGCCCCAGAATCCCGTTCAGCTATTGAATCCTGGTAAGAGTCCTCCCCTTATTTTTTGTCTACCTACGTTTTGCCCTGCTTGCTTGGTGTTTAACATTGCCTTCCTTTACAACTTCCCTGGGACTCCCAGTACTTCACGGTCCCGGATTCATCTCCACCTGTGGCCTCAAAGGTTGTCTAGGGAGCGAATTGTCATTCTCCCTGTGCGGCACTTGGGGACAGAGGTCTCACATATCTGCACGACATTCAGATTATAACACTAGTACTCGCAGGTGAGTGATGTTTCTTCTTCTCTGGTTTCCACAGATTGCAGCCCAGTTGAGATGTTGAGTGCTGGATGGTGTTTTCTCAGGTAAGACAGAATAATCTTGTTCTTGTTCTTGCAGGATTACAGGAAGATGCTGAAGTCCAGGAGCTGGACACGGTGAGCGTCACGCTGCGGGTTGCAGAATAACTCTAAGCATGTTCTGCAGTCAGGGTGTGGTTTATATAGCCCAGGTAAAGTAGTACCAGGGAAAGTAGTTCCAGGTCTGCCACACCCAAAACACTAGACCGCATGGCTTGGTTCTTAGAACTGGACTGTATGGGTGCTTCCATGTTGGATTTAAAGGCCCATGTACATAAATGGGACTTAGTTTGAACAGCCCTTCCTTCCTACATATGAGCCTGGTGCCAAAGGTGCCAGGACAGGCTCCAGGAGCCCTTTTGCAATGTTTTTAAGGCCCTCAGGGTTCTGGTGGGAGCCTGCTTGTGGCACAACTTGTGCCCCCTCACAGTGGTCATAACAATTTTATAAAGGCAATGATTTTTGTATGAAGTTCAGTATATTGTTGTAATGTTGTCTTTATGGTTAGGACAGCTTAGAAATGCATGTGTATAATGTATAATTTGGAAAGTGTGAATGCTTGGAGTGAAGAATGACACGTGTGCATGCTGCGAAGATCAAATGAGTTGCGGTAGTGTAATGGAGTTGAAATGTAGTCGGGCAAAATGTTCAAGTCACACAACGTTTAATGATTATCATGAAGTTTATATTTGAGGTGCGTCGTGGGTTTTGAAGTAAATTATGAAGCATTAATTGTATGCATGCAGTGTTCGGGTTTCTTTTTTGGGGTGCTACTTTTGGCAATGCAGTTATTTACTTTAATACTATTACGGATTACATGGGACAAAGGACATTTGGAGAACATTGGAGCATAATGAAATATGAAGCTGCATATTTATATGAACTCGTAGTACAGTGAAGCACAGTCCAAAGAGTTTATCATTTGAGATTCTAATATGCTCAAATCATTTGAAAATGTACAAAATGTGTTTTTGGGGAAACATTTATCATTTTAATGTGAAGTTGCACTTTGGGAAATGCACATTTTTTGGAAATGCATAATTTTAGAAAATGAACATTTTGGGAAATGCAGATTTTATTTGTGTTTTGCATGTGTTGAAGTTGTAGTATGGACTGTGAGTTGAAGTTGTGTATGTAGCAGCAGGTCCTGCTATTGTAGTGCAATGTAGTGAGAAGTGGATGTTGTAGTGTGTACGTGTGTGAATATAGCACGTTTTGTAGTTGTAGTGTACGTGTCTTGTGTGGCGCGTCTGTAGTGGAGTTGCATGCATATGAAAGGGTTTTGGCTTCCACATTGTGGCCAAGTGTGGCTGCTGTTTGAAAAACCTTCAGAGGTTGGGCACTTTACTGTTGAGTGCTCCAGGGAGTTAAACCTTTTGGTTTTGGGTAGTGGCATAGTTGCCAGGGCAAGGGGCCCATGAAGTAGTTGGAGGTCTTTACGTAAGTTGTTACGTTAGAGTTTTAGGGCATGGGGCCCATGTTGAAGATTATGGTGCTTTGTAGGTTATCGCACAATTGTTTCCTCACGGTGGAGGTTACTGTTTTGGGAGTGAAACGTACACTCCTGATGGGTTTTCTGTGGTGCCAGGCGATGCCTGAATAGGAGTAGTGGCTCGCCAGTTGATTTTGCTATCGGATTTTTGTTTTGGGGTGGCACACAGTTTTGGAGTTTTTGTTAGTGTGCTGTTTTGGGAAGTTGCTGTGTTAAACTGAGTTGAACCACACTGACACCCGTTTGAAGATTTATTCTAAAATTTTAGGGAGAGTTTAGATTTGCACATTTTACTTTTCATCTCTCATGTGCATCTAGACTATTTTTTTTGCAAATCTATGTTTTTCAATGCACCACATTTTTTATCTAGTGTGTGTTTTTGATGTTTTTCCGGTAATATTCTGCAAGTGCTTATTTTCACATTTTCAACATTTGCGCAAGAATTTCCTGTGTTTGCACGGTTGTGTCTGTGCACTTTACCTTTTTAGGGCACCACGTCTTTTGTGGTTGTGTCGTGTTTTAATTGTGATCTCTGTATTGTTAGTGGCTGTCCTATTTTTTTCTTGCTTATTTTATGTGGAGAGAGGTGGTGGTGTTGTTTCGTGGTGAGATGGTTGGTGTTTAGAGTTATTTACTAGGTTAGCGATTGTCAGACCTTTTTAGTTGTTTTCCATGTGTTGTATTGATTTTGGATGTAGGTAGGCGTTGCCCGCTGTGCAGTTGACGGTAGTGTCCTGCTATAGGGTGAGGTTGTGCCTGGACGTGGCAGGTTCAGGGTTTGGGTGTGGCAGGCCCTTACGGAAGGAGGTAGGTTTTGTTTTGAGAGTTTTGGTTTGTTAGTGGGGTTTGCTCAGAGAGAGCAGATTGTGCTTGGGGGTGGCAGCCCCAAGGTTCTGGAAGGCAGACCAGGACAAAAGGTGCTTGGTTTTCTCCAGGGTTATTTTCTTTGCACATTGGATGGTTTTTACTTGTGGTTTGTAAGGAGGGGGTGGTGTTGTATTCTAGTAACTCTGTATGGTTTACATCTGGTATGAGAGCTTTAGGTCTGTGAGTGGAGCTTGGAATGTTGTGTGAGGCATGAAAGGTGGTGAGTGAGAGGGTTCCAGGTGAGACGGTTAGGGACTTGCAGGGTGAGAGCCAAGGGCAGAGGCAGCATGCTATTGATCTCCTTATTCTCACCTTCCTACTTCAGCTGTACACAATAAAGAAGCATTTACCTTTTATAACCCTGGCTCCCTGGTGGTTCCTGTGTGTCCTGCTTGTAGTTAATACCACCAGAAGATACGTCATTTTGCCTGCAGATGGTACGAAATGGAAGCAAAGACATGGGAGGAATGGATTAATTCCTCTGTTACCAATAATGTCAAACATTTTTGGGAAATTGTAAATAAGGGGCTTTTTTATGAATTCAGGCATGGTGATCTCCCGGTGATAGTCTCGGAAGAGCAAAGGGTAGCCCATTGCTCTTCGTTATTCGTAATGGTATTGTGGCTATGAACAGTGAGAGACCTTCTGGGTTGGTCTTCAAACAGCCCTTACTCGGTTTGGCAGACAATAGTATTGTTTTTTACAATAGAGGAAGGGCTGTCGGCCATTAAAAACCAGGGAAGGAACAAGGCCCCATGCCCAGATAATGTTCCTGCAGATTTGTTTTGCAAGGAGCCGAACCAGTGGGCGCCTGTCTTGACCTTGGGGTTTAATGTGGTCTGTGCTGGAGGCCCTATTACTGCCTCCTGCTCTCATGCAACTGTCTGTCCAATATATAAAAGGTGCCAAAGGCGCTCCCAGCGTCTTACAGACCAGTCTGCCTATTAGATTCTGGGCCTCATCACGAGTTGGGCGGTAACGCCGGCACTAATAGCGCTGCCATTAATAGCCCTACCGTCAAACCCCCCAGCGCTATTAGCGCCGGATCACGGGTTTGTCGGGATGGGTATTGCCCATTCCCCATTGAGCCCATTCAGGAATTCCTCATTCCCTCATAGGGCCAAACGGGGAATTTTAGCGCTATTACCGCCGGCGGATTTCCCGCCAGCGGTAAACGCGCCGAAAATCGTCAAATATTCGGCAGATTCCCCCCCAGCTCACAGCTGGGGGGAAATCAGCCGAAGCCATGATTTGGCGAACCCTTAAATGCAGCGGTAACAGCACCACCGCCGCATTTAAGGGTTACAGCCAAACTCGTGATGAAGCCCTCTGTATTTAAGATTCTGGGGAGGGCCATCTTAGGGAGAATGGAGTCGTGGGTTGAGAAGTTAAATATCTTTTCACCCATTCAGTTGGGCTTCAGACCAGTTTTGGGGACAGCAGAGCAGGCTCTGAACCTTTATTTAGTGATGGCGCATACCTTATTCATTAAGGAGCAGCCTATTTTTTGGGCCTTCATAGATCAGAGCACTGCATTTGACAAGGTTAATCATATCGGGTTGTGAGGGTGCCCAGATCATGAATTGCCCTGGTTCTTTGGTGGATCTCTTGGAGAGACTACACCTGTCTCATGGGGGCTCAAGTTAGGAGTGGAGCGGCCCGACATTGTACCCCTGTCTTTCATGTGGAATGTAGGGTCCGCCAAAGCTGTGTGTTGGCCCCTCTGCTTTGTTGTCTTTTCACCAATGGCTTATACGATTACTCATTGAAATCTTCCTCTGACTTTCCTAGGCTGGGCAATAGGTGTTTGCCTTTACTCGCCTGTGCAGATGATTCAATTCTTATAACTCGCGCCCCCAGATCTTTACAACGTCTTGTGGATGATTATTCTCATTTAATGGATATGTTGGGGCTGAGGATAAATCCTCAGAAATCAGCCATCATAGTCTGTTGTAAGGGGGATCGTTGCCCACTGTGTTCAACTATTTTTTGTAAGGAGGTGATTATCCCAAGAATGGACCATTTGGATTATCTGGGGGTGGAGATTCTCTGCTAATTTTGGGGCAGATGCACACGTCGAGATGCAGTCCCTAAAATGTAACCAGGGAATTGGACGGTGAGCTAGACTCTGTGATTGTTTAAAATAAACCTGATTGAGTCTACCATGGCAAAGCGACTTCTGTGGCGAGATATGGTATGGAGGTATGGGGACTTGGTAATTTGGAGCCTATTCAGGTGGCAGAGAATGCATTTTTTAAGAGTATCTCGGGGCTGCCTGGGTCTACCCCCAATTTTGCAGTTCATGAAGAATCGGGCTGTTGGTTTCTGGGCAATCTGGCCACCTACTTGCCGGCCGGCCATTGGCTCAGAATCTGGGGAACACCAAAGCGACGCTGACCCAGGAATTAATCCGTTATTTGGTGGGTAGAGGTTCCGGTTTAAAAATTCCCTGGCTCTGATTTGTGAAAGCCTTGCTGGTTAACGCGGGCGTGGGTCACTGTTTCTCCACGACAATTCTTCTCTCCCCCAAGGTTATAAAATCTGCGAAAGCGAGTGTGTTCCAGTATTTCCTGGCAAGGAAAGAGTGTTTGGGGGTCATGAAGACAGCGAATAGGATTGATTATTTCGTCTTCCGGTCTTCAGAGGTATCTGAGTTGGGCCCTGCCATCCATCTCCGCCTTTTCTGGTTTCAAGGGCTCGATTTATTTGGATGCATTTGAAAGCTGTGTTGGAGGTCTGGTCTAAGGGAGTTGCAGATCCGTCATGAGCTCTCTGCGGGGCACCTAAAGAAGACCTGGCACACTTGTTCCTGTTTTGCCCGGCTTTTGCTTGAAACCCGTACTGCAGGGTCGGGGCTTTCGAAGCTGCGAGTCTGCTGCATTGTGCTATCTGTTAAAGCCTCAAGGTGAATTCGGTTCAGGTGGGATGGGAGGTTCTAATGTTTTTAAGGCGTGCCCTGTCCCTGAGACAGTTTACTAAGACCGGTGGGTTTATGGATCTTGTGATTTTGTTTTAAGGACTTTCTAAAGTAATTTTAAAAAACCTTCATTTGTATTGTTAAATTTGTCGTGTTTTTATGGTTTGCTTTGCTTTACCGAAATACACTTTTTGATCATGATGATTTGTAGTACACCAGAAAGTACTGTCTCGGATTGAATATTTTTCATCATGGTTACAATCAGCACAAATGTAAAGAAAAAAAAATGTAAAAAGTTGAAAACACTGAATACAGACATTTATTGGGGCGAAGTATAAAACCTGTTATTACAGAGTGTGACCGGTAGGTGGGGGTGTTTTCTCATAATTCGACCACGCAGGGTGCAGGGGCCTGCGTGTGTTGCGGTTTTGCCCTGCACTCTTCATTCGGGATCACGGGCTTCTTCTCACTTAGCGAGGAGAGAGTACCACGGATTAAGCGTTGGACAGGTACTCTGTTTTTTTTTGTAACGCCTCATCTGCTGCAGCATAGCAAGGAAGCCATGCTTGTTCGGACGTTTGCGTACTGTGACTTTGAGAACTGTCTGCGCTGTAAGGCTAGATGGCCATATGGTGTGTCACCCCTTCCTGGGAGCATGGCATCTCACAGGGCTCGAGCTGTGACAGTTCCATCTGATGATGCCTTGCCCATAGGGTGGCCAACTCTTTGATAGCATTTTGCGGGACACCTGCCCACAAGGCGGCGATGACGTCACTACGTCATTCAGGTTTGGCCCGCCCCTTTTTTTGGCATTTTTTTAATGGCTCCTTTAGAGCCTGCAGGTCGAGCTGTAACGCTCTGACGCCAGACTTAATTGAAATGCAAATGAATTGTCCCTGGGAAGTGATGGTCACGTTTTTTAACTGAAAACATGACCATCAAGACCCAGGAACAAACCATTAGCATTTGATTGAAGCCAGGTGTCGAGCGTTACAGCTCTCGACCTGCGCCCCGTGAATGAAAGCAGTAGGCTGCAGCGCCTTGCTATTTAAATGCACACTTCAATTCGCAGAGTGGCTGTGATGGATGCAGGTTGTCCTGACGAAAGTCGGGACAACCTGCGTCCCGCACAGCCACTCTGCAAACGGCGGGACAGAGTCCCTAATTGCGGGACAATCCCGCTAAAAGCGGGACAGTTCGCCACCCTACTTGCCCAACTAAATATACACAACTAAGGCGCGTCTTCCGTCCAAGCTCAAAAAATCTCCATCTCAAACCTGGATCTGATATAATGCAACAGCAACGGGACACCTGTAATAACATGCAGGGAGAAAGGAGGGGTCTGGGGACACCGCGGACGCCGCCATCTTGCGCTTCAGATGAGTTTCTAACAGTGGGCCCAGACAACAAAACCTTTGTGCGCAGAAACAGTGCAGCTGTTTCCAAAATGATTAGTGATAAATTGGCAAGTCCAGGTGACAAATCTGGGCCTCCTTATAATCAGGCTCACCTCGGACCAGCCTATAGGGCATTAGGCCCAGGGCCGAACCAAAAACACAAAAGGCTGGTGTGGGCCACTTTTGTTGGTCAAAATGGGCCACTTTTTTGGCCAATGTGGGCCAGTTTGATGAGTTGCTTCACTATGCAGCTAGTAGTTTTGACCAGAGTTGCAGAATAAATATTCTTTAAAAAGCACAGTTTGCATCACATTTTATCAAAAAACTCCCTCTTGGTTACTACTCAAATAATGTCACAAAAGAAATGAATAGACATTTGCAACTGTGGGCCCCTTTTTCATTGGTGCCCGAGACAATGTTATGGCCCAGTCTCTATACAAGAATGGGGTTCTGAGATGCCATGCAAATCCACGTGCCTATTAATTCATCGGCTGGACTCATCAATCGGATAAATCAAACTTTTTTTTATAAGAGGTGATGTAAACAGTGCCCGCTCGAATAATAATCAGGACCCCCCCCCCCTCCGTCCGGTCAAACCAAACACAGCTTTCGGGCCCGGGTGTGAGCAAGATCAACATTCGCTGTGAAATCTCGCCCTCGCCCACTGTCTGCATGTTTCTGTGACGGCTAGTCTTGGCGTGCATTATCTCCTGAGATGGCCTGCTGCTTTTCACTGGAAAGTCTGCATGGGTTAATCTAAGACAATCCGAGGGCTGCCAGCTTGTTTATTTATTTATTTGTGTTTGTATTCATTTGCATTTATGAAGTGCTCACACAGCCCAGGGGCATCAAGGCGCTGTTACAAGAATATGTCTTAGTTGCAGAACAGCTGCTCGCCACATCAATGGCCGGCCTCTTACTATACCTTAAAATGACATCAGGTTGATGTGCGGGTGCCCCACAGACCCAGCGCTCAAGTCGAGGGTGCACGCGGGTGGACGGAGTCGCCCTACTTTTTTCAGAGGGCACCTGAATTTGCTCATTTCTGGTGATTGCCACATTTAATTGGTATGTTAATGAGTCCCCCCACTTTTTTTTTTTTTTGGGACTTGACCCCTGCACTAGTGTCTGCTATCATTCTGATTTCACATAGCATCGCATGCACTTTATTTCCACATGACGCAGTAGCACTTTGCTATGTCAGTACTGTATAGTATGCTATCAGCTCTCTGCGGAGGTTGACGAAACCAGAAGTTGTTTTTAAATGAATTTTGTATTAAATAAATTAAATTTTAGTTTTATCATTGTAGTATAAGTGTGATTAGAACAATAGTAGATACTGGTGTGTTCTGTGGGGTCATACATGGGGCACTAAAAAAAACACATCAACCGGATGTACTGTTTATGTCTGCATGGGTTGTCAGTGAAGAAACTGGTGTGGGCTGGTCACTGTACGTCCCCCACACAATGGGCCTTTCACAGATCGGGCTTTGGTTCTGTCAGCTAAATGAACCTTATAGCACCTGAGAAGACGCCTCTGCGCGGCGTCCAGCCTAATGCATTCTAGAATGCCAGTCTAGGGCTGCGGGGCAGAACTCTTGAGACTTGAGAACTCTGACTTACAGAATTATGGCACTGGATGAGCCTCTCCAGATGAGGACCACCTTAAAGGGCCATGCTCCACTATGAGTAGCTGTTTGGATCAGGTTTGTATGGCATCTGTTTCTACAGCTCCCAGAAGCGCTTAGGCCACATGCGGCACACAACGCCACCCATTGATCATCATCAGCGTCAATCAGGGGCGTTGCTAGGGGGGGCTAAGGGGGCTATAGCCCCTGATCTTTTGGTTGTAGCCCCGGATAGAATCTCAGGAGCTACAACCAAAAGGCAAGCTAGCCCCCAGTCCTGACAGCCCCGACATTAGCTTAGCCCCGGGTCTTTTCCAGACCTAGCAACTCCCCTGGCGTCAATGGTGGTTGCTTTACGTGGCCCCGTTGGACGCGTCCTTGCCCACAGAGAGTATGCAGCGGGAGCATCTTCTAGAATTGGCTGCTTCAACCACGCGCGGGCCCTCTGTGGAATGTTGAGTGCTCAGGATATTTTCAAGTAAACCATTTTTTTAAACACCAGTAGTCAATTATTAACAGAGATAGGGTTATGTCGATGGAGTATTGATCAGATCAAAGTTCCCAAGGTATATTTCCTCCCTGTAAATTCATTCACTGAGATTATTATTTACACGAAGCACAAACGGGAACATGGGGCATGATCTGGAAATAAGGCAGATGGCGATATTTTTGCGGGGATATTAACACATGGAACCCTGTGCCTACAGAGCATACAGAGTGCAGGCCTGAATAATGGAACTGCAGTGGGAGATTTAGCCTATTGTGCTTTCTCTAAGCGCAAATGATCCGAACGGATAACCATGCTATGATCACTCGGGGGTTTGGCGTTCGAAGGACGCAATGAGCTCCGGTGAAGCCATGAAGCACAGCACAGCTACAGGTCTGATGGTACTTGGGATGTGTAGGCCAAGGGCCACGCTGCCACCTGCTTGGCCTCACTCCAGCCGTTTATGGATCTGTCTTCTTTTATAGCGTGCCGCGGGGCGTTAATTGTGACACGTTAAAGGTCTATATTTATTTTATGTTCCTAAGGTGAATACACAGTGCAAATAGACTTCTGAGCAAACAACGAGGTGTGTCCTCAATGCTGAGCAGCCGTTCAGTTCACAGCTTTACAGCAGTGCATGTTGGGAGGCTCGCGCAAGTCTTGTGCTGTGGATTTGTGTAGACGCAATGGTAGCTTTTCTGTTTGAACACTTGCATCGGCGTGGAATGAGCTTGAAACGTGCCCTGGAATCGGAGATGCCCCATCTAGAAAGGTGCATCGGTAGTGTGCAGATGGGGCACACCTGTAACAATCCGAAGACCGGGGAGAGCCGGCCTCTCACTGGGCTCTGTCCCCTAAATGGCTAGAGTATCCAAGGGCCGGGAGATGGATGGAAAGGCATGGGTGGGACACTGTAACAAGGACAGCGGTTAGAGACAGTAGAATGCACCAGCGCGCACTTCACAAATGCATCTGGAATGTGGACTCAACCAAACACCCAATGGGAAAACCAGGCTCCTTGGATGGGGCCATTTCATCCAATCTAAGGGGGAGTAAGGGAAGCTGTGAGGACTTGAGCTATTATCTTAAGGGCACTGGGTTGCAAAATATTCACAGATCCAAGGGGGTAGACACTTGGTTCAGGTGGCTGGCACTATGTGCCGCAGGTGGCATGTACGGTCAGAGCAGCGGTGGAGCTATAGGCAGGGATAAGGGGGAGGGGGTTGGTCTCCCACTGGGATTCTCCCACATCCTGATGCGCGCCACGCTCTTTCTGCCGGCAAAGTACCAGCATTGTATTGACTGGTGCCCCACGGGGAGCCTTTTACCCCCTGTGGTACAAAAACCTGCTGCCGCCACTGTGTTACAGCAGGGCAATGCATTGGGAGTCATTTTCTGAAAAATGCTAAGGGCATGCAAGGGACCACACAGGCTTGCACTTACGTGTGTTGCGGGACCTGTTTTTTATTTTTTTTATTGTGAAAAGTAAAAGGGAGGCAAAATCGCCTTTAGCCTTTACCTTTCACTTTTACTTTCCGCTTTGAGAGAAATAAAACAAATTAGGCTTTCTAGTAAGCGTTTTATAATGGAATCTGCCTGCTATTTAACGGTTCTGTGATGTACCCGTATTTTGAAGGTCGAACACCAAAAAGACCGATTTATTTTGGTCATTTTGGTGTCGCCTTCAAAATGCCGTAATATCACGTATGTTGCCCTTCCCTTCACTCTGTCCCCTGTTGGGCACTTTTTTAGTTAATCGGAGGGGTTTATGCCCCGAGGCCGCCTTTCATGCCACTTCCCCACCTCCTGCCCCACACCACACTTTCCCGTCATACTGTTACACCATCCAATACATTTTAACTAGCACCCCCTCCCCCTCCCATTGCCACTACAAACATCCACACACCTCACCCTCACATACATGTACACACACACGTGAACACCAAAACATTCACTTTCAACAACATCCCTCACCCGGCCGTGCCTGTCGGCCCCTGCGTGCATCGTGTGTGCCTCAGGGAGCAGCTGCCATTTCTAAGATGGCCGCACACAGAGAGGAAGACGGCGTTGGTTTGAGCAAGGTAAGTGCGGTGGGGGGAATTAGGAGAGGGTTTGATTATGGGCTAGAGCGGTGGGAATGGGGTTTTAAGGATCGATTTAGAAAGACCGATTTATCGATTTTAATCAGTCGTTCTGAATCGATCTTTTTTGTTTCACCTTAATATATGTTCACCTAATACCTATTTAACAGGTCTACATGTGAGGCATTTTCCGTTGGAATCCATTGGTTTTACTCCGGCCTGAAAAACTCATGCAGGCGTAAAACCGTGCGCTATTCGGAGAGGGAGGAGGAAAGCAAAGTGGAGATGCAAACTCGAAATGGTTGCCGTCCTGCACATTGGAAAGTCACCAGCATGAGATGGAGCGCACAATTAAATAGTTTCTATGGTCTGTGAAAATACATCAGGCGCTCGCCTAGTTGTATAGTACACACTGTGAACAGAGTTGTCGCTAGTGCAAAGGAGATTTTAGCGCAGGTGGCAGGTACTGGGTTTGTGATCTACCTCACGCGATCCATTATTTCGCCTTCAGCATGGTGAGAAGGTAGTACAGATGCATGCTGGATCAGGTAGTTCCAAAATGCAGACGGCATAACTGAGAAAGAAGGAACAGGGCTTGCTTGGGACAGCCAGGGAGGGTCCCTTCTCTTATGGGGACTTTTCCCAACAATCTGATCGACCAATCACTGAAGACATAAGAGTCTTGGGAATACCCTCCATTCCAGTGGGGGCTGACGTGCCAAAAGTAAAAAAAAAAAAACGTTCCTTACAAATCGATCACAGGTCTCCAATGCTGAATCCCTGTCATATCGCATATATCGTTATATCGGGTCTCCCCGCTCCTCTTGTGCAGTATAATGGGTTCGGTTTTTGTGGTGTCCCCTGCACTTGCAAGGCCGGGATTGTGCCATTAAACAATGGCAGAGATATCTCTGTGATCACTGCATTTGGAATTTCCGCATGTGGTATTTTCGGGCAGGCAGATAGATCCCGGCAAAGGAGAAGGCTCAAAGGATTTCCTTTTGCTCCACATAATATGAACTGCATAGAAGCAATACTATACTGTCACATTTTGTATAGCCTTTTATGCCATATTCATCGTTCTGCTAAGTCCGGTAATAATTAATGAATGAATCTTGCTTCCAAGACAAACGCTTTGGCCCTGGGCTATAACAACGGTAGCCATAATTCCCGAATTAAATTGCGTTCAATACAGAAACCTTGCAATGGTCAAGTCCTGAGTCACCTCTGCTGGGACTGAAACCTGTGACTGCTCTCTGCACACGATATGTTGAAGCATGTGCTTAACTCTCTGAGCCTGCAGGGGATATTTTAGATGAGTAAATCTGCTAAGGTTTACAAAGAGCAATGTTTGAGATTCCTTGAATAATGTAGTGTCAAGAATGTGCTGTGGTAGGATACCTCCCTGTTGCATACATGTTTACAAAGAGGCCCTCCTTTGTGCTGAACCTCTATTTCTGAATGACTTAGAAAGCTATTAATCAATAGGATTGAAAACAATCTAAATTTTCAATTCAACATTTCTAAGACTACAACTCCCAGAATGCATGTGTGTTAAAGAGATACACCAAGAGACCATGCAATTCCTTAAAATGGCAGCAGTGCGACACATACAAAAAATCAACAATGTAACAAATTGGTGTAGATCACTGGACACATGGTGTTCCTGTGACCCAGAGTCGGTGGGTTACTCTTCCTACACCTGCCGAGCCAATCAGAGGCCTCCGCAGGCTCCCACAGAACAGTGGCCATTTGAGGCGCTCCTTGCACCTCCTGCCCCAGTCCTGCAGTCTCCAGCAGTAGCGCACTCTTTATTTTATTTAAGTTATTTATAATGCGCCATAGGCCCAAAGGCAAACGGGCGTGGGAACATCAAGAGAAGCAAACAAGATCGGGTGCACAAAAAGAAGACACAATACAATAAAACAGGGGGTGAGAACATTGCTATAATACAGTAAGGCAGAATAAAAACACGAATAAAAGAAGATAAAAGTCATGAAAACACGTAAGATTGTACGCACACAGGCACGTGTCTTAAGTTACGGTAACCGACAGGGGAATGTCCCCAGCGCCATTAATCAGGCCCTGCCTGCACGCATGCGCAGTGGTCGCCATTACAGAGGAAGTACCAGCATGTGTATGGACTACCCCAGATGTCCCGTGGGTAAAACGGCGTCCAGTTATCAGGTCTATTTCGTTATATTACCCTAGCTAAGCATGCGATATCATTATATTTTACAATGAAACTCCATTTGGGTTGAGCCGCTCCCGCAAGCGAGTGATATAAAGCGTAGCCTGCAAAATGACACGTTTCTGAGTGCGGTCCCACGTGACCATGGGCCGTGCTTGATAGAAAGGACAACATCCGGCCTTGATACGGCCCTTGGGGCTGGCTTATCGCCGTGTTTGCCTTCTTGCACACTTTGCAGTCGACGCCTTCTTATCCTGGTTCTCAGGAGTGCGGTGGCAATGCAGTGTTTGCTCGGCACACCTCGGCCTGCACTGGCTTCTGTTTGGAGAACAGGGGAAACTCTTACAAAAAGCAAGAGGACTCGAAGGCGTTTTAAAAAAAAGTACCAAGTGCATAAGTTCTCATCCGGTTCCCTGCCCTGACCAAATTGCGAGACTCTGGGACCTGCTCCGGATCACCGGGCAGCCCCATACTCGGTCGGGTGGCACCCGACATTGCACACACAGGTGCGGCGATCACACCGCTGGATTAGGGCTGGGGGTTCATCCCACCCGCTCCGGGGACACCGGAGTTCCGCACATGGCCGGGTGGCAACCGGTGTACCGTGGCCCCGGCTCTGGGGGGCACCCAGGCCGGGGTCGCCACCCTGGCCCGACTCACAGGGCCAGGGGAACACACAGGGACGGTGTTGCCCGGCAGGGGCACCGTCCGGACGGCGTTGCCTGGCAGGGGCACCGTCCTGGAGCTGGCCCCCGTCCTTGGGCCCAGCACACGTGGTGAGGCGCCAGCATGGCGCTAACAAAGACACACACACACCACAGAGTCTCGTGGGTCTCGACTGACGAGCCGGAAGCGGCTCGTAACTTTTATTAGGTTGGTCACGTGGCCACTGCCACGTGACCCATTACACCAACATGGGAGCTACCATGCTCCCAGGAGGGGTGCCATGTAACACTGCTCCTTTTCCATAACAACAAAACAAGAGAAATCCAAAGTTCCAAACAAACCCACACTAATACTACTATAACCACTCTGCTATTTTTCACACCCTTTATTAACCTGGGTGAGTGGTTCTACTATCACAAAACACCTATGAGAGCTACTGGCACCACCTAAGGCATGCCGCATGTTCAGATGTGCACTACATTACATTTCCCACCCACTGAGCCATTTTACACCAGTCCGTCTCTGCAGGCCCAGAGTCTTCATCGAGGACGGCAGTGACAATGTTCATCTCTCCGCACTCCTGGAATTGCAGGACGCCGGCCTGTGTCTTCAGCACTGGTCAGATCGGACAGCCACCCCAAAGTCAACACAGCTGGCAAAGCCGCACCTGGGAAAACCCAGGGGCCACATCGGCCAAGTCCATGGTATGATGGAGGTCGCAGCCCGCCTTCCTTCGGCAGCTTTCACGGGCAGTTAAGCGTTCATCAGCCGGCGGGACCACATCTGGGGGCACCAGGGTCCATGTCTCTCCATGAAGTGTGCTGGTAAGCTCCAAACTGCAGGGGCCCAGCCGACCGGCCACTTCTTATGCTTCCCCTCCTGGGGCAGGTGGCGGGAAACCCACCGGTATCAGGGTGCCTGAGCTGCAAGGCGGGGAAGGCGCACCAGCACTTGCACAAGCTGCACCCTTCTCTTTTTATTGTTGTAGCGGGAAGCCCGCACACCTCCCATCGGGCCCTCCTTTTCAGGGGGTCACTGTCATTCTCCAATTGCGCTCCTCGCATGGCTGCCCTCATCCGACATTGTGCCCCCCATCGGGCAATCTGGAGCACCGGCAGGCTGTTTCCGCCCTGCCCTCAGCTGATGACTTTTGTGTGTGGGATGGGCACTGCTGTGGCCCCCCTTGAGTTGTGGGGGCGCCCTCTGGCTACGAACCCTACAGCAGCCTTCACGATCGTTGCTCTATCCAGCTGCTGCAGGCCCAGATGGTAATGGGCCACCCATGCTTTTTCCTTCACCTTTGTTGGCTCGGTGATTGTAGGCCCCGCCCCTTTTCTTTGTTTGGTCAGGGCCGCCGCGGGACTCCGTGGGTTCACTTTTCTTTGTGTTTTCCTTTTCATTGCTGTAGGGCTGGGTTGTTCAGGCCCCGCCCCCTCCCTTGCCGTTGGGAGCACGCCGCAGGCCTCCGTTGTTTCCTTGCAGCGAACCTCGCTGCACTTTCCCAGGGGGGGCCTGCAGCTCACCCCTTTACTGCTGCCGCAGCCACCACATCTCTCCCGCCGGCTCCTCGGAGCGAGCTCCTCAATGTCCTGGCAGGCCCAGTTGGTATTGGGCCCGCCTCATATCTTTTCATGCGGCGCCCATCGCTGCAGCCGACAGGTGGGGGAGGGGCAGCTCGGCTCCTCATCGCGGCCGATGCCACGGACATTCCACTCCCCACGGGAAAGGAGGGGGACGGCGGCTGCCCTCCTGATGATGGTGGGGGCCGATTGCCTTCCTCCCGCGGCTGACGCCGCCCATCTCACTCTCACCCCCTTGACGCGGCAGAGTGTGCATCCAAGGCGGGGGAGGGGCGTAGCCACCCACGCGGCCGATGCCGCGGACCTCCTCCATCACCCACAGGGGACGGGCAGGCAGCTCGCCCCCCATGTGCACTTCGCAGGCCCAGTTGGAGGTGGGCCTGCTACGGCACTTCTTCTCGGTGGGCCCAGGTGTAGATGGGCCCGCCACACCATGACATCCTCCGGACACACGGCGCCCGTTCCTTCGTCGCCATTGTTGGGGGCTGCTCCGGATCACCGGGCAGCCCTATACTCGGTCGGGTGGCACCCGACAGTGCACACACAGGTGCGGCGATCACGCCGCTGGATTAGGGGTGTGGGCTCATCCCACCCGCTCCGGGGACACCAGAGCTCCGCACATGGCCAGGTGGCAACCGGCGTACCGCGGCCCCGGCTCTGGGGGGCACCCAGGCCGGGGTCGCCACCCTGGCCTGACTCACAGGGCCAGGGGAACACACAGGGACGGTGTTGCCCGGCAGGGGCACCGTCCGGACGGCGTTGCCCGGCAGGGGCACCGTCCTGGAGCTGGGCCCCGTCCTTGGGCCCAGCACACGTGGTGAGGCGCCAGCATGGCGCTAACAAAGACACACACACACCGCAGAGTCTCGTTGGTCTCGACTGGCGAGCCGGAAGCGGCTCGTAACTTTTATTAGGTTGGTCACGTGGCCACTGCCACGTGGCCACTGCCACGTGACCCATTACACCAACATGGGAGCTACCATGCTATCAGGAGGGTTGCCATGTAACATCCCAATGCTGTGCCCCAGGTCCCATACCTGCCAACCCCTAAACAGTGGCGGAGCCAGGAAAGGGCCAAGTGGGGGTGGCTGCCCTCGGGATCCCTCCTGGTGCCCAGTGCGCCCCCCAGCCTCCTGCTGCTGCCCTATGAGCCGTCCCCCCGGCACAAAAAGCTGCCTCTGCTACTGCGCATGAAGTGATCAGAACGTTCACCCTTATCCAGAACGTTCCGTGAGAAACCATATACATTAGCAAAACATACCATGTCAGCAGGGCGGCTCTGGGGATCTGCCATGATTACAACCGCTCCTATTAGCAAATTGGCATCCATTTCGGCTTCCCTCATGAGTTAAGCGCTCATCCCAGGCTTCTGCTCAGCTTGTATTTGCCTAGGCGAATCCGCAGCAGGGCCGACTCAGTCCTTCGTCCTTCCGAGGTCGATATAATGATCGACATCAAAAAGGGTAATCTTAAAACCTATTCGTACAGCGCTTAGAAGCATTAGGAATCCTGCAAGAAGTGCATTCAAAGAGCATCGAATATCATTATTTAGTATGCATGTTAATCCAGAGTGCCCCCACCTCCTCCGCCCATGCTAAGTAAACACTGGAATTCAAATGGGAAATGCTTTGAACCTTTTGGGCATCAGTGGGTTGCTCTCCTGAAAAACATAA
The DNA here is from genome assembly GCF_040938575.1 of Ambystoma mexicanum. Taxonomy (NCBI): domain Eukaryota; kingdom Metazoa; phylum Chordata; class Amphibia; order Caudata; family Ambystomatidae; genus Ambystoma; species Ambystoma mexicanum. The sequence continues at coordinate 1,434,443,906 of NC_090935.1, forward strand.
AGGGACGGTCAAGCAGTGCTGGCGGCGTCTACATCTCATGGGCCGATTGCTTCGGCGAAGATGCGCTCGGCTTAAACTAAGAACACATTTTCCAGCGTTATCTTCTTCGCGTGGAGTTTCATCTCTGGCACTGTGAGTCAGCTAATGCATAGTGATTGAGGAAATGAGTTCTGCAATATGCAAACCATGTGTGGGCAAATAGGACTTGTTAGCATATGGAAGTCATTATTGACCTCTGAACCAATCGGAATGCTCGGAATGCAGTCAGTACGCTCTGTTGTTGATCTCACTCTAAAGTACTGTCAGCAACCTGTGTCTCTCCAGTCGTTTTGGACTATGATTCCCATGAGCCTTCACCGTTGAGTTAGCTGGCTAGGGCTGATGGTTTTTGAAGTCCAAAACATCTGGAGAGCCAATGATTTCAGACCCCCTATTCTTAAGAAGCAGCAGCTTAACAGCCAACAGTGAATATACTATTTAATTGAATTTGACCATAGTGCTATAGCCTTACCGACACCATGAGTGGGCCATTAATGCTTAGGAAAGGTCCTATCCCATCATTATGTCACAGTTCTCACCCCTTCCTCCATCTTAAGGCTTAAATAGCTGTTGATTTTTCAAATAATCTGTCCAAAGTTTAAAGGAAATCACTCATGAGTCTCTTCCAATAATTAATGCCATATACAGCTGCTTGCGTTTCGCAACGAAGGTGGATTCATCAGGACTTAAAAAGTATGTAACCGTTTTTCACTGTACTGCGATGGCGTGTGCACATGCTGAATCCAGTGACAGCTATCCCAATGAACATATTTGGTTCATAATCACTTGTTTTAAAAAAGAAACGTATTTGATATCCATCTCAGTCAGATATACGGCCCACAGAATGAGTATACAAAGGCTGAAACATGCACTACAAAACAACACACCCATCAGCCAAAGCGTGCAGGGTCACTGGTGTGGAGGCAGGTCTGACATTCACTGTTCAAATGAGGATAGGGCTGCGCGGCTACAGCTAAGCCGCTGGATTGCGCCAACCACAGTATGTGGCTCCAGTAAGAGAGCCTGCAGTTTCCCATTTTTCTAAAGAATGTGTCAATGGCGGTTGGAGATCTGATCTCAAAGTTGAGGACAGCCGAAAGGTGACAAGCCATGAGGGTGACAGACCTAACACAAGAGGTGGCAGAGGATGGCTTGCAGGACGAAAGGTGGTATTGGTGGTTGTGATCGAATTTTATTTTTTTCTCACCATTGCAAATTGGTAATTGATTTTAAAGTCTGAAAACGTTGCCTTTACGTCAAAAGCAAATTGTATTTTTTGTCTGCTGCATATTTGGTTGGATTTTTGTTAGAAGTGGTTTCTATTGTCAAGCTGCCATTGTTTCACTTGATTTGGTTGATACTTGTTTTGCTTTCATTTAAATGTGCCATTTTGCAAAGCAATCTGGCTCCTTTTTTTTAAATAAATAGTTTTTTGAGATGAAGAATGTTACCAGAAATGGGACATTTCCAATACCTCTACGGCACCACAAACCGCACGCACCTCACAACACCCCAGCAAGGAAACAAACCATACAGAATCTGGCCTCAACGCCACATGACGGCTACCAACTGAAAACACACCTACGCTCAGTAACCCGTTTCCCTGAACTGAAGCTGCCAACAGCACATCACAGCTCTCTTGCTCTTCTCCTGCTCCGTCCTACTAGCAACCCCCCTGCCCCCCCATGCATTGCAGATCCGCCAGAGCGCCAGTGGACCACGCAGGTGACAACAGTCAAGAACCTATAACAAATACAGTTCGCAAATTGCCTGTAAGATAGTTCGTGGTCCAAATTCAACCCATTTTGTTTTGTTGAAGACCATTCTAGAAGCTTTGTGTCTATGCTTTGAGGTCTCAGAGGGTAGAGGAGGGTATAGCATGAAAATGTAAAGGTAGGGGACTAATCGGTATGTCCTTAGTGGTGGGTCCTGGAACGAGGGCTTGCGTTAAGGAGACCTCTGAGAACCTATAAACTGCAGCTGAAGTCCCCATGGAATCCTGAGGCAACTACTATTTGTTTACACACTTCCCTTGATGGGTGACAGGAGACACTTGGGAAAACAGTCCTGCATCTGTTTCTCACACAGACCCTATTGAAGGAAAGAACAAGACGCACCGGCGGCAGGTGCACACAGGCTTCTCAGTTCGATGGTGATGCCTTTTGGGCATGGCATGTAAACACCAATGCAAAAAACACATCCTTGCAATGCACCACAAAAGAGCCAAACACCAGAACATGTGTGAATATATGCACACATATTTTATTTATTTCTGTTTTTATTACATTTATTCTGATTTATGTAAAAAAAAGGTGGCTGTTCATCATAAAATGCCATTCTAATGCAGCTGCAGGCCACAGAGGTTGGACACCATTTATCCAGGAATGTAAGTGGTCTTGTACAGCACCCATCTGCCACTATTGGTGGCCTCACTGTGCTTGGCTCTGTAAGAAAGAGGGCAGTAATTAGTGAGACAGTGGGAAAGGCAGATGTGAAGCCTGTGGTGTTGATGGGTGCAGATTGGAAGTACCCTGGTCCTGAGTGCCAATTTTCTTTCTGTGGGTTTGGCAGAGAAACTTGCCACTACCTTATCCATAACGAAGAGCCCAAGATATGATAGACAACAGCACTTTGGGTCTGGTTAGCAGCTGATGTGGGAGTGCTTAGTCGTGGCTACGTTAACGTTGATCAACTCACGGCTAGGCCTGTGGTGGCCCTCTGTGAGGGGTTTGTGTGTGTAGTGTAATACACTGTACTACGGCCTCCCGCTTGCAGGCACTTCACTTTCTACTCTGTCTCCACGCGGTGGACCCCCTGCAACTACCAGGTAAGCCCCTGTGCGTTTTTCATTCACGGAAGCGGCACAATTCTCTCCCGGAATTCGATTACAAAGTTGGGCTGCATTTCTTGGTTAAAACAACACGATCCTTCTCTAAAATGGCTGCAGCAATCCTATCACACCCAGGCACTGAAGTGCCTTTTCACCTGGAACATGTGCGGCATTGATTGGCTGATTTCCTCCTCACACAGCCAATCGGTGAACCGGCAGGCGAGAGTCGGCCCACTGATCAGGGCCCATAACAAGGCCCCCTGTCAGCCGGCATCACAGACTTTCCCTGCCTCTGCAACTTTTTCCCCTGTCCATGTGGCGCTACGATCAAGCTCACTTTTACCCCTGCATTGCAGAACCATAGCAAATTGTCTGCTACATTGCACTGGTAAGCACTTTGGATTGCCCTGTCCTGGACTCAACCACCCACCTGGTTACCTGCTGAATCTCACTTCCCTTCCCCTCGAGCCTAGCTGCAACCTGAACTTCCTGCCCCTTGATATGTGTATCTGCCTTAAATTCACATCTTACTCACTTTCCACTGCTTTTAATGCCTAACTCATAATTCCTTCAGGTGTGCCTTTAAATCTTTCGCAAATTAGACTTTAAAAGCACAAAAGCACAAATACAGTACAACATGGCGATGCAAAGATATGAAAGCATGCCTAAATTACAATTTAGTCCAAAATCTGTGCAAAGTCAGGGCATCGCCATTTTTGCAGTACAAAATGGCTGTGCACAGAGTATGCACTTCAATAATACACTTGGAACAGTTCCATGAATAAGGCTTTGTGTCGACAGTGCAAAGTCACTTTGAACTGTGCAATAATTCCCATGAATCGGGCCCTTTGTGTGTTGAACCTCCAGCGCAATGGCAGAATTGTGTTATGTGTGTGTGTCTGGGGGTCGATGGTGCCACTGTTTGCCAGGGCCTAGCAACCCTCACCATCATCTGCTTGCTGAGATGTTGTCATGCTTGAAGATCAAACATTAAAAGTGAATCTGAACCAAAGCACACATGTCTATTCATCAACAAGGTGATATGACCTGTGAACTCAGTGTCCCGTAATAACTGGCAGGGCCATCACCCAGCCCTGCTCATATCGCCATTAGCACCTGCGATCCCCACACGCAGCTGCCAAGGCTCTACCTGCATTAAAACGTATGAATGAGAACATTTTTCAGTGTTGTTGGGAAGACATTTACCAGAGGAAGCCCTACAGATAAGGGGTGTATCAGCCACTTTTACTCCCTAAAAATAGGCAAATACTGGCCAAAAACAAAAAGAGAGAGGAAAAATATTCCCAACAAAATCTAGGAAACCGACACAGTGGATCTTGAGGCCCTGCTTTCACCCGCACGGCCCCATGGATATAATTGCACCAGTACTGCACATAGAGCCCCAGGATGAACCAACTATTATTACTTCCTGATCCAAAGAGTTAAAAATGTATTGTCTAATACGCATAAAAGCCTAGGTACAAAGAAATAATCATTACAAAAACATTTCTGTTTTTTCAGTTAAAACATATATCCTTGTACTCGCTTAGAAAGTACTCTGATTGGGAATTTGAATTACATGTTTACTCCCTAAAAAACATTTTATGCTGAACTTTAAAAAATAGAGGGTACAATACTCACAGTTCAACATCTTATCTGGAGCACTGCAGCTACCTGTCCTGTTCCAATTTTCAAAGTTCGGTAAGAGCCTTTAGCATCTGCATGTGGTGATTGCGGTGCTAACGGGTGCAAGGGTAGACCCGGGGAGGTGAAGTTTGGCAATGGCAGCGACAGGTGAGAACGCAGCATTGATCTGGCTGCTCGGAAACAGGTGGCATCAGTGTTAATACTTCCCTCTTACACTTATACCGTAAGCATAAGCATGGTGGCATCAGTGGCAGTCCTTCCCCCTTACACTTACGCGCTGGGTATAAGTCAGCTTTATTCTTGGCAAGAGGGTTACATCTCAGGGAGAAGGAGTAAAGATGTTTGGGACGCAATTTAAGGGCTATCCTAAAAGTGTTTCAGCTGAATGTTTGAATAGACACTGTAACCAGTGAAACATGCTTTGGTAATTATAACAACTTTGAAAATGTTTGAAAATGGACAAAGGTTGTGAATGGAACCGTGGGGAAGACTGCAGGTAGCATGACAGGGCTATGCCAGTGGTTATGATTAATTGAATAAAAAGCTTCCATCCATGACCTTTTGGTTTTGTTTAAGTCACCCTGAGTGGGACGGGTATGCCCAGATGTGGGTCCCGAGCCTGATGGGTCTAGAGACCGAAGCTACTCCTCACTGATGAGGCCAAGTGAGGCCGAAACATATCTGGGGATGCTTGTGGTCTCGTGCTGAAGGGATTTGATCTAGCAGTTCGGGCTGGACTGCTCCGTTTGGGGTAGGACCAAGCCTGATTTGCATATGGCCTTTCCCCTTTCCCCTTCTATAATGGCTTGACAGGCTGAAACACGATGGTCTGGAAGGTTGCCCAGAACTGTGCCAGTAGTTATGATTGATTCAAAACTTTCCGGCCATCATCTTTTGGTATGGCATAACAAGAGTATGCAATACAGGACTTTGGGATGATGGGATGTAGGGGAGGTAGATGACTCTGTGGATAACGTATTAGCAGTCTGAATGGGGACGCAGTGGGTGGGACTGTAGGCATGTTCATGGGTGGTATTGAAGCAGGAACTCTCTGAATGTGGTCACTTATAGCCACCTTCTCCCATTTTGGCGCGATGTAGGGCTAGTTCCTGAGGCAGAGTGGGAGGGGAAGATATAAGCAGGGGTGGCCGAGGCAAGATGCATAATCTGATGTGTGTCCAGAAGGGCGTCCCGGGTAGGTGTAGCGATCCGGCTCGGTTAGCAACGTGTGACAGCTGCTTTGGACGTGGAAATGGTTCAGTTCTTTCTGGAGGGCTGTGTGTCACAAGCTGCCGAGAGATGTGCAGAGTTCACAGGGTATTAGTGTATGCAGTGGAGTGGGGAAGCACCTGTGTATTCACTGACCGTGCATGGGTGGTAAGATTTGATGTGTGCTGTATAAAATGGAAAGTAGAATGGTGAGCAGGTTAGTGAGAGGCGCAAACATCGAGACAGGGCTTAATTTGCAAAAAAAATATCTGCCAGGGCCCAAATATTATCTAGCACATCTGGGGCACATCGGGGCAGCCAACTTCTGGCCCACTGGTGCCACCATCCTTGGCAGTGCCATAAAGTGTCTGCATATTTAGGGTACAACCTGCAATTCCTACCGGGTATTGCGGGTGGTGGATGCACTACCCGTGGCAGATGTGCAATTCATAGATACCAATCGACATAAGATAACATAACATACTAGTTCAAGGCAAGGTATGTGCGTGATTCTTTAAACACATCATCATGATTAACATTTTGCTCTGATTCAATAGGCAGCAAGAGGAAAATGTTAACCATCTGTCCACAAAAGAAAGGAAACATGTCCTCCTATGGTAAATTAATTGGCAAATGCGGGAAAGATCATTCTTGAGCTGCTGAACTTGCCCATCAAACACTGCTGCCAAATATGTGTGTATAGTTTGTGCTCATGGCAGACACTCCTCTTAGGCAGCAGCCTTTCCCCTGGCATTACCCTGTGCAGGTGGTGCTGGCTGGTGTCTGTCCTCTTATTGTCAACCCACACTGCAGTAGCAGGCCTGCACCATTGTCTGGAGCACCCAGCATTGTCACCTTGCAACTCATCATTAGCAAAGAAAACTAGCACTGTCCTGCCCATCTGGGTCACTAGGCTCAGGAATAACAATGAACCGGCCGAGGATGGGGAGACTGCGCCCACTGCACACTGTGGTTCCTTGTTGTGTGACAACTACTGACTGAGAGTTAAAATAATAACGTTTCTGAAAAACCTCCTCACGGTCCGACTGAGTCTGAGAAAATAAGTGCCAGGGCTGAGGCCTGCCAAAGACACCCACAAATTAAGCACTAGTTCCACAATATTCTATCCAGTTTCATGACAAACAAATGTAGGTCTAAATCAGGATCAAATGTATTCAACTACGTGATGTATTAATGTAAAATTCCTTCTAAAACTGTAGAATACAACATGACAACATCATGATATATTTTTTAAAAAAAAGATAGTGACAATCATGTATACACAGCAAACCACAAACTAAATGTCCCTTATAAGATGCATGTATACATTTCCAACATGGTTGACTGGGGAGGGGTTTGAGTGCCCCCACCCCTCCAGTGACTTCTATGCCAACATTCTGGGAAGCAACCCGAGCATTAATAATATGTAAGATTAACAACTGGTATCATTGTTGTGCAGTTGACACTGTGCTCCCCTAAGGCTCAATTTTACCACGGTCTCCCCTCACACGTGCTCAGGGCTGCACCTGATTAGTCTGCAGTGTTTCACCTGCACCTTGCAATTCAGCAGTGTGACAGTTGGAGTGCCATTTACATGCCAGTAGATCCCTGGGTTCGGTGGATTGTTGATTGTCAGCCAATAGGATTACTTTTTCAACCAGGGCATGCATGATCAGTGTTCTTATAAAAATGATTTCCGAACGTTAATCATAATCCAAGTTTTAAAACTCAATGGCGTGTATTTCTATTTATTTAGGGTAAATTAACAAGCAGGGTCCTGGGAGTCCCTCTGCCAGACATTGGTCCCGGTTACGAGAGACTTACCCAGAGTCTTTAGCTCACTATCTTTCACAGAGGAGAATATCCAAAACATATCAGTCTTTGTCCTGCCCTGGGGTAGTCCAGCACCGAAATGCTAGGCAATTCACCTCTGAACAAGAGTACCAACAGCAACCCCAGACACGTGTTTCGGTCTGGTTGGGCCTCGTCAGTGCGGTGGAGCTGTGCCTCTCTAAGAACAGTGAGCAGGAAGGTGGCGGAATCTGATGTGTCAGAGTCCTAGGAAACATTGTGATTAGTTAAGCTCAGTGGAGGGAACACATGATCCCTGTGCGACCAGGATTGATCACAATGGATATGATGTGCACTGTGTGATCAGTGGAAAGTGTGGCATTTAGCTTCTATGGTAACATATTGACTGAAAAAACACTGATGCAGGTTACATTATGTTTGGTAATGTAGTCATTTTTTTCCTGAGCATTCCTTCATTGAAACAGGTCCAGCGGTGGCTCCTCCTTGGAACTCTCCTCTCTTCAGTGCAGAGCTTGCGGCACCACTGTCATTGTTAGTATTGTTACTTATTTTGCTTCTTCGTGCATTTTTTTTCTTTTCTTCCTCTCACGCTTGCATCCATTGTCAATTATTTGATGCTACTAGCTCATCTGAACCTGCCGCTGTCCACCCCTCGCCCACCACTTTCGAGCCGCTGGATTTCGCACCAAAAACATAGCACAATTTTGTTATTGTCCTTGAAAGATGTTCCCAGGTCAACCCTGTGACCATCGTGTTTGTATCATAGGGGCCGCAGCACCAATTCATGGTTCCCCACAGAGAAATGTAGCGCCATTCTGATGGAAAGATGGCGGCGCTGACCTTCGTGGTAGCTGTCCCTGTGCTGGATGAAAATCTCCTTTGAGAGCTTTTTGTTAAAGACGCAGAAAAATCCAAAAACCTTATTCACGGCAACAGTGGGGCACAATTGGCTACATGTTGCGGGACTCCGATTACGCTTCTGAAACAATGATACAGGTCTCTTGGCACTGTGCCAGGGTAATATACGCCACCCACTTTGGGTCCCATGAAACTAATACATTATGCCTAATAGATACATCACAGACTTCTATGAAAAAATCCACATCAAGAGTTATTCTCTGCTGGGGAAGTGGGCAGGGCCATTTCTTCCCACCCTCGTCTCCAGGACTCAAGTGACGCGCACACCTGAATCATCATTAAATCCCTCCCAGCTTTGGCAGCAATCCTATTTGGCCCATCAGTTGGTCTGATTTATAGTAAGCAGTTTTACCAAACTCACCCGTGAGCATGACACAGCAATTATGTCTACAATTCAGAAAATAACTCAAGGGCCACCTCTTCACGGTGCCTCTCCTCCTCAACACCCAGGCCATCACGTCGGTCCTGCACCACCTGACTTGCTAGATGATGTCCACCCCTCTTCACTGCGTCACCCTGTACAGCTGTACCCCTCCTCTGTGCCCCTCTGTGTACAACCCCGCCCATGTATATCTGTCCTGTCGTTACCTCTGAAAAGCTCTCCCGTATGCATCTGTACGGTTTTATATCTCTGTGAAGCACTCTGTTGTGTATCTGTATAGTTGTACACCTTGCAAAGCGCGTTGTTGCTTCTCAAAGCGAGGTCCGTGCTCATTAAATACAATAATAATAAATGGTTCATTGTCTTAAGGTTACACATTTGCCTTTTTTCCCTTAGTAAGCAGAGGTAAGCAGCAGCCGTTCCCTTTTCTTTCCTAAGGATCAAAAAGCAATCTTCAAACACTGACCCTTCAAGACTCCAGGAACTCACAAATGGGCTACCCTTGAATCTCAGCGATTGTGTTTTCCACATAAAATCCAGTTTTCCAGCAACAGTGGACCAATCAAGAGTTGGCTACATTAGCTTGATAAGAGCATTCCGAGACGACCCCTCTAGGTCTCTGGCGTGTTTGCGTGTCTTCCCCCGAGAGGGGAAAGCTGCTGGTCCATTTTTTAACCTCAACATTCTAAACTTGTGCATGTTTTACCAACATTTTTAAGTGGAGGGAGATCATCTCCTCCACCCCTCCCAACTAAAAGAAAAAGGTGACCTACAAGCCTACGCTTAGAGTTAGGATTTGAAATAAAATTGGAACAATCAAGCCTTTTTTAAATTCTAAGAATTAGACAACATTGCTCAATTTCCGACATGCTGTTTTGAAGCCATGCCGCACAAGGAGATTCAAAATGAAAGATGTCTTCTTCTTCAGGAAATAGAATGTCAGCGCAGTATTTGGCAAGGATTTGGAGATTGTTCTCAGCCTCATCTCAGACAATACTTCCCCATCCACCAATCACCAGAGCCCATCAAAGAATCTGCATATCAGTGAGGTCATGTTGATGGATGAAACCTTCGTCCCTGTCTTTCTTGCCTAGCGTATAGGGCCCATTCGTCCCCACCACCTGCTTCTTAGGATAACTTTGTTGGAAAAGTACCAGTAATTGCTTTAACTGAGATCTGGGATCTTATCAATTGTGGGTTCTAAAAGAAGGCACTTCGCAATCTGAACCTTCTCTGCCAAAGTGCTGCGTGTGCATGTACTCTGTTAATTTGACCAATTCCATCGTATCTTGTTCTTCATGTTCGACTCGGTAATCAATAAATTATGTTTTTACAAAAAGAAACTAAAAGCCTTCTCTCTACACGAAACCCAATCATTGACTCCGATGTAAAACAGAAAACCTTGAGAGCTTAGTTAACACACCACATTCTGTAATCAGAACCACTACCCAAATATCAATCCAGGCACAACATAGGGCAGGATCATGGCCCGGGGCATCGTCTCCTGGCAAGATCTTTAAAAGACCTCAAAAGGTCCACAGGTGCTCACAAACGTTTTGAGGTCTTTCCCAGGTCCAGAACTATAGCCCACATTATGGAGAAATGTTTGGCATACTTCCTGAGTAAACAGCTCATACGCAGTTAAACCATCAGCCAATACCATATCAGCTTGCGCCTTGATTCATAAAGTTGAATGTGTGACTATGAGCGTACGGCAAAGTGAATATGGCCCGACCTTCCTGTGCAAGGTATGTCCGAAAAATCATTCCACGTGCGCTTAGCAAACCGGGAAGTGGGGATGGAAGCAGGGCTGGGGAGGTGTGCGGAAGGGTAAGAGGTGGGGAGGAAGGCATCATCCAGTGCATAGGGGATTCCCCCTCAAAAGGGAAGAGAAATGGAGGTGGGAAAGGGTCAGTGAGAGAGGTAGCAGAACAGATGGCCTGGGGAAAAAGGGAAGGAGGGCAAGGGCGTGGGCTGGTGGGCGCTATGATGGGGAAGGCGGCAAGCATACAGGGAGGGAAAGGGGAGCTCGTGAGAGAAGAGCTAATTGTGTGTATGGACTGCTAGGAGATGACAAAGGGGGAAAAGGGGAATGGAGTCGCCAAAGTGTCTGAAAGATGTCATGCCAGCGTGATGACACATACCCTAAGACTGACAGATAAAGGCATCTCAAAATCTATGACCTTTGTACTATTAACAAGGGAGCAGTTAACTTAGTCCTGGCTTTCCCTGCATTTCGGTCTGTTTTTCCGTTATTTCTTTGTAAACTGGAGACTAGATGCATCAATGGTGAAAGTGTTTTTCATGCATAATTTTATACATGCCAATCCACCCTCCCGATTTAGGCAGGAGAATCCCGATTTTTTCATTAAAAACAGTGCTATTTTTTTTACTGTCGTCCGCCTAAAATAAATAACAATATCCCCAATACATTCCTATGGGGAAAATGCTTTCCCCCTGATTTCGGTGCTGAAATCTCCCTCTCAAGGGCTTCGGAATGTTGGCATGTCTGTAATTTGGTACATCTAAAAGGACCACCGTCAGGAACTAACTCCGTTTCCGATCTTCTAAACTGGGCAATTCAGCGCTGCAGCATAGTTATAAGCGTTAACCATTCGGCTCATGTGACTGCTTCCGTTTCGCTTCCGGCTTCGGCGTCTGGCTGGGAATCACGTGATTCGGTGACCAGAGACAATTTGCATTCAGTAACCGGGAAGATAAAAGCGGCGCGTGGAATTCCAAGGACTCTCTGGAGTCCAAGCGTGGCGTGACAGCGAAGCATTAATGTACAGAGAGCAACTATTTCAGCTGCACAACATTACACTGAGCGTTAAAGAGCAACCCCGTTTACGTTTCAGCTGCGTTAGGAAACAACCGGCACTAGCGGGTCTCATTTCAATAGCATCGCCATTTTGCTGCCACAGCCAAGCCATTGCAAATGCATCACACGCAAAATAAAACTTTACAAATTCTTCATAATAAAAACATTTGGACCAATTTCAATATACGTGCATTGCCTACGGTTGCAAGAATGTCGCGGTTTTTGTAGCCAAGCAGTTTTTCAATAGCGGTACATAGAAATCTAGCATGCGTCATAAAATGAAGAGGCCACCACAATAAAGGGTGTGCAGAAGATGCTGGAGGTTCTCGCAGTACCCTTATTGAATCCCCTCAGCACTCGTAATGTTCCCCAAAAACATGATGTCAGCCCCCCCCCCCAACTAATATGAGCTTCTGAGACGGGTGTGAGGGCAAACGCTGTCCTCAAGTGCCATAATAGTGCATTCTGGACTAAATTACACCTTAACTTTGAATTAATGGTTTAATCCACCTGTCCCTTGAGCATGTGTAATGTGGGCACAGGAAGTGGATCAGAATGTCAAGAGACTTTCTGTCATTGCTGCAAATAAGTTGTAAGACCCTGGAATTGCTGACAGCACTCAAATTGCCCTAAGGTAGAAAGGTGACTCCTCCTACCCCCCACCCCCATTCAAGCACTCCTTCAGTGTCCAAGAATGGATGTTCGATAACAATCTCCGCCATAATGCAGATAAGACAGACACCATTTTCCTCTGCTCCTCTATCCCTCGTGCTCCTCCTTTTCCTTGGCTATATGGGCCCACCTCCTTCTCTGGTTCCAGCGGCCAGAAACATGGGCGCCATCTTGAATAGCTCTCTCCCCCTCACCATACAGATCCTGAAGTTCTCTATAAAATCCTATGTCCAGGTGTGCCTCGCCATGCACAATCTGCCTTTCCACAATTTCTCCATTAAGGTGGAAGGGGGGAAGACGTCGGTACTGTCTCCACTGAACTACTGTAAATAAACAGCTTCCATCGCAGCCCATGCCAGTCGCTTCCCGGTCATTGCAGCAAAACTCTGCGACACTCTACCGCTTGCTTTGAGAGCCAAACAACCTTGCTGGGTCTTTCCGCAAACTCTTGAAACCCTGGCTCTTCTTCTAGGACATGACCTGATCGATGTTTCCCCCTACACCGCTCTGTCAATACAAGAAATCAATCATGCGACATGTAATGTAACAGCGCCTCGATGCCCATGGGGTTAGTGTGCTTTATAAATGTATAAATAAATAAATAAACCTCTTGCCAGTGATCCAGAACAAAATGCCAAGACTCATACCAGAACCCATCATCGAGCATTAAAATCCCTGTATTGGCTCACGATTGATGCTCGATTCTACATTAAAATCCTTTGCTCCACTCACTGGATATCTGTGGGTCTGGGCTCTTGCTAACTCCCTCAGAAAATGTCCTTGTATCACCCTGCCAGGTCCTTGAGATCCTCCATCTTCAGGTCCCTTGTTGTTTGCCGTTCCAAGAGAATGGAGTTCGGCTTCTGCACTCAGGTGCTCTCCCTCCCTGCCTTTGGAATCAGAAAAGCCATTGGTGCTTCAGAAAAGAACTTAAGACTCACCTTTGCAGGGATTGCTCTGACTCTTGGGGGCTCCCTCTTCTGCCGGTGCCTAGGCCATTGACCCTGTTCGCTCTGTTCCTGGACTTGCAGTGCTGTGTCTTACGGTTACGGGCCGCCGTCCGGCTCAGGATTCGTGCCTTTGGACCTGTGGGGCTCTGCCTGTTGACTCAGCAGCTGGGGCCTGGCTCTGGTGGATCTCCTCCCTGGTCTCTCAAGTGTGTTAACCCTTCCACTGACACCCACGCCTATGTTCTGAATCCTTTTACTGTTTTTTATCCTTCTGAGTACGGAGTGTTCTTATTGCTGTTATGATATGATATATGTCATTTATAACGCGCCTGTACACAAGTGTTTCTAGGCGTGCATGTGGCTCTGCTTGTTTTGCAATGCCTGGATATCTTGGACTCCTATATGGACCCTTCTTCTCGTATCTCTGTCCCCTGGAACTTTCATGGCCTGAATGTTACAAGCTTTCGAGGGCCGTTGTTGTGGATTCCACACTCACAACGTGTGGTGCCGCCAAGTGACTGCGTGTCACAGGTTGTGCCTTACAAATTAACTACATATAAACACATTTCTGATTCCTAGATCCTCTGCGTGCTTTGTCACCATTATGCCATGTCTCCCTTTTACCTTGTCATATTGAGGTTTTCCAATGTGTCAGTCAATCAACCAATGTCCAATCAAGTTCTTAGCATGACTTGCAAGAGCCTCCATCCTTATACGTTGAGTACCAGCAGGAGCCAGGCCAGTGTCACGGACCAGAGACTGCCCTGCTTTACTGTTGGACACATGGAAAGAGGAGACTGAAACACATGCAGTGGGAATTTAAATGGAATCCTGCCGTTTATGACGCGCATCACAGCATGCTTGAGAAGGGACGACCAAGTATATCCTTTAGGTTCATTGAGGCACTGATGTCCGGGGGCATAGGGAGTCCAAACCATTGCTGGGGGGGGTTTCTTACGTGAGGTTCAGACATTGTTCAATGAAAGATAAGTTGGAAACACCAATGGTGGTCTTGAGTGAGCAAAACCTGCATACAATGAAGACACAAAGGAATTAGGTGGGCGGAGAAGATCAATCTGTCTCCTTGCTTTTAGTGGGGACCGAGAGCAATCACACTGTGTCCATGCAGGTCAAAAGCAAGTTTGCCTGACTTGTGGGAAGCTCTGCCAGCACTTCAGTGTTTTCCTTGGAAAAATAGAACATATCTAGATATGACCTGAGTGCAGTGAACACGTAAAGTCAGGGATGCACACCCTGCCTTGGCCAGTTCTAGGGCTCCTTGCTGCGATGGGCCTAGCACCTGGGTGGCCACGTGCTATCTATCGGGGCTGTTCATTTATTTTCTCCTAAATGCCTCGCAGGGGTGTTGCTAGGTCTGGAAAAGACCTGGGGCTACGCTAATGTCAGAAATGTTGGGACTGGGGGCTAGCTAGCCTTTTGATTGTAACTCCTGAGATTCTATCTGGGGCTACAACCAAAAGACCAGGGGCTATAGCCCCCTTACCCCCCCTAGCAACGCCCCTGATGCCTCGTGCCGTATGGTGACAGAAGTGGGATTGAGGATTGCCATGAAACATGTCCTGTGTAGTTAGCAGCAGCACTTGCTGTGTAACCACCATCATACTTCAAAGGAATTCCTTCATCAAACCTACAAAGCAGGCCTGATACAGCAAGCCACAGCTCGAAGAAGGTAGCCAAAGTTTTCATGACTGCAAGCGCCAAACCCCTCCACTGTCAGAATTTCAGGAGTCAGTACTGTGCTTTTCTTCAACCCATTTGTGATGGAGAAGAAAGCCTGGCAGTGTTGTGTGCGGATCAGTGGGCACCTTGATGTTTGAAAAGTTAAAGTTACAGGACAACTCATGCTCTTTAGCCCTGACTTACTCTCAAACTCTTCTGCCCGTTCAGTCCTACAGGATGTGTCGGGTCAAAGGAATAGGAATGGCAGCGCAGAGGTGGGTTTGCATGTTGGATTTCAGGGTGCGTGTATGCAACCCGGGTTCCAATCCAACTTAGGGGGGCACGTATGCAGTGTAGCGGGGTGCAGGGACGGTTTATGGGGGTTCGCATGAGGTATGATTTTTTATATGCATGTTGTCGGGGTACCGGATACCGTTACAGGCACCCTGAGTAAGGTCCCTGAAATGCAGGCCTGCTTGCGGGGGACCCCACGCACTGTTTGAAGGGTGTGTGTATTCACACACAGGTGAGTGCGCAAAGGTAGCTCTTCTGGCCATTTATGCTTTGCATCTGGGTGTGTCAGTGGCGTTCCGGGCGCGACTTGTGATTACGGTTACTTTGCACAGTAAGTTCGAATGAATAGTCAGGGTGCGCATTTTTTAAACTGCGTGCACGCTCCTGCAGTGTCCTTCTCGGTGCAGGACTTCTGCGCACATTTCCATGAACCGGTCCCTGGTCTTTAGCAGGTGCAAAACTAAGGCAGATTTCATAGGACTCCATTGTTTGTCCATCTGCATGAAAATGTCACGCAGGCGTAAAACGAAACGCACTGACAAGCCGGAGAAAGAATGCACCGACATGTTTTGTAATTAGCTCTTTTTTAACTTTTTTGACTGTATAATTTTTCACAATTTCATTTTAAAATGTGAGTTCAAATTGCTTGAAGAAAGATGTACCGATTGATGATGCTGGGTCGCCAGACATGAAAGCAGCAGGATAAAACTGGAAACTATTTCAAAAAATTAAATGCCACGTTGATAAGGAGTGGTTTGTTGGCTCAATGTCATCCATCTACCCTGCCTCCACCCTGCTCAGGCCACAGCAAGGGAACTCTTCTGCAAGAAGATTCAGCTGAACGTGATGCAAGGACCACGTTAGCCACCGACAGTGTCCAGGCAGTCACACGGCCACCAACTAGTTGAAGTTATAGAACAAAATCACACACAAACAGGGGCAGGGGTGCAGGTGACTTATCAGAGGCATTCAAATGGCCGAAAGGGGGCGCAACTTGCGCAAAGCTGCCTGGAGAACTGTTTGGTTAGCAAACGCCTGCGCAGGCTGTGGTGCGTCCGGACTCTGTGGACTGGGGTGGCCCAGGTTGGGCACTGACTTATGGAGGGGCTTCATGAAGTAGGGGCGCGCGCGCACACACACACATCATGATCATAGTTCAGGGCAATGGGGCGGCACCCGGGGCGGGCGGTGAGATTCCAGGGGTAGCGCGTGTCACCTCAGGCCATGCAGTGCGTACTCTGATACAGTCACGGAATGTTGATGTCCTTCCTCCAGCCAGCTCTGTCAAATTCTCCTCCGAAGCCTCATGCGTGAACGTCATGTGAGGAGGTCAGTGGGATTGACTTCTACGTGGTAGTAGTCACTCACGAAAATGGCACACTCACGGAATTGTGATCTCCTGCCGCCAAACAACTGTGGAACATCCTATCCTATTTCAATGTTCTACGTCTCCCTCAGCTGCCCTAGTAACCTCCGGCCCACGAGACTGACCACGCACACTAATTGCACCCACCTTATACCTTATACCACCTGTGGGGCCAAGCTGGCCTGAAACACCCCACACAAACCTGAAAGGAAGTTTGAAAATGAAGGGTCTGTCAGAATCGGTGGAAATGTTCCTGGCTCAGCGGTTCTGAGGAATAAACTCACACAAGCTTCAAACCCAATCAGCTCAAACGAGAGGTTTTGAAAGCTGGATAATGAGCATGGGGTGGGGCTGTCCAGATTTGAACAATCTCCATCAGCTACTCCTTAACCAGATCAGTGCAAAGGGCAGCGCAAGACTGACTACAGCAAGACTTGTCATCAAATAAACAGAAATCAAAAGTTTTACCTTTTGTGCCCGGCGTAATGCCATGAACCTGCTGAGCTACAGTTACATCTACGAGACCTTCACATGTGCTTCAGAGTACCACCAGTCAGGGCAGGCCAAGAAAATGGTTTTATTTCTAAGCAAAAGAACAACTTCAGCTACTTCTGAAATCACCCGTTCTTAAAGCTGGCTAGATAGCTCAATTGGTTAAAGCCCCTGCTCCAAACCACTGTGTAAGCAGTTTGGGCCCTGCAGTGCACATCTCAGGTGCCATCCTTCCGGACTTTATCAGAATGAGCCCAGTGACATCTGAATCACACGCAGCAATGCATCACTGTATCCACCATAATGTCCATGGAGAGGTAAAAACGCCAGGAACTCGGCCAGACACTTCCATACAGGTCAAGCAATTGAATAAATCAATGGAGAACCCAGCAGTCGAAGTGGGGGCGGTAGTGGTTGGGAGCAGTGCTCGTCTCCAATTTTTTTTAAAAAGTGTAGGACGCAGTTGAAACTTGCACTTCAGTGCACTGCACTGAACATTCCCTTAAACAGCAGGTGTGTTTGGGAGTATGTATTGCGCGTGGCAGGGGGCGTGGCGATGGGGTGTTTGGGGAGCAGGGCAGGCCAGCAGGGAGCATAGTTCCACTACTTCTTTTCATACACTTCGACCACTGGAAGAACCATGCTGGGATGAGGGCCTCTGCTAACAGAAGGGTGTTTCTACTGGCCGGCCAAGTGGAAGCACCATATTACCCAATCGAGTCCCAGCCTGGCAGTAAACATTCCCATAATGCAGCAAAATCCCGCCTAGTGAAGGGTGTCATTACGTCAGAAAACAAGATCAGCTCTGGCTTCCCTCTGGCTCACGGCAACATTCCATCCTTCTGGTCGCAGCTTCATAAAATGGCCCCCAGTACGAAAGGGTGAAATAACCGCACGCTAAGCTTACTGGGCTGAGGCCTACCTGTACAGCCTCTCCAAACGCCAGACTGTCGTCGTCATGCAGACCACTCACAGGTGTAAGAGTTGATGGTTAAACACAGCTGCTCAGTGGCCCTGGTCACGTGCTGTTAAAGGAAAGCAAGGGAACGTCTAAAGCCACTCATCGCGTGCGGCCGAATAGTCAGTCTTTGCTTGCGTGAGCCCGCAGGAAAGCCCTGTGCAACCCGGAACTGGAACAAGACGAACCACGTGTGCTAAGGCAGCCATTCTTCAAGCATGAGGATCCTAGGACCTATTAACAATTTGACGGTGCGGTAAAACCTGGCTGTCACCGATAGATGGATGCGTTTTCTTTGAAAATATTTCACCAAATCCATTTCACTGAAAAACGAAATTAACTTTTTACTTTTTCAACTATTTTTTATAATGCGGGGGAGACCCCACACATGCCCCCTCACCCCTCCCTACTCTAACCTATACTCTTACCCCACACACCACCTATATTATGCATTACACGTATACCACTTCATGTACTATTTTCGGTGAAATCTCGTTAGGTAAAATGGTATTCAGTGAAATCTACGGTAACAGTCACAGATTACCACCACTTTTACAGTACGACCAAATTTAGAGTTTTGCTCTGGAAAGGTGCTAAGGACCACCTGGTTTTGTTATGAGGAAATGGTCTCATAAGAAAAATCATTGGTGAACTGCAAACCCCAATGGAGTCCTACGAGACTCCACAATAGGGAATAACTGAAGTGTTTCTATGATGCTGAATCAGGCAGACACTTCAAGTTATACGCGCTTACCGCTTGCAGTAACAGTATTTTGTTTGGAGGTGTTACCAGAGGGAAAACTGGCAAACTCAGTTTTAATAATATATATATATTAATTTAATGGCTTTTTTAATATGTTTGTGCCGTCCTGTAAGGCACTAATAAAGATTATCTTTTAACACGAACTGGATGTCCGGACCAACTGTTTTGGAGGATTGAAGAGTGCTGCTCAATTTTACCTGATTGCATCAGTGTGAAGAGAAAAAGAGATATATATATATATATATATATATAAGGGCGGGAGGGTAGCTCAGGTACAACGCATTTGTGAATGGAGAGCAGCACAGGTTCGAATCCCGGTCCCGCACTTAGAGACTGATCAGCGATATTAACCACGTAATAAAAGATTCATGATTTAATTCATTATTATGCATGTTGTGGTAATAGCAAAAATAAGTGGTATTTTAAGTAGCACTTGTTTTTATAATGCCACCATATTTAGATTTGGGAATCGCATGGGATTTTTATGACAACGGATAGATGTAAAGTGCTGCGTTGGTAAGTAATCGATAATGACACCATACTGGACTTTCTTTTTTCTGCATAGGGTCAATAGCCCATGCAGTCCCAACTCATTAGGGGTGTTTTAAAAGCAAATGGTATATAAAAATACCACATTCTTTTTACCATTTCAACCATATTCTAATGATATTATTTGGGTATATAAAGAGAGACGCCAATAACAGGTGCTACCATCAGCCGTCGCAATGGCGCTCATTAATACATCTTGATAACATAAAAGGCTTGCGAAGAATGCTGGGGATTGTTCCTGTGTCCTACACATTGTACATCGCCCTCTGCAGTGGGTACAGTAACACACTGGGGTTTTGACCCGTTACCGTAGATTTCTTCAAATACCATTTTGCCTAATGAGACTTCACCGAATACATTTCACCGACAATGGTAGATGAAGTGGTATATGTGTAATGTATAAGAGGTGGGGTGTAGGGTAAGGGTATAAGGTAGGTATCGAGGGGTTATGGGGTTGCAGGGTTCTCCACCTGCATTATAAAAAAAGTAGGAAAAGTAAATAGTTAATTTTGTTTTTCGGTGAAATCTCCATTAGGCTAAATATTTTCGAAGAAATCACATACATCCGTTTTTACCAGCCTACGAACAAAAAGAACAATTTGCCTTCAGGCACTTGCCCGCTTCCTTATTCAGCAGAACCTAAAGGCTGTAATCAAGGGCCCTAGATATAGTCCTTATCGCCTGTGTACGTCTAGGGATACTTGGAACCTGGGGTGCCCTCGCCACATTTTACAGGGACCCAGTACATGCTGTGTTATACCAGTGAATTTAGAAGACTCTATCACCCTGAACTCGATCAATTCCACAATTCAGACTTGGATGGCTACCAATCACCTCTGCCTCAACAGTGAAAAAACAAAATCCTGATTGGTGTTCCTCCTAGCGCCCTAAAGAACCTCAACAGCCAATACTCTGCTTTCACGATCGACAACTTCTCTATTCCTGTCTCCAACACTGTAAAGACCTTAGGTGTCTGTCTAGACGCCTCACTAACCATGACCAGGCAGGTAAATGCCATTGCCTCCTCGGCTGCTTACGCTGCCAAAGTCCTCAATGCAGCCAGACCCTTCCTCTCGAATACTAATTGCCTTACCATTGCATGTGCAAACATTGGATCAAAGTTAGACTATTACAATGTCCTTTTCAATGGCACCTCATCCAGAAACATCCACAAACTTCAGGTTATACAGAATAACACCCCCAGAGCAGCCCTGAACGTCCTCAAAAGAGAGCACATCTCGGGTGCTGGAAGAGACGCGCACTGGCTCCCCCTCCAGGAGCCGATCATCTTCAAAGCACTCTCCATTACCCATAAGCACCTCTCCAAAACAGCACCACCTTACCTCTCCAAAAGAATTACCAAAGTGCACTCCTCAAGACCCATCAGGACCCCCTACACTGATAAGCCTATCATTCCCAAAGTGAATGGATGCCAAGCAGGAGGTTCCAGCTTCCCATACCTTGCTGCCAAGCTCTGGAACAACCTCCCACCCTCCTTGGGGGCAGAGAAATCCTATTGGATCTTCCGCAAAGCATTAAAACCCCAGCTCGTCACCTAATTCTGTGGCTGCCCGCCTTCACCCCCAC
Source organism: Ambystoma mexicanum (assembly GCF_040938575.1). Lineage (NCBI taxonomy): Eukaryota > Metazoa > Chordata > Amphibia > Caudata > Ambystomatidae > Ambystoma > Ambystoma mexicanum. Next base: position 1,434,464,875 of record NC_090935.1, read on the forward strand.
ACAATGAACCATCTCTGCCCACACCAACCCAAGGTCCTGCTCGGCAGGATGCTGGAAACTCGGTCATGAGTCTGCATGTTACCTTGACAACTGTTCGCAGGCTATGCCTACTATACCTCATAACTGTATGTCACTTTGCCAGCTCAACACCAGTCTGAGTTTTTTGTCTGGTGTGATTCTTTTTTCCAGTCAATCTTGATTCTGTGTGTTTTGTAAGACAACTGCCATCATGCGATATCTACCTTACCTGTGTCCTCATGTAACCGTGACTGCTCAACACCAGCTTGTCTAGTATTGTGTACCTGCATCAGCGCCTCAAAGCCTACGGGTTCCATGTGCACTTTACAAATTAAATAAATATATAAAACAAATCTAAATCAGAAACCAATGCAGTGGGTTCGGCCCGCCACTACCAGCGCAGGAGCCCACATCGGCCGTATGCCAGTTCCATCCCTGCAATTCTGTCCCTTCTCCAGGGGTGGACTGGCCTATAGGGAACTCTGGAGATTTCTCGGTAGGCCTCTGCATCGTGGGCCTCTTTTGTGGGGTAACATATTTTATTTTCTGATTTTTCCCATAGGAAAAGGTTTGGGTTTGCTGAACATGTGTAGTCTGGGACCACTTTGAACATGATTTCCGGGGCCTCTCTTTGTTCCCAGTCCACCTCTGCCCTTCTCCAACAATATATTGATCCATAGGCGAGTGTGACACACGTGTGTAGGACCAAGGCACAACAATGCATGCAAGACAAATTGTGGGGTGACCATGATGGCCCGAGTCTTAAAGGGGGAGTGAGGAGGATTAAGGGACGGGGGAAGGTGAGACCTGAAAGGCCACCAAGTATCAGAACGTACGGTCAGAGAGGCCAACCGGGCTTGCGTTGAGGTTTCTTCTGAGAATTGATTGTTCTTCTCTCAGACGAGAATGCAGTGCCTTCCGGAGGACTGAAGCTTACACAGAGAATCAACAGCCTCTTGTTGCGTCTGGTTCTCAACGATGTGTGCTGGATCCGGACCGGAAGGGCTTGTGAGTATCTCAGAGTTGCAGCTGCTTTATGCCTGATCGTTACTGTAGATTAAACCAAATGCAATTGTACCCGACGAGAAGTGACCGAATATATTTGACCTAAAAGGGTCGGTAATGTTGTATATGTGTAGTGCATAATAGGTGCAGTGTGGGGGTAAGGGTGAAACTTATGGTAGCAAAGGTTAAGGGTGTTGCGGGGGGTCTACCCCCACATTAAAAATAAAAAAGTTTAAAAAGTTAAAGGTTCATTTCGATTTTCGGTAACATGGATGTCACTTCTCCATTAGGTAAAATGTTTTCGATCAAATCTACCCCATGCATGCCTGATTCACAGAGGCTAGAAGTGGTGCAGACCGAGAGCGGTCTTGGGGCAAATCTTGCAAAATGCTTTGGAACCGGAGCATCTCAGGGAGCCTCCAGGTTTTTCCTTTGAGAAAGGGACGTTGTCAGGCGCGAGCTGCAAAGCTAAGCTGCTCACGCCATCTCCTCATTTGCCCCGGTGCGAATCTCCGAGACTCAAGCCCATTGGGTTCTGGTGCCCTGGCATAACTCTAAGCAGTGAGCTGTAGGACCAGGAAGTCCTCAGTGGTGGGTCATTCTTGAAGGCCTGCTGAAATAGGTCGCCCTGTGGGTGACATCATGAAGCCTCCGGCCTCCGGCAACCGCCTCCTCTGAACAGGCCAGTTCTTATCCCCTCTGTGTTGCTTCAGGTAGTGCCGACATGTTTCCTTTCGGCCTCTGGCCACCAGTGCTGTATGGCGAACTCAGAGGCTGGCGACACATTAAAGTAAGCCAATCGCAATGCGTTTAGGGGAAAACATTACAGTTTTGAAAACTCAACTGTCCATAAATAAGTCGTTTCCCTCCAGTGCATTGAGTTAAAATACGCATGGGCTACGAAGCGGCTGTCGCCAGATTCAGCTGCCAGATGATCGGGGATGCCTACAGGCTCGGACTGGCCTATAGGGCAATAGGCCCATGGCCCAACCAAAAACACAAAATGCTGGGGTGGGCCCGGTTTTTGGTCAAAGTGGGCCACTTTTTAGGCCAATGTGGGCCAGTTTGATGAGTTGCCCGGGCTTTAAAAATAAAAAAGCACATTAAACATGCCACAGTTGGGTGCATACTGGGACACAGGGCCTCATCACGTGTTGGGCGGCATCCTGGCTGGGATATTGCCAAACTGTGTTTGCGTTACCGCCCACCCGTCTGACGGTATTACCACCGAATCACGGGTTGGGCGGTAAACGTAATTCCCTATTGGGTCCATTAATTCCGCCGGCGGTAATGGGCCGAAAATTGACATTTTCCCGGCGTGCTTACTGAGCTGGGGTAAACATGCCATACTCATGATTGGGCAGACCCTTAAATGCAGCGGTAACCCCATTACCACCCTATTTAAGGGCTACCGCCCAACTCGTGCTGTGGCCCACAGTGTTTAATATGTAGTAGCCAGGAACACTGTGAGAGTCAGGGTTATTTATCAAAAGCCTCTGTGGCCTTGGAGCATGGAATTTGAAATGCCACAGGCTTCGACAACCACTGCTCCCTTGCGCATCCAGCACTTGGCACGCCAAAGTTCGGCCATTTTGTGAACCAGCTGCCACACACCCCACTTTGCCATCTATCTATGCAAGACCATCATATACCCGGGCAACCGCTAGGCATTATAGGCACTTGCCTAGGGCGCGGTTTGTACGTGGGTCCCGGCCGGGGCGCTTGCACAGTTCAGGGTATCACTCAAGAACGACTGAGGCGAGCCGGAAGGACAGCAGGAGTTCGACATGAAAAGCAGCATACAGGCAGCATGTTGTGAACAATGGCAAGGGGTCCTTTAAGAAGTGCCTCGGAGCCTAGAGGCTGCGCCCCTGTACATAACACATGCAGGAAGGACCCCTCGGAGCATTGGGGCAGGTACACCTTTTTGTTCTGCTTTCACTGAAAAGAGGTTTCGATTTGCGGGGACTGCTGCGGGGTGGGGTGCAGGACTGTGGGGGCGTAGGGCTGTTTGTGGGTGGATTTGGCTTGGTGCATCATTCTGCCAAAAGTGACATGGTATATTATTTATAATGCACTTAATCCCCAGAGGTTTCTAAGCCCGGACCCGGGGGATCGAACCTGTGGTGGGCTGCGTCGTCTTGCATCCAATGCGAGCACGTTGCCTCTGAGCTATCCTCCCGAGACATGTGACGCTAGAATATTCTCAAGTTACTTCTGGGCGGCAAGGGGCTTGCCCAACACTCTCAGAAAAGCGGCGTTATCAATAAAATAGTACATAGCCTAAGGGTGTGGCAGAAGGACGGAAAATGGCACATGCCAGGCGTGATCCTAAAGGGCCAGCAGGTCACGCAGAGTCAGTCACATGCCAAGGTGGCCACTGGGGTGGTAACTCTGTGGCCAAAAGGCCAGTAGGACTGGCCATAGCCAGCCACCCACTCCACTAAGCTTTCTGAGAAAGAGCCGGGCAGATGGCCATCTTGTATCTAGAAGGCTGGTAGGGCTGGGGCAGCCCCCGCCACATCTCATGCTCCCATCCGAGAAGGTGGGAAGGGCGCTTGCAGAGTCATCCTACACGCCCTCCTGGCATGTAAGTGACTGGCCCGGCCCAACTGGGCTTTTAGAGGTACTGGCCTAACAGGCAATCCCTCTCTCTTGCCAATGGTCACTCTGCATTCGCCCGCAGATACTCGTTTAAGAATGTTTGGGATTCGATAAGGTCGCCTTATTGTTAGCAGGGTGCCCAATAAGAAGAGAGAAAGATTGTCATTCACTTTTTTACATTTCCGGTTTGCTGCAGGAGACAGTAGGAACATGAATGACCTACCCCAAAGGTTTGCAAATGTAAACACGCAAGGCCGAGGCATTCCTCCTTGCTCGCCAGCTGCTTGCTTACGAAAGAAACATTCACAGCGAAGGGCCAGAAGGTGGTCAAGAAACTCACAACAAGGCCACTTAACCTTGCAATCGCCTCGGGTTAATGAGTACTGTTAAGATGGAATATTAGGAACACCTGTTATTTAACGTGCTTTGAAGCTGCGAGACCGCGACAGCAAGTGTTATTTAATTACTATGGTATAAATGCGCTTTGCTCTCGAGCCTGTCAACTTCACACAAGGAAAAAAAAAAACACCTGGAATCGGCATTGCCTCTTGGCAGTCTCGTCTGAGAGGCCAAGAACTGAATGGGCACCTGCCTTAGCAGCAGCGATGGGAGGGATCTTGGAGAACTGGACATGTCCAGCCTCCAGTGTCCTTGGTGAATCCTCTTGTACAAGCCCCAAATCCCTATGTCCAATTGTGTATGTAGCGCTTAGAGTCAGCACTTAGCCAGCTTCTAGGCGCCCCCAGTTTGGGCAGGTAATGGAAGTATGGAAGAAGGTGGTAAAGCGATGTGCCCGCGATCACAACAGGAGGTGAAGCACAAGAGCCAGGATGATTACTGCCTTGGCCCCCGAGGTGCAGTTTGGAATATACATGCTCCCCCAAAAGCAGACCCCAATGCAATTGAGAGGGCACAATATCATGGAGCAGGCTCCATGTGTCATGCTTTTCAGGGTGCAATCGACGTTGGGGCGGGGGTCTTCAAGAGTAAGCCCCTCCTTTCCCATCCTTCCTGTTTAGGGACAGGAGCCCATCTGTTCCGACCGCATCCACATCTCCCTGTGTCCAGGCTGCTTCAGTCTTCGTGTTATGGGGTCAGATAGCTCAGTGAGTTAAGCTCTTGCTACGGGGATCTGAATGGAACCTGCAAAATCCCAGCAGGCCCAACTCGACAGATTGTCCTACTGGGGTTAATGCATGGAGCACATTTGAACTGGGGAAAGGTGGCGCATGTCATGTGCAAGGTTTAGAAGTTTAAAAGAGTGTAGTAGACACAACAATATTTTTTCAAAACATTGATATTAAAAAGACATGCTCTAGGGCCCAGTGTGCGTCGAACCCCAAGACAATCCAGTCCAAAGGGAACAGCTGAGCATCACTGAGGAACACCTGAAAGGAGCTCAGGGCAGCTCCCTCATCCCATCCTCGGGGGTCAGTCTGGACATTTCACATCTGTGAATGATAATTGCATTGATCATGTGTGCAGCGCGCCACATTGCGTAGTCTCAGGCTGCACCCAGACAGGTGCGCAACCCACTGAGCTAGGTCGCCAAGTATTGTGATACAGCCACTCCTGCTCAGAATTTAGACGGTGCTTTGATACTAAACGTCGTTTAAAAAATGACTGAGTGTTCCTTAATGTCAAAGGGTCTTGTACCGCGCACTGCTGACACTCGCGTGGTCTCTTGGCGCTCTGGCGCACCTGAAAGGGAAGGAGGGTTGCAGGGTTTGTTGGTGGGATTCAGAGGGAGAAGAGCGAGAGAGCTGTGCTGTGCGGTTGGCAGCTTCAGTTCAGAGAAACCGGTCACCGAGCTTCGGTGCGTTTTCGGCTGGTAGCCCGCATGCGGTGTTGCGGTGTGATTGGGTATGGTATGTTTCAGTAAACGTTTGCAGCCGGTGCATGTTGTGTTTTGGATTCTGAGGCTCACTGACGGGTACCGCCTCACACGCCCTTCTTCGAACGCAAGATGCGGCCTGTGGCAGCGGTCCAGGCCCAAGGGAACTCCACACAAGCAGAAGGCTGGCATTCTAGGCCGCTGGTTGCTGCCATGCAGGGGTGGGCGCCGCGGCCGGAGATTGCTCCGCTGAGAAATTGGGGGATTCTGGGCAAAATCTGCATGCTTCACCAATGTCGCCTGGGGGGCCTCACATTCCCAGCAAAAAAGAATGGGCGGGGCTTCGGAAACAGGTTGTCAGCCGGATTCGTCAGCAAGGGTGGGTGCAATGACTCATGGCGAAGCCAAATCAGTGCAATCTGATGTCAGTTTCGTTTTGCCAGTGGACCAGATGTTTCTAGATACACCACTTTGGGGCGCATTTCTTTCCCACCAGAATTGTTCTTTTTTGCCTGAAATTGTGGCCACTGAGGAGGCCTGAATTGTTTCGTATCGCCCAAATGGCCAACATTGTGGTAAAACCACCCCAAAACTACACTTTAGGGGGAAAACACCTGAAAATGCACCACCTAAACACCACTATCTGACATGCACCGTTTCTACGTGTACCACTTACACAACCACTGCCCCGAAACCAGCCACATCCGCCACGTCGACGCCCATAGTGGCAAACATTCAGCAACCCGTCCCTGCCACCACGCCCGACGTCAGGGCCTTACAACCTTTGCAAATGAAATGGCCCCCACATCCTTGGGAGGGAATTTTGTTTCTGACAAAGACATCTTAATAGCTTTCCTTAGGCGGTCCCTGAGGTGAGACCAATGTCTACCCTTTCATCACCCAACAGGTCGACATTTGGCACAAACTTCTAGGTCGCCACCCTCAAGTGCCTTCCAGGCACCCGAATTCTACTCCCCGTGCTCTGTATCGTGTAAATGTAGGTACCGAGGGAAACCAATGAGAGCGCCCAAACAGCGTCGCTTTATGACTCGCAGCAGCATGTCCCCCAACCAGGCAACGACCGGGACCAGGAGCAGCCTATCCGCGACCAGAGGGCGAGCCGGAGGCGGTGGCCACCTCCTGCCCCAAACACGCCCAACACGCGGTACCGCGACACGCAGGCCGCTGCTGGGGGCAGAGCTCTGGGCCTCGCTGACCGGCTGCCAGCTCCCTCCACCTCGAGGCCATGCCTCAATGTGTGTAAACATTCAGGCAGCCGAGGGCTTCCCCCCCAACCCCCCCCAGCAAGTGTCCAGCAGCCTGCCTGTGCGACTTCTCTCATGCAAGATTCAGCTTTAAAAGGAGATGAGAAGCAGACGCCACATACATTGGCGTGTGTTCCCATGTGTGGGGCGTCATGCTGATCCGGGGGTCCAAAACCGAAGGCGGGACCCGCCAGGCCATTATTGGGCTTTTTTCTCTGAGCAAACATGGGTCACTTTGAGAGGGGTGCGCTGTATGTTTATACGAGGCAAAATGCGCTCTAAAATGCAGCGTTTTCCACAAGCAGTCCATGAAAACGTGCCACGGATACTACACAGTTCTTGAAAAGCCGCGAACTGCGTATTAGTGAATATGGACAGTGTTATTTCGGTGTCCAAGTTTTTTTTTTTTCTGTGACGCTGCAACTTTACAGTTTTATCTTTCTGCTGTGGCAACCTTTTTTTCTACAGCTATGTGGTATGTGTCTTGCCGAGGGGCTGCGGGTGTCCTAATTGCAAACGATTACCACGCACCTTTCAAAAAAAAAGAGGCACGACGGCGCACGAGAGTGAAAACAACGCACTGGGCCCCGGGGTCGAGGAGAGAGGATGAGATCACCTTCTAAACGGCGCTCAGTTTACACGCCATGCAATCGCCCACCCCCGCTGGCGTGTTTGCATCGCCGGGCCGGGGCCCCGGGTGATGAATGGGCGCTGAAGGGCCTCTCTGCTGAGGAGCGCGCGGGAAGCGGCGGTACAGTCCGCTCGGCTGGGACAAGAGGCCCCTTGAAAAGATTAGCTGCCCTTTGAGGTCTCGCTGCTTCCGGCTCTGCAAAAATGACACCCCGGAGAGTGGGCCTCAAGTCCATTTGGAGCCGGAACACCTTAGGAGTTACTGCCACTGCCTCAGATGAAGTGGGAGGGGAGCGGAGGTAGGCCCTTATCTGCTAATTAGGAAGCCAGCCTGAGGAGGCCCCTGTGTAAAGCCGAGGGCCGAGGAGGGACTTTATCTGGGGGTTGGGGGTGGGGGGGGGGGCTGACAGGCTTCGAGAGGCGCCCAGCTGTGCTGCGTCACACGGGAGCGGGGGCATACACCTGTCTGGGCCGAGGTCACAGCGGCAGACACGGGCCGGCGAGCAACAGATGATCAGAGCGGCGCCCCGCACCCACCGGGGAGGGCGGCTGCACACGGACCCCGCCCCGGCACAGGCACATCAGCAACTTCAAACGCGAACCTTGTCTCCTTAAAATGAGGTGCCCCCGTGAGAAATGCCCAGGGGTGCAGTCCCGTGAAGTGCTGCAGGAAACGGAGGAAACACCACACACACTCCTATACACGTGCACGCACATTCACGCACAACCATTCTCATACACGCGCGCACGCTCTGACACACGTTCTCACACGTGGGCGCGCAAACACATACGCAAGCAAAGCCACTCTGTCATAAAGTAAGAGGTGACGAAATGCGTGCGTATGCATGCACTTGTGTGTGTGTGTGGTGCTGGGGGGATTTCTATAGCCTGAACAAGTAGGGGTTCGGGATAAAGGGAAGAGTAATCGAAGGGGGGGGGGGGGGGGGCGATGACCGGGCCACATTAGCACTTCTAAGCACCACAGCGGCTGAAAGAGGGTGGTGATAACAACGAGTCGAGCACTCATCCCGCACCAAGACGTGCACACGCGCCCCATCTGTCAGCCGGCGTGACCAGGGGCGAAGTGAGAGCGCGGCGTGAGTGTTGAAAGGACGGCATGCAGGCAGCTTCCTCCTTCCTACACGAGGGCACGGGTCACAGAGAGCCGGAGTCCGCGGACTGCGGGAGGGCCGCGCGCGGTGCGGCAGGTGCTTCCGCGGATCCCGGCACGAGGCGCGCCGCCTGCGGGCCCTTCAGATCCACACGCCCCCCGGGGCGCCGGGAATGTGTTCTGCATCAAGTCTGCACGCGTTGAACCCCCTAGCGATACTCTCCTGCCCCCCACAACGCCGTCAAATAGCAAAGAGCGACCCGCACCTGCCTCCAGGGTGCGGGATCCGCCAGAGACGCCGCATGCCCGTGCAGTCTTGCGGGAAAGGGCATGCCACTATCACACGCCCCCCCCCCCACATATTAACGATTCACAAAGCAGTCTTAACGCATCTCCCTTCAACCAGTCCCCGCCCCAAACCACGGCGTGTGTCTATAGCCGCCCAGCAACAGAGCAAGGTGTCAAATATAACAGCTGTGTGTGCACCATTGGTGCACGTGTCCACGCTGTCTGGAGATGGCACTGCATGCACTTGCAACGTGCTTCCGCAAACATCCGGCGCTTTAAACCACCGTACTATGTAGTGTGGGCATGTGTGGGTTCTTATCCTGGCAGTACCCTCGTTTTGCCCCCATGCTCATCGAAGTTCACCACACCCCCTTGTGTTCTGCTGCCGGAGTCCACTACCCCCCCCCCCCCCCCCCACACACACACAGGTGCAGCAGCGCTGTACTCACCACGGGCTGTCAAGGCTCGGAAGCTGCGCACCGTGTTGCCATCCTGGAGCTGCTGGAGCCCCCCCTGGCCCTGCCGTCGGCCCCCGCTGTACCGCTCGTACAGCCGCAGCATGTGCTCGGACACCGTGTCCCCGGGGGGCAGCAGGGGTCCTGCCCGCAGCGCCCCCTGCCCCGGCGTGGGACCCCAGCGCAGGCACCCGAGGCACAGCCAAAGCCACGGCAGCCCCATCCCGGCACCTGCGTCAGAGCGGGCAAGGGGGAGGGGCGGAAAAGAGAATCCCGCTGGGCGACCAGAGATGCGCGGGTCCGCGAACTGCGCCTGGTGCCTTGCGCCTCGTGGATTGGCGGAGTCGCACTTTAAAATGTACAATATCGGCAAACGCAGCAAACTTTTCTGGAAAGTTCTTCTGTCCCGGGTTTGGTCGCAGAGATACAGTGAAAAGTGGTGTTTTTTGGGGGGTTACAGCTGGGTCTCCCTGTGACAGGCTGAAGGTCCGTGCTGCTGCCTGGCTGCGCTCCTGGCTGCGCTGCGTCCCGAGTCCGTGCGCCGCGCTCGCTTTCTCTCGATGGCTCCTGGCCCGGCAGCCCTGGGTGTAGTGCTGGGGGCGGCCCCGCTGCCGGCGCAGGCAGTGGGAGCGGCGGAGGCTGAGCCGAGGCTGCAGCCAATGAGAGCAGCGCCCGCTCCCGGCCCGTCGCCTCTCCCACACCCCCTTTCCTCTCTACTAGGGGGCAGAGGGCCCCCCGAGGCACCTGCGGCTCTGTCCTGGCACTAGGTGAGAACGTGGGATGTGATCCCGTGGGGGTAATGCACCCGCACGGCTGCCCATACCCCACAGTTACCTTCCCGAAGCACGACTGCTCGCCCCATGGCACGAGTACCTTCACAAACCCCCAAGTCGTAATTTGAACCCGTAACTATCTCTTAAAGTGACTTAAATCCTTTTCTCATTTTTTAAACTTTCAAAGATTTCCCCGAACACACAAGGAGTGTGTTCCAGCCGCATTGAGCACTTTTCCCAACTCTGAGTGCCATTACCAACTCCCTGGGTGCTCTTGAACCCCTCTCCACAAGTACCATTGAACTCCCGAGGCTTCCATGTCCAACCCTGCAAGGGTCTTCTGCAAATAACATGGGCATCTTTTCAAACCTCGAGGCCCGCCCGGACAAGGCTACGTTTGCATAGCCCATGCGCCTGAACCTCACGGGCCTGAATGCGGGTCCAGAGGAAATACTGCGCAGATTGCGCGAACGCAAAGGGCGCGTGCAATGACACGCAATGAGCGCTTTAAGCAGGGGGTGACTGGATCTGGGGTGTGGCAAGCGTGTACCACTTACAAAGGAGAACACTGCCCACTCCCAGAAATGGAACTTTTATTTGGTTTTATTTATTTATTTAACACTTGTAAAGCGCGCCTAACCCGTAGGTGTCTGGGCGCTGGACAGATATTTACAGACATGGCAACAAGAGCATGGAATTGAACGAGACGTATATGGGCCTGATTCATGGAAGTGTTGTATAATGCTGCAATGCCATTGGAGAATGTTCTGGGAATCAGGCTCCTAATATAGTATGATGTATCATTTATAATGAACAATATTTACAGGTCTAGCAGATATTTACAGGTCTAGCAGATATTTGCAAGAGTCCAGGCTGTATTCTAGGATAAAAAGGTACTAACGTTCGAACGTGTGGAGCCAGCTTTTAAGTTTTCTCCGGAAACTTAGAATGCATTCCCCAAAAGTGACTTCTCTTTGCAAAGAAATTCCTCCACTGTTGCTTGAATTAGAGGAAAATGCTATTAATGTGAATGTGGCATGAGAAGTTAGAATGTTGCCAATTAATGTGAGAAGTGGCAAAAGTGGAAATACGTAATAAAAAAGTATACAAATATTGTCTAATTGGGGAATGCCATTATTTCATCTAAGATTTGCTCCCACTGGACCACCACTGCGACATGCGTACTTGGGTCTCTTTTGTGAATCAGATGGTGCTTCATTGTAAGTGAGGCCTGGATGCCCTCACAAACGTTGCAAATATTTGTATTAGGCGCACGTTGTTACCAGACGTTGGCGTAACAGCCGAGGCATACGTTTTGCCTGAATAGCGGATCCTCAGTGAATCAGCCAATATGATTTCAAGGTGGTAGAAATGGGGGGTCAATGGGCAGTGGAAAACATGTCTTGCAAAAGCACAGTGCCTTTGTGCACAACTACCGAGGTCAGAGCGTGAGCCTTACACGGGGGATTATGAGTTATAACAATGCTGGAATATGGGTTGGTCCCACTTATCAAAATTGGGCATGGAAGTTTGCATGTTAAAATTCCTCTGAATTGGGGATACAGTCAAGTTTATCTGGTGAAGGTGAAACCTTCTTAAATTGGGAGACATTGTAGAGCCAGCTTCGGAGAGAAGCACTGATTATTTTGTGCGCATAGAATCAGCAGTGATGTTTCCGCCTGGATTTCTTTCAGGGTCGTGAATGGTACAGAGCTGTCCACGCAGTTGTTTTCTTGTGTTCCTTTGATAAAAATTGTGGGGTGAAATAGCCCCTGGATGCGAGAAATAAAGAGGCGAGAGTCATTGGGGGAAATGCCCCTAAATAAAAGGGCTGTGCCAAAACAATGTCCAACATAAGGCCTATGAAACCCAAGTAAAAATCAGAGAAAGGGGACCGAAAAACGTCCAGATGCACAAATCGAAATCTGCGAACTACCTTTCATGAAGGAAGCGAAAGACATGTGGAAAGAACATTTGGACAAATCTATGGGAAGCTGCACTGAGATCTCAAGAAAACTGCAGTACACAGGATTTTAAATAAAACAGCAGAATTGTTGTTCAAGCAGTTGCAATAAAATTATGTAATTTCATTTTTTCCCTTTAAACTAAATAATGCTCAGCAAAATGCCTGCCAAGCTTTCAAAGTATGAACATGGTTTCTGCCTATCACCAGTTCAGTTACATGGACAATTTCAAAGCAAAATGCATGTAATTTTGAAACTGTTTATTTTATAAAATGTCATTTTAAATGCACATAGGCACGAGTTACCGGCTGTCTGGTGCACAGGGCCGGGATGTTGATTTCTGCAATTTGTGAGATCCAGCTCGCTTCCGTGTTGCCTGGGAGGGAGAGGTCTGGCTGCTTAATTGTCAATGCCGCCCTTAAAAATACAAGAAAATAATTACTTTTGAGATCAAAAACACAGTGGACCAGATATGATTGGGTCTGGTCTGGCAGCAATGGTGACCTCCAGGTCACAAGTCGCAATAAAAAAATGCATTAGCTTAGTCATTAGCCCTTGGAATGGGTAGGTTAATCTAAACACAGACCCTCTGCTGACATCATGTGCTCCAGGAGGGTGGGGCCCTAGCCAGATAAGGAGTGAGATTGCACATTGACTACAATGGGAGAAATGTATTTTATTGTGTAAAATTGACAATATACATCGCACAATAGTCATTGTAGGATTTCTGGAAAGATGACAGTAAACTCCTTCTGATCATCCAAAAACTATTTTTGTGAGATAAACACAACTGAGTTATTCATGAAAATGTGATGTGGTCCTCCTTGTGCATTCCAGAGACATGATTATTTGATAAAATATTCCAATCATAATTACTATGACGCCAGTAAAATGGCGTAATTTTCACTGATATGATTTTGCAGTAAATGAGGAAAAACTGTAGCTTTGCACAGGAAGGACATACAGACTTCTGACTAGTTTAATGTGATTCACTGTAAAATGTAGCTGTCAAAAATGTATTCATACATGTAAAGTTTTGGAAGTTAAGGGTACTTTCAAGGTAGTGAGATTTTAAGTGCAAAAACATGACCAAGCCCACCTGTCAAAGTAAGATGATGAAGTGCTCTCCTCCCCTAGTGTCCCAAAGCACTCCTACATTCCCTTATCCTATCAGCACACAGGTGGAGTGGTGTAGGGAGCATTAACCAATCCCTTTTGCGAGAATCATGACACATTAGTGATGTCATTTGCCCTATAACTAAGACAACTTGCCTCAGAGCAGGACTTTTTTGCCACTAATCCCATGAGGTGACCTGCTGTCGAAGTCTTGCGTGAACATCCCAGCAGAGAGAGGCCTACTCTAGCAGAGGAGCCAGGAGACATAAAAGCTGACTTGGGACACCTTGGAGGACTCAGCAGAGTGTGTAGGTCCTGTTTTCTTTCACCATTGTCTTAGTTATTTCCCCATTGAAAAATCCCTTGTTGGCCCGTGTAGATCCTTTGCATATTTATCTAAGTAAATAAATGAATTCCCCCATTTATTTCTCAGGATCAGTATTGTTGGCATTCGAAACCAACCATCTTTTCCCAGTGTATTGTGAGACGGTATATAGTCATAAAGGGTTGCCCAAAAGAATGAATCCCATTGTGATCTGCAAAACAAATTTGTCACTGTGTTTCAATTGTGCTCAGCAAAACGAATTGCCATTTGCATTTCCTTTTCCCATTGCATCTGTCATCCCAACCCAAAACCGAGTTTCCCATTCTGTTCTGACCATCATCCTAAAGCATTGGGTGTTTTGGTCAGGCGCATCAAAACTAATTTTCCCCTTACCTTTCTTACTGTCATATTGTTTCCATGAATCACACCCCAAAGCGATTTTTCCATTGTGTGCTGACTAATATTCCCCAAAGCCCTGCCTGTCCTTTTAAATGTATGAAAAACAAATTGCCTTCCTTTCTGTTCTTTCCCATAGTAGTTGGGATAAACAATTAAAAAACCCATGTTACCATTGTTCTTTGCAAAACTAATTTTCCTCTTTCCTTTCTGTCTCCCATATTGTTTCTGTGAGCAACACATAAAACACGATTTCCCCTTGTATTCCTACACCCTGCCACTGCCTTCCATTCAAAGGAATTAAGCCTAATTGATGTTAGGGGGGTGAGGGTTGCTGGGGGGAATGCTTAATCATTTTGCTATTGTTGTGTGTTGAATTGTTCTTCTTCTGTCTTGTGATTTAAAAGGAATCAATTGTGACAGTATACCTCAACCATGTCACTTACAGAAGTCATTGTGTTTTGTGTTGCCACAATATTGGTGGCTGAGGTAATCTGTTGATTCTAATTTGCCTAAATAAATTACTAGAAAAATATGTTATTAATACACCGGCCTGGTTCCTAGTCCATTATGGCACGGTTTATTTGCTGAGGTTGTTTGCAAGACAGGTTTAAGGCCTTATAAAAAAAAGAACCTAATCCAAAATCCAAAGTGCTTTCTTCTGCGACACATTCATTGTGGGGGAAGGACCTCCCTGACTTGGGTGTTGCTGTACAAAAAAACATGACAAAACGCATATATTGTACTGGGACAAGATCACCACATCTACACACCTTAGGCCTTTCATGGGATGGTGTAAGGCATCAGTGCTTGCTCAGCTATCTAGTGTTACATTCTGCACAGCAATAGTGTCCCAGCTTGGGGCACTCCCACACCCTGCACTCTGTCAAAGGCTAAACACCAAGAAGTTACATGTAGTACACTTTTGTTTTTATGATATTAACAAATATACTTTAACATTAAGTGAAAGATTGTAATGTCCAGTCTCTTATGTCTTCATCCAGAAGTGTTATTCTTTAAAAAACAGTAGAATCCAGCTCAACGTGTTTCAGGACTGAACCGTCCCTTCTTCAGGAGCAAAATGCAGACCACATCTGACAGTTAACAAAAGATATGGAATATCATCAGTAATCATCTCTCAACACTATTCATCAAAAATAAGGATTAGGTGATATAGTCATTTACCCGATAGTTCCTATGGAACTCCCATAGTATTTACAATAAAGATTTTTGTAAACTGAAAGAAATCTTCCCCAAAGTAGTCCTCCAAATTTGAATCAGAAATTTCCAAAGTAAATGAATGTAAAAAACTCAGGCAATAGGAAAGATATCAGAGAGTTCCTACCTTCCAGATAAGCCGAAACAGCGCAATCAAGGAAGGCCAGTTCACAGTAAGATAGTGATACTCTTAAATCTTCACCAAGTTCAAGTCTAGACATCCAACACAAAGACTGTATATCAGATAATCGCAAAGGTCCACTTTACATGTGCCTTATGGACATATGCTGACTGGTAATCCATTAGAAATCCTACCTTCCAAATTATGGCTGACACCAGAAGAAGAAATTGATTACCAGCGCCATCTTGAATGCGATAATATACTTGAATGTGAACAGCACCAACACTTTTATTGAAGATTCTCTGACACTATAAATGGATTAATGCTTTTTGTGAAACAAGTACTGGAGCGCTAATATTTTGTTAGGAACTTTTAAACACATGCTTATGTTTAATATTGACTGCTACATACTTATCATTGTGCATCAATACAAAGCACAGCAATTCTATATAAAAAAAGGGAGGATCATTTGCCTCCTGTTCCCTTGAATCACCTAAACGGTTTAGCCTCTAGGGTGCATGGCATAAATACAACATCACACGCACCAAGATGGCACTGGATTACAACATTTTAGAAAAAAGGATGGTATTCATAGAACGTCACGTGATCTTGTGGTCACATGATTCAATCCACATGATTCCTACAAGAAGGGCGACCATGTTTTTGCCAAATGTTTAGTGGTGTCAAAGAGTTCATGTCAGCTCCTCCTGAAAGCACAACCTGATTCTTGAGATATAGGCAAAGGAATTTGAGGTTTTTACACTCTAAAATCTACATCTATGGGCCTTGTTACAAGTCCAGCAGTAACTCAGTCGGTGCTGCCAGCGGGTTGCCGCCAGACTTGCAATATTTTCCGGTGTCTGGCTTGCATTTCTCCTTCAACTGTCAAACATCAAAACGCTGTTTCAGAAAAAGGAAAATAAAAACAAATTGTGACTTGGTTCGAATGACAAAGCACAAAACCAGTGGCCTATTTTCCAATGCGTGGGACTGATGCCCAAAGTGTAACTTTGGTAACACAGAGAGAGTGGCCATGGCGAAATCTGTACATTTTACAGATTAAAGATGAAACTCCATTACCAGAAGCAAACTCAAAAGCCCACATTAATGACATGTGAGTCCCTGTCACCTTGTCAAAAATGTATCAAAATGAGCAGCAAGAATGAAGACGAAGCAAAATGTGCATTGTATATTTCGAGATATCCATGCAGTTCCCATGTAGAAAGATGCAAAATGAAAAAGCATAATTTATTTTGCTGTTCATAGCAACTGAACTAAGAGCTGTGATTTTCCCCTATGAGATCATAGGTCAACATTCCTTCACCTCCCCCTACATTTACCAGACACAGTTGGTCAACTCTTTCAAGCTCAGAAGAGCCAGGAAGGGGCTAGAGCTTGTGCCTGACCAAGGTTTATTGGGGTGAAGTAATGACAACACTGAATAAACAGTGATGCTGATAATGGATTGTGAACTCTGAATAATGCTCAACATTAAATCCAGTTTGTGCTGAGGTCCAGGGGCTGGTGACAATTGGCATGTTAAAGGAAAATGTCACATAAGTTGGGGGCAGAGTTATCCCCTCTGTTCAAAAAGATAAGGACACAAATGGTCAATAATTCATGGGAGAAAGAAGGTTAAATGGTTTTATTGCAGATTAGGTCAGCAGAAAACTGGATTGCTAAGCATACATTTAAGTTTTGGCAACAGGAATATGATAGTTAATTGAAGTTTAAAGTATGCATCTCATTATACACTGTATATGATTTTCTGGAGAATCATATTTTGCCCATAAACCAGGAAACAGTTGCACCCACAGACTCGGTTCAAATATTCAAGAAAAGCGTATGAACAGACGTACCAGATGAAACAACTCCCCTCAAAATTCAGCCTGAGTACCAAAGTTATAGGCTAAAATGTGATTGTAGGTTCCCAGAAAAAAATCAGGGGTCAGACGCCAGGAATATGGTAGCTTATGGAGTCAAATACCTGTCTGGAAAATCTCATGATGCAAATTAACCTTTTTGAAGAAATCTCAAAAATCTGCCATTTGCACCTGCAACCACGTGCCAAAGCCACACACAGTGGCAGGCATGATTAGACCAATTCAGAAATATATTGCTTGTGACACGTATCTGTATATTGAAGAAAAGTGTCATGTTGTAGATTTTAACTTCATATCTGGAGTTGTTCATGAATGCTATTTCAAAAATAACTCCCAGAGATGGAGCATAGAAACCTAAGGACCAATTAGAGGAAAGGGACAACACCTTATGCAGGAGGAAAAACAATAAATGGCCAATGAGCCAGTACATTTTAATTTAGATAATTTTTGGGTGTTGTTAGGAGCTTTTAAAAGTAGACGCACAATGGAAAAGAGGAAGAACCAAAAATTGTAAGGGAGACAAAAGGAAGTGGATGAGACATGGAGAAAGGTGGACTCAAATCTGGAGGGAACAGGATTGAGGCAGGGGCTGGGCCATCTACAATCAGAGACGTGGAAAGGCAAACAGAGGGATTGATGCTGGAGGCCATCCAAAACTTAGTCTTGAGAGTCAGTCTAACCAGGTCCCTAAGCTTCCCAGGAGATGACCCAGGAGTCTTGAAGACTTTTCCTGAGCATAAACCCAGAGTGATTTAAAGTAAGTGCATAAGACAAACCATTGGTGGGGATCTGTTTGAATAATATCGGCCCCATATTAATTGGGTAGGCATACAGAAGTAGACCCCTAGTATTTTCTTGTTAACTAATAATGTAATTAATTCCCACATAGCCAATGGACACTAGAGTGATTTTGTGGAAGTTCAAAATCCCCAACATTTATCCAAGTGATGGGAAAGATATAGAGGGTCATTACGGGTTTGCCGGTAACCCGCCTGTACAACCGGCGGGTT
This sequence comes from Ambystoma mexicanum, assembly GCF_040938575.1. Taxonomy (NCBI): domain Eukaryota; kingdom Metazoa; phylum Chordata; class Amphibia; order Caudata; family Ambystomatidae; genus Ambystoma; species Ambystoma mexicanum. The sequence continues at coordinate 1,434,482,891 of NC_090935.1, forward strand.
ACTGGCAAATCTGCCTTTCCGTTACCAGAGCCGGATATCCCAGTGTTACCGGGGTATTATGGGTGACAGCAAAGGTGGTACGTTCCCATTCCATGGAGTCCAATAGGACTCCATGGGATAGGAACGACTAAATCACAGGCACCAGCATTTTTGGTGCCATTGATTCAGTCATTTATCTGCCGGTAGGGGCCTGATTTATCAGCAGGTCAGGGCTACCGGTAGATCACAGCCCCTACCAGCAGTCTTGGAGTGAGCGGGTCCAGTAAAAATGCCAGAGGAGGTAATTCCAGTATATATTCTGGAATCTTTACCAGACTAGCTCACTCATAATTTGCCCCATCATCTTTTAAAGTAATTCGGTATACCTACATTATTCTTGCCAACCCCAAACATCACCTAAAGGGGGGAGGTGCATTTAAAAACAAAATTCCCAACTGTTCACCATTCCCCGGACCCTGCCTTGAAGAAGAGGAGTTCCAAATGGTAAACAGAATATCTGGGTCTGTGATGTTCATAAAAGTGTCTTCAAGGTTAAGCAAAGTGAACATAGGTGGTTTAAAAGCATGCTCTAGAGATAGATGGAACAGTGTACTCCAAATTGAATGGGAACAATTTCACGACATAGTGGCAGAGAAAAAGGGTTTAATCCTATGTTGAAAAGAGTCTATTAATTAATGTTGTTGGGCCAGAATCCTGCAAGAAGGAAAAACGCAAAGGGAGTTTATAAATTAAGAGCACTGTGCATGTCAATTTATTTTGCCCAATAGAAGAGTGCTACATGTCACCTAATTTGTAAGGTAGGATTTCTATTGCTAACCAGCATATGTCCATATGTGCACATGTAAGGTGGACCTTCATGGTTATCTGATGCAGTCTTTTGTGTTGGATGTCTAGACTTGAACTTGGTTAACATTTAAGAGTATCATTATCTTACTGTGAACTGCCCTTCCTTGATTGCGCTCTTTTGGCTTAACTGGAAAGTATGAACGCTCCGATATCCTTTCTGTTGCCTGGACATTTTGAACGTAACACATAGCTTGAGTTTTTGCATTAGTTTTCTTTGAAACTTTCAGATTCAAATTTGGAGGATTACTTTCGGGAAGATTTCTCTGTTTTCAAAAATCTTTATTGTATATACTAATGGGAGCTTCATAGGAACTATAAGATAAATGGCCTTCACCCTCTCCTTATTTTTTATAAATATTGTTGAGAAATGATTACTGATGGTATTCCATCTCTTTTGTTGACTGGCAGATGTAATTTGTATTTTACTCCTGAAGAAGGGACGGTTAAGTCCCGAAACGCATGGAGCGTGATCCTACTGTTTTTAAAGAATATAAATTCTGGATGAAGACATTAGAGATTGGACATTACAATCTTTCAGTTAATCTTAAAGTATGTTTGTTAATATCAGAAAAACAAAAGTGTACTACATTTAACTTCTTGGCATTTAGCCTTTGACAGAGTGCAGGGGAGGGCAGTGCACCCAAGTTAGGACACCACTGTTGGTGTATATTGGCACAATCTGAGTTCCATGATTGTCTGTTTCTTCACTGCAGCTTAAGTTTCTTTATTAGCTTCGAGTGATTATTTACTTCTGTAAGAGCAAGTCTTATTTTAGAAACATGTGTGCAGTGTGCACATTTCTTTTTTGTGTTCTTACATTCTTCCAAAAGGGCAAAGTATTGAAATTGAGTTGACTTTAAGAAAACAATGGCTAACACAAATGGTGCCACCAGTTACCTCCTGGCAATTGTTTGGTGCTTAATGTCAGTGGGTCCAGAGCTGCAGGATCATTCAACAACACATGAGCCACAACCTAAAATGGTGTAGTGCTGTTTTCCATCCTCATGACACTGGAGTGTGGACACCCAAGGTGACACCACCAACCTCTCTCTATCGGCCTCATTATTACTATAGTGGTAGCAGTAAAATCACATGGTATTTTGAATACCACCTGTTTTTAAAATACTACATAATAATGAGTTGGGATCACATGGGATATTTACAACATAGTGTACAAAGATAAAAACTGCATCAGATAAATCATCCATATGTACAACCTATGCAGTATGTTGTATGTATCATATTGTATACAACCCCAATGTGGATGCAAACTCATAATTCGGTGCTATCTTAAAAATAGCAGCTATATAAAACGCCTCACAGTATTACGGTTAAAACCACACTCAAAATAAGCTCCTATGTGGTGGTCCTTGGTGAAGCAGACAAAGACACCAGGTGCAGGGCTTCATTGAAGCCTCCATAGATTGGAATAGCTCATCCTGTCTTGAGAGGTGCTGGTCTCATTTTGGAATCATCTTGGCCACAACACAAATAATTTAATGATGATAGTGGTTCCAGCTCCTCAGTATCATCATTTTTTGGAGTTCTCAGAAACGAGATGATCAAACACCTCCCTCTCAAAGAGAGTACAACTGTGCAATTGATGTTGAACCTTTTTTAGAGGCCCCAGGTTGGCATATGGACACTTTGTCTGAGGATGCAATGTCCATCTTAAAGGTGTAGAATAAGGACAATTTACATAATTGACTTAGTCCCATGTAAATCACCTCCTAGAAAGCTGCTATGCTTAGTGTTGAAGGATTTCACAAACATTATAAACCTTCAACTGTAATGCCCTTCCCAAGTATTTATCATTTAGCATATTATTTCTAACTATTTTTATACTATCTTGTGTATTCTAGCATTTCTATTTCATGATAAGCATTCTTGTTTGAAATGCCTTCCCACAGGTCTTGTATTTGTGTGGTTTCTATTTCAATGACATAAGAATTTACTACGGCCATGGAACTTTCTTTTTCATAGTGATCTTCAATTTTAACATTCCATAAACAAAGGATCATTGTAGAATAATCATTAATACACATAGATGCAGAACTACATTGTAATTTAGGATAGTCATTTTATGTGTTTTATTGTTTCTACATTTTCGTCTGTATTCATCCATATTTATTTTTGGTCATTTATTTCTGTATTTATCCACAGTTATAATTTGTCCTTAAAAAAGTTGAGGCTGGTATTTTTACACATTTATTCAAATTAAATATTTACACTGACACTTGGAAGTAAAGCTTTCTTTTTTCGAATGTAATGTTCCTATCACAAAAAACATTTATAATAAAACCCATATTTGTACATAGTGCTTCATGCCAGATACCTCCTGTTTGTGAGTGCTTTAATAATTGGTGCCATCGCAATCTCCAGTGTTCCCACTGAGATGTATTTAGCAGAAAACACAACATACATGACATACAAAGCTGCACCACTTTCCCTAAACAATCAAAAGCTAGTTTAACACAAAACAAACAAGCAAAAACACATTAGGAACAAGCAGTTTGACTCTCAAACTAAATCTTTTGTACTTTCCAAGACTTAAATACAGGCAATATTAGAAACAGTTTCATACGGCAACTGCTTGTCGTCCTTTCCTATGGCAAGTTGGAAGTTATGGACCTTTCTTGACAAAGTAAGCATATTGAATGCCAACAAGTCACCCTTGGGGAGTTCAAATCTTTAAAGGGTTAACTTGCCAATTCAAGGGTTTCATCATTTTGGGGGGAAAGGTACAGATTATGCAGGGAACTTGTTTCCAGGTTTCAATATGTGGCAATTATACCTTGTTCGGAGAAAGCCCTCCCAGGTCTGATTCGCCACTCACCATTGTGTGCATTTCAGTTCTGCGGTGGGCACAGGGGCTGTACACTGGAAAATCAGAGAATACGCACATACGTGACAAAATATAGTATCTGCCAGGCTAGTGAGGTTAGGGCCCTTTAGGAATGTGCATGCAATGGATGGGTTCACACAGAATAACTCTGAGTCCAAATAACCGAACCAACTCAGGAAGATGGCAAAGTACTGTTTTATTAACAATTATCTAAAACAGGGAGTTACAACGAACATCAACGGACGTGCACTCGATTTCTCAGTGATCCTTTCACAAATTATACCTTTTATATTACAAATACATCAGAGGTGACATCATACTGCGTGACAAATAATTAAAAACCTACTGGGGATCAGGATAGGCCTAAGGAGAACATCTAAGTATATCATCTATAGGAACTAAGGTTGCAATTGGCTACCCACTGTCAGGTGAACTACATATGCCAACCTCTAAAACATGTCATCTTCAAAAACATTATATACACAGTTTCTTATTGGTTTTCAAACTCTAAGGTCCCTCATTATATGGACCTCTACAATTGGTTGGCACGCTTGTGCCATTTCTGGAACATTCAGTTCACTTAGCAGCACCTAAACCCAGACCCAGGTGCAAGGAGATTGGCCTGACTCTACCTCCCCACCCAATTAGCCCAACATCTCTCATCGCCCATGCCTTCTGCCATGAAGATTGTCTTTGAACTTGGCCTGCAAAGTATCCTTGTCTCTTAGAATACATGGGAGTGCAGGCACTCACTATCATGTTCTATGACTCCAAGTCCAAACTCTCTTTTCATCCTTGGCTCACGTGATAGGAGACCACGATTTGGTCCATTTTGCAGCTTTTAAATGTCTTAAGTGAATTAAACTTTGCACACTTGGCATTCTTTCTTTGCACCTTAACAAGAGATGATTCATCCTTCGTACGTTCACTCTTTTGCAGAATAGATAGCCGACCCTGGCTGCTTCAGTCTTGACTTCAGGCCAAACAACCTCGCCATGCGGCTCCACGATTCAGCTTGTTCTTCCTGCAATGCAATTTTCCTCTTCTCCTTCATGGGTCCTGGTTTACTGAAATTCATGATACTAATGTCCAGCTCCTATACAATGGCGGCTTTGCCTGCATTCTAGTCACTACATATAGCCAGCTCCTATGATAACTTAGTCTACTTGCCATTCAGCATCTGTACAATTATTGAACTGTTCTCTACGGTATCCGGTCATATTTTCGAAAACATATTTTCGAATGACCATTATGTCGAAATCATTTTGCCAAATTTTTATTTTTTAATGTTTTTTTTAAATTTTATATGTTTTTTTTTGGGTTTCGTTAGTAAAACAAAGTGTAAATAAATAAAAACAGGAGTTGGGGGGCCCCATTTTAAAAATAAAATTTTAGAAAACCATTAAAAAAACATTTTCTGAAAATTTTCTTTCGAGAAAATGGCATTCGAAAATATGGGTTTTGAAAATATCACTATAAACGATTCTCTACAGCACTTTGTGCACGTGTAAAACATTTTCATATTTAAAAGTTCTCTTGATTCTTTACTTCATCATTAGATTCTGTAGGATTCCTACATCCTCTTCAACCAGTATCCTGAGACGTCGTTCATACTCTCTTATGATGTCACAGGCTTCTTCTTTACTCTTTTTTATATTCCTCCAGGGAGTTCCTCCTTCAAATTGTCGTCCCTTCGGGGGTACATTCAATAGGATTGTCTCAATGGGTATCTTCTTTCCAACATATATTGCGGTATTGGCACAACTGCTGGTGTCAAACACGGCACGATCTCAGGCTTCCAACATATGGGAGTTAGGGGGCGGGGTTTCCTGCAGAGGCATGAAGCTGCTTCTCTACACCAGCAATCCTTTACCATCAAAGGAAGAACAACTGCAACCTTTTTGCATTTTCCAAGCTGCCCGTCTGTGCTGGTTTGGCAGACCACACGGGAAGCCATGCTTTTCCATTTTGTATGGCCGTTACGCATCGATGCATCCAGGAAAAAAAGTGATATCTGTCAGTATTTATGTGTAAAAATCCATTAAAATGGCAAACTGGGAGCCTTAGTTGTAATTCATAAGATCGTTTCGGAGTTGTTCACTTTATGAATAGCTGAGGGTTCCTCATTTAATGTAGTTTTATCCGATTGCTCTTAGGGAAATCCAAAGCAACACCTTTTCTAGAAGCATTCATTATTTGTATAATTTCATTTAAAAGATGTACACCTATGCCTTTGAAATTTGATTACTATATTGCAAAGTTCTGCCTAATTCTGCTCATTTGGATGGTCACAATTGACACATTTATTTAAAAAATTGACTATTTTATTTCACTGTTTAGCTAAATCTGGAAGCTTCTTTTATACATAAAGCCATGCCAATGCATCAAGTGAGGATTGGCCATGCATCTCATTTGGATGTATTTGTGAGGAGCGGCCAAGTATCACATCTGGATGGATTTGTGAAAATTAGCCAAGGTGGGGTCTGATCAAGGATGCTACCCTGAGCTGCTTGGGACTAGATGCCATGAACTCCTTCACCCGAGGCGCAGTATGACGTATGCTTGGGATGGGCACTCTCTTTTGTCTCTTGCAGATATGCACCATGCTCTCCAATCAGATTAACTCTCTAGCGTGCTTAGCTCTCAGGAGGGACAATGATACAATAGAATTCAGAAATTCAACCCATAAACTATGACAGAAATGCCCATCATCCCCGCTATAAACAATGATCCAGGACCCGTAAAATGGGCCCATCGGCACTTCTAATAACCGAGCTTCAGCAATGGACTAACTCTGTTCCACCTCAAGGGAATACGCTCTGAAACAGGCGAGGAATCTGGCAAGGCAAGCTCCTGCAAGTGGCATCGAGGTGCTACCGCTTGTCATCAATTCTCTGAACACACACCAGATCAGGAACACTCTAACCCTCGCTGAACATAACACTGTCAGTTCAGACACACCACTTACATCATGGCCTGATCTGTTGCTTGACCTTCGGGATTATCAAGTACTGGTCTTCATATCTAGGATGTACTCGTCTGTCCGATAGAACAGAACTGAAGTAAATGCACACTGATAATGTGTCATCCTATTAGCAATCTGCAGACCCAACGAGACACTGGGAGGACCATAGTGGCTGTTGTTGGTCCCTGTGTCCACTGAACACCAGTCATCTAATCTAGCTACTACTGATAAGTCCGATAGAACAGAACTGAATGTAACTGCACAACGAAAAAGTATCTTCCAATAAACAATGTCAGGAATAGGACAACTCAACAACGATAACACTGCCAAGCAGGGAATGGCAACCTCAAGCCTGGTAATGAGAACGAACTCTGTGTTAGACAGACAATCTCTCTCAGAGAACCAATGCGCCGAACCTCTAGAATAGATACGGTCAGCTCAGCGGGCACTGGAAGGTAATGTCACGCCTTCTCCCACTGTCACGCCTCCTCCCAGGCCCGCATTGGCCACGTGTCCCAGACCTGCATATAGCACCATTCCCCTGGTCCCACACGTGTCATCCCTCAAGTTCCCCACAGCCCTCGCCACCGTGCACGTAACCATGCACACACTCTGTGGCAGCCGACATCCAGGCTACAGCCTTTTCTACATTGGCATTTACCTTGGCGCTTATATCCTAAGCAGCGCTGGTCTATGAGGGCACAGAGACACTCTACGAACATAAGGCAGCACTCCGACACAAGCATACAAAGCGCCTCCGGTCATGTAACCAAACGCCAGCGGCTGTCTCCTTTCACAGCGAGGGTCATGTGACGCGCTTCCACGTTCCCTTGTGACTCGTGTCACGTGACCATTTCACACAGTCAAAAGGCCATGGGAAACGCGAAGTGAACACTTCACAGCTGCTTCGTTGGAGTGCTGCACAGCGTTTTTGATCACTTTGGATTTTCGGATTTCTTGACTACGGAACGTTCTAAGGATTGATTTGCTCTTCCCTGCAGTTAAGTCAAACTGTTGTTCTTCTGGTATTACGACCCTTGGCTTTGCTATTTTGGATTCTGGAACTTTGGACTTCAGTGTTTTCTTCTGGCTACTGACCTTGGATTGTTTATTGGATTGCTCACGGATCATCCACAGTACTGCCTGTTTGGCTCAGGTTTTTTTCCACCCAGAGTGCTGCCCTCGGCCCCTCCTACTCTCCCTACCCCTTCAAGGCTTTCTGACCATCACATTTGGGTAAGCCTTTAGCGCATTGCTTTTGGTATATTGCACTGTTATCCATTGCTACTGTTTGACCTAATCATTCATTGCTTTACAGTGGTCAGGGGGTCCTTCCGGTGTTCCTGGTTCCGGCTTTACGGCACTCTACACCTGTGGCCTCAAAGATTGCATTGGTAGTGATTTATTTTCTATCGGTGTGGTACTTGGGGACAGAGGTATCCTAATCTGCACGACCATCAAGAACAGAACAGGTAATCTGAAACAGGGGTCTCCCCCCAATGCGCACATACACTCATACACACACACGGATATGCTCACTCTCTCCTCTACACCAACAAACAAAATGCAGCTATACCCCTCGATCAATTTCAGCTGAGCTGCACACATACGTACACACCTCCATTAACACCTAAACAGTCTTTAGAATGCAGCTATACCCCAAGAAAAAATTGGCCTAGCTGTCCACATAATCTCATACAACAGCTCCACCACCACCAGAATGCAATCTCTGAGGTCAACGGCACTGCTGCACCCTTTCTACTGACCTCACTAACCACTGCACCATGCCTAGAATTAGAATGCAGATACACACCACGTAAACTACACTGGATGCACGCATACTGAGTGCCCCTAAGCACTATTTACTACTCTACTATCTCTCCATTGACCTGGACTACGGTCCCCGAGGGCATTCAGCCCACATTGCTTTGAGATCATACCAATGGTATAAAAGGCACTATACAAATGCACCGTAACATAACATGATTAAGTAGTACAAACCATGTGGCAGGATGTAACTATGTAACATACCACTTAGTTCAGAGAACCATCTATACCAGTATTCATGCGTACCACAAATGTTAGCCAAAATGTTTGTTAATGTACTTTTTGAACTTTAAATTATACTTGTTGAACTAAAGTAGATGCTTTCATAGTTATACATTATTTCCCTGTTTATAATGTCTGAACTATGCAATGGTTTCAATCTATGGAACATATCTCAATTTCTAATATTTGAGTCTTTTGCAGAGGAATGGCGCTAGTCTAATACCCCCAACTATGAGAATCCCACCCCAAAAACTGGGACAGGAAACTGGCTGTTTTCGTCTGGATGTTCTGCTTTATTAAAAATAGTAAATCAAGAAATTAAATATGGTCCCCAGACTTTCAATGCTGGGGAAATCACTGAAAAGCTTCCATCTAAATACTGGCAGCTTGTCTACAGAATAGTAAAAGAACCTGCCTGGTACTTCCTCACTCATGTTTGCATCCACAATCCAGGCAAACACCAACACATATAAAAGCAAATCTCAAAAACTATTCTAGACAAAGAAATACAAACCTCAACATTATAAAAATAACATTGAATTGTCATTGGGCATCACATTAAGAAAGCAAAAAATCTGTTTTGGAATAAACTTTGCAACAATTCACTTAGTTTTCTCTAAAAACATGCACACAATGGGGCTTCTGAGAATGTATTGATGTCAAATAGAATTGATTCACTTTAAAATGTTGGACACCTGGTTTCTACATGGACATGCCTAAAGGGATGTTTGCTAAGGATAACCTGGTTATGTGTATTGTTAAATTGTGACTTGAGGGTAGAAGCTTTTGTTTTGAATAACAAATTATCTTCATGTAATAAAGGAGGAGACACAAGTGTGTTAAAGGTGCTATTTCAGCGCCAGATAGGGGGACGCGCCTACCAACTACAGGACTAAAGAAGATGCATGTTGGGGGTGGCCACATGGGGAATAACACAGATAGTCTGAGCCACAGACACACTGTATAAAGTACCTCAGCAGAGGGTGGGTAACGATACATTGCTTTATGATTAGCTAAAGGAGGGGAGGGACAAAATAGCACAATCACAAATACGCATAATGGGAAATCCCTTGGGGCAGCCTGGATCTGCGCAAAGGGGGGAGGGGGCTCAATGTACACTTTCATATGGGAATTAAGACAGCAAGAACTGGGTGAGGTAACCGCAGGATGGTCAGCCAAACGAGCCACCCTGCACGGTGGTGAGGAGGGAGGCTCTGTACCAGTGTGCCGGTCACATGACCACCGATGCCCATCGGCAGGCGGCAGTGGGAAAGGAACACTGGACAGTGTGGCGTTTCCTGGGAGGACCAATCAGACCGTAAATTCCCAGTCTCTGATGAGGGGGCCAGCCCTCAAAGTATCTACCAGAGAGTCTGCAAAGGTCATTGTCTGGTATTAGCAAACTTGATCGCAAACCAAATTGACCTTTTCAATTTGACAACATTATGTTGTTAGTTTTTGGGGGGAATTTCAGTCAATTTAAATTAAAAATATATGTGGGGTGGAGTAAGGGAATAGGTTAAGGTGGGGGGAAGTGGGGAGGGGTAGCATGTGGTCCAACTGGAAAAGGTCAATCAAATAAACCTAAACCCATTATCTAACAGGTATTGTGTGAATGTCCCCTTTCCACCAGCTGCTGGGTGTCTTGTGTCCCGTTCTCAATGGGGCTGACCTATGGCTGCATATTACAGTTCCGGCGATCAGCACAAATATTGCTTCCTTAATAATGAGATGTTCCAGGGTGGGTTATGAATAAAATGTGGTACCATATGGGGAGGTGAGGTGATGGGAAACTATTGAACTGTTTGCTCTAATGACGCTTTCACTAATTAGTGTAACTATCGAGGAGGAGAAGGAGATTGCAAACCGATCAAATCCCTGGGAAGCACAGAAAAATCAAATCCTCCAAGTTGCAAATATTGCTCCTCGCTTCCGACTATTGTATTTCTTGTTATATAATTGCTCTTCATAGTCCATTCAGATGTCAGTCTCTCGATCAGAGCTAATCCACTGTTCTGTAAAATGTGTGCTCACCCAGTTGTAACAAACAGTGTTGCGTCTTGCCTGGTTTGTGCTCCATTACGTGGTTTTTATTATACACTAATTAGTATACCCCTGACTACATTTTTGAAGACCTCAGCGAGATATCTAAGTCCTCCCTGGACTACTGAGGGTATCCAGGCCACCCTCCCTGGGGACGCTGGTCTGGCGATCGCAGACCTGTTCACAGCGCATCACTGAGGAGGCCCTGCAGATGCAGAGTTCGCAAAGGTCTGCCAGGTTCCGAGAGCCATCCTGCGTTTTAGTGCAAAGGCAAGCAAGTGGTGGACGCTCAATGCTGAGGGGACTCGAGAGTATCCAGGATGTGAGTATAACCATGCAAGAAGACTCTGCACAATAGGTGTATGCTAGCAAGGGGGAGGGATAGATTGTTTTTATGGAATATAGGACGCATCCTCGAGAGAAGAGAGGACGTTCGGCCGCAGTAGTGTAGATATTAGAGCGTACCACCCAATAGGAATTGGGCACTGGTGTGGACACGCCTGCGATAAAGAAGAAGGGGTGTGTGGTGAACTCCGTAAGACAGGAGTGGCGTGTATTACAGGTGATTGCTTAGTTGCGTCATTGGGGTTTGCTTTGTGTTGGTTGTTCTTGTTGAGAGGGACATGCATGTGGTAGTTAGCGTTATTGAATGGTGAGGGTTTGTGGTGGACGAATTATCATCTTGTGTAAAATAGCAGTCTTTTCACAGTATCAGCAGCAGGAGTGTGCCGGTGGTGCATGGGTAGACACGGGACACTCTTGCACTAGCACAGGGAACAGTGAGCCTGTGGAGAAGGCTGTCAAATACTAACATCTAGGCATGTGGAGCGGGCCAGTGTGAATGAGTGGAGTGGTTGATTGGGCCTGTGGAGAGGGCCAGAGTGAACATTGAAGTGTGTGCTTGGGAATAAAGGAGGGGGGAAGAGTTGGGGAACAGAAAAAGTAAAAACACAGGGTAGTGGAATAAAAAAGAAAAGGAAATTATGGCAAATATGGACAGCCCCTTAGAGCTTATGTGCTGTAAATTGCCCCAGTAACGCAATAAAATATTAAAATACAGCTTCTGGTGGACAGAGGAGACTGCAGGGCAGTGTTTCCGCAGGGCAGTGTTTCCACGCCTGGCAAGGAGAAGGGGTGTTTGACAGTAATAGAGAATACATTCTCAGAAATGTTAACAAAATATAAAGGCTCAAAGCTAAAAAAGCAGGCAGAATGTATTGGGTCTCTAGCAACTATACGAGGAGACTAAAGAGGACAAATTAAAGAAAGAAGGAGCGACAGTTGGTGGGGACGGACCAAGCTCACCGCCCCGCCCTATGGGCTATATCCCACTTCGCAATAGGCCAGAGAGTACGCAAACACGTGTCAGGAAACATCTAAGGGAGATCAGGGGAAAAGCGCAGGGAAAAAAGAGAAGGGGGACAAAGAGAGGCGATGCATACCCGGGCGAAAAAAGATATGAACCAGACATCGACAAGAACACGCGCCACCAAGTGGATGGATTGTTCAGTGAAGCAGAACAGGTGACTGAACAGAAGGTGAGGAGGAAGGACAAGGAGAATGGGTATCAGGAAAACTACAATTCAAATTAGATGGAGAGGACGGAGAATAGAAAACAGAAAAAACGATGAGGGGACAAGGGAGACTTAATATTAGATGAAAGGTTAATAGGAGACAAATGGAGTGATAGGGAAATGACTAAGGGACAGCTGACAATCTAAGGAGAAGGGGAAGAAAGGAGCGGAAACAACAGGACAGAGACAGTTGCAGTAGGGATTGGTCAACCTCATTATGCAGTAGGACGGAGATAGTAAAAATGGGGATAACACAAGTTGTCAGGGAAGGACGGGCAGGACCAAAAACGTGGGTAATGCCATTATTACAGAAGGGATGAGGGGGAGCCCATTATGTACCCTGTCAAACAATGGACTGGGATAACCTGATATGTATTTTAACTTCTCTCATGGCCAGGGCCAGTGAATGGATACAGGCACTAGAGAAAAAGACAGCAGGGGTGACGCTGGTCATAGGGGATATGAACGTTTGATTGCTGCAACCATAGGAGAACAGGCAGACAACATTTTGAATCAGTCAGGCTACAAAAGAGTTAAATTGAGAACCAGTGCTCCTAATGGAGCTCCATTTAACAATTGCCGAGCACATGTCTGGAAAGTTCTAAGAAGCATGTATCTAGACAGCTAGGACCTGGGGACAGTGATGACTTGCAAAATGAAAGGCGAAGATGGTCTGACAGAATATATAAAGAGAGTTCAGGATTTATGGGCCCAAGAGACACGGAGGTCCTGGGACAGATGTATACCATTGTACGCTCACATACAAGTGAAAGGATTGCCAACAGAAGTAAAGGCATCCTTAGACAAGATAGTGGGCATAGAAGCTAAGGGCTGGCCCAAAATACAAGCCACAATAATACACTATTGTAAAAGGAAGCAGGAAATCGAGAGGCAGGCAGCAGAGAATGCTGTGAGGCAGAAAACAAATTAGTACAAAAGAAGTTGGCTAAATACACTATGGAAGGAGCACTGTCAGTGCCAGATGCTGCTGCCATGGCACCAGCACTGCAGGGAGGGTTCCCAATAGGACAACCACTGCAGCAAGCAGTGTGCATGCATCCACAGTATGGGCCACAATGGGGAATGCTACCACAGGTGAACTACATGCATGGGTGATACCTCCCTATGGTAAGAGGGTTTTCACTGTGAGGAAAAGGGCGATATCAAGGAATGTCAGAACATGGGACACGTAGCACACATTTGTCAGTTTCTGCAGCAGGCAAAGGCAAACCAAATAACGCAACAGAAAGGACTCCAATGGAAGCAGATACAGTGCCCTCCATTGCCGATACAGGCACAGCCGGGGGGAATGCATCCCAAAGGAGGAACAACTGACAGCGAGACAATGGTCGCAGCAGTGGCCGAGCCACCCACAGTAGCAGGGGGAACCACAGTGGTACTAGGATAAAACGTGATGCCCCACTACACCGGATTCAGCATGGTAGGAGAGAATTCCTCTTGCTTCCCGCTGAACAACACACAGCAATAGGTGGGCGCACCAAAAGTCAGAGTGTGTCCAGTAATAGTAGTAACGGATGACCCAGAAGAAGAACCTGAGGTGACAGTGAAAATAGGACCCAAAGAGTTCTAATTTCTCTTAAATACAGGAACAACCAAATCCAGCATTAGAGAGGCGGATCTCCACTATTTAACAAAGTCATGGATATGCAGGGGGTTTCTGGGATGGTGTTCGCGGTTCCAGTAACAAAAGATTTACCATTAACTATAGCTCCCTTTCTGTACTCCAAAAACACGCCCATCAACATATTGGGAGAGATTTGCTCAGTAAATTGAATGCAGCTATATCATTCACAGAGAAACGGATGGTGTGCTCCACACCTGGCTTTTACTATGCCCAGTTAGCGGCTCTTCTCCTGGCAGCACACACGAAAACTAGCTTGCGAGCACAGCCAGTACATCACTGCATGTACCTGTACAGGATCGAAATTCTGCTAGGATTGGTCCCGGGACTACTGGGGAAGGTGTTACGACAGGCTTCAGATTTCCTATTCAGACCACAGTGCCAAAAAGATGACCTAAAGCAGAAAACAATGGTGGTACAGTTGGAAGAGGTAGTAATATGTAAGGATATGGTGATTCAGTGTTTCACAGATGATAACAACATGGAATGGTGAAGAGTGCTGTGCATTGACCCCACGTTGACAATTATAGAAGTGTTGGATGAACAACCGTTTGCTGGTGACAAGGATGAAGGGGAGATGGTGTTCCAGATACAGCTACCATGCCCTTTCAAGAAGTGGAAAATGGGTGCTCATTCTAACACAGTTAGTGAAGAAGAAATACAAACACACAGAGTGAGATCTCAAAAAGGAGCCATATAAGTTATGGCTAAAGGGACCATACAATGTAGGGGTACTGAAAGGGCTTGGGGCAGTAAAAATAAAAGTGAAACAAGGGGCCCTGCTGCCCCAGGCAAAACAATACCCACTGACCAGAGAAGCAAATCCAGGGACATATTCCACTCTGAACGCATTATGGCATCAAGGCATAATTCAGACATCACTGTGAGGTAAAATATAGCCCCTGGATGCCAGACATGAAGAGGCCAGAGTGATTTGTGGAGTCTCATTGAAGTCTAAAGCCAGCACAGAAATGGTGATGTCAGACATGAGGCCTATTGAACTAAAAAACAGGCCTAAATCTCAAATGAAGGGAAGTGTGCTTGGAAGTTCAAAAGTGCAAATATAGGCACCATGCATTTCAGCAAGGAAAGAAAAAGACATGTGGCTGAAGATGCTGTTTTACTAAATCTATGGATTTAAAGAGACAGATGTACATTATCTTGAATGTAATACCAGGTTGTGATCCAGAAATCTCAAGGGAAACCAAGCTTATTGTAATTATAAGAAATAAAATACCTTTCTTTTCCTCATCCCACATGATGGTATGCAAAGAGAAGTGCCCACATGGTTTCTGCCCTGTCTAGGGACAATCCAGAAGTGATACTCATGTATTTTGCAACTGTGAGATTAAACAAATACATTGGATATAAGGCCTGGATGCCTTATAAAATGCTTCATGAGTTAAAAACCATTTCTTGCAGAATTGTACATGCAGCTGGGCATTTCTACTGAATTGAAACTTTAACCTCAAAAACCTTTCCTTTGCTTGTCCCGGAGAGGGAGGTCTGGTTGTCAACAATCAATCAGATCCATTGCTTAAAAATACAAAGAAATACACTGCCATTGATGGAAACCATGGTGGAAATAAATAAAGCCCTGTCTGTTTTTCAGAAGAAGTGACCTTGAGGTAACAACTTCGATAAAATGTGCATTAAAGCTATAGCCAGGACCATTGGGAGGCCAAGGAGGGATAGGCTAAGACAAACAATAGCCATCATCTGGCTGGTCACATGTTTAAGGGTAAATGAAACTTAGAAAAAAAGGCGTCGGCTAGAGTGAGCGAGGTCTGTGAAGATGGAGTTTAATTAATAGAATAATACATTTTATTGCATAGAAAGGGCAGTGTATATGCCACAAATCTTATTCTAGACATGTATTCAAGTTGACAGTAATCCCCTTTGAAGCATGCCAACATGATTTTTGTGTGATAAACATAACAGAAGTTATTAATGGAAAATTTGATGTAGGCCATCCCATGATTCATAGAGATTCGAAAGTTGGTGTGACGGTGAAAGACAAGATTAACATGGCAACTATGAAGTATCATATTTCTCACTGAGGTGGCTCCTGAGTTAATGCAGAAAAAATTGTATCTCTGTATAGGAAGAACGTGCCGACTCCACATTAGCATCATCTGATTTGCCTTAAAATGTAGTTCTTAAAAATATATCCATACATGTAAAGATTTGAAAAATTAGGGTACTTGCCATGTTGATAGATTTTCAGAGTTTAAACATGCCAAACCCACATGTCAGATTGGGATGACAAAGCTTACTACTCCCCAGTTTTCCTAACTCACACCCCTCAACTCCTTGTCCTATTAGCACACAGGTGGGAGGTGGGTGGAGAGAATCAACCAATCCCTTCCACAGGAATCATGACAAGTTTTCTATGTAATTTGCCCTATAAGTAGACCAGTTTGCATCAGAGCTGGGGCTTTTTCACTTTATACCAGGAGGTTACCTGCTGCTGAACTCTTGCCAGAAACACCCAAACATAGAGGCCCCATATCTTGCATTGGAGACAGGGACCAGGAGACATATAAGCTGACTGGGACCCCGTGGAGGAGTCAGAGGGGACTATCGTTAACTGGCACCCTTGCTGTCCCAGAGGTGCCCTGCTGTTCTCTGATCCACACTACAAGGCCTCTCATGTAAGTAAAACTATCCCAAAGCCATAGACTGTGTAGGCCCTGCATTCTTCAAGTATTTTTCCAGTTATTTCCCTATAGCAAAATACCCTGCTTGTCTGTGTAGATCCTTAGCATTTTTAATTAAAGTAAATCAGTTAATTCCCCTATAGATGGATGTGTTTTGTTAGCATTCAAAACTAACAAGCTCCTCCCAGTATGTTTCAAGCCGGTATAGACATAAAGATTTGATTGACTATTTGTAAGAAAACCCCTAACTTCGGTACAGAAAGGTGAGTCCTGAATCCAAAAGAATGCATCCCCAAAACCCTGTTTCCAAGTGAGTTTGCAGGGTGCAAACGAAATTCACCATTGATCCACTTCATTGTAAATCAGAAGGTGATGCCTTGTATTTCCTTTGCATGTGTGGGGGGGAACACAAAATTGCCCCTTTGTTCCCATTGTGCTCTGACCCAAACAACAAAACCCTGACTGTTAATTTTATGTATAGCAAAACTATTTTGTTTTCAACTGCTTTTCTTTCCCTCATATTGCATCTGTAATAATAAGTGCAAAACAAGTTTTCCCCTCCCTTTTTCCAAAGAGTGCATTTTTCTATCAGAACCCAAAATGATTTTCCCATTGTGTTCCCATTCTCTGCCACTGGCCTTCAATTCAGAGGGGTCAAGTCTAATTGATGTTTGGACGGTGGGGGTTGCTGGGAGAAAAAGTATTATAACCACATCAGCAATCACTGTGTGCCTTGAATTGTTCTTTTTCTGTATTGGTGGGTGATTTGTAAAGAAAGCTGTGGGAAATTGTGACTGCATATCTTAGTATTATCTCTGTGTTGGTGCCATTACGGAAGTCATTTTTGTTCTTGGGTTTGCCACAGCATTGGTGGCTGATGTTAGTCTGTTTTTCAAATGTGGGTTAAATAAATTAATAAATCTATATTCTTACTACACACCGGCCTGGTTGCTAGTCCATTGTGGCACCAGGTATTTGTTGGGGTTGGGTGTGAGACGGGTTGGAGGCCTTACCAAATTGAACCTTTACAAAAAAGTGCTTCCTTGTACACTATCTTGCTTAGGGGGAAAGGAACTCCCCGAGTTGAGTGTGACCACGTAATAAACCATGACATCACCCTCCACGTGCAACACAGCAATCTACCCAATAGAGGATCGTGGCGTTTCATTCAGGATTTGCATCCCCAAAATGAAGTGGTAGAAGCAGAATTTCCTGTAGTTCCACAACCCTGCCACATTTTTGTGCAATATATCAGCAAAGGCAAAATACTTCTCAGTCATTTATTTAAAAGACACCCGTTCTCTACACCCTTGAAGCCAGATTCAAGATACCTGACCGCCTGCATGTATCGTGGAATCAGATTTGAACATACTTGTTTGCTCCAGGGGTATTGTGAATTGCCAAGTATCTTCAATGAATAATGCAAATGTATTTATGCAACGTGCAAACATGAAGCACAGTGATTCAATATGTAGATGACCAGCTAATATGCTGTGAGACAGAAGAAGAGTGTAGAACAGGCTCAGTACACATTTTGTTTCTACTCGCAGAAAAGGGGTAGAAGGTGGATAAGGAAAAATTAAAGTACTGTCTTGAAGAGGTAGTGTACTTGGGAATAACAATCCATATTGAAGGGCAAAGAATAATGGCTGAAAGAACACAGGCCATTCATTCAAATGCTCACCCACGAACGGTGAAAGAAATGCAGAAGTTCATAGGTTTATGCAATTACTGCAGAGCTTCGGTATTTGATTATGCCACATTCACTAAACCCTTGCTGCAGGGCCTTAAGGAAACACAAACAGAGAAGAGATACATTCAATGGACATCTGACATGAATGAGAGTTTTGCAGAACTAAAAGAGGCACTATCGCATCCACCAGTGTTAGCAACACCAAACTATAGCAAGAAATTCTATTTGTTCTCACATTCAGATGGCTCAGTGATGACCGCTGTCCACACACAAAAGAAGCCGCAGGGACATCAACTACTAGCTTACTACAGTGGAAGCTTAGACTCAGTAATGCAAGGACACTTCCCTTGGGAACAATCACTTGCGGCTGCAGCGTTTGCAATGGAGAAGGCATCAATGATTACCATGGGGTGTCCCGTAGTATTGTAGGTGGTACACTCATTATTCGCTGTTCTTGAGAAACCAAAAAGCACATTGACCACCCAAAGGGCATTGGGATGTGAGGCCATACTGACAAACCCAGCCATAGAGGTGGTAAGGTGTCAAAGTGTAAACCCAGCAGTCTACCCAGCAAACCAAAAGACAAAGGGGATTAGATACATGACTGTGCAGCACACATGGACAGGATAG
Organism: Ambystoma mexicanum; assembly: GCF_040938575.1. Classification (NCBI taxonomy): domain Eukaryota; kingdom Metazoa; phylum Chordata; class Amphibia; order Caudata; family Ambystomatidae; genus Ambystoma; species Ambystoma mexicanum. Next base: position 1,434,501,838 of record NC_090935.1, read on the forward strand.
AAGGGGATGTGTGGGTAAAAGAGAAAGAAATAACAGGGGCAGACATGATATATATTGACTGGTCCTCAAGTATTGACCCAGAGACAGGAAGGAGACATGTGGAAGTGGTATGCTGCATGAATAGGGAATATGTAATAGCATCCCAGCAGCGGCTACCATCACAATATTCAGCACAGGCAGCAGAATTGGTGGCGATAAGAGCACTAAAAATGATGGAGGGGCATGCAGCAAATATCTATTCCTATTCTGTCTATATCACATCAACTATCCATTCCGGACTGGCATGGTGGGAAAGTAGGGGATTCAGAAGAAGTGATGGTTCTCCTGTACAACAGGCCGAATTGTTAAGGGAATTAATTGAGGCATTAAAAGCTCCATGAGAGGTGTAAATAATAAAATGCACCACCCATACAGGAAAACAATGCAGGGTATCAATTTACCAGGGGAAGGGAGGGTGTTGATTTCCCCTGAGGAAGGGGAAAAGTGGCCACGGATTGCAGCGGAAAGAAAGAAGAGTGGGGAAGAAGAAAGGGCAGAAAGTTTCAATATGATCCCCATAGTACACATGATAGAATTACAAGGAGAGTGTCAAAAAGGGAAAAAGAATTATGGATACACAGAGGGTGTTCACCGTCACCAACAGAACTGCTTTGGAGGCAGAATAGCACAGGGAAGCCTGTTATGCCCAAATAATTGTTAAATGTAGCTTTAGAACAGCTGCATTTCCCCACTCATGCATCCAAAGAGAGCATAGCCGCAGAGCTGAGTGAGGGATGGTACGTTCCATACGTGCATGAGCGAGTAAATGAGTTTGTAGTAAACTGTATGGTTTCTGTCTGGTCATACATTGAAAAAGTTAAGGGAAATGATACTGCGGCTGGAAGGACCCTTCCGGCACTTGCATATCGACTTTGTCGACATGCAGGAGAGATGTGCCTCCTATAGGTGCCTAATAGTAGTAGTGTGTCCAATTTCACATTGGCTTGAGGTGAGACCCTTTGCAAAGAATGATGCCAAATCCACAGCAAAGTTTCTAGTGAGGGAAGTATTCCCAAGATGGGGGATATGTGAAGAGATAAGATCAGATAATGGTCAGCACTTCGCCAATGATCTCTTTGAGGAGATAACACATATTCTGGGAATTAAACACAAACCTTGCACAGTTTACTGGCCACAGGTGAACAGGATTGTGCAATGGATGAATGGCTTACTAAAATAGTGCCTGGCTAAGCTAACAAATTCTATGTGTCAACATTGGCTCTTTTGCCTTCCTCTTGCACTCTTTGCCCTCCGTAACACAACTTCTGCAGATCACCACCTGACTCTGCATGAAATTGTAACAGAAAGGAGAATACATGTGCCTGTCCCTCCTTCACTTTCAATTTCAGATGCTAATACTAGCTCAGAAATCCTTGGAAAGGAAATTAAAAACTATTTTACTGAGATGACAAATGTACTTCACTACATTTGTTGCCAGGTCCAACAAAAGCATGCCAACCAACATTGAAGAGAGTGCACAAGTATTTCCACAAACACAGCCGTTCTATGATGTGTGTGATAAGGTCCTCATGCAAAACACAGTAAGAAAGTGGAAAGAGCCTCGGTTTTGTGGCCCATTTGAAGTAATCTTCTCAACACCCACAGCAGTGAAGATAAAAGAACGTTGTGCATGGATTCATTACACCAATGTTCGACGAGATACCAGCAGCACGTTGGAAAGAGGAGCAGTAACTTGACGGGAATTATAACCCAATATACATTAACATTTTGTACTATAATAAGGTGTTAAAGGAAACCCAAAATGAAGATGGATGATGGACAAGGAAAGAAAAGGGTCTGGGATTGATGAGAAGAGTGGGGCAAAAGTACATAGTATTATACTGTTCTGCATCTTTGTTTTCTGTCTTCCTCTTCTCTTCTGGTATTTAGCACATAAGGAAACATTGAGCCCATCAGCTGGTGGTGAGAGGGAAACACACACTAAGAGAAGTGTGGCTAGCACACTGGAATTATTAAACATTGTCTGGGAAGGAGTAGATCTGGTCTCAGAAAGTATATGGCATGGGGAAATGAAGAAAGTGGGACTGGGGAGCACCTGGAAAACCTTTTTAGAAGAACCTGAAAAGAAAAACTACTCAAAAACAAATTCTCAAGACTTCCTTTGATAAAATTACAGGTTCACCTGAAATATAAATCAAATAAAAAAAAAAGAAAAAAAAAGAAAGTGGGACTGGGGAGCACCAATGATACCTGCTACTTGTGCTCACTGATTCCACACCTCACAGGAATGCCATAGCACTTCCTGCCACAAGAGATGTCAGCAGAAGAGGGAGGTTGCCTGGCACATCTGCCATGTGCAGAACAGGGGTATGTTCCAGGGACATATGGTAGAAGTTAAGAGGATTGATGAGGGGGAAGAGGTGTACGAGGACAACTTTATACAAATAGAAAGCATGATTCAGGAGGAGAAAAAGAAGCACATGGGTGTTCCATGATATTATCTGATGAGCATGCTTTGTTCGCTGTTTTGGAGAAACCTAAAGGTACACTGACGTTTCAAAGAGCTGGTGAGGTGATCATATCGAATCCGGCAATCAAAATAGTCAGGTGTAAAATGGCAAACCCTGCCTCGTTTGTAGATGAACCACTGGCAGAGGATAAACAAGTGCATGATTGCTCAAATTATGAGAAATACTATGACGACATCCCGAGCGACCCTTTCGTAGTGGAGGACATTACTCTGTCAGCAGTTAAAGTCTTGGGAAGATGGGCTTGGATACACCAAAGAGATGTGAAAGTCTATAGCACCACCAACCCATTCGGAAGCAAGTCAAGGTGAAGAATTTTAATGATGAGGAAGAAGGACGCAGAGGCTGTCCAGTGTACAAGTGTACATTTGGACTGTGGCTCCTCTGAGACAAGCAAGGAGTGAAAAAGCGGTTTGTTCTTGAGCCACAGGACCTTTACTGGGATTGAACTGTGGAGTGTGGGAAGTAAGCAAAATATGCCAGACTTGGATTTTGTGTTCGACGACTGGAAGAGGGAACAGTTCCCTGATTCATTTCTCACTGAGTTTCTCTTTGGAGGTGCCTATGGTCCTTACCGATGTTGATATGCAGAGACTACTTCTTGCTGTCTTCATATTTAAACTCAGAACTTATCCTGCTCTTGTTGGGAGGAGCACTGACATATGTGCTTTTCTACAGGATGCTAAGAATGGCCCGGCTATGAGACGCTTACTGGCAGCAATAATAACGCAGATCAGACTATTAACTGAGCATCTCACTGGTGCTGCAGATGGTCCTGTCTAACGATGATGCCCACAAGCTACTTGTTATATCTTTTACTATTTGCTTCAAGTTCAGCCTTACCTTTTTTTGGCGAGACACCAACACTTTTGTGTTTATGCGAGATCCTATAAACCGTCCAGCAATCAGCCAGTTTCTTGTGGAAATCGGTGAGCAGATTCGACAACTACCAGAGCATCTGATGAATTTGCCTGAATAAAAAGAGTTTTTCCTTTCTTAAGAAGTAATCACAGACAAATAAACATGAGGTCTATAGAGCATAATGCAGGTCCAGAAAGTGAGCAGAGTCAACGACGAGTGGAGAGCGATGGTGGAGCCTCATGTATTGGTGCATAATATATGCCTGTTCTATGTTTTTCATTGTTTTTCTGATTCTGCTAATTCACACTGTGTATTTCATTGATCGCAAGGAACCAGTGGTCCCTTCCATTCTTCCCACTCCAGTTACCTTGGCAGAACTAGACATTGTAAGACAGCCAAGGCCTTATGTAATTGTCCCTACTCTAGTGGCTCATATAGAAGTACCTATTCCTGTGACAAATGACCCCAGGCTTCCTTTTGGAGGGAGATCTGTTTTTTATTTACTTTATGCTCATTATAGGGAGACTCATTTGGCAAGAATGAAACAGAGACCTAAGAGAAGTACAAGGAAGGATGATTATGAATTAAACTATTATTTGGACAGCACAGTACATTTGGGCAACAACATGTGGTATCAGCACATGAAAGAGGTAGGAAAGAGACTTCTGAGGAGGATTGCTATGTATGTGCACTTCTGCCTTGTGCTTTGGGGAAGTCAAAGATATTCATAATCATTGAAATAGATGTTCAAACAGCTTGTTGCCTTACTCACCTTGCACTGTGCCTTACGAAAGGTCAATTCCAGGGCCGAACAGTGTCTTTGATATGGGTAACAGAATGGTCAGCACCTGATGAAGATGACTATGTGCAAGATATACAGACAAGAGCGAGAGCACACATCAGAAATCATGTGATAAGATATGAACAGCCTGGTATGAAGGGAGGAGGAATCAGATAGGAAATAAACAGAAGACTCAATTACCAAGGAAAAACTGATGAAGTTTGAAATTGCAAAGAAAGAGGTCAGATGCAGATCTTTGGAGCAGCGGTTTCTCCGGACGGATGGGAGGAAGGTGTGGTCATATGCAAAGCACATGCAACAAAAGGATCACACAAATCAGCTGTAGAAAACGTGGAACGATTGTGCAAAGCTCTATGGCCAAGGATTGCAAAACCTCTGACATGTGTAGAAGACAAAGGAGGTCCATCGCAGATAGTGCCTTTGGCTAGTGCAAAACTATGCTTCAGAAACAATGGCACGAGAAAAGTTGGAGAGAATCAGCAATGTAGAAAAATCTTTGTTGTGCCAGAAATGAAGGACGGGACAGCAGTGCTAATGAATCACAATTGGGCCTGTGGATCCAGAGCTTACATGAAGTTGCCCAGAGACTGAGGAGGACTATGTTCTATAGTGATTGTCCATGTTCCAGCATTGGTGATCCCAAAGAGTGACCTGAACATTGGTGAATTTCCCAAAGCAGATGCTCACTTGAGGAACAAGAGATCTACTGAGCTCCTGAATCAAATGAAATGGGAGAACTATTTCTCAGTCAAGTCAATAGAAGCTTTTGATGCCATTCCATATGAACACAGATTGTTCAGTCAGACTTCATCAATATTCATGACGATCTTTATGCCCAGCATCCAGATAGCAGCACATACTAAATGGTTACAAATAACCAGATGGGAGCTTTTGCAGACAATCAACACCACTGTAAAGGGATTCTATGCTTTCAAGGAGGAGCTGAGAGCCATAAGACTGATAACTCTTCAGAACAGATATGTCCTGGACATGATTACACCTATGGATGGAGGTGATTGTGCCAAAATCAGAGAATCATGTTGCACGTTCATACCTTCAGAACAAAGAATTAGGTGGAGCACACCTGAGGTTTCTTAGTTTTATATTGTTATTGTTATTGGATCAAATGTTAAATATGTTTAGGTGTGGGGGAGGAAAAGCGGCCCTGGAACAGAGCCACCACACTAAAATTACACAAAGAAAAGAGGATCCATAGATGGAACCCTCCCGTCCCCTGCACACCTTACAATCCCGTCCTTTGATGGTTAAATCATTGATTCATAGCAATAGAGTAGCCAATACTTGGTTAGTCTTTAAATTAAAAATGAAACCGCTATAAACATAACTGTGTTACAGAAAGTTTGTTTAATAATTAAGTGGAAAAACAATTTGGTCAGAAAAAATAGTACAGTTCAGTTTACACAAAATGGCTGACGCATTTCGAGAAAAACATGCTCTTCTTCCAGAGCCAGACGAAACTTCTGTACTGTTAATTAGAGATGAGAGCTAACAAGGCCATTCTACATGCCAATAGCTAACATCTGTCACGTGATTGCCAAATACAACATTATTTAAAAATTATAACTCGTTAATTTAAGCAATTAACAATTATGAGTCTGTATCTGTAGCCAGCAACCTCCGTGTTCTAAGCTAGTCCTGTGCTTTTAGGACAAAAAGTAAGCAGAGTGCCTAAATCACTCCGTCTAATTATCATGATGATGCAATGTTTTCAATTATTCCAATTAGGTAGTATGACTAAATCAGGTTTAGATACCCATGTAAATATGCATAAGGAAGTTCACACTCAGGGCTGACACTCACCGGGATTAAGTTAGTGAGTTTCGTCTTGATGCTTGCTAATTTTACAGAAAAGCTGTATCCGTGCATCTATGTGAGGCGTGCTATCTTAGATTATATATCATGGCTTGTGAAGTGTCTGGTCAAAATGTTGGACCTATAATCAATATATAAGTACCAATAATGGTAACATGAAAGGTCCGCAAAAGCAAAAACAATTAGAAAAATAGAGTAGGCGGATCGAGGTTGCAAACTCACCAAGGTATGTGTTTAAAAGATGAATGCAGTTAACTCTGCTGGGTCAAAAAGTCTGGTCGCGTTGCACCGTTCAGCATCATTGACTGGCCGTGGTGCGTTGTTCAATATCAGTGACTTATGCGTCTGCTGCAGAGCTGCCGTCTATTACTGTGAATGAAACGCAGAACCGCGTTAAAACATATGTAAAAAAGAATAATAGTTTCGAAGCAGCCAAGTATAATTAGATCCGAGGAGTTCGTAACTTACTGTGGTTTCTGTGATCGCTATAGTTAGTGACCGACATTCCTGGCGTGTAGACGAACATCCATCCAGAATGTCCTCTGCGCAGTGGGCTGCGCATTCAGGTAACTATTGGCAACCGTAACCAGGACACTAGCCCGAGGAACCTGGGACGTGCCCCTCGTAAGAAAACTAAAGTGGTTCTCAATTAAGTCAACATAGAGGAAGGACTAGGTTGTAATCCAACCTAGATAGATGCTGCAAGCCCCTCTGGCGGCCATGATGGAATTGTCATGTTGTTAAGCTAATATTGCTCTATCAGTGGTATTGCAAACTCGGGTTGATCAAAGAGAAGAAATGATCAGGGGTAAAGGACGTAATCATTTGAAACTTAGCATAAGCTCAATGTACTTAGAACATTTAGGTCATTGGCTACAGATTTACATGTTAGGAAATAAATATGTAACTATCTGCTGTATCAAATGAGCATGCCTAACACAATAAAATCATTGATCAAAAAGTGGTTATATCTGGAGCAGACCTATAGTAGAGCTGTTAGTGCGGGGAATACATTTATGAGCCTGTTGTTTAAAATTGTCTGCCAGTGATGAGTTTAACATTGGAGAGATGAGAGGGATTTTTTTGAGGTATGGATACATGTCTACAATCCGTAATGATGTAGTATGTCAACGAGGAAACATTCAGGATAGTGGAGGTAAGTATTCAATAGTGTCGGTAAATAGACAGTCATCATTTCATCATTGCTATAGCATCAAATCTTACATATCCAGTTTATATAAAACATTTCAATGAAAATTCATCATTGAGCCCTCTGATGAGTAGGGTGTCAAGATAGTGAATCCAAAATGTTTCCCTGCGTGACAGTATTGCTTGGTAATTACCGCCTCTAGACGGATTTTTCACCGCCTCTAAGACTTGGAATTTAAACTGTGCCACAGTGTGGGGGTTTTCCAAAAAGTGTCTTGCCAGGGGTGACTTGATGTTTTTACATCTTATATTTGATTTGTGTTCAGTCACTCTGTCTTTGATGGCTCTTGTGGTCTGACTCACATACAATTTCCCACATGAGCATTTGATAGCATAAGTTACACCTGTGGTTAGACATGTTGCATGATCTCTAAGTTTGATCTTTTTCCCTGTATGTGGATGCGAGATTGTGTCTTCTTAAGTCACGTTGTTACAATGTGTGCAACATAGGCATGGGAAAGTGCCAGTCTTTCTTGTTGTAAGAACACGTTGTTTGTCTTTTGGAGGTCTTTCGGCTTTCACACGCATATCGCGGAAGTTCTGTCTGCGTTTGAATGCCATCATTGGTGGTTTTGGGAATAGTTCCTGTAGTAGGGGATCATTATGAAGAATGTTCAAATGTTTTCTTATGGCTTTGCCCACCTGAAAACGTTGTCTGGAGTTTTTTGAAATATACAATAGAGGTGTTTCATGATCTTTCTTCCTCGGGGTTAAGAGATGTTCTTTGCTGAAGAGGTCCGATCTATGTTTTGCTTCCTGAAGGACTGTTTTAGGGTATCCCCTTGATTCAAATTTCTCCATTAACATTGAGAATTCACTGTCTAGGCCCGCAGGGTCTGAAGTGATACGTTTGAGTCTCAGGATCTGGCTGAATGGTAGACTTTTGATCATAGATTTGGGATGTGAAGTGTAGTAGATTATTTACATCCGTCGGTTTATGGTATGGGGATGTTTTGATCTGGTTGTTTTTGATCTCCAAATTGACATCTATGAAGTGTAGTGATGGTGTCCCTACTTCCATAGTAAATTTGATGTGGTTGTGCACTGGGTTCAGGTAATTGAAGAAGGAATCCAGTTCTTCTCGGGTCCCACACCAGACACCAAATATGTCATCTATATATCAATTACATATTAATATCTTGCAAGACCATTCCGGATGGTCCAGTACATAGCGATGTTCAAATATATACATTAATGTATTCGCATACACTGGGGCAATTGATGAGCCCATGGAGGTTCCTGTGGTTTGTTGGTAGTATTTCCCTTGGAATCTGAAATAACTGTTGTACAATATGAGATCTATAAGTTTCAATATCAATTGAGTATGCCCTCTAGTAGTTGTTGAGTTCAAAAGGAGCAATTCAACTGCTTTAATGCCTTCTTGATGAGGGATGGACGTGTACAGGCTACACATGTCCATGCTGAAAATGATGCATTCCATGCTGAGAGCTGTGATGTCATTGATGCAGTTCAAAAAATTGGTTGTGTCACGGAGGTATGTCGGGGTCTCTTGTACTAGTTGTTGCAGTGATCTGTCAATGTATACTGCTAGCGGGTCGAAGATACTGTCTGTGGCAGCCACTATTGGTCTCAAAGGGGGATTGATTGGGTTCTTATGAATCTTTGGGAGACCATAGAAAACAGGGATAATGGGATATGGATTTCTCAGGAATTCACCTGTTTTCATGTTAATCCATCTGTTGTCAAGTGCTTCTTCGATTATGCTCTCAATCAATATCTTAATTTTGTGGATGGGATCATTGTCAAGTTTGGTGTATGTGTTCTCATCATTGAGCAGTTCCAGACATTTCTGTGTGTAATTCGTAGTGTCCATTACTACAATTGCACCTCCCTTGTCAGCGGGTTTAATAGTCAGTTCTTCATCTTTTGCCAGTGATTCGATGTGATCGAGCTGGCATTTTTTTGCATTGAGTGGAGATGTTTTCTTGAAGTTAATCCTTTCCAAATCTGAGATATCTGTTTTCTCAAATAGATTGAGCATAGAGTTCTGAATGTGGGGATCAAAATTGCTTTTTGGCCGAAATTCCAAAGAGCCATCTATTGCTATGAATCAATGATTTAACCGTCAAAGGACGAGATTGTAACGTATGCGCGTTCATACCTTCTCACGATGACGAGAATGGCACCTTGACAGAGGCCATAACGTTGCTGACAAACCTACACATCAAGATGGAAGACGAAGTGGAAGACATTGGTGATGACATCTGGTTTGAGTCTATAGTCTCATGGGTTCCACAATGGATGGCGAACATTCTCAAGTTACTTGGAGCCCTGCTGGCGGTGGCCATGTTTGGATTTTGTGTGATCAGGATGATAATCGCACAATGTAAGAAGTCTGCAAAGAAAGCAGTAGGAATGAAGATTGTAATTGATGTTGAATCAGGATTACAACCTAAGGCGCTGACAAATGAATACATCAGAGACCATGCGAAGGCCAGTATCCATGCACCTGAGGGAACGAAGTTCCTGTAGCCTAAGAACCACAAGAAGTATGTGGGGAGATGGATCTACTGCCGTCCCAATGAACAATGCATGCTTATGACCTTGAGTGTTGATGAGCATGTAAAATCAGTAAGAGGTCTGAAAGGAGTCAGAAAGATATGGGTCCCAAAGAAGAATTTCTTCAGACAAGGATGCCTTGATGTGAAGATTGAAGAGAGAGGGCTTGGTGAATCACCCAGAGAGGGGAGAGTAGAGGTGGAGTCAAGTACCCCCACCAAAAGCTCCAACCCATGCTGCCTATATGGTAGGAGCCGGAAATTGCAACACATGCAGTACCAATTAGGATGCATGTACCACAGAAAATCATGGAAACAAGGTATCCATTGAGAAAACTTTCTATGCTTTCACAAAGAAATAATGGCCTTTTGGACAGTGTCCAGGAAGACGTGTGAAAATGAGTGAAAGAGAAGACATCATGCGGAATGGAGCTGACGCACCCAGAAAAGAAGCACGAGGTAAAAGAACATAGACATTCTATAAGCTCTGAAGAGGAGGTGGTAAAGATGAGCAACATTTTGGGCTTGAGATGAAGATGCTCATGCTACAGAAACACTGAAGAAAAATGCAAATTAGTTTACACTTGTACAGATGCAGTAACGCAAGTAGACAAAGTGATTTTAAGGCTGGCTACGTTGTGAATAGTTGCAATGATGCACCAATGTATAAAACATAGGAATGTATAGAACCTGGATATTCCACAGTGCACTTTAAGCAAGGCTGAAACCCTGTGATTGGAAAGAGTTTTCAGTGTGGCGCAGTCGGAAAATTACTGATGATGATGGAGAAATTCAAGAAAGGCTTGGCTGGCCCAGCACCAAGAGGTCGAGGCCACCGTGAGCCTAGTTGTCCATCCAGTAGTTAAATGCATGTGAGAAAGAAAGAAACTTCTGTGTGAGGTGGAATGGAAAAACACTCAAGGTGTCAAAAGTTCATCATTTAATAGAATTAAATGCTGCAAAGAGCTTGAAAAAATGTGGTCTCCCAGTCACATGGTCAGATCAAAATAGACATTGGGTCGAGCTACACCGAAACCAAGAAGATACTCCCTTAATTTCTCAGGCACAGAAAGCTTCTGCAAGGCCAAGTTCAAAGCCTTAATTGACTGGCAGACTGCAAGAGTGATGATAGATGTTGGGCTAACTGAAAGGGGAGGCATGATCACGCCGACTTTCCATGCACCTGGTGTGGTAGCCTGCATGCTGCTAGCGTGTGGAATATTCCAGAAGGGTACAAAGGTGCCAAACCAATGGTGGAAGGCCATATTTCAAAGAGCCCTTTGGTTTTCATAACCAATAAATTGTCGCGTATCAGTATGACGCGGAAGATGACTTGCACTTGGGATGGGCTTAGTTGCCCACTTGACAGTAGAGACCCAATCACTTCCACTGTCAGTATGGAACGTATACTTAGATGTACCCTGTAATCCTATCACATCCCAAAGTATGTTTTTAGTTCGTTTGCCACGTAGTGTGACGTCACTTATGACGAGTTTTGAATATAAAAGTTGTGTTTTTTATGATATTCGCTGAGAGAAATTGGGCAAACGTCCGTTGATGTCCGTTCTAACTCCCTGTTTTAGTCGATTGCAAATAAAACAGACCACGTTTTTCCAACTTCCTGAGTCAGTTTGATTAAATTCTGCATCCCCATCCATCTCAAAGTATTGCTAACTAATCTTAAATGGCCCTAAGTACTTGGGTTCACTGGGATATCAGCAGACTGAGCACAGGAGTCTGCTCCCCTTTCCATCTAGCACCGACACGGGAACACCCGACTCACACGATTTTTCACAGCAGGGCCTTCCCCTTCAAAGCTCAGTTTCAGAGCGCTCTTAACTTTTTCACTGCCAGATGGCCCAAGTGTACTCGGGGTGCACCAGCAGTATTTTGGCTGACCCCGCAGCTTACAGGGGGGGCAGGCACACCGATACTCACAGCGGGACTGCTCTCCTTCTTTGTTGCAGGAGAGGCCATATGGCACTCACCGTTGCTACCCTCCTTCTGGTGGGGCTTCTGCTTCTTGCTGGGGGCGGGCAAGCACTTCCCTTCATCCTTGCATGGTGGGGGCGGCGCACCCTCGCACCCATCTCGGACTCCAACAGGAGACGGTTTTCTGCTTGCCGGGTGGGGGCGAGCAGGTCCTCACCGTCCTTCTCTGTGCCCGGCATCTGCTTCTTTTCTTCTTCGCGGTTGCGGCCACTCCCTTTCTTGCTCACTCACAGCGGCGGATGGTCTCCATGGCAATGGATGCTGCTCCTATTCCTCTTTGCCTCCTTTCCTGAGAACCACAAAAATGAGGGACAGCAGGGATGACGCATCTCAGAGCTCTTCTTGACTCCGGGTGGCAAGTGTCTTTGTTCTTCTGGTGGCGGATGCCACTTTGGGTGCCCTACTGCTTCAGGACTCTGATCTGGAGTGCTTTCGATTTCCACCGCCTGCCTGGCCCCAGATCTTTACTCAGGCTCTGACAGGGCGGCAAACTGGAGCATCTTGTCGCCTTGTGGGGTGGGCGGGCACCACCTTCTCCTTCCCTTTTGTTGTGGAGCTCGGCACTTTCTCCCGTGGTGGGACCAATCCAATGCTGTGTCACGGCAATGCCACAGGTCTGCGGGTTGCCCCTCTTGACTGCCGCACAAGCACCCTCTCCTCAGAGGGCCATGACCGTAGAGGGGTCTGCCGGCCAGGCGATGGGCATCTTCCGCCCCCTCTTTCGCAGGGCTGGGTGCCACATACAGCATTTACTCTCCCCACCGGAGAACATCTCTTTTCCTCCTTCACTCTTCCATCAAAAGAAAAAGAAATGAAACTCAGAGACGGCCGGGACAGGGAACCCCGCAGAGCCCATCCTCATCGCCATTGTTGGGGGGGGCTGGCCATGGACATCAAGCTGGCCTCCTGTGGGAGTACATATAGTGATATGACAGCAGTACCATGGAGCCCCAGTGCCTCAGGGGTTTGCCAGGCGACATCCAGTCTTGGATGGAGGCAGGGCACAGCTTGCCCAGCACACGCGGACCCTGGCCACCTTACTGGTGAGAGGGCCCCATGGCAATATGGCCTGCAGGCCCATGCTCACACTATATGGGCCTGCAGGCCTCAATGAGACATGGACTCAAGTCATTCCATCTTGGAGTCTGCAGTCAGTCTCCTGCACGTGCCTGCAGGGGTTCCTTTTATTAGCTTGGGCCATGACCCAGTCATGGCCCATCTTACAAGGGCAATACACGTGGGAGTGACAAATCCCCTTAAAAGGGTGATACATGTGAGAGGGTCACAGCACAACCCTGCCTAATGTGTGAGACCTCCTAGCGTAATCCAGACTGCGTGCATCTAGTGAACGGGAAGGAGCTTTAGGAGTTCTACTGAAACTGGTGGAAGATGACATCCTCATCAGGCCCAGAAACAAGACAATACTGTCCCTTTATTATTAATTCAAAATGGTTATGGGAACCTTCTGGTATTCAAAGACATGCTAAGGCCTGAAATGAGAATGCTAAATACAGAATTCAATCTGGAGAATGTTACTGTTATATTCAGTAACCAGGCGGTGGCATGCATATGATGTGGTGGAGTGCTCATTCCTTGCTAGCTCATTCTTAAAAGCCAGTGGGCCAAGATACAACTGTGGTCACAAGGGCTATGGTGTGGGAGGGGCGGGTGGCTATGGCCTCTTGGCACCCACTCCACAATGTAAGACTTTGGCATTTGTGAACTTTATTTGGAGAGTTTGGATAATAAGGGTTATTTTGCAAACTCTAGCTCAGGAGTCTGAAACCTTTCCTCTTCAGGTTTTTTGGACTACAATTTCCATTAGCCCTAGCCAGCACAGTTAATAGCGAGGGATCATGGGAGTTGTAGTCCAAAATATCTGGAGATAGAAAGGTTGCAGACACCTGCATCTAGCAGAACGCAGTGCTGTACACTGAGGACTGCAAGGTATTGCATTGTCACTCTTCCCCTGTTTATACTAGGGCTTTTATCTATTGAATAAATGTTTTGATTTGATATCGTGATGCCGGATATCATATACCCAAAGATGACTTTAGGTTTTATGGGGTAGGAACTGCTGATTCTTCATGCAGCAAATGGATGGCAACTCATCCAACACTGTTTCAGCGTGTATAAGATTTTACATGTGTTTTGTAATTTCTATGTTCCTAAACAATCAAAAATTAATTGATTGTTTCATTGTCAAAGTAATTGTATCAGATGTTAATGGGCAAATGAATGAGTGAAGTACATCACCAGCCAATTAGCGCAAAAGCAGACTTGTCGAGTAACTATGGAAAAAAGAAAGGGGGGTGGTGTCCTGTCTATGGAAGTCAAAGCTCTTTGCAATTTATTTAAATGCAAATCTAATCTGATGTGTATCCAATCCCCTTCTGTAGCTTTATTTGTGCATATCAAAGGGTAGGCATACATACAAAGGAGTAATAATACACGTGCGCTAGCTTATGTGAGACGAGGAGTAGTTTTTATTTACTAACCTCAGTCACTTTATCACTTTTTTAGGAAAATCAGGAATTGCATTATACAATAATTCAATTGATCCGCACATTCAGAGAACCATGATGCATGAAACATTGTGCGGGAGGCATAAAACAGAACCGAAATCAATTGATACATGAATATGCCGTATGATGACACTCTTTGAGAAAGACACATATACAAACAGATTTCTTCTGGTATTTAGTACATTTTGTTCTTCTCATAATTCACCATATATGAACAACAGGTAAGGAACACGTTTACCACACTAAAATAGAACAAACACAACCTGTTGTTGCTCTAAACACAGGACCTTGGATAGGTCTGACACAAGCCAGGCTAAAGGGTGACCAAAATGGATCGTCGAGTAACTATAGCTGCAAGACCCATGGTCTGTCGGATGAGCGGGGCACAACTCTACCAACAGTTCTAGGTGGAAAGATTAGGTGCCATAAACAAAGGCCTACCAACAAGTTCAATTTTGACACTAAAACATCAACTTTGTCCGAAGTGTACCAGGGTATGTGCAAAAATATTACTTTGCCTATGGTGGCACACAGCCTTGCAAGGGCCATGTCAAAAAACAGCAGATGATTTACATTAAAACCTGCCAAGCACCCTTCCAAATCCATCCCTAACCTGCTACTGAACCAGAGCACTATTGTGTTCCTCCCTGCCGGTGCAGCCGGTGGAGGGAGGGATGATCATCGCCTGCATCAGGGGCCCTGCAGAGGAGCCAACAAAGGATACGACACGTTTGCTCGGGCTCGTGCCCAGAACTGCCTGCCTTCCGGCAGGGCTGGCCCTTTATTAAACATGCGCCTCACGTCACCGCGCATTCCTCCTTTTTTCCAACAAAATGCAATGACTCACGAACAGATAACCCCATCAAACAACATCACCAATTTTCCTGTGCAAATCTAGTCCGGCACAGTTCTGCACTCTCCACCGTGTCATTTCACCACTCATATTCTCTCAGCCTCTTCTGAGCCTTTGGGGCTTCCCTTAGGTCACACCAGCTGGGCCTTTGCCGGGGAGCTGTCTCAGGGCCAGATCCCCCCTCTGGCTCACCTTCATCTTCTGGATACGCCCCCTCAGATCCTTCTGATTGCTACTCAGGCTCTCCACTCGGGGTCGCTTCTCCCTCGCCCCGGTGACTCGAAGCATCTGGTGTCAGCTCTGCCTCAGCCTGGGACTGTCTGTCTCCATCGGTCCACATTTGCTTGGGCACCCTCTTGAACCACAAAGCATTCTTGCCAATCTTCTGTTGCCCTCATGCCACTGTCACCATCGTTCCTTCCGTTCGGGTCACTGTCCAGGGTGCACAGTCATACCGTGTTTCAAGCTTGGACATTGTGGGGTTTCACAGCACCAATACGTGATCGCCGACCTTGTGTCTCGACCTTCTTGCATACATCCTGACGCTCATGTGATCGTTTGCTGCCACTTTCCTTTGTTGAGTGCGGTCGCTGTCGAAGGTGTTTACTCCTCTGCTTGGGTGGTGTGGTATGGTTGAGTTTACCAATGTCCCGTACATGAGGTCCACCGGGGGTAAGTTGGTGGAGCTGTGGGATGCCACCCGGTAGTTCCGAAGGAATCTGTATAGATCCACTCTCAAGGGGCTGTTTTGAGCCCTGGATATGCATAGCAATTATATGGGCCAAGCGCCTTCCCAGATCGTTGTGTGGTAAGGCCCTCGTTTGTTCCAAGATAAGGGAAATGACCTTGGGCTAGCGAGGGGGCAGGAGCAAAGGGCAGTATTGTGAATGACGGCGTATGAGCGCAGACTGTTCAAGCAAGTAAAACTAAACTCTCTCCAAGTTCAAAATAGAAAGGAAGAAGGGACAGCAAAGGGCAAAAGTGCACTGCGCCTATTTCCGTAAGCCTCAGTTATAGGAAACGGTACCACACATACAGACACTCTGCCAATGATATATACAGGAACACAATATATTCCATGTAAACAACTTTGACTCGTACAGTGTAACATGGAACTCGAAACAAGCCTTCCTCCCCTAGTGGGCGTCACAATCAGTGCTGAAAATGGACTACACTGACTTTGGAAAACCCTGGCCTTTTCAAGTGGGTTCAGAGTGATGTGGCGGGTCTTAGCCCTGACCCAGGCTGAGCAGTCCAGAGCAGTGTGTAGAAACGAAGGTTTCCCGTCACTCAAGGTAAGTTATAGTGTCTTTATTGTCCAGGTCCAGCTCCTTCATCACACAATAGGATTGTCGGGGAAACACGTAAGACAAGTAGAAAGGAGAAACACTGGGACAGCCCCACACCCCATAAACACCTTTGCTAACTGACCAGCTCAACCGTCAATACTAGAACTCCTGAACCTCCACATTCCACACGATGACACCCTCATCATTCCACAAGCCTAGTTATGAGCAAATGCTCATAAGCCTACATAATAACACTTCCCTCTCCCTTGGGAAACAACAAAGGGAAAAATGACCAGCATCGTACCCAAGTCATCACAAGACCAGCACTGACGTACAAAACATGGCGGCCGTCCTTGTCAGCAATAGCAGCACCCAACACAAGGAAAACTTTCACTGGGCCAACCGGACCACTACCATAAATGCTCCACAGGCCCAACCGGACCACTAACAAAACACCACACCACCACCATGACCAAACTCCAGATCAAATGGCAATGTAATTTCTTAGTTACAAATACCACCTTAAATTCCACCAACGGCTACAAAACCCCTCGATGGGAACCTACAAGAAACAAAAATAACAAATAATGCACTTCCACCATTCCGAGCTGCCCCTCGGAGCCCAGGACTGCCACTCCCAGATCACACAGTTCATTAGAGAACACAACTACCTAACCACCCTATGCCACCATCGCACAAACATCCTCCCACTCTGGTCTGCACCCCAGAGTCTTGGAACTGCCACTTCCAAGCACAATCCAGCTCAACAGAGCACAACAAATGCTCAACACCATCGAGGGACCACGCAAAACTAAACAACCAGTCCACTCCACATATATCTTACAAGGTAATAACCAAATATCCTAACACTGCCTTTGATTTGAATTGGTTTATTGACAAACATAAACACGCCCCCTACCCAACCGGTAGAAAACAATCCTGGGGCAAACCATAGCACCGCCAGGCATGGCATTGAAACACCTATAGACCATGTGCATAAGACATATACTCCCTATATGACCCTAATGAGACCACAAGGCTACGTGATAACCACGTACTCACCACAGAAAACCCAACTGCAATGGTGGACCCACCCAGCATCCACAAACCCCAAAAATGGGAAATTGACCCAACCCGGCATACATAACGGAGTCTGCTGCAGAGTCTTTCAGTCTGTGGTTGTGACAAGACTCTACAGCGTTTTGCTCCAGATCTTTGTGAGGAACTGAAATCCCTCTTGGCCTCTTATCCTCTTTCTATTACCATTGCTGCCTCCTTCAAAATACCCAGCAAGCCGCGGGGCGGCCACAGAGTCTGCTGCAGAGTCTTTCGGTCTTTAGGCTCTGCAGGCTCCGCGGCGCTGCAATACCCCGCTCGGACATTGCTGTAAAGGACTTCAGTGAAAGAAAACCCCTGCTGACTGGCTTCGCACAGCACACAACCACAACATTCCCCCTGCAGTGAGTGATAAGCCCTCCCTCCCTCCCCCCTGTTCGTCCGATCATTCTCCTCATGCCTGCCCCGCTCCCTCCCTCCCCTCCCACGGCGTGTGCTCCGGCGGACACCTGCAGCCCCCTCTGTGCCTTTCTCCTCCCACCTGTGGACTGCGCCATGGGGGCATGCCTCTTCAGCTGCCCGCCGCACCCTGCAGAGGGGCCCCGCTGGGGGTCTCCGACATCCGCCTTCACGCCTGGCAGCCACCTCCCTGCATTTATCTGGTGGACCGACAAGATCTCCTCGCTCCCCCGCGAATTAGGAAGCCTCCGTTTACCAAGCACCGCTACAACAGCGTCTCAGCTCCCCAGCTCGACGCCTTTCCCTCCAGTGTCTGTGGCTTCCCTGTGCTGCCGTTTCCATCCCAACACTTGACAGAGCCACCTGCTCTCTTTGTCCTTCACCACCCCCCACCCGTGCCGCTCGAGGACCACACTGAGAGCAACGGCCCACCTGATCCGAAAAGTTGGACTTCTTTGCTCGCACCATCAGTTTCCAGCTATATCAACAAACAACCAGTCTTCAAGATAAGCCTGCGTTGTGCCGGAATACACTCACAAGCCCAGCTGCTACCTCAACTCTTGCAAAACACAGCTAAACCACCAAATACCAAAAGCACAACGAATGCAGACGGATCCTCCAAGCACTGACTCGCCAGTGTCTCACTAAGAACACAAATCACCCAGAACAAGATCCAACCCTGTGTGCAAACCGGTCCAGTTCTGCAGAAGAACTAGGACCATCACCGTCACAAAGCTTTAGGAGTGTGGCACCCAGATCCACATAGAGCCAAGACAATACACTTTCAGGAATCGAGAAGGAACTACATCTGGGAAACAATACCCCACAAAGAGACTGATACTCAACGACTACACCTGCCGAGAGACTCAAAGGGCTTGCCCCTTGGATCTCAGCAGAGCTTCTTCAACGTCCACCTTACAGGAGACCGGAAGGGCCGGCCCCTTGGACCTTCCAGCCTGCAGTCTCAACATCATTGCTTCTTACCAAGTGACCACCTCTGCTGAGAGACCGGAAGGGTTTGTCCCTTGGATCTCAACAGAGTCTCTCTAAAGCCCTCTGCACAGGAGAGCGAAAGGGCTTGTCCCTTGGATCCTGTAGCTTGTAACTGCAACATCAACCTTCGAACCTCTCACTAATCGAACACATCTGCTGTGAGACCGAAAGGGCAAGTCCCTTGGATCACAACAGATCCTCTGCAACACCCTCTACTTAGGAGACCGAAAGTCCCCTTGGATCCTGTAGAGTACAACTGTATTTTTGCACCATTTTCACTGTTAGGAGACCGAAAGGGCTTCCCCCTTGGATCCTAACTGAAACTTCGATAATACAGCTTCCTCCAAGAACCCAGAAAGAATATCGCCTTAGGATTCTACATTGCAGTATCAATAAACACTCTCCTTCTCCGCCCAGGAGACCTAAAGGAATCTCTTCAACAACTTCAAAAGAGCAACTGTGACACGCTCAGCGCCTTGGATCCTGATAGGGCCTGTCCGACGGACATTGAAACAGACCCTAGACAAACAAATGAGAAATGTCGGCAACTGGACCCAAACAGCAATCTGCTGTACGCCCTAAAACAAGACTAAGAACTAAACTCAACACAGCTGCTATGTCTGCCCTAGATTCCTCGCAATTAACTTTGTAACAATCCCTTTGTAGAGCTCAGACAATAAAACCCATCCTGAACCACCATCAACAGAAAGCAGACCTGGATATCGAGCATGCCCCCATCCCAGATGACCTTCCGAAAATAAAAACTGAACCTACAACCTTGGATCTAAATAGACAAATGAACGATCAGCAAGGCTCTCAGAATCAGACGAACATACAAGCACAAATCCATAGCACCAATGCCACAACTGAACATCATGCTATTCAAGGCACCGACACTGATAAGGACCCTGATCTAGCACCTGCACGACCAAGAAACCCTCTACTCAACCATCCAACGAGATTCAACCAATAGATGCTGACTCACAAAGTCACAACGAACATCAAGAACTACCACCACCATCGTCTTTAAATCTACACCCTCTCTACCAACCAAACACCAACGAAACCGCAGTAAATGGAAAGCCAGATCTAATGATAGACGACACCTCGGTTAACGGTACCACACAACTAAAATGTGACATGAAGGTTGCGATGCCACATGAACGACTTGCATCAACACTACGCGACACAAACGCCACCAAGAAAGCTTCTGTGATAACAGAAAAATACACCAATTTACCCTACAAGTCTCCTGATGAACTACATCAAGAACTATCTGCGCCACCCTTAGAACCAAACAAACATGAGATCTCGAACGATACTGCCAAGAAACAACCAAGCGAACATACCACTGACACACTCAAGACTCTGCCTGTCAACAAAGAAGATCTATCTGCGATTATAAAAAATTCCAACATTCAGAAAATCAGCAAATCTCATTCAGATGAACCACGACCTACCACTAGCCTACAAAAAACACCAAACAGCCTAACACAACAAACGAAGAAGGAAAAAGCAAGACCAGCTAAACTTGCATGGCTACATACTCATAACTCAATCAAACTTGCTCAAGCTCCAGAAAATCTTGATAACCAAACCATAACCAAGGCAAGAAGACTCTCAATGGATATTACAGAAATTGAATCAATCATGCTAAGCCGCGAAAAACGAAAATAATTATCTGGCAACATAACTGGAAACCGCCAATCACAGCTTACCTCGACCCCATGCATGACACAAGGAAACGGACAAAGACCAATTAAAAGAGAAACTGAATCAACTCAATCAAGAAACCAAAACATTCCTACTCAATTCACCTACGATACAGACGAATCCTACTACACACCTGATCCTATGACCAAGAACAAACATCCCACACCCCATTCGAGTTCAACAGAAACCAAATATATCAATGCAACATCCAACAAACCTGATCATGAGAATCATACCAACCCAAGGATCCCGACAGTGCTCTCGCAATCCATGATCCCATACATGAAGTTACACAAAGCCATGAACGATAATATCAAGGACCAAGAAACTCTTTTAGCACTGATACATTCCAAACATATCTACATAGAGAATTTCATAACTACAATCGAATCTTGTTTGAATTCGGAAGCAGAGCAATCCAATCGATGTCAACAACGCCTCTCAGAAATAGCAAGAAGCGACCGTCAAGACAAAATCAACCTTAATACTGAAGTATTAGCACTACTCAAAGCCCAACATCAACATCAAACAACACAGAAACTTAGCCAAAGAGAAAAATCCTCATCCCTCCACAAAGTACAATAAACCCTCAAATCAGCACGAACAGACTGTGGCCTTACAGACCCGCGGACCAACAGATCCACTGTCAGAACACTCGACCCAAGACGAAGATCTCCTCAACCTCTCAACCCATGGAGAGCAGCTAACAGATGACACCGCGCCACCCAGGCATCCCGCAACGTCCTGAAGTTTCAAAATAATAGATGAATACACCAACAATCACGAACCACAACAAATAGACATCTACGAAGGAATCTCAGAGGACTCACTACAAGAAACCTCAGATATATCTCACAACCCTGGCTCCCCTGTCTCATCACTAGCAGAATCTTATGAGCAAGTATCGGATGACTCACTCAGCTCACGTTCATCAACCAACACTGATTGTACTTTTCCTTCATTTGTCAATCCGCTCCAACAATACCAAATATACGAAATCCACATCGAAAACAAAACAAACAGACCTGAACCATTAATACTTAACAGAACAAACACTCTACGACTCTTTGCAGCGATTTCACAACTACAACAAATAACAACAAAAAGATTGACTTAATAACCTTCAAAGATGACAAGCACCTAGACAAGATTGTTGCTGAACTCTCTGACCCAAATGATCAAGAACTGATCTTATCAAAACGCGCCCAACTTCTCAAACTGGGCTTTAACTGCTGGGCATTTATATCAACAAGAAAACAGCAACTGAGAAAGCAGACGAGCAACCACACCAAGGATCGCTCAGAAAATGCTACACCTTGGACTCACGGTGGCCAACGGGAAGAGTGGAACAGACGTGACCGACCATTCAAAAGAATCTACGATCTAGAATCCTCATTCACAGAAACTGTATCCTCAAGAATCTCAGTCTACTCTCAATCATAACAACCACTGAAGCCAGAAATCATATGGTCGCTCTGCTCATGGAATACTAGAGGAAACATGCATTTGTTTACCGAGCCTTCGACTGATCTTGAAAACTATCACATCATATGTCTCCAAGAAACGTGGATCAGCAAAACGCCAGCGTGCGATGGATTCCTCACCTTCCTCAATCCCGCCATAACTAAAAAACAAGGAAGACCAGCATCAGGCCTGCTTACTCTACTCAAAATAAACCCTCAATGGAAAGTATTGACTAGTGAAAACATCAACCCCTGGATACAATTAACAATAATAACGATAATCGAGAATAACCAATCCAAAAAAACTGCTGAAATAACAATTGCTATGTTGAATCTATATTGGAACCCCGCAGCAATTACAACGGAGACATTCATCGACGGTGTATTTATCACACTTGATAAACTAGTCAGAACATATCATTGCCTATAAATAATACTCTGCGGAGATCTTAACATCAATCTAATCACACAAAGCGGCACCTTCCAAAATCACGATTAACTTTCATCAAAAGCAACAAGGTGGATGAATGAAATACAAACTCGAGAGCTCATCCTTTTAAACCATGCAAGGAACAACTCAACCTCCTATGTGTCAACATGGGCCAGAGGATCCTCATCTGCAATTATCGACTACTTTTTCCTTTTACAAACCCTGCATGAATCGGTGAAATCAGCCCAAACGATACTCTCAGAAAACAGCGACCACAACAAGTTGACAGTGCTTTCTCATGCCACCATCAAACAAGACTTAACTCCAAACTTATGTCCAGTTGAACTCGACGGAACTTCCTCAAGGCTCCGCATCCCGCAAGCAGTGATATCTCTTCTATCGACAAAATTTCACACCTCGAACAAGACTGAACTTGAAAAACTGAATTACGAGTGGATCCTCCTTCATTCCAACAAACAACCAAAAATCGACCACAAAAAACCCACCTACACTTGTACAACCAGGAAATAGCAGAAAAGAAAAAGGCCCTCGTGAAATCGTTAAGGCAGCTGAAGAAAACAAAAACAACAGAAAACATATTGCAGATTTCGAAATTGAAACAAGCTTACAACAATTGTAAAAAGTCGCAAAAAAAAATGTTGCTGCAAACAGATGCAGAAACCATAATGAAGAGACATACCAATCGAATAGCACAAGCGATCTCTGGAATCTACTGACTGTCAATGCTCAAAAACAGCACAAGTTAACGGCCAATGTACCGAAACCTCGGTTGCACACTTTTCAGACATCTACGCAGATCATCCGTTCCAACCTGAAAAAGAATCGATCAATATCAAAGTAAAATGGACGGTAACCGCCACCTACGAGGACCTGCTATGTATGATTAACAACCGCAATACATCAACAGCACCTGGTCCTGATGGTCTTTCAAACGCTGTATTGAAACAAGATCCTCCGGCATGGGCAAACTTCATGTGCCAGATAATACACATCATAAACAGGCTCAACCAAATCCCAACCTCCTGGAGATTGGCTACAATTGTCCCCATACACAAAGAAGGACCCTGCAACCAGAATTTCTGCCCAATTGCTCTGTTGGACCCACTTGGAAAACGTTTCACAACAACACTTCTCAGACAACTAACCCCTTGGGCAACATCCAATGGCCGGATCTCAACACGACAAACAGGCTTCACTCCTAATGTTGGAACTAATATCAATCTACTGCATCTCATCAAACATGAGGCCATCAACACCAAGACCACGATATTGACTTAAAGATGACCTTTGATACCATATCACAGCAAAAGCTATGGGCAAAACTTAAAACATGGAGTTGCCCCCCGAACATTCTGGAACCAATCATCTTACTCTATTCAGATACTTCAATAAAAGTAAGACCTACAAAACAAGGCTTGACCACCAACCCAATGAACACATACAATGGCTTAAAGCAAGGATGCCCCTTAGCAGCAACCCTTTATAACCTATTCACATCTGACATAGAACAGCATCTGACCAGCAGCCAAAAGAACCCGCCGAAAATAAATTCAACACCTGTCCCTGTCATGGAATATGCGGATGACATCATTCTGCTCGACAAAACTCCATCTGGAATACAAGTTGCCTTGACATTACTGTGCAACTATATGGACAACAATGAGCTAACCATCAATGTCTCAAAAACACAGACTGTGACTCTAACAAGACCACAATCAAAATCAATACACCAACCACAATTTAACATTAGTGGAATTTGATTGGAAAATGTCACAACATTTAAATACCTTGGCATACTTATCAACCAATCCAAGACTGAAGAACAATGGTTGGACAAAGTGGAACAAAAGGCACAAACACTGGCACGTCAGGGATGCATACTCCACAGAAAATATGGAAAATCCTCATGTAAACCGATCATTGCCTATTATCGATCAAAATACATCCCGGTAATAACATACGGAACAGAAGCAATATTGAATACAGAAAAAGTAAACTGGATGAAACTTGAATCAACCTTCTGGCGAAAGATTCTCTGTCTCCCTCACTCGTATCCGGTGCTGAGAATAAGATACAAACTCGCAACACAATCTATTAGATCTATTGTATGCTGGAAAAGAATAGACATCTATCGTAAACTACTATTGGATGAGAAAACTCCTGCCATTCAAATTCTGAAAACCCAACCAAACACCGTTAACAACACGGTCCTAGAAAAATTGAAAAAATCTATCATTAAAGAAATGGAACAGGAAGAGATCTCTGAAGAACTCTTAATTATGCGTCCTCAACACGCCAAATTCAAATTATTACAGAACGATTGGATCAAAACTATTCAATTGAAAAACACCTACAAACAGACTCTCCAATGTAACAAAGACAACAGAAAATTAAACGAACCACAGCCGTACTTGCTACTATTTCCAGATCAAAATGTCAGATCGATATTCCTGAGAATCCGCCTGAATATTCTACCAACAAACTCTTAGCTTGCAACAACAAGACAGATCGTCAAATTACAAAACTACTGTCGCTTCTGTAAAGTTAAAAATACACCGGAAACCATATTCCACCTGGTGATGGAATGTCAGTCTCTTGCACTCCAACGCAAGCACTTTGGCTCCCACTTTGATCTCACATTGCCACAAATGAACACAGAAGAAAGATGGGCGGCCATCCTCAGTGGAAAGAATAACAAATACATATACACAATCTCCCTCTTCCTCTCCAGCATCCTTGATCTCAATGGAAGAAAGGCTTGAACCATGATAATAGACAACAGACTTTTTTCTCTCTTTTTTTTTCTTCTTCAAACTATCTCACATCTGACCCACAATGATGGAAAAGTTTGACACCAAACTAAAACATCAAAAAAAAAAAATAATAATAATTACATAACCAAAACATCACAATACGAACACTATGGACCCTACCCAGCATTCATAATACATATACAGATCATCAGAATATGAACAATGTGGACCCTCCCAGATGTCCACAAAGGATGACCATAAACTCACAACTACACCAGAACGGCATGTCACGTGGACCCAGCCGGCCATCGACAACTCTTTTAACTAATGCATAAAATGGGAAGGCTCAATAGACCACCCGGCTATGTACGCCCTAACAACCACCAAACACCATAATCCTGCATCAGAAACAAAACATCATCACCACAATATCACCACATACACTCACTCACCTCACAAACACAACACGACATGAAAACATGAGATATCATGCAATTCATACAATTATCACATTTGTGGTGAAATTGTGCATTACAAATACATTTAATACATGCAAATCAACATTGTACTGTAGACCGCCACCCTCAAATCCAATAGACATTCCAGTCCCTTGGATATATCACCGACAAGTCCAAAATCCAATGCAACACCCAGTACTACGGAATAATACCCAAACCCGTTGCCTAACCATGTTACATTGCTACATCACCATCAGTCTCTATGAACGCACCACCCACAAGTCCTTGAATCCCGCATAGAGAATAATCCCTCTAATCCCATGGGAGCACCACCCTAAATAGTGACATAGGCTAACAGCATTTCTAACTAGGCCTTGACAAAGACTATGAGGCCACAACAAAACACTCCACTGGGATGGGACAACGGCCTCGACGACATCTATCCCTTACACTACCATGAGTCTACCCTACACCCCACGGTGGGCCACAACATCAACACAACACCACACTGGCCCAAAACACTAACCTGCAAAGAACAGTTGTTCAACACTGTTCCAATTGATACGGTTCCTTGAAGTGCCCAAACGCGAAATCCAGGAGGTGAAAATTGCACACATTACTTCAAGCGCCGGCACATGAACTCTCATCGCACGATTCACCGTCCTCTGCTGGGTTTCCATCACCAGGACCAGGACGGCACGAAGAACCCCCCGGAACGGGTTGCAATATCCTCTGCTGGCAGACCCCACCAGGACCATCCACAACTGCCGGCCACATTGCTGGAAAGGAAACATCCACGGCATCACCTCCATCGCCATGCTTCTGCATCACGTGATTATCCCTCGTAAAATCCAGAAATAAACTACGAAACTTGGCGTTTACTTCAATGCCGACGTGGGCGGGACACGACCCACAAGAGCACCAACGGCCTTGGCGGTAATTGGCTCGCCAAACCACTCTTGCTGGCGACGTCACCATTGTGCCCCTAGGCTCTGCACCATCCACATCAATCCCCGTCCTTCTGGGAAAAGGACCAGGCGTACACTGCCTTTGGCCCCATTCTTCCTCGCTCTCAGCCCCCCGATAGGGAGCAGGCGTCCACAACCGCCGGCGCACCAACCGACATCCGGACTGCCTCGCCTCACCAGTTTCCATGTGGGTCGTCTCCAGGCTGCTCACCCCACTTCTCCAGAGATCAAAAGGAGACACCTCGGATGGCACTCAGCTCCGCCTCCCAGCCGCTCCGCACACGGCCGTCGCAAGGGAACTGCTGTTCTGACAGGAACCGCTGCTGATAGAAATCCTGCGCAGCGCTCACTGCAACGAGATATTGGCAGCAGCCAAGTCCAAAAACACGCCGGAATATTTTAAGCCCAAGCCGGCCCACTGCTGCTCGAGTCACGTACCCTCCGATGGCACTCACTGCTCTGCCCAATCCCTGGCAGCTCACCCAGCACGAGACCTGCACCGTGGACAAAACAGACCTCTGTACCAGAATCCGCTCGGGGTGCGGGGCTTCCTCTGGGGGCAGTGTTCTCCGGTGGCACAGAGCTGCACCCCCCCCCCCCCCAGCAGCAATGGCCTATCCTCACAATCCCATCCTCGTTGCCAGTGTAGTAACAAAGGTTTCCCGTCACTCAAGGTAAGTTATAGTGTCTTTATTGTCCAGGTCCAGCTCCTTCATCACACAATAGGATTGTAGGGGAAACACGTAAGACAAGTAGAAAGGAGAAACACTGGGACAGCTCCACACCCCATAAACACCTTTGCTCACTGACCAGCCCAACCGTCAATACTAGAACTCCTGAACCTCCACATTCCACACGATGACACCCTCATCATTCCACAAGCCTAGTTATGAGCAAATGCTCATAAGCCTACATTATAACACAGTGCGTCAGTAAGACACATTTTGCCAGAGCACAGATATGTCTTGTTCCGGACCAATTGCTCCCCTACTCACGATACCATTAACCTCCCCTCAACTGCTCAACTGCCGACTGTGAGTTTTCACCCACCTCGGCTGTAGACGAGCAACACCATTTGGATACTGGCTTTAGAACCCCTCTCTTGCCCACCCCCAAAATACTGGGACGGTACTCTAGCCGCCGTTTTAACTTCGAAGCTGTCCCAACGATGACGCCTATCATAACAACACTTCTCTCCATCACCTTAACAACGACTGCAAGCACTTTTTAACACTTCGCTTTGTGAAAATATTTAGGTGACTCTGCTTGTTGCATCTGAAAGCCCACATACAGCTTCCGGTATTTACCACACCTGTGCCACCTTGCAAGAAAGTTAAACAGAGCCACAACTTGAAAATCCTTTTAAAAATGGTTTTTGTAAACTCCACGTCGTCTGGTAGTGAAACACACAATAAAGGCGTTTGCTGTTTTTGGAAATGTGCATTTCTTTAACATCATTCATAATACCAGGCTGCTCAAAATAATGACTATACGCAGGTGTTTATCACTAAGAGGTTCTTTTGTTGTGTCTGCAAAGTAACTTATTAAAACCAAGATGAGATTTGTTTAGTCTCATATTAATTTGGATTGCAATACCTGAAGGTTTCCTTCCATTCAGAATGTTAAAAAAAAGAGTGCTACAATCATACTCTCTTTCCTTGACAGGTTTGTGTAAGAATGTGCATATTGTCAGTTTGCTTATCACGTGATTTGCGCACTGGCAAGTAATGCCTATAAAACAGTTTTTTGTAGCTCTTGAAAGCCAAAACGTAACAAACATTTGGACCAACTGGGGCTCACCATCGATGTGCATAAGCGCCCAAACTATAGAAAGGTTTAAAGCACTAACCATAGTGTGTGATCCTCGGCAAAACCATAGAAAGGTTTAAAGCACTAACCATAGTGTGTGATCCTCGGCAAAACTACAGAAAGGTTTAAAGCACTAACCATAGTGTGTGATCCTCGGCAAAACCATAGAAAGGTTTAAAGCACTAACCATAGTGTGTGATCCTCGGCAAATCATTGAATCTCACTGTCCTTTATCCGTAAGAATTGATAGTCTCTACAGGTGAGAGAGTTAACAGACTATATGCTATTCAAAAAAGGCCTTGTTCACGATGAATATACTATAGTGCGTTGTTTATTGGTTTCATTGGGTTTTCATCAGGTGCCAACCATGCAGATCCTTTTTGTGGGATGCCCAGAGCAAAGGGAATCAATCCTATCTTTCAAATGCCCGGGGAACATTTAGATCGGTCAACTGCAAACTGAGGGTTGAGAAGAGCTCAGTGCTTTACAAGTGCCCTTACAAGTATGCCTCAAGTGCTCAGTACACGAGATGTTTTCAGTGCATCAGAAGTGCTTCATAAGTGCACAAGAGATAAGGAGGGGCCAGCATGAAAACGAGAACAACTAATAAATAGCGGGAAAGGGAAGAATACGTGGACATTTATACCAAGCAAGAGAACTGCGGGAAAGCTTACGCTCAGCGGTGGTTTCCATCGGATTTGCTGAAAAGGAACATCTTGAGTCTTTTGTGGAACTTGAGGTGGGTTTCTCCTTCTCAAGCAGTTCCACGTGCAGAATCCTGAAACTCCCAAACTTCTGCCTCCAATCTTCTTTTTTTCCTCCAGAAGTGGCAATAGCAAGGTGTTTTGGAGCCCGAGATTCTCAGGAGCCTTCACGAGGTATTGTTTTACTTTCTACCTAAGACACAGCGGATCCCGGTGCCAGCAAGCTTGGGGAATTAGGCAGAGGATTTTAAAGTCAATTCTCTCTCCGATAAGAAGCCAATGCAGGGATAGAAGTGCAGGTGAGCTGTGATCTGTAAGCTTGAGGCCCAGAATGAGTTCTGCGGCTGACATTTGGATCACCTGTAATTATTGTGGAAGGCCGTGAGGGGGCCCAGAAAGGAGACTGTTGCAACCGTCCAGGCGTGAGAGAACCACTGCAGAGATGATGGGAACCTTTGAAGTCATGTTTAGGAGCCTTGTGACATGCAGCAAACGAAGAGATTTCTTGGTGAGTTCTTGAATCTGAGGCTCAAAGGGCATTCAAATGTCAAAGACATCACTGATGTTTTAGCCCGAGGCAACAGGGGAGTTAGGGTGCTCCTGGGAGGGATACCTGATGTAGGGGCGGGGAGCAAGAAAGGAATGGCCGAAATAGGCGATCACCATCTTGAAGGCATTCAGGCAGAGGTTGTGGACAATCATCCTGCTCTGAATTATATTTATTTATTTATTGTGCATTTGTAAGGGGCTTATACATCAAGACATTGGGCCTGGTAAAAGCATCACGGCTGTCCTTGTGTTTCAAAGCGCCCACAAGGCAAAGGGGGGGAACAAAGGCAAATAGAAACTGATGAACAGGAAGGGGCGGTCCTACGAGGTCTTGCGAGCATTCAGAACGTGCAAGTGCAAGGAGATAGAGAAGGGACAGGGAAGGGGGGAAGTGCCACTAGGGAAGTGCTGAGGAGGTAGTAATCTGGAGCTGGCAGTGGATGCAATGATGCATAAGTGTAGATTCCCAATCATTTAAGGCGAGCTAAGTGTCAACGATCTGTGTGCTTCTTAGATATAATAAGAAGAATCCTAATAATAAAATGCGATTATGATTTATACTGCATACTGCTGCTATTAGCATGGTCTCCAGAGGCTCTGTAAGGGGGTTGATGCTGGTTGGTTTCCCGGGATGTGGAGAGAGTGCAGGATTGCGGTGCTCTTGGGTTGCTGCGTCCAGACCGGAAGTACCCTAAGCTCTGGGTGTGTGGGAGTTCACAGGTGTTTTGTGTTAAGGGCATTGAGGAGCGTGAGTCCATAAAGGAGACGCAAAGTGCCCATAGTGTTACGAAGCACTGGGCAAGGCCTGGGCTTTGTAAGCTGGTTACAGTGGCTGTCACGTAGGTGACAGGGATCAACAGACCATTGAGACCAAAATTAAGGTGTACCAACAATTTTATTAGGGATATTGTGTACAGTAGGGGCCAACATAACATTCAAACATTGAAAGAAAAAGTTGGAAGAAAGCAACACAAAGTCTCCAACTAAAGGGTAGGCCAAATTATTGTTGCAATGGCTGAACGCAAACAATACAGTCTCTCAATTTTCATACATGGGCTCCTTCTGGAGGTGCTAATGTGTCTCTCCCCTTTGATCTTTTATTGGATGGCCCACGGGACTCCTGCACCTTTCTTGGGGCCAGCTTCCTTTGTGCAGGCTCACTGTGTTCCCATGTTCCTATGCTCAGTTATCTCTGGCCATTCTCTTTTGGGTCTTTTCTAGGAGTAGCCTCTGGTAGAGTGGACACTGGCGCAAGGTGGGTTGATCCATCCAGATTTAAATGGTGCCCTTTCAATAAGACCCTTTCACCTCCCTTTTTGTAATATTTGGTCTTCTCCCACGTTGTTACCTCTTGCCACCTTCTGTAATCTACCGGTTTGCAGGCATGCCACCTTTTCATTTATCCTCCCACCTCTCATACCCGCACAGGGCCAGACCGGGCCTTGTGAACCTACCTACCTATGGTGACTTTCTGTTCTCTTCCTAATTCTCCTTGCTCTATTTTCCTACAGCATTCGAATCTCCATATTTCTTCCCACTCTCTATTAACAACTCATCCTGATGTCTCCCCTACTGCTTCTCAACCTCTCCAATACTCTCTTCTTGATGTTCTTCCAACATCTATTCTATCTTTCATGTTATTTCTATCTGATGTGCTTCCAACCTCTTCTGCCTCCCCTAAGTTCCCATTCCCTATGTTTCCCAAATTCCTTTTTGAATCTTTCCTACATCCTCCTGATGTTCCCCAAACTGCTTCCTGTCTTTCAAATACTCCTCAGCCACTTGCATATGTTGTTTACCAATATTATCTTCAATCCCATCAACTTCCTAATGATAAACTCCCCCTCCTCTGTGTTCTCATTTGATGCCTCCCCATATCTTTACCATCTTCCCTAAGCTCAACAATCCTCTCACTCTGATGTTCGCCAAACTTTGCTTCAGTCTTTACACCTCCTTCTTAAGATGTACAATTACCTCACTAACTTCAGCAAGCATCTCCTAGAGATCTTTGCCACTGTCCTACCTATTCTCACCGAAAAATATCCTTCAGATGGTCCCACCTACCTCCGTTATCCCAAATATCTCCTTCTTAAATTCCCCAACCTCCTTCTTCAACTTGACAACCTCCTCTTGCATCCTCCTGACCTCCTTGACTCTGATAATCACCTGCGATATTACTGATAATACCCTGACTCTCCAACCACCCCTTAAATCCCTGTCCATCCTCCTCCTACAGCTCTCCTATATCATCCTTATGCACACTAACCACTAGAGGTGGGGGAGCCACATAATTTATTGAAAGGGCCGAGCTAGAGCCGAGAAATTGGGTATAGCTTGGCTCTAAGAGCCAAATTCAAGCTAAGACGGCAAATAATTCATGCCTTCCCATTGGCCTCCCCACCTTCAAACACAAAGCCCTTAACTGTGATTCTGCCTTCACAACCCCTACATTGAAAAAGTCAATACACAGCATCCTCGTCCACATCCGCATAGCACAAAGACATGCCTGATTTCCTGCCTCCCTTCCTTATAACAAAAAACCTATACCTGGCATCCCACTTTTGGATGATACGCACCATTAAATGAGATGTCAAGTATCACACATTTTCTGTGAGCTGGGATTTGATCCCAGTCTTCACTTTAGGCACCTAGTCAAATATTTTCTCATGTCTAGCTGACATACATAAGGGTTAACGCACAGTTTTAAGGGGATACAATAATGCTCTGTTTCATTAAGATGACTTAAAAGCACACATTATAAACCTTATGTTAAGCAGAAAGAGTTATTATAGCCTTATTTCACCATCCCGAATGGCACTCTACACATATCAGAATGCAAAGTAATGTCAACCTAAACAATACCCTTTGTTTTGCAATTGCACTTTCAAGTCTTAGACACACACAAGAACAGAACTGCATGACTTATTTCTCTTAGTAGACTGCTCCTTTCCCCAAGTAAGTGTCTCACACCAACAAAAACTGTGAGTGTGGCATGAGTGGGGAGTGGAACAATTACTCTACTCCAGAAAACCCCTGCCACTGTTACAATTAAAGGCAGTCAATCAATTATGGTCACTAACCTGTTCTGATGGCAATCTCTTGGAGCAGCAAGGGAGAATCTCCCGGAGACCCCTGCCTTCCCCAAATCTCGGGGAATATGAATGCCAGAGAGGGAGAGCCAGGAGCCCCAGGGAAACCCTCTGGGGAAGAAAACCCTGGGTGGTCTTGACGAGTGCGTCTGGGTAGCAATCTCTTCTTTGGCGCAAGGTTTGTAGCAGCAGAAGCAGAGTTCTCTACAGAAGAAAGAAGAGAAGGGGAGTATGAGAGTGGATAGAGTGGGATAGTTATTCTATTGGAAGTAGTCCCCACTTACTGATGTAACCCTTTCACTGATCTATTCCTTAGGTGGGAGATGGTGTCGGGAGAGTGGGCTCCGAAAAGACCTGGAGATTCCGGATGAAGCACAAGGTAAGTGATAGAAATGAAGGAAAAAAGGGGAGAGTCCTGGTTCTGGAGAAAAGGTAACTCACTGTCTTGAGAAAGAAGGCTGGCCCAAGCGGGATTCTGCACGGGAAGGCGAAACCTGAACGGGAAGAGAATGATGGGACCGGTAGTTCGGGAAAGGGGTTCTTGCGGGAAGGACGAGAGGCGCTGGAATACTGACTGTGAAGAAGGTAGAAAAGATATGAAGGTAATATCGATGGATATCATTTGGAATCTTTCAGAAAAGCGAATAGCGAACTTACGAAGCGTCATACTGAGCAGAAGCGACGCACTGAAGGGAAGGTTTCTGGTCTTTTAAAGCAGTCACGTGATTGTTCGATCGCGTGAGTGAAAGACGTGCAGCAGCTAGACTGTTAATCCTCCTGTGCCGGCGATTCCCCGCCATCTTGGAATTCCCGCGAAGTGCTGATCTGTAACGACCAATGCCGTCTAGACTGCCATCGTTGTAAAGGTGTAACAGTATGCCCCCTCCTCAGAGAAGGCGATCACGGCTTACCCGGGTGAAGGCGAAAAAACCGCCACACCAGACGAGGTGCGTGTACCCCCGAGGCAGGTTCCCAAGTCCTGTCCGCTGGGGAGTATCCTCTCCAGTCAATCAGGAACTGGAGATGGCCCCGGTGGTACCGGGAGTTACAAATGCCGGCCACCTCATATTCAGTCCCGGAATTAGTCAGAACAAGAGGGGGAACAGGTTTGGAAGACCGTTGAAAGCGATCTGGGACTGCCAACTTAATTTGTGATAGATGAAAAACTGGATGAATTCGGCTCCATGAAGGCGGTAAGGACAACTGGAGTGCCAACTCCCCTACCCACTCGATCACTGTGAAGGGTCCAAAGAATCTGGGGGACAATGTAGAAGGAACTAGATGTTTCGGAAGAAACTGAGATGCCAACCATACTTTGTCACCTTTGCCGACTGGTGGAGTGGTTCAGCGTTTATCCGCATACTTCTTGGCTCGATCTTGTGCTGCTTGAAGGGCTAGAAGAGCCTTTTTATGACCCTCCTGGATATCGGCTAGGAGTTGGTCCACTCCGGGAAATCATGAAGTGGTTGAGGAAATGGTAGGGATAAAGGAAGGATGATATCCATATGAACAATGAAAGGGGCTTGTATTCAGAGCCGAGTGTTTGGCATTTTTATAGGCAAATTCTGCTAAAGGTAAGAGTTCGGACCAATTGTCCTGGGCTGCCGAAACAAAACATCGTAAATAACACTCCAAGGTCTGGTTCAGGCGCTCTGTCTGCCCGTTGGTTTGGGGATGAAACCCAGAGCTAAGAGCCCTCTTGATTCCGAGAACATAGCATACTTTCTTCCAAAATTGTGAGGTGTACTGAGGGCCCCTGTCAGAGACAATGACGTCTGGAAGGCCATGTCGAGAGAATATTTCAGAAATGAATACCTTGGACATTTGGTCTGTTCCAGGTATCTTGATCAGTGGAGTAAAGTGGGCATATTTAGTGAAGTAGTCTATGGTAACCATGATGGTAGTGTTGTGTGAAGAAGGTGGAAGCTTCACTATGAAGTCTGTAGATATTATTTGCCATGGTCTCTCAGGGATGGGCATACGGCAAGTAGTCCTAAAGGAGGAGCGCGTATAGTTTTAGACTGAAGGCATATACCACATATACCACAAGCCTTGACATAGTCGATGACATCTGACTGGAGAGTGGGCCACCAGAAGTGTCGTTTGATAAGGTCGAGAGTTGCTTGAATACCTCGATGACCGGCTGCTGGGGAGTCATGGCACATTCTGAGCACTTCCAACTGTAGCGCAGATGTGGGAACCAATACCTGTTCTGCACGGAAGTATAAATCCTGGTCTTTTGTCAGATGATAAGTAACCGATAGGTCTTCGCATTGTTGTAGTCGGCGAGAGGTTTCATGTCTGAAGGAAATCCGAGATAATAGAAATTAATCGGGTATGAGGGAACATCTTCTCCGAACAGAATCTAGACATCTGAGGGTTCTTGCGAGACAAAGCGTCTGCTCTTAGGTTTAGTTTCCCAGGTACAAAAGTGAATTCGATTTTATAGGGTAAAAAGAAATGGGCCCACCGTGCTTGTCTGCTGTTAGTAGTCTGGGCCTGTTGTAGGACTTTAAGGTTCTGATTGTCCGTGCGTACCTCTCTTGGAAAGGAAGATCCCAACAGAAGATGTCTCCACTCTTCAAAGGCTCTCTTGATTGCCAAAAGTTCCTTTTCGAGTACAGAATAATGTTCTTGTGACGTGGTGAAAGTCTTGGAGAGATATGCAACCGGTCTTTCTTCTCCTTGTTCCGTTCTTTGTAGTAGAACCGCCCCTAATGCCTGATGGGAGGCATCTTTTTCCACAATGAAGGGTCGTGTCTGATCAGGATTCATCAAAATCGAAGCAGAAGTGAACAACCCTTTCAAGGTATCAAACGCTTGTTGGGC
Organism: Ambystoma mexicanum; assembly: GCF_040938575.1. Classification (NCBI taxonomy): domain Eukaryota; kingdom Metazoa; phylum Chordata; class Amphibia; order Caudata; family Ambystomatidae; genus Ambystoma; species Ambystoma mexicanum. The sequence continues at coordinate 1,434,537,543 of NC_090935.1, forward strand.
AGGCAAAACCCAATGGAACGTTACTCCCTTCTTTAGAAGCTTGGTCATTGGCAGGATGGTTTCAGAATAATCAGGGATGAATTTGCGATAAAAATTTGCAAACCCTAAGAAACGGTGAATCTCTTTAATGGTCATTGGGGGTGGCCAGTCTACAACGGCTGACACCTTTCTGGGATCCATGGATATGCCGTGAGCTGATAAAATGAATCCCAGATAGGGGACTTGAGTTTGATGGAATACACATTTTTCGGGTTTACAATATAACTGGTTAGTTTGTAAACGATCCAGGACAATGTTGACATGACGTATGTGATCACTCTTGTTTGCAGAGAATATCAGAATATCATCTAGATAGATAATAACAAAATGCAAAAGAATATCGGAAAACAAATGGTCCATGAATCGTTGGAACACCGCAGGGGCGTTGACTAATCCAAAGGGTATTGGAAATGGCCAAAAGGAGTACGAAAAGCTGTCTTCCACTCATCTCCTGCAGCAATCCGGATCAAATGATAGGCCCCTCTAAGGTCCAACTTGGTGTACCACGCGGCTCCTCGAACTGCTTCCAAAATGTCCTTGATTAAGGGCATGGGGTATTTGTCAGGGATGGTGATTTTATGAAGTTCCTCAGTGTCTTTCTTTGGAATAAAAAATAGAGAGGAGCCTACAGGCGATTTGGACTCGGTGTTACACTTCGGGCTTCCCCGCGGGCCTCCTTGCAGAACACGACTTCTTAACAAGCTCCTCTGTGGACCAGATACAGGCTGCCATGGCGCCTGTACAAACTACGATGGACTCCGGGTCAGCTGACACGTCCTGTACGTGGAAGACGTATGGCAAGACACGCCCCCTTATGACTATAAAACCACCGTCTTTCAAGGGGCTCGTTGCTGCTAATTAGCATTACAAGCTACAAGCGGTTACGTCCGTTACTTCTTCGTGTCTTCTCCACATGATTCCTCATCTGAGTTCCTGGTTTCGACCCTTGCCTGAGTACTGGATTGGCTTTTCTCCTCCTTTGTTCCTGTCGTGCTCGTCTGGTTTTGACTCGGAACGTTACTGGATCCGGCTCCCTTCTGTCTCTTGCGGTACTTCATTCCAGGTTGCCGCTTCTGCACACGGAACCAAAGCAGAGGACTTGCTGTCATCTATCCGGAACTTTTCTACATCTACTCTGGTTGCATGTGCTCAGGTACATACTCAATTGGCAAATCCCGTCTCTGCTACTATTTTCTCTCCACGACTTGTTTGGATATTTGTCTCGTGTTGGATTCTGGGACATTGAGTGACTGTCTTGTGATTTTGTCTTCAAGTGCATATAAACGCTCTGCTGAAACTGCACCAACCTGGCACTAGTGCGACCCTCGTGCCTACTTCCCTATACTAACATTCCTGTTTGTTATTTTCTCCTTTCGTTGTCTTCTGTTTCCTGGATTCCTTTCCTCAAAATATCCTTATTCAGGTTAGTTGTTACCAATTTGATATATAAGTTGGGACTGATACTTTAAAGGCTCTTTAGAACATTCCCACTCATTGTGTTATATGTCTTGTATATCCACCCCGGGGAAGCTCCACTCCAATACTTATCTAGGTAGTTTCCCATTTAATTCAACTGTTTTGATTACTTGCCTTAACTTCAACACTGTCTAATATCTTTGTATTCCTTTGCAGCATTGGTATTGGCGGTGTGTGTTCTGCCCGCTCTTTTATTCAATCGACACCTCTGTCTGTCCCAACTGAAACAGTAGAGAGGTACATTGTAGAAAAGAGCCCCTCTTTGAGGAAGCCTGAGTCTTGTACTCAGGGGAGCTGGGATGGAAAGCTGAATATCGATTCTTGTACCACCATCATCTCCAAGGTCACTCCTCCGCATCTTCGGCCTATTTCGGAGTGGTGAGTAACAGAATTAGCAGCCATGAACAATGACCACGGAGGCCAGTGATGCTTTGACTCAAATCGTGCAAATGGTCACGGATCTACGAACCGACTTGACCAATGCACAAGAGGCACTGCACCAACGTATGGACGCCATTCAGGCCTTGGTTACCAAACCAGCGTCACAGATGGCCGGTGCTGGTGCTACAGCATTAGGATCAGGGTTTCCACCTCCGCAGCAGGAATCGAACCCGATCATGCTTACAACCCAGTTCCCTCTAGCTCCTCCTGAACGCTTCCTAGGCGATCCTAAACAATACCGAACATTCATTAACCAATGCAAACTGCATTTTTTGTGCCGTCCCGCTTCATTTCCAACTTCTACAACTAAAGCGGCTTTCGTCTTGTCACATTTAGGAGGCACTGCAGCCGCATGGGCTAACCCATTGTTAGAATCCAACAGTCATGTTCTCTACAATTGTGATGCCCTTCTTGCTATGATGAGTAAACTATTTGATACACGTTATACTACTCAAGCTACTGACCTGGAACTCTTAAAGCATCGACTAGGGAACAATTCTCTATTGGTCTATTTGGCCCGGTTTAATCAGTTGGCAGCAGAAACTGACTGGCCTGAAGAAAAGAAGACAGCCGTCTTCTATGAAGGCCTCTCAGATGAGCTAAAGGACATCCTCTCCACTGTTCCTGTAGTCCCCACGGCATTCGGGGAACTGCTAGATTTAGTCCTTCAGATTGATGCCCGTAAATCCGAAAGACGTGGCGAAAAGAAACCAGCATTGTTCAGCACGGTTTCAGCAGAGACCTCGTCTTCTTCACTTCCTGCGCCAGAACCTATGCAGATTGGTGTGGTTAGGGGACCACTTACCCCTGTTCAACGAGAATATCGTAGATCACACAATCTCTGCATGTACTGTGGGGCCTCTGACCACTTATTACCTGAATGTCCCAAAAAACCCAAAAGAAAGGCGGGAAACGCCAAATCCCGACAGTAGACAGAGTCCCTATGTCGGGAAATCCACCTTTGCCCTCTACATTACAGAATCCGAGTCATCTAGTCCGCCTACCTGTTACATTTTCCCTGAATCACGGTGTTTCATTCCAGACAACAGCCGTGATTGATTCAGGTGCAACAGGTAATTATGTTGATCAATATTTTGCCTCTATGTCAAGAATACCACTGATTCGCAAAGCTATACCTGAAACAGTGAATGCAGTGGACGGTTCAATTCTTGTATCAGGAATGGTAACTCACCAAACGGTTCCACTACATATGAGTACCGATGAAGGCCATACTGAAGAGATATCATTCGATATCATCAAAGCACCAGCATACAGAGTCATTCTGGGTATTCCATGGTTGAAGCTTCATAATCCTGCCATTGACTGGTCGACATCTCAGATTCAGTTCCCTTCCAATATATGCAATACCCGATGTACTACATTATTTGGAATTACCCAGGATAGTCCGGTCAGGCCACTGGTTTCCCCTACTATGCATATTGGAGCTGTTTCTAATAATGTTGTCTCTATGGTACCTTCTCAATATGCAGATTACGCAGATGTTTTTGACAAAGGGATGGCGGAGACTCTACCTCCACATAGAGCCTATGATTGCCCAATAGACCTAATACCGGGAGTAAAAATACCATCCGGCAGAGTGTATTTCCTCACTCTCAAAGAATATGAAGTCCTTAAAGATTATATAGACAAGGCCTTGGCCATGGGATTCATTCGTCCATCCAAATCACCAATTGCATCACCACTTTTCTTTGTTCCTAAGAAGGAAGGGGATTTACGTCCCTGTATTGATTATCGTGCTTTGAATGCAGCAACCATAAAAAAAAACAGTACCCTCTTCCTCTGATATCTGTCCTCCTTGATCAATTGGGATCTTCCCAAGTATTTACTAAGCTCGATCTCAGAGGAGCTTATAATCTCGTCCGTATGAGAGAGGGGGACGAATGGAAGACCGCTTTCAAAACACGTTACGGTCCATTTGAATACCTTGTCATGCCCTTTGGGTTATGTAATGCCCCAGCCACCTTTCAGGCATTCATGAACGATTTGTTTTATGACATCCTTGATCAGTTTGTTGTTGTCTACCTGGATGACATTTTGATCTATTCACAAAACCAGGAAGACCACGAAATACATGTAAAAACAGTGCTCCAACGTCTGAGAGATCACAAATTGTTTGTAAAAGCCGAAAAAAGGGCATATTTCACACATCAGAGGTGGAATTTTTGGGATATGTTCTTACTAACAATGGGGTGCGCATGAGTCAGTCCAAAATTAGTGCTATCCTGGAATGGCCTGTGCCCAATTCAGTCAAATCTTTACAATCATTCCTGGGATTTGAAAACTTTTATAGACGCTTCATCAATGGCTTTTCTGAAATCTCTGCACCTCTTACCTCTCTGACAAGTGCCAAGGTGCCATTTGTATGGTCTTCAGAAGCTCAGAAAGCTTTTGATCAATTAAAATCAGCCTTCACTTCCTCCCCTGTCCTCAAACATCCTGATCCTGAGCTTCCTTTTTTTGTTGAAGCCGATGCTTCGGGTTATGTTCTTGGGGCGGTGTTGTCACAAACGTGTCCTCATTCGGGCGAGATTCATCCTGTTGCCTACTTCTCTCGTAAATTGACAGCTTACGAAAGGAACTATTCCATCACGGAACACAAACTCTAAGCCATCAGAGACGCATTCTTGGAATGGAGACATCACCTTCTGGGGGCCAAACACCTTGTAACGGTATACTCGGATCACTGCAGTCTGTTAGCCTTCAAATCTATGACATGCCTTACAGCTATACAGGCGCGGTGGCATTTATTCTTTTCACAGTATCAATTTGTTATCATATACGGTCCTGCTAAAGCTCAAGTTTCGGCTGATACTCTCTCTCGCCTGCCTGCGGATTGCCAGTCCCAACAGGTCGAAGCACTTCCTCTCCTACCGAACAAAGTTGTTTGTGGTTGTTCGGTTCAGCCCTCTTTGCGTTCAATCATCCTTGATTGGGTCTCAACCCATCCAAAAGAGATCACTGACTTCAACCTGGAAGTAATTCAGGTTATGCCATTAATTCAAGGGCACGTCTATATACCCTCAGGTCAAGCTAGAGCTTTAGCGCTCCAGTGGTCTCACGATTCTTTGATTTCTGCACATCCAGGAAGTCAAAAGACTCTTGAAGCCTTACGGCGTTGGGCTTGGTGGCCTTCCATGGTTTGTGATGTAAAGGACTACATTTTGACTTGTTCCATATGCACTCAGTGTAAAACCTCTAGAGCCAAACCAGTAGGCTTGTTTCAACCTCTTCCTGTTCCGTACAAACCTTGGCAGATGCTGTCAATGGATTTCATTGTGGAAATTCCTGACGTTCAGGGTCATGACACCATTTGGGTGATTGTTGATTATTTCACAAAATATGCATTGTTCATACCTGGCTCTGGCTTGCCTGCGGCTCCGGAATTGGCGAGACTGTTCTTGACAAATGTGTTTCGTTTCTTTGGATTACCCTCGGTTATTGTTTCCGACCGTAGTACACAATTTACGTCACGATTCTGGAAGGCTCTTACAGCTTCTCTGGGTATTGAGGGCAGGTACTCCTTGGCTTACCATCCTCAAATGGATGGGCAGACTGAGAGAACTAACGCTACTATCGAACAGTACCTACGCTGTTTATGCCTTCAGTTCCAACAATCTTGGTTTACTTCTCTGCCTTATGCGGAGTTTGCATATAATAACTCTATGCATAAATCAACTGCGGTTTCTCCCTTTTGTGCCCTGTATGGTGGTCATCCCAGGGCACTCCCACTTGATCCGGTATTGCCGGCCGTCAATCCAGCAGCAAGAGACTGCATAAGAGATCTCGATAAGATTCATCGGGATGTACGCTGTCATTTACTCCGAGCTCAAGATCGTGCCAAGAAGTATGCCGATGTGCATCGATCCCCTGCACCAGTCTATCGGAGTGGCATGAAGGTGTGGTTGTCGTCCCGTAATTTACGAATTGTGGGCAAACCCTTGCTTCTGCCTAAATACGTGGGACCCTATGCCATTACTGATGTTATCAATCCCGTGGCGGTCAAGCTCTCCCTGCCGCGCTCATGGCGGATACATCCAGTCTTTCACGTCTCCCTGATCAAGCCTTTCATCCAGGGGACTCGTCTGCCTACACGTCCTTCGCCAATCTTGGTGGATGGAGAGGAGGAGTATGAGGTCTCGCGTATCCTGGACTGCAGGGTGTCTAGGGGTATGTTGTTCTACCTTGTGGATTGGAAGGGTTATGGGCCTGAGGACCGAACCTGGGAGCCTCTCTCCAATTTACATTGTCCGGATCTTCTGAGGAGTTTCCATTCCGCCTGGGGGTTGCCGGAGTCTTTGGGGGAGGATGCTGTTACACTTCGGGCTTCCCCGCGGGCCTCCTTGCAGAATACGACTTCTTTACAAGCTCCTCTGTGGACCAGATACAGGCTGCCATGGCGCCTGTACAAACTACGACGGACTCCGGGTCAGCTGACACGTCCTGTACGTGGAAGACGTACGGCAAGACATGCCCCCTTATGACTATAAAACCACCGTCTTTCAAGGGGCTCGTTGCTGCTAATTAGCGTTACAAGCTACAAGCGGTTACGTCTGTTACTTCTTCGTGTCTTCTCCACACGATTCCTCATCTGAATTCCTGGTTTCGACCCTTGCCTGACTACCGGATTGGCTTGTCTCCTCCTTTGTTCCTGTCGTGCTCGTGTGGTTTTGATTCGGAACGTTACTGGATCCGGCTCCCTTCTGTTTCTTGCGGTACTTCATTCCAGGTTGCCGCTTCTGCACACGGAACCAAAGCAGAGGACTTGCTGTCATCTATCCGGAACTTTTCTACATCTACTCTGGATGCATGTGCTCAGGTACATACTTAATTGGCAAATCCCGTCTCTGCTACTATTTTCTCTCCACGACTTGTTTGGATATTTGTCTCCTGTTGGATTCTGGGACATTGAGTGACTGTCTTGTGAACTTGTCTTCAAGTGCATATAAACGCTCTGCTGAAACTGCACCAACCCAGCACTGGTGCGACCCTCGTGCCATTCGGGGCTACTTCCCTAAACTAACATTCCTGTTTGTTATTTTCTCCTTTCGTTGTCTTCTGTTTCCTGGATTCCTTTCCTCAAAATATCCTTATTCAGGTTAGTTGTTACCAATTCGATATATAAGTTGGGACTGATACTTTAAAGGCTCTTTAGAACATTCCCACTCATTGTGTTATATTTCTTGTAGATCCACCCCGGGAAACTCCACTCCAATACTTATCTAGATAGTTTCCCATTTAATTCAACTGTTCTGATTACTTGACTTAACTTCAACACTGTCTAATATCTTTGTATTCCTTTGCAGCATTGGTATTGGCGGTGTGTGTTCTCCCCGCTCTTATATTCAATTGACACCTCTGTCTGTCCCAACTGAAACAGTAGAGAGGTACATTGTAGAAAAGATCCCCTCTTTGAGGAAGCCTGAGTCTTGTACTCAGGGGAGCTGGGATGGAAAGCTGAATATCGATTCTTGTACCACCATCATCTCCAAGGTCACTCCTCCGCATCTTCGGCCTATTTTGGAGTGGTGAGTAAAACTCGGTGATCAATCCGTTTTGTAAGTTGGAATGGAGATAGTCTTTAAGAGCTGTCTTTTCTCTTTGGGACAAAACATACAACTGCCCGAATGGAAGAGGCTGGTCTGGAAGTAAAGGGATATGACAGTCATCCCTGCGGTGTGGAGGTAATGTTGGAAAGAGAGGACTTGAGAACACCTTGGAAAATTGTTGATGACATGGTGGGATCAGTTGCAACTGGCTGACAGAGGAGACATCTGGAATCTTAGGATTCTCCGAAGGGATCTGCAATCCGACCGTGTTTTGAGATAGGCAATGACTAATGCAGTACTCAGAGCCCAAGAAGAGTGTTTCTGCCGTCCAATTAATGAACCGATTATGAGTATGGAGCCAAGGAGTCCTAAGATCACCGGGAAATGGGCCGCTCTTATCAGGTCGAACACCAGTTGTTCCTGGTGGGATGCAATCAAGCATGTCACTGGTTGGGTCTGTTCTCGTATAGGCCCAGAAATTAAAGGATTCCCATCCACACCTTGGATCGGTGTGGCGCAGGACTTGGCAATCCTCGCTATCCCATTTGTAGCCGCCCATTGACCATCCAAAGAATCTCCAGCGGCGCCACAATCAAGCAAGGCTGGAACACCCGGAATTACCCGATCAGGTAGTCGAAGCGTCAAAGAAAGGATTACCATAGAATGGTTGTGATCTGCTGGGTCTAGAGACAACCCTAATCTCTTGGGGGAACTCTTGGAGGGGTCCCTTGCCGCGGTTCCCTCTGCGGCAGGGACTTGGCATTTCCCGACGTCATCGGTCGAGGCCTGCGAGGAGGGACAATGGGACAATCACGCAAAATATGTGAGGAGCCGCCACAATGCATGCACAATCCTAGGGACTTCCTTCGCTCTCTTTCAGTACTTGATAACGGTCCTTTCACAGAGCCGATCTGCATAGGTTCCTCGGTTGTCGTTGGCTTATTCATGGAAGGAACTGAATCTGTCTGAGGGCGACAGCCCTTAGATCTCTTCCTTTCATGGCTTCTTTCCTGAACCCGATAGTCAATCTGCATAGCTAGGGTAATCATTTCTGCTAGATTAGCAGATCTGGGAACCTTAGCAAGCTCATCCTTCAGTTCTTCCGAGAGGCCTCTGCGAAATAGGGTTACTAATCTGTCATCAGGCCACCCAGTTTCCGAGGATAGCTGCTTGAACAAAGTGATATAAGACATTAGGTCCTTATTGCCCTGCTTAAGATCTAGAAGTCTCTCTTATGTGGTAACAGAAATTTCTTGACGACTAAACATTGATCTTAGACTATTGACAAAAAGGCAGGATAAGAGTCGAGTATAACATTGCCCGATGTGACTAAGGGGGTGGCCCAAGCCAGAGCAGGGCCTGACAAATGAGAAATCAGAAAACCGACCATGTCTTTATCCGTGGGAAAGAAACGAGATTTAAAAGTGAATTGGATAGTACAACTGTCTAGGAATTCCTTTAACTTATGTGGGTCCCCATCAAACTTACCCATGCTAAGGGTACTTGGGGGGGTTTCAGAAAAGGCTCGATTGACCTGTTGTCTTAACTGGGCATTATCTTGCTTAAGGTTTTGCATCTCCAAAGACATGGATTGCATAGCCGACATTAGCTGCTGCATTTGTTGCTCCATGATAAAGCCACCAGTCAGGTAAGGCCTACTTCTTTTTTGGGCATTGCTTACTGTTACAATTAAAGGCAGTCAATCAATTATGGTCACTAACCTGTTCTGATGGCAATCTCTTGGAGCAGCAAGGGAGAATCTCCCGGAGAACCCTGCCTTCCCCAAATCTCGGGAATATGAATGCCAGAGAGGGAGAGACAGGAGCTCCAGGGAAACCCTCTGGGGAAGAAAACTATGGGTGGTCTTGATGAGTGCTTCTGGGTAGCGATCTCTTCTTTGGCGCAAGGTTTGTAGCAGCAGAAGCGGAGTTCTCTACAGAAGAAAGAAGAGAAGGTGAGTATGAGAGTGGATAGAGTGGGATAGTTATTCTATTGGAAGTAGTCCCCACTTACTGATGTAACCCTTTCACTGATCTATTCCTTAGGTGGGAGATGGTGTCGGGAGAGTGGGCTCCGAAAAGACCTGGAGATTCCTGATGAAGCACAAGGTAAGTGATAGAAATGTAGGAAAAAAGAGAAGAGTCCTGGTCCTGGAGAAAAGGTAACTCACTGTCTTGAGAAAGAAGGCTGGCCCAAGAGGGATTCTGCACGGGAAGGCGAAACCTGAACGGGAAGAGAATGATGGGACCGGAAGTTCGGGAAAAGGGTTCTTGCGGGAAGGACGGGAGGCGCTGGAATACTGACTGTGAAGAAGGTAGAAAAGATATGAAGGTAATATCGATGGATATAATTTGGAATCTTTCAGAAAAGCGAATAGCGAATTTACGAAGCGTCGTACTGAGCAGAAGCCATGCACTGAAGGGAAGGTTTCTGGTCTTTTAAAGCAGTCACATGATCATTCGATCGCATGAGTGAAAGACGTGCAGCAGCTAGACTGTTAATCCTCCTGTGCCGGCGATTCTCTGGCATCTTGGAATTCCCGCGAAGTGCGGATCTATATAACAACCAATGCCGTCTAGACTGCCATCGTTGTAAAAGTGTAACAGCCACTCTATCTTACCTCCCATTAACATAGACTGCCATAGACTCACACCAGGCACACTCAGTATGTTTTGTGACCACTAGACTGAACTTATTCATGACAGGATAGTCTAAGTTACCTTGCATTACATACTAACATACTTGTCAAGGTCAACAAGCGCCGCACTTAGATGAAACTTCAATATTAGCAGGCCCACACCCAGAATTGTGAAAATTAGCCTGCGTCACATCTAGATAGGACTCTGAATGTTAGCATGTCCACACTTAGATAGAATTGTGAACATTGGCACGTCCACACTTAGAATTGTTAATGTTAGCCTGCGCCGCATCTGGATGGGACTGTGAATGTTGGCATGCCCACACCTAGATGGAATCCTAAGCATTGGCCTGCGCCGCATCCAGATAGAGTTGTGAGGGTCAACAGGTGCCACACTTGGACAGAACTGTGAATGTTAGCATGCTAAAGGTCAGGTAACCCACTAACCAATATAAGCTCAAACTCAGCATACTTATCTCACTCAAAAACTCAAACAACCATCTCTCACACAACAAGCCGCATGCACTTCACAACACTGCAACAACACATAAGCCGGAGCAACAGCACACACGGACTGACACCGATCCAATACCCGCACCAAAGCTCAGCATCTGGTGTATACCGAGTTGAAGCTGCCAACAGAACACCACTCCTCTCACTATCCTACTCCCTCTTCACCTTACTAACCCATCCCACCTTATCATTTACAGATCCGCCAGAGCGCCTGGGGACCAATTCCGTTGGTGACGGTGCGCGGTACAAATACCTTTAACATTTAACATTTAACATTTGCATGTGATTTTATCCTCTCCAAACTCGACTACTGTAACATTTTACCGATGGGCACCTCTGGCGAATCTCGCCAAACTACAGTTGCTCCAAAACAAAGCCCTACGCTCTGCCCTTGGGCTCAAATGTTCTGATCATATCTGAGCCACCAGGCGAGATGCCCACTGTTTCCCTTTCAAAGCACGGGTTGAATTAAAAACCCTATTACCCACCGCTGTGTTTATAAAGGGGCATCACTTTACCTCAACAGCTGCATCTCCCAAACTGCACACACACGGGTTCTAAGATCCAGCTCCAGCATCTCCTTGCATGCGCCCTGTTACAAGTCCAAAAAAGCAAGTGGAGTCAGTTTCCGTCTATCGGAAATGAGCAATCATTCTCTACCTTTAAAAAACTAACCAAGACCGGGTTGTTTGACAAGTATGAATACATTGATTTGTATTCTTCTCACCTCTTTATGCACCTTTTGGGTACTTTGGGTTCTCACCCTAAGTTACCAGGGGAATCCAGATGTGGACCCCTTGCTCGCTGTGCTTAGAAAAGCACAGCTCTAACTCCACACTGATGAGGCCCGACTAGGCAGAAACACGTGTCTGGGGTTGCTGTTGGTACTCTTGTGCAGAGGAGAATTGCCTATAATGTCAGTACTGGACTACCTACGGATGGGACAAAGACTTATATGTGTATGGAAATGTCTCCTCTGTGAAAAGGGCAGTGAGCTAAAGCGTGGTTGAGACTCTCCCTGGGGGCATCCACCCAAAAACAGGTCAATGGGCCGTTTTACGTACCAGTAGAGGGCTTCCCAGACCTCTTTATGTGTATTCTTCTCACTGTTTGTCATCCTTGTATTCTATTTACCTGTGTAATGTACTAATGCCGTTATACCTTCGGGTCTGGGCGTTCATGAATGTGATAAATAAATAATAAAATAAATAATAATAATAATACATAATAATAATAATAAATAACAATAAAATAAAAGGTCAGCTACTTGTGGCCATTGTTTCACACAGACTTGGAGCTGGTTGTTGTACACCCCCTTTCCCAAGAAAAGTGGGACCTCCACTGCCTCGTTCACAAACTGGGTAGCACACGGAGACCCCATGGCCACTGTACATAGTCCAGGGGAGAGCTAAAGAAATGAACCTGGCAGGCTTCTTATACAGTAAAGGATAATGCCGCAGCAAACCCCCTTACGCATCAAACATTGGAGTACATCATCTACTTCACTTTTCTATTCAGAGATAAAAGTGGCTGAAAAGTGATAGGGAAGTCCGCATTGTAAGGAATACTTCAGGGGTGTGCACATCATAAATGATCAACATTATTGTAATCTTCGGAGCAATTACTGTAGTTTAATACACTATAGATACTTATGTGCTTTTGCATAATGCACATTTAACAGAATAACCTCTCAGTGATCCCAACTCTAGCAGCCAAAGGAAATATGATCCATTTAAATGGAGTGATTTGGCCCGGATTGCATAGATTTTTCAAGTCATCTGTCAGTGGGTGGCAGTGTCACTTTAATTTACTCTGTGAATGTAACAGAACATGAGGTGATACTTGTCTCGGCTCCACTTGGGCTCTTCATTCACAAAAGCATTTGAGCCGAGCCAGAGCAAGTCATTTGGCTGTAACGAGGATCAGGCAGCCTCTGGCTCCCCACATCTACCAACCACTTCCTTAACCTACCCAGGCAAATTCTCTAGATGGTTCCCAATCAGTAATTCCAACCAGCTTCTTAAATTTACAAAACCTCTTCAGAGTTGTCTACCACGCTGGCTTCCAAGCTCCTCCAATCTTGCTCTTGCTCAAAACTCCTCTGTCCTTGATCTCCACTCTGCTGTCCACTCTGATCACCAGCTCCAAGCACCACCCTCCTTCTTCTGCACTCCCATACCAACTAACTGAGCCCTCGGATTTGTATAGTTTTAGCCATTCCAGTATCTCTTTGTGGTAAAGTAGCTCAAGCGAGCAGGCTTAGTATAAGGACTTGGGACATCATTACGAGTTTGGCGGTAAGTGGTAAAGTTGGCGATAACTAAGTTACCACCAGCTTTACCACTACGCCAAATTACGGGTTTGGGCCTGGAGTGGAAGATTTGCCTCCAGGGAAAATACTGGAGGTAAATCCTCCAACTCACCGCCGCAAAATCAGCAGAATCAGAGGCTTTACCGCAGCAGAAATTCTGCCATGGTAATTCTGCCAAAAAAGGCCCAATTGAGTCCAGTGCACTCAGATTAAATGGGGAATTACACCACAACCACCTCTTGTAATCTGGCAGAAAATTCCACCGGAGCAAGTGGTGGTAATGGTAATTTGTTTGGGCAGTGTTCTGGCAGATTTACCACCAGGATACCGCCCAACTCTTAATGATGCCCTTGGAAGTTGTCGTTCTCTGCATCTGGGTGGCTCTCGAGTGTCTGCTGGACCGCAGCCTCAAGAACTGAATCCCCCATGTTGGAGTTCCTATATCTCTCATCCTTTTTAGGCTCCTGCTGTAGGGGTAGGCTAGTCAGTCTTTTCACTGATGGTGAATTCCAGCAGTGAGGTGGGACTTTGGGCAGGTTGACTGCCTCCCTCCCGTGTTGCTCAGCCTTGTGTACAGCCCCACTTTGCAGATTTAAGACTGCTGTTTGCACCCAGGCCAGGGGAGCTAAGCATGCAGATGCTGTCAGCTCTACTGAGCAGCTGCTGCTCCTTGATTCTCTTAAAAGGGGACCCCTTATCTGTTCCTTTGGTTCTATTGGGGCAAAGGGGAGGGTTGGAATTACCTCTGTGGATGATGAGGTCAGATGGTAAAGGGCCGGTGTCATGAACGGCTACCCTGTGACTGTTCTCTGTATGATCTCCTGGCATGGGACTTCCCCACATGGTGTATTGTTCTGTTGTGTGCCATCCGTTGAGAGGGACATCATGAAGATGTGTGCCGTTGTCTTTGTTGGTATTTATGTGTTGAGTTTGAGTGCATTAATGTGAGTGATTAGCCGATAGGGTTTGCAGGTGCTGAAGTGAGATGTACGAAAGCCGGTGAGGTGTCTTTGCTAGTATTCCATGTAACCCCAAGTACCAGTAAGGGCTTCGAGGAGTTGATTGTGTGGCACTTTGGCGAGTTTTGCATGTCAAGTAGACCGGAGATATGTTGACATCCATAGTGGTGTGACTGAAGCCTGATATGTGTTAGGAAAGTGGGAGGGAAAGTACTATTGTCGCATGGAATTGTATAGTGGCAGTGATGGGAGTGCTTATGGCATTCCCTGGAGTGTTGGGTTAGGGGGTACCTAGGCCTTCTCTTGAGAATCAGCCAGGTGTCCATGGTGGGTAGCTCTCTTGTTCGTGGTCTGGGTTGTCGGTTTTAGTGAGATCTAAGCATCCTTCTTGATTGGTATTGGTTAATCATGGCACAGATGAATTCTGTTAATTGGCTCTGCAGAGCTCTATGGGGTATGCAGAGCGCTTTGCACTGGAATAGCAAGTGGGGTCTTCTTACTGCTGGGGGTATGGTTCCCTCTTGTCGAGTTTGTGTAACAGTCTTGCTGCAGTGTTCTGTATGCAATTAAGTTTCTTTGTGATGGTAACTATGTTGGCCTGGTGGATTCCTAATTGTAATTGTAATTGTTTATTTATACAGTGCTTATACACAAGTGGACTGCTTCAAAGTGCTTCAAGGGCGGGAAGAGAACAAGGGAATACAGTAGTCATTCTTAGGCCTTGAAGTTTCCGAATGATCTATCAAAAAACTAGCGTACTAGGCCTGACAGCATTTCTCCTAGTGCAAGTGCATGAAGTGTTTCTGGCACGACCAAGCTAGGGAGGGGAGACAAAGGGGGTTCGGGACTAACAAACTTACTAGTCCTAGTGCATTCAGGTCATGCAAGTGTACAGATGCAAGTGCGAGGAAGGGGAGGAGGGAAATAAGTGCTCCCAGTCCAGCAGGGCCCTGGGTTCAGTGCAGAGTGGTTACCCCTCTCCTGGGGTGTAAGCTGAAGTGCAGTAATGCTGAATATAGTGCAGAGACATGGAGGCAAATGCAAGACTGGTGAGGGAGCCTGGACCTGTGAGGCTCTGGAGGTGAACCAGGCGACCAGTCAGCAAGAAGCTGAACAGAGTTAGGGAAGAGAAGCAGGAGGGAGACAGGAGATAAAGAAAGGAGGGTAGCAGGGGAGAAGGAGAGAGAAGGAGGAAGAGAAGAGGAAGGTCTTGAGATGTTTCCGGAACGTACGTGATCCAGATCAAGAGGTAGAGAGGCAGGAAGGCTGTTTCAGAGGGAGGCGCCTGAATCAGATAAAGATCTACCCCCAAGTCTCTGTTTGGAAAAACAGCTCACCGGCAAAGAGTTGGAGGACGAGCGGATGGCTTTAGAGGAAGAGTATTTAGGAAGAGCGTGTTGTAGATAGTGCGTGCCCCAGCCCCAGAAAGACTTGTGGATTATGCAGAAGGTCTTGAACTTGATCCTTGCAGGCACCAGGAGCCAGTGGAGGGATTTCAGTGCTGGAGAGATGCAGTCCCTGGGCTTGAGGCCAAGGATAAGTCTTGCGGTTCTGTTCTGGATGAGTTGTAGAGGACGGAGAGTAGCAGTAGGAATATTGAGAAAGAGGCTGTGGCAGTAGAACAGCCTAGAGAGAACCAAGGCTCTGGAGATGGGGAGCAAGTGGGAGAAGGTGAGAAAAGGTAGAATACCTCCTAGGAGGTGCAGCTGGTAGTGTGACTTTTTTGAGATACCAGAGATGTGAGAAGAGAAGGAGAGAGTGGAGTCGAAGATGACCCCCAGATCTTTTGCCTCATTAGCAGGTGACGGCAAAAAAAACAGTGCTATTACAGCAAGGGTCCTATGCTGAAAGATGAGGAATGGCAGAATCCATCTGATTGAGCAAAGGTGGTAGAAATATTTCATTACATGGGCGTTAAAATGTTTGGTTCCAGGTTCAGCCCATTTTAGATAAGGAGCTTTTCATATTTTTTGGCAGGTATTCACTACCTTAGGTCAAGGTAGTGGTGTCTCTGGTGCTGCATTGAGTGAGAAGGTCATGGATTCTGTTTTGCCCTGGTTGAGTTTTGGGTTGTTTGAGGTCATCCATGTTCTCACAAGTGCGAGTCAGATGGAGAAGGCTGTGTTGGTCTCACCGTTGCTGGCGATTTTCTGAAGATGAATTGTGTGTTGCCCACATAGTTGTAGCACATGAGGCTGTGAATTTTTATGATCCTCATAACTGAGTAAATGTAGATGTTAAAAAGGGTTATATGTTATTTCATCAACACCAGTTTTTTTGCCTGGTGTTTTTAAGAAACTTTTTTGCTGAAAAACCGCATAGAAGTGTTTTAAAATAATTTTTGGGGGGTTCCCCCACAAGCCTCCCCTTGAAAAAAATTCAATTTGTTTTTTCGGCAAACACTTCGTAAAAACACCCATCGAAAAAACGGGTGTCGATGAAAGGACGTTGTACCTTAAAAAGGAAGGCTGAAAGGCTTGATCCGTGCAGCACTTCACAACTTATTTTCCGAGAGTTGAAACTAAAATTGGAGAAGACAAGTTTTATCAGTGAAGAAACGTCTTATTACTGTCATTATTATTATTGTTATGGTTATTTTTATTTGTATTATTATTATTGGTTTATATTTGTTTCTTGCACAACTGCTCTAGCATTTAAATGCCGAACCAGGGCTCCGGCTCATGTTGCGGTTGCACGGCATTGCCCCGTTCCCAAAGCAAGCGCTTTGCCACTGAGCAACCCTTGCATTCTTGTATTGCATTGTGTAGTCCAACATCCTCCGGGCTCCTGATTAAGGCTTCATGGTTGCAGATTCAAAAGAGGCTAAGATACACCAGGGTATTAGGGGTGAGGTTGCGTTAGTGTCCGTGTTGATGTTTAGGTTTTCCCAGATGGGTGTGAGTGCAGAACCTGTTCCTCTCATTGGTCTGAATCCTACTTGTGCATGATCCAAGATAGCATTGGCCTCCACGTGCTACAGGATGTGGCTGTATGTGTAGCTTCTGAGCATTTTTATAGGGTCAATTATATGTAAGAATGGTCATTACGGAGTGGAATTTTCTGGGTCAATGGTAGCATTTTTGAGGAGTGGTTAGTTGCTGCCTTAAGAATATGATATGATATGATAGGTTATTTATAACGCGCTTAATACCCAGAGGTTTCTAAGAGCTGACCCAGGGATCAAACCTGTGTTGCTCTGTGTTGTCTTGCTACGAAGGCGAGCACGTTGCCGCTGAGCTATCCCCCCGAGACAAGCATCTTGGTGCAATTACTGTTGCCAGTGAAGAGTTCCTCTGTTTGCAAAAATTGATGGACAGGTTTTCGAAAAGTGAAATAATATAATTAATAATAATAATAATAATAATAATAATATGTTATTTGTCGCATCTGACTGGAAAGTAAAACGAGTGACACATCACACGGTTTAGTGGCACCCTTGTTTTAGATCCATGTATACTTAGAAATGTAATACATATTTGGTACTTGTCACAATCCACTACTATTAAGTTCCATTCGTTTGTTAGGTCCTTCTACCCTCTTCCCCCTAAGAAAGATTATTGATAGTTGTGAAGTATGGAGCAAGTATCCATTAATGGGCTTGGAACAGAGAACCACTTTTCATGGACTCGCTGCAACCTGCTATTTAAAGATGGTGGACACCAGTCTCAGGGGTATCAAGGAAGGTTGCTTAGCTGCCAAACTGTGTAGATAGGGAATATTGGACTATCCTTCCACATTACATTTTTCGATTATAATACAAAGGGAGGTAGAATATCTTATCGAACTACAGTGGTGAATATTTTTGGAGCTCTGCTGAGGGAACAGATGTCCCATTCCGGTTAGTGCCATGTGTGCCAGTGGGTTTGGCAACAGGGATACAATGCATTTGGGTAAGCACAGGTGGGCACGTGGTCATATCGCAGAAACTTGAGGAATGGGCATGCCACGGAATTCTATAGTCTTTGAGATCTGCAGAGAAGACATGTCAAGAGACCAGGAAAATCACTGTGCATATAGCTGGTAATATCAAGGCAATAATGTCCTGCAGTTTATCTGGAAATGTTAAACAAGGAAAGGTTATTCTCAGGAGTTCCATGGTATAGAAACACTTTTCAGGCCACCAAGCTAAACTGGGGGATCATAGTGAACTTGGCAACCAGAAGGAACTCCCTTTATTAAAATGTCTTCACCACAGGTGTAGCAGAAGAAGAGGGCATTAGGTTGGTGGTATGGCTGGGTGAAATTGTTAGATTCTGTTATGCCAGTTGTGGAAATTGTCCAATTTTGATCCACTTTGTCCCAATCTGCTGTTCCGCCACCCCTGCATATCAAAAAGAGTGGTGCAAAGTTTCTCGCGCCGCTGCACAAACCCAGCACAAATCGAAAAGAGCAGCACAAAGTTTCACGTGCCATTGCGCGATCCCAACAAGAATTGAAAAGAGCAGCACAAAGTTTCACGTGCCATTGCGCGATCCCAACAAGAATTGAAAAGAGCAGCACAAAGTTTCACGTGCCATTGCGCGATCCCAACAAGAATTGAAAAGAGCAGCACAAAGTTTCTCATGCCGCTGGACAAACCTGGGGCGGATCGAAAAAAACATGCAAAGTTTCTCGTGCCACAGTGTGAAACTAGTATGAATCGAAAGAAAGGCCTGCCCAATGTTTCTTGTGCCGCTGTGCGAAACTAGCACAGATCAGGGAAAACCGTGCAAAGTTTCTTGTGTCACTGTGCGAACCTTGCATGAATCGAAAAACCATGTGAAGTTTCTTGTGTCGCTGATCGAAACTACCATGGATCGAAAGCAAGACCTGGGTGAAGTTTTTCAAAACCAAAATGGAAACGAACCGCACAAAACCGGGTGAATTTTCAATTGTGGTGGATTTGTAATGCTGATTTCGGGGAAAAGCGGGAAGCGGATTCCAGTTCGAATGCTGCACCTTTTTCTTTGCAGATGGAAATTTCTCCCAACCCTAGTTTAGTTTAGTTTAGTGTAGATTAGATTATTTATTTATACCGTGCGCCAAACTCAAATGTAACTGGGCGCCAGAGACTTAGAACATGTTCAGTAGGTAACAGGCATATTCATAGAAAGCAGGGACAATGGCAGGAGAAACATATTAAGTGCGGGTGACCAGGTTTACATGGTGGTCACAGGTTGATGCATAGTGTGGTACAGTACAAAGAGAGATATGGTAGAAATGAGTTCAACAGATGTTTATCAGTTCTTGTTGGCCAGTGGGCAAAAGATTGAATGTGCAAGGACCAGATTGGTCACCTATTCCCTATTACCTGGATGTCGGTTTTCCTGGACTTCTATGCGCTTTAATCCAATTATAGACAGTAAGTGAGTAGGCAGAGAAAGAGCAGTGGAAGGTTCCTCCCATTACTCTCTGGAACTGTTGCCCGTTACGCTTGAGAAGTTACACTTAATGCTCTTAAAAACTGTCTGTAATTGCACTTATGTCACTCAGAATGTAGGGTAGAACTATGAATTGTTTGGCACATACCTCCTTCCTCCGCCATCACCTCCTTTTTCCTTCCGTCCTAACCCTCCTCGCCCTGCCCCCACTCTCCTGGTGCCAAGAGTGAGGTTCACCGTGATAGGTCCAATATGCAGCACCAATAAATACATGCTTCTGCGGGTCGATGAATTGAGTGCCATACATTGGGTAACAGGAGCTCCTTTTTTGCAGCGCTTAGAAGCGAGGAGAGCACAGCATGAAGCATTAAATAATCCCATGATATTTGTATTATAATGCTTTTTGAGAGGGATTGAGGATGGAAAGGCTCCACTTGACTCACTGCGTGCCGGAGCAGGCAAAGGCCCTCACACAGCTTTTTGTTTAAAGTGGAATATTTTGCTGAAAGAAATGGATTATCTCGCGCATTAAAGGCTTCCTCTCCTATTTACTGCTGTCAATGGCACTAAGCAGGCGCATCCTGCCGAGTGCTGCCAGGCAGGCACGCACCAGATCATCCTTAATACAGGCACCGACATAAGAAGCAGATCAAGATTTCAGAGCTGACACAAACCATTCATAACCAATTACCTTCTAATAGCAACTGCTATTGAATATGTGTTGATCAATTTCACCCGGTAGCAACAGTAGCTCCTATTGGACGTCCAGTAAGAACCCGCCACATGCATGCATGCTTCAGGGACGTCATTTCACCAAAATGCCAGTGGTAGCGGAAGTGAGACCACACAGCCCTTGACCTCTGATGACATCATGGGAAGTGATGTCATCTGACTACACCCCAAAGTGACATCACAGGAAGCGATGGAACACAACCTTTCACCCCTTTACAAAACAGGAAGTGGCATCACATAGCATTGTTTCTAAGTACACTATGAAAATTATGGTGACGGTATCACTATAACGTGATATACATTGCATATTGGAATGGCTCACCAAACGTATCGTTAATATCAGTGCGTGTAGGCCCATATTACCAAATCACTGTGAATGTAAGCAGAGGTCCAATGCCAACGATAATGATGTGTTATTATATAGCACTTACGCTTAAGCGCTTCATATAGAACAAATATACATACAATAGCACCCAACCTGTGTTATGATATGATAGGTTATTTATAATGCGCTTAATACCCACAGGTTCCTAAGTGCTGACCCCGGATATTGAACCTGTGTAGCTCTGTGTCTTCTTGCTTCCAAGGCGAGCACGTTGCCCCTGAGCTATCCTCCCGAGACTCATTTATCAACCTCAGCAGGAAGAAAGGCTGAGCTGACTTTGCCGGAAGTCGAGCCTGCAGATCACACACACACAATGCAGCAGCGAGCGTTCTCCCACTGAGCTTTCTCACCGGCAATAGCTACCAGAAAACCATCCAGTCCAGAACCAAAAAGCCACATGCTGCTGGCCACAGACCAGAAGCCTCAATTTAATTTTATTTTTAGGGGCAGGAAGGGACACGGGGTAGCAAGGGAGACTTCAGGATTTGCAGTTGCGACCCCTGCCCTTCCCCTCTGCTACCTCCTGAACAATGCATTTTTCATAAACTGTTACTTAAAATATTGTAGCACTCCCTTTGAAAATGAAACTATTCTACATGGGATCATCAGAAGTGACTCACAATGAATAAAAAACAATGATAATTGGTAAAATAAGTCAAGCAGCATTGCAGATCCTAAATACATATATATTCATTGGAAAACTTTAGTTAATATAAAGTTAAGATGATACAATTTATTGCAACAAAACCCATGAAATTCAGCGGATGTGGGAAGGAACAAATGTAATTTCTGATCTCATTGTAAATCCCTGCTGTAATGTCATGTATGTGTTCATTCGGGTTAAGATTGTCGTCACTTCCCCCACCAACTTAATGTCATGCGTTTTGTTACAATATACATCTTAACTGTATTAGCAAAAGTTTTTTCACTAAACCTCAAGAGTTTGTTATGCGATATCTTCTCCAGGGCCCACTGGCCATGGCGCCAGCCATAGCCTCTGTCCGTTTAGCACCAATTATTGTAAAAGACTAAGGCTTATTGGCCATGGCCTTTAGCTCTGGCCCACATCCACTTGCCTAGTAAGTAACCACATCCTTTGGTCACGTCCACAGCCCACATTGCAACAATAAGACAAAAAGGCATTGGCCCATGGTCTACGGCAAGAACCCATAACTCTTCTCCATAGACAGTGGGCCGGTATTCCTGCTGAGGCCCATATCCCCCGCACTAAGCCGTGGCCCGTTCGCATGGTCATTAGCCGTTTCCAATGTCCACATTGCAAAAAGTAGCCAAAAAAACAGTGCGCCATCAGCCATGTGCACTGTCCCCGCTGGACCAAAAAAAGCTAAAAGACCATGGCCAGTGAGCCAGTGCCACAGTCGATGCCCATACGCCCCTCACAACTAAATGATTACAGCGACCATGGGTGGTGCACTGTTGTTGGTGGTTCTCTGTATGTTTTAACATACATTTTGAAAATAGTTGTTTTGGACTCTCTTTAGTTTACGGTGAAATTACCACAAAATTACAGTACCATGATTTTGCTGCAAAAACAGCTCTCATTGATGGAAAACAATTATGGCAGGTTACCACAGGAGTGGGAAAATGCTTGACAATTTAAAAGTCTTCCCCATCCCCAATGTAACTCCCCATGCACCCCTCTTCCTTTCTAGCCCCCCACCCAGTGCAACTCTTCCTGGCCCTCTCCTAACACCCCCTTTCACTTGCCAGCTCGTGTGATGATGATTTTCTAGCAGGTCTTGTATCATTTCCGCTGCATTCCCCCGATAAGATGAAATCAGTCTGGAACAAACACGCACTCCAGCCCACCCCTAACTGAGGGGGGATAGCCCAGGGGCAACGCGTCTGTCTTGGAAGCAAGACAACGCAGCGCAACACAGGTTAAAATCCCGGTCCCGTGCCTAGAAACCAATCTCTGATATTTAGCGTGTTATGAATGAAAAATTAGAACAATTATAATAATTACTCCCTCACCCACTACACATGTGGTGCTTTTTCAACCCTTGCTCCCTCACCTCAATCCTGAAACGAAAACACACCTTTCCCGCCACCAAATATCATTTTGAGCCCTTTTCTTGTTCGGCTTCCCTCGCGATTACCATGGGAATCGCTCTCATGGATGAAAAGAAAATGGCTGCTTTTAATTTCTGAAAAGTCTCATTCATGCAGTGTACCATGGGAGATCAATAAAGATTTTGGGTACTGGGGGCACCCCTTATTCTTATAATTATTTCAAAACGAATGCATGGTTTTAACTTCAAACCAGCAAAAGGCATATCTACAGCGCTTTGTGCCCAAGTTGTTACGTATTTGGTACAAATCCATCAAGCGATTTATGCGCTACGTGTGTTCAATGGAAGCATCTTTTACTCTATGGGAAAATTAATGGGAGTAGGCGGAAACAGTGTTTTTTTTTTCTTAATACCTTTGAACCGTTTAAGCAATTTTCCGTAAAAAGTCCCGTTCAGAGGGGCTAATGGCAAGCATTGTTTTTGAAAATGTCATCCAAATCTGTCCAGCAAGTCGAAGGTGTTAGCAATAAAATGTTGGGAAAAGTCAATGCAATTAGATTGTATATAAACTATAGGGAATATATATATGTTTTATAAAATATATATATAGAGAGAGGGGGGAGAATAAGATACAGAGACAGACTTATCTGAGGATATTTGTGCATTTTTCCTCTCAGCCCCTCCTCTTCTAAAATAGTGTGACGCTCACAAACACAGTGAGGCTGCGATTTTATCCTCACATCCAAATCCCGGGGAGACAGTCCACATGAGTAAATACAGGCTAGGGTTAAAAACACTTTAGTGTTGTGAAAAATACAAACCTTTTTTCACAAGCATATTTGACAAATGAAAAGATCTGTGGTCATTCTTAAGTTCACCAAAATACTTTTTGATTTTGTGCAAAGCAGCCAGAAACAACCATTGGTGTTACTAGCCCCCTTCCCTTTTTCTGATGGGGGTATTTCAAAGAGTACAATAGGAGTCTATCAGGGTATCCATTTTGGAAAGATAAACTCAGCAAATCGTTTATATGGTTATTTTAAGTACTGATAATGTGTTTTGTACAATAAGACATGTGTAGCATTCTTATCATGACTGCAATATATACTGCAAGCAGTAATTCGATATTAACATTGAGAGAGAGAGAAATAGAGAGAGAGGGAGAGAGAGAGAGAGAGAGAGAGATGTTTCACCGGGTACATTTAGTACATAAATGGCACATACTTGTGCAACTGAAAGACTCTGCTGACGTTTCTAACTCTGTATCCCTTCTGTACTCGAGAGCCAGTTTAAAATGTTACTACAACCACATCATTTCTTTTTTGAAGAGCATACATATCATATTGTCTCCCAAACTGCCCTTGTTACTCGAAAAGGGACCCCCTGACCTATATGGACAATGTGCCCTCTGCGTGGCGGTGACATTCTGCAGGACACATGCAATGACAATGTGTGCCTCCAAATACCGGGCTGCACTCCACTTCGGGAGATGAAGCTGGCACTGGTGCTTTCATTCTACGTTTACCCACAAAAAGCACTGCACACCCGCTTCAGATAGTTGTGTCTTTTTTCTGGCCGCAAGGCTGCGGTCAGGTGAGATGGCTCCATGAAGCCTACACTTGATAATGCAGACTCTGCCCACAGAGAGACAGAGACAGAGAGGGAACAGAGAGAGAGAGAAAGAGAGAGACAGCAAGAGGAAAGGGAGTCCGGAGAGAGAGAAAGACAAAGAGGCAGAAGGCCTCATTGCAAGTTCGGCAGTGTGGCAAAACATGTGTGGTAATTCTGTTACTGATGTTTTTCCCACACCGCTGAACTACAGGTTTGACCTTAAAGTGGCGGGTTTCCCTCCAGTATAATGCTGGAAGAAGATCCACCATTTTATGGTAAAAAATTGGCTGAATTACTACTGCCCTACCAACATGGTAAACCCGCGGGACCACGTGGCGGTAACGGTAAGAGCGTTTGGCAGTCATCTGGCAGAGTTACCATCGAATTACTGCCAAACTTGTAAGGAGGCCCAGAAAGACGGGCAGGGATGGAGTGCCAGATCGCCGTTTGGTAGTCTAGGTACATCTGGAAAAAAAAAAGGCTACTGAGAGGAAACATGGATTTTGCTTCTTCGCAGTAGTCAGGCATGTCAAGAAAAGCTGTACCCAGGCCCAGTAGCGTGGCATGGAAAAAACGATGTCCGGGTTACACGCACCTCTCTGCAGCAGTCAATTAACACTCCAAGCTCTCCTAATGGGTCTACCCGGCCTGTGGCATTTATATACATTGATTTTATTTTTTCATTTGAATATTTTTAAGTAGAGTTTTTCACTAGTGATTGATTACATCACATTGAACAGGCTCTTTTTATAAACAATAATCAAAATTACAGGTGTTGCTCTGATTTGCGCAATCTATTTCTGTTGGGCATCTGTAGTGTCTGTGCTGCCACTGGGACTAAAGCACATCCCACCTGTAGTAACATAGAATTTTACAATTCTAACTTAAAAACATCTTTAGTCTTTACGATGTGCAGACAATTTGTAGTCCACCAATTACTTGTTCTAACAAAATAATTAATTACTGATCAGTTTACATTTTTAAAGAAATGATTTATTAACATATCTCGATTTTTCAGCTGATCGATGACCATGAGTCGATAGTGAATGTAATTCAGTAGTGATTTATGACCCAGTTAGTCAGTAAGAAAAACATTGGTCGATGCATGTTTCGCATCTACGTTTATCGCGTGTTGTGCTTCTTCAGAGCCTCCTTACTGTTTCTTGATTGTTTGGATAATAGTACTATGCAAAGTAATTTCTTGATAATGTTGTAATCCCTATTAATTTGCAGATGTGGTGTTAGATTCTTATTTTTTCATTTCTTGTGATTAGACTTGCTGAGATCGATTCACCATTTGGTGACAAGTATATTGTGTAACAGATCGATACTCCACCACATCTGCTAGGCCGATCCTTCGGTTACAGGGACCAAGCCTCTTTTAAAGGTTTATTAGTGGCCTCTGTTTCTTAGGACCACTTCTCACTCCCAGGCCTCAAATATTATTTTGTGTTTTAGGGCGATGGCCCGTTGACTTCTCATGAAAAGTCTGGAGACCATGCAAATGGCACCAGCACGTGGTAGAAAGCCCACTAACATAGCATGTCACTTAAAGCACTGGGTGCCAACACCCTACCTGTAGGACCATAAAATGATAACGCCCTCATGGAGTACCATGGAATTAATGTTACTCAGTACAAAAAATCCCAGGAGTCATGTGGGGACAACGTGGTCTGTGCAAGCACAAGACGCGGCTAGAGCATGGACAGATACAAAAATTAGGATTTCTGGATTGTTGGGCCCAAGACTGGCCTGTGGGCGGAGATACACATTAGGCGCATGGTATAGAACATCAGAGAAGTTCTAGAGCAGGGAGAAGGGATCCAGTAAATATGCAAGGTACAGCTAATAACAGGAAACCTAGAAAGACCTGGGTTGGGGCCAGCGATCACAAACAGAGGAAAGTAAGGCGTGTAACAGGCTGTGTGAAAATCAGTGTGTTTCACCTCATCAATTTCAATTCATCCCTTTCATTGGATTCTTATTTCAACAAAGGGAACATCTCACTGAAAATGGTAAATCTGTTTCATGATATGTCGGCGGATTTACCACAGAAAAACTGCCAAACATGTAATGAGGCCCTTAATCTACTTCCTTTAATGAATAGCATCTTTACAAAAATGTATCTGACATGTTCCTATTAGTAGATCACATTCCTGTTGGTCACACTATGCTTTCAACTCTCAAAAGTTGACCATCGGGTAAATTCCTTAAATTCTTAGGTGGATGAAAACATAATCTACGAAGCAAATTATTACGATCAGTGGGTTTATGTAAAACGTTGGTTTTAAAATCTGGCGAATTAGGTACCACATCTACATCAAGAAACTGTCAACCTCCTGTGCCCACATTGGCACTACATTGCATACGATCATCAATGTCATTCAAGCAAAGATGCCAAAGGACCATTCCATACTCCAGACACATTCTCAAAATAAGGACCCCAATACTTTAAGGATTTTTCATAGATGACATGGGTGCGATGGCCTCCATTGTTATTTAGCATTCATATAGATATAGTTTAGTCCTGCAGCCAGGCCAGTTAAAAGCTCTAATCCTGTTGGCATGAGGGTTCATATTGTGGCATCAGCATTCAAATTGTGTTCATTGCTACAATTTCTGTGTGCTGGAATGAATTCTCCTGTCGTGATATTTGATTTCCCTTGATCTTCTAAACATTGGTGAAGCTTTAGGATTGCATAGACAGTGCATACTTTCAAATGTCTAATACCTTGATGGATCCAGGGAATTGATATTATGTATTGCTTTGCTTTGAAAACATCTGTGTGAGTGAAACACCTGTAGGCACGAAGGCAACGAGATATTCATTTTGGATGTTGCTCATTTCTGACCACAACGAGGTTAAAATTAAGACAGCACAAATTCCGAATATGATCAGGTTACTACAAAGTCATTAGTAACACAGTTGCTTGGATTCTCAAAAGCCACACAGAATATATTTTCTGAATGCCCCAACAAGATCACCAGGGCAAGGGTGCATACAGCATGCTATCCTAAAGCAATTGTGTTAGGCTTTGAGTGTCTCTAAGTGTTTAGCACATGCAGCTGGTGTACATAGTAACATATGTTAAGATATGAAAACAAGAAGTGATAAGCAGCAAGACGGATAGGTTCGAACCCACTCTTTAGGAAATATTGCTTTTTAGTGCAGATGAGTTATATGCTACATGAAACATTTCATATGTTCACTATACTGAAGTATTTGTTCAGGAATGGGTTTGTTCTTGTGGGCTGTGTGTGAAGTATAACATCTTGCTACTATGTGATTACAATTCTACGGAAAATCAATAGTTGAGAAAAATGAGTTCTGCGCAGTGCGCTCTGTGTTGAGGTGTAGCAACCTTCCAGTTAGTGATTCAGCACCTAATGCTGCCTATTGTTGAAGAAAAGTGGTTGTGCGCGGCGGGCACTGCTCTAAAGTATGACAGCATGCTAATTTATGAGTGTGCACCTTGTTAAGTCTTCCCATCACTGGGTTTCTGTGAGAAACTGTTATAAGGAGGTTTGCAGTGGGTTGTTGGGGCATCCTGAAGCCAGAAGGTGCTGTCCCTTTTTGCCTCGACATTGAAGGTTGCTGCAATTATGCGTGTTATATGTTCTCACATGTTGGGGTTTGCAGCGATTCGTAAATCTCTTCATGTCTCCATCCATTGCATGATGTTTTACTTATTTTGCTGGTTAGAGAAACCAAGCTCACAGAATCATTCTCAGATAGCAGCAGAGCCAGACACAGCTTTCTTGTCTTGAAAGACACTCACCAGAATAACATGTCCACTCTACTAGAACAAACCCACAACATCCTGACCGACCCACCTGTCCTCCACCTTTATAGGTCAAGCCTTGTGACCTGTTGAAAACCGCCCCAGAATATTCCAGATATGGATCTCAGATATTACAATTTGGGGAGGAGGACTCCACTGTCCAGTTCAAAAAGATAAGCAGACAAGTTCTTGTTTAGACAGATGTCCCTTATGCAAATCACCTGATGAGTTCCTTCTAGAAACGCCTGTTAAATGACAGCCACGTACTTCTGGAACTGCTGAACACCTGGACGGTTAATAAAAAAATATATTGAACGACAGCCAAAATCTCCATCTTTCTTTGCAACACAGGCTGCCATCTTTCATCATTCCATACCCAAGTCCGCAGTCTGAGAAGAGTCGCTCGCTCAAAACCCTATTTCAATAACTTTCTAGTTCCCTTCACGTAATATGAGAATGAATTAGAAGTGGAAAATGAGTACATGAAACATAAAATATGATTATACACAGCACAATTACTTTTAATAATGGAGTCTGTATAGATATAGTAACATTAAGGTAATAACATAATGCATTTTTTTAATGCATTAAAAAAAATATATCAAGATCCATTATCATGTTAACCTTAACTCATCCTGTTTTTGTTTTGCAATATTTTGATTTTGCTCTAAAATACTATATAGTGAAAGTAATGTAATGTGTTGTGTGAATGTGTGTTTTTAATAAAAATGGTACTCTTTTTATTTATTTGTGTTTTTAATGTGTATTACATTTGTGCTGCTTTCGGGCTGCTTTTGTTAGTATTTACAGCTTGCATTATTTGCAAAATTTAATTGAGCACACATTACCTATTTGCCTTTTTTATTCATAGTGTAATGACTATAAATGTTGTGTATATATTGCTATCTGTAAAGGTAAATGCTGCTAAACTTTCCAAACAATGTTTTAATAAAGTATATTATGTTGTTACCTTAATGTTATTTTTTCTGATGTTTCTAGAATTTAAGTTTCTGTTGGTCTAGCCTTAACTCTTTTGTAAAAAATAGAAATGTAGAATAATTTCAACTTTTTTTTATTGCTACCTGATTATTTATTTTGAGGGTTTGTTATAATACTAGCATGTGTTGTAAGAGCATGTAGTATAAGTGTGTGTGTGGCATAAGAGCATGTTGCCTTAAAGCACCTAGCATAAATCTGTGTCCTAAGTGCTTGTGTTGTAAGTTTCTGTGTTGAAAGAGCGTGTGTTTTAAGATTGTGTGTTGTAGGAGTATGGGTTGAAGGAGTGTGTGCTGTAGGAGGTGTAAGGAACTCCTGGTGGCAACAGTAAAGACAGACACAAGTGATCACAGTTCATGGGTGTTTATTAAACTTTATGCAGGATGGAAAAAACCCTCATCTAAACGTAAATTTAAGATGGGACCAAGCGTCGACCATCAAATGAAAATAAGGCAGTCTGAGGGGTGTTGTGTCAAAATAAAAAAGGCCTAAACTAAGAAACCTATTGCCAAACCTTACAACTAATACAAAAAGGGTGTGGGGTAGTTTTCAAGAGAAGAAAAAAGTTTCCACAAATAATATGTCAGGATGCGGTAGCTTGGGTCTTCCATCCCCACGTTTTAAGCATGGGGTAAAGTGGGACCTTGGAGCACAGCACACACTCGAACTTTCCCAGCATCAGTTCACAGTTTTGTTCCAGTCTATCAGGAGTCTCGATGGCCAAATCTTGTTTCCCTTTGATTGTCTCTTGCCTTTGAGGGCCTGATATATTCAAAACAAAAGTTCCTTCAACACAATGAAAGTTTGCTTCCTGCTTTTACATAGGTTGAGGATTGTTCACCCCTGGTTCCCCTCCTACGGGTGCTGACCATTCACAAATCGTATGCCATAAATCAATAACAGTTCTTTCTCTTAATAGACTTTGGGTGATGCTTTCACCCCTGGATCTCCCTCGTTCAGGCTTAGATCCCTCACAACTGTTGGCCTCCCTCCACCGGGTTCACTATGGCCTTCAACAAATCTTCCTCTATCGTTCTCGTACAAAGTCTTTTCAATGGTTCACTGTGAACCTCCTTCTCTCAGGTTCACTTGCTCAGGGTGATACTGGCTCACCCCTCTTCTGGACACAGACCACTCTATACTTTCAGCCGCCTCCCTCCAACAGGTTCACTATGGCTTTTCCTTGGTGTCTTTTTAAACCGTTCCATTGGATATCCCTCTGCCGGGTCCACGTTTGTCAGCACACTGTTTCTTGGGACTTTAGACTTTGCTCTCTTGTAATCAGCATCCCTCTTCCAGGTTCACTCTTGCCAACTTCACATTCACATTTACTTTCAATTGTTAGCAGGATCCACTTCCCTTACTTTCTCATGTGGCGGGATTCATTTCCCTTGGGTTCTCTATAGTTCTTAAGTCAAAGGCTTTCAACTGTACAGGTATTTTGCTTGACCTCCTGTATGACCACCTCGACCTAACTTGGTGGGACTGCGTCGGAAAGGGCAAGGTCTTGTCTCTCCTTGTCAGCCTCTCGATATTCGCTGCCTTTCTCCTCCCCTTGAACTGCCGGGCCTGGATAGCTGTCTCGTCATGCGGTCTGCCCTGCTCGTACTGTGCTCTCTTGCTCCACCTTTTATCCCTGTGGGGAAAAGCAAAGGCTGTCAGGTGTGTGTGATTTAAGTCAATTGACTGACTTTGCCTGACCCTTGTGTCAGGACATTTCCGGTAAACAGTTTTATTACAGGTCCGTTGTCTTTCATGAGGTAAAAAAGTGTTCGTACTGCAAAGGGGAGGGGTTGGAGCATCAGAGTATCCTGCGGGACAGGATGGGGAGAGGTGTTATAGGGAATTATAGTCTTTTTTCTAGGAGGGTAGGTGATTTCAGAAGGGTGGGTTTTGGAGGAACTGTAATTGTTGGTCACTTTGGAATGGGAATTAGGAAAGTGACAATCAGAGTGGTGGGATTGGTACGGTGTGTGGGGCAAACGAGAATAGCTGGGATCATAAAATAAACAAGGGAGATTGTGGGAACTGTAGTATTTTATCAGAGCAGGTTGGGAGTGCAGGAAATAATAATCAGAGTGATGGTAAGAAGAATGATTGAGAGTATTCGGATAGTGAACAAGAAAACAAGGATTCTGAAAAAGATGGTTTCTGAATGCACCGGGGCATGTAAAGGATTCACCAGAAGTGGAGGGGATGTTGGATTCCCGAAAAGAAAGTTTATCAGATGGAAGGGAGGTCGAGTTGATACAGCCCATAAAAGCCTCAGGGACTTCGTCTTTCACGTCCCTTTCTCCGGTATAGTACCGTGTTTCACCTGTGGTATTCCCCGAGCACAACCCTGGGCGCCCCTACCCAGGTGATCCTCCCTCACTCGTCCACTCCCATGGTTGGGATCTGAGAGCGCCAGCCTTTCCCTGGTCACCTGAATGAGGAATTCTCGAGGTCTACTCAGGAGAATACCTTCAGGTTTCTCACACAGGGTGTGTTGTAGGAGCGTGTGTTATAATAGTGTGTGTTATAAAAGTGTGTGTAGTCAGATGGTGTTTTGGGAGCATGTGCTGTAGGATCATGTGTCATAAGTCCACATGTTGTAGGTGCATGTGTTGGAGGTGCATGTCTCATAGGTGCACGTTTTATAAGTGCACGTGTTGTAGGTGCACTTGTTCCAGGAGCATGTGTCAGGAGCGTAGGTGGCAACAGTGTGTGTCGTAAGAGTGTGAATAATAGCAGTGCATGTTGGAGGTGCATGCGTCATAGGAGTATGTTATATAAGAGTGTGCCATAGTACTGTGTATTGTAAGAGCATGTGGCATAGGAGTGTGTGTGGTAGGAGCACATGTTGTAGGAGTGTGTGTTATATATGCATGTATCATAGGAGCATGTGTTGTACGAGGGTGCCTGGGAAAGGTTTGTTTTATTAGTGTTAATATACACAATATTAATATCACAAATGTATGTGTAGGGTTTTATTATAAAATGATCACTCGAGCATAGCACACTCTCTAGCTTCTTTGGCACGAGGATACAGTTCTGTTACCAGCATCAGGGCCTTCTGTGCCCAAGTCTCTTTACTTATCAAGGTCTCTTGGTTCAGAGGGCCTGATGTACCAAAACAAACAAAAAGTTCCTTTCCCTTTTACAAGTACTCAATTCAGGTGATTTACTCTTCACCCTGGATTCCCCGTCAGCCAGACTCAGATCTCTCTCATACAACAGTTGTTACTTTGGATACCCCTCTTATGGGCTGAGATACCTTTTCCCAATGTTCTCAGGTATTCTTAAAGGCAAGAGGTTACCCACCATATATAGTACGCAGATCTATGAAAAGAGCTAAAAACACTCCAAGAAACAGTTGCCTGACACCACAACCACGAGTCACAGAGGATAAGATCACTTGTGTTTCTACATTCTCCCCGATACGTAATGAACTGCGGAGATGTATATTGAAAAATTGGAATCTCATTAACACCGAAGATTTTGCAATTAGCAAGCCACGTTTTGCGTTTCGACGTATGCCGAATCTGAGAGACAAACTCGTACATACATACAGAGCACCGACCAAAGATATACCTAACAGTCAATTGACGTTGTGGAACCTACCCCCGGTGGTCGGCCATTTCCCCTGCGGGAAATGCTCAGTCTGCAAACTAACATCTAACATGAAACATGTAGACCTGAAAGGGAGAAAATGGGAACTAAAGCATTTCACGAATTGTAACTCGAAATGGGTAGTGCATGGGATTAAATGCCCATGTGGCTTGCTATATATTGGCAAAACCAACAGACCAATCCGTCAAAGAATCTGTGAACACAGATCCTGTGTTAAGAATCAGGTACCTGACAAACCTTTAGTGGCACATTTTAAGAACGCCCATCATGGAGTGCAAGACATCTATTGGTTCATCATAGAAGTAATACTGGCTCAACCTAGAGGCGGTAACAGAGATCTAAAGCTAAGACAAGCCGAACAGAAATGGATATACTCCTTAGACACCGTAAAGAATGGATTAAACATTTCTATTGAATGGTCTCTCTTTATTCATCACAAAAAGTAAAGAAGACATAGGGGCGGTTATTTTGACCATTATACATGTTTTTGGTTAATAAAGCAATATTTAATGTAAGGAACTATGTGGGAAACGAGTGATTAACAGTTTTGGTACTTATTCCCCAAAATACTGCAGTATCACATTTTTCAATATCACGTTCACTACTGATTGCGGGTGGCTGTGGCATATGACACACTATCTGGGAAAAGATATTGCAGGGAGATATGTTATCTGGTTCCGTATGTAAAAAGAGTAACCAGCGCCCGGCGTTCCCAGATCTTTACAGGATATGCCCATAGCAAGATGGCCGCGGGCCACGTGACATTTCGACATGTGACCATGCGGTACATTACTGAACAACAACACAAAAAATATGAATAGTATTGGATGTTGATAGAGCGGCGAGACGGCACTCTTCACTTTGTAGACAGGATATTTTCAGAGCAACATAGTTGCAAGTCACGTGATGCGTTGACACGTAAATGCGTGCGCGCACCACGTGACATTACTATATCCGCTATTTAAGATGGACCAATCCGTGAATAGGCTCGCCACACTGCTGAGAAGCATTTGCCATTAGCGAGCGGGACGGAAAGCTGCAGTTTAAATCGCTGAGGTAAGATACAGGCATTAGGCACATGTCAAGTCACGAGACATTTTAGAAGGGAACTGATTTTCGTTTCCTGTTTTGTTTATTATTATGATTTAGATCACGGCCAACACAGTCACGCTATAGACGAGGAAAAACGAAGTCCTCCTCGCATAAATTGAAGCAATTTGAATTGCATGGGTAAGCCATTTCTTTTCAAGTTAGAATTCTCGAGGCGAACATTGGGAAACCAGTTAGTCATCATAGACCCTTGTTTATATTACAGAGTGAGACCGTGCATGAAATAGGAGACGGTCGATGGTCTGTGAAAAAGATAAAGAACACAATTGGTAGGTAGCTCCACCTGCATGGCAGACATATGAGTTACTTTAATAAGTGAATAACAGTTGAAGACTCAACAAGAGGTGAGCATTCAGAAGGTGTGACTCACAAATGATTGAGAAACGAGTAGAAAGGGGCAAAATGACATCATATGAGTACCCCCATAGATAGCTTTCTATGTTATATTTATGAAATGAAAAACCCTAGAGGGTAAATGTGGAATTATTTAGACAGGATATAAAAGAAAATGAATTATGCACAGTGGTCAATAACGATATCACTTAAAAATGAATATATCCCTGCTGCCTACATAAATAACAGAGATGAAGTTGTCATAGATGTATTACAGTACTTCTTTTGCACAAAAAGTTGTAAAACCATGTTTTTAAGTCTAGTTGTTTGTTTGTTTTTTAGAGAGATTGCAAATTATGGTATAACACTCAGTGTGTGAAAGCCAGAACATGAACTAAGCCCGAGTGCCCTGATGACAGCACCAACAGGATACGCAATAGGGAATATTTGCCTTGCTTATCTTCTAAGAGATAAATGTCTATGTTGGTTCTAGAAACACATTGTTGTATCAAGTGTTGGCACATTCCTTTTTTGCCTGTATAAATTGGGAAGGGCATAAACAAAAACGGTGACTCCCTGTGGAGGATACACCATAGAAAGGCAGAAACAAGGTGTCTGATGATTGTGTTGTTATGCATCTAGTGGAAATAAACACACAATAATATGTGGTTAAGTATGTGTTTTGAATAAATGTGTGTTGTTTTAATATTGTATATTCGAATTGATGTTATGTTGTGATAAACATTAAAAGATGTATATTTTCTTAACAACTACATGGTCAAGAGCCCTTGTTTTGGGGTAAAAAATGCATAGGATTTAATATGTATACATCTAGGGTAGCTCACTCGGTGAGGTAAGGGAAGGAAGCTGATTTGTGGGATTCTTTGTTGATTTTGTGTTTAATCATCCTCACCCACTCAGCCCCTAAAAAGAGGATCATTGCAGCTCATGAAAATTTGACACATATTATTCCTGCAAGAAACCCATGAGGAGTGGGAGGGTGAATGATGGGTTCTCTAAGGGGTGGGGTACTAATGGATTTTATACACAGTCCAGATGGGTCTTGACTCTGATCCACAAGCATGTTGCCTTCAAACTATTCCATTCTCATGTAGATCTGGACAGTCGCTACGTTGTTGTACATCGTACGTTGCTGCACAGGGAAGTGTTCCTGGTGAACTCATATGAGCCGAATTTGGATAACCCAGGATTTTTACGCAAACTTGGCAGACATCATGGTTTATACGGGGCGGGAAGACATGAATATCATTGTAGACCCTGACCTTGACCATACAGGTAAGGCGCCTAGATCATTCTCTAAGGTGGATGACGTTATTTTAAACCAAATGGACAGGCTTAAACTATGTGATGTGTGGTGGATACTTCATCCAACGACAAAGGGTTTCTTTTACTCTTCATCAGAGCATGATATGTCATCTACAATAGATCTTTTTCTAATCCCTGAATGCCTACTTGGCCAGAAGGCAGAGGCTGGCATACTCCCCCATACCTATTCGGATCATTCACCATTAGTGCTTACTCTACGATGGGCCAGCAAACCCTGGGACTATGCAGCATGGTGATTTAAATCATTGGCATTACAGGATTTGGTGTTTAGAACAAGTGTGGAAGATGACATCCGTACCTTTTTTCTGACCAATGATAATAATACAGTATCACAAGGAAACCTTAGGCAAACGGTTAAGGTATTTATTAGGGGGATGTCCATGTCTAGGAAGTTTGATGTTCTTAAGGCTATCTGTAGAGACAAAACCATTAGTGAAGACAAACTCAAAGTGCTGGAAAATAGGTATGCAGCCGTGCAGACTCACGCGGACTCACGCTACGCTTGCAGACATTAAAACCCAACTGGAGGAGCTCCAGAAGCTCAGGAATAGAGAGGTGAAATACTTTGCGAAGCCGGCTGCGGCTAGGAAATATGGGAAAGGGGAGTGGCTTGGCAGGGCTTTGTCCGCTCTGATACGGATTGAAAGGTGTCCGGATTAAATCGTAGGCGTACGCGATGAACACCAAATTGTGCAATACTCAGATAAGGGCATTAATGAAGTATTTGCACAATTCTATGAGGTGCTATATCAGACACCAGGGATGCACAACGAAGAGGGTCTGCATGACTTACTAGAGAGCATCCCTATATCTTTTCTCTCAGAGGGTTCCAGAAGCCACATAAATACCCACTTTACTGCAGAGGAAATTATTAAAGTAATTCAGCATCTGCCGAGGAATAAGTCCCCAGGTTCGAACTGACTCACAGCTGAATTTTACATTGAATGTGGCACCCTCCTAACTCCTTACCCGCTCAGAGTGTGAATCGGTGCAGAATGGGCAACTCCCGAAGTCGCTTCGGAAAATGACTGTTATTGTCCTCCTGAAACTGGGGAAGCCCAGTGAGGAATGCGGCTCTTATAGGCTACTGTCCCTAATGAATGTGGATACCAAAGTGTCTGATAAAGTCATAGCTAATAGACTACTACTCCTGATGCCCTCCCTAATACATCATGGTCAAGCTGGTCTTATACCAGGCAGGTCTATGTCTCTCAACCTCAGACGAGTGTTTAATATCATGGCATTGGGCGCTAGGAAAGCTTTGCGGTCCTCCGGAAATTTTGTTATGGGGAGCAACTACTACAATACATTAAACTTCTCTACATGAAACCCACAGCCATGGTCCGGAATAATGCAGTGCAGTCAAAACTGTTCGAAACTCAACAGGGAAACGCGACAGGGCTTCCTGATGTCACCATATTATTTGCTTTAGCGACTGAACCCATGGCAAATCTGATTAGGCACCGTCATAGTAGGAGGGGTAACCGAATATCGAGGTGGCCAGAGATCATCCCACTATATGCAGATGACGTGTTACTATTCAACAGGGACCCCCCAAAATAACTTAGACACTACAATGGAGGACATTATCACACGGGTAAATATTCTGCGTTTACTGTGAATTATGATAAATCTGAAGTATTCCCATTAACTGACAGTACATCTCGACCTCTTGGAGCTTTTCCACTGCAGTGGGCCCCGGAAAGATTCAAAGACTTAGGAATCACGATCTCCAGGGGTAAACATGCATTACTACATGATAACATTGAAGCATGTGCCACATACACATACATGAAAATGAAGCCATGTTCATGTGTACCAATGTAATTGGCAGGCCGTTTGGTATTAAATAAAATGATAATAGTGCCCAAATTATTGTGTCTCTTTATGAACGTGCCGATGTGGCCAGGCAGGCGTTTTTTTTTAGATATCTCTAGAATGGTATGTCTCTCGATTCCTATGGCATGCTGGGGCTGTATGGAAAAAAGGGAGGATGTGGCGCTCCCTTATAGTAAAGGAGGATTCACTAAAACAAATATGGAAGTATACTGCAATGTTTTGGTACGAGACGGACCGGTCTCCGTCACACGTCAAGGGAAGCAGCGGGTGACTCAGACATGGAAACGCTAATCCTGGATAACTACAAGGATGATTGCCCATTTGACCGTGTGCAGACAACACTGTTAGCCTGGACAGCGATTTATGTGAAAACCAACGTGAGACATCCGTACTATCGTTGGCTGCCATTGTGGAATTTCCTGATCTCTCCCCAACGTGGGATGCCCTGCTGAAGTTGCATTGGAAAAGGCTTGCGTACAGCACAATAGGAGAGTTGTTCCCTGAGGGGAAGTTCTTGACTCTGCTGAACTGATGGGGGGTGAGAGGGTCACATAGGGATACCGACTGAAATGCTGCAGCTCAATAGGTTACGCGCTGCGGTGCAAAAGAGGAGGGAATGCTATCCGATAGAACCTCCAGAAAACAAGCTACTTGTCCTTATATCCAACTCGTATGGGTACCGTAGAATGCTAGCTACCCTGTTTAAGGGGACTTTAGAGGGGATCCCGAAAGGAATGGATAAGTCTCAGAGAAGTGGGCGGTGGAGTTGGACCTGAGCATAACACACGGGCAGTGGAAGTCTATGTGTATGTTCACGAAAACACTGTCAATTAATATGAGGATGAAGTTAATTCAATATAAGATCCTGCATATGCTGCACTATGCACCACGTAAGCTAAAGAAAATTGACCCCAATCATGAGGGTCGCTGCCCAAGGTGTGGTTACAAAGATGCTGGGTATGCGCACATGATGTGGGGCCGCCCGGAGCTGGAGCACTTACGGGAACGGGTTTACACAATACTGGCTGATGTAACTGGGAAACAGCTGGAGAAATCATTGATGAAGGTGCTATTCAGGGTGTGGGGTAATTCCGGAACGGCGATGGAAGGTCCTTCGTAAATGTTGGCTGCATGGTGGCCAAACGCTGTATCCTATTAAGATGGAAGGATCAACAACCTTAGAATGACCGTGAATGGCTGAGATAAGTGACGTAGGTTAATGAGTGTGAGGATGGATACATGTGTAACAATGCAGCAGCCAACATCATGTCGCAGAGACATATGGTGTGAGTGCCGAGCGTTTCTTATGGTCCGTGGACACTGATGCACTCTGGACACATATTGCCTAATGTCTAATATTTGGTCTGTAATATGATTGATGTACTGTAACACTACGTTATGCTGACATGTTTGCTAAGAGCTTGCCGAGATTAAATAAAGTTTAAGAAAAAACGAAATAAACACCTGGATGGCAAACAACAACCTGTAACAAAACCCAAGCAAAATGCCATTAGCGTTACCGCAACTTGGGCCGGTTAGCGCCGGATCCAAAATTGCAGCGGTGCAATAAATACCCATTTTTCTCGAGTCCACAGACTCAATTGAGCAATTTGGTGCAATTATTGTGCACTATGAGCGTTGCAGTAATTGCACTGAAAATGGGCGGAAAGTTAGGTTTCGGCAGAGCGGTAATGTGCCAGTAATAGCGTTGCCACCACATGTGTACCGCTCCGCCCACCACCTGATTTAGCAATGACCTCCAAATAGACATTACGAGAAAACAAAATTTGGAGGAACCACCTTCTTCGATGCGATAGCCAAACTATGGAACTCGATCCAAAGGAAAACAGAGCGATGGAAGACCACCTAACGTTTAGGAAGCAGCTAAAAACCTGGCCATTTAACTCACAGAGTTAAACGTAGTCCCACTATACAACAACCCTCCCCCCGAGCAGACCACCTCAACCGCATACAAGGCCCAAAACACATCTACAAACTGTAATCTCCGAAAAAAGAAAGCTTATGATAAATGGCCGCAAAAAAATCTATAACACATCCACACAAGGCCCAGAGACCACCCAAAACCCACTAACCACCTCCCCTTTCTCCTGCACACCCCTACGCGGATTACTTACCAAACACGCGCAGAGGGCTAGCAGGAAAAACCTACCAAACACACGCAAACTGCACATCACACTCTAACCAAGCTACAAGTCCAATAACCCCACACACCAAACAACACAAACAGTGGACGCCTCCCATCCGGATACAACAAGTCCCAGTGCACAAAAAAAAGCACACCCAGAAAGCAGACCTGCACAGACGGGAGTTCCTCCTAGTTCTGCATGCATCAACAGACGAGCACATCATCCATCCTATCCCTCTGTCCCTCACTAACCAATCCCGCCCACTTTACCTCACAGAGCACCGAGAGCACCTCGAGACCACGGAAATGGCGGCCACGCACAGTATAAATCAAGTTACCATTAACATTATAATTATTACTCTTACAAAGAGAAGCTCTGTGCTTGGCCCATGGATGCCATGGGAGACAAATCCCTTGGAAGACTTCAAGAAGTTCTGTCGCCAGCTGAGTCTAATAAAAACTTTTCGGTGGGTAGTGGTTTTGATGTGCCAGTCATGTCAGTCTCTCCTGGAATCAATTTCCTCGGTCAAGAAAGCTTACGTAACCACATCTATTTTTTTATCATTTTTTTTTATAGCTGTAGGAAGTGAAACACAGGGCAATGAAATGATTTGTTGCAGATCACACAATTTGGCTGAGTGTGGAATTTGGGGTTAGTGCTCCCCTTCCAATCAGTGTCCAGTGCTGGCGGAATGCCCCCTCAACTACACCTCCTAACGGCCCATGGTTTGAAAATATCACACACAAAATATAAACATATCTGAAATTGAAGCTGCTGCCCACAATGGCCAGGGAGGCTTACCAGCAAAAATATACTTTAGACTGGAGAAATAAAGGCATGCTACTTCAATGCCTCAAACAATCCCAAAATCAATATACAATGCACAAACCACAACCCTCTAAAAAAAAAAAGAAAGTACGAGAAATGTGGCGCAGCAAAGAATGGAGAGGCGAGGGAAGGTATGGCTGTACAAAACTGGCGTGTTCTCTCATGTTGGAGTAGGAACCGCAGTGTCCTGCTGCACCATGGGAGCAGCACGTGCCTGTTTATGTTCTTCCGGTTCTGAAATGAGCCCCAGAGCCTGTTTGGTAAAGTCAATAACAGCCTGCGTGTAACAGTAGCTGGCAGGCAGGCCTTGCCATAAGCTCCTAGGGGAGTCGTCTGAACTCTTTGATTTGTGGGGGCACGTGCGTGGAACCTTCCCTTATGGGCCAGCGAAAACAAGTAAAACACTGGCCAGCTCTGGAGAAACTCCTTTTGACAATCGTGTTGTCGTTTGGGGCAGCACAAGTGCCTATCATTAATACCCGTGGGTCCCACCAGACAGCGGCCAATAAAGGGGGTGGTAAAGAGCCATGCAAAGGACGAAACTTTTGACCATTTCAAAAATCGCTCCCCGGCCTGTTTCAACAAGCAAAAAGTGTAGCACAAATGTCCTTTGGGGAAAGTACGCTCTTGATGCAGAAAGGTAAGTGGCCACCACTTGCAGGAATAGATGAGAACAGCTGTGAAATGGGAATGAAAACATCCCGGTTAAGACGCTCTGGTGAAGTGACAAAAACCAGGCTAAATATCCTGGTCCGCCCAAAGGCATCGAAAACAAGATATATTTGTTGGGCTTAGTATATTTATTTATTTATATTGCCCCGTAGCCCACAGGCATCGGGAGGCATACCTTTAGACCAGGACATGCATATTGTGAACAGGACAACTGGGTGCTAATTCTTAGTCCTGAGTATCGGTTTCCTTATTTAAAGATAAGCGTCTTCAGTGCTTTCCTGAAAGCTAAGTAGTTGCTCTCTCGCCTCGATACTTTAGGTAGTCCGTTCCATATTTGAGCGGCTCTTACTGGAAAAGATCTGGATTGGTGAGCTCCTGTGAGACGTGGAACCAGGCCTTCTCAATCCCTCCACCGGAGTATGTGCCGCGATCACCATGCACTGTGGGAGGATTTTGTTATGGGGGAGGAATAGCAGCCAGGAAGTATCCATGGGCAGTAGCCACCATTTCAGTACAGGGTTGACCTGCACCTTATACATGGGGGACCAACAAACCAAGGGACCAATATTTATTTAAATGAAGTAGTTACATATCAGTCCCCCTACTCAACCTGGCCAATTCTGAGCTTGTATAGGCTTCTTCATTTCATTGCAAATAACAGATGGTGCAGTTACCCAAATAAATACTAATACAAAGACTGATATGCAAATGGCTATTCCTCCTTTGTGAAAAGTACAGTGAGCTAGAAGCCATGGCTGCGGGCTCTCGGGGTGGGAAGAAACCACAGGACAGGTTATCATGCCATGTTCTTTCTAGAGAGGGGGGCCTGCTGCCTTTTTGTGTGTCATTTTATCGTCTGTATAAGGATGAAAGGGAGGAAGGACACTGGCATATTTGAACCTGGCTCCACAGGATGAACCCACCTAATTAGCCTCTCATCTTCTGGCTCCCCCAAAGCGCTTTCTCTGTAGTGTCATCTTTTTTTGTACTGTGCTCAATTGCTTGGTAGGTTTGTTTGCATGTACACTATGTGCATGAGTACAGTCAGACCTCAACAGTAGCTTTATCTTCTGCCTCATAGCTAGTAATGCAGACAAGCCAAAGGCAACTTTTCTCACCGAACTTCTTAATTTGCTCCCTTTATCATAAAAATATGTTGAAACAGAGTTCTTAAATCATGTTCTGTAAGTCCAGGCATTGTTAGCGCATTGCACTTTGCTTTCATGTATGGGTTATAAATATAGGACAAGTACTGAACCAAAATGAAGGCAGTATGACGTAAGCCTAAAAGCCAAGATGGGTTAATTATTACACTTGTCATATCATAAGATCACTTGACATTCTACTCATAAAATTGTGCTACACCCAGACCTAGACACACACCTCACAAAACCCAGGTGATAAAGTCATATGCTTGTAGTCATTTGTTGACATATGCATGTAGTATGTTTTTATGCATTACATGCATACCATTTGGGTTCATGGAAACAAGGTCAAGTACATCTTTCTTCAACAAACAAACAAATTGCACCCACATTAGGTGTTATGAACAGTTCTGAACACGGATGAATAGGGGCCAGAATGGCAGTTTGGGCCCTGAGGAAAAGAGGACTAGTCTTGCTTCTCATGCCTCTTATGGAGAAGAAGCTCTGTGTCAACTGAACAGTACTTTTCCAGTCCAGGGTTTCCATTCACAAATCATTGATATCAGGAGACTAAGGCCAATGTGGGTATTTATATGTGAAATTGCCGGGTGACTCAATGTAACCCATGGACAGCATTTGCCAGTCCTGGGTTTCCTTTTCTCCATCTATTGCATTCTAGGATTTTTAGATGTCAAAGAAGGGGGATCAGTGTACCCTTGGGGCAGTTTAGTCCAAGTGTGCTGAAACTCCAGCGGAAAAATGTGACAAAATACTGACTGCCCTAATGTATAGAGACTGAGAAAAAAGCTGAACGTTGATTCACTATGGGAAATATACGACAAAAAGGTGGTGGGGTTTGATACAACTGGGAATGAGTGGAACGCAGAGAGGACACGTGGTGCGAGAAGTGGTCTGACTGAGAGTACTTCTACAGTGTTTATTGATGGAGGCGTGGTTGAATCCACTGTGCTACTAGTGAATTCTTTAAGTACTCAGAGACCTGAGAATTACACAGCGGACAAGTGGTGCGAGAAGTGGTCGGACGGTGGTCAGTGGGGGCACAGTGGCAGCAGTGAGGTAGGTTTAACGCTATCACTTTTCTCTTAACATAATAACACCATAACATCATACGTTTAGAATCGCCTGAACTGCTCCACGGCCTAACGATAGTAGGTTTATTCTGCTGTTGCACGGCATGGGGACATTAAAGCAAAGCAAAAAGGACAACCTACTGGCCCCGGCTCGCAAAGTTGATGTCAGTGCCGACGTGGATCTTGGCGGATCTCGGCCTCCTCCTTTTACTGCAATCCACTGCTCTTGGAGTGAGACCAAACACAGTATAACATGCACACCTTGTGTCCAATTGTGGAGGGGGTACACTTAGGTACCTACACGTTGCATTTCCTGCACAAGGTGACTGCGGGGCATCAGCCCTTTGAGCCGTGTGTGTTCGTGTTTGTACACGTTGAGTGTGGGGCACCAGCCCTATGAGCTGTGTGTGTTCCTTAATTGTTTCTAAATTGTGCACTGCGCCTGTGGGGCAGTAGCTCTTTGAGCCATCCGGTTCTTTATTAGTGCTTGTCTGTTCTTAAACATCTGCGTCGCTCATATCTATCATAGTTACCCAATATTTGGGCCCTATCCTCAGAGGACATTGAAAGGGTTGAATTTCCAGACAAGAAAGATGTTAATCGTTGTATCCTCCATTTTAGATCTAAGCTGGTATTTGATTTAATATACTTGGAAATGCAAAATATATTGAATCTGGGGTTTTCAGTGGATTTGATTAATTATGAGAGGGATAGGGAGGTGGGTAGCATGAGTAGAAACGTGAAAAGAGACCTAATGTATCTATCCAAAATGGGGGGACACTTTGAGGGCAAACATTTGGCTAGATCTGATTCAAAGAAATTACATTGGAATGAGGTGTCCCTATTTAGAAGGCAATCATTCCAATGGTGACATACAGAGTCCACTAGGGCTTTGTGAGAAGGTTTATAGATGCCTTGAGAGTCAGGGAAAAACTGTTAGGGGAAATTCCATGAGCAGGAGTCACTATCTCTTGGCGGTCTCGTGGAATTCTCTGGGAAATATCCATCTATCGGAAGTAATGTCCAGGATAGGAGATACCACGTATATTCTCCTACAAGAAACTTGGATGCACGAGGGCCCAATATTAGATGGGTATGAAGTCTTTTGCCAACCAGCCAAATACAGTGGTAAGGGAAGCCAGCAAGGGGTCTGGCCACGGCCGTCAGATGTGTACCAGGGCTTGTTTGCTCTAAGATCTTAGAACTGCCCTATGGTTTGTTAGCAGTGGTCATCTCTCGAGCATTGACCAAACTAGATGTGTTAGTCATTAATGTTTACTGGCACAAGGGGGTAGGTGTCTTAAATGATTTTTTGGAATACTTAATGACTAGCATAATGAATTGGCACTTGGAGGTACCTGAAGGCATAGTACTTATGGCGGGCGACTTAAATGCAACTTGTGTAATCCCGTGAGGGGCAGGGGAAATATATGGGATATTATTCCGGACTCTAGTGTGACTAATCGAAAAAACATGGCGGGTTGTGAGTGGACCACATTAGCTTCTTCAGTTGGTGTAACCATGCTGAATGGTGAGGGTAAGTAGGCAGTGAAGGATCAGAGCACATGGCATCAGGGAAAGAGTGAATCCACTTTGGATTATTTCTTTGTTGACCTTGTCCTTGTACCAAGGTGTATAAGCTTGGATATCTTAGAAAATACATGGAGCAACCACAGCATTTTGAAAGCTAACTTCGGGATTCAATACGTTTGAGGTGTATTTGGGTGGTCCAAGAGATTTACAGGTTAATGGGGGAGGCTAAACCGCATTAGTTGGAACCAGAATACTATCACTAGGCTTAATAGAGGCTTGAATCAGCTGATGGATTCTTCCAGTTTGGAATGGAAACAGGCACAATTTAATGTGGTGGAATATGAGACTACAGTAAATGAGTTCATGAAAGTAAGGGCCTTTGGTCGTAGAAAGATGGGTCAATTACATAGGCATGTGTACGATGAAGAGTTGCCTAACAAGAAACGTGAGCTG
Source organism: Ambystoma mexicanum (assembly GCF_040938575.1). NCBI lineage: Eukaryota > Metazoa > Chordata > Amphibia > Caudata > Ambystomatidae > Ambystoma > Ambystoma mexicanum. Next base: position 1,434,582,496 of record NC_090935.1, read on the forward strand.
AGGAAATTCAAAAGGGAGATAAATAGGACAATTGTAGATCCGGTTAGAAGGGTGATGATGCCTCAAAATGCTAAACAGGCCTATAGAAACTACTGTAGGGTGCGCAGAGCGAGTATGATGCAGAAGCATGGGGAACAGATTCTGAATATCTGTGTAAAAAGAGAAGTTTCCACTTGTTGGGCATTGGTAAATAGTCTAGAGGGGTCTAAAGAAATGCTGCAGGGAAATCCAGTTCCAGAGCCCACCTGGGTAGAACATTTCAAGAAGCTATACTCAATAAATGAAAAAACATGTACGATTCTAAGAATTGGGTCTCTCCACTAACAATTCTATCTAATAGCATTTCAATTAAACTCAACTATCACCATCCTGGAGGACTGCCTTTGATGTCCCAATTTATAAAAAGGGATCTAGGAGTAAGGCTTCTAGTTATCGACCAATTTCACTATGAGATGCCGGCAGTAAGGTGTTTGCCTCTTTGCTGCTGAGACACTTAGAGGCCTGGGCAAATGAAACAGGCAGAACACATTATACTCTGAATTGCTAGAAAATGTGCATGTGCATTAGTGTATTGGTCGCCAGCAAATTTCTGAACTCCCTGAAGGTGTAATGTATTTCTATATTGATGAACTTAGATCTGACATTAAAGAGCTCATTATGAGAGCAAACCAAGTCAAGTTAGCATTCTATGATAGAGACTGGATCATAACAACGGAGAGTGTACACAATTATGCCTCTTTACGACATCTGGGTTATGAGCATAAGAAAAGAGGGGAAATGGCTCCCTTCTTGAGTGTGTTTCCAAGTAGGTATTACCATTAAATATATTTACAGTTTTGTTGGAACTTGATTCCAACCAGAAGTCTTCAATTAAGGAGGGGCCTGATCAAGAAGGATGCAGCTATAAGTCGCTTCTATAACAACATGGAATTCATTGAAACCTCAAAACACGTCATTCTGTATTGCGCTGCACTCGATTCATTGCAAAGGAAACACTTGGCTCCCCTGTTTAAAAAGATAGAGTGGGACAATGAGGACAGTTTATGGAAATTCTGTCTCAGAGGCATTGCGAAAACGAATAGATTGGCGATAGCAACCTTTTTGAATTTTGCTAAACTATAAAAGGTGATGAATTACTTCAGAAACATTAAGGGCACACATAATAATTTAGGATACATTTTACTGTTTGTCATTTTGTCTTTTATATTGTAATAATATATGTGTGGATTTTTATGCTCTTGCGTCAATGGGTTTTAAAAGCATTTTTTAATATGCATGATATTTGTTTGAAGATCTGATTGTAATGATGAATTGTTTGTGTTTTAATACACGTAAAGGTTTATTGTTTCATAAACCAGACATTAAATAAAGAATTAACAGCTCCCTGATCTTGAACAAAGGGATACATACCCGTTCCTGGCTTCAGAATCGGGGTGTTACAGGACCTAGTGGTGGGGACAATTATGCCTTTTTTTCAGAGGTGATTGAGTGTCAATGGTAATCCCCAACTACTCTTCCATTTTCAGCAGGTATTGGGGACCGTGAGGCAATTTCTTTTAAAGGATTGATCGTATTTTTGATCGGTTTTACATTGTAAAGATAATCTATCTTATTGTGGTTTATCGTCCATAAAGAGGCTGGTATACAATTAATCAATTCTTTCGCATCCCCTTGCCACTCTCCCTCTCCTGGCAGCTCCTCATCTGGGGTGACCTGCAGGGTTGCTAGGACAGCCTTAGGATTACTATGGGGAACACTCAGGAACAACACATTCAGGATGCAATAAACATAGTGCATCAGATCTTACATAAGTCCCTACCCAATAAGTTGACTGGCGCCAAAGGATTGAGCAGGAAGGCATGTGTGTTGGTTATGGGGACCAGCGTAATCGTCAGTGGTTCTGGGACCGGGTGTAGTACTGGGATGTTAGATATTCCCATCGCCCTTACTGTGTCTGTGGATAAAGGCACCCAGGAAATCCGTCCACCCGCAGAGATGAGTTGCTAGCACCCATGCCCATTAAACAAGGTATGGATTTCCATCTACTTTATATTAAACATAAGAACCTTCCTGGTCTACTTGTACCGAAGTCTCCATTGGGATTTTCACTCCTAATTTTACTTGAAACGGTTCTTGAACAATTTGAGGAACCAAAAGGGAACGAGGAATATAGGCAGGTGACCTGAAGTCTAGGAAGGTGGGGTAAGATCTTACATTCGTGTTGGGGAGAGGGGCGGACTCCCCCTTCCCTCCTCCCACAGGAAGGCTCAGAGCAGAATTCTGAAACAAAACAGTTGCTGGTGTCTGTAAGGGCATTTTCTTTTCCAATGGCCAACCTGTTTACAGTAGTACACACTAACAGATCTATCCGGCCTCCTAGTAGACCATGATACCCCAGTTGTCCCAGTGTGTCCTGCTGTCCTAAATATCACTGCTGCCCTTGGTGTCCTTCTTACCATGGATGAGGTGTCCCCTCCACCTGCCTCTATATCCAAAACCTTCCCGAATCCCCCTTGGAGCAGTGTTATGCACCCGACCCTGTACATTCTGTAATTGTAAGGACATTTGTTTATTTTCAATGGTCTCCTTCTGTGCTTCCTGACATGCCTCTAATTGATTTGTGACTACGACTTGCTGCGACCACCCAAACTACAATTCCCCAGTTAATTTGTAGTCTGCACGCTATTCTCATGGCCATCAGGCGCAATAGCGCTGGCGTGACAGTAACTAGTGATTAGTGCTGGTTGTTGCAACATTGAACGCAGAACGTGAAAGACTGCTCTACATCCCCAGGTAATTGTCTTATAGACTAAATTCCACTCCTACACCATTGCTTTTTTTATATATCCTTTTTTGGTCTTTGCAGATCATGGGCTGTAGACCTGGGCTCACGTTGTCTCTAGCCATAAGAAAAGCGTCTCTTGAAGTAATTGTAAACAGATACTTGAATTAATTTAGGTATCCCAGTACTATAGTAACTGGAATAGGTTTACCCAACCTGGGCTCTGACCTCAATAGAAACGTCCTAGAAACAGTAAAAGGGGACGAACATAAGGAAAATTCGGCGTTGTGCATGGAGGGTGACGAAAAGACCAATGTCCAAAATAACTTAAATGTTTCTGACAATATTTCTGAAATCCTCACTCTTCCCCCAACTGAACCTACAGTTTATCAGCCCTCTGTAAAGACTGATAAGTAACCACTCACTAGCAAGACCACCATAAATTCAGAACAAAGTAAATCAAAAACAGAAAGCCACAGCCATCATCCTATTAAAACGCTTGATTAAATAGGAGATATTTAAAGGTCCACACAATTAACATACATGACTATATACTAGAACATGATTTGGACAGGATGTGCATTACAGAAACGTGGCTCCAAGAGCCCTGTGGCCCCATAATGGAGCCAGCTGTTCCAGTTAAATATAAGTTCTTTATTAATAGCCGCCTATATACTAAAGGTGGTGGAGTAGCTATTATTATGAAGGAGGCAATGCAGTTCTATGAGGTCCCAATAACATGCACAGGATGCAGAATTCTGCACCTAAAACCGAAAACAGACCCAACCAACTGTATTAACCTCTTCTTGTTACATCGGCCACCTAAAGACATGCCGGATTTTAATGAAGATTTAATACAACTTCTACAACCTCTGAATAAGTTAGGTAGTGCCACCCTACTCTTAGGCGACTTCAATCGCTGGTATCAGGACACTTCTGATCGTAAAGCAGTCCTTTTAGAATGCAACCGTATAAATACAGAGTTTACTATCCTTAATACCGAACCTACACACAAAAAAGGAAATGTCCTTGACTGGGTCACCTGCAGAAATATACAAGCAGAGATTACTCAGACAAAACCTTGCATTTGGTCAGACTATTGCACTCTTGCAATTTAAATACACCGACGGCAATCACATGAAATTGAAACTGCTCCATCTAAAAAGATACAACTAGGAAATGTTCAGAAAATTACCAGATCAGATTTGAAAAGGTGGGTTACCCTGGTAATGGAACATACTTCAGATGACGACAAAGCAGAGTTTTAAGTAAAAAACGTTGATTGTTTTGTGTCTCAAATGCTAGACCTGGTTGCTTCATTAAGAACTGGGGTAGTAAGGAAAAAACCTCTAATAATGATTGGGTCAATAAAGAACTAAAGGAGCTAAAACAAATCATAGAGACAGGCTGAACGGCTCTGGCTGAAAACTAATTCTGAGGAGCAAAAAGCTGCTTGAAAGGAACATAAGAAAACCTAAAAGACTGCTACACTGGAAATAAAGAAGAACTTCTTTGAAAAACAAATAGCAAGTGCAAACAATGGAGTTAATCAATTATTTTAACATTCAAAAGAAAATTGAAAAACCAAGACAACAACCTTGTTCTTTTATACCATCGAAAGATGACTGTATCAGAATCCAAAACGACTTTGCTAATAAAGTCTTAACTGCCAGAGATAAGATTTGGACCCTTTCTTTTGGAGTGTCTCTTGCAACCCCCCTCTCCATTGAAAGTGCCCACTTTGATATGTGAACAACCTAGAAACATGCAGGAAGAGCAACCGACCTTTATGTTCAGAAGTACAAATATGGCGGAACTGATGGAAACGATAAGCAGCATGCACCCTACTTCCTGTTTGGGAGACACCAATATGTCTAAGATAATTCTGGCAAACAAAAACATCTTTAGTCCATTTCTTACCCACTTTATAAACTCTTCTTTCCAATATGGTGAAGTTCCTTAAACCATTGAAAAAGTTATGGAAACCCCTGTCACCAAAAAAAGCAGATAAAAGCCTCAAAGATAGTGCTATACTGCGACCAATCACAAGCACACCTTTCCTCCTGAACATATTAGATAAAATGGCAACTAGAACATTTCAGGGCCATTTAGATCTTTTTAAAAAATCCTCCACCCAAAACAATCAGGTTTCAGAGCACATCATAGCACATACAATTCCCTGTTAGATCTACATTCGGATGTGTTGGACATTGTAGATGCGGGTGGACGTGGCCTGCTGGTTTTACTTGGCCTATCAGCGGCCTTTGATTTACTAGGTTACATTGGAAAAAGAGGGCAAGTGCTCAGCCACACCCGTTTAGTGGATTCTTTTTTGATGGATAGGGTTTCTGCTATTCATTGGGGTGTTGTTGCCTCCGAATATGCCCCTATAGCCTGTGGAGTTCCCCAGGGAGCATGTTTGTCACCTGCTTTGTATAATCTGTATACAAAACGCCTGTGCAAGGTGTTGGAAGATATGAATATCTATTTCACACACTATGCTGGTGATACACCGCTTCTGCCTGCGCAAGGTGTTGGAAGATATGAATATCTATTTCACACACTATTCTGGTGATACACCGCTTCTGCCTGCGCAAGGTGTTGGAAGATATGAATATCTATTTCACACACTATGCTGGTGATACACCGCTTCTGCCTGCGCAAGGTGTTGGAAGATATGAATATCTATTTCACACACTATGCTGGTGATACACCGCTTCTGCCTGCGCAAGGTGTTGGAAGATATGAATATCTATTTCACACACTATGCTGGTGATACACCGCTTCTGCCTGCGCAAGGTGTTGGAAGATATGAATATCTATTTCACACACTATGCTGGTGATACACCGCTTCTGCCTGCGCAAGGTGTTGGAAGATATGAATATCTATTTCACACACTATGCTGGTGATACACCGCTTCTGCCTGCGCAAGGTGTTGGAAGATATGAATATCTATTTCACACACTATGCTGGTGATACACCGCTTCTGCCTGCGCAAGGTGTTGGAAGATATGAATATCTATTTCACACACTATGCTGGTGATACACCGCTTCTGCCGAAATTAGAGGGACATTATGATCGGGATCCTGCCAAACTAAATGCCATTTTCAAAACCGTAAAACCGTGGAGGACAAAGCACTGGATGTGCTCAAATGATGCTAAAACAGAGCTGTTAATATTCGCGTCAACACGGATGAGAGCTAACTCTACGCAAACTTCCTGCTGGATGCATGTGACATCACAAGCCAAACACAAAGGTGGAAACCTTAGGAGCATGCCTTGATTGCATCCTCAGTGCTGAGGCCCAAGTCAATGGGATAGCACACAACATGCAGTATCGCGTGAGGCTCTTGAGGAAAATTAGACCTCTGATCTATGATAAAAGCTGCAAAACATTAGCCAGAAATACTATTTTATCAAGAGCAGATCACTGCAACGGTTTGCTGGGCGGAGCATCTAAGAAAAACATGGACGCACGCCAAGTGGTGCAAAATAAAGCCATTCATACCATAAAACAAGCACCGCGAGGTGAACACATTACTGTGTATCGTAGATCCCCTCATTAGCTCCTAATTAGGGCCAGCATTCACTTTAAGATGGCTGCCCAAGTTCATAAGTAAAGCAATCGGTGGTGCTGCACCAGATTATTTGAAAAAGACCATCTACCAGCCAAATAAAACACCGCAGTCTAGTAACAGGATGCTGCTCAATTGCCCATGCCCCCAGGGGCCAGGAGTAAATGGTAAATCCTTCCCTTATACTGCAACCACAGCTTGGAATGCTCCCCCCCACAGCCTTGTACATTGAAAGTAATATGGTGTCATTCCGTGAAGACTCTAAAAACACATTTGTTTGAATAAACCCATGATAACTTCATCTCCCTGGCCAGTAGCAGTTGTGTCCTGTGTTTTATGTTATGTCTTTTGTGTCTTTGGTCAAGCTCTGATGCCCGTCAGGTTTTCGGTGTGTAATAAAACCGTATAAATAAATATATAAATACATTTTGGCTACCCAATAACACTGCTTTTATTTGTGCTTGGCTCGTAAGTACCAGAGCAGATACATAGGAGTTTGCAATTGCCCGGTGGGCAGTTTTGTCCGGTTTATTAATACCCACAATACTTTAAGTCTGTCTAATTAGTCCGCAGGCGGTTCTCCTTTGTTCTGCTTACAGTTCCCTATCTTTGCCCAGTCAGTCTTTCTGGAGCAGGGCACTGGTAACTGCGCAACTAACCTTTCTCTAGACTGGTTGAGGGCATCTCCCCTGCCGGGATCCGCTCCCGGCCAATAAGCATACTGCGTGAGCTGGTGTCTCACCTTGGGCAGCGTCACCACTCATGTACTGATTCATGTCAGCCCAAGCGGGATTGTAGCACTGTACAACAGTGAGCATCGCCTCAGCGAACCGTTGCAGTACGTCTCCCATAGTAGAGGATTCTTTAGCCGAGCGTCATAAATCGCCAGACATTCAAGGGACGCGGCCAGTATGCAGGCAGGGCTGTTTCCCTTCTACCACCACCCCCACCTGGCAACTGTCTGAGTGCCGACTGAAGGATCATAGAATTCCTCCTGTATCGCGTCATGGACAGAGTGTAAGAGGGAGGTGCACCGGGCATGTATGGGACCCCAGAGATACCCGAAAGCACTATGCCTGGGCTGCACCAGTGGAAGTGGCACCTGGAATTCAGGTTGTGCTGTGAGAAGTTGCAGGCAGCCCCCGATGCCCGCACGCACAGTCCTAACGTCTGTCCTGTCAGTACCGTAGGGCTTACTCAGGGACACAATCTATGATATTGCCAGCAGCTTCATGGTCTCCCTTGTCCTGTCCAGTGTTTTATTTCTGTTTACCATCTGGGGGCACAATGGTGCAGGTCACCCTGATGCTCCCTTGGTTCCCAAATACACAAGCTGTCGTCACAATCTGTCATTTGTGTCTTTAAATCCCTTTATTTTGGACTCATTCGGCCCAGACGTTGCCTTTTCCAACTTCACAGCATGTGCCCCCCACTATCTAGGGTTAACCGTCCCTTTTCCTTTCCCAATGCCTGACTTAATGCCCCCAATTTATCCAGATTGAAAGTAGCTTCTACTGGAAGCTGAGTGTGTCGTGAGAACGGTGTGGCCATGAGGCGCTAGATGGCTTTGTGTCACAGGCACACCACGTCCCCTTCTTGAGCCTATCTTTAATCACTAGTATCACGTCCTTGAGAACAATTAGCTCAAATCAAGTTACCAAAGACAGGATGCATTCTTCCTATGGCTGTTAAGTCATGTTATGTTTGCTTGATATTCGTATAGCGCCTACTGCCATTGTTATGACTATAAAACAGTGTGGGGTGAATAGCCCTTTGGCAGACTGGTGTCTGAAAAAACATGAAAACAAAAGAGCATTACCTGTATTTAGCATTTTCGGTGATTGTTGAATTACTAGTTTAAAGACATACTAGCGACTCAATATAGAGTGTTCAGGCACAGAGCGTATTTTTATGTCAGCGAGTTTGGCAGTTGGACCAATCATTTTCCTGCCGTATTCTGGGGGTTACAGTGCTAGAAGGGAACTGGCCATTATAAACTAACCTATCAACCTCAGGAGAAACGGTCTACAATTGAGGGCTCTTCTATGCGTCACATGCAGAACACGCTAAATAACATACACTCACAGGTGAACTATGAGTTCCGGAAGCATCTCAAGACCTTCCACTTTGCTTCTGTCTTCACCCCCCCCCCTGTCCCCTGCTGATTCTACTCTCCCTCTGCACCATGCCCCTGGCCACCCTCTTTCCTCCTGCCCAGGTACCTGCTCCTCTTGCCACCTGCACGCACTGGGGTCTGTATCTGTACCCATACAGCCCCCAACCCCTTCTTCCTGCACTTATCAGACCTACCCAGCCTGCTGCCTTAAACCCAGCACTTGCCACTTGCTGGCTGCACTCCCTCTGTTTCTTGCCTTTTTATTTATACATTTATTTTATTATTTGTGTTGTTTTATCTCCTTGCTCCACACTCTTTTTTTGTTCCCCCTTCCATGCACTTCTCCCTCTCTCCCTCTCCCATACACTTGCGGGTTCTCAATGTCACTGGGCCTAGTAAGATCGCTGTTTTGTTCTCCCCTGTTCCCCTCCCTTGCCTTGTCGCGCTCTGAAACACTTGTGTATGAGCGCGATAGAAATAAAATATCAAAATCAATATATGCTCATTTGTCCCGTGGAGTCATCTGTTCAGCCAGATGCTAACAGAAGCCTTCGCCTGCAGAGGATACAGTCAATCAAAATATTTAGGGAAGGATCTGGGTGTTTTGAAGCTGCAGGTTGGAGATATGTCTTGCCTTTTGTGCGCCATTTTGAATATGGGTAGCATTACAAAACCTTTGCCCAGAGGTGGATTTAACGGTCACCAGGCAGACAAATGGCGACGGGGACCCTGTCCCAGGCCCCACCCCTCCCACACAGCAAAAGGTCCTTTCTGTTGTGATGTCACTCCAGTTCGAGTTGAGTCGTGTGCGCGTTTGTTCTGCCCTTCTTTCACAGTGTCAAAAGTTTAGCCTAAAATTGTGAAAGAAGAGCAGAACTGTTTAGGGTGTGCATTTGTTATTTTGGGAATGGGGAGGCAGGCCACCAGGTATGAGTTACATGTTGGCTGTGTTGGAGGCAGAGCACCAAGTATGGGCCAAGTTTTTTGTCTTATTCGCTAGCGCTGCGGTTTCCTTCGCTAGGCGCTACACTACAGTCCGAAGCCGTGAAGGGGACTCAATTTCTTGGTGGGCTTTTCTTGTGAAAAGCACCCTGAGCTGGGGACAGTCATGAATGAGAAAGCCTCACTCCATCCCACTCCCCCATCACGACCTGCACCAGTGAAGGGAAATGCTTGCCTTTGGACGGATGGAGTGAACACAGGCTGCGGCCCCGTACAGTGCCGCCTGCATTGATGTGCGCCCTGAAGTTGGGGGCTGCCCCAAAGGAAGCCCCAGGACAGGGACCGTCCCTGGCCCGGTGAGTCAGAGACTCAGGGCCCGGCTCAGAGGGGAATTCATGGACCGCAGCACTGCGTATAGCAGCTGCATGGCTCCCATGCAGCACACAGGCTGCCCTCAGGGGCCCACCTCGTTACCTCTGTGGCTCTCTAACTGAGTGTGTTTCTCTATCTTTCTTGTCCTGCCGCCTTCTTCTCCCTTCCCCTCCATCGCCCTATCTCGTTTTTCATCTGTTTCTCTACCATTCTCTCACTTGTGTTCTTCTCTAACCCCATCGCCCTTCCCCCACGACTTCCTCTTCCATCCTATGTTCCATCTTTCTTTCTCTTTACTCACTTTATATAATATTTCTTACTACCTAACCTAGCCTCCCTGTCTTTACTTATATTTCTTTCTCCTTCGTTCTCATCCCTTCATCTCACTTCTCCCTTGCCCCTCTCTGTCTCCCTCGCCCCTCTTTCTCATCGTCCTGCTCTTGTGACCACACTTAACTCCGCCCACCCAAAGCTCCGCCTCCATGACCCGCCCACCTAGGGCCCACACCAGGTGCTCCCCACGGGGCCATTTGCCTTAAATCTGCCACTGCCTTTGCCCCATTGCCTGGGTAATTAGCACTAAAGCATACATTGCACTAGTGCAAAACCCAAACTCTCTCAATACATTTTTTCAATCAGGCCATGCTTGCTCCAATCCTAGCAGTACTGGGTAAAAAAATGTATTGAAAGAATATGTTTTTGTGCTAGGCAATGTTTGCCGTAGTGTTAATTGCACTCACACAGGTGTAAAGTTTCTGCAATATGGTCCTTAATTGCCTTAGCAGGGAAGTGAAAAACATCAACAACAGATCCTCTCTGGTAAGCAGAGATACTGTTAAACCTGTGAAAGACGAGCAAGGGAAGATTAGAGCATTTCTGCAGTCCCTGGGAGGTCCTACACTTGATAATGTGGAGCTGCTCCTGCTTGTCTAGAGCCATTTTGCTTCCAATGGACTCGGAGGGGTGGGGGGGGGGAGGAATAGAGCCCCGAGATACGCTTCCCTTTTTTGTTGTAAATACAGCGTGTAGTCTGAAGCACCGCACCTGCGCGGCTTCAATACGCGTTGCACCTGTGGCTTTGTTTTGCCGGCTGTGAGAACTGCGGCCTGCTCGGCCCTGCTCCCGCCACCTGCCTCGCGCAGCCACCCTGCAGACAGATGCCACAATGCGCCCCATTCATTCCAGCAGTTCCCGTGTTGTTTTCTTTTTCCACCGTGGGGAGGGTGGAAGGTTTCCTGGCCGCGACACTTCACCCGCCACCATAAAACTGTCTTCCCTGACGGCAAACAACAATGGGGTCAACGGCAGTGCCAGGCCGTATGCTTTAACAAATGAAAACAACGCAGAAACCCCTCGCTCCCATGGAAAACGACACGCAAGGGGCACAGACAAAGAAACGAAGGGAGGATTCATCTGGAGAGAAAGGGGCTATCACGCAAACTGCAAAGAAACGCCGGCAAACAGAAGTGGTGATATGATGTACTTATCAAAGGGGCAGAGTGAACGTGCACAGGCACGTTCCGGCAATTTAGAAGGGTTGAATTATTCCTTGTATATTTCTGCTTAGAAAAGAACCACACAACATTCAAAATCGAAACGTCACAATGGGACCGTTTCTGTTACGCGAATGGTAGTTTGGTTATTGGAGGCAGCCAATGAGATTGCTCTTTGATATCAGTACATTTAGTACAGTGACAAGCGATTCATAGACAACGTAAGCAGTTATAGCTTGTGAGGTGCGCTGGAAACAATATTTGTACTCAAGGGGGGGGGGGCAGGGAGGCTCAAAATAAACAGGTTTGAATACTACTGCACGACATTCTGGTGCTAGTAGAGCCGGGGCTTATGACCGAAGCACAGTAGTTTTAGGACTCCACCTCAAGGCCTCTTGTTTTTTATTTTGACCCATAAAGTATGGGGTCTAATTTCTACTTGGAGCTGTGTAAAGGGAGCTGTGTAAATGGTCAGGTAAGTAAAGGGGCAGTTCTAGGTCAAGGCAATAACATGTAGCCAGCCTCATAGGATGCCGCCATCAAGGATGGAGCTAAATTGCACCTTCAAGGAGCATTGCAAGAGAAGAGCAAGGTAAAATGTACCTTGGACTAAGCCACCAAAAATCTTTGCACCAACCCTATGCAAAATGACTAGTTTCCTTCCTTTCAACTTCACCTATTCTTCCAATGGTGACGCGTTTGACACATTCATATGACATACACGGTATCCAGGGAGTATACCTAATACAAAATAGAGACTAAGGGCCTCATTACGACCCTGGCGGTAATGGGTTAAGGGCGCCGTAAAAGGCTGTGGCGCCGTTAACCCATTAGCGCCTGATTACGAGGTCCCTTTGCGGGACCCGACCTTAATGGCTGGTCTACACCAGCCGTTAAGGTAGGGACCCGCAAAGGGACCTTGGTGTTAAGTACGGTACCCCAATTTGCGGTACCGTACTTAGCGCCTTCCCCATTCCCATAGAGCCCTATGGGGCAAAAATGGGAATGGGGAAGGGCCATGGTTCAATGGGGAATTACCGACCCGCCAACCTTGGAATGGGGTGGTAATTCCCCATTGAACCATGGCGGACCCATTACATCACCGGCACCAACCATGGTGCTAATGAGGGCCTAAAACTTTAAAGAATAAAAAATACCGAAAAAATACAGAATAAAAAAAAAGATATGTGTGGGTGCGGGAGGGGGTTGGGGTGGTGTATTAGACATGGTGAAAGGGGGGCTTGCGGAGACAGCCCCCCAGAAAACAAAACAATGACTAATCCCCCTCACTAGCGTGAGAAGGAGGTTTAGATTCTATTAAAGACAAGAAGGTGAGTATTATGCATTACAATCTTTACTCTGAAACCACAGCGGCAAAGAAAAATTTTACAAACAAAAAAATTTCAATAAACAGAACTAAATAGAGTTCAATGCCAATGTATGGGAAACTCCCGAATACATCATGGAGGACAGGTCATGCCCTGCCAGGAACCAAGGAGCAGGGACCCTCTTCTATACAAGTCCTTTACTCCAAAACCAACTCCTCTTTCTGTAGCTGTCTTAAAGCGGACGTCAACTGCACAGACTAGATGATAAAGTATGGAGACAAAATCCAGCGAAGCTCCCGGATGACGCACTCTCCACCAACCGTAGCCGTGACTCACAATCCCGAACAGGACCTCTCAGCTCCAAGCTGTAATAATAACAAACAAAGAAGGGTGGGTGGTTGGGAAGAACAATAAACCAAAGAAGGGTGGGTGGTAAGAACAACAAACCAAAATATGTTCTCCCTTGAAACACCTGTGTATAGGCACGTTATAAATGCTATATCAGATCCCATCAAATATAATACTCACCTCCTTGTCTTTAATAGAATCTAAACCCTCTTCTCATGCTAGCGAGGGGGATTAGTCATTCTATGGCAAGACAGGAGGCTCCTATTATGCAAGTTTGAAGCCCTTGCATCACATTAATTACAACATGACAAATATTTGTGATAAAATAAACTATTCCCATGATTATTCCCAGGACCAATCAGCTGCTTTGATAATATTTCCCCCCACAGGAGAACGTCCTCAACACCACAGTATCATTAACTGAACAACCAAAAGGAGTAATTAACTCCCTCCTTCCGCATAACTTATAACTTACTTAATCCATTTGGTCAAAGGGGCAAGGGACCCCGAAAAAGTGTTCCCACAGGAAAGCAGCTGAGAGGTATTAGGCGACTAAGAGCCTCTTTATTGCACTGAAACATTCTAAAACCCTTAAAAATTCATACATAAAAATGTTCTGGAAACCTGGACAAGGGAAGGAGGAAACTCCACACTATCCCTTCTGGCAACACAGAAAAAATGATCCTCCCCATTGGGGAGGACCTTAAACTGTCCCTATCTAATGGACTGATATTGGAAAAAAACATTTTAACAGGAAGAAATAAACCACCTGGAAAATTTGGAAAAAACAGTTGTAGCCCAGACAACCTTCCCTTAGAAACAAAACACACTAATCCCATACCATGTAACGTCCCCTAGAAGAAAAAACACCTAGCTCAGGTGGACCACCAATGCCAAAGGACCTTGAAGGCTTTGCAGACCTAGCAATGCCTATCCACTGTTTACCCCTTTAATGACCCCATGTGTCAGACTTCGGCTCCACCTCCCCCTTCTCCTCACCTGAATCTTCTGATACTGAGTCCTTTACCGCAGTCCGGATTCGGGGACGTTCCTTCTTCTTGGTAGAGATAAGATCCTTAGGTGTTCTAACCTTCTTATCGTGCAAGTAAGGTCTGGCCCCTCCGGAGGCCACCTTGGCAGTAGTGGAAACCTGCCGTGGGGGGCTCCCACTGGGCCAGCCTCAGTGCCCAAGGGAAAAAGCCGGAACGGCAGAAAAAACCCTTGAATGAAGATCTGCAGGCAAGGTGAGGAGTGGTTCCTAAGGCAAGGTATAAGGCAGGTTCTCCCAGGCTGAGATGATGAAGATTCAGGAATGATGGATCGAAAAGTGAGGGCTTTCTCCAAAGTCAGGACACTGTAGAATGCCTGGAGTGCCAGATGCCTCGGACACAGAAACTGATAGGAGCCGCAAGCGGTATAAGGTACAGGAAGGTAACAACGAGAAGCAGAGTGCGAAAGGTTTCGCTAGCAGAGAAATGGTTAACTGGAAGGCTAAGAGAGGAGCGGAACGCGAAAGGGATCGCGAGCAGAGAAAGGTTTCAGGAAGGCAGAGCGAGGAGCAGAGTGCGAAGGGTTTCGCAAGCGGAGAAAAAGTAAACAGGAAGGTAAGCAAGGAGCGGAGCGCGAAAGGGATCGCGAGCGGAGAAAAAGGTATCAGGAAGGCAGAGGAAGGAGCAGAGTGCAAAGGGTTTCGCAAGCGGAGAAAAAGTAAACAGGAAGGTAAGCAAGGAGCGGAGCGCGAAAGGGATCGCAAGCGGAGAAAAAGGTATCAGGAAGGCAGAGCGAGGAGCAGAGTGCGAAGGGTTTCGCAAGCGGAGAAAAAGTAAACAGGAAGGTAAGCGAGGAGCGGAGCGCAAAAGGGATCGCGAGCGAGAAAGGCAGAACACAGATAGTCGGTTACGAAAACCACGTAGACAAAAACACAGAGCGGACAGAAGGAGAAAAAACAAGCTCACGCCGAAAACGAGAGCGTGAAGGAAAACTCAGAAAGAAAGTTACGAGCAACTCTGAGCGCTGGTAGAAGTGTAGGCAATACACAGATACAACGTGCCGAGCTGGAGGCGGGGCCTAGATTTATAGTGGAGGCAGCCATGATGGGTGAGGACTAGAGCGTCCATCGATCCCACAGCTTCCACCCTCGATTCCTGACAGTATACCCCCTCTTCCTTGGGGGTCCCCCCGGCTTGCCTGGGTGAAAACGATGGAACCTTTTCACAAGATGAGGAGCATGTATGTGGTAGTCAGGCTCCCAGGTTCTCTCCTCCTTAGGATAGCCCCTCCAATGTACCAGGTACTGTAACCTGCCCTTACGATACCGGGAATCGATCAAACGAGCCACCTCGTACTCGTCCGGGGTAGGATCAACCTTAGGGCGTCCCTTATGAACAGGCCTCTGAAATGGGTCTTCCTTGTACGCCTTGAGAAGAGAAGTGTGAAAGACAGGGTGAATCCTCTTGAGGGAATCCGGGAGTTTAAGTTTGAAAGCCACCGGATTGATCTGTTGAACTATGGGAAAGGGTCCTAGAAATCTAGAAGAAAACTTCCCCTTGTGAATCCATCTGGGAAGAAATCTGGTTGACAGCCATACCAATTGTCCCACCTTCCAGTCGGGGTTTGAGCGTCTGCTCCTGTCTGCCCACTTCTTCTGGGCATCCTGGCTGGCTAGATGAGCTTTCTTGGCTGTCTCCTGTACCTCGTGCAGATCTCTGAGAGCCTCATCTAAGGCCGGAACCTTGGTCGATCGTGTATTAATCCAGGGTAGATGGTGTGGGTTGAAACCGTATGTACAAAAGAATGGACTCATCTGTATGGTGGTGTGAATGGCATTGTTATAAGCAAACTCGGCCTGGGAGAGAAATTCAAACCACCTCTCTTGCTGTGGACTACAGAAACACCTAAGGTACTGTTCCAAGCTGGCATTGAGTCTTTCCGTTTGGCCGTTGCTTTGGGGGTGATAGCCCGAGGAGAGAGCCCTATGGATTCCCAGAACCCGACAGAGAGTGGCCCAGAATTGTGAGGTGAATTGGGAACCACGATCAGAGACTATATTCCTAGGCAAACCATGCAGGCGGACTACGTCACAGAGGAAGACGGTAGCTGTCTCTGAAGCCGAAGGCAGTTGCTGAAAGGCTGAAAAGTGTGCCAACTTGCTGTAGGAGTCACAAGTGACCATAATTACAGTCATACCAGAAGACACTGGAAGATCCACAATGTAATCCATGGAAATATGTTCCCAGGGGCGATTAGCTAAAGGAGGCTGTTGCAACAAACCTATTGGCCTACCCGTCTGATACTTGTTTGCAGCACAAACAGAGCAAGTAGAGACGTATTGACTCACGTCCTTTCTTAGCGTTGGCCACCAGAATTCCCCTACTTAATACGTCATATGTCTTTCTGATGCCAGGATGACCTGTCAAGGGTAAGTCATGGCACCAGGAAAGAACCATTCTTTGAAGCTTCTTGGTGGGAACATAAAGCGCCTCCTCATGGTAATACAATCCATCCTTCCCTTTGGTGATAGTAGGCGCGAGCTCTGGGCAACTCTGATACAGGGGTATAAGCTCCTTGAGAAAAGTGGTCGTGGAGGCCAAAATCCTGAGCTTGGGGAGAACAAAGTCATGCCCTTGATATAATCCTGACACCTCCCCCTTACTTCGGGATAAGGCATCAGCCTTCTTGTTCTCCGTCCCAGGAATGTAAGTTATCACAAAGTCATACTGTAGAAAGAAATAGGCCCATCGGGCATGACGGGCATTGGTGCATTCCATTTGCTGGAGTACCCTGAGATTTCTGTGATCGGTGCGAATCAAGAAGCTATGAGCAGCTCCCTGTAGGAGATGACGCCATTCCTGGCAAGCTAGCTTGATGGCTAGTAGCTCTCTTTCCAATACGGAATAGTTCCGTTCGCTACATGTTAAAGTCTTGGAAAAATAAGCTACAGGATGCTCAAGATCGTCCTCAGATTCTTGGAGGAGTATGGCTCCCACTGCTCCAATGGAGGCGTCAGTTTCCATGATGAACCGTCTTGTTTGGTCAGGTTGGATCAGGATGGGAGCCGTGGAGAATCTTTCTTTAAGGAGTTGGAAAGCCTTCTGAGGTTCTCCTTCAAAAGAAAACCGTACTCCCTTCTTAAGTAGAGAGGTAAGGGGGAGCACAGTTTGTGAGAAGTTGGGGATGAAACGCCGATAAAAATTGGCGAAACCCAGAAAACTCTGTAGCTCCTTTATGTTTCCGGGTTCCTTCCAATCGTGAATGGCCTTAACCTTTCTTGGGTCCATTTCAATCCCTTCTGAGAAAGGATGAACCCAAGGTAGGACACAGAAGTAGCTTCAAACTGACATTTTTCGGGCTTGACCAACAACCGATGGGTAAGGAGTCTTCTCAACACCTTCTTGACCTGTGCTCTGTGTTCATCAAGGGATTTGGAGTAGACGAGGATGTTGTCTAGGTAGACCACCACGGATAGGTATAACATGTCAGCAAACACCTTGTCCATATACCTCTGGAAAACTGCCGGGGCATTGACAAGACCGAACAGCATGACTCTATACTCGTACAAGCCGAACAGAGTGCGAAAGGCGGTCTTCCATTCGTCCCCCTCCTTGATCTTAAGGAGGTGAAAGGCCCCTCTTAGATCTAACTTGGTGAAATACCTAGCCCCTTGAACCGCCTCCAGGATGTCTCGTATCAGGGGCATGGGGTACCTATCCTTTATAGTGATCTTATTAAGTCCTCTGAAGTCTATGCATGGGCGCAACTCATCCGAATCCTTCTTGGGGATAAAAAACAATGATGCACCGCAGGATGACTTGGATTCCTGAATCAGCCCGTTCTTTAAATTAGCGTCCAGATATTCTCTGAGGGCCCTTCGTTCCGGAACGGACATGGGATACATCCTTCCGAAAGGCACGATAGAATCAGGCACCAGGTCGATAGAGCAGTCCTCTGCCCGGTGTGGGGGTAGCTGCTTGGGGAGAGTATCCAGAAAGACTTCGGTGTATTCATGGTATTGGGGCGGAACTGTTGCTATGATTAAGGAGCCGGGAGCTTCGGGACCTTCCCCAGTCACCACCATAGCCGCAGCAGTAATCAGA
Organism: Ambystoma mexicanum; assembly: GCF_040938575.1. NCBI lineage: Eukaryota > Metazoa > Chordata > Amphibia > Caudata > Ambystomatidae > Ambystoma > Ambystoma mexicanum. The sequence continues at coordinate 1,434,600,547 of NC_090935.1, forward strand.
CAGTTTGATTTGCAGAATTGGGAGTCGAAGCACACCTTGTTGGCAGACCAATCGATAAGAGGATTATGTCTCCTCAACCAAGGTATTCCCAGAACTAAAGGAAAATGTGCTGCACGTATCTGGTCGAATACCAGGAGTTCTTGGTGATTGCCCACTCTAATCTGCAATGGAATCGACTCCCACAGGATAGGACCCGAAGAAAGAGGTACACCATCAACACCTTCAACAGCTATGGGTCTGGACTTGGGTCTGGTAGAGACTAGGTTCTCCTTAGCCCAGTTAAGGTCCATGAAGTTACCCGCGGCACCACAATCCAACATTGCCAGTACCTCTACTGATGTCGCTTCCGATAACTTCACGTGGACCTTGAAAACCATTAAACTATTGTCTTCGCCCTCTTCTAGGGTTCTTGAGTGGTTGCAAGGGTAACTGGCAGGTCCCCCGAGACTTCCCTTGCAGCAGCCCGGGGGTGGAAGTTTTCCTTCTTCCTAGGAGTAACTTCTGGACAGTTTCTCAACAGGTGTTTAGAGGATCCACAATACATGCACAATCCCGCCTCTCGGCGCCGTCTCCTTTCTTCAGGAGTCAGAGGTCCACGAGCTGCTCCGATCTGCATTGTCTCTTCGGTGGACGATATCGGTCTCTGGACTGGAGTCTGGGAGGGCAGGCCTATCGTCTGTGAGGTTCCCCGTGGGCGTCTCCTTTCTTGTCTGCGTTCATGCAGCCTGAACTCGATCTGGAGAGACAAGGTCATCAAGTCACGAAATGACTGTGGTCTGGCTATCCTCGCAAGCTCATCCTTGATCTCGTCCTGAAGTCCTCTTCTGAAGATCGTCTGATGAGCCGAGTCCGGCCAGTCCGCCTTTGCAGCCAGTCTGAGGAAGCGTGAGATATATGTTTGCACGTCTGTATTTCCTTGACGGACATCAAGAATGGCTTCTAATGAGGAGTATAGAACCTCAGGTCTATCAAATCTATCCTTAAAGGCTGTCACAAACTGATCGTAGACATTCAGGGATGGATCATCATTGGAGACCAGTGCAGTTGCCCATGATAAGGCATTCCCAGAGAGATTGGCAATTATGAATCCGACCTTGGCACGGCTAGTCTCATATGCATGAGGCCTGAATGTGAAGTATACTTTACAGGCGTCCAGGAAATCCTTGAGACCTCCTGGATGACCATCATACTTGCCGAATGAGAGAGGCATCGTGGGTAGGTCTCTGTGGTCATCTCGACGCAATACTACTTGTTGGCGAAGGACTATGTTTTCAGCCCTTAGGGATTGTACTTCAGCTGTCAGGTTCTGTATAGCCGCTACGAGTTCCTGGTATTGTTCCAAGGATGCCATGTTTGTAGTTGGGCGTTGTATGCTGTCAGACTTCGGCTCCACCTCCCCCTTCTCCTCACCTGAATCTTCTGATACTGAGTCCTTTACCGTAGTCCGGATTCAGGGACGTTCCTTCTTCTTGGTAGAGATAAGATCCTTAGGTGTTCTAACCTTCTTATCGTGCAAGTAAGGTCTGGCCCCTCCGGAGGCCACCTTGGCAGTAGTGGAAACCTGCCGTGGGGGGCTCCCAGTGGGCCAGCCTCGGTGCCCAAGGGAAAAAGCCGGAATGGCAGAAAAAACCCTTGAATGAAGATCTGCAGGCAAGGTGAGGAGTGGTTCCTAAGGCAAGGTATAAGGCAGGTTCTCCCAGGCTGAAATGATGAAGATTCAGGAATGATGGATCGAAAAGCGAGGGCTTTCTCCAAAGTCAGGACACTGTAGAATGCCTGGAGTGCCAGATGCCTTGGACACAGAAACTGATAGGAGCCGCAAGCGGTATAAGGTACAGGAAGGTAACAACGAGAAGCAGAGTGCGAAAGGTTTTGCTAGCAGAGAAATGGTTAACTGGAAGGCTAAGAGAGGAGCGGAACGCGAAAGGGATCGCGAGCAGAGAAAGGTTTCAGGAAGGCAGAGCGAGGAGCAGAGTGCGAAGGGTTTCGCAAGCGGAGAAAAAGTAAACAGGAAGGTAAGCAAGGAGCGGAGCCCGAAAGGGATCGCGAGCGGAGAAAAAGGTATCAGGAAGGCAGAGCGAGGAGCAGAGTGCGAAGGGTTTCGCAAGCGGAGAAAAAGTAAACAGGAAGGTAAGCGAGGAGCGGAGCGCGAAAGGGATCGCGATCGAGAAAGGCAGAACACAGATAGTCGGTTACGAAAACCACGTAGACAAAAACACAGAGCGGACAGAAGGAGAAAAAACAAGCTCACGCCGAAAACGAGAGCGTGAAGGAAAACTCGGAAAGAAAGTTACGAGCAACTCTGAGCGCAGGCAGAAGTGTAGGCAATACACAGATGCAACGCGCCGAGCTAGAGGCAGGGCCTAGATTTATAGTGGAGGCAGCCATGATGGGTGAGGACTAGAGCGTCCATCGATCCCACAGCTTCCACCCTCGATTCCTGACACCATGTCACGTTGAGATAGTGGCAGTTAATGCCTTCATCGACATGTAATGTTACTCTAACCAATTCCACCAAAAGATACCTATTTCTACTGCAAGGGAGAAAAGGAACAGAAAAATTGAGCCACACACCTACTAACCCAGCGGTTGCGAGCTGAAAGGTGCCCTGACTTATTAAAGGCTGCCCCTAAGTCCTAAATTACACAGATAGAGTCATGCGAAAGCACCAGGAAGATGAAAAACGTTCCAATAAACAATAGAGGAGTTCCTGAAGGACCCGCTCATATGAGAATGTCGCTACAGAGATAGGCCACAGGTGGAGAGGGACGATACTAGTAATATCCACAGACAATACCTATAGGGCTAGGAGCTGAACCAGAAACTCTTGCTATCATGGCAAAAGAGGAAACACATACCAAAATGAACTGACCAATCCCGGAGGAAATAGCCTGAAAGGAGTGCACTGGTATTCATAATCTACCTGTAGAGCCAGGAACCCTAGCATAGACGGCACAAGGGAAAGAGAACCACTAAATCGGAACCCAAAAGTGCAAGATCATGGTAAAGAGAGAGTCCTGTCTAACAATATGTTGCTCCTGTCCTGCAGATGTCTCACACTGATCCTAGAAAAAGGCTCTTGACTGCAAAAGAGCTTGCTAACAACTCCAGAAGACTGACATGCAGCTTCTTCGCTAAAGTGGACCACCTCTGCCTGTGAAAACTTCCTATCCTGGCCCCCTAAATCCAGTCTGCTGGTATCTGAGCCCGGAAGACAACCAGAAAGGGAAAGGAAAGAGCCGTGCCATTTCAGGCACATATGAGCCTGATCCCCTGAAGGAGCTCCAATGTGACTTCGAGGAACAGACACCCAACTGTGAGAAAAAACGGATTCTTGCGAAGATGTTTGGAATGATGACTCAGATGGAACTGATCGTCTGCCTATCCAGGTTAGCCATCAGAGTGAAAACCTCCCCTTTCAAGGGGAAGGGATTACTTCCTTACGAAGGAGAGTGTCATCTGAATGATAAATATGTGGAGCTTAATATCTGGTATTCATAACAAAAACCAACCCCATGATTGTAGAAGGGACACCGCCAACTCCACCATATTCTAAGTAGACTGGGACCTATAAGTTAAAACCAAGAAAAAATGTCAAAGAGATACTATCCGAAACCCCTAGGACCTAAGGCAAGCTATCACCCTTTCCATTAACTTTGTGAAGCATGGAAAAAATTGCCAAACCAAAGGGAAGGACATTGGCCAGTGCGAGCTCCACAATGGAGCTGAGGAAGGAGAAACAGGAACCATCCGGCACTCATCCTTGAGGACTAACCTGATCATACAATCCGCCAGGAGAAGGGAGTCAATGAGCAGAAGAACCCCTTCCATTTTGAAGTGATGAAAGACTACTAATAGAAGCTCTGACTTGTAAGATAATACTTGGTTGAAAAAATGTAAAGCAGTGAAGGATGCTGGTACCACCTTTCCTTCAAACAAGAGGTCACTGACCTCCACCACTATTAATCCTGCTTGACATTATCGGACACTAGGGGAAGAGGTGAGGAGGAAAACGAAAAACGACCCCCCTTTTTAATGCACTGCAAAACCTGAAGATCTAAGGTGAACTTACTGGAGGTAACCTAGGCCTAGCAGGAACCGCACCGGTATGACTTCCCTAGTGGAGCCACAACTCTTACAAGGGTAAAACTGGGTTTATGTCCTTTGAGCAGGGGAGTAAATGTGCGCACCCTCTGATGCGCCTTGCCTGGAATGGGTAGAGCCCTAGAAAAGAGAAATACTGTAATACAGCTGACACAAAGTATCACCAACACATGCAAAGGAACCCAAAAGAGTGACTTAGCTGTGGCGTCAGCAGCAAAGAAAGAGGAGTTGGTTTTGAAGTAAAGGACACCGGCGCTAAACCATACATTAAAGTACCGTGGGGCGGTAAATCCTGTCTTGCCATAGAATTAGGTATTGTTTACGGTATTTTGGGTTCGTTAAAATGTCGTTCTCTATTTTTTGGTTCGTTAAAATCACATAGATGTGGCATACTCATGATCTTATTGTGGTAATGTACCATAGGGCTGGGAGGATAGCTCAGGGGCAATGCAAGACAGCACAGAGCAAGGCAGGTTTGAATCCCGGTCCGACTCTTAGAGACTGGTCTCTGGCATAAAGCACGTTATAAAAGATTAATTAATTAACCCTGAGGCCAGCGATCTGGCAACAGCAAACCCATATCTTCACTTACACGGTATAACATACCTCAGCCCAGAGAGCCCAGCAACTGGACATAAGCCAAACGTCTCACCCAATACTGTAGAAATCAGTTATTTCAGATACTCAAAACATCAAGTAATAAGTAATAGGCAAGAATGTCTTGTGGCACTGCCCCAACCACAACAAACATCAATTCGTTCCAAGAAAACATCCCCCTGTCTGGAAACCCCAGCAACAAGACACACACCTAAACATATTTTAAACCACTGTTAAGAAGTAATGAAGTCCTCCTTTGGACTGCTTACAATGGGTAGTGGAGAATCATTCATTCTCACACAATAAACTAGGACACGTGTAAGCTGCCTGGGCAAGTCATATGCAAGTAATCCTTCCTACCTCATAAGTGAGAGGATGCCTTGGCAGATTGAGTACAGTCAATCATGATAATCACGGAGAAGCAGAAGAATGTCTTGGACCTACTGAAATCAAGAGACACGAGCAGCCACCGACACAGCCCTTAATAGACAACCTTCTCACCCACTAACCAATTTATAATTCTCATCCTACTTAGTTCCACCTTACAGTACAAATCCATATCAGCAAACATACCCACGGCAGGGATCCACTGCTTGAACGACCCCTAGCGCACACTCACATCTCTCCAACTATGCCACCCCTGCCAGACCCATACGTACCGACCGAAACCTTTCAGTACAAAACAGAGCAGTCCAACACCTGGGCTCTTCTATGGCAGCAAAAAATGCTCCATGCCTAATTCAACTCACCTAGATTGTAGCTGTTGCACACAGGTAGTGGGTGCTTCCAGTCAGCATGCATCAACCTCAGATTTCGAATTTTGCTTTTCTTTCTGTCCCCACTTACTCCATCCCCAGAAATGAACACCAAGAGTCCAGTAGGCCAGCAGTTACACAGTATAAAAGCATATTAACATAATGTTACATAACATATATGTAATGTACCATATCTCTTCTATCAATTATGTGTGACCTTGTTTATTACTATGCAAGATAAGCACCCAGATGCCTCTGGGTCAGGCGCACTATATAAATGCATGAATAAATAAATAAATAAAGACGGGTCCGATCAAATCCAAATTATTCTCTTGTGATATCATACTTGGCTTGATGTTACGCATTGTCGTTATCAACTCTTGCGCCGCCTGCTGGTTCTTGGCGCCTGTATTCCTCTATGAGTGGGCAGTTGCATCATCATATGCGGGCGCTGGTATTCTTGCGGGCGTTGGAAGGCACTGTCGGCGGATTCTGGGAGGCATTCAAAGTGCGCAGGATGATGCCGTGGTCAGGGCTCTGCTGTGGCTTCATCACGGCATGTTTTGTCTTGGCTCGGCTCACGTGATTACATTCTGGGCAATGACGTCCAGTTTCCAAGGAAACCACTGACACAGGAGCAGCGCTGCGTTCAGGATAAAAGGCTGGTGTTTCCTCTCCTCAGTGCAGCTCAGTGCTCCCATGAGTTAGGTTCTGTTCTCCTCCTGTCCATGGTCTGTTGCTTCTGCTGTGCTTCCTTGCAGTAGCTTGTTCACTCTGCTGCATCTGCAGCCTGTCTGCCTTTCCAGTCCTCCCTTTACTAGTTCTTCCTTGTATTACTATTTCTGTGCCCTGGGATTCATTTTCATTGTTCATCTCTTCCTCTAAGACCTGCCAGAGGGTGGCTTCTCTGATAGCCCTGCTGCCTTTGCACCAACTGAAACCGGGGAATAGCTCAGCCCGGGTGGTGTGGGGGAACTGTTGCCCGGCCCTGTCCAGGTCTACATCCGTCTGGACTGGAAGGGGGCTGAGTCTCCTGCCTGCACTGACCATCATCCAGCCTAGAAACCCTGCGAGCCAGTGCCGGCAAGAAAAAAGGGAAGGGAACCTCTCAACCAGGAACTGGTAAGCAACACCCAAGCGATCAAGCCCTTGACAGATTAAGACGCCATGACTCCAAAAGGGACATGTCAACATTACAAGAACTGCGGGACGAAATGCAGGCTCTACGTTTGGTGGTTGCCCCCTTAAAACAAACAGGAAAACAGCAGCCTTTGTGCGGCAGTAGCCCATCAGCCTTCGTGCGGCAGTAGCCCATGATGTTGCAGCCACACCTTCTGAAAACACTGTAGCCCATTCCACCACAATGAAGTTTGACAGCGACCCGAGAAAGTTAACAGAATTTGTGAACCATTGTAAGATCCAATTTATGTACAGGCCATCCCATTTTGCGCATGATAAAGCAAGAATAGGTTACATCCTGAGCAACGTGGTGGGAAACGCTCTAACCTGGGCTGCACCCCACGTATCCACTAACAGCCCAATGATGAACAACTTTCAGGACTTTGAGAAGGCCTTTTTGGATACGTTTCAGTCCTCCAATCAGAGCACGAAAGCCCAAAAACAGATGATGGAGATGAAGCAGGGTTCCCAGGAGCTACTTATGTACATCGGGTGCTTTCACCAGTTAGCCACAGATGCTCAATGGCCTGTTGTTACTCAGCAAACCTTGTTCAAATGAGACCTATGTAAGGAATTGAAAGATGAGCGCGTGCATTTCGGGAAACCACAAGATCTTAACGCTGTGATTGAACTAGCCCTTTTAATCAAATACCGACTCACAGAAAAAAAGGGTGAAAGAAGACGAGTGCAGCATATCCCACCAATATGTCCAGTTATGCCTCTGTCTCCTCTGGCTCCTGAACCCCATATTATGACAATGTAATTAGGGGCAAATGGGGGCCCTTTGACCGAGCAGGAAAAAAGGAGAAGAAGAGCAAATCGATTATGTTTGTATTGTGGTTGTTCTGGGCACTTCTTGGGAACCTGTCCGGTTTGTCCACCTAGGGTGATGGAAAACGAGTTGGCGTGCTATCCGAAGGGAAGGCAACAGCAAGCCCATCTAGTTCCTTGTTCCTTTTGTGTGTCACGCAAGGATTTATGGCCACTTCACGTCTCCTGGTCTTGTAGATTCGATTGTACAACACCAAGACACACCAGACTACCACTGCTATGGGATTGCTTGATTATGGGACATCTGGTAATTATAATGACTAGGCGTTTGCATCCTTACATGGCATACCATTAGTACAGAAAGAATATCTGGCACCAGTAGCGTTGATAGATGGGTCATTGATCTCCTCAGGCCCGGTCACCCATCACTCCGTGCCTGTCGGTGTACGCATCAACTAACATCAAGAACTACTAGCATTCGATGTCCTGCATACACCATCATATCCCTTGTTTTTTGGCCTTCCCTGGCTTATCTACATAATGGGCCTCATTACGACCCTGGCGGAAATCGAAAAACGATGGCGGAAATGCAATACCGCCATCGAATAGCGCTCGGTGCGACTATGACCCGTCACCGCAAAGTACGAAGCCATTAGCGACACCGTAGTGAACGCCAACGCTAACTGCACCAAGTACGCGCGCGCCATGCCAAACCGTAAATACCACCATGGCGCAAGGGTACGCGAATTCCGACCCTAGCGGACATGTACCTAACGCCATCAAGCATGGCGGAAAGTACCATTCCGCCATGGTGAGAAGTACGGCATCGCGAATCAACCGTAAACGGCCCCACTGAGTGCCTGTACACCGCTCCCTGCCCACAAAGTACAACTCCCCGTAGGTGCAATGAAGTCACAATGCAACCAGTGAAATGTCAAGTCACCCATGCATGCCAACGAACAAAAGAATCACAAGAGGGGCCAATGGGAGCTGCAGGGCACAGATGGCACGAATACAGAAGCCATTCCAATGGACATGACCACAGTCCCCCCCCCAGAAACGCACGCAAACACAGGCTCCTGTGACCAGCAATATTCCGAAAATCACATCATTCCACCAGTCCACCTGGCTGACCGGCATCTGTTACACAAAACCCAATCCCCCGCCCCTGAGCATGACAACATTCAAACAGTCATATTGGCAGCCCCCATCCCTGACCTCACTGGGCTTCGTAGGCAAACGCGCCCAGCACAGTACCACGCAACTAAACTCCGAAGCTGGAACCCAATGCAGATCTCCTCACAATACATCGCTCCCCAAATAGGAATATGCCACATCACTCGCAAAGAAGAACGCTACACGGCCCATATCAGAATAGAAATTTAATGCACAACAAAATCACCAAGCCCATACAGCCATTAGGCCATGAACTCCAAAACACATATCACCATTGTGGGCTGCATCCGCAAGAAATGACCAGCTACTACTTGTGTGACGCCCTGTTCCATCATGGTACACAGAGCCACATTCACGTACGAAAAGGCAACATGGAAGCGCACAGAACCGCAGGGCCGTCCCAATGGGGAGGCACTAGTCCAGCTGAAAGGCCACAATGTTGCTCCGAGCCACTAGTACTGCGTAAGGGCATGTGGCCCATTGGCGATCGTCCCATAAGATCGTAATGCTGCTCCACTGATTAACACGAAGCAGCAGGTGTCGGGAGTAAAAGCCATCTGCAGGAGTGGCATACAGATGGCAGTGGCAAAAGGGGAGGAGATACCTGTCAACCAAAAGAAAAGAAAAAGAACAGAATGGCCATCAGAACTACATTCGAACAACTCACTTCAATGATCACACTAAATCCACAGCCATATGCATGCTAGCCCACTCCAAAGGATCATCACCACCCCAAAACCACTTGCGACTCATAACCATCTATATCGAGGTGTAAACACCATCACAAACGAGTGTACCTGTGCATGCGTCTGTCAAAACAGAATCCATCAGATGGGAATGTTAACGTGCATGGACACAAGTGTCTGAAGGCGCGTCGAGACAGGGAGGGCTCAATAAGGCCAGATAGACGATGGTCCCACTATGGCAGCCCTGCATCACATAGCGCAGGGGAGGCGGATAGATTCCAAGAAGCCCTGTACATGGCAAACTCTGTATCAAATCACCTGCCCATGCATCCATTCATCATTCCCTCATCCCGGTATAAAAACGCCTGAATATTTACTCACATAACATTAGAAATATCCATTGAGTCTGTGCGTTATGCAGCCTGCAAAATCCACAGTGCCCCAGCCCGTAATTCCAGTGTTGTGAAGTAACATGTATTTGGGAACGTCCGGCCTCATCGCCCACGTCGCTATTGCGCATCCCAAACTATTCATATCAATCATTGCATCCTCGCCATGGCCCCTGTCTCAAGGACATTGAACAATAGAACGTTATATTTGCAGTCAGACCTGTGGGCATCTCCTCGCCGCTAGCTGGAAACCGAAAGCGCCGCCCTTCGAATTCCTCATTTGCAACATCACGTCGAAAAGGCATCTGTGGCCGTTTGAAATCACAAATTAATCCATCTAGTGCGGCTGTGTGTGAAAATGGCAACTGCCTTCACCCACAAATGGGACGCCCCGCCCGTCGGTGCAACTCGGTACAGTGATGCATGAGGGCCCACCGTTACTCGAGTACTACGTTCCACTGACCCATCACAAGTCTGTTCGCGACTGCAAAGATTGTATGTGAAACAATGGGACCATAGCCGAATGTACATATCAACAAATGTTACACGGCCATCGGGTACAAATACATGATTGCAATAGCAAGATGCCATTCCTCGAATTGCAGCATTGTGTGCGGGACGTGCTCGGCCAAAGGGGAGAGCAGCTTGCACAGGTGGAATGAATCACCACAGGTGGAGGCCATACAGCCTGAAAACACATAAATTGCACACCCAGTCTCCTCCCACAACCACACCCACTCCGAAATGCTACCGGCAGGACTCGCGATGTTGGCCCTGGGGGACCTGATAGCACTGCAAGTACTCCAACTCCAAGAAGAAGACGAACACCAACTACAACCGGCCGCACGGAGGAGACGCAGGAGGAGGAGGAGGCCAAGGCAGGGCCAGCAAGGGCCGCCAGCACAGCCACTACCACCACGCAGGCAGCCCGCAATCCCACGCCTCCGAGCACATCCGTTCAACCTCACTGATGAGCAGATCCACACCCTCTACCGTTTGGACCGGGGCACCATAGCCGCCATTGTGGACATGACACAGGCTGACCTTGTCAGCATGATAGATAGCCCAACCGCCATCCCACCCCTACTGAAGGTGGTGTCTGTACTCCACTTCCTGGCCACAGGCACCTACCAGCACACAGTCGGACAGTTGCATGGCATTTCTCAGCCACTGTTCTCACGGACACTATTGCAAGTGCTCGATGCCCTCCTGCAGCACGCAGACGACTACATCTCTCTACCACGCTCGGAGCAGGATATTACCAACACAAAAGTGGGATTCCATGCACTTGCCGGCATACCGGGTTGCATTGGTGCCATCGACTGCACCCATGTGGAATTGGTCGTCCCACATGCCATGGAGGCCCAGTACCGCAACCGAAAACAATTTCATTCCCTGAATGTACAAATGGTGTGTGACTCCAACAGGATCATTACACATTGTTGTGCCAGATTCCCTGGATCAACCCATGATTCTATGGTCTTGAGGAACTCTACTATACCACGCTACATGGAGCGACACGCAGGGAACAGATCCTGGCTACTCGGTGAGTCTCATTTCATGCATGATGATGTGGGGTATGTGATGCGGCAATGACCTGGCAGGAAGGGGGGGGGGGGGGTGTGCGTACGTAGCAATGGCATTCCACATCATACGTTTATCGTCCACATACAGGTGATGCTGGGTATCCACTGAAGAGATGGCTCCTCACACCAGTCCGGAACCCACGGGACCAGCATGAGGAGGACTACAACCATGCCCACTCACGTACCCGTGTAGTCATTGAACAGGCATTCGGCCTACTGAAGACTCGTTTCCGCTGCCTCAGCAGGTCTGGCGGGGCACTCCTGTACCGCCATGAGAAGGTTGCAAAGATGGTCATGGCATGTGTCATGCTCCACAACATGTGCGTACGTAGAAATGTGCCCATGCCCCCTGACGCAGAACTGCAAGCACCTGAAGATGGTCATGATGAGGGTGGGGATGTGGCAGCACCTCAAGGAGTCTGCGAGGCACCGGAGGGCCGTGACATTCATCAGCATCTCATTGATGCATGCTTCTAGCACTCACGCCTGGTGGCTGATACATGGACACGGGACTCGTGGCACTGTGTGTGTCTGGTACATGCACAATATGGACTGTACGCCTATGATGGCCTAGTACACAAAGATCATTGTCCACACATCTCATTGGTTGATCGTGCACTGTTTATGGCATATGTGATATCATGTTGAACACCCTATCGACCCGCCACCCAAGTGAGCCCAACACACCCCCTCCACCCTCCTACCTCCCCCCCGAACACCAGTGTCCAAAGATGCTCATTGTCAGTGGGCTGTCGCTATTGCAAGCCCCCTCTGCGGGTATCAGGGGCACCCCTGCCTGTGGAGCGCAGGTTCCTCCCAGATCTACGTTGGGGGCTGCCCTGGACGGAACTTGCAACGGATGATGTCTCTGCCTGCTCACGTCCATGCATGTCCCTAAGGGTTTGTGAGAGCTCAGTGAGCACACGGCGCACTGCGGCAAGTTCGGCACATACGTCTTTGGACGTCGCATGCAGTTCCCCCCTCAGGCTCTCGGTGCTTCTCTCCATTTGGACTCTCAGGCTCTCGGTGCTACTCTCCATTTGGACTCTCAGGCTCTCGGTGCTACTCTCCATTTGGACTCTCAGGCTCTCGGTGCTACTCTCCATTTGTGCCCTTAGTGTCTCTGTACTTCTCTCCATTTCTGCCCTAAGTGTCTCAGTTGATGTTTCTATGTCTGCCTTAGTGCCCCCACATTCATCGGCATGGTCCTTGAGGAGCGTGGCCAGTTGCTGCTGTTGCACGATTAACTGGTCGAGGGACTGTTGCCTCTGCTGGGCCATGGCCATTTGCGGGGGTGTCACAGAGGGGCTGTTGACCTCATGTTGCCTTGCCACAGGGCTTGTGGGGGATGGCCAGTCGTCGTCTTGTGGGTGCCCCTGCGTGGTATCCTCATGTTGTATGGGATGGGACAGACAGGGGGATTGGGACAGGTCATGGATGGATCTGACTTCGACATCCCCGTCTTCTGTGTCGGAGCATGCTGCCATCAATGGGGTGTCACCTATGGTGCTGCTGCCACCAGAGGCAGTGCCTTCTGTGGCATCCGTTGGGGGGACCTGTGGTGGTGGTGTTGTGGGCATGCTGGCTGCTGGGGTGCCTGTTGATGTTCCCTCCTCTGTGCTGCCACCTGATTTGTGCTGCTGCCGTGTCTTGATGCGTGCAGCTGAGGTGGAGGGTCTTTGGCCGTTGGTCTTGGCCCTCTTTGCAGGTGTGCTGGTAGGGGTGTCCTGATGCTCGTCGTTTGGATCGGACCCTGTGGTGGAGTAAAGGAGGGCGAGGGTTATTAATGGGTCTGTGGGTATTGGAATGGCATTGTATCACATGCATTGGGGTGGTACCTGAGGGTGATTTGGGTCGGGGCCTTGGAGGTGCTTTCATTTGTGTGTGGAGTGAGGGTGCAGTTGTTTGGCAGCCTGCAGTTAGGGTGTGCCTGCTGCACGTGTAGTGGGTGTTTTAGGGGTGTTTAATTATTTATGTATTTATTGTGAGTTTTAAAGTGCGCTATCAGGCCGATGTGTGTGGACGTTCTCCTGGACATGTGTTTCTGTTGCACTATGTGGACACATGGTACTTCACATGATTGGACATTGTGGATTTAGCATTGTTTTATCTGGCCCACCTACCTGAATCTTCGGATGTCTGCACTCCTTTCTCCATCCCTCCGACTCCCTCTATGCTCTCCATTCCGATGGTGGAGGCACAGATTTCTTCCCAGGGGGTCAACTTGATGGGTGATTCAGGACCTCCCCCGGTGGCTGTGGCAATGTTGCGGTTGGCAGAGAGTATGCTGCGGACGCGTATCCGCAGGTCGTCCCATCGCTTTCTGCATTGCTGTGGGTTGCGGGGTGCGGTCCCCACCGCACTTACCCGCTGTGCCACCAGAGCCCATATGGCCTTCTTGTTCGCAAGTGCCGTCCTGGTCATTTGCGTGGAGAAGACGACGGCAGCATTCTCCTGGAGGGTCTCTGTTAGCACGGTGAGTTCCTCACGGGAGAAGTGGACCTGCCGCTTGCGGTCGCACGCTTTCTTCGCTACTTTTCCCATTTTTCTTGGTTTCGCTAGGGTGGATGACGGGTTGGGGTGTGTCTCAGGGTACTGTTTTTAGTGGTTGTGTGGTTTTTGTGGTTTTATAGGTGTACGGCGGGATGTTTCCCGTTCCGGGCCCATGTTTTTACTTCCGTTTCCGTATATTTACGGTCACCGTACTTTCCGGTAGGCGCACACTGCGGTGTCCGCTGTGATGGGTGGCGGTATTGCACCTAGGGCGCCGTACGGCGGCGGTGTGGGCCGTTTTGGGGTCATTTCCGCCATCGCGGACTTTGCACTTCCGCCATGGCGTGGTGCTCGTGCCCGATGAGTCGGAATGGGCCGCACTTTGCTCCATCGTGCAATGGCGGAAACGCTATTTACGCTGTGGCGGTCCGGTCAGTCACTTTCCGCCAGGGTCGTAATGAGGGCCAATGTCTTTATCAACTGGGCTACACAGACCATAATATTCAGATCTGATACATGCACTAACCATTGCTGCGTGCAAAAATACAGAAAAACCTGTATGCCTTCCACGTTACTTGCGTCAATCAGAACCTTGTCCACTGTTTGCACCATTCAAGGTGTCCCAGCGGTGTATTTTGAATTGGGAAGGGTCTTTCAGAGCCCGAAGACACACCTTTCCCCCACACTGGCCCTCTGATTTCTACATCACTCTTTTGCCTGACAAAGCTGTTCCCCATGGACGGATTTACTCATTATGACCGCGTGAACGACAGGAGCTCCAATGCTACTTAAAAGACTGTCTCCAGAAAGTATACATTGTCCCTTCCAGGTCTCCTGCAGGAGCACCTCTGTTCTTTGTAGCCAAGAAAGAGGACACCCTGAGGCCTTGTGTCGCCTACAGAGAATTGAATAACATCAAAGACAATGGACTAACAGCAGATCTGTTTACCTGACATGTCCCAACACAAGGGTCAGACAGAGTAAGTCAATGATAACTACACACACACCTGACTGCCCTTTCCCTTCCCCACAGGGATAAAAGGCGGAGCACACTTTATGCAAGGCTGAATGCACGAGGAAGCAGCCATTCCGGGGTGGCAGTTCAAATGGTGGAGAAAGATGGAGTGATCAGAAAGGAACCACCCGGAGGGAATTGCCCTTGCCCTTTTCAAACCAGACCCGCAAAGCCTCTGAGAAAGGAAATGTAAGACCGGGAATTGCAGCTGGTGAGTGGTGTGACGGATATCAGCTGTACATGGAACCCTCATGCACTGATTGCCAGGGCGGGGAGAAGCAGTTGCCATTGTGGTACAGTCCTTGACTCCAGTGGCAAAAGAAATGGCAACGAGTTCAGCACAGCTAGTGATTCTGAAGAGACTGATAGTGGACCGAACTGCGTTAGGCTCAAGGTTGCAGTGGCAACATTGTATTGAAGAAAGAAGATAATGGACAGAGGCCTTTTGTGAGTAGAATTGGTACCAATAACAGAGTGCTCCGGCCCCACATGGGTGCTCATTCGAAGGACCCTGGCTGGTACCCCTCTCCTGAACTGTGGGAATGTATTGAGCAAACTACAAAGACCAGGAGGCCTTAGGAAAGGCCATTGTGAGGTGTCAAAGTAGTCATACTAGGGTCAAGCCAAATCCCTTTGATGCGTTGTGGAAGCTGTGAAAAGCGGCAAATATGAACCCGACTGAGCAATGCCTACAAATTGGGGTGTTCAGGGGTGGTCGCGAACATTATGTTGACAAGTGTGAACCCGATTGAGGGAAGCTATTGCTGAGAAAAGGATCAGAGCCCATCTGAGGTGGATCCAGGGGCAAATAGTCCTTTTGTTGTTAATAGCATATCAGGCCCTCTTAAGCAAGAGACTTTGCATGGAAGAGACTTGGGCACAGAAGGCCCTGATATTGTGGAAAGGAACTGTGATCTCATGCTGGAAATGCCCAGTGCTGTGCTTAAGAATCCCACCTTGTCCTGTGCTATAAACACGGGGAAGGGTGACCCCGGCCTTAACATCCTGACTTAACATTTTGTGAACACTCTCTCTTTTCTTGTGAACATTATCCCTCACTATTCTGTAGCATAGCGGTAAGGGCTGGCAATAGTTTGTTTTAAATAGGCCCTTTTATTTTAACTAGACTCTACTAGGACAGCATTATTATTTTTTGATGGTCGTTGCTTGCTCCCATCTTAGATTTAGGTTTAGATTAGGCATTTATCTCACCCATTTTACAGTTTAATAAACACCCTTGTACTGTGACCACTTGTGTCTGTCTTACTTTGATGCCATGCCTTCATTACAGTGCCTACCATTTGGTCTGAATAAAGAAGGGTGACGAATGGAAGATGGCTTTTAAGACCTCCCATGGCCACTTTGAATACTGAATTATGCACTTCGGGCTGTGTAATGGCCCATCGGTCTTCCAATGGTTCATGGATACCATCCTCTCTGATCATATCGGAATAACCATGTGGGCCTACCTTAATGACATCCTTGTATTTTCCTCCACTCTTGAGGAACACCAGAAGCATGTGGCTCTGGTTTTACACTGCCTAGAGACTAATCATTTCTATGCAAATCCCACCAAGTGTTTGTTTAACCAGCAGATGATCGACTTCCTGGCACATACCATCAGTACCTACGGCATCCAGATGGACGAGAGCAAGGTCCAGGACATTAAGGATTGGCAAAGCCCTAACAGCTGCAAGGGGGCACAATGTTACCTGGGTTTTTGTGAATTATCATCAGTATTTCATTACTGACTTTGCCCAGCTGTCCTTGAATATAACTCATGTGCTCCGCACCAATCAAGTTTTCCATTGTGGTCCACAGCTGAATCAGACTTTCAAAGGTTAAAGAAAGCCTCCATGTCTGCACCTATACTTCGCCATCTGGATGTCCCATTTTATATCGAAGCAGATGCTTCTGATGGGACTATTGGAGCAGTACTATTTCAGACTGATGACCAGTCCTCTGTATGTAACACCCAGCAAGGTTAACTATTCTGTGATCTAGAAGGAGCTTTTGACCATCAAGGGAGCCTTTGAATGATGGCGACATCACATACAAGGAGGGTTGCACACTGTGACTGTCCGCACCAATCACTGTAACCTGCAACACCTGCAGTCTGTGCCATGCCGTACCACTCACCATGCCAGGTGGGCATTCTTTTTCTCCCAGTATGACTTCCTTCTCACTCATATCCCTGGTTTCTCCAATATCCGTGCCCATGCTTTGTCCAGATCCCTGGACTCCAATAACAGTCACAAGGAATTTCCCACGACCATAATGCAGCAGAAGCAATTTGTGGCTACCATTCAGTCCTTCTTTGATCTTGTCCGGTCCACCACCACTATGAATCCTATGATACCCAGTCTTCTGACCCAACGGGACATACAAACTAAGGACGGTTTAGTCTTCTATCATTACCGGTTATACGTGCCTACCCACGAACTCCGTAAACAGGTCCTTTTCGGGAGCCACAATACACCACAGGCTGGACACAGGGGTCAGAAAACCACTCTGGAACTGGTTTCCGGAATCTTCTGGTGTCCTGTAATGCACAAACAGATAGTGTTTTACGTGGGATCCTGTACGATATGCGTCCAATCCAAAACATCACCCCAGAGAGCAATCAGCCTGTTGCAACTGTAAGGAACAAATGGTGGCAACAATAAAGATGGACACAAGTGATCACAGCTCACGGGTGTTTATTAAACCGTAAATGCAGGGCGGAAAAACAACTAAGCTAAACCTAAATCTAAAATGGGAGCAAGCGTCAACCATCAAATGAAAAATAACGCAGTCCTTCTGGTGTCGTGTCAAAATAAAAAAGCCTACACTAAAGAAAAACCTATTGCCAATTCCTTCCAGCTAATTATAGAAAGAGTGTGGGATAGGGTTTCAATCAAGAAAACAGTGTTCACAAATAATAAATCAGGATGTGATTGCCAGGGTTCTCTCTTCCCCACGTTTTGAGCACGGGAGAAGATGGATCTCCTGAGCACAGACCATGCTCAAGCTTTCCCAGCACGAGCCGACAGCTCAGCACCAGCTATCAGGTTCTTCGATGGTCAAGTGTCTTTGAACAAAAGTCTCTTGTCTGCGAGGGCCTGATGCTTACAACAAACATACAAAGTTATTTTCCATGTATACTTAAGGTGTTGGTTTCACCCATGGGTGCCCCTCTTCTCGGTGCTGACCCCTCACAAGTCGTTTTCAACAAAGTTCTTTTCCAAGTATACTGTAGGTGATGGCTTCACCCGTGGGGCCATCTTCCGGGAGTAGACCTCTCTCAAATCGTATTCCACTAATCAAAACAGTTCCTTTCTCAGTGAACTTTGGGTGATGTCTTTACACCCCTGGATCTCCCTCGGCCTGGCTCGGAACCCAAATGACAAGGAGGGGCACTTCACTTCCCCTTGTTTTGCAATGCCTCTTGCTTTCACAAGTTTTAATGTCTTTTTAAACAGTAACACAGGATTCACCCCGGTATGTCAGTCTTCCTCTGCTGGATGCACTCTGGCCACCTTTTGCAAAAACAATTTACTGTGGACATCCCTCGGTAGGGTTCACTTCTGTTATTACACTAGTCATAGGGACTTCAGGCTTTGCCCCTTTCCGTTAGCATCCCTCTGCTGAGTTCACTCTTGCCAACCTTTATGAAACAGTTCACAATGGGACACTAGACTTCACCCCTTGTCGTTAGAATCCGTCCACCGGGTTCACTTTTGCCAACCTTTTAAAACACACTGTTCATGCGCTCGCTTCACAAACTGGGATTCACTTCCCTTAACTTCTCAATCATCTGTTGGTCAAAGACTTTCGACGGTACAGGGGATTTTATAAGACCCCTGTATGACCACTTTGACCTCTTCTCGCCTTTTCCCAAGGCCTTCGGGTTATGGTAGTTTTCTACCATCGGGTAATCAGCCAGAGTTTCCTGCGTGAACACACACGTGGTGCCGTACTACTCTGTTCCTGGTTTCCCCCTTTTTCATCAATAGTTTCTTTAACACCACTCAAAGTTCAAATTAGCCGTTGGCTACTTTTCGTTAAAACACAGTTTGGTTTCTTATCAACACTCCCATCGACTCACCGACTGTGATGAACCGCTTTGCTTTCTTTACCCTGCAAGTCAAGGTCGGTACCATGGAGACCAGAGTCTCTCCCCGGTTTGGTTATCATCGGAGGATGGTCTCACGTACCGTTGACATCTTCTGAAAAACACGCTGGCTATTGTTCGTAGACTTATCATTCGTTCTGCGGAGGTTCCACAGGCATTGGTTGGAAAGGGCAAGGTTGATTCTCTCCTTGTCACCCTCTCGGTCTGCATTGTCTTACTCCTCCTCTTGAACTGCCATGCTGAGTTAGCTCTTATATTGTGCGGTCTGCCTTGCTCCCCTTGTGCTCTAGTGCTCCAACTTTAATCCCTGTGGGGAAGGGAAAGGGCCATCAGCTTTGTGTGATTCTGGTCAATTGCCTGACTTGGCCTGACCCGTGTATTGGGACATGTAAGGTAAACAGTTATGGTGTTAGTCCATTGTCTGTTGTATTGTGCAAAAGTGTTCGTGCAGGAAAATGGGGGGGGGGTTGTTTTGGAATACCCTGCTTGGTAGGATAGGGAAAAAGGTGTTGAATGAAGGGGGATACTGCATCTCATCCGTCGGTGTCCCACTCCCACTACCCAAAGACCCCCCCATTCAGGTGATCCCCCTCACTGGTCCACCCCCAGGAACTGGATCCAATTGCGATGGCCTTGTCCTGGCCACCTGGATGACAGATCCCCAGACACTAGCCAGGGAGACACCATTGGGTTTCTCACACAACCAACTGAAAAACCACCCAAGCCTTGGCATACCATCCCCATCATTTCATTGTTGACCTCCCGACATCTGATGACAACACCTGCATAGTGGTGATAGTCGACTGTTTCTCCAAGGTGGCTCACTTTGTACCCCTGAAGGGCTTGGCCACCGCTGTACAAATGGCCACTTTTTTTATCTACAAAATCTACTGCCTTCATGGTCTGCCCGCCAAGACATATCAAACCGTGGTTCTCCGTTTATTGCCCGTTTTTGGTCACGAAAATTCAAAGAGGACTAAGTTCTGGTTATCGTCCCCCAAACTAAGGATAAACCAAGAGAACCTATCAAACTCTCAAGCAGTAACTCTGTTGCTATGCCACCGCTACTCAAGACAACTGGTCCTCCTGTTTGGACATGGCAGTGGGACATGGCAGTGTTTCCCTACAACATTTCTTGGCATTCCTCCAGCAAGAACTCACCCTTTCTAATCACCTATGGTCAACATCCTCGTCTGTCCCCCATGGGAACCACCACAGACAGTCCAATTCCTTTGGCAGATGCCCTGTTGCAACACGTCCCACGAATCGACTTACGGATTCCATCTCACAGCCCACCAGGGCATGTGCTAAGCAGCAAGCGGATAAACATTGTCGCCTGGAAAAACCATGCCAGAAAGGGGTCCAGGTATGGTTGTCTTCTAGAAACTTGCCCCTGTGCAACCTGCCCATTAAGCTGGCTCCCAAGTTCTTAGGGCCTCTCATGGTTTTGAAGAAGATCTCATCAGTAGCCTACAAACAGATTGCCAGCCACTTGGTGCATACAACCTGTGTTTCACTTCTCCCTTTTGAAATCTTTCATCCCTGATTCTTATGGACGTCAATGCACCCGGCCGGCCCCAGTGGACGTCGATGGTTCGCCAGAGTATGGGGTTCGATCCATTTGTGATTCCAGAGTATGCAGAGGGCGTGTATACTATCTGATTGACTGGTTTTCAGGGTTGCAGCCCTGCAGATTGTACCTGGAAACCGCCTCTCAAGTCCACACTCCATGCTTGGTCTGGTTGTTTCACCTCTGATATCCCTGGAAGCCTGCTGTTGCTTTGCCCCCCGAGGGGGACAGAGTATTACGCATTGTTGCTATCAACTCCTACGCTGCCCGCACCACTTACCTGCTGGTACCTGGCACCTGTATTCCCATTGGTGCAGCTGTCATGTCATCATATGCGATCCCTGGAATGCTTGCATGAGTTGGAAGGCACTGGCAGCGGGATGATTCCGCGGTCAGGGCTGCACTGTGCCTTCATTACGGCATGTTTTTCTTAGCTCAGCTAACGTGATTACATTTTGGGCAATGGCTTCCGGTTTCCAAGGAAACTATTCACAAAGGAGGAGCACCGCGTTCAGGATAAAAGGCTGGTGTTTCCTCTCCTCGGTGCGTTTTAACACTCCCATGAGTTAGATTCTGTTCTCCTGCCTCTCCATGGTCTGTTGATTCTGCTTTATTTCCTTGTTCTCCCTCCTGCATCTGCATCCTGTAGGATTATTTAGCGTGTTTTTGGAGTACAGCGCCACTGCATGGGATCAAGGTATTGCTATGATGCAATTGTTTCAAGCCATGTGTTGCCAGTGTAACATATGGACATGTAAATGGAGACAGAATACAAAGGTCAAAAACAAACCATTTTCTCATTTAAAAGCACAATTTTTTTTCTCTTTTCTCGCCTGAAATGCCTCTGTTGCAGGAGACACATTAGATAATTAATGAGCTAATACACCTTACAAATACTAATCACTAATAATAATCAAATAACATCATAATGTGTTCTTCAGTGCAAAATGAGGTAGAAAAAGACAGGCTCATTTTAAATGTGCATCCAGATTTTTCTCTATTTTCTCTGTGCTTTTCACGGTCCTTGCTCAGGAAACAAAACTCGAATAAGCAGGAAATAAGTTTTGTTACAGTTGCTTACTGTAAAAGTAAGCCATTGTTTAGAGAAGGAGGATATGACATGATAGAATCTTATTGGGTGCATGTTACCTTAGGGGTTGTAACAGAGCTTTCCTGTAGAATCTCGGGGAAGGAGAGAGTTAGTGGACATTTTGCATAGCGTGGGTGAAGACTTGGCTGGAGTGGCTGGGGAGTTTCCTGATTGCGAAGCAGGTCCCAGTGCACTGCTGCACAGACTGGAGATTCCAGTCAATAAGCACCGGCTTGAGAGATTGCAGATCAGAACTGCATGTCCTCGCTGGGGTGTTTTAAGAGGGAGCCCTGAGCCAGTTCAAGAAAGTGACCAGCCCGGAGACCTCGCGTGCTGAACAAGCTACAATTTGCCGGTAATTATCCTGCAGAGTGAGGGGGCAGTGTGTGTGTGTGTGTGTGTGTGTGAGAAATCTACTCTGGCAGAGTAGAAGAGGGAATTCCTGTGTTTAATTAACATACTGTAATGTTGCAAATTGAATGTTCTCTTGCCGTATTTCTTTTCATTTTGTTACAGATAATGTAAAGTGAATATCTCTGCTGCTGTGCAATTTCCATTTATTTCTGTAAAAGGGGTAAGATGGTGTTGAAATGCAATTGTTTATAATACACAGAAATATATGAAAGCAGGCGTGTAGTGTGTTTTTGTTTTTTCTCTTTTCTTAGTGCATCTGCCATTATAGCACTGGTAATCTGGGGAAGATTTTTAGGCAGTGCATTTGGCATTTTTTATGTAGATAAAACAACAGAAAGAACAAGGTAGCTAAAAATAAGACTTGGCAGTAAAATAGCTTTGTGCATGGTTCCACTCAGCATATATGTGCGTGTGGCTTCTGAATATGGCATAATGAAATAGCCTGCTGGAGGTACATGAGGGTACATGAGTCAGCAGAGAGAGAGGCCTCTGGAATAGTTTCACTAATGTAAATAAATTAGTTATAAAACCACATGTTAGTTTGCTGTTGTAGATAAATCAGTGACAACAGCCCTAGGTGGCACTCCATATGAAAATGTGGTGTTTCTGAAATGTAGGCCTGAGGTCTCTCTAGTGATCACACGAACAATCTAAACAAAAATAAGGGGTTCTGGATATTGGGGCCACAAATAAAACAAAGGAATTATGCTCACAAAAAAAATACCACCAACCAAATGTATACCAGCTAAATATATCTGCGTACTGAAATAATGCATATCCACTATATTACTATAATACCAAACCCAATCTGAATGCAAGGAGTGATTATTGCTGAATTACTTTTATTTTTGGCGGTAAGAAAATACCGCTAGGCTCCAAATCTACACAAACTACCCAACATATTTATGGTGCGTTGCAGGCCGGGAAAGTGATCATAGAGTACCTACTGGGCGTGGCAAGTGCGTCTCACACTGCCATCTGTACATTAAAGGGAACCCATTTCATAATAGCAGTGTGTCACTAAAAACGAATTTCAGAATGTCTCAAATGGAAGCCACATTCCCAGAGCTAGTGCAATATTTAGAGGCAAAATGATATGCACATGGGACGTGGTCATCGAACAATGCCACAGAATGGCACGACCGCATTCATGGTGAAGTGCAGAAAGAAAAACTAGACAATATTTTTACAGAAGGCAGCACAATTCAGGTCTGCCTTCTGAGATTATTAAATGCAGCTGATAAACATGCAGAGAAAGATTGTCTGATACGGTTATGCGCCAAGATCTGGTTTATTTTGAATAGGTCCCTGCGAATGCAAGAAAATGATACCAAGCTGATTAACAGGTTAAAAGCCGATCTAGATGGGGCAAGTAAAAAGGAGGAGATGTTAAGAACAGAATTAGAAGGATGTCAGAAAGACATGCAATTAAAATACAGAGATTTTGATATTCAATTGTCCAAAAGCAAGAAACAGTTTGAGGACAGTGAACAAGAATTGGTACACTTAAAAGCATTGGTGGACCACATTAGACAAGATAAAGATGAGATTGTTTCAGAAATGCAGATTTTACAAAAAGAAAATTGTGAAAAAGAAAGTGATCTCCAAAGCGCAGAACAAGAATGGTTAAAATGATTCAAGAAAGAGACAAGAGGAACAAAGAATTCAATGAATGCCAAATGCAAATGTGCAACATGCAGGAGGTAATTAATAAAATGAGTGATGAAAACAACTATTTGCAAAACGAAGCAAACAGGCTCCTTAAAAAATGTAAGGACTTAGAACAGCAAATGTGCCTTCCCAGGTCCCAGGCTAAATGGCAAGGCACTACATTCAATGGAGTTGAGGTGAATTCTGTTTCTACCCAAAAAGCTAGTGCCCCAGTGACTGGGCCGGTGACTGAACTTGGTTGCAGCGCCCTTGGGGGATTTGACACACCCAGTGGGGGCCGCCACCAATCCCATACACCTGAAACCAGGATTGAATCACAAAGTGGTGAAATTCCATGCATAGCAACACATAACCCCATAAAGATAATGAAATCCATCAAAGCCCTGATCAAACCATTTAAAAAGGGAGGGGAATGCTGCATAGAGGATCACTTAGAAGCGGTGCATAACATTTTTAAAGCCCCCCAGATACCTAAGGAACAGTACAGGCAGTATTTTCATTTAACTTTAGATGCTCCGACGGCCAGTATCATAAGAGGATTGAATGAACAGCAAAATATGACATGGGCAGAGTTTGAAAAAGAAATTAGGTGTCATTTTTCTCCTTTTCAGTCATTGCAGGAGGCAAAGAAAGTCACTTACACAATCACTGCTGGGCCTAATACATCCCCTCGCCAGTTTTTACAAGACTTAAAAAGAGCATTTTCTCGCTTTGATGTATCTTTTGACCCCAATTCCAATGAGTTTAAAACTGCCTACTTCTATGGGCTACAGAAAGACATATCACAATTGGTCCGTGAATTTGACCGTGACAAGTCCCTTGAATGGATTGTACATCAAAACCAAAACTATATGAGGTACTCTATTGTCAGGGTAGAGAAAGTGATAAAATGAAAGATACTAGACCTAAATCTAAAGAACCCTCAGCAACAGTGATGGAAATCAGGTCAGCCAAAATGTCCCTTGAGTCTGCTCAGAGTCCAGGTAAAAATAATGTGACACCTGAATAAAGGGGTAATCAACAAAGGTCACCACACCCTGCACCAATGTTTCAATCACATGATCCTAGTAATAGGGAGAGTTACATTAGCCCTAGGTACTATGGAGACAGGCCCCGGGCAGGCTATCGGCCTGATATGTCCAATATGAACAATAACCAGAGACCAAATCAAGATCAAAGAAATGATGGTGCCTACCAGACATTGGGGACACAGAGCAGATTCGACCCCAATACCATGATATAGGGTAATCAGGATAGATCCCAATATGTGGATCGATTTGCTGATAATGGGAATCAACATAGGGGCAGCCAGTACCCACAACCTGAGAGACAGGACATGAGGCAGAACATGAACTACACTCCACGTCAGCACAATGATTCCCCACCAGGGAACTATAATCAAAGGATGGGCGCACCCCACTCCCCTCCACGGATGAATCAAGAGTTCAGGAACCATCCCAATAAAAATCACTCACCCGAGAGGTATCAGAATAGATGCAATCAGGGGGAAAACAACCAATATCGACCTAGGCCACAGAAAGAGGATTCTAGAGAGATGGAAAGGTTCCAGTGTCTCGAGGCCCAAGTGAAAATTTTAGCTGAGCAAATAGGAAAGCTCTATACAGCGCAAAAACAACCATCCAAAGAGGGGGCTGATGGCCATAGCAATGACCGGGGGCTTCTGAAAAGTGACTAAGTACTCATGATACCTGCAGTGCCAAAAAGACAGATTGCTCTGATGTAATTTTGCATAACGACTCTGAGATGCCTAATGATTTAAAAGTGAAAGTACCAGTAAATTAACATGTAACAGAAAGTGCAAATACTTCTAAAAGAGAGGTACGGTTTAACCTAGAGCTAAATCAAACATTGAAGATTTGTACAAAGGAAAAAGAAACACCTGAAATTCCAAAAGAACAAAGAGACAGATTTAAGAAAAATGACTCATGCATGGGGAATACCAGTGAACAGGGAGTAAGTGGGGATGCTATAATTACTTCCCTGGACAGTCAAAACAATGACCAAACACAGGCAGAAAAAGGAAATACTCAAAAGCAGGGTACAGGTCAATCACCTGAAGAATTCTTTGAGCCACATATTTTTGAAGAGGCTGAAAGGGCTGGTACCACACTAAATGATCACAAATTCGCAGAATTAAACAATGACAGATTGCTGAATGATGTTGTTACACATGTTCAGTTGGAGGGTTGCAATGTGGCCCCTGATGATACCTGGATGGATAGGCGAACAGTGGCAACACTCCAAAAAACCTCTGAACATTGAGAAATGAATAAAGTCTCTTGCGCAGAAATGGGCAAAAAGGAGGGAAAAATGTCTTTCCATTTACCAATGTACTTAGCCAAAAGTGAAAAAGGCCTGAGAAAGGTGAGCCCTGAAATCAGTAAGAATTCACATTTCTTATGTGTGTTAGAGGGAGTTGAAGACAGGTATTTTGCTCCCATCACTGTTGAAGAAAAATGCCAAACATTTGCAATGATTGACACTGGCGCACAGGCCACAATCATGTCTAAAGAATTGGTAAAGAGTATCAATGAAGGGAGATCCCCACAAAATCAGATCACAGTGAAGGAAAATCAAGGTCCAGTACATAATTTTAACGGGGAGGAGGTCCCCTTTATAGGTGTCACTGAGGTTGACATAAAAATAGGAAAGCACAGAATTAAACAAGAGGTATTGATCACATCTATTTGTGAAATTCCATATCTGATGGGGACAGATTGCCTGAAAAGATTGTCTCCTCTCATAGATGGGGTAAATGGAGTACTGTGGTCCTTAACCAAAAAACCATTGAGACCTAAGAAACTAAAATCACGAAACAGCAATATAAATGAATGTCACACCGTTGCCAAAACAAATGATGCAGTGGAGGTATATCTCCAGAATAGTTGCATACCTAGTGTCACTGTTATATTAATGTGTCAAGACAAAATGCAGAGCGAAAATGAAAAACTACCTGTACAAATATACTTGGACCCAAGGAAAAAATGGAAAACCGCCATAGATGAGCACACATTACGTTTTTATTTAAAAGAGAAAACATGCAAACAGAATATTGCTCTTAAAACAGATTCAGAAAAACACATTACCACTCTTGCTGAAATACACATGGAAGATGAGCAACCATGGGTTCATGTTGGTATAAATGACTGTTTTAAAACAATAAAAGCCACTTAAGCGCTTGAACAGGAAAGGAGTTTCATTAATGAGAAATTGTTGCAAAAAATAATGGAGAGGGAGGAGATCCTGAAATTTAGGATTAAAAACCAATATGTCTCTGGTTTGGACAGTCCAGACTTTGAAAGCCGAATTGCAGGCAGATGCATGCTGAAAATTAATATTGGACAAAAAACAATTCACCATAATGTTTGGATTGTGAGTGGGACCCAAAATGACTTTTACATGGGCAATGACATCATGCACAGAATGTGTATGGTGTTAGACTTCCTTAATCAAAAAATATGGTCACGCCTGGGTGGGCCTGCACCGGAAATTGAAGACAAAAGAAGGGCTTATCATTGCGCGCAGCTGGTCCCATATGCAGTTGAATTACAGATGAGGAAGGATACTATTATCCCTGCATTCACCAAACAGGTTGCAATAACACTGAAGTGCAAAAATGGACAGCAGATGAAAGATTCTGATTCATTTGTGTGCCTGAATGAATCCATAAAACAGCAAGGCCTGCATTATGAATGCATTCCATTGGTGGATATTGGTGAAGGGTCTGTAAAAATTCTGTTGAATAATAAAGGTTGTCAAGATATTCACTTAGAGGAAAACTCCCCATTGGGAATGGCTATACAAAAATCACATTATGCTGCAGATCTAAATAACATGGTGATTGGGAATATACCTGAAAAGTATGTAGATGCCAAGGGTGAGTTGCCAGAATACCTGAATTCTCAGCCCAAAGGAATATTTAAAATTAATTCTGTGTACCTTTATGATTCAAATGAGACAGTGTGCTGCCATCAAGAGGATTGCATAATATTTAATTTAAATGAAAATGAAACTGAGAATCAGCCCATTGAAGTGGAAGCTAATATGCCAAAATATTTAAAAGTGGCAGCTTTACAGAGAGACACAGCACACAGTTAGAGGAAATCGCTGAGATTCCCCTACCAGAAGATTTTCCAGAATTTTCCAAAATGGTAGAAGAGCAGATTTTATCAGCGGATGCATGTGACAACGATGAGGATAGAAACAAACTGAGGAAGATATTTATGGAGTTTAAAGATGTATTTGCAAAAGATGCATATGATTGCGGTCTAACTGATTTACATGTGGCCGCGCTACCAGAAGGGTGTAGTAGAAGTCCAGTATTTGTACGCCAGTATAGATTACCATTGGCGTGTATAGAGTCATTGGCAGAGATTATAAAAAATGTGGAGTCTCTGGGAATCATGAGGCCTATCCATAGCACATCCAACACGCCCATTTTAGGTGTGTTAAAGCCAAATGGTCAATGGCGGCTATGTGCAGACTTGAGGGAGTTAAATAAAAGAGTACAAGTATCCAGATGGCCACTGCCATTCATTGATCAGGGCCTAGCTCAGGTACATGGTTCAAAAGTGTTTACCACACTAGATCTCACCTCTGGATATTGGTGCATGCCATTGGCAGAGGAGATACAGAATTTATTTTCCTTTTCATTTGATAAGACTCAATACGCATAGGTTAGAACTCCATTCGGGTACGTCAATAGTGGGAGTGAATTTGGCATATTTTTGAGGAAGGCCATGCCTGATGCAGCGGAAAGAGGAACCATAGTTTATGTGGATGATGTCCTGATAAAAAATGAAAGCTTGAAAAACCATTTTGATGAAATAAGACATGTGCTTGGCCAATTGCAGAAAGCAGGCACCAAAGTATCTTTACAAACAGCACAATGGTGCAAGAAAAAGGTGAATTTCCTAGGCCATGAAGTGACTGAACATGGGCTAAATCCACAAAAGAAGAAAACAGAGGCCATACAAAAACTAAAGGACCCTAAAAATGTGAAAGGGGTGAAAAGTTTATTAGGAATGACAGGCTATAACAGAAAGTTCATTGAAAATTATGCTGAAATCACTCAACCATTGACTAAACTGCTAAAACTAAATACGCCTGGAAATGGGAAAAAGAGCAGTCTGAGGCAGTGGCTAAATTAAAGGAATGTCTTGTAAAGGCACCATGTTTAGCATATCCCATAAAGGACAGGGATTTCTTTATAGAAATAGGTTTCTCTGAACATTGTATGTCAGCAGTGTTATCACAAAAACATGATTTGAATCACAAAACCGTTGCCTATGCAAGTAAGGCGTTTTCCCAAGTTGAAATGAAATTCAATGAATGGGAAAAGGCCCTATTAACCACTGTGTGGGCGCTACAACATTTCCGCCCCATTGTTCAGGGAGAAAAGGTGATTATTGAAACAAATCATCAACCTTTGCAGTTTTTAGAGAGTAAAAGAATTAGGTCAGGTAATCTAGCGCAGTCCAGAATCACTTCATGGACGCTGGCATTACAGGGTTTTCCTGTAGAAGTGAGATATGGACAAAATAAAAAGAGCCCAATTGCTCAAGGTTTAGCAGATTTACATGACTGTGCAGCTGAACAAGTATCAAACGAAATGGAAGTGGAACCTAATTTACAGGAATTTGAACAATCACCACACAAAGCTTTTGATGAGAAAACATGCAAGGACTTGCCAACTGTATATGTTGATTGTTGTGCTTTTCACATTGAAAATGACAGTAATAAACAATTAGTGTCAGGAATAGGAAATGTCTGGTTGAAATGTGAAGGCGTCCCCAGCATAGGGATGAGGATTGGAGCTAGGAGCAGTCAAGTAGCGGAATTGGCAGCCATTTATAAAGCAATTGCTACTGCAGTTGATAATAAATTCAGTGAAATTGTTCTGGTGACTGATTCTGACTATGCACAGCTTTGTGGAATATTTACCTGGGTGGAAAGCGAGAGGCATGATTACATACAACAAAAAGCCACTTAAACATGGAAAAATGATACAAGCCATAGACAAATTGGTGTCAGAGAATGATTTAACAATATACTGGAGAAAATTTCATGGGCATTTAAAAACACCAGGAGAAGATAAAGAGGGGAATGATAAGGCAGACCACCTGGCTAAAATTGGGGCTGTGATGGGAGAATTGCTACCTATTGAACATTTACTGGGTGAAATACAAATTGATGCAGTAACACGTTCTAAAGCACCAAAGGAGACAGAGCAACCAGTGGTACAGTGGAGTTATGATACACCAGACCAAGATCTGATTGAGGCACAAAAGAATGATCGAATTTTGGGAATCTATTATAATCATTTGATAGATCCTGAACAAAACCCTTTAACAGAAAATGATTGTATAGGAAAAGAAGAGTTGAGGGTGCTATTAAAGAATAAAAAACTGATTAGACTACAGGATGGACTCATGATTAAAGAGTCCATAACAGGACAGATACAGTGGGTGGTACCCCTTTCATTCAGAGGACTAATGCTACACCATGCACATGATGCAACAACTGCAGGTCACAGAGGTTCACAAAAAACATTGGAAATACTGAAAGGTTATGCTTACTGGCCACATATGTCCCAAGATGTGGAATTATATACTAGAGGATGTCTAGTATGCGCCCAATTTAAACCTACTTCACCAATGCATAGAGCTCCACTGATGAAGAGGCCTAACTCTTCCATGGTCAGATTTGCAAATAGACTATGCAGGGCCTGTAAAGAGGTCGAGCAGAGGGAACTGTTATATTTTAAGTGTGGTGTGTTTGATGTAGAAATGGATTGAGTGTATTCCTGCACCAGATTGTAGTGCGCAAACAGCAGCCACATTGCTGGTGAATCATGTGTTTTCAAGGTTTGGGTTGCCACAAAGAATAGAATCAGACAGAGGAACTCATTTCACAAGTGCTCTAATGAGTAAGGTATGGCAAATACTGGGTGTAAAAAGAAAATTACATATCGCATATCGGGCGGCTTCTTCAGGTGGAGTTGAATGTAGCAATAGGTCTGTTGTGGACATATTAAAGGAGAGTTCCGGGACTTTTTTTTTATTGTCCCTACGGGTCGGCCATGTGTTTGTAAGCATAAATCGGTAGATCGTAGGAAACTTTCCTATGGACCTTACCCGACTTTTCGCCCCTTATCGCACTCGAAATCAGCCTCCATTTTGTGATAATCCTATCATTCCGCCGCATCGACCTGGCTCACCTGCCTTTGCGGCACTAAATCAAATCCCCCGCCCCTGAAACAGACTTTATCAAAACATTCATATTCCCCGCCTCTATCCGTGACGTGACTGTGCTGCGTAGGCAAACGCGCCCAGGCGTCTTCTACGCGACTCCACACAGACCCCGGAAATCAACACAGATCAGCTCACAATACAGCGCACCACAATTCGGAATATGAAACTGTACTTTGAAATCAAACCGCAAGATTGTAAATGTGGTAAAGTACATTTATTTGACATCAAATGTTTAGAGAATATTCAGCGATTTGCATTTTTATTTGCTCATGTTCCAAAAAGTTCGTATTGAGGAACGCGATGGTCCTTTGCTGTACACAGGGTCTTAGAGCATCTCACAATACAGCACCACAATTCGGAATGTGAAACCGTGGTTTAAAAGCAAACGGCAAGATTGTACATTTGGCAAAGTACGTTTATTGGACATCAAATGTTTAGAGAATATTCAGCGATTTGCATTTTTCTTTGCTCTCGATCCAAATTAGTTCGTCTTGAGGGAAGCGATGTTCGTGTGCAGTACACAGGGTGTTGGTTTACGATAAAAATAAGCTCTTCTGTCGCACTGATAATCGCATGGCTGTTCCAACAACGAGGCGCTAGGCCACCACAATGGTAGGTATGTTGCATCTAACCGTTAGTACCGCGTAAGGGCATACTTGTACTTGGCGATCGTCCCATAAAATGGTCAGGGTGGTAACGTTGTTCACGCGGAGAAGCAACTGGCGGCTGTAGAAGCCGTCCGCCGGTGTCTGGTACTCGTGACACAGACAGTAGTGAATGATGTACCTAAAAACATAAAAAATGAAATTAGTCTCACCATCAGATCCTTATTAAAATTATTCATTTCATAGCGAGGACAGCGCTACTGGGTGTACACAAGTGTTTAAAGGCGTGGCGAGGCATGGAGGGGGGGGGGGAGTGCAGGTGGAGAGTGGAAGGGCCCAGGACTGAGGTCGCAGACAGTGGACCAGTTGTAGCAGGGGAGAGGGAGAGAGAAAGCAGAAGCAAAGAGGAAGGTTTTGAGGTGCTTCAGTAAAAGCAGATGTTTCTCCTCAAGATAGTGCGCGGTAGAAAACAATATGCCACATAGAACGAACAAGTACAACTGAACCCGTCTTTAAAGCCACTGTATAGTAATGAAATTGCGGTATAAACTCATCAAAAGTTACTTACATTATATTTGCATTTTCCATTGTGTCTCTGTGTAGGGCAGACCCGAAACACCACTCCTTCTTTGCCGACGTTACTTCTTCTAATGAACGTGGCTCATCGTTTCGTTTCTGAAATTTTATTCATTATCTTTTCTTAGTCTTTCAGGATGGTCCCGGCCTGTCAAGGTCAAATCACAATAGAACCTTATATTGGGTCGTGGGCCGTTCCGCCACCCGAGCAAAACATCAAAGCAGCTGACCTTCACTTTGAGCGAGCACACATTTCTAGTTAGCTGCAGTTAGTTTTAGGGACATCTTGTCTGCGTGCCTTTTTTTTTATTGTCCCTATGGGTCGGCCATGTTTTTGCAATACGGAAACATTCTATAATTTTTGTAAAAATGATTTATATTACTGTTTGGTTTAATTGCAATGGGCCTGCAACATGAGGAGACTCGAGAGAACAGACAATCAAATTACAATCATTTAAACCGTGATGTGTATTTCTCAATGAGCTCTGCTTTAGGTGGACATGGAACAGAGGCAATGTTGGGTGGCAATGCAGTTGTCCCCTGCATAGGTTCGTTCACCACTCCATGTATGTGCCTATCGAGGACATCTACGATAAGTCTCTCAATAAACTCATATTGCATATCCTCAAACACTGGTTTGATCACCCATTGTTTACTTCTTTTAGTGAAGGCCTTATTGTAGCGAAGCGTCCCTAAAGTTCCGGTCGTCCTACTTTGTTGACGGCCAACATTATGGTTATGTGCCAAGACCGCTAAAAGAGTCCGATTTATCATGCCTTCCATGCCAAAATGCAATCTTTTGGGCCTGTACTTGAGGCACATATTGTGGAACACCTCCAAATCTCCTGTGTGGCAGAATTCCGTGAGTCCCCTCAAAGCTTTTGTTATAGTTTTATCAAATACAATCTTTTCAATGGCTTTGTGAGTGGGTGATGAAGGAATCAACCACTTCTTCTTCCGTGCCTCCTCTGTGGACAAATGGCCATGTTCACATTTGTGGAAATGCTCATTTGTCGACCATCGATGTACGTTGCTACAGTGCAACATTACTGACCGCCATTTTTCCAGTAGAATTTCCAACGACCCTTCACATGTTTTTGAGCTCCACCAAAGATGGTTGCTGATTGACTTGGACCACTGTGAAATACCTTGCAATTCTTTTTTTTTACCTGCAGCAGACAATTTTTTATTGATTGATTTTGCAAGATGCCAAACGTCAAATTGGTGATTTATATTTTTGTACTGTTCTCTCATTGTCTTGGCAATTGAAACGTGTCTGTCCGTGGCTATCAGGTCGATCACCATTCCCCGCGATTGTAGTTCTTGCAATGATGCTACAAAGCCAACTTTCTCCATGGCCACTGAGGATGTACTTTGTGACACCTGCACGACCACCGAACTCACAATTTTCTTACTTTCCATGTCCTGAAAGTGGTAGGTGCAGTACTTGGCTGAAAATCCTGGGCTGTCGCACTGTCCATCACCGGCTAGCCTGAAGCGTTTGCCCGCGAATGTACTTTCCATTGACATTTTTTCCATTCTCCAAGCTTCGCTGATGGCTGGAAATAGATAATCGGTTTGGTATTTGTAGAACTGACTTTTCGCAATGAAAT
Organism: Ambystoma mexicanum; assembly: GCF_040938575.1. NCBI lineage: Eukaryota > Metazoa > Chordata > Amphibia > Caudata > Ambystomatidae > Ambystoma > Ambystoma mexicanum. Next base: position 1,434,634,225 of record NC_090935.1, read on the forward strand.
GGATTCCCACAAACTGAAAGAAATACTGTAACTTTTTAAAACTTGAACCACTAAAAAGTGCGGCCGCTGCACAAAGTAGATTGCCTGCTGGCAGTTGCCCCAGCATGGGTTGTGCAGACCATGCGAACGGATGATATTGTGTACAGGTGGCATGTATTTTAAGGTTAGTGCCTCGAATTGCACGAGTCACATTAATCAATGGCTCCCCACATACTTCCCCACCAACCGAATGCCCACATTTCATCATCATAATAATATCCATCAAACAGCTATCGAATACAATGAATTTGGCCTCTTTCCTTATACTTTCACTCTGCATCCCAGCTGGTTCGGCCTGTAACGTTGAGGACATGTCACTCGCATGAAAGGTACAATCTCTGATATCGTCTTCCGCTATGCTGAGTGATATTGATGGTGTTTCATTGTCGTCCACGTCATTCTCTTCCATTGCAACATCTGTTCCTTGTCCGGAGATGGGAGAAAAAAACAATGTCTTCAACTTTCGCGCGCTCTTATTTTTTGCGGGTGTGGATTCTGTGAATTGATCTCCGACTGCATCCAAACTACCAGGAGGACATTCACTATCAATGGCTGGTGGTGGTATAGCTCCGTTGTCAATCACTTCATATTCTTCCCATTGGCACGATGCATCTCCAGTCTCAAGTCCCTGCCAAAAGGTTTGACAAGCAACATCTCTCGTTCGCTTCACTGTCTGTGTAGATTTAGTTCTTACACCCACTCGCAACTAGAGGACAGATTAGAAAAGGGATGTTCAGTTTAAACACAACTTACAGTATTGAACTATTGACAGTGAAAGACAACATAATATAGTGAACAGGACACTAACCTTCTTTTGCTTTCTTTTCTTTGAAACTTTCTTGCCTCGAACTTCAACATCTGGACGCTGTTGCTCCGACTCGTGTGTGCATGTCTCCACTTCCTCTCGCGCTGCAACGACTATATTTTCATGATAAGCACATCCATCACTCACTGAGGCTCCATCGACTCCCTGAAACATAGAACTTTCATTAGTATGTATAATAATATTGAAAACACAAAATGTACTTGGGGACCAATACCCATACGTACATCTCAATAGCAAAACACGAATGAACGCATTGTGTAGAACATTCAAACGACAATAGTTCACGCATTGTTGATCTAGTTAGATTGAACTGTCAAGATCCATACCTCGGGCTCCGCATAGACTTCCATTGATGATATTATTGAAGATGACGCTTCAGCAACTCCCTGAAACACAGTAATTGCATTAGTATGCTTTTCTATTTTGTTAAAAAGAACATAAACTTTGAGCAGGCGTCAACGGCTCATCTAAATAGACCTGCACAAATGATCAGTTGTCTAAAATAAATAATGGATATGTAAATATGATTCGATTTGCTCGATCGTTGGAAGTGTCACCACCCAGAGATCTGCATCAACTACTAGGGGTGATGTTCTTGTAGAAGAAGCTCCGTCATCTCCCTGAAACATAGTACTTGCGTTAATAAAGAAGGAAGTATAGCGGATGTAATCACGTCATATGATTTCGCTTGATCGAACTGTCAGTATCCATACCTCGAAATGCATAAGAACATCAAGGGACGATGTAACTGCGGTGCACACTTCTGCAAGCTGTTGCGCCGACCCGTAACTGCATGCTCCCCCTTCTACTTGGACTAATGCTCCATCGACTCCCTGAAACATAGGACTTTCATTAGTAATGAACACAATATTGAAAAAAGAAGACAAATAGGAGGGCGACGACAGAAGGACATATCAATGGCTAAAAACGAAAGAAACGTACCTCGAGCATCTGAGTGACATCTACGGTTGTCGTCAATGCGTTGGACTCCTCAGCATCTCCCTGAAAGACAGTACTTGCATTATTTTGGATAACAATAATTATAACTGAAAACAAAGACTAGAGGACGAGTACAAGGGTGTACCATTAGGTAAAATAATTACACGATCAATTAAAACTATTGATTTACATGCCTAAAACAAGTCAGTGTCAGAATAGCTAAGTAAGATTACCCGATAGGCGCTTGAAGTGGCTGATGACTGCAATAACGACACGGATGGAGAATCTTCCGCCTTCATATTGAGTGGATACATAAATGGGGAAATTATTGTTAGCTACTGCTACACACTACCGCAAGGCCGAGAACTAGATCCGTAAACTTGACTCACCAGTGGAGGCATGTGGACGAATAGAGTGGGAATAGCGGTTGAGAGCAATTTTCGCCTCGCTCGCGGTGTTTTCTTCTTTATTAGCAATGATGTGGAGTACATGTCTGGGCTAAAGTGCCTGCTGCAGATGCGGTATCGATCACCCCTCTTGTCCGCAAAGACTTCTAGGACTCTACTTTCTAGCTCAGAGGCTGGATATCCGCAATATCGGACCCATCCTCTTATCTGATCTATTGTCTTAGGGAAAACATGCATTATAGTACCTTCAGATTTGTTATGGGTCTTCGAAGGGCAACCGCCAATGGAACAGGCAGGCATTATGGAAAGTTCTGAAAAGTAAAGATCAACAATTCTCTATGAATACCAATGTGTTAAAACAGTAAATGACACATAAAAGGTTCAATGCAAGGTCCGTTTTGGTTCTTGGAACTATACACGTTATTCACATGCGGATAAGTATTTCAATAACTTTCAAAAAATAGAAAAAGTAATTTGACTAAACTCAGAACATGTGACTAGTTCCTTGCATGTACTGTCGTGAACGAAAAGAAAACATGGATGCAATTTGATGACTACTAGCAAATAGATATAAATTAAAAAATTGGACGCAAAATGATTATGGTACATGGACTTACCTTGACGAACAAACAGTTAGATGCAGGGATCAGAGTAGTTTCTTGTCGTAGAACAGGGAGCAGTTCACAGGTTGCAAACTGACGAGTTTGCTCAAAGTGGTCACGGAAGTTCACAGAGACGAAGAGCAGATAACCAGCACCTTCACGGGTTGACTAGCAAAGCGCAAAGAAGTTCTCATTAGAAATATGAGGTGGGTTATAAAGAATTCGAACCAGGGGTGTGTTTGTGAATGAATGACGTGTATATGTCGTGGCATTATGTGGATTGCAGGGGGCCGTCCAGCGTGAGGGGGATGCTTGGCAGGAGACACGGGGTCTGGAGGTAGACATGGGAACAACAAACCCATGCTCTATAGACCACTTTGAAGTGTACATGGTCTTTGGCACCTCTTGGCCTTTATCGCTCCCTGACAGCTCCACTTGCCAGCAGCTCAAGTACCCCGGTGCGAACTGCCTTTGATAGGGCGGGGGGTGGATCGGGGCGGTGGTCGTGCAGACAAGACACAGGAAGACTCGTGAATGGAGACACACTTATGTGGATTGCAGGGGGCCGTCCAGCGTGAGGGGGATGCTTGGCAGGAGACACGGGGTCTGGAGGTAGACATGGGAACAACAAACCCATGCTCTATAGACCACTTTGAAGTGTACATGGTCTTTGGCACCTCTTGGCCTTTATCGCTCCCTGACAGCTCCACTTGCCAGCAGCTCAAGTACCCCGGTGCGAACTGCCTTTGATAGGGCGGGGGGTGGATCGGGGCGGTGGTCGTGCAGACAAGACACAGGAAGACTCGTGAATGGAGACACACTTATGTGGATTGCAGGGGGCCGTCCAGCGTGAGGGGGATGCTTGGCAGGAGACACGGGGTCTGGAGGTAGACATGGGAACAACAAACCCATGCTCTATAGACCACTTTGAAGTGTACATGGTCTTTGGCACCTCTTGGCCTTTATCGCTCCCTGACAGCTCCACTTGCCAGCAGCTCAAGTACCCCGGTGCGAACTGCCTTTGATAGGGCGGGGGGTGGATCGGGGCGGTGGTCGTGCAGACAAGACACAGGAAGACTCGTGAATGGAGACACACTTATGTGGATTGCAGGGGGCCGTCCAGCGTGAGGGGGATGCTTGGCAGGAGACACGGGGTCTGGAGGTAGACATGGGAACAACAAACCCATGCTCTATAGACCACTTTGAAGTGTACATGGTCTTTGGCACCTCTTGGCCTTTATCGCTCCCTGACAGCTCCACTTGCCAGCAGCTCAAGTACCCCGGTGCGAACTGCCTTTGATAGGGCGGGGGGTGGATCGGGGCGGTGGTCGTGCAGACAAGACCCGTTTGCCGCAGGGCCTCACCAAGGAGAGGCCATCTAACTGAATGTAAGAGGATGGCTGCAGGATCTACTACATGGAAGGCAGGGGGGTGAGTTTATAAATACCTCACCCTCCCAGGAGAATATACACTAGATTCATTTAAAAAATCAAAACAACCATTGTTAAAATATATGTTGGGCTTTATTTTAGATTTTAATTAAACATAAATAATAAACATTACACATTGTAAAGTTGAGGTTGCAGCACATCGAGGGAAAATCCGCGGTATTGTCCACTGTCACTGGGGAAATGTTGTCTAATGGCAAGTACCGCACAGGCAGGTATTACTCTCCGAACGCGGTGTCCGAGCCTCCCGTGAAGCCACCAAGTGAAGCAACGATAGGCCACCAGCCTGTACCACCTGTGAAAAAAAAAGATGCAAACTGTATTAAACTGACCAAACTTTCTTATCAATGTCGATTCAGGTAACACATGTCATTTTTCTTAGAAAAAAATTATATCTAGAAAATGCACTATATGGAACCAATTTACATGCGTTCCAATGATATGTAAATGTAATTTTATATGTGGGAGACGACCATGAAATAGTGGTGGCATCACTGACATCACAAACAGAGTATACTTACTCGTTACTCGGATTACGCGGACGAACAGTGCCACGAAGTTCGTGCATAAGCACCATCATCATCCTCAACACTGTCCGTGAGAGGCAGGCTTCCCTGAACTCTGGCAGCTCGGTGATGCATTGCGGACTTTGCTCGCCTTCCTGCTGACTTTGCTCGCTTTCCGAAATGTAGGCCAAGCACCCGGAATTTTCACGGCAGCAGCAGTTCTCCTCCTCAGTTGGCATTAGCTCGCACCGATTGCACGTGCACCAGGTGGAGACGCCGTCCATGCGACATGGTCCAGGCTCTTCATCCGTTGACTGGTCCTCCCAACTGCCGTCCGAATCCCCATCGTTTTCGCGTGCTTGCCTTTCCAGTAGTTCTTCCTCGGTGTACTCGGGCTCGTACATATACGGCATTATTGTGGCCATTGTGCGGTAAAGATAGTAAAATAATTTATAGCGGTGGTACTGGTATCTGTTCACACGGGCTACAAGCGGCGAAGGTAGCTGACCAGAGCACTGAAACGAGTCACAGAATACTCAAAGTAACACAGAGAGAGGAATGGAATCGAAAATCTGCTGCTGTATGTTGTGAAACGGTCTGTTTATACTTATTGGGGAAAGAGGCGTCCTGCCATTTCCATGGCAACACGTCAATAGCTGAGGCGCAGCGATTGTTGACACGAGACGTGCTTGAAATGGGCAGTACGCGTCTGCTGATGTCAGGCTCAGGGGCGGGGGATTTGATTTAGTGCCGCAAAGGCAGGTGAGCCAGGTCGATGCGGCGGAATGATAGGATTATCACAAAATGGAGGCTGATTTCGAGTGCGATAAGGGGCGAAAAGTCGGGTAAGGTCCATAGGAAAGTTTCCTACGATCTACCGATTTATGCTTACAAACACATGGCCGACCCGTAGGGACAATAAAAAAAAAGTCCCGGAACTCTCCTTTAAAGAAATTCGTGGCAGAAGCAGTTTGCAGCTGGGATTTACGTTTACCTTTGGTTTTGATGGCAATCAGATCAACTCCTACCAAAGCAACAGGTATTAGCCCCCATGAGGTCTTGACAGGTAGGAAAATGGTGTTACCACAGCACCTGCTATACAGAACACATGAGCAGACACTTGTGAGTGCATCCACAGTTCATGAGTACATTGATGAACTGAGGAAGCATTTACAACATGCATTTGCTTTTGTACAGCGAAATCTAGAAAGAACTGCTGACAGTGAAAAATCATACTATGATAAAAAGACATCAGTGAAAGAGTATTGTGTGGGGGATCAGGTGTATAAATTTAATTTTGGAAAAGGTAAACAGAAAAATTCCAAATTTCTAGCAGCCTGGCAGGGGCCATTTCGAATTACAGATAAGGTCTCTCCTGTAGTTTATAAAATTTTGAAGACTGAAGGTGAAACAGCAACAGAACAGTTTGTCCATGTGAATCAGATCAAGCCATGCCATCCCAGACACGAGATCAAACAGCTTGAGCGTGTAGAAACAGATAGAGTCCCTTGAACATAAAAAGGTAAAGTAAATGGGTCTAGTCAGGAGGCAGTGGCAGAGAAGTTAAATAAAAATGGTTGATTATTATAGTGGCACATAAACACTGTAATATATGTAATGATATATATTATATATATATTAAAAAAAAAGTGGAAGCTGAAGTTTATGGAGTTGGTGTACAAAATGAAAATGTATTAAATATTGGATGCTGTTTTATGTATGTTGTTTTCTCTTTAACCTGTGCTTAATTTCAGAAGGCGAAAAAAATAAAGGCGAAAAGTTTTACAAAGCATGTTTTATTTTTGGCAAAAGGGTGAAGTTAGTATTGTGCTATGTACTTAATTTATTTCTTTTCTATTTGATTTAGAATATTAACATAATTTAGTTGGAGGTTCCGGGACCGGAGGCCACGGGAGACGATGGAATCCTGGAGCCAACGTGGACGATTCCGGAGAAGCCCCGGAAGGGGGCGAAGGCCAAGGCTGCAAAGCGATCAGCATTGAAGATGACGCCAACAATATGGATGATTATGATGTTATTCGGAGGGAACTTCAAAAATTCAGAAGCACAGGTTGTCATTGAACCTGGACCAGCATCTGGTATTGCGGTAGAAGAAGCACCAGGATTCATCATGAGTGATAGAAGGATGATTTTCCAGAACATTTATATACCATTGAATCCTGATATTTTGGTAGAAACACATTTTAACAATACTGGAATTAAAGCTGAGCAATCTAAAGAGTGGCTGGAAATAAGAAAAGAGGACGCTAAGCCGTCAATAAGAGATATATTGATGCAATTGGAGAAAACATTTATGAATTCAGCAGACATTAAGAAGAGGAGAGGAAAGAGAGGAGCAGTGATGCTTGCGATCTCTTTGGTAATGTCTATAGTTGGAGTATAGAAGAGGGCTGAGTCTCCTGCCTGCACTGACCTCGATCCATCCTGGAAAACCTGCGAGCCAGTGCCTCCAAGAAGAAAGGGAAGGGAACCTTGCAACCAGGAACTGGTAAGCAACGACCAAACGGTCAAACCCTTGACACTTGAGAGTGTTGTTTGGATGTATCACTCTTTTTCCTCACCCAAAAAACCCATTTCATCGCCACATGTCGCTACCACTCTGAGTACAAATTGTCATAGAGATGAGGCTGAATTACATGCGTGAGGCATTGGCCCTCATTACAACACTGGCGGTAACCCATGGCGCTTTTAGCACCATGGTTGCTGCCGGTGTTGTAACGAGTCTGCCAATGTTCAATGGGGAATTACGACCCCATCCCAAGGTTGGCGGGGCGGTAATTCCCCATTGAACATTGGCCCTTCCCCATTTTTGCCCCATAGGGCTCAATGGGACTGGGGAAGGCGGTAATTACGGACCGCAAATTGTGGTACCGTAATTACCTCGAAGGTCCCTTTGCGGGTCCCTACTTTAACGGCTGGTTCAGACCAGCCGTTCAGGGCGGGTCCCGCAAAAGGACCTCGTAATGAGGCGCTAAGGGGTTAACGGCGCCGCAGCCATTTAACATTTAACATTAGCACGTAGACAGAGATGGCTTCCCTGCAGTCACAGCCACTTGTAGATGCTTTCTTATTCACCTGTTTGTTGCAGCAGCAAATTTACCCACATGCTGATAAAAAAGGGAGTAATTACTGACAGGTCCTTCCAGCACAAGCTTAACAGAAGGAGAAGTAATGCAGCAGTCTGGGCTTTCATTTCCCCACCAAATGCATTATGGAGTTTGTATTCTTGGGTAACTTCAATTGAATGCAGCAAGTAATATCAGCCCCAAAAATGTTCCTAATATTATTATTACTATTTCCCAAGATAAAACTCATCATCCCGGATGCAACACATTAATTACTTTTTGTAGTCTAGTTAATTACCTGGTTCCTCCTTGTTGGGAAAGATTTCATTTATATGCAATTCTTCCTCCATTTATGGACACCCCACAAACCGTTTGCTTTTATTTGGCTATCCTAACTTGACTTTTTTCCAGTGGAGCCCAGCCTTCAGCTGAACTCCACTGGGCTGTTGCTCACTTGTTACTGGGATACTATGTTTCCCTTAGTCTTCGAATATGTTTCCATTTCTTGGCAACTTTTTAACAGTGCACAATGTACCTTCCAGAACTGTGCGCTGGGGTCCCTTTTTGTTTTATGGCCCTAGACACCCACAAAGGAGTTTTTGGTGATTGTACGAACTGGTGGCAGCAGTTACTTTTCATAATGTTTTATTTCTTTTTACTGAGACATACCGTGTTTACTGTATTTGGCTCAAGACTGTGGCCAGGTCCGGAAATGGCAGACCCACAAAGTCTTTTGTTCTGTCCCATGGCCATTTTGTCCTCTGCCTTCACCCAGGTCGAGAAACCCGGGTTTTCCTTATTTGGGAATGCAGCCTCCAGCGAAAACCGATCTCTTTTGCAGGCTTCTGCCTGTCACGTATGTGTGCCCAGGCAGCGGACTGGGACTGTCTGGTCCCAATCCACACTACTGGTGCCAGGATGTCTGGAGTTCCCGAATGACTGAGACCAGTGTGGACCGTGATTGGTCTACATCTGGGATGCCTGCAAGAGAGCATATCTTCTATTGGAAGTCCTTGATTTTGGCAGGAAAGCTAATCTTGGACACAAGAAGGGGCTCTGCGTCCATTCCAGGTCAATCCCCTGTGTTCTCACTGAACTACAGAAGGTGCCAAGTCTCCTTCACAAAGAAACAGACTTGTGAAAGGACTTGTGAAACCGCCAGAGACGTTTTGGAAGGTTTTGGCACCCTTCACCCTCTGCTGTCCTGTCAGACCCCTGCTTTCCTCTTCAGTCAAGAAGGTCTACCAAGGTGCTTCGCCATTTTTGTCAGGTTTGATAGGAGCAAGCGGATTATCTTCTATGTCTGATATATCAATGTCCACCTCCCCTTTCTCCTCACCTGCCTCTTCAGGGAAGAGTTCTCGTCTGGAGGTCTTGTTCTTGGGTCTTTTCTTCTTTGTGAAGAGATACGGCCGTCCGCGGGAAGAAGCCACCCTGATTCCCTGATAAACAGGGAAGCAGCCGGCTCCCGTCCCGCAGGAACCAATACGAGAGGAAAAAAGCAGCCGCTTAAAAAAACCTCTCTACGGATGTGGCTGGAACGCATGCCGTTCAGGAAGCGATGACAAATGTCGTCTGGAATTGCAGGTAAGACGAGCAGGAGCAGCAGATAACCTCGGAAATGAAGGTAAGTTCCTCAATTCCGCTGAGGACCGGAGAAGTCCGGATTGCAGAATAGCTGGTACTGAGCAAGGAGCAGTGCAAAGGACTAGTGGAAAATCAGGCACTGCTGAAGGACTGTAAAGGAAGCACCGACAGGGACCAGGGAAGCGGTCCGGGAGAAAAGAAGGAGGAGAGAGAACCAATACGGTGCGAGAACCGTAAGGACAGGGATATCAGAGAAGGAGAAGGGAGGAGGAGATAGCACGGAGGGAAAAATCCACGCAAGGAACAGCGGAAAAAACAACAGGTACGGAGCAAGGTAAGAAGTAGCACGGCAACAAAGCGAAAGGAAACAAAGTTGCAACGCACAGAGCCCAGAGAAGGGCGTGGCTAAATACGGAAAGGAGAAAACAAGAGAAAAGACTAGACCGTCAAACCAGGAAGTGAAAGAAAAACACGGGACAGTCTAATGGCGCCGCCAACGCCAAGCCTTCCATAGCCGCCAGTGACCACCAAAAGACGGCGGCATGACAGTATGCCGCCCCAAGGGACACCCCCCCCCGGCTTACCCGGGAACAGGCGGTGAAATCGCTGAACCAACGCCGGAGCGTGCACATGAGAGACCGGTTCCCAGGAGTCCTCAGAGTGAGGATACCCCCTCCAATGGATCAAATATTCCAAGCGACCCCGCCGATAGCGGGAGTCACGAACGGAGGCCACCTCATACTCATCGGAAGGAATCACAGCGGGGACCGGATCCCGTGGCAAAGGGCGATGATAGGGATCTCCCTTGCATTCCCTCAGGAGAGAGGAATGGAAAACAGGATGGAGACGGTGCATGTGCTTGGGCAACAGGAGGCGGAAGGCCACCGGGTTGATCCGGCGAAGTATAGGAAAAGGACCCAGGAAACGGGGAGACAGTTTAGAGGGGTGAAGCCAGCGAGGCAGATACTTAGTAGACAACCAGACCTTGGTGCCCCTCCGCCATGCCGGAACGGGCAAGCGCTTAAGATTACAGTAAGATCGATACCGAAGACTGCTTGCCCGCAAACATCCGGCGGCCGACTTGTGGGCCTCCGAGATACTGGTAAGTAGTGCATCCACAGATGGAGTGGTAGAAGGGGGAAAGGAGAGAGAAGGAGTAAAGCTGGGATGGAAACCATAGGAACAAAAAAAGGACTGAGACCAGTGGCACTGTGCTCGGCATTGTTATAAGCAAATTCTGCGGTGGCCAGCAGACTAACCCAATTATCCTGTTGGGCATTCGTGAAGCACCTAAGATACTGCTCCAGTGTGGCATTGGTTCTTTCTGTCTGCCCGTTAGTCTGCGGGTGGAAGCCTGACGACAAGGCACGTTCAATACCCAGTCTATCACAAAGCTCCTTCCAGAACCTTGAAGTATACTGAGAACCTCTGTCGGAAATAATCTTGTCCGGAGTACCATGCAAACGAAATATTTCTCTGGCAAATACAGCCGCCATCTCGGCGGCCGTGGGAAAACCAGCCAAGGGAGTGAAATGAGCCATCTTGGTGAAGCAGTCGACGGTAACCATGATGCACGAACAACCCTCCGAGGGTGGCAGATCCACAATACAATCTGTGGAAATAAGGCTCCAAGGTCTCTTAGGAAGATCCTGCTGTTGGAGAAATCCAATCGACTTCTGAGTGCAATGTTTGGATCGACAGCATACAGGACATGACTTGACGTAGGCTGAAACTTCTTTGGCCATGCCGGGCCACCAGAACCTGCGATGAAGCAATTCCAGAGTGTTCTTAACACCTCTGTGACCCGCCGTTGGGTTATCATGACACCACTTTAAAGCGGAATGACGGGTGAAACTGTCTGGCAGGAATAATCGCTGTTGCTTAAAACATAAGCCATCTTGAATGGATATGTCCTTCGTGAGAGGAGAGCCAGAAAACATGCTGGTAGACTGTGTGGCTTTACGAACTCTTTCCAAGAAAGACTCCACCGTACAGATTACCTTGACTTCAGGAAGCATGAGACTAGGGTATTCCTTCTGAGACATGTCTGAATAAGGCCTTCTTGAAAGGGCATCAGCTAGGATGTTCTTGGATCCTGGCAAGTAGGTCAATGTGAAATCATATTGGGAGAAAAAATGCGCCCAACGGGCCTGACGGGAATTGACACATTCCATCTTCTGCAGAATTTTAAGATTCTTGTGGTCAGTTCTGATTTCAAAGGGTTGGTTAGCCCCTTGTAGGAGATGTCTCCATTCTTCGCATGCGGATTTCATGGCCAGGAGTTCTTTTTGTATTACCGAATAGTGTGTCTGGCTGTCATTCAACGTCTTGGACATGTAGGCAACAGGATATTCCAAACCTTCATGTTCCTGTAGGAGAGCTGCACCAATCGCAGCAGAGGAGGCATCAGTTTCTACAATGAATCTTAAACTTTGATCTGGTTGATGAAGTACCGGGGCAGAGCAAAACTCCTCCTTCAGTTGTTGGAAAGCCAAGCTTGCCTCAGAAGACCAGACAAAGGGCATTGAAGACTTTTTTAACAGTCTTGTAATGGGAAGAACTCGATCCGAGAAACCTTGGATGAATTTGCGGTAAAAATTAGCTAGCCCTAGAAACCTCTGAACGTCCTTGATGGAATGGGGTGTGGGCCATTGCAGTATGGCGTCTATTTTAGCGGGATCCATTCGGATTCCCTCCGAGGACAGGATGAAGCCAAGATAGTTTACCTCAGATGCTTGAAAGACGCACTTATCCGCATTGACCTTAAGTAGGTTGTCTTGCAGTCTTTGAAGAACTTGGTGAAGGTGATTAGAATGGAGTTGGGTGTCCTTAGAATAAACCAGGATATCATCAAGGTAGACGATGGCACAATGAAAAAGCAGATCAGAAAAGGTGCGGTCCATGAATCTTTGAAAAATCGATGGAGCTTTGACCAGACCAAAGGGCATGACGCAATACTCGTAGTGTCCGAAAGGAGTGCGAAAAGCAGTCTTCCATTCGTCGCCTGAGCGTATCCGCAAAAGGTGGTAGGCTCTTCTTAAATCGATCTTAGAAAAGATTTTAGCACCTTGAACTGCTTCCAGAATGTCTCCGATCAGCGGCATGGGATACCTATCCCTTAGCGTGACTTGGTTGAGGCCCCTGTAGTCGATACAAGGTCGAAGTTCGTTCGAACCTTTCTTCGGAACAAAAAAAAGAGAAGCCCCAGCGGGAGAGAATGATGGTCGGATCAGGCCATGATGTGAATTAGAATCCAGATATTCCTTGAGAGCCTTCTTTTCCTTGAGGGAAAGAGAAAACATTTGCCCAAAAGGAACAACTGCATTGGGCTGGAGAATGATTTGACAATCTTCTGGTCTATGAGGAGGTAACTCCTGAGGGCCATCGTCAGTGAACACCTCCTGATAGCGGAGATTATCTTTGGGGATGCTATTTACCTTCAACACATCCGATCTGGAGACTAGATCTGGAAGAATGTGGACAGTAGTATGCAGGGTCTGCGTAGAACATGACTGACGACAAAATGTTGAAGTAAATGACAGCTGATTCTTTGTCCAATCAATGGTCGGGTTATGCTTCCGAAGCCAAGAGACCCCCAAGATCACTGGAAAATGTGCTGCTCGGATCAGGTCGAATTGAATGGTTTCGCTGTGATGGAGGATCTTCATCTGCATAGGAGGAGTGGTATGGGTAATGAGACCCGAGCTCAGGGGTTTTCCATCAACTCCTTCCACCTTTTGGTCCTCATCTTTCTGCAAACAGCGAATGCCGGCCTTGTCAGCCCAAACCAAGTCCATAAAGCAACCTGCAGCGCCGCAGTCCAGTAGCGCCAGGACCTCATAGGACTGCTGAGAGATGAACAACTCAACTCCTACTACCATGAGACGGTTGTCTTCGGTGGTATTCATGGGTGTTACTGATAAAGAAACAAAGGGACCAGGAAATCCCCCTCGGTAACTTGTCCCTACTAGTTCCGAGGAATGGCGTTTCCCGATCGTCGTGGTGGTACATTAGCACAGTCCCTAAGAATGTGCTGGTTGGATCCACAATACATACACAGGTTGTTCTCCCTGCGTTGTCTTCTTTCTTCTGAGGTAAGTGGCCCTCGAGTAGTCCCAATCTGCATTGGTTCCTCTTTCGACAGACAGGTAGGAGAGGGGGAGGTAATCCCAGGATCAGCCGTAGCAGGAAATCCACGCTGCTTTCGACGTTCAGACCGCCGCTCTGAAAGGCGGAAATCCAGCTGTACCACTGTAGACCACAAGTCGGTTAACGTAGCGGGTCTGGTTACCCTTGCCAATTCGTCCTTAAGGTCTTCCCTCAATCCTCGACGAAAAAATGGTGTACTGGGCGTTCTCTTGCCAGCCTGCGTCTGCAGCCACCCGTTTGAAGCGGGAGATGTAGAACAGAAGATCTGAATTTCCCTGTCGAATATCAAGTAACTGTTCGCTGGCAACTACCGCAGTCTCTTGCCTTTCAAAGGCCAATTTGAACTGAGCGGTGAACCCGGCGTAATCGTGTAATAACGGGCTGGCACCGGTCACGAGTGGAGTAGCCCAGGAAAGAGCATTGCCCGTAAGATTAGAAATCAGAAAACCTATGCGGGCTGTATCTGAGGCATAGGTCTGAGGTCTGAAGGTGAAATAGATTATACAAGCCTCCATGAATTCTTTAAATCTATTAGGTGAACAATCATATTTACCGCAGGCTAAAGGCATGGGAAGTAGATCACTCCGGGACTGTTCGAAGCGGTCGACTCGCTGTCTCAGAGCAGTGTTTTCGGCCTTCACAGCCTGTAATTCTAATGTCATATTCTGCATTGCTGTAAGCAGCTCTTGGGCCTGTTCCGGGGTAGTCATTGATATGTTCTTTTTGCCTTGCAAACTGTCAGGTTTGATAGGAGCAAGCGGATTATCTTCTATGTCTGATATATCAATGTCCACCTCCCCTTTCTCCTCACCTGTCTCTTCAGGGAAGAGTTCTCGTCTGGAGGTCTTGTTCTTGGGTCTTTTCTTCTTTGTGAAGAGATACGGCCGTCCGCGGGAAGAAGCCACCCTGATTCCCTGATAAACAGGGAAGCAGCCGGCTCCCGTCCCGCAGGAACCAATACAAGAGGAAAAAAGCAGCCGCTTTAAAAAACCTCTCTACGGATGTGGCTGGAAATGATGCCGTTCAGGAAGCGATGACAAATGTCGTCCGGAATTGCAGGTAAGACGAGCAGGAGCAGCAGATAACCTCGGAAAGGAAGGTAAGTTCCTCAATTCCGCTGAGGACCGGAGAAGTCCGGATTGCAGAATAGCTGGTACTGAGCAAGGAGCAGTGCAAAGGACTAGTGAAAAATCAGGCACTGCTGAAGGGCTGTAAAGGAAGCACCGACAGGGACCAGGGAAGCGGTCCGGGAGAAAAGAAGGAGGAGAGAGAACCAATACGGTGCGGGAACCGTAAGGACAGGGATATCAGAGAAGGAGAAGGGAGGAGGAGATAGCACGGAGGGAAAAATCCGTGCAAGGAACAGCGGAAAAAACAACAGGTACGGAGCAAGGTAAGAAGTAGCACGGCAACAAAGCGAAAGGAAACAAAGTTGCAATGCACAGAGCCCAGAGAAGCGCGTGGCTAAATACGGAAAGGAGAAAACAAGAGAAAAGACTAGACCGTCAAGCCAGGAAGTGAAAGAAAAACACGGGACAGTCTAATGGCGCCGCCAACGCCAAGCCTTCCATAGCCGCCAGCGACCACCAAAAGACGGCGGCATGACAACTTTGGAGTAGTGGGAACAACTACTATTGTCGCCCTTTGCTTATCCACCAAATGAGCCCCTTCTGAAGTGTTCCTGGGCCATCCAGTGAACTGTCCAGCTCTACCTCGGGGTAACCGGCAGCACCACCACCATCTAGAGTGCAAACTCGAGGCTTGGGACATGCATTATCCCACCAAATTTCACAGGCCTAGCTCTGCTGGGTCCCGAATTAGGAGAGTGCGTAACGCTGCCCACATCCACGATTCCTGCATCACTACCTGGTGGTGACGGTTGATACAGATTCCTTGCTGTTCCGCTCTCCTGTGTCCTGAAGCCAGCTGCACTGGAATTTTCTTCATACCTATTAGACGCTGAGAAAAGGCAACTGTCCATTCACGGATGATCATTCTTCACTGCCGCTGCCGAGAGCCAGAGTGCTGAAAAACTGCAGGACTCGAACCTATGAGCTACATCGACTAAACTGGCATTTGGTCTGGATTGTGCCGAGGGTCAGTGAGTACTTTCATTACTTACTCGTGGCCCCCCTGCCACAACCAATCACTTTTACGCACAAGTATCTCTTTAAGATATTCAAACTTGGCTAGGTTAGCCTGTGCTCCCTAGTTATTCTCACCTTTTTGACACTGCTCTGCTGCCAAGGTCAGGGCCTTCTCCAATAGTGGGAACCAATTCTTAATCGCCTCAAGCCCTTTCCTGACTTACTACAGCCCTCCCAAGAAGACCCGCTTTCTGCTTCATCTGCGTGATTGCGCATTTTTACGCACAACTCTACTTGAGGACAAGGCTTCCCTCTTCTTAGGGTTGAACTCGAAAGTTAGGGAATGACTGATGAATTGCCTAATACCATATGTGTGTTAATTTACCCCTCTCTTTCCAGGTTGTGGCTGTGTTTTTTCACCGTATAGCATTACGAAAATGAATGCATATATATTGCATATTTTAAGGATTTGTGTGATAACTGTTTTCTCATTGCTAAAGTTACTTGGGTTTATTTGGTCCAGCCGACAATAAATGTAGAGATATATTTCATATAAACTTGTCTAGGAGTAATTTGTGGTTCATTGCTGTGTTTGCTCGTTGTGGGCTTCCGAGCAATCTCACCCCTCTTGAGACTAAGTCTTTACTGCTTGCCAAGCTACCTAGATTGGTCTGGCTTGTCCAGAAGGTTCCCCTGTTTCAGGAAACCAAGGGTGGCTTCCTAAACCTCCGCCCACCAGGTCAGAGTTTAGCAATCCATGTTAACACTCCTGCTTATGATCATCTCGAAAAATGGTGTGCATATTCAGAGATGGCAAGGGTGGCTAAGGGGATCTTGCGAAGTCGGCACAGGATCATCATTAGCCTGAAAACATGTTTCCAGTTGATAACTCCTAGAAAACTAGTGCCTATCGGGGAATCAGATTGCAGAAGGGAATTATTGGACATCATTTGTATATTTTCTACTGTAAGGAACCCCTTGGTCAACCAACCCTATTTTACTGGATGTTTATTTTGGGGAGGCGCCCGCAGAAACTCAATATTTCACTGCAATCAGTTGAGTCTTTATGCACCAAATATTGTTTATTTCCGCACTGACTTCTCGAGCTGTATTAATTCATCTGCAACTCAGTCAAACGCACACCCTAAACAGTATTTATTTTTGTGCAACTTTACTAAAAACTCTAAATGGTGCTCATTATTGTGCTACTCCGGCAGTCTCCCAAAAAAGTATTAGTTCTCACAAAAATATGCCTGTTAAAAATAAAACACTATTTCAACCCTAGAGCAATATGGGGCACTTGGAAGTGGCATGTGTGTGACTAGCTACTGCTCCTCTATCCCCATCCCCACACTGTGTTGCCTGCATTCCATAGCAAGTAGTGTTACACAGAAGCCTCAGTAAACTCAGTGAAAGTCACGGGTCACCTGCTAAGGAAATCCCTTTGCATTTCAGGTGAGAGTCGAGGCAGCAATGACCCAAACATGAGTGAAAGGCAGATCTGACATGGAGTGTACTGAGTGTGGCCAAAAGACAAGAGAGGTTTGACTGGAATCACCTAAGTGCTTTAAAAAGAAAATAAAGAAGAATGTGATTCATGTGAGAAAGGCTGGAGAAGAACCACCACCACTGGCTTGGTAGATCTAGACAACTAAAACTAGGCTGAAGTCCATCAAGGTCAATGTTCCCTTGGGTGCTCCCCACTTAAACAGTTCAGAGATAATAAGGTGATGCTCAAAGCGAATGTGACCAAGATAAAGTCTCTCTCAATACCTCAGAATAGACCAAAATAGGACCTTGCATGACACATCATGAATAAAGGAAAAGCCTCTTACAAAGTTCTTGGCCTGGGCTCATCCATGTATTACCTCCTCCCATCTGACCTGGGCTGACCTGGTCTGCTGGAACCTCTCTGATCTTATTGGCTAGTAGGGGTGTTTGTTCTTTTCCCTCCTTCTCATGTCTTCCAACTCTCTCTCGCCTGTAGCTTTCCTCCACCCTCCTTCCCAGCAGGGATTGATTCCCTCCTACTTCAACCTCCTCAAGTACTTCTTTCCAGATAACTCATTCCCACCAAACAAATCTAGATTTCTCCCTCCAGATGTAATCCTACTCCTCCTAAGCAAATCCTTACTAGTGATAATTCTCCTTGTACAATATGACTCCCTCCGGTGGTGACACTTCTCTCCTTCCAGCCTCTTCAATATGACTCTCTACAGATGGTAATCATTCTCCTTTCAACATCCTCAATAACTCTTCCTCCAACCTCCTCCAATGTAGCTTCCTTACTCCAACCACAAACTAGCCCTTCCCTGGTCTCCTCTCAATCAGCCTCTTATCACCATTCTCCACCATATAACCTCCTTGGTCTCCTTCTCAAACACCCCATCCTCTCTGAATGAACAAGTTGTTGTTTATAGTCCGACATCTCCTCACCATGGGTGGTACGTAGGGACATGGATTGCACCACATGTAGTGTAGACTGGCCTGGTCTGGGATTGGGCCATATGTATGTGGTTGTGTAGGCGGAACGTTGGTTGACCTGAGCTTATATCAAGGCAAGCCACCATCTTGTATTTTAAAACTTCCCTGGACATCTATGAGATTGCCTTCCCTCCCCTTTGGAGCCCCACTTATATTACTTCCTTCGAACTGACAAACTCTGTTTTGCCAGTGTGTAAATCAAAAATCATGGAAAACTTTAGTAAGCAATGGAAGCTGTTGGGTGTTTATAGAAAACCTTCATCATGGGGAAATGGCAAATTTGTGATATTTACGATGCTAGCAGAGGTGGGGAATAAGTGTTTGATGTTGTCTCTTGTGTGGATAATGTGGATATACGTTTAATTTAATTATTTTCATTTGCCAAGCACAATGTGGCATCCACAGGATGCCTGCAGTCTGCAGTGGTCTGACTCCGTCTCATAAATGCTTCATTCTTGCTGAAGAAAGAGTGTATTTATACACTCGCCGTTGAATTCGGACTGTTGTAATACGGTTCCCAAAAGGAATGAATTCCTGCACTGGTTGTTTGTGTCTTGCTGGAGGGTTGTATTAGCTCTCGGGATGCCAGTTTTATGATTATAGGTATCCTCAAGGAGTGTGTACCTGACTCCCTTACACTGATTATGGTTGGTGCGGGAGTGCTCCTGTGACTGCCCCCTGCCTTAGTGTTGTTGGTCAGGGAACACCCATTATATGTCTTCCTGGTCCATCATCCACTAGCTCGAGGGGCCCCTAGACCCTTTGAGCACCAGACTGCTGGTCCTCAACATTAGGCAGGGAACTTTATCACAGATATGCTTGATTGCCAGAGCATGGGTGGACCTGAGCTTAACACCATCACTTGAGAAGTGAAAAGCTGCAGGAGCAGGGCCTTCGATCACCCTCCCCCCAATGATCGCTTTGTATTATTTTTACGACCTGGCAATACCATACTTCAGCACACACAGGACGCTATAACTTCCACAGTTCCTTTTATGAGAGGCCTTTTATTATTTCTCAATAAAGTCTGATAACCAATGCACACATTCAGAAAGGGCTGTTCACTGTTTTAAGAAAATAAGGCAATAGCAAAGTTTATACATTTCTTGCCTGATTAAACTGTAAAAGGATATTTTTCACAACTCATCCAATGAACACCTACTCTTTAATATTTTGTTCATATTATTTTGTATGTTTGAATACACTTATGATAAACAAAAAGAAATCTTCATGTAACCCTGTGGCTTCAGTAGTCAAAAATATCTGCTCCAGGGCGTGTTAGAGATAATCTTTCCATCAGTCACAGTGAGCTGTGAGGGTGGACAGTATGGAGTGTGAGAAACCTGAAGGCATTCTCACTTCCTCCTCTCCAATATCCTCTGCTCAGGTGGCCAGGGACAGGCCATCACTTTAGGATCACGACCCTGGGGGGGATATGGGAGGGAGAATCACCTGGGTGGAGGAGATTTGGGGAATGGAGGAGGATGTCCTTAGGTGAGACTTGGTATTCCCCATTTCCATTTCACAATGAACCCCCAGTCCAAGAAGCCTTTATAGGGTACTGTCAAACACTATCTTTTTCTTCCTTTCAAAATGACCCTCGGGTAGGCCATCAGTATAGCGAAGAGAATAATAAGGAGATCCCCTCCTTATATGAGCAGGGTAGATCAACATTCACCTCGTCTTGTAAATACAAGACAATGTCAGGAGGCACCAGACCTTCGCCCCTCACACACACACACACACACACACACACACACACACGCAAAGGACTTGCACCTGCAGCCAGTTGAGAGGCTACAGGCGCATATAAGATGAGACAAGCGAGAGGAAAGAAGAAACCCGCCTGTTGGGTGTCCTGACCCACGTTTGGACTATTATGCTGCAACATTTGGTGCTGTGGGCTTAGGAAATCCAGGAGGGCGGAAAAGCCCACATTTGCGCAAGAATCCTGTAGAACTGTGCAGTTTTGTGCACAGCAAAATGGTCCCCTGACCTGCCACCCACCAGTGCAAAGAAAGATGGTTCTGTTCAAAACCGTTTTTATTAATGTCAAAAATTGCTAAGATCATGGGCCCGGAACCACCAAACAAGAATCCAACTATGGTTGAGTGTTTTACTTTACTCTACTACAGATCCACATCAATGCCATGTCAAGCAAGGATCATATACTATCAAGTAAAATCCTTTCGTTTGGAAATGTATTAATTCAAGACAGATCCCAAAAATAGGTGCAGTACCGGCATTTTCCACAAACCGGCTCTAGCGGTCTAAACTCTTACAGGAGAGCTGTCTTGCAGAACTGTTCATTGATCAGAAGGAGTCTTATTTAATTACAAGTTCAAAGGGGTTGCCTTTCCTGAGAACTCTTAACACCCCAGAGACCCACACCAGGAGGAAGGATATCACATGGCCCTGTTGATTCGGAGGGAGGGGGTTTCCCCTTCAGCCTGGAGGAGAGAGACAATAGACCCTTTCAATTGAATGTGGTATGTTAATTTTGGGTGTGGACTGTAAAAAGAGCTCTGCCTGGAAGAAGAGACATGTGATCCCTGACTCACCCAGTTCCTAGGGGCGGGCCAGACACTTTTTGTGAATTGAATTGAAGGCAAATATATGTTTTATAAAAACACTAATAACTAATTGTAACCCAATGACAGGAATGCACAATTTGGAGATCCTTAAAATGGAAAATGTACCTACAATTTGAGTCTAAACTCAATTCCGTACGATGTTCTGGGACCGAACCCCGCAATTTATTCATGTTGCAGACACTGGGTTTAAGCTAGAGACATGGAAATTTACTGGAATATGTGTAGAGAGACAGGGTAACTCTGTGTAAATTTGGGTAAAAGTCCAATATTGGGAAACCAACCAAAAAGCACAAAATGTTGTCATTTCTTAATCCAAGCTCTTAGAAACATCAGAGTTGGAACAGAAACTACCTCATGTGATATATGATGTGTATATGTAATGTCAACCACTTGTGTATCTGGGAAATGTGTTTAGTTATGAAAATGATTTTCTAAGGTAAAAGCAAAGGGGAGTGTTCTTTCTGTATGCCATAAAGATGACTCACTCTGACTCACTGCTCCCTTCTCAAATCAGGTCATAGAGAAATCCTTGACCTATCAAATTGTGAGTGGGTTGGGCAAAGAAAGTTAGCATCCACACCCATTTTCAAAAGACATAAAAGGAACACCAAAACCCAGGTAGGGACATTCACTTTCCACTTTCTTGCGGGACGCTTTGCCGGGAGACTCCAGGCTTCAAATCCATCAATCTCCAGAGACCAGAACTTTGAATCCAGACTCCAGAACTTGTAGCAGAGAGGCCTGAATCCACAAGCTGAATCCTTTTTCAGCAGGCCTCAAAATCATTTGCAAATTATTCAAACAGCTGGGCTGAGCTGTCGGATTCTGGCCTAGAACCCTGTGCCAGAAACACCCAGAAAGCAGAGCTGTATCCAGAACCGCAGACCGGATCCAGACCAGATCGCTGTGAGCAGAACCAGAGATCCAGAGAGACCAGACCCAGACCAGATCGCTGTGCAGTGCTGAGAGCTAGCCCAGATCGCTGTGCGCAGACCCAGTACCAAGTGGCGAGAGAACCGCAGCCAATCCTGACCCGATCCGTGACAAAGTTGCATTCCTGTCCAAATTATAGTGTGAGTACTCAGCCAGAACTGTGCAAAACCCTATCTCTTAGTTTAAAATAATCTAATTCAAACTATGTTAACCTATTGAGAACTGCATCATAGAAATAGTGTTCCTTCTGTGACTTTAAAGCTGCAAAACTGTCATCTGTCATTCTGAAACTTTAAAATTTCATTTCTGAAAAACCACCTTCATAAAATCGTCCGTATCCCTTGATCCGTTTGTGCTAGAAGCGAGATGTAACTTTCATTATAAAGCTAAGATTCTAGGCTTTCAAACAAACCCGGAACCGACTTCCTATTCCTTACACTTTTTCCGTAATCGCTCTCGACGCACTCGGAAAAAGTGCCGCGATTGCGATTTGGCTCAAATTTCTTCACGTGTCAAAATAGCAGCTTCTTGCTTTCTTTTGCTGAAATTAGTTTGCAACCTAACAATCATTCATAGAGCATTGCTAAAGTGATCCTGAACAAATTTGAAGTAGCTATCCCCCACCCTGAATCTCTTATAGGGAATTAAAATCTTTTTTAGCATATTTTTCCCTTCTTTGCATACCACCTTTAAAGTACTTTGCCTGTGTTTAAAATCATCCCTGTTTCTCTAAGCTTGCTGGGGGGGAATTGGAACTTTGTATTGCATTTTTGTTGGTATTCTTGAAGACTGTGTGCTCTCCTTCCATTTCCTTATATTTGCATAAAGGGGGGGAGTGAATTGTCAAAAGGAAAAGTGATCACATTATCTCTTGTTGAAATCATATCAAATTATTTCTGTGCTGCATTCTTTTCCATCACTGCAGTCATTGAAATCATAAAAGTATTCTCAGCTACCTTGTTCTTTCCGTACCAACTCCTAAGTAATAAAATAAGTGTGCTAGTATAACATTATCCATTGTTGATCGACATTATACTCATAAGTGTGATATCAAATATTAATTTATTATAAAGTGTGATATATATCTATTGTTTAATTTTTCAAATAAATCTTTTCAATTTGCAAAACAAACCAACTTCTTGGCTCAGTGGGGTCAGGGGGATTCTAAGAGAGGGGCGTTATACAAGGGTTCATCATCCAGATTATAATTTGTCATAAAATCTATAAATAAGGGCTTCCCTTGAGCAATCCCAGACCAGGCACTGACTTAGTGGGAATGCTTGATTGGAGTCATTAACACGCCTAAGGAGGACACAGCAACCCGACTGGGAGCAGGATGGAGAGGAGCGGTGAAAAGGACGCCGAGTGCTGCAGTAGAGTGACCGCGAGAGGGTCGAGAGCTCTGAAGATCCCTGACCCGTGTGTCCCCAGCCAGAGCTGGGAGACACAGAAGACTCCAAGTAGCCACAGACAGCAGCAACGAGGTTTGGAAGGGATGAGTGCCGCTCATTGGAGCTCCCAGCAAGTGAAAGGGGAGCAAGAGAAAGCCAGAGAAGAAACTGAAAGCACCCGGAGGAGCGACCATGTACCAGTGAATGAAACAAAGGGAACACTCATGTCAGGGTGCTCCAGGGGCTGGGTTTGGGCAGAGGAAGATGCCGAACGAATCAAATCTCGTAATGAATGGGTCTGGAGACCAAAGAGAAGAATGTTGAATGCCGAACAAGCTGCAAAGTACTTTATGAATTATTGAATACCGAACTTAGAAAAATATATGCAAAGTATATGAAAATACTGCATGAGTGCAAGGAAAGTGATGTGCATTTATGAACACAGTGAAAACCAGTAAGAAGCATTGATGGACAATGTGAAAGTATGAGCCAAGTGAAAGACAGTAATGAGAGCTTATGAATCAAGTGAAAAGCAAATGATAAGCACTATTGGATAGTGTGAATACAAGGTGGTGATAAAGAATAAAAACCACAAAGTGACTAGTGTGAAAGTGTGAAAGTCATGTTGTGGCAGAGTGAAGAGACTGTCAAGAAGAAACAGAATTGAATATGGACTAAAGACACATGTTCAGAGAGGAAGCCTGTGTTGGCAATGAAGTCCAACGAGAACAAAGGCACTACCCACCTTCGATTCAACACCAGCTTTATTCAGCATACAAACCACCAAAGCAAATCAAACACCTATTCAAAACATCACAAAATGTATAAATAAATTATAAAATCATGCCTAAAATGGTTAACATATACCAGTAAAAACCATTATATCATCATATATTCAAGTTAAAATAAAACATAGCACATCTTAAAGAGCTTCACCTCAAGACGATGCTATAGGGAACAGTAAAATTCATCATTATGGCCGTCAGAAGTAACTGCTGTAAGGAGGGAAATTCTCAACATATTATATACTTTTATTGATCAGGTCTAACCACTAATGGTGGACTTTTACAAATCTAGCCCTCCTCACCCATGCTCTGTGTAAGAACCTAGTCACAAAATATACAACATTAAGAGCACCTGATTTACTACAATAAACCATGGCTTCTGTAACGTGGCGTATTCTCGCCAGTCAAACTAACTATTTCTCAAGTCTGTATATCCGGCACAAAGCAACATTAGGTGAATCGTTGTTTCGGTTGGGACCCTGCAAACAGGGCAGGTTGAACTATTTAGCCTGTTCCACTTTTTAGTAAAATTCCCAACCCATAAAGGTGTTAAGCCTAAATTCCAGATAAAGTGTGTGTGCATAGCTGGGACTGATTAAGTCCAAGTCATAACCAAAATCCCGTTTTTTGATCAGATATAATTGACCAGTGATATGATTAGAGCAGGCAGCTTCCAATGGACATCTCAATGCATCTATACTTGCTGTGTTGACCTTAACTTTAGTTTGTTCATGCATATCCTGCGATGACTCCCACAATTCAACATGCCTGAACCAAGGCAACGATCGATAACCTTCCAAAGAGAGGATATGCTTCAGCGCATGTCTATACTGCTGTAATCCTGGGGCAGACCATAGCCTGGTCCAATAGATGAGTGGTTTTGTACAGATTGCACCAGAAGCTGTGCACAGGTCACATTCGATATGAAGGGTGGCGCTTGGGGCACCCACTGATAACCTAAGCAGATGTTTCAAACATTTATACTCCTTCAGCGCCATAAAGTCCTGATAGCAGGGCTTGGAGCCCATAGAGTTGGAATGAAGGTGTCACAGAACCCCCGTCATGACATGCTGAAAATCTTCTGATCCCTCCACTATACTTCTCCAGAGTCACTGTAGATCTTATTATCTCTTGTGTCCATAGGCTGTTTTCAAAGAATCTGAATCCCAGATAATCATTTACCCGCTCCAACTTTATACCATCAATTTCAATATCTATGTTGCAGCGCTTTCCTGATCGGTGTCTGAAAACGATTGATTTTGTTTTGGGCTTATTGAGTTCCAGGCTATTTGTTAATGAATCTCTTCAGGGTACGCTTGAGGCACATAAGGGTAGTGGACAACAACACTGCGTTGTCTGCAAAGTACAATGCTGGATAGGAATGTCTTCCAATTTTTGGAAGGTCCAGGCAGTGGGCGACACGCTCCTCAATTATTTTGCTAATATGCAAATAAAACAAAAGAGGAGCCAGCACACACCTGTCGTACGCCTCCTTTGATCCAAAAGGGGGTCATAGTTATCTGCACCTTCACCAATGCCACACCATACAGAGGCCACACTTACGGCGATGTGGCCATCTGAGATGCAGTTGTGCCACTGCTGATGGGTGGTTTGAGGCGGCAGGCATTTATGCATGAGGTTGTGAAAGCATCTCATGAGGTGATTGTAGAGTATCGCGAGCCGATGGGCTGCCTCTTGTCCTACCTGGCAGAAGCACTGCTTTCCAGTTGTCTCTCTGGACAGGCCACTGCAATGGCCCCCTCCTCCTCCTCACCTGTGTCCCTGGTGGAGGTGAAAGTCCATTCCATGGCACAGGAGGTGTTCACTGAGCCTGCAAAGGAACCTACAGAGAAAAAGGCTGTGGAGGAACACCAGGCACTTGAGGGCAGTCCACGTGTTGTACTCCCCTGATGCAGACAGTCATCTAGTTGGAGGGAGTATCTGCGCCGTAGACACATTGCCAGGCAGTAGGAGATGTTGACTGCTAGGAGGCAAATCCTGGATGGCACTGCCAGAAGGAGGAGTTAAGGAGGTTCACACATAGTGCAAGTGAGGCAGGAGGCACAATGGCACCTAAAGGCCACTCGTGTCTGCCCAGTTGCAGTTTGTGAGGCAGCAGGAGGAAGAGAAGCAGCGGGCACATGATGCAGCAATAGCCAGGAACGAGATTGAAGAGAGGTTGGCACAGACATGGGCTGCAACCCTGGAGAATCCTGACAGGCCATCAGAGGAGATTGAGCATGGGATGATGGAGGCCCTGCAAGAACTCCAGGAAACAACACAGGCCCTCCTGCAGGAGGGGGAAGTGGGGGGTGAATCGACCTTGGCTGAGGCATTGTCTCCAACATGCTGACTCCTGTATATAGTTAACTTGTAGTAGGTTTCCTTTTGTTAAATCTATATTTTCAATTACTTTTTATTTGTTTGCATGATTACAGTTTAATTTTGTTAGTCAACACCACCGTTTGCTGTCACTTTGTCCATGTGCAGCTTTTGTTTGTACATGATCTCCATCTTTGAATGTCCTATGGCTGTCGAGTGTTTAGGGCACACTCTGTGGGTCGTGTTGGTAATGGACTATTTGGTGCTGGACATGTGTACATGCTTCATGTGAGTGTGATGTTTAGTTTGATAACTACATGGCCAGTGTACATACCTGGACAATGGTATATGTGGGGAGGTGTCATGTTTGGAGTTGCACATGTTTGACATCTTCGTCATTCACATCTATAGCTTGGCTACTTCCATGCTTTGCAGTGCAGGCATGTTGGCCATTATTGTACATGGTGTGCATGGATGTGTCTAACATGTATGCTGTGGTTGGAATTGCACTTCCTTTGTACATGTGTTCATTTGTGTTGGGTCATTTTGGGGGTTGTTTGAGGTAGGCATGGACACATTACTTTGATTCACTTGCCCATATGGCCATGTGGGCATGTGTTTCACAAGTAGGTAAGGGAGCATCGCAAGTGTGGAGGTGGCATGGGATGGTTGCCTGATGCCATTTATGGTGCACGTGCAGTGCATGTTTGCTGTTGGTCTATCAGTGTTGGCCGAGTATGTTTCGGATTGAGTGTCTAATGGTGGCGATGTGGGGAGACATTTGGAGATGCAAGGTTTGTTTCCTCATGAAGTTTTGGGTCTCTTATTGAGGATGTGTACTCATTTGTGTTGGTGTCTGGCCAGATGTTCCAACGAGCAGGGATGTCTGTGGTATCTGTTGGCAGATTATTCACCTCTGGCAATTCACTTCTCTGGATTTCTGTTTCTTGGACGTTGTGTTTCTTTATGCTACCCCAGCAGTTTAGGTGGCCCTTTGGCACTTGCTTGTCCATGTGGTTGTGCACAAACCTCAATAACAGGTATTGCTTATTGGCATTGGAGATGAGGAGAAGGAGAAGGGATGCTGTCTCACTGTGATTCATTGAGCTACACACCTTGCACGTAGACTATGTCACCTGAACATCAAAGGACAAAAGTGTAGCTGCTGTAATGATTTGGTTGGCTGCTGTTGTGCAGCTGAGTGTGATCCAACAGGAAGCCACGGATGAGCTAACTGTCCTGTAATCATCATCACTGCTTCCAAGTGATTTGTTGGAGGAGGATGTCTGCCAGGTGTAGTTCATGGCAGACACAGGACAGAGGAGTTGAGGAAGGTAAGTGCTCCACAGTGATTGGGGCCATGGGTGTCTTTGGTGTGCTGCCTTAAGTCAGGGGGTTCCAGCACAGATTAGTGGGGAACTGGGATGAGGGACGATGTATGTGTGCTGCCTTATGTTGGGGGTTTAGGTTGCAGGTTAGTGGGGATACTGCAATGAGGGTGGGCTTGTGAGTGCTGCCTTAAATTAGGGGTTTGGGGCACAGATAAGTGGGGGTACTGGGATGAGGGTGTACTTGTGGTGTGAGGAACTTATGGTGACAACAGGTAAGAGACATAAGTGATCACAGTTCAAGGGTGTTTATTGAACAATGAATTCTGCATCCAGGTTGGAAAAACGCCTATTCTAAACTTCAATCTAAGATGGGAGCAAGAGTCGACCATCAAATAAAAGTGGCGTTGTGTCATATTAAAAAGGCAGATGCTAAGAAAACCTATTGCCAAACCTTACAACTAATACGAAAATGGTGTGGGATTGTTCTCACATAAAATGTCAGGATACAGTGGCTTGGTTCTCCCTTCCCCACATTTTGCACACAGGGTATGATGGGAGCTTGGAGCACAGTACAGTCTCGGGCTTCTCCAGCACGAGACAACAGTTCTAATGCCAGCTCTCCGGACCGTCCATGGCTAAGTCTTGTCTCACTTGAAAGTCTTTTGTCTTCGAGGGCCTGGCGTGTTAAGCTAACAAAAACAAAAAGTTCCTTTAACAAATTAAAGTTTGTTTCAATATTCACTGGGTGATGGGTTGACCCCTGGGTCCCCCTCTTCTGGGGCCTGTCCCTTCTCAATTTTCATATAGGATGATGGCTTCACCCTTGGGCCCCCCTCTTCTGGGTGCTGACCCTTCTCAATTGTATTCCTCAATGTAACTTTCAGTTCTTTTCTTACTTGAAGTTTTCATGATAGCTTCACCCCTGGATCTCCCTCCGTTGGCTCGGACCACTCTTGACTGGTGGTACTCGGGTGATGGCTTCACCCCTGGATCTCACTCTGCTGGGCTCGGACCCCTCGACTGCTAGTACTTCGGTGATAGCTTCACCTCTGGCTCTCACTCTGCCGGGCTCAGACCCTTCTTTTCTGCCATCCCTCCTTCGGGTTCACTCTTGTTGTTTCTTGGCTTTTTCTTTCACTTTTCTCAATCTTGGAGTAACAACTATTCACCTTTGGATCCCCCTCTGCAAGGCTCCGCCCCTCTCGATTCTTAGCCTCCCTTCACTGGATTTACTGTGGCTCTCGATCAGGGTGAAAGTGTCTCACGCCGGGTCCCCCTCTTCTGGCCGTTCACCCCTCTTTACGTTCACCCCTCTTTACTTTCACACTTTTACACTATACAATGTTTGCGGGATTCATTTCCCTTGCCTTTCAACAGTTTGTTGTTCAAAGTGTTTCGGTTGTATGGGGATTTTGCGTGATACTCAGTAGGGCCACTTTGACCTATTCCGATGGCTCTCTTATGGCATGCTGGTATCTGTCGTTTCTCTCAGATGGGGATCGACCAGAGTCTCTTGGGTTAGCACCCACATGGTGCTGGTTTCCCTCTTCTGCTGGTCTCCCCTTAACACTTTTGCAGTTCATTCACAGTTCCTTGAACTTGGTTCAAACTTGCCACTTTGCGATTCTCTCACTCAACACAGCTCGGTTCTTATCGATTCACCCCTCGACTAACCAGCTGTGAGGAACCGCTTGGCTTTTGGCTTTCCTGGAGTCAAGGCCAGTACCACCGGCGTGGGAGCTTCCCTCGCTCCTGCTTATTAGCATAAGCTTGTACCATTGACATCTGCTGAAAGACACTTGTGCTACTGTTCACGGTCTTATGCTCTCCTCCACAAAGGTTTTGCGGGAATGGGATGAAAAGGGCAAGGTCACTTCTCTCCTCGCCACCCTCTCGATTCCTGGCGCCTTTCTCCTTCTCTTGAACTGCCGCACCTGTGTAGCTGTGCCGTCGTGCTGTCTGCCGTGCTCGCCTTGCTCATATTGTGCTCTCTTGCTCCACCTTTTATCCCTGTGGGGAAAAGGAAGGGCCGTCTGGTGTGGGTGATTTGAGTCAATTGCCTGACTCGGTCTGACCTTCGGGTTGGGACATGTCAGATAAACAGGTTTAACATTAGTCCGGTTTAGATCACAGTTCACAAAAGTGTTTGTTTGTTGTCTTGGTTGTGTAAAGGCGTTTGACACTCTAACACTCCCCTTTTCCGACACAAAGTATCTTATAGGGTCGGAAGGGTAGGTTTTGGATGGTTTGTATATTGGATGAAAATGACCGGGATGCAGAACAGAACAAAGGGAACTGTGGGAACGGTAGTATCCTGTCTTAGTGAATTGGGGTTTGTGGGGCAAAGCGTAATAGCTGGGACTGTGAACTAAACAAGATGGATTGTGGGAATTGTAGTATTTTGTCTGATCAGGTTGGGAGTGTGGAAAATAATAAGCAGAGGGACGAGACTAGGAAAACAAACATACGCAGAGGGATGGTTTCTGGGTAAGGAAGATCTTATGGGAGGGAGGGAGGCAGATACAATACACCCCATGAAAGCCTCAGATATCTCGCCCTGCTCTCCTTCTCTGACATAATACTGTGTCTCACCTGCGTCATTTCCCCGAGCACAACCCCCGGCTCCCCTACCTAGGTGATTCTCTTTCGCTCTTTCACACTGAGCGCTGGCATCTGAGCACGTCAAGATTCCTTTGGACACCTGAATAAGGGCTCCTCGAGGTTCCCTTGAGAGAATACCCTCAGGTTTCTCACAGTGGTTGCTGATTTATGTTAGGGGCTTGGGGTGTAGATCAGTGGGGTACTGGGTTGAGTGCAGATTTATGGGTGCTACTTTAATTTAGGGGGTTGGGACGCAGATTAGTGGGGGGACAGGGATGAGGGCAGACCTGCGGGTGCTGCCTTAAATTAGGGGGTAGAGGCTCAGATTAGTGGGGGTACAAGGATGAGGACTTGTCGGTTGCAGGAGAGGAGTGGAAGTAATGGTGATTGAGGGTAAGTAATCCTTGATTACTTTTTTTCATGGATCTGGCACAAAAGTTGTTCAACAGCGTTATGTTCTGTTTGCCATGGGGGCATGTTGTTGGAGCTCTGGACGCTATTCATCTTTCTTAGCGCTGCAGGTTTCTCGGCGCATTTAATTCCATGAATCAGCTCCCAGCGCTTTTCATTTCCTCTGTGCAATGTTCCTGCTCGCGCTAACTACTTAGTGCAGACTTACCTTTTTTTTTGTAAATGAGGCCCATAGTCAGCAGGTGAAAACACAGTGAGTCTGATTTACAAAAGCGTTTTACAATGGTGCAATCCTATTGAAAAACGTTTGTAAATCAGGCCCGGTATCTTCTGACTGTACATACCGGAATATTAACAAATAACTGTATGGAAAATAACAAATGCCAAATCAATTTACAGGTGTACTCGCTTTTCAAAACGAAAACAACAGACTGTCGCTCTCAGCCATGCCAAATATGGCGGAGGCATTTGTGCAAATAGTTTAGCTTATCCAAAAATGGCTGGTGCCCATGTTCCTGTGGAACACTCAGGGAAACCACGAGTAGCATTCGCCTAAATAGCTAGAAAACATGGAAAATAAACTTTAAAGGGACTTGCATTTCGACGGACACTCAAAAACCTGAACGCACAAATGGCTGTCAACAAACATTTGACTGATTCCAACATTCCCCAGGATAAAGCGATGTCATGATACCAGCCCATCTGTATTCCCAGTGTTTGCACTTCAGAGAAGACTACAATCTCATCTTCCTCTAAAGAATGTACTGTTAAAAAATATCTTGGGTGGAATGTGGGTCGAATAGGTCAATGTGTGTGTGTGGGGGGGGGAAGGATGCTGTTTATGGGGGTGCCTGTGTGCACTTAGATGTGTGAGTGAATGTGTACACATGTTTGAGCATGTATTTGTGTGAATTAACAGGTTACTCACCGTAGTGACCACCTTACTCCTAGTCCATAGTCCCCTTTCCTCCATACTTGTGGGACATCTCTCCGTCCTGTGGGACGGGACCAGAGCACTTTGTAAAAAGCATCCACATTTTTCCAAAAATGTGTCCTTCCTCTCTTTCCTGCGCAGGGCCCGGCACGCGGCCGTAACTCCGCCCACCTTGGCTCTGCCCCGCGCATCGCACCTCAGTCCTTTTCTTTGCCAGGTCAGAGACCCATTACCAATACAGAGGAACCTTATTAGAGGGGACGGCGGGCGGGCGTATGGAGGAAAGGGGACTATGGACTAGGAGTAAGGTGGTCACTACGGTGAGTAACCTGTTAATACTCCTACGTCCCGTCCCCTTTCCTCCATACTTGTGGGAGATTCCCAAGCACTCCTTACAGGAACTACGGGTGGATGGAAATACCCCTTACTGAAAAAGGTTCTTCAGCACAGCCTGACCAAACTGAGCATCAGCTCTAGAACTCATATCCAGGCAGTAATGCTTACAGAAAGCAGATGGAGAGGCCCAAGTAGCTGCCCTAGCGATGGACTCCCAGGGAACATACTTCTGAAAAGCAACCGCAGCTGCCTTGCCCGGCACCAGGTGTGCATGAATACCTTTAGGAGGTTTCAGCTTTTGGACAGTGAAAGACTCCGTGATACAGGCGGCAATCCACCTAGAAATAGTTGCCTTAGACGCCTGTTTGCCTTGAGGGTTGCCGAAAGTCACAAAAAAGTTGAGAAGAACTTCTAAGCTCGGAAGTCCTATCCAGGTAGAACTTGAGAGCTCTTCGGACATCAAGACAGTGTAGAACACTCTCCGCCTCAGAGGCGGGGTTTGAAAAAAAGACCGGTAGGGAGATCGATTGATTCAAATGGAATTTGGTCACCACCTTCGGCAGAAAAGCTGGATTAGTTCGAAGGACTACCTTGTCCTTGTGAAAGACCAAGAAAGGATGCCCCACCGACAATGCCTGGAGCTCACTCACTCTCCTTGCCGGATTTCCGCCAGTTCACTAACAGCCCAAGATGGAACAGGAGCTGAAGGAGAGACTGGAGGTTGCCTGCTGCTGCCAGCGGACAAGGGCTGCGTAGAAGCCAATCGTCCAAATAAGGAATCACATGGATACCCTGAAGACGAAGATAGGCCGCAATCACTGACATCATCTTCGTGAAGACACGCTGCGCCGAACTGAGGCCAAAAGGAAGCACCCGAAACTGGAAGTGCTCCTCTCCCAAAGAGAAACGGAGGTACCTCCTGTGTGGAGCCCAAATCAGGATATGCATGTACGCATCCTGAAGGTCCACCACGCTGAGCCAATCGCCCGCCTGCAACGAGGAGCGAATCTGGCCGGGCGTGATCATCTTGAATTTCTCTTGGGGTAAGGAAAGATTGAACTGGGAAAGGTCTAGCATGGTGCGCAGGCCAGCCTGGTTGGGTTTGGGCACCGTAAACAGCCGGGAGTAGAAGCCCTTCCCTCGCTCCCCAAGGGGAACGGGTTCCACAGCTCTGAGGAGCAGAAGTTTCTGAACCTCGGCCTTGAGGGAGGGTGAGCCCGACAGCTGAAAAGGAGGGTTGAGCGGTGGGGTAGGGGGTAAAGGTAAGCGGAAGCCTGTCCGAGCGACTGCCAAGACCCATCTGTCTTCTGTGATGGTCTGCCACGCCTCCCAATGAGACGCGATGCGTCCTCCCACCGGCGTCTCGTGCGAGCACGGAAAAACCTCATTTGGCAGGTTTATCAGTGGCGGTGCCACCTGAACCTGATGAGGCGGCGGAGGAGCGGGAGAAATACCGCGTACGCTGTTGTCTACGGCAGTTATTTCCCGCAGGAGTGTCCACTCTGTGCGATTTGCAGTCGAGGAAGCCCCTGAAACCAGAAAAAGGTCGACTCTGCGATAACGGTCTCTGAGGTTTGAAAGGCGCTTTAACCAGAACAGACAATGATTTAGCCGTCTGAGTGCTATCCTTGGTTTTGGTGAGCTCTACATCACTAGAAGAATGAAAAAGCTCCTTACCATCGAATGGAAGGTCCAAAACCTTGTCTTGCACTTCCTTCGAAAAACTTGGTGGCATGCAACCACGCTTGCCTCGAGGTATCAACCCCGAGCATCATGCCCCGAGCCGAGGTGTCTACGTGATGAGCCGCAGCCTCCAGGAGATCCTGGGCCAAGACCCTGGCATCGGAAAGGCCACCTCTGAAATCTTCCAACTTCTCGACCGGAATATGCTCCTCAAACTCCGACAGACCTTTCCACATCCGCATGTTAGCTCCCGCCAAAATCTATTAGGCATTGGCCTGCCTGAGCTGCAAAGCCAAATTGGCAAAAAGTTTCCTCCCTGGGGAGTCCAGGAGCTTGTCCTCCTTTCCCAAGACCTGAGTAGCCGTCGCAGAAGACGATGCTGCAGGTCTGGACTGCAACGTGGCCGCAGCCACCACTGTGGAGGAGGGAGGCGGACAAGACGACAAGGCCACTTCCTCCGAAGAGTGCAGCCTGTAACTCGCGTCAATCTTTGTACTGATGAAAAGTCCTGAGTGTGGCTTCTCCCAGACTCTTCGGACCTCAGCCAAAACATCCTTCTGCAGGAAAAGTCTGGTACGCTCCAAAGGGGACAGGGTGAACGCCCCAGAAAGCACGCCCTCCTGTGGAGCAGGTGCCTCGAGAACCGGGACATTAAGAAATTCATCATGTTCAGTACCCGGTCATGAAAAGCTCTAACAGAGCGGGGAAGGTCCTCGTTGTCCTGCTCGCCTTGAGGGTCATCTGACAGGTCAGGATCCTGCTGAACCGTGTCAGGCACTGCCTTGTCCACTGGGGACAACGGTGGCAAAGGCGGAAGAGCAGGGGCAGGCACCACGGACAAAGGAGGCGTTGGCGGAACCACCAGAGGAACGGGTGGAGCCGGAGACGCTGGTGGACAAATTTCCTTAAAAAGCCTTTTGAAATACTCCCTCATGAGGTCGGTGTGCATAAGCGCTTGAAATTTACCGAAAAAAAGCGTCCTCAGGAGATTTCTTCGGAACCTGAGGAGGCCTCTCATGTGTAACGCTCACCTGATTCCCGTAGAGGCGCCGGTCTTGACTGGGCGTATACCGTATCTTCAAAGGTGATGTGTAACACACGGCTGGCTCTTTGGGCTGGACCTCTGTGCACTGTATGTCTGGCTCGAAGGGTAAGATGTCTTAGGTAAGTGAACGCCGTGCTCTCCATCTGCCTCGAGGCAGGGTGCTGTAACCAGTTTCTTCACTGGATAAGGGGAGCAGGCCTCTTGACTTCAGAGGACTGCTGTCCGTCGTTTACTGCACGAACGGTAAGTTTCGAGTAATTCTAATGTCTTTAAAGTCTTTAGTAATGATGTCTCTTGTTTTGCAGGGTTCCGGCGATGGCGGATGGCGGGCTGAAGTGAGTTGAAGATGGAGCCCGTGTGATGAATAGAAGCGCCTGGAAGCACGTAAGTAAGCGCTTGTTGCCTGCTTCACGATGCGCTCTAACTGTCTTTTTATTTTGCAGGTACAAGTTCGGGGCGGCTGCAGGGTGCCGGAATACCCACTGGGTTAGATGTGGAAAGGAGTAATGGCACGTGAGTATTAAAGTTCCCCAATGTCTTTAAACGCACCTTGTTTTGTCTTTCAGATGCGGGATGCAGCGCCGAAGGCCTCCGGAGCGTGCGAAGAGTTGGTAAGCTTTTGTCTTTCAGATGCCGGAATGCAGTGTGAGGCGTTGGTGACAGCCGATGGACCAGGTAAGTGAAGAGCTGTCACTGAAGACCGTAATGCTAACCTGTTCTTTCTTGTCTTTATAGGTGTTGCTGAAGACTGGATTCAGAATGGTAAGCCTTTTTCCTTAGGCCCAGGATCAGATGCAGAAGACACGATGAGCGTTCTGCTGCTGAGGATGCAGAATAACGCAAAGCAAGATTCATCCATCGGGTGTGGTTTAAATAGCCTCCTGTAGTGCTTAGGTGTCTCCTTCCACAGCCACGCCTAGGTAAGAAAAGAGTTCCTGCTTTCCAGAAGAGTTCCAGTGTTCTGAATCTAGGGAGTGGCTCCTGCCCCACCCAACAGGAAAAGTAGTTCCAAACAGAAGAGGATCAGAGACTCAACTGGCAGGCAAGTAAGCAGCATGGTCTGCTGCAGGTAAGTCCACCCAAGCATTATGAGCCCGGCGCTTCCAGCGCTGGGACTGGGCATATTTATGAGCCTGGTGCCACTGGCGCCAGGACTGGGTCCAAAAGGTCCCAATTGGGACTGGTTGGCATTCGGAACCTGGGTTATGGATCTGCTTCCAAGGGAGTTGGGAAAACCCTGACCTTTTGGAAGCAGAGATCATGACACATGAGGTGGGCAATTCCAGGGATGTAACGGAGAAGGGTGCCACACCGGGCCCTCCGCCGACGTATCCACATAAATCAAAGGGGCCGCCCCTGCAGGCAATGAAACATTGTGCGGAAGAGGCATCCGGGCGTTCCAATCATAAACGGGCCGGTAAGGAAACGCACAAGTGACCTTATGTTCACCCAAGGGACCGAACGCTACACCAGATGCCGATGGCGTAGTTGTAGGGGTAGTACCCAAAATGGCCGCCGTGGTCGTGGCGGGAACGGCCGCCATTTTGTCTTCATCTGAGGGGAACTGCGGCACGTGAGGAGGTGAGGCAGGGGTCCCCGTCGATGGATTAGGGGTCTTAATTTTAGCCTTAACATAAGGAACCTCGGCAGAGCCGGTACTATGA
Organism: Ambystoma mexicanum; assembly: GCF_040938575.1. Classification (NCBI taxonomy): domain Eukaryota; kingdom Metazoa; phylum Chordata; class Amphibia; order Caudata; family Ambystomatidae; genus Ambystoma; species Ambystoma mexicanum. The sequence continues at coordinate 1,434,670,415 of NC_090935.1, forward strand.
GGCCTGGAATGTTTCTGCGACATACCAACGCCAACTGAGCCTTCGAAGGAAGGACCTCGGCACTGCTGGTAAAAGAAGAACCTTGCTTCTTTGCCCCCTCAACAGATCTGGTATCACCACAAGAGCGGGAACGGTGAGAAACCGCTTTCACCGACAGGGCCCTGCCCGGCCCCTCAGAACTACTGGTAGCCTTAGCCTCAGTACGAGGGACCTGGGGTCGAGGCCCGGTATTAGCCTTATCGGCACGGGCCTCGAACATCCGTTCGGTAAACACAAGCCCAACCAAGGCCTCGGGGCACACCCCGGTCTTGTTTTTAAGGGAAGCCGAAAGAGAGGCCTCAGAGCAAGCTCTGGTACCCTGTGACTCAGCAGTACTGGGCCTACACACAGCCCCCATAGGAGGAGCCTAGGAAATTACTCCGGTGTACACAGGCCCCTTACGGAGACCCTCGGAGAAAACTCAGGTAGAATTATTAGGCCCTACAGGCGATCAACGCCCCTCCCGACTCGAGAGGAACTCGGGAAGGTATCCCCCGGCCGGGGTGCTCTGAAAACTAAAGAACTTACCGGGCGTTACTTCTTCTCGTCGATGAAAGCCTGAAAATGAGATGGAGGAGCGCGTCGGAACACCTCCTCCCACCGTTCCAATCGACGTTGAAGAGCCCGGACCGAAAGGGAGTCACAGTAAAAACAGGAGTCCCAGTGGTGTTCCGGACCCAAACACTCTAAACAAAGAGGATGGGGATCCGCCCTCGCGAAGAGACGATGACACGAAGAGCAGTCTGGAAAGTCTAATTTAAAAGACATAGACAGACTATAAGACAAACGCTAGCGAGAGCCAGAGAGGAAAACAGGGAAGAAAATCTTCCGAGGATGGAAGTGCGTCCGGCCCCGATCGAGCGGAGATAAGGACTGAGGGGCGATGCGCGGGGCAATGCGCGGGGCATAGCCAAGGTGGGCGGGGTTAAGGCCTTGTGCCGGGCCCCGCGCTGGAAAGAGAGGAAGGACACATTTTTGGAAAAATGTGGATGCTTTTTACAAAGTGCTCCGGTCCCGTCCCACAGGATGGAGAGATGTCCCACAAGTATGGAGGAAAGGGGACGGGACGTAGGAGTATGCTCAAGATGAATGAGAGGACTGGTCTGAGCAGTGGTGGGAGGATATTGTGCGTTTGATTACAAAAGAACGGAGCGAGGGGCTGGGGGAGTGGGATTGTGAACAGTGGCAATATACTACTGGCACAATGGGCGTAGACAACACTATCCTTCATAAAAGGGGGTGGTGGCTACAATGGTGAAGGAGGCGAGGACATGTTTTCATACAGTGATCATAGCATTTTCATTAGCATTACAGGCAAAGCCAACATGACAAGTTTTCTTGTTGGAGCTTTGGGGTATTAGTGAAGCCAGTATGGGCATGCTTCTTGCAGTGGCATGGCATTTGTACTGCCATTGGGAAGAAAGTGGAACTCATCCCAACGCGGATCCTTATAGAAAAAACAGACCTACACCAAAACAAATTACAAACGCCACCATCAAAGGACAAACAAAAGAATAGGATCCATTGCAACCTTGTGTCATGACCCATCGGACACGCCCCTTCTGGGCCTCCTGGTCCCTGTCACCTCGGGGCTTGCACTCTGTTGTACTACCAACATGGCCGCAAACACTGAATGCTACCTACCAGCCTTCACGTTCATTGCAGCACGCTCGATAAAATAGCCACCCCCCGCGCTTCCGCGCGTCTCAATGCTACTGTTAGCTGTGGCTAGAAGTGTGCTCGTAGTTCGCTTTCACTGAACTTTGTTGCCTTCCTGGATCCCGGACCCTTGCTTCATTCTATCCCTTCTCCTTCTTACCCAACCTTCTCCCCTTATTTTTTTCCTGGATTACCTGGAGTTTACTATCGATCCCGGACAAGAAGTTGAACGAACACTGGAAGCCGAAGACGGCCGAGTGGGCTTGTACAAGACCCAAAACCACAAGGAAGAAAACTTCTACAAGGGAATCCATCAAGCAGCGAAAACAGATGAGAAAGGGGGGAAACCTGTGACACCTTGTCAATGCCAGATCAATGTCAAAGCATGCCACAGAAATATATTAACTCCTAAGTGAGGGAGCAACAGACATCCTAGTTTTCACTGAAACATGGCTAACACATAATTTCAAAGGTACTAGCACACAAGTCCGTACCCCCAACAATTTCAAGCTGAAACAAGCCAGCACAGAAGGGACAAGAGGAGGTGGCTTCAATGTGGTATACAAAGACCACCTCAAGATTACAACAGCACCACCATTAAATATCCCAAACTCTGAATCTCTCCTAACCTTGAACCACCAAACTAACTTTTCATTCCTACTCCGATTCCCTGTGTTGACACTCTTCAGTGGTCGGACTTTCCCTTCCTAAGATGGTGACGGACGTCCGTTTTGGACGCCATAGTAACGTGCTTTGAACTTTACTATTTATCAGATTAAATGTACTTACGGGACATGTTAGGCAATGTAGGCAATCCTGACATGAATAGTTTGATCTACAGATGAAAGACTGCGGGCAGTGAAGGTAAGAAGAACTTTGTTCTTTATATTAAGGGGAAACTTGTAAACCCATGAATGAAGCGTCTTATTAACCCATAGGATATGAGATAACTGCCAAGATATTAAAATGGTAGGACCCACACGCCTGCATTTACGGCTACTATCAGGTGCCATTCTTCGACTGAGGGAGATTATTATAATTTTTCATTGAGCAAGTGACAATACCCACTCATAATACATTATGCTTTCACTTCTAGCCAGAACTGGTGGAATGCAGGACTAGAACGGGTTTAGGAGATTCATTACAGTTTTGTGTAGTGACCCAAAACCCATCCTCTTGGGTTTCACTGAGAAATATTCCTGCATTGTACACTTGCAAGGTACAATATTAGCACATCACTGCATGGGTGATGGTAGTAGGGTTGTGCATGAGTGTGTACATATGGTTTATTTGCTTTTTTAGGTATTTTCGATCTATATATCTTTAGCTTTGGCACAGTTGTCTTTTAATATTTCTAACTTCCAACACAGGGGCTCGACGCGCCATGTTGGGTTTTAAATTGAATGGAATTACTATTCCGCGCTCTGTTAGGTGGGATTGAACTAGGAATGGTGGCTTTGAAGCATGATTTAAAGCTGTGGTTTTCACAGTTAGGAGTTTGTCTTTTGATAGAATGCTATATTTGAAGATGTTCTGGTAGATCAATGTTTATTAATAACATATTACCTTCCCTTTACATTTGCAGACATACGAGGGTATTTTCCCTGATGATGGGACTTGTGGTCCCGAAACACGTAGTATGTATTTCAACAATACTACTCATTTTATGAATGTGTATCGAATGGGTATATACTATTAAAGTGGATTAGGAGATTTTTTTAAAAGTGTTTAGTTCTTTTTTGCCTTGTGAAGCACTGTATATTCACTTCTCTCCTGGAGAGTGTGATAATAGGAAGTGTTGTTTAACCGGAACTGGATGTCTTGTTATTCCGGTGAATTGCCATCCAAACTTCTGGCTACATTATTATTCTTCTAAAAAAATCCTGTGTTAACTTTTTTGCATTTTGTGAATGCTTGCAATGCAAATGATTAGTAATTTGGTTGCACAAGGGCATGTTTTCATAACATTTTGACCTGAAACCCTTTTTGTGTCTACAAACAACTTGAAATGTAATGGGCAAAACTAGTAGGCTCTTGGATCCACACTAGGTGTGAGTGTGCAGGTAGGGCTCTGAACTGTACAGGTTCAGACATTCACAATGGCATTTGTACTGCCATTAGAAAGAAAGTGGAACTCACCCAAACGCAGAACCTAAAAGAAAAAACAGACCTACACCGAAACAAATTACATTCGCCACCAACTAAGGACAAACAAAACAATAGGATCCATGGCAACCTTGTCAACGCCAGATCAATGCCAAAGCATATCACAGAAATATATGAACTCCTAAGTGAGGGAGGAACAGACAACCCAGTCTTCACCGAAACATGGCTAACACAAAACTTAAAGGTAATAGCACACACATCCGTACCCCAACAATTTCAAGCTGAAACAAGCCAACACAGAAGGGACAAGAGGAGGTGGCCTCACTGTGGTATACAAAGACCACCTAAGATGACAATAGCACCACCACTAAATACCCCAAACTTTAAATCTCTCCTCCTCCACCTAACCTTAGACCACGAAATTAACCCTTCATTCCTACTCATTTACAGACCACCGAAATACAGCCCTGCTTTCACTGACACATTGATGGAGGCCATCACAAACATCACCGTACAATATAACCACCTGATCATACTAGGAGACTTCAACATCTGGTTTGAGGAAGAAAACACAAACTCTCCCAAATCACTAACGTGTCAACTCTTAACAATTACACTTACAGCAACGTGTGAAGGGAGCAATGCACATGGCAGAACACACCCCAATCTTCTGCAAGAGAAATCTGGTTACAACTGCTCCCACAATGCAGATCCTATGGAGTGATCACCTTTTAATACCCTTCATGATCCACCCACCAATGCGAATACAACCTGCCCCCCAAATAAAAACTCCAATTCAGAAGAGAAACTGGAAATCCATAAACATCCCGGACCTAAACACCAGACTGTAATCCACAAGACCATCTATCGCCATCGTGGAGTCAACATCAAAGAAAAAATCCCAAAATGGATCACTAAAACACTAGATGATATCACACCAGAAAAACCATTCACCCCTTCACTAAAGAAAAAAGCGGTGAGATGGGTCACAACTCAGAACACTGAAATTTTTTTATAGAAAACTGGAACAAGTCTGAGGGAACACTACAATCAGCAGAAAAAAGTGCATACCAAAGACAGATACCCACTATACAAAGATGAAATCCTCAAACCAAAAAAAGATACTACACCAAAGGTTGCAACAATTCAACCAACAACAAGAGATGTTCATCATCATCAATGAGCTCAATCAAATCAAACCGCCTGCAACAACTAAGCCACACCCTTACAAAACCTAAGTGACGACTTGGAAAACCACTTCAAAAACAAAATCGCAAACATCCATCAAATCATCAAAACCAGACCCAAAAACACCAATAACACCCCTAACCAATGGACACCTGATCCAACCGCAAAACTAACTTTCTTCCCACCTACCGCGATGGAAAGATTCACCAGTCTATTGAAGAAAAGCATTAAAGCAGGATCACCAACAGTCCTCTGTCCACCAGACATGTGTAAAGCTATCCTCGCTGAAATAAACACCAGCAGTGTATGTCTGGAACCACTTTAAACCACTCGCTGACAACAGGAGATTACCACAAAGCTTTAGATCTGTGTACATAAAACTACTCGTTAACCCATATTAAAAGAATATTTATTCAGCAACAATGGTCAAAATTACTAACTGCTCAATGGTCAAAATCTAACTGCATAGTGAAGTAACTCATCAAACTGGCCCACATTGGCTAAAAAGGTGGCCCATTTTAAATGGTCCACACTAGCATTTTGCATTTTTGATACATGCATTGCCCTATTGCCCTATAGGCCAGTCCGAGCCTGGCGGCTCATCCATAATGGCGAGGGAGCACCCACACATTGGCCCCCTCACCCATTATGGAGGAGTTAAGGAGCCAGCCCAGTGAAACAATGATCACTCCCTCAGCTGCTTTTTCCAGCTGAGGGAGTGCTCCTGAGCGGGCTTAACTGTCTAAACTGTCAAAAGGAAACACTATTTCCCTTTGACAGTTCTGTTCAGTGCCCTTGTTGCACATGCTCACTGAGCCATGCAAGGCTGGGGCGTTTTGCTTCGCCAGCATTGCTTAGCTCATTGGAAATGCTAGCTGCATGTCTGTATGTGCGAGGGGGAGCTCCTGCGCCTCATCGCACATACAGACAGAGCAGCCTGGACCGGGGCGTTCCAGCACCCACGCCCAGGCCCCTGCAGAAGGTACGTTTGTGTTCATTTTTTTTTATTTAAACATGTGTATGGATGCATGTATGCTTGTGTTATGAGTGAGTGTATGATGATGGATGCTTGTGTGAATGATAGTGATTGCTGTATGAATATGTGTGTGTGTTAGTTTGTTTTGGTCCGTTGAGCTGATTTTGGCAAGTGGTGGATAGAGGGGGAAGTAGGGTTGTACAACAAAGGCATTTTAAAAATGCCTAAATGCCTTTGTTGCACAGTCCACCTACCCACCTGCCAAAATCAGCTCTCCTTCTGAGGCGCTGTGTAGCCCAGGGAACAGGGATGGTATTTTTATACTGGATTTCTATCATAGATGTCCAGTCATGAATACCATGCTTTCCCCCTTGAGACCCCAATGCGTCCAATTACTCTGCATACCCACCCTCAAATACCAAAATAAAACTCACACATTCCTCAACAAAATCTTGAAAACTCCACAAACGCACCACATTCTGCAGTGTGAAACACCCACTACCCCAAACGCACCACAGAAAAACAAACCACGAACATGCAAACCACCCATGCACATGCATACACGAAACACAGCCTGACTACTACTGACCAAAACACCCCCAGCACACAAGTGACTGGTTTTTCAAAACTGAAGCTACCTACAGCACACCAAAGCTTTCTTGCGCCCTCCCTCTTGATCCCACTAATTAACCCCGAGCCCTGCTTCTTTTGCAGATCCACACAGAGCGCCTGGAGACCATGAAAATGGCAGCAGTGAACAGTATAAATCACAATAACACAACATAACATAACATTAATCGGAAAGCCAAACTGATGAGTGTTCTTATTTTGGGGTGGGGGTACATTGGTTGCAGCCATTATGGACATGTTTTTGTACAGTGGCATGGAAATTACACTGACATAATGGGGAAAACAAACATGTTGCGTGTTCTTAATTGGGAGGTACATTGACGCTGCCTGTATGGGCATTTATTTTTTACAGTGGGAGGTTATTTTTACCGGCATTATGGGGAAAGCCAATATGTTTAGTGTTCCTAGATGTGTGGTTGGGCAAAGCATTGGAATATCCAGAATTGACATGTTTTCTTAAAGTGGCATGGAATTATTACTGGAATTATGGGCAAAACCTACATGATAAAGCTCTTATTTATGTATATTGGCCTACATTGATGCAGCCAGTGTGGACATGTTTCCTTATGGTGGTGTAGCCTTTTAGTGGCATCAAAGTTAACGCTAACATGACAAGTGTTCTTAGGTGGGGACAATGCCCTGCATTGGTCCAGCTAGCACAGGTATATTTTGTTAAATTGGCGTGGCATTACAGGTAAAAACCAACATGATGATGAGTGCTCTTATATGGAGATACTGTCCCACATTGGTACAGCCAACATGGATGTGCTTTCTTATATTATTTTTATTGGCTTAATGGGAATAGCAAACATGAGTATGTTCTTATGTGGGTATTCTTGCATATTTTGGTGCACTCAATATGGACATGTTTGGCCAGAACCAGCATGAAAAGTTTTTTTTACACTTATAGAATACTGGTATATATTGTGGGCAAAGGCATCATGAAAATGCATTGAAAAGTGCTCACGTGTATTGCTGATAACCTTGCATCTATTGGGTTTTTTGATATCCTATATTTTTCAAAAAAGGCGTGCTGTAATTGGACCATTTTAACCCATTATTTACGCTCAGACACTCATGCACATTCAGGAAATATGTTTACACCCCATCCAATTACAAAATTCCCCAGCCGCCACTGAAATAATAGGTACTTTTTAAAGGGGAAACAATTTTGTGTGGCCTGTGTGTGCCGTATTCTCTTAACAAAAGACACAAACTACAAACAAGGTGGGCACACAGCAAATAGTATAGAATCTCATGGGAAATGACTCTTTTCAATTCCCCTGGCTGCCAGCATAGGGGTGGCGCGGCACAGAGGGTGCAGATGGCAGCTGCAAGGTGGCAAAGGGAGCAATCAGCCTCAGGTAAGTGGGGTAGTGTAAAGCAGGTGGAAAGAGAGACTGAACGCACCCCTTTACATTTGTTGACTCAGTCACAATTTCTGATTTTTTTTCCAATTAAAGATTGATGTTTAGTCGTTTTTTGGCCAACCTAACAGTTATGTGTAACTCCGACTGCTATAAAGGGACGTACATTTTTTTTTACAAAAAAATATGATATTCCTTACATTTCTAACATTTTTTAACATTTTTGAAACCTTTCACTTAGGAGTAGCCCTCAATTCTCAGAGCTGCCATTCACCCTTCGGAACAGGAAGCCAGAGATGAGTAGAGGAAGCGCCGTCACTGTGAGGGACTATTCGAAGCACAAAGAATTGCTTGCCAGGAGTCTGGCAAGAGTAGGTCAGTAGTCACTTATTTGTCAATCAGCCTCCCAATGTTTGACTTGAAATCATGCTGCCTAGCGGCCCCAGCTGATACAGAGGGTGACGGTGCAAACATTGTGCACCAGCCGCAAGGCCTTCTGGAGTTCGGGCCAGTGCTATCTCCAGGTAGAAGCCCTCCACCTCACTGAAATCCCAGTGCCAGCCACATGCTGTGTAGTCTATACTCGCCAATTTAGATGCAGCTTAATGAGGGTTGCAGCATCCTTGAGTAGCCACTCAGAGCCCATCAAGCCAAATGCTTCTCTGGGAGGCCGAGGAAAAACCCATCCCAAGAAAAGCTTTTGAAGAACGCAGGCAGCTCCAAAGAGAACACCAACACCTTTTTAAAGGACCCAACCCTACCTCCCAAAATGTCATCCCTGCACTGCATTACCCACAGCCTGCAACTGGCAGATCAATCCCGTTGCATTCCAGAAGGTTCTGTACTTGACAGTCAACCCAACATTCTATCAGACAATCAGTGCCGAGTCTTCAATCCACATTGGGATGACTACCACACCCCCTCATGCCCCCCCTGAAACTACTGAGACTTCTCAAACACACCTATGCAGCCTCTCTTTGCCACATAAGTATCCAGAAGTGGCCACAAGGTGATATGCCGGCACTGTACAAAAGACATTAATTCAGAAAAATACATACAATCAGTGAATAAATCCCCTAAACATGCAGTTCTGGAAAGCAGCATAGGGGTGCACTTCATTAGGGGTCACCAACATACATGAATACTACATGCGGCTTTATTGAAGAAATGCTATTATAACCGACTCTTCGTCCTTTTATTTAGATTTTGTTGCGTAGCAGAAATGTATTAATGGTTGTGTGTGAAAATCAGCCTGCTTAGAAGGACCTCCTAAAACACAGAATCCTGATAATGCTCCCTAAAGAAATTATGAAAGAGAATACCATTTATCAAAATCGTTTTATTCTTGTCAAGTTAATTTTCAAGGCTAGCACTTTAATATTCTCTTCAGATATGATTGAGAAGACACACGCACGAGTCAAAGTACACCACCGCAGGAAAAACAATGCTTCCAACGTCTTTATTAGTCTAAATGCTTCAAGCACTAGGACGGGGAAGCACTCGGAACGGCGCTTCAGTCTTCCTTAAGTCTTTCTTCTAGTGACGTGGTCATAAATGACGACTTGAATGTACAGATCCGTTTGGATGGGAGTCCGGGTTGTATTGTCGCCTGGAGACGCCTGCGAAAACAAGTACACACGTGATTGAAGGCTGCAAGCCTGCGTTTAGTTTTGATAGACATAGAAGATGCATCGTTTCCTTTAGTTTACCAACAATGTTTCTGAAAAGGAGCTGTGCACCGATATTGCAGTCAAACAGAGCCCGAAGCAGGCTGTTCCAGGGAGCACCCTGAGCAGGGGAAAGAGCAGGGGCAAGCAAGATGGAGCAGTGTGAATACTGACACGCACATTTGTACCTTTTGCTTTGCTGCTGGGGTTGGTATTTTTATTTTAAAGTGATCCGCCATACATTTCTACATCCCCATGTTCACTGGTGCAGCAGGAGGCTGACCGTCTGCGCCAATACAGCAAGACTCCTTGGAAAAACCCTCTGAAAGAGGCACGTCTGCGTGCGGTGTGATCTCTCGCTTTTAAGGGAAATCTCTCAGAAAGCCTGCATGTTTGGGATCATAGAGCCTGAGCGTGTAGTGCTGCATTATGTGGCTTTTAAATATTCTTTTACTGTATTAAAAAATTGTATGTTGAAGATAACTCTTCTCCCCAGTACCCAATGTGCATCTTGTAATATCATGTGAGCGTGTGTGCTTAGACCAATAGAAAGGATATAGTTGAAAATGTTTGATGGATCCAATGCACTCAGGTTTCTACGGGGCGCCTGGTTAATGACTTGCTCTATCCAGGTATATATGCTATAAAACAACACAATTGAGCAAGGTCATGGTGGTCAAACTAGTGACTCGAACTTGCTGCTTCTGACAGAATAACAGAATCTGGACTGACACTATTTGTTGATTTAAACAATGCTATTGCTATTTAATTAGTTTGCATTGAATGTAGTGATAAATATACACATTTGGTCATAGGAAATTCAGTTTTCAACATATACATGATATAGTACATGGGTGTATAAAATCAAATAAACAATACTTGACGATTGAATTTTAACAAATGCATTCTCTAAATCTCCTGTTTTGGAGGAAATGAGACATCACTGTTTGCAAGTGTTTCAGGTACAAAGCAGACATATAATGTGACAACAATCAAGGTTGCAAGCCAACATAGACAATACAAGTCATCCCCGACGAACGCACAGCTCCATGTCTTTGCACGCTACGATGCTGCTTGGCAGTGGTCTGCCATTTCCATTGTGAACGTCTGGACCCATGTGCAATATTATGCACTCTGTGATTTCACAGCCATTTTGAATGGAACCGTGTGGCACTTTCAACCACACACCCATTACCGTCATTGTAATTGGACACTTTGATGAAGTACGCCATTGTGACATTTGATTACAATTTCATAGGATCTCTCCCACACAAGAATTCACCTGTCCTGATAAAGGCCTACCCAACAACTGCTATACATATTTAGCTTAAGAGGCCGAAACACATTTGTGTTGACTTGTATTGTCTTTGTTGGCTTGCAACCTTGATTATTGTCACATTATATGTCTGCTTTGGACAGAGAAAGTAATGCTTCAAGCTAATATTCCAAAAATATAGAAAACAAGTTGTTTATTTGGAGAGAAAGTGTGCTTCTTTATTCAATAGTAATAGTACAGTTTATTGAAAACAATCAATAGCAAGAACTATCTACAATAGAGAGACAACCGAGCCATTTTCAGCAAATCCAGTATCCAAAACACTTTGCTTATCCTACACCTGTTTCACACCACCTTTAGTTAATGACAATGACTCGAGGTGTGTGCCTCTCCCAGCCTCATAAAATATAAAAGCTCCTTACTGTCATTCACAATATGTGTGTAGTTCTTTTGAAGGGTGCACGTGACTCCGAAATTATTCAAAAATCTACAGTTTAATCATCTGAAATCTTTTCAAACAATCTCATCAAATTACACTTTTTGGTGTCACCAAAAGGTTCATAGGAATTTGGGGGAAAGCTGAGCTGTATGCGGCGGCTGCTTCGACAGTAACTTCTTTTCTGCTACCATCAAGCCAGGACTGTGAGGGCATTGACAACTCCACCACCTGGTGTTCAGTTAACATCCTGTTGTCAGCCTGCTTCTCCGGTGTAAGCAGGATTTTCATTTTCATCGCATTGCCTGGCAACAGCAGGCAATGCTCTTGGCCACGCCCCCCTGCCTCATTCCCAACCCATCCTCAGCTTTAACATCCACCTGGGGGCGAAGTTGGGGGAAAGTTTAACTGTCTACGGCTGTCCACGGTGGGAACACGCAACCTCAGCTATGTCATCTGGTATCCTGAATACTTCCCTACAACACCCATGTCAATCATACCCTGGCACCAGCATCTACCTCAAGGTACTGGTCTCATTACTCATGACTCTATCAATATCTACGTTGTCTTCATCTCGAAAGCCCACCAGGCAATAAATCTTCTTCTGTACTGGACTTATTCTTAAGATTACAATTTAATTTTCTATGTGTTACTGAAACGTGGATCCTACCCCACAATACCACTGTTGCTGCCTCGCTTATGACATCTCTGCCCTCTTTTTGCCATGTGCGTGAGCCTCCAGTCGTGGAGGGGGCACTGGTATACTTTATCAACCCTCTTTTTCTTCCATCTCTTCCCCTGTTGATATTCCTGCCTATTCTTCCTTTGAATCCACGTACAAAATCTTCACCATACACCACGCTATTTATTTTATTATTGTCTACCGTCCTCCTGGACCACTTGGATATTTTTGTCATGATATCGACAATCTTTTATTCCATATCTTGGAGAGTCCTACTCCTCTTGTTCTACTTGGTGACTTCAATATCCATCTCTCTTCTGTTCACTCCACCTCTCCTTTTCTTTCAATTCTTGATTCTCATTTTCTTTCATCTCTTGTCAGCCCCCCTACTCACATTTCTGGCTCTACTCTTGACCTAATCTTCCTCTCATCTTTTACAGCCTCTCCTGGCTCTGCCTTACCTGTCTACGTATCAGACCACTACTTACTCTCAACGTCACCTTTCTCTTCCATTCCCCAGTGCTCTCTCCCCTCCCTCTTTCTTCTAAAACATTCTTTTGGCGCGACATGCGCTGCTTTAATCCTAGACTCTTTTCCGACACCTGTGCTGAAAGACTTTCCTCCCTCTCAGCCTTTGCCACACTCAATGCAGTTGAGGCAGCTTCTCTTCCTGTCTAGATTAACGTTATCCTTTATCTGCATTCCATCCTACCCGTAAACCTTCTCAGCCATGGCTCTCTCCCCATCTTCGCTCTTATGCAATGCATTCTCCACCGACTAGCAAGGTGGTGGCTTATATCTAAGTCTGAATCTGATCACTCTTCTTACTTCTCCTATCATAGTCTTTAGGATGAGTGTTTACTTTCTGCTAAGCGCTCCTACTTTTCTTATCTTCTTCATTCCCAATCTGCCCATCCTAGGTGTCTTTTCCAAACTCTTGCTCATCTTCTCTCTCTTCCTACTCCTGATCACTCCTTCAACTCAACTGCCTCTCCTCTTGCCTTTGCCCAATTCTTCTCATCAAAGCTACTCTCCCTTCATCAGGACATTGACATTTCTTGTTCCCTAGGCTCCTCACCGCCCTCTTTTTCTACCCCTACGGTCTTCATTTCTCAGTTCACTCCTATTTCTAATGCTGATGTTCTGTCTCTTCTCAATAACGCTCATCCCACTACTGCTCCCACTGACCTAATTCCCACTGTCCTCATACCTAAAGTCTACCCACTCTTAATAGCTTATCTTGTCCCCTTCTTTAATACTTGTCTTGAAACAGCTGTTTTCTTTGCTTCTTTCAAACACGCAACTAATATTCCTATCTTGAAAAAACCCACAGCTAATCCCCTGATTGTTTCAAATTTCCGGCCTATTTCTCTATTAGCGTATCTTTCCAAGTTCCTTGACACTATTACTGCCTGTCTCACCGCTATTAAATCACGGATGTCCTCTCACTTCCTCACTCTTAACTCAGGGAAAACTGAGGTCTTGTTTTTTCCGGCTAACACTCTTCTCCTCTTCATCCTTCACCCCCATTCTTATCTTTTCCTCCTTCTAGTCTTTCAATTTCCACTTTTGCCTGTAATCCTGGTCTTCACTTTGACTCTAAACTTTCTGTCATGCATTCTGCATGGCGGCGCCTATGGGACTCATGGAGACGCCATTAGAAGGTGCCTTCACGTCGGCGGCCGTCCAGAATTATCGGTCTAGTGTTTATTACCCAAGATGGCCGCCGCCTCTCCTAATGCCGGCTCAGTGCAGCGATCCTTGCGTTGCACCTTCACTGTTCTCTAGGAAGGTAACGCTGTTAGTGTGTGTCCTTCGCCTCCTTCTGCCTTCCTCGTTTTATTGTTCTTTCCTCGGAGTTCTTTGTGTTCTGTGTTTGTCCTGTCTATCCTTCCTACCTTTCCCTTTTCGCTCTTCCTCCCCTTCCTTCTAAATTACCCTTGACAGTCTGGTTCATCTTTCTTTTGGACCCTTCCTTTCCTTTTTCCTTCTCCAATTCCTTCTTTCTTTCCCTCTTTCCATTTGCACTCCTCTATTCCCCTCTGGACTTGTTTTTGCCCTTCTTACCTTTGTTCTCTCAGTGCCATCTCTTTGGATATTCCCTTTCAGCATCATCTTCGGCTGCAGCAGTTGTTCGGGACGACTTCATCCTCACAGAGCTCATTCATCGCAATATTCTTCCTGCCATCATCCACCTGCACCCGATTGCCGTCAGAACTGCTCAGCCATGGATTATTAGCATACCAGTCTCACCACATTCCAAGAGTATCCCGTTTGCAGGGTTTTTTCTGCTGTTGAGGCTTTTTCCCTGCCCAGGAGCCGGCTCCCGGGAGTCCCCACTGCTCGGTTCCCCAAGTACCCAACAGCGTGGCAACCCAGGGAGCTCGTCCCTATTTACACGAAAAGAAAAAGACCAAGACAAAGGAACGGATTTGAGCACGCCAAGGAAAGAGGACGGAGCCTCTGGACAGCCTAACTGGCAATTCAGGTGAGGAGGAAGGGAGGGAGACAATCGTAGATTGTGACACTTTCTTTCTCTCACCATATTTCTCTCAGCTCTCGTTCCTGTTGCTTGCACCTTCATAATATACGGAAAGCTCACCCTTTCCTCACTTCCGAGGCACCTAAACTTCTAATATCCTAACTGATCTTCTTGCTGCTTTTCTATTGGTTCCACTACTCTATTTGGGCTCCCAAGTTCTCATCTTGCCCCTCTCAAATCAGTCTTTAATTCTTCTATTTGTTTATTATGTCTTCTCCCCTATCGTGGCTCTATTTTGTCCTCTCTTCCGACACTTGGCTGGGCTCCCTTTCCACTCACAAATCAAATTTCACTTTCTCTGCCTCGTCTTCAAATCTCTATATGCACTTGCCCCTAGATACCTTGCTGTCCTTGTATCCTTCTATAGTCCTACTCGTTCTCTTCGGTCTTCTTCTCTTTTCAGACTCGTGGTCCTTCGTCCTCCATGTGCTCAATCTCACTTTCATTCTTTTCAACTTCTTGCTCCTCTTCATTGGAATGATCTTCCTCTCTCACTTTGCTCTATTACCTCCTACTCTCTGTTTCGTGCTTACCTGAAAAAGTATCTTCTTCAATATCCCTGCTTGGACGTGGCCTGCACTTGACAACTTAATTGTTTAAGCACTTTTATTGTACTGCACTTTCTTTTATAATGTACAGCGCTTTGGATTAAGGTGCTTTACAAACTACAAATAAAATAGAAAATACAAATTTATTCCATGCTTCCTCAATGCTTATTTTCCAAAATAAGTATTATCTTGTAGATTCATCTGAACTTCCCCAATCATGTGTTCTGATATATATCTGGGTCTATTGTTGCCCAGCCATGGCAATTATAGTCTTTATTCTAATGAAGTAAAGAGCATGTAAGCTCTCATCGCGTTCTGTGAACCGCGTGTCGTTGGCGTTCTCCTGACTGCAAACTAAGAATGCATAAAACATTTGCAGGAATTTGTACCAATTAATGTACAGGGGAAACTGACTGGCTGAAGAGTTGCAGCATTTTGTCAAGGCAGATTGGCCAAAACATCCCATGAGAGCCCTGTGATGGCATGAAATAAGAACAGACACAAGGCACGTTGATCCAACGACTAAGCAGAATCGCCAAGTCATTCCAGCCACCATTTGGCAGATTGGGGAAGATCGCTTTCTTCAGAGCCCATCTGCTCGAACAATAGCGACTCTTGGTGTTAACTCGCCACTACCCTCTTTCTCCTTTTCCCATAACCTATCCTTTCTTGCTGGTGTTGCTCTCTTGTCCTCTAGACTCAAATATCTGTATTCTTCACTGTAAAGAGCACCAACAACATCAGTGTCCATATGAATATCAGGGCTCGGAAAAAGGTTGGCAAGAACGACCACAGTATTCTAGCATTGGGAGATGATTCGGCTTAAGCAGCTTCAAAATCTAGAGACTATTCAAAGTCACTTCTGCTAGTGCTTTAACCCCTTCAGTGCTGGGGCGTATCGGTACCCCTGTGCTAGAGGCTTCTTTAGAGAGCGCATGAAAACCCGGTGGAATTCAAGGCATATTATTTCTTCATTAATGCGCTTCTAGAACTCTTAATGCCAATCTAAAAGTACGACACACTCAGGGGTTAAACCTGAAATTGGGACTAAAGCTGGCGAGAATACAACATTGCTCTCCTTGATCTATTTCATGAATAGGTTTAAGATGAAAAATATTGATTTCTGTGCTAGCTCTGTTCTTGGCTACAGTAAATCTAGGCAATAAGTAATCCAGCTTTCAATGCAAAATTGAGATGCAAGATCGGACTGCATTCATAAAGTGCACGTTTAAATTCTTATTTGTTCAAGCCATTAGTTTCGCTTAGCCGTGTGAACAAGTGTTTGGCAGTAGCTTGTTCATATGTCATGTATTTTAAACTAGTTGTACACATGATGTGCACAAACGTGATCAGTCAACATATTTCAAACCACCATTGATTTAGCAGAACCTGCAAACAAAGATTAAGAAAGATTTACAGCACGTGGTCAGGCATTCAAAGGAGCACAGGATCTGGTACCCAGAAATGGATAGGAGAAATAAAGGGACTTTGCCTTTCCAGTGCAATCAGTTATTAATACACCTCTATTATACTTTTAGATCATTTTTTTTACTTTAAGAAAGCCAACATGGCTTTTTCAGAATTGCATTTTGTAAGCAAGGTGACAATGCACGCTTGCTCCGTGCCAGGCAAGGATGCATTAATGGTGTGTGTGGGTTCCACCATATTAGAAAAGAGAACAGTTGGGTAGTGCTCATCTCACATGATGGCATACGACATGCATGTGAACACGCCAGAGATGTGGCTGAAATAAATCACAAGAACTCCCCCATCTCAATTCCTTCAAACAATGTGACAAGGCCAGTGTTCTGCCCTTGTTAAGAGGGGGGAGGCTCACCACATAGCAGTCAAGGGCTAGTCTTACCCTAAGGGGAAAAGCAACAGGGGGTGACCCAACTCTTGGCCCCCTCCCTTGTGCCAATGTATACGTTGGCAGTAGATCTTTGTCTCGCACTATTCCTCTACCCCAAAAGGCTTGCCAAACCCAGTGTGAAGCATCGGTTACCAGCAGCCGAGAGCCTGCGACCCGATGATCTGACAGAAGCCCATCCCTTGCCTGAATTGCATTACCGGCAGAGATGGAGCAGAGAACAGGAGGAACCGCTACAAGGCCTATAGGCAGGCTGCGTAGCACTGCCGAGGAGCAGCGGCGAGCCTCAGCAGCCAGAGGCCACCACCCCAAACAGCCAAGACCCTTTGGAGGGATTCAAGCTCTCTTCATACCAGGACTTACCCATGGGGCTGTTGGAACAAGGTCCCATGGCACACACTTGAACATTGCCTGTACCAGGCCGCCATTATCTGAGTTCCGCACAGAGAAAGTAGGCAGGGCTTACCCCTCTATTTAATGCCTTTTTCAAATGTAATACCTTCAGTGCATGGCTTAGCCCCTTGTAAAGACTTTCCCGTTGCAGATACACCTCCTAGCAAAGGAAGATGGAACAGGATTGCCTAGCGACAGCTGGCCAATCAGACCAGAGGGAGGGACAACTAAGCAGGGCACAGGGATCAGGAAGTGTGGGTAGTTATCCTGGTGAGGTCAGCAGCGGAGGTGGACCAGGGAGGATGGGAATAGTAGTGAAAGCAGGGTAGAAGTAGCCGAAGGAGAGGTGTACTAGTGGGTATAGGAGTAGTATTGGGAGGAGTATTGGAAGGATGAGGTGTAGTAGTAGTGGGAGGAGGAGAAGTAGAAGGAAAAGGAGGAGTGTGGGGGGGAGTAATAGTGTGTGGGAGTAGTAGTAGTAGAGAGGAAGGCATGGTAGTAATAGAGTGGGAGGAGGGAGAGGAGATTAAACATCAAAAGATGGAGGCAGGAGAGAACAGAAGTGAAACACTGAAAGGTCAGAATGTTGGTCGGGAGGAGTCAGGGGGAGGAAGTAGGTAGAGTACAAGGCTAAGATGACGTCGGGCATTAGTGAAATCGGCTGAAACCTACCGTTCAATTATAAGGCACACCCTAATCCCCATTAGATCACTAACCTTGGTGAGAGTAAGGAATAGTAGAAGGTCCCTGAGGGAGTCAGTGAGCCTGCATTTAGAGGAATCATTGGTAGGCTCAATCAGTTACCAGCCAGTAGGGGTTACCAATTAATAGCACTTACCTGATGGTACAGATATGCCTGGATTAGGGAGTAGACCCTACTGGAGATGAGAGAGGCAGGGATGGCTCTAGCGCCACCTCCCAAACCCTTTCTCCAGCCAGTGTCTTGGGTTGAACCATCTGCCTATCTATGGCCATAGAATATTCATTCAACAGTTGAAAGACATTAGGCTGTACTTCAGTAAAAATCCTTGGAACTTCCTGGTGAGTCCATGAATTAGTAAGACCATTATGGAAAAATGACTACTTGTTACAGATGCTGGGGTGGCTCATCCACAATGGGTGAGGGGGTGCTGACCCGCCTTAACCTTCACCAATCTTGGCGAAGCTGGGACAGCCCAGGAGCACTCCTGAGCTGGCTTAAACTATCAAATGGAAACACTGATACCCATTGGCAGCGATGTTCGCAAGCACACACATGCCCAACAGGCCATACAAGGCTGGGGGCTTGATTCCCCAGCTTTGCATAGCTCTTTGAGGATGCAGGCTCATGTGCCTGCCCACACATACAAATGGGATGGGGTGCCATGTAATCACCACACCAGCTCCTGCGCACATGTGCAAGAACCAGGTAGCAAACGCTTCTTGTTGCTGTTCATGCTGCGCAGGAGCAGGGGGCTTTCGTGGAGGTGATGAGCTGAGCAAAGTACAGACTGGAGCTGCGTGCAGGTAAGCATTTTTTCATTCATTATGATTATTAATGTGTGTGTGTGTGGTGTGAGTGTATGAGTGTGCATGCAAATGCTGTGTGTGAATGAGTGAGTGAATGTTGTGTGCACGTGTTTGTGCTGTGTCAGGGAGCTGATTTTAAATCGGCTACCCAGTGCAGCTTGATTTTGGTAGGTGGGGGGGTCACAGGAACAACAGCAGTTTTACTGTGGATCTATTATAGATTCTCAGTAAAAATGCTGCTGATTTATTTTAAAAATGAAGATGTATTATTACATGGCTAGACTAGCCATTTCATACTGTGGCATGACATTCCGTTTCCTGGGCATCTATGATAAAGTTAAGTGTTATACCGTGGCTAGACTGGCATTTTGGTGCAGCCAGTCTTGGTACTCTTTCTGTGACATGGCAAGGTTTACTGGGCATCTATGATAAAGCAAGAATGATGTGGACACGTGGTTAGACTGGCATTGTGGGGCAGCCAGTTTCAACATGTTTTCATATTGTGGCACAGCATTTTTAAAAGCAAAGCCAGCAGGAGCATGTAACTACTGGAGGATACTGGCATATATTGGTACAATCAGCATGGACATGTTTTCTTATAGTATCATTGCTGGCATTGTGCGCAAAGCAAACATGAGTATGTTAGTATATGGGAATGCTGGCTTATATTGGTGCAGCCAGCATGGAAATGCATGGGCACAGTCAGAGTGAAAAGGTTTTCATACTGGCATACATTGTGGACAAAGGCAGCATGAAAATGCGTTATCAAATGCTCCTGTGCACCATTGGTGACTTGCATCTATTGCATTTTTGAATTAGGGTTACCCTACAAAACCAATTACAAACTGTCTGGCATTTTACCCAATTTTTCACTGAAAGTGTGCTGTATAATACACCATTTGAATCCATTATTAAAAAACTGTTCCCTGGGGAGGGGCTTTGTTGGGGGGCAAGAACACTCCGAATCCCTCTTGGTCGAACTGGCATATTTGTGGGAAATATTTACGCCCCTCCAATGAAAATATTCACTAGCCGCCACTGGACAGATGATCTGCGGGAAGGCATACAATGACCATATTGCAATCTCTGCAGTTCTCTTTCCACAGAAGGAAAAACTATTTGCTTAAATATCTTTAGCAGAACAAATCCCATTCTACTTTTTGCTAGCTAATATCTAACACCTGTAGACTTGGCCCATTGAAGATTTGAGGACCTAATATTACAGGCGAGTGTTCCTTATTTCGGGCCACTACAGAGAAGGTCGCCCGTGAATGGTGAAACAACAAAAGACAACATGACAGCATATTCTGCCGGATTGATTTGCCTTGAAAATCGCCCTTGTAACGTACACGTACAGTGTTTGCATGAACAAGGGAAGAATGGGGACCCTTGCGCGAACTGAAAAGACAGCCATGGGCAGATGTGGAGAATCAGCCTAAAGGCACCATCTTAGATGTCTTTTGTGCATCAGTGTGCCACATGGACAACTTGCGAAAGGTTCCTACTTCACGACCTACCCAGGTGTACAGATGAAAAGCCCTATAGATGTTAAGTTACCACTGTCCTATTTAGGAGTTTGGGAGCAGCAGTTCCCTGTGCATGGTCCTCCTGTCCTTTCTGATTTCCTGGAGGCTGATTTCCAGGTTCGAGAGCTGCCTTTTGGTCATAATCGACACATGGAACACTTCTTTGGAATTAACAGCCATCGCTATTGCTCTGGATGGGCCTACATCTCCACCCACACCTTAAAGGCGCAGGCTTGCATGCATTGTTGGTGATGTTGCATGGAGCGGGCAGCTGCACCACATTTAAAGCACCCTCTATTTACCACTGGCAGTGGGGATGAACCATATTGATACTGAGATCATTCCAACACAGCTTGCTGCTGCGCATGTGTACCCAGTGGCGCGATCCGTGCATCCGGGCCCACTCAGCATTTACACAACCTTGGATCATGCACAGCTGCATATAATTCTCTGACCAAAAGCAGTCATGTAATCAGCCCACATATCAGGAAGCACATCTCTGAGGGCTGCTCATAGATTTCATCACTGGGGAAAGCTAGTGCTGAGTTAGGCAGGGGAAGGGGTAGAGCTGCTTCCTGAGTGTACTATTCAACAAAAGGAGGGTGTTCCCAAAAAGGCGGCCATCTTGCATGCTGCCAGGGATCTGTCCGGGACAAGGAGAGAAGTAGCACTAGAAAGTTAATAAAAATCTTCTTGCCTCACCATCGAGTAGTTCTCAGTATTTACTTCTGTCATTATATCCCCCCTCAGTCGTTTTCGCAAAAAGTATTTCCAAATTATTCATAATTCTTATTAGTTCCCGGGTGAGGGGAGCCAGCCATCTTCCCTCACCCTCCGTCCCCCCCTTTTTTTCTCCCCCTCCCCCCTACTTACCTTATTTTGGCGGCGGCGGCAGCAGCATCCACTCCTACGCCTCACCTCCCACAGGCCGCCATGGAAAGGGAAGAGGGGCTCCGTATGGAGCCCCGCCTTCCTTTCACATGACGGCCATCTAGGAAAAGGATTTTCCTTCTTACAGCGGGATGCTGCATGCGTCCCATTGTAGGAAGGAAAATCCTTTTTTTTTAGCACCCCGAGTTACCACTTTGGCAACCAAGGGTGCTAATGGCCTTCATCCCCCATTCCAGCCCCTGGGATGGGAGCTAACGGCTCAGAGCCCTCGTTATCCGCCCTCGCTTCGCTTGGGCCAATAACTTGGCCTTCCGGGCCATTACCCCTCGTTCCAGCTCCTGGAACGGGGATGAACGCCACTGTCCTTCTCAATACCGGGACCAGTCTCTAAGCGCAGCACCAGGCTACGAAAATGCATTGCTCTCGGCACAATATGTTCTCAATACCCCTCTCACAGTAGGGCATCTTTCACACAGACTTCTCGGAGGATAGATGTGTCTTTTAGGCGTCTAAACCTCCCTTTCAGCTTCTAGACACTTTCTAAAACTTCAATGCCCCTCTCAGGTTCTAAGCCCTTTTCACGGTTCTCAGCACCTCTTAGATTCTAGGCGATGTTTAGAGTTCCCAGGACTGTTCGGAATCTGCGTGCTTGTCATGGTTTCTTGGCAAGGGAAGGTCAGGTGACATACATCACGTTGCACATCTTTGATTAGTTGGTTATTCTTTATTTGAGAAAGCCAATGTCGATTAAGCAACACTTTCTGATAACTCCCAGTTTTGTTTTCCTGGGTAATGCTCGCTTTGTCACACAACGTACCTCTAACATATCTGCTCAGAGGGTCAGTGAATAATCTAATTATTCACTGTGAAACGTACAAAGAGTTCAGTATCTCTAAAATTGTCAAACAATGAGAAAATAATGGAATTGAATATTTGTACCAGCAATCCAAAAGAAAAACACATTTTAACCAAAAAACATAAACGTCAACTTGGACAGAAAATACTAACTCTGTCAAGGACGAATTCACATAATCAATTTCTTGCTTTGGAAAAGAAACTGAATAGCAGTGGACCTGTGGGAACTGGTAGCTGTGGGAACTGGATTGCAGTGGGTCTGTGGGAACTAGATTGCAGTGGGTCTGTGGGAACTGAATTGCAGTGGGCTTGTGGGAACTGGTAACAGTGGGTATCTGGGAACTGAATCACAGTGGGCCTGTGGGAACTGAATGGCAGTGGGCCTGTGGAAACTGGTAGCAGTGGGCCTGTGAGAACTGGATCGCAGCAGGCTTGTGGTAACTGTTCTCAGTGGGCCTCTGGCAATTGGATCGCAGTGTGCCTGTTGGAACTGGATTGCAGTGGTCCTCTGGGAACTGATCGAAGTGGGCCTGTGGGAAATTAATCGCAGTGGGCCTATGGGAAGTGGTCGAAGTCGGCCTGTGAAAAATGAATCGCAGTGGGCCTATGGGAAGTGGTCGAAGTCGGCCTGTGAAAAATGAATCACAGTGGGCCTGTGGAAACTGTTAGCAGTTGATGCCTTGGAAATCTTAACCAACCTTATACTTCATGGCAACGGATTTACTTGTCAAAATGGAGCAACTCCAATATGTCCAACGCATAAAACTGTACATGGGTGCAGTCTGTGACGGGAGCAAACTAGATTTCCTCAGTTTCCCTCAGGTCTGGGGAGTTAAAGAAAATGCGATATACTCCTGCCATGACGACATGACAGTGAAATAGGAGTTTCATGTCGAACTAGCGTGACACAACACACGGTTATGCTATTTTCAAACCAATGTATCAGTTAATGGCACCACACCGGAGTTCGAAGGAGAGGTTGATTTTTTTTGTCGTAGGCCGTTAACAGCTCTGTCCTGAATTATGGCACGCTGCTAATAATCTCCATTACAAGTAGGTCAGGGCATTTCAATACACCATTGTACCCGCCTGAACATGACTTCATCTCCATCGTTTAATCAGCTCCTTTTAAAAAGGAGCACCCGGGGCATACCATCTGTTGAGCATAAGTAACGGTGGCAGACTGTTTCCCTGGCACTTCATGCCCCCGGCCTTTGATTGAAATCTGCCATTCTCGTCATCAAATGTTATCATCTTACGCAGTATCACAAAGGCACGATTTATATCATCGATAACGATATTCCTATTCATTATCCTCTATAAGGCAGAAGGTACATGACTGGCAGTGCCATTCTAAGAGCTCCACATACCTTCTACAGTCGTGCAGGCTCGTTCTGAGGGAGATTTACAGAGTGGTCTTATCTGAAAGCTCTTTGCTACGGAAGATTCCACGCTTCCCGCCACAGAGCAGAAGGACACCGCGCGTATGGGGACACCGGGTACACATGTGGACCCCCCTGTGCAGGGAAATGGAAAGTGTACCAAAAAAGTAGTGGAACTGTGACTCCGGCGGGGGGCAGGGGGGAGCGCAGAGTAGGAAGGAAGGGAGCAACGTGCAACACATTCTTCAACGGTGGCAGTCATGCTGGTGGACAGCCAATTGATTTGAAACGGATATCCGTTTGGCTGTAACTGATATCCGGTGGTAAAATGGAGAAGTGTGCTTCAACTTCACAGAGAACAGTTCCCGAATGGCAGAAATGGTTGCAAAAAGTAGTGGAGCTGTTAATGGTAAAAAAATAAAAGTAGTGGAACACCACTGCAGACCGTTCCCGCTCAATTCGACCACTGATTCTTGCAGATTAGGCCCGGTTTTGTCACGCCACAAAAGCGCACACTCAATCTGCAACTATAACCGACAGAAGGTGAAGAAATTGTGGTTGCATTGCAACAATGGCCACCTCCATTGCAAATCTCCACATTACAGGCATTGAGCTTGTTATGTAACGTGAAAAAGCTTTTACACTGCATTGATCATCGCCATAGGGGTCTTACGGCACCAACGGTTGTCCAGAGAGTGGCATGTGGTGCCCACGCCCCAGGAGAACCAGACCACCCTGTGAGGTGGAAAGGAATTGAGGAACGGTGGTGCTGTATCTGGATTTGCCTCATATATACAGTGAAGGGGCCAGTAACTCAGCAATGACTAATATCACCAGATCTGCCATGTTCTGATATGGATCAGAATGGGGCGTAAATAGCCTGACCATCGGTCACAGAATCGGCCAGGATATTTCATATGGCCAATTGGCAGGGTTCAGAAAGATGCTAGCCCTGGAAAACGTACATATAACATAACTCCCTTCCAAAGCAAGCTTTGCCAAGTGGTGTTACCCGTGGAGCAGGTAACTGTGCCCGTGATAGCAAAACAAGTTTCTGGCTTTGACCCCTGTTGGCTTATCGTCAGGTGAACATCTTTGCTGATTCATTTGCTGTTGGTAGGTGTTGATTTGGTTTGGAATAAACTGAAGAAAAACAGATGTGGCGAGGACATTCTCAGAAAGCAGGAATAACTTGCATGGCTTGCATTTGTTTTCCAAGGTTTGTCCAAAGACGCTTCCTAACAAACACGGCCTGCTCCATAGATGTTGTAGTGCTGGCAGTGGTCATGATCAACTGATTTCACGATGATGAAAGTTTGAGCAGATACCCATCCTGTCCGCCGGAGATCATTACCAGTCAATCATGCTTTTTTAGTACTCCTATAGTGCAATCTCCATGTATCCCGCCAAAATGTGCATTTGTGTGATGTGCATGGCGGGGAACCAGTGACCACTTTTGCGGCATGCCCGTAGATTATTGTGAAGTAATTTATTTGGGGCCGGGGAGGTTCTAGGCAATGCAGCCATCTTCCACCGTAACAGTTTTGCCAAAGCAGACTACGAGTAGCACTGCGATCCACTACCAATCAAAGACCATAAGCAATGGGGTTCATCTAAACTTTGCTCGGCCAGTGTGATTGGTTACTGATGGCACTGGGCAGACAGTAAGCAAGGGTGCTGCTCCTGGAAAGGTTACTGCTTCCCTTTGAGCCATTTTCCCAAATCCACGCCAGAACCTTTCACCCATTATGAGCGCTCCAAAGCCAAATACACGTCGCGTGTACACTGTGTCAAAGCAATAAAATAAGAAATACAAATAAAATAACTCTTATGCTCTAACACAACCTTTTCTTTTGTCCCTCATGTCTCTCCACCATGGCAATTCAATGTTGCATGAGTGAAGCCGGCGTTCCCTTCCTTGGCTCGCATTGGCACGCTTCCATAGGGATCCCAATTGTCCAGTGGTGCATGTTCTGATTCAGAACTATCATCAATGGGGTTGAGGATAGTAACGGGGATGGGCCTAGTTTGAAATTGCTGCACTCCATCTTTCTAGGCAGACATGAGCAAACAAGGTCTAACTGTGGCTCTGGTCAGTTTCAACAGGGAACAATCGTTCAATTGAGTAGCATGGAAATATCTCACCTACATAGATTGCTGAACGCCTCCATGCGTGCCGCCCTGTTGCATGAGTGAAGGTACATGGTTTGCTCCCTGGGGGCTTCACTCTGGATAGAGGACCTCGCCAGGGCTGCCCCTTATCTATTCAATCTTGCCATTGAACCCCTACCTATAGTGATCCGTTGCAATGACGGTATTGCCTGGATTGACTATAAAGTTTATATTTCTATGGTACTGCTCTGTACGGATGACAACTTTCCTCACCGAACACATCCACTCTGGCATTATTGCAATTATTGGGTGAGTTCAGGGTCACACGACTAAAGTCTTCCTAAATTCTCTCTTCTGTCATAGAGCTCGGTTTGGCAGCCTGGATATCAAGTGGTCTGGAGGAGGTTTTATGTACCTGGGCATGTCAAGGTGTCCAGGGATACAATGGGCATTATGCAGACTAATGCTGCAGTGGTTAACAAAATGTCTTGTGGGGAAAGGTGAACTCTATTAAGATGCTTCTTATGATATGATATTTTATTTGTATTGCGCTTGTACACAAGTGTTTCAGACCGCGGCAAGGCAAGGGAGGGGCACAAGGGAGAACAAAAAAACAATGCTCTTACTAGGCCCAGTGACATTGAGAATGCATAAGTCATGGGAAAAGTAAAGGGGGAAAAGTGCATGGAAGGGGGAGAAGTGGAAAGGGCAGAGCAAAGGAAAACAGATAAATAATAAAATAAATAAATAAAAAAGGCAACTCTCCAAAGGGTGTTATAAGTTTTAATTATGGCAGTGTTTGCCATATCTAGAAAGTCCCTCAAATTGATTGTGGTGTTATTTAAGATATGTCCTTGGGACAGGAAAACTAAGGACAGTATTACTATGCAGATCCTACAGAAGAATGTTGATAAAGGTGGCTTTGCTCATCATTCCATGGGACGTCACCAAAGAGCATTTTCCTTGAGGAGCCTCCGGGGTGTATTGCAGCAGCTGATGGAAGGGACATTGGTCCAAAACAAAGCACGACTCAATGGCCCCTACTAGATTAGAGATCTTTTTGACTTTGGCTAAATTAAACACTAAACACATTCCATTGCCTTCAGACAGCCATGTAATGATCATTGCAGAATTGCGGTTTTAGATATGGATGAGAATTATTTGCTTTACGGGGAGGTGTCACTATGCTGTAACCCCACCTTGAAGTTGCCTGGTCAAAACTCTGCTGGAAGTCCTGGAGAGAGGTGGCCATCCTCAAAAGGAGTGGCGTTGGTGTTTATGGGCCTTTTAGTACTTACGTTTAAATACTGTGAAATTGACTGGCAAAGGGACCTAGTTGCGCTATTGGGCACATTATTCACGGAAAAGAGAATTTGGCATGCAAATCAGCGATGGAACGTGGTTGGGGTATGCTCAACTGCCAAATGTATGAAAGAGGGACTAACCCTTCCATTGGGCCATCAGAACATAATTCACTGGCTCTATTGGAGCCCAGCCAGTAAGGAGTCATGCAGATTGTGTTCTTCTGATATATGCTGTCTATGCAACACAAAGGGTAAGTTCCAATCTTCATATATTCTGGGAAAGTGAGCAAATGACTGAATTCTGGAAAGTCATTCAGGACCGGAGGGATGTCGTTTCAGGCTGTATATATACCCAAGAATCTGATTGTGGTACTGCTAGACAAGGTAATGGCCTACTTGCAGTGTGTCCTCAACCACTTGATTTATAAGCAATATGTGTGTTCTTGCATCTGTTCATTGCTGGATTCCTCCTAAAAGCGTGCATTGAAAAAGCCAACAGTTTGGATTCTTGTATAGGCATAAGGTAGATGTTTGGGGGGCATTGCCATAGTAAGCCCTGTAACCAACACCATTTTCCCTCGGTTTCCATTGCATGGCCAAGTAGTACCATTATGGCAGAATCTGGAAAATGACTCTCTTATGCCCACACAAACCCAAAACTGTTGGCTTTATATCCACTTTATGATCTTCATCACCATGATCAACACAGGTGCCACTAAATCATGCATCAGTGAGGGAGACCTTCAAGCATCAGGTGAACCTCTTGACATGCAGGGATTCTAGATAGAGGTAGATATTAAAATAGGAGGAAAAGTGGTGCGTGCACCCTCTCCATATTCCGAGTCCTCCCCGATCAATTTGTTGGGACAAAATTTGTTGAGAAAACTGAACATGATCATTTCCTCACAGACCGTGGGGTGGTATGTGTGGTCATCATACAGGCCAGGCGAGGGAAGGGGGTGGTTCATGGCATCCCCGTGGACCCAGACATGGTTGTGTATGGGAGTACGGTATTGCTTGATTCAGTGCCCCAGATTGGCAAGGCGTGCCGGCGGGTACCATCAGATTTCAACTTCCGACCCGTGGTAACCGCAGAGCTTGTGGCAGGTATGATACTTTCCCTAGATTTACAGGGTCTGGTTGGGTTGGCTAAAAAGAGGAGTGATGTACTGTATTGTGCATTGATCCAACGATGCCCCTTAAAGAAGTGACAGATGCAGAATTGTTTGAAGATTGGGTTGACTATGGGGAGCTAGTGTTAGCAATTTGCATCCCTTGTGGCATTATGGTGCAATACCGAAAGGCGCAGTGTTCCTTGATGGCCCTTGTCACCCTGCCCACCTTCACTGATAGTGACTTGGAGCAGATCTGCGATTATGCTCACGATGTACTTGGAGGGGGTGGCAGGGATCTGAATAACATTCAAGCTAGGTGCAGTGTTATCCCGAGCTAAACAGTACCCGTTGTCCAAGGTGGTTGAAGAGGGCATACAGGACACCATTGTGACACTTCTGAATCAGGGAACAATAGCGCCATCCCCCCCCATGCAACACGGCTATCTATCTGATTAAAAATGCAAAACGAGGGGATTTGAAGGATGATACAAGACCTTAGCCCTCTAAATGATATTGTCCAAGCAGAATTTCATGTAGTTCAGAACCCCGTAATGATACTGTGCAGCACCCCGAAACAGGGGACCCACTTCACCATGGTGGACCTTAAAAATGCCTTCTTCCCCATACCCCTGCACACCGAGTTGCAGTACCTCATCGCATTTACGCATGGGGGAATGCGTTTCAAGCACACAAGATTGCCTCTGGGGTACTGTGAGTCCCACAGCCAAGTTCCCAGTACCATCATTCAGTATGTTGATGATTGGCTGGTGTGCAGGGACAGTGAGCAGCAGTGCCAGAAGGATTCCATCACCCTCCTGCAGCTGCTGGCATACAAGGGGTAAAAGGTAGATAAGGCAAAGCTGCAATATTGCTCCCAAGAAGCGCTCTATTTAGGACAGTTGATATCTGTTCAGGGGAAGAAAATTATACCCGATTATGCTGCTGCAGTGCGCAGCACTCCCCAGCCCAAAACTGTCAAAGAGATGCAGAAATGTCTAGGGTTGTGTAATTACTGTAGGGCATGGATTCTAGACTATGTGGCGTACACCAGGCCCTTCTTACATGCCCTTAAAGAGGCTCAAAAGAATGATTTTAGGATTGCATGGACAGAGAACATGTTCAACAACTTTAATGCCCTAAAAGACGTGATCGCCGCTGCCACAGTGCTGGCTATCCCTGATTACACACAAGAGTTTTATCTCTGTTCCCATTCAAATGGCCAATTGATGGCTGCAGTACTGACACAAAGGGGCATGATGGGCCACAAGCCATTGGCCTACTACAGTAGACTGCTAGATTCTGTGATGCAGGGCACATTCCCAATGCGAACAAGCACTTGCTGCAGATGCATTTTCGATTGAGAAAATCTCTGCAATTGTCATGGGGTGCTCTGTAATACTGTATATGTAGCACACGATGTTCACCATTTTGGAGCGTTCTAAATAAACTTTGACCACACAGCAGGTGCCCGTGTTCAGATCATTTGGTCGAGCCCGAACATTCATATTGTGAGGTGTAAAACATTAAATCCCGCCATGATGGATGCTGACGTGTCTGGAATCGAGCTAGTGCGTGCGATGCAATAACCTTGAAGTATCCTCTTATCCCTTCTCTGCAGTACCAGCTGCACATCAGGTTAGAGATAGAGCCTGCATTGTTGTTCTTCACCTACTAACCAATTAAGTGTAGCTTCATGTCTGATGAAGTGCAATGAGGAGCCCACATAGAAGATGGACAGAAGGGGCTGGGGCCAATGGCCTGGAATCCCTTATGGAGCATGTAGCCTATGTATAGGGTTGCAGCAACCAGCCATTTGGATTTGTACATTATGTAAATTGCATCACTGATGACTCTGTGTGCCTTCATAAAGTGTTGCTCATACCGATTTTGGCAGAACGTTCCGTGGCAGCAGAGTGATTTGTTGGTACATTTCTATTTTTGTGGAAATACAACCTTGTTCTCCTTGCAAGAGGTGTGCTGGGCATTTTTCTGGTGTGAGCATTGAGGGGTTTCACTACAGCAGGCATTGTGATACTTATGTGGTGGTGATTTGTATAACGTAACATTACACTCATATCAGCTACTGCATCATCTTCCACTGACTCTGTCCTATCTCCACACAGCAGGTACCACCACAAACATCTGAAACCGATCAATCGCAGACTCCACTCTCATTGCCTAACAACATTGAACAACTAGAAAGAATGCCTAACATTGGGCCTCATTACAGGTCGGGCGGTCCGGAAATAACAGTGGCGGTAAATCCGATCCCGACTCCTGCAGGCGGGAGGTAATGTTCCCGCCAGGTCTGACCTGGCGGGTTTAACACTGCCAACCTGCAGGCGGACGTGGAAACACCAGTGCCATCACGAGATGGTGCCGTGTTTCCACATCCCCATTCCCATTGAGTCCTATAGGACTCAATGGGAATAGGGATTTACTGAATTACGCCTCCGGAATTCCCGGGACACCAGGGTCGTAATGCCCTGGTATTTCCAGGAGTCACAGAGGCGGAATGGTAATACGAGTCCGGCGGTAACCAGGCGGTTTTACCACCTTGGTTACCGCTGGACTCGTAATGAGGCCCATTATCTTTTCCAGGCCAATATTATACCTTTCATGCCGTGGTGAAGGGATGGGGGGGCATACATGGGCTTTAATGGCCAGCCAGCCCGCACTTTGGTAGCTTGGGCTGCAGGCCGTTAAAGCCCATTTTTGCTCTCCGCGAGGACATCAAAGCTATTCACGCCCCAGGATTTACCTGGGTGCAGATAGTTTTCTTTTTGTCCGATGGGAGATCAGCTCAGCATGAGCCCATCTCCCAAGAGAGAAAAAACTAAATGGAAAAATGGCTGCAATCATAAAAATTTAAAAAGGGACTAGGTCACTTTTCGAATGACAGCAGCCATAAGAAATGGCCATTGTCATCCAAAAAGGTACCTAGTCCCTTTTCTATTTTAATGATGGCAGTGCGGGCGGTGATTAGAGCATCGCTCCCGGGGAAGACAGATTTCCATTGGCCAATCTGTCTTTCCCAGGTGCAAATCTCCTTTTAGCAATTACGGTCAACCGGACTGTTGAACAAAATAAAACTCAGCATGAACCACAATGGATAGAACACCCCACACCCATGAACAAATATACATCAATCACACAGGGCGATACCATGATAGTCCTACAGGAGAAGGTGGCCTGTTGTTACCCAACACTTCTCCCTGACAGCACCGTGTAGGAGTCACAAAGATACTCAGACGTTACCTCCATCTTCCGATACATGTAGGAGATGGGGACGACTAGAGACCTGATCCCTGTGCCCGGACCTTTTCCCTGACGTACCCTACAGACCCAGGTCACCTAGACAAAATCATCGCATGCCTAGAGGAAGTAGGTAGGAAGAGCATTTGTAGATGCGTGTCTAAGAGCACAGGACTGTAATCAGCCAACCTCTGTGCACACAGCAATAAGCCCGCAATTCCCAACTCAGTGTGCCCGCAGAAAGCAGCATTTCTCTCCACCTTGGCCCATGCAAATGGAGACAAATATTTGTAAATTGGGCCCAATTTGAAATGAAAACCCTGCGGGCACGGCCATGTTCAGGCACTATTCAGAATGCTACAGATACATTGTGATGCTTGAGTGAGTGACCTGTTTGATACATTTCACAGTTAGAGAGCGAACCATTAGAAATTTTTCAGTGAAATGTGTGCGGCCAAGTGGTACATTGCACTGAGTACATTGCACTGAACAGCTGCTGCACATGGTTCATTCATGGTTTGGTGCTGAATTGTGATGTACCAGGTCGTACTGGAGCACAAAACGGTCTCGGGCACCAAAGAAAAACTGGCCCACAGTTGCAAATAGCAATGCATTTCTTTTCTGACAGACTTTACCCAAAGGAGAGTTTTTTGTTGGTCAAATTTGTTGAAAATTCTGCATTTTAAAGGATATATGTTCAGCAGCACTGTGTAAAACTACTAGCCGCAAAGTGAATTAACTAATGAAAGCGGCCCGCGTTTGCCAAAAAACGTGCCCATTGGGGCCATTAAAACTGTCCCAAACTAGCATGTTGGCCATGTAATTCTGGCATTGCCATGTTGGCCAATGGGCCAGTCCGAGCCTGTCTACCACTGAGGAGCAGCAGCTCGCCGGCACAGCTGCGCCGGTGCCTGTAGACTGAACCAGGTGCAGTTACCCAAATATAAACCACGGCTAATAGCAATGTCCCCTCCGCTCTTCTATCGCCACCTCTACTTCATGCAGCAGGAAATGGCCAGGATGCAGGGGGGTTTACAGTTTCTCTTTCCCCTCCTCATTCTCGATGCTTAAAGACGTGTTCTAAAACTCGGCATACAGCAGCTATTTATAATGTCAAAGAACACCATCTGAATTTATGTGTAAATGAATTGTTTCTCAAACATTTCAAGAGACGGTAATGTTTGGACAAGTATGGACGTTATTAGGGTAAATATTGGCTTTGATCTTGTAAATATGGCATAGAAATATGTTCAGCAGCAGTTTCGAAGATATATATATAGAGTACACAGCTGCACCAAGATAAACATTATCAACAATGACATGCCGGGAGTGTAAGGGTAAGTCACTGAAAGCGCTGTGATCAACTTACTGCAAACATACGCTAGGAGGACCTGTCATTCTAGCAAAACATACGTGGGCAAGTGTGGTCCCTGCTGGAGCACCAAGCCCGCCTTTGTAGGCTAATGCTTCCCCATGGCACCAAGGGACATGCAGCAAGGGTGGCTACTGAAAACCAGGCTGAGGATCGATGTTCCACAGCAGCCTATGAGGAGGGCAAGGGCCAGGCAGAGGCATGGAGCAACCAAATATCACACATCGAGGCCCTCATTTCTGAGTGTCGCAGTGTGGGGGAAAAGTGGTGGCAACAGATTTACTGGCACTTGTCATTGTTTGTCCGTTAGGTCCTTGGCTGAGTTCCTCAATTGCTTTCTCTCGTGGTCTCACTTTGTTGAACATCTCAGTGAGCGGAGGAACATCTTGGCAACTGAAAACATAGAAATCCGAATCTAACAGCAGCACTGTCACAAATTTTGTTTAAACAGGAGGTCATGCTGTTATCTGTAGAGACGATTTCCTGCACTGACAATAACCTCTGAGAACCTGATACATTTTGCATAAAACCAAGCACAATCTGATGCGTATTGTAACAAGATATAAGTGTTGGCAACAGTTGCAGCAAAACCTTGCTATACTTACATGGGTGTCAGTGTCAGAATGTCCAAAAATATAAAGTTCTGCATCCTGTGTCTAAAATCCTATCCCGACCCTTACAAGCTAAACTCAAAGAAATGTGCAAAGGGGTAAAGTCTTTCAGTTCACCATCTGTGGTTTTTCCAATGCTCCAACACAAAGTTTCAAAGAAGGTGCACAAATAAACAAAGGATCAAAGTTCCACAAAGTTCAACAATCGTGCATAGAAACACTTGTGTACAGGCGTGTTATTAATGCCACATCACATCATATATCAATCCTCAGGGGGTCAGGGAGTCTTCCCTTCCCGTGAGTTTCTCAGCTTTTTCCAAAGTCACAGTTCTTTTCCCAGCATATGTTATTCAACTGTCCAAGGGTATGGCTCCCTTCCCCTGGATTCCACACACTCACAAGGGTTCTTTTCTTGCCTGGTATACTCTCCTGCCAGGACTTTTCAAGTTCATTGTATTTGGAGATGGGTCCCAGACTCGCTATCACACTGCCAGGTTTATTCTCCTGCGAGGACTTGCCAATTATCTCTATATT
The DNA here is from genome assembly GCF_040938575.1 of Ambystoma mexicanum. Classification (NCBI taxonomy): domain Eukaryota; kingdom Metazoa; phylum Chordata; class Amphibia; order Caudata; family Ambystomatidae; genus Ambystoma; species Ambystoma mexicanum. Next base: position 1,434,704,260 of record NC_090935.1, read on the forward strand.
TGGGTACACGTCCCAGACTCGCAATCACACTGCCTGGTTTACTCTCCTGTCAGGTCTTTATAACATTCAGTTCCACGGTGTGAGAAACCTGAAGGTGTCTTAGCCGATAGTCCCTGGAGATCTCTCATCCAGGTGGCCAGGACATGGCCATCGTTATTGGATCCAGTTCCTGGGGGTGGACCAGTGGGAGTGGATCACCTGGATGAGGGGTCTTCGGGGAGGGTAAGTGGGACACTGAAGATTGAGACGCGGTAACCCCTTCCTTGTAACACCTTTTCCCCATCCTACCTGTAGGATATTTAGAAGGTCTACCCCCACCCCTTTTCCAACACAAACACCTTCTTACACCATGACAGACAACAGACTAACACCAAAGCCATTTACCTGACATGTCCCAACACAAGGGTCAGGCAGAGTCAGGCAATTGACAATAATAACACACTCCTGACTGTCCTTTACCTTCCTTACAGGGATAAAAGGTGGTGCATGAGAGCACACTACGAGCAAGGCCGCCGCACGAGGAAGCAGCTATTCCGGGACGGCAGTTCTAATGCAGAAAAAAGGCAGTGAAAGCTGAAAGAATGACAAGGAGGGAAGTGTCCTTGCCCATTTCAACCCAGACCTGCGAAGCCTCAGAAAAAGCAAACATAAGACCGGGATTTACAGCTGCTGTGTGGAGTAAAAGATGTCAACGGTGCACAGGGGCCTCCTACATTGATAGCACGGGCTGGGAGGCATGCTGGCTACCGTGGTACCGTCCTTGACTCCAGAAGAAAGACAACCCAATGGGTTCAGCACAGCCTGTGAGTCAGAAAAAACTGATAGCAAACCGAACTGTGTTGAGCCCAAAGTTGCAATCAGCAACATTATATGAATGCAAGGAACTGGTGAACAAAGAATTGTGTGTGTTTGAACTTTTGGGAAAGCCCAGAGAAGGGCCAGCTGCAGAGTGGTCAGGCGCCGCAGGAGTGCTCATTCGAAGGACTCTGGCTGGCCCCCTTTTTTTGTGTTGAAACTACAAGTACCAGAAGGCCCTAGGAAATGGTGGCATGAGGTGTCAGAGTGGTCCTACAAGGGTCACGTCAAATCCCTTGTACAATTGAAAGTCTCCGACCCATTGCCAAGGGAAAAGCTAAGAGAAGTAAATCCTGCATTGTGATAGAGCAAAGTGAACCATGAAATTGGCAAATGTGAACCTGGTTGAGAGATGCCTGCAAATTGGGGTGAAGCATGATACACCTGAGAACATTGTGTTGATATTAAGAGTGAAAGGCGATAGTGAACTCGACAGAAGGAGGCCTACGTTGCAAGAAGGATCAGAGCCCGGCAGAGGGAGATTTTAGGGGCAAAGAGCAATTGCCCAATGTGCAAGATCACTGAAGGAACATTTGTTTGTTGTTTTTGGTCCAGCAGGCCTTCTAAGGCAAGAGACATTGTAGAAAATAGACTTGGCCCGTCAAGGTTCTGGTATCATTGAATGGAATTGTGAACCTTGTGCTGGAGAGGCCAAAGAGTGTGCTGTGCTCAGGAGTCCTGCCTTAGCCCATGCTTAAAACATGGGTAAGGGAGATCCCAGCCATACCATCCTGACTTATCCTTTTGTGAACACTTCTTTCTTTTCTGGTGAGCATTACCCCACACTATTTTGTAACTTAGCGGTAAGGATTGGCAATAGTTTTTTCTGTATGGGCCCTTTTTATTTGACAAGACACCACTAGAGCTGCCTTATTATTTGATGGTCGTAGCTTGCTCCCATCTTAGATTAAGGTTTAGATTAGTTTTAGATTTTGTTTTTCTCACCCATTATACAGTTTACTAAACACCCTTGAACTGTGATCACTTGTGGCCGTCTTTACTGTTGCCACCATGAGTTCCTTACAAGGAGCATGAGACTTCCATTGAACCTTCACTGTTCCTGGGATACTCTCCTGCCAGGACTTTACAACAATCTCTGTATTTGGGTGCGGGTCCCAGACTCACAATCACACTGCTTGGTGTACTCTCCTGCCAGGTCTTTCACAATATTTATCACCATTAAGGACACAAAGGGGTATTCCTCTTCCCCATGTACCTCTTTCGTATAGTCCTTCACTGTCATTTACTTCAGTGTACTTGTCCTTTAACTTCCCAAGCACTGGGAGTATTCATAACACTTAGTAGGCAAACCGTGGGGTTTGTGTCCCACTTTCAGTGATTAATATGTTCCCAGAGCACAACCCAGTTTCCCAAACCTCCCCTGTGGGCTCACCGGCATTGTGGTGGCTTCCGGGTGTTCCTGCTCTCTCTCAGGTCCTTCTTCATATTTGGCTTCTCATCACGGTGCGAGCGGCTCTGCCTTGCAGCACAAGGGTGTTTGCCTGAGGCTCTGGCTTCCCTTGTCAGCGCAAAGCTTTTCCACTGCTTTGTGTCCCAGTTCGACACCTTTGGGGATGCGTCTCCTGGCCGGCCTCTTCCTTCCCTTCTCTCTGTACCGTGGCTCCGCCTCACTTTCCACTCTCTGGGTCCCCAGCCTGAGCTAGGGAGATTTCTCTGCTCTCGTCTGGAGTCTCTGTGCTCGACTGCCCAGCTGACAGCTTGGCGTCTCTCTGCTTCCCGCGTCGGGTGAAGTGAATTTCCTACCATCTTGATGCTTCCTGATTTTAAACATCGCGCATCCTCCTGGACTCCACAAACAACTAGAGCAGCTGCCCTTTCCTGGTCATAGGGATGAGTGTTTTACCCGAGATGGAGTGATGACATTGCTGGATTTATCACATAACCTTCCCCTCAGGTGGCTATTTTCTCCTATATCTATCGGGAAATGGGAAAGGTAATCTACATTGCCCTGATATTTTCCTTTCCTGTGTACTATAATAAAACAATAGGGCTGTCAGTCTAAAGAACAGTGCATGACTCTGGCATTAGTGTCTTTCCGGAGACTGATACATGTCAAAGGGGACTGATCAGTTATCAACTGGAACTTCCTACCAGTAAGATAGTAATGTAAATAATACAGAGCCCATTTTATAGCTAGGGCTTCCAGTTCAATAGTGCCATAATTTATCTCCTGTGGGAAACGTTTTCGACTAATGAAAAGACTAAGATGTTCAAAGCTGTCATATTTCTGGGAGAGAACTGCCCCTAACACAACCTGGGATACGTCTGTTTGTAATATGAACTCCTTATTGAAGTCAGCTACTTTTAAAACTGGTTCACTACAGATAATCTGCTTGAGGGTGTTAAAGCAAGCTTGATCTTCTTGAATCCACTTAGGTTTTTTGGGTTCAACAGTTCTTATTTTGTCAGTAAGGCAAGCTGTAATAGTAGGGCAATTGGGAACAAATCTTCTATAATACCCTAATAGGCCAAGGAATGCCCTCAGGTCTATTTTTGTCTTTGGAGTTGGGGTATCTTGGACAGCCTTTACCTTTTCGGCTTGCTGTTGTACGAGACTGTTCCCATTTGTAGCCACTACTGAATCCATTGGCTTTGATTTGTCCAGCAGCCATGAAGAAATATTATAACCGAGAGACCAGTTATTAATTTCCAGGATCTAGTCCTAGTGCCTCCACCTGGTACATATGTAAGGTTGGCTTCTAAATCTGGCCTGGCCTGACGGTTCAGCCTAGATGTCATGGCTGGGATAATAGGCCCAGATTTCAGGGGTGATGTGAAATTCTAATACAGAACAAAGGTAAACATCCCTACCACAACAAGATAGGATTTTAGAGAAGGCCCTATTTCCCAAACTGGTCAAAGTTAGTAAGATTAACAAGACAGAACGGGGAGGGAAAGGTTTTGGGGAGGCAGAGGAAGACCCTCCAGTTACATCAGAGGTATTACCATCAAAACCTAGGGACCAGGAAACTGAGACAATTCCAGACTTAGTATTTGCCCAACGTAACGATCCTTTGTTAGCTGAAGTTTTCCTGTGTACCATTCTAGAGGCAGAGGGGAGGAAAAAGGAAGGACCGTTCTTGATATATGATATGATAGTTTATTTATATAGTGCCTATACACAATGTGTTTCAAAGCGCTTCAAGGCAAGGGAGGGAACAAGGGAAAATACAATGACATTCTTACAGGCCATGAACAGTAAGGATATGAAATTAACTATCGTACTCGGCCTGACGACATTTCAGATATTGCAAGAGCTAAGAAATAGATAAGGAAGGGAGGGGGAGGGTGGGAGGGAAATGGAAACAGACAGGCGACTACCGTACTAGGACTGACAACATTTCTGGTAGAGCTGGAGAAAAATAAAAGGTGAGGGAGAGAGGTGCAGAAAGGGAGGGGAGGAACAAAACAAGTGACAACTGACGACATTTCAGATAGTGCTGGGGGGGTACAAGTAAGGGGAGGGGGGAGGAGACAGACCAGGTTGCTATCATACTAGGTCCAGGGACAATTCTGATGGAGTAAGTGCATAGAAGAAAGTAAGGGGAGGAGAGGAGGAGATAGGAAAAGGGAGAGGAGGAGACAGCAGAGAGTAAGCAGTCAAAAAGAGTGGAGAAGCAAGAGGGGAGAGCAAATACAATTGCAGAATCAGAAGTAACACATATTGTTGCAAGCCAGGATACAAGATGAAGATGGGAACAGCGTGATTCAGGGCCACCATTAGTACAAGATGCAAAGGAAATCCAGCATGAGAGTTGAGAAAGGGTGACGCCCGTGAATCAATGAAATCCATACAAGTCAAATCCAGCATTGGCCCCAAGACAGTGATGATGAAACCAGAATGTATCAGGACAGACTCCTGTAGGAGTAAGCTGGAGGGGGGGCATGGTCTTTATCAGGCAAGGTCTGTTGTGCAGAGGAGATACCAGTCCAGAGGTCATCCCTAAGATTGTGATCCCCAAAAGTCACAAAAGGATGGTCCTTGAAATCACCCATTCCCATCTAACAGGTAGCCATTTGGGGACAGCCAAAACTCAAGGGCATGTTATAAACAGATTTTTAATGAAGCTTTGCACTGCCTTGCATCCCAGTTCAGTGTCTTTGGTGTATTCAAGGATGCATCTCCTGGCTGGCCTGTGCCTTCCTTTCTCTCGGTGCCGTGACTCTGCCTCGCTCTTCACTCTTCGGGTTCACAGCCTGAGGTAGGGAGATATCTCTGCTCTCATCTGGACTCCCCATGCTCGACTGCCTGGCTGACAGCTTGGCTTCTCTCTGTTTCCTGACCTGTGTCGGGTGAAGTAAATCTCATTCCATTTTGATGCTTCCTGCTTTTAAACATTGTGCCACTTCCTGGACTCCACAAACAACTAGAGTGCCTCTCCAGTTCCGTGCTCTTTATTGCTCCCATGCTCTTCCTCATCTCAGTGTCTTTCCAGAAGATGTTAGAAAGAGTTCTACTATTGGTGTAAGGTGGTTGAACTGGGTCTACACCACAATAAGCCATAAAGGTATGGGAATTCAGTGGGGTGCCATGTTGTGAGTGAAAAGGGGGATGCCATGACGTTACCAGTGTGTCTCCCTCCCTCCTCTGAGGGTTCTCTCTTCCCATATGGTCCTCCCTCGGACAGCCACCCCCAGGGTCGGGATCAGGTAGTTGCTGCCCTTCACTGGCCACATGAGAAGAGAGTTCCCCTGAGAGGGAGTGATGACATCGCTGGATTCATCACAATTCCCCATAATAGAGAAGGCCCCAATAGGCTAGGATGGGAATTTGACCATTCCAACATCGCTGCTCTATTTGCTGCAGCCAAACACAACCTAAGGGGTGTGTATTCCTCTTCACAGCCACCTCCACTCTCATGCCAATAGTGTTTCCACACTGTCATGTTTCAACACCTATCAGCCAAAAATACTTAAGTGTATTCGTGTTGCTTACAGGTCAGAACGTTATCTTAGTATGCCCCAACTCATTTGGTGAATTAACTTCATTCTATTCATCAAATGTATGCACATTTGTACTCATTCTGAAAACATAATCCTGAAGGAAAAAAACACCCCAAAATAAGGAGATTCCAAATTGAAACTAATAGAGGTATGGAGGGATTAAAGAAATGCACCATTGGTGCCCCTGAGCGAGTCATACCGATTGAGATGGAAGTGTTTCTTCTGGTTTCCTCCCTCCCCTTCCCCCGCCCTCCACTTCCGCTCTATTCCCATGGAATTCCTGCATGGGACTATCCAGATTCCAAGGCCTCACAGCACAGCATGCAGTGAATCGCGAGAACCCCTTTGGAAGAGCATGGAAGCGGTGGTGACTGGGGTTCTCCCGGTGGATTCCTGGACAGTATATCATGAGAAACCCACTGATCAGAAGGGGACACATAGCCTTACTGATTTCCAGCATGTGGTGGACTAAAGGCCGCACAGACCCAAACGTGGGTCAGTAACATATGTACCGTTATTCAGGAAGTACATATTAAATGAAACTGACAAATCCTCCCTGCGCTGTGATGCGTGATCAACCAGTTAAAGGAGAGCAAGGTGTACTTTAGTAACTGTGAGAAAACAAATGAATGAAGCCTGTGGCACCAGCCACACTTTGGAAATTCCCAGAGACTTTCCATATTCAGCCAATACAAATACACTGGCACAATAGAATACACACCCGCTGTGTGCATAGGGTACCACCAGCTACAAAAAGCCAATGTAACCCAAGGTCTCGTGAATGTGTGCCTTAAGATACCCCATTTCTCCAAAAGGACCACACATTACCCAAGAAGGGAATAAGAGACATAACGCACGCTGGCAGACCGAGTGACAAGATGTTGTTCTGACATGATTTATCTGACAACTTTACAATATGGATGGGTGAATGGATGCAATGCAATCAACACAGAGGGTTGAAGAGAACTTTGCCCTTTCTTTGCCAAGTACAAAAATAACAAAATGATGCTGTGTTTTAGCCCCAACATTTAGGTAGGTAGATCTCATGAAAACCTCCCCTCCCCAAATCCTGCACCTATCACTGCAGGGGTGATGTGGATACACCAAAGGGGTCACACTATGGACCGCGTCCTCAGGACAGTTCACCACTGCTGCACAGACTCTCCGCAACCGCAAGTCTCGACGCATCCCTGCCTCGTGACATGTGCTCTGAACATCACCCAGAAACCTTAGAAAACCCCTCGAGTAGAAACCAGACACTTGCCAATAGAAAGCACATTTTCTCTCACTAAACAGGCCCTTCATAAGACTGCACTGCAACATTGCAACATTGAAAAAATGAAACACAACCAGAAACATTTTGAGAGGGTCAAGGATGAGGCTGACAATTAAAAAAAAAAAAGAAGAAAAAAAATCAAACAAACCAACCGGAACATTTAGTATCTTTGAAACAAATGCACATGCAGCACAATCGAAACATGTACTCAAAGTGGCCTGGAAAGATCGTTTTTACTTTTGGCTATTCGGTGGAGCCCGAGGAGTTCATATGGGGGGACTGAGGGGGGTATAGCCCCTGGTCTTTTGGTTGTAGCCCCAGATAGAAGCTCAGGGCCTACAACCAAAAGGCTAGGTAGCTCCGAGTCCCGACAGTTCCGACATTAGCGTAGCCCCGGATCTTTTCCAGACCTAGCAACACCCCTGGGTGGAGCTCAAGGTCCACCTCTAAGCCAAAGCGATTTGCTTATGAGAACAGCATGAAGGGTGATGGGTTGTGAGGCGGGCCAAAACAGCCTGCAGGTGTTGTTTGCACTTTTTACCTACCCATTAACAACCCATGCCCATTTTAATCCTTATGGCCATTCCCACTAACTATCCCCCCTCTCTGCACAACACCCCCCCCCCTTTTCTCAGTCAGCTGGCCCTACCATACAGTAACAATATTTGCTGTTACTATGCTGCCATTATTATATCTAGCCGGTCTTCTTAACGGTAATGGCTTAATTGCAGGTGCAAATTACCTTCTGGTGCAATACATATTTATTAGTGCAGTGTGCCTTCAGTCGCTTGATTTATAAGCAATGTCTTTCTACAATTAGTTAATAATTGCAAAACCCCCAATGTTCATTTGAAGGGATAGACAACTTGCTGCTGTTTACTGACTCAGCACTGATCAGGCATCTTATGTTAGCTGAATTTATAGAAAGCAACTTTCACCAAAGCGCCATCTTGGTGCTTCTGGGAAAAGAAGAGGAAAAAACAGTCTAGAAAAGATGAGTTTTCAGTGCCAGACGGAAAGGCAAATGAGCGGGGATTGCACGCAATGCACGAGGAAGAGGATTCCCCAAGGACGCGACGGAGAAGGAGCGTCCACCAATCTGGCTAGATTTAAACCTTGGAGTTGGGAGGAGGAAGGCATTCGCAGATCACAAAGCTCTTCTAGGAAGATAGCTGCATGGGCAGCTCTGGAAACCTTGAGGCCAAGTAAAGGAAGCAACAGGATCTCTGGAGTGTCAAAAAGGCAACAGGCCCTTACCTGAAAATTTAGATCTATTTGTTATATTTTGTTTTAATAGATAACACAGTTCTTCATGTTGCACAATAAAACAACATGCAGGTTTTTTTTCTTTTTTTTTTTTTAAAGGAGATGCTCTCAAAGCATTCACTGCTTAAATGGTGTTTTTTTTTTTTTCCAGAAGATATTGTTTTAATGTGGTCTGAGTAAAATAACATAGGATGTGCATCATGTCTGTTAAGGTGGCTAGATATTTAAACATCTTAACACCGCATTTCCGGATATCCAGCCTTGGGCTTTATGTTCACAACATAACATAGAAATGATAAAATGCTACTTTAACGAAAGCATTTTTGCTATCTGTGGTGTCTGCCAGTAGGCACAACACGCTAAATGAGGACAAGATGCCAAGCCACCACTCCACGCTGAGGACCCCGCGGTGACGCCTGCACCAGTCAGATCGCGATCTGGGACCTACACAGGCCCTTTTCCGGCTAGCGGGACCTTGAGACAAATCCGGCCTTCAGGAATCCACGGGCCACAGTGCATGTTGTTTTATTGCACCCGCAATCCGGTAACCAATCTAGAATTGTCTACAGCACCCCACTGCTATTGCAGCAGCAGATATTATGGACAACACCGCAACCGGTGTCAATCCTGATGAAGGCCAACACAAAGACAGGCTCCAATCAAGCCCGATTTGGCCGAAACACACCCGTGTCGATCCCCTGTGACACAACTGTGAAACCCCCCTTTCGTGTATGTTCTGTAGAAATTGTTGTGTACACCCCACGTGTTAAGTTAACCACGCCCTGGACTACTCTCCGTCCCGGGTGCACCTCGTTCAACTGTAGGTCTTTCCTACCATCATATGTGATTGTGCCCCTATGTGGAGTCTTTACCTCGATATTACAGAGGTTGATACTTACCTTGTATTACCACTGAATATAATCACTCCTGTCTGCTGTCATTTACTTTTGTGCTTATCGAAAGTACTGTAAAGTAATTGCAAAGTCACCAAAATATTCTGTGTTTTTTTTAATACATTTATATGTTCAGAACCACACAACCGCTTATAGGATCTCTCATCCTGATTGTTTTGATATTTATGCCAAGGATGACCAGACAGCAGGGAGATCGGGTGGAAACTAACTTTATTGCACCTCCCACTCCTCAGATCCCCTTGGGTCACATAACTCAGTGTCCCTCAGGTGCTTCCTCCACGTGGCGTGTAGTGCGACACTACACTATCCTACATCATTTCGGAATGTACTGCAATTTGAGGTGTAAGTGTGATGCGATAGGTTTTGCAGGATGCAGTTGTGAGGGCTGGGTGCATTACATGCCACAGGGTATCGGCTAATCGGGAAACTGCCACTTCCGTGGTGCCTGGGATTCTGCCATCAGTAAGGTTGGCTTTCATTTTGGAAACCATGGCGATCAACTTTAGATCCAATGTGCCCAATTTAAGCTATTCAAGACAACAACTCACAGAATGCAATTGTATGTTGATTGAATTCCCATGAGTGAACAGTGGTGCCCCAATGGTATATTACTGCTGCGATCTGTATATAGGTTCAGCAAAGAAACGGTGCCAAGAAGGGCCAGCCATAGGGTAGGGCCATGCAGGCGATCAGCCGGGGCTACATTAGCCCCCTGCCACACCAGCTCAGGGGAGTCTTTCTACAAGCAGGGGTGTTGCTAGGTCTGGAATAGATCAGGAGCCAAGCTAAAGTCGGGACTGTCGGTACTCTGGGCTAACTAGCCTTTTGGTTGCAGTCGCTGAGCTTCTATCCGGGGGTACAACCAAAAGACCTGTGGTTATAGCCGCCTCAGGCCCCCCATGCCCCTAGCAACGTCTCTGCTTTCAAGGTCTCCCCCGAGCTGGTGTGGTGGGAGAAGGCACGGCAGGCACCCTATTGAAATTAAATGTGCCCGCTGTTGTGTTGGCGCTGGGCTTTCCAGCAAGGTAGCAGGGAGCATTTAATTAGAATAGGGCACTGATGTATTAGCATCAGTGTCATATTCCAGTGGTTAACTCCCTGCTCCGGCACGGCAGCGGTGAGTTAATAGAAGTGTGGTGCTCCCCCCACTCCCTGGCATTGACCAGGGACGAGTAGGGGTGCCATATTACTGTTTCACTGTCCGTGGCGCTGCCACCACTAAGGCCAGCCCTGGTCCCAAGTGCTGTGGGTATTAGATGTAGCTAGATCAGCCTGTGCCTTCTGTAACAGCACCCACGCAGTGCTGCTGTGCGGACATGCAGAGTCACTTGACATTTCCCACGTGCCTCCTACTCGCCTTTGTCTGTGATATATCAGACCTTTATGGTCTGGTACTTGTAGTGCTGCACTATTAACTAGGAGACAAAAACACAAGTCCCAGAATGATTTTGAAAGAATGAATTAGTGATCTATTTATGTATGACCTAGGTTACCTTGTGATCACCCCCTCTCCGATTGTCTATCACAAGTGCAAGTAGTTAAGGAAATGCACTGTATTTGCCTTTTTCTGACACAAATAGCATTTGGGCTGAACGTGCCCTCCTCAAGTGGGTAATCCCACATGGGCACGTCAAAGGCGTAAAGTCGGAAGTGCTGGAGAGCTACAGGTAAACATCACCCTGCAGTTTTGGAATGTTCCCTGGCCTTTTCGTCATTCAAGGTGGAGCATCCTCAGGAATCGGAAGAGCCCTCAAGCTCTAAGGCGGCGAGACACTTATCCACACCTCCAACTACAACAGCACCTGTCTAGTACAAAGTGCTGTGCTGACTGCTTTCAAGCGTACCGGGTGTGGGGGGTGGGCGTGCATAGGGTCGGGTGTGAATTGTGGGTTTGCGTCTGTAGACATTTGTATGAGGAATAGTTAGTTCATCATTGCAATCACCAATTTGTGGTGTAATAGTTATTGTCAGCTGTGGAACCAGGACAACTGCCTTTATCTCCTGGCTAGGACACGTAGCCACACGGTGTGATCCTGGTCAAATACCATTACTCCCGTTTTCCTGAGTTCCCCCTTTTGGCAATATTGGAGGTGCTTGCAAACAGGCCAAATGGCAACAATTCTGGTTGCTGAAAGACCCACCCCCCTCCCTCCCACCAGTTTGAGCTGGTGTGCTAAGGTCACTTCCTTGCTTTTCAGGGTGTAAATGCTCACCAGCTTTAGCCTTACCCATGGTTGCAGCTACATGCTGAGTCTTTATGTTGGTCTGCAGTATTCCGAGCCTCCCCTGGCCAGAACATTGCATGCACACCTCACCTGTGAGCCAAGCTTTGCAAAGGGCTCACGAGGACACTGACAACAGAAGTTCAAAATTCACAGGTGGCAAAGAAAGAGGAGACAGATCAAAGCCAAGGGAGAAGCAAAGCAATATCTCCTGTGTGATGCAAGGAGTGTCCTTCATCGTAGGTGAAGTGCAGAGGAAGTTGCCATGCCCCCAGAGGAATAAGCCTGTAGCACTCCGAAATAGCCAATATGATCCATCTGGATAGACTTTGCTTCGTAACTGACAGACCTAGTTTGTGTCCTGTATAACCAATGAAAAGTTGGCCATGCTGTTGCAACTTTGCCATTCTCAAAACATAAAAGTTTAGAGCTCTCCTTGGATGGAGTCTCTGAAATCTTTCCTCTTCCTTGCCAGGTTGAGGTGGAGGATAGAAGGCTGGAAGCACAATTTTCTGTGCTATATGGTAATCTGATACAATCAAAGGTAGAAAATAGGGTCTGACCTTAAGGACAACCTCACAGACTCTACGGGCTGATGTTATCACTACTAACAAAATAGTTTTGTAAGTTAGCAACCTTAAAGGGCAGGAATGGAGAAAACCAAATTAAGGTTCCAAGTTGGAATTTGGAAAGGTGTAGGAGGAAACACATTTGTGAGTCCTTTAAGAATTTGAGTTATTAAGGGTATTTTGAAGTAGGATGCCTCTTCCGAGGTGCACCTGAATATGGTAAGCGCTGCTAGATAACCCTTGACTGTTCCAATCTGGAGCACCAGAGTTGCCAAATGCAGCAGAAACGATAACACTGTAGGTGTATTGCATTGAAAAGGGTCCACATCTTTCTCCCTACACCAGCTGCAGCACTTGTTCCAACGGCAGTGGTATAAGGATTTTGCTGCTGGCCTTCTGGCCAAAAGCGAAATTTCCATTACATCACGCGGGAGGTCCCAATCCTTGTACCTCGGCAACTGAGAAACCATGCGTGAAGTCTGAGTGTCTTGACCTCTGTATGGAGAACCCAACCCCCCTCTTGCGAGAGAAGGTCCTCTCTTTTTCGAAGACTTATTGGTGGGCAGGTAGACATGTCCAGAAGGTCCGAGTACCATGTACTACTGGCCCAATCCAGGGCAATAAAGATCATGGTTTCCCAAACTTTCTCAACCTCTTGATGACTTGTGGAATGACGGGGACTGGGGTAAATGCCTACTAGAGTGGAAACTCCCAGTCCACTATGAACGTGTCTCCAAGAGCTCCTCTTGGGGGAAAATTCCTGGAACAGAACAGTTTGCACTTCTGGCTGTCACTTGTCACAAACAGATCCACTTGAGGGGTTCCCCAAAGGGTGAAAATCTGTTGCAGGACTTTCTGAGCTAGTTCACACTTGTGGGAAACCGTGCTCTGCCTGCTCAGAGTGTCTGCCGCTGTGTTCTCCTCTCCGGCTTGGTGAACTGCTGATAGGGAGATTCCTTCTTGAATTGCCCAGAACCAGAGCTGCATTGTCTCTCTGCACAGTTGTAGTGACCCTACACCTCCTCTCTTGTTGAGGTAGTAGATGGCCACCATGTTGTTTGTCATTATCAGGACATTCTTTCCCCTTAGAGAGGGCAGAAAGGCCTTCAGTGCTAGTCTGACTACCCTCAGCTCCAAAAGGTTGATTTGTAGTTAGGACTCCAATGGCGACCAACGACTGCTGATTGTCAGATCGTTGGCGTGTGCTCCCCACCCCGTGAGTGAAGCATCCATTACTACAGTTATCTCTGGCCATGGTTGCCAAAAAGGTTCTCCCTTCAGAATGTTGTCCTGGCAGGCCCTGCTCAGAACCTGAAGTAGATCCGACATCTTGCCTGAGAAGTGACAGTACTGTGTCCTGAGAGCCCATTGAAGGGATCTCATTCTCAGGCAAGCCTCTGGCACCAAGAAAATGCAGGCTGCCGTGAGGCCAAGCAACCTCAAAAGTGGAAGGTTGAAAGATGCTGGGCATTCCGAAACTTGGTTAACATCTGCAGAATGTGTTGAGCCCTCTCCTCTGGTGGCAAGGATTTTCCCAGGGATGCATCCAGGATTGCTCCAATGAACTGGAGTCTTTGAGATGGTATCATGTGGGACTTCCTGTAATTGAGGGAGAAGCCCAGTCTGTGAAGGGAGTGGCAGGTTACACTGAGATGTTCCAGGGCTAGTTCAGGTGAACAAGCCCTGATCAACCAATCATCCAGGTAAGAGTAAACGTGAAGCCACCCCCCCCCCCACTTCCGAGACTCACTGCCACCACCGGCAGCAGCTTGCTGAAAACCATTGGGCGGAGATGAGCCCGAATGGCAGCATTCAAAACTGATGAGAACTGTCAACAGCAAACCTTAGGTACGTTCTGTGCTTGTGATGGATTGGCACATGAAAGTAAGCATCCCGAAGGTCCAATGATACCATCCAATCCTGGAGCTGGAGGGCCTGAATAATCTGAGAAAGTGTGACCATCTTGAACTTGTCCTTCCTGAGGAACTTGTTCAAGTATCTCAAGTCCAAGATAGGTCTCAGTCCTCTGTCTTTCTCGGGGATTAGGAAATAGGGAGAATACCATCCTTTGTTCCTCTCCATCACATGTAATGGTTTTATAGCACCTTTCTCTAGCAGGGTCAACAGGATCTGGAAAATTTAGCGAATGGCTTCCCGGTGGATGATGCTGAGGTCTCTGTATGAAGGGGAGACAGTAACCTGATCTACTGTTTCCAGTGCTCATGCATTCGCAAGAAATACCTCGCCATTCTTTCAGATGCTGGGACATTCTGCCTAGCACCGGGGTGTCCTGAGTCAAGACCTCAGAGAGGTTTTGAGGCGGCAGAATCAGCGGCTGATGGTAAAGACCCTGCTGCTTGGGCGGGCTTTGCAACTCTCACTCGTCCACCACAAGGGAATCTTCTTTGACCAGCCTGCCCTCTCACTCTTCCAACAGAAGAGTAGTAGTGAAAAGACCTTCCCCTCCAAGATGATCAGGTGGGCTGAAAAGGCTGTGGCTGCCTGATAGCAGCACCTAGGGACTTGGTTGCTGCCTTTGAGGTCTGCAGCTTCTCAAGGCTTTCATCAGCCTTATTACCAAATAAGTGCAAGCAATCAAAGGACATGTTGAGGAGTCTGGATTGAACATCAGGTACAAACCCCGACTTGCTCAACCACGCAAATCTGCGTATGACAGTGCTTGCCGCCATGGCCCTGCGGATGCTGTCAGCAGTGTCGAGACCTGATTGCATAGACTCACACACGGCCTCCTTACCATTCCTTATCAAGCCATCTCTTTCCTCACCTTCAGGGGTGTGATCAGCCGCCATCGCTATGCAGTCCCACAGGGTGAAAGCAAATTTTGCAAGAGCACATGTAGAGTTAGCAGACTTTAAAGCCATGATGCTAGCAGAAAAGACGTTCTTTGCCCATGAGTCAACGCGTGTATCCTCCATATTAGGGGGTAAGATTGGATATGCAGCTTGCTTAGAGGCAGACATAGCTGCTTGCACTACTAGACTTTCCGGAGTCGGATGTATTGACAGGTAGCCTGGATCGCTACTGGATTGCCTTTATTTTTTCATGAAATGTGTATTTACTGCAGGGGTGGACTATGGAGCCTCCCAGTATGCCACAGCCCTTTTTTGGAGTGCCACATGAAGTGGTAGTATAGGGCCATATTGCGGACCTTTTTCTAATATGTCTGTAAGGTTGTCTTGCTGAAATGAAGAAGCTGGTCTACTCCATCCTAGGAACTCTACAATTCTGGACGATAGGCTTCTGTATGATGCATCCGCATGATTAGCCGGGTCGGGTTTCCCAAAATGTAGCTCTGGAGAGGTGTCTACCCCACTAGCTGTCTTTAGGGCATCATGTAGCTCCCTAGCCCTGGTCTCTTCTGAAAGGAAGCATTCAGGAACATTAGCATCTTTATGAAAACCAGGGATATCCAATTGAAGGTCACATGGAGTGGTTTCATTTAAAGTTTAGTAGCCCTCATATATTGAGGTTAAGGATCTGGAAAAATGCTTTTTAGGTAGAGGTTTAAAAACCTTTTCTTCTTCCTGACTTTTTTGAGGCAAAGGCGTTGATGAATGTACAGCCGGCGTCAAATGTTTTTTACATCAGCGTGAATGGCGTCGACAGTGTTGACATCCGTGGTGTCGATGGTATGGATGCTTTTTCCTTGTACTTGTGCTTTGAAGGACTCGACCCTTGAATCAACGGTTTCTTTGACGATTTCTTGTCTCGTCAAGTACTCACAGTCTTTTGAGAAGTCTTAGGCCTATGACCAGGCTCGAGGGCATGCTGGGTTTTGGCTTGGCCTCATGCTTGTCCTCGACTGTATCATGGCCACTTTTCTTATGTTTCGAGAGGGAGGACGAGGCCTGTTCATCAAAGATTTTACTCATTTTGCTTTTTAAAGAGTTCCCACTCATCTTTGGAGGAGGATTTAGTTGGGCCGACTACGCTCCTTTCATCTGAACAAGAAAAAGAAGGAGAGGGTGATCTGTGCCTTCTCTTCAATTATTTTGATGATGAAAAGGAGTGTGTGCTCCTCGAATGGGATCGTTTTTGTGACCTTTTTTTAACGAGGAGATGAATCTCTCGACTTGTGGGATGACCTAAATTTCAAAGGAGTGGATGGGGATTTGGGGACAATCCTACCCACTGACAGTTTAGCTTTTCGCTCTTGTAAGGCCTTACCTGTCATCGACTGACAGGATCGAGAGTCCGCGGTTTTGTGCTTGACGCCCAGGCACCTGATGCATATTTTATGCGGGTCCACGATGGACATTTTGGTGCCGCAATCCAGGCACTTTTTGAAGCCTGTCTTCGGAGTAGGAGTCGAAGACGAGGCCATCTCAAAATGTTTTCTTGGAAAACTGAAGCATGCCGTAATTCTCGAAGCAATCATATTTGCGAAGAAACGGAACTGAAGCCAACAGGTTCTGTTTGTTGTATATGTACTCGACGATGACACCCACCGAGATGGATGATGCCCTTGAGGGACATCTGGTCGACCGTCTCGACGCACAGCGCCCTGCGCCGAGAAGACATTTTTTTCCGAAGTAGCTGGAAACAAAGATATCAGAAGATCAGGAATACGTGGGAGGAGACAATCCATTCGAATGGAGCATTCATCATGCAACATTACGGTATCGTGACAACTGGGGATTGGTGAGCGAAAATGTCATGTTAGAATGGAATTTGAATGTTTGGCGTAAGGAGGCATAGATTGGATGCATGGATAGATGCCTATGGAAAGTGTGTACAGGAGACTAAGGAACTATAAAAAGAAGTGCACATTGGGGAAGGGTTCTTTCGTTGGTGTTCCGCATGCAATCTGAGCTGTATAAGGACTGCTGACATTTTCCTGCCTTGAATGAACGGCCTATGCATTGTGCTCTGGAAATGCAAGCTATTTTCTGTTCCTGAACATTTGCCAATGGGACCGACCAAAGGCCAGGTCTCACATGTATTGCTGGCTACCATCGAACTTCACAAGAGGCCAAGTCTGTAGGCGCACTTCTGAATGCCGTGTGTGTCAACGCTATCTGCAGAGGACCTTGTGCAGGTACAATAAAAGAAGATAAATATGCATGTAAGTGTTAAGATAGGTGTTTGTAGTGAAGAACACTTTTTTTTATTGTGCACATGGTTTACATAAAACCTTGCACATTAAATACATACATCCCATTAAAAGATAATGAAAGTTATCATCACAATGTTAACAATGCATCCATACATAACTTGAAAACATTAAAACAAGTCCATTAAGTCATACCATCGAATCGTTCCTTCTGAACATATTTCCTTTCTACCAATAATTATTTAATTTACTCTCCTAATTAATTAATTTGACATTACAGATAAATTGAAACTAAGTGTCACACTGTGGAAAAGACCCAGAACTGTGAAGATGCTTCCACAAAAAAATGTCCAGAATTGATGTCTCAGATCCTTGACATAGTTCCCAAACCATATCAGACGCGCAGCGGTAAGTACTCCACATTTTGCTATCAAGTGCTTAACGGTCTGCACCACCCTTCTGCAATAACGACACATCATGCTGTCACCCTCTGCCATCTTCCACCTGTAACAATTCTCCAGCGTCAAAGATAAATTGAGTCAAAGAGCCTAATTCAGAGACGCGTGTTATAATTGCAAAACCCCATTGGAAAACGCTCTGTGAATCACGTAAAATTATACTTGCACGTTTCCATGATGGAAAGCGAACGAAATAGGAAGCACACACGCCAAGACTCTTATGAATGTTTGACAATTCCGGAAAAACATTCGTAATCCCCCAGAGCATCACAAGCATGGCACCAGTCAACACGCCAAAGTTGAAGTAAACCTTTTGCTACTTCCAAGAAGAAACGTTGACCTATTTTAAATGACAGAGAACGTGACAGCGAGATTAGAATGCACGAGCTTTGGGAGAGAAATGGTTATTGTTCTGCACTGTGCAAGTATGTTTAGCGGCAAGACTGTCTATGTGGCGCAGCAGCTTATGTTGTAGATTAAATTCAACACTTTGGAACATTTGACTTGAAGAACATAACTGCTTAGTTGTTGTTTGTCTTTGAGTTCCACTATGTTGGCATCACGTTAACGATGACTGACTGCTTGTGTGTTGGAATTAATGTGCTACAGTAATATTGATGGCACTCTGACAGTTTGCGCATTAGAATTATGGTGCTATATTTTTAATTTCAATTAGAAGAAAGGTTGTGCAAGTGTGATTCTCTTGGGTTTTAATAAATGAAGAGGGATGTTTTCATAAGCACAACCACAGCTGTGGGATTATTTTTCAAAACCCCCAACCAGCAAATAGTTCCCTCAGGATATTGCATTTCTTTGCGATCAGACACTTCTAGTTGTGCCTTTTGTATTAGAAATGCAAGCTTGTGAACACCAGAGTCCAAAGGTAATGGAAGCCTTTTCAAAGCCAATGGTTTTGTTTTTTGTGTAGAGTATGGGTGGGGTTGTATTGATATCAACTTTTGAAATCCTGCGAACTGCAGCTCATATAATTTTTGTTCTTAGTGTCGCATGTGTGAGAGAAATGGAGGACCAATTCTCCATTGTTTGTGTAGGCATCTGAAAGGTATTTGGCAGACACTGCATGGCAACTGCTGGAAAATGGTCTTAGAACCTGGGCATACGATATCCTGGAGAATGTCTATTTAACGACTGTGCCAGGGCACATCTACTGGCTTTGTCGGGGTTATTATGAGGCATCGGGTCTGATCCCTGCACTACATGTGCGAGATAGCGTCCACCATTTTGAATTATTCATGCATTTTTAGCGAGAGCTGGATTAAAGATGTAAAACTGCGTGGCCTGCGAGATCCAGAGCCTCTTTGCATCAATTTACTACAGGGATTTTTGACTGTATGACTTCACCACTTTCAGTCCCCTTTCCCATCTTGCAGAAGCCTGGAGGCAGATGCGCCAAAGTGACCTTCTCATAGTGATCAGTTTGAAATCCCCCGCATTTGATTGGCCAGGAGGTCAGGGGGTGGAACTGGGGGAAACTGTCTTTCCTGGTCCCTTTCAAAGATGTGCTGACACCCTGCCTTCCCAGAACCAGAAAATCTGCCCCCCCCCTCAGTGTAGAGGATCAGGGCCCTGAGTAGTCAGTTGCACTCTCATGGGTGATGAGGTGCTATATTTAGTAGACCCTATGAATTTGAGCATTTTTAGCTTGTTGAATTAGTTTTTTTACAGGTGTTATGTCTTTCTTTCATATTTTCCCGCTGATGGTATAACACGATGTATGGATTTGTACCTTCTACGTCCCGATGCCAATTTACGTGTCGTTGCACTTGATTGCGAAATATTAATTGTATGTTTTTACCTGTGTCTTTTTATGTGTGTTCTTAAACATATGAAATTTCAAATAAAATGTATTATATTTTTATAACATTAAGGGCTAATTGAATATTGTTCCCTCACACTCGCTTTTCTGCAATATTGATGAATTTAGGCATCCGTTTCATGTGTTAAGGACTCTCATCATCCTCCATGTTGACCAGCCCTGGCCTGGTGGTCAGTGAATGGTCAATAGAAAAGAGCCCAGCCTGACTGACTGAATGCCTCTTTACCAGCTCGTCCCTAGTCAGTATCACGTCCCTAGTCACGAGCCTCTGCAAGATTGCGCCTAGCAGCGGTCCAGAAATAAGGCGCTTATCCACAGAGCGTTTTCCAATGGGGTTTTGCCATTATAAAACGCTTCTGTGAATTAGACGCTAACATTCTGAGAGGAGATTTCAGCTTCCTAATATTGGTGTTTAAGTTGTTGCTGTGCCCCCTTCTGCCAGGGAAATGCAGTGAGTGCCCTCTACTCCCGAGAGCGGCGTACGCGAGCTGACCTTGGCACCTACTAAGCTGCAGTTTTAGAAACAAATCAGATCGTTCACATATACGAGAAATTGAGGATAATTACACTTACCTGCAGCATAGATTATGTGTACAACTGATCAAGTCATTGAGGCTCATTCAGATCATTCATGATATCAAACAAGTTGCAGCATGTTAAGTAAGCATTGTTTACACGTGTGCACATTACTTCATATACACAATGAAACCAGCCTAACATTAATTAAAGCAAAAATCGAGGGGCAAAAGGGACAGAATCTTATCTGTTAACATCTCCTCCCACCATCAATGAAAATTAGCACAGAAATGAAATGTCTACTAGCCAAGAACTGAAATACTGTAGATTAAAGATCAAAGAGGAAATCAGAGTGCTATCCACTGCACAGGCATCGCCTGTTACAGCATGCTAAACAGGAACATGACAAAGAGTGCAATATCTAGACAAAGTTAATTGCAGGTTAGGGAGACTGATCTCTAGTGTGCACATTGAGATATGCCCACTTAGAGTCCGTCATTGACCTCTTTTCTTTGTATTACTAGTGCGATCCAGCTATTACAACTTTCCACACAAATTTAAAAAAAGAAAACTGAATGTATATGCTGGCGCACATTACAGACACCAACATTAATAATACATAATAGCTAAAGCAGCTGATATTAATTACAATCATTTACACAAAATAATGTACCCATTTGGCATCACCAAAAACACTCAAGCCCTCAGCATTTGGATGAACTTTCCCACTCATCTAGATCCTCACAAAAGATCGACAACAATCTTCTCCACCACGCCCTTAGCTGCCATCCTACCCACTCCAAAAAAGCCATAATGCACGCCCTCATACTAACTTAAGTATACCCACTGACAACACTGCTTTCCTGATTGCTAGGGCAGCAAGGTCAGCTTGGCCTCCTGCGCTACTATCCAGACTCTGGTGACACACAGAACCATTGCTAGACTCAAGCCTGAGATACAACTGAGGCAAAAAGGGTGACCTCTTTTAAGCCAATCAGAATGCTCAGAATTCAGTCAATGGACTCTACTATTAGATTCACCCAAACATATTCGGTATTCAACCGCAGCCTAAGACCGGGCTTTCCATGCACAATTGTGTTTATTTTGCCACACGTGTTAGTAGCGTTACAGACCCTGTGTGGTGAAATTATCGCTGGAAATAAAGCCCTTACCCGAATCATCGGGCAGTCTATATCCCACGATAATGCCCCTTGGCAAGGTCTATAGTGTTTCATGAAAGCTCTCTCTTGCTTCTAATGAGCTTAACAGTAGGTGTTATTTCGCAAATGTAATCACATTTAAGTGATGGACTGTGTCAGTCTCTGACAGGATCCTAGCCTATAGCGGCAGACAGACAGCACTCTGAAGCAGGCAGGCGATTAGCACACAGAACTACCTCCCCGGCATCACAGTATAATAGCACTAAGGTGGGCAATGATGAACCATAGAGTGCCAGCATGTGCCAGAGAGCCTCACGCTCTAAAAACTCCCAAGCCTTGCATTCCATCACAACTCAGGCCTTCTCTGGGTCTTTCCATCAGGGAGGGAGTGCAAACCAAGCAGAACGTCCCGCCATTGCAGCTCATGCAGTGGTGCCCCTGTCCAATGAATTGGAAGGCTCACATGAAAGAGGTGCCCCGACTGAGCCCTAATCCAACATGTACATTTACTTCACAAACACCACTCTGATAAATACACTGAGTAATACCTTTGAAGCTGAATTACACAAGTCGCTTCAAACGCAAAACCAACCAACTTGGTAGCTGCGTCACAATTCATCAGTTGACCTGAGCAATGATTTTCCTTTTCTTTCCCTGTGAAGGTGACCTTTTGGGAGAGCCACGTTATAGCCATGGTCTTTTCCTTTGTTTCCCTCTAAATCTTTACCAGGGACACTCCTTTTCTTGTAGGAATCAGGGCTTCCATTAGTGGCAGCCCCGATGTTCCAGTGCTTAATTTGTATAAATAATTGTGCCAGAGCCCTAATATTTTCTAGCACTCCTGCGTGACACTGCGGGTGGGCACCACTGCAGCCACCACCCGTAGCAGCTCCCCACAGTGTCTACATATTTGGGGTTACACTGCAGCTCACACCTGCTCATTGTGCTTGATGGATGCACTGACTATCACCACTTCCTAATTAAAGTGAGTCTGAGACAAGTATTATTATTATGACATGTTTTGAAACACGCAGCACGCCCGCAGGCCTCAGAGCGCTCAAAGAGACGGACAAAAAACAAACCAACATAAGCAGTGCCAGGTCGGAGGAAGGTGGACAGGGAAAGGATCAAGCATCCTACATAAGTAGTGCCCGGCATGGCAACGGTACTGTCTATGCCTCTGTATGAACTCTATGTTAAATGTCTCATATGTCTAACTACTTATGCACTTGTACCAAAAACTCCCAAGCGATGGGATACACGTAACTGGATGATAGCGACCTGATGCCTGAGGGCTTGTGTTCGCTATACAAATGCAAAAATAAAGAAATAAATAGAAAGGTTTAGTCCTTTGAAGGAAAAAGGTGCGTTTTCACTGCCTTTTTAAAATTAGCAATGCATGGTATATTACTTATGCTTTGAGGGATCAGATTCCAGAGGGATGGGGCACATACATTACAGCTTGTGCCCCCAAAGGTTTTTAGCTTGGGCTCAAAAATAAATGCCAGCCCCCCTGGCAAACACCCCCACAAATTAAGCACTGCAGGAACCAATCCAGTTCTGCTCCTGAGCAAGGGGCTTGGCTATGCCGGACCAAGTATGAGCACCTGGGGATCTCCCTTTCCCTTGAGCAAGTTTACATAAAACCCTCACTATAGCAGACAAATGGGTAGCAGGCATAGCACCAAGTTGCCTCAACCAATGCCTAACCCGCAAAATCTCAGCCAGAACACTTAGATCGAACACAGATACACTATTATGCATCCCCCGCTTTAAAAACGTAAGGACAGGTAACTCTAGCTTCCCAGTAGCAGAATCTGGAACTCACTACCAGCTTCCATCTCAAATGAGCCATCCTTCCTTAAATTCAAAAAAGTCCTCAAAACTTGGCTATTTAATACATTATAAATAAGCCTCATAAGCTCCAACACAACAACCAACTGTGAAAGTATTCACTAATTGTAAGAATGTAAATGTGTACCACTATGCCTTCTGTGAAGCCTTGTTTGGCCATGTAACACAATGCAAATCCACTTGTGTAAACCGCCTAAAGAAACAATGTTGTATGTTCTCAAATATGCCATTATGTACCAACTAAATATTAAGTAATCGTGTACCCTACGCCGTGATACCCGAGGGTTTGGGCGTATAACCAAAGGAAATAAAAAAATTAAAAAAAATAATAAACTCTAGAAGATGCTAAGAGTGCCTGAAAAGAACCGTTTCACTGCCCTGCCACAGAAATACAGATGAAACGGTCAGACTAGGGTAGACAAATCATAAGTACTATAAAAACTAGAGCCAACACCCTGAGAGTCGGAGGGCAGATAGGGCCGCCAAGGACCTACAAGCCCAAGCCTAAGCTAGGCCCGAGCATAGTGAATACCCCTGGCCCCGGCTTAGGGCTGTTATCAGCACTGACCACTCTAGAAAAAGGAGGCAGGGGCAGCTATATGGGCCTTTGCCAGGGGTGCGAATACATTATTTGCTTGGAAAGTACTACAATTATTTTTCTACTTGTCCATGTTCCTCTCTCGGCCGCACATTGTTCTCTCAAACCTTGTGACGGTTAATATTTCCTCTGGCCAAACCTCCAATACTGATTTTTCCCAAGACTTTCAAACCCCTTTTCACCCCTATCGAAGCTCTTCTAAGCCAAGCCGCCAATATTATTCAGTCAACGGGGGAGTCAGCTCCAAATGTATAACACAGTCTGCCATGGAGCCCCGAAAGAAGAAACTCCCAAAATCCACTGTCCACTCCATCCAAAGTATCAACACAGAACCGAGACACACATTTACATTTCCACAGCATGTGCCCCCGGCATGTGCTAGAGCGTCTAACACCACAGCACTTGTCATCCTCTGAAAGGCCCACCGTTGGCATACAAACTTCAGTCCACTCTACTTGACCAGAAATGTGGGCTCAGTGCGCTCCGCCATGATAATAGATTCCACCTGCTGCTGCACCCAGGCGCTGTTCGCATGTGCCAGAGCAGGGGTGTGTAGGCCTAGAGAAGTTTTGGGAAGGTTTTTAGTTTCTGTAGTGTATTGTACCTCAACGAAAGGTTGTTTGTATGGATGGACGGCGACGTGAACAGAATCACCCGATGAGTCTCCTAGAATGAGGTCTTCTCTCCCAGGACAGGTCCATGTCTGGTGTGGAGATCAGCAGTTCCTGTGCAACTGAAGAAACTGTGCACACATGTGCTCTCCGATGAGGTTCTGTTTTATCCCAGTCAGCAGTTAAGCAGTTACCATTGACCATCAAAGACACAAAACATAGAACACTATAATACACAAGATCCCATTCAAGGCGTATCCCCTACACTTAAAAAGAATGATACATTGACTGAAAACCCCACAGGTTGCAAGTAACTATGGGTACCCTTCCACAGTGTGGGTTCCTTTTATCCGCTTTGGCCCACCAAATCTCCTTTAAGTGCAGGATGTCAAGGCAGAAAGGCATAGAAGAAAGCCTCCAACTTCAAATGGTCTTGCTGGGCCAGCTCCAGAACTTTCTAATGGTCCTTAATAACCAGCCTCTTGCTCAAACGTAGACAGAACAAAATGAGACAACCAAAGGGAAGATGACAACAGCTGATGGCAGGATCAAAAATCGACATGGCTAGAACATTTTTAATTCAAATTTGCAAGGGGATAGGTTCGGAGAAACAATAGAAAATAGTGGACAAAAAATGAAAGTAATTATTTGAAAAAGCAGACGATAGACAGAGGGCAAGTAGGATATATATATATATAAATTTTTTTAAAAGACTTCAAAAAATAAAAATAGGGTTGGCTTTCAAATTCTTTGGTCCAAATATGTAGAACATTGGATGTTGTCTTTCGAGACGTCCACTTTCAGCAGTCTGTTAGGATGCGTTCTTCAGGGAAGACACAGGGAGACGTGGAGGGGTAGGAAACTCTGTTACTATGATACCAGTTTCCAGAATCACCAGTGTCCCTACGAACATTAGGATCTTCAGGTATAGAAAGCCATGGAGACATTCACCGGCACCGGCTGAGTCCAGGAGCGCACTTCCAGCTGCCTCTCAAACAACACTCACACACACTCTCTCAGCATTCCATAGGCAGGCATTCCGCAAGCGTTCCACAGCACCCAAACTCACAACACAGGCCCGGAGGAAAAGCACGACATAGCACAGTCTCATTATAAGCATTAAAGTCACCATGTTGAAATGGAACATATAATGTACTCAGGATCACGGTTGCCCTCTACCTTTTAAGTTGTGTCGGGAGGATAGCTCAGTGGCAACACGCTCGCCTTGGAAACAAGATGACGTGGAGCAACCCAGGTTCGAACCCTGGGTCAGCACTTAGAAACCTCTGGGTATTAAGCGCGTTATAAATAACCAATTATAATTACTCTCTCTAAGTACAGTTTATCTATTTCAAGTGTGCGTGCAATCTGGTACAAGGGCCTAGGCCTCAGCGTGGTCCAAGGCAGTAAAGCGCGGCCATTGCTTCACTGTGCACCTACGTCTCTAGTCCAGATGCTGCAGTTAATTTGCAGTCCCTTCGTTGGCATCACAAGGCAGGGCAGCATGAGATGGCAGAGTGATGTAGAGCCTGGTTCAGGAAATGCTGCTTGCGGCGAGTTCACCAATATTCCCCCTGGTATGCAGATTTAAAGACAACACATTTGGAGGGAGTTTTGTTGTTGTGAAGATTTTTCAGATAGCTGGAGGTGAAGCACACCAAGGGAGCAAGAGGAATCAGAGGAGGGCCTGGCAGGGGACACAGGCAGCTAGGGATAGCCAAGGTGACAGCATGAAAACAAGGTGCACCAGAATGAGGCAATAAAAGGCCATTCCCGTTGTCAGGAATCATGGCAAGCCAATGTGGTGTTCTTGGTGCAGACTTGACTAACCAATGCCAGAGGGCTTCCTTTCCCAAAAGCTACTCCATTACTTTACATCAGTTTGGCAAATTAGCATAAATCGGCCACCCTCCTCCACGTTAGCCGGATCTTTCACCATCTCAGGCAGAGAAAAGCTGGATAGATGTGGATAGTGGCATATCTGCATTCACTCCATCTTTTGAAAGGTCCTCAGTGGCCCCTCTTTTTATCCCCGTCGTCAACACTCTTTGGCTGTTTGCATCCATGTTTCTCCGCCCGCAGTCACAGCCAAGTGATCCAGATCTACGGTTCGGAGGAATGTAGCCTTGCTC
Source organism: Ambystoma mexicanum (assembly GCF_040938575.1). NCBI lineage: Eukaryota > Metazoa > Chordata > Amphibia > Caudata > Ambystomatidae > Ambystoma > Ambystoma mexicanum. Next base: position 1,434,730,567 of record NC_090935.1, read on the forward strand.
CGGGAGACTTACGTTGTTTAACCGGTTTCCAGGTCACTACAGATTAAGCCATAGAGTTGCAGGCAATGTCTTCAACAAGGCTTGTAAACCCAGGATGCTACTTGCTTGCCTGCAGGACTAAAGGTGGACCTATTACACAATGAAGGACTTCATTTGCAGCGGTGTGTGCGGGTGTTTTCCACCGGCATGTGTATGGGTCCGATTCGCTCCCTTCCACAGCCTTCGTTCGCACAGCAAGTGGGGAGTTGTATATAGACCAGCCCTTCCACTTTGCCAGCGGCAAGGGAATTCAAGCCTGCATTCCTTGCGCGGTACATCAACAGCTCTACTGTTCATCTATGGCGCCTTCTCACTCTTTACCAGAATGCATGAAAGGAAAGCCCTACTTGCTTTCAAGGTTCTACCCACATTAATTTCATCGAAGGTATGGTCAGGTTTGCTCTCCTTGTGGGACCGCCATTTTGTTGTATACAGTACCAGTGTGGTCTTCTTTTCCTCTAAAGCCTTGCTTGTAATTCTGGATAAGGGGGACCACCCTACCCTTCCTTCTATTGCTCCATGTTAAGATTGACAGTTTGCCATCTTGGGAATTCACAGAAGAACGTCTTACACTAATAGCCTTTGCCAACCATGGGCAACAATGCAATGTCACCACCCGAGGCTGACCCAAAACACGCTAAGATGCGCAAACACAAGTTCTAGCCAGTCTTCTGGATGTCCAACAAGTACAGCCATGAGTGCAACTTTTTGCTTTTAAAACCTCTGGTTAATCTGACAGATATAGTTCTCTGAGTGTATTAACTGACATGGTCCACCATCTTAACCCATAAATGCACTGTCATATGTGTAGTTCCCTTCAAAATGCAGAAGGGAAGCCTACAGTCTGTTGAATGTTCCTTGCCACCCAAGTGTGCCAAATTACAAGGACTCTCCTTCCAGCAACAGAGAAAGCACACCACAACATCGGGAAAGAGAAACAAATACTACATGCAACTATTGAAATTCCTCTCCAACACTACACCACTACCTACCACCAAACACATGCATACACCATATTGGTCATGGTGCACTAGCAACCCATGTCCACGGTTATGCTCTGGAAGGACAAAACAAGTTCATTAGTACAAGCTGTTGACTAGAGACATGAGTGCGCCTACACCAGGCTGCACGAATAGCACTCTCTCCTAATTTCCTTCACATGATAGACAGTGGCATCAAAAGGACCGACGTCTGAGCTGTCACGCTCAGCAAATTTCAATGAAAGTCAATGGTCTTCAGTACTTAGGTTGTTAATTTATATGTAACTCTTTTTTCAGCAAACTAAGTACCCAGACATGGTTTTGGTTATGGGCCTGTCAACACGTGTTCTGCAAGTTAAGTCAGTGCACTTCTTCAAGGCAATTTTATCGGATTCTGTAATCCAATTCCAAAGTACAGTGGAAGAAGGAAAAAAAGAAACAAACACACCCAATATACTGTTTGAGTACTGTGCTCCCTTAATTTGATTGTCAAGTTTCTACTACGGGGCCGGAGGATTGCCATTAGGACCTGCCCTCACAAATAGGAGTCTGTAGATGGTACTGACTGGAAAGGTGAGCAGAGATGTACGGAGCAATGATTGACAACACGAACCCCCAGGCTAAAAAAGACAATGGAAAGAATGAGTATAGGACCCAGAGGACACACACACACAGTCAGAATGTAATTCTGCACCTACCTGGGGTAAAGACACTGTAGGCAGGAGTCGTACTCAGGAAACACGCCTTCATAGGTCCTGAGTCCAGAAACCCGAGAACCACAGGATGGCACAAGATGTGACAAAAATAACAATACTACACAAGGGCTTGACCCAACGGCATCAGGAAGAAACTAAAAGGAATGCGCCAGAGAAAGTCGCAGAAATCCAAGGGTATTGACTTCTTGGCGCTTCCCCAGTGGGATGACAGTGTGGTCTTCACCTACTGCACATGTTGGGGCTTCCTGGCCTTCTCTTTCCCACCTTGACCTGTTGCTTCTGGGCTTTTGGCTGCGTTTGGACCGTGCATCAAGTGGAAAGTGTTGAGAGTAAGAAGGTCTGTTGGGGGTACAACCCATCAAATACCATTAGGACCATGTGGCAAATCCCACCTGTTAAAGGGCATAATATGCCCTGTGGCAACGGTGTTGCATGTCATTTTACTAAAAAGACTACATACATCTTATGCAAGATGGTCGCACGTGGGAATTAAGAACTCATACAAATTGTAAAAGTAAGAATGTCATTTACCTTGGACAATGTCCATACAATAGTGTATGTGAAGGTAAGACGACACCACAAGTTAACATTTGTATTAACAAACCTTATTCCAAGATTTGGACTGGTAATTGTGCGGCACCTTTGGTAGCAGACTGTGAGGAGAAAGCATGTGGGAATGAACATCTTCTTTGGCTTGTTCTGGACAATGTCTGAGTAGCAAGAAGTGATGCTTTAGAAAACAAGTTAGCATAGAAAGAGCAAGCCTGGATATTTAATCCGAAATCATTGGAGAAAGGGCTGAATGCACAAGAAGAATGGGACTGTGCTGCACAAATGCTTTTGATATGAAACGTCTCAATATGCGTACATTGGATGTTTTTCTTACATGAAATCTGCCTTATATTTGTTAAATGTTTGGCCATAACAAAAACACGTTTTATCATTAGCAGTTTTTATTGAGCAAATGCAGTTAATATTGTGGAAACGGTCGTTTTTACTGTTAGCCTTTATGATTCATATCTTTACATTAGACGTAGGATTGTATTGATTGGACTTTGAATGCTGTCCTAATAGGAGTACATCGTGTTTGTCTCGTATTAAATCTGCATTATATTTGTTAAATATTTGCCCACAACCAAAATGCTTTCCATCATCACTAGTTGTCATTGATCACGTGCACTTCATATTTGGGAATGCAGTCTTTTTATTTTTACCTTTTATGATTGGTGTCTTTACGTTAGAAGAAGGACTGAACTTTAAACGCAGTGCTCTTTTTATGTTCCTTATAGATGGCATGGCAAAATACCCACACAACAAATGTGGATGCGTTCGTTTGCGCAATCTCTTCCTAACTACACAAGGATATGATTGAGGGGGCAATCATATACAGCAGTGATTGAAGATCACATGCATTCCTCCAAGGACACGGAGAGAAGGCACCTTGTGTAATCTTTTGGAAAACGATTTGGTGAAACCAGTATGAACATATGGGAATGCAATTGATAATATGGGCTGGTTAAGCGCTTTGTTGTCAGCTAAGACTTATAATATTTATGTGATTCTTGTTTAAACCGCCTATTAATCAGAGACATGCCACATTCTGTTAATTATATGAACATCTAGGGCCCGATTCATGGAATCGGGAGCAGAAATGCCACAAGGGTCACGCGCCAAGAAGGACCCTGCCCTGCGCGAGACATATGCGCAGAAAAAAATATTGCGCGTCCCGTGTATTCATGGATTAAAAGGAGCATTACTAGCCATCGTGCAAAAATAAGCTGCGCGAGGAGTGCCCACAACAGGCCCCCACGTACACCAAAAAGCAAGCTAAAGGCCAAACAAAGCACAAGCCTCTGCGTCCATCCCTGACCCACCATCCAGTACCAATGTGAGAAGGCGGGCCCTCCCCCGCAAGCCCAGGCTGAACCCCTGCAAAAATGTGGGCCCTCCCTCACAAAGCTAGGCTGCATACCTGCAAAATCACGCGCCTCACCTCGCAAGCCCAGGCGGCACCCCAGCGAAATGGCGTGCATCACCTCACAAGCCCAGGCTGCACCCCTGCAAAAACACGGGCCCTCCCTCGCAAGGCCAGGCTGCACCACAGCAAAAACGTGCTTCTCACCTCACAAGCCCAGGCTGCACCCCTGCGAAAACACAGGCCTTCCCTCGCAAGGCCAGGCTGCACCCCAGCGAAATTGTGTGCCTTACCTCGCAGGCCCAGGCTGCACCCCTACGAAAAACGCAGGCCCTCCCTCGCAAGGGCAGACTGCACCCCAGAGAAATTGTGCACCTCCCCTAGCAAGCCCAGGCAGCACCCCTGTGAAAACGCATGCCCTCCCTCGCAAGGACAGACTGCAGCCCAGCGAAATCGCGCAACTCCCATCGCAAATCCAGGCTGCACTCCAGCGAAAACACAAGCCCTCCCTCGCAAGGCCAGACTGCACCCCAGCAAAAATGCCGGCCCTCCCTCACAAGCCCAGGCTGTACCCATGTGAAAACGTGAGTCCACCCCCTACACCCTCAGCTCCCATTCTGGCCGCATACCCCCTCTATTGCACATCAACCACTCTAGCCCAGACACCACCTACCAGTTGCCTCCAGTCTTGGCACCGCCCACCAGCCCCCCCCCCCACTGACCTCCCTCACCTGTGACACCCCACCAGGCAGCCACCTCCAGTCTGGACAACACCCACCGGCCCCCCCACCTGTGACCCCCCCATGAAGCCCCCTCCAGACGGACACCACAAACCAGCCCCCCTCACCTGTGACACCCCCCAGGTAGCCCCCTCCAGTCTGGATGCCCCCTCACATATCACACCCTCCAGACAGCCCCCTCTAGTCTGTACACCACCCTCCAGCCCCCCTCACCTGTGACACTCCCTGGGCAGCCCCCTCCAGTCTGGATACCACCCACCGGCCCCCCTCACCTGTCAAACCCCCAGGCAGCCCCCTCCAGTCTGGACACCACCCACCAGCCCCCCTCACCTGTGACCCCCCCAGCCCCAGGCAGCCCCCTGACAATCTCCCACAGTACCAGTGCAATGCCTGTCTGCAGCTCACCTGAACCTCCATGGTCTGCCAGCACCATGAAGTGGAATACCAACATGTCCACCACAAACACGATCAACAGAAAGCACAAGAGATACATCCAGGACTGGAGAATCTGCTGACACACCCTTCCAGACCTTAATCAGTACACCCCATACACCTGTGACAAGTGAATGCAATGCCAAGTGGCATGTGCATGTTGGCTATGGCACATTGCCAAGGAATCAAAGCACATTAACTGAATGTGTGCCCACGACAGAAGTAAACCTATTAAAAATGTTCAATATCCACAAACAATGGCCAGGCGCGTCACAGCCTGAGCATCAGTGACTTAGGTGGAAGGGGTGGCAAAATACCGGTCAGGGAACAATAACATGACAGGGCCATGCATGGGTGATGGGAGGGAAGTCAGAGAGTGCATGAGTCACAGAGACCGGAGAATTGTGCTGCCACACCGAAAGAGCAAACATGGCTCACTTCTACAGTCCAGTGTCCGAGTATGGAGCAACAAATGAGAGAAGGCACTGTGTAACTACGCATGCATGTGGGTGTGTCTGCATGACATGGGTTTAACCTAGCAATGACAAACACGTGTGCCATTAACGTGACCATGGAACACCTCCACAGTGAGCACACCTTCCTCTACCCCACCCACACTGATGCCAAACACACAGTGAAGCTGCACAGGTAAATGCAAAGGAAAACATACAGTGCAGACCCAGTCGTCTGATGGACCCACCCCCACATGTCAGGCACATGTGCATCCTTCCATCCGCAACTATCACAGCAACAACAAAACACATGCATGCACGCCACAAGACACATGACTTGCAATGGAGAAATGCACTGACTGAAAAGTGAACTATCAAAGTTGCAGACACACAAATGAACTCCATGAAGCATGGAATGTAACAAAATGAAAGATGTATTGAATATAAATATGTACAATTAAAACGTAGAATGAAGGTCAAAGCAGTTCAAAGGAAAATATGAAATGAAATAAAAACCCAACGCCTAAATAACTATATACATGAAAAACTGGGAAGGAAAGCCGGCAAAGTCTGGGGAAGACAATAAATTTAAAAAAGGAAACCTACACCTAAATAACTATGTACAAAGGCAGCAGGCTAGTCCTCCTCTCCGATCTCTCTCAGCCTTTCCACAGGGCTGAGTCCAACGCCATGTCACCGGACCCCCGTCAGGTGGGCCTTCATCATTGCATCAGTGTCTCTATTACTCACGCTTCCCTGCATGTGGCCTCCAGGATGGCAGCCGCCTCCTTCCCCGACGTAGCGCAATCTTAGGGATGGCCATCAGTACTCTTGATTCCTGTGCCCGCTGCCTCTCTGCCACGATCTGCCCTTCATACTGCTGGAACACGGAAGACATTTGGTGCCTAATGTCCATGAGTACCTCCGGCCTCACACTTTCCACCTGCCTTCTTTGGGTGGTCTGCTTGGAACCAATTGCCTCCTCCTCGTTGCCACCTGCTGCCCCAGTGTCCAGTGCCTGCTACATTAATACGCCCTCCGAGCTAATGACGATCCCCAGGGGCATACAGCACCTGCACTACTCATAGGTGCTTGCTGTCCCTCCATTGCCTGTGAGCCTATCGGTGCCTGGGTAGGCATGGTGACCACCTCAGCTGCTGTGCCTGAGACTCCCACCTGGGCAGGGATGAGAGCTCCACAAGACGGGGCGTTGTGGGTGGAACTGGTGCACAGGGGGCCCAGCTCATATGCTGGCTGGAAGTCACCCTGGAGGATGACTGGTGCACAGAGGAGGAAGACGAGGAGGTGGTTGCAGCAGTGAACAGCCCATGAGTCCACCACGGAACAGGCATGCTGCAAGCCAGGACACAAGGCGGTACTGCTCACTGTGATGATGGCCAAGCAGACTATTAGTAACCTGCCCATCATCACGAATGACACCTGTCCGCCTCGTCAACCCGGCCAGCAGGGGCAGCACATTACCCCGGATGGACACACCAGATGGCAAGGGGGTGTTGGTCTGGATGGACACACCAGCCGAAAAGGGGGGGTGGGTCTGGGTGGAGGCATCCTGGCAGGCGCCCACTGTTGCATTCGATGCCCCAGGAACTGGATTTTGCAGAGGCACCTTTGCCCTTGGACAGGATTGCAGTAAGCACGCCCACCTCAACAACCCACCTGACCCCATGGGCTGGGCTGAAACAACCTCCTCCTCCACCCCCCCCCCCGGTCAGCCTGGATGACTCCAAGGCATCTTCAGCCATGGATGACCCCTGACCCCTGTGTGGCATCACCTGGCGGTCTCACTGCTGCTGAGGAGTCCCCTCCCACCTTCACTTTCTTGGACTTACCCCCAGCAGCCATGCCCGATATCACTGGCGCTGCCACAGCCACATCACTCCCCGAAGATGAGCTATCATGGGGGCTTAGCTGTGGCCTGCGCCTCTGCCTGGTGGAGGCATCCATGCTCCACAGCACTGATCCTGCCCTCTTCATCAGATGCAACTGTGGTAAAGGAGACACAGAACAGCAACATCAGTGTACTGAACCAAAGCCAACGTGACATCACCAACATTCACAGGAACATGACTAGTCAAGGGAACAACCATGAACCTCCACACCTACACCCACACACACACACACACACATGGGCATGCACCAACATCCCTGCCGACACCTGCCTGGGCATCACTCCACACAATCACATCAAACTACATGCCACTGTCCCAACCAATCAATTGCATATGCTATACACACATGCATCAATTGCACATGCACATGTGAGCATGCCAAGGCACCAAGCACATACACATGTCATGCACACACGTCAACTCAGAGGGCCAAAGCAGTGCCATGACCAATCACATCAGAGTCCCGGGAATGGCAATGCCTCAACGTGACTAAGCCAGACATCCAAATCCATGTGTTGCATCCAGGCGTGAGTGATGCCCAGTCACACATTCCTATTTTGACCACATACACTTGAGCATCATGCATGCACATGTCATGGGCCACACTACCTCAACTGGCACACTTGCCATCCTGGCACCTCTTAGACACAAGTAACATTGCATGTGCATGGTCTGCAAGCCAGCACTACAACACACAATGCAAATAAAAGCACATTTAAAATCCAAAGATGCCTGAATGCACACATGGAGAGCAATGTCTGGGGCATGCACGCAGACATCACTCTCAGAAACATACTCGCTGCAAGCATACGGGGGTCACTGCCAACATGCTGGTACATGCACAACACACATGCACCGTAGAGCAGTGTACCACATGGATACTCACCATTCGACTCCAGACGTTGGCGTAACTCACAAACCTGGAAATGCAGCGTCGGGTAGAACCTCTCCAGCACCCGCATATTGTTACCCGACAGCCTGTACCTTCATGCACGGTACCCCTCTGCGGTAGCACCAGCCTGGATGTATCGCAGGGCCTTGCCAGGGGTCCTGGATTTCAGATCCTCCCAGCGCTTGTGTACGGTCTTGAAGGTGCAGACTCCCACCCGCTCTGCGTTCATGGCATCCATGATGCCGTCCCAGATTAGCTGACATCCTTCGTTTTCCGCGTTGCATCACAGGGTTGAAGAGGGCATCTTAATCCTCCAGGACCTTCTCTACCAGGAAGGAGCCCCTGGCGCTGAAGTTGACAGCCCTCTGCCTCGCTGCCATGGGGTTGCCACTCTGGTCTGAGGATGATAGTGCTGACAAGGCAGCCCCCGAGGCAGGTGTGCGCGGGCAAGGTGGTCCTGGAGCTGGGCTGTAGAGCGGTGGTGGTGGTATGGCACGGTGGGAGTCCAACGAAGCAGCTGATGTGGTCACAGGGCTGGAGACAGGAGCATAGGCAATGGCTGGACAGCAGGCACTCCAAATGCAGTGCAGGTGGGCAGCAGGCACACACACTGTACAGGCAGCAGCAGATGGCAAAGTTGGAGGCAACACAGGGCAGGAGGAGGAAGGTAAAATGGCACGGAGGCAGGAGTGTGGGTCTTGCGTGTCTCGCAATGAAGGCAGCCGGAAACAGGAGTTTTTGCGCGTAAAAACAGAGAAAAGCGTGGGGACGTGAAAACAGAAGAAAGGCCCTCAGCGCGTAACTTATGCGACACGTGCTGCGTGCAGGCATTGAGCACGCCATATCCGGAAATACATAAGTACGTGTAAAAGCAACTCCGGACATGCCTGCGAAGGGGAGGAGACAGATGAGTGGATTACACACGCATTTTGGGGTGCTACGCATTCCGTTCACTTCAGGGACTGTACATACTTCTTATTTTGGTGGTGGCTTTGCCTCCGTGCATACACTTTTGATTTTTGTGAGGCTAATGGTGAGCCACGTACGCATTTGTTTCTACTCTGGCAGCCCCAGTGTATCGCATACCACTACTCTTACTTTTTTGGTAGCTTTCTGGCGTTCGTGCAGAGATTTGATGTGTTGCTGGGTGCCACTTCGTATCGCGTACCGCTTTTTACTTATTCCGGAAGCTATCCTGGTATCGCATATGCATTTATTTTAAGTTTTGGTTGGCTGTGGATTATGCGTTCTGTACGATCCACACCTGGGGTATATTTGAGCCTTGCTGGACCACAGAACTACGTCTCTCATCATGTAGGCTGCCCCCTCACTCATATTGCCCAGGACAATAACTTGGTGTGCCCTACATATTTCTGTTATGCATGGAATATGAGTGGAAAGGCCCCAAGAGGGAAAGTGGGCAGACGGGGCCAGGGACATGGGCATGCTGTGGAAACAGTTGTCCCAGCCCCAAGCCGTCGTAGGCATGCTGTGGAAGCAGCTGCCCTGGCCCCAAGAGGTCAGGGGCATACTGTGGAAGCAGCTGCCCCAACCCCAAGGGATCATGACATGCCCCAGGCCACTTGTGGTCTGGCATCTGGATCCCAAAGTGGTCCCAGGCACTCAGGGGTGGCACCAACACCTTGTGGCACCCATGGCAAGAAGGCAAAACCTGCACAGCAGGAACATGCTCAACCCCATGACACAGCACAGGGCACTTTAAGGAAGAAGAACTTCCATGATGAAGAACTCCAGATCCTTGTGGACTACATGGCCACTCACCACAGTGACATGTGCCAGCGTCCGGGGAGCACCCATACAACAGCTCAGCGAATGCTGCATTGGCAGCATGTCACAGACAAGGTCGACACCATAGGGTTTGAGAAGTGCACTGCTGCACAGGTAGTGAAGCGCTGGAATGATCTCACCCATCACACCAAGTCCAAGTTGGGTGCCAACCTGGCCTCTGCTCTGACAACTGGAGGAGGATCACCAGAGGAGGGGGAGCTGACCCAGCATGAAGAGGCTATGAGCCAATTCATACTACTGGAGCAGGTGCAAGGTGTGGGAGCCCTGGAAAATTATGAGGACATGTCTGGTGAGTGACCAACATTGTGCATCCTGAGTATGTGAAGTAATGCATTACCAAGATGTATAATTGTGGTGCACATCTGGCTGAATTGAAATGACTGCACTGGGTGACCCATGTCATGTGGTGGACTGACTCCTGTCCAGTGGACACAATAGTGGATACAAACCATGTTGTGTACATCAGTGGAACATGTCTGTGTGACACTACTGTAGTGGGGCAGTTGTTGGCTAGAAAGCAGGTGCCCCCCGCCTTCTCCAAAAAACACGGAATTACAGAATTAGAAAGAACACACTTGAAACTGCACTAGCAATTCTTCTGGAAATGCAGCTGGCACAAAGAATAGTTAGCTTTGCTACACAAGTAGGGACAGAGGAGGCATTAGCTTGCACAATTAGTTTGTCCTTTTAAATAGAATAGACTAGGTGGCAGGAAAGCGTGTACCAAGATAGGGACTCAACACTAGTAGGGCAGTATTTCTATATGTAGGGATGAAGTTGCAGTGTACCTATATGTAGAACTGAGATGTGGCAGGTATGCATCAGGCCGGTAGGCAGCAAATAAATGTAGAGCTAATGTGTGTTGCAGAAGAAACATAACGTGACAAAATGCCATTTTAAAAATGGCACCAGCAGAGAATTCAACCTTGCAACTTTAAGAAAGACCCAGTTGTACACACCTGAACAAATTAGGGAAAATGCTGTAGCCGGCTTGATGGTGAGTAGCCAAAGCCAAGGGCGAACCGTTGCAGGAAGTGTACATGGTGGAATAAGATATTATTGTGTCCGGTCAGTTGTCAGATAAATCAAGTTGCAAAGACACAGCAAACCTTTTCAAGTGTATAATATCCCAGGAAATCAGAAGGAGGTGACAGGTTAATGTATTCTGCGCCCCGGCTAGGCGTGAAGGGAAGACACAAGAAGCAGCTAAAGAAAGAACTAAAATAATGTGATTAAATCTTAGCAGGATGACTCATAAAAATAATTATTTATAAATCTGTCAAGAAAAGGATGGCAATAACAAGGCCTTGAGCCTCGGCACATTTTGCATTGGAGGTAAAACATGGGCTATTTGATTTAATTAAAACAAGGCAACACACTTGTCTCTTGCTCTCTCATAAATGTGTCAGGATGCAGCCAGTTCATCGATAGTGTGACCTCACGATTAGCACATGTATTTTTTCACTGCAGAAGTAATTCAGAGCCTACCAAATAATTTCCAGATATGATGAGGTAGCACTTTATTTGGGGAAAGGTCCATGGGTGCGGTCTTAGATAACGATTGTCCAATCCCTAGGAACACACATATAGGTTTCATATGTAACTTAGTAAAGGGAGCCAATGAGCAGGAGCAAAAGGTTTCCATAACTATGACATCACAGTGACCCTTTTCTACTATTTAAACTCCTGTTGTTTGCGTAAACATTGGAGAATTCTCGAGTGAGAGCTTGGTTTTTTATCTTGATTTTTTCCCCAGTCTATTACAATAAACTGGTTACCTTGCATTCAGCATACCACACTGCGCGTTGTCTCTTTTTTGACAAATGCCAGCAAGAGGGCAATTTGCCTTTTCTAATTCTCTTATCACTAACCATCCCCCACAAGCGTCCCTCAACATCTGCAACATGATACCTCTACGTGCACAATAGTTTGCTGCATCCTTCATGTGGGTGACCCACCTCTGCTAGGCAAGTGCATATGTCCCCAATCCTAATTGCTTTTCAAGCCATTCAGTGTATTGAATATCTTTTCACAGTTGTACGTATGTGTGGTAACTGTACCTTGTTCCTATCTACAACTCCATTAACTTACTCTGTCCACTTCACAGACCTTGCCTAGGTGGTCCTCTTACAGCCATACATCCCCTGTGACTATTTGCTGTTTTTTTTTTTACTTACGGCATGCTCTTTTTGTCCACAGTCCCTGTACCAAGACAACATTGGTGTGGCATGTGATGAATGTGACCTTGTATGTGCATATGTGTGGCTACCTGTTGCCATGTAATGTAATTGCACGTCACAGAGACACATGTCCATGTCCATTTCCCGGTATCAGGTAATATTATCCCCACAAATAATGTTGCCATATATGTGGTCACTGGGAAAGGCCATAGGTGACATTATTTGTGGGGATAATTTATGGGGTAAATGGGAGCAGGGATTGCAGGGGTGTCCACCGCTCCATTCAAAAAAAGATGGGGGTTTCCGGGGGTGTTCTCTGCAGGTTCCATGGATTAATATTGCTGCAAAAAAATGGCACCCTTATTGTATGGCAATATGTTTGCGTGGATATTAACACATGGAACCCATTTAACTGGTATTAGTCAAAAGTGTGTGGTAACATGGCTCCTAACGTGCTTCATAACAAGCCTGTTGGTTGACAATGTTTCTACTGGCACCATGGCCCTGGGCAGGGAATTTGTTGGCCAGTCTGAAAATGCTATGCTCACATTGCTTGTTGGCCATAGCATATGGGTGTTGTATTTCTTTGGAGACTACATGCATTTTGTTGCATGACAGGTATGTGATACGCATGTTTACTGTAGACATGTTGCGCATGAATCCACATGTCTTTTTCTGTCCATTTGCACCTGAAGATGCAACAGTTGCTTAGGAGGACGACGATGAAGAAGAGTATGTGGTGCTTCAGACCACCAGTGGAGGACATGGCGTGGCAGGCCGTGAGAACCCACTGGTGCTCCAGACCATCCTCAGCCATGCTGTAGACTCTTCAGAATCTTTGGACTCAGCTGGCTCTGATGTTGAACTGGATGTGCAGTCTTCAATGCTGGGCGGTGGGGAGGTGAGTGTACCAATGGGTGGAGCAGCTGTGGCCCGTGAGTCTGCAGAGGGTCGGGTGCCTTCACAAGGCCATTCAGTGGTGGCACCCCGTCTGCAGTGTTTACGGCTGCAAAGCCACCCCTCCGATGTATCGGTTTCTGGTCCTGGGACAGATGTCCAAGGGAGGGTTGCAGACCTGCAGCCAAGTACACGGGCCTCACAGCAAGGGCCATGCTCCCTTGCATCAGGCAGGCGTGGGCCCAGCACATGTGGGGGACGCGTCCAGCCTGGGCAGACAGAGTGGGAGCACTAGATGTTGCATTCTGCACACTGACAGGGTGCTGCCTTTGAGAGTTTGGCTGAGGGAATGGATATGGTGGCCACTTCCATGACCCCCCAGCAACACAGGTGGCGCAACAGCTACATGTCATGCAGTCCACATGCCGCTCCCACAGACTGCACATGGAAGCCAACATTAGGGGCCGATAGGCATATCTGCGGTATCTGCAGGCATCCCTACTTGCAGAGGGTCGGGCACACAGTGATGCCCTGAAGCGTGAGATGCTGGCCCACAGGAGTGCAATCTGTGAGGAACATGCAGCCACCAGAAGACTGTTACAACAGGAGGTGTTAGCATGGAGGCAGACAATCTCAGCAGAACTCTGTGCAACCCTTGAGGTTGTGCATAGTGACCTCACAGCCTTCCATGTGCTGGTGCATTCATCAGTGTCACACATGGCGGCTGCCACTGAGGACCAGGCCAGGGCACTGTGTGGTCAGCCTCCAGCACCACTTCCACCTGCAGATTAAATGCAGCATGGGGTGCCAGCACAGACCTGCCTCCTGGTCCACCGTAGCTATGAGGTCCATGAACCCATGGAGGGCTTTTTGTTATTTTTTTTTTTTGTTTTTTATTGGACGTTCACCCATGTGGATGCTGACATGCACCCTATCCCTCCCCCATAGAGAGGGTATGTGCAGCCTCTCCATGTGCCATTTGCCCAGCCATAGGCAAGCAGTATGCCTGTGGGTGTGGATGGTGTGCCACCACCATGTCCACCAGGACGTCATGCTGTGTTGCAACATTGTGCAGGACACATGCTGCCACAATGATCCTGCAGACTACTGGTGGTGCATACAGCAACACACCACCAGAGTGGACAAGGGAGCGGAAACGTGACTTGAGCACTCCGAAAGGTGTGCTCCACTATGGCAGAGTCACAATATGGGCAGTACCTCGGCAGGTGTGTTAAGGTTGCGTATGGGTGTCATCATGTGTGTGCTCAGAGGGTAGGCACTGTCCCCTGTAGATGTGAGAATGGTTGTCATTGGCATTTGCTGACAGTGTCTATTGGTCTGTGTGCAACATGCATGCATGTGCATGGCCATTCATACTCACCAATGAGCCATGTGTTATTTTATTTTTTATTTCAAACCGTTGTTTTTAGTTTGATCAACAAACTTTTACAACTTTTACATTCATCAATCTTGAATTAAAAACACATTTACAAAGAGTAAGAGAAAAAAATCAGCATTATGAGTATCACAATTCCATTAATATATAAACAATGTAAACAAATAACATACAGTTATTAGACAGAATTACATCGCATAAAACAAGATGAGGAAGGGGAAATGAGCCAGACCACAATTTGCCTAAATGTAAAACGAGCCTGTTGTGCTGCAAAGTATTTTAAGCAAGGAGCACAGTTCATTTTAAGATTGTTGTTTAACAGCAGAAGGGCTACAAAATGCACTAATTCTCTCCAAGTTGCTAGCATAGAAATCAATATACATTGGCCATCACAAAAGGTTAAACTTTCAACTCACAAAAGATTCAACCCATAACCCTATTTGAGAGCTTGTTTTCCAGTTCCAGATTTATGATTGTAAGAAGGCTGATCAACGACAAAATAGTTTTTGTACAATTACTCGACATGCAGGATAGCCAAAACCATTCCCTTGCATGTACCGTACAGCCCACTTTATCAATTCCAATAGCTTGAATACAAACTTTTTCAAAGTGCGCACAATAAACAACCAGAAGTTTGGTGGACTCTATCTGACTGAAGTCATTGCAAAATCTACAACCATTGACGATATTTAGCGGCATATGCAGCAACCAGCTCTTGGTTCTTTCCAACGTTAACATTTGATTTAATTTGAACCTTAAGTAAATGTCACATGCTTTGTTACATGGAAATTGTACAAGATAATGCTTATGTGGCAATCTGCCAGTACACAATTTGGCAGCTTCTTTGTACGATTTCAAAGCCTCAATTATATTCAAGGTTCAGGACCAATCATGGTCAAAAAGACAGTGTTTTACGTGCGCCAATCGAAATTCCAAGTCCGAAGGAGTAAGAGCCATTTCAGCTAATAGAGACACCATTTTGCCATAGTATTTGGAAATTGATGGTGGTTTGGAAGCAACTGTCATTTGGCCCAAATCCTCATATAATGAGTTTTTACGGGGGAATAGCATTTTTGCTAGATTTAACAGTAACCGCCAATTATAACGTGCTAACAGGGAAGTAAGACCCAGCTCCTGTCTCAATACGGCATTGGGAATGGACTTGGCTAAACGCAAAACACCCT
The DNA here is from genome assembly GCF_040938575.1 of Ambystoma mexicanum. Classification (NCBI taxonomy): domain Eukaryota; kingdom Metazoa; phylum Chordata; class Amphibia; order Caudata; family Ambystomatidae; genus Ambystoma; species Ambystoma mexicanum. Next base: position 1,434,746,109 of record NC_090935.1, read on the forward strand.
TCCATAAACCCCCTTGGAGTTGGTCAAAAATATTATCAATGTCTGCGAGACACATATCCAAAGCATACAATAAGATTGACTCAACTTTTAGTGTGTAAAATTCTATTAGTGGAATTAAAGAGAATTTGCAGTATTGGACATAAACCACACGCATTTTTGTTGCAAGAAATATTTCCTTTTTATTCAGTTCTTCTTTCCACATCATGAGTGAGTTTATGTCAGTAATTGCGTACCCAAGAAACCTAATAGTGGTCGCTCTTGCAATTGGGGTGTTATCAATGGTCCATTTCCAAGTGCTAGGATTCCTCTTTAGGTTCCTGAATATAAAGATATGAGACTTTTCCGCATTGAAGTGAATGTTATGGGCGCTACAGTAAGAGGTGAACAGGGACAATTTGGCTTGCAGGCCGAACGGGGTACGATCAAAGATCACAATATCGTCCGCGAAGGCGAGCCAATGTATCTTCAAGTGAGCTAGTCATGCGGGATAGCTAACCTGGTTTGCCCAAATTTCATTTATTCCACAAAGGTATAAGTTAAATAGGGCAGCCGACAGGTTGCATCCCTACTTCACCCCAACCCCAATAGGGATAGCATTTGTGGCTGCGCCCGTATGATTGACAAAATACAAATAGGCAGTGTTTTCATGTAATTTTGCAATTAGGAATATAATATGAGAAGGAATTCCCATCAGAGCCATTTTTTACCAGAGCAAGTCCTGCACCACACAATCAAAAGCAGCTGTCAGATCAATAGATGCCATATATAAGGGACCGGTTCTGGGAACCTTTGCTTTAGCGAGGAGGTGAGCCATTAGTGTTGCGTTTAATGCTGTCCCCATCTGTGCCCGAAATCCAATTTGAAAACGAGAGAGGATGTTGTGCTGTTTCAAATATGCACGGAGGTCTCGAAGAAGTAAAATTGCAAAAACTTTGGCCACTGCATCTATGAGGGCTATGAGGCCATATGGGTTGCCATGCTTCCCAGCTACCAGGGCCCAGTGCAGTGGGACATCCTGAAGATGTAACTATCATGTGTGCTGCTAGGATAGTTGGCATACACTTCAGTATTGATGCCCTGGAATCACATACAACCTGAACATTGATGGAGTGCCAATGTTTCCGGTTGTGGTAGATGTGTTCTGTTGCTCTAGGTGGACGTAGAGTTATATGGGTGCAATCAATAGCCACTAGCACCTTTGGAAAATGCGCCACCCCATAAAAATCCTGGACCACTGCTTGCCTTTCTGCCAGTGTTCTGGACATAGAGATATGCTGGTGGACAGAAGGTTGTGCAGTTATGATTGGCAACACCTGGTGTAGGCAGCCAAATTGCGTGGCCTGAGTGATGCCACCTACTATGGCGGTGGTCCATTGGAATACCCAGTGGCCAAAAATGCAGAACAGTGAGCACCTTTTGCAAGGTGCTCAGTGCTTGGGAGCACATGGTGGATGATGTGAGGCCATCTTCCCACTCTGTGACCAGGTCTAGGATGATATGGGTGGGGGGCCTATACCTGCCATATACCTGGTCATCAGGCATCCCAAAAAGGCTGGTCCGTGGGTGGAAGATCTAGGCCCTGGCCATCCTCGCCCTCCTGTGGCTTCCCTGGATGATTGTTGCAACAAATGGTGCATTCATAGTGGCTGTATTTGTGCGTTTGTTGTGCTTGTGTGCTTTATATACATTTGTTAAGGTTGCGTATGTGTTCCGGGATTTGTGTGTGTTTTTTCATGAACCGACGTCCCCAGTTCTATTTCATGAATACATACATTGAGCGCGTGTGGGTGGTGCAATTGGTTGAGGGTGGAACGTCCCTTGTAATACCGACATTTTTGCTAGTCATTCCTCAGTCCGCATGTTCCGCCCCCTTTTTAGGTGGCTGCGCGGGCCCGGTCCACCCTCTTCTTGGAGTCTCACGCAAGGAGTTTGTCGAGTCGCAGTGACGTGGCGGACCGGCGTGGATTCCTCACAAGTCCCAGTTAAGCCCTGTGCCCTGCTTTCCATGAATCGACGAACAGGCACGCCAGTTGCTTTTTTTCCACGCAGAATAGTCCATGAATCGGGCCCCTAGTGTCAGGGTTCCGTTGGTTTCCTCTCTATCTTATACCAGGTACACGCATTAGAAAACATCCAGCTCCTCTGATAGATCTACTGTTATAGCTTTGGATTCGGGGCTCAAACTAAGCCATCAGAACTCTCGTTTGTCCAGAGGTATGTGTTCCTTTTGAGAACGTTTTGGGTTGCCTTGGAAACGCATATGCATTCAAGGTTACAGCAGTGCGTCGTGCGTGCAATCAGCTGATCCGGATTTAAGCCCCGCCCACGCTGAATGGCACTGCTTCTGAATTTGTATTCTCATAGTATCGTATCTTGTTACCTTGTTGTCCTGGTTTTCGATCCTCTGGTCTGTCCTCTTGACTTCCTTACCTCGTCTATTGATTCTGCTGAACTGATTACCTGTTGCCAAACTGGAACGCCTACGGTCTGCACTCGCCTAAACCCTCCTTAATTGTTCTACCTGTTGCCAAACCGGAATGCCTACGGACTGCACTCGCCTAAGCCCTCCTCAATTGTTCTACCTGTTGCCAAACCGGAATGCCTACGGACTGCACTCGCCTAAGCCCTCCTCAATTGTTCTACCTGTTTCCAAACCGGAACGCCCACGGACTGCACTCGCCTAAGCCCTCCTCTATTGTCCTACCTGTTGCCAGACCAGAATGTTTTACTGGACTACACACGCTGAATCCTTCACGACTCGTCTACCTGTTGCCAAATTAGAACGCTGCAGGACTGCTTACCCCTGCTGGATCATCGCGCAGCCGGAAATCCTCAATTGTTCGTTGCTTCTTCCCTACTTCTTTTGCCGAAAGACACTAAAGAACTTAAGGGACATTGGCGCAACGGCGCAAGGACCAAAGACTTGTTTAGGCATCCTCGTGCCGACGGGAATAGGGAACAAGACTTTGTGTTTCCCGGATTACACCTCAAATCCAGCGATTCCTTCTTCAGAATACCCCAGAACACTCAACACCCTCCTATTGGTAAGCAAACTACTGTCTGACTCCTCCTCTCACCTATCTTGTTACCCTCAGTAATAGTTACCTCTCTTGTTTTAGGATACCTACCAGTCTAGCCTCGAAATCTCGGCCCAATCCTTTATTCTTACTTGTGAGTAGTAGCTATTGCTCTTGCCTTGTTACTTCATTGTCTTGAGCTGTGTGTTAATACTTGGATATTTTCTTTTTCAGCCAGCTGTGTGGGTACCAGGGTGTACCAAATATTTTCGGGCAGTACTCACCTCAATCTGTCCTTTTGTACCCTTGAGGGGTATATTGTCAGAAAGACTCAATTGCTTGATGGCGTGTCAAGCCACCACTTCTGAATTTAGGCTTTGGGCCCTAAGACCTAGACTGTCTACACATGGGTGGGGAGCTGGTTATCATAGTGAAGTTCTGTGCTGATTTTTACTCCATTTTTAATTTTTGTAACAATGACATCAAATGACTCTTCATACCTAAACAAATCGTTGATGAAGTAAATTGACAATAATGTCTATGAACAATATTGCATTGCATTCTAATTTAGAAGCATTTTACATATTTGCATTTAGATAATTTTTCCCCTGGCAAAGTCCTGCCCAACAAACAATAGGCATTCTGTCAAAGCCGGTTTGTGATCTACTATCTCTATTTTAAATTCATGATGGATTGACTTTTTATACAATATATGAAGGAAGGTTTTGGTTACCAATATGTATTAGGGAGTTATGATAAACTGTAGAATGTATGATCCTCATTAAGTATTAGGAATATATGGCTACACATATATTGTTAATAACATGTGAATGTTTTTTAGTATTGGAATTGTGTCAGGTATTGGAAGTCTTGAGTTTTTTGTATTTAAATACATTTGACTATTAGATTGGGAACACTGAACTTAGTTTGAACAATAGTATGACCGAGTCAGAGATTTACCTGATGTGTTTTCATTTCTTTTGATTTAGGCCACAAGAAATGTTTTTCTGTTGTATACATACAGGAACAGGACTGCCTGCAAGGACTGAATCAATCACTAGAGACTTAGACCACATCCAATCCTTCACAGGCCCCGTCAACAACCTCCATTCCAGAGAATTGATCAGAAATCACGCAGACACTCATGCACAACAGCTCTAGATCACTGACAGGCTAGCATGAGGAGAGAGCATACAGGTGCACCACCCCATTACCATAGATGCACAACACTCATACTACACACGCTTATGCCCGGTCGCCCAACCATGGATGCACAACACTCATACTACACAAGTTTAAGCCAAGGTGGCCCAATGCTTCACAAGCCGCTCCAGAATAATAAAGAAATGCACAGACTCCAGACAGATAAGCATACAGGTAAGGATAAAAAGCATCAGAGGTCCTGGGAAGACTGCACAACTGACCTAACCCACACACTTACACCATGACTTACCACGTAGGTCAACAAGTCACATTTTCCCATGCCAGAACCAATCAGTTACCTCACGGACGCCCCTCGAAGACGTCAACAAATCCAGACAGGTAAGAGATGGAGAGGGCCTATAGGTGCACAATACCCCCATCCCCAGCCAGACCATTCACCTTGTAGAGCACACAGACCTATTCATTGGCATCCTTACCACAGTCCAAGACATCAGTGGACACTTGAGAAGGTTTTGTGCAGCATATGATGCCTCTGAGGAGGTGCAGCTGATAGTTTGACTTATTAGAGATTTCAGAGATGTGAGGAGAGAAGGAGAGTGTGGAGTCAAAGATGACCCTGAGGTTCTTAGCCTCACAGGTAGGAGCAGGAAGAGTGTCGGAATAGAAATAATATTATGCCTCCTATTGTAATAGTTGTATGTGTATTGGCCTACACCAAGTTGTCTAAACATCATGCGCGAACAAACTCCACAACAAGGTCTTGACCTTAGAGAAATCAATGTAAGCCACCATCTTGGATTAAGCTGCCATTTTAGGTTCTCTTGTTATGCAGAAGTCACCCTGAACATCAAAATGGAGGCCAAATGACATGCCGAATAAGATTCTGGTCGTTGTGACCTCCGTACAGCTGAATAATTAATATGCCTGCAGGCCACTTGTCGGGGTCGCGAACAGAGACCTTGTCCTATTGTTGACCTATATGTAAATGTACTATTTATATCAGCGAAACTAATCGAAATGCATATATTAAAGGTTGACCTGGCAAGGAACCCTAAAACCAGTATTGTATTTCGCAGAATGGTTAACCCGCAAAAGGGTTGGCCAAGGGCTGGACAAATTGTATAAATAGCCCGGGTATTCCAATGTGCGGTCTCTCACTAACACATCGAACCCTCGTTGAAGTTCGTTATGTTATACTGAGAGCCAAATAGCTATCCGTTTGTCAATTGACTTGGTAACTGTTGTAACTTGAAATTAAGCACTTGTATGTTTCTTTGTAACCTGTGTTGGTGTGTTTCCTTTCGGGCTTCCCGGCCTCATATTATTTTTCTGTTTTCACAGTTGGCGCCTGAACAGGGACCCTCAAGATTGATGCCAGATCATTGAAGGTTGACGCAGGCTATCGAACCGGGATCGGACAGTGTGATACTGCGGGCCCAACCGAACGAGACGCGATACCTTGGCAGCGCTGCACGATCCGATCCTTGGACGATAGTCGTGTGGTCTGACACGGCATCTTGACGAGGGTTCATTTTTGAGGCGGAAAGATTTGTCGAAACCACCAAACTCAAGGTAAAATTCGTTAGGTAAGTTCTTTGGTAAACCGTACAGTCCCCCTTAGGTTTGGTCAGGTGTAGTCGTGACCCGACTCTTAATTTAGCCCTGACAATTTGAATTTGGCGTATTGTATCTGCAGACACAATTATTGACCAGGTAACACCAATTTTTTGTGAAATGCCTTGGAAATTGTCTAGCTGGTTTAGGGCATTGTTCCGCAGCGATCAACAATCTTTGGAATTTAGCCACCCGGCACCACAGGAGGGGTCGCCGGCGTGTACTATGTACTGTAAGCATGGCATTGGAAGTATAGTATTTAATGATATTTGGCACAGACAAACCAGACATGCCTCCAAATTTCAGTGGCCAATCAATGGTAGTTTCGAGATCCCCCGTATTGAATACCTAGAATCGGTCTTGTTAAAAAAGAAGGCCAGACCTGCAGCATTTGATGTTTTGCAGAATTGGAAAACAGAAGCGTTGCAGCAGCTTAAAAGTAGGGATAAACATGCACGCCGTCATAAAACAAATGCCGAAAAGGCATTGTTATATGATAAGGAAAAACATTCAGAGTCAGTCAAGAATATGGATAGGGCTTTCTCACTCAGTATCCAGAAAATCTATCCCTCTAGAGATTTTCATGTTTCCGAAGAATTTATTGATACATTGTTAAACGAACGCAGGCCTGGTGCCTCTGCGCCACCTCCGTATGATCCTCTCCCTGGTGCTCTGCCCATTCCTGCTGTTATTCCTGCTGTTATTCCTGTTCCCCCTGTACAACCTATTGCCCCTATTCCTCCAGCTGTTGTTCCTCCACCTACGCTACCACCTCTTCCCCCTGCGCCGATAGTAATACCTTCATTGAATTTGCCCGCACCTCCGCTCCCGAGTGGTTCTGTACCGACTGAAGTTGATCAGGGTGCGGGGTCAAAGATTGTCACTCGAAATACTGTCTCTGCAGAAAAGAAACAGGAATTATTTGCATGGGCTAAGCATTGTATGGAGATAGGTGATCAAGCTGATGTTTTCTCCACATTATCAAATATGGGCAATTTTCCCGAGAAATATCTTTTTATTGAAGGTTTGGGGACTTATTTATGTGTAATGTGGGGTAGATTACATGATGCAGATCTCCCACAAGGGTTGAGGGATCTGAATACTTTAGCACTTTCGAGGGACACTGAGGAGAAAGTACATGGTCATGTTGAGAGGTTATTTGAGTATAGGAGGGACTTAGAAAAATTGCGGGATGAGGATGATGAAGACGACAGTATGTATGTACAGAAACGGTTCCTTCCGTGTCGTAAATCGGCATCTGAGGAAGTACGAATCTGTACCAAAGATGCGATTCGATGGATCTCGGATTCATCGATACCGCCAGATGAAGTGTATGACACGTATAGTCAGCATACAGTAGAAATGCAGAGGAAGGTGATTCAGGTAATGGTATACAGTACCTGCAGGATGAATGTGTAAGGAAGAAGGTTAGTTGTCCTACAGAGTTATTGGGTATTTGTAAGAGGGCTTTTTCGCCTGACACTTCTTCGACTGCCTTAGCGCTTGACCTGGCTCTGTTGCTTAGTAAGCGATCGGAATTACCTATATCTCAGTTGCCAATGAGAGAGGTTCCTCCGACATTTGTCCCAAAGGTTGAGATTCCTGCTAACGTTGGGACAGGTGCACCCGCTGTGGCCATTCCTGCACATTATGTATCACAATTTGTTCACGTCCCGTTTTCGCGACAGGAAGTGAACACTATTAGACAATCAATTCCTGATATTAGGAAAAATCCGACAGGATTCTACAAAGAGATAGAGTCCGTTTTACAGTCCTCTATGTTCACCCTAAGTGATATTGACTTGCTATTCCCTGTACTCCTGCCATAACTAGGCTTGATGGGGAAAGACCGGCTGGTGAGAAACCACCGCAGGTAATACTCACTTTGCCTGATAGGATTGTTGCAAAATTGAAAGCCATAATTCCTGAGAAAAGAATTATTTGGGACAAGTTTACGGCCTGTGTTCAAGGATAATCTGAAGGTGCCAATGAATTCTTTAATCGATTCGAACAGGTATTCTCTGACTTCAGTGGACAGGACTTGGGCACAGAGTCTGGGGAAAAGGTTGTTTGTGGACAAATTTGTGCGTGGATTGCTGCCGGACATCCAGTCACAGATTATGTCCTCTGAGAGCGCTTGGCAGGCGAAATCCCAATCTGAAGTTTTGCACATGGCTCAGTATTACGAGAACCGTGTCAATAATGAAAAAGATAGAGTCGAGAAGAGGAAAGGAGATTTGAAGACTAAAGTATTGTTACAGCAAATTGTTAGAAATCCCAGAGGAGGCAAGTCACAAACCAGAGGTCAGTATGTTCCGCAAGGGAACGTCCCCTTGGGTCCTATGAATATTAATCAATGTGCCTATTGCCGCCAGGAAGGTCATTGGCGTGCACAGTGCCCCGTCCTTCGACAGAGGTCAAACAACACATTTGGGAGTATGGGGAGGCGACCTAGAGGTCGTCCCGGAGTGGGGGGCCCTGATAGAGGTCAGTTCTCACAAGATCCTCAGAAACCTTTTTCACAGGATAATCAGACTTCGAGTGTGGACACAAGAAACATATTTGATCACCCTTCTGCTGCCTACCTTTCTGAAGAGCTTCCTTTCGACGACATCTTGTTTCGTTAGGATTTCCCGAAGCAAGGTTTGGAACCTTCACCTATTCCCGTTAGTCAAAAAGGTCCCTACGTTAAACTGTTAGTGGGGAATAGGAAACATCAGTTCTTGATAGACACTGGAGCACGGAAGTGCTCCATTGATCATTCTCGGGTTCCAAACATTCCACTGTCAGGGCAAACTAATGTTTCTGTAGGGTTTTCTGGCATACCAGTTGCCTGTCCGGTTTCTTCGCCGGTGCCTGTTTCTTTGGGTCCCTTTATGGACCATTGTCCATTCCTCTTGACTTCAAACTGTGGAGAGAATTTGCTGGGGTTAAATCTGTTGAAGAAATTAAATGCAGTAATTCATTGTTCCTCTGACGGGGTGCGACTGACAATTTCACCACAGCAACTTCCCAGTTCTCAGTTTCTGACTCGACCATTGCCTCCTGAGTTTAGCATTGTCCCGGAATGTTTGTGGGCGGTTGACGACAATGATGTCAGCGTATTACAGGTTGAACCCATTAAAATCGTTTTGAAACATGGAGTTAAACTACCACGCATTCCGCAATATAAAATATCAGTTGAGGGCGAGCGTGCTTTGAAGTACATTGTTTCCGATTTTGTGCATCGAGGAGTGATCGAAGAGATTGCAGGTAGTTTATGTAACAGTCCGATTTTACCCGTGTACAAGGCGACAATGCAATCCCATTCCGTTTCATAATTGATCTAGGCGCTATTAATAAAGTTGTCGCCCCACAATTTCCAATTGTGCCTGATGTGACAACGATACTAACGATGATCCCTGCTACAGCTACTCACTTTAGTGTTGTGGATCTGAAGAATGCTTTCTTCAGTATTCCTATACACAAGGATAGTAGATATTTGTTCGCGTTCACCTTGGGGGGACATTTGTTCACATTTACTCGTGCACCTCAAGGTTATACTGAAAGTCCAAGCATTTATAGTAGGGCTTTGAAAGAGCAGCTTGACACCCTTGAATTGCCATCTACTTGTACACTGCTTCAGTATGTCGATGACTTGCTTTTAGCTGCAGATTCTGAAAGTGGTGTAAAGAAGGCACTGTATTGTTGCTTATTCATTTGGCTGAACATGGTCATAAAGCTTCGCTTAAGAAATTTCAATATTGTTGTCAGGAGGTCGCCTATTTAGGCTATCTCCTGTCAAAGGAGGGGAGAAGATTGACACCTGAAAGAATAAAACACATTTCTGGCATGTCTGTCCCAAATACACAGAAGGAAGTCAGAGCCTTAATAGGTATGGCTTCTTACTGTAGGTTGTGGATCCCGAACTTCTCACTAGTGATAAAACCGATGTTGGCCTTGACGAAGAAGGGCATTTCTTCGCCGCTGCCATGGAAGCCAGAACATCAACGATCATTTGAGCTTCTCAAAACCACGTTATGCTCTGCACCGGTTCTGGGTACTCCAAATTACAATAAGGCCTTTGTGTTGTTTGTGCATGAATGTGATGGATGTGCTTTGGCTGTGTTAACACAGGAACATGGAGGGAAGAATAGACCGTGCGGCTACTACTCTTCCGCCCTTGATCCTGTCGCATGCGCTTTGCAAAGATGTTTGCGAGCTGTCACTGCTGCTGCCGCATCTGTAAAACAGAGTGAGGGAATAGTCCTAGGCCATGATTTAACCCTGATGATGCCTCACTCTGTAGATGTCCTATTGAATAAAACCCAAACACAGCACCTCACCTCTGCACGGCTGACGAGGTATGAATTGACTTCGTTTGCCCCTCACATTCAAATTAAGAGGTGTTGTGTTCTTAATCCGGCTGAACTCCTACCTTTCCCGCAAAATACTGTTTGCGGTGACGAAGAATCACATGACTGCCTGTATACTACTGAACAGGAAACAAAGGGCAGGATAGACCTTATAGATACTCCTTTGGATAATGCGGAAGGGGAGCGGTTTTGTGATGGCTCCTGCTTCAAACTTCCGGATGGTACATCTACAGCTGCTTATGCAGTCACTACACTGAGTACGGTTGTTGAGGCTAAGAGAATTCCGCATAACTCCGCGCAGGCCGCAGAGATTATAGCGTTGACCCGAGCTTGTGAACTCTCCGAAGGGCGTACAGTAAATATATATACTGAAAGCCAGTATGCCTTTGGGGTGGCTCACAACTTTGGGAGGCTCTGGTCGGAAAGAGGGTTCCTAACCTCACATGGGACCAAGATTCAGCATGGCCCCCTGATAGTGCAATTGCTCTCGGCACTCACGCTCCCTAGTCAGTTAGCGATCATGAAATGTGCAGCGCATCGTAAGGTCATAGATGATGTGGGGAAAGGGAACGCTTTTGCTGACCAGATAGCCAGGCAAACGGCCACAGACATGTATGCTCTAAGAGAAACAAGAGATGCCTATGTAATGGATGAGGGTATTGGGTCTGTACGAGATATCCAAGCTGATGCCACAATAGAAGAGTCTAGGAAGTGGGCCGAAGGGATGGGGAAACTAGATGAAGATGGGTGTTGGGTGGACACATCTGAAGGGAAATGGTTGCTCCCTAATTCATATGTGCTGGCGATGGTTACGATGGCACACGGTCCCACGCATGTGTGTGCTCAGCAGATCACGAAAATGTTAGAACAAGTCTGGGTAAATGATAACATTTTGAAAATCGTGCAGCGCTATGTCCAAGATTGCATGATTTGCTTGCAGCACAATGTGGGGAAGGGGACAGCAACTCCAAGGGGTAGTTTTGGGCCTCCTTCTGTCTCCTTCGAGGTCATCCACTTTGATTTTATTGAGATGGAATGGTGTAACAATCTAAAATACGTCCTTGTGATCATTTGTGCCTTTAGTAAATGGGTTGAGGCTTTCCCCGTTAAAGATGCTACTGCCATGACCACTGCGAAGACTATGGTAAAGGAATACTTCCCACGATTTGGGTTGCCAAGAGTAATTTGGTCGGACAACGGTCCACATTTTGTTGCAGCAGTAATTTTGCAGATATGCACAGCATTACACATCAAAAAGCGATTTCATTCGGCTAGACATCCTCAAAGTGCTGGGTTGGTAGAGAGACATAACGGTATCCTAAAGAATAAGCTTGCTAAAACATGCGCCGGCATCAAACTGAAATGGACGGACGCCTTACCTATTGTGTTGTTAGCCATGCGTGCCACACCTCAAACGAAGACGGGCTCTCCCCATTCGAGGTGGTGATGGGGAGGCCTGTTAATATTTGGGGTCTTCCGAAGCCTAAAGCGTTGAGAGGTTGAAAATGTATTGCTTGTAGACTACTGTAACCAGTTGACTAAAAATCTGTATCTCATTTATCATCAGGTTCGATCAGCTTTACCTGTACGGTTTACGGGCCCAGGACACAATATTCAGCCTGGAAGTTGGGTCCTGGTGAAGGCCTACGAAAGGTCTTCCTGCCTCACGCCTCGCTGGCGGGGACCCTACCAGGTGCTGTTGGTCACCCAGACAGCAGTGCGGGTGGCTGGAAAGAAGCTTTGGATCCACGCGACGCATGTCAAGAAACTTCCTCACCCGACGCCACACGTTACAGAAGAAGCAGAACCCCTTGCTGATGCTAGAATCTCAGATCCTGGAGTAGCAAATAGCGCTGTGAGTGTGTCGGAGAATCCCTCTGAGCCTGTGGAGCTTGTTAGGAAAGATTTCGTAATTGTAGGTAATTTTCCTTCCATGTGGCAACCCCTAAACTTTTTGCTGTTGTTTTTCACCTTGTTCTCGACTTTGCCAGAGAAGTGCAGCCTTCTGCCGCACTCCTCTGGGCTTTCGCTCCTTTCTTACGGGGAATCTGACATGTCCTTAAAAAAGTCAGTACCGGGGAACGCTGTTTTCCGTAGTTTCTTTTATCATGTTGCGGCTTTCGTGCAACATGACACAAGAGGGCACTGTAAGCTAAGTTACTGCTCTCTTGGGTCTCTAGCCTTCTACAGGCCCTAGATACTCTTTTAGGATTGTAACTGATCGGTGCAAGTGATTCACGGACGGGAATGGTGGCAGCGATCGTTTCTTGTGTTTTGAGCTCCTTTTGGCGTTTTAAGCGCGTTTCTCGCGCTTAGCCCAAAATGGTGGCCTGGCTCCCAAAATGGCCAGACCACAAGGCTCCTTTGTCCTGTCCGCTGACCGTCTTGCTCCCTTCACCTTCCCCAGGTCGAGTCGACCCGGGGCCTTCCTTATTTGGGCATGTACTTTCCCGCGAAACACAGATGCTTTCGCGGGCTTCTACATGCCTGGTGTGTGCCTCCAGGATGTGGGCTGGGATGTCTGGTCCCAATACACATCCTGGGTGCCAGAGAGTCTAGGGTGGTGTGAATGCCTGGGACTACCGTGGTCCGTGATAGGTCCACGAATGGTGTGAGTGTTGATGAGCGGATCTCCCATTGGGTCCCCTCCGTTTTGGCGCAAAGGGAACCATGGATAAAAGGGGGCTGGAAACACCACTACCATGTCGATCTCCTGAGTTCTCACGAACAAAGGAATACAGGAGCCAAGTATCCTGCAACCAAGAGGCTGAACCGAGGAATCGCTGGTGACCCTCTTAAGGACTGCTCCTCTGCACTGCTGTCGCCTCGTGAAACCCTTTTTACCTTTGATCGAACCAGAAGGCCTGTACTGGTACTTCAACCCTTGGAATAGCAGGGACAGCTATTCTCGGCATCTTCACCATCTCCTGCTAGTAAGCCTTCGGAAGCGTCTCTGGGCCATCCAGCAGACTGACCGGGGGACCAGCCTACACAGGAGTCTTGCTCTCTAACCGCCGCCAGGTTGTGTAGTATTTCCAGTCCTTGTCACTCTCACACGATTCGTACACTTGGCGCTCCCAGATCTGAAGTGAGTAGTGTACATTTGGCTCAGATACACACGGCCGCTCCGTTGCCCTGCTGTGGTAACAAACTGTGCGGGTTCCTTTGTTTGGGACATCTTTTACTCAACTCTGCTGCTGCAGACTCAACACGACGACGAGACGTCCCCTGCTCTTCTGAACCTGCCAGCGACTGAAACTGACGCGGAGAAGCCTGGGTCTGCTTGCATCGGGGACCGGTGAGTAGCATAGCTAGGAACTGGTCGCCCTCCTGCAGGAGCCCATAGCTTTTTCCCGCTGTGTCAAAACAGCATGCCTTTCCGTACTCGCGCTCTGCTTCTGCCCACAGTGGAGGCTGCGCTTGAGTCGCGGAACACTGTTCTTCTTCATTTGTGCATTACACTGAACTGCCTGATCTCCCTCGAAGAGACTCCCCTTTTGCCCGTTGGCACCAGCGTGTGCAGGTACTTTTGAGCACAAGGCTCCACTCTTCGTAGGGCTCGGACTTCCTTTTAGTTAGGTGCCTCTGAAGGCGGACTGGGTCTAAGCAGTATTTCACACTGCCTGTTTTCCTTCCCTTTTAGGTGCATTACACATTTCGTGCATCTAACGCTTGAGACTTGTTTGTATTTGTATATATATTGTATTGGTATGGTATGTGTTGGTTTACTAGAGTTGTATTGTGATTTCTCGCTACGGTCATTGTTTTAAAGGCCTTGGAATAAATGTGTATATATTTTTAATATAACACCTGTTTGGAGTAGTTTGTAAGTGTCCTTGCTTTGTGTGCTCATTGCGGGCTTTCAGTCACCCTCACCCCTCTTGAGACCTAGTCTTGACTGCCGCGATCGCTACCCTGATTGGTCTGGCTTGTCCAGAGGTTACCGTGTTCCAAGTAATTAGGTTGGCCTGCTGAACTTCTACGCCGCCAGGACAGAGTTCAGAAATCCGTCTTAACAAATTGGTGTACAGCGGTGGGATACGACTGAAGGTATCCAGTGTTGCACACGAACTAAGGCATTTCAAGTTATTCCTACCAGGACACGTAGTGAATTGTTGTAGTATAACTTTAAAAAGGCCATAGTCCTATCTAACAGTATGGAAACAAATACCTTGTTAACTTTAAATGCTTCCAAATCAGAAACATTGAAAAAGATGTGTGCAGAGAGAGGTGTTTCCTCTCAAGGCACGAAATTGGATATGATCCAAAGAATTGTGGTGTGGCAAGAAGCGCAGCTTGACGCTATAACTTCTGAGGACAGTGCGGAAGGAGGTGGGGCTGCTCTCACTGGTAGAACCGACGGTTCTGCCGCTGCACTGATCCACCGCGACCACGAGGACAGGGAGGATGAGATGTCTAATGTTTCCTCTGCCAGTGCTGATGGGGAGGCTATGCTTGAATTCAAGAAGCAAGAGCTGCGGTTTAGGCAGAAGGAGCTTCAATTCAGCATAGCCAACCTAAAAATCGAACAGGCAGAAAAATAGAAAGACAGGGATCACCAGTTGGAACTGGCCAAGCTTCAGGTTGCAAATGGGTCCAAGGGTCCTGGACATGGGTCTGGGGCCTCCTCTCATCCACGGTTTCCGAAAGATCTGCTCAGTGTATATGAGGAAAGGAATGACATTATGGACTGGCTGAATGCGTTTGAGTATGCATGCGAAGTTCAACAAGTTGACAATGCTGATAAGATTGCCTGGTTACTCAGCAGACTGCCCCATTCTGGCTGTAGTGCCATTATGGAAATGTCAAAGGCTGAGCGAGCTGATTTCACAATGTTAAAGCAAACTCTCATTTCGAAGTTTGGGAAGACTCCGGCCCAATATTTGAAACGATTCAGAGAGTATAATAAAAAGGAAGGTGGTACTTGGGTATCTTATGTCACCGAATCCTTGAAAAACTTAACTGGCTGGGTCGAAGGTTATAAGGTTTCTACCTTCGAAGGCATGATAAATCTTGTCATGCTGGAACACATTTTTGCATCTTCTTCCCCGCAGCTTAAGCAGCATTTGGCCGATTCGAAGGAGATAGATCCAAAGAAGCTGGCCATTGCAGCAGACTTATGGGTGTCACATCGAGTGTCCCATAAGGACAAAATTCATCCTGGTAAGCAGGAGGAAGGGAAAAAGTCCAAAGATAAGGAGGGTGGAGAATCTGATAAATCTTCTTCTCAAAAGGGCCACAAAAAGAAAAATAAGGGTAAGACACAAGAGAACTCACAGGGTAGTGGAGGTCAGCCTCCGAAACAGAACTCTGGTTACAATAAGCCTCCCTATGTAAACAGACCCAATGGATCTTGTTTTGCTTGTGGAGCAACTGACCACGTGAAGGGGGATCCCCGGTGTAAGGTTAGACCTTTGGGGGTCCACTCCGCTAATCTGGCCTTCTCCTCCTACGAGGAAGAAGAGATTACAGGAGCATCCTTCTCCTCAGACTCATTTCCCAGCGGGATAGAGGCTGAGGTAGTTTTAGTTTCCCTGGGTTCCTGGGAGCCTAAAGTCGCAGAGGCTTATGCTAGGATTCCAGATAATACCAAGCACTACTTTAAAGACAGTGTGCTGATCAATGGAGTAGATACTCCAGCTCTTAGGGATAGTGGGTGCAGTCGAACTGTAGTGGATTCTACCTTGGTAGACTCAGAGGAAGTTGCCAGAGCTACTCTGATGCCCACTAAGTTGGCTGACGGCCCACTCCGTATGTTCCCAGTAATACCTGTAAATCTTACTTTAAATGGTACAGCAGTCAGGATTCCAGTGAGCATTCAGAGAAACGTCCCGGGAAAGGTCTTGTTAGGTAATGATCTCAGAGCTTTAGGGCTCGTAGGAGACACTGCCGAAAGACCCTACACACGGTCTCAAGCACGGGCAGCATTGGCCAAGACCAATCCGCCGCCCCAGCCGAAGGGGAAACCCAAGGCGAAAGGAGTAAACAAGTCAAGACGAGGGAAAGAGAATATTCCCCCGAGCTCGCCTACCACTGCGGTGGAGGAAGTTGGTCAATCGCCCGGGCCTGACGAGGAGGTGGCGATGCCTGAAGTATTTGACCCCAACGATCATCCTGAACTAAAAGACTTGTTAGTAGAAGGTGGTCCTGATAGGGACGAATTCAGTAAAGGCCAACGTGAGTGCCCATCTCTGGAAGGCCTAAGGAGACAGGCCTGCTGCCAGCTTGAGGGTGAACCTCCTGGGACGCATAGGATTTATTGGGAAGGTGGACTCCTGTATAGTGAGCCCACAGAGTCTACAGAAGGAGACCATAGGAGGTTGGTGGTTCCCCTTGCTGTAAGACCCTTCCTCCTGCAGTTGGCGCATGAAGTGCCCCTTGCTGGTCACCTTGGTATTAAGAGGATCAAGCAAAGGTTATCCATGCACTTCTACTGGCCCAAGATGGGGGTGCAAGTAGAAAGCCACTGCAGGAGTTGTGCCTCCTGCCAGTTATCTGGTAAGGTTGGCTCGACAATCCAAGCTCCATTGGTACCACTCCCAGTTGTGGGGGTACCATTCGAAAGGGTAGGGATCGACATCGTTGGTCCCCTTGACCCGCAAACATCCTCAGGCAATAGGTTTATCCTGGTGCTGGTCGATCATGCAACCAGATATCCTGAGGCCATCCCATTGAAAACTGTAACTGCCAAGTCAGTTGCAAAAGCTTTACTTGGCATATTTACTAGGGTTGGCTTCCCTAAAGAAGTTGTGTCGGATCGTGGCAGCAACTTTATGTCGAAGTATATGCAGGCTATGTGGAAAGAATGTGGGGTCACCTACAAGTTCTCTTCTGCATACCACCCCCAGACCAATGGTCTGGTGGAACGTTTCAACAGAACGTTAAAAAGCATGATTGGGGCTCTGGAAGAACCCCAGAGAAGAAAATGGGATCTTCTTTTACCATGCTTACTGTTTGCCTACCGAGAGGTACCACAGGAGGGGGTTGGCTTCAGCCCCTTCGAACTTCTGTTCGGTCACCCTGTACGGGGACCCTTAGCCATAGTCAAAGAGGGTTGGGAGAAGCCCACTCCCCCTGTTACTACCAACGTAGTTGATTATGTGCTGGGGCTCAGAAAACGGATGGTACTTCTGATGGGCTTGGCTAGTGATAAATTGAAGGCAGGACAAGCGCTGGTGAAACATTGGTATGACCAGAAAGCTTCCCTCATCAACTTTACACCTGGTCAGCAAGTCCTGATCATGAATCCCATAAGGCCTCGAGCTTTACAGGACAAATGGTCAGGCCTTTACACAGTGGTGGAGCCCCTGGGTGAGGTTAACTATTTAGTGGACCTTGGAAGGCCTGGACAGGCTCCAAAAGTGTTTCACGTGAATAGGCTGAAGGCTTTCGTCCCAAGAGTCGAAATCGCAGCACTGCTACTGGCTTCAGATGTTGAGGAAGAGGAGTCTGAAACTCTCCCCGACATGTTCCAAAGCGGTCCTTCAGATAGCTCCTTTGAGGGTGTCCGAGTGGCCCCTCACCTGACTTCTGATCAGCAGGCTGAGGTGAAAAGTTTGCTTAGGCAGTTTTCCCCCGTTTTCACAGTCGCCTGGTTTGACACCTTGGTGCAAACATAACAGACACAGGAGACAGTGTACCTACCAAAAGTAGGGGATACAGGATGTCAGACAAAGTACGGTCTTATATTAAGACCGAGGTCAACAAAATGTTAGACCTTGGGGTGATTGAACCCTCTAGTAGTCCTTGGTCCAGCCCTGTGGTTTTGGTTCCAAAGGCAGGCACTTCTGAATTGAGGTTCTGCGTGGATTACAGGGCTCTGAATGCTGTCACCAAGACAGATGCACACCCCTTGCCTCGAACAGATGAGCTGGTGGATACTTTGGGTGCCTCCAAGTACCTCAGCACGTTTGACCTCACTGCTGGCTATTGGCAAATAGCTTTAGCAGAACATGCCAAGGAGAAGACAGCATTTTCTACTCCAGACGGCCTTTACCAATTCGGTGTAATGCCGTTCGGGTTGAAGAATGCACCTGCCACTTTCCAGAGGCTTGTGAATCATGTTTTGAATGGGTTGGACGAATTCTGTCTTGCATATCTAGACGATATAGCAGTTTTCAGTGCCACCTGGGAAGACCATGTGAAACACCTCGGGATTGTGCTCCAGGCTCTTCAGAAAGCACACTTGACCATAAAGGCTAGTAAATGCCAGATTGGACAAGGCTCAGTGGTTTACCTTGGACATGAAGTAGGTGGAGGGAGGATACAGCCTCTACCCAGTAAAGTACAAGCAGTACAAGACTGGCCTACCCCCACTACACAAACCCAAGTGAGAGCCTTCTTAGGACTCACGGGGTATTACCGAAACTTTGTGGCAGACTATGGCACCATAGCTGCCCCTCTGACTGCCCTCACCACTCCGAAGAAACCCAAGAAGGTAACTTGGACCGACGAGTGTGAGAAGGCCTTCAACGGCTTGAAAGACTCCTTGTGCCAGGCCCCTGTCCTCAGGGCCCCTGACTATCAAAGACCTTTTATCGTGCAGACGGACGCCTCTGACACTGGGATAGGAGCTGTACTATCACAAGTAGATGAGAAGGGTAAGGAACACCCTATTGGTTTTATTAGCCGCCAGCTTAAGGACAGAGAGCTCAGATGGTCCACGGTAGAGAAAGAATGTTTCTCTGTTGTGTGGGCCCTAAGGAAGCTGAGGCCCTACCTCTATGGGACCCACTTCACTGTGCAAACTGACCATAAGCCCTTAAAGTGGCTAATGAACATGAAGGGGGAGAATCCAAAGTTGCTTAGGTGGTCCATAAGTCTACAAGGCTTCGACTTCACTATTGAGCATAGGCCAGGTGTCCAACATAGCAATGCTGATGGGTTGTCCAGAATGTTTAACCGACCTGAACAAGAGACTCATCCAGGGGTGGATTAGTTCCCCCTGTCCATAGTCTGGGAGGGGCGAGTGTTAGGAAAGATTTCGTAATTGTAGGTAATTTTCCTTCCATGTGGCAACCCCTAACCTTTTTGCTGTTATTTTTCACCTTGTTCTCGACTTTGCCAGAGAAGTGCAGCCTTCTGCCGGAACTCCTCTGGGCTTTCCCTCCTTTCTTACGGGGAAACTGACATGCCCTTAAGACAGTCAGTACCGGGGAACGCTGTTTTCCGTAGTTTCTTTTATCATGTTGCGGCTTTCGTGCAACATGACACAAGAGGGCACTGTAAGCTAAGTTACTGCTCTCTTGGGTCTCTAGCCTTCTACAGGCCCTAGATACTCTATTAGGATTGTAACTGATCGGTGCAAGTGATTCACGGACGGGAATGGTGGCAGCGATCGTTTCTTGTGTTTTGAGCTCCTTTTGGCGTTTTAAGCGCGTTTCTCGCGCTTAGCCCAAAATGGTGGCCTGGCTCCCAAAATGGCCAGACCACGAGGCTCCTTTGTCCTGTCCGCTGACCGTCTTGCTCCCTTCACCTTCCCCAGGTCGAGCCGACCCGGGGCCTTCCTTATTTGGGCATGTACTTTCCCGCGAAACACGGATGCTTTCGCAGGCTTCTACATGCCTGGTGTGTGCCTCCAGGATGTGGGCTGGGATGTCTGGTCCCAATACACATCCTGGGTGCCAGAGAGTCTAGGGTGGTGTGAATGCCTGGGACCACCGTGGTCCGTGATAGGTCCACGAATGGTGTGAGTGTTGATGAGCGGATCTCCCGTTGGGCCCCCTCCGTTTTGGCACGAACGGAACCGTGGATAAGAGGGGGCTGGAAACACCACTACCATGTCGATCTCCTGAGTTCTCACGAACGAAGGAATACAGGAGCCAAGTATCCTGCAACCAAGAGGCTGAACCGAGGAATCGCTGGTGACCCGCTTAAGGACTGCTCCTCTGCACTGCTGTCGCCTGGTGAAATCCTTTTTACCTTTGATCGAACCAGAAGGCCTGTACTGGTACTTCGACCCTTGGAATAGCAGGGACAGCTATTCTCGGCATCTTCACCATCTCCTGCTAGTAAGCCTTCGGAAGCGTCTCTGGGCCATCCAGCAGACTGACCAGCCTACACAGGAGTCTTGCTCTGTAACCGCCGCCAGGTTGTGTAGTATTTGGAGTCCTTGTCACTCTCACACGATTCGTACACTTGGCGTTCCCAGGTCTGAAGTGAGTAGTGTACATTTGGCTCAGATACACACGGCCGCTCCGTTGTCCTGCTGTGGTAACAAACTGTGCGGGTTCCTTCGTTTGGGACGTCTTTTACTCAACTCTGCTGCTGCAGACTCAACACGACGAGACGTCCCCTGCTCTTCTGAACCTGCCAGCGACTGAAACTGACGCGGAGAAGCCTGGGTCTGCTTGCATCGGGGACCGGTGAGTAGCATAGCTAGGAACTGGTCGCCCTCCTGCAGGAGCCCATAGCTTTTCCCCGCTGTGTCAAAACAGCACGCCTTTCCGTACTCGCGCTCTGCTTCTGCCCACAGTGGAGGCTGCGCTTGAGTCGCGGAACACTGTTCTTCTTCATTTGTGCACTACACTGAACTGCCTGATCTCCCTCGAAGAGACTCCCCTTTTGCCCGTTGGCACCAGCGTGTGCAGGTAATTTTGAGCACAAGGCTCCACTCTTCGTAGGGCTCGGACTTCCTTTTAGTTAGGTGCCTCTGAAGGCGGACTGGGTCTAAGCATTATTTTGCACTGCCTGTTTTCCTTCCCTTTTAGGTGGACTACACATTTCGTGCATCTAACGCTTGAGACTTGTTTGTATTTGTATATATATTGTATTGGTATGGTATGTGTTGGTTTACTAGAGTTGTATTGTGATTTCTCGCTACGGTCATTGTTTTAAAGGCCTTGGAATAAATGTGTATATATTTTTAATATAACACCTGTTTGGAGTAGTTTGTAAGTGTCCTTGCTTTGTGTGCTCATTGCGGGCTTTCAGTCACCCTCACCCCTCTTGAGACCTAGTCTTGACCGCCGCGATCGCTACCCTGATTGGTCTGGCTTGTCCAGAGGTTACCCTGTTCCAAGTAATTAGGTTGGCCTTCTGAACTTCTGCGCCGCCAGGACAGAGTTCAGAAATCCGTCTTAACAGAGCTTGGGGAACAGTCCATTTTGTCTCAACACTCTTTGGAAAGGTCACTTCCGGAAAACGTTGTTTCAAGTTCTGCGACTTCCGTAGCCTCTGATACGTTGCTTCCCTCAGGAAGTGACGTTACCTTATTTCCAGATCAAACAGTACCGGGAACCACCAGGTACGACCTTCGATGAAGAAAATAGAACTACGGCACGGGTTTTGCCTGTGAATCTGGAAAAGAAAAGAGTCATTGAGAGTTTTGTTCTTGCAAAGGAAAGTTTTGGAAAAAAAAGGGATTCTGCTGGCTAGGGCTGGGGAAGGACTAAGAAGTCGCGCGACCGCAGTGTCGCCAGCAACGAACATTGGGGTCGTCGATTGAGAAACTACGATGCCTGCCACTTCCACCGCTGCTGCTCGCATTGGACTTGTAAATAAGGGGGTGACCAACTCGGACAATGAACAATGTGCCTGGGCCCCGAAAACGTATTGCTGTGTTGTGATAATAGTAATTGGAATTTGTATAGTTGCTGCCTTGGGACTCTGGTACTTTGAAGAAATGTATCCTTTAGAGCCTCTTTTGCCAATTGAAATTGTACCTACTGCTCTGACTCCCTCTGTACACCTTCATACTTTGTCACCTAGGGACTCCCAGCATAGACGAAAGTATCATAATTACACTTTAATGATAATAATGAATTCAACACATGCCATTTTTAATAAGAGTAATTGCTGGATCTGCACCCATTTACCGCAACATGGGAACAAGGGGCTAGGATGGTATGTTCACCCTTTACCTTTAACGACTGCTTGCTATGCCTCTCTTAGAGCACTATTCTTTGGCCGTTGGAATGACAGCATCTCAGGGAACTTTGATGGAACTAATTTAAATGATTTTGAGAAACATGAATTGACTCCCCTGGGATGCTCGCTTTTTGCAAATAGAAGTAAGCCTAATGTTGCTTCTATTAGGCCATCTGATAAACTGTCTCTTCCTTTCCAAACTCTAATTTCCTTTAAAATGGCTCCCATAGGCAATAAGGACGCCGTGCCTCCTTCCTACTCCATTAACCATAGGCCCGATTCAGTTCCCTTCTGTGTACAAAGGAATGGCACCCGGTCAATGGGAGATTTTGAAGGTTGTGTGAACATTGTAAATTTGACCGGGGAGAACAGGCCTCTGTATGTAGGGGGGCCTGTCTATTTCATTTGCGGTAGTACAGCATTTCCCTGGTTGCCCAAGGATTGGCAGGGAACCTGTTATTTAGGAATCCTGTAACCTGGGGTATTCATAGCTAGCACATTGGAAGTTTCTAAGGCTCACCCACGGCGGGACGAGAATGGAGATACCCCTGGGCAAATATTGGGAGATATAACAAAATCAGTTGTCCCATTTTGGGGACAGATAGCAAATTCTGAAAATATTAGGGGACTAGCAAGAGTACTGGAGAGAACCATCAACCGGACCACGGATATACTCTATAATATGACACTGGAACAGAAAGCAATAAGATTGGTAGCGCTCCAAAACCGGATGGCATTAGATGTCATTCTGGCAGAACGTGGTGGAGTATGTAAATTAGTAGGGTCCGCCTGTTGTGTTTTCGTACCAGATTCCTCACCGACAATTTTCAAGGCAATACAGAACTTGCACGTCCTTAGTTCAGAAGTACATGTTCCGGTGGGAGAGTGGAGTCTTAGTACTTGGTTCTGGGACTCCATACGATCCTGGGGTTGAAAGGTGCTTACTGTCATACTGGTTATTTTGGGAATTCTGCTATTTCTTTGTTGCTGTATCCAATGTCTACCTAGTATATGTGCAATGCTAGGGGGATGTTGCGCTCAGGCGGTGAGCACGATAGGACATAAAATGTATGCCTCAGATACAGCATCTCAAGAGTTCGTGTTGCAAGAGGTTCTGGTGTACGACCTAATGGCTATAGATATTACAGATAACGATTCAGGATGTATGGACGACAATGCATGGAGTTATTTACAAAGACATTAGAAATGGTATTAGCACTTGGCATAGGCTAAAAGGAGGGTTTGTCGGAATAAAAATAATATTATGCCTCCTATTGTAATAGTTGTAAGTGTATTGGCCTACGCCAAGTTGTCTAAACATCATGCGCGAACAAACTCCACGACAAGGTCTTGACCTTAGAGAAATCAATGTAAGCCGCCATCTTGGATTAAGCCGCCATTTTAGGTTCTCTTGTTATGCAGAAGTCACCCTGAACATCAAAATGGAGGCCAAACGACACGCCGAATGAGATTCTGGTCGTTGTGTCCTCCGTACAGCTAAATAATTAATATGCCTGCAGGCCACTTGTCGGGGTCGCGAACAGAGACCTAGTCCTATTGTTGATCTATATGTAATTGTACTACTTATATCAGCGAAACTAATCGAAATGCATATATTAAAGGTTGACCTGGCAAGGAACCCTAAGACCAGTATTGTATTTCGCAGAATGGTTAACCCGCAAAAGGGTTGGCCAAGGGCTGGACAAATTGTATAAATAGCCCGGGTATTCCAATGTGCGGTCTCTCACTAACACATCGAACCCTCGTTGAAGTTCGTTATGTTATACTGAGAGCCGAATAGCTATCCGTTTGTCAATTGACTTGGTAACTGTTGTAACTTGAAATTAAGCACTTGTATGTTTCTTTGTAACCTGTGTTGGTGTGTTTCCTTTCGGGCTTCCCGGCCTCATATTATTTTTCTGTTTTCACAAGAGGGCTCAGGGTGGGTGGCTAGAGAGTGAGAGGAAAGCAGGGATCTAGTGATCTGATGAGGAGGATCTCTGTTTTACAGGCATTAAGGCAGAGATCATTGCTTTAAGTGGGCCAGGGCCAGCTGGGGCCGGGCCCCGGCAGTCTCTAAAAAGTGGGCCTGAGCTGGGGCCCCCCAGTCCCACCACGCCATGGCGGGACACATTATCCCGCCACGGCCGTAGCCACGAAGGGAGATGCGCCTGCCACTTTAATGTCAGGCAAGCTGACAGAAGTGGCAGCCACCCACAGCGTCGATGAAAGCTGCAGTTTGAGCAACGCTGTGGCTAGCTGGCACTTCTCAGTCACTGTAACTTCTCTTGTGACCCCTCGAATGTGGGATCACAAGAGGAAGTTATGGTCCCTTTGTTTGCCCTACCCACTTCACTGAACCTCAGCGCACCCAAGGGGCTCCCTGATCTAGATCACAAAGCTCCCCGGTTCGCAGAGGATCAAAGAAGCCTGGGCTCTGTGATCTGTACTCTGAGCAGAGCACAGATCACTGAGCCTGAGGCGTCTTTGTCCATTGGCAAAGCTTTATAAAAGATGCCTTGAATTGATACTTTTCAAGCCATCTTTTAAAAACCTAGAAATATGTAACATATTTTTTTTGTCAACGGACAAAGGTGCCTTGGGTTTTGTCCGCCCTCAAAGCTTTTTAAGAGATGGCTTGAATTGTGTACGTTTCAAGCCATCTTTTATAAACCCAAAATATGTTGCATATTTCTAGGTTTATAAAAGGTGGCTTGAAAAGTACACCAACCATAGTAAGGTAAGCACACAAGTGTGCGTGCCTTACTATGGTTTGTGCATTTTCAGGCCAACTTTTATAAACATAGAAATATGTAAAATGTCTATGTTTATAAAAGATGGCTTGAAAAGTACACAAACCATAGTAAGGTACGCATACAAATATATACATGCTTACATCCATTTATATATTTGTTTGCGCACCATGCTATGGTTTGTGCACTTTTAAGCCACGCATACCATGGAAGCCACGACCCAAAATGAGGGCCCCCCTCCATCTCTTACCCCACTTAAATCACTGGCAGAGATCATTGGCGGCACACCACTCCCGAATTGTGGACAGACAATTCGGGATGAGAAAGCGAGAGAGAAGATGCGGCTGAGGGGAGCCTGAAAGAGAGCTTTGTATCATGCGCATAGCACTGAAAGCTGGAGCAGACTGCAGCTATGTAGTGGGCAAGAGGTGCCAGGTATTGGTTGAACAGCCAGGGAGAACAATTAGACCCCTGGGGAACAGCACAGGTCGAGAGAGTTAGAGGAGAGGAAGCACCCAAGTTGGAACTGAGAGGGTTGATCAGAGAGAAAGGAGGTCAGCCAGGTCAGAGCCTGATCAGTGATACCCAGGTTATCACAGAGCCAGTTGAGCAGGATGGCCTGGTTGACAGTATCAAAAACAGAAGAGAGATCTCGGAGGATAAGGACAGAAGGAAGGTTAGAGTTGAGGTTTGAGAGCAGGTCTTCACGGATGTTCAGGAGAGCAGTTTCCGTGCTTCTGGCCACTCTGAAGCCAGACTGATGGTTGTGGAGACAACCAACAGTTTCAGCGTGAAGTTTAAACTGGGAGATGGCCAGCTTTTCCAAGAGTTGCCCAGAAAAGGAGTAATGGAGATTGGGCAATAGTTAGCCGGACTGGAGGGATCGGCAGAGGGTTTCTTAAGGAGAGGGTGCAGAAGGGAGTGCTTGAGGGGAGAGGGGAAGATTCCAGTGGTGAAAGAGTGATTGCAGAAGTCGGTCAAGGCTGGAGAGTGTGTGTCAATGTGGTCCTTGATGTTTTTGGATGAACAGGGGAGAACCTGTTTCGATGAGACATTCATAGATCAGACTTTTCTAGAAACATTGTCAGGGGTGAAAAAAGGAAAGAAGAAAAGGGAGGAGGAGAGGCGGCCACAGGAAGGCAAGGAGTAGAGGAGGAGGATGGAGAGGAGGAGAGGGTGGACAGGATGTCCTGGGTTTTTGTGATGACATGAGAAGCCAAGGATGTGCAGAGTGCCTGGGAGGGAAGAGGAGAGGTAGAGACTGCTGCAGGGTTGGCCAGCTCCTTGCTGGCTTTAAAGAGTTTGGCCCAGTTGTTTGATGCCACAGTGACGAGGGCTTGGATGTGTGCTCTCTTCTTAGAGAGTCGGTACTGCCTTTGGAGCACACTGCAGGCCAGTTTGTCACAGGGTGCACCTGATGCCCTCCATTTCCTCTCAGCCACCCTACACTTGTGTTAAAGGGTAACGAGCTCTGAGTCATACCAAGAGTTGCACTTGGCTTTGGGCTTCAAGCAGATCCTCATGACAGGGCAAGTACATCAGAAGTGTCAGAGATAGAACACTGGAGGTTAGACACGGCTCTGTCAGGCTGTGAGTCTGTTAAGGTGAGTATCACGAGAGTGAAGCGTACCTGTAGACCTGGAAGAAGATCTTGACGTGGCAGCCAGACTGACGACTGTCTTCTGATGAGTAAATGACACGGGGTACCGGCCTCTCCGCCACCCAAGGTTGAAACAGGGTGGAAGATGGACCGACTCCCAACGCCACGGGACGCACTCTCCTGATTAGCGTGGCGTCAGGACAGTGCAAGCACTGACAGGAGAGGCAGATGTTGAATGTCCTTTGACAGTAGAGTCCGAAGTACTTTCCAAGAAGAGGTCCCAAGGACCCGGTAAAGAGGAGCGTTGAGGAGATGCTGGTATTGCTGCTGAGAGTGTACAGGGAGACTGAAGTAGATGGTTGAGCCAGGCACCCGCAAACCACTGGTGAAACAAAAACGACAGGCAGGTTGATGTTCCTACTGGTGCAGCAGCTGGTAGTCTCAAAAGTCCCGAAAGGAACCAGGTAGCAGCTCAGACAGGAGTGTGGGAACCAAACCCAGGAACTGGACAGAGGAACCAACCCCAGGAACTAGACTGAGAAACCAACCCAGGAACTGGACTGGGCAAGGACAGAAAACGGGAACCCAGGAGAGAGGGAATGGCACCCCAGGATAGGGAACTCCGGGACCCAAAAGGACCTCCAAGCAACACCAAAGAAGGGAAGGACCAGGAGCCACAGGAAGGGCGAGAAACCAGGGAAGAATTCAGGCTGGAGCGGGTGAAAATACAGGGCAGGAACAGGAGAGCAACAAACGAGTGAAGAACACGATCAGGGCACAACCGCGTTGAGACGCCACTTGCCCCTGATCGAAGCTCGTTTTATGGGATGGCCGGCACCCGAGAGGCTTGAAACGCAAACCGTCTCGTTGCCGGGTGCCGGCGCATCCAAAGCGAGGCTTGAGGCGCAAGCTCTCGCCGTGGAGAGGGCCCAATCTACAGCGCAGAGGACTCCTGACGGGAACCCTAGAAGCTCTCCCCATGGCGGATCCCCGGAAGCGAAAGCGCGGGTAGATCCGCCAAGAGGAAGGAGAGCGAGCAGGTGCGGAGAAGCCCGGTCTCCAGGTAAGTGG
Source organism: Ambystoma mexicanum (assembly GCF_040938575.1). Classification (NCBI taxonomy): domain Eukaryota; kingdom Metazoa; phylum Chordata; class Amphibia; order Caudata; family Ambystomatidae; genus Ambystoma; species Ambystoma mexicanum. The sequence continues at coordinate 1,434,773,551 of NC_090935.1, forward strand.
CGTGACAGAGTCAGCCAGAGGTGCAGGAAGGGGAGAGAAAGTGGCAGTGAAGGCCTCAACTGAGGCACGCTTCATGGGTCGGATGACCGAGAAAGTGGATGACAGTGCTGGAGTCGGCTTGGACTAAGGAGTAGAGAGAGAGAGATGGGAGGAGAGGAGAAAGTGGCCACTCTTGAGAGAGGAGTGGTTAGAGGGTTAGATAGGGGGAGGTCTGAGGAGTTCAGAACATCCAAGGCGTACCCTGCAGAGTGAGTCGGGCCAGAGGAAAGAATAGAGAGAGAAAGAGAAATGCAGAGGATGCATCCAGGCGGATGTTGAGGTCTCCAAGGAGCAGAATTTGAGTGGTAGAGGCAAGGAGGGCGGAGGAGGAGAGGTCAGCCCACTCAGAAAGGAAGGAAGTTACCTGGCCATGCGGCCAGTAGATAGTAGCCACAGTGAAAGAATGGCCAGGTGAGAGAGAGAGAGCCTGCAGACCAGGCATTCAAAGGAGGAGTAGTCAGGCATAGGACTGATAGAGGCAGGGCTCCACTCCAGGAAGATCAAGGCTACACCCCCACTGGGATGGTTGGTTCTGGGCGCGGAGAGGATCTTGTAGTCATCAGGGAGGAGAGTGTCAAAACCTGTGACAGATGTAGCCATGAACCACATCTCAGTCAGACCGAGAACATGAAGGTCGAGTTCTTCCATGAGACGGCAGATGTCAGAGGAATGTTTGACAGCTGAGCGAGAGTTTAGCGTGGCAATGTGGAGAAGGTTGCCACCTTTAAAGTACTTCTGTGGAGGGGTACAGATCTGAGGTACATCCTGCAGAAGTGTAGAAGGAGCCTGGGTGTGGGCAGAGGAGGAAAGAGATGTCGGATAGGTGGCAGAGGAGGGAGGCAACAGGGACAGCCTAAGAAGAAGTAGAGGCAGCGAAGAGGCAGAGGAGCCGGAGAAGGGATAGCAGGAGAAGAAAGGAAGTTGATACAGCGCAGGGATCGTCTATCAAAAAGGAGGAGGTTGGTCTGAGGGCCTTGGAGCAAGGCAGTGCCATTTAGATAAACATTAATGATAAAGGAGTGGAATGGGGCCAGGAGGGCATCCCACCAGGTGCCACCCTTAATGGGAGAAGAGGAAAAAGAAGAGAGCACAGAGACCATATGTGGAGTCCATAGGCCTGGCGAGGGAACGACAAAGAGGGTGTCAGTGAGGGTCTGTCTGGAGGAAGCTCTGGTGTAGGTATCAGCGATAGGGAGATCTGGGTTGGAGACCAGGATATCCCTCTCAAACTTCTTCCTACCAGACTTAGTAAGAAGGACAGTATAGTCAATAGAAAAGCAGTTAGAGAAGATAGGTGAGAAAGAGAGCACCATAGAGGATGCAGAGAGAAAGGGTGCGGGGGGAAAGGGAGTTGAAGGGGGAAACATAAGTGGGGGAGGAGACACTAGGGATGGACACAAAAAAGAGGGCGCAAGCAGACAGGACAAGAAAAACAAGACAGAGGATAAAAATAGGGAAATTAAATACAATTCAAGAAGAGCTTAGATAGAGGGAAGGGCGAACTAATAGGCATTCAGAACAATGAGGCACAACGTTAGGAGAAGACAAATGAGCAAGCAGCCGTGAAAAACAAAAAACAGTAACACAGCAAAACGACCAAGGAAAACTGTAAGGAAAGAAGAAACACAACAGGAGTGGAGGCAGTACAATGTGCGAAAACAACAGGGCAGAACAATGGCTAAGTAACAGAACAAATGATCGAGGGGACCTAGAGGAGGAGAGTGAAAAACAACCAGAATATGAGTATGCAGCAGTCAAGGATAACAGACACAAAAAACAGAGCAGTCAAACAAAAAGGGACCTAGAAGAAAAGCAACAAAGCACAGAGCAGTAACAAAGGATAAGGGAAGGGGCTGGGAAGGGGAAAGGGCCGGGAGGAGGGTAAGGGCGCACAGGGGAAGCAAGGATGCACAGCCGGACAAGGGAAGACCGGACTAGGGTTGCAAGGTATAGGGTTGCAAGGGGAGTGCACAAGATCGAGGGATACGCGGAGGCGCACGTCACCTAGAAGGCATAAGAGCGTAAGCAACCGAAGATTACACAGGAGTTGCGCGAACTAGGGATGCGCAGAGCAAACGCACCTGGGATGCAATGTTGCGTGGGAGCCTCGCAATTAAGGGTTGTGAGAGGCCAGCGTGGTCAAGGATCACAGGGGAATGTGCACGGCACAGGGACATAAGAAGCGTGGGAGAGCACGAAATCAGGATTGCGGGGAAGTGTGAATGTAGCAAATGTGCTATGTGTAGTCGGGCAGAGACTCCTGCGCACCTGCGTCGCTCAACACCGCAGCCTTGGCCTGCGAGGGCTTTGCCGCAGAGGGTCCGAACCTCAAGTTTTATCGGCTCTGAAGCATGGACTTAGCAAACGTGCTACGTGTCGTTAGGCAGAGGCTCCTGCGCACCTGTGTCGCTTAATGCCTGGGCATGTAAATGGCAACAGTGAGCTTTACAAATCCCCCACAAGATACCATTAATCATGATGTTTGACGTCGCCCAAATACATTATCTGCTGCGTTTTCGTTTGCGCAACGGATCTGAGAGCTTAGAATCAGAGCCGGCAATCGTTCCCATTGTTAATATTTGGGCAGCGCCTTGAAAAGCAGTCTTAAAGGACTCTGCAATGCTGCTCACCCTTGTTCTCTGCCTACATTGCTGAGCCATATTTCTTACCTTCCGAGATGGCCATTTTGCAAGCGTCGCTTCTGACAAAATGTAGGAAAACTTGACTCGGACAGGCTCCAAAGATCCGGGACTTTTGATAAGGGCCACAATCATTACAAACAGATGCCACATGCTGCAGGCGGAGGAAAGGACTCCAGCGGTAAGTTTCTAAATGCAACAAGGCGTTCTTCTGAAGCATACATGTTTGACTTGTGAAGCCACCTTAGGAGTCTCGTGTTTCTGCGCGGACTTTGTTTTAACGTCATATGTATAATTTAATCATCACTACGGTTGCTTCTGATGTGCAACCGCCCTTCGTGGACAGCACATCAAAGCGACCACCGCTCTGGAGCTGTCCTCTGCGGACCAAACAATTTACTGCCTGGCTTACTCCTCGTCGCTTTTAATGGGAGCCATGGCACGGGCCAACCCGCCACATTCACACACCACGGTCCGGAGGCTGAAGATGGCAAAGAACAAACGGCAAGCCTGTAGTTACGGCATTATGGGGGCCACGAAGCGGGGGCAGAATGCGAGTTGCTCCCACTGTGCTCTACCCCTCCAGCCCTCAACTAAAAATACAACTCGCTCCTGGCCCACTTTCCAATCGCTGAAAACCTCAGAAGGAAAAAAAGGTTCGCTGCTGAAATATATATAATATAAAACAGTGTCTTAGGCCAACATAACCAAAGGTCGGATATATGCCTGTGGCAGGCCTCAAATGCTGAACTGTGCAGCTGCTCTAAATTACTCTTCCGGATAGCTCAAAGCCGTGAACACCGAGCACTTCACCCGACATGTATCAGGCATGGGGGCGAGGAGGGCCTTGCACTGCAAATCACGGCCATGCACTCCGTGACCCGGCCCCATAGTTGTGTTCTTCAGTGACTGGCCCAAATCGCTGTTGTGTCAACCCCTCCGCTCCAGGTGTGGTGCACACAACGCACTAGTGAGCTCCAAATGGTGTTATGCAAGGGTGCCTTCGGAACATAATACACAGCAACAGCGTTCCTTCTACATCACTCAAGGGCGCGAGCGGTCGTGGCATGCAATGACGTTTTATGTCATTCAGGATTTATGTTATTTTATTTATTTATTGTATTTGATTGTACGCCCAAACCCTAAGGTATCACGGCGTAGGTTACAAGGATACTTTCAAAACTTGATGGTTACAGGAATATTTTCAGGTACATTGGTTACAAGAATACTTTATACTTTCAGGATTTCAAGCATATTGGTTACATGACTCTGTACACTTATTGGGAGATGGTAGACATGCGTAGAATTGGTTACAAGGACACACTTTCGGGAACATTAGTTACAGGGTGCAGTCATACTTAATTGATCGTCATGGGTATAATCAGTGAGACATTTGACAATCTTGAGCAGTAATTTAGGACAAAGGCTGGGTTGAAACCCAGGATGAAATGATATGCTCTTAGCACTTAAAGTGGGAGAAGGTACACCATTTGAGGCACTGTGTCAGGATGATGGCCGGCAATACAGTGTTCCTGTTGGCTCTGGTCACTAGAACAGGCTGACATAGTGGAACGATGGGGAAGTTTCAGGGACCAGGCCTGCCAGTTCTGACTCAACATGGAGCAGAAGACAATCTAATAAAGAACTGTCTCAACTCTTTTATGGGTCCTATGGCAAAAATGTGGGGTTCACCCTGCTGCCCCATTTAAGTGTGAGGAGGTGACTGGAGTTAAGGAAGGTGTGGCATATGTAGATGATGGATACCACAAATTGGCCTATTTGGGTTATATATTCCTCTCTAATACCCAATCAGAGATGCAATAACACAAAGGAGAGAGATGACTCACTTAATGTAAATACTGGAAAACCTAGTACTCCTGTCTCTACAGAGTTACTAACTTTCCATGTGCCCATTGGCGTACACACGGTAGGGCCTGAGCGGGCAAGGCCCACTCAAACTCTGTAAAAGCCCACTCAGCAGCCCTGTGTGGGCATTTAGAGATGTTAATCTGACGGCAATGGGCCCAACTACATTAGCTTCAGGCCCCACTTGTTAGACAATCCTGGCTACGCCACTGTGCCGTGTGTATGAAAGAAAGGGGATATGCATGATTATTTAAATATATATCCTTAGGCAGAGGTGATGCGCTGCCTATCTAGGGAAGGACAGAAAGAGATTTCCTTATTCTGATCCAAGTACATCCAATATTAGTATATGGTTCAAAACATGAAGAATTCTGAGTGTTACTAAAATTGGTGAAATAACTTTATTCTACCTGCTTGGTAACCAAAAAATAAAAAATAGGTATAAAAGAAGAAAGGAAGCTTCCTTCATTAGATAGGCGGTGCATCACCCCTGCCTAGTGATATACATGCATAATCATGTGTATGATATGATATTTTATTCATGGCGCACCTATACACGTGTTTCCCCTTCCTTTGATATGCGCAGGGACAGTTAGTATCCCTGTAGGGACATTTATATGTAGATCATGACCAGGAGAGTCGAGAAGTGGCTTGAGCGGCAGCCTGTGGCGATGCGCAGAAGCCCTGCTTTGTCAAGTGTGTAATGCTGGGGGCATGGGGACACTCAGGGAACGTGGGAGCAGGTGCACATCAATGCCATGCAAAGACTCAGACTGGCGTGGCCCCCGTGAAGAACGGACAGCCTCCAAAACTGCCACTTAGCAGTTTCCCATTCTTTTTTTTAGTTTTTTTAAATGAACAATTTATCACAGAAAACCACAAGCAACCCACAAGCAGCTATTAGTTGTGTAACTGGTAGGCACCTACTGTTTGAGAAACAGATGCCTAAAGTAAGTAACCTTTGAAACGTGTGGAAGCTGGGCTGCATGTCATCATAGCTGAAGAGAGTGCAGTGTGCCAAATGCATGTGTCTTAGCTTGTGGGGTTGTCCAAATGAAAACCTTAAAATAGGCAACAGCTATACTGACAGGGGTAACATAATATATGGTCTCTTCACTAAGTGGGCACCCCTGATAAAACAACCCCTATTATAGAGTCCCACCTCACAATTCTGGGACCATGGACAGGCCGTGTTTTAGGGTTAAAACTCTGATTTAAATAAAACAAAGTCAAAGGCGGTTCCCCACTTTATGCAGGGGAAGTCACCATAAGACATCAGATTTACTTTACATGGGCTCATTTGCCAAGTTAGACCTGGCCAATCTGTGACAAACTCCCTTATTATAATACACATATTCAGTCACACTACAGAACTATTAATATTATTTCTAAAAATGATAATCCTAAATAATGCTAGGCAACCTCTAAGCAGCACTTTATTCTATGTCCATAGTGCCAAGTATCTGCCAGTATAAAAGCTATTTTCAGTTCACCGTTACGTCAAATTAGCTTCAATAAATAACCAGTCCAACATGCTTAATTTTCTCCAGTATCATTAAAAAGTAATGATGCCAGAGAAAGGTTGCATAGAAAAAAAAAAGACATTTATATACATACATATAATTACATCAATTTGCCCCCGGTGTGAATATGGGTTTATGAATTTCAAATGTATGTACATGTTATTTAAAAGCAGGCTAAAATTAATTCCATCAGAATTCTTCAGGTTTGGATCTGAAAAACAATGCTATCAATTTAGAACGCACATCATGTCAGTCCACTCACCCAAGATAGGAAATTGGTTTTGTGATATTTTAATAGAATGAGTACTCATGAGTGAGGAGAGGGTATTTTAATATTGGCATTCAGATGACTAACTCCCTTTTACCTACACATTCACTTCTTTATATCTATGGCTTTCACAAATCACATACTATCAAGCATTTCTTTATTTGTCTATGATGCTGGGCCCTCAAACCACATCCCAATGAATATTATATCTGTGAAAACACTTGGGGTACTTTTTAAATATCACTTAATAAAAAGCTAAATTGTCAGCACTGGGAAGTGTTCCCTATTTTACATAGGCCACACAGCACAGAAAAAAGCATATTGGCATTCATTTACATGTACTCTGCCGCAGCTTCAAGTACAATGAAAAATCATGACTTGCACTACCAAACTATAATATCCTATCCTCTTTCTATGAATAATAATTTGTAAACCTCTGCACACTGTATGCAGAAATGCTATGCTTTCTATATGCAGCCAACTATCACTAAGCTTGAAGTACAATGGGAAGCACTGTTCCATTGCACACAAAATATTAAGATTGTTCTATTTGGAATGAGTGCCCCCACAGACTTAGCAACTATTTTAGGGGGTTTCCCTAATTACACTAAGGGAGTTTTCATATTCCCTTTGAATAGTCAGAATGGCCCCTTATGAGTTTTCACAACAACTCCCACCCAGGCTCCCCACCCTCTTGGAAAGCAGGTCTGCCTCATTTTCAGTTTCATGGAAAAGGGCTTGTTATCTCCAGATAATATTTACATACAGCACTCATCCAGTAGGAGCAGGTGGGGTTCTTTTCTGCAACCTTTAATTCCAGAGTCTCACATTCCTAAATGTTCCTGGTTTTTAAAATGTTAAATATTCCCACGCTTATGGCGTGATTATGTCATCGTTTTTAATTGGTCAAGTTCTTTCATTTTATCTCCCGACAGTCAGACACTCCTAGATAATGCACACCCCAAATCTCCATTGAATGCTCATATGTCTTAATCTGAAAAAAGTGGGCTGTTTTTCCGAGTAATTTTCAATTCTAAATCAGTTTTTCTTTTATATCTGCACTCAGCAATATGGTACATTAATGAAACATGTATTTCTATAACCCCCAGGCTTACACACACGTCTGCGCACATTGTATTAATATGTGTGATAATGTTTCATAAAATGATTAATATTTATCATATTAATAATTTGTAATCAACGTAGGAAATTCACATTTAGACTGCTTAGATAATTTTCTTATGATTGCAAGATTACCAGCCCCATGTGTTTAAGTCACAAAGTCACATGACTGCAAAGGTATAAGGTATAAGTCAAATTTTTTTCTATATGTAAAATAAAATATTTTAATCATGCCCTGCATTTAACCTGTGGACAGAATCTTGTGCTTCAGCAAAATGACTCATGTAAGCAAGACTGTGTAATTGCTTCAGTCACTGATTCATTCAAAATAAATGACAGATATTATTTGTTCTTTTGCATGAGGCCCACAATATGTCTGGCTTAATTGTGAAGCAGAGTTCAAAGGTTACGTGATAAGTGCAATCAAATGTGTTTGAGGCTCGCCAATAACAAATAGTAGACTTTTATCATCTAGTGAGTTCAGATTGTAATCTTCACTCACACTGAAAATCTTAAATTATTGGTATTTCAACTTATTAAAATATCCCCTAGAAAGATGCTCCCAAAGGTGGAAGCTAGTTTGCTCAGTGTTGAAACCCTGGTCAACTTGAAATCAGCACAATATAGAGCTGAAATCAATGAAGTGTTATTCAGACCAATACAAAAGAACAACTTATTTTTTGCAACATTATGCTGTAAACTATTACATAAAATTCACAATGTTTTTATAGGCTTTGTATAATAATCAGTGGTTGGGAAAAGAAATAAAATGTTACATTAGAAAGACTTTGAATAAAATGATGGTGAATTTTGGCTTCACTTCTATACAGTAGAGAATCTACATAAGTGTGTCATTCAGAATTACGCCTGGTTGGGTGCATCTGTCTCCGATGAGGAACCCATTTTCCTCTCAGAGGAGGTATGAGAGTGGTTTGAATGGTGTTTGCAACGTATGGGTGTGAGTGTGACATTTCCATATTGCATTTGGTAATGGGGGAGGTGTGTTATATATGAGGCCTGACCCTGTATGCATGTCTTGGTGAGTGGTGATGTCATTATGGAATGTTAGTGTGGAGCCCTGTGCACCTGAGTGGAGTGTTGTAAGGTTGGAGTTCTGACCTAGGCAGTTGATCAAGATGTAGCCTGGCTGCTAGGAGCCAGTGGGCTCTCCACAAGATCTCTCTTGACGATTACCTAATGTAACTTGATTACCATGATGTAGTTCTTAAGTAATAAACCTGTGAACTACACCACGGAGCAAGCGTGTTATTAGGATGACTGCATGATAACATTGGCAACGAGGACTGGTCCCAGATATGGACCCATGGCGAAACTAAGCAGAGCAGAGAAGCAGAGGAGCAGAGCAACAGGTGCAAGCAGCAGAGAATGAGCAATGGGTGTGACTGCTACAGGGGGTGCAGCTATGAAGCCTATAACTGAAGTGAGGAAGGAGGAGACCCACTGCCTACAGCAGATTGGTCCCACCACCCAGGGAGATGTTAAGTAGATGGAGAGAAGTTTAAAGAGAACTGGATAAGGAGAGTGGTCCTGCTGTACAGCTGACACTATGCCCCGCACTCAATAAGGATCTGGGAGGCTGACAGTATGCCCAGCACTCAATAAGGATCTGGGACTGTGTTGTCCCCAAGTAGTTTCCCTCCAGAGAGTGCCATTGGTGTAAAAACCAAGGAGTAGATGCAGAATCAACAAGGATTAAATTTAGTTGGCAGCGTGCACATCGGTGCTGCAATTTGCTGAACATGCTTACTTGGATCTGCAGGGTGCCCCAATGTGGTGGTTGGTAGTCTGAATGTAGAGGGTGAATTTTGGTTTGGACACTTGTTGTGGAGGTTGGGGCCTTGAGGCTCTTCTCCCTGCCGCGTCCAGACTCACAATGGTGATGTCAGCGTGCTGGTGGAAGGGTTGCCGAAGATAGAATTTTCGTTCCTTCCCTAATCCACGGTGAGGCGGAGTACAGGCTGCAAGGTCCCAAGAGAAATGGACCTATTACGTTAAGACAGCCTGTATCCACTTTTTCAGAAAAGGAAACAATGGTGAACTCGTTAGCTCTGAGGATGCTGTGTACTGAAGGAAACGCACGCCCCGGACGTATTATAGAAAGGTAGTAGTTTGTATATGGCGAGAGAAAGGACAATGCACCATCCAGCAGTAAAAAGAGAATGGAATTCTAAACTCACTACTTCAAGTGTGTTTCGTGTAACTGTAAAGTGCGCAGAGGTTACACCATTTATGACTCAAGGAGCCTCCGCATTGACGGTTTGTCATTTTAAAGTGTGTGTTTCAATGGAATTAAATCTGGAATGAGACTTTCCATTAACAGCGGTTTTTTTTAGAGTACATTGCAATCCAATGGAATTTCAGAAGCAAAGTGTGTGGTTGACGTATGAGCCCATCATATGAGGACTGCTGATGAATTAGATTGTTGTGTAGTTCAGCGGACATAGTGAATTACAGCATACAAGTACAACGTTGGATGAAGTAGTGGAATTCACCGGTATTAGTGTGGGTTGAAATGTTTTAGTGAAATTCCTTATAGGCGCAAAATATACATGAATGACCCACTTGAAGGTACCCACAATAAGTAAATGTTTATATTTAGGTGGGTGGTTATGATGGTTAGGGCAGGGGAGTGTGTGAATGAAGTCTGCATGTCCCATATCTGTTATTGTAGTGATTAACCATTTTGAAGAATTGCAGGAATCCTTCAGGAGCAGCTGTCTACATGCAGGCAGCAGGACAGGTGTCTTTTTGTTAAAGGTTGTATAATTGTTATTTCTCTTTTGAATATTATGCTATAGTTGATATGTATCAGCAACACATATATGGTTAGGTCAGAGATGACAATTTATGAGGAATTGCAGGGGACTTTCTTGTAATGTTATGACAATGTATGTATATTATGCAACTGCATGAAGGTAATCATTTAGAACATGCAGTATGGGTGACTTGCAAATATGAAATTCAGAGATTATTATGATAGAGTACTAGAGATGTGAAGTTTGTAATAGACACTTCAGTGTGAACAGTGAGGTTGTTGTCACACACAGTTCTGTGTAGGGTGTGTGGTGTTAAAGTGGATTTGTGGTGCATTGTGGAGTCTGTGAAGTGGCTGGGTTGTGCAATGCAAGGAGACGTGAACTAGTTGGTGAATGACATGCACTAGTTGGCGAAATATGTATACATGGTTTAGATATGGAGGTATGGCTAGGATACATTTGCACACTGATGTCAATGGAGGGCTCAGTGATTATGGGTAATTATATGTTACGGTTAGGACACCAGGTGCTCACTGATGTTTCTGGAGGACTTGTGACTGGTTAGGGATGTTTATCTGGTTTAGGTAGGGTGTTATGGTTAGGATACCAGTTGTTCACTGATGTCAATGGAGAACTCAGCGGTTATGTTTAAGGACATTCATTGGCTTTGCTGAGAAAGTGTCAGCAGCAATGTGAATTGGGTTTGAAAAAAAAATGTTGTTCACATGCCAGTTGAGAGTGGTTAGGGCTTGGCTGGGGACGCCCGCCAGCCATTCTGTGTGTGTGTATTTTATGGTGTTTCATGGCTTTTTGAGGTTTGGAGTTTCAAGCCATGAGTTGATGTTTGTTTTTTTCTGATTCAGATAAAACTGTACCACCCATTCTTGGGTCATGTGCTGCAGTTTGATCTCTTTTGACTCTTTTCCATCTGCTTATTGGAAGCGAGAGTTGGTAACTGTTGTAGTGTCTTGATGGGTCTTAATGTTTCCTGGCCAGCATATTGAGATTGTTTGTAGGTAGATTGTCTGCGGTGCTCGCTGTGTCTGCTCCCATGAGTCTGTGTGTGTGAGAGTGTTTGAGAGTGTTTAAGGTCAATTGTTAGTGTTTAGTAAGTGAGTCGGAGATAGATGATACCACTGCAAGTTAGTTCAGTTTCCTGATGGCACAGAGGAGGCAGCGTATTAGCCCATTTAGGGGCATGGTAGTGCTCAGGAGTGGCAGTCTGGAGGTCCATCAGTGGTGGGGATGGATGGAAGGTGGTTCGTTTTTTTTACAGGTGGTGTGAGAACATGGCTTGGTAGCCCATGGAGGGGCAGGTTACTTCTCTAGGGTGGCAGCCTAGATGTCCATTTGTGGCAGGAATGGACGGGAGGAGTCATGTAATTTCCTTATGGTTTGGAGTGTATAGAGTTGTGGTGCTGTCTTCTGTAGTGTGTTATGTATGCCTGGTTGGGTGCCTCTGTCTGCTGGTGTGTAACCCATTTTGATCTTAGTGTTAGACCCAGCACCATAGGGTGCACAATAAATGCAGCAGGCGGTTCTCAATGTTCATGCAACAAAACATCACTTGCCTGTTCCTTGAGACTGCGACAGGTCTTTCTTGTCCATGAAGCTTGTGTCTGTCGACGTCTAGCTGCTGGTGGACAAAGCCCGTAAAACCCTCTCCGGTTCCGTTAATAATAATGGAGCATAATAGGTGCCCTTCGGGCTAAGCCCTTTGAGGAAAAACCTTGTGATGTTTTTCCAGGAAGTTGCAGTAGCAGAATATGTTCCAAACAAGTCCACGTAAAAAGCAGAAGTCAGTGTGAGCTAAGGCAGAAAAGGCTGATTATAATCCAAGGAAAGCAGGACTTCAGTAAAGAATGGCAATTCGGAATCCAGCCATAAAAGTAATTAACAGGGCTCAATACCGCGACTGACCACCGAAGGCAGCCGTTCAGGGCACAGAGATTTAGAAACTGCCGCGTGAGTGAAACAGAGCACGCAAATCAGCTGACATAACACAGGCGAGTCGCAGAATAATGCGAACACCAGAAATGAAAGGTAGCAGGACAGGGAATAGAATGAAGGAAAGAATAGAACGGAATGCCCAGAAGCAAGAAATAAAGGTGAGCGGAGCGCTCAGTACAATATGCAAGCAGAGAACAGTGAAAAGGCTTACCCAGCGAAATGGGAAAACTTCTGTTACCAGCAAAGGCAAAAAAGCATGTAGCAATGCATCAGCTGCTTGTGGTTGAGTGCTTATGAGCCTGCTGACAATACTGCTGCAAAGCCCTGTAGTGATAAGACTAGACCTTTGTGTATACTGTTACCTCTGGGAACAACCTGCCGCCATCTTGGGAAGGTCAGCAACCCATAAGCTGGCTTTCTCCACCAATACTGCCAGAGGGACCATGAAGCCCTGCAATCCCTAAGACGTAGAGGAGATATGAGAGTTGTTTGAATGGTGCTTGCATATCTGGGTGCGAGTGTGATGTTTCCATATTTCATTTGATAACGGAGGGAGGTGTGCTATATCTGAGGCCTGACCCTGTATGCATGTCCTGGTGAGTGGTGATGTCAGTATGGAATGTTAGCGCGGAGCCCTGTGTGCCTGAGCAGAGTGTTGTGAAGTTCGAGTTCTGACCTAGGCAGTTGATCAAGATGTAGCCTGGGTGGTGGGATCAAGTGGGCTCTCCACAAGATCTCTCTTGATGATTAACTAATGTAACCTGATTACCATGATGTAGTTCTTAAGTTCTTAAGTAATAAACCTGTGGACTACACCACCCAGCAAGTGTGTTATTAGGAAGACTGCAATCATAACAAGAATACTTAACATCCTATCACTTGACTTTTGAAATGAATGTCTCTGGCTGTGTCTTCTTTCTTGCTTGACCATATTTCTGACGCACTCTGGCCCCTTCACACTTTGAGAGATGGGGTTCCATTTTAAATTGAGGCTTTTTTTGCATCTCCTGTTTTCACTTAACATTGGTTCAACCCAGTCTTTGGGTGTAATGTTCTCAAGGGCCAATGTGATTTCTGGGATGGTTTAGTTTGTGGTAAAAAGCTGCACCGTGTGACAGGTGCTGTCTCTTAAGTATGCAGGTGGCTATCTGTGTCTCACAGGTGCACCCTATTTATAGCAATGGAAGACATGTTATACAAGTGAAGCTGGGAAAGGCACTAGTCTGGCATGTATCACTTTGAATTCAGGCATTCTTCATTTTCATTTGGTATTCCCCTACAGATATTACCTGCCCTAGCAGACATTTTGGGATGCATAACTGACATGCTGGATAACATAGCAGATATTTTGACTGCTATGACAGGGATAATGTATGCAAAGACTGAGATCCTAGTTGGTGTTATTAAGATCTTGGTGGGAAAATGAAAAATCTTAGGTAACTGGACATTGTTATATTTGGCATGCTTGAGACTACAACCTATGTTTTCGTGCATGGCTGACATTATAAATACTGCAATGTATATTTATCCTGGCTTCTATGATTAAGAAAGTATATAATAAACTGTAATCTCATTTGGGTATGATAAGTGTTTCCTCTGGAATGTATTTTCTTGTCCCAATTTCTACATACTGGTTCATTTCAATATTGTATTAGTAGATCTGCATTTTTGTTGTACTGCTGTCGATTAAAGAAACAAGTTAAGGTTAACCACTGAAAGTTGCCAGCAACTATAGTGACTGCCACACTTTGCTTCTTTTTCCCCAGAAGGCCACCTAAAAATGTATAGTTTGTACATACACTATGGTAAACTAGTAGAGTAGGCATGCACTACACTGATATGAATCCAGAATTTGTAGAAAAGTATTTGTATCCTCCGTTTTTAATACTTTGATTAAATATTTATTATGTGGATGCATTCTTTGTTACTATCGTACAAAATTCTTCTGATAAACAGTTTCATTCTATGTAACAAATGAACAGTTTTTAGTGTATGACATGTCTTGGTACAGAGGGCCTGATCACGAGTTTGTAGGCATTACTCCCAGTTATAACTCCAAGCTCATTTACTGTTACCACATGCAGTAATTACTGGGTGGCCCAGTAGGTCTGCATGATTAAGAACCATGTACCATGCCGTTATTCCTCATTTTGGAGTCCTGTAGGATTCCATGGGGATCCGGTAATACTGCAGCTTGCATGTACTGCATGTTTTACTGGTTTTGTGTGGTGGTAAAGTCCACCATACAATACCAGCCAGTAAAATGAGCTTCGATAACAATTGGCTGAGAGTTTTTTTATGGCCGTTGGCCTTAAATAAACTTAATTATGGCTGAATGATGTCTCTTTCTCTCATGCCCATCAGTAAGGGGCAAATATTCTCTATGGCCTTTCCAGTGTTGGGCTGTTTCTGCTCTGACTTTGCTATAATGACGCAGAATTCATGTCACCACTGGGGTGGCAAGGATGCTTCTCATTCCAGGGACCCCATTTCCTCAAAGCCTTTCGGCACAATGCCTCCCACACAGGCATTGATGGGTAAAGGAAGCAGAACACCTATGTTTGTTTGATGCCGACCATGGCTGATTACTCTTAAGCCATGTGATCATCAGCGACATTTTAAGAGCCTCACAATGCTTCTGTCCATCACTGAATAAGGAAGCAGGGTTGTGTTTGTGGCTTGCTTTCTTCTTGATTGTTCAGCTGCTATACACTGTACAGAGTTCTTGCTTAAAGAGCCAGTAATGTTTGATTACCTCTGATTTCTGAGCGTGCTCTGTAAGACTGAGAAACCTTGCTAACTGATCTGCCACAGCTTGAAGTAAATTCCCTATTCCCAGTCCTTTGTTCCTTTCTTTTATTGCTTCTCTTTGTTTTTTCATCTGTGGTGAAGGGCTGGGGGCTTTCTGGGCACTGAGCTTTGGTTTTCCTTTATCCAACTTCCTTGTTTCTTGCTGTTTATATTGTGGTGCCTGCTGTTTTTATGCCCAACTTGCAAGTGAGTGTCTTCCTATGGTCTCCTTTCTGACATTTTAAGATCTTACCCTGCTTTGTTGTGCTCATGTCTATAGTGCTTATATATAAACCATGTCACTTTGTTGTTTCAGCCGTTCCTGCTCTTGAATGACCAGAGCCACTCATCTGGCTTACTGTTGGGGTGAGTAGCATTTTGGTGCTCCAGCGACCCCACATTAGTTTATTTGTGTGGGGATTTGTTTAGTTGAATCCAATCTTGTGCGCACTCAGTGCCTTCTATCCTCCCCGACCCCGTCGCCTCCTTCCCCCGGCCCCCTTTCCTTTTCCTGCCTGCTGATTGGCCCTTGCAGCCACATCATCATCCCAACCACAGTTGAGGCACCAGGAACAGCAGGTAAACACCAGAGCCACTCATCTGGCATCTGTCGGGTTAAGTAGCATCTTGGTGCTCCAGCGACTCCATATTAGTTTAATTTGTGTGTGGATTTGTTTAGTTGAATCCAATCTTGTGTGCACTCTGCACCTTCTTTCCTCCCTGGCCTTGCCACTTCCTTCCCCCGGAGGGCATCCCCTTTCCCGCATGCTGATTGGCCCTTGCAGCCACACCAGTGACCTGGAACACCACCTTCACTGCATTGCTAGGACAGTCTCTGCCCCCCCGGCAGCCCTCAGCTAAGGGCCCAAGGCAAAGGGCAGCTCATAAAGAAGCAGCTCCAGTCAATGTTTGCCCGTGTTCATTTAAGAAGCCAGCCACCGTCAACCAGCAGCTACTGATAAGGTAAGTGTGGTCTGTATTGGGAGTACAGCAATGACTGTATTCCATGAAAACCCTACCACTCTTATTGCCTTAAATAACACCTCAACGCTCACACCAGAAAAAATGCAACCCACTAGGGAAAAAGGCCCAGCACACCTCCTGCAAGGACAACAAGGTTTTATTTCCACAAAAACAAAGATGCACCAGCAAAGTACTTTGCTGCCACAGAACATTCAGGAGAAATCGGTATGAGCAAACCTATATGAATGCAGACAAGCATCATCAGTGACGTAAATTACATAATGTACCACTCCAAATGGCTGCTTGGTGAGAACCTATACATAGGCTACCTGTTCAATAAGGGATTCAAGGCCATTGGTCCCAGCCCCTTCTGTCCATCTTCTTCCATGTGGCTTCCTCCTTCCGCCTTATCAGGAATGAAGCTACAATTAATTGGTCATTACACAAAGAAAAACAATACATGCTCCATCTCTAACCTAATGTGCATCTGGTACTGCAGACAAGGGCTAAGAGGATACTTCAAGCCCATTGCATCTAACAGACTATAGCTCGATTCCAGACAAGTTGGCCCCATCCAAAGCTCCCCAGCCATGGTTTAGATTTGTTGTTTTGCCCCTCCCAGCACCTCGCAGCACACATCATGTGACCTATGGTGAAGGCAACTGGTCCCTGCTTTCTGATCTTTTGTAATCGATTGGGGGTCTAACAGTTTTATGTTCGGGGTCTGAGAATGACCGGTACCTTGGAATGTTAGGGGTCTTGGGACAAGTGCATCTGGGTGCTATTACTTCAAGCTGGGATGGGAAAGGTCAGAGGTTTGTGCCCTCCTTCTCGTGGGATCACATTTCGCAGAGAGCCATCAACCCCCTCATGGCCTTGCAGGGTGCATGCCTTCTGGGATACGAAGGCTGGCAGCATGAGACAATGAAGGGCCTATGAATCTCTGCAGATCTGCCCTCTCTCACCAATGCCAAAGTTACAACCTACTCCTGCATGCATACACTTATTTCTATGTGTGTTGCTTGAGCCTGTGGCCATGGCTGCAGCGCAAGCTAAGCCTCGATTTCAATATGGCTGCAACTATCTAAGATGTCATTTGATTCCCCATGTACTCTAGAGCCAAGGCATGCACCACCCTCCCTGCACTATAGCCCCGTCACCAGCCCACTCCTCCTGTACCCTCCCCGACTGCCTACTACACACTTCCAGGCCTCTGCCTCATCTGGGAGCACTTGGGGGTCCAGGACGACCTTCCCAACAATCCCCCCTTTTGTTAACACTACATCAACAAACTCCCAGATGAGCTTCTCATACTTCTTTATCATTCTTTCCCTTTCTAATCCTTTGAGCTTTCAAGTATGCAGGTGACCCTTCCTTTGGTACCCAGGCTCTGCACATCGACCATAAACCTTCCCCTGCTTGCCAAACCCTGCTAAATCTACCCAGTGTTCTGTGTAATTCTCGTGCTTAGGTGGGGCAACTGTGGTGGTGTCTGGGGGTGAAGACGTTGCTCTATTGCAATCATGCGTGGCTTGTCTGGATCACCAGTTTGAGCTGTGCTATTTTTTGTACCACTAGGTGCCTCCTGCACCCCAGTTGAGACCATCATCATTGTTCGGGTAGGCATTGCTTTGGCAGAGCATCGGAGCCTCAGCTGGCAGGTGCAGAAGATCACCAACAACATGATCACAGGAACTAACATCTTCATGATATCCCCCATCCAGGATGGTGCCCAGGAAAAAAGGTTGTCAAACCAAACACTCCCCTGTTGCCAAATTCTGTTTGCTTTTGAGTGCCGAGGATGTGCAGAGCTCCTATTATGTTAGTGAGGGGCCCATGTTCTGCATCATTAGTAGGTGTGTGGGTGCAACAGGAATCGCCAATCTTTTTGTAGACCCCCACATCCATGGCCATGAGGAGGTCCAGCACATAGCGGTTCTGCAATGTCATCAGTTGGAATGCGCGCATTTCCATCTTGATAGCGTTGAGGCCTTGTTCATTTTCATTGGCCAGCTGGATCACTTCCCAGTGCACATTTTGAAACCATTTGGCATTTGCAGCGGTCTGCACTTCTGATAACAACAATGAGGCAAAAAAGTTTCTTCTTTGCTGTAAAGTCGGTATTGATCTGGTATTTCCTTGAGTAACTGTGGAGAATCTAGCAATAGATAATTCAACCGTCTACTCTCTGCAATTTTTCTTTTTTCTCCTTCTCTGGAAAGATACAGAATATGGCTTCAGTGGTGGGGATGTTGGACGCTGGTGTAGATGTTGGGGCTGTCAAGCCACCTGGTCCCACTATCAATTGTTTTACAGGCACCACCAGGAATGCCGAATGCAACAAAGGCAGCGATCAGGTGCCCCTCCATGATGGTGGGAGGTACACAAATGCCTGCTGGCCACACACCCAGTAGTCATCCATCACAGCTGCTGTCCCTTTCTTGAGATCTGGGATGTACAATATTTTGTTGCACCTACTATTGGTACCCCCAAGGAGACTCCCTTCATTGTAAAAACACAGTTCCTATTGTTCATTCTTTTGTATTTTCACAGGTTTTTCCATTGCCTAAATCTATGTGGGTTTTGCTACTTGGTCATCCCAGTACCCGCTGCATACAGCATTCACATCTTCATTCACTTCTACGAATCCTACGAGTCCGCCTGCCATGCAGTTCATTGTAGTTTTTTGCCACCTGCTTGCCTCAAACCTCACACCTTCAAACTTTAGGTACAGTCTTTGCAAGCACTGCACACTCTTGAGGTTTTGAGTACATTGTGGTTGTTCAGGGTCCACTATTTAGTGTTGCAAGCTTCGTGCCTGGAAAGTGCTTCGCAATCTGCACAAGATAAAATTAAGTAAAGATTGAGCCTCCAAAATCAGAGTTTCCTGTGGCATTTTTCATAGGGGGCTCCTAACGCATGTTGTATCAAGGAACAAACATAACAGCTTCCATTAACCTTCCTTTTCCCCACTGAGCTCATGTCTGCATACCAACAATTTCTTAACTCAGGATGGTGCACATCTTCTATTGTATCTAACCCAATTCCTCGGTACTGATCGTATTTGGCTCTTCTAGCGTGTGTGAGCCAGGCTTGGTATGAAGAGACATACAGACTCAAAGATAATCATTTCAAAACCTTTATTTAGTAAAGGTCTGGGGTTGGTGTAATACCTAACTGGCCCTAACACTAAAGGGATGGTTCCCTTAACTGATGTTTCTAAGGGCAGTTGAAGTCTGGAAGTCCAAAATAAAAATATGTCTGTGTCTAAACCTATGCTTGACCTCACTCTTTTTCAAAAATGTGTTAGGAAGTCTTTCAAAAGTAAAAAGTAGTGGTTCAACAAATATAGGAAAAACCAGGATTGGTTTCAGGTAATCTTCTCAGAAGCCCTAGGTTGGTAAGATTCCAAGGAATGGGCTCAATCAAAAGGGACTGCTCATAGGACCTTTATAGTTCAAACAATGTCAATGTTCTTCATGTCTTGGGGTTCCCTTTCTCAAGCTTCAGTTCCTTCAGTAACACCAAATAATCAAGATTCCATTTTGAAAGTCCTCTTATGGTTCCCTTCCCCAAGCTTGGACCGCTTCCAAGTTCAAATACAAGTTCAGCTCTAAGGCCTCTCAGAGTTCCCTTCCCCAACTATAGGCCCTTCTTGCATCTCAACACACTAGTTCAGTTTGTCAGGATGTACCTTACAGTTCTTTAAAGGGGTAAAACCAGAGACTTTAGAGAACGCCAGTTTCTTTGCCCCTCCTAAGCGTGACCACTCTGAGCTTTAACCCCTCCCTTTTATTTCCTGCTCTTTACCCTTTTCCTTCAGGGGCTTTCTGCACCCCTTCATTTCCCTCTCTGTTTTCTTGACTTATTTCCCTTACACTCCCCATGTGATTCCTATGGGAAATCTTCACTACTCCCGGTTGCCTCTTCCTTGTCCCAGTATTTGTTGGAAATGGGGAGAGGGTGATGTAATGGGTATGGAAATACCCCATGAACGCTGAGGGAAAGGGTTTTGAGGTGGAATGGGAAAAGGGGGGAATACCATTTCTCATCGTTGGATGTTCTCCCTATCCTCTGTGACACTCCAATCAAGTTATCCTCCCTTGTTTGTCCACCCCCAGGGTCACGATAAAAAAGCGATGGCCCTTCCCTGGCTACCTGACTAGATGATGCCGGGGGAGTAGGTGGGAGAACACCATCAGGTTCATCACACTCGTCTTTTAACACGTTTCGGACCAACAAAATGTGGAACCATAGAAGAGAAACTATCATTTGCAATTACGTTAGAAAAAACATTAGGAAACAATGAGAACACGAGTACATTTGCAAGCTTGCCCATGCATTACTGGGTGACAAGTGTATCATTAACAGATGCATTAGGCTGTGTCTCATGGACCGCGGCTGTAGTATTATTAATTTCAGTTATATTTGCAACATTGTCATGCGTTAAAGAACCGAAAGAGCCATTCGTAAAAGATACATTAGTAATAGTTGCATTTCTTATTCCCCTTTTTTATATGACCACAGATATACAACTACACCCTAGATATATTCCTAATCCAAAAATAGAAATAGCTAATAGTGCTGCTACCCGGTGCATAACACACATATATACATGGAGAAAAACACTGTTATAAGAGAATATTCCTGAAAATGAGAATGTTGCTTTTTATAACTGGAATTGTTAGGCCTGTGTACCTCCATTGCAAAGTAGCTAAAAGGGAGAGAGAGAAAAAGAGTGGGAGGTAGAGAGAGAGAGCAATCTCCTTTGTGCAAATATTGTGTAGCAGTGTGTTTTGTGTGTCACAGAGGTAGGTTGGATGTAAGACTTTCCAAAAACAAAATCAAGAACACCTCGGAAAGGAAGCATCAGTTAATATGCTGTTACACGTGCTTCTTCAGCCATGCAACTAGGCGGAGAGGGTCAGAGTACAGTACTCAGCTTGCACTGTTAACATTTTACTGAACTTGGGTGGGTGGTGTGACCTGGGGTGCTTTGCAGCCATCAGACAGATGCACCCAATACCACAACTCACAAACATTTACCACAAGGGGAGTAGCATAGTTGACCTCTAATGGGGTCGTAATATCTATGCTCACTCCACTGGCAGACAAAGTTCTTTACATAGACAAGGTCACAAGGGAAGAGCTGTCGAAAAGGTGACGGTGGAGTATCAGATGCAGAGCTGGTTGTCTATTCAGTGCTTGGTGGGCCAATCTGTTGAGAGATACATTTTATTGCTTTTGTAAAAGGCACATAAGTAACTTCCAAATTTGTCCTATAGAATAGACGCAGCCCTGTGAGCATCAGATGCTCTCCTGATTGGAGATAGGGGCGTGTGCATACGCCGCCCCATTATCACCTAATGAGAAGATAAGTGGTGGTCATTACAGGGTTGCGTGCGCATGCTAAGCAGAGCAGGGGGCAAGTAGTGCACCCAGTTCTTTTTTAACGGGGTTCAAAGCTTGGACAATTTGCTTTTTAGAATGCCATTTATCCTCTCCACAACTCTGTTGGCCTGCGGGTGGTAAATTGTACACATCCGATGCTTGATGCCAAATAATGCTGTGTTCTCTTTGAAGAGCTCATTGCAAAAGTACGTGCTATTGTCAAACCTTAATACTTTGAACACGCCCCACCGATGGAAAACCTCTCTCTGACCAAGAACTTGACCACACATTTTGCTTCAGGGTGTGCCCCAGGACCAGCCTCCACCTACAGTGAGAAAGGACACAGAACTACTATTAGGTAGCAGCCCCGTTACACCTTTTGCCCATGTCTGCGCAGTCAATATGTAACTAGCGGATTGGCCTGGTAGGACGGTGCAGTGCACCTCGGATTGTTCTCAGGGTGAGACCAGTGCTGTAAGTCTGACAAGTACAACAGTTAATAACCATTTTAGTTACTATGTCCTGCAGATTGGGGACACACCTGTCCTCCTTTATATCTGCAGTAATATGTTGTTTTGACACATCGGGAGGACGATGCAGCTGGTCGAATGTGACGAGCAGCAATTTGTGTATAACTGCTTTGCCCAATGTTTCTTGTCATCCCAATAAATCTGTAGGGGACTGCTTGCATCCCCTTTTTAACCATAGATCTTTCTCCTCCTGCGGAGCCCGTCCCTGCAACTCAATCAGTTGTATAATCGGTAAGCATTTGTAGGAGTCTGGCAACTGTTCTCTGCTCTGTGCTACCACTGGTTACTCAAACACTTAGCACTGGTAAAAACGCTGCTTGCTTGGTAGCCGCATCCACAGCAGCGTTACCGAGTGAGAACTTGTCTGAGTCATTAGTATGGGTGATGCATTTCACCACCACCGTTAAGGAGGGCTGGGACATTGTATCGATCAACTTATCCAGCAGTGCTGCATGCTGTACTAGGGACCCATCAGCCCTTCTAAAACCCTTTTTCTTCCAACAGGCAAAACCTGCATGCACCATGGTGGTGACACAAGCTGAATCAGAATAGATGTTGACAGGGCACCCTTGAGACACTAGAAGTGCCTCAATAAGCATTATATTTTCTGCTGCATGGGCCGAATACTGCATGGGTAGTCTTTTCTATGAGGTATTATACCTCATAGATCCCATCTACTAGGCGGACCACCACCACTCCAGTATGCCTCAAACCAGTTCTCTGATCAATTTTTGTCTTACCTGTCAATGGAAAAGCACCTCCCCGCCTCCATTGGGCTGTTCCTCACTTTTGGGATGCAGTCCTTTGCTCCCTTTAAGGTCACATAGTCATGCACCGCAAGGTCTTTCTCTGTAAACAGTTCTGTCAAAAAGGTGGCAGGATTAACAGTTTTGCACCTCACTATATGAATGTTCGTGCTGGACAGGATGATCACAGACGCAGATGCCCACTGTGTAGCCAGAGTTGATTTGGAACGTTCCAAGATGGTGAACACTACGTACTCCACATACAGTGTTACTGAACACCCCATGACAATTGTGGAGCTTTTCTGAATAGGAAATGCAGCTGCAGCAAGTGCTTGTTTGCATTGGAACTGGCCCTGCATCACAGAATCGAACACTCTGCTGTGATGGGACAATGGATTGTGGCCCATTGTGCTCTCTTGTGTAAGTACCGCAATCATCAGCTGGCCATTGGAATGGGAGAACAGGTCAAACTCTTGGGTGTAATCAGGGAATGCTAGCACTGGGGCCGTGGTAATGACTTCCTTCAGATCATTGAAGCTGTTCAGCATGTTCTCTGTCCATGCAATCTTATGGTATTGTTATGAGCCTCATTGAGGCCATGCCCTGTGGTAGTTACACAGCCCTAGATATTTCTGCATCCCCTTGACAGTTTCGGGCTGAGGAGTGCTGCACACTAAGGTGGCGCGATCAGGTCTTATTTTCTTCCCCTTCACAGATATCAGCTGGCCCAAATAGAGTACTTCTTTGAGCAATATTGCAGCGTTGCCTTCTCTACCTTGTATTCCTTGTATGCCAGCAGCTGCATGCGGGTGATAGAGTCCTCCCGGCACTGCTGTTCACTGTCAGTACACTCCAGCAAATCCTCAAGATACTTTATGATGGTACAGGGCACTCGAATGGTCTCTAAGTTGGCTTGCAACATCCTGTTAAAGATGCTGGGGGACTCACAGTACTCCTGAGGCAACCTTGTGTTCTCGAAATGTATTCCCCCATGCATAAACATGGTGGGATACTGCAAATTGGGTGCAGGGGTATGGAGAAAAAGGCGTTTTTGAAGTCCACCATGGTGAAGTGGGTCCCCTCTCCTTGGGGATGCTACACAATATTGTTGCAGGGTTTGGAACTATGAGAAATTCTGCCTGGGGAATGTCATTTAGAGGGCAGAGGTCCTGTTTCATCCTCCAGTTCCCCCCTTTTTGCCTTTTTTAGCAGATAGATTGCTGTGTTACATGGGGAGGTGTAGGGCATTATTATTCCCTGATTCAGGAGTGTTTTTGGATAGCGTATACTGTTTAGCTCGGAGCAATGCCACACCTGGCTTCAGTGTTTAATTTGGACCAGGGCCACCCCCCTGGAAGAGTCCTACATTGTGGGCGTTAGTTGTCCATAATCCTTTGGGGACTTGCTCTAAATCAATTTCAGTGAAGGGGGCGGGGCGACAAGGGCCATCAAAGAACACAGTACCTTCCGCTATTGCACCATAAGGTCAAATGGGATACAGATTGCTAACATAATCTCTAGATCATCAACCCTATCTTCAAACAATTCTGCATCCATCACTTCTTTGAGGGACACAGTTGGGTCAATACACAGTACTGTACACCCCCACTCGCAACCATCAGAGTCCGTGCCCACCACAACAATCCTTTGAGCGGACACAACCAGGCCCTGTAAATCCAGGGAAAGCATTGCTCCTGCCACAAGCTCTGGGGTCACCATCGGTTGACAGATGAAATCTGATGGTACCCGCTAGCACGCCTTACCAATCTGGCGCACTGCATCAAGCAATACAGTTATCCTCTGGCGCACTGCATCAAGCAATACAGTTATCCCATAGACCAGAGGTCTTCAAACTGTGGGGCGCGCCCCCCTCCCAATGGGGGCGTGGCCGCCTCCTAGGGGGGGGCGCCAGAGCCCAGCATGAAATGTAAAATAAAAAAAACATTTTTTTTCTCTTTTTTTTTTTAGATTGGAGGAAATGGGAGGGGGCAGCTCACATGGTCAGACTGGACCATAAAACGGTCTTAGGCACCAATGAAAACATGGGCAGCGGTTGCAAATGGATATTCAGTCCTTTAGTCACAGACTGTTTGAATAGTACCCAAGGGGTTGTTTTTCATTCAAATGTAAACAAATTGTGATATTTAAAGAATATTTATTCAACAACAATGGTCAAAACTACTAGCTGCATAGTGAAGCAACTCCTCAAACTGGCCCACATTGGCCAAAGAAGTGGCCCATTTTGATTGGCCTACACTAGCATTTTGCATTTTTGGTACAGTCATCGCCCTATTGCCCTATAGGCCAGCCCAAGCCTGCCGACTCATCCATAATGGGTGAGGGGGCGTCCACCCACTGGCCGCCTCACCCATTATGGAGGAGCCGAGGAGCCAGCCCAGTGAAACAATGAGCACTCCCTCAGCTGCTTTTTCCAGCTGAGGGAGTGCTCCCTGGCTGGCTGAACTGTCAAAGGGAAACACTGTTTGCCTTTGACAGTTCATTTCCTCAGCCGCACATGATCACTGAGCCATGCAACGTTGGGGGTGTTTTGCTTCGCCAGCCTTGCATAGCTCATTGGAAATGCTGGCTGGGGCACTGCATGTATGTAGGTTGGAGGGGGTGCTCCTGCGCCTCCTCGCACATACGGGCAGAGCAACCTGGAGCGGGGCATTTTAGCAACCATGCGCAGGCCCCTGCAGAAGGTAAGTTCATGGCGATTTATTTTTTATTTAAATGTGTATGGATGTGTGTATGCTTGTTTTATGGGACTCTGGTTGGAGCAGGATGGGTGGCAGCAATGGGAAAGTGGTGGGAGTATGGTGGGGGAGAGCCCAGGGTCTGTATTGGGAGTAGGGTGCGGTGACGGCACGCAAAAAGTTCATAGCGATTTCTACATACTGTCCATCCGGCACTTTTAGGGGGGCCCGGTCTGCCCAAACTTGGCTCAGGGGGGGCCCGAGCCAAAAAAGTTTGAAGACCACTGCCATAGACACACATTTCCGGGTCCACATGCCATGAACCAACACCTAGCCTCCTGTGGTCGGTATGATGACCATTGCCCTTAAAGGAGATGGTGATGTTCAGTTTGCTCAACAAATCCCGTCCCAACACATTTATTGGGGAGGCCTCTGAATACAGGAAGGGTGCACCCAACACTTTCCCTCCTATTTTGATAGCTACCTCTTCTGTGTAGCGAAGTTTCCCTCGCTGATGTATGATTTAGTGGCACCTGTGTCGACCATAAAAATGAATTGCTTATTACCTCAGAGCCCACCAAGGGTTCCTCGTCAGGGTGGGTAATCATGGACAGGATTGGGCACACAAGAGCTTTCTGTGGGCTGTCCTAATCAAGGTATGTATTGGTACCTGGGAACGTGAAGGGGTTTCCTGCCATGATGCTGACCCCCCACTACACTGTTACTGTTCCAATGGGCATTCATTGGATGTTCGAATTTGGCCTCTGTACAGGGTGTTCTGCTGGGCCGCTTGCGGTTGCACATTAGGCGGTGCTTGTGCCTGCATGTCTGGGGGGTTTAGTGGCAACTGGGTGTTGGCCTGGTGTTTTTCATAAGGTAAGGAGGTGAACCTCAGTGGTGGCTCTGACAGTGATGGGGAAGGTTGATTGTATGGGTTGTACCCCACTCCCTGCCTGCTTCTACACTCTCTTGCAAAATGTCCCCACTTTCCACAGCTCCAACACTGAGACAGTCCTATATCACTTCTGGGCCCCATTCTACCAAACCCCTCTGTGCCCCCTTGTTAGCCCCCCCTTCCCTGCTGCTGACCTCCTTTGTGCCATTCAGGATACTGATGCAGGGGTCAGCCACCCCACTGCCCCTGTCATCCACATGGCCAAAATACCGCCATTCTCGCATCTGCGCGAGCTCTAGCCTCCTCTGCTAAATTTGTCTCAGTATTCGCCATCACCGCCCCCTCCACTGCTATTTTAGCTAACTTCTTCTGCACCAGTTTTGCTTCCAATTCCTGCAACCTTTGAGCTGTTTCCTTTTCTCATTCTTTAATCCTTTTACAATTGTGTATAGTTATAGTCTGAATCTCGGACCAGCCCTTTGCCTCTATGCCCACTATCTTGTGAAGTGCTTTCTGAACTTCCTTAGGTAATCCTCTCTTAATAACAAAACAGAAAAGCGGAAAAGATTGGTCCCACTGGTCTCCTGTCTCTGCTCTTCACATCTCCTGCACTTTTAAAATCTACTGAACGGCGTCTTCATCGTCCCCCATGTCTGGTGTGTCAGGGTACTCCTTCCGCAGCGCATACCACACCTGAGCTCTAATATTTTTAAAACAAGCCCCATCGTGCGTGTCGTCATGCAATTTTACTCCTGGATTTTGTGAGAAACCCCGAGGGAATTCTCACTTATGGACCCCAGGGATTCTTTGTTCAGGTGGCCAGGGCAAGGCCATTGCCTTTGGAACCAGACCCTGGGGGTGGACCAGTGCAGGAGGATCACCTGACAACAGGGTCCTTGGGGACAGTTGGAGGAATGCCCTCAGGAGAAATGGGGTATTCCCCCCTGTTTGAAGAACCCCTACCAAACACCTTCGTAGGTTGTTGTAAATCCTGTCCCATTGCTTTCTCCCTAATTCCAACAGGCACCCACATGAAAGGGAGGCAAAAGAAGACACCCTATATTTCACAACAAAATTGTTGAGCCCTTCCAGGTACCTTGAGCAATAACGGCAGCTGCGTGCCCACTACCCGCCTCGCTTTCTATCCATCATTTCCCTTTTTCCTTGCTATTGCTACCCACCAAAACCTGCTGCTCAATCGCTCATCCCACAAGCTTTCTACTCTTGCCGTAATTTCGGGAGCCCTTTGTGCCTCCCCTTCCTCCTCCTCTAACGCTTCCACACTGTCCTATCATTATTGGACCTCTTGATGTGCTTCCCTGTCCGACCTTACTATCCCATATACTGTGCTTTTCGCCCCTCAATCACCACTTCTGTGCTTCTTAACATGCACATCCTTAATAGTAGTGCTATCCAGTCTAAACAAAATGTCTCCAGCCCTCCACTCAACCAATCCACACCCTGGTTTGCTCTCCACTTCCTGTATCACCCTCAGACGGTCCAGCTCTGCTTGTGTTGCCTCTAATGCCTCCTCTAGCTCCTTCTGTGATTTATTCTCCAGTGGAGTAATACTGTTCGGTCATGGTCGATATGGGCGTGGGGCGGTGGCAGGTGGGGGCACATATGTTGGGTTAGTGTATCATGTGGCTGGGCGGGCACTGAGTGGATAAAGCCTCTCTTTAGGCGAGGGCTGCAGGGAATCCTCTGGCACTGTTGTGTTCACTATATCTGAGGTGGCACTATCTTCATACTGGGGCGTACACCCGCTGGTGTCCTCTATACCCTCTGCCATTTTCCACAGGTATAAAATCTCTTTTAGTTTCTGCAGTTGTTTACCGTTATATTTAGCATTTAGGAACGTGCTCATGTACTCTAATATCTCTCTGTTATTCGTATCCTGCTCTGGTCAGGGGCGGGGCATCCCCCCGTGGGTCTCTGCCACCCACTGCTTGTGGTAACTCTCTATTTTCTCCATATACAACGGCAATACACTACACATATACTTCAATGGAGTCATTACCCCCATATTAACAATCATCGTATTCACAGGCATCACATGCAATTTTACCATAAATGTCATTACCGGTCCTCCACCCCACCTCCAGTCGCCCCCTGTCCACATCTCTCCCCTCCGCGCACACTTACACACATCTCACACCTCACACTCACACTACTCCACAGGCCCTCCCTCGGCCTCTGCCAAATTCACAATAGTTCAATACGCTAAAACAATAAACTAAAATAATAAGCCAAAACAACAACCCCTACCCTGCCTCCTTACCCCATCTGAAATATATTGGGCAGAGGAATCCAATCTCTTTAATTATACAGAGCTCCTACTTTTGTATCCTCCTTATCACAATTAAAAATGGTGCCACCTTCTCCCCTTGCTCGGAAAGAATCCCCCACTCTTGCTTTCCTCCTTGTTATCTACTCAATAATACTAATAAAAAATATAAAAAGCTTGCCATGTGGCCTTTCACACCCTCCCTTCAAAAACATATACTCCGCCCCCCACTCACTCTTGCCCCCATTGTTGTCGCTCGCAAGATGTGTACTTACATCTGCATGTTCACCCAAGCTCCTCCATCATGGGGTCCCAATAACAGCCTGCACCGTCATGGAGCCGCGCCGCGCTTCAAAGAGCAGACAGGAATTCTGTTGAAACGGCTCCTCTACACCACTGTGGATTGCTCACTTGGGGCTCGGCACTGCAGGCGGGCCTAAAAACGCCTACATTTGAGAGACAGCAGTAAGTAGAAAACAGCTAGATTTGAGATGCCTGGCAAGTGAAAAATACACCTACATTTGAGAACCACCTACATATGAGACACAGCAGTGATTGGAAAACTACTCACGAGCTGGCTAGCATCGGTGTGCTATGTGTTGGGAAGGAGGGACGGTCGTCCCAGACACCAAAGCGCTTTTGGATGAGGCAGAGGCCTGGAAGCGTGCAGAAGGGCTTGGGTGGGGTATTGGGTGGTACAGGGGTAATAACAGAGCATATAGTGCAGGGAGGGTGGTGCATGCTTCAGCTCTAGAGTACATGGCTAATCAAACGCCATCTTAGATAGTAGCAGCCATATTGAAATAGAGGCCTAGCTTGCGATGGAGCCAGGGCTGCAGGCCCAAGCCACACACATAGAAATAAGTGTATGCATGCAGGAATATGTAGCTCTCAAATGCAGACATATTTTCACTTGTCAGGCATCTCAAATCTAGGTGTTTTCCACTTGATGCTGCATCTCAAATTTAGGTGCTTTTCCCACTTGCCAGGTATCTCAAATTAGAGTTTCTACTTACTGTTATATCTCAAATATAGGCATATTTTCCCACTTGCAAGGTATCTAAAATCTAGGAGTTTCTACTTGCAATTGTGTCCCAAATTTAGACATTCATTCCCACTTGCCAGGTACTGTAGGGGTGGTAATTGCAGCATGCCAGAATGTACGACAGGGGAAGGGATATGGGCCACAGTTAGTTATAACAGTGGGGGTAGCAAACAGCACTGCCACTAGCTAATCTTACTAAAAACTCACCCTTCTGCATTCACCTCTCAACCTCTGAACCAAACACAACCCTAACTCTACAGCACAGAAAACTGCACGCACTTCTCTACGCGTCAGCAACAAAATAAACCACATCTAGCCTCGCCCAACAGCACATGCCGGCTAGCAACCAAAAAACACACCTACGCTCAGCGAACAGTGTCGAGCAAACTGAAGCTGCCAACAGCACATCACAGCTCTCTTGCTCTTCTCTCTAACTCAGTTCTACTAACTTCCCCGCCCTCCCCCTGGCTTTGCAGATTCGCCAGATTGCCAAGAAACCATGCAGGTGGCAACAGTGCACGGTATAATAACCTTTAACATAACATATCATAACATAGGCTGGATTCGTAGGCACCCCCGCTACCTGAGATGAGGTTTCTATGAGGGCAATGTCTTTAACTTACCTTTTAAAACATTGCAGGCGTTGTCACCTCCACAGAGCCCGTCCTTTATATCCTACCCTGGGTAGGAATGGGAGGGGTAGAGGGGCTGGGGGGGCAGGGGGTCAGTCGAGTATCAGTAAATGCAAAGCATCGGTGAAGTCAGCATGCTGAGTTGCCTTCTAAGCTAAGCGCATGTTTTTTGTGAATGTCCATTCTCTGGGCATTAATTATGAAGGTGGCGGGCACCATCCACACACATGCTCTAGTGCTCAGACAGTGAAAAGGGCTTCCAAGTGCATGCATGCGCACCTGTGACTGAAGCTATTATGGACAGCAAACACTCCACCTGCTGTTACCGTGCAGGCCTCTTAGCATGACTGCTTGGTCAATGGGAATATGTACACATAAGACACGGTTGTTTGCCAACCACTCGCCATTTCATCTTTGGCAAGAGCTGCCTATGCACAAGCCCGAGAGCACTGTGGCCTTCCGAGCTCCAGCCAGGTCATGGATAACAGGAACAGTGTGCTGTGTTGGGTTGTGCTGGCCTGTGGGCAGCACGCACCTTGCAGAGTACGGCCCCTGTTGATTATGGTAGACTGACCTGCCCTAGGCCAATATTCACTGCCTAGTGTCTGCCCATTGGGAGCAAGTCCACACAATGTAGAACAGGTGCCTCGTTAATCTAGCCATAACAGGACCGTATGCTGCCTTAGACTGGCACAGAGTCACACACACACATATATATATATATATTTTTTTATAACGCGCCTAATACCGTACCTTAGATCCCTTTCTAAGCGCGGATCCGGGATTCGAACCTCTGTTGCTCTGCGTGGTCCGTTGCCCCTGTGCTAGTCTCCATTCACCATCTGAACACACAGCTAGAGTGGTGAGGTAAATTATGGCACACACCCCTAGAGACTCCAGAATTACCACATCGTGTTTCATTGAACAGCCAGTGACAGCTGTATGAGTCTCAAGCAGAAGAGGACGGCACGAGAGAGGCTGCATTGGCGCGAAAGTAGCCTCCACGGTCCAATGAATGCTCAAACCCGTTGATGGATGGTGACGCACAGTGCCGCTCTAAGACAAATCACGCGATAAAGTACAACGCTGACAGCACATTCCGCCAGTGGAAATATTTTCATGCCCTGTCTCCCGTTCACCCAAACGGATCAACAGCTTTCCACGTCCCGAGGGGGGCGACAGCAATGTCAGGGCCAGCTGGATGGATAGCGTGCAAGTTGGGAAACGCAATATTCAGGTAGAAAATCCAGGTGGCCGGAAATAGCCGGCAAACGTGAAGGTTTTATACCAATCATAATGTCAAAGGTAGAGTGAAAGAGGACATCAAAAGCATATGGACTGGAGTGAGTTTGTAATGTAATGAAGACAGAACCGCGGCATTCCGAGGCTGGGCTCAATTAGGGGTGAGCGGCTGCAGAAGAGCACAGCCAGCCAACGCTGCCACACCTGCGCGCCAGCAGGCCTTATCACTCTAGACGTCAGAACGCCTCTCTAGCACTTCTGTCAGCCACGGAGAATGATACTTCAATGAAATAAAAATAAATAAAAAAAGACAGCAAAAGGGACATACTATACAACTATTAAGACATATCTGGGTTGCCTATGGGGTGTAGTTCTGACGGACTGCCATTTGAAGCTCTGACTTTTTATTCATTTAATAAAATTATGCAGGGAATTCCATCTCAGAAAGGGTGATCTGCTGATCAGATTCCCCTTTCATAAACTCCATGCCAAAAGCATAGTGTGCACATGCAAGCAGCTGCCACGGCATCTTGCTCTGCAATGCCTTCTCTACCAGTGGCACAGAGCAGGTTCAGAGGTCAAAGGTGACAGCGGCAGCCAGGTATCTGCACTGCACGGGCTGCATTTAAGATACGCATCCTTGTTCCCAGAACTCAATCAATCAACACCAGCTTTATTCGGTATAGAAGCCATCACAGCAAATCAATCACAAATACGTAAAAACTAAATTGTTGACCTAGAACCTCATTAAAAACAATACAAACAATAATGTCTTTACATTAAAAAAAAGTCTATTAATGGTAAAATCAAATAGAATATAAAAGCAACTAACAAGAACACCATTCCTTTGCATAATGCTCGCTAAATACATTATAATAAGAAAAGGACATCATCGTCAATTATGCAACATATTTAGTTTAAGTTCAGCAATCGTGCTTGTTGTGAGAAATTCGACCATCCGCACGGTGGGTGTGCACTTGCCTGAGCTTTTTTGAAGTTTTAAAAGAAATTGAATGATGGTAGATGAACCTCCGGAAAATGTGTTCGGCTAATTTGCACACATTTTCCTATCTTCACTGCATGACCTACACACAGACCTGTGTACTCTGAGTGGACACAGCCTATAGGCGCTGTCCCCCATCATATTTAGTTGGGATATGACAGCCAAGAGTACATCAAGGCATCTCAGAAGTGGGAGGGCAAAACCTTCCTCCTGCCATAGCCAGCCTAATAAACTATCAAATGCTCCATGGATCTGCCGTGTCCTTTCGTGTAAGCACTGCAGAATGGTGGCAGCAACTAATATTATTAGCATACTAATAGAACATACTTCAAACAGGCCCACATGGGACTTAGCTGTAGAGGTTAACAAAGGAGACTGGAAATTCCAACTACCTTTGATATGCACTGTGTCAACCTGAAGCCAGCTCCCACCTCTCAGTATCAAGTGCAGTGACCTGTCATGTCTGGGACTATGTGTTTATAGTAGGCAACCCCTGCAGGGGGACGCCATTCAGAAGGTAAATGTATGTGGATTGATGGAGACAGAAAGTCGGTTCTCGCCGCAACTTAAAGGGAGACCTGCCGCTTTAATCAGGAACCACAGAGAGCTCCATTAACTAGAGAGAACCTTTGATCCACAACAGACAGGAAGATGGGCAGGACTTACTATTACATGCTTTCACCCCTTTACCTGTTCTGTTGCAAAGCACTCTGGTTATGACCTCATGCATACAGGAGATTGTTTTTGGGGACCCAGGTTTGGTTCATTAAAGTAGGCTTAGCCTACACCAATCACTGGGGCGTATTTGGCTTTAAAAGAAGGTCGAGCCCCTAATTTGGGCTGATCATCTGAAGACTTTGCAAGGAGTAACAAGAATAACTCATTTGGACCCTGGCTGAAGGTACAGTCTGCCTTATGTGAAGGAAGGCAGCATTTCCAAAGAGCGAAGCAAGATCCCTCACCTAAACATCTCCTAGGGAACAGAGGGAGATACTGAATCCAGAGGACCCTCCAGCAGCTCCAGAATCGGTACCCAGGCAGCACACAGCATGCCCTGCTAGGTTCTGCAAGCAAGCTTCCTAGGTGGGAAAGAGAGTCTCTGAACCAAACCAAGAAAAAAAGGCTGTTGCCTACAACACTCTCCTCAGCCTTGGGCTGT
The DNA here is from genome assembly GCF_040938575.1 of Ambystoma mexicanum. Classification (NCBI taxonomy): domain Eukaryota; kingdom Metazoa; phylum Chordata; class Amphibia; order Caudata; family Ambystomatidae; genus Ambystoma; species Ambystoma mexicanum. The sequence goes on from NC_090935.1 coordinate 1,434,807,114, forward strand.
CCGCTTTAAAGGATGACACAAGCCCAATGAAGAAGCTAGGAGGAGTGCATCAACAAGCATCAACCAGTGTCTGCCTTAAAGGACTTTTCGAAACAGTCGAGCTCCTCGTGCTGCAACCGACTGTACCACTGACTGTTGTTATGCCGCAGTCGCTCATGCCATCCCAGGATCCTCGACCAGTGCTTCAGACCCACCAACCAGCACTGAGACGATTCCTGACCCTGAGCCACTGTGTAGGCCAGCCTGCAGCCATCTGTCCAGCCCTGCTCGCCGAACTGCCTGCTGCCTGATACCTGCAGCTGTCTCCCATCTTGAACTCTGTCGCAGAAGCTGCAAAGCGCCCTGAAACCGACTCAACACTGTCGAACACCAAGAACTTCTACAAGCACAAGGTACAATATGGTTCTGTCCCCCTGGTCCTTCTCCAAAGGACCCTGGTGACATTTTATGACCTGTTGCTCCCTTTGTGTTGAAACCAAGCATCCTTCAACTATTGTGATTCTACTTTACTGACTACCCTCCTGTCAGTATCCAGAGTGCATCCCCTTTCTTTATTGAAAATTGAAATCGTCTGTCCTCTCCATTCCTTTACAGGGTGGGTTGTATTTCGTAGTGTGCTAGAACGGTCTGTTGAATAATAATAAAGTAGATATTTTTATACAACCTTGACTCTACAGTCCCTTTTATCATTGGTTAATAATTGTATTTTCGCTGTGCTGCAACTAACCAACGATCCACGACATTGCAGAGATAAGCCTGCCATTCCGCCCTCGTTACCAAAATTGGACAAGGAGGTTTAAACTATTCTTGTGTTTCAAAGCTGTTCAAATCCCTTCTGGTGTACTATAGGTGTGGGGCTGATTGATGGTTTAGAAACCGATATTCATCCCTGGACCACTGGTGCCCTGGAAGTTGATTCGTCCCACTTGTCTTCTGAGGGAGAGCTTAGTGGTTTTACCATTTTGGTCCTTCGCAGCCAAGTCCTGTGCAAAAATGTGGCTGCAGAATGAGCTGCATTGAGATCTCCTGATTTTCTACAATAGTTCATAGCCGTTTCTGTACGGCAGATGCTCGGCAGTACAAATAGAGGGAGTAAGTATCTGGCTCTCAAATCGGTATAACCTGACAAAACAACATTAGATGTACCAAAGTCTTTTTTTCAACCCCACAGACAGGGCAGGTAGCCTCGCTGGGCCAAGCTTGCAACCCTCAGAATTGGGAGTCTGATTTGATGGTAAAAGGCTTGTGCATAGCTTGGACTGATGGAGTCCAGGTAGGGTTCAAACAAAAAGTTTGCTTTTCAAGTAAGATGGTCCGCTTGTATGCTTGAGACAAGCATCTTCTGTTGCCCATCTTGCTTCCCCGATGGCAGCTTTTTTTACCATTACTTTCGATCCAATTTTCATGTCGTGCAGGGGCTCCCATAGATCGGCTAGGATTTCATATGTATGAACCAGGGGAGTGAGCAGCGCGCTTCCCGGCTCAGAATATGTGTCAATATATATCTAAACCTGGATATTGTCGGTGCTATCCAGATCCCGGTCCAGTAGAAAAGTGGTTTTACGCAGACAAGGTCGTCGACCAGGTAGAGATCGCATTCCATTTGAGGTGTGGCATTAGGGGTGCTCACTGGGAGCTTTAGCAGATGTTTCAAAAATGTACTCTCCACAACTCCAAGAGTCTGAGCTCGCATGTGTCCTGAGATTTCTGTTCCATGGAAAGCTGATGGCAAAGCTTGCAGCCTGTAAAATTGGAGTGCAGGAGTCACTGCCCCACCCCCGCCATGTAAGGCTGATAATCTTCTTATCCCGCCACTGAACTTTTCCAAAGTCACAGCAGCTTTGGTTAGCTGGTGCGTCCAGAGGCCATTTTCAGACAAGAAAATGCGCAGATAATCATAGGTAGTAACCTGTTTGCGTTTTTTTAATTTTTTTTTTTTTTATTTGATTTAATTGTATTACAATTTTTACAGAAAAGGAAGGGAATCCGACCAATGATGGATTATTGAATTGTTCATTTTTTTTTTTTAGTTCCAAGTGGGGTCTTTTAACAGAAAGGCCAATTTCACAAGTTCAGTTTTTCCAAAAACAGAGAGAGACCGATGGTGCATCTTCTGTTGTTACCACTAGCCAATAAGGCCCATAGATTTTCTAAATCGAGGGTGCGATAATTCTTCAAAGGATCAGCCAAGAATCGGTGTCTGTTCTCTGTTAGGCCCGGGCATTCGAGGATCAGATGTTTAGTAGTCTCCACGGTGTCCAATGTTTCACAAAACCGACAGTTGTTTGAGCTGGATTGATTTCGGGTCGCTAGGACTTCGTTAGTTTTCAATTGGTTTAGCCTGAACCTTAAGAAAGTTCTGCTTAGCCGTTTGTCTGGGAACTTGTGTAGATATCCACGTACCCCGTCGAGTTTCATCGGCGTGCTGGGTAAGTTGGCTGTCATCGAATAGTTGTTTGCGACTTCCAGGGTGTTTATCCAGTCAGCTTCACGAAGTTTCTTTGATACCTGGTTGGGGTTTTGTATTAATATTTCCAGATTGAGGTTCAGTTCTTGAAGAATGGAGAGGTTGTATTGGGCCCATTTGGTCAACATTGTGTTGTTCCCGTAGTGTGTTTCTCTCCTAATAAGGTCCAAAACTCTATTTTTTGGGGAATCAAAGACTTTGCGATATAGCATGATGGTCGATCTCATCTTTAAGGCCCGGAGAGAGGATAAACACAATTCTCTTCTTATCAATGTTATCGGTGTCGAGGTGGCCAGGTTTAGGACACCCCGTCAGAAGAAACCTTCAAGTTTGGGCCAGATTGAGTCCGGGATCAGTGGCATTGCATCCATGCCATAAATCAGGACAGGAACGACTTTAGCTTTGTAAAATCTTATAACGGGAATGATGGAAAATCTTCCGTGCTTCCTGTCCACTGCTTTGGCCTGCGCCGTAAGCTTCTTCAGTTTTATCCAAAGGGCCTCCTGCATGGCTTGTTCTTCCTTATCGTTGCTGATCATAATGCCCAGGTATTTAAATGCCTCAACAGTTTCCAGCTTCTTCCCCTCTCCATACCAAGTGAATTTTTTCCGTCTTGTAGCTGCTGTTCCCAGTATTAAAATTTTTGTTTTTTCTTTATTCAGTCTTAGGTTGTTTTCTGCCATATAGAGTGTTAAATTGTCTAATTGGCGCTGCAGGCCTATCGGAGTTAAATCCATGAGGATGATATCATCTGCATAGAGTAGTCTCTCGATTTTTGAGCCTCCTAAGGATGGGGGGAAACTTCTAATCAGTTCCGACGATTTCTTGTAGTCCGCTATATATGCGTTATACAGGGCTGGTGCTAGCGGGCATCCCTGCTTTACGCCCTTTGATGTAAGTATTTCCCTTGACAATCTGCCTTCGGCGCTTAGTCGCACCCGTATTGACGTTCCGTGATGTAAGGCTTTTATGGGTTCCAAGATGTCGCTTGGACAGTCTAAGCTTTCCAATTTGGCCCATAATCGTTGTCTGTTGACCTGGTCGAAGGCTTGGACCAGGTCAATAAAAGCCATGTAAATGGGAGGTCCTCCCTGCAATACACTGGCTTTCAGAGAGCTTACTAAAAAGATGTTGGTTGATGTTCCAGAGTTTTTTACGAAGCCGTTTTGAAAAGGGTCCGCTTGGTCCGAGTCCGTAATCCATTTTTGAAAAACGTCCAGGGCCAGAGATGCATACACCTTACCCATGACGTCCAAAAGGGCAATCGGTCTATAATTACCCGGGTCGTCTATGGGACCCCTCTTGAAAATAGGTACTATAATGCCTCTTTGCCAAGACGGAGGGATATCCTGGAGTCGGTTGCCGTTTTTGAAGATCTTACTCATTATCGTAGCCCATAGTTCTGGGTGGGACTTAAGCTCGGCGTTGCAGAGGCCGTCCGGGCCGGGGGCCCTCGAGTTGTTCAGTTTAGTTATTTTTAGTAGGATCGATGCTTCATCAGCCGGGATATTCCAAGATCCAGTGTCTTGGACTGTTGTTCTGGTGCCAAAACCCAACGAAAAGTTGTTATCAACTATCGGTGCGAACAGGTTTGAGAAGTGGGTTATCCACTTGGCCTCACCTACGTTGTTCTGGATGTCTCCGGATGTTTTATTGAGAGTTCCCTTAATCAGGTTCCAAAATTCTTTGGGTTTGTTTCCGCAGATGGCTGACAGCATTTGTTCTGCATCATGTTGATAGAGTTTGTGCCGGTAGTGTCTAAGCCAGCTCTTGTACTCACAGACAGCCAGCCTCCACAGGTTAAGATTTTCTGCGGTGGGTTTATTAGCGTAGGCTTTTTTTAAGCGTCGATGGGACCTTCTTTTTTCCACCAAGTCGATGTTATATCGGTGGTTGGGGGCAATTGCCAGGTTGCGGGTTTTTGATATTGGTATCAAGAAATTGGTCAGCAAAGGGGTGTAATCCAGGGCGTTTCTGACAGTAGTTCCCGGAGTCTATTCCAATGGTAGATTGAGATGTTTAGCTACCCTAGGCCTGAAGACTATCATTTTAGTTTTGTTCTTGTTCTGGTCTAGGCCCATCTCGTTGCATTTGGTGGTGAATCAAGACAGGGTATGCTTGAGGCAACAGCACTGCGTCATCTGCGAAACATAGCGCTGGGTATTCTTATAAGTACAAGACTACTGTTCTGGTGGCAAGTTAAGCTATACATATAAGTCAGACCTGAGTTTATGGTATGGTGGGCAGCATCTCCCATGGTTATTCAAGCTAAATCAATTTGATGTCACACATGTGTCAGCCCGGGGAGCTCAGCTCAGCTGTGAAAGGATTATACATATTCTCCCCAGACAGGCTGGACCTTGCCACTGCTGGCAGAAATGTAGCCTTGTGGATTGCCACTCTTTGTTCCTTATGTGTGGGCAGTTAACCCTTCCTCAGATAGACAGCCACTTCACAGGAAGCTTCCCTGGGAACAGGAATTAAAGGGCACAATCATTCACAAAAGGGTAGGCCTCACGCCAGGGAGCTTCATATCTAAAGGCCTTTGGTCCTACTGAGAAGGGAGGGAGTGGGGTTAGGATAGACAGAGGGAGCTCTTTACATTTGGAGGAAGGTTCCACCGTCTTGTTCCTCTCTGTCTCTATCTTTCATTCCTGTCCCTTCAACTTTCTGCAGCACAAAGCATTTTCGGCATGATGTCAGTAGGCAAATTCCACCTATTCCTAGAACAGTGATTGGACCTGTAGAGCAGGCTTGTTTTAGTCCAATCACTTAGGGGCGTTTGCCTTTACATAAAAAGGGAATTCCCACCACCTCTTTGAATTACCTTTTGAACTTTAACCATTGAAGAAGATTTTGTTGGACCCTTTTGAGAGAGCAGTACTTTCCAAAGTATTCCAGCTGAAAGATCAAGGCCGGTGGTCCAAGGCAGAGGAAAGGTCTGTCCCTTAACCATTCCTGGGAACATTGGGGGATAACCTGCTGCTGGAACAAAAGACCCACTTCTCTGCCAGTCACAGCTGTACCCAGGACCTCATTGTGTTGAAGGATCACTGCAGTTGTGAGCCAGCCTCCCCTGTCTTTGGGAGCCTGAGAACAAGGGCCCATCTTGTCCCTGAGTCCCTGCAGTGGGAATCACAACAAACCGAGGAGTGAGCTGTTGCTGGAGCAAGACCTGTCTCTCTGCCAGCCACAGAGGTACCCAGAACCTCACAGTGTGGAAGGACCCCTGTAGTTGTGTGCCAGCCTTCTCCATGTTTGGGAACACGAGAAAAGGATTCATTTTGTCCCTGAGCCTCTGGATTGGGACTCACGGCACCCTGAAAGCCAAGACAGTTGGGATCCTAGTGTTTTCGCCATTGAAATGCTTGGAGACGTGTTTAAAGAACAGTTCAACACAGTCAAACAACCAGGACCCTCCACTGCTGTCTTGTTCGCTCTTATGACTTTTGAATCATTGACACAGTGCCAAAATGTCTGGTTTGGTGCTGAAGGACCACTAATAACCACAAAAGGTTACTATTGACTGCTAACTGCTACAGTGGTCCATTTTTGGGCCCTAGAGACAGGTGTGGTCTCCTGTGTCCATTCTGCATCCAATAAGAATTAATTGTAAAGAACATTCTGGTTATTACTTGCCTTACGCCTCTGATTCATTACTCTGAGTGCTGCATCTTGCTATATATTTATATTACAGGACCTTAATTGGACATTCCTTTATTTTAGATTGTTCTACTTCCCTGTTTGGGTTGCTACTATTTACACTCCTCTTGGGAGTACAGCCTTCCCATGGCCCACGTTACCACAAAAGGCAAAGGAGGTACATCTCTTAATTCTGTCAGTTTCACTGTGTTGGCTCTTGGTTTGTAGAAGTGTAAGGGCTGACTAGCCGATTTAGACTCTACCCATTCTTGCACTCCTGCAGGGCAGAACTCAATTGGACACACTGATGACCAGCGGTTGGCATTTGGAACAGACTGTGCCTGCAGCTTAGTCAGCCAACATAAGAGTGTGCATTTAATGTTAGAATCGCTGCCTAGGCATGTTTAAATTGCACAGTGGAAACTGACATACGCTTTACAGCCACCTTGTCAGTAGGTGAACTGTGGGAGCTATGTCAGGTTAGAGGACGCTCCTTGGCAGTATGGTTATGAAGACTGAACTGTTGAAGAGCCTCCAAGCTTTTGTGGAAGCTAGGTGGATAGAGGATTCCTATGGGGGGGGCTGTAGAAGTCCTGAGCCCCCAGCTCAAATTCCCATTTCTTTGTCGGGCTTAGACATGGATAGGGAGAGCAACAGCGATAGCGCTTCATACCATCCTGCCCAGAGAGCAGGTAGTGTAGTCTTTCAGAGGTCCCAACGGTCCCAGGCCTCAGTCAGATCCCATGCTTTTGTAAGGTCCCAAGCTTTGTAAGGTCACAGGGGATCCACTGTGGAGCAGACCTATAGGAAAATAAGTTTTTTCTGGAAGAAAGGAAGGTGGCTTCAGAGGAACAGAAGCAAAAGGATGAGAGACAAAAAGAGATTGTCTGCTACTGTGTGAAATGGAAATTGAGCACCAAAGGGACGCTTTGAGGACTTGCAGTGGGGAAGGAAGGCACCCAAGGGAAACCTAAGCGCCACATCCCTAAGGACTTAGTCCCTCCTTATGAGATGGGGAAGGACATCATTGATTGGTTTGAGGGACTGGAGCTCGCCTTCCGCATGCAGGTTGTGGAAGAAGAGTTGTGGGGTGCAGCCATTATGAGCTGTCTACTGACGGCTGTGACGGATGTAAATATTTAGTTGGCAGAGAGAGGCACATTTATAAGAAAATGAAGGCTGACATCCTCAGGAAATTCTACAAGACTCCCGAACAGTACCTCAGGAGCTTTAGAGAGCCCACAAAGAAAGGAGTATGAACCTTTGAAGAGTTTGCACATCAATCTCTAAAATATCTGAATGTATGGGTTACAGGCAACAGATTTGACTCAATTAAGGGATTGTTCAATTTGATTGCATGTGTGACTATGCTTAAAAAAAGGTGAGGTCGAGTTGCACCAGCATTTAGTGGATAAGAATATCACAGACCCTAGGGAGCTTAAAAAGGCTAGTGACGGGAATATGAGTACTCAAGTCCTGAAAAAGGCACTGGCTAATACATCCGAATAAGATGACAAAGGGAACGATAACAAAAACAAGGAGGGAAAGGACAGAGGTTCTGAACCTTCGTTAAAGAAAGGCCCCCAAAAGCATGAAGGAAAATCCCAGTGCCATGGTTGGTCAGCCCCCACAGAAAAGAACAGTGTGGGCCCCTCTAACAATGAAGCACCTGCACGCTTAGCATCCAGAAGTTGCTTTCTGTGTGTGAAGATGACACATAGAAAGGGAGATCCAGCTTGCAAGGGGAGACCCAAGCAGGCAATGGTAAATGTCAGACTGCTGGAAGCGGAGACCATAGTCAATATGGGCATCCTAGCAGATGAAGTACCACTAAGTCAGGGAGTGTCTGAAAGTTTCCTCATTCTGAGTGGAAACAGTACCAGGTCTGTTAAGGGGGCACCAGTTTCTGACACGATTCAGATATTTCTGGACCGGGTGTCCATGCATGCGGAAAAATCTCCCGCTTTCTGTGATATTGCTGCAAGTATCACTACTGTCAGGTGACAATGGGTGAAGGAAGGGAGTTCATCCCAGAACCAAACCAACTGGTAAGTGGGTTTGACGGTCTGACATACTATCCCTTGGCAATTGTAGAGCTTAGTTGGAGGGGAAACACCTCCCTGCACTGTGTTGCTGTCAAGGACTCCACTCCAGGAGGGTGTTTGTTGGGTAATGACCCAGACATAGTCGAAGCAGTCACTAGAGCATGAGCTTTGAGAGCAGCACAGGAAGAAGCACTTGAGGGCCGAAGTCCTCAGGCTTCCTCAGCTAAAGAGTGCTAGACACCAGTCTTACTGGTAACTCCCAGTCCAGGGCTAAAGTCCCCTGAGGCTCCTATTCTTGCAATAGAGGTCTCAGCTGCCACTGAGGTGACTATGGAGATAACACAGGATTCAGTGATCTGAGGGGTGCTTATGGGTATAGAAGATACACCTTAGATGGCGGATAGGGACGTTTTAGACCTGAAGGGCCTGCCAGAACTGGAAGAGGTGTCTTCAGCTGGAGCCCCAGGTGAGGTTGACTTTTGCCAGGTACAGAGGGACTGTCCCACTCTGGTAAGTCTGTTGAGGCAGACATAGGAGCAGATTTAGTGTGGATGTCCTTAACCCCTCCTAAAAGGAGAGCAGGCACAGAGTGAAAGCACTAGCCTCTCCAAAGACAAGGAGCCCAAGAACTCTGAGGCATAGCACAGATAGTAGTTGGTTGTTTGCCCAGGCCACAGGAGTTTCCTACCGGACTTGGATCCAGACATACCTGCTGGTCACTCAGATATGAGTGGGAAATCTGACAGCTTGTTAGATAATTTTCACAATCCCAGTGTGTATTTAAAAATGGAAACCGTGTGCTCAGTCCAGTCCGCCTGGGCACCGACAGGACAGGAGAGAGACACCAGACTCCTTTAAATGAACTACCTGTGGTTGGGCGGTCTTGTGAGAGGAAAGTTAACTCCTCTCAGGTAGGATCCTCCCAAGATGGCATAACTGACAGGGGACCCATGTCATCTCTGTGGCTGTGCAGGTACCACAGAAAATTCAGCAGGCCTCTGTCTGCCAAACCACTTTCCAGGGCTGGATATCTGGCTAAAGCAGGTCCCCAGTTCTAGAACTCCCAGACTATGAGCAGAGAAATAACAGCCAGACATGCACCTGTAAAACTGGAATTAGGGTAGATTCAGTCCAGCTGAGCTAGATGACACTGATCAGCCCATTACCTCCCTTCACAGGTGACTGATAGGGTTAGAGGAAAACTGGGCCATGGTTGAGAAGCATCCAGAGCTTGGGCATTGGGCCATCTCTCGACAAAATTGGACATGCTGCCTTAACCTGGATTTCAACCTGCTGCTGCAAATGGCACCCATTATTTTACAGAATTCTGGGATAATGTGTGTGATGCAATGACTACTGCTCTACAGCAGTACAGGGATGAGTAGAAGCTAAAATGTGAGTCTGTCTCACACTGCTACTAAAAACAGTAGTGACACCAATCATAAAGGCGAAACAGACATAGCCCAACAGGTAGATCTCCTCTGCCGTTTAGGGTAGTCCAGACTGATGGAAGGCTATACTTGTCAGGAAGAGTGTAAGCTGGTACAGAAGCAATCCAAACTATAACAGTATTGTGGTGCCAACATAAAAGAATGTCCAACCAAGGTTCTATTAAAATAATATCTATAATTAAACTAACAAAAATGTACACAACTAACTAAAACACTAGTGGCCCATCCATGTAAGGGAAAACACAGAGAAAGCAGACATTAAATGGGTTCTCTGGGTTTGTAGCCAGGGGTGCTCAGGCAAAGATCTCAGCAACAAATGTCAAAGTTATAATTATAATGAATACGTCTTTCAAAAAGGTCAAGAGGGGGCTTAAAAGTCACTAGGGTCTTTTAATGTGGATCACAGGGGCAGGGACTTCAACTACCTTTAGGGCTTGTTTTTCAGGATTCAACAGTGTCAAACCACGCTTTTGCTTCAAACCAGGCATCTGGGTGCCTTCGATGGCGAGGTGAGGTCAAGTCAGGGATAATCGGCGATAGCTGTCAGCAGTGGCAATGGCTTGCAGGTCAAAGATGCTGGGAATGGCAGGTGGTGTCAGGTCGGTGGTGCTGGAAGACTCGGAAACCTCAGGTGCAAAGAAGCAGAGAATTGCCTTTTGCGGCGAGCAATCTTGATTGGCTCAACACAGTGGGCCTCATTCCGAGTCCGGCGCTAATGGAAAAACGATGGCGGTAAAGTAATACCGCCATCCTTTTCCGCCGTGGACTATTCCGACCCATCACACCGTAATTACCGCCGCCGTAAAGTACGACGGCGTAAATAGCAGACCAGTGTCGCGCGCCCGAGACACCACGTCGGAAATAACGCTAAGGCGTTAACCAGTGCTGATCCCAAGTAAAGCGGACACGGTAAAAACAGGCTCCACAAGGGCGCAAAGTACCTTAACGCCATGGCGTAATTACCGGCATCGCAGAGAAGGTGTTAACAACCCTGAACAGTGCCAGAAAGAGGAACAGGTGCACCCAATCAGCACAGGTGGAGTCCATAGAGTCAGGCACAGCACAAAAGGAGCACACCCACACACCACACCCCCTCCCACACCAAGATGATACCAATTCTCGCAGCATTCATGGAGCTGGAGGCCCTGCTTGCAAGGCAGCAACTACGACAACATCAACAACAGCAACCACAGCAACCACAGCCCCCACCACAGACGATACACAGGAGGAGAAGGAGGCAGAGACAGGCCCAGCATGCCCTACCGGTGCAGCCACATTTACCACGCCGTCAGCCCCCAATTCCACGCATCAGACCCACCCCCTTCAACCTCACACCAGAGCAGATACACACCCTGTACCGGCTTGACCGGGACACCATAACCACCATAGTGGCCCTGATACATAACGACATAGTGAGCCTAATAGAAATCAGCACTGCCATCCCCACTCTACTAAAGGTAGTGTCTGTGCTCCACTTCCTTGCCGCAGGGACCTACCAGCATACAGTGGGGCACATGCATGGCATTTCACAGCCCATATTTTCCCGGATACTCAACCAAGTGCTCGATGCCCTCCTCAAGCACAGAAGGGACTACATATGCCTCCCCCGGTCTCCCCAGGAGACATATGATACCAAAGCTGCCTTCCATGCACTTGCAGGCATGCCAAATTGCATAGGTGCCATCGACTGCACCCACGTAGAATTGGTGGTTGCCCATGCCATGGAGGTGCCGTATCGCAACCGCAAGCAATATCACTCCATCAGCGTCCAGATGGTGCGTAATGCCAGTAAAGCCATCACACAATGCAATGCCCGATACCCCGGATCAACTCATGACTCCTTGGTCCTGCGGAACTCTACACTACCACGCTACATGGAGCGACATGCTGAACGACGTACCTGGCTGCTTGGTGAGTAACCGGAATGGGCCATGGCAGTCCATTGGGGCTGTGAGTAGGCTGTCAGCATACTCCACCCGGGTGGTAAAGGGTGGGGTAGAGAGATGCATACGGGTGGGACAGTCAACGCCATTGTACGATGTAATGGGGTGACTGTATCCTGGGACATGTGTGCATGGCCAGTGAACACCTGCTGCAATGTCAGATTAGCACAGTTCTCCACCATGATTGCACGAACACTTACCTTCATTCCACTCTCATGCAGGTGATGCTGGCTACCCATTGAAGCCGTGGCTCATGACCCCGTTCGCAACCCACAAAACAGGCACGAGGAGGACTACAATAGATCTCATACCCGTACACGGGTGGTGATAGAGCAGACCTTCGGCCTTTTGAAGGCACGATTTCGTTGCCTCAGCCGGTCCGGTGGGTCCCTCATCTACAGCCACGAGAAGGTGGCCAAGATCACCATGGCATGTGCAATGCTGCACAACATGTGCATCCATCGGAACGTGCCACTGCCCCCTGACGTGGGTCTGCTACCACCAGATGAGGAGGAGGAGGAGGAGGAGGAAGGAATGGCCGGACAGCATCATGGGGCCGATGCACAGGAGGGACGTCACGTGCGACAAGCATTGATTGACCAATATTTCTGAGTCACAAGTCAGCTGAGGGGGTGAGGATGACAGGACATTGGGCACTGGGTGTGGGGATACATGTACTACATGCACTGTGAGACATTAAAAGACACATGCACAATGATCAATGTCCACTCTGTTTTCCAGGATACACCAAACTGTGCATTGTACAATCATGTGAAAACGTGTACAAATAATCCTCCACCCTCACCCCCTCCCCCCCAACTCCCACGCACACCCTCACCCCCCTCCCCCCCAACTCCCACGCACACCCTCACCCCCCTCCCTCTCCCCCCCCAACTCCCACGCACACCCTCACCCCCCTCACCCTCCCCCCACAACAGCCCCACAATGGTCCCATCAATACTACATAGGCCACATGTGTGTGGCTCATAGTCAATGGGCACTCCCCGAGCCTGGGGTATCATTTTCGCATTGTGCGTTGTGACCTGCGGACCGGGCTGGTCTGCGTGGAGGAGCACTGGGAGGGTGGTTCCTCCTGCTGGGGCTGAGGTCTGGGGGTTGCTGCCTCCAGGGCATCAGCAATCCTGCCGAGCACCTCACAGAGCCGGTTTGTGGATGTAGTGATGACCTCGCCCAGAGCCTGCAGGTCATTGTGATGCACCAACCCTGATTCCCGGTTGTCCCGGAGAAACTCCTCTATCATGGCCGTGAGGTTCTGGGAGTGCACAGCTTCTGCGGCCAATGTGGGGGATGTGGTTGGCAGGCTTGGTATTGGGCCTGCAGGCCTCTCAGGTGTTTCGGCAGGGGAAGTGGGCTGATGTGAGACAGGTGTTACCCCTTCGCCTGTGAGACCTGGGCCATCACTCGACCCGGAGTCGCTGTGTGCAACCTGGCTGTACGATGGTGACTCAGGGCTGTAGACATTGGTCTCCTCGACGTTGACCACGGAATAGGATGTGGGGCTGTCTGGCACACTAAGGAGGCACATGGCAGCATTCTCCCCTGACATGCTGGATTCCTCAGGGTGCAGCGTGGGGCATGTTTCCGGCGGAACTGCAGCCATGTCCAGGTGCGCGGGTGGGGGTTGTGTACCCTCCATGGGGGTTGCTGGAGCAGGTGGTGTAGTTTGGGCCTTATATCTGCCAGCAGGTATGCGCTGTACCCTGCCCCTGTCCCGGGAGGTACTTGGCCGGGAGCCTTCCTGCTCCTCACTTTCATGACCGCTACCTGTGGGGGGCAAGAGAGAGACAGCATGATCAATGATCTGGGGGTCATCATGACTTCAAGCCTATGGTAACACATTGGGAGAGCAGCGTCTTGGTGATCTTTAGGTCGGTGAGTGAACTTGGCTTGGATGGTAAAAGCATACTGTTGGCGGGGTCAATCATGTTGGCGGAGTACTGTGGTGAGTGACATTGACCAGCGTTCTGTGTGGCATGGCCAATATGGGTGTCAGTCTTGCACCTGACATCATCCTGGGTCCCACTTGTTACGACATGGTTGCAGGGGCGGGGGGTGGTCTACGAAGCAAACATGATGTGACTCTTTGGCCGGCCCTTTGCGGAGAATTACATTAGGGATGCATGTACTGTTTGGACTCATGACACTCACCTGCATCAGTGGATGAGGGATCACGGCAATCCATTTCGCCAACACCTTCGATGGCTTCTGTGCCCATCATCTCCGCACATGTTTCCTCCCAGGGCATCATTTTAATGGGTGAGCCTGGGCCTCCTCCTGTCTCCAGGGCCTGCTGACGGTTTGCTGACAGGATGGCCCGCACCCTGAGATGGAGGTCATCCCAGCGTTTGCGGCAATGCGTTGTGCTGCGTGGGGTGTTCCCAACGGCGCTCACCCTCTGTGCGACCAACTCCCATATCTCCTTCTTTCTGAGGATGGTGGGCCTATGCATGTCGCTGCAGAATACGATATCTGCATGTTCATGCAGAGTGTCGACCAGGACCTGTAACTCATCCTGGGTGAATTTTTCTTTTCGGATGCGCGCAGCGCCCTTTTTCAGAACTTTAGGCATGATGCTGTTCTCTGTAGTATATTTGGTCGATCTGAGTCCTGTATGGAGTCCTGTATGTCCTGTATGGAGAGGATTGCAATGGATTGTGATTTTAAATATGGCCGCCGTGATGCTTCCCGTTCCTGTGCGATGACGTTATTTCCGTTTCCGGTATTTAACGGTGGCCGTAATTTACGGTTAGCGTAAATTACGGTCTCCGCTAATTACGGATTCCATCGAAGGCGATGGTGTTAAATACGTCTAGGTTTATGGCGGTAAGGGGTTTGACGGGACCTTTTGCGCTATGCGCAAGGGAGTTTACCGCCATGGCGGAATACTCGTGCACGCGAAGTCGGAATATGGTGGAAATAGCGCCTTCCAACCACATTGTACATGGTATTTACGCCATGGCGGTAATTAGTGTTACTTACCGCCGGACTCGGAATGAGGCCCAGTGTCTTGGTACTGCAGTGGCGATGGCTTGGAGCTTCAAGAAGCTGGTAAACAGACAAGTGGAGCTGAGCGGGAAATGCTAAAATACTTGGTGTGTCTCAGATGCAAAGGCAGCAGAGCATCAGCATCAGAATCAAGTGAAACTCGCATATACATATGAAATCAAAGTGAGTGACAATTCAGGTGTTTCCCTTGTAGCAGCTTTAATGGTGTTGAAAGTTGGCCAAACCGACATAAAAGCGATATTTGAGATGTAGGGAGAGCCAGGTGTTGCTTTCTTGGTTCTGTGGTTGCCGTGAGGCACAGTACAGTACCTCACTGGCAAAGTGAGTTCTTTCTTCTGTTCTCCCCAACCTGGAAGGTTTGTAGAGAGCCCTTGCAGGTTTCCTCTCATGGCAGGTCATGGGTACCAGTGTCTTAGTTGCAGTAAGATGTGTCCAGCCAGTTGGTCATCCCACTTATGATGGTTCAGGAAAAGAGAATTATTCTTGCATAAAGCTCCATGTCATCACCGCTTTGGCAAAGGATTTTGGAGTAAACTGTACTACCAATCAGATTTCAGTGACTCCTTCTTCGAGCAGTGTCCAAAGATGAATGAAGTAAGGAGAGAGTGTCCCCCCTTTCAATTGGCAAAATGCTACAGAACATTAGTCCATAGCAAGCCTGTTAAAGGTCCAATTGAGTCTGCTGTTATAAATGTCCTTTAAATTCTGATGTCATAGACAAACAAGTTACTTACCCCCAGTAATGTTCTTTCGACTTAATGTTCCTCTCACGTATTCCTCGCCTTTGATATTCAATATCCAGCTTCAGCTGCTTCAGAATTCTTTTTTCAGCAGAGGGCACTGTGCGTCGATGCAGTCAACTCGATGTCCCTCGAGAGCCTCCGTCTCGAGGATGATATCATTGAAGGCATAAATAACATGTGCAGCGCCCATTGGCTTCAGTTCTGTTTTTCATTCTCACGTAGAAATACCCTCATCAAAACGGGCTTGACTGTACTAGGCTTTGAAGGAGCGAAAGCTGTAGTAGCATGGGAAATTCGACTGAGAGGTATGCTGGGAGGGCAATGAAGAATACATGAGAGGAACATCGAGTCGAAAGAACGTAACCAGGGGTAAGTAACTTATTAATTTATTTATTTCATTTGTAAAGAGCACATACAACCCGGAGGCATTGAATTGCTGTTTCAGGTACAGGTCAAGGAGACAAACTTAGTAATTAATTTGAGTAATTATATCATAGACAAGAATGAGCAGAGGTAATATTACAGATATAATGAGACAAAGGATTCTTGTACATATTGGTCACGCTGTGCGTGCTGTAGTGTGGATGGGGGAGGGTAACTTTGCAGGCGAGATGGGCAGAGGGGGCGGTTTAGGCAAAGAGCTGAGTGTTGAGGGCTTCAAGAAAGATCTAATAGGATTTCTCAGCCCTCAGGGAGAGGAGTGGGGGGTAATTCCAGAGTTTGGCGGCACGATAGGGGAAGCTGGAGCCTCCAGCTTTGCATCTCCTCACTTTAGGCACGAGAAGTCTGTCCATGTATGGAGTCCTGGTGGGCCTAGAGGAGTGGGCTTTGGTGATTCTTTGTGTGAGGTAAGGAGGCGCTGTATTGAACTTGTTCTTCGAATGGATTGTGTCCTCCCACGTATTCCTCATCTTTGATAGGCTCCCAAAGCAGTGTTACTTTTGGTGGAGGGAGTAAGAATTTTATTAAAGGTTTCCATGAACAGCTTTTCCAAAGCTTCCCTCCTGGCTTAGGGTAGAATCAAGGCAGTAATGCTTAGTGAAAGTGTTTATTGTGGACCACGTAGCTGCCTCACAAATGTTTTCAATAGGAACACCTCTTTGCAAAGCAGAGGAGGTAGCCATGCCCCTAGTGGAATGGGCCCTCAAGCCTTCTAGAGAATCCTTGCCCGCCAGCCTGTAGCATTCTGATATTGCTAGAATAATCCACCTGGATAAGGTTTGTTTTGTCACAGCCTGACCCAGTCTATGACCCGTATAAACTATAAATAGTTGGTCGTCTGGACAAAGTTTTGATAACCTTGAAATGTAGAAGCTCAGAGCCCCACTTCTATTAAGACTGTGCAACCTCTCCTCCTCCTTGCCAGGATGAGGTGGACTGTAGAAAGTGGGCAACACAATATTTTGTCCTAAATGAAAGTCTGAAATGACCTTTGGTAAAAATGAAGCCTTAACCCTCAGGACGACCTTGACCTTGTGATGGGCTTTTGAGGATAGTGCCTGCAACTCGCACACTCTACGGGCTGAAGTTAGTGCTACCAACAAGATGGTCTTGAAAGTTAGTAAACTTAATGGACATGAATGTAGAGGTTCAAATGGTGAACACATAAGAAATGTTAGCACCAGTTGAGGACCCAAACGAGAACCTGAAAGGGAGATGGGGGGAACACAATAGTGAGCCTCTTCAGAAATTGCATCACCAAAGGTACCTTAAAATATGAGGTTTCCTCAGACGAGTGCTTGAAGATGCATATCACTGCCAAATAACCTTTAATGGTCCCAACCTGGAGCCCCAGATTGGCTAGGTACAGTAGAAAGGATAATACCTCTGGTGTTTTGCAAAGCAAGGGGTCCACATTCTTGTCCCTGCACCAGCTGCTTAATACACAGAGGTTTCTAAACGCGGACCCAGGGATCGAACCTGCGTTGCACCGTGTCATCTTGCTTCCAAGGCGAGCGCGTTGCTGCTGAGCTTTCCCCCTGGGATTTGTTACAATGGCAGCAGTACAAAGACTTTGTTGCTGGCCTTCTGGCCGAAAGCAAAATCTCCAATACTTCACCGCAGAGGTTCCAATCCTTGTATCTCAGCCTCTCAGAAACCATGCGTGAAAACTGAGAGTCTTGACCTCTTGATGGAGAACCCAACCCTTCTCTCTCTTGAGAGAGGGTCCTCTCTTTGTGGAAGATGTATTGGATGGCAGATGGACATGTCCAGAAGGTCCGGGTACCAAATCCTCCTGGTCCAATCCGGGGCAATTAGGATCATGTGTTTCCGGAACTTTCTCAACCTCCTGATCATGTGAGAAATGACAGGGACTGGAGGAAACGCGCACAGGAGCGCAAACCCCCAATCCACCACAAACGCGTCTTCTAGAGCTCCTCTTGGGGGGGAATTCCCTGGAGCAGTACAGCTTGCACTTCCGGTTGACATTGGTCATGAACAAGTCCACTTGAGGGGTTCCCCAAAGATATGATATGATATGATAGGTTATTTATAACACGCTTAATACCCGGAGGTTTCTAAGCGCGGACCTGGGATCGAACCTGTGTTGTTTTGTGTCGTCTTGCTTCCAAGGCGAGCATGTTGCCCCTGAGCTATCCTCCCGAGACTGGGGTGAAGATCTCTTGAAGGACTTCCTGAGCTAGTTCCCACTCGTGGGAGATTGTGCTCTGCCTGCTCAGAGCACCTGCCGCTGTGTTCTCCTCTCGCGCTAGGTGAACATCCTATAGGGAGATTCCTTCTGGAATAGCCCTGTACCAGAGCTGCACTGCCTCTCTGCACAGGGGTAGTGACCCTACACCCCCTCTCTTGTTGAGGTAGCACATGGCCTCTGTGTTGTATGCCATTATCAGGAGATTATTTCCAGAGGGGTGAAATGCCTCCAGCGCAAGTATCAGGCTCAGTAGTGATGTGAGGTTTGTCAGCGAACTCAACATCCACCTCCCCTTCCTCCTCACCTGAATCCTCAGAAGAGGTGACTTGCCGGGTAGACTTCTTCTTTGACTTTTTTCTTGAGAAGAGATACGGTCGTCCGCGGTGAGAAGCCACCCTGATTCCCTGCCAAGCAGGGAAGCAGTAGGCTTCCTTCCCGCAGGGACCAGTGGGAAGAGGGAAAAAGCATCGGCTCAAAAAACCCTCTTTGCGTCGGTAGACTAATGCGATGACTTGGCTGGTCCGGGAGGTTGTATCGGTGGATTCTTGATAGCCCGCAGCTGGTACGTACCACAGTCCGAAGCTGAACAGCTGGAAGGGTGTTCCGTGAGGCAAGGAGCAACAGATCCGGCTCCAGCAGGTAAGAGAGTTCGCGTTGAGTGAGAAAAATCCAGCAACTGGCGAGGAAGCAAACGCAGGAGAACAAAACTGCAGCGGGAGTCAGCGAGGGAAGGTAAGCACGACGGCAAAAGGATCGCCGCAGAGGGAAAAAGGAGAGGAAATGGAAACGGGGGAAAAGAAACGAGGTAAGGGGAGCGAAAACAGGAGAGAAGCAAAGCGAGAGCAAAGGAGAAAGCAACAAGGCATAAACTGACAAAGTTGCAACGCGCCGAACCCGGAAGGGGGCGGGGCTTACATAGGAAACAACAGAGCGACAGAACAAAAGACTAGAGCGGAAAACCAGGAAGTAGGACGAGAAACCTGGTACAACCTAATGGCGCAGCCAGCGCCAAGCGCTCCATAGCCTCCAGCGGCAGCCAGGAACCGGCGGCATGACAGCAAGTCCGATTGCCCTCAGCTCCAAAAGATTGATGTGTAGTTTGGACTCCGATGGAGACCAACAATCGTTGATTGTCATATCGTTGGCTTGGGCTCCCCACCCCTTGAGTGAGGCGTCCGTCACTACTGTTATCTCCGGCCATGTTTGCCAAAAAGGTCTCCCTTCAGGATATTGTCCTTGCAGGTCCACCACAGAAGATCCTGTGTGACCCTGCTTGGAACCTGAAATAGGTCTGACATGTTGCCCCGGGAACTGAGACCATTGTGTCCTGAGAGCCCATTGAAGGGATCTCATTCTCAGACGAGCCTCTGGCACCAGAAAAATGCAGGATGCAACGAGGCTGAGCAACCTCAGAAAGTCAAAGGCAAGGAGACTCTGGGCACTCTGAAACTTGGAGACCATCTGCAGAATGTCTTGAGCCCTCACCTCGGGTGGCAAGCTCTTTCCCAAGGATGTACCCAGTACAGCTCCAATGAACTGGAGCTTTTGGGATGGTATCAGAATTGAGGGAGAAGCCCAGTTTGAGAAGAGAGTGGCAGGTGACATTGAGATGATCCAGGACTCATTTATTTGGTAGAACGTGGCCTCATTAGCCAATCGTCCAGGTAGGGGTGGACACAAATCCCTCTTTCCTGAGACTCGCTGCCACCACAGCCATCAGTTTGGTGCAAATGCTCGGGCGGAAGGTCAGCCCGAATGGCAGAACTCCAAAATGATAATGAGAACCGCCAACGGCAAACCTCAGGTACATTCTGTGCTTAAGATGGATTGGCACATGAAAATAAGCATCCTGAAGGTCCAATGACACCATCCAATCCTGGAGTTGGAGGGTCTGAAGGATCTGAGAAAGTGTGACCATCTTGAACTTGTCCTTCCTGAGGAACTTGTTCAAGTATCACAAGTCCAAGATGGGTCTCAGTCCTTCGTCCTTCTTAGGGATCACAAAATATAGAGAATAACATCCTTTGTTCCTCTCAGCTACAGGTACCGGCTCTGTAGCACCTTTCTCTAGAAGGGTCAACATTTCCTGCACAAGGAACAGATCTGGAACCTTCAAAGAATGGCTGCCCGTTGAATGGTTCTGAGGTCTCTGAATAAGGGGAAGGCAGTAAACTTGGGCTATGGTTTAGAAACCCAAGCATCCGAAGTAATGTCTCCCCATTCTTTCAGATGCTGAGACAGTCTGTCTCCCAGTGGGGTGTCATGACTCAAGACCTCAGAGAGGTTTTGAGGTGACTGAAGCAGTGGCTGTTGGTAAAGATGCCCCAGCTTGAGCGGGCTTTGCACCTCTCCCTTGTCCACGAGAGAATCTTCTTTGACCTCTTTGACCAGCCATTCCTCTCACTCTTCCACTGAGGAGTATTAGTGAAAGGATCTACCCCTCCAAGATGGTCCACTGGGGTGAAAAGGATGAGGCTGTCTAATAGCGGCACCTAAAGATTTGGCTGATGCATTCGAGGTCTGCAGCTTCTCATGGCCTTCGTCAGCCTTGCTGCCAAAAAGGTGAGACCCATCAAAAGGCATGTTAAGGAGCCTAGGCTGCACATCCGGTGCAAATCAAGACTTCCTTAACCACGCAAATCTGCAAATTACGGTGCTTGCCGCCATAGCTCTGCAGATGCTGTCAGCAGAATACAGACCTGACTGAAGAGACTAGCACATGGCTTCCTTGCCATCCTTAACAATGGCTAAGAAACAATGGCTAAAAAACCGTCTCTTTCCTCTCCTTCGGGAATATGCTCAACCGCCATAGAAATGCAGTCCAATAGAGTGTATGAAAACTTTGCCAAGGCACATGTGGAGTTGGCTGATTTAAGAGCCATGCTCCCAGCGGAAAATTCCTTTCTGGACCAAGCATCTACCCTTTTGTCATCCCTAGCCGGTGGGATGGTTGGATAGCTGCCTTTTTTGAGGTCGCTGTTGCCGCCTTCACCACTAGACTTTCTGGTGTAGGGTGTTTTGATAAGTAGCTGGGGTCGCTACTTGATGGACGGTATTTTTTGTCAGGTTCTTATTCACTGCCGGACTTGACTCCGGTGCTTCCCAATTGGCACTTACTCTCTACTGAAGAGCAATGTGGAAAGGGACAGTGGAGCGCAAGGTAGGTGGGGTGGGCTGGGTGATGGATGTGGAAATTGGGTTCTGGGGGCGGGGGAAGGACGGGAAGGAGAGCACAGGGACAGGGGCATACTTATCCTCACTCGGGTCAGAGAAGATGGCGACCTCCCGCTTTGGAGGAGACTCTGAGTCAGGTCTTTACCATGATGAAAAGATCCCGTTCCGAGCCTCCTGATTGGCTGGGATGCCACCACGCCCCCCACCAGGTGCTAGCCATATTACAAATACACCCTTATTCCTTCCTTTCTTTGATCTTTCCACTGGCATATGATATGCAGTATCCCAAAACCTGTCAGTCACTCCAACGGCCATGTGTCCTGGGAACAGCAGGCAAAGACCTCGCCTGTGAAGGCCATACATTCTCCCTCCCCATCTCATCATTCAACCCTGCTATTTTTTTATGAGAGAACAGAGAACAGTTAACAGATTGTGGCTGCAATAACTTCACAACTTACAACAACAAGTAGCGCCCTCCACCATCATTAACAGTCCATTGTATTGCATAGCAACTGGTATCACACTTTCCCATTATGAAAGGGAAAATAGCAGGACTGGAATTGGAAGTTTTCCCATCTGGGCAAGCCAGAATTTCAATGATGCGTTCTTTATTATTTCCCTCAGCAACCACCCACATGCCTGACCTCTTGGTTTGCTTACAGGAGCCCGGCAAGCTCACTTAATTCCTTACCTCTAAGAGAATTTCCCATACTCTGGGCTGAGGTCCACAAGGGCGTTCCCACCACAAGCACATAGAGACTGAATTAATGAGAAAAAGCACTATATAAATGATGACTAAAATTACAATTAAAATTAACACCCACTGCATTCTGAGCAACCTGAAGTCTGCTCACACCTACCTGCCATCTTTCCCCCACCCTGCCCATCAGTCTGTCTTCGGTCCCTAACCCTCCCCATCCCCCGACCCCACTTATCTTTTTCCTTTGGTGGCCCTCCGCTCCATTTGAATGAATGGGACGAAGCAAGCATGTTCCACTTATTCAAACAAAATACAATGCTGTTGGCACCCCAATTTTTTCGGATTGAAAACCTGGGGTGGTAATATCAATAAAACCTGATCTGGTCTTCTGTATCGGGTATCATTGCTATAGCCATAGCCCTTAAGGGGCCATCTTTAGTCAAGACTAGCCCTTTGCTTACCACCACATTGGTAAAATTGTCATTATTCTGGGGTTCTAGAGTTTCTGTTAACATCTCTGGGTGCTTTCCTTCGATATGAATTGGCCCTTTTGCAGGAGAACCCAAAGTTACCCTACTTGGTTCTGTTGCGTTCAAATGTTGTTCTGGTCTACATGTGATAGACTAGACTAACCACCTCTTCTCTCCCACACAACCCACACTCACACGCCCAGAGGGCTAGTGAAATGATCCATCAAAACATGCAAACGCACATCACTCTAACCAAGTTAGAACCCAAACACCTCACACAACAAACAAGTCAAACACTGGATGCCGCCTTTCTGGACACAACAAGCACAGTGCACAAAACAAAGCATATCTAGAAAGCTCACATGCACAAACGTCAGTTGCGCCTGGTTCGCACACATCAACAGATGTGCACAGCATCTATCCTATCTCTGTCTCCCTCACAAGCTAACCCTTCCCACTTTTCCTTACAGAGCCACATGAGGGCCTGGAGACCATGAAAATGGCAGTGGTGCGCAGTATAAATCAACTTAACACAACATAACATATCCTTAGTACGCCCAGTATTCTAATAACTTTCCACATAACGGTCAGCCGGCCTTGTTCGTTAATTAATTTCCCTTCCCAATCTGATTTACTTGCTGGTTTTGGGGGATCTCCTTGCTCACAATATAGCCAGTTTAAAAGAATGTTGCTGTTTCAGTCAGCCTGTGCAATTTTCCAGGTCGCATACAAGGCCTACCTGGCAATGCACCCCCGTTTAGAGAACCAACTGACGTGTTCCAAACAAGGAATATCTGGTTACCCTCTGAGCTATCACAACAGTCACCCAAATATGTCCTCTCAGCATACACAAGTATTGGGGCAAACATTTGTAAGAAGACCAATGCGTGAGACATTTTGCAGGTATACAGTGTTTATATTGAATCCTTTATATTGAATGCCCATATATTGAATATTTTATATTGAAAAACCTTTATAATGAATGTATTTAGGGTAGGGTAAAAGGTTAAATAATTTTTGGAAATGGTCAGGATGGGTTTTTTCGGGGTGGAAAATGGGGATTTTGTTTTAAACCGCGTTCACTATAAAAGTTTTCAAGATAAAAGATTTGATAGCAGGTATGTACATAGTATAGTGAATCAACAGTCACATTCAACTATAAAACAATAGGTTTTTTAGTTACTTAGAAAATTACCCAAATAATAAATGTACACTTGCGAATATTAATAGTCAGGAAAATTGAATATTACAAACCAAACCAGTCCATGATAAAATTGTTTTCTTGGGGATAATACACTGTAAATATAGACAGTTTCTGAATTGTGCACAATTTAGGAGCTTATAACAAAGGGGCTTTAGAATTAGATGTAGCAAAAAGCAATATTTTAAATAAACACTGTACCTTAGGGTCGACGTTGATAATTTTCCGGTCTCGTTTGTTTTTGAAGAGTAAGCCTGAGGCGTTCTCTGCAATCACCTGGTAATTTGGGCTTGCGTTAGAAGTGGAGACATGGGTTTCCCAGTTGTAAAAGCTGCGAATAAAGCATTGATAAAGCTTAGTTTAAAAAATGGCAGCAAGATCACAAAACTCTGGTTGACTGCTCATAGGGCGTGGTAACTTCCTGTCTGCACGCGCCAATACATCAGCCAGCCCCCCCTCTCTGCCCACTAAGCTAACTCAACATCCTCTGATGCACCTGATGACGGTGCAAATGGGAGGGAGGCTCTAACATGACATCTTGCTAGTGGCAACAAATCAAAACAATGAAAGAATTGTAGCGAGGCAACTATGAACACCTGTGATATATTCCACTGGGGGTTTCTGGGTGATGCCTGATAGACACAGGCCCCTGTGCTGTCCCCACAGAGCAGCAGCAGAGGGTGAGGGATGGGAGGCATGAGAGAACCATAGACAACTTTGGGGGGGGGGGAGTATGACCTGGGATCCTGCCACCTTTCTCAACATCCTGCCTGCACCCAGGGCTCAAGTCGAGGGTACACACGGGGGGACTCAGTCCACCCACTTTATTCAGAGGGTGGACTCAGTCCCCTGCAGCTAAAATGAGAAACATTGAATGTCTTCTTTGAATTTATGAATTAAAGCCGTCCTCGGCAGTCGGCAGATTTGTAGGCTGGACACTTCACCACTTCACTATATAACCTGATGAACCCCATTTCGGTAATGCAAGTTCTAGGGAAAACATTCGGAGTTTAAAACATGCACACCTTTTAAAGTTTTCAAAAACACCATTAGAAAAAACTATCCTCTCTTGGTTTTGTGTGTGTGTTGATTTTATGAAAGGCAAATGCCATTCGTCCTGTTCAATTTAATGAAATGTGCATATTTCACCTTTATATTCTAATTTCTGGCGATGTCACATCCCATTGCATTTGTTGATGAGTCCCCCCCACTTTAATTTTAAGGACTTGTCCCCTGCTGCACCCCAACAGCAATAAATGCTTAATCCCCTGCCCCCCTTCCCTGTCTCCCTCTTGTGACTCCCTCAATTGCCCAAAAGGAAATCAAATAACTGGCATTCTGAAAATCACCCCGCCTCCCTCATGTTTTCTTTCGCTTCCTTTCTTGCACAACATTAGTTTCACATTTTGTTGACAGCACAGTCCTGACATGGTGACAGTCCGGCACTGGCAGAAATCAAGGCCACCCTGGGCAGGAGGCCTTACTACAAAGAAGGCAACTGCTGAGAGTGGTGCTCTACAATGTCAGGCCAGCAGTTCTAGTGCAGTCACAGAGCGGCGCTGCACAGACCCGTTTTCCCGAGAGTCACACGTGTGCCTCTGCACACAACTTCCTCCATTTAACTCGGATGTCAGGAGACCTTACAACAAAAGAAAAGGCGGAGGATCTTCTTTCTCTCACCTCTCACGGAAAACTTGGAACGACTTACCAAAGAATATACACAACACAAGAAATCATCTACTAGTTGAAAACTCCTCAAATCCTGGCTCTTCACTGCATAACTGGACGAACACCTACAGGGGCATGTACATAGCTGAAACGATGAGTGAAGAAACCGATCCCAGATCCCAATAAGCACTCAACTACAAATAGAATGTAAGGAAGACATGATAGGACGAAACTAAAGATTGAACACACAGCTAGACCAGGACGGAAGGACATAGACGATCAATAACACCCTGGCCGCCACATTAAACACAAGTACCAATAGACCACAGATGGAAATAGAGAGCAAGGGAGTAGGCAACTGCTTATCTACAGCACCGACACCAGAGGGGGACTAAACACACCCCTCCCATTCCACTAAGCTCAAATAAAACATAGCTGGGAACATGCCATGGCATCACTCACAACAATTAGATGGACAAGAAGGAAAGTGGCAATTAACTTTACCTATAGGAGTGCTAGGTAAACTGAACAAGATCTGCAAGGTCCAGGATATATAACCTACTAAACAACACAGCCGTCCGACAGCACAGCGAGTAGAGTGCTCATTTTGACATCTGTGCAGAGCCTGCTGATCAGATTCGAATCCCGGCAGGGCCAAACTCAGCCTTTCATCCTTCCGAGGTTGATAAATGAGCACCACACACCGTGGCTAATAATAATCAGCGCCCAGATGCCTGAGGGTTTGTAGCGCTATATAAATGATAAATTATTATTATTATTATTATGATCCGCACCAACAGCACACAATGTCTCGCATCGGTCTGATACTTGCACCAAAGCTCAGCGCATAGTGAAAACCAAACTGAAGCCGCCAATGGCACACCACATCTCTCACTTTCCTACTCCCTCTTCACCCAACTAACCTAACCCGCCCCCTTCCTGTTTTACAGATCTGCCTGAGCGCCTGGGGACCAATTCAGTTGGTGACGGTGCACAGTATAAATACCTTTAACATTTAAAATTCAAAATAATAATGACATGAAAAATGCTGTATTTCCCTGTTCTGATGCTGCGATAGGCATGTGATTTATATCTTTCACTGGCAGGAGGTCACAGGACGAGGATACAGCATTTCGAAACAAAACTTTGTGCTAATGTCTATCTATAAGAAGCCAAAAGCATCATTGTTTAACTACTTTGCTATGTCTTGACTTTCTTGTCTTTATTAATTATCCACATTTGAAGGAAAGGTCAGATCTATTAGGACGGTGCTTGTCATCCCACTGAATAGTAAAATGAGCCATTACATGTCAATGTTCTCAAAGACAGAAAGCAAATTACAAAAGACAGAAAGCAAATTACACTCTGTAGTGGATACCATTAAACTGGTAACTGAGATTTAACAGTAGGCCAATTCATCTGCAAGTCTGGTGCAAAGATGCCCACGTGTCAAGACGTTGTGGATCTATTTTTGAGCATGGACATCATTTCACAAAAATTCTAGGGGTAGCGGAAGTGGCATCACATGCCCCTTGACATCTGATGACATCACAGGAAGTGATGTCATTTGACCCAACCCTGAAGAGACATCATGTAAAGTGATAGAACACGACCTTTCACCCCTTTATGGAGTCCAGCAATTATTGTATAGACTTACAGAAAGACAAATCATTTGTTATTCCTATTCTTTCTTATTTAGGGTCACTGCTCAAAGTGTTACATTTGTGGAAACCCCTGTTTTTTTTAAGAGGCCTCAACAAAAATGCTATCCACGCGGCACTGGCCACAGCCCAGGAGATTCAATGTAAAAAAAATAAAAACATATTTTCTTTAGGGGTAGCAAGGGTGACCAAAGGGGTAGCAAGACCTCGAAATGTCGTCCCTGCTTTTCAGGCTTCACAGGTTGGCAAAATAAATACCATTGGGAAGGTTCATAACTGTGAATTAAAGAATTTAGAGTAGCGCAGGGAAAGCAGCACACACACAGCATCTCATACTCTGGGCACTTGTTACCTCCTATATGCAAACAGACATCCTGAACAGCATGCCATGGAAATAGGAAAGATTGACACATTACAACAAAGCATTAATTCTGGCAAAATGAACTCAAGGGCCCCTTTATGTGCTATGGTCAAACATTTCTACACTGTACACAAGCTTTTAGGCACAAGCATGTTGTCAAGTGACTGAGGACACCGAGGTGGATTGTCTTGTCATGATCATAACAGAGACAAGGGCAGAAAAAAACATGCTATTACTGCAACTTGCAAAAAGCAAAATGCATAGTCTGAAACCAATGCTTATTGTACTCCAAATGCTTTTTGGAAGGTTTTGTCTGAATTGTGATTTGAGGTGTTTAAGAGCAGACTAAATCAGCATTCACCCCCTGAAATGTGCCTGAAATAAACATTGAATGAGTCTTGCAATTATTGTATAGAATTCCAGAAAGACAAATTATTTGTTATTCATATTCTTTCTTATTTAGGGTCACTGCTCAAAGTGTTACACTTGTGTAAGCCTCTTTTTTTTTTAAGAGGCCTGAACAAGAAAGCCAGCTACTCCAGAAACAGAGAGCCACATGGCACTGGCCACAGCCCAGGAGCTTCAATTTATTTTTAGGGGTAGCAAGGGAGACCTCAGGGGTGTCCCGTTGCGACCCCCAAATGACGTCCCTGTTTAAATCCAGTCAGGTTTTTTGACTAACCAAAAATAGATAAACTACTTTCAAATTAATTGCATGTATATATTCTCATACATATCCACAGAGGATAATGGTAAAACCAGAGTGGGATTTACTGTTTTATGTGTTGACAAGCCTAGCCCTGAAATACATGTGTTCCCAAAAAAATCAATTTCATCAAAACACAAGAAATAAAGGTTTTGATCAGGCAGAAACTATTAGAACATTGAGGGTCTCATTATCAATTGAGCAGATTTTGGAGCAGGAATTGTATGTCATGAACTCCTAGGTTTGAGGCTAGAGGATGAGATTCCGGTAACCTTATGGGTTGGGGACCACAACCTGGCCTGAGATGTGGGCCCATGAGGAAGTATATGGTGGAGCCACCAGGCTCCTTAGTCCATGCCTAGCCTTGTCTGTGTCCACACAGATGAGCCCATCCCTCAGGGTGACCAGAATTTCAAAATTAGAAACCGAGACAAGCTGAAAACACAAAAGAAGGACTAGCAATATTCACCCTGCAGGATATTGAGTATAATATGCAAAGCCTAGATTACTGCAGTTTCAGTTCCCATTGGAATGTGAAACAAACTTGGCACACAGGCCTTATCATATGTCAACCTGCAGAGTGGGCCAATGAAATACTGATCTCAGGTGCCGCTCCTGTAATTCAGAAGAGTGTTTGCAAATCCTATAAGTTACCTGCAACTCGTATGCAGCTGAATACGCTAATGCCCTTGACATCCACTGCCCGAAGTCTACAAAGGTCTTAAAAGGATCCATGCTTGCTAAGAAGTGGGATAGATTGGGTTATGAAAGGAGGAGATGTATTTGGAGCAAAAAGTGCGGTAAGGAGAAATGACAGCTAGATATCAAGGCATAGAAAGAGGTGCAAGAGAGGAGATCGGAGGTGGGAGAGAGACCAGAAGTGAAGCAAAGACTGGATAAGAGAGAAGGTGGGGATCAAGTCTGAGAAAGGGAAACAGAGGTAAAGAGGAGAGCAGAGGAGGGAGTTATAGGGGAAGAGTACAGACTGGATCACAGAGAACAGCAGAGGGTGTGGCGAAATAAGGAGCAGAGGTGGTGCAAAGTGCACAGGAGGGTGAGGAGCAAACCGATGAGGAGGAAACCCCTAGAATGGTGAGGGAGAAGAAACACAAGTAATTAATTAGGATGCTGGATGTAACAGTAAAGAAGGAGGAAAGTTAAGGTAAAGTTACAAGCTGTGTAGCGGAAGGACAAAGACGTCAGAGAAAAAGACGGAGGGTGTGAGGAGGAAAAGGAGGAGTCAGGAGAGAACAAGATTGAACCATGCAAGGTGCAGAGGATAAAGGAAGTGGCTAGGGAGAAAAGATGAAAGCCCATCCCCCCACAGTGGCAACCATAGGCTTTATCATATAGTGATGGCAAGGAGTCTGGTGAGAATGTACGACTAAACAAGAAACAACTGAGCCAAGCCCCCACTAAAAATAAAAGAGGAAAGAAGACTGTTGATTCTGAGTTCCAGCCCAAATTAAAGAGTATGATACCCAGGTGGTGTTGCCAGATATACCAGACATCCAGTTGGACAAATCTGACATGTTGGCAAGACCAGCCCAGAAAAGAAAGATTCCGCAAAAGTGCCAAGAAAGAATGTAGGGCACTTAAAACCTAAAGAGACTGAGTGTGTGACAGGGTCAGGGGTTTGACCCCCCATCAGGGGGCATGGTGACCCCCCCAGAGGTGGAGTGAGGTAGTTGGGAGGCCCCAGTCTCTAATATGTACATTTTCATTTCTTGCACTTGTACAGCAACAGTATATAAATAAATACATAGATAATTTTGAGACTAAAAGGAATCCGTGAAATGGATGTGCAATCATACTTTTAGGAATGGATGACTGTCAATGTTGCATGTTGGAAGGTGAATGACACTACAACATTGACGATTACAAGCATTCACAATTTTCGAAAATGTTATTACTTGTAAACAAAATGTGAAAATTCCAATTATTTCCACAATCCAAGATAACTGATTATTATATCGAACATTTTATAATTTTGAAAAAAATAGTTCCAATGTAAAGCAATATCATTCAATAGAGTATCACGTGTCATACCTCCTCCACTTGACCGTTTGCAATTGAAGAAGAGTATGTTGCAGAAGTAACCGAATGCTCCTCTTTATATGAATTTGGATTTTTTACAATTTTAATATTCAAAGAGCAGTTTAGCAATATAAATTAAAAAGAGAATAAGTACTGTCGTAAGATTACACCTTCAAAATACTGTCAAAGAGACAAATAATGAAAAATAATGATCAATGTGTTAAAAGTTGAACTTGACTCTAGACATTGATAGTATACTTGTAAACAATTTTAGAATTGAAATAATATTCCTTGAAATGGAAGCGAGCTTTATGTTGATTCCAGAATAGTTGTTGATGATGATGAAGCTCAATCTTTTATTCAATTGATATATTCATTACAATAGTCAATAGAAAAATATATTATTTATAAAACATAGACAACGTAATACACTAAATACGACTTTGTGTGCATGTCAGTAGGGATCACCATTTGGATATTGGAAGTGTCTGTCGTTTCTTCTGAGGTAACAGCCTGGACTTCCATCAGTGTGGTCCGTGTAATGACAGAAATGTTCATCAATACATTTGAACAATAAGAAAAGTACAGATACTGCTATTAACTTTTCATAAAGGCTCATATTACATTGAACGGTTTGTGTATACCCAAATGATGTATATATCCAAGCTCAAAGTCTAAAAATAAAAAATATGTGTAAATAGAAAGATAATTCATCATCATCATATGTTTATTTCGGATATGCGCAAAACATTCGATAAAAACAGTGCAGAATACAAAAATACATTTCAGTTGTGACACAATAAGTTACAACATAAAACATCATTAAAATAGCAGCTAAAAAACTCAAAGCCCAGATCATTGATATTTGTGCACAACCTCATTTCATGGAACTCTACTTAGCATCGTTTCCACAGATAAAGTGCTGTTTTCAGATATGAGAGCCAGGACCAGCTCACATGTGGTGAGTCCGCCCACAACAAGTATACTAGGGCAGGATGATATTGTACAAAACCCAATTCCTGCAATTAGGGGCATAAGAGCAAGCCTCTAGCCCTCACATAGGCATGACAAAAAATACAAGAGATGGGCCAGGTCTTTGGAGGGCACCTCACACACAGGGCAAGACCGGTTGGCATCCCCCCAGACCAGGCTGCCACTACTGCCTGTAGAGGGATACAGCTAAAGGTGCCCTGGTTATGAGTACGCCATCCACAGGGAATTCTGCCCACAACAGATATCGCTGGACACCGGGGAACATGCTTGTTATAAGCCCTCAGTTCTTATGTTTAAACAATTCCCTGCTTTCTCTATGCACACTCACAAACTCATAAAAGTAGGTTGTCCATAGTCGTTTCCCTCCACGACAAAGCATACTACAAGGTGGGTACAGATGTGTGAAATTAATCACCATCAGCTGTTTCTTGACATGGGACCTTGCCTCCCGAATCCTAGAAATAAATGTGTGGGTAAGAATAGCTCTCCCATTGCCCCATAACCTAAGCCAGTGCAATACTGGCTACAAGGAAACCACATCCCCAATCGGTTTACAGCCCAATTAAGCGTGTACGCCAACATTTGGAGCCAAAACTGGCAAGCCCAACAGTTTCTTTAAAACATTGTTCTCCACTGTCTGGACCACACTAACATTAGAATAGCCCCACAGTTGTATCCTGAATCTGGCAACCGAGGCAGCCTTCGCCCTTGTACAGTTGCAACAACGGATCAAATGCTCTAGCTCTAAACATGGACATGGCCCTAGAGACCCCACCCAGAGCCTGCTTAAACCGCACCACCTGTTTTGTTATGTGCATGGTGGCGCAGAAACTGGCAAAGAATCTCACCCCCAGGTAGTCGAGGGAGTCAACCCAAAGGATCACACTGCTCCTTCAGCGCATATCCCTAAATGTGATCTTACGTCTCCACTTCCAACAGGCCATCACTGCCGAGTTGGCTGCATTCACCACTAAATCTAGCTCCTCGATGAAGTCAGCATAGTCAGAAATGAGGGCTTGCAATTTTTCAGCATAATTGAAAAGTTTACTATAAAATATCTATATCAATATTTCTCAAAAGCGTCCATTCTATCATCCCGTTAGCAATTGGCACACAAGTTCAAGAAAGTTCAAGAGATTGTGTGATCAATTTTTATAAATATATGTATGTGTATATAAAAACATACACAAATTATTCATGTTTACTACTTACCTGACTCCATGTGTGATGAAACACAGTTGGAACAGCATTTGGAAATAACGTGCGAGTGAGTCTGGGGCAACACTTTTTGGTGAACTTTTTTTCCAGAAGTGCATCCTGCAGATGCAGAATCAATTGCCCCTTATGTCCTCTGAGACACACTTCGCTCTTCTGTCAATCTCTGATACTGAAAAGCCACAATTGGGCAACCATGTTCGTATCAACGGCATATCCTTGGGGAAAATGTGCATAACTTTACCAGGAGTCTTATCAAGGCTGATATTACGGCACCCTCAAAACAATACATAAACGCATTGTTTTATGCTCAGGAAGATCTAGTAAATACATTAAATAATAAATATTAAATTATCACAGTGATTGATTCACCAATAAAAACCTTGCAAAGACAAAGCACCTTTAAGTTTGGTAACTGCCCTGTAAGTTAGTCTAACCCGCCAGGCTAACCACCCGCCTTTAAGTCAATGGTCTGTCACACGAAGAAACATATTACTGGTACTTTGATCATCCATTGTGCCACAAAAAGAGGGGTGACAAAACATTAGAATTACAAAAAAGACTATCATGTGATGTATGAATTCAAGATAAAATGATACATAGAACGGTTAATAATGGAAAGTCATTGAGCTATATGAAAAGAAAATTTGGATGAAAATTGAGTAACACACAATTTGTGCACTGTGGCAATGTCACAGTCAGGTTAGGAATCAGAGAGAAAAAAGTCTTGAAGCGCTCTACCTGACCTTCCACAACACCCACATGTAACTGCTCACACATGAAGCTGCACCAAGACTTAATGGTACCGCTGGCTCTGCCGTTTGGTAGCTTGGCTGATCTCAAGGCTTAGCTTTGCTAAAGGTCCTTGAGGAGGCAGGGAACAACCAGTACAAAGCCAAGCTGTTTCAAATAAGGTATGTATGGTAGCAACAACAGCAGATAGGAAAATATACAATATTCGTTATCTCGTTACCATTAATAGGATGCAACAGGAAATAGGATCTAGCAGAATACAAATGAACTAAATGCAGAATAGCATTAAAATATAGGAAACAAGCATATATCTTTATTTTAAGGGCCCATTATAGAGTATTTCAGAGGTAAACATGTTAAACAATCTCCATGCTTCGCTATTAATCAAGGGATGGATGAATCTGGATTGTGTTGGAGGAAGAAGCTGTGAGGATAGTGATATAACGATTTAGACGACATTATGGAGCTCACTCCACTCGAGCAGAAGTGGCTCACAGGCCGGCCCGGGCCATGTCTGGGAATCTGTGATAGAAGTGATGGAGTTAATATGGTGAGAGGGGTGATGAATTCTTTGATGGAAAAAAAAGATGAGTTGGCAAATGTGCTCCTGAACACTGGCACTAGGTGCAACTTCCTCGAAACAAAGCTATAATTTCTCCTGGTCACTTCTTAAGGCTCAAGGTCATTCGAGGCTAAGTTCCTTTCAGGGGCTGATGGTGAGAGACAGGTTCACCGACCCCTTGATGCTTCGAAATGACCTGAACAGGTGCCCTTTGTGAGAAACTTGGTAACAACACATTTTTCACGAGGCAGTTCTTTTTTCCCCCTTGAGGTAGCGTCACACCAGGTTCAAAGGGAATTCGATCATTTGTGAGTTTGATTGACAACTGGAAGACTCTCTAGTCAATGCTGCAAAATGCAAATTAGCACCCCTAGGGGCAGGAGGGTAGGTGACCTCTCAACCAATCAGGGAGTGCTAGGAAGCCTACCCGCCAAACAGGGAGCTTGGAAAAAGACTTTACCTCATAGTAAAACCCGCATTTTGATCCCCCTGGGTAGCAGCAGGACACAATTTCCCCAACCGGAAAGCAGGTAAGTCCTCTCCTGCCCCTCCCCGTCCACCACCACATCACATTTTTCCCCCTCACCCACCCAACTGCTCCCGCTCTGTGACCACTCTCGTAATATCCCTTCTTGACAGAACAGTGTTTGTTATGCTCTAATTCTTTTGTACGCAATGCGTGCCTGTCTGTCTTGCGTGAAGTACTTTAATGCTTGTCAACACTTCTAAAAATGTGAATTTCATTGCAATGATATAGTCATGCACGTAGGTTACTGGGGCATTTGTGGTCGCTCTTCAGATTTGAAAGCCAAAACGTATTGGCTTGGCCAATGCTATTTTTACATGTAGCAGCATACTTCCTCCTCTGCCAGCTTCCAGATACCTTGCCCCATCCAGCTTTTTTAATTAGCATCCAGTACAAGAGTGCCTTCCAAACAGCGTCCTGGAACACTTGGCGGGAATCGCTGCTATTAGCCAATTTTCCAGTATAGCTGATGGTTGTTTGATTGCGCACCGGGCACTAGAGGCATGTTCCCACAAGCCCAACCCTCCTTCTGGCCCTATGCCCCCTCCTCACTTACCTACTGGTCTTTCCGCCAGCACCTCCTTCTGTTACGCCACGCACTCTGACTCCCTTTCGCTCAAGTGGCCGCCATCGAGAGCGAGGAAGGACTAACTCCCGAGCCCCACATGTATTACCATGGTAGCCATCTTAAGTTGAGGTGATTTTTCCTTTGATGGATGGGCATGTGCAGTCATACGCTCAACCATCAAAGGAACCAGGGCCGGCCGTAGGGCGGGGCAGGCCAGGCAACCGCCCGGGGTGCCATGCCCCCCAGGGTGCCATTAGCCCTCTGCCACGGCAGCTCTGTGGAGTCTTTCAAGGGCTGCCCTGAGCTGGCGTAGTGGGAGAAGGTGCAGTAAGTGCCCATTTATTATTAAATGCGCTCGCGGCGGCGGGCGCATTTAATCACAATAGTGTGCTGATGCATAGCATCAGCACCCTATTCAGATGATTACCTCCCGCTCCGATGCTGGAGCGAGGTGGTTTTCAGTGGAATAGGCATTAGCATGAGCATCCTATTCCAGTGATTAACTCCCTGCCAGGCGCTGGAGCAGGGAGTTAGAAAAAAAATGTGGCGCTCCTGCCCCCCCACCCATGCCCCTGCTAACTAGGGGCGCGTGGGGCGGGGGGTTTACCAATTCACCCAGGGCGCTGTTGCCGCTAATGCCAGCCCTGAAAAGAACCATTGTTCTAAAAAAAAAAAAAATAGTTTTCTCCTTCGGCACAATGAGCTGGTGCTTATCACCTTAATACACGCTTGGGGGTGTGCAGGCTTGGTTATTAATGGCTGTACGTCCTCCTCGGCAGGACCCTTGCTTCGCTCAGGCCTACCTAGGCTAAGACTAGCTGCCCGTTATCAGCAAAGCCCACCCTCCAAAGAGTGTATTAATGCAACAGTAAATTCCTGACTTTGTACCTGGCTCTGAGTCCTGTGCATGTTCCACTTTTGGCGTGCACTACTTACCATTACGGGGTTAAGTGGGCCAGGAGATTGCCTCTGAGAAGGTGCATAGTTGTAATGGTGCGCGCATCTCCCTATACTATGTTATTATATTTTCTGCTTTTCTAGATTAAACAACAACCAAATGCGTTCACTCCATTATGGGGGCTTCTGTAGCTACTTTGAATCACGCTTGATGGCTTTTGGCTTCTGAAACCAAGGCATTGTCTTCCTCATACTGGTAGAGTCCGGGGGTGGCACTGCATCACTGATTTATTTGCAAAATTATAGTGGGGAGCACTGTGATCCCTTTCAAAGGTCTTGACAGTCCTACAAGGCACTGCACAATAGAAAACCCAAGAGCTTATACTTGTGCACCTCTGTGTGAGTACCAGTGCATTAAGTGGTTAAGTGGGCCGGGGCCGGGTCCCAGCAGTCTCCCAAAAGTGGGGTCCGCAGGGGCCCTCCATGGGCCCCCAAGTCCCACCTCAACATTGGTGGGATGCATTAGCTCGTTGTGGCCGCAGACGGGACGGGAGATGTGCCTGCCATTAGGTCAGGCAAGCTGACAGAAGTGTCAGCCTTCCACAGCATTAGTGTAGTGAGCTGGCACTTCTGTCAGTCGCTGTAACTTCCTATGGTGACCTCTCGCGCGCGCGTGGGGTCACCAGAGGAAGTTACTGTGCCTTTGTTTCCCCAGGTCGCCGAGGCGTCTTTAACCCATGGCAAACCTTGGGACTCTGTTGTAATGTGTGTTTTGCTCTTGAGTGGAATTCTACCTTGTAGAAATCCACTCTTACTCTGATGTCATGTTTAGATCTGTTCATAGTTCTAGATTCTATGGGGAGCCGTTCAGCAGTTCAAGTGAAGAGGTGTTGTGCAGGCTGAGCACTGCTGGGCCCAGGCCGGTTACTAATAAAGGATCCTCACTTATCTGCAGTATATGCTTCCATTATTACACTGGCGACGAGAGTAACCAGCCTTCAACCCACGTTGCCTTCTTGGCCGCCCAGCAGTTGCCTGCATTTCACTCTCGGCGGCCCGTTTCCTCGGCGCACAATCATCCCGTGCTGGTGCCAGTTCATTGTGTTTGGCAGAGTGCCTGCACCAGGAGAGGAGCGGAGGAGGGCCTGTGAGGAGGAGAGCCACTTGTTCTGTTTCGGTTGTGAGGAGGAGGGCCCGTTAGGAGGAGAGCCCTCCTGCCGACGCCGTCCGCGTCGAGCGACTTGTTCTGGGTCAGCTGTGTGGAGGAGGGCCCGTGAGGAGGTGAGCCCTCCTCCCGACGCCATCCGCGTCGAGCCACTTGTTCCGGATCAGCTGTGAGTAGGAGGGCCTGTGAGGAGGACTGCCCCTTGCCGACGCCATCTGCGTCGAGCGACTTGTCTTGGATTGGCTGTGTGGAGGAACATTGTCCAGCCTATCCTGCCCCCTGCTGCTGCAGCACACTTCGCCCGTGGCCTGTGGCGCCTGAGAGTCCTGACTTTCGCTTCACTTGGGGAGAGGAGGCTCCTCCGTGCATGTCGGCACCGGGGCCGACATGCTCCCAGCCTGCGCTCCCCAGTCGGGGTTGAGCACGGTGCTTCTGCTGGTAGCAAGTGGGGAGGGAGAGGGCTCTCTGCTCCCTGCTGTGGCCGATCCAGCGCGGTGAGCGGGGGGGATCCAGGGGAAGCTTATCAACAGTGTCCTGTGCCTGTCAGTCCTTGTTTCCATAGCGGATGGCAACACCAGCTGGAAGGGGCGGTGTTAAGCGCCTAGACAGTTCAGCTCCTATTCGCTCGCAGTACTGTTAAAGGGGCGGCGTTCCAGTCAAAGAGTGGGAAAGTTAACCCGTGTGAGTTTCTGTTGACTACGGTGAGCTCCAGGGTGCTGGCCAGTGCTCTATTTTTGGCTCATGGCACGTTTATGTTGAATAGTGACATTCAGAGGTTATTGTTTTGCCAAGCACGGTGGTGAGGTTATAGAGTGGATTTGGATTTGACATACTACAAGCCTTGGCAACCCCCTCCTCAACATGCAGCACAACAATGCAAGTCCGCCTCCTGCATTCTTGGGCAGTCCTGGTGAACCGGCAATCGTATGGGACTTGTGGGTGGACACCTTCAAGGTGTACCTCAGGGCGGCAGGTGGTGCTAAGTTTACAGATGATGAAAAGGAGGCGGCTTTGCTCAATTGTTTGGGAACTGAAGGTCTCAGGCTATTCAGACATCTCCCCGGCCCCAATGTGCACGCTGCCCCCTCTAAACATGCAGATGGCAGTGAGGGTGGTGATGCTGTACCAGAAGTGGTGCTTGCTTATGAAACAGCTTTGGGCAAGTTGGAAGCGCGATTTGGAAAGAGAGCCAACGTTGTACTTGAGAGATAGCATTTTTTCTCGAGGGCTCAGGGCTCCTGTGAGGGCATAGATGCTTATGTGACTGCCCTGCGCACTTTGATAGTGACATGCAAGTTCACTGGTACCATTGATGAGTATATCCGCGATCAGGTTATGAGGCGGACGTGTGATGTACGCGTCAGGGAGAGACTATGGATAGAAAAGGATCCACCCCTGGAAAAGGTCATTGAAATAGCCCGTGCCATTGAGGAATCCGGGAAGAGTGTTAGAGAGAAAGGGCCGATAAAGGGGAAGCTGTACATGCTGTGATTCCCCGCAGGGCTGTTGATGCCAGAGCAAGGAACAAGGATAGTAGGGAGATGCTCTCGTCGAGGGAACTGTGCAGGAGATGTGGTTGGCATGGACACGTGGCAGGCGCAAAAGAATGTGGAGTGTAGGAGATGCAAAACCAAGGGGCATTATGCCCGCATGTGCAGGGGTGCTGCGTCCACTAAGGAGTCTGTGAAAATGGTGGACACGAATGATGATGAAGAGCATGTGACAATAGTCCGGTACATGGGTTGTTCTGACAAGGATGATGGTGATGTGTCTGAAGGGTCATTGTTGAGTGTGGGGAGCTGCAAGAAGAGGGCTTGGGCGACACTTAAGGTTAATGGTGTTCCAATGGAGATGATGGTGGACACGGGGTCTCCATACACTATGATATCCCCTGAACTGTATGTGTCCAAGTTCCACAAGAAAGTGTCCGATTTGTCCTCTTCTGATATACATCTGTGTGCTTATGGATGAGTACCCATC
The DNA here is from genome assembly GCF_040938575.1 of Ambystoma mexicanum. Taxonomy (NCBI): domain Eukaryota; kingdom Metazoa; phylum Chordata; class Amphibia; order Caudata; family Ambystomatidae; genus Ambystoma; species Ambystoma mexicanum. Next base: position 1,434,845,722 of record NC_090935.1, read on the forward strand.
AAGGTGTTAGGGTTTGAGTGGGCCAATATAGAGTTTGAGGGCCGGGTGGCTAGGGGAAAGTTATATGTGGCTCACAAAGGTGACCCTGTTGTAGGGTAGGACGAACAAGCTGCCATGGAGCTAGAAATAAGGCCAGGGAAACCAGTGCCCGTGATGAGCGTGAGTGAGGGGAACAAGGGTGCTGTGTTGCCTTTGGATCTCACGGCGGAAGTTTTGGAGAGTAAGTTTCCCTCAGTCTTCACTTCTAAGCTGGGCAAGTTGAAAGGTTTTGCACACAAGATAGTTCTCAAGAGAGCTGCTGTGCCTGTTGTCCATAAAGTCAGAAGGGTTCCGATTATGGCTTGTGATGCTTTAAAGGAAGAGTTGGCCAAACTCAAAGAGTCTGGGGTCATAGAGGAAGTGGAGAGTTCGGAATGGTTGGCCCCGGTAGTAATGGCACGTAAGGCTGACGGGGCATGAGGATGTGCGTATATCTCAGGGATCTTAATTCAAGCATATGGGTTGACAGACATCCCCTGCCCAATATCAATGTGATGCTTTCCTTAGTGTGTGGTGCATCCTGTTTTTTGACCTTTGACCTGTCGTCTGCTTATCAGATAGCCCTGCATGTTGAATCTCGCCCCTTACATCCTTTGTTACCCCTTTTGGCGCCTTCTGTTTTTGTAGGATGCCCTTTGGATTGGCCTCCGCTTCAGCGTTTTTTCAGAGGACAATGCAGAAGCTTTTTGCAGGCGTGCGAGGGGTGGAATTTTTCCCCGATGACATTCTTGTGTGAGGTAAGTCGCGAGTTGAGCATGAGGCTAGGGTTCTTGAGGTGATGGGTGTCTTGAAGGATAGCGGTCTCACTGTCAAACTTAGCAAATGCAAGGTGGGTGTTCCCAGAGTGACTTACCTGGGCCATTCTCTGGATGTCCAGGGTATTCATCCTAAGAGTGAGTTGGTGAAGGCATTGAATGATGCACCGGCCTCAGTAAACAAAGACCAGTGGAGATCCTTCATGGGTTTTGCAGAGTATTATAGTAGGTTTGTACCTTCCTATGCCAACAAGACTGTGGGTATGAGGTCTTTACTGAGGAAAGGTGTGCATTTTGCATGGTCTGATCAGTGCCAGATGGAATTTCTCAGGTTGAAGGAGGAGATTGAGCAAGCCCCATCCTTGAGTTCCTTTTCTCCAGTCAGGAAAACTTTTCTTACCGTGGACGCGAGTGAGTATGGCATAGGTGCTGTGTTGAAACAAAGGGTCGATGGGGAGCTTCAGCCCATTGCCTTTGCATCCAGGGTGCTTAGAGAGGTTGAGGGTAGGTATGCCGTCATAGAGAGGGAAGCTCTTGCTGCGGTGTAGGCTTCCAAATATTTCAGAACCTTTCTGTGGGGAATAGAGTACACCCTTCGTACCGACCACAAGCCATTGGTACAGGTGTTGACGACCAAAGGTTTGTCTCATGCGTCTTCAAGGATCAGGAGATGGATGGCTGACATGGCAGAGTTCAATTTCAAGGTTCAGTATGTCCTAGTTGTGAGGAATGCAGTAGCGGATTGTCTGTCGCGTCTTCCGAGCTCTAGTTGTGTTGATGAGGTCCAGGGAGTAGTGGGGGACGATTGTACCTTGGTTGCTAGTGTGGTGCCCGCTGTGTCGGAGCCAGAATGGAGCGCAGAGTGTGAGGCTGATCCCGAGTTGGTTGAAATAAGGGCGGCGCTCAGTAGTGGTGTTGTTAGTACAGCATTGTCCAAGCTCTATGGTCATGTGTGGCAGGAATTGTCTGGGTCCATGGGTTGTGGCTAGAGGTCTGAGGTTGGTTCCTCCTCATTCCCTTAGAGGAAAGCTTGTTGGTTTGGCCCATGAGGGGCATTTAGGCAGGTCCATGACTAAGAGGAGGATTAGGGAGGACTATTGGTGGCCCAGAATGGACGCTGATGTGGAGGATGTGTTGAAGGATTGTGCGGCATGTCCTGCCAGCGATAAAAGCAACGCTCCTGCTCCCCAACCGATTTATCCGGTGGAGGTGCCCCATGAAGTATGGTCCAAGGTGGCTCTTGACATAATGGGGCCCATGGACTTGTGGGGGAGAGACCTGAGATTTGTTGTGGTAATGGTGGACTATACGTCAAGATGGGTCGAGGCCACTGCCTTGTCTACGGTTACTGCTGAGAAAATTGTGGAGTTCCTCTCTGTAGTGTTTGACAGGGAAGGTGTGCCGGCTAGCTTAGATACCGATAATGGGTCTCAGTTTGTGTCAGAGTACATGCAGAAGTTTTTGGATGATCACGGGATACGTCATCATAAAGTTGCGTTGTATAATCCACTGGCCAACGGTCTGGTAGAGCGCATGAATCGTTTTGTCAAGGGGGCTATTCAGTTGGCCCTTGCCAATGGTCTTCCGTGGGGGAGAGTGGTGTCGGAGTCGCTCAAGGCTTACAGGCTGACTCCTTCCATTTCCACTGGTCATTCTCCCTTCGAGTTGATGCGGGGGAGGAAACCCGGCTCCAAGTTGTGGTGTCCAATCGCAGGTGGATATGCAAGGGGTTTTGGATCGAGTGTGGAGTAGGCAACAGCATTTTTTGCAAGAGCAACTGGCCCGTAGGAAGCCCTTGTCGGTTAAGACCGGTGATTGGGTGCAGATCAAGAATCCCAGGTTTGTGGCCAAGGGTCTCAGCAGGTGCATGCAACCACGAGTGGTTATCAAGTGTGGTCGTGTGTGAAAACAAGGAAATAATATGAGGCAGGGTAACCAAAAAGGAAACACACCAAACATAGGTTACAAAGGAACATACAAAGTACTTTATTTTATACTGAATCCAGTTACAAAAGAACAGAACAAAATTCAGATAGCTATCGACCCTCAGTACAACACAGCGAACTCCGGTGTGGTTCGGTGTGCTCAGTGAGTGCAAATATTCATTGAAACAGTCAGGTTTTTATACATTTCTCCAGCCTGTTGTCCAGCCTTTCTGCAGGTTAACCATTCCATAAATAAGTTACTGCTCTAGGGTCCCTTGCCAGGTCAAATCTAGTTCATTTTAGGTTTATACATTAACAAGAAGAAATGGTAATAATGTATGCTCTAGGCCTAACATTACAATGCGAGACTTAATTTATACAATATAGTTAAGCAGGTGTTCTCATTCAATTATAGATCAGTTTCGGTGATACAGGTAATCCATTGCACACAGGTCAGCAGAAGGACAAGGTCTCAGCCCATGACCCTAACAAGTGGCCTGCAGGCAAGTTATACATTAGCTGTACAGAGGTCATGACAATCGAGTTCTGTTCTGAATAACATAGGCTACCATTTTAGCTCACATGGTGACTTTATAGAGCAAGAAAACCTAAAATGGCGGCTTGACCAGTTTACATGGTTTCTAAGGTCAGGACCTTGCAATGCGTGTTTATTCACATGTAGTTTATAAGCAGCTTGTTAGCAGCTTGGCGTAGGCCAATATACATATATTCATAGCAATAGGAGGCACGATATAATTTCTAGTTTGACAAACCCTCCTTTTGGCATATGCCAAGTGCTAAACTACTTCTGATCTCCCTGCAAATAACTCCATGTGTCATCGTCCATACACCCTGAATAGCTGTCAGAAATATCTATCACCATTAGATTTTTTACTAAGATCTCTTTCAGTACATACTTCTTAGAGGTTTTATCCGGGGCATACACTTTATGTCCTATTGTACCTACCGCCTGAGCGCAACATCCCCCTAGCATTGAACATATACTTGGTAGACATTGGATACAACAACAAAGAAATAGCAGAATTCCCAAAATAATCAGCAAGACTGAAAGCACTTTCCAACCCCAAGACCTCAAGAAGTCCCAGAACCAAGCGCTAAGATCCCAATTTCCCTCGGGAACATGCACTTCTGAACTAAGAATGTGCAGATTCTGTATTGCCTTAAAAATAGTTGGGGAGGAATCCGGTACGAAAACACAGCAAGCGGACCCCACTAGTTTACATACTCCACCACGTTCAGCCAGAATGACATCTAATGCGATCCGGTTCTGAAGCGCTACCAATCTGATCGCTTTCTGCTCTAAAGTCATATTATAGAGTATATCTGTGGTCCGGTTGATGGTTCTCTCCAGTACTCTTGCTAGTTTCCTGATATCCTCGGAATTCGCTATTTGCCCAAAGAATGGAAGGAATGATTTCGCTACATCTCCTAAAACCTGTGCTGGAGTGTCGCCATTGTCGTCCCGCCGTGGACGAGCCTTCGAAACCTCTACAGTACTTGCTATAAACACCCCAGGTAACAGGATTCCTAGATAACAAGTTTCCTGCCAATCCCAGGGCAACCATGGAAATGCTACATTAACGCAAACAAAATAGATAGTTTCGCCTATATACAAAGCTCTGTCTTCCCCAGTCAAATTTGCAACGTTGGCACAACCTTTAAAATCTCCCATTGACCGGGTGCCATTCCTCTGTATGCAGAAAGAAACTGAATCGGGGCTATGGTTAACAGTATAAGAAGGAGGCACGGCATCCTTATTGGCTATCGGAGCCATTTTAAAGGAAATCAAAGATTGGAAAGGAGGAGACAGTCTATCAGAAGGCCTAATAGAAGCAATATTGAGCTTACTCCTATTTGCGAAAAGCGAGCATCCCAGGGGAGTCAGAACACGTTTCTCAAAACTATTCAAATTAGTGCCATCAAAGTTCCCCGAGATGCTATCGTTCCATCGGCCAAAGAACAGTGCTCTAAGTGAAGCATAACAAGCAGTTGTCACAGTTAAAGGGTGAATATACCAACCTAGCCCCTTATCCCCATGTTGCGGTAAATGCGAGCAGATCCAACAATTGGTTCTGTTAAAGATTGCATGGGTAGCATTCATAATTAGAAGTAGAGTGTTATTTTGATAATTCCGTCTATGCAAAAGATCTCTAGGTGACGAGGTATGTAGTTGCACAGAAGGAGTGGGAACAACAGTTATATTTTCAACAGGTAGGAAATCATTCAAAGGGTACATTCTCTCCAAATACCAAAACCCACAACCAACAGTTACTAAAAGTCCCGTGATTATCACCAGTAGACAACAAAACGTTTTCGGGGCCCCCATACATATTTGCTCATTGTCTCTCCTAGTCACATTTTTGTCCAAAAGCTCAGTACGAACGGTAGCGGATGCGGGCATTGTCGTCTTCAATCGAGAAACACCAATTGTTCGTTTGCTGGCGACTCCGGTCGCGCGTTTTCTTAATGTCTTTTCCCACAACCCTTAGCCAGCAGAACCCTTTATGCAATTGGGCCAAAAAAAGGCAAGCCCTCAAATTCTTTCAATTGTACAGCAAGAGCCGTATTGCAAACCTATCTCCTTGGGCAGAGATTATACTTCACAGTTTCCGGTGCAAAAGAATCAGCAGACAGGATGTCGTCACTTCCCACAGGAGGTGGCAAGTGAACAGAAGTTGGATCAGAAGATGGATGATCCACAAACGATGCAGTGGGAGAGCAAGGAGGCAAGATGGCCGTTTTGTCGGGCCTTACAACTTCCGGAACGGCCTCCGATACTCTCCCTCCACCGTCTGCCGTTTCGGGTACGTTGGTTTCAATGTCGGAAAGGGGTTCTGCGTCTTCTGTATCGTATGGCACTGGGTGTGGGATCCGTTTGGTGTGGCTGCCGTGGATCCAGTGGCGACGTCCTCCTACCCGCACCGCAGTCTCAGTGACCAGGAGCACCTGGTAGGGGCCCCTCCAACGTGGTGCGAGGCAAGACGCTCTATCGAAGGATTTAACGAGGATCCAATCCCCTGGTCGTAAACTGTGACCGGGGCCCTCGTACCTCACCGGCAATGCCTCTCGCACCTGGTGATAAATTGAAAACAGGTTTTTAGTCAATTGGTTACAATAGTCGGAGATAAGTACATTTTCTACATCGCGCAATGCGCAGCTTTTAGGCAAACCCCAAATATTAGCAGGTCTCCCCATTACCACCTCAAAGGGAGAGAGCCCAGTCTTAGTTTGAGGGGTTGCCCGCATTGAAAGTAGCACGATCGGTAAGGCGTCCGGCCATTTTAGTTTGGTGCCGGCATACGTCTTAGCGAGCTTGTTTTTTATGATACCATTGTGTCTTTCCACTAATCCGGCGCTCTGAGCATATCTGGCCGAATGGAATTGTTTGTCAATTTGCAATGCCGTACATATCTGTAGAATTACAGCAGCGATAAAATGCGGACCATTATCCGACCAGATAACTCTCGGCAAACCGAACCGTGGGAAGAATTCCCTTAACATGGTCTTTGCAGTGGTCATGGCTGTAGCGTCTTTAACAGGGAAAGCCTCGACCCACTTACTAAAGGCGCAAATGACCACAAGGACATATTTTAGATTGTTACATCGCTCCATTTCAATAAAGTCAAAGTGAATCACTTCAAACGGGACAGAAGGAGGCCCACAGCTACCTCTTGGAGTTGGAGTTGCTGTCCCGTTTCCCACATTGTGTTGTAGGCAAATCATGCAATTTTGGACATAATGCTGGGCAATTTTTTAAATCTTATCATTTACCCAGACTTTCTCTAACATTCTCGTGATCTGTTGAGCGCACACGTGTGGGACCGTGTGCCATGGTAACCATCATTACTATATAGGCATTAGGAAGCAACCATTTCCTCAACCATGTCCACCCAACACCCATCATCATCGAGTTTCCCCAAGCCTTTAGCCCACCTCTTGGATTCTTCTAATGTGGCATCGGCTTGGATATCCCGTACAGACCCAACACCCTCATCCATTGCATAGGCATCTACAGTCTCCCTTGAAACATACATCTCCGTGAAGAGATCAGAGGCAGTTTGTCTAGCTATTTGATCAGCGAAAGCATTCCCTTTCCCTACATCATCTATAATCTTGCGATGTGCTGCGCACTTAATGATAGCTAACTGACTAGGGAGCGCAAGCGCTGAAAGCAATTGTACTATCAGGGAGCCATGTTGGATCTTGGTGCCATACGAAGTTAAAAACCCTCTCTCTGACCAAAGTCTCCCAAAGTTGTGAGCCACCCCAAAGGCATACTGGCTATCAGTATATATGTTTACTGTTAGCCCTTCGGAAAGCTCACAAGCTCGAGTCAATGCTATAATCTCTGCGGCCTGCGCAGAGTTATGCGTAATTCTCTTGGTCTCCACAACCGTACTCAATGTAGTGACTGCATAAGCAGCTGTGGATGTACCATCCAGTAGTTTGAAGCAGGAGCCATCACAAAACAGCTCCCCTTGTGGGTTATCCAAAGGAGTGTCCCTCAAATCAACTCTGCCTTTTGTATCTTGTTCAGTAGTATACAGGCAGTCATGTGACTCTTCGTCACCGCAAACAGTATTTTGCGGGAAAGGTAGGAGTTCAGCCGGATTAAGAACGCAGCACCTCCTAATTTGAATGTGGGGCGCAAACCAGATGAATTCATATCTTGTCAGTCGTGCGGAAGTGAGGTGTTGCGTTTGGGTTTTGTTCAATAGAATATCTACAGAGTGAGGCACCATCAGGGTTAAATCATGGCCTAGGACCATTCCCTCACTCTGTTTTACAGACGCAGCAGCAGCAGCGACAGCGCGCAAACATCTTGGCAAAGCGCATGCAACAGGATCAAGGGCGGAAGAGTAGTAACCGCATGGCCTATTCTTCCCTCCATGTTCCTGCGTTAATACAGCCAAAGCACATCCATCACATTCATGCACAAACAACACAAAGGCCTTCTCATAGTTCGATGTGCCCAAAACTGGCGCCGAACATAATGCAGTCTTGAGCAACTCGAATGAATGTTGATGCTCCGTATTCCATGGCGAAATACCCTTCTTCGTCAAGGCCAACACCGGTTTTATCACTAGTGAGAAGTTTGGGATCCATAACCTACAGTAAGAAGCCATACCTATCAAGGCTATAACTTCCTTTTGTGTATTTGGGACAGACATGCCAGAAATGTGTTTTATTCTTTCAGGTGTCAATCTTCTTCCCTCCTTTGACAGGAGATAGCCTAAATAGGCGACCTCCTGGCAACAATATTGAAACTTTTTAAGCGAAGCTTTGTGACCATGCTTAGCTAGATGGATGAGCAACAACACAGTGCCCTCTTTACAAGAGCTCTCAGAGTCAGAGGCTAAAAGCAAATCATCAACATATTGAAGCAACGTACAAGTAGGGGGCAATCCAAGGGTATCAAGCTGCTCTTTCAAAGCCCTACTATAAATACTAGGACTCTCAGTATAACCTTGAGGTGCACGAGTAAATGTGAATGAGCGTCCCCCTAAGGTGAACACGAACAAGTATCTACTATCCTCATGTATAGGAATACTGAAGAAAGCATTCTTTAGGTCCACAACACTGAAGTGAGTAGCCGTAGCTGGAATCATGGTTAATATTGTCGTCACATCAGGCACAATTGGAAATTGCGGAGCGACGACTTTATTAATGGCACGTAAATCAATTATAAAACGAAATGGAACTGCATTATCACCTTTTTTGTACACGGGTAAAATCGGACTATTGCACAAACTTCCTGCAATCTCCTGAATCACCCCACGATGCACAAAATCGGAAACAATGCTCTTCAAAGCTCGCTCGCCTTCAACTGAGATCTTATACTGTGGAATACGGGGCAGCTTAATTCCATGTTTCAAAACTATTTTAACAGGCTCAATCTGCAAAACACCGACATCATTGTCATCAACTGCCCACAAACACTCTGGTACATTACTGAATTCTGGCGGCAAAGGTCTAGTCAAGAATTGCGAAACAGAACATTGCTGTGGTGAAATCGTCAAACGCACTCCATCAGAAGAACAATGAATTACCGCATTTAATTCCTTCAACAGATTCAACCCCAGCAAATTCTCTCCACAATTCGAAGTCAAGAGAAATGGACAGTGGTCCGTAAAGGTACCCAAAGAAATAGGTACCGGTGAAGAAACCGGACAAACAACTGGTGTGCCAGAAAACCCTACAGAAACATTGGTTTGCCCTGACAGTGGAATGTTTGGAACCCGAGAATGATCAATGGAGCACTTCTGTGCTCCAGTGTCTATCAAAAATTGATGTTTCCTATTTCCCACTACCATTTCAACGTAGGGACCTTTCTGATTAATGGGAATAGGTGTAGGTTCCAAACCCTGCTTCGGGCAATCCTAACAAAACAAAATATCATCAAAAGGAAGCTCTTCAGATAGATATGCAGCAGAAGGATGATCAAATATGTTTCTAGTATCCACACTCGAAGTCTGATTATCCTGTGAAAAAGGTTGTTGGGCATCCTGCGAAAACTGGCCTCTACCAGGGCCCCCTACACCCGGGCGACCTTTGGATCGTCTACCCATATTTCCAAATGTGTTATTCGACCTCTGTCGAAGGATGGGGCATTGTGCACGCCAATGACCCTCCTGGCGACAATAGGCACACTGGTTAATATTCACAGGACCCAAGGGCACATTCCCTTGTGGAACATACTGACCTCTAATCTGCGAACTACCCCCTCTGCGGACTCTAACAATTTGCTGTAACAATACTTTAGTCTTCAAATCACCTTTTCTCTTCTCCACTCTATCTTTTTCATTATTGACATGGTTCTCGTAGTACTGAGCCATGTGCAGTACTTCTGGTTGGGATTTCGCCTGCCAAGCGCTCTCAGAAGACATAATTTGTGACTGGATGTCAGGCAGCAATCCACGTACAAATTTGTCCACAAATAATCTTTTCCCAGACTCTGTGCCTAAGTCTTGTCCACTGAAATCCGAGAATACCTGTTCGAACCGATTAAAGAACTCGGTAGCACCCTCAGATTTTCCTTGGACACAGGCCGTAAGCTTGTCCCAAATAATTCTCTTTTCGGGGATTATAGTTTTCAGTTTTGCAATGATTCTGTCAGGCAAAGTTAGAATCACCTGAGGTGGTCTCTTACCAGCTGGCCTTTCCCCATCAAGCCTAACTATGTTAGCCCATGTATCTCCCAACCCTGGTACATCGTCTACAGTTCTAACTTGTTTCCACAACTCTACAGGCAGGAGTACAGGGAATAGCAAATCAATGTCGCCTAGGGTAAACACTGAGGACTGCAAAACGGACTCTATCTCTTTATAAAACCCTGTCGGATTTTTCCTAATGTCAGGAATAGTTTGTCTAATAGTATTCACTTCCTGTCGTGAAAACGGGACGTGAACAAACTGCGATACATAATGTGCAGGAATGTCCACAGCAGGTTTACCTGCTGCAGCATTAGCAGGAATCTCAACCTTTGGGACAAATGTCGGAGGAACCTCTCTCATAGGCAACTGAGATGTAGGCAACTCCGAACGCTTACTAAGCAACAGAGCTAAGTCGAGCGCTAAAGCAGTTGAAGAAGTGTCAAGTGAAAAAGCTCTCTTATAAATGCTCAATAACTCTGTGGGACAACTAACCTTTCTCTTTAAACATTCATCCTGCAGGTACTCTACCTTTACCTGTGTCACTTTCCTCTACATTTCTAGCGTATATTGACTGTATGTGTCATGTACCTCAACTGGAGTTATCGATATGTCTGAAATCCATCTAATCACATCTTTTGTACAAATTCACGCCTCCTCAGATGTCGATTTACGACACAGAAGAAATCGTTTCTGTACATACATACTTTCTTCTTCGTCATCCTCATTCCGTAACCTTTCCAACTCCTTTCTATACTCAAATATCCTCTCAACATGCTCATGTACCTTCTCCACAGTGTCTCTTGAAAACGCTAAAGTATTCAGGTCCCTCAACCCTTGTGGGAGGTCTGCATTATTTAATTTACCCCACATTACACATAAATGAATCCCTAAACCTTCAATGAAAACATTTTTCTCAGGAAAATTATCCATATTAGAAAGTGTGGCAGGAACATTAGCTCGATCATCTCTCTCCATACAATGCTTGGCCCATGCAAACAAATCCTGTTTCTTTTCTGTAGGAACAGTATTACGAGTAACAATCCTCGACCCCGCGCCCTGATCAACTACAAGCGGTACAGAACTACTTGGGAGTGAGGGTGCAGGCAAATTCAATGGAGGTATTATTACTGGTGCAATGGGAAGAGGCAGAGGAGCAGGTGGAGGAACAACAACCGGAGGAATAGGAACAACAGGTTGAGCAGGAAGAGCAGGAATAACAGCAAGAAGAGGTACAGCAGGAGGAAGAGCAACATACGGAGGTGGTGCAGAGGCACCAGGTCTTCGTTCATTTAACAATTTGTCGATAAACTCATCAGAAACATGAAGATCTTTAGAAGGATAGATTTTCTGAATACTGAGTGAGAAAGCCCTGTCCATCGTCCTAACCGACCCAGACTGTTTGTCCTGATCATATAACAACGCCTTTTCAGCATTTGTTCTATGACGGCGCACATGTTTTTCCCTACTTTTAAGCTGCTGCAACGCTTCTCTTTTCCAATTTTGCAAAACATCAAATGCTGCAGGTCTGGCCTTCTTTTTTAACAAGACTGACTCTAAATATTCAATACGAGGGATCTCAAAATTACCATTGACTGGCCACTGAAGTTCGGAGGCATGTCTGGTTTGTCTGTGCCAGATTTTATTAAATACTACACTTCCAATGCCATGCTTACAGTACATAGTACATGCCGGTGACCCCTCCTGTGGTGCCGGACGGCTAAATTCGAAAGATTGTCTATCGCTGCGGAATAATGCCCTAAAGGTTAACCATTCCATAAATAAGTTACTGCTCTAGGGTCCCTTGCCAGGACAAATCTAGTTCATCTTAGGTTTATACATTAACAAGAAGAAATGGTAATAATGTATGCTCTAGGCCTAACATTACAATGCAGGACTTAATTTATACAATATAGTTAAGCAGGTGTTCTCATTCAATTATAGATCAGTTTCAGTGATACAGGTAATCCATTGCACACAGGTCAGCAGAAGGACAAGGTCTCAGCTCATGACCCTAACAAGTGGCCTGCAGGCAAGTTATACATTAGCTGTACAGGAGGTCATGACAATCGAGTTCTGTTCTGAATAACATAGGCTACCATTTTAGCTCACATGGTGACTTTATAGAGCAAGAAAACCTAAAATGGCGGCTAGACCCAAAATGACAGTTTACATGGTTTCTAAGGTCAGGACCTTGCAATGCGAGTTTATTCACATGTAGTTTATAAACAGCTTGTTAGCAGCTTGGCGTAGGCCAATATACATATATTCATAGCAATAGGAGGCACAATATAATTTATAGTTTGACACGTGGTTACGTGAAACTCGATGATGGGTCCAGATGGAGCCTCAGGCGTGTGGTAGTGGTAAATAGGGACAAGGTGAATTCTGCTGGTGGTGAGTTGGGGGAGCCGGAGTGCGGCGTAAATTTTGCTGGGGCGGTGTTTGGACGTCCGTTAAGATGCCCTTCTTTTCGGGAAGCAAGTGGGGGGCAAGTTGATTTCCAGCCCATGGACAGTTGGGTGGCTCTGGATGTCCGGCAGGATGACGTGCCTTCCATTCCGGTTTCTATTCCTAACCTTGATGCCACTGATAGTCCGGTGGGTGAATGTGATGAGGGGGTATCCGCTACTCAGGCGGCTGTCGCTGTCCAGGGCAATGCTCATCCTATCAGGGAGAGGAAGGTTCCCTCTAAGTACAAAGATTATGTCTTGGGTGTCAGGGAGTTCCCCCCTTCTCACCTGGGTCAGTTCTTTGCTGGAGTCCTTGGTCGCTGCCTTCTTGCGGACAGACCTGGTTTTGAACAAGGCTGCCCGAGTCTCTTCCGACTCCAGAGTGCGTTCAGTTTCCGGGATGTGGGTCCAGGAATCCGGGAAACTAGGAAAGGTGCAACTAGCACACAAGTCGAGGAAATAGGAGGAAAGGAAGGGGCAAGGAACCGGTAGATAGACAGGTACAAGGAAACAATACCGCGAGCTACTGGACACACGTTGGATCACTACTTTGCAAAAGCATTGAGACGTGCGGAGCTGCAGAAGGCGTGGTCTATTAATAGGATATGTTACGTCCAGCGCATGGAGCGAGAAAGGGGTTTCACGCTGGACATCCATGTTGGGAGTATTATGGAGTGCAAGCCCCGTTGTGACAAGGAACAGGAAGTCCAAAAGGGACGTGTTCTGTAGTTCATGACAGCATGCCTCCTCCGAAGACCCTTTCCTCCAGGTTTGCCCGGGTGTATGAGGTGAAATCTTCTGAGCAACCGAGGGGCCTTGATATTAGAAATAGGTTCCCAGTTTCTTTCACTAGGAGGGTATCCTTTCCATTCAACCAGGTATTGAAGCTGGCCCAGTTTATACCTGGAATCGCAAATCCGGGATACCTCATATTCCAGTTGGTTGTCGACCAGCAGAGGAGGAGGTCTACAGGATTTCTGGGAGGATGCAATGTAGGGTTTCAATAAAGAGGTATGAAAAACTGGATGAATTTTCTTCCAGGAGTCTGGTAGTTTGATCCGGTATGAGACGGGGTTAATAATTTCCTTGATTGGAAATGGACCATAGTACCGGGGGGCCAATTTGTTTGGTCTTAGATGTCGGGGTAATAATTTTGATGACAACCATACTTGGTCACCGACTGCATAAGAGGGGCCTGGTCTTCTTTTGGAATCCGCATATCTCTTGCTCTGCGATCTGGCCTTCTCTAAGTATTCCTTAGCCTCCTGGTGTATGTTGACAAGGGTTTCGATCCAGGAGTCAACAGTAGGTACCGGTGTAGAATGAGGGAGAACAGAGGGTAAAACCGATGGATGGAACCCTTGACTACAATAAAAAGGACTAGTTTTGAGCGCTGAATGTTCGGAGTTCTTGCAGGCGAATTCAGCAACGGGTAGCAGGAGTGACCAGTCATCCTGGACCTTGGTGGAAAAACATCGCAGATCCTGTACCAGGGTCTGATTCGCACGTTCTGTGGCTCCGTTGGTTTGGGGGTGACACCCTGAAGAGAGGGCACGTTGGAATCCCAGTATTCGACAGAGATGTTTCCAGAATTGTGAGACGTATTGAGGTCCTCTATCAGATATGATCTTGGAAGGAAGTCCGTGCAGGTGAAATATGTGTTCCAGAAAGATTCCAGCTAGTTCGGAGGAGGATGGTAGTTTACTGAGGGGAGTAAAATGAGCCATATGAGTGAACAAGTCTATGGTAACCATGATAGTAGTGTATCCTCGAGATGGTGGTAGTTCCACAATGAAGTCTGTAGCGATGTATTCCCATGGCCTAGTTGGCAGTGTTGGTTGCAGTAGAAGACCCGCCGCTCTCTTGTTATCATATTTATTTTGAGCACAGACAACGCAAGCTTGGACGTAGTGCTGTACGTCAGTCTTCATCTTCGGCCACCAGAATGGTCTCTGTATAAGTCGGAGGGTATTGGTGATGCCACGATGCCCAGAGTGAAGTGTGTCATGAAAGAGGTTTATTATTTTCTGTTGTAATTTCTGTGTAGGAATGAGCAGTGCATTATCCTTGAATAAATATCCTTCCTTGGCTCTTAGATTCCATTGATTTTTCCTTGACATATCCTTCCATAACTCAGAGGATTGCGTTTGCGCTCAGATTTCTTCCAGGAGGTTGACTGCTTGAGCTACGAAGATCGTGGGGTAAAACATCTTAGGATATGCCTTATCTTCGGTGGTTCCATAGTCAGGACGCCGAGACAAGGCGTCAGCAATCAGATTTTGTAATGCAGGGACATGAGTGATGTGGAACTGGTACTGGGCAAAAAAGTAGGCCCAACGCGCCTGATGACTATTTCTACATTCCAATGACTGTAGAATCTGAAGATTCTGATGGTCCGTACGGACTTGGACTGGATGTCTAGCTTCCAGAAGTAGATGCTGCCATTCAGTGAAGGCTTGGCGGATAGCTAACAATTCCTTTTCCAGGACAGAGTAGTGTGTTTCACTCGGAGTCAGGTTTCATGAAAGATAAGCAATGGGGTGTTCCAGTTTATCTTCTAATTTCTGTTTCAACACTGCTCCTATGGCGTAATTAGAGGCATCCGTTTCCACTAGAAATGGTCGGTTTATGTCGGGTTGGGCAAAGATAGGAGCTTGTGTAAACTCGGTCTTCAAACGCTGGAACGCTGTGTCTTGCTGTGTGGACCAGATAAAAGGGGTTTCCTTCTTTAAGAGAGCAACGATCGGTTGAACAATCTCGGAAAAGGTGGATATGAACTTTTGGTAGAAATTGGCAAGTCCCAGGAAGGATTGAACTTGTTTCACAGACGTGGGAGCAGGCCATGCCAGAATGGCCTTTGCCTTTGAAGGGTCCATACCAATTCCCTCTGGGCTAAGGATAAATCCTAGGTAGTGAACAGAGGTAACGTGAAACAAGCATTTTTCAGGTTTGGCCAAGAGTTGGTGTTCATGGAGTCTTTGTAGTACTGCCTTTATGTGTTCTTCATGCTTTTGAGGGTCTTTGGAAAAGATCAATATGTCATCCAGATATACAATGACGAAGAGGAACAACATGTCAGAGAACACCCTATCCATAAAACGTTGGAAGACTGCCGGGACATTAGCTAGTCCAAAGGGCATGACCAGGTATTCGTAATGGTCAAAGGGTGTTCTAAAGGCGGTTTTCCACTCGTCTCCTTCCCGGATACGGATCAAATGATAGGCACCCCGGAGATCCAACTTGGTGAATATTACTGCGCCTCTTACGGCTTCCAGGATATCTGAAATCAAGGGTAGTGGGTATCGGTCTTTGAGGGTGCATTGATTTAGGCCACGATAATCGAGGCAGGGTCTGAGTTCCCGAGTATCCTTTTTTGGGAACAAAGAATAACGAAGCAGCTGCTGGAGATTTTGAAGGTCTTATGGTGCCATTTTCAAGGTTGGTATCCAGGTATTATTTGCGGGCCTTTTTCTCAGGTTCAGAAAGGATGAACATCCTGCCGAAGGGAATCACTACTGAGGGTTCTGTTTCTATTGCGCAGTCTTCAGGCCTGTGTGGGAGTAAGGCCTGGACTATGGCAGTCGGAAACACATCAGCGTAACCTTGGTAGGCCTCAGGGACTTGTATGATATTGGAAACCTCGAGTGGTGTTTCTTGGTCTTCATGCGGTTCCTTAGGGGGTGTTAATGAAGGTTCCAGGAATAGGCAGTGAGACATACAAAACTCTTAGCCTAGGAATAGTGATCTTGCTGTCCAGTTGATATACAGATTATGTTTTTGTAACCAGGGCATACCCAATACCATGGGGTAGTGGGCTGATTTAATGATATCGAACCTAATCAGCTCTTGATGGTGATTTATTGAGAGCTGGATCTCCTTGGTCTGCACGCTTATGGGCCCTGAAGTGAGGGGTCTTCCGTCGATGGCTTCCACAGGCTGCAAGGTACTTTGTGTCTCGTACGGAATCTGGTGACTAGAAACCCAATCATGATCAATGAAGATCCCCATTGCTCCGCAGTCTACCAAGGCCAAAATGGGATAGGTCTTGCTCTTGGAGGGTGATAGAAATGCCTTTAGCATGACCAATTTGTTTTGTCCAGGAGAGTTCAAGGATGGAATTGATGTGGAGCAAACATCTCTCTCCCGAAGCTTTGCTCCATCTAGGATAGGAAGCTGGCGTTTCCCGAACGTCGAGGGGGGCTAGAGGACATTCCCTAACCAAGTGTTTGTCCGAAGCACAATACATACATAACCCCGTATGAATCCGTCTCATCCTTTCTTGCGGGGATATGGGTCCACGGAAGGCTCCTACCTGCATGGGTTCTGGTTCTGTGACTGAGCCTGGGTTTGTGTCTGTTCTGAGGCTGCTCTCAAAGGACACCTTGGAAGGATTTCCCCTGGATTTCTTCTTTTCAGCCTTTCTTTCCTGGATACGGAAGTCTATTTGCATGGCAAGGTCCATTAGTGCCTGGAATGAGTTTGGTCGAGCCACTCTGGCCAACTCATCCTTAATCTCATCATTCAGTCCTCTCCTGAACAGGGTGAAACTCGCCTCAGAGGACCAATCAGCTTCCTTGGCCAATTGTTTGAATCGGGTCACATAAGTGAGCATATCCTGGGAACCCTGCTGAAAGTCTAACAGACGTTCCTGGGCACTAAACACCTGCTCAGGGCGATCAAACATGTTTTTAAGGGCCTGTATGAACCCATCATAGTCATCTAGGTGGGCATCGCCGGAGTTAACGAGGGGTGTAGCCCAGGTTAAGGCATTCCCGGAAAGGTGGGAAATTATGAACCCCACCTTAGCCCAGGGAGTTGAAAAGTAATAAGGCTTAAATGTAAAGTGAACCAAACATGAATCCAGGAATCCACGAAGGGTTTTTGCCGACCCATCGTATTTGTCAACAATGCCTCCCAACAAAACACTTTCTTTTGTGGCCAAATGACGGGATAGGACCAATTGTTTGAGTGCGGCGTTTTCTGCCTTTAGATTTTAGACCTCGGGTGATAGTTCTTGCATGCCACGCATCAGGTCCTGAACAGGGGCTTCCATGTCGCTATCGAGTTCGGTCGGGTGGCGTCTCAAACTGTCAAGGAGTTCCCCTCTTCTCACCTGGGTCCGTTCTTTGCTGCAGTCCTTGTCGCTGCCTTCTTGTGGACAGACCTGGTTTTGAACAAGGCTGCCCGAGTCTCTTCCGACTCCAGAGTGCGTTCAGTTTCCGGGACGCGGGTCCAGGAATCCGGGAAACTAGGAAAGGTGCAACTAGCACACGAGTCCAGGAAATAGGAGGAAAGGAAGGGGCAAGGAACGGGTAAATAGACAGGTACAAGGAAAAAATACCGCGAGATACGGGACACACGTCGGATCGCTACTTTGCAATAGCATCGAGACACGTGGAGCCGCGGAAGGCGTGGTCTATTAATAGAATATGTTACGCCCAGCGAAAGGGGTTTCACGCTGGACGACCATGTTGGGAGTATTATGGAGTGCAAGCCTCGTTGAGACAAGGACCAGGAAGTCCAAAAGGGACGTATTCGGTAGTTCATGACATTGGGAGCCATCTATTAGCTATGGTTCCTTACACCTTCCATGGCTTGGGAGCCACAGTTCTTTGGCATTTGTTCTTTGGCATTTGTTCTTTACTTTCCATTTTTCCCGTTTCTTCAGGTGGCATCTGGAGTTGGTGTGGTGTGTGTGTGTGTGTATGTGTGAGTGCCTGTGTATGTAGTAGTGTGGATGCTATGGTGTTTGTGTCTGTTTGTGTCTCTTTTTGGGTAAAAGGGGGAGAAGTGTTGTAATGTGTGTTTTGCTCTTGAGTGGAATTCTACCTTGTAGAATTCCACTCTTACTCTGATGTCATGTTTACATCTGTTCATAGTTCTAGATTCTATGGGGAGCCGTTGAGCAGTTCAAGTGAAGAGGTGTTGTGCAGGCTGAGCACTGCTGGGCCCTGGCTGGTTACTAATAAAGGATCTTCACTTATCTGCAGTGTATGCTTCCATTATTACAGACTCCTCGACATATTTCGAGGTTTATAAATGATGGCTTGAAAAGTGCACAATTCAAGCCATCTTTTATAAAACTTTGCTGACGGACAAAGACGCCTCGGGCTTTGTCCAGTCAGGAAAGCTTTATAAAAGATGGCTTGAATTGTGCACTTTTCAAGGCATCTTTTATAAACATAGAAATGTTTAACAAAGATGGCTTGGAAAGTGCACAAACCATAAGGTACGCACACAAATATATAAATGCTATATATTTGTGTGCGTAACTTACTATGGTTTATGTACTTTTCAAGCCATCTTGAAGTACACAAACCATAGTAAGGGACGCAAATATGTAAATGTAAGAATTTATATATTTATGTGCATACCTTACTATGGTTTGTCTAGTATGCAAGCCATCTTTTTATAAACATAGAAATATATTACATATTTAATACACAGAAATATGTAATATATTTCTATGTTCATAAAAAGGTGGCTTGCATACTACACAAACCATAGTAAGATGGCTTGCATTCTACACAAACCATAGTAAGGTACGCATACAAATATATACAATTTTTGAGTACCTTACTATGGTTTGTGTGCCTTTTTAAGCCCACCCACATGCCACTCCCCCAGATTCGGCCCCACTACCCCTCGATTTCTTACCCCACTTAAAACCATGGTGGGTGCATGCCAGTGTGGCACCACACAGCGCCTGATTGGCTGACTACATAAAGAGTGGGCGCAAATCGCGCATGTATAGGGACTAACATATTGGCCTCTCAGTTGCAGAGTTCGTCTCAGGGTCAATTCCGTCTTTGCTTGTAGTGTTGGTGGAACAGCGGCCGGGCAGTGTGCCATCAGGAGCTCTGTCAGATGACACTCTTGCGATCTGGCATTCATTGATCCCGGCCTAGGGCCGCCAGGTTTGGGCGAGTCCACCTTCCTACGCGTCCCAGTCTTTACCCCCCCACTATGAGCGCAGAGTGGCACAGCCGCAGCGCCTCCACTTGCTCAATGATTGGAGCCAGAGGTACTTAGAAGCGACTGGCCTTGTAAATAAATGTTACTCTCACCCTCTTGCCCGTCAATTAACCTATTGCGCTTTCCATTTCCAGCTGCAACTTTCCAGAACATCTCATCATACATGGACCATCCATTACGTCACCCAAACAGAGCAATAAATCATGTTCTTTCTCGTCGTCCAATGTATACATTAACTTTACAGTATACTCTGGCTTTTCTTCCAGCAGAGCACGTTCACAAAACTCATAGAGCCAATTTCAATTGTGCACGGAGGATAGCAAAGGGGCAAAGCGCGGGTCTTGAGAGCAAGGCTAAGCAGAGCAACAGAGGTTCGAATCCCGGATCCACACTTACAAAAGTTATGAAAAAAACTATGCAAAGAGAAAGGTTTTTACAATTTTCGGAAAAGTGTTGCATTTTTCTTCTGCTTGAACAGATGTTCATAGGGTATTCCATGCACCTCCGGCTCTGTGGGAGAATGATCTTTTCCCCTAGCTAGTTTAGCCTGAGGAATGGTAAGAAGATGTGCTGAACTTGATCTAAAGGGCCTGTTAGGTGTATATTGTGATAATGTGCGGTTTAGATATTTCAGCACCTTCCCATGTATGCACTTATGGGTCAATGATAATACCTTGAACTGAATTCTTTTTTCTACTGGCAGCCAGTGAAGTTTCTTCCAATAGTTGGAAATGTGCTCTTTCCTAGATACATTATGTATTATCCTGACAGCATCATTTTGTATGATCTGTAACTTCTGGATATTTCTTTTGCTGGCTCCACTGAGTAAGGCGTTGCAATAGTCTAGTCACGGCAAGATTATAGCTCGGACTAGGGTTTCGCAGTTTTTTCGCGACACAAGTGGGTTTATTTGTATCAGAACTCTAAGATGATGGTGTGTGCTTTTGACAACATTGTTGACGTAAGCGTCTGGGTTCAGAGATGCCTCAAGTATTATCCCCAATGTTTTTACCTTGTCAGCTACCTTGTAGCCTTTCCAACATGTGCAAAGTAGAGTTCTGACTGCTAGACGCTGTGGTCTTAAGGTTGTGTTGTGGCAACCTGCGACACACCTGCAGTTGGCACAGTGCATTTTTGGCCTGGTAAGACCGGCTGAAATGGGATATGAGCTTCTGGGCCACCTTGACCATTTCGTTCACAATTCTTGATAGAGCGCACAAGGACATGGACACAGCAAGGGGTGTGTATTATCTTGGTGGAAGGGACATTTCATCCATTGTGTGCTGCAACAAAGCCCAAATGCAAACTGCAAGGCCTTATGTACTGTATTTGCACTTCCTCCATCTTCACTGTGGTTACCTCCCTGAAACCCTGGCAAACACACAATTGCCTAGTACACATTGCATACATCTACTCGCCCCTGAATTTCTCTGGGACTCCTCTTGGCTGTTGGATGAAGGAAAGGCCACCCTGTTTGTCGTGACAGCATTGTAGTCAATGCTCTGACCACTGGTCCAAATGTCCATGCTGAAGTGGAGTTTTCGCCCCACTGACTGCTGTGGTACCCAGCCCACTGCAGCCATAACCTTGCTGTGCAAGGAAATGGTAAAGCTCATCGTGGGCCAACTCACTGCGGCCACTTCCCCATTTCTTTGCAGCATTTGCCCCCAGTGTGCCGTTTCTATGCCTCCGCACGCATGCCCCTAAACATAAAAAAAACATTCCCCAACCCTGCACCCACCATAAAATGCAGTGAAAAAATGTGGCAAAACGGCTGTGAATGAAATGCGGGAAAACAGCCACGGTGAGTTGGGCAGGTACCATTAATTCCGGTACTTTTTGCAAGAGAAAAAACATTGACTGGGAATTTTACAACAGTGATTGACTTATCCCATAAGGTGCTGGAATATGGGGGTTTCCACAGTAAGTACGGTAAGAGATCTACCAAAGTTACTGCAGGGTTAGCATCAAGCAGTTGCTGCCTGTCATGGGACTTGCAATATTTTTGGCCACGCTCAAACGTTTCAATAACACTGCCCTGATGCCACTGGGAGACTGGCTAAGTTGTGTTCCACTCCCAAGCTCTGATACAGCCTAAGTAGGTTCTGGGTAATTGAGTGGATGGGTGAAGCTATGCTGCTTTTCCGATGGTACGAGGAGGGATGCAACTCAGATCGCTCGACTTCTCCCCATCTCTGTGCATGATGCGGCTGCAGATGAGGCTACATAGATGAGAACCCAAGTTTGCCCCTGCCCTTTTTCAAAGCAATTTTTTATTTATTTATACACATGGGGCGAGCATTGCTCTTTTGATCACAAAAGAACGTACAACAAATAAGCAAATAAGAAATCAGATTTGACTGGAAACAGTAAATCTCTTACAACGGGGTGGGTTTGAGTGACATTCTGACCAGGTTGTGGGTGGGAGTAAATGGAACAGTCACTGGGGACAATACATAAGCGGGCATACAAAGATTAAGGACAACCAGCATTGGACATGTTTAAGTGCAGGCAGGCGATACGGCCAGTTGTGCTGGGGATGTGACCATAATGGGTGACGTGCTAGAGTGGAGCTAGAGGCAGGTTAGAGTCCAGGGAAAAATGTTAGCTAGCAGGCAGAAGAGAGGCGGGACGTGCTTTTATGGCAGTGTACAAGAGACCGGATTCTTGTGCTATTTATTCTTTGTGAAGTATTGTCACAGGTGAGACTTAAGGGGTTAGCGCATGGCATGGGTACATGTGGGTATGATGGAAGGCACTGCTCTGGTGGTTCATTCAATGGCTAATTTGTGTTTGTCAAACTGAGCTTTATTTTGTTTCGGTGGTTGCCATTTTCAGGGTGCGTCATGATACTGTGCCCATAGTTTCTAGTCCTCTCGTGGTGTGTGGGGGCAGGAAGCGGTTTTCTTAATTATGTGGCCGGTCCTGCATGCGCGCGCCTATTGCTCTCAATTTGCTTTAAAGACACCTGGACCAAGGAGGTGAAAGACCAGGGGACACACAAACAGATAATGCTAGTGACCAGCTGACGTGAGTGCAGCCTCCAGATAAGACTGCGGCGACAGTTCTGTCAGAATATCCGCAGCTCCTCGAAGGCACGAGCGCACTTGCTCTTTATAAAATGGATGACATTGCATGAGCCTCAGAGAAGCGAAGGGCACCAGGCCAATTTCCTGCCGTGACTGCTGCTACTGCTCACATGGTTCTAACGCGGCAACGCCTCGCTATTTTGTGGGGGGCTGCAGGCTGGCAACACATCGTTCTAAGAAGGCAGGGGCAGTCCACCACCTCCCACATCAGAAGTACAGGTATGTCAGTCTCCTGATTGGGATGCCTCAATTAGAGGTGGCTGAAAATATCCTTCCAGGAGCTCCCAGAAAATGGCGGCTGGTCTCTCATGAGGAGCACTGCATTGCTGTCGTGCCCTTTCAGGTGCCTGTTTCCTATTGTGCTTCGAGCTCCTTCGAGAGACAGTCTTGATTCTATTGCAGAATCTATTTAAATGTTTAATTAAATATTCTGTCTGGAACATTTCGTGACTTTCTTGGGCGAATTTTCCAGGGAATCTGCTTCACTTTGAAAACGTTCTCATAAAAGAATATTTCGCATTTTTGTGGAAATCTGAACGTTTGTAGAATACATGACTTGCCATGGGTCATGGCAAATTGGGGCCCACAACGCGCACACACTCGCTACACTGCTCTGTGGCACAGATTTCACAGCACCTCTTTACCTGCATCAATCGGTACCCGAAATGAGAGCCATATGCGAGTATGCACCCATGGATAAGTCTACAGCACCACGAGGACCTGTCAATGGCCGATAGGCACTATACAAATACAGTGGCGTAACTGTGCTTCAATGCTAGCACATCCTGCTTGGATTTCATTTTGAAGTTGTTTGAAAACCTAGTTCTTTGTTCTAAAAGGATAAATAAATAAATAAATAAATAAATAAATCAATCAATCAATCAATCAACCAACCAACCAACCAACCAACCAACCAACCAACCCAGTATTGCACTTGTGGGAAAGAGTTTGTTTAGAACAATTTTCTGCATGAAGGAGAGAAGGAAGCCCTCGGTATGTTCCAGAATCAGATTCGCCCCCTATATGTGTGTCTTCTGCATTATATTTACATGTCACGGAGCATGCTTTTCCCCATCACGCCTTTCTCATTATTATCTGAATTTTGTCGCTCCGAAGTAAAGAGATTTTTTCACTGTATCCATAGCTTTATCTTCTGTAAAAAATGTTATGTCCATCACCAGATTTAAACAAATATTATAACACAATGCTGCATTGTTCTGCGAATTTTTCACTCAAAAGCCGGTTTATTAGAACCTAACACAGAGAGACTTATTAAATGGCACAACTTCACATTAACGTGAAATTTATGAAGCCAGCCATTCCTTGGAAGCTAAAGAAGAACTGTAAAATGTCCCCCATCAATGGGCATTGAATCGGCACAAGATATTTGAATGAAAAAGCACTGTAATTATTTGGTCTGGTAATGGTGGCCATGGCTAGGTGTGAGGAGCGTTCAAAAGGGGTACCTCTGATTACCAAAAAGGAAGGAGTTCAGGATCACCTTGGGCTTCATTCTATGGTAAGGCATTAGTAACAGAGTTAGCATACCACCAAACTAGAGGTTTGGAGGTAAGATGTAGGAAAAACCTCCAGCAAAATGCTGGAGGTATTTTCGTCACCTTAGCGCTAAAAACCGGCAATTTTAGTAGAATTAACAGCAGTTGTAATTCCGCCAAAATCCTAATGGAGTCACATGGACTCCATAAATGGGGACTAACACTGCCAAAGCGCCACTTGTAATCCGGCGGCAAAGCGCCTGACCAAATGGCGGTAATGGGAAATTTGTTTGGCAGTGTCTCGGCGGATTTACTACTGCGATACCCCAAACTTGTAATGAAGCTCAAAGGATTGTGTTGCTGTATCAATATGATATGCTTTATGCCTAAGTTAATGAGGGATTGCAGTACCCCCAATACAAGTGTGGTCATCTTTTTGCAATATTACAGTGCA
Source organism: Ambystoma mexicanum (assembly GCF_040938575.1). Classification (NCBI taxonomy): domain Eukaryota; kingdom Metazoa; phylum Chordata; class Amphibia; order Caudata; family Ambystomatidae; genus Ambystoma; species Ambystoma mexicanum. Next base: position 1,434,870,080 of record NC_090935.1, read on the forward strand.
GTGGGTAGGGCAAGTCATGGCCGGCACTGTGGTAGGAAAGCAGGGAAGAGGGGTAGGCAAGCAGGCTCATCCAGCTCAAAAGAGCTTTGAAGCTGTTGACAAGGGATGTTGTGCTGTGTGGCCACCACAGGCAGTAGGATTCCTGACTGTGATTTGCAGTGTTCCGGGCCTCCACTTTTGATCTAGCTGTATTGGGAATCTAGCTACCGTTTTGTGCCACTACCCTGCATCTTTTCCCACGAGGATAGGGCTGTAGGCTTGCATTTCAAACTCTACAGGGACTCTATAATACGAAGTGCACTCCATCTCAGTGGAAGAAGCCTCATCGCACCCACGGCACGGGAACTCGGGATCTCAGCCACAGACATCTACAGCAATTCACCACTCGACTTTATAATGCACATCACCCCTGCCATTAGAATGCAACTGAGTCCCAGGATGAACATGTGTGACTCGCCTACTCTCCTGGCAGTCTACCACAGCGCCCATCCAATAGCCATATCTCCATGGGTCGCTAGCAGGGATTTAGCCACCCCTCCCTACCTTCATGCTGGCTAAAACACACACACACATTCAAAAACTCCTTTCAGTTCTCATACCTCGGATGTCGGTCCTCCAAGGGCGTTCATCCCACAGTGCTTTGAGGCCATACCAATGGCATTGGGCACAATTCCAATGCCATGTAATATAACTTGCTGAGAGTACCAAGTGTCAGAGAGTGCCCCCTCCCCCGTAGGTCGTGACAGAGGTGCGGCCAGCATAGTGGGCTGGCCCTCTGGTCCCCAAGCTGGGTCTAATCCTCCTTAATGCTTACCACCCTGCATGCTAGGTTTTAAAGGTTCATGCCGCAACCAGCAAAGACTCTTTTTCTTTGGCAGCAGGGAGAGGTTCTTTGTTGTATTAATGGCATGGCTCGCGCTGCAGGATTTCCCTTCTACGAAAGGAAGACGATGGACAAGGGGCAAACTCTTATTGCCCAACCAAGGAGGACAGCAGGAATATTGTGATGGCAACAAGGACACATAGATGGTTTGGTGGGGCATCTGTGACACAAAAGGATGAGCCCCATTGCCCATCAGGAGAATAGGGCACATTTCCATGGTTGCTGTTGGGCCACTGAGAGGTACCGGGTGTGTAAAGGTAGGGAGTGAGGCAAGACATCCTAATCTAAGAGTGGGGCATTGTTGGACCTCCAGCATGCTAGGTTTTCATACTCCCTGCAGGGAAAGGTACTTCCATCCACCCATGCCAACAGATGGGATTAGAGGTATAGGATGGGATACGACAGGGAGTGTAGGATGTCAATAAATCATTTTGTTTTCTTCAGTCACAGATTGGTAGAGTTTGTGGGGGCGATACTAGCTGAGGAGGAGCACTGCCGCGGCTGGCAGGTGCAATGACTACCATGGGACCATGGAGGCTGGGGTGATGTGACAGGTGCTCTCACCCATAAGGACAGTTGGACGCCTGAATAACTGCAGAGTGGTCTGGGCTACGCCCCATACAGGGTATGGGAGTGAACAGATGGTTCCCGGTAGTAATAACACCCGGAGGCGAGTTTTAACCCGGAAGGAATTTGCCCAGAAGTGAAAATGTCACCCGGATGCAAATGCCCAGAAAGGCAAATGTCCCGGAAGTAATTAAGACCAGAAATGAAATGTACTAACATTCGGGGGCCTGGGAATGGCAAAGGGCCACCCGGAAGTAATGGTTTAGAGCCTGGTTCACAGAGGAAGCAGGCTGTGCTGGATCACCTGCAAGTTGACTCTTAGAATGAACTCTGGCCTTTTTACTCCATTCATGTTTGGTGTCAATTATTACTTTACCCTCACAGGGGGTCCTTGGTAGGGCCTAGCCCCGCTATGTATAACAGCATGCTTTTTGGGCAGCCTGTCTAATGAGTGGGGCCTGGCAATCATGCACCCAGCCACACGATGAAGCAAACAGTCCCCGGGCCAGAATCCTGGCACATGCCTACACCAGTAAGACACAACATGTTTCAGGCAACATTACTGCATGATTGTGATGTGTTTGATTTATTTCTTTTTCAACTCATATCCTTTTTTCAGAAACCATTGTATGAATGCACGCCCTAGTCATGAAAAAGTCAGGGATGAACTATAAATAGAAACAATAAAATGGAAAGGAAATTAAACTCCTCGGGTGTTTGGTCCAGGACCAAGAGATGACAACGAGCTGCCTTGAGGCCATGCACTAATCACCGCAGATGTGCTATACCTGCTTCGGTTATCTCCACCCACAAACATACAACAATGCAGTGTCTTTGTAGTCATGGGCAACCAAACTTGATTCTCTATCAGGGCGAAATATGTTCTTATATTGGATTTAGCTGCAGCAATACTCAAAAGCCCACGTTTGGTCAATATTTTAATGAGGACCGGCGACTTACATTTTGAAAGGCACTCACCTCAAGGTCAGAATTTGCAGGTTTGGATGTACTCACCCGAAGATGATAACTGTCAGGTTCTAAATTGACTCACTTTAAAGTTATAATTTTCAGCTTCATGGTGACCTCACATAAGGTCAGTATTTTCAGATTCCACAGGACTCCCCGAAAAGGGAGTATGTTCAGGTTTCGGTCCCCTATTTTCATTCTGTGTAATCACTGGTACGTCTCTTTATTTCTCGGTATCGCGTTGTTACAGTGACAGGAGTTTTTTTCGATGGATTTCTTTCTGAAAAAACTTCATCGAAAAACCCAACGAAATATAGAGGGGAGGTAAAGAGATAAAAAGAGTAGGGAGGAGGTTGAGGTAGATATATAAATATATGGAAGTGGGGTTTGCACGGGAACCAAATAAAATTAAAATATGTAGATGAGTTTTTTGGATGGGATTTTTTGGGTAAAAAAACTTCTGTCTGCAAAAAGACATAAGACCTATTTCTCTGCACCAAAGTTAAATCATTTCTTAAATGCTACTGCCTTGTGGCTGTAAAATAGTTGATATGTTCAGCATGCAGTGTTTGTTACTTGACTTCCACTCGGCACACTGTAACTCAAGATGTCGGCCAAAGTGGGAAATGGTTACTTCCCAAGAATGGGATTCAGCACAGTCCTCTTATACAACCAGCGTCAAGGGTGCAGTTGGGTTAGAAAGGGACATGAAAGGGTATTCTGACACCGAAAGCTGGTTTGGGGAAAAAATCCTCGTCCCTTGAGTGCTAGCAAATAAACAGGATTTGTAACATTTCAGCTGCCCTTGCCAACTGTCTTAGGGGTGTATTACATTTTGCAACACTGAGCAGCGTGTGGGAGAATGCTGGTGGCTGTAGAGGGGGAGCCCTTGTTCCTTTGAAGCCATAATTGAGACACCCTGGCCCTTCCCTCACATTATAACTTGAAGCTTGGAGCTACCATCGTGACACCTTCAGTTTGAGTGCGTTTTTAACAACTTTGAAACATATAGCTTGTGCCTGGTTTCAGTTTTGCGAACACAGTGACAGTTGTCTTAAAGCCCTGGCAATACTTTTAGTCCAATTTAGTTCCATTTGTTTGTGGGGAATACATGTTCGCGCACCTTCCAATGACGCAGAAGATAAAGAGAGGCGACGGCCAGAAAGCCTGCATGTGCCAGCAAGGCCCTTTTGTGGTTTTGTGCCTTTCAAGCATTCAAAGTAAATATGTGTGGGGTATTAAGACGGGCTTCATATGGCGGGTGTTATTTTTGTCACATTTGCACCTTTGACAATTGTTTAATAGTGTGTTGCAAATTGGGTCCCACTTGTTTTATGGAGAAATATTACCAAAGTCCCCGTCTTTAAAGCAGGGAAAGGGTTGGACTCAATCTTTACTCAACACATGTCTCTTCCTTATGTCCTCTCAATACTTCCTAAGTAAAGTCTCTTTACACAATTTTGATGAGTGGGCTTCAGAAAGATATTTGATTTTGAGTTCAGGCTGGGTTATTAAAGGTGAAGACACTGTTTCCCAAAGCACTACACCCCACCCACCCAACTAACAGCCACTAACTACACGGACCCGTGCATGGCAAGGGCAAGAAGCATAGATGGGGCAGCACTGCAGGCGCATGGATGGGGCAGCGATGCGGCAAGCATGGTTGGGCCAGCGCCGCGGTAAGCATGGATGGGGCAGCGTTTGCAGATGCATGAATGGGGCAGCGCTGCAGATGCATGGATGGGGAAGCACTTGCAGATGCATGGATGGGGTAGCGATGCAACAAGCATGGATGGGGCAGCGCTGCAGGCGCATGGATGGGGCAGTGCTACGGCAAGCATGGATGGGGCAGCACCGCGGTAAGCATGGATGGGGCAGCGCTTTCAGATGCATGGATGGGGCAGCGCTTGCAGATGCATGGATGGGGCAGCGCGTGCAGATGCATGGATGGGGTAGCGATGTAACAAGCATGGATGAGGCAGCGCTGCAGGCGCATGGATGGAGCAGTGCTGCGGCAAGCATGGATGGGGCAGCGCTTCCAGATGCATGGATGGGGAAGCGCTTGCAGATGCATGGATGGGGTAGCGCTTGCAGATGCATGGATGGGGTAGCGATGCAACAAGCATGGATGGGGCAGCGCTGCAGATGCATGGGTGGGGCAGCACTGCCCATCTATGTTCATTCTCATTCCAACAGTGGCCTTCTCCCCAACTACCGGCTTCCGCCAACTGGGAGAGGTACAGTACGATTCAAAGACTGTGAAAAAAGGCCCAATTTCATATCTGTCTGTCCATTTGTTGTTAGAGTTTATCGCTAGTGTCTACTGTTCAACTATCGTCATCTCCTGACTGCCTGTCCCTCTCTCCGCCGACTATCAGTGTACTGTGTGCTTTCTCGCTGCCCGTTTACTGTTGGTCTTCCATCCATTCACCTGTCTAACCTTACACACATCTCTCTGCTTAGCAGTATTTACATGTATAATTCTCGCCAGCTATCTATCTGAAGCTATTATATCTCCTTCTTTACTTCCTTCCTTCCCCTTTCTTTCCTTTCTTTTTCTCCCTCATTCCCTCTTTCTTCCTCCCTCTCAACCGTCGTCCATCCATTCTTTCCATCCTCATTCCCTTTCTCTTCATCCCTCCCTCCCCCCACTGCCTCCCTCCTTCCCTACTTTCCTCCCTCATTACCGCTCTCGTCATCCCTCCCTTCCTCTCTGCCTTCCTCCATCCTTTCCATACTCATTCCATCTCTCTTCCTCCCTCTCTCTCTCCGTCCCTACCTCCCTTGCTCCAGGGAAGCATCCCTCTATCCGTTCTTTCCTTCCTCATTATCTTTATCTTCCTCTATGCCTCCCTCCATCCCTTCGTTCCTCATTTCCTATCCCGTCCTCTCTTCTTCTCTGCCTGCCTCCTTCCCTTCTTTCCTTTCTCATTCACTCTCTCTTCCACCCTCTCTCCGTCCCTTCCTCTCTTGCTCCAAGGAAGTCACCCTACATCGCTGCTTCCTCCCTTCCATCCTCTCTGCTTCCCCACATCCCTTCTTTCCTTCCCATTCCCTCCCTCTTACTTCTTCCTTCCTCTCTGCCTCCCTCCATCCTTTCTTTCCTTCCTCATTCCCTTTCTCTTCCTCCATCCCTTCATCATCACTCCCGGGAAGCCGTCCTCCATCCCTTGTTTCCTTCCTTCCGCACTCCCTTTCTCTTTGTCCCCCCTCTGCATCTCTCTTTTCTTGATAACTACCTCCTCCACCCCTATACCCCTGGTTATTAATAGACACTGCAACTCTGAACCATGGTATATTCCTAGACTCACGGGTGGCATATGCATCGTTTTATAATGTCTGCATAGGCAAGTATCATAAGTTGCCATGTGACTGTATATGACACCAAGTGACCCCCCCCCCCACTTACATGGGGCATCTAGCTAGCTTGAAAACAACCACACAAGGCTTTACATTCTGCTAGGCCCCAAGATAAATCTAATTAAAGTGCCACTTCCGGTAACCAACTGTATCGTTAGAGCATGTATGAAGCAAGGCTATGCATGCTACAGTTGCGACTTGCGGGGATAAAGTCCTCTAGAACAGACCTATGCGGAAAATATGGGCCCAATTAAATCAATGGCTTTACTTATCAAATGGAACTACTTTCTGGTAATCCACTTCGACAAAAGGACCTTGTTTTTTTAATTTCTTTTTTAAGTCAGGGTTCCTCCCCATTTTCCCTGTCACTATCCCACCTCTGTCATTTCTCATCCCAATACCTCTTACTCTTCAATAAATAAATATATATATAGATATATATAAATATATCTACTTCCCCACAAAGTTATTTTGTCGAAGTGAACTACCACAAAGTAATTAGTTTTTCGATAAAACAATGGTATACATAACAGTATAGCTGCAAAGGAAATAAATTACGAAGAAGCAATACTTGTCACAAACCAGTAAACGCAAACGTGCAACATGGGTAGTTAAAAGGACGCCCTTTCTGACGACTAACAGGTGCAAATGAAGATTATTATTGCTGTTGGTATTTATGTTTCCAAGGCAATAAGAAGATGACATTTGCATATTATGTCAGCCATTTTATGCTTTCCTCAAAGCTTGCAATGTAAAAGCTCAAAATGGCGAGAAGGTGTGAAGGTAACTGGCTCAGTTTACCTCAATGCAATAACTATAAATAATAACCATAGCTACCCGGAAATAGTGTCAAACGATGAAGGGTTCATGCCGGGTGAATGTATCTTTTACACACCTGGCCATAAGCCTTTCAAGTTTAGTTCATAAACAGAATTTGAAGGGAAATGTATGGAAAGGGGATGAAAAGGATTGCCTGCTTGAATTGTGGCCGGTAGACGGTGGCACAGGTGCTGCGCGCGGGTGCTTTGATCTTCCCAAGTCCGCTCTTCACCCGAGAGCGGATACGTTTCAAAGCAACGCATTATGTTATCAGGAAGGGACGCAGAGGTTAGCAATAGAAACAGGCCGACCTGCCACTGTGGCAAACAGCAACAATCACCTCTCGTGGGGACAGGGCAAACGGAAACTGTAGTACTTCCCCAAACTTCAGTCCCCTCTTTGTTTGTATACCGGGCCAGCTCTCACATTTCCACTACGGAATAAAGCAGAGGTCATTCTGGTTTGCCCCCAAAGGCTCGAGGGGAAACTCAAGATGGCACCTTCTCTGCTTGGCTCTGGCGTTCAAAAACCGCCACCTCAACGAATCCCTTCTTGCTGTCCTTTCAAAGTGCTTTCACTTCAGCATCCCCTAGCGCCTTATACTTTAGAAGAGAAACACGACGAACTGTAGGTTAGGATAAGTACCATTTCATATAAATAAGTGATTTCCGTTGCAGTATAACAATTCCTCCAAAGAGAGCTGGGCCTGTCCAAAAACCAAACCGTAGATTCCAGTCAGGTTATGGGAAAAACAACGTCCTTAGAAATTCCCTATGGATTTGTCAGTGATATATTATGTTTTGTGTCTTTTCCGAAAAACCCAGAGTGGATGTTAGTAATTAGGGCCTGATTCACAAAGCAACTTTTTCAGTGGGATGCAGCCAATGAAAAAATCTGTGTGCATCAGGCCCTTAGTGTCGACATGCCACACGAGGTAATTCTTCACTTTGCAAATTCAAATCCCAGGAGAGCAAACTTAGCCTTTCACCCTTCCAATGCCCATACATTGGGACCATTGAATTGGGTACTTTTCTTTAAGCGTTACTACCCGATCCGGCGGACTGAATCGAGTGGTATCGGCCCGGCCCCTGAGTTAAAGGCCTGACCCGATGCCAATAATTTTTTTGTTTCTCGAACCTTTGTATACCTCCCTCTTTGCTGTCGCTGCTCCTGCCCGGGTGCCAAAGTCGGCCCTCCCCCCTCCAGAGTGCGGTCTACGATAAAGGTTCTTTTCTTAGCCTAAATACCAAGGCCTCAGGTTAGGTGCAGGTGGGGTCGCAGGTGGTGGTGAGGTGGTGGTTGGGAGTGTCAAGGGGTGGCTGAGAAATACTGGTGGTGCGGCCTGTCGGCGTGAAGAGTTATCTCCCTCTTTCATTCAGTTGATTTTGTTTGCAACCGTTAGCGGGTGGATCGGCTGGTGAGGTTACGGTGTGGAATTGCAGACAACTGAGATTTTGTATTATTATTTTGGTTGCTTATTGCACACCAGGATGGTCTGAAGGTTGGGTGACAGAGGCTGCTGCCACCAAATAATTACTGGATGCATAAATGGTGGCAGTGCGAGATAGCAGTCAGTCTACTGTGGGTGAGCAAGAGACCGGGAGCAGCAGCTGCTGCAGCTCCCACAAGGGGTGGGTTGTTGTCTTGGCATGTGTCCCCAGAGATGAAGGACACAATATGCAAGGAGAAGTTTGTTAAATTGTTCTCCTTGTTAGAATGTAGTGTGACCGAGGTCTACCAGAAGGAGGGGAAGGATCAAAATGTGTCCGAGGGTAAGGGAAGGAAATCCCCCCATTGAAAAGACGATTGTGATTTGGCTGCTTGGTTATTCAGGTTACATGTCGGTCATGCTTGAGAAATGCCCAGAATTAGCGTAGAAGCCGGTCGTTTATCAGCACCTCATATTGTCGACACACCGTGATTGCACCATAGGCATATGTTATGTCATGTTATTTTGCATTTATTTAGCGCCTTATGTACCACTGGTATGGTCTCAAGGCGCTGGTAGGTTGAACGCCCTCGGGAACCGTAGTCCAAGTCAGTAGAGAGAGTCAAAGGTGCGTGTGAGCACCGGATATGTGTGCAGCTGGTGTGGTATTCATGTGATAGCTGCTTCTTAGCGGTAGGTATGGTGGTTGAGAAATCAGGAGTATGTGTTCGTTCTGGCAGGTTTTTATCCAGACCGATTCTGGCTGCGTTAGGCCTGTGGAGAATGCCTAGGCTGGAGGGTGTGTAACCAGCAGTGTTTAATTAGAGTGATGGGGAGTATGAGGCAGGTGATGGTATGAGAACAGCTATACCGAATGGTGTCATAGTATCGCTGTGTTCTAGTTGAGTGGTGGTGTAAAGAAGGGAGTAAGCGTGGAGATGTGGTATGGTGGTTTACATTAGGTGTTTGAGATCGGCTCCACTCCAATAGTTCCATGTACTCCGTTTGTTCTCGGTTCTCCTGGGTCATCCGTTTCGCCCGGTTTATTGGTTCCACCCAGTTTGTTCGTTCCACTCCCATACTACACTTTTTCCAACCCTATACTTCCATACTTCCTTCGTTCTAATTCCATTTTTCATTTGATCGATCCACTTCACCTGTTCCATCACATACTTCAATCGTTTTATTCAATATATTTGACCCATTTTGTCCACATACTTCACCCGTTCCTTCATTATACTTTACCCCTCTCATCTATATACATCGCTGGTTCTTCCCGATCCATCCTCCGTTCCTGCCACCCACTACCCGTTTCCCACTTTTACTATATCCATTCCTTCCAACCACTTCACCCGTTCATCCACCCGTTCATCCACATACATCACCCGTTTGCTCCGTGCTCTACACCCGCTCCACAATCAGCATCTGCTCCTCGCTTCGCACTCTACACCCGCTCCGCACTCTACACCCACTTCGCACCCACACCATACTCTACATCTGCTCACCACAATACAATGGCTGAACACCACCGCACACTACATCCGCTCAATACCGTAGGTCTGTTCGAGACCATCACGCCCTACATTTCAACACCCTAAATCTCTTCGACTGCATACATCCGCTCCACTCTATTAACTACTCACACAACGTACCTTCCCACCACAACCTACATCTGCACCATGCTCTTATCTGTTCCACGCTCTCATCCGCTCCATGCCCTCATTCATTTTGCGCTCTCATCCGCTCTCTGCACTCATTTGCTCTACGCACTCATCCGCTCTACGCACTTGTCCGTTCCAGGCACTCGTCCGTTCCAGGCACTCGTCCATTCCAGGCACTCATTCCGTCCAGGCATTCACACACTCCATGCACTCATTAATTCTACGCACACATCCGCTCTACACACACATCCGCTCCGCGCACTCGTCCGCTCTGTGCACTCACCCGCTCCACGCACTCGCCCGCTCCACGCACTCGCCCGCTCCACGCACTCGCCCACTCCACGCACTCGCCCACTCGCCCACTCTATGCACTCATCCGCTCTTCGCGCTCATCCGCTCTACACGCTCATCCGTTCTACATGCTCATCCGCTCTACACGCTCATCCGCTCTACACGCTCATCCGCTCTACGCACTCATCCGCTCTACGCACTCATCCGCTCCATGTGCTCATCCGCTCTACCCACTCATCTGCTCTATGCACCCATCTGCTCTTTGCACTTCTCCGCTCTTAAACACTCATCTGCTCTACACACTCATCCGCTCTAGTCACTCATCGGCTCTACATACTCGTTCGTTCTACGCACTCATCTGCTCTACGCATTCATCCACTCTACGCACTCATCCACTCTAGGCATTCATCCGCTCTATGCACTCATCTGTTCTTCCACTTATCCGCTCTACACACTCATCCGCTCAGCGCACTCATCCGCTCTACGCGCTTCATCCAGTCTACCGACTTTATCCGCTCCGCTCACTTCATTCATTTATCCTGCATTACCGGTTCAACCAATGTCGCTTGTCGTACGCACTCCATCCGTTCCGTGCTCTCCATCTGTCTCATGCACTACACCAGTCTCATGTACTCGAATCGTCTATTCTGTACTTTCCATTTATGCCATGCACTCATACATTCCATGCCATCTGTCTGTGTATTCATTAGTCTCCTGTATTCATTCCTTATCCTCTTCTCTTTATTCATTTCGTCCATTTTGTTCCTTTCGTCCATTGGAATCATTACATCCATTTAATTAATTTTAACCGCTTTACTGATTTCATACGATTTATTATACATGGAGGGTGATAGGGTTTTAGTTTGTCTGGAATATATTGAGGTCCAGTTTTATGCAGTGCTCGGTGAGAAATGCATACGTTTTTGAAGGTCACCCTTCGGGCAACCGGAAGCCAGTGTAGAGTTTTGAGGGCTGGGGAGACGTGATCTCTTGGGCAGAGTGCTAGTAGCAGTTTGGCTGCAGCGTTTTGTGCTCTTTGTAGTTTATTCAGTTGGTATCCGTGGACTCCGAGGTAGAGGGAGTTAGCGTAGTCCAGTCTTGATATAACAATTGATTGGACCGCGCAGAGTCTGTTGGGAAATGAGAGGTATGGAAAGATGCGCCTAAGAGTTTTAAGGTAGTAGTGGCAGGACATTGAGACGTTGTTGACTTGGCGCGAGAGTGTTAGGTCAGAATCTAGGGTGCATCCAAGGTTTTTTACTGAATTAGAGGGAGTCGGCGAGTTGCCCATGGCAGATGGCCAGGGTAGTGGGTGTGGAAGAAGTTCGGAGTTGCCACATACCATGATTTCAGTTTTGGAGGGGTTTAGCAAGAGGTGGTTTGTGGTCATCCAGAGCTCTATGTCGAGGAGGCAGGCAGCGAGGTCAGGTCGGTAGTTGGGTTTTGAGTTCAGGAGTTTTAGAATTAGTTGAGTGTCATCAGCGTAGTTGTAACACAGGATGTTGTGTGAATGAATTATTCGTGGGAGGGTGGCCATGTAGAGATTGAACAGGAGGGCTGATAGGCATGCTCCTTGTGGGACTCCTGTGTCGACTGGTCGGGCTTGGGAGGAATAGATGCTGTCAGCAGGGCAGGGATTTGTAAGGATGTACCAGTCCTTTTGAAGCAACAGCCCTGCTGGTGGCAAAAGGGGGGCTTCTGGGCATGTAATATAAAGTGTTGAACACGTTTCGCATCTGCCTGTACATTTTGGCATGTCTGCTCTTTCTATGGGCTTGGGTCGCACCTAGAGCTTCAGTACCATAAAAAGGACAAGAAAGAAAAGGAGCAGAAGTATCATAGGCAAAGACATTGCAGGATATTCAGGGGAGGAATTGGAGGTAGGTTACGGGGTGTTGACCTGAACTACATCAGTTAAGATGGAACCATTGACTGGGTGGTTTAATTTGTACCCGTCGAAGTAAGGGCAAGTTTTGTTCTAGGGTTACAAAGGGAGTTTCAGGATCACTGCAGTGCGTGTTGTGGCCCCAGAGAACCTGCAGGATCAGTTGTCTGTTCTGAGGAATCCTGAGGTTCTTAAGATTAAGATATTGAAAGAGGTATCACTTGGTCACCATTCCAGGTCCCACCTTTTCAGTCCTTTGTATGCTTCCCTTTGGGCTTGGTTCCAAAAAAATAGAAAGGGAAATTTCAGGCTTATTCCTAATTTTTCTTTCCCCAAGGAGGCATTGGTGAATGATGCCATAGATTAAGGGTTATGTGCGGTGCGTTATGCGTCCTTTCATTAGGCCCTAGTCTGCCTCTGGAAATTGGGTGTGGGAGCACTGATGGCAAAGGATGACATAGAATCTGCCTTTTGTCTATAGCCGGTGTACCCGGACGACTATCGGTTGCTAGGCGTACAGTGTCGGGCGGTTTTACTTTGATAAATGCATACCAATGGGGTCTGTGGATTCATGGGCTTATTTCGAGAAGGGTATCACATTTCTCAAATGGGTGTTTTTGGTTCAACCCGCATATGAGGAATGCGCACAAACTTTGTGGGTGTTCCAGCAGGTGGTGGATAGCCTAGGAGTGCCTTTAGCTCAGGACAAAACCGAGTGGCCGACAACAAGATTGAATTTCTTGGGTACAGAAATGGAGTCGCAGGCGGGTGTTTGTCAATTGCCACTAAACAAGGTGCAGGCCTTTCACGAGTCTGACGAGCAATGTGTTGGGCAAGGAAGGTGATCCCCCAAGCAACTGCAAGTGTTGGTGGGTCAGTTGAATTATGCACTTCAAATCATCCCTATGGATAGGCCTTTTTCAAGGTAAATTACAGAGCATCTTAAGAGAGAAACACCATTGGGCATGATTATCCAGCGAGATCAAGGATGACTTGCAGGTTTGGGTTGCCTTCCTTGCAGATTTGGATAGCCCCTTAGTTTAGACAGCGGTGGCAGTATCAAGCAACGGGATTGGCCTGTTTACGAACCCAGCAGAGTGTAGATTTTGGTGCGATTTTGGACAGGAAGTGGTGTATCGCTCGTTTGTCGGTGGAATGCAAACAAACTTGTTTGGAACTGTTTCTCATTGGAGTTGCTCTGTCAATATGGAAGCTGGAATCTGAGGGGTAGAGTATGGTTTTCAGGTCAGACAGCATGTTACTGGTGCAGGTAGTAACAATCAAAGGGCGCCTTGAGCCATGATATTGTGGTTGCGGAAGGAGTTGGACTTTTGGGTTTACGTGGAAAAGGTTCAGGGCGAGGCATGTGCCAGGGTTGGAAAATAATGCTGCCTATTCTTTATCTTGCTCCAAGTTCTGTACCTTGCTCCAAGATGCAGGAATTCAGAAGGTGGCATTCAGAGACGGAAGACCAGCTCACCATAGTCCCGAAGAAATTGTGGAAACTTGTTGCCGGGAACTCCCACATTTGACCTCCAGGTCTTTGGCGACCAACACTTAGACAACCTGTGAGGGGGCTTTCAAGGGGTTTCACACTTTTTATGGGAAGAACGGCTGGTTGCGGCTGTCTGCGCACAATAAGTTGCTTTTTTACTTAGAGCACCTGAGCATTGACGGTGAGACAGGGGCTTTAGTGAGAAGGCATGTGTCTGCGATAAGGTTTTTCACTGCAATGTCCGGCCCAGGGGACACTAACTCTGACTTTGCAGTACAGAAAGCCCTTGGATGCTGGGAAGCTTGGTGCTATTGTGTCTGCCCTGAAAGGGACATGCAAAGATCAATACACATTACACATCAATACACATTTTTGTTATGCAAGGCAGTGTGCGTGATAGCTTTTTATGGAGCTTTCCGCATAGGGGAGCTGGTACTTTGCAAAATGGGCGACAACAGGAGTGGGCTTGCAAAGGATGAGGTTGCTGTGGCAGGGGAGACATGCGTGCATCTCTGGTTGCACAGGTCCAAGACCGATCAGGAGGGGCACAGTGTGAGAGTGTTGTTGGGTCAGGCCAAGGACTAGGCCATTTGTAGGAATTGTTGGATTATCTTGCAAACCATGGCGGGACAATGAAAGGGCCTTTTTAATTAGATAGAGACGGCTCCTGCCAATTTCAATTTCAGTTAAAAAAGGCACTGGTGGAAGCTGGGTTGGATGGTCTGGCTTATTGCTATCATTCATTTAGGACTGTGCCAGCTTCCACAGCAATCGTGATGGGAACGAGGGAGGAACAGGTGAAGAAGATAGGGAGAGGGCGATCAGCAGCATTCAAGTGCTAGGTGAGGACTCACTTGCTGTAGTGTGGGTCCTCTCCGGGGTCCAGGGTGGACTGCAAGGTGAGGGGATGCCAAGTGATGTGTCATGTTTCTTAAATGATTGACTTCCTTGTGCAAAGCATGGTGAATTGACGAGTGGTGTGGATGGTTGATCATTAATTTGTGAAGAGGGCTTTTCGTCTTGACCGTGAGCAAGATCTGGGTGTTGGTGGAGATGTAAGGGACCTGTCCAGTTTTTGGAAAGGGGTAGGTGGCCTACAGGCCCTGCAGTTGAGGGATGCTCTGGTGGAAGCCAGGGGTAGGAGGAACCTGCTGCACCAGATCTGGCAATCCTCCACATTGGAGGAAATAATTTGGCAGCAATGGGGCATAGGGGCCTGAGGGAAAGCCTTGCCTTGGAACTCTCACGGATTGGCAGATTTTGTCCAGGTGCCGTGGTCGCCTCCTCTAAGATCATCCCGAGGCAGCCATGGGGAAAAAGGACTCAGTGCCTGGCCGCTGAACGTCTTGGCACAAAACTGAACTGTGAGATTGCCCAGTTGGAATCCAGTCGCAGACTTTTCTGAGTGGTGGCACACAGCCTGCTGAAAGGCCAAGACTTGTTTCACGCAGATGGCATCCACTTATCTGAGCATGCGGAGTATTTGTGGGGGGAATGTTGGCTTTCGCCGGTACGGCATGCCAAGAGGGAAATGCCATCGACTGGTAGGTGCGGGGCACTGTGGCAGATGAGGGCACAAAAAAAGATAGCTCGGCTGGTGGAATTTTCCACGAAGGTTGGTAAAATTGAGCAGGGCCATCTAATGAAGTTATCAAGCGTGCGATCACTGAAGAGTTATGTGCCGGCAGGCGCCACAGGGGCAGGGGGAGAGGAATCAGGGGGCAGATGGTGCAAGTTGAGGGATCTCTGGCATCCTAGTATTGCTCGTGGGTGGGGGGGTTTATGGAGTGATGAGGATGGGCCGCTGCTCCTTCCTCCACACACCTTGACATAATTATCTAGAATGTACTGTTTACATGCTGATTATGATGTAAAATTGTTCATTATCATTTTTGCGTTGACAAATTGATTGGGTCGTGTTTATTTTAATTTACTTCTGGATGTCGCATTTTGGTTTTTAATAAATGCTGACTTCTACTTTCCAAAGAAATTGTGATTTGTATCTCTGACCCCTGCAATGCCCATAGAATAAGAGACCGAAAGAAGGCCGACTTAGAAGTGTTCAGTTTAAAGACACGTGATACGATCCAAGACTCAATCTCACGAAGTGAGTCCCAGAGATGATGGAACTTGACCTCAGAATAAATCCCCAGTGAAGCTGTGTGTCAACAGCATGCTTCTGCATGAGTACACCCAAATCAGCAACCAGATCCCCCAGAGGTTCCACATATAGCCAAAATAACATGAATAGAAGATAGACACTTCAGGCACCCTAAAGTACACCGGACGGGCTTCACTGGGCCCAGCCAATCGTAAGAAACAGTAAATAATTAATCCGGAAGAAAGAGAACCACTCCTGTCCTATCTCTCTTCCTCTCCCCCTCCTCCTGCAACTCCCTGCTCTTCCTCTGGCCCTTCTTCGGCCACCCCTTCTCCTCCTGCCTTCTCTGCCTTTCCCCTGTTCTCCCCATACAAGGTTTCTAGACAAGTCCGATCTATGAAAGTCTCTTCTAAACAGGTTCATCCCTTTTCCTCCAAAGCTATCAAGGACCACATCGACTCCCTGGCTCCTGCTCTGGCCGACTTCTGCAACCACTCCTTCGCCACTGGAGTCTTCTCATCTCCCCTGAAGCACTCCCTTGTGCACCCTCTTCTTAAGAAACCCTCTGCCAACCCGTCCTGCCCGGCTAACTATCGCCCAATCTCCATCACTCCTTACCTGGGCAAACTCCTGGAAAAGCTGGCTATCTCCTAGCTCAATCTCCACACTGAATCTGTTGGTTGTCTTCATGATCATCAGTCTCGCTTCAGAGCTGCCAGAAGCACAGAAACTGCTCTCCTGAACATGCGTGAATACCTGCACTCCAACCTTGATTCCAACACCCCCTGTCTCCTCATCTTACTTGATCTCTCCTCTGCCTTTGACACAGTCAACCACGCCATCCTGCTCAACCATCTCCGTGATAACCTGGGTATTACCGGTCAGGCCCTGGCATGGCTAGCTTCTTTCCTCTCTGATTGACCATCCCAGGTCCAACTTGGGTCCTTCCTCTCCTCTAACTCTATTTCTACCTGTGGTGTTCCCCAGGAGTCTAACCTCTCTCCCTGGCTGTTGCACCAATACCTGGCACTTCTTGCCCACCGCATTGCCGCTCTCTGCCCCAACTTCCAGTGCTATGCGGATGACACAGCTAATTTTCAGGCTACCTTCAGCCACATCTTCTCCTTCACTCATCTCTGACTGTCTATCTGCTATCCAGGAGTGGTGTGCCGGCAATGATCTCTGCCTAACTGCCAGTAAGACTGAGATTCTCCTCATCGGCACACCCACTTCCTCCATTCCTGCAACTCTCTGGCCGGCCTCTCTTGGCCCTCTTCCTGCTCCCACCTGCAAGGCTAAAAACCTTGGGGTCATCTTCGACTCCACACTCTCCTTCTCTCCTCACATCTCTGACATCTCTAAGAAGTCACACTACCAGCTGCACCTCCTTCTTCATTTCCTCTCCTTCCCCCAGAAGCTCACTGTCTCCAGAGCTCTGGTTCTCTCAAGGCTGGATTATTGCAACAGCCTCTTTCTAAATCTGCCTGCTTCTACTCTCCGCCCTCTGCAACTCATCCAGAACAGGACTGTGAGACTTGTCCTTGGCCTCAAACCTAGGGATTGTATCTCTCCAGGACTGAAATCTCTGCAGTGGCTCCCAGTGGCTTCAAGGATTAAGTTCAAAACCCTATGCATTGTCCACAAGGCCTTCTGGGGCCTGGGGCCTCAATACCTTCAACTCTCTCTTCCTAAATATCTTCCTTCTCGAGTTGTTCGCTCATCCGCCTCCAACTCCCTCAGAGTCAGTCACTTCTCCAAGCAACGGGTTGGTGGAAGATCTCTCTCTTAGGCTGGGGCCTCCCTCTGGAACAGCCTCCCTGAAACTTGAGGAGAACCATCTCTGGTTCTGGAAGCACCTTAAAGCCTTCCTTTTTGCTTCTGCTTACTCTCCCCATCTCGCCTGCTGAATTCCTGGCTGAAACTGAAACTGCACTGGTTACCTGGCCAACCTTCTGATCTCGGCCCAGGCCCTGCCAGTTGCACACCTGCACTGCCCCTCTGGCAACCCCTGCACCTGGGGGCTGTTTTCTGTATCCCTACAGTCTCCCTACCAGCACTTATGTCTGCACTTACCTTGCCACTTATCACCAGCTGGCCGTTTTTTATTTATCTTATTTATTCTATTATCCCATGTACTGCACTTTACCCTCCCCCTGCCCCCACACTTTTCCCTTTCCCCCTTCCCATGCACTTGCGCCATCTGAATGACACCTGGCCTAGTAAGATCGCTGTCTGTGTTCCCTCTGTTCCCCCTGCCTTGCCTCGTTGCGCCTTGAAACACTTGTGAATAGGCACGTTATAAATGCCATATCATATAATTTCATACCATATCACATCATATATCACTCATTGGCCTGTCTGCCACATACCTACCTGCTGTACAAGGTTATCAAAGTGCACAACATGGTTGATCATATCAAGAGCTCCTGAAAGATCCAGCAGCATCAGCAAGCAGACGCCCCCATCATCAAGTGCACAATAGACACGGGCCATCACCTATGAGGTGGCCATCTCAATGCTGCAGCCAGGACGAAAACTGGAGCTGACATGGGGCCGTACGCTCGTGTCCCCTACCAAAGTATTCACCTGTTGTGAAACAACTCGCACCTAGAATTTCCCCAAACTAGAGAAGGGAAGTCAAGGGACGATAAACAGATAAACATTCAGAATAAAAATGTGTCTTCTTTACCAATGGTGTTACATGCCCTGTTTTTAGATGATCCAGAAAACAGTCTTTACTTAAAGACAAAATTCAATATTTGAAGCAAAAAAAGGCAGCAAAGGAACTGTTTTATCTTGGTTTCAAAGCATGGATGACCCGCATAAAAAGTGTCTTTAGTCTTTTTCATTGAGGCTGAAAGTCTCCTTAATCCAGCACCAGCATTTCAGACGCAAGCCGCACTGACAAACCATAACTGTCCAAATATTCTGTGGGAGAAAATCCTCCAGGGACATGATACTGAACAGCAAAGTATTTAATCTCAAAAATATTGGACAGAATGCTCAGGTTTAACATCATAACAGGAGGAAACCCCGGGCATAATTAGATCTTTTGAGATTTTTCAAAAAAGAAAAGAAATCTTTAGGTTTATTTAAAGAGGACTCACTCAAATTGGAATAATACACCTTTTCCACATCTTCAATATTACTGGAATAAGAAGCTTCAAAAGCATGAGATTTTTGGCAGTAAGAATATAGGATTCGACCACCTGTTTTGTTCAACACGTCAGATGTTTAGAATTGAAAACCAGGTATGGAATGTTAAATATGCAAGCAGGTAATTGAAAGGTGCAATAGAGCCAATTACATTAGAAGCATTCACCCTGAATAAGCTCTTATCTTATCCAGAATAAGTACCCAACTGTAGCTCAAAATCAACAAGCACAGTCAAATCATTGGCCCAATCAACCGCTTTGGTAGACATGTTCACAGTGACGGTCCAACGGCCAATAGCAACCTCTAAAAGATTGCTCCCAACATGAGCGGAGAACAGACAAACTTTCCTAGATTCAGGGAACTAATCCAATTATCCAAGGACACAGAGCCCGACAAACAGGAATCCCCCAATGAACACTAACATCTCCAACAAAAAAAGATGCTGTCAAATTTCCAGTGTGTCTTTATAGTAAAATCCACCAATCCAGCAATGAAGGCTGCCTTGCTGCCAGGAGGATGATGAATCACACATGCAGACATTGTAGATGCACCATGAGCTGGACATTTCAAAGTGACACGCACTTTGAAGTCGTCTGAGAGGCGAGGCCTAACTGAAACAGCTAAAATCCTGCCGTACCGCCCCCATATTTACCTTCTCCATGAGCATAAAATATTGGAAAATCTTGCGGAACAAGTGCTCCCATAATATGCCGAGAGTAGTCATCAGTTTTGAAAGCAAAATCTGCATGAAGCTTTAAAACAGTGCCCTGAAACAGCGGGAGCATGCAAAACTGCTGAGCGTGCATTCATTGAAAGACAATTCCCAGGAGAATACTGAAACCGTGCCCGGAAGGGCCGGAATGGAAATAGGATTACTCATATTAATTGACTAAAAGTTCTAGAGTGATGGTACCTTTGTGAGGGTAGTCTTATTGGAATAATAGCAGTGCTGATATGTGTCATTAAAACACATCTTTAATAAGCGCCTTAACATCATAGCTGCATCAAGACTTACTTGAAAGTCCAGTGAAACAGTGTTGCTGTTAGAGAAATCTTAGCCAGCTGTGACAATGCATTGAGGTGTCACCGGATCCATGATGTAAAGAGACTTGAAGGGCTTTCCAAATGCAGTGATCGCAAACCTACACAGCAGTCTGAGGTTCAATGACAACCCCGAATACTGCTGAACATGCGTAACACTGAAGACATTCATTCACTCTGAGGCCTCCGGTCCATGCCAGTTTCCTATGTCTTAGATTACAGATTGCTCATGGCAGATCAAGTTCTTAAAATGGCTTCCAAGTATTTACTTGGGGCATGACCTCGAGGTCTCTGCCAATCAGGTCCAAGTCTTCCTTTTTCGCTGTGGGACTGTGGCATATGGAACAGGGGTTATCATGGACATAACGATACATAATATCGATGTACTCTTCAAACACACATAATGAAATAATTACGTTTCTAAAAAATGACACTCTTGGCAATGATCAGAGCGTGAACCATAGCACACCCCGCCAGCAAATTAAGCCAGTGGCATGCTGTCAAGACAGAAAATGACCTTTCATTCTGCAGGAGACAGAAACACACAAAACAGCGAATTAATGGCAATACATTAAACTATGTTGTTCCTCTTATCGTGTCTAATTGTAAATGCCATTTTAAAACCACAGGCCAAAGATTTATTATTGTAATATAAAATCTGTTTCTGACAAACATGTCTGGGCATATGTTGCCCCCTTTTTCAACTCCTTTAAACCTGCTTGTTGATTAATGCCCATTTTTAAGAACGGCTAATTAATCTTCGGATTAATTGGTGGAGTCAGTGTAGATGCCATCCAACAGGGTTTAAGTATTCAGACGCGAATGTCAGGCGCCACAGTGAAGATAGCATTGAGAAATGTGTTCTTTCTGATGCGAATGAAAGACCACTTAGAAAACAGCATATGTCCAAATGACAAATATGTATATAAGTAAAGCTTCCTGGAATATCACTACAGTTAAGTTCCATTTAAAAAATAAAAAGGGGAACTTCGTTGCCAAGATCATTTTCAAATAACTCAAAATTGGTTAATGTGAAAGGTGTTTATTTGGTATCACTACATATTATCCCCACCAAAAATATCGCCATATATATGGTCGTCAGGAACGGCCACAGGTGATATTTTTGAGGGGGGGGGCATTTTTGGGGTGTTTGGGACCGGGGGCTGCGTGGGTGTCCCCCCTCCTTTAAAATTAATGCGGGGGTTGCAGTGGTGACCCCCGCATGTTCCATGCCTTAATATTGCTGCAAAAATATGGTGATATTTTTGTATGGCGATATTTTTGCAGGATATTAACACATGGAACCGTTTATTTGTTCTAACGTGCAGCCAAATGTTTGTAAGTAATTTAATATATTTAGCGAGCTTAGCATGAACAATTCGCTTTCACCGAAAGAATCTGTAGTTGGTGGTTGAGGGTAAGTCTTGGGAGGATAGCTCAGGGGCAACGTGCTCGCCTTGGACGCAGAGCAACAAAGGTTCGATCCCCGGCTCCGCGCTTAGAAACCTCTGGGTAGTAAGCACTTTATACGTAACCAATTACCAATAGGTGAGTGGACAGGCACCTTTATTATACATGTCTGTGTTTATATGAACCTAAGGAAGATTTATTCAAAAAGCATTATTTTGGAAATGTTATGAAATTAGATGAGTGAATGAGAGTTTGGAGGTGTAATTGGCGACGAGAGGTGTGAATTGCAATGTAACAATTGCAGTGGCTATTTACCTACACAAAGACTATACCAAATATTTCACTGAAAGTGTGTGATACGTATTCAATGGGATATGCTTACTGGTCCCATTTTCATGCGTTTGCTAAGAATACGAATATAATCTGAACATATTCATTCATCTTCAAAAATTATTTCTCTTAAAGCGTTTTGTTTGTAAATCATATTTGAAGTCTTACAGATTTTACCAGGTACTATTGAACTGTGAGTGGTTTGTTACCATTGATACCAAGAAATAATACTTTCCAAGATGTAAAGAATAAAAGAAAAAGGAAGAAGAAACTGCCTAAGATGACCACACAAAACAAGGAACATATTGCTACATCACCTCCAACCTTTAATAGAAGGAAAGATCCTTTTACCTGCAAACAAAGAGCATATATTGTCTGAGGGTCAAAAGTTGCAGGCTGTCAAAGGGGGGCACAGACTGGTCTCCACCGGAGGCCAGAGGCCTTCCAGCTGTATCGCAGAGGGGGTGTCTGGGAGTGCAGGAAGAGCCCCGTCCCCAGCTCCCTGGTATGTACATAAAAGGATGCCTCTTTCTCTGACCCCATGTAAATCCGCCCCTGTCCTGGCCAGGGTTCTTTCTTTCCTCTTTCACCCGCTTCCCGAGAGACTATAATTAAAAGCATGCACTAGACTTTTCAGACCACCTGGCACGGATAATTCCCAGGAAGCAGCACCATCGCGAAGACTACAAGTACCACAATGCACCCGGGCCCGGAAGAGGGGGAATGAACTGGTTGCCATCATGGAAATGGACCCCTTTGAGGAGCCAAATGGGAGACCCAACACCTCCCCCACACTGGATATAGGGGAGCAGTGTGACACCAGTGGAGAAGCAGGAAGAGGAAGGATTGAGGAACACTCCAGTGGTGGCTGGGGAATTTGTTTGATGGATGGGTGTAAATGTTCCACATGAATTTGTTGGAGAAATTGGTATAGCAAGGGGGCCCAAACCAAACTTGTGGGGGTTGAGGGGTTCTCGCACTGAATTTTACTTTAAAAATATTGGTTTTAAAATCGTGCATTTTCAGCAGACTTTCTGTGAAAAATAGATTTAGCGGTTTTGTAGGGTAACACATGAAAAACTCCAATAGATCCAAGTCACCAACAGTCCACAGGAGCCTTTTCAAACTCCTTTCCCTTGCCTAAAAAGCATGGCATTATATGATATGGTATGGTATGATATGGCATTTGTAATGTGCCCATACACAAGTGTTTCAAGGCGAGACGAGGCAAGGGAGGGGGAACAGAGGGAAGACAGAGACAACGATCTTACTAGGCCAGGTGACATTGAGATTGCGCAAGTGCAGGGGAGGTGGGAAAGGGTAAGTACGGGGGGTAAGAGGGAGAGGGCAGAGCAGTACATTATAAAAAAACTTTTCAAGCAGGCTGTCCCATACACGTCCATGAAGGCTGCACCGATGCATGCCAGTAATACCATTTGCGAACTTAATCCTTTTGGCTTTAACAGAACAAAAGACCAAACCACAATAAGAAAATCTGTCCAGGTTGGCTGCACCACTGTAGCCAGGTTCATCCCGGTAATGACACTTAACATATGCATGCCAGATAAAAAAATATATCCGCTTGGACAACAATGTCGAGCAATCTAGCCATCTAAAGATAGTCATCGTGTTTGCTTTACCATAGATAGGCAGGAAAAAATGCCATGCCACAGTAAAGAAATATGGCCAGACTCACCCAACAATGTGGGCCGGTAACATGTAGGAACACATATCATTCTGCCTTCACCCTTGATGCTCAGTAAAAGAATTCCTTACCATGGTAAAGAAATATGTCCAGAATACCTTCCCAGCAGTGAGGGCCAGTACCACATAGGAACACTCATCATGCTGCCTTTACAAATGATGACCAGTAGAAAATTCAATGTATTTATTTAATTGATTATTTGTAAGGCGCCTATACAACAAATGGCGTTTCAAGGTGCCACAAGACAGGAAAAAGGGAGGGGAACAGGGGATTGTGACATCCAGAACGTGCACGTGCAGCAAAAAACGTGCTATGGAAGGAAGGGGGCATGGGAGGAGTGCCACATCTGCAAAGAAGTGCTTAGGTGGGTGGCAAGGGTGAGAGGAAGGGGGATGTGCAATGGGAGAGGCCAGAGGGCAAGTGTCAGGGGGTTCAGATAAGTGCGGAGACTGTAGGGGGGGGGCTGGAACCCTGTAGTACTCAGAGGGGACCAGGCAGCCAGTCGCAGAGGCAGAATGAAGAGCTAGCAGGGGGGACAGGGGGTGCGGGGGGTGAAGGAGGAAGAAAAAGGAAGGTCTTGAGGTGCTTCCAGAACTTAAGGTGATCAGGCTCAAGCCTGGGAGGGGTAGGGAGACCATTCCAGAGGAGAGAGAGAACTTCTGGCATGCAGAGAGTTGGAGTTAGCAGGGCGAAGGGCTCTAGAAGGGAGATATTTATGGAGAGAGAGTTGAATGTAGCGAGTATAGAAATATGTCCAGAATATTGGGCCACCATTGTGGGCCACAAACATGTAGGAATACTCAGTATGATACCTTTACTTAGATGGGCAGTAAAAAATGCCTTGCCGTAGTAAAGAAATATTTTCAGAGTAGTTGCCCACCAATATGGGCTGATACCAAGCAGGAACATTTATCATGCTGTTTTCACCCTTGATGCCCAGTACACAATACTACGCCACAGTAAGAAAAAATGACCTTACAGCTACTGTCCCTCACCCCAGTCCACAACCGCAATCGGATGCCCACTCCGTGGCCCAGCACACATGGATCAGCATTCACACAGCATCATTCATTCTACACCCACCCTCACATTTAGACACACACACATCAGCAACTCTCACATTCTCCCTTTCCAGTCATCAGCAGTCATTCTTCATGTACTCTCATGTACATTCATGCATCCATACAGCATTCATACACTCTCTTTCACACACGCACCCAAACAACATACACTATCTCATTCATCCACACATTTACAAATACAAACCTTTCCATACACACACAGTCATACATACATTTTTTTAATGTTCTTACCTGCAGCCCCTCTCTGGCGATTCCAGTTGACTCAACCTTACAAGGCCTGCTGCAATGAAAACCATCCGACTCCCACGGAGCGCATACAACAGGAAGCAGGAAGTAGAGCGTGCTCCCTAGTTCTTGCATATGCGTTGAGGAACCAGAGCACCTTCATCGCACATCCCTTGGGCTCTGGATGTGCGGGGAGGCGCAAGAACACTGCCTCGCACCCTCAGACTTGCAGTACCCCATTCTGGATAAAAATACTGCCACCAATGGCTCATTGGGCATGTGCACTGAGGTATTATTGAACTGTCAAAGTGAAATCACATTTCCCTTTGACAGTTCAGTTAGTTGTGGCAGCTGGGGGACTGCTTAGTGTTTCCATTGGGATGGCTTGGCTTGTCCATAATGAGTGGTAGATCAATGCCCTGTCACCCGTTATGCATTTGCCGTGCATGGAAACCTCCCCAAACCAGCTTGGAACAGTGATTTACCGAGTGGTTGGGAGACACAGAGAACAAACAACCACAGTCCCGGGAGGATAGCTCAGCGGCAACGTGCTCGCCTTGGGAACAAACACAGGTTCGATCCCCGGGTCTGTGCTTGGAAACCTCTAGGTGTTAAGCGTGTTATAAATATGCAACTAAGACATATTCCTGTAACAGCGCCTCGATGTCCCCAGGCTATGTGAGCGCTTTAAAAAAATTCAATAAATAAATAAATACAGTGACCGCATATACGCATGGCAAAGATGGAGGCTGGAAATGGGGTGGGGCAAAAGGCCCTTATGAACATTTCCAGGAGAGGTCACAGCCTAGAAGGGGTGCAGATGGAAGGCATTGGTATTATAGAAGCTAGTGATTGTCCCACGGAAGCACTTGCCTCAAATGGCCAATGGGAGCAAAGAGACTGTACTCGTCAACAAGGGCAGGACAATGAAAAAGAAATCAAAGTCAGTCTCCAGTAGGAGTTGTTTGGGTGAGTTTGGAGGAGTTGTAGAAAGACCAAAAGACCAGATGGGAGGGTGTAGAAGGTGGTAGAGGACCTTTAGAGTGATTGGAAAGAGTGATGGTAAGGTGCTGGTACCGAGATGGTGGTACCAATTTGGTGGTTTGTGTGTGAGCGGGTGATTTAAGGTAATTTTGGATGGAGAACAGGAGTGGGTGAGTTTACGGAGGAGGGGGGGAGAAGAGAGGAAAGAGAGAGGCTAGAAGGCAGAGTAGAGTAGAGGCAAGGATAGCTGGAGAGGAGTGAGATGCAGTGGAAGTGGATAAGATCAGGAGGAAGTTGTAGAGGGAAGACAGGAGAAGGAAGAGAGGGTGATGAGACTAGGAGACTCAGGGTAGAGAGGAGAGAGATCAGGGGGAATTGGAGAATAGAGACAGGAAGAGGGAAGGAGAGATAGACAAGACAAGGAGATATAGTGTGAAGAGGAGAGGGAAAGATCAACAGAGTGAGAGACAGGGTTATCGAGAGGAGAGTAAGACAAAAGTGAGAGACGGTTGTCAGGGCATTCAGACTACCTTGCTAGGTCACCTAGCTAAGTGGGTAGCCTGGGTTAGGAATGTGGGAGTCCACCTTAAAGGATGAGGGGCAGGACCCAGGACCACTCCTAGACTTGGAGCCCCAATTGACTCTTTTTTGTATATATTTTTATAATAAAAACTTAAAATGCATCGCATTTGTCTAGTGAATCATTGCAAACCCAATCACAATATACAAAATGAATCATGTAAGTGCTAATGATTATGGTCAAAATGTAACCATTTCAGCAAGGTGAATGAAGAGCAAATGTCATCGTCCTAGGATGTTCTAAATAATTATTTCTGTCAAATATATATATAATTCATGGTAAGTGGTAGAATGTGATGCATGCTAAATTACTGTTATCTTTGCTTTTTAAACTCTCAGGATATTTTATTTCAGACTACGTTCAGTATTTCCCCTTTTTTATTTAGACCATATTCCAGATAGCTAAGTTTTTTTTTATGGCCCACCCAGGTCAAACATAAAAGGGCCTCAAATATTTTTCTAATTTTCATTAGATGGGGAAAACTTGTGATGCCCACAGTAACTTCTTTTTCATGTATGTTTTATTCAAATGAATATGAATTAATAGTATGCTGTAAAACGTGAAACAAGTTGGGACATCTAAAACCACTTTGAACGGCTGAGAGAGGGTGGATCGCCACCTTCTTCCCATTCTATGCCCGCACTTTTACTTTACTCTGGCCCGCAGATCAGTGTGTCTTCTCTGAGCCAGTGCAGAAAATGAAACATAAAAATGACTGTGTACTCTATGACCTGTGAGAAACCAAAGGGTGTCTCACCAGCTAGTCCCTCGGAATATCTCTCTCAGGTGGCCAGGGCACGGCCATCGCCTTTGGATCAAGACCCTGGCGGTGGACCAGTGCAGGAAGATCACCTGGGTGAGGGGTCTTCAGGGAGTGAGGGTGAGACAGCCAGTGGCGAGATGCAGTATTCTTCCCTTTCCCATACTCATGATCCCTCCTATTTGAACGGATTCTCCAGTGTCCCAACTTCCCCCAACCCTTCCCACACAAACACTGGGGTGAGGAAGGGGGCGACCGAGAACTGTTACACATTGCATAGGACATGTCCCACTAATTGGGTCAGGCAAAGTCAGGCACTTGACTCCAAGTGCATACAATTGACCTTTGCACAATTGACCGAATTGTGAAGGTCAATTGTTACATATATGTGGGGGGGAAACCCCAGCAACCCCATATATATATATATATATATGTATATATATATATATATATATATATATATATATATATATATGTGTGTGTGGTAAATTGTGCAAAGGTCAATTTGGACCCTTGACTTTTGGTCAATTAGGTAATTCGAACAATTGTGTTCAAACAATTTGGGTAATACCCTCTGGGCTAGGTGGAACACGAGTAAGAGCGGAACTTTCAGGGCAAAGGCAAACCTACTAGAGCAGAGGAACGGACCGATGGACGAGAGCCATGGGTGGAGAACCCCAGGAGTTCCCTGCAGGAGGTTGTTGCCTCCAAAAGGCAGTGAAAGATACATGGAGAATGCCAAGTCCCAAACAAGAAGGCTGCATTGTGTTTCAAGGACACCTGCGACCCTCCTGGGTGAACGGCAGACTTGGGGAGGCAAAGCCAAGCCTGTGGCACTACCTTGACTCATAAACTTGAAAACAGTAAAGACAAGAGAGAAACGTACACAGCCGGTGAGCCGGTGAGCTGGCAAGCGAAGCGAGAGACCGGTGTGTGCTAAAGAAAGATTGAAGTTGCAAAATTATATCACACAATTGAAGGCTGCATGCGTGTGGATGACACATGAAGAAAGGCAGACCTGCGAATGATCCTTGAAGTAACGATAGCTGTAAAGTCAGCGATACTGAGTAACTGAGTGGTCCAGCTAAAGGAAGTAACCCACTCGAAGTCTCTGTGAAAGGTGAAACGATTGTAGACATAAAGTGAATGAACTGTAAAAGCGAAGTGATTGAAACAGACTCACAAAAAAGGGAAAGTAAAAGGTGAACGTTGAACTTTGGTGCGTAATATACAGTGAAATACCAAAACCAGAAAGCACTGGTTCAAATAGCAAGTGAGTGTGAGTTGGAAGCTGGAAAGTCAAAGTGGTCCTGTGGAGGTCTGTAGAAAAAAAGCCACGCACATTAGAAAGTCTTCGAAATCAGGAAATGGTTTGAGCCCGACTAAGCGAGACCGAAGGTGTAATAAGGTAGGGGAAGCAAACCCCTAAAGGAGGTGAATTACGCTTGGGTTAAGGAACCCATGCAAGTGTTTTTTTTTAAATATGATATGATATGGCATTTAGAACGCACCTATACACAAGTGTTTCAATGAGTGATGAGGCAAGGGAGGGGGAACAAAGAGAAGACAGAGACAACGATCTTACTAGGCCAGGTGACATTGAGTTCATGAAAGTGCAGGGGATGGGGGAAAAGGGAAAGTGTGGGTAGGGGGCAGTGCAATACATAGGATCAACAGTCAAAAATAAATAGAATAAATAAAAACAGTATGGAAAAGTGCGGCCAGCTAGTTTTGCTTTCAGCGGTCTGAGCCCAACAGAGAGACTGATGTGAAATTTTGCTTTGAAAGGTCCAAACCCGACTGAGGAAGACCGATGTGGACTTTTGCTTTAAGAGGTCTGAGCCCGACAGAGGAGAACCAGCATGAACATTTTGTGGAACGGTGTTTTGAAAGCTGGAAAGAAAGACTTTAATGTGGAAGGCCAGACGGGCCTCGATCCATGTGTTGAACTGCCTTTGTGTTAAGAGCCTGAGCCAGAGCGTGTCATCTCGCCTACAGGGACCGCCTTACTCTGTGCTGTCCAATGTGGGGAGAAGAGCTGCCTAACCACATTTATTCTTTATATTTGAACACTGACCTTCCTTTGCATACATATTCTCTGTTTCACACTTGTTGTACAAGTTATAGGGTAGGCATTAAGTTTTGTTAGTATAGGCCATTTTGATTTGACATACTCAACTAGGGCTGTTTTATTTATTATGTGATGGTCGAGACTACTCCGATCTTAGGTACAGGGCAAAGTAGGAGTTTCTCCAACCTCATTGAAACTTCAATAAAGGTTTTACTAATTGTACCTTTTGTGTCAGTGTCATACTTGTGATACCATGCGTCCCTTGCAGACCACATGATGGATACTAGTATAGGAGCACTCAAAGGAGGGCATCAAGCTGTAAGCTCTTGAGGTAAAATTACCAGATTGATGCAATGGACAGTTTAGGCGGAAAGCAGAAAGGCGGAGGCTGAATGACTGGGTTCCATAAGGATAACTGTTGGCTGCACCTGCTTATTCCAGCTCTTGTGGGACGAGAAGATCATTCCGCGTGTTTGCTTTTTTTATGTGATTAAGTAAATACAAGGATGGCTTTGGGAATACTTTTTATCTTCTAGAATGTATAATTTGTGGTACTGTGGTTTCAGCCAGTCTGTTTCCTGAAACCTGGGCATTTATCCGCAGGCTTCCGTGGTAGAAGTAGTGACATCTGGTGGATTCCAGAAATGTGCGCAGAGGCCCATAAAAGTGACAACTCTGGTCAACCACAAAGGAATTCCAGAAATGTAAGTTTTGAGCAAATTGTACGATAGCCTTTTGTTTTTTTGTGAGCTATAGCTGGGGTGTTTTTTGCACTAGAGCATTAATGCGGAAGATGAGGTGTATTAACTGCATGGGGAATTTTTATTTTTATATTTTGACCTGTTTACGTAAACTGCCCATTCAGAATTCAGTTGCGGGAAATGTTAAAAACTATTTGTCCACTTTTACAACCCAATGGTGACAATATGCTTTCATCTTCCCTTGTTCTCCCCTCGATTTCTACTACTAAATACAACAATTCTGTAAATTCGCCCAACTGTGTGGCCTGCATCTGCTACTGCTGTTCAAGGTCGGGTCTGTGGCCCAGTGGACTAATGCATCTACTACAGTGGCCTGTGGTTGACCTCATGGTCACAGGTTCGAATCCTGGCAGGTCCACTCAGCCCATCATCCTTCTGAGGTCGATAAAATGAGTACCATTAAGTTGGGTAACAATAAACATCTGTTATTAGCACCAAGATGCCCCTTCGAGGGTGAATGTGCGCTCTACAAATACGGCTGTTATGTTATGTCTGTCAAGGCTTCAAACACCCTCGACAATTGGCAAGAGGGGCTTTTCTGCTCCAGAGGTTCTTCACAGAGCGGGTGAGTGGTGTCCCCTAGAACCTATACTCAGAGCTGGAGGTTGATTGGTGAGAAGTGACCATGTCTGTGGTAGTCACTTTGCTTATGTGAACGACCGGGTAGAATACTTTGGTGGCAATGACTTGCTTCCATTTCTCTTCGACAGAACAGCTTGATATGATGAACATGCATTACTTGCAAAGTTTATTCAAACATGCCAAGGGCCTGGCTGCCGCACAAAGGGTGTGCAATCCACATACACCGACAAATAGCGCCACTCCAGCGAGGAACTAGGCAGCAGTGCATTCATAACGTGGCACTACCTCACTTGCATGGGTGCATTGTCCATGCACGAGGGACATATTTTGGTCTACCACATATCTATTACAGAACCCATGGCAAGGCACAAACAAAGCCTTTTCAAATAGGTGCTTAATTTAGGCCGACTAGGATGAGCCCTATATTCAGATTCCCATAGAGGGGGCATTGGAGGGTGGGGGGGGGGCAATCCTGGACTTGCTTGCGGGGAAGTCTGGAGATTTCCTGGTGGGCCTATGTGCTGTGGGCCTCTTTTGTGTGGGTCCTCTGCATTTTGTATATTCCTGCACAGTGTAAAAACACACAGACACAGACACAATGGTGATGTGGAAAAAACAGCGGAGGCTGTCTGCATGGTGCACTACTGAGGCTGGGACTACAGCTGCTAACTCTTGGAAATGCAGCATTTTCTTTGTCTCTATAAAATGGGAGATGGGCAGGGCTGGAGCACACTCCCAAAATGTAAGTGTGGGCACTAGCATGAAATGCATCCAGGGAGGGTCAGTAGGAGGTGGGTATCGGCTTTTAGCAGGGTCCTGACTTGTTAAGGTCCTCAATTTCTATTTACACAGTGCTGTAGAAGAGGAAAATGTGCATACATTTGTATCATTGAATTCAAATTTATCTCATGAATATTAATGAGGGGTATCCTGAAAACCCGGCCTGGATCCGGCCCTCGAGGCCTGGAGTTGAACAACCCAGCACTATGCTAGGGGAGTACCCAAATAAAGGTTTCATTAAAGGCAAAAACATGATTTAATAATTTATATTACCAAGAGTTTTCAGGGGGGGAAATAGGAATTGAAATACTAGCCTAGAACATGATTGTACGGCCTAAAGCAGTTACTAGTATTAGACTATTTGAGTTACTTGTACACTTCTAGTTTGTTTTCTTTAAGTACAAATGCAGGACTCCTCTGTGGAGTAAGACATACCAATATCGCTTTGGTAACTAGCTCATCTCTTCTAACTGATGCAATTTAGCATGATAAAAAGGCACTCTTTGGGTACAATAAAAACGGTACACAAGAAACCATACATGAAACTAACTTATTTATTAACACATGACACACCACCCCCTTTTCGACTTTGGGTGTATCAGACAGCACGTACAAGCTAGTCTGTAACATGCAGACAGTGTTGATTGCTGGGGGGGGGGGGCGGATTTTGGTTCCTGCCTTTGGGAACAGTGCAGTCCAGCATTAGCTCAGTCTCTGCTCCTGTGGACAATGCATACTAGCGTGCTCGTGTTAACTCCCTGTATTGGGGATGTTCAGGTAGCTGCCCACAGTGCTGAGTACTGGCTCTAGAGGGACTGTGTGTGGCAGGACCAAAGGATAACACATATCAATATATGATGGTACACGAAAGACCACTGAGATATATCTAGGCCCTTCTCTTAATCACTGAGAGAACACGCGCTACACCCATGAGTTTAGACGTGCATGGATAAGAACCACAAGGCAAGCCATGGTGCTGGAGGCCTCTCTGGCGTGCAACTAGACCATGGGTGCACAACATATGGCCCGCGGGACAGTTGCGGCCTACCATGCCATTTTGTCCGGCCGCGAGGCACAAAGACTTTCCTAAAGGAGTGGGGCCCACAAGCAGCATCGGCCGCACTCCATTAGGAAAGTCTTTGTTGTCTTCCGGGCCGGACAAAACACTGGCCCCTCATTGGCTCAGCACACACGCACCACGCAGCTCCTACGAGCCACGTAGTGTGTGTGTGCTGAACCAATGGAGGGCCAGCACTATGGATGGCGTGGCCAGTAAAGCTTGATGCTGGAAGGCATTTCAGCCTTTCTTGCCACGCCAGCCGTAGTACCGCTCCACTTACCTCGCCAGCGTTCCAGCTAGCCTGCCTTCCAGCACGTCCAGTAAGTGGTCTGTTTGTTTGTGTTTGTGTGTCGGGTCTGTTATGCTGTATGTTTGTGCTGTGTTTGGGGGGTGGGTGCGATGTGCATGAATGTTTGTTTTTGTATGTTTGTGTTGTGTTTGTTGCGATGCGGGGGTGGAGGGGTGTCGGGTGTGCATGAATGTTTGTTTTTGTATGTTTGTGTTGTGTTTGTTGCGATGCGGGGGTGGGGGGGTGTCGGGTGTGCATGAATGTTTGTTTTTGTATGTTTGTGTTGTGTTTGTTGCGATGCGGGGATGTATCAGGTCTGTATGGGTGTTTGTATTTGTATGTCAGCGCAGTGCATGTTGAGATGGGGGTGGGGGTGTGTTGGGTCTGTATGGGTGTTTGTATTTGTATGTCTGTGCAGTGCATGTTGAGATGCGGGGGTGGGGGGGGTGTCAGTTATGTATGGGTGTTTGTATTTGTATGTCTGTGCAGTGCATGTTGAGGTGGGGGGGTGTCGGGTCTGTATGGGTGTTTGTATTTGTATGTCTGTGCAGTGCATGTTGAGATGCGGGGGTGGGGGGTGTGTCAGGTATGTATGGGTGTTTGTATTTGTATGTCTGTGCAGTGCATGTTAAGATGCGGGGCTGGGGGGTGTGTCGGGTCTGTATGGGTATTTGTATTTGTATGTCTGTGCAGTGTGTGTTGAGATGCTGTGGTGGGGGGGTTGCGTCTGTATGGGTGCATAGTGTATTGGTGTATGCTTGTGAGTTTGTGTGCTAAGTTGGGGGATGGGGGTTTGGGTCTGTATGGGTGCATGGGGTGGGGGCCATGGGGCATAGTGTTTGGTTGGGGGTTGCAGCCATGGGGCATAGTGTTTGCTTGAGGGGTGGGGGTCATGGAGCATAGTGTTTGGTTGGGTGGTGGGGGCCATGGGGCATAGTGTTTGGTTGGTGAGTGCGGGCCATGGGGGATAGTGTTTGCTTGAGGGGTGGGTGTCATGGGGCATAGTGTTTGCTTGAGGGGTGGGGGCCATGGGGCATAGTGTTTGGTTGGGGGCTATGGGGCATAGTGTTTGGTTGGGGGGTGGTGGCATGGGGCATAGTGTTTGGTTTGGTGGTGGGGGCCATGGGGCATAGTGTTTGGTTGGTGATTGGGGGCCATGGGGGATAGTGTTTGGTTGAGGGGTGGGTGCCATGGGGCATAGTGTTTGGTTGGGTGGTGGGGGCCATGTGGCATAGTGTTTGGTTGAGGGGTGGGGGCCATGGGGCATAGTGTTTGGTTGGGTTGTGGGGGCCATGGGGCATAGTGTTTGGTTGGGGGCTATGGGGCATAGTGTTTGGTTGGGTGGTGGGGGCATGGGGCATAGTGTTTGGTTGGGTGGTGGGGGCCATGGGGCATAGTGTTTGGTTGGTGAGTGGGGGCCATAGGGGATAGTGTTTGGTTGAGGGGTGGGTGCCATGGAGCATAGTGTTTGGTTGGGGGTGGGAGCCATGGGGCATAGTGTCGGACCCCAAGCGAGAACCCAATAATAAAGCTAAAACAGGCACAGTTAGGAGATGTACATCCTTTGCTTTTTGTGGAAACCTGACTCAACGAAGGCCATACTCCTCTTGGGCAACCCAAACAGCAAAGTATAGCAGTCCAAAATAACAGAATGTCCAATCAAGCATCAATAAAATATATATAATTAAACAGACGATATGCAATAACTAAATAGAAATGAATGATAACAATGGAAAATGTGTATGTAGTACAAAATGTAAGTTTGAAATACAAATAAAAATCATTACACCTCAAAAACCAATTCTTTTTCCATGTGTTTAATAAAAATTGGGGGTTGAAAAAGCCTCCTGTCATGCCGCGCCACGCTGCGCTTACCGCCCCACCCACATTTACTTTTCGGCCCACTATAGCCATCATGTAAGGTACTTTCGGCCCTCTATCAAAATCAATTGTGCACCCCTGAACTAGACATTTCTAGGCATGGGTAGAATGGCCAATAAAGCACTGTGGTCTGCATTTGACCAGCGCTTGGCTTAAGCTGGCACATATGCCCATACTAAGAAGCCCTAGATGAGGACACCTCCCTATAGGGTGTATATTTGTATTTGCCCAAAACAGCCCCCCCTAATATGAGAGGAACCCTGAGATAAGAAGTGCAAATATGGAGTCCCTGATTAATGCACTGAGGCAGCACCTGAGACGTGTCTCTCTGCTCCAGCAGTGACTCAAGTTTGGAACAGGAAGACCTCTGGCTTCCATGCCCCTAAGGAGAAGTGCCTTTTTCCAAGACCTTTGCAACTTACATTCTCAAGTCTAGCAGATAAGACAGAAACTGCCTGCCCTGAAACACACACTGCTTAACTCTAAGTCATTGTTCTCTTTCGCTCATGGATTGGCTATTTCGCGAAGAAAATGTCACGGTTACCCAAACCCAATACCACTGTTTTCTTTGGTCAGCTATTGCAAATTTGGCAGCGTTTACAGTAGATATGGTCGCTCAGAGGTTGGTCACTTTCCAGATTAGGACTGGCACGAGCACACCTTTAGAATCTACCTTCTGCTCCCATTGTCAAGCAACATTTTTGAATTCCCTTTCTCCACAACTTAATATCTTGACTGTATTTAGACATCCACTCCGACTTCCATCTACTCTCTCCTCTCCTTCATCACTTTAAATGTGTCTTTGGGTAGTATTAGGTGCCACATCAACAAACTAAGATTGAGGCTGTCTACTTTGCTGCTCCTCGCCGCTAGTCATGCAACCCACTTCATCCCATCTCTCTTCGTCCATCTCAACCATTTGGCGTAAAGCATATTTTAAAAACCTCCCGTGTATTTTTCCTCCATCTTAACGAATGGAGGTAATATATTTGAATGAAAGCAGTCTTGAATAGTGCACCTATGCATTTTTGGTGGCTTCACTGGTTTTGGCACTGCAAGAAAAGGGGGAGGGGCTTCTAAGTGGGATAGAGTGAAAGACCGATGCAAATCCTGTGGCGTTGATGCTTGCAGGCTGGAAGTAGCTGATTGTTGGTTATGATTCTAGGTGGCTGGGAAATCTTGGTTGTGTTTTTCATTCCGGAGGGAGAGCCCGAGACCGATCACTTAAAGGCCTCTGGTTGTTGATCCAACAGGTTTGCAGGCACTGGGCGGCAGTTTGCAAGGGTTGAGTGTGTGAGTAGTGTAAGGTGGAGAGAGATGAAGATGGCAGTCAGAAGGGGAGGAGGAATGGTTAAGTGAGAGCTTACCTTCTGGAACAAGATTGTTCCAATATTGTTGGAGTAGTTGACTGTCATCTCAGTTGATGAGAGTTTTTGGTATTACAGGATCTATAGACGACAGCTGGAGCAAGAGACCACTCCTGGCTAAATAATATCAGAGCCATGCTATCAGCAATTTGGTTACCTGAATTATGGGACAACCTCTGCCGTTATGGCCAATGCGCGGAGTGGCTAGTGAAAGAGACCTATAACGAATGGGCATTTCACATGACATGATATGATATGATTGGGAGCAAGAAGTGGATGTCCGCATAAAAAGCGAGTAGCTGGAGTGTAAATGTACTTCGAGGCTAGTCACGCTGGAGGCTAAGGAAAGAAACATGTTATTGAGATTAAGATTTGGGATGCTCCCACTCCAAGGTCAAACAATTAGGCAGGGTGGTATCCAGTCTACGAAATGCCAAGAGCATTTATGAACTTGCACTTTGTATTTTTAGACCCTATCTTGGGGAATTGACAGACTTTGTACTGTATACATTTTGTAAAAAAGTGATATTAGTACCCATGCACTTGCACTTTATATTATACAGGACTTAATGGACCATTGGCCAATTATGCATTTGCACTTTGTATCTCATAATTGACTGACATTGACATTTGTTTCATATTATATTTAAGCAATAATCTCTGAGGGGGTGTGGGGGGGGGGCGGGTGGAGGGGTCAGTACCGAGTCAGGTAATGCCCTGGGGCCCATAGTTACAGGCCGAAGCGTAGTGAGATACTTAACGAAGGACCTGGACTGGCTCAGTAATGCGCCCCCAGCGAGCGGATTATTGCTATTAATACCACGGTCCATTGGACCGGGCTACTAAAAGTATCTTTCTTCGTTTGCGGGAAGAAATAAAAAGATAAAATGGCAGTCCATTTTCCCTTTTCATGGCAGCCATTGAAAATAATTTTTAAAAGCTAACAAAATGGCCGCCATGGGAAAGGAGAAGGGACTACACAGAGGCTGTCATGGAAAGGAAGAAGAGGCTTCAAAGAGTCATTTCTTCCTTTCCATTGCGGCCTGTCGCAGATTGGGAATGGATGCGCTGGTGACAGAAGTGTTGCCAGTGCATTCGCTCCTGAAATTGATAGAAAAGAAGGTCAGTGGGGGTGTGGGGAGGAGTCCACCTACCTCGTTCCCCGACAGGGGAAGTTGGCAGTCTTCAGCTGTGAGGCGGCTGGGGGTGGGATTAACGTCAGGTAACCTCCTCCCTGTTCCAAGCCTTCTCATTGGCTGAGAGGCTTCCACACACCCCCACCGGGTACTAATATGCAATCATATTGGAACTGATCACATTCTATTTTTTTATGTTGAAATCAAGATTTTTAATTGTTCCAATTTGTGTATGGTTTAAGGCAATGCAGAATAAACATATTAAAATTACTCCTCCCATTCCAGCTCAGATACTTGCCTCACAACTGTTGAATCCATCTTGGTGGTATTTGCCAGCACTTGCCTCTTAAGGAGCAAAACAGAGCATGCATTTCATGTTATGCGTCAGGGATATGACCCCTCTCAAACCTGGGTAGGAGGACTTCCAGGGTCATGCCATTGCCACACTTGCACCAAAGGTGGTGTGAGGGTTTTCAAGGGAGTTACCATTCCTGCCTCCCAGGTATGTTTGGAGTCACGCATGGGTATTGGTCCCTCTTTTCCTATCCCAGTGCCTTTCAGCCTCAGACCTGGCCTGGTCTCTCTTTCAAATTTGTCAGGTGATTCCCTTGAGGCATGGCAAACAGAACAGTATAGTATCTTGATGCGAGTCACTACAGCTACCAGCATGCAGCAGACATCTCATATTCCAAGAATGGGTCGAAGCATCTCAGTCCACAGACAAAGACCAAGGACTACAAGTACCACAATGCATCCCGGTTCAAGGGCCAAAAGCCAGAAAAGAAGCACGTAAAGTATTGCTCTGGTGTAAAATGACTACCCTCCCACATTCAGAAGCCAAATGGGGGACCCAACCCCTACCACAGAACACCGAGTCTGGCTACAGGGGAGCAGTTGAGCAACAGCAGCACAGCTGCAACCAGCACAAAAATAAGCAGGACGACCTGCGAACAGTCTCCAAAGCCCTCTTGGACAATGACTTACCGAGAACAGGATGGAGCAGGAGGACAAAATGCAGAGACTACATGGGTGGTTGGACTGAAATAGAGGCTGAGAATGGGTTAGGGCTAAAGGCCCCAGTGACGACTTCCAGGGAAGGTTCCGGCCCACAAGTGCAGGTGAAATGGAGCAGAAAGAGATTGGCACATAGAAGCAGCTGACCCAAGTGCCCAAAGGGAGCTAAAAGAACCTTCTAGACAGGAAGTGGAGGGCTTGGGGGGTGCTGTTGCATGGCTAGAAAATGGCTGCTGCCTTAGAGAGCTCTAGGCAAGGCTCTAAATCCTTTATACATATCCTGCCTTAGGAGGACCCAACCTGTTCTGAAAATCGACATATACCTGTCCGAAGGTCGAGACAGTGCAACGGTGTGGTCTTGGACCATATAACACACTACTTGCATGGCAACACAGTGTACCCGAAGGGAGCGTTCACCAGCGGCAATCTCATTAAACCCGCTCACGGCTGAGGACATCGGGCCGCTGGCACTTGTGAGGGTGACGCCGCTGTGCATGCTGAGGGACGAGCTAGCCTGGTCTCCGAATGGAGGTGGGGACGAAACCCATAGCTGCGGCAGAGCCTGCCTGCGATTTGGGCATAGCAGGTGAGGGATACATGCCAGACGGAGCAACCACTGGATTTGTGCTATGGGATTGCGGCTCCAATGGTCCCGGAGGTGCAGTGTATTGCCTGTCTTGTGGCCTTGCTGGAGGGGGGCAGAGAACACCCTGCCGCCTGGCGGTTGAACCCCGGCATTGCAGCCGCTGCACTGGTGTGGTGGCCTGTTCTGGTCCCGGGCTGGTTGGGGTGCGTTGACCAGCCTTCCTGGGCCGTCAGTCTGCTGGAGGGGGGCTCGGTGCTGGAACGGCAGTGTGGTTCGGCCCGTAGCACAGGAGCAGATCAGATGGGAGAAGTATTTCGGAAGATCCTATTGATGATCACGTCCTGGGCTTTCCTTTTGGCAGCGCGACGCAGCGGGTACGGTCTTGTCCCGCCTTGTGCATCACGGACCCGGCAATCTGCACTCTCAAACCCCAAGGCCTGATGCGAGCTGTGCCCTATGGCACGTCCCCGGGCCTGACACTCCTTGGGGCTGGTCTGTACTTGAACCTGCGTGGCACTGACCGGCGCTTGGGGGCTAGGGTGCACTGATCCTCTGCGCTTTTCCTTATAGACTGTTACTTGCCTGTGGCCCACTTTGGAAGTGTAACTGACTGAATTTTGGGAGAAATACTTAACAACTGCGTGGCGTGGGACCTGTCCCGCATGCACAGCGCATTGGTTCATACCCCATGTAACATTGAGCAGAACAGTGGGCACAGCCACACCGGTACTCATGAAATGGGCAACCCAAAAAAGCAGACCAAAATTGACCAGTTACGTGACCTAATCAGGCACAGGTACCTCCTGCAGTGAGCCAGGGCCCTACCAAGCTTGATGTATCAGCCCTGAAGCAAACATTGCTGGCCCTGAAAAGCAGCACCGACAACCTTGGTGCCAAAATAGACGCCCTGACCTGTAAAGTCAACGTCCTGGCTATCCAAATTGACAAGCTCTATCCGTTGTTCCTTCTCAGTCATACGGCCACAATTGATGGTGAGGACAAAGCGGCCGTCCTGCAGCCAGAGGTTGTGGTACTCCGACAGTCAAGAAGATGGTAGCAAAAAATGAGGATCTCAAGGGCAGATCCAGACAGAATAATACTTGCATCCTGGGGGTGCCCTAGTCCACGCCCGTGGACAATATGGAAAGGTTTGTGGACAAATTGCTCATAGAAGTGTTGAAGAGCCCCCCGGTTACGAGTATGTTTATGGTGGAACGGGCACACAGTTTCCTAGCAACCAGTCCTCCTCCTGGGGCACCGCAGCGGCCCATTAGTGCCAGAATATTCAATTACTGCGACAGAGGCATCCTACTTCGTGTCACCAGAACCAAGAAGGAACTCAGTGGGGGGCTGCGATTATTTGCCTTTTTCCAGACTTTAGCCCTCAATTTCAAGACCAGAGAAAGACCTTAGGGTGGTGCATGGTGGTAAAGTGACCTTTTTAACTCCTCCAGATGCTGCTGAGCGCTTTGCACTGGGTCTCTCTGACCACGATGGGACACCTTGTTGCTCACCCAGCTAATCCTACTGCTCCTCCTTGATGGATTTTATTATCACTGTGCTGTTATCTTTGTGGTAGATCTCAGACAGAACTGATAGTGAGGCAAATATGGCGAGTACTGCCTGCAGCCGCAAGGAGCAATCAAGCCGCCGACAACTCCCCCTTTTCTGCAGTCACTGCGGATACTGTTTGCTGTTAATTGATGGGGGATGTTAGGGTGGGGGGGCTTGGATGCTGGTAGGTTTATGTTTCTGGCGTGGGTTGGGGGTGGCTACCAGTGGGAATTGGTGTTATAAGTTGCAATGTAGCTGTGTTTGTAAATGGGATGCAGGGAAGTACTTAAGCGCAGCGCAAAGGGCAGTGCTGACCATTGTGTGACATGGCACCGATCTACTTCCCTAGCTGGGAACTCAAATGGCTTTGAAAGACTTCTCCAATTGTTCACATCATGAGGACGCCTAAAGCTGGGGATAGGTCGGACAATGTGATCTCAGTAATGACGTGGAATATACGCGGGTTTACCTATCGGACAAAAATCAGGTTAATTATGAACTATGTCAAGAACCATGGTGTAAACATTTTATGTCTGCAGGAAACACAATTTTCAAGAGATGGGGCCCTTCCTAACATCGCGGAAGGGGGCATACACAGTTACTGCTCCTCCTACACTTCACACGCACGGTGGGTGGCTACGTTTATTCACTGGTCACAAGAATTTAAGCTCCACAAGCAAATAGGGGACGAGGAAGGCCGCTATATCCTACTGGAGCGGGAGATGTAGGGTCTGAGGGTTCTTTTGGTGTACATATACGCCCCAAATACCGACTGTCCAGAATTCTTTCAACACTGTGCTAACCACCTCCATAGATTCCCTGACTACGAGGTTGTGTGGGCAAGCGATTTTAACATGACAATTCTCTTGGGTCTAGATCAACGTCAACCACGGCGCAACTCACCCTGCCTCGGGCGGCCCAGAAATGGACTGCCGTAGCAGAGTGCCATGGACTGTATGATGCATGGCGCATGGCACGCCCCACTAGTAGGCAATACTCCTTTTATTCTAGTGTACACAGGAGCTCCTCTAGAATAGACTACGTCATGAGAACAGCTCCCCTGGGTAGCAATATTACTAGGGCTAATATACTCCCCAGACCCTTTCAGACCATTCTCTGGTGTTAATCCATATCACAGGGCCGATTAGACCTCTAAAACAATTGCGCTGGTGCTTTAGGGCTAGCGCGCTGGATGACACAGTGTTCCAGGAAGAAATTAGACAAGACATACAAACCTATTTTCAGGCTAACGTGGGATCAGTTCCTGACCCTGGGGTGGTATGGGAAGCCTTCAAGCTATATATTAGGAGATGCTGTATTTCCAAAGAGTGAGGAGTCCTGAAGGCTTTACGTAGGTCCATGTCTGTACTAGAGACTTGGAGACACAACAGGGATCTCATGATTCTCCAGCAGTACGTACTAAATTGAGGGTAAATAGGGAGGAGATGAGCCTATTAGCGGCCAGAGAAGAGAGGTTTATTGGAGACCCCATAGCGGCAGTAGCATATGGCGAAGGTGTCCGTCCCAGTAAAATGCTTTCCTGGGCCATTAAACGTGAGCAGCAACTAGACACCATCATAGAAATTGAAGACTCAGGGGGGATCCCTAGTAGAGATCTTGAGAGGATCAACAGTATCTTTCTATGAACGACTGTACACGTCCCAAAGGGAGACCAGGCATGACTCCATAGCGCGATACCTAGATAGATTAGCTCTAGGTTGGATCCAACACAGGGGGAGAGCCTGAAGGCTCCTCCCACGGATGAGGACCTCCGCAGTGCGGTCCTTTTCCTTCCTAATGGGAAGGCCCCAGGCTTGGATGGGAGAACTGCTGAGCTTTATAAGGCATATGTGGACCTCCTGCTGCCACACCTACGGGACATGTACGAAGCTGCTAGATCCTCGGGTGTTCTTCTCCTGAGTCCACTAGAACCACCCTTGTGACTGTGTTGCTTAAACTGGATAAAGAACCCCTTTAATTCACCTTGTATAGACCATTATCCCTAATCAATACAGATAATAATAACCTAGCCAAAATACGTGCTGACCGACTTTTACCATGTATGCAGGAATTGGTCCTTCCAGACCAAGCAGGCTTCATCCCGGGGAGGTCCACCCAGAACAACCTGGGGCGATTGTTAATGCCTATGCATAATGCAAACCCAGAAATCCTGATTGCGTGAGCCGCCCTGGACGCAGATTAGGCCTTCAACTCTGTGGAGTGGCAATTTCGGTTTGAAGTCCTCCGTCGGTCAGGAGTTGGGCTAAGATATCTACAATGGGTCCGCTTGTTGTACACAGCAGCCCGAGCGGCGGGTGTACACTAACTGAATGACCTCAGAATATATTCACCCAACGCGGGGGACAAGACACGGTTGCCCCCTCTCACCAATTCTATTCACCCTTGCTGTTGAGCCACTGCCCTGCTGCATGCAGGAGTATCACGCCCACCAGGGTGTTATGAATTATTTGC
The DNA here is from genome assembly GCF_040938575.1 of Ambystoma mexicanum. Classification (NCBI taxonomy): domain Eukaryota; kingdom Metazoa; phylum Chordata; class Amphibia; order Caudata; family Ambystomatidae; genus Ambystoma; species Ambystoma mexicanum. The sequence goes on from NC_090935.1 coordinate 1,434,912,363, forward strand.
ATCCCTCCATAATCTCCCTATATGTAGTCGGAATACTGTTGTATTTGAAATATCCTGGACAGAATCTCCAACAGCTGGTGCAAGAAATATGTAGATTTGGGGACCTTTCAGGGTTGCGAAAAAAAAACAGGTCCAAATTGGAGGTGCTGCCTCTGACTCCAGGGGTGCAGCAGTCAGATAGAGGGGAGGACTTCAGATGGTGTCCACAGGGCATTTGGTATCTGGGCATCCTGGTGACCCCATCTGCGGGAGACTTATACAGGGAAAATTATGCAAAGATACTCGAGATATTGGAGCATAGAGTGGGCTTGTGGAATCTTCTACCTATTTCGCAGGCCTCTTGGATATCCTTGGCCAAAATGGTGATTCTTCCCAAATTGTTATACACATTCAACAACGTGCCCACCTGGCCCCCAGCAAGCTTCTGGTCCTGCCTTAAGAGTCTGATGGTTCGACTTGCCTGGGCGGCTAAACAGGCGAGGGTGTTGCACGACACCCTGGCCCTACCGTATGAACATGGCGGGCTGGAATACCCAGATTTGTATATTTATTTCCTGGCTGCACAGATACAATACTTTATTTAGTGGTGGGCGCCTACGGTAGACCTCCCACATATGCACCTGGCAAAAGTGATTACCCACCTGAATGATTTGAGGGGCAGTCAGAGATCCAACCATTGGAAATCACTTGTAAAGCCTGGGGTCAGGTGTGCCTGGTGGTGGGAGAGGTAGCTTGTTATTTGCCAAATCTGCCCATATTTAGAGTCCACGGTATCCCTATCACCCATGAAAAAATATTCCAGACTCCTTTGGCAGATTTGGGGTCCTAACCAGGGGGGATCCTGTGCAGAACAGGGAGTTTGTCGCATGGGACACCTTAAAAGCTAAGGGGGAGTGGACGGCGGTGACTATATTGCTGTATTTCCATTCAAGGGAGGTACTCAAATCCAAATGGCCAGATGTCCCGCGAGCCCCTGTGGCCTCCCCAATACTTCAATATGTTATCACTCCACCGTCCACCAGGAAACTGTTCTCTTCTATCTACAAGATGGTCAGAGCACAAGAGCACAGAAAGTAATTAAAGGAAAGAACTACAGGGTTAAGTGGGAACTGGCACTGGGGAAAGAAAGCTGATGAACAGTGAAAGGCCATGTGCCTGCAGACCCAAAACCTGTCCCTGAACAACCAGTTTAGATGAATCCACTTTAAATTCCTATATCAGGTTTATTACTCACTCGCCTGTCTGTGCCGGTTCTTTCCCAACAGATCCCTCTCTGTAAAAGATGTGGTTCAGACGAGGCTGATATCTTTCTTGTAGTATGGACCTGCCCACATATTAGACCATTCTGGAACAAGGTGGAGGGTGCCATGATTCAAATGTTAACGACTCAAAGGGCACTACACCACTGAGTTGTGGCTGTTGGCAATGATTGAGGGCGGCTCTCGAGTGGAAAGGAAACTGTTGGGGATGGCATCAGTAACTGCCAGATCTCCAATTGCTACGACCTGGGGGGAAGCACAGAGCACCATGTTTTCAGAGATGGCTGAATTCCATGAATATGTGTGAGAAAAGAGAATCCCAATATGTAACGCAGACAAATGGACTACTGGGGCCCTTTTAAAAATGATATGGCTCAGAGGATGCAGAACTCTCCTGCTCCGGGAGGGAGCCCCGGTACTGCGGGGCCCCGCCTCCCCATGAAAATGCACGGAACTATGTATAGTGGGAAGCTTAACAAGGGCAACAGTTGGGACCTGGTGCGCTAAGAGTCTATGAGTGGTACGCCAAACTGTTAAAAGAATATGGAGAGGACGGACTTATTGCTGTTAATATCTGCATGGTACAGGAGAGAACCGTGCCACATGCCATCATGCCTAATGGTTGGACATAGAATGGTCAAACGTACTGCGCTGTACTCAGTTGTAAAGGGGGTGAAGGGTGGGGACGTTTTTGTTTCCTGCTATATGAAATAAAGTTTAAATATATATATATATATATATATATATATGGTTGGGAAAGTAATCATAGTACTGAATGCTGCAGAACCTATGCATTTGGGGTCCTTTTCAAATGCCAACACATACTGCCTTACACTGAACATGATGGACAATTATTTGTCTAGAGTCATCAACCCGAATATTCAGCATATGCAATTCCTCCTAATTTACCCCATATGTTGCACATGAAAATAAAATCTGAACACAACCAAAAAAAGAGAAAGGGGCGGGCTATAGCAAGCCAGGAGAGCCCATGTCCAGTGAACGGCGTTTGAGGGCCAGACAGAGTAGAGAAGGGGAGTAGAGAAGAGGACTGTCAGAGAAGAGTGAGGACAGGGAGTGAAAGACCGTCATAAGCAGAAGTCTAGCAAGACAATCACGCTACTGGGGTACAGGTCACAGAGGGAGACACAAACTGGAGGCCTCCAAAAGATCAGGGTCAGCAGAGAAAGTAGGGAACACATCTTTTATCAAGGCCTTTGGAGTAGGGAGCCTGGATTGGGGAGGTGGAAGCTACATCAAGCTTGAGGCCCGGCATGGAGGGAACACCCCTAGACTTAGACCCCCAAATGCCTCTTGTGTATGTTCTTTTATAATACAAAGTGAAAACCTTTACATATTGTCACATCGCTTATTGGCAAGGTTATCTCAGAGGCGACTTATCGTGCTGTAAGGGAGCTGGTCAATCAAGGTCAGGGGGCAGATGTTTTAGGCAATATTAGATCACAGCAGCCTCGCTATAAAACGTTATAAAGTAACACTCTTTCGCCAGTGCAGACTGCTAGAAGTTCACAGTTCTCAGAGCAAATCACAAGCCGAGAAAATGCCCTACTTTTAGCCGAGGGAAACCTAACCTGCAAAATGTACATGAAACGATCATGAGAACGAAAAGTCCCCAAAATATCGTTCTAGAAGTGGGTCCCTTGCTCTCGTGTCCACGCCTTGGGTGGGACGGATCAGCACACTCTTGCTGCAGTCCATGCGGAATGATGATGAGCAGGAAAGTACTGTGCTGGCTATGCTTGAGAATCAGGGCTCAAGGACACACTGTAAAAGAACCCGGGCTGCTACATCCCGGGCTGCATGCGTGTGCACAACACCACAGTAGCAAAGATAACATGCACTTCCCATGGCTCCTGCCTAGCCAAACCCAACCCCTCTCTTTCCGATCCGCCAGAGAGCCTGGAGACTCCACTAAGGGGCAGTTGTGCTTGGCATACATGCCAGTAACATCCTCACCACCGCTTCTATTGCAGTCCTCTGGTGCACTGTACTACTTGCTGCTATATGTCACGTTATGGGCCTTATTCATGGAATATTTTCCTATGGGATTGCGCCATTATAAAGCACTTCCATGAATCAGGCCCTTTATGTTCAACACCACCTAATAGAGACTCAGTTGTGTTCACTGCTTAATTTGTAGATACAAAAAGTACCAGTACCCAACTATTTTCTAAGATGCCTGTGCCGGGTCGGGTCGGGACGGGCAGCTCTCTGCCCGCTGTTGAGAAAACCCACAGCTGCTTCCCAGAGTGCCAACATATTTGAGGTTGCGACTGCCTTTCCTACCGGCTCACTGGGGATCATGGATGCGCCCCGCCCGCGGTAGAAGTACGATTTAGAAATACCAAGCACACAATAACATACCAGCTGTGTCTTGGCATGAGAAAACAAACGCTTACGTGCTTCTTTAAACACATAATAATGATTAACATGTTCTGATTTTACAGGTGACAGCTTCTATAGATGACAAGTTGAACATGCTGACCATATATCCAGAGAAAACTGAGCACACTTTTCTTTCCAATGGCAAAGTGGACAAATGCAGACAGCATCACTACTGAGCTGTTGAAGATGCCCGACAGACAGTGCAGCAAGATCTTCTTGTATAGGTTGGCACTGGATAAAGACCCTCTTTCTCGGTAGTGGTCTTTCCCCTGGCTTTGCCCCTGCGGACGTGCTGCTGGTGGGTGATTGTCCTGTTGCTGTCTCTCTGTGCTGGGTGCCCCTCTACCCCAATAATGGCACTGGAAATGGTGCAGTGCCGCTCAGAGTTAGGTGCTAGTGTGTGTTTAAGACTCATTGAGACCGCCACGTGCCACATGCCTGCCACTACTTACTGGCTATGCACCAGAAGAGAAAAGGAGCAGCGCCCAACTTAACAAGGCCCTGTATGTTCTTGCTGACTTCCCTCACATGCAGAGGCACACCAAAGCCATGCATGCCACGTGCCAGCCATATCAATGACATTGGCACATATACCTGTGCATGCCCATTTGCTCACAGAAATAGCCCCTGGTACCTCTTCGGCCTGGAGACTGCCTGCACCACGTGCCACCTGCTAAGACAGTGCTGCCCGTCATTACAGTAGCGGATGGCACCAAAGTCATGCAGGCTGAATGGAGCAGACTGCGGGCATGGCCAGCATGTGGGCCCAGCATTGCCACCTCCCAACACATCGCTTTTCATGAAAAATAGTAACTAGTGCATCTGTGCCAGCATGGGTCATCAGGTCTATTATAAACAATAAACTTATCTGGGATGCTTGGGCAGTGCCCAGTGAACACTGTTGTTGTGTGACTATGACTGACTGACAGTTAAAATGATTCAATTGCCAAAACACCACATCACAATCAAACTGCATCTGAGACAGTAAGTGCCGCTGCTGGGGGTGAATCTTCGCAAACACCCTCACAAATTAAGCACTTCACCACTCTAACATAGCTATACATAATACAGTAAAAATAAACACAATTAAAAAAATGCATGAATGTCAGCCAACTAATGCAGCCTTTTTCCCAAACTACTAATGTAGAGCAAAACCCACACACGAGAAGGTAAGCTTTATACGTGTTTATTCAGGAATACACATAGCAACCCCCAGCACAGCTTCCTCTCACTAGTTCTGGCCCCCCAACTGCCTCAATAAGAACACAGAGCTACAATCCCCCATATACATTCCACTGTACCATTCTATATTCCATACCTCACTCCAAGACACATCATAACACATCTCATCTCCTTCATACAGCCATCCTCCTAGTTCTGAATATAACAGATCCCCTTTTCCTCTTAATATTGCCTTTTTTTATTCTCACCCAATCTCCACTCTGCATGACAACTCCTTTTTTCCTCTCGTCTCATTCTCCTTCAACACTCATTTCTTTTAATCCTTTTTTCGTTTTTCTATCAATTCATCCACCACACAATCTGATTCTCTCGCCCTTCCTAACCAAGGTGGAACCACTTTTGTATTAGCTTTTCGGCCTCTGATCAATTTGAACGCGCTCACACCAACGGTCGTTTGCGGTGACATGCACAATGCATATAATCTGTCCTGCACTGCAACTCTCCCATCCTTGCAGCATGCACCTGCCATTCGGACCGCATCCATAATGCATCTATTTATCCGCTCCACCATTCTATTTCCTTCCAGATGATACAACACTGACTTTTTATGTTTTATTCTACACCTCTTCAAATATTCTTGAAAGCAGTCACCCGTAAATTGTGTCCCATTATCAGTAAGTATGCTACTAAGCAATCCCTCTCTCGCAAACACGTCTTGTAGAAACTCAACCACTGTTTCTCCACTAGTCTCTCTCACAATGTTACAATGTTATACTCGGTCCAATGAAATAGCAAGTAATTAAGTACAATACTGAACTTTTCTCTGCCACTTCACATTTCTATCAGACCTTACCAGGGACACTGGGCCTCATTACGACCTTGGCAGTAGAGTGATAACGGCGCTGGTAGTGCTGCCGGCGCCGTTATCACTCTACCGCCACATTAAGAGTTCTGCTTGCGGGACGCTCTGTACGCCTGATCAGACCAGACGTGCAGAGCGGCAGCCGCTAGCAGAACAGGATGCTAACAACGGGCCTGTTATTAACGGGACCGTTGTTAGCATCCTCCCCATTCTCATTGAGCCCTATGGGGGCACAAATGGGAATGGGGACGTACCGGGTCCCGCAAATGCGAATTCCTGGGCCCGCAAAGGTCAGAATAGCCCGGTAATTCCCATTTTTCGGGACCCAGACCCGAGTTTGGGGATAGCCATGCCGCTAAAAACGGCAGGGCTACCTCCAAACTCATAATGAGGCCCACTGACTTCCACAAAAGTTTGTATTTTCGCTACCTCTCCCACTCCTTCTTTACTACACTCCATAAAAACAGCCAACCTCCTCTCCACATCTCGGTCAACACCGAGCCACCAATACTCTCTGCTCAGAATTCCCTTTGTAAGTGTCAGGCCTACATGTGCCACATGTGCCAAATCCACAATCCTCTTCCAGATATCTGAAGGAACAACTACACGCTCCCAGGCGATCCACTAGACACAATTCATCACGCACCTCCCAAAAGAATTTTTCATTATGGTTCAACAATCCTTTAATGGGCCACCCTGATTCAACATATCTCTTGACACACACCAAACCCCCCTCCTTGTTGTGATGGAGAGATCTCTAACGAATTTGAAAAGGGCCTTTTTAAGTTGGATAAACACTTTAACCCTAAGACGAGTACTATTCTAGAGCTCTATAATTTTAGAGTATGTGTACAAGAGCAAGGAGAGAATGTTGAAAAGTATGTTACAGCTCTTTGCCATCTGGCACTTTCTTGTAAATTTGGTGACTCGTTCTATGAACATATTCGTGACCAATTGATGAACCATTGCAATAGTAAAAAGATTAGGGAGGAGCTGTGGTTGAAGGATGAACGTTGTCTGGATGAGGTTCTAGAGGTTGCCAAGCGAGCTGAGCAGTCTCTAGCATGCGTAGCAAAATTAACTGAAGCATAGAGTAAAGAGGTTAAAGTGCCGGTGCTCAGAAAAAATGGGGTGGGGTTGAGTCTTCGCAAACACCCTCACAAATGATGCACTCTGTAAAAAGCTATACATAATACAGTAAACAAAGGTGTGTTTGGAGTTGGCGTGTGTGGTGTCAAAGAAGCAGGGTTTGCGGGGTGAGATCAAGGCTTTGGGTCAGGCGTATGTGGCAGGGAAGGAAGGGTGTAAGGTGTTCACGGATGGTTCGAAGGATCCTGTGTCTGGGAGAGTGGGTATGACGTTTATCTGGAAAGCACTGGGGAATATAAAGTTGGGCAACTGACAAATGACTTGTCGATTTGTATGGCTGAGTTGGTGGCGATTGCATTGGCGATTGATAGGGTGTGCGAGTTGGGGTTTGAGAAAGTGGTGGTGTTTTCGGATTCATTGAGTGGGTTGCAGGCGATTGTGGCAGGGGATGGTGATAGGAAGGATGTGATTTTGGACATCAGGAGGAAGATTGATCGGTGTGCACATGGGGGGATGGATCTGGAGTTGGCGTGGGTTCCCAGTCACAGTGGCATTTTGGGTAATGAGTTGGTGGATTTGGCGGCGGGTGCGGGTATGAGGAGAGGAGCGGTTGAAGTGAGGATTCCTTTGAGTGTGGATGAGGTGAAGGCTGTGGTGGTGAAGCGGGTTATGGATGAGTGGCAGGAGAGGTGGGAGAGTGGGGTGAAGGGCAGGTGGATGTTTGGTGTTCGTGAAAAAGTGTCTGTGGAGGTGGATGCAGGGAAACTGGAATGGAGGAGGCGGGAGGAGGTGATGCTGAACCGGTTGAGGATAGGGCATGTGGGGCTGAATGACTGTTTCGAGTGGGGAAGCGTGAGTCGAGGGACTGTGCGGTGTGTGGGGTGCCTGAGACTGTGGGACATTTTCTGCTTGCGTGTGAGAGGCATGTCGAGGAGAGAGAGTTGATGAGGGTTCGGTTGTCTGCGCGGGGAGTGGCTGAACTGAGTGGGAAGGCTTTGCTGGGAGGAGTCGGGGTGAGAGGCAGAGAGAGGAGCAGTGTGCTGCTGGATTTTGTGGGGCAGACGGGGCGGTGGGAGGAGTTATGAGAATGTGAGGGCTGTGTGTAAGATTGGTGGGGTCGGTGCACATCATCCTTTTGGATGGGGAAGCGCCTGCGTGGGTCCGCCCACACATTCGATAATTTGAAGAAGAAGAAGAATACAGTAAATATAATCATAATTGAAAAATACATGCATGTCAGCCAATGGATGCAGACCTTTTTTCGAAACCTTACCCCACAAGCCAAAATTAAAATCCTTCTCAGTCAAAAACGTAGTCTGAACTTTAAACAGTGCTTTGGCAGCTCTGTGTCTCGGTGAATAATTGCATCAGTCAGCCCTTTAAATTGCAGGGGCTTTGGAACATCAGGCGCTCACTTAACTGTGGGAGAGGGCGGAGCCTACCGTGATTTCTTATGGGAATGCAGGACGAAGATAGACGCCCTCAAAGGCTACTTGTCCAGCTGCTGGAGATGATGCAAGTGAAAGAAAATGGTGTCTTCCTCTGGAAATCATTAGTGCCTGTGATATTTTCCTCTCTCTATAATTCCAGGTAACTGTGAGTAATTAGTCATTGTTGTACCATCACGATTATTTCTTGCTGGAGTCTCATTTTACAGTCCTTTGTTGGCTTGGTTTCACAATATAATGATGCCCCGTTTCCGGAAAACGAATGTTGCTTAAGCAGAGTAGGGTTACTGGCTTCTTACAGGTGCACAGCCAGTCAGAATCCTCAACTAAACACCGCAAAGGTAGTCCATGTGGGCGCTGCAGCTCGTCCTTTCTTCTGTCAATGTTATCACACGGTCTGGGCAGCTGCAGGAAAATAGTTGCATTAACATTTGCACCAGCGCAAAAACTCGAGGAAAAGCACAGCTCCATAGATAAAACCGAAAGGAACAAACGGGCACTGCCGCAAGGCATGTTACCTAAGGATGTGTGTTAGCTGGTCAGATAGCACGGCGAGTGCAGCGCTCGCTTTGACATCCGCGCAGAGCCTGCACCACACACACCATGGGTAATAATAAGCAGCTCAGATGCCCGAGGGCTGGTAGCGCTATATAAATGCAAATCTACCACAAACTTAATGGGGAAATAAAGCACACCGAGCTTATCTGGCCTGTGGGATAATGCATGCACTGTAGGAATCGGGTTATAACCTCCCGGAGGCGTTGCTAGGGGGGGGGTTAGGCAGAGGGGGGCTAAAGCCCCAGGTCTGTTGGGTGGAACCCCGGATAGAAGCGCAGGGGCTACAGCCAAAAGGCTAGCTAGCCCCGAGTCCCGACATTAGCGTAGCCCTGGATCTTTCCCAGACCTGGCGACACCCCTGGTTGCAGGTTTGAATCCAGTCAGCCCTCATTACTTATGAGGTAGTGCCGCTGAGCTGGGGAAATAGAAGCATCTTTTTCCAGAAGCAGAATGGTCCCCTGCGGTGGTTGTATGCTATGAGCTGCTAGGACGCCATTTTGAATTAAGGCAAGAAACGTCACGCACAAACTGATTTTTCTGTTTATGCAATAAGGGAAACAAGTAACAACACGTTTCCAACGTGAAAGACGGGACTTTGAGGCAAAAACCTGTTTCTTTCTATGTCAAGCAGCACGCATAGCAGCGATAACACAGAGCTTCATGTTTATTCTTGTGCAAAAATCTTTATGTAATACAATTATAATAATAATATGGACTGGGGATAAATCAGTTAGCTCCATTCTGTATCATAGGAGCAGCTAAAGGCTTTTAGAACCAGTGCAAACGTTAGATAATGTGGTCACAGGTGTGCAAATGGGATCACAGAGCCTGTGACAGGGACGTCTTAGCAAACAGCACTCGCTGTCAGTGACCGGTGACCACTCGCCTAATAGCAAAACACTGACATTTGCCCACAGAGCAAAGCAACAATGCAAACTTCCAAGCAGAGGGCCTCAGCATTCAAATGTGCAGAGTATGATGTGGCAAGCTAGGGCATATAACCCGCGGTGGCAAGTGAGCTGGCACCGAAGGAGTCCATGGCTAGACTTTCTAGGGACTACCTATATAGGACATTCTAGATACCGTGCGTCCAAAGGTCCCCTGCGGTGAGACTGGAATCCCTCGCCTGCTCATTTGGCGATATCAGCACAATCTTTCCAAAACTCCCCATCTTGCCTCTGCAGCTCCCATCAGATGTAATCTGTTAATCATTAACAATAACAACTAGAGCTCTGGGGGGATTTTTAGGAACACCTGTGTGGATATCCTTGGATTCAAATTAATCGTGTGTTTGGTGCTTTTTGCAGTACTTTTGTTTCGGAGGAAGTGCACCGCTGTCATTTGCAAGCTGAAGCGGGGAGGGGCTGCCAACAACCCCCAGGACTCTGCAACTGTGTAACCAAGGAGGGGCAATCGTTCTGATCTTGTCCAATTAGGTATAATAAACGGGCAATCGGCAGAGCAGAGTAGTCCCTCTTCCGGTTTAGCCCTTGACTGGTTTAGACGTGTGAGGGAGATTGGACCACAAAGAGTGAGTGGGTGAAAGAGGTGTACAGTAAGATTAGAGAACATAGCAAGCAAGTGTCAGAGCGTGATAAGTAAGAGTGTGATACAACATCAATCTCACCAATGCATCTTTTTAATTTTCTGTAATCCGCAATGGACACATTCTCAATATCAAAATCAGCACATAACAGATCACAATCAATCCATTTCTCATCTCTGTAAATATCTTTAATCCATTGAACACCGCCAAGAAACCACTCCGGCAAAAAAATAGGCCTAGCAGCCTCTGTGATGGATTTATTAAACCAAATCGATGCCGAAGGAGATGTCTGAGCAGATGAGCCACACATTTCATGAACGTCCCTCCACACATCTCGCAAAAATCCAGTCAAGGGAAGCGTCCTACCTCTATTGCTAACCGACGTAAGTATCGCTCGTGGTGCAAGAGGACTCAAAGCACCCGCCTCCGCCCAAGCACCCGGAGACATATATTATATATTGCAGGGCTTTTTTTTTTTTTCTTTTCAAAAGTGCACATATAATTACTCCTGTGAAGTGATGTAAACTTATTTTCTCCAGCAGGTTTAAGTGGGTCTGTTCTTTGTGCAAGTTACCTCGCAGTCAACATACACTCTACAAACGTGACAGAACACAGCAAGCAGTTCTAGACTAATTAAACAGTGCAAAGGAAGTGGTCTGAGTTCTGCAATGCAAGCTTTAAGGAACTGGCCCGCTCTTCCCTTGTTGTATTTATTGTATTTGCTTTGTGATTGATGTATTCTTGTTGTGGTTAAATTGTAAATAAATATTTTTAAAAAAAGAGAGTGATAGAACAAGAGAGTAGCCGTGTAAGATTAGCAAAGTGAAACACCAACAACTGGCGCTGGCTAAAACCAGACAATGACCACATGGATACCAACAGCAAGAGGCCCCAGCACCCAAGCCAGCATGGATGGAGCATACCGCCATGAAGCATACAGGGATCAGACATGAGACAGGCTTGGAATGTGTTTACCAACATGTCTTTATTAGAGTTATGTCTCGGGAGGATAGCCCAGGGGCAACGTGCTTGCCTTGGAAGCAAGTCCACACGGAGCAACACAGGTATGATCCCCGGGTCTGCGCTTAAAAAACCTCTGGGTATTAAGCATGTTATAAATAACCTATCATATCATATGAAAACAAGTAAAGTAATTACGTTAACAGACAAGAAGGTGCATAAAGGTAACTAAAGTGTTGTCAGTATTGTAGTGCTCAACATATATATCAGTTTCTCTCGGGAAGGTTGTAGAAAAGTCCTTAAGAAATGTTTTTTCCGTTTCTCTTAGTTAAGTTGCCAGGCCAGGACCCTAATAAAAACATGCTGGGAAACATATTCCTCGTCTGCCCTATGTTTGGTTCCTGTATGTTTTGTGACACACCACAGAGAAGTCTTACTTGGCATATATCTGAGAAGATCATGAACCAAACAACTACATCAGGGAAACCAAGCCCCCACCCTCCACACATTACTGACAGTCCTTCACTTCTGTGCGACTAGATCATCAGACATGAGTACATCAACCCACATTTTGAAAAATACTTACACAGGACCTGCAAACCATTCTGTGATTCTGTGTCATGTGGATGAACACATTGGGCCAGATTCCTAAAAACCAAAAACTGCATAAATCTGAGCTATGCCACAAATACGCCACACACGCAACAGAAACAGATGCGCCCCATTCACAGAAGTGTGCATCTCAGGGATGTGCCACTTCATAACAGATGTGCACAACATGCATAAAAGATGTGCAAAGTGTGTGGAAAGCATGCACATAGACCAAATGAAGTGACCACAGAAAGGGAGCAAAAATCCTGATTCACAAAACCTGACCACCGAATTTGCCCTTCAACATTAGCCCCTTTCACAATGTGCAACAAATGGCCCAGGAAAGAGTGCAACTGATTTTTCCAACCAAGAAAAAGCAAACATTGCACTCAAATCACAACCAACAAGACAGTATAAGAGCCCAGCACAGAGAGACAGGTAAGGTACACATCCCCGAAATGGCTGATACAATAGATATCATTTAGCGGCACACAGAAATGGGGCGGGGGAGGATAAATATTAGGATCACCTTAGCTGATGAAGAGGTCACCCAGAGGCACCGCTTAACACCCCATATCATGCAAATGGTGAGTGGGCCCTTCACAAACCCACAATGCAAGGCCATGCCATACCAGCACCAGTCAAGGCACTGCCCCGCTTGCATTTATTTGCCACAGGTTTCTTCCCGAGGAGCAGGGGTATCACAGTGGTGAAATCATAATCCTCACAGTCACAGGTCCTACACAAGGTCTTCAAGGTGATCCTTGCACCTGCCAAGGTATATATATCGGCATATCTCATTGTATATGCACCAGGGCAGGAAAAGTGAGGGCATTCTATGACATAGCTGGGTCCCGTCCATGTGCGGTGACCCACGTACCGGTGCGGCCCTAGCAGGCATAGAACACTTGTACCGGAACAGGAGGCACTGGCACTGCCTGCATGTACAAATCACACGCAATGCACACAACATAATCATGCATGCAAATGCCAACCATTCTGGAGCTGCACCTGACAGCCACCTCTATCTGTACTATGCTATAGCCCAAGAGTTTGAGGCAGGATATGACGCCGATAGAGGGTTGCTACTTGAGCAGGGCACTGGCCAGTGAGTGTACATGACATCGAAGTGTCCGGACAGGGGTTCTAGCAATACCCGATACCAACGTACATCCCGGCATCATTTGACAAGTTCAACATCGTGCAACATTTATGGTCGGACCAATGAGAGGACATTAGGAAGTACAGCGCTTTCCATTGGCTGTCTAGCAATCACCCTGATAGTTTTTACACAATTATGTGAATTAAATGCAAAATCCTATTCTACGTCAACGCAGTCCTAGGCATTGTGCAGTGATATTCCTGCATGACATGGAAAAACAACCACCAGAGACTTTCCAATGGCATACCCCTACTCCTATGGGAAGTGATCCACTTTACAAAGTAGACTCATCGCACAGCTGAAGTTAAAAATATTAATTATTGTCTTCTTCTCAGACTTATTTTGCACATAACAAAAAAAGGAGAATGAACAATAAACAACTTGTCTGAAGTATTTGCTTGTGTAGTCTATGTTAGTTGCAATTATTTTAGGGACATCCGATGAGATGCACATGTTTTAGATGCAATGTGATGCTCGTGAAGGGCTTTGCACATAAAACGTGTGCCTCTGACAAAAACATGCGCCAGATGTGCCATCAAATGTATTAGCACATCTTTTGTGCAACAAATTGCGGTCGCTTGCACATGGGGCATTTTTGGGTGTTTTCTTTTAGAATACACGTGTCACAAGGAGATGCACGATGATGCAAGCACATCTTGGGGCGATCGCATGTCCCATTTCAATGCCCATGTTTTTAAGAATCTGCCCCATGATTTTCCATGGTGACCCACCGAGTATTATGTCTGTGAATATCAACTCCATGCAAGAGATGGCTTTTCTAATGTTGGGGCAGTAGAAAGCACACCCACATACTTCTGATCACAACCCTACCGCAACACAGACATAGCAGGTGGTTGAGAATGGTCAAATGAGCCCACCTTCAATGTGCATATGGCACGGATCTATGCATCCCACAATGCTGTCTCAGGTTTTGAGCATCTGTACACTTTGAGAAACAGTTCCCAATCATGTAACAAGTAGCCCGCGGATGTGGGATGTGTTGTCAAGACTGTAACAAGTAGCCCGCGGATGTGGGATGCGCTGTCAAGACTGTAACAAGTAGCACGCGGATGTGGGATGCGCTGTCAAGACTGTAACAAGTAGCCCGCGGATGTGGGATGCGGTGTCAAGACTGTAACAAGTAGCCCGCGGATGTGGGATGCGTTGGTTAGGACTGTAACAAGTAGCCCGCGGATGTGGGATGCGTTGGTTAGGACTGTAACAAGTAGCCCGCGGATATGGGATGCGTTGGTCAGGACTGTGAAATATAACTTGTTGGAGAGGTGTAGCATTCTGATGTTTTGTGACTCCTGTGAAAGGTGTTGTGAGTATATTGTGTGTTAGAATGCAGAATATGGGTATGCCAGTGCGGGGAGCAGTCAGTGGAGACCTAATGGGCCTTTGGGCATTCCTGGAGTGTGGTCAGGACAACATCCATCTAGTGGGGTACCTCAGGTTCAGGGTTGGACTGGGGCATAAAATGGTCTCGGGCACCAACTAAAAAGTGGCCCACCGTTGCAAATGGAAATTCATTCCTTTTGTGACAGGCTGTTCGAGTAGTAACCAAGGGGGAGTTTTTTGATAAAATGTGATGCAAATTGTGCATTTTAAAGAATATTTATTCTGCAACTCTGGTCAAAACTGCTAGCCACATGGTGAAGTAACTCATCAAACTGGCCCACATTGGAAAAGAAAGAACCCCATTTGACCCCAAAAACTGGTCTACACTAGCATTTTGCGTTTTGGGTCCGGGCGTCGCCCTATTGTCCAGTGCGAGACTGCTCTGGTAGGAAAGTTGAGGGGTGAAGTTCGGAGGCACCCTGAAGTATTCCTAGCAAAAGATAGCACGCAACAACTGGTCCTGAATCCCACTGGGGGGAAGAGGCCATCAATGTGTGCCAAGTCAACAGTGGAGCGACATCGCCCCAGGGGAATATCCGTGGAGGGAACGTAGCAGCAGAGGGACAGTGGAAAGTGGAGCCCGGGCAGTATCATGTCACACACGGAACCAATAGTGGCGCGTCTTGCCGCCCCGTAAAACCAAAACTTTGTATACAAATTCCAAGGCAACATGCGTGCTCACAAGAGTTTCACTTACCATTATCGATTGGCTGTCGCTCTTTGAGGCATATGCCAACCAGGCATGTGCAACGGGCCCTGCCCAACCCTGCCCGCTCCCCAGACCCATCAGCCTGCTTGGAAAGGCACTGTTTTCTTTGGAGCCCAGCACGCATCCTCTTCTTGGGGAGGCAATGTGGTCCAGTGACTACATTGCTGGCTGCGGACTTGTGTGACCTTGGCTTGAAACCTTACTTCCACATCAGACCACTCTGGTCATTCCTGGGCAGAAGCTGTCACTTTCCTGCATCCAAGATCCCTTATGTGCCAGAACTGCGAGCAACAGCCAGAAAAGTGACTGCCGGAACACAAGGATAAGAACAAAGTGAGCTGGAAATAACACACCATCGCTGCTTCATCTTAGAACCCCAGCTCTTTCATGAGTTCCATTGTGGTTTGCAGTTGGTATATGATTATAGCCCATCTGATTCCAATTTAAACATTCGCTTTTGGCATTCTGGCACCATATAAAACATGTAACATATGTGGCCAGACTCTATTTCCGGCTTCCCACTGGACCGCAATGTTTGATCTTGGGAAAATCACTGCACCTCCTTCTGCTCTAGATCCCTCGTTAGCTGCCAGAATGTTGAGTGCTTGGATATGAGCTAAATGTCGGTACAACTAGATTTGGAGACTGGACGTGGTGCTCGAGTAACCAGTGGTTGCTTCTCACATAAATAGATGCCCTTCTTTTTGGCCCTCATAGTTGGAAAGTTAACAGGCGTAGCTTTGGGAGATTTCTTTTATTGTTTATAGATTGCACATAGCTCCAGAGCAGCAGAGCGCTGTATGGGTTGCGGGTAGCCAGTGTTTAGGCTGGCGTCTTAACAGTAGCGCAGCACTGCGAGTTCTGGGCTGTGAGTTAGTCTGTGCATCCACTGGGATTAGTCCTTGGTCAGGTATTGTCGAAAAAGCCACGTTTCGAGAGATTTGCAACATTGGAGAATTGAGGGGATGCTCTCAGCCAATACCGGGATTGAGTTCCAGTGGTTAGGTGTGTGACAAGAGAAGGATTGTTTGAGTGTCCTTTCTTTGCGGACGTGTTCTGATTTGAGACGGTCAATCGTTCTGCTGCGTGAGGAGCGTGTGCCTCCAGATATGTGGAGCTTTGCCACCTGGTATGCTGGTGTGCTTCTCGCGACTTCTTTGAAGAACATATTTGCAGTCTTGAACAGTAGCCTGGCCTGGACGCGAAGCCAATGTAGTTTGTGCAGGACAGGGGGGTAATTCGGTCACATTTTTGTGCACCCGTAGCCCCGTCAGAAGGGTGTTTACCCCATCGATGTGCAAGACCACAGCAGCCTGCACTATAGTCTGGAAGTCCTGTGGGAGGATGAAGGGCTTGAATTTGCAAAGGATAGAGATTTAGAGCCAGGCCGTTTGGGCCTTCTTGGCTACTTGTTTGTGGAAGGCCAGGCTGCTGCCAATGGTGAAGCCTAAGGATTTTGCTGAATCCGAGATTTGTGGATCAAATCCTTCTATCCAAATATCATTGAGCAATTATTGGATGAGTTGTTGTTTAGAGGGGCAACCGATGAGAAGAGATTTGGTCTTGGAGGGGCTAAGTTTGAATAGGCAGTGGACATACAGGACTGGATTATGGCTAGGCAATCATGGAATCCACTGACGTCCTGTGAGTGTTTTAATCAAATAGACAACAGAGTATCTTATGCGTATTGTTGGATGGAGGTCTTGGGATCTTTGAGGAAGGTGCCCAGAGGCTCCATGTAAAGGTTAAAAGGGATTGGTGAGATGATGGAGCATTGGGGGATGCCGCAGGAGACTGGGAGTTGTGCAACATGTTCATCTGCGTGGCCTGGTGTCTGCCCGAGATGTAGGAAGTAAACCAGTTCAGGACAGTGCCAGTGAATCACATGCTGTTGGCGAAGAGGGAAGGATGGTCAACGTGTTTGAATGCATCCAAGAACTCAAGGAGAACAAGGAGGCATGAGTCTCCCTTATCGTTGATTTGGAGGGCATCATCCACCACCTGTATGGTGGCTGTCTCCATGCTACCCCTGGGGCAGAACCCCAAATAATAGTAAATCAAGAGACGTAGTTGCTTGATTCTGGTGAGTAGTTGTGTAGTGGCTACTTTTTCCAAGATGTTCCCGATAAATGGGAAGTTCAAAATAGCCCAGTACTTGGCCCTGCCATCTGGGAAGAGGGTTGTTTTTTTCAAGAGAGATCTAGGAGGCCATCCTTGAGAGTGTCCGGGAACAACTTTTCAGTGAAGGAGCCATTAATGATGCTGAAGATTGTGTTGAGTGCTGGGCCCATCAATGGTTTAATGATGGAGGCTGGATTACGTCAGAGTAGGAGATGGGTTTGAGGGAGGTAAGCATTTTTGGAAGTCCGGCGAGAGAAAGGAGAAAATTAATTCCAGAGCTGCAGTGTGTGTTCTGCGGGAGGCTATTGCTGGGTGAGGTTCTTTTGATGATCTATCCTATTTTGTCTATTTTTCCAATCCACAAATGATGCTTCTATCACATCTTTCCTGAGTTGCTGGATCCACAGGGTTGGGTGAGGATTTGGTACAATGCGTTACTACTTCGAATGCTCCTGTGAAAGGTTACCGCAATGGTGGTGGAGTAGTAAGTGGCTTTAGCCTCTGTGATCAGAATCCTATGGTTGGTGCAGTGAGATTTGAGGTTGGTGAGATCTCCAGGGTTCAGTTTTAGACCCACCATTTTTCTAGGGCTCTGACTGAGCGTTTGTTGGAGGCGAGCTCTGGGGTGCATGACGTGGCGGATGGTTAGTTTTTAGTGTGGCTGGTTTTTAGGGGGTCATGATTGTCCCCCAATTTCAAAGTGCAGTTGATTAAAAATTGTAGAAGAACTGAGGCATTCCATGTGGCATGGAAGTCTGTGGAGTTTGCTTCCAGGTCATTGAACAAGTGCACATGGATTAAAAGAAATTGCCAAAACATTATATACATTGTACATTAAATTATATTAATAGAATCTATTCCGTTTCATGCTAAAAAAAACAGTATCATATGTTACCTTACCATGTTCATTTGGTAAGTGATTAGAGCCAATATTCTTTATGTTAGATTTACACTATAGCAATAATCACCGCTGCTGCAGGCTTCACAGGATGGTTATGGCCTGGGGAGGAAGTTAGAACGCTGAGCCCTTGTACCATTACCAGCCTGTAAAGCATGCAGGATGGGTGGAGGGGGATTAATTCTGTGTTGTTGATAGCAATATATTTGTTCCAACGAATGGGTCATGTGCTGGTAGTGACTGGTTTGTTGAAACAAATACCCATTATGGCCACCATGGAAATGGAAGGCAGGGATCTATAAGGGCCACCCTCTTCCATTTCCATGGTGGCCCGGCAGCAGCACTGTGTTCTAGAAAAACAACAGGTAAGTGGGCAGGGAGCAGGCGGAATGTGGCGAGAGGTCTGGGGGGTTGAAAGCGAGTGGGAAGATGGCAGGGCAGGTGTGAGTAGTGCGCAGCTTTCTCCAAACCCGGGCTTGGATTTTGTGAGTCAGCCCAGGTTTGGAGCAATCTGATTGGCATACCATACATATTGGAGCAATAAGTACAAGTTTGCTTTTAAGCGAGGTTGGCACACTGTCTCTCTTCCCAATCTCACATCCTTGATTCTTGAGGATAGCAGTAAGGTTACCTGTAGCACTCTTACAACTATTTCTCAGACATTTACATCCGTGGATGATGCTCTTGCTCCTTGCAAACATTGCCAGATAAGATCCTGTCTGTCTGAGCCCTGGTTCACTGGTGAGCTTAAAAATCTTAGACTTCATCATAGACAGAGAGGAAATGGAGGTCCGCCTACTTGATGGATGACGGTCTTTCCTATCGGCTAGCTACCCTTGAATATCAAAAATCCATTAGAACAGCTAAACAAACTTATTTCAGTAGAAAGATCGAACAGGCCATTAACCAACCCAGAGCTTTATTTGCGGTCGTTCAGTCTCTCTCTGTGCAGACTAAGTCTCAGCCCGCTATTCCGCCATCTCAGGATTTGTGTGACTTATTTTTTAATGAGAAGATAGCCAACATCCGCAAAGTTATTGCTATGTCCCATCGTCAGGAGGCGCGGCAGGCTGCTGTTCCCTCTGCTCCCACTTCAGCAACCACTCAGGCTGCACAGCGGTCTTCTTTCCCAGTGTTTTCAGAGACAGAAGTACTGGCAGCTCTTAATGGTCTTAAGTCAGCATCTCCTGAAGACCCTGTCCTGCTCTCTATACTAAAATAATATCTCTGCTGATATTATCCCTCAACTCACTGAGGCCATGAATAATACCTTTTCTTCTGGGGTCATTCCTGGCAGGCGTAAGTATGCCCTTGTCATCCCGCTGTTGAAAAAGCCTGTCATGGATTCTACTATTCTCTCCAATTTCCAACCTATCTCTCTTCTTCCCTGTCTTATGAAACTTCTTCAATCTCTGGTGTCCCCCCTTCTTAGCACTTTCCTGGAGTCGTCAGACTTCTTTGATCATTTCAACCTGGATTCCGCCAGGGTCGGGGCACAGAGTCGGTCCTGGTTTCAGTGCTGGACGACCTGACTTGCTTGGTTGACCAGGGTGGGGTGGGAGCCCTGATTTAGCTTGACTTATCAGCAGCAGCTTTTGATACCATCGACCATCCTACCCTGATCACCCGGCTCACTGGGCAGGTCTCTCCGGCCAAGTCCTTGCCTGGTTTTCCTCTTTTTTTGACAGGCTGCTCTGAATATGTGTCTCTCCCCCATTCTGTTCTCAGTTGATTCCCCTACTCTGTGGTGTGCCCCAGGGTTCTTCACTGTCTCTCACTTTATTTAATCTTCATATCTGACCTCTTTTGAGTATAATTCATGCTTTTGGCTTTTTGTGTTATGCTTACACCGATGATACTCAAATCATCGTGCGGCTGTATCTGAACCAACCAGAGTCAGCGTGTCGACTTAGGAACTGCTGGCAAGCTACTGGTGATTGGATGGCCTTGAACTGGCTTAAGTTCAATGGAGAAAAAACAGAAGTGTTGGCCGTAGGCATCGCAACGCCATCTCTATTTTGAACCCCCCACTTTTGGCCTGAGAACCTTGGCTCATTTCTCCAGCCGGTCTCCTCTGTGAAAGACTTAGAGGTCAAGGCAGCATTCTATGCAAATAAAATGGAATGCAAGTCTTTCACATCCTTGGAAGTGGGATTCTCCGTGACATAGTGGTTGAGTGTATTGAATTCTGTTTCCCTTAAGAAGTCTGAATCTTGTAACATCTAGAACAAAGCACGTTTTAATTGTAGAAGTTGCTGAAGTAGCAAGAAGAACAAACATTGCCAAGCCAGTAGGCAACATCCTTCCTAATGTGAAACCAGCCCTATTAAGGTCAAGCCACCATTATTTTGAAATTGTCAAAGTTGTTACAAATCCAGTGTCCTCCAATGCAAGTTTGACAAGACTATCCAAGGCTGGAAGAGTGGCAATACAGCATTGGGGTAACTGCTGGAATCAAGAAGGTGCACATACAGCTGGGGAAGGGAGCTGGGTGCTTGTTAAAAGAACTAATCAACAAATGTGCAGAGCTGAGGCTGTCGAAGCTGAGAGAAAGAGGCAGTGAAGGAGCCAAGACGGATTCTAGTGGTAGCTGCTGTAAAACAGACATTAAAGGCAAAGAGGCTGCCCCTTTCGTATGGCCTCAGAAGGACGAGTGTCCTCCCTACCTCTGTAGGTTGAAGATTCGTGTCTGTAAGTTGCCTAATAAATGCTTAAAGTACCAAATTGCAGTAGAGCTAATAAAACTGTCAGAGACTATTACATTGAAGGTGGATGAAGCAGTAGTAGACTGTGAAGCAAAGGAGCCTGGTTCACAGTAACATCAGCAGAAGGGAGTAGGCACGAGGAAAGCACCCCCCTTAGAAGAAGCATCCTGACAAGTTATAACAAAGACGCTGCAGAGAACAGTTGTTGAAGCAGAAGTGGTAGTTTTGTTCGAACTTTATCAAGGTTGTCCTGGAGGGGTATCAGGTAATAATGTTGCCATGAAAAAAGTCGTCAGGTTGGCGACTTTTTAAAAAATGCATTAATGATGCACCCTCCAGGCTATCAAACACTTACCCCAAGTATTCTAGGACTGGAGGTAATAATATATAATTATACCCCTCCTAGAATATTTGGGGATAGAATTTTGGTAGCCAGGAAAAAGTCGCCAGAACCTGATGACTTTTTCATAGCGACATTATTACATGGAACCCCTGGAAGGGGGCTATCCAGGATTATCGTTGGTGCTGTTTTCTTTGTGGAAGTTGGAAAGGGAACTTTTCAACAAACGGAGAAAGGACTGTTCCCATTGGATTTCTGCTTGGATGAACTTTTGTTTTCTTTTGGAACTTTCAAGAACTGATTAAAGGCTTTTCTTTTCTTTGGGAGAGATTGACTTTGGACATTCCTGAGAAAGGGATCTACCCAGGTCAAGTGGAAGTTATCCAAGTCACGGGTTATTTGGTAATCCTTTATTTATGTTGTATGTTTTGTTGTTTAGTGTGAGGGCCAGTTGTGTGTATGCTAGGAGTTTCTCCCTTAGAACCTAGACCAGGTAGGGGACTCCCTGGTAGAGCAGGCTTAGTTAGATCGTCTTTGCATGCTCTTTTGTTAATAAAATGCCAAATACTGAGAAAAGGACAAGCAGCTGTCCACCTCGCATTACTGACCCCTCACAGAGCAGAGATGAGGTGGAGCAGCAGCAAGCCACTCACAGACCAAACTATCAGGGGGTGTCCCAATTAGGCCTGGCAAATACTAAGAGGGTAGAAGGACTCATACTCATAGGAGAGCGGAGCTAGCAGGCATGCTGTGTCTAGCATGCAATGCCGGACTGAAGCAGAAGAAGAGATTGCAGAAAGATTATTCCAGCACAGAGAGACAGCGAAGCATCCACAAAAGAACAGGATGTGGCCAGCACGGCAGAATCAGGATCCGCAGAAACAGGCCATCTCTCCAGTAATCTCATAAGTGACATTTGACAGACAGAACACCAAAATGACCTAGTGTTTCCTCATTCAGTTTACACTGGATGCTAGACAAACCAAGAATCCTTTGTGAATTCTGAAAAGACCTGCATAGTCAGAGGGGCTATGATGGCCATTCCTCGTGGCCCCAACAAACAAAGGATAAGCCACAAAAAAGGCTGGGCTGAATGACTTTTAAAAGGCATTAGTATCCTAATGGTCAATGTGTATGGACATTTGGATACTAATATGGTAAAAGGTCTACAGCATGGTATATCCAACAAATCAAATGTATAGATGCCACCAGCTCACCAAATGTTTCTGGGAGAGAGATCTCACCCTGGTACAGAGTTTGGTGATGAGAATGCACCCATGCCTAAGTGGCCATATGGACTAAGAGGGCAACACACCAAAAAGGAGTTGCAACTGCAGGAGGACTCCCATAGAAGTCTCTCAGACCGAAAAGGAGAATCCAAACGTTTAGGAGACTTACAGAGTTATCAATAGGAACCCCGACATTGAACTCTGGCCAGACTCGCGCCAACCGCACCCTTGGAAGCCAACATGAACGTGGGAGCGAAAGGGAGCTTAAGAAATGCCTGAATAAATAACAGAGGAAACTAACGGCAGAAGAAAGCCAAACGGGTGCCCAGCGCTTGCACACTAAACATACAAATACAAGGAGGACTACAGGCTGCAGGTTAGATGGAGGGGTGGGTATACTGCCTATATACGCCACAGTAAAGAAAGGTCATACACAGAAGATTACAAATACACTGCGCCACAAAGAGTCCAGGTTTGAGATCGCAATTTTACATTTAATTGTACACAGGAAGTCAGCCTGACACGTGTTTCGAGCTATCCAGCTCTTCTTCCGGGGCTTTGATGATAGCACGGCTCACAACGTAACTCTATTAGCTGAGGAGATTTCCCAGACCAAGGTAACAATTACTCTTATGATTTTGCCAGCGTTCGAGGACACTGCAGTGCTAATTTTTCATCCTGTCAGAGTTACCCGCAATTGCGAAGCATAAGAGTAATTGTTACCTTGGTCTGGGAAATCTCCTCAGCTAATAGAGTTGCGTTGGGAGCCGTGCTATCATCAAAGCCCCGGAAGAAGAGCTGGATAGCTCGAAACACGTGTCAGGCTGACTTCCTGTGTACAATTAAATGCAAAATTGCAATCTGAAACGTGGACTCTTTGTGGCGCAGTGTATTTAGAATCTTCTGTGTATGAACTGAATAAATAATACAACAGCCTCCCTGCGAGTCATGAAAGGATAAGAGGCCTTGTTAAAAGTTCAGTGGTGCAAGAAAAAAACAAACCGTAATTCTGTTACCAACACTGTTTTGGGTGGTAACGGAATTACTGCCATTTTTCCCATACCGCCAAATTATCATTTTTGGCAGATTTACTGCAGGCTGAATTACTGTGCGGTAAATCTGTTGAATTTTGGAGGAAAGGTGGCAAATTCACCTCCAGCTTGTTACTGGAGGTAAATCCTCCACTTTAACTAAAGGATTAATCAGTGGAATTTCCTGCATGGTAATTCCACTGGCGGTAAATCCACCAAAAATCCCCAAGGAGTCCAATGGACTCCAAAAATGGGGAGTTAGCACCACTTGTAATCCCGTGGTAACCCCACGGGACCAAGTAGCGGTAACAGTAATCGAGTTTTAAAATAATCCCGCAGAATTACCACCAAATTACTGCAAAACTCGTAATGAGGCCTACAAAAATGGGGAGATAGCACCACTTGTAATCCTGTGGTAACGCTATGGGACCAAGCAGCATTAACGGTAATCAGGTTTTGTGCTATTTCAGAGGAATTACCGCCAAATGACCGCAAAACTCTTAATGAGGCGTACATTCTTCATGCCTGCTTGTGTGTTCATCATGGTAGCTGCCTCCTGTTTGCTCAGCAGTTGAGAAAGATTCTATGAGAGGAGTTGTTTTACGAATGATATGATATGGCATTTATAACACGCCTATACACCAGTGTTTCAAGGCGCGACAAGGCAAGTAAGGGGGAACAGAGGGAAGACAGAGACAACGATCTTACTAGGCCAAGTGACATTGAGATCGTGCAAGTGCAGGGGAGGTGGGAAAGGGGGGGAAGGGGGATGCAGTACATAGGATAAAGGGTAAATAAATAGATGCTTTGAGTGCAAATGACAGTCTTTCTTGGCACACAGGTATTCCAAATCTTAATATGTCACAATATGTCTCGTTGTGATACTTTAGGCGATGTACCTCTGCTCCCAGAGAACAGACGTAAGTGTTTGGGATTCATAAAATTCACACCTATCCAGCAAGCAAGCGAGCGAGTGCTGCACAAATAGAGAAGAGGTCATTGATAGCTTGGGGAGTGGTGGACGGCAAGAGAAGGAAAAGGTTCTGGCAGGGCGACAACAATGAGAACAGAAGAAAGCACACAGGACAGTAGTACTAGATAAAAGAACATCAGGACGATTAAAGCTCAACGGCAGGCAGCACCAGCCGCAATTCCTAAGGTTTTTGCGACCTCTAAAGATGCAACCAAAATAGGGACATGGCAACAGTGATGGACAATATGGAACAGGACGCCCGTTTTAGTAAGCATCTTGCCCAGTGAATGTCTTAAACCTGGACTTTGTCTTTTGAAGTTTGCTTGCGCAGTAACACAGGTGTCTGGCTCATCAATGTGTAAATGCTACTGTAAAACGACGACAGAGTTCTCATCTTTGACCAAGTGAGTATGCCGGACTCCTGGAATGGAGGCTCTCTGGATAGGATAGCATTTTGATATACGCTGGTGTAGCCAAAGCTGGGTCGATGCCTTGGCAGTCAGTCTGCTGGGGGCCTTGCTTTCATGGCATTAGTACCCTGAGCAACATGTCAGGAACATAATAGCTACAATATCAATAATTTAGGCTGGGCTTGGCTGTTAACAACCCCAATCTTCTACCTTGGCTTGGGGTAGCGGGTCATTAATGGCCAAGAATGCCTGCAAATGTAGTAATAAAGTAGATTATATCCCAGGGATTGATGTGACTTCCCTCATTGGCCAATTTCTGGGCTACATGAACTGGTATGGCTCAAAAAATCAATACAGCCCAGAAACTGGCCAAGGTGCGAAGCCTCGCCATTCCCCCAAGTTGCTGTGCTGGCGGCATGGCTCTCAGTACTGTGCTCCCGCTAATCAGTTCTATGTGTTATTTCTGCATTTTAACGGCCAAACACAAAAAAGACCGTTCATTTTCAGACGATATTTTGTGGGATGTTTAAAATGCTGAAATATGACATTCTGACCCCCCCCCCCCAATCCCCTCCAACCCACCCTCTCCTGCTGGTTTTCTGGAAAATCAGGGATTTTTCTCCCCTGAATTCCCCCTTTCGTAACCCACCCCCACACATTCACACAAACACACATTTACCCCCCTACTCCCTCCATTCCCGGCCAAAAATATTCCCCCTCCTCTCCGCACACACTAACACACACATACACACACACAACATAGGAAATACACTTAACTCGCTCTCGCAACTTCCCTCGTCTGGCTGCCCCGTCAGCCACTGCGCACACTCGAGTGCAGCACGGCCATGACAGCTTCATTTAGAAAAAACGCTCCGAGCGGTCTCCGAGAAGTCTTTCTCAATCGTCTTTTTCCCCCCGCTATTTTATAAGCGCTTTATTCACTCCATGCACTCTAATCATGGGAGTGCTGTGCTGACAGTCCTTCTGCCAGAGTCGCATGGCTGTCAGCGTGGCACTCGCTCTCATCATGGGAGCGCCACGCTGAAAGCCATGCTGTGGCAGCGCTCTCAGTGCTGCTCTCCTCCTCGCCCAGGGCCACACCAGACAGATGCAGCCCGGGCACCAAAATCACCCACCCCTCTCCCACCACCCCTTACCTTCTTAAGGTGGCGTGGCAGAGGCCCCACTGCCAGCACAGCTCTACTCCTTGCCCCTGAGTCACACCCAACAGATGCCGGCCGGGGTACAGGAATCACCTAACCCACACCCCCGCTCCTTACCTTTCTGGGGGAGGGAGCAGCCATGCGACCACTTGCTGATTGCAGTTTTCACCGGGCCACACCTGGCAGACACGGCCGGGCTGGTTTCTTTCTAATCAAGGTTGCATGTGGTTGCTGGGAACTAGACAGTTCCCAGCAATCACTCCAGGTAGATTGTCTTTACATTTTTTTAAAGGGACAAAATAGCTTTACAGACCGCGCCCTAGGACCCTACTGAGAGTTACGGGCAAATGCAGTAGTGTGCCTTTTGGTATAATGGAAATAAATGTGCAGGTGCAAAATAAACTGTGGGCCTCATTATGAGTTTAAGAAAACTCTATTACCATTAGAGCATGGGGGTAACAGTCATTTTATGACTGATGTAGAATCCTCTGGAAGCTACAACTGGTCCCCATTTTGAATCACATTGAACTCCATAGGTGAAATGTGTTACCTATGAGGTAATACAGCTTGGCTAAGATTGCAAGATCAATTATCTTGTCCCGAAGTAGCCAAAACCACACCAGTGTGGAGAGGTAAAACTTGTGGCCTTCGTGAATGCATGTTGTACTGTTACTGCACTACTCGTAATGAGGCAGCCTCATAAGTGGGGGGTGGATCGGGGCTTCATGTTTTCCTACGTATGTCCCGATGGAAACACACGCCCTTCGCACTCAGGCGAGATGAGCCGCTTTTGTATCGGGAACTAGTTTGGCCCGTGCAGTTGTGACAGCCCCAGAAAGCTCTGTTTTGGCCCTCGGAAGTTAATGAGCGATGGGTGGGGGTGCAGCACGTGGGCGAGCATCTGCGTGTCGGGTCCAACGAGCTCTCGCGCGCGCCAATGCATAGCTCTCATTCTTGGACCAAGCAGCAGCAGACCACTGGTACTTTGTCAGTCTCACAGAAACACACACTGTGCAGAGGTCACCAGTGCCGGGAGGAGACCTGGCGTGGCGCACCATTACAAAATCACAAATGTGCAGTCTGGGAACCCAATGGGAGGCGGCCATTGTGAAAACATTTTTCTCAGCGGTGGCCGTGAACTGGAGATGCAGGTGCATTGCTGGGCCCGCGAGCCCTCACACTGTGCGCTTCTGGCACGGCGCGGCCTCCGGCCTGGAGCCCTGGAGCGCTGCAGCCAAGCTCCAAATCCAGGCCTCGTTACTAGATCAGGCAGGAATGTCACTCCACATCCATGCTCTCCAGACATTCATCACGACAGAAGGGAAATCCCCGTCAAAGTATTGCAGCCTGCAACATTTCAAATTAAAAGGTTAGTGGTGTATATATATATATACACATTACTTTGCGGCGGTCGCTGCACTACAGTTAAGTTGAGCATCAAGTTCCATAGGAAACCTGAAAATGTAATTGCTAATAAAATTTGACTTGCATGATGGATTTGGCTGATATTATGCAAACAAAAAGATTGTCTCTGCCTCCTCCCACATTTTGGGAACGATTCATTAATAAATGTAAAAGATATTAAGTAATAAAAAAAAACGGGGGGGGCGTGGCTACATGGCGCCGGGAGGAGACCTGCTCTTGAGGAGCTCCCGTCTATCCGACACTGATCCTGACATTTAAGCTGCATTCATAGCGAAATAGTACGCTGTCAACGCATCCCCGGACGGGGGAAGGTGCAGCACGGGGAAGGAGCGGATGGTGCTGCGAATCAGTGCTACACCGGAGGAATTGTGATCACCGGAGTGTGGCTGGGCTCCTGTGACTTGGGAGAGAGAAAATGGCGGCGCACGGACAAAGGGTCATAAATTGACCGAGGCGCCGTGGACGGTAGCGTGATCCTACTCTGCCCAGACGAATCTGCCCCAGAACTGTGGGCGAGACAGCACCTGAACGGTGTGCGATCAACAGATCCGGCAGCGGGAGGTCCGCGGGCACGGGAGGCGGACCCCGGGACTGGGAGAGGAGGAGGAGCGGCAGGAGCGCCACAAGCACCCCGGCTCCTGGACACCAGAGAGTGCCGCGTCGGGTCGCCCTCGAGAGGACTAGGTGTAGGGAGTGCCGCAGGGGCACACCACCATCAGTGCGGTTGCCGGGTGGCAAGCTTGCGGTGCGTGGAGGCGGGCGAAACGGGGGGATCTGAGGAATCGGGCCCTGGAGGCTGGACGGGCCACGAGTCGCGGTCCCCAACGCAACAGAGATACATACAGAAGGCGGTGACGAGACCGAGATAGGGCCGGTTCCCTCGGGTGGGGGCCCTCAAATGCTGTAGCAGGACCTCACGGGAACACTGTGGGCGAGTGCGCCGGGAGGCAGCACTCCCCCGAACATCAGGGATGCTGCTGACAGATAGCGCACTCGGAGAGTGATGCTTGATCGGCCCCCGGCCAAGCCACATCGGAGTTTACAAAGGTCGGTCTCTGCCCGCGCGTGGGCCAAGTATTGGGGAAAGGTTGCCTGCCGCACGGCTGGCGGCTGCTGGGGGGAAAGAAAGGTCCAGACGCGAGCGGCTGGCTCCACACCGCGGCCTCGGCTCCGGAGTGGCTGTTGCCCAAACACACAGGCCGGAGAGTGCAAATTGAGGCACTGGGAGCACTGGTACTGGGAGCACAGGGCGATTGGGAAGAGGCATATGAGGCTCATGTGGGGGCGGTGTGTACAGGCCCCCACGGGCACACCAACAGTGGCACACACGGAGTGGAGGCAGCGGAAACAAGTGCGGACTAGGGGTGATCTGCACAGTGGGGCCTGCTGCTGGGCAAACCTGCAATCATCAAGGAGCTGGAAGGAAGCACCCAGCATAAGATTGCGGGCGGGTAGGCCCAAGGGCCAACAAAGAGCCGGAGTGGGGGAGTGCAGAGAGAGGCTCCTAACCACTGGCCGCCAGAAGAACCTCTGCAGGGACTGGCTGAGTGACACTGCGCAGGAACTGGTGCATGGGAGGACACAGTCTATTCTAGTAGTGCAGGGAGTGATATGGACATACTTGAATAAGGCTGCAGTTGCCTCAGAGCACTAAGAGGGGCCTGACGCTAGGTTGACTGTCGCAAGTGGGGCAGCTCAGCTGGCTTGAGCCTATACAGCACGGAACAATGACTTCCAGAATTGTCAGACCCAAGAACAAGCAGCCCACTCTGGACGCCTACGCTAAAACTTCCCCAGGGGCGGAAGGAAGCAAAAGCAAGGACGACATCACCATGGTAGCAGCCGACACACCGGGCACGATTCAGGAGGTGCTTGCAGCGATTGCGGAACTGAAAATCGCCTGGGAGACCAAGCTGGGCCTGGCGATGAACGAATTGAAAGTGGGACTGGACCTCAAGATCGGCGCGGTCCAGGAAGAAGTTAATTTGCTGAGGCAGGACGTGAGGACGCTTGCAGAGCGCACTGGAACCTTGGAAAAGGAGATGGCCCCAAACACGGCAGCATGTGCTGCCCACGGATCGGAAATACATGCCCTGGTGCAGCGTGTGGGCAACTTGGAGAACAGGGCGGAGGAGGCAGAAGGGCACGCGAGATGCAACAACATCTGCATAGAAGGATTTCCGGAAGGAATGGAAGGGCCGAATCCGACAGAATATGTGGAATCCATGCTCTTGCAAGAAATAACTGGCGGAGCACTGACCCAGGGCTTTGCAGTTGGGAGAGCGCACAGGGCCTTGACAAGGAGACCACCTCCGGGATCCCCCCCGCGGCCGCTGATCGAAAAGATCCTAAATTACCGTGACCGAGAGAAGATACTTGAATTCTTCCGGAAGGGAGGCACGATCGTAAGAGGGCCGGCGAAAATCACAGCGTACCCGGATTACACTTTGCACGTGCAACGTAGCAGGATGAACTTTGGGTCGGTGAAATGGAGGCTCAGAGATGTTGGCCACAGATATATGCTACTTTACCCGGCTAAACTGAAAATGTTCTATAAGAACAAAATCCTGTTTTTTGAGATGCCGGTGGGAGCCATGGACTGGCTGGACATGCAGAGTCGCCCCCAAGAATCAGGTATCCAGACAGAAGCTGTGGAAGATAAGTAGCACAAGGCTGGGGCATCTCAGGTCATATAGCACAAGACATTGGGACTTGAACATAGTACTAATTGAGGCTTGCAGGAATGCGTTGTAGGAGATATTGGTTAATGGGATCCGCCAGCAGCAAGTATTTCTAATTAGACAAGAGGGAGCTCCTGGGAAGCATCGCTTAAACCCCTGTGAGGAGGTACCTGCAACGGACACGGGGGGTGGAACCGTCAACTCCCAGGGAACAGGTGGACATGGGGAGCAATACGAAGACGAGCCCAGCGAAAACAGCAGAAGCAGAAGAACCGCAGCAGAGAGCTGCAGCATGGGTAGTTACTTACCATGTTGGAATCCCAACCCGGTGCGGTGGACGTCCCGGAGTCGCCAGCCCGGGCTGGGAGAGGGGCGGGAGCAGTGGCAGGGAAGTGCCCGCGGCCGACATGACCCGCGGCGGAGGTCGGGCAGAGCCAGGGAACAGGAGCGGGAAAGTGCGCGCAGCCGGCACAGCCCGTGAACAAGGTCGGGTGGAGCCTCAGACGTCCGGACCTGCCCATATGTGCTCGGGCCCCGGCGGCACTTCAACAGCACTGGCAAAAGCGGCGTAGGGCTTCCCACTATGCTACAGGGGCAGGCGGAAGTGCCGGTGGGGAATCCCAGCCTTAAGCGAGGCGGGCCAACGGCTTCCCCACCAATGACAAACGAGTCAGACATGAACACTGCTGATTGGTGGGGCTTTGAAACCTGGGTGGAAAACAAAAGCCCGCCGTTTCTAACAAACGCTGTCTGTCATATCCACAGGACGCCGAGACAGAGAGTGCAGTCAGCCCAGAGTGGTGGGCCTATCCGGATCTCACACATTAGGAGACAGTCCCCTTTATCTGGAAAGCATTGGGGAAGAAGAACCCACGGTGAAGGAAACCGCTTGGACTTTCAGTTAATTGACTTTTGGTCTTGAGTTATACAAGAAATAAATATTATTTCAGCAACTCGCCTTGTCTCCAAGCCTCGTACTTCCACAAGTGGCAACGAAGGTGGGATTGACGGCGGCGCGATGGAGGCATTAATAAAAACCCTGTCGGAAGGACAGCAACAGCTGCAACAGTTGGTGCAGCTACAAACCCAACAAGCAGCTGCCGATCGGCAAGCCTTCCAGCAGGCTATGCAGCTACAAAGCACTGTACAAACCACTGCCCAGGACAAGCATCATGAAACCATTTCTAGGCTCACAGAGGTGGTGGCTAGTTCTGGAACTCAACCAATGGTCCCATCCGCCTTTCTCCAAAAGTACAAGGACGGCGAGGACCCGGCATTCTTTTTGACTAGTTTCGAAAGAATAGCGAGAAACGCACAGTGGCCACCAGAGCGATGGGGGCAATATGTCGCCCCATTTCTATCCGGCCTCATGCAGGGAGCCTATCAGGCGGTAAACCCCACCGGCAACACTCCGTATGGGGAAATTAAAGCAGCTTTATGGGATCGCCTTGGCCTTGATGAGGAGGCCTATCGGATCCAATTGAGGGACACCAAGCTGCAGGCTGGCAAGAGCCCACAGCAGTTATATTACCGCATAAAGGACTTGGCAGAAAAATGGCTGTTGACCCCAACCCCAGCTACGCAGCCGGTCCTTGATAAAATCATCCTCGAGCAGTTTGTGGACGCTCTTCCCGGATAGATGCAGAGATGGGTGAGGCAGGATCACCGGCCATCTCTAACGGAAGCCGTGGACATCGCCTCGGCATATCAAAAGGCCGGGTACCACAGAGTGCCACCCCCCGGAATAACAGCACGCATAGCAGTCCCAATAACTGCCCCCCACTTGACCCGGGGAGTCAGACCCCAACAGCTGAGATGGCGACCACCGGACGAGGGCATCCAGAGACCAGACGATAAGAAATACGGGATTGAAGACAAACCCGCTGGGACCAGTCCAGGGTATCGGCAGCCTCAATGCTTTGAATGCAACGAATGGGGCCACATAGCCCGATTCTGTCAAGGAGAAGAACCGCTGAGCCCATGGATATCGGATATCTGAACCCACTACCAGCAGAAAGCCTACCCGGTCCCTATGTGGTGGATATATGAGTCGACGGCCGACCGACACGCACTCTACTTGACAGCGGCAGCAGGCAAACCGCCATATCACCCACTGCAAGTAACAAACCCAACTTACTTAATGTGTCTATACCTATTAAGTCTATCCATGGTGATATAAAACTGTATCCGATGAAAAAGGTAGCCATTGAAGTGAACGGGGAGCTGTCCTGCCTTTTCTGCCTGCCCCGGTAGTCATAGGTACTGATTAACCTAACTTTGACCAGGCCCTAACCGGCCAGTAGGGAAAGGGGGAAGCAGGACCCGAGCCAGATATAGGAGAAGCTATGACTACCCCAGGAACCCCGATCAATAAAAGGAGACGAACCCGTACAGAGTGGTGTCAGGCTAGTTATATGACTAGACCCATCGACTGGAAGATAGAAGATAACGAAGAAAGCATTAGGGGAGAGACCCTAACGGACAACACCCTCAAGATAGCTTGGGAAAGGGCAGCCCAAGAAGGGGATCCAGATGTTTCCAAGGGGCAAGGTTTTGTACTGCAGCAGGGTTTGCTATACCGCAAATACAAGGGTGATGATGGGTCGGTTAAGGAACAGTTGGTGCTACCAAAAACCCAATGTACCGTGGTCATGCAGTTGGCCCACAACCACCCCTGCGGTGGCCACATGGCTTTGCTAAAGACGCAACAAAACATACTCAAACGGTTTTACTGGCCAGGACTCTATGGCGAGGTAGCCCAGTTCTGTAAGAGATGCCCCACCTGTCGGCTAACAAGCGGGGAAAAACCGGCTAAAGCTCCTCTACAGAAGATGCCCCTTATCGCAGTACCCTTCCAAAGGATCGGTATGGATATTGTCGGACCATTAGATCCAGTCAGTAGAGGATATAACTATATGCTTGTCATAGTTGACTACGCCACCCGCTATCCAGAAGCCTTTCCCCTCCAGGGCACGTCGGCCAGGCATTTATGTGATCAGCTTATACCCTTCTTTGCCCGAGTCGGCTTACCCTCAGAAATCATCACTGACCAAGGGACAAACTTCATGTCGGCACTACTCCTGCAAGTGTGTGAATGCCTACAAATCAAACAGCCAAGAACCTCTGTGTACCATCCCCAAACCGATGGATTGGTCGAAAGGTATAACAAAACAATAAAGAAAATGCTGAGAAGAGTGACAGGACCAGACGCCAAGAACTGGGATAGGGTGATACCTCTTGTTCTGATGGTCCTAAGAGACACGCCCCAGTCCTCTACGGGGTTTTCCCCCTTTGATCTGTTGTTTGGAAGACAACCCTGTACGATCCTAGACTTGGTTAAGGAGGAATGGGAAGCCGCCGATGAAATGACCTTGACCGAATACACCGAAGAGCTGAAGAAACATTTAACCGCACTGAGAACTCTGTCGGAAGCCAACCTCTCTCGGGCCCAGACAACTCAAGAAAGGAACTACAACAAGGGAAGCAGGATGAGGAGTTTCAACCCAGGTGACCAGGTACTCGTACTCTTGCCTACCAGCGCCAATAAGTTACTGGCCAGATGGAGAGGACCATACAAGATCACCGACGTTCTCAGTCCCGTGACATATAGAGTGCACCAACCCAACCGAAGCAACCCGGATCAAATATATCACATTAATCTATTAAAAAAGTGTAACGAACCTCTATTGGTGGCCCTGGGAACAACCGGCGACACAGAGACCATCGAAACAGCGAACCCCGATTCTTTGGACCACATCCAGTGGGGAGATGCACTATCGCCAGCCATGAGAGCAGAACTGTTGGATAAACTGCTACCCCACCGAGAATCCTTTTCCACCTTACCAGGGCGTACCAAATTGATCGAACACGAGATAAAGACAGAGCCAGGGAAAATAGTACTTCTCAGACCCTATTGGATACCTGAAGCCCGGAGGTGCATCATAAATACCGAAGTGGATGAAATGCTGCAACTAGACATCATCGAACCGTTAAACAGCGCCTGGTCTTCACCTATAGTACTCGTCCCTAAGCCAGATGGCTCCATACGCTTCTGTATGGACTATAGACAACTGAATGCCGTGTCCCGATACGAGGCATACCCGATGCTGCGGATGGACAAGTTACTAGAGGGACTTGGAGCCGCCCTATACCTGAGTACCCTAGATCTAACGAAGCGATACTGGCAGATCCCTTTACAACCCAAGGATAAGGAAAAAACCGCCTTCTCCACTCCACAAGGACTCTACCAATTCAAGGTCCTTCCCTTCGGCCTACATGGTGCACCAGCCACCTTCCAGAAGCTCATGGAAATCATACTACGACCTCATGAGTGGTAAGCAGCGGCCTACCTGGACGATATCATAATATACAGCAAGTCCTGGGAAGATCACCTAACTCACTTAGAAATGGTCATAGCCGATCTACATAGGGCAGGGTTACACATAAATCCCCGAAAGACTACGATGGGGGCTCACAAAACTAAGTACCTCGGACATCTGGTGGGGGGTGGGGTTCTAAAACCGCAGATGTCCAAAACGGACGCCATACATAGAATCCCAACGCCCGTGAACAGGAAACAAATACGAGCCTTCCTGGGACTCATCGGTTGTTATAGAAAGTTTATTCCCAATTTCTCCTCCGTAGCCGCCCCACTCACCGATGCATTGAGGCTCAAGGGAAACCCAAACTTGACAAACAACGAAGCTGCCCTAAGGGCCATAGCCCTGCTAAAACAAAGGATTGCATCAGATCCCGTACTGTGTTGTCCAGAATTTCAGAAACATTTCTTCCTTCAAACTGACGCATCAGACCAGGGCCTTGGCGCCGTTCTCTCTCAAGAACAAGGAGCGGAGCTACGACCCGTATGCTTCATCAGCCGGAAACTGCTGCCACACGAGCCGGCCTACTCCACGGTTGAGAAAGAATGCCAAGCCATCAAATGAGCCATTGAGTCGCTCAAATACTATCTGGTAGGACGCCGGTTCACGTTATTTTCCGACCATGCGCCCCTCCAATGGCTGGCCCAACACAAAGATACTAACCATAGGGTCCTCCGCTGGTTCCTCTCTCTACAACCCTTTGACTTTCTGACTTTGCATAGACCAGCCAGGTTTCAGTTAGTAGCAGACTACCTGTCCAGATGTTCTCACTGGCCTGATCGGCCTGAACCCGGGGTGGGTACGTGTGAGGAGGTACCTGCAACGGACAGGGGGGGGTGGAACCGTCAACTCCCAGGGAACGGGTGGACATGGGGAGCAATACGAAGACGAGCCCAGCGAAAACAGCAGAAGCAGAAGAACCGCAGCAGAGAGCTGCAGCATGGGTAGTTACTTACCATGTTGGAATCCCAACCCGGTGCGGCGGACGTCCCGGAGTCACCAGCCCGGGCTGGGAGAGGGGCGGGAGCAGTGGCAGGGAAGTGCCCGCGGCCGACATGACCCGCGGCGGAGGTCGGGCAGAGCCAGGGAACAGGAGCGGGAAAGTGCGCGCAGCCGGCACAGCCCGCGAACAAGGTCGGGTGGAGCCTCAGACGTCCGGACCGCCCATATGTGCTCGGGCCCCGGCGGCACTTCAACGGCGCTGGCGAAAGCGCCGTAGGGCTTCCCACTATGCTACAGGGACAGGCGGAAGTGACGGTGGGGAATCCCAGCCTTAAGGGAGGCGGGCCAACGGCTTCCCCACCAATGACAAACGAGTCAGACATGAACACTGCTGATTTGTGGGGCTTTGAAACCTGGATGGAAAACAAAATCCCGCCGTTTCTAACAAACGCTGTCTGTCATATGCACAGGTCGCCGAGACGGAGAGTGCAGTCAGCCCAGAGTGGTGGGCCTATCCGGATCTCACGCATTAGGAGACAGTCCCCTTTATCAGGAAAGCATTGGGGAAGAAGAACCCACGGTGAAGGAAACCGCTTGGACTTTCAGTTAATTGACATTTGGTCTTGAGTTATACAAGAAATAAATAATATTTCAGCAACTCGCCTTGTCTCCAGCCTCGTACTTCCACAACCCCATAGCATTATGCTTAGTTAGGTCACTGTTAGTTCGGTGATGCCCCGCGGGGTCCTAGTCTTCGGTTTACGGGACAGGACCAGACGCGGGTGGGCCTGAGATCCAGGGATGGAGCTGGGCATTTGTTGGGGCTGGGGAGGGGGCAAGTGGGTGGGTTGTGTGCAGTGGGGTATGGTTGGGAAGAGGGGGGGTTGGTAAGGCTGGGTGGGTTAAGAGTCATGAAACGGCCATCATGGTAGACATCAGCGGGAGTGGAGAGGGGAAGAATATCAAACTGATGGCATCGGGTAATCTCAGGGTCGTGACCTGGAATGTACGGGGCCTCAATAGTTATCTAAAACGTAATAAGGTGATGATGTACCTAAAGAGGATGCGGATCGATATAGCTTTGCTACAGGAGACCCACCTCACCAAAGAAAAGTTGGAAGTGGTCAGTAGAAAATGGAGGGGTAATGTCATTGGGGCCACTTACTCGGCATATGCAAGAGGGGTGATTACATGGGTGGCACCGCATGTGCCTTTTCAGCTGCTCAGCTTGTTGACAGACCCAGAAGGTAGAATGGTGGTGGTGGTGGGACTCCTGGAGAATAGAGACGTGAACATCATAAATCTGTACGCCCCTAACCATGACATGGCGACATACTTTAGGTCCCTATATGGTAAAATCAGTCCCCTGGCGGGTGGCGCAACAATCTGGGGAGGGGACTTTAATTGCA
Source organism: Ambystoma mexicanum (assembly GCF_040938575.1). Lineage (NCBI taxonomy): Eukaryota > Metazoa > Chordata > Amphibia > Caudata > Ambystomatidae > Ambystoma > Ambystoma mexicanum. Next base: position 1,434,949,242 of record NC_090935.1, read on the forward strand.
CTCTGAACCCTAGGGTAGACAGGTCGGATGGCAAATCAGAAAAGCCAGCGCCAGCAGCCAAAGCACTGAGGACACTGCTCACGGATCTCGGCCTGGAGGATGTGTGGCGACGACTGCACCCGGTGGACAGGCAATACTCGCATTACGCGGTGCCACATGACCTGCATAAGAGGTTGGATTATGTGTTTGCTGCGACCGAGATAGTGGGAGAGATGGTGGGCGCGGAATACAAGGCCCAGGTGCTCTCTGACCATTCACCTTTGGTCGTAGAGTGGCGCCACCAACCCCCCAGAGCGAGAATCCCGACATGGAGGCTCAGAACCGAGGCTCTACAGGACGCGGGATTCCTGGAAGACCTGCGTGAGGCCATTGAGGAATATTTTGAAATTAACGTGGGCAGCGTACACTCTGTGGGAACAGTATGGGAGGCATTTAAGGTAGTGGTGCGAGGGGTGGCCATATCAAAACCCAAGGGGCTCCAAGGGGGCATTGAACGGGAACTGTAAGACACAGAGAGAGAGCTAGAGGCCCTGATACAAAGTGAGGGGACCTCCCAAAAGGACAGAGCCAAGATAAAGGATTTACAGATGGCCTGTAGCGAACTCTGGGCCAGACTATGCAGGTTAAAATATAAGAAATACATTGAGAGGCTACATGCAGGGGGGGATAAACCAGGTAGATTGCTGGCTTGGTTATTAAAAAAAAACGAGACCCCCCGCCCGATGATCAGAGAGATCAGGGACGCGGATGGTCACATCTGTAATACCCAAGAAGGGGTAAACGAGGAGTTCCTCAAGTGCTACAGACGACTATATGAGGATGTAGGAGAAGAATGGGTCAAGAGATACAAGAAACAATTGAGGCCATGGAGCTGCCCACCTTAGATGATCAGAACGCGCAGATTTAGATGCCCCCATCACCCTGGACGAATTGGAGATGGTGATCCAACATCTGTCCACATGTAAGGCGCCTGGGTCGGATGGGTTACCCAGTGAGTTTTTTTAAAACATATAAGCAGGAGCTACTTCAGCCGCTGCTTGCCATGTTTAATGAAGCCTATGAGCAAGGGGAATTGCCGGCGTCGCTCCGTGAGGCAGTGATCGTCCCACTCCTCAAATCAGGCAAGCCGGAGGTGGATTGCGGGTCCTACAGGCCCCTGTCTATGCTCAATCAAGACAGCAAAATACTCACAGCAGTGCTTGCCAATAGACTGAAGAGGGTAATCGTAAACTGATACACCCGGACCAAACAGGCTATGTCCCTGGTAGAAATATTACAGACAACCATAGGAGGCTGCACCACATCATTGATCACACCGAGGGGGACTCGGGCGAGCTGGCCATCATGTCATTGGACGCGGTGAAAGCTTTTGATTCAGTGCGGTGGCCATGGTTGAAGGCGACCCTGAAAGGATACGGGATGGGGCCAGGTTAAATCAGATGGGTCCAGATGTTATATAGCTCCCTGATTGCGAGAGTTAAAACAGGAAACATAATTTCTGACAAATGCCAGCTCAGCAGGGGGACCAGACAAGGATGTCCCTGGTCGCCCATGTTATATATTCTGGCCTTGAAACCGCTGACAATCTGCCTGAGACAACAATACGGAGAGGTGGGGATCAGCACGACAGGAGGCACACACCTGATATCACTGTATGCAGATGATGTGCTCCTCTATTTGCGCCACCCGGAGGAGAACCTGCAATATGTGCTGGAGGTGATGGACCACTATGCCGCCCGCTCGGGCATATCGGTGAACCCCGGGAAGTCCAGTTTGTTCCCTTTGGGAGGGTATAAGAGCATCCCTCTGGAGAGATTACCCATCCTGCGGATACCCTGGCAGCCTGTGACGTTCAGGTATCCGGGTGTAAACATTTACCACAAGACAGAGGCAGAGCATAAACATAATATGGAGAAAGCAATTGAGGGAATTAGAAATAGCATGGCGTTCTGGTCTCGCTTACCCCTAGCCATGATGGGAAGAGCGGCTCTGCTCAAAATGGTGGTCTTGCCCAGACTCTTGCATTTCTTTGTGAATATCCCGTACTTGATCCCCAGACGCTTCTTTGTGAGATTACATAGCATGTGCAGGGGCTTTATATGGGGCAACTCAAGGAATAGAGTGGCCCTATGAAAATTGCAAAACACATGGGGTAAGGGGGGCATTAACCTGCCTAATTTCGAATTGTATTACTTGGCGGGGCAGCTGTTGTATGTGGCTAGGTGGTTGTCTGCAGAGGACTCGGCGGAGGCTAGGCTCTTGCGGGGGGATTCAGCTCCATACTTCCTGAAGGAGACAGTGTGGCTGCATAAACCTAAAATGGCGGGGATGGGGATATTATTGAGGTTGGGCTGGGAAGTTTGGCACAGAGCATGGAGAACGGTGGGCGACCCGGACCCGCTTACTCAGCAGGCCCCGCTGGCGGTGTTATGCGGGGTCAACTCCCAACTGTTTAAAGGGGTCTGCAGGTATTGGGAACCAGTGGGACTGGCTACCCTTGGAGATATATGGCAGAAAGGGGAGGCACTGGAATGTCAGAGGCTGCAGGAGGAGACTGGGGTTCATAGAGGCCAATATATTATTTATACCAGGCTCATGAAACGGGTGAGGGAGAGATGGCCAGAGACAATGCTAGCGGAGAACCTGATGCCACCCTGGAAATGATGTATGATGTCTCTGAGGGTGGGCACGAAATATCCAGGATATATGAGCTCCTGAGTGCGAAAGCGGGGAGGGAGCTGCTCCAAATGAGGAATGATTGGGAGGAAGAGGTAGAAGAACCCATGACAGAGGGACAGTGGGATAGAGCTCAGGGGTACCACAAAAAAGTGTCACGGAATGCAAGACTCCAGCAGATCCAGTTATATGTCACTCACAGAGCCTATTTGACCCCTGGCAGAATAGCCAGGTTTGGAGGCTCGGCTATACAGAAATGTCCCAGATGCGGGGAGGAGGAGGCAGGGCTGCTGCACATGTTCTGGGCTTACCCGAGGTGCGGAGATTTTGGGAAGAAATAAGGATGAGAATGGCCAGCGGGGGAGTGGCGCTTGATGTGAGGTCTGCTTGGGCATGCATGCTTGGTAGTTTTCCCAGGCCGCGTAATTTAAAACATATTAGCAAAATGAAGGACCTGGCCTACGTCTTGGCCAAGCGTAGAATTGCAATGTGTTGGAAAGCGGCTCATAGGCCCAGAGTGGAGACATGGTGGGCAGATCTCTTGAAGTGGGCAGAGGCAGAAACTGTGGTATGGTTTGAAGCTGTTACTAGGGGGGGCGAGGAGGAAGTGGGCCCCCTGATAGCCTGGAGGCAGCTGGTGACCTCATTGGTTAACTCCCACCAGGTCAATCATGAAACGGAAGACTCAGATGAGTCATCAAGCGCTGAGATTCCTGAGAATACTCTTGCAGATGGCACGAATGAGACGGCTCGAGTTTATGGGGAGGGAGGGGGGAAGACTGAGAATAACACTGTATAACAAGATGTTTTGATATTGTTTATGAACGTCCTAAAAGGTTGTAACGTTTGAGGTGTGGTTTGTTAAAACAATAAAAATTGTTTAAAAAAAAAAGTAATAAAAAAAACCCTCCTTTTGGCCTAGTCCCATTCATTTCCCAATAGAGAAAAAGTCAAAATGACTGTGCAGCGTACAAAAAAAAAAACGATGGACGGAATTGGACGAGGTATGAAACAACTTGGGCACAAAGCGTTAACTCGATTTCCGGGAGGGGTTGGAGGTTATTCCATCGAATCATTGTTATAATCTTTGATGAGAAGGGGGTGCCCCCTTTGCTTACAATTATAGCTAAATAAGTGCCCAACAATGCATCAGCAAGGTCTTTCAGAAATTAAAAAGCCAACATTTTGTTTTTGGTTTGATGCAAGAGAGAACCAGGTTGTAACTGTTATAACCAGGGTTAGCCGAAATCGAAAAGTGGAACAAACACCATTTGGAGGTGGAAGAAGGATGAAATCTCATCTGAATGGAGGTGGGGAGGGAGAAAGAGGACTCCATGAGAAATTGGAGAGTTGGGGCTGGCTGGAGACCAAATTCAGAGCTCAAATGTTTTCGCAGAACCAGGGTTACACTGGGGATAGTAGAAAAGGGGAATGGGAATGAGAGTGCGTCACGTGAAAATAAACAGGGTTATTTGCAGGTGTTTACAGATAAGTGGGATCATTTGTAGTACATTGCAAATAATACTGCGGTTATGGGAAAAACATTTTTTTTTAAAGCGAGAGTTACGAAAATGAGATTATTACAAAAAAGAGGAATTTTACATGTACATTGAGGTGGGGGCAATCGGTGTGGCCGAAGGATATGGTTACTGGGTTACCTTAAGGAACCAAATGGTGCAATGTAGAAAGTGGCCACAGAGGAAGGCTGTGGCCACCGATTGGGTCAAACAGAAACATATTGGGGGAACATGTACAGTTCACAATAGCGAAGGCTGTGTCAACTGGCCATGGGCGAAGGCCATGGGTAGTGTTCCGGTAGTGTTTTTTTAATATTCAGTGGGCATGGCCAAAGGCCCTGGCTAATGGGCCCGAACGACATGTATAGTGGGCCACTGTCTTTAGTGGGTCCAAAAGAAACATATTGTAGGACCATGTACAGTGGACAAGGTCGAAGGCCTTGACCACTGGCCATCACCAAAGGCGATGGCTAGTGGCCGGTAGTGTTTCAAAATATACAGTGGGCATGGCCAAAGACCCTAGCTAATGGGCCCGAACGACATGTTTAGTGGGCCACAGTCTTTAGTGGGTCCAAAAGAAACATAGGCCATGGCTAGTGGCCCATAAAAAAACCATTGTATAACTAAACCCTTAAAATTCACTGAAAAACCTTAGATAAGGTACAGTTAAATTGTGCAGATTTAACGCAACAAATCCTTACAAATTCTGCTGTTGTGGGAAGTCATGAGAAGCTTAACTCGGCACATTCCCATTGCAAAACCCATGAGCACATACATATTATAAGAGAAGGGATTCACAATGACATACAACATGGCATTATGGGGGACATCAACGGGAGCTCGCCAATTTAAGCTAGATATGACTTCCAACATCCGCTGAATTTCAAGGGTGTTGTTGCATTAAATCTGCACACAACTTAACTACATCTTAACTAAGGTTTTGTCAGTGAATAGATATATTCATATATATCACCAAATTTCATGCCACCAAAGTTGAGGAAGGACGAGGTAGAGAACAAACTAGAGGATCTGACATTTCTCCTTTAACAACTAAGGACCTCACCAGCCTGATATGCCTAGCTCATATGGAAGAGACTGATCTATTAGATATGGATGAAGCAGCTATGGTTGACAACACTACTCTGCAAGAACAATATGGGATAGTTACTGATATTAACTGTCCCACTACCTTCAAGCCCAAGTCCACTTTTTGTCCCAATATCATATGTGGACCAATTGATGTCTTTGAAGACTTGGTTATGAAAGAGTTTAAAGAACTTTCTAGCAAAATACCATCCTCGCTCAAAAACCTCAACTATTCTCAGCTGCAAGCACTAAAAACTTTGAAACTAGACCACTCCATTGTCATACGTCCATCTGACAAAGGTGGAGGCATAGTGGTCATGGATAGTGACAAATATGAAGCAGAGGCCATGAGACAATTGAATAACATCGACAATTACATACCTGTCAAGAAAGAAGTACTAATGGAAACTAATTGCCTCTACCATAATATGCTAAACAATTGGTGTGACTTGGAACTTATTGATAAAGATGAATATTTCTATTTGAAAAATCCTCACCCCACTACCCCTGTAATTTACTTTAATCCCAAGGTCCACAAAAGCATCATTGACCCACCTGGTCGTCCCATAGTCTCTTTCATGGGAAGTCTATTGGAAGATACTTCCAAATACCTGGCCATTATTTTCAGCCATTTGTCACCAGCCTGAGTTCATATATACGTGATACCTCTGACCTATTAACTAAGCTCAACAATGTTAATTGGGAACCTGAATATTTGCTAGTCTCCCTAGATATAGTCTCCTTGTATACCTCTATACATCATGAAGCTGGAATAAAAGCATGCAAATTCTTCTTAGATAGTAGGTCCATTAGCTACCGCCAGCATAATGACATGCTTTTGCTCATGCTACAGTTCTGTCTTGAACTTAACTTTTTCCTGCATGATACCCAGATTTACAAGCAAACACAGGGAACGGCGATGGGCTTCTGTATGGCCCCCACTTACGCCAATCTATATATGGGGTGGTGGGACTCAGAGGGCATGGACGGAAGAATTGGAGCACCTGACCAAACATATCATTGTCTGGTATTGTTTTATTGACGATCTATTTCTTATTTGGGATGGTTCAGAAGCAGAACTAGAACTATATGTTAACATCCTTAATGACAATGTATTAGATTTGAGACTAACTACAGTATGCAATAAGAGGGAATTCGTTTTCCTGGATGTAGAATTTCAGATTCTTAACAACAATCTCACATCCAAACTGTAAAGGAAAACTACCAGCTCCAATTCGACCCTCCATGCCAAGAGTCACCACCCGAAAACATTGATCAAATCTATCCCCAATGGTGAATTTTTGAGAGCCAAACGTGGCTGCAGCAACAATACAGACTATATGTCTGAAGCCAAGCACATAGGTCAGAGATTCATTAAGAGAGGCTATAGTAAAAATACCATTTCAGGCTGTTTTAACAAAGCTGAACAAACTACTAGACAGAACCTGTCCACGATTAAAAAAGAACCCAAACCTAGCTTAATTCGGTTCATTACTGGGGTTAACAATCAAGCCAGAGAAATGAAATCCATTATGAGAAAATACTGGGGAATACTTCTCACAGATGCACACCTTCAACCAGTGTTAGATGCTACTCCTAAAATCACCTTTCGTAAGGCACCGACCTTAAAAAATATGTTATCCCCCAGCCTGAGGCCTATTGAGAAAGTTGAAATGCCACACCTGCTAAATAAGAATTCACGTGTTAGCTTTTGGAAATGCGGGAGCTGCAAAATGTGCAAGCACTTATCCAAAATCCCTTTTGTTAGCAGCAATGGCCACACCTGAAGCACAAACATAAATTTGTGGTCTTACCAGATTTGTAGTATATGCCATCTCATGCACGTGTGGCCTCCATTACATAGGTTCCACCATTGGACCGCTCAAAATGCGCATTTTGCAGCATTATAGGGCGATTAAAAATGGTGATATGACATATCCCCTCACTGTTCATTTTAAGGATAAGCATGATGGAGACGTGAACAACATGTCTTTTCAAGGCCTGGCGCACATACCCCCCCATAAAAGATTGGGGAATCGTGAACTCAAACTTAGGCAACTAGAGGCTACCCTTATATGCAAACCAGACACACTGAGCCCGAAAGGACTCAATATAGACTCAGAAATGTATGTGTTTTTACAAACTTAACTTTGTGTTCCATTATATTATTGTTCATATGGAGCCTCATAGATCCATAGGTTTGTGGTAGGGTTTGATGAAGGTTGTTCTGCTTTAATGTAATTATGACTCCATGATTGGGGTTTGTTGGTAATTTCAACAGGGATTACATTTTGAGAGATTTTGGTTTAATGCACTAGCATTCTCTATTAGTCTCACCTTCTGTTCATCTAATCTGAGGAGTACCCTTGGAGCTGCAGCGATCATTATGTCTTTTGTTGCACTTGCATTTTTATTTAATCACTTCTATACCATACTTGTGAGCCCATTGGGTCGCGTTAGAAAATGGGTAGAAAATGGGTGTAAGATTCCTGCTGCTTGCCCCGGATGCTTACCTTTGACCGCACACATCACCCGCTGGGGCCTATGAGAACTGGCTGTTATTTTAACAACCAGAAGTCATTATTAAATCAATAGACACACTGGTGTCATTTTTTGAAAAATGCACACATTTTAACATTTTTATGTTTAGCAAGAAGGCAACATGTAGCGGTTCACTGCTTTACATATGACAGACGGGTTTATGCCATATTCATCTAACTGCACTGGCAGTTACTGGGGATACTGCCCATATTTCGGCTTACCTTCAGCTGTTCCAACATGGCGGCTTTTTTCGATTTTTAGATTCAGCCGGTTTAGAAGCGTTAAGAGCGTTAATGGTCACATGACCATTAGAACACGTGATGTCTGGGAGGCAGCAGGCCGCTCTAGATGCCTATTTTTAAACTCTATGATACATTTGGCGTTATCAGATTTCTAGCCTGACGGAGCTTGCGAGAACAGGCGGAAATCGTGGCTCTCTCCACCTGGATGGATGAGTGTGCGTGCTCTTAGAGCACTAGGTTGCCATTTGTACAGGCATGTTGCCCATGCCTGTGATGAAATATTTATTTATATTTCAATGTACTGTATATTTTTAAGTGAATAAAGGTATATTTTTCTGGAAGTAAGCAGAGTCGTGAGTGCTTGGGTGTCCTTAAACATGTCCAGTAGGGTTTTTTGAATGAAGTGTTACAACCCTATGGATGTTTGTGTTATATATATATATATATTACACAGCCACAGTAGTGGCTGGTGGCTGTGTAGTTATGGTTAAATTGCTGTTTCCATAGGAAGAGCACTTTTTTGGGCGGCCTATAACTCCGCTCCCCCTGGACGAATCCTCTCCAAACGTTGCAAAAAAAAGTGTATGGGCTACTCTGAATTATTTTGCAAAGTTTGGTGATGTTTGGTCCAAGTGGGGGGGGGGGGAGTTATAGGGTGGTCCCAAAACTCCTTTTTTTCCCATAGACTGAATGGGGGAAAAACTTTGTGCACGCCTACAGGCCAAACCGCTGGACGGATTTTCACCAAATTTGCAGCAGGGGCAGGGGCTTGGTCCCGAAAGCGTGCTTTTGTACATTTGGTGACAATCTGTCCAGTAGTTTCCTTTAAAACGACCAAAAAGTAGGTCTAAAAAAATTTGTGATATCAATGTCCGCTGCGCAGTCACACTTGACTGTTCTCTCCGCGGACAAGAAATCGATTGGCTAATCCGTAGCGTCATGTCCGCGGACATGTGGCACTTTCACTGATTGGTTGTGGAACAGCGTGAAGTGCGTCAGATTTCTTCGCTGCCTCCGCCATCTTTTGTTCATGTTTTGGTGTACACAGACATCGCCGGTAACACATACAAAACAAGACACCAATGCACTTGTTATACTTATGAAATACTGTTTCCGAAGGTGAGCTTTAATTAGGTTGGGATGGAATGTGGCAACTCAAAAAGTGGCGTTTTCTTGCCACCAAATTCATACGGTAAAGTGGAAGTTGGTGCTCAATGTACGGCGACCAATGCCTGCGTCTGTGTTACAATGTTTTCAGATTACTATTGAAGTCGGACTGGCATCCTATGTTTTGAAATCTGTTTTTGATGGAAACAGTGGTTCTGGAAGCGTATGGGAGTAGCGGTTCTCATGATGGGATTCTCATATGTTGTTGCAAAGTGAGAATGTATTTGCCTTCTGAGTGAAGGTCAGTTAATTTGCTTTTTTGGTTGCGAGCTCAGTAGGCACACGCATCCAAGTCAATCCATAAGGGGCAATTGTTTTTTGACCTTGAACGAAAGGAAAACTTCAAAAGCTATGCAAGGAATGAAAGATTCGAAAAAAATACCATTTGATAAGGTTATGTTTTAAAAACGTTTGTAAGGAACATGAAATATCAGTTCACGAAGATTCTTTGATGCGAACACATTGCTGCCTGACATGGCCAAAAACAATGGAGGCTGTCAACGGTGGTCGGTCAAAAGGCCGAAAAAAAAATCTCGAATAACAAAAATCTCGAAAAAAAAGGCCGAAAAAAAAAATATCGATTTTTTTTTATTTTTTATATATGTATTTTTGGGTCGGGTAAGTAAAAAAAAGGCTTAAAATAAAAAAAAAATAGAAAAAAAGGGAGGTTATGGGGGACCCCCCCATTTCGAAAAAAAAACGTCAAAAAAATTTTTATTTTTTTTTTTTCCTTTTTTTTCGAGATTTTTTTTTTCGAGATTTATTAATTCGGTATTATGACCATAAACCGCTGTCAACATCATGTAAGTTGAATTTTGACGACTCTACACCGACCCGCGTTTTAATTTTATATTACCAAAACACTAATTGTGACAATCTAACTGAAGTATTATCTTTTTGCGCAGTTGTAATTTTCCTCCAATAACAGAGAGTGCACATTGTCCGCGTTTGCAGACTATGACTAGAGTCACCCTTGTTGACCGTTATTTCTTCTTCTTTGAAATGTTATGCTTGCCCACATACCTTTGTGTATCAGTTTGAACGTTCTTTTGGTCTTGTGTAACATCAAGACATGTAATTATTTCTTGCTTGTCCACTCATTTTGGCTTCATAACTGAATTACCATCTCACTGTGTAGTTGCCCTTTATTTAAACCTTACGGCGAGTGCTGATTATCGCCGTTTGTAGGCTGTCACTATATGTACCCATGGTGAACGCTAATATTTCCTTAAAATGTCATGTTTGTCCACTTCTATTTGTGTACTACTTTCCACAATCTTTGTGTCTTTTTTGGAATTTTTTCCTAAAGGTTGGGTATTGACACAGATTTTCTCTTACGTTTTCCGCCTAGCTACATCTTGCCGTACTGTGCATGGCATGGTTTCCAGATGCCGAGTGACGGCTTCTTTCAATGCCAGATGCAACTGCTTGTGACCGGCTGCCTGTTCATCACAATGTTGTGGGATGACCGGCCTGGCCACCTTTGTCCCTATGCTGAACTAGGTATTAGGAGTAACATAACATCATTTATGGTGGTGTAGGGCAAAGGTCATGGCGCCATCTTGGAAATACCTGTGCAAACAAAGCGGGTGCTTTAACAGAAACGCATACTTTGTGTGTGGGAAAATAACTACGCGTGTCTCACCATGAACATTTTCAATGACGCCCTTAGAACCATTGTTAAAATTTAATTGAAAATGGGATCAATCCAATGGTCTCTGACAGTTGTTTGTTAAATAAAACTACTTAACAAATTCTAAAATGTTAACGTTTTCTTTTAAAATCCAGTGTATCATTTCAAAATGTAAGGTACCACAATGTACGTCGATGTGTGTTTATTTACAGGTTCTGCGTCACGGCACGTACTTTTGCTTTTTGGAGGCTGTCATGGAAAGCGAAGAAGGGCAATGTATGGAACAACCGCCTTCCCTTTCTATGGTGGCCATCTTGAAAAAGGATTTTGTTTTGTAATCGCTGTATGTTTATGTACAGGTTCTGCGTCTCGGCACGTACTTTTGCTTTTTGCTGGCTGCCATGGAAAGCGAAGAGGGGCCATGTATGGAACAACCGCCTTCCCTTTCGATGGTGGCCATCTTGAAAAAGGATTTTGTTTTGTAATCCGGCCCTCCTGTGGCGGGCCGGATTATAACCAGAAATCCTATTTTTCAGTAGCACACGTGAATGCTTTGCAAATCTATAATATTACTGGCAAATCTTATTGCGTCTATGTCCTTTACTGAGAAATACAAAGTACATGGAGTGTATGCAATTTTTTACTTTTATATATTTACACTGTGAAAGGCGGTTCTTTCTTTGTTAATGGATGGCTTTCTTTTTTGGTAGGACAGCTAATAAGGCCATTTGCGAACGGAAATGAGGAAAGAGGCATCAAACAGTGATATGGGGGGGTAGGTGGATGGTGCAAAAATATTGTGCGTTTGTTATTTCTAAGGTTGGGGCAGTGTTTGTCATGCTCCTTCATTACAGCAGTGCTGTTTCCACACTGTCCACGAGGCAAACATCTTACTGTTAAGTGTTTACGGATTCTGGGACACGTTACTGTGCTGTACACAGGCATATTGTCATGTGGTATTCTCCGCAAGGTGTGTAAATAAGTCAGAAGTTACTTTACATTATGGTTACGTACCACTACTATAAACGGATCATCTTTAGCAAAAAACCTTTGCAAAAGGGACAGTATGGTTAAGTTGCTCTACTGAACACCTGTGAAATTGAGTAAAAAAAACTTTGTTAAAGGGACGTTATGGTTAAGTTGCCCTACTAAAAACCCGTAAAATTCACTAAAAGAAACTTTGTTAAGGGAAAGTTATGGTTAAGTTTCGCTACTAAAAACCTGTGAAATTCACACAAAAAAACTTTATAAATGTGACATTATGGTTCGAGGTAAAACCGAAAAACCCCTGAAATTCGACAGTTATGGTAGGCTAAGCAACCATAACTGGCCGCACCACTGTGCACTGCTAACACTAACACCCAGGACATCAAAGATGACATCACAAATGTCATTGATGACATCACTGATGACATCAAATGTACATTTAGTTTTAATGCAGAGGCTCCACAAGGAATTGTAATTATATCATTGGCAGAAAAGTATCAGAGATGATTGAAGAACTAAGATTTGCCACGTAGTTCATTAAGCAATGCATTGATGAAAAAAAACAATTCCATTAATCAGTTCTTTCAGTACATGAACAAACTCATGAAGACATGTAGGCATTGTCTGCAGCATGCACTACAGTGGTGCAATATTTGCAATCTTCCCATGTTGCATACCACATTGATAAATGCTACCATTACAAATGTTTACATGCTGTGAAGCATAAATATGTACGTATGCTTCCTTTACTACATAATTGCACTATTGCTCACATAAACATATAGAGAGCACTATGCATACAAATATAACCATATACAGGGAACATAAAGCATGCACCAAAAAGTGCAGTTTTAATACAAAATGTTCATACCCCAACTAATTAACTTCATGCACAGACAACATTCTTGTGTTTCTGGATTCCTTCTTCAATGCATATGTATGATATGATGTAACCGTACCTTAAGGAAAGTATTGTTAGAACAAAGGAGAAGGGTAAGGACTACAAATATAGAACTTTTACCTTCTTAAACTCCTGACTGACAGTGAAGAAAAGTAACAACAAAATGGAGTCGAAAGGTGGTCGCCTCCTGTCTATACCTAAAACGTTATATCACATAAATGACAGAAGGATAATTATTAGAAAATTATTCCTACAGCTGTGTCCCTAGCGATGATCTTATTAGCCCTGTGTTAAAGAACCTCCTCAGTCGGTGCCAGCCCTAGTAAGTGCTGGTGTGCCGCCTACAATAGGAGTGTAGAGGTCCTCACCCTTTCCTCTCTCACTACTTTTCTAATTTCTAAAAGTAAGTGCACACGTGTTGGGGATCGATGTGTGTATTTAATGTTGTCGCCTCCAGTGCGTGTCTCTTATCACAAAAAAAGGAGATTTCTAAGACCAATGGTCAAGGAACATTTAAAAAGCTAGACTTTCTGTTCACCACATAGTGAGTTAGAAGTAAATAGCTGTGATAGTTCATTTTAAACAAGCCCTTTCATCTCTGTATGTGGGGTATCGGAGTCTGGGTTATCAATCCAGTACTACTTGAAAAGATCAACCGGTTTCAGCGAGATTAATTAGTAGCCGCTTTCTTCAGGACGAATACTTATACCTGTAGTATTCTACATGCGATCTTCAAATCTTTACAAGTTGTAAGGATATTTTCGGTTATCCTGAGGGCTTATTGAGTCAATCTCTAATTCCTAAAAGGTAAAAGACAAGAAAGACAAAATGGAACTATCATCAGTCTTAACGTGCTTCAGCAAACAGGTTTTGTCCACATACTCTTGGGGTAAATTGACTCATAACCTGTATTCTATGCGGTATGTTCTTGTTTTTCTTGTCTGGTGAGCAGTTCTTAGACTCAACTAGAAGTATTCCTTGCTGGAATCTGCAAATAAACGGGCAATAAATGCTAGTCTCCCATTGTTTTCTACATTTGTTTACTGCCCCTTGGGGAATTGTAGCCCAGCAAGAACGACAAACCGACTGAACACTCAGCAAGCTTATTCACCTGTCTTCAATTCCTGATCTTACTGGATGGAAAAGGAGATACAGGATCGATTCCTCTTTCCTATAGGTTAACTCCTTTGGATTTATTCCTGAAAAGAGACAACACAACAGCATCCTTTAGTGTATTATGGATGAGGTATATTGTTGTTAAAGGCACCACTCCCCCTTCCCTGATTACAACTAGGAAAAGGGTGGACTCCTTTGTCACCCATCTGTGCTCATTAAGCTCATACATTTATCCCCATATCTCTGCGAATGCCGCGTGACAATTTTCGGTCATTATGCAAAGTTCGTAATCGATGGCCGGTGAACGGCGCCTATTCGCCAGCTCGAACTACATGCTCGGCAATAGCTGTGTGACGGACTGCAAATACATATTTAGTGGTTGATGGCCTATGGGCGGCGCTCACGTCTATTATCGAACACGGTTGTTCCCCAAATATTGTAAAACAAGGTATAGCATTGCTTACAGTCTATCACCTGTGGACGGCGTGGATTTTTGTGCTTACCTTGATTTCTTTGGTTTCCGCGTTACGTCCGTTTGTTTTTATATTGTCGGCGCGGTCACGTGATTAAATTCTTTAATGTTTGTAATTAAAGTCTTCTCACGCGGCCACAGCTTATGGTGGAGATTTGATTATTACGAATATATGTGTCGCGAAATGCATTTTGCTTCGTAGCTGTCCGTGTTGCAAAGCACACTGCGACTACTGTTGAGCCCCGAGGAGTGCTGGGAATTGTGCTCCCATGTTTTTTGCGAGCGGATGTAGGTGCACACAATAAACTACCGAGTGGGTTCCCAAACATATCCAAGGGCGAATCGATAATAATTCCCGTATCTCCATGTTATTTTATGTGTATTTACGTATGGCTATTAGTATCAGGGTGCACACAGTGACCACCCATGCGCCATGTCTTATATCTATTAGTGTCATGGTACACACTGTGACAACTCATGTTCTCAAGGGAGTGCTGGAAATTGTAGTCCAGTGAAGAAGACAGGTGAATAAGCTTGCTGAGTGTTCAGTCTGTTTGTCGTTCTTGCTGGGCTACAATTCCCCAACGGGCAGTAACCGAATGTACAAAAGAATGGGAGACTAGCATTTATTGCCCATTTATTTGCAGATTCCAGCAAGGAATACTTCTAGTTGAGTCTAAGAACTGCTCATAAGACAACAAGAAAAACAAGAACATACCGCATAGAATCTAAGGTCATCATTAATGTCTACTCTAATGGGACCATCTTGGTCCAAGGCCCTCAGGCCAACCTTCATCTCTTTGATAGACGCTTACCACGCCTTATCAACTTCCTTTCCTCTCCTGCTGTCTCCTCACCCCTTTCCTCGGCTACCTTGCCTTCTACCTCCCTCTCTGCCCCCTCTCGGGCGCTCTCTACACTTTCGCAGGGCGTACCTCTGATCTGTACCCCTCCCCGGAAGTCTTTCAAGGGGGGCAACCTTCTCCACATTGCCACTCTGAACTCCTGCTCTGCTGTCAAACATTCCTCTGACATCTGCCGCCTTCTTGAAGAACTTGACCTAGATGTCCTCAGCCTCACTGAGACATGGTTTACAGCCAGCTCTGTCACCCGCTTTGACACACTCCTACCTGATGGCTACAAGATCCTCTCTGCGCCCAGGCCCAACCGCTCTGGTGGTGGCGTAGCCTCATCTTCCCTGAGTGGCTTCCTGCCTCTGTCATTCCTACGTAGGCCTACTCCTCTCTTGAATGCCTCGTCTGTAGGCTCACTCTCTCGCCAAGCCATTCCCTTACTGTGGCTACTATTTATCGGCCACCTGGTCGGATTTCTTCCTTCCTCTCTGAGTGGGCGGACCGCTCCTCCTCACTTCTGGCATCAACCACTCAACTCCTCCTTCTTGGAGACTTCAACATCCACCTGGATGCCTCCTGTCCCCCCTCTGAACTCTTTCGCAACCTTTGCGACTCTCTCTCACTCACCATTCTTCCCCCTGGCCCGACTCATTCTGCAGGGCACACTCTCGATGTTATGATCTCTTCAGACCTTCCCCTCTCTGTCCCTCTCTCCACTCCTCTCTCCTAGAGTGATCACTTTCTCCTCTCCTTCCACCTCACCTTCCCTACCCCTCAGGCACCTTCATCACTGCCACCCTCCTTCTCGGTCATATGACCCATGAAGCGCGTGTCAGTCGAGGCTTTCGCCGCCACCTTCTCACTCCCCCCCCCCCCCCTTCGGCTGACTCCCACCCTGACACAGCCCTCTCCACTCTGCTATATCTGATACTCTTGATATCCTTGCCCCTGTCCTTGAGAATCCGCCTGAAGCCGAAAGCCAAATGTAACTCCTGGTATGACTCGGATCTCGTCACCCTAAAACCGAGGTGGCTGAGAGGAAATGGCGTGCTTCATGTTCATCCTCTGACAAACTGGCCTGCCGCCTGCTCCAAAGGCAATACTGGCTCTCCGTTCTCACCAAGAAGAGAGCCCTTATCCAAGCCTGCATCTCTGCGGCATCTGGGCCTGACCAGTGATACCCAGGTTATCATGGAGACGATTGAGCAGGATGGCATGGTTGACATTATGAAAGGCAGAAGAGAGATTGAGCAAAATGAGAACACACGGAGTCAAGGTTGGAGAGCAAGTCTTCACGGATGTTCAGGAGAGCAGTTTCTGTGCCTCTGGCAGCTCTGAAGCCAAATTGATGGTCATGAAGACTACCAACAGATTCAGCATGGAGATTAAGCTGGGAGATGGCCAGTTTCTCCGGTAGCCTGCCCAGGAAAGGAGTGATGGAGATTGGGCGATAGTTAGGAGGGGTCGGAAGAGGGTTTCTTAAGAAAAGGGTGCACAAGGGAGTGCTTAAGGGGGGATGGGAAGACTCCAGAGGCGAAGGAGTGATTGCAGAAGTCAGCCAGGGCAGGTGCCAGGGAGTCGATGTGGTCCTTGATAGCTTTGGAGGAACAGGGGTGAACCTGTTTTAACGAGACTTTCATAGATCGGACTTGTCTGGAAACCTCGTCAGCGGAAAAAAGGGGAAAGGCAGAGAAGGAGGGAGGAGGGGTGGCTGCAGAAGGGCCAGAGGATGAGCAGGGAATAGAGGGAGGGAGGTGATAGGAGGATAGAGAGGACAGGATGTCCTGAGTTTTTGAAATGAAGTGAGAGGCCAGTGCCTTGCAGAGGTCCTGGGAGGGGACAGGCGAGGTAGGGACAGCAGCAGGGTTGACCAGTTCCTTGCAGATTTTAAAGAGTTCAGCCGAATTGTTAGATGTTACATTTCTGTTTGTTGCATTTATAAAGTTGTAAAAAATGGGGCCACTATAATAAAATACTATCTTTCATACTTCTGAAGGCTATTAGAGCCGTGGCAGCTACGTCTCCTCAATAATGTGACTCTTGTATTTCGGGAACCCATTCCATGCAGTCACCACAGTGAATGCATGGTTGATTTTCCCATCCTCGCGCAATCATATTGAAGCCCGCGTAGCTGCAGCGGCTCCAATAGCCTTCAGAAGTAGTGGTTTTCCAACCGCTGCCATGCAGGATGGACTGCATAGAATCTTCAATTTTATAATGAAAGATGGTATTTTATTATAATTGCTGCATTTTATACAAAATTATAAATGCAACAAACAGAAATGTAAAATAAATGTAAACAAATGATTTGAAATGTTGAACTAATACATATTAGAACATAACCGAGGATAAGCCAGCCAACAATGACTGGTACAATATGGCCGCTCAACGAAACCATAATATATGGTATTACGAAAGTCACATGACTGAATGTATTACAACTTCTTGTTTAACACTAGATAAATGGCTTCAGAGCTTTTAATTGCAAAACTAGCCTGAAGAAGTCCCCAAGTAGGGAAGCGTGGCACAGACCAGTGGCTATGTAGCCCTGCTACAAGTTTGTAAGTCCATGCTGACTTGCATTATTTTAAATGTTGTTTAATATTAAATAAAAGTTACATTTTAGCACTATTGAGTGGGGTTGAGTGCTTGTGTTTAAGGCTGTATTGTGTTAGAGTGTCTAAATTATGTCATGCGATGGAGCAAGTGGCGTATCTGGGATCGCTGGAAGAGTGGCCGCCATTAGATGTTCCGGCACGTTGTTTTCTCAACGCGCCTTGCCGGTCTAGTCGTTGTAGGCACGTCAGTCCCGGAAGTATTTAGCCTTTCACTTCCATCTTACTGACGCGTTGCAACGTTAGGCTTCCCTGTGTTGGTAACGCTCATTTGTGATTTCCCTTCCGGTTCCTACCGCCATTCTTTCCCCTACCTTCTGGTTTCCCCCTCTCTCTCTCCGTTCTTTTACCGCTTCTCTGGCTGGTTCCCGCTCCTTGTTTCTTTTCGCCATTCTCCTGTGTTTTTCTCTGTTGCCCTTCTCATTGCTTCCCTTACTTACCGTGGATCTCTGTGATTTCTCTGTCAGCTTGCTGTTCGGTCCACTTCCGGATTTCCTCGATCAGACTTGCCTTCCTGATTTCAGAGTCTCCGTTCTACTTCTTCTCATTGGAACTGCCTACGACTGCATCTGATCCTGTGTAGGTTTTTTTATGCCTCTGGCTTTTTCCCCCTTAACAGACATGCATGGGGATCCATCCACAGCCCACTATTCTAGTGGCACTGTGGCGTCCTTCCGTGGTTGCCCTTATCTTCTAAAAAAAAGAGAGAAGCGATCCTTGAGAAGCAAGAAGTGGAGAGATTCCAAACCGAAGTTTAAAGGTGAGGAGGAAGGAGGGGAGACGGAGTTTACTTCCGAGGAAGAGGACATTACTGAACAGTGTGATACATTACTACAGCAGTGTGTGCATAAAATTGGTTTTCTCTAAACCTACACGAGCAACTGCTGAAAAGCGGTTGAGCACCACTAGAGAAAGTGTTTGAAGTACAATAATAAAATATGTGGTAGCCACTTCCTGCATGAATTACGAACACATTTGAGTGCTAGTCAACGTGGCAGTGGAGTAAGTCGGACTACGTTGAGTAGGAGGAGCGAACAAGCTGAATTTGTTGTCCCCACATGAATCACGTGGTCAGCGCCTTCCAAGCCTCTTACCCGTCTGAAATCAGTGAAAGATAGGCTATACAAGGATCCCCACACCTTAAGGCTGGTCTATTAGTACCATTAGTACAAGCAATAACGGTTGTAAACAGACCAGGGGTGATTTTTGGATTTGATTGCAAAGTGCAAATATAGAGTACTAGTGTTCTAATAGAACGGTACTCAGCCAAGTCAGCATGGCAGAACAAATGGAGGCTAAAAGATGTGCGGCAGCAAAAGCCCTATTGAAGGTGGACATTGAGAGTGCTATAACTCAGGTACCATGAGCTCTGAGGAATTAACAGTAATGCAGAGAACGGACAAACTAGAAAGGATAAAAAAAAAAGAAATCAGCAAATGGTGGGAAGCTAAGACGTTGACAATGTATTAAGAAGAAAAACGGATTCCCAGAGGTCTCAGAATCCTTACCATCCCCACATACGAGGATATGGATCCAGAGTTAATAGAAGAATGGACAAATCATACAAATAGTTGCTCCTTTGGGATGATGCAATCTTTCATAAAATTTGCTAAAAATGATGGGGGAAAACTTATCGAGGAAATTGAAAAATATGAAGAAACTTTATTCAATTCTAAAGAAGCAGACACATGTAAAAGAAAGGTAGCCCGGATGGAAGAAAATCTAGAAAGATTTGAAGGGGAAATCAGGTTGAAGAAACAACAAAAGTTCCTAAGGGACAAAAAAGACTACCAACAGGGGAGAATTTACATGTTTGCATGAAAATATGATGAACCTATTAGGGAGCAACTTAAAAATAACAAAAACATCTTAACAAATGATACCAATACTCCAAGTGAATCCACATCTTCAGAAATCAAATCCTTCGACTCTGAATTGAGACCAACTAGACTTCATTTTTTAGAGGAGTTCAAACTGTTACACCTGGGAAACAAAAACGACAGAAAACCCAGAGTTTGACCTCCAGGAGGAGAAAGAGGAGCCAAACCAAGACAACAAGGAGAGGCAGGAAATGTGGGAACTGGAAATACAGTAAACAGAGCAACACATTCAGGCACTGGTCAGAAAACCTGAGGAAGAGGGATACAGGGATAGATCTGAAAGCGAGAGTATTTAACATTTCGGAAAGAGAAATAACAACAGCTGAAGAAGAAGTCCTAGAACTAGGACTTTCATTCTGCCCTTCTATGTATTTCAACTACACAGGATAGATCTTTTCAAGTTTCTGCGCAAAGTTAAATTAAATAAGTTCTTTCCTACACAAGTGCAAGAAACTCTCAAGACACAGAGAGAACTCATGCCCACACCCAGTATTTTAAGTGTGAAACACTTAATAGCGATGGATACGTTAACAACATTAGCTGAGACCCAAACACAGAATCTCCCCAACACGTGGACAACCAATTTATCCAAGATAAACTGATCACTGATCTAACCACAGAGAGTGGATAAAAGAATAAATCAATCTTCAACCCGGCCATTGTATGTTACATCGAAGTCGTTGAGGAATGTATACTCAAGGTTCTAAGAACTTTGGGATTGAAATCTGTGACTTACAAGTCAAACCTCACTCCTTTGCAACAAGCTGCAGTTGAAACTCTGAAATCAGATGAAACTATTGTCATTAGACAAGCAGACAAGGGAGGGGGAGTAGTTGTTTGGTCAAAGAGAAAATACATGGAAGAAGCCTACCGACAACTGCAAGATAGAACATGCTATGAGACTATGAGACTAAAGAAATGGAATATCTGTTATAGACTAAACAAGAACTTGATGCCCTAATAGGATATTACAAAAACAAGAACGTATTGGATCCGGAAGAAGTGTTATTTTTGAAGAAAGATTTTCCCACAACGCCCATTTTGTATTTTATACCAAAAATAAATAAAGACTTGCTGAAACTACCGGGGAGACCCATAGTATTCTCCAGAAACGTATTGTTAGAAAACATCTCTAAATATTTGGATGTACATCTGCAGCCATTTGTAAAAGACCTCAACTCGTATTTAAGAGATACTACAGATTTACAGACCAAAATACCAAATCTACAGTGGGAAACAATGTATTGGCTAGTATCATTGGATGTAGTAACTTTACATACATCGATCAAGCATGAGTTTAATTTAGAGGCTTGTCAATTTGTCTTAGATACAAAGTCTGTTGGCTACAAGCAACAAAATGAAATGGTCATGAAATTATTACTATTTTGCTTGGAACATAATGGGCCTCATTACAAGTACTCCGGTCCGGAATTAACACTGCCGGTAAAACCATACCGGCACCGTTTGCATGTCCGCGCAATCATGACCCACGGCCCCGGTAATAGCACCACCCTAAACCGCCACCGCGGAAATAGGGTTCCCCTTAATTCCGCCTGCACGGAAACCCCTCCGTTACCGGCAACACGAAACACCGTGAGCATCACAACTAGCGCGGACACGGAAATACCGGGAAAAAAATGGCGGAAATACCGTGATCACGGTGGCGGAACCGCCGCCACCGCGAACATGGCGTTATACACTGCCGGCTGAACTGAATCAGGGCACAGGTGCACCAAATCAGCCCAGCTGGACCTAGCAGGCCACTGGGAGCCTACAAAAGGGCCACACCCAGCCCAACACAACACAGAACCATGCAGGCAGCAGGGCTAGTAGCACTGGGACTGGGCCTACTCAACCAACAGGCAGTACTGCACATGGTGGCAGCAATGGCGCAGAGGAGGAGGCGTAGGCGGAGGAGGCGCAGGCGGCAACCAGCCAACCCTGCAGCTATGGCAAACCCCATTGCCCAGCCAGCCCGACCCCGCCGCCAGCCACCAATACCACGCATCAGGGCCTCACCCTGGAACCTCACCCCAGGACAGATCCACACCCTATACCGGCTGGACCGTGCAACAATCATGCACATCACCGCCATGATTGAGGACAACATCAGCAGCCTAATTGACACCCCCACCGCCATCCCCCCCCTCTTGAAGGTTGTCTCAGTTCTGCATTTCCTTGGCACTGGCACCTATCAACACACGGTTGGTGAGCTGCACAGCATATCACAACCGTGTTTCTCAAAAGTCCTGGTACAGGTACTGGATGCCCTGTTGCGCCATGTGTCGGAACACATAGCCCTACCCCGCACCCTCCCCGAGGTCATTGCCACCAAGTTGGCCTTCCATGCCATGGCAGGCATGCCAAATTGCATAGGCGCAGTTGACTGCACCCACGTCGAGCTGACAGTACCACATGCAATTGAGGCGGTGTTCCGCAATAGGAAACAGTATCACTCTTTGAATGTCCAGATGGTTTGTGATGCCATGCAACTGATTACACACTGCTGCGCACGTTTCCCAGGCTCATCACATGACTCAATGGTACTGCGGAATTCCACGTTGCCACGGTACATGGAACGCTATGCCGGACAAAGCACATGGCTATTGGGTGAGTACAGCTGACGATGCTACAACCCTGTCGGAGTGGTGTGTGTGTGTCCAGGCAATGAGCATTGTGAGTGTGCCGCTGTGACCGCACATGCATCACCCCCCTTCCATCTACCAAATACACAGCGGATGCCAAACATCATGAAGGAAGACATGACAGGGCACCACAATGTGCCCGTGCACACGCTGCCACAGCCAATCCCGTCACTGTCCCATGAACCCTGTGCCACTGCAGACACCCACCCTCAATTGAAACACTGCCCCAAAAAGCACGAGAGGCATGCAAATGATACGACGAGTATTTACTACTTCCGTACAGTGGAGTCACTCTGCCATGTGTGGACAGCACTGCACCATGACATGCACACAATCAAATGTCACCCGCAGGGCACAGCAAACATGCAAGTTAATGTGTAGGCCCATATGCAGTCAGCGACATTCCTCGTGATGGCCAAAACATACCTCCAGACACTGCATGGTTCATATGCATGAATGAATGATGATACCAGAATGCACAGCAGCAGATGAGGACATGATGCCACAAACACTGACATGTTCCCCCATCTACATCCCATGTAGGTGATGCGGGATATGCACTCACGCCATGGTTGATGACACCTGTACGGAGACCAAGGAACAGGCATGAAGAGGCATACAATAGGGCACATATCCGCACACGTGGAATGATTGAGAGGACATTTGGACTGCTGAAGGCCCGTTTCCGCTGTCTGAGCAGATCTGGCGGATCACTGCTGTACAGCCCAGTGAAGACGGGCAAAATCACGCTGGTATGTGCCATGCTGCACAATATATGCCTGCGCAGGAACATCCCAATGCCACCAGACGCAGATGAGGAAGATGGGGATGGGGATGGGGATGGAGATGGGGATGGGGATGGGGATGGGGATGGAGATGGGGATGGAGATGGAGATGGAGATGGGATGGCACCGCCTCCCCCTGGGGGTGCACATGATGGCCAGAGAGCACGGGATGCCCTGATTCGCATTTACTTTTGAGTCACAGCACATTCACAGTAATGCACAAACATGGTGACGACAATGAATTAATAGTTGCACTGCAAAATAAATGATCAATGTCCACACATGTATGTCTTGATTTGAAATGGTGATGTATTGATGTAATCACAACAGGGAAGAAGGTGCATTGGTTAGGGAAGCTGTACACCCGGGGCCACCCACCACCCAAACGTGCCCACCCCCACCCAGAGCCCATTGTCCAAACCCCCAAAACTACCTACCCCACCACCCAAACGTGACCACCCCTCTCACACCCTTGTAGTCCACATGTGTCCTGCACTGCCCCACACACATGCCATCACTTCCGTGTGCGCTTCTGTGCAACCTTGCCCAAGGGACCCGTTAGCCTACTCGAGCGCCTCCTTGGACTGGCAGTAGTGGAGCTGGATGGGGTGGTAGTGTTTGATTGGCCAGAATCAGGGATTGAGGGCATCCGTGCCAGATTTGCCTGTTGGCCAACCAACATGGCCTCCACAAGCCTGGAGGTGTGGCCATTGCCCTCCCGCACATGGCGTGCAAGGGTCACTATGGTGCTCGCAAAGCGTCCTATGGACCTCGACAGGCGACGCACTGAGGCGCTGTAGCTCTCCCTCTGCAGCCTGGATTCCTCTAGCTGCCTCTCCACCAGCTGGGTGAGGGTAGCCTGCTGGTCCTCCATCCGCTGCATGCGGGCATTCAGTTCGGCCATGGATGGGGTGGGCGACCTCATGGGACTCCCCAGTGAAGTGGGGCTGAACCCCAGCTCATGGAAGGAGCCCAGGTCTTCCAATGTGGGCATCTCCCCCTGTGGCCCCGTTTCCGAGTGCTCTTGCGGGGCACTGTTATCACTGCAGGCCGCCCCCTCTGCAGTGCTGCTGCCTTCGGTGTTGTGTTGGGTGGCCATGATAGGTTCCTGTGGCACCTGTCTGGACTCAGCCAGTGTGGAGATGGTGGGGATGTTGGTGGTGGTGTGCTGCACATCTGTAGTGGCTGGTAATGTGGCCAGAGGTGCAGAACTGCCGGCAGCATCCTCCTGTGTGGTGGCGGTGGCTAGTGTACTTGCCGATGCTGATTGGCTGGCCTGTTGTGCAGTATCACTGTCACTTGAAACGGCTGTGGGGACACAAAGGGCATGCAATTAGTGTTGTTGTGGTGGCAGATGGGTGCATCACATGCGTCATTAAGATTGTACATTGAATAGTGTTAGTCACATGCATCTGATTGCTGGTGTCTGCATTCAGTGATATTGGTTGCCATACGGATCATAATGGGTCCTTTGGCCCACACATGCACTGCCTGGGGGGGGGATTGTTAATGGGTCCTTTGGCCCACACATGCACTGCCTGGGGGGGGGGGGTTGTTAATGGGTCCTTTGGCCCACACATGCACTGCCTGGGGGGGGGGATTGTTAATGGGTCCTTTGGCCCACACATGCACTGCCTGGGGGGGGGGATTGTTAATGGGTCCTTTGGCCCACACATGCACTGCCTGGGGGGGGGGGGGGATTGTTAATGGGTCCTTTGGCCCAGTACTCACAACTGCATATTTACATGTGGCATTCATGTTTGGGCACTTACCGGCATCTGCAGGTGGGCTCACTCCTGCCTCAGCCTGCCCAATCCCATGGATTCCCTCTAGGTGGAGGACGCTGCTGCAACGCTCCTCCCATGCTTGCAGCCTCAGTGGGGAAGGGGGTCCTCCGCCTGTCCCACTGCTGCGTTGGCGGTGCGTGGAAATGAGGTTGCGTACCCTCAGCCTCAGGTCGTCCCAACGCTTGTGGCAGTCCTTCACGCTCCTCACTGCCACGCCCACAGCGGTGCACTTGCGTGCAGCTTCGGCCCACACCTCCTTCCTCCGCTGCTGTGTGGCACGCCGTTGGTCGGCGCTGAACAGCATCTCAGCATTGTCCACAATGTGCTCCACCAAGACGGTTAGCTCCGCCTCGCTGAAGCGCTGTTTGCGCTGCCTCTGAGCAGGAATCCTGGCAGACATGCTTGTGGTCCCTTTTGGCTTCTCAGAGTCAGGATTGTGCTTGTGCTGGCTCTGGATGGCAATGGATTGTGCTTTTATATGATGGCCGCCTCTCTGTTTCCTGTTTTGGCGATCATGGTATTTCCGGTTCCGTGTCCGTGGCGGCGGAGGCGGAAACGGGTTTTGCGCCACTTGTGGCTTCGTTATTTCCATATCCGTGGGGTATTCCGTGACGGCGGTAACAACGTTTCCGAGTCCGTGTGGTGCGCGCGACCGACAGCGTGTAATCGGGCGGTTTTTCCGCACCCTTGCGGACACGGAAACGTTTTTACCGCCATCACGGATTTTGCACGGTCCCGGACTGGCAGGTTGTAATGAGGCCCAATGTCTTCTTATTTGATGACAATTTGTTTAGACAGAAAAATAGCACAGCTATGGGCTCCAGTATAGCTCCAATGTATGCAAACCTATATATGGGGTGGTGGGAGCAAACCATAGCCTGGTCGGAACAGAATGATACATTTGTTAACCAGGTAATCTGTTGGTATAGATTCATTGATGATTTATTTTTGGTATGAAATGGCAGCCAGGAAACCCTCAGAGTTTGTAGCAAGATTGAATACTAAAAATATGAACTAACGTGTGAGCAGTAAACAACAATTGGTATTTTAGACTTAGAGCTCTATGTAAGTGGTGACAGAGTGGAAAGTAAATTACATACAAAGCCTGTGGCTTCCAATTGATATTGATATTGATATTTTATTTCTATCGCGCTCATACACAAGTGTTTCAGAGCACGACAAGGCAAGGGAGGGGAAGAGGGGAGAACAAAACAGCGATCTTACTAGGCCCAGTGACATTGAGAATGCGCAAGTGCATGGGAGCGGGGGAGGGGAAAAGTGCATGGAAGGGGGGAGAAGTGGAAAGTGTGAAGCAGAGGAGAAACAGATAAATAACAATATGTAAATAATAAAGGCAACAAACAGTGGTAGTGCAGCCAGCAATTTTCAAGTGCTAGGTTTAAGGCAGCAGACAGGGTATGTCTGATAAGTGCAGTAGGAAAAAGGGGGGGCTGTATGGGTACAGATACCGACCCCAGTGCAAGGGGTGGCCCAGAGGCAGTGCGGGAGGGTGGCGGGGTGAGCAGGTACCTGGGCCCGGAGGACAGAGGTTGCCCAGGTGCACGGTGCCAAGAGAGAACAGATCAGCAGGGGAGAGGGGAAGCAAAGTCAGAAGAAAAGAGGAAGGTCTTGAGGTGCTTCCAGAACCGGAGATGGTTCTCCTCAAGTTTTAGAGTGGCAGGGAGGCTGTTCCAGAGGGAGGCCCCAGCCGAAGACAGAGATCTACCCCCAGCTCGTTTCTTTGAAAATAACAACTGACCCTGAAGGAGTTAGAGGTAGAGGAGCGAAGAGCTCGAGAGGGGGGGGTATTTGCGGAGGGATAGCTGAAGGTATTTTGGACCGAGGCCCCAGAAAGCCTTGTGGACAATGCAGAGGGTTTTGAATTTAATCCTTGCATCCACTGGGAGCCAATTGAGAGATTTCAGAGCTGGAGAGATACGATCCCAGGGCTTGAGGCCAAGGTCAAGTCTTGCAGTCCTGTTCTGGATTAGTTGCAGAGGGCGGAGAGTAGAGGCAGGTAGATTTAGAAAGAGGCCGTTACAATAATCCAACAAAGAGAGAACCAGAGCTTGGGATACCATGAGCTTCTGCTGGAAGGTGAGGAAAGGCAGAGTACCTCTCAGGAGGTGCAGTAGGTAATTTGACTTTTTAGAGACCTCAGAGATGTGGGCGGAGAAGGAAAGATGACCCCAATGCGATACTACATGGCAAAGGCCACCACCCAGATAAACATAAGTCCATCATACAATATGGGGAGAAGATTCATGCAAAACGTAATTGTTCAGTGGAACTGGAATTTCAAAATGAAGCAGAGATAATGGGTGATTGCTTCTTTGAAAAAGGCTTCAAGAAAAATGACATATGTAGGGCGTATACACAAACAGTATCTAGACAAAGAAAAGACCTACTAAAAGTGAAAACTTCTAAGACACAAGATATGGGACCAATCAGATTTATCAGTAGATTTAGTAATCAGGCAAAGAGATTAGGCACATTTTACAAAAACATTGGACGAATTTTATGCACTGATAATGCTATTTGTGAGTCAATTGGAGAGAAACCGATGATAACTTTTGGGAAGGCTAAATCTCTTAAAGATTTGATAGCCCCCAGTATGAAAGTACTTCAAACAATTGGCTTGGGAAATCAAAGCAATTCAAAGAGTTCTTTAAATGCAATAGTTGCAAGATGTGCAAGTATGTGGAACAAACAAACATGTTACACCATGGACAGAAATCAAATAGAATTTGGAAAATCAAACCTAGAATCAATTGTCTTACTAAGTTTGGGGTATACGCCATAGTTTGTTCTTGCAATCTCATGTATATAGGATTGACTATCTGCCATTGGAAGTTGCGAATATTGCAACACTATAGGGCTATCCTAAATCAGGATTTGGTGTAACCGCTGTTAATGCACTTTGCAGAAAAACATTTGCAGGATGCTACACAAATGAGGTTCTTTGCATTAGCTCATGTTCCGGTACACAAAAGAAATGGAAATAGAGAACGCAAGCTTAGAAAACTAGAATCGAGACTCATTATCACATTTAACACCAAAAAACCTAATGGGCACAATTCAGGAGAAGAACTGGGTGTCCATCTTTTGGGAGACTAAAAGTAGGAATATCCCTTTATTGTTAGTAAATGGGATGTGGAACCTCCGGTATTACTGCATGGGATACTTTAGAACTGGATAGTAGATGGTGTTAGACTGTATGATATAGAACTAGGAGATGTGAATAGTTTGCACTAGAACTTTATATTGTAATGTGGCAAGTTGCTGTGGGCTGTGATCGATGTGGGGCAAGTACCATCCAGGTACACAGAATGCCAGCATCACTTTCCAGAAGCAGGCCTACCGGGTGGGCAGGAGCCCAACCCTCGACCAACATCCACGTGAGAAGCAGCATCCAACTTCTACAATCTGTGAGGCTGCGACACACAAACTAGTGCCTGCGTACCCTGAAGAACACTAATGGTAAGCAGATCCCTCTGCTAGTGTACCCCAAAGCGACCACAGCTTCTTACATGCTTTATTTTGTGTACTTGTGTGCCCGGAATCCATCGTCCTCATGAGGAGACCTGTAAAATGGCCACCAGGCCGATTGTTGACATGGTTGCCTAGCCACCGTTACAGCGCACACAGCGAGCATCCCATTGGCCATGGAGCCAACTTTGACCCCCATCATCACGCCAGAAGGTGTGAGCCGGCACCCACCCTAAGGCACACACTGCAAGGCACAGGTATACCCCTGTCCGTGCATGGCCGACAAGCCGACCGCCTGATACTCTGCCGACTCAACACTCATCACTATGCGTGAGTAAACATGATGAACAGTCACTGCAATGCTACCACAGTAAAGAGCATACCGGACACTAACAAAAGTGACTTGTGATCACTATCACTGACACAAGCTCACTCGCCAACGCCGAGTGCACCAGCTCAGCCTCCCGCCCGCTTGACGTGACAAGCGCCTTCCTCCCCTACATAGTACTAGTTTCTTAACATTACAACCTCTGCCATAATCTAAGGCCTCATGTTTACTGCTTAAAGATTGCTAGGCGGAACATTATTAGGTAAGTCCGAACACCTGATTATGTACTCGCCCTCACCCTCGAACGAGCACACTGTGATTTCCATGCTCAGTCAAACTAGCCTATTGTGATTTATATGCTCAGTCAAACTAGCCCATTGTGATTGCCATGCTCAGTCAAACTAGCCCATTGTGATTTGCATGCTCAGTCAAACTAGCCTATTGTGATTTCCATGCTCAGTCAAACTAGCCCATTGTGATTTGCATGCTCAGTCAAACTAGCCTATTGTGATTTCCATGCTCAGTCAAACTAGCCCACTGTGATTTCCATGCTCAGTCAAACGAATCCATTTTGATTGGCATGCTTAGCCATACTAGCCCATTGTGACCTCCTGCCTGGTCGAATCAACCTATTGTGATTTCCATACCGGGGTTAAGGCAAATACCATAGGTATAATTGCTTCCCCAGAAATACTACCACTAAATTCAGTACCACTACCCAAGCACCACCCCCATGACAACTACAAAACTACCTAAACCTGATACAAGTCACATCACATCAACCCATAGCCATAGCAAGACCATGACTACCTTAACATCAGCCCTATCTACCTATCCACTCAGAGGTGCACTTATGAATGCTAGATCGCTAGTAGAACACGCTACAGAAATTGCTGATTTGATAGAAACAGAGAACTACGACTTCTTAGCAATTACCGAATCCTGGCTGCACCAGGCAGCAGGCCCAGCTCTGATGAACACTGTCCCAGCAGGTTACACAATCCTAAGAGAAGATAGAGCTATCACCCGAGGTGGGGGTATAGCAATTATAGCTAAATCTACACTAGCAATGAGACTAGTAGTTCCAATGCATGTCAACTCATGTGAATCCCTCACTGTAAAGCTGCCCATCTCAGATTCACAGACCATCACAATACATCTAATCTACAGGCCTCCGGGCCCCATTGGCTCCTTCGAACATGACTTATCTATGCTACTATCTGATAACCTAAAAAGTGCATCCCAGGTACTCCTACCAGGAGACATGAACTTGGGTTACAATGACCCTAATGATTCTCAAGCCACAACTATCGCCAATGCCTATCAGAACTTGGCTTCCTACAAAAAGTAACTCAGCCCACCCATGACAAGGGTAGAACCCTTGACTGGGTGGCTGACTACAACTGTAATATCAACATCACCACTATTAGCCCGCAGGCCTGGACGGACCATTCGCTTATAGCCTTCACCATAGACTCTAAAATCAACTATGCCTCAAACAGCCCTATAGCACCTGCTATGCCAACTACAAATAAAAAGAACATAACTACAGACAGACTCTTACCACTTATACTCCCTACGCTAAACTCACTTCCAGACTCACTTGATCCATCCACCTTAGTGAAAGAATTCAATAAAGTTGTACCAGTAGCCCTCGATAATATTGCCCCCTTAAAAATGAGGAGCAGTAAACCAAGAGCACACTTAAAACCCTGGTTTACACCATACCTTAAATCCCTGAGAAAAAAAAAACGACAAAGTGAATCCATTTGGAGGTCATCACCATCTGAGGTGAATAAAGCAAACCTTATTAACATCTCCACTAAATACAAAAATGAAATAAGACGAGCTAAAAAAGAAAGCTTTGACAACAAGATACTACAGGCTAAATCAGGTACCAAGGAACTCTTCGCTATACTAAAGGAATTGGAAAACCCTATCCCGGTACCCTATCCCGGTACCAGACATGGTGCGCTGGCATACAGAAAGCACTCACTGACAAAATTAGCACTTTTCAAGTAAAAATCACCAAAAAAAATCTAAACGTACCAATAACTACTACCCAACCTAGAAATGCACTGATCTTACCTAAACCTGAGCTCCGCTTCAACTTTACCAAAACCACTATAATAGAAGTTGAAAAAATAATACTCTCTCTCAAGCCCTCCAACTGCTGAGGAGACCAATGTCCAGCCCAAATCATAAAAGATGTTGTAAGAGATCTCTCACCTTTTATCTCTAAGCTTATCAATGCGTCATTTACCTCAGGTACCATCCCGAGCAATCTTAAGGAATACTGGGTCCTCCCTCTTCTGAAAAAACAAACCCTTGACCCTGCTATACCCACTAATTATCGTCCAATTACAATGGTGCCATTCCTCCTTAAGATATTAGACAGGGTGGTGTACTTACAGAACTAGAGCTTTCTGGAAGAGAACAAACTCTTAGGCACCAGGCAATCAGGTTTCAGACCTCAGCATGGAACTGAAACGGCACTCATTGACCTTAAGGCCCAAGTTGACGAACTGAGAGATCAGGGCAAATGTGCCCTATTACTCCTTCTAGATCTCTCAGCAGCGTTCGATTTGGTGGACCACACTGTTCTCTGCAACCATTTAGAATCCGATGCACACTTCTCACAACACGCCATAGCGTGCATTTAATCTTTCTTGAGTAAGAGAACGATGACAGTCTTTTCCACCTCAGAAGCAGCTGATCCCATCCCCATTTCATGTGGTGTTCCCCAGGGTTCCTGCGTCTCCCCTACTTTGTATAATATATTTACCAAGCCCCTTTTTGATGATCTGGATTGTCTTGGTGTCACCTACACTAACTATGCAGATGACACTCAGATTCTCTTCCCACTTACAGGGGATTACAACCGGGATTTGGCCTTCGTACATAAGATATACCTCATCATCCAGGCATGATGGCACTACATGGCCTATGCCTGAATGATGATAAAACGGAGCTCATCATCCTGGGTGCCACACCTAACATCAACAAACTTGGCCATAAATATACATCTTTCAATATCGACGGCAACACGATTAAGGTAATGAAGGAAGTAAAAACACTAGGTTTTTACCTAGACTCTGGTCTTACCCTGACAAAATAAGTGAATGCTATGGCATCTGCCACGGCTTAAACGTGTAAACTGATTAGATCAGCTAAACCCTTCCTCTCAACAAGCAGTTGTACTACACTGGCAAGAGCACTTGTGCTATCCAAGTTGGACTATTGTAACACTCTCTACATTGGAGGTAACAAATATATTGCCAATACAATTCAAATACTCCAAAACAATGCCTTCAGAGTGGCGTTAGGAATATCTAAAAGAAATCACATCTCCACTAAGAGGAGAAATAATAACTGGCTCTCTGCTCTTGATAAAAATCAAACTCAAAACTGCCTCCCTAATTTTCAAATCCCTCAATAATGCAGCACCTCTCTACCTCACTGAGAGGTTCAACAAAAGAATGGCTCTCCGATCAACTAGAACAATCTACACCAACTGTCTGACAGTTCCTCCATTCAAACGAGTGACCATTGGCAGTAATAGCTTCCCTGTTAAAGCCGTCCAACTTTGGAACTCCGTGCCTGAGGGAAAACCAAACATACCTACACCTGAGGTGCAACATTATCAATTGGTTTAAATCAAATGATCTCTAAAACCTAGAATAGAGCGAGAGAAGGCCTTCTCATGAGCCCCTCCCGACTTCTCCCCTAGACTAACAGACACTCTTGACTTTCAGCTGCAGATATTACTGTACCTTATGCTACTTGTTCTCTCATGAAAATTGCCAACATGGCCATTTTCACAATCACATATGTTATGTTCTATGTACGATAACCTGTATGCTCTTCATGTAATAAGCACGTACAATGTATTGTTGTAAATTCCTTGTGTCATATTAAGCAACTATGTAAGCCTAAAATATCCTTGTCCCTGTGTCTTGATATCTCTGGGTCTGGCGCGCGCTACAAATAAACAAACAAACAATCACTGTCCACCCAGGCGACATCCAGTTTGCAGTAGTGAGATAGCAATGGTACGTTAGATTGCTAATAAGCCTGTCAGCATTAGACTACATGGTATAGTCTGCACCAGCACTTTGTACCTAGAATATGAAGGTAAGAAGTGGCACTGACACTTTAGTTACACTTTAGTTTTACTGTACAATATAGCTGCTAGAACCTTGACAATTCTGTACTCGCATGTGGCATTGTTACCCATTTGGGCCTCACTGAGATGGCATGAAGATTAGAGGGCATATTTGTAAATGTAAAGGTGTTCTCGAATTAAAGGTTTCAGAATTTTGACAGGCCAGTTAGTCTAGATTACATGCCAAAAGTTGCACGAGCACTTTATACAAATAATATGGTTGTAAGAGACTGCACTGGCCCTTTATCTTTATCTCCATAATATGGCTGCTAGAACTATGACATTTTTGCATGAGCACTTTGTAATGTGAATATGTGTGTTTTTTTGCCCACTTGGGCTTCATTATGATTGCACGAGGATTGGAAAGTCAACCATGCATTCACTTTGGTGACTGCATGGAATGGGTTCTCGAAATACAAGAGACGCATTATTGAGGAGGCGTATCTGCCGCTGCTCTAATAGTCTTCAGAAGTAGCGGTTTTCCAATTGCTGCCATGCAGGATGGACTGCAATGAAACTACAATTTTATAATGAAAGATGGTATTTTTTTATAGTGGCTGCATTGTTTACAACATTATAAATGCAACAAACAGAAATGTAAAATAAATGTAAACAAATGATTTGAAATGATGAACTAATACATATTAGAACATCACTGAGCATAAACCAGCCAACCGTGACTAGTACAATATGGCCGCTCGGCTAAACCATAATATACGGTATTATGAAATGTATTACAACTTCCTTTTTAAATGCTAGATAAACGGCTGTAGAGCTTTTAAATGCAAAACTAGCCTGAAGAAGTCGCTGAGTAGGGACAGAATGTGTGGCACAGAATAGTAACTATGGAGCTTTGCTACAAGTTTGTAAGTCCATGCTGACTTGTATTATTTTAAATGTTGTTTAATATTAAATAAAAGTTACATTTTAGCACTATTGAGTACTTGTGTTTAAGGCTGTATGGTGTTACAGTGTCTAACATATGTCATTTTTTCACATTAGTACAGCAGTGTGTATATATATATATATATGCATATATATATATATATATATTCCCTTTCAACCTGTGTTACCACCGGCAGTTGAGTCGCACTCCCACAGTGCTGTATTGCACAAATATTGTCCAGAGTCTGGGCACCAAAAAATAAACAAATTATTTTATTTCATATATCCCATATAGCCTGCGGGGGCCGACACCTTCCTTGCTTTAAAGCCAAGCAGGGTCGGTACTGGTTACGGCATGGATGGGAGACCTGGATGGCTATGGTGTCGCTGGCCATGGCCAGTGATTTTTCACCCCCGATATCACTGTAGCTGAAAAAATATTTGTTTAAAAAAACCTTTTTTCTATAGTCGAATGTTATAGAACTACAGATACCCTCGGCTATCTGTAGTCATATTACAGCCATGAATATCAGAAAAATGACCAGGACAAAATGCTTTCCTGTGTGGCGGTTTATTATGCGGTCACACTCAACTCAGGGAGTTCTTTTCCCCCCAATCAAGGTGGCGCACAACAAATCACTATGATTTTGATTCAGGTTCTATTTGGTAGGGCCTCCAACCCGTCTCGCACCTAACCCCAACAAATACCCGGTGCGACAATGGACAAGGAACCAGGCCGGTGTGTAGTAAGAGTATAGATTTATTAATTTATTTAAGCCAAATTTGACAAACAGACTAACATCAGCCACCAATGCTGTGGCAACACAAGAACAACATTGACTTCCATAATGGCGCCAATGGCACCAATGCAGAGATAATACTGAGATATGCCATAACAATTTCCTGCAGCTTTCTTTTCAAATCACCCACCAATACAGAAAAATAACAATTCAAGACACAAAGTGATTGCTGATTTGGTTATAATACTTTTTATCCCAGCAACCCCCACCCACCAAACATCACTTAGACTTGACCCCTCTGAATTGAAGGCCAGTGGCAGAGAGTGGGAACACAATGGGAAAATCGTTTTGGAATTCTGATAAAAATGCACTCTTTTGAAAAAGGATTCAAGGGGAAAACATTTTTTCACTTATTACCACAGATGCGATATGAGGGAAAGACAAGCAATGGGAAAATGCATTTTGCCACACCTAAAAAGAACAGGCAGGGCTTTGTGGTTTGGGTCAGAGCACAATGGGGACAAAAGGGCAATTTTGTTTTTCCCACCACACATGCAAAGGAAATACAAGGCTTTACACATATGATCTACAATGCAGGGAATCAATGGGGAATTTCTGTTTGCACCCTGCACACTCACTTGGAAACAGGGTTTTGGGGATTAATTCTGTTGGATTCAGGCCCCCTCTCTGTACCGAAGTCAGGGGTTTTCTTACAAATAGTCAATCAAATCTTTATGTCTATACTGGCTCAACACACTGGGAGGAGTTTGTTATTTTCAAATGCTAACAAAAGACATCACATGATTTCTATAGGGGAATTAATTGATTTACTTTAATGAAATATGCTAAGGATCTGCACAGACAAACAGGGTATTTTGCTATGGGGAAATAACTAGACCAATACTTGAGAACAATGCAGGGCCTACACAATCTATGGCTTTGGGATGGTTTTACTTACAGGAGAGGCCTTGTAATGGGCATCAGGGAACAGCAGGGCAGCTCTGGGACAGCAAAGGTGTCAGTCAAGGAAAGTCCACTCAGGCCCCTCCAAGGGGTCTCAGTCAGCTTCTATGACTCCTGGTCACTGTCCCCAATGCAAGATTTGGGGCCTCTCTGCTTGGGTGTTTCTCACAAGAGATCAGCAACAGGTTACCTCCCGGAATAAGTGAAAAAGCCCAGTTCTAATGCAAACTGGTCTACTTATAGGGCAAATGACATTGCAAACTGTCATGATCCCTGCAAAAGGGATTGGTTGATTTTCTCTACCCACTTCCCACCAGTGTGCTAATAGGACAAGGAGATGAGGGGTGTGAGTTAGGAAAGCTGTGGGTGGAGAAATCTTTGTCATCCCAAACTGACACGTGGGTTTGGCATGTTGAAATCTTAACATGTATGGATATATTTTTATGAACTACATTTTAAAGACAATCATATGATGCTAATCTGAAGTCGGCATACCCTTCCTATGCAGAGATACGGTCTTACTTCATTTACTCAGAAGCTGTATCAGTGAAAAATATGCCACTTCATAGTTCCCATGTTAAGTTTGTCCTTCACCCTCACACCAACTTTCAAATCTCTCGGAATCAGGACATGCATGGATCAAAGGGGGTTACTGTCACCTTTAATAAAAGTCTGGAATGAGCATTGTGGCATATGCACTGCCCTTTTCATGCAATAAAATGCATTTTACTATTAACTGAACTCCAGCTTCATATGCCTCATGCCCTCTGGCCCCCACCTTTGTTCTCTTAAGCTGCATTTCCCCTTAAGCATGTGACCAGCCAGATGCTGGCTAATTCTTATCTTAGCCTATCTCTTCTTGGCCTTGTAATGGCCCTTGCTGCTGCTTTAGTGCACAATTTATGGGAGTTGTGACCTCAAGGTCACTTCTGCTGAAAAGACAGGCAGGGCTTTATCTATTTCCACCGTGGTTTCCATCAAGGCCATTGTATTTCTGTATATTTTTAAGCAATGGACCAGATTGATTGTTGACAACCAGACCTCCCTCTCCAGGACCAGCAAAGGAAAGGTCTTTGAGGTTAAAGTTTCATTTCAGGGGAAATGACCGGCTGCATGTAGGCTTCCGCAAGAAATGGCTTTTAACTCACACAATTTTATGAGGCAGTTGGGCCAAATATCCATGTGTAATGTATTTCTTTATTCTCACACTAGCAAAAGACATGAGCATCACTTCTGGACCGTCCATATGTATAGGGCAGTTGTATGAGAAAACCGTGTTCAAACTCTGAAAATCTAGTAGGCACTTCTCTCTGTATACTGTCATTTACGATGAGAAAAAACAAAAAGGAAGTTATTTTATTTCTCATAAATGCAAGAAGCTTGGTTTCACTTGAGATTTCAGGATCACAGTCTCATGTTGCACACATATATTGTACACGCTGCTATCTGTCTCTCCAAGTAGAAAGTGTAGCTTTCCATGGATTTAGTAAAACAGCATTGTCAGTCACATGTCTTTCTTTTTCTTGCTGAAATGCATTGCGCATATATGTCTGACATCACCATTTCTGTGCTGGCTTTAGACTTCAATGGGACTTCAAACATCACTCTGGCCTCTTTATTTCTGTCATTCAGGGGCTATATTTTACCCCAGAGCTCCAACCCCAGGCCCTCTCTACCCTCCTCTGTGCCTGCTCCCCACACACCAATGATGGCCTCCTCACCTCCCCTGTCCTCTCCCATTTCCCCCACAACACACGCTGTTTCCGTGACACAGCTTGCTTTCAAATGTATGCCATTCGCGGCTATTTTGTCTATTGCGAGGCTACAAAAAAGCTTTGTGCTACTAACTCAGTCTCTAGACCCCCTCCGACTCCCACATTTCTCTTGGTGTCCCTTTACCTCCCCCCTGACGGATGGCATTTGTATGTTTTTTTTATATGATATGATATGGCATTTATAACGCACCTATACACAAGTGTTGCCCTGTAATTGTCTTTTTTCCTGGGTTTCATTTTCCAATACCCTCTGCTATATCCGCGAATATCCCTCGCATCGAGCAAAAACAAAGATGACAGCTGTTTTTTTTCTAAAAAATCCCGGTTTCGGTAATTTACCAGAGATATAGCTCTCTATTTCACAGAAGGGGGCACCTTCTTTTCCATCCAATATTACAGAAACTACTGCACGGAATAACCCCAAACTACAAAAAGGCCTCAAGTCAAAGCTACGTGTCCAAATCCAGCGTCCAGCGGGTTGGGCTGTGCGGTCCAAAATAAATTGACTTTTTTGTCTATGGAAAAATGAATGGGAAGTAGGTTGCAGCTTTTTTTTTAACGAATCTTTAACAAACTTTGCAGTCTCGGAGGTGAAGGGGGAGCACATTACTAATTGATTATATATATATATATATCTAGACATATATCTGAGTCACTAACGTTTGTTTCAGCCATCAGCCAAGGCGTTTGGTACCCAGAAGGGATGTAACGGTATACCGTTAAAGATACCGTGAACCACTCAATTGAACAATAATAACCGTCACATTGTTTATACTGGTATACCGTTAAGTGTGCTTTTCAATCTGATTTGGAAAGGCAGCAGTAAGCAAGTCCTGCGCAGTCTTGGTCTTGCACTGTTGGATGTGCCATCTGCCAAGTAGTTTCAGTTGGAGCAGTTTTTAATGCCATTCCATAAACCACACGTGCCTGACACAAAATCAATATGTTAGCAATAGGAATAATAAATACAGTGCCAAGAAGGAAAAGGGTTTACTTTGGGTTGGTGGCTTTGGGGTTTATATATTTATAATGGATAATATTTGCTAAACAATGACAATGGGGGGATTTCCCTGGTTCTATCATTAAATTTACATATAATAAATCACACTGCAAAATGCACTCATCTCTGTGGGTATTCCCTGCTGCCATACCAAAGGGTAACATGTCCGTGATTACTGAACACCTTTTGGCCCTCAAGTAAACTAAAGGCTGTAACGTAAAGAGAGCGTGCGTGTGTGTGTGTATGCGCACAAGCGTATACTACCATCAGCCTCCATTGATCTGTGGCATGCAGGTTATAAAGATGGCAACATGTTCATCTTCACCAGTAGCCAGCGGGGGAGCAAAAAGCCTAAATGACCACTTAAGAAAAGCTATTCAGTTTGCTTTGCCAGTCGCAGCAGGCCTCCACCCCACCCCCTCCTCTCCACATGTGTGTTTGTGTTTGGTGGAAGCAAGGCATTTCAGTGGAAAGTATGTTGAAAAGCCCAATTCTGGCCCTGGGTGCCTGGTTCTGTTTGTGATGATAAATCTGACAATTTATGACCTTTTAGAAAATATTTGTTCAGATTGGTTAACTCCACCTGCTATACCGCGATAACCATGATATACCGTCATTTGGCAAGAAGGTTATCGTACCGTCATAAAACTAATACCGTGACACCCCTAGCACCCAGTGGCCGAGGAATGTTTGTTTCTCAATGCAGTGTTCCAGGCAGAAATAACTTTCACTTCCCTGTAGACAAGATGAGAAAAATACTTTCCATTTCAATCTCAATTTTGCCACAGAAATAGGATTTATTAATAACAATTTTTAATCACAATTGCAGTATTAGCCTCCCCATCCCTGCTTTCTGTTGAAATGTTACCCTTTTAATATATTTCTGTTCTCGTGGCTTAGTGTTTTGATGTCCCCTCCACCTCCATTTTGCTCCGGGTCCCTAAGGACTTGGGGTGGCACTAAACTCACCGCCCCTCATGAATGAAGATGTATATATTTCCCTTGTGGCAAAATAAAAACACGTTTCTAGTATGTACATGTACATCCTTAGAGCACACACATGGTTTTAAGTTTTGTGTTTCCTACATTAGACCTTCCAAGGAGGAGGAGGGGGGCCTATAATGCTAAGCAAACAGCCTGCCTCCCAACTCCATGCAGCACTTTAGGACTCCAGGCTTGAGCTTGGGAATGGGAGGCGAAGAAATCCTTGTCGGCAGAGATGATGCGCGACCGAAGTTTGGATCTCAAATTGCTGAGGCAGAATTTTCAGCAAATATTAATGACCTTTATTGCCGTATCACTTGCCATGTGTATTTACAAAACGAGGCGGTGACAGGCTCTGCAAAGGGGAGCATGAAGAGAGAGAGACTTCACTTAAAGGGCAGAAACTTGACTAATCTCCAGACTCATCTGAAGCCCGGCATGGAGAGGACAGGCGTAAGAACACAAACACGCTGTGTGTCCTAGTACAACCCTCAAGAGGCAGGAATGATATGGGATCCCCAGATTTGGGGTCCTGCCAGAGAAGGGGTCAGTCACCGCCCACATCAGACAGCAACAGGATACAGGATATGCCCTCTTAATTGAACGAAACCCGCAGAACTGAGTCTGCGAATCCATGAAAGCGGCGTGAAATGGATCCGGGCTTGACCGGACACCAGTCCAGTGTGTGGCAATCCTACCGAGACCAACTGAGATTTAGCGAGGAAGGTGGCCATGGACCCCGGGAGGGTTCCAAAGTCCTGGCCCCGGGCAGTGGCAACGGTAAGAGGAACATCTGGTAAGGAGGCTGCACAGCCCTCCGGCCGGCATGCCAAGGAAAGTGCAGCTTTAATCATGGACTATTGCAGGCCTGCATGCAATGAATAAGCAACGTTCCCCAACGGGTGGCCCTTTCTTGCAAGACAGTGCCTTGTGGAAGCTCGGAGATATGAGGTGAAGGGTAGCCCCGCCCAACAATTACAGAAGAATAACGGGCTCATCTAATAATGTCAAAATGTAACAAAATAAGAGCGAACTTTAGAAAATTGACCTTTTTGTTAGCCAGTTTATCCTACTAGAGAACGCCTTCCAAATTCCAGGCTTCTGGCCAGTTGTAGCAGTAGATTATCTCCTAATTGTCTGACACGTGCAGTGACCCATAGGCATATTCATTTACATAATAAAAGCCATCATGACTGTTTCCATAACCCCACGAGCCCACGAGGCCTCCCTGGTTCACTGACACACTGATATTCCTCACTAGACTGACAGAGACAGGAAGGTTGCAGGGAGTTGCTTTGGGGGCACACCCTTTCCTTGCAAAGGGGCCAGATTTGCTGTTTGGGGACGAAAATGTGGCGCCCCCTGGTGCTCACTGTCATGTCCTCATATGGGCGGTTTAACTCCCTCCTACGCAGCTGACGGAAGTCACGTCTGGTGTGCCGGTCAATAGGCGAGCTGCTTGTGCGCAAGTGCGGGAGGAAGAGACGCAGTGATAGCAAGTTAGTTTGCACGCAGAGAAATTAAAA
The DNA here is from genome assembly GCF_040938575.1 of Ambystoma mexicanum. Classification (NCBI taxonomy): domain Eukaryota; kingdom Metazoa; phylum Chordata; class Amphibia; order Caudata; family Ambystomatidae; genus Ambystoma; species Ambystoma mexicanum. Next base: position 1,434,990,001 of record NC_090935.1, read on the forward strand.
AACAAGTCTCCTTTCCCCTCTGCTCCGTGTCTTGCTGTACCCGCAGATTGGACAGGCTGCTCACAACACGAGCACTCTACACATGCCAGAGAGGGATCAGTTGCAGCACGAAAATACACTACACACACTGATGCTGATGCCCAAGTCTGTAGGCTAGAACGGCCCTGCCAGAGAAGTGACCCTGTTTAGAGAACCCAAAGGAAGACCTTTTTGCTAATACAATTGTCTCCTCAGTGCCCCTGAGGGCCAGGGCTTACTATCCCCACGCCGCACAATGTTTGTGTCTTGTGGCAAAAACCTGGCTAACTTAGGGGGTGTACATTTACGTCCTAAATGCACTTAAAGTGTTAGGAGAATGGAAAAACCCTTTTTGTGGTTGAAAGTGTCCAACAAAGTTCCTAGTGTGAAACAGGCACAAGGAGGGAGTTTGGTCTTGCATTGAAACACTAGGCCAATTTGAGAGGACTTACGTCTGGTGGAGAAGCCACCGGGTACGCTCTCCCATATGCAGCTATGCCTGCACCAAAGGATTGAAGGAGATACGCACTGCTCACACGCAGAGCCGTCGCTAGGCGTGGCCTGGTGGGGCTATAGCCCACGGTCTTTTGGCTGAATCTCAGGGTCTACAACAGAAAGGCTGGCTAGCCCGAGTTCCAACAGTCCCGGCATTAGCGTAGCCCCTGATCTTTTCCAGACCTAGCAATAGCCCTGCTCCCATGCACACAAACCAGTACCTTGATGCAGGGGGACAACATGAGGAACGCTCCTTCCCTCTTCCTTGGTTTTGAATTGTGTGCCGTTAACCCTTCAACCCGCCTCCAATTCAGGGAGCCAAGAGGAGCCTACTCAAAGAGCCAGGTGGGCCTGCCTGTGCCCGCTGCCATGACCTGCCCAGGAGCAGCCAGAGTGTTGCTGCCACCTAATCCCCTTAGAGAAAGTGGTACTGCGTTTGGAGAACAGCTAAAGTGGAATGCAGCCAGTGCCCATTTCACAGGTTGGGTGGAACACTCTAGAGTCAGTTTGCCACGAAAAGGAGAGACAGTTCAGAGAGAAAAACAGACATATTACTGTGAGGGGGAGCCTCAAAGATCAGGGGACGAGGAAGTGGGGACTGTTATTCGGGAGAGAGATATGCCCTTTTCTCAGGACCTCGGTGCTCAAGCAGGGGCCCAGAAGCTTTGCAGCCCTCAAATTCTGGGGGCAAGAACATGCAACTATTTAGATAGAAGTTAAAGATATTGGTTACACTTAGAGGACATATTTCCTGGAATGGCTGCTAAGGGCAGTCAAGTGCAGGCTGAGCAGTGGGTCGAGCTGACGATGGCTACCTACTGCCTTCTCCCTTTCCATTCAGTCGTCACGTGCCTACCCCAACCTCTGAAAGCATCTACCCGCTGAAGCAGCGCGGCAGGCACCATAGCACAACATGAAACACAAATAAGACAAATGTCCTATTCTTGGAGGGAAATGGAAACACACAACATAAATACATATGCTTAGAAGACTGTACACTGTTCAAGTTTGCCTATGCTAAAATGTATCATTGTATGATGTGCATTTAATTATTCTCTATGTTCTGTTCCAGAAGAGGGCCAGGGATGTTTGTGTCGTCTTTCCTGGTATTCGGTCTCGCCCCCTGCATCCATACCTCCTGTTACTCCTCTGCAAAGGTTCTCTCCATTACAGACCAGGCAGACTCATGTGATTACAAAACATATACGGAAGCACTTATTTGTTATTTGGGCTCACCCACAGTTTTGGGGGATTTGTGATTTTGAGGTGGGCTGGGTAGTGTATCTTAAAATCCAACTGGGGAGTGCAGGCCGACACAGGGCAGTGCACTTGTTTTTAAACCCTCCCCCTTGCTCCAAGATGATAGAAAGACTTGCTTCTGCCATGGCATTAGATCAGAAGAACCACACCAGACGTACACATTTAGGTCCAAAAGTTTTATTGACTTCATCTGGATTGGTATGGATAAGAACTGTAGGTTCTCCGGGACTCGAAACAAAAATAATACGGATTACTTTAGAAAAGCGGTCAGGATGGGTCAACTAAAGGTGTCTCAAAGGCCTAACTATGGGAATCATGTTCTTCTCCCGGATTACCAAACTGTAAATCCCCACCCATCTTATTTCCATTCCAGGTTTACAGTATTTGTATTTGTAGTTTTATTGTTTTATATAGCGCCTTAGTACTCTGCTCGCTTCTTGTCACTCTCATCCCTTGACACATAGCGCTCTGCTTGCTTCTTGAAAATCTCAGTCCTAAGGATATAGAACCTGGTTGCTTCTTTGCACGCTTAAAATGAAGCATATCTCCCCTGCTTGGTTACTCGTCAGGCCTAGATAGCCTAACCTTCCAGCCATGGGTTGCCCTTCACCGCTGTGATAAATATCGTCTGACATACTCCTTCCAGCAAGTTTTTATTTGACCCTGCTTATGATATGATAGGTTATTTAGAACGCATTTAATACCCAGAGGTTTCTAAGCGCGGACCCGGGGATTGAACCTGTGTTGCTTTGTGTCGTCTTGTTTCCAAGGCGAGCACGTTGCCCCTGAGCTATCCTCCCTCCTTAGGGTTTGCTTTCACGCTGTGACAGTATACCCTCCAGTCAAGTTTTGCCCTACTGGGCCACTGGACTTTCTCACAATTGCAGTAGCCAGATATGATCACCCTCTGGGAAGATCACCCTCCTGGGCCTGTAGTGGAGCTCCTTTTTATGTGCATCCAGGCCTCAGTCAAACCCTCTTATGGCCGCTGAGAAACAGGGGCAAACGGATCTGGTCTGGCCTTTACTAGTAGCAGTCTTCGTGGTCAGTGTTGCTTCTTCCTTACTGCTGATTTCCATCTCCTGCTCCTTTTCTGCCAGTCTGTAACAATTATTTCAGAGCTATGAGCTCTTACAGAGCACTCTTAATGTGTTTAGGACATTCACTACAGGTTTGGATTGGTTATTCCCCAGTCTCGCTTTCTGTTACAATGTGATGGGCTATTCACACTTTCCAATTGTTCCATTTCAGGTGTTTTTCTAATTTTCATTAAGGTGCATAGCCTGCAGCTAATCATAATTCCCCTGTGAAAAACGTTGGCTAATTAAATCTGGTTCAGCAGCAGGTTAAAGTTTATATGGCCTGTCCGCCATTTTGAAGTCAGCCAGAAGGGAATGGTTGGCTTTGTGGCTCCACATCATGGCAGCAAGTCTCCATGATACATACATGCCAGTCAAAGGGGACTTGGCGGTCAAAGGTGACTTGGCAGTTCAGTACACGCCTTCATTCCTTAACTACTTGAGCTTGCAAGCGAGAATGTGTACATTTGTAGGAACAGCTGTATTTCCTAAATGAGGGGGATTGGGTGAGAAATTGATTGTTGAAGGGGAAGTCTATGTGAGCTGGGGGAAAATGACTGACTTTCCTACTTTGGATGTAATTAAACACGAGGAAATGGGACTTGGGGTGGGTTTTGGGAAATACCCAATCTACCTCCTCCAAATAGAACATCTTGCAGCAGGCACCACCCCCCCCCCCCCCCCAAAACCCCAGAGCTCCTCTTTACCCTGAATGTAACTTCATAACATCTATAATATATAGATACAAAAGGGCAGTCTTTCTTCGATGTTAACATAGACAAGACTGTCATTCTGTTATGTTTTTACTATGAATCCGAGCGGGGCAGCTTCTGGAGCATTGCAGGAGGCATTGGTTTTCTTCTAAAGTTGTACTACCCTGTGGGACTGCCAACTCTGACCTCCAAACAGGTCTCTAAATCTTTAAAAAAAAAAAAATGCTGCTTAGCTTCAACTCAACTACAACCGGCGGAGGATATTGATAAATATTTTAGGCTTATCTTAAATGTATTTGCCAAAACACAGACGCCTGACCTTTGTGACCGTTGCCTCGCCTCCTCCCCCAAGCAAGGACATTTAGAATGTGCTTCTCCGAGTAGCGCATCAGCTCTTAGAAGAAGACAAACTATGGCTACACATCCTTGAAAATACATTCAGGGTAATTCATGGAAATTCGCACAAAAGTGGCGCTGGCGGCTGGCGCACAGTGTTCCCGTGTGATAGATTGCGCCAGCCGCGCAGATAAAATCCATTTCAGCGCACAGCGTATTCATGGATTTTAGCCTCCAAAACCAGCCGTGGCGCAGAGTGGCGCAGCGACCCTGCAGCAGCGCCATTTACGCCCCTAAGAACGCCCTCGCGCAAGGAAAAGGCATCATAAATCCCCAATCCAGCGCAAAGGTCTGCGCCAACCCAAAACCAGTTCACTGGACTGCCAAACAGCAAACGCCAAGCAGGGAACGTGTATTACGGGTTTCGCGGAAACTTCCACACGCGATTGGCCTGGATACGTGTATTTCAGGGGTGCGCGGGAAGTTTCACACGCGAATGGGCTGGGTACATGTATTTCAGGGGTGCGCGGAAAGTTTCACACGCGAATGGGCTGGGTACGTGTATTCCAGGGGTGCGCGGAAAGTTTCACACGCGAATGGGCTGGGTACGTGTATTCCAGGGGTGCGCGGGAAGTTTCACACGCGAATGGGCTGGGTACGTGTATTCCAGGGGTGCGCGGGAAGTTTCACACGCGAATGGGCTGGGTACGTGTATTTCAGGGGTGCGCGGGAACTTTCACACGCGATAGGCCCTGTGCGAGTGGTGTACGTGTATTCCTGGGGTTCGCGTGAAGTTTCACACGCGAATGGGCTGGGTACGTGTATTTCAGGGGTGCGCGGGAAGTTTTACATGCGAATGGGCTGGGTACGTGTATTTCAGGGGCGCGTGGGAAGTGTCACACGCGATTGGCCTGATTACGTGTATTTCAGGGGTGCGTGGGAAGTTTCACACGCGATTGGCCTGGGTACGTGTATTTCAGGGCTCCGCGGGAAGTTTCACACGTGAATGGGCTGGGTACGTGTATTTCAGGGGTGCGTGGAAGTTTCACACGCGAATGGGCTGGGTACGTGTATTTCAGGGGTGCGCAGGAAGTCTCACACGCGAATGGACCGGGTATGTGTATTTCAGGGGTGCGCGGGAAGTTTCACACGCGATTTGCCTGTTTACGTGTATTCCAGGGGAGCGCAGGAACTTTCACACGCAAATGGGATGGGTACGTGTATTTCAGGGGTGCGCAGGAAGTTTCACACGCAAATGGGCTGGGTACGTGTATTCCAGGGGTGCGTGGGAAGTTTTACACGCAAATGGGCTGGGTACGTGTATTTCAGGGGTGCGCGGAAAGTTTCACACGCGAATGGGCTGGGATGTGTATTACAGGGGTGAGCGGGAAGTTTCACACGCGAATGGGCTGGGTACGTGTATTTCAGGGGTGCGCGGGAAGTCTCACACGCGAATGGGCTGGGTACGTGTATTTCAGGGGTGCGTGGGCAGTTTCACACGCAAATGGGCTGGGTATGTGTATTCCAGGGGTGCGCGGGAAGTTTCACATGCGAATGGGCTGGGTACGTGTATTTCAGGGGTACGCGGGAAGTTTCACATGCGATAGGCCCTGTGCGAGTGGTGTACGTGTATTCCTTGGGTTCACGTGAAGTTTCACACGTGAATTGGCTCGGTACGTGTATTTCAGGGGTGCGCGGGAAGTTCTACACACGATTGGGCTGGGTACGTGTATTTCAGGGGTGCGCGGGAAGTTCTACACACGATTGGGCTGGGTACGTGTATTTCAGATGTGCGCGGGAAGTCCTACACGTGAATTGGCAGTGTGGGTCCTCCCAGGTGTCCCCTCTACCCCCACTCATGTCCCCTTGCACCCCCACCCCCCAGCAGTGCGGGGCACCAGCCAGCAGGCCCCCACTCATGTCCCCTTGCACCCCCACCCCCAAACAGTGCGGGGCACCTGCCAGCAGGCCCCCACTCATGTCCCACTTATGTCCCCTTGCACCCCCACCCCCCAGCAGTGCGGGGCACCTGCCAGCAGGCCCCCACTCATGTCCCACTCATGTCCCCTTGCACCCCCACCCCCCAACAGCGCCGGGCACCTGCCAGCAGGCCCCCACTCATGTCCCCTTGCACCCCCACCCCCCAGCAGTGCGGGGAACATGCCAGCAGGCCCCCACTCATGTCCCCTTGCACCCACACCCCCCAGCAGTGCAGGGCACCAGCCAGAAGGCCCCCACTCATGTCCCACTCATGTCCCCTAGCACCCCCACCCCCCAGCAGTGCGGGGCACCTGCCAGCAGGCCCCCACTCATGTCCCACTCATGTCCCCCTGCCCCCAGGTCATGACGATCCTCAATCATGGCCCTTATGGCCAGCATACCCAGCACAAAGACCCAACCAAATATTGCATCCACCCACATAGAAAAGGCAATTACATGATACAACCCCAATGGCAAGTATGTAAATGAACACATGTCCGTCACACACACATACACAATGGGTGCAAGTGAATGTCAAAACCCATATCATGACATGCATGAAACCAATGAGATAATACCACACATCGAAGTATGAAGAAAAAAATGTATTAATCACAACATGAAAAGAATTAAAATCAAACAAACAACAATGGGAATAAAAAAAAGAAAAGCAGCATGTCCGTGAAAGAATGAAAAACAAGAAATCAAAATCCAAAGAAATCCAAAAGAAATGGTGTCCAAAGTCACAGTCCAACAAATCAAATCCAAGGCAAAAAATGATAGTGAGAACCATTGCTCCATGGTGAGAAAAAAAAATTTATAAAGAGAAGAATCCAATGGTGAACTATATACAGATGAACAATCCAGGGTCCATGATCCCAACTGAAGAAATGAAACCTAACAAAAATCCTACCTACTAAAAAAATATATACAGAAACGTGGTGCATTGTCCAAGCGCAACCAAAATAAAGAAAAAACGAAAGGAAACTTAACACTAAAGAACTATTTACAAGGGCAGCGGGCTAGTCTGACGGCTCACTTCTGGATGTCCCGGGCTACGGCATCATCGAACTCCTGCTCTATGTCCCGGAGGCGGTCCTCTTCCATGTCCCCGAGGGTTCGCAGGGACGATGACATCTGGACCCCCAAGTCCCTGCGAATCGCCTCGAGGCACTTGGCCTGCCTCAGGGCCCTCCGCATGGAGTTCTCCGCCCTGACCATCGTGAGCCGTGCCTCTTCCGCCCGCTGCCGTTCCGCATCTATGGCGTGGCCCAACCGCTGCCACACGGAAGACACTTCCCGTCCTGGGTCCTCCTGCCCTCCGGCCGATGCCTGCCCCTCCGATGTTGAAGGCCCCAAGCCATCATGGCTCCCACCCTGTTGCTGCTGCTGCTGTGCCTGTGCCCTGCCTCCTACTGCCTGCACATCCTCCTCCGGCTGGGGTGCAGTTGTCGAGGTGGCCACCTCTGCTGGACGTCCGACTCCCGACTGTGGCAGGGATGTGTCCTCCACCAGCCTGGCCGCACGGTCAGAGGCCGCTCCACAGGGCACCCAGCTGATACATGGGTGGGAAGATGGTACGGAGGACGACTGGCGCATAGGCGGTTCAGGTGAGGAGGGGTCGTAGCAAGTTCAAGTAAACTGAGGATTCCGGCATGGGTGACCTGTCCCAGCAAGCTGACGCGGTCAACGAGCCATACGAGATGACCTAAAGTCTCCTCATGAAAAGACCGCAGGTCACCTCGCATGGCCTGTTGACGCGTCACCACTACACTCAGGACAGGCTCAACCCGGTCCCGGATAGCCACGTCTGCAGGGAGAGGAAGGCCAGTTGTTGTGCGGCTATCCCCTCCCTGAAAACAGGTCTGGATGTAGGCATCCCTGCTGGTGCGAGATGATGCAGTCACAGGATCGGGGACAGGATTACACACAGGCACCTCCGCGGCGGCCTGTGCTGCCTCCTGTCCCTGCCCCTGCACTGCACCACTAGCACCAGTGGAATCCCCACCTCCAGACCCCGTCTCTGTCCCTTGCACGGCCTCCTCCTCCCCCAAACCCCCCACCAACCTGGATGACTCCGTGCCATCTTCCGCCATCGGACCCTGTGGGGTCTCAGCTGCCCCTTCTGCTGCCGAGGAGTCCAACTCCGACCTCCACCTCTTGGACCTTCCCCCGGCAGCTACGGCCTGGGACGCAGCACCGGACTCCTCACTCCCCGACAAGATGACAACCTGGGAGGGGAGCCGGGCCTTGCGTCTCCAGCTGGTGGTGTGATCCCGGCCGCTGTGCTCCACAGCACCCTCTCCGCCCTCTTCATCAGTTGACGCTGCAGACAGGGAGAGATAGGAGACAGGCATCAGGACACTGTACAATGGACTGATGCACACATGACAGTTGCACATGAGTGGCAGTGTCAGACTTCCGACATGGCATCACAATCCCCAACACACATGGCATGTCAACTCACACACATGAGCAATTCCACAGCCATATGGAAACAGGCAGCAATATCCATACACATACAACAGCATGAGCAGCCAAAGGTGAGCCAGACATCACATGTCAGGAAGTGCACTAGACATGCACTCACGCCACCACACCTACATGCATGTGTACACCTCCACCAACTGTCGCAGTGATTTTTTTTTTTTTTTTTTTTTTTTCCCAAACTTTATTTATATTTTACAATAACCGGTAGGCATGGCTCCAACAGGGAGCTGCTGAATGCAATATCCCACAACAATTCCCCCACCCCACCGCCCCCCATCCCCCGTATCCACAGTATCTTTGAGAGTTTCTACTCATTGCCTTAGTCGCATGGACGTTTTCTCTCCTTGTCTTCCCGCTCCTCCCTCTTACGGACCTGAGTTCTGGGTGTTTGGATTATCAGGGTCCGAAGTAACAGATTTGTTCATCAGGTAGGTGATATATGGTCCCCAGATATCAGGAGGGCGTGCGTGTAAAGGTAGTGTACGAATAAATTCAGTGTCCATATCTTGGCAATAAGTTATATCCTTTTCCCAGTCAGCTACCCTAGGGAGTGGGCCCCTGCCCCACGACATGGCTATTCTCCTTCGTGCTAGCACCATGAGGAGTGCCGCCAGCTTGCGTGACGATGGCTGCAGATGTCTTGTGAGGCCAAGAAGCGGGCCCAGCGGCAGGGGGGTCATCTGCTCTCCTATAATCTCGGATGTTGTTTGTATAACGGTGGACCAGAATTGCTGGATACCGGGGCAGACCCATGCCAGATGAAGAAAGTCGGCGTTGGGACAAACGCATCTCTCACACTGGGCCGACGCCTCTGGGTGGTGCCTGTGTTTTTTGGCGGGTGTGTAATATGTTTGGTGTACAAAATTGAAATGGATCAGTTTGTAGCGAGAATTTAGCGCCACTTTTTGAGTTTGTCGCAGAATGTAGGCCCAGTCTTCCTCACTGATTGGTTCCTGCAAAACCGATTCCCACCTGTGTTGCACTTTAGGTAGGAGCTTCCTCGTGTCACTCACCAGGGTTTTGTACAGAGTTGACACCAGTCTGCCCTCTCCCTGTGCTAATATTGTGTTATGTAGCAGCTCCCACGTGGGGGGTTGTTTAGGGAATGAGGGGAATAGCTCCTGCAGGGCGTGACGGAGTCTGAAATAGAGAAAGACGTCCAAGGATGTGTTCCCTCCCTTGTCCTTGGCCATTTGGGTGGTCAGAAAGGTGCCCTCTGGGAAGAGGTCTCCTAGCGTTTTTACTCCTATTTTGTCTACCCATAGCAGGAATACCTTTTCGTTCGTGAGAGGGATACCGGGGATAAATTTTATAGGTAGTATGGGGGAGAATCGTACAGCCACTCCACACGCACTGGCGATCTTCTTCCATATCGCATATGTAGACAGGACCGTGTTCAGTGTCTTATGCGGCACAGGGATGTGGCTGATTATGACTGCGGATAGTAAATCGGGGGAGGCCAGGGCTCTTTCCACTTGCACATGTGGTCTTACATAGTGGATTGAGTACCAGTGGCTCAGGAATTGAGCCTGAGCCGCCCAGTAATATTTCTCTATATCTGGGAGCGCCAGACCTCCCTTCGCTATAGGTAAAGTGAGTGTGTCGTAAGCCACCCGAGCCGGTTTCCCCGCCCATATTAACTCTAGGATCGTGCTCTTGATCTTTGACAGAAAGGACTTGGGGAGAAGTAGCGGGATATTTGTGAAGAGATATAAGAGTTTGGGGAGAATAACCATTTTCGTCAGTGAGGTCCTGCCCCACAGCGTCAATGGGAGTGATTTCCATCTCTGAATACGTTCAAGTAATAGCTGCAGTGCGGTTCCGTAATTATCTCTAAATATCTCGTGATGGTTACGTGACATCTTGATCCCCAAGTAGCGCACTTTCGAGGTTTCCCATTGGAACCCATGGTCGTCGGCGAACTCTGAGGTGCACGGAGTCAGGGGGAATACTATCGATTTGGAGTGGTTGGTTTTGAGCCCTGACATTAACCCGAATTTTATCACCTCTCGCATTACGGGGTTGAGGTTGACTTGGGGGTCGCTAATGAACAGCATGACATCGTCCGCGTATAGGGAGACGATTAGCCTGTGAGGACCCAGTTTTAACCCTCGCTCTAACTGCTCGGCCCGTAGCCTCGAGGCTAGGGGTTCCATCACCAGGGCGAAGATAAGGGCCGAAAGAGGGCAACCCTGTCTCGTCCCGCGTTCCAATGTGATCCCCGATGATTTAGTGTTCCCGAGTGTGATGTACGAGCGTGGATTATTGTAAAGCAGAGCTACTAGCTTCAGGAAGAAGTTGCCCAGACCCATCTGCTTCAGTGTCGCGAACATGAAAGGCCACTCTACAGAGTCAAACGCCTTCTCGGCGTCCAGCAGTACTGCTATCGCCTGCTGTGTCGAGTCTAGGGCCTCGATGACGCCAAACAGCCTCCTTATGCCGAACGTTGTGCTACGCCCCGGGATGAACCCGGCCTGGTCACCCAGCACTAGTGCTGGCATCAGAGGGAGCAGTCTGGCCGCCAGGATTTTGGCCAGGATTTTGTTGTCCAGGTTGATCAGAGAGATCGGTCTATACGAGGCGCAGCTCTCTGTAGGTTTTCCGGGTTTATGCAGCATCATCACGTTGGCTTCACGCGTCGTGGGGGGAAGTGCTCCTCGACCCACCGCCTCTTCGTAGACCTGCAAGAGGAGGGGGGCCACTATGTCCATGTGCGCCTTGTAGAACTCGCCGTTGAGCCCATCGGGGCCGGGTGCTTTGATATTAGGTAGGGATTTGATTGCCATCCGGATTTCTTCCAGTGAGATGGGCGCGTTCAGGGGTTCGCGCAAGTCTTGGCTTACCCAATACAGTTCTGTGTCATTCAGGTATTCTTGTATCGCTTCGGGGTCTGATGTTCCTTTTGAGCTGTACAGGTCTTGATAGAATTCCCGGAAGGTGTTGGAGATCCCCTCCTCCGTGTAGACTATCTGTCCTTGCGCATCTGTGACACATTCAATATGAGGTGGGACTCTGTCTATCGATAGTAGTCGGGCCAGCAGTGCACCTGGTTTTTGCCCCTCACCGTACTGCCTGATCTGCTGTCTACGACCCATGAACTTCAGTTCGCGGTCCGCTGTCTCCTTAAATTTCAAGAGTTCTTGCTTAAGCTTGGCTTGCGTGCATGGATCGGGGGTGTTGAGGAGATTCTGTTCCAATTCCTTTAAACGGTCCTCTATGTTGGACAGTTCCCTTCGGATCATTTTTAGTGTCCCGTTTTCTTTGGTCAGGCAGATTCCTCTGACAAAGCACTTGAATGTTTCCCAAATGGTGCCTGCGGAGTCAACCGAGTTTTGGTTGGTGTCTATGAAGGAGAGTATTTCTTGCCGCAGTTCTGCTGCAAACACTGCGTCTGTGAGTGAACCGGGTTTAAACCTCCAGTTGAGGCCTGGCACTGCTGTGCCCGCTAGGGTGGCCTCCAATACCACCATCGAATGGTCGGAATAGGACCTTGGTAGGATCTGGCACGCGTCCCACCTGAAAGGGCTGTGGGAGGACGCCAGGATATAATCGATTCTAGAACTGGTGTTGTGCACAGCTGATCGGAAGGTATAGTCTCTCCTGTCTCGGTTGTGTCTTCTCCACATGTCGGAAAGATTGAAGGCCTGACAAATCTCTCGAACCTGAGTACTTGCTTTGGACGGGTTTCCTGAAGTGTTGTGGGACCTGTCGAGCCTGGGGTCGAGCGCGGTGTTGAGGTCGCCCCCCCACACCACAGTCGACGCGTCGGTCGTGGCTAGATGGGACATTATCCAGTTAAAGTTATCGTGTCCATCTGTGTTTGGAGCGTAAGAGTTGACCACCACCACTTCCTTTCCAGCGATTATTCCTTTCACCAGTAGGGCCCTTCCTTCGGTGTCCTTCTTTGACTCGATGAGGCTGAAATTGGTCCTCTTATCGATCAGGATCGCCACGCCTCTGGCGAACGATGAGTAGGACGAGAAGTACCGGTGGCATCCCCATGATCTGGCCCAGCGCTGTTCCGACGAGGGTAGTAGATGAGTCTCCTGGAGTATCGCTATGTTGATTTTGTGTCTCCGCAGATATTGAAGGATTCTCCTCATTTTCGTAGGCTGGTTGCCGCCGCGTATATTCCAGGTGGCGATTCTCAACGTTGTCGCTGCCATCTGAACGGATCAGTGTAATCCTGTCGGGCCGGGGCCCGCGGAGTTAGCTGGAGTCGCTTTCGGAGAAGGAGCCAGGAAGACTTGGCGATTTGTAGGTACATAGTTCCTCGCGTGGCTGTCGTGGATCGGGGGTATGTGGGTTGAGGCGGTATTACTGAATTAACTTCCCTCCCATGCACGGGCAACCCCCAACAGGCCCGTGGTAAACAGTCCCATAGTAACGAAACAACTTGCATTGCTGTGCTCGGGGCGCAAGTGGCCCTCCAAGAGAGGGCTAGCTCCCTTCCCCGGATACAATAGTGGTCTGCGGTGGTCTCTCCTTGTCAGCCATGCAGACACTAGCCCTCCCATTAGGTACCTTGTAGGCAAAATTTATGGTGGATTTCTTCTCGGTCTCTCTCCCCTTTGAGGCCTTCCGTTGGAGGAGGCGGGTCTGCAGCCCGAGCGGTCCAGATAATCGCTCGTCTCTTCCGGAGAGTTGAAAAACTGGGTCGTCCCCTCATGTTGGATTCGGAGTTTGGCAGGGTAGAGCATGGCGTATTGTATCTGGTTCTCTTGAAGCCTGCGCTTTACTGCCGTGTACGATCTTCTTTGCGCTTGGACCGCCTGGGAGAAATCCGGGAAAAATTGGATTTTATCACCGTCGTACTGAAGATCGCCTTTCTCCCTGGCCGCCCGTAGGATGGCGTCCCGGTCTTTGTAGTTGAGCACTCTCGCTATGATTGGGCGAGGATTAGCCCCCGGGATCGGTCTGGTGTTGGGAATTCGGTGGGCTCTCTCCACAACAAACAGTTTGGACAGGATGTCTGTGCCGAAAAGGTCTACGCATAACTTCTCAATGTAGTCCTCCATCTTTATGTTGAGTTGTTGTTCCCTAGCTCCAACGATCCTGATGTTGTTGCGTCGGGAGCGGCCCTCCAAGTCTTCATTCTTTGCGTTTACCGCTTTCATTTGCCCTTCTAGGGAGGCCACTCTGGAAGTCAGGGCCGCTGCTCCGTCGTCGAGGTCCGACACCCTCTGCTCGACTGTGTCAAGTCTATCGGCGTGTTTGTCTAACCGGTGCTGGAGCAGATCAACCTTAGAGGAGAGGGTGTCGAGTTTGCTCCCAAGACCGCCAATTCCGGCTTTCAGTTCTAGGAGAATTTCCCTGATGTCGAACCCGTGGGCCTCCTCCTCGTCTTGGATGGGAGATAGCGCTCTGCCATTTGAGGTGGTTGGTTTGGTCACGGAGCTGCCCTCAAAGTTTAGCTTCTTTTGAGCTCTGTCCATTTTCTTTGAGGCCGCCATTGGCGCTTGTGTAGCGGGGGTCCTACAGGGCACCGGAGGTAGGTCCGGGGTCCCGGTTGATCCGCGCCTCCGTTGCGCTATCTCGGATGGGGTTTCTCTCCTGATGTTTCCCTTTGTGATAGGGTATAGTGGAAGCGGGAGTGACGCCGGGTCCAAGCGCTATCTACTGCTGGTTCTCGGCTGGCCCGTACGTTGGGGGTTCACGCGGACCCCGGCTTGCGGTTTCCCGCGCCCCGCGCCTTCACACAGGCTGAAATTCACCCCGGGGAGTATGGACGGGGGCGCACGGGGGCGCGCGTACCTGATCTTCGGGGTTCGTTCAGGACGGCTCCTCCGAGATTCTGCCGGATGTCCCACCGCTTTCGGCCGTTCAGGCCGTCCCCCTCCGGGCCCGCTCTGTCTCCGACTGCCTCGCGTCTAGCCCGCGCCGGCGCTCCACTCGGACCGGGGAGGGGGAGGGTTTCTCGTCGCTGAGGAATCTGGACCCAGCATCCGAATTACGACGAAAGAAGTACTTCGTTTTGTTCAGAATCGCTTTGGCTACAAACTGGGGGTGGCTGCATACACAATGCCCAGCGCAGATGCCTCGATTCGTCAGGATTTCTGAGGGAGCTCCGTGGAGCTCACAGGGAGGCCGCCATCTTGGACGGCTCTCTAGCGCCCTCTAACTGTCGCAGTGATGAGATTTGCACCCATGTCACATCGGGCAATCAGTCTTCTACATATCAGTGTCCCAAGCATCCATGTTGCATCACTGTTGCACCCTTGTCAGATACACACACATGCACATGTACATGGTGCAGGTACATGCAGCTGGAACCAACATCCATGTGTCACACCACAACCATGACAACTTACATACACAGTCATTCAAACATGTGTGCTCAGACATCTGCATTTGCCATGCAAGCTTACACACACATGCACCATCCATGTGTCTCACACAAGAGAGGACTCGCATGTGTTAGCCCCACGACCCTGTACATACACATCCACACATGGCCCTCCAATAACACATGTGCAACCTGCACACTACAGGCACACCCCCACACGCACAGCTTACAATTAGCATGCATGTACACTTACCGCTCGACTCCAGACGGGTCTGCCTCTCAAGGACCTGGCCATGGAGCGCTGGGGATACGCGTTCCAGGACCCTCATCTGATGTTCCGACAGGTGGCCCCGGCGCCCCTTACCATCCGCTGGCTTCACGAGGCGCCGGGCCTTGTTGAGGGTCCTGGCCCTGAAGTCATCCCAGTGCTTCTTGACATGTTCCTAGTAGCGGACTGCCACCCCCTCCGCGTTGATGCCAGTCATGATGTCCATCCAGATCCTGGTCCGTCCTTCCTTGTTGGCGCGCATACTTCCGAAGAGGGCATCATACTGCCCCAGGACTTGCTCCACCAGGACACCAACTTCAGTGGCACTGAAGCTGGTGGCCCTCTGCCTCTCTGGCTGGGGGTTGCCAGTGCTGCCAGATGGTGTTGTGCCCGACATGGCAACCCCAGAGGCAGGAGTGGGTGGGCAACTGGGTCCTGGGGCTGGGCTGTGGAGCGATGGAATCCCAGTCGGGAGTCTTCAGTTCCAGCAGGGGTGGTCACAGCAACTGCACCCCTGGCTGATGTGCAGGCAGCAAATAGCAGGGCACGTGGGCAGCAGGCAGTCAGGCAGCAGCAGATGGCAGGTGGGAGCGTGCTCGGGGCTCTGGGGGGCAGTAATTCGGCTTCTGGGCAGGAGCGTGGTCTTCCGTGTGCATACGCGTGGCCAGCTTGATAGAGGGATTTGGCACGTGAAAATTCTGCACGACAGACTGTGACGTATCGCGCACGGGCGTTGCCCTGGCAGGGCTTGAAGATCCCACGTGGATTTCCATTGCTCTGTATGTGCTTTTCGTGGGGTGCGGTGCGTGTGTTTTCCAGGCGTTGGGGTTCACACGCTATTACTTCACAGCGGGTGGGTGTTGGCTACGTGTTCTTCTAGACGCAAGGCAGACGGTGAGTGGTACCCTGCTCCCCCAGGCCCGATCGCGTGTAAAACCACCCGCAAGCCCCTGGAATACACGTACCCGCTCCCCCAGGCCCGATCGCGTGTAAAACTTAACGCGCACCCCTGAAATACACGTACCCAGGCCAATCGCGTGTGAGACTTCAGGCGCACCCCTGAAATACACGTACCCAGGCCAATCGCGTGTAACACTTAACGCGCACCCCTGAAATACACGTACCCAGGCCAATCGCGTGTAAAACTTCTCGCGCACCCCTGGAATACACGTACCCAGGCCAACCGCGTTCGAAACTTCTCGCGCACCCCTGAAAGACACGAACCCATGTCAATCGTGTCTGAAACTTCTCGAGCACCCCTGAAATACACGTACCCAGGCCAATCGCGTGTGAAACTTCTCGCGCACCCCTGAAATACACGTACCCAGGCCAATCGCGTCTGAAACTTCTCGCGCACCCCTGAAATACACGTACCCAGGCCAATTGCGTGTAAAACTTCTTGCGCACCCCTGAAATACACGCACCCAGGTCAATCGCGTGTAAAACTTCCCGCACACCCCTGAAATACAAGTACCCCGCTCCCCCAGGCCTGATCTCGTGTAAAACTTCCCGCGCACCCACGGAATACACGCACACGCTATTATTCACACAGCAGGTGTCCGTGTTTGTCGCGTACCCCTTTGCACGTCATTTGTCCTAGAGGGCCACAGTATGGGACATTCATCAGAGCTGTGTATACGTGCTTTTTGTTAGCGCATTTTGGCGCACATTTTTTTCATGCGCAGGGACGCTACCGCCTGCTTTCGTGTGGTGGACGTGTATGGGCCTGTGCGCGTCTTTGCCCGTGCGCTGGTTTGCCCTATTCGATTCCATGAATACGTGTTGTAGACGAGCGTGTGGGCGTTCCGCGCACTTGCCTCCTGTACTTCCCCCGTGACACCCACATTTTCACGAGTTGTTCCCCATTCCGCGTGTCACGCCCCGTGTTCCGCCTACTTTTGTTATGTGCGCCGCGCTATGTGCGCTTTCGCTGTGGCCTTGGGGCACGCCGTTAGATGACCTGTGCACCGGCGTGCGCTGCGCACTTCTTCAGCGCACATCCCACATTTTACTCGCGCACGGACTTCCATGAATAGATGTGCGCTGGTTTCCCTGCGATATTTGCACTTGCACTGCGATTTTTCCAGTAGCACTGCGAATCGCACGTTTTCGCACGCATGCGCCGATTTTTTCAGCGCACATTCATTCCATGAATCGGCCTAATTGTCTATTTTATTTCCTGGTCTTTCTCCTCCACTGCTCGGTTATTTGGCCTGGGGTTATGGCCTATGGTACTAGCTGAATTTCACCAATGTTCCCCCATTACTTACTCCTACACTCTTTTTCTAAACATTCAAGCATAGGGTTCCTCACAGGTAAAGGCCTCTCGCTTTGGGTTCCTCATCGCAATCTTCAACCTTAAACTTGTAGATTTGAGCAACCAGCAAACACTGCCATTCAGTGTCCCCCAGGAGAGATTGCCTTTTCGTAAATGTCCAGACCTGAGTAGTTAAAACCCCTCGCACAGTGATCCTAGGTAAATGGGGTATGTTTCTCAGGGATGGCACGTTCTGTAGAATCAGACTTTATGGGCCATTTGCTACTACGACATCCCTGGGTTTCATGCATCTCACTAGGCATGTGCAACTTTCCAGTTTCCTCCTTCGCCTTCAGAATAATCCGATTTCAAACTTGCCATTGAGGAGAAGGTTTTACGGCACTGTTTGCTTCCTGTTCACTGTGGTGCTAGGTACTCCTTTCTGAATTCAATTAGTAGCAAAACATGCTCTTTATTTTGTCTGCTGAAGTTCTAAATTGATGTACTAACTTCACTGGTATCACTGAATAGCTTCTCTTGATCTCTTTTATGTGGATTACAAATGATCTAGAAATGTAAATGTAGTGCTAAGCATAGCATTTGAAATCTCTGAAGATTGAGTTAGGTTAGCCGTTAAATAACTATTTAAGCGAAAATACAAGGCCAATCCAAGTTTGGCAATATTTTTGCGGCATATCCATGGAAATGCTGCCACCATTTGTTATCTACAACCACACTCATTATGGCAGGTTTATAACCAGTGTATGAGTGTTGGCATGGCAGTGGAAATCCCAATTTTTGGAGTCCATAGGACTCCATCTGGGCTTTGGTGGGTTTGCCGCAGGCAGTAATTCCACCCGTGGCACACCCACCACTTTTTGGCGTTAAAGTGGAGGATTCCCCTCAAGCATGATGCTGGAGGGAAATTCTACATTTCAAGGTCGAATATGTAATTTGGCAGTGCGGTCAAAGTTCTGGTCGTTCCACTCCTGACAGTAATTGCAGGTAATGGATTTACTGCCTTGCCAAATCTCGAAGGAGCTTTGCAGCTTGTTTCATATGGCATATATCAATTTGCAATTCCAGAAATCATATCTAACAAATAACCAAAGTCATGTGACAAAGGCCCTTATTGCAAGACTGGGAAATACATTTCCAGATACATTCTGCTTTCCCAAACTACCTGATTATGAGCCTTAACACCCATGAACAAAACGCCTGCTTGCGAATGGGAGGTACTACCCATACTCACAATGGCGGTAATGGGGCTGAGGCTATTCACATATGTGGTACTACTGCCCTCCTCAAAGAGGTCCTGTAGGGATTTGGAATGAGGCAGCAATCTACTTTGACCACCGGCGGTAATGGTATTGCAGTTTGGTTGCATTAGCATTGCTAAGGCCATCAAATTCATAATGAGGCCAAAAGTAAACTCAAGAAACGAGGATGGATGCCATGCTGGAGGCGTTGAAGGCAGAACTGCAGCAGGTCTAGAGTGGAAGCCTCCAGGCCCCAGCCGCTTCCATGCTGCATTTTAAAGCCTCTATCTTCCCATTGTATTTCATGCAGTTGCCCTTGTTTGAGAGCTGCGGGAAGGCGGGCAGTCTACTGTGACACCCGTGGCAGGCCCATACTACAGGTATTTTAAAGAAAGTTAAGCTGGAATACTGGTGCCCCTTTTGCGGGCAAAAATCCCGGCTTAAAGCAAGGCAAATTGCTTCTCACAAAACTTGTGGCTAATAGGCTGCTGCCAGTATTTGGAGGACATCTTTTACTCCAGAAATAATAATGGAATGGAAATCCACGCACAGGAATGACCATGCATGTGATTGATTTAAAGCTTCCTGCCTTCATATTTAGGCTTCAATGAATCTGCTTACGTGGCACCAACATGCAACCTGCGGAGACAAAACCACTGATACAGTATTTACTATTATTATTAATTTGTTCGTAAAGTGCTGAAAAGCCAAAGCAAGATCAGAAGTCAGGTGATGAAAACATATCAGGGGTCAGTATGAAGAGAATACTAAGAACCGAAGAGCAATGTCTTGAGGCTCTCCTTAAAGGTTGGTAACTCTGTAATAAGCCTTCAAGAGGAAGCTGATTCCATAGGTTTGGTGCTATAACACCAAATGAACGACCTCCACAGCGTGCCTACTTAAAGCGTGAAGTCTGTGGAAGCGCTTTGGTAGAGGAGCGCAATTGCCTGCTCGGTCTGTAAAGAGTAATGCGATTTTTCAAGTACTGTGGGGCGCTGCCGTGTACACATTTATAGATGGTGGTCAACACTTTATGCTTTATTCGTGCTGCAACTGGAAGCCAATGTAATTTTCTTAAGGTCGGTGAAAGGTGCTGGCGACGGGAAATGTTAACCAACTGGGAAGCAGTGTTCTGCACCACCTGTAAACGTTTAACGTCCGCGTTATTGGCCACTACAAGGAGAGCATAGTACATTTTGGAATTGATGATTGCCCTTGCACTAGTGGTCTTATGATGATCAGCCAGCAAGGGACATAACGTTCTCAGAAGCCTAAGGTAATAACTGCAGGAGCTAATTAATGGTGGCATGTATGTGTCCAACCATAGACATAGTTGTAACAAGAGAAACTCCAAGTGATTTAGCTTTTGCATAATTTTAATGTGATAATAATGTATGTGAATATGCCCTATGTAAAGCGCTTTGGATAAAAGCATTATATAAAATATACATTATTATTATTATTATTATTATTATTATTATTAATAATGATATTGCAATCTATGTGTTGCAATAACCATCATGTTAACACATTTTCAATCCATTTTTGTACTTTATTATGATATATGTTATCCTCCCTGCATAGGTCCTTGGACTGGGCATAACCTTTGGACATGCCCGGGGCCCACTAACGATCACTACTGAATTCCTTTTTTAAATAAAATACTTTTTCAATATGTCTCCTGTAGAAATATTTATGAATGTATTTAATAATTGCACTAGGGCAGCACAACTGGTTTCATCCCCCAAGATAGGAAATAGACAGTTTATCTAAATCCTAACATTTATTTAAAGAATTAAAGTTCACTTCAAAGGCGGTCTCCAGCTTTATACCAAGGAAATCGCTACAATGTTGCAGGTACAAAAAACATAGGTCAGTAAAACGAGATTGTACCTGCCTACATGAATCGCGCTAATATAATTCACACAAGCATTAATTTCCATAATAATTTCTAGGTAAATATTATATTCTAAAAGATACTAGGCATTATGAATACACTCCTTTTATGATTGTTTCTATCTAAACAGTTTGCTTCAATCATAACATTGCAGCTTTTTGGCCAGCATATGCATATTGATATAGAGCCATTTCAAAACTATTCAAAAACAGCCGATTTTCTCCAGCATCAGAACAAGTATGGTATCAGAGAAAAAATACTTGAACCCATAACATTTAGAGACATATTAATTTGACTTAATTTTCCTGTATGAATGTGGGGTTGTGAATGTATTGACTGTGTGCAGGTCATTTAACTGTAGAAAAGAACCAATTGCATCTAACTCATGCAGATTTGGATTGGGAAAATAAAACTCTAAGGTATTCCCTCTGAACACATGTATGTGCAGTCTTCTCAGAATAGGTATGTGCAGCTTTCTCTGAGCATATGTGTGCAACATCCTATGAACATGTATCGACAACTTTCAATCTGCAAATGGGTGATTCGTTTTTAATCTATTCCTATTTATTTACTGTGACAACCATGTTTTATATTTTATATGCTGGTTGTTTTATTTGTCATGTACTTTAATGGTTTTGAACTGAATAACGTTCTGTGAATGAATTAATGTATTTGCCTTGAGCTCTACACATTTTTGGGCTGTAGGTGCAACATTCTGCCATAACAGGTAACATGTGAAAGCACCTCTTCCTGTCACATTACAAATGGGTCTAACAAATGCATCTTAAGGATACAGGATATGATGCGTTTTTACACTTTGTAAAACTTTCTGTGAATAGAATTAATTCTCTGTGTTTATTTCTGTTGTGCAAACATATAATTTATGACTAGACCCACACAGGCTGCCGATATGCTTGATAGCCCATTGGAAGATTGTGTGTCATGAATACAGTATGGTCCAGACGATTGTACACCGGGATGAGGCAAGGCTTCTCTTTCTTTTAACTTGGAATACGTCTACAAAAACAATATACATTCAAATGCACAAACAACTATCAGTTAAATTGTGCCTCTCAATACAAAAATGCATTGGGTTTTAAGGAAATAACATCTTACTTGGTGCTCAATTTAAATGGGAGACACAGGGAATTTTATTTAACACTGCATCTGTGTTTTTATCAAACTAGCATACACCTCTATTACCCGGATTTATCATTGACAGTCTAAGGGGATAATTTAGAGTTATATTGGGGTTTCTACTTACATTTTAAATATGACTTCTCATTTTGGAAACACATCTTTAACCCTCAATCTGGAGCAGCTGCCGCAGCAAGGTCCCTTTTCAGCTGTCAATCTGTAACTGAGTTCCCAATATGGGCTGATCACCACTCCCAGGAAGGGATTCTGTCTCCAGCCTGCCTCGCATAGTCATCCAAATCGTTTCCGTGCTGCCCCCCAGCCAAATGCTTCCAGTTGTATCCAGAAATATTCTTCAATGTTCATCTCCCAATATTCATAATAACAATACCTCAATTCTGTGTGCAAGCTACCTCATAATCCTCGGCTGCTCCCCAAATCTTGTGACTTTGGATGGAGGGGCTCTTCCCACCTTGAGTCCCATGACTGCAAAGGTGGGAGGGAATTTCACTCATCTTATAGCGAGGCATTTTGTTTAATTTTAATAACTTTGGATGTGAATATGTGACTTTAATGAAATATAGATCAGTATAATCTGGAGTTCAGAAGAAATCATTCAAAATGTGGAATGTCCCTCTGCGTTCTGCAGAGATAATTATTTTTACCATTTATCTCCATTATTTTCTATCACGTCCTAGGTCAAATTTAAGTTGGGTGAAATACATATGTTTTATCTACAATTTGCATTTAGTCTCATGTTTCTAAAAGCTTCTCTTATAAAGTTATTATTTCTTTATGATTACAATTTGGGGTTAAAATGCACATATGAAACATTCCTATTAATTTTTTAAATGAAGAAGTGTTGATTTCTGCTACAAGAGGTCACTGTTGATGCATCCCACAGGAGCTTTTTCGCACAATACTGCTATAGGAATCTCAAAACCTGTGATTTGCATTCCAATACATTTGTGGTTTGTCTTATGACTAGGGCCTGAAAAACCAGTATGAACAAGCCTTGCTTGCCATGTGATTCTTACGTGAAGTAAAATAAAGTCTATTTGTGATCTGGGGTCCTATGACTGCATTCCTTGGGTTGGGGCTACACTCTTCCAAGCTGAATCCAGTTACTTCTTCAGGCATGTTCCATTTCAAGTTAAATAATTACAGTATTATTCAAACTTAAATGAAATGTATAGCAAAATACAATGGGACTTTGACTATTACCTCATTTGTACGCTACACTTCACATTATTTTTTAGTTAAAAGGAAAGATATTTCAAAATACAATCTTTCAAAAGGAATGACAGATTTTCAAGGCACAAGTGATTTTTCCTATGTACTGGGGATTGAGCAACAAAGCACTTGTGATGAAACCCTGAAATTGTTCTTTGAGGTCTTAGAGCTCTGAATATATGTCCTTATGTGCATTTTTCCACATGTTTCTACATACTTATCAGGCAATAGTTAAATAGATACATACATTGCATATTTATTTCTCTACATGGCCTCAACATTGACATTATACTTCATTGGAAAGGGCTTTAGAAATTATCATAGTTTGAGAAAGTGTTTTTTATTTTGGTGAAAAATGTTCTTGGGCGTGCACTCATTTATTTTCATTTTGCAAGGACACCCTATTTATTATGGCAGTGAGCAAAAAGGCAAAATTCAACAAACACTTTTGAAAAATTCCTCTCCCACTCTTTCAGATAGACTTCCTGTTCTCAGCTTACTTTAGGCAATGCTCCATGGTACCCAAAGTTATTACACTCCATGCCCAGCAGTCATGCCCGGGGCATAGCCATTGACCATGGCCTGGGCACAGTGATCTTCCTTGTTGTACCAAAGGGGCATTTGGCCATGCTGGCACACAATGAGCTCACCTGATGTGCCAGGTGAGCCTTTTTCTACACTGTTGACTTAGTCCCTCTCCCTGCACTGCACACTGGGAATGATTTATGGCCATGTGTCAGGCACAGTTACCCTCCCTGTAATAGATGCTGGGCAGGGCCTTCAGCCACAACTAGCAGACAATGAGCCTCATCTCAAGTTTGGCAGTGCAGTATAAAAGCAGTGATAATTCTGTAACTGACACTTTTCTGGTGGTAAATGAATTGCTGCCATTTTTACTGCACTGCCAAATTCTGATTTTTAACTTAAAAGTGGAGTATCCTCCAATTTGAGGTAAACAATTGGCAGAACTAGCACAGCGGAATTACAGTGGCAGAATTACTGCTCATGGTAGATCTGCCAAAAGCCCAGTGGACTCCTATGGACTCCAGAAATTGGGACTAATACTGCCGTACCACCACTTGTAAACCCATGGTAAACCAACGGGACAGAGTTGCAGTAACTGATTTTGGAGGTAATTTGGTAGAATTTCCACTGAATGACCTCCAAACTCGTAATGAGACCCAATGTGCCTACAGCAGATATGCCCTCTCTGCAGTGTGCATTGTGCAAGGCCTGTAACTAAGAAAAGCAGTCGCTGTTCCCAGGAATGGGCTTTGACAGTGAGCCTAACTGTCGATAATTTTTTTAACACCCCCACAACTTTGCTCCCCATTAGTCAACTTCACAATACAGTCAAATATATTTAAAAATGGTGATATAGTTTCATGTAATTGCGTCTGTAATCTTGACTTTTCCTATGGTCACTGCCATTTTAATTTAGCAGCGCATGCACACATTTGCATAACCATGTGCTGTACCTGTCAACCCCGCAAATAAAGTTGCCCATTTCAAAAGGATTTCTAATTCAGTACTGCAGATCCAGGCCTAGATCTGAAAATCCAAGACTCATCAGGTAAAAACATTAAAACTTGACTTTACAAATCAAAATTAATAAAAATAATAATAATACTTTGCATTTATATAGCGCTACAAACCCTCAGGCATCTGAGCGCTGCTTATTATTAGCCACGGTGTGTGGTGCTCATTTATCGACCTCGGAAGGATGAAAGGTTGAGTTTGGCCCTGACGGGATTCAAACCTGCGTCGGCAGGGTCTGCACGGATGTCAAAGCAAGTGCTCTACCTGCTGTGCTATCTGACCGGCTCTTTCTAGACCGAAATTCTAGATTCAGATTTGATTATATGTCCACGGATCTATATTTGGGAGTGCCACATTTTGTTTTGATTTGATTCTTTAAAAGAAAGTGTGGCGGATTTCCCCCAAACCAAACCTTCTAACCAAGTATGGTGTGAATCCAGCGAGAGGTTTGTGCTGTAGGTGAGAGAAATGATTCCTTTTGGGAGTTTTCATGAGATTTATTTTTTGTAAACTCCCATCCTTATATAATTTTGCTTCCTTAAACGGTGCTTAATAAAACTGCTAGACTGTTTTGCACACTTCCAAACGTTCACAGAATTTTCAAATAAAAAGTTTAACATATCCATAACCATACTTCAACGACAAAAACTTTAACAGAAGAAATGTTAAGGTGGCAAACACATTATTTTAATGGGAAGGCTTTTATCCAACCATCCTTAAGCATGTCCTTCCCTATTGGCAATTTCTTAGACCCCAGAGAAAATGAACCAACACAGAGGATTTTGAAAGTGAGTAAATTGAGTGAATAACTACAGGTAAGAGGTTTTCAACACAAAGTAGTAGCACTGCATTAACTAGACCATTAACACCAAACAAGACACATTATTAGCCCGGCACCTAGGCAGGATGTACAAAATTGCATCACATGTGTGACCACTTTCAAACCATGCAGCAACAAGATAAATCGCATTAAACCAAATGAATTGGCACATCTATTGGACAATAAAGAGAACAGCAAAACTTCTTCTCAGCTTTTAAAGATAGGTTGTCAGAGTTTTGGAAGCGCATCTTAGAAACACTTGCTACAATTACTGACACAGTGATTGACCCTGATCGGTTAGCAATCTTGTTCGGGGTTTGAGGGCGGGTCTGCATTGGGAGCTCGGCTAAGTTCTTGAATATATGCTGTATGGTAGCCAAAAAATGTATACTCCAGAGTTGGAGGAGCTCCTCCCCTCCGGCCTTTCAGAATTGGCTGCGCCTGCTCACGTGGTCACGAAAATGCGAAGAGGAATACCTGAATTTGCTCCCCGCCCAGTCACGTCCCAAAAACATCTGGGTTGAATTCAATACGTACATCAACAGCCAGAGTGACAATACGCCTGGGTCGGCCTTGTCCCCGGTTCCGGCAAGGACTACTATTGTACCATGAACTCCTCCTCCCATCTCTCTCATGTGAAGCTCTGTTGCTACCACTGTGATTACTATACTCTGTATATCAATTCATAATTCACCTGTACTGTTTGTCCGTTGAACTGATGTGTGTGCCTAATGTATACCTCTGCCGCCAAAAATAAAAGTTTAAAAAACAAAAGGGATAGAACGTTAATCCGCGCCTAGTCAGCACGTAGGAAGAACCGATCAACTCTGCACTCACCCACATCTGAAGACCCCCGCCCATTTGGAACATAACTCTTCTGGACAATGTTTAGCATACAAAGATACTGTGAAAACCCTAGGATTTGAATACAAAAACCTCCAATGGGAAAAGGAGAACTCACTTCAATTGCACCTTTAACTGCTAGGGGTTATGCCACAAAGGGTCTCTTTATGCCCCTTTCTATTTTGCTTTTTTAGCGCTGACTCTGAATACTAATTGCATGTATGCTTGTATGTGGACCAAGATGGCAGGCACATAAACCATTTTGTGTTTGTCCCTAACCAAATCGCAATGGCTTTCTTTCAAGTCGCTAATTAAATTGAGCTTTACTGAAGCCTGTGATCCATTCAGGCCTGGTGACTCAACTAGGCCAATTCGATTCTGTAATTGTGATATATAGGTCCACGAGTTGGCCTGTAAGCTCCAAATATCAATAACTCAGTTTTAGTCATTTTATCAAAACCATTACATTGATTTTCTTTGGCCCAAGAGTAGATTGTGAATGGAAGCAGATCTTGTATTCTCGCGTGGATGTGGTATAAATCCATCAGGTATCCTTTGCTGTAGGCGAGAGGAAATATTCCCCATTGAGCGTGCATGGGAAATGAACACTGTAGGATCCCATTATGAAGCTGCGGTCTCCCATACCAAGATGGTACTTCACAGAACTTTCCAAAACAATTTAAAGTTGGATGCATATTCTTTTTGTGAAAGTGTTGTGTATTTTCGTAAAATGTTGACAAAATTCAACACATCTCAAAAAGTGTTCTTCCCATGGGTGGTCCAACGTAACTATAACTACAGTAACATAGGTTACATAAACTGAATGAAACATTCCAAAAATAAATACATCCCTTGCAGAATTGTTGGGGGACGTTTTGTAAAGTTCTGATCTGGGTGCAAAGATATGGGAGGGCTGCTAAAGTTGAAAATCCATTTGAAACTCCCATATGGATATTGTAGTCACACACAGGGAAAGCATACTGCGCGGCTTTACGTCAAACCTGGTATAGTACATCGATCGAGTTTATTTTGACACAAGTGTCATAAAAGCTATAGACAGACATTAATGCAAACAAGATTAAAATAGGCTATTCAAAAACATAAAGCTAAAACATGCTTAGAGCATACCATAAAAGGGTTCTTAAACTTAATAAAACTTAAATATGCATGTAGGTTATCCTTTTCATAAAAATACCAAAGCATAACTACAATAAAATTGGTGTACTTAGGCATGTAATGTATAAAAAAGCTTCCAAAACTTGATTCATTCACACTTATCCTACTCCTTATAGCAATCGTTAATAAACACTGCAAACCCCAAGCAACAGCCTTATCTGTGACCCATTTTAAATACAAAATTGCCGGGCGAAACAGAGTGAAATTATGGGACCTTAATAATGGAACCAATGTGTTTGCTGGTAATCGCACATATTACCTGTGAAATAATATCAAGTGCATCTCCAGCTCCTGACTATGTGCACCAAAAATGCGCGTGCATTTGGCAGTTTGTCCAGTTCCCACCTTTCAGGTAGATTATTTCCTAGTTTTCTTTTCCAATTGGCCAATAAATTGTGGAAGTTTCTGTCCTTTCTATAATTCACTTTTTTCCTTAATTTCAGAATATCTTCATCTGATCAATGTTCTTAGCCTATTCCAACCGGCTTTCATGACCAAAGACGTTAATGTGAAAAGGTGAACACTCACTACAGACTTAAGTTCTGTATTAACATGGCTTATCAGAGAAAATCTTTCCTTTTTGTTTTTTTAACAAACTTACATGACAAAATATCAGCCAGCACAGTGCCTGCAAGTAATGCAGATCCAATGCTCCATGTTGCTAACCAAAACAAGACTAGCCTCATTTTACTCTCAGAGATCGGATATCAACTGATTTGCTGCCCCATCTAAGGCAAAATTAAAGTTCCTTTAGGAGCCCTTAATTTTTGTTTCAAAAAGTTATCTCCCGTAGTTGGCACCTTAAAGTCTTCACCTGGTTTGGTAAAAATATATTCAGTGTTTTTGTTTTTTTTAAATGGAAAAAAACGGTCAAATGGCAAATATATTTTGGCCATTGGGTCCGCAGATCCTGCATCAGATAGCCAAAACTTGGCTCATGTCGTACAACATTTTTTAAAATGGGTATATGGCAGGCCCCAAAGGAATTTCACAGAAAGGTGAAATATATACCATTTTCAAGACATAGAAACGCACATTTATGACAAGGCTATGCAACCATTTTACATGCCCTGACAAACTTAAGAGTGATAGCTGGACCATTGAAAAACGTAATATCCCGAGGCATATGTTTTGGTATCTGCAGGTGGGGTCACGGTGCCACTAGGCATGTCTGCAGGGCACCAGGTAGGTGGGGATGTTCGTTGTGCATGCCCTACCCACACTGTCTGCTGGGCATGGCTGTAGGATCATCGTGCCTGTTATAGGGACAATTTTTCAAGGCCTGGCTTGTGAGATACAGTGGCTCTTTCTACTTTCGGTGTGCTTTTGTGGGAGCCTATTATTCAGTGTCCTGTACTAATACAACATGCAGTGATACCGCACAGCACTGCAGGATGCTACACCCTGCTTGCCTGAGCACCCCAGATATCATACCTCTGACTCCTTAAAAATAGGCTGTTAAGCTACGACCAATTATTTGGATCATCAGTGCTGTCCTAGTCAACCTCTATTCTAACCTATCTATATATTATGACCCACATGTTGAACATGAACAAACATCAGCATTAATTTCATAATTAAATAAGACACAGATTCAGTGGAGTGGCCAGAGAAGGGGCGGGGGTGCCGGGGTGCCCCTTTTGGTCACCTCCAGCACACCCAGTGCAAATCATAATCATTAAGTGATTTGTGCATGTGATTTAATGTGACCATTACTTTAAATCACATATATGACACCTTCAATCACATGCATGAAGTGCCTAAGGCATGTGATTTAAAGTGACCATTGCTGGCATAGATTGGGCGTCCACCTATAAAAAGGTGGGGACCGGACTAATGTCTCCCTCTACCGGGATGAAAAAGTCTATACAAAAACTCTCCTATGGGAGACACTTCACATTGAAATAGTTCCACCGTCTGCATTTAGTAACAAAATGACTAATAGGCACAAATTATACACACAACAATTTTAATAAATACAGAACACTTTTCCATGACAGTCATGTATCTAGCCAAATAGCCTACATAAGCAGAACATTGTTCTGGTTTATGTAGACACATTGCATTGAGGCCAAGAATGCAGGTCTGAGACAAAGCTTGTGACATTGAAATTATGTTGTCACAGTGACACTAGCTATATTTGGCCATAGGTAGTCACCATGAGTAACTTATCAATTTCAAATGGCTGTAGGAAGAATTGAAACCAGAGGATATTAGTCCAGATACCTGACTGTGTCAAAGAAAAGTGTTCTGTATTTATTAACATTGTTTTGTGTATTATTTGCACATATTAGTCACGTCTTTACTATCCCCCAACACGTTTATCTGCGTTAAATCTATCCACCTAGAGTGGATGTGAGATTGCTCTGTGGTTTATTGAGATCATTCTCCTTTTAATTACTTTTTGATACAATTCAAAATCAGTCTTTGACGCACAGAACTTAGCGTTTCCTTTTTCTGCAAGTCTAAGATATAGTGAGTAGAGTGAGAGGATGTACGCCTGAAGGATAAATGCAGACGGTTGGAATTATTTCAATTTGAAGTGTCTCCCAAAGGAGCGTTTTTGTATAGATAGGGGGTGGCAGCAGTTTCCTGCAGGTGATTTGAAGAGACCATTACTGGCATAGATAGGTTGCCCTATCTATGCCAGTAATGGTCAATTCAAATCATTTCCATGAAGGCTGAAGCACTTCATGCATGTAATATAAAAGTGATGTTACTGGCATAGACAGGATATGGCTGCAGCTTCATGAAAATGGTATAACGTGTTCCCGAGTAGTGTACTGCAGGTAACGGGGCATTTACTGGATCTTTTCATGTGTTACCCTATCAATAGTTAGCTCGCTGTGGAGCCCCCCCTTTCTATATATGTTTCATAGTCCTCCCCCAACGAGCCCCTAATTAAAAAAGAGGACACCCTATATTCAGCTCACTGAATACTGCCTGTTTTAGGACAACCTGCATGGCTGGTTGAGCACTCCTTCCAATTAAGTAAATATGGAAAGTGTAAATATTGTGTCATTCACAGAAGGCACATATAAAAAATGCCTGGATAGGCCCTCAATTTTGTGTACCCCAGTCGCTGCACCGGCTCCCACTCCAACGGCCAACACAAATGATCTTGACCTTTTCAAACAAAAAACAAAGAAACTTATTAGAACTCAGTCTCATAGGAAACTCATGATTGAATACCTGAAGGCGGGGGTAATCCCCGAAGGCCTCCAGATTAAGAACATACCCAGAGTCTTCCTTGAAAATCCAAAATGTATGAAAGGGTTTAGCGGTGTTGGCAATAAATGCTCCCGCGACTGGGTGATCCTCATAATTGAGACAGCAGAGGAAGAAGACAAAAAACAACAGGAAGAATTAGATGTATTGGAGAAAAAAATAAAGGATGAGTCAGTCATCCCAGACATAAAATCTGCTTTGGAAAAAATGAATGAGGAAATGTCTAAATTCAAAACCTTTACTTTAGATAAAAGATCTGGAGATTGAAAAAAGATATTGCTAACTATAAAGAGGAAACCACATTTCCATGCCTGGTTCCAGGCTTTTTTCAACAATACAACATCAACCAGACAAATTGGAAAGGCCCATTCTATAACAAACCTCAGAAGAACAAAAGGCTTGTTGCTTTTTCAAACTCGTCCAATAGCAGTGATTCACATACTACCTCCAATGCTCCCAACACTAGTGGGACAACCGCACCGCAGAGAGGCCAGTTTTTTTAAAGGCGAGGGAATCGCAGAAGAAACAGACAATGGGGCAACCATAAGATGTGTACCCGACAATGGATTCCCCCTCAAACTTGGTAAATCCAATTTTCAATCTTGGCACACATGTGCTCACACCAGATGAAGAATCTATCCTCACTAAAGGTCTACTGTTTGTTCAAGTCTGTAAGGCAGATTCCTTTCAGACGAAAATTGAAATGCGAAATTTCTTCCGAATAGTCAGGCTCAAGTATTTCTTCCATGATAAGGATGACACAAAAAAAGTGGATGACGATCGATCGGGCAAAAAACCCTCTTCCACTTTTACACCTTTACAATCTATGGTATCCCCAGAGATTTTGGCCTTTGAAAACCAAAATTCTAAGAGAAAGTGTCTTTGCTGCCTTGCGTTGTATCCCCGTTGCCTGTTGCCTTCCACCTTCCCTTGTTCTGCCTGGGGGACCCCTGCCTTCCACCTTCCCTTGTTCTGCCTGGGGGACCCCTGCCTTCCACCTTCCCTTGTTCTGCCTGGGGGACCCCTACCTTCCACCTTCCCTTGTTCTGCCTGGGGGACCCCTGCCTTCCACCTTCCCTTGTTCTGCCTGGGGGACCCCTACCTTCCACCGTCCCTTGTTCTGCCTGGGGGACCCCTGTCTTCCACCATCTCCTGTCTCACTCCTTCTCCCTCCTTCCTTCCTGCTCCAGAGGTTCCGCTCGCCCTCCTTGGTTCTGGTCCCAGCTCAGTCCTTCCTGTTTGCTATTCTCTCTGAGTCTACCCCCACAAGTTCCATGCTCCTCTCCTTACCAGCCTGCTCTTCTTGCTTCCTTGTCTTCGTCCCTGGAGGGACCGTTCTGCTTCCAGTCCCCGGACCTGCCTTCCGTCGGAATCCCACTAAGGACCCCGGACCATCTATTCAGAGGCTCCCCCTGCCAGTGCTTGCACTGTCCTGACGCCACTCAATCAGGGGTGAGCCACCCGTGGCGTTGGGAGCCGGCTCACCTCCAATCCAGTTCCATTTGGGCTGGTGTTGGGCTGGTTCCCCGTGCCATCAGTCACGTCTATCCGGATCATCTGACAGTCTGGCCTCATCACCAAGGAACCCAACCGGACGAACAGGTACGCAGCGTTCTCGTGACGCTATTTACAACACTATGATGAATGTCCCATACAGTGGGCCTCTCGGACAAATGACGTGCAGAGGGGTACGCGACAAACACGGACACCTGCTGCGTGAAAAATCGCGTGTGCG
This sequence comes from Ambystoma mexicanum, assembly GCF_040938575.1. Classification (NCBI taxonomy): domain Eukaryota; kingdom Metazoa; phylum Chordata; class Amphibia; order Caudata; family Ambystomatidae; genus Ambystoma; species Ambystoma mexicanum. Next base: position 1,435,022,050 of record NC_090935.1, read on the forward strand.
TGCATTTCGGGGTGCGCGGGAAGTACCACACGTGATTGGCCTGGGTACGTGTATTTCAGGGTGCGCGTGAAGTGTCACACGCGAATGCAGCAGGGTACGTGTATCTCGAGGTGCGCGTGAAGTGTCACACGCGAATGCAGCAGGGTACGTGTATTTCAAGGTGCGCGGGAAGTTCCACACGCTAATTCAGCAGGGTACGTGTATTTCGTGGTGCGCGTGAAGTTCCACACGCGATCACAACAGGGTACGTGTACTTCGGGGTGCGCGGGAAGTTCCACACGCGAAATAAGCAGGGTACGTGTATTTCGTGGTGCGCGGGAAGTTACACAAGCGAATACAGCAGGCTACGTGTATTCCGGGGTGCGCGAGAAGTTCCACACGCAAATACAGCAGGCTACGTGTATTCCGGGGTGCGCGGGAAGTTCCACACGTGATTTCAGCAGGGTACGTGTATTCCGGGGCGCGCAGGAAGTTCCACACGCGAATAAAGCAGGCTACGTGTATTCCGGGTGCGCGGGAAGTTCCACACGCGATTTCAGCAGGGTACGTGTATTTCGGGGGTGCCGGGGAGCGCTACACGTGAATTGGCCGTGGGGGTCCTCCCAGGTGTTCCCTCTACACCCTCCATGGCCCCTGCAGGCAGCCCACACCACAGGGGACTACCCTGCACCCCTGGTCATGTCCCACAGGCATCGAATCCACCATGGCCATGCCTCCCAGCCAACCCACATGTCACCTTGCACTACTGATCACCAAAGCATGTCTCCCAGCACCCCCACACCCCAGCATCCAGGGGCACCCTCCACCAGGCCCCCACTCATGTCCCACACATGTCCCCCTGCACCCCCACCCCCCAGCAGTCAGTGGCACCCTCCACCAGGCCCCCACTCATGTCCCCCTGCACCCCCACCCCCCAGCAGTCAGGGGCACTCTCCACCAGGCCCCCACTCATGTCCCACACATGTCCCCCTGCACCCCCACCCCCCAGCAGTGCAGGGCACCCTCCACCAGGCCCCCACTCATGTCCCGCACATGTCCCCCTACATCCCCACCCCCCAGCAGTGTAGAGCACCTGCCAGCAGGCCCCCAATCATGTCCCACACATGTCCCATTGCACCCCCACCCCCCAGCAGTGCAGGGCACCTGCCAGCAGGCCCCCACTCATGTCCCACACATGTCCCCCTGCAACCCCACCCCCCAGCATCCAGGGGCACCCTCCACCAGGCCCCCACTCATGTCTCCCAGTACTCCAACCCCCCAGCAGTCAGGGACACCTGCCAGCAGTCCCCCACTCATGTCCCCCTGCACCCCCAGCAGTGCAGGGCACCTGCCAGCAGGCCCCCACTCATGTCCCACACATGTCCCCCTGCACCCCCACCCCCCAGCAGTGCAGGGCACCTGCCAGCAGGCCCCCAATCATGTCCCACACATGTCCCCTTGCACCCCCACCCCCCAGCAGTGCAGGGCACCTGCCAACAGGCCCCCACTCATGTCCCCCTGCACCCCCACCCCTCAGCAGTGCAAGGCACCTGCCAGCAGGCCCCCACACATGTCCCCCCAACACCTCATGACGATACACAATCATGGTCACCATGCCCCCTCAATACACCCCCACGCCACCCCAGTCCGAACACACCACCAGGTATGACATCCACCCCACCAAGAAATCACCACCAGATGATGCATCCCAAATGGCTAGTCTGCACATCCACATATATCCGTCAAACCCACACAATGAGAGCATGTGAATGATAAAACACACATTGCGACATGCATGAAACCAAAGAGAGAATACCACACATTGAAATACCAAATGATAATGTATTAAACAGAAAAACAAGGGAATGAAATGGAACAGAAGGAAATGGAAATAAGAAATGAAATCCTGCATGTCCAATAAATGAAAAAGATGCATGAAATCCAAATGAAAAGCAATCCAAAAGCAAGTCTCCAAAGTGTTAGTCTGAGAAAATAAATCCAAGGTGCAAAAATAATTAAAAAACCATTGATCCATGGAAAAAGAATTAATAATCCAAATCCATTGTCAGACTATTTACAAAGTGAACATCCAGGGTCCATGTGCCCAATCCTTAAAATGAAACCTATGAAATAAAACCCTACCTAATGAAGAACTATATACAAGATGTTTGGGCATTGTCCAACAGCCCAAAAAAAAAAAAAAAAGGAAACTTAACCCTAAAGAATTATTTACAAGGGCAGCGGGCTAGTCCGACGGCTCACTTCTGGATGTTCCAGGCCAGGGCATCATCGAACTCCTGCTCAATGTCCCAGAGGCGGTCCTCTTCCATGGCCCAGAGGGTCCGCAGGGACAACGACATGTTCTCCTCCAACTCCCTGTGGATTGCCTCGAGGCACTCGGCCCGCCTAAGGGCCCTCCGCATGGAGTTCTCCGCCCTGACCATCGTGAGCCGTGCCTCTTCCGCCCGCTGCCGCTCCGCATCTATGGCGTGGCCCAACCGCTGCCACACGGAAGACACTTCCCGTCCTGGGTCCTCCTGCCCTCCGGCCGATGCCTGCCCCTCCGATGTCGAAGGCCCCGAGCCATCATGGCTCCGACCTCGTTGCTGCTGCTGCTGTGCCCGTGCCCATGCTTCTGCTGCCTGCACATCCTCCTCCGGCTGGGGTGCAGTCAATGATGTGGCCACCCCTGCTGGACGTCCGACTCCCGACTGTGGCAGGGATGTGTCCTCCACCAGCCTGGCCGCACAGTCAGAGGCAGCTCCACAGGGCACCCAGGTGACAAATGGGTGGAAAGATGGCACGGAGGACGACTGCCGCATAGGGTGTTCAGTTGAGGAGGGGGTCGGAACAAGCTCCAGCAAACGGAGGAATCCGGCCTGGGTGACCCGTCCTAGTAGGCCAACGCGGTCAACGAGCCATTCGAGATGACGTGCAGTCTCCTCACAAAAAGACTGCAGGTCACCTCGCATGGCCCGTTGACGCAACGCCACACCAGTCAGGACAGGCTCAACCCGTACCTGGATAGCCACGTCCTCAGGCAGAGGAAGGCAAGTTGTTGTAAGCTCATCCCCTGCCTGAAAACGGGTCTGGACCTAGGCATCCCTGCTGGTGCAAGATGATGCAGTGACAGGATCAGGGACAGGATTGCACACAGGCACCTCCGCGGCGGCCTGTGCTGCCTCCTGTCCCTGGTCCTGCACTGCACCACTAGCACCAGTGGAATCCCCACCTCCAGACCCCGTCTCTTTCGCTTGCAAGGCCTCCTCCTCCACCAAACCCCCCACCAACCTGGATGACTCTGTGCCATCTTCCCCTGTCGGGCCCTGTGGGGTCCCAGCTGCCCCTTCTGCTGCCAAGGAGTCCAACTCCGACCTCCACCTCTTGGACCTCCCCTCGGCAGCTGCGGCCTGGGACGCGGCTCCAGAGTCCTCACTCCCCGACGAGATGACAACCTGGGAGGGGAGCCGGGCCTTGCGTCTCCGGCTGGCGGTGCGATCCCTGCCGCTGTGCTCCACAGCACCTACTCCACCTTCTTCATCAGTTGACGCTGCAGACAGGGAGAAATAAAACACAGGCATCAGGGCACTGTACAATGGACTCATACACACATGACAGTGGTACATGAGTTGCATTGGCAAACCTCAGACATGGCATCACAATCACCAACACACATGTCATTTCAACTCGCACACATGAGCTATACCACAGCCATATCGCAACAGCCAGCACCATCCATACACATACAACAGCATGAGCAGGCAAAGGTGAGCCAGACATCACATGCAACACAGGGAGTGGACTACACATGCACACACACCACCACACTTGCATGCATGTGTACACCTCCGCCAACTGTCGCAGTGTTGCGATCGGCATCCATGTCACATCTGCCAATCAGTCTTCCACATCCCGGTGTCACATGCATCCATGTTGCATCACTGTTGCACCCTTGTCAAATACACATATATGCACATGTACACGGTACAGATACATGCAGCTGAAACCAACATCCATGTGTGACATCACGACCATGCCTACTTACATACACATTCATTCAAACATGTGTGCACACACATCTGCATTTGGCATGCAAGCCTAAACACACAAGCACCATCCATGTCTCACACATGAGAGCCCTTGCATGTGTTAGCCTCACGGCCCTGTACACACACCCCCATACTTGGCCCCATAAAACCACATGTGCAACCTGCACACTACTGGCACACCACCACACGCACAGCTTACAATCAGTATGCATGTACACTTACCGCTGGACTCCAGACGGGTCTGCCTCTCAAGGACCTGGACGTGGTTGTGGAGCGCTGGGGATATGCGTTCCAGGACCCTCATCTGATCTTCCGACAAGTGGCCCCTTAGCATCCGCTGCCTTCAAGAGGCGCCGGGCCTTGTTCAGGGTCCTGGACCTGAAGTCCTCCCAGCGCTTCTTGACATGATGGAATTGTCGGACTGCCACCCCCTCCGCGTTGATGGCAGTCACGATGTCCGTCCATATCCGAGTCCGTCCTTCCTTGTCGGCGCGCAAACTTCCGAAGAGGGCATCATACTGCCCCAGGACTAGCTCCACCAGGACACCAACTTCGGTGGCAGTGAAGCTGGTGCCCCTCTGCCTCTCTGGCTGGGGGTTGCCAGTGGTGCCAGATGGTGTATTGCCCGTCATGGTAACCCCAGAGGCAGGAGTGGGTGGGCAACTGGGTCCTGGGGCTGGGCTGTGGAGAGATGGAATCCCAGTCGGGAGTCTTCGGTTCCAGCAGGGGTGGTCACAGCAACAGCACCCCTGGCTGATGTGCAGGCAGCAAATGGCAGGGCACGTGGGCAGCAGGCAGTCAGGCAGCAGCAGATGGCAGGCGGGAGCATGCTCGGTGTTCTGGGGGGCAGGGATTCGGCCTTCTGGGCAGGAGCGTGGTCTTCCGTGTGCTTACCGTGGCCAGCTTGATACGGAGTGATATGTCACGTGAAAATCCAGCACGTCTGCGTGTAATTCGAGGAAAGGCCCTTAGCGCGTAAGCGCGTCAGCAAACGTACACAAATTCATTGGCCCAAAGGCCCCCAGCGTGTATGCGCGTCTATGACGTTACACGCACGGGCGTTTTCCATGGCGTGAGGAAAAAATAAGCACGTCCGAGTGTCAAAGCGTGCAATTGGTGGAAAGGGCCTCAGCGCGTATGCGCATCTGTGACGTGCATGCGCGGCCGTTACCCTGTACACGGGTGCATGTTACACGTCCAATGACTGCACGTCAGAGTGTCAACTCGTGTAATTGGAGGATAGGGCCTTAGCGCGTACACGCGGAAGTGACGCTGGACGTGTGGGCATGTTTAAAAGACACGTGTAGGATGCCATTTCCTTGTACGTGCTTTTCGTGGAGAGCGAGTGGGTGAAATCTGTACTTCTTGTCGGTTCACACGCGATTTACTTCACAGCGTTTCAAGTTCGTGCTCCCTGTTACCTCTGACAGCTTTTTCTATTTTTGTCTTTTTTCCGGGCCTGTTTCCTCAAACAGCGTACACTTCTTCTGTTGTCCTGTCTCCTCAGACAGTGTACAATTCTTCTTTTGGCGGGGGTGTTGCCAGCGCGCACACGTGTGTCTTTTTCATGCTATTTTTCCAGGCAGACGGTGAGTCGCCCACGTATTTAGCATCTGTGCTTGCCCCGTGTGTCGTGTACCCCTTCAGAGATCATTCTAGGCCTTTTTGTGATTCTGGGTGGCACAGCGTAGTGCAGGTTTATTTTTCCACGCACGTGGTCTAGGAGGGGTTGCGTGCACGTTTTCTCCCTTTTTTGGGGTGCCTGTGCATTGCGTGACCCGTCATATTTCCCCAGGGGTCACATAGAGCCTTGCTAGAGCACTGGGGTACGAATTCCATTAGTACCCTACCCCTTTGACCCCCAATTGCCCAGGACAATAGTTTACTGCAACTCCCATACGCACAACAACATCAGTGCCATGGTTGGGAGGCGAGCACGCGGTAAGGGTGGCAAAGGTGGCCAAGCCTCAAGAGGTGGGCGTGGTGGATATGGTAGGGGACGTGGCCGGGACTTGCAGGGTGCCCCTAGCCCCCCATGTGTGGAGGACCAGTCAGGGACACCCATGCCCCCCCCCAGTTGAGGGTAACGTGGCTGACACCATCCCTGCTCAGCCCTTGTTGGACCAGCCCATTGTGGCACCAGACCTGTCACAGGGTGACTCCCAGGCTGACTTCCAGGTCAGCAGGTCTAGGCCACGTGTGGCGGTGCACGTTGGTGTCACCAGGCCACGTGGATCAGGGGCAGCTATGTCATCTGCTGTCCCAAGTAGGCAGGGTGTGGAGGCTGCAGGGGCAGCTGCGGCTCCATCCACCCTAGCTCTCACTCACCCAGCCAGGACAGTGTCGGTCCCAGTCCATCCTGCTGACGTTCCCCCTGACTACATCACACTTCAGATAATGGCTGCACCAAGTCCCATGCTTAGTGTTCATTCCCACACTCCTAGTACACAGTCCACCGGGGCTTCTGCCCCTAGTGTCCAGAGCGGCGTAGGCCACTCAGGATCCCCACCACCTTCCAAGCGGAAGAGGAAGAGTGCTCGTCCAGTACAGGCTGATGCCCCAGACACGGCTACACAGTCCGGCACCTCTAGGAAGCCTAGCTTCAGTGAGGCCGAACGTGATGCACTTGTGGAGTATGTGTCCGCACATGACCGGGAAATGTTGATTACTGCAGGGTGCAAGACGACACCTGCTCAACGTCAGGCACACTGGCAGACGATCGCGGACATCATAAGTGCCCTTTGAATCGTGAGGCGCACAGCTAATGATTGCTACAAGCGCTGGAATGACATGAAGCGCAGGGCAAAGAAAAAGCTGGCCTCAAGTCATGCTGCTACTCTAGTGACTGGAGGTGGGTCTCCAGCAGAGGACATTGAACTCACTCCACATGAGTATGTTGCTGGGACCTACGTCACGGAGGAACAGATCCAAGGATTGGGAGACCTGCCACATTACGAGGCATTGTCTAGTGAGTGCACATGCATGTGTGTGTCATCCATGTGCATGGTGTGTGTGTGAGGGCTTCTGATTGAGTGCCAGGTGAGGGTGTGTGTGCCTCAGTGGTTTGGGTCACCCATGTGCTTCATCCAATACATTCTGCGCAAGAGGATTTGGGTATTGCAGTATCCCTTCTGGCAACAGGAGACATTTAGCCCAACATCACGCCAGTTGCCCTTGAAGTGTCATCTTGCCAAAATATTGTTGCATATTTTTCTGTGTTCATTCAGGCTGATTGTTTGCATTCCACCACTTTCACTAGGCATTTCTCAGGCCTATTGTCACATGTGTGACATGGCTATGGTACATGCCATCTGTGTGATGGCATGTGTCATGTATGTGTATTGGACATGCCAATCACAGGCCAATGTGTGATGGCACTGCTAGCCAGCATGCAGCAAATGTGTTGATCTTCCATCTTGGTGTCATCAATGTGTGCCATTTGCCTCCCCTTCACACGCAGTGACGGTGCATGCATGGGAGGGATTTAGTCCTGTGGGACATGTGTCAATGAAGTACTGGTTCTGTTGCTTCTCAGGCCTAATTGTGTGCCATGGTGCTAATGCCTGTTCCCATTTCTTTTCCTTCATGTCTTTGCAGGGGATGACGCACTTGATACTGCTGGGGTTGTGGAGATGGTGCAGACCCAGGAGGGGTCTCAGGGCCGACCGGGCAATAGTGAGGGATGTGGTGTCGTGGTGGGTGAGAACCCACACTTGCTGCAGACCATTCTCTCAAGGGGTGACTCTGGGTGCACCTCCCCCGAGCTCTATTCAGGTGTCGATTCAGATGATGAGACCTATGTGCGGTCGCAGGTGTTTCTGTGAGGGATTCTGTTCTGTCCGACCCACCTGCACCAGGGGTAGAACCCTCAATGGGGATGTCAGTGTTGGTAGGTCCGCCTTTGGTGGTTACGGATGTAGGATCACACTCCGCAACATCTGACCCTGTTCCTGGGCCAGCAGATCAGAGGGCGAATGCAGTCCTGCAGCCTCAGGCAGTGCCGGCACAGCAAGGCGCAGTTTGCCTTGCCCCAGACAGGTGTGGTGCCCGCCGATGCGGTGGCCGTACGCCACCTGGCAATACCGCATGGGAGCAATCCATATACGGTATGGCAAACCAACAGGCAGCATCAGCTGAGATGATGGCTCAGGCCATGGATAGGGTGGCCACTTCCATTGTCCCCCAAGAAAGGCTGATGGAGCAACTACAGCAGGCAACAGACTCCATTTGCCAGTCACACAGGGAGGACATGTTGGCGTCCAACAGGGACAGACGGGCGGCACTGGAGACTCTGCGGGAAGCCATTTCTATAGAGTCCCAGGGCCACAGGGAAGCCCTGAGGGTGGAACTCCGTCACCTTGTTGAGCTTAAGGCTTCAACTGACACGAGGACAGAACAGCAGCTGGGGTGTCTCACACGTACGCTCTCAGCTGAGATGCAGGCAACTAGGGAGGAGGTCCGGGCATCCCATGAGTTGTTGCATGGGGACCTCCGCATGATTATCCTCCAGTACCAGACCTTCCACACCCGCATGCTTGCTGCCATGGAGGACCAGACTAGGGCTTTGCGTGGGCTGCCTCCCATAGTGCCACCACCTCCTGATGCAGCTGCAGAGGGTGGGGAGAGCGACAGCAGCGATTCTCCCACAATAGGGTAGCCGTGCAGGCCATGAGCCCATGGAGGTGTTTTTTTCCGCAGAATCCACACAGGTGGGTTTTGGTGTGCACCCTGTCCTCAGACCTCCTGGGTGCCCCCCTCCCTGGCCCATACATGGCCATTTTTGGTTTTTGATTTTAGAATTTTGAAATTTTTTTCAGTGTGTTTGTCTTGTGTGGCTCCCGTGGGCATACGCTGTATGGTGGCTGGGCACATGCAGGCTTGTCCTGATTTTGGGTTAGATGCTTGGGTTTGTGAGACACACACCCCTCCTGCTTCCCGTTTCCATGGGCTTGCAAAGGGTGTGCCCAAGTGACATTGACTTACACAGTGACGTTGGACTCCCATGTGCTGTGTGGTCAGTCTGTAGTCAATACTGTGTATACATTCCTAGTGCATATTGTTGTTGTATTGTACACTGCATGGTCTATTGATATGTGCCTCTGCATCCATCTCATCCTCCTGATTTGCAGGTCCATTCCTCATTTCTTCACAAGGCCGTCTACTTTGGAGATGGAGTCCATGTTGTAAGCAGTGCACCTACACTTTTGTGTGGCGCCAACACTGTACAGTTGGAAGTGGTCGAAGTGCTGGCATTATCAGGTAGTGAGACTACAAATTCTTTGAAATTCGTACTGTCATGTTTATGGTAGGCTTGAGGTTGTGTAGCTGATTTGTATTATTGCTAAATATTTGCTCATGTGTGTTGTTGGTCCTGCATTGCTGTGAGCATTTCATGTGTGGCCAGTTTCCATTAGGGACACTGGACTTTCTGACACTTGTGTCATGTTGTGGGGATTACTTTGTTTGATCTCACATTGCATGACATGCCATGGTGTGTTGTGTGGCGGTGCCGGGGAGGGGTTGGGTGACATGGCACTGTTCTCATGTTGTATTTTGCAAGTGGGTATTCATTTTTGCTGCATAGAAGTGTGTCTTTTGATGACACTGCATTGGTGGTGTTTGTGTAGGTAGGGATGCACACATTGTAACACTTCCAGGTGAACAATCTCAGGCTGCTATGGTTGTGACAGTTGACTGTCCCTTCATTCATCATCATTGTCTGATTGAGGCATCATTGATTGTCAGATGGTATGTGCCAGGGCTGTGTGCACTCCACAGGGGTGTAATTTCTATGTGAAGTAATTAGCCACCTGCTGCGTACGGGCTGCCTCACCCCGTGCCCTTTCCCCTCCCATGCGCAGCGGGCGTGCATGTGCTTGGGGATCTGGGGGCACCACCATGTCCACAGCCAGGCCCCGGCGTGTTGCAACATTGTGCAGGACACATGCTGCCACTATGATCCTGCACACTACTGGGGGAGTGTATAACAGCTGCCCGCCAGAACGGTCAAGGGAGCGAAAGCGTGACTTGAGCACTCCGAATGTGCGCTCCACTATGCCCCGGGTTGCAATATGGGCTGTGTTGTATCTTACCTCGGGAGGCGTGATGGGGTTCCGAATTGGTGTCATCATGTGGGTGCTCAGAGGGTAGGCACTGTCCCCTGGGGAGGTGGTGATGGGTATCATTAGTGGGGTAGTGACATTACTCTGTATCTGACATGCATGCATGTGCAGTGGCATTTATACTCACCAAGCAGCCATGCATCACCATGCCGCCCAGCTTCCATGTCCCAGTTTAGGGTTGACATTCTGTAAATGAAGCTGTCGTGGGTGGACCCTGGATAGTTGGCATATACTGAGGTGATGATTCCCTTGGCATCACATACTACCTGGACGTTGATGGAATGCCAGTGCTTGCGGTTTCTATAGATGTGCTCAGATGCCCTGGGGGGACGTAGAGCCACATGGGTGCAATCAATGGCACCTAGCACTTTGGGGAATTGTGCCACCCCGTAGAAATCCTGGGCGGCAGCCTGCCTTTCTGCAGGTGTTCTGGGCAGGTATACTCGCCTGCGGACTGATGGGCGTACAGGGATGATGGCCAACACCTGGTGTAGGCACCATGACTGCGTGGCCTGTGACACCCCCCCCCACTATGGCACTTGTCTGCTGAAATGATCCGGTAGCCAAGAAGTGCAGTACATTGAGGACCTCCTCCAGGGGGGTGAGTGCTTGGGAGCAGAGGGTGGGTGACCTCCCACTCACTGACCAGGTCGAGTATTATGTGAGGTGGAAACCTGTACCTCCCATACACCTGGTCATCAGGCATCCCAAAAAGGCTGGTTCTGGGTGTGAAGATTCTGGCCCTGACTATCCTCCTCCTCCTCCTGCGGTATCCCACGGCCACTGCTGCTAGGAACGGTATATTCATCCTGGCGTATGAGCTTGTTTGTTGTTTGCACGCACTTTTATGCTGCGCGTGTCGACGTACGCCGGCTTCATGCTGGCGTACGTGTTTCCGGATTGGACCGTCTTTTTTGGCGCATTGTAGGCGACCGTGTAAATCTTCACGCCCACCACAGGAATACAGGTAGCCCGCTCTCCCAGGCCCAGTCGCGTGTGAAACTTCCTGCGCACCCCTGAAATACACGTACCCGGCACAATCGCGTGTGAAACTTCCCGAAAACCCCTGAAATACACGTACCCGGCACAATCGCGTGTGAAACTTCCCGCGCACCCCTGAAATACACGTACCCAGCACAATCGCATGTGAAACTTCCCGCGCACCCCTGAAATACACATGCCCTGCCCAATCGCGTGTGGAACTTCCCGCGCACCCCGAAATGCACGTACCCTGCTGAAATCGCGTGTGGCACTTCCCGCGCACCCCTGAAAAACACGTACCTAGCACAATCGCGTGTGAAACTTCCCGCGCACCCCTGAAATACACATACTCGGCACAATCGCGTGTGAAACTTCCCGAAAACCCCTGAAATACACGTACCCGGCACAATCGCGTGTGAAACTTCCCACGCACCCCTGAAATACACGTACCCAGCACAATCGCGTGTGAAACTTCCCGCGCACCCCTGAAATACACGTACCCGGCATAATCGCGTGTGAAACTTCCCGCGCACCCCTGAAATACACATACCCTGCCCAATCGCGTGTGGAACTTCCCACGCACCCCGAAATGCACGTACCCTGCTGAAATCGCGTGTGGCACTTCCCGCGCACCCCGGAAAAACACATACCTAGCACAATGGCGTGTGAAACTTCCCGCGCACCCCTGAAATACACGTACTCGGCACAATCGCGTGTGAAACTTCCCGAAAACCCCTGAAATACACGTACCCAGCACAATCGCGTGTGAAACTTCCCGCGCACCCCTGAAATACACATACCCAGCCCAATCACGTGTGGAACTTCCCCCGCACCCTGAAATGCACATATCCTGCTGAAATCACGTGTGGCACTTCCCGCGCACCCCTGAAATACACGTACCCAGCACATTTGCGTGTGAAACTTCCTGCGCACCCATGAAATAAACGTACCCGGCACAGTCGCGTGTGAAACTTCCCACGCACCCCTGAAATACACATACCCAGCACAATCGCGTGTGGAACTTCCTGCGCACCCCTGAAATACACGTTCCCCGCTTGGCGTTTGCTGTTTGGCAGCCCTGTAAACTCGTCCAGGGTTAGCGCAGCCCTTTGCGCTGAATTGGGACTTTTGATGGATTTTCCGTGCACAAGGGCGTTCTTGGGGGCGTAACTGGCGCTGCTGCAGGGTCGCTGCGCCACTCTGCGCCACGGCTGGTTTTGGAGGCTAAAATCCATGAATACGCTGTGCGATGAAATGGATTTTATCGCACGCGGCTGGCGCAGTCTATCCCACGGGAACACTGTGTGCAGCCGTGTGTGCCACTTTTGTGCGAAATTCCATGAATTACCCCCTTAGTCTTATGACACATGCTGCAGAAGAAGGGTGGATAAATGACAAGGAAAAAATGTTTTTGATCAATAGACAACCAGTAACACCGGCATTCTATTGCCTTCCCAAGATACATAAAAATCAAACTACACCTCCAGGGCGCCCGATAGTGTCAGCAATAGGTTCGCTCTTAGAGCCACTGTCAGTATAGGCAGATGCCTTTCTGAGACCTTTTGTGAGCAAAATGAAGTCATTCATACAAGATTCAACCTCGATGATAAAAATTCTAGACACGCTAACTATGGCAAGCCAGGACATCTTTGTCACGCTGGATGTCGTATCATTATATACTAATATACCGCAAATTAAATGTATTAATGTAATGATCCCATTTCTAGAAACACGTGAGGACAAACGTCTGCCATCGGCTTTCATTGCCGAGTGTATCCACCTCGCACTCACGAAAAACTTCTTCATATACGACAGTTCTTTTTTCCAACAACTACATGGCACAAGTATGGGGGCCACCTTTGCCCCCGACTTTGCAAACTTGTACATGGACCATTTTGAAAACAACCATGTATATGCAGACACTAACCCTTATTTAGGCAACATCCGTGCTTGGTATCGTTACATTGATGATATTTTTATGATCTGGCGAGGCAGTAGAGAAGAGTTAAACTCTTTCAATACTTGGGTCAACATGCAGGAAGTTTCCATCAACTTTACCTGTGATGCTAACAAAGACAACATCGCCTTTCTGGACCTTCTCATTTACCGTATGCCCAATAACAAAATCGGGACTAGCCTCTACAAAAAGCCCACCCAAAAAAACACCCTCTTACAATTTGCAAGCTTTCATCCTCAATCGTTGAGAGAACATTTACCTCTTGGCCAGTTCTTGCGCATCAGGCGCAATTGCACGGATAAACAAGACTTTAAACAACATAGTGAGGCACTAAAACACAACTTAAAAGCACAAGGCTACCCCCCGCATATCATAAGAAGATCGTACAAAAGTCTAGCAAATGTCCCTAGGACTGAATGTCTCTCTAAACAAACCAAATCTATCTTACACAAAATCACATGTGTATCTTCTTTCACTCCCATAAGTAATGATCAATATTAAAAAATTGGAAGATGATTAATACAGAGGATTTCAAGATCCCTCCTCCACGTTTTGCTTTCAAACGCTTGCAAAACCTGAGTGATAAACTGGTTCATACTTATCCTCAAAAAAACTCTAATGATCCTAAGTAGACCACACTCTGGAATCTCCCACCTGTTACAGGGCATTTTCTATGTGGCAAGTGTGCAATGTGTAAATTCACCAAAAACATAAAATTAATTGATCTGAAAGGAAAGAACTGGCATTTCAAATCCTTTTCTAACTGCACCACTAAGTGGGCCATCTATTGTATTAAGTGCCCCTGTGGGCTCTTGTACATTGGTAAAACAAAAAGAGCTATTCGAATAAGAATTGGAGAACACCTTTCTTGCTAAAAAACGGTATTGACGACAAACCACTTGTCGAACACTACACGAAAATGATGACATTTTCTGGTGTGTTCTGCAAACTTTGAACCCTCACCCATGTGGTGGTGATAGAGACTTAAAACTTTGCAGGCTGGAGCAAAAATGGATCTATAATTTAGATTCTGTAAAACATGGATTAAATCTATACATCGAGTGGAATCTGTTCTTTCGAAAATAATGCACTCCTTAATCACCAATCCAGTAAGCTTTATTAATTAGACAGATCTCTGACAATCTATCTGCCTCTGTGTGTGTGGCATTACATACATCTATGTGGCCCACACCCTCATGGGTTTTTTCCTCAAGCCTATCTGGTGACTTGTGCATGCATGTATAAGTTCTATACATTTTTGTCAGAATGAATACAAAATATAAAACACAGATTTGCATTGCCTAAATCGATATATATTGCTTAAACAGCACGGCATTTCAAAAGATGGCATCAACACAGCCCCAATATGGCTGTGTTACTAAGATTACAAAATACGGTTGCGAAATTGGTGACGGACCAGTTCTTTTCTGCTCAATACGTCATCACTCAGTTCTCTTTTTCGAGTCATATCACATGACCACGTGGCTACTGCAGGTCCTGACCATTACGCATGCACTGCGCTCTTGCACATCGCTCTGAGACAAACCTTGCCGGGCACAAGTAAGTCGCACTCTAATCTCAACCTATGTCAGTCATCTGACATACAACATGCGCTCAGAGAAATAAGTGTTTCTCCTCTTTTCTAGTTTCCCTGCGCCGTGTCCAGCTGCAAGTATATCAGAAGTGGCGGGAGTGACTAATCTACCTATCTAACAATCAAAGCAGAGTAAGAAAACGGTCAACGTCTGCCATACTTCACCATGACAACTAACGTGTCTATTCAGCTAGGCGTCCACTAAATAATATACCCAATGGCATGCATATTAGATACACCTAATATCGATTGAACAAGGTGACGTTCCGTCTCCTTTGTTTTTTGCAGCTCTATCATTAGAAGACACAGCGTGGTTCTCCCCCTTGGTGTCTGGCCGCAAAATTGGTATTTGTATCAGAAAACCATTGAAGGTACACACATTTTTGATCCTTTATTGCATGTTTTGGCATTCTAAAAACGTAGAGCCAATGAACATTTTTTCGTCTCCTCTCATCTTCCCCCTCTTCTCCCTCTTTCCTTTCCCCCACCCCCTCCCACCCTCTTCCTTCCCTGCTGTTTCCTTCAGCTAAATAATAAAATTACGACGGCCCCGGCGCTGACCGGGCCAAAATGATGCAATGTATACAAGTACATGAGGTAATTTGACTATGTAGCAATATAACAGGGGCAATGAACTTGGCCTTAATCGTTTTCTTACTATAAAATACATATGATGCGCACTGATATTGGTTTGTAGGTTGACAGAATTTCCTTACTCACTGTGATAAAAATGAAAATGATAAACAGCACGAACGGGTCGGTAAAATACATGTATTGTCCTTTCATTTTTAGATTTGCTGGGAAAGAATGCAATAGGATTTCCAATCATGACATCCAAAACCCTCACTTCCATGGGTTAATGTGTCCTGAAGAAAGCCTTACACGGATGACTAAACGTCCTTTCAATAACTGACACAGTCCAAATGTGTGTTCAAGAAAAAGGCTGGAAACAGACTCATTTCTGTCGACACAATAATGATGGGGACCATTTCAAAACGAAATATAAACTGTATTGATTGAAAGTCACCCATAGGCTACTAACATCACCGTAGCTTTGGTGCACATTTGTGATACACCAGTATAGTAAAAAGGATACTATTGTCATAGAACCAGCTTTTTGTTTCTGTGTTAGAGTATGTAGAATGTTGTTGCGTTTTTTATAATTGTGACCAACGGGTCAAAAAAACCTTTTATGATATGCCATGGAATAAAACTTGATATATTTTTGTAATTCCGAAGAAGATGATTCTTACATATGTTGAAAAAGATAACTGTTTAAACTAACTCAGTGTCTGGTTAAATCCTCAACTTTTGATGCACCATCAATAGGTAGCTCGCTGTAGAACCCCCCTTTCTATATATGTTCCATAGTCCTCCCCCAACGAGCCCCTAATTAAAACAGAGTACACCAAATATTCAGCTCACTGAATACTGCCCTTACCCTAGAGATACTACTGTAAATTGTATGGCTTTTACCTCATGGTAGATAGGCAAGCACTTACTGTACTAGCCGAAAATGAAATGTTACCCATCTTTAATCTATCTCAATGACATCTTACCTAGGACGAAACATCAGTCTTGGAATACGGCCTGAGTTTTGTACCTACACAGAATCCAAGCAAACTGTTACTGACCAATGAGGTGAGAGCATTCTTGCGTAAAATGAGATTGGAGTGTTACATTGCAGGTTAAAAGGATGTACAAGAAACAAATGAGACAGGATTTCGAGCGAAATCTGTATTTACTCCAGGCAATGGCACGCTACCGGTTGAGTTACTCACCTTTGAATAACTTGTACTAAAAGATGTAACGCATCACTCAAATCACAAAAATATAAAAACACCAAACCTAACACTATCTCAATTCCAAGCTACTGAAACTTTAAGAAAAGACACCACGATTGTTATAAAAAATGCGGACAAGGGCGTAGGACTTGTTGTCTGGGATGGCAATAAATATGATGAGGAAGTCATTATACCTGTATCAGTCCCCAATCATTATTTAAAAAATCTCTTTCGACCCTAGTGAGAGGATTAAACTTATGATTAAGCAATTGGCTTCTAAAGGTTTTGAGGCAGGCATTATTTCAGATAAAGAATCAGACTTCTTGAAAACATCGGAAGGGCAGATACACTTATTTTATAAACTGTCAAAAATGTTATCAGGATGTGGCACTATTACTATTATTTCTTCCTTCAAATAAAGGGCACGGCTATGGGATGCTCTTTTGCACCTAGACTGGCCCTTTCATATATGGCAATACTGGAGGAACAAAAGATTTTTTGGGACGCCGATCCATTCTTTCCCCAAATTGAACTCTTTTGCAGATATATCGATGATATATTCAATTGAAATTTGCTTATTAATCCAATCGTACATCTGTACATTTTTTGGATTCACGCATCTTCTACAGAGCGGGAAAACTGGAAACAGAATTGTTCTGCAAACCTACAGAATGGAACACCACTTTACATTTCTCAAGCCAACACCCACCTAGTCTTATTAACAATCTTCCATATGGTATGTTCCTCCGAATAAGAAGAAACTGCATGGATAATGACTTTTTCCAACATGCACAGACTTTATCCAAAAAATGACATGCACGTGGCTACCCTAAAAAACTGGTTGACAGCTGCAGAAAGGGGACACAATTTGTGAATCGGGAAGCATTGCTAATCGAGAATTCTAAAAAGGCAAATACATTGGGACCAGTATGTGCACTCACATTCTGCCAACAAGCCAAATATCAAGTGCTCTATCCATATAAATTGGCATGTACTACAAACGACAGAACATGCCATTGAAAACCCTCTTTTTGCCTTTAAAAAGGCAAAAGGTTTCAAACAAAAGCTGATTCGAGCAAATAGTAATATTCCAACCCTGAATTACATTGTTGATGTGATGAACAGACCTGTTATTGGGCACTATCCTTGTAACCCCTGTATAGCATGTAAACAATCAAAAAAGTCAAATCATTTGATACCAATGGACGAACATGGCAGCTAAGATCCTTCATGACATACAATAGCTCTAACAGGATATATGACATAATTTGTCCGTGTGACAAAATGTACATAGGGAAAACTGTCCGACAGCTCAATTTAAGAATCACTGAACAAAGCTCTAAAATAAGGACCAAAAATGGACTGGCTCCATTGGCTGTTCAGCGAACTAGGACATACTGCGGAAGAACTAATTTGGTTCTGTGTTGACAAAGCAACAGCAACCAACAGTGATGAAGTTGCCCTGGAATTTTGAATGTGGATGTTCAATCTGAACACCATTGGCTCAGGACTTAACACATTGGAGGGGTTTATCGTCGGTGTACTCATTTCATTTAATTCTGTTTTTAAGAGTTTGTGGATAAGAAAAGATCTGGATTTATGTAATTGATGACAACAGGAGATCCTGTTGTATGTGAAGGGGGCCCGTATTCAGGGACTGTGTGTGCATCAAGAATAGTTCCTCAGCTTCTGCATTCCCGGTTCAGATATTCTTCCTCCATTTTATGCTGGATTGTAGTCAAATGAAAAGGCAATCTTCTTAGGTTTTTGTAATTTTTTAGAAATGAATGCCACTCTAAATGTATACACAGGGACTTTATTTGTTTGCAAGGTATGAACTCTCAACACGTGTTTCACCCGCTTAGGTTCAAAGGGCTCATCAGGAGAGCATCTATTAGAAAAAAGGTTTCATAAATCTTAGTAAACATAATAAAAAAACAATCACTTTTTACTAAACAATAGCTGATGTTCAAAAGAAAGTTAGAACAGTAAATCACATATCTTAAACCAAAAAACATTCTAATTTTTCCATTTGTGAGCTTAGTTGATTTGTGTCAAAATCCTGCATTTATTTTAAATTTGAAATATATCTTGCCTACTTGGCTATTTAAGACTGAGAGGGTCATCTGGGTAGTTAGCTGTTTAAGAGGGCTACTCACCTAAAACTCTTAGTTGCTGGTGTGTACTTGCTTCAGTTTTAAATAGATTCCATAGAATTGTAAATTTAGTGTTTTTTTAAGATCCAGGGCATTTCTGTCACTGGAGTTAAATAAAGTAAAGGAGAAAAGTCACTAAATGTTTTATGAGCAATTTAATTGCTATAGTTTCCAAAAGAGTTATTGATTTTAGCTGTAATAAAGAAAGGGAAAAGATGGGATGCAGAGAATTGGCTAGTCCACTTACCTAAGGCTGCAATTTCGACCCATTTGGAAAAAGGGATTCGATTGTCCCTTTCCCAATCCAAAATGCCCGCTGGGTACGCTGACACAGCAACACAGGTCACATGACTAACGCGTAAATGTTCGACTTTGGTATTTGACTGCATTTTCGGATGCAGAGCCGCGACACAAGCTTCTTAGCAAACGTGGCAGGAGCAACTCTAACGCACAGTGTAACACAACCAATGACAGGTGTGTACTCTCGCTAGCGTAACAACCTGCATGTTTTGAGCTACAGCTCCAGGTTGTCCACCCCTTACAGGCAGCTGCCCAATTTATTCCTCGACTCCCAGGATGGCCTTTTGTTTAGTGTGACTCATATTTTTCAGAGTCTGGCATTGACTGCACAATGATTACGCCACTTTTTCTACCAATCTTGTGCTGTAGCAGGTCGTTTTCCCTACACAGGCAGCTGACCTTTTGCTCCTCCAGGGTGATGTCCTGACTTCCAGCCTTCTGAGTCTGACTGCGCTACGGTGGCGCCACATTCTCTAACAACTCTGACTGATCCTCCTCACTTCACTGGTAAGCCCTCATGTGTTCTCCTGCTTGGCACCTTTATCTTTGGCTCTCTGTACCTTTACTGGCTCATTTGTTTCCACAGTCTGGGACATTGCACAACCGACCCATGCTGACGACCACCTTCGTTTTGGGTGACCTGTAGCCAACAGGTGTAGGCGGCACATACACTCTCTGCCTGCTGCGTTACACACATGCATCCAACTGGGACAACCACTTGATAATAGGTAAAACCCCCCATAGTATCTGCTTTAGTGACGGCTCACTTTCAATCCGCCTTTTCCTAAATACACTTGTGCACTGAAGTGCCTTTTCGTCAGCAGATTCTAGTGATTGGAGTGGTCATTAATTACTCGACTGTGACGTCCAACTTGCCTAAGTGCTTTAATGACGACCAATACGGGGATGCTGGGCTTGCTTTCCTTACCCTTTCCTCTCTTTTCAACGCCCCCCCCCGCCCCTTGTGAACACACACCAGTTTAATTAGCCTGGCACACTGGCAGCAGTGGATAGGCAAGCTCACTGCCTCCACACAAGCATTTCTTTTTAAATCTCCATACCATGAATTGCCAGGTATGGCCCTTGTAATTAGAATGTTTTTAGTTTTTGGACACAATGGATAAAGCTCTTATGGACGGTTATCTTAATTGAATGTTTTTTTCATTTACTCTGTAGTGTATTGTTTTCTTCCCCTGATGAAGACGTTTGAACATCTCTGTATGTCGAAACCAGTTAGGACTGGCTAACTACAGGGTCTGGAAAATCTCCACTGTGTACCCTGATTTCTTGACCAAATGAAATGGTGTTATGTAATACTACATGGTAAATTATGTGTTTGTTTTGTGGAATTTTGGAATTGAGTATGACTGAGTGATTGATGATGTGTTTTCTGAGATTTTGCGGGGAAGGAGGCAACCTCCATTGGTTGACAGAGCATTTCGCCCTTTTCACGCAATGGATCCTGTGTCAGTTGTCTCAGACCACGATGCCCCAGCTTTTGAGGACCGGGAGACCTCTGCCCATTGTCTGTAATCGCAGAGTAAACAGCTTTTGGCGCACAAGGGAGGGGCACAGCTGTTGCCCCAATCAGCCCCCCTTGACTTTTCTCAGTCAGAGATCCGGACTCTCCAGTGTGTTCTGGCGGCGCAGCAGATGAAGCAGAGTTCAGTACTTCTGTGCCCTTCTCTAGGTGCACGGAACCTGAACCATTCAAGACCAGCTCTTGGCTTTTCAGCGAGACTCTGTCAGCTGCTGCTAGAACCTCCTGAGCCATCTCACCATATTCATTCACATTGGTGCCTGGAGTTTGAATGCCGTCACTAGCTGTTTGTAGGGGGACAAGGTGGGCCATAGAGGCATTAGGCAAAGTTATGGTAAGAGTACAGCTGTTGTTAAGTCCCCCTTCAGTTCAGTGAACCGGTTCCAGTGTAGATGTAAGTGGGGCTTCGGCGACTGTTGGGGTAGTCACTGTTGTTCATGGAGCTTCCGGAAAAGTACATTTCGGTGGCGGTCTGTCCTTGTTGGCCCGTGGGCTCAGGAGCGCAGGTTTGCACTTACTGACATCTGTCTATGGTTGTGTTGTCTGATCTGTAGCAGAGTGTAGGTCCTGTAATAATGGCAAGCAAGGTGCTTTCACCAGAAATCATAGGCGAGTAGGAGGCATCTCCAGTCATGCTGCTTCGAAGAGAACGCATTCTTTCCAACCGGTCTCCAGCTTCTCTCCTATCGCGGCGACTAGGCTTCTTGATGGCTTTCTCTGGCAAGCTGTCGTTGTCGGTATCCATGGTCACTCGCCAGTCGCCTGATATCGGCTGACGGCGACTAACTGGACTCTCCTCAGGACTCTGCGCAGGTGCTCCACACCAGGGCCTCTCAGTTATAGGAGTCGGATAACATTAAAGGCACAGAAGAGCTTTACTGCTTGACAATGTTCAGGAACGCAGCAAAGGCACAAGAGCTCCAAACAAGTCCAAGTCTTTTGAGAAATGGCTGGACTCTCCTCAGGACTCCGCGCAGGTGCTCCGCACCAGGGCCTCTCAGTTATAGGAGTTGGATAACGTTAAAGGCGCAGCCCAGCTTTACCACTTGACAATGTTCAGGAATGCAGCATAAAGTGTTTATTAAACTGTAATTGTAGGGTGGAAAAACACCCAACCTAAACGTAAGATGGGAGCAAGCGTCGACCATCAAATGAAAAATAAGGCTGTCCTTATGGCGTCTTGTCAAAGTAAAAAGGCCTATACTAAAAAAAGAAAATATTGCCAAAACCGTACAACTAATTACAGAAAGAGTGTGGGAGAGGGTTTTCAATAAAGAAAGAAGTGTTCAGGATGTGATTGCCGGGGGTCTCCCTTCCCCATGTTTTCAGCACGGGACAAGGTGGGTCTCCTGAGCACAGCACACACTCGAGCTTTCCCAGCACGAGCTGACAGTTCTGCTCCAGCCATCAGGTTTCTTCGATGGGCGAAGTCTCTTTTCAATAAAAGGTCTCTTGCCTTTGAGGGCCTGATATTTTCAACAAGCAAACAAACAAACAAACCCAAAGTTCTTTTCCACGTGTGGCTTTCGGTGATGGCTTCACCCCTGGGTCCCCCTCTTCTGCGCACAAACCCCAAACACAAAGTTCTGTTCGACAAATTAATTAAACAGTTCCTTTCTCAACAAACTTTGGGTGGTGACTTTACACCTCCGGATCTTCCTCCTTTGGGCTCAGACTCCTTCTCAATCGTCAGCCTCCCTCCTGTGGGTTCACAATGACTTTTCTTGCATTCACAAATCACAATGTCCTTTTACACCTATAACTGTGCACATCCCTCCGCCGGGTTCCCTCCTGTCAACACAAAGTTCATGGGACTTCAGATTTCATCCCTTCTTGTTAGGCTTTCCCTCCGCCGTCCGCCGGGTTCACTCTTGCCAACCTTTACAAGACACTGTTCGTGTGCTACTTTTACCATGCAGTATTTGTTTCCCTTAATTTCCCAATCATTTGTCGGTCAAAGACTTTCGACTGTACTGAGGGTTTGTCACGACCCTGTATGACCACTTTGACCCCCTTTTGCCTTTTCCTAAGGCCTTCTGGTTACTGTAGTTCAACAGCAGGGTAATCACCTAGCATTTCTCAAGTGAACGCCCACATGGTTTTTGATTCTGTTATTCTGACTTTCCCGTTTTCAATAAGCAAACAGTTCTTTGTTTATTCAAAGTTCAATTAGCCACTTGCTACTTTCCTTCAACACAGCTCAGTTTCTTTATCGGCTCTCCCCTCTACTCACTGACTGTGATGAACTGTTTTGCTTTCTTGTCTGTGGAGTCAAGGCCGGTACCATTGGGCCATGCGTCTTTCCTTAGCTTGGCTGTCAGAGGAGGAGGTGCCCGGGTACTGTGGACACCTGCTGCAACACACGCTGGCTATTGCCCGCAGCCTTGTGATTCCGTCTCTTGAGGCTTCATGGGTCTCTGTCGATAAGGGCAAGGTGTGACTTCTCCCTTTGGTATCCTCTCGACTCGCGCCGTCTTTCTCCTTCTCTTGAACTGCTGTGCTGAGTTAGCTCTCATGCCGTGCTCTTCCTGTGCTTTCGAGCTCCACCTTTTATCCCTGTGGGGAAGGGAAAGGACCATCAGGTGTGTGTAATTCTGGTCAATTGCCTGACTTTGCCTGACCCATGTATTGGTACATGTCACGTAAATGGCTCTGGTGTTAGTCCGTTGTCTTTCGTGTTGTGCAAAAGTGTTCGTGTCAGAAAAGGGGGAGGGGCAGTGTTTTGGAATATCCTACGTGGTAGGATGGGGAAAAGGTGTTTGAAGAAGGGGGATACCACGTCTCACCCGTCGGTGTCTCACTCCCCAAGGCCCCCCATCCAGGTGATCCTCCCGCACTCGGCAACCCCCTGGAACTGGATCCAAAAGTGATGGCCGTGTCCTGACCACCTGGATGACAGATCCCCGGGGACTAGACAGGGAGACACCATCAGGTTTCTCACACCAGGGAAATCTAGAGTCTATGGGCCTCATTACGACCCAGGCGGAAAACCATGGTGCTAATAGCACCATGGTCCATGCCGGTAACTTACCGACTCCGCCATGGAGAAAGGGGGAATTACCACCCCATTACAAGGTTGGCAGGGCGGTAATTCCCCCTTCCTCCATGGCCCTTCCCCATTCCCATTTTTGCCCCATAGGGCTCAATGGGAATGGGGAAGGTGCTAAGTACGGTACCGCAAATTGCGGTACCGTGCTTAGCACCAAGGTCCCTTTGCGGGTCCCTACTTTAACGGCTGGTGTAGACCAGCAGTTAAGGTCGGGTCCCGCAATGGGACCTCGTAATCAGGCGCTAATGGGTTAACGGCACCGCAGCCTTTTACGGCGCCGTTAACCCGTTAGCGCCAGGGTCGTAATGAGCCCTATATGTCTGCAGTAAATGTCTGCTCATGACTGGACAGCCAGGACATAACTCTCTGACACAAATGCAGAGGATGTTAATTAGAGGGATAAACACATGGCTGTTTCTCATGCACTACGACCACAGCCTCAGGCATGGAGTCGGAGTCGCAGTGTGGTTTTTGTTCTAGGGGCCATGCTTCAGAGAAAAACAAAGGGCAGAAACAGAAATATGGTGGTCACGCTAACGAAGCATTTGAGAGACACAGCTTTCCTTTAGTTGCACATGATCTAAGAGAGCAGAGCTAATTCCCAAACCAGGCAGCAGAATTTCTGGCAAAGGTTGCCACCATAATCCCCTTGCTCGATACTGTAATGATTGCTCCATGCAAGGTCTGGGCTTCAACAGTTTACAACTACCCTGACCTGGAGAAAAGGAGAGGGGAAGTCTACCCACTAGGGGAGAAGGTGAGGCGGGGGACAAACAATAGCAGTGAAACCTAGGAGCAAATGGGACAACCAATCAAATCCATGGTTGTCACAATCTCCTTGTTAGACTTGTTATCCACACTATAAAAGGCAGCCAGAATCCACTAGCTTACTGGGGGAGAGGACGGTATTCCAGTTGGGAGACAAGAGCAGGAGGGGGTGGAACAGTAGGAGTGAGAAAAGGAGCAGAAATAGAGAGAAAAGGATGTGATATGGAGAAACAGGAATTGCAGAGGTCGGAGGTGGTGCACGAGGAGCAGGAGAAGGAGTGGAATGAGCAAAAGCAGAAAAAGGAGGACAAGTTCTGGATAGTTCAGACCAGGAGGGTTATCGGAGGTCGGAGCCAGCAACCAGGAAGGAGATGAGCCCAGGAAAAAACAGGGAGCTCAGATCGAGGTAGATATTATAGTTTAAATCAGGAGGCTTGCTGAGAACTTACAGATAGAAGCTGTCAGTGAGTGCTAAAGAGATTTTTAAAGTGAGTCAAGGGTGCTATATCCCAAATTGATGGCAGAGTGACCAGGGGCAGTATCTCCAAGTCTAGCAACACCAGAAAGACAGGGTGAGGTTCAGGCAATGGTGTTAGTAAGAAGGCCATCAACACTACTCCAATACCCTAGTGCTAGTTTCCAGTTTGGAGGCTGTTGGAGTCCTATCCAGAACAATTCAAGTGGAGGATACTTACCTGAGTTGTGCCAGGTGAGACAGTCAATCCCAGGAGACCTTCTAGGGCAGCAATGGGAACTTTGAACCTGTCCATTCCAGCCCCCTAAATCATCCCCCTGAAACTGAGGGGTCCAGAAACCATCATTGGCCATCCCACTGTCCCAGGAGGTGATGATACCAAGGCAAGATGTCAGAACATGACCAGAATCTTGCAGGACCGGACCCACAAAAACTAAAAGAATTGAAAAGCAACACTAACTCCCTGAGACTGAGAGATTTTGTTGGACATTGGCCCTCATTGTGACGTTGGCGGTAACCTGCCAGTGCTACCGGTGGGCTGCCACAATCCTGTATTACCATTACCGCCACCTGACATCTGGGTGCTACTGGGATATCACAAGCGGCGGCGGTACAGTAAGTTCTCATTCCCATGGGGTCCAATTGGACTCCATGGAAATGGGAACACTGAAGCACCAGCACCCTTAGTAACGGTGTGGGTGTTTCAGTGAAAAACATTCCGGTAGGGGCCTGAAATCCCAGCAGGTCAGGCCTGTTGCTTGTTCAGAGCCCCTACTGGCATACACAGAGTGAGCAGGTCCGGAAAAGGTGGCGATAACTTGTTACTGGCACCCTTATTTCCGGATCGGCTCACTCATAATGAGGCCTATTGTCCTGATGGACAGAAACATTTGATTTCTAGCATAGGGCCTGGACTTTTAGACTTGGGGCCAATGTATACACAGTATAATTTGAACCAGCCTGACACTTTTTGTTTTGATTAGAGAAAGCTCCCTTCTTTTTTAGCATTACAAATCCCCCAAATCCCAAAGGAGTTCTCATAAGATTTACTTGGGATTCCTGTTGTCTGGGTGTATTTCTTGCAGGCTGTCTACAAACAGAAACTTTGCTGCGAGATTGTGGGATGAAGAGAGTCTTTGTATTTTATAGATTATCACATTGTTTTCCAAAAGTATATATCTATTTTGTTATTCAAGCCGTGAAACAACTGCCATCTTTGTGTGTGTAAATACTGTGTGAGAATTTAAAACTCTGGTCTCAGAATGTTCTATTCTCTCCTCTTTGTGACACGTAGCATGCTGGCTTGTACTGGACACACCCAACATGAACATGTGCTTTAAGTAGCAATGCTTGCATATGTTTGCACAGACAGCATGGACATGTGGCAATAGTGACATATATTGGGTGCAGCCAACATGAAAAGGTGTTCATATAATGTCATGCTTGCATGTAATGCGCACAGAGCAGGCAGCCTAGAAATATGCTTTGCAGTAGCTTACTGGCATACATATGTGCACAGATTGCATGAAAATGTCTTAACATTGGTAAAATGTGCATATATTTGGCACTGGCAGCATGAAAATATGTTTTATATGCCGTGCTTGTTTGGCACTATTGCAGCATGAAAATGTGTTCTTCTGGACAATAGTGGCATATATTGTTGAAACAGGCCCTGTGGCTTTTCTTTGGACACAGCAAACATTAACATACAATGTAAAACCCTCCAGTGCTATTGGTGACTTGTGTAAGGAAGGCATGGTATTAATAGTAGACACAGACACAATGGATATAGATTTAAAAAACTGTTATTCTGTCTTTTTGGTCGTGTTGGTAGAATCCCTAACTGGCCCTAACTCTAGAATGGGGGTAATCTCGACTATTAAATGACTAAATAGTCCAAGCAAGTCTAGTGAAAAGAAAAAGGCCTATACAAAAAAAAGAACCTTGCCCTCCTTCTCAAAATGACAAATGTGTTAAGGGAATACAAAAGGAAAATAGTGTCTCAAAAGAAACATCAGAATGGCTTAAATAACAACCAACCTTCCCCACGTTCAGCACCGCGGGGTCTAGAGTTTCTTAAAAGATATAGGTGGATGCCACAGTTCTTTCAGTTTTGCACACTTTGGCTTACCGCTACAAATTAACAGTTCAGGCTTGGGCTTCAGGCTTTTGGTAGTTCAATCACTTCCTTAGGCTTCGTCCGCCTTGTCACTAATATACAGTTCCACTTTGGACCTTTACTTTCCCCCATTCCAACACAGGCTTCCCTCCGCCAGGCTCAAGCCTGCCTCTTTTGTCATTTACTTTGTCACGCAGTTCTGCACAGGATTCCCTCTGCCGGACTCAGGTCTGTCTTTCGCTTTGTGGGGGTTCCCTTCCCTCACTTTCTTAATTTATCGCACAGTTCTGCACAGGCTTCCCTCTGCTGTGCTTGAGCCTGTCTTTCGCTTCTTGGGGGTTCCCTTCCACATGTCTTATCTCAGGGGTCTTTTCACTGTTGAAGACTTTCGTAACTGCAAGGATTTTACATGGACCTCTGCATGACCACTTTGACCTCTTTTTCATTAATTTTACAATCTACAATCTTCCTCCTCTTACAACACCAATGCCTCTTGGTACTTGTAGTTTCTTATTCTCCTTGGTTTGCCTTCTTGGCCTTTTTCACAGTTCACAAATGTTGCCCTCTTGGCATATTTAGAGTTCACATACTTTGCTTTTAGTTTATTCAACGTTGTTTCAGGATTGCGGTTACTTTCTTGCCTTAGGTTCCTGTTCAACTCAAAACATTTCACAGAGACTTTCAAATGTGCAATTTCACCTCAAAGGACCACTCTTGTTACTGTGCAGCCATTCCTTTTACAATTCAGCAATTGTCCTTTTCATCACGTGTTTTATCGGCATACGCGCAATTTTCTACTTTTAAGTTACAATTACTTATGGCTTTTAACACAAACCATACTTTTTTTGCCTTTGATAACTCACTGGCTGTGTTAATCTTCTTTCGTCAATGTTCTTTATGCAGCAGTCAAGGCCAGTTCCAACGCCTCCTCTGCTCCTCCCCAACTACGTTGTTCGCCCCCAGAGGGTTGCGGGCCGCTTTCAAGTACCTTGAAGATTTCCTCCTTCCGCTCACTTGAATTCAGTCTTCGAACACTTACAGCTCAGTAGTGTTGTCAATGTAACGTGGGGAGGAATTATGGGAGCTGTAGTTTCTTGCCAACAACTTCAAGGGGGTCATCTCCCAGGCTGTTGACTCGGTAGCACCTCTCACCCTCAAAAAAGCTAAAAAAGTCAAGCACTGTAATGCGTGCTTCACCCAAGACCTCCTACAGATGCGTGGGAAAAAAAGGGCTGCACTCATCACCTGGATTAATAGTCCCACTGAAGTTACCAGAATCGTTTTCAAATCAATTTTTAAACAATACAAAAGCGCCATCACTAATGCCAAAGCCAAATCATTCAATACTAGGATTGTCAATGCTAAATCAGGAAGCCGAGAAATCTTTGCCATATTCAGTAGGCTCGAGACCCCCTCCTCCCCGCCTTTACCTATTGTGAAGGATGAATCTTGGTGCAACTCTATCCAGTCTGCCATGCTAAATAAATTGGAAACCTTACAGGCCAAAATCCTCTCCCACCAAAGGGAGATCACCAAATTGGTCGCCATTAGTCAAGGTATCCGTACCTCTAATAACCCATTTCAGCTCCTCCTCTTTGTTCGATTTCAAAGACATGAGTGAATCAGAGGTCATCTCACTTCTCCGATCCATCAAACCTTCCAACTGTAAAGGTGATGTCTGCCCAGCACAAGTCATCAAGGACTGTGCCCCACCCCTAGCCCCGATCATCACTGCATTCATGAATGCCTCTTTTCGATCTGGCTATGTCCCACTAGGTCTACAAGAAGCGTGGGTTTGTCGGATCCTTAAAAAGCCCTCCCTTGACCCATCCATCCCAGGCAACTACAGGCCCATCACCACTGTCCCCTTCCTATTAAAAATTCTGGATAAAGCAGCCTACCTGCAAATACAGAAATTCCTAGAAGACAACTATCTCCTAGGACTTAGACAATCAGGGTTCAGGCCACGTCATGGGACCGAAACGACTCTCCTTGACCTTAAAAACCAAAGTGATGACCTTAGAGACGCAGGCAAACCCGCGCTCCTCCTGCTCCTGGACCTGTCAGCGGCCTTTGACCTGGTCGACCACAAAACTCTATGCCAGCACTCGTCTTCAGTGGCCAACTTCTCTGATAAGGCTTGCAAATGGATAGACACATTTCTAAAAGATAGATCAATGAAGGTCTTCTCTGACTCTTCCTGCACCGACCCCAGTACCATCAAGTGCGGGGTCCCGCAAGGTTCTTGCACGGACCCTTCCCTTTACAACCTCTTCACGAGGACCCTGTTTAAAATCCTGGACTCCTTGGGCATCTCATACACGAACTATGCAGATGACACTCAGGTACACACTCGGGAGACTACCTGTCTGACCAGAGCACCCTGTACTCCATATACTCAACAATCCAATCTTGGATGGCGGAAAACTGTCTATGCCTCAACAGTGAGAAGACCGAGCTCCTGCTGGTTGTCTCACCCTCCACCCTGAGCAAGTTGGGCAATCAATACTCCTCATCCATCATTGACAATATCCCCATCACTGTGTCACCATCCATCAAAACCCTAGGTGTCTACCTATAACCTGACGTGACCATGAATGGGCAGGTCAATGCCATAGCATCTACCTCAGCCTACCATTCTAAACTTATCAACTCAGTTAGACCCTTCATGTCCCAACAAAACTGCCTCACCATCGCCAGGGCATTATTGGCTCTAGGCTTAATTAGTGCAATGCCCTATTCATTGGCACTTCTGCCAAGAATGTGGCCAAACTTCAAATTGTTCAAAATAACGCGCTCAGGGCCGCCACTGGTCTCTCGCGTAAACAACACATCTCAGAACTCAGAAGACAAGTCCATTGGCTTCCAGTTAAGCAAAGGATCATCTTTAAAGCCCTCGCCCTGACTCACAAGTGTCTCCATGACCCGCTCCTCCCTCTCTGGCATTGAGGATCATCAAACCCACCACCCATAAACCTTCCAGATCTCCGTATTCAAACCTGCTGTCTGTTCCCAGAACACGCAAAGCCTGTGCGGGCGGCTCCAGGTTCCCCACGGTCGCCCCCACACTTTGGAATGCCCTCCCACCCCACCTCAAGCTTATTGACTCCCACTCAGCATTTCGCAAAGCCATCAAAACGAACCTCTTTGTTTGACTGTATGATCTTACTGTGTGATATGCTGTTTTCATTGGGCGGCTTCGTTGTAACCCTTAAGTAAGCCTCCCTAAGCTCTGATATAGTGCCTCGATGCCTGCGGGCTTAGTGCAAACATACCAGGTCACCGCCGTCAAATTATGTTTTGGAGCATCATGAGCTCCATAATAAATTGTATAGCTTTTTAATTGCTTTCTGAAATGTGTACGGTTAAATGCATGATTTCAATCCGTTATTTAATTTAAAAAGCTATTCTAGGGGGAAACCCCCACAAACCAACTTAAGTGCTTCATTCTTATTTGGGCCCTTTCGATGAAAATATGTACTCTGCTCCTGTTTAAAAATTCCCAAGCTGCCACTGTTCTGCACATAATCATGAAACTATGTATGCAAAGAGAACAAGGGTACCAGTAATTTAGCTATACATTTTACAGGCGTGTACAAAGATGTAGGGCTGAGCCGAAAAGCATATTTACTATTTACTAGTCAGTCAACTATTGAATAGTTTGTCAAGGATTTGGCCAAATTTGAAGATTAAAAGATTTTTTTATTTTTTTATAAGCAAAGTTTGAAATCTGATAATACAAGAAATTAAAGTTATCCTTTATGTATCTATTCAAGTTTCTTTCGTTTTTCTTTACTGTAATTAGCACACCACATTTATTGCAAACATACATGCCAGAAAAGAATAAATGAACACAAAAAACAGAGGGCAGATTTATGAACGGCATTGTATATTCAAGTCCAGTAGTGCTCAAAATGGCAGGCTTAGCAAATACAATGTCACGTGGCGCTTGTGGACATTGTGATTTGCAATTTTCCTCAGCCTGGCAGTTTGCTAGCTCTTCCCCAAGCCCATCGACCAAGAAGCTACAAATACCTGATAAGTCATCATCCTATTTCCCAATCACTCCATCCATCCATCCATCTCCTCCTTGCCTACTGCACCAACAGAACCGGGTTCTCAGACGGTATCCCCTACAACTAGAACCTTCTCGCATGTCACTCGTTGCCACTTGGCGAACTGGGAGGTGTCACAATTTGGGTACAACAGAAAACTTGAGAAACTGGGAATACGTTTACCACATTTTCTTTTTCTCTTGGGGAAGGTTTGGCAAAACTCGGATTGGATTTAAAGAGAGGGTATATAAAACATAAAGAGGAGAATCTATGGCTAACTGAGTCAGTATGAAGTTCAACAAAAACAATTGCAAGATTCTCTTCTACAAGGGCCTAGTGTCCCAGTCCAAGATATGTTCCCTACTCTCATTAAAGGGAGCGCAGTCTTGTCTGACCGCCCCGCCCCGAGATCCTGCTGTTCACTTACAGTCTCAGTGTATTTGAAGCCACCCCAGCATGCCTCCTTTCGGACAATTGCTCCTTGGATCATTGCCCACCCGTCTGAGCCTTTACATTGTAGGCGTAGCACGTGCATACCGGCAGATGCTTGTGTTCTCTGGTGCACTGCCATCCTAGGATAAGGATAACAGGCTTGCACTCAGCCCCCGCCCCCCGCCCCCCAAACTGGACTTAGGGGTCAGCCACGATGAATGACCAGCATACATTTCTCCACCGAGTCTAGGTGCTTTTCAGACGAAAGAGATTCTCACCCACCAACCAGAGGTCACCCTGGACAGGAACCCAGGGTGGGTTGTTCGTTTTTATTTTTGTATTTATTACATTTCTTCCATGCCCAAAACCAGAGGTATCACAGCGTTGGTTACTTGAGAGCTTAGCTAGTTACACATTTAGTAACATACAGTCTTACATTACAACATAATGTGAATATTGCTGAACAATAGAAAGGCCTTAGTCGAATTTGTCAAAGAGCCACGTTTTGATCATGGTCTTGAACCGCTGGTGTGATGGCTAATTTCTGATGTGAGTCTGTAGAGTGTTCCAGAGCGTGGGAGCAACTACTGGGAAGATGTTGGTTCTCTTTTGCAGATGTGAGCCCACAACAGGCTAGTGGTTGTTACCGTCTCAGTTCTGGTGGTCACTGGCATCCACCAGGGGCTTGGCAATAGCCCACCAGCAGGCTCCGAGCATAGCGACTCTCTTACACTCATAAACTGAGCTACACTATTCCACAAATCTCTCTTCCACTCTCCTCCACCCAAGTCCTTCTCCTTCTCTAAAAGCACGCCCACATACTGCAATGCAGCCTTTATATTGTTTGCACTACCTCAAATGTTCCAATAATATCTGTGTGGGGATGGGCCCCTTGGTTCTCTCATATGCTTCCTTTTTCGTGCTTATAATGTGCTGTGAATCTTCCGATCACACCTGTTCATTGATGGGCTGATTGAGTTGCGTCCCATGATCTGCGCTCTTAAGAATGCGGAACTGCCATCTTATAACCAGGCAGCAACAATATGGCAGCTGGGTGCTTCCGCAGACAAGCTCCCTGCCTGTCACTGTATAATTTCCATCAGGGTGGGGAGCGCGCATAGACTATTTGTGCGCGATGGCTCGTGGGCCACGACTCTGCTTTCTTCTTGCCCCCAATCTCTCCCCAAACATGTGCGAGGGCCATTGAGGAATCCATCCACTTCCCAAGCGGGCTCGCAAACATATTCTAACAACATAGTGCCTTTGCCCCTATCGCCTTCATGCTGGTGCTCTGGCCCCTGACCCCATGTTCTCCCTGAAACTCCAATGAGAGAGACGCTGCCATGCTCCACATATTGCTCATCCCTGGGTTTTCTGTGCAGGGAGAGCCTGCTTTTAGGGCAGTGGTAGACATTCCAAATCGCAAGCTACTAGCCAGGCATACAAATATCACTAGCCCCCTCTATTCTACACATACACACAGCACTCCATTTCTTACTCACCAGGAGTCAATGTACACTCGCAAGGGGATAGTGGTGTGTTCATATTTTAAAGTCTGCTTCGGAGGCGGGGGGGGTTATTCAGGGGTTCTCTGGCAGGGGTGGGGTTTGGAACATTAGGTGGACTCTAGTGGAGCCCCTATAGACCACCTTCAGGGGTTGCATCACTGAGCCTGTGAATTCCCCCAGCCCCCAACATCCCCGGGTCCTCTCCTACAAGTTCTCAAAACATTACTCCATCCCAGAGGTTTTGCCAGATCAAGGTTTCTCTGAGGCTTGCTAAGTTGGCTATGGTTAGCCGCATGAGGCACTGGCTGACTTTATACCAGTCCTACCAGCTTCAAACTGCTGGTTGTGATGTAGTCCGCCAGGTTCCCCACACACCCCTCCTGCAGGAGCAAGGCCCTGGCACTCATCCTGCGCCTCCGCATTTCTCTACCACACAAATGCATGGCCTTTAGTCTAGAATTCAGTCAAGAGTGCGGTCATGCAGTGTTTACTTACCCTTCTCACCACGATCTGCACCACATCTCTGCCTCTCTTATACGTTTCATTTGCTATCAACGAGGAGACAAGAGAGTATTCGGCCGGGGCCGAATAGTTGCTTTTAGCTGAACTTCGATCGAATACCTGCTGGAAAACAAAGTTCAGTAAATCCCCACAAAGAAGCCACACCAGCAGCAAGCTAGTGTTATTATGACACATGGGAAGTATGAGCGGAGAAGACACTGCCGTCAACACTTTCTGCAGGGAATATTGCTAGCAGGCGAATGCATAACCTCATATTCATAGCCAAGGTGTATATAAATAAACACCTGTGTAAGAGGTTATGCATAAAGAACACTCAGCTGCCTCATGATAGAGGTTAAAGTGGTCTACTGTGATTGGCATAATTGTTGGTTACTTTGAAGGTGGTATGTGTGATGTATTGGTGATGTCATTGATGACATTCTTTGTGAAGTGAGCTGTGTAGTGTAAATTGGGTTATGATGGCTTTGATAGAGTATACAGACCAAAGAACATGTGAAAATGTATCATGTCATGTGACCATGAATGAATCAAAGAGACAGGCCAAATCTCTGGGACTGAAGGAGTGCAGTCATAATTTCCATTCAAGATTAGACCATGTGGTCTCCTACTTTATACCAAGGAGATATCACACAAAACAGTTGCACACATCCGTTGAGCGGCCAGTGCACTGTATGTAACGTGGCTATAGTGGAGAAAATCCTGCAACAGCTCTAATAAACCATGCAGGCCGGATAGTCCCAGGGAAAATGTAGGCTTTTGTTATGGTTATCGCTCTGATGCCAATGGAAAAACCATGAGAACGATAGCACGCTCTTTTGGCGAGGCTCTTTCCATGAGATTCTGATCTGTCTCTGCAAACGGCAGAAAGGGTTCGGAGAGATTCACAGTGTGCAGGCGTTGAAGGGCATTGGAACCTAGCCTCTGCTTGGGTTACGTAGGTAATGAATCCAGAATGCATTCAAAGGCACAGTGGCAATCATCAATAACAACCGCCATTGTAGAAATGGCAGATACTATTGGCCCGCCAATTTCAACAGATTGTCTCGCTTTCCAGGTACAGGAACAAAGACAGAACACTGCAATCTTTCCAGTATGCAGGGATTGGGATGGCAATTCCCTAAGCGATAAGGAGTCACGTCAAAGATGCAGGAAATCCTTGTGTTGACACATTTAGAAGAAGTGGCGGTTGGGTAGAAATCACTGCAAAGAAGATTGATCTGCCTAATCCAAAATGAGGGTGTTTGTAGTAAAAACAAATGGATTATGCACCCATTCCAGTCTACAAAAACCCATAGATAAAATCATGGCAGAGAAAGATCAGGGATTCACTGAATGCTTGCAGTGAGGGACATTGGAGCCCAGAATCTGCATGGGGTTCTCTGCCATTCCCTGTAGCCAGAGAGTGAATCCAGGTCGCAGTCATTGCCAATTATAAGTAGCGATCAGCAATAGCGGCCACAATTGAAGAAATGGCAGCCGCTATTGCCCTGTTGATTTCAATTGACTGCGCTATATTTCAGGTACTGGGGGAAAAGCAGGCACAATCCGCTCAAATCTTTCCCTTCGGGAGGTGAGGATCAGAGCAAATATACCAGTGGGTGGCCATGTGGTCCCACGCTGAATACCACTTTAAGAGAACTTGATGCAAGGCTCTAATTCGTTAAGTAGTGAAACAAAATATTGCAGCCTGGGCCACAGACCAGGGCTTCATCTTCTGATGACTGGAGAGGTAACATGCAGAGTGGATGTTTCACACCTCAAGTCCTAGTCCACTCTTGAATGTAATCCCGTCCGGCTTTTACTTAACGTTGGCCTAATCCACAGTTCTCATCAAGGTACAGCAGGACCGTTCACTGGTTTTCTGCTCTGTAAGTATTGAGCCTTGTTTAGAATATGCTAAACTATAACACCCTCGTGTGTCCCAGTGCGGTGTCAGAGCAAAGACAAGACAACGCAAGGCCCTTGCACCACATCTGTAGTCATGACTTTCCAAAGGCCTCACAACATGGGCAATAACAAACATGACAGGGCCCGGATGAACAATAAACTGCTTTTATAAGGGAATTTCATTAGCTGTGTACTTACAGGTCTGGGAACCTTTTGGCCAATGTTATAACCGTTTTTAAATCTGTGTAATAGCTGAGGGTCTGTGAAGCAAATAAACAGATGTACAGGAAGATATATAAACTACAAATCATGTTGTGCTTTTTACATTATACTAACAGCTATATTTGCTGGAAGACAATAAATGTGACAGTGGCCCATAAGGATAAAATACACAGAGACCACGTGGCGGGTTACCATCTGGCAACCACATTGCCGTGGAGCGTTACACTTTGCTTCCCTTTCTAGTCCCAACCATCTCATGAAAGGAAAGACAAGAAACACGTCTTTTGAATGAGTTTGAGAGAATATGAATCGGTTATTGACTATTTATAAACCGAAGAGAACTCAGTGGGCTAATGAACCGGCTCCAGAAATTGGTCTGAAAACTGCAGGTCGCTGGTTTGAGTCCCGAAGGTGTTGGCTTGGCCTTTTATTCCTCCCAGGTAGAAAAAATGTTTCCATGGAGTTGCCTACATTAATAATATGTATTTACATTGCTCGTTTTCCTCTGGGGTCAGCTCCTCCAAAAGCCAAACCTCTGTTGCCTCTTCATGACCTCTGCTCCATATATCCGCCTTATTTAAGGGGAAGCTCTGAGGGACCGCGGCAACAGCAGGAGCCCTTACTTGCTCTCACAATGTTTTGTCCAGGCTGCAGCAGCAAAAACCACGCTATGCACAGCATACAATTGTAGAGGAGCAGCTGTATGCCTCTGCAGGAAATTCCACCCCTCTACTTCCTGTATGTTGGAAGCCTGAGATGGTGCCATGCTTGAAACCAGCAGTCGTGACCACACAACAGTGAATATTCAAAAGATGTTACCCTCTGAGAAATCTTTATCAAATGTATTCCTGAAGAGACAACAATCTGAGGGAGGAACTCCCTGAAGGAATATGAAAAACGAGAGAAAGAGGAGCTGGTGACGTCATGAGAGACGAACGTGACACCCTGAGAATACTGGCTGTAGAGAATATATTGACCTTATAGAAACTGAAGCCATTGTATAGAAACTGCACATCGGTATCATGAATTTAGTAAGTCCGGACCCATGGAGAGGAAAGGCCGAGAACTGTGTCGCAGCAAGAATTAGGTGAGATCGTGGATACAAATGGCGAGGCTATTGGGCCTGGTGTCAAAGTCAAAGCTGCCAAGGCCGGTTATCTATTCCTAAAGGCAGTGAACGTGAGAAGCTGAATCATATCTTGTTAAGGTGCAAAGAATGAACACCAAGCATGCCAAGTTTGATTCATTTCAGACATTTAAATGTTGCACAATGGTCCAAAACGTGGTCTCCTGTCACGTGAGCCAAGGATGGAAATAGATATGAGCTTGGAGTTCAGGAACAGCGATAGTGCATGCTCGCACTCCCTAATATTCTCACATACAAGAATACTTTGCAAGCCCAAGTTCAAAGACAATCTTCATGGCAGAAGACATGGGTGATGAGACGTTGGGCTAATTGGGTGGGGAGGTAAAGTCAAGTCCAACCCCTGGCACCTGGGTATGAGCTTACATGCTGCTAAGTGAACCGAATGTTCCAGACATGGCACGAGCGTGCCAACCAATTGTAGAGGGCTGTATGATGAAGGACCTTATAGTTTGAGAGCCAATGATATACTGTGTACTTGATAGTGTTGAAGATTACATGTTTTTAGCGGTAGGCATAAATTGTCCACCTGACAGTAGATATCCAACCACAATCCCACCCCAACCTCAAGGGGAACTTAGATGTTCCCCTTGAGCCTATCACAACTCTTCGTACTTTATTCTCATTTGCCACATAGCATGACGTCACGCATGACACATTTTTTGTATATAAATGTGTTTTTATGTGAATTTCACCAAGAGCTGGAGCGGAGGTCCGTTGTAACGCCCTGTTTTAGACAATTCATAATAAAACAGCAAACTTTACCATCTTCCTGAGTTGGTTCGATTATTTGGTGGCAAGGTTATTCTGCATCCCCATCCATTGCATGCACGTTACCCAAAGGGCTCTAAGCTCACAAATGTAGCTGATTTGTTTCTGTCTGTGATAGTATTCTAGGCGTCATCCTAGTCACCTCGAGCTTTGCACTCACTACAATGCCACTTGCAGCATTTTGGTGGAAAACTTCCCATATCATCTACAAAAAGAATTATAGATGGGTAGCTATCAACTACATGTGTATATCCCACCTAGATATTTCAAGTGACATCCAAAAGGACAAAACACAAGCACAAAACAAACAAAATCTTTCTCCCCCCAGCCCATAAAGAAATAAAAGTGCATGACCTCCTGCCCCCAACACAAGCTCTCTCCTGCAGCCTCCTGTCCTTCTCTCAACCCAAAAAGAAATGCTTACAGCTGGCATCTTGTCAGTTGCCCCCCTCCCAACCTCAATTTTGCAAGCACACACCTTTTCCCCAGAACAAAGTATTAAACATCTTGCTGCCTGCCACCCTGTCCTGCCTCGCTCGTTTTTGGGAATGCCACAACCCCAGGATAAAAGAAGAGTACCTGTGTCCTGAAATCCACCCCCTCACCTCTCTTATCCTCAACACCCTCAACACGAGCATGATGCCCTCATGGTGCAGGAGCAGAGATTCTGACAGTCTATCAGACCCACAACTCGTGCAATGACCAGGTGATTGGTTAGGTTACTGAAGGCACTGCCCTGTCCTGAGGCCCAATTACGTGATGTGCATCTGGCCGTCAACATGAGCCCAGTGGATAACTTCGAGGTCAGTCTGGTCCTTAATACTACAGGCGCCCCCACCATGCCTCCCCTTCACAATCTTATAAGAGTTGGCATCACCCTTTGCTCTCCCTGGTACAAATCACGGCCTCAGTGTCTTTTGTTACCTCCTTATCAGCTCCTCCTCACGAGGGGCAAGGTTGAGATTTCTGCAGGTCCCACTAATCAGTCTAATTTGTGAATGATTTAGGAGTTTTGGTAGTTCAAATGGGATAGCCATTATTCTGGGGGATGCTGGTGTCTTAAATCTCAACTTGTGTTTTGGCAGCTCAAGTCCTGTGCCCTGGCTCCCATAGGTTTGTCCTTCACGACTGGCCGCAGCCCTCCTTGTGTTAGACCATTCGCATTCCATTCTAATCAGGTTTAACAGGATACAATTGAGTATGTATGTGTACGTGTATTCCAGCATGAGGGCTCGTTGTTCTGTGTTTTCAAAACGGCCTGCGAGGATATAGGCCAGCCTACATATAAGGATCACTTCTATGTTTCTCATCATTAAACAGGGATCTGTACCATGTGTGATGTGCACATACAGTGTACCTACCTAACACTCTATAAAGCTGTTCTAAGTGTACTGTAAATCTATGTATGTTTCTACAATGAACATACCCTACACTATTTATCTATACCCACAGTACTCCCCCCTAACCCATGTACCCGCTTATGTGCATTACCGGTGTATTAGTATATTTTCCACAGTCTAAAACATTTGGGAGTGATTGGGATCTGAGCGTGCATCCCAACACACTCACGGGTGGTACAAGTAAGGGTAGAGGGGTAGCAAAGTAACCGGGATGGATGGAAGGAGCAGGGGTGTGGGGGGAGGAAGGCCAAGAGGGGGAGAATCAGGGTTGAACAGAGATATTAGCGATTGCCAAAATGTTCCTTGTAGTGTAGGGTATTAGGGTCCTTCCTAAACAATAGTATTGAGAGGACAAGTCTTATCTGCACTGGTAATGTGTTCTAGAGACAGTATGCTTAGCAGGAAAATGCCTATTTCCTGTTTTTCCCGCTTGCATTTCTTTGTTTCCAGCCTCAAGATGCTGTGGCTACCGGTGGTTTGCTGGCCTCTCGAGAAGGTGAATTTCATGACCAGGTAGAGTGGTGCTTTGGTTATAATTGTTTTTTAGGTGAGTGATGCAGGCTGTCCTGAACATGTTGCATGCTTGAAGGGATAGCCAGTGCAGCTCTTGGCTGTCTACTAGATCCTATTGTTGTTTCTGGCATTAGAACAATCATGTGTTTGCTGAAAGCAATAGGGCTTTGTTATGCAGGGGGCAATGTCTTGCAGGACCCGGTTAGTTGGGTCTCCAATGCACCTATAGATTACAAATATGGTCTATTACCAGAAGCAGTAAAGACGCATTTTCCTTTAATAAAAAAACAGCAGCATCATCTTTATTTGTTAAATACACCCATTTGTTTTTCCATCAAAATACAACATGCTTTTGGACTGCTCTATAGTTAATCCTAATTATGAAGTCTCAATAGTTTGTATTGTAACATGAAAAAAATTGGGCCTCATTATGAGTCTGGCGGTAGCCGTGCCAATAAAAATGGCAAAGCTGCCGCCGGAGTAATTTTTTTTTTTCGGCACCCGGCAATGGGGACTTACTGGGGCATTACAGCCCTGGTGGTCCCGGTAATTCCTCATTGGCGGGCGCCCTGAAAATATTGCTCCCCATTGCCATTCGAGTCCCATTGGACTTAATGGGAATGTGGAGGTCGAATGCACCGGCACCATTCATGAATTCATGATTTGTGCCGGTGCATCCGTTAAGGTCTGCGAGTGGGTGACTTCCCGGCCACCAGGTCAGACCTGGTGGGCGAAAAGGCACCCGCTCCCAGAACTCCTAGTTTGCCGGTCCGGAAACAACATTACCGGAAAGCTTACCGGTACTGTTGTTTACGGACCGGCAACCTCG
Source organism: Ambystoma mexicanum (assembly GCF_040938575.1). Lineage (NCBI taxonomy): Eukaryota > Metazoa > Chordata > Amphibia > Caudata > Ambystomatidae > Ambystoma > Ambystoma mexicanum. The sequence continues at coordinate 1,435,062,206 of NC_090935.1, forward strand.
TAATGACCCCCATAGTGTTGAACTTAGTGACTTTAAGAGGCACAATGTGGACTCGCTCTGCGCTTTACATGCCAGCTGCTGTGCTACAATGTCCCAAACAAATGCAACTATAAGGACAAATACAAGGAACGGGTATGGTGGCCACTTTTGCCCCGGATGTTGCAAATTCATATATGGCCTATTACGATGAAAGGTATATCGAAGATGCCAACAGGAATCATTTTAAACATCACATTATTATGTGGAGCAGATATATAGATTGTGTTTTTCTTTTCTGGAGAGGTGATGAAAGACTATTAAACACATTCTTCACCTGGTTAAACGAAAGGGGTGCACACCTACATTTGAAACTATCAAATGATTCAGATAGGGTAGCCTTTCTTGGCCTGCACATATTTTAAAAAAGAAAACACATTCATGACAGAGCTATACAAAAAACCTACAGATAAAAAACAGTCCCTTGCAATACAATAGTTTTCATCTGGCCAGTCTCAAAATGAAACCCCCGTATGGTCAATTCTTAAGAGTCAGGCGCAATTGCGCCACAAACAAAGTTTATCGCAAGCATGTTAATGAACTGCAAACCAGATTGCTAAGTCGGGGCTATCCAAAAAAGCTTGTGAGACAGGCCCAGAGAAAAGCAGCTCACATGGACAGATCTATTTGTCTTACTAAACAAGAGAGACAAAGAACCAAGAAATGAATGTGCATTACTGCATTAAGCCCAGTAAGCAACCAGGTGAGAAGGAGTATCCTCAAGATCTGGCACTTAATTAAACAACCAGGTTCTTTAGAAAGAAAGCAAACAAAAAAGTGAAACTCCTTGACATAAACTGGTACATACATACAGACAACAACCAGTCAGACAATCCCTCCTGAACTGTGGGGGATGGTCGCTATACTCGGCCACCAAAAGTGGTAATTATGTGGCCTGCCAGTTCACAAGCACTATAAAACCTTTTTTAACACATCGACGTCAAATGGACACTTACCAGCTTTACAAACTGTAAAAGTTCCAATGTCATCTATGTAATCAAATGCCCGTTTAACCTAGTGCATGTGGGTAAGACTCCAAGACCTGTGAAACTGAATTTTCAGAACACAGGTCTGGTACTCGAAATGTCAATCTTCCCTCTCATTACCGTTATGAATAACTGAGAAAATGTTTTATATTGAGCCGATTAAATTGCAGAAAGGCTGTAAAACAGAGGCACCAAGTACGTGGGTGCTCCAGGGCCTGGCCACGCGCCAGCAGAATAAGTGCAGGGCTTAGTGCCCCCTCCCGCGGGCCAGAGAGAAGATGCAGCATGGATGGCCCTTTGTTTTGGGCTCCAAACTGTGTCTCTCTCTGGCCCAGGTCCTTAGCACTGGACGACACACAGGTTTAAACTAAGCCCTCCTCTTTAGTCCTCATATATGTGGATGGGCCTGGAGGGGAGGGCTTTGAGACTGACCACCGGAAGCTTCCGATATTTTGCTTCTGGTTTGCCCACGGTTTAAGGTAGGAGGAGCAGGCCCATGGCCATGGGATACAACGCCAGCCTTAGCAGACAGCAGCACGTGCAGAGAGGTCGAGAAGCAGGTACATTTTATTTTTTTTATTTTTGTCCTTTCGGCCTTGTTATTCTTTTGCCCGCTACCTTTTGTTCTCCGCCTACGACCGCCATTCTTTTATTTGCCCAACACCCCACCCCTTTTGCTCCTCCTTGGACTTTTCCCAGTCATTTCACATTTCATTTACCCTCCCAGCTCCTACCCACCCCCAGAACATCATCCCCCCACGCTCGCTTATAACATTCTCCTGCTCCTCACCAACCCTGTGGCTGACGCTAAAGCACCCACCCCCCATTGGTCATAATCAGTGGGGGAAGTTGAAAAAAGGAACTAGTGTGGCTGCATGCATTCAAAATAGGGGAAGTGGGGTTGGGGGGGTACTTTTGTCGAGTGGGGCTGGGGGAGGGGGTGACCAGGATCACAAACTGTGGCTCTAATTGTTGGATTTCAAGGTCTATAGTAATAATGTCTTGTAAAGTTTCCTTCCCAAAAACACAAATTGCATAATAAAGCCACATGCCAACATGTAACACACGTTCAGCCAATAGAATACCATTGTGGCTTTAGTTTTCACATCCTGAATGGTAAACTACTAATCCCAGAATGCATGATACTAGTGAACCCCACTGTACTTTCAGTGATTTAAGACATGTGATACAAAGTTGTGTCAGGATAGATACGCAGATTCTTTGTCACAAACTTCCAGCTCGTCGTTGTGTTGTTGCTCACTTTAACTATCACATATTTGCAAGGTGGTGCTTTGTGAGCTATTTGAGTTGGAAATGTTCCATCACGCATATGAAAGGTTCTGCCACTGGTAATAGAAATGTGTTTGAAACCGGTGCTCCTTAATGATCTGCAGGGACACTGCATGTGTCTGCCTAGCTGTGACTTGGGGACACTGGCAATGCTTGAATGTCCGGCCTGAGCCGAGTCTATAAAAATCAATGTTTTTTCCCCCATTAATTCTGTAATTGTCATGCTACCTGCATATTTTCAAAGTGATAAGATCACCCATGTGAGGTCAGAAAGTGCCCCTGCCCTGTATTTCCTGGTACCCTGGCCTTTTCACCTTTTAATTGCTGCCCCCCCACACTCACCTACACCAATTCCCCCGCCAACCCCAAACCCCCCAGTGGTGGCAGAGTCTGCGCCTCAGCCTGCTCTGCTGTGTGATTAACATCCTCGTGCCTGAAAAAAGGCAAAGGGTGCTTTTTTAGTGTATTCCACGGAGGTCTGTATAAACAGACTTAAACAAAAAGTCTTGCTGAAGTCATAGCACGGCTTCACAGGCCACTCACGGGTAATGCACCAGGTCTGTTTCTTTTATTACCGGGCGGGGGCAGGCACAAGTCCTAAAGGAGAGTGCTAATGCCCCTCTTCTCTGTGAAGTCCCAGCTCACTGGGATGGGGCCATTGGCATTCCAAAGTCCATGAATACCTCCCCTACATAAACCTGCGTTTTTTGTTTTTTTAATTGAGCAATGACTAGCCTGTGAGTGTCTAATGTGGCACCATAATAAACACACCATCACTTACACAGGTCCCATACGTGGGTTTGCAGGACAATTGACACAAAAGCATACACACATATAGGCACATGCACGCCAAACACACCTATGTACATTTTAACTCTGCACGCTTAGGCCAATCTATGAGCAAACCTTAGGGCACATCTATATGCCATTTCCAGTATATGGGGTCATACATAATGGACACAATGACATGTTTGTATCTTCTGTGGAAGTTAGATTTGCGGGATGCTATGTACTAGCTCCTCATTCCCCAGTGGCAGCTAAGGGTCCCTTACCCAATCTTCGTTTTGCTCCCCGTTGAGTAACTGTTGTCTTGCAGCAGAGATGTCATCTGCTCAGTGCTGCCTGTAGCGTTTTGGCCTTTCCCTCAATTCATTCTCAGAAAACGCAGTGAGGACAAGTATGATCTCTGTGTTTTACACTGAGACCGCCCTGGGATTTCCTGGCCTTGCAACTTTGGTTTGAACACCATCTGACTGGAAAGCAGTGCAATGGTGTTTGCGTTTTGCTACCTGAAGTAAACTGTTTTTTGTAGCGGTTTCACAGATGCTTTCATGTGGTGTCTGTATTTAATTGGCCATATTTTCCACACTAGCAATATGCCTTTGATTCAGAACTACCAGATGTGGATAGCAGCTATTTAAATGTTAACAAAACCAGCAGGTATCCAGTCCAAGATAAAGTGGGGTCTCCTTAACGATCATGTCTTTCTTACATCTTAGTCGTGTTGCTCTGCCTTTTGAGGGCTACTACAGCCTGGATGATTATAGAGGGGTGGCGTAGGGGCAGTATTGGCCTACTGGAATGCAACTAGAAGGCTTGCATCTCCTTCTTACTTGACTTTAGTATATGCAGTACATGCTAGCCAATTCTTCCACTGTTCTGCGCCACCCCCCGCACCAAGATGGCGACTATGTGCAAATGCGATCATATAACTGCTGGTGATGTCACTTCCCTATATTTGGGATCCTCCGGGAAATTCACCCCCTGCTGTAAAATAGGAATTATGATTGTTATGAACAAAAATGAACGTGTCTTGTTAAGCGATGTGTATGTTTGAGATAGGCTGCCAATTAATTGATTCAAATTGCGGGTCTGAGATAACATTACCACCCCAATTAATTCATAATGGGCAACTTGGAGACGTTTTTCATGTAGTAGATTGTAAATCAGTAAAGGACAAGATGGTGCAGTGCAATCAATTAATCTGTGGTGCATTCATTAGTGTTAATTACATTTGTTATAGTCAAGACAGTATTGATGTACTTTTGTAACATCAACATGCGTGTATGTTTGCTAAAGAAGCATGTACTGTTAAACTGAAGTGGAAATGTATATAATGTGTTCATATAGGATCTAGAACATATCGTCATGGTTAATTCAACCTCTATCTAATAAGATTGGTTTGTACCACTGTCAGTTACTTTCATGGCTGTAACTTGTATTAAATTACATAGCAATGCTCGCATAGCAGGCAGTGTGTACAAATACAATTAAACGGTGCCCAACATGCTCACATGTCGGGCAGCATTTAATTGTAATTGTACACGCTGCATGCCAGGTCCCCGACACCAAATTACTCAATAGAACATGAGCTCCAACTAGGTATGCTTAGCCATTCAGCACCACTGATGGCCCACAAGGCACTTGTGTCATATTTGTCAAACCCCTTCTGCGACGGTAAACCCAGTGATAGAGCTTCCCCCATGTCAAATGAGCGTGCAGCTCCATTCAGGTTAGATTGACCTCTTTGAAAATTGGGAACATAATCAATCTACTGTGCCCTAAAATCTTGAAGGTGGGTATTTTCAGGGCCGTCCTTAGAATTTCGAAGTCAGAGGCCCACAGACGGCGAATGCCAAGAGTCTAACATTCGTAGCCTGGCGCAGATGGCCAGTGAATGATATGGAGTAGGATGGGGCACATCTGATTCCTGCCTACTCTTTAGTGAGGTCAGTGGTACAAGGAAGCCCTGCTAAACCCCCACAAAGTGCAGGTCCCCTTTGTGCGTCAGCAAGCTAGACACTGGGAACAATTTGCACAGCTCTGCTCAATTTGGGAATTTGCCCCTTTTGTTTTCACACTTGTTGACAACATTCGTCAAAAACAATTTGCAAAGGCAAGTTTGCTTACATGTTTGATTTCCCCTATCGTCTGACGAAAGCAGCCTGCTACCCATAACCAGAGGACGTTGTTTACATCTGCTCTATAAACCCGCCCAGCACAAGCGGAGCCCCCTACGTCCCAGAGCGTCCACTCTCTGCAGCCCTCTGTGCATGGAGTTATTTTAGAAATCTTGCAAGCCTTCAGGGGGGAAAGAGATGATAAATGGGCCAGAGCGGGAAGCCATGGTGGGAAACCTATTATGTAGCTTACTGCTTATGCAACCTGTAAAAGGATGAAACAGATGGCCAGAAAGTCATGTAACAAAGGACCTATGGAGATGTACTCCGGAAGGAAATGACCTATTTTTATCTAGTCCACACTTTAATGTATTCCCCAGCTCTCCTGGTTGCCTGCCCTGCTTTGCACATTAGTCTTGCAAGGTTGAACGGTATATGGATGTAGGAGTTAGACTGTTTCACTGTGTTTCTAATTCTGTATTCTTTTTAACACAGCAACCAAGGGTGAGGCGTGAGGCCACTGTTAGTATGCAAACATGCAAAATAGAAGGCATCCATATCTCTATTCACAGTATGAATTCATATTGTTAATGGTAACATGGATGTACAGTTACCATAGCACTGCATGTCGTCGGGGGCGCCCTTCTCCAGTCCTAGGCTTTTCTTCTTCTTTAGTTTTACTTCTGTCCACTGCAGTCATTTGAAGGGACCAAACACTACAACTCTCAGAATACAGTTCATTGAGAAAGGAATGGGTCATGGTTGCCTTGGTAACATGCACTCAGTTAGGTAACTCTGCCTGGGTGTTGAACGCGCGCTACCGTTCAGCAATTCTAGGTGGCTTTTTGGGGTATTGCGTGGAAAATGGGACCTATTGGGGGCGATTTGGCCTAGAAAATATAAAATTTAGCCCCACTGCAAGGAAGAATGGTTATCAAAATGGCACCTCACTTCCGAAGGCAGCATAAATCATTTGGTCATCCCGGGATGGCTGTCTGGTGTTTGGTAAAAAAGTGAATTGAACAGAAGACAGAAAAAAGACTGTGGGGAAGATTGAAAAAGAAACAACAGTGAATTGTAAAGTGATTTAATAGAAAGGGATAGAAGTTGAAGAGATCATAAAAGAACATGTAATACTGAAAAAAAGCAGAGGAGACTTAAAATGGGTAAGTGAAGAGCAGGGAGCAGGCTACGAAAATGGAAGGCGCTGAGAGCATAGGGGTGGGGGAGGCTGAAGTAGGAGAGGAGAGGAGGCAGAAGTGAAAACAGTTGGGTATCTTGAAAAAATAAACTGAATTGAACATAGGTAAGAATCAGGGGAGGAAATACTGAAAAAGGAACAACGGGAGAACAGAAGCATGCCAGAAGAGTGGAGATGGCTGAGTCAAATAAGGAGAAAATGAAGTGAGAACATCTGTGAGTTTGGTCATGAAGGGCCCAGGTGAGAGTACAGGGAGGAGCAACATGAGGCAACAAGTAGCAATTGACAGTCAGGGGAAAAGAGAACGCAGCGAGACTGTTGAAATTGAGAGGTGGAGGATCTGAAGTCAGAAGGAGGGATTAAGTTAGGAGGAGGTGAGATTTGGTGAAAGACTGAGTATCGGCTGATGGCTCAGAACTGGACTACTTAGGAGTAAATATCTACTTGGGATGTTGTCATGATCCGCCGCGACTGGCGTGCATGGAGCCGATGGCGATGGAGCGGCCATTAGCGGTTCCGCCACGTCTCCGTGCAACGCACAGTGGCGGTCTAGTCTTCCAGCCGGCTGCCGGAAGGTGATCGCTTATTAGCCGCTCCTACCCGGAAGTCCGCACGTTGCAACCTACTCGCGTCAGGCTTTCGGGTTGAAGCGCTAGTAAGTTTTTCTCTCCCGCTGTTGTTGCTCGGCGCCTTTTCTCGGTGCCGGTATTTCTCCCTTCTGCTTTCCCCCTTCCTTTGTGTCTTTCTTACTGCCCTTGGTTCCGCAGGCTCACGTCAGTTTTAGCAGGGAGCGCAGCTACTTCCTCTCTCCCCCTCCCCTCCTGTTTTCTCTCATTTTCCCCGCTCCTGCATTTCTCGCGTTCTGCTCTCAGGATCGACATCTCTCGTATCCTGGTCTGCCACTTCCAGCCGGCTTCTCAGACAAGAAATCACCTTGTGTCGAATCTCATCTCACTACATCACCTAGGGGTTTTTTATGCCTACGGCTTTTTCCCCGCTGGTCTGAACCGGAGGAGGGGCCCCCCTAGATCTTCTATTCAGAAGTCAGGGTGGCTTCCCTTTGGGGCAGATCCCTTCCACAAAAAAAAAGGAAAGAGGAAAGAAGAACTGTGGAAGAAGCGGTTCGGGGGAACCTTACATTCGGAACTCACAGGTGAGGAGGAGGGGGATTGGAGTGAATCGGATGAAGTGAAGGAAAGACCGGAATCTGACAGTTTGCAACGCCAAAAGATTCAGATGGCTACCCCGGAACAATTACAAGAGTTGGTAGCCGCGGTTCAGGCTATGAACACAGAACTACAGAACGTCAAATCTGAGAATGCCACCCTGAAGCAATTGTTCACTCACCGAGAAGCAAGGGAGTTTGATTTACCTCCCATGGCCTTGTCCTCCGGCAAGTTTGATGGAGCCCCTAAACACTTGAAAGAATTTTTGGAAGCGTGCTCAGTCCATTTTGCCTTTCGTCCATAGACCTATTCCACAGACCACATAAAGGTGGGATTTATGGTGTCTAATATGACAAGCAATGCCCTGGCTTGGGCTACGCCTCTTGTCACATCCAACGACCCAGTTCTTCGGAATTATGATGCCTTCTTGACTGTGCTGAAACAGACATTCGAACAGCCCGATATAACACTTGTAGCGGCTGAACAGCTACTCGAAGTACAGCAGGGATCCAGCGACCTGCTTTCCTACATTTCCTCGTTCAAACGGTTATCTACAGAAGCAGGGTGGCCGGAACGGGTCCAGTATACCCTCTTTCGTCGAGGTCTTAGGGAGGAACTCAAGGATGAGCTGGCTCGCATAGCTCGACCTACAACCTTATCAGACCTCATGTCGATAGTTCTGCAGATAGATTATAGACTCTCTGAACGAAAGGCTGAAAGGAGAAAGCAAAGGACCCCAGTCATCCATCCCGCTGGAGCCTCCTCTCTACCTTCCATCCCATCCTTGTGCCATAAGGAAGAACCAATGCAGATCGGAACAGCTCGGCCTCCATGGACACCAGAGGAAAGAAGACGACGGAGAGAAACTGGTCTATGCATGTACTGCGGTTCTAATACCCATCTACTTAGAAGCTGCCCAGCTGTACCACCTAGACGGGCGGGAAACGACCAACCTCGGACCTAAAGGGGACCAGTGTCCGAGGTCTAAACTTTAGTCCCTATGTTTCTGTTACTGTATCGCCCCAAGTCCCAGCTATGGATGCGCGTCTCATGGTGGTAGCAATCCAGTTGAAGATAAGACATGTAGACCTTACCACTATGGCTTTGCTTGATTGTGGGGCCGCGGGGGTGTTCATGGACACTGTATGGGCCAACCAGCAAGGTCTCATCCTCTTGCAACGTGAAGACGCTCAGAAGGTGGAAGGGGTGGATGGTACCCCACTCTCCTCCGGACCAATTACTCAGTCCACGGAAGTCCTAACTGCAACCATCCTTCAGCATTCCGAACTGATTCAATTCGATCTCATCAGAGCGGCTCATTTCCCTATTATTCTCGGGATCCCATGGTTCAGGAGACACAATCCAACTATAGACTGGAACCGAAACACTATGGCTTTCGAGTAAGACTTTTGTAGACAGAAATGTCTCGTTCAGCCACAGGCCGATACTGTGCAAATCATTACTTCTGAAGATAAAAACATTTGCACTGTGTGTCGGATCCCCCCAGAATTGTCGGAATACCAAGAAGTGTTCAGGGAAACTCCGGTCCTGGACCTGCCTCCTCACCGGCCAGAAGACTGCGCCATAGAGCTGATCCCAGATGCTCTTGTGCCCTTTGGGCGCATGTTTTCGTTATCCATGACAGAGAAGAGGGCCCTTCGCACCTATTTGGACACTCATTTGACTAACAGGCTTATTCAACCTTCACGGTCTCCTGCGGGAGCCTCGTTATTTTTTATACCCAAACGGGATTCTCAGGAACTAAGACCGTGTATAGATTATCGTGGCCTTAATAAAGTCACTATCCGGGATCGCTACCCCATGCCGCTTATTTCTGACATTCTTGAGGCAGTACAAAACGCCTCAGTCTTCTCCAAATTGGATTTACGAAGCGCCTACCATCTCCTCCGTATCAAAGAAGGGGATGAATGGAAGACGGCGTTCAGAACACCTTTTGGTCTGTATGAGTATAGGGTTATGCCCTTCGGACTCGTTAATGCACCTGCCGTTTTCCAGCGCTTTATGGACCGTCTATTCTCGGATTTACTCTTTTTGAATACCATCGTTTACCTGGATGACATCCTAGTGTTCTCAACCTCTCATCAAGAACATACTCAGCACTTGAAGACAGTACTTAACCGTCTTCGTTCTCAACACTTAAAGGTCAAAACAGAGAAATGTCTCTTTAAAGTCTCGTCCGTGCCTTATTTAGGGTACATCCTGTCCTCTGAAGGCATCAAGATGGATCCCAGGAAGGTGTCGGCTATCCTGGACTGGCCAGCTCCTACTTCCCTTAAGGAGGTTCAGCGCTTCCTGGGTTTGGCAAACTTTTATAGGAAGTTCATTGGTCAGTTCTCACATATTGTTCTACCCATCACCGTCCTTCTCAAGAAGGAATCACGACCTTTTCTCTGGACAGAACAAGCGGACCAAGCCTTTTCTACGCTCAAAGAGAGGTTCTGTACTGCTCCGATCCTAAGTCAGCCTGATCAAACCAAACCTTTCATCGTAGAAGCAGACGCATCAGCGAGAGCACTAGGAGCGGTTCTTCTACAAACTAAAGATGGGAAGGAACATCCTGTGGCTTACCTCTCAAAAACCCTCACTATCAGTCAGAAAAATTATTCGGTGATCGAGAAGGAATTACTGGCATTGAAGGCTGCTTGCGAGGAATGGAGACACCTTCTACAAGGAAGTCTACATCCTTTCACTTTACGCACGGATCATAAAAACCTACGGATCCTCAGGAACATGGAATGTGTGAACTCTCGACAAGCACGTTGGGCTCATTTCTTTAGTCAATACGATTTCATCATTACCTACATACCTGGAACCTTGAATGGTTTGGCAGATGCGTTATCTAGGCGCAACGTCCCCGATCTACTACCAGAACCCACACCTGAGTTTATGTTTCCTAGGAACCGTCTTGTGGGTATGATCTCCGCCTTTCTTCAAGAGGTCAGAACGGTTACTACGTCTGAAACAGAGACTCTGATACCTCGGAACCAACAACACCAGGTTAGATGGTCAGATGGTCTATTGCTTGTGGGTCAGAAATTGTTCATCCCCACCAAGACCCTACAATCAGGGATCCTACGTTGGGGCCACGACCATGTTACAGCAGGTTATAGAGGGATAAAGGGTACCCTAGATCTTATTTCCCGATCCTTTTTCTGGCCCACTCTTGCCCAAGATGTCAAGAGATATTGTAAAGCTTGTTTGACCTGTGCCAAGAACAAAAATCCAACTCATAAACCTTATGGTCTCCTCGAACAATCGGAGACCCCTGTACAACCGTGGTCCCATATTTCTACAGATTTCATTGTAGATCTACCTCCGTCTCAGGGTTGTACCTGCCTGATGGTTACCATAGATTCTTTTACCAAAATGGCTCATTTCTCCCCTCTTACCGGAGTGCCATCTGCCTCGGTCATGGCGGAAGTTTTTCTTAGGGATATTTTCAAGTTACATGGACTACCTGAGAAGATTACCAGTGATCGAGGAAGTCAGTATACCTCTCGGTTTTGGGCGGCACTATGTCAGCGTTTGGGAATCGAACGTGCCCTTTCCTCGGGGTTTCATCCACAGACAAATGGGCAGACTGAGAGACTTAATGCCTCACTCGAACAATATCTCAGATGTTATGTTAACAGTGTACAAGATAACTGGGTATCCCTCCTACCTACTGCGGAATTCGCATATAATAACTCCTTGCACTCAGCCACAGGTTTAAGTCCTTTCTTTTGTACATATGGTATACACCCACGGGGACTGCTTCCCTCTTTCAAATCCTTTTCCAATATACCTACGCTTGAATCCCATTTAGCTGAGATAACCACCGCACACAAGTCTGCTCATCAAAGTCTGCTACATTCCCGCAGTAGGTATAAGGAGCTGGCAGATCGATCTCGCCGTCCTTGTCCCGAGTGGAAGGTAGGAGACAGAGTATGGCTGTCCACCAAATATTTACCACGATGGGTTAATCCGAACAAACTTACTCCCCGATTTCTTGGCCCATTTAAGATTGTCAAGCAGATAAATCCAGTGGCCTTTAGACTACAACTCCCCAGAAGTATGCACCGGATTCATCCTGTATTTCACTCTTCTTTACTCCGACCGGTGGATTCTGGTACTCCTTGCAAACAAAAACTAACCTTACCTGTAGCCCAACCACCTTTCCCCGAGGAATACGAAGTTTCAAGTATTCTAGACTCCAGGTATCGACGTGGGCGTCTGGAGTATTTGGTCACCTGGAAAGGGTTCCCCCATTCTGAGGACTCTTGGGAGCCGGTGTCTTATGTACATGCACCCAGGCTTACTCGGCGGTTTCACCGACTTCACCCGGGTAAGCCGGGGGGTGTGGGCCGTGGAGGGGGGCATACTGTCATGATCCGCCGCGACTGGCGTGCATGGAGCCGATGGCGATGGAGCGGCCATTAGCGGTTCCGCCACGTCTCCGTGCAACGCACAGTGGCGGTCTAGTCTTCCAGCCGGCTGCCGGAAGGTGATCGCTTATTAGCCGCTCCTACCCGGAAGTCTGCGCGTTGCAACCTACTCGCGTCAGGCTTTCGGGTTGAAGCGCTAGTAAGTTTTTCTCTCCCGCTGTTGTTGCTCGGCGCCTTTTCTCGGTGCCGGTATTTCTCCCTTCTGCTTTCCCCCTTCCTTTGTGTCTTTCTTACTGCCCTTGGTTCCGCAGGCTCACGCCAGTTTTAGCAGGGAGCGCAGCTACTTCCTCTCTCCCCCTCCCCTCCTGTTTTCTCTCATTTTCCCCGCTCCTGCATTTCTCGCGTTCTGCTCTCAGGATCGACATCTCTCGTATCCTGGTCTGCCACTTCCAGCCGGCTTCTCAGACAAGAAATCACCTTGTGTCGAATCTCATCTCACTACATCACCTAGGGGTTTTTTATGCCTACGGCTTTTTCCCCGCTGGTCTGAACCGGAGGAGGGGCCCCCCTAGATCTTCTATTCAGAAGTCAGGGTGGCTTCCCTTTGGGGCAGATCCCTTCCACAAAAAAAAGGAAAGAGGAAAGAAGAACTGTGGAAGAAGCGGTTCGGGGGAACCTTACATTCGGAACTCACAGGTGAGGAGGAGGGGGATTGGAGTGAATCGGATGAAGTGAAGGAAAGACCGGAATCTGACAGATGTAGAGACTGGGGATCTGGTGAAGGAACAGGTGCGTGTTGGGCGAGGAGAAACACAAGTGGGAATAATAATAATAATAATTTGAAAAGTATATAGCACTACAAACCCTCAGGTATCTGGGGATTCGAACCTGCGATAGCAGGCACTTGTAACGATGTGAAAGCGAGCGCTCTAATCGCTGTGCCACTTGACCGGCTACATGAGAAGAATAGCGAAAAAAGGGATAAGGTTTGGAGTGCAATGGAGATGTGTAGGCACCATGAGGGGCTGAAGTTGAAGTTATGTTGTATTGGGAGGACATACAGTAAAATAGGAATTAAAAAAGTCCGACTTTGAGATAAAATAAATATTTGGCACGGCAAGGTTAGCAGACCAGTCGCTGAGGAGGATAAAACGGAGTAGGAGAGTCGAGGATGGAGGAGAAAAATGGGCAGAACCCAAGGCAGAGGTGGAAGAGGAGCGGGCGTGGTACTGGATCCACGGGCATCACGTATAGCCCATTTCCACATAACACATACCACATACCAGAAGAAATGGCAGCAACTCAGCAGACATAACTGAACTGATGTGAGGCAGGCATGCTGAGGAAGAGGGAAACATGGTGCGGGGCGAAGTTGTAAAAAGTATAAGCAGAGCTGTCACTTTGAGGGAAGAAGGTTCATATGGATAGACGTGGCGACAAAGGGGGCGTTTACTGTGCTGGCCATAGTGCCCCGGAAAAAGATTGTGTATTTTTTAAAGAATATTTTAATGGTAAGCAAACTTGACAAGAAAAAGAAAATGGCGGGAAATGGCAGATGTAGACTGTGGTGCATAGAGGTACATTACCAGAATGCTAAATAATGATTATAAAGGGGCGGTATATTAGTATTCTAGACGGTGAAAGTAGAAAAAGTCCAGGAAAGGGATGGAATAGCCTTAGAGAAAAAGCAGAGAAACAACAAATATATATCTGTGAGGAGACGAAGCAGTTCGAATGCGCAGTGCTGAATTCATCACACTTTCCTCCCCACATAGCAACCCCTTCCCCCAACAGAGGGAATGTTTATTGCGCGTGTGTTGATTCGACGCCTTGCCCTGCTGGAGGAGCAAGCGAGTTTTATGTGGTGAGTGAGAGCGAGTCCTTCCAAAAACAGTTTCGAGGTGGACATCAAGGCGGTGAGAGGCGCGACTGATGTGGGGTGTGCGCATGCCTGACCGCAGGTTTGCAAAGAGCACACGGGTTCCTGCGAGGAGAGGGGCTAGGTGGCAATGTAAGGACAAGGCTGAGCACGGAGAAAGGAATCCCGCTCTTCTTAACACGTTTTACAAAGCACAGCTGCATCCTTCAGGTTGCCTAAGTGCCCGTACGCCACTGATACTTGATGCCAGCCAATCCCTTTGTTTGTCAAATTACCGAACCTTTGCACCAGGAGCAATTAGCACTAGGACTAAAAGGGCCCTAGTGCAAAAAAGATTCTTCCCATGTGTTGTTGCACTGGGACAGATGCCGCCATAGTGCTGGGACTATGGCAACAGCTTCCCTGGGGAAAACAAAACGCATCATCGATGTTGCATTAGTGCAATGTTTTCCCTAGTGCTGGATGCACTTGCACTGAGGCAAAGTGTGTGTAGCGAGGCCCTCAGTCTTCCCAGGGAGTCCATCAATGCCTTCTACTGATTTTATCCATTTGACCAGTGTGGCGGAGGGGGCAGTGCCATCACCAAAAGGCGGAGGCATGTTTGAACGATCAGGGTCTGATCCCTCCCAAGCATGTTGAGGAGTCCTGTCACTATCCCACTAGCAGCCGGTTTCACAGGGAATGTTAAAAAGTCATTCGTGAAGAGTTGGAGACTCTCTTGTGATCTCAGCTAGTCAACAAGATTGCTCGAAGGAGTTTGGTCCTGAGGATGGTCAAAGTGCTTGCTCCAAGTTGTTTTTTCCTGTTTGGTCTGATCAGTACGGCATGGCAGGAGTGCACAGCCCAGACTGGGACCTACTGATTTTTTTTTTTTTTTTAGATATATCGCACCACTGTTCACCGGCAGAGCTCAGAAGAGGCTCATGGACCATGGTAGCTCCTGTGTGCAGCAAAGCAGAAGCCAGCCTTGAAAGAGCTTCTGAATAATTGACTGCACAATTTCCTGATCCGCTTATTCCAAATCCTCTTCACCATGACTCATCACCACACAACAAATGAGCCCATCACGGTATGCAAACAGGACGGATCTTACACAGCAAAAGGCTGTGGGCCAGGGGGGCAATGCATGCCTTTGGGGTTTGCCTTCTGATCATGAGCCCCAGCCTTTTTGATGAGCTAGCCAGACCTGTGTTTTCTGAATATGGCCTGGCTCACGCCATTGACGGCCACTAATATTTCATAACCCCCACACAGAGAGGTATGCAAAGGCATCTACCTACAAAATATATTTAATTTTCAAATGATTCTTTATTGGAAGAATTGACCTAATTTAATACTCCCCTTGTGCAACAACTGCACTCCAAAATCTGGGGGAAAAAAGAGTGTTTTAATGGAAATATTTCATTTTATTTAAAATAATAAATCAAGGAATTAAAAGTGGTTCCCTAACATTCAATGCTGGAGAAGTCACTCACAAAATATCAAATAAACATGGACTCGACTCCCGATGTTCCAAGATTAGGGAATAGAGTGTTGTCGGTACTGCCCTGTGCGGATGATACAGTATTCATTGCACGTACCCCGCAAGCACTTCAGAAGCTAATCACTGTCTATTCATCGCTTATGAGTGGGTTAGACCGGAAAGTGAGTGCTTTAAAATGGGCCGCCATGGTATGCTGTAGAGGAAGAAAAAAAATTTCTACATTCCCACCCATGCTTAGTACCGATGTTATCATCCCAATGGTTGAAGAGTTTCAATACATGGGGGTTTGCTTTCCTTTTAACTTCTCTCCAGACCCACACATAAAAAAACCATCTATGAGGTTTAAGCAAGCATTTGTCAATGTCAATTACAAGTTTGGCAGTGCCGTAAAAACTCTGGTAAAAATACCAGTAAATCTGTTACTGGCACTTTTAGCGCCCGCAAACCTACAGGTTTGCCAGTGATGGTTACCTGATTCACCTCCAGCCAAGAGCTATGGGTAAATCAGGCCCCCACCAGCAAGAAACTGTAAGGTTTACCGGCACCAGTACTCCATGGAATGAGGAATTACCGGCAGTCCCGCCAACTGTAACATCCTGGAAATACTGGAATATCAGGCAGTGGGAATGCTAATTCCATTTTCCATATCTCCCCGTTATTCCCAGCAGGATACCGGCAAACTTGCAATGACCCCCAAAACCAATACACCTCATAATAAAGGTATATTGTAGCAAAGCTGTTTCAGTGGCTAACTATGGAATGGTGTTGTGGGGCTATGCCGACACCAATCCGATTCAGGTGATTAAAAACATTTCTTTAAATCATGGGGTTCCCCGTTTAGCTTCAAATAATGGGGTTCACATGGAGCTAGCCTGTAGCCATAGTAATGATACATTGCTAATACAACCATTACTCCACTGGTTATGCCCATGGAGAAACGAGAAAGCCATCCTCACTCATTACATTCCTAGCTGCAAAGGATCTCCATGTTGACACGCCGTGGTTAAAATCCATAAAAACAAGGTTTATCGAAACTGATGGTTACTCATATTTTAATGCACTTGACACTTTAACCTCATCCGCTGCTACGATATTAAAAAATTAGATCCAGATCCCATATGCAAGGAAAAAGAGGGGCAGCAGCTTTTCAAACCATTTAACTGCAGACACACTATCATCACTGAGTCCAATTTCCAAAACTATCTGTTATGGGCAGGCAATCCTACTCAGAGAGTTTTATTAAGCAGAGCACAGTTTAATTGCCTTGCCCTCAGAACTAATACTGCATTATGGACAGGTGGTAAGAACACCATAGGTCAGCCATATCCAGTGTGCAATGCATCAATAGAGGATATGGCTAATTTTTGATGAAACTGGTTTACCAGACTATCACACACCCTAATCTACCTTTCATGGGCAGACTCGCCAAAGGTATGGTGGCCATTATTAATGTACTTGAAACATGCCTTGGATTGAATATCAATATTTTAACGGTTTTTCATTTTAATGTAGTTGCCTAAAACTGTTGAGAGGTTTGCTATTTGTATTCTTTAAGAAGCCAAGACTATCTAGTGGTATTTTATGAAAGGAATGCGTAACCATAACTTACAAGGGACTGCTGCCTATGTATAATTGCACTGTTAATGGTCTGTGCTTTATGATTGTATGTTCGTATGGAAATAACCTTTTCTGAAATAAACTTGTATTGATTGACTAGAGAAAAGTACCCGTTCTAGGGGTTCTGTGGACAGACATGCCAACACTCTCATCAATTGTTGAAAATCAGTGATCCCGCAGGTCACTGTTATGATTCCTTTATCGCATGATGTGCCTGTGCACTGTGAAGTAAACTGCACCAAGAATGGGCGGGTGTGGCTGGCTGACATACGCCGGAGCAGATGTTGGGGGAGGCGAGAGTTGGTGTGCAGCTGTATACTGGACCGACTGTGCTCTCTCCGCAACCTGTTGTATCACCCTTGCGATGTGTAGTTTGTTGCAGTGCATTTTCGGGGCAAATGTCCGAGAAACCGTGCATTATAGGGATGCAGACCAGTCCTTCTATTTCCACATTGATGTTTCGCTGATTGCAGGCAACCGTCTCATGTATGAAGGTGCAGAAATCCAGGGAGAGGGGTGGGGTGTCCAAATGTCATGTTGTCAGTAAGGTCCGGAGGGTCCTAACAGGTAACTATGCAAAATTTGAGGCAGATTGGTGAAACGCTTTCGAATTGTATAAGGAACAATGCTTCTCCAAGTGACAAACCCATCCAACCACTTTGATAAAAATAGATAATTAAACCCAGGCAGTTTATCTACAGAAAGGAAAACGCAACATGCCGATATTGTCTCACTACTGTATTAATTCCAATTCGCACATTCATTCACAGACAAACAAATATGAATGACTATTCTAAGCAGTAGAATAAAATACTCCACAATACATATTGTGTACATACATAAAAATTGACATTATTTGATAAACAAATTAAAAAAACGGTTCTCAAACTAAAGTTTGAAACAAAATAATTCACTTAATTTTCTCTGAAACCATTGACTACTTTTGTCACCAGAAAAACATATATTTGCTGTAACATGGGGTTCTCTGATTGCAGGACTGTTTCAAATCTAAAAAATGTTCGACACTATCTGTGGCAAACTATTGATTACAAGCTTGGGCATACACACAGTTTGATATTTTTCTGGTGTTGAAATGGTTGCAAATATTTTAAAGCTTTGGTTCAGGAATTCTCTTTATTTTTGGAATGCTGGAACAGCCACCTGTGAAGAATCCTACAGATCACTCATTGAAGCCCTGCGTAAAGTCTCCTCCCAGGTGTACAGGAGAAGGCAGACACTTCCTGATGCCAACCCTGGGGGTGGTGTACTGCGGGAGGATCACCTGGGAGGAGACAAGGACCAGGGTGGTGAGGAGATTCTGTGGGATAAGGCACAGTATTTTTCCTGACAGGAAGACTCTTCCCAATGTACCTAAAGAGGAAATGGCATATTGTTGTTGTAATGTCCCTGACTCTTATGTTAAAACTAGAAATGGGGGCACCATGTTGTATAAAAACTGGACAAGCCTTACCAATGAAAAGATACTTTTTGGGTATCCTGAATCAAACACCCTCCTTACTCCCAAGGTTACAATGTAACGGAATCTGGAAATGTTGTCTTCAATAAATTACCTTCCTCTATAGCAACTAATTCAAACAGTCCTTCTCTTAATGAGTTCAGGGAATTCTATCCTTAGAAGGAACTCAAATGTCAGAAGAACTAATTTTACTGAAGGGGACTAAAAATCCTGTAGATATTGTAACTAACAAACTAACAAAGTCCAACTGTAGATGAAGAACTGTGTGTTATGGAGAGTGGGGATATTACACTTTCTTTTTGAAACTGTCTGGAAGAAGAGACTAATATTCTTGACCAGGATTGCCATTTGTGTTATTTCTTTTCTGAAAGTTGGAAGTGAAGCTTTCATCCAGGAACAAAGAATTGTTACCAGTGGAACTTTGATGAACTGTTATTTTGGACCTGAACTATCAAGAGCTGGTTCAAAACCTTTCTTTTCTTTTGATCAACAATTTTGGGTTGATTTTGAAATTCTGCGGAAGGGATCTTTACCCAGGATAAGAAAAGGTAATTCAGGCATTGTCTTAATGTTGTTTATAATATTGTGTTGCCATATATTTACTATGTATGTCTGTTGTTTAGTGTGAGGGCCAGTGTTTCCATGCTAGAGGATGTTCCCATAGCTTTTGGACTATGCAGGGAATTCCTTACTAGATCAGGGCAAGCAAGGCTTCGTTTTCAAATACTGACTTTAATAAAATTGTATATTTTGAGAAATCCACAAGCAGTTATCCACCTCACATTACCGACCCCTCACACACTGCTAACTCTGCCACTACTCTCAAGGAATCAGGTTCATCCTCATAATACTACTGTTCCAGAAGCTCAGTAAGGAATAGATTTCAATTATTGTATTACCTATAGCAGACAACAGTCACAGAGGCTTGTCATGCAACATTTACATTCAGGATATCTCAGGCCTCCAGATATCTTAAATTGCTGGGGAATAGACATTATGGAGGACTTACAGTTTTAATGTTCTTTATTAATCACAGACCCCTGTCTTTATGTGTGCTTTGTTCATCTTAAAGCACATACACCTTGTATTCTACTCCCCCTGTCATTGATATAACCTGTAAACACAAGTCCCCCAACATACTTTTAATTGCTATTGCTATTTTGTTTTTCAAATGGCCAGGACAGGCAGGGGCATCAACCGGCTTCAGGCAGCATCACCAGAAAAGCTTTTCCTTTCAGTCTGTCCACCTGCCCAGAAACTTTCTCTCAGGTACTCTGGGATTCCAATGTAAGGTATCTGATGTAAAATCTCCTTGAGAAGGCATTGTACATATGGGACTAAATGCAGATACCTTTCCCAAGATACAACCAATCAGATTTTCTCCTTGTCGGGCAAGGTTTCTTTTTTTCTGCTTTCTCAAAACTCTCCCTCTTGCCTTCATGCTTGCATTTAAATAACCAGAAAACTTTGCACATGCAACAACATGTGGCACAGTATTTCTTTTATTAGACAGAGCCTGTGATAGGTTGCCTTTACATACTCACTACCATTAGGGCCCTCCTCCTTGCTTTCATTGGTCCAATGTATTCTCTGTGTCATAAGGGATATGTGATGTCATCAATGATGCCATTTGTGATGCCTTCTTTGATGTCCTGGGTGTTAGTGTTAGCAGTGGTACCTGTTATGGTTGTATAGCTTAACTGGTGAATCTGTTGGGTTTTTTGATTTTACTTGTAACCATAACATCCCTTTAACAAAGCTTTTTGTTACTGCAACTTGACTATAATATCCCTTTAACAACATTTTTTAACAGAATATCCTAGGTTTTTATTAGTGCAAAACAAACATAACATCCTGTTAAAGTTTTTTCACTGAATTTGATCATTTCTTTTAGTGCAACTTAACCATAACGTCCCTTTAACAATTTTTTTGTTCACTGAATTCCATAGGCTTTTATTAGTGCAACTTAACCTTAACGTTCTTTTTAACAGCGTATACTGATGTGTGTCGTTATCAGCAGGGCATGATGGGTATGCAATTCATGGTTGAATTGCCTAGGGCATGAGGCTCAACCATGTCCCCAGCGCCACCAAACCACCCCCGTTATCCACTGCACCCTGCATCACAGTTCAGTGTCTACTATACCCTCATATTGGAACCAATGGCCAGTGCTCATGGCTTGCAGCCATGAGCAATCTCCACAATCCATGGGGCATGGGCTTCGGCCATGCCACATGCCCCAATAAGCCAATCAGAGTAGACATGTGTCCTTGCTCAGGCACAGAGCCACTGCCCAGGCACCACAATTATATCACTATTTTTTGTACTTACAGTTTGACACTTTGTAATAAATAAAACACCAGACATATTTGCAAATCCATGTTATCAGGTCCTTGCTGATGCTTCTCACACAACTTTGCTGCAATCCCATCCAGCACTTCAGGCTGTAGCCACAAGCAGATTTTCCTTTCCCAATTAAACCTAGGGCTTCAGCCATGCTGCATGCCCCAACAAGAAAATCAGAGTAGACATGTGTCTTTGCTGAGGGCCAGGCCCATTGCCCAGGCACAAACATTGTATCACTATTTCTGTACTTACATTTTGACACTTTGGAAAAAATAAAACGCAGGACAGATTTGCAGAACCATGCTTTCCGGTCCTTGCTGACGCTCCTCACGCAAGTTTGCTCCAATCCCGTCTAAGACTTCGGGCTGTGGCCGCAAGCAGAATGTTTTTCCCATTCTAACCTATCCCAATTTCAAAATACTTTATCACATAGCCGGACCCTGGTGGCCATGCCCACTTTAACCCCACTGTCGGTCCCTGGTGGTAAATTTGCAGGTGGCCATATACTTTCTCTGCAAAACAGAGAACATAGATGTGCGTATAATGCACACAAATACATTTGATTGATTTAGATGGTGATGCAATTACGTGGTTTGAATGCACTGAGCACTCCAAGTTATTCAGATGCGAGAACTGTTTGGCATGTATGTCTAACAATGTAGCAAAATGCAAACTATGCAGCACATTTTGGCTGTGCAAACCAGCGTGTGTATTGCACTGTGTACTTTATACAAATTTGTCACACAAGAGGACATAAGACCTTACACTATGGTTAAACAGGAACTGCACCTCAGCACAACAATCCATTATTTTAATGACATTGACGGGCCTGTGATCTTGCGAATGAGTGTCCTTATTGCACTATACATTCTAAATGAACTTGCTGCTAAGATATTGCGGCTTTGCAGGGACTGGGTAAAATAACATCAAAAGGAATGAAGGAACGTGGTACATGGTATTGGGGAAATACAATTGTAATCCTATACTTGGGTGTATATGTCTTTAAGGTGACCCCCCTTCTTGTACTCCCCTGCTTTCCATTATGCAATACTGATCACTTGGCAGCCCTAGGCAACATGGCCGAAACATCTTGGCAGGGTAAAAGTCCACTTTTCACTAAACTGGTGTTTTAAGGTGGACGTGTAGAAGGCAGACACATTGTGAACAAGCCATGCAAGAGTGGCAAAACGCGTCAACTGCTTGTCATCTGCTGGCACGAACTGTATCGGGAGGATGAGATTTTTATGAAAATACGCATTTTTTCAAATAAAGTTAAAATTATACTGCTAAACTGTTGGACTTTTGGCTCCTTCACTTCAAAGATCTCTCACAGGAGTGCTGCTCATCTCAACGGTGTCTCTGTGCCGTCAAGCTCTGGATATCTGGATATATATATATATATATTCAAGGACAAATCTTTAGTTGCCATGCAGTTAAGGTAATTAAACTTAACGCAACAAAACCCTTGAAATTCAGCGTATTGGGAAACTCAGGACCGAATCAGCGCATTGCCCTTGATCTCCCCCATAATGCCATATCCCCCATAATGCCATTTTGAATGGCATTTGTAAGGAAGGCATGGTATCAAACAGTGAAGACAGACACAAGTGATAACAGTTCAAGGGTGTTTATTGAACTTTAATGGGTTGGTTGAACGCCTATCGAAGCCTAAATCTAAGGATGGGAGAAAGCTTAGATCATCAAATAATAATAAAGCAGTCCTAGTCAAGTCTCTATCAAAATAAAATAGCCTATACTAATAAACCTATTGCCAATCCTTTCTTCTAAATACAAACGGTGCAGGACAATAGTATATTCAAAAAGAAAAGTCTTCAAGAAATAACATGTCATGATAGTTGAGAAGTTGGCTTCCTTTCCCCACGTTTTCAGCATAGGGTAAGGGAGCCTGTTCGAGCTTCGTACACACTCTGGCTTCTCTGCCACGAGGATACAGTTAAAAGCATTGGTGTCATGCCCACATGGTACACACCACACCATACCACTACACACTCACCACAGCAAAACACTGAAGCAGGTCACGTGGTACCCGACTCGACACAGGGGAAGGTGACACGCCCCATTGCTGTCCGGGGTGGCGGTCCCTTCCTGACACGGGATTGCTCACTTTGGCGGCTATGGTCACGATGGAAACTGCCATGGAGGTGGTACGGCAGTCAAGGATTCCGGAAAGGTGCACACGTGACACAGTTCTGCTCACGTGACCGCTCATGTGATCCATTAGCCTGGAGGACCGGCGCACATCGACGTGCATCCATGACTACAGTATAAAGCTATGCGGGTTGCTGAATGCAGTGCTTCTTAGCTGTGTTTTACCTCGGCAAGTGGCGCTTCTGAAATTACGTGTTTTCTCTGATTTTGACCATTGGAACTCTGTCACAGTTTTCTCTCTGCCTCATCCTTCAGTTACGACGTCTGGGCTCTTGTGGATTGCCCTGAACTGCTTGACCTCGGACTGTTACACGGACTGCCTTATGTTCCGATTTTGTCACGGAAAACTTTGAACTTTGCTTGGATTGCAATCTCGAATCTCAGTGGCATTTTTCTCCACGGAGATCATCTTCTTCCAAGTTTGGGGTTGCCCTCCTGGAACTGTATAAGTGGGCAATTCCCCCTGCCATTGCCTTTAGAACTTTACAACTCCTGATCTCTTCTGGTGACCCTGCACTCCATAGGAACAAGATACACACCAACACAGGGGGGGGGACCAGGTCCAACTTCTCCCCAGGTATTCATCTCCCATGTAGAACACTGGTAGGTGTTATTGGTTCTTTCCATTTCTGATTATTCTGCATTGTACTACTGCCTATTTCCATTACAGCTACCTGGGATCCCGGTGCTCTTGTTCCTGTCACCAGTGGCCTCAATAACTGGTCAGCTAGTATACCCAAATCTAGCTTACCGGTGCTTGGGGACGGAGGTATACATAGTCTACGCGGATACTGAATTCTTGACAATTGGTAACGGGGCCTTCCACCAAAGCTTTTTTCCCAATAACAGTCTCTTACTATAGAGGACCTGTCGTAACAAACAAGCACCGACGTTCCTTTCTTATCAGGATTTTCACATTCACAAGTTCTCGTTTCCAGTATTCATCATGGGTCTCCCCTCCTTCAGGCCCGGACCCCTTTATACCACAATGTTCACAATTGATCTCCCTCAATTGGGCTCGGACCATGGATCTCTCTTGTCTGGGAGCGTACCCTTTTAGCACAATGTTCACAATTGATCTGCCTCGTTCGGACTCGGACCATGTATTCTCACTTACTACATTTTCCTCTTAATATAAAAAATCAAAGACTTTCGGATGTGCAATGTGTTTTACTTAAAACCATCGCAGGTTCACTTTGATTCACTTCACACAATGTTCTTACTAATTTCCACTTTTGTTTCTGCCACTTCTTGGCTGGATAGCTTACAGAGACCTTCGATTAAGCACCCTCGTGGTGCTGCACCACTCTGTTACTGGTATTGTATCTTTCTCCGTAAATGTTCAAACATCCATCAACAATTAAGCTTTCCTCGCGTCACTCATCAAATGCGTTACCAATCTTCATTCTAGTCCTCTTTATACAATGTTGTCGCTTGCAACCTTGACTTCAACATACACCAGTCTTGCATCAGTCTCTCCAACTCACCAGCTGTGTTGATCTCTCTGGCACTGCTTTGATCTTGGAGCCAAGGACATTAACACGGTGGCTAGTGATCCTCCCCGATTCGGTCAGCCGTGCAGGAGGGCCCCGGGTATCTCTGACACACAATACAGGATTCTTCAGTCTGGTTTCCTGGCCTTACACTTTCTAATCTGAAGGGTTCTGGAAAGCAACAGTTTCACGCCGGAAAAGGGTACCTCCCTCCTTGCGCACCCTTCCTGGTTTGCCGTCTTTCTTCTCTCGTTCAGATGCCGCCGTCGGACAAATACTGTTAATTTGTGTGCTTTGACTCCCTCAGAGGGTTCTCTCGTGCACTGCCTTTTATCCAAGTGGGGAAATGTAATGGAAGTCAAGAGTGAGGGATGGCCAGTAATTGCCTGAGCTTGCCTGACCGATAGTGGTGGGACATGTCAGGTACAATGCTCGGGTGTGAGTCTGTTTTCTCCCACAGCGTATTGTCCGTGTGAAAGTGTTTGTGAAGGAAAATGGGGGGGTGTTCCAAAATATCCTACCAGGTAGGATGGGCTAAATGTGTTGCGGGGGGGTGGATACCGTGTCT
Organism: Ambystoma mexicanum; assembly: GCF_040938575.1. Lineage (NCBI taxonomy): Eukaryota > Metazoa > Chordata > Amphibia > Caudata > Ambystomatidae > Ambystoma > Ambystoma mexicanum. The sequence goes on from NC_090935.1 coordinate 1,435,087,202, forward strand.
CGCTATCAGGTGTCTCACTCCAACTCCCCAAAGACTCCTTACCGAGGGGATTCTCCGGCACTGGTCCACCCCAGGGTCTAGATCCAAAGGTGATTGCTGTGCTCTGGCCACCTGAGAGGGAGACCCCCAGTGACTAGCGGGTGAAACACCTTCGAGTTTCTCACACATTATAAATTCCTTCTCTTATAATATATATGTTGTGAAGAATCTGAGAGGATTTTCCCCAGAAACCTGGTCTGGGACCCTCCTCATGTGGCCAGGGAAAGGCAAACACTTCCTGATCCCGACCCTGGCGGTGGTGTACTGCAGGAGGATCACATGGGGTGTGGGGGGACAGACCAGGAAACTGGGATAACCCCCTATTTAACTTTCCCCATAATCCTACCCTTTTAATGGCTCTTTGCCAAACTATAAAAGTTGGAAAACCTAACTTTGCTGAAAAGAACTACATGTCCCAGAATCCTAGCAGTACTTAGACGAGGAAGAGGGCTGAAGAGGCATGTAGATGTAGTAGTCAGGCAATTAAGCCTAGCAGTCATTGTAGGAGTCAGGCAATGAAGGCCCCAGCAGTAGAGCAGTAGTAGAAGGAGCTGGAACGCAAGGTGTAAGGCTTGTAGTAGTAGTAGCTTATGAGAAGCACGAGGCTGGCAAGCCACAAGAATGTGGAGGCACAGCAGGGATGCTGGAACATGGAGATTAAAGATTTCACCTGCAAGTTCAGAGATGGCCATGTTCTCCCAAAACCTGAATTGCAGATGCTGCACCGAGGAAGACGTGCTGGAAGTGGAGTTTTCCCCATGTGAGCAGAGTTGCTATGATTGCAGAACCATAACAAAGCAGGAGCCCAAGACCAGAAACAGAAGGCAAGCCAAGGGTCACAGGAGAAAAAGAAAATCCCAAATGAAGTGGCTTGACCAGATACACCCATGTTGGAGAAGGCTGTGGGTCCCAAGTGAGCCAGAAGTATTAGCAGTGGTCAAGGAAGTCGGGGAAGCAGAGCAACCCACAACCACAGTGTCCCTGAAGGCGGTGAGTGAAGCACAAACATTCACATACACTTCACAAGCCTTGCTGGTAACTGTAGCAAGCTCGTAAGTAACTTGCGTATAGTTTGAAGCAAGTAAAAGCTGCTCAACATACTTGAAGTTTTCTTTACAATGGAAATGTAGCACTCGCTCTTATTCTAAAAGCTTCAACAATCGAGTGAGAAGCGAAAAGCAATTCAATCCATTGTTGAACTTTTTTCTGACTAACAAAGTGGTTGTGTGTCCTTAATTGAACAGAAGGAACTCTTGTTGGACCATTCCCATATACCTGATATTGACATTATACAAGTTACAAGTAACCCAGAGTAAAAACTACATCAAAGGAAGGTTGTGTGTGCCCAATTATGTTTCCTGAAAGAAGTCACAGTTGCATTTTTTAACATTCCACGTGAATCACAACTTTCAACTTAAAATTCTACCTTAAAGAGTGGTTGCGTGTTGCGTGCGCCCAATTGTGTTTTCACTCCAAAGACAGAATCCTATACTGTATCCAGAATTGACATTTTTTATAATTCCAAGAAGTAAAGAGGCTAAAATACTGAAGAGAAGAGCAAGGATTACCCAAGCCAAGAGCCAACCCCTTACCATAGTGAAAACAGTCTTGCTAAAAGCTAAAAAGCTATCCACCTACACTGTGAAGTTGTCAACAGTCAATTGGACTAAGATAGTAGTAGATCTTGTGGGCAGAAGCAGGTTGATTGTTGATTGTGTTGCTGTCAGACAGACAGAAGAGGCAAAAGAGGCTACCCCTTTTTACAAGTCATTAAAAGGAAGAGTATCTTCCCTACCTCAAGAGGTCGAAGTATCTTGTCAGACTTTGCCTAATAACTTAAAGGTATGAAGCAGTTGTAGAAGTACTTAAACTGGGGTGGTATACTAAGTTATCAGCGGATGTCACATTGAAGTGGTTTGAAGTAGCAATGTACTGTGGGACAAATATGAATGTTCTCATAGTAACAACCATAGAAGGTTGGTTGTTCAAAGGGAAGCAGCCACCCCAAGAGAAGCATCCTGCCAAATATATCAAATGTACTGCAGAAGTCTTAACCAAATGTAAAGTTACAACTGAAGAAGTCCTAAAGAAGGGTGTGTTATTGTCATTGAGGAAATATTGCACTTTCTTTTGGACTGTGACAAATTATCCTGAAGGAGAGACAATGTATCATCATAACCAGGATTACCATTGGTGCTATTTTCTTTGCTGAAAATTGGAAGGGGATCTTCTCATCCAAGAACAAAAGCTGATGCCAGTGGATTTGTGTTTGATGAACATTTACTTTGATTTGGAACTGACAAAAACTGGTTCAAGACTTTTCTTTTCCTTTGAACATTTTGAAGTTGACTTTAAAGCATGGGCAAGGGATCTTACCCAGGACAGGTGAAGGTCATTCCGATATTGTTTATTACCTTGTATTTTTGTTGTCTAGAGTGAGGGTCAGTTGACCAATGCTAGAGATTGTTCCCTTAGCCTTTAGAATAAGTAGGGAATTCCTTGATAGAGCAGGGCAAGCAAGGCTTTATTTGAAATTAGTACCCGGCAAGGGACAAAGAGATTGTAACATGCAATCTCATTGGCCCTCGCCAGGGCGTTTCCTGACCAGGAATCCCTCTCCCCATACTGTTCCTTCCTTTCTGTCCTCGGAGGGGGGGTATAGATGGCAGCCACTCAGCCATTGAGGAGGCTCGGAACGGGGTAATCCCCGCTCCAAGCCACCACATGGCGGGCGGCTGCCATCTTCCCCCGCCGGGGATCGAGGTAAGTGGTGTTCCCTCCTCCTGCTCCCCCAATCCAAAGAATCCCCTCCCCGCCGTCCCAACCCCACTTACCTTCTTTTTTGTCCTTTTCGGGATCGGACGCACTGGGAAAACTTCTGTCTCCCGCGCATCCGCTCCCGATCCGTGACATCCCATCATGGAAAGGAAGAAGGGACTACATGTAGTCCCTTCTTCCTTTCCATGGTGGCCATTTTCTTTGTTTACATTTTTCCCTATTATTTGAATGGCCACCATGGAAAGGGAAAACAGACTTCGTTTTCCCTTACCCGGCCGTCATTTTGCTGAAATGTTTTATTTTCTGTTCCGAACCAATAGAGCATTTCGGAACAGAAAATAAATGCTCTTAGTACCTCGGTTTTGCGTGACGGGGTACTAATAGCAATAGGCATTACCACTTCAGGTAATGCCGCCGGGCCTTCGTTAAGACCCTTGCGAAACTATGTGCCCGCAGGGCATTACCCGAAGTGGTAATACCACCGCTCCTCGGGGCCTATTAATTTAATATTTACTTGAATAAAATGTCATATTTTGAGAAAACTACAAGCAGTTGTCCACCTAGCATTACTGACCCCTCACAGTGTGCTCTTGGGCTTTGCAATGGGAATGCACAGAGTTAAGTCCATAGAATTGTTTCATGCTCACTATATCTTTTTCAGTGCCACTGGCTATAGCTTTCGGCCGTGCCTAAGGTATATAGTTTGACCACTCTCTCAAATAATCTCCACACTCCTCTGCAATCCCCTCCTCTGGTCTCTTGGACATCTCCACTTCCTGTTCTCACCCAACTAATCCAAACTAGACTGTTCTCAAACTCATTGGGTGCACTTCTGCACTTGGATGCACAAGGATGCACTTGCACTAGAAGAAATACTGTCAGGCCCATTACGCTAGTTTTTGTTAGATCATTCAGAAACTTCAAGGACTAAGAATGACTAATGTATTCCCTTGTTCCCTTCCTGCCTTGAAGCACTTTGAAGCACTCCACTTGTGTATAAACACTGTAAAAATAAACAATTACAATTCGTAAATAATGTGCACCCTCACAGGATTGGCCAACTTACCCTGACCAATAAACTTACCTGACTCCATGGTGCCACATTTCTCATATGGGCAATGTATTGGCCCAAAGGGAACCCCTGTTCCCTATTGTTCTGACCCCTTTTTATGATATTTCTCCCTGATGGTTTAGTGGGTTGTTGAGTATAGTCTTTATTAAATATATTACCTGATGGGTTGGTGGTTGGACCCCTGCGTGGACTCCAGCAGACTGTCTGCTGAAGGCGCGCTCCACTTCTGAACGTTGCACTGGTTCACTGCACCGGTTGACTCGCTTGCGTTGTTCCTTCCTCCTCTGGCTCTGCCCTCATTTCTGCTGCCGGGGCCTCCAGTCGGTGTGTGGCACCTTCCGCATCCCGCGGCATCCCACGGATGGGCGTTGCTCCGGGCCAGCTAACGTGACCTGACTTCCCCATGTCCTGCTGCTGCACCATCTTCCTGGTTGTGGTAGGTATCACTGCAGCACCCGCCACCAGCGCAAGGTAAGGAAGAGATAGGAGTTGGTCTTTCCGCACTCGCTCCGGCACTAGATCGAGCTCCCTCCCTCCCCCGACAGGGCCTGGAAACAGGCTCTGTCACACCATGCACAAAGGACATTGCAATAGGGAATTCTTACCCTACAACTGTATTCCACAACAAAAACAAGCCACACAGCCTCCCCTGCCACCAATCACTACATGAGGCTCGAATGCCACCCTCTGGTTGGCTGCCCAATTAATGCAAGATGTGAGAATGTTGGGAACACATGCACTTATGCTATGGGCATGCATTCCAGAGTGTGGTGCTCTATTTCCCATGAGATGACTCACAAAGCTAACACCACCAATACAAATCAACAGTTTGAAACACAGTGTTTTCTTACTGTAAATTTGTATTCTCTTTCTGGGAATGGATTTCGACAAAATTGCAATTTTCTTTGCATTGTATGGCTCAACTCAATCTTGACAATCTAATTGTTGGGTTGCATGGATGCTCTGATTTAACCAATATTTCCTCTCCCAGGTTATTTCACCTACTAGTCTTCATTGGTTTTCATCTAATATCTTCCAACTGGAAATGTTTTGATCGCTTATCACATGCTACTTGGCAGAATTATGTAGTCTACATTCACAGAACAGAAAAGGGTTGTGCCACTTCTCTAATTGATGTGCATAAATATAATGAAAAGTGGAGTCCACTTATCGAATATCTTAATGCCTCCTCGTAAGATTCTTTTTATTGCTTCAGTTTTAGTTTCGTTTGATCTTCCCTCTCCTCATGTGTCGTGTATTGTTCGGTCTCCTTTATTCTTCGTTTGTGGTGTGTAGTCCATTTAGGTTTATATTTCTCGACTATTGTTTCAATGTTTTCTAATGTTAAAGTTTTGCTAATTAAATTTTAGTGAATTTCTACAATGTGTGTAACCTTGATACACAACGTCGATGCCTTTTAATTGTAAACTTACATTTTTATTTTGTACTATTTGATTGACAATTCTTATAATGATTGTTAACTATTGTTTGTGTATTTATTCATTATAAAAACTTAATAAAAGTAACTTTCAAACAAAATCACCACTTTACTCTGCAGTGACACACTATGAAGGCTGCAAACGTCATACAACAACATTGTGTTGTTCCGTGGCACGCCCGTCCACAAGGAAAGACCCCTCGTTTAAGTGGCTGCCCTATTTGCCCGTAGTGGGTGGGTGGGGCTGTGGAGCAGTGACGGGCAACCTGAGCCTATCTCACGGATGTTTTCTGCTACATGCACAAACGCAGAAGCCTTATGTCCAAGCCTGTACATCACACGTTCGAATGCCAGAACGACCTATCCTACTCTCATCTGTAAAAGGCAATATACACCGAGAAACATGAACTCAGCTCAGAACAGCAGCTACCATTACGGCACTTAGAGGCGGGGGAATCTGCTATGACGCAGCATATAGGAGCCAGATGCCTTGTTATAAACCCCCCCCTGTCTAATTTGACAATTTCAATGGTAGCAGAAGGCGCTGGGGACCAACGCTCCTTGATCTTTGTGCGTGTTTGCATTCGTGTTGATGCCGGTACTAATGGTTTTCAAGTCAAGCAGCAGTTCAAACTGCAGATACTTGTTCATTCGCATAATGTTTACCAGCCTTTACCAGTCCCTGTACCTCTTAAGTTCCACAAGGGTCCCGCTCCTGGCTCTCCCACGAGTGAAGACAGGTTGCATGTTCCTCCTACAGCCTCCCTTCCCACCGGGGCCCCCAATCATATTTTCTCTACACTGCAGTGGGGCCCTAAATCTTTCCACTGCTGCCATTTTATTTTTGTTAATCAACTTGAAAGTTGCATTGAAAAAAAACTGTAAATTGAAAATGAAAGAAGTAATATTTACAGAACTAAACACAGGCCAGATGTGGAAGTAAACTCCTCCAAACCAAACATTTACCGAGTTGGCAGGGCCGGTCCTCTTTCCTCCTGCATCCAAATACGCTAAGTTTAAATGGAGTCTCATTTCTCCTTCTCCCGGGGCTTTCTTGCCAGCATTCTGTTGCCTTGTTTACCCAATCGTGGTGTTTAGTTGCTGTTACCTTCCTCTCCCCTGCACAGCTGCTTCACAGCTGAGGGGAACAGCTCAATAGTTTGTCTCCAAAGGACTTTCGAGGCGAGCATGTCCAACCGGAGCCGCACATTTTTCTAAACTGTGTAACTTGTGTGGTGCGCAAGCTGTCCCCATTGTTTAGCAGCATGTCAAACTGCATTTGACTTATTTCTTCAAGAAGCTGTGTGTGCTCTGCTGCACATGTGTCTAGCTTTCCCCCACAGCAGAGCCCGCGTCCCAAAAACGGAAGCAGCCAATCAGCGAGAACTGTGAAAATAACCGCAGACAAAATGGAGACGGTGGCCCCAGAAATCAAAGCTACAGGCTGTACAATTCAGCAAAGAAAGAAAAGAAGGTGTTAAACCTGCGTGAACCAATACAAAGGACAGGTGTGCCTTTCTAATGGTTTCCAAACACTGATATAATGTTACCGTAAACACAGTTTTTACTTTGATTTCATTTTATGAAGTATTAGTGCTCTTAGGCAGTCATTAGAGTTCGTCAAAGTGTAAGGGTTACCTACACGGCGGGGGAGGGTCATGCGGTCAGTCTAATCAGTAGCAAAGTGGTCAGTCTAGAAGGTAGTGAAGTATTTCATGTGCAATAGGCCCACCAGAGTACATGGGTCTTTAATGCTCGCGGCCATCTCCAGCCGGTCAGTGTTGACATGATGCCCAATTGTGAGGATATTCAAAGACAGGAGCGATTGATACTGGAGACTGGAAAGCAAGCTTTGCGCAGGACACATTTATGGTAAAGTGCACAGAGGTATTTGGTTTAATCATAGATTTCAATTTGGATTTTGTATTCATTAGAGGAACTTGTCTTATGGGTGATGGCCAAGGTCTGTTACACACCTTTGTACCTCCTAATTACTAGTGGTTTAATAGTCCTCAGGAGGAGGGATGGTTATTGTTAGTCAGTCAGTCATCTAGCTTTATTACGGCATTAGTCAAAATGCAGACAAACTTGATTACCATGCATACGCGGATGGCACACAAGTATACATCCACTTGAATGAGACAAACTCAGCACCAATTTGTTTAAAGAGGTGTTTGGATGAAGTAGAGGCTTGGATGTTGAACAACTCACTGTGGGGTAAACCTGCAAAACTCTGCCGCATCCGATTCTATTTTGTATCCAAATGGAATGTATATTCAAGGTTATATATATATATATATATATATAGTTGTGAACAAGCGGTCAGTGGACCGTGAAACGCGTAGACTCCATCTACTATGCGCCAGCTACCTTGGGAGGGCCACAATGTGAGTGGCTTGTGAAAACCTTTTCTTGCCATGAGGATGTGCTTCTCCACCAACTGCGGAAACGACAGCTGAAGTAAGATATATATATATATATATATATATATATATATTCGTCCAGGGGGGCAAAGTTATAAGCCACCCAAAAGGTGCTCTTCTTATCGGTTGAGCAACTTAACCATAACTACAGGGCCGCAGGGTCGGACTGGGACAAGAAATAGGCCCGGTCACCCAAAAAAAAGTAGCCCACCCCTCGCCTGAAAAAAGTGGCCCACCACTAGCCTCACAACCCTTGACCTCTGATGACATCATCGGAAGTGATGTCATTTGACCCCACCCCAAAGTGACATCCCGGGAAGCGATGAAACACAAGCTTTGACCCCTTGACAAAACAGGAAGTGGCATCAAATAGCATTGTTCCAAAGTACACTAAATTACTGTGCACATATGAACATATGTTGTGGTATAGCACTTATGCTTAACCTCTATTTTATAGAATAAATATGCATACAATCTCACCCAACCTGTGTTGGTACTCATTTATCGACTTACGAAGGATGAAAGGCTTTTTTGAAAAAGAAAAACAAAGTGGGAAAAAAAATAATTTTTTTCCCCACATTTTTTTTTCTTCGGAACCGGCCCAGGCATGGCCAGAAACCGGCCCCCACTCCCCAGGGATGGTTTTGCCCAGCCATGGGCCGAAAGGCTGAGGGGCCAATCCGACCCTGCAGGGATGCTACTGCAGGCCCTGTAATATATATACAATATAACAATATAATAAAAGGCCAGATGTATGTTTGCCCTGTATGTTTGTCCAAAGCACTAGCTTTGCCTGTTGTCACTGCTAGAGGGAGCTGATGCCTTAGGATATATAGAGACCATGCCAATTCGCATAGCTCCACCTGTTGTCACTGCTAGAGGGAGCTGTTGGTTTAGGATAGACAGTGGTCATACTGTGTCAATCAAAACATGCACTTTGGCCCAGGTACACTGACCTGTACATTAGACTTGGTATATACTGGCAACATGATCTTTATTTTCAAGAACAAATAAACCAATTGTTAAAGTCGTCCTTTTTTAAATTATGACTTTTTTAAATCACAGAGTTTCTCCAACTACTTGACAAAAATATTTTGCAGGGGTGGTTGGCACTTTAGTAAATTCGAAATTAGACTACTGCAACTCCATCTATTTAAGCATCCTGAATGTTCAATTACAGCAACTGCAAAAGGTACAGAATGCTGCAATCAAATGTTTCCACTCTCCTGCAGGGAATCCATTTCTTCTTTGGTTCTCAGTGTAACTTTCAAATGCCTGCATGGATTGACTTCTTCATATCTGCAAAACAAAAGTAAGCTTCATAGCCCAACAAAAATCTTGCGCTCAAAAGAACAAATGACTTACCACTGGTAATGTTCTTTCTGATGGATGTCCCTCCCACGGATTCTTCATCTTTGATATATTCGTAACGGGCTTTGCGGTCTCGGAAAAAAGAAAATCAACAGCAGGGGGCACTGTGTGGCATCAGCGTAGATGTCCCTCGTCGGGTTAGCATTCCAGCCTGATATGCCATCAATGATGATACAAATAGCACGCATCACGTCCCTTTGTCTCATTTCCTCTCCCCTTGCTCAGCCGCTTGAGGGGAGTAATTTAAACCTGTCTGGGCGGTGAAAGAGGGATGAAAACAGGAATTTGCTTCCAGCCAGAAGGGTAGATTGGGAGGGCGATGAGGAATCTGTGCGAGGGACATCCATCAGAAAAACATTACCAGGGATAAGTAATTGGTTCTTCTAATGGATTGTGTCCTCTCAATGATTTCTCATCTTTGATAGAGTCCCACAGCAGTTTCTAAGATGCAGGTGGGAGAAGCAGATTCTAATGATGGTCTAATTAGCACATAATGTTGTGCAGAGCCGCTCTTTCAAAGCGAGCATCCTGATCCTACATGGTATCTCAGCAGTAGTGCTTTGAAAATGTATAGAGGGAAGACCACATTGCAGCATTACAAATGTTCTCCAATGGTACACCAGTTTGTAGAGCCAAAGTAGTTGCCACTTCCCTGGTGGAATGGGCTCTTAAATGATAAGGGACTCTCTTCCCTGCAATGGAGTAGCATTCGAAATGCAAAGTATGATCCACCTGGAAATGGTCTATTTGGTCACAGCTTTGCCAAGTTTGTGACCAGTATAGACAATGAGTATAGCAATCACCCCGGCGTTGGAGGTTGGGGGGGTGGACATGGCCGGTAACGGCCTGCCAGCCCAAGCATGGGCAGGCCAGAGCGGAGCAAGGTCCTAGGTGAGAGCTGTGGGCCATTACCGGCCATGTCACTCCCCCAACAAGGGGGTGATAGCTAGTTGCACGCCGGGGTATGTCCGCGCTGCAAATCGTTTGTTAATATTTGTTTTAACAGGAGATGGGCTCTGTGCCTTTTGCTTGAGTCCAATCTCCTGTTAAAAAAAGCAAGATGGCCACCACCATGGGAAAAGGGATGTAGTCCCTTTTTTCATTCCACGGTGGCAGCCATGGGCAGGAGTAGTGCCGGGACTGGAGCACCAAGCTCTGGTACAGCAGGTAAGTGGGGAGGACGAGTGGGTCAAGGAAGTTGGATGTTTTTTGAGTCGAGGTGTGGTGGGGATGTGGGGAGGCACCACCTGGGGAAGCGCCTTGGGTAGCTGGAAACTGCAGGTGGTAAACTTTGTTTTCGCCCACATTTATAGCCACCTGATTGGCTGAGTGCCCTTCCCCGGGTGAGAATCGCAGATCATCCTGTCTAATATTTGACATTCATGAAATATAAAAGCTATGATCTATTTTCTGGTCACGTCTGTGTCTCTTCAGCCTTAGAAGGATGTGGAGGGGGAAGAAAGCTGGTTATGTGATTTTTTGAGATAGATGAAATTCAGGCACCACCTTAGGAAGGAAGGAGGGAGGGATCCGCAAAACAATCTAGAGTAGGTCCACTCTCTGGGGAAGCCGGAATGGAGGACAGATAGACAGGTCCAGAAGGTCCGGGTATCAGTTCCTCCTGGCCCAATCCGAAGCAATCAGGATCATGGATTTCTCAACCCCCTGAGAACTTGAGGGATGAATGGGACTGGTGGAAACACATACAGGAAAGGAAATTCCTCTCTGAACGCGTCCCCCAGAGATCCTCTCTGAGGAAATTCCCTGGAGCAGAAAAGTTTGCACTTCATGTTGGTACTGGACGCAAACAGATCCATCTGAGGGGTTCCCCAGAGGTCATAGATCTCTAGAAGGACCTCCTGAGCCAACTCCCACTTGTGGGAGAATGTGCTGTGCCTACTCAGAGCATCCGCCATCGCATTCTCTTTCCTGGCTAAATGAACATCCAACAGAGAGATTCCATTTTGTAGAGCACAAAACCAGAGAAGTATCACAGTGGCAGTGACCCTATGCCCCCTCTTCTGTTGTGTTAACGCCTGGCCACCATGTTATCCATCATTATCAGGATGTTCTTTCCCTGGATGAAAGGCACAAATCCCATCAGCGCCAGTATGATTGCCCTCAGCTCTAACACATTATTTGTAGTCTGGATTCTGATGGGAAGCAAAGTCCACTCATCGTCAGGTCACTCATGCGTGCTACCCATCCCACGAGGGAGGCATCTATGACTACAGTTATTGCCAGCAAGGGTTGCAAAAAGGTTCCCCGATCATCACATTCTCTTTGCAGGCTGTAAAAGCATCATGAAGCGCAAACAGACAACAGGTTCAAGTTTGGTCAGCAAAGTTTTATTTGACTTGAAATGTAGCGTTGGATAAAGCCTAACTTGCCCTATACTAAGGTGGAATTTCCCTACCAAAACAAACTAAGGATAGTCTTTGCCAATCCTAAGTAAAAGTCTGTGTCCTAAACCTATACTTGCCCGTCTAACTGTTATACAATGTTTAGGGATGTCAGAAACAAAATAAACAGTGTTCAAAGTAAAGTTCAAAGCTTCTTCCAGCTCTTGGCTTGTAATCAGCTTCCCTTCCCCAAGATCACAACAGTTCAAAAAGGCACAGTGGTTCCCTTCCCCAAGAGTTCAAATCTTCCAGCTTTTCAAAACAACACAATTCTCTGGGACACTTCCGAGCTCTGTAGAGAAGCCCTCAACGCTCACACCAGAAAAAACACAACCCACTAGGGAAAAGGCCCAGTACACCTCTTGCAAGGAAAACAGTGTTATTTCCCAAAAATTCGAAATGCACCAGCAAAGGACTCTACTGCCACAGAACATTCTGTCAAAATCAGTACAAACAACACTTTAAAAAGGCATACAGCATCATCACTGACGTGAATTACGTAATGTGCAAACCTGCATGATTGGTTAGTCGAGACCCTATACCATATACCTGCTCCAGGAGGGAAGCCAGGCCATTGGTCCCAACCCTGTTTGTCCATCTTCTTCCATGTGGGCTCCTCTTTGCACATCATCAGGTATGAAGCTGTTATTAATTGGCAATTATATGAAGAAAATATAACGCTGGCTCTACTTCTAACTTGATTTGCACCTGGTATTGCAGTCATGGGCTAAGATGATAATTCAAGGCCATTGCTTCTAACAAACTACAGCTTGATGCCAGACACGTTGGCGCCCAACCAAAGTGCACCGCCATCATTTTAGCTATGTCGTTTTATCCCTCCTGACACCGCTCAGCACAAATCACGCGACCTATGGTGAAGGGAACTGATCCCTGTTTTCACATCTTTTTTTGATCAATTGGGGGATTAACAGATTTATGATTGGTGGTCTGGGACTGACTAGTATCTCGGAATGCTGAGGAACTTGGGGCTGCGGCTTTCAGGTGCTATTACTTAGATCTGGGACAGGAAGGGTTGGAGGCCCGTGCCCTCCTTCTTGTGGGATCTCTTTTCACAGTGAGCTCTCAACCCCCTTGTGGCCTTGCAGGGCACATTCCTTCTGGGATACGAGATGTTGGCAACATGAGACAATGGAGGGTCTATGAATCTCTGCAGCTCTGGCCTTCCTCACCGGTGCCCAAGCCACAAACTATTCCCGCCTGCGTACACTTTATTTCTATGTGTGGGGTTAGGGCCTGCAGCCCTGGCTTCAGCATAAAACTAGGCCTTGATTCCAAAATGGCTACTACTATCTAAAATGGCATCGGAGTCCCTTTGTATGCTAGGGCAAAAATGTGCACCCCCTTCCAACATTAGGGCCTCTAGTGACACACTATGGCCCCCTGTAACCTCCCCTAGCCCATGCTGCACATTCACAGGCCTTTGTTTCATCCGATAGCGCTGGGGGGCCAAGGGCGTTTGTTTCACCTTCCCAACATTCCCCCTTTCATTAATACTACATTAACGATCTTCCATGTAAGCCCCTGTCTTTCTCACACCTTCTGTCCCTTTCCAATCTTTCAGCTTCCAAATATGGAGGTAACCTTCCTTGGGTACTCATGCTTTACATACGGACCGTAAAATTTCTCCTGCCTCTGCATATTGCTCAGGGGCACATGTCATGTATAAACATCCTCCATTCCCGGCTAATCTACCCAGTGTTCTTTATAGTTCTCACAGTCAGGGGGGACTGCAGTGGTGCCTGGAGGGTGAACACGTTGCTCTATCGCAACCATGTGTGGCTTATTCATCAGTTTGAACTGCAGCATCTTTTGGACAATGAGGTGCCTCCTGTACCCCCATTAAAACCATCATATTGTGTTGATAGGCATTGCTTTAGCACAACACTGAAGTCCCAACTGACAGGTGCAGAATATTACCAATATTAACACGACCAACATCTTCATGATCGACCCTATCCAGGATGGTGCCCAAGAAAAAGGTTAATGAAACCAATCAGTCTTTTGTAGGCCCACTTCTTTTTACATACGAGTGCCCAGTACGTGCAGGGGCCCTATTATATTGGTAAGGGACCCGTTCTCTGCATCATTATGGGCACATAGGTACAGCATGAATCACCAACTTTTTTGCAGAGCCCTCCCTCCGTGGCAGTGTGGTGGGGATCCCAGACCTTGGTGTAGTTGGTGGAACAAACAAACCCCCTAGTCCTATAATTAAATGTTCTTCAGGGACCACCGGGAGCACTGAGTATAATGAAGCCAGTCAGCAAGTGCCCATCCATGATGGCAGGAGGTGCATTAATGCCTGCTGGCCACACACCCAGTAGTTATCCATGATGGCAGCCGTCCCTTTTTTGAGATCTGGAATGTATAATTGTTTTGTTGCACCTACTATATACCCCCACAAGGACGATCCCTTTATTGTAAAAGCACAGTTCGTATTCTTTTTTTTTTATATTCAAAAGATATTTAATAACTTAAATGTCAGGATGGTTGAAGGCCTAACATTTTTAAAAAATATTTTTTTTAAATTAATTTCCACACACAACATATAACACTCCCGACATTTCCAGTTACATGTGTTTCACAGTATGCATTACATGTTTGTCTCTATAATGTCTTCCACCTCCATCCCCCAAGAACTCGAGCACTACTCCTTGTACTTCCGGTATCTGTTGCTCAGGGTAAGTCCTCCTCAAGGTTCTCAAGCAGGTCCTCGTCACTGGGGTCACTACGGGTGCACCCATGTAGCGAGGCTATCATTTGTCTCCATTCCATCAGAGGTCCCATTTCCTCTCCCTCTCCTTTGCTAGCCGCCTCGTACCATGCCATTGTGTCTGCATCTGCCCACTTGAGGAGGTCCTCCCACCACCTCTCCACTCTAGGTCTGTGAGCGGCTTTCCAGCTCATGGCGATTCTCCTCTTGCCCAGGATATATGCTAAGTCTTTGAGTTTGCATACATGTTTCAATTTACGTGGCCTGGTTAATCCCCCTAGCATGCATGCCCTAGATGGATTCTACACCTAACTTAATCCCCTTCTTGGATAGCTTGAGTTTAACCTCCCCCCAAAATGTCCCAACCTCCAGGCATGCCCAGAACATGTGGATCATTCCAGCTCTCTCTTCGCCACACTTGGGGCATTTTTGTGCCTCTGCGTTTCCAGATTTCGCTATCATATGGGGTCATATATGCTCTATGAGTGACATATAGTTGGATTTGTTGTAACCTGGCATTTCCAGACACCTTCTTGTGACATTTTTGGGCCCTCTCCCATTGCCCGTCTTGCATGGCTTCTCCTGCCTCCTCCTCCCACTCGCGCCTTAGATCGGTGAGCTCTTTCCCCACTCTCAGCATAGCTAATTCATAAATCCTGGATATTTCGTGCCCCCCCTCCGAGATGTCATACATTGTTTCGATGGTTGTTACCGGGAGCTCCGCCAACTCTAGTTCAGACCATGTTTCTTTCACTTTTTTGACAATTCTGTTATATGTGATATACTGTCCTAGCTGTACCCCCATCTCATCTACTATGGTTTGGAAATCTATAACCTCTCCCTCTTGCTAGATGTCCCCCAGGGTGGCTAGGCCCACAGGCTCCCAGTATTTTTGGATCATTCTTCTGAGTTGGACATCTGCTCCGCATAGCGCCACAAGTGGCGCCTAAGGGGAGCACGGGGCCAAGCCCCCCATGGACCGGCACGCTTTGTGCCAGACCTCCCAGCCCAATCTAATCAATCCTGGTCTCCCTCGCATCTCTGGTTTGGGAAGCCATATTAGTTTGCGTAAAAAATAAGAGGCATTTTCTTCCTTCAGCAGCCTGGATTCTGCCATTTCATTTTCCGCCAGCCACCTGGCTACATATTGTAATTGTGCCGCTAAGTGGTATATGTCAAAGCTTGGTAACTTAATCCCCCCCTTTATCCTATGCGTTATGAAGCTTCCACAGGGCCACTCTGTTGCTTGTGTTATGCCAGAGGAAGCCCCTGAACAGGCTATGGAGTTTAGTAAAGAAGCGCTTGGGCAACATGTATGGGATGTTTGTAAAGTAGTGCAATAGCCTGGGCAGAACCACCATCTTCAGCAGGGCCTCCCTCCCCACCATAGCCAGGGGTAGCTTGCCCAAAATTCCATGCTGTTTTTAACGCCTTCCACCGCTTTCTCTGTATTGTGTTTGTGCTCAGACGCTGCCGTATGATAGATGTTAATCCCAAGGTATCTAAATGTTTCGGTCTGCCATGCTATTTGCAGGGTGGGCAGGTTTGCCTGTGGAGTGTGTCTATATCTGTCCAGGGGAAACATGGTTGATTTATCGGGGTTGACCTTAATCCCGGAGAAGGCCCCATAGCATTCCATCACTTCTAAGATATATTGCAGGTTCTCCTCCAGGTAGCGCAGGAATAAAAGCATATCGTCTGCATATAGCGATATTAGATGCGGTCCCCTTTGGTGCGCATCCCTATCTCACCATACTGTTGTCTAAGGTAGATGGCCAGGGGCTCAAGTGCTAGTATATACAACATTGGTGACCATGGACAGCCCTGCCTCATGCCCTTGCCCAACTGCCAGCTCTCTGATATGATCTTCCCCGTTCTTACTCTGGCTGTGGGGGAGCTATAAAGCATTTTCACCCACCTCAAGTACCCCGGTCCCACCCCGAATCCCTTTAGGGCCGCCATCAGCCATGGCCATCGGACCGAGTCAAATGCCTTGACTGCATCCAGTAAGACTACTGCCATTTCGTCTGGGTCGCCCTCTGTCTGCTCTATGATAAGATGGAGCCTTCTGTGGTTGTCGGATATGCTCCTACCCGGAACATGTCCTGTTTGGTCAGGGTGTATTAGTTTATTTATCATTGGGTTAAGTCTATTAGCAAGTACTGTGGTAAGGAACTTACTGTCTTGGTTCAGCATGGACAGTGGTCTGTATGACCCGCAGTCCACACTGGGCTTGCCTGGCTTGAGGAGGGGGATGATCATCGCCTCGCTCAGGGACTCCGGCAGTCTTCCAATCTCATATGCCTCATTCAACATGGCCAGCAGTGAGGGTAGGATCTCTTGTCTGTATGTTTTGTAAAACTCACTGGGGAGCCCATCCATGCCAGGGGCTTTGCACGTGGGTAGATGCGTCACCACTGCCTCTACTTCCTCAAGTGTGACCAGGGCTTCTAAGTTCTCTCTATCTTCTGTGCTTAGTTGGGGCAATCCTATGTCCTCTAGGACCTCGCAAGTTTTGCTTTCCATGTCCTCCCCCACGTCTGCGTAGAGGTGTTTGTAAAATTCGAAGAATCTCTCGTTCACCATTTCCTGGGTATTGCAGATCTGTCCCGCCTCCCCCACTATCTCCCTAATCACGGGCCTTTGTTCCTCGTTTTTATATAGCCACGCTAGCAGCCTCCCTGGTTTGTCCCCACCCGCATGTTGCCGTTCAATATATTTCTTATAATTTAGGTTACTAAGCCTGTACCATAGCTCTCCTCCCGCCAATTGCAACTTGCTCGCCCCTTCAGAGTGTTCCTGCGAGGTCCCCTCCTTCTCCATTATTGTTTCCAATATCTTTTCGATATCCTGCAACTCCCGCTCTATGTCTCTTTGGAGCCCTTTAGATTTGGCAATGGCCACCCCTCTGATTACCACCTTGAAGGCCTCCCACAGGGTCCCTCCCAATTCCAGACTTTCCCTGTTAAGTTCAAAATAGTAAATTATCTCCTCCCGAAGGTCCTCACAGAATGAAGCATCTCTCAGGGCCTCTGCTCTGAGTCTCCATGTGGGAACTCTGGCTCTTGGGGGCTGATGTCTCTACTCCAGGACCATGGGGGAGTGGTCTGACAGAATCCTGGCTTTGTATTCTGAGCCCACCACCTCCCTAGATACTCCGGGGGTGGTGAACATGTAATCCAACCTTGTGTATAGATTATGTGGGGCCGCGTAGTGGGAACAGTGTCTCGCTGTCGGGTGCTGCTGCCTCCATGTGTCTTCGAGCCCCAAATCCCAGAGGAGGGCCCGTAGTGCTCTCGCTGCGGGTGTGGGTTTATCAAATTTCATGTCCGATTTGTGTAGTGTAGGGTCTAATGTGCAGTTAAAATCCCCCCCACATGACCAACTCGTTTACGAGGGGGCTAATCTTCTTATATAGCATTTTGTAGTATGGCACTGTGTCCTGATTAGGAGCTTATGTATTTATGATGCTTATTTCCCTGTTTTCCAGGAGTCCCCAAAGTGCCACCATCCTCCCATCAGGCTCCACCACAGTCTGTAATATCTGAAGAGGCATCTGAGGTGCAACCCATATGATCACCCCCTGGCATATGCACCCACAGTAGTGCCCTTCCACTTTTTCTTAATTACCTCCTGTTTCTCCTTCGTACGGTGGGTCTCTTGCAACAGGGCTACATCTATTTTTTGCCTCCTCAAGTACATCATCACTTTATTCCTCTTCAGATAAGTATTGAGCCCCCTGACGTTGCAGGTTATCATTCTAAGGTCACCCATCCCCCTTTCGGTCTCTCCTCTTTTCCCTCGCTCCGGGGTTCCCAGCCCGGGGATGCTCATCTTGGATTACGCACAGAGGCGCGCGGGTACATGCTCGTTCTCTAACCACTACCCCAACACACGCCCCAACTCCCTCCTCTCGCCCGTCCCTTCCCAACCCCGACAATTGCCCAGCTCCATCCCTGGATCTCAGGCGATCCCGGATTTGGTTCCGTCCAGCTACTCCGATACCAGACACCCAGCAGGAGGTTACCACACTACTGGCAACCGAACTAACCTATCTAAGGGGGTCTGAGGTCGGGTGCTCTTCTGCTCCCAGTCATGCATCATCATACTCTGCCTTCCCATTATTTAGCACAACTATAATCAAGTCCTATTGTCGCATCTTTATACAGCACCTCACTCATTGAATCGCAGCATCATTTCCCCGCATTGCTTCCTTTCTGATCTTCCCTTCCTTCCGGGCATTTTTGTGCATCCAGCCAGTCAGACGCCTCCTCTGGGTTGTCGAAAAACAGTGTTCTGTTCTTGTGAAATATCTTCAGTCTCGCTGGGTACATCAGCATGTACTGGTGGCCCGAGTCCCGTAGCCTCCTCTTAACTGCACCAAAATGTAATCTCCTTCGTTGTACCTGAAGAGTGTAGTCAGGGTATGCTGTTATTGAGGCGGATGCCCTCTGGATTGTGCCTCCTTTGCGGAAGTATTCCAGTATGCATTCCCTGTCGCAGTAGTTTAATATTTTAGTGATGATGGGTTTCGGGGAGGTCTCCTTACCAGGGCTCTGTGCGCCCCCTCCACCGCAAATCCCTGAGACAGTGTGCCCCCTTCGATCTCTTGCAGGAGCAAGGATTCCACATACTCTGTGGGGTTCACTCCCTCCTCTCCTTCGGGAAGCCCCACGATGCGTATGTTGTTCCTTCGCGCTCTTCCCTCCGATTCCTCTGCTCTGCTCTCCAGGTTGCCCACCTGCTGTCGCAACATGTGGATCTCCAGGGCGTGTGAAGCACAAGCCGCAGTGTTGGCCTCCACTCCCTTTTCCAGTTCTCCTGTGCAATCAGCTATCGACCTTACATCTTGTCGAAGGAGGTTCAGGTCTATTTGCACTGCGTCTATTTTTTATTCCAGCGCCACCTTCAAGGTAATCATGGCGGCTTCCAATTTAGTCTCCCACGAAGCTTTCAGGTCTGCAATAGCCTCCAGGATATGCCGGTCTTCCCTTGCTGGGGAGACTGCATGCATGGGCGCTACTGTCCTTGCTTCTAGTGCCCTCCGTAGGTTGCGGGGTCTTGGTGTAATCTTCCATCGTCGGCTGTTTCCCTTTGGTTTTGTTGAGCTTGTTCACCACGTCTATCGCTCCGCTGGGCAAGCAGGCTGCCTGCTTTGGGCGTTGCAATGCAATGCCACTGTCAGGGGCTTAGCTTCGTGAGCATGGGCAGCCAGGTAGCCCGCCCCCAGGACAGAGATCCTCTTCAATTGCTATTCGCTCCAGCAGTGTTACTTTGTGGGACAATCCCGTGCAATTCTCATGTGATCTGGTTATGTTTAGGCCTCACCCTTCCAGGCTCTGGCCCATACAAGGCACAGGATCTGTCCACTGGTCCCGGCTCGGCTGGCCCGGAGTTGTGCCCCCGGCTGTGCTTCACTGCTGCAGTTCCTATCACCTGGTGGCCTCTTAGACTACTGTAGCTTCAAAGCTCTCATATCCTGATGGGCCTCACAATCCCAACTCCTGCGCACTCGTGGCCAGTGCACCAGCATCCCCCGGCCTGTTTGCCTTGGCTTGTTGTAGCCGACCCCCCGTGGGGGCTGGGTGCTCCTTTATGGGCCAGAGCGTAGCTACGCTCGACCCTTATGTGGCTCCAACGATGGTGACCCAGGAGGATCAGCTCCTCTTCAGTTGATCACGTGGGTGCCCGCGCTGCAGGGGCGCCCAGGCCGTACCCGAGGCACTTTAAATCACCCCCCACTCCCAGCTGGGGTGGTCTTCTCTGGGCTCCGCAGCAAGCCGCAATCTGGGGCCCTGGGCCCCATCTCCCGTATCGCGCAGGCAGCCTGTGACCCACCTGTGCTAGGCACTGTACCCGCTGCTCCTCCTCCCCACGGCCTTCGGTCGCCACGCGCCCCGCCAGGCACGGCAGCAAACCTCCTGGACGCTGCGCATCCTAAGTGAGGGGACGTGTGCAGCAGAGTCCCGATAGCGACCACGGGCCTTGCACGCCCCGAAGCTCCAACTGCATGGGGGGGTCGGCAGCTTCCGCCGTCCTCGCCTCAACCTGCCTGTCTCCGTCCCTCCTCCTCCTCCAGGGATGCTCCGGGCACAACACCGTCGCAGGCGCCCGCTCGCACTCTTTTGTGCGCACTGCCTCAGCAGCACCGTGCAATCTCCCTGTGGGAGTTTTTCCTTGCATCGGGTCTGCAATCGGTGGCGGCGGGGTGCCACTGCTTCCTCACCACTGCACCCCGCTTCCAGAGTCTTTGTCCTGGGACACAGTGGCCATTTTGAGTGGTGCTCCTCAGGTCTGCCGAAAAGAGAACTTCGGATATCTTCCTCAATAATCTGCCCTTTAAGTAATCGATGCTTGCATTACGCGCCGCTTCTCTTCCCAGCCACAATTCTGTGTTTGGGGCCAGGATTTTGCAGCAGGGAAGGCAGGTTTCAGTAGGATATATTCTGGATCGGCAGGAGCTCCGGAGTTCCCCAGCCTCCTACATGGCCAGCTAGCCACGCCGCCCCCACAGTTCGTATTCTTCGTGCTTTTGCACTTTGACTGGCTTTTCCATTGCCTCGATCCATGTGAGTTTTGCCACTTGCTTATTCCAGTATCGCCGCGTACACTGTTTATTTTATCACCTCTTCTCTAGTCCTCCTGCCATGCATCTCATTGTTGTTTCTTACCACCTGTTCACCACAAACTTGACACCTTCCAGTTTTAGATATGACCTTTGCAAGCACTGCACAGTCTTGGGGTTTGGGGCACATTGCAGTTGATCAGGTCCGCCACTTCTAGTCACATGCTTCATGCCTGGAATGTGCTTCACAGCCTGGACAATGTCAGGTGCAGTAAGCATTGGGCCTCCACAATCAGAATTCCTTGTGGCATTAACACTTTGGGGGCTCCAGGCGCGTGTGGAATCAAGGAGCACATGTATGAACTTCCATTGCCTTTCGTTTTCCCCACCCAGCTCATGTCTGCATACCAACTATTACTTAACTCTGGATTGTGTACATCTTCTATTGTATTTAACCCAAGTCCTTGATATTGATCATATTTAACCTTTCTAATTTGTCTTTTAAGATGTTTCGATCCACTAGAAAAGAAAGTATAATTCACAAGTATTTTAGAGAACACATTAGCAAAGAACGATAGCATGGGCAGCTTTGTAAAACTCCCAATACGTTGTTGCATGACAAGAAGATTATTTACAAATACATTAAACCTTTTACCATGGACTGCGGCTGCAGTATTATTTGTGTCAGTTGTATTTGCAATTGCAGTTGCATCATTGTCATGTGTTAAATATCCCAGAGTCATTAGTAAGTGATCCGTTAACACTAGTTGCATCTTCTATCTCCCCTTTTTATATCACTACTCCATATAAAACTACAACCTAAATATATTGCTAATCCAAACATAGAAATAGCAAATATACTAGCTACCCAGTGTATTACATATATCTACATTGGGGAAAACACAGTTACAAGAGGATCTTGCTGAAAACAAAAACATTGCTTTTTATGAATGGAATTGTTGTACCCATGCACATCCATTGCAAGGTAAATAAATGGAAATGAAACAATAGAGAGGGAAACAACAGCGATAGAGAGATAGAGAAAGAGAACACTCTTGGTGCAAATAATGCATAGCAGTGTTTTTATTCATCACATAGCTAGTGTTATTGTGGTATTTCTTTTGTTCTGCAAGGAAATTAAAAACACTTTGGGGAGACACCAGCGGTCAATATGCAACTGACCGTTATTTTATAGGATGTTCACCTGGGGACGGGGTATTATTTGGCAGGCACTTAACGTGCACTGTTTAGTACTTTATTGAGATTGGGCAGTGGGTGAGGCCTGGGGTTCTTTGCGAAACATCAGATAAATGTACAGAGTACCGTAATTCGTGAATATTTACTGCAAGAGGTGTAGCATAAACCACCTCAAAGGGGCCGTTATATCTGAGCTCGTTCCACCGATGGACAACGTTTTTAATAAAGACGTGATTGCCAGGGAAAAGATGAAGAGGAGGCGACGTGGGTGGAGTATCAGATACAGCGCTGGTTGTTTCGTCAGTCGTTGGCGCAATCTGCTCAGAGATACATGTTACGGCTTTGGTTAGGGCACAAAGTAGCTATGAAATTCGTCCCCTAGAAGGGACGCAGCCCTGTGAGCATCAGATGCTCTTCTGATTGGAGATAGAGGAGTTTCATGTGGCGCCCTACCACCTTGTGGGTGATAAATGATGATCTTTGCAGGGTTTCATGCACATACTAAATAAAGCAAGACACACACAGTCCACCCAATTCTTTTTAGGGTGGTTCAAATCTTGGAAAGTTTACTCTTGTGAAGACCATTGATCCTCTCCACAACTCCGTTGGCTTGAGGGTGATAAATTGTACACATCTGATGCTTGATGCCCAATAATGCAGTAACCTCCTTAAAAAGCTCATTGAAGAAGTGCGTGCCGTTATCAGACCTTAAAACTTTGCACACGCACCATCGAGGAAAGATCTCTTTCATGAAAGATTTGGCCACGCATTTCACATCAAGGTGTGCACAAGGACCAGCCTCCACACACTGTGAGAAAGGACACACAACCACTATCAGGTAGCGGGATCCATTATACCTTTCGCCCATGTCAGCGTAGTCGATGTGCAACGCACAGAATGGCTCAGTAGGGCGGGGCAGTGCACCTCAGATAGTTTGTAAATTGAGACCAGTACTGTAACTCTGACACGTGGTACAGATGATAACCTTTTAGTTATTGCCTCCAGCAGGTTGGGGACAAACCAGCCTCCCTGTATGTCTGCAGCAATGTATTGCTTGGATACATGGGTAGGGTGATGCAGTTGGTCGAATGTGACCAGCAGAAACTCGTACAGCATAGCTGCTTTACCCAATGTTTCTTATTGCCACAATAAATCTGTTGGGGATTGCTTACATCCTCCTTTCTAACCACAATTCCTTCTCTTCCTGTAGTGCTTGTCCCTCCAATTCTAACAGTTGGGCAAACAGTAAGGAATTGTAGGAATCCGACATTTGTTCCCTGCTCGGCGTTACCACTGGGTACTCAGGGACAATTGGCATCGGTAAATGCGCTAATTGCATGGCCGCCACATCAGCATTTCAGAGTGAGACCTCGTCTGTATTGTTAGTATGGGTGGTGCATTTCACCACCGCTGTCAAGGATGGTTGGGATAGAGGATCAATGTGTTTGTCTAACAGTGCTGCATGTTGTTCCGGGGAGTCAGCTCTCCCAAACCCCCTCCTCTTCCACTGTGCCAGGCCGGCATGCACTGTGGTGGTGACATAAGCCCAAACAGAAAAGATGGTGACATGGCACCCTTGAGGCACTACAAGCGCCTCAATGAGCGCTATAAGTTCTGCTTCTTGGGCCAATAGTGCACAGGTATCCTCTTCTGCACCAATAGATTGTATACTCCATCCACAAGGTGTACTACTGCCATCCCATTATTCCTCAAACCTGAACTCTGGCTGATAGTTACTGACCCATCAACAAAAAGCACCCTCACCCCCCTTTCAGGAGGCTATCCCTTGCCTTCGGGATATCATCTTCCTCCCCCTCAAATGACACGCAATCATGTGCTACCAGATCTTCCTCTGTGCACTGCTCTGTTAGAAAGGTGGCAGGATTCACAGTTTTACACCTCACGATATAAATGCTGGGGCTGGATAGGATAATTTCATAAGCGTATGCCTGCTGCATGGTCAGAGTTGATTTGGACTGCTCCAAAATGGTGAACACTGCATGCTCCACATACAGGGCTACAGAGCACTTCATAACAATTGTGGAGCTTTTTTCAATTGCAATTGCAGCTGCTGCAAGTGCTTGCTCACACGGGAACTGGCCCTCCATTACAGAATCTAGCAGTACACTGTAGTAGGCCAATGACTTGTGGTGCATCGTGCTCTTTTGTGCCAGTACTGCAGTCATCAATTGGCCATTTGAATGAGAAAAGAAATAGTGCTTTCACGTGTAATCAGGGGTGGCCAGCATTGGGTCCATGGTGATCACTTCTTTTAGAGCGTTATAATTGGTTAGCATGTCCTCCGTCCAGGCAATCTTGTGATCATTCTTTGGGGCCTTGTTAAGGCCCTGTAGCAGGGGCCTGGTGTACGCTGGATAATCTAGAATCCATGCCCTACAGTAATTACACAACCCTAACATTTTTTACATTTCTTTGACAGTTTTGGGCTGTGGAGTGCTGCGCACTTAAGCAGCGCAATCAGATATAAATCTATTCCTGTGTACAGATATTAGCTGGCCCAAATAGAGCACTTATTGGAGACAGTATTGTAGCTTCCCCTTATCTACCTTGTACCCCTTGAATGCCAGCAGCTGGAAGAGGGTGATAGAATCCTTCCTGCACTGCTGTTTACTGTTACTACACACCAGCAAATTGTCAACATACAGAATGATGGTACTGGGCACTTGGATGTTCGATAAAATCAGCATGTTAGATACGGTTGAACATGCTGGGGTATGAACAGTACCCCTGAGGGAATCATGTGTGTTCGGAACGCATTCCCCCAGGCTTAAATGCAGTGAGGTACTGTGAATCAGGGTGCAGGGGTTTGGAGAAAAAGGTGTTTTTAAGACCTACCACTGTGAAGTGGGTCACCTCCTTAGGGATGCTGCAGCAGGGTTTGGAACTACAGGAAGCTCTGCCTGGACACTGTTGTTTAGAGGACAAAGGTCATCGATCATTCTACAACTCACCCCTTTTGCCTTTTTTATTGGATAGATCTCTGTGTTACATGGGGAAGTAGAGGGCACTATTATTCTGATTCGGGAGTGCCACAATGGTATCCTGTATGCTCTCCTCTGCTTCTTTGGACAGTGTGTCGAACGGAAAATCATATTATACCCTCTAGATCGTATGTATATATATTGGCCTAGGCCAAGTCGCTCTGCGAGGAAATCCGCGTTGCAAGGTCCTGACCTTAGATCTGTGTTAGCCGCCATTTTAGGTTCATCCGCCATTTTAGATTCTCACTCTAAAGTCACCCTGTGTTCTAAGATGGTGGACAGTGTCATTTTGAATGTAACATGGCCGTCTTGACCTCTGTGTACAAGTTAATATGTAAACTACCCACAGGCCAAATATTAGGGTCATGTACTGAGACCTTGTACTTCGTTGACCTGTGTATAGAGGATTACCTGTGCCAACGAAGCTAATCCATGAACATATATTGTGTACAATACTGTTTGAGCATCTTATGTGAACACTTGTTTTACTATATTGTATAAAGATATGTGCAACGGCTCAACGTGAAATCCGAATACACGCTGTTGCTATTGTAACTTGTTGGCAAATGTATTAAGGATAACCCCTAAATGTATGGATGCATAAATTAGGAACAAACTCGGCACGAACCCTAGATCTGAGATTCATTAACTTACAAGTGGGTTGGACATCATGTTTTGGAGTGTATAATAGGTGCAACTATTCTGATGTTCAACCCCATTCACTGAACACACCGAACAGGGCTGGTTTTCGCTGTGTTGTACTGAGGGCCTGATGGCTCTCTGTTGCTTTGTCCTTTGAAACTGTTCAGTTGTAGAATAAAGATCTGTGTATCTTTTGAACCCACGTTTGGTGTATTTCCTTTTGGGGTACTCAGCCTCGATATCTTCTTTTTGCTTTCACAGATGGTGCCCGAATAGGGACCCTCAAGATTGATGCCAGCTCGATCAAGGTTGACGCGGCTATCGGACCTGGATCGTACGGTGTAAAAGGGGCCCCTTTCCTGAATGAGAAGCGACACCTCAGCAGCACTGCACAGCCCGATCCCTGGACGGTGAGCACGCGGTCTGAGTCAGCATCTTGACGAGGGTCCACTTATCGAGGCGGGCAGATTTGCTGAAATCACCAAACCCGAGGTAACATTTGTTAGAAAAACTTTGAAATCCAATCGGACCTCCTTAGGCTTGATCAGGTGAGTCGTGACCTGATTATTGAGTATCTTGATAATTTGTTTTGGCGTATTACACTTGCAAGTGCAATTACTGACCAGGTAACACCAGTATTCTGATATGCCTGGGAAATTGTCTGCCTGCTTCAGGGCATTATTCCGCAAGGACAGACAATCTTTGGAATTTAGCAGTCCGGCGCCACAGGAGGGGTCGCCGGCTTGTACTATGTACTGTAAGCATGGCATTGGTAGTATAGTATTTAATGATATTTGGCACAGACAAACTAGACATGCTTCCGAACTTCAGTGGCCAATCAATGTTAGTTTTGAAATTCCTCGTATTGAATACTTAGAATCTATATTATTAAAGAAAAAGGCTAGACCTGCAGCATTTGATGTATTACAGAATTGGAAGAAAGAAGCTTTACGGCAGCTTAAAAGTAGAGAAAAGCATGCGCACCGTCATAAGAGGAACGCCGAAAAAGCGTTGTTATATGACCAAGATAAACAGTCTGAGTCAGCTAGGAATATGGATAGGGCTTTCTCACTTGGTATCCAGAAAATCTACCCTTCTAAAGACTTTCATGTTTCCGATGAACTTATCGATAAATTGTTAAATGAACAAAGGCCTGGTGCCACTGCGCCACTTCCGTATGTTCCTCTTCCTGCTGTTTTGCCTCTTCCTGCTGTTATTCCTCCTCCTGCTGCTCCTATCGTTCCTCCTGCTGTTCCTCTTCCTCCAGTTGTTGGTCCTCCTTTTGTTGTTACTCCTCCGCCTGCTCCTCCACTTTCGCCCGCTGTGCCAGTGATAACACCTCTGTTGAATTTGCCTATTCTCCCTCTTCCAAGTGGTTCTATGCCGCTTGCAGTAGATCAGGGAATGGGATCAAGGGTTGTCACTCATAATAATGTACCTCCGGAGAAGACACGTGAGTTGATTGCATGGGCTAAGCATTGTATGGAAAAGGATGATCAAGCGAGTGTTTTTGCCACACTTTCTAATATGGACAATTTTCCTGAGAAAAATGTTTTTATTGAGGGATTAGGGATTCATTTGTGTGTAATGTGGGGCAAGCTTAACAATATAGATCTCCCACAAGGGTTGAGGGATCTGAACACTTTAGCGTTTTCTAGAGACACTGTAGAGAAGGTACAAGAGGATGTTGAGAGGGTATTTGAGTATAGAAAGGAGTTGGAAAGGTTACAGAATGAGGATGAAGATGGAGATAGTTTGGACATTATGTATGTGCAGAAACGGTTCTGCCCTTGTTGTAAATCAATATCTGAGTAAATGCGAATCTGCACGAAAGACGTGATTAGATGGATCTCAGACACATCGATAACTCCTGTTGAAGTATATGATACGTATAGTCAGTATACGCCAGAAATGCAGAGGAAAGCGATACAGGTAATGGTAGAGTACCTACAGGATTAGAGTGTAAAAAGAAAGATTTGTTGTCCCGCAGAGTTATTGAGTATTTACAAGAGAGCTTTTTCATTTGACACTTCTTCGGCTGCTTTACCGCTCGATTTAGCTTGGTTGCTTAGTAAGCGTTCGGAGTTGCCTACTTCTCAGTTGCCTATGAGAGAGGTTCCTCCGACATTTGTCCCAAAAGTTGAGATCCCCGTTAATGTTGCAGCGGGTATAGTTGCTCAGAATATCCCTGCACACTATGTGTCACAGTTCGTTCACGTCCCGTTCTCAAGACAGGAAGTGAACACCAATAAGCAATCTATTCTCGACATTAGGAAAAATCCGACAGGATTCTATAAAGAAATAGAGTCTGTTTTGCAATCTTCAGTATTCACTTTAAGTGATATTGATCTGTTATTCCCTGATCTACTGCCCGTAGATTTGTGGAAACAGGTTAGAACTATAGACGATGTAGCAGGGTTAGGAGATACATGAGCTAACATAATCAGACTCGATGGAGAAAGGCCAGCTGGCGAACAACCGCCTCAGGTGATACTAACTTTGCCTGACAGAAGAGATGCGAAATTGAAAACTATAATTCCCGAAAAAAGAATAATTTGCGACAAGCTTACTGCCTGTGTCCAAGGGAAGTCTGAGGGTGCTACTGAGTTCTTTAATCGGTTCGAACAGGTATTCTCGGATTTCAGTGGACAAGACTTAGGCACAGAGTATGGGAAAAGATTATTTCTAGACAAATTTGTGTGTGGATTGCTGCCTGACATCCATTCGCAAATCATTTCTTCCGAGAGCGCTTGGCAAGCGAGGTCTCAATCAGAAGTACTGCACATGGCTCAGTACTATGAGAATTGTGTCAGTAATGAAAAGGAAAGAGATGAAAAGAGAAAAGGTGATTTGAAGACAAAAGTATTGTTACAGCAAATTGTTAGAGGCCCTAGAGGGGGTAATTCACAAATTAGAGGTCAGTATGTTCCACAAGGAAATGTGCCCTTGGGTCCTGTAAACATTAACCAGTGTGCCTATTGTAGGCAAGAGGGTCATTGGTGTGCACAATGCCCGATCCTCTGACAGAGGGTCAAATAACACATTTGGGAATATGGGTAGACGATCCAGAGGTCGCCCGTGTGTAGGGGCCCCTGGTAGAGGTCAGTTTGCACAAGATTCACAGTAACCTTTTTCACAGGATAATCAGGCACCAAGTGTGGATACTAGAAACATTTTTGACCATCCTTCTGCCGCTTACCTCTCTGAAGAACTTTCTTTTGACGACATTCTGTTTCACCAGGATTGCCCAAAGCAGGGTTTGGAACCATTGCCTATTCCCGTTAATCAGAAAGGTCCCTACCTTGAAATGTTAGTGGGAAATAGGAAACATCTATTCTTGATCGATACAGGGGCACAGAAGTGTTCAATTGATCATTCTCGAGTTCCAAACATTCCACTGTCAGGACAAACCAATGTTTCTGTAGGGTTTTCTGGCACACCAGTTGCCTGTCCGGTTTCTTCGCCGGTACCTATTTCTTTGGGTCCCTTTACAGACCACTGTCCATTCCTTTTGACTTCGAATTGTGGAGAGAATTTGCTGGGGTTGAATATGTTGAAGGAATTAAATGCGGTAATTCATTGTTCCTCTGATGGAGTGCGTTGGACAATTTCACCACAGCAACTTTCTGTCTCTCAACTCTTGACCAGACTTTTACTGCTCGGTCGATGGTGAGCAAGCATTGAAATGCATTGTCTCCGATTTTGTGCATCGAGGGGTGATTGAGGAAATTGCAGGTAGTTTGTGCAATAGTCCGATTTTGCCCGTGTACAAAAAAGGCGATAATGCAATTCCTTTTCGTTTTATAATTGATATACGTGCCGTCAATTGTGTCTGATGTGACGATGATATTGACTATGATTCCGGCTTAAGCTACTGTCATAAATCACCAAAGTATCAACTGAAAAGGATACAGTAACCAAAAAAGGATACAATTTGGTAGTGCTTTTCTGGATCCTATCTTCACACGACTTGATTGTAGGCAGGTCAAATTAGACCTTCCAAATGATACAACTCTCTGACTGAATAAAACAGGCAGAGAGATGGATCACTGGAAAGGGCGTGGGAATTGTATAGGAAGTATGCCTAGAATAGATAAGTATCATAAGACACTGTCCCAAGTCAGATACTAAGAAACACAGAATTGAGATTAATTCAGACACTGGCCTTAAGGCTAAACTGAAGAATTCCAGGACAGTTTCTTGAAGAGTTAAACAAACAACAAAGGAAGGGAAGATTAGTAAGGGAGACTTATCCCGAACGGCACGAGGCTCTCGCTAGATACCGGGTTGGTGCACCACAGGATAGCGTCCAATGTACTGTGCACAATCACCTTCCAATAGTTCATGAAATACTTCCTTTCCCACGAAGAAGAAAATAAGAATCTCACCTGTTGACTGTCACAGGTACCAAAAGTTCGAAGTAGTTCAGAAAAACACGTGCAGGTTTGCACACGACAGC
The DNA here is from genome assembly GCF_040938575.1 of Ambystoma mexicanum. Lineage (NCBI taxonomy): Eukaryota > Metazoa > Chordata > Amphibia > Caudata > Ambystomatidae > Ambystoma > Ambystoma mexicanum. The sequence continues at coordinate 1,435,117,324 of NC_090935.1, forward strand.
ATACACACAGCCAAACCAGCCGCGCTTGTAGACAGCGTTTCCGCGTGAAGATTTAGAGACGCGAACAGGATTCATGCAGCTCTGGACAGCCGCGCTTGAAGACAGCGTCCGCGTGGAGATTTGGCACGCGAACAGGATTCACACAGCTCAGGACAGCCGCGCTTGCAGACAGCGTCCGCGTGGAGATTGGCACGCGAACTGGATTCACGCAGCACAGGAAAGCCACGCTTGCAGACAGCGTCCGCGTGGAGATTTGGCACGCGAACAGGATTCACGCAGCTCTGGACAGCCGCGCTTGCAGACAGCGTTCGCGTGGAGAATTGGCACGCGAACAGGATTCACGCAGCTCTGGACAGCCGCGATTGCAGACAGCGTCCACGTGGAGAATTGACACGCGAACAGGATTCACGCAGCTCTGGACAGCCGCACTTGCAGACAGCGTCCGCGTGGAGAATTGGCACGCGAACAGGATTCACGCAGCTCTGGGCAGCCGCGCTTACAGACAGCGTCCGCGTGGAGAATTGGTACGCGAACAGGATTCACGCAGCTCTGGACAGTCGCGCTTGCAGACAGCGTCCGCGGGGAAATTGGCACGCGAACTGGATACACGCCACCCAGGAATTAGCGTGTGGAGGAAAGTAGGCTCAAATTAGACCAAAGAAGTTTGCTGACACGAATGCGAGAACGCAGGTCCGGAGTTCAGCTACAAACGTCAAAATTGACTTAATCAGAAGCAGCGAATGGAGTTTCCACTGCCGTGATACATGTGACGGACCTAAGTCACGTGAAAATTAACGACGTGAAAAATGCAGACGCCGTTTTCCGGGCAATGTATCGAACAACCTCCATTTTGAGTAAAAAGGTCTACTGGATCTATGGGCGTAACTCATCTTGTATGGAGAAGTTGTTCCTGGTCCAGAGGTATGACCGGCAGGCATGACAGCTACTCACTTTAGTGTTGTGGATCTAAAGAATGCTTTCTTTAGTATTCCTATACACAAGGGCAGTAGATATTTGTTCGCGTTCACCTTGGGGGACGCTCCTTCACATTTACCCGTGCACCGCAAGGTTACACGGAAAGTCCTAGCATCTACAGTAGGGCTTTGAAAGAGCAGCTTGATACCCTTGAGTTGCCATCTACTGGTACACTGCTTCAATATGTTGATGACTTGCTTTTAGCTGCTGACTCAGAAAGGGCTTGTAAGCAGGGCACTGTGTTGTTACTTATTCACCTGGCTAAACACGGACATAAAGCTTCGCTTGAAAAATTTCAATATTGTTGCCAGGAGGTCGCCTATTAAGGCTATCTCCTATCAAAGGAGGGAAGAAGATCGACGCCTGAGCGGATAAAACTCATTTCTAGCATGTCTGTCCCAAATACACAGAAAAAGTTAGAGCCTTGATAGGAATGGCTTCTTACTGTAGGCAGTGGATCCCTAACTTTTTGTGAACGATTAAGCCCATGTTGGCTCTGACGAAGAAGGGCATGTCTTCGCCATTGCCGTGGAACATGGAGCACCAGCGTGCATTTGATTTGCTCAAGACTGCATTGTGCTCGGCAACGGTTTTGGGCACACCAAATTATGAAAAGGCCTTTGTGTTGTTTGTGCATTAATGTGATGGATGTGCTTTTGCTGTATTAACGCAGGAACATGGAGGGAGGCATAGGCCATGCGGTTACTTTTCCTCCGCCCTCGATCCTGTAGCAATCGCTTTGCCAAGATGTTTGCGAGCTGTCGCTGCTTCTGCTGCGTCTGTAAAACAGAGTGAGGGAAGGGTCCTAGGCCATGCTTTAACCCTGATGGTACCTCACTCTGTAGATGTTCTACAGAACAGAACTCAAACGCGACACCTCACTTCCGCACGGCTGACGAGATATGAATTGATCTTGTTTGCACCACACATTCAAATTAAGAGGTGTTGTGTTTTTAATCCGGCTGAACTCTTACCTTTCCCGCAAGGTACTGCTTGCAGTGACGAAGAGTCACATGACTGCCTTTACACTACCGAACAAGAGACAAAGGGTAGAATTGATCTAAATGATACTCCTTTGAACAGTCCACAAGGGGAGCTGTTTTGCGATGGCTCCTGCTTCAAACTTCCGGATGGTACATCCACAGCTGCTTATGCAATCAGTACATTGAGCACGGTCGTGGAAACCAAGAGAATCACGCATAACTCCACGCAGCCCGCAGAGATTATAGCTTTGACCCGAGCTTGTGAACTTTCCGAAGGGCTTACTGTGAATATATACACTGATAGTCAGTATGCCTTTGGGGTGGTTCACAACTTTGGGAGACTTTGGTCAGAAAGAGGGTTCTTAACTTCACATGGTACAAAGATCCAGCATGGCTCCCTGACAGTACGGCTTCTCTCAGCGCTTGCACTCCCTACTCAGCTGGCTTTTGTAAAATGCGCAGTGCATCAAAAGATTGTAGATGATGTAGGAAAAGGGAACGCTTTTGCTGATCAGATAGCTAAACAGACTGCCACTGATCTCTCTTAAGACATGTATACTTTGAGGGAAGCCACAAATGCCCGTACAATGGATGAGGGTATTGATTTTGTAAGGGATATCCAAGCCGATGCCACATTAGAAGAGTCTAAGAAATGGGCTGAGAGCTTGGGGAAACTTGATGATGATGGGTGTTGGGTGGACAGAGTTGAAGGGAAATGGCTACTTCCCGACATGTACATTATGATGATGGTTGTTATGGCCCATGTTCCCACACATATATGTGCCTGTAAAATCACAAAAATGTTGGAAAAAGTATGGGTAAACGACAAAATCTCTAAGGTAGCTGAACGCTTTGTTCAAGACTGCATGATCTGTTTACAGCATAATGTGGGAAAGGGAACATCAACTCCTTGGGGAAGTTTTGATTCACCTTCTTCTTCTGATCAACCCTTCGAAGTTATACACTTTGATTTTATTGAAATGGAACGATGTAACAACCTGAAGTACGTGTTAGTTGTCATCTGTGCTTTTAGCAAATGGGTTGAGGCTTTTCCTGTTAAAGACGCTACAGCCATCACTACTGCAAAAACTATGTTAAAAGAATACTTCCCAAGGTTCGGGCTACCAAGAGTCATCTGGTCAGACAATGGTCCACATTTTATCGCTGCTGTAATTTAATTTTGCAGATATGCGCGGGATTACAGATTGATAAACGGTTCCATTCAGCCAGCCATGCTCAGAATGCCGGACTAGTGGAAAGACACAACAGCATTATCAAAAACAACCTTGCTACGACGTGTGCCGGCACCAAACTAAAATGGCCGGACGCCTTACCGATCGTGTTGTTATCAATGCGTACAACCCCTCAAACTAAGACTGGACTCTCTCCCTTTGAGGTGGTAATTGGGAGGCCTGCTAATATCTGGAACATTCCAAAATGTCGTTCCTTGAGAAATGTTGAAAATATACTTCTTTCAGATTACTGTAGCCAGTTGACTAAAAACTTGGATTTGATTTATCACCAGGTGCGAGAGGATTTACCTGTACGATACGAGGGCCCCGGTCACAGCATACGACCTGGGGAGTGGGTCCTCATAAAATCCTTCGAGCAATCGTCTTGCCTTGCACCTCATTGGCGAGGCCCCTTTCAGGTCCTACTGGTCACACAGACGGCAGTGCGGGTGTCAGGCCGGAAAAATTGGATCCATGCGACACATACCAAGAAAATTCCACACCCAGTGCCATACGATACAGAAGAAGCAGAACCCCTCACCAGTACTGCAACCAACGATCCCAAAGCAGTAACTGGCATCGAAAGTGTGTCGGGGATTCTCCCTGATCCTGTGAGGTCAGGGGAAACAGCCATTCCACCCCTAAACTCTCCAACCATTTTGTCTCCAGAGGCGATCCCCAATTGTGTCTCTAACCTTACTTCCGTTCACTCACCGCTTCCAGTGGGAAGTGATGACACATTGTTCACGGATCAATCAGTACCAGGGATCAAAAGGTACGATCTGCATCCAAGGAAATAGACTTACGGCACGGTTTGGCTGTGCGCTTGGAGAAGAAGAAAGTCATCAAGGGCTTGCTTTTTGCCCGATTAATCGTTTAAAAAGGGGATTCTGTTGACTAGGGTTTGTGGAAGGACTAAGAAGACGCTCGGCCTGGTGGTCGCCAGCTAAAAACATTGGTATTTTTCGTTTGGAGACTACAATGCCTGCAACCGCTTCTGCTCGTATGGAAAAGGGAAAAGACTGTGACCAGTTACGGAAATGAACATTTAGCTATGTGGGCCCCGAAAACGTACTGCTGTTTTGTGATAACGTTGATTGGTTTCATAATAGTCATTGTTTTAGGCTTCTGGAATCTAGAAGAAGTACATCCGCTTGAGAATTTGTTGCCGACTGAAAATGTACCTACTGTTTCTACTCCTTTCGTGCATCTGCACACCCTATCTCCTAGGGACTCTCAGCACCGACAGAGATATTATAACACATTATTACTCATCATGAATGATGCTATACATGCCATCTTTAATAAGTCCAACTGTTGGGTCTGTTCACATTTACTGCAACACGGGGATAAGGGGCTAGGTTGGTATATTCATGCTTTACCGCTATGCTTCTCTTAGAGCACTATTCTTTGGTCGCTGGAACGATAGCATCTCAGCGAACTTTGATGGGACTAATTTGAATCAGTTTGAAAAAAGTGTTCCGACTCCCCTGGGATGCTCGCTCTTTGCAAATAGGAGCAAGCTTAATGTTGCTTCTATTAGGCCTTCTGACTGTCTCGTCCTTTTCAATCCTTGATCTCTTTTAAAATGGCTCCTATAGGCAATAAGAATGCCACGCCTCCTTCCTACATTGTCAATCATAGCCCCGATTCAGATTCTTTCTGCATACAGAGGAATGGTACTCAGTCAACGGGTGATTTTAAAGGTTGCGCCAATGTTGCAAATTTGACTGGGGAGGACAGATCTTTGTATGTAGGCGAACCTGTCTACTTTGTTTGCAGTAATGTAGCATTTCCATGGTTACCCAGGGATTGGCAGGGAACTTGTTATTTAGGGATCCTGTTACCCAGGGTATTCATAGCCAGTACTGTAGAGGTTTCAAGGTCTCGTCCACGGCGGGGCGAGAATAGTGACACTCCAGCACAAGTTCTGGGAGACATAGCAAAATCCTTTGTGCCATTTTGGGGACAAATAATGAACTCTAAGGCTATCAGGAGACTAGCGAGAGTACTGGGGAGAACCATCAACCGGACCACTGACATACTCTATAATATGACTTTAGAACAGAAAGCAATAAGGTTAGTAGCTCTTCAGAACCGGATGGCATTAGATGTCATCCTGGCTGAACGTGGAGGGGTATGTAAATTAGTGGGATCCGCTTGCTGTGTTTTTGTGCCAGATTCCTCCCCAACTATCTTCAAGGCAATACAGAATCTGCATGTCCTAAGTTCAGAAGTGCATGTTCCCGAGGGAAACTGGGATCTTAGCGCTTGGTTCTGGGACTTCTTGCGATCTTGGGGTTGGAAGGTACTTTTGGTCTTGCTGATCATTTTGGGAATTCTGTTGTTACTTTGTTGTTGTATACAATGTCTTCCTGGTATATGTTCGATGCTAGGGGGATTTTGCGCACAGGCGATGGTTACATTAGGACGCAAGGTATATGCCCCAGACAAGAACTCCAATGAATATGTGCTCAAAGAAATTCTGGTAACCGATCTAATGGCAATAGATATCTCTGATAGCTATTCAGGGTGTATGGACATTGAGACGTGGAGCTATTCGTAAAGTGATTAGAAGTAGTTTAGCGCTTGGCATAGGCCAAAAGGAGGGTTTGTCAAACGGAAAATCATATTATACCCTCTAGATCGTATGTATATATATTGGCCTAGGCCAAGTTACTCTGCAAGGAAATCCGCGTTGCAAGGTCCTGACCTTAGATCTGTGTTAGCCGCCATTTTAGGTTCATCCGCCATTTTAGATTCTCACTCTAAAGTCACCCTGTGTTCTAAGATGGTGGACAGTGTCGTTCTGAATGTAACATGGCCGTCTTGACCTCTGTGCACAAGTTAATATGTAAACTACCCACAGGCCAAATGTTAGGGTCATGTACTGAGAACTTGTCCTTCGTTGACCTGCATATAGAGGATTACCTGTGCCAACAAAGCTAATCCATGAACATATATTGTGTACAGTACTGTTTGAGCATCTTATGTGAATACTTGTTTTACTATATTGTATAAAGATATGTGCAAAGGCTCAACGTGAAATCCGAAGACACACTGTTGCTATTGTAACTTGTTGGCGAATGTATTACGGATAACCCCTAAATGTATGGATGCATAAATTAGGAATGAACTCGGCACGAACCCTAGATCCGAGATTCATTAACTTACAAGTGGGTTGGACATCATGTTTTGGAGTCTATAAAAGGTGCGACTATTCTGATGTACAGCCCCACTCACTGAACACACCGAACAGGGCTGGTTTTCGCTGTGTTGTACTGAGGGCCTGATAGCTATCTGTTGCTTTGTCCTTTGAAACTGTTCAGTTGTAGAATAAAGATCTGTGTATCTTTTGAACCCACGTTTGGTGTATTTCCTTTTGGGGTACTCAGCCTCGATATCTTCTTTTTGCTTTCACAAGTGGACACTGTTCAACTCGGAACAGCACTGCGCCTGGCTTCAGTGTCATTCTAACTGGTGCCACCCACTACAAAAGCCCTACATCATGGGCGCTGGTTGTCCATAAACTTTCCAGTACTTGCTCTAAGTCACTCTGAGTAAATGGGGGTCGGGTGTCAAGGGCCAGCACGGAACATTGTACCTTGCAGTATTGTACCATAATATCACAAGGGATACAAAATTGCTAACACAATCTCTCCACCGTCATCACTGTCCTCAAAGAACTCTGCATCTGTCACTTTCTTGAAGGGCACAGTTTGGTCAATACACAGCACTGTCCACCACTTGCACCCATGAGTATCTGTCCCAGCCACAACAATTCTTTTGGCCGACACAACCAGGCCCTGCAAATCTAGGGACAGTATTGTGACTGCCACAAGCTCTTGGGTTACCACAGGTTAGAAAATGAAGTCTGATGGTACCCGCCAATACGCCTTGGCAGTCTGGGGCACTGCATCAAGCAATACTGTTTTCCATAGACAAACATGTCTGGGTCTACGGCGATGCTGTGGACCACCACCTCTCCTCCTCTAGTCCGAATGATGACCTGAATGATGTGAATATTAGCCTGCGTCGCATCTAGATAGGACTTTGAATGTTAGCATGCCTGCACCTATGCGAAACCTGAAGACTAGCATAGGCCACACTTAGAATTGTGGACATTGGCCTGCGTCGCATCTAGATAGGATTGATTGAAGGATAGCATGCCGGCATCTAGATGAAACATGAATGTTAGCATGTGCCACACTTAGAATTGTGAACACCAGCCTGCGTAGCATCCAGATAAAGTTGTGAATGTTAGCATGCCCTAACCTAGACAGATTTCTAAACACTAGCCTGTGCCGCATCTACATAAGACTGTGAATGTTGGCATGCCCACACCTAGATACAATTCAAAACATTGGCCTGCACCGCATCTAGAAGGATTATGAAGGCCAACAAGTGCATTCTGTAAATGTTAGCATGCTAAAGGTCAGGTAACCCACTAACCAATATAATCTCAAACTCTGCATACTTATCTCACTCCTCTCACTATCGTACTCCCTCTTCACCTTTCTAACCCATCCCACCTTATCATTTATAGATCCACCAGAGCGCCTGGGGACCAATTCCGTTGGTGACGGTGCGCGGTACAAATACCTTTAACATTTAACATTTAAAGCACACATACCTGGGGTGGCACATACCACCCCGAAGCCTGTGAAGGAAATGGTCACTTTCAGCTTGCCCAACAAATCCCATCCCAACAGATTTATGGGGTAAGCCTCTGAGTATAGTAAGGGTGCACGCACCACTTTCCTTCCTATTTTGATAGCTACCTCTTCTGTGCAGGGAACCGTGGTGACAGCTCCAGAGAATCCTTGCATGTCGAGAGTTTCACCTGGTAGCGGGAAGTTTCCTTCACTGTTGCATGATTTAGTGGTACCTGTATCGACTATAAAGATGAATTGCTTATTACCTATCTCAGCACCCACCAAGGGTTCGTTGTCAGGGTGGGTAGTCATCGACAGGATTGGGCACGCAAGAGCTTTCTGTGGGCTGTCCTAATCAGGATTGTTATTAGTATCCAAGAACATGAAGGGGTTTCCTCCCATGACACCGACCCCTTGGTAGGGTGCTACTGTTCCATTCGGCACTGCATTAGGTTTGGGCATCTGGCCTCCATATAGGGTATTCTGATAGGCCGCTTGTGGCTGCACACTAGGCGGTGCTTGGGCCTGCATGTGTGGGGGTTTGGGGGCAACTGGGTGTGGGCCTGATGTATTTCATGAGGTATGGAGATGAGCCTGGGTGGCTGTGGTAGTGTTGGGGCATGTTGACTGTATGCGTTATACCCTGCCTCTTGCCTGCTTCTGTATTCTCTTACAAAGTGTCCCCATTTCCCACAGCTCCAACACTGAGACAGTCCCATAGCACCTCTGGCTCCCAACCCACTGAACCCCCCTCTACCCACTCTGCTCCCTTGAAACCCTCCTCTGCCCTGCTGCTTATCTCCTTGATGCCACTCAGGAAACTGAAACGAGGGTACGCCATCCCACTGCCCCTGTCCTCCACCTGGCCAGAACTCTGCTATCCTACCTCTGTGCGAGCTACAGCCCGCTCCGCTGAATTTCCCTCAGTGTTTGCCATCACAAACCCCTTCCACTGCTATTTTAGCTAACTTATTCTGTACTAGTTTCACTTCCTCCTCCTGCAACTTGTGAGCTGTTTCCTTTTCTCATTCTTTAATCCTTTTGCAATGGTGTATTACTATAGTCTGAATCTCGGGCCACCCCTTCGCCTCTATGCCCACTATCTTGTCAAGCACTTTCTGTACTTCTTTGGGCAATCCCCTTTTGACAGCGAAATAAAAAAGCAGAACTGATCGGTCCCACTGGTCCTCTGACTCTCCTCGCCACATCTCCTGCACTTTTCAAATGTATTGAGCTGCATCTTCATTGTCCCCATATTATAGTGCATTATGGACTGTAAATCAGGTGTGTTGGGGTACGCCCATCGCAGTGAGACCCACACTTGTTCTCTAATATTATTGAAAGGTGCTCCATCATGCGCATAATTGTCTAGATTTACTCCAGGGTACCCTGCCTTAACCCACACATCTCCAGCCTGGTCCCCCACAATTGCAACAAGTAGGCTTTTCATGTCTCCTAGCACCAAAGGAACTCCCTGCTGTCAGTTTCTAGAATGCATATATCCACTTCCAAGCCACGGCAGTAAGGGCCTGGAGCACCTTCATCAAATTACTTATATCCATCTGCGTCCATTTCGCATCCGTAGAAGGCCAATTCGCCCTTGTGTATTAACTGTATTTGCTTGGCTAATCCTTGCCCCGCTCACAACTTCCCTTTTTCCTTGCCACCTCTACCCGCCCAAACCTGCTCCTCAATCGTTCATCCCACAAAATTTCTACCCTTGGCATAATTTCTGGAGCCCCTTGTGCCTCACCTCCCTCATCTTCAAACTCTTCCACACTGTCGCAGTCTCCTTCCTGTCCCTCTTTGTGCACCTCCCTCTCCAACCTCACTGTTCTATAACACACACTTTCTGCACCCGATCGTTACTTCTGTGTTTCTCAACACGCACATCCTTAATGGTGGTGCTATCCAGTCTGAACAATATGTCCCCTTCTTTTACTGCCCTCAAACGGGTCAACTCTGCTTGCGTTGCCTCCAATACCTCCTCTAACTCATTCTGTGATTTGGTCTCCCACTGTGTAATGCTATTTGGGGTTGTTGATATGGGGGTGTAGCGGTGGCAGGAGGGGCACATATGTTGGATTGTTGTATCCTGTAGCTGGGCGGGCGATGAGTGGATAGACCCCCTCTCTCTAGGCTCAGGTCAAGGCGCTTCCTCTGGAGCTGTTGTGGTTACTACATTTGGGGGGGCACTACCTTTGCATTGGGGCATACACCTGGCAGCAACCTCTACATCCTCCTCCATTTTCCACAGGTCTAAGATCTATTTTCGCTTCTGCAGTTGTTTACCCTTATACCTAGAGGTTAGAAACGTGCTCATGTGCTCTAATATCTCTCTATTATTAGAACCATGCTCTGGCCAGGGGCGTGGCATTCCCCTTTGGGTCTCTACCAACCACTCCTTGTGGTACTTCTCTATTTTGTGGTCCTTGTACATGGCAACACACTATACATATATACTCCAGTGGAGTCAGTTCACCCATATTAACAATGGTATATTTAATAAAAGCTTTTAGCTGTATGTCTCGCGCAGTGTTATTGTAACCGCTTCTACGAGTCCTCTGTTCCCACCTCCCGGTCGCCTTCTGTTCATGCCCCCCCTATTCACTCACTCCCACCCTTCTCACACCGCACACTCACATTATCTATACTGACCATCCCTTGGCCTCAACCGAGTTCATGATAACAGCTCAATACACTAAAACAATAATGTAAAATAATAAGCTAAAACAACGACCACTGCTTTTCCTCTTTCCCTTACCCGGAATATATTGGGCACAGGAAGCTGAGCCCTCTAATTATACAGAGCTCCTACTTTTTTTTCTCCTTATCACAGTAACAATTGGCGCCACCATTTCCATTACTCAGAGAGGATCCCACACTCCTTTTTTCCTCCTTCTAATCTCCATAATAATAATAATTATAATAATAATAATAATAATAATTATTATTATAATATGAAAATACAAAACCTGCCACGTGGCCTTTCCACACTCTCCTGTCACCCACACACAGACACACATCACTTCCCCACTCACTCTTAGCACTTTTGTTGTTGCTCCCAAGAGGTGTACTAATGTTTGTGACTTCACCCGAGCTCCTGCATCACGGGGTCACACCAACGGCCTGCACTCTCCGAGGAGCCACGCCCGCTTGAAAGAGCAGACAGGAATTCTGTGAAAATGGCTCCTGTATACCACTGTGGGTTGCGCGCCTGGCACTGGTGACTGTAGGTGGGCACGGCCCCTCCAGAGATGCGGCCTGGAAGCCTCCCTCTTCGCGGGTGTCGCTGGGATCACGTCAGGGTCACCAAAAATGTAGAGAAGCCCTAAATGCTCACACCAGAAAAAACACAACCCACTAGGGAAAAAGGCTCATCATACCTCTTGCAAGGAAAACAGTTGTATTTCCAAAAAAATAGAAATGCACCAGCAAAGGACTCTACTGCCACAGAGCGTTCTGGCAAAATCAGTACGAACAACACTTTATGAAGGCATACAGCGTCATCAGTGACGTGAATTACATAATGTGAAAACCCACGTGGCTGGTTGGTCGACACCCTATACATAGGCTAACTATACCACAAGGGATCCCAGGCCATTGGTCCCAGCCCTATCTGTCGATCTCCTTCCACATGGGCTCCTCCTTGCGCGTCATCAGGCATGACCTGTAACTAACTGGCAATTATATAAAGAAAAAACAATATTTGCTCTACCTCTAACCTGATGTGCACCTGGTACTGCAGACATGGGCTAAGAGGATACTTCGAGGCCATCGCTTCTTACAAACTACAGCTCGATTCCAAACATGTTGGTGCCCAACCAAAGTTCCCCAGCCTAGTTTTAGCTGTATCGTTTTATCCCTTTCGGCACCTCGCAGCACAAAATCAGGTGGCCTATGGTGAAGGAAACTGATCCCTGTTTTCAGATATTTTCTGATCGAATGGGGTTTCGTTTTATGGTTGGTGGTCTGGGACTGACCGGTATCTTAGAATGCTGTGGGTCTTGGGGCTGAGGCTTTTGGGTGCTATTACTTAGATCTGGGACAGGAAGGGTCAGAGGCTTGTGCCCTCCTTCTCATGGGATCGCTTTTCTCAGTGAGCTCTCAATCCCCCTGTGGCCTTGCAGGGTGCATTCCTTCTGGGATACGAGATGTTGGCAACAATGAAGGGTCTATCAATCTCTGTAGCTCTGACCTTCCTCACCGGTACCCAAGCTACAAACTATTCCCTCCTGCGTACACTTTATTTATATGTGTGTGGATAGGGCCTGCAGCCCTGGCTTCAGCACAAAACTAGGCCTTGATTCCAATATGGCTACTACTATCTAAAATGGCGTCTGAGTCCCCTTATACTCTAGGGCAAAAACGTGCACCCCCCCTTCCCACACTATGGCCTCTAGCGACACCCTCCTCCCCCTGTAACCTCCCCTAGCTCCTACTGCACATTCACAGGCCTATGTTTCATCCGAAAGCGCTGGTGGGCCTGGGACCATTGTTTCTCCTTCCCAACAGCTCTTAGGATATTGTCACTTTTCATCAATTCAAACAGGCAGTTCATTTTCTTAGATTTAAAATCACACAAGAGTTTGTGGTAAAACACAAGCGTTGTTATAGGTGATTTCAGTGGCTTTTCCATACAGGAGTGCACTCGGTCTAGGCGCAGTTGTCGGACCACATGGTCCACCCATTACAAGTCACGTAACCAATGCCCCTTCTTGACTGCTTTTCCATCAACTCTATGCAACTGCTTCAACTTGACAGTGATGCCTCATTCAGTCACCTGTGTCACATTCTCCTGACACTGTCATGGCATGTTTGGCCACTATGCATTTGTCACACTTTGCATTACCTGGCTTGTTCCAATGCTTGTTTCCTCATGACATACAGTTCCTTGAACTCTCTTGGCTTTTGCCAAGGTTTGTTTTCTCATATACCTTCGCATATAATGCACAGTATCTTGTATCAGGCATATTCCCAAACTTTCTTTCACTCTGCTCAATGTTCATGAATGTTCAACACTTGCATCCATTCTGTTCGTTATTCAAAAGTACTTATGTTTGCTTTCACTTCGTTCGGTATTCAAAAGTACCTGTAACTGCTTTCAGATCATTTGGTATTTAAAAGTACTTGTAATTGGTTTAACTTTGCATTAAATCAATGTTCTGTACTTGCTTTTCATATGCGCCTGCCAACCCGGTGTTCCCCCTCTTGGTTTACTCAATGGTTGGATTGTACATCTCGTTTGTGAGGTCCTCGACCGCCCCAGGTTTTCTTTATCCTGTGCGGTACCTCGCTCTCTCTCTGTCCGAGCGGCTTCCCATGCCTCTGCTCACCCAACGATGCTCCACTTGCAGCTCGGGGTCTTTACTACTGTTTCGCTCGGTCTTGCCGGCCTCCCACTTGCGGTCTGCCACTGGCCTCCAGTATCCTTCAGCTGCGCTTCCCGCTGCATAAACTCTGCATCACTGAACGGGCCTCGGGCACTCTGCTTTCCACACCACTGATCTGGAGAGGTCTCCTGTACCCTGCAGTCCATGGAGATTGTATGATTTGCCTCACTGATGGGCAGGAGAGAGAAAGAAGGCAACGTGACCACAAACTGTGCAATGACACTGTTATGCAAGGGAAGCACAAGAACGATCTCAAGCTAGTGGAGAAAAAGAGGCAACTGAGAACTGCCATTGGGTCATTAAAAAACGGGTCCTACCAAAATATTTAGAATTGGAAAAAATTGGTAAAAATCCCTGCACCTTAAAAATTGGTGTAAGCATCAGCGTGCGAGACTTAAGCAACAAGATTCAGAGTTGATGCTAGCGAGTCTCAAATTTAATAACCCAGTGCATGTAACCATTTAAAACAGAGCAAAGATTAATGTGGTATCGAAATCCCAATGGGTTACTCACTTTCAAGCACTTTACTCGGGGGGATCAGGCTCCGCCTCCCCTTGATAATCCAGCAGTAAATACAATGGAATGTTACAGCTGGATTGATTTCTCACCACAAATTATATTCAGTGTTATTGCAAGTGCCAGTCAATCAAAGGCACCAGGTACTTATAATTTATCTAACAAGGTCCTTAAGGAAAATTTGAAGGCATGGTCTGCTATTTTATCGATCTTATTTAATGACATTGTTAAAAATGGACAATACCCATCATCTTGGAGCAAGTCTTACATAATACCAATCTATACGCGTGGTCTTCAATGTGACCCTAAGAATTACAGCCCTATTTTAATCATCAAGATGGACAGTAAAATCTTTGCTGGAATTTTGTTGAATCATCTTGAAATTTGGGCAAAGGAAGTGGGGAGATTAAGTAAATGGCAGACAGGATTCAGAAAAAATCACGGAACAATAAATGGTCTACATCCTTAAATGTCTCCAGGATTCAGTTAGGGACAGTCGGTATAAAACCATTCATGTTACCTCAATTGACCTGAGTGAGGCATTCGACATGGTCAGTAGGAATTGACTTTGGTGGAAATTAAATAACTGGGGCATTCCACGGGGCCTTTTAAAACTGATAATCAAATTGCATGATTCAACATCGATCCAGGTAAGGCTTAACAAGGCGGGGGCTATGACTTAGGCAATTATGGTTGACAATGGTCTAAGACAGGGCTGTATTTTAGCCCCTTACCTTTTCAACCTCTATGTCTCATGCGTGGCTGAAGAAATTGGCAGTTCTGCTTTGGCGCCTTCCAAAATCGGGTCCATGAGAGTTGTCTGGAACACATATGCTGACGATTTTCTCTTGCGTGATACCTCTGTGGTTGGTTTGCAAAGGGTAACGACTGCTTTTAAGGGGTAGGCTAATACAAATTATCTATTGATCAATGCAGAGAAAACTAAGGTTTTGACATTCACTTAAAAAAAGAGCATAGCTCAGAGCAATTGGTTTCTGAGTGAAGTGCAATTGGACAAGGTCACACGTTTAATCTATTTAGGATTTTACATCACTGGAACTTTGAACAGAGATAGAATGTTAAGTTGTTGTATCCCATGAACTGATCAGATGAGCGAGCAGATGAAATACATAAACAATACATTCTGTAAATTCTCCTTGGACCCTTTAGTTAAATATTGCACCTCAACAGCGATCCCAAAGCTACCGTATGGAGTTGAGGTTTACGCTACATGGATTCTTTCAATATTACAACAAATGGAAAGTGGGGTTTGGAGAGGTGTTTTGGGTATTCCAAAAGCAGTTCCAACATCGACAATACTATATGACCTTGGCATTTGTGGTATTAAATCGATGGTCAGATGGAAGGGGCTGGCATTTTATTGCAAAATTTTGTTTTTTGTTCCGACTCAATATATGAGGAACTGAACTAAATTATTCAATTAAAAACAGAGAAAGATGTCTGTATTTTTGGCAGTTTGTGATAATATACTGTGTGAAATAGAATCATCAGTTGAAGCTTTAAAGACTACTCCTAACAGTGTAAAAAGAAGTCTGATGAAATTTGATTGGTAATATAATTAATGAATTTCACAGTCGAGTCAAAATGTTCTATCTGAGCCATGAACATAAGGCTTTGGGATGTTTAGCTGTGCACTGGAACTTATTCCTCTGTCCAAAATTTTGAAAGGACTTCATGAGATTTATATGGAATTGCTACAAAACACATGAAGTTCGGAAACATTTTAAAGACTTGAAGGTAGATGGTGCACACTGTCGATTCAGAATCTGACTATTGAAAATGTGGACCATCTGATAAAGTACTGTAGTAAGCTGAACTCCAAACGACAGACTTTTTTTGCCAAAGTTTTGGGGAAACTGAAGTTTTGCAATTTGCAAAGTCTTTGGAGATTATGGCCCGCATTACGAGTTTGGCGGTAACCATGCCGCTATTGGCGGCATGGCTGCCGCTGAAATCGCGTCCGGGTCCTTGGAATGAGGATTTACCGGGCCATTCCGAGTTCGGAAGGCCCGGTAATTCCTCCCTCCAAGGACCCGGACACGGTCCTTCCCCATTCCCATTTCAGCCCCCATAGGGCTTAATGGGAATGGGAGAGGGAGCAAACAACGGGCCATTACGAGATGGCCCGTTGTTTGCTCCCTCTTCCCCTCGCGGGACCCGGTACGCACACCTGGTTTTCCCAGGCGTGCTTACTGTGTCCCGCAAGGGGAACTCGTAAAGCGGCGGTACGGGGTGAACGGCGCCGGCACCTTTTTATGGCGCCGTTCACTCCGTACCGCCAGGGTAGTAATGAGGCCCTATGTCTGAGTGGGGCTAATAGTCAGTATGTATTTCTGTAGTGGGTTATTAAATTCATTACAATTGAATAAAATTGATTAATTACATTTTTTTGTGGAAAAAAATGAATTGATTTATTTTGATGTTTTACAGAATGTTGAGATGAAATTTGACGCTTATATGTCCGTTTTTTCATTTAAGTTTGTATAATTATTAAGGTTGAACATTTTGTTTTAGCCAATAAACAATTAAATACAAAATTTAAAAAATAATCTGAGATGAACAGTTTCAATTATCCCCTTTTGCCATTCCCTTCATTGCCTTCTTTTTAGGAGCAAAAGTGTTTTCAAAGTGCTATGCCTTGTGTTCAAATGTTTGCATAACCTTATCTAGGAAAATAGATCAACTTTTACCTCCGGTCAGGTCTCTCAGGTCATCGGATAAGGATATCCTTATGTCACCTAAATCAAAGTTGAAATCCTACAGAGATCTCAGATTCCCAGTAGCATGTCCTTGTCTATAGAATGTACTCCCTCCATCCTTGCATCAGGGGAATAACTATATCCCGTTATGTAAATCTTTGGAAACATTTCTATTTGTGCAGTTTGTGCTACCTGTAACTCACATGTGTGTGCATGCCTTGATGCAGTTTGGTCTGCCTGCAGTGAAATAGAAATCTCCTAGAAGTGTAGACTCTCAGGACTAGACCATGACAACAGCCATTACCAGCGGCCTCCTGTTGGCTTATTTTTCATGCTACAAAAAGTCCAAAACAAAGCTGCTTAACACCTTTTGCAACTTCAAGGACATAACCAGATCACCCAAGCCATACACATGCCCAAATGGCTCTCGATTAAATGGACGATTGAATTCAGAACTCCATGCGTCAATCATTCTGCCTTCCGTGGCAGGGGTTCCTAAACCCGCATCAGGAAATTAATCTACTACAAGCCAACCAAAATCCTTCAACTGTAGCAACTGTGGCAAACTTAAATCAGAAATGCCATTTAGGGCCATCTTCCTTTTTTACTCTAAAAAAGCTAAGGGGACCTATTTCTAGGTGGCTTCACAAAAAGGAAAAACACCAAGCCTTCAAAATATCCCTGAAAACCTGGCTATTCAAATGAAACACTAACATGGCAACTTTTAATGCATGACCAACACCAAGCATCTTGGATCAACATCAACACAAATATATATATCTTATTCCCGGAGACATAAATGAGACAGAACCTTCTCTGTGTAGTGTACACTCACCAACATTAAACTCACCCCAACAGAATGCTTCTGCCAAGGAATTAAGGCGATCACACTCTTTTGGGCCGGTCTCCCTGCACTTCTGCATCATGTGCAATGATCCCACCATGGACCCTGGGAGATCAGACTCCTTCAGGTCAGTGTCCCTGCACCTCTTTCAACAGTATCAAAATAAAAAGAATTATTCAATTTGGAGATGACAGCTCTACATTTTTAGCAAAGCTTGATTGATAATCCTGAACCAAGATTTTAATTATAACTAACCCCATTCGCCAGAGCATTTCCCCATTACCTACTGCCATGAAACATAAAAGGATCCAACATGAGTCAGATGTGGACTGTGGTTCTCAATAGGTCAATATTAGGGATTTTATATGGACAAACCAAAGCATTTGTCTCAAGGCAAAGTATGTGTATGAAAATAACTCAAAAGTGGTCAGGGTGGCTGGCTGTGCACTAAACTAAACTTCAAAGCCTCTCAGGAAGGTTGAAAAGGTCCAAAGTAAAAGTTCAATTTTTGTTAGGGACAGAACCAGTCCTTCCTTGTGTCAAACAAGAAAAGAATGTCTCTCACAGTCTTGACATTTCAGCCCATAAGTAATGCCTCAGTTTGATCTCCTTGACAATGTCATTGTGCTTTTAGTGGGCAGTCAGTACGGTTCCTACTCCCGGGCCTCAAGTATACACTGGAGCCTGATGTTAGTTCTGTAGTCGTGTCAAGCTGGCCTTTTCCTGTGGCTACAAGCCTTGGATTGATAGGAGGCATGTATATGGCACTTTCTGTGCCCGTCACCATCTTCCTCACTCAGGGTCCTGTTTCTACCTCCTCCCAACCCAAACTTTCTCTCCTTCTCATTATCCTGCTATGAGCTTCGAGGGCTATTCTTACTATGTCCCTCTATTTTTCTCTATCACTGTACTTCTGCACCTCATCGATGCTTCGCCTTGGGCTCCTTCTGCTGCCCATTCTATGCTCCTCTTCTTCTATCAGTCACCACCTTCTTCTCCTACTATTCTTCACCAAATTTTACTCTCCTCCTCTTTCTCTTCACTATTCCTGTGGAGACTCTGCATCATCTCTCCCCTTCACTGTTCGCCACTTCATCCTTAGACACCTCTATATTATCAGTTGGCTTCTCTGAACAACTCCTCCTTGACCTCACTTACCACCTCCTTCTTAAACACACCTATAACAAGAGCCAACTTTGCAATCTTTCACTCTCTCTGTCTCTGTCTCTCTCTCTCTCTCATTTTCCCCAGCCTTCTGGGTTTCTCTCTTCATAAGCTCTGAAGTGTCGCTCCTTTCAAGCACTTGGGTCTCTCTCCTGAGTCACCTGTGTCTTTTTCTGTTCCCAGGCTCTGACATTTCTCTCTCTCCAGCCTCCCGGGGCTCTCTCTCCCCACTTTTCTGTGTCTCTCTCTCCCCTCAGTATAAGGTTTATGTCTCTTACCATTCTACTGGGTCTCTACTCTACTACTACTCTTACTATCTCCTTTTCACCTGAGGCTTCTGCAATCCTTTTCCCAGCCTCCTGGGTCTCTCCTCTAGCCTCCTGTTTCCTGCCCCATCTCATTCTGCACTCATCCCCAGCCATCTCCAAATGAGCTCTTCCTCTGGACTCCCACTACCTTCTGTTGCAGGACTTCATTTTATAGGGCTTTGACCCTGCATTCCAGTCTCTCTGCCCTGAGGGAACTTAGGCGTGTCTCCATATGCAAGTGGTGTGGCGGTTGCTTGATGGGCCCCACCCCTGTTTTACTATGACACTTACCGTTGGATGATCGCTCTCTGGGTGAGGTCTCCCCTCTGCTTGCCAAACCCTACCCCCACCACTGGGGAGGAATCCCATAAACTGACAAGCCTTAGACGTATGTGGATGGAGACCCTGTGTGATGAACGCTAACTGCAAGGGGTTTTCTGTCTAAGTTTGGGACCCACTTTATACCCCTGTGGTTTTGGCTATAGTTTTCACACCCGCAGGATCTTCTATGGTGGTTATGTGTGACAAGCCCCTATCTACCATACGTGAAATGGTGGGGGTAACGAAGGAATTCTCCCTATTTCACCCCTGGGACCAGCATAACCTGGCTTGTGGTGGTAACTGCCCTCCTTCATAACCCCACCATCGACCAGGAAGGTCAGCATGGGGACTATGTGTGAGAAATGTAATGTGGTAAGAGATGGAGGTGTGAGCAGTGTGACAATCTACCAGACCAACATACCACGTTAATGGAACAACAACGCTGCTCACTTCTGTAGTCTGTCATATACACACCCCATATCAGCAGCTACACTGATTTCACAGTGCTGACATCCACATTTATTTACCTTGGGCTCTCCCCTCTAGATGAAAAACACACCAAAATGCCCCTGTCATTAACCACATAGCTTCATACAGGCATTCAAGACTAGGGTACTTCATACCTGCAAGTATCAGCACTGCAGTATTAGCCGATGCCATTTCTTTATCCCACGCCAAATCTACCCCCCCGCCCGCTCTCCTCTTGCAGGGCCATGCACAACAAGTCTACCAACATTGACAGAGGTGTACTATCGAAGACCATTTAACATTTCATTACATTACATTATTCTGCAATAGACCCAGGGCTAAATCACCATACACTGGTATTCTAGACTGCCCAGGCTTATCCTTTTGTGCAAAATGTTTAAGTACACGATCAAGTCTTTGCTTCAGCAGAGGTCAGGTTTTTAAGCTATCCAGATAGTTAAAATCATGCATAAGAAAAAAGGAGAGAAAAGCCCTTCTAATGTATGCTCCCTTAGACCATGAACAGCCATGAATAGGAAGATTATATAGACAGGAAAGCTGGGAGGAAATAGGGACATGTTTAAAGGAGGGTGGGTTTTCAACCGTAGCTTGTTTTCTTTATTGGTTAAGGCACTTATACAACCAAACAGTGTATCAAAGTGCCATAAGACAAAAGGGGAGGGAACAAGGGAGAAAATAAACATTGAAAATTGATAATGGATAAAAAAGAAACAAACTGTCCTACTAGGTCTGGTGACATTCAGAGCATGCAAGTGCAGTGAAGAGAAAGGAAAAGGGTGGTTGGGTGGGGGTAAGTTCTATCAGGGTCCCCCACGGGGGGAGGAAATGCAAGAGGTGCCTGTTGGAAGGCACCAGGTAAGTGCATAGACAGAGACGTTCCAGGTGAAGGGAGAAGGTCTACTGCCCAATTGGTAGCTGCTGGGTGAAGGCAAACCCCATGACAGGCGGGTGTGGGCCCCAGAGGGCAGTGCAGGGGGTGTGCTGGTGGCAGCTGAGCAGGGGGCCGGGATCCTTTGTACTCTTGAGGGATCAGGCCGCCAATCTCAGCACCAGGGTGGATGGTTAGCTCGGGAAGGGAGAGGAAAGGAAAAGGCGAAGAGAAAGGTCTTGAGTTGTTTGTAGAACTTGAGGTGGTCCGGTTCCAGACCGAGAGCGATAGGGAAACTGTTCCATAGGAGGGAGCCAGCTGAGAAGAGGGCTCTGCCCCCAGCTCTCTGCTTGGAGAAGCGTTTGACCAGCAGAGAGTTGGAGTGAGAAGATCAAAGGAATCTGGAAGGAGAGTATTTAGTGAGAGAAAGCTGCAGGTAGTGTGGTCGCAGGCCCCAGACAACCTTGTAGATGATGCAAAGGGTCTTGAATTTGATCCTTGCAGCAACGTGAGCCAGTGGAGAGTTTTTAGGGCTGGAGGGATACAGTCCCTGTGCTTGAGGCCAAGGATAAGTCTTGCAGCCCTATTCTGGATTAGTTGAAGAGGGTGGAGGGAGGAAAGAGGCGTGTTTAGGAAGAGGCTGTTACAGTAGTCCAGCCTGGAGAGGACCAGTGCTCTAGAGACATTGAGCTTCGGTGGAAGGTGAGGAAAGGGAGAATGCCTCCAAGGAGGTAAAGCTGAAAGCGGGCCTTCTTGGCAAGGTCCAAGATGTGAGGAGTATAGGAGAGAGAGGAGTCGAAGATGACCCCAAGGGTTGTGGCTTCAGTGGAAGGAGAGGGAGGTGAGCCCATAGATGGTGGTCAGAGTGAAGGAGGGAAACAGGGAACAGGATGACTCTCGGTCTTACTGGCATTAAGACAGAGATCCTTGGAGGTGCACCAAGACTCAATACCAGACAGGCAGTAAGAGAGGACAGAGGAGGAAGAAGGGGGGAACTTGAAGAAGAGTTGTGTGTCACCTGCGTATCAATGGAAATGAGGAGAGAAGGCAGAGATCAGGTGTGCAAGAGGTGCAAGGTAGATGTTGAAAAGCCAAGGGGAGAGGTTGAAGCTGTGAGGAACACCACATGAAGAAAGAGTGGTGGTAGATGAGAAGGAGACCAGGAGCACCTGGGAGGGGCAATCAGCGAGGCAGGAGGTCAACCAATTCAGTTCCGGGTCATGGAGCCGCTTTATGAGAATAGAGTGGTTGACTGTGTCAAAGGTGGAGGAGAGGTCAAGAGAATGAGAACAGCAGGAGAGTTTGAGTCAAAATTTGCAAGCAGTCCTTCACGGGTGTTTAGGGGAGCAGTTTCCAGGCCAGTGGATGCTCAGAATCCAGATTGATGGTCATGTAGACAACCAACAAACTCAGTGTGTTGGGTCAGTTGGGGAAAGACCAACTTCTTCAGTAGTGTCCCAATGAAGGGTGTGTTAGAGATAGCCAAAGCCCTGGGCCGGGCCTCCTGGAAGTTCTTGAGGCCTGCTAGGAACTTTATGGGGATTGCTGCCTAACCAGCTAACATAACAAAAGTGGCATCATGTCCCAACAGATAAAAAGAAGTGCTAAACCATTACATAAACAATGAAATTAAAAACTATCAAAACTCCTTTGAAAATCTGGAAATTCTAATTCGATTAACAGATCACATTTGGGGAGGCAGAATTGGAAAGGGAAAACACAAAGAGTGGAGCAGTGTTTGGTTTAGATGCAGTGAATGCGGACGTGGATGTGCAAACAGGGATGTGGGTGGGGAGGGGCATCCACCTACAAGGGAAAGGAAGGCATACATCAAAATCCTAAATTCAAGTTCAATTGCATTTAGAGTTGGGAACAAAGCATTGCACATGTGCCTGCAGCTTAATCGTGGCATGGTGTAGCATAACATAACATAGTGAATAGCCACATAGCAAAACCAGGCCCTGGCCTGGCATAACCAATACACCCCTCCTGAGGTATATCAGACTATTAGCACATGGTGGTAATAGCAAGAAGTGTTTTGGAGTTTTGGTGGGGGAAGTAAAAAGAAACCCTACTTTAATAGTGAATAAAGTAAATAGGCAAAATGAGTAAGAATATTAAATGTGTTTTTTTTATTTCTGTAGTAGTTAAATAACAAGTGTGTGTTCGTTCATAAAATAGGCATTTTAATTTCAAATTTGGTTAAAATGGGGCAGTTTAACATGGACGTGCATTAGGTACTAGACGGTTTCTCTATAATAAAGTGAATGCATTTTCTTATGTTTTGTCTTTCTCTTTGCAGGGACGTCATTTCATCAAAATGCCTGGGGTAGCGGAAGTGACATCACACGACCCTTGACGTCTGATGACATCACAGGAAGTGATGTCAATTGACCCCACCGTGAAGTGACATCACAGAAAGCGATGGAACACGACCTTTCAACCCTTGACAAAACAGGAAGCGGCATCACATAGCATTGTTTCTAAGTACACTATGAACAATATGGTTACAATACCACTGTAAAGTGATATACATTTCATACAAGAATGGATCACCATATGTATCATTATTATCAGTGCGTATAGGCCCATATTACGAAATCACTGTGAATGCAAGCAGAAGCCAAGGCCAAACGATAATGATGTGTTATTATATAGCACTTACGCTTAAGCGCTTCATATAGATCAATTATGCATACAATATCACCCAACCTGTGTTGGCACTCATTTATCAACCTCAGCAGGATGAAAGGCTGAGTTGACCTTGCTGTGAGTCGAACCTGCAGATCACACACACATTGCAGCGCTCAACCCACTGAGCTATCTTACCGGCTATATCTATCAGAAAACCAGCACTCCAGAAACAAAGAGTCACATGCTGCTGGCCACATCCCATGAGCCTCCATTTTAAAAAGAAATGTAAAGGCATTTTCTTTTTTAGAGGTAGCATTGGAGACCACAGTGGTAGCAAGGGAGACCTCAGAGGTTGCAGTTGCGACCACTGGCGACCCCTAAATGGCGTCCATGTCTCTCTAGCGTATTAAACAGAATGTGACACATGAAAAGGAGGTCCTACCAGAGAGTGTCTTGCCTGGGAAATACATGGTTGTTTCCCTATTTGCTTTTGAAGACGGAAGGTTCAGAATGCAGTCTATACCAGAAGGAACATTCTGATTGGCTGAAAGGAGGTCAATAATGATCCCCATGTGCTAATAAATAATAGTGTAAACCAGTGCAACAGCACTGGAAAGGTACAATGTCCCAAATAGGATGAGAGACACACAGGCAGACACCTCCTGCTCCAGACTCACGGCTTCTAGATGGGAAGTCTGCTGCTCTGGAGGGTGATTCTCAGGGTGCGAATAGCATGGGGGGGACAAGGCTCAGCAATCACAAGCCACAGGATTCCACCCTTCACTCGATTCGTTCACTCTATTCCTCAGGCCATTGCTGGTTTGATTCATTTATTTTATTTATTTAATTGCTTATTTATAACGCCTGTGTTGTTCCATGTTGACTTGCTTCCAAGGCGAGCACGTTGTGTTGCCCCTGAGCTATCCTCCCAAGACTCCTTACGATGTACTAACACCTGGCTAAAGAAAAAAATATTTGAGTCATTTTTGGCAACCGAAGCATGCCTCATCCTTTAAAGGAAATGGTGGCTTTCATGGGAAATAACTTCTTTTGTTGCTTTGTGGTTTATATAGCACTAGTAGGCCACCTTACACTTGCTTCCTTGTGCTTTGAGGCACAGTGGCATCTTGCAAAGCCCAGGAAAGAATCTAAATTAATGAATTAAAAGAAATGTTTAAACGGATGGTCCAGTGAGCTGTATTAAACAAAAGAGATGTTCATGCACCACAGGGCCTGGGCCAGAGGCACCCTGGGAATGACTAATGCCCTTGAAACGCAGGCTCTGTAGACCAGCTGGTTGACAATGAGGGTACTTTCCTTTAAGGAATACAATGGAATCAGATGCAATTCAATAATGCAATGTACTGTAATGTGATATGCTATGTTACACATCTTTTATACTGTGCCAAATGTTATGTTATGTCAATATCATTTGTAGGGCGCCAAATGAACACTGTAGTAGTTTCAGAGCACCTAGGCTTCTCCATGGACTGGTGCACTGTGGCCCCACCAGTGGTGTCCAGACCTTAGTCTGCTGGAGTAAAGAAAATCTTTAAGGGGAAGATAGAATGAGGAAGCAGGAAATAGATGCTACAAACAGAGGAAGGATGAGAGGTTTGTAGGAAAGGAGGGCTGCAGCAGTAGGGGGAGAATGTTTTGAGATTGCATGGGCGCATGCCAGTCTTGTTAGGTGGACTATAGTTCTGCAAAGGGGAGGCAATGGATAGTGTTCTATGTTTGTTCGTGTGACCCCCAAAGAAGACAGTGGTGTCATGCAGGCGCTATGGAAGCCCAGGCGGTTACGGAGCAACTGATATGCGTGTGGCAGAGTGAATAGACATGCTGTAGTGATGGTGTGTTGGTTGTATGTGTTGTGGACATCACAGGTCGTGCGTTGTGTGTTGGTGTGTTTTGGGTCTATGTCCGTGGAAAGAGAGGTGTTGTATGTGTGTTCTCGTGTTAGTGTTAGAGGTGTATGAGTGATGTCCGCATGTATGATGTCATGAGTGGATTGGATGCATGGATGCAGATGTCAGTGTTTGCGCTGAACCGAAGGGATCTTACTTCACTAAAGATAGGTCCTACGTAATGTGATCATTGGATTGCGTTTCAAAGGCAGGTTTGGAGAATTGCAAGTTAGTACACAATTTAATATCAGATGCATGAGGGGCTTGAGAGTGTTCTTGGGAAATCCTGGAAGTTTGGTGGCTTATTTGCCAAGGCATCTCTCCATGTTGTCCCTCACGTCGAACGGCAGAATGTTAACTATGTAACTTCCAAACCCGATGCAAGAGTGGTTTAGTCAAGAATAAACTGTTCATAAAAAGGTATGTGCTAAGGGAATACTAGAGTGGTTAAACTAGTAAGGCAACATTGAAAATGCCTGCCACCCTGATGTTAAAAAGGTTATGACGCTTTGAATGTCAACGTCATGTTATGCAAAGACTTTATCTTAGTTCACAGGGAGATAGCCAACTCCCAAGTCAGGCAGCGCACTATCAAAGTACAGTGATACGTAGCCATCCAGAGTGAGAAAATGTACTCTGCTATGCAGGCTGTATTTATTGGACAGTATGAAAGGCAGATGGGGATGTGTGACAAACAGGGTAGATAATGACAGAAGGGACAAGATGGCTGTCCTCTTGTATGCAGTGACAGTCTGGCACCAGTCTGTTAGGTTAGGCTACTATGCGTTGCCTCTTGTAGGAAGTAAACAATTCTTAACAAATTCAAAAACAATTGAATTTCTACACTGATCAGTCGGTACTACTGTTGTTGCAAAACCTCCCTGTACCAGTACAAGTTGCCCATTGCATCTGCAAAATTAATTGTTATGCACCAGTGCACTTTAGTTGACCCCCTCAAACCCTAATGTGAAATGGGGCTCATTTTACTTTGCATTACAACGCATACCTGGGCAAGAGTTCTTAAGGTGGCTGGAAGACACAAAGGGGCCATTGAATAAGGTTCACTGCTGCTAGGTCCTGCAAAGTAGCAGGGCAATTCGGTACCCCTGGTCAGAAACTTTGCAATAACATTTGTATTGACAAGTACACACATAAAATGTGTACAGGCTGACCAGTGCAAAACATTTTGTGCCAGGCGTTCAGTGAAAATGTCAATGCAAAGGTGTCTGAGACTGGGGCAATTTATGCCATTCAGTCCTATCTTGTGGTAGGGAGGCCAAGGACAGGGTTTTGTAGATGTCTAGCCGCAGAACGAGCAAATGCCCAAAAGAACCCACAAAATACATTTTTATAGCTAGAAAAACACTATCACCTTCAATATGTATTAGTCAAGAATTTCAATGTTGACTCACAGAACTAATATCTACTGAAACCCATTCAAAAGATTAGTCTTAAAATATGGAAATTAGTGTTTCCCGTTGAGTCACTGAGTTTCCATCTCTGGCAGTAGACGCTTCCTTACTTGTATGAAGACATTAGGCCTCGTGTTAAGCCCTCAGACTCTCCTTGTCATATTTTGGAGGCCACAAGATTAAGACTCTCGGGATTAGCTCGTGAATAGCAGTTTCCAGTGTAACTACCAGTGATGTTAGCTCAGTGTGTTCCCACACATTTCAAGAGAGGCAGATAGTGCATTTTTAAATATAGGACATAATGTTCTTTCCAGCCAGAGGAGGCTTTTGGTCTGGTTAACCAAAATGCATGCAGCGCAGGATTTTGGGATCTTGCTGATTTGACAGATGCATGCACAGCTGCATCTGTACCGGTGCAAATACAGTGCAAGTGCATTTGCGCTGGCTTTCATTTAATTGGAGTATCGCGGTGTGCAATTGTACCACAATTGCACCACTGGATAGTTGCAAATCGTGCAAATATACAGGATCGGGGTGCCAAATAAGACTACAGGGCAATGCATGATAGGTAAGCCAGATATGTCAATTTCAGAAAGCTTTTTGAGATGATGCGGGCCAGTTTTGTGACATGAACAGTATGGTCCCTATCTTAGACCTTGGACTCTGTTGGCCGGTTTTGTAACCTCTTATTCACCAGAGGGCCTGGGTGGAAAGACCCATGGTTTGGTTTCCCAGTTAGCCCAAGAAGATGAGAGCGGATGTGGTGCCCGTTAGGTCAGTCATCATCCCCCAGGGCTTCCAGTGCTTAGCAGCTCTCCCCCTCTCCCTTCAGCCTTGCTGTCCCTTTTTCCAGGCAGCAGTTCTTCGAGCAGTCCTCCACCCAGCTGTCTCCCCTTCCAGTTGGCTGCCCTTGTAACCACAGAGTGGCAGCAGCTATTTCTGCTTTCTCCTGGACCAAGCCATTGAATGGCATAACGCAGCCCTTTTCATACCCATTGGGTTCTAGTGCAGTGGACTCTGATTGGTTACCTCCTAGACTTCTTTGCTTCGATGCATGCGATTGGTTATACTCAGTGATGATCTTTCCTTTCACTGTCTCTTTCTTTAGGGATTGGATCTTGGTGCTGCCCGCTGGACACATTGATTTCCTCACCTCTGGCCGGCAAATGAGAGGTTTCTAAGGCATCTACGGTGCGCATTCCCATCTTTGAAATCCCTCGGTCAATGACATTGATTCTGCAGAATTGGGCGTGGTTGCAACCTTGTTGGATCTTGGTGCTGGATTTGACTATATGAGGCTGGACTTTGATTTGGGTGTCTGTCTCACTTCCGCCTAGCCTTCCTTTAATAGTCCCTGGACTCCCGTTGTTGCATGATTCGCCACCTTCTAAGTTGGGAAAATAGTCCCATTTCTTGTGGGCGGCATACTAATATCTCTATGTCTATTGGGCTGTTTGTATGTTGTCTGAACAGGATAATGGGGAAAGCGTTTACCTTGTATAAGGCCCACATCCTTACCGGTGGCTATTAGAGGAGCATGCTAGTAATTGTAGTTAAAAATCCTTCCTCTGGATAATGGCCCGCTGGATGGAGTCAGGAAACTACTGTGTCTCTTGGGAAATAATGGGCAAATGGGAACCCCGCCTTGTTTGCCCTCAGAGTAGGGGTCAGTCCAGCCCTGTCTTTATCGAACCACTACCCCCACAGGTTATCATGTTAAATCCGGTAAATTCCCCACTGAAAATAGTTACTCCTAATTTGTAGCCTTGTGAGACTTAAATGACTTAACTGGATTCCTGACACCGCACTTTCACTTAGCTGCACATTCCAATCAGGTGGACATGAGACTGACCCAGAGGACTGCTATGAGCTGCCAGCAGAAGCCACCACCTGCCATAGACTGCCCACAACCCGTGGCAGCGCTGTAGGTGCCCGTGAGTAACTGTGCTTTAACATCGAGCGTCACTGTTGCAGGTGCCTTTTGCAGGCATGACCATGCACGGTGAAGGACAGCGGGGTTGTGGTTTTGGGCTCAGTATGCCGAGAACATCAGCTTGGAGACTGTGCAGCGGTGTAATCTGCGGGGTGGAGCTGCTCTCATTTTTGGTGCATTTGAGCATGAGTGCAGGTAGTGTTGTGGGGAGCCCACGTATGAGCAGCTTAGCAGCACAGCGGAGTCCCAGATAGAAGTGCGGCGGGTGCCCCAGTTGGTTGTGTGTGGCAAAGTCAGGAATGTACCATGATGAATGCCAAAAAGGGTAACCTGTACTATGACAAAGTGTGGTTTCCTCGTAGAACATGTCAGTTTGATCAATCTAGGAATTTGCTGTTGGATGATGGAAATGAACTGCTGGGGTGCAGGGTGTTTTCTAAATGTTTTAGTGGCACAGTGTTTTTTTTTCACTTATTGGGGTTGTGCTCGGAGTAGTTGTCATGATGGGCCATAGTGAATGGGTACGTTTGGTGGTGTGACAGACCTGGCCTCATGTTCAGGCTTTAGTAGGTTCTCGTGAGATGATGCTCTAGTATGTATTAAGGATAGAATATTGTAAGCATTATTATTCCAGATATAGACATGTGAGTGACATTACCTGCTAATGATCGACAAAGATATGTTATCAATGGTTCCAGGGATGTAATGGTTGATCTAGGTTGTACGTTTGGTTAAGTAAATGTTCAGTTTCCCACCACGGATGCACTTCTGGGGGTGTGGTCTTCAAAATGAGACAAGAGTTATGCAGTCATTTTCTTTCCTTTCTTTCCACAGATGGACTTGTGGGGAAGAGGCTGTCACATTATATGGAGCTCGTTATCTCTCTCTCTCTCCCTCGCTCTCTCTCTCCATCTCACCTCTCACGGTCAGGTGTGCTCTCCATTTTCTTTTTCTGTCAGTGTCGTCTGGTACGCTCTCACCCTCTCTTTCGATGCAGTCTGTTTATCAATGATGTCTGTCCCTCCTCTCTCGTACACTCACTGTTATTGTGGTCATGTGGCTCTGCACTCTGACTGTGTCAATACAGTCTGGCACACGTGCTCTCTCCATCACTATGATCTTATTTTCTCTCTCCCTATGCCACTCGCTCTCCCAATGTGTGTGGGTGTCTCTCTTTCTCTCTCTCTTCCCCCTCTGTATCTCTCCCACTCGCCCACTGCTGTTTTACTGCGTTAACTGAGCAAACGGTCTCTTTTTAAAATGTTACAATTATCAATTTAGTTATTACTTCCAGTATATATTATAGTCATAATAAGAACTTTAGACTTGCCCTAGTTAGTAAAGCACGTTATCAAAACCTAGAACAACCACATTCATTATGTCCTATTATACTCTTTCAAATACCTTATGAGACAGAAGTGACAGAGTAACAGAAGAAACCAGGGATCCTGGCTGATTTGCATACATTCAAAGAGCATTTGGGACTAAATCACAAAGCTCACCCTAACATAAAGCTTTGGTAACCTTAAATCACATATACGATGGCATTTGCCATGTCAATGGAATCCAGGGCCCACCTACGTCGAACCTGTGGATGTGTCTACTTGTTAGTCAATTCATAAAATGGGAGCGGCATTCTATTAGACACTCCACGAGTTATAAAGAGTTATGAAGTTGCTGATTGGGGAAATGATAGCAATTGCAAGTGTTTTGGTGTAGGGATATGCAGGATCCATGATAGATGGTAATCACACAGAACAATGCAATAAGAGCAGCACTAAGCTCATTTGAGTCCCCTTTTCCTCCCTATCCTTTGCACGCTTTGAACATATATCATCGCCATTCCCTGCTGCTCCCCAATCCCTCCTCTTGTGCGGTGAACACCCGGAACCCGCATGGTGCCTTCTCTCCTACTCGCTCACAGCTCTCCTCTCCTATGTGGGGGACACCCCCGCAATTCCTAGGGAATGCGATGAAAGTTTGCCTTCTCGATATGCATTGTTGTATTCCCACATAGTAAGTGGCTAAGCTGTGTCCGTTGGGTGAAGTGGTGTGCGGCGTAGCATTAATCATGTGAAGGCATGTGTTCCTGATAAGTCCAGCAAGGGTGATATTTGATGATGCAGTGAGGGGGCCAAAATGGAACCTCTGAGTTCCTGATGAGTTCTCATTCCCCTTGAGGTGGGACCTGTTGGACTGGTTGAAAGGTATATTTGAGATGTAACTTTCAGTGTTTTCTGAGTTTTATTGCAGCCACGGTTGTGATGGAGGATGGTGGCCAAATGTCTGTGTGACTGCACTCTGTGAGGGTGGAAGCTTGGATCATATTGCCTCAGCTACTATTTATTTATTCGCATTTATTGAGCGCACAGCAGCCCAGAGGCATCGTGGCGCTCGTTACAGACATTTTCTTAGTTACAGTTACATTGACAATTGCATATTTTTTCTTTTTCTTTGCAAGTCCCGGCAGAATGGGGAGCAACGAAAGTAGTGGGTTAGGTGAAGAGAGTGGTTTTAAGTTTTTTCTGGAAGGCAAGGAGGGAGTTTTCAGCTCTGATGTCCGCAGGTAAAGAGTTCCAAAGCTTGGCAGCTATGTAGGGGAAGCCTAGCCCTCCAGCGTTAGCTTTGTTAATGTGGGGGGGGTGTAGTTGGTTGGCGTAGCGAGTCCTGACTAGTCGTGTGGAGGTAGATTTAGATATGGTCTCAGATAGATATGATGGTGCTATGCGGGTGAGGATTTTGAGAGTGATGCGCCCTTTTACTGGGAGCCAGTGAGCTCCCTGTCTGGCATGGGTAATGTGGTCTCTTTTAGGGATGCCTAGTGCTGCTCTTAGTGCATTGTTCTGTGTGATTTGGAATCAGTTAATGTTTTTTGCAGAAGTACCTGCTAGGAGGGCATTGCAATAGTCCAGTTTAGCACTGATGGTTGCTCTGGCTATAGACAGACAATTGGGTTTGGAAAGGTATGGCTTTATTGCATTTATGAGTTTAGTGGTGTGTGCTGAGGTGGATGAGATGGCGCTGACCTGCTTTGTCATGGATAGTGTGGAGTCTATGTAGACTCCTAAGGTCTTAACAGAGGTGGACACAGCGATGATGGTTTTGTCAATGGTGAAGTTGGAGCACAGTTTGTCGAGTTTGGCTAGGGTCCTTTTTTGACCTAGTATGATGATTTCGGTCTTCTCCCCATTGAGGCAGAGACCATTGGCCTCCATCCGGGCCTGGATGGTGGCAGAGATTGTGTGGAGTGCTTCGGCGTCTTTGTGGTATGCGCAAGAGAGTAGTAGGAGTACCTGGGTATCGTCAGCGTAGTTGGTATATGCGATACCCAGGGCATCAAGCTTGTCGAAGAAAGGCTTTGTAAACAAGTTGTATAGAGTGGGTTGCTGTGCATGAGCCCTGTGGGACTCCACAGTGGATGGTGGTGGGGGCTGCGTTGGCTATGTTTGAGAAGACCTTCATAGCCCTACCCTCCAGGAAAGAGGTGACCCAGAGCACTGCTTCTGTAGAGAAGTTATCTGATTGGGTGAGATGTGAAGTGAGAGTCTTATGGTCCACCAGATCAAAAGCAGCTGAGAGGTCAGGAGTAACAGGAGGGCTGGCTTTCCTTTATCCATAATTTGGGTTTTCTGTTTTTTTAGTTCTACCAGGACAGTTTCAGTACCGTGCCCTTTACGGAAAACTGATTGTCTAGACCAGAGGATAGAATGGGCTTCAAGGAATTGTTGGATTTGGCAGTGGGCAGCTTTATCCAAGATCTTGAGGAGGAAAGGCACAGTGGTTATCGGTCGGTAGATGTTGGGTTGGGTGGGGTCTAGAGTGGGCTTTTTCAAAAGGGGGCATACCCACGCCTCTTTGAGGCTGGCAGGGATAATGCTGGTTCTAAAAGAGGCATTAATGAAGGCTGTCAGTAGAGGAGCAAGGTGGTGGGCACAGTCCTTGTTGAGCCTAGGAGGACAGATGTCCCCTTTACACATTGAGGGTTATACGTTCTTGAGGATGTTGATGACTTCAAGTTCAGAGGTGTCTCTAAGAGAGAAGAGGGGTTTGGTGGGAGAAGGAGTGGAATGTTACTGATTGGACCCTGAATGATGAGGTAGTGCATTGTGGTGGTCTTGATTTGTTTTTTTTTTACAGGAGATTAATTTTATTAAGCATGGTTGCTTGAATACTGGTGCACCAAGCTTCATCTTTGATTATCTCATCTGGAGTGTTGGGGGGGGGTGTAAGTTAATTAAATATGGCAAAGATTTCTTTGGATTGTGAGTTTGCATTGGAGATTCGGATGTTAAAGGCTTTAGCTTTGGCTTTGGTGATGGCATCTTTATATTGGTGGGAGATTAGGTTAAAGCAGTTCTTTGTTTTATCACTGGGGTTGATTTGCCAATTTTTTAGTGCCTCCCTCTTGCAGGAGCTACTACAATTGGCATTGGTTTTTTTTCTTGGCTACATCTGCTAACTGATCTGGGACATTGTCTGCTACTTTTCAATTGTAGGTTGTTGCTCATTTGTATGTGTTGGTTTTCCTTGGTGAGCGAGGTTGGTAGTTTGTCTAAGGTGGTTCCTGCACATCACACCAGGTAGAGGTTGCTTAAATATGCATCCTCTTCGTGGTTGTAGTGTTAGTTCTGGAGGTAGTCCAGTTTCCCAGTGTGAGGGTCAAATTTCCTGAGTGGCTGAAGGTGTGTATGATGTGCATTGCTCAGCAGTAGGTTTTTGGATTGGTCTCTGCCATTGCGAGCTTGTTGGTGGCTGCTTGGATTTGCATGACCATTACTGTGAATACAATTTCATTGATGTTTTCTGAACACATTTTGCCTAAAATATAGATGTGGTTGAGGGGGAGGGGTGGGTTAGGTTTGGGTATTGATTAAGGTGGAGGGGGCTGCAGGGGTCTGCCCCCAAGATCTATTTTCAGTGCAATGTGGTCAGAAAACAAAAAAAGATTAGATGAAATTGTATTTGCAGTAATGGTTTCGATGAAATCACATGGATCCATTGCAGTCATAGGACTTGTATGTAGATGTGGATGTCAAGAGCCCTTTCCTTGGTCGCATCAATTGTTGTGTGGTATTTCCCCATTGGTGTCTATGTGGGTTGAGAAAGCCCGTAGGTGTGCAGTATGTGCTATGTGCTTGTGTGCAAGACGTCAGTATGAGTGATGTCTTGTGCAGGATGTGTGTATGTGTGTAATGTTACGAGCGGAAAACACGCAGAGTGCCGTGCGTGTTCCATAGCAGGGACACCCGTCACTAACTTACGTCGACCCAGAGGGAGGAATTACCCACCAGTAATGCAGAATTAGTAGCATGTTAACAGAATAAAACAGGGTTCACAGCTAATGATTCAAGAAAATGTGAATGAATATGTGTGCAACCTACAAGGTATGGTAGACGCACAGGAGGACTTTGGAGGATCCTTCTAAACTAGTATTGCCTTGAGCACTTTGGTTATGAAAATTAAACCTTATCTTTTGAAGACATACTAATTGTATCCCTTTATCCGTATTGATTCACTTAGAAAATTGTAATGGTATACCCATTTGTGATTATATAAGTTTGAACCGGGATAGGTGTTAATGTTTACACTACCTAAATGCATGCTAAGCACAGAATACTATTTTAATTTCATAAACCTTTGTCTATTATCAGGTCTAGGGTAGGCCCCAGCACAACTAGTTCTGCAGCATAACCAACCAAGATTTTTCATATATCTCGAGCCCAAGCACACTCGCAAGCACTTTACCCTACAATCCTTTATCCTAATGTTACCTGCTCATATGTTCCATCCAAGACGGTCAGTTATCTGGTTGCTGTAGCACCAGTGGGCACGTGTTCATAGCTTCTCCTACTTTGTAGCCTTGTAAGTAATAAAGGACTTTCCTGAAATCAGGTATCAAAATGCACAGTGCTTCCATTTACCACTGTTTCTAAGGTCTGGACAAGTAGCCCAAAGGGGGGGAGTTCATGTCCACCCCTAACATACCCAGAAATTCATGACAAACTGTCAAGAAGACTCATAAAACACAGACACTTAGGAGATAGCTCACTGATTCTTTATTGAACTGACCCAGCTTCCAGTGCTTTATTTCCTTCAAACATTCTCTATTGATCACATCCAGTTGTTTCTCATCTGGTGCTGTTTTATTTATTTTTATTTGTGTGAATCAAAATGTGAATTGATTTTTACAAAATACATTTTCCCAAAGAATTTTCAATGTCAGGTTATCTAACAGCTTTCAGTAGTTCGCGCGTGAGTTCTGAAGTAAAATAAAGCGAGGTTAACTTGCTTTTTCAGCCCGAATAGGCCTTTTCAAACTGGTAGCTGAAAAAAGAGTGGATCATCCGGAGTGGCAGGTGATCTGAAGACTCGGGTGATTGTAGTTGTAGCGAGTTGACTTAGCTTTCTACAATCCCTTCCAGGTTATTCAGGGTGTCGAGCTTGGACATGATTTGTTGCACTATTTTGGAAGTGGCCATCAGCCAGGTTGGTTTGTCCCCACTGATCATTCTAGACCACCAGCAAGATTCACTGTCGATCGAGGGATCCGACGAGAAATGCTGCATGTAGGCTGTCCTGATTTGTTTTGTTTCTGGGCAGCCGATAACCAGATGGCGAATTGTCTCAGTTTCCTTTTTGTTCTGGCATAGTCTGCAATGAGCTGTATTTGAAAGTCCTCTGATGGCTTTAATTTCATTTGTTGGTAGCAAGTTAAGTCTCGGCCGTAAAAGACAGTTTAAGGGCGGCTTGTCTGTTTGGGAATTGTTTTATAAATCCCTGAAGCTCGTTTAGTTTCTTTATGTTAGGGGGCAGATGTCGCGTTAACTTGTTTTCCATTGCTTTTGCCAGTGTCGTGATCCAGTCTAGTTCCTTGATCTTTTTCATTATTTTTGCCGGATTTTGGATTAAATTGTCTTCTGTGCTCTCAATTGAACTGAACAGCGTGGAGATGTGTGTCTTCCAGGATTGTAGGGATTTGTTTGAGTCAACCGCTAGTTCTGCTTTTATCACTTTGTAGGGCAGAAGGCTCTCGGGGAGTAGAATTTTTCTGTATAACCTCAGGGTGTTGCAGTTTATGGTCCCTTGTAAAGAAAGGAGGCTCAGTTCTCTTCGTATTGATGCGACGGGTGTCGAGGTCGGAAGGGAGAGAACCTTTCTCCAATAGTAGGCTTCAGGTTTTGTCCAGATGTCTCTCGGCAACAGGATCATTGCCTCTGTACCATAGGTTATAGCAGGGACTACTTTCATTTTGTAGTAGTCAATTACTGGTATCATTGAAAAGCGCACAAGTTTTTGGTCGATCACTTTTCCTTGTGCCGCCAGCGTCCTGATTTTTATTCTTAGATGTTCTTGCATAGCTGTTTCTTTTTTGGTGTTGTCTACTATGATTCCCAAGTAAAACTTTTTACTTTTTTTATCTCGGACTATTGGAAGAACCATTTTGATTTTTCGGTTTTCTTTGTTGGTATTTCTAGGGTAACAATTTTAGTTTTTCCTTTATTTACTTCCAAGTTGTTTGATGTTGCATAGCTAGAAAGGTTTTCAAGTTGGCGCTGTAATCCGATTGGCGTCTGATCAATTGGTATAAGGTCACCCGCATAGAGTAACCGGCTGATTTTATGTTTGCCCAATTGCGGTGGAAAAGATCTAACAGAGGTTTCTGTTTCTTTAAAGTCACCGAGATAGGCCAGAAAAAGAGTGGGGGCCAACGGCACCCCTGCTTGACTCCCCTTTGGATCGTTATGGATTTTGAGAGAGATCCTTGGCAATTTAATCTGACTCGCACAGACATGTTGGTATGTAGAGATTTGATGGGATTTAAAATCTCTTTAGGACAAGACCAGCTTTCCAGTTTGCTCCATAGGAGGAACCTGTCGACCCTATCAAACGCTTGAGAGAAATCGACGAATGCCAAGTGGAGCTTAGGGCCTCCTTCTAGCACTTTACTTTTCAGGACACTTATTATGAGGATGTTTGCAGCGGTTCCCAAGTTCTTCTTAAATCCTGACTGGAAGGGATTGTTGCATGCCGCATCACAAGCCCATTTTTGGAACCTTTTCTGTAGGAGGGAGCCAAATAGTTTTCCTATAGGATCCAGCAGCGCGATGGGCCGGTAGTTTGAAGGGTCGTTGATGGCGCCTTTCTTGTAAATTGGAATAATCGTGGCAGTAGTCCACAAAGCCGGAATTGATTTGGAGTCTGAGCATCTTGAGAAAACTTTGCTGATGAAAATGGACCAGGCTTCAGGATGGGCCTTAAGGTCGATGTTTGTAATGCCTTCGGGTCCCGGTGCTCTTGAGTTTTTCAGTTTGGTTATTGCGTCATAGATTTCTTCTTTGTCATTTAAGGTTGTCCAAGGATTCTTGCGGCTTTCTGAAAGCGAAATTTTTTGGTCCAAAGGTAGTTTGAAAGTTTCCTTTATGTGCTTTTCCCAGGTTACTTCACCAATCACGTTTTCTATGTTTTCGCTCCTGACAGCCATCTTAGAATTTAGCAATGACCAGAATTCTCTTGAGTTTTTGGAGCAAATGGCTCTCAGTATGGCTTCAGAGTCTTGTTGATGTAATTTTCTTTGGTGCGATCTTAGCCAGGTACGATAGACCAGTTTTGCTTTTAGCTTAATAATTTTTGCTTGGTCCGTGCTCCACTTAGCTGCCTGTCTGATGGCCTTCCGATATTCTTGTCGCTTTTCTACTAGGAGAAAGTCGTATGAGTGTTTTGCAGATTTTGTGAACGAGTTTGTTTTTAGACAGGGCTTCTTGTACGGTGTTAACAGAGGGCCATAGTCGGTCACGTACTTCCGGTCGCTGGATTTAGACTTCTTGTACTTATTTGACAGGTCTTCAATGTCTTTCGCTGAGAGGCGTAACCTATTTCCTTGGACATTTACTTCGAGGCTGTAAGGCAGCGCATCTACATGGTCGTTTGTGCTTTTCCAAGATGTAAATAGAGGGTTGTGGTCGCTGGCTTTGGTTTGCTTTACCTCGAAGGACGAGATTAGATCCAGACACGGTCGTGAGGTGACTATATGATCAATTGAGGATTGTAGCACGCCATTAGACCAGGTCGCTGGCCGGTACTGGTCAGGGAAGACCGCATCTAGACTTTGGAATTTTCTGGATTTCATTAATACTTGCCACTGAGTCCCTCTGAGATCTGCCGGGGTCGAGGGTTTTTTAGGATTTTGTTGTGTACATACAGCGTTTAGGTCTCCACAGATTAGTATGTATGACACTAAATGGACTGTTAGGATTTCGTCAATTGTTGTTTCAATTTCTCTAAGAAAGGTTTCTGCTTCTATGTTCGAAGGGTTCCAATAGATATTTAGGATTGCTAGGGGTGTACACTGTTCTTTCTTGTCAGATTCGCTTTTGTGGTACCAGTTTAGCAAAACTGCCAAGAGGAAGTGGTTTGCACTTAGGACTTTGTCCAGGTTTAGACCGTGTCCAATGCGAGATGCCGTCAGGAGGCCAGAAGAGGGACGTTCTTTAATACTTTTGAGGGCCGGAGCCAAGGAGAGTTCGTAGCCGTCTAAGGTTGGTGGTTTCGTAAGCCAAGTTTCTTGTAAACAGATTATGTCGTAATCACCTAAGTGGATTTCTCCTGGAGAGGTCAGGTGCTGAAAGCCCCTCGTGTTCCATGAGCAGAGGCTTATGGTATGTCTGGTGTCATCAGTGGGCTGCTGACCTTCGTGGCTGTGGTCCTGGGGCTTGGATTGCTATTTGGAGTTTCTTGAGGCTAGAGTTTTAGGAAGCCAAGCCCATAGACCAGAAGCAGTTAACTTAGACTCGTTTGGGGCCCGCTTGGGTGTTGCAGGTTTGACCAATTGATAGGTCGTTTTTTGCAGGACTTGAGAGGTGGGGCTACTTGCGGTAGTTAACCGTTTGCTGTTGTCAATCCTTTGCCCTTTTTCGTCATGCTTCAAATTGAGATTGGGTTTTTCCTTGGAGATTAAACTTTCATGATCGTTGGTCAGTTTGTCGGGCATTAAAGTGGAATCTTTTGTGCGTTGGTTCCGCTTAGACGTGGAGCTCTCCGTGTCTCTATGGTCTTTCTTGTAGTTTCTTACTTTGTTTGATGCTGAGTAGGTTTGAGATCTTTTGTGTCCCTTTGAAGTGTGAGTTCTGTTACATGCTCGTTCTTTTGTGTTATTTAGATCAGTGAGATCGTAACCCAGTCTCAGTAATTCCTTTGTTTCTTTTCTTAGTAGGTCTTTAATCGAAGCTGAAACAATATGTAGATATTTTTGAGCCTTCCCTTTTTTGTGGGACGGGTCGACGATCTTTAGGTCTTCCGTTTTTATTTTCCTCAATTTTGGTACGTGGTTGAAAAGTATTAAGACAGAGCTTCGGTTTAAGATCACATCATCGTAGTTCCCTTGTATTTGTTCTAGTTTGATAATCCACCACCGTACTTGTGTGGAGTTTGAAGTTTAGCTGTATTTTTTTTCTGTTTGGGATCGATAGTGATATTCTCTTCTTGCTGATGTTCGCAGGTCTGTGTCCGTTGTTGACTTGAAGGTGTCTTTTTCTTGCTTTTGGCCTTCTTTTGAAGTGGGATAGAGTCGAGATTTGTTTCTGTCTGGAGAGCTTTTTGATCTAGAGTTTTTTGCCGTTCGAGAGGGGGGCGTTAAATATCGTCGGCTTTTACTAGAAATTGTGGTCAAAAAGTCGCTGGGTTTCTTTTCTGTTTCGTGAAAGTGCTGAATGATTTTGTTACGTCGTTCTTCTAACGTAAGGAAGGGTGAATTTTGATTTGGACTAGCGTCCTCTATTTAGTCAAGTGTACTTTGAGAAGGGCTCACGAAAGTTACTTT
This sequence comes from Ambystoma mexicanum, assembly GCF_040938575.1. Lineage (NCBI taxonomy): Eukaryota > Metazoa > Chordata > Amphibia > Caudata > Ambystomatidae > Ambystoma > Ambystoma mexicanum. Next base: position 1,435,156,494 of record NC_090935.1, read on the forward strand.
TCTCTCTAGGGTTGCCGATTTCTCCTTGGTCAGGTCATGCTGTGGACTCTCCTCTAGATGTTGGCTGAGGTTCATCAGAGACTCCTGGGCCATGAACTCTTCAGCTGTTTTAGGAGATTGTGGAACTGTCCGTTGGTTGTTTGCGACAATCTGGGCAGAGCCCAAGGTAGTGTCGCTCCTTGGAGTGACCAGCCTTTCTTTACTCGAGATTGTTTTAGAATGTGTCGAAACAGCCAATAGTTTTGTGGACTTAGGCTCTTGTTTTTCATTTTTTTTGTTTTTGTCCTTTTCAGCTTTGTTTTTCTTAAAGATCAGGAAAGGTTGGTCCGCCCCTTGGGTCGAGGCGGCGTTTCCCGAGACAAGGAGATTGGGGTCGTCCACAACCAACAACACTTCCTTTTCCCGTCTTTTGTCCTGATTTACTATATCCATGTTCATTTGTATTACATCGGTTTGAGTTTGAGCGTTTCTTGGTACAGTTTGTCCAGTCAGGTCTATAATTGGTGAGGTTTGTTCCCCCACCTCTTTTGTAGATTTGTTTTGCCTTGGTTCAGTAGTTAGTGGGTTTATGTCTCTGTTTTGGTACTGGGTTGGGGCAATGTAGTGCTTTTGTTCTTTAGCCAGTTTCTGGCGCTCTTCGTGGGCCATCACGTAGCCCTCTAGGTGTATCAGTTTGGTATACATCATTGCCTGAATTGACTTGTGGTCTTTTAAGGTGTCGTTAAGGGATTCGTAAAGTTTTGTGAATGGTGTAAGGCCTATTGAAATAGCCGACATAATTGATAAAATGTCCGTTTTTTTCACTGGGGAGGCTTGTATAGGCGATTTTACTTGACTCCTTGAAGTTCTTGGTGAAGAAGGAGTAGATTGTTGTGCAGTTGGACATTTCTGATGATGTCTTATAGGCGGCTGGTCTAGAGATGTGAGGAATAAGGGCTGGAAGCGCACAGGAGTCACACGTTTTGTCTCTTACTCCTTTTTGGGCTAGTTTTGGAGGCAAAGACTACAATTCCCAGCAAGCCACAGGAGGTTGGTAGTTCTGTGCACAATCAGGAAGAAGGTCACGTGCGTGTTGCCAGCTGCAATGATTACAAACAGCATAAAGAGCAACGGCACGTGAAACATGCGTGGCTTATTACGAATTTAGGAGCGGTTGGCGTGAGGAGCATGTCGGCGAAATGCTGAGGAAACCATGGACGGCGAAGCTCTGCCCTAAAGCTACACAAGGTTTTCGAGCGTTCTCTTGCACTGAGTTGCATGCGGAACTGCGGCAGCATTTTCAGCGTGCTACTAATCCTCTGAGGAGTCCCGCAGGGCCCTCGGAGCTCAGATAAGTGCAGAAGGCATTGCGGGGTGGGAGTTTATGATGCATATGTTTTCTCTCGCATGAAGCTGATACTTGGCAATCACGGAAGGGCTGAATTTGGGGATAAGGCAATTGGTGTTGTGTAATAAGACACGAGGACATTACGGAACACTTTTGGGGCATATTCTCTCGAATACAGCTCATTAAGGGTGACAAGAGTATTCACTCTCAAGGGGTGATGATGTGTATTAGTTTGTCTGGTTAAACCGCAAGGACATGCATTTATGTGTTTATGTATTGCAGTAGCAAGCTTGCCCTACGGGCCATGTGTTTCGTTCTTCATTGATGGGAAAAGTTCCATTGTCCTGTGTTCATCCCGCTTGCTACTACATGTGCATGTTTTGTGCTCTATGTTTGTTCTGAATTCAGGGGCATACGTATTAAGGTGTGTCCTGATCTATGTTACTGGGTATTCATGTAGTCAATGTTACAGTGTGTCAGGAACTAGGATATACAGGTATATGAAAAGGAAGGGTTTTTCCCCAGTGCTTCCCCCTACCTATCCAACTTAGGTTTTGTCCTAACACTTTTCCCGGTTTTCCTAACTTCCCCTCCCCATCCACAACCTCTCCCTAACTCCTCTCCCCCCCATTGGCTGCCACGTGGTGTCCTGTGTTACACTTCAGGCACCTGTGCCAACCACGGTGGGAGGGTTGAATTCATTCGGCTTCTGTGGTTCGGGGGAGAGTGTTGATTCTCTCCTCCAAGTAAGTGTGTGTTTTGACAAGAGAGAATCTTCTGTGTGACCCACATGGGAGAAGTAGAACTGGGAAGATATTCGGGCTTTCAAGACCATTTCTTGCATCTTTGTGGCTTTCTCTTTCAGGAGAAATTTCGTAGTTTGCTGTAGAGGGTTTGGGGTTTCCCACCGTGTGTGAGGCTTTCGGCCTTATCGTGTTGTTCCGGACTCATCGTGTCCCGCAACAGGGATTGAGGAAACGAGTGGTTGTCCTCTTCCCAGGGTTCGTTTGATGGACTTGGTGGGACAGTCACTTGGTCTTCAGCAGCTGAAGATAAGAGGTTTGAGGTGTCTGTTTGGGTTTATTTTAAGTTTTCCTTGAACTTGAGTATCGACTAACTTTGGGTCTGGCCCAACCGATTGTTTTAGTAAATCCTCTTCAGGAAGGTTTTTTGGTGTACTTGGTAAGCTAAGAGGAGTGCTCACTTGCTCTTCATGGGCTGGAGGAGAGAGCTCTGAGGCTTTTTCGTGTAGATTTTTTGGATGTTCTCCTGGTTCCTGAGCCTCAATTGCATTAAGGTTGGTCTTCTCCGGTGCCTTTACTGGTTCAGATAGTTCTTTTTGTGGCACCTGGTCATCGGCCCTCACTAGCTGTGGATCCGGACTTGGTAATACTTCTAAATGCTTTGTGGTTTTAGGCGAGACCGCACTTTGGCGCTGGCATGAGTTGGTGGGGGATAATGCCATCAACGTTCATGAGGAGGTTGTCCTATGATCTAGCTTCCTGTGTTTCTGAAAGGGTTGGCAATCTTGAAGAGCTTCCAGGATTTCCATGTCAGTTAGCTCAGCTGTTTGTATTGGCTGTATGGTGTTTCTGAAATTAAGGAAACTTGTGAGCAGGTTTTGTGAGACGGCCTGCTGGATTGCCTTTCCTTATCTATTAGAATAAGAAGTCGTTCAATTTCCTTTTTTCTGAGTGAAAACGCTGTTGTGTAGGTGTAGCCCTCTCTTTTTACTTTCTTTTTTTTTCTTTTCAGGTCGTGTGTGTTTTCCTGTATTTTGGATAGTAGGTGAAGATTGTGGTCGTTTTCTTATGTTGGACTGGGCAATTGCATTTGTACTGCTTGGCTCGTCCAATACTACTGGAACAGTCTCTGGACCAACTTGGTCGTAGGGGTCTGGAGCGTGATCCAATACTGAACACTCGAGGGAAGCACCCAGAGAAACTCGGCTCTTTGGGGCGGCGCTCAGTTGGTCAGCCTCCGCGTTGCGGTGAATGATAGCTTTAACAGCTACTTGGCTGCAGGGTACGGCCTCTTCTGGCTCCGCCCCCGCTAATCCATCTTCACGATCCAGGTCGGACCCCCCGTCGCCGCTTCTGCTGCCGGCTCCGGGCCAGAGGCCTCGCCCAGCCTTAGCCGCTCCTTGCACCGCTCCTTGAACCACCCCACCCGATCGCAATCCTGGATCCTCTCCACGTGGCGACGCAGACCCGCTGTCCCCTCCGGGATTAACAGGTGAGCGCGCCGTTTGGATAGTGTTCACGGGATCTGCATTTCCTATGGTGGGGAGGTCTTTGTTTGTGATGTCTTCCAAAGCCAATGGCAGGGGAGCCTTCGTTTGTTGTTTCTTTAGTCTGTGGCCTGATTTTTCCGGTGAGCATGGGGAAATCTGAGAGTCATCGGAAGTCGTCAGGGTAGGTTTGGTGATTATCCGTTTTTTTATGAGTTTACTTCTTTTCTCCATTTGGCTGCCACTTTCAGGCAGTAGGCGGACTTGATTTGAGTCTTTTACACATGATTCGCCTGAGATCGAGTGGGGGCGCAAACTCCGCATCCATCGCCCCTCTTCACACATGGGGGAGTTAACGGGGGCGGCAGTCCTCGCAGCCTCGACTGCCATGACTGCAGGACTGCCACTCGCTGCCACTCCGCGTCCGCTCCGCGGACTGCTGGGGTTTTAGTAGCTGGGTTGAAAGGGTGCTCCGCCTCCAAAACAAAGGATAGTGAAGGCAGACTCTGCAGCTAGAGGATACTGCAGGACTGCCACTCGCCGCCACTCTGCGTCCGCGGACTGCTGGGGTTTTAGTAGCTGCGTTGAAAGGGTGCTCTGCCTCCCAAACAAAGGATAGTGAAGGCAGACTCTGCAGCTAGAGGATACTGCAGGACTGCCACTCGCCGCCACTCCGCATCCGCTCCGCGGACTGCTGGGGTTTTAGTAGCTGGGTTGAAAGGGTGCTCCACCTCCAAAACAAAGGATAGTGAAGGCAGACTCTGCAGCTAGAGGATACGGCAGGACTGCCACTCGCCGCCACTCCGCCTGGTGCTGTTTTAGTCCTTGGTACTTCTTCATTCCTAGATGAGGACATCTCCTTTGGCTTGCGCCTGTAGACATGTGGGGTGACCCACCCGACACAATGACATATTGGTTTCTATCCTAGTACTGCTGTTTCTCCCTCCAATCTCTCTGCTCCCTGTGTCTTTTCCTTTCCCTTAAGGGATCAGCATCGCTGTGCTCTCTGTGCTGGGCAGGGCGGTATAAAAGCTGCTGCCTGCAGGGGCTCAGTCTCTTGCATTAAGAGTCCTTCCAGCACCTTTTTGCTTTGAGCTACACATTTTTGTATGCTGTTCCTGCTTACACCTGCTTTTGATCCAGTGCCCTGCCGGGCTTTCTGCATTGCAGCCGATCACGCTCTGCTGCCTTCTACCTTCCGCCCTGCCTTTCTGGGCTCCCTGCCTCAGCCCTGCTCCTCTGGCCGTCTTGTCTTGCAGCCTGCTACACCCTGCTGCCTACAGCCCTAGCCTTTTGGGCTCCCTGCCTCAGCCCTGCTCCTCTGGGCGTCCTGCCTTGCAGCCTGCTACACCCTGCTGCCTACAGCCCTAGCCTTCTGGGCTTCCTGTCTCACAGCCCTACTCCTCTGGGCGTCCTGCCTTGCAGCCTGCTACACCCCTGCTGCCTACAGCCCTAGCCTTTTGGGCTCCCTGCCTTGCAGTCTGCATCTCTCCGCTGCTTACAGCCCTTGTCCTCTGGAACCTCTGTCTTGCAGCTTGCTACACCCCTCTGCCTTCAGCCCTTGTCTTTTGGGCTCCTTGCCTTGTAGCCTGCTTCACTTCGCTGCCTACAGCCCTTTTCCTCTGGGCTCCCTTCCTTACAGCCCTGCTCCTTTGGGCTTGCTCCTTGCTGTCCTGCTCCTCTGAGCTCTCTACCTTGCACCCTACAGACCTCTGCAATCCACAACAGTTTACCTGCATTTATTACTTTCAGTTATTGCAGCCCCCCTGTTTCCTGACTGCTGCTCCCTTGCTTTCTTTCTCGTTTTCAACCTTCAGTTCTTTATCCCTGTCCAATTCAGTTATACTGCTTTCCTTTCATTTCCTTCTGCTAGTTTGCTCATCGACTTCCCTATTCCTGGATTTGTCTGTTATTGTCTTCTCTTGTATCGTTTGCAGACCCCTTTGTACAGGGCGTGTCTGTTGGTTTCCGGCAAGGAACCTCTGCCCCTTCCCTTGTCTAGTTTCTGTGTTACAGACACCCACAGCTGTTGTTCCCAAGCATGAGCAAACAGCGTGGGCCTCTGTTATAGCAAACTGTGCAGAAGGCTAGAGTTTTTCCTAAGGTCCGTGGAACACTCTTCCCAATATCTGCATACACCCCAAGAGGGAATCCATTCTGTTGTACCTTATTTCCTTCCTACACTTTGCTACTCTTTGTTCTCTTTTACTTTCAGCTGTGTGTGTACTTATCTGTCCACCTTACTTCAACACTACCACCCAAACCCTACCTGGGTGCCCTGTGCCACTCTTAACAGAGTGCCATCCGTGACAGCGCCAGTCAAGGCAGTGCAGATTTGAATCCTTTCTTCAGAGACACAGGGGCTAGATGACACAGTTAAAAATGAAAAAATGATCATGGGCACTCCTCTGCGAGAACGAACACGGCTAAATGACCTGTTCTTTGGAAAGGTACCCACTCGAGAGTCTGCAGCCACACTTTAGCTCACTGTACCTTTCACAGAAAGTAAATATCCATTTGCATATCAGTCTTTGTCCTGCCCACATGGGCAGTCTAGCACTGAAATGCTGTGACAATTCTCTTCTAAACAAGAGTACCAAAAGCAACCCCATACACGTGTTTCAGCCTTGTTGGGCCTCATTAATGAGGTGGAGCTGCGCCTCTCTGAGCATAGTGAGCAAGGGGTCCATGTCTGGATGACCCTAGAAAACTGACTAAACCCAAGTCCTATTAAACAATAAGAAAATAGTCATGGGCACCCCTCTACGAGAACAAAGGTGGCTAAATGACCTGTTCTTTGGGAAGGTACCCACTCGAGAGTCCACAGCCACACTTAAGCTCACTGTACCTTTCCCAGAAGGGAAATATCCATTTGCATATCAATCTTTGTCCTGACCAGGGGCAGTCCAGCACCGAAATGCTGTGACAATTCTCTTCTGAACAAGAGTACCAACAGCAAGCCAGCCACGTGTTTCTTGGTTGAGACTCTCCCGGGGTTCATCCAGCCAAGAAAAGGTCAATGGGCCATGTTCGTGCCGGTAGAGGGACTCCCAGAACCCTCCTTGTTTTATATATTAAGTCACTTTGGGTTTCACCCCAAGTTACCAGGGGAATCCAGACGTGGACCCCTTGCTCACTGTTCTTAGAGAGGCACAGCTCCACCTCACTGATGAGGCCCAACTAGGCTGAAATACGTGTCTGAGATTGCTGTTAGTACTCTTGTTCAGAGGAGAATTGCCTAGCATGTCGGCGCAGGACTGCCCTGGGCAGGACAAAGGCTGATATGCAGGGATATTTCTCCTCTGTGAAAGGGACAGTGAGCTAAAGACTTGGTGAAACTCTCCCCAGGGCCAGACACCCAAGAATAGGTCTATGGGCTGTGTTTGTGCTTGTAGAGGGACTCCCAGAACCCCACTTGTTTTGCATAGATCACAGAGTTGTTGGCCGAATCACCTTATTTCTCTGCCTTAATGTCCTCCCTCATGTGGGTGTAATTGTGACCTACCATGATGGCTGGGGGCAGAGCTTCCACAGAGACTCTTTCCTCACTCTTCTGGTCTAACAGGGACATTTTTTGATGGGGGTGGACCACAGCTTTCCCAACCCTTTCCACAGGCTACCGGGGATGTTAGAGAGGTTTTACAGAAAAACTTTGGTCAAGAGTTCCGAAGACTAAAAGAGTTCTGTAATTACATGGTATAGGCTTGTCCATAACTCTCTCAGTGGTAGAGTGGCAGAGCAATTTGGCTCCCTTCTTGTGAGGGGCTGGCGGTATTAAGGTACATTACTATGTATTATAAGTATTACATGAGGTAACCACTAGAAGTAAATACTAGACCGTATGCAAAAGAAAGGAGCAAAGGGTTACGGTAAACTCAACTACCCAAACACCTAGTAAAGAGGCAAATACGACATAGTCCAAACGACTCTACACTTTGATACGTTATGTAGGCCCGAGTAAAATGGTTAAACCTGTCAGGCATATAGCAACAATACTGGTACAATACAGGGTCTAGAATGACCCTGTTCCCCACAAAAAACAGCAGACACAAATGGGCACTTCATGCACTATGTAACTACAGTGACACATGCATACATTTATAAATGAAGTGCAGCTATGTATCCGTTATAAAGACATGAAAGATCACAGGTAAACTTTAAAAATAACCCAACTGTTCCCAAAACTCTAGTACCAAATGGGATCAAAGGCCAAATGAAAGTGTACAGGTTAGTACAAGTTTGTTCCTTTTCAAGAGTTTACGGAGTTCCTGAATGTCTGTCTATTGGATTAAATGAGTTACACCCAATAGTTTCCCCACGTTTATGATGAAAAGGTTCTGTAGGTTTTACTTACAAGTCGCAGGTGCAGGAGACACCCACCCAGCCGAGGAGTCCTGAGGACTCCAGCAGAAGAGTTCCAGACACCGTATTGCAGTGCCATGGGCCTACGAGACGGTGTCTGCATTGTGTGGCCTCCTACACCTACTCACAGGTGTAATGCAACCAGAGTCCAGGAGGCCACAGAAGAAACTCTGCACCCAGAGCCAGGAGACACGAGGGGGTGGAACCAGTGATGGGATCAGAGTAGAAGGATCCGGGGATACCAACTGAAGTAGCTGGCTGCAGCAGAAATGTCCCAGAGAGTGGGGGTGCACGTGTAGGTTTTAAAGTCAAGATTGGGTCTGGATTGATAGCAGTAGGGGTCTGTGGACATTATGAGCAGAGCCAGGCAAATGGAGTGTCAAATAAGAGACAGCATATGCAGACCACTCATGGTAAGGAGGACCCAACAGCAGTGACGGCAGCAACCAATAGTCAAAGGAGGCCCAGTAAAACGGTACAGAAAGCTGAGGGGAGAAAAAAGGATCAGCCAGGCATCAGAAAATGGTCCTGCGATGAAGAACAGCTACACAAGGCAATCTAACATGTCCCATGAAGGAGCAGAATTAGGCGGAGTACCAGCAATTCACTCAGGGATCAGCCAGCAGCAGAGGCTTCCACCTCAGGCCCAGCAAAGACAGAACGCCTTCTAGAGAAGGCCAGGACTGCCGGCACAGGGATTCCTGCACATTAGAGCACAGGTTGCAGCAATGATGGCCAGAGGGAAACAGCAGAAGTGGGCAGCGGAGTTTCTTCAGGTAGGCAGAGAAAAGGAGACCTCGACAAGAGGTCAGGGTCCCGATGGGATAGCAGGCCACAGGATCCTCAGAAGTGTCATCCAGTCATCCATCTCACAAGCAGAGCTTGCAGGTATGCTCAAACGAATCAAAGAATGATACAGAGTCTCCCGCTGATATACACATTCACAAAGCCATCAGGGTTGCCGTTTCCACCAATCCACAGACATGCTGCATTCATGTTTTGGCAGCGATTAAATGAAGGTTGGCCAGGCAAACTTCCAAACAATCGGGCACAACCACACAAATGCGGACTGGGAAGTCTGGAAGACTTACATCCAGTCTACATCATCAAAATGGAGCAGTCTTTGCGCGCTCTGAAAGTCTACTGACAGCGAGCGGCCACGTTGTCCATCCATCGCGCCCCATTCAAATAAAGAAATTCCACAAAACAAAATGGAGTGTGAGGTGACAGTCTACAGGCTTGGTGTAGCCAAAACTAAATTGTACAGCGGCCATCAGCCTAATACAAAACACACTTTTGGGGCAACAGAAATTGCCAACAGGCAAAATGGGCAGCTTAAATGCATCCCTGCCCTTTAGCCACCTGGGGTGCCCAGAGCAGCACACCAGAAATGTATTGCAATGGCAGCCGTCTTCAGTGGATATCCCTTTGACCATCAAAAAGAAAGTCAAAAATCCAGGAAATCCAAAACAAAGTTTAGGAAAATCATAAAGTTAGAAAAGGGGACACCAAAAGTAGCTATCTCACATGACTGCACCCCGCATCATTCGTACCCCACTTTCTCTCTCAGTGTCCTTCATTAACCAAGTCACTCTCAGCACCTAGGGGGCTACTTCCCGTCACGGGCTCAGAATCGCTTAGAGCTGCTCTGTCCCACTCCTTTGCTACATCTGGAGTGATGATGACAATTAACGTAGGACATAAAATCGTGAGAAAATAAGCAATTCTGCTTTCAAAATCAGTGCATATCCAGGAACAAAATACGTGTCCGATGGCGTCAAACTTGTGTGGTGCAGACTACTGCGGAAATAAGAGTAACAAGGGAAATGACGCAGCCGCAGCAGGGCCTTGCACTCATGAGCTCTGTAATGAACTCGAAGGGTGTTAGCAACCTCGGATGTGTGTTGGGTGTTATACTTCACAAGATACTGAGGGCTGCGCGGGTACGGGTTTTAGGCGCGTCACATTCCTTGTCAGGCAGAACTGCTAATCTAATAAGAGCCTCTGACCCTAGGGACACGTGAGCACGTGCTGCCTTTCTGTCTAGACTGACGGCCGGGCCGGGCCCTTTGCCATTCGAAAAACAACAAACCGTGGCACTGCACACTCTTTGCACGAGCCAGGTGGCAGACACACGTGGCCCCTCTCCACTGCAGTGTCTCCAGAAATCTTCAAACGCCAATATTTGATACAGGACACTTTGGGGGCAATTGCGGCCATTTTCTGAGCACATTTATTTACCTGAAACGTGCTTATCGCAGAGTGGCAAGAGGGTTAAGGAATTTTAGAAATTCAAAGCTTGATCTCTCAGCGAGCACACACTGCTTCTCACATGGAATAGACAGCACCCCTTCTTTTTCAAGGCCTGCCTTGACTGATTTCAGAAGCGTGTCAAGTAAAATTCCAGTACATCACAGCTCCCAACCTTTTGTGTCAGCAAGGCGGGTGGAAACACACGATTTTCTTTTTTCTTTTTGGCGGGTGAAAACCAATAGAAGTGAATGTGCGTATGACCAGGGTGACCAGATTTCCAAAACGAAAAACCGGGATGATCAACAACATAAAGGAGGGACTACCCCATTGCAGCCCACCCCATCGCAGCCCACCAATTACCACCCATCCCCCACCAACACGCCCCCACAGCCACCATCTAATCATATTTCCAGCCCTTCTCCTTTCTATAAAGTGTATATAATCTCATTTGTTCAGTTTTGTCTGTAAATCTTAGCATGTTAATTCAAAACAAGCGTTTGCTCTCATTGATATTACATGGCTTGCTGTGCAACCATTTCCAAGCTAGTCTCTGTGGCACTGTCAGAAGTGTTGTGACTTGTCCCTGAAAGGTTGGGGGTTCCAGCCAGTCCTCGAGCTTCAAATTCTGAAAGTGTTGTGAAAAATAATTACAGTTTAAATTACTCTAGCTACCCAACCATGCAAACCCCGGGCGGGGCTTCTAAAATGAAAAGGGACCCCAGGACAGAGTGATTTCCCCGGACTGTCCCGGGAAAACCGGGACGTCTGGTCACCCTACGTATGACGGACTTGGCAGGTGATTCAACGGCTTGCACGGCGGGTGACACCAACCAATAAGGGGTGAGTTGGGAGCTATGCTACATATACATCACAGTCCCATGTCAAAACAAAAGCCATAAGGTATTCACAATAGCATAACATGGTGTTACATCTACACAAGTGCATACATCTCTCGCCTAGATGGGAAATACATGGGAGGAACGGGGTAGGCATATAATTAACCATTCACAGTACCGGCTGGGAGGCATATTCCTGCTTAGCAGAAACTGTGATAGTAGTAGCAGAAAGATAGTGCTAGAAGTTACCTTCCACAGAGGAAAGCAAAGTCCTATCGGGTTAGCAGGGGACGAGGAAGTGGTGTGGGAGGAGCAATGGCTCTTACAACTGGATCCATGTTGGTGCACAGCTGCGCTAGTTTATTTATGATGCTGCTGCATTCCATGCTGACCGCCATCTCACTGTAGCAGTAAGAGGAGGCCTAAAATGAGATCCACAGGGGGAGCAGCAAGAGTGAGTGCAGAGAAGACAACGCCCATCTGCAGTAGCGTATGTCCTTGAACCCGGAATGGCCAGAGGCCATGAAGGTTAAGGGCCAAGGTGTAAAGTGAGCAAGGCAGACTTGGCTATCATCAGGCGCATTCAGAGTGGTTCAACAGCAAGCAGAGGGAGATAGTCACATTCAGGTGTCACACCTGAGGGCTCAGGGCAATGAGCCTCGCCAAATGACTTCAAAGGGAGACAGCAAATTATTTTGTATTGTTTTATTTTATTAAAGTGATTGGCTTACACAAATCCATTCACTTTTTAAAAACATCCAACAATCAAATAAAACATCAAATTAAAACATTGCATTAAAACATCCAACAGAAAAAGACAAAAATCACACAGTTGCCTTTGTATAAATGTACGTCATTTCTTACACACCAAATGGGAATTCAAACAGTCTGGTTGGCCAATCCTTGGAAAACATCATCCAGAAATTTGAGCAATGAGATGATCAGGCTTATGCTTTCGCCAGCCATGAGCTTACTCCACCCTTCGACAGGAGTTAACGAGGGCAGACTATTCAAGATTTTCCCAAGGAATAGCGTTATCTTCTCCATCCACCCCTGACAACCCAGAGTTAGATGGAACAATGACTCTTCCATCCCTGATCTCTTACAGAACCTACAATATACATCCGGATCTTGCCACTCCTCCTGTTCATCAAGATTTCCTTTGTGGGGCGTAGGTTTAATGTAAATCTCAGAAATGCGGATCGGATAGAGCTGCAAGGGAACAATCTGAGATATTTCGGGATTGAATTCTGAAGCCTGCGTTTCACTTTAAAATTGCAGTAGGTCTTGCATTGTTCTCTTGATTCGATTGCATCTATCCAATCCCTTCTCCATAGCTTGATTTTAATTGCATTAGAGTTATTCAGCAGATCAGATTCAGAAGACCCCAAGTCCTTCAGGATTTTAGTACACGCCGAGTTCCAAGCATTCCGGATGGGTTCACTTTTGGCCTCTTTCAAGAACTTAGACCCTCTGACTGGGGGTTCTGTTCTACGCTTCCTGTACAGAGATAGAGTATTCCACTCCATCATTGCGCATAGGGAGGTAAGACCCAGCTCCTAACTCATGGTGGACATTGGCATACTTCTAGGCAAATCAAGTACTCTGCGCCAAAATCTTCCCTCCAATAACATCCACCAAGCATGATCCGTTGAGAGGAAAACCTCTGCTCCATAAGTGACGATAGCTATCACCTTAGCTTTATAAAATTTGATCACAGAATCAAGGAAAATCACCCAAATCTTTTTAATAAGATCCGTGCTTGTGAAGCTAGTTGTGTATCCTTCAGTTTGAGTTGGGTTGTCCTGGGGCTGTTATTTAGACTTGCATTAATGTGGTTTTATAATACACAAACGCTCCGCCAAAGGCATCTTGGCGCTATGTAAAGTGACAACAAAGGTGAAACTCCAAAGGTAGCAGTGTGGTTAGCATTAGTTAGATCTATAATAGATATCAGGAAGGGCTGAATAAGAAAGTATTCAGTTTCTATCTAAATGGCAGATGGTTAGTCTCTTTCTGAAGAGTTTGGAGTAGTGTGTTCCAGAGTTCAGTGGCCTGTATCGAAAAGGCTCGGCCTCCCTGAATTATTTTCCTGTAATAAGAGTTGTGGACTAATCTTTCATTTGCTGATCCTAAGGTATGTCTCAGTATGTACCATTTCAACTAAGATGATAATGGTGAATCACAGGAAGAGATTAGACTTTTAAAAACCAAAACACAATATCACACTTGTTTTAATCGCGAGCCAATGTAGTGCTTGCAGAGCATGGGTAATGTGGTCATCAACATTTTCATCACAATTCAAGCTGCTCTATTTTTGATTCTCTGCAATCTAGTCAGAGAGAAGACGTGAAGGCCCAGGTAGATGTTATTGATAAAATCCAGCCTTGAGGAGATGAATGCATTCGTCACCATGACCTCGTGAGAGAAGGTGAGTTAGGGTGGGATATGTTTAATCTTCTGTGTACTGGTCCTAATAAGGAAAAAGCAAGTGCGTGCCTGACACTGCAAAAGGAACAGTAGGGTACAACAGAGCATTTGTCAACCATGACACCCTCATAACGAGATTAGAAGCACTTGGAATAACAGACACCGCCCTACTATGGATCAAATCTTTCCTAACAAACAGAACGGAAACTGTATGGATGAAACCCTTCAAATCCAGCCGAGAGATTCCACCTGTGGAGTACCACAAGGATCATCCTTCTCCCCGCTACTATTCAACATCTACCTGTATCTACTTATCAGAATCATCAAAAGCCATGGCCTCACCTGCTACAACAACGCTGACGATACACAAATAACCTTCAAAATACAAGACAACCCGGAAAGAAACTCAATGCTAGAAAACTGCCTCCGCAATGTATTCTTCTGGATGAACTCCAATTCCCTCAAAATCAACCCAGGCAAAACTGAAATAATGATTGTCACAAAAAATGGAGGAGAAAACCAATTCATTCCTTGGCCAAGAGAACTTGGGACTACCCCAGGACCCTTGGCGATTGTAAAAAACCTGGAGGTTCTGATGGACAATAATCTCACGCTAGAGTCACAAGTAAACGCTCTCCTCAAGAAAAGCTTCTTCCTCCTGCTAGCGGCAAAGAGAATCTTACCGTTCGCCAACAAAATGACCACCATCATCGCCCTCGTCATGTCCAAAGTAGACTACGCCAATAGCCTATACCTAGGCATGCCTGAATGACTCCTAAAAAAACTACAACGCATACAAAACGTGCCAGCCAGACTACTTCTGAAACTTCCCCGAAGAGAACACACCGCACCAGCGCTGAAAACACTACATAGGCTACCAATAAAACAACGAATAAAATTCAAAACAATGTGCATTACGTACAGAGCAGTTCACAACGAAGGCGCTGAGTTCCACAGAGTCAAACTGTGCCTACATCAACCAACAAGAACGCTCAGATCAAGCATGGACATCCGCCTGGAAACGAAGTCCTACAACAAAAGAAAACTTGGAGGATCCTCCTTCTCTCACCAAGCCCCGAAAACCTGGAACGACCTTCCAAAGTACATACGTAACACAAGAAACCACCTATTATTCAGGAAATTACTCAAAACCTGGCTCTTCACATCATAACTAGAAAGACCGGTCACAGGGGCACCGACATACCAAAAAACATCAACGAACGTAGAGCGACCGCGATATGCAACGATCAATCAATGGGAAAAGCAGAGGTAAATATCCCACGGCATACTAAAGGACCAAACGGGAGACAGTCACAATACGACCAAAGACAGTAAACATAGCAAACTAAGACAGAAAGACTAGAACGAATCATCAAGAGGACCAGGACCAAACTATGACCTTCCCCAACAGCCCTTAGAATAAACATAGAGAGGGAAAGGAAGCACTGCATCACAAGCCCAATTCTATGGGTGAGAAACAGAATGTTACATTACTACACACAGTCCACCAATACAAAGCAGGATGCACAATGTCCCACCACACAAACTACAACTAAACAACAGTCTCAAGGATGTTCACCCCACGGAAATCTAAGAATCAGTCACGACAGAAGGATACGAACGTCTGAATACACACGCTCACCAAGACGGATCCACTAGGACAACACTTCAACATGACCGCAACCCTAAACCACTCAAAGCCTTAACCGACCAGAGTCACACTAGATCACCTAAGAATAGATATCACTCACCCAGTACCACACCTGAAGATTAGGTTCAGACGCACCCACCGATCCAAACTATACTTAATAGGATACCGTTGGATCAGAACAACGCCACCAAATTGAGTCGGCCACCAGGAACCAGCAACATCCGAACCCACAGGTATACAACTCTAACGGAATCATAATTACCTGAACCTGGATACAGACCCCACTAACCCAACCCTCAATCTTCTGCATACTTAAACCCACACAAAACCACACAACCATCTCTCTCCCAGCAATCCGCACGCACTTTACCACACTGCATCAACACATAAACTTCACCCACAGCACTCGAGGCCTTCATCCGATCCGATACTAGCACCAAAGCCCAGCACTCGGTGTATACCGAGCTGAAGCTGCCAACAGCACACCACATCTCCCACTCTCCTTCTCCCCTCCTCCTGACTAATCCTACCCCACCCTTCCTGTTTACAGATCCGCCAGAGCGCCTGGGGACCAATTCCGTTGGCGACGGTGTGCTATACAAGTACCGATAACATAACATAACATTTGTATGCCTGTATTACTTTTCTTTCTCGGCCTGTAGTTTTCCATTCAAGATGCGCAAACACAGCCAGAATTGTATTATTTTGACTTAACATGTTTCTATAAGGATGTAAATGTTTGCAGGATGCTTTATTATGTGATTCGTGTATTTTCCAAGTAATGACTATAAGACAGTATTTATTGTTGTTGTCCTTGAAAGACAAAACTTAAAATGTTGTACCAAGTAAGTGCCAAAATTGCAGCACGGGTTAAAATCCTTGCTTTACTACTTAACCAAACTGGGTGATGTAGGGGAAATTACTAAATACTTAGATTATTCAATGTCACTGTGAATTAACTATAAAATTGGAGCCTTTAGAAATGATTATGTTCACACGAATGGAAGAAAAGCTCCCTTACAATGGGGCAGATTTAATGATTTTAGGTCCAAAATGTGTCTACTCTTCTGTCTGTGGCTCTTGAGAATGACATGAATTGTGTCATTCTTACACCGGCTCTCCCTCTGGCCAGTTACTGCACCACAGAATCTAGTACAGCAGAATGCAGTAGGTTACTTCCTGTTGCATCTCACACCACCTGCTGTTTTCACAGGTTCTAGGAGCTTCACCGTCTGCAAGAGGGGTGTTGTAGGGGACGAATGCAGAAGTGGAGGGGCATGGCAAGGTTGCACTGTTGATATGTGCAGGCCTGAAAAGATAGGGCTTTCAGTGGAATGGAAGTTGTGAATATTCTGTGAGTTGTCTGGAGCAGTGGTTAATGCACGCTTCAGGTTGTTGATGTCCATGTTTGTGCGATTGCCTGGGGGTTCTCTCTGAGTGGTGTTTAAGGAGTGCAGAGAGATGTGTTGATCTATCTGTGGTTAGTGTGGTGCATAGGGACGGTTAGCGTACAAGCCTGCCTTCAGGTGGTGTACGTTCCATTGTGAACGCTGTGTTGTTTTAGTGCTCGAGTTGCCTGACGAGATGTGTTGTCTGTCTGGGTGGCAGGTCGAATGATTTTGTGGTGGTGATTGTTACAATGTCTTCCTCAACAAATCATCCAAAAACTATGGGCAAACGTTTTCACTTTAGAGACATCACTGTTGGTCATAAATATTTGTTTAAAAGCATGAAATGCATTCTTTCTCCAACGGTTATACCTTGTTAGGCCGTATTATAAGATGTTGGGCAAAGTGAAATGCTACTTTAGGTGACACAGTTTCAATTCAATTGTCCGGGCCTTCCTTTCTGTCTGTTGGCTGACACCTCAAAGACAATCCAACTGTAGAGCCGCTCGGTTTTACGGGGGATTAGGGTAACATGCAGATGGGCATGGAACATAAACTAGCAACAGACAAAGACACTATTTGAAGTGTTAGTCAAACCCCCTCCCCCTTACCCTCTCCCTCCAGAGGTTTTGGTGTAGTTGCATCCCTGACAACAGACATGGCAAACCAAGCAGTGGAGCACTTTCCAGCAAACAGTCTCAGTGCACCTTAAGTGTAACAGATGATTGTTTGATGTGCACATGTTGTGTACACGATGCACACCTTTGTCAAACGTTGACTGCAAGCCGAATTGCTTTTACAAAGGCTCTTCTGGGGGTGCCCAAGTCTTGAACCTGTTTAGACATATTGGACTGTTTAAGGCGATATCCAGTTTTCCAGTCTGATGTGTGAAATAATAAACCATTCCTGGCTTTTAGACGCAAAACAAAAAAGGTATGTTTAAGAATGTTTGCATGTGTATCTTTGTGAATGCGTTTGTGACCATATGCGAATGTGTGTGCGGGTCTGGGCCAAAGATTCAGTTTGTTGGCACTGTGATTGACACGATGTAGGACTGGGGTCAGCATGGGCACATATTAATACAGACTGCAGGATTTGATTTGGGCGCTAGCAGCATGAAAGTTGGGCAGCACAAGTATTTATTATTAAGGCAGATCCTTTTTTTGGCACTAGCAGCATGAAGATGGGTTTTACAGGGGCAATGCTGGCATGTATTGTGGAGACCAGCCTCATTACTTTCTTCAGCCATAAAAGGGATGGAAGGGGTACAGAGCTGGTTTGGAGATAACTTGCTTGAAACGGGGCATTGCTGGCATACATTGTGGAGAGAGGGCTCCTGATGCAGGACCGGGGCCAGCGTGGACATATATTAAGACAGTCTGCAGGATTTGATTGGGGCACTAACAGCATGAAGGGTGGGCAGCACAAGCATACATTGTTCAGACAGACCCTTTTTTGGAACTATCAGCATGAAGATGTGTTTTACGGGGGCAATGCTGGCAAGTATTGTGGAGACCAGCTTCATTACTTTCTTCAGGCATAAAAGGCATAAAAGGGATACAGACCTGGTTTGGGGATAATGTGCTTGAAACAGGGAAATGCTGGCATATATTGTGGGGAGAGTCTGCCTGATTTTATTTTGGGGACACCCAGCACCAACATCCGTTACACGATGCTCCTGAGTACTGTTTGTGACCTGGCATCTATTGGAGTATTTCATGTGTACCCGGCAGAGTGGAGTGCGCATTCTACATTGTCATCCAATTTCTCTGAAATGTTTTCAGTGAAATGCATTGTTTCAACTCATTATTTTAAAGAAAATGTGTAAAGGGAAACACTGGCCAAAACCATATTGGTTTAGTTCATGTGCGCTCACTCGGTTGAATTCAGAAAAGTAATCTATACCCCTCCATTTTATAATTTCACAGCGACAGCTGCTCTAGGCTGTAGTGGTTTTGTCAGAGTGGTGGATGGAAGCCCATTAAGATGGCTAGTTGGGTCTTGATACCCTCTTTGACCACACATTGGGAAAACCTGATTTCTCGATAAGAAAACAGGACTTTTTACATAGTTCACCCCCTGTACTCCTGCCACACTGGATACTCCCCTCCCTTTGTGACCTACTTGTAATGATTCAATCCTAAATGTAGACTTTCAGGTGTTTGCCTTCAACGATTTTTCGAGGAAGGGCAAATCTTGTTGACCTATTCTAAAGCGTTTTTATTAGCAGAAAGGTCCACCTAAACAGAGTCAGGAAAGAGGGAATCTGGTGAGATCAGACAGATTACAGGAAGGAGACCTACTCCATTCTGCAGATATCTATCGCACCAGAACACGGCTTCTTTGCCAGATAGGTAGGCCAGCTGCACCATGCTTGATGCGGTATCACACCGCAGAGGACATCACTGTCAAGACTAAAGCTTGCGAGAATGGTTTCCCCTCACAAAGTGCAGAGATATGGAGGTTAAATTTAGCTTTTGTTGGAAATGGAGGCCTTCTCAGAGTTCCCCCGTGAACCAAAAACAGAAACGTCTGTTACCAACAGCACTTGATGTGGGGAATTCGGAAGATGTATATTGTACTGCTAACTCTTCAGGATTACCAGTCGCGCAATGGCTTGGAGTGAATGTTACCAGTTTATTTTTGCCAGTGGCAATCGTAAACATATTGCAGCACAGATGTAAAGCAGGAGCAAGAGGAGGAAAAGGGCAGAGGGCCTCAAGGAGCTTGTCAGAGAACCTAAATCAGTTCCACAAACATTGCTCAGGATAATGTAGGGTTTCACAATATGTGATTTGGCCCCAATACACGCCGAGTCAAACTCCAGGAAGACTTCGGAACTAAATGTCTCATTTCATTTCATTCCGCTATACTGAGCGCATAAGGCTTCTTTTGCATCTTTCAATGGGCTAAAACTCTTGCTAAGGACACAGCCATGGATAGATGAAGGGATGGAAGGCCCGCTATGCTGTGGGCAGGTGTCAGAGAATGCCATCTGTGCGGTTGTGCCAGCTTGAACTTTTGCTATACTAAATTATGCTGGTTTTCGCTCTCCGGAAGTGAGCCTTGCATTTTCCAGTGCTCCATGCTCAAAAGTATAGTGCACATATGAGTACAATTGCTGCACTCTGCAGCTGCTGCTGCTGTGTCAGCAGACAAAGTGATTTGGCAACATATCAGTTACAGAGTAACATGCTCAGTCCTGAAACAGCATGCAGGAACCCCATTAATGACAACACTCCGAGGCTGCCTTTAATAGTGGGCACCCCTGATTCATACTATATGTTACTGTGTATCCTGTGATGAATCGAGGATATTCGTCCCTTCTCCCCATGGGTGAGCCTCCCTCTTTGAGGCTAGGGAGGTGTGCCTGCTGCCCAAGACCCTCCCTAGGGCTCTGGGAAAGTGTGACCTCACTGGGAGTGGCTCCCCCTTAGGAAACAAGCTCTCACATTCCTCTGAGGAATTCCCTAGAGCATCCACCATAATAGCATATATGAGACTTTCAGATATGAAGAACATTGTAAGCTCCAAGGACTTGGCTGAAGACAAGTCTAAAATATCCCATTTTGCACACGAAAGAGGACCTGTTTCTTGAAGGAGGGATGTACATTTAACCGAAACAAGTAGGCTGGAAGAGGAGAGCAAATACCTTGTGACGAGAGAGGGCACGTCGAGGAGAAGCGGGAGAGGAAGGGATCTGTACACTGGAAGAAGGGTCCCTCCATCTTTCTAGGCCACACTTCCTTCCTGTGGCCCCTCTTAGCTCCTTTGAAACTAGGTACCCTTGTTACAGCATCAAGAATTGTACCATTGTTGAAGGATTGGAATGGGCCAATCCACTGTGGCAAAAATACTATATAAGTTGGGAAGCCCCCCCCCTTTAAAATAATCATATATGAATCATCTTCGAACCAACTTGAAGACGATTTCACTGGAGGTAGGGTACCATGTTTTCCTCTGAAGTAAACTGTCATCGATTGTTAGGAGGTATCATTTCACCTCTATTTCTTTACACTTGCTGCATTAGCACCCCCTTGCTCCCCAAGGAAGCCAAAACAACTCCCACATCTTAACAAGCCTTTACTTTAAGATGTTGCAGTAAGTCTCCTCTCAAGAGAAATTATTTTTAGATGTCAGGCGATCTACATCATTACAATGAAAGGAATTTCTTGAACATTATTCAAGATTGAATGTCCTAAAGCACAGACAGGCCCAATAGATTAACCTAATCCAGTAGTGTTTTACTCTTAGTGCAAATCTTCATTTTGGGGGGGAAGGTGTAGGGAGTTCAATAGACGAGTCATCCTGATAAGGAAAAACCTCAAATTCGTGGCGCCTTATGTCAAGAGGCTTGTTGGGGTCAGGTACCTAGTGGAAAAACCTGATGAAGTGCTGAGACAAAGAGGAAGAACTTTGAAATTGTAACAGTATTGCACCTCAGTAAAGGCATGACAGCTTTTTCCCTATAAATAATGCTATACTCAAATGAAAAGTGTCATTATTACTATCAATGAGGAAAACGGCACCACTGATATCTTGGACTCAAAGCTGGGCCCTGAAAAAAGCTCTCCTAGTAGCATTGCTGCTGCAAATTATTGTAAGATGCTTAAGGTACAGACAGAGTTGACAGTGTAATTAATGTGTCCTGGATGGGTTAGCAATCAGAATTAACAGTAAATCAATATATGCAAGTATGCCTCTATCAGGAGTCTAATCTATATCAAAAACGTGCTTGTCCAAAATGGAAGGTTCCTATTCTGATGCCTATACATGGCCTAATTCACAGAAGCGTTTTATAATGGCAAAACCCCACTGGGAAACGCTCTGTGAATCATCAGGGCCTCAATGTGTTTAGACATGGGCAGTGGTCATAGTGGTGTAGCCAGGGCATCTAAATGGGGATGGTTTCCTCCCCACTGGGCCCCTACTAATCTGTCTGTTGCAACCCCCCTGGCTCCAGCAGGCCTACTGCCTATTTAAAAGGAAAATACTAAATAAAATAAACGTATGCAGGTGTGTTTGGCGTTGCACACTGGGACCAAGGTGGCTAGGCAACAAAGTTGTAATCAACTGGCGAGTGCCCTTTGTGTTCAAGTCCTTCCAGGCCACTAGCTGTCAGTAGATGTGTCTTCGCTGCCTCCTATCCTGACTCGGCAGAAGACGGTGGTGACCACAAAGTAATGTGTTTGGACTGTATGCATGCATGTGTGTTTGAATGTAATTCATGCATTGAGGCTTGTGCGCACACAAGACGTTTGAGAGAGTGTGTGTGTGTGTGTGTGTGTGTGTATATAAGTGTGTGTGGGGGTAGGAGTGTGTGGGTGAGTGTATGTGAGAGAGAGTCTGAGTCCTACTGTGTTGGTGTAAACATGAAAGCGATCAAATGTATGCATGTGTTTCTATGGCAGGGGAGTGTTGGCCACATCACTGCTGCCGGTATCAAGTGCGTGCCCAGCTTCATGAAAGTAATTTACAGTGACCATTGCTGGCAAAGATTGTGGATGCAGCTTCATGAAGTAAGGATTTACAGTGACCAATACCGGTATAGATTTTGGTCAAAGCTTCCTGAAGTGATTAATAGTGACCATTCTGGCATACCAAGGATTATGGTCCAACATGAAAATGATTTATACTGACAGGACTGGCATAAATTGTGGCAGCAGCTCAAGAAAGTGATTTACAGTAACCATACTGTTATGGGTTGTGGCTGCCGTTTAAAGAAAGGGATTTATAGTGGTGTTTACTGGCATAGACAGTTCTTAACAATGATCATGCTGAAATATATTGTGGCCGCAGCCTCATGAAGTGCTTTACATTGAACATTTCTGGCATCGATTCTGATAGCATCATTATGAAAGTGATTTGCAGTGATCAGTACTGGTATATATGATGCCAACAGCATCATGAAGTCATTTACAGTGACCATTATATAAACACATTTTTGCAGCTTCACAAAAGGGACTTACACTGAATTGTATGGGGATGGATAGAATGTGACTGCAGCTTAATGAAAAGATTTACAGTGATCATTACTAGCGTAGAAAGACCATAGCTTCTGGAACGCGAGTAGAGCTGTTACAAGGTAACTCCATGAAGGGGTGGGACATCCCAAAACCAACGAACGGAATCAAGGGGTTATGTTTAGCAAAT
This sequence comes from Ambystoma mexicanum, assembly GCF_040938575.1. Lineage (NCBI taxonomy): Eukaryota > Metazoa > Chordata > Amphibia > Caudata > Ambystomatidae > Ambystoma > Ambystoma mexicanum. The sequence continues at coordinate 1,435,179,124 of NC_090935.1, forward strand.
GATCCAAACTGTCCCAGTATAATGAAAAGTAATGACCAATGCAAATAACCAGATGTACCTTAATTAATATTGAACTGAAGAAATATTCACCTCACAAACTTAGACAAAGACCACTCTTTGGTTTTTCTCCTTAGGTAGACTGGGTGATGGCTCCTCTGTCCTCCCTGATATACTGATCCAATGCAGACAGGCCTTGAATAACCGGTTCTGAGGAAGATGACTAACTAGAATCATTGAAACCGGTCGACCTTTTACAAGCTGGATATTCCAAAAAACCAACTGGGATACCAACAAGAAATCATGCTCTTTTAACGGAGAAAGGATTCTCCAAATAATCTGTTATCTGTGGACTCCTATATTCGAACTGAACAAAGTGGTTATGATTTACAAACCAGATTATCAAGAAACAACTATAGGACTGGACAACTCAGAACCCTCCAAAAAACCATTAGGAGCCCTCGACAAAGAAAATGTTTTTATCATTCATGGGTGAACTATAACCCCTCGCATATGTGACTGTGTATATATGTACATTTTTAAACCAAGCAAGTGATCTACATATTGGGGCCCACACACTTCCATGAAGGTCAATTAAAGAATAATGGGTCCGCTACCCACGGAAAAAAGTTCCTCTTAGAAATGTGGCCCTAGAGCTTTGAGACACTGCCCCGCAAACAACCATCATCAACTACCATGTGTTTAGTAGCTGAAATATCACATCACCAGGGACAAGATCCCTACAACCCCCATCACCAGGTGGACCAGTGATACCACCACGCCATGCCTAAGGACGGAAGCCTGCACATAATGTAAGCACATACTCGCTATGCCATAGGGAAACAAGCTGCACCTCACTGATGAGTCCCAACAAGGAAAACACATATTTGGGGTTTCTTGTGTTTCTGCGCATAGGGGGCGTGGCCTAGCAGTTCAGATTGGACTGCGCCATTGGTGACAGGACCTAGACTAATTTGCATGTGGATGGGCCTCTTTTGCAATGGTGTAGATTGGCTAAAGAATTATGGTGTGGAAGGTTGCTTAGTGCAATGACAGTAGCTAAGATTAATGTATAACTTTTCACCAATCACATGATTTGGTGATAGTCAAATTCATAATTTCAACACATTTTAAAACATTTCCCCCTGCCCCTGAACCACCCTGCACTAGTTAGGGCTCCGTCACTAGGCACAGTCGCTCCTGCTAATTTGAGATTTTATTGACCCACCACTGATATTGAATGTTTTACAAGGCCAGTCCCCCCTCAGGAGCCAGCAGCCACACCAACCACAACATCAAAATGTGCCTCTGCCAGGGAAGCATTGTGAAAGCAACATCTATATTGTGCCACAGCCAGCCGGCTGACAGAAAAAATAATTAGGGATTACAAACATACACTGTCTGCCACAGTTATTTGCCTGCCTACAGTGTAAGTGTACACCTTAATACTGCCCCCTATTTCAGATTACCTCTTGTTGCTTGTGGACCTCTGTAGTGTAACATGCAACATGTCTTTCACATAATATTGACAGATTTGGTATGTAGTTGATGTTCACTGCTCTGTATAGAGGTCCTTTCACTTGGATCATAACACGTCTACCTCATCTCTTTACTGTAAAGAGAAGCATGCTGGGAACTTGTCTGCATGATTCCTACCCTAGAATTCTATGGGCAATAAGACCCTTGTGCCAAATAAAGCAGCTGTAGTCCCCGCAATGCCACATGCAGTGATTCTAACAGGCCACATGAAAAAATGAAAAAAAACATATAGAACATTTTAATTGTGTTGAGTTGTTTGTTATGTAGCAATCTCCATATGATCAGTTGATGGGATAAACACTTCTTCCCACTTATCGGAAAACATCGAGCGAGTCCCGAGAAGTCCCTCTTTGCCCGGAACTCTCTTCCCTGCTTCTGACAATCCTCTCACTGGTTGAGCTACGAAGTTCCAATTTAGCCTATGTTTGGCTTTAATGACCAAACAACGTGCAAGCCACGCCTTCATTCTTACGTGGTCATAAAAGCAACTGTCTGCGCGCACCAGCACACATGCACCGAGCAAGTCCCGAGAAGTCCCTCTTTGCCCGGAACTCTCTTGCCTGCTTCCGACGATCCTCTCGCTGGTTGAGCTACGGTATTTACTGCATTCTGAACTGTCATTAAGGAGACTGTTTACAAACTCAACACTATTTAACTTTAATTTCCTCTGTATTTCATTTAGAAGTTCCAATTTGGCCTATATTAGGCTTTAATCACCAAACAAAGTGCAAGCCACGCCTTCATTCTTTGGCATGCCAGTTTTTAAGGTGGAACAGATCATGGAAAAAAACGGCTGCCATTAGGGCGGTCATTGTCAATACTCGTAATGCTTTTTGAACCAGACGTCTACTCCTTCTCGGAAATCTAATTCAACGAAATCTGGCATGAAAGATCTGATGGACATACGTAACTTTTGCAAAGAACAGCCCTTTGCCACGCCAGCAATAACACCAAGTGAAGGTTTGACAAACCCGTTGGCTATATTTCCTTCACTCCCTTCGACAGTTGATGCACAAATAACAGATTCATTGAAAGATGTACAGGATAAGTGGACAAATAACTCGGAAATGCAAGCTCGAGTTGTGTCACGTGGTGGCTGGGTGCTGCTTGTTGATCATCCTAGGTTGCACAATTCTATTACAGATATTAGTCTCTTGGACAATGTTCCTTCCACAGCTCTAGCAGAAGGAAATTATGGGTCTGTCACTGCAGGGATTTCTGATGTGGCGTTCAGCGATTTAAATTTATCTAATTCATGTTTTTCACCAAATTTGCTCCCTGAGAATTTATCGAAATCACCTGTAATGTTTTCTAGCAGTGGCTCAAGCGACTCTAGTGCTAATGTATCATTCTGTGTACCAACTCCACGAAGACCTACTGCTACCCAGGCACCTAAAATTGACGATACACCGGAAAATGCCATAGAAGGTGACTCGAATCTGGTGGTCATCACCTTAAATGCTATGCAATTATCACTATCAACGTTAGTTAAGCTATTTGATACACTAAATAGCAAACTAAATGACCAAGCGGCCCAAATTGAAAAACTCCTTTCATGGCAATATAAGGTCACGTCTATGCTACAGTGTTAATGCTTATCTTGCCCTGTTCCCAAGATTTTTCCTACCATTATGGCAGTCAATATAGAGGCTGTCGACGATGTGCCACCCCATAGGATGGCTGCATCACAATCTCTCGTCAGTGAATCTATTTTTGCTAATGTACCGCAAATTGACAAAACCATTGGCATTACTGATACTAATGTTGAATAGTTATGTTCTGATACTGGCCTTAACATCAAGCCTCTTATTCATCAAAAGGGCACGAGTTCGACGCAGTCTGAGAGGCAGAAGCCTCCACAAGCTGTGTACACAATATTTTATAAAAACACCAAGCGCATCTCTAAATTGTCTTCTCTCTCTCAAACTAGATTATCAAAAAATGTTCCTAAAACAAAGAATAACAGCAGTACAAAGACCAAATGATTTATTAAAAGACTGAATCTTCCTGCCAAAAACACAATCTCGTTGGCCTAAGCAATCTCAAAAAAATACTAACATATCGTGTCTAATGAAGCGATGAGAACAGAACTGGAAGGTTTAAATCCACTTGTGCCATATGCCCCCCTGGATGAACTTGTCAAAGAGGATGTAGCTCAAGGAAAGCATAATAATTGCAATTTGAGAACAAATGACATAACAACGACTGAGTCAACTCCAACAAATGAAAATCCGATCTCAGCAGTGAGCATTAGAAATGTACATCGTCAAGAGATTAGAAAAGCAGTTGACGCTTATATGAGTAGTCAACCACCAGTTGTCACCTCAATTAATGGTGCTAAAATTCAAAATGCTCAATTAACTGGCAATTCAAAGAGTGTACCCTTACAGAGACAACAGGAAATTAAATTTCCCCCCAAAATACTGTGGGCAGTAAGATATTGCCCGTGCTTAAATCAGGGCAAGGTGTGAAGCATGCAAGTGCAAATCTCATATGTCGCAGATAGTAATCTCCAGTCACGGGAATCCACTACCCACATAGCCGGTAACACTTCAATGTCAACTAATAATAAACATGCTTTAATGGCACTAGTAGCACCTGAACTTATTGAATGAATACAATCATTTATAAACACTAATTCCAAGCCACTGACGACTATTGCTAGTCACAATGTGCCTGCCAAACTCTCAAATAAAGGTCTCTTGAGACTCGTAATAAGAAGTATCCAGCAAATTCTCACTTAAGATAGCTTGCAAACCTAGCCTGTCTATTCAATATCAATTAAATAGACTGCCTATATTGGCCATTTCATTTTCTCAGACATTCCATTGTTGGAAGACATCAATTCTGCTGATCTTGCTTTAGTGGAGTTCCTGTCGAAAACCAACCTACATTCAGTACGGATCTGGACGAATTCCAGAGTTATTCAAAACACCATATGGTTGGCAAAAAAGAAACTCCTAATGCTGGGCTTTGTACTTAGTGCTGATTCTGTGGAAGAGAATGAGCATGGTCGAAATCTACAATATCAAGCTAATAAGACCAGTGCCAACTCCATAGTACCACAGATAAGTGCAACAACATGCAACCAAAGAGAATGTACGTGTGGACCAATTACTCAGTCTAATTAACTAGCACACTAATCAAATGACCAAAATATTTCCCTTCTTAGCTGGAATACTAGAGGCTTCACTCACCTACTAAATAATGATGACAGCTCTTTGACTCACCACAATATCCTCATGATCTCATGATACAAGAAACATGGTTGATGTCAGTTCCTGTGTGGGATAATTATGACTTATTTTTGATTCCAGCTGTCAAAGCGAATTCAGATAGACCATCATCAGGGCTCGTTATAGCCGTTAAAATAGAACAAGGCACCATAGCCCAAGAATGGGTCTCACCCAATGAGTTTATGCAAATGGTAAAAGTCAAAATTCATAACGTCACTTATTGTTTGATCAACGTATACTGGAATCCTGTGGGCATATCTGATGGAACCTTCTTAAAGGATTTGGGAGAACTTCTAAATATAATTGCAATGGACACTTCCACTTTTCAAATCACCATTGCGGGGGACTTTAATCTTAATTGCACATCTGAGAATCTCTCTAACAACAATTATAGATTGGAAAATGTGCTTACCTTTGTGTCGCATCACAATTTAGTTAAGCTAAATGGACCCTTTCCATCAGATATTCCCCCACGCCCTACATGGAGTAGAGGCACCAGTACTTCCATAATTGACTTAATTTATGTAAATACACAGATGTTTCATTGCATAACTGATTTTTGTGTTCTGAAAAACAATCACAGTAATCATAATCAACTAATAGCTCAGTGGCCCAGACCCAAGATCAATACAACTGAGCACATGAATCATCTGCATGAATGTTTAACGCTGAATGCTAGTGGAAATCGTCTATGATGGTCAGCAAAATCTCTAATCCAGCTTAATGAACATTTGGTTTCCCAATTTTGCAAATCTAAAGTGGCTATTTTTGATCAGACTACTGTATATTCAGATATGATACAACATATTCAGCGTGCAAGCAGCCTTAAAAACGCAAATTGCCACTTAATGTTTCGACCTAAATTACATGTGTTCTATTGGGAAATTAAAGCCAAGAAAGCACAATTTTGTTTGCAAAAAAGGGAAGCTTTAAAAGAACCTCTGTCCATGAGAGCATCGATTTCGGCAAATATAAAGACCAAATATAAGTATTGGTTAAAAGCTACCAGAGCCAAAATATTTCAGAATGATGGGAAAATTATGCTGTCATCTTTACAATCTAAAAGTATTGCGGGAACCTGGTCTCTATTGAACCAGGTACCTCATAATCCCCAGGCTGTTGCACAGACTAACAATGTCACAGAACGGAAATGGGTTACTCATTTTTCTCAGCTATATGCCTTTCCTCCGAACTCTCGCTTTGACATGGAAAGGGCCATATGCATTTCCATTTAAAATTTGATCTGGATGACATTCGTTTCTATATAAATAAGATCAGTCAGTCGGGAGCCGGTGGTCCGGATAGTCTCTCAAATCGAACACTCTAAAGGCACCCAGAGCTATGGGCTAATAAATTGTTTAACATCTTCTCGCTAGTCAATATCACCCAAATGTTGCCGGCAACATGGAAACATTCTATAATAGTCCTGATATATAAAAAGGGGGATCATACTTCAACTACTAGCTATAGACCCATAGCATTATTAGATGCCCCGGGGAAAATCTATACCAGAATAATATTTAGAGATCTAAATTACTGGACATTAAAAAATCTTCTTAGAGACCCCTTTCAAACGGGCTTTGTTGCTGGCTTGGGAACCAACCCTAATTTGATTGTCTTGAATATGTTGAAATCTAAATATGCGGCTAAAAATCAACTGCTATATATAGCATACATAGATTTTCGATCTGCTTTTGATTCCATCGATCGATCACTCTTGTATCATAAACTCATTCGGTACAATTGCCCTTCCTCCATATTGTCCTTGATTATGAGGCTCCATTCGAATACGACAATGCAAGTTAGGTTAACCCTAGCAGGCAAATTGTCTGCAATTTTCCAAATGCATCAAGGTCTTAAACAGAGATGCATATTGGCATCATCTATATTCAATCTGTTCTTGTTTGATCTGGGTGCGATTTTGCGATCTGTTCAATCTGATCCTCCAAAATTGGCTCAACATGCAATCTGTCATCTACTTTACACAGACGATCTTATACTTATTTCACAGACTCCCACAGGACTGCAATCCTTGCTTAATGAGTTGGATTTGTATGTCGCTACTAATTACTTGACGATCAATTTGCAAAAAAACACAAATAATGGTATGTAAACCCCATGTAAAGACTAAAGTTAGAGCTTGTAACTGGTTTCTACAAAAAGAAATCTTAATAAGAGTACAAAAATATAAATATTTGGGTATCAGTATCTCAGACACTATGTCTAACCAGCTTATTGAACATGAGATGAGCAGTAAGCTTCAAATCTTGATTTCCCAAGCGAAATTACTGAAAGGTAAATTTGGCAAATTCACTATAACACATATAATGCAATTTTATCAGCAAAAGGTGATTCCCAGCTTAATTTATGGTATTGAGACATCTTTGCCAAAGGAGCACAATTGGTGGTACAAGCTAAAATCACGATTTTGGAAGCAAATATTCCATTTACCCAAATCGACTCCGTTACCGCTAATTCGCCATGAATTAAGCATATTATCACTGCAATCTCAAATCAAATGGAGAATGTCTGTCTTTCTTAGGAAATCCATTTTAGGACTGTATTCCGGTGGCATATTAAGAATCTTGGCTCAACATCTTTTGGCGTGAGAACACTTGTTTACAAAGCTGTGGTGCAACTATACACTACGTGCTTTAGCTGACGCTTCAATCACTTTAGACCTGCTACTGACTAATCCCCAACGAGCCAAACAAAAACTGTACCAACATGACTGGATTGAGAATCGCAATTCTTGTCATAAATACAAAGACTTTAACATCAACCAGTTTGGGCACAAAAGCTCTCGTATTTTGGCGGACTATGCAAATGTTTTGGACTTCAACACCCATCAGTCCCAACTAGCATACTCAATGGTGCAGGATCATGGGAGTTGTAGTCCAAAACATCTTGAGAGCAGCAGGTTTCAGAATATTGATTTAAGGAAAATAATCATTCACAATTGGGGAAGTCCGCTCAGCCAATCCGGTGGCTGGAAACGCAGGCAAGAATGCACAGTGAACCGCCTGCTTTTTCCAGCCACCCAAGTCCCTTCGATGGCTGCCGCTGTCTTGATTGTGAGGAGGCAACAGGCAGCCTCTCCCTGATACGTACCCACTCGCACACCCTCTCTCCCTCCCTCCAAGACACCCGGTACACTTTTTCCACCCATCCTTCGCCCTTCCCACTTACCTATTGGACTGGAGCTTTTTGGTCCAGTCCCAGTGCTCCTTCCCGCCCACGGCCGCCACCATCTAATATATAAAGCTGAGTGTATGTGTGTGAGTCTGCATGTTTGACCGGCTATACAAATGCACAACGTTGAACACACGTCTACCAAATTTTGCATCGATTCCTCTTTTGTCTGGGGCAAGATTGTAGTCTATGTTTGGATGCAAAAATCTTATGTGCAAAAAATGTTTGGAATTTGTGTGTGTTTGTTTGTCTGGCTATACAAATCCACACCGTTGAACCCACTGCTACCAAATTTTGCATGGATTCCTCATTTGTCTGGTGCAAAAATTGTAGTCTGTGTTTGGATGCAAAAAATTCACTCCGTAGACACCATCATTTACTGATGCTCACCCCGATTCACTACATTAGGTAATAGAAGGAGGGAGAATTTGGAAAAGTGTCTGAAGCAAAATGTTTGATTTGTTGGTTATTCCTTTGAAATGTATTACTACTGTATACAATTCAGAAGTGTTCACGAGAAGAGAGCACAATCAATCTTTCTTGGTCATTTTCTCAAAGGTGCTGAAGCCAATGAGTGACTGAAACATGCCGCTCAAAAAACAAACATCATGTAGAAAATCTCCATCTAATGCAAAGCGAAAATCAATATCCAGAGCTTCTGAAACACAACAACAAACAAAATCATGACTTGCCGACTAGAGGACAAGAGCAACTTTCTCCATGGCAAAAGAGATGCCAGAGCAAACTGAAGCAAGACTTGCTGAAATGAGGACAACAGCAACATCCTCCAGGGCACATGAGACACCACTTGATCAGGACACGGAAAACGCCAAATACCCCAGCTAGTAGGACATAAAAAAGGGATTAGTTCCCCTTTCTATCTCCTATGGCGGCAGCCATCTTTTTTATACAGAGGGTTGGGCTTGCGGAATACGCTCTGAGCCCAAACTCCTGTGCAATCATCCCTGCTTAGAGGGGTATATATGGCTGTTACCAGTCCTCGCCAAGGTCCTTGTGTCCTTTGCTTGGGCTGGCAGGCTGTTACCATCCCTGTACACCTATTTAAATGGTGGTGACTGCTATAATATCATTTAATGTGCAGAGGACTATTTACTAATTTAATAACATAAAGGGATCACTTATAAAGCATGATTTGGGCATGCGGGTCTCCTTAAACCCCATTCTAAAGTACAAGAACAGTTTTGTCTGCAGGACCAATTGCAAATCAACAACATTTACTGAGCAACTTTATCAAATCAAACCTGAGATCATTTGGTCTGGGCATGAGCTTCTTCTTTCCACTGAAATAGGGTTCAAAGTCCTCATTCTTCAGTCTGTTGGCATAGTCAATGTAGCCGGACAATTCCTGATTGCGAGCAGAGCGATCTCGAATGAAGATTATAGACTGGAATAAAAGAAATAAGCAATAAAAAAAGAGCAAATAATAAAAAAATGAATAATCACGAACAGATGAAACAAACAATTTATTATTTTTAAGCACAAATCAAACTCGGATAACTGTCAGAGCCCTCACATAATAGTAACAATATAACAGTTCACTCTGTGATCTCTCATTTGATGTCATTTATGCTCACATCCAGGAAGTATCTCTGGATGCCGAAGGCCCGCAACACTGCAAACATACAGTCCCATTTGACTTTGACAAATGCCTTCTCGGCATCGAGGGATATAATAAGATCATACTGGTCTGCCTCTGCAGCAATTGCATTTAGAAGTCATCTCATATTGTCGCAAGAATGCTGATCGCAAATTAAGCCTGTCTGATTTTGGTGGATCAACTTTGAAAGGGTATGATCTGGTTGTGGTAAGCATTTGGCCAACGTTGTGGCATCTGTATTGATAAGGGGAACAGTTTGTAACTTTGCATATCCTTTTGGTCTTCATTTTGGAGCTTCTTTTCTGGATGTTTAGTAGTAAGTCAACTTGCAGTGGATGGTGTTGGGTCAGCATGCCTACGGGGTAAAAGTGAAATGTGGGTCCTGTTTTTCTTTGTTTGCTGAATTGTGGGTTGGGTGTTTGTCAGTGATTCTAAGTTTTTAAAGATTTTTACATATTTTTTCTAATGCAGAGGTCGGCAGGGGTTTCCCTAGAAAAATGGCATAGGGTACCAATTCTTTTTTGCAAAATAGCTTTTGCCACTATATTTTTACTGTAATATAAATATATGAACATCAATGTAGCACTTCAAAAGGTTTTGTAACATGTTTTGCCTTTGTAGGGTGTTACCCAATTTAATGTATTGCCGTACGTGCGTACAAGGAGGTCCAAATCATGCTTTTTGCACAACTAACATTTACCTAAAGTATTTAATTTAAAAAGAAAATTGATATGTTACATTTACCATTACTAAATGCTAGGTACTGTCATCTAGTGTTTTGAGATGAAAAGCAAGGTCTGAAAGAAAAATCCATGTGCTGTGAGAAACCGGAGGGTAATATCACTCCTATTCACCATGGAACCTTTGCGCAGGTGGCCAGGGAAAGGCCATCACTCTTGGATCCTGACCCCGGGGGTGGACAAGCAAGGGAGGATCACCTGGGTGGAGGGTCTGTGGGGACTGGGAGTGGGATGCCTTTGGGAGAGACATGGTATCCACCTTTCCCTAATATTGACCGGAACAACCCATCCCCCATCTTTTTGGGGTATTGCAAAACAGCGCCCTGGAATTACTGACATATGACTGCAAAAAATACTGAGACAAGGAAGAAAGAAACCAAGAGCAGTGAAGACTATTTGCCTTCACCACTTAGGTACTGGGACGAAGAAGAGGCTTGCTAAGAGCAGTAGAGGTTAGGCATGTCCCTTTAATGATGGTCAGCCTGGGCTAATTTTGAGCTCACACCTGCAGCCTGAAAAAGAGCTGCAGGTGTATAGAAAACCAAACCAAATTAGTGTAAAGGAGGGTATGGTGACAGAAGTAATGGCAGTGAATTTACAGCAGCAGAGAGGCCAAGAAGAACAGCGAGGCACCGTCCGTGTGCAACACGCTGGTGGTTCTGGGAGGAGCGGTTCAGGAGTTGGAGCTCTTTGGAACCAAAGGAAGCGTAAAAGGGGAGCCATGCAGGAAGGCTGCCGCTTTTTCTATTGCTCAAGGTGCTCCTTCTCCTGGGGCCAGAAGCCGACCAAAGAGTGCCTGAGGGGCAGGAAGTGGAGCCCTAAAGCCCAGACGCAAAAGGCCGGAAGATTTGCACCGCAGAAACTCACATGACAGCAACCAGTGAGTTTCTAGACAAACAGAAACCCGGTATCCGAGTGTTTGATGCTGCGTGAAGGATACTTTGTTACGGAATGGTCGCGTGGATTGAAAGGCACGTTGTCCTAAGTATCCAATTAGAATCCTTACGAACCAGCGAATATAAAGACTTGTTAACTAATGAAAGCAGAGTGAATACTTTGTTATAAAGTAGTGACATGCAGATGAAAGCAAGTTGTCAAAAGCCTGTGAACGCTGTCAACTTTTAAAGGCAAATGAGAAAAACCAATTACAATACCTAAAGAGTTGAATGAGGACAAGAAAGTTACTCATCTTAAAACCTTGACACATTATTGAGGTGCCGAACGGCGGAGAATATTAAAATCATTATCCTGCACCATTTTGAATACTGCATTGAAGGAAAAACTTTTCTTATGAAGCAAACAAGAGAAGTGAAGCTTTCTCCATATAATTAAAATACACTGTGTGAAGGCCTACAGTGAAGGAAATCTTACATTTGCAAGCAACTTTAAAAACATGTTCTCTTTACAGAATAATTGAATATAATTACAAAGAGGCCAACGAATAATAACTATAAAGTGAGTACAAGTGCCAATAAACTCATGGTGTAGTATTTCTCAAATTGAAAAAAGCTTTGGGAGATGAACTTTGAAAAGGTGAACTTTTAAATGATCTACCAATTTGAACCAAAATCTTTCGTGATACAGAGGGTTGCAGTGTGGCACAGAATAATAAAGAAATTGGGAAACACCTTCATATGAATACATCCCTGAAATAATATCCTGGGGAAGGAGGAGACTGGAACTGTGTATGTGTCTTGAGGATGGAGCCTCAAGATATTTGGTATTTGAACTGTGCTTTGGAACTTGGGGAAGGGAAACCCAAGTATTGGTCAAACGTATATGACTTTGAAAGTCAAAGTAATCCTAAGACTTTGTATAAGAACTGCGTTATACTTGGGGAATGCAGCTGCAAAAAGGCTGCAAGCTGAACCAAGCTGTGAAATGTATACTGAATACTATTTTGTTGGTTACCAACATCCCTACACGTTGTATAAGATAGGTTGTGAGGGCAAGCATTTGTTTTGGACACAGAGATTTCTAAATTAAACTTATTGACTTTGACGTTCCTTAGTTTTGGTTCAGTAGGGAAATCCCATCATAGTATAGGGCAAGATTGGTGCTTTTCTGTCCTGACATTTAAGTTAAGAAAAGTGTTTGTTTTGAACTTTGAATCTATTGTCTGTGTCTTACTCCAAGATGCACTCACAGGGCTCCCTGTGTTATTGGAATAGCCCCAAATGAAATGACTGTTCCCAAGAAGCAGAATTGCAACTACCAAGAGACGTATGCGGCCTGGTTCACAGAAGCATTTTATAACGGTGCAATCCCATTGAAAAGTGCTCTGTGAATCAGACCCACGGTATTTATAACTGCACTTAAAATGAAAGTGTGGAATCCTTTGGTGAGGGATTTCTAAAGTGAACTAAATAACCAAGGTATGCAGGTCTGTTGACCTATAGATTATTTTAATAAACAGACAGATGTGTACTATGCTGACCATGTGAAGGTGCTTAAAAATTAAGAGAGCGTAAGGGCCCATATATTTCCAATAATTCACATTTGCCTGATGGTGAACTTTGAAAAGAAACATTATAAGACATGCTGTAAACTAGACAAGTGGAATGCAATTTTAAATAAATTAACTTGAGCTTGGTTCATGGTGTCCAAGTTGATATGAATCTGTGTTGGAAAATCACTAGAGTAATCACACAATGGTATCCGTATCTACAAACTGCTGAACATTGGGGAGGAAGTTAAGTGAGCAATCTGCCACGCACAATATCAAACAGCAGATGTTGAGGAGCGATTCCTCCTTTCCCCAAGTTCTTGAAAACAGAAACATAAATAGCTTTTCAGGTTCAAAATGACGTTTTATCCTAAATTTGAACCTTTGAAATCCCCCATGTGCCCGGGACAATGCCTTTACATACAAGTGGTTAATCACTTTGAGGCCAAATACAATTTCTCTTCAATTACCACCACGCCATCACCTTCGCCTTCGGTCTCTACCACCATTCCAGACCTATGACCATATCACTAACATCAACTATGGTACGTAGCTCCCGCAAACTGACCAAGGAGAGCATCCTACCCTACCTTGATGTACTCAAATAAGAGCACCACTGCTCTCAAGATTCCAATATCCTAGCGAAACTCTATACCTCAACCTAAACAACTGCAGTTGACACCATTGCCGCCGTAGCACCAAAAAAAAGCTTAACTTGCAGGACACCTCAATTCCTGATTCGCCACTGACCTCCTTGATCTTCAAGCAAAAAAAAGGCTTGCTGAAACCTCTTAGGAATAAATGCCCTCTGACTCAGCATTCACAAAAGCAGCAAATCTCTACAAACTAGCCGTCATTCATGCCAAAGTGTCTACCTTCAATGCCAGAATCGCCAACACAAAATCTGACACAAGAGAACTACTCAGCATCCTCAAGGAACTAGAAACGCCCAGTGCCTCTCCCTCTACCCTCACGAAAGACAAAGAATGGTGTACCATTATTCAAAATGCTATGCTAAAAAAATTGACACCCTCCACAAAAAAATGCATTCAAAACAAGCTTCACTGAAACCTCTGCAACAAGCCACCTCTGACACTCTCCAACCCATTAGCCTCAACATCCCACCTTTCCGTTTCCATAAAGTCACTGGACTGGAAACCCTACACATCCTTAAGGGTCTCAAACCCTTAAGATATAAAGGCAATGTCTGCCCCGCCAGCCTCATCAAAGACAGCATGGAAGCCTTATCCCCCTTCATCACAGCCTTCATTAATGCTTCCTTCGAAGCAAGCACAGCCCCTCTAGCCTCAAGGAAGACTGGGCTCTCCCCCTGCTACAAATCAAACTTCCTTGGATCCTGCTCTCCCCAACAACTATTGGCCCATCAACACAGTCCCTTTCCTTCTAAAGATGTTGGATAGAGCAGCATATGTCCAAATTCAGCACCAACTGGAATCCAATTGTATCCTGGGAGTCTGACAGTCGGGCTTTCGCCCAGGCCACGGCATGGAATCAGCCCTCTTCGAACTCACAAACCAGTTCAACGAGATCCGGGATGAATGGAAACCTGCCCTTCTCCTTCTTCAGGACCTGTCCGCAGCCTTTGACCGAGTCGACCACCAAATACTCTGCCACCATAGAACCACCTCAGCATCATTCTCAACTGAAGCTATGACCTGGATTGCCTCCTTTCTAGAAGGAAGAGTAGAGCGGTCTTCGCTGAAAATGATTGTGCCCTCCCAGTCCCAATTGAATGTGGTATTCCACAAGGATCCTGTGTCTCTTCCACGCTTTACAATATATTTACTAAACCACTATTTGACCTCCTGGATTCCCACAGCATAGCCTACATACACCAGCTATGCCGACGATAGGCAAATTCTTCTGCCACTATCTGAAAACTATTCCAACGACATTGACACCCTGAACTCAGCCTGTGTGACTATACAAACCTGGACAGCTACGCATGGCCTTTGTCTAAATAACGAGAAGACAGAGCTCCTTCTCGTCCGTCCCTCAATTGTGCTAAAAAAGCTCAACCCATGGTACTCTTCATTCAACATCGATGTTATCCAGATTACTGTCTCCCGGGCAGTAAAATCCTTGGGAGTTACCTTGACGCTACCCTATCACTGACCCACCAACTGAATGCAATCTCCTCAACACCAGCAAACACAACCAAGCTGATAGCTGCTGCGAGACCTTTCCTATAGATGGATAACTGTCTTATAATTGCAGGGGCAGTGGTAGGCACCAAGCTAGACTACTGCAATGTTCTCTTTGCTTGTACATCTGCACAGAACATCCAGAAACTCCAGACGATCCGAAATAATGCCCTCGAGCGGCTTTAAACATTCCCAAAAGGGAACACATCTCAGCTGCCCTGAGAGATGTTCATGGTATCAGGTATTAATATCGCCACATATATGGTCACCGTAAATAATATCGCCGGGAAAATGTTGTGGCGATATTATTTGGGTGACCATATCTGTGGTGATTGGGGCAAAAAAAAGTGGGGTTCCATGCAATAATGTTGCCACAAAAAAAGACCATTTTTCGGCGATATTTTTGCATGGCGATATTTTTGTGGCGACATTATTACATGGTACCCTGTTCACTGGCTCCCAATCCAAGAAAGGATTATGTTCAAGACTATCACCCACAGGTTTATCTCCAGTTCTGCCCCACCTTACCTATCCACGAAAATCACCAAGTCCCTCTTATCTAGGCCCACTAGAACACCCTACCCCCATTGGCAGTCCCAGCCCAGATTCAACCGCTCCAAAGCGGGAGGCTCCGGATTTCCATCCATTGCAGCCAAACAATGGAACTCCCTACTACATGCCTTGAGAGCCGAAGAGTCCTACAGGGCCTTCCGAAGGGCTCCCAAACCTGCTTGTTTACATAATGGATGTCCCCATCCCCTGCCAATTTCGTCATAAACAATACTAGGGACTGCTGGCAACTAGCTCCTTTGTCTCCTCTGCTCCTCTATCCCCTTTTCCTGTCTCTTGTCTGTAAGCATAAATTGCCATTTGGCCACTTGTAAAAGGTGCCTCCACCAGCGCCTCTATGTCTCCGGGTTTTGTGCGCTTTACAAATTAATACATTAAAAAAAATAAACAGACTTAACATGTGACATGTGTTCATTAACAGTGCATCCCAATCATTAAACTGTGTGGCCTACCTTTTAGAAATGGCCATAACATTGCAGTAGCAAAAGATATAGCAAATCTGAATGCATATTTGTAAAGTGGAGATTACAGAATTTCAGACAATATCAATTGTTAACAGATTCTCACACATGTTGATATGTTAGAAATAATCAATAAAATGCATCCATGTTCATTCTACACAAATATAACTCGAATGATTCAAAATTGTTCATCCATATAAACTCAAGCATGGTTATTTAATGTCATCCTTATTTCAACATAACTACTCATCACCACAGCATATTCAAGTGGTATGGATGGACTAAAAGGGTGCTTTATTCTCCTGGAAATTGGAAGTTTCAACATGGGAGAAAACCCTCCCTACAAACAATTCTCTTGCTCCTAGCAAATCAGCTGGTAGGGTGTATGTTGTAATGTTCCACAGAGTCTGACAAGCTAATCCAAAATTTTGAATCCATAGGAACTATACCACAAAGTGGGTATGGTGAAGCCTAGCCATAAGGGGGCTGTGGATAGAGCTAGTGAAGATCCAGAGAAGAAAGGCGAAGAGCCAGAAAGAACGCCAGGAATATCATAAGGATGCATACAGATGCCAACAGGAGAGAACATGAGCCGCTCTGGAGGTAGTATCCAGAAGGCATTTTGGAAAGGCTCCATCCAGATAAGAAAATCGGCAGAAGGCATGTAGTGCTTAGCTACAGAGCTGGTCTCTAGGAAAAGCTGCCCACCCTGTTTATGTCCAGGCAGAGAGGAGGGATTGGCTTGAGCGGGGTTATCCAGACTGGCCAGGATGCACAGATCCCCATTGTTTGATGCCCCATAAAGAAATTCAGAAAGCGCGTGAACGGATGCCCGTACAGAATATTCCAAGTTGAATTCCTAAACAATCCAAGAGATTTTGCACAGAATAGTGATCTCGTCTAGTTAGAAGTTAATCCATAAACCCCCCTGACACTTGCAGTGGTTAGCGGATCTAACTTAATCAGTGATGTCAGACTGGCAGCCAACTTCACAGATTAGAAGTGGATTCAGAAGGGCCTGATGCCTTGGGAAAAGCTTGGGATATTCAGAGGTCCCCAACGCCCTCTAAAAGCTTTATTTTAAATAGAAGTCCTGAATGTGCAGGTTTTGCATTGCTCATACAAACGTTGAAAAGTGGGCGACGGCACAGCAAATGTGTAGAATTGACACAATTGACTAGGCCATCGTCTCCCTTTCATTTGCCCCAAGGAAATCCCATGTTATTCTAAAAGCATCCATTTTAAATTGCATTGTAGTTTAAAGCAACACAGAAATGAAGGGATTTTACCATAAATGCATGCCCGAGTCAAAGATGCAGCAATGTACTGATTGTGACAATGCAAAAGGAACAGCGTATGTTTTCTCTCAATAGCTTAAAATGCTAACGGGTAGAAATCCTGTTGTGATTTTGGATTAAGCCATTTAAAGGGCCAGCCTAATTAACTAGTGTGTTATTCGGGACTATCAGCCACCTGTTGACTGAAAGATAGGTGCTTGCTTTGAATACGGCTTGCCATTTAAACATGGTATTATTGTCGGTCTAATCAGTAGAAAGAAAAATCCCGACTGACTGTACTGCTGTGCTGTGCACCCTACTGGTAAGTCCCTAATTGGCCACAGTGTTTCAGTGTTTCAGATGTTTCCCTTGTTTTGAAAGTGGGGAAGTGCATGGGAATTAACCTCCTAATATGTTTTAAAGGAATTAAAATATTATTACAACACAGTTTATTTCTTGTCCCGGAGGGTGGGGGTGGGATTGAGGCCATTAAAAGGGGGCTGGCAAGGTTCGTATGAAGGACTCATATCATGAATTGCACCTTTTGTTTTTTTTGGGGGGGTGGGTTGCTAAATTCGCCCTCAATAAGGTCCCACTCAATTGAAGGTCGTTGCAGATGCTAGTCCTGCAGTGGGAATCGCATTCAAAGACAATAGAAGAAGGGACCCTTTGCATTACTTTCCTCCACCTACCTCCCACTGAAGACTATAGCGAGGGAGCATGAGTGCTACCTCTGTTTCCATGCTGCATGAATTGATGCAGGCACAAGGATTCCTACTGCCTGCTGTCAGTATTGCATCCATACAAAAGTGTCTCTCTGGAGAAGGAAGGCGCACCAGCCCCCTGCACTTTCTTTTGCTCCTCCCTCCCCTATTGACATTGCGGTCTCCCCGGCGTCCACGTGGCATCTCTCTTTGTCTCTCTGTGCCTCATATCTCTGTCCTTTTCTCTGCCTCTCGCTTTCCCTCTTGGACCTAGCTCTCTCACCGCTGCATGCATCTCTTTGTCTGCACCCCACCTTTCTCTCTCTCTGTCACCGCTTGAACCCTTTCTCTGGATATCGCTCTGTCTCTGTGTCTCTATAGTCGCTCTTCCTATGTGCCAGACTTCACACTCCAGTCTTCCCTGCAGGCCCCATCGCTCCCTCTTTAGAACCCCCATGTCTCTGCTTTCCTCTCTGCATGTCCCACCTCCCCAACACTTTCAGAGCTTCATCTTCCCCCTTCCCTCTCTGTATGCCCTAAATCTACCTCTGTAACAGTATCCCCCTTTCTCTCCATCTGCTGGTCCCATCTCCCCATCCATCTATTTACATACAGCATCAGCTACTTTCCTCTCTGCAAGTCCTAACTCGGTCTCATCTCTCTCTGTATGCGCCAGCTTTCCCCGCTCTGTGTTTCCAATGTTCACCTCCCACTCTCTGCATGCCCATCCTTTCCGCCTGCTCTCTGCACACCTCTTTCTTTACTCCCCTCTCTCCATGATCAAAGGCTCCCGTTCTCTACACGTGTATTCTTCTCCCAGCCTAGCATTCTCTCTGTGCCTGCATGCAAGCTCCGAGTGCTTGTGCTGTTGATACGAGTGCCTGTCCCATTGAGTGTCTGTCCTGATTTACTGATCATCTTTTATGACATAAGACAATAAGTAAACAACTTTGCCCCAATCTACTCTACACTCTCAGTCTGCCATGAACGCCTGCACACTGGCTCCTAACGCCCACAGCTCGCTGCTGCTGTGCCGTCCTTACATACCCTAACAGGCAATATCCACCTGGTGGGCCACCGAGGTACTGTGGGATTGCCTCCCTGGTTGGACTAAGAAAGATTGTCGCACAACCGGGCCTACACTAGGCTCTTGTTTTTCTTCAGGAAACTTCTCCACCACACCATGATCCTCCTTGTGGCTGAGGTCATTGCTCCTTCTCCTTCACTTCCTCCTCCTGCCTCACCACTTTCTGTCCTGCTCCGTGCCTCCTCCTCGCCATTCTCTCTTATACTCCTTCACTCCTCCTCCTCTATGCGTTGTCCTTCACCCTGCTTCCTCTTCCTGTCCACTCTCTCTCCTTCTCCGTGCCGCTGCACTATGCTCGATTCTCCACTCACCATCTCTCCTACACCTCACACTCCGGCTGCTAGATCCTACGCCTCCCCGCTCCTGCACTTTCCTTCTACACTTTAGCAGGGCTGAGGCCGCCCCCAGCATGTGCAAATGTGAAATTGGTGTCAGCTTTGTGGGCGTTTAGGGCATGCTTAATAACTGGCTACGGTCTAGGCAGATTTCAATTTCCCCATGGCAGTCGAGCTAGGGCATTGGTGTGCACGCCATCTTGGAATTAGTCTGCCTGCATCGCCTGGTTGGCTGGTTCCAAAGGCCTCCCAGCCTTCCATGTGAATTCCCTCCATGGTACAGTGTGTCTTGTTCCTGATCATCGTTGGTCCCTGCCACCTGAGGGGAGTGCAGCTCAGGGCAGTAGCTTCTGTCCTTCTAACAAGTAGAATGTGTTACGTTTACCCTTTGATTTTTCGTAGATGGTGCTTGGGCCATAGGAGGATTCTCAGGTAATTAGTTGACTCCCTACACACTAGGCTCTTATTGGGGACCTCGTGGACCAGAACCCCCTACTCCCCGTATTGCCCCTCAGGAACCTGCATTACGGAGAATGGGGGTGGGTGTTTCAAGCCCACAAGATCAACCAATCCCATCCCCTAACCTCCTGCCTGTGATCTCGCCAAAGTAATCGCTTAATGTGGAATTTTCTCACTCACATACAGTCATAAAGAAGGTATGAGCCTAACTCCCTTAACCCTTTGACTACCCTTAGGAGTTATGTATGCATCTGTAAAACGTGTCCTGGTTCGTCTTTGGTACGGTGACCAGATTTGAAAAACAAAAACCTGGGACGGTCCATTGAAATAGAAGTAAGACTAAAGTAAAACTTGAGTCCTACTTCTATGTCGCTGGCCCGTTGCGGGGGCTGGGAGGGGGGGTGCTAACAGGCACACTGCTCTTATTGGAGGGGAGTCGAAAGGGGAGGAAATGGGGGCATGAAAAGCATTTTACGCCCCCATTCGCACAGGAAGAGTTGCGCCGGGGCCCGATTTCGGGATTTTTAAATCAGGTCCCGGCAAAAAAAAGGGACCGTAGTCAAAACCCTGGACGGGGTTTGTAAAATAAAAAAACTCCCGGGGCCCCGGGAGGTCCGGTGATTTCCCCGGACTGTCCCAGGAAAACCCAGGCGTCTGGTCACCCTATCTTTGAACGTGTATATGTGCATCCTGATTTTCATTGGGAATCATTTCACTCCTGGCAGTCTGGGACACTGGGTGGGCGGACACTCAAAGGGTTAATACATCCCTTGCTTGCTGTGCCATAGGGAACCAGGCTGCACCTCACTGAGGAGGTCCAACAAGGCTGAAACATGTCTGTGGTTGCTTGGTTTTTCTGTGCAGAGGGGACCTGGCCTAGCAGTTCGGGCTGGGCTGCTACCTTCAGTTGCGGCAGCTGCTGACTGATTTGCACATGGCTGGACCCCTTTTGCAATGGTGCAGACGGGCTAAAAGACGGTGGTGTGGAAGGTTGCCCAGAGCAATTGCCAGTGGTTCAGATTCATTCGAAACCTTCCACCCATCACTTTTGTGGTCACAGTTTGTCTCTCCATGTGAGAGAGGGTATGCCCAGACGTGGGTCCCTTGCTCGCTGCGCCATAGCGAACCAGGCTGCACCTCACTGAGGAGGTCCAACAAGGCCGAAACATGTCTAGGGTTGCTTGGTTTTCTGTGCAGAGGGGACCTAGCCTAGCAGTTCGGGCTGGGCTGCTACCATTGGTGGCGGCAGCTGACTGATTTGCACATGGCTGGACCCCTTTTGCAATGGCGCAGAGGGGCTAAAAAACGGTGGTGTGGAAGGTTGCCCAGAGCAATTGCCAGTGGTTCAGATTCATTCGAAAACTTCCACCCATCACTTTTGTGGTCACAATACATCAATCTGCAGCAGCTCCTAAATGTAAATGTTCGCTCAAATACTTTAGATAATTCACAGTGCTGGATTACCAAATGGGCAAAATAGGCACCGGCCAATGGGACCCACTCCTTTTAGAGGCCGCGCCAGTGCTTAATTTGTGCCACCAGTGTTTGCCGGGGCTGGACACCGGCATCGCGGGTCCAGCACTCTTTTTTTGGCACTTCTCAGCTGAGCACTGGGCAGGTCAGCTATCGCCACGCCAGCAGCAGCAAGGCAGAGACGTTGGTGCGCTGCGCTGGGTTAGCATTCTTTTTTTGTTTCTTTCAAAATCATATCGGTCTCTGACCCACCACGTCCCTGTGGCTACACCCACCTGCCGAGTGCCGCTTGCATTTCAGTTTCTTGTTTTACTTGTGTGCCCGTGCGTGCCAGCCAGGGCCCAAGCACAGACTCAGTGAATCTAAGACACAGCCTGGCTCGTGCGCACTGACAGGCAGGAGGCCTCAGACATCCAGCACTGTGTAGGCAGTGAAGGGAACCTGTTTTTCGGTCCTCCCGTCTTGGTTTGCTTAAGGTAGGAGGTAATAATAAAACCAATTATAATGTTAAGAGAAATTCTGTCAATGTATAGCCATGGAAATAACACAGCCCTCCATACGCAGCTGACAGCCGTCATGTCGGTTGGAATGAGTGTGTTCCCGTTTGTGTTAATGTTAGAGAAGACGCGAGGATGATTGTGTGTTTGCACGCGTTCTATACAGGCAGAAGTATTGGTTTGATGGTAGGCCAGCCCCGTTTCTTGGCCCGGGTGGGGCGGGCAACCGCCCGGGGCGCAGAGCTAAATAGCTCAGGAGCCCACCGAGAAAGTTGCCGGACATCAGACGAAGCAGCCTGCTTCGCTGGTGAGCGTTGCTCTGCAATGTGTGGCTGGATGTGTGGCTGGCTGCTCTCTGCAGATTTTGGGATGACACGGGATGCGTTGGGAATATGCAAGCAAAGGAATGCATATTCCAAACGCAGCGTGTGAGATGCTCCAGAGTCACACACCCTGTGCCCCTCATTCTTTGTGCTGACAGCCGTGCAAGTGGGGCAATTTATAAGTGATGGCTCACTTAACAAGCCATTGGGCCTCATTACACGGTAGGCGGTAAGGGTTAACGGTCACCGGTAATGGTACCGGTGACCGTTAACCCTTACCGCTTGATTACGAGGTCCCTTTGCGGGTTGGTACTTTAACTTTTTAGCAGGCGTTAAAAACCAACCCGCAAAGGGACCAGGGTGCTAATAACGGTACCGCAATTTGCGGTACCGTAATTAGCACCTTCCCCATTCCCATTATGCCCTATGGGGCAAAAATGGGGAAGGGCACTGGGGGAAGGGGGAATTACCACCCCGCCAACCTTGGAATAGGGCGGTAATTCCCCTTTCCTCCAAGGCGGTGCCGGTATTTTACCGGCATGGACCAAGGTGCTTATAGCACCTTGGTCCACCGCCTACCGTGTAATGAGGCCCATTGTTTTTACACAGTATCTGCTTAACATTTAACGTTAAGAACTGTAGATGGGGCATTTTTATTCACCAGGCCAGACAAGTATCAGTTAGCTGACCAAGCCCATGAATTCTTCCAAGACAATTAACGTGCCACACAGAAAAGGTTTCAAATATTGTCTTTATTGTTATGACTCTTTATTTGACACACCAAAACCGTTTTTATATATATTACTTTTTAGTTACATAACTCTAATGTTCTTGTGTACGTAGTCTAGTGGCTGCTTTGGGACATGGAATGCATGCACCTGCTCAGCAGCAAAGGTTTTTTCATTGTCTGAACAAGCCAGCCACTGCCTAGCGAGCACACCAGATGGCAACTCAATGTTACTTGGCACCATGATTAGGAAAGTGGAGTTCATTGTGTGTCACTGTGCAGACAGTAGTCCATGGCAATTATGTAACATCAGATATACCAGTTTTTTTTGTTGTTGTGCCCATTGTCCATACAAGAGCACACTGGGATGTTTTGTATATGTGACTCTGACGAGCATGCCATACTGTGCCCACACTTAAACACATAAAGCAATCAAAGAAGTTGCCTCAAACTGTAAATCCCACTTGATTTTCATTAGCTGCAGGCCAGCACTAATAAGAGATGCCATAATGCCTACTCTGTTAGATAAAGCATGGGCCTGCTCTTTTTTGCCGAAATAACCCCTGAGACCGGCGTAATAGTGAGTGGGTAGTGGCTGAGGATCTGTGTACCCTTTACCGGGCATTAGAACCCAGTTTTGTTTAAAATGCTTCATCAACTTATTACTGGTCTGGCTAAAGTTTGAAAGAGGTACAATCCTTTCTGTTTAGCCTTTCTGTGCATTGTTTATTGGGCCTCTCTTGTGTGGTATACTGCCCTATCGGTAGATATAATTCCCTAAAGATGTTTCTGTATTAGGGTTGGGCATGCCCACACCAAGACCCAGCCCTTCCTCCTCTAAAATTCTTCAGAAACAAGAAGCAAAAGAGCCTGTGTACCCCTTTTGAGTGGCTGATGTTGCAGCCATGTTATACTAGCATCCAAAAAAGCAAGATGTCCAAATGAGCATGAATGGTTCATGGTTATAAACATTTAATGTTAGGGTGAGTATTGTGAACCCTGATGTGAGCACCAAGCCATGCATCAGTTATGAATTTAGAGATTCACACATACAATCCTTTTATCACAGACTTGTTTATTAAATGTGTAGATCTCTGATCACTGTTATAGTCCTGAAACGCTCTGTGATTTAATGCAAAGCATACATGAATCCTCATTGGTGCTATTTGCCCCCTTCCCACTCTCAGAGAGGTATTTTGAAAGAGTACAATAAGAGTGTACCAGACTGTCCATCTTTAGCATGATAACCTTCTATCAGAAAATAATTCATATGGTTAGTCTAGTATTGTCCCATGCCAAATACAAGTGAGTTGGTACGAACAGAACACCTGCAACACAAGGCCAAGTCATTGAGTCCTCAGACTGCAGTATGCTTTTCAACCACAATGTGCCAGTATGAACAGTTTGAAACTGCATTTAGGCAAGGCCTTCCCTAAGAGCAGGTGACAGAAACATTTACTTTGGCAGCAACAGCTGTGTTTCCACATTAGAATTCTTCTGTAAAGTACTTGAATTACAATGTAATAAACCCAGCTTCATTCATATAGCAATTATTTATTCATACTGAGGAGGGGTTTTGTCACATGACAGAGGTGTCGTTTGGGAGTAGTGACGTGTGGCAGGGGAGACAGGGGGTGCATTCTGATGTTTCGCCCTGGGCACCAAGTTGGCTAGAAACTGCCCCGGGTAGGCCAATAGCCCAATGTTCCATGGCAGAGAAGAAAAGACAGCCATTTCCAAGACGAACACTACATTTATATCTAAGTAACGTGGCTCTGTGCAGGTGTGCTCGTGTGACAGGACAGAGTGCGCAGAAGCAGCGGGGTGTGTGTAAGTGCTCCAAGTCACCTGCCTGTGACTGTCTGCCTACAAAACACACCTGTTGCGATAAGCATTCATAAGCAGTGTTTGTGTGAGGCGGTGTATGAGTGCGTATGTGTGTTTATGTGTATTAACGAGTCTGCATTTGTGTGTTTGTGTATGTATGTGCACATGTGTATGCGCCCGAACGTGCTTGTATGTAAGTCGTAGTGTAGTGTGTTTCTGGTATGCATGAGCGAGGGGGGCCCCGAAACTCTGACTGCCATGGGGCCTCCAGAGGGTTTAATCCCACACTGATAATTCAAACAAAGCCATATTCTGACGTTGAAAACTGAATACAAGATGGCTGCAGAGTGCTACTTTTCTGTGGCAGGGATGCACGTGTCCTTTGCTGGTTGAGCCGAGCATGAGATGAAAGGCATTTGCCCTCACCCTGCAACTTCAGAGTGCCATAGTGCCTCGATGTAGGTGAGGTTACCGCGAGTGAGAAGGAACATCAAGCACAGGTAAAATGCTGGTAAGGGGCTTCCGGTCTGGGCGTTAATCACGCAGCGCACATCTTTACCGCCAGTCTAGGTGGATGCAGGCCTCAAGTCGAGGGTCTCCACAATTCTTTCTGCAGTACCCCCACTTTTTTCAGAAGGCACCTTGATATGCTCATTTTTGGTGACAGCACATTCAAATGGTATGTTAATGAGCTATTGTTTAGGACTTGACCCGTGGGTGGATGGGATGGTAGACATTGCATAGTAAGGCCCCCTCGGTGTGTCATGATAGCGGCATAATGGGCTGCATTCTATTTACGCTACGCCTTTGCCTTTGGAAAATACCGGAAACGCACAATGAAAAAGGCCGGCCAGCGCAGCACACAGCCCTCTGCAGGACATACATTGCATGGAGTAATGCATATAGGCCGGGCCATGCCATGCCAAATGAGAGGAAGGGAAGATAACGTAGTCGCGGCACCGCAGAGGCTTCGGGCATGTGCACGGCCTCACAGGTGCTGCGCCCCCTCCCCCACCCGACGCTGCAGCTAGCAGGAGAACACTGGCTCAAAACGACAGGCTTAAAACGCATTGGTTGGGAAAATATGTGCAAGGACCTTTAATGTAGTTGTGTTGTACAGTGCCGGGCCGTATTTGCCACCTGCAGAGCATGTTACGTGACGTCTAACCGAAATACCAGGGGGAGCGACTCTGAAGTCAAACAGAGCGCTCACCTCTTCATCTCTAAAACAGATGCCGGGGCGAGGGTCGCGCGCGGCCACCGCAGCGGGCACAGCAGCTAGGCATCGCCCCCCCCGCAGCAGGAGAGCAGAGCTGCATACGGTACCGACCCACTCCCGCCACCAGCGCTCTGCATTCCCACACGCAGCCGAGGGGGGCCGGTTTGGACAAAGAAGTCGGTAGAAGGGCATCTGGTTCCATTTTTTATTTATATTAAATGCGCGCAACACTCACGCGATCTAATCTGTCAAATGAATCTGAGCTGCAAAAACATGAGAACTCTGTGCTCGCAACCTCACCTGGGAATTTTGCCTTCATTTTTTTTTAAAGATTTGAAAGCTTTCCTAAACCTTAAAATACATCTGGATTTACCTCAGTTTCATATTCTCGCCCATGCAATGCAAAACAGGTTTTCAGAGAGCATCCATGGCTGTGTCACTGCGGGGAAATGGATTACCCATGATGCTGGCTGCTGTGACTTGATGATAGGGCCCACTCTTATTTATCAGGGAGCAGAGAATGCCTGCGAGTTAGTTGACTGTCCTTTTAGCCCAGGCCAAGAGAAGGAGGGCGTGCGGGAGGGGGGTAGCAATATCTGCAATGCGACTCGTGACTAGTCCTAGAAGCGCTAATTCCTCAGGCAGCCCTCTCACTCATAGAGCCAAATGGTTATAGGGCTGCCTGCAGGGTTGGTGCTTCCGATTAGAAATAAAGCAGCAGGGGCACCAACAAGTTGGAAAGCAGTGCCACTGCCTGTCCCTTTGTTTCCTAATCAGATATGCAGAGCCTACAGGCAGCCCTTTAACCATGCAGACATGTGGAGTTAAAGGGCTGTCTGAGGGGATTGACGTCTCTCAAACAAAACCAAAAGGGGAGGCATGGAACACTACTATCATGACTTTTTGAACACCTGTGTCTTCTGTTTTTTGTTAATCACAGGCTCAGACACTCGCAGGCAGCCTGCTTGCAAGGGTCGAAGCCTTTGATTATCAACAAAAGGAGAGTTGGGGTGCACCAGAACGAATGATAGCAGTGCACCCTGGCTCTCCTGCTTGGCTACCACTGCCTGCCCAGGTTGTAAACCAAGCAGCTGCTCCCCCTACACCTGTACTTAGGTCACGTCCCGTAAATAGAGCCACCCCCTAGATTCTTCTTCTCACTTGAAGCCCTGATGTACCTCCTACATATTAACATGCTATGTCAAATAAAAATGTAGGAAAAAAATAAACATCTTCCACATTTCCTGAAGAGGTGTCAACTAAGGGTGTATTGCGAAAAGAAGCATGCGAATGTGAGGTAGTGGAGAGCTGCTTCTGGGTGCAGTTACTGCCACCTACTTAAGGGGTAAGGGTTAAGAGTTGAGTGCCTGTTCAGGGCACCAATATGGGCGGCTGGTGGAACTCATTGCCTCTGGGTGTAGAGTGTCGCACCGAGTCTTTGCCAGTAGTGTGTCCACTGCTGCAGTGTTCACCCCAGAGATTCTGGAGAAGCATTGCCAGAAGCAGACCAGTCATGGGTTTCATTTCTGGTGGGGCTGGTCTCGACTGTTTGCAGGCTCTACCTAAGCCTGTGTGGGCTCTTTTGCGCCACCTTCCCTGCTGGGTGGGGATAACCACACAGGCCACCTACTGTTGGGCAGTATGAGAACAGCATGTGTACAATGGATCCCATTGGTCTATTCTTTCCAAATGCCCCAGCAGAGAAGGATCTCCTCTCCAGGACATACAACCATAGTAAGGTAACTGAACATTCATGTTTGGAGCATTGCACCTAAAAAGGCCTGGTATCAAGCAATCAGGGGGGCATTCTAGGGACAAGGATCATGCACGGAGGCCAGGGCTCAAGAATATAGTGTCTATTGGCACTGAGAGTCAGACGAGTAGATCAGCACTGACAACCACTCCAATGCAGTCGCTTGTGGGATATAGCGGCCATCTTAGAGCAGATCTAGAAACTCATTGGAACACTCTGGAGATGGTGGGGATGCTGTGCGTTCAACCCATGAAGCACCACAGCATAGCATAACCCTAAACTCCACCCAAGGGGAGGAGAAACCAAGCTTTCAAGCCAACCAGTCAGGCAGGAGAAGCAAGTCCCTCCTTGGGTGAGCCGGCAGGAGTGAAAAAATACATTATTGTGGTGTTGCTGAAGAGACAGATTTTAGTGGAGCAGAAGGGAGATACTGAGAGGGTGAAAGGAGATTTTGAGATGATAGAGATGGGAGATATTTTTGGGAGGCATGATGAGTCCTTTCTACTGTTGAGGCGGGGGGGGTAATTTGTTGGAGTTTAGGGAGAGGCATTTGATCCTGGAGATGACAGAGATCAATTTCAAGGAAGGAGGGATACATTATCTTATCATAGAAAGAGAGATCGATAGACTTGGAGAGATCATTGAGACAGAGGGAGGTTTCCTCTTAGAGAGATAAGAGAAGGTTAGTGTTAAACAAATGAAGGAGGGAGATAACATCTTGGAGATAGAAGAGGGAGATGGTGGTTCAGTAAGGGAGGCAATAGAAGGTGAAGGAGTAGAGTACTGTGGCGATAGGAACAGGTACGATTTTGAGTTACACGAGAGTTGTGTGGAGAAAGAGAGATATTATCAGGAGAATGAGGAAATGATGGATTGGCTATAGCAGGGATAGAGCTGGAACAATCGAGGAAGAGAATAGGGATGTTCCAGAGGACATGCTCGGTCAAGGGGAGATTGTAGAACATGAATGAGGTCTGAGACGGTGCAGCTGTGCTGGGGAGCATGGAGAGCAGCATATGGGTAATCACAGTGTAGGAAAATTGGAAGAGAACATCAAGCTGCGATGGCGGTGGATGAGAGTAGGGCCTAACCCCACCAAGGTGCATGAAAGACCCTCGCAAGTACCAACCCTGCACCCAAACAGACCTCTCTTTCAGGGGAACAGCCTCACAGGAGAATATTTATGTTCAACCGTGAGACTGTAAAAACCAGCAGCCAATTCTGTGACTGACTAAATCCCCACCATTATGGATGAGCTTATTACAGAAGCTGTCGAAGCCCCATTGGATCGAGTGAGGCAGTACAACATGTGCCTGGTCCAGGGTCTGCACTTGTACAGCTAGACTCCAGAGCATAGTTACTCATTATGTGACCTCTGTGAGAAACCAGAAGGTGTCTCACTCACTAGTCCCCGGGGATCTGTCATCCTGGTGCCCATGACACAGCCATCGCTATTGGATCCAGTTCCTGGGGGTAGACTAGTGAGGGAGGATCACCTGAATGAGGGGTCCTAAGGAAGTGGAAGTGGGACGCCGAAGGGTGAGATGCGGTATCCCCTTCCTTGTGGCACCTTTTCCACATCCTGCCAATAAGGATATTTTGTAACTCTACCCCGCCCCCTTTTTCCAACATGAACACTTTATCACACTGTGAGCAACAACAGACTAAAACCTGGTCCGTTTACCTGACATGTCCCAACACAAGGGTCAGGCAGAGTCAGGCAATTGATGACAACTACAAACACCTGACCGCCGTTTACCTTTCCCATCAGGATAAAAGCGGAGCACAAGAGCACACTGAGCAAGGCTGAATACACAAGGAGACAGCTATTCCAAGACAGATGTCCAAACGGAGGAGAAAGGCAGTGAGACCTGAAAGGACGTCAAGGAGGGAGTTGCCCTCGCCCTTTTCAACCCAGACCCGCACAGGCTCCGATGGAAGAAATATAAGACAGGGAACCGTAGCGGGCATATGGTGTGATGGGTGTCATGTACCACTGACATGCTAGCTGCGGTTCCAGACCTTCAGCCCGGGTTGCGGCGGTGTGTTGAATTGGTGCACTAGAGGCCATTCGCCACACTACAGGAAGGAAAGCCAGGCACAGCCAGCACAGGGGAAGAGACCCTGTCCCTCCAAGTGGAGGAAGAGCAGGAGTACACACGTCCTACAACAAAGAAGCACAGTAAAGCAAGAAACTACAGGGAAAAGACTAAAAGATGTCTGAGGAGTGCCTGCCATGCTTTCAGAGACTTTCCACCAAAGCCAGGGAGATGTTATGCCTTAGCAACTGTTCCAGGCACTTGACCTCACAGACACTGGTAACCTAGGGCCCCGATGGCTCAGATGGCTGATGAATGCAAAAAGAACATTCTAACCTTGGCAGTAGGAGCAGCTGTACGGGACATACTGTATGAGTTGGTTTATGAGGAGAAGGCAACACTTCAAGAAATCCGAGAAGCACTTGACACATATTTCTCGCCACACACCAACGTGGATTACAAGAGACATATCTTTCACACCACCATGCAGGAGATGGGTGAGACTGTGGATAACTATGTCATGAGACTCTGCATCCACATGAAGCAAAGCGCATTCCACCATTACTCAAATGACAAAGCACTGCACTCCCAAGTCATCCAGGGGTGGGAGTCTGCATAGTTTAAAAGGATGCTTCTCCAGAAACAACAGACCCTTGACTCAATCCTGGCAATGGCAAGCACCGACTCTGCAGTAGCACAACAGGTGGTAGGTGTGGGTCGAGATCAAGAGGTCACTAAGAAGCTGACACCAACACCACCCAACAAAGTCACTCATCCTACAAAAAACGTGCTACAGGTGCGGCTATGAATTCCCTCACGAGGGCATGTGCCCAGCGTTGGGCCAGAAGTGTGTGGCATGCGGGGAAGATGGCTATTTCAGGAACGCCTCTGCTTTAAACACTCAGGCCACTTCTCTGATGAACAGCAGGCGCCAACCCAACCACCGATCAGACGATAGTTGGACTGGGAACTAAAAGAGGCCCTGGAAAAAATGACTGGTGACCAAAAGAGGCCCTGGAAACAATGCCCAAAGTAGCCCCATATGACATTTTCAGCAAGCCCAATGTTTTTCGTAAGAGAAAATGTGAAAATATCACGCAAAAAAGGCCCAGGGTGCAGAGGCCCACCGGGAAATCTCCAGAGTTCCCTATAGACCAGTCCACCCCAAGCCGCGAGTACAGAAGATACCGTCCCAAGGATGGAGACTGCAGCCGACAACAGTCAAGATGGTCATACCGGTCCCCTGATAGGAAGAGTGCACACAGGCCTCAGCAGAGAGTACATTATGTGGAAGTCCACTGCCCATCAGGAAGCAAATCGTCATCCTCACAGGACAACCAGAAGAGAAAAGGTTACTTGTCGGTGCTAGGAAATGAGACAGTGAAGGAACACAGCCCCATATTGACTCTCCAGGGTCACAAGACGCCAACAGAGTTCCTTATCAAAAACAAGAAGAAGAGGAGATAAGATGCCCACTGGACCTTCATAGCATTGAGCCAGCGGTAGGCCCACCCCATGGGTCTCTCTGATTGTACCAGTCCCTAAGAAATCGCCAGAAGGATCTATCCATCTCTGTATGGATATGCACCATCCCAACATGGCAATCCAGCGAGGGTGACACCAGGCCCAGAGAATAAGAGACATGATCCACCTTCTCATTGGAGCAACCGTATTCTTACAACTTCACCTCAATAAAGACTACCACCAGCTGGAGCTGGAGTCTAGATATATCACCACCTTTCTGACCCACATGGGGCTCTTCCAATACAAGTGCCTGAACCTTGGCATATCCTCGAGTGCCGAGATTTTCCAGGAAGAGATCCACCAGGTAATGAAACATATCCCTGAGTGTCTGAACTACAGCAACAACATTCTAGCATCTGGGAAGACAGCCCTGGAACACGACGACACCCTTCACAAGGTCTGCATGGCCCTAGAAGCAGCTCAACAAAGACAAATACAAATTTGCCAAGTGGATCCTCAAGTTCTTTGGACACATATTTTCAGACCAGGGAATGCGTCTGAACCCAGACAAGGTCAAAGCCCTATAAGAGGCACCCCACCCAGTGAACGTGTCAGACCTCAGGTCATTCCTGGGACTCACAAGTTACTGCTCCCGTTATCTAGAAAGTTTCACAACAGTAAGTGACCCGCTCCGAGAGCTCTATTCTATTCTAAAGAATTTTTGTATAGCGCCAACACGCCTGCAGGCCTCAGGGCGCTCACTTGACCAAGACAACAGAAACACAAAAAAGCAGTGTGAGGCAATGGGGAGGGATGAGAGGGAAGGAGTATCCTAGACTCCATCCAAAGCTGACCAAAGAAAATCAAGACTTTGTCTGGACACCTGAATGCAAGGCTGTATTTGCATAAATCCACACTCGCATTGCCTCAGCCATCAACATGGCATATTTCAACTCTGCCAAAGACACAGAAGTGACTGTGGATGCAAGCCCAGTGGGACTAGGCACAATACGGGCACAATATGACCTGAGGACCCCACCCATCAAGAAAGTTGTGTCATATGCAAGCCAGAGCCTAACCGCCAACAAGCAGAAATACTTGCAGGTGGAAGAAGAAAGTCTAGTGTTCGCCTGGGCTTGTAAACATTTCCACCTGTTCCTATTTGGGAAAGCATTTACAGTGGTCACGGACCACCAGGCTCTTCTCACCATCTATGGTAACCCACAAACCCGGATGCCACCGCGAATAGAAAGATGAGGACTTTGTCTCCAGGACTACAAATTTACCATCCGCCATAGGCCGGGCAAAGACAAAAACCTGGCCAACTACCTCTCAGGCCACCCTACTGGAACCCCACAGCCCAAGCACTCGATCGAAGATGCATATCTACAGTACACCATCCACCAAATAAAGCCGTTCCCCATAGCATGGAATAAGCTTCAGCAGGAATCAGCAGCTGATGCAGTACTGGCGATTATTATGCAATGCATCAGCCAAGGCAAAATGAAACATGCAAAATAAAGGACCAGGCACTTGGACGAGATACTGCAGGGTGATATCAAAGCCTTGTCACTAGTTCAGGACGCACTCACCACTACCGAGGATCAAATATTCATGAAGGGCTGCAGGATTGTCTTGCCCGAGTCACTATGCCAGCAAGTCATCGACCTGGCCCATGAGGGTCACCAGGGTGTGCTCTCAACAAAGAAGCTGCTGCAACAGAAAATCTGGTTCCCAGGTTTGGACAAACAGGTGGAGGACACCCTAAAAAAGTGCACCATTTGCAGCATGATAGCACCGCCTGCTCGCCCAAACCCGCTGATGATGTCTCCACTCCCGAGCGCAGTATGGGAAAAACTGGCTATTTACTTATTTGGGCCCCTTCAGGACGGCACCTACGCATTAGTTGTAATCTACAAATATTCAAGATACCCAGAGCTACAAATAGTGCCATCCACAGTGGCAACTGCGGTCATCTCGATCCTAGATCGAATACTTACGGCCTATGAGGCACCCCACGTTATCAAGTCCAACAATGGAGCGGCATTTACCAGCGTGCGCTTTGCCAACTATGCCCAATACATGCTGTTCAAACATCAGAAAATCACACCTCTATGGCCCCAAGCCAACGGCATGGTTGAGCGCTTCATGGGAAATCTAAAGAGGGCGCTCAGTTGTCCAACAAGCCTTTCGAACAGACACTATACGAGCTCTTGCGGGATTAGCGCCACAGTCCCCACAGCACCACTTGCCAGTGCCCACCTGATCTCTTGTTCGGTCGCAAGTTACGAAAGTTACAGTCATGACTGCCGCAGGGACACCCGTAGGGTAACACCATACCAGTGGATGTGGAGGTTCGAACTGGAAATGCACAAGAAAAAGCTAAAGATTAAGATTTCGGTGGGGAGGAGCTCAAGAGCGCAACTTCGAGGAAGGTGACAGTGTATTAGTACGCCAGACTCAGAGAAGGAAAGAGGACTCCTGATTTGCACCGCTCCCCTCACTGTCACAAAGGTGAAGGGCACAATGATCATAGCAGCAGATTATAAAGGTAGGGAAATCACAAGGAATGTGTTGCACCTCAAGGAATATTGTGGTACGGGACATCTTGGGGAGTCTTGTGGGAAGACCCAGAGGACCCGGAGGACACCTGGGTCAGAGAAGATTGTGATAGCTCATACTGGAGGCATCAGACAGATCCCCCTCATCGCAGCCCCAAGCTGAATAGGGAAGGAATCCCACTCAGAGCAAAGACTAAACCCAGAAGACTCATTGAAGAGAAGGGCTAGCTCTTGATTAAGTATTTAAAAAGGAGGAAGGTTGTCATGTTTATGTGAAGTTCAATCCACATCGTTATGTTTAAGGTGGGGTTAAGGTGGGGGTGGGACATGGGAGGGAAGAGGATGTGACGGCGGCCGGATCAGTAATTAAGACAAAGACGGAGTTGAGACCAGTAACTACTGTGTGGGCATCCCATTATTCAGGCGCGTGTGGCGGCCTGGGGCTAGCGTGTTTCCAGTGCAGAGGAGTATGCTCACTCCACAACACAGTTATTGGTTAAAGTTCATAGAAGTTGTAGCCAAAACATTTGGAGGGCCGCACAATGAGTAACCATGCTCTAGAGAATGAGTCTGGATTTGGATGTATGGATCAAGGGAGAGAAAGAAGTAAAGATTTCGGTGTCAATTTTTGATATGTAAAAGGACCACCCAGACAATATGTACTATGGCTTTCAAAGGCTGATCGGTAGAAAGCAATGTTGTGCCTAGCACCAGCAGTGCAAAACCCAGCAGAGGTTCACCATACTGGAAATACTCCCGGAAGGAGTTTGCAGTACCAGAAAGGGCACTGGAAGAGTTCCAGAAACAACCCCAAAAGCTTGAGTTACAAAACGTAGATCCGAACATTTGAAACAGTCAAAGTGTTGAATCGGAACGAAGAGTCCAAAAACAGCAGGATGCGGTCGCCAAGCAAGTGCAGATCGAGAAATGCTGATCTGGAGCTACAAGACAAAAATATTTTTCTAACTTTTTCCTCCTCTGTATTTTCCCACTCCAAAATGCATTTAGTTTGGATCATTTTAATTACTGCAAAGTGGCTCACAAGCCTAACTTTTCAGGTCTCATGTGGGCTGGCTTCCAACGCCTAAACAGCCACGATGAATGCCAGCTTAGGATGCTAAGCCACTCGGAAATATATTTTGATTCTCTGCTTTACTGAGCTGCTAGGATTAGCCACACAAAAACTCAGACGTAATAAAAAGCAGATCTCCAGCTTGACTTCAATGCTACATCTTTTTTGTGGTTCCCAGTCCTCAGTGGGCCCTATGGTGCTGTAGGGATCAGATTAACTTGAGTTTAAGACCACACAGATGCTCAAATAATTACTTAGTAAGTAAATACTGGAAAATCAATGTCAGGCAATTTAGGGTTCATTTATAAACAGCAGAGAAGCACTAGAATTGCCCAAACCACAGGTCCTTGTTTCCTGGCCTTTTCGTTCCAGTGAAATGGCGTGGCGAGTGCATCAAGCAGGCAATGATTAGGGAATTTATCTTCACTGATTGGCTATTGTTTTACTCTGAAGTGGGACCTTCTGGAGGCATGCAATGCGCTTTCTACAATTATAGATCCCTCATGAGCTTTGGGATTCTATGCAAGAGATAGGGCGCTGAATTTAGCTTTGCGGGATGTATGATTACAGCCAATTAAAGAATTGTGGCATTTGTGTTGACTTTGTTAAATGATGACGTCAGGGATGTATGGTTGGTCAAGCGGTTTCTGGCTTTCCGGGATAGCCGTCAATGGCCACAGATCTTCCAGGCTCTTGCTTCAGTCTGTTTGGGAACTTGGGCATCAGCTGGGTCCAGAGTCTCTTTCTCAAGTTGTTCTGGGAATTTGGACTTCAATCCTCCTTGGCTTCCTACCAGTGACGAGTCTCGGCTATCTCCATTGTCCCCTTGACTTTTCACCAGTGCGCACTGCTACAGTCCCAGATAGGGGCGCGTGCCCCACTTTTATCATTGGGCTTCGTGAATGCCATGCTTCGCTCGAGTCATCACGTAGTTTTCCAACTTCAGGTTTTCTGCTGACTCCGCCTCCTCCCGCGGAAGGCCCGTTGCTCTTGGTCTTTCTCACCAATTGATATCCCTACATTGCCTCAGGCCATTCACATAGTGACAATGTCGGATAAAAAGAGCCTTGCACAAGTAGATGTTTCACAGGCTCTCCATTGCTTCGTCACAGATCGTTTTGGAGCACCCCGGCAATTAATGATTCCTTACAGCTGATGGTTCGTTTAAGGGCCAGAGCAATAATAATTGTGGAATAATAACAATCTATTATTTATATAGCGCTAGTTTCTACTGCAAATGGCTGCATACATGTGAAGTTGTATTTTATCCAATTCAAGTATTTGCGCCAGGTGTGCAATCTGACCCAAAGTAAATCATTTAAGCAATATGACCCGAGTGGCAGGAGCATTGCCGACCCAGGTAATGCCACTGGGCCTTCGTTATACCCATTCAAATGGAGGGTTTGAAATTGGAATTCATGGAGCAGGAGCTGGAAGTGGCTGATGGGGATCAGGATTTTCCTTGGTCCAGGAGTTACTCACCCTGACCCAGGCGCCAGGAATGGAGTGCCTGAAAGACACAGGGACTTTCCTTTTTTCTCTCCAAACTGTGGCATGCACCCAAAAATGCACGTATTGATGTTTCTCTGTCTTGTTCTGTGTTGGTGGCTATGCCTGTTCATTCCTCCTTCTCTTGTCCATGTGCTTTGCAGTTCCTCACTGTTTACATTCTCTTTAAATTACTGTCCCTTTTATGTCTTTGATCTTTCTTTTGTCGGTTCTTCCATCTTGCCGCTAATTCTCATTTAGGGCTGGATTCACAGAGCGTTTTTCTATGGGATTGTGCCATTGTAAAATGTATTTTCCTATGTTTGCCGGCACGTCAGTTACTGCCTTAATATATGATGTGACCTTGCTTACTCTCTTTCTGTCTGCTGCTGCGGCATTCGAACAAGGCGCTAATACGTGGGATACAACAAATCTACCTTCCAAAAGAGAAGCAACTATAACTGTGTGCCCAGTACATTTGGCCATTCATGCTTTACATGCCTTCGAGAGGTAATGCACCTTTTATGGGTAACAGGTAATAATGTCCCCATACATAATGTCGCCGGGAAAAGCCATTGGTGACATTATATATGGTGACTTTATGTATGGGGACGGGTTGCAGGGATGGCCCTTGCTCCCATAAAAAAATAAAAAAACAGGGATTGCGGGGGTGTCCCCCACATGTTCAATGTAATAATGTCTCTGCAAAAAACAGTGTCTTTTTGTCAGGGGACATTTTTGAGGGGACATTATTGCATGGAACCCTTTTATGTCCCAGATACATAGTTAATGTCAGATGGGTGTACAAGTGTTGCGCCAGTTGGCTTGGGGAGCCAAAACTAGCTCCTGGTGGCAAGCAAACTAGGCTCTTTTAGGCGCTCTCCAGGAGCTAAATAGCTCTCAGCAATTTCAAACCCTGGAATATACGAGATAAACATTATAAACCAGAGGAAAACATTTGTAAGCACAGCAGAGTATAGACAATAACAGAGTTACAACAGTACCGCAATAACATGATTTTGTTGTTGTGTTATGCGGGAGTCCCTTTTGGCAACATGCACCCGTACCGGCATTTTGGCGCTTCCCTTGACGCAGGACAGAGATGCGTTTTAGTGGGGTCATGTTGGCCTCATGAGTTGATGGGAGTAGACTCCTGAAGTCCATCTTCAGGGTTCATTATGGCATCATTCACATATAGATTAAAATACATAAGGAGACCCCGCATCCCCCCACCACACTTCCCCTCAACCTAATCTATGCCATTACCCACCACTATATACATATTTAATTAAATTTGACTGAAAAAAAGGTCAAAAAATGTGATCAAATGTTTTAGATGAAATATTTTTAGGCAAATTATGCTAATACAAAATGAACACACTCAAAGTTGTGCAAGGCCGCCCACTGAATAACAAAAAGTGCCATAAATAAATAAAAATATTCTTTTTTAATGAGGTACTAGGCGCCTCTGCATGTCTTCAAATGGCCACTCAATGCTGTAGCTCGGGACAAAGGAAGGCGGGCAGGCCTGCCACACACACACCTACAGAATGAATATATCAATAGATACTTGATTAAATAAATTGCAAAAATAATCATGTCGTTTCTTTTTATAAACTTGTATTTAATTAGACAAGGGAGATCAACCACACAGGGCCAGCGTTAACATACGAAAAACGGACCCAAGTCCAATTCCTTGGAGCATACATAGAATCGCGGTCTAGTGCAAGTCAATCACAAGTACCACAATACAGGACCTCCGTGCAGTTTCTGGGGACAGTTTGGGCTTCAGATGTCTGTCAGTACATCACATATCTGAAATGTTTTCAGATAACTGGCTCCGGGATGGATTAGACCACCGAGGACAAACAATGCACTTTCAAGTGTCTGAATGTAAATTTGCAATTTAAAGACAGAAACGGCTTGTCAGGATCAGCCGAGTTGGGTGGGGCTACCAGATGGCTGTCCGTAAATCAATGCACCCTGGCAGCAAACGCCAGCAGGCGGGGGTCTCTACATGACACTTCTGGCAGACAGAGAGCAGGGATGTCATTTAGGGGTCGCAATTGCGACACCCGAGGTCTTCCTTGCTACCCCTAAAAAATTGAAGCTCCTGGGCTGTGCATTTGAGCTATTTGTCTTTCTGAAATTCTATAAAATTGCTAGACTCATTAAAAGGTTTATTTCAGGCACACTTCAGGGGGCGAGTCACTGATTTAGTCTGTTCTTAAACACCTCAAATTCACATGCAGACAAAATCCTCCAAAAAGCATTTAGAGTAGAAATAGCATCCATTTCAGACTATGTATTTTGCTTTTCACAAGTTGTAGTTATAGCATGTTTTTTTTTCTGGCGATACATATGGGGATACATTCTTGTATGAAATGTATATCACGTAACAGTAATATTGTAACCATATTTTTTCATAGTGTACTTAGAAACAATAGTATGTGATGCCACTTCCTGTTTTGTCAAGGGGTAAACAGTAGTGTTCCATCACTTCCTGGTTGTCACTCTGGTGTGGGTCAAATGGCATCACTTCCTGTGATGTCATCAGAGGTCGAGGATCATGTGATGTCACCTCCGGTACCCCTGGCATTTTGGTGAAATGTCGTTCCTGACAGAGAGCAGGGCCACATGTATCTGGGGTGCAATCGCCATGCAATTACAGCCCTGCCCCTTTAGTGTACTGGTTCTGTAGACCAAACCAGTATCACAGGATCGGTGTAGCCTTCTCTGTAACGACCACCCTTAAGACCAGTAAAATATCATCTTAATCCTGGAGGTTTCCCTGCAGATATCCCTAAAGCTCTGCTGTGAAGGGGGAGGGGGATCCAGGGATCCCCTGCCAACTCAAGGGAAGTGCCTACAGTGGCTCCTCCCTAGGGTAGCAGCACACCCACCCCATAATTAGAGCAGGGACATTTCTGCCTGGTGATTTGCTG
This sequence comes from Ambystoma mexicanum, assembly GCF_040938575.1. Taxonomy (NCBI): domain Eukaryota; kingdom Metazoa; phylum Chordata; class Amphibia; order Caudata; family Ambystomatidae; genus Ambystoma; species Ambystoma mexicanum. Next base: position 1,435,218,338 of record NC_090935.1, read on the forward strand.
GACCATGCAGTGGAAATGGCAGCTCAGCTCTTTTTCCCACAGGACCAGAGAAGGATGAGTTGGGGTTTTCTACCTGGCAGAGGTTCGAGGGAGGTGTGTGGAGGCAGTATCTGTGCTGATGAGGGTGGTGCCACATTGCTTCCTAAGGTGGCCCAGGAGTCTGTAGACACAGCCGCTGATGGCACTGTTTCAGCAGCCACAAGGAAGAAGCATCAGTGCCAGACTACCCACTGAAAATCGTTATGTTAACCGAATTTATTAAAGCGCACGTACGCCTGGAGGCATCATGGCGCTGAAGGCATGAAGAGGATTTTAGTGATATGACTAATTCTAAAATAGCATCGTTTTCAATTGCAGATGAAAGGCGAAATGGTCGGTAGTTCCCCTCAGAGCAAGAGGAAGGTCATTCCAGGCTTTGGCGACGGCCACTGAAAAAGCGCACCCCCCTTGTCGGGATAGCCTGAATCGAGGAACCACTACCAGAATCGTCTGTTCACCACCCACCCTCAGCTTCCCTTACCTGCTGGACAGAGGGCAAGGCAAGGATCAGAGCTGGAATGCCAGTGTCCGGAACCCTGGCATGGAAGCTGTGATGGTAACTTGGGGAGGTATGGTAAGAAAATAGGGGCATGCAGGGGTGGTAGTGCCCAAGTCCTTTTCTCCCTGTCCCTCGGTGCCCAGGCACACTCTTTCTCAGGAGTATGAGTAGGGAGTGGTGGTCTGTATCTACATACTCCTCCTGCCTGATCCCAGTCCACTCCTCCATAACACCCAAACTGCAGTGCCGTGTCTTGTGATGCTCCCTGCACTGAAAGTCAAGAACAGGAAATCTACACCCTGGCCAATTCCATACTCCAGGGATGAAATCATAGAAGGCCGGTAGGGTGCAGGGGCTTGGAAAGCAGGGGCAACAACACAGACTGGCTCCTACCTCAGATCACTCCCATACCTAAGGTTTCTTACAGCCCCCGCTATGTCATGCCTGGCACGGTCACCTCCTCCACAAGCAGCCTCCATCAGCTGATTTTTCCAGATCTCAAACTTCCTCCACCCACTTGGTGTACGGGGCTGCCCATCTCCATGTGCCCTTCTGTTTCTCCTCCAGAAATATTACCTGCATTCACAAAAGACCATGTGGAAACTTGAGCCCAAGCCGATCTTTTGTCTGAGCTGAATCACCATCTTGAACTTGTGTCCTCAGTGAAGGCCCGCCCATCCTGAAATTGACTGTCCTTGAAAGAACTCAACTTGTATAACCCTGACAAATCTCATTCCTCGTTAGTGCGTAAAACAAGGGCATGCCTCCAAACGTATTCCTCATACTGCCCCTGTTGGCCAACATCTAATAGCCCCAATGCAGGACCTTCCTGTTTTGTCACACTCAATTTGTGACTTTTGTGGTTTATCCCCAACACCATGTTAACCTCAATGTTCTTCTTTAGCTCACCCCAGTCTTTTAATGATTTTTCAATGATCTTTCAAGCTCAGGCTTGAAATTCACTCCTAAAGATGCCAGATAGCATTGCGCTGAATTCCCTACCCTCCTGCCCGCTAATCTCGTAGTCGGTGGGGCTCGCTGAGGGGTCTGTTGGCATTCCACGTCATGAATCTTCTTGGCAAAAGAGGATTGTTTCCGCCTCTTTAGCGCCTTCTTTTCCGCTCCAACTCTGGAAGTACACAGAGCAGACCCTGAATGTTCTTTGTCCCAATCTAGATCTGCTCTCCTTCTGAGCCTTTGAACTGTCCTCACACCTCAGCACCCGCGTTGCCCCTTTCCAGGGCCCCCATCTCTTGTAGGATCATCGTCTTTGCACGGAATGAAATTCCCAATCCGTTTCTGAAGGTGTACCCCCAAATGCATGCGACATTGAAAAGTTCAGAGCCCCTGCCTTGCATACTTGATGATTTCGATGTTAGAGCTTTTTTCCCAGCCTTCACCATTTGAGTGATCTTTGTGATATCCGCTTCTGGATATTCTCTGGGTGAAAAGTATAATGCCCCCAACAGCAATATACATGCTCATCTGCCTGGCAGAAACCATTACCATCTGCCAAGGTCCACACTAACTAGTCAATAATATGGACTGGTATGTGACCTTACTGTTAGACTAAGGGCGTTTTATAATAGCAAAACCCCATTGGAAAACGCTCTGTGAATTAGGCCCTTAATCTCGATAGGAAAGGTTTCAGCAGAACGCAAAACAAATGTTAAGATTTGAAAAAATCCATTTAACAGCCATTTCTTTCAGAGAAACAACCTTTCACACATTCTTATGTTGCTGGTTGTGAAATATGTTGTGAAATGGTGAAGACGCTGTCAAACATACCCCCAAAAAGGAACACTAAGAAGACTCATCATGGGTAGGACCGTATGACTACCACTGGTAATGGTGGAAACATATGACATATAAGAGAAAGGGATACTACCACACAGTGGTAATATCCATTCCGCTGCTTTACTGACTTGGTAGGAAGGACAGCTCAAGGGCAACGCGTTTGTCTTAGAAGCAAGAAAACGCAGGGCAACACAGGTTCGAATCCCTATCCCGCGCTTAGGAACCACGTTATAAAAAATGATTATAATTGGTAGTTGTATTTTCAGACAATTTCCCACAAGCAGTTGGCGCAATATGGAGCTTACATTATACGTGTACGGTAAACAGTCAGGTGACAGTGTAATTGGCTTGTGCTGCAGGGACGACATACTTCCTTGTCAGCAAATGTCTCGAGATGAAAAGGCAGCGGGTAGAGGAAGCAGTGGTGATATTAGGAGATTGGGTGGTGAGGTTTGGGGGCACTAAAGGGGCATTCTTTCTGAACATTTTAGAGGGATCTGGCGTCGAGTTCCAGAAAGTCAGCCTTTTCAGGTCGAGATTTGTATGCAACCCATAACCTTGCCACAGGAATGTACGTTTTCCTGTATTTCTTCCCTATCAAGGTAAATCATTACTCCCAGCAGTATTTGTTGAGCCGCTTATAATGCAAACAAATATGTTCTGTCTACCATCAGATTACCGCAGGTGGTATTTGGTATTCACCAACTCCAGTCTTCCTCCTCCTTTCTCCCCTGCTAACCTCTGTACTTTTTCTCTCCACCCTCCACTCTCCTTCCTCCTCCCTATCTATGTTCAGTTTTTGCTGACTGGCTGCGTGGTTCACCTCCAGAGCCTTACAGGTCCCAGGCCCCCCCACCAGTCTTTTTGCACTTGCCTCCAGGCCGCTGCACTATGTTCAGCATTACTGCACTTTCAGCTTACTCTGCACTTAACCCAGGGCCCTGGTGGACTGGGCACGTTTGTTCCACCCACCCCCTTTTCCTCGCACCTCCGCCTATATGCATACATGACCTAAATGTCCTAGGACTAGTAAGTTTGTCTGTCCTGTCCACTCCACCCCTCTTTTTTTGTCCCCCCTCCCGAGCTTGGTCGCAAATGTAACACTTAATGCACTTGCACTAGTCCGGCCTAGTATGCTAGTTTTTTCTTTTTAGAAACTTTAGAACATTTTGATACTACAAGTTCTAAGAATGATTAGTGCATTCCCTTGTTCCCTTCCCGCATTTAAGCACTTTGAAGCACTCCACCTGTGTATAAGCGCTGTATAAATAAACAATTACAATTACAGTAAGTCAAACAGCAGACAGTATTGCACAATAGCAGTACTGGTAAAAGTACTGTAAGGGGATGCCGCAATCTCAAATGGCAGTCATTTACACATGCCAATGGTTTTTACATAATGAGGTCCAACATGTTTGGTACTTTGACCGCATCCTAGCTGACCCAATGTATATGAAATATGAATATGAAAGCATGTTTATCTGAGACAGTTTACATTGTGCACCAAAATACGCAGTAATAATTATTTAAACCGGTAATGTTATGATATGATATGATTATATGATAGGTTATTTATAACGCGCTTAATACCCAGAGGTTTCTAAGCGCATACCCGGGGATCAAACCTGTGTTTCTCCGTGTCGTCTTGCTTCCAAGGCGAGCATTTTGCCACTGAGCTATCGTCCTGAGACAGAAAGAGAAAATAATGTAATTGCCAACCAGTATCCTTACTCCTCAAATGTGTGAGTGAAGTAAAGATCCCTCCATGTGTGTTTCGCTGAGAACAGCACAGCTTCCGCAGGAGCAGTCTTTAAACTTAAAAGACTGGCAGCAGACCTTGCTCATTTCGTGGACAATATGGCAAGAGCAACGCCTGGGTCTCAATAATGCTTTCTTCGGATTAATTAATAGAAGCAAGGTTTTCAGATTGTTCAGTGTCAATTACTTTTGCAGTATCCTTCCGCAGACACAGTCAGTACGGAATTGCAATTACTACTGAGTGACAGAGATGGACACATGCATATTCTTTCCTTAGTTTAATGAAATCAAATATTGCAAATATATTGAACTGCTTATTGTAACATGTATGTTCTCTTGTTTTAATGCTTTAAGGATTCAAATAGGACAAATATTGTGTTATAAGGATTAACCTCATTCCAATATGGCAGCTCTTAATCGGATAATGCCCAGGTCTTTCTTCTCTAAGGTAAGGACCTGTGCATCAGTGTTTTATAGGGTAGGTTCCACTGATTTTGAGCTCAGCAGTAGTAGGGGGGTGGGGGGGGGTGGGGTGTGTGTGTGTGTGTGTGTGTGTGTGTGGTGGTAGTAGTAGTAGTTACGGCCTCCTCATACAGGTGTGACCACTTTCCTGGCAAAAACCTGTGCGCAACTTGAAATACTACCCCATCGTTGCGAGTTACGAACGCAGGTGTGGGGGTGCTCTGTAGCATGATCGATCAAGCCTTGTTGCTACTTGTAAGGTAAATTACTAGCATAGACAGGATTCCATGGTCCCGTGGAGGTTTTAAGATTGGTTTCCTGAAACATACTTTAAAATATCTCAACACCCCTGTGCAAGCATGCACAAAGATGACAGTTGTAGGAACTATACAACCATTCCCCTAACATTTATTCTTACAATAGCAGAACCTCTTGCTTAATATGCAAACGTTTTTTGCTATAATCGCAATGCAAAGCCTATTGGATGTGTTACTGCTTGCTTTCTATGTGCTTGCCATTGTATTGTGTTATCATGAACTTAGTTACACATGTGATATGTTTCCATGAGTGAGATTCTAAGGGATAAGATCACCGTGCACGTCATCTTTCTTGAAGGATCTAGAGGTTAAGTTATCTACGCATTGCCAGCGGGTCACACAGTAGGACTTCTGAGAAAAGTGCTCACTTATTGTATTTAATATTTTTTTTTTTTTTAAGAACTTTATTTTTGGTTTGCATGTCACAGTACACTCTGCTTGTCTCGCATCTACATAATACAGATTCGCATTACAAATTGACCACCCAACTCCGCCCTGCAGACTTTTACATCAGGTGCATGTCCTCGTATATACCCATAGAAAGAAGTTTACATATAGCCAGCTGTGTGGCATGGCACATCATCCACGCTATCATTGTCCGAATTTTCAGTGTCTGTGGAGGTTTCATCTAAGTATGTCCTGAACGGGGCCCAAATGTCTTTTGGTTTACATGGAGCAGATATCATATTAACATAGTTTTCCTCACATTCATTCACGTAAGTGAGGGTCGCAAGGAACTGTTCTGTTGTTGGAGCCCTGCCGCTCTTCCATTTGTGAAGGATGCATTTCTTCGCTACTGCGCAGGCGACGTTGAACATTCTCCTCGTTTTTTCCGGGGCCTTGCCAATGTCTCCAAACAGGTATTTAGGTGGATTGAGGTGTGCAGGGATTTGTGTTATTTCTTCAAGGATGTTGGCCACTGCGAGCCAGAAACCCGCTATCTGGGGGCAGGCCCAGTACATATGAAACGAATCCGCACCAGGGGCGTGGCATTTCGGGCAATTGTCGGGAGTGGTCTGGTAGAACTTTGCCATTTTGGCTGGAGTGTAATGTAGTTTGTTCAGAACCTTGAATTGTATTAGTCTCAGGCCTGCATTAAGTGAGATTTTCTTAGATAAGAGGCAATATCTGGCCCACTTCCCCTCCTCGATTGTAGTATCTGTGTCTTTTTCCCACAATGCCTTGATGGTGTTCGATGATTTCGTGTGAGCCTGCACAATATTGTATAATTTGGACACCCCAGTGCCTGCCTGAGAATACAATGACTGGTAGCATACATGCTCGGGGGGGTTCGTCTGGGAATGATGGCCACCTTTCTTTGAATGCGGCTTTTTATACGGTGGAACTGTAGGGTGGTTAGTTGGCTGCTCCCCACTGAGTTTGCGAAGTCTTCAGGAGTTACAAATTTACCATTAGGGAACATGGTTTTCATTGTAAATTCATATTCGGTTAGGCAGTTTTTCTGGATGGCAATGTTGTACGTCGGCTTAATGCCCGGGAAGTTCCAGAGCGGGGCTTGGGAATCATAAGGGCAGTCTATGTGCAGACATTTGCTTATTGCAGCCCATGCCGCAACTGTGCAGGAGGCAGGGTCAAACTTGCAATCATCTTTATGTGACTTCGTAAATATGATGGATCTCAAATCTGTTGGGCGGACCGAATGACGCTCGAGGGGTATATGTGGTGTGTTATCCGAGGGTTCCTGCCAGAACTTTGCATAGTGTGCCTGTGCCACATAATAGTACAATTCGAAATTAGGGGCGGTGAAGCCTCCCATATCATAGGGTTCGGCCAATTTGTTCCATTTCATTCTATTCGCGCCACCGTTCCACACGAAGGTGGTGGCCATGGAACGCAGATTGTCGAAGAAGAGTTTGCCCGGCCATATAGGTACATTACAGAAGATGTATAGGTGCTTAGTGAGTACCGTCATCTTGAGGACCGCTATCCGGCCGGCAAGGGATATGGGGAGTCTGGACCAAATTTGAAGCTTAGGGTGTATGGTTTGTAGCGTGGATTCATAGTTATCTATTTAAAGAGAGTTCTTGTTGTGAGAAACCAGGATTTCCAGGTATCGAATGTGATCGGGAGCCCATGACAGGCCATGAGTGTTTGTGGGGCAGGTAGTGGCACGTGTCAACGGAAAGATCTCGGATTTGGAAGTATTGATCTTGTAGCCTGAGTGTGTAGTGAACTCGGTGATCACCGCTAAAATGGGGGATAGGTTCTTTTCTGGTTCCCGAACATATAGCAGTGCATCGTCTGCATACAATGAGATGGCTTGGTATACCCTGGTCATTTTTATACCCCTAAGGTCTTGTTCAGCTCTGACTGCAGCCGCCACTGGTTCGATGGTGAGGGCAAAAAGGATGGGTGAGAAGGGGCATCCCTGCCTCGTTCCCCTGCATAGAGTAAATTGATTGGATAGGGTACGAATTGTTAGCACTCTGGCTTTGGGAGAGGAGTAGAGAAGTTTGACACAACCTATCAGGTAAGGGCTGAATCCGAATTTGTGAAGAACCTCAAACATGTAAAGCCACGATACCGAATCAAACGCTTTTTCGGTGTCAAGTGAAATGGCTGCTGCTTGTGCCTCTGGTTTGATCTGTGCTAGAACACTGAACAGTCTGCGCAGGTTCAGGGCCGTGAATTTCGTAGGGATAAATCCGCATTGGTCGGGATGGATTAAGGTGGTTATTTTGGGGAGCAGTCTAATGGCCAACACCTTTGCGTAAATCTTAGCGTCCGTGTTAATCAGGGACAAGGGACGGTAGGAGGAGCATTCGTATGCCGGGCGTCTGGGTTTCAAGAGCACCGTAATGACTGCGTCTGACATGGACTCAGGGAGTGAACCAGCATTCATAGCCTCCTCCCAAACAAGGGACAACACTGGGGTGAGTATCGGAGAGCATGCCTTATACAGGTCGGCGTTTAGGCCGTCCGGCCCTGGAGTTTTACCCGCTGCTAGTGCTTTGATCGCTTCAGCAATTTCCTCGGCCGTCATGGGTTGTTCAAGGGACCAGATATCTTCTAAAGTTAGCCTAGGGAGGGAAATCTTACTTAAGTACGACTTTACATCATCTCGTGTGGATCTATCGTGGTTGGCGTAAAGATTAATGCAATAGTCTGTGAACTCGGAGTTTATTTCATCCTCCCCATGCACAGCCGTTCCCCCATCTGTTAGAATACTTGCAATAGGGGGTCATTGCGAAGTATACGGGCCAGGTGGTAGCCCGCCCTGTTGCCCTCCCCGTATTTGCGTGCCCTGGACGGGATGGCCATGTATTGTTGTTCTTTGGTGGCCAGTTCTTTAAAGGTTTGGAGGTGTAGACTAATGTCTGCCAAAATACATTTGTCATGGGTCCTACTATAGGCAGATTGGAGTGATTGCAGGATTGATTCTGTGTTGCCCAGGTTGGTTCTAACGGTTCTGAGGAGACCAGACGTCTTGGACATAAGATTGCCTCGTACCCACACCTTAAATGTCTCCCAGATGGAAGCCCAGCTGCCCACAGAGCCCTTATTCAGTTGGAAGAACTCCTCCGTCTCAGTATATAGAGCCTCCACCACATTCGGGTCTTTCAATATATTGGGGGGCATCCTCCATCGCTGTGCAGAGCGACGGATGTCGGGGAGCAGCATATTTAGAGTGACGGGGGAATGGTCCGAGAGTGTGCGCGGAAGAATATTGCAGCATTCGATGGAGTTGATGGGGGGGAGGAGATGAGCCAGTAATCTATTCTGGATTCAGAATCATGGACCGAGGAATAGAAGGTGTATTTTCTATCTGTGGGATGGGTCCCTCTCCATGCATCGGAAAAAGCAAGTTCCTCCTGGGCTTGGTGTATAATGTTGGCTGTTTTTCTAAGGGCTCTAGGTTTGAGGACCTATCTAACGTAGTGTCGAGGATGGTGTTAAGGTCTCCTCCCCACAATACCCAGGCTTCCGTTGTAGGGCCTATCTCTGCAAGGAGGTGTGTGTAGAATTCTGGCTCATCCAGGTTTGGGCCATATGTATTGACCAATATACATTTTCTGCCAGCCACGGTGCCCCAGACCACAACATATCTGCCCTGTGGATCGATTATACTATTCTCGGTGGAGAACCCTGGTGAGGGGTGTATTAGCGTGATGACGCCTCTGTTTTGGGAGGAGTATTCCGTGTAATACCTATTTTTCCCCACTGTCTCAGGATATTTTCGTTGGTGGATTTTAATGCTTGAGGAGCATAGCGATATGTGGGTGGTGTCTGTTAATGTAAGCACCTACTTTGCTGGCTTCCGCCCTGTTGTTTAAGCCCGGATATTCCAGGTGAGCAGTTTTAGTTTAAGCCCCCCAAGTGTATTCCTTTTTTGCACCATTTCCGTGTGTCATACAAGTAGTGGAGGACAGCAAGTGAAACCGTGAGTGCAATATTACAAATGGTTAAGCCAACTGAACATTGTGCCTGGTGCCCAACAGGGGCTGCCTGCAGCATTAACGTAGTGTTCGAACAGTGAAACAGTCCCCTGTTGCCCGCACCCACCCCCTCCCACACCATCGTGCCCAACTTGATGATGAACCCTTTTAACTAACTTGTGGATGTTCCCAAAGAAGGGGACGAGTGCAGCTACTCCGCTTCGAGGTCGGACACATCTCATCTGGCATTGTTAAAGGATGGAGGGCAGGGGAGTTCTCCCTGCTGCATCCTGTTACCAGCATTCACAGTGGCCAGCATAGACCAGTCCTGACTGCGGCTGGGACCAATGAGTACGAAAACAGGTTATACAGGTTGTTGCAAGTCGTTCTGGTCAAGTCCCTGTCTCCCGGGCGGGAGGGGTATCGAGGCTTCCATGTAGGCCAAAGCTGTGGCAGGAGATTCGAAAAAGTGTGCTCTTCCAGCATGTTGTATACGAAGTTTCGCTGGAAAGAGAAGGGCATAGGGGACCTGTCTCAAACGTAGCTGGCACTTGACAGCTTCGTAGGATCGTCTTTGAGTCTGGACCCCTGCGGAGAAGTCTGGGTACACATGGATGTTGTTGTTACCAAACCTAAGAGGTCCTTTCTCTCTTGCCAGTCTGAGGATGGCGTCCCTGTTCATGTAGTTCAACAGTTTGGCAATCACTGTGCGGGGAGGAGCCCTGGTCTGGGTGGCGGAGCGAGGGATCGATGTGCCCGCTCGACGAGGAACTGGGGTGAGAGTGCCTCCTCCCCGAGGAGAGATTTCAAAAGGTCTTCGATTCGGAACTCCATTGGGCCTTTGCAGAAGGTCTCCGAGAGGCCGACTATGCAGATGTTGTTCCGTCTGGATCGGGATTCCAAATCGTTGCATTTATTGCAGAGTTTATTCATTTCCCCTCTAAGGAGTGCGATGTCCTGGGTGTTTTGCCGAGTAGAGTCCTCATTCGTGCCAATTCTGCTTTCAGCCTCTGTGATTCTGGCACTTTCCTTGTCTATGTGAGTTTTTAGGGAGCCTATAGTGGAGACAATGTCATCAAGTTTGACATTAATGGCCAGGAATCCATTTTGAACTGTTGTCAGCAGGTGATCAAATTTCGTATCTTCTGCATTTAGGGGTGAGGCCGGAGATTGAGGGTCTGGGCGTTCAGGAGATGATTGTGAGCTAGTAAAGGAGTCCATTGGTCCCGTCTTCCTGGTTTTGCCCACGTTTTTTCCAGGCATTGTGGAGGTGGAGAAGCAGCCTGGGCCTGGTGGGATGAGAGGGCCGCGTGTTAAAGTGTGGTGGAGGACGGCTCAGGAGAGCGCAAGGTCCGCAGGGATCCCGGTGCGCCCAAAATGGCGATTGTTCCAAGATGGCATGCTCCGTGGCGTAAGGAGGACAATGACTGCCAGAGCTGACAGGTGTGAATTTTCACAGTGTAATTTGATGGTAGAAGCTCCGAGCCAGATGAAGGGGAGCACAGGTTGACCCGGGGGGACACCAGCCGTGTCCGTCAGGGGGCAGCCCCAGGATATGTTTTATTCGGGTCAGAGAGCCCCAAACGTGCCCCGCGCCCAGCCGCTGTGCCAGCCCAGTCCCACGCAGCTCTCACCTCAGGAACGAGGAACGGGATCGAGAACGTCCAATCCAGGCCGCCGGGCCGCCACCCGGTACGTGCCCCGGGGCTGCCGCAAAGCAGGCACGGGGCGCAGTAATGAGGGTCCGGGAGGCCCCGCCGCAAGCACCTTCCACAGTGCGAGGGACGTTGCAGGGCGCCCTATGCCGGGCAGGGCACAGTACGCCCAGAGAATGTGTGGTGCGAAGTATCGTGGCCGCAGTCCACCGGTCACGCTCCGCCCACTGTGAGGCCCGGCGTAAGAGGGAGCCGCGGCGTCCTCGTAGATTCTTGTAGAGCTGCGAAGCGGCACGGGCCCGTGTCCTCAAGGTTCACCAGGTTCGATGCAGTCTGGAAACAGGGGATAATTTGATCAGGATTCATGCCGGAGAGGAGCTCCTCACTCAAGCGGCCACCTTGTTGCGCAGCAGCGCCCCCTCTATTGTATTTAATATTTAATTGTAGGAATTTGTATAGCACAGTCGTAAACCCATGGGAGGAATGGGGCAATTAAGTGATCTTCATGTCAATATGCCAAATAGGAACTCGATAGCTGATCACGTGCTTCGTGCATTGATGGGTGGTCATTATGATGCTGTTGCAAAATTCATATTCAACTAGCCATTCCCGGCGTAACATACGCCATTCTAGCAGATCTTAAAGGTCAATATCGGTTGGTAATTCATAGGGCCACGTCTGTCCCCCTTCTTAAATATCAGAATTACCACTGATCACTTCCAGGGCATAGGTCGCTGTAAGTTATTAATGGTCATTGAAAAGGCTAAACGTAGAGGTAACTGTCTTCTTTTGAATTTGAAAAGCATATTTGTATCAGATGGAATGAGCAGTATATGCGGTATAAGAACAGTATCTAAGTTCCATTGATTACACAGGCCTGTATGATGTGGCTTTGTAGATGCGTAATTGTCAACCTTGTTCAATTGTCCCTGTGATGCCATAAGATTGTGAAGTAGCATAATTACAGCACCTGCCTTCAGTTTTAGCTTGTGAGGAGGCATTTGTCTTACAACGTTTTGCTATTTAGCGACGGAAACATTGAACCAGTAATTAACTGTTCATTGACAATGCCCTGTGTGAAAAGAAGTGGGGGTGTAAAGAAATAACTTGAAATTATTCTGAATGTTTGCGATAGTGGAAGGTGAAGGTGACCGCATAGAACTGTGCTCATTCTATTTGCTCAATGATGGCTGTTGTTGAATTGGAAGGGCACACAGAGGTGCACTTTAACATTTAGACAACAGTGGGCAACCTAACACTGAGAAATTCCATCAGCTGAGTTCGGAAACATACCTAAGCATTTTATATATAGATCGATATCATGATTGAAGGTTTCATACCATCAAATATAGGCACTGACAACTTTTATAATTTCCTTTATGGTAGTGGATACCCAGGGCTTCTGGAAAATGTATGCATCCACATCCTCCTGAACACACAGAAGAATTCACTCCAGTATACTGGTATTAATGGTGTTTGAAATTAGCAAACTAGAGCATCTGCGCAGTCCTGATTAATGCGAAGTGCGCATTGGTCACCCACGCAATTGTTAGGATTCCGATTATTTATGATAACCTTGTGTTAGATATGCAAATAGGCATAAATTCATACCGGGCGAACCCCTGGCGGTTGGGGATTGTCAGTGGGATGTTTGACAACTAGAAGCGAAGTGCTTTCTGTGACTGCTGACAGTTAGTCCAAATGTTAATTTGAAGTCTTGCCATTTTGAAGTGCATAGAGGCATTTGTTTGCTTCAATAATGGAAACCTTATAGGAAATATGGCCTGTTTTAAGCTGGAGGTGTTGTAACAATTTGGGTGCTTTCTTCATTTCCTTCCCGGTTTTCTCTAAATGATCTTCCGTTGTTTTAAGGGCGGCGTTTACAATGTATTGCCTAGGGTCATACTTTTGACTAAGATTCACTGAAGAGGAACAATGTCCTTGATAATAGAGACAGAGGAATTGTACGTGGAAATGATTCATGTCCTTTGAAACCTCCTCTGGTTTATGTATTTCATAGGTTTAAGTTGCGTCTTGAGGTCCAGACACCAGGAGCGGAGGCATGTTTAGGATGGTCTCTGGGCTGCCTGATCTTAATACAGCCATATTGCAAACCTCTATGATGCCAATGCCAATGCTAACCAGGATGATCAGGGTGGGGTGTATTATTCTCACATCAGAATTTGATAGGGAGAGAGAACAATCACAAAATCTTAAGAGGTCAGTGTAGCACTTCTAAACCCATATTGGCACCACCCTGGGTGATCTTCAGAGCGGAGGCAAGAACCATACTATTCCAGGGAAAACACTTTAGTAAAGGCAAAGTTAAGATGATCCGATTCATTGCAAACAAAACCTTGGAAATTCGGGTGGTGTGGGAAGTGGCGACAATTTGCAGTCCCCCCCAATAGATGTCCCCCAAGGTATCATTTTGGATATCACTGTTGATTACTGCTGTGATCTCATGTATGTGCTCATGAGCTCAGCAACGGGTGGGGAGAGGCGGGGGGGTGTTTGCCAAGTCAAGATTGTCATCCCTTGCCACACCTGTCGAATTTCATGGGTTTTGTTGCAATGAATCGGGTTATCTTAACTTAGTCTCAACTAAACTTTTCCACTGAAATTCAAGGGTTCTCTTATGCTATATCTTCTCTGGGGCCCTCTGGCCATGGCCTTCGCTGTGCCACTGCGCATGTTGTAGCAATTATTATAAAAGACAGGGCCCCTGCCCAGTAACTAACTAGATCCCACTGGCTGGGACACGCCCATGACCTCTCTCCACATTACAAAAGAAAGATGTAAAGACAGTAGCCTGTCGCCTACGGCCACAGCCTACACCCCCTGCCTAGTATCTAACCAGATCCCATCAGCACATTCTCCTTTGCTGCCTCTTGGGGGCCATTGTTGATGGCTGCCATTACTTCATTTTGGTTCATTCAAAATTGTTAAGTCATTGAAATCTAGTCGTAACACTACTTGAAAATACCACAATTGAGAAAAGTCAATTGAAATAAGTTGTATCTTCACTATAGGTAAGTGACTGCCTTCATAATATATGTTCAGCCCATTGGGAGGGAGGCAAGAGATTACTCATTTAGTATACATATTTTCCTCTACTTGGACCCTTATAAAACCCAAGTACAATGGGCCTCATTATGAGTCTGGCGGTAGCCGTGCCAGTAAATACCGGCACGGCGGCCGCCAGAGTTTTTTTTTCCCGACGCCCGGCAATGAGGATTTACCGGCGCATTACAGCCCTGGCGGTCCCGGTAATTCCCTATTGCCGCGTGCTGGAAAAAATTACTCCCCATTTCCATTCAAGTCCCATTGGATGGTGGTGCTGGTGGATCCGTCAAGGTGTGCGAGCGGGTGCCTTTCTGCCCACCAGGTCAGACCTGACGGGCTGTAAGGCACACACTCACAGTCCTTGGAGTATACCGGACCGGCACACTCGTAATGAGGCCCAATGTCTACAAACTAAGATGACCACAAAAGAACCTTTCTCCTCCAACTCTCCTGACTTTTCGACACGGTTGCCAGATAATCGCATGTCGCCCGGGTCACTATGCCCAAGCCTACACCTCCATGTTTCCATCAATTGGACTGCGGGGCTGTAATCTTGGGTCACACCAATTGAATAAATTGGAGAAAAGTGAACATCACAGTGAATGCAAAGGACTGGAATAAGTCAACCCCGTTGGCATGGAGTCAACAGCCAATCTTACTTTTTGTTGACATTCAGAAGCAGCTACGTCTGGGTAATGCAGGAGATGACTGGGGTGCCTTTGAAAAAGCACAACAGGAAATCTCCCAACACCACCACTGTGTGGCACTTGACATGAAGCCATGTTTTGCCTCCCTTGCTTCCACTCCAACTTTTACAATTACACTTTGATTGTTTTGAAAAGACAGAGGTATTGATTTCACAGTCTTTTTTTCCAATCTCTGACCCCTCTCCGGCTGTTTTGTGAACCATAAAAGGCTCTAATTGACGACCAGCAGTGAGGGCAGCCTTTTTAAATTGACCCGGCCTAGGGTCAGAAGGCGACCAGGGGAGAACAGAGCACAAAGAATTCCATTCCAAGCTTGCCTCGGCCCAAAACTGTAGCATGTACTGAGTGCAACGATTATAAAAGCGTTCATGAGCTTACCAAGGGGCAAAAAAACAGCTCTCCAGAGACACGAAATATGCGAGCCCAGCTCTCCACCTCCACATCGCCCCCATCGCAGCCAAGCACACTGCTAACTAGCTACAGGTGCAGGCCATAAAGGCAGGTGAAGCGCATTAAAATGCGATTGCCGTGCAATTGATGACATGTGTCTCCATAATGCAATCATCGCGCTTTGCGCCTGTGCACCTGTTCCGTATTTTGTGTTATTCTGAAATGTCAGTAGTTTTAGAAGCATTAATGGCTGAAGCTTCGTCAACACGCGAATCCATCTTTTCTCGGAACTGCTGGGCTGCCACGCTTCGCTTGATCCTCGGCCTGGAATGCATCGTGTCTGCTTCATCGGGTTGGAGTTCCCTCAATTTTCCAAATGCAGGATTGCACTTGCTTGCCACCTCAGAGCTCTTTTTTTTTTTTTACTTTAGGGTAAAAACTAAGGTGGCATAATTGCCAACATGACTCTTTCAAACCTGCAGGCGCTTATCCAGTCCTGTTTTTCTTCTTTTTCTTCTTTGCATTCTGGGACTTTTTAGTTCCACCTTTCTCATTATAAAACTCAGACTCAAGTCCCAGAAGGCAAAGAAAAAAACAGGACTGGATAAGCACCTATACATTGGAATGGGCCATGTTGGCAACTATAAAGTGGTTCAGTCTCTGCAAGAAGGTAACTTCAAAAATGCAGAGCTAGCCAACGTCCTTGATATCTCCCCGGCGTAACAGAAAATTAATGGCAAAGCACTGGTGAGGGGCACCTGAAAAACTCACTACCACTCAGACATACAAAGGCCAGGCGGACCACTACATGACATCCGGTGGGGGCTTCAGAGAGGTCCATTTCATACTCAGTCATCATTAAAATACACTTTTAATTATCCACTGTAAATTTTTCTTCTGGAATGTGGGTCTGCATTGTCCCAGAGCACCACCTTTTGATGGGTGGCAGTTTCAGTGAAAATGCTGCATTTATTTCTCAGCCAGTAATGTGATTTGCTTTTTCCAATCTGCACTTGGATTACATTTTTGTTTTAGCTTTCTCTGGATTTCCACTGCATTAAGACACCCAAATAGTCTGACTCGGGCCTACAGGAACTGTTCATGGCTACAAAGTGGGCTTTTCTTTTCATATGTTTACAGGTATTTTGCATTTGAAGCATAATATACATCTCTATTTGTCAACACACACACCACGTCTTTTCCCTGACATCCTCATGCTAGCAGAGGTGCATTTTTCTCATGTCTTGCTTTAAACTGTAAACAAACATTCAAAGCCGTTTTGGCGTCAGGGTTTGAAAATCCTGTTTTTCATGTGAAAGCGACCTTTGAATTTCTTCTACCTTTGTGAATTACAATGCTGCTTTTCCTTTGGTAATGGCAGGTAGGCCTTTTTCACCTGACCCTTCAGTTCCATTGGTTTGGGGCCTTTGATTACATTCCACAAAACTAGGCTTCCAAAATCATTCTTGGATAGCAGCAGAATCAGAGACAGCTTTATTGTCTTGCAAGACATTCATCAGAACAACATCTTAACTGTACCAGAACAAACACACAACATCCCGATCCTCCCACTAGACCTCCATCTCCATAGGTAAAGCCCTGTTACAAATTCAAACTATCCCAAAATATTCAAGAATCGAAACTCTCATATTGCAACTAGGGGAAGGGACCCTCCCGTACTGTCCACATCATAAAGGTGGGCAGATTAGTCTTTTATCAATGCCTATGTTCCTTAAACAAATCACCTGACCAGTTCCTTCTAAAAGTCTCTTGCTATAGGATAGCTAGAATCTCCAGCTTCCCCTACTACACATGCTGGTGTCCTTCCTTGATCTCATTTCCAAGACTGCAGTCCATGTTTACCTCATCACGTGACTTCACAGAGGCTGTTCATTCAAAAGCCTTTTGCTCTAAATCTCCAGTTCTGTGCATATAACATTAAATTAATTGTGAGTGGCAGTGAACACAACACATAAGCAGGAAATGTGATATAATTACTTTTCCTAATACGATGCATACCTTCATTCATTTGGTCATTTGTTATAGCACCTTTCACCGTGCTTATGGTCCCAACGCCCATTTGGTTGAACGCCGTTGGAGGGACCGGAGTCCAAAAATGTGGGAGAATTCTGGAGGTGCTATTATGCGTCTTTGCATTTCAGCCATTAAAGTTATGCTAGGTTGGCCCAGACCCTGCTAGATACCCATGTCTAATGAAGTGTATGGGCAAAGGTATACTTTGGAAAAAAAGGGAGGATAGTTTTTAAGGATATAGAGAGTTATGTGGGAAGCTACAGTTTGAGTTGTCGTTAAACGTAGCTTAATTCTTATGGCTGAGGTGTTGTGCAGTAGTGTTTGTGTTATATGGGAGCGTAGGGTTTGTGGAAGTGAGCCTTGCATCTATGTAGATGGAGCAGTGCTACGTTATACAGGCGATGTAAGTGCTAGATGCATGCATAATACCTTACACAGTTCGGCTAAATTTGAGATATGGCTGACTAACACAAATGGGCTAAAAACAAGGTAAGTATACCTTACACAATGAGGCTAAATGTGTGATATTGCTACCTTAAACAGAAGGGCTAAAAGACAAGCAAGGCTACCTTATAAAATAAGTCTAAATGCGAGATATGGCTAACACAAATGGGTTAAAAGCAAGGTAAGGCTAACTTACACAATTAGGCTAAATGCATGATATCACTACCTTAAAGAAAAGGGCTAAAAGGCTAAAAGCAAGGTAAGGCTAACTTAACATATATATATATATATATAGTAAAAAAACTTTGTTAAAAGGGACGTTATGGTTTAGTTGCGCTACTAAAAACCTATGAAATTCAGTAAAAATCTTTGTTAAAGGGATGTTATGGTTCCAAGTAAAAACGAAGAAACCCTGAAATTCACCAGTTATGGTAAGCTATGCAACCATAACTCGTGCCACCACTGTGTATTGCTAAGACTAACACCCAGGACATCAAAGATGACATCACAACAAACGTCCTATTCTCCTATAGAGCTTGGTAATTTGTCTGCAAAGGAACTAAATTTGCCACCCCAGAGAATCCCTGCACATTCATGGCAATACTTGACATTGGATATTTTTTCCCCATGGACACAGGAACCAGTTGCTCCAGTGTCTACAAGAAAGGAAAAGGTTTTGACTCCAATCGCCACCTTGACCCTTGCTTCCTCTAGAGGGTCTGGTGTCACAGATAGTACTGAACACATCAGGTCGGTCTGTGAGCTGTCCTATTGTGGGTATAAATTAATCCTTGTACTTGTGAAAGGATTTCCTCCTACCACAGTCATACTCCCCAATTTGGGTGCGGGTGCTTGCTGAACTGCCATGTGTTCATATTCCATTGTGGTACCATAGCCTGTTGTGTCTGCACCTGCTAAAGTTGTATCTGTTGTGTTTGCATAGGCAATTTCTGTAACTGCACTTGTGGTGTTTGCATTTGTAATGGTGCTTGCTGCATTTGCTGTGGTTGCAGCTCATATGTCTGAGCCTGCGTGTGATCTTGGGCATAATACTCCTGTGGCTCTGTATTATATTGGGGAACGTAGCCTATACCCCCTCTTGGAGCTTCTACATGTTCTAGTTTTGGGTCCTATTCTCCCACAATTCCAGAATTGCTATGGCTGTTCACCAGTAAATCCTCCCCTTCCCTGGGGGTTTTGAAATCCACAAATTCCTTCTTCTGTAGGCCCATTCACTCTTCCTCTTGGCCAATAATTTTACCCACCCTGATCTGGGGGATACAATGTTACCTTGGTGTACTGGTTGCATCTCCTGTGTCACCCCACCTTCATTACCTGTCCATACCGCTCCCTCTATGGCTATTTTTGATAATTTCTTCTGAACCAACTTTGCTTCACCATGCTTTCTACTCTCAGCTTTCTTGCTGTTTTTCTACTGCATTAATCAGCAGTGATGCACAATCGTGAATTTTATTTCTGGCCATGGTTTCGCTTCCATTCCACCTGTTTCTTCAGCTGTCATTGCACTAGCTTGGGCAGTACCTGACACAAAATGTGGTAAAATAATGCCTGTTTTATCCCATGGTTCATGCATCTCCTGGCGCCATCTATCTTGAATATCTTGAATAAAAGCGACAGGGTCTTCATCCTCCCCCATCTTCCTATTCATAATCGCACCCATATCTGATGTATCAGGATATTGCACTCTGAGTGCCCGCCATACATCTGCTCTGAAATTATTAAAATGCTTTCTATCATGTGCCATATGTTGTGCAGTCACACCTGCGTATCCTGCTCGCTTCCAAATGTCATCAGCTCTCTCTACTATGATGGCATTTTCCCACCCCAGGAGTTAAACTCAGTCATTTAAACCTTAAATTATCTTTATCCATTTGTGGCCATAGTATATTGTGCCCCCCCCCCCCCCGCTTTCTCTAAAAATGGGAATTGTGAAAATCTTGGTCCATAATCATACTTGCCTACACTCCTTGTTTTCCAGGTGGGGCTAGTCTTGTCCATTTGAGTCTGAAATTGTATCCACAAACCCTGTCTCAGGAAGAACTTTAAATCTTGGTCTATATATTCTCTCATGCCTGCCAAGTGTTTGCAATATTTGGCTCTCCAGATGCTTTGGACTACATCATCCAACAGCCTTTGCAAGAATAGTAAATGGTGACAGGTTATGGGTGACATCTCCCAAAACATATGAATCAAGCCCATTGAAACGTCCTTTTTCAGCGTTAAGTATTTCATAGCTAGCATTACCGAAAGGAGAGCTAGTGCGAGTCAAACTTTCCTTATTGACCATTTATACACTGCCCTCAATCAGCTGAAGCTGATAATGTAGTTCACCCGATCTGAAGTGCAATAATGTTACCATGTTTGGTCCTCACAACTATGGGACTCATTAACCCTTCTTTCGTAGACCGTCAATGAGGGTGAAAACATTTCATAAGGTTTTTGTCACAGAAACATCTAACTTACACCAGGAAATGACAAACCTTATAGAAGACTTCAGAATCATAAGTGGGACCCTGTAGCTAAGAAATGTATTTCTAGTGGTGGATAGTGGTCTGCATACCCTAAAACGAGAATGATTTTGTTAACAAACTTTTAATTTATTTGATTAAATATTTTATTTTACTTTGGAGATTTATTGAGAGTGAACCTGGCTTCAAGATGCAGCAGAGTAATGTGCATTGAGAAGGGCTGCAGGCACACATTCAATGTTAACAGGTGGCAATAATCCTGACATCAAAGCATTTAATACTAGGGTACCATTTAGGATAGCAGGGAATGGGTAACATTTGCTGTTACCAGGGCACATGTAACAGTGGAGTGGGAGGGTATGTAGGAGAATATTTGTTTCATTTTGCCCTTTTCTGTCGCCTCACTTTTCCAATATTTCAGCCTGAATATGTTGCACTAACTTTTATTTTTTAACAATATATATATATATATATATATATATATATAGTAGTGGCCGTGTAGTTATGGTTAAGTTGCTAATCCCACAGGAAGTGCACTTTTTGGGCGGTTTATAACTTCGCTCCCCCTGGACGAATCCTCACCAAACTTTTCAAAGTATATGGCCCACTCTGAATTGTTTTGCAAAGTTTGGTGAGGTTTGGTCCAGGGGGGGCAAAGTTATTAGGGGGGGTCCCAAAATTTATTTTTTTCCCATAGACTGAATGGGGAAAAAAACTTTGCTCATGCCTACAGCCCAAACCGCTGGATGGATTTTCACCAAATGTGCGGCAGGAGCAGCGGCTTGGTCCCGAAAGCATGCTTTTGTAAATTTGGTGAAAATCCGTCCAGTATTTTTTTTTTAAAAAGACCAAAAAGTAGGTCACAAAAAAATTGTGATATCTATGTCCGCTCCGCGAACACATTTCCCTGTTCGCTCCGCTTACATGACACCGATTGGCTAATCAGCTTGCGTCATGTCCGCGGACATGCGACGTGTTCGCTGATTGGCTAGAATGAAGCGTGAGGTGCGCCGTATTGTTTCGATGCGCCCGCCATCTTGGATCCGCGGGCATCCGTGGACAGCGCAGCGACGAACTGGGAAGAAATACAAATTTGGCAAGTGTGTTGGTGTGTAAGAGTGCTCAGGGAGGGTGAGGGAGTCAGAGATGGGTCAAATGCTGTATTTGTTTAGGTGGCAGGCACCCCTGATGTGTTCGTCATGTCCGCGGTCACCGCGGCTGTCCGTGGACATAAAAAAATGCGCTTCTCGCTATTTTACTTTAGTATGATATTGGTTTTGGGTTGTTAGTACAGCGTTGATTGTAATTAATATCCTGTATAAGTAGCCCATATAGCACAGTTGCAATGTTTGATTCTATATAAGTAGCCCATATAGCAGAGTTAAAATGTTTGATTCTATGGGTGTGATATGCTGCAGTGGTTGTGGCCAGGGCCTAGAGTCTTGGGTGCATGGCCTAAGGATAGGAAGATTATTCCACATCGCGGGGGCCTTCACCATAAATGCTCCCTTTTCCGCCTTCATTGTTTTACATCTTGGCTGTATGATTTGATTCTTTGAAATTATGTGCTGTTGTAAATATTCAGGCATTACTTGTAGCCGGCATTTGAAAACTATAACCAGTACTCTAAAATTAATCCTGGCTTCAATAGGTATCCAGTGTAATGAGCGTCTGGCCACAGTTACATGGCTATGCCTTGGGAGTCTAAGAACAACTCTGACCGCCCAATTCTGTGCTACCTGCAATCTTTGCAGCTCTCTTTTGTTGATGTCCAGCAGGAGGCTACAACAATAGTCCAATTTAGCACCTATAATTGCCCTGGCTATGGTCTCAGTGCTTTCCTGCGAGATCATTGGCCTCAAATGAGCCAAGAGTGTGATATAATAGACTACCCCTGCCACCACTGATGAGACATGAGCTTTCATGCTTAAAGTCGAGTCGGGAGTTACTCCTAAAATATTTGTTTTTGATAAGGGAATAATGATGTCCTCCCCCAATTTAAAGGAGCTATATTCTTGACTGAACTCACTAATCGCCTTAGAGCTGCTGACTATTAGCAGCTCAGTCTTATTGCGATTAAGAGCTAGAAAATTATCCAACATCCATTTTTCAATGAGGGCAAAAACTCTATTCACCTCCGCCTCATCCTTTTTGTGATGTCCTGATAACTTGATAACACATTGAGTGTCGTCTGCATAATTAGAGGACACGACCCCCTCCTCCTGTAACATAAAGAAGAATGGGGTCATGAACAGGTTATACAGACATGGGGACAAATCTGCCCCTTGTGGGACCCCATAAAGAACGGAAAGTGGACTAGCTTCAGAGGAGGCCGAGCAAACTCTACTTGTTCTATTCTCCAGGAAAGAGGCGATCCACCGGGCTGCTGAGTCTGAGAGGTTAGCCACCTCTTGTAGTCTTGGAATTAAGATCGAATGCTCGACCAAATCAAAGGCCGCTGATTGATCTAGAGAGAGAGGGAGAGGCCACTTCCCCCATTAATTTATATTTCAGTTCTAATAACAAGGTTTCCGTCCCATATTTCTTCCTGAATCCCGACTGATTTGGATGGAGGATGTAATAAAGGTCTAGGTGCTCTGCGAGTTGACTGTAGGCTACTCTATCCAAAATCTTAAGTAAGAATCTTAAGTTAAATTTACATTCACCACGCTCAGATTTTCGATATGTCCGCGGACATGGCGGTAGTCCGCGGACATCGCATATTACATACAGGGATTTTGGGGTTTAAATTGCTTATTTATACAGCGCTTAAACACAAGCGGAGTGCTTCAAAGATGGGAAGGGAGCAAGCAAATGCAGTAATCATTCTTAGGCCTTGCAGTTTCTAAATGATCTAACAGAAATACTAGTGTACTAGGCCTAACGGCATTTCTCCTAGTAAAAGTGCATGGAGTGTTACATTAGCGACCATACTAAGGCAGGGAGGCAAAAAGGGGGTGGGGCAACAGGGCAAGCAAGCTTACTAAACCTAGCTTATTGAGGTCATGCATGCGAACATACAGAGGTGCGAGAGGGGGGGAACAACTGAGTCCACTCCCAGGGCCCTGGGTCAAGTGCAGAGAGGCTTCCCCACTCATGGAACTTAAACAGAAAGTGCAGTAATGCTGAATATAATATATGATGCAGAGGCCCAGAGGCAAGTTCAAAAGACTAGGGGGGGCCTGGTACCTGTATGGCTCTGGAGGAGAACCAGACAACCAATCAGCCGAAACTGACAGAGTTAGGGAGAGAAGGAGGAAGGAGGCAGGAGAGAAAGAAGGGTAGCAGGGGAGAGGGAGAGAGAAGGAGGAAGAGAAGAGGAAGGTCTTGAGGAGTTTCTGGAACTTAAGGTGCTCCGGCTCAAGACAGAGAGAGGCAGGGAGGCTGTTCCAGAGGGTGGCACCTGCAGAAGATAAGTATCAACCTCCGAATCTCTGTTTTGAAAAATGGCTCACCCGCAAAGAGTTGGGGGAGGACGGAACGAGGGCTCAAGAAGGAGAGTCTTTAAGAAGAGAGTATTGTAGATAGTGTGGGCCCCAGTCCCACAAGGCCCTGTGGACTATGAAGAGGGTCTTAAACTTGATCCTTGCAGCCATGAGGAGCCAGTGGAGGGGTTTCAGCTGGAGAGATGCGATCCCTGGGCTTGAGGCCAAGGATGAGTCTTGCGGTTCTTTTCTGGATGAGTTGTAGAGGACAAAGAGTAGAAGTAGGAAGATTGAGAAAGAGGCTGTTGCAGTAGTCCAGCCTAGAGAGAACCAGGGCCCTTGAGATGGTTAGCCTCTGGTGAGAAAGGGTAGAATACCTCTGAAGAGGTGCAGCTGATGGTGGGATTTTTTTTAGAGATGTCCGAGATGTAAGAAGAGAACAAGAGATTGGAGTTGAAGATGACCCAGAGATTTGTTGCCTCATTCGAAGGTGAGGGCGCAGGGCCAAGAGAGGCCAGCCAGAGTGAAAGTGGAAAAGCGGGAGCGGGGGTCCCAATGAGGATCATCTCTGTCTTACTTGCATTCAGTCAGAGATTGTTAGCAGCACACCAAGACTGAATTGCGGACAGTCAGGGATGAGTGAGGAGGAGGCAGAGGGTAGCTTGAAAGAGAGCTGCGTGTCATCTGCAAAACCCTGAAAGTTAGAGGTAAAGGTAGAGATCCTGTGGGCCAGGGGGGCATGTAGACATTGAAGAACCAGGGAGATAGGTTAGATCCCTGGGGGACACCACAAGTAGAGAGAGTGACAGAGGAGGTGAAGGACCCAAGTTGCACCTAGGAATGATGGTCAGAGAGAAAGGAGGCAAGCTATGCCAAGGCCTGATCTGTGAAGCCCAAGGTATCACAGTGGTGGGAGATTTGGATGTTGTGATTCACTATCAAAAGCAGATGAGAGGTCTAGAAGAATGAGGGCAGAAGGAGAGTTAGAGTTAACATTTGAGAACAGGTCTTCAGAGGTGTTCAGAAGAGCAGTTTTCAGGTCTATGGATGCTCTAAAATCAGACTGAATGATTCCAAGTGTTTCTTTCATGTCTCAACAGGCCAAAAACATAATAGAGGGAAGGGTCAAAGAGAAGTGACAACGACAATCAACCACTGAAGTAGAAGATTTGTTATAACAACCCGGCATCTACACAGGGGATCAGGTGCTGATGCGTAAATTTGAGTGCACTTGGAGTACAACCCGTTTTGAAGGTTTGTACGAGGTGGAAGAAGTTACCCCAACAGCTGCCAAATTAAAAGAAAGGTGCGCTTGGCTACATCTGCATAACATCAAACCATATGAAGGAGAAACTCTGACCCCTCCTGAAGATACTGAAGCTGAAGAGAAGATGTTCTGCGCCTGCAGTCTCGTTCGATGGCCAGGAGCATAGACAAGGAAAATAAAGAGCATGACAGTATTTTGAACTAAGGGCCAAGATCTTTCAGCATTTGAAGAGGAGTAAAAAGACTTGCAGTTATCTTGAAACTTTCCTTTTGGACAGACCCACCGAACATTACATTGAACTATCAAAGTTAAAAAGGAGAAAAGCACACTTCATCTGTTTATGTTACCTATTGCAATAACGTACACACATTTCTGTTTGCTGTTTTTACCTACATATTACAGTCGCATCCAGCTTTAGTGAGAAGGTAAGTGAATATAGTGCCATTTTTTGGGAACCCTAAGAACAATTATATTATTTTCAGTATATTTGTAGCAATCATCTTGCAGTTCATGGTCTAAAAGTGTGCTTCAAAAAGAATTACAGAGTTACATATTCAGAATTAAAAACAAAATGAGGAGGTTTAAAAATATAAGAGATTAATTGCCATCAAGAAAATCGATGGTCTTTCATGGAATACTAATTGTGATATCATTTTGTATTATTATTTGTATTTTCCTCCTGATTATTATGGCATTCAGACATATTATGAAAAATGATGCAGACATGAGAGGGATAAACAAGACAGTTACTAGTATTCCCGATGGAATCACAAACAGTATATCTTATAATGTCACTATTGTGATTTAAGAGGGATGTTGGAGAAAACAATTAAGATATAAATATACATATTTTGAAAATTCCGCTCATTTAAAAAATAACCTATAGTATCAGCACATGACAAATGTGGGAAGACGAACGTCAGATGAAGGCTGCTATGTGTGTTCCCTAATACATTATTCTTTGGGGACATCTAAAATATTCACAACCATAGAAGTATCAGCGAAAAAAGCACATTGCCTGACAAAAGGACAGTTCCAAGGCAGAACAGCATCCATAGTGTGAATGAATAAAGCAACAGCAACATCTTCAAGAGGAGACAATTATGTACATGATTTAAAGACAAGAGAGAAGCCAGAAAAACAGCAAATAATAAACTATGAACAGCCTGGAATAAATGGAGCAGGAATAAAGATTGAAGAAAACAAGATGTTGCAATTCAAAAATAAAAATGGGAAGGAAATACGCGAATGCTGGGAAAGAGGTCCACTACACATAAAAGGAAGCTTGCTTACTCTTGAAGTATGGGCTGATGGACTGGTTGTGTGCAAATCAGTAGCATTAACCTAACAGTGGGAAGTAGTTGTGGTAATGCAGAACAAGAATGCAGAGATCAATGGCCAAAGATTGCTATATTTTTGACATGGGGTGACGATGAGGGAGGACAGTTGCAAATATTACCCCTGAAGAATTCGTACTTTTGTTTCAGAAATAATGGTACAATGAAAGCTGGGGAGAATCGCCAGTGTGGCCGACTTTTTGATGTACCAGACATGAAGGAAGGAACAGCAGTCCTGATGGATCATTTTGGGCCGGTGTATCAAGAGCATACATAAAGGCGCCACCAAAATGTGGAGGAGTTTGTTCATTGGTGCTGATACGCATAGCAGCCTTGGTGGTACCACAAAGTGACCTGCAGATTACAGACTTTAAAAAAAATTGACACACACCTGAGGAAGAAAAGATCCTTGTAGCAGAGCATACAGAGGAGAGAGAACTACTCAGCAAAATCAATAGAAGCCTATTATGAAGCCCAGATGAACATACGTTGTTCAGCAGAACAGTGATATTTACCTCAATATACCTGCCAGGAATTCAGACTGCAATGAAGGCTAAATGGTTACAGATAACCAGATGGGGGCTGCTGCAAACAATAAATATGACAATAAAAGGATTTAATGCAATCAGAGAAGAATTTGAGGCAATCAGGCTTATGGCCCTCCAGAACAGGTATGTCCTTCACTTAATCACAGTAATGGAAGGAGGTATGTGTGCAAAGATTGGGCCTTCTTGTTGCACATGTATACCTGCCCATAATGAAGATAATGAGACTCTGACAGAAGCAATAATGATATTGTCAACCCTGCACACAAAGATGAAGGATGAAGTTGATGAGCCCCAGGATGATGGCTGGTTTTCGTCCCCATTTCCATGGATTCCAACTTGGCTGGCAGAAGCCTTCAAACTACTTGGAGCAGTACTTGTGTTTGTACTGCTAGGATCATGATTTACATAGATGCTGGAACTGGTGAGCAGATGCAAAGTGAAGAGAGTACTCATGAGAATATAAAGAAAAGTACCCTTGCACCTCCAGGAACCAAGTTCTATTACTCCAAGGATCATACAAAATATGTAGGGCGCAGGATATTTTGTCTACCATCAGTAGATTGTTGTTACATGACCTGGAGTGTGGATGAACATATAAAGAATGCAGGTCACCTGAAGGGGGTGACAGAGCTCTGGATCCCAAAGAAACAATCATATGAAGAGATGATAAAGGAGAATGAAAAGGAGAATGAAGAAAGGAATGTGGTCGAGGACTCGACCAGAGGGGGGAATGTAGAGGAGCAGGTAGATGCATATGCCCTAGCTCCCGCCCCCTTACCACCATCCTAATGGAACAGCAGGAGAAGAGCTGCATGTGGGACCTCCTGTGTTGTGCCTATACTGCATCAAGTGTATGAGAGACACTAGGCACTCAGACAACCATACCGAATGTACCCTGACATTGAGAGAGTGGATGATGTCTCCACACACCATTAGACATCATGGAGCGCTGAGTGACATCTAACAAGTGCAGAGTGATGTCATAAAGAAGATATACAAGAATATGTTGAAACAATATGAAAATACTTAAGAATGACGATGTAACTGAAGTGACAAGAGGAACATTTACGAAATGATGAAGTAATCACGTATGAAAAAAGAAGATGAAGTAACTTGTGGATCAATAAGTGTAAATATGCAGCAATGCAAGGTAGATGAGATGTATAGACGCTTGCTATAGAGGAATATATAATGTGGCTAGGACGGCCATTAAAGGAAAATGTATGCCTGCTCGTGCGAAGATCCATCCTGACTACCTGAGAAACATATCAGGGCTGAAGAGTCAGGAGATGCTGGAAAACGGCTTTGTGCGAAAACGAAGAGGAGCCTATGTTGGCCCAGGATCAAGGATGTTATTTCAAGAAATAACTACAGAGTACAAAGGGAGGCAGATGGATAACATGAGACATATTTCTCTTAGATGAACAAAGATGAAAACATATGTGAGAGCCAAGTATTGGATAATTAAAAGTGAATAAGGCTCATACAAGATGGAGGGAGCATGTCGCTAGAGGCCAAAGGAACAATAACACCCAGCTGAACTTAATCAAATAGCAGTAACTAGGAGGTCAA
The DNA here is from genome assembly GCF_040938575.1 of Ambystoma mexicanum. Taxonomy (NCBI): domain Eukaryota; kingdom Metazoa; phylum Chordata; class Amphibia; order Caudata; family Ambystomatidae; genus Ambystoma; species Ambystoma mexicanum. The sequence continues at coordinate 1,435,246,541 of NC_090935.1, forward strand.
AATGGACACATTTGTGGTGTCCTCACATATGATGCAGAGGACAAAAACAAGGGCTATTCATTAATCTGCAGTTGAAGATAATTGATGTGCTCATACTCCCTCGAATGCCCTAGAACAGAGAGCAATCGCAATGTCAACTACAGAAGGGAAACTTTGGCTTATGTTCAAACTGATGGAAGATGATGGCCTAATTTGGAAAGTGGGGAGTAATTTGCGTGACTCAAGCACATGGGTTTCGATTTCCTTACGTGCTGCTAGTGAGTTGAAAGTCCAAGGTTGGATAAGATGCCAACCAATCAGTGGGTCTACCGGGCAACCTGCTATACAATGTTGCAGAGACAAATCCACTGCCATTTTGTCAGCTATAATCAGTACTATATGTATTTGGAGGTAGATCGAGGTGTGTCTTACTTATAAGAGACCGCCAATGAAGTACTAACCCATATACTTTCTATAAGTAGACATGTTCCCCTAACCAATCCCTCCGGCCAGTAGGTTTTATAGGTTGCCACATAGGATTATGTCATTTATGTCAATTATGCATATTGGGGTATAACACCTCTGTGCAATCCAGTTTGTGTGTGTGCAAACGTCAATCTGATATTTGACAATGTACCCTGCTTTATTAAAATAAGAATAAAGTAGTACTTAGCCATATTCTTTGATTCTGTACACTTATTTGGTCTGAGATCTTTACTGATAATTCCATCCAACACAATATAAGCTTCAAGGTGCTAAAGCACACGTGGACAGGGAAAGGCCATTGCTTTTGGATCCTGGCCCTGGGGATGGAGAACCAAGGGAGGATCACCTGGGTAGAGAGGGTCCTTGAGGATGGGGACCTAGACATCCTCAGGTGAGACACAGTATTCTGCATTTCCCTTTCATGAAGAAACCTCTAACCCAGAAGCAGTTATGAGATATTTTTCCCCCTGTCCCATTGACCAAGAAGAAAATGACAGGAGGTATCAACAGTCCAGAAGCATCAGAAAGAGGGTGAAGAGGAAACGGTTAAGGTTGAGGTGGGCTTACCCTTAACCTTTCTCCAATTAACCCATTTGCACCACACATTGTTAAGGGGCTTGCACCTGTCACCTCGACTCACAACTGGTATTTTTCCAGTCTGTTACAAAACAACCTGTCATATCTTATCTCTTAAAGAAACCAAGTGTTGACCCAAATAACCACCTTTTTCTCTTTCCTTCCCTACCACTAAACTCCTTCAGAGGGTTGGCTTCAACTGCATAGTCAACTATATCAAGGTGCACTCACTTGATGGTCCCCTTCAATCTGGATTCCATCCCACTCAATCTAATGAGACTACTTTCAAACATGTCACCAATCATGTTACCACTGCCCCCCACTCTCACATCCCTTTCATTCTCTTCCTTCTAAAACTTGCTGCTGCATTTGACAATGTGAATTAGCCCTCCCTCCTTCAAACCTGTTTCCTCCTATGCCTCAAGGACAATGTACGTGAATGGGTGTACTCCTATCTTTCTGACCACGCCTCCATCTCATAGCCACTTCCTCCCCAACATCCTTTCATGTAGGCATTCCTAAATGATCAGTTTGATGCCAACCTCGGTTCACCCTATTCACCTCCTACCTCCGTAAACTCATTTCCTCCTTTAGTCTTAACTGTAACCTCTCTGTTGACTGTTCAATAAGTGCATCGCAGTATCAGGTGATAAGATCTTTTTCTCCTTCCAGTCTGCCTACCTACGCTGCTTCATGCTCTGCTTCTCAAAGACAGAAGTCAACTTTCTTCCTGTCTCCGATGCCAACCATGCTCTGCCCTCATCCATCTCTTTTTTCTGACTTTCTCATACCCTCAACCCTGGCTCCTGAATTTGAGGTTCTCTTTGACAGCAACCTTAAACTTTCCAAGCTCTTCATGACCACTTCCACTGCAGGCAGGCTCAACTGCCTAAACATATGAAACATTTAAAAAATCCACCCACTCTTGAAACACCACTCATTTAAAACACTTAGCTCTACACTTGTACTTGTGCTTAGAAAACCGGGTATTATATTTAAAGTATGCTGTGTGACAAACCTGAGGACGTTCTCACATCTACTGCCCTTGGGCCCTCTTCTCAGGTGGACAGGGAAAGGCCATAGCTTTTGGATCCTGACCCGGGGGGGTGGAGAAGCAAAGGAGCATCATCTGTGTAGAGGGTCCTCGGGGATTGTGACTGAGATGTCCTCAGATGAGACGCAGTATTCCACATTTCCCTTTCATGAAGAAACCTTTATCCCAGAGGCACTTATGGAATATTGTTACCCATGTCCCATTGACCAAGAAAATTACAGGAGGAATCACCCGTCCAGAAGCATCAGAAAAAGGGTGAAGAGGAAAAGGTTTAAGGGTAAGGTGGGTGAGACATGGTTCCCCTTTTCCCTAGTGACGGTCAACCTACCCATCCCCGGACTTTATAGGCTACTGCAAAACCTCTCCCCTAAATTCCCCACATTTGTCCTCTGAAAGTACTGGGACGAGGAAGAGGTGACTAAGAGTAAAGAACACTGAGCAGGTGACGTCATCAGTATCTCTCCACCACCACCAAGACGGGCACTCTAACCAAAATCACATCCGGAGCCTACTGGCTCCGACCAATGCTGCACAGGACTCTGACCAGCAACAAACCTGGATCAGCTGGTTCCCACAATAGAGCGTGCCTCCTCCATTGAGTCAGCTCGGATCAAATGCTCTTCTGCCCCTTGCGGACCAGAAGAGCCGACTGGCCAAACACTGCTACTAGCTGCACAACTACCAAACTGCGCTCTGCAGCTCGAGTATGTTTGCCCACGCAGCAATGGTCTGCCTGCCACTTGCAAACCCGGCGATGGCCACTCCTCCCCCCGCAGCTCTAGTGCTCTTCACAGAGACTGGCACTCCTCTTCACTCGGCTGATCCCTGCAGAGCTGAATGCCTGCCCCCCACAGGCTTGGGAAGCTCACTTCTGGCTCTAACACTGCCTCTTGCAGACTCGGAAGACACCTTGCCTAATTACAGTTTGCGGGAGTTCAACTGGCGAGAGAGGGTCTTCTGCTGTGAGGGCACAGGTGGATGTTCCTTACCTCAATGTTCCTGTCTTCTTCTGCTGTGCTACAACAAAACAATGGATGGGCTTCCCCTACTTCGCTGGCTAAAGAGGAGCAACAAACAGTAATAAACAGAAGGGGAGCCAGCGGAAAAGAGAAAAAAAAATAAAAAAGTTCACTCAAAGGACATCGTTCAACCATGTAGAAAGGGAAAAGTCCCCCCTGGCTGCCCCGCAGATCATCATACATGAGGCAAAGATTAGTCTAAAATATTATATTTATAACTACTACAGTGTCATAAACAAAAAAGGCAAATAATAAATGTGAATAACATGGCACCATTAGAAAATAGTAGTTTCGATAGTAACACATCTAACAAGACATGCAGGTGATGTCCATCTTCTTCAGGACATAGCATTCCCATGAACTTCATAGGTTTTTGATTGTTCATCTATGTCTTTCTAAGCGTCCCCAGATGTAGTAAAAGGCTTTTTTTCATATATATTTACACATATTTGAAGGAAACAAGTACACCTAAAACAAGGTGTAAAAAGAACAAAGGAAGAAGAAAAAAGAAGAAAAACACATCGTGAATAACAAATAAATGCTAGTTAAAAATAGATGATCTGTAAGTGCTGCGAGCGGGATCTCTCCCATATCAACAGGTTTAAAGATGTCATGTGACACTTGTTATAGAAAAGGGAGAAAAGGTAATTACCATAGTCTCCACCCTTTGTAGGGGCTGTTTCCGAAATCCTGTCAATAAATCCAGGGGGTAACTGTTCAGCCACACCAAAAGAGGATCTCAAACAAATGGGATCTACAATGCAAGGTATCAAAATACAGTTTTAATTTTCAATTGGCTTAAAAAGTACGTAGTCACAAAAGTACTATATTATCGAAAAAGTTCCTCCAGAGAACAAATGAAGTTGAGAGGTCTAATGAATTCATACTAACAAATCGTCCCAGCAACCAAAGAATACTAAAGGAATAAAGTGGAAATAAGAGTAATGAAGAAAAGTAAATAAAATTGAGAAATTAAAAAGTTAAACTAGGGAAAAAGAAAAAGAAAATAATGAATATTTATAAATGCCTAAACCAATAGCGGATCCTAAATAAATCAGCTATGGGTTAATTAGCCAGAAGGCAATAAATAAATAAATAAATGATAAGTAAATGCTAAGGCTTCAAATTAGAATTTTGAGTCAGGTAACTCACCTTTAAACCAACTAGAACGTCCAAGTATATGTACTCAGGACTTGGGGAGCGTTGTATGGAATTAAAAACGCGGGTTGGGTTCAGGCTAGGGAATAGTTGAGGATACGGCAAGAGCAGTAAATCCAATGGTCCATAGGGCTTCAGTGTTCCCAAACTGGCAATACAAAGGCCTAGTGAAAACGCATATGCATAGATGAATAAAATAATTAAATACCATGAATGTAACCGTATTAACGGTTACGCAGATGCAAATGGCCCCAAAGAAAGAATTGAGTCGCTCTAAAGCAAAAACACAGCCGCGCGTCTTCCCGACCCGGAAAAGTAGGAAAAATGCAGCTAGCAATAGGAGGCTAAGTGTCCATATAAACACTGTCTCAAGTTATAGAGATCTATTCTCGGTACAACTTGGCTCGTTACCAACCTCAGGTGTCAAAACCTCCTCGTCTAAAATCAAGTGAGTACAAACTGCCTCTAAAGGTTAGAAATGGAGAGCAGACATTGTTTATGTCTGCAGAGAATCTAAATCTTACCTATAGTTAAGTCTGCAACTGGCGTGGATTCAGCTTGAACCGAACCGAAACCGGAAATGCCGGGCCGTCGTTCTTCCGACACAACCTGACTTAAATACATGTCAAAAGACGTATTACGTATGACGTATGGCATTGGGCGAGTGTTTAAAGTGAGAGAGACTACAAAACTTCCTAAACTGTGGGACGCATGCAAACCCGAACGCGCACCGGAGTAAGTACGCCTCCCGTCCCCAGCAGCGTATCCACACGCCCTCCCAAAATGGCGCGAGGAAATGCAGCCCAATGTTACAGAAATGGAGCCACGGCTGAAAAGACGGACTGCCAAACAAAATAAAAAATAAAAAATAAATAAAATAAAGAAAACCACCAGCCAGCTTGTAAAACATGCCATCACTGAGAGCTGATGGAGAACAATAAATGAATAAAGGAATAAACAAACTAATTGGGTCTAACAAAAGAAAACCCAAAGAAAAAAAGCTATATAAAAACTATATAAAAGGATAGACCCGTTGGTACTGGAACATTGAATAAATGTTTGTCCACATATTTGAGTGGGGCAACTGGAAAAATCATATCAACCACTGAATATGAAAGGTTACAACAATGTAACCTACTGGTTAACGAGCAAGAGAAAGAATGAGAGCAAAGTAGAATAAAGAAAGAGGTGGAACGAAGGGCAGGATACAGATAGCTCTAAACACCTTTGTTCTAGAATGATTTATAGATGAAATGCTGTTAGTCATTCTATCCGGGCATATGTGCCCGCAATTAATCTTTAAGATGTTATACAGCAAATACAGTTCTAAATATCTCTGTATTAGAATGATCTATATATTAATTAATTAAATACTGATTGCCATTCTTCCTGGGCATTTAAGCCCAAAGTGTGGCTTTGGGTGTTATATATCCACCAATGTTCGCGTAAAGCGAGTCTGTTGGCCGTAGCATATTGGTCAGATCCTGCTATGCGTTCAAGACACCACCATCGTAAGTCCTCGCAATTGTGAAAATGCTCTATAAAGTGAGCAACTAATGGTGAAGACAAATTGCGAGTCCTAATTCTAGACTTGTGCTCTGATATCCTAAGTTTGATAGGCCTAGTTGTCTTGCCTATATATGTTTTCTTGCATGGGCACATGACGGCATAAATGACGTTTTTTGAATTGCACGTCGTGTGCCCTCTAAGTTTCCAAGGTCTGTGGTTGATAGTAACACTGACAACATGTGCCGCAAGGATAGTGGCCCGTCACCTTTTCCATTCCCCACATCTCGGTTATAGTTTTCACTGACTGTGGGGTCCGTGATCTGTCGGCCTGAGATAACCAACCTTTCAAATTCTTGCCCTTTTTAAAAGCCTACATAGGGTGTTCCAGATCAAGTATATTCATTTGAAGCAGATGCCAATGCTTACCAATCACTTTCTTGATTTTAGCATGGTGTGTGTTGTAGGTCATTGCACAAACCATGCGAGATGAGTTCAAATTTTCACGGGTGTTTTTAGCCAACAGTATTTCACGGTGTTGGTGCTTTGCCCTTTTGCGCGACTGTCTTAATATATGAGAAGGATAGCCTCTCTGTGATAGTCTTTCCTCTATAGTGTTGGACTAGGCCACAAAATCTTTTTTCTCTGTACAGTTTCGTCTGGCCCTTAAAAATTGTCCATAGGGGATACTTTCTCTAAGAGCTTGAGGATGAAAGCTATCAAAATGTAAAATAGTGTTCCGATCTGTGTTTTTACGGTAGAGATCCACCGAGATGGCTCCATCCTTAATTTTAAACAGGAGGTCTAAGAAAGAGATAGATGTATCACTGGTGGACATAGTAAACTTAAGGTGTTCATTTTGGGAGTTAATACATGTTATAAATTGTTCATGGTATCCCTTAGTTTTATCCCAGATGATAATAATATCATCTATGTATCTCTTGAAAAAATGATAGACTGCAAAAAAGGATTGGAGTCATCGAAAATGGAAACCTTTTCGAAAGCCCACATGAATAACGTCGTATAGTTAGGAGCAAAAGCAGCACGCAAAAGCAGCACCCATCGCGGTTCCTTTTACTTGTAAATAAAAACTTTCTTTGAACCTAAAATAGTTCTTAGTAAGAGCGATTTCTAATAAGTCAATGATGAATTCACTAGGAACTAATTGCAGATCGCTTCTGAGGTCCAGAAAGAATTTCATGATAGGTAGTGACTCTGCTTGTGGGATATTGGAATATAAAGACTCCACATCCAGAGTAATGAACAAGTTGTTAATGGAATCAAAAGGTAGACCTTCAAGGTGAACAATGGCATTGGTAGTGTATGCCAAATAGGTAGGAGTATCTGCGGCCAAGGGTTTAAGAAAAAAATCAATATATTTACCTAATGGTTCAAGAATCGAACCGCACAGAGACACTATTGGCCTTCCTGGGGAGTTTAACATATTCTTGTGAATTTTCAAAAGAATATAAAAGAGGGGAGCTCACGTGCTGGTACTCCTCTTCACTCGGCTGATCCCTGCAGAGCTGAATGCCTCCCCCCCCACAGGCTTGGGAAGCTCACTTCTGGCTCCAACACTGCCTCTTGCAGACTCGGAAGACACCATGCCTAATTACAGTTTGCGGGAGTTCAACTGGCGGGAGAGGGTCTTCTGCTGTGAGGGCACAGGTGGATGTTCCTTACCTTAATGTTCCGGTCTTCTTCTGCTGTGCTCCCCTAGCACAGCCTTGGCCACAGCACAGGAAGATCCTTCATTAACTCGTCATCAGTATTATATTCGAAGTAAGTTGGTTCCTAGACTCTCCGTGTGAGCTAGATAACTTCTTTACTAGGCAGTCTTTTATACAGGTAGCATACACTTAACAGGAACATATGTAGACCATATACATGTAGAAGACCAGGGAAAAATCCACTGGTAGGTAGCCTCTCTCTAAATCAGGCCCTCACTGTCACTCTTAGAACACACTGGGGAGGCACTCACTCAGCATTCCAGATTAGACTTTGGTGACATTATGTATACAGACTGGGCACACCACAAGGGAAGAAGCTAATTACAACACTGGGCTACTATACCATCATTATATCTGACAGATTAACCTCTAAAGGAAGCGGTATTGCCTTGATTGCAAAATCCAATTTATGCCTTAGAATTGCCAGCCCCTCCATGGTAAAATCATGTGAAATACTTACTGCCAAACTTGCCACCTCCAACCCTAGTACGCTAGCCATTCACCTAATTTAAAGACCCCCAGAGCTTATTGATTGCTTTGAGGAAGATATCATGACCTTACTGTCAGATACTAAACCCAATTCACAAATACTCCTACTAAGTGACTTCAATCTAGGTTTCAGTGACTCTAACGACCAACCAACCAAGACTCTCTCTGAGACCCTTACCGAACAAAGAGTCAACCAACCCACTCGTGAGAAAGGCAGAATACTAGATTGGGTCGCAGACTTAAAATGTGAGACAGAAATTACATCTGTTGAACCCCAGTCATGGAGAGACCCCTACTTAGTCTCTTTCAACATCTCGGCCACACGTCTACCAGTTAAAAATATACCAATGGCCCCACCACTCGCAACCAGGAACAAGAGAGATATCACAGTAGATAATCTCATGCCTCTCCTGATCCCTATACTGAATGCTGCACCGGACTCCTTAAACCCTACTGCATTAGTAGACCTCTACAACTCCTCCATCACTCAAGCTTTAGATACTATTGCCTCTGTCGAATTGTGTAAAGCCAAACCTAGAGCACATCTCAATTCTTGGTTTACACCTCAGCTTAAAATCCTCTGAGCAGAGAAAAGAAAAATGGAAGTCTTGTGGAAAAACTTGCCATCTAAAGAAAATAAACACAATCTGACTAAAATATCCACCAAATATAAAACAGATATTTTACAAACTGAACGCGAAATGTACAATGATAGGATCCACAAAGCCAGTTCCAGTACCAAGGAACTCTTTGTGATCCTAAGGGAATTGGACTCCCCGATTCCACCAGAGGACCTGTGCACAAAGGATAAAGTATGGTGTACCAACATCCAAAATGTATTATCCAACATAAGCACTTCTCTCCAAAACAAAATTGAGGAAAAGAGATGCATCTTCATAAACAAAACTACCAATGACAACCCACAAAAAGATACCCAGAACCCCATGCCACAATTCGAATTTGCTCAAGTCACTACACAAGAGGTGGCAAAGCTTATTGCCTCACTTAAACCTTTGAGATGCCAGGGAGATATATGCCCAGCACAAATTATCAAAGAGGCTGCCAAAGACCTTGCACCGTTCATCACTAAACTAATCAATGCCTCCTTCCTCAACTCTAATGTCCCCAACAACCTCAAGGACTCCTGGGTGCTGCCGCTGCTAAAGAAGGATGCATTGGACCCAACTAAACCTACGAACTATAGGCCCATAACTACCATCCCATTCCTGCTCAAAATTATTGACAAAGCTGCATATATCCAAATACAGTCATACTTCGAGTCTAACAATCTATTAGGACTACGCCAAACGGGCTTCAGGCCGCTACATGGTACAGAAACCGCCTTTATTGATTTCAAAATGCAAATTGACCTCCTAAAAGGCAACAGACAATGAGCCCTATTGCTCCTTTTGGACTTATCAGCAGCGTATGACCTGGTGGACCACAAAGTGCTCTGCAATCATTTGTCCACTGCCGCCAACTTCTCAAAAAAAGCCACCAATTTGATCCAATCCTTCCTTAACAAAAGGACTATGAGTGTCTTTTTTTCCCCTCGGCCGTTGCTGATCCTTCACCCATTACTTGTGGCGTACCACAAAGTCCATGTGTCTCACCAACCATGTACAACATATTTACAAAGCCGCTGTTTGACATCCTGGAACATATGGGTATCGCCTACACTAATTATGCAGATGATACCCAGATAATCCAACCCCATTCGGGTGAATATGACTTAGACCTGGCTTTAGTTAACAATATGTTCTCAATCATTCAGGCATGGATGGCCACACACAGCCTCTGCCTGAATGACACCAAAACGGAGATCCCGATCCTAGGTGGCCCATCTAACCTTGGCAAACTTGGATGCCAATATACCTCTTTTAACATAGATGGCACTGACATCAAAGTCGCCAAAGAGACAAAAACCTTAGGTTTCTATTTGGACTCAACCTTTAATCTAGGGAAACAAGTTAATGCTACGACGTCAGCTACAGCTTATGCGTGCAAGTTGATCTGGGCCTGCAAACCGGTCCTATCTAACAATAGCTGCATCACACTAGCAAGGGCCTTAATCTTGTCTAAGCTTGATTACTGCAATGCCCTCTATGCAGGTGCTAATAAACAGGTTCTAAAGAAATTGCAAACCCTGCAAAATAACGCATTAAGATCGGCACTAAGCATCCCGAGAAACCACCACATTTCTGAAGTAAGAAGAAGGAAGAAGAAACTTCAAGTGGCTATCTAGCAAGGACAGAATCCAGTTCAAAATTGCCTCTATCACACATAAATGTCTGAACAATGTTGCCCCACAATATTTAAGAAATAAAATTCACAATAAAATCCTTGTCACGACCTACCACATCAGCGAACTCAAACTGCATCATAGTACCTAGAATCAACTTGAAAAAGGCCGGGGGGACCCGTTTTCCTGTTCAGCCTGCCCAATTTTGAAACGCCCTCCCAACACACTTGCGGATGAATCAGACTTTCCTTAACTTTAGGACTAACCTCAAAAAATGGATAGTGTCAAATGACCATTGACTGCCTTTTCACTGTTGTATGCTATATGAACATTGTTGATCTTGCCCGAACTGTCGGTATGGTTATTGACTTACTCTGCATTTAGTTACTGTATTAAGACTGTTTGCCTATGTCTATGTATGTAACCTAAGACTAAATAAAACAGAAAAAACAAAAAATGTCCAAACCTACTTATTGGTCTACCCTTCTACTCTAATAGTCATCTCAACAACGTTCTAAGGTTTGTGACATGCACCCATTCCCAGATCCTCCTCCACCTTAACCTACTGACAGAACGTTGAATGGCTCGCCGTGCAGCATAGCTCTTCCTTTAAATTCATACCACTTGTCTATAAATCCATCCATCGACTTGCTCCCCCCACAACCTCGCAGACTGCATTATATTGTATTCTTTTACTCAACCTCTCCACTTCTTGTCTCTCACAGTCTATCAGTATCCACTCCTGCTATACCGCTATCGCTTATTCTCCTTTTCATTACCTGCCTCACCCCATCGGAACTCTCCGCCCATAAAAGCCATCTCTTTAGTGTAACTCTTCAAAACACGACTCAACTCCAACTGCTAGTAATGAAGAAACACTGCCAAACCATTTGACCCTTCTATCTCAACCGACCACTTACTGACCTCTCCTGCATTCTACCCTTGGGACCACTCTATGCAATTTGTAAATGTGTAAATGCTGTAATCAGGTTGACAATCCTACAATTTATCGTTATGTGCTCCAGTCCCTATCCATCGTATATGTTCTCATTCTTACTCCTTCACCACCTAGTATACACCACTGAATAAAACAATGCTCTTAATTAAAGGCCCCTTACTCTAGGACTAAAGGCCCCTTACTCTAGGACTGCCTCTGCTCTCTGTCATTGACTTATTTGCACGTCATTTCTGTTCAAAATGACAACTGGTTGCTCAAAAAATCTTAATACAAAAACAAAATTAGCTCCGAGATGATTTCAATAATCAAGAATACTACAAATGTACGTAACTAATCTAAGAAGAGATTTTTGTTGGCAGGTGACTTGCAACAGCTGGACTAAGTTCTGAGGCTCTGATTCCGAATATTGTATCAAGTGCACTGTGTCCATATTCTATTAATTTGCCCAGGCTGTGTCAGTGAACATTCCAAGTACTGTAACAACTATGAATATGTGCACAGGATATGAAATGGGAATAACATTACAGTAATAAAGGAGGATTTACTACCTAATTTCCAGAGATGGAGTTATTGACTTTAGATTATGTGCCATGTATAAACGGTACAGATGATAATGATGCAATGATGAATATGATGGGTTTCGCATGTACTAGGCACTTTGGACTATTCAGATAACAAAAATGCAAAAATTGATACCATATATTTTATGAGACGATACGGAACAAATCATTTTCTTCTGAAATATGGGTCCTGTGCACTTTCACTTACAACGCCAACTACTAGGATCACGACAATCTGGATTCAGACCACTACATGGTACTGAAACGGCCTTAATTGACCTCAAGACACAAATCGACGAGTTGAAGGATAAAGGTAAAACAGCTATACTCCTCCTCCTTGACCTATCGGCGGCTTTTGACCTGGTGGATCACACAGTGTTATGCAACCACCTAGCGTCTGCCGCCCATTTCTCAAGTGAAGCAATAGCATGGGTACAATCCTTCCTAGCCAACCGTACGATGAGAGTGTTCTCCCCCTTATCTTCAGCGGACCCAATATATATCACCTGTGGTGTTCCACAAGGCTCATGTGTCTCCCCCACAATGTACAATATCTTAACTAAGCCACTCTTCGACAAACTTGACAGATTGGGGGTAACTTATACCAATTACGCGGATGATACGCAGATCCTCATACCACTACCTGGCAACTTTGTTGAAGACACAGCTACAGTAAACAAGATTTACCTCCTCATTCAGGCATGGATGGCCTCCCACGGCCTCTGCCTAAATGACGACAAAACAGAGATACTGATCCTGGGATCCGACTCTAACCTTAAAAAACTCAGCCCCAACTATCTCGCCTTCAACATAGACGGCAATATAATTAAGGTGGCAACTGAGGTAAAAACACTAGGTTTCTACCTCGACTCCACCTTATCTCTCAAAAAACAAGTTAACATCCTGGCTTCCTCTAGAGTGTACACCTGTAAATTAATCAGGACCTGCAGACCCTACCTTTCCAAAACCAATTGCATCACACTAGCTAACGCATTAGTAATGTCTGAGCTGGACTACTGTAACGCCCTCTATGTGGGCGCCAATAAAACTGCCATAAACAAAATGCAAATACTGCAAAATAATGCTCTTAGAGCAGCCTGGGACATACCCCGTAGAGCACACATTTCTACGATTAGGAAAGACCATCATTGGTTAAAAATCAGTGACCGAGTTCTTCCCAAGACACTATCTCTCACCCATAAAGGACTAAACAATACTGCACCTCCTTATATCTCAGACTGACCAGAAAATCCTCCAGTCACCACACCAGAGCCTCTAACCATTTCCTACTAGAAACTCCTAGATTTAGGCGAACAAAAGCGGGTGGAGCTAGCTTCCCTGTTAGAGCTGCCCAAGCTTGGAATGCACTTCCTATTGCATTGAGAGCTAATCTACCCTACTCCAGATTTAGATGCAAGGTGAAAAGTTGGATCTGGACCAACGACAACTAACAAACTGAACCTTTGCACTAGGCCTTGGACCACTGCACCCAACTGCCTTTATACTTTTGAAATCTTGACTGCAGACCATCTCACCGCCCGCTGTGGGGTGTGAGGTACCACTACCTTGTACTTTGTATATATGTACTGTAAATATGGTAACTTGATTTGTACTGCATCACCTGCTTATATCCTCTGTATGTAACCTAAGCTTAAGTAATCTTGTACCGACTGCGCCCGGCTACCCCGGGGTTTGGAGTGCATTATCAAATAATAAACAAACATAAACGCAGAGAAATTACACTCTAAGAAAGTGAAATCTCAATGCACTTTATGATTATACACTTTTGGATAATCAACATCAGATCTTCATGTTGCTTATGCTTGTAAAATAAGCATCAAACATGAAGGGAAATTAGCATTGATAGTGATAATGCATTAGACACTTTGGGCATGATACACAAAACTGCAAGGACCACCATATTCATGTAACCTTGTAGACACGTTGTGGGCATATGGCGAGCGTCAAGAAGGCCTCAAAACACGCCAACTCCCAGATGTGGTTCAAGGGCTTTTATTTTCAATTTAGCAATGGACATGGTATCATCCCGCTCTCTCTAACACAGGGAAGGGTAATCCCTCCCTAACCCAGGCTTTCCTCGAGCTTGGACTGGTACTCGTGATTGGTAACACCTACAATCTAAAAGCTATCTATCTATAGGGGATGGTCTAAAAGTAATCTCCTTCTCTGTCTAGAGTTCCTCTGTGAACAATCTAGGTGACACCCGGTGTCCGGTCAAATGGTCGAAAATAAAAGATCGAATGACTATTTGATCGAAAGTCAAATGGTCGGAAAAAAAAATGGTCACATTTTTTTATTTATTTAATTATATATTTTTTTTACTTTTGTTTGGTAAAAAAAACAATTAATATAGAAAAAGGGGGATTAGGGGGGAACCCCCCCCCCCATAACATTTTTTTTTTTTTTAAATTCGACAATTTTTTCGACCATTTGACTCTCAATCAAATGGCATTCGATCATTTGGTTTTCGACCAAATGCCTGGTAACCGTGACACCCATCAGGGTTGGATAGTGCTCTCCAATCACTCTGGGCACTTGCCAAGTCTACCATGCCCTTCTACTCCTTTCTTTAAATCTTACTGTATTTCTCCATTTTTCTTTCTACTCGCTCCTCCTCCCTTCCTCTATGGGTGACCTGAGTAGCAAGAACCACAGTCCACCCGTGAGCTTTATTTGCATGGGGGACTGTGCTGCATGCCTCTGAGCTCGGGCCTGTCCCCTGCTATGCATTTTATTTAATTGTATGCAGAGCTCTTTGGTCTCTGCAACAAACATACATGAGATAATGAGAGGCAGGTGGGGCATCAAGCGTAGACACTTACCATGTTTGCTTTACCCTTAATGCCAAGCAAAAAATGTCAAGCCACATTAAGCAAGTATATTCAGAGTGGCACAGTTATAGTGCCAGTCTGCATATACTTTCTGACTATAGCATGACATTTTTTACTTGAAAACAAGGATAAAGCAAACGTGAGAATTGGTATTATGTGGCTAGCCTGGCCTACATTGGGGGCGTCAGTGTGCATAATATGATATGATATATGATGTGGCATTTGTAACGCGCTGTACACAAGTGTTTCTAGGTGTGACAAGACAAGAAGGGGGAAACAAAGGTAGGACAAAATAACGATCTTATAGGCCTTGTGGCATTCAGATCACGCAAGTGCGGCGAAGAGGGAAGGGGAGAAGTGCCAGTGGGGAGGGGAAGGGGCAGGTGAAGTTAACTCACAAGTTGGCTGTTCCAGAGGGAGGCCCCAGCCAAGGAGATAGATCTGCCGACAACTTTCTGCTTGGCGAAGCGTCTGACCGTCAGAGAGTTGGAGGTGGATGAGCAGAGTGCTCGAGAAGAAACATGTTTCAGAAGAGAAAGATGGAGGTAGAGCGGTCCCAGGCCCCAGAAAGCCTTGTGGACGATGCAGAGGAGAGCCAGTGAAGAGATTTCAGAGCTGGAGAGATACAATCCTTGGGCTTGAGGCCAAGGACAAGTCTCGCCGTCCTGTTCTGGTTAAGTTGTAAAGGTCGAAGAGTAGAGGCAGGATGATTTAGAAAGAGGCTGTTGCAGTAGTCCAGCCTAGAGAGGACCAGAGCTCTGGAGACAGTAACCGTCTAGGGGAAAGTGAGAAAAGGTAGAATACCTCTGAGGAGGTGCAGCTGATAGTTTGACTTCTTAGAGATGTCAGAGATGTGAGGAGAAAAGGAGAGGGTGGAGTCGAAAATTACACCAAGGGTCTTAGATTCACCAGAAGGAGCAGGAAGAGGGCCCAGAGTGGGGTGCCACGGAGGGAGAGGAAAGGAGAGAGTCGGTGTCCCAATAGAGGAGGATCTCAGTCCTATTGGCTTTAAGGCAGAGATCATTGGCTGCGCACCATTCCTGAATTGCAGCCAGACAGTCTGGTATGAGAGAAGAAGCAGAGGTGGCTGAGGGGAGCCTGAAAGCGAGCCGAGTGTCATCCGCATAACATTGAAAATTGGAACAGAAATTAGCGATGCGGTGGGCAAGGAAGGCATGTTTAAGGACGGCATGGTATCAAACAGTAAGACAGACACAAGTGACCACAGTTCAAGGGTGTTTATTGAACTTCAACTGGGTTTGAAAAATGCCTCTCTAATCCTAAATCTAAAGATGGGAGCAAGCTACAACCATCAAATAATAATGCAGTCCTAGTGGTGTCTAATAAACCTACTGCCAATCCTTACTTCTAAATACAAATAGTGTGGGAAAAAAATGTTATGCAAAGAAAAGTGTTCAAGAAATGATTTTTCAGGATATTCAAGCCATTGGCAGCCCTTCCCCACGTTTTCAGCACAGGGCAAGACAGCACACTCAAGCTTAGCACAGTCTTTGGCTTCTCTGGCACAAGGATACAGTTCAAATCACAGTATCAGGACCTTCTCTACCAAAGTCTCTTTGCCATTCAAAGTCTTACTTCAGAGGGCCTGATACAACAAACACACATTCAAAAGTTCCTTTCTCATCAGGATTCTCATGTACAACTTCTTGGGTGATTTTTGATTCACCCCGCGTCCCCCTCCGCCGGGCTCAGACCCACTTTAACACAAAATCTTCAGTTGGTCTACCTCTGCCAGGCTCAGACCAGATACATGTATTTTACCAAACTGTGTGCAGGATTTTGCTTGACCCATCGCAGGACCACTTTGATTCACATTTATTCGTTCACTTTCAAATGATCTCCCTCCGTGGGACTCAGATCAAATTGATCAACTTTCGTTACTCCTCAGTTGGATACCTTACAGACATCTTCCATTGAGCACCTATGCGGTGCCGGACCACTCTGTCAAAGGTATTGTAGCTATGCTTTAAAGTTCAATCACTCACAAGGAATTAGATACCGCGTCTCACCATCCGGTGTCCCACTCCCACTCCCCAAAGACCCATCACTCAAGTGATCCTCCCGCACTGGTTCACCCCCAGGAACTGGACTCAAAAGCAATGGCCATGTCCTGGCCACCTGGATGACAGATCCCGGGGACTAGTGGGTGATACACCTTCTGGTTTCTCACACATAGCATTTGGAACTTTTTACTTTCTTCAAGGGTAAGTGTTATTATGCAGTAAACAGGCCTATATTGGTATATAGCCAGTCTGGATACACTCTCTTTCCGTGGCATGGCTTTTTGTACTCTCTGGGAATCCTTAATTGGTCATATTGGCGCAGCCTGCATGGACATGTACGGGCACAGCCAGCATGACAATGCTTTATTTACTGGTATATGTTTGCCGCCCTGCACATTTGCACTCTCCATGCAAAGGAGTAAACGCTGCCTCGTAGGCAGCATTTAATTTTCATTGTAAGTGCTGCCTACCATGCTTGCATGGCAGGCAGAGTTTACAATGGATCCCTATGAAGTCCACTAAGCTGGCAGGCTCCGTAAGGATCCCCAGCATTTGCGCTGGCATGAAAATGCATGCCAGCGCAAATGCTGGGTCTTTGTATGGCAGAGAGGAAGGGAGGCAGAGGAAATGCAAGTTGCATTACGCCCCTCCTCTCTGCCATACAAATGAATGAAAATGGGGCGTAACGTTAATTAAAGGCGTAAAAGCCTTTTACGCCTCCAATTAACATTACGCCCCCATAGAAAATGATGTTTTTTTAATGTGCTACCACACAAAACGGATTGCAAACTGTGTAGCTTTTTCCACAGAAAGATGTGAAATGCACCATTTTAACCCATTTTAACCCATTATTTCAAAACTGTTATCGGGTCCCCCCCCCCAAAACTCCCCTCTATTCGTTCGGGCTCCCTCGCAGGGCTCCGTCGGTCCTGCATATTCGGCACATACATTACCAGCCACCACTGGACAGATGCTCTACATGATCATGGAGTCGAGTGTTGGTGCTGAATAGTCTGAGCACTTTTCGTTGAAAAGCAGGTGTGTGTCACAGTCAATTTGCAGATTAATGAGGTGCTGAATGGGTCTGCTCTGTGTCATTAGGTGGATAACAGAGAGCCCACGACACACAAAGCTAGTTCCACAACGTTATTTGTAAGGAACATAGCACACAAATGTGGAGCGTCTTCGGTACAGCCTCAGGATGGAAGATCAACTCAAAGTCCAATGTGCAATCCATACAATTCCAGGCATCTGAACCAAGGAAAGCGTTTACTGATGCAGTCACAGACTCAGGGTGATGGTAAGTGCCCCAGCACCCTTCTAAAGTTATCCTTGGCAGAAGAGCCCAATGATGTGCAGCCCTATGTCTCTCTATAGCCTTGCAACACACTCCTACCATGGCCAGAGGCCCAGTGCCCCTCTCTTGCCCTAGGGATTTCTTACAGGGACACGCCCATGTGGTTATCCCACTTGCCCTTGGGTTTGCTTGGGTAGGATTTTATTCCCCCCGCCCCCCACCTGGGTCTTAATCTGGCTGCAGTAAATATAGCCTCCCTTCCCCTCAGCGAAGGATTGCCCTCATAGATGTGAGCCCACTGCAGGCTCCGGTCATATTGTGAGGATCAAAGCTTCTCTTTACCTTTGCAGTAATCATCAGAATCTGGGATATTGTTCCTGCAGCTGGTCACTCTCATACTCTCTCATCTGTATCTTCTGGCTAAGGCCAGCTTCTGGGTCATGGCTCCTAGCAGGCTCTATACTCTATCCTACAAGTTTGATGATCTTCACAGTGTGGCCTCTTTCGCTGAGCCACCATCTGTTCAATATCCCCTTCACACTTCTCTTTACCTGCCCCCTCTCCCTCTTACACACTCCCCTCCTCTTGCTCCCTCACTCTATTCCCCATCCTTCCCGTTCCTCACCCCCTCCTTTCTTGTATATCCTCATAGGCAAATTGTTCTACATACTGTTTTACTGGTTTGATTCACGTTTTGTAAATGGCTTCTACTGTTATTATTTCTATGTATTCTTGTTGTTAAATTGTAACGCGCTCTGGTGTAAAGCGCTATATAAACACAATAAATACAAATAAATACAAATACAGCGCAGCCTAATTGGCTTGGCCACCTCTTCTCTTCTCTTTCCATCTGCTTCTCTTGCTTTCCTCACTCCTCTACCACCAGTTCTCTGGAACACTGTCCAACTCCCTCCCTATCTTAGGGTTTTTCATATTTTGGTGCATGCTGCATTGCTCTTACAGCTTGGATTGGTGGGTCATTTCCCTATTAGTTTGATCATGGGATTGGTGTTTAGCTAACCATTCCATTGCCACCCTGTGTGCAGACCCCATCAGTTTACTTATATTCCGGTGTTGCACTTGCTATAATAACCTAATCCGGGCACTGCCCTATTCCTCATCGTCCGAGGGCTCACCGCATGAGTTCCATTTTGGCACTGCCAATGGGTGCGTCATGATGGCTGGGCAGTCCCACATTCTAGGCGCTGAGGCTGAACATACATTTGTATGCCAGCATCTTTGCATGGAGGCCATATGCTTGGTCTGTGCTCTATTTTGTTCTGCTACATGTTTCGTTTTGGGCTCGATTCTGTGTTCCACATTTGGGATCTCGCATGTGAAGTGTGCTTGACCTAGCAGCCAATTTTCTTTTGGGGACTAAACTAATGAAACCCTATTCCTGGGGCTGATTTTGTCTGCCCCCAATACTGTTCCCCACATATGGTAGTAATAGTGGGCCCATTAACTCAATGCTCATGAAATATATATCTCATGGTGTGAAATACTATACCCCTTTCTTGAAAGGGGTGATTTCAGGTGGCTGCTGGGGAACCTGAGAGGAGACTGGGGCATCCTCCTTATACCACCTCCAAGGGTTGTATCACTGTGCGACCATCCACATGGTGGGCGTACGCTCGCCTGGCCTTTTTTGAAATGTTTAATTAAAGGGAATGATGGTACATCAACCTCAAGAAAATGTGTGGGGCTAATACACACACATTTTCCTATTCTCACACCATGACAAATACATAGACCTTTGTCCTGTGGGTGGACATAGCCTACAGGCACAGTCCGCCCTGTCATATTTAGTTGGGATATGACAGCCAGGAGTACACCACATCATCTCCAGAAAGGGGGAGGGCTAAACATCCCCCTGCCATGGCCAGTCTGATTAACTGACAAAGGCTCCATGTTTCAGCCCTGCAGCTGGTGGCAGCAATTACCATACTAATACAGTGTATTTCAAACAGGCCCACATGCATAGGTTAACAAAGGAGATAGGAAAGCCTAACAACCTTCCATATGCAACTGTGTCAACCTGAAGCCAGCTCCCGCCCTCAGTGTCAGTGAATGTGGTTTGCAGGAGCCACAGAGTCTGGTCTCACTGCAGCTTCAAGGAAGACCTGCCGCTTGAAACAGGAAGCACAGAGAGATCCATTAACCAGAGAGACTGTTTGATCAACAACAGACAGGAAGATGGGTGGGACTTAGTATCACATGTTTTCATCCCTTTACCTTTCCTGTTGCAATGCACTCTAGTTATGACCTCATGCATACAGGAGATTGTTGGTGGGGACCCCAGGATTGATTCATTAAGGTGGGACTAGCCTACACCAATCGCTGTGGCCCACCTGGCTTCAGAAGAGGGCTGAGACCCTCATTTGGCAGAGCATCTGAAGACTTCACTTGAAGTAACAAAGAAGGACTCAACCTTGGAACCTGGCTGAAGGTACAGTCTGCTTTACATCTTCCGCCAGTGAAGGAAGGACAGGATATCCAAAGAGGGAAGCGAGATCCCGTCCCTAAAAATCTCCCAGGGAACAGAGGAAGATACATAACTCAGAGGACCCTCCAGCCGCTCCAGAACAAGTACCCAGCCAGTACACAGCATGCCTTGCGAGGCTCTGCAGCAAGCATCTGGATAGGAAGTGCCAGAAGGTCTCTGAATCTACAACCAAGGACAAGGTAGCTGCCTGAAACACACACCTCTGCTTTGGGCAATCCGCCTTAAAGGATGACACAAGCCCATTGAAGAAGATTGGAGAAGTGCCTCGATGAGCATCTATCGACGTCCACCTTAAAGGACAATTTTGAGTCATTCGAGTTCCTTAATCTGCAACCGAGAGCAATGCTGACCGCTGTCATGCCGCAATCGCTTAAAGACATCTGAGCCGCTTTTACCAGTGCATCAGAACAGCTGAACAGCACTGAGATGATTCCTGACCCAGAGCAGCTGTGTAAGCCAGCCTGCTGCCATTCGTCCAGCTTTGTACGTTGAACCATCTTGCCGCCTGATACTCGCAGCTAAATCCCATCTTGAACTCTGTCATAGAAGCCTGCAAAGCACCCTGAAGCTGAGTCAACCCTGTGGAGCACCAAGAACACCTACAACACAAAGTACATTGTGGTTCTGTCCCCCTGGTCCTTCCCAGAAGGCCCCTAGAGACACTGTAAAACCCATTGCTCCCTTTTTGCTAAAGCCAAGAAACCTTAAACCAACTGTTGTGGTTATTGACAACACTTCTGTCAATATCAAGAGTGCATCCCTTTTCCTTCTTTGAAACTTTCTGTCCTCTGCATTCCTTTACAGGGTGGGTTATATTTTGTAATGTTGCTAGAACTGTCTGTTTTGATATAAATAAAGTAGATCTTTTTTTATACAACCTTGATCAGACAGTCCCTTTTATCTTTGGGTAATAATTGTATGTTTGCTGGATTGCAACTAACCAACGATCTACGACCTTTCGGAGACCAGCCTGCCGTTCTGTCCACATTTTCAAAATTGGACAAGGAGGTTTAGAATTTGCTTGTGTTTTCAATCTGTTCTGATCTTCTCTGGTGTACTAGAGGCGTGGGGCTGATTGATGGTTTAGAAACTGATATTCACTGCTCGACCACTAGTCCCCCAGTAAGTGGATTTGTCACAATCACAGGGCTATTGGCTTCCCCTGACCCCCAGAGATCCCCAGTCCAGCTCTGTGGTTGCACCGTAAGTGACACTGCCACGCCTAGAAGACTTTCTCCTTGGCCTTAGGTGGTGCAATGGACCCATGTGTGCCATTAAGAGCACCCACCAGCTTGGGGAATCTAGCAAGGGAGAACACATTAGCCTTCATGGCATTTACTGCAGTAGGGTCAGTTGGCAATCTAATGTGCGCATCTAAGCAAGCCATCATGGCATCCAAAGCCTGTTTGGCGCCATGGCAAGTGCCAGGAAATCCTGGAATGAGCCACTTGCACAGAAGTACATAACAGTTAACAGCTTCAACAGAAAGCTATTGCTGTTCTGAACTCCAGGTTGGGTGCTTGGCAGTGGAGTAACTTTGCTGAAAAAGTTTGGGGGGACATGACATCTCAAGAAAAGGTGCCCCAGCCAAATGAATGGGGGAAAATTGTGTGCCATGAAAGTTGGGGGGACAAACACCCATGTAACCCCCTAAAATTACGCCCATGCTTGGTGTCTGAAAATTGGGTGTATTGTAGTCATGTCCAGCCAGTAGATGGTGAGTACTCGCTGGTCATTCAGATCATGCGCTGACATCCTGGCCGGCCTGTATACCCCCTGCCCCATTCCTCCGCCATCTGTGCTGGCTAGGCCGATGGGCTACCATCAAGGGAGTCACAGGGGAGCAGCAATCGCCAGCGGAATGTGCCTCATGCAAGTTAAGCGGACAGCTGCTTCCTCCATGATGTCATGTTGGGCAGTTATTGTCCATTGTCCACCTTTTGTGAGGCATCCACCCCTGACCTGCACCTCTTTTGCGGTGCTGCCCATTTCTGGAGGATTTCCATTGCTTTTTATTATGTCTGCGGGTCTCAGAATCTCCTCAAGTAGATTATCTGCGGCTTTTTTTCATCCTCATACATTGTATATTTATTTATGTATTGTATTTCCTATTTCGCGTCACTTGCCCATGGACAATATATGCGTAATGTCTGGATTTTGTTTTTAATGATAGTTTATGGTTTACAACAAACCTTTAAAATTCGTCATGCACTGATTTTTAATAGAAAGTTGCTGACGGAAAATATACACGGAGGTTCCATCTCAGTCTGGCAATACCAGAGTGGCATGTGTTTACCACATCTCCGGGCATCAGAATGAGAGTGCTAGTGAAACATGGAACTGTAGAGAGTGCTCCCTTTGCAATTAAGCAATGGTCTCCAACTATTCGGCTGTTCTGAAGGGAACACTATGTCATTACACAGCAATGTTAAGTCACATGGCAGGTAAGGACTGAAAGCTGTCCGCGCTGCTAGAGTTTAACCAACCCCCTAACCTTGGGATAAATGTGCTCGTTTTTCCCTCTGACTTTCTATCCCTCGCAGTGCATTATGGGGTGTTCTGTAATATTAAATGTCTAAGCGTTTCAAGTGCATTTAATGAGGCTTCCTAACAAGTACTTTCGGAGTCAATCCAAGTTCAATGGATTTACAATCACATAGTTTCAGTTGGGTAACTGTAAAGATTTCTGATGGGGGCACACATCTTATTTTCAAAGTTAAAGTGGCCATATTAAAAGAGCGACCTGTCCCCGAGGATTTCTTTTTCATACTTAAGATTACATTACGCCCGTTTCTTGGCAATCTATCTCAAAAGTGCAATTGAGCGAGAGGGCCTTGGTGTTTAAACCCTGGATTAAGTCCTTTGGCATCGTATACCTCATTTGTGGTGTTACATTCTGTTCTGTTGGAGTCATATAGCCAGCATCACTGTTAATAATTATATTTGACTTCCCAAACTAGAGTGGGCTGTTCTAACAACTCGAATCGACGCTGCCCGAAGAACCTCGGAACGCAGCAGATACCATTTCTCCCTTGGGCCGTTTCACCCCTTCAGCTGTATCATTTTCAAAAGTATCGGAAAGGTTAAAAGGGCACACGAAACCTTTCAATGTTAAAACGTTGGCTTCGAAGCACAGCTGGCAGCTAACAGGCCCACGTTCACTTCCTGTATGGGATGTCATTGACAAGCAAAAAGAGGTTATGTTGATGATATCATAAACAGCAAGTAGGGCTCAAAAAACCAGGTGACAGTTGCATTAAAAAACGCTAACCATATCTGGTGAAGACAAACTTTCATGGTATATATTTGTGTGGAAAATACTCCTGGGAACACCAAGCCTTACATTCATAGCTGATGATTGCTTTCCGGGTCAGGTGCTCAAGGACTGATTCATGGAAGTGTTTTACAATGGCGCAATGGCTAATCCCCCACACTAACGTGAGAGGGGGTTTAGATTCTATTAAAGACAAGGAGGCGATTATTATGCATTCTAATCTTTACTCTGAAACCACAGCAGCAAAGAAAAAAACTTTACAAACAAAAAAGTTTAAAACAGAACTAAACAGAGTTCAATGCCAATGCAAGGGGGGGACTCCCCAATCCATCATGGAGGACAGGTCATGCCCTGCAGGAGGCCAATGAGCAGGGACCCTTCCTTATATAAGTCCATTACTCGAAACCCAACCCCTCTTTCTGTAGCTGTCTTGAACCAGACGTCCACTGCACAGGTCAGATGAGAAACGATGAAGGCAAATCCAGCGAAGCTCTCGTACCACGCCCTCCATAACTTGAAGCTGTGAGCCACCCTCCTGCTCAAAATCTCAACTCGTAGCTGTAAAACAAGCAAGAAGGGTGGGTGGATGGGAAGACCAACAAACCAAAGACTGTTCTTTCTTAAAACATCTGTGTACATGCGTGTCATAACTGTCATATCATATCAAACCCAGGGTGGGTGGGTGGGATAATAATCGCCTCCTTGTCTTTAATAGAATCTAAACCCCCTCTCACGTTAGTGTGGGGGATTAGCCATTCTATGACAAGACAGGAGGCTCATATTATGCAAGTTCAAAGCCCTTGCATCTTACTAGCACAACATCATCAATACCATAGACAATAAAATAATAGGAGAAGAAAATTCATTAAATACTTTCATTAGATCAACCAACTGGCCACCCGAGAATTGCCCAAGACTAGGCTGCTTTAATAACTGTCATATAAGGCATAGTCAAATCCCCTGCAGACCAACTGGAAGATGTGCCAATTCCAGCTTTCCTTACAGGTCACCAAACCCAACTGGTTAAAAGAGGGGAAACACTGAACCAAGTTTTCTACACTAGTAGGATGGGCCATCTCATGCGTTAAAGGAAGATATTGCATAAAAGACAGGGCATGTTACATAACTACACTGGGGAACAAGTGGGAAGACAAACCTTCATAAAAAGGTAAAATGGGAGTAAAAAGGTCATTTATTAATCTGTAATAGGACGACCCATCCTGAGCGGAGATGAAAAGCAATAGACTTAACCCACAATTGTCTACAGACATATGAATATAATAAAGAAGGTATGTCTTCTGGAGGCGGAAGCAGAATGGAAGATCAGGCCCCATCTGACCGCTAACATGCCAAATTACCCAAAACGGAAACCAACAGACCACCCAAGCTATTGAAGAGGCAGATATTTACAAACCTGACCTATAAGAGTCCAAACTTGGCAAAGAGAAAAATGTATCTTATATCCAACCACTACCATTATAGTGAAATCTGAACCCCTGTACAGATGTGCCCGATGCTTGATCTTGTACCCTCCTCCATGGTATGACTCCCCTAGAGGATCATAAACTAACCGAAGGAGGACCCTCTAAATTCCAAAGTCTCAACAAGTACTCTAAACTGTAAAGAACTGATCCTTAAGCAGTTAAAATGAAGTCGCTCCCCAGAAGAGAACTATCCTCTACCTTATGCAATTTGAAGAACCTTGAAGCTCCCAGCACCCAGAGCTGGCACCTTATTGCAACCAACAATCTCCTGTGAAAACCTAATAGGTCTACCTGCCATGCAGTAGACAAGGCGACACAAGTCATTAACTAAATATATACATATATATATATATATCCCAGCCCTCTGGGAAACGCACTGACAGACATGGATGGGAGAGTAGTAGCGCTTCAAAACCCCTCTATCCCACCAAGCGAAATTGAACCTCCCCAAAGGAGGAGAACCCTTCCCCACTTATCTAAGGAAACCCTTGCAACCCCAAAAGAAGGCTACCCCGAGGACCCCGCTAAAGCTTCGCTTTACACCCTTAAAATAAATACACTCTTGCACTTCCAACCAACTCCCTGACCATGAAATGGGCTCAAATGAACTTATGGAAATAACAGGCATTAGCGCAAAGGAAGTAAACTGACGGGAGGGAAATGCTCAGTGCGAGTCTGCACTGGTCACGAGTCAGAATTCCTGTAAAGGAAAAACAGAAACCATCGGGTATACTCCAAGAGGTGTAATATCCTGATGCAACCCTCCCCAGGGATGGCGGGAAGGGGAATGAGGGGGAAAGCACTCTGGGGAAATATCATCCCCCGTAAATGAAAAGGTTGTGAAAGCATATTGGGACCACTGCCCCTCAGACCCTGAGGTCAGAGTCTCTGCGAGTTTTGTGAGGCAGAGCTGGCCACTAAGGTAATCAGGAAAGGAATATTAAGCACATTACCCATAGCAAAATAGCCCTTGTATAGTGCTACGAACCCTCAGGTATACTAGAATTACTCATCACTACTACCACCAGTGTGGTGTGAGGTGTTTACTCATCGATTGCAGCGGGATAAACGACTGATTTATACCCTTCCAAGATAGGAACCTGCATCAGTAGGCTGATCACTGGTGTGAAGCCAGCACTCCATTCGCTGCACCATAGAAAATATATATACATAACAAAAGAGGCTAAACAACTCTCCTGAGTATATCGAAGCCTTGCTATACTCCTCGAGCAGAGGAGAAATTGTAACACGCTGCCAGACAGACAGCTGAACAATAGGCCAAGCTTTGGGAGGAAGCCCATGGGGCAGGCGCCAGAAAGTTATTATTTGGCAACTCACCCACCTGAAATCAGCAAGTGTCTCCAAACATTTCATCCAAGCAGAACATGGTTGTCCAACGTGTCTTGCAACAAACTGAACAGTTACCCTCGAGCTGGCTTGTCTCCACCAATAGTTCAAATGGAAAAGAATGTCCAAATGGGACAAATAGTAAGGGAACACTTCCCCACTAAAGAGAGCGTCAAGCCCTGCAGACCTCAAAAGGGGCATAAAGTATCATTTTCTCCCCTCATGTCGAGAGAAAACTCTCTGCAGCTTAATCAGCACGAGCATTGGGTGGAGCAATTGTTATTGGGGAAAGCAAAAACCTAAGGAAAGGACTGAGTTGTCCCAAATATAACTAAGGTAAAGGGCATCAGAATTTTTACTAAGACGAAGGTTAACACCATAGTGATCGCTAGAGGGAAGGTACAACCCCCACATGAGTCTGTTATAACCACCTCCTCGCAGTCTTTTCTTTAAAGAACTTAATAAATAAATATAAAATATAAAAAATATTTAAAATATTGAAAATATTTAAAATATCCAAAGAAGAGGGGTTACGCCCTCCCAAGGGTCCGAACCCCCGGCCCTTATAGAAGGTGATACTTACTGAACTATCCGGGTTACTGACAATTCTGGAAACGCAAAAGTGCTCCAGTCAACCCTTAAACATATTGTTTAGCAAAGAGTACACTGAGTAAGTGCACCTCAACTGCTCGCCCCAGCAGGGCGTGGCAACCAGCAGTACACGAGGGAGTACCTCGCAATAGAAACCAGGCAAAGCCTGAAACCGAGCAGGATACAGCATGTTTACAGAATAAAAATACAATGACAACTGCCATATGCAGCACCAAAACAAAACTGGCGACCTTAAGGGAGGGATACACTGAGCAAGTGCACCTCCAATGGCATCGCCCGAGTAGGGCGTGACACTCAGCAGTACACGAGGGGGTACCTCGCATAAAAAAACTCAGGCAGAACCTGAACCGAGCAGGTTATTGCACACACCGGTAAAGGTAATTACCAAAGACACCGACATTAAGGGAGGAAAACACTGAGTAAGTGCAGCTCAAACTGCTCACCCAAACAGGGTGTGGAACCAGCAGTACAGGAGGGGTAAGCTCGCATTAGAACTCAGGCAGAACCTGAAACCGAGCAGGATATGGCACTCACCGGTTATGGTAATTACCAAGTTGCCGACTTTAAGGGAGGAAAACACTGAGTAAGTGTATCTGAAACCGTACACCCAAGCAGGGTGTGTACCCAGCCGTATACGAGGGGTCACCTCGCAGAAACCACATAGGCCACCTCGCCGCCGAGCAGGTGGCTGCTCCCATCCAGGGAAGATACTGACATCTGCCAACAGCAGCCCTTAAACAAAAACTCTGCCAGGTTTAAGGGAGGGGTGCCCTGAGCATGTGAACCTCAAACTGCGCATCCCAGCAGAATGAGGCAACCATCAGTACACGAGGGCTAACCTCGAATTAGAACTCAAGCAGAACCTGAAACTGAACAGGCTATGGCAGCTACAGTGAAGGCAAATCCCCTATGCCCTGTGCAGTGTATAATAAATAAATAAATAAATAAATAGCAGCAGATTGGCATCACATGAGGCTCTTCAGTAGGCTAACTAGTGATAGTATAAGCTGAAATATCAATTCAAACACAAAATAAAAATCAAATCTTAAATATATATATATATATCCACAAGTAAAGACATATACATAAATATAAACACATACACACATACATATGTGTATACCGCCAATGGGGGTATCGAACCCAGGGCCTTCAGCATGGGAAACCTGCAACCCTCTTATTGAGCTATGTCGCTTGTGCTGCAACAGAAGCCTTCCTGAACTCATATGCACATTATATAAAAAGTAAACCTAATAAACATATTAAACAGAAATAAACCCCAAACAAAGAAAACATGGCGTTCAACTGAAAAATAAAGAGGACAGCTGCACGCTGTAGAAGTGCTCACTAAAGAGCTTCACCAACTACAATAAGGCCCTAGCGAGCCGCCTCCCAGCCGGGTCCCAAAGCAGGCAAAGCCTGTAATCTCCTGACTTCATACGCGAGCAGCGTATAAAATGGAAACAACACACACGCGACGCGTGTGAACTGATTGACCTGCAAGGCCAGTCTTAACCGCCGTGACGCGCGCCGGAAGAAGCTGAGCTTCTTGAACAGACCGCGCGCGTCACAAAACAAACTGAGGGAACGAGCGTGCTGGCTCCGGGGAGACCGCCGCTTAACAAATAAACAAACCCTCTCTTGAGAGAAAAACATTTTGCGCGTCGCCGCCCAGTTGCGACTTAATTAAAGTAAACAAGGCGCGAACGCCGTTATAGAAAGGCATTAACGAGCGGAAAGCTCCATACGGAGCACCGCTACAATGTAACACTCTGGACTGGAGGAAAGCGTTCGAGCGCGAACGCGACTTTCAGTAAAGTAATGCAAACACACATGAAATGCCCATTTCTCCAGCACAGTGTTATAAATCACCAAAGCTCTTTGAATATTATTCCAAGAAAACACTCCAAACTCCATAATTTCACACTAAGGCAACAACTAGGAGGAGTAGACTTAGCTGTGGATTTCAGCAGCAAAGAAAAAGGGGTTGGGTTTCGAGTAATGGACTTATGTAAGGAAGGGTCCCTGCTCATTGGCCTCCTGCAGGGCATGCCCTGTCCTCCATGATGGATTGGGGAGTCCCCCCCTTGCATTGGCATTGAACTCTGTTTAGGTCTGTTTTAAACTTTTTTGTTTGTAAAGTTTTTTTCTTTGCTGCTGTGGTTTCAGAGTAAAGATTAGAATGCATAATATGAGCCTCCTGTCTTGTCATAGAATCCCATAGGAAAACGTTCCATGAATCAGGCAGTCTTTATGTTGATGATTTTGCAGGTGCATACCAAGAGTCCACACAAATGACAGAAGCCCACCTACACAAGTGCTTGCGGTATTCAATTACGGATCTAGGTCCAACCACAGCCCTTTTCACACCAGGCCCCCTATTGCCAACGGTAACATACCACTATGCCGTTTACCACAATCATTTGCTGCACAAAATGGTGGCAACTCCCTACTTCAGCCCCTAATCCCCGCATTCTCTATCCTGACGTTCACCTGGACACCCCGCGCACCCAGTGGACACAGTCCCAGAGTCCCCAACTGTCAGGCGATATCTTCTTTCTTTCTAGAGCGCCCTACTGGTGTAAGTACACCCTAAATCCCGGAGAGCGATAGGTGCTTTGAGACCGCTACGGTGGCGATTCGGCACAGCATAAACGCTCATTTATTCATTCGATTGTTGGCAGTGCTTGCTTTAACATGAAAACGACCGCCGAAGGCGCTTTGCATGCTCCCGTTCTCATACCTAATTACATGTGCGAATGCATAAGTGTTCCATTAAACATACAGTACACAGGCACATGTACTTACATGTTCTCGGTGTATTATAGGTAGTAACCACAATTCTACCAAACCTTTGTTCATTACGACGGCTACAATAAGAAAAGATGTGAAAGGAGCTTGATTTAAAAACAT
This sequence comes from Ambystoma mexicanum, assembly GCF_040938575.1. Classification (NCBI taxonomy): domain Eukaryota; kingdom Metazoa; phylum Chordata; class Amphibia; order Caudata; family Ambystomatidae; genus Ambystoma; species Ambystoma mexicanum. The sequence continues at coordinate 1,435,276,607 of NC_090935.1, forward strand.
ATGTCTTGAAAGCACAGGATGACTACAGAGGCACGCAATCAACTTATGAAAATGAGAGAAACAAGATATAAAAATATACTAAGTTACACGTTCTAAAAAGTTGCATATAATGCTGAAATTAGGAAAAATACTGTGTTCTGATTCTTGGTTTTTTTTTCACAAATTTCATTTAAAAAATCCTATTAACAAAATAAAGACTAATAATCTTCTCCCATCGATGTGTAACTATGACAAGTAAATAAGCGTCCTGTAGTTAGAAATAAGGTTGGCTTGCATATGGGTGCCAAAGAAACACAGTTACCCAGATCCTTAAGTGGGGACAGGCCCCAGTTCTTTTTGAACTCCACCCTGCATTTGTATTGTACAAGGTAAAATGTTAGTTTGAGGTTTAAAAGCCAATACTTTATCAATTTGTAGAACAATTGTGCTCTCTGAAAAACAGTGGACATCCTTCTCATTTAATCAGATGGAATGTGTGAATGCCCCCAGACAGACAGTCCCTTTGCAGCTCAGATACATCAAGTGATAGCATGATGTCTTAACAATTGGACATACTGCAATGTTTTTTGACAACAATGGTACTGAGCATGTGTTGAAATGCCCAAGCCTCGGACTGAACAAAGATTAGTACATGTGGGATTGGCACCAGTCAATCTGGTGACCAGTAACTTGAACCGACCCTGCCAGTACGTCAGTGCCCCCCGCTTGCGGACACGGACAAACACAGTACCTCTGCCAATACGTATCCTACTGCCACCAGCCCGCGCAGACCGGATCCTCCCCATTACGACCCTCAATCATCAATGCACTCTGCAACCTGGTGATTTGTGACACCTGCACCAGTTCTAATGTGATTCCTTTGCCACTGGCTGGAACACCACACATTAGCATTGTTAATTGTGCCATTCGTGCAGAATGTATTGCTCGCAGGCTGAAACTGCAATGGTTACCTGGGTACCCTCTGAACCACAGGCCCAGGTTCCTGCCCTCTCAGTTGCACACCTGCAATGCCCCCAGGCAACCCTGCACTTGGGGCTGTGTTTGCAACCCTACACCCCCCCACTTGCACTTATCCATCGCCTGTTTTCCTGCACGTAACCCTGCACTGCCCCCTGCTGGCCGCACTTCTTGTTTTCAATGTTTGATTCTACGTTTTGCACTTGCTCCTCCTCCCCTTTCCCTGGTGGTTCTACCCTTCCCTCTCCCCTGCACTTGCCCGATCTCAGTGTCACTGGGCCTAGTAAGATGGCTGTTCTGTTGCCCTTGTTCCCCTCCCTTGCCTCGTCGCGCCTTGAAACACTTGTGTATTGGCACGCTATGAATACAATATATCTATATCACCAGTTCTAATGTGACCCCTTTGCCACCTGCTGGTACACCACACATTATCGGTGTTAATTGTGCCATTCCTGCAGAACGTATTGCCCACACCAGCTCTAATGTGACCCCTTTGCCACCTGCTGGCACACCACGCGTTGGTACTGCTGTGTTATTCCTACAGAATGTATTGCCTGCAGCAGTTCTAATGTGACCCCACTGCTGCTTGCTGGCCCACCACGCATTAGTATTGCCAATTGTGTAATTCCAGCAGAATGTATTGCCCGCACCAGTTCGAATGTGACCCCATGTCACACCTTGAACACCATGAACGCCACCTAACGCTCGCCACTCACACTTGCTGAACACCCCAAGATGCACACAACCCCTTGCCTGGGAATTTGATATTCATGACCTCCTACTCAATAACGACCTGGGCATGCTTGCCATCACAGAAACCTGGTTGCATGAGGCAGCTGACCCGAGCTTATCTCTCGCCCACCCCTTGTATTCCTCCGATCCGATAGAGTCAGGAGCCAAGGCGGAGGAGTTGCAATCATCTCCAAAACCTTCCTCCCTATCAGTGTCCTCCCACTTGCCAGGTCACAAAATCCTACTAGCTAAACATGGGTCATACCCGTAAACCATAATCAACATCCTGCTCCTCTACCGCCAATCCAACAACATCGGCTCCCAGATGCCGTCTTACCCCTCCTCATTTCCCCCTTCCTGAAGCCCTGCACCAAATTCATGCTTCTGTGAGACTTTAACCTTGGGTTTAATGACCCCGCAGGCCAGAAGTCCACCGCCCTCTCCACCACTCTCCATGAGATGAACTTTAGACAAGCCATCTGCACCACCACACATGAAAAAGACTGGATCCTTGACTAGATCCTTCCCCTAAAAGTTACCATCCCAGTTAAATCCATTGACCAAGTACCCTGGACCAACCCCTTTGTGATCCTCTTCACCATGCCCCCTGCGTCCACCACAACCAAAACAACTAATGACCCCTCTCCCATTACTGCGAGACACACCAGAAAACTAACCAAGGAAATATTAGAGCTAACTATCCGGGCTTCCCTCGACTCAAGGCCCGACAACAACAATGCTGAAGCCATTTCCATGGCCTCCTCCTCAGCGCCCTTTATCTACACACCCTCCTCAAAATGACAACAAAAAAAAAACACCTCCATAACAGGTTCAGTGAGGAATTAGCAGACCTACGCAAACTAAAACGCTCCAAAAACCACATCTAGAGAAAAAATTCCTCCCCCTCCAACAAAGAATCCTTTAGTACCAGTGCCACCTCCTACAAATCTGCGATTATCAACATGAAAGCCAGCATCTACAATACCCGCATAGCTGATGCCAGCTCCAACAGAGAGAGCTTTTCAAAATACTCAAAGAGCTCGAAACACCAGCCCTGCCTACCACAACTTCCCCAAAGACAAAGCCTGGTGATCCCTGGTACAAGCCACCCCAGTAAATAAAATCCTGAACCTTGGAGACAAAACCATACAATAGAAAGCTCAGTTCACCTGCACCCAGTCCAATGTCCCCACACCCAGCACCCCCCATTCCAATTCTCCCCTGTCTCCCCGGCAGACACGCTCTCCACTATCCAACGCCTCAAAACTTCTAATTGCACAGGCGACATCTGCCCACCTCATCTAGCTATGTGCTGAACCCCTTGCCCCAACCATTGCCAAATTTATCAATGCCTCCTTCAGTTCCTGTACTGTACCCAACTCCATAAAAGAAGCCTGGGTCACACCACTGCTATAAAAAACCTCTTTCAATCCTGCCATGCCTACCAACTACCATCCCATCATGACAGTACCCTTCCTCTTGAAAATTCCTGACCGCACGGCCTACCTACAACTCCAAACCCATCTAGAAACCAACAAGCTACTTGGCATGAACCAGTCCAGATTCAGATTCAGACATAGCACTGAATCCAACCTCCTTGATCTAAAGATCCAGCTTGATCACATCTGTGATAACAGCAACACGCTGATCCTCCTCAAACTCACAGGTCCCCACGAACTTGACTCTGCTAATATAAACCACATTTACAGGATCATTCAGGTATGGATGGCTAACCACCATCATTGCTTGAATGACAATAAGATGGAATTGCTTATTGTCGGCTCCATGCACCGCCTTAAACACCTAGATCCTGCCTTTGCCTCCTTCCACATCGACGGCAACAGCATCACGGTATCTCTGCATGTCAAAATACTAGAGGTCTACCTAGATGCTGAACGCAACATGCACAAACATGTGCAAGCAATAGCCTCATCTGCGCTAAACTCGATCAACTCATTAACCTATCCAGAAAGTTACTCACTCTTAGCAACTGCCTTACTCTAGCCAGAGCCATCATCCGCAGCAAACTAGATTGCTGCAATGCCATGCTCACAGGAAACTCTGTCAAAAACCTAAATAAACTTCAGCTGACCCAAAACAATGCCCTTAGAGCAGTGTGGGGCCTCAAATGATCAGATCACATCACCCTAATCAGACGCAAAGCACACTGGCTTCCAATTAAGGCTTGCATCAAGTTCACAATCCTATCCATCACTCATCGATGCCTCCAAAACATGGCCCCTCACCACCTTACCTAATGCATCACCAAAAAGTCCAGGCTATGCCACCTGCGCTCCTCCTCCTTCGCAACCATCCCCAGAATACCCTAAACAAACAGATTAATTCCAATTCCATTAGGATACTTGAAATCCTTTATTTCAACAATATTTTTCTATTTGGCATTTTGTCTGACTTTCAGGCACATAGTATGTTTGTATGGGATTCATAAAGCGTGAACCTAACTGGGAAGCAAAGGAGGACTCTACGTAGCGGACACATATAGAGGGCTACATGTCAGGGTGTGGAGCCAGCAATGTAGCTGGGATAGGTCGGGGGAGCCAGTTGTCCTGGTCCATTACAAAAGCTTGTTGGACAACCTTCATAGAAGACATAACAATGTGTTTAACCTTGGCAGTAGGGTCACAGTAAGCCTGGAATGTTCGCTGGGGCAAATACTAATTTCCTCAAGTGCAGTTCTCCCTACTTAGAAACAGCCAAATGACAAGTGGAGCCCACTTAATCTACTTCCCACTGTGCGCAATCACATCCGCCAATGGAATGCCTTGGGCACGCTTGGCTAGGTTAAGTCGCAATTAAATGGGTTTGTAGTCATTTTCACCTCTATCAATTACAAAGTCGCTAACTAGATGCCAACCCATGCCTGTCTGTCATAAGAAGGTAGTCAAGAGTAGGAGATCATCTTTTATTCGGACAGTGCCTCTTTCTGGTTGATCTGAGGAAGTTCTGCCATAAGTGGAGATTTGGCCTGCAGTGAACTTCTAACTTTCCAACCTCCCCATAAAAGTGCTAGACAAGACAGGACCCCTATGGATCTATTGAAAAGCAACAGCGATTTCTGGGCACCTCTGCTTATCAGAATATCTAATGTACGTGTGGTAGAGGTATCTGGTCAATTCATTTAAAACCATTCCATCTAATACCATTCCATTGAAATGTTTCCATCTAAGAAATGTCCATCTAATGCTTGTTTTTGGGGGTAAAGGGTTAATTTTCGTTCAGCTGCATTTTAAAGGGTAAAAAAGGTGGGTTTGGTGGGGGGGACTCCCGCAAAGAAAAATAATGCATTAGATAGAAAATATTTTAGATGGAAAAATTTCGATGGAATGGCATTAGATGGAATGACCTGCAAGTTGAAGCTGTGCCTTAATTGCTTTCAATAAGGGTGATGGGGCACCGAAACTGCCCAGCCTATCTCCCTTGTACACACATATTCTAACGTTTTGGCGACTCTTTTTAGGCTTTCAGAGAATTGGTTGTCCCCTTTACAGGTGGGGTACTGGTGCCCCTTCTTAGCTATGCAGATAATATTGCCCTACTAGCTAGAACACCTTTTGGCTTCCAGGGCCTAATAAATAAATGTGCCTCTTATACATCTGGCAGGAACCTCCCAATCAACATTTATAAATCCAATATTCAGATTGCACATGCTAAAAGCAGTTTTATGGTCAACATTCCTCAGTGGGGTAAGGCTGCAAGGGTCTATGGTATTGGGGCCTCATTCAGAGTTTAGTGGTATCCCACCAGTAAATCCAGTGGGATACCACCAAAAACTATTACCATTACTGGCAGATTACAAGTGCCGGTAAGGGTTTTTACTCCCCATTTGATGGAGTCCCGGAGTTGCTGGTATTGCCGGCACCAGTAATACTGGTGCCGGTAATACCAGCATGTTATACTGTTGTGGTGAAAGAATTACCTCCAGCTCTTGTCTGGAAGTAATTCCGGCCACCCCTCCAGCAAACTTGTAGTTTGCCAGTCCATAAACGTGCCGGTTAAGGTCATTACCGGCATGTTAATTCCAGACCGGCAAACTTGTAATAAGGCCCATTGTCTATCTGGCGTAGTGTTCTCTAAGCCTTGAGGGGCTTGGCCCACATACACAAGCAGGCTATCACAAGGCCCAGGCTAGTGGAGCCACAGTACCTCCGGCAGAGTGGTTTTGATTTTTGCTCGTGTTAATGCGGGTGTCTTCACCTGTGTTGGCCTCTACGTAGATATATTATTGCAGCCTTTAGTACAAGCTTTTCCTACTTACTTGAGGGACACTACAGACTTCCTTAATGGGCTTAGAGATATCACTGCATCATCCCAGGCTGCATAATATTATCTTTAGATGCACGCAGCCTTTATACATCGATTCCACACAATGAGGGTCTGTGGGCCATGGAATAGCTGCTACTTAACTCTGACACAGTGGGAGGGAAAGCACAGTTCGTGCTAGAATTACTCAATCTTATCCTCTTTAATAATTATTTCAGATTTCAGGGTACATATTACATTCAAACATTAGGCACATCTATGGGGTCAGCCATGGCCCCAGTGGACACTCATATATTAATGTATAAGTTTGAGAAGAGCTTCATTCTAGATCAACCGAAATGGGCCAACAACATCCTTTTATGGAAAAGATACATAGATGACATCTTTGGGATTTGGTGTGGATCAAAACAAGATTTAATGCCTTTCTTTGAATATCTAAATACTGTGCAGACACACATTAAGTTTACCCTAGAGGTCGGTTCACCATCACTCCATTTCTTGGATGTATGTTTGTCAATCAAGGAAGGGAATATTGTCACCACAGTCTATCATATGTCGACTAATGCTAATAACTTGCTCCACTATACACGTTTTCACCCAAGAGCAATGCTACAAAGCCTTCCCTACAGTCAAATCCTCAGGCTCAAGAGTATTGTCTCTGATCCTGCAGACTTGACACTGAGTGCAACATGCTAGTAGATAGATTTAAGAAAAGGAGTTACCCTCCCGCTGTGCTTGATGAGGCCAAGTCTAGTTCTACAGAGATGTAACAAATTCCAATGTTTCTTGACAATTGTACTCATTTGAAAACTTTGCCTGGAGAATTTAGATATAAAGTGGAACCTCTTTAGAATGTTTTTTTGGGCATAAGCAATTGCTCCTGTGTCAACATGATCCCGTACTACACAAACTCTTCCCAAAGCCACCCATGATGGCTTTCAAAAGTGGTAAGAACATAGGAAGGGTACTTTTCCCTGCCTTGGGTGCAGTCACTGCAATAATATTCTAAAAGGTGACACTGTCTCTCATCCACACACAGGTAAAAAAAAATAAAACTCCGGGACTATGCGACTTGCCTCACTCCTGCTGTTGTTTATGCTATTGAATATCCGTGTGGACACCTCTATGTAGGCCAAACATCGAGACCTGTGAAGGAACGTTGGACAGAGCACAAGTCGCATGTAAGATGTAACAACCCAAAATCCCCTGTAACAAGACACTTTCAGGAGCACCAACACTCTGTTGCCCAAATGAAGTTCCTGATACTAGAGGTGGTCAAACGTCCAGAGAGGTGGTCATTACTACTCACTACTCCTCCAGAGACATATGTTCTGGATATATTTTCTTGATAACGTTCAACCAAGAGGGCCTAATGAAGATTTGTCGTTGAACTGCTTTGTGTAATTCTTTATGACAAAGCTGCTAAATATTGTGTAGCGGTGAGTGTGCACAGCAATATTTTAGCTTGGTAATTCTTTTGTTGTAAAGTTTTAATCTCTGCGTGGGGTGTAAACCCAGTGAGAAAGGTGCCTCTGCGACAAGCACACCAAAATGTAGAAGAAAGACCTTGGCTAAGAAGGCAGCAGTGTGGGCTGCACTCCCAATATCCACGTACGTGGCTTCAAATTCTTTAACACATTAAATAATTACTCAATATTTCTGTGCGTATATTGGTTTATTCACTAATCGTTTTCATAAATATTATTTTTTTCTCATTCTTTGCGCAGATGCATAGTAGGGCCAATGCATTTCGGACTGGAGTGTCCTTCATCGGGGCCTATTAAATCATCTCATAGGTCAGACAATTGTAATTTATTGGATCTCATTACGTGTCTGGCGGTAGCCGTGCCGGTAAAACCAGCAGGCTGCCTCCGTACTCGTAGAGAATAACCGGCTACGGACTTACCAGAATCACCGGGCCAATACAGCTCTGGTGATCTGGTAATTCCGGAGCCTGCATTCCGTTACTCCCCATTCCCGGACTCCATGGGAATGGGGACCGTGGAAACACTGGCACCATAATTAACGGTGCCAGTGTTTCCATTTCCGACTGCAGGCGGGTGGCGTTACTCCCGCCAGTTCAGACCTGGCGGGAGTAACGCCACCAACCTGCAGAACTCGTAGCTTGCCGGTCCGGAGGCAACGGTGGCAGCGGGTTTACCGCCACCGTTGTTTCCATACCGGCAAACTCTGAATGAGGCCCATTGTCTAAAAACGTATTTAACAAAAATGTTGTCAATCAGCAATTTGCAATCAACAGTAAAATTCCAATTTCCCAAGACCGCGTTGTTCATAAATTATATTAGTTTCCAAAGGGTAACATGCTATAACTGCAGCTTGCGAAAAGCAAAATACATAATCCGAAATGGATGTTTATTCTACTCTAAATGCTTTTTGGAGGATTTTGTCTGCATTGTGATTTTGAGGGGTTTAAGAACAGACTAAATTAGGGACTCACCCGCTGAAGTGTGCCTGAAATATACCTTTAATGAGTCTAGCAATTATTTTTTAGAATTCCAGAAAGACACATTATTTGTTATGCCTATTCTTTATTATTTAAGGTCACTACTCAAAGTGTTACACTCGTGGAACCCCCTGTTTGTTTTAAGAAGCCTGAAAAAGAAAGCCAGGCACTCTAGAAACAAAGAAGCACATGGCATTGGCCACAGCCCAGGAGCTTAATTTGTAAAAAAAAAAAAAAAAAAAGACAAATCTTTTTTAGACATGTTTTTTTTTTAGGGGTAGTAAGGGAGACCTCAGTGCAATCCCCGGTCCCCGGTAAGCCCTAAATGACATCCATGGTTCTACTCGGCCTTTAGAGGAACTGTGCATGCATTTCTTTTTTTTTTATTCCATATGGGCTTTTACCCGCTGTGGATGTAAGGTGAGTCTACTTTAAACTCATCTGAGCTACTATTTAGAGCTGAATGTGGCTTCAACCCATTTTGATAAATAGGAGCTAGTTTCCTCAAATCCCAACCATTCTGTGTTTTTCCACAGATATTTTACGTTAGTCAATACACATGTTTATGCTTTTCCTTGTTGATGGAACCGTTTGAGATGCCTGCCTAATATGAAGTATGTGTCGCGGCTCTGAGCCGTTTAAGGTACTTGAGGGGCTTTCTGTTTATGTTTTACCTAGTTCAGGAGAGAGTATATGTAATGTTCTGTTTTAGAACTTTGAGGCACATGGAAACTAATAGGCTGTGGCTGTGCCTCTTCCAGAGCTTTATACACTTGAAGAGTCCTGCCCACGGTTGCGGGTTTCGAGTTGGCTTGGGACCCTCAGTGAATTAGGATAACTTTTTTTTTTCCATATGGACCACTGTGGAGTTAACCAGGCCAGTAGCCCTCTGCCCTGGGTCTTTCTTGTTGTTGATAGTTTTGACATTATATTCTCCGAAAACACTTTTTTTACTCTCTTGTCTGGATCGCTTATCGTACTCTATTCCTGGGTCTAATCATCTTCATTTTACCCTTTAAATTGGATTCATTATCGGCCAGGTAGGCCCTTTTGTTTATATTGGGTTTTATATTGTTTCCTATGCACTACATGCATTGCTTCAGCATGCTACACAAGGGTGACCATTTTGTGATTGCTATAGTCACCAGTTTATTAACATTTTTCTTTGCTCTACCTATATGTCACAGCCCGTCGGCTCTCAGATATCCATGGGGTTTAGTCACTGTTGGTGTACGCTCATGCCGTATGAACCTCATGTGGAATAGCATTACAACTGTCACGGGTCATGTGGCCTAACATGAATATATTTACTTGATCAATATGTGATACACAAGAAATTATAAGGATGTTTCTGTTGTTTTTTACAGTCCGAATTGCTCTTGAAGAAGGGGACTTCACCCTGAAACACGTCAGCTCCCCACAGACTGTCCATTCTTTAGAAGACAATTATGTTATTAAAGAACTATATTTTGTTAAATTACTTTTCTGTGTATCTATTGGTGTTATCTCTCTTTACATCATTGTGAATTTTTACTTCATGAGAATTGGCTGCATTTTTAGCACTGTAAACTCTGCAGGGGACGGGAGGGTCCTACCTTTGGACCTCACTTGTTCTCAGTTCTTCATGTGACTTTGTGTCAGGGTCATAGTTCCTCCTCTGCACCTCAAGCCTTTTGACTTATTTTGTACTGCTTTCTACATTTTGTCTAAATAGGTGTGCATTAACGTTCTCCTTGTTTATACTGGTTGCACCAAAATGCCAGTCAAAGCAATAACACTTATCATGGTTGTTTTATCACAGATGCCCAGAAAAATATACAATGCCACAGTAAGAAACTGCTGGGTGGCAGCACCCAAATGCCAATCTAGCCAGGTAATAATTACACATAGCAGGATTGCTTTATCAGAGATGCCCTGTTAAAATAGTCAAGCCAAACTAAAACATTACTAGCTGCACCAAAATGCCTCTCTGGCCACTAATACCACATATCATGCCTGCTTAGCCTGGACATGGATGACCATTACAATTTATTGCACAATCCCCACCCCACCCCTTCCACATTCCCTCTGCATACCACCCCCTGCCCCGACCCCCCAAAAAAGTTCCTTGGCTCGGAATTACCTCCACGTCCCTCTTCCTTATCCCGGTGCTTATGTATGAGGCACCTTTCCTCATAGGGAAGTACTGGGGCGAGGAAGAGTGGGAATAGAAGTAATGAAGATTATAGGTAACTAAGCCAGGCATTACCTCCATATCCCGCTACCCCATCTCAGAACTTGTACTGGGACAAGGACGAATAGGGCTAGGAGTAATGCAGATTACCAATAAGTAATCATGGCATTAAACAATTCAGTGGCACAACACCATTGATCTGACTGGGCTTCTTCCCCCCACACCCTGAAATGTTGGGCGATGCTGACTCAACCTGGCTGACCTACAGAGCCGTTGATGGACAGAACAGCACACAGATGTTAAATGGCGCCTAGGTTTCACCGGTAACAAAGGCCCAGCAATTACTAACGTAAAGCATTGAAATTCATAATTTTTTAGGCAATTAAAAACGTGATGTGGGTTTAGTATTTGCATGTCAGGGGACTTATTGGAAGGGTAGAGAGGGGACAAGAGGCCATGCTTTCAGACTTAAATCAGAGAGATAACTGCTTGTAACATGGAAGCTGCACTAGAATAGTCTCATTAGAATGCGTAAAGAAGTTAGTTGCCCCTACACAAAAATGTTTGCCCCTGCCCCACCGCCCGTGAAGTTAGTGCCTCTCCCAACATTTGAAGGGTTAGCTCCTCCAAAAAGTAGGTTGTGTTGCACACCTGAACACAAGCACACACACCATTCACCATACTCTCACACGCACACCCAGACACCCATAAATTTCAGTGTGCACCCTTTCACCAAACAGGCCCACCCAGGCAGCCACCCATACATTTAAGTGTGCACCCTTTCACTATACACTCACACAGGCACACTCAGGCAACCACCCATACATCATGCACTCACTCATTCATGTACATTAAATTATAAACATATATATATATATAAATATATATGGATTTTGTAACAGAGGTTTATGACAACAATATCATTGAATCTGCCTATATTAAGGTATGGGGTCTCTCTAGGGATAAACTCCTTTATGGCACAAGTTCCAAAAAGTCAACTAACAATGATGATCTCAGTTTGATTGTAACCTATGACAATGCCTCTTCGAAAGTCCACGGAATTGTCCAGAAGCATTGGCGTGTACTCACTTTGGACAAGGATTTGTGTCCTTTGCTCTCTTCGCGTCCTACCCTAACTTACAAATGAGTACCCTCCCTTAGAGACAGACTGGTTTCCAGTTTTTTGCCTCTGTTACAAAAGAACCCTTTTTCTAAATGGATGTCTGTTGCTCCGTTAGGTTTTACCAAGTGTCATAAATGTAAGGTCTGTGCTCATGCTTTGGTACAAAAGTCTTTTAAACATCCAATCACTGATGTCATCTTTGAAATCAAATGCTCTATCAATTGCGATACGGCATTTGTAGTCTATGTACTTTCATGTCCATGCTTGAAATGGTACGTAGGCAGTACCACCTGCAAACTCAAACTGAGAATTCTTCAGCATTTAAGAGCTATTGAGAATTCCGACCCTACGTACCCTATGGCTAAACATTTCAAATAAAACCATGGGAATGATTTCTGCCTTTTGATCTTCTTCGGAGTGGCACATGTTCCCATACATCAAAGAGGCGGTGATCAGACATTGAATTTAAGACCATTAGAAACCAAGCTTAACCTAAATTTTGAAACTAAGACCCCAAATGGTCACAATATAGACGAGGAGCTCTATATCTTTCTTGGAGTATAAACATCTGCCTTTATCTCACAGGCCTCAAATAAAAATGGATCTATCCTGTTCTTCATAATTTGTATATTGGGGTTTCCTTTATTCCCCCTGCCCCCCTTTTTTGGGTTTCTTTAGCTGTTGCATGTGTGCTTTCTTTGGTTTTTTAAGAAGGACCACGTTTATATGGTTTGCCATTTCTGCTCTACTGTGTGTGGGATCTCTGCATGATTATTCATCTTTTATTCCCCCCTTTTTTTCGTAGGTTGAAGTTTACATTGCTGCATCTTTGTCTTTTTTGTCTTTGATTTTGCAAATTCATACGTTTCGTTGTTGGAGTAATTCTGTGGTACAGTACATAATCTTGGGTTTGTTTTTCACATCATTTACTAATTTGTATACTTTAGCAGAAATTACGTCAACTTTGACGTGCAGTGATGAGTACTTTAGTGTATTTTTCTTTTGCACTCTTTGAGGCCTCAATGTCAGGCGCATTTTACTTCATGCATCAGAATGTCAGTCTGACCTCTCGACTTGGCTATATATCTCTCTTTAACAGTGCAATCACTAAATATGCTGTCACTTTGTAAAGATTGTTGTGTACTAACCCAGTTAGCATATGGCCTTGCACCATGCTTTGTATGCTTCTAGCTATGCACTATGCACTTTATTATTCTATCCTTCATGTTTGAAATAATTTTATGTTGTGCTTCAAAGCAATAATTGCACTGATGTACTATGTCACCTTTTACCATGTTTGCTGCTAGATCGAATAACATGGTATAAATATGCACTTTACTTATGAAATGCTGCTTTCTGCACTGCACCAATCCAGATTGCATATGGCCTTGCACCTTGCTTTGAATGCTGCTAGCTATGCACTATGCACTTTATTAGCCTATCATTCATGTTTGAATTAATTCCATGTTGTGCTTCAAAAGCGATAATTGTACTAATGCACAAGGTCACACTTTACTATGTGGGCTCCTAGCTCGAATAACGAGGTACATACAGGCACTTTAGTTCTGAAATATGTTATAATGTACTCATGTGCCATGATTTATTTTACTGTGTATATGGTCAGTACCAAAACGCTGCACAACAAATGTGTACTTTTGCTTTTGAAATGCTGCCAGTCCTGTAACGAATTTACAAATATGCATTTTATCCTGAAATGCTGCTTTCCGTATTATATTCCATTCAGGACACCCGCATGAATTTCATGCTTGGCTATGTTCACCTATGACTCTGGGTCGGGACTGTCATGATTCTGCATACATGGATGACAAGCTAATTAATGCAGCATTAGCCAGGCTTGGTCGGAAATGCATTTTATTTTCTACATGTGCCATTGTTTAAACAGAACTTGTATCTGTTTGTACTGTACCTTAAAACTGTTTCTCCTGTGGGCATCTTACCATACCGCTGTATTCTATTAAAAGATGCCTGCCGCACTGGCTATACTGAAACCTACCTATTATGTTTGCAGTGGACACAATAGTAGGACTGATGCTGGTCCTTTTAACACTGCTGTTTACCTCAATCCTTTACACGTGAGCAAGCGCCGAGTGGAGCGCGAAACGCGTCGTGCTGAGCACGTTTTGCCCAAGGGTGTCCTGCCTCTGTTGTGTGTGTGTGTTGCTGTCCAACAGCTTGACAAACGTTTTTCTTAACAATAAAATTTGTAATTTATTACGATTTGAGTCAGAGGTTTTTTTCTTTTCTGACTCAATACACGTGGAGATCTCTTCTCGCCTGGAGTGCGGTTTGTCTTTCCTTCTTTTTCTCGTGACCTCCAGGCAGACCTATTGTTACACTATGCGGGGCACTGTTGGAAAACCTATCGCGGTTTGTGGATGAAACACTGATTACTTTTGTTACCACCTTGCCCTCCTACTTAAGGGACACTAAGGATTTTTTGAGCAGAATAGAGGGTATCCCATGGGAAACTTCCTACTTGTTAACAACTCTAGATGTGGTCTCTCTCTACACTTCAATTCGACACGAAGATGGCCTCAAAGCTTGCGAGCATTTTCTGTACACCAGGTCTATGAACTATATGCAACATGGCACCATGATATTGGAGATGATCAGATTTTGCTTAACCAATAATTGTTTTTTGTTTAACAAGGAGTATTTTATCCAACTTCAAGGCACTGCCATGGGCACCACGTTTGCTCCCTCATATGCTAATCTAACCATGGGGTGGTGGGAGAAGTTTGTTGTCTGGCATTCAGGCAACACTTTATACACAGACAAAATAATCTTATGGCTGCGATATATTGATGATCTGTTTGTGATCTGGGATGGCAATGATCAAGAATGGCTAGACTTTGTGAGGATGTTAAACATTAATAATTTAAACCTCCAATTTACTGAGAACCATAGCAAGACGGAGGTAGTTTTCTTGGATATTGCAATTAAAGTAGTTAATGGAGAACTCACTAGCAGCCTACACAGAAAGCCAACCAGCTCAAACATACCACTACACGCAAAGAGTAGCCATCCCACAGCCCTAAAATGGAGCATTCCGTATGGCGAATTTATACGTATACGTAGAAATTGCTCAAACATCAACACCTTTGACAGTGAATGCGCCTGGATGGCCCAGAGATTTAAAAATCGTGGCTACCCAATCAAAATATTGGAAAGAGCATTTCTAAAAGTTAGAGACATGGATCGCTCCCTCTTACTGACTTCTAATTCTGTGCAAACGAAAAATACAGAGAACACAGATACACGTTTAATTTTGACCTTTGGTAACGGGGCGCGTAAAATTCGCCAAGTATTACAAAAGCACTGGCATGTTCTAATATTAGATGAACACTTGGGCGAGATTCTAACACCCAAAGTTAACATTACATTTCGTAGATCACCTTCAATGAAAGATACCCTGGTGCCTAGTTTTATGAGCCCTCTGATTAATCAAACAGGAGCCAGTTGGATGAACATCAAGAGACCGGGCTTCCAAAAATGTTCCAAATGTAAAGCATGCACCTACGCAGTCAATACTAGCTGTTATTTACATCCTATTCTAGGGAAGAACATTAAGATTGTGTCCAGAATAACTTGTGAAACCGAATACGTGGTATATGTGTTGAATTGCCCATGTAACAAATGGTATGTTGGTAGCACCAAAGGACAACTCAAATTAAGGGTACTACAACATATCAGGGCAATAAAGCATGCCGATCCAACTTACCCTATGGCTCTACATTTTAAGCATCAACATGGGGGCCAACTAGAGGGTTTTACTTTTTTCGGCATACACACAATTACTAAACCACTCAGAGGAGGTAATCGCGAGTTAGCATTACGACAGCTGGAAACCAGGTGCATTTTGGACCTAGAGACTAAGAAACCCAGGGGTCACAATTTAGATGAGGAATTGTATACCTTCCTGGGAACATGAATCTTAAGTTTATAATGTCTCTAACCTGCTCTTATCATTCAGTACATGTCCCATAGTGGACTCCTGATGCTACTAGTAAAAATGGAACTATCATATGTTTATTTACGAAATATTGGGTTGGTACTTTGCTTTCATAGCTGTGATGCAGTTTTTAAACATTGGTTTTTAATAGGTAACCACATAGGTTTTTATCTTTAGAGGTTGCTATAACACAGAGATTTTTTAACTTGACTGTACCTGTTTTGTGGCGTCATATCGATGATAATCCTATGCGGACTCTATAATAGAAGGGTTTTATCTATACTCTATTGCCGATACATTCTTACCTCTATAAAATCTTTGGTGCAAATATATAGATTTATATGAAAGAGACACATTCTTTACCTTTTATACGACTAATATGGTTCTCTTTTTAGTATTATGAATTTGGATGTTTTATGCACTATGCACTTTATGATCTAGCAATTGTTTGCACGCACTTTGCACTTTATAAAAAGGAAACTTTTGCGGAATGATGAACAGAGCAGACGTCCATGCACATACCTCAGAATGTGAAAAAATCTAAACTTATAGAGATTCGCTTCATTTGACATATATTGGATAATGTATCCATTTAGTAAAGCATAAAGCTGAGAGGCTTATATGAATAAGAGAGGTATGTGCATGGACGGAGAGCACTATGCACTTTATTTTATTGCTGCTATGCATGTAATTTCGCTGCTGGAATGCTATTTTTGCACAGACATCCAAATGTTTTATACTTGGCAATTTTGCACATATCATATACCGTCTGTATGCACCTAGTCCGAGGTTTATTTGAGTACGCTAGACTCTACTTTGCATAGGTTACCATTGCTAATTTATGATCATGTAGCTAGGAGTTACATCTGACTAATTCCGCCTTTTTTGATGCATTGACAAACGCATTCTTAGACATATAAATTATGTCTAAAACTATGGCATATTGCTGAAATTGAAAAATACATGATTGGTTTGTGAAAATAATGCATTTTTTTATATCACATACTGTGTGTCTATTATGCGCTTACAAATTATGAAAGTAATTCATGTGGCACATATTAGAGGACAAAGTTAGAACTCCTCCATGAGTAATCACATACTGTTGAATCGTTCCAATATGGCTGCCTTACAAAACATGATGAACGAACAGTCCATAGCAGGAGGACACTCTCTATGTGAAATCAGAGAGTCAGCCTGGGGATAAATTGCAGTCCATTCTCTGTGTTGTTGGTAAACCCACGTGATCAAGCGGTCTGTGCACCGCGAAACGCGTCGTTCTTTGTTTTCCTTCCTGATGTACTCACACCAATAAAGAAAATGTGTTGCCAGGAGTGCTGAGGAGTTTTCTTCCACTTTCTTTTGCTGCAAGGATACTGGTTCTTGATTGCAGCTGTTCTCTGGAGTGCATTCCACTTGCTGTCTTTTTTTAAAAGGCATTCTTCTCATATATATATATATATATATATATACACACACACACACACACTCTTACATTCACGCACACACATTTAAAGAAAATACATTTTCTTACCTTTAATCTGATAGTCCAGGGAACGAGGCCTTCATCCACCTGCATCAGCCAGGTACACTTGTTCCCGTCATCTGCGGAGGATCTTAAGGCCTCCATGTCATGGGGTGGAGGGGAGCCCTATAACTTACAAAATAAATGTTTTCTTTTTGGAGTCACTCTGCCTTCTGCGAGGAACTGGAGGGTATTCTCCCATGTGCGGATCCTCCTCTAAGGTGGCCAGGGAAAGGCAATCGCTTTTGGATTCGGACCATGGGGGTGGATATGCGAGGGAGAATCACCTGAGTGGAGGGTCCTTGGGGAGAGGATATCTGCAGGTGAGTCATGATATCCCCTTTTTCCATATTAACATTAAACCTACCCTCCACCTTCCTTCATGGGTTTTTGTTGATCTGTACCTCTTGCACAAACACACTATAACTGTAAAATGTGGAAACGAGGAAGAGGCGACTGGAAGCAATAGACACTTCTAGTCAGTTTCACCACCTTAATACTGAGACGAGGAAGATGCATGTGAAGGATCAGGCAAGTCCATCCAATTGTCAGAATGAGGGTCAGGCAAAACTACCAGCACCTGCGGCCTATTGAGAGGCCACAGGTGTTTAAAAGCAGACCCACACTGCACTGCAGAGAGAGCCTGCCTGGAGAAAAGGTGGCTGGCATGTGGCGAGAAGCAGACGTGAACCAGACCGGCAAAGGGAATGCTGTGTGGGCCCACGGGAGGAAGAAGATGCTGCAATCTGAGAGAGCCCCGAAAGGACCTATACCCCAATAATGACTAGTAATAAGTATTCCCAACTGGAGCTAGAGAACACAGAGAACTCCTGAATGGCGAGAGACGCAGTCTGAAGGTTGTCTGCGAGCAAGTGCTGCTTGCAGTGACGCTCGATGCCTACCCGGGAGGAGAAAGAGGAACTAAGCCCAGTGCGAAGATGTCCGATGGACCAGACCAACTCCGGTGAGAGTGAAAGGAAAGGTACTGGTACCGGGGTGCCCTGGGGCGAATGCAAGACAGTTAATGTTACTGGAAAAGCAGAAGGTGTGTTACAAGAGGGTTTGGAACCCAGGTGATGCCAAAAGAGTTGTGCATAAATGATCCAATGACTGTGAAGAGATAATGCGACATGGAAAATAGGCCAAGTATTGGGGAAAACACAACGGCTCATATTGAATACCGAACTGAAGAAAATATATGAAAATCGAATGATTTAACAATTTTCACTTCTTTGAACATAGCACAAGCACTGAGAAACAAAGTGAAAGTTGGTATGAGCAATTTTTGAAGTAACCAGAAGCAACTGTGCAAAACAAGTTGATAAACTTGGAAAAGCAAGATGAATGCAAGTTATGGCAAAGCCAAAAGACTGCCAATATACCAAAGCTGAATGCAAGTTTTGGCAAAACCAAAAGATTGCCAATATAAAACAGTGAAATAGAAGTTGTGGCAAAGCCAAAGACTGTAGAAAGAAGCCACAGCAAATGTAAACTGTTAGCACTAGTGCTAGGTGGAAAACCAGTGTTACTCAAGAAAGATCAAGAGCATCACAAAGTGTCAAGGGTAATCGGTTGCCCAGAGGCCAAAGCAGTGTGATATCAGTGCTGAAGTGAAGAAAAGGAATGTATGATACAAGAAAAAGGACTGCCAGTGGGAATTGTGAAATACTGGTGCATTTCAAGAGACTTGAACCTTTTTGGAAATTTGTTGATCTTAGGGAAGGGAGTCCTGAGATACCCTGTAACTGACATATTTTGGGGGAGAAGAGACCCTATGAACTTTCTGGATTGTGTTACGCTTGGGAAAGGGAACCCTGTGCTTTTCTTTGTGGAACTATTTGAACTTGGGGAAGGGGAAGTTGAGCCAAGTGAGCTGGAAGACACTCACATTTTATTTCAAACACTGTTTCTTTTTGATGCTGACATCCCTACACACTGTATATATTTAATTGTGAGCGCAAGCATGGGTTTTGGACACAGACTTTTAAGTTGAACTTACTGACACAGACTGTCTTAGTTTATTTAGGTAGGGAAATCCCACCTTCGTATAGGGAAAGCTAGGTCTTAATCCATCGTGAGATTTGAAATAAAAGTCCTTTTTATTAAGAAAGTGAATCTTTTGTCTGTGTCTTACTTCATGATGCCTTCACACTTTTCTTTTTTAAATTTCTTTATTGGTTTTGAACAACAACAAAACAACAAAAACAAAACATACAATCTGACATGACACAGCATCACTGGCGCGTTGGCATGTTTCTCGGAGCCTGCTGTACTTCCGCAGCTTCGGGGTTTTCAGGGGACCGTGCCATTCATGTCCATCACCTTTGTTGGGTCTACCGCAGAGTTCTTTACAGAGGTGTCTCGTCACGGAGCCCATGCCAGGTTACCTCATTCTTACTCGTTAGTCTGCCGTCCCCATGTGGTCATCACTGTCTCCCTCTTCTCTCGTGTCGAATAGGTCCTGCATCAAAGAGTTCCATGCGGTTAATTTGTGTACTGTTTCCCCTTCCCCTCTTTTCACCGCTCTTATCCACACCGCAGTCTCTGTCTGTGCCCACTTTTGGAGATCTGACCACCATGCATCTATGTTCGGGCCCTCCCTCGACTTCCACGACATTGCTATTCTTCTTTTAGCCAATATGCATATTAAGTCCTTCATTTTTGCTTGGTGCGATTCATGTCTGCTTCCTCTTGGGAAGAGGGCTAGTAGGTATCTCTCTGGATGCTCTGCTTGTAGTTGGAGTCCGCCTTGTGCTATCTTGGCTCTGATTCTGTCCCAGAAGGTCTCTATCACTGGGCATGTCCAGAACATGTGGAGCACGTCAGCGTCCTCTGCCAGGCAGCGTGGGCACCTGTTTTGATTTTCCGTCCGCATCTTGTGCATCCTCTTGGGCGTGAGGTATGCTCGATGTGTGATATATAGCTGTGCCTGCCTGAACCGTGCGTTCCTTGAGACCTTTTTTGGGTATCTTAGCACTCTGGCCCATTCCTGATCGCTAAATGGCCTCCGGAGTTCCTCCTCCCAACGTCGCCTCGTGTTTGGTCCTTGCGGATCTACTGTCTTTAACAATTGTTCATATAACCTGGAGGTTGTGTGGGTTCCCTCTGAGATGTCGTACCATACGTCTAACTTCGTCATCTCCTCCTCCTCCGGGTCTATCCACTCTGGCCA
The DNA here is from genome assembly GCF_040938575.1 of Ambystoma mexicanum. Classification (NCBI taxonomy): domain Eukaryota; kingdom Metazoa; phylum Chordata; class Amphibia; order Caudata; family Ambystomatidae; genus Ambystoma; species Ambystoma mexicanum. Next base: position 1,435,297,004 of record NC_090935.1, read on the forward strand.
TCTTTTTTTTGATATTTCGTATTATGCAATTGTAGAGGATGAATTGGCCTTCATGTATCTCGTGGTCATCCACTATTTCTTGAAAGTCTGCCCACCTCTCCCCTCACCTCAGGTCTCCAATTTGTACTACACCTTTGGCCTCCCAGTGCACTCAGTACATCGCTAGCATGTTCGTGTTTCCCCCCAGGAGGCCCACCAGAGGAATCTGTGTCGAGCACGGGTCTTTCATACCCTGGAATTTCCATGCCCTTTTCCATAGCCCCACTGCGATCTTAAGCATGTTCGGCAGGGTCTTGAGCTGGGGTGTGTTAAGCCACAAGATCTCCCTCAGAAAGTATCGTTTTAGTGTCGGCTGAAAGACAATTGTGTCTATTGTCTCATCTTCTCCCAGCCACTTGACTGCAAACTGCAGCTGTCCTGCTAGGTAGTATTTTTCAAAGTCCGGTAGCCTGATACCGCTGTCTTCGTAGTCTTTCTGGAGAGTCTCCATAGCAATTCTGTTCCTCCCTCCCCCCCATAGGAAATTCCGTGTTATCATATTTAATCTGTTGAAGAAGGCTCTGGGAATGGCGTATGGGATGTTTGTGAAGTAATATAGCAGGCGCGGCAGCACCACCATTTTCAGGAGGGCCGCCCTCCCCATCATCCCCAGCGGGAGTGTTCCCCAGAAGACCATTGATTTCTGTGTTTTTTCCAGTGCCATCAGTGTGTTTGTTCTATGGGTGTCAGCAGTGTCGTGGTGTATTTCTATTCCAAGGTATTTGAAGGAGTTCTGTGCCCATGTCAGGCCCAGGTCTGGAAGGCTGCCCAGGGGGACCCGCCTTAGCCCCGCCAGAGGGAATACCAGGGATTTGTCTTTATTAATTGCTATGCCTGATATTCTGGTATATGCCCCGATCGCCTCTAGGAGGCATGGTAGATTGGCGGCTGGGTTCTCTACGAACAACAGCATGTCATCCGCGTATAGCGAGATTTGATGGAGCACCCCATCTCTGTCTATCCCAGTGTCCCCATACTCTGCTCTAAGGAAGGCCGCGAGCGGCTCTAGAGCCAGGATGTATAATATTGGCGACAGTGGGCATCCCTGCTTGGTTCCCCTATGTATCCTCTACTCCTTTGAGATGAATCGCCCTGTCTTCACCCTTGCTCTGGGATCGTTGTATAGCAGTTTGATCCACCGGAGGAATCCCTCACCAATGCCGAAGTGGGCGAGTACGCTCACCTGCCACTCCCAACGCACCGAATCAAACACTTTGACAGCATCCAGGGACACTATTGCGCTCTCGCCTTGTCTTTGATTTGTCTCATCTAGTACATGGTGCAATCTGCGAAGATTCCACAACGTGTTCCTCCCCGGGACGTAACCCATTTGGTCCGAATGGATCAAAGTGGGCACAACTTGTTTTAGGCGGTTGGCTAACACCGCCGTCAGAATTTTAGCGTCCTGATTAATAAGGGAGATTGGCCTATAGGAGGCACATTGCTTGGGCGGCTTCCCTGGTTTTAGGATCGGGACTATCGTCGATTCGGACATGCTGGGTGGCAGCCGGTTGCTCTCGTATGCGCCTTGATACGTATCAAGTAGCTTCTGGGAGATGGTACTCTTAAATGTTTTATAAAACTCCCCCGGGATTCCATCTGGGCCCGGGGTTTTCCCAGTGGGGAGCCCCATAATCACGCCCTCTATTTCCTGTACCGTGATGGGTGCGTCCAACGACTGAGCCTGTTGTTCTGCTAATTTTGGTAATCTAAGTTCTGCTAGTGCATCCACTATGTCCTCTGGATCTATCTCCGGGTTTGGGGCATATAGTTGTTCGTAGAATTGGGCAAATAGGTTGTTAATATGTTCCTGGTTTCTGATCTCTTTTCCTGTATGATCTTCTAACACTGTTATGGGGTCTCTTTTGTTTTCCTGTCTAGTAAGCCATGCTAAAAGTCTACTGGGTTTATCCCCTTCCGCGTGTAGGCGTTGTAGATACATCCCGTAGTTCAACCTTCCCAGTTTTTCCCAGAGTACCATACAATCTGACCTGAGCTCCACCAGCTCTCGGGGCTCACTCCCTCCCGCTCCTGCTTGTCGCTCTTTCGTTTCTATCACCTTCTCAAGTTCACTGAGCTCTTTCATAGCTGCCCCCGTTAGTCCCCCTGTCCTACCTATTGCCGCCCCCCTTATCACCACTTTGAACGCGTCCCATAGTGTGGCACTACTTTCCACGCTGCCCTCATTCTGCTCAAAGTAATCCTCTATGGACTCCTGGAGGTGTTCCTCCAGCTCTCCCTCCCTTAGGGCCTCTGCCCGAGCCGCCAGGTTGGTATCGGGGCTTTCCTGTGGGTGTGTGCCCATGTTGCCAATACTGGGGCATGATCGGAGAGAGTGTGCGTGCCTTGATAGTGATTTCTGTAAAATCAAGTAATGATTCCCTGCCCGTAAATATGTAGTCTAACCGTGTAAATGTCCCATGCGGTGCACTGTAGCGTCCGTACCCCCTTCATCCCCATGTACCTGTCTCCAGATGTCGACCAGTTGTAATCCCTCGAGGGTCCTGTGCAGTTCCTTGGCCGGGGCGCTGGCTTCCTGTGCCTGTCATCCGACCTGTCCAGCAACGGGTTCAAGGTGCAATTGAAGTCGCCGGCCCAGATGAACGTCGCCTCCCTATACTGGGCCAGCCTGGGCACCAACCTTTTAAAGAAGTCTGCTGCGTCACAATTTGGGGCGTAGGTGTTGATCAGGCACACTTCCCTATGTTCCAGCATGCCGTGTACCAGCACCAACCTTCCCTCCGGGTCTGACTCCTGCCGGAGCATTTGGAACGGGACCCCTGGGGCAATCCATATCAGTACTCCCCGTGCATAGTTCGAATACGTGGCGCTGTATGTTTGTCCTCCCCATTTCTTGCTCACCCTGGCCTGCTTTTGTGAGGTTAGATGCGTTTCCTGGAGCATCACTATCTTGACCTTCGTTCGGTTTAGCCATGCGTAGACCGTAAGTCTCTTGACGCACCCATTAAGGCCTTGCACGTTCAAGGTGACTATTGCCGTGCTATCTGGCCCCATTGTTCTTCATGCGGTCTGGCTTCCTCGTCCCACAGCCGTGTCTCCGTGTCCTGCCCTCTACACTCCCTGTGCGGGAGCCTCCTACGGTTCCTGTTGCGGGGCCCCCCCATCTGGTGCGCCCATGATTTGCCATCTCTAGTCCTTTGCTGTAGATAACTCTGGTCGCCTTCTACTCGTATCTCCCCTTCATCCTTTGTGGTCGTTTCCCTGTTTCCTGCGCCATATGCTGTCCATTCACTACACTCAACGTCTTTAACCCAAACAAGAACTAATGAACAAACGCCCAGCCACCCTTCCCCTGCTCGGGCTCCACCGCTTCTCTCATTGTACTCCCTTGGAAGGGGCTGACTTGCAGCGGCGTGATGCCTTAAAACTGGCATCTAAACTTGTTGATCACTCTCACTGTGCGGGGCCGTCACCTTTCTCAGTCAACTTTGACTGAAGTGAGGTTGATCGCTTCTTCATACTTGTCTTCCGGCTTAGTTGTTTATCGATAATGTGGTATCATTGAGCTTGACTGCGTTTTCTCTCTCTCGTTTCGCCTTATCAGGGTCTGTTCATGTTATTGTTGGCGTTTCTCTGCCTTAGCTCGGGGATGCCCTGCGCGTCCATCCACCTGTGGGCCTCCTCCGTCGAATCGAAGAAGCATGTTTTATCCTGGTGTATCACCTTAAGTTTGGCAGGGAACAACAGCATGTATCTCACCCCTGCACACCTGAGTCGTTCCTTCGTTGGGCCGAACTGTGTTCTCTGCTTTTGGACCAAGGCTGGATAGTCCGGGTACATTGTGATCTTAGAGGAGTGTCTGACGATCCCCCCCCCCCCTCTTGAGAATGCCAGTATTTTGTCTCTGTCTTTGAAGTTCATGATCCTGGCAATTATCGGTCTCGGGGGGGCACCCGGTTTGGGTCTTTTTGTCAGTGCTCTGTGTGCCCTCTCCACCATAAAGCCCTGAGACAGCTCCCCCACCCCTACCTCCTGGAGGAGCATGTTTTCTATGTACTCCCTAGGGTCGCTACCTTCTTCGCCTTTCGGAAGTTTAATTACACGGATGTTGTTCCTCCTAGCTCTTCCCCCGGCATCCTCCACTCTCCGTTCCAGGGCCTTGACTCTTTGCAATACTTCCGTTAATTGCGTCTGTGTTGTGGCGACCCCTGCCGTGTTTTGCTGCACCTGTTGTTCCGTCGCCACCACCCTCTCCGTCAAATTCCTTGTATCCTGACGAAGGAGGCCCACATCCACCATCACCGCATCCAGTTTGTTTTCTAGCAATACCTTCAGGGCCCCTATTGCAGCGTCCATTTTGTTTTCAAGAGATGCCTTCATGGCAGCTATTGCCTCTATGATTGTGCCCTCGTTTGCGCCTTCTGTCGGTTGAGGTGCATTAGCTACAGCCATTTCCATGTCTGTTGACGTTGTCTGTTTTTGCCCAGGTGTCTTGGAGTAGGTGTCCATGGTGCTCTGCTTGGTCTTCCCTTCAATTTTCTTATTTGGCATTGTGTCCCTGTGTGTTTGTCCCCTTTCGATCTTGTGGACAGCTGGGCCAAAGGTGGGGGGGCGTCGTCCCCAAAGTGGGATGCCAGTACCAAGTCCAGATATTTGCCTCTAGATGTACCTCATGAGGTGGTCCCCGAGTTTCCTCTCTTGGGTCCTCCTCCGCCTTCTACAGGTATCTCGATCGTGCACTGTAGCCCTTCACCTTATCGCCAGGGTGCCCTTGGGGCGGGCGGCTCTCTGCTTGGTGCGTGTTGGCGCCTAGGGAAGCGGGCCACCTTCCCTCACTCCAGGGCTTCTCCGCCAGCGCCGGGAGGCCTTTCCCCTATGCCGCTCACTTCAGCGACCTGGAGCCTCGGGCACACCCGCACACCCGTTGTCTTCTCCACGGGCCCCGGCCCGCTCACCGTCGGGAATCCGCAGCGTAGCGACCTCTCTTTCGCTGTCCGTGTACGTCAGCCTCTCTGCGGGGTCTGTCTCCTCCGGGGCCGTTCCTTCCCTCGCTGAGGCGCCCGCGCCCTTTTCCTGCTGTGCCTGTTTTTCTGCGGTTGGCTTCAGTTTTCTGTTTTCCTCCCCACTGGGCTGGGGGGGTCGGCTGCCGCAGGATCGCTGGCTGGTCTGCTCCCAGGCCCAGCCGTATCACCGCGGGGATCTTCTCTCTACTTCGAGGTCGCGGCTCCGTCCGCCATCTTGGATTTTCGCCGGGCTTTCTTACGATCGGGCGTTTTACTATGTAAACGCTCCGTTTTTGCTCGGGATTTCCCTCAGCTGCTGTAGGATTACTTCTTCCTCCTTACTCTGCATTCAGGACGCTGCAGCGTGCGCTAGGATGTGTCTAATTCAGATATGTGCCAAATCGTAACGGGAGCTCCGTCTCAAGGCGACCACACTCCATGGGCTCAGGCCACGCCCCCATGATGCCTTCACAGTTCCTAAAGAAATTATTTCTGTTACGGTTCGGTCCTTTAAAGGAAATAATTTCTTTACTTTGTGGCCTTAATAGTCAGACCTGCATTCTGCAGTGCCTGTAGATCTTGTTTCAGGTGGGATAAGTGATCCTCTCAGGTGTGGCTGAACACAGTAATGTCATCTAAATAGGTGACACTGAAGTTTTCCAGCCCAGACTAAACCTGGTTAACCATCTGCTGAAAAGTGGCAGGGGCATTCTTCAATCCGAAGGGCATCACAGTGAATTGAAAATGCCCCACTGGGGTTGAGAATGCTGACCTCTTTCTCATGCCATCTGTCAAGCCGACCTGCCAGAGGTACTCATGTACTCAGAGCTTGTCAATGAGCTCATCTGTCCTAGGGTGAGCATCTATCTTCATGATAGAATTGAGCCCCATGCAGTCCACACAAAAGCGAACTACAGTCTTCCCACCACTTGTCTTTATAGGGAACAGTACCACTGGGCTAACCATGGGCCTGCGGGATGATTCTATCACTCTATCACTCCTACGGACAACATCTTGGAAACATACTTCTTGATGGTATCCCTGACCTTAACGGACATCCAGTGAATCGTACTCTTCACCAGCATACTGTCTCCAGTGTCCACATCATGGGTGCAACAATCTTTGCGACCTGGTGTCAGCAAAAACAGACCGCCAAACTGTCCCAGTAAATGGTAACCTTCTGTCAGTTGCTGTTCTGACAGGTTCGTTGCAAGGTTGACACCTTCAACTGACCCATCTGTGGCTTCAGTGTGCAGGAGTTCTGGGAGGGGATCAGTCTCCTCCTCAGTCACTAATGCCATGAGTCATCCCAGTAATAATGGGGTTTTAGCCGGTTGACGTGAAAGACCCTGCACATCTGTTTAAGTCCTTTCACGTCAATGAGATAATTCACCTGACATTTTCCAGCACACAGTAAGGCCCAATCCACTAGTCCTGAAGGGCACTGGGTTTTACAGGCTCCATAATCCACACCCAATAGCCTGGAGAATAGACTGTCACTGTGGCCTTCTGGTCGTGCCAGTGCTTTATCAGCTCCTGACTGGCCTTTAGTTTTTTCGTCAACTCTTCCATGTACTTTGCCATTCTAGACTGAAGGACAAGTACATAGTCCATCACATCTCGCCCAGGGGATGAATGGTTTCCCTCCCATCCTTCATTCACTAGACTGAGGGGACCTCATAAAGAGTGTACAAACATTAAAGGGGCTAAGCTCTACTCCGTTCTGTGGCACCTCCCTATAGGCAAACAGAAGGCATGGAAGGAGAATATCCAATTTTCTTCCAAGCCACCTATCATGCCTTTCACTGTCTTGTTGAACCGCTCAACAAGCCCATTCATTTGTGGATGGAATGATGTAGAGAACCGGTAGGTGACTTCACACTCTTCCCACATAGCCTTAATTTATGCGGATATGAAGTTTGATCCCCTGTCAGAAATTACTTCCTTGGGGAATCCAACACAGGAGAATATCCCAATCAGAGCTTTCCCAACCATGGGGGCTTTGATGCTCCTCAGAGGGACAGTGTCAGGGTACCTTGTGGCGTGTCTACCACCACCAAGATGCATCTGTTCCCTGAGCTGGTTTGGGGATCCAAAGGACCCATAATATCCATGCCTAATCTCTCGCAAAGGGTCTGGTTGGCTCTAGGATTGGAACCTGCCCATGCTAAGCACCATTTATAGGTTGGAAGGTTTGTTCTGGTGTCGCAAGATCACAGGAGTGGTTAGGGGTTTAGCCAGGACCCCAATTTGGTGCGTATGAGAGGTGGGTTTACTCCTGGTTATCTTGTCTGATTCGGTATCAATAATCCTTCTAACACGGTAGTTAGTGCGATACAGGTTCGCTTTTATTGATGGTTTATGAAAGATTCCACTTGATACAATGATTAGTGTGTAGAACACTGTTATGGCATTTTATGCCTTGGTGCGGTCAGCCGACACGTGTTTCAACCCAACCGGGTCTTTCTCAAGGCAAGTATGTCATGCTGCGGTCCCTGGGTGGGGTTCTTGTTTTATTGTGGGTGGCTGTCCTTATGGCAGTCTAGCTCCTATTGGGCTCTTCGTCCGAGTAGTGTCTGTGATGCGTTGCTCCCTGCGGCTTCAGTGAGCCCAATAGGAGCTAGACTGCCATAAGGACAGCCACCCACAATAAAACAAGAACCCCACCCAGGGACCGCAGCATGACATACTTGCCTTGAGAAAGACCCGGTTGGGTTGAAACACGTGTCGGCTGACCGCACCAAGGCATAAAATGCCATAACAGTGTTCTACACACTAATCATTGTATCAAGTGGAATCTTTCATAAACCATCAATAAAAGCGAACCTGTATCGCACTAACTACCGTGTTAGAAGGATTATTGATACCGAATCAGACAAGATAACCAGGAGTAAACCCACCTCTCATAATCTCTCGCAATGCTGCCCAACCACGGGCCTTTGTGGCACCACCTGACTTGCCAGAAACTTGACAAGTTGGGCAGATCCGGACAAATGCCTTAACTTTTACGCCAAACTGCGGCCGGTAAAAGTGCACAACTGGTCCAATGTCTTAGTCACTCCCAAGTGACCTACTAAAGAAATTTGGCGAGCCAAAACCCAAAATGAACTTTCTGTGGCATTTGGGAATCACCAACCTTCTGAGTCTTTTGGCTTACTGTACAGGAGCCAATCCGCCAAGTACACTTTGAACACTCCAGGGGCCTCGCGCTTAGCCTGCTCCTCCGCCTGCTTTTGCAGACAGACCAGAGTGGGACATTCTTTCTGGGCTTTAAAGAAGTCAGTCTAATCAGGCCCCCAGCTGATGCAAACTCATCCAGCTTGATGCAGGCCCTTCAGATCTATGCTCACCTCGTCCACCACCTCTAGTTTTTGACCTGCACCAGGCAAGTGACCTACTAAAGAAATTTGGCGAGCCAAAACCCAAAATGAACTTTCTGTGGCATTTGGGAATCACCAACCTTCTGAGTCTTTTGGCTTACTGTACAGGAGCCAATCCGCCAAGTACACTTTGAACACTCCAGGGGCCTCGCGCTTAGCCTGCTCCTCCGCCTGCTTTTGCAGACAGACCAGAGTGGGACATTCTTTCTGGGCTTTAAAGAAGTCAGTCTAATCAGGCCCCCAGCTGATGCAAACTCATCCAGCTTGATGCAGGCCCTTCAGATCTATGCTCACCTCGTCCACCACCTCTAGTTTTTGACCTGCACCAGGCAACTCTGAAGTCACTGAGTCCCCTGCTACCAAGGTAGGGTCCTCAGTGGGTACTGGTCCCTCTCCCACAGGAGAGGTGACTCAGCAGTCAGGGGCTACCGGCCACGCCGGTCCCTTCAACAAGCCCTCTGGAAGCACTTCAGGCCCTAAGGCTCTGAGAGTGTTCAATCTGGTATCAGGAAGATCATTACCAAACATATATGGGACAGGGATGGATTCTTTCACCACTACATGGCCCTGGATAGTTTCATCTCGCCAACTGAACTCTACTATCGCCAAGGGGCACTTATTCTTTCCATCAAACCCACTGACGCAACAAACGGGCCCATCAATATACTAGCCTGGCTGTACCCACTGCCAGGTGACAGCAGTGAGGCTAGCCGTGGTGTCTCAGACCACAATTTTGTGTCCATTGATATACACATGGTCTCAATAGAGTTGAGTATTATTGGGAACTGGGATCTCTTCTGGAGACCTGGCACCGTTTCCACCCAGTGTAACCAATCCACATTCGGCCACTCCTTGGCCTAGTGGGAAGTCCTCCTCTAGGAGGCCTACACTAATGATGACCTCCGCCACATGTCCAACATTCACTATGGCTTGCTTGAGTAAGCCCTTGCAAGCAGGATCCCACTTCCCATGGTCCAGCTCCTTACTCACAAAACAAACTTTGGGTGGTGAGAATGCAGGTGGCCTAGTGCTAGGGGTGCCTGCACTCTTCTTTTCGTGGGGTTCGGCTGAAGTAAAGTTTTGGGATTTTCCTTCATTCTTTTGGGGATGACCTGACTTAGAAGAGGATTGGGTTGGACCTTTGTCCTTCCCATCCTTGTTAACTTTATCTGAAGATTTCTCTTACAGTTTGGGTGTGCTCGCCTGAGCCTTTTTCTGGACTCGAGCACTCACAAAACTGTTGGCAGCCTTTGGAGGCTCCCTAGAGTCTGTGACAGTCTTGGCCGCAAGATGCTGGTGTAGGTCAACCTCACAATTCTTCAATGCATGCTCACACGCAATCAAATTGTACATCCCTTTAAATATGTCAACTATGTTACCAGCCACCACGCCCGCTCAGATATTCCAATGACAAGTGTGTGAATGCTTCAAATGTCTGCCCACTTTTCTTCCTGAGTTCCCTGCAGCTCTTGAGATACTGTTCAGGGGTTTTACAGAATTTTCTGGTGAGGGCCACCTTTGTGCTCCCATAAACGGGCCTTTCCTCTGGGGTTAACTGACGAATTGCATCAGTCTCTTGTGTCGGCAAGTGACTCATCAGGGCTGCACCCCACAGTACTTGGTCCTCCTGCTGTAGCTGAAAAGCAAGCTTGAACACTTCAAACAAGTCAAAAACATCCTTCCCCACCTCGTAAGTCTGCACTATGTCTTTGGGGCTGTGGCATCAGGGTTTATCCCAGGCACCCTGGTTTGAGCCACTACTGCTGCTTTCGCTAAAGGTGGATCTGTTGGCCTCCTCCTTCTCATCGAGTGCTAGTCTGCAGAGCTCTATGGCGGCAAAGTCCCGCTCCATTGTGACCTTGTCCCGCTGTTTTTGTTCCTTCAGTGCTAGTCTCCTCTCCTCTAACAGGAGCTTTCTAGCCGCTACATCATTAAGAGCCGAGACAATTACTGATCCACTTAGGGACTGTACCGATGCGTGGGACCAGCGGGATGCCACACTAGCCCCTGACATCCATGACACTCTAGAGTGTTGAGAAACCATGCTTGCACCGCGGCAGGATGGTTGGTGAGAAACACTGCTCATGCTGTCTTCTTCGTCATCTTCCACACCCCTCACAGAAGGACTTCTTCATTTGGGTACCCAGGGTCTAACCCGTCCCCTGGGGTCTACTCCCCAACTGCCCTCGCTTCTACCCAAGCTTAGAGGCTGGTCAGCAACTCAGGTTTATTAACCTTAGCGCTGTGGGGATGTCCCCTCTCTTGACATAGGACATCCTTGCTCAAGCCTTTCACATTCCCTATGTCAAGATCCATGATTATTAAACAATACCTAGCGGTGTATAAACGTTGCCTACAACAGTACTTTGGGTGACTAAACTGTGTGCAAGGCTCCAACTCGATCTGACCACCTGCGACCAATGTGACAAATCAACTTCCGGGGCACCAGTGGTCCAAGGATGAATATGAGGTTTCTAAACCATCAATCAGCACCACAACTTTAGTATACCAGAAAGGATCCGAACAGATTGGAAACACAAGCAAATTATAAACCTCCTTGTCCAATTTTGGTAGCGTGGATGGAACATCAAGCTCATCTCAGAAAGGTTGTGGATTGTTCGTTAGTTGCAACATCGTGAAAATATAATTACCCAAGGTACTGTTCAGTCAAGGATGTACAAAAATATCTACTTTATTATTATTACAACAGACAGTTCTAGCAACACTACGAAATACAACCCACCCTGTACAGGAATGTAATAATGAAAAGGGATGCACTCTGGATATGGACAGGAGGGTATTCGGTATAGCAAATAATCACAACTGTTTAGGGATACTTGGTTTCAGCCCAAAGGGGCCAAGGGGTCTTAAAATGTCACTTAGGCGTTCAGAGAGGGACCAGGGGGACAGAACTAATATGTACCTTGTGCTTGTAGGGGGGTTTTGGTGCTCAACAGAGTCAAGTTGGTTTCAGGGTGCTTTGCAGCTTCTGTGACAGAGTTCAAGACAGGCGCCACCTGCAGTTATCAGGCGGCAACCAGTTTGGCGAGCGTGGCTGGACATACGGCTGCAGGCTGGCCTACATGGTGGCACAGGGTAAGGAATTGTTGTCTCAGTGCTGATCGGTGGTTCTGAAGCACTGGTTGAGATGTCTCGGATGGCTTTAAGCGACTGTAGTGTAAAAACAGTGTTGCAGTCGGTTGAGCTTGAGGGGCTCGACTGGCTCAAAAATGTCCTATAAGGTGAATATCGGTAGATGCTTGTCAGTGGACTTCTAGCTTCTTCACTGGGCTTGTGTCATCCTTTAAGGCGGACGGCCCAGAGCTGTGGAGTGTTTTGCAGGCAGCTGCCTTGTCCTTGGTTCTCTGGTACTTCCCACGTAGGATGCTTGCTGCAGAGCCTAGCAGGGCACTCTGTGTGCTGGCTACGTACCAGTTCTGGAGCTGCTGGAGGGTCCTCTGGATTTGATATCTCTCTCTGTTCCCTGGAAGATGTTTAGGAGAGGGATCTTGCTTCCCTCTTTGCGATCCTGGCCTTTCTTCACTGGTGGAAGATGCAAGGCAGACTGTACCTTCAGCCAGGGTCCAGTGATGAGTTAAGCCTTCTGCTTCTGGCAAAGTCTTCAGATGGTCTTCCAAAAGAGGGGCTTGGCCCTCTTTTAAAGCCAATTGGACCAAAGGGATTGGTGTATGCTAAGCCTACCATAATGAACCAAACCTGTTTCACCACCAACAATCTCCTGTATGCATGAGGTCATAACCAGAGTCCTTTGCAACAGAAAAGGCAAAGGGGTGAAAACATGTAATACTAAGTCCCACCTATCTTCCTGTCGATTGTGGATCAAAGGGTCCCTCTCGTTAATTACTCTATGTGGTTCCTGATTAAAGCAGCTGGTGTCACTTGAAGCTGCGGCAAGACCAGACTTTCTGGCTTGGTCAAACCACATACTCATACCTTCTGAATGGGGTCCACCTGCGCGGATGACTACTGTAAACACACAGTCCCAGACATGGAATTTCACCGTCTATCGATACTGAGGGCAGTAGCTGGTTTCAAGTTTCAGGTTGACACAGTGCATATGAAAGTGTGGTGGGGTTTCCTGTCTCCCTTGTTAGCATCTGCAGCCAGTCCCTATGTGTTAGAATTAAACTCCAATTAGTTTGTGAAGTTCAAATCAATTGACAAATTGGAATGTTAATAAGAGATATAACTGTCAATATACACTGTAAGATATGAGTGCCAGGTGCTTACACATTGGATTAGTATGTGAATGCTGCCAAGAGCTACACGGCTCAACAAAAGGACAGGGCGTATCCATGGAGCCTCTGTTAGTTAATTAGGGTGGCCATGGCAGGGGGAAGGTTTATCCCTCTCCCTTCTGGAGATGCATTGTGTACTCCACCTTTCAGATGCCAACTAAATATGACAGAGGGCACAGTGCCTTTAGGCTGTGTCCACCCACAGTACACAAGTCTATGCGTATGACGTGCAGTCAGCGTAGGCAAATGTGTGCGGATTAGACCCACGCATTTTCCGAAGGTTGATCTACCATCATTCAATTTAATTTTTAAAAAATTAAAAAACCTGGGCCGAGGGCACACTGACTGTGTGGTTTGCTGAATTCCTCACAGAAGGGAAAGAGGCAAATAGCAACAGCGAGGGCTTTTGCCTTCTTTGCATATTTTGGTCACATATCACAGATCTTAGCATTTGACAAATAAGGTTGTGATTAATCTGTTTATGCTTGAATTATTAAGTACATAATAGGCACTGAGCTTAGTGCTCATCTAATTTTTCACAACACTCACCTTAACATTAAATGACCTCCTTATCTGTCTTCCATGCGGTAGTCCTTAACATGGAGTAAGGAATGTGAAGAGAAGACTTGGAGTAATGAACATTACCAGTAATTAATCAGGCCTATGTTTGGAACATTGAAGTATATATACAGATTCTGCATCCTCATGATTTGGATTTCAGGATAAAATGACAGCAAAATCAGGCACCTAACAGCTAGGGATCCAAAGAGGGACTAGCTTGATTGCTGCCATAAGCAGAAAAACGCAAATTCAAAAACAAACCAGTGATGAAAGAAATACACATTTTTTACAGACAATGAAAACAAAGAAATTGGTATTTGTAACAATATTCTTAAAAACACCCTGTTTGAAAAATTCATAGCTGAAATATAGAAGTAAAATGTCTAATTTATACTGAAACTAATGTAAATACTAAAGATAAGGACATTTTAAATTAAGTCAATATATCAAAATATATTAGTTTACAGGTTTCATTAAAAAAAGCAATATTTCAAATACATGTGTTTTTTTTTTTAAATGTGTTTTAGGTTTCTTAACTCCCTGCCCCACCCGCCTTGTCTTGCACGTCCACATTTGAATCCAACAGGAGGAATGTTCAATAAACCTACGTAACTTTGCATTTCTTATCCGTCCTTCCCACTGACTCTAAAACATTCTGCACCTGGAAGAAGTATTTACATTTTTTATTTATATTAATTACTAGCTGATATACCCGGTGTTGCCCAGGCTTTTGTTCCCTCATAGGTATGAGTCACTGTGCAAAATGTGGTGCAGACTGATGAAACGGTGTGGAATTGTATAAGGAACAACGCTTCACCAAGCCACAAACCCACAAATGCAGACTTTTGCTGAAATCCGGGGCAAGGAGTGAGGTGTCCAAGTGTCATGCAGCCAGTAATGTCTGCAGGGTCCTAACAGGTGAATCTGCGACATTTGGTGCAGATTGGTGAAACAGTGGGGAATTGTATAGGGAACATACGCGAAGCCACAAACCCACCCACACATTTTCACATTTGCTGAAATCACAGTCAAAGGGGTGGGGTGTCCAAATTTCATGTATGCAGTAATGTCCATAGAGTCCTAGCAGGTGACTGGGCAACATTTTTGGTGCAGATTGGTGAAAAAGTGTGGAATTGTATAGGGAACGTAGGTGAGGCCCCAAACCCATAAACCCAGTGACATTTGTTGAAATCTGGGGGAGGGGGGTTCCAAATGTCATGTAGGCAGTAATGTCTGTAGAGACCTAACAGGTGACTGTGAAACATTTGGTGCAGATTGGTGAAACAGCGTGGAATTGTATAGGGAACATACGCAAACCCACCTCCAAATGTGCACTTTTGCTGAAATCCTGGGAAAGGGGTGGGATGTCTTGATGTCATGTAGCCAGTAATGTCAGGTGGGGTCCTAACAAGTGACTATGCAACATTTGTTGCAGATTGGTGAAATGGTGTGGAATTGTATAGGGGACAAACGTGAAGCCACAAACCCATATGTTTTCACTTTTATATATATATAGATGTCTGTATTGTATTTCCTTTCTCCACTAAAGTTAATATTACCTCTGCTCGAAGTATTCTTCATTTTCGCAGATATACTTTTACGATGTACCCTGAGGAAAAGCTAAAACCGGTGCATCACTAATAGGCTGCCATTTTAAGACAGCCAACTCTTGTGAACTCTGACGCAGATGGTGGTTAAGTAGTCATGGGGCCGGGTGCTTCCTCCAGGTTACACTGCGCGAGGGGCTGCAGCACGCACGTCAACAACTCTCATACGACATTTAGGAGAGACTTCATGGCAGGCCAGAATCAAAGATATTGAAATTTCCGATGCTGCGTCACAAGGTGAATAGGCAGGAGATTTGCCTCACGCAGGACGAACAATCACGCACTGTAAATGTTCCTGCAGGTGTCTCGGGCTGTCAGCTGGCCGCTGTTTATTATTGGTGCTCTGTGTACAGGAACGCCAGCCAGACCATCAGTAACGACCCTGCGTAAATGGATCAGGGCAATACAAATAAGGCTTGTGCGCGGGAACGGTCCGGCCCTGAGGTTTTGCTGGCATGGGAGACCCAAGTTCCTCTTTCGGTGCTACTTAAAAATGCTGCTTCTTTATGTTGGAAACGACTTCAGAGACTATGGCTTCTGTGAGATATGTGCAAGCAAGGAAAGCAGGCGCGCGCAGGTGCGCAGGCCTTTTACATTTTTACATTTCCAGTTCTACCGCAGGAAATCTTGTCCTTATATCTGAGGGACTGCTCTCTTTTAGAAGTCTGTTTATCTAATTTGTCTCCCACAGGAAAAAATAATGACTATAAAAACAGAAAATACTACATTTGCATGTTGTGAATGTAATTTTAAGCCTTTTAATTTGTAATTACCTGAAGAAAACTTACCATAGCCTGTCGCAATCTGTTGGTAGTTGAAGGTTCCTCGTGATCAGAAGAAACCCCCACCCCACAGAGATTACAAACACTGTGCTTTAGGGAGTCATGCTATAAGAGAATTACAGTGCTCAGAAGGGGTTGAGTTTGGGAGTTGGGGGGTGTGTCGAGGTTATTGCATCCACCAGTAATGAGATCTCTGTGCATAGCCTAGGGGCCGAAGGTTGGAACCCTTGCCTATCCGCTCAGCTTCTCACTGGCTTTTGAAATGAGTACCATTGATTTGGTTAATTGGAACAGCTGCTGCCCTCAATGAAACTGGGTGAGTCTGCACTGCAGTGTGAACACGTTGGTATTTGATCAGGTGTTTAGGGCTCCTCGTTGCACAGCAGGAGAGGACCTCTGGATGCAACTATGCTGAGAGCATTGCACTCATGGGCCCTCATTACGACCCTGGCGTTAAGGGATCACCGGTACCGGTAAGGGTACTGGTACTGGTAATCCCTTAACGCCTGATTACGAGGTCCCTTTGCGGGTCTCGACCTTAACGGCTGGTCTGTACCAGCTGTTAAGGTAAGGACCCGCGAAGGGACCTTGAAGGTGATTACGGTACCGCATTTTGCGGTACCAGAATTACCGCCTTCCCCATTCCCATTGAGCCCTATGGGGCAAAAATGGGAATGGGGAAGGGCCAATGTAAATGGGGAATTACCGCCCCGCCAACCTTGGAATGGGGCGGTAATTCCCCATGTCACCATGGCGGACTCATTACAACACCGGCGGTAACCATGGCGCTAATAGCCCATGGAGTTTTGCGTGACACAGATCAGCTAGGAGAAAATCAGGTGATGCCTCTGAGTATCTCACATTTGCAGCTCATTTCTTATGCCTAATTCACAAAGCCTAAAACTGGGGTGCAGACATTTGTGATCAGGATCATAGTTGCCATAATGTCACTGTAGCAGCTGTGCTAATTCAGGTGTTTTGATCATTATGCCCAGGTCTCTCCTTCATGACAATTCTATACAGGCATTGCATCAAATATATCAGGGACCGGTGAGCATAGGATGTAGTGGGCAATTGTGCCTCAAAAGAACAAGTGACTTTCTTACCTGGTAACGTTCTTTCGACGGGATGTTCCTCCGACGTATTCCTTATCTTTGATATACGTTTCCAGCTTGCTGGCCTCGGAAATGTTTTCTCTGTAGAGGGCGCTGCGCGTCGACATCCGCCGAATCGATGTCCCTCGACGGCCACCGTATCGGCGCCGACGTCACCATGCCCATAAATAGACACGCGCTGCGTCCGTTGCTCAGCTCCGTTTTGTAGTATAAGAAAGATATGCCTGAATTGGTTTGTAACCTTGAAGGAGTGAAAGCTGCAACCACAAGGGAAGTTATCACTGCGGGGATGGATGGGAGGGACGATAAGGAATACGTCGGAGGAACATCCCGTCGAAAGAACGTTACCAGGTAAGAAAGTAACTTGTTCTTCGAAGGGATTGTGTCCTCCGACGTATTCCTTATCTTTGATAGACTCCCATAGCAGTGGTATGTAATTGGAGGAGGGAGTGATAGTGTTATATATATATATATCCCTTCAGGGATGGACAGAGTGTAATACGGCTTTGCCAAATCTGGTCTCTTGAGCAGTGGAGGAATCCAGGTTGTAAAATTTTGTGAATGTATGTGCGGACGACCATGTGGCAGCCGCACATATGTCCCGGACCGGTACCCCTCTCTGGAGAGCCGAAGAAGCTGCGATACCCCTGGTTGAATGAGCCCTGAGGTTTTGGGGTGGCTCTTTCCCTGCTAGTCTATAACATTCCAGGATGGCCAAGATAATCCACCTGGAGATGGTTTGTTTTGTTATGGGTAGTCCCAACTTGTGACCTGAGTATCCTACAAACAGCTGGTCTGCTTGCCTGATTCTAGCCATTCTGCTGATGTACAAGCTGAGAGCTCGCCTAGGGTCCAGCCTGTGTAGCCTTTCCTCCTCTTTCCCCGGATGGGGAGGAGGGTAGAATGAAGGCAAGGTAATTTTCTGAGTAATATGGAATTCAGAAACTACCTTTGGGAGAAAATTAGGCTTCACCTGGAGGACAACCTTGTCCTTGTGAAAGATTGTATGTGGGGGTTTACAGGAGAGAGCTTGAAGCTCACTCACCCTTCTAGCCGATGTTCGTGCTACAAGTAGGACAGTTTTAAGTGTGAGAAATCTTAATGCGCAAGAGTGAAGTGGCTAGAATGGAGTGCCCATTAAGAAGTTTAAGACTAAATTTAAGTCCCATAACGGAACCTGGAATGGTTTTGGAGGGTAAACATTAGTCAGACCCTTGAGAAATTGTACCACTAGAGGAATTTTGAAATACGATGGTTCCTCCGCCGTGCGCTTGAAGATAGAAAGCGCTGCGAGATAGCCTTTTACAGTGCCAACTTGAAGGCCTGAGTTTGCCAAGTAGAGTAGAAACGATAGCACCGTTGGTGTACCGCATGAAAAAGGGTCGATATTCTCTTCCCTACACCAGCTGCAAAACTTGTTCCAAAGGCAGCGGTATAAAGACTTTGTTGCTGGTCTTCTGGCCGAAAGCAACAACTCCATGACGTCATCAGGGAGATCCCAATCCTTGTACCTCAACCTTTCAGAAGCCAAGCGTGAAGGTTGAGGGTTCTGATGTCTGGATGGAGAACCTGACCATCTCTTCTGCGAGAGAAGATTCTCTGAGTGGAAGACGGATTGGAGGACAGATGGACATATCTAGAAGATCCGGGTACCACGTTCTCCTGGCCCAGTCCGGGGCAATTAGGATCATGGTTTTCCGGAATCTTCTCAACCTCCTGATCATTTGAGGAATAACAGGGACTGGTGGAAACACGTAGAGGAGTGGAAACTCCCAGTCCACTACGAACGCGTCTCCCAGAGCTCCTCTCGGGGGAAATTCCCTTGAACAGAACAGATCGCACTTCCTGTTGGTGCTTGTGGTGAACAGATCCACCTGAGGGGTTCCCCAAAGGGCGAAGATCTCTTGAAGGACTTCCTGAGCTAGCTCCCTTTTGTGGGAGACTGTGCTCTGCCTGCTCAGAGCGTCCGCTGTCAAATTCTTCTCTCCGGCTAGATGGACTGCCGATAGAGAGATTCCTTCCCGAATTGCTCAAAACCAGAGCTGCATTGCCTCTCTGCACAGTGGTAGTGAACCTACACCTCCTCTTTTGTTGAGGTAGTGCATGGCCACCGTGTTGTCCGTCATTATCAGGACATTTCTCCCCTGTACTGATGGCAGGAAAGCTTTCAGCGCTAGTCTGATCGCTCTCAGCTCTAATAGGTTGATATGTAGTCTGGACTCCGATGGAGACCAACGACCGCTGATGGTCAAGTCGTTGGCATGGGCTACCCACCCTGTGAGCGAGGCGTCTGTGACTACTGTTATCTCCGGCCATGGTTGCCAAAACAGTTCTCCTTTCAAGATGTTCTCTGAATTGGCCCACCACTGAAGGTCGTGGGCTACTTTGTCCGGAATCCGGAGGAGGTCTGACATTCTCCCTGAGAATTGTAACCACTGACTTCTCAGTGCCCACTGAAGAGATCTCATTCTCAGGCGAGCCTCTGGCACAAGGAAGATGCAGGATGCCATCAGGCCTAGCAACCTCAAAAAGTCAAAGGCTGGGAGACGTTGGGCATTTTGAAACTTGGTGACCATCTGTAGAATATCTTGAGCCCTCACCTCTGGTGGCAAGGCTTTTCCCAGGGAAGTGTCCAGGACCGCTCCAATGAACTGGAGTCTCTGAGATGGTATCATCTGTGACTTCTTTAAATTGAGGGAGAAGCCCAGTCTGTGAAGGAAGAGGCAGACATAATCTAGCTCGGTCCTGGCCTGTTCCGAAGATACGGCCCTGATCAGCCAATCGTCCAGGTAGGGATAGACGTGGATCCCTTCCCTCCTTAGACTCGCCGCCACTACCGACATCAGCTTGGTGAAGACCCTCGGGGCGGAGGCCAGCCCAAATGGCAGAACTCGAAATTGATAATGAGAGTTGCCAATTGCGAACCTCCGGTATTTCCTGTGCTTGAGATGGATTGGCACATGGAAATAAGCATCCTGAAGGTCCAGAGATACCAGCCAGTCCTGGAGCTGGAGGGCCTGAAGGATCTGAGAGAGAGTTACCATCTTGAACTTGTCCTTCCTGAGGTACTTGTTCAATTCTCTTAAGTCCAGGATGGGTCTCAGTCCTCCGTCCTTCTTTGGTATGAGAAAGTAGGGGGGAGTACCAGCCCTTGTTCCTGTCCGCTACAGGTACCGGTTCTATGGCACCTTTCTCTAGCAGGTCCATAATTTCCTGCAAGACGAGCGGATCTGGAACTTTTCTGGAGCTGTTCCCCGGTGGATGACTCTGAGGGATGTGTAGAAAGGGTAGGCAGTAACCTTGGGCAACTGTCTCCAACGCCCAAGCATCTGACGTTATAGCCTGCCATTCTGTCAGATGGTGAGTTAACCTGCCCCCTACAGGTGTCTTGTATGCAAAGGCCTCAGAGTGGTTTGGGGGCGGCTGATGCAGATGCTGAGGGTAACGAGGCACCTGCTGCTACTGCGGTCTTAGTACCTTTGACCCGTCCACCTCGGGTGGATCTTCTTTGGCCCCTTTGAGCCGGCTGTCCTCTGCCTTTTCCGAATGTTGAATAATAGCGAAAGGACTTTCCCCTCCCAGAGGTTCCTGAGGGGCAAAAAGGAGTTTGGCGGATAGCAGCTCCTAAGGATTTTGCTGCTGCTTTAGACTGTCATCAGCCTTTTTTCCGAATAACGAAGAGCCGTCAAAGGGCAAATTCAAAAGTCTGGCCTGTACATCTGGAGCAAAGCCAGACTTTCGCAACCACGCATGCCTGCGGATTGTTGTACTAGCCGCCATGGCCCTCCTGATACTGTCAGCGGAATCGATGCCAGTTTGAAGAGACTCGCACATGGCATCTTTGCCATCTTGAATGATGTTAAGGAAGGCTTCCTTCTCCTCTCGTTCGGGTATGCAGTCAGCCTCTGATGAAGCACACTCCCATAATGTGTGACTGAACCTGGCGAGCGTACAGGTGGCGTTGATGGACTTCAACGCCATACTACAGGCAGAGAAGACTTTCTTTGCCATAGAGTCGTGCCTCTTGTCATCCCTGTCCTGTGGGACAGTAGGGTAAGCAGTCCTACTGCTGGATGAAGTTGCCGCTTGAACCACCAGGCTCTCTGGGGTCGGGTGTTTTGACAGGTATTCAGGGTCAGCAGCCGCTACCCTATACTTTGTCGACAGTCTTTTATTGACTGCTGGGATGACTTCGGGAGTCTCCCAATTGGAAGCAATTTGTCTTTGTCGGGCTGCATGGAAGGGGACCACCGGGTCCTCCTGTGGGCCTCTGTCCAATATATCCGTTAGATCATCCTGTTGGAAAACAGGTGAAGGCGCAGACCAACCCATAAACTCAATTATTCTTGCCATCAGGGTTCTATATGGTGTTTCTGCATTTTACCCTGGGTCTGGCTTTACAAATTCCACTTCTGGGGAAGTGTCAAGTCCACTGGCCTCATGAAGTGAGTCCTGTAGTTCCTTCAGCCTCCTTTCTTCAGAGGTGAAATCCTCTGCAGCAGGCAGTGAGGATCTCTGTAAACCAAAAGTTTCTTGGTCAGAGTCTTCTCTTTCTTCATAAATTGAAGAAAGAGCAGGGAATTCTCTCTGAAATGGAGTAAAGCCCATCTCTAGGGCTGAAGGAGCCAAACTCGTCGCTATCGGACGAGAAAATGTCGACATAGTCGACGCCGATGTAACCGGCCTCGAAGGCACCGAAAATGGCGTTGAAAAAACTGGGAGGGGCCTCGAAGATTTCGAGAGGATCGGGATCCTACTCGATGGCATCGATGACGGTCTCAGCGTCGTGCCGGAGGCCCTTGAAAACACCGTTGGCTGTGGAGCCTTGGTCCTCTCTTTCATCGGCGTCGGCGTCGACAATGGCGTCGAGTCGATCGACGCGTCGAGGAACCCTTCGACAACGGCGTCGATGGCACCGACCCGTGCGTCGAGGGAAAATTCGACGACGGCGTCGAAGACGGTGCCTTCTTACCCGATGGCTCATGGCGCTCTCGGGTGGAATGTTTCGCCGGGTGCTGCGACTCGCGGAGTTTTGATTTTTTGGGTTTTTCACCTGGGGTATCACCCTCAACTGTCTTGGGGGGGGTCGAGGCCGCGTTCTCGAAGACGCTTAACATTTTCTTTCTGAATTCCTCCCACTCGGTTTGAGAACTGTGTTTGGTGGGACAGGAAACTCTTTCTGGTTACACCGAAGACGACAAGGAATGGGACCTTCGACGTCTCTTTTTTGAGTGTCTAGATCTCGACGAATGGTGGGAGCTGCTTCGAGATCTAGAATGGGAGTGTTTTCGACGCCGAGGAGATGAATGCCTCGACTCGGCCGACAAAACCTTCTAGGAGGTTTTGGCTGACTTACCTCTCTCGAGCTTCCCCTTTCGCTCCTTCAGGGCTTTCGCCGTCATGGACATACAGTCCTCACACTCCGAACAATGGTGCTCGGACCCCAAGCACCATAAACAGACCCTGTGTGGATCCGTTATTGACATTTTTTTACCACAGTCTCGACATTTCTTGAAGCCGGATCGCGGCTTCGTCGGTTCTGATGAAGAAGCCATCGAGAACGATAAGGAATATTCGTCAAATTAGATATAGATAAACTGACTGAACTGAGCAACGACGTTCCGAGGCCCCACGAAGCGCGGAAAAACGGAACTGAGCAACGGACGCAGCGCGTGTCTATTTATGGGCATGGTGACGTTGGCGCCAATACGGTGGCCGTCAAGGGACATCGACTCGGCGGACGTCGACGCGCAGTGCCCTCTACAGAGAAAAGATTTCCGAGGCCAGCAAGCTGGAAACGTATATCGAAGATAAGGAATACGTCGGAGGACACAATCCCTTCGAATATGCACTTACAGACCAGTGCTAAACTGTCTTTTGATACAATCGACCAGTGCAAGTCGACTTTTACATCGACAAACTAGCATAAAAGTGACATTTTACGCCAGGCAGGTGGTACAAATGTGCCGCCAATTTGTCTAGCTGTGGAGCAGAATTACTGAGCATTGGTGCAATTTATGTGATTTGCATTCTAGTATTATGGTGGAATTCTTCTGAAGGCTATTGTTGACCGTCATTCCACCTTGTGTTTTCAGGACCAATAGATATGCTATGAAAATACCAACATATAGAACTACAAAATTTGCGAAGAACAGAGTGCAACTTCTGCAAAAGGTAAGAGTGAATTATTATTATTATTATGGTATTTATTGAGCGCTGACCTAGCTTCGAGCAGCAACAGAGCGCTTTACAGGCGTATACAACAGTACAGATGCATAATACATCTGCAGATACAGATGAAATCAGAGCGCTCCAATGCAAGACTTCACCTCGCTTCCAGACGCCGGACGATGGACACTGCGAGGTGCAGACAGCCTCTCCAAGCACCACGATGACTTAGGAGGATAGCTCAGGGGCAACGCGCTTGTCTTGGAAGCAAGACAACGTAGAGCAACACAGGTTCGATCCCTGGGTCCGCGCTTAGAAACCTCTGGGTATATAGCATGTTATAAATAACCAATTGCAATTACAATGACAATTAACCAATTATAATTATGAGGCTCCCGCGTGCAAATGGTACCATCAACCATCATTGCTGTGCGGGAAAGCAGCCTGATGCTGCCATCATTGGCCAGTGCCCCCATCAAATTGGCCAATCAGGAACCCGGCTGGCGAACGCTGGCCCCCTCACCAAGGCCCCACTGCTAAGGCTCCTGTCCAGAGCGAGGAGGGCCACCACCTTTTTGGATCCCCTAAATCATGAAGAGACTCCCAATGCAGCCGATGCCCAGACAAACTTATGCACTTGCACCTCCTCGCACTCCCAACATCGACAAGTGAGTGATGGCTGAACTCCCCTACTGCCTACTCCATTAAAAAAAAACCCTGAACCAGAACTTTCTCCTCACTCTGACTTTCTGCCTGACCTAATCTTCCTCTTCTTCGTTGCATTTCTGTGCCCTGATTGAATCTCGTACCTAGGTGTGTGTGTTTGTATCATCTTGCACTCTAAATTCTGTATTGCATTTTTGTACCCCTCCTGTAACTACTAGGCCGCATGGTGAGTTTGGGCTAGTACAGTGCAGTGCAGCCACCTGACGGCATTCACCATCTCTCCCATCTTTTCTAACTGATACACTATCATCTACCCTCCCTCTCTCACAAAGACTAGAAGAAAAAAGCACAAAAAAGACAGCCTGAGTGCCAGCCCTGGCCTACCCATTGCAGACACCTATGTCAGTGCAACTTCCAGACAGGTCTTCGCTGATATTCTCTCCTCTGTCCCTTGCCCAGATCTATGGACACCTCATCTCATCTCTACTCTCTCCGCCTTCACATCCTTTCCTATTAATGGTGGGATCAAGTGGGGAGTCCTCTTGGTGGGCTTCTCATCATCACGCTGTATCGTTAATGTCTACCACAATTACACTATCTTGGTTCAGGGTCCTCAACTCAACCTCCTTCTTTTTGACCGGCACCTGCTGTCCCTCATTAACTTCCTTCCCTCCCTGCCTACCCCTCCCAACTTCTCTCTCTGTCCCTCCCCCTGTGACAAGCGTACCACGCCCCTGTACACCTCCTCAGAAAACTTTCAAAGGCGGAGACCTCCTTCGACTGGCCACACTTGACGCCCGCTCAGCCAAAAAATACTCTGCCGGCATCTGCCTCCTTCTTGAAGACATTGACCTCGACATTCTCGCTCTTATCAAGACGTGGTTCAATGCCAGCTCAGTCACTGCTTTTGACTCCCTTCTCCCCGATGGCTACAAGATCTTTTCCATGCCACGACTTAACAGTGCTGACGCTGGGGTTGCCTTAATCTTCGCTGAGTGGGTTAATTCCTCCCTCATACTCACTCAGCCTTACTTTTCCTTTGAGAGCCTGGTCTCCAAATTGGTCATCTCTCCCTCCTCCTCTCTGACCATTGCCAATGTCTACAGGACGCCCCCGGCACTACCACACTGTTCCTCGCTGAATGGGCTGACTTCTGCTCCTCGCTCCTCGCTACCACCTCCAAACTCTGTCTCTTGGATGACTTCAACATCGATTTCGACTCCTCTATCACAGCATCCACCCTCTTCCTTGACCTTTGTAACTCACTCTGCCTCTCCATTCTCTTGTCTGGTTCAACCCACTCGGGAGGGCACACTCTTGATGCCCTCATCCACTCTGATCTTTCACCCCCCTTCCCCCTGATCACACCTCTCTCCTCGTCAGACCCCGCTTTCCTCTATTCTTACCTGGGTCCCCTCTGCCTTCTGACAGCACCTCCTCCAGCCCTGCCAACCTTGTTCACGAACATCCATCCGATTAAACGAGTGTCAGCTGCTGCCTTCTCATCCACCATCACCCCCCTCTCTCCCCACCCCTGACAATACCACTGACTCTGCTCTCAGCAACCTCTACCTGGCCATTACTAACACTCTAGACATTCTTGCCCCAGTCATGAGGATCCGCCTGAAACCTTCCTCTAAGCATGATACCTGGTATGACTCTGAACTTGAGCCCTGAGACGCAAGTCCAGAGCTGCAGAACGGAAGTGGCAAACCTCAGGCTCACCCTCTGACAAACTGAACCTGCCGCCTGCTCCAAAAGCAATACAAACTCTCCATCTGTGCCAGGAAAAGGGCCCACATCCAGGCACGGGTATCAGGTGCATCCAGCAACAAGGCTGAACTCTTTAAAATCTGCTGGGAACTAGCCAACCCTTCCGCAGTCTCCTCCTCTCCTCTTCCTTCCCAGGCCCTCTGCAACACATTGGCCACACACTTCACCACAAAAACTCTGGGCATCCTGAACACCATTGCTACCCACTCCCCCAACCCCTTGTCCTTCCTCTTGACTCCTATGGCCCCACCCACCCTCCTTTTTTCTCTCTATCCTCCTTCGATCCTGTCACACCTGATGAGATCACCAGAATTGTCAGCTATATAAAGGTCTCCTCTAAACAGATTCCCCCTGCTGTTACACCATTCCTGCGATGGCAGGTTAGGCGTCATTGGTCTCTGTTTGGAGGCATGTTACGTGGAAACTCCAATATGGCTAGAGAGAACTGCTCCAGGAGACTAATTGTTACGCGCTGCCGGCAGACGCACATGACTGATCACGTGACCCCTCTTAAGGAACACGGACCACCGCTTCGATGGGTCGCTTCTGATGAATGTGATGCTCCGTAAATTTGCAGAGAACCCTATCACTGTATATGTACCATATTGAATATAATTGAACTCTCCCTTCTGACTACCTTTCTTTCCGTCTTAGAAGTCTGTCTCGTCTTGGTCTCCCCGCCGTTCGCTCCCTTCTCGCTTCCCTGAGTCTCTCCCGTCCTTCCGAGCTGGGCTTCTGGTTCGAATCACAAACCCGATACAGAAAGGAAATCTGCCAAGCGGAAGTAAGTTCCTTTCGCTACGTTGACTCTCACTTCCCCCCCTTTTCTTTTGTGCCGTTACTAACAATCCTTACCTTGCTAAGTGCTCCCTCTCCTTCGATCTACATCACTCCCAGCTCCCAGGATCGGTCAGCTCGAATGACCTACTTCCAGTCACATCAGTCTTCAGTAAGTGCAAATCTCTTCCACAAGACTGCCATTCGTAGCCCTCCGCTCCATCTGTTACTTACCTGTCCTTCTCTCGTCCTGTAGGACTCCTCTCCACACTCGCCACCCTCAGAAGAGCCATCAACCAAAGAAAACAGGCTCAAGACATCCAGGGTTTTTTCCCACAGAGGGTTACCCTGGGGTTCGTGTTTCCCTTCGCTGGTACTCCGATTTCCGGTGATTGGGGGGGAATAGGGACTCCCGGGTGATCCTTAAATTCTGCAGTTGTTGATCCAGACGAGTTGGTGTCCGATCAGGTTAGTGTCTATCCATTGCCAGTTCTCCCTGTGGACTTTGTTTATATAAATACAGTATTGGCAGTGGTTCATAGACGTTGATTTGTAACAGTCGTAACACCTGCTCCTCCATAGCCATCAAAACATTGGCTACCTTGCCCCTGCTTTTGCTGATTTCTGCAACCACTCTTTTACTACTGGATCTTTTCCCCATCTCCCTCAAGCACTCCGTTGTGTGCCCCCACCTGAAAAACCTTCAGCAGACCCTACTTGCCCAGCTAAACTACCACCCTATTTCTATCGCCCCCTTCCTTGGGAAACTCCTGGAGAAGTTGGCCTTCCCCCAACTAACCTCACATACTGAACATGTTGGCAGTCTCCAGGACCACCAATCTGGATACTCAGCCTCCAGAGGCACGGAAACTGCTCTTCTGAACACCTGTGAAGAACTGCTCACATCTCTGGATTCAAACTCTTCAGCTGTCCTCATTCTACTCGATCTCTCCTCTGCCTTTGACATGGTCGACCACTCCTCCATCCTCATAAAATGGCTCCATGACATCATGGGTATTTCAGAGTGGGCACTGGACTGGCTAAACTCCTTCCTAACTGATCATATGTCCCACGTTATTCTGGGCACCTTCTCCTCACCTACCTCCTTCTCCACCTGTGGTACGCCCCAGAGTTCCAACCTCTACCTGTGGCTATTTAACAATTACCTTGCTCCGCTGGCACACATCATTTCCTCCTACTCCCTCAACTTCCAGTGCCATGATCCTCAAATCTTCTTCAAAATGTCTGCTGGCACTCTTTCTTCTTCCACCATCCCGGACTGCCTATCTGCTATCCAGTCTTGGTGCACCTCCAGTGATCTCTGCCTCAATGCCAGCAAGACTGAGATCCT
Organism: Ambystoma mexicanum; assembly: GCF_040938575.1. NCBI lineage: Eukaryota > Metazoa > Chordata > Amphibia > Caudata > Ambystomatidae > Ambystoma > Ambystoma mexicanum. Next base: position 1,435,324,446 of record NC_090935.1, read on the forward strand.
TCCAATTGGGACCCCTGCTCCATCTTTCTTCCCTTCACTCTGGTCGTCCTCTATGGGCTCTCCCCCTTCTCCTTCATCTGAAGCCAAAAACCTTTGAGCAATATTTGACTCCTCCCTCCCTCATATCCAGGATATTGCCAAGAAGTCCAACTTTCAACTCTTACTTCTCAAAGGAATTCTTCCTTTTCTCACTTTCCCTCAGAAGCTCAAAGTTACCAGAGCTCTGGTTCTCTCTAGACTTGGCTATTGCAACAGCCTACTCTTGAATCTACCCTCTTCCTCTCTACGACCTCTCCAGATAATCCAGAATATGTCAGCGAGACTTCTCCTTGGCCTCAAGCCCAGGGACCAAATCACTCCTGCCCTAAAAACTCTTCACTGGCTCCTGGTTGCTGCACCGATTAAATTCAAATCCCTCAGCATCATTCACAAAGCTGTCTGGGGCCGGGAACCATATTATCTGCAACTTGCTGTCACAAATTACTCTCCATCTCGACCTCTACGTTCATCTGGCACCAACTCTCTGTGTGTGAAGCGCTTAGCTACACAGTGGGCCGGAGGCCGATCTCTCGCCTCAATAGGCTCCCTCTTGTCAAACAGCCTCCCCCTTCCTCTTCGTCTTCAGCCAGACCTCCTCAAATTCCAGAAGCTCCTCAAGACTTTCCTTTTCACTTCCTCCTTCCCTTTGTCCCTCATCTGTTAACCTCACAGTTGCTACGATTGGTTATCAGGTTATGTGTCCTCGGGGCCTTGGCCTTCCACACCCAATCGCTTCAGCTTCTGCCTACACACAGGACTTGCCTTGGCACCCACTGGCCTACCCCATTGTAGGCCTGCACTTTCCCACCTTATTGCAGCTCTACGCCCCCTAGCACTTACTATACAATTGGTATTGTATATTTTATATATTATATTATAATATTATAATATTATATATTGTACATCTGATGCTCACCCACGAGCATGGACATTCCAGCACTTACCGCACACTCCCACCCCCTCTTCTTTCTCTGCACTTGCACATTCTGAAAACTCACAAGGCCTAGTAGATGTGTCTTTAATCCTCCAGTGTATATACTGTTTCAATCCCATGTTTCCTCCCTGTTGTGGGCGCTCTGAAATAAAACTTACTGGTTGTAAAAGCGCCCAACAAATGCACAATAAATAAATAATGGCGCGCTTTATAGAGGTATACAACTGTACAGCTGCATAACAGAGCACTTTTTTAGAGGTAACAGAACATACAGCGGGTGTGGGATACAGAGAGCAACAGAGGAGGGCTACAGCTGTACTGGGTGGCGGGAGGGGGGCATCTAGCGAGTCAGGTGATAACACAGCAATAAGGCAACCATCTGTAAAACTGCATGTTATTAAAGGTGAGCACATTCTCAAGCCTGTAACTCCGAGTGCTCAGATTGCTAAACACTCTATTCTCAATGTGTTTTGGGCAAAATACCAGTATTTCCCCTAGGAAGGCATGGACTGGAGGAGCATCTCCATTTACATTTATGAATGATAATCAATGAGTGTCATGTTGCTCTTTAGTCACAATGATTCAGAAAGCACTACCCTTAGATGCTGGCTTAATTGTGGCACACCCATCCAAAAGATGTGCCCCAGAGTGCAATTCCTTACTCAATGTGATCTCTTCCATAGGGGAAGTACAGCTTCCACCGTAATTCAAGTGTATCCTCAAATGTGCAGGTACTTCCATCTTAAGCCAGGTAACGCTTAATATGCAAGATACAGTCATCATGTACAAGCTACATACTCGGTGGCACAGGCGCTACCCATGCCATGTATGGAAGGTACAGCCTCACACACCTAAGTACCGCCATGACATTCCAAATTCAGTTCAATGCGGCCAGATATGTACAGACATAGTCAGCATAGACCGAATATGGGCAAATACAAATTGTACGCGGGTACATGAGGCGGTACTACACGCACAAGCCTGGATCTTCACAGCTACGCGTGGCAACACCCAGTCTTAGGTGCTACCACCATGCTCCACTGTCTTGACACCTTCTTTTGTGGCTCTCCTGTCCTCGCTGATTCGAAGGGCAAGGGTGGTGGGGATAAGAGTATCATCAGGTGACATGGGATGATGGCACTGGGCAGGATAAAGAGAAAAGTGGTTCTCTTCCACCCACCATGGCCCACTTTCTCACCTGCTGCTTAGGTGCGGGGTGCGTACCTCCTCCACAAACCAGTAGATGACGGAGCAGGTATACCACCCCACCAGGAGCCACTGGGCTCTTTTCTAGGTGTCCGCTTCACCTGGCATGGACGGGACCAGGAGCTAGTAAAGGGAAGGGCTCCGTCAGTGGCATATATATATGCCATGCAGTCTCCTCTTAGTGGCGGGGCAGAGACAGGTCCTCCTGATTGAACTTCACAGTTTTTCTGTCATTTGGTCTGTGCAATGGGAGTTGAAATGGCCTCCCCATTTCCCTCCCTTTGAAACCAGAAGCAAAAAGGAGGGTGTATTGTGATAATGGGTGGCATACACATTTTGGGAACCCTTGGCCCAGAGCAGCCTTTTAATCACTTCTGGGGAGTGTTGGAGGGGGGTCCACAAGGGATGGGAACCAGAGAAAAACAACATAGCTCCTACTTGCCACGTTTGCTTTCATTTCCTGGTCAAGGGGTAGCAGGTTCTATGTATGGGGATATTATGTTTGGGGAGATTATTACCTGATTCTGGGGTAGCAGTCACTTTCCTTTCCTTTCCTTCATTGGATCGTCCTCGCCACCACTGTGGGATTGGCTCACACTCAAAACATCACAGTCTGAGGCAGGAGCACTCACAGGGCCCAGGAGAGTGCAGGCATTGCTGAGGCTACTTGCCTTCCTCCACTGATATGTGACATACTGTGAAAAAGATCCTTGCTATTGCAGGCATGCTGGATGCACGGATTACAGCTGCTTGATCTACGGTACAAGCAAGGATGATGCTAAAAGGCGAGAGTGATTAAATAGCAGGAGATGCTTAGCCTTGGCCGTGGGTGAAAAGGAGGAGAGAGGTTTGCAAGGATGCTTGGAAATTTAGAAAATAGCTCCACCTCTCGGGTGAAGAGGGTGAATGTTCCAGAGGGATAATCCGTGTCCATGGAGAGATTGTGGACTAGACACAATATTTTAAACTGGATATGTACCTTTTTCAGGCAGCAATGCAGATGTTTCAAGGATGGTGGAATATGAATAAAATCAAATGGAATCTTAGCGGTGTGGTTCTGGGCTTATTGATGTGATAATGTCAGGCATGAGCCCGGAGTAGAAGCTAGTGCAGTACTCTAAATGCGATATGACTGCCATGCTTCTACTCGCACAGATGTGAGGCAGCACTGATTCTCTCGGCTTGTAAACAATGCCCCAAGAGGTAACAGCGTGCCTTGCAAAGATAAACAAGCCGGTACTGCCCTGGGGTGGACAGGACAGGAGCGGGCGTAAGCCGTAGAGGCAGAAAAGGCTCAGCCAGCAGCTGTTCAGTGGAGCACCAGTGAGGCTGGGGAGAAACAAGGAACACTCAGCACTTGGACTTGCCTAGTATCCACTCACCACTCAGACGCTCCGGCCAGTCGCAGAACAGGCACTCACCAGGGTGCTTGGGTCAGACAAGCAACCAGATTGGTGAATGGAGGATAGCTCAGGGGCAACGAGCTTGCCTTAGAAACGAGACAACGTGGAGCAACACAGGCATGATCCCCCGGTCCGCGCTTAGATACCTCGGGTATTAAGCGCGTTATAAATAACTAATTACAATTACAGCACTGGTGTGTGATGAGATGATCGTGACTGAACACTACAGAAGGGACAGGCAGACCAAATATTTTACTGGAATCCTATCAGGCCGATGAGATAACAGTGATGAATGGTGTTGCCAGGTGTGTGTTGAGGGCACAGAGTTATCTTTCCACCGCTGCATACACAGGTGGACTTCCTCTTCTTGTTTTCTGGTATGTCAAAGTCCCTGTTTGACTCTGGGAATAGGCAGCTGGGTGGCCATAGGGGACAGGTGCTGCCTAAACCCACTGGATGCTGGGCCCTGATGTTGTAAGTGGGGGATCTCCAGACCACCCTTGTTGCATTCCCAGGGTGAGCTAAGAACTCATCAGATGAGTTTCCCTAGGGACTCCGTTGGGGTCTGTTGGGAGGGCTTTCCACTCAAGGACTTGGCAGGAAGCTCCATCTGGTCTTCCCTTATTCCAGAGAGTTTGTCCCTTCCAGTTACACAAAGTCTGTCACCTTGGATCAAAAAGCATGCCTATGCATGTAAGGGATACAAGCTGCAGGTCTCAGAAATGACGAGGGAATGTATGGATTCATGGTTACCTTCAGCGCTTGTCCACAGTCCAAGTATGATTATTATTTCTGATAAGTTGTTTTCTCCATCAATCCTGTTGAAGAGATCAGAAGTCATGAACAGGGTTCTCATTTCTTCGGTAGGGGCTCCAGAGAAAACATACAAACGCAGCATTTATACTAGCACAGTCCAAGAGACTGATGCAAAAGTGTTGCAACATGAACAATGAAACCCACAGGATTCACACAGATACATTCCATTCCTACAATTGTGTGACTATTGTATTGATCACTGCGGGAGATGCAAAGTGTCATTTCCCCCAGGACTAAAGTTTTCCAAAGCAGAAAGGCTCTCCTGGGAACTCACTGCTTCACTCTGTACAAACGGACTAACTAGGGGCTGCTGCCAAGAAAAGGGGACGTCATCACAGATTCCAGGGGGAGAGGAGGACAGCTCTCGCATAGTCAGTCGCAGTTTGAAATCCAAAATGGTGGCTGCCCTTCAAATAACCTTAGGCACAAACCCTGCCAGACCTCCTGACCCTAAGCACATTAGCCAACCCATAACCATGCCAGCTCACAGCACCCAGATGAGGCCGGCTGCCCTAGACTTCATCTTAGGACATGGAAAATCAGAGGGACAAAGGCAGCCCTGGACAGTCTCCATGAGCGTAGGGTTAAAAAAGAGATGGAGATGAGAGGTTGGGAGAGGTGTATTGAGAAAGTAGAAGGTTGCAGAAGGAGGGCTTTGGAGGCTAGGTGCAGGAGGTTGTGCAGGAAGAGGAGGTGTTAGCATCTTTGGCAAAGTTGTCTGTTTGAAGAGGGTTACTATCGTGAAGGGAGTTCATAGAATGTGTAGGCTAATGTCTACCCCTAGGAGGCAGCTGACTAAGCAAATTATCAGCCCTCTAGTGGGGGAGATAGTTACATAATTTGTAAGTATGATTTTTGGACCACCAAATATTTCTGGCAGAATCCATCCCACCGATTCTTACTTCAGCAGCCACACTCACTGATCCTTCCACGCTGAACACATCCACCTCAATCACCCGAGTCTCCCTCATTGGGGGGCTCTGCCTTCCGTATGCCCTCTATGCCCCTTGCATTTCTCTTCCCCTTTAATAATGGGCTCTGCCCCATGCCCTCTGGTCGATCACTTTGCCCACCCTATGCTTCAAAAGCTTCCTTTTTCTTAGCCCCTCCATCGTCTTCCCCCGCACTAAGTGGAACATTCGCCTGGCAGAGGTGTTGGCAGGCCACAATGGTGGGGGCTTGCCTTCAGCGCTGCAAGATTCAGTGGATTTGGATTTTGGTTAAATGAGCGAAGCTGTCTCCTCTTTATTGACTATTGACTTGACCGTTCCCTCGGCAATCCCAGAAGGAGCGAGAAATAGAGAGCTCTACTGCTCGCTTATGTCTGTTTATTGATACTTCCCCACAAAAATAGTATCTCTCAAAGTAGGCGAAGAAACCAGCACCTTAAACGCCTACAGCTGTTGTCAAGCCACGTTTAGCTATACCCTAACCCAGTGTCCTGTTTGAAGCTGCTGAGACGCCTTCCTTGGTTGTTCCCTTCCCGAATATCTTGTTCAGAAACCTCTACCGGCAATCACCCAGCACTTTGTTTTGATCTTGAGAAAGTAAAAGCTTTTGGTTCTCAAAAGCCAGACACATCTGTGTCCACTCGCCACACTCGGGGCATTTGGCTCGTCCAGGGAAATGTAGGCGGCGTTAACCCGGGCAGTGCTTCTTGCGAGCACCGAGATCCGTGGAGCCGGTGATCAGCAAGACCACCATTGCTTTTTCCTCCCAATTGCTACACCATGGGCTTCTTCAGTTCGTATACATTGTATAGACTTGAGGGGTGAATGGGATTTATTTTTTATTTGCATTTTTAAAGCGCTCACACAGCACACAGGCATCGAGGTGCCGTTACAGGAATTGTTTTTGTTTTAGTTGCGTATTTATCACGGGCTTAAATACCCATAGGTTTCATGCGCGGCCCGGGGCTCTCGTGTCGTCTTGCTTCCAAGGCGAGAACGTTGCCGCTGAGCTATCCTCCCAAGACGATTCGATGTATATTTACCATGTAGTGTACTTAGGATGAAGGCCAGGGTGTAGGTAGGCAGGGTGAGGGGGTGGGTGGGACGTCAGGGCCTATGGATCTGATTCCCACTTTTGATTCCTATTAACACACTGCTAGTTTCATTGCATCAACGGTTGGACTTGTGATAAATCGTTTCCTTCTAAGGACCGAGTTATGAGTCCACCGCCCAGCTTGGGATACATCTGGGTCACGCCTGCATAAAGCACAGGAGCAGAGCAGGTAGCTGCTGAATAGGGTTGGTGGTAGGGCCAAATCATCTATATGGTCATAATAAATAGAAGTTTGTTCTGAATACCTGTTAGTGCAAGGTTGTCCAATATACGGCTCGCGGGCCACAATGCGGCCCTCCAAGCCATTTCATGTGGCCCGTGAGGCTGTACAGAAAACAATGAACAAATAAAGAAATAAACCTGGCCGCAGGACTGTTACTGCCTCTGGTGCCCCGGCCGGTTTATTTATTTATTTGCCCAATGTTTAATGTAAATAAATAAACCGGGCAGTGGCGGAGGACTGTTACTGCCTTTGCCACAGCCCGGTTTATTTATTTATTTGTTCAATGTTTGTCGGGTCCGTGGATCTGATTAATTTATTTATTTCTGCAATGATGGGTCCGACCAACATTGCAGAAATAAATGAATTAATTGGATCCACAGACCCGACAAACATTGAACAAATAAATAAATAAACCGGGCCGTGGCCTGTAACTGGCTCTGGTGCCGCCGGCACCAGAGGCAGTTACAGGCCACGGCCCGGTTTCAGGGGCGCAGAGTACGCGGGTGCTCCGGGCCCCCCCTTGCCCCTCCCAGGCTGGAGAGAAGAGACGCATTATGGATGGCCCTTTGTTCCATCCATACTGTGTCTCTCTCTCTGGCGGCACGGGTAAAAGCCGGGTAAAAAACGATGTTTAAAAATTGAGGGACGGATGCAAAGCAAGAGGCTCTTGTTTTCCATCTGTCCCTCAATTTCTAAAAATCGTTTTGGTTTGGGTATACTTCTACATCTGTGCACGGATGTAGAAGTACACCCAACCCAAAACGATTTTTAGAAATGGAGGCACAGATCCAAAGCAAGTCTGTCCCTCAATTTCTAAAAATCTTTTAGGGTTGGATGTATTTGTACATCTGTGCACCCCTCCTGGCAAGAGGGGTGCACAGATATATAAGTACACCCAACCCAAAACGATTTTTAGAAATGGAGGCACATATGCAAAGCAAGTCTGTCCCTCAATTTCTAACAATCATTTTGAGTTGGATGTATTTGTACATCTGTGCACCCCTCTTGCATTGCATCTGCGGGGGGAGGTGGCAGGGAGAAGGCAAATGAGACTGTTTGCATGTTTATGAGTGTGAACCTGGTGAGGGTGAATGCTATGCTATGGGTGGGGCACGGAGGCGTTGAGGGAGCTAACTCCCCTGAATTCTAAGGAAGGTAACAGCGTGGGAGAGGGTGGGAGTGTGGGGGTTAGGTGGGATCACCTTCTTGGGGGGGTTTAGCGGGTGGGTGGGCAGTAGAATGTGACAATTCAGCCTTTTGACCACACAAATCGGCCGAAATAAATCAGTCTTTTTTGTATTTGTTCTTCAAAATGAAGAATTATCACATAGAACCCAGTATGGATCTTGCCAAACTGTTGACCTTGTTCAGTGTAATCGCATTCAATGGGACAGTACTTGCAGGGCCTAATGGTGCAGAGCTAATGGGCTTCTGTATTTTTAAAGAGACAGTAACAGCACTTCTCAGCAGGGCTGTGTAATCTATTTTCTACTAGAGATCAGCACTTCCTAGTTGAGCTGCTACACTCTTATTGACAAGGCCTTAGCGGATTTGTTTATTTTTATTGGTTATTTACAATGCGCATAATATACCCAGAGGGATCGAACCTGTGTTGCTCCATGTCGTCTTGCTTCCAAGGGGAGCAGGTTGCCCCTGAGCTATCCTCCCGAGACTCTGAAGATCTGAAGTACATTTAATGATACAGAACCAGAACTATTGAGCAACTCTAACATCTTCATCATCATCAGAATAAATCAACACTGTTGTGGTTATACAAGAGCTAATATATTTAAAGGGATGGAATTACTCAGAATGTAACAGCACTATTCAATAACCCAAAGTGCTTAAGCATAGTTAATGTGAAAATACGACACTTCTCACTATTGGGATAGTACTGCCTTGGCCAGAGTTTCACACTGAAGAAGTGAGCAAGTGATCAGGGGTATGCAGCCCACACACACGCAGGGGATTCCCATGCACCCACTTGCGAGATTTGCACCAAACTAGTGAGATTGTGCTCAAGGTAGGAGGCAAAAGCACAGTCTTTGCTCTGAGGTTTGAAACACTCACAGGATGGGACGGCATTTTATTCTCCCATCCTAGCTGTGTTGCTCTGCCTTTTGAGGGCTACTACAACCTGGATGATTATAAAGGGGTGCAGTAGGGCCAGTATTAGCTTACTGGAATGCAACTGGAAGGCTTAAACCTCCTTCTTACTTGACTTTAGCATATGCAGTACATGCTAGCCAATGTTTCCACTGTTCTGCACCCCCGTACCCTCTCGCACCAATTTGGCAACTACGTGCAAATGTGGTCATATAACTGCTGGTGATGTCACTTCCTATAGTTGGGCACCCCCAGGGAAATTCCTAAATTGGCTCCCCTGCCCGATTTATTTATTTGTTCAATGGACACTATTAATTAATTTATTTCTGCAATGTTGGGTCCGACCAATAAACCGGACCGTGGCGGAGGACTTTTACTGCCTCAGGTGGCCCCTGGAATTGGATTATGCTTCTTTCATTACCACAGAAGTAATGAATGTGTATTACAGAGATAAGCTGGCATATGTATTGGGCACACTGTACATGCTCAGGCAGCATCAATCATGCTTTGTAGAGGACAATGCTGGCCTAAATTGGGAACAACCAGCATAGATGTTAGGAAAGATTTCGTAATTGTAGGTAATTTTCCTTCCATGTGGCAACCCCTAAACTTTTTGCTGTTGTTTTTCACCTTGTTCTTGACTTTGCCAGAGAAGTGCAGCCTTCTGCTGCACTCCTCTGGGCTTTCGCTCCTTTTCTTATGGGGAAACTGACATGCCCTTAAGACAGTCAGTACCGGGGAACGCTGTTTCCCGTAGTTTCTTTTATCATGTTGCGGCTTTAGTGCAACATGACACAAGAGGGCACTGTAAACTAAGTTACAGCTCTCTTGGGTCTCTAGCCTTCTACAGGCCCTAGATATTCGTTTAAGATGGTATTTGATCGGTGCAAGTAATTCAGGGACGGGAATGGTGGCAGCGATCGTTTCTTTGTATTTTGAGCTCCTTTTGGCGTTCTAAGCGCGTTTTCTTCGCTTAACCCAAAATGGTGGCCTGGCTCCCAAAATGGCCAGACCAGACCACGAGGCTCCTTTGTCCTGTCCGCTGACCGTCTTGCTCCCTTCACCTTCCCCAGGTCGAGCCGACCCGGGGCCTTCCTTATTTGGGCATGTACTTTCCCGCGAAACACGGATGCTTTCGCGGGCTTCTACATGTCTTTTGTGTGCCTCCAGGATGTGGGCTGGGATGTCTGGTCCCAATACACATCCTGGGTGCCAGAGAGTCTAGGGTGGTGTGAATGCCTGGGACCACCGTGGTCCGTGATTGGTCCACGTATGGTGTGAGTGTTGATGAGCGGATCTCCCATTGGGTCCCCTCCGTTTTGGCGCGAAGGGAACCGTGAATAAGAGGGGGCTGGAAACACCACTACCATGTCGATCTCCTGAGTTCTCACGAACAAAGGAATACAGGAGCCAAGTATCCTGCAACCAAGAGGCTGGACCGAGGAATCGCTGGTGACCCGCTGAAGGACTCCTCCTCTGCACTGCTGTCGCCTTGTGAAACCCTTTTCACCTTTGATCGAACCAGAAGGCCTGTACTGGTACTTCGACCCTTTGGAATAGCGGGAACAGCTATTCTCGGCATCTTCACCATCTCCTGCCAGTAAGCCTTCGGAAGCGTCTCTGGGCCATCCAGCTGACTGACCAGCTTACACGGGAGTCTTGCTCTGTAACCGCCGCCAGGTTGTGTAGTATTTCGAGTCCTTGTCACTCTCACACGCTTCGCACACTTGGCGTTCCCAAGTCTGAAGTGAGTAGTGTACATTTGGCTCAGATACACACAGCCGCTCCGTTGCCCTGCTGGGGTGACAAAACTGTGCAGGTTTCCTCGATTGGGACGTCTTTTTACTCAACACGACGACGAGGCGTTCCCTGCTCTTCTGAACCTGCCAGCTGCTGAAACTGACGCGGAGAAGCCTGGGTCTGCTTGCATCGGGGACCGGTGAGTAGTTTAGCTAGGATCTGGTCGCCCTCCTGCAGGAGCCAATTGCTTTTCCCCGCTGTGTAAAACAGCACCCTTTTGCCGTACTCGCGCTCTGCTTCTGCCCACTGTGGAGGCTGCGCTTGAGTCGCGGAACTTGTTCTCCTTCATTTGTGCACTGAACTGAACTGCCTGATTTCCTTAGAAGAGACTCTCCTTTTGCCCGTTGGCACCAGCGTGTGCAGGTACTTTTGAGCACAAGGCTCCACTCTTCGCAGGGCTCGGACTTCCATCTAGTTAGGTGCCTCTGAAGGCGAACTGAGTCTAAAGCATTGTATCGCACTGCCTGTTTTCCTTCCCTTGCAGGTGGACTACACATTTCGTGCATATAACGCTTGCGACTGTCGTATTTGTATATATATTGTGTTGATATGGTATGTGTTGGTTTAATATTGTGATACTGTGATTTTCTCGCTACGGTCATTGTTTTAAAGGCCTTAAAATAAATGTGTATATATTTTTGATATAACAACTGTTTGGAGTAGTTTGTAAGTGATCTTGCTTTGTGTGCTCATTGCGGGCTTTCAGTCACCCTCACCCGTCTTGAGACCTAGTCTTGACCGCCGCGATCGCTACCTTGATTGGTCTGGCTCGTCCAGAGGTTACCCTGTTCCAAGTAATTAGGTTGGCCTTCTGAACTTCTGCGCCACCAGGACAGAGTTCAGAAATCCGTCTTAACAAATTGATGTACAGCGGTGGGATACGACTGAAGGTATCCAGTGTTGCGCACGAACTAAGGCATTTCAGGTTATTCCAACCAGGACACGTAGTGAATTGTTGTAGTATAACTTTAAAAAGGCCATAGTCCTATCTAACAGTATGGAAACAAATACCTTGTTAACTTTAAATGCTTCCAAATCAGAAACATTGAAGAAGATGTGTGCGGAGAGAGGTGTTTCCTCTCAAGGCACTAAATTGGAAATGATCCAAAGAATCGTGGCGTGGCAAGAAGCGCAGCTTGACGCTATAACTTCTGAGGACAGTGCGGAAGGTGGTGGGGCTGCTCTCACTGGTAGAACCGACGGGTCTGCCGCTGCACTGATCCATCGCGACCACAAGGACAGGGAGGATGTGATGTCTAATGTTTCCTCTGCCAGTGTTGATGGGGAGGCTATGCTTGAATTCAAGAAGCAAGAGCTGCGGTTTAGGCAGCAGGAGCTTGAATTCAGCATAGCCAAACTAAAAATCGAACAGGCAGAAAAACAAAAAGACAGGGATCACCAGTTGGAACTGGCCAAGCTTCAGTTTGCAAATGGGTCCAAGGGTCCTGGACATGGGTCTGGGGCTTCCTCTCATCCACGGTTTCCGAAAGATCTGCTCAGTGTGTATGAGGAAAGGAATGACATTATGGACTGGCTGAATGCGTTTGAGTATGCATGCGAAGTTCAACAAGTTGACAATGCGGATAAGATTGCCTGGTTACTCAGCAGACTGCCCCATTCTGGCTGTAGTGCCATTATGGAAATGTCGAAGGCTGAGCGAGCTGATTTCGCAATGTTAAAGCAAACTCTCATTTTAAAGTTTGGGAAGACTCCGGCCCAATATTTGAAACGTTTCAGAGAGTATAAGAAAAAGGAAGGTGGTACTTGGGTATCTTATGTCACTGAATCCTTGAAAAACTTAACTGGCTGGGTCGAAGGTTATAAGGTTTCTACCTTCGAAAGCATGATAAATCTTGTCATGCTGGAACACATTTTTGCTTCTTCTTCCCCGGAGCTTAAGCAGCATTTGGCCGATTCGAAGGAGATAGATCCTAAGAAGCTGGCCATTGCAGCAGACTTATGGGTGTCACATCGAGTGTCCCATAAGGACAAAACTCATCCTGGTAAGCAGGAGGAAGGGAGAAAGTCCAAAGATATGGAGGGTGGAGAATCTGCTAAATCTTCTTCCCATAAGGGCCACAAAAAGAAAAATAAGGGTAAGACACAAGAGAACTCACAGGGTAGTGGAGGTCCGCCTCCGAAACAGAACTCTAGTTACAATAAGCCTCCCTATGTAAACAGACCCAATGGATCTTGTTTTGCTTGTGGAGCAACTGACCACGTGAAGGGGGATCCCCGTTGTAAGGTTAGACCTTTGGGGGTCCACTCCGCTAATCAGGCCTTCTCCTCCTACGAGGAAGAAGAGATTACAGGAGCATCCTTCTCATCAGACTCATTTCCCAGCGGGATAGAGGCTGAGGTAGTTTTAGTGTCCCTGGGTTCCTGGGAGCCTAAAGTCGCAGAGGCTTATGCTAGGATTCCGGATAATACCAAGCACTTTAAAGACAGTGTGCTGATCAATGGAGTGGATACTCCAGCTCTTAGGGATAGTGGGTGCAGCCGGACTGTAGTGGATTCTACCTTGGTAGACTCAGAGGAAGTTGCCAGAGCTACTCTGATGCCCACTAAGTTGGCTGACGGCCCCCTCCGTATGTTTCCAGTAATACCTGTAAACCTTACTTTAAATGGTACAGCAGTCAGGATTCCAGTGAGCATTCAGAGAAACGTCCCGGGAAAGGTCTTGTTAGGTAATGATCTCAGAGCTTTAGGGCTCGTAGGAGACACTGCCAAAAGACCCTACACACGGTCTCAAGCACGGGCAGCATTGGCCAAGTCCAATACGCCGCCCAAGCCGAAGGGGAAACCCAAGGCGAAAGGAGTCGACAAGTCAAGACGAGGGAAAGAGAATATTCCCCCGAGCTCGCCTACCACTGCGGTGGAGGAAGTTGGTCAATCGCCCGGGCCTGACGAGGAGGTGGCGATGCCTGAAGTATTTGACCCCAACGATCATCCTGAACTAAAAGACTTGTTAGTTGAAGGAGGTCCTGATAGGGACGAATTCAGTAAAGGCCAACGTGAGTGCCCATCTCTGGAAGGCCTAAGGAGGCAGGCCTGCTCCCAGCTTAAGGGTGAACCTCCTGGGACGCACAGGATTTATTGGGAAGGTGGACTCCTGTATAGTGAGCCCACAGAGTCTACAGAAGGAGACCATAGGAGGTTGGTGGTTCCCCTTGCTGTTAGGCCCTTCCTCCTGCAGTTGGCGTATGAAGTTCCCCTTGCTGGTCACCTTGGTATGAAGAGGACCAAGCAAAGGTTATCCATGCACTTCTACTGGCCCAAGATGGGGGTGCAAGTAGAAAGTTACTGCAGGAGTTGTACCTCCTGCCAGTTGTCTGGTAAGGTTGGCGCGACAATCCAAGCTCCGTTGGTACCGCTCCCAGTTGTGGGGGTACCATTTGAAAGGGTAGGGATCGACATTGTTGGTCCCCTTGACCCGCAAACATCCTCAGGCAATAGGTTTATCCTGGTGCTGGTCGACCATGCAACCAGGTATCCTGAGGCCATCCCATTGAAAACTGTAACTGCCAAGTCAGTTGCAAAAGCTTTACTCAGCATATTTACTAGGGTTGGCTTCCCTAAAGAAGTTGTGTCGGATCGTGGCAGCAACTTTATGTCGAAGTATATGCAGGCTATGTGGAAAGAATGTGGGGTTACCTACAAGTTCTCTTCTGCATACCACCCCCAGACCAATGGTCTGGTGGAACGTTTCAACAGAACGTTAAAGAGCATGATTGGGGCTCTGGAGGAGCCTCAGAGAAGAAAATGGGATCTTCTTTTACCATGCTTACTGTTTGCCTACCGAGAGGTACCACAGGAGGGTGTTGGCTTCAGCCCCTTCGAACTTCTGTTCGGTCATCCCGTACGGGGACCCTTAGCCATCGTCAAAGAGGGATGGGAGATGCCCACTCCCCCTGTTATTACCAACGTAGTTGATTATGTGCTAGGGCTCAGAAAACGGATGGTACTTCTGATGGGCTTGGCTAGTGATAAATTGAAGGCAGGACAAGCGCTGGTGAAACATTGGTATGACCAGAAAGCTTCCCTCATCAACTTTACACCTGGTCAGCAAGTCCTGATCATGAATCTCATAAGGCCTCGAGCTTTACAGGACAAATGGTCAGGCCCTTACACAGTGGTGGAGCCCCTGGGTGAGGTTAACTATTTAGTGGACCTTGGAAGGCCTGGACAGGCTCCAAAAGTGTTTCACGTGAATAGGCTGAAGGCTTTCGTCCCAAGAGTCGAAATCGCAGCACTGCTACTGGCTTCAGATGTTGAGGAAGAGGAGTCAGAACCTCTCCCCGACCTGTTCCAAAGCGGTCCTTCAGATAGCTCCTTTGAGGGTGTCCGAGTGGCCCCTCACCTGACTTCTGATCAGCAGGCTGAGGTGAAAAGTTTGCTTAGGCAGTTTTCCCCCCTGTTTTCACAGTCGCCTGGTTTGACACCTTGGTGCAAACATAACATTGACACAGGAGACAGTGTACCTACCAAAAGTAGGGGATACAGGATGTCAGACAAAGTACGGTCTTATATTAAGACCAAGGTCAACAAGATGTTAGACCTTGGGGTGATTGAACCCTCTAGTAGTCCTTGGTCCAGCCCTGTGGTTTTGGTTCCAAAGGCAGGCACTTCTGAATTGAGGTTCTGCGTGGATTACAGGGCTCTGAATGCTGTCACCAAGACAGATGCACACCCCTTGCCTCGAACAGATGAGCTGGTGGATACTTTGGGTGCCTCCAAGTACCTCAGCACGTTTGACCTCACTGCTGGCTATTGGCAAATAGCTTTAGCAGAACATACCAAGGAGAAGACAGCATTTTCTACTCCAGACGGCCTCTACCAATTCCGGGTAATGCCGTTCGGGTTGAAGAATGCACCTGCCACTTTCCAGAGGCTTGTGAATCATGTGTTGAATGGGTTGGACGAATTCTGTCTTGCATATCTGGACGATATAGCAGTTTTCAGTGCCACCTGGAAAGACCATGTGAAACACCTCGGGATTGTGCTCCAGGCTCTTCAGAAAGCACACCTGACCATAAAGGCTAGTAAATGCCAGATTGGACAAGGCTCAGTGGTTTACCTTGGACATGAAGTAGGTGGAGGGAGGATACAGCCTCTTCCCAGTAAAGTACAAGCAGTACAAGACTGGCCTACCCCCACTACGCAAACCCAAGTGAGAGCCTTCTTAGGACTCACGGGGTATTACCGCAATTTTGTGGCAGACTATGGCACCATAGCTGCCCCTCTGACTGCCCTCACAACTCCGAAGAAACCCAAGAAGGTAACTTGGACCGACAAGTGTGAGAAGGCCTTCAATGGCTTAAAAGACTCCTTGTGCCAGGCCCCTGTCCTCAGGGCCCCTGATTATCAAAGACCTTTTATCGTGCAGACGGATGCCTCTGACACTGGGATAGGAGCTGTACTATCACAAGTAGATGAGAAGGGTAAGGAACACCCTATCGGTTTTATTAGTTGCCAGCTTAAGGACAGAGAGCTCAGATGGTCCACGGTAGAGAAAGAATGTTTCTCTGTTGTGTGGGCTCTAAGGAAGCTGAGGCCCTACATCTATGGGACCCACTTCACTGTGCAAACTGACCATAAGCCCTTAAAGTGGCTAATGAACATGAAGGGGGAGAATCCAAAGTTGCTTAGGTGGTCCATAAGTCTACAAGGCTTTGACTTCACTATTGAGCATAGGCCAGGTGTCCAACATAGCAATGCTGATGGGTTGTCCAGAATGTTTAACCGACCTGAACAAGAGACTCATCTGGGGTGGATTAGTTGCCCCTGTCCATAGTCTGGGAGGGGCGAGTGTTAGGAAAGATTTCGTAATTGTAGGTAATTTTCCTTCCATGTGGCAACCCCTAAACGTTTTGCTGTTGTTTTTCACCTTGTTCTTGACTTTGCCAGAGAAGTGCAGCCTTCTGCTGCACTCCTCTGGGCTTTCGCTCCTTTTCTTATGGGGAAACTGACATGCCCTTAAGACAGTCAGTACCGGGGAACGCTGTTTCCCGTAGTTTCTTTTATCATGTTGCGGCTTTAGTGCAACATGACACAAGAGGGCACTGTAAGCTAAGTTACAGCTCTCTTGGGTCTCTAGCCTTCTACAGGCCCTAGATACTCGTTTAGGATGGTATTTGATCGGTGCAAGTAATTCAGGGACGGGAATGGTGGCAGCGATCGTTTCTTTGTATTTTGAGCTCCTTTTGGCGTTCTAAGCGCGTTTTCTGCGCTTAACCCAAAATGGTGGCCTGGCTCCCAAAATGGCCAGACCACGAGGCTCCTTTGTCCTGTCCGCTGACCGTCTTGCTCCCTTCACCTTCCCCAGGTCGAGCCGACCCGGGGCCTTCCTTATTTGAGCATGTACTTTCCCGCGAAACACGGATGCTTTCGCGGGCTTCTACATGTCTTTTGTGTGCCTCCAGGATGTGGGCTGGGATGTCTGGTCCCAATACACATCCTGGGTGCCAGAGAGTCTAGGGTGGTGTGAATGCCTGGGACCACCGTGGTCCGTGATTGGTCCACGTATGGTGTGAGTGTTGATGAGCGGATCTCCCATTGGGTCCCCTCCGTTTTGGCGCGAAGGGAACCGTGGATAAGAGGGGGCTGGAAACACCACTACCATGTCGATCTCCTGAGTTCTCACGAACAAAGGAATACAGGAGCCAAGTATCCTGCAACCAAGAGGCTGGACCGAGGAATCGCTGGTGACCCGCTGAAGGACTCCTCCTCTGCACTGCTGTCGCCTTGTGAAACCCTTTTCACCTTTGATCGAACCAGAAGGCCTGTACTGGTACTTCGACCCTTTGGAATAGCGGGAACAGCTATTCTCGGCATCTTCACCATCTCCTGCCAGTAAGCCTTCGGAAGCGTCTCTGGGCCATCCAGCTGACTGACCATCTTACACGGGAGTCTTGCTCTGTAACCGCCGCCAGGTTTTGTAGTATTTTCGAGTCCTTGTCACTCTCACACGCTTCGTACACTTGGCGTTCCCAAGTCTGAAGTGAGTAGTGTACATTTGGCTCAGATACACACAGCCGCTCCGTTGCCCTCCTGGGGTGACAAAACTGTGCAGGTTTCTTCGATTGGGACGTCTTTTTACTCAACACGACGACGAGGCGTTCCCTGCTCTTCTGAACCTGCCAGCTGCTGAAACTGACGCGGAGAAGCCTGGGTCTGCTTGCATCGGGGACCGGTGAGTAGTTTAGCTAGGATCTGGTCGCCCTCCTGCAGGAGCCCATTGCTTTTCCCCGCTGTGTAAAACAGCACCCTTTTGCCGTACTCGCGCTCTGCTTCTGCCCACTGTGGAGGCTGCGCTTGAGTCGCGGAACTTGTTCTCCTTCATTTGTGCACTGAACTGAACTGCCTGATTTCCTTAGAAGAGACTCTCCTTTTGCCCGTTGGCACCAGCGTGTGCAGGTACTTTTGAGCACAAGGCTCCACTCTTCGCAGGGCTCGGACTTCCATCTAGTTAGGTGCCTCTGAAGGCGAACTGAGTCTAAAGCATTGTATCGCACTGCCTGTTTTCCTTCCCTTGCAGGTGGACTACACATTTCGTGCATATAACGCTTGCGACTGTCGTATTTGTATATATATTGTGTTGATATGGTATGTGTTGGTTTAATATTGTGATACTGTGATTTTCTCGCTACGGTCATTGTTTTAAAGGCCTTAAAATAAATGTGTATATATTTTTGATATAACAACTGTTTGGAGTAGTTTGTAAGTGATCTTGCTTTGTGTGCTCATTGCGGGCTTTCAGTCACCCTCACCCCTCTTGAGACCTAGTCTTGACCGCCGCGATCGCTACATTGATTGGTCTGGCTCGTCCAGAGGTTACCCTGTTCCAAGTAATTAGGTTGGCCTTCTGAACTTCTGCGCCACCAGGACAGAGTTCAGAAATCCGTCTTAACAATAGACATGTTGCTACAGAGGCATATTTTGGGCACAACCAGCATGCCAATGTGTTACATCAGTGACAGTGCTGTCTTACACTGTGGACACATTGATCATTAAAATGTGTTGTGTTCTACAATGTTCTTGTCTGCTGTTGGTGACATGGAATGTACATGTTCCCCTTCAGAACTGATTGTAAACTTATGGCTTTTTGATCACTTTTCCTGCTGTAAAATGCACAATTTCAGTCCCATATTTGGAAAAAAAATCTTGGGGGGATCCCCCCAAATCCTCCCTAGATCGTTATAGCTCCCTCGCTACGCTCAGTCGCCCCCACTATTTCAGAGAAATATCAACACATGCACACTGGAAGAAATCACAAGAAACTAACCTTTGATCACTGCCCCCGACACAAAAAGCTAGCTATGGGACTGCATGGCTATGCCTGTGATGCTATTGTGTCAAAGGACAAACACCATTGCTTTTGAATATACTGCTTTAGGCGAGGGTGTTCACTTTTGGCTCCACATTCAAAAAGGTTGGACAAGCCTGTGTTAGTGAGACCCAATTTGCCTCTTGAACAGTCTTCCTGTTTCTGCTGCAGCTCTTACTTCCGGCCTTTGGACACTGCTGTTTATTCCGCATATTGCGTCCAGTCAGACGCTGCGGGATGCTCACCCTTTTGCACATGGCACGGTCATGTCATTTGCATACGTGTTTGAATTGTTATGGTTATGTTTAGAGCAGCTCCAAACATTATGCTACGTTAGAAATCTTTTATACTTTGCCAAATGAACACCCTGGTAAATTAATTCAAACCCCTTTCATAAAAGCAAGACCAGTCGGTGAAGAGAACTGACCAAAATAGAGTCCAGTCCCATTACTTCTTAACAACTTGAATAATGTAAACCTCATCCCAAAATCAATCTAGTTGATTATTTGAATTGATTTCTTTTGCAAAAAAATCGACCATTTTAATAGAATATAATCCTTCTTCGTGTCATTGCACTGAATCATAGTTATTCATTTCTATAACTTGCTTTGTTTCTTATATTTGCATTAATGAAGACGATCTGAAATAAGCCACAAGAAGTATTAAAGCCAATATAATCAAAAGTGCACTTATTATGTTTTACATGTTTGCTTTAAAAAAAATAGAAAAACATTTGTCTATATTGGTGCAGCCACAAACGCCTAAAACCTTATTTGCAAAAAACCTAATGCACAATTCCTTTCCCGGTTGCCGAAGAGTAAATATACAGCATGTCAGGTATCAGGGGTTGCCAAGCAACATCTCCAAATGTTTTAAGAAACATTAGAAAGGGAAAGGAAAGACACATAGCATGCTCGGTTCGCTCAAGGGGAAGTGATGAAGTATAAGACTGTAAAAGCCATTCAAATGCACTTTACGGGGTTACACTGAGGCCTATTCTTCAGAGAGGTTGTTTGCGCAGAGAGTAGAGGTTTCGAAGAACGACCCTCAAGACGTTTCGCCTAAATCTTTCCAGACCCTTTCTCCGGCCTGCCCTACAGGTGGAGATACTGTAAATATGGGCACGTCGAGTTCCATCTTCAATGCCTCCTCAGTTCCACTTTTCCACTCCTCCGATCATGTCCGCCTCCTCGGCATCCATGTTGTTCCAGGAGCATTTCATGCTTTGACCGTGTAAGCCCGCGCCATCTCTCTGGTGTGTGATCACTCTCACCTTCACAGCACCACACATACCCAAAGGTCTTGAACAATGCCCAGAAAAGCATTGATTGCCGTGGAGCAGGGTAGAGAAGGTGGAAAGGCCAGCGGCACTACGTTTTCTTTACTTTTACAAGTGGTACTACTCTGGGATGCTTTTCACGACATGATCAATGCCCCTACCATTCCATGAGGAGTGAGGGTGTGTTGCTGGTGGCATTCAAACCTCAGCAGAGGCACAGCACACGCGCAGAGAGGATGACCATATTTCATTGTAAGTAGAAACATGGTGTATGTTGAAGATACTGGTTTTGGCTTATTATTTCCTGCATTGGCACATTGCCCAGTGAAATATTCTTTTCAGTTCCCAAAAACCTAGAATTAAAAGTACCAGAGTACTATCCTGGTGAGAGATATGCGGTTGAGAAGGCAATTCGTCCTGTTAAGATAATCCATTGTTTGGAGGTTAAACCAGGGCCTAAAAGCATTGATAGAGAAAGAACCAACCTAAAAGTGAGAGAGTGGCTTAAGGGAATCAGAGCCTATTAGAAAACTGTGGTGTGATGGGTAAAAGCCAAAGATAAACCCAGGAACGGGCCAAATAAACAACGATGTGATAGGTTATTTATAACGCACTTAATACCCAGAGGTTTCTAAGCGCGAAACCGGGGATCAAACCTGTGGTGCACTGTGTTGTCTTGCTTCCAAGGCGAGCACGTTGCCCCTGAGCTATCCTCCTGAGACTGTGGAGGAACACTTGCAATACACTGGAAGCTGATGATGGAGAGGAAAGGGGAGGACTGAAGATGGCCAAGAAAGCGAAAGGATTAGATACATACAGCAGGAGGAGGAGGATAATGCTGAGGACTAGCAGGAAAAAGAGGGGTTTGGTCGTGTGGTCGCTCCACCGCCCCAGAAAATGAAAACCAGAAAGAGACTAACAAAATCGGGAGGGTGGGTACAGAGAATGGATAATAATGAGTGCGCAGAATGGAGGGGCATGAAGGCAGGTAAAGTAAAAGGAGAAAATAAGTAGGATGTATAGACACAAAGTATAGTAAATAGACGGGCCAGGGGAGGTAAACATCCAACATTTCAAACATCTGCATATTGGACAAAATCACAACAAGGACAATCTCTCACTTGAATTCTTCGCGAAAACTATTGCCTCTTTGTGATGTACTTTCAGCAGGTAATAATTGAGAAGCAGACATTTCAGGGATGATCATACCACGTTGCAAAGGCATCCCAGAGCCACAGCTTTGCCACTTATTTATTTATTTAATTATTTATTTATTTAGTTATTTATTTTGACATTTATATAGCGCACCGAACCCTAAGGCATCTGGGTGCTTGAAGCATGCTAGAAGCAATAGAGTACTATAGTCTGCTCGTGTGTTATGATGTTTGCATGGCTATTAGCCTATTTCACATAAAACAATTGACCTAATGACCAATTTGATCGCATTTTGCATGGGTGATTTCACCTTCGGGGCAATTTGGTCGCATATATTGCGCAATACCAACCCCGGAAAGCGGGGTTGCGTGGGTGTCCCCTGCTCCCCATGTTTGCTATTTTGCAATTTTGGGGGTGCAGGGGTGTCCCCAGCTTCCTTAAAATTGAAGGCAGGTGACAAAATAAAATGCATGCGCGTTCAAATTGGGCCCCGGCAGATAAATTGTGGTCAGTTTGCCGCAATCAAAAATAATTCGGTCAAACACACCCAAAGCATTTGCATGCAAGGCTAATGCCAATTTGCATCGCATAAACATGCCAAATGTGCTCCATTATGCAGTGTCTTACTGACTGCTGCTTACAATGCAGCAAATTAAGGCCATCAGTTAACTGCACCCTCCAAAGATTCGCTCGGACCCCGATGGCACACTTCCCTGTACTCCTTCGGGGAGCTGGAGGAGAACAGGCAGAGTTGTCCACATCTGACATCACAAAACAGACACAGAAAGATACACAAATGTTGCCTCATCGGACCTGCACTGGAAAGCGACAGGGAGGGCTATTCATTCTTTAAACCACTCCTGACCCTCAGATATACACCATGACTGATCCCCACAGTTGCAGAATCAGCCATCACATGAGGAATTATTGCCACATTTTGTGTAAATGGGACAGGTGCCCCACACACATTTCATGTAACATAACATCACATGTATCAAGTAGACAAAGGGTTATGTGTTTAGAGTGTATTAGAGGCCATTATATGGGGAGAGGCATCCATGAATCAGGTGGCCAGGAACACGGGAGGAATCTGCCAGTATCTGCCTGCGCTCTTTCCCGGCCAATTCTTCTTCTCCCCAGATTCCATCTTCTTTTTGCTCAGTCTCTGCCTCACTGCCTCCTTTCCCCACCTTGCATCGCCTATGCCCCCCTGCTCCCCTAGTGTTCCACCTTCATCGGCAACGCACCCACTGCAACCCCTCTTATCCTGTCTGTGCTCGCCGGCAGCCTCTTCTTCCTGGTAGACCCGCCTCTTGTCATGGCTATTGAAATAGTAAAAGGACTTATTCCATTACCTTTTGTAAGATCCGGCATTTAAGGGTAAGTGGGTATGCACAATATGCACAAAGCCCAGTTACCTAAAAAGGTTAAATGAGATTGGGCCCCCCGGACGAAAATCTCTGATCTTCTAATAGTGATAACTCCTGTGTTCGGAGATGGAGAGGGCAGGTAATGGCCCTGAGCCCTAGTGGGCCGTGTGTGAATAGACTCTGGACGGCAAGCTGTTGCAGGCCTTGTCCCGCCTTAGAACATTTGGGTTATCGATATAGTCATAAACAAGCTGTCAGGCTGCAAAGAATTGGCAGTTCTGGGTATGTTCGTTGATGGGGAAAATGAAGTTCCTGAACATATTCCGAGGGCATAGTGCAGTAGTTTACTTCCGGTTCCGAGTGTCAAACACCTAGTGTTGTTTTAAACATTCAGATGTTTATTGGAAGTCCCTGGTTGTTAAATCAGTGATGATAGCATTGCAGAGGGAGATTCCATGCGTGATGCATTGTGTGGGGGCAGTGCTTTTGAGGTCTCTGGTAGGTGCCCAGTCATTTTACCGAAAATATATCTGAGTGTTAAGTTTTACCGAAAGCCAAAATACCGAAAAAAAATCCAGGAAATTGTAATTAAATATATATATGGTAGTGGGGTAAGGGGTTAAAATGGGTGGGGATTGGGTTGGGGCTAAAAGGATAGAAAAACAGGGGAGATAGGGGGTCCCCCGAAATGTAAAAAATAAATAAAAGAAATTTGGTATTTTTTCAGTATTTTGACCACTCTGCAATTTACTACTCTAATTTTACCTTTGGTCAAATCACATATAACCCTCTGGATATCGCTAGCAAAACTGAAAAGTGATGGCTGAAAGGTTTTGAATGGATCATAATCTCTTGAATTGCTCCGAGTAGCCCTCCAGACCGTTAGACCATATGCAAATCAGACCTGGTCCCGCAGTTGTGTGGGCTGGCTTGTTTTGACAACACTGGTGTGTCCATTTTGTAGGTTGTGCCTAGTTTATTTTTTGGCAGGAGTGTCAGTTGCTTGTTGAAAATATCAAAGGTTAGGCCTACCAGTAACTTCACATCACTCAAAAGCAGCGGGTTGCAGAATTGGACCCACGCAACCTTGGAACAGCCAAACTCTACTTCCCTTTCAACAACTCAGGAAAAAAATCACCGTAAGTGACATCTTTTTTTTTAATGATTAAAGTATGCCTCTGATTTAAATGAAACCTTAGACACTAAAAAGTACAATTACAAAAGCAGAATATGTGTCCTATCAGACTTTCTAAAATGTGATTAAAAGCAACACATGAATGTAAACCTTTTACAACCAATTATGTTTTGGTAGAGGATAAAATAAAGTCTTGTTAACTTCTTCGTCATAGTTGATGAGAATTTGTTTATATGTTCCAAAAAATGTGCGACGGCTAATACTAGGGAATATGGTAGCGGTTAATACACCGCAAGCAGAAGGGCTCTGTTTTTCACGTAGACCTACACATTACGAACCTCCCCAATAGTTCATCCCCAACATCAGTCAGTGAATCGCAGAAGGTTCACAGATGTTTCAGTGTATCCCTGATTGTTGCATAATCTTTCAAACCTAAGGCTATTTTCTCTTTTTCTTATCGCCCCTAAGATGTCCATGCTTCTAGCAGTTTGAGTGTTTTCCTTATCCAGAGCTTTAGAAAAAAGAATACTCAGGTTTTCATTCCAGTCCCATAAAAGTGCCTTTCTACTGAGATCTTTTATCTTAGTCTAAGGTAGCGACCAATCCACTATCCGTTTTATTTCCCCAAAGAAATAAATTTTGTGCGCTTGTCATTTATTTAGGGCGCTGTGTGTGAATTGCGTATAAACTGTGTGGAATACTGACGATATTTTTTAATTGTTGTTTGATTGAATGTGCCCCTCTGTGTTATTCAGAGCACTCTGCTAAGCATTTCTGTTGATTGTAGACCCATACTCACTTTCGTTGTGCTCGTATGCCAGGTGATTAGATTAGGCTAACTTTGTAGTTCTCTTGAACTACACATCCCATGCTTACAGCAGTACGTTATCACATCAGCGGAACGTTAGCGCGTTTGGAGAGGCCGGTTTTTGCCGGTGCACGCCCGGGCTTGCTCGGGTTTGGTTGGGTGGACTCTTACATTAAGATGCTTGTTCATATAATTGTCTTGCTGATCGTGTTTGTCCCACTGTACTACTAGGATGCCTAGTGCTTCCCATTCCCAGCTCCAATGTTAACATACAACATGCTGCGGCTAACGTTAATGAAATGGTTATGCCCCGGCTTTCTGAGGACTGTAGGCACCCTGAGGATTGCCTACAGGCTGCTTGCCATGAGATAACGCTAAGGCGAGAGTCCAAAGTGCACCTATTGTGCAAGAGAGCTGTGAAGCTCCCCTTTCAAAGATGCCTGTTGCACGGAAGGGCATGGAAGTCCCCCTATAAAGCTAGCAGTACTTACCACCACTACAGAGCAGATGGATGGCAATCTAATGAGAGTCCGTCACTGTTCTGACATCAATCATCATGCATTGAGTGCTAGATTAAAACCCACAGACACTACTCCTCCTCTGAAGAAAATGAAAAACCATACTCACTTAAAATCCTTAAGAAATTGTAAACTCAGTCAGGATGTACCCACTGTATCGACTGATACTCACATCAGCAGGAACCAGAATATAGGGGCAGTACAACATTCGCTCATTCTTTCGGAGCACATTATTCCAGGGGTGAGTCCCTGCCCCATTGAGGAAAGAGACTTACAACCTCTAGGATGTTTATTGCTAAAAACCATGTCACTGATTAAGCATCCACCAGAGGTAGCCAATTTCATCGTAGACCACGACATTGACATCTGTACTATCACAGAGTCCTGTTTGCATCGTGCAGCTGGCCATACCACAGGGATTCAATATCTTCAGAGCAGACTGCCTATCTGGTAAATGAGGAGGTGTGGCTCTCATTTTTCTCATTTTTCTCTCTAAGATTAATATCTGTAAAGTCAACATCGCCAAGATCCCCAATTGTGAACACCTGCAAGCCAAAGGCAATTGACCATAACATCACACTGTATTTGTTCGTATTGTATCGTCCACCTAACAATATGCCTGAGTTTGTAACTCAATTCTCTGATATGCTCTGGTCTTACCTCAAACTGAAATCCAAAATGATTCTCTTGGGGGATTTGAATCTAGTTTTTAATTACCCTCTATATTCTATGGCTAAATCTGTGCAAACTTGTTTAGAGGGCCTGGGGTTTCTGCAGCATATCAAAAAAGCTATGCATGTTGGAGGCAGGATCCTGGACTGGGTGGCCTCGCATGGGTTAAAGCTGGATAGTGTTGAGGTTAGTCGATGCCTTTGGTGATACCATTTTTTTTAAATACAATTCCAGCTACCACAAATTCTGCCCTCTAAGAAAGCAGGAGATCCCCCAACTAAGGTATCATGTTGCAACTTGCGCAAACTTACTCTGGATGCCATGTCTTCCTTCTTTGCCTCGGTAGTGAATAATCTTTTCAGCTATGATTTATCTACCCAGCTGGCCATGGCCTACGAGGAGATGATGACTCGTGCTGTTAACAGTCTTGCACCACTGGGGGTGCTGTTGTGCACAACCAACATGGCTGCCTGAGAGGAGAGCTCCGGCTTCACCATCAATCCTGAACCAAATTAATCC
The DNA here is from genome assembly GCF_040938575.1 of Ambystoma mexicanum. Classification (NCBI taxonomy): domain Eukaryota; kingdom Metazoa; phylum Chordata; class Amphibia; order Caudata; family Ambystomatidae; genus Ambystoma; species Ambystoma mexicanum. Next base: position 1,435,350,819 of record NC_090935.1, read on the forward strand.
TCTCAGAATTGTCCTATGAGGCTGCAAGCAGAGAAACTCTGAGGCGGAAGACCCTTGGAACAGGCACCCAAAAAATTGTTTCTGTTCGTCCGAAGAAAATCGTGCAAATCTCCTGGAGGCGCCGGAGCGGGCTGAAGGCTCAGCCGCAGCCGGCCGCATGCTCCACAGCGTATCTACTGCGGGCCCGAGGTCTGCTGGGAGGAGCGGGCCGCAGTGGGGGAGGGGCAAAGCAGAGATCCCGTGCCGCGCTGCCCGCACAAGAAGGAGGACACGGCTGGGGAAGTCTGAAGAGCCGGGGACTGCAAACGAAGAGCACCAACACCCGTACGACTGCTGCCGCCAGAGAAAATTGACACCCGCCGCTGCAACCGCTGGATGCGACCGGCGCCCGCTGCACTCGGGAACGTGGATCGGGTGCGCAGCTGAGGGGCTGCGGGAGCAGCGCAGGCTCTCTCGGCTGCCGCACGCCTGGCGCTGCGGCCGCTGCTGACGGGCTGGCCTCTTCTCCCCCCGGCCAACAGTTTAAGGAGAGGGGCACGAGAGAGCGGCGCAGGGACACGCAGAGTCGAGTCACAATGTAACGCTCACCTGATTCCCGTAGAGGCGCCGGTCTTGACTGGGCGTATACCGTATCTTCAAAGGTGATGTGTAACACACGGCTGGCTCTTTGGGCTGGACCTCTGTGCACTGTATGTCTGACTCGAAGGGTAAGATGTCTGCAGATAGAAAATATGGGATTAATGAACTGGGTTATTGAATGTCTCTCTCTTCTTCCCTTTCTCTTCTCCTGTAGAACCCCAAAGGTTAACGCTCTCACCTTAGGTAAGTGAACGCCGTGCTCTCCATCTGCCTCGGGGCAGGGTGCTGTAACCAGTTTCTTCACTGGATAAGGGGAGCAGGCCTCTTGACTTCAGAGGACTGCTGACCGTCGTTTACTGCACGAACGGTAAGTTTCGAGTAATTCTAATGTCTTTAAAAGTCTTTAGTAATGATGTCTCTTGTTTTGCAGGGATCCGGCGATGGCGGATGACGGGCTGAAGTGAGTTGAAGATGGAGCCCGTGTGATGAATAGAAGCGCCTGGAAGCACGTAGGTAAGCGCTTGTTGCCTGCTTCACGATGCGCTCTAACTGTCTCTTTATTTTGCAGGTACAAGTTCGGGGCGGCTGCAGGGTGCCGGAATACCCACTGGGTTAGATGTGGAAAGGAGTAATGGCACGTGAGTATTAAAGTTCCCCAATGTCTTTAAACGCACCTTGTTTTGTCTTTCAGATGCGGGATGCAGCGCCGAAGGCCTCCGGAGCGTGCGAAGAGTTGGTAAGCTTTTGTCTTTCAGATGCCGGAATGCAGCGCGAGGCGTTGGTGACAGCCGATGGACCAGGTAAGTGAAGCGCTGTCACTGAAGACCGTAATGCTAACCTGTTCTTTCTTGTCTTTATAGGTGTTGCTGAAGACTGGATTCAGGATGGTAAGCCTTTTTCCTTAGGCCCAGGATCAGATGCAGAAGACACGATGAGCGTTCTGCTGCAGAGGATGCAGAATAACGCAAAGCAAGATTCATCCATCGGGTGTGGTTTAAATAGCCTCCTGTAGTGCTTAGGTGTCTCCTTCCACAGCCACGCCTAGGTAAGAAAAGAGTTCCTGCTTTCCAGAAGAGTTCCAGTGTTCTGAACCTAGGGAGTGGCTCCAGCCCCACCCAACAGGAAAAGTAGTTCCAAACAGAAGAGGATCAGAGGCTCAACTGGCAGGCAAGTAAGCAGCATGGTCTGCTGCAGGTAAGTCCACCCAAGCATTATGAGCCCGGCGCTTCCAGCGCTGGGACTGGGCATATTTATGAGCCTGGTGCCATTGGCGCCAGGACTGGGTCCAAAAGGTCCCAATTGGGACAGGTTGGCACTCGGAACCTGGGTTATGGATCTGCTTCCAAGGGAGTTGGGAAAACCCTGACCTTTTGGAAGCAGAGATCATGACACACAACCCCAATCCAGGTGGGTGAAGCGGTTGCTGGGGAACTGGATCCTGGGCCGCCACTGGTGAAAAGAGGAACGCAGGAAAGTGGGTATCCCCTCTCCCCCCCCGCACTCGGTGGGGTTCACCCACTTGGACGCCAGTACCACTTACGAGGTGTAGGGCATTATCAACTCCCAATCATGTGCAGACAAAGGCTGGCAGCTCCTACTGGACGGTAACCAATTAATCCTGTAGGGAGACGAGAGGGGCATCCCGCTATAAGCCTTGCGAGGACAGTATATGTGTACGAACATTCGGGGAAAACCCAGCGACAACCGTAGCCCTGTGGAAGGAACATGAAGATAGCTGTACATCCGGAGATCGGAAGGTGTGTGGCAGATCATTGCTCCCACATTACCCTCACTGTTGCCCACCTAAGAACATTTGCGCGGAAGCCTGTGCTACGTGGGAGGACGCAGTCCACTCAGTGTTCACCCACCATAATACATGGGACGTACTGAGAAGAAGGGCACGGGGGGAGAAAGACAGGTCCGATGGATACCTTCGCCAGCTCCCAGCCACACAGAGCGGCTGAGGAGGCGCCAAAGGAAAACGATAATCAGAGGGAGGACCCCTTGGACCGCCTGGCAGCACTGGCCTGCCAGAATGGCTTCATGGCAGTTAACGTCAAACTAGACGATATAGTCACAACAATCGGGTCCCTTAAAGCCCGATTAGAAAAAGAGAGTGTGCGCATCACGGAAGCGGAGAGCAGGATAAGCACTAATGAAGATACGCTATTACAACATGGCCGCGACATAGCCCGCCTCCAGACAGAGCTGCGGAAAACACAAAATAAGTGCGAAGACTTAGAGTCAAGATCTCAGAGAAATAATATCCGGATCGTCGGAGTTGCAGAAACTTTCGGCAAAGGCGATATGGAGAGGCAAGTGGAAACCCTTTTGAGAAACATCTTGGGAACAGATTCCTTCTCCGACCATTTCCTGGTGGAAAGGGCCCACCGCACATTGGCGCCACTGCCGAAGCCAGGGGCGCCTCTCCGCACCATAGTAGCACGCCTTCTCAATTATAGAGGGAGAAAGGAACTCTACACTTTGAGAGTAACAGAATTCACATATATGCAGACTTCTCCGCTAGTATACAGGCACAGAGGCGGTCTTATGAGCTGGTTAAGAAACAATTACGAATACGCAATATACCATATGCCCTCATCTTTCTGGCGAAATTGAGAATTCAACACGGCGGGAGAGCCCACTTCTATGAAAACCCCACAGAAGCCATGGCTTACATTGAAGCATCCATTCCTTTACCTCCCAGAGACCGGGGGGTCGACCAAAATGCCAGACCACGATTGAATGACGAGGTGCCTGATTTGGCTGACTAACCGGAACACATCCTCAGGCCCTGATCAAGGGTAAGAACTGGGAAAAGATGAGGAGACACCCTGTCAGCGGCGAATGCCAAAGTTCTGCTGCCCAGAGTAAGGGAAACCTTGAAATAAAGACAAACTGAATGAAAATCTTATAGTGAAGCAAGCCGAGAGCCTCCATCGGGACAAGCCAGGTGCATGCAACAGGAGACCCTCAGGAAAGCTCCACAAGTTTAAGGGGATGTCCGTTACAGGGCAGCATCGTCAAGTTGGGGAAGATGATGTGGGTGGGGGGCTGAAATGTTATGGGAAGTTTAGCTCCGTTGAGCTGTGTGGGAAAAGGGGGGATAAGTTCTGGGGTCAGGACTCAGTTGGAGGAGTCCCTCATGGCACGAAAAGCGGTGACATTGCAACACATGATACTCTCCTAAGCAACAGCAGGTCAAGAAGTGCTAAATGGATATACAGACATGGCTAATCCTCCTAGAACGGCACGAGGGCTTAAACTGAAACTACTTACATGGAACGTGCGTGGACTGAACAACCGAGCCAAGCTGAATAAAGTGGGAGCCTATGTCACTCGTCACCATCCTCAGATTGTTATGTTACAAGAAACTCATGCGCTCCAGAAGGTTAACGCCGAATTCTTGAAAGGATGGGGTAAGCATAGATACTGTACAGAATACTCCTCACAGGCACGAGGAGTACTTGTCCTGATTCATCCATCTGTTGGGTTTCGAGAGGGGAGAAGTAAAATAGACGCACTGGGCCGATACATTATAGTGTGGGGGAGCATTGCAGGGGAAGAACTGATTTTGGTGAACACATATGGACGATCCTGATTTCTACATAAATGTAATGCAAGAGATTGGTGTATGTGATAATGAGCGAATACTGTGGGGAGGGGACTTCAATACTATATTAGGCATTAACCTAGATCGACCCACCTCCACATGCAGGAACCCCACAAAAACAACTGACACTGTGAAACAGATCATGTTGCAATTGTCGCTAGTAGATGCCTGGAGAACACTACATCCTCAAAAAAGGCAATATTCATTTTATTCCTCTGTGGATGATACCGAGTCCTGCATTGACTACTGGCTGGTGTCTGCGTCTCTGATGTGCACTATTGTTGGCAGTGAAATATGTCCCCGCACCCTTTCAGATCATTCCCCTATATTGCTAGACATGACACTGGGTGACCTTAGACCCCCGCACAAGAGATGGAAGATGCCCCCTGGTATTCTTGGGGATCCTGCGGTGGCGGAGGAGCTACACGCTGAGGTCGAATCTTTCCTTGAAACCAATATGGGCTCGGTGAATAGCCCCGCTATTCTGTGGGAGACATTTAAGGCATGGGTGAGGGGTATCCTGATCTCCAAATCCACGGGACTGTTGAGGGTGGTCAGGGGGAACTGATGGAGGTGGAGAAAAGACTGGGAGAATTAGAACGGCAATATACTTCCTTGCATGAAGAAAGCACCCTTGCGGACATAAATAGCAACTTGCAGGAATTTGATAAATTGGCTACCAGGGAATTGTTATATATGGCTACCCCGGCCAGGGCACGCCAATATGGTGAGGGAAATAAGGCAGGGCGCACCCTAGCTAACCTTCTGAAAACAGAAAGATACCACACTCCAATCTCTAGTGTAATAGCAAGAGACGGCACAATAGCAACAAGCGAGGAGGCAATAAATAAAGAATTCTCCCATTTTTATACAGAATTATATGCCAATCATGACCTGAAAACTCAAAATGACATTAGGGAATATTTGGACACTATTACGCTCCCGAAAATGTTAGTAGAAAACAAATTACTGTTAGACCAGCCCCTCACAACTGTAGAAATAAAGGAAGCGATTACATCACTAGCCAACGGGAAGGCCCCTGGTTCAGATGGGCTGGGGATTGAATTATACAAGGAGCTCAGTGAGGAGCTTGCCCCGATACTGCTGTCCGTGTGGGAGGAGGCCATAGAGGTAGGGGCGCTTCCAGCGTCCATGAGAGAGGCCATTATCACAGTACTCCCTAAGCCCAGGCGATCCCCCAATGAGATGTCCTTGTACCGGCCTCTGTCCCTTATAAACTGTGACGCTAAAATATTTGCAAAGATCCTAGCCACTGGACTCCTGCCACACATGCCAGTACCGATACACCCGGACCACTGCGGATTTATCCCTACTAGATCGACAGAATTAAATCTGCGTAGGTTGTTTGGGATCATGGCCCAGATCAAACCGGAGGCCCAGGCAGTGGCAGTGTCTCTAGACGCCGAAAAGGCGTATGACTCTGTGTCATGGACGTACCTATTCATGGTACTCGAGAAATTTGGGCTAGGTCCATACTTCCGGAAATGTGTCAAGGTACTATACACCAACCCAGGAGCCAGGGTATTGACCAACCGCACCATGTCAGAATGGTTTGAGCTGGGGAGGGGTACGAGACAGGGTTGCCCTTTCTCCCCCATACTATTCGCCCTGACAATGGAACCAGTTGCGGCAGCTATTAGAGAACATCAGGGACAGAGGGGTATATGGATGGCAGGCTTGACCCAATCAATATCCCTATATGCAGATAATGCCCTATTGTACATTCGGGAACCAGACATACACCTAGGCCCAGCGATGGAGGCAATGCATAACTTTACAGAATATTCGGGATATAAAACTAATCTTTCTAAATCTGAAATGTTTCCCCTTACCCCGGCTACTAGATGCCCAAACAACACGCATGGCCTGCAATGGTCCCCGGACAAGGTAAGATACCTGGGAGTAATTGTGTCGGGAGACAAAACATCCTTACTTTTGAATAACCACGAATCTCTATTGAACACGATCGCTACTAAACTCCGTTTCTGGGCTAAACTCCCCGTTTCGCTTATCGGTCGGGTAGCTATACTAAAAATGGTCATTCTCCCTGAACTACTGTATATATTTACTAATATACCGATATGGCCTGGAAGGTGCTTCTTTGACACTCTTAGATCCATGGCCGTGGAGTTTGTCTGGGGCGGGGGGACGGACAGGATGAAGTGGGAGAAAATGGTGGAACCATATAGCAAAGGTGGAATAGCAGCTCCTGATTTTGAACTGTACTATTTAGTTGCGCAGGCTCAGTTCGTTGAGCACTGGTACGATGAGGAAGCCACCTCACCCCACATTTGTCTAGAAAAACATGCTGCACACCCAACTGATATAAGGTCAGTCATCTTTGAAAGAAAACACAGAGATGAGTGCCCATATGATCCAGTTAGTACAACTGTACAGGCCTGGCACAGACTCTACCGTAGGCTTGGAGTAGAGGCACCATACTATGCAGAGGCCCCGTTCTGGAACTTCCCTGGTATAGCACCCACATATGATCCAGGTGTACAAAATAAATGGGACCCGGAGGAGGAATTTAAAATCAGAGACATATTCCCCAATGGTAAGTTCATAACGCTGGAAGAATTTAAAATAGGGATGGGAAGGGACCAATTGATGGTGTTACAATAACATAGAATGCAAATGGCTTTTAAGGCCAGATGGCCAATGTTCCCTGATGAACCCCGCCACACCCGTGTCTGATGGCCCTGTCCACCAGATCGGGAACAAGTGTTTCGGGGCTATATGCGGCCATGCAGGCCAACACACTAACGGCAAATGTGATAAAGGCCTCCTGGGAAGCAGATCTGGGGGAAAGTATAAATGACAGGACCTGGGTGAGGTATTGTGAATTGACTAAGAGAGTGTCCATTAATGCAGGCCTCAGGCTGATCCAATTTAAGATATTGAACAAACTGCACTATACCCCCAAAAAAGTTGCTAAGTTTCCTAATAGCAGTCCCGGTACCTGTCAGAAATGTGGAGCTGATTAGCCTGATTCGTTACACATGTACTGGAGCTGTCCTCAGGTGCACACATTCTGGGGCAAGATAGCAAGCATCTTGGAAGAAGTAACTCAGATACCGGCAGAACTCACACCACAAAAATATCTGTTTGGGGATATTGGAAAACAGTCAGAGGTGACAAGAAGGCTTTTTAACATTGCATGCGTAGTGGCCAAGAAATGCATCCTGCAGAAATGGAAGAGTGCACAGGCACCACAAGTAAGATACTTCTTAAGGAATTGATGTATGTCAATGATTGTGAAGAACACTATGTAATGTCACTTCCGAGTTCATGTAAGCCGAAGGACATTTGGGGCCCGTTTAGAATATACTTATGCGAAGCAGACTCAGCCGGTAACAGCCCGGCAGGACCTGATGCAGTGTAAAGTCAGTAATACTGTGTGTTCTGTTGTAAAACTGAGCTGAATGTTGCCGTTTCAGAGATATACAATATGTGATGTTGTTGCAATGTTATGTACCGCGAGCATTAAATAAAGTTTAAAAAAAAAGAGTTCCAGCCCGCCATGAGCCTGTTTGCTACTAACAGGGAAATGCTGGACACAACAGTTGGGTTATCTCTCTCCCTTCTTCCTCCACTAAGATGCAACGCATCATTACAAAGAACCAACAGGTAACATGGAATTCAGAAATTAGCCTTGGGTAACATTTAGGAACTTCTGAATTAACACATTTTGAACATTTCTGTTTAAACCTTTGCCAATTTCTAAAACTTGGGGAAAACTGAATTGTTTTATATAGACAACCCACAGGAAAGAAAATACAAATATGTGCATTCTGACTATTATAAAAATGTACAATTTTCTATATAAATCAGTACTAGAATCTTTTTCCAGTAAATTCAAAGTTTTCTATGAGCATTGTGCTCTAAAAAAAGGTGTGAACCACTATAATGAAGGTTGCACTTATTTTCCTAATCAAAACAAGATCCATACTATGTTTACAGTTAAAAAAAGTTATGGAACATTTTAATAACTCTCCATTAACTTTAGAAACATTTTATGTCTCTTCACAATAGGTGCTAAATACTAAGTAGTTTATTGTTTTTTCTATGGGACACAAACCAATTCTTCCAATAATAAAATGTTGTACATTTTGTGTATAGGCGTATCCCATTGTACTTAAATTGCTCCTTTTATTTATATACTTTCAAAAAATGCAACTATTGTCATTAGATTTTCGAATTTTAAATATGAATAATTATTATTGAACGTTGATTTGATTGATTTATTCATGGATTAATGGATGATTATTAGTATTGTTACTATTATGTATTTTTAGTTATGTCATTGACAGTATAAAAGGTTCTTCAATAAATGCACTTAATTCATGTATTAACTAAAAAATAAATAAAAAAATACACAGTCTTGCACCACTAAAACTAAGACCAGTGAAGTCGCAACCATCTAAAACATGGTACACCCCAGAAATTCATAACCTTAAATGCCAGAACAAGAACGCATTTAAGAAATTGAGGAAGTCTCCATGTTTGGATGATAAAACTAGTTACAAAGTGCAAGTCAAGACACATAAAAATACCATCTGCTCTGCCAAGAAACACTCATACAAAAGAAGAATTAAAGGGGCTTATTCTAATACTAAGGAACTCTTTATGCTCTTAAGAGAGCTAGAAGAGATGTGTGCTCCCATTTCCACAGTTTTGAAAGACATTGATTGGTGTACCAACATTCAGAACATCATGATGCATAAGATTGGGAAGATCAAGGGTGACATTGCTAAGGATTTCGGCTCCCTAAAAGGCAACACCCTTCAATGCAGGAGTGTAAATCCGGCCTTCTTCCACCTCTCTTTAAGTTCTCAGAGGTAGCTGAAGCTGATACTCTCGCTATCCTGACCAAGATCAAGCCAACAAACTGCAAAAGCGATGTCTACACTGATGCAACCATGAAGGCTTGTGTGGTATCATTTGTTCCTCTGATTACTACGTTTGTCAATCTGTCATTTAGGGAGAATCTCGTTCCAACAGTCAAACAGGCATGGGGGTCCCCCCTTTTAAAAAAAACTTTTGCTTGACTCAAATTTGGCATGTAATTATCACCCCATAATGAACTCCCCCTCTCATTGAAGATTTTGGACAAGATAACTCACCAGCTAATTAAAAACTTCCTAAGCCTTCATAACATCTTATGATTTAAACAATCTGGCTTTAGAAGCAACCACAGCACTGAGTCCACCTTCCTGGATCTTATAGCAACCATCCTGCAGCAATTCGATAAGGGCAAATCCATTCTTTTGATGTTATTAGACCTTACAGCTGTAAAGGATTCCAATCGGGCGTCACACAATGGATCAGGACTCTTGCCCTTAGCCTAGGATGTAGCACTCAATTAGAATACTTTTTCTTTATTTTCTACGAATTCGAATTGAGCTGGCTCCCAACCCCTATCACATGCCCTTTTACAAATGCCCCGGGTCACAATGGACCATGAACCAGGCTGGTTGGTGGGAATACAATATTTATTTTAAGTTCAAAGAAAATCACAGTTTGAATATTGGGCAGCAATAACCAATAGGGTGATAATTACAATGTAAACTAATGAAATACACTTGGTTGACCTTCTACAAGAACATATCCAAAGCACAGATGAATAGGAACAATTTTACAGTTCGGGTAGATAGCACCCAAGTTAAGATTTCCCCCTGCAATGCTGCCTCAAACCCCAATTAATCGAATGTTGAGTGGATAGAAACGAGCAGCAATGGATCAGGGATATTAGGCAGCAAACAGAATTAAAATCCGACTATCCCTCACAAAATAAAAACCCTTTCCAATAGCATAAAATGACATTCGGAATTGGTAAATAAATAATGTACGTGTGGTTGAATAAATGAGATAAATATGACTTATCACAGTATCGGGGATGTAATATTACTAGCAACTACAAGGCATGGTATCATCAAAGGGCATACCTTTCAGAAAGCAACTTGAAAGTAAGAACACAGTGCAGCCAAATCTCATGTTGAAAAGTTGCATTTTACACTTTTTTGCAGTTTTAAATGTCAAAACGGTTTTTAAAAACAACAGATTAAATAGACAGAATCAGAATACGGTTTTTAGGCTGGGTGATAGATGCACATCACGTGGCTAATATAGAAGTGAAAGAGTGACTCTAGCTGAATAACTGGATGGGATTTTCAGTATGGAAGGAGGTTCGGTTTTTGGGAAAATAAAGCAGTTAAAAGAGAAAATCGGTTTGGAAAGAAAGGATAGGTTTTACTTAAACTAGATTATGAAGACTAAATTGTTAAAGAAAGACATGGTATGCTCCAAGGTTAATTTGCTACTTAACCTTTTTACCCCGCATTCAGCTCTATGTGGGAATTAATTTCAATTATTCAAAATATGGCTAAGGATCTATGCAAGACAGAGATAAATACAAGACTGGCGCTAACACTTAGAGATCAAGGACAGGATGCACAGAGAATTCAGACCGTTTTAAAACAAGTTACCAAGGTATGGATAGGATTACTTAGAGAGTGGAAGCAAGACCAAGTATCAAGATGGGATAGGCTATGTGGTTCTATGAGATGGGGAAATACTCACAATCCGCACTTGAGTTTGGGATTTGGGACAGTCAACCGGGTTCTGGACTCAAAGGCTCGGGTCACAGCACGGCAGGGGACTCTCGTAACAACAAACAGCTGGGCAAGTCTGGTCACTGACTGGCAAGGGTACACCTGGCCTGCAGGTAGTGGCAAAAAGTTGGTCTGGTCACAGGATACTCCCACAAGGGTACCACAGCGTTCCCCCCTTCTCCCCGAGTTAGTGGGATTTTGTTATGTGTTTTAGTTATGAAGGGTGGTTCTGCCTGGATAGTAGGGCCTGAAACAACTATCCCTTTTCTGGCAGTGGAGTCTGGAATCTGCAGGGTGGATCTGGAATGTCTGGATACGCAGGTGCTGGAAAATTCAAAAGAGTCTCTGTCAGCTTCCCCTTTTTATACAGTGGGTGACTCACAGGATTTATTGTTGGGCAGGACTAAGCTAGACCTACCCCGAAGAACCAGATAGGCCAGCCTATGTTGGTCGCCTCCTCTTGGAGGCGACTCAGTTTATGGGGTTGTGTTTATGCAGTTCAAAGCCATCTCACAGTCATTTTTGCACAAAATCAATTATCACATAAATCACACATTTATACAGTTGTGGCACTTTTGCAAATTACATGGGCAAATTGCATATGTCATACAGACTGTGGTGTTACCACTCCCAGGTCTGTACAACATTATTTCACCCTTCTAATAGTTTTTCCCGGTTTTTAGTGGAACCGCTTCACCCAAAATCCCACAATTTTAAGCATGTATCCATATCATCATAGGGCACATTACCATTAATTTTTAACGTTCCACCATATGTACTTTTCCCATGATTCACATTCTCCTGGTGTTTACGTCCCATACATGCCATGGACAGCCGCAATATCTTGTTTGAAAGCTATGAAAATTACCTTTAAACTGTAAAACTTTTACATTACTGCATTGTCCAGTTATAGAATTATCAGTCTTAAAAGTTCATTCATTAAATAGCCTTTTGAGCCAAAATGGGCCGGCCTTTGTCCTTCAACTGGGACAATTTTTTTCCAGGCTACCACCAAATGTCAGTTTAGTCCAGGGCTGCCCTGGAGTTTCCCCAGTTTGAGTGACTGGTTAGTGTCACTTCCAAAGTAACACGTAGGTGTCCCAGAATCTATTGTCTCAAACTGAAGCCCAGACAGAAGTCTGATGAGGGTGTGAAATTCTTCCTCTTAGCCATTCAAAGTTTCTAAGGGCAGAAATGAACATGTATGTGTCCCAGAAATCCCTTTGTGACTTCCTTTGGGGGGAGGCCACTCCTGTTATTAGCACACAAATGTCCATGTAAACTGAGCAGGAAACCTGTTGGGCTGGTTCCCCAGTACAGCTAATGCATTTAATTATTTACTTTATTTTACTTTGTTCTGAATCAGAAGCAAGTCTGTTAAAATAAAACATTATCTAGATTTTACCCAAACCCCCTTACATTTCTAGGCAAGGACAGGGCCTTAATCACATTGTACTTTTAAAACAGGCATTTTTCTCTTTTGCAAAAGCACATTTTGACACGTGGTGAATTCTGCTGGGATGTCCCCTTCAAATTTGGTTCTCTCTCCCATCTGGATACCAAACATTGTTTGCAGCCCTAGTCAGCTTCTCTTACACAGCAGTATGGTCAAGGGTAATGTCCACTGCAATTGACATGTGCACAGAGAGCTAGGGTTTCTTTTGAAGGGTTTATTTTTGACACTTTATAGCAAGAATTAAAGCGTTTTTTTTCCATACAGCTGAGAGTAAAGTTTCTGGTGATTCCCCAGATCATGCCTGACACAGCCTGTCATTCAGTGATCATGCTTTCTTTGGCTGTAGCACAATATGAATGTGGATGGGCACTGCCAGATCTCCCTGGATCAGAACTGTTTAGTGTTGAATAGATGAAACAGAGCATCAGGGCGCCATCATTTTAAACGCCAAATATTATCTTTTTCAAGGGGAAATGTTGAGCTAGCAGCAAAGCAGTGCTTATTTTCAATTCTCTTCCTTGGTGCATGTAAGAAAACACACTGGCAGCCTTCTCAGTGTGTCCCCCTGTTCCATCTTGCCCAATAGGTGCTTGGCAAGACAATGCAGCCATCATTTTGTAGCTGCAAAACACAGTTTTGATGCGAGGCAATGGTGATCAAAGAAGCCAGTGTAGCCATTCTACTGGTAACTGCTGAAATGCAGCTTGGAGATGGAGGGGAATTCTGCTGAGTGGGTAAATATATCCCACACAGCAGTGTTTGACCTTGCGGACCATACTATCCATATTATCCTTGCTGCTAGACTGCAAGACTCTGGCTCCTTCTTCAGAGAGGCATCTAGCTGGATTCTCTTGTTTCTATCAAACCGAAGGGCCAGAGTGTACCATGAAGATGTCATGGCTGAGTGCTATGAGTTAGCATGTGGGGTACCACAAGGGTCTTGTGTGTCCCCAATGTCGTTTAACATTTTCACTCTTCCCCTTTTTGAACTACTGGATTAAGAGGGCATTATGTATGCAAACTATGCGGATGACACTCGGTGCCTTATTCCTCTCACTGGCAAGCATGTGTCAGAAATGCTGATAGTAAATACCACCTTCAACCTAATTCATCTGTGGATGCTGCAGAATGGTCTAGCTCTTAATAACGCTAAGACCGAATTCACGATTGTTGGCACTGCGCACAAGTTCCGTAAAATGGACCAGGCCTACTGCTCCTTTCAAGTTGAAGAGTGTGATCTGGCAACCCTACCTAAAGTAAAAACCCTGGGTGTTGTAATTGATCAAGAGCTTACGATGAAAGCGCAGATCAGCGGCCTTGTTTCTTGTTCATCGTATTACATCAAGCTGCTGGCGCAAATCAGACCATTTCTGGACACAGCTGATAGTGCCACCTTGGCCCGTGACATAATAGGTTCCCATCTTGACTATTGTTCCAGACTTCTTCAGGGCGTGGGTAAAGGTGAGCTCAACCGCCTGCAGGTTGTACAGAATAATGCGGTTAAAGTGGTCACTGGCCTACAGAGATCGGATCATGCGTCAATGGCAAGGAGATTACTACATGGGCTTCCTATTCAAAAACAGATTCTGTTCCGTACATTGTGCACCACCCATGCTTGCCTCTTTGTTCTTTGAATGACTTCCCATGGAGTCTCACCTGCTGATTTCCATTGTTTAATCCCTGCTTTTTATGTTAATTGTTGTTTGTGGTCGGTCTCCGCGCTTCCATGCCCGAAGGCCTTGATCCAGCACATTAAAAATAAATTTATTAATTAAATAAATAAAATGTAATTCTGTAAAAACTGTGAGTTCTATACTTAGTTTCTCACCATTGCAAACAAATAAAATAATAATAAGCAACAGCACATCACAGGCCCTTTGAATGCTACTGGGGGTATGAGGCAAAGTGATGCCAAGTGTTACTTGAACCACCCACCATTACACAGAAGTGTCAACACTGAACTAGAAAATTCTGCAATAAGAGGAGATTAATAATATAAAAACTAAATACTGAAGCAACTAATAGGCTGTTTTAGTTACAAACCATACATCAACGAGGATGCTACCATGAATTGCTAGCGGTGCTGATTTGACAAGCCACGTGAAAATGTAGGAATTGTAATACATGTACATTATGAGTGACAACAGAGTACATTTGTTCAGGGGTGTATACATTATAACACATTATGTAATGTAAGAAATCATTCCCCAACTAATGGAAGTCATAGCTCCGAGGAGTGTTAATACATGGGATATAATTGCATGCAAATGAAGCGAGAATGATACGTGTGAATGTGATGGTTTGATCATGAATTACATTTCAATCAAGAGTATAATTTCCTGGAACATCACAGGTAAAAAGATATAAATCTCAAATAATCCTATAGCAATTGGTGTAGTTGAAGGCACTACGCATTTTAAAAATAAATATTCAAGATGTATATCTTTGAAACACAAGGAAAATCCATCTAACGCTATCGTTCAATTATTCTGCTGCACTGGAAACCCCCACAACCAACCACGAAACCCACCACACTATAAACAAAATGCAGCAATCAGCAAAATCACAGGAGAGGGATCCCGTGTCCCCAAATTACAGGGCGCGCCACAACCCAGATGCCCTCATCCTCGGCCCGGGCTGCCCGCAAAGGATCCAGGAAACCTCTGCAGCGCATGTGGTTAGGAGGACACCGCGCAACCTAAATTCAATATGTCTGATTGAGGCAGCTCTGCTGCTGTCAAGGACGCAATCTATTCAGCTCTGAGATGGCCCCTCACTTCCATGGTTAAAAAGGGGGGTTTCTTTCACATGTGCTGTGCAGGTTGGAAAATGATCCTAGAGATGACCGTCGCTGACGGCCTAGTATTTGAAAATTTGCTACATATTGAGATAGGCTGAATCTTATTGG
Source organism: Ambystoma mexicanum (assembly GCF_040938575.1). Taxonomy (NCBI): domain Eukaryota; kingdom Metazoa; phylum Chordata; class Amphibia; order Caudata; family Ambystomatidae; genus Ambystoma; species Ambystoma mexicanum. The sequence goes on from NC_090935.1 coordinate 1,435,366,010, forward strand.
GAGACGACTCCGGCTCTTAAGCATTTTCATAGTATGCCATGCGGCTTTATTTTGGAGCAGGGCTGCATGAAAACGGTGCCAGAATTACGAATGGAAGACTGAGCTGAAGCTAACCTATCATTGTGGGTTCCCTGCATGAAGCCTCTTCCAAGAGGGGGGTTAACACGCTTTCGGGCCTACATCTGTTATATACACAGGAGATGTCTTAAATCATAACACTTGCGGCGTGCGGCCACACGCACTGGCACTCGCACTCCTTTTGTGGCTAAACCTTTGATGAAGAAAAACAGGAAAGAAATAAAAAGGAGAAGGACCCTGTACTGCTTAAACATACGCTATGGTGTTGGAGATGTTCCAGCGCAAACCTCTTCGTATAGCTGAATAGGAGGCTTTTTCTTATGTGTGAGCTTATCTAATGTGGTAGGAAACATTTTTCTGCTAGAAGAAATGGGCCCAGTTTTTACATACTTGTTATTAGGCTTTCCAGCTTCAAGACCCTCGCTGTCAATCAAGGCTCCTAAAATGTGAGGGCTGGTTTATATGGGCTCCATTGAGGGCCTTATGCTGATGTTGGTCTGTAAGGGGCGCTGTGCAATAGTGCTGATCGCCTTCAAACAGAATTTCCCACAAGATGAAGCTTACTTGCAATTGGGAAATAATGTCTCCCTGAATCCCTCATGATCTCAACAGAGAGGGCCTGATTTTCAACCGCCTTTTACAATGGCACAATCCCATGGCGAGACATTGTGTAAATCAGACCCAAAGCTGGTGCTGTGAACACAACACTTACAATTTGAGATTTTGCAGTGACACAATCTGCTTTGAGTACATGTACTCCACTTGAAGAAAGAAAGCCACACAACTGAAAATGAAACCCCCTTCTCAGACAATTGGGCGGTAACCAAGGATGCTAACTAACACCCCGATGCTCCCAACTGAACTAGCCAGTGAACCAATGGCGGGGACTGAATACACAGCAAATCAATGATACCCCAATGTCTGTTTATCCTCTTAATGACTAAGACGTTACTTAACAGGTGCACAGCCATTTTAAAATCAACTTAAAACAAACATCAAATAAGAGCCGTTTTTTGTAAATAACATTGTCGTGTTGAACTGCATTAATGTGATATGTATTCCAGAGGTGCTACATTCAGGAAAGGAATATTGCACGAGAAAGTGTATGAATTGTAATACATGTACATTAAGAGGGACCACATAGTACATTTCTTATGAGGTGTACACGTAATCCCAAATGATGTAAGGTAAGAAGTACTTGTCAAATTAATGAAACAGTCATGGCTCTGAGGAGTGTTAATACATGGGATATGATGCTGTGCAAAGCTTCATGTGAATGTGATGGTTTGGTCATGAATTAGATTTCAATCAAGAGTACACATTCCTGTAACATCACAGGTAAAAAGATACAAGTCTCAAATAATCCTATACCATTTGGTGTACATTTTAAAAATACATATTTAATATGTATATCTTTGACACATAAGGCAAATCAATCCAACCCTGTCATTTAGTCATTCTGCTGTTATTTAAGTTATTTAACAGGTGCTAAGCCGTTTTAGAGTATACTTAAGATAAACATCAAATAAGAGTCTTTTGTTGAAAATAATATTGTTGTGTTGAACTGCGTTAATGTGATATTAATTCCAGTGGTGCTACATTCAAGGTAGGAATATTGCACATAGTAAATGTAATGTGTACCTGGTGAAATTACCCACGTGTCGTGTGTTTTTTTTTAAGTGATTTATTGTGTAGTCAAAGTATTCTCACTTTTTGAAAAACGGATAAAATGGAGTCAGTTATGATTACATTGTTACCGCATTAATAATAACTTGTGTGGAATTACTTAACTTGGAGTGGGTACTGGCACTTTAACATTGGTATTTTCAAAGTGTATAGACTAAACATTGTGTTACCTTTTGAGTGAAGGTTTGTACCTCAATTCTAACATCCCCCACTGTTTTCTTCTAGGTTTGTATTATTACATCTTTTGTGATAAGGACACATGGGCAGAACCTCAAAGGGGTCATCAAGGGTCCATGTCAGATGGAAAGCCTGTCCTAAACCCCAGATGAAAGTATCCAACGTGGGGCTCTGGGTTCACAAAAGGGAACAATCTTCCAGGAACTTGGCAGGCAGAGCAGTGCCTTGGGAAGAAGCCATGTCACCTCTGCCTAATCCGAACGCAATGGTTCTGGACAGCGGATGATCTAAAGGATTAGAGAACACACCACATTTGGGACCAAGGGGGGAAGCACACTCATCTGGGAGAAGGTAGAGATAGGGGTCAAATGCCAACCCCAACATAGAAGTCAGGAGGGAACGGGATCCATGAACCAAAGCCCTTGATACCCCAATTAAGTAATCAGCAGCTGTATAAAAGGGTTTATAGTGAAAAGGTCGAATTTTTTTTTAATACGTTTTTTATTCGAAATGGGGGGGTTCCCCCTGAACCCCCCTTTTTTTTATCCCCGGATCCCAAAATAAATATATAATTTTTAAAAAAGGAATTTGACTTTTTTTTCGACCTTATTTTTTCGAGATTTTTGTCTTTCGACCTTTTGTATTCGAGATTTTGACTGACCACCGTATAAAAGTAGGCAGAATTGTCCTTGCTGGGAAGGTGGCATAGAAGGGAAGAGTAAGGACCGTGTTCCAACGATCGAGTAATCCGACTAGAAGAGAATGAGATTGGAGAAGCAGGGGGCGGCCAACGCAAGAAGGCTACATAGGAGGAAGTTGGTGGAGCAGGTTTTTGCCAAAATAAAGGGCCACGTAGTAAGAAAAAAAGGGACTGCAAGTGGGAGAAAGGTGGAAAACACAGGAGAGCCTGAGTTGCCCAGGCCAAAAGAGGCAGCTAGTGTGGAAAAGAGATACAGTAAGGCATAAGTTGAGTGGGCCGGTGTAAATGGGCCACCTACTGAGAGAAAACGATGCAGCCAGGAAGTACCAGATCTGGGTAAGCCAAAAGTTCAAGCTGGGGAGTGAAGGATAAGCAGGAGAAGAAGAATCAAAGGTGGGCCTGCACTGGCCAAGCCCCAATGCCTAGCTATTGAGTATAAGGCAGAAATGAGCAGATGCTGCAAAGCAGAACCTGCATTTACCAAGCCAAAAGGGGCAACCTGAGGCAGAGTGTGAGAAAGGGATCTGGCCAGGATGCTAGGGGCCAAGCTTAAGGAAAGCCACATTACAAAGGCAGGCATGGTGAAGAGGCCTGCTCACCAGAGCCACGAGACTGGAGGGGCCACACCTCAAAGTCCCTTAGTACCTTGATACCTTGACAGAGAAGGCAGCTGAAAGATATAACCCTTATGGAAGAAGCCATGCTAGCAACACCATTAAATAATTGTTGGTGATGCATAACCACCCAGGTTGGGGGTGGGCGGAAATACCTGGTAGTGGGTACCAACGGATCTATGCAAGAGGGGACCCCGCACCACCTTGTCTAAGCTAGCCATGCCAGGAGGCATTAGGTGCAGTCGGGTTCCCCGACCTCCAACACTAAGGACAAAGCCCAAGAGCAGAGACCAGAGGAAGCCATCAAGCGTTTGGACAAAGATTAAGACTCAGGCAGTGTACCGTGGCACTTTAAAAGACCCTGAAACTGTGAGGCTTTTGAAGAACCTTATTCTGGGCACAGGCACCCAAACATCCACGTTCAAATTAGGAATTGGGCTCGGAGTGCAAGGTCCTTCAAATTAGGTGTCACTGTTATTATCTCATTTCATTTCTGTGAGGGAGGGTAAACCGTTTCCCTTAAAGTATGGACACCTACGCCATAGATCTTTCAAGATGCTTCAACTTTGGCTACACTACGATAACAATGCCTTGTGGGCATTATGTTTTGTTGATTAGCCATTATTTGAACCCTTTCTTTAGATTATGAATGCATTTCTCTGAACCCGTATCATCGTTCTGTTTTTCCCTCCTCCTGACACTTTCTAAAACCGTATTATTGTCCATGCGCTTCCTCTCTTTTGTGTTTCACTGTACATTCCGTACGTAACATCTGCTGTCATCACGAATGGAATGGGGACCAAAGGACCAGAAATACTCATTAACTTAACTTTAAAGTTAATGGGGAACGCTCACAAAGGGCAGGCAACATGATAAGCAGGGTGGGCATAAAGTACAATGGAAATGTCAGGATGAATATGATGGGTTGGACTAACAAGGGTTCGATGAAAACCAAAAGGTCAGACCAGCTTCGCTCTAGTCTCACAATCGTTCGGGGTTCCCTTTTCGGGAAGATATTAAGGAACAAAAGAAATGACTTTAACAAAGAGTTCCCCAATGACTTGCTTCTTTCGGGGTTCTTTGGCAATCCCCTGCCAGCATTGGTTTCACAGGAACTGCTCCCCTTTTAGCGTCCTTTCCCTCTGTGCCCGGTTCCTGAGGATCCGTGGACAGGTATCCTGCTCCGGGATCCACACCCGGTGCCCCTCAAGGTGGTCTGCCTCAGCGGAAACGGGGAACAGTGTCAAGGGAGTTAGGGGATGGGAGTTTGGAAAAATAGGCAGCTTAGGAGGGTGGCCAACTACTAGGCAGTCTCCTTGTTGTCCTGCAATGCCAGACTTTATTACCAGGTTCCTGGCCTCTCTCTTACTCTCCATTGGCTCCTTCAACTGCCCTGTTCTCCCGTATTCCTCCTCGGTTTCTCTAGCTTTCACCAATTGTTTCAAGTGTAGCAGTGACTCCTCCTCCACCTCCACGCTCCCTCTTCCCCCTTTACCACTGTAGCACCTCTTTCCTTCAGGCTACTGTACCCCTCAGCATCTTCCCCTCTTTAGGAACCCTGTGCGTCCACGGTTTCCCAACAGCAGCTCCTTTACCCACTCTCAGCAACTCCTGTCACAATTATTTTTCTAGTTCTACCCGTCTCCCTGCACTCCAGTCTTCTGTCTCTTTTGCACCAAATCGTGATCTCTTTATTTCTGTTATTTTTCCCTCCATAACCTCCTGTTGTCTATATCCTCTGTTTCAGATTCATCACTCTCTTCTTTCCCTTCAGTTCTTGGCAAAGTTTCTCTCCTGACCTTCAATGTTATGGTTTCTACACTCTCACAGCTTCTCCGCCACTTTGGCCACCAATCTCAATATTCTCCAATTCCTACCTCTTTCTCTCACCTTCTCAACCCACATGGGCCCTTTGTTCACTTCTCTGAGCACCACCCTTCCCCTTGACAATGCCATCCATTTTTACCACTATTACCCACTCCTTGCCTCTTGCTCCTGCTCTCTTGATGTCTTGGTCTGGTCTGCTGGGTCTCTCCTCCAGCTCCCAGTTTCCAATATGGCCCAGTCTCCTGGACCTCTCTCCCAGTCTCCTGGGTCTTGTGCAATCTCTTGATCTCACCTCCAAACTACTCCAAATGAACTCATGCCTTAACTCTCTGGTCTTCCACCCCTATTCCAAATGCCCACACTTGCAGACTGAGCCTACAGGCTTTTATAAACCTATACTCCCTCCCCTGGACAGAGTGGTTTGTGAAGGTCTGCAGCTGTGTCCTGGAATTGGTGAGGGCTCGGGTAAGATGCTCCTAACGGCCTGAGCGTGCTCTGGGGATTAGTGGCCAGACCAGGCCTTTATCTGACATGTCCACCGTCTTCAAATCCATTTTCCTTCTCCTATTACTTCAAAGCACTGCCTGCCTGGGAAGGGCCTAGCTCTTCTACTTTCTCAAAGTGTGTAACTGATGCTGGCATATTCTTTAAAGTCTCTTATCTTTCTGTGTGTGGAAGGAATACTTCCCTTGTATAACTCGCAAGTGGAAACTCTGCCGGTAGGTGATGAATTCGAAAGTACAAAGGCAACCATCAGAAAACAACCCCACAACCAAGACAATGGTTGAGGCAACCCAGGATGGACCAAACAAACGGGGGAGGTTGGGGTATTAGTGCCACAAATACCTATCTGTGCAACAGCAACTTCATTCACCAAGATGCACAATGAAGGCGTGCAGTGGGAAAACAGTTGTAAAACTGCCCAGAGACAGTACCAGAACAGACGTCCACATCCAGTCAATGAGAAGGACAAGGGAGAGGATTAAGGCAGCCTAGGAAGGATGTCCAGCAGCCAAAAACTGAACTAATGGTATGAGACACAAGCCCACACTGTCTGGCCAAACTGATCCCAAAAATACAGCAGCAGCTTCTAGGTGACAAATCCTCCAGCAGGTGAGTAAACATGCAGCGTTCAACAACTGCAGCAAAAACCGAGGAGAACTGAGGTTGTCATGCAGGGAAGGGACACCAACACGATACAGGCCATTAGAAGTAGGGAGACTGACTTGCCCACTCTCGGTGAATCCCGGACACATGGGATAGCTAGACTTCCAAAGTTACCTTCACACCCACTTCATGGTCTCAGGTTACCTGTGGTGCGAGGGAGGCATAAACAGTCCTTATTACGGGGCAGGGGCGTTGGTCGTCCTCATTGGGTTCCCCATTTTCATTGGCAACTTCCTTGGAGGTTGCATACGGGCTGATCGCATTACTTCCTGGTTACGGGACGCTTTGCCGATCACGTGGTTTGTTATCCGATCACGTGACCAGGGCTGCGTATAAAGCCGGCCATTTCAAACCACTTGTTGCTTCACGGCTGTTCTCCTGCAACACTGTCCAGCGTCTCATTTCAAGATCAAGTCTCACGGATTTCTGACCTCGGCTCTCGGACCACGGATTGCAACTTCTTACTCCTTGGCTTTGTCTACACGAACTGCTATATCTCTGACCTTTGGAAAACGGATCACGGACTGCCTCTGCCTCATCCCTGGTTTTGTCGAACTGTTCACGATCACCTGTTACTGACCTTTGGATTGTTTTGGGACTTGCCTCCGCTTTGTCCCTTCCGTACTACTATGTTTTACCAAGAACTACGCACCTTCCACGAACCCTGCAGGTGTTGACGGTCGGCACTTCCATCTTGTGCCAGACTGCAGGAACTGATTGCCTCGCCCATTGCACCACAACCCTCGATCCCGAGTCATTCCCTGTTGGGTTTAGGTAAGCCTCTCTGGTATCTTACGTTAATTAGTAATTGAAGTACTGTGATTGTTTGTGCTAACACTTACCTTCTCTCCAATAGCCTTGGGGTCTTCGGCGGCGCCTGGTTCCTGTGATACAACACCAACACCTGTGGCTTCAAGGCTCGCACAGTGAATTTACTTGTATTTCGCTGTGGGAAACTTGGAGACAGAGGCCCTAATACTCTTCATGACGCAGCAAGTCTGACAGAGGTGGTGTTAGGGTCTTCCCTAGATAATCCCATAGACTAATGGGCTGGCTTCACACACTGTGCAGCATAAACAAAGTCTTTCCCAGCAAATCAGGTTGGCCCCAAAAATCACCAAATATTCAGGTAAACACACACAGGACGTGTGACGCCTCTCTACGGCTGAGGACTGGTCTAAACCAGTCCAAACCACAATAGTCGGTGCAGGTCTGGCTCAGAGTAAGCCTTTGTGCACAGAAGCCATTTTAGACCTGCCTTGTGGTATCCCAAAACAAAGGATTGGCCCAAAAACATTTACAAATACATGTGTCCAACAATGACTAGCAATATGGTACATAGGGCTATTAATTCAGTAAATCATCTTGCACCCCTGGCAAAGCCAAAACTAAATTAAATATCCCACCAGTCTACTTCCGAAAACCCAATTTATGGTGATAACCCCTATTTATGGTGATAAAATCACCCTCTGGCCAAAATGGGCAACCACAGGACCAAATACTAAAAAAAACTGTTGCAGTGTCACGGGGAATTCAGTAGAAGTCCATCTGACTGCAAAAGAGGCCCGAGATTCTAAAAACCAAAGAGGAAATGAGCAAAAAAGTTCAGTGTTTTCCCATCAAAGGAACAGCAGTACCCCCCAAAATGAAATGCTGCTCCAACAGTGGGGCATCCCCTACTTCCGGGCTCCCAGTAATATTGCAAGCCTGTAGTGGATGGGTTTATTGTTACTCGGGCCATGTAAATAGCTCTGCTCTTGGGAGGTTGAATTATTATTTCTTAATGGGGCAGCACCTACAGAGTCCCCAGCTCCAGTGGAAGCCAAAGGACTGTGATTTAGGGCTTTCCTTATCCCTCACGGTCTCTGCTTCTGAGGTAATGGGGCTGAGACGCTTCAAGGGACCCTCTTCCAAGTTGGCACCATTTGAATGGCCCTTGCCATCAGGTGGTGACTAACTGAGGGTGACCAGGGGAACCTCCCCATGCCACATTATCAACTAGCGTGGGCAGGCAGCCATCCCCCTTTTGTCACCCCACGGGATGTCCCAAGAACAAGGCAGTCCCTTCATCGCACCCCACATGTACATTCCACTGGTATAGTATGTGTGCGTTGTTAGGAAGTAGCGTCTGTTGCTGTTGCTCCCACTTGAATTCGGCAAAACGTGTGTGTGCCTATACATTCATTCCCCGCTTGTGTTTTCATTCCTCGGTTTTTAGTACTGTGTTTTGTTGTTTGACATATTCTTTATGGTTGTTGGGTACATGGGTTGGTTCTGTTCGGCTTGTTGGTGACGTGGCTTTGTAAGTATGTGGGCATACCGGTATCCGGTAATATTATCCCCATACATATGATCGCCATGCTCGTATTGTGATCCCGGACCCACAGTTGATTCTTTTTTTCATGTGTAATGCATGCATTTGTGATTTCTGGCCTTCTCCATAAAAAGTTGTCAATGATGTTTTTCATCTGCAGCGTGTGTGCTGGTGACTTCACATCTAATGCGTGTGTAACCTTACGTTGGTCAATTTTCTTTTTAAAAAGTGAATTTCATACGTGTCAGGAGAGTTTTTCCGTGCATTAATTATGCGCGTTTCTATACTGAATTGTTGAGGGTAACATTCCATGCGATTTGTGGTTGCATACATTTACTCTGTGTTCATTTTTGTTGGTGATCGTGTCCATTTGTGTGGGCATGCCGGAGTATGTCGAGTTTGGCTGATTTGCTTTTTGAAAATCATTGCGCCATCTACCATACCAAGGTAAGTGTGTTCCGAAAATTGCTTAAATTGGAGAAGGTAACTTCAAGATAAGCAGCCTAAAAGCAAAAGATAGAGACAGAGAATGACTGGTCAGGGAAAACGAGGGCCAAGCCTAGAGTTTAGTGGACAGAGGGAGCACAAGGGCTCAAACTGGACCAAAACTGTTCAACATAGGAGACCGGATGGGGTTGTGCGTGCGAGGCTGATTGCATAAGCACCTTCCGTAGACCACTCCTACCATCTAGGGCCTCATGCCATCACCAAAATGAGATGTGCCGTAGTGGAAGCCCACAGTTCTAGAGGATGCCAAAGTCATCTGCATTCATGCTTGCACAGATGTATCCAGTGACTGCCACCCAGACACGAGAAGCGCTCCTGCAAATACAGAAGGGCGGGCGGCTCAGACCATAATGTGGCCTGGATTTACTGATTTATTTATTCGTTTATAGCAGCGTGCACAGCCCGGAAGCATCTAGGAGCGGATCATTTTCAAACCACTCTCCATCACCCACAAGTGCCTATCCAACACAGCACCACCTTACATCTCCAGAAGAATTGCCAAAGTCCACCAGACCCTCTAGGACCCCTTACACAGATGCACTAATTGTGCCCAAAGTGAAAAAGATCCAAAGCCGGAAGCTCCAGCTTCCCATACCTTGCTGCCAGGCTCTGGAACAACCGACCAACCTCCCTGAGGGCAGAGAAATCCTACTGGATCTTCTGTAAAGCATTGAAAACTCTGCTTTTTGCCTTAACCTGACTAGGAACCTTTATGTCCCACCCCGCAATTGCCTGCTCTGTAGGATGATTGCCTCCTGGTTTTATACCTATGTATGATTCTGTATGCTTTCTATGATAACTTCCACATGGTCACCCCTTGTCACCTTGTACTTGTATGCAGCTATGCCTGAATTACACTAGCTTGACTAGTACTTTGTGCCTGCAACAGTGCCTCAATGCCTATGGGTTGTATGTGGGCTTTACAAATTAAGTAAAGAAATACATCTAGGCGCTACTTGCATAAAGAGAAAGACAGTGGTGGGCCGTAGGTCTGTGGTTAATGGAAAAGGTGAGTTTTTAGCTTCTTCCCGAATGACAGTAAGAGGGCTCGGCCCTTGGCGCCAGAGGGAGCTTGTTCCAAAGGCTGGAGGCGCGCACTGGGAAGCTGGATCCTCCTGCTCTTTTGAGATTGTATCTTGGTGTGAATAGGCAGTGTTTGTAGGCTATGCACTATGGCCTTGTGGATGCTTGTCTTTTTACCTTCTGGGAGAGGTAAGTCAGTGCCTGGTTGGACAGGCAGCGATGGGTAATGGAGAGTGTGTTAAACATTATTCTCTTTCTGATGGTGAGCCAGTGCATGGATCTCCTGGCTTCGGAAATATGGTCATGTTTCCCTAAGTCCATAGTCGCTAGAAGGAGGTTTGCAAAATGAGTAACAACCAAACCACATCTTCTGACTTCCATTATCCATCCTCTTACTATGTGCTTTGGCATGTAGACGAGTTAGCGCCTCATTGGACTCCATACCATGACTTTACGTAACAAGGCCTTTTAATGTAATGTAATTGGGCCTTGTACAGCACAACCGCGTACATGGCAACCCTCCCGATTTAGGAGAGACTGACGACTTTTCAATGAAAAAGAATGCAATTTTTCCCGTTCTCCCGCTTAAAATAATTCTATCCCCACTGCATTCGTTTTACATCTCCTGATCTCTCTGATGAAATCTCCCTCCCAGATGTGTTGGAATGTTGACATGTATGCAACTGCTGGCATTTTCTCAGCCACTTGCCACTCAGGTGTGTCAGAAAGTGCTGGACTGGAGTTAGTGGAAACAGAGTGAAAGGCAAGTTTCAAAATCTGAGGTGCTGATCTCTGCAGATTGGCAGCACCTGCTGCTAGTGAGAGTCGAGGGGAATTTGGATGACGCACTTGTGTTTCCATGGGAGAGCCCCGGGTGTTGTTATGTCATGTTGTGTACTAAGGTGGGTCTCAGGGGTGGGGTGGCGGTTGCGCCGTCGTGCGATGGTTGGTAAAGTGAAGAATGCGATGCGAGTGTGTAGTATGGTATTGTTTGGGGTGCCGAACCACTGTTGTGCGTCATGTGCGTGAGACTGGGATTACAATGTCACACCAATATCCTTCGTGTGTTCACCTTAAGGTACCACAGAATGTTTCGAGAGAAACTAAGGAGGCACAGAGTATCGAAAGTAAATCAGTTGAGATGAACGGCAACGCAAGCTGCCGGGGTAGGCGGAAGCCTAGCATGACATGATGTGTACGAGTGACGCACATATATAAATCCACTGTCTCCCGGTTGTTTGGCAATGTTTCTCATACTTTCACACAGCATGGACCCCGATTGGCGCGATGTCACTCATTACAAAGGTAGCAGTTATGATAAATGAACGGCTCAGAAAGATTCCCTTTTGTGTGGTGCTTTCAAAGCCCCGTCAGGCCGAAAAAGGGCAAAAACTTGCCCAGAGAACTGCGATATAAACCAGTGGCTGGAGCAAGTGGGCGTTTCGACCAGTGAACGGTTCCAGCAGGGGTCACACTGCAAGCCAAGCCTCTCGGGTTCATTCACTTTCACTCTTCCAAAAAATATTTTTGTGATTTTCTTCCAGGAATAAGCAGCTGTCAAAATATATCATGCTACTTGCAAACCTCCTTCCCAAGCAATGGCTTCTATAATTAGTTAGCATTTTCCTTTCATTTATGTTTGATTTTGTTATTCTCTAAGTAGCTTTTAAGAAGCAGCGCTTCAAAATGGTTTTCGGTATTAGCTGGGCTGGGCATTTTCATATAGTCACAAACGGAATGTGCATGTTTAAGAGAGTTGACAACTGCACAAAGATGGCTGCAAGCACGTCACGCGGTCATAACACTCCATGTCGGAGAGAAGCTGTAACGTTACATCTTCACGTAGGTTCTGTACATAAAGGTCACATATAAATGGTTCTATATCAGAAGAATAAGCACCCGGCTGCGAAAAGCAAGCCTGCACATCGCAAGTTCGAAACCCACCCGAGCCGACTAAGCTGTTCATCCTTAAAATGTCGATACATTGAGTATCATTGTATTCGTTAATAACAGATATTATTACAGCCTTTTGAAACAGCAGAAATTGTCAGTAAGCACTATATAAACACCTGATATTTTTATTGGTATTGTGATATTATATTACTGTTATTTGTTCCATTATTATTGTTGTTCTTTACACGTGGCCATTACTTGTATCCCTAAAATGTGAGTTTTATGTAGAGGACTTAATGCAGACATATCCCTGTCATTTGTTGCTAGAATGTCACAATCTGTGGGCAAGACTTCCTCATGCGGTCCATCAGTGTATGATCCGAGCATGGGATGGCACTGTGGCTAGCCAAGTCTGCCGTGGATTCCCATTGGCTCACGCAAATCTGCCGAATCGACTCCTGGGAAGGCGCTGCAGTTCCGGGTAGCTATGTCAGCAGGTTCTCTCGATGTCAATCACGCTCCCTGCGTGCAGACGCCCCCAAGAGGATATGGCGCTCACTGTGATTGTGATGAAATTTTTCATGAAGAAAACAACTTCTAATGGCGAAAGAAAAGCTAGCACTGCCCCCTCATGCTTTTTCAGCCTATGCCTAAACCAAAATTATGAATTCCTCACCCCAATAGTGAATGAGTTAATTTTGTTCATGGAAGGGACTTACTTATAGAAAATTATAATGTAGGCACTGTGAGAAACCCGAAGGTGTTCTCCTGAGTAGAGCCCAGGAACCCCTTATTCAGGTGGCCAGGACGCGGCCATCGCTGTTGGATCCAGTTCCTGGGGGTGGGCAGGTGGGGGAGGATCACCTGGATAGGGGAACCCAGGGTTATGCTCGGCGAAGGGCCCCAGGTGAGACAAGGTACTGCACAGAGCTAGAGGAAGAGGCAGACTACATCCCTGAGGCCTTTATAGACTATGATACCTCTGTCATGTTTCCTCCCATAAAATCTCTCCTGTCTAAATCCAACAACCCCTACTAATTTTGCAAAACCCCTAGAAGACAAAATGCTGTTCCACTCGAAACCCACAACTCACAGAATCCCCGTTTTCCTGTTGCATACCCAGACACTCCCCATCATTCTTCTTCACGTTTCGTTGATTATTATTTTCTGAGCCCACAACCTGCTGGAAAAACTCACTATCATTCCCACAAACCCCTGTGTCTAGGTCACAACGATACTTCCGGTCATCCTACTTTTGCACGTCCCTCTGATTATTATTTCCCGCACTCCCAACACTACCGTTCCCACAATTCCCTTTCTTTAGTTTCCGATAAGAATACTGGTCCTTCCCGTTCGTTACACAACTCCTACAAACCCAACCTTTCTGAATTACCTAACCATTTTATTTCTTGTGACACCTTTTCCCGATCCTACCCCGTGGGACACTCAAAACCTCTAACATCCTCTTTATGCAATACTTTTTGTTACTGTGATAGAAAACTGACTAATGATGAAACTGTTTACCTGACATGTCCCAACCCGAGGGCCAGGCAGGGTCTGGCAATTGATCATAATCACACACACCAGACGCCCCTTCCTTTTTCCCACAGGGATAAAAGGTGTAGCAGGAGAGTGCAGTACAAGCAAGGTGAGCAGGACGGATATGACCGGCAGCATGAGGAGACCGCTAAAAGAAGACGGGAGTGAAAGAGAAGGAAAAAGGCGGCAGGAGCCGAAAGTGTGGCAAGGGGAGGAGTGATCTTGCCCTTTCCACCCCAGGCCTGCGGAACCTTTGTGGAGAGGAATCTGAGACCGCTTACCATAGAGCAAGTGTCCTACTGCAGATGCCAACAGTACACAGGGCAAGCCTATGATAAGGCAGAGCAGAGGAGACTGCCACGACCGCGGTACCGGCCTTGACTCCAGAGAAACCGAAAGCCAATTGGTTCATTACAGCCGGTGACTCGAGGTGAGAATCAATAAGCACCGGTCTGTGTTGATTGAGAATCACAAAGTGGCACGTTTTGAACAAAGCTCATGAATTTTAAAGGAACTGTTAGAAGTGTGGGGGGGGGGGGCAGCTGCAGAGGGAAAGGGGCACCATGTGGGTGCTAACTCGAGAGACTCTGGTTGAGCCCCAAATTGAGAAACTACTGAAACCAGATGGCAAGAGGAAGGCCGCCAAAGGAAATGAAATCAAAGTGGTGGTTGTAGGTGAAAGGATCGAAAAAAAGGATCGAATGCCCTTTTTTTCGAAACCAAAAGGACCGAAAAAAAGGTCTAATTATTTTTTTTTATGGGGGGGTTCTGGGGTGGTTCCCCCCAGCCCCCGTTTTCTTTTTAACATTTTTTTATGCATACCAAACTAAAAATATATATAAATAAAAAAGCATTCAACCCTTTTTTTTCGGTCCTTTTAGTGTCAAACAAAAGGCATTCGGATCCTTTTGTTTTAGATCCTTTGACTGGACACCAAAGTGGTCATACATGAGGGTTGAGCAAAAGCCCCGTACAATCGAAAGACTTGATCCATAAGTTGGTTGAAAGAAAGGTAAGTCAATCCCACAGTGAGAGAAAACCCGGGAAGTGAATCGCAAGAGGGGCCCAGTCTAAAGGCCCAAGAAACAGAGTGGCAAAGTGAACCCAGAAAAGGGAGGTACACTGAACTGGTTGGCAAAGACATTAAGAAACGAAGAAGGGTCCGAGCCCGGATGGGGGAGATCAGGCGTGAAGCTACAACAATGGCAGTTAAGAGAGGTCCAAGCCTGGAGGAGGGAGATCCAGGGGTGAAGTCGTCACACAAGTGCTGGCAGTCGAGAGAGGTCTGAGCCCAAGCGAGGGAGATCCATGGGGTGAAGCCATCACCCAAAGTGTGAAGAGAAAAGAAGAACCGAGGTAAAGAAATATGAGCGTGAAAGGGTCAGCCCAGAAGAAGGGGACCTGGGGGTGAAGTCGACACCCTTTCGGAATTGTGAAATATGATACAAGTAAGGTCAGCCTTTAAGAGGGGGACCCAGGGGTGAAACCATCACCCACATTGAATATTGGGAACACACTTTCATTTGTTAAAGGAACTTTTGTTTTTTGGTCATCTGAACACATAAGGCCCTGAAGGCAAGAGACTTTCGAAGGAAACAAGACGTGACCATCGACAGTCCTGATACTGTCTGCTATTGGAACTGCCATCTCATGCTAGAGAAGGCCCAGGTTGTCTGCCACTGAACTGTTGTCTCGTGCTAGAGAAGCCAGAGACTGTACTGTGCTCCACCAACTCCCCTCATGCCCCTTGCTAAAACGTGGGGAAGGAAGACCCAAGCCACCGCATCATGACTTATTATTTGAGAACACTTCATTCTTTTCTTGAGAATTATCCCACACCCTTTTTGTAATAGTTGTAAGGTTTGACACTAGGTTTCTTAGTATAGACCCTTTTATTTTGACACAACACCACCAGGACTGCCTTATTTCTCATTTGATGGTTGACACCTGTGCCCATCTTAGATTTAGGTTTAGCTTAAGCATTTTTCCAACCTGTACATCAGTATCTTTCTCCAACTATTCACGAGTAAATGGGGAACAGGTATTATACCGGAAAGTTGGAGGAAAGCTATTGTCGCCCCTATTTTTAAAAAAGGGGACCGAAAACTGCCGGATAATTACAGACTTTTAGCAATGGCGGATAGTAGTTGCAAGATCTTTTGCTCCTTGTTAGTAAACATCTTGAATAATTGGATAGAGGAAAATAGTTTACTCTCTATTCAACAAACGGGATTTCGAAAGGGATATAGCACCCTGGATAACCTGACCATGCTGAACTATATCATAGCCAACTCAAAGGACAAGGGGGAAAAATTGTATGTATGTTTTATAGATTATTCAAAAGCTTTTGATTGTGTTAATAGGGGACTTTTGCGGGAGAAATTGAGAGTGAAAAAGATTTGCCCAAAAATCCTTCATTTTTTGGAGGAAATGTATAGGGATACTACGGTGACTATCTGCTTGGGTAAAGGAAGGATGTTGTCATCTGAGATTAGAACTAACACCAGTCTTAAGCAGGGTTGTGTTACCTCTCCTATACTGTATAATCTATATGTATTAGATATGTGGGAGAGTTTTAAGACCTTAAACATCTTCCCACCTATTGTGGCTGGGAAACCAATATGTGTACTTATTTATGCAGATGATACTATCCTTATGGATAAAACTCCGATAGGACTGCAAAGAATGTTGAATGGTTTATCTGCTTACTCGGAGGCCAACAACCTCAATATTAATATAAATAAAACAAAAATTATGGCATTTGGAGTTACTAAACAGGACAAGAAAAGGCTTATTTCCAGATGGCATATTAATAATATTAAATTAGAAGTTGTTGATGCCTATCCCTATTTGGGGATGCCCATCCTGAGTAAACCATGTATTAATTTTTTCCAAGAGGCAGTTAATTTAAACATTTTAAAGAAATGGAATGTGATAAGGAAATACATGGCTAGTAAGGGTGGCCAGTCCATTGAAGGTTTTTTAGAAATATATAAGAGTTGTATTATTCCAGGAATTATGTACGCTATAGAAACAGTGGAAAGTAAATATCTGGGTAAATTAGACCAACTCGAAGGGAAGCTTTGGAGACCAGTTCTTGGGTTGCCCAAAGCCGTGCCTATACATGCAATAAGATGCGAGTTGGGTATAATTTCCCTCTCCACGTGGTGGAAAATAGGATGTTGTAAACTTTATTTTAAAATAATATTGGGGAAAGAGGGGAAAGAAAGCCTTCTTGGTCTTATAGGAAGAAATAAGAGCAAAGGCAGGTTTAAGAATTCCTACATGGTTAGTTTACAAAATATAGTACTAGTCTTTCTTGAAATTTTAGGTTTTAATGTGCTCCCGGGGAAGGACAATATTGTACGTATCTTGAAAAATCTCAAAGAAAAAGCATGTATTTGGGATTTGTGTGTAAATCAGTCCTATTTATATAATATCCCCCGATACACAATGTATGCTCTTCAAGGTCTTAAACCAGCCACTCCGAAACAATATTTGTTAAATACGGGAAATAGGACTTTGAGGAGATTTATTTTACAGCTACCTATGAATACTCTCCCATGTAATGAGACTACTGGGGCTTGGGCAAACACACCCCGTGCTGAAAGAATGTGCAGGCACTGTAAATTAGAGGTGGAGACAGTAAGACACATACTAACTATGTGTACTAAATTAAAGGAATGGTATTATAAAGGGTACTCAAATTTAGTTGGTGACCTCCAAATGATTGAATCTAATCAATTTTGGTCAGTAATTTATGACAGTGAAATTAAGGTTTTTATTGGGGCAGCCTTTTATATTTGGAAGCGAGCAATTTCTTTTTAAACTTGTGATATCTTTTCTTAAATGTGATATCCTGTTTGTATGATTTACACGATTTGATGTGCGATATTCCCTTCTTATGTATGGATAATATAAAATTCATGTATGTTCTTTGTTACTGATGTAATTAATTTTGTTAGTGTATAAGGTTTTAATTAACCAATATGCACTTTAAATAAATAATAAAAAAAAAATACATCAATTTCATCGTTCAATAAACACCCTTGGACTGTGATCACTTGTGTCTGTCTTACTTGTATCACCATGAGTTTCTCACAGCACATATATAAAAAGTCGTAAAAGTTTATATAAATGAGATCATTGAAAACGTGCAACTCCAAGAGGATTATTCCTTAGCATTGGCAATGCCAACAGTTTGGGCTTTTGTGTAGGCATGGGAAAGACACTTGCTGACAGGCACTGCCCAGTGGTATTAACTGGCCATTGATTATAGCAGATGCAAAATGGTCAGAGTACCAAAGTATCTAATAGCAGCGCCTGGAAAATGCCTAATACTTACAAACCAAAACTGTTGGCTTTGCCACATTTTGTTTAACAGGATTTACAGTGATGGACACGCATAGTGCTTATAAATCGAGTGGCTGAAGGCATACATGGTTTAGACATTTTTATTACACCTGTAGTAGGTTTACAGCTCCAATTAAGTCATTAACTCTCAGAAGACTGCTTTGAACAAATAGTGGCAGGCACTTTGAGTGCAAAGGTTGATGGAAAGTCATGATTAAAACGAGCTGAAAGAATTCCCATGATGGGGTGTTTTGGGCGGGCAGGGGCAGGAATTGTCTGGGAATGGCTTTAGGGCTAAGCATGCCCATGGGAAGTCAATGGGTAGGCAAATAACCAAACAACACCTTGAAGCTTTCTATCCTTCCTCATAAGCAATGCCTCCTCATCTGTACTCTAATACAATCGTCCAGCTTATATGTGACTCTGCCCCTAACTGCCCAAAGTAAAAAGCCCAGTGCCTCATCTAGCACAAAACTGACCCTATCATTTGAGAACACTGACTTTCCAAGCACCACTGGCAACTCATTTTTGAGCACTCCAGGGTGCTTATCAGTCACGTCTGGTGAATTATTTAATTGGAGGGGTGTAAATATCCCCGCCAAACATGCCAGAGCGACCAAGCACAATGAGGGAGTCCAAACCAATCAAGGAGGGCTCAGCGGGTTCTCCCTGTAAACATTTCCTTGAATAATGGGTAAAAATGGTGCGTTTTACAGCACATTTTAATTAAAGCATTGGATGAAAAGTTTGCAGTTGGTTTTGTAGAGTTACTCATGAAAAAATCCAATAGATGCAAATCATCAACAGTGCACTGGAGCATTTCCCAAAAATGCCCACAATACATGCCAGTGTTAAAACATTTTCATGCTGGTTGTGCCCATACGTTTCCATGCTGGCTTCACCAATATATGCCAGTATTCCCATTTTAGAATGTGCTCATGTTTGCTTTTCACATAAGTAACTAAACATGTTCACACTGGTTCTGCCAATATATGGCAATACCTTCACATAAGAACACACTTCAGTTGGCTTTGTCATTAAATATGGCATGCCAAAATATGAAAAAATGTCCAAACTGGCTGCACCAAAATGCCCCTCTAATCACGTAATAACACATCATGCTTGCTTTATCATAGATGTCCAGTAAAAAATGCCAGTTTAGCCACATATCAACATATTATACTTGCTTTTTCAATGATGCTCAGTAAAGAATTTCACGCCACAGTAAGAAATGGCTAGACCGACTGCATCAAAATATCAGTCTAGCCATGTAATAACACTTATTATGACTTTTTTTAAATCAAATATTCACAGAAAAAATGTCATGCCGCAGCAAGAAATGTCTAGACTGACTTCACCAAAACCCCAGTATAGCCACATAATAACACTTATCATGCTTGCTTTATCGAAAATGCCCAGTAAAAAAGAATGCCATCACAGCATCATTTTTTACTGGGCATCATTGATTTTGCCATCGCCTTCCCTGCCCTTCAACTAGTGGGCCTTCCCAGTACAAACACACAAGCACACACCACCACACACATCCACTTGACATTTACTCAAAGCATTCACTCACACACCGATACACAATACATTAGCTCATTCATATATGCACCCAACCATGCATCATACACCCATTCATTTAAACATGCATGTCTGCATCCATAATACATTCTTCTTACCTTCAGCCTTGGACCGGACTCTTCGCCTCTCTCCACATGCCGGCTGGAAACACAGAAGCCGCCACCTCCCAACCAGTGCTTCCTGGTTCCTGCACATGCACAACGGAGCCACAGAACTACCTTGTTGCCGTACAAGCCTCTAAGAATGTGCGGGGCGATCACACCCATGCACATTCAGAGGTGTAGTTTCCAAGAATGCATCCCCAATGGTCCATGCAAGGCTGGGGAAGCAAAACACCCCAGGCCTTCCATGGTCTATTAGACATGCGCACTGGGAATAGAAACTATCAAATGAAAAACAGATTCCCCTTTGTCAGTTCAAGCCAACCAAGGAGTGCTCCCTCAGCTGCAGTGTTTACACAGGGCTGGCTGGGAACCTCCATAATGGGCGAGGGTACTGGCGGGTCAGGGCCCCCTCACCCACTATGGCGGGCTGCCATTGTTGATTATAAAGAATAGCTACAGAAGGTGGTGGCCAAACAGCTGATTATACGTTTGCCTGAATTCTTTCACCCATGCCTACAGAGCTGCTGATTTCTGTGAACATCAACAGGAGGTTGGCATTGTGTCTTGCTAAGATTACTTAAACTACATTTTGTTTTTGTGTAGCTTTAGATTTGGTTATTGATGTTGTTAAAAGAATCAGACTTCATGACTGCAAAAGCTAGAAGAATGTTTATTGAATCTGCAAAAATCCAGGCAAGAGTGGTTTGCTTATGAAACAGGCTATCTTATGTAATGATAATGGGCCATACCTGCCATTTGGATGGATTCTGGGAGCTTAGGAACCTGCAAGCGATGGGTTGGGTTTGAGTTGGTTACAGTGGAAAGTTAGCAGGAGTAGAGGGAGGATGGAGCATGGTAGCTCATGCTGTAGTGTTGATCTGTTCAGATCGGAAGAGACTGCTCTTCCCGCGCAGGCAAGCTTCTAGGTGTTTTAAGAGTCTTGTGTCTGGTGAGACCAAGTGAGGCCATGTTCTGAGGTTGGTGGGTATGTTTGGTATCCGGTATGAGTTTGTCTGGAGACCAAATCAGGCTCTTGCATACATGTCAATCACTTTAACATGCTTTGATTTAGAAAGGCATGACAAGGCCTGGAGTGGCGTGAAAAGGAATAACAACCTAAAAAAAGCAAGTCATGACAAGTCACAACCTGGTTACCCTCAAAATACCTTTGATAACAGCTCTGATTTACAAATTCTCCCTTTGCTAGTGTTAATCTAGTGTCAATCTTTCCCTCTCTCTTTCTCAAATAGATACATTGTATGCAGTGTGACACGAGAGCAGGGGATGGCAGGAAATGAGTTGGTATTCACCCCATGAACATAAGTGCAGAGCTAGGAGTTCTAGAAGTCATTAACCTCTGGTTTGAGGAGTGCCCCAGGAAATAATAAATACAGAAACCCATTTCTTCTTTCATAGCTTTCTGATGGCGTGTGAGTAGATTGAGAGCAGCCTCTGCCCCCACTTTAGCCGACAGGGGATCTGTGCCCAATGTGGCCCCCAGGCATGGTTATCTGTAGGGGGGGCAGCGTTTGTCAGGCTGTATGTAATGTGATTGAAGCAGGAGCCAGAATGTCTGATGTTTTGTCCAAGAAATCGGCCCCACTGTCTCCAACAGGACTCAATCCTGAAATAACAAACACAGCCGCTGGCCACCCACCTGGTGTTGAAGCTGCACCTTCATGGGTAGGCTGATGAACTGTAGAGCAAAAACATGTTCTGGTGTGCTGATTATAACGTTTGGCAGTTGGTGGCACGGCTTGAGTTAAAATGTTTACGGTTTTGCCATGCCAATCCTTAAGTCACCATACAAATCCCCATTGTGGTGTGTTTATCTTTCTTTATTAAACTTAAGCATAGGATCACACACAGTTCTCCCATTACAGCCTACGCATTTAGAAATGCGCCCTCACTTGGATATCAAAACCGCCGCCCCTAGTTTTACCTAAGGCGCACTGGCCAACCGCTTGCACCCGGCACGTCTGGTCCACCATTGCCAATTCAAGGCAACTTATCTGAGAGCCTTCAAGATGGCAATTATCCCCCCCTCTAATGTTGCCCCCTCTTGACAGAAGCCCACATAACTTTGCAAAACCATTCAGGGTTGGTTCGAGAATAAAATTTCAAAATTACATGCAGTTTCATTGAGTGGCTCAAAAGTTATAAGCCATCCAAAGACTGCTTTTCTACCAACCCTGTAATGCAGAAATAGGTACAGATGTCCTAGGACATCTGGAGTGTTCGCAGACTTTCGGGAGGTGAAACAACCCGTTTTTTGCGTTCTTATGGCCATATCCTATCCAATCCTCATCCCTCCCACATCCCAAGAGAATGTTTGTTGAGTTTGACAAGTGCAACGCTGCTTTTTATTTTTTTAGTGTTTTCACTGTGCTGTCCGTGGACCCCAAAAAAGTCAGTGAATCCAAGATGGTGGGCGTTTTAGGGAAACTGACGCATTTCACGTTTTCTCACCACCAATCAGCGGCTCTGTCCCGATGTCCGCGGACTATGCAAAAGTCAGTGAATTTTTTCTGGCCAATCAGAGGCCAGTCCGCAGACTGACCAGACAGCCAATCAGAGGCCAGTCCGTGACCCGAACAGGGAAGTGAGTCCGTGGAGCGGACATAGATATCACTAATTTTTTTGCCTTACGTTTTGGTCGTTTAAAAAGAAACTACTGGACGGATTTACACCAAATTAACAAAAACACACCGTCCAGTGGTTTGGGCTGTAGGCGTGACGGAAATGTTTTCCCATTATGTCTGTGGGAAAAAAAGAGATTTTGGGACCCCCCCCTATAACTTTGCCCTCCTTTGACCAAACCTCACCAAACTTTGCAAATTCATACTGGGCCATATACTTTTTTTGCAAAGTATGGTGAGAATTTGTCCAGAGGGAGCAACGTTATAAGCCACCCAAAAAATGCTCTTCCTATGGGTTTAGCAACTTAACCATAACTATATTGCCACTACCGCAGGTCATGTAATATATAAATATATAATTATTTGTTTGTAATGCGCTTAATACCAGGGACCAATGCATACCCGGGATTCGAAACTGTGTTGCTATCCACTGTCTTGCTTCCAAGACAAATGCATTGCCCCCAAGCTTTCTTCCCAACCTAATAGTAGGTATATTCTGAACATTAGAATTGGTTGAATATTACAATACTGAAACATGTCTGGTGTGTCAAGACAAGACCATGTTATATCTGTACTTAAATCATTGTCTTGTCCTTTGCTGGAGGCAACGATTCAAACCTGCCAGCCACTGTTTAAGAACAGCCCATGAATCCCTGATCAAAAAAGCACTTTGTAATAATTAATTCAATAAATGAAATGTGCTTCAGACAAATAGTTGCATTCGTATCTTTATATCATGTAACTTAATGTCAAATGCAACAGGAAGACTTTTCCAAAAGAAATGAATGAAAGCAAAATAGTGTATTTCTTTTATGCAGGCACGTTGCATGAAAAAACATGCTGATTTATACAAATTATATTTAATATTGTGTATTATAGGTTACATAGGTTGAGTGAAATAGTTGATAAGGCCTACATTTATTAAATGATCATTAGTAGTAAGAATTACATAATCATTTGTTCCCTTTTAGATATAACTGCAAAATGGTCGACTTAGTTGGACTCTAGTTAAACTTGAGATGTATTTTTTCTGTTCTGGGATCATCTCTTAAGCCAAGGAATACAATTTCTGTAATACTGACGTCACCATTAATTATTGATTAAGAAACGGTACAGCGAATTGTACTCAGAACAAAATGCCTTCCTTTAAAATACCCCAAAAAAAGAAAGAGCTAAATGTGAGCTACATACTGTAGTTAGCTCAAAACAGTGGACTTGTATATTTCATGAGGAAAGCAAGGTCAAAATACAGAAATGTGGATCCGGCAAGAAAGGACACTGCAGAGGAACCATTGTCGAAATAAAACCCTGAACCTTGCCACACACCCTCTTGTGAATGTGTGTCTGTCAATAAAGCAACCTATTAAAATGCCTCTTTTTTTCGCTGGCTATATGTTCAGCACATAGTTTGTGTTCATTTAAAAGCTCCCAGAAAACATCTAAGATACAGCATTGGAAATAAAATGCACTTAAAGAGACAAACTAATGAAATGCATGTTCAGCTTTAGCATTTGAACTTGTTGCGCGATGAAAAATATAAGATTAGATTTGAATTCAGCAAAGCAGCCCTGATCACATGCCTATAAAAATAATACATTAACAATTATGGATTATTAATGCATTCACATATTTTAATAATCTGAAGGATATCTCTGAATTCAAAATGGTATTGGGATTCTGAATACATAAGCCTCATTAATAGCGCAGGTCTATAAAGGAAATTGTAAAGGAAAGACCTATTGCAGTCCATTATGACCATCATTCCTGAGTTGAGGACTAGCCCACAGTTAAATTCACCCCCATTATGACATGACAAAATAGCTTGGGTCCATCGAAGCAAAGAGGACAATTCTTGTGAGTATGGCTATGAGAAGGGAACCTATCACGGGCCCTGCTCAATCCAAACTTGCTGTGTCAAAGGATGCTGCATAGATGGAAGTTTTGGGGTATTTAAAGTTCCACACAAAGGCGGTTAGGATAGTTCTTGGTAAATCAGAAGTAGAAGAGAGTGTGTCAGTAAAGAAGATGATTGGGATTCAGCCTGGATGTAGCTGATGGAAATTCTCCTTTAGAAGACTTTTTCCAGTGGGAGCTGAATGCAGAAGTCGTTCCCCCAAACACAACCTGATTTCCCGAGAGAGAATTGGGAGCAGGGAAACCAACTGAAAGGAAGAGTTTACCTGACAGAGTTACCTTTAGCTGCTGATGCCCGTACCTGTCCGGGGCCTTTAAAAGACAAACCAAAAGTGAGTAAAATAACCCCTGTGCATTTAAATACATGTCCCAAGAGTTAATTAAATCCAGATCGCAAATGAAACCATTTTGGGGTAAACCTCTTCATCAGCTATGTCACTAAACTAAACTTATTAAAGGTATATTTGAAATAGATTGTCACAGACTCCAAAATTGTGCAAGCACATTAGTATCTGGGGTTTAGCCAGGTATTCATTAATTCCCTTCGTTTTCACATGAGTTTGTTACAATGTGACTCACAGATTTACAGGGATTGATAGGCTTCTTGACCCATAAAAACTATCGTTTACATAAAAGAAAAATCCTGAAAATGGGTGTCTACCTTTCAACGTGGAATAGAAGGAAGGTTAGTTTCTCCCTTTCATTCCCAAGAAAGTAATGTCAACTTAAATAATCAACGTCATTTTTCCAAACAACATTACACAGAAAAGATATTGTGGATTCCTTTTCTGCTTCGATTTTATAATCTCACCTTGTATGACTGTTCAATTAATTGTTTCTCCAAAGCAAAAGCTTCTACACTCAACCAAAACCTATTGAATATGCATGACCAAGTCAACACTACCAAACTGTCATGAACCGTCGTCTGCGCCCCTTCTGGACTTCCTGGTCCCTGACCCAGAGCGTATTGAATGCAGTGATCCTTCCAACATGGCCGCTTGAAACGGAATGCTGCTGGCCAGTCTCTATGCTCCACGCTGTATGCTCTACAAAACAGACACGTCCCCGCGGCTCTGCGCGTCTTAACGCTACCGCTTGCTGTAGTCGGACGTGTGTTGCCAGAGTTCGCTCGGGGCTCTCTTCTGATTCCTGGTTCCCGGTTCCTTCAATCCCCCTTCCTTCCTTCCATTCCTCTACCTTACCTCCGATCTTCCTGGATTTTCTTCCGCGCTCGGGTCACAACGTTCCGTGCCTCCGAGTGTGAACATCATTCCTTCCTGGTATCCACCCTGGACTTCTGAACATTCCCGGAAGTTGGATAGCGAACCTCACGCTGGAATCCAAGGACCAGTGCTCAGGTTTGTACAAATCCCGGACCGTGAGAAAGAAGCCATCACAGAAGGTCACAAGCAAACAACAAAAGCAGGTGAGAACGGGAGAGACTTGTGACACAAACATTATTGTATCTGTATCAAAGCTAGAAACTAATAGTGTCCAACTTTCTGAAGTGAATCAGTCCTATATGAACAGCAATGGATGGACGTGGTGCACTATGGTTCCCTGCACAATTCATATCCACACCTACTGATGCTCTCCTCCCACTAGTTTCTGTGTTCATCACGTCATCAAAGAGGCAGTCTCACTTACAGAAAAGAGCCAGTGCAGGTGTAATCCATCAGGGCAGGGAAACAGAGTGTGCCCCTTCCACCCAGTGCTATTTATGTTTAAGGTACTCTGGAGGGTGGAAGCTCCAGGGTCCTAACGGGTACTGCACCAGAGCGATATATGCCTGGCTTTGGAGTGCCACAATGTGGACTACTCCCCTCCCTCCCCCACTGTGGGTGTTTGGATGTGAGCGGGTTCCCTGCAAACCTAATGACTACAGCTACCATAAGTCCTTGCAGCAGAACCAACATTGATTACACCTGCACTGGCTCTTTGCTGCAAGTGAGACTGCCTCCTTGATGATGTGATGAGCACAGAAAACGGTCGGAGGAGAACATCAGTAGCTGTGGAGGTGAATTGTGCAGGGAACCAGATTGCGCCCCTTCCATCCAGTGCAGTTCTATATGAACTCAATATTTTTCCCTGATGCCAACATTTGTCGATGGTTTCGGAAAATACGAATTTTATTTTATTTTTGTAACGTTTATTCTAAAAATGGTTTTATGTTTTCTTAATTCAATACCCAATGACAACTTGAATGTTTATATTGGAGATCATTGTATTCTTTGTCTAACATAGTTATTCAGATTCAATTTCATACATATGGTTTCTGTATGCATTGTGAATGTAAGCATTAGCGAAATAATAGCAGGCAGGTTGTGTTTCATTTCTGTAGACAAGCTGCCTGTAGTCGTGTGGACTTTTGTGGGTGACTTCCCCACTATTGACAGTTAAGGCACACACCTTTAATTTCATGATTTACTATTTTAAATATTGCAAAATATTCAGAATAAAAACAGCTTGTTTCTTGTTACAGATTTTGTGGGGGGATTGTAGTGGGTGGTATTAAACCATTGTCATTTCCCTGTAACAGAATGAAATGTTAGAAATATGGATATAACCAATAGATTGACCTTATTACAGCATGCCCTACTTTATTTTGCTCAATTTGCACATAGAATATAATCGACATTTGTAATATTGTCCGACACACAATGCATCCTTTGCCCTAATGCAAAACCAGTTGTCTCATTGAGTGACCTCTGCTTGATTTATTTTTCCCCCTCACCAATTATGCCTAAAGAGAAAGTAACTGCACCTCTCCAACCCCTCCACTGTGTGGCGCTGCACCAAAGATGCTGGCAACGCTCAGGATTTTGTCTGAGCCAAGAGCATTGTGATGTATGGGGGTTTGTTAAGGGTCATCTGTACTTCTGCGAGCTTCACTCTCAGAGAGAGTTGTATTAGCAAGCAAATATGACATGGCCTTCCAAATCACCAGCAGTCGTGAGAGTTGAATTTGAATACCACCACTGTGAACATCTATTTTTTTGAAAATGGCCATTGTAATTTTATTTATTACAGAACTGCAGAATCAAAATAAGTGGACTGGTGTCATAAGCAATGCAGTATGCAACTAATCTTGCCGTATTATTTTTTATTTTACACAGATACGTGGAACCCTCTCGGTGTACAGAAAATGTGTGTAGGAAAAATCTGCAGCCAGTTTATTCCACAGACCCTGTGGATACATTGGGTTTTCGGGCAAGTGGTCATCTGCAGCGGGGCATGGAAATGTGTATGCTACAATCCTCCTCTGTTTCACTAGGGACACTGCCAACCCACTAGAAGTGAGATTGAGGGCTATCCAGCTCTTGTGGTCAGCGAATTATATGTTCACCTTGTGAAGCCCGAGTTCATATCTTCGCTGTGCCCACGCTTAAATGAGTTTTTGTGGTATTTCCCTAGTCATCATGCTACTGCCAAGAGTTTGTATCCTTGACAGCTGTTCCAAGAATGGAAGAGGCCCCAGTTTGGAAAAAAAGGGGCGCAGTCATTCAGAAATATGGCACATTGAGCGAGGCATGATGCAAAAAAATACCCTACCGCATACAACATGTTTGAAGAAGTTTGCAGCTTCAATTTACTAAAAAACACAAAAATGAACAATAAAAATTATTTTTTGCAAAATACCTTCCAAGGTTGTCTGTTCATATGATGTCATTTGTGCATCATTTCATGTAAAGTTAGTTGAATTCTTCAGTGATTATTCGGGGCCCGTAGACTAAAATATTTGGTCATATAGTGATAGGCCTACAAACCCACCATGTATATGATCCACGAATCATCACATCACAAAAGACATTTTTTACATTACGTTTTTGGACCTGTGTTTGATACGAAGTTTAGTTACTTTGTGATCCTGATTTAGCTCATATTTGCTTCATTGTTTGTAATACTCGTGTTCAATAAATGCAGAACCATTTTACATATTTGTTGTAGGTTTTTCTACATTGTCAACGTGATACCTAAGGGGCCACCTTGGGCACTGCAAACAATTAATGTATGTGTAATGCAGAACAAATTATGGCTGACTTACATCGAGCCGAAGATCAGTCTGTGGGTTAAGTGGCATCGGCATGGCCCAGTGTAGGGCATTAAGCTTCAAGAATTTTGCTGCAGATTTCATAATTTGTTGCCTCAATGCCTGGAGAAGGTCACCAGGCCATGTAGTGCCAAGTGTTTTGCTGTTGTGCTGTCAGTTGAAGGAATCTATGTTGCTATGCAAACCATGATTTAAAAACACTGAAATTCACCAGTTATGGTTAGCAAATCAACCGTGGCTTGCAAACCTTATGCACTGCTCATGACATCCTACACAACACCATAAATCCTATCATTGAAAACAGATTTCTGTAATCACTCTTTCACCACTGTATCTTTCCCCTCTCTCCTCAAGCATTCTCTTGTGCACCCCCTCCTAAAAAAGCCTTCTGCCGATACTACATGTCTGGCGTTCTATCGCCCGATTTCTCTCACTCCTTTCTTGGGCAACCTCCTAGAAAAGCTGGCCATTGCCCAGCTTACTCTACACACTGAATCTGTTGGTAGTCCCGTGACCATCAGTCTGGCTTCAGAGCAGCCACCGAAACTGCTCTCCTGAACATCCGTGAAGATCTGCTCTCTAATCTTGATTTCATTTCTCTCTTTGTCCTCATCCTCCTTGACCTTTCTTCTGCTTTTGATATGGTCAATCACGCCACCCTGAGCAATCACCTCTGTAAGAACTTTGGCATCACGGATCAGGCCCTGGTGTGGCTGACCTCCTTCCTACTGGACCGACCCTCCCAGGTCCAACTTGTGTCCTTTCTCCCCACCACCTCTCTCTCCACATGTGGTGTCCCCCAGGGCTCTATCCTCTCACCCTAGCTCTTCAATGTCCATCTGACCCCTTTTGCCCACCTGATCTTCACCTTCTCTTCAAATGTTCAGTGTTATGCGGATGACACTCAGCTCTCTTTCAGGCTTTTGGACCCCAGACCCACTTTCCCTCTCTCACTCTGGCCACCCTCCATGGGCCCTCTACCCTCGCCTTCCTGTGAGGTAAAATGCCGTGGTGTCATCTTTGAACCCAAGCTATCCTTCTCTCCTCACATCGCTGACCTTGCCAAGAAGGCCCACTTACAGCTGCATCTCCTCAGAGGTATTCTACCTTTTCTCACCTTCCCCCAGACGCTCACTGTCTCCAGAGCTCAGGTTCCCTCGATGCTGGACTACTGCAACAGCTTCTTTCTCAATCTTCCTAACTTTACTCTTCTCCCCTTACAACAGATCCAGAACATGACTGCGAGACTTATCCTTGCCCTCAAGCCCAGGGACTGATCTTTCCAGCCCTGAAATCTCTCCATTGCAAGGATCAGGCTCAAGACCCTTTGCATCGTCCACAAGTCTTTCTGGGGCTGGGGCCCTCAATATATCCAACTCCATCTGCCTAAATACCTTCCTGACTAGAGCCCTTCGCTCAGCTACCTCTAATTTTCTGAGGGTCAGATGCTTCTCCAAACAGATAGTGCGGGTAGATCTCTCTCCTCTGTAGGTGCCTCCCTCTAGTATGACCTCCCTGCCCCTCTCAGACCTGAGCCGGACCACCTGAAGTTCCAGAAGCAGCTCAAGACCTTCCTTTTCTCCTCTGCCTTCTTTCTCTTGCTTCCTTGCTAACATTCCTGTCTGCTGCGCTGACTGGTTACTTAGTACCCTCAGAGTCTCACTGGGTACCAGGCTCCTCCATGACCAGTCTCCCTTGCAGTGCCTCCTGGCCTACCATGCACTTAGGGGCTGTAACTGTAAACCCTAGAGCCCCCCTGCCCCATGCACTTACCGAGGGCCACGCTGCCCTGGCTGCCCTTACTCAGAGGCATGAGCAATGCTGCTCTGTTTGCACTCCCCCCTACTGTTCCCTTGCACTTCTCCTCTCCCTTCCCCCTGCCCTTCTCATTGTCGCACTTGCACGATCCGAATGTCACAAGGCCTAGTAGGATCATTTGAATTGTCTTCCACCCCCCGCCCCCACTTGTCTTGTGGCACCTAGAAACACTTCTGCACAGATATTTGTGTTACTTTACTAGTTGACCCAGTGAACAAGACTCATTGTCAGATTTATATGGGTGCATCACTACTCACAGTAATTGGAGCCAACTGTGAAGTAAAGCTCACTTGATAAAGATTCAGTGTCACTCGAGGAGAAGTTGCTGTGAATGCAGTCTTATTGGATATACACGGATGTAGTACCACAGACAGTTACTATAGGTCACTCTTAAACCAGGCTTATCTGATACCACAGGCTGTTACTACAAGTGCTTATGGAATTGTCCCAGGTGATACACCTATAGCAAAACAAAAGAGGTGATGGCTGGAAGGTTTGGAATTAATCTGAACGTCTAGCATCGCTCTGGGCAACCCTCCAGACTATCGTTCTTCACCTGCCAAGCCATTCCAAAAGAGGAAAGACCATATGCAAATCAGGCTTGTTCCCACCCCAAAAAGGGCAGTCCAGATCGAACTGCTTGGTCTCATCCCTTCTGCACGAGACCAGAAGCATCCCCAAACATGTTTCGGCCTCATTGGGCCTCTTCATTGAGGAGTAGCTTCACTCTATAGGCCCCGTGCCCCAGGCTTCCAGGGCCACAGCATCTGGACCGCCAACGCTACAATTAAGATAACATGACTTTACTTAGGAAAACAAGAGGATGTTTTCCTCTGTAACTGATGGCAGCATCCATTTTTCGTCAGAAAAGCCACTCCTTTGGCTAATGCCCAACTCAAAACCCTCATATATGCTTCTTTTATATTTTGTCTGGGTAAAACGCCAATATTCCATTGTTTATGTCCCTGAACGTTGTGGTGGAGGCGAAGATCCCTGGCAACCATAGTAATCACAGATTTAGCATGCTCCCCATCGTCCCTGTTAGGGGTGGACAGAGACGTTGCTAGGGGGGGTTAAGGGGGCTATAGCCCTGGGTCTTTTGGTTGTGGCTCGGATAGAAGCTCAGGGGTTACAACTAAAAAGGGTAGCTAGCCACCATTCCCGACAGTCCCAAAATTAGCATAGCCCCGGATCTTTTCCAGACCTAGCAACACCCCTGGGGGTGAATTACATGGCACTATTTGACATGCCCACAGAGCCTTCTAAAGGGTTGTCAGGCAATATATAATTACTACAAAATAAGAGTGAAAAATACAACAGCCTCATTTTCCAGGTAGGTGCTTTCAGGGCGTCCTATCTGTGGTGGCATGTTAATTGAGAAATCTGGAGTCTCTGGGTGTCAGGGAGGAATCTTGCCTGTGCCTCCTTCACTGGCCGGAGCAGGGTACTCGGGCCAATCATTTCCCCCCGCCCCCGGGAGAAGATCAGAGATGAGGTTGGTCCATTGCAGTGCTTTGGCCTCTCAGGCACTGCACGCCCGTCCAATGGTATGTTGTCATAGCATACTTAAAGAAAGCAATGCACCTCAAATGTCTGTCTCTACCCCTCCCTTCCCTCCTGCCGCTTATTTGTTGACTTTTGCACCAATTCCACTGTGGCGCCAGTGCCGACGTATCTCTTACGTCACGTTGCTGGCAGCTGGTGGGGTTCTTTGCTTCTAGTTTTCATCCCTTATACGTTTCGTGCTGCTTTGGTTATCCCCTCTTTACTGTCACTCTGACTTGTCCAGGCTGCCCACTGTTCCCGGCATTGACGAGTGGAGAGCCCTGGTGGGTCAGACGTGCGCAATCTTGTCAGCATCATTTTGTAAAGAAGCATCATTTTGTAAAGAGGGGGAGTGTGGAAAGAACAAAAGGAATGTATCTTTTGGGTTAACAGGCCATGTTATGTGAATGGGGTTTTTCTATTGATCTCACTACAACATGCACACGTTGTTCTTGCTGGTTTGGGACCACTGTTGGGCAAATTGGATTTCCAAAATCAGCTCTGGGGGTAGAGTTTTGGGAGGCCATCCTATTATAGTGAACAGGGAAGACACTGAGGGGTTAACCTAACTCAAGCAAGATACAGTAGCAGAGCAGCAAGGCTACATCTCATGAAGGGTGTGAGAGTGGTCTAGGGCTTCACTGACCCTCATTACACGGTTTCCGGTAGGCCGCCGGTATGGCGCCCTACCAGCAACATCAGCTTACCATTTCCGCCCCACCTGAAATCCTGCTAATACCGGGATATTATGGTCGGCGGCAGCGCGGTAAGTTCCCATTCCCATGGAGTTCAATAGGACTCCATGGGAAGGGGAACAGTGAAGCACTGTCACCGTCGTTAACAGTGCCAGGGCTTCAGTGATTTTTCTGTAGCTTTCTGCCCCTAACGGCAGATTCAGAGTATGCCGGTCCAGAAAGGGTGCCGGTAACCGTTGTTACCAGCACTTTTATCCAGACCGGCATGCTCATAATGAGGGCCAATGAGTCCACACAGAACACCAGTAATTCCAGTTGGACAAGTAAGTGTAAAAATACAATTATTTGGCCTTTAGATTATCCACACAGCAGATACAATTTATGGGTAAATATTGTCACACAAAACCCTTATAAAACAAATATATGCATTCACACGTAGGAGAGATAGAATAGCTTTTGATCCAATCAACAGTAAAATACAGGTAAGTACTTAGATGAATTAGAAATAACCTCTACAGAATATTCACGAACAGCTCCCCTAACACCCTAAAATGGTTTGTGGCCTTGTGCAAAGAAAATCACCAGTTCCAAAGTATTCACTCTTCAGGTAGATTTATATAGAGATTTGCCCTGCCAGTGAGTATAATTAATACAAGTTATTAAAAAGTTAGATAAAGTTCAGGTCAGGACTAAACTCAATCCTAATACACTAGGATAGGCCTAAACCATGTTTCACCACCAAATGTCAGGTTAGAGTGAGTTAGGAGCAGGATTTACACCCTTGTTACCCTATGGGAGACAGGCGAGAAGCCCGCACCCAAGGGTGCACCCCGTTGTTTGGAGTTGCTATGGGAGAAAGGAGGGAGGTAGGACCCTGCTGCCACCTAATCAGTCTTTGGAAAAGGCTCACATCCGAGCCCGCAGCGAAGCCTCCGCCCCAAGGGTGTGACCCAAGGGTGTGCCCCGTTGTTTGGAGTTGTTGTGGGAGAAAGGAGGGCGAGGACCCTGCTGCCACCTAATCTGCCTTTAAAAAAGGTTCACGTCTGAGCCTGCAGCGTAGCCCGTGCCCAAAGGCGTGCCCCATTGTTTGGAGTTGCTGTGGGAGAACGGAGGGCGCTAGGACCCTGCTGTCACCTAATCTGCTTTAGCAAAAGGCGCATGTCTGAGCCTGCAGCGTAGCCCGTGCCCAAGGGCACGCCCCGTTGTTTGGAGGTGTGAGCGGTCAGCTCCCTCGCTCAATAGCACTTTGCACCTTAATTCATCAGGCCTGTGGTTCTTTGGATTTGGCTTCTGATTGTTCTACGAGCGACTACGTGAGCCACATAGGCAGCATGCAGCAGGTACCATACAGGTGCTGATATTTATCATGGCTTTGACTTCCTTGATTTCTTCCTGTGACGGATGTGCGTGGTGGTGGAAGGTGCGACAGGGGGGGTAGAGGCAACCTAGGGCAGCTCCCTGCGCTGTCGGGCATTCCCCTCCCGCCCTCCCACTTTGACAGGATTATGTTTTTCCACCCTTTTTGATCGTTGGCATTTCCATCAGTTGTGATCTTGGTGGATGGCGGAATAGGAGGGGAAAGAAGGACTAGGTCTGCTCGACCTGGCATAAAAACATGGCAAAGAGGAAAGTGGCCGCCAACCTCTCACCACACAGCATGGCTAAAAAGAAGGCACAAAGCATCCTGAAACCAGTAAGAGAGGCGAACACTTCAATTAATGAAATTAAGCAATTTCCTACCACAATTACCGACCATGACACACCAGTTATCTCTTGCAATAATGGTGAAAATAGGAAAATAGGTAATTCTGTCAATAATTGTCATACTAACGTTGATCTATGTATAGTAACGGATACTCTGCCCCCTTTACAATCACAGAATTCCCAGATTCACAGTGCACCAGTCTCGTGTAACACCGAAGATGCACCGGGTCCCACGGAACCAGCTGCCAATACGCCAAAAGCAATCAAGGGCCCACTAGCCAAATTTGAAACAGCAAGCCACCAAGACCAAGAAGGAAGCGAATGTTACGACATATCCGCAATAGTGCTCATTCCCCAAGACAATGGCCCCAGTAGCTTCAAGGTGTCCCGACTGGCAACGCGTCACATTCTTCCAAGGACGGTGTTAACATCTCCTCCAGTGCATTGTGCACAGAAAAGGAAACGCCGCCTTTGCAACAGACACAGTATCCATTATCAATCGGTTCACAGGTGAAACAGACAATCCACTCTGGTGTATCTGCGCGGGTGACGTCCCAGAGTATGCTGTAAACCAGTGCTGGTCATTGGGCCGGCTCCAGAAATGGAGCTGGATCTCGGGATCTGGCCAGAGTCAGCCGCCCAAGACCATGAACCACGTGCTGCCAAAACCCTTTACTGCCGGTTTTGGCACTGGTGTGTAATACACAATGCTCGCAGTGCCAAAGCCGGCGGTAAAGGGCAATGCTGCTGTTGCTGTGTTTTATTTTTGTTTTTTAACGTATTCCAGCATTGCTGGATGCACACTATGACCCCCGCACCCTCTAGACCACGGCCCCTCGGGCACCGCCCCCCCAAACTCCTCCCCCACCCTGGCCCTTGTGTTGTGGGATCCCCCACCACATTTTGTCCATTTCCATCACTGCTGTAACCATCTCTAATAGATGTGCCCCACTCTCTGCTCTGCAGGGGGTAGGGTAGGATGTCCTGAGGGGGCCCCCCATCTCAAATGCCAGCACGCACTGACAATTTGCCGATGATCCAAGGCCAGCAAATATTGGAAAGGAAAGTGCAACCCGCCTTGGAATCGTTGGGCAACTACTCCATCAGCAGGCCATTCTTATAAGGGGTTCAATGATTTTAAATTCAATATTGTATTAGAAGAACTTGGGTCTTTAAGGAAATTCATTTCATCTTTAATTGCTGAAATACAAATACTTTATGAGATAAGTGGCATAACATCAAATTTGGGGTGCAACCCTGCGAGCCATGCTGAGGCTAAAGGAATAGAGCGTTTGCAATTGTTTTGTAAGATAACACCAATCCAAAAATCCAATACATGCAAGTCACCAACAGTGCACAGGAACATTAATGCTTTAATTGATATAATGGTTTGCTATTAAAAATGCCATGCCACAATGAAAACATGTTGAACTGGCTGCACAATGTAGATCAGTTAAGACACGTAATAACATATTACAGTAAAGCATGCTGGGCCACATTTAGACATGCCTAGACTGGTTTCACCAAAATTTCAATCGAAGCAATAACACTTATCATGGTTATTTTTATCACAGATGCCCAGAATAATATACAATGCTGCAGTAAGAAACGGCTAGACTGGCAGCACACAAATGCCAGTCTAGCCAGGTAATGACACTTATCAGGACTGCTTTTTCAGAGATGCCCAGTTAAAAAAAAGTGTCAAGCCAAACAAAAAAATGACTAGACTGGCTGCACCAAAATGCCTCTCTAGCCACTAATACCACATATCATGCCTGCTTAGCCTGGACATGAATGACCATTATGATTTATTGCACAATCCCATCCCATCCCATGCTCCCACACATCTCCTCTCACTCCCACCCTCTGCCCCAACCTCCAAAATCAGCTTCTCAGCCCAGAATTATCTCCACGTCAATTTTCCTTGTCAGTATTTAAGTATGAGGCTCCTTGCCTCATAGGTAAGTACTGGGACGAGGACGAGTGGGACTAGGTGTAATGAAGATTACAGGTAACTCAGCCAGCCATTACCTCCAGGTCACCCTACATTATCCCAGTACTTGTGTATGAGTCAAAGTGCCTCATACACAAGTACTGGAATGAGGAAGAATAGGGCTATGAGTAATGAAGATTACCAATAAGTAACCAAGGGATTAAACACAAGCAGTGACGCTACACTAGAGAGCTGACGGTGCTTGAGCCCCCCACCCCACACACTTCCCTCCCCCCTTGACATTTTGGGCTATGTTGACTTGACCTGGCTGACCTACAGAGCTGTTGCCAGACAGAACAGGACACAGATGTTAAATGGCACCTGGGTTTCGCTGTTAACAAAGGCCCAGCAATTATTAACGTAAAGCATTTAACTGTTTTTACCTGCATTCAAATGCATAATTCTTAAGGCAATTGAAATCTTGATGTGGGTTTGTTACTTGCATGCCAGCGAAGTAATTGGAAGGGTAGAGAGGGGGCAGAGACCGCTTATTCTCACAGCAGTCCATAGGTGGGTGCTTTCAGACTTAAAGTAGAGTTTAACTGCTTGTAACATTGAAGCTGCACTAGAATAGTCTAATTAGAATGCATAAAGAACTTAGATGCCCCACACAAATAAGTTTGCGCCTCCCCCAACGCCCGTGAAGTTAGCACCTCTCCCAACAGTTGAAGGGTTAGCAACCCTCCCCCAAAAATGTAGGTTTCGTTCCACCCCTGAACACAAGCACACACACCATTCGCCATACACCATACACACACACGGAAACACCCAGCCACCCATACATTTAAGTGTGCACCCTTTCACCTTATATTCACACAGGCAGTCACCTACACATTTAAGTGTGCACCCTTTCGCCATACACTCACACACATACACATCATTGGGTTGAGGGGAGCCCTATTACTTCAAAAAGAAATGGTTTCTTTTTAAAGTCATTCTGACTTCATAAAGAAATTATTTCTGTTAAGGATTGAACCATAATGGAAATAATTTCTTTATGAAGGCAGAGTGACTTCAAAAAGAAACTATGGGCCTCATTACGAGTATGGAGGCAGCCATGCCCTTAATAAGGTATGGCTGCCTCCATACCGGGTTCCAGTATCGGGTTCCTCCAATGACGACTTACTGGGCTATTCCAACCATGGCGTACCCGGTAAGTCCTCATTGGAAAAACCCATCCCCATTCCCATTTGAGCCCCCATAGGGCTCAAATGGGAATGGGGAGGGAGCTAATAACGGGCCCGTTATTAGCTCCCTGGTCCCCTCGCGGGACCCGCTAAGGACGCCTGGTTTTACCAGGTGTCCTTACCGGGTCCTGCAAGGGAACCTCGTAATAGGGCATCCTGTAATGAAGGGTGCCGGTCCCGTACCGGCACTCTTCATTACAGGAGGGCCATGGCCGTAACGAGGCCCTATTTCTTTTTGAAGTCAAAGAGCTTCCTCACCCCATGACATTGAGGCCTAGAGACTTCCACGTCATGGGATGGGGAGGTGGGGGGGAGACCTCGGACTTCAAAAATCAATAGTTAATTTTGGTAGTCACTCTGTCTTCATAAAGAAATTGTTTCTGTTACGCTGTAACATAAATAATTTATTTATGAAGACAGCGTGACTAAAAATATAAATATACATTTCTTATTTTTTGACTCCAAGGGGGCCCCCCTCCCAGCACATGTGGTGTCGGCCCTCCCACAATGCGGGGGCTGTGGGAGGCCCCCGTTACACCAGTCTATGAGATATGCCACAGTTAGAAATTCTATGGGCTGCATGCTATTTATGGGTGCCCCCGTGTCAAGATATTCATGGGTATTTTTCAAACAATACAGCAGGACCTAGGTCCTATACCCCTGCCAAGCAATTTATTTTTTCAACATAAAGTACCAAAATTGGCCCCCACCAGATTAAAACTAAAGAGGGTCTGATAAACAAATGCATACACTGGCTGCGCTTTGTCCGAGGGTGCACCTCAGTGATACGTGAAGACATTGTAAGCTGCTTGAGGCAGCATTCACAAGGGGTTGGCACTCTAGACTACCTTAGAGTGGACCTCAGGTAAGCACATGTGGTTCGGGGGTTGTTGGGCATCGAATTTAGATCTCTACCACCACCCAATTGCACATTGGAAATAAAAGCCTATCCCCCGAGCAGCTGTCTAAAACCATTAGA
Source organism: Ambystoma mexicanum (assembly GCF_040938575.1). Taxonomy (NCBI): domain Eukaryota; kingdom Metazoa; phylum Chordata; class Amphibia; order Caudata; family Ambystomatidae; genus Ambystoma; species Ambystoma mexicanum. The sequence continues at coordinate 1,435,404,101 of NC_090935.1, forward strand.
CAGACTTCCTCAGTCTACATGTTCCCGTTGAGCCAAAGGAACCCAATTCTCACAGTAGGGAGCAACTTGCAACAGCCAAGTGTGATAAATCCTGCGGATGACTCACTAAGCCCCTGTCTAAAGCCTCCTCCCAGGTGGACAGGGAAAGGAAGATGCTTCCTGATCCTGATATTCGGGGTGGTGCTCTTTGGGAGGAACACCTGGGAGGAGACAAGACTCAGGGTGGTGAGGAGATTCTGTGGGATAAGACACAGTATTTATCTTTAAAAGGGAAGAACCTTTTACAAGTACCAGAGCATGTAATGGCTTGTTGTCATTATAATTTGTCTGATCCACAGATTGAACATTCTAGTGTGTACAAAGCGAATGTCAAATCCCTAAACATCCTAAGAAAGGCAAGCCTGTCTGAGACTTACAATGTTAGAAATCACTCTAACTCCCAGAGGCACAGTGAAAGGAAGTCTGTTAATAAGGACTTAAATGAACTGCCTTCCCCTCTTTAAGTAAACACGTGTGATGTTTCTTTAAATGTAATTAGAAGAAACAAATCTGTTTTTAAAAGTAGAAAGCCGATTAGAAAACCTAATTTTGCTGTTGGGGGTCCCATAATTCCCCCAAGTACTGGGACAAGGAAGAGGGCTCAAGAGCAATGTTGCAGGAGTGGTCAGCTTGTTAACGACCCACACCTGAGGGAAGCAGCAAGGCTTAAAAGGCCCCCTCAGGTGCAGGCTATTAGATGGAGCAGTATCAGCAGTAGAAGGAGAGCACGTTGTTGGCAGTACAGGCAGAAGTTGGAAGAAAGAGAGGGTGCCGGGACCACTGTAAAGCCGATTTCAGCTTGGTCCTGAGAGGGGCCTTTTGCCCCTAAATCTGAAGTGCAGAGGTTGCGCAGCTGGAAGTGTGAAGGAAGAAGGCTTTCCCCCATGTGAACCGAATTGCAGAGACTTTGCAGCAGGAAGCGTGCAGGAGACCGTGGCTAGGAGCTGGTGTGCAGTCAAGGGTCTCAGGAGCAAGTCGAGCTCCATGTCTATGTGGCGGGAACTAAGGCAAATTCAACAAGGGAGTGTGTCCGTTCGAAAGGAGCAAAAGCAATGGAATTTCTGCAGCACGCGAAGGGATCAAACACAGAAGCCGGTGAGTGTTACTGAGAATTCTAATCCCTTGCACGAACAAAGGCAGGCAACAATATCAAAGGAGAATAATTTGTGTGTGGGTGAAATTGCTGTTAACCCGACCATTGATTGTCAGAGCTGATACTTCAACAAAAGCAGCATTCACGTATGAGTGAAACTGCCTGAAAGGTAATAATTGAATATTAAACTTAAGAAAGCAGCTGAAATACTGGTTGCGTGTGCCTAAAAGTTATTCTAAAGTGAAGACTAATTGAAGGATCATTTTTCAAGCAACAGACATCATCTATCTTAATGCTATCATTAGTAAACTGAGGGCGATCCGGCTGATGATGCTTCAAAATAGATACGTTCTCCGGCACCAACTCCCTGTGTGTCAAGCGCTTCGATAAACAGCGAGTGGGAGGCTGATCTCTTTCCTCAGCATTCTCCCTCATATGGAACATCCTCCCCCTTCCTCTTTATCTTGAGCCAGATCTCCTCAAATTTCGGAAGCTCCTCAAGACTTTCCTTTTCACCTGCTCCTTTCCTTCCTACCTCCTGTGCTAAACCCCACAGTTGCTGTGATTGGGGACCAGGGCCCTTATGTGTCCTCTTAGGTCCTGGCCTCCTACACCCAAACGCCTTCAGCGTCCGCCCGTGCATCCGCCCGCTCCCAGCACTTGCCTCGGCACCCACTGGCCTATGCCACCACAGACCTGCACTTACATATTTATTGGTAGCGGACCACTTTCACCTAGGCACTTATAGATGCTCACTGCCTAGCACTTCCCTCTTGTTACATCTTTCACTTACCCCCCCACTCCCATATATATATATCTATCTCTCTCTCTCTCTCTCTCTCTCTCTCTCTCTCTCCAATTGCACGTACTGAACACTCACAAGGCCTAGTAGTTCTGCCTCTGTCTTTCTTTGTTATTGTTAAGTGACTTCAATTCAGTACTCCAACTAAGTCAGTGCCTAGTCTGGGATGCCCAAGGGAAGCCCTTATTTATATATTTTTATGACACGTTCATAGATCTGGATGATACACCCTTGTATAACGCCCCTCTCTTTGAATCCCCCTGACCTCACTGAGCCAAGAAGTAGGGTTGTTTTGCAAATTAAAAGATTTATTGAAAAATTAAACAAGATATATATCACACTTTTATAAATAAATTAATATTTGATAGCACACTTATGAATATGACAGTGATCAACAATGGATACTATTACACTAGCACACTTTTTTAATTACTTAGGAGTTGGTATAGAGAGGATAAAGTAGCTAAGAATGCTTTTATGGGTTCAAGGAAATGCAATGATGGAAAAGAATGCAGCACAGAAATAACTGAGATGGTTTCCACAAGAGATAATATGATCACTTTTTCTTTTGACAATTCACTCCCCCCTATGAAAGGAGATGGAAGGTGAGCACACAATTTTCAGGAATACAATCAAATGCAATACCAATTCAGTTCCCCCCTAGCAAGCTTAGAGCAACAGGGATGATTTAAAACACAGGCAAAAATACTTTAAATGTAATTTGCAAAGAAGTGAAAATATGTTAAAAATGATTTTAATTCCCTATAGGAGATTCAGGGTAGGTGATAGCTACTTAAGATTGGTTCAGGTCAACACTATCAGTGATTCATGAGGGATTATCAGGTTGAAAACGGATTTCAGCAGTTGCAAGCAAAAGACAGCGATTTTGACAGGTGGAGAAATTTGATCCAAATTGCAATTCACGGCACTTTTTCCGAGTGCATCGAACATGATTACAGAAAAACTATTTAGGGCTTGTTGGAAAGCTGAGGATCCTAGCTTTAAAATAAAAGTTAAATCTCGTTCCTAGCACAAGCGGTTCAAAAGATACGGACGATTTTGTGGAGGTAGATTTTCAGAAATGAAATAATGATTCAGAATGGCAAATTACACTTTCACAGGTTTGAAATCACAGAATGAACACACAGTCTAAGATAATCTAATTCAAACCATTTCCACCTATTTAGAACTCCATCATAGAAATTAAGAGATTGGTTTTGCACAGTTCTGGCTGAGTACTCACACTATAAATTTGAAATAGGCCGTCAAGGTCTGGTCAGGTTTGGGCTTCACTCGCCACGGAGGGTCTCTGGTAATGGTTCTGCTCACAGCGATCTGGTTCGGGTCTGCTATCAGCACTGCACAGCGGTCTGGTCTGGGTCTCTCTGGATACAGCACTGCTTTCTGGGTTCTGGCACAGGGTTCTAGCCAGAATCAAACAGCACAGCCCGGCTGTTGAAGAGTTTAATTAGGTTGCAAAAGATTTTGATGCCTGCTGAAAAGGATTCAGCTTGTGGATCCGGCCTTTCTGCTACAAAGTTCTGGAATCTGGAGTCTGGTTTTCTAAGTTCTGGTCTCTGGATATTGTCTGGATTTGAAGTTGTCCGGCAAAGTGCTTCGCAAGAAAATGGAAGAGCAGTCTGAAGTGGGAAGTGAGTGTCCCTACCTGGATTTCAGTGGTCCTTTTTATGTCTTTTGAAAGTGGGTGGGAAGGCTGACTTTCTATGACCAACCCACTGAAGATCCTGATAGGTTAGCCGATTTTCTGTGCTCTCACTGGAGAACAGAGTTGTGAGTCATCCGGTGTAATTTTTATGGCATACAGAAAGAACACTCCCCTTGTCACTTTGCACACAAATCTATTTTTGATCCAAATGCGTATTTATCTATGTACAATTTTTCTAATATTATATGTCCAGTTAACATATTTTCTGTCTTTGTAAGATGTTGTAACCACTTCTGACAGAATTCTGCCCTTTTCATCCAGAACACAACCTCTAAACATTTCCAGAATTTACACAAATGTGCGCAAGGAATATGGGCATCAGATGATGAAGTGTCAGATTTTTAACATACAGACACTTCGAGTAACACCCTATTTTCCGCTACTACTCCCCAGAACATACCACAGAGTCCTAACACCTCTTAAAATGTGCACAGAAGAACAAGTTACTTACCAACTGTAACGTTCTTTCGACTGGATGTTCCTCCCACGTATTCCTCATCTTATGATAATTCGTTATCTCCAGCTTCGCTGCTTCGGAAATAATTTTTCTCGGCAGAGGGCGCTGTGCTCGAGGTCGTGGCGTCGATTGTCCCTCGACGGTCTCCGTACCGTGTCCACGTCACTGATGGTATAAGTAGCTCGAGCCACGCCCGTTGCTCCAGTTCTGTTTTTTCGATGAATACATATAGGAGGAACACCCAGGCGTGCCTCATGACTGATGCACACTTCGTGAGAGGAAAGTGTAAGAAACGTAAACTGTACTGCGGGGTAGGATGGGAGGGTCGATGAGGAATACGTGGGAGGAACATCCAGTCGAAAGAACGTTACAGGTGGTAAGTAACTTGTTCTTCGAATGGATTGTGTCCTCCCACGTATTCCTCATCTTATGATAGACTCCCATGGCAGTAGTAATTTTGGAGGTGGGAGTATTAGTTTTCAGTTTTCCTGGACAGAATGCAGAACTGCCTTGGCAAGTAAACCCTCATCAGAGGAGGCAGTATCCAAACAATAATGTTTTACAAAAGTGTGTATTGTTTTGCAAGTAGCAGCTGAACAAATACCTGCTGCCGGGACTCCCCTCTTTAGAGCCGCAGAAGTAGCCATACCCCTTGTAGAATGGGCACGAAGCCCATCTGGTGGGTCTTTTCCTGCTAACCTGTAGCATTCAGTTATGGCTAAAATGATCCAGCTGGATATGGTCTGTTTTTTTACAGATAATCCTAGTTTATGACCAGTATAACCCACAAATAGTTGGTCATCTTGCCTCAATTTAGCCATTCTTGAGATATAGAAAGTAAGAGCCCTCTTGGGATCTAGTCTGTGCAATCTCTCCTCTTCTTTGCCCAGATGAGGAGGAGGATAAAAAGTTGGTAATATTATCTTTTGCGACAAATGGAAGTCTGAAACTACCTTTGGTAAAAAGGAAGGTTTAACTTTAAGGACTACTAAAAGTAGTAAATGGCCGTTTGCATGAGAGAGCCTGAAGTTCGCTAACCCTGCGGGCTGATGACAAGGCCACAAGAAGTACAGTTTTTAATGTTAAGAGCCTCAATGGGCAGGAGTGCATAGGCTCAAAAGGTATACAAGTCAATAATTTTAGTACTAGATTTAAGTCCCAAGTTGGGACATGAAAAGGTACTGGGGGGTATACATTAGTAAGCTCCTTTAAGAATTGAATGATCAATGGAATTTTGAAATATGAAACCTCTTCTGGGGTGCGCTTGAAAATAAACAGCGCAGCAATGTATCCTTTAATTGTCCCTATCTGGAGCCCCAGATTGGCTAGATGCAGTAGGAAAGAAAGCACCATTGGGGTGCCACACTAAAAAGGGTCCACATCCTTATCTTTGCACCAGTTACTGAACTTGTTCCAGCGACATCGGTATAAAGATTTTGTTGCTGGCCTTCTGGCCGAAAGCAAGATCTCCATTACGTCATCCAGAAGATCCCAATCCTTGTATCTCAACCTCTCAGAAACCATGCGTGAAGGTTGAGTGTCTTGACCTCTGGATGGAGAACCCGACCTTCCTCTTGCGAGAGAAGATCCTCTCTTTGCGGAAGATGTATTGGAGGGCAGATGGACATGTCTAGAAGGTCCGGGTACCACGTTCTCCTGGCCCAATCCGGGGCAATTAGGATCATGGTTTTCCTGAACTTTCTCAACCTCCTGATTACTTGAGGAATCACGGGGGCTGGGGGAAACGCGTACAGCAGTGGAAACTTCCACTCCACTACGAATGCGTCTCCTAGAGCTCCTCTTTGAGGAAATTCCCTTGAGCAGTACTGATCGCACTTCCGGTTGGTCGCGGTGGCGAACAGATCCATTTGAGGGGTTCCCCAAAGGGCGAAGATCTCTTGAAGGACTTCCTGAGCTACCTCCCACTCGTGGGAGACTGTGCTCTGCCTGCTCAGAGCGTCTGCCACCGTGTTTTGCTCTCCGGCTAGGTGAATTGCCGATAGAGAGATTCCTTCTCGTATTGCCCAGAACCAGAGCTGCATTGCCTCTCTGCACAGTGGTAGCGACCCTACTCCTCCTCTCTTGTTGAGGTAGTACATGGCCACTGTGTTGTCCGTCATTATCAGGACATTCTTTCCCTGTACAGAGGGCAGAAAGGCCTTCAGCGCTAGTCTGATTGCCCTCAGCTCCAATAGGTTGATGTGTAGTTTGGACTCCGATGGAGACCAACGACCGCTGATTGTCAGATCGTTGGTGTGTGCTCCCCACCCCGTGAGTGAGGCGACCGTCACTACTGTTATCTCCGGCCATGGTTGCCAAAAGGATTCTCCCTTGAGAATGTTGTCGTTGCAAGCCCACCATAGTAGATCCTGAGCAACTGCGCTCGGGACTTGCAGAAGATCCGACATATTACCTGAGAACTGGGACCACTGAGTTCTGAGTGCCCATTGAAGGGATCTCATTCTCAACCTGGCCTCTGGTACTAGGAAAATGCAGGATGCCATGAGGCCGAGCAACCTGAGAAAATCGAAGGCCGGTAGATGTTTGGCATTCTGAAACTTCGTTACCATCTGTTGGATGTGGAGAGCTCTCACTTCGGGAGGCGAGGCTTTTCCCGATGAAGTGTCCAAGACTGCTCCGATAAACTGGAGTTTCTGGGTTGGTGTCATGTAGGACTTCTTGAAATTGAGGGAGAAGCCCAGTTTGTGGAGGAAGTGGCAGGTGATCGAAAGATGTTCCTGAGCTTGTTCTGGAGAACTTGCTCTGATCAACCAGTCATCCAGGTAGGGATATATGTGAATACCTCCTCTCCTGAGACTTGCTGCCACAACCGCCAACAGTTTGGTGAAAACCCTCAGGGCGGAGGTCAACCCGAATGGCAGAACTCAAAACTGATAATGAGAATTGCCAATCGCGAACCTCAGGTACTTTCTGTGCCCTGGATGGATTGACACATGAAAGTAAGCATCCTGAAGGTCCAATGATACCAACCAGTCTTGGAGTTGTAGAGCCTGAAGGATCTGAGAAAGGGTCACCATCTTGAACTTGTCCTTCCTGAGGAACTTGTTCAAGTTTCTTAAGTCCAAGATGGGTCTCAATCCTCCGTCCTTTTTTGGGATGAGAAAGTATGGGGAGTACCAACCCCTGTTCCTCTCCGCTACAGGTACCTGTTCTATGGCACCTTTCTCTAGCAGGGTTAAAATTTCCTGCAACAGGAGCGGGTCAGGAATTTTTACGAAGTTGGCACCCGGTGGATGATTCTGAGGCCTTTTTAGAAAGGGGAGACAGTAACCATGAGCTACTGTTTCCAGTGCCCAAACATCTGAGGTAATGCCTCGCCATTCCTTCAGATGTTGAGAGATCCTGCCTCCCACTGGTGTCTTGTGGAGCAAGGTCTCAGAGAGATTTGGAGGCTGCTGAAGGAGTGGCTGAGGGCAAAGATGCCGCTCCTGAGGCTGATTTCGCACCTCTTCCTCGTCCACCACGAGGGAAGTTTTTTCTGCCTCTTTGAGAAGCCTGTCCTCTTCCTCTACCAAATGAGGAGTAGTAGCGAAAAGAACGACCTCTCCAGGAAGATGATCCTGAATAGGTTTTCTGAGGCTGGCGCATGGAGGCACTAAGAGATTTAGCTGCCGCCTTCGAGGTCTGGAGTTTTTCTAGGCATTCGTCAGCCTTACTGCCAAATAGCCTCGAGCCATCAAAGGGCATGTTAAGGAGTCTGGATTGCACATCCTGTGCAAACCCCGACTTCCTCAACCACGCAAATCTGCGCAACACAGTGCTTGTAGCCATGGATCTGCTGATGCTATCAGCAGTATCAAGTCCAGACTGGAGACATTCCCCCATTGCCTCCTTTCCGTCTTTGACTATATTCAGGAATCCTTCCCTTTCCTCGCCTTCCGGAATATGCTCAGCCGCCGCCGAAATACAGTCCCACAGGGTATGGGTAAACCTGGCCAGGGTACAGGTGACATTTGTCGATTTCAGGGCCATGCTACCTGAAGTGAAAACTTTACGGGCCCAGGCATCAACTTTCTTGTCCTCTCTATCCGGAGAGATAGTGGGATATGAAGTTTGTTTTGCTGTGGATGCAGCCTGAATAACCAGACTTTCTGGAGTCGGATGTCTGTTTAAATATTCAGGATCCGTACCAGCTGGTCTGTATTTCTTTGGGAAATTACTATTTGTAGCAGCAATGCTATCAGGATTTTCCCCATTTTTTTCTACTGTTCTCTGAAGAGCCCTATGAAAGGGGAGAACTGGGTCTTTTTGGGGACCTTTGACAATTATATCTGTCATGTCGTCCTGTTCAAACACGGGTGAAGTGTTACCCCAACCCATGTATTCTACTACCCTGTTCATAAGACCTCGTACCCTGAGTCTGCATGTTCTGCAGGGTCAGGTTTGGCAAATTCTAACTCTGGGGAGGTGTCAATTCCACTAGCAGAGTGTAGAGTATCACTCAGGTCTCTCATTCTAGATTCCTGATCAATGAGTTCCTCAGGAACTTGTCTTGTGCCATATGAAACTCCAAAGGGAGTGACTTTGTCTTCCTCCGAGCCAGATTCCTCATAAATTGAGCACATAGCTTTAAAAAAGTCTATTCTGGGCAACGGAGTAAATCTCCTTTCTTCCTCAACAATTTCCTTTGAGGGAATAGAAAAATCCTTTCAGGTTGTCGACGGGAACTTCGAAGAAGACTTCGATACAGGTGTCGAAGACGCTCTTGGCTTCGATGCTGAAGCAGTCGACGCCGATGAAGCCGTCGAAGCCTTCGATGACTTGAGCTTTTTATGAGACACCGGAGATGTGCTCGACTCTCGAGGAGTCTTCGATTCATGAGGAGCCTTCGACGACTTGGCGTCGACTCGAGTATCTTCGATACTACTGGCTTTTACCAAGGTAGTTCTCGACTTCTCTTTGTCGTCCAATGGAGCGACCTTAGAGGAATGGCTCTTCCGAGGTTCTTTCGAGGGGGTTGGGCCGCATTCTCGAAAACCTCCATCATCTTTTTACGGAATTCCTCCCATTTTCTGGGGAATCCGATTTTGTCGGACATCGAATTTCTTCGGTCGACTCAGAAGATGACGATAAGGGAGATCTATGTCTCCTCTTCAGTTTATTTGACGAGGAAGAAGAGTGTCTCGATCTACTCCTAGATCGAGATCTCTTGGTGTGTCTATGTCGATCCGATTCTTTCGAATCGGTCGCTTTCTTATGCTTTTTGGACACAGCCTTCTTAGAGGCTTCCCACCCCACCGACAGTTTACCTCTCCTCTCACGAAGGGCCTTCTCGGTCATGGACTGACAGGAACCACAGTCGTCGGTTCGGTGACTAGAACCGAGACACCAGAGACAAACTCGGTGAGGATCAGTGATCGACATTTTCGATCCACAATCGATACACTTCTTGAACCCAGTCTTGGGTGTCGAAGGAGTTGAAGAAGATGACATTTTCATGAAGAAAATCTCGGAGCGCGCCGTTCGCGATAGCAAAGCGATCGGAAAAAAGGAACTGGAGCAACGGGCGCAGCTCGAGCTACTATATACCATCAGTGCCGTCGACACGGTACAGAGACCGTCGAGGGACAATCGACGCCACGACCTCGAGCACAGCGCCCTCTGCCGAGAATTTTTTTTTCCGAAGCAGCGAAGCTGGAGATAACGAATTATCATAAGATGAGGAATACGTGGGAGGACACAATCCATTCAAAATAATGATATTATTTACATAATTTTGACACTTCCGTACTATGACTTATCCATCTTTTTAAAAGTATGCTCTGGCCCAGATGGGTGTGGTTTAGGTTCCAAAGCACATGGGGGAATTTTTGTCTGTCCCTGCCTCCAGCTCAGCTGGCTCACAGGGCAGGGCTCCTCCCAGTTTCTTCCAAGAGGAAGCCATTTACGACCCCGGATTTAGCATTTGCCTGAGCCAAGGAAAGTTCATTGTTCTGTTTTCCTGCAGCCCCAGGTACCCCTCCCCTAATTCAATCAGAGAGGTGTAATCTCCTTTTGGTGGGGGCAGCAGAATGCAGCCAGGCCTGTGAACAGTAGGTGTTAAGAATTCTCATTAACCAGCAAGGCTTGGAAGTTTCCAGCTAACTCCTTGTCAGCTCCTGAAAGACAGGCCTTCTGTCAGAGTTTAGACCGCTAGCGCTGGTTAGTGTCGAGCGCCGGTACTGAACCCCTTTTGGGAACTGTCTTGAATTAATACATTTCAGATTTTGAACAGCACCATATTCCTTTGCACTGATTTTGCTCATGGTGCTTCTGGCCCATCACGCTCACACTGGTGGGTGGCAGGTCAGACGACCATTTTGGTATGTGCAAAACTGTGCGGTTTTCCTGGATTCTCGCACAAATGTGGGCTTTTCAGCCATCTTGGATTTTCTAAACCCACAGCACCAAATGTTGTAGCATAATAGTTCAAACGTGGGTCAAGACACCTGACATTATATTTCATTTTCTTTGCCTTGTTCCCTCCCTGCTGACCTGTGGGCCCTTTGAAACACACCTTACTTGATGTAAGCGCCTTATAAATGCACAATAAATAAATAGATCTCCTAACAGCAATGCAAGGGGGCATGTGCAACAAGATCGGGTTGTCCTGTTGCACGTACATACCCACCAATGACGCAGAGAACAGCTCCCTGAAGCATATTATATGGGCCTTGCACAAGTCGAAGACAGGAATGGAAAATGAAGCAGGAGGGCAGCCTGAAGATTGGTTTAACACATTGTTCTCATGGGCACCGTCCGGGCTTGCGGCAGTGGTGAAGTTGCTGGTTCTGATCGTGTTGTATCTGTGGGGGTGTTTTGCACATGCCAGATGATGCTTCGATGCTGTGCCAAGAGTATCCCAAGCAGGGCAAAAATGATGTTCATCACAGGGGCAAGAGTGGCTCTCCCAGCCACAAAAGAGGGGCAGGCCCAAAATGAGGATTTGAATAAACCATGCATGGTCAGGGTTGAACAGCCCCTCCACCCCCAAGGTACACTAACATCACCCGAATCAGGCTCTGAGAACTACACTGAGCATTGGGTGGATTTAGTGGGTGATGGGGATTGTAAATATCTCACATGTACTCCAGAATGGTATGCGCAAGATGGAGGTAGCTTGCGCAATGTATGTAGAGCATGGGTTCCCAAGGATGAAACGGATTTACAAAGAGAAAGAGCTAAGTTAGTTAATGAAGGATTAACTAAAAGGCGGGAACGTTGGGATGCATATCCAGACCACCGCCCTCCTAGACGATTTAGATTGCGAACAAAATATTAGATTATGGAATTGAACACGGGATGGTGTCGGGTGAGGGGTGTGTGTTATGGGGAGGGGTAATTAGTGGGAATAGGACAATTATAAAAGGGAAAAATTGATTAAGCTATGTCACGATTTAATTATGTAGGCTATAGTATGTTTATACACATGATAATCATAGCACAAACTAACATTGCGTCTACGAGTAGGCCTGAATCCTCGCAGGCCTTGTTTTCACAGACAACTCAGAACAATGAGGCCTATTTTCTCATCTCACTATTGCATCCCAAGTCCCATGCGCGGCAAAAGTAACACGCACAGGCCCCCACATCAGTTAAGGTCTTTGAACTAATTAGGTAGGAATGTGTGTAGCTGATGATGTTAAGGGCTGCGGCCTAGTACCAAGGTCGTATTCCTGAGAACGAAGGCAGAGGTCTAGGGATGCCAAAACATGAACTAAGATTTAAGACGTTAGCACCCACCAGAATGATGGACACTCCATTTGAACTATCAGATGTGCAGGAAATGGGCCCTAAATCCTTCGTGAATTAGATTGATTAGTGGGAAACTAAGTTCACTCTTGGGGAGGGAGAGCTGATAAAGAGGAAACAGAGAATGATATGATCTACATTTTGTGCCAGAGAGAGCTAACAAATGATGCCCATAGAGTGTGGAGGGCATGATGGGGGCGCCAGCGTATCTGGGATGAGAAAAGGGCTACTTTGTCTGTAAGTACCACTCAGTTCACATTTTTTTATTTATTTTTTCATTTGTAAAGCGCCTAAGCACAGATGCATCAATGTGCTGTTTCAAGACCAGTTACACAAAGTAAGACATTTTAGGAGAATAAGACATTACGTGCATCTTAAGTGAGATCACATTAGCCAGCTCAGGTCTATCGGGGCAGGTGTAACCATGTCCATAATTAACTGCAGAGTTTTGAGGGCTTTACGGAAGGCCCAATATGATTCCTTAGCACGTACGTTTGGAAGGAGAGAGTTACAGTGCTTCGCTGTTAGAGCAGAAAAACTTGAGCCTCCTCCTTTGACTCGGTTAACTTTAGGTATCACAAGACAATTTGCGTGCATCGGCCTCTCTGGTTAGGAGGTTTTGGCTCTCATAATTGTTTGTGCCAGGTACGCTGGTGCTGTGTCAGATAGGCATTTGTGAGTGATGGACAGCATCTTGAAAATCATCCTCTGTCGAATGGAGAGCCACTGGGCTTCCCTTCTGGCTGTGGAGATGTGCTCTCTTTTGGAGATGTTGAGCGCAGAGCGTAGGGCATTGTTTTGGATTATCTGAATTTTGTTGATGTTTTGTTTGGATGTACCTGCCAAGAGTGCATTACAGTAGTCCAGCCTTGCACCTATGATTGCTCAAGCAATGGTGAGGGAGCAGGAGGGTATCAGGAAAAGTCTGGCGGCATTTATCAGTTTTGTTGTATAGGCAGATGATGAGGCGATCGCGTTCACTTGCTGTGTGGGCGAGAGAGTGGGCGTCCAAATGGACCCCAAGTGTTTTTACAGAGGGTGAGACCGGGATCAGAATTGCATCAATGTTGAAGGATGTGAATTGGGAGTTAAGCTTCCTAAGCGGTGCTGAGGTCCCTACCAGTAATATCTCTGTCTTGTCATTGTTAAGGCATAGATGGTTAGTAGCTATCCAAGCCTGGATTGTCATGTAGATTTTGTTGATGGTAAGGGAGTCATTGTCAAAGCTGCCAGACAGGGGGCGGAGGATATGTGCGTCATTGGCATAGTTAGTGTAAGAAATGCTGATGGAGTCCAGGAGGTCGAAGAGGGATTTGGTGAAAATGTTGGGTGAGACACAGGAACCTTGGGGGACACAGGAAAGGATGGGAGACAGGGAGCACATGCTGTTTCTCAGAAGCATCTCTTTGATCTTCCTTCAAGGACGGAAGCCACCAAAGTGGTAGCTTCTTTTGAGAAGTTGGCTGCTTTCGAGAGGTGGCGACAGAGTATGTTGTGGTCCACCAAGTTAAAAGCAGCCAATAGGTCAAGGAGGAGGAGAAGGGCAGGCTTTCTCTCGTGCCTAAGATTGTCAAGTTGGTCTTTCAAGTCTAGTAATGCTGATTCAGCACCATGGCCTAGCCTGAAACCTGATTGTCGTGAACCTAGGATGCGATGAGTCTCCAGGAAATGTTGCATTTGGTTATAAGATCCCCAGTCAATATCTTTAGGAGGAAAGGGACTGTAGTGATTTGGTGGTAGTTGTAGGGGGACTGCTCGGTCTATAGTCGTTTTCCTTAGTAGGAGGATGACCCATGATTATTTTAAGTTGGAGAGTACCAAGTTTGAGGTGAAGGAAGCATCAATGAGTTTTGTAATGAAAGGTGATAGCGCTTGAGAGCAGTCTTTAATGATTGTGGCTGGACAAATGTCCCTCTTGCATCTTGACGGCTTCAGACTTTTGAGGATGAGGGAGGTTTCTGCTTCTGGCGATTTATCTAAATTGAAAGGTTGGTGTGTGGGGCTCATGGGGTGGGTGGCACAAAGAGGGGGTTGTTAGTTCTGATGTTGGATTGTTTGAGGGGCAATTTTGGTCTGTAGGAAGGTGACTTTCGACCTCATGGCAGCCTGTATGTTTGAGCACCACAGCTTGTCTTTGATGATGGTGGTAGGAGGAGCCGAGGGTGTTTCCAGTCCCTGAGAATTTCGAAGATTTCTTGGGAGTTGGACTTGGCATTCAGGATTCTGTAATGTTATAGAGCAGCACTAAAGAACTCCAGACACACCACTTTCCACAGAGCTAACCTTGCACTGCGTTCTAGTTTTCAGAGTCGCTTACTCCACATCCTGTCACGAGGGTGATATGAATAAATGAGCCGGCCAAGACAAAGCCAAGACAAAGCCAGATTTCTTTTATTTGTGGGAACATCTTGCAGGGTGGCCAAAACAACAGGGAACTATACATGGAAACAAAGAAATTCAGTGGGTTTTCTTGTGCTCTACGGTCCCTGTGGGTTGACAGACCTGGCAACACAGGCCTGTGTTTAAAGCGGTTGCAGCACCCTTCATTCCGCTTGTTCTACAGTGATCAGCCTGCGGACTCAATTTGGGCATCAGCGTTTACTGCACCATTCTTCGCTGGGTTTCTTATTGCCCCTAGATTCCACATCTTGGGTTTAAAGGATTCCAGCCCCTTTATTCTCTAGTATTTTAAGGTCTCTTTTCCTTGGGTCTCAGACACGAGCTTTGAGAGTTTCCAACACCCTTCTTCAATTGTCTTCTTGAGGGGTCTTATCCTTTTTTCCTCAACTTGGCCACTGAGTAAACATGATTTGCCTCTTTTGATTTTTTCTCAAGAAATGACTGTAATATGGCCTCTGTCACCCACTCCTACCCTCCTGCTCTATTGATCCGACCTTCTACTGTTGACTTATATCCCCCCTTTGCTCCAACATCCTCCAAACTCCTTCCTCTGACTCCCACATCCATTAAACTCCATCAGTCTCCAACCTCCTCCAACCTGCCCCCTTTCTCTCCCCTCCACCTCCAAGCTCCGACTTTCTCTGACCTCCTCCAAACTCCTCGCTGCTGGGAAATGAATGCTGTGTCACATGGATCACTGGACTCACTGTGCGGGTGTCAGAGGACAATCCAATGTGCCTGTGATGTCTGTGTGGCACCGCTGGACGGAATCGTACCAACATGTCGCCCTCATTTGGGCACCCCCGCAGTCACTGCGACTTTGGAGGCGCACAAAATGAGGGAGACATTTACTGCGCCCAAGCAGAGCAGGGGTATCCCAAATCTACTTGGGCGCCGTAACGGGAGTCACGGGTTGCAGGGGTTTCCCCCGCTTACCATTTTGTTAAGCAGGGGAAATGTAAGAAAAAAAAAGACAAAAAAGAAAAGCACCCTGCAGCGTCAGCTCTAACCCACGTTAGTGGGAGGAGTTGACGCCACTGGGATAGCAGGGTGCAGGTGGCACACACAGAAGTGTGCTGCCATAAAGGTAAGTGCCGTACGGGGGGGTTGGGGAGGGTAATGCAGGCATCTATAGGATCAGTGCGCCGCGCCGTAACTAGCGTCGGCATTTTCAACCGTCACAGTTAAGGGCGGCGCAATGATCACATAGATCCCCGCTGGGTGGGCACTAGCACAAAACCTGTGTGTGCCCTTGATGTCCATGTGGGCAGGCTGTGGAAACACCACAGTAGAATGTAAAGAGCCACTGATATCTAAACTGGCTTGCCGAGTGAGCACCTTCGAACACTGTCATTAAGTGAAACTGTAACTTTAAAATAAAACTCATCTTAAAGGATAGCAAACACGTGTCTGTTCTCTTAAAGGGACAGTGTTTACCGACTCCTGCGGCCCCCAAATTCATAAAGCACTTCTCCTTGGGAATGGAGAGGAACATGGTATTGTTGATTCCTAGGTGCAGGGACTTTTCCTCTTAAAAGGAGAGTACTGCCGAGTGAAAAAGAAGTACTTACACGGCCAGGGTCTTGATATAATGGTCCGGCAATGGATATATATTGTGGGAGGGGACATGTTGGTACGTGCTGGACTTGACTAAGAGCAGCCCGCTGAGAGAGGTAGAGGGAAGTTGCTTGTGACTGTCTTCTGCCCAGAGATGGGGACTAAGTGAGGATGACCTATGGCTCCCCCCAGTACCACCCGTACACCCGTCATCCACTAGCTACGTGTGGACCACCCCCCTCTCCATGGTCACCCAACTAGATGTCCCCAGAGGTCAGGCAGGGGCCTTTGTCACAATCCTTAGTATGTTTTATTGTTGCCTGAAATGTGCAATCATGCCTTGGTTCTCTTTTCACAGAACCCTGCACCCCATCTGCCTTCAGTTTCCACCACTGTACCTTCCCTGCCTGCCACGTTGTACCCCTCTTGTTCTCCTCTACTTGGTTTGGTCCAACAACTTCCTTAATCTTGCACCACAATGGAGCCACCCAAAGGTTTGCAAATGCATTGGCAGGTGGGTAGGTCCACGTGCGTGCACACATACATGTCAATAACAGGGCCAGTGTGTTTATGAAAGTGGGAGCTGTGACTGGATACCCCATGTCAGTTCTGTGGGCAGCATACAGGCAGCAAGGGACCCCACCCCCTGTGCCCAAATAACGGCACGAGTGAAGTAGAACTATTGAGGACTGGATCCCTCCACCGTGCACACTACACAAGACAGACTGCGGCAGCTGCTGAGAAACCGGACACTACCAGGTAGTGGGGACTTTGCCCGGCTGATGGAATCACCAGTAGGGGCATGCACTCCTCTCAGCATAATTGCACTTAACCTCCATTAGAGGCCTGAACCTTCACAAGGAGCTCTTTCCAGCAATTGCGCCTAGTTGATTTGGTGCCACCCCCACTACAGTCGCAAGAAATGGAGCAGAAATGCAAAGCACAAACAGGCTTCCCGATTAACAAAGCCACAGTCTGATTGTATGCCGTGTGTTACAAAGCACATACATGCATACTTTTGGAAATATAAATATATGTATTTATCCATCAAATGTTAAACCAGCAAAACTATGATATTCAGAGTGGGAAACCGAGTGTTGGAAAACCTAAATATTTTTCAGAAAATGGACTGGAAAATGATATTGTTCCTCTTTAAGTCGCTCTTCTCTTTGTGAAGTTCCTAAATGAAGCCCCTGATGAAGAGTGACTTAACTCGAAACGCGTTGGGCAATTCCTTACATTAAAATTGGATGAATCCATGGACTATTGAATGTCTCCCTTTACTGAATATGTATGAATCTAATTGACCAAGTTACTGTTCATATGTTTTAATGAACTGACTTTACTTAACTTTAATCAGGAAGTAGCACAGTGTTGTCAAGAAACCTTTTTTAAGGATTCTTTTGGAGACCTGAGGCTACAGATTCTTAATTGTCTGTCTAATTCTAGGCCATAAGAGAGTGTCCAGGGGACGTAAGTTCCCACATTGGGAACTTTCTTCTCTCATTGTCACAGTTACAACCTAGATGCCAAGGTTGTCTTTCTCTCGCCCGCACCTGAAATTCATTAAACAATCAATTACCGAATCCAACAAAGCTAAGTCAAATCTTTATTAACAATTCAAGGAGATTTAGGTGTGCATAGTGTCAATTTGGAGTATTCATCTTTGCTGCCCCAGTTGATTTTTGCAATTTGTGACATGGCAGCTCAAACAGTGCCAGTGGCACGCTGAAGCACACTCGCCATTTTGGCAAGCCTGGATCAGCACTGGCCAGGATAAAATCATGCCTGCCAGGCCTCACCCGCTTCATGAAAACGGAAAAGGTCACTGCACAATGCTACTGGTAGATTGGGTCAGCTGCGTCCTTGTGCTGCCTCATACATGCATGTGACCTCAAGACGATTTGACAATGCTGTGTATCTTGCATTTCAGATGGAAGCGGAGGAGGCCCATTGCTATAGCAAAGGAGCGAGCGTGTTTGTAACCAACCAACATCACTACAAACCTAAAAGTAACCCAACATTGGTTTAAAGCGAGCTGCCTGTAGCCAAAGCGATCCAAAACCAGCAATTTTGCTAGTGCACGTTTTACGAAATTGCAAAGCCCATTTGAACACAATGGTGCACATTTTATACAAAAAAGTAAATTGATAGGGGAGGGGGCGGTTGTAGGGCTGGTACGTTTGCACTCAGGCGTAGCCACGTCCCTGCCACCAAATGATTTGTCATTTGCATGGCAAAATGCAAAAGTGCAGGGCAGCGCACGTATGGACTCTATCGTGCAAAGTGAGTAAATGCTGCCTGGCATGCAGCGTTTACTTTTTATTGTGCGCACCTCTTGTCATGCTCACATGGCAAGTGCCACTCACAGGTATAATTAAACCCTGCCGGATATGCTTGCATGTCCGGCAGGGATTCATTTCAATTGAGAACGTTCCCATTTGAAATTAAACCCAGCCTGACATGCTTGCATGTCGGGCAGAGTTTGATTGTAATTGTGCACGCTGCCTGCTATACTGTCATGGCAGGCAGCGTGTACAAAGGACCCCATCAGGATCGCCAGCATTTGCGCCAGAATTAAAATGCATGCCGGCGCAAATGCTGGAGCATTTGCATGGCGGAGAGGGAGGGAGGCGGTGGAAATGTAAGTTGAGTTCCACCCCCCTCTCCGACATACAAAAGATTGAATATCAGCTGTAAAGTGAATTAATGGCGTAAACGCCTTTTCCATCATTCATTTACGTTACGTGCTCATAGAACATGAGCCCCAATGGGTACTGGGATCCTTCATAAGTCATGTTCTAGGATATTCTTGTTGAAGCTGGGCTCGCCATTCCACCACTGCAGGGTGACTGGATCCCGCTGGTAGCATAGTGGTGCTCCCGGCTTTGCTTCCTGAGTTGGGTTGATCGCTGTTGGAGCGGCCTTTCTACGGGTGCAGGCTTGCTCTGGGCCAGGGTTTCTGTCACGGGATCGTGGTAGTTTTGGGATTCCTAGAGGCATCTGGGGTTCTTTGTATGGCTGTCCATGCCTCCACCTGAGCGCAGGGTTCAGTCACCCATTCCCCTTGTCTTGCGACTTTTCTTTCTTTTACAACGTGACCTCTGGTTCGGCGCAAATGACTCATTGTTCTTGCACGTTTTCTTTCTTGTATATTTTTGAACCTGTGCTTGAATCTTAACTAATGTAATGCTGTTATCAAGACAATCTGTCATTATTTTCCAGACACACGGGGTGGTCTTTCCCAAAATAAAAATGTCCACTGAATTATAAATTCCACGCTATCGAACAAACGCGATTCTGGATGTACACCACTGGGGTAACATTCTCAAAAAAAGCTACAGATACAGGGCCCGATTCACAGAAGCGTTTCATAATGGCGCAATTCCATAGGAAAGCGCGCTGTGACTCGGGCCCGGTGCAGGAGTGCAGAATTGTAACTGCGCGTCTTTACTGGCGGTTCGTCCTGCCACAGAGAGAGCACATGTATTTGAAGGACGCGTGTCCAGGACAGCTAGCACTAAACCACCTGTGGGTCACGCTGGCGCCTTAAACGTTATTCCGTGTTGTTCTGACAGACCACACTACGATTGTGTTTTTAAAATAATGAAAAATACAAACCTTGTCCGTGCACGACACAGGCCGGCATAGAGCAGGCGGCGAGAGAAGCAAATGCCTCGCAGCCGCCCCCACCCTCCATTAACATAGGCGATTCACCTAGCTACCCCATCCTGACCCTTGCCCATTTCATCAGCCCAATCCTTTTCTCCTGAATGCACCCCGAAAGTAATGACGAAAGTAGGGTAGCAATACATTGTCAAAGGAAGCCCTCGGGTGATATCTACTGTATTGACAGAGTTTCTGTAAAACCCTGTTCCTTTACTGGACCAATAATGCTCTTTTATTCCACTGGGTTCATCATTCCAAGCGCAAAGCCAGCACTGCCAGGTGGTCCAGCGGCAAGGGAGAACAAAAACAGTGAAGTAATGGCCAGAAATGCACTGCAGTGTTTATGAGATCAGGTTCCAGCTTAGCCAGATGGGTAGAATGGCAGAGGTCAGCCATTGTTCTCAGGTGCGCAACACAAGCAGAGTGCCCGTCAGTCCATCTGATCGGATAGGTTAGGGCTGCAGGATCACATCACCCTGTAATGATGTCATCACGATTGCAAGCACCAGCGTAAAAGCCACAGGTGCGGACTGCTACAGTTACCGCTACATTGTCATTAACAACCAGAGGGCCTCCTGTGATTTGTGTACATAACGGAGGGGCTGGTATCTGTGACACCCTAGCATTGGTGGGCCAGCTTCGACTGAGGTGATATTACCCGAGAAGGCGTGCCGACCCTGCCAGTATGGCCCGCCAGCCGCGTTATGGGCCAGAGGAAAGCAAGGATTCATTAACACAAATGGCGATGCCATGGGTAGCAGGGTTGGCTCGCTGCTGAGGTTAATATTGCCATTTGCACCCGCAAAAGACCAGACAACGGTGCTAAAGGTTTAAACAGATGTTTTAAGCAAAAACAAAAAAAACGGTACCTTCGGTCCTGCAACATCCGTGTAAGGGAGTTGGTTTTCTGTGACGATTATTTGACTCATCTACACTGGAAGCAGACTAACTCTCATGAAAGCAGCATGCCCCAGAAACAAAGGCAAGTTCATAAAAATAAACATTTGTTCCATCCTTTCGTATCCGCGTTTGCTTTTTTGTGGGTGCGAAAGGCAGTGTAGGTGGGTGAGATCAAGTGAAGTACGGGCGAGGGGCGCACAGCACTTGGGAAGCATGGAAAGTGCCTTATACTCGTGAATACAGCTAGTACCCACACCCAGGCTGCTAATGTAGGAATAGCAAGATCAATAGTATAATACACAAGAATATGTGGTAGGTCCATTGTGAAAGAAGACGCTGGACACAGGCTTCTTTATGGTGAGTTTATTGTCTGCTGCAGAGTGCCAGGTAAGTTCCTGGACAGATTTATTTTTCTATTTTATTGTTTAAAGCAGGGACCTAGCTCGCGAGCAGCGGAGCGCTGTACAGAGTGTGGGTAGCTAGCATTTGGGCTGGAATCTTTTAACTTTAGTGCAGTAATGTGAGATCTGTGCGTCGGGATGTGTGTCCATTGGAATTAGTGCTTGGTCAGGTTTTGTTGATTGAGCAATGTTTTGAGAGATTTGCGAAATTGGCGAATTGTGGGGTCATTCCGAGCCAACAAGTGTTCCAGAGTGTGGGTGCCTGACAAGAGAAGCATTGTTTGCGGATCCTCTCTTTGCGTACTAGTTGTGTTTTTACCGGGTCCCAGAAAAGGGCAATAACCGGGTCATTCCGACCTTGGCGGCCCGATAATTGCCCTTTTCTGGGACCCGGTAAAAATCAATCCACATTCCCAATTGAGCCCAATAGGGCTCAATGGGAATGGGGAGGATGCTAACAACGGACCCGTTGTTAGCATCCTGGCCTGCTAGCGGGTCCCACTTTTCACGTCTGGTCTGACCAGGCGTGAGAAGCGGGACCCGCTAGCAGGCCTAGTAATAGAGCAGCCCGTAATGAACGGTGACGGTCCCGTACCGGCACTGTTCATTACGGGACCGCCAGGGTCCTAATGAGGCCCCATATCTTTTCTAACCATAATCCCTGGAGAAAGCACTTGAAATATTGGTGCACATACATTGACAACATCATCTGCATTTGGGAGAGGTCTGAGGAAGAACTAAAGCAATTCCTTATCTGGATTAAAGCATGCGACAACAACATACAATGCAACATAGCAATCAAGAAATTCATTTTCTAGACTTAATCATTAGACACCAACAGGACAAGCTGGAATGTAGCCTATACCAAAAACCTACCGACAGAAATACACAGCTACATTTTACAAGTAACCATCCTAACCACATTAAGGAGAATCTACCCTATGGGCAGTTCCTAAGGATATGTAGAAACTGTACATCATTAGATTGATTGTACAGACACAGAACAACTGGACAAAATACGTAGGACATGAGAATACCCCAAGAGACTTCTTATTAATTAAAGAAAACAGGCCAGATTCACAAATATGGAGGCGCTGTTAACGCTGAATGAGCAAATATCGAAAGACAAGAATAAACGACTTGCATGTGTAATAACACATGGCCCCCATACCTTCAAGGTGAAGAAAATAATACAAAAATACTGGCCCTTGGTACACATCAATTTACCAGAATCACAAGTACCACGTTTTGCGTTCAAACAAGCCAAATATATCTGGGAAAATCTGGTCCACTCACAATACATGAAACAGACATCAAGAACTGGTCTCTGGAACCTACGCACAGTGAAAGGCCACTACCCATGTGGCAACTGAGTGGCATGTAAATTTACCACCCAAATACAAACATTCCAAATAGGAAACAAATAATGGACCTCACAGGACATTACTAATTGTAAATCAAACCAAGTAGTATACTGTATACAATGCCCCTGCGGACTCGGGTACATTTGGACAGACCATGAGATCAGTCAACATCAGGATCTCAGAACATAGATCTAAAATCCGTTGCAAGGATTTAACTGCACCACTTGTTCCGGTGGGTCTTAGAAAAAGGGAAAGGGGGACCAAATGTGCCAAGAAGCCTTCTGGGAAAAGAGTCCCATTGGATCAATCATGAACTAAATGAACAATATTTACCACTGATCCTATAGGATCGTTATATCCACTCAGTTTCCCTTTCTACTACCTTCCATGATGAGGGGACATTGACCTATACCATTTCACCCTCCTCCACAGTACATCCACCATCTGATAAGTGCCTGTCGTGAGGGATCCACCCTGTTCGCAGCACATGCACTCCAAGGGGGCAATTTCACCACTGTTCAAGGAAAAACCGAACACCCCCTCTTTTTGCTGCAAAAGGTTAGACTACCACAGACAGCTTCCAAGCTATGCAAACTAGGCACAGTCTGGCACATATGCTGCCATATGCCAATCGCCCGACAACATTTTCACTTTTGTAACATGATTGATGAGAGCGGCTCACTTTTGTCCCTGCACCGTCCCTCCCCAGGGGGCCAGAACATTCCACCATACCCCCACCCCGTCTGAAACAAGACAATCTTTTCTGACCCTAGCCACGCCCACCTGGCACACTACAGCACATCCTGGTCTCCAGGACAACGAGCCAGGACACGCCGGCGTGAAACTTCCTTACCAATGGGACCAATCACAGCAGCGATACAAGGGGCTCCATGATAAACAAACACTTTTACAGCATCGGCACCACCAGAGTCTGAAAACGCTGTTCTTTTTTAAAAAAACTTTTGTTTATTGGCAGAAAAGGAAGATAGTACAGCACATCTTACACAGAGAGAAACTGAGATCAAATTTTTACATTTGGGCAGTGCATCATGCATATATCTCAAGATTTCAGGGGATGGGGGGAGCTTGACCACACTGGAGGGCCCAGCGTTCAGTACTTATGGTGATGGGTCGGGCTGGCCCGATGGAGGGGTGTGGCTCCAATCAACCACGTCCTTATTGTTCAAATAGCTGCAAAAATCTGTCCACACATTCTTCGGGCGTGACGACGCAGGCAGGGATCCAATATACTCCTCCTCACACATTTGTACCCAAGTGAGGGCCTTCAGCCACATCTCGAGGGTAGGAGGGGAGCGGCGCTTCCAAGTCTGTAATATACATCTTTTAGCGACTATTGCACTCACATTTTAAAAATGTGACATTTTTTTTCGCATTTTCTCCGGACCACATTCCAAACAGCAAGGCCAGCGGGTGCAGGTCTACTGGAGACCCAATTATCTCTGAGAGAGTCTTTGTCACCTCCAGCCAGAACGTATTCAATGCAGCACAGGACCAAAACATGTGTACGTGATCTGCCTCCCTAGAGTTACATTTCGGGCAAGCATGGGACGGAGTGTGTGTGAATTTCGCTACTCTGTGGGGCGTGTAGTGGAGCCTGTTGAGGAATTTATATTGAATATATTGGAATCTAGCGCTGAGGGAGACTTTGCGCGTGTGCACACATATCAGTGATTTCCATTTCTAGCTCCCCAGCCCAGGCTTCACGTGGTTTATGGGATGTATTAGTTTGTTTTTTCAGTTGCATTTTGTACAAGGAGGATATTATGCCCTTGCCACCAGTAGCGTTTGCTATATATTGGAGTTCAAGTGTGTCTGGGGGCTCGTCTGGGTAGGAGGGCCACATTGCATGGATCGCCGCCCTCAGCCTGAAATATTGCAGTAGCTCAAGCGCTGAGTTGGAGTGTCCGGGTCTCCATGTTTGGGGGGTGAGGAATTTACCGTCTGGGTATAGATCGGTTAGTGCACGATAACCCAGAGCCTTCCAGTGTCGCGCAAGGTGATGGTCGTGCGTGGGGGAGAGTCCCGGGAATTGCCATATGGGAAGCCATTTATAATATGGATGATGATCCTGTGTTGCGGTCAAGATCATGTTCCATGCCTTGATTGTGGTGGCCAGGGGGTCTGCCGGGGCATTTGTCTGATATGTGTGGTGTAATACTAGGGTCATGATGTTAGTCCCATCCCCTGCCAGCTTCTCCAATTTAACGTGGGGGGGCGGGTTCGAATGTGCCTACCAGTGCGTAGCATGCTGAGCCTGTGCCGCTATCCAATACAGGGTCAGATCTGGGGCTGCAAAGCCCCCTTTATCGTAGGGAGGGGTCATGTGTTGCCACTTCTTGTGGACGGCTCCGGAATGCCAGAGGAATTGGGCACACGCCAAGTGGAGCTTTTTGAAATATTGCTTCCCGGGCCGCACTGGTACATTGGCAAAAATGTAGAGGAGCTTGGGGACCGCGATCCTCTTTACTAGGGACAGTCTGCCCGCTAGGGACAGAGGGAGGGAGCGCCACCTAAGAATCTTAGATTCGATGAGCTGCGCCGTTATCTCGTAGTTATCGGCCAATAAGGAAGCCTTTGAAAGCAACACCTGTACCCCCAAGTACTTAATGCCACCCGGGGACCAACGTAGGGGGTATTCGCATGATGGTTGTTGGGTTGCCGCAATTAGGGGGAATATTTCAGATTCAGAGTAGTTGATGGTAAAGCCGGAGTATGTGCCTATTTTTGTTATGTCTCGAATAATCGGGTCCAGGTGTGTGGAAGTGTTCCTGACATAAAGGAGTATATCATCAGCATACAGGGAGATAATCTCCTGTGTATCCTGCAGGCGAATTCCTTTGTAGGTGTGGCGATCCCTGACGTGGTCTGCCATGGGTTCAATGGCTAGCGCAAAGAAGATGGGGGAGAACGGACATCCCTGGCGGGTACCCCTGTGTAATTCAAAGGGAGAGGAGACGATGGAGTTGACTAGTACTCTGGCCATTGGACTTGCATACATCAGTTTAATATAGGAGATCATGTTTGGTCCTACTCCCATTTTCCCCAACACAGCCCACAAGTATTGCCATGAAACCATGTCAAATGCCTTTTGGGCGTCTAACGTGACCGCCACTGCGTCCACCTTCGGGTCGATTCTAGACATTACATTGAACAATCGGCGAATATTAAGTGCCGTTGAGCCGCCGGGGACAAATCCACTTTGGTCTGCATGGACCAAGTGGGGCATAAATGGAAGGAACCTGTTCGCAATTATTTTAGCGAATATTTTCGTGTCAGTGTTGATGAGTGATAGGGCCCTGTAGGAGCCACATTCATCTGGAGATTTCCCTGGTTTGGGGAGGACAGTGATCAGGGATTCCCGTAGGGAGTGGGGGAGGGTGGCTAACCGGAGCGATTCGGTCCAAACCCCGTATAATATGGGAGCTAGTATGGCCACATGTTCCCTGTAGAACTCAGATGTGAGCCCATCGGGGCCCGGGGCTTTGTTCTTCGGAAGGTCGGAAATTACCTGGACTATCTCCTCCAGGGTGAACGGGGCATCAAGTTGTTCCCTCGTGCTCTGGGAGATAAGAGTCATAGGGATGCTTTCCAACAGGTCGTCTATGTCATGGGCATTGTGTTCCAGCTGGGGGCCGTACAGTCTGGCATAAAAGCTAGCAAAGGTGTCAATGATGGCTTGATCAGACCAGTGTCGTAGGCCTTGTTCATCTAGAATGCTATCTATCCGGGATCTTCCCCCCTCTGTGCGTATTAGTTTGGCCAGGGTTCTACCAGGTCTGTCTCCCTCCCCATACCGTCGGGCAGCCACGGGGTGAGCAAGGTACCGCACCTCACTCAGGGCGTGGGATACAAAGAGTTCTAGTTCTGCCCTGATTTTCGCTAGGGTGGCTGGAGCTGGCGCGGCGGCATGCTCTTGTTCTAGAGTCTTGAGTTTCGTTTCGGAGCAAGTTAGGGCCTGCCTGAAAACGCTGTTCTAACTGCTCAGACATTTTTTGCCTCGAGACACACAGACGGCAAGGTAAACTGTTACTAGAAGAGAACCCTGCAGACAGTACTCTTTAATATCATGGAACACATGTGACATACCTACGCATACGGATACTCAGTTTAACTTTTACTCCGTTTAGATCCAGCAGACTGGATACACGGCAATCCGAGTGCTGAAGCCACGGCCACCACGACGTATCCGCAAGAGAGGTGACACCCCCACCCACAGGTATGTTCCATAGCATGGATTGGTGTACCTTCTCCCCACAACTAGGGGAGCTCTACACATTTATAACTTTTTCTATATTCATAATAGGCACAGTGGCTACATCGGCCATCAAATAATAGGGGGGAAGAGGAGGATCCCGGTTTTACTATGAGTTTATAACTCACCCAGATTTTTTGACTCTTCCCCTTTATGAACTGGAAGCCGAACACGAGGAGCCTGACTTCTTATCCTCTCCACACCAATAAAACGGATCAGTCCACACTGACATATAGATGCCCACGTTGTCTGCTGGATGCAGTTGCCCCGCCCCCCCACCAGGGCTTTGAGATTTGGAATTACAACCCTAGGGTAAGTCATTCCCTGGGTTCCGGCTAGAGGCTTTAATATTATTATACTATCATCCACTCCTAATATACATGTATGTTCTTTCAGGGTCTTTAATTGATGCCCTGAGGAAGGCAGCCCCTCACCAAGAGACAGACCCTATTAAATGACCCACAACTCCCCCAGACTACAAGGACAATTAGTCCAATGTTGAGTGACATGAATTAATGTTCCTTAGCACATCCTTGGAGATGCACCAAGAGATGATACCAAATCTAATGCAAATGTATGCCATGTCAATAAAGAAGTAATTCATAGGGTGTACTAAGTACCACTTTCCAATTTAAGGATTTGGTCCAGTGGTTAACAATTATAACATTGCTTCCCAAATGCAATTTATTATTGAACTTTTGAAGATGTTCTTTTGAAAAAATGTTTTTCATTTGTTTATTGATTCATCACCTAAGATGGAGGTCAACAAGGAACAATATTA
Source organism: Ambystoma mexicanum (assembly GCF_040938575.1). NCBI lineage: Eukaryota > Metazoa > Chordata > Amphibia > Caudata > Ambystomatidae > Ambystoma > Ambystoma mexicanum. Next base: position 1,435,431,315 of record NC_090935.1, read on the forward strand.
TTGACGCATTTCAATTGACCCACTTCACTTACCTTTTTAGGGTCTCATCTTTCATTTAACCTTGTATTCTTCTTTTTCACCCTATTAATAATTTGTAGGATTCGCTCATAGGTTGATTTTCATGTTTTTTGTAATATTGGCTCATGTACTAATTAATTTCTTGGTGACATTTTGCTAAATATTGTTTTACCTTCCCTACATGGTTTAAATTAAAACTATGACTACATGTGAACTCACTAATGTAAACATTAAAAATATTTAATTCTTTATGGTTCAGAGAGTGTTTCTGAGACCAAATGATGGTAAGTGGAACAATTAATGTAACATTCCCACCCCAAGTGAACCTGATCTAAAGCATGATCAATTAAATATTTAAATTTACCAATGGTAGGTTGTTTTTTTGTTATTGATAGAACAACAACTGCCAAAATAGCCAACACAACAATTCACCAAACAACAACTGCAGGACTCCTTTCCACAACCACAACTCCTCTCTCTGTGATAGAGGGAACAGAACACAAAAGCCTGTGAGAAAGTTGGAACAACAATGGCATCCTATAACAAACCATAATAACATCAGCAAAACAAACAGCATATACAACTGTAGACATAGCATTTCATACAAACCATACTAGATGGCAGATAGAAACACTCCTCACTCTCTCCTAAGAAATACATAAAACAAATTGCGTAACCGAATGCAACATGCCCCAACTGCAGCACCTGAGCGCACCATTTGAGGATAGACACAGGACAATGCACTTAGCAATTGAACACATGCGCCTCAGGCCTTCAGAGGAAATTGATGCCTCGGTTTTTTCCTAGTCCTAAATCAGCTGCTTAAAGAACCATATATTCAAGGTCTGGCTATTCCTCTATCCTTCCCAAGCCACACCTCTCGGCTGACATGTTCAGTTGTTCCGATGTGGCTCGCGACTTCTCATCCATCATCTTCAGCACATGAAAGGCAATTTCAGAAAGAGCAGGTCATAACAGCCCTGCTGTGAGTTCACACAATAGAGCACTGGTTCCAGTAGTCACTAGGGCCCTGCTGCCTGCAAACGCATGCTTTCAACACAGTTCGCAAGGCCTCACTGTTCTCAGGAATATAAGAGCTGGGTTGATCGACAGGAGGTTGGATCGCTTGCGTGGGGAAAGTAGCCAGACAGAGGTGCTGGGTTCAACTCTCACCACCAATGCTCTCCTTAAACTTAAAAAAAGTATTTTATTTCTGCCACTGAAGGAGATACAATGGGGTGAAAAGTACTATTTGTAAACCTATATAGCACTGACACTGTGCTCATTTCTCATTTTCATGGTTCCCTCTGCCTATGCCATATTCTTGTTAATAATGCTCTTTGCAGTACAGGAACATAATGCACTGCTAAACTGTATGTGAAATGTAGTATTTCAGATTTTTTACACTTAATGTAGCTACTTAAAAACTGATCTCCATTTACTGTCGGGTCACTGGATGCCTAAGGGAACCGGTTCAGTCCATAGATGGGACTCAAAGAGTTAATCCAGATTGATGCCCTGTGGTAGACCAATGTTCTTTCACTGGATGTATATTTTGGGATAGCGTTCAAAAGACATTTCTATGTGGGAGTACTTCTTACAGTAAGTTAGGAATCAGTGCCGGGTTTGCCTTGTGACATGGCTCAAGTTGGTCTTGTGTGGGCCAGGAATACATGAGCAGTGGCTAAGGACCGTTTCAGAAGCAAGGTGACCACTAATAGCTCAGCCGTGAGCACGGCCATTGGGGCTTTGGCTTTGAATAATTCAGCCCACTTGGCCATTGCTTTCCCACTCCCAAGTAGACAAGAATGCCTTGTCTGGAAGGTGTGAATCCATAGCTTGCAAGTAACAAGAGCACACAATGTGAAGCCAACCACTGAGTGCTCTTCCCTCCGGCCTGATGATATGCGGCTGACCAGGAGAGTGGAACCCCCAGAATGAAGAGCTATTGCCTGGATTCTCCGATAGGAGACAGTGCCGCGGATGGTAGTACAAACTCCCGAACTACTCGCACGGATGGTTCAAGGGTCTTTATTTCACACAGAGAAATGTATAGCTTTATCCAGTTAGGTTGCATGAAGGGTCCCCTAGTGGGCTTCCCCCTCTAAACCTCCCATGGGCTCCCTCCACCCTGAACCAGGTGTCCGTGAAACCCCGGTTTGGCAATTAGCAATCGTTAACTCCCACTAGCTATAAGCTAACTACAGGTGTGGGCCTAAAGGCAAAAGCCTCATCTATCTGGCTCCCTCTGGGGTTATTCTCAAGAGCCCCCTAACCTAACACTCACCAGGTTTGCTAAAAGGAATGACAATGGTCTTATTCCAGTATCAGGCCCAGAGGGACATTCGCTCACACATGATATCGCTACTTTCCCTGATCTCACTTCACCTTACGCCTTACCCTCTACACTACTCTCACTCAAGCCTGTGCCTTCCAGTCTTCTTCCTGTCCTCTCACTCTCTCGCTTTCTGCCTCCCCGATATCCACACTCTCTCCTCACTGGTACACACACCTCTCTCTCTACTTAGCTCCACAGCCCTATTCTCACCCCTCTCCTCACCTCTGTACACACCTCTCTTGTCTCACTCTCCTCACCTCCTCCTACACACAAACCCCTATCTGCACCTTTGTCTCCTTATTTTACCACACACTTTCAACCTATTTCTTCCAACTACCTCCCCCATCCTGCTTCACTCCACCATCACCACTACTCCCATTACTGCCTTGCGCCCCTACACACCCTCCTACCATACACACTCTATCACTTTTCCCTCCTCTCTGATTCCCCCAAAACGTCTCTCTCTCTCTCATTCTCTTGCGCTGCTTCCTTCTCCCTTGCTCTCTCTCTCTCTCCCTCTCTCTCTTTCTCTCTCTCTGTTTCTCTCTCTCTCTCTCTCTCTCACTCTTTTCTCTCTCTCTCTCTCTCTCTCTCTCTCTCTATATATATATATATATATATATATATATATATATATCACTCATCTTTTACACCCCCTTACCATACTGAACTTGCGTGTATTTTTCTCTCTCAACACCAATTCCTCACATGCACTCTACACCAACTCAGCCGCCAACTCTTCAGCACTCCGCTCCACCTTCCATCTTCCTCCCTGCCTCCTGATCTTACCCTGTGCAACCCACACACTGTCTCGCATTCATTCTCCTTTTATACTGTTGTCTTCCTGGCTGCCCCCTCCCCCACCCATTCATACCAGCGCTCACTTGACTCTGTGAGCCAGTCTGTGGCTATTCTTTCCCCAGGGGTTGGGATAAAAAGGGTTAAAGCATTAAAACACCCTATTAGCCATGCCCCCTTTTCAATCTCCATTGGTACGGTAACAGCCATGTTCTCAGGCCGCTCGTTTTCCTTGTGTGTTTCTGCTGCTCCCCTGCAGTGTCTTCTCATACTCGTTGATGTTCTGTTTCCCCACTATTTACCTGGGGTCCATCTGTGGTTGGTAGGTTGGGTGTTCATTGTCTCATCTTTGTTGGGCAAGAACAATCCCACTTTATTCCATGCCTATTTTCAATTCCATTTAGCAGTTTCTGGTAAGGATTCGTTTGCGCCCAGATGCATGCTGGAAGTTGGTGTCCTGAAAAAAAGACATATGAGAACTCTGGCCAGAAAACGTACTAAGAGGCATGGTGTGACAGACGGTGATACCCAAATTAACATTCAAGAACGTGAGAGGGTTAACAGGTTAACATTATCTTAAAAAGTACTATCTCAAGGGGGCGGGGTATGGTGCTCTTTAACCTAAATATTTAGTTGAGGATACTTTGAGCACAGACAGCAGAACTAGGGGCTTTAACACGTATGCCTTATTTGTGGGTGCATTTTACACCCAAAGCAGACGATAATCAATTCGGCTCCTTATGACAGAAATAGTAAAGAAACATGAACACAGACCAGTTGAAGAGTGGTGGAGAATCTTACTAGTAGGAGGGCGAGTTTCGATTACCCTGGCTCTCGTTAAATTGGTAATTGCCATTTTCAAGCTGTTGGAACATTGACACGCAGACTTGTAGACCAGGAGGGCCATCGTTAAGATCCACGAGAATGCAACAGATGTGTGGTCTACACGTATGCGTGTGATGGACTTGATTTTATATATGGACAAAATTGCCTTAACACGTTTAACTACTGTATAACCATAAAATAGTCAATAAATAAATAATATTTTTTTTTAAAAAATTCAAAAGGTTCAAATCCATACCTGGCAGAATGCAACAACAATATGTCACAGAGTTGAGTCAGCCGTGATGCACAGTGTTTATCGTGTGTTGAAACCACAAATGCAAGCATGCACAGGGGAAGGCCAGGACGACTCAGCGTGTCATGCATGGTTTGGAGCCAGTTGGTAGCAATCCCTTGTTGGAACTTGCTTGGAAGCTGTTTGCTTTCATATATTGTTTTCTCTTTCTGGTCTTGTGTGTTGAACCCTTATTTCCAATATACACACGCACGCACAAACACACACGCACATGTTTTCGGTAACCAAATGTAATAAGGAGGAAACACTTGGCACGTAGAGGTCTCAAACTGTCTTTTTAAAACAAATCTTTTTCTGATTCGTGTTCTGCGGCACACACAAAAAAAAGTTCAACTGCTACATTCTTTTCGAACTCTGTTTACTGAAAGTGCAAAGATGCACAAGAAAGCATATCTGCACTCAAAGTAGAACACAACACAACATGACAAGTACATCTTCGGTCTGCAGCAAGGGTAGAAAGGGCACGGGATAAGACGCTGGCATCCAAGAATGCCCTCAAGTGAGGTCCAAGCCCATTCCATCCTCTAATCCCAGCGCCCCGGACCCGCTGGGTAGAGGTCACATCACTAATGCTCAATGACGTAATAAAAACAGGACAGTCTACGGAGCAGAAGGATGATTCATCCCCTCGTGGAGCAGTCTGAGCAACAACACAATCCTTCTCCAAAAGGATCTGGCAGCCTACCTCTGAGTGAACACATAAACCTTTCTATTTTTTGTCACTCTTAATTTTGCTGGGGACAAAATAAAGGCATCAATGTCCATCTTGCATAACTTTTTGTTCTTCAAATTGGTCTTTATTAACATTTTTTTAGAACACAGCAATCAATATGCATCAAGAAGGAAGATAGACGTGGTAAAAACACTGTTACAATGGTCATAACATCTGCTAGCAAAACCAAGCTAGTCTGCGCCCTTGAGCCGTAGAGAACAACTAACAAACCCCTCTGATCCCTCCCCTTTCTCTGACGATTCCATCCAGTTCCTTGATCCACCCCAGCACCTCATCCCAGAAAACTTGTACCTTAGGACATCCTCACCACGTGTGCCAGTAGTCCGCCCTTAAACCACATTCACGCCAACATAAGGGGCTGACATTCTGGTACCTCTTGGAGAGTCTAACCGGGTTTTACTGCCACCTATGTAGGAATTTGAAGGTGTGGAGTTTGAATTGGCAAGATACAGAGGTTCGAGAGACACCCCTGCAAAGTTTGTCCCACAGAGGTAGGTCGAGACCCTCCGCCATGTCTCTCCCCCACCTTTCCCGAAGTTTGTGTGTGGACCCCTTGCCAGACACCACTAGGGCCCTATACATGGCTGAGATCAGACCCTTCCCTTCATTTCTGCCATCTAGGATTTTCTCAAAACGGGTGAGGTCCCTCTGAATCTGATCCCTCCATCCCTCACCAGTCAGAGCCACCTTGAGTTGAAGGAATATGAAGACGGGGAGTTTGCCTGTGCCCAGTGCCTCCTCGCGTTCTTGCATAGTAATGAATTTGCCCCCCCTCCAGAGCTGTCCCACCCGCTCCAAGCCCACCTCAAACCAGGACTGGAATCTTTCTGGGTTTTGTACAGCGTCTCTGACACCCGGTACCCAGATATGTCACAGTGGAGAGAGCCAGGTTGTCACGCCCTCCATTTCTGCACATTGTTTCCAAACATGCCAGATGGTTCCCACAATTGGGTGTTCGCGTATTCTACGTGGTATTCTGTTCTACAGGACCCACAGCCATGCCCCTAGTGCTGCCGGTTGCATGTGTACATTGTCTAGGGTGACCCACTGGAGGTCCCGCTGCGCTCTTAGGCCTTAGTTTCACATCCAGTAAGCCCACCCCTCCTATTTCTTTTGGAATCCTCGCCTTCGTTCCCTGCCACATTAATTAATTTTAAAATGGTGCCCTTGGTTTCCCTAAAAAATTAGTCTGGGATCTGGATGGGAAGCATTTGGAACAAGTAGTGGATCCTCGGAAGGGATACCATTTTGAGGGCATTAAGATGGCCCAGCCAGGAGACCGTGAGCTTACTCCACTTTTCCTGGTCCTCTTATCTTGGCCATCAGTGGGGTGAAATTAGCCTCAAATAAATCTAGGTTCCTAGAAACATTTATCTCCAAATACCTAAGTGGTCCCAGGTTGACCTGCATTCCGAGGGGTGTGAATCTGGCTACGTTTAGATCTTCGTTCTTGTCCAGTGGATCAATTGATCTTGAACGCTGATAAGCTGCTGTATTGCTCGATCAGTTGGACCACAATTGGCACTGACGTTGAGGGGTTTGTGACATGTAATAACAAGTTGTCCACATATAAAGCTATTTTGTACTCCTGCCTCTCGGTTCCCCCCTGATCCTCTGTCCGAGAGATTCCAACGAGAGCCTAAAAAGAGTCAAAGAGAGGGGGCAACCCTGCCTGGTACCTATCCCCAGAGCGAACCAACGGGAGCACCCACCGTTAACCTCAACACAAGCTCTAGGTGACAAGTACACTGCCATGATCCCACAGAGAAGCCTCTCCCCCATGCCACATTTAACCAGAACTTCTTTTAGAAAGTCCCACTCTACCCTATCGAATGCCTTCTCGGCATCCACTGAGAGAAAGGCGGGGTCCCCTGCTACCCTTGTTGCTCCGTGTAATAGGTGTAGGGATTTCTTCATCGTGTTCGCACCCTGTCGGCCTTTGATGAAGCCCGACCTGATCTGGGTGGATCGGGGCATGTACTCCTCGAGCCGGGCCATGAGCAACCAGGCGTATATTTTGGCATCAATATTAAGGAGAGAAATGAGCCGGTATACCCCGCATGTTCTGGGATCCTTGCCCTCCTTGGGTATTGCCATAATGAGTGCCTGTGAGAAGGACTCTGGGGCCACCCAGTTTCAAGTATGTCATTAAAGAGCTCTGTCATGAATGGCAGGAGGACTTCAAGGAATGACTTGGAAAACCCTGCTGAGAACCCATCTTCACCCGGGGCCTTACCCAGTGGCATTTGTGCCACTGCTCGCCTGATCTATTCAGTGGTTATTGGGGCCTCCAGGTCCCTGGACTCTGCTCAGGACAGCTTAGGCAAAGGAATACCTTCCAGGTATGTGTCAATTCTTCCCTCATCATGCGAGGACTCAGATTTATAGAGAGTCTCATAGAAGGAGGCGAAAGCCTCCAATACCATTTCTGGCGATGACGCCAGTGCATCATCTCTCCCCATGACGTCTGAGACCTACCTCTCCGCCCGTTGTCCCTGTAACCTGCTGCCAAGAGCATGTCAGCTTTGTCCTCCTTCTCATAACATTTTTGCTTGAGAAATTGGAGGTTCCGGATGATTTGCCCATCTTTCAATAATCTCATCTCTTCCATCTCCCCCCTGGCATCTGCCAGGTATTCTTCCCTTCCCTCCGGGGTTGACTGTGCTAGCTTGTCCAGTCTGTGCACCTCCTCCCGCAACCCTCGTTTAATAAGTATCCGATCCCTCTTTTTCCATGCTCCCTCTCTGATTAGGAGTCCTCGCCAGGTCACCTTCCAAGCCTCCCAGACTACTCTCTTCAGTACTACCCCTGTGTGATTTATGGTGAAGTATGCCTTAATTTCAGCTTGCAGCTCATCTCGGAAGACGTTCTTTTATCAGGGATTCGTTGCACCGTCATCTCGAGCCCTTAGGATTCATCCCAGTCAGTCCAGGTCCACGGTGACCAGCTTGTGGTCGGACTATGATATAGTGTGAATTTCTGAACCCCGGGCAATTTCCTACAACTCCTTAGAGATGTACAAACATCCGTGTGTAAGTTCCATGGGGGGGTGAGAAGAATGTATAGCCCCTCTCCTGTGGATGGAAGGGATGCCAGATGTCACGTAGACCGTGTAACCCTAGTGTCTACCCGATTTCCCCTTGACCCGGCCTCGGGGGCCCCTGTTCCCTGGTGTTATTTGCCTGCCTGTTCATTGCCCTATTCGACCCCCAGAATCAGGTGTCCCGAGCTTTCGGTCAGTATCTTAGGGAGGGTGCCCATCATGCATCTCAATTGTCCCTGATTGGGGGTGTAAATCATGGCAAATGTAAAGTTTACCCCTCTAATGCTTCCTGTGACCAGTAGTGCCCTCCCACCCATGTCCAACCAGACCCTTGCCACTACCATTCTGAGTGTCTTATGTTTTAGTATGCCCACTCTTGCTTTCCTGCAGGGGCCAGCGCCCCAGTAGTCCTGTCCCACCATACGACTCGGGAACCTCCGTTCTTCTCCCTTCATGAATTTCGTTTCTTTGAGGAAGAGGATGTCCAACCCTGATCGACGAAATTCCCTGGCCACCAAAGCTCTCTTTGTCGAGGAATTAAGGCCCTTTACATTCAGGGTACCAACCCTTAGGGAGCCCATTTGCTGCCCATCTGCTGATGCAGCCATCACGTTACTCCACGGTCATAGCCAAATCCATCCCCATTTGCTATGCCTCTGTAATGCACAAACCTTATCACAGACCGGATAAACATTCAATAAGGTTAAGAGCCAATGTCCCCCCATTACCCCTCCCCCCATGCTCCCCTGCCAGCCCCCTCTTCATCCCTGGCGCTCGTCCAACTCCGTAAAGACATCGTAGGATATGGTAAAACCCCCCCGCCTGACCCGGCACTCAGGTCGTCTTCACTTCCACCCTTGAGTCTTTGAGCCCCTCTCCCTCCCACCCATCTTTGCCCCATGACTCCCGCTTTGACAGTTTCTTAACCCTCAGTACCCCAGGGTCCCCTCTCCCCCAGAGGTTACCTCTTTTGCATATGTCCGCCAAAGACAGTCCCCTCAGTATGACTACCTCCATCTCCCCAGCCTGGGGACTGATTACACAGTTATGAATCTGCGTCTGGCGCCTTTCAGGGTTTAGCTGCTGGGGAAGCATTCAATTTTCTGTACTTTCTGGCACCGGGAATACGTTTTCTTCTTGGGGCCCTTAATTTGCCACTGTGTTCCCTCAGTCTTGGCCCCTTGGGAGTCTGATGGCGCCAGGTAACAGATCACGGTACCCAAGGCTTCGGGGAGGCTAATAATATACCTGACACCCCTTAAGACCTCGAACACAGAAGGGTCAGAAAAGAAGAAACAGAAACTCTACCCAACCTAGCCTTTGCTCAAAGGAATGACCCATTGTTGGCTGAAGCCTTTTTGCAAATTGTACATGAGCAAGAGGGCAGTGAGAGAGGAGGACCTTTTTTTCTTTTTGAGACATGGGCTAATGTACAGGGGAGACACTACTTCAGAGGGCATAATAAAAACCCAACTAGTTATTCCAAAATGTCATACGCAAGTAGTCCTGGAAATAGCTAATTCCCATCTGACATGAGGTCATCTAGACATTTTGAAAGATCAGGGCTCCACATTTATGAGCACACTTATGGGGGAAGGGAAACAACTGTTACATATTACCACTTTGAGAACCTCAGTATATCAACCTCAGATGGCCTTGAAGAAAGGTTTAATAAGACCTTGAAAACCATGTTGCAAAAATTAGTGGAACAGGTTGGCAGAAACTGAGATCAAATGATACCTTGGGCTTTATTTGCTGTTAGGAAGACACCCCAGGCTTCTGCGGGATTCTCCCAGTTTGAATTACTCTATGGATGGGAACCTTGAGATATCCTGGATATGTTCAGAGAAACCTGGGAAGAAAGGGAGGAAGCCCCAAACCCATTCTCCCAAATGGCAAACTGACTTAAAGAATACATGACGGTAGTTAGGTCTTTAGTACAAACCCATATGGCCAAGGCACAGGAAACACAGAAACCCTCATATGATAGAAAAGTTACCTTAAAGTCTTTTTCAGTAAGTCAAAGGGTATTGATATTGTTGCCGACTTCTGAGAATGAATTAATATCTAAGTGGCATGGACCAGATGAGGTGTTAGAACAAACAGGACTCTGTAACTACAACATTTCCCAACCTTATCGCCGATTAAAAACCCAGGTTTTCCACATTAACCTTTTAAAAGAATGGAAGGAAAATCCTTCAGAGTCTAATGCCACCATTATGTCTTGTTTGGAACCAGAGGACTCTGGTAACCAAGTTCTGATTCACCCGAACTTAGAAATAACCAGAAACAAGATCTATATGACCTGATATTCCAATATACCGATGTATTCAGAGAGGAACAAGGGAGAGTGAAAGATATCTACCATCATATCTGCACTCCAGAAGGAAAAGTGGTACATTTAAAACTGTACAGATTACCTGAATCCAGAAAATAACCATCATCCAGGAAGTCAAGCAAATGCTTGACTTATTGAAACATCAACTAGCCCCTGGTCTTCCCCCATCGTGTCAGTGGCAAAACTTGATGGAAGTTGGAGATATTTTTATCGACTAGAAAGTAAATGCCATATCTCCATTCGATGCATTCCCTGAATGATGCCACGTATTGATGATCTTATTGACTGGCTGGGTAATGCTGTCTATCTCTCTACCATAAACCTTACGAAAGGCTGTTGGCAGGTTCCGTTATACGGTCCTGACAAGGATAAAACAGCCTTTATGACACCTATAGGTCTGTTCCATTTTAAAGTCCTCCCATTCTGACTACATGAGGTCCCCGCAACATTTCAAAGGTTGATGGATAAGATCTTACAGCCCTCCTCTGATTTCTGCGGGGCCTACGTAGACAATATTGTAATACACAGTAAAACTTGGGAAGATCACGTAGATCACCTTTACACAGTCATGCAAGTATTGAGAAAGTCAGGCTTAAGAGCTAATCCCAAAATATTTACGTTGGCTCAATCCGCAGTCAAATATCTGGGATTGTTCGTGGGTAAATGCACTGTACAGCCCAAGCAGGAACACGTTAAGGCTGCCCTTGCTACCAGGCGAGCGTACACCCACTGTGCGGATGGTCGAATTCCTCACACAGCACTTGTGAGTGGAGTGAAAGAAAAGTGGTGAAATTAGCTGATACCACAAACTGTATTATCTGAGATACAAGTATTGACAAAGTCAAGATAATACCAGGAAGTGTATGATATGAGAAACCAACTCTTGGCCACAGCCCAAAAGAGTTCAAGGATCTGCGTGTTATGAGGAAACCTGCATTGGCAAGAGCCAGGAGAATACACAGAGGTGTAACAAGTGCATGGTGGCCAATGCATCAACGCGCCCTTCCAGAGTTGCCATCTCCCACTGTCTACAAATAACTAGATTTAGGTTAAAAAAAAGGTGGTAACAGCTTCCGAGTAAAAGCTTCCAAGTTCTGGAATACACTACCTCTTAACCTCAGAATAGATCAGTTTTACTACAGCTTCAGGAGTAACACTCTGAACTGGATGCGATCCAACGACCAGTATGACTAACACTTTCGTACTAGCCCTGGAACTTGCATCCGCTTGAACCTCTGTGCTTTTTTTTTCACAGCAACCTCTTATGTGATTTTGAAGTTAAGACATTGACCTGCCTATGCAAACTAGTGAAAAGAACCAATATCAAAAGAGTCTTAAAGAGTCACAAGGAACTGTATTGTTTTTGAAAAAGCTGGAAGATTTGAACTCTTGGGGAAGGGAACCCCAGTATCTTGTGAACTGTTTGGAACTTGAAGGAGGGGAAGCCGATTACAAGCCACACACTGGAAGAAGTTTAGAACTTTATTTTGAACACTATTAATTTTTATGCTGACATCCAAACACGTGTTATAAAGTTAGCTGTGAGGGCAAGTATAGGTTTTGCACAGAGAAAGACCTTTCATTTGGACTGACACAGACTATCCTTAGTTTTGTTTAGGTATGGAAATACCAAGTTAGTCCTTACTCCATCCTGTTTTTTAAGTTAATAGAACTTTTGACAACCAAACTTGAACCTGTTGTCTGTGTCTACTTCATGATGCCTTCACAGTAAATACTCTTTTTAGATAACTAAAACACATAGGAAATATCAACAATACTTTTCAATTGTGAATGCTTCAATTATAGTTGCTCACAGTTCCAATTGTTACAGAGAATGACACTAATGACAGTTCTACTGTACTACTAGTAAAGACGCACACTCGCACAGACTATAGATAAACAGTAATGGCATTTAGGTCATAGAATCACAGCAGACAAGGTCTCTGGGAAGAAAAGGGATGGTTATACACACTCAAGCAATTTTAGACATTCTAGTAACACCTTTAAGACTTCTAATACTTGAAAGTCCAATCCCTCACTAGCAAACAGTCAGTGTAGGAGTGGGACAGAAAGTCTTATTTAACAGCTGGAAAGGCAAAGTTGATACTTTAGTCACTAGAATCAAAATGCTTAGAAAGATAAAACAAGTTATAAGGACCCTACAAATGACACCCTAAAGGACAAAAGCTGCAAATCCTGGGCCAGAGGTATGGGTGGACATCCAAACACCTTTTAACTCACTCCAGTCACACTGGAGCGACTCTTCGGCTTAAAGTATGTTCTGCCTTTAGCCCCATAGTACCTAAGGTTAGAAGAAATAAACAAAGCTGGATTCTCTCCTGTGCCTCCTCGATTTATAATGCAGATGGATTCATAGATCAGACACTGTCAGCCAGGTCCTCAATTATCAAGTTTTACCGCTGACCACATAGATTAGATACTGTCAGCCATGGTATCTACGATCAATCTTTACCCCCGGCCTCATTATCAAACTTGCAACCGTTTGGGGGCCCCTTCTTTAACTGAACATGACACTCCCCAAAGCCCCCGCTGTACATGTCACACCAGTTTACTACGTTCCGAGACTCGCTGCACCTGCAGGCATTTCCCTGTGGTTAGACAATCAATACCAACACATATTTAGGTAGTTGGGACGTTGTGCCTCCATACGAGCGCCAAGTAGCAGACTTCCTCCTCAACAACAGAGGGCTCCCTTCCCCCTGCATGGTATCCTGCAGGGTATTTTACCCATTGTTTATACACATCAGCCACCAATGCTGCCATATTCTCACACTTGATGGTGCTACCATCTGGGACACATACAGTATTAAGGAGGAACAGATCTGTGCCTCCTGCCCACAGTGTTTTTTGTATCTTGTCGGGCGAAGCGTACCAATACACGGCCGCTAGGCAGAGATCTCCACACAACCAAGCTGCCAGTGCCAGCGCTCTGCCTTCACGCACTAACCATGCGCGTGGTTTCGCAGAAGCTCAGCTGTTCGACTGGGCAAAAGAGTGAGTTCTTCAAGCCCCACTCACCTTTTACAGAAAAGCACGTTAGATTAGTAAGGATCCTCCTCGCTTTTCATTTCCACCCTTACGGTAGATCATTGGCGTACACTATTTTCTCCCAACATACAGAGACCCACCCACGGCCCTGCACGTCCCATGTCACCCAGCAATGCAGAGTTGCGCGTATGGGTTACCTTAGCAACCGAGCTGCGCCTCGTATTATGAGCAGCCGTACGCAGCAGTCACAAATGATTCCCTGACACACAGCTATGATCCGAGGATGCCACGGCCAGAACTGCAGTGCCTCAGCATAGTAAATGCTGAGCACAATACATTTTTGTACATGCTGACTTGCAGAGCCACGCACGCCATTTTCAGGTCCGCGTTCCGGTATGCATCGACTAAGGGCACAATCTCTCTTCTTTGATGCTCTTCACATCAGTCCACCTCTTAATACCCACATGAGAGTTTTAGCAATAGGGGCGTTTATCCCACTGTTCTTCTTTCCCTTGCAGAGCCTGACTCTTGGTATCCTCTGCAATTCTGATGACAGAAGGCATTTTTGCGCTTCCGCCCATATGATGACCCGCTGACCGACTCCCGCCATTTGTTGCCCATTGTAGGTAAGCCTTCAGTCCTTCGGGTCTTACAATGGCAGGTCCCTGCCCACTCATTTTTAGAGTGGTAGCTCACACATAAAAGCCTGATCTAGTGTGCCAAACATATGAGTATCTACTATCCCACTCTCTTGTTCTTTCATTTTTAGAGCCTTTCCACCGAGACCCTCTGCACTTTGAAGACAGACAGCTCGCTACAGCTCCCTAACTTTTGAGTTAAAATGCAGCCCCCGCCAACCATGCCACGAGCCATTGACAGAGTGCCCGAGCTAAACCAGTAAAAAGCTGGCTTAGTGACAAGCCCACCCAATGAGGCCTCCCCTGTCCACCTTTTGTTCTCACTTGTAAATGATTGTCATCAGACCTAACTGTAACCACTGGTCTTCCACCCCTGTCAACGCTTTATTCATGCTTGTATCATTCACATGCAACTCCCTGTCCTCAGACCTATCTGTAACCACTGGCCTTCTTATCTGTTGTCAACGTTTCATTTATGCCTGTAACACACAAGTTTTCAAGTGCCCAGTTACCTCAGGGTTCGGTGCGCGATACAAATAATAAACAAACACAAATACCCAGTAAATGAGACTTAGATCCCCATTTTCCAGGGTAAGTTCTATTCTGGGGGAATTCCCTCTCCAGCCGAAATCCCACCCCTTCTATATTTATTCATAGTTCCATACTTACATATTTTTAGCCCTAATTAGATTTGTACATGTATCCACAGGGTCTTTTCAGCCATGTCCTGAAGAAGGCAGCCTTGAACAACTGAATGCTGCCGAAACATGACCTGGACTGGGGGTCCCTTCCAAACTTTGTCCGAGATAACCCCACCCCAGTATTGGAACTGGTGTCCTTTTATTGTCACGTAGGCAGACCCATTGGTTTTTTGTTTTTGTTTTTGATTTAGAAAATTCCCGTGCAAATCAGAAAGGAACTCAAATGGACACTATTTGAGAGCAATTATCCCCCATCAGCCAAACTAATGATTGAGTTCATATGATTTTTTTACAGTTAATTTAATGACGGAGTATATGTGATTTTGTCACCGTTTTCCCGTTATGTGTTTCACCAGTAATAATCATTGTTTGAATCACTATGCTTTAAAAATTGTATTTGCTGCACAACTTAAGAATTCACATTGTCATCTACAAAGCATCTTAAAAGTTTTTGATGATCAATGTATGTGTTTGATTCCTTCAAAATCTCTAATGGTCAACAACATTCCCTTTGTCTTTTAGCCTTTGCTCTATTCTTTCTTATATTCCTGATTTTCTTGTTGGATATTTTCACTGGGTCTTTTTCTTTCTTTAACACTACCTTCTATTTCTCATCCAATTGTCATTCTATGCAAATAGTAGATTTTAATTGTACTAGTTTTGTTTTTCATTGAACAACATTAAAACCTTTGGCTCATTTACTATATTTGAGTGGTTTCTATGACATATTGTAGGCATTAAAACAAATGAGACAAATATTTTGTGATAATATGTTGATATAATTAGGTTAAAATCGATAACCAATTAAGTACCAAAAAGGGTAGCAGTCCCCTTCTTTTGTTGTCTTTTAGGTCTCTTTGCCCCATCTGGTACGGGTCGAAAAGGGCATCCATCTGTTTGGTTCAGGATTCTCTCCTGTGCAGCAGCGATGGACCCGGTCTCCGGATTCCTTGGTCTGGTGACGAAAAGAAGTAATCTGAATGGAATGTCACAGCAGCAGTCACTAGAGAGGACCCTCAGCGCGCATTTCTTTGGCTTCTTTGGTCGGTTTGTGATTTTGGCCCTTTTTGTCAGCTCCAACCAAGGATGCTTATCACCCGGTCGATCATCTTTGATTCTGAAGTCCTGCACTCTGGTGAGGGGACTTAGAAGAGTGGGATCATGCCTTTGGAGGTCCCATTGGAGCTCACCAAAGTTCTGGATGGATTCAGCTTTGCAAAGAAGTTGCACAGCAAATGGGTCGCAGGTCCCATGGTATTCGCTGTTTGTAGCCCTGCAAGGTCACAGCACCTGGGGGATGGCTCGATCAGTAGGTCATCTTATGGCTGTTTGGTCCCACCAACCAAAGAGAAGGATTCATCCTCTTCGGAGCTCTTCTGTCGATAAGGAAACAGGGTCAGGATGGTAGGGGTTGCTTCACGGTTACTGAAAGGGTCTGCAGGCGTCTCTGATCATCTTCATCATCAGATATTCTGTTCTAGTGGCGGACGTGCCTTCTACCTTCGGAACCACACCTTATATTCAGTTTTCCCACTCACTCCTCTGCAAAGTATCTCCACATTTTACCGCAAGGGACAGGTGGCTGTTCAATCAGGACAGCCAGACTCCCAGTGGGAACTGGTTCCATTCAGGCACTCTGGCAGACAAAGGGCAGGGGTGTGTTAAACTCTTCCCACACTTCCTGCCTTCGCATACACGGTGGAGCCTAGGGGGGGGCACAAAAAGGTTCCCACCAAAGGCAAAACACACACACACACAGACTTCTCCCTCTCAGAGTGGTAGAAGAATGGTTAACAAAGGACAACCACATGAGAAATGGCAAAAAAAGAAAAGAGCCACCATGTTAGAACATAGGTGACCCTTTTGTGCATAATCGAGATTGTGAACACAGCCTGTGGTAAGAAATAGCACAATAGTTGGTAGAACACGTCCACTGCCACCAGCCATAACTGTAGGGTTCTCACCACAACCAGAATGTCACAGGAGCATAGAGAAGGGGGGTGCTAGTTATCCCCTTAGCACTCCACATTAGGTGGTGTGTGCTAATCACTCAAAAGTAACATTTTTAGAAAAGATACAAAGTATCCCTCTTTCCTTAAGAACAGTAGTTCTAAGGAAATAAGAAACCATATAAAAAGGGGAAACCAAATGGTCCCCAGCAACATTGCACATAGGGTCATGTGTGCTGCAAAAGTGTAACAGAGATGCCTTTAAGAGATATCGAGGAAAGCAGACTCCATAGAATAATGTGAAACAAAAGAACAGAGTTCCCAAAAGTCCGAGTATATAAGAATGAATGAGGGGAAAAGGCTCCCCTCATTCAGGACAGAAAGAAAAAGGTCCAGAAGTCCAGCAAAAAGTGCTGGGGGTCTCACGTGAAGAGGGGAATACGCATAAAACTGATACATCTCCCTAACAATCTCCCACAGTGCATTGCAGCAGAGAGGCTGAGAGACTTTTCAGAAATCCCATGGTGCATTGCAGCAGAGAGGCTGAGAGACTTTTCAGAAATGAAAAAGCTGCAATTTGTTCCCCACACTTCTATTGCTACTAGCTTTTGACTTGCTGAATGGATTTAGATGACATTTTCAAAACATAAAGTTTGTCAACAGTCTCCCCATACTACTGATTCTGGGAACAATATGTTTTGAAATGAAAAACCTATTAAGAAAACAAAACACCACATTTTCAGTTTTCAGCCCATTCATTTTCCCATAGAGAAAAAGTGCAGTTTTTAAACAGCCACAGCACTAATACGGCCGGTCCGACCTAAATTTCTTGACTGGATTGGGGTATATCCATTAAGTAATTTTTTTAAATATTTGACAGAGAAGGCGGTGCCCTCTTCTCCTTAAAACCTTTATATCAGTCTACTTTTTACAGCAGAGAGGCTGAGCAGGGCTAGTACCTTTTGACTTGCTGGATAGATTTAGATGATATTTTCCAAGCAAACAGTTTGTCAAGGGCTCCACTAAACTAGAAATTTGGGGAACATTTCATTAAAAAATGAAAAAGTTATTAAGAAAACATAAACATGTAGTTTTCAGCATACTCTCATTCGTATTAACGTAGTGAAAAAGTGCAGTTTTTGAACAGCTGATTCGGATCAAACTTTGGAATGAACCCCCCCACAACCTTACAGAGTCTAATAATGTTCTCGACATCAGAAAGATACTGCAAACGCTTCTGTTTATGTAGTCACTCCTAAGGGAAGACTGATTGTTTTGAACGACAGTGCTTAGATGACCTGGCCGTCGGTGCTTTACAAATAGCAATAGCATCAGGCTAGAGGTTGGGCGTGGGAAAGAAGACAATGTGAAGTTGGGGGTGGGCCGGGAGCCAGTTATGGGTGGAAAATATTCATTTTACATGGCAAAGACAGTGTGAATGTCACAAGATTACACCGGCAACACTGCAAGACACACTCTGAAATACATGTGCATCACACAAAGTGATGAGTGATAGAGGGTAATGGGAGAGGGTACAGCAGGAAAAAGAAATTGAGTGGAGTGAGGGGACCTGGTAAAAAAGGGAGACAAATGTTGAGTGCCTATGAGGATGTGAAAGACTTTTTAATTCTGAGCAATTTTTCCGGTTATCGCGAGAATCAGTGAACCGCCACTCTACCGCAGACATTTCTCTTATTGAAAATGATTACTGTGAAATATTGCAGGAATAAGGAGTTCTAAAAAAAAAGGTTCAACATCTGCAGTGCCTACATCTACCGGGCAGGGGTCTGTGGGTGTTTGGTAACAAATGAATGAAGGTGATCATATTTAGCGCACCAAAACCCCTGAAATTCCACATTCGCATTTCTATAAGGTCCACATTGCAGAAGAAGATATATCACACGTGCCAAACGGTGATAGGGGGTAATGGCCAGGAAGGGGCTAGGGAGGAAAAAAACAATTGTGCGGAGTGGGGGACCATGGAAAGAGGGGGGGCACTTGGTGAGTGTCTCCGAGGACCGGGAAGAGTTTTCAGGTTTTTTTGCATTATCAGGGGAATACCGGGGGCTTCGCGCAGGCATGGGTAGTTCAATGCTGCTGTATGTGTAGTACGTTGTCATTATCGGGGGAGTGCCGAGTGAATTTGTGGGAATGGGGAGAGTGTGAAAAGAAAAGTGATTTTACACCTGCAGTGATTACTTCTCCTAGGCAGCGGCTAATGGGTCTCTGTACCGAAGGTCATGGCTAGTGGCCCTGAAGAAACCTATTGGTGCAACATGTATTGTGGCCATGGCTGAAAGCCAAGACCACTGGCAGTGGCCAGTGAGCCCCAAAGAAACCTATTGATGCAACATGTACATTGGCCGCAGCCGAAGGCCATGTCCAGTGGGCCCCGAAGAAACGGTAGTATAAAAAAATAAAACTGAAATTCAGTGAAAAAAACTCTTGGTTAAGAGAGAGTTAAGATGATCAGATTTAACACAACAAAACTCCTGAAATTCAGCAATCGCATTTCAAGCTATTCCACCTTAAGTATGCTCCCCCTGTTGAGCAGCGTATGATCATAACAATGACATCACAAAATGCATCACTGATGCCGTCACTAATTACACCAGGCATGACATCATTTTAAAAACATGAAAACTGTTTAACATAACATATATGTACATATTTCATACTTACATAGGACAATGTATTCTGCCCTTGTTTCTTTAAATGTAATGTGCGGTAAACAATTATGCAGCATCAGTAACTGATTCTTTTTGCATATTTACCAAACTTCGAATCCTTGGATTATATATTATCACAATGCACACGGGTACATACTTTGTTTTGTATGTGATTAACATTTTAGAAAACTTGTCATTTAGAAAAGAATGCTTTCATGTAATGTTAATACAGTAAGGGGAATTGTACATTTAAAAGTAAAATTTGATTATTTACATAACACTTACCATTAAACATGTTTCTACTTCTATTTCTTCTTATATTTTCATTTTTTGTACGAGTCCGGTTTCAGTTGGCCCCCTTATATACAGCGGGTCTGACTGGGCTGCCCTGAACAACTTTTCGATCCTGGGGTCTACTGCCCTGGTGAGGTTGGGATTAAGAAGGGAAGGATCAATCCTCCTTTGTATAGATTTGAGAATAGGGATGGCCTGGGCAATGGGTCTCTTTTCTCCCACTAATTCCTCGGCGAAGTCCCTTTCCTCCTGAGCTCCCTGAGTATCTATGCGGAAGTGTTCTGCCGCTTTGGATAAAACCTCGTTTAGTAGAGGTTGGTTGTCGACCGGAGAGTCGGTAACCAGAGGTTTCTTGTGTACTGGGGAGTCTACTCTGTAGACTTCTGGGTTATCTTCGTCCTCGTCTTGGTACTCGTTATCCCCATAGTAGTCCGCCCCAGTTTGGTCATCCAACGCTGCCAATTCTGGATCCTCATCCTGTAGTGGATCCTCATTATACTGAGAGTATGACTGTACGTAAAAAGGGTCAGAAGACTGACTTTGTGTTGGTGCCTCAACTCAAGGTTTCTTACCAGGGGGTTGCGGGTCCCTAGACCCTGAGGGAGTAGCCCCATCCGGGGTATACGAGAGGAAGTGCTCTGGATTCTTGGAATAGAAGTCTGCTAGAGATGACATTCTGGACATAACTCCGTCTGTGTCCTCACTGGACCATTGTTTAGAGCTGGGAATTACCCTCTCTTGGGGGTGTTTCTCTGCAATCTCTTGACTGGACCTATGGGCTTGTGCAGGGGTCTTAGAATGTTTAACAGAGGACTTGGAGCTGTCCTTAGGTATATGTAATGTAGAAGAAGGGTGAGAAGGCTTCTTCTGGTGTTTTCCCCCCTCCCCGTGAGTGGAAGAGTGCTTCCCTGGGGGTTTTCACCTTTTCCGAGATTTTTGACGTCTGGCGTTGAGATTCGGGGGTAGTGTCCCTTTCCGTAGATTGAGTATGTCGGGACACGGGCGTAGGCGTCGAGCGGTCTGCTGACGCCGACTCCTGGAGTGCGGCCTGGGAATGGAGGTCAGGTTCGTCTTCGGACGATCGAACCTCCATTACTTTAGTAAGTGAGGCACTCTTGGCAACAGTGGATGGTTGCCTGGTGTCATGCGGCATTCTTGATCGAGAACGCCCAGGGGACACCGATTCGGTGGACCGTTCTCTGTGTGCCTCTTTCCGAGAACTCGATGTGCATGTCGAGTCTTGGTTGGACTGTGAGTGCTTAGTTTAAGTGGTGTGGGTAGTGGGTAGGGCTTGTGTCGCCGGGTGTTTTCCCATAGCTGCCCTGCCGGACAACTTTCTGAGGTCGGGGACTTGCACTTGGCTGTCTTTCGATGCCACGTTGCCCTCGCCGTCCGATAGTACGCGTCGCTGCCATCACTGAAGGCACCCTCCGCTTCCATGGCCTCTCGTTGCATGGCATGGTGGGCCCAATGTTTGATCGAACGGTCCTTTAAAGTTTTAGCCTTGAACCGGCTACACGCTCTGCAATTCGCCTAGGGGTGGTCTCTCGGCAGGCAGAGGTTACAGGTGGCGTGTCTGTCAACCCAAGGGTACTTGCGGTTGCACTTGGGGCAAAATTGGAAAGGGGTACCCTCCATACGCACCCTGTGGCAGCGGGCTAGTGTGTAGGAATATATATATGAAAATACATGTGAGTGAAGAGTATGTACCACCCCCCACTCTCCCTACTTGTACAGGGCCGAGGCCAGAGGCCTTCCGAGGCCCAAAGTCCGTCGTGTAGTTCGACGGAAGTCTTCTTCTCTGGTCCAGCGTTGAGCTTCGGATTCCGATGACTCAACGTGGGTATTGAAGAAAACGGGGAAATATATATTATTTAGCAAATTATGGCTAAAGCCAGGGAACTCCGTGGGATGCTTCCGACAAGTATGGCCGAAAAAAATAATCTGAGGGTCCTACACGCGTGAGGGATCATGGGTACAGTGGACGTCACACTAGGGATAGTATTACTGGCACGCCCGGTGTCGACGCCCATTTTCGAGTTTCGAAAAACAAACTTTAATACTCCGCAGCTTCCACTAGATGTCGGCCTATGCACAGCATGTGAATCTAAGCAGATTCCACAAGCCTCAGAAATATATATATATATATAGATATATATATATATGCTGCCAAAAAGTGCCCTTCCTTTGAGTTGAGCAACTTAACCATAGCTACAGGGGCCACTACCGCAAGCCCAGTAATTTCTTTTTTTTATATGTTTTGCTGGCAAGCATTCTTCCACATAGACAGTGCCTTAAGTGGCACTGAAAAATTAGCTGGGGCTCATCAAGAGGGTGTGGCCTAATGGCAGGGGTCACCTACTGGCTCGTTAGGCCACACACCCTTGACAAGCCCTGGATCAATGGGCCACAGGCACCCCTGCCAGACAGCCGTGTTTCAAGGCGCGACGAGGCAAGGGACGGGGAACAGAGGGACGACAGACAATGATCCTACTAGGCCAGGTGTCATTCAGATCGCGCAAGTGCAAGGGAAATCCTGAAGCTTTCCGTTAATTTGCAGGAGCTTCAGAATTTTGAAAAAAAAGGCCTCTGCTTCCAGCTCCTCACCTTTCTTCTCCATAATGGTGGCGCCAGCCCACGAGTATCTCTTGCTTGAAGGGATGCCTCGCAAGTGCCGGCGCCACCATTATGGATGAAAGGCATTTTTTTCTGAAGCCTGAAGCTCTCGTACATGAGCGAGAGCTTCAAGCTTTAGAAAAAAATGCCTTGGCCGGGACTGCCAGGGGAGATTAGCGAGCCCATGCAGGGCCCCGCCTCATAACGAGATTTCTGAAACTGCTGGGGCTCAGCCCCAACCAGCCCCAGCCCACTTAAAGCCCTTAGGTGCCTTGCCCATTATTTGTCTCCCAACTTTGGCCCACCAGAAAGTGTGCAGGCAATTGGCTAATGGAAGCAGAGGCAATGTATGTGGTTGCCTCTGACCCTGGCTTCACTCAGGAGAAATGTCTTCCTCCTTTCCTTAAATAATGACTCTGGGCAACGTGCTTCCAATGTAGAGGAGCTCAGCCATGGGAAGAAACGAATCTGCCAGGTACATTTGTGTTGACTTGGGCTGGCCGTATCTGGTACATTGTGTGCACAGGCAAGAGCTCCTTGGCAGAAGGCCTTGGTAGTATTAATGGAAAGATTAATGGAAACAATTTCTATCAACATTGAGAATTTCCATATTTTTGCAGATTTCTGCTTGCCGGTCACACGTGCAGTCATTAAGCTTAGGCAAGCAGAGCGTGTTCTGATTACTCAGGCTTTTCGTAGCTTTGGAACGTGTGATTATGGGTCATTATCAGTTCATTAACCTCTCGCTCTCTTAATCCAATGGAAATGTACAACCAGATTCATTTAAAGCGATTGTAAACCCAGTGAAAGGCAATAATGCTTACTGCGTACCGGCAAACCATTCTATCCCGCCACTGGTTCTCAGAAGCCATGTGTACACAGCTCGCGCGCAATGTGCAGCCATTTTAAAAGCTCCACATTTGAACTATATCATAGGGGTAAAACAGCTACGTTGATAGTTTGACCACGGATAACCTGCAACCCAAGTAGTTCATCGAGAGACAAATGCAGTTCATAGATATCCTTTCCAATCCCATTATACTTTATTTTGGGACTCCTAAAAGTCACACGTTCAAAACACAAAATAAACCGAACTTATAAACATATTCCAAATAAGCCCCATTGAAAAAAAAAGCAAAATATCGTTCAAATATACGCATTGTTTACACCAATTTAGATCTCATTCTTAGAGCAGCAGCACCAAAATGGTTATCAGAATAGCCCACACCTGCACCAGGTAGAAGCAAAAAATATAAGAATTCAGCTCTGCACCGCCCAAGGCCCCCATTGTGTAGACGCAGGACCAAAAAACGCTTCCTAGGAGCCACGTATAGTGAACAAAAAAACATTATGCGCATACCGCAAACAGATTTACAAAAACATAGCAAGTTCTTTTCCTCACAAATGTACTATTTGCCATATATAGTTTAGAAAGGCAACAAATGTCATCAGAAATGTCTCAACAAAGTGCAATGGTATTCTCTGTCACCAACAATAAACAGCTCGATATGTCAGAGGCTGGTGCAAGATATTCCCCAATAATGGGTTAGGACCAGAAGACACATTCCCAATTTTCACTAATACTCTTTTCAAGTATTGTTGTTCAAATTATCTTAGCATTAGTGGGGGTTCAGGTATGATATGATAGGTTATTTATAACGCGCTTAATACCCAGAGGTTTCTAAGCGCGGACCCAGGGATCGAACCTGTGGTGCTCCGTATCGTCTTGCTTCCAAGGCAAGCACGTTGCCTACTGAGCTATCCTCCCGAGACGCCTGGAATAGCAAATGTTATGTAATATGCCAGAAATATTTCTCATCCAGGCAATTGTACTAGCTAAACCAGACGGTTTCAAATTAGATCTGATAGTCTGAGTTATGATTGCCTCGTCGTTTGTGATGCTGGAAATGCTTTTGAAGGGACGGGGCCGTCTCGTCCTTGTACTACCGCTTCCCTGTGGATTTTCTGTGTTTTTCTGCACAGGGTTCCAGTTTGGACCCCTTGCAGTGCAGCTCTTCATGCTTACCTTTTGGTGAACCGTACGCATGAGATACCGTTAGGGCACCCATGGGTAGGGGTACTGCCTTGTACCCCAAGTGTATGTTTTCGGCACATGCGTGTTGACTACAGAGCAGTGAATGGGCTGGTGGCAGCTACATGCTGTCTTGTCAGTGGCTCTGGGTATCCTCCATTTTTTGGGATACCCAGGACCTGCCATAGGAATCAATGGATTCCTACTCAAAGTCAAGATGGCCACTGGTGGCCTCTTGGTTTCCTTTGCCTTACCCCCTTGTTTCTCACCGTCAGTAAAAGCCCTGACTCTGGCCTCTTCCTGTAAATGGCTGTTAGGTGGAAGGATCATATATGGCTCTGGGGATGCCTCCTGCCAAACTGAGTCGTCAACATGCATTCTGTGTTGTGGGTGTCTGGTTTTGTGACACATTGCCCTGACTGAAACTGGAATCAATGCAGTGTGGTGCATTGAAAGGCTAGGAAGTAGCCGCCAATTCACATCCTGTGTTGTGGGTGTCTGGTTTCTGGTGATTAGCCTGAATGCCTAATTGGGTGCTGCCTTCATGAATGCACTTGTGTGTGATTGGCTGGCTGAGCCAGGCTCAGCCGGAATGAATGGGAACTGTTTGTATAACAGGGGGCCACACACTCACCTCCTGGTCAGAAACTGAAACAAGAAACCTGAAGCAGAAGCTGAAGTCATCTTGAGCTTGTGTCCTGGCATCAAGATGGAGGAAGACCGCTGCGGCTTAATCTCTTCATCTAATCCAAAAGCTGCTGTGCTGATTCATGGAGTGAACCAGAGATGGACCTCAACACAGCAACCTCTTCCCATAGCTACCAGGGGACATTGTGCAACTGCTGCTCTTCACTCAAAGTATCCTGGAAGCCAGTCCTGTGTGACTGCCATCCGGAGAAGGGATCTCTGTGGGTCCAGTCCTCCTCCATGAATCTTGAAGCCAAGAAATCCATCTGTGTTGCACAGGGTCCGGAAGAGTGTTTGTGACCACTGGAATCCGAGCTGCTGAGTATTGCCTGGAAAAGGAGGTACCCTGGCATAGTGCTGCCTGACACACGGATCTGATCTGGAAAACTTCAAAATACCTGAATAATCCTTTATTATGTCCCTGCCATGACACCTATCCACTTTTCCATGGAGGAGAAGGTCCAGGGTCGCTGTCTGCAGAGGAGTGTCTGCCGGTGGGTTTCCCACCACTGAATTTCAAAGAAGATGTCCTGAGGGTCCACACTTGGTGAAGGTCTGCAGTCCAGTCCAGTGGTGCTGTCCACATCAACAGAAGTCATCCTGAAGTCTGTGCAACACCAAAGAACCGAAAGGCGGTAAACTGTAAAATCGAAACAGGACCCCCTTTTTTACTACTACATCCGTCGCCACTGAAAGTCATCCATGGCCACCAAGGGTCCTATATTCTTCAGCCAGGCCTTATCGAGGTCCACAGCAAGTGTTACCTTTGTGGGACATCCACAGCCAGCCTAGCAACCCAACATAGTAGACCACCATGAAAAAACTGGATTGCTGCTTTCCGACAATGCTTGGTTCCCTTCTGCTTCTAGTCACTGACAGCCAAGCGACAACTTCTTCCAAGGGGGTGGGGGTGCCATCCTCGAGGGGTCTCATCAAGTAAAGCCAAGAAATTCCATCGCTCCACATTCCAAGTCATCCAAGGTACTGTGAAGAGGAAAAGCATCTTCCACCCTCAAGATTCATCCAGGCGTCCAAGATTTGTGTTGAATCCTGTTCTTCTGTGACTTCCCAAGTACTTTGGGGTAGTGGTATCTGTAGAAAGGGAAGCCGACTATTAATGAACATATTTGGACTGGGCTGTAGTATGCTACATAAAGTACACCTTAGCTTTTCCTTACAGGTTGCTCAAGGGGGTGGGGAGGCTCACACAGTATTGCATTTTTACACTAAAGAAAGCATTTGGACTATGTTCTAATTAATACTTGCCTATTTACAGTAACGTTTCATGAAGTTAAACCTTGCCTAATAATTTAAATGCTTTTTAATAACTGTCAGCAGTTGGTGCATTACAATTGAACTTAAAGTGAACAGTGGAACCACATAGAACTGTAGATATTAACTTGGTACCTGTTTGGATTTAGAACTAGGGCAGCACCCAACATATTATGTGGACATTCCTTTGTGGAGAGCTTGGGGATTCACTGTACATAAAACCCAGCCTCCTGTGAGTCTCAGCCTGGCAGCACGCCTAATGTTAAAAATGGAGAGCCTTGGCTGGGGTGGTCTGTGCATCTACCCCAACTATATAGTGGGCAACAGTGCAGATACCCCCTTCCAGTCTTTACATCATTCAACCGTATCATAATGCTTAAGAGTGTAGGTTGTGCAGCCATCTCATCAGTTAAAAAGGAATTACTTAGGTCTGCGTGTTTTACTGTACTCAAATGTCCCCATTTGTCCACACCTTATTTAGCTTGTGGTATAGATTTACTTTCAAAGAACTCCCTAAAATCCTTAGAATGCACTGCTAGATTGTGTAATGTTTATAGGCGTTTTCTCTATGTGTACCAAACAAAAAAAGCAATCCTAGAATCTTAGCCCTTAATAATCACACTGTCTGCAGAATCTCAATTTTTACCTTTGCCACAAATTGGTTTGCATACGCTACGTTTTATTTTTGCAACAAGCATAATATTAGATTTTTTTAGAGCTCCACTCTAGACCCATGCATTCATGTGAGAAGAATATGCAGAAACCAGGTTTTATAAAGATAATGGAGGCTGGGTGTCAGGCTTGTGCCACAGGCTGCGTGCCAGAAGCGGCATCTCATGCGTTCTCTTGTCCTCCCGGCAGCGCTTAGAAGAAATCATCCAGTGGTCAGGCATCCATGCCTTGGTTTTCACAGATGGTCCTTTCATGTATCCACTAAATCCCCAATGCAGAAACGTTCCCAGGCCCGAGGGCTTTACAACTGGAAGTTACCATGCAATTGTGATGTCCATTGCACGCCTGGTACAGCACACTCCGCGCAAGGGGCGGAGCTAGGAAGGTTCACGTACGAACAGGTACTTAGACTTCTGGCTCCCTTACGCCGCTGCTTCTGATTTCGAATGAAAATCGCAGCTTTTGTTTCTTGCTTTAACCTTGAGATACTTTGTTGCCAGATGCTTGCTTACTCTAACAGATTGCCCTTGTTTAGACCCTTGTACCTAGACTTTGTAACCTTTGTGAAATGACCTCGGACTGCTTACAGACTTTGCTCATTCCTGTTGATTCTGCATCTTGTTTAGTCCCGCACGGCCACAACCCGAACCGCTCCTACGGACCGCCCATCATGTTTGATCTCCTTGATTCCTGCACAACGACGACTAGGAACGCTTCCTTGGATTGATTCTGGAACTCTGGAAGACTGCATAATAGACCACATCAACCTGATTGCATCCTAAGTGTGTCCCTGCCAAACCACTCACTGCGCTTTGACTAGATACTTCCACATTTGGTGCAAGTACCGTTAGGCGTCCTTGTTACGTCGTGACAGGTGGTTACCCGGAACTAGAGACTAATACCACATACCATTTCAGGTGTCTGTGTGCCGTCGTGGTTAGTTCTGTTTGGCGGAGTACACCTGGTGCATCAAGTATAACCCTTACTGATCGGCTTCCTTGGTATTCTTACATAACACACAGGAAGTCCCATATCCTTGTACCTGATACTGCATCTAAAGCCCATAGACCATATTACATTAAATTACTCTGTCTTGTAGGTTCTATCCTGAGGTGCTTAACAGACAGCCATGTCCACTATCTAAAGGGATAACCAGCTCTATACAGGTTAGAATTTCTATTCTCCGTTTTCATCTGTATTGTCTGGCACTAGTGCAGTCAAGTAACTGTGTTATCTGCTCCATTACAGTTTGCCGGTGTTTCGTGTTGTGCTCAATATTCAAATTAATTGATCCCTCTGCATGTGAGTTCCATTCAGAGGGGTACATTTGTAGGAAGAACTCTTCGGCTACACTTCGAGTTCAACTACCAGAATTCTGACACTGGGCTACTAGAAATGCATCATCTGCATACGTAAGGACGGGGATCTTTCTGTTTGTAATTTATGGAATGCCAGCTGTTGCGACAAAGAATTTGCATGCAAATGAAAAAGCAGGGATGCAAGAATGCATCCATGTCATACCCCTTTGGTACTTCTTAAATGCTTTATCATGTCAGCATCACACCTGCACATGACCCTCGCACGTGGGCTAAAATAAAATGCAATCACAATGGTCAGCAGGTGTTGAGGTATCCCCATGTTCAACAGTTCAGCCCCCAACAGTTCTCTATTTACACTGTCAAATGGTAAAGTGAGTTCCACATATTCCACAAATTCTTTTATCCAGCCCCACAAAGGTATTTAGCACTTAGAGAGTATACATTGGGGCACTGCACTTCTGTTCCTAGCCCTTCTCTGAGACCAGATTGGGTTTCCACCAATATATGTTTC
Organism: Ambystoma mexicanum; assembly: GCF_040938575.1. Classification (NCBI taxonomy): domain Eukaryota; kingdom Metazoa; phylum Chordata; class Amphibia; order Caudata; family Ambystomatidae; genus Ambystoma; species Ambystoma mexicanum. The sequence goes on from NC_090935.1 coordinate 1,435,460,090, forward strand.
TCCTCTGCCCAGTCTGCTCAGCGCAAGTAAATAACTCTAGCAGAAAGCTCTGCTGTCTTGTGCAGAAATGAAATTGGCCTTCATGAAGATGGAGCTGATTTCCAGTCCTTTCTATACAGAGAGACAATTAGACTGGTGGTACGCCATTTAGGGGGAATTAAAATACAGTTGAAAAAGGTTTGCTCACCAAGCTGACAATAGAGATAGTGTATATTTACATAAGTCAAATGCCCTTGCATCAGGACCCAGAGTTTTACCAACAGACCGAGTGCTGAATGCTCGCTCAACTTTCTTTATATTAAATTGCACCATATCTGCAGGGGGTGGAGGCTCCTTGTCGGTACAATCTGCTTCTCCGATGAGACGACTGGAGAACTTTGATTAATGAGCAACCCACACATCCAGCCTGATGTGAACAGGAATTTCCAAATTCCTTGTTGTAAAATGTGTGAGTTGGGTAACTAAACGCCAAAACAATGGTGAGTTTCCTGTCACAGCTGCCCTCTCTACCCTATCCCAGGTATCCTTTTAATGCTTGCTTTGGCCAAGAAACTTTTTATATATTCCCCGCACTCCATCTTCTACTAGCTTGATCCTCCGGCAGGGCAGGACGGAGTAGATCTTTAAATCCTCACATATCCAAGATTTTGCATAGTTTTCTGACTTGCTAGAATTCTCCTGCTTTAGGACAGCACCAATTGCCTCTATACGTGATCTATACAAACTACGTTTCACATTTTCAGGATTGTTATGATCTAAACAACAGTTATATTCGTATTTGTTTTTTAATGAAGTATTTCTTGGTTGATGGATTAGCATTTAACATGCCTACCATTGTCTGATGCCTCTAGGGAAATGTCCACTTCGGAGACTTTCTTAAGCACCTTATTCTCATAAGCCAATATACGTTCCAACAGGTTACGTTCACTTTTGCTTCGCTTCTCTGCTTCTAAGTATTTAGTGAGCCCCACAATGATGATGGAAATATAAAGTAATCTATTATGATTCTCATACACCCATTATCAACTGTAAACTGGTGCCAGGCGTCACCTGAACTATGACAGTTATTTGGTCTATGCCCGTGTTTCAGAAGAACGAGCAAACATAGCCTATGCTTAATGTAAGACAGAGGGTCTGTTAAAACAGGAGAGGGGATGTCAAAGACTGCCTCTTCGGTTTTATCTCCAGTAATGTCCAGTCCATCACTCCATTTTTAATTAAAGGCACCAGCCTGCAGAATGAATAACTTACTATGATCGATCTTTCCTAAAGTTTGCATTACAAATATGCAATGTTATCCATGAAGTTAACCGCTTATATATTTCCAGTGGCTTCAGTGTAATGCACATTTTGTATTGCCTCTGAAACCTTCAATGCCATGAGCATGAGTCCCTATCACTTTTAATTTTAATTGTCTTCATTTGGAATGTTTGGCAGCCCTGCACATTTATCAAATCAGAAGCCCATGTTTCTTAAAATATCAAAATGTCAAATGTTGGCTCACTCTGTCACTCTGTAGTCGTCTCCCAATGGCTAATACCACATGGGGGAATCACTGCCCTCCTACTTTGTGGGTAGTCAAGATAATATATACAAAAGGAAGGATGCTAAAGTGCTTCAGCCTATAGTCACGAATATGGATATGTGCCCAATACTAATTTAAACAATATATATATATTTCATATTTTATTATACATACCACACACATAAAACACTAAAATTCATGTAAAAAACTATGTAAAAGATCATGTAAAAAACTCACATTCCACAGTAATACACATATGTATACACAAATCGTCAATTGTGGAGAAGATCTCAATATCTCAATGACACAAATTTACAATCACTTCAATGTGTAGATTTTGTAGACAATTCAATTGAAAAACATAGCCCGATTTGCACAAGTTTCTGTCCCAACAGCGTAGTTAATAGATGGACATTCATCAGGGGGGTAGATAACTTCTTCTTGTGAGTTTTGTCTGTATGGCAATGTGTGGAATTGAACTTCCTGGGACCCTGGTCTTTGTATATTTCCTAATGGGATGAAGGCACAATTTTAATATACTCAAAAAGTCGTATGATTAGACCTCGAAAAACCTCGGGCATGAGGTATAGCTCAAGTGGAATACCTACTTGATACGCTTGGACTTGATTTTCCAATCGCTCAATGCAACCAAAAGTGTTGCTGAAACTGGCTTCCTTAATGGGGAATGTCAGTCTTCCACCTGCTACCCTTAATTGTGTCAAGTGCTCATCAACGAAAAAACCTTGTTGGTAAATTTGGGTTTAAAACGATCTTGGGAATTGAGCGACCATACTAATTGTATGTTACCCAAAAAAAAGTGTCTCCCACCCCTCGCCTCAAAAAAGTGGCCCACCCCTTGCCTCACAACCTTTGGCCTCTGATGACATCACCAGAGGTGATGTCATTTGACCCCACCCCAAAGTGGCATCCCGGGAAGCGATGAAACATGACCTTTCAACCCTTGACAAAACAGGAAGTGGCATCAAATAGCATTGTTCCTAAATACACTGCGAAAAATATGTTTTTTGAAAATAATAAAAATTGAAAAACTTTTTTTTCCTATTTTGTTTTCTAAATCGTTCCAGGCATGGCCAGAAACCGGCCCCCACTCCCCAGGGACGATTTTGGTCTAGCCACGGCCGAAACGCTGAGGGGCCAATCCAACCCTGGTTATATATTTAGTCACATGCCCTTGTCGATAAATCTACATTGGTAAGACAAACGGAAAGTGTAAAACCAGAATGATCGAGCACAAGAGTTGCTATATTTGTGACTATAGGCTGAAGCACTTTAGCATCCTTCCATTTGTATATATTATCTCTGCCTGCTATATTCCACCATAGCATATTGTCCTCCTAAATAATACTCTGGGATTCCAAGGATTTAAGAGGTTCAATATAATCCTCTTGGATTCTAGATGGCCCTGTCCCAATATATGCATCATCACTTCGTTTATTTAATTGAATTAGAGACCATTCAATTCTTTTGCTGGAGATTCACAATCATCAACATCCCAGTACTGTCAGATGCTGCTTCGATTAAGTGCTTGGAAGCAGGACTTAGATGCCCTTTCCAATGTACAACAGAAGAGTGATGCCATTCCCAGTCTGTCCATTTTCAGGAAGGAAGATGGGGTACTCAGATGGAGTTTTACTTGGAACAGGAAAACGTGTGCGGGATCAGTTAAGCACTCACAAGCATTGGGCCATCATTTCCCCATTGCAAATGTCTGGTTGTTTTTGGTTTCTGGAAGCCATGGTTTTTGTTGAATTTGTTGGCAGGGTGGAGAAGGCGGGTTTCATGGTGTGTTGGGGATGCAGAAGAGGTGCAAGGAAAATGGTCTTTTAAAGACAGGATTCTGAAACCTCTGGCTCTCCAGATGTTTTACACCACGACTCCTAGGACCGCTCGGCATTACCTACACAGAGTAAAGCTGATCGGAGTTGTAGACCAAAACATTTGTCGAGACAAAGGTTGCAGATTCCTTTGCAAGGCACATTTTTGCTGTTTGAAGGTGCTCCTGGGATGGCCGTACTGGGAATTGTCAGAGACTTCCTTTTTCCCTTCTCTGGGGCTTTGCAGATAGCGCACGCTTTTGAACCATGACGAAACCAAATGGTGAGGGATTGGAAGCCTGAATTTGAAACGTAAGCAATCTTAAGGTGCACACTAAAGCTTGAACTACCTAGAGGATGCATTACTACAGCAGCTAAGCCAAGCATCATAGGGGGTATTCTGAGAAGATCTCTGAAAAAGAATGCTGAATGTGTGTGTTACTGCACATTCGGTATTCACAAATCTACTGAATCCGATTTTACTGAATTAGGGGAGCAGGGGATGCAGGGTTGTCCCCCGCCCCCATGTTCAGTAATATAGGATTTTGGGGTTGCAGTGTGTCCCCCACTTCCATTACATGGATGGCGGAGGACAATATAGTTCCCCCAAAAAACACACAAAAAAAGCACCCTGCAGCGCCAATTCCGACCCACGTTGAGAACAGGGAACTGACGTCGCTGGGGGAGGGCTAGTGTCGCGGCACGGGAAAGAACCGTGTCGCGGAAGTAAGTAGGGATAAAAGAGTAATACGTAAGAGGGATGCAGGCAAAAGTGATCTATGTGATAACAGCGTGCCACCATTTTCGGATTCGACATTTCCGTCATCAAAATGTTGGGCTATGCATGCAGTGATCAAATAGATCCACATAAGGGCACCAAATAGTGATTCTAGGAGATCCCTACGGGCCTCAGACTGCCTTTTAAGGCATCTTTAAATGCTACCCTGGATGTGAATATCATAGGTGTGGTAATATGCCCCCACTGGTACATATAACCTTCATTAGAGCCCCTGTGTACATAGTATGCATCATCCCCTCCACCCTTGCACTCTCTGTGCTCCTCGCATCAGGTTCAACCTTCCAGCAAGGGTGTTGGTCAACCACACTGCCCTCTCGTCCACTGAAATAAGTTTTACAAATGGATGGGCCATGACATCAACCTTGTGAGATCTTTTCTCTTATGATAAGAAAATCATATTACCATGCATTTCATCAAAAGATAAAGAACATCCTTCACCCCCGAAGTAGTCCATGGGCGAGTGGCCAGTATGGTAAGTGCGGAAGGGGCATCATTCTGGAAGAAATGTCACTGGTACTAAATGGTCACTCCATCGCTGCCAGTTCTGCACAGGGGGAAATGGCGGCAGTCTCTGCATTATTACCGCTAGTGTGGAATTACTGTCAGTACTATATACAGTCGGCTGCAAATAATAGTGTATGTTCTGCAGTTCCATAAGCTCTGTAAGTTATTAAAATGCAATATCGATGGTAAAATAATCATGTCAAATGCGATTCCTGGGCTCATCAGTCAGAAGCAAACCTTTTGCTGCGCGTTTTTTGATTTCCTGTAATACCCATTTTACTTGGCGGCAGCTTTTAACAGGTAAGGCGATATTTAATACCAGCTCACCCTAGTTTCGTCGTATTTTCCATAATTTCATTCAGTTTTGGGGTCTGATATTGCAATGCATTTGCCATTTATAGTATTTTTTTTCCACTGGTGGTAAACCGGTGGCGCAGATTTGACAGTCTATGGATGATTTTTTAGTACTGTACCACCGGCAGTATTTAACAATGGCCATTTGCAGTAGCATTATCACCGTTTACGGGGGAAAAGGCGAACAGGCTGGTGGCTTCTTTGAAGTTGTTGACACAATCAAAAAGCGATTGACAGTGTGCTTGAGAAACTGTCATTCAGATGACCTGCACACATCACTACTGTGCACAAACACCTCAATAAGAGGGACTAGAACCCAAGCTTTTAAATAGCAAAGTTCTGATAGTCTTTGTGCAAATAAAAGAGTGCAAAGGAAAGTTCACTCTGGGATACTATGTTCCAAACAGCACCTTCATTGAAGGGGTTAAAATGTGGCCAGAAGAAAAAGATGTCACAGAAGGAACATGTGGGTGCAGGTCACCCAGTTAATGGCGTTTAGGGTTTCACTGGAAATGGGCCTGTATGACCAACCACGTATCCAGTTGGAGTATCACTGCACAGTGTACGGGCTGAATTACTCAGCACTGGTGAGTTGATGAGTCGGGCGGGAAAACAAGAGCGCTGTGTTTCTCTTAGACGGCACATTGTCTCCATGGCCGTTTCCTTCATTGCCATGGCATTCCCCACACACATTGGGACTGGAATGCCAGGCTTGGACTTCAAGCGGCTCCACGGGGGACCTTCATTGGCCTTATCCCCAGTGAAGCCTCCTAGAATGTACACGGCTCACTCCGCTGACACCATGCAAGACACTGGAAACATTTACCGGCGTCCACCCCCTGGGGCTTGACTCACCCTCAGCTGCGGAGCTTTCATAGCCCTAGTGTCCAAGCGGCACTCTTCTCAAATAAGAATCTAGGTATCCTTGCCCAAATATATAGGCGGTAGACCAACAGTTTCATGGGAGTTCTAGGGCTGGAGAATTAACACAGTTGGCTCTCTGCAATCCCAGGAACTGTTGATCAACAGAGATTAAAACGCAGACTCTGCTGGCTCCATGGCTCGCCAGAACTTCTTATGCTGAACCCTTCATTGATTTACAGCAGTCCACCACCCGTCCTCTTCTTCACCCCTTGCCTACAGTCTTCTGCCTCCCTCGCTTATACACCCTGACCCCTCCATTGATCTAAAGAAGTCTCAATCTCCTCCGCTTCTCACATTGCCCATAAATTGATCTAATGCTCCTGTCTCCCTCTTCTTCCCGCCCTCACACTCTATGGATCTGAAGAAGCCCATCTCCTTCTTCTACCTCTTCCCCGCTATTAATCTAAAGATGCCCGTCTCCCTACCCGCACCTCCGTTGATCTAAATCACACAGTCTCCCTCTCCTTCCCACCTTGCCCCTCCATTGATTTAAAACTCTCTGTTGCTCCTTGTTTCCTCTCTCTGCTCCTCCATTTCTCACACACTCTCTGCTCCTCTTTTTAGCTGGTCTCTCTATTCTTCACAGGCTTTCCTCTCTCTTCCAATTTTCATTCTGCCTCCTCGTTCAACATTGACTGTCTATTCTCTCATTCTCATCCTTTCCTCCCATCTCTAAATCTCTGTCTCCCACCTTGTGTGCTCCTCCCGTCCCTCTATATTCGACAAGCCCTCTCACTGCTTTCATTTTTGGCATGCCCCTCCATCCATGGCAGGCTGATGGTCTTTGCTCTTCTGGTTACTCATGTCTGTTTTCTTCAGAGACGTTCTTCTTCATACGTTTCCCTTCCATTTTTCACAACTTCACAGCCTCCGCTCTCCTGTTCATCTGGTTCCCATATTCTTCATATGCTCCCCCCCCTTGCCTTTTTAGCATACTCCTGCCTTCTTCAAATATTGTGCATATTTCCTCTTCTAGACATCTTGGCCCCCTTTTGCCAGAGGATATCTGTTAATACTCTGTTGTCGGACTAAAGCTGGTGCAAAAAGCGGACTTCAGACTCATCCATCCCTTGTCTTCTAGAGACAATGTTTCTCCAGGTCGGTGATCTCTACGCCGTCTGTCATACCTGTGGAGGGCAACCACTAAGTACCCAGCCAGACAAATCTAGAGATGGGACCCCGAAAGAGCTCTGTGATACCCAATATAGACCCCGGGAGACATGTGTGGACTTCTTCTCATTGTTAGAAAGTAATGTGACCCAGGATTTTCAGAATGAAGGAAAGGGCTATAAAGGGTATGATAGTAAAAAAAGACAGCATTTTAAAAATGTTTGTAAATTAGTCAATGGTTTTTTGGAGTACATGTTGGTCACGCTGGAGCAGTTCCTAGAGTCAGCTCAAAGGTTGGGCGCATATCAGCATTTGATTTAAATACCTACTTTATTATTATCACAACAGAAAGTTCTAGCACACTACAAAATACAACCCACCCTGTCAAGGAATGCAGAGGACAGACAGTTTCCAAGAAGGAAAATGGATGCACTCTGGATACTGACAGGAGGGAAGCCAGTATAGTAATTAATCGCAACAGTTTAAGGATACTTGGTTTAAACACAAAGGGAGCAATGGGTTGTAAAAGGTCACTAGGGGCCTTCGGAGAAGGACCAGGGGGACAGATCCAAAACGTACCTTGTGCTGGTTCTTGGTGCTGGACAGGGTCGAGTCAGTTTCAGGGTGCTTTGCAGCTTCTGGGACAGAGTTCAAGATGGGAGACAGCTGCGGGTATCAGGCAGCAGGCAGTTCGACGAGCGAAGCTGGACAGACAGCTGCAGGATGGCCCACATGGTGGCTCAGGGTTAGGAATTATTGTCTCACAGCTGGTCAGCGGTTCTGAAGCACTGGTCAAGGTGTTTCGGACGACGGTGTTAGCGGCTGCAGCGTAACACAGTCAGCTGGGCAGTCGGTTGCAGCTCGAGGGGCCCGACTTCCTCAAAAATGTCTTTTAAGGCATACATCAGTGGATGCCCGTCGATGCACTTCTCCTAGCTTCTTCACTGGGCTTGTGTTGTCCTTTAAGGCAGACACCCCAAAGCTGAGGAGAGTGTTGCAGGCAGCTGCCTTGTCCTTGTTTTGGTTCAGAGACTCTGTGGCACTTCCCACCTAGGAAGCTTGCTGCAGAGCCTAGCAGGGCACTCTGCGTGCTGGCTGGGTACCGGTTCTGGAGCTGCTGTAGCATCCTCTGGATTCAGTATCTCCCCCTGTTCCCTGAGAGATGTTTTGGGGAGGGATCTTGCTTCCCTCTTGGAGGCCCTGGCCTTCCTTCACTGGAGGAACATGTTACACAGACTCTACCTTCAACCAGGGTCCAATGATGATTTCTTCTTATCTGCTTCTGGTGAAGCCTTCAGATGACCTGCCAAAAGAGGGGCTCAGCCGACTTTTAAAGCCAAATGAGCCACAGTGGGCCCCCACCAACAATCTGCTGTATGCATGAGGTCATAACCAGAGTGCTTTGCAACAGAAAGGGTCAAGGGGTGAAAACATGTAATACTAAATCGCATCCATCTTCCTGTCTGTTGTGAATCAAAAGGTTTCTCTGGTTAATGGAGATCTCTGTGGTTCCTGTTAAAGCGGCAGGTCGCCCTTGAAGCTGCCGCGAGACCAGACTTTCTGTCTCCATCAAACCACATACTTCTACCTTCTGAATAGGGTCTCCATGCAGGGATGGCTACTGTAAACATGCAGTCCCAGACATGACATTTCCCTGTCAATCGATACTGAAGGTGGGAGCTGGCATTGGGTTGACACAGTGCATATGAAAGGGTGTTGAGGGTTTCCTGCCTCCTTTGTTAGCCTCTGCAGCCAGGCCCCATGTGCGCCCATTTAAATTAAACTGTGATTAGTATGTTAATAATGCCACCAGCTACAGGTCTCAACAAAAGGACAGGGCAGATCCATGGAACCTTTGTTAGTTAATTAGGCTGGCCACGGCAGGGGGAAGGTTTGGTCCTCCCCCTTCTGAGATGACATGGTATACTCCTGGCTGTCATATCCCAACTAAATATGACAGAGAGGACTGTGTCTGCAGGCTGTGTCCACCCCATGCAGTGAGCATAGGAAAATGTGTGCAGATTAGCCCCACACATTTTCTGGAGGTTCATCTACAATCATTCAATTTCATTTAAAAGTTCAAAAAAGCCCAGGCGATTGCACACCCACCGTACGGATGGTGAAATTCCTCACAGGGTGGTGCTGATGTTCTGGGCTATTTGGTCAAGTGATCAAGCTGGCTGGCATAGAGTTCCAAGCTGGTAGAGGCCACAGAGGGAGCCATATCAGGAGGCAGACGGTGCAGACTGAGGTCCTTCCGGTGTCCTAGTATTGATTCCGGGGGCGGGGACAGGTGAGGTAGTGGGCACCGTTCCCCCCTCTGTACCCCTGGCTGTCTTCATTCATTACCTTCTATTTTCATGCTATTTATAATTTTTGATTGTTCATGATGACTACTTGTTTGACGTGTATACTTTGATTTGCTGGTTAATGTCGCAATTTTGATTAAAAAAAGCAGACAAAGCAAGATTTGTGGATGTCTCCTTGGCGGGGCGGGCACTTACCCCGGTGCCGCCCATAATGGCAATCCACAGATATATGCTGGGGCAGCGTGGTTGGGGGAGTGGGGATGGGCCAGCCGGGAGAATTCACCCTCTTTTAATGTGAAGCGTAGTGACATTATCCTTGGGCATCACATGGCGATGGTCGGGGCAGGCTTGTTTCGTAAGCTTTGGCTGGTGCAGTGGGGTCGTAGCAGAAAGGCGGCATCATACAACGTGCTGCTCTGATGAGTAGATGCCATCGCCTTCCTGAAGTGCCTCTGCCGATACGTGCCCGCTGCCAAGCTGCCCAGAGAAGGAGGAGGAAACCCGGGATCTCTTTCCCGCCCACCCTCCCTTAGGTTTGTGCGTGGAGAGGTGATAGCTTGGGTGCTTTACTTTGCCCTTATGGGTGGTCCCAGTTTTCGGGGCCAAACAGTGAAGTTCTCAAGCCAGCACTCACTGGAGGGTTCCAAGCAGGTAGGGGGACACAGGGCGGACGGGGCGTGATCAGGAGGCAGACTGTGCAGTTTGAGGGGTTTCTGGCCTCCTGGTATCTCTCCAAGAGGGGCCGAGGGAGGGTCCCCTACTCCCCTTCCATGACTCCCGGATGTCATTATTCTGTAGCTACTGTTTATATGCTGCTTATAATGTGCCATTGCTCATAGAGACTACTTGTTTGGCGTGTATACTTTGATTTTCTGGTGAATGTCGCAATTTTGTTAATAAAGAAAGATGTGGGTGTGTCTCCTTAGCGGGCACTTAGCCCTGCTCTGCCTATAAGGTGCAGTGCTCCATCAAGGGTGACAGCAGCGTCTCTGGATGGGGTCCCCAACAATGCAATATTCTCTCCCATTGCATCTCAGATTCGAGTCAAATGACATTACCTTCAGAATATGCCTTAAACGCACATTTTAAAAAACTAAGCAGTCAATGACTTCTCCCCTTGGAGTAAGGAACAGCGCAAGAGACGATTAGATGTGCGGTGCATGCTTTACATATGATCACACTCACTGTCTCGCCCAACTCTGTGCTAATCTTTTGCCCCCGCTCCTTGTGCACTCCATCCTCACGCTACCTCTACGCAAACGTCTCTTTGCCCGAGTTTGGCGGGATTTAAATACTTGTCCAAATACAATAGTAGAAGCAGGTAACAGTAAAGCGCGGTCAAAGTGTCCAATACATTTAATTTAATGTATTATTAATGTGTTACAGTTTATAAATAAACTTTCCACATGATTACATATTATATATACATAGTCCAATAACAAGAAAAGGAAAAAAAATAATTTCATGTTCATAATTAATACACATAAAACTTGCTAAAACTGTCATGCTTTCAGACTCACCCAATCACGACCGGGTGATATGCAGGCGGCGCAGAGAAACATGGACCCCTCCCGCGATCACCTCTGCTCGATCGTTAGTGAGACGCTGCACTATGAGGCATCCCTGACGTCGATTTCCACGCCTGCAGTGGGGATTGCCTTGGAGACTGCAGGCACGGAGGAGATCACCACTCCATACTGCGGTCCTCCGCTCGACGCGGATTGTCACGAAGAAGGGGTCATGTGACATGGCTTCCAGGAAACAGGCACCAAATGAACCAGTGGATCACGTGACCAAGTGAAAGATCACGTGACCAGGAAATCCAACGAATCAGGAAGACTGCAATAAAAGGGGCTTGGCCTTTGCACACATTGCTTCTCAGCTGATCTCTCGGCGTTTAGCGATTTCCTGCGTTTTGAACTTCATGCTTATCGAATTTCTTGGATTTTGGACTTTCTTTTTCTTCTGGATTGCCCTCAAATTTTGACGCTTGGAATTTTTCTGACCTGTATAACTGGATTATCTGAACTTTGAACTGTTTTCTTGGATTGTTTATGGATTGACCTTTGGATTTGGCGCTTGATAAACCTTCAGCTACCTTTCGTTTGAACTCTTGGAACACTGTCAAGAACTGTGCACCTACAATCAAACCCTCTCCTCTCCCTTCAGATCTCGTGGTCCCGTTCTCCCTTCTGCACTACTCATCTGTCCCTTGGGGGAAAATACACTTAGGTTCAAGTCACTCATCATTCACCTCCAGGGTAGGTCTTTCTTATTATGTGTTTATGCTTGTTGTGAATACCGTGTAGCCATTAGCTAACCTGGTATTTTCTTTGCTGCCACCCGGGACCTGGAGTTTCCCATTTACCCCCCACCTGTGGCTCCAATAACCGGTCAGCGAGTACTTTGCCCCTCTCTGACTGGTGCTTGGGGACAGAGGTATACTAATCCACATGGCCCTCAGGATTTGACAAAAACCATAAAAAATGCCTAAAACTCAATACATTCAATAAGATAAGATCTAAAACATTATCATATGTATATCCATAAATAAATATTCAGTCTGCATTTCATTCCCTAAAACGCTAGCTAAGCACGAGAATAATTCCCAAGCGATACAATTGTCTCAAATAGAGATACCCAATAGTCTCTCGATCTCTAACCACACGTTATACATTGCTATTAAGCATTTCAAATTTGTGGAATTCAAGTTTCGCCACCAAAATATTTCCTCCTTTATATGCTCCATATTATGCACATATTTCCCATAATATCTTTTATAAGTATTTAGCATTCTCGAGCAACCAGTTAACACATGTTGCCCTGACTCAATTATTATTTTGTCCTCACATAATCTACAGCATCGCTCCTCATCCGTTCATTTATTTATTACCCCAGCATTTTCTAATACTGGTAGATAATTGATCCTGGTAAGTAAAATAAATCGTTGAAGTCTAATGCTAGGACATAAGTTTAAATACTGTTGAAGCTTTTTGTGTGTATATAGAATATACTTCACAAAATGATATTTTTTTAGTTGTTCTAAATGGGCATAATTATCTATCCAGTCAGCCAAGTCAATTTTCCCTGACAAGGCAGATTTCGCTGCTGGGGAAAATATATCCTGGCGACAGCTCCAATTTATAGTGTGCAGATAATTTTCAATACTGGTTTATAATAGCAATCTCTTAGCTTCCATACACAATTCTTGCCATAAAGAGACAAACCATTGGTTACAAGAAGTACTGTTAAGCTTCAAAAAGAGTTCTGTCCTTTTCTTAAGCACCATTGATTTCAAGGATAACAACCCCAGTTCAAGTCTGATGATGGCCATCGGAATACAGGAGGGGAGGCCCAAAACTTTTTTCCAACATTTGCCCACCACCACCTGTAGCCACTTAAGGTACATTTTTTGTAGGGCCTCAAGGCCATAAATTATCATAGAGGTGAAGACCTGCTGGACCAATAGGCGAGCCGCCCAGATGCTAAATCCCCATGGGTCAGAGAAAATCGACAAACCAAAGCCGTGATTTGAGCTGCTCACATTTTGCAAGCTTGAATACAGTGCAGATAGTCATTGGTCATCTCAAACTCAATGCCCAAATATCTATAGGAAGGGGTATAACATATAACATATTCTAGCACTTCAAGTCTTATACAAGCAATCTTTTTGCTGGAGAAAACCATAACTGAGTCTTTTCCACGTTGATTGCTAGCTCATTCCTTTTACTATATAACCAGAGTTCTGTCGCAGACCACTAAATGTATGGTCAAGAATGACCAGATCGTCTGCATATGCAAGTACCGGGCATCTTTCTGCCCCCATACGAGGTGCACAGTTATGTAGCTCGAGTATAGCTAAGGGGAGGTCATACACAAATAGATTGAATAGTGTTGGTGCAGTGAAGCACCCCTGTTTAACCACTCGATTCTTCTCCACTTGTGCTGTCATGTTACCTTGTGAATAAAGCTTTAGGCAAACCGTACTGTTGTCATGAAGAAGTCTAAATAGTAAAGAAGACCTTGGGGGCAGCCAACCATTTCTAGTTTAGTCCAAAGTAGCTCTCTGCGTACTCGGTCAAAAGCCGCTTTAAAGTCTACAAATAAGGCATAAATAGGGGTGTTCCCCTTTTTTCTGGCATTCATACACAAGGTGTCCAAAATAAGCAGATTGTGCGTAGTGGAGTATCCCTCTCTGAAACCACTCTGGAAACGATAAAGAAGACCTCTCCGATTGATCCAACTTTGAAGTTCTTTTAATAGAAAACTGGCGAAAATGTGCTAGTGCAGTCCAGCATGGACAATAATCTATAATTAGCTGGCTCTAACGTGTATCCTTTTTTATGTATTGGGATCAATATTGCCCTCCGCCAAGAGTATGGGATTTTCCCTTCACAGAAGACTTTTTCATACAGAATCTTCAGAAGCTCTGCCCAGAACCTCGGCTTGTTTTTCAGAGTGACATTAGCCAAACCATTTGGCCCTGGTGCTCGGGATGATTTTAATTCTTTTATTTTATTTATAAGTTGGTCAACCGTAATCGAGAAAGGAGGGACAGGAGGAATAATCTTCCTTATGATGCTACTTTTCTCTCCCTTATCAATATTACGTTCTAACAAAAATCTTTCCCATTTCTCAGCACCGATAGGATTGATCATGGGGGTTTTCCTGTTACACCGAGCATCCCCCAATATTGCCCATATATCACGAGTTTTCTTAGTGCATAAAACACGCACCGTGTCCTGCCATTGCTTGAGTTTATTTAGGTATCTTTTTTGCTTAATCCACATTTTGTACTTATTCTTAAGCAATCTACTCAGAGTATGGAAGGACTGTATATTAGGGCAAGATTTCTTAGCTTTTCGGATTGCTGCTCTAAGTGATCTTTCAGCATCCCTAATTTCCAAATCATACCGGTTTACCTTAAATTGTTCAGGTCATGATAGTCCCATACTCGAAGAAGCATGTTCAATGGAAAAAGCAGATATCCAGTTCTCGATGTTATCTATTGTCATTTCCTGGAAAATGGCTATCTCTGGATGACGCGTCTCCGTTATGTCCAGAGCTGCTTTAGCTATGTTTTTCTCAGACCAACTAATACGAGGGGCCGCATGATTTACCCTCAGAGTCCCCAGAGATTTACAAGCATGTTTAGTGGTGTACGGGGCAACTGTCAATGAAAGTAAAGCATAATCACTCCAATTATTATCCAACACCACAAAGTCTCTAACAAGAATAGCCAATTCCGGGGTAACAAACGCATAACCAAGAGTACTCTTACATTTACCATTTACCCAAGTTTCTTTGCCAGGATTATAACCCAACAATATTCCATTAATCATTTCCATGTCCCAGAGTTTAAAGAAACTCAACCATTGTAGTCCCACCATATCAGTTCTCGTCTGGCACATGTTACTCTCTGCCCTTAAGAGAGGATTACTGGTAGACCATTTCCCTCCCCACATGTGACAATTAAAGTCCCCCATAATCGCAATGAGTTTATTACCCTGCTTTATGGACGACTTTATCATAGTCTCATGCAGAGATTCTTGGATTGCTTCATTATGGACCGCACCAGGCGGGGAGTAGAGAGTGATTAACAAGATGTTTTCCATACAATCCACAGACCACAATTCAAATTCAACAGCAACAAGAAATTCGTCTAAGTTAGTCAATCTGACAAGATTTGACATTATGCTTGATTCCCACAATCAGACCCCCATATGGTCTTCCCCGAAGTACCTTATTAGCCATGTATTGATATATTGTGTATCCATTTAGCAGAACTTGAGAGGTTAACCATGTTTCCTGTAAACAAAAACAAGGGTACTTGGTTACTGTAGACAAAGACCCTCCTACTTGAAACAGATGGTTAAAACCCCTGCAATTCCAAGACATAATAGCAAAATTTCAGACATTATTGAGGACTGCTGGTAATGCTTCCACCAGCCACTTCAAAACATTCTGGATGTCCTCTATCTGGGGAGATTTCTCTTTAGATACCAAAGGCGTCATAGTCTTATTCTTGGTCTCCGGAATCTTCTTCCTAGGGCAATTATGATCTTCCTTTTCAGGATCTGCGTCCAATTGCACGTCCACCTCAACTAAATTGTCTTTATATGATCTCATCAATTGTATGGTAGATTGAAATTTACAGTGGATAGCAAAGACGTTGGTGTTCACACAAGTCAGAGGTTCAATGAATTCAAAATCCTCAGATCTTAGAACTCTCAATTGAGGAATTGAATACAATCTAGTAAGGAGTTCAGTTCTCGTGAGCCAGTCAGATTCATTCTTTTGGTAGAGGTTCTTAATAATACATATATTCCTCTTGATCCCCACCTGACCCGTACCTGCTTCCTTTGAAGTTAAATTAACATTCTCTCTCGTTGGG
The DNA here is from genome assembly GCF_040938575.1 of Ambystoma mexicanum. Classification (NCBI taxonomy): domain Eukaryota; kingdom Metazoa; phylum Chordata; class Amphibia; order Caudata; family Ambystomatidae; genus Ambystoma; species Ambystoma mexicanum. The sequence goes on from NC_090935.1 coordinate 1,435,475,844, forward strand.
GAGGTCGTACATCTACTGCGGGGAGTGGAAGAGATCTTATCAGGGTCTTCTTCCATAAATGAGTCTGAGAGCGCAATTGAGTTTTCCATAGCACTATTAACTTCATTGGCCTTCTCAGTGATCAACCAGCTGGTTAAGCGCCCCTCTTTTACCAACTTTTGCTTCTTTGCCCGTGTCGCTTTTTTTCTTCGCTTTTTTTGTAGGCTTGATAGGTACAGCAGTTGATTGAGGTAGTGAGGCCTCAACACACAGTTTCTTCCTCATAGTTGCCCTTCTAGCCATTCTCCTCCGTTTACGAGAGAAGAAAATCTCGGAATTTGTAGGAGCCTCGATTTCCTGAACAGAGTTCGCCTTGTTCTCTGGCTCTGCCTCCACCATTCCAGCAGCAATGGAGAGATTATTCTCCGCATCATCTGTCACGTTGCAATTAGCCTCATTCGCCGCAGCCATATTAATGGTATTTTCAAGAATGCGCCCACACATTTTTAATAGTATTTTCAGTGCAAATTGCAGTGACGCCACTGAGGCTTGTAACTCCTTAAACCCACCTAACGAGGTAAAGGAGTCACTGATGGGATCCATCGCAGACTGATCCACAAGTGCCTCCAAATTTGGTGAGACAGACAGCCTAGCTGCCACATTCAATAGTTGCGTCGAATTAGGGGACAAGGTATTCAAAACATGAACTTCCGGAATTCTCATCACGGCTGGAGTCATCTGCCTTTGTATTGAGAGACATATCCAGGAGGGAAATATTGTCTATCTCTCCATTAATGGTCTGCTCCAGGTAGTGGTTGTCCAGATCTATGGGCGGTACCACAAACTATTTCTGTGTCAAGTTGCCCTCTTTTGGTGGGTTGGGTTGAAAGAAAGAAGTAATGGCATCCATTGTTACAGGAAGTGTTGTGATCTTGATGGCCGTGTAGATGAAGATACCTCCGTCCCCAAGTACCACACTGGTAAGAATAATATCACTACCAATGCAATTCTTGAGGCCACAGGTGTGGAGTGCCGTCAAGCTGGAACCAGGAACACCGGAAGGACCCCCTGACCACTGTAAGGCAATAAATGATTAGGGCAGACAGTCACAATGATCACAATACAATATGATTGAAGAAGCTAAAGGGCTTACCCAAATGTGCTGGTCAGGATGCCTCAAAGGGGTAGGGGAAAACAGAAGGGTTCTTGTGGGCACTCTTGATGGAGAACACCTGTAGGTCAGGTAGCCAGTGGATGATCCGAAACAATCCGTTAACAGTCCGGGGTCGAAAGCCAAGAAAACAGTTGCCAAGGTCCAATATCCAAAGTTCAAAAAGGTTATGCAAAGCCAAAGGTCGGGATGCCTGAAGATCAAAGTTCGCCCGAGCATGAGGAAGAAACCAAAAGCAATCTGTGCAACGTTCTGTGGTCAAAGAAATCCGAATCCTAAGCGAGATCCAAAAACGCCGTGCAGCACTCCGAAAAGCAGCTGTGAAGCGTTTGTTCCGCGTTTCCCCTGTCCTTTTGACCGCGTTGAATTGAGCATGTGATACAGTCACGAGGGAAACGCGGATCCGCATCACGTGACCCTTGACGCTGCACGGGGAGTCTGCCGGCGATTGGCCGCCTGTTGCCGGCGTTTGGTCACCTGATCGGAAGCACTCCGTGCGCTGGATTGTAGTGTCCGGGCGCCCGTGGACGGGCGCCGTCCCGGAGAGAAGCGCCATGGCAGGTTCCAATGCAGGAAAGGTCGTAGCCGTCCTTGGTAATTCAGTTGCTGAGTGCGGTGAGTGTTATGGGGAACACGCCGGATGAAGCGTGCATGGTTAGGGGTGGCGGATGTGAAATTGGAAGGCTGTCTGGCAATGGTGTGGCAGGGAGAAGGCGTGACAGGAAGAGGTTTTTTGCTTTTACCTTTGCCCATCTTATGAACCATTCCCACTGTCGATACTTTCTCTTTCATTTTACGTAAATTATAACCAGCCCCCGCAGAACAGGTACTCATTGTTTTCCCAAAAGTTCCCTTAAATGATCCACAAGAGGATAATAGAAAAATCCTCTAACTCTATAGTACCATTGACTTCAACTGTTAAGAACACCAGCTGTAATAGCTAAACGCTGTTCTTAAGTCAGCCTCCTGCGAGGGACAGGTAGCAAGGGACAGGCAGCGTGTTCAGCCGTACTAATTAGCACAGGGGATCAAAGGACGCTCTCCCACAGTCTCCCCGTGACTTTGCACACTTTATCCCATGCACATCAGTTTGAAAGTGCATCTACCTGCTTCAACCGGCCTAGTCCGGCAATAGACAGTAGACAAGGTGAAATACAAAGGCAATAAGTAAACTGAAAAACCCGGGAAATCACCCCTGTCAATTAATGCTGTGCCTTAATAGGGTTTATCCCTAGGTAACCTTGCGACCAGCCCAGGTCAGTCAACTATGGCCAAACAAGGGCAATCAACATTGCCTGCTATTTTTACAGGGGGTTGCTGTGAGCTCACACCACCTTCACTCAGCGATGTCTACCTCATGCTGCTGTGCTGCCGAGCCGTGTAGGACTCTGGGTCAAGGACTCGCCGTTAAGATTGAGATACGGCTCGATGTAATTAATTTGTTTCCGCTGCAGTAGTATACTCGCCGCTGCTGAAACAGGTCACTGCACAGCGAAGAGCTCTCCCTCTCCCTCTCGCTCTCAATGCCGGCGTTTAGAAAAACTGACCCACCGCACTCCTATGAGGAAGCAGTCGCAGCCGATCCTTCCGTGAGCCGTCCTGCGAACCTTCCCGAGTGACGTGCAAGAGTGGCGTGGAGGAGGCGTGGAGGAGTGTCAAGCCGCACCTCTCAGTAAGTCTCTGTCAAACAGAGGCCGCCTCCGATGACTCCCGTCCGTCCAATAAAATTACAAGTGGCACTCTGGCCTTCACGGCGGTGACGGGGGAGGAGTCTGAGGGGCAATGGGTGCCTACGGGTGGGCTTTATTTATTGTCCCTTATCAGGAAAGGCATTTGCTGTGACACTAGATGGTTTGGTGACATACATTTCTCAAAGATGGCCACAAATGGCAGACATCTTTCCCCCAGTTTGGGTTTGTACTTTTACAACCAAACCAGCCACAACTTCTATCTCCTTCACTGTGAATCCCGGGAGCGGTGGCATTTCCATAGCAGACAACCTTGGGGCTGAACACATATTAATGGACGGCACACGTTTTGATTAAGGAATGTGGGGAAAAGCGTCTCAAAATGAAACCACTTGATTTCCTATAAGTTGCTGTGTAGCTGTCACTTTATCCACCAGCAGCGATTCTAAAACATGAACGCAAATAAGAAGAACAAGTTACTCTCTTACCTGGTAACGTTCTTTCGATGGGATGGTCCGACGACGTATTCCATATCTATGACAGTAATCACCACAGCTGTGCTGCTTCGGAAAATCTTTTGGCGTCTGCGTCCTGCATCAATGACGTCGATACGCTGTCCTCGCGGGCCTCCGACGAGCCGACGTCATCGGATGCTATAAGTAGGACGCACGACGCCCGTAGCCTCAGTTGTTGTTTTTTCCCCAGAAGGTGTGGCACCAAACCACTGCCAGTATGACCACAGAAAGTCTTGCGGAAACGTAAGCTGCAATCGCATAAGAAATTCTGTAGCGGGGCAGGTACGGAGGGAGCGATATGGAATACTTCGTCGGACCATCCCATCGAAAGAACGTTACCAGGTAAGAGAGTAACTTGTTCTTCGAGGGGATTGGGTCCTCCGCCCTATGACATATCTATGACAGACTCCCAAAGCAGTACCAACGTATGGAGGAGGGAAAATAATTTAGAATACAGAAATTTAGAATGCCCAATCAAATTGCAGAGTAAAGGACCGCCTTGTTAAAGGCCAGATTCTGCCCATGGATAGAATCGAGGGAGTAGTGACGTACAAAAGTATGGACCAAAGCCCAAGTGGCTGCATTACAGATGTTACGAATAGGAAACCCCTCTGCAGGGCAGTAGAGGCAGCCATACCCCTAGTAGAATGGGCCTGTAAGCCTACCGGAGGGTCCTTACCCTTACCCGCAAAGCAGTAACATTTAGAAATTGCCAAGGTAATACATCTAGACAAAGTTTGCTTAGTCACAGCTTGTCCCAAACGCCTTCCAGCGTAACCAATAAAGAGCTGATCGTCCACTCTGACCCGGGACATGTGAGAAATGTAGAAACTTAAAGCTCTCCAACCTATGGAGCCTCTCCCCTTCCTTAGCAGGATGTGGAGGAGGATAAAATGCCGGAAGAATAACCTTCTGGCTCAAATGAAATTCCGACACCACTTTCGGAAGAAAGGAAGGACGAACTCTAAGGACAACCCTGTCCTTATAAAACACAGTGAAGGGTGGCTTAACTAAAAGTGCCTGCAACTCACTGACTCTGCGAGCGAAAGTGACCGGTTACAGTTTTAAGGGTTAACAGCCTCAAAGGGCAAGAATGTAAAGGCTCAAACGGAGCACCCATAAGGAATTTCAGAACAAGGTTCAAATCCCAACCAGGCACCTGGAAAGGTGCCGGCGGAAACACATTAATGAGTACTTTGAGAAACTGAGAAATTAAAAGGAATTTTAAAATAAGAACACTTAAATATAGACAGCGCCGCCAGCTAACCTTTAACAGTACCCACTTGCAGGCCCCTGTGGGCCAACGAAAGCAAAAAAGACAGAACTACAGGAATGTCACATGAAAAGGGATCCACATTCTTAACCCTGCACGAGTCGCAGAACTTTCTCCAACGGCAACGGTACAGGGACTTTGTTGCCGGCTGTCTGGCCGAAAGCAACACCTCCATCACGTCTTCAGGGAGGTCCCAATCCTTATACCTCAACCTGTCAGAAGCCAAGCGTGAAGGTTGAGGGATCTGACCTCTGGATGGAGAACCTGCCCCCCTCCCGTTAGAGCAGGTCGTCTCGGTAGGGAAGACAACGTGGAGGGCAGATGGACAAGTCGAGAAGGTCCGGGTACCACGTCCTCCGAGTCCAAGCCGGAGCAATGAGGATCATCCGGGAACCGAACCTCCGTAAACTCTGCAGCACTTGCGGGATGACGGGGACAGAAGGAAATGCGTACAGCAGTGGGAAGGACCACTCCACCACGAACAGGTCTCCTAAGGCTCATTTTGGAGGAAATTCCCCCAAGCAGAACCTTTTGCACTTCTGGTTGACACTGGAGGCGAAGAGATCTACCTGAGGGGTCCTCCAAAGTGCGAAGATCTCCAGGAGAATCTCCTGAGCCAGCTCCCACTCGTGAGAGATCGCGCTCTGCCTGCTCAGAGCGTCCCCCATCTCGTTTTCGTCTCCGGCCAGATGTACTGCCGAGATCGAAACTTCCTGCTGGATGGCCCAGAACCAGAGCTGCATCGCCTCCCTGCACAGAGGAAGTGACCCTTCCCCCCCTTTTTGTTGAGGTTGTGCATGGCCACTGTGTTGTCCGTGAGAATCAGGACATTCCTTCCTCGCACAGTCAGCAGAAAAGCCTTCAGGACAAGCCCGACGGCCCGCAGCTCCAACAGATTGATATGGAGTCTGGACTCCGACAGAGACCAACGACCGCTGACTGTCAACTCATTGGCATGAGCTCCCCATCCGTGAGGGATGCGTCCATCACGTTCGTCACCTCCGGCCAGGGTAGCCAAAACGGAGCCCCCTTCATCAGATTGCCTTCGAAGGCCCACCACAGAAGGTCCTGGGTGACCGAGGGCGGCACCTGAACGGGGTCCGACATCCTGTCGGAGGACTGCGACCACTGCATCTTGAGGGCCCACTGCAGAAATATCATCCGCAACCTGGCCTCCGGCACCAGAAGAATGCAGGATGCCATGAGGCCGAGCAACCTCAAGAACTCGAACGCCGGGAGACTCTGGGCATGTTGGAACTTGTGCACCATCTGCTGAATGTGATGAGCCCTCACCTGGGGAGGAAAACACTGCCACAGGGAAGTGTCGAGCACTGCTCCGATGTACTGGAGCCGCTGGGTCAGTGTCAAATGGGACTTCTTTAAGTTGAGGGAGAAGCCCAGCCTGTGAAGGGAGTGGCAGGTGATGGACAGATGATCCAGGACTTCCTCGGGAGAGCGCGCCCTGATCAACCAATCGTCCAGGTAGGGGTAGACGTCAATCCCCCCTTTCCTGAGATACGCTGCCACCACCACCATGAGCATGGTGAATACCCACGGGGCAGAGGTCAATCCGAACGGCAGGACCTGAAACTGAAAGTGCAACTCGCCAACTGCGAACCTCAGGTACTTCTTGTGCTTTGGATGGATCGGCACATGAAAATAAGCGTCCTTGAGGTCGAGAGACACCAACCCGTCCAGAAGTTGAAGGGCCTGGAGGACTTGAGAAAGAGTAACCATCTTGAACTTGTCCTTTCTGAGGACCTTGTTCAAACCCTGCAAGTCCATGATGGGTCTCAATCCCCCGTCTTTCTTCGAAATCAAAAAATAAGGGGAATATCATCCCTTGTTCCTCTCCACTACAGGCACCAGTTCTATGGCGCCTTTCTCTAGCAGGGATTGAATTTCCTGCGCAAGGAGCGAATCTGGACTCTTCAAAGAGAGTTTTCCTGGTGGATTGTCGTGAGGCCTCTGCCGGAAAGGAAGACAGTAGCTGTGGGCTATGATCTCCAGAACCCACACATCTGAAGTAATGGCATACCACTCTACAAGTTGCTGCGCCAGCCTTCCCCCAACCGGTGAACCATGGGACATGGCCTCATGACTGAGCTGAAGCGGCTGCGGCAGTGCCCGAGGGCAAAGAGGCAACTGTCGAGCAGCCTTGGCACCTCGAGTACCCTGTTTTCCACCTCTGGCACTCCTATGGTGGCCCCTTTGACTTGTAGCTCCTCTCGATTTACTAAAGGATGAGTAATATCGAAAGGAACCTCCCCTCCATTGCTGTCCCCTAGGACAAAAAGGCGGAGGTTGGTGAACTGCAGCGCTCAACGATTTCGTTGCAGCTTTGGAGGTCTGCAACCGCTCAAGGCTCTCGTCAGCCTTGCTGCCAAAAAGATGTTCACCATCAAAGGGCATGTTGAGGAGCGATGCCTGCACATCAGGAGCAAACCCCGACTTCCGCAACCACGCAAACCTGCGTATTACGGTGCTCGCCGCCATGGACCGGCTGACACAATCTGCCATGTCCAAACCCGACTGAACGGCCTCACACATGGCATCCTTGCAATCCTGTACAATAGCAAGAAAACCATCCCGTTCCTCCCCTTCAGGGATATATTCAGCCGCCAAGGAAATACAGTTCCACAGAGTGTGCGTGAAACGTGACAAGGCACACACGGAGCTGGCTGCCTGTAAAGCCATACCCCCTGAAGAAAACACTTTCTTCGCCCAGCCATCAAAACACTTGTCGTCCCTATCAGGAGGGATGGTAGGGTACGACACCTGTTTTGCTGAGGCCGTGGCCGCCTGCACCACCAAACTCTCTGGTGTGGGGTGCGTGGTCAAGTAGCAGGGGTCACTACTGGCTGGACGGTATTTTCGCAGCAAAGACTTGCTCATTGCCGGAAGACTCTCCGGAGCAGTTCAAGCTGCAGCCACCCTTCTTTGCAAAGCCATATGGAATGGCAGTACCGAGTCAGTTGGAGGACCTTGGTTGAGAAAGTCCGTCAGGTCATCCTGCAGAAAATCCACAGGTGGCGCAGACCACCCCAAGTATTCCGTGACCCTCGACATAAGGCGCCGGTACGAGGACTCGGCATGGGTGCCAGGCTCAGGCCAACAGAACTCCACCTCCGGAGAGGTGTCCAGACCACTGGCGTCGTGCAGTGACTGACGCAGGTCTTCAATCTGGCTGTGACCAGACAAAATCTTGTCAGGCACCTCCTCAGCCACCAAACCTTTCTCAGATCCCTCATCCCCCTCAGAAATAAAATCCAGAGGTCGGAAAGAGGGCACAGAAAAAGGGGAAAAGACAGTCTTAGCCTTGCCGGGAGCCTTTCTGGGGGGTTCCACCATGTCACAGGGTACCTCCGACAAAGCAGCCTTGAAAGACGTCAAGGGCGTCGATGGAATCGGCGTCGACATCGAGCGAGGCGCCAACAACTTCGACGGCGTCGACACAGGCCTCGAGGGCGGAGCCCCAAGCGTGTCCTTCGACAGCTTGGGGGCCGATGGCATAGACGACTTCCTTGGAGGCAGAGCCTCGAGAGAGTCCCTCGACGACCTCAGCACCGCAGACATCAATGTCTTCCTCGAAGACTTCACAGGCTCACACGGTCTCGAGGGCGTCGAGGACCGGGACCTGGAACAGGCACGTCTAGAGTGACCATCCTTTTCCGACCGGGGCCTCGAAGGCGCACGGTGGTCGCGACGACCGCTCGAGCCCGAAGGCATACGAGCGTTGTCTCTAGCACGGTCACAGCCGGCATCCTTCGACGGCGTGGACGGACAGGAGCCCTGCGATTGAAAAATCACCATCATCTCAGGGGTGGAATGCTTGTTGGGACAAGCAACCCGCTGACGGGCTGAGTCCTCGGATGAGGACGGGGAAGGCGACCTGTGACAGCGCTTCCGTGAGTGCCTCGAAGAGGCAGAGGAATGGCGAGACCGACTCCTGGACCGAGACCCCCCGGACTCACGACGACGATGCAGAGAGTCGCCCCTCGAATCGTTCGGTCGAATGTCCAGTGGATCGCGACTTCCGGGGCCTGGCCACCTTACCCACCGACAGCTTCTTCTTACGCTCCCGCAAGGCCTTCGATGTAAGCAACTGGCAGTCGAGAGTCATCCGTATCGTGGTCCTCCCCGCGGCACCAGAGGCAAGCATTGTGCGTGACCGTCAACGACATCTTGGACCCGCACACCCGACACTTCTTAAAACCCGACCGCGGGGTGGAAGAAGCCAAAGACATCATTTCAATACACATACGAACAGGTTCGAAGAACTGAAAGAACAGGATTCAGTAGAACCGAGGCGCGCCGAGATCTCCTAAGCGAACATGTTCACAGAAAAAACGGAACTGAGGCTACGGGCGTCGTGCATCCTACTTATGACATCGGCTCGACGGAGGCCCTCGAGGACAGCGTATCGACGTCATCGACGCAGACGCCGAATGATTTTCCAAAGCAGCACAGCTGTGGTGATTACTGTCATAGATATGGAATACGTCGGAGGACCCAATCCCCTCGAAACATAGTTTACTGCAGTGTGACAACCAGACATAGGTATTTTAATTACTTTTCATTATCCAGGTGTATTAAGAGGGATCACACTAGAAATTGCTAGTTTCACACTTCACCTTTCTTTAATGTCATGCCTCATTTGTGCTACTGCTTTTCAGTGAAACAAGTGTGCTTATAGGATCATTATGGTTTTTGGGCACATTTGATGTTCACTAATTACCCTTCACTGGAAATTAAATTAAAAGGCCCCAGAAAGCATCTGAGATACTGGGGAAAAACAAGACCCACTTTTTGCTAAACAAATGGAATTAATGGTACTGCAAATGTATAGATTACTTAAATCGTTGCAAAAGAAGAACTGAAGTTGCTGCAGCGATGATGAGTGGATGTTCTGTACTGCTATCTGTTAGCTGGTAACTTCTTTGACAACATTCAATCTTGAAAGTATCACTAACCTGATTTAACAGCGACTTCCCTTGAGGATACAAATGCTGCAATGAAAGTACCCCCAGACAGCTCTACTCCCCCCACTCCGGGAACAATACAGAACCAGTGTGGGAAGGAGCAAAACCCTCAGGGAAACCCTCTGGGGAAGAAAACCCTGGACAATGTCGCTCACAGGTGAAGAGGTCTTGAGGTAGTAGAGGTCTTCGGTGTAGCTGACAACTTGTAATGGGGATGAACTCTCTACAGGAGCAGAACAGACAGATAATTATTCAAAAGTGAAGGACAAGCTGAAAGGCTCAGGAGAGATAACAGGCTGGAACTTACTGTAGGATTATGCTGAGGTTACAAAGAACAGTAAGGTGGCCGGGGATACCAGTCTCCAATATTGTAGTCCGAGAACAGTAACATAAGCCCTCCCTTATAGAGAAAGTAGGTTAAACTGCAGCCAATGGAAAACAAGTAACGCGGGGAACGGGTGTTTGGGAAAATACGCTAACTTACTTTGGATGGGAAAGCAGAAAGTGATGACAGCCTGAATGGATGTTGGGAGCGATAACTTGCCGGTGAAAAACCAGACCCGGAATATGGCCGAGATGAGAAAGGAGAGGAGAGTCTAAATGGAAGAGAGTCAATAGGTAGCAGTTAGGGAGAGCAAGAAATTCACAAGGTAAGCGAGGAATCACCTAGCAGCGAACTTACGGAGCGCCGAAATCAGCAGTAGCGACGCAGCGGGTAGCAGAACTTCCTTCACTATATGTGATCACGTGAACAGCCATCCGTGTCTCTGGGGAGCGTGCAACGTCTATACCGTTGTCTGTAACAACGGCATGGACATCCGCGGCCATCTTGGACGTATTGGATCGTATCGCTCCGTACACACGGCGGCGCTGCCAAAGAGACCAGTGTCGGCATGGTGTAACAGTATGCCCCCTCCTCAAAGGGGGTAAACCCGGCTTCCGCGGATGGAACCGGAAAAATCGCTGTATGAGTCTAGGGGCGTGAACCCCCGAAGCAGGTTCCCATGTTCTCTCAGCAGGAGAGTAGCCTTTCCAGTCTATCAGAAATTGAAGGCGGCCCCTATAATAACGGGAATCAACGATACTGGCCACCTCATATTCTGGGCCGGTGTTTGTCATAACCGGGGGAGGATGTGCCTTATTAGAACGTAGAAAACAATCCTTTACAGACATCTTGATTTGAGAGACATGAAAGACTGGATGTATACGAAACCATGATAAGGGCAAAGTCAGACGAACCGCTGTATTTCCTATTAATTCTCTCACCTTGAAAGAGCCAAAGAATTTCGGAGATAGTTTAGATGGAGTTAAGTGCCTTGGGAGGAACCGTGAGGCTAGCCAAACTGAATCTCCCACCTTTAGTTCCGGCATCACACGGCGATGACGATCAGCAAACCGTTTGGCTCTGTCTTGTGCAGCTTGGAGGGATAAACGAGCGATCTGATGGCCCTTCTCTATGTTTGATATAAGATCATCGACCCCTGGGCAACTGGTGGATGAAGAAGATACCGTAGGAACAAAGGAAGGGCGATATCCATATGAACAGTGGAAAGGGCTAGTCTTCAACGCAGAATGGATAGAGTTGTTGTAAGCGAATTCCGCTAATGGAAGTAGATCGACCCAATTGTCCTGAGCCGCTGAAACAAAACATCGCAAGTAACACTCTAAAGTTGAGGCGTTCAGTCTGTCCGTTGGTCTGGGGGTGGTATCCCGAGCTAAGAGCCCTCTTGATTCCCAATACGTGACAGACTTCTTTCCAAAAACGAAAGGTTATTGAGGGCCTCGATCCGATACTATGGTGTCTGGTAGACCATGTCGAGAAAACACCTCTGTAATAAACAGCTTGGCCATGTGAGAAGCTCCTGGGATCTTGATTAACGGTGTAAAATGTGCCAGTTTGGTAAAATAGTCAATATTGACCATAATGGTAGTGTAATTAGAGGAAGAGGGGAGATCCACAATAAAATCTGTGGAAATCACCTGCCAAGGTTTCTCCGGGATAGGCATGCGAGCCAGTAAACCGAATGGTGGGGATCGAGGAGTTTTGTATTGTATACATACGGTGCATGCTGCTACGTAGTCCCTGACATCAGAGCATAAGGTGGGCCACCAGAAATGTCGCTTAATCAAATTAAGAGTAGTTTGATAGCCGCGATGCCCGGCTGCCCGGGAGTCGTGGCACATCAGAAGGACTTCCTTTTGCAGGGAAGGTGTAGGAACCAGGACCTGTTCTCCATAGAAGAAATACCCTCGATCCTTCGTGAGATGGTGAGCTGCTTCCAGACTCTCACATAATTTCCTGTGTTGAGTTGTGTCTTGATGTAGCCTTTGAAGAAATTCTGTAAGTACCGCGATGAATTGAGCTTTTGGAAACAGTCTTTCCGAACGAAAGTTGTGAATGGGTGTGTCTTTTCGAGACAAGGCGTCTGCTCGTAGATTTTGACATCCCGGTAAGAACGTGAATTCAATCCGGAATGGTAGGAAGAAATGGGCCCACCTTGCTTGTCTGCTATTGGTAGTCTGGGCTTGCTGAAGAACTTTGAGGTTATGATGATCAGTGCGTACCTGGACAGGAAAGGGAGAGCCTAGGAGAAGGTGTCTCCATTCTTCAAAGGCTCTCTTTATAGCTAAAAGCTCCTTCTCCAGAACTGAGTAGTTTATTTCCGAAGGATTAAAGGTCTTGGATAAGTAGGCCACTGGTCTTTCCTCCCTTTCTTCTGACCTTTGTAATAGAACGGCCCCTTATGCGCGATGAGAGGCGTCAGTTTCTACTATGAATTGCCGAGACTGATCTGGAGTTGACAGTACGGGAGCCAATGTGAATAATCCTTTCAGGGTTTCAAAGGCTTCTTGGGCTTGCTTGTCCCATGTAAAAACAACTCCCTTCTTTAGTAGTCTGGTGATGGGAAGAATGATCTCTGAGAAATTGGGAATAAATTTCCGATAGAAGTTCGCGAAACCAAGAAAACGTTGTATGTCCTTTATACTCGTCGGAGAAGGCCACTCCAATACCGCAGAGACCTTCTTAGGATCCATGGAGATTCCTTGTGCAGACAGTACAAATCCCAAATAGGTAACCCTATCTAGGTGGAAGGCACACTTCTCGGCTTTGCAATATAAGAGGTTGGATTGTAAGCGTTCTAAGACTATGTTGACATGTCGAATATGTTCTTCCTTATTTGATGAAAAGACCAGAATATCGTCCAGATATATGACAACAAAATGGAGGAGGATGTCAGCAAACAAATGATCCATGAAATGCTGGAAAACAGCGGGAGCGTTGACAAGACCGAATGGCATCACTCGATATTCATAATGGCCAAACGGTGTCCGAAAGGCCGTTTTCCATTCGTCTCCCGGAGCTATCCGGATCAAATGGTAGGCACCTCTGAGATCCAGTTTTGTGTAGACAGAAGCCCCCTGAACTGCTTCTAGTATATCAGGTATCAACGGCATCAGATATTTATCGGGCACAGGGATCTTATTGAGGCCCCGATAATCGATGCAGGGCCCGAGTTCTTCAGATTCCTTCTTTGGAATAAAAAATAACGAGTCTCCTGCCGGGGATTTGGATTCAGTTATGAGTCCATTCTGAATGTTTGCATGTAGATATTCTTTGAGGGCCTTCTTTTCTCGCTGAGATAGTACATACATGCGTCCGAAAGGGAGAGGAGTGTCAGGTAATAGGTCTATATGGCAGTCGTCTCTCCGATGGGGTGGTAGCGTTGGATATTCGGGTGCTGCAAACACTGTGTGGTAAGATTGATGGCATTCTGGGATAAGTTAGAGCTGACTGACCAGCGGTGCCGAGAGAGGGTTAACTATCTCCGAAGGGACCTGAACTCCAACAGTATCATGAGAAAGGCAATTATTCACACAATGTTCCGAGCCCAAAAATAATGTACCAGCTGTCCAATTAATGTATGGGTTATGGACCCGTAGCCAAGGAAGACCTAATATGACCGGGAAATGGGCGGTCTTGATCAGATCGAATACCATAGATTCTCTGTGGGAAGCGATCATGCAGGTGACTGGTCTAGTCTGTTCTCGTATGGGTCCAGAGCTTAAGGGATTACCATCTACCCCTTGAATAGATGTAGCCAAAGATTTGGTCTCTAGCGATCCCTCTATCTGCAGCCCATCGATCATCCAAAAAGTTCCCTGCTGCCCCGCAATCAACTAATGCCGGTATGCCCCTTAATGTTACGTCTGGTAACACTATGGTTAGGGAGAGAACTACCATTCTGGTTATCGGAAGGTGGTTCTAAAGATAATCCAAATCTGTGTGGGGAACTCTGTGTCTGTAATCCTGCCATTTTCCCCCCTATGGCAGGACCCTGGCATTTCCCGGCACCGAGATTGGTGCCCGGCGAGGTGGAACTATGGGACAATCGCGTAAAATGTGTGAAGACGATCCGCAATACATACATAGGCCAAGGGTCTTTCGTCTTTCTCTCTCAATACTAGAGAGGGGGGCTCGAACCGATCCGATTTGCATCGGTTCATCCCCTGATGAGGGCTTGTTAGAAGGAGGATGGTATTCTTGTATTGACCGAACACTCTTTCCCTTCCTTTTCTCATGGGAGCGTTCGTGCAGACGGTAGTCTATCTGCATTGTGAGAGTAATCATATCTGCCAGGTTGGCTGGGCGAGGAACTTTGGCAATCTCATCTTTAAGATCTTCAGACAGTCCTCGTCGGAAGAGTGTGAGAAGACCATCATCCGGCCAACCCGTCTCGGCGGATAATTGTTTAAACTGAGTGATGTAGGACATAAGGTCTTTAGAGCCCTGTCTCAAATCAAGTAGTTTTTCCTGAGTGGTAACAGCGACCTCTTGTCGGCTAAACATGGACTTTAGACTATTAGTAAAGCCTAGATAAGAATCAAGAATGGCATTACCGGAAGTGACCAACGGGGTAGCCCAGGCTAATGCAGGCCCTGCCAAATGGGATATTAAGAACCCCACCTTGTCCTTATCAGTGGGAAAAAAACGAGACTTGAAGGTAAACTGGACGGTACAGCTATCCAGAAATTCCTTCAACTTGTGAGGATCCCCATCAAATTTGCCCGTTTGTAAAGTGGCTGGAGGTGACTCAGAAAAAGCTCTAGCAACCTGTTGCTTAAGTTGGGCATTATCTTGCTTAAGAGACTGTATCTCGAGGGACATGGCTTGCATCGCAACCATAAGCTGCTGCATTTGTTGCTCCATGGGAAGGCTGAAAGCTCAAGTATAGTTCCGAATTCTTTTTAGGTGTCGCTATCTGCTATCTGTTAGCTGGTAACTTCTTTGACAACATTCAATCTTGAAAGTATCACTAACCTGATTTAACAGTGACTTCCCTTGGAGGATACAAATGCTGCAATGAAAGTACCCCCAGACAGCTCTACTCCCCCCACTCCGGGAACAATACAGAACCAGTGTGGGAAGGAGCAAAACCCTCAGGGAAACCCTCTGGGGAAGAAAACCCTGGACGATGTCGCTCACAGGTGAAGAGGTCTTGAGGTAGTAGAGGTCTTCGGTGTAGCTGACAACTTGTAATGGGGATGAACTCTCTACAGGAGCAGAACAGACAGATAATTATTCAAAAGTGAAGGACAGGCTGAAAGGCTCAGGAGAGATAACAGGCTGGAACTTACTGTAGGATTATGCTGAGGTTACAAAGAACAGTAAGGTGGCCGGGCATACCAGTCTCCAATATTGTAGTCTGGGAACAGTAACATAAGCCCTCCCTTATAGAGAAAGTAGGTTAAACTGCAGCCAATGGAAAACAAGTAACGCGGGGAACGGGTGTTTGGGAAAACACGCTAACTTACTTTGGATGGGAAAGCAGAAAGTGATGACAGCCTGAATGGATGTTGGGAGCGATAACTTGCCAGTGAAAAACCAGACCCGGAATATGGCCGAGATGAGAAAGGAGAGGAGAGTCTAAATGGAAGAGAGTCAATAGGTAGCAGTTAGGGAGAGCAAGAAATTCACAAGGTAAGCGAGGAATCACCTAGCAGCGAACTTACAGAGCGCCGAAATCAGCAGTAGCGACGCGGCGGGTAGCAGAACTTCCTTCACTATATGTGATCACGTGAACAGCCATCCGTGTCTCTGGGGAGCGTGCAACGTCTATACCGTTGTCTGTAACAACGGCACGGACATCCGCTGCCATCTTGGACGTATTGGATCGTATCGCTCCGTACACACGGCGGAGCTGCCAAAGAGACCAGTGTCGCCACGGTGTAACATTCATAACCTCATGTAGCAATTTTAACCATGGTGTGAAAAATTGTAACCATTGTCTGCACTTAACCCCTGCACTGCCACCTGCTGTCCGCACTTCTTGTTTTTCGATGTTTTGATCCTATGTCTTGCACTTGCTCCTCCTCCCCTTCCCCAGGCACTTTTGCCCTTGCCCCTTCCCCTGCACTTGCACAATCTCAATGTCACCTGGCCTAGTAAGATCGTTGTCTTGTCACCCCTTTTGCTCCCCTCCCTTGCCCCATCGCGCCTTGAAACACTTGTGTATAGGCGCGCTATAAACGTAGGGTGACCAGATTTTGTTTTAAACCCGGACGGGCCATGGAAATAGAAGTAGGACTAAAGTAAATACACATACAACTTTAGTCCTACTTCTATGTTGCTGGCCTATTGCGGAGGGCGGGGTGTGCTAACAGGCACACTCCTCTCATTGGAGGAGAGCGCAGGGGAGGCAAAGGGAGAGGAAATGGGGGTGTGAAAAGCATTCCACGCCCCCATTTGAGCAGGAAGATTTGCGCCGGGTCCTGATTTCGGGATTTCGAAATCGTGTCCCGGCAAAAAAAGGGACCGTACCAAAACCCCGGATGGGGTTTATAAAATAAAAAACTCCGGGGACCCTGGGACGTCTTGTGATTTCCCCGGACTGTCTCGTGACATCTGGTCACCCTATAAACGTCATATCATATCAAAACGTGTGCCTTTAACTGTCTTCATCCCTACTTTGATTGAGGGGTGGTAAATATCGTGAAGTGCCAAAAAACACACACAAGGATGTATCGCCAGCAAACATTAGGCCACATATGACAGATGAGACAGTAATAGGAGCAGTGTAAAACAAAAAGCACGCAGCAAAATATCTACAATACAAAGCACCGGCGCAATGCACGCCAGGGATCGTATTACATAAAACACGGCGATGCAGGCGGGCTATGCAGATTGGAAATAGCATGCGCAGAGCACATATTATTATAAATGGACCTTCGCGCTATCGGAGAATGTTCATCTCAACCACCACATCGTTTTTAGTTTGGGCTATTAGGTGGTGCTTGCACTACCTAAAAGCCCAAACTATTACATTGCAGTACAGATTGGGAGAAATGGCACATGAGGAGGGGGACACAGATTGTAGATGTTGCTTGGCTATTTGCCCACCCATCGACTTCCGATGGCCAGGCTAATCCCTATGGTAATTCCCACCCAGTTCCCGCCCCTCCCTACCCAAAACACAATCTCCTGGGATCTCTTTGAACACGCTTTAATCAAGTCTTTGCATCAAACTTTGCACTCGAATTCCCAGCCAGTGTTTTTCAAAGCAGTCTTCTAACAGTTATTGGAGATGTAAAGCAGCTACTTGTGTAACAAAAATGTCTTAACAAGGTCTGCAATCAGCCACTGGATTTATGAGCACTCTACGTGTCCTTCACCGAACTCCCATTAAAAACAAGCATTGGCAAAGCCAACCGTTTTAGCTTGTGTTTTGCCAGGCACTGCTATTAGATGCCCAGCTACTCGCACCATTTTGTACCTGCTACCATCAAAGGCTAATTAATATCACTAGGTCTTTGCCTGGCAAGTGCCTTTCTCATGCCTGCACAAAAGCCCAAACTGTTGGCATAGCCAATGCTTGTTTACTGGTAAAATCGGATGGTGCTTTCATCAAAGGCACTGCATACAGGACACAGCATGACAGTGAGAGGCCACGGCTTAGAGTTTCACAAATGGGAGAAATGACAGGAGCGATGGAAGCATAAATCAATGGGAAGAGAGTTTAAGAGTAACACTGCAATAGTGGGGTACATTGGAAGGGAATGTTTACTCCTCCTGGGAAAGGGTCAGATGGAGAAGAGGTGCCAGAGGCCAGTCTAGGTGGGGAGGTAGAGAGGCAGGGGTAGTAGTTTGAGGGAGACCAGAGAAGGCCATTAACTACACAGAATAAACTCTCAGATATCACACTGGTGGCTCAGCCTGCCACCATCTTGCCAGTCATTCTGGTGAAGGGTGGGGAAGCAAGCCTGGCAAATGGTCTAAATGGATGTGTACTTTTACATGTGCCCTACACCAGTCCGCAAAGGTGAGACTACTCTAGTCAGATTAATTTTTAGGGGGAGTGAAAACTAGTCACATGAAACAGCAGCAGACCAATGCGGCCCTCATTCATGGGAGGGTCTTGTGGAGCAAAGGGAGCATGTGTTCATCCGGGGATCCGGGCCGTGGCGAGAGCTAACCGTTGGCACCTGCAAGGCGGAAGAGCTTGTTGAAGGTAGCTGTAGATGGGCGTGGGATCATCACGAGTTTCAGGCAATGTACACACAATTGTCTGCATTTTGCATCCACGTGCTTTAGTCTCAGGGCTTCATAGTATTTCATAGCCCATTATCATAGTCCTCGGGAAGACCAAAGGCCAACAGAGACCACAACCAACTCCTGATAAGAGAGCCAACTTTCCGGTTGTTTGTGAGAGTTGCCTCGCCCCTGTTGTTTTTTAGAATGGGAGGGAAGCCATGTGGTTAGGAGAAGACCCACTCTTTTGGGGGATTCAAACCTCTTCTTCTAAAAAGCAAGAGTGTCTCTTGTCCCATAAATCCGGACTTCAGAGTGGTAGGGCCCCTGCTTCCTTGAAGCGGTTGCCATTTCTGACAGTAGCACTTGGTACAGCCTTTGGAGAGTAATGTGTACACTCAGTGCTCCAGATAAGATTTATTTTTGTGGTGGGAGTATTTTACTCCCCATTTTTAAACTTTGAGAGAAAATGTGAATTTAAGAGAGTAAAAATGATTTTTCTCCTTTGTAACAGAGTAAAATGGATGCGACATCCAGTCGACGTGTGCAGAAACTGTACGGAAATCATTACTATGCAGTAGCTTTCTGCATTGTGACAGAATACACCTTTCATTATTTCTCGAAGGTCTGCCTTTTGATCCCACCTGTATATATTTAAACGTTGAAAACACAAAAAGCTTGCCAATTACAGAATTGTCTTTTGATGTTTTATGAAATTCCTCATTTCCTGGAGCTATTACTACATAATGGTATGCCAATGTTATGATACAACAGTGCAGGGAGGCAAGGACTTCATGCAAAATTCTATATCTAATCTCATGGTCAAATGGTTATTTATATAGAGCTTTTGGCAAAGCACTGTGCATAGAACATATTTATCACAATTATCATCAAGTGGAAGTCGGTACTCCTTTATTGACCTTGAAAGGATGAAGGGTTGAGTTGGCATTGCCAGGATTTGAACCTGCAACCTACAGATCGCAGCAACAAGTGCTCAACTGGCTGAGCTGTCTTATTGGCTAACATCCTTCAGGGGTCGGTTAACCAAGTATCGACTGAGGTATAATAATCACACTGCCTAGATGTTGGACGAACCATGTATGAAGCGCTATATCTCTCGGGAGGTCTCGGAATATAGCTCAGCAAGCGACATGCTCCACCTTGGAAGCAAGACGACACGGAGCAACGGAGGTTAGATTCACGGGTCCGCGCTTAGAAACCTTTGAGTATTAAGCGCGTTATAAATAACCCATCATATCATATCATATATAAAGTTAAATACCCATCTGGATTATCACAGGGACAGGTTTTGCTGAGTTTCTATTTCAATTTTCAAATATAACTTATTTGTTTTTGAACAGCGCTTGCGCTTCTTGGAGAGTCAGGTTTTGGATGTTTAAATTGTAATCTTGAAGATTTGAGAGGGTAGAACACCTGTGATTGGTGTAATGACAATCACTCACCCTTGAGCAAAGGCTCTGCTGCCACTGACCATTTAGAAACTGAAAGGAAATAAACCATTCCTTTAATCACAGTGTGCAGTTTGTTTTTTTGAAAGGCTTCAGAGAAATGCATTCTGTTTCAGAGGCTTTTATCCATGGCTTGCAATTGCATTAATGTAGATACAAATAGATGCGTTCTGGTTTCTGTGAAGTAACCGCCCTCTGCCCTAAACTGGTGTGTAAATGTACACAGGAAAATAATAAAGCTGTCGTATTTACAAGATTTTCATGCGTAAAAAGGCCAGGTACGCACCTTATCTGGAGGCCTGAGTACACTCGTTGAAATCTCCAACTGCCCCATTTTGAGGAGGAATGTAGATGTCCTCATTTTCACACAGTGGTAGACGTGTACTGAAAAAAATAGTGGATCTATGGTCTCGGCAGGGGAGAGGGTAGGCAGAAGGACAGTGCAACACATGACAAGGTGTTGCGGTCAAGGCATTGCAATAGTCGAAGTGACTAGTAACTAAGGCACTCATTACAACTTTACACTTGCACAGGGACATGAATGGACACGTCCTCTATATAGAATGGTGAATATAGTCGTAAAAAGTAGAGGAATGGTGAACAGGAAAAAAATAAAAGTAGTGGAACAACACTCCCAACCATAGGATAATTTCATTACATGAGGGACTGCCTCTAAAAGAATAAGCAGGCTCTTCAACAGCACTTGGTATTAACTATACATTGGGCTGTGTACCCCTTATCTAATAGGAATTTGAGAGCGACCAGTTTGGTCGAAACACGTGTCGGCTCTACAGAATCTGATTAAACACATTTGTGCAAACATTATATGTGTATCTGTTACTATTGCTTTGTGACTGTAATTTTTGCATCAACATAGGATTATGGCAGTGCACGTTTGACCACACTCCCAAACCCTTCTCTAGAGCAGGACATAAAGCAAGACTGACATTTTCATTTTCAGATGTGTAGCTTGGGTGCGAAGGAGAAGCCACCATAGGTTGGCAATCTGGTGTCAAAGGTCAGTACATTTCCCAAATATGAGCTGTGGGGAACACGCCAGCTAGTAAGTATGGGCATCAATTCTGAGGTGCATTCTAAGAGGGATGTGTCTAAGACTATGTGTGTTCTTGGGTGAATAAGGCGACAGACAAGATATTTAAGAACTGCATATAA
This sequence comes from Ambystoma mexicanum, assembly GCF_040938575.1. Lineage (NCBI taxonomy): Eukaryota > Metazoa > Chordata > Amphibia > Caudata > Ambystomatidae > Ambystoma > Ambystoma mexicanum. The sequence continues at coordinate 1,435,496,621 of NC_090935.1, forward strand.
TAAGTCCTGCCAGAGATGTGTTGAGTGGTATGAAGAATCCTGCGCTTCCCTCACTGAAACCCTGCCTAAAGTCTCATCCCAGGTGGTCAGGGGAAGCCAGAGGCTTCCTGGTCCCAACCCAAGGGTGGTGTATTGCGGGAGAGTCACCTGGGTGGAGACAGGGCCCACGGTAGTGGGGAGATTCCATCGGATGAGAAACTGTATTTTTCCTCTGACAGGGATATCGTTACCACAGTACCATAAGAGGTTATGGCGTATTGTCATTTCAATGTCTCTCAGAAGACAACCAGGATTACCATCAGTACTATTTTCTTTGCTGGAATTGGAAGGGGATCTTTTCAATCAACCCAGAGAATTGTTACCAGTGGATTTTGGATTTTTGTTTGATGAACTTTTGTTTTGACTTGGAACTGATAAGAACTGGTTCAAGACTTTTCTTTTACTTTGATCTGATAACAACTGGGTTACTACTTTTCTTTCCCTTTGAACATTTTGAAGCAGAATTTAAATCCTGAGGGAAAGGAACCTGACCAGGGCAGGTCACGGTCATCCAAATATTGCTCAATAGAGTTTATTATCTTGTGTTGCCTTATCATTTTCCATGTATGTTTGTTGTTTAGAGTGAGTGCCAGTTGCCCATGCTAGATATTGTTCCCTTACCATTTACACTAAGTAAAGACATCCTTGGTAGAGTAGGGCAAGCAAGGCTTTATTTGAAAACATTTACTTTAGTAAAATGTCTTACTTCGTGAAAACTACAAGCAGTGGTCCACCTCGCATTACTGACCCCTCACTGTGTCCACGAAGTTGGGCGAGTTATGCTGATCTTGGAATAAAAGCAGCTAATTGGGTTCAAACATGTGATCATCATGTTAAGCCCAGAGAACATTACCTGCAGACCTACCCCAGCAGTGTATTCACGCTGCTGGTACTACATTTTCCAAAGGCATATTTGAATTTCCAACACATTGGGTATCTCCTTTCACAAACAAGTGCATCATCAAATTGTTACTGGTTCTCGCTATCAGAGCTCTGTTCTTTCCTTATCCAGTAGCGTCATGGTGTCTTATTCTTGAGCAAGCAAAACGAGCTTAGGCATTGGCAGAATATGTTAGGATCCTATATAATGCTGCATTTTAGGCTGGAAACATATAAACTCCATGGTATTTGGTGGTACACGCAGGTAAATTGTGAAAATCAGCCTATAAGGTGTTCCCATGGGATGGTACCGGACAGAATTGCACCACCTGTTGAGACTCACATATCCGACCTTGGGAGCCAAGGCCTGTGGCCAGATTATCAAAGATTTGCACTGGTGCTAAAAATTGAGCAAATGCTTTGATAATGCAAAATGGAGCAAAGAGATGTGTTCACAATCCATATGATCTAAAAACCTTTGCACTGGTGCAAAGGTTAATCAGGCTTTGTTTGCATTATATTTGCTGCATAGCAAACAACAAAAGGTGTCGACTGCATTTCTTTTCATATTAGCCAGCAAACATAGCTAATAAAACAGCCTGCTCCAATTTACCTTGGTGAAAACATTTTTAGATAATATCGATTGGGGCTAAGCCTGCTTGCTCCATTCTATATTATCAGAGCAGTAAAATTGGTGCTGAATTAATTTGCTCCAATTTTTTTTGCACCAGTGCAAATCTTTGATAATCTCGCCCCTGGTTTGCTAAGTAGCCAAAGAAGACACTTTTTAGGCTGGCACTTGCCAGAGGCAGTAAACATTGTAACAAGCCAGAACAAGAACCATCTATATCAGTCAAAGCCTTTGAATGGACGCAGTGGACGGAATAAATAGAATCGGTAAAGTAGATGGAATAGGTAGAATGGATGGAATGAATAGAGTGAACAGATTAGGTAGAATAGATGACATAGATAACATGGATGGAAAAGATTGAGAAGATGAAGAAGAAGAAATGGACAGAGAGGAGGAAATTAATAAGGCAGAATGGAATGAGTGGAAGCTGTTGGAGTTCACCCCACACGTTGTGTCACTCTGCACCCTGTTTCCCGTGTTGTTGCTATATATCTGTAACCCCCTGTATATGCTATATATCTGTATCCCCACCTGTATCGACCCCTGTCCCTATATATCTGTATGTCGCTTTGTCCCCACCATCTTGTTTCACGTGCCTGGTCTCGGGCACTTTACAGATAACCACCATATCACACCACTATGCTCACTCTCTACTATACACCATCATTCAACTAGAACACCGCGATACCCCTGATAATTCGGCCTAGCTGTTCACATACGAATGCGACCCCATGAACACCTCATCACCCTAATAAAACGCAACTAGCCGAGCACATTCCGGGCTAGCTGCTCAAATAGGCGTTCCTCAGGCCTAACGCAGCCAGGGCCCAGTCTGGATGTCCACCCACCAGACTGCACACATCCAACTGAAATCCTCAGCACCACCTATCGCCAGGAAGCAGCTACCATCCGACAATTACACCAGTTGCACACATATCCGGTGCACCCATGCAGAATACAACTCCATCTCTCTCTACTGACCTGAACTACGGATCCCAAGGGCGTTCAACCTACCAGCGCTTTGAGGTCATACCAATGATATATAAAGTGCTATATAAATGCCAAGTAACATAACATAACAAGGATGATACTGTTGCAAAATCCGGCAATACGATGAATGGTGGGCTCATTGCACGATTGTCACAGTATGTAATAGTATTTGTATGTCAAAATGTGGAATTACTACTATTGACAAACTGCCCAAATACGTCATTTTCTGATAATCTATTTTTGTTATTGTTTACTTATTGCTTGTGTCTTTGTTTATGCCTTCTTAAAATCCACATCCCATCCTGCTCTCCCTCTCTGTGTTTTTTCCTACCTCTTTGTTCGATTTTAGTTTTTAAAAAAAGAATATATACACTATGCCTAGCCCTGATCCCATTCTGTTCCTTTGGGCATCAAGCAATTTCCCCTCAAAATGATCCTCGAGGTGGAATTCATCATTACGCTTCTTTAGTTTGACAGAACAAGATACCTGGTGTTTCTAAGTGGTCCTGGTGCTAACTTTATAATTAGGGGTCATCAACGCCAGACATTTTTGGTGGTTTTCCCTGGTTATCAGTAAAAGTGCAGCAAAACCTTTAGCTTCTTTCCATATAGCAAGTGCCTATCCAGTTCTGGAATTAGAAAAAATGTATTGGGGGAAATGTCACCTCTGTGGAGGGCTGGGGCTGTGGGAAGGAGGTGGCAGGGCCAAAGTGTGTGGCCCCGGCCAGGTTGCGTAACACAGTATCTCTTCATAGAACCCAATCCTAGCGATTTGCATAAAGGCAAAGAGAATTATGGGAACATCATAATGTCCATAACTTTGAATGTTAAACATGTCTTCTAGTGATTCAGTAAGACGTCCTTTTAAGTGAATAATGGTCTCTTGTGTTTTTATTGGTCACAATATGCACCCTAATAAAGAGATGGCTGTAAATTACAGGACATGTATACTAGTTTGGACAGCAACAACACTGTATGTGAGGATTTGGCAGTTTCTGCCTGCAGTGCTGAGTCTTCTGAACGCTTGTTGAAAAACGTTTACTCGCAATGTAATGAGCAGACTGCATTCAGAAGACGAAGCAGTGCTCCGTGCAGAGAGTTATGTGCTGGCCCCTGGGTCTGTGGGACAGAGTGGCGCTCCGGCAAGGGAGTGCCTCTCCGTCTTGTTCCGGCCCATTCCCTGCACTGTGCCAACCTAGTCCAGGAGGAATGAATTGACAGACATTTCACTGAATAGGTCAAAGTGTAGTAGAGTAAACACTATGAAGCGTGGTCCCCACCGGACCATGCGGAAACATACGTGTTGCCTGTGCATTCATTGGCTGGGCGGTTGGCCGGTACCAACCATGCCAGTCATGGAGAGTTGTAAGAATGTGTAAAACACATTTCTACCCCCTCTCCGCCCCCCCAGACACCCGGTATAAATGTTTTGGGGGCAGCAGTGGCACCTTAAACACCACTCTTCCAGCAGACTCAGCGTTGGGAAATTGTGTCCTGATCAAAAAAGGGTGACCCGAATCAGCACATACGTGACACACACACTCAGATGCACATTGGTGGATTTTCAAATGCAACTCTGCGCAGATCACCAGACGCTTCGCTTGAGTGTGTTTTTTCTTGCAATACCACGCATGAGGAAGAGTGACACGTGTGTGGAGGAGCAAAACATAGAGGGCCAAATTCACAGGGCCCGTTTTCCAATGGGATTGTGCCATTATAACACGCTTCTGTGAATCAGGCCCATGGATTTATAAAGTCCGGGCAAACTTTCCTAAAAGTGACCATCAAATATTTTCTGTCCACAGACCACAACTTTTAGAGACCCATAAACATTAGCAGGTGACTTTAAGGGGAATTACTCGATACATTCTCAAAAGGCACCTCAATTCCTCCCTCTATAGATCATGGCTTCCTTCCAGTATGCAAGAACGGTTTCAACGTTTTTCTCTTTCCAGTGCAAGAAATGTTTAACATGCCCCACTGCCTGTGGGGAACCTACCACCCCCGGTCGGTCCCTGGGGCATTTTATAGGGCCCAGTGGTGGATGGCAGCCATCTACCCTCACACCTAGAATTTTCCCCCCGAGTGACCTCAAACTGTTCCAGATTAATGTCTGGAAAAATGTAAAAATGTGCAGGACCTGGATCCATCCCAAATTCAGGTGTCTCAGATTATCCCCAATCTAGTTTTGCAATCTATTATTTACCATTTCTCCCTACAGGCGGGAGGGTAGCTCCAGAGCAACGCGTTTCTCTTGGAAGCAAGACAATGCAGAGCAACACAGGTTCCAATACAGGTCCCGTGCTCAGAAACTAGTCTCCCTATTCAGTGAGTTATACAAAGATGAATTAATTAGCACAATAATTCTTTCAAGCAGCTATTTGTAATGCCAACCTAACAGGTCCCTCAGGAAGATCGTCATCTGCAATAAAGGCGTTGCTTGTAGGCGTGGGCTTTCAAATCAACAATTTGATGACAGTGGGTGCCCAAAATGTGGGGAAAGAACGGTGCAGTAGTGAGAGTAGGGGAGGGGCGTGGGAAACATGTAATGAATGTCTCAAATCCCGGTGTGGAATGCATGTTTCCCCCACACTCTCTAGTGGCACGTGCTGAGTGCCCGGATAAAGTGACTCGGCAAGTCACGTGACCGGCGGCGGGAGGAAACAAGGTCTAGCAGCCACTGACGCAGCAGACAGTCACGCAAGCGGCCCCCTGTCTGGTCACGCCAGAGCAGCTGCTGCTTCTACAGATCATTGAGGCTGACATGTCTGGAGAGCGTCACATTGTTGCATGGAGGATGGCATCTCTAGAAATATGCTGTCACAACAACCAGTTAGAAAGGGTCCCAGAGAGGGGGACACTGAAACTGCAAAGCCAGGCCTTCACATCCAAATGTTTGTTCTGTTTAGGCTACAGTGTATATTAAAGAATTTTAAATGAAGAAAAATACTATCCTTTGTATGTATCACTGGTTAACATGCAAGAACAAGAACTGGCAAAGCCAATAGCTTTTCACTATCACTATCTCGCCATAAAAGCCCCAATAATCAGGTACGCCACGCTGGGAAGAGGAGGCTGGGAGCGGCCACTCTGCTGGCAAGGGGAAAGGATCCACAGGAACGGCTAAGAAGTGTCAGCAGAGTGGCTTCAGGCGGCGCAAGAGCTTCCTGAAGGGGGTTTGGAGGAGTCGTGAGTGGAGTGGTCCGGAAGGCAAACACTCCAGATTTTAAGGTATGGGGCTTGTGACAGACTCAAAGCAGCGGCCAAAGGAGCATCAGAGGAAAATGAAAGCACTAAAAAGTATCAACATCCAGGCCCGCTTCAGGGACATCAGAGAAAGGCAACTCAAAGGTCAGGAGATGAGCGGGTACACAAACTTTATAAATAAGCACCAGAACGTTGGTGCTGGGCCTAGAGACCTATGCTACTCCTCACTGATGAGGTCCAACAAGGCTGAAACATGTTTGGGGATGCTTGCGGTCTTGTGCAAAAAGGATGTGACCAAGCAGTTCTGGCTGGACTGCCCCTTTGGGTTGGGACTAAGCGTGATTTGCATATGGTGTTTCCCCTCTTGTAATGGCTTGGCAGGAGAAGAACGATGGTTTGGAGGGTTGCCCAGAGCAATGACAGAGGTTAGGAGTAATTCCAAACCTTCCAGTCATCACCTCCCGGACAGCCATTAAAAAAATGGCGGTGCAGGCGGCGAGTCCCATATGCTGAATAGTGGAGTAAAGAAGTACTAAGGACGCTTGGAAGGCTAATCTTGAAATCTGCAGCAGGCCTCCGAACACCACAAGGGGCAGTGAGTAATAGCCTGGTGGTGCCGAATGTAGCAGATCCAGCCGACACCGCTGGGGTCACGGACAACAGGGGCAAGAGCTGTTGCCTGAGGATGAGCTCCGGGATGTGCAGCCCCAGTAGAATCAACGATCGGATTACACCTGTGCGATGGCAGAACGGTCCCACCCCGAAAGAGAGATGTACCCACAACAGAGTCACCTGCAAGAAGAGCAGTGCACAGGCGCTGTATCTTGATGCCTAAAGGAAAGGGAAAAGATACCCCAGCCCATCCAAAACCACAAGGCCAACCTGGGGAGGGGATCACCATTGCTGCTGGCATCAGGAGAGGGCTCCTGAGGAAAAATACAAGAAACAAGTTACTTACCTGTAACTATTGTTCCCCAGCATGAGTCTAGCATGGATTCACATGCTCGTAAACATTCCCCGTCGTCAGGCTGGGAATCCTTGGTATAAAAAAAAAAAAACTGTTTCACTTTCACTTACAAACTGTATTTCTCCCATAAACCAATCACTGTTCTCTGGGTCATACTGCCCCCGTCCAATGACGTGACAGTCCTCTCCCTAAGCTCCTCCTCTGGCAGCCATCTTCAGCCTTGGTATGCACATAAAGTGGCAGTGTGGCCAAGAAGAGCTGCAGAGGGTATGGATGGAGGGTTTGCATGTGACTCCATGCCAGACCCATGCTGGGGTCTGACATGGATTCACATGCTCATGAATAATGAATAACAAATACACGGCAGTACCACATTGCAGAACCACAGGAGGTGGCAAGGCTCAAAAGAAGCAATTAACCCGTACCTCTGGAACAGACTCACCTCAAGCGAACAGGTTTCGTAGCACTGCTTGGCCGACTCTGGACTCCTCAGTGGTATCCTTGTCGATGCAGTAGAACTTTGTGAAGGTGTGTGTGGAAATTCGTGGCCTTCATCCAGCCCTGGCTGCCAAAAGCCTGTGTCGGCAACGTCCAGCACCACTGTGATGGTGTGATGCAACGCTACCTCTCCCTCCTGGAAGAGGGCGATCGCCTCCATCCTCTTGTCATCTGGGAGGAACTCCAAAATCGGACCCTACTTGTACCAGAGCTCCCTGTCGTACCTGGCTAGGATCACCAGTGTGTTGGACGCCTTGATGGTGGATGCCGCAGTGTAAATCACCTTCCTTCCCATGGCTTCCATCTTCTTACCCTCGCTGTCCGGATGGACTGAAGACAACGAGGACGAGTTACCTGACTGTTTCCTCGCGGCTGCTGACACCACCAAATCTGGCGATGGTTGTGACCTCAGGCACTTGGTTGCAGATTCTGGAACCTGGTACTTCTGAAGCCTATCCCGCTTGGCTGGAGCTGAGCAAAGGTTCTTCAAGAGGGCCAGGCCCTCCTCCCACGCATTGTACAGGAGGGACACTGCCATGATTGTCTTCCTCTTCGCCTTGCAGCTCTGGTACAGGAAACCCTACTTCCTGGTTTCTTCGGGCACAAACCTCATCCGATGGGGACGCTCTAGGCTCCAGGGACCCGCTCTGACAATATCGTCGTCATCGTCCGTCGAGTTGGCTGTATCCGTCCCTGTACCCGTGTCTGGGTCTGCTGGGGGAGAATGGGCCCATCTCGGATGTGGAGTCTGAAATGGGGGTGTCGGATGGAGCTTCCTCTTCTTTACCGGTGGTTGGTCGGGGGCATGGGGGAGCGGCCCTTGGGGCATCCTCTTCTGGATCTCCGACACCAAGGTGTGGAGGGTCCAGAGACACATGCCTCAGCAGAACTGGAATGATCAGAACACTAGGCCCTGTGCCGTCGTTGCCGTCCTCCTCTGCCAAGTCCTTGTGGACCATGTATAAGAACTCCAAGTTCTCGTCGTCCGTGGATGAAAGTTCCATGGCTAGGCCACCGCCTGGGACTGATCCGGGGCCTCCTTGCCCCCCCCTTTCTTCCACCCTGAGGGGCAGTAACCGGGTTTGAAGATGCTGTCCCCTTCTCCGGCGTGCTAGCAGACCTTGTCAAAGTCACTATGGTGGCCTCGCTCCTCAGAAGGAGGGATACCTTCAGCGCTGTGGGGGCTACCTTCTCAGGGTCAGCCCCCTTAGCTTTCGAGAGAGCAGCTGCCACTAGCTCTATCATCTATGAAGATTTATCCTATGCCGCCTGCGCCTTCTTGGGCAGCTCGGCCTTCTCCTCCACCTGTGGCTTCTCTGGCTTCTCCCGCGGTTTAGCCAGGTTGGACAACTTTCTCTTCGAGGAGGAGCTCGATTGCCGGCTGGCAATGGCAGTGTAAGGTGATGTCGATTGTGCCCTGTCTGCCGTGGGACCCACTTCTGCAGCGACCTCAATGGACCCGGACTTGCGGTTCTTGGCCTTATCTTGGCCCCCATGGATGAGGCGCCCTCACAGTCAATGTTCCCTCTAATTATTTTTATCTAAGTGCAGAAATGACTGGCCTTTGTGTGCTCATTATTTTCCATGTGCACAACTGACTAACGTGGTAAGATACTTTGTGAGCATGCATAGCTGGTGAGCTATCAATCCCAAAGCGTTTGTAAGCCAGTTTCACCTTTCCAGCTACTGCAACTCTTTCCAAATCAGTGTAAACAGTGTAATTTGCATACCTTTTTCCAAACAATAGACTAAAATATGATGTCTTTTATATGTGATTATAAAGAGTCAACCAGTCTAAGACTTAAGGATCTGCCACAGTACCTAGCAAAAGTACTCCTTCTGAGACAATGCATTAAGCAGGGCAAGAAATGTGCACTCGACGCTAGCCCTGGCTAGCTGTATTTGACTCTTGGTGAGTAACAAATGGTGTGCTGTGTGTATGTGTAGAATTCAATGGGTGAGTGACTTCATGGCTGGCTAGTAGCTTGTAGCTTGCAACTTGACAAATATCACTCACCATTACTGATGTGGCTGGCAAAATCTTCAGAAAGGATAAAATATTTGCAGATGGAATAATGGCAACTAAAAAGAATCTCCACTATAATGAAGTAATTCAAAGGCCAGGAGAACATAATTTGTGTAAGGATGAAAATTTCATAAGAATAACTGCACCACAGAATATGATAAGAATTCCTCTGCCACTACTTACCATCCACACTACATTGTCCTAAGATTGGAGCTGTGACAACACTTACTCAAACCCAGTCTTCCAGCTAAGAGGCATATCACCACTGGTTTTTACTCCCTAAAAACAGGAAAATGAGCCCAACAAAAATGGTAAACAATGAACATATACATAGATCACACTTCTTCCAATTGATATTTTTGAAGCAGTGACCAGCAGAGCAGTGGCACAGGCAGGAACTCTACTAATATTACTGCCTGATTTCAAGAGGAAGTATTAGGGAAAAGAACATCTTTTAATAGGCATAAAGTATCCCTACTGGCAAAGCAAATTATTTGACTCCCTGAAAAATCATTTGATTCCATGTAGGGAGTAAAATCTCATCGGAGCCCTACTTGCAACCCTGACATAGGAAGTGAAAGGACAGGGCACATAATACAGCCTATTTTTTTCCCATCCGTTCCTCACTACATCCCAGATGAACATTAAACAAGAGCCTTTGTAGCAAAGAGTTGTTCCTTATACAATTCCACACCTATTTACCAAATCTGCACCAAATTGTGCCTGTTAGGATCCTCCGGACATTACTGGCTGCATGACATTTGGACACCCCACCCTGTTCCCCGGATTTCAGCACAAGTCAACATTTGTGAGTTTGTGGCTTGGCAAAGCGTTGTTCCTTATACAATTCCACACTGTTTCATCAATCTGCACTACATGTTGCATAGTTACTTGTTAGGAACATCTGGAAATAACTGGCTACATGGCATTTGGACACCCCACCCCTTTCCCTGGATTTCATCACCTTCACACATGAGACGGTGGCCTGAAATCGGCAAAACATCAATGTGGTCATAGAAGGACCAGTCCTGACATGAGGAAAAAAACTCAAGGTCCAGGCCCTGTCATGCACGGTTTCCAAGATATTTTCACCGTAATGCACCACAATGAACTGCACGACACCAGGGTGAGGCGACAGATGGGAAGAAAGCACAGAAGCTCCCAGAATGCAGCAATAAGCCAACTCTCACCTCCCTCAAACGTCTGCTCCGGGGTAAGTCAGCCAGCCACACGTGCCCATTTTCAGTGCAGTTTAATTCAGGGTGCAAAGCACAAAGAGATAAGCGAATCGGGACAGCGACCTACAGGATCAGTGTTATGATGTCTGTCTACCGAACCCGTTCGGAGAATGGGTACTTCTGCTAGTGTTTTATATTATGTAATAGCACAAGCATAAAAATGAGCGCAAAACTCATAATGTGTAATATTATGAACAAGCACACGAATAAGCAGAGCACTCTTAAGGTCTAATAAGGCATACCAGTAAGCCAAATATTCACAATCTACGATACTATGAAAATAAATGGGCAAACAGAGAAGCAGAACAATTAAGTGTACTGTTATGTGTAAACACATGCATATGGCTAAACAGAACACTCATAATTTGTATTATTATAAACATCAGGATACAAAAAAGCACATAACTCATGATTAAGTAATATTTGTAGAAAGAAGGGTTTTTAATAAGTTATCAGTTCAGTAACACCATGAGACACCTGCAGTTATAAAAAACCTTTGCAATTCTGTCAAAAATCTTTAGTTGATGTAAGGTTATATGTATGCTTTACAAACCATGCAAATTCAGTTTAAAAAAGTGTTAAAGGACATTATGGTTGCAGATCAAAATCTAAAAACCGTACAACTTCGACAGTTATGGTAAGCTAATATGCAACCATGACTTGTGTGCCACCCTGCTCTGCTCATAACATAGGTGGTGCTCCAAAGATCTTAACTGGTACTTAGGCTAAAAAGTGGCCCAGTAATGTTGCAACATGTATTCAATCTGCACAAAGACAATGCTAGAAAGAAAACAGAAGGTGGTAAGAAAACGTTAACTTAAGAAATTAAATTGAAAACAAAAGGAATTGAAAACAGCGAAGGTCAGTACCTACAAACAATTAAAATCTACAAACACAAATATAACGGGATGCCAACAAAAAATGTAAGTTCTATGTTAAAACCACCACTGATGTAACCTTAATGCATCCTACAAAGAACACTGCACAAACGAATCTTCCATAATTACCATAAATCTGATAAATGTGTCTATTATTAACATTTTTTAAAACACTTTACAAGCAATCATACCATTCATTTAACATTTACAGAAGAAAAAAAACACACAGGAATTTGACTACTATTACATCCCATTAGCTAACCATCCTGGCAATGTTGAACATTACATCCTGCACTAAAATTAAACAAAACCCAAATTATTACACCATCGTATATACATAAACATTAATGCTTTCACAAAAATAAAACATTCAACATTGCAAGACAAATCTTACATGATAATAACTTTTAATTAAGCATAAACATACAAAAATATTAATAGAAAATGAACACATTTCAAAATATTAAAAATACAAATCAGCTTCAATGGAAATAATGTTCTTATTTCTGGTCCTTCTGAAAGCCCAACTGGATTAAGCTATTGAGACGGTCGATGGGCAAGCATTTCTTTTGTTTGGGTCTGAAACCTTGCAACTTGGGAAGCAAAGAAGAGAGTACAGACCAACAGTTCAAGGCTTTTAAGTCATGGGACTAAAGTATGTTAAAAGCTGATAAGTCGCTAAGTAGATTATTTAAAAGAAACAAGAACACCACAATTTCAACAAACACATTCAGGGAGAGGTGACCCAGAAGGCCGCCCAAAATCAACTCCCAAATATGAAACCCAACAAGGTCAGTACATGTTATACTTCTGATAAATCAATGATTTCAAAAAGTGGGAACATGTCATATGTTCTTTCCCTCAAAATAGAATGTACACTTTCTTGCCATGACTACAGTGGATAGCGATAGGCAGATAATACTCCTACATTTCCTTTAATTGTCGCAATTTTGTCTTCTTTTTGATGATACTGTTAGGTTTTGTGAGAAATCTGAAGGTGTCTCTCTAGCTAGTCCCCGGGGATCTGTCATCCAGGTCGCCAGGACACGGACATCGCTATTGGATCCAGTGCCTGGGTGTGGACCAGTGCTCGGGGAGTGGGACACCAACTGGTGAGACACGGTATCCCCCTTCTTTCAGCACCTTTTCCTCATCCTACCATGTACAACATTCAAAACCACAGCGCCCCCGTTTTCCATCATGAACAATTTTGCATGACACACAAGAGTATGGACTAACACCAGGGCCGTTTACCTGACAGGTCTCAATAATACAAGTGTCAGGCAAAGTCAGGCAACTGATCAGAATCACACACACCTGACGGCCCTTTCCCTTCCCTACAGGGATAAAAGGTGGAGCAAGAGAGCACAACACGAGCAAGGCAGACCACACAACGAGACCGCTATCCAGACGCGGGAGTTCAAGAGGAGGAGAAAAGCAGCACATATCGATAGACTGACAAGGAGAGACATGACCTTGCCGCTTTCGAAGGCAGACCAGCGAAACCTCAGCAGAAGGAATCGTAAGACTGAGGACAATATAGCCCAAGTGTGCTGCAACAGATGTCAGCAGTACACAGAGTGTGTCGACGATGATAAGCGGGAGCGAGGGAGACTCCTGCTTCTGTGGTACTGGCCTTGACTCCAGTTATGAGGAAAGCCAAGCGATTCATCACAGCAGGTGAGTTGAGGGGTGAACCGATAAGAGCCGGGCTGTGGTGAATGACTGTCACAAAGTGGCAACTTGAATCAAGTTCAAAGGACTTTAAAAGTGTTAAGGTGTTAAACGGGAGACCAGCTGCAGAGGGAACCGCCACCACGTGATCCTCGTCTAAGTGAAACTACAGATACCAGAAGGCCGTAGCAGTGCCACCTAGATAGGTCAAAGTGGTCATACAGGAGGTCAAGCAAAATCCCTATACAGTCGAAAGCCTTTGACCTAAGAACTATAACAAGGGAAGTGAATCCCATAAACATTTAAAGTAAATGTGAAGTTGGCAAGAGTGAACCCAGAAGAGGGATGTTGACGAGAAGGGGGCAAAGTCTAAAGTCACAAGAAACTTTGTGTTGACAAAGGTGAACCCAGCCGAGGGATGTCCACTGGACCTGTTTAAAAAGACATTAAGATTTGTGAATGAATATAGGTGAATAAAGGACAAGCCATAGTGAACCCGGAGGAGGGAGGCTGAGAGTAAAGAGAGGTCGGCGCCCGGAAGAGGGAGACCGAAGGGAGAAGAATCCTCACCCGAAGTAAAACCAGGAAACAAACTTTCATTTCTGTTAAAGGAACTTTTGATTTGTTATTGAATAGGCAAGAGATTTTAAGGGAATAAAGACTTGGCCATCAACGGACCGGATAGCTGCAAGTGGAACTGTCAACTCATGCTGGGGAAGCTTGAGAGTGTACTGTGCTCCAAGATCCCACTTTACCCCATGCTCAAAACGTGGGGAAGAGAGACCCAGGTTACCGCATCCTGAAATATTATTTGTGAACACTTCTTTCTTTTCTTGAAAACCATCCCACACCCTTTTTGTATTAGTTGTAAGGTTTGGCAATAGGTTTCTTTGTAAAGGCCCTTTTTATTTGACACAACGCCACTAGGATTGCCTTATATTCATTTGATGGTCGACGCTTGCTCCCATCTTAGATTAATGTTTAGATTAGGTGTTTTTCCATACAGTTTAATAAACACCCTTGAACTGTGATCACTTGTGTCTGTCTTTACTGTTGCCACCAGGAGTTCCTTACAGTTTCCATTCGCTGTTAGCTTAACATTGTTCTAGTGTACATGCATTGCACTCTCAAAGATAACTGTTCTGCAAAGCATACATGTCTTGGGTTTATTATGGTGCAAACCAATCTATGAATCATTGGAGCAATGTATAACAAGGGGAGCACAGTTATAGGTTAGAATAATATGGATACAATTAGAGGCGAGAGAGAATGTAGGGGTAGAGTTAGAAGAGCATGGAGAGAGGCGATGCAGAGGGTGGTCAGGTAAGGGATATAGGTTAGGAAGGGAAAGGCAGGAGCAGTCTGGGTTGGGGAGGTTTCGCAGCTGCTCTTCCAATGAAGAAAAAAGCTGCTCTTTCAGTGAGCTTCACCATCAGCAAATCCCTCCCTAGCCGTCCTCTGCTGTGATAGAGGAGGCAGCGTTGTGACATTTTAATTCCCACCCTTAACACCAAAAGCTCCAAATAATTAATCAGATCCTCCTACACATTCTACGCCAATGTTTGCCGACTTTAGAAAAGCAGATCTGAATTGTATTCGTTTTGGGTGGTGGAGGGGGTTCCTTCAGGATTCCAATTTGTAATGATGTTAACTTACTTTGTTTATAAAGAAATGTATGTTGGAGCTAAACAGAAGAGCGAATTGCAAAACGACGCACTTAACTGTACCGGGGATCTATTGCCAAAATAAACAGGTAGTTTTGTTGAAATTGTGAAAAGAAACACCCCGAATATATTTAAATGGGTAAAAAAGCAAACTCTGCAAAATGTGAGGCAAGCTTGATCACCGAATGACACGCCTGATTGTAAGTGCTCTCGTGCCAGCTGCAGGCAGTCCATCCATTCCTGATTTCTCTTTCCATTCTGGCCACGGCCTGGTGCCAGGATTGCTTCCACCTCAGGTTGAGTGACATGTTTCCGCCTCCCAGTGCCTGTCATCTGGGCCTCGTCTGCTGCTTGGGAATGCAGTTCTGGGACCAGCTTGGCACGCCTATGAAGGGGATCCATAGGCTGCGGCATGGCATTCTCTGGCCCTGGTAGCCATGCACATGATGTGTGCACTTAGATAGGCTTTTCATAGGAAATCAGAGGACTCATCTCGGACGTTAATCTGGGTTTGCTTGTAGGACTGGCATTCCCCAAAGGCTGGCAAGTGATTCCTTACATCTATTTGCCAGCCAATCGATCAGCAAAACCATTCCTTCCTTCAAAACCCAAGTACGATATGATGCATGAAGATTGTCAATTCAGGGACATACAGAGTTATATAGGCACTGTCACACGTTTTTGATTTGAATGTATATATGTATTGGATTTTACACATCGTACACCTATCTGGGAAGCAACTCAGCACTGTATAACAAGAGCGTAGCTTAATAGGGGGGTAACATGGATACTATTAGAAGGCTAGAGTATGAAGGGTTTGGGCTCATATATATATAGTACGAAAGTCATGTGAGCCAACTCAGACATTCCACAACACCACCTAGTAGCCATCGGTGGAAGTTCATCTTCAGTTCGGAGTCACAACAGCAAGGCATTGTGGGTATGCAAATTAGCCCAAATGCAAACCTTTTTTCCCAAGACATTGTCTTGGTCTTCGAGGGCAGTGCTCCTGAATGCATAGCTTCATCAACCCAAGACAGACATTTTGCAAGGATGTCATGACAACTACATACCTGGTTTCACCCTCATCAGCACAGTATAGTCCTGACAGCCTTGTGGTTGGAGCATTTGCTCATGATTATATATATATATATATATATATATATATATATATATTATAGGGGTGCGGTCACCGCCCTATAGTTAAGATGAGTTAAGGTGAGTCGGAGTTCCATAGGAAATCCCAAAAAAGAATTGCTAATAACATTTGACTCGTCCAATGGATTTGGTTGAAAGTTTGCAGACAATTACGTACAACCGGGCGTTTAGGAAAGATCCATCAAAAAATAAAAAGTTATTAAGAAAGCACTTTTGGCCTACTTCCCATTCATTTTCCCACTGACAAAAAAGGTAAATGTCTACTCGATCACACAGGCAAAACCGCTGGACAGATTTGAAGCAACTTGGGCATGAAGAGTTGACTCACAATCGTTTTGTGGTTTAGGGTTATTCCGTCCAGTACTTTAAATGTTTGACGGAGAAGGAGATGCCCCCTTATGTCCCATAGTGCTTTGCAGCAGAGAGACTGAGAGGCATTCAAAAAATGAAAAAGCAGCCATTTTCAAGTTGTGTCAAAGGCTCCCCCAAAATGGAAATGTTTGGAACAATTCATTAAAAAATGAAAAAGTTATTAAAACATAAAAATGCTGTTTTCAGTCAACTCGCATTAATTTTCCCATAGAGAAAAAGTGCCGTTTTTGAACAGCCATAGCACGAAAATACCGCTAGGCAGATTTGGACCGAATAAGAAACAATTTGGGCACAAAGCATTGACTCAATTTCATTGGCTGGTTTGGGGGGAATTCATCAAGTAGTTTTAAAAATATTTGACAGAGACATGGGGATGCCCCCCTGTTCCTTAAAACCTTTATATATATCGGCCTTCCACCTTGGAGAAGAGAACAAAATGTGCCACACGAACCAAACAGTGATAGAGGGTAAAGACAAGGAGAGGGTTAGGGAGGAAATAAGCAATTGAGGAGAATGGGGGGGGGACAATGGAAAGAGAAGGGGCACTTGGCGACTGCCTGTGAGGAGAGGACAGGGAAGAGTTTTGGTTTTTCAAGCATTAGAGGGGGAATACTGGAGAAATCCCACAGGCATGGGTAGTTCAATGCCACTGTATGTGTAGTTCATAGTGTAGAGGAGGTCCCAAATATGGCCTGCACTCCAGCCACCCATTTCGAGATACCAGAAGCATACTCGCCAAGATACTTGGCGTATAAGGAGCAAATGAACCAACAGAGAGCCACAATGGGGCTCTGTCCAGTACCCATCAGAAGGAATTGTGTACCTATTGAAGCGCCAATAACCAGACAACCATGGACTGCAAGGTACCCATTAAGACAACCAACCAGCAACTGATGTGAAATGAAGACCACTTACAAACTGTCCCTGAAGAAACCCAAAGGGCTCTTATTGGAGGCGAATGGTGACGACACAATGGCCTGGACAGACGGTCGGATGAAAGAAATGACAACCAAAAAGGAGATAAAACAAAGACGAAATGTTGCAAACCATGATGTAATGGACATAAAAGAAGAAACAATGCTGAACTTTAAAGAAACGTAACCATTGAGAGCAGGATGGAAATGTGTAACTGGCCAAATGCTTGTAAATAGGCTTGGAACGCAAGAAGCGAAGGAAACGGTACTGCTTGCAATGCTTAGTAGGAGGATAGAACGGCAAGCGCCAACTATATGCCTACCTCAAGAAGCACATTATACAAGTGCGACTCCATTTTACGAAAGCAGAATTAAGCCCAGGATGGTAGGGGCCTAACAGGCCAGGATTCATGTACCAGCACAAAGTCGGACGAAAGAGCGGAATCGAAACTTAGCAAGAAATAGCTCATGGCTAGGAATTCGAAGTCAACCCAAGGAAGGGAGGAGAGCAGCAACTCTGAAGAATTGTAACCTAAGAGCATAGAAGCCTGCCACGTGAAGGTCGAGAAAAGGAGGCCCAGGCAGGTGGCGAGGCCGAACAAAGAATCAAATACGCAAATAGATGGAAAATGAAGCAGCTTCGCAGTGTACTGACACGTGACCAGCCAAGCGCGAAGAGGTACCAACGTCTGATGTCACCCAAAACCAGAGGATGCCATAACTTTCCCCGATAAGAAGCTACAGTTTCGAGGCCCTCCTCAGCCAACTAATTGACACATGGACCTGAGGGTAGCGATTGATGTAAGGGAGGCAGGGTGAATCTTGGGCCATCCCGCACCTGGGCGACCATTCTGCATGCTGCTAATTAAAGTTAAGATTTATGCCTAGGGGTGTAACCCACCCAATCACAATGACCAAATAATCTAGGGTCCTATAGCTAGTAGAACCAATGAGATGTTGTACTTTTAGTGACGTCTATCACGAGTGATGTAGAGGGATGGGCATAGACGCCAACCCGATAAGAGTCATCAAATCCCCACACTCTGTTACCATATACAGATATAGTAACTATACTTAAGTTACCTTTACCAACCAATAGAATTGCATGTCAAACTTATTAGTTTTACACGTCAATGATGACGAGAATTTGCTATAAACGTTACTGTTTGCATGAAGAATTTAGAAGTTGAAGCGAGACAGGCGATCGCAGCTCTGATGATTTCCATTTGTTTCCCCGTTTTTTGTACTTGACATTAAACAGACTTCCCTTTGCCAAACAATTGACTTGTCCTTATTGAGTGGTGTTGGAGTAAGAGAATCCTGCACCCCATCCTTCTCAGGGTGCAGCTATCTCGATTTAAGGTGCCGGAGGGCGATCTCTGAATCTCATGGGCCCGTTCAGAGGTCGCTCCGCAATCCAGTACATTAGCCAACTAGTGGGTCCAAAAGAAACATAATGGGGGAACATGTGTAGAAGATATGGCTGAAGTCTATGGCTACTGTGCCTGGTAGTGTTTTAAAAGATACAGTGGGCGCGGTCAAAGACCGTGCTCACTGGCCGGGGGCCTTCGGCCCTGGCTAATGGGCCTGGAAGACATGTATAGTGTGCCCAAAAGAAACATATCGGGGGGGGAACATGTACAGTGGACACAGCCGAAGGTTGTGGCTGAAGGCCATGGCTAATGGCCCAGTAGTGTTTTAAAATATACAGCAGGAACGGCCAAAAGCATGCTCTTTGGCCAGAGCCAAAGATCCTGGCTAGTGGGCCTGAAAAACATGTATAATGGTCAGTTGTATACTAATTAACCTTTTCACAATTGACCTCAGGAGAATTGACCTAATTTAGAAGGTCAATTAGGACATATATGCGGGGGGAAACCCCCTGCAACTCCCCCACCCAATCCAAAAAACCCTGCAATCCCCCACCCAATCCCCTTATATTATTTATAATCCAAAACCAACCCAATACATATATAAAATAACTAAAATATTATAAAGGTCAATTGTGCAGAAGGTCAATTAGGACCACTATAATTAGGTCAATTAGGAAAAAGGGTTAATTGCAAAAGGTCAATTTGGGTAATACCATAATGGTCACGGCCACATCAAGGATGTGCCACCTAGTAGTTCCAAAAGAAACATATTTGGGGAGCATGTACAGTCCACACAGCCGAAGGCCATGGCTTGTGGCCTGGTAATGTTTTAAAATATACAGTGGGAACGGCCAGGGCCAGAGGCCCTGGCTAGTGGACCTGAAAGACATGTTTGTATAGTGGTAACGGCCAAAGGCCGTGGCCACCTAGTGGGTCCAAAAGAAACATATCGGGGGAACATGTACAGTGGACACGACCGAAGGCTGTGGCCACTGGCCATGGGTGAAGGCCATGGCTACTGGCTCGGTAGTGATTTAAAATATACAATGGGCATGGCTGAAGGCTGGGCTCACTGGCCAGGGCCAAAGACCCTGGCAATTGCGCCTGTAAAACATGTATATTTGGTTACTGCCAAAGGCCAGCGACCTAGAGGGTCCAAAAGAAACATATCGGGGGCACATGTGCAGTGGACACGGCTGATGGCCGTGGCCACAAGCAAAAGCCACTGGCCCGGGGTTTTAAAAGATACAGTGGGCACAGCCAAAGGCCCGAAAGACATGTTTAGTGGTCACGGCCAAAGGCTCTGGCCAACAAGTGGGTCCAAAAGAAGCATATCGGGGAAACATGTACAGTGGCCATGGCCAAAGCCATGGCTAGTGGTCTGTAAAAAACTATGCCATAGAAAACCCTGGAAATTCACTGAAAACCTTTTAGTTGCAGGGGCGTTAAGGTGAACATTTAACGCAACAAAACCCCTGAAATTCAGCAGACAATTCAGGCAAAGTCACCTTAACTACGCGCCCCCTGTTACACAGCGTATGACCACAATGATGACATCACTGATTACCTCACTGGTGACATCACTATTTACATCATATATGGCATCACTGATGGCATCAGATATAACATCACTCAGTAGGAATGTTAAATATTTATAGGGCCACTACCCTGTTACATATGCGATTTCAATGAAAACATTGTACAAAACATTAAACGGCTACACGTGCATGATATCAGTGCTTGTGAAACTTTTATTTGTAATATTTGGTAAAAGATGAAATTTTAAATATAAATATGTAATATGTTATACATTTCTTTACTTTCATTGCATAGCGTCTGCTGATTGTGGCAAACATATGTAAGATATGTGTACCATAATATAATATGTATATACAGTAGTTGTTATTCAAATAGGTAGATTCAACATTAATTGGAGCATACCATAAGGCCTTGGATACATACATTCCAGAAAAAAAGAGCTAGAAAACATTCCTAGGTCATGGTATGCTCACGCTGTGTTCTTATATTAAAGCTGCAGATACCAGTACATTGTTTCAGACATAGTCCGTCTTCAGGGATTGGACACTGTGTATATAGTATTTACATCAACATTCAAAAGGACCAATTATAAAGATCCAAAGTTTAGTTTACTTTATCATTTGTATAGTGCAGCCTAACCCTGAGGTATCTGGGTGCTTAATAGGAGCATATGTTACAGTACAGAAGACGAGGTACATAGAATTGTGAGGACCAGGTTACAGTGTGGTCGGCTTTGTAGTTACCTTGGAAAGAGAATGCAAAATTGACAAGACAAGGTTGCTAAAAAAGTGGCCGGGTAACAGCGGGCATATGGACCAAGGTTACAAAAGCGGTCTGTATGTCTTCAACATGACAGATAATTAGGAGTAAGAAAGAATCGATAGGTAAAGAGAGGGTAAAGTAAGTAAGTAAATTAAATGTAAAACTTATATAAATAATCAATACATACCACACATTGTTCATATCATGTGTAGAAAGGAAACAGAATGGGAAAGCATACCAACATATTAGGTAATGCGTTTTCAAAAATCAAGAACACAAAACAAAAACTGCAAACAAAACTTCCTTAATTTCATTAAAAAAAACAGATAGGCGACAGATAATTTACCTGGCTGTAAAGCCTTCCTGAATATGAAATTTAATGTGAAGGAGATTCAGAACAATAGAACTTTTGCGAAAAGTCAGAATCAGATATTAGCGTGATGCTGTGTGTATCACTTGGTCAGCACATTGGATTACCTGGAGTCGTACAATCGTCCCGATAAAAATCAGGGTCAAATTCTTTTCTACCTATGAAAATATTAGATTGCAAGTTCTTAGTATAGTAACCGTAGGCAGCAATATAATTCAAAACGATGCTAACTCGTATGATGCAGCGTTCTTACCTTACTGTATTGTATTCAGCATGCCGAAGGTAGAGAAAAACACGGTGTAAGTGTCTGTAGAGAAATGTGTTGTTTTACCAGACAAACTGGCTGCAGATAACCGGGAGATCAGGGTGGGTGGTCTGCAGGGCAATATCTGTAGAGCGTGAGCATAACATGAACTAGGAATTTTTTCTAGCTCTTTTTTTATTGAGCTGAATAAAATGCACCTTATATTTACAACAGAAAATAATGTAATGTGATATTAGCACCCTAGGCGGGGAGCAGCCAATCAGGTTCTGAGGATCGCAGGCTGAAACGCCTACCTTTCCTTTTTTTTTCTATTTCCACCCCCTACCTAACCCAGTTTAACTGATTGTGGCGGCGGCAAGGCCACAAAGGAAATGGAAGAGGGGATCTGTAAGGAACCCCGCCTTCCATCTCCGTGGTGGCCATCTTTGAACTGTCATTTCTATGAATTAACGGTGCAGGGGTCCCGTGCATTCATAGAAAATAACCCGCTATCAGTACCCCAGGTTACTGTCTTGGGTAACCCAGGGTGCTAATGGTGTTAGTAACTTAGTAACCCGTTCCACGGGCTACACTGAGGGGTAATGTTCCGGTGCCCTCGTTAAACACCCTGTGTTCACTCAAGCCTTTAACTCGGGCTGCCAGGCCATTAAGCCCCGGTGTAGCCTGTGGAACCAGTTACTAATGCCATATTATATACATGTATTTTATGTTAAACAAAATAGTAATACAATTTCAAAATGTTATTTATATAATCACAACTTTTATTAGCCAAGTCATATATGATATTATGTAGGATGCAATCAATGATGCCATCAATGATGTCATATGTGATGTCACTAGTGACTTAACCAGTGATGTAATCGGTGATGTCATCATTGTGGTCATACGCTGCACAACAGAGGGTGCGAAGTTGAGGTGGCTTTGCTTGAATTGTATGCTGAATTGCAGGGCTTTTGTTGCGTTCAATTTTCACCTTAACGCCCCTGTAACTAAAGTTTTTCCACTGTATTTCTGAGGTTTTCTTACAATGTATTACTCACCTTAACATCCCTGCAACTAACATTTTTTACCTGACATACACACATATATATGTTTTCGTGCCGTTTTCTTTTCTGTCCTGGACATTTAATTTATTAAAGAACGCCTCAGATAATTGAAAGAAAGAAAAGAAAGAATATTTTTTGGCTTACATCAATGGTTTGCTGCCTCAGTGTTTTGCCACGATTCCTGCATGCAAGACCGCTTCCTGGAGTGCCTTCCGCCTTCCCTGCACTCTTGTACAGGGTCTACCACACACATATATATATATATATATATTACACGGCCACGGTAGTGGCCATGTAGTTATGGTTAAGTTACTGTTTCCATAGGAAGAGCACTTTTTGGGCGGCCTATAACTCGGCTCCCCCTGGACGAATCCTTACCAAAGTTTGCAAAAAAAAGTATATGGGCCACGCTGAATTTTTTTAACAAAGTTTGGTGATGTTTGGTCCAGGGGGGGAAAAGTTATAGAGGGGGTCCCAAAACGTCTTTTTGACCCATAGACCGAATGGGGGAAAAACTTTGAGCACAGCTACAGACCAAACCGTTGGACGGATTCTCACCAAATTTGCGGCAGGGGCAGAGGCTTGGACCTGAAAGCGTGCTTTAGTAAATGTGGTGACAATCCATCCAGTACTTTCCTTTAAAACAACCAAAAAATATGTCTCAATAAATTAGTGATATCTATGTCCGCTCCGCGGTCACATTTCCCTGTTCGCTCCGCGGACCCGATACCGATTGTCCAGGGGGGGTGGCGTTATCACCGCGGACATGCGACATCTTCGCCGATTGGCTACAGAGAGCCGTGATGTACATCAGAATGTGTGGATGCACCCGACATCTTGGATCCGAAGACAGCACGCTACCTACCAGAGGTCGAAATGCTGTTTTGGAAACTGTTTTCCTCTCCTACAGTGCGTGGGAAGGATCACAGAGTAAGAGATGGGTTAAATACTGTACTTGTTTGGCCGGTAGATGTTGATGTATTCGCCATGGGAAATGGTGTTTGGGAAATGATTTTGATTTCCTACAATGCTTGGGGAGGTTTAAAGAGTAAGAGACGGATGAAATACTGTACTTGTTTGGGCGGCAATTGTCTATTACATATTCTGCATTTGCGCCTTCTTCAGGATGTTTGTACGTGCAGAAAATGAGGGATCTAATAAGGATACTATTTAAATCCGAGCTGTGTCAGACACCTTGAAAATGTTCGCAGGACACGCGTGGCGTTAGTGACCATTGCTTTTTAATGTATTTCCCTATTATATTACATTTTCCTATGGGTGTGCTATTGCTTAGTACGCCACCATGGTCGAGACATGCTGCGGTGGTTGTGGGCAGGGCCTAGAGTCTTGGATGCATGGCCGTAGGCCGTAGGTCATGGTCATGTCAGATGGTTCAGGGGAGGGTTTACAGTCTTGGCTGCATGGCCGAAGCCCATGCACCCTGAAACGACCTTGTTAGCGGTGGAGATATAAACCAATGTACACCTATACATTCAAAAGTACGTGGACATATATCTTAACCTCTAGGTCATGCTGTCACCCACTGCAGCACATTAGAAAGGCATGTTAGTGACTGTGTTGCTTTGGTGGAGTGGCTGTTTCCATAGAAAGAACTGTTTTTGGCTGCCTTATAACTGTCCTACCCTTGGACGAATCGTCGCCAAACTTTGGGAAAAAATTAGATCGGGCACTCTGATTTTGGTTGGCAAATTTGGTGATGTTTGGTGCAGGGGGGCGAAAGTTATAAGGGGGGGGGGTTCTCAAAACCTCTCTTTTCCCCTTACACTGAACGGGGGAAAAAGGTTGTGCTCACGACCATGTGACTCTTTCCCAGATTGTGTGAAAAACAGCATGAAGTAAGGCAGCTTTATTCGGTGCCCCCCCTATCTTTTACTAATGTTTTCATGTGCGCGGATACCGCCAGAAACACTTTCAAAACAAGAGAGCATTAGACTTCCCAAACTCAAGTAATAGTATTTCACAAGGTCACCTTTGAGGGGGGCCAATGAGCTGTGGAAGCACAAAGTCAAAAAGTGCAGTTTTCTTGTCTGCAAAATGATACGTTTAAATGCAAGTTTGTGCTCACTGCACCACGACCAATTACAGAATGTGGAATAAAATGTGTTTTGGAATAATATTTCCCTCACATTGGCCCCTTCAGTTTTGAAAACTAAGGCCATCATCTGCACTGTTTGCTCGAAACAGCGCTTCTGGAGGTGTTTGGGAGTAGAGGTTCTCATAATTGGATTTCAATATGTTGCTTCAAAGCAAGAATGTATTTGGCTTCTGAGGGAAGGCTACACGAGTTGCTTTTTTGGTTGACCGCTCAATACGCCCGCGCATCCGAGTGAATGTAAAGGGGCAATTGTTTTTTTACCTTGAGCCAAATAGAAACTTGCTCGCTATTCATGGAATAAAAGGGTAAAAAAAAACAGCAATTGATAAGGTTATGTTTTAAAAAGTTTGTAAGGGACATGCAATATCAGTCAACGAAGATTCTTAGCTGCCAACACGTGACTGATTTGCAGAAAAATAATGGAGGCTGTAAATATTTTGTAAGTTTACTTTGGCCCACCCTACAGCAAACCCTGCTTTATTTTTACATAACTGCACATCTAATTGTGCTAATATAATTGACATATTATTTTTCTGTCCTTTTACAATTTTCCTGTAATGTTGCAGAGTGCACAGGTTGCTCATTTGCAGGGTAGGACTGCTCTCAACCTTTTTTACCATTAATATTTCTAATTTGAAACGTTTACTTTGTACGCATAGCTTTGTGCATAACTTTGCATGTTTTTTTGGTCTTCTTTGAAATGACGAGACATAATATTTTTTTATTTGTCCACTCTTTTTTATTTCATACCTAAATTATCGTCTTTCTCTGTACTTGGCATTTTGTTTTCTCTTACGGCGCATGCAAAATCTCGGCTTTGAAACCTCCACCTGTAGGTACACTTGGACATTAGTAAGATATTACTAGAATGTCAACTTTGAGCACGTACTTTTGTGTAGAACTTTGCACATTTTCTGTGTGATCTTTTAAAAAAAAAATCTACAGGTTGCTTAGTGACACGTATTTTTTGTAACCTTTCCCGCCTAGGTATATATTGCTGTACTTTTCGTGCCATGGTTTTCAAATCCCGAGTGAGGGCTTCTTCGGATGTAAAATACAACTGCTGGTGAGCGGTTGCATGTCCATAACAATAATGTGGAATGACACTGTAAGCCTGCTTTGTCCGTTCGCTGAACTCGCTATTCGGAGCAACGACTTCTAGGAAATAACTGTGGAAACAAAGCGACTGCTTCAACGAAGACCCCAAAATGTTTGTTTGAGCAAATAAAACGGCCTCCTCATCTTCAACATTTGAAATGCCTCCCTTACCAGCATTGTAATCATTGCATTGATCATGCGATTATTCCGATGGTCTCTGCAAGTTTGTTATTAGATAAATCTATTTTGTAACCTGTAAAATGGTCATGTGTTCTTTACCATTCCACCGTTTTATTTGCAAATGTAAGTTATTACCTTGTAC
The DNA here is from genome assembly GCF_040938575.1 of Ambystoma mexicanum. Classification (NCBI taxonomy): domain Eukaryota; kingdom Metazoa; phylum Chordata; class Amphibia; order Caudata; family Ambystomatidae; genus Ambystoma; species Ambystoma mexicanum. The sequence continues at coordinate 1,435,522,647 of NC_090935.1, forward strand.
GTCGCTGAATGTTTATTTACAGGTTCTGCGTCATGCCACGTACTTGTGCTTTTTGCAAACTACAATGGAAAGGGAAGAGGGGCTATGTATGCAATAACCGCCTTCCCTTCCTATGGCGGCCATCTTGAAAGAGGATTTTCTTTTGTGATCCTTACTGCCAAAGTCGCCTCGAATTACAACAAGTAAACTTCCTTTTTAGTAGCACACGTTACTACATTAGTAATTTAGACTATTGCTGGCAAAGATTATTGTCTCTATGTACTTTACAGAGAAATTAGGAGTACGCGGAGTGTTTGCAAAAACATGTTTTCCATTATACTGTGAAAGGTCGTTATGAACGCATTGTTATCTTTGTTTATGGGTGCCTTTATTTTTTGCCACATCAGGCAATAAGGCAATATGTGAACGGCATTGAGCAAAAAGGCATCAAACGGTAATATGAGTGACTGCATGTGTGGCAACAAATGTTTTCCGTCTGTTATGTGCAAGGTAGCGACACAGTTTCTTATGCTTTTGCATTACACCACTGCTGCTGTTTCTTAGGGAGGAAGGCTGCCTTTAGCTGATGTTTTTTTCATATAAGTACAACTTTCCCTACCATTATATAATGTGTAGTGCATTGGCAATCGCTGCATACCAGTACGTGTTGCCGTTGTGTAAGGCAAATGTTCAAGGTGGACGTTCCTACATGAATATAAAATCTATTTCCACATTGCCCAACAGGCAAACTTCGTTCAGGTAAGTGTGTACTGATTCTGGGACATGTCACCGTGCTGTGTGACAGTATATTTTCATGTGGCATTCTTCGGAAGGTGTATACTGTTCACCAAACAACCCTTTCTAAAGGGACCTTTTGGTTATGTTGCACTACTGAAAATCTGTGACATGCAGTACAACATTTTTTTCTTAGCTACACCTTATACTTAAATTGTACTACTAAAAACCCGTCCAATTCACACAAAAAAAAACGTTGTTAAGGGGACGTTATGGTTAAGTTGTGCCACTAAAAACCTGTGAAATTCCCAAAAAAAACGTTATAATCATGACATAATGGTTCATGGTAAAACCCAAAAACCCCTGAAATTCGCCTGTTATGGTAGCCTAGGCAACCATAACTGCCTGCACCACTGTGCACTGCTAAGACTAACACCCAGGACATCAAAGATAACATCACAAATATCATTCATGACATCACTGATGACATAACATATCTGGCCCACTTGTTTTTATTTATTGCCAGAAATAGATGAGGTGGGTTTATTTACTGACAGTCAGAAACGTAACTTTCAAAAGGTATTACATTTATAGATATTGCTATTCTCACATGTTCTTACACTACTTTCCTTAGAATGTAATCGCATTTTATGCTGTACATATATAGGGGAATAAGTAGGCCTGCAACACAGCCATCATTTTTGTACGTGAATACAATCATGTACATTATACACAGTTGGTATTGATACTGCCTCTTGTTTGCTTACTTTACTCTCCATGCATAAGCCCCATACGTTTATGCATTGTAGTCTATTTATGTTTTGGGTGTATTGGTAGAAATATGTAGCAAGTGATGCGTACTTAGCTATTTAGTACATGTTTCACAGTACGGAAAACTGTTATGCAGAGGCATACACCGTTTCATTATATAACTTTGGAAAATTACAAATGTAGCTCCTCTGTGGTGTATGCTGCAGCCAATATCTACATTTCTGTACGAGTAGGTTCCTGCACTAGAAAGAACACTGCCATGGAATGTTCTTTAGAACACTACATTGTGTGATGAAGTATGTAGTTTATTACACATATTCCCATAATTCCTGATATGTTTTTGCCAACATTACATTCACCACCCCTTGTATGAAAGGTAAAAGCGTGTGTGATGTCATCAGTGATGTCATGAATGATATTTGTGATATTATCTTTGATGTCCTGGGTGTTAGTCTTAGCAGTGCACGGTGGTGGCGCGAGTTATGGTTGCTTAGCTGGTGTTAGTGTTAGCAGTGCACAGTGGTGCAGGCAGTTATGGTTGCTTAGGCTACCATAAATGGGGAATTTCAGGGGTTTTTGGGTTTTACCGCGAACCATAATGTCATGATTATAAAGTTTTTTTTAGGGAATTTCACAGGTTTTTAGTAGCGCAACTTAACCATAACGTCCCCTTAACAACTTTTTTTAAAATATATATATATACACATATACATATATACCTGCTGGGTTTTATACAGCACAAACCAAGATGTAAAACAATGGAGAACTGTAAGGGGAGACAGTGACAGGGTACAATACTATGGATACTCTTGGAACGATAGAATACTAAACTAATGGTACTTGGAAGGACATGGAGAGAGAGAATACAGTGGGTTAGAATCAGGTGATACCAATTAGTGGGGGAAAGCCGGATCTATTCTTGATTAATTGGTTGGTGGGCCTGTAGCTGCGATTTTGTTGAAGCTATAACCATGTGAGTTTTACACAATTAGACTTTCCTAAAGGCACTCTTGAGTGCCTGGGTTTACTTCAGCAATTCCTACCTTTGCCTTCCTCCACTCTAGATCCGGTTAGAAGGATATGGGTAGAGGAGAAGCAGATGTTTATAGATAGGGGAGGAGCACATAACCGCCTAACTGATCTCCAGGCATGCTAATTGGCTGCATGTTTTCTTTGTGTTGGACTAGTATGAAATCATCTTGCTGCGACACACCAATGCACAGAGTCATCTGCACACATCGGCCACCTAGGGACACATCCGTTACTTTCACATTACCCTGTCGCAGAGGCGTTACTAGGGTAGAGATGGGGGGGGCTGTAGCCCTTGGTCTTGTGGTTGTAGCCCCTGATAGAAGCTCAGTGGCTGCAACCAAAAGGCTAGCTAGTCCTGGCATTAGCATAGCCCAGGATCTTTTCCAGACCTAGCAAAACCCCTGCCCTGTCGCCAATCCTCTCGCCATTCCCGGCGATTCAGGCCTGTTCGTGAGCATGTCTTGATGGAGTTACTAATGCCTTTCCTTTCAACTGAGGTGATTAGGCTGCTAATAACTTATTAGTTCAGTCTCAGCTCTCGCCCAGTCTTGAAAGCCCCAGCTGCACGAGTTTCTTTTTCTTCCTGTCTAGTCTTGCTTGCTCCGTGTGCAGCGGAGGGCTGAAGTGCTGAAAAATGCTGACTGCAAAGATTTAGGTTTTCTTGGCAGGTGGTCAATGGACCGGAGCACTTTCAAAACACACTCAGTGTGCAGCATGTACCTTGGGGCACCACCTAAGCTGAGGAGAAACTGATGGGAGGAGACTGCCATCCATTTTTTTTCAGTCTTGATCTGGTGGCTGGCCGCCATCTTTAGTAATCGGGTTCCTTGCACAATAGTGTCTTTTGAATACAATCTTTGGACTGGACCAGCAATCGAGGAAACAGATTCTGGTCTCATCTTGGCTCAGTGCAAATTATTGTGTAACACAGCATTGGGTACGCACTTTTGGTGCCATTCCATCGTATATAATGTGCATTGTTTTACTTAACTCTTTTTTTGCGGGAGCTGCTTTATTAAAATAAAAAAACACAATATTGAGCACTACACAAGCCAATCAGTGTACATATCCATTCCAATTCCTACCAATGACTATTTGTGGGCATACTCGAGGAGTGTGCATTATCAGTGTCTGCCTGCAAAATCCACCCTGTAATATTAGTACCCGGCGAGGGACAATCAGATTGTTACAAACTCTTTTCAGAGCGCTCCGTACCGCAGAGTCCCTTTCCTTTTTTCAGGGGCCACCACGGAAATGGAGAAGGGACTACGTGTAGTCCCTTCTCCCCAATCCATGGTGGCCTTTAATTTGCTATTTTTTTTTTTTGCTCGAATGTAGAAACGGTTGACACGCCATTTCACAACTCAAGTAAAAATACTATTAGCACCCCGGTACAACCTGCCAGGGTACTAATAGCAATAGAACCCTCAGAGGGGGGTCATTACTGGTTGAGTGATGCCTCCCCAGGGCCACGTTAAAGCTCTCGCTTCGCTCAGGCTTGTAACTATGGCCCGGGGGCATTACCAGACTGATAATGCCCCCCCTCCTCAGGTTCTATTGCTTTACTGAAGTACCTGCCACTTCTCCATAACATTATTCCAAACCTTTGTCCACGTCAGAGCACTTGCATATTTGGAGGAAAACTACAGGAACAACACACTGCTGCCATGCACCACTGCACTGCCATCTCACCTTGGAAAACATATTGGTGGGGCGTGGATGCGACGTGGCTCCATATGAAATGACACCAGGGCTGCTTCTAGGGTTCGTAAGACTCTGGGTAGCAAAAGACGTGCTGGATCTCTCATTTGCCATTCCACTGATAGCACAGGAAGAAACGTCTTACAAATGGCACCACAGGGAGCTACATTAGCCTTTGATACTATAGTGCATCATGGGAGTTTACATCACAGGAAGTTTCCTGGGGTGAACCAAGAAACGAGTTTGTACTGCGCAATGTAGGAATGTCACTATTATTATTTTTAGATATGACAGAAAACTACAGTTTATAAGAACTTTAATGAGGCTTTTTTTCACAGTGTATGCTGTGGGCTGAGGCGCTTTTGAGACTCCCAATTATGGCATAGGGGATAAAATGATTTCCTATAACTTTAGTTAATTGCTGAAGCTAGGTTTTGAGTTCAGTCTGCAGTTTTGGGCAGTTGGACACATATCTTCGTGGCTCTGATTGATATTTGTTAACCTTTGACTTTGAAGAGATAAAATACTACTGTTTTATTTTCTAGCAATGACTTCATAGGTAAAATGTTCACATGATAAACCAATCTGACAAATATATTAATCCTTACAGATGCATGTTAAACAAAAAGAATATGATTGTAGTTTTATTTCCCCAATCTTGACGGGAAGACTACAATCACCAGAATACAAAGTAACATGTGCCTTAAAACAATCCTCTGGGTTGTGCAACTGAATTTGTAAACGTACAAACAAAAGAAACGTGTTATAGTCACCAGCTTGTAGTCATTGGTTGACACATACATTCGGTGTGTGCTTGTCCAACATTAACTAGCCGGATTTGCCAACGACAACAGTCACTCCAAAGTTTCATTCCCTACTACCGGCTGTGTCTTCTGGCAGACTATATATGTCAAAAACCTATCTGCGAGGTCTCAATGCCAAGTGCCGGGGGAGTGGTATCCGGCATCCTTCTCAGGATGTCTCTGGCAGCGACGGAGGTGAACTCTGGTAATAGCAATGTCCTGTGACGCAGCACAGGCTGTCCACGACTTGTGCAGGGTATGCCTCATCACATATGCATTCCTTCCATCCATTTTCTCACCAGGGCAGTTTTTGCCAAAATGCAATGATCGTTAGGCAGGCCTTGAGAACTTCTTGCAAAAACACCGAGTAGAGAATGCAACACTGCACTCTGCCTCAACACACGTGGCATTGCTTTATGGCAGAGATGGACAGAATGCGTCAAAGTATTCTGCAGGACGACAGACAACCCACAAAGGGCGCTCGAAGGACTGGGGACAGGGTGCGTTGAAGAACAAGTGGCTCGGGTCTGCATTCGCTTCACTGGAAAAGGCAGCGATATTCCCGATGCACAGTACGGCCCCATAGGTTTTCTTTTTGTTCTCAGATTTTAAACCTGGAAGGTAAACGCCGTAGCCTTCTGAAGAACTCTAATTTGCCGCTAATCATTATTGGCTAATTATCTGAGGCTTAAACAGGCCACTGGAGAATTCCGCGCATGCAGGTGTCCTCCAGGTAACCGCAGCGGCCCGGGGGAACGTAGCAATCATCAGATTAGCAGAAAGGCACATTAGAGGCAACACAAGCAAAGCCGCTGCCAGGAGCATCGCGGTGGCACCTTGGCACTCCCTGTCATTCCTAACGAAGGCAAACGGCGCTCCAACGGCAGAACTGCCGGCTGAGAAACACCTCAGAAACCATGAAATGAAAGCAACGACGATTAGCGCTTCCTGCGTTAAAGATGGGAGGGCGTTTTTGTAAAAAGGGGAGTAGGGGGTCCCGCCCTTCGAACCAAATGACACTCCTAGCTAGACATACTCTCGTACATATGGTCTGACAGGAGGGAAGCCTCGTTTGATGAATGCGCGCATTTCCACGGCGGCCTTTGTAGTGCTGCCCACCCAGGACGTGCAAGATCGTCTCCAGAGGCCCGAGGAGCAATGGGAGGGCGCACACGTGTTCCTGGTTAGCCCCTTCTCCAGTCCTACCATGTTTTATGTACACGCCTTTGATTTCGCGATTGCGCGCAACACGCATTTCAATTAGAGCGCATTGCTTCGCCATGTCCTGGCTGTCTTCGCTGCAAAAACAAGACGTGGGTCCCTTGCCGGATACATTAAGCAATACTTTTTAATATACCAATTGCTTGTCTGCACTGCACTGCTGGTTTTCATGTCGTCCCGTGCTGATTATATTATCTATAAAAAAAAAGATAAATATTTCATCTGTGCAGATGGATGTCATTAACGACCGCCTCTCAGCCAATCAGAATGATCGGAAACTACTGCTACTGGCTACATTCCAAACAGTTTAACTTCAGAAGCAGACTGGGAAGCAACAAAAAGCCTCTCTCTGCATTCAATGTTAATGTTATGTTAATGTTAAAGGATATTTGTACCGCGCACTATCACCACCGGAGTGGTCCCCTGGCGCTCTGGCGGCTCTGAAAGAGGGAGGGGAGGGGTGAGTTAGTGGGAATAAGCTGGAAAAGTGCTAGAGAGCAGTGATGTGCTGATGGCAGCCTCAGCCCGGTGGGTCCGTCGGCTGGGCTTGGGATGTTTTACGGTCGGTAGTCGTCGTGTGCTGTTGTGCAAGTCTATGTGGGGTTTGTTTTTTTGTTGCAGTGTAATGAAGTTAGAGCGAATTGCTGCGTTTTAGGCTTGTGCTTGGTTAGAGTTTGAGAAGTGTATGCAGAGGGATGAAATTGTTAGTGGATGGGTTAGTTGGCATTGTTGTCCTTGCAGTTATGTCTATGTCTGATGTTTGCAATCATTCACTATTCCATCGTTGCTAATTTTCAATATTCTGTCTAGATGTGAGGCATGCTAGTGATCACGATTCCAATCAAGTGTTGCACTTACCATCATTCACAGTTTCATCCAAGTCTGGCGCATGCTAACATTCACATTTCTATCTAGATGCAACACAAGCTAAAGTTAAGAATTCCATCTAAGTGTGGCGCATGCTAACATTCACATTTCTATCTAGATGCGACACAAGCTAAAGTTAAGAATTCCATCTAGTGTGGCGCATGCTAACATTCACATTTCTATCTAGATGCAACACAAGCTAAAGTTATGAATTCCATCTAAGTGTGGCGCATGCTAACATTCACATTTCTATCTAGATGCGACGCAGACTAAAGTTAAGAATTCCATCTAAGTGGCGCAAGCTAACATTCACATTTCTATCTAGATGTCTAGAAGATGTCTAGAAGGGACAGCAATGCAATTTCCAAGCATGAATTCTTTCAATGAGACATTCCCTCTCTAGGAGAATGTTTATTTCGCTGCCCTTTCAACATGACATGCAAAATCCACTTTAACACACCAAGGTGAAAGCTACAACATGGAACACTGCTATGATATGATAGGTTATTTATAACACGCTGAATACCCAGAGGTTTCTAAGCCCAGACCCGGGGATCGAACCGTGGTGCTCAGTGTCCTCTTGCTTCCAAGGCGAGCACATTGCCCCTGAGCTATCCTCCAGAGACTTATCGAGAAACTGTTCATTTTTATATTAAACCCAATGCAAAGTGTGTGAAAAGTACTTTATGAGTCATCAACGCCAGACCGGGTGTACTTGTTTGTTTGTTTCTTTATTTGTAGCGGGCACCAGACCCGGAGGTATCAGGGCGCGGAGACAAGGATATTTTAGGTTTAAATAGTTACATAGTATGAAACAAGGAATTTACAGCAATACATTTTACGTACTGATTACATGAAGAGCATACAGCTCATCTATCGTACATAGAACATAGCATATATGGCAAGGTACACAGATAATAAAAATTGCAATGTTAGCAGTTTTCAAGAGAGAAGAAATAAAATAAACTACAGTAATATCTACAGATGAAAGTCATGAAGGTCTGTTAGTCTAGGGGAGAAGCCAGGAGGGGCTGATAAGAAGGCCTTCTCTCTCTGGTCTGAGTTTTAGAGATCATTAGATGTAAACCAATTGATAATGTTGCACCTGAAATGTCGGTATGTTTGGTTTTCCCTCAGGCATTGAGGCAAGGAGTTCCATAGTTGGGCGGCTTTGACAGGGAAGCATGAGGCCTTCGCAGCATGAAGGACTCGAGGCGAGGATGTGAGAGCTTCATATTCACGTGAGGAGCATGCAAAGCCTGTGAAAAGTGCTTGCTGAACAGTCAGCCGTGTGTATGTCGTGGAGCGGGATTGCCCCATCATGGCGGCAAGAAGGAAAAGGGGATTCTGGTCATTAATCTCTTTCCGGTGGAACGGCTCAGTAGATCAGGGATTACTCAGATCTCTTACTTGTTCTGTGTGGTCTATCCTCAGTCTAAATCAGTGGTCTTCAAACTGGGGGGCCCGAAGGATGTCCAGGGGGGGCCCTTCATCTTTAAAAAGGGATTAAGAGGACTGTTTTTCATTTAAAAAAGGATTAAGATGACTGTTTTTAATAGAAAATATAAGCGGTAGACAATTTATAAAGAGCCTGCCCCCCTCCTGGATATCCTTTAGGCCCCCTACTCCAGTTTGAAAACCACTGGTCTAAATTGAATTTGCCTGGATATATATCACACGAGGGATACAAGGTTCAAAGCAGGACAGGCTCAGCAGTCTATGTCGCTGTAAAGGTTCCACGTGGGGGTGCTAAACAGGCCCGCACCTCAGTGGACAAAACTGAAGAGGAGAGTGACACAAGAACTAAGATTTTATTACTCACACACGTTCAACTGGCATGGATGGTAAAAAAGAAACATATGGAAAGTTTGAGACGTATAACAGGGAAAAAAAATCATCTTGTATCTTCCAAAAAAAGCCAGGCCAAATTATTTTAACACTCGCTATAAGGAAGTCAGTGACATGTCATCAGACTGCCACTCTTTGGAAGTAATGCATGACTGGAGGATTAATCAGCTTTTAAATGGGTCTTTCTCCTCCCCCTTGAATGATGTGCTCCCTAAAACCTGTTTGAGCTTGCGAAGGAGGCTGCAAATTAGGACACTTTGGACGAGAATTGGCAACAATGGTAGAATTGGCAGAAAGTCCTGGGCCTACCGCTGTTAGCAGGGAGAACGGGATAAGAAACTACATGCTGGCGGTGACGGCATGTTTTCTAAACCTCTTGCTGGCATGAACTCAGCTGTTCTCAATCAAGGAAAAGAGGAAGGTACTTTTGCTCCTGCTCCTCCTGCGATGAGAGACTTACACAGAGTGCCGCAATCCTTGGTTTGTGTGCATGAAAACATTTATCTTGAATTAAAGGCAATAACTGAAATGGTAATCGATATTAAGGCTCAATCCATAAGCAATTATCCCAAATATATTTTGGGTGTGTCTCCCTCAAACCATGTGAGGTTGTCTCTATGGACCACGTGGATGATTGAGTTTTGAATCTGGCTATATCAGTACTGAATACGGAGGCTAACCAATCACGTTATGACGTAGAATCTGTTTTGAACAGGCTGCTTCACTTCAAAGAGCTTTAAATGTAGATGATTGCTCGATAAAGGCTTATCATGTAGCTGAAAACCCGCATTCAAGAAATACAACGTCCCGTAAGAAAGCGTAGGAGGGGAGGATGAGGCCTCAATGAGAAAAGCTATGAGGAACAGGCAAGCCCGAGCCGCTGACAGGCCTCTATCTATAGCGAAGTCCATAAAGCATGTGGTTCTGGTAAGCTCTGCCTGGTCACCCTCTGAAGGCATTTATAACGTAACTGATGATCAAACAATTTCTACGGAAATGCTCCTATAATCCGCAATTATAATCAAAAAGGGCTGCAAGACAACGTTCACAACCCCTGATATTAGAAATGTATCTTCTAATGTTATTTTGCAGACTGATAAAAACTCAAGTTTGACAACTTGGATGGGATACAGGAACGCGATTGCTCCATGCTGGAGCACCACGGCTACCATTGATAGCCCTAAGGACCACATAGTTGAGCTTCTACATCTCAAACTAATTCCTTGACTGTTTCGACATGGTCTAAAGGCAATCCTCTAATGCTGCAAATGCATGATCTTTTCATCGCATGTCCTAACCTTTTAAATAGATCTAGAATTTTGTAATGTAGAGTGCTCAGCACAGATAATAAACTCCAGGTTGAATTTACCATGCTAAATGATACCTCCTCTATGGCCAATATTCATCTGATATCAGCTGGGGTTTCAAAAGATGGACAGTGCGATAGTGAGATAATGGGCCTCATTACCAGGTTGGAGGTAGCCTTGCCGGTTTTACCGGCAAGGCTACCCCAAAACTCGCATCCGGATCCTGCACCTGCAAAAGGGGAATCACTGGGCCATTCTGACCTCCGTGGACCCGGTAATTCCTCTTGCGTGGGTGCCGGAGCCGGTACGTCCCCATTCCCATTTGAGCCCCCATAGGGCTCAATGGGAATGGGGAGGATGGTAGCAGCAGTACCTTTTATAAAGGTACCGTTGCTACCATCATGTTCTTCTCGTGGGTGCCGGTACGGCCGCCTGGTCAGACCAGGTGGCGGCAAGGGCACCCGCGAGCAGAAGTCCTAGCATGGCGGTACGGTAGCAACGGTGCCAGTAGTGATACCGGCGCCGTTGTTGCCTTACCGCCATACTTCTAATGAGGCCCATTGACTTGTAATTCCAATACATACACAGAGAAAAAGAAGATAAAGCAGCATCTCAAACAATGGGTGAAGTGGTACAAATCAAATGCAACTCATGAGTAGTGATCAAATTATTGAGAATTAAGCTTTTCAAGCTTTGATAGCTAATCAATATTTCCATCATCCAGAGGCCCAATTAAATTGGATCTCACAGGTTGTGTGGCTAAGTCATATTCAGTCAGTATTTTATTCCCCAAAGCCCTGGCCCAGTGCCCTAGCCTCAACCTCCAGACGTAGAGGCAGAGGTTACCGCGTCAGGCTCTTTTGGTAAATCTGGTCTCATGGGGATTATAAGCAAAACGAAAAATTCCAATGGCCTGGGTCCAGATGTGCTCTCCAATTTAGCATTGAAAAATTACATGAAATCTAGGCTTACATTTTAATAACTCTTTTCCATGATATAATAAAAATTAAGACGTTACCTAAATCCCGGACATAGGTCATCATCACAGGTTAGGCAGAACGGCAAAAATACAGCGGTAATGCTATTACCGCTGCATTACCACTTGACCCAATCCCGATTTGGGGTTGAATTCTGGAGATTTACCTCCAGCTTTCAGCTGGAGGTAAATCTCCAGCTTTCAGCCCATTTTCGGCACTATTACTTACCACCAGCTCTATTACCGCCAGTGGTGATGGTGTTGAAAAGCCCCACAGAGTCCGATGGACTCTAAATAAATTGGGAATTACAGCACCACTGCAACTCGGGATCTAGAGCAAATTGCTGGGACACCGCCATAGCCTTGATGAGGCATAATCAGGGGAAACGTGTATTCATTGTTTTAAAAAAAACGGATTTTAATCTGTGTTGCATTAATGGTCGAGCAGAGTCGGGCATACCCGATAAAGGCACTTTTATTAGATCACCTGCAGCCCCAATTGATCTTTTGATGATGCATTTGGGTGATTGATGACGGATAGTTTATTAAAATTTTATAGACAGAGTGGAAAACGACCATCTCCCCCTGTCACTGAAAATGCTTGTGGGGACTGTGGTGAACCAGAAGTTTTGACATATTCAAAGGTGTTTATTTAAATAATAAGAAAAGGCCTATCTTGCAATGAGGGGAAATCCCTGCTTAACAACTAAAAGTAAGGAGGCTCGTCATAGTCCAAAAGAAATAGTCCTTAGACCAAATCCTATTAGTTAACTCGCCCTACCACATAGGAACAATTAACGAAAAAGGAGTGCGGAGAAATAGCTTCTGTCATTGGCTTCGGCCTGGCCCAATCCTTTGGATCCCTTTTTCAAGAGTTTTTAAAAGTTAATCAATCTCGCAATACAGTGCTCAGTCTTTCTGCAGGTTCTGTATGCCAAATCTTAATTCTATACGTTCCCTTGTTGAAGGAAGAAAAGGTTTTCTCAATACAATTCCACTATTTTCGAATTGGTAGTGACAATGTTCTTGTTTTGTGCTTAAAGACGGCAAATAGGGCACATGATCAAGCGCTCAGTTGAGCGTGAAACGCATTGTGTGCGGCTCGTGCCTCTAGGCATCCTGCCTCTGTTTTTGCTGCTGCCTTTGCGGACGTGTTTTTATCTTATTTTTGTACTACATATTAAATTAAACTTATGACCATTCCTATGTTGTGAGCTGCGCTAATTTTTGTTCACTTGGGCACCTTTATTCTGTCCGCAGGGAGTGCGGTTCCCTTTTCCTCTTTGTCTTTTCGATATATATATATATATATATATATATATATATATATATATATATATATATATATATATATCTCCAGTTCTGTTCATCATGTTTTGTGTTTCCAGGGCTCCCCAAAGTCCTCTAGCCCTCTGACAGGCTTACTTCAGCGGGGCCGCTGTGAGGTGTCTGCCCATTTCCTGGCCCCCATAACCCATGTGGCTTTCCAAGCCTTGAATATTAATGTTTCTTGGTTTCTCAGGGCTCCCCAAAGCCCTCTGGTCCTCTGATAGACTTGCTTTAGCTTGGTTTCAGTAAGGCGTCTGCCCGCGCAGGATTATCTTTCTCTAGTTACCTTTGTGGCTTCCCCGGCCTAGAATATCACCGTTTGCCCCTCTCAACGGTGTTACCTCTTTGGAAATGTTTGCTTCCCTTCTGCTGCTCAGCAGCTAATTTATTTCTCATGCGGATATCAGGTATCCGATCTCTCTGCTGCGGTCTAGTCTCGTGGCAGTTAACGGGCACCAGGCCCACCACAGCTTCCCTGTGGTCTGGCACCAAACAAGACAGTCACTTCACCATCTATGTCTCTATTTCAACCTTGGCTTCTTTGCCAGTCAGGACCCCAGCATTCCGGCATCTTGCTAGAGATTCTCACTCTTCACACTACCACTGGCTGTGCAGTCTAGCATGGCTCTGCCCCTCAGGGATGTCATCCCGTCAGAGGCTTGCCTCTGCATTGGATTCTCTCTCCAGCATACCCTTGTTGTTTTATGTACGTCATCACAAACAAAAGGTGTGTTGTTTCTCTTTGACTGTGGAGTTCAGACAGGATGCAGCGTTGCCTGAAGCGAAAGAGATTGAAGAAATGTCACTAACAGGAGAATCCAAAATAGAAGTAACAACAGTCTTTCCGATTCCCATGGAAGTGGATAATGTTTTCTAGACAGTGAGTTCCTTGCAGGAATGGGAGTCCTTGTCCCCAAGAGGGAAGTTACTCCCAGTGAGTTTCCACTTGCCCAAACCCCTAGGAAGGGTCTTGCTGAGTGGGTTCACCTCCCGACCCTCAAGGGGGTTGGCTCCCCTTGTGGGGAGAAGGGACAAATACTCAAGATTCATCACAGTACCCAGGTGACCGAGGTTTCCAGTGGGATAGTTCTTTTGGTCCTAGTTACAAATAATATGAGAACGGTAAAATGGTATTCACAAAGCAAAGCTTATTCATCTAGGAAAGTGATTGATGAAGGCTTTAAATATATAATGGTGTGTTTATCTGACAGTGTTGATAACACTAGTATTGTGGATGCTTTCAATGCTTTTAATTCAGTAATAAAAAGGGTTTTAACCACCAATAACCGTAGGAAGCGTAAAGATGTCCAAAAATCATGTTATACTAAGGAATGTAGAATTGTAACAAGGGAACTGTTGTTTGCTTTGGAAACAAACATTTAACTGGGTTAGAATTGAAAGAGGAATACTCAAAATATTTTTTGAAGAAAGCCAAGCATTTGAATGAAAATGATAGCTGGAATTATTTATTATCCATTTATTACCTTAAGGCAAAAGACTAAGAGTTTCTGGCGTCTGATTGAGAGGGGCACCACAGATCATTCTATCAATGAGGCAATAAATGGAAATATTTGCCAAAAAGAGTAGCTATTGCATTTTAATACTTTATTTGGTTTAGCTGCTAGTAGTGGTTTGGACAATAATGTGTCTTTGGAAAGTCTAGAGAAATTTTCAGGGGAATTTATAGTACCTCTTCTGTGTTTATTAATAAATAAGACTCCGCTAAGGCCAATGGGTCGAATGGCGTACCTGGGGACCTTTATAAAGCAAATACTGATATGTGGGGGCCATTAATCGGGAATGTGATTAGAGCCATTTTAATCACGCATACATCTCCAGATACATGGCACATGAGTAGCATTATTCCAATTTTTTAGAAAGGCTCCCACAAGGTGCCCTCTGAGCGATATTCCCTTGAACATTTTAGTCAAACCTATTTGTGTTAAGCTATACAATTGGGTGTTTTTGTCTTATATATTACCAGATTCCCAGTTGGGTTTTCACCCAGGTCTGGGTATAGTTGAGCAATGTTTTAACATGTGCTACTTATAGATGAACATTATTAAATGAAAAAGGACCATTATATCTGGCATTCATGGCTTTTGATAAAGTTGATAAAGGTTTTTTTTTGTGGAGTCACTGACTGAAACTTGGCATTGATTTAGACCTTTTCAGTATTTTGAGCCAACTTTACTCACACACAGCTAGGAAATGCACGACTAACTTTTCAAGGAGTCCATTAGGACCGCATTATTCCTCCTTACTTTTGAATCTATACCTAATGGAGTTGGATTAGGTAGAATACCCATTGCTATACAGAGGTTACTAAATGTGTATGCAGAATTGATGAAGTTTAAAGGTGTGGTGGTTAACAAAAGCAGTTCCCATATGCTGATATATCAGAGAAAGAATTGTAAAAGAACCACACATTTCTATGCAGACATGGTAGTAGCCCTTACCAGAGTAAATAATTTGGACTATGTGGAAATTTGATTTTTGGGCTCAACGTCTAGCTCCCAGATAAATAATGTTGCAAATCGGATGAACCAAAGTAATATGGATCTCCTTCGTTCTTTTCTTCCTATTATGGTGAAGCTGCAAATCTAGCACTGAAGGTCTATCATCCTAATCCATAAGGATTGCTGCACATGGTGCAGGAGTATGGGCTGCTAACAATCTTGACCAGCTTGCACTAATGATATGATATATGATATGGCATTCATAACGCGCCTGTACAGAAGTGTTTCTAGACAAGGAGGGGGAAACCTACGGAGGACAAAACCACAATCTTACTAGGCCCTGCATCATTCAGATCACGCAAGTGCAGGGAAGTGGAAGGGGAGAAGTGCCGAGCAGGGATACATCGGAATGAAGTTTTTGAAAGCTAATTTAGGAGTCCCCTCAGCGACTGCTGAAGAACTACTGTATTTTGAAACCAATCGGATCCCAATATTTTTGTACATTTCAGTACGCCCCATTTATGGTTAGAAAAATTATGCATCCTAACAAATTGATTTTAAAGGATGTTTTAACTCTAGAGAAAGCACACAATGTCCCAACTCTGTCAGATATTGATTTAGTTCACTTATATTTACAACCGGAGCTAATAAATATGAATTCCAAGACAATGTTAAACAAGGCTCTATCAACTAAGCGCCATCAGATTTCTTATGTGTTCAGAGGACCGCAAGGCAACTGTTACAGCGTATTTACTGCATCAGTACAGCCCTGAAACAAATCTGGAAAAGTATCTTACGTTAGTATCAAACAGTCATCCTAGAAAATGAACAACTAAATTATGTTTCCATCAACTTCCCCGTTCATTAAATGCACAGGCATAACATAAAACCAAGACTAGTGTTTACACAGGTGACAATATCTCTATACAATGTAATATGTGCAAGTTATGTTTTGCAAATTGTATATACAACCATGTAAATATTTTCTAATGCATCTTTTAAGATTGCATTTTAGACTATTCTTATGTTTACATCATGCAGGCCCAAAATGTGAGGGTTTATCTGGCACTGAAACATGTCCTGGTACAGGCAGTGTATATTAGAACAAAAATAATTTGCACGGTTTAAATGATGCATATTAACTTTTTTAGGAATGTGTTTTCTTGATACAGATCTAGTGTTGTATCCCAGTGGGTACGCCCTCTACTCAGCCACATAATCTGATGTACCCCTCGCACAAGTTAGACACCATGCCACACACTGGCCAAATCAGAGCCGCACCTGGCGTGCCAGTAGGCCTGATGAGGCCCACTACACCATAACTCTGCCATCCCCAACGTGCAACACATCCTCCCAGCTAATACACGCGCCAAGTAGATCTCGCTCCGCTCAATCAAGAGCAGCCAGATGGAGAGCGGGAGCAGAAAACATTGACCCACAGAATCTCCCGGACCGCCCAGTGACCCAGGTAAATAAATCTCCTCATCCCACCGCCCCCTCTAGTTACTCTCCTGCACCCTCTGCTCGCACCTCTACCGAACAACATAGCACCACCACTGCCAGCTCACGCTTCCCTTCTTTTAGCACAGCAAGAGCAGCCCTGGCCAAACCCCAACCTCCACAGCACCACTGACTCTCACCCACAGCCCATGGGCCACCTGAAATTCAAGGAAAGGCCCAGACCAAGGCCACCTCAGACACCTCTTAGCTTCTCCCATTCTCCAACCCAGATCCCAAACCCTGCCACCTCACTATAGGGCCCAAACCTCCCGCTGGCACCCAACCCAGTCCTTCCCCTGTTCCCCTCTTCATCCACCCCACCGGTCCACCTCCACTCCCCCGTGCATACTTGCCACACCCTCCACCGCCCACCCCTTTGCCACTACCCACCCCGACCAACCCCTTTTCCCCAACGCCCTCCCCTGGTAACACCCCAACCCCTGGCAAACCCCTCCTCCACTCCTAATCCTCCTACCATTCCTAACCTGACCCATCCAGCACTTGCTAGAATATCCCACCAATTCGTTGTGCCCTCATCAATGCCAGGTCAATCTCCAAAAACAAACTCCACATTGTTGACCTCATGACAGAGGAAAATCCAGATGTCATTTTCATCACAGAGACCTGGTGTGAAGGAGGAGCCAAGTACCCCCACCTCACCCATATTGCCTATATGTTGGAGGCCCGGATGTGAGACACTTGCGGTACCAGTGAAAATACTGATACCTAGGAGAATCCTGGAGGCAAGGTTCACATTGAGAAAACCGTACCTGCATACAAGGAAATATGATGATGGTCCTTTCAATGAAATCCCAGAAGAAGCAGAGCAAATGAATGGTCAAGACGAATGGTGACATCATACAGAGCTGAGCTGGCGTGCCTAGAAATGATGCAGAGACTAGAGGATGCAGATATCCTATAACGCATCAAGAAAGTATCAAGGATAAGTGACATCTTGGGATCAAGGTGAAGAAGTTTATGCCATAAAATGGATGAAGATATCAAGATAGTTTACACGTGTACTGATGCAAAAGAGATGCAAGCAGACAAAGTATTCTTGAGGCTAGCTTTATAGTGAATAGATTGGGGAATGCGCCAATATATACATATGTGCATAAAGAGTAAAGGATGGATGATTTCACTACGTATTATAACAGTGCTGGACTTTAAAAAGAAGGCCTCATTTCTAGTGTGTCGCAGTAAGAAAACAAATGAATTACCGAGTGAATCTCGGAAAGGCAAGGTTGGGTGAGCCATGAAGCCAAGCCAAGAAGCTAAGGTCTGATCAGGCTAAAGTTAACTAACATTGGATACAAACCATGGGAAAGAACAGCTCCTGTTCTGAAGGCATGGACATAATAAGGAAGACGTCAGAGGTCTATTAAAAAATAGTATTTTAAAGACAGTGAAAGCTCAAAATCATGGTCTTCAGTCACGTGGAAGGATGAAGTTGGATGAGCAAGATGCTCACACCTACGCATTAGAGCAGAGCGTGCCTTCACCCCCCTGATTCTCCACATTACAGAACAAACTCAAGGACGAGCTTCAAAGCCTAATTGACTACGCTGACCACTGAGGTGATGATAGATTTCTTTGCTAATTGGTGGGAAGCTGGGGTTAAGACAAACTCACCAGCACTTGGGAGACCAGCCTGCGTGCTGCTAACGTAAATGGAAAAGTACTGACGAAGGTTACAGTGCCAACCAATTGTAGGGGACCGCGTTATTAAGGGTCCTATAGTTTGTGTAACCAATGGGACATTGTCTATTTAGTGATGTTCATAGTGGCCATTTTGAGGAGAGGGCTTTGTTGCCTCACCTGATGTTAAGAAACCTATCACTTTCACTCACTGTCCTACACTAGTACAGAATGTATACTTAGAGGTTCACTTAGAGCCTATCACAGTTGTCACTAGGTTTTTGTAGTTTTCCACGTACGATAACATTAGTAGTGACGTAGGTCAACGTCAATGATGACGAGTTTTGTATACAAAAGCTCTGTTTTTTATGAAAATAGTTCAGTAAGAGGATCAAGCTTATTCGTTGATGTTCGTTGTGCTCCCTGTTTTAGACAATTGAAAATAAAACAGTTATCCTTTTTGCCAACCAACTGAGTCGTTTTTATTATTGATGTATGAATAAAATCTGCATCCACATCCATCTTCAGGGTAATTGCTACTCAACTTAAAGGGCTGAGGTTATTCAGTTCACTGGTTTGTTGATGATTACCAGCCCATTGTGCACAAGGCCTTCCTACCCGAGTACAACCGTATTGTTCGGAACAGATCACGAAGGGGTGGACGACTTGCGACACTACACAAACACCAATTCCCACTAATAATTAAGGACACGTCAGCCAACACTGCAGACTACAACTCCCTTCTGGTAAAACTCCAACTTTTACCCTCCACCTCCCACACCTTCCTACTCATCTACAGACCCTTGGCTTCAACAAAAACTTCACAGACATGCTCTGTGATGCCCTGACTACCATCCTCAATCCCCATCCAACACTTACCATCACAGAGATTTCAACATCTGCTTTGACTTATCCTGAAACCCCATGACCCAATTTGTCACAGACAACCTAGAATCAGTCAACCTTACACAATGCATCTCCACACGCAGCTACATTGGAGGTCACATCCTCGATGCGATCTTCATCTCTGCAAACATATCGCTGGAAGTTCACTTCCATCCCACCATAACTTTCTTGGTGTTGTGAAAACATGGCCAAATTCTCCAACCACAAGGCTGCCAGGACTATACTGCACTGATGATCCCTATTGAAGGTGAAACCAGGTATGTGGTTGGCCTGGCAGCCTTGCAAATGTCTGTCTTGGGTTGATTAGGCTATGTATAAAGTAGCACTGCCCTCTTGGACAAAGACAATTTACTGGTGAAAAAGGTTTGCATTAGAGCTAATTTGCATACCCACAATGCCTTGCTGTTGTGGCTCAGAACTGGAGGTAAATTTCCAGCCAAGCTAATAGATGGCCTTGTGTAATGTGTGACTTGGCTCAAATGGACTTTCCTATTTTCACATTTCAGGGGAAAGGATTTTTTCAAACCTCTTTAAACTCACCATAACTGCCTTGGTTGTTGTGTGTGTATACATATATATGTTCAAAATCGTTATTTTAAAGTATAACATTATACAACGAAAGAAGCCACACATAATCTTGCCCAAAACTACATGGTGGAAACCAACCGAAAATCACACCTACGTTCAGTGAATGGTGTATCCGAACTGATGCTGTCAACTGCGCATCACAGCTCTCTTGCTGTTTTCCCCACTCAATCCTACTAACCGCCCCCCTTGCATTACAGATGCGCCAGAGAGCCAGGAGACCACGCAGGCGGCAACAGTGAACGGTTTAATAACCTTTAACAAGGCCAGTCCACCCCTGAACATAACATAGACATACACATCTCTAAGCGAGCTTTGGTCGAACTCCGGTTCATAATTGTTGAAGAAATCTAACAAATCAAGGCCTTCATGGACAGTTGCGCATGTGCATTTGAGCCATTAATCCAGACTAAATTAGCCTATCAACTGCTTGCGCAATATCAAGGCAGGGAACAGTCACCGCGAGACTAGAGGTTACTTGGCCGCAAAGCTCCCGTTTGGCATGCCTGCCCTTAAACCCTTGCATTGCTCAGGATCAGACGGATTGTGCATGTCAATTCCAGACAGGCTAGTTTATATTTAATAGCCCAGAAGTGTAAAAATATTTGCTGGTAAAGTGAACCCGGCGGATGTTTTTGCTGGCACGGGCCCTCGCGATGGCAACTGGGGCGCGCATTGTGCAAGAGGAACAGCTGAGCATGTGGGCGCCCGAGCTGCTCTCCCAGCGACAAAGGGGCGTGCAGTGCCCGGCGATTAACCGGATTAGGCGGGCTTCCCACTTCCCACCCAGATCAATTGGCACTTCGCTGATTCAGTTATCACCCCGAGGGGTTGAAAGCTAATAACTTCAATAAAACGCCATCTCTTCGAGACGTCGGCGTCGCTAATCCTGTTACAGTAATGCATTTTGGCCACCCCCAAACCTTTTACTGGGGTGGAGGGGATATGCCAGCGGCGTGAGAGCCACCAGCAGCCAGAATACCGCTTTGTCCAACCGAATGGCAATGTAGGCGTTTTAAAACGACATGTAGTTTAAAACGGTGTATGGCTGTTTCTGCTTGAACCCCATTGGTTTTCAAATCACTACTGTTAGAGCACTGCGCGATGGCTGGCACAGTGCTACCTGTTAACAGAGCATCTGCTTGGTTTACTTTTTTACAAATTGTGTACACACCTGTATACTTATCAGAAATTATCTCCACCACTGACTAGGATTGCCACATACATAAATGCTTCCATTAAAACTATATCACTTATCACTGCTTAATAAACACATGTATTACAAGTAAATGATGTGTCAATATTTACACTTTCATACTTAATCTATTTCTTACAATAGTTAATATAGTGAATACACCTATCCTTCAATTGCATATGCACCCTCATTTTTATGGGTGTGCAAAATGGCGCAGATTGACGGACAGCCTCGAAAGCAATGTTTATGTGGGTTGTGCTGCATACAGACTATTTTAGACAAAATTCCGCGCACAGGGTCGGCACGGTGGGGAAAAACCGCTGTGTTCATTTCCGTGCTCTGTTCAGAGACTACGTTGCCGACCCGTTCTGCTGCGACACCACGCCAGACTCCAAGTGTAGGTAAGTACTTGATTCCAGTTCACAAGTAAGTCCCTCAAGAACAGTACTGAGGCAGTTCCTTACCAGACAACCACCGGACATCCACACCCCAGTTGTAGGTTAGTACTTGATTACGGTTTACGGGTAAATCCCTCAAGAACAGTACTGAGGCAGTTCCTTAGCAGACACAGCCACCAGACATCCACACCCCAGCCAGCTCAGACTCAACTGACATTCCCCAGAACACTCCCCCAGGGCTTCCCAAACAGTCTACACTTCCATTCCATCCATGCATTCCACTCATGCAGCAAACATTCTGACAGGCAGAATACGTACACGTCTCCACCTGCATCAATATTCGAATGTCGGTGGAAAGACCGAGATCACTTCAGACTCTGCTTTTCAGCACGCACTGAGAGCAGGTTCCCTGATTTTTAATGGCGGCCATCAGTAGAGATATCCACTGTGTAACCAAGCTGGCTGGATTTTCCGCATGGCGGTAAAAAGGTTATGCAAACTATGTCAGCCTTGATTCCAGTATCTGCTCACTCCCCATGATATGATACGGCATTTATAACGCACCTATATACAAGTGTTTCAAGGCGCGACAAGGCAAGGGGGGAACACAGGGAGGATAAAAAACAACCAACTTACTAGGCCTAGTGACATTCTGATCATGAAAGTGCAGGGGAACGGGGAGGGGAGAAGTGCTGGGGAGAGTGGGAGGTTGGACAAGTGCAGGACAAAGGAACAGGAAACAACAAATAGTGCAGCCAATGGGTGGCAAGTGCAGGTGTTCGGAAGTGCAGACAACAAGTGTCTACTAAGTGCAGGAGAGGGGACTGTAGGGCTACAGATACAGACCACAAGTGCAGGGCGTGCCGAGAGGCATTGCAGGTTTGCTGCTGGACAAGCAAGGACCTGGGCCCCAATTCAGAAGGTGGCAAGGTGACCAGTCCAGTATCAGACAGGAGATCAGCAGGGGAGAGGAAGAGAGAAGGCAGAAGCAAAGAGGAAGGTCTTGAGGAGCTTCCGGAACCAGAGATGGTTCTGCTCAAGTTTGAGAGAGGCAGGGAGGCTGTTCCAGAGGGAGACGCCAGCTGAAGAAAGATCTACCACCAACTCATGCAGAAAATGACGGGTTTCCGGCAGAAAGGTCCAGCAACAGATATTGCAGGACACACTCTGTCGGAAGAGCCGCAAGTAAATTCAGACTGATAGTAAATCTTTAGATGTATTGAGTTTTGCCAAACGAACACATTTAGCATCTTTAGTAGGGAGTAGGGAGGAGAGAAATGTGATTGATTTGCATTGAAAGGAATGGTGCAAACAACGCGCCACAATGCCGAATTGATGAATCACTACAGTGGTAATCAGAAATTCAGAACTGCAGGAATACCAAAACTGGATATTCAGAACCGTTGTGCCCAACCATAACAATAAAACTCATTAGGCCAATAAGAATCAGCATGGCGATTCAAGCCAATCAAAATCCCCTTTACAAATCATGACAATAGGTTTCGGCGGTAAGGCATTTTTACTGTGGAGCTTGACTAATCGTGGCAAAATCAGAATTGCACACTTTGCAATTAAGCAGTTGAGGGACTCTGTAGAATCTAAAGGGGACCTCTGCATTTTGTCCAGGTGGTGTCTGTTTGCAGGGAGTAGGCTAGTCACTCTAGAATCCTGTCACTGAAGCCCATGCAGAGTCTCTGGTTGTCTATGAGGATCTTTTTGTCAACATTACAAAATGCCTTTGAGGGAGCCAACGGTAGGGTGACCAGACGTCCCGGTTTTCTCAGGACACTCCGGGGAAATCGCCCTCTGTCCCGGGGTCCCAGCATTTTTTAAATTTTAAAATCCCTGTCCGGGGTTTGCAAGGTGTGTGGCTTCAGTCCCTGTTTTTGACGTGACCCGATTTCGAAATCCCGAAATCGGGTCCCGGCGCAACTCTTTCTGTGCAAATGGAGACGTGAAAAGCATTTCACGCCCCCATTTCCTCCCCCTTTGCCCTCCCCGGTGCTCTCCTCCAATGAGAGGAGTGTGCCTGTGAGCACACAACCTCCCTGTAAAAGGCCAACAACATAGAAGTAGGACTACCATTCTCTTTGTATTTACGGTAGTCCTACTTCTATGTCTATGGCCTGCACGTTTTTTTTTTATCTTGTCACCCTAGCCAACAGGCAAGTTATCCATTCTCCCAAGTGTGCAGAGCATCATCTGTTAAGAAGAGCATGGAAGGGTCTGAAAAGTGTCTTGCCGCTGGTAGATTGGCTTCTGTGATTTAAGCTCTAGGACGTCAAATTTGGTAACTGCTTTTCTGATAAACAGGATGTTTGTGATGGGCAGCTGAATCCAGGTGGAGTTTATTCAGTAGTAGAAAATCTGGCGTAACTTGTAAGTGTCTGGCGCATGAGAGATGATTATTTACAGGCAGATGCAGAGGGAGAATGACCGACAAGAGACAGCGACTGAAGAATTCTGCTATTTCATCAGATTCTAGGGGTTCCTAAATGGAGGTGAAGGATAACTGGGGAAGGGTTTTCTTTGCCTGAATTCAGTTTATTTGAATTAGTAAAGCAATTGACCAATTCTGTGGATTTTTATTTCTTGACAGGTTTTAGAGACTTTTGTAACATTGCATACAGCTTGTTAGATGCCCTTTGAATCAATTGTAGCTTCCTTACTTTTGTTCATTATGTAGGTGAGTGGATTGATATGGTAATCTATTTTAGTTTTGCAGCCAATTTCATTTGGTCGAGAAAAAAAGGAGATTTTGTTCTCCATTTTCTTTTTTAAAATATTATCTATCACATGTCGTTTTTCATACCAGGTTTGTTTCGACTAACCACAGACACCTTTGAGAATTTGCGTGGCTAAAGAATAGTTCTTATTAAAGAATTTTTGTTCTTTTTAACCAGTGTTAACATCTAACAACTGTAACATTGCTGAAGGATGCCTTTCCAAAGGTCTGGTTAAAATGTTGAATTGTGATGTTTAGCTTGTCATTTGTATGTGGGGGAGTATTAAGCAGAAATAAAACCCCAGCCAAAATGCCCCACTAGCCAATAAGAAATTCATGACAAATATTCAAGAACAGGCCAAACTGCAACACTGATTCCGTCAACCTGGTGAACAAGCATGTTAAATGGGCCTCAAGGAGACATATGACATACAATTCCTAACTAAGTGCAACATGCGTACACCAGTCAAACTCTACTGTTTTTTTCATGAATGCCCCTATTGACAAACCAATCAAAATGGGCACTTTCTGATGAATTTTTTTTTTCTTTTTTACTGAATGTTCGTTCTTTAAAACATTTTCATAAATGTGGTAGTCCCCATTCCCCTCTACCTGTCCCCTCTTATGGCGCTTATTTTCTCACCTCCTTCCCAGGTTTTTCATTTTCTTTATTGTATCATGGTTTACATAAACCTTCCACGAGACCGAATAAAAGAATACATCGCATACCTTTTATTAACATACTTCTAATTAATTTCTAAAATGTACCACTAATAATGGTTAATAGCAATACACAGCGAGATCTGACTCCCTTAAAATGTGTCTCCAAAGGGTAATTGTTGACATATTTCTAAAACTGTCAACAAAGTGTGAAAAATATGATATGTGCTATAGATGTAAATTGGGGCAAACCATAAATAAATGTTCCAGAGTTTTTACCTGTGTTTCATCTTTGCAAAATCTACGCATTCTGATTGTCCTTGGAATGTTAGACCGAGTACCACTTATTTCATGAGTAGGATGCAAATGTGGACATTTTCTCAAAAGGTAGCCCTCCACCTTCTGCTTAGTGACTTCCTTAGATATAATGCAATATCACCTGGATCATGAACAACTTCAGAAAGTACAAAACAAAGCCATCCGCATCATCTTTCAGATGAAAAACTCTGAGCCGATCACTGCTGCCAGAATAAAACTACACTGGCTCCCTGTAGAGGCCCGCATTCGGTTTAAGCTACTTACCATTTGCCATAAATGTATTTATGAGTCTACACCTAGCTACCTGAAAGATGTTATAAATATCTATCAACCTACAAGAAGACTCAGATCAGCTGAAGATCTTCTATTAGCCCACCACCGCGTGAAACGAGTCCGCGGGCTTGGCAGAGCGTTTCATATCCAAGGCGGCAAGGCCTGGAATGCCTTGCCAGCTACCTTGAGTAAAACCGGGGCCTTGCTCGTGTTTCGGAAACTTTTGAAGACTCATCTCTTCTAGTAGTACACTTCCCTTACTGGTTGCCACCAACTTCTGTCTCTCGGCGCCTGGATGCCTACGGGCTTTGGCGCGGTATAAGAAAAATAACAATAACAAATAACAATCTTCTTATATTACATGACAATATCTGAACAGTATATAATTCATTATTTGATGTCTAGTTTGGACCAATCCATTAGCTGTGACTTATTTTTTATTCTGATGGAATCATCAATTAAATCCTGCTCAGAAATATCTGGACAAGGTTCTATGTCTCACGGGAGTTTTTTCGATGGAATTTTTAATGAAAAAATAAAATTAAAAAAACGAATACATTTTTTTTTTAGGTTTGGGTGGTTCCCCCAAATCAAAATCCTCTATATTTTAAACCCTATCGCAAATCCCTCCCTACTTTTCTTATCCCCTTACCCCCTCTATATTTAGATGAGTTTATTCGATAGATTTGTTCGGGTAAAAATTCCATGAAAAAACAAAATTTACCTACGTTTCCCTGCCCCACTTGTATTCCTGTCAGCATCACTGAATTAATCAGAAAAAACGATCATGAACTTGGGTTTGTCATGTTTTGTCTCGGAAGTGACAGAAAAAAGATAAAAAAGGTGGCTTGAAATAGATGGTTAGTTTGATGAAGGTGGCAAAAGTTGTGTGGTGGGGATTAAGGTGATTTCCCAGTGAGTTTAGGATTTGAAGAGAGGCATGACAGCATTCAGAGGAGGAGAGTGGAGGCATGATATTTTTTGCATATACGCTTGCATTTTAAGGTTATACTACTACAGTTTTATTGACCTTATCATGAAGTACGAGCGATAACTAGTGAGACCATGGACACCTAGGGCACCTCATCAGTTTCTGTGAAGAATGGCAATAATTCAGAAAGTTGCATGTGATTAGTGTTTGCTGACCTGCAGTAATGTAGCATTTAGCATAATGCATTATCAAAATGAGGTACTGGCAAAACTGTGCATTAAACCTTTATTTTCTTGATCTCTTTATTGGGAAATATGTTTGAGGGGACAGGGCCTTATAAATACACACACACACACACACACACATTACACGCCCCGCGGTAGCGGCCGTGTAGTTTTGGTTAAGTTGCTAAAATCATAGCAAGAGCACTTTTTCGGCAGCTTATTTCTTCACTCCCTCTGGAGAAATCCTCACCAAACTCTGCATAAAAAGTATATGGCTGGCTCTGAATTTTTTCGCCAAGATGGGTGAGGTGTCGTGCAGGGGGGGGGGCAAAGTTATAGAGGGGGGTCCCAAACATTCTTTTTTTCTCCATAGACTGAATATGCAAAAACTTTGCGCATGGCTACAGCCCGAACGGCTGGACGGATTTGCACCAAATTTACGGCCGGAGCGGGGGCTTGAGTCAGAAAGTGTGCTTT
Source organism: Ambystoma mexicanum (assembly GCF_040938575.1). Classification (NCBI taxonomy): domain Eukaryota; kingdom Metazoa; phylum Chordata; class Amphibia; order Caudata; family Ambystomatidae; genus Ambystoma; species Ambystoma mexicanum. The sequence continues at coordinate 1,435,549,505 of NC_090935.1, forward strand.
TGTGTGTTTGGTGGGAATCCGACCAGAAGTTTTGTAGCAAACGACTGAAATGTACGTCCCAAAAAATGTGTGATATCTGGGTCCACTCTGGAGACCCATTTCCCTTTTTTTCGCTCCGCAGATCGAAGTGGCATTGGCCTGCGGTACGCCGTGATGTCGGCGAACATTGGATGCGGCTGGTGGTTGGCTGGAGGGAGGCCTTCTGTGTGTCAAAGTTTTTGGGATCCACCGCCATGGTGTATCGGAATACAGTGCAGCGCCGAAAGGGACTGGAAAATATACCGTATGCTATGTGTTGGCAGCAAGAAGGAAGGGAAAGGGTGGGGGAGTGAGAAGTGGTTCATGTGACATATGTAATGAGGTGGAAGAAGACGGAGGTGTGCCTGCAGTATTCATGCGTATAGCGCCAATTGGTGGTTACCTCGACAGGCGACTGCCTTGTGTGGTGAATGGAGGCAGCTGTTGTAAAGGGCCGATAGCTTGTGCAGCAATATGTTTGCGGTGACCTCTTTCCGTGGTGAGTTGCCAAACCAACAGATTCAGGCAGTAGGCTACTGCTTTTTAAGCAGTGCTACCGCCTACAGATTTGGATGACAAATAGTACTGCCTTTTACAATGGCAGGTGATTTTTGTGACTCTACGACAGGTAGCAGGACAAAGCATTGGACACATTAAGTAGTTAGTCTGTACAGTGGGCTGGTAGGTGATTACATTGATTTGGCTCAGACCAATCCACTGACCTGACAGCTACGTGACCCCTTTAGGTGAACCACCAGTAAAGGCAAGTGGCAGAGCGTACCACAACCACACAGCATCTGACTATCAGACTGAGGGGGGTATCAGTCTCCATGTCATTCAGTGCTGAAGTTTCACTGCAGCAATATATATGTATTGGCCAGGCTGCTGCTACAGAGCAGTGGCACAGGTTACCTACCAGCTCTTTGTGATTACCTTCTGCGAAGTTAGGTAATTTAATTTGGTGTTAACCTACCATGCAGAAATGTACATGTCTAACATTTGACCATCATTTCATGTTGTGCTGTTTGATGGGTTATACATTTTAGAATGCTTCAATGGTGCCAACACTGTATGTTTTGTATTTTCCCGTGATGTCATTGTTATGCCAATTACTTTTTAAAACGTGAAAACTCCTACATCTTTTTGGTTACGGAATGAGGGTAAGTATGGCAGTGGGGGCAGGTGATTTTGAGAAGGGGAGTGAATTGCGCATGACATAGGTTGGATGGGAGCTCCGGTGGCTGTGCTATGTGGGTGGGTTGCGGTAGTAGGGTACATGGTGGCATGCATGCTTGAATTATGTTGCAGTGGGTGTGTTGAAGGACTAGACTATTGGGTGCATAGGCGTAGGCCGTAGGTCATGCACTCAAGAGTCTAGGGCTTCAGCACACCCACTGCAGAAATGCATTTTTGACTCTGCATCAGGTAGAGGGTGGTGCTTGCATAGTCTGGTGTGTGCACATTGGTGGGAGTAGGACCAATGTTGTGAACATTATGTGGTTAGGTTGGGATTGACATAATAGTTTGTGAATGGAAATGGATAAGACCATAGTAGGTGAAGGAAAGTGCATATAGTTGCAGAGAAGGTGCTTTGTTTGTAGATTATGGTAACTGTTGCATTTTTCGCTGCATGGCTCCATTTGTCATGACCCACAGGATGCGCCCCTTTTGGTCTTCCTGGTCCTTATCGCAACGGGCCTTGCATTCCCTGACACTCCCAACATGGCCGTCCAGCTTGACACGCCTTCCGCGGTCTATACGTTGGAAGCAACGTATTCTACTAATAGACCGCACCCCTGCGGCTCTGTGCGTCTCAATGCTATTGCCAAGTAGCGATCAGACGTGTGCTCCGTAGTTCGCAGTATTGCTTTCCTGGTTCCTAGCTTTTCTACTTCCATTCCTTGCCCCTTTCCCTTTTCCTCTTGCTTCCTGGACTCGTGCGCCATCAGCACGTCTTCTTCGTTTCCCGGATCCCCGGATTGCTGCATCCCGGAATCTTAAACGCACGCTGGAGTCGGAAGAGACTCGCTCAGCCTTATTCAAGTCCAGGTCTGTCCGCAAGAAGACACCGCCCATGGAGTCCAGCAAGGATCGGTGTCAGGTGAGAAGAGGGTAACTCCGTGACAGTTTGAGACGCCTACCGACCGCACTCGAAGTCGACATGGAAGCGGCCGTCCAGGACCTGATGCGAGGTATGCAAGAATTAACCACCGAGGTGCAGAATTTAAAGGCGGAAAACGCTGCTCTCAAGCAATTAGTTCTATCCCGTGATTCTGCTGCAAAAGAAAGTGTGTTACTGGGCGGCATTGTTGACAAATACGATGGGTCGGCAAAAACCCTTTGTGGATTCCTGGACTCATGTTTGGTTCACTTTACATTTAAGCCCTATTACTTTTCCACTCCCAGGGCTCAGGTGGGGTTCATAATCTCTCACCTTTCCGGAAATGTTTTAACCTGTACTACACCCCTAGTTAACTCCGGCGACGCTCTCCTAGATGACTACGATGGTTTCATACGGGCCCTAAAGACCATGTTTGATCGGCCAGAGCAGGTCTTTAGTGCCCAGGAACGCCTCTTAGACTTTCAGCAGGGATCCCAGGATGTGCTCACTTATGTAACCCGCTTCATGCAATTGGTCAAGGAAGCGGATTGGTCTCCGGAGGCAAGTTTTACCCTTTTCAGGAGAGGACTAAATGAGTAGATTAAAGATGAGTTAGCCATAGTGGCCCGACCGAACTCATTCCAGGCTCTTATGGACCTTGCCATGCAAATAGACTTTCGCATCCAGGAAAGGAAGGCAGAGAAGAAAAAATCTAGGGGAAACCCTCCGAAGGTGTCCTTTGAGAGTACCTCCAAATCTGACACAAACCCTGGATCAGTCACCGAACCAGAACCCATGCAGATAGGAGCCTTCCGTGGACCCATATCCCTGCAAGAAAGGATGAGAAGGATTAATACGGGGTTGTGCATGTATTGTGCCTCAGACAAACACTTGGTTAGAGAATGCCCTCTGGCCCCTCCTCGGCGTTCGGGAAACGCCAACTCCCGATCCTAGATGGAGCAGGACTTCAGGAGAGAGATGTTTGCTCCACATCAATTCCATCCTTGAACTCTCCTGGACAAAACAATCTAGTGATACTACAGGCCTTCCTATCAACCTCCGGGAATAAGACCTATCCTGTTTTGGCCTTGGTAGAATGCCGGGCTATGGGAATATTCATTGATCAAGATTGGGTTTTTAGTCACCACATCTCATACGAAACACGAAGCATCATGCAGCTGGTGGAAGCGATCGATGGAAGACCCCTCATTTTGGGGCCCATAAGCCTGCAGACCAAAGAGATCCATCTTTCAATTAACCACCACCAAGAGCGGATTCAATTCAACATTATTAAGTCAGCTCATTAACCCATGGTACTGGGCATTCCTCGGCTCAGAGTTTTGTATGTCTCACTGTCTAATCCTGGATCCCTCCTTGATCCCCTCCAAAGAACCACCAATAGACCATCAAGCACCTCTCATGGTTTCCAATATCGTGCAGGTCCCTAAGGCCTATCAGGGATTTGTTGATGTGTTCTCAACTGCCATAGTCCAGGCCTTACACCTTCACAGGCCTGGAGACTGCGCCATAGACACAGATCCCTCAGCAGTGATTCCTTTTGGCAGGATGTTCATCCTTTCCGAACCTGAGAAAAAGGCCCTCCGAGAATACTTGGATACCAACCTTGAGAATGGCACCATAAAACCTTCAAAATCTCCAGCCGGAGCTTCATTGTTCTTTGTTCATAAGAAGGACACTAAGGAACTCAGACCCTGCCTCGATTATCGTGGATTAAATCAATGCACCCTCAAGGACCGGTACACTTTACCCTTAATCTCGGATATCCTGGAAGCGGTCAGAGGCGCTGTGATTTTCATGAAACTGGACCTCCGGGTTGCCTATCATTTGATTTGTATCCGGGAAGGAGACTAATGGAAAACAGCATTCAGAACACCCTTTGGTCACTTCAAATATCTGGTCATGCCCTTTGGATTAGCTAATGCCCCAGCAGTCTTTCAACGTTTTATGGACAGAGTGTTCTCTGACATGCTATTCCTCTTCGTCATCCTCTACCTGGACGACATTTTGATCTACTCCAAGGACCTTCTAAAGCATGAAGAGCACGTAAAGGCAGTACTACAACGACTCGGTGAACATAAACTCTTGGCCAAACCCGAGAAATGTCTGTTTCACGTTGCTTCTGTTCATTAGCTAGGATTTATCCTCACTCCAGAGGGAATTGGCATGGACCCTTCAAAGGTAAAGGCTATATTATCCTGGCCTGCTCCCACGTCCGTGAAACAAGTTCAATCCTTCCTGGGGCTTGCCAATTTCTACCGCAAGTTTATACCCACCTTCTCTGAGATTGTTCAACCGATTGCTGCTCTCCTGAAGAAAGACACCCCCCTTGTCTGGTCTATTCCGCAAGATAAGGCATTCCAACTCTTGAAGACAAGATTGACTCAAGCTCCCATTCTGGCCCAACCCGACATTGATCGACCATTCCTTGTGGAAACGGATGCCTCTAACTACGCCATTGGAGCGGTGTTGAAGCAAGAATTTGAGGATAAACTAGAACACCCCATTGCTTACCTTCCACGAACCCTGACTCCCAGTGAGACACACTACTCCGTCCTGGAAAAATAACTTTTAGCCATCCGCCAAGCCTTCACTGAGTGGCGACATCTACTCCTGGGAGCAAGATATCCAGTCCAGGTCCGCACGGACCACCGAAATCTTCAAGTTCTACAGTCATTAGAGTGTCGGAACAGTCATCAGGCTCGTTGGGCCTTCTTCTTTGCCCAGTACCAGTTCCACATCACTCATGTTCCTGGATCACAAAAGCTTGATTTCTGACGCCTTATCTCGACGGCCTGACTATGAAACTACCGAAGATAAGGCCTATCCTAAGATGTTTCCCCACACGATTTTTGTAGCCCAAGCAGTCAACCTCCTGGAAGAAATCCGAGTACAAACCCAATCCTCTGAACTCTGGAAGAATATTTCAAGAAAGAATCAATGGAACCTGAGAGTCAAGGAAGGATATTTGTTCAAGGACAACGCTCTGCTCATTCCTACACAAAAATTACAACAAAGAATAATAAACCTCTGTCATGAAACCCTTCACTCCGGACATCGTGGCATCACCAACACCCTCCACCTCATATAAAGACAATTTTGTTGGCTTAAAATGAAGACTGACATACAACTATATGTCCAAGCCTGTGAAATCTGTAGTCAGAATAAACATGACAACAAGAGGCCGGCGGGTCTTCTGCTACAACCCGCACTGCCAACAAGGCCATGGGAATTTATCGCTACAGACTTCATTGTGGAATTACCGCCTTCCAGAGGGTACACCACCATCATGGTCACCATTGACTTGTTCACTCATATGACTCATTTCACACCCCTCAATAAGCTACCATCCTCATCTGAACTGGCTGGAATCTGCCTGGACCACATATTCCGCCTTCATAGACTTCCTTCCAAGATAATTTCCGATCGAGGACCTCAATACATCTCACAATTCTGGAAACACCTCTGTCAAATATTAGGAATCCAACACGCTCTTTCATCAGGTTATCACCCTCAAACCAACAGGGCCACAGAACGTGCTAATCAGACTCTGGAACAATATCTTCGATGTTTTGCTACTAAGGTTCAGGATAACTGGTGCTCCTGATACCCGTGGCTGAATTCGCCTATAACAATTCTGATCATTCAGCAGTTAAGACCAGTCCCTTTTATTGCCGCCAAGGATTCCATCCATCAGTTCTGCCCTGTGTTCTTCCACAACCCACACCAGTAACTACTGTCGACTCCTGGATTGAAACACTCATCAACATACATAAGCAGACCAAAGAGCACTTAGAGAAGGCCAGAACACAGACCAAGAGATATGCGGATTCCAAAAGAAGACCCGGGCCTTCGTATTCAGTTGGAGATGAAGTCTGGTTGTCCTCATAGTTACTACCCCGACATCTACGGCCAAACAAATTGGCCCCCGGTATTATGGTCCGTTTTCCATCAAGGAAATTATAAACCCAGTCTCATACCGGCTCAAGCTACCAGAATCCTGGAAAAAGATTCACCCAGTTTTTCACACTTCCTTATTAAAACCTTACATTCAATCCTCCCGGAAATCCTGCAGACCCACTCCTGTGGTGGTGGACAATCAACTGTAATATGAAGTGTCCCGGATATGCGACTCCAGGTATAAACGGGGTCAGCTTCAATACCTGGTTGAATGGAAAGGATATCCCCCCAGTGAAAGAACGTGGGAACCACTTTCTAATCTGAATACCCCTCGACTGCTCAGAAGATACCACCTCATACACCCAGGCAAACCTGGAGGAACAGGTTTTCGGAGGAGGCATGCTGTCATGACCCACAGGACGTGCCCCTTTTGGTCTTCCTGGTCCTTATCGCAACGGGCCTTGCATTCCCTGACACTCCCAACATGGCCGTCCAGCGTGACACACCTTCCGCGGTCTATACGTTGGACGTAACGTATTCTACTAATAGACTGCACCCCCGCGGCTCTGTGCATCTCAATGCTATTGCCAAGTAGCGATCAGACGTGTTCTCCATAGTTCGCAGTATTGCTTTCCTGGTTCCTAGCTTTTCTACTTCCATTCCTTGCCCCTTTCCCTTTTCCTCTTGCTTCCTGGACTCGTGCGCCATCAGCACGTCTTCTTCGTTTCCCAGATCCCCGGATTGCTGCATCCCGGAATCTTAAACGCACGCTGGAGTCGGAAGAGACTCGCTCAGCCTTATTCAAGTCCAGGTCTGTCCGCAAGAAGACACCACCCACGGAGTCCAGCAAGGATCGGTCTCAGGTGAGAAGGGGGGAAACTCCATGACACCATTGTGGTGCGCAGGTTGGGTTGGAGTGCTGATGGCAAAGTGTGTATGTGGAATGTGGTAGTTAGTGACATGCTGACATGCATGGTGGCATAACGTTGCAGAGGGTGTGTTCAAGGCATAAACTATTTGGTTCATGGCCGAAGATAATATTTACAATATTATGTTGAGCTGGTCACCAGTCAAGATCTTATCACATGGGTTACACTACGTAGGCAATTGGGTAAAGAGCCCTGAATGTGAATATCAATGTCTTTATGAAGCTTTGCCTAGGAGTGGCAAGCAGTGACTGATGCCCCCTGTAGCTTCACCATGTCCATCTGCTTCCAATGCCTTATTTACTATAAGCCATTTTTGATATATTTCCGTAAACCTTCGTATGCAGAGCCAAAATATTCTATAAGCCATTTTTTATATATTTTCGTAAACCCTCGCATGCAGAACCAAAATGTGTGTGCTTGTTTGCTACAAAACTTGTCCATGCAGCTGGTTGCTTACCTACTTTGGAGTTTGGCCTATCCATCTGTACCTTAGGTCTAGAGGTGAGGTGGCCAAGGGGGCCTGATGCTGAAACACATTGCACGATGCTGAGCATGGGGGAGTGCTCAAGGAATTTACTGGCCTACCCTGCCATGCTCCAGTCCTTCCGCAGGGCATGAAATGATAACATACCCCTGTCCATTCAAGAGCCACTCCAAATGGAAGTGGTACATCCAAAACACAAGCATCATTGTGTTGAAAATATCCCCATAATTTGTCCAATACAATAGCTTGACCATCTCCCGCAAGATGTTCATATTTGACATGTATGACCTTGGGCAAGGTAATGTTTTGCCTGCAGTAAAGAAATGGAGTCATAATTAATTGAACCTGAGGAGCATGATGTTCTTATTAGAAGTACTGCTTCTCATGTCGCAGCACCTTGTGTGAGAATGAGTAAACTGAGATGCCTTTGTATGTATTCCTTAGCCGTGCATGAAAGATAGCAGAAAAGATACAAGATCTGCGGTAGCAGGCCCGTTCCCAGGAATCACAAAGTACAAATGCAAAATGGTGGTTGCCCTTAATCAAGGCTCATATCAGAGCTCTGCGTAAAGAGCGGGGGAGCAGCTAGGGCAGAAGGGAAGCACAGATAATCACAACCTTACCAATCTATAGCTGAACTAATGAGGACATACATCTGAGTTCAGTTAGAGTGGGAAAGGGCAGCCCGCTACATAAGCCGCTCGCATTTTGACAATGCTGTGGGTGTTTGGAGACAGAGAAGGTACTTTGGAGAGAGTTGGATTCTGAGGCAGAAACAGAGTGAGGCAGAGCAGAAGGAAGGAGGTTGAATAAAGGTGAACAGAGAGCAAGAAGGAGAAAGGAGATGGAGAGCAGTAAAGAGGTGGTGAGAGGAAACGTCAGGAGGAGTGAAGTGGTTGGAGAGAGAGAGAGATAAAGGAGGGCAAGAAGTAAGCATCAAGAAGAGTGAGATGACTGAAGAGGAGAGAGAGCCAAAGGAGCAGAAGAATGAGGAGGGAGTATAGAGGAGTTCCGAGGTGCCATCAAAGCAGAGGAGGAGGAGTGTGCTCAGGAGGAGTTTGGAGGTGATGTCAAAGAAGGGGTGAAGGAGTGCATTGAGGAAGTAGTTGGAGGTGACATCAAGGGCGAGAGGGGTGATTGTATTCAGGAGGAGGTTGGGGTGACATCAGAGGAGAGATGGTGGGGTGTGGTAAGGAGGAAGTCGGGAAAGGAGTTTAGGAAGAGGAGACGAGGAACAATGAAAGAAGGTTGGAGGCAACATCAGCAGGAAAGTAGAGAAGTGTGCTAAAGAGGAGGTCAGAAGAGAAGTTGAAGAGGAGAAGACTATCAGAGAGTAGGGTAGAGGAGATGGCCAGAGGAAGATGAGTGAGGAGTATGCATATCTTAAGGCTGTGGGGTGTGAATGGAGGAGGAGGTGGTACAAGCCCATGGGGAAGCACCAAGGAGGCAGAGGGGAGAAAGAGAGGAGAGAGGAGTAAGGGCAGGAAAGGTCCACTTAGGCAGGACACCATTGCAACTCATTAAGGAGGTAGATAGGGGGTTGAGGATTAGAACATGAACCGCAAGACAGGGAGGAACAGAAGGCATTGAAACCAACCCAACCTGTTGGTTGAAGCTCTGGGGAGTTTCCCTCTATCATCCAGCCCTTATCTTTACCTCTGTACGGGCCTAAAGTGCAAGTGCAATTCAGGCCCGTAGAACCCGGCAAAGGGTCATCCAGGAATTGAGGATGGGAAAACGAGAACCTGAATACATGGAAGAAGTAGTCAAAAAAGAGGCGGGGAGAGACTTAAACCCCCTAAAGTGTTAGTGACTGGGAAGTGACAACACATCCCAGAAAGAGATCCCAGATTGAGGGTTACAAAACCCATAAACTTGTTTCTTCAATATATCTCCTTTACTGTTAAGACCTTTGCCCAAGAGAAACCACTGTGTTGGTTCCCAATGTTAGTTAGTCGAGTGAAGTTATCTGGGGGTTTGGGAAGTGGTTTCAAGGCATTTATTTATGTTGGCCCAACACTGTCACTATCTTTGATACAGCTTTACTCAGCCTATCTACGTACCAGTCGGGTGTTGATCCCACTCATCTTCATGAGAGTATTTTGTGTTGATGAGGCACAATAATTACTTTGCCCATCCCTTCATCAATGTACAGATCTCATACACCAGTTCAGCTCTTGACTACCGATTGGATGCCTCCTAGAGCCCATGCTATGATCCCAACAGCGGGCAGGTAGTGCTGCTTACATTATGATGATGACTGTTAAAGGGACCCTTCCCTTACTGTACCAATACCAGTGGTATTTAATGGACTCAGGTGTGTCTCTTTCCGGCATCAGCATGGCTTATGAGAGAGTATCTTCGGCACGCAAGCATTAGCATTGACTCCCATGTGCTGCGTGTAGTTACATACATGAGTCTACACTTACATAAGTATTTTGGATCTTGTGAATAAACGACATGCCGCCATCGGCCAAGGGCCTGCTTTCATCACACCTCCTTCTTGTGCAAAGTGAGCTATTGATGACGAATAAATGTCATTTGGGAATCTCTGAGATTGTTCTCTGCTGGTGCACACATAGTAGGTGCACACACAGAGAACAATAGTACATAGCTCCATATATGGTCCATGATAATTCATTATAGTGTACTGACCAACCGTGAAAACAGAATGAGTAAATATTTTTTAAAAATAGTATTGCCGTGCTTTCCCTCAGGGTTAGGGTAATCCCAAAGAATTGCAGAGAATGCAACGGCTTAGTACTAGCTCCATGGCTATTTCCCATGTATCTGAAACCCCTGAGTGATCTCCTCCTACTTTTTGCCTTCACTTTTTAAATGTTTGCAGACCATACGCAGAGGTGGTATCCATGAATTCTAGAGAATGTCAACTTGCCTATCTCATTGTTAGAACGGAAAAATTGATACCCGCCTCTTCTTCAATGCCCCCAAACAGGAAATCCTCTTTGTCAGGATGAAAATCCTTCCCACCCTCCCTTTGGCCTAGCCTCCCACCACGGGTCTGCTTCCCTCCACAGTAAAAGAAACAAGAAGCCAACCTGACGAAGCAAAGAAAGGAATTTCCCAAACACCCCCACTGCCGCCTTCCCATGAGAACATGCATACTGTCTCGTATTAAAACAAAATTGAAGTCATAAGAGTTATAATATTACTGTGCATAGAATGATGTAAAAGCCAGTAGTCAGGCCACCCAAACACCCTGATTCACCAAATCCAAATTACACAGATCAAAGCAGCAGGGATCAAGGGATTGACACCAAGGACCCACTGCACACCAGCTTGGAGACTCAGAATACAGGGATAACAGGGAGAGAAGAGTCTTTCATGAGGAGGCAGTAGCCCCACCTGTCACTGTCAATTTTGGTGTTCCACACGGTGCGTGCATATCACCTTGCTAATATAATAGATTTATGGCACCCTTTTCCACCCTGCTGGAAAAAGAAGGAGTTGTGTTTACAAATTATGCAGACGACACGCAGTGTGTCGTCCCTATTGTTGGAACACATGCACTTGATGAAGCCAAGTCGAACAGGATTTATGACATCATTGAGAGCTGGATGGTGCAGAACAATTTGACTCTGAAAAAAGAAAAGACAGAGCTGATGATCGTAGGCACCCATTCTATGATAATAAAACGTGGTCCTTCGTATGAGAGCTTTCAACTAGGGGATGTCAAACTAACCCCTCAAAAGAAGGTAAACACCCTGGGTGTTATTTTCGATCAACAGCTCAACATGAAGGCTCATGTTGGGAGCCTTGTGTCGGCATCAGTCTATTATATCAAGCTCTTAGCGCACCTTAGACCTTTTATTAATCAAGCCAATGCTGAAATAATTGCAAGAGCTATAGTTTGGTCGAAAATACTCTATTGTTGCAGTCTACTGGCTGTGCTGAGTAAGACGGATTGCAACAGACTGGAGGTGGTTCAGAACGGGGCAGTGCGTGTGGTCACAGGTCTTTCCCGTAGAGACCACATTTTGTTCGCCAGACGAGCTTTACACTGGCTCCCCCATTGAGGACCGCTTGCTGTTTCGCTTGTTAGTTATCACCTTCAAATGTAGACAGGGCTTAATGCCCAGTTATTTACAGGATCTTATCACGGAAAAAGTAAACAAGAGATCCCTTAGATCGAGCAACCAGGAACAGTTAATGCTCCCCAGGTGCAGGACCGTGAAGGTTGAAAAGGGAGCCTTTTACATCGCAGCACCCGAAGCCTCTAAAAACCTGCCTTTGGTTCTTAGATGCGAGAGATCCATTGACCTATTCAAGAAGAAGTTGAAAACGCTGTTGTTCGCTTGATTCTGATCCTGGACTTCTTTTTTTGCTGAGTAAAATCTCTGTAAATCTAAGTTTCTTCCAGTAATGTAGGTCTGTCCGTGCCCTAATGCCTACGGGTCCATGGCTTGCACGCTACAAATGCATTAAAGTAAAGAAAGTAAAAGTAAAGAATCGAGGATCAATTTGAAAATACTTTGCAACTACACAGAGCTTATTGGAATAGTGGAACCTCACATGTCGCCCTGAGTCTAAAAAAACACAAGCATCCAAAACTTGCCAGATGCTCAAACGCAAGCAAACCCTCCACCAGACCCTCCAAATAAGGAGCTCCAGAGGAGGGCCTGTTGTAGCCCATACTCCGGAACATTCTGCTGATCCTCCTTCAGGGAGAAGCAAACTGCTCCAGGATTAAGAAACAACTAAAAACTCTCTATATTTAAAAATAGTTCTTTGACTGAATAGTTCTTTCTGTGCAGCCCTGCTCTCCCCCACCGGGACTGCGTGCTAAGACAGATTCCCCTCTGTGCCCCGAGCCATTTCCTTGACATCCACAGCATTCTGGAGGGGCCAGCCACCCTCCTGGGAGACCCCATACTACCAATGGGTCTAACGTAGCAATGCTCTTATACTATCCATCCCTTCGCTCATGGCGAGCTCCAGAACATGCCCAGGACCAGAACGGCTTCTCTGAAAAGGAGTATGCCAAGGACTAAAAAGGCTTGCCGAAGGGAACCCTTCATCCACTCAATGAACTGCTGATATTGCCATATATTAAAGGCACTTATCCCATATAGCCCAGCTTAGCCTGGAAGTCTCCAATCATTCAAAAACCTGTGGATACTTCCAGAACCTCTACGGCATTTCCCCTGCCCCCTCCCTTGTGCTCGTATCTGATGCAAACGTTCAGTTTTAGGCAGGTATTACACCCTTGAGACACCCACCACGGCGTTCCCCCTGGCCTCCTTGGCCAATAAGAAAGCTTTGTTGACGAGGGCGACATATTAATCACCAATAAACACCAGGCTGGAGATGAGCACATGCCTTCATGTACTTATTTTCCTCATGAATCCATCATGTACTTTTAACCAGCCTCTCAATGTTGCCCTATCGGAAGCCCCAAGCTCCAGCTGCGAAGAGGCCGCCAGCAAAGCTCCCGTTTCCGCATGGGAAGCGATAACTGAAAGGCCAACAGTGATGCACGCGCCAAAGAGGCGGCATTCAGGAGCCACGAGGCGGGATCCAGGGGCCTCTGATGAGCTCCAGGATGAGTGATTTAAGAAAATATGACCTTCAGCTTAAATAAGTACACCTTCTCCTCATGATCAGACATACGTTGCCTTTTCAAATAACTATTTTCTTATGAGAAGGGAGTGTTGTTAAAGAAAATATTTTTCAAAATCGTTTTCTTAAAGTTCACTATTTGCGTGGTTGATGGAGTCAGCGCTATAACGCACACCGGGTAAAAGACAGCAACAGATTGGAAAGGAAGGCACAGTAATTCTGAGTAATAAGAGTTTTTCAGCTGCTGCGTGGAAAAACATCTCAATTGAATTGCATTCAAATAAAACTTTATTCTGTGACAAAGTCCATTGCTTCAGGCTGGAGGGTGGGATTGGCGAAACCCTGGGAGCTGTAAACCCCAACCACCCCATGAAGCAAGCCACTGGGGAAGCATATGGCAGATCACCCGTCAGAGGCGTGACTTGGGGGGTGGGGGAGTGGAGGGACTTTAGCCCCGTGTCTTTTGGTTGTAGCCCCCCCCCAGATAGAAACTCGGGGGATACAACCAAAAGGCTAGTTAGCCCCCAAGTCCTGACATTAGCATAGCCGTGCATCTTTTACGGGCCTAGCAACACCCCTGTCACCCCGGTTCCCCAGCTCACCCGCAGCCTCATGGGTAAGAAGAGCCCCAATAACTGTAATCTTGTATGGCCTGGAAAGCACCAGACAAGCAAGGCCACCGTAAGCAATTTTGTGGCCCGGGGTACGACATCTTTGGGGAGCTCCCATCTACAAAACCAAAGAAGTTATGGAATCCAGAAAATCTGGTCCCCCCCCCCCACCCCCCGCCTGCTATGATGTCTCGCAGTAATCCCTCCCAGTTCCCTTATAATCTTCATACTGCCTGGAATCAGAATAAGAAAACAAGTGAAATTTCAACAACAACGTTAGCAGCCCAGGCAAGGGCACCTGTGTTCTAGCAGAGGTACAGGCCACATTTTAACAATTGTAGGCATGAGGAAGGTACATTGGCGCTAGCATAAAGGACACATGTCTGTGGGCGTATGAAAAAGGAATAGAGAGAGGACTGATATTAGCAGCCTCACTATATGCAAAAGTGCTTAAACATGGATGCAGAAGTCAGCTGGAAGCAACGAAAAAGGCACACATGCCCTGGAATAGATAGCAGCAGAAACAGACTAGAAGCTACCAGCAAGGTGCATGTTTCCAGACATAGATTGCAATACTAGAGCGACATGGCTTTCAATCGGTGTTGCCATTAGGGAGAAAAGAAACACATGGCTGTGGTGTGCAATATAATATATCAATGACCACAATTTTCTTATCTGAATCAACAGTATAGCCGGCTAAACTATGAGTGAGGTTTCTGAAGAACATTTTTTGAGAACGAAATTAGTTTTAAGGGCTGACAATTTTATAATGTTTAGGGACTGTCCATTTTGACAGATTAGACAATATGAGATTATATTTTTAGGCCCGGATCACACATTGATTACAAGATGAAGCTGGGATTTGAGCCCAATCTGCAATTTCTGAACTTTACATCTGTGTTTCCCATTTCTAATCATAGCGCAAGGTGCAAATATTTATGAATGTTTGACTTTCATAAACTAAAATAATCCCATTTTGTAGAACTGTCGTGGAAAGTACAAAAATCATAGAACCCAGCATGACAATTTTTAAAAACAAAACTTTATAGGAGCATATTATGCAAAAAGACAATAATTCTAGCTTCGTGGTCTCCATCATCAAGCAAAGTATCGAAGTACCAGGATACTAAATGCAGTGGTCAAAGTGAGCGGGAGCGGTGCTCCTCTACTTTTTTAAATTACGTTTTACAACCCCTATACTTTTATTTTAAAAAGAAACCATTCCGGAATGGTTTCGTTTTAAAATAAAAGTTTAGGAAGACGTTGCAGCTCGCACTTTCAGTGCACTGCACTGAACATTCCCTTAAACAGCAGGTGCAAGTGTTTGGGGGTTTGTATTGTGTGTGGGGGAGGGTGTGGCGATGGGGTGTGTGGGGAGTGGGTGCAGGCCAGCAGGGAACATAGTTCCACTACTTCTTTTCGTACACTTCGACCACTGACTAAATGATATGACCTTAAAAAGAATTCATCTGGGTTTTTCTTTGGTATTTTCAAGCTTTAAATAACCCAATACACATACTTGTTCTGTTTCTATTTATTTGTGCAGAAGAGCCTTTCAAATTGTACAAAAAAAGCAAACCTTTTTTTTTGTGACAAATGAGCAGACCTGAAAATATGCTCGGCAGAGGCCTGTGAAATTTGGTCCGCTCTCTTCTGGCTACGACACGCTTCTATTCAAACGGCCCACATAAAAAGAAAGGTCCGGGAATGGGTTAAATATGCCACTAATATGTGAGACGGAAAACTGGGTTGTAGGTCAACTGGTCGAATCTAAATGGTAGACAGGACAAATGGTCGACACCAAAAGGTCGACAGGTCAAATGGTCGCATTTTTTTTTGGGGGGGTGCTCCACCCAACCCCCTTTTTTTTGCTAAAAACCCCTTTTTTCCCTAAACGAAAACCTAAAAAAATATATATAACTAAAAAAAAAATTAGATCATTTGTCCTGTCGACCAAATTGTGCCGACCATTTTGTCTGTCGACCATTTGAGTAGACACCGGAAAACTGTATAGTACTACACAGTGATATTAGATAATGTGTCCAGGATTACTGTACCCTGCGCGCGCAAAGCCAGGTCACTTTGGTCTTGAATTTGGCTGTCTAATCACCTCTCCTGAATAGCACTTTATGATCATCATTGGGGGTGGTTGCCCCGGCTTCACAAACCCGGTCTGGAGGAATCGAGCTCCAGATCGCCACCATACTGGTGCTATGTATTTTCTTATAGCTACCTCTCTTTGTTGCAGGGAAGTTGTTTTGTAGGACAACAGGTGTTACTACCACCAAAGTATACATATACAAAGGTTTATCACCTTCAGACACAGGTAAGGTTGTATTTGGTACTGTGATCTGTCATATGAACAGAAATCTCCAATGAGCGCTTTAATACACTGAGCTACCTTCTGAACCATTGCAGCACTCTTATTTATCAATTCAACTTGGGTTATTGCACTTGATGAATATATTCCCCACAGAAAGGTGAGAATGTTTCAGGAGTTGTCCCTTAGCAAACGCACGAATTCTAACACAGTAAACACAGGAAGCATTACAGGATTAGTTGATCAGAGCAGAATGTAATTGTCACTAACAGTCAGGCGAAAGGTTTAGAACCCCAGCAATGCACCACATGTATTGTCTGTTCTTATTTTTGTTTTGTGAACAATGGGCACCGACTTCTTTGGATCAGGCAGCAATGTGGGGGCCCCCTTCCAAGGTTGGGGGCCCCCTTCCAAGGTTGGGGGCGTGGACATGTGCCCCTTTTCCCCCTCCCATAAAGACGTGTGCAGACAAGTGGGGAAAACACCAAGCACTTGGTGGAGGATTGAACTGCTCGAAGACCTGCCACCATGGGTGTGCGCAAGGTACCAAGAAAAGGGTTCACACGCGCTGCTTGCAGGGTCAATCAAGGCCCCAAACTGGTCCTGCTCGCAAGGCCCACACATGCCAAAACTAAGGTAAGATTCAAGCCTTACGAAGATAAAAGACAGGCAAGTCACCAACTCCCTCAAACAGTGGCAGGCACTTAGCTTGCATAACAGGTGATTCCAAGATGGCCGATAGGCGTTTATTAAACTCAGCTACCAGAGCAGCGGGGCAATCAATAAACCAACAACGATCAGCTGGGGAACCTGTAGTCTGCACTAGGCATGCACCTTCACAGGCCACACTCTCACACTACTGGCTCAGTTCAACATAGTCCGACGCTGACATGGACTGGGCCCAACCGTGCCACCACACAAAAGGGAAAGGCAGCAAAGGGGAGGTGTGAAAGTTATAAGACTGGAGGGGCAGGTCCAACGTAGGCTGTGTTGATGCAGCAAGGATGCAAAGGAGAAAGGTGCGGAGAAGAAGATAAAGTGTCGATAGAAGGGAGTAAAGAGAGGAGGAAGACAGGCACAGGGGTAGAGAGCAGGTGCTGGTGAAGTGAAGGAGGGTGATCAGAGAAGAGGAGATGACAGTTGAGAGAGGAGAAGGGGAGGCAGAAGAAAGCATCACAGGTTAAACATCTGAATAAGTTTGGGCACTGAAGAGGATCCTAGCTTGATGGAGGAGGCCCTCAAGAACCTAAACTAGAGATGCCTACACCATCCGTCCCAGGCCTTTGCCCATGCTCCAGGCATACCGCCTTCGGATGTAATGCCCGCAAGGCATAATCTGCAGACATCCTCAGAAGCAGAGCCTCTACCCACAGCGCCCAGAGGCTATGACCTGTGAGCACGTTGCTGCTGCATGTAGTGCTTCCAGGGCTGACCATTCCGAGAGGCTCTGCAGGCACAGCCGTAGACAATGCATTGGGCTCAGTACCCCTACATTGCATGGCATTCAGCCATTTCCTGTCCCAATGCTTGGTAAACGATTCCCATGGGATAGCGGGACTCATTCAATCCCATGGAACCCCTGGGAACATTTCTGCCGGGGAAGCAACATGAAACTTTTGCATTGCTTATTACTTTGGTGTCAGTGGGCGTGGATTCAGTACCCAACTCTGTCCAATTTTTTGATCAAATGAAGATACATTTCACCCAGATGGAGCAAGCCCTGGTGGCTGCAATAATACCCACTAAAACCACAGACAGAAGTGCAATGTCAGATTCCACATTTTGAGTCTGCCAAAACCCAATCAAATTCTTCGATTTTTAGTCAACACGTGGGTCTGCAGCTTTTCGTGACCAAACTGCCAAAACACACAGAAGTGTTTTTGACCTTATTAAAAAAATAGTATTTTTACCAAACCACTAAAAGGATTTCCCTTTGGACCAGATGATCATTTATACTCCAAGTTAAGTGTTGGTCTGTTCAGCAATGTTTAGTCTACGCATGAGCAAGAATTGCCAAGAGGAACTTTCATCAAGAAAGCCAGACCCTGCAGAGCCCCAGGACCAGATGCACCAAAGGGACATCCAGAGCTTTGTGCTCACATCTTGGACCACCGTTTCAAGTGTGTACTAGACAGACTTTCTACCGTTATCTTGGAAAGCCTCCTATTTTGTGCCCATCCACACAAAAGGAGCTAGGCTTAATCCATCAATTATGGCCGATCACCTTGCTGGGCGGGATGAGTAAGATCTCCGAGTCTCTTCTGCATGGAGGATTGGAGGCCTGGGTTAAGAATAAAGGGATCCTGGATGGAAACCTGTATGGCTTCAGGAAGAGGTTGGTCACTTCCCTGAACAGTCTAATTATCTACCTTTTCCAGAAACAGTGCACTAGTGTGAAACAGCAAACTGATCTGAATATGGCATTTGATAAGGTGAACCCGGTAGAAGCGTTGGCCGAAATTGTATAACTGGGGCTGTCCAAGTTCTGTTTTGAATATACTTGTGAATCTTCATCGGGCGATGCAAGTGCAGGTCAGATTGGAAAGGCAGGTCTCGAGTACGGAACCTGTAACTACCTACCAAGGCTTACTTCAGGGATGTGTCGTGGCACCCTCTTTGTTTAACCTGTACACTGCGGACGTGGACAGGTACTTAAAAGAGGGGGGGGTATGTTTATCCACCACATCTAGGTTCACTTTCCACACAACATCTAGCGAATGCAGATGATTTTGCCCTGTTGGACCAGACTCACATAGGATTCCAATGCTCAATTGATTCTTTGCTGCCTATACTAAGGGAAAGGATTTGGAAATGATTCCTTACAAATACAAAATTTGGACTTTTGCTGTGAAAACAAATCCTTAAAATGTAAATGGTATGTTAAGCATGACGAATTACAGGCGGTGCCTACCTGGACATACCTGGGATTTACGATTAAGATGGCCGCAGCTTTTTCGGTGATGTCACTTGTGTGTTGGCGCTTCTGCTACCCCTGGCATCTCTGTTAAGCTTAGTTCCGCTAATGTAAGCTTCATAATCAGAGCACTGGTAGTGTACAGGGATTGATAGGGGCTTTCAAGAAAGAGAACAGGCGAGTGAGCAGGGCTTAAACCTCTATTCTGGTCCTTTACCTTAATGTATTTTTTTTGTAATGTAAACTGTTATGGCCCCATATAGTCTAAAATTAAAACAGGCCGTCTGACTGAAATGTGTAAGGTTTTGAGATTGGCTGCATAAAATAATGTAAATGAACATACGTTCAACATTGAAAATTGCAGGCAGCCTTGAAAGATAGATTCGATCTTCTCCACCAGGTGCTGTGCATTTATTATTTTACATTTATTTTTTTCACTGGTGCTGGACTATAAACATGTAATGCTCTCAGTGTATTTCATCAATGAAACATTGATTCAGGGATCAAAGTAAGTTTAGGGCTTGTTTCAGACCCCTCTGCCAGTCGTTGATTGTTGGCTGTTTCATGTGCAAATGTTGTGTGGGTGAGTTTAGTGTAATATGTTTTTAGCTCTTATTCCCAGGCGTGTCAGACAACAAAGCCCCAAGCAACGAATCTCCAGGCTAATAACCAGCCATTGTGATGCAGTCCCCAAGCAGGACACACCAGCCGAGCGGGTCACGGGTAATGTAGCTTTCTGTTGGCGGGACACGGAGTAGGCATCCTAGCCCTGTGTGCTCCCTCAGTGCAAGAACGAGGAGGTCCTGGTCCCTCGTTGGAAAGTGCACTGCTAGAGATGGCGTCCTGCACCCTAGTGACTTATCCGCAAGCTCCCTGCTGCACGCAGTGTGTCCCATGCTGGGAGAGGCGCACAGGGACAAGGAGCCGCATGCAAGCCTCCCCACTTGGCGGCCATGTGCACAGTTGTGCTCAACCTCAAACGAAAGTCAAATACAGCTGTAGCAGGTCCCACACACGGTGCAAAATATTAGTCCAGCAATACATAATCAGAATATACATAGAAACAGCTGTGGTAGGTCCGGCAGAAGAGGTGGATAAGGAGGCATAGTTCAGCACCACTTTATTAAGAATAAAAGAAGAAAACCTATCCTAGTCCCTGTTTCTAAGAGCAGCTCCCTGTGCTACAAATTAATAAAAAGGTGGTATCCTACTCTCTTCCAAAAGAAAGTGAAAAAATGATCCTAAACTACAGCTTAGTTGAGGGTTGCTTCAGCCCAGGAATTAGTGAGGGTTGATTTCTGACCTTCAAACTCTGAGCTTGGAGAGTCTTTTGTGTTTTGGGCAATGCTGCAGGGCCGCCCAAAGCGAGGCAGGGTAACTGCTGGTACCATCCAGCAAGCATGGAAGAGGGGCTTCCCCACAAGCCTGTTCCCCTCTTCCCCACAACACAGAGATATGCAGTCTCTCCTCACTACAAAGCGTAGGAAGGGTGAGGTGTGAACAACACCTCACCCTTCCACAAAGCAACAGAGTGCTAATCACCCAGAGGAAACCAACAGCATGCGAGAAGGAGTACAAAGACCTGCCCCCCCCCCTCGGGGGGCCAGACAGTTGGCTCAGCCGGCCTGGGGGCCGGGCCAACCCCCACAGCTACACATCAAAGACCCAGGGCTACCCCTGGGTCTTATATAAGAGCTGCACAGCTCACAGAAAAATACAAACTGTTTGAAGACCCTGAACTGGGACCCAAATAGTCAGGAGGTTCGCTGTTCACTCAGCGTCCTCCACTCTCGTTCTTCTTTTCCACAAAGCCCTCCCACCCTAGAAAAGAAGGGAGAAGAACAAGGAAGACAAATACAGGACACTGGATGGTGACCACAACAAGTCGTGGGGCAAGAAGGCAGCACGGGCCAGAGGGGGTAACCTCAGGACCCGGTGCCCAGAGGTATGATATTATTAGGATATGCGATTATTGTTATTGTTTCTATACGCCTATCTGTAACAATAAAATCCTGCAGCCTTTTATTGCCAACACTTGACAAACGAGTGGTCTAACCTTTCTCTGGGGAGGGAAAGGGTTCTGGCAGCCCACAACCACCGTTATGAAAAGCACTAAGGTAGGTTGCGTGCATATGGGTCCAGCAGTTACAAAAACAAAGAAGGATTTCTATAAAAAATATTTCTCAAAGTTCTGATTGCATTCAAAACCATGTCTTTCTACCACCATTAATGTTATAATTTCTCCAGGCATTGGTAGATTTTTAGTTGGAGTCTCGGTACCCCTAACTCCAAGACTGCTAGTTCTTGTGCCTCCCTGGCCTCCAACTCCTGGCAACCTTTGTTGGGTCCCGAGTTTCCTTGATCCATTTCTTGGTTTCCTTTCTTGTTTCTGGTTGGTCACTTTTCTTAGCCCCAGGTGGGATCGGGGCATCTCTCTCGCCCGGTTGGTTGCTCTGCTTCGTTCACTCCACACAGAGGTATCTCTTCTTTTAGCTTTGGTTCGGCTGCAGGCTTCTCTTACCTTTGAGCTTTCTGGTGCTCGTTCACCCATTACTATAGTAATTTCTCAATTTGTCCCTTGTAGGCTTTGGGCTACACGAATCCCAATGCTGTAGAAATGGCCTTTTCTTTTTTCAACATTGAAGGAGTCTCGTCTGGGAAATACAATATATAAATATGTTAAGCCTTCTTTATAGTTAACCTGAAGCACTGGTGCTTACAAATGGAAGAACATCTGCTTCTTTTAGATTGACTTCAGCCACAAGACAAGGCTGACCCTTGTCAATTGCTGGCATGCTTTTTGCAACAAAAACATGCTGCCTGACATAGAAAACTATGCACTAGAAACACATCATATAGATTTAGGCATTGTGATGAAGACAATTGACTTATCTCTGTTTTACCGGTGGTCACCTTCTCCCATGTGGCCACGGGATGGCAGCCGCTACCCGATCCTGTCCCTGGGGGCAGGTTCATGAGGGAGGATCACAAGGGAGGAGACAACTACCAGGGAGAGTCATGACTTCATTGGAGGAGTTTGGGTGTTCCCCCCTTTCACATGAGAAAGACCCCCTGAACTCCAAGGCTTTAATGGCCTATTGTCAGACTATGATTCACCCCGTAGAGGAAGTCAAGAAACCTTTTCTCTACATCATTCTAGTCAGACCCCACTTTTCATCCAAACACCCATAACTCACACATAACACCTTTTGTTTTTGATGTGCCTTCATGTAAGAGTGCAAAGGTAACCATGACCTCCAATCTTGATGTGCCCTTTTATGAAAATAATGGAAAAAAACATACAGGAGTTAAAAGCCCAAAGGAAGTTATGGACTGATATTCCACTCGGGTACTGAGACCAGGAAGAGGACAAGGGAGTTTGTGCCGAGTGACAGGAGCTCAAACTGCAACATGTGGACTAGTTTTTTTTCTAAACCTGTAATGAGTGGGACATTTACAAATGGCCATCGCACTATGGCGTGAGAGACAATGGGGGGTGCAAGAGCAAACGTTTCAATTCATGCCGGGGCTCCTGAACGCGATTCACACCGACAGTGTCGGCAAACCAGAGGAGGTTATTAGAAAAGGAAGAGGATGGCTGTGCGTGAGCAAGAAGGACCGTGGAGACACCAGGAGCAGTGCAGCAAATCCTGGAGCTACAGTCGCTCAGCCAGGCAGCCAACTTCCCCCTGGGCCGAGAAGGAGAGCTGGCGTGTGACCATGGAGCTTTGCCGGGTGCTGGGGAAGTGTCTGCACATTCCAGGTTGGAGAGCACAGGTAGAAGCCATACCGAAGTACTGTGACCCTAGTCAGGAACGCTGGAGAGAACCAGTGAGTCTGCCCCAAGCAACTGGAGACCCCGGGGGTTCCAACAACTGCCCAAGCAAGTGATTGAAATGTACAATATTGCTAATGCAGATAATATACAACAGCAAAGTTTGGTTGAATGCAGTCAAGGCAATGTACCAATTCAACATTAAATAAGAAAAATGTTTGATGCAGAAACTATACAGAGGCAAAGTTTGTTTGAATGCAATCAAGGCAAATGTGGGTTGAATGCAGCCAAGGCAAAGAACCAAGGCAAGATGCCTTAAGAAGAATGTTTGTATGGAGACAAGAAAATGTATAAAGGCAAAACCCCAATCAAATACAGAAGCATGAGATGTCAATGTGGGGGAGAGGTTTGGGCAAGTAAATTTGAGCACAATATTACCTCAGATGGATGCACCAAGCATCACATGGTATATGCTATTGTGGTTCTCTTGAGAACTGTGCAGTTAAATTTAAGAACTGTGAAATGCATAACAGCTCTGGCAGGTGAATAGCCCAAACAGCTGAAGGTGAATCTAAGAACTATGAAACACAGAGGAAGTTCTGGCAGGCGAGTATACCAGGCAGTTGTGGTTGTACAAAGATTCCTTGCAGCAGAGTACAACAGGAAATCTGAGAGTTCTAAAGAGAAGTGCTGGCAGGCTAGTACACCAGGCAGTTGAAAGTTGTGCTAAGATTCCTGGCAGGGGAGTATACCGGGTAATCTGCAGAGATACAAGAACTTTTACAGAAAGACTGTTGCAGAATCTTTTGCCTAAACAGATCGTTTTGGTTAAACAAGAATTTTGTGATACAGGTGAAGACAACCAAGGAACTGCCAGCTAAAGAGACATTTTGCCATCCTTTTTAAGTATCCAAGGGAAGGGAGCCATCCTCTGGATCCAAGGGTCTTTTCCTTTGTGAACATTTGTGTTGGAGTCATTCTTACAATTTTGGTTTTGAACACTTTTCCTAACATCAAGTTAAGAAGTTCCTCTTTAGAATAGGGCTAGAGAGGCATTTTCCAACCCATTTCCATTTAATAAAAATGTCGACACGTGAATATGCAACAGCCTTGTGCCTGTCTCTCATTCCTGACCCCTCACAGCATACACTTATCACTTATATGCGAAACACTCCACAGTCAATCTTTCCTGAATGGTAGTGGAGTTTACACTGTATGGTGCAAATAGTGGATTTAGATTCAATTGGACCAAGTCAGAGCTGCTGCCATTTACGCCAGCGAAAATAGAGTTGGCATAGAGATAGAATTTAAATGTAGTTTCCTTGAGTTTGTGGTATCTTGGGATAATGTTATTGGAAAATACACAAATGCTAATGACAGAAACCTATATTAAACCACTGGAGTTACTTGAAAAGAAAGCTAAAAGATGGACCATTTCCTGATGGGCCTGATCATGCTCAGTAAAATGGTGACAGTCCCAAAATGATTGTACATGTATCAGAATGTACCCTTTATTCCGCCTGTAGGATATTTCAAGAGACTAAAGCGATTGATAACTTGGATATTACGGGCCAGGAGGATGCCCCATATCACTTTGTATATACATTCTGCCTTATGGAATGGGTGTATTAGAGGTACAGCTTAATGTACACTACAATTACGCAGTGCAAGCACAATTTTCTGTAGGCTGTAACATGATAGGCAGGATCTTCAAGCACTTCGAGCACTGCTCTGTGGTATATGTACACTTCCATGAGGTGACAGTAGACCTGGTATACAACATGGTTAGTCAAATGTTCTAATTTTTCATGCACAAGATCTACAGACTACTTTGAAAAAGCAATTCCAAACTCAATGGGAAACGTTGGGAATTCAAAGTTTTGAAGATCTATCAGAAGAGCGATTTTTATGAACGTCCGATAAATTACATAGCAAAAATTAGGTAAATGAGTGAACAATGTTCCTTTTTTCAAATTCAAAGACCCTTTAGATTATTTTCCGGGATTCCCAAACATGCAATATAGTATTATTCTTTACACCAATTCACATCTTGTTCCTAAATTGTATGTGATAGCCAGCCACCACTGCTCAATCTCAAGAAAATATGCCTGCATGTGAAAGATGGGATACACTCTGAGCTTTGGGCCAATTTTTGAAATTGTGGAGAGGCACAACTAGGCTCTTTCAATTGTTGCTACACACTAGCCCATTATAAAAATGTACATCAAGCATTTAACATTTCACATAGCATACATTACTGCATAATAGGGATGAGAATTAATGTGCTAGATGTGGTCATGGTGATGAAGATTTCCTGTATTGGTCTGTTCCTATCTACAGGGATATGCATTATGTGGGACAGGAAGAGATATAGTGGTAGATGTTTTGCATGAGTGAATGCCACTGGCCTCTCATCATCCTGCTTTGCCAGAGGGCCCTGCGCACTATCTCAGGGTCCTACCTGCAAAAAGGAAGCATTGAGGGCCTCCAACATGCAGGGACCTGCCTGCAAGTTTGGAAGCCATCTGAAGCACAATGATTAGCCGCCAGGGGGTCATGTGACTGACTGAAGGTTTGTTTTAATTTCTTGTTGCCACAACCTGCTTTTCCAGAGCGCCCTTTGCAGCATCTGATGGTCCTGTCTGCAAAATGAAGCTCCTTGCCCTGCAACACCCAGACCCTGCCTGAAAGTCTGCAAATGACCTGGAGCATTGTTATTGGCTCCCAGCAGGGCGTGTGACACAGTGCCTCCCGTATTCAGTTTTCCCTCCGCATCCAGCCTGGGTGTCTGCAGCCAGGGGCCAAAAGCAGCAAAGACAACAGCCTATTTGGGCTGAAAAGGGCCCAGCATCAGAACCCCTGTGCAATCCAGGACTTTGCTGAGCTCACCCTTTACTTACACGCATGGAGATCCTTCCACTCATTCATTATAAATTCACAGCAGAGCTTCTGGTGCCTCACAGCCTCACAGTATTACGGAACATCCCTGTTTGAGCCGGTTAACTGTCCTCTTGCCACCTAAAGCCACTTTCTAACCAATCCAGAACTTACACCTGCATCTTCTCAACCAACTGTCCAGCCCTACTCTTTCAGCTCACCCGCTTACCCTCTCTCTTTCTTGAGCTGCACCCTTTATTCATTGTCTTTACTTAAATATTTATTCTACCTTTCATCGCGCTCCTTGACTTTCCTCATTGCTCCATCTACTCTCATTTCTCCTTCCCTTCTCTCATAGCCTTCAGCCTCAACTCTATCTCACTTTCCGGCCTCCCCATCTGCCTCCATCCCCCTCCAAGCACACCTGCCGTCAATCAAGATTCTCCATTCTCCAATGGTCTCCAACCTCATCTATGCTCCTTTCCTACTGCACAACACCTTCTCTTCTCACCTGCCTCCTAAACATTCCGTCAATTGGCCTCTGGAATGCACAATCCCTCTGCAACATGTCTTCCTACATCATGGATCGCTTTGAGTCGTATTACCCTCAACTTTCACTTCATGCTTTCACAGAAACCCGGATCTCCCCTCATGACTCTGTTTTACTAGCAGCTCCCCACACTGGCTCTGCTAGCTTTTCCCACTCTCCCCGAAATGCTGGAAAGGGTGGAGGTGTGTGTTTCCTTATCAGAAATACCCAAAACACTGCCCCACTGCACGGCTCAGTCATTACATCTTCCTCTTTTAAATATGAGTCAATTTCACAGTTACCTGTTGACTTGGCAGCGACTTCTCTTCAGCCTGCTCGTAACTCTACCTTCGACTCGCTCTATCCTGCGCAATCTTTTACCCTAACCATAAAACCCCTCAACCATGGCTCATTCCATCCCTTGCGTCCCTTTTGTACTCCCTCCAGGAGACAGAGCGCTAATGGAAAAAAAACTCAATCTCTTTCAGATCTTAACCGTCTCTCTTCTCTTCATTCCTCACATGATTCCATTCTTCTTGTGGCAAAAAAACTATTTTTCTTCTCTCACCCACTCCCTTTCTCACCACCCACGTCATCTTTTTCAACTTCTCAATAGTATCCTCTCTCCCCACTCACCGGATCCCTCTCATTCTTCTATACTAACTGCCTCTGATTAAGTTTACTACTCTTCGGTCTGCTTTTCATACGTCCTCATCTACCCCTTCCCCCATCAGCACCCCTCCCATTCTTCCTCTCATTCTTCTTTTTCTGTCTTTTCCCCTCTCTCAGATCATCGTACTGCTCATTTCCTAACTTGTGCCCATCATACGGCCTGCCCGTCCTATCCTCTCCTATATGTACTCAATCCCTGGGTTTACCCTCCGATTGTTCCCTATTAAACTACTCTTATAAACCGATTTTTGTTTGTTTGTCTGTGAATAGACAGAGCGCACTGTCTATTCACAGGTTTCTTCTTACTTACACCACCACTAGCGCCTGCCCATTCCACTGAAAGTGCTCTTTTACACGTTTCAAACTTTCTTCTCTCGGCTCATCAGAACAAACCTTCGTCTATTCTTGTTCTTTCCAACTTATCTGCAGCCTTTGATACTGTAGATCACCCTACTCTATTTTCTTGTCTTTCTTCACTGGGTATTTCTGGTCCTGTTCACTCCTGGTTTCAATCCTACCTCACTGTGCTTTCTTACTCAGTGTCTGGCAGTCTCTCCTTCTCACCCACTCTTCTACTGTGTGCCTCAGGGGTCTGTTATTGGCCTGCTACTCTTTCCCCTCTGTACTATCCCCTTGTCTTCACTCATCTCGTCCTTTAATCTATCCTGTCATTAATAAGCAGAAAGCTCTCAAATAGTTTTCTCATTTACTGAATTCATTGATTCTCTCCACACCAAAGTCTCTGCATACCTTTCCACTATACAATCATGGATGTCTTCTAATTTCCTTCATCTCGACTGGTCTAAAACCGAGGTACTTTTTTTCCATCCATCTTCTCCCCCTCTTTCTTACTCTCCTTCTTCTCTTTTGTTTCCTCCATCTCAGCTATCTT
This sequence comes from Ambystoma mexicanum, assembly GCF_040938575.1. Taxonomy (NCBI): domain Eukaryota; kingdom Metazoa; phylum Chordata; class Amphibia; order Caudata; family Ambystomatidae; genus Ambystoma; species Ambystoma mexicanum. The sequence continues at coordinate 1,435,577,125 of NC_090935.1, forward strand.
TCTCTTCCTCTGCCCGTAACCAAGGTGTTCTATTTGACTCTTCTCTCTCTTTTTCTTCTCACATTTCTTCTACAGTTTGTAACTGTTGCTTTCTTCTCTTTAACCATTGTGGTGCCCACCCTTTTCTGTCATTCCACACCTCTAAACATCTTATAACTGCGCTAATTTTCTCTAGACTTCATTACTGCTCAGCCCCTCTCATTGGCTTTCTTGTATCCCATTTTACTCCCTTCATTCTATTTACAATTCCTCGATTTGTCTTCTTTTTTCTCTTCCATCATTCGTCTATCACCTCCTCACTCCTTTCTGCCTCTATTTTAACATCTGAATCGCAGTTTCTTTTCCATTTTCTGTCTATTTTGCTAAAGTGTCTCTGTGGCTTAGCTCCATCCTATCTCTCATCTTTATTCTGCTTCTATTTCCCTGCATGTACTCTCTGCACTCAAAATACTTTTCATCTTGTTGTCCCTAAACCTCCTTGTGTATGATATGATATGGTATTTATAACGCGCCTATACACAAGTGTTTCAAAGCGCAAAGTATCCTCCTGCATTCGATCTTTCTCCCATCTTGCTCCTTTTCACTGGAATTCTGTTCTGCTTTCCATCTGTTCTTTATCTAGCTATAATATTGTCTGGACCTGCCTAAAGGCCCATTATCTTTCGCTTCTGTCTGATCCTTAAACAGGGACCTACTTATTGTATTTTCAAGTTTTTAATTTATTTTTTTCTACCAGGATTTAATCTATGTAAAGCGTTTTGGCAAAAGCTCTCAACAAATTCCAATAAGTGCAAAATAAATATAAACACAAATGCCACTATTCAAGTCCTCCCTCCTACTCCTCACACTGTTCTGGCTCTCTATCAACCTTGTGGTCCTCACAACTCCTTCTTCCGTGATCTGAGCCTTCTTCTTGAGTCACTTCCTTCCGAAATCCCCATGTTCATGCTCGGGGGCGTTAACCTTCCATTTAACCTTCCTGGGCCATTTGCAGCCACCTGCCTTGAACCTAACTCCCTCCTATACGGCCACTCCCTCCACGACCAGCCTATACTCTCTGGTGGGAACTCTATTGACCTCGTCTTCCTCTCTAATTCACTCTCCTCCTCCAACCTCTCTGTTGACTCCTCTGCCTCTAATAACTCTGTTATTCACTTTAACATATCACTCCATCCAAATTCTACTCCGCCTCTTCAGTTTCTAAGAGGAAATTCAGACAGGATTCTTGTGCTCCTTACCTTGATGATGTGAAGGCCTCTCTCCTGTTTCTCGACCATATTCAATACCCATGCTTTTCTGACTTTCACTATCCAATTGACCAACACTATCCTGCTCGCACATTCACAACTTCCTTTCCCTGTCCTCAGCCTTGGATTACCTCTGAAGACCCTCAGTACAAACATGCACTGTGATCTATGATGCTGGCACGAATTACGGGACCCTACCCGAATCCTAGCCTACAACAATTCCCTTGTTCCCCTCACTTCTGCACTGGACTCTGCCAAATTCTCCTTCTTCACAAACCAACTCTCCTCCCCTCACAATCACCCTGCAAACTTTCATCTACTCACCATGCTTTCCCCCAAACTCCCTAGCCAATATCCATTGCCTCCTCACTTTCTGCTAATGTTGCCTCCTTCCCCAGAAAAGGGAGGTTCGTCTCACTGAGCAAATTTCAATTTTCCAGCACCTGCACACAATGATAAATTATCTGGTGTGTCCTACCTCGTACTGCCTCACTTTGCGATGCTAGCAGGGTCGGACTGGGGCATAAAATTGTCTCGGGCACCAATAAAAAAGTGGCCCACAGTTGCAGACGGCAGTTCATTCCTTTTGTGACAGTCTGTTTGAGTAGAACCCAAGGGGGACGTTTTTAATCAAATGTGATGCAAATTGTGCATTTTAAAAAATATGTATTCAGTAACACTGGTCAAAGCTACTAGCTTCATGGTGAAGTAACTGATCAAACTGGCTCACATGGCCAAGAAAGTTTGCCACTTTGACCAAAAAAAAGGCCCATACATTTTGTGTTTTTGGTTCGGGCATTGGCCTATTGCCCTATAGGCCAGTCCTAGCCAGAATGCTAGTTCTACATTATGTATTTGTTTGGTGTTGAATGTTATGTTAGATACATGTGTACTGCACCCATCACCACTACCTAGCCTTGTCCAGGTATCAGCATATTGTGATCCCGCCAGGGTGTGTCCAGACCATAGTCAGTTGATTGTAAGGAATAGATGGGTGGGATGAAAAGACATAAGTAAATGATAATGATTTGTTATTTATATAGCGCCTTAAGCCAAAGCGCTTTACAGAGAACATATTTACATACATTTATCATCCCAACCGAAGTTGGTACTCATTTATTGACCTCGGAAGAGTGAAAGGCAGAGTTGGCCTTACCGGGATTCGAACCTGCGACCTGCAGATCACACATAGATGACAGCAGCGAGCGATCAACCCACTGAGCTATTTTACCGTCTTGAAGTAAAGACAGAAACAGAGTGAACAAATAAATACAGCTTACTTATAAGACGCACAAGCAGTGTAATTGGGGTGGGCGGAAAGGTCATTCACGGTGGTAGTATGAATGTATTTCTTTAGTCTGTATTTACTTACAAAGCAGCCTGAAAGCAGCAACAATGAATGTGTAGCTAAGCAAAATATAGCTTGTATGCGAACAGCAATATCTAGGCCTCGAGCTGTATCGTCCTAGAAGTATTGTGTGGCTGCATGGCGGGCTTTAGATGGGCTCAAGCATACCCTTGCAATGTGGAGCTGCTCCGGGCAATAGTTAGTATAGCCCCCTACTGTAAACAGAAAAGGACGAGTTTGCAGAGTCAGCTGACAAGGTGCATCAGCGCCAATATTAGGATGCGTAAGGAAGTGTGCGTTGGGTAACATGGGCCACAGGGTACAGAGGTGGGAATGGGGGAACTTATATTAGCATCCCTTCTCTTAGTCTCTAATGGCAGTGTCCTTCCTGAGATCTAATGGGGTGACATGGAGTGATAGCAACAGCCCCAGGGTCATTGCAGGGTTAAGCGGAGTGATAAGCAATAGTAATGATAATGCATGGGGGGGGTCTCTTATTTCTTTTTTATTTGCTTTGTGTTACATACAGTGCGAACATGCTGCATTGCATTAGCTTCTGGTTGCTTTACGGCAATGCAGTGTGCAGGAAGAAAACAAAAGCTGCATCCAACAGAGAGGATTTAGAGCACCACAGTGCACATTGTACGAGTAAAGGGAAACTTCATGAGTAAGATGGCATCACCCCCATGGTATGCACAACTTAAGTGACCATTTCTAGGAGGTATGCACAAAGAACTGCACTCTACTGAATTATGATGATTCTAGGAATATATGGGGGTCTATTGTTACCAACAACTGGGGTCAGTCGCATTCCGATTCACTCTATACTCATAACAATACACGGTTCACTCAGATTGATATTGCATCTACTCCAAGTGCCATCCCTCCCCTAGTGTCCAGGCTGGGGTCTGTTACTGTCAGGGGTGAGATCTCTCCAGCTCCATCTCCTTCTCTCCCTTTCTGTCCTCCTGCATTGAACTGTGCCATGCTGATTCCCAAGTGTTATCAGGAGGAAATCCAATCACTTAACTGGCGTTGAAGCCTCCATTCTTCATTGGCACTCTTAGTATGGTAATGTTTATTTGTGAGGAGCTTATACACAAGGCCAGTGTTTCAAAGCACTCACATCTCAAAGCCATCCTGCAACAATGGCCTGTTCGAAGCTAGTATGCATTGCACCAGATATGGCCGCTGTGAAGGCGTTCTTGCTGTCATGGCTAGTTTTCTCCGTCCTCTCCTTTCATTTGGTCAATCCCTGTGCATGCTAACACACGCCCTGTCTGTGTTATTTCCAACAAGCCTTGACGATGTGTTACTCTGTATCAGCTCTATCCTTATCCTGCTTACCGCACCCGCTCAATGAATCCCCTTTTCCTTTCATCCCACACATCACGGGCTACTTTCTACCCTGGGTGCAGTCACACTGTACCTCTCTTGGAACAACGCTGTGCTATAAGAGTGCTCTGGTGGTGATGTGCCCAGTAATAAACATTCTTAACATAACAACCAAGCACCTCTCCCTCATTCATGGAACTTTTAGCTCAGTGCAAAGTGACTTTGCACCAGTGACTTTGCACCAGAGGCCTAGCCAGGATTCTCTAAGAAGGGGCCTGAATCTAATGCAGTCGAGCCCACTGCAGTGGTGCTGCTGGGTGGGCGTTTACAGATTTTTGGTGGGTCTTGCCCGCTCAGGCCCTACCCTTTCTACGCCTCTGCTTTGCACTGCAAAAGTACACTTCGCACCGCTCTGTGAATCGTGGTGTTTGTTGGCAGTGCAAAGTCACTTGGCACCAGCGCCAAGTCACTTTGCACCACGCTAAAAGTTCCATGAATTAGGCCCTATATATTTACTGAATGACTGGCAAGAGTAAATGTGGAGCAAAGATTGACGCCAAGATGGCCTACGATGTAATGTAAGAAAATATAATAAAATAGTAATGTGTACGCTCCAACTTCCCACCACAGTGGTTGCCCCTGTGCCCACAGTGTGTATTGTGCAGACCAGGATCTGAGGCGATGAAAAGAGAAATGAGAAGGGTGGAGGAAGGAGGGAACAGAAGGTGCAGATATCCAAGAGGGAGGGAATGTTGGTACACATGAAGATGATTCACCAAAGTGAGACACCTGCCTTAAAATGGAAAAAAAACCAGAGCTGTCTGGCCAGACTCAATCAGAAACAGCGGAGGCATTGAGAAGGCGAGAACGCACCGCTGGAAAGACTGGCTTCCTGGAAAATCACTCCATCCTTTATTCCTAAAAAGATGTTCCCACGTTCCGGCAAACCTTTTCGCAATTTACACATTACCTTTTCCCCCAAGTAGACATGAATATTTAAGTGCACACACCTCTACGTTGTAATTGAAAGGGCCCACTTTCCCATTTTAGGACAACGAATGTGGGAATGCCACAAAAACAGGAACTGCGACACAGCCAAATGCTAGTGCAGGAAGAGGTTTTGTGATGCAGGGAACACTATGCTTCATCATAGGCCTCTGTACGAAACTTACAAATAAAGGTTTGCGATAAACAGACGGCCAGACCCAGGCAATGTTTACGCCGTCACGCGAGCCCGCGAACCGTGCCATTTTGGAATGCCGCTCCACCTCACCGCTGACAAATTGGCCTTATCGTAAAAGGCATAAATACATGTAATGAAGGGCACGTCACACACACCGTGCTGGAATCAATAAGCGCGAGCGATAACGGCCGAGCTAAGCAAACATTCCCGCAAGCCGCCTGCACCTGCGCTCATTAAAGGCCGCTAACGGCCCCTGCGCCCTGACGGAAAGCAGAACGCCCGCGTCCTTGTAATTGGCGAGTTATTTCACAAGCCGCGAGCCCACGTTTCCTGTACCCAGGCTTTCCACTATCAGCGGAGGGCAGGAAAGCCCGCCACAGGACGTTTCCAACGTCCAATGGGCCAGTGCCAGAAAACAGGCCTTCGCTCCATTGGTTTGTGTGGCTCATTCACGTACAAGAAAAAATAAACTGCTGGTTGGGACACTTTTAAATCTGGTTAAATTCCTCCTCCAACTGGCAAGACTTGGCACAAGCTTGCAATTATATTCATGAGAGATACGTAGAGTGCCTAAACCAGAAACAATATACAAGAACAACAATACAGGGGGAGGGGTGGAGGGGGAAACGTTTGTGCTTGCGGAAATGTGTAATATGAGGCCGCTTTGAACATTATTTCTAGGGCCTCTTTTGGTTCCCACTCCACCCCTGTGCAGAGGTGTTTCTTTGGTGGGGGAATTGTGTGTTCTTAGAGACACAAATGTCTTCTAGCTGCTTTTAAAAAACAGTGGCTGTGCCCATTACCTTTTTGAGTCTGTAACGTGTGGTTCCCAGCCTGTGAATAGAAGGGAGTGAGGGCCGCAAACATTGGCCGGTGATGTGGTTTTGTCAGTTATGTTTCCTGGGATGCATTGAAGACCCATTGGCAAAAAGGTTATCTAGCCATTATAGAGAATTTAGTGATGCCTCTAGATAGGGGATTTTAAAACTTTGAAATATCACGTTCATAGTTATCTCCAGAATTAAAGGCCAGTGGTCCAGCAGACATCTTTTTTAGATAATGCAAATTAAAACTTTGCCAATTTCTGTCATACCAGTGGTGTAAACCACCCCAATTGTTGTTCTAGCAGCTTATTGGGTTGTCCAACTTCCGGCCTCGAGGTGCGGGATCCTGACGGGTTTTCAGACTATCCCCCATTGATATTCATTAGGAAAAATGTGGATACATTTAGAAGCATTGTATGCACATTTATTTCATGAATATTAATGAGGGGTCTCTTGAAAACCCGACATGGATCCCAGCCTGGAGTTGGACAACCACTTAATGCCTTTGAAGCTCTGCCCAACTTAGACCAGGTTCCTCCCTTGCTTGGGCTGCCATTCAATTTCTATAGTGCATTATGTGCTTGAGTTGCCGCGATAATGTGTCAAAATTCTGGTTCGGGTGACTTTCTACAATTCCACAGAAGCAGGATATCATGAGATGATGAGAGTCCACCCATTCTGTGAAACGGAGAACAACGTTGCCCAGGGTGAGCTGCCTTGTAACTGAGGATAGCGCAGAGTTTAGTTTAGTTTAGTTTAGTTTATTACTTGTATTGCGCACCAAACCCGCAGGTAGTCGGGCGCATCATAAAAGATAACTCACAGCTTAGTTGTACATGGTATACAATACAATACAATATGCACTATTACAATTTTTACAATTTACCTATATAGAGAGAATATTTATACATTATATACAAAAATGAGTATATACAAAATCTTTGCAAGCAACCATACTGAGTAGGATCTGGAATAATAGAGGGTAGGATCTAGGAGAGGAGGGCGAGCGCCAAATCACGCTTAGCCATCAGAGTCTTTGAACATTTTTATAAGGGTGTGGCGAAATTTTGTAAAGGATGGTTCTAGTCTGAGTAGGGTAGGGAATGAATTCCATAGTTGGGTGGCCTTGACCTGGAAGCTGTTGCCTCCCACTTTGGCCAATTTGAATCTGGGGGTCAGGAGGCAATTAGTATTTGACTGTCTGGTTAGTCTTGTCTCAGATTTAGTGATGATTCTGTCCATAAGATATCTGGGGGCCACTTTGTTTACACATTTATGTGTAAGGGAGGCGACTTTAAGTTTTATTTTGTCCATTGTCGACAGCCAGTTGTAGGCTCTTCTGGTGTCCGAGATTTGGTTTCTCCTGGAAATTCCGAGCGCGGCTCTAAGGGCGTTGTTTTGCAGGAGTTGGATTTTATTAGTTATTTGCTTACTGGCCCCAATATACATGGCATTGCAGTAATCAAGTCTTGATAATATAAGAGCTCTAGCAAGGGTGATGCAGCTGTCATTAGATAGGAAAGCTCTGCCCGCTCTGATTAATTTACAAGTATAGGCAGTGGCCGAGGACAACGTATTTACCTGTTTGTTAAGCGTTAAGGCAGAATCCAGATAAAAACCTAATGTTTTTACTTCCTTAGCAGTTGGAATGATGTTATTGTCGACGCTAAAGGAGGAGTAGTTTGGGCTAAGTTTCTTTAACGATATTTGTGTACCCAGGATAAGGATCTCTGTCTTGTCATCATTCAGGCATAGTCCATGAGTGGCCATCCATGCCTGGATGATGAGGTAAACCTTGTTTACCAAGGCCAAATCCTTTTCATAATCACCAGTAATAGGTAGGAGGATCTGCGTATCATCTGCATAGTTAGTGTAGGTGATACCCAGAAGATCCAAATCATCGAAAAGGGGCTTAGTGAAAATATTATACAAGGTAGGCGAGACGCATGAACCCTGGGGAACACCACACGAGATAGGGATAGGGTCAGCTGAGGCAATGGGAGAGAATACTCTCATGGTGCGATCACTGAGGAAGGATTGTATCCAAGCTGTAGCTTCTGGGGAGAAGTGTGCTGCCGAGTCCAAGTGGCTGCACAGGACCTGGTGATCGACCAGGTCGAACGCGGCTGATAAGTCCAGAAGCAGCAGGAGAGCTAGGTCGCCTCTGTCCCTGAGGTCATCAATCTGTGCCTTCAAGTCAATTAATGCAGTTTCAGTCCCGTGTTGGGGCCGGAAGCCTGATTGCCTAGATCCCAACAGGTGATTAGATTCTAAATGTTTTTGGATTTGTAGATAGGCTATTTTATCTATGATTTTCAAGAGGAATGGTACCGTGGTAATGGGTCGGTAATTTGTAGGAATTAGTGGGTCTAAAGTTTGTTTCTTTAGTAGGGGGAGCACCCAGGATTCCTTAAGGTTAGTGGGGATACTGTTGGACCTAAATGATGCGTTGATCAGTTTAGTGATAAAGGGTGATAGTTCTCTGGCTGCATCTTTTATGAGTTGGGCAGGGCACTGGTCACCTTGGCAGTTAGAGGGTTTGAGAGAGAGTATAGTCTTTTCTGTCTCGAGAATAGTAACTTTTGAAAATTTGAATCGTGTTAGTGTGTCGGAAATAGTGGGCAGGGTTGAAGTGGTTATGTTGGGCGGGTTTATTGTTAGTGAAGCTTTTTTATTCTTAATTTTTGTTTGAAGAGTAGCAACTTTGCCTGTCAGTGCTTGTTGGATATTCGAGCACCAAAGTTTGTCCTTAATGCAGTTGTCAGGTATGGGGATGGGTGCTTCGAGTTCTTTGAGGATGGCAAAGAGTTCCTTAGTACTGGAGTTAGCTTGGGCTATTCTTGAATTGTAGGATTCACGTTTGGCTAAGAGAATTTCTTTCTTGTAGAGAGCAGAGATAGCGCGCAGATTAGTTTTATTTTCTTCGGAGGGGTGAGCTTTCCATAGTGATTGGCAGGATCTTTTTTTGGTGCGTAGTGTTTTTAAGTGGGGTGTGTACCAGGAGTTGAGATGCGCCTTAGGTTTGCTTTTTCTAATTTTGAGTGGCGCGATTGTGTCCAGTGAGGTGGTCATGGTGTTATTGAAGATTTTGGTCAGGGCGTCTGGTCCCAGGTTTTCTGGGAGGGCATTAAGGGTGGGTAAGATGAGGGGGAGTAGTTTATCGCAGGTGATGTTTTTTTTGTTGCGAGTAGGGACTGATGGAGCTAGTGGTGTGGGCAGTGCAGTAGTTTTCTCAGTGTTAATAGTAAAGGTTATCAGGTGGTGGTCTGACCATATCACAGGCGAGTTGGAAGAGATAGTCACATTGCAATTATGGTCCGCTATCCAATCCAGAGTTCTTCCTTTGGAATGTGTAGGGTCTAGTACTTTTTGGGTGAGACCTTGTTCTGTAAGGATATTTGCCACAGTAGAGGCATGTGCGTCTTTTGGGTCGTTATGCCCTAAGTTAAAGTCTCCTAATACGATTACCTGGGAGGAGTTTTTTAGATTGTTTGATATGATATTAGATAAGTCATCTTGGAAGGTACCAATGGAGTTTGGAGGTCTGTATATTAGGTGGATAGTAAGAGTTTGGGTACAATTTAAGTTAAGTTTGGCTGATAGGTTCTCGCATGAATTGGTATCAAGATGTGGTATGAGTCTGATAGGTAAGTTATCTTTTGCAATAAGTGCAATTCCACCACCTCGTGCCTCAGTTCTGTCTGCTCTAAAGATAGTGTAGCCTTTAGGGATAGCTAGTGATAATGCTGGACCTGCCGCAGCGTGCAACCACGATTCAGTGACTGCTAATAGGTCTAGTTGTTCTAGCTGTATGATCTCTGATATCTCAATGGCGTGTGCCACCAGGGATCTGGCATTTATTAGAGCTCCTTTAAGAGTATGGCACGGTAGGTTGGCTAGTGCTGTAGTCTGTGTTATTTGTGTTTGGTTACCTTTGGTTTTACTAATATTGGTGACGGGTGAAATGCAGGATCTGTTGTTACTAGGTGCTAGTGTTCTGGCGAGAGGTTCATACAGTTTAGGCAGTCTTGCCCGGAGTTTGCTATTTCTGATAGGGGTTGAGCACGGTAGAGATAGCAGTAATTCTTGCATGGTTAGATTGGAAAGCCTTTCTGCATTGATCCCAGGTGGGTGTAATACTGTTGTAGAGGTGGGAGGGTAATAATTTACCAGTGTGCTTATTAACAGCGTAGTGGCTAGGACACGGATCGTACAGGTCAATGAACTCCTAGTAGTGTGCATTGTAAAAATGCTAGATGCAGTGGCCATGCAGAGCCCTGTGGCAATATCTAGGTTAGAGTCAGTACTTCAGGACCAAAATACAATGAGCTAGGGAGGCACTAGGCTGTACAGTGCCCTGTGGACACGCCTAGAGTTCAGGTAGGTGCAACAGTATAGCTGGAGGCGTTAGGTGACTTCTAGATTTACCATCAAGCAGCAGCACAAAAATGCATTATTAACATCTAGATTTGACGTACAACAGAATGACTAAGGGCAACAGCTAGATTTGGCGTCAGTCAGAATGAATATGGTACATTAGTAACATCTAAATTTGAGATAAGACAGTTGTCTACAAAGCATTGAGTCTGAGTTCAGACTTAGTGTGTTCTGTAAAGTTGCATATTGGTTCCAGACTTGACAGATGCTGGCAAGACAACGATAGGCTAAAATCAGGAATTTGATTAAAGGCAATTCAAAGGCAGATTTAGAATGTAGCAGTTCAAATAAGGTAGTATGGCATGATAAACATAACAATGTAGAAATAATAACAATATAAGCAAACATTACTTTATGGCTGGTCGGGAAGTTGTCACCCACATGTGGCGTAGTGATGCCCAGATGGTACTGTGAGATATTAATCAAGCATAGTAAATGTCATGGCTAATGACAAGTATGTGGGGCAGGGTACAATGAGCCAGCGGCTGTCTTCATCGCGGTGTGCTGTAGGTTATATGCCGGCAGGGTGGGCGGGAACGCAAAGTGCACTGTAGCAGAGGGCTCACGTGCAGTTAATGGGGAAGGGATAGTTAGCTTCTCTGTTGTGGTTCCCAATAATAATAATGGTGGCACTTGGATGTGGGATGTGACAAAGTTGGAAGATGAGTTACCATAGACTTCCTACTAGAAATGGACAGTGTTACCTTATGCAGGAGCCAGGGGGGCTGGCAATCGGCAACCTCGGCAAAACAGGCTCAAAACAGGCACTAGCCTTGCATCCGTGGGCCTTCCAGGAAGTGGGCCGGCTCTCGCCTCCGGTAGTCGATTGGTGGCGATGTAGAGCGCTTCTCCCAATCAGGTTCGCAGATGGGACGAGGCAGTGCTCTAGGGACGTCTGTGGGTCGGATCGGCCATCTTGGAGTGGTCGGATCCTCGTGGAGGGCAACGTGCTGGCCTTGGAAACAAGGCCATGCAGAGCAGAGCAACAGAGGTTCGAATCCCAGATCGGATCCGGGCTTAGAAACCAAACTCGGGTACTAAAAAAACAATTCAGGTTATAAAATAAACATTCTCTCTCTCTCTCTCTCTCTCTTCCTCTCTCTCGAGAGTGAGAGAGAATGTAACCCTTCTTGGGATATGTAGGTCAAATGCCCACAAGTGAGCAAGGCCTTTGTGAGCACGTGCCTTATTAGGGTTGCCTTGGATCCTTGTCAAACAAAGGTCTCCCGGAGCTTTACCCAGTGTCTCTAAAAGTCCTGAAACCCCTCCCCCATAGCCCTACAGATATGTTTCAGACAGTTCTGTGGTAACAGCAGAGTAGTGCAACAGTAGGGGGCGCTAATATCATGATGGCCTGATCACAACAGAAACTTTTTGAATTTCTGTGAATTAGTTGCAGAGAAGTGTTTGGAACAAAAATATATGTGTTTTAGAGTTCAATATATTTATACTCGCATAAAAGCATACCCCACTGTGAATCACTTGTTTACACACTAGAAATTCATTTGACTCTCAAATGTAAATCATAAGCTGTAAAATACCCCCATTTCAAAATATGTACTGGAGCAAAACTTGCACTAAAATGTTTTCCCTGCAACACAGCAGATTCAAGATGAAGTGGTGACGTGTTGCCTGGGGATATGATAAATGCACCGCCTCCACACGAGCAAAGAGATTATTTCATAAATCACGCAGCCACTCGCACAGCCCAGCAGATATGAATTGCTTGCATGCTATGTGCCTGTCAGATTACACGTCTCTTAACAAATTGCTGTCTAGTTTATGAAATCACCGAGGTATGTTGGTGAAATACTTCATCCGGCACTTGGAAGAGGGTGGTGGCTGTTTGAACTGAACACCTGCTGCTGGTTCCATCTCAAAGTTCTTGCAATAATATTTGGAGGCGAGCACGAGTATTTACCTCCCACAACACTTTGGCACAACAGCCGGGCCTCTGGCGTTCATTGCTATTGAACTCGCTCTGCTTCGTGTGTTCTCCCGCCTAAGGGGAAAAGTGAGAACCGGTGGTAGAAGTGTACCAGCAGAAGCAGTGGCACTGTGCCCCCGGTGCGGGGTGAGATAGGCAAGCGGGGGACTGGCTTATAGGGAGACTTCATGGTAGGCCTATGCACCCTGGGCCCTTTTATGTGGTATTTCCACATTTTCCCATAGGAAAAGGGTTGGCCTCGCTGAAAATGTGTAATATGAGGCCACTTTGAACATTATTTCCAGGGCCTCTTTTGGTTCCCAGTCGCTGGGTTCAGGCAGGAGGGCAGCCACGTGCAACACATTTTCAAGGGTGGCAACCATGCCACTTGACAGTCAATTGAGTTGAAACAGCTTTCGGTTTGGATGTAATTGCTATTTAGTGTAAAGTTGAGAAGTGTGCTTCAACTTCACAAAAGTAGTGAAACTCCGCTGCTGACCGTTCCCACTCACTTCGACCATTGAACTAGAAAACATGGCAATACGCAGATTGTAACATTGTGACACAATACTCAAAAACAAGGCGCATATGCATATTGCTGGCAACACAAATTAACTGCAGCTTTAGTTGCAAGTACGCCTCATCATTTGTTCTCAACACAAACCTGCTACCATGCAGGTGAACCACAAAGATCGCCAAAATACTTCCATGCATTATCTCTCAATTGTTACCCCATTGCCCCCAACACACTGGTCACTTTGCAATGCTGACACTGCCGGCTTGTTCGTTACTGAAACTTTTGCAACCCCTGGTAAAAACAAAATAAACAGGTAGTGCTCAGGGTGATGGCCAGGCTGTTCAGCAGACAGCGAGACAACACTCCTCAGAGGAAAAACTCCTGTTACAAGATGGATGCCTGCTCACCCGCCCAGCTGCCCCGGAAGGTTCTCAGGAAAGATTGACATGGGTTTCTTGCAATGGACACAGAAAGCTCAAGAAGAATGAAGACGGAGCCGGTCACCCGAACTATATATACATAATGATTGTCCAGATAATGGTGGGGTGTTGGGTAGGTTAAAGCGGTGGCACCGAAGAGCACCTGGAGCAGGGGAGCCAACTTATGAATTTCCGGGGGGGGGCCCAAATACAGGAAGTGACATCACTGGCAGTTATAGGACCTCAAATTTGCATGTAGTCACCAACTTGGTGCAACGGCACGCGGGGGTTGGAGGCGCGCACAGCGCAGAACTGTGGAAACATTGGCTAGCATGTACTGCATATACTAAAGTCAAGTAAGAAGGAGATTTAAGCCTTCGAGTTGCATTCCAGTAGGCCATCATTGCCCCTACTCCACCCCTCTATAATCATCCAGGTTGTAGTAGCCCTCAAAAGGCAGAGCAACACAACTAGGATGGGAGAACGAAATGCCGTCCCATCCTGTGAGTGTGTCAAACGTCAGAGCAAAGACTGTGCGTGTGCCTCCTACTTTGGAGCACAATCTCACTAATTTGGTGCAAATCTCGCAAGTGGGAGCATGGGAATCCCCTGCGTGTTGTGGGCTGCAGACCCCGGATCACATGCTCACTTCTTCAGTGTGAAACTCTGGCCAAGGCTCTTTGGGCAAGCATTCAGGGTGGGTCTCACACCTATAAACAGTGTGATATATTGAGCGGGCACCTCACTCCTTGGAGCATCGTGTCAACCGTTGCTGGTAATCTCACAACTGAATGTACAGTTTCACTCTTGGTCATCTCAGTGACCCCATGTATATTAATGGAGTCAGTCTCCCATCTGGGAAGACAATTAGATTTCTGTTAAAACACTCTGAATTGTCACTCCAGTTTTCTCGATCTGTAGATCCATACCATATTCATTCATTCATTGTGTGTGCAGGGGTTTTAAGACCCTGCTGATTCTGCTATCTGGCAGGCTCGAGCCTTCTATCCCTTGCCACATCATGGCTCCCAACATCCTGAGCGGCAGTTTATGGACAGCAGGCAGCTCCGGACATGCCTGTTGCCAATTGAATGTAGACAGATCTACTATTTAGACACTGGAAGAGAGCCATGAATCCACATTGGTGGTGAAGAAGCACTCAACATACAGAACACAATGGCATATTGTTGCAGTCCTGCTGAGAAATGACAATTATGAGCATGTGAGCAGAAGGCTGGATCAGTGCTGCCCCATAAAAGGTGTAGAAGCCTCTGTGAGAAGTCGCAGTACTGTCCCAATGGTGAGAAGTATAGTATTTTCACATTAACTATGCTTAAGAACCAGGGGAGTTGCTAGGGGAGGAGCTAAGGGGGCTATAGCCCCTGATCTTTTGGTTGTAGCCCCGGATAGAATCTCAGGAACTACAGCCAAAAGACTAAGACTAGCTAGCCCCCAGTTCCAACAGTTCCGACATCAGCGTAGCCCCGGGTCTTTTCCAGACCTAGGAACTCCCCTGTTAAGAACATTGGGTTATTGAATAGTGCTGCTACATTCTGAGTAATTCCATCCCCTTGTATAACCACGACGGTGTTGAGTTATTCTGATGATGACAGACTTGCTCAATAGTTCTGGTTTTGTATCATTAAATGTGCTTCAGATCTTTAGAGTATCGGAAGGATAGCTCAGGGGCAACGTGCTCACCTTGGAAGCAAGACGACACATAGCAACACAGGTTCGATCCCTCGGTCCGCGCAACACAGGTTCGCTCCCTTGGTCCGCACAACACAGGTTCGCTCCCTCGGTCCGCGCAACACAGGTTCGCTCCCTCGGTCCGCGCAACACAGGTTCGCTCCCTCGGTCCGCGCAACACAGGTTCGCTCCCTCAGTCCGCGCAACACAGGTTCGCTCCCTCGGTCCGCGCAACACAGGTTCGCTCCCTCAGTCCGCGCAACAAAGGTTCGCTCCCTCAGTCCGCGCAACAAAGGTTCGCTCCCTCGGTCCGCACTTAGAAACCTCTGGGTAGTACACGCATTATAAATAACCAATTAAAATAAAAAGAAATACATCTGTTGAGAAGTGCTGGGGCCTTGTCAATATGAGTGTAGCAGCTCAACTGAAAAGTGCTGATGTTGTCCCATGAAAAGTATAGCAGCCACACTAAGATGAACTAGCATTGCCTCAACAAAAGCATAGTATTATCGCTGAGAAGATTCAACAATTATACAAGCCCTGTTACAGCAGTACTATCCCATCAAGAGTATAGCCAGCTAACTGAGGAGCACCAGCATTGCCCCATTTCAAATATGGCAGCTCTACTAGAAAGTGCTGGCTCATACGCCTCCGCTCCCCGCCCATAGAATTCACCCTCACCACGTGCACACTCAGAGACATGCAAACAGTCTCATTTGCCCTCTCCCTGCCCCTGCTCCCTGCCCCCTCCCTCGCTTTGCATCTGTACCTCCATTTCTAAAAATCCTTCTGTGTTGGATGTACCTCTACATCTGTTCACCCCTCTTTTCAAGAGGGGTGCACAGATGTACAAATACACCAAACCCAAAACGATTTTTAGAAATCGAGGGAGAGACTTGTTTTGCATCTGTGCCTCCATTTCTAAAAATCGTTTTGGGTTGGGTGTACCTCTACATCTTTTCACCCCTCTTTCCAAGAGGGGTGCACAGATGTACAAATACACCCAACCCAAAAAGATTTTTAGAAATTGAGAGACAGACTGGTTTTGCATCTGTGCCTCCACTTCAAAAAAATGTTTGGGTTGGCTGTACCTCTACATCCGTGCACCCCGGTGCGCCCCTGCTAGGTGAACACATGTGAGCGCAGTGCATAATGATCCTGCTGCCACAGGCGCACGTCAACTAGGTGAACGTTGTCAGTACGTATTTTGCAAACTCGTTCATCTAGCGTAGAAACAAAAAGGGGTGGGGTGGCGCCTCATACCCAAATCACCAGCTACCATTGTTTGTGGCCAGGAACATTATGATGTGCACGCCCTTGTTGGAAGCAACTTTGGGTCCCAGGAAGGCGGGCAACCTTTGAGGGGGGCAATAGCATTGTCCTTCAAGGTCAGTGGCGGCAGGTGAATCCTTTAAGTGGCGGAGCATTAACATCGCCCATACATTGATGTGAGTCACCAAGCGTAGCAATGAAGTTTGAGAATTTCGAGGCCCTTCCCATAAATAAATTAATAATGTGCTGAAATGGTACATACAATATTTGAAAAAAAATGGTAAAGTGTCATACAATTTCAGCTGTTTTTCTTGGATAATACATAAAAAATCCAGATTATGCTAGGTTACCAAAAGTACACAGGAGATATGCCAGCATTACCATTGCAAGTCATTTTCATACAGCTTTGTAACAATATATGTTAGCAGTGTGCCTGTAAGTCACTTCCTGATTGTACACCCATAATATGACAGTAATCGAAGTCCAAATCGCACTGATATTGTGCCCACAATCTACTCCAGCAGAGCTCTAACGTTTTCTCTGGCCATGTGTGAGAAAGCCACCCAGTCCTGTTTTTCCCCATTGGATTCTGGGAGTTGTAGTGTTTTCTTTCCAATTTCAAACTTAGGAAAACTTCAAGTGCCAGACTTCCCAACAAAGACAGGACTGAATGGTCTTCTCATGCCTGGCCACAGGAAACTTGAGAGCACTGCATATTTATGGCCAGAAACACTTGTGTACAGGTGCGTTATAAATTACATGTATCATATCATATGGTTAATATAAATCACTTTCATGAAGTGACAGGCACAATCTATGCTGATGTGGCCACTGTGATCATGCATTAAGTTGCGGTTATGATCTATGCCAGAATGGTCACTTTAAATCACTTTCATGGAACTGTGTCTGCAATCTAAGCCAGCATGCTCACAATAAATCACTTTCATTAAGCTGCAGCCAAAGCCCTCAATAAAGCAATTTGATGACATCAAGGCCCTGATTCATGGATCATTTGCGCCGAAAAAAACAGGATTTGTGCGCCATTCTGCCTGCAAATCCCTGTTTAACAAATGGGGATTTGCTGGCAGAATGGCGCACAAATCCTGTTTTTTTCGGCTCAAATAATCCATGAATCAGTGTGTAAATTGCACATACAAAGACTGCTCTATCACTCTAAATATGATGCAATGTCCTGCCCCATGCTACCAAACACAAGCACACACTCACTCACTCTAACAAACATATATATGCGTGCACCCACTTCTAAAGTTTTGCATTTACACAAACATACAAACACACAGACAGACATTGCAGCACATTCAAACATGCATGCATACATACACTTGTTTTGTTCTTCTTAAATTGGTTGTTGCTTTGGTGATCCTCTCTGGTGATGGAGGATATTCTGCATGGTGACCCTGATCCTCTCACCATCGTTGTGAATTCTTTTTTTCTAAGGATATTTTGCGGTTCCTTCCTGTTTTGTATGGAAGCATGCCTACATTACTTTAGAAATAGGCCCAAAATGAAGTGGAAACCCACAACAAGAGCAAAAGGATCGGGATGACTTGTTGTGCGCCTCTTGCAGCAGCAGCCCGTCAGGCTCTGCAGTGTGACTCATCACCATGGGGGATCCCCCTGATCAGCCCCCCATGCTGCAGGGGCTGTGAGGACCTCTGCTATGCTAATAAGCCCCTGGAATTGCCTCCTTTTGCTTCTGCGCACTCACGCAGCATTCAGGAGCAGCGCAGAATTCTTTCTATGCTGCCGACATTTCTCACCCTCATTAATGGAGTCAACATTATGAGCCATTAGTACCCGGCACACTCTGTCCACGGGAAATACTACACGTGGATTGGCTCTTTTCCGAGCCATACCACACGGTATTCCCGTGGACGTACGAGCGTGCCGGCATTTGTTCCCGGTGGGGGCGTGGCAACCCCTTAGCCAATGAGGAGGATCGAAACGAGGCAACCCCTGCTCCAAGCCTCCCCAAGGCTGGAGGCTGCCTTTATCCCCCGCCCGGGACTCAGGTAAGTTTATTTTTCCCCTCCACCCCCCCCTGCAAACTATCCCTTCCCTCCCAACCTCACTTACCTTTTTTTTTCTTTTTCTTGGGAGCGAATGCGCTGGGAACACTTCTGTTCCCAGCGTGTCCGCTCCTGATGGCCGCCATGGAAAGGGAAAATGGACTATGTTTTCCCTTTCCAGGCGGCCATTTTATTTTCTGTTTAGAAACAGAAAAAAATGCCATTAGTACCCCGGTCTATCGGGCCAGGGTACTAATGGCTATAAGACCCTCGGCGGCGGGCCAATACCACCCACGGTAATGCCCCCAGGGCTTCGTTAAGGACCTTGTTACGCTCGGGCCTGTAACTACGGCCCCGGGGGCAGAACCTGGGGTGGTATTGGCCCACTGCCTTGGGTCTTACTGCCACAATAGTTATGCAGTTAGCGATTAACTTCGTGATTAGAAACAAATAAAAGTGTCAGTAAAATAGAACGGAAGGGTGCTCAGCCAATCAGGTGGCTGGAAAAGCCAGCGAGAACACACTGTGTACCACCTTCTTTTTCCAGCCATCCGAGGCTTTACCCCGGGTGGTGCCATCTTGATTGTGGAGTGCACTGTTAACTCCCCATGTACCAACACCCCCCACCACCAAAGACATCCCACCCTCTTCCTCTCCACTTAACGGCTGGATCGGAGCTTTGTGCTCCAGTCCCAGCGCTCCTCCCGCCCGTGGCAACCAGGGACACAGAAGAAAAGGCACTATGTTTTCTTATGATGGCTGCCAGCTTGCTTTTTTAACAGGAGATTGGGCTTGTGTAATACACGCAGAACCCATCTCCTATAAAAAATATGATTTGTACCCTGGATGCGTACATGTCCAGTAAAAGCCCACAGCCCTCCCAGAGGCACTCCCTTTGTTCGGCCCTGTCTGGGCTCTGGCTGGCGGGCCATTACCAGCAATTTACGCCCCGCCCTTCCAACACGGGGTGATTGGTACATTAGAACATGCATTTCACTGATTGACGGAACAGATGAATTGAAATGATGGATTTAACTGGCAATAGAAGCCTGCTGTCTACAACTCTGAATCATGCGATATAGTAGTACTCCACTGACCGCTTTATATGTTGTTGTTTATCCTAGTTCAATCCACGCATTGCGATTTGACACAACACTACCCGCAAACTAACATTTCCTGGCTAGTGAATTAGGCATAGACTGTTTGCTTTAGCTTAATTTAAACTGCACTATGAAGTTGCATGGGTGTAATTTTAGGGGGGGGGGACAAGGGTGTTTGCCCCCCCAACGTTTGTGGCAGACCATTTTGTCCCATTCATTTGGCTGGGGCCCCTTTCATTTAGATGTGATGTCCCACCCAACATTTCCAGCAAAGTTACTCCACTGTGCAGTTGCCGTTTGCTGCTCCCGACCCCGTCTCGATAGACTTAACGACCCTTCTAGGGAGGACTACCAAGGGGTAACTGACCACCACTCTCTTCAGAGGCCCTTGTCCACTGTCCCTTGACCTCTAACTTGGGCCGCAGTTAACGTAGTGTGTATTAATGTTCTAATGTAACATTTGATGGGCAGAAGGAACAGGGCCTTTGCTTCAGCTACTGAAGTCAAACCCAGACCTGCAGGTTCGAGCTTCATGTATAGCCACGGCTGGTCTCACTTGGAGCTGCTCAGCATAGCCACATCTCGCTTTCTTTCATGTATAGCCACGGCTGGTCTCACTTGGAGCCCGAGCTGCTCAGCCTAGCCACATCTCACTTTCTTCAGGTCCAAATGATATTTCTTTCTTATTACTCCATCACTACTAGGCAGTTAATTCTTAGAAAAATAAAGAAGATCATGAAACACAGGAAATTGCAAATTACAAACAATAAAATAACAGAAAATACCAAGCGTAAGAAGGAAAAATCAGGTGAACATCTCGCATACATCTCTCACCCCAACCTATATCACTCGCACATGCTACAGAAGGCAGAGCTTGGAAACACAGTGATTCTTTTGCAGAAAGTCTGTATTTGTGAAAAAATCGGCGGCATTACTATGAAATGGCAACCAATGAACTGGAAATGAAATGGAGAACAGGCTTGGCACATTTGGAAGGGTACCGTTAGGTCAAATAAGAAAAATACATGCGAGTACCTTAGTCTGTAAATATTTTATTGTTTTGGCTTTAGGCACTTATCCGCAGCACTGGAATTGGGAAACCATGGTTTATACAGCTGTTCGTTACCCCACACTTTTAGGCAATTTGGAGAAAGGGCTGAGCTGTGCACACTTTTCCCACCTCTGTTTTCATCCCCAAGAGAGTTTGCCAACGGGGTTTTATTGAAATGGGGTTTTGGGGACAATCATGTTTCCAGATTTATTGGGCAATAACCTATACTGAGATATTTTATATGCCCACATTAGGTTCACTGCGGTCCTAAAACGGTGTTGGACATTAAAAGAAATTGCAGACAACTTTCTTTGCTATCCTTTCTGAGTGCTCTGCACAGCAATTGCGTGGTAGTTGTACAGAACGTTTCACCCTTGTAAACAATCCAAAACATGTTATCAACATTTTATTAGCAGATGGAAGTCATTCTTGACCTTTTCTCAGCCAATTAGAATGTTTAGAATGCAGTCAATAACTACTTGTATTGACTGCATTTCAGACATTCTGACTTTAGTGGCAGTTAGGAAAGCAACAGAAATAATTTTTCTGCATTAAAAAAACAGCAATGCAATTTGCCAGCAATAATTTTTTCAACAAGACACACCACCATAATTTAATACAACAAAGTGAAAACTAAAACATGGAACGATGCTTTCACTTTTGTAAAGAAAAGAGGTTTACTTCAACATCGCACTTAAACAAGTTCATGATAAAAAAAGTTCCAGTTCAACCAAGATTACATTAAAATGCTTACCTTATAAGTACAACCTAGTTATTTTAATATTACAAACTGAAACCGCATTTAACTAACACTTTGCTCATTATTAAACTGGCATGTTTTACTTCACCACTATTGCTACTAGTACTATGAGGCAATAGTCTTATACACCACAGCTGGAGTCATTAAAACTTGGGATAGATAATAGGACTTTCCCAGGCTATGCCTCTCTGCTTCACCTTGGGCCATAACTTGGCAGTGGGTTATTCTACCGCGAAAGTGACACCTACCTCAGTCTATAAGGCTATACATCAAAAACCAGATGAATGTACTCGTGTCATACTCCCAGGGAAGCAAAAAGCCTTTTTCCTGGAAGTACTTTGATATGTGACCTTAGATATGTACAAACACTATGGCTGGTTTTGTGTGCTGTCAGCCATACGAATGGTAGTGTAGAGAAGGAGTTACATGCCTCAGCAGGATATTCCGCCCCCCTACCTCCTATATGTTGGAAGCCTGAGATTGTGCCATGCTTAACACAAGCTGCTGTGACCATACCATGGCAGGTATTCGAAAGAAGGTACCCACTAAAACAGCCCTATCAAAGAGACGATAATATGAGGGAGGATCTCCCTGAAGGAATATGAAGAGGAGCAAAAAGTGGAGCTGGTGATGTCACCAAAGACAAGCGTGACACCCTGAGGATAGTGGCTGGAGAGAATGTATGGATCTTACAGAAACTGATGACAAAGTTAAGAATCGAGTAAACTTTCCTATGCGAAAAGAAGACTGCACGTGTGCGAAGCACTGCAGAAAATGCAAGCCATTCAATAACTGTACAGATGCTGTAATGCAAGTAGACTAAGTGATCACAGAAGCTGGCTATATGTAGGGAAAAGACTGTAAACGAAGACGCCATTGTATAGAAACTGGACATCGGTGTCATGAATTTAGTAAGCCAGGACCCATAGTGAGAAAAGGCGATAACTGTATCGCAAGAAAAATAAACTGAGATCGTGGAAACGAATGGCGAGGCTGTCTGGCCTGGTATCAAAGCTGAAGCAGCCAAGGTCGGTTATCTATTCTTGAAGGTGAATTATCCCTTGTTAAGGTGCAAAGAAAAACCACCAAGTGTGCCAAGTTTTATTCATTTAAGACATTTAAATGCTGCAAAATGGACCAAATCGTGGTCTCCTGTCACGTGAGCCAAGAATGGAAATAGAGTTGAGCATGGAGTCCTAGAACAACGATAGTGAGTTCTCGCACTCCCATATATTCCCAAAGACAAGAATACTTTGCAAAACTAAGTCAAAGACAATCTTCATGGTGGAAGGCATGTGCAATGAGAGATGTTGGGCTAATTGGGTGGGGAGATAAAGTCAAGTCCACCCCCTAGCAGCTGGGTCTGAGGTTACGTGCTGTAAAGTGAACCGAATGTTCCAGACATGGCACGAGCATGCCAACTAATTATAGAGGGCTGTATAACAAAGGGCCTTACAGTTTGAATGCCATTGATAAACTGTGTACTTAACAGTGTTGAAGATCACATGTTTTAGAAGTAGGCATAAGTTGTCCACCTGACAGTAGATAGCCAATCACAATCCCAGCCCTTATAGAAAGTATACTTAGATGTTCCCCTTGAACGTATCACAATCCCTTGTAGGTTTTTCTTATTTGCCACGTAGTAGGACATCACGTCAGACGTATTTTTTGCATACAAGGATGTTTTCATGAGAAATGCACTGAGAGCTCGAGCGGACGTCCGTTGATGTCTGTTGTAACTCCCTGTTTTAGATAATTGTTAATAAATCAGCACCTTTGCCATCTTCCTGAGTTGGTTCGATTATTTGGTGTCAGAGTAATTCTGCATCCCCATCCATTGCATGCACGATACCCAAAGGGCCATATGCTCAGTAGCATAAGAGATCACTGTGCATGATCAACAGTGATTTAATGGAAGCCAACGTGGAACTTTGAAGATGCCTCATCACCTGCTTTGTTTCTTTTTGGTTTGACTAATGCCACCTAACAGAGCTTCGCCGAGCAAACAGGTCCCTCCAGAAAAGCGGATTTGCTTCAATTCCACATATGAATAGTGGCCTTACGTGGAAAGAGCAAGTAGTGGCCACCAAGAGGGGTCCCATGCCTGAGAAAACATGGCCTTCACCAAAGACTATTCTGTAATATTAATGAAGCCATTTGCTTAATTCTCTACATAGCTTGATGATCTAGCCAGCCTGGATCCTCTGTGGTGAACGACCCTCTCACCGATCCAACCCTTTTTTCTTCTAGGAATTGGCATTTCTAGGTTTTCTAGTCAGAATGGAGGCTTCAGTCATACTGGTCACTGTTCCTACTATGTTTTTATGCAGGCTTGCGGCACGCTATGTGTCTTTGGGCCAGCAGCCGGCAGCCTTTGGCTCTCCAGGAGTATTGGACTACAACGCCCATCGGCCTTAAAAAGCATATCAAATGGTGAGGGATTATGTGATTTGTAGTCTGAAACATCTGGAGAGCCGCAAGTTGCAGACCCCTTTACCAGATTCCTCGTACTAGTTCATCATGCTAACGTGTTTCTGTAACTTTGGCGAGTTAGGGAGCACTTCCTCTTTATTAAAAGTGACCTTCAATGCAAGGATATGGGGCTGCAGGGACTGTCGCAGTCTGGTCATTTTGAACGCCTCAGCCTTTATTCTGCCCCTGGTACACCTCTGCTTTGAACATCTGAAAGTTCCTTCCTGCATATGTTCCACGGAAGAGTGCCTGAAATCACGACGTGCACACTAAATCCACAGACAAACCCCAGCTCTAATCAGAAGTAACAGTATATTAACTCCTTACAAGCAGGGGCCCTTTGATTTACAAATTAATGGCATCGTGGCTTGCTCTGATGCTACATATTAACCTGGTGCCCTTGTGTGGCAGATTTAAGGCAACGGTCCCCAGGCACAATATTGACAGAGGGCCCTGGGTAGGTGGGTCATGGAAGAGGAGCATGGGGGAGGGCAGGGTTACTAGCATTCATGAGTGCAACAATGATGATCTTTAGGGACAAATGTTCCATGTTTTAATGTGGTCTATTTTTGTTGTTGTTGGAGTTGTGCGATAAGGAGTCTGAATCTGACTGGTGCCTGACACATTACCAGGTCTTCCTGTTATACTGGGCTTTGCCCAGAATCACACAATTTGTCCAGGTGGGAAATTCACTCTCCCTTCCATCCGCTCACCTCTTACAAAATATCACTCTCTTCTAATCCTTCCAAAGGACAAGTTATTTACCTGTGGTAATGTTCTTTCGATTGTCTGTTCCTCCCACGTATTCCTCATCTTTGATACTCCAAGTCTGCTTGCAGCTTGCATCGGAACATTTGTTCATACAATAGGGCGGTGTGTCGTGTCTAACCGTGGCCCTCGATGGCCTCTGTCCTGTCTTCAGCTGTGACATTGACCATGGTATAAGTAGCACGCGCAGCAACCGTTGCCTCAGTTCTAGCTTTTTCCTTCTGCATGCTTTGCCATAAATAGAGATGAATCTGACTTTGCGAGAAAGGAAGATGTAACATCAACGAAATTCTTGGCAGGGAAGGATGGGAGGGCGATGAAGAATATGTTGGAGAAACATCCAGTCGAAAAAATGTTACCACAGTTAAGTAACTTGTTCTTCAATTGAATTGTGTCCCCCCTCCGCTCCCCCAAGTATTGCTCATCTTTGATATACTCCCATAGCAGTTTGTATGAGGAGGTGGGTGCTGAAAATTTCTATTTATTGATGCTGTGGAAAACAGCTCTGCCAAATTTGGCCTCCTCCCCTTACAGAGTCTAGGCAAAATAATCTGCTGAAGGTATGAAGAGACAAGCAAGTAGCTGCTTTGCAGATGTCCTGAACAGGCACTCCTCTTTCCAGAGCCGAAGAAGTAGCCACTCCTGTCTTGGAATGTGCCCTCAAACCATCGGGCGAGTGTTTCCCTGCCAGAGAATAGCATTCCGTAATACACAGAACTATCCAGCGTGAAATAGTTTACTTTGTCACAGCCAAACCTAATCTATGCCCTGAGTAACCCACAAAAAGTTGATCATCTGGTCTGAGACTTGCCATCCTTGAAATGTAATAACTTAATTTCCTTCTTAGGTATAGGCGTTGAAGCCTCTCCTCCTCTTGGACGGATGAGGCGGTGGGTAAAAAGTCGGGAATACTATCCTTCGTGTCAGGTGAAACTCAGACACCACTTTAGGGAGAAAGGATGAACGCACCCTTAACACTACAAAAGGTTGTAAAAGGTGGTTTTGATGACAGGGCCTGCAGTTCAATCACCCTGCGGGAAGAAGTGATAGCCAACAAGAAAGCAGTCTTGAGTGTTAGTTTCCTTAAAGGGCACGAATGTAAGGGATCAAAGGGAGCTCCCATTACCTGTTTTAACACAAAGTTCAATTCCCAGGTCAGAACAATGAAGGGAACTGGTGGAAACAGGTTTGTAAGTCCTTTTAACAATTGTATCACAATAGGTACCTTAAAATAAGATCCCTCATTCAGTGATCTCTTAAAGATTGAATGTGCCGCTACATAGCCCTTGATTGTAGCTACTTGCAGTCCCGAATGGACCAAAAACAGTACAAAATAAAGAATAGTAGAAACTTTACAAACAAAAGTGTCAAATTCCTTCTCCCTGCACTAGCTGTAGTACTTTTTCCAAAGAGAGCGGTGCAGGGATTTTGTTGCTGGCCTTCTGGCCGAGAGAAACACCTCCATCACGTCTTCCGGAAGGTCCCAACATTTGTATCTCACCCTCTCAGAAACCAGGCATGGAGGTTCAGAATACTAATTTCTGGATGAAGAAGGAGAACCCCCTCTTGCGAGAGCAAGTCCTCTCTTTGGGGAAGACGAATTGGAGAGCAGATGGCCATTTCTAGAAGTTCCAGGTACCACATACTCCTGCCCGAATCCAGAGCATTCCGGTTCATGGATTTGCAGAACTTTCTCAACCTCCTGATGAGATGAGGAATGACGGGACCGGCGGAAAAGCATGCAGGATTCCCAGTTCACCATGAATGCGCCGCCTAGAAATCCTCTTTGACGATATTCCCTGCAACATAATTGCTCGCACTTCTGATTGACACTGGTCACGAACAGATCCACTTGAGGGATTCCCCAAAGGGCAAAGTTCCCTAGAAGGACTTCCTGAGCTAACTCCCACTCGTGGGAGATCATGCTCTGCCTGCTCAGAGCATCCACTGCTGTGTTTTCTTCTAGATGAATTTCCAGAAAAGAGATTCCTTCTCTCAGTGCCCAAAACCAGAGCTGCATTGCCTCTCTGCACAGGGACCGGGAGCCCGCACTACCTCTTGTTGAGGTAATGCATTGCCCCTGTGTTGTCTGTCATTATTAGGACATTTCTTCCCCGTATCGAGGGCAGAAATGGCATCAGCGCTAGTCTGATTGCCCACAGCTCTAACAGGTTGATGTGAAGTCTGGACTCCGACTGAGTCCAGTTTCCGCTGGCTGAAAGATCTTTCATGTGCGCTCCCCATCCTTCCTGAAAGGGAGGCATGGTTGCCAAAAGGGTTCCCCCCTCATTAAATTCTCTCGCTCGGCCCACCCCAGGAGATCCTGGGTGACCTTCTTTGGGACCTGAATAAGGGCTGTCATTCTGTTGAATTGAGACCACTAGGATCTGAGAGTCCACTGAGGGGATTTCATTCTCAGGCAGGCTTCTGGCATTAGAAAAATGCAGGATGCCATGAGGCCGAGCAAAGGTAGGAACTCGAAAGCTGGAAGATTTTGGGCACTCTGACTTTTTTAGACCATCTGCGAGAGATGTTGAGCCCTTAACTCGGGTGGCGAGACCTTTCCTGAGGATGAA
Source organism: Ambystoma mexicanum (assembly GCF_040938575.1). Taxonomy (NCBI): domain Eukaryota; kingdom Metazoa; phylum Chordata; class Amphibia; order Caudata; family Ambystomatidae; genus Ambystoma; species Ambystoma mexicanum. The sequence goes on from NC_090935.1 coordinate 1,435,604,080, forward strand.
TTCAGGACTGCTCCAATAAACTGAAGCTTCTAAGATGGCGTCAGTTGGGACTTCTTGAAGTTCATGGAGAAGCCCAGCTCATGGAGAAAGTGGCAAGTGCGACTAAGAAGACTCTCAGCCTATTTCAGAGAACAAGCACTGATCAGCCAATTGTTCAGGTAGGGGTAGATGTGCATCCCCCTACCTCCTTAGATTTGGTGCCACCACTGCCATCGGCTTGGTGAAGACCCTCTGGGCAGTGGTGATTCCAAATGGCAGAACCAGAAACTTAATGACAGCCGCCAACTGCAAACCTCAGGTACTTTCTGTGCTTCTGATGAATTGGCACATGAAAGTAAGCATCCTGAAGGTCCAATGAAACCAACCAATCCTGGAGATGAAGGGCTTGAAGGATCAGCGAAAGACTTACCATCTTAAGCTTGTCCTTCCTGAGGAACTTGTTCAAGCATCTTAAGTCCAAGATGGGTCACACTCCTCTGTCCTTCTTGGGGATTAGGAAATCCGGAGAGTACCAACCGTGGTTCCTCTCTGCTAAAGTTACCAATTCTATTGCACCTTTCTTCAACAGGATGATAATTTCCTGTTGGAGTAGCGGATCTGGATCCAACAAATATCGGCCTCTTGGGGGGCAAACTGAGGGCTTTGTTATGAATGGAAGGCAGTAACCGTAGGCCACAGTTTGTAGCCCCCATGCATCCGAGGTTATGCCCCACCAACTCTTAAGATGTTGTGACAGCCTGCCTCCTACCACAGACATGTGAGTGAGGGAGTCAAACAGGTTCTGCTGGGCAAATTGGAAAAAGCAGCATGGTGAGTTCTACCCCCTCTACTTCTTGTCCTCTGCCCCTTGAGATGTTACTGCTGCTCTAGAAGCCCACAGCTTCTCCAAATTGCTGTTGCTTTTACCCCAAACAACTGAGCACCATCAAAGGGCATGTCCAACAACCGTGCTTGGACATTCGGCACAAAGCCTGATTTTTGAAGCCACACCAAGCGTCTTATCACCATGCTGGCTGCCATTGCCCTGCTCACTGAGTCGACTGTGTCAAGGCTGGATTGTAATGATTGTCTCATGGCCTCTTTACTATCTTGAATTAGATTTAAAAATCTGTATCTCTCTTTACCTTCCGGTATGTGTTCTGCTGCCAAAGCACACACTCCCCATAGGGTATATGTGTATTTGGCCAGAGCACTGGTGGCATTGGCAGATTTAAGGGCCATGATGCCAGCACTGAACATTCTTTTTCCCAGGACGTCTATTTTTCTATCATCCTTGTCTGCAGTAGCAGAAGGGTTTGCTGAAGACCTAGATGAAGATGCCTCTGCCTGAACTACCAAACTTTCTGGCGATGGATGTTTTGTCAGAAAAGATGGATCTATGGAGGCAGGGCTATACTTTTTTGGTCAGTGTCTTGTTCACTGGCGGGATGGAATCCGGCTGAAGCCAATTTTCCATGACCCTGACTTTCAATGCAGTGTGGATGGGCAGCACCGCTTCTCTCATTGGTTCACTGTCCAGTACATCTGTAAGGTCATCTCTCTCTATTATAACAGCTGGCTTAGCCCAAGCAAGATACTTTGACTCATTACCGACCTATATGATGGGTCAGAATAGCCAGACACGTCTGGATTTACAAATTCTGTCTCAGGAGATGTCTCCCAACTGCTGGCCTCTTTCAGAGTTTCAACGAGATCTTTCACCTTGGACTGCTCTGAAATGAGCTCCTGAGGTATGTTGGGATTTCCATACTCGTACCCAAAGGGAACCTCCTCTTCCTCCACTTCATCCTCGAAGACTGAACCCATGGATTTAAAGAAATCTGGCCTTGGCATGGGTTTAAATGTCTTGGTAGGGTCGACTGACTGCTTTAAAGGCTTCAAGGGTACTGGAGGTGTTGATCGCGCCGAAGGCTTCGAATGAGCCGATGGTAAATGTTTTGATGGCTTAGCGGGCTTACGAGAATGCCTTCATGGCTTATTTGGTTTAGGTGAATAGCTCAATGGTTTCGTCAGCTTAGGTGAAAGCCTTGAAACCAGTGTTGAGGAGCCTGAGCCCTTAACCTTCGAAGAGGAGGGTGGTGACTTGACTCTATGCATTGAGGAAGATTCCTTCGACTTATTCGACTAGGCTCTTAGGTGCGTGAGAAGGAGATGCATCAGGAGAAGCACTCCTGGTCTTGAGAGACACAGAGGGGCGGTCAGACTTTTTCAACTCCTTCAGAGGGGCATCAAACATTTTCAAATGGAAATGTTTCCATTCCGAAGGAGTCAAGAACCTTAGCATGGAAAGATACTCTGTCAGGAGAGGAGGAAAAATAAAACAAAGATCTGCGGTGTCGCTTGTTGCTCTTCTTATGGGAGGATGAGTGTCGATACCAAGACCTTAAGCGCTTCTGATGTCTAGAGCACTTTCTCTCAGGGGACACGTCATTGGAGTCATCCAAAGATTTTCTTTTAGAAGGGGTAATGGAGAGGAATTTACCTGCTGCGAGTTTCCCCTTTCTTTCACGCACGGCCTGGACTGTTATAGATTGGCAAGACCCGCAGTCATCAACTTTTTTGGCCTACCCCAAGGCACAACGGACAGACTTGGTTCAGATCTGTAATGGGCATTTTTACCTCACAATCAGCACACCACTTATAACCAGTCTTCGGTTTCGGTGTCGATGACATTGTCGAAAAGATGAAATCTCGACGGTAGATGAAGTACATAGATGATAATTCATTGAGGCGATGTCACTCTGAGGCACACTAGCATGCAGAAAAAGCAGAACTGAGGGAACGTTTGTCATGTATGCTCTTTATACCAGCGTCAACGTCACAGTCGAAGACAGGACAGAGGCCATCAAGGGTGTGAGAAACCTGAGGGGGTTCCCCCCGAGTAGTGCCCAGGAATCCCTTATTTAGGTGGCCAGGACACGGCCATCGCTGTTGGATCCAGTTCCTGGGGGTGGACCAGTAGAGGAGGATCACATGGGTAGAGGAACCCAGAGTCATGCTCGGGGAAATACCCCAGATGAGACGTGGTATAGTGCCGGAGAGGGAGAGGAGGGTGAGATATCGGAGGCTTTCATGGACTGTATTGCATCTTCCTCCCTTCCTCCCATTAGATCTCTCCTGCCCCGATACATCATCCCCTCCGTACGTAATCAATACTCTAAGGTCCTAAACCCAGCTTCAGCCAAAAAACATAACTCCCAGAATCCTTGTTTCACCGGTCTCCATTTGAATACTCCCAATCCTTCTGCTACCCCTGATTATTATTTTTCGTACTCCCAACCTGATCACACAAAACACTACGATTTCCACAATCCCCTTTGTCCATATTAGGATCCCAGCTACTACCAGTTACCCTGAAAACCCTACCATTTTTCGAATTCTCACAAACCCCCCTGCTTATTTTACAAACCTTCCTTTTCCCCATCCTACCTCATAGGACACTGGAAACCTCTAACACCCTCTTTTTCCAATACAAATACTTTTTGTTACTTTGTCAGTAAACAGACTAATGGTGAAACCGCTTACGTGACATGTCCCAACCCAAAGGTCAGGCAGAGTCCTGTAATTACTGATGATAATCACACACAACTGACAACCCTTCCTTTTTCCCTACAGGGATAAAAGGTGGAGCAAAAGAGCACACTAGGTGCACGGCAGACAGCAAGACGAGACGGCTAAAGAGGCGCGGCAGTTCATGAGAAGGAGAAAGGCGGTGGGAAGCGAGATGGTGGCGAGGGAAATTCCTACTACCGTGGTACTGGCCTTGCAGAATGGCACGCGGTTCATCACAGCCGGCGAGTCAAGGGGAGAACCGATAAGAGCCAGGCTGTGTTGAATGAGAAACGCAAAGTGGCGTGGCAAGTTTTAAACCTAGTTCAAGGAACTGTGAAAGAACTGTAAAAGTGTTGAGGGGAGACCAGCTGCAGAGGGAATGGGCACCACACGGGTGTTGCTCCGAGAGAGACTGGTCGATCTCTATCCGAGTAAAAATACAGGTACCAGCAGGCTGCAGGATAGCCGCCCAAATAGGTCAAATGGTCATACTGAGGGTCAAGCACAATCCCTGTACAATCTAAAAACTTTGATCTGCAAACTACTAAAAAGCAAGGGAAGTGAATCCTGCATGGTCAAAGTAAAAGGGGAAAGTGAATGCCATGAACTTTACAAGTGAAAGTGAATAGGAAGTTGGCAAGAGTGAACCCAGAAGAGGGGTGACAGAAGTACACTGTCCCACTGGTCATGCTGGAACCTGAGCCCGACGGAGGGAGAAACCAAGAGGCACTGTAAGGCAGGAAAAGTACAATGTCCCGCTTGTGAAAGAAGGGTCAGTGCGCGGAAGAGGGGTACCCAGGGGTGAGCCATTATCACCCTGATCACGTGGACCTGAGAAAGGGAGGTCCAGAGTGAACTGTTGAACAGACTTTTTGTGAGAACAATAGCAGAACTCTTGTTGAAAGCCATAGGAAACCCAGCAGAGAGAGGCCAACAGGCGAGACGGGTCTGAGCCCGAACGAGGGAGATCCAGGGGTGAAGACATCCCCCAAAACCTATTAAAAGAAGGAACTGTTTTTGAAGGGTCAGCCCCAGAAGAGGGGGACCCATGGGTGACACCATCACCCAACGTGAACTGCAGAGAAGAACTTTGTGTTGGTTTGTTTGAAAACATCAGGCCCTCAAAGGCAAAAGACTTTTTCAAGAGGAACAAGACTTAGCCATCGACAATCCTGATTGCGGCCATTTGAACTGTTAACGTGTGCTCGGAAAGCTTAAGTGTGTGCTGTGCTCCAGGCTCCCATCTTACCCCGTATACAAAACGCAGGGAAGGGACTCCCAGGCTACCGCATCCTGACATATTATTTACAAACACTTTCTTTCTTTTCCTGAAAACAATCCCACACCCTTTTTGTATTAGTTGTGAGGTTTGGCAAAAGGTTTCTTAGAATAGGCCTGTATTATTTGACACAACGCCACCAGGGCGGCCTTTGATGGTCGACGCTTGTTCCCATCTTAGATTTCAGTTTAGATTAGGTGTTTTTCCAACCCGCATAGAGTTTAAATAAACACCCATGAACTGTGATCACGTGTGTCTGTCTTACTGTTGTCACCATGAGTTCCTCACAAGGACCACGACTCGACACTGCACGGCGCCCGATTTTTTTAAAAGAAAATTCCGAAGCAAGCTGCAAGCAGACTTGAGTATCAAAGATGAGGAATACATGGGAGGACACAAGCCATTCGAAATATTCTGCTTGTATCGTCCTCTTCCATCAGCTTCCTCTTCAACTTCCATAAGTACCTCACAACTCTCACCTTCATCTGCTCCTCTCTTCCTCTTCTCTCAGTCCCACATCCCTCTTACTATGCATCTGCTACTCTCTTTAACTTCTATCCACTCACCCCTTCCCAATAGGGAAAACTGTCCATTGCTACTACTTGAAAAATTAAAGATGTACATTGCAGTACCCAGAACAAAAGCCTGGGAGGTGACTACCAAGCAACCGGGCCCCAAGAATAAAAGGTATGCACATTTTATTCCCAGATATCCATTTATTGAGCAAGAAAGTAACAGTATGAACACAGAGCAAAAGAATGATACTGGGAATCAGGAAAAGTAGTATGGAAACAATTATCTACCGATCTTCCCTTCACAGCTGCTCTCCCCTTTACCGTCCACCCCCATACACCTTCCATCTGCTCCCCCTTACCACCATTCCCATTCGCCTCCTTTCCACTGCAAGGGCTGGGCAAGAACACAACCAGCCCCTCCTCCATCCCAGCGCCAACAATGCCTGCCTGGAAACTGCCACCGCCACCGCAGGAGGGGTGTGGGGCCTGGCATCTTGTTATTAAAGACAACCCTCCGCCCCATGTAAAATATTGCAGCATAGATTGCAACATTTTGCAGCGCAAAATTGTATCTGTGTGTGTCATGCTTGCAGCATGTTTTTAATTGAGTGAGGGAGTGCTGGATGCAGGAGGCAGACCCACTGTGCAATATCACCCTCACGTGGAAATGTAACAAATATCTATGGGGGTGACACACATATTTGGAACCAATGAATGATTCTTTGTACACTGAGTGCTAATGGCCACTATTTATATACATGGAGCAACACTACTAAAGAATGAATGTGGCTTTTTTTGGACTAGCAGACACTGCAAACTGAATCACTTCTAGGGACTCACAGTTGTGGCTAATAAAACTGTGGGATTAAATTATTTTCTTCGGCCCAGGATCACACACTTGGCAAAGTGGTGAGGCAGGATTTAAGCTTACTCTAAAATGTATGCACTTGACCGCATGTCTTCCCAGCTCAAGGTGGTACACATGATGTTAATGTTTGGATATAAATACCTCCCTGTTTTGCATTAATTACTTTAAAAGTGCTCAGGCTGCATATGAAACCAAGCTGACAATATATAAATCATCGTAAAACCATGTTGAGCAAAGAGCGCATGGCTGTAGCTTTACTTTCCCTTTCCTGAATGAACGCCTACAAGTTCCAGCATGTAAAGTAATGCAAGCCTACAAAAACTGTGCAGACACAAGGTAAAATAACATTTAATGACATGGTCGTTGTTTAGCACAGCTTGCAGCTGGTTTGCAATCCCATCATTTGTAATTGCCCACAAATCACACTAAGTGGCACAGATAATAATCACTCCCGGTTATTTGATACCACCACTAATTGCTTGTTGTTGTAAATGGGGTGCTTTAAGAGGTTTAATGCAGATACATGTCAAACCTTTGAGAAGACCAGTGGGCTGAATTCTGAATGGCGAAGAGTGCAAAAGAGGCTGGATTGAAGGGAGTCCTGCAGACAAGAAAGGATGGGCAATAACTTCAGATTAGCAACAAAGGCAGTGAACAGAAAGGGGCAGCACATACAACACGTGAAGTTCCCACTTGGGGGGTCTACGCAGAATGGGGAAAGGGTTTCCCACAAAGTCATGGAAAACCCTAGCCTTCTGAGCAGGTTATAGGGCCTCACTCAGCAGGAGTAGGCTTCTGTATCTGGACCCTACGACATCAACAAGGAAACAAAACTCAAAATACCAAAGCCTGAATGGTGCCAGCAGGAACGGGACAGTGACTGCCTCCTGATACACTGATAACAGAAGTGGCACAAAAGGCCATACTAACACGTGACAATGGAAGGGGACATAGGTTACCTACTGGAAACTACACCGGCCAAACTCTAATCAAAGGAGTTACACAAGCACAAGTGAGGACAAGAACAATAACACAAGCCTTCACAGAAATATCTGGGGAAGAGCAGGAAGTCAAAGTAAGGCAGGTTCAAAAGAGAGACCAGGAAGTAAGAGCATAAGCAAGAGTACTGAAATCAAAGCAGAAGGGTATGGAAATGATACAGGGTACTGCGGACTCAACTGCCGAGCAGAAACTAATGAGGGGAATCAAAGAAAACTGACCGATAGACTAGGAACAAGGAAACTCCGGACAGAAATTCTGGACTTTTATAGCAAGGACTAAACTGCAGACTCATAACACGAAAACTCAGGACTGGAATCAAAGAAACTACTGACATAACAGGGACTGTCAGCATCGAAAAGGGAATTACAGGCAGTGAACACGCTTAATGTTGGCAGTGAGAAAGGGGCTGCAGGCAGAGAACACAGGACTGAAAAGTACAGTTGAGCAGCAGGAGAACAGCAGGCAAAGTGCACAGGCTGCAGGGCAGAGGGTACAATGCTGCAGGTAGAGAGCTGAACATTGGACTGGGAGCAGGGTCTGAAAACAGCAGCAACAGGACACAGGGGAAGCCATGGCTCACAGCAACAGAAGCAGGCTGCAAACAGCTGCTTAATGACTCATACACCCTTGCTAAAGCAGGCTTGTTGGCAGCAGCTCGAGGCCCATACCTGAAGGTAATCTGCCTCCTTCCTCTCTGGACTTGGGAATGTGAGAAAGGCACTGCCCTATAAGGCTTCTGGGGATTGTAGTTCTCAGACTTCTGTACGGGAATAGCCAGGCAACGAGAACTGCCAAAAGATACATATGGGATACAGAGTGTGTGAAATGAAATGAAGTCGCAAAGTCTTTCACATGGAATGTTACGTCAGAAATATGAATGGGTATTGGCCAGGGCAGATTATGGTGATGCATTTCGAGTCCTAGCCAGTTCACAATGGGTGCACTCTGTTGCGAAATTGGCATGGTTGTGACAATAATTTAGACTTCCCTGGGAGGCCATGTGCAGCCCTGCTTGTGTCTTGGAGGTGAGCGGTAAGGCAGGGGATCAGCAGAGTGGGCCCCTTTGACATTGGTCATTGTAGTACTGCCTCTACATTCTGCCCAGCTGCTAATCTTTCCAGCATTCATTATGCTTCTTCTCGGCTTGCCAGCAGTCTTCAAAATGGTGTGGTGTTCTAACCATGCCCAACTTCAGCCAAACTTTGCAATAGGTGCATGGAGTTCCTTTCTAGTCTCAGGCAGCTTTCAGAGAGGCAGGAGTGTGTTGCTGAAGTGAAGATTAGGGCACGTGGAGAAGGTTCAAGAAACTGAGCTGGAGATGGAGTAGCTGAGTGGAAAGAAGTAGTGAGTGAGGGGGTACCCACAGAGTTAGGTTTAGGGTTTTGTTTACGGCGTGTGGCGCCATTTGAAGTGGGTGAACAACACAAGCACCACCTGCTGAGCCTAGAGAGAGAGAATGGCTGACAGTGAAACTAGAATGGGTGACAGTGAGACACGCACAAACACAAGTGACTTTTGATTTGAGTAACACCTGTACAACTCTGGAGAAAATAGCAGTGATTGTAGGAGGCTGGGGACGATTTTTTGTGGATTTAAGGGACTGACACGTGTCATGAAAAAAATCTATGTCCACTTTCAGACTTGTAAGAGTGGGAAGAGCAGAGGATTCCCTGAGAGGGAATTGTGCAGGACTATCGCTCGCATGATTTTTGTGGGTCAAAATAACAGATTCCGGGAGGCATGAGATAAACCAGTCAGTGTCGTGTCTTGAAGTAGGGGTATACCACATGTGTGACACTTGGCAGGAGGGGCAGAGAATCTCTGAGCGTAGCTTGTGTGAGACTCATGCTGGCATCATTATTGAGGCACAAAGTAGCAGAGATTCAAGGACCTGGGAGATAATTCCGTCGTTGTCTGTCTCTTGATGAGAGCAAACAAGACACATTCCATCGGTTGACGCTTGGCAGGGGGAACAGTATGAGCTGGGAATCTCTGAGGGCAGCTTGTGTGAGATGAACACCTGTGTGATTTTTTTTAAGTAAAATTAGCAAAGATGTAGGGAAGCGGGAGATACACCTGCCAGTTTCCATCTCTTGAAGTGACGGAATGAGACATGTACCATCAGATAACACTTGGGAAGAGACGCCTACGTAGAACAGATTACCTGAGGCAGCAAGTGTGAGACTCACTCTTGTGCGGCTTTTGTGGGAGGAAGCATAACAGATTCAGGGAAGTGGGAGAGAACATTACGTCTGTGAATGACACATTTAGAGATGTTTGGAGCACCAAAAACAAGTGGTCATTTCACATCTGCAGCAGTACTTTGCTGTGTACACTGAGGATGCCAGAAGTTCATGTTGTCAACAGAAGGTATCACACAACTCACATTCCATATCCCATCACCAGTCACTCTTGAGTACATGTACCAGTACAAGATGTTGCACAGTTATGGCACCACAACGATGAACCTATACCGAGACCTATAGAGACAGTTGCACTTTCAGTTTCATCCACTATCTCACGGCCAAAAAGGGCAGGTGTGAACATTTTTTTTTCTAAACCTTAGAGAAGCAAAATAAAATTGAACAGTGAAAGGAGGAGTTTCAGGACTCTACCTGTGCCACAACCATCCACTGTGAAGTCAGAAAAATAATGACGATGACGACGACTAAAAGGATGATGATCAAGGTAAAGATTAGGATTTATATTAGAGTCAGACAGAAATGTGTGTTGCTGCTAGAAAGCAGTGATACTGAGGAGGAGGAGGAGGAGAATGGCATCACAGACACCGAGGATGGGGTAGTACTAGAAGGTCACCCACGCCTGTGCACTGTCCCTTCTACAAAACTGTCACAGAATGAAAGGTATATCAAATCAGTATGTGGCACTTGGAACACCACCACAGCCAGCAGCATCATGCCCAGGTTGTGCATTTAACACAATCTTACAGAAAATGGGGATTATTGTAAGCAAACCTCAGTTGTTTTCTGAATATCTGAAGCCTGCAGCTATCATTCTACATACTCTGTCTGCTCAGAGTGTAACGTATAAGATTAAGGGCCTCATTACAACTTTGCCGGTCTGGAAGAAATGCTGGAACAAATGCTGGCAATTCTGGCACTGGCATTTTTTCCAGACCAGCAAAGCAAAGTCAGCCGGTGGAAGCCACAGATGGGGCACCACCGGCATATCAATGCCTGAAGCACTGGCACGGCACCACCGGCATATCAATGCCTGAAGCACTGGCACTCACATAGCCAGTGCTGGTGATTCAGAAAAATAAACACCCCATGCAGTCCTATGGGACTCCAAGGGAACGGGAACTAACTGGCTCTCCGCCACCCATAATAGCCCGGTAATACTGGGGCATCGGGAGGCAGAGACGGTAAGTGGAGTTTACCGGTATCCGGCGGGATATCGGCAAACTCCTAAAGAGGGCCTAAGCAAGGTTCATAGATATGTATAGCACGATTCTTCCAAAAATACTTCATCTTATCAATGCTATAGTCAATACTTACGAACTTTAATTGGATCTTTTTGATAAAACATTATATTCAATATCCTTGCATCCCATTTTATCAAGATATTCTAGTTGCTCTGATCATGCCTCTATGTATTCCATTAAGCCATGCTTTTCTAATGTTGTGTAGCAATCCTTGTCTCAAAATGTAGTGTTGCCTGTGCATCAGTACTATTTCTGACCTTTGTCTGCTGGTTTGGTTATTATGTTGCTTCAGTACATAGAATGTTTAGGGTCTCTTTCTTGCTTTGTGAAATGAAATAATATTTGTTCTTGTGTTTCTGGGATGCTATTTTTGTGTTGAAAATATCTTAGATAGCTTCCATAAAATGATGCTATAAGACCTATCACATTGTCTAGTGGTAAGCAGGGTAAACATCTGGGCCTTCCTTGTCATCTGCTTGATGTTGTAGCATTTATGATTATGACTTGTTCTTGAGTAAGCCTGTACATCATAGTCATCTCCATCATAAAGATCAGCAAAGTTAAGGACATCTTCTCCAAATGGTATATACTAATTTCAGACATCGTTGTAGCTGTTTCCAGTCTTTTGTTCCTATATTCTGCTGAGGTAAGGTATCAAACTATTATTTTAATTGAGATACCTGCAAAATGTATAGATATCTGTAGGGATTTGCATGTAATGATTGGTATGCCTGGGCCTGAATGTAAGTCTTTGCTAAGGAGCATATGCTTGGTTATTACTGTGTCAGTTAAATTAGATTACCAACGTCTGTTGTTTGTATCTGATGTTGCATTTGGCTCCAATGGTAACTCCTATTTTCTCTTATTTCCTTACTTGACCTCACTCCCTTCGGACACCGGGAAAGCTAGATCTCACTTGGGGTGACCTCCCCCCTTAGGGTACAAAGTATTCCCAATTGACAATTCTATAACATCTCTCTTAATATCAGAGTCACACGCCTTTATTAGCTATAGGGGAGGGGAGCTAATCACAATATCAATATACAGGACCCTTTGAATGTTCCTAGTTTGGTTGCTGACCCTTCCCTGATGGCCAAAACTCAGAATCAATAGCGCTGTGCCTCTCATTACAGAGACGGATGAAAAAGGGCTGAGTCCCTTGCCTGGATGGGAGGAGCAGGTGTGGTGTGAACCAGCTATGCGATTGCAGCCAGCCAGAGCAACGTCGAAATCTGCCATAGCCTGCATTACAATGCATGCCCAGGCCATCCTGGAGGTTGGACCATGTCACATAAAGGGTAGGCAGAGAGTCTGCGGAACACTGCTGAACCCAGGAAGACCAAAAGCCTGAGACGCAGAGGTCCCTAATGCTGAGACCGAACCAGCACTGAAGCAGCATACCAACGTGCCCCGAACAGCAGCACCGGGACACAGGATGAACAAGGGAACCAACAACATGAGAAGCACCATTCCCATGCTGCTGGAGTGACTTCCTCCCCTGCAGAAGAGCAGCAAATCAAGTGGGTACATTTGTCATGCTGCGGAGAGAGGGAGGAGGTGGTAATTCTCCACAACTCCCGGGAAAGGAGTAAGAGTAATTATAAACTGGATAGAGTAACCAAAGACCCCTGGGGGCTATAAGAACCAGGAGAGCAATAGAAACACCCCAATGGTGTTATCCTGAACCCGATAACACACAAGGGGTTACCAGAGAGCACAAAGCATGAGAAGCACACCGAGGGGTGAACCAGAACACAATAACCTATGACGGTTTAACAAAGAGCAGAATGCATGAGAAATGCCGCAAGGGGATGATCCTGAATTAAAGGATCTGCAGAGGCAAATTGTCCGTGAGAGAGTCCAGTCTGCTGCAGTGTGAGCAGGAGAGAGGAGCTGCAGCTATGGTCTATGGTCTGCGGTCTACGGTCTTTGTTTCAGTGTGCCAGTGTGCCTTTAAGGAAAAAGGCACAACTGCCTTTAAAAACATCAGAAGAGCGCGGAGCGCGCGCGGAGTCCGTGAGAGAGTCCAGTCTGCTGCAGTCCGCTGCAGACTGCCGCGGCTGTCGTCAGAAGTTAAGTCTATAGGTAAGTGACTTTCATGGGGGACAATAGGCCGTGGACAAGGCTTAAGTTAAAACAAACCCAAATATCCTTACCTCTAATTATCAGTAAAACCATGGACACTGAATTGCATTCAAATAGAATTTTTAGAAGTGACCTTGAAACGGAAAGTGAAGCAAGACAAAGTCAACCTCTCGATGAAATCAAGGGAGGAGCTGAGAATAGCAGGTCGAGACTGACCAATCCCGTACTTTCAGCTATTCCAACCGCCACTTTAACCGTCCAATGCATCACGCCCACAACCTCGGAAGAGTGCACAGCTGGCGCAACGCCGGACACGATAGAAGCCCCACCTTTTGTAGAGCCCGAGACGGCGAACGCGCCGGTTTCCAATGAAATCGCAACTGAACTTGCTCCAGCCAAGACGCAGGTCGACGTATGTAGAGCCACCATTATAGCTAATTCAGACGTGGAATCATTGCCAATACCGAAGCAATTAAATCTGCATGATCATGCATCGTCTGCTAATGCGAACGTACGCGAGTCTGCTGAAAGCTTAGTGGTATTGAAGAGCAAAATGGCAGGAATGGCTAAAGCCTCCAGCAAAGCACGCACTGAATCTATGAATTCACACGCACAATTTATCAATGATGATAACGACAGCAACGGCAGGAACAGCAGTACCGCTAGGATAAGCATAACTGAAGACAAAAATCCGAGGAATGGAACTAAGCACTTGGAAGCTGATTCCAGCAGAGACATTGAGACAATAGAAGTGATCGAGATAAATGCGGAGGCATTTCAATCACCATTCGATGTAACAGACAACGAACTGCTCGCACTCGAAGTGCCACACATTGCACTTGATCCAAATTTACTGAAATTCACTTTTCCACCATCTACCAAACCACGAGAAATCCATCGGACAGAAAGTACGCCAAAACTAAAAACCTTAAATGGAGCCAAGAATTGCAACCAAACTACGGCAACCACGATGACAAGCAATGTAAATGTGTTAAATCCCTCACAGTCACTAACTAGTGGCAACTCAGAATTCGGTGCAATAAGTAGCATCCAGCCCCTTGGTCTACAACAAGGCCTCTGTAATGAATCACAGCTAAAAGACACAGATCTGGCAGCGCGAGAAGCACGCCTGACAAAAAGACTCTTAGCCGATTTCGAAGAAATGAAAGACAGATTAACAGCAAGTTTCACTCTTGGAGCCTCAAGCAATAACAGCACTACGGAAACTGTCTCCGACATAAATTTTGAAGGAGACCAAGAACGAACTATCAGCGACAAAGCATTAGGTCTGAAACAGACATCTTTGGATCAGAAGCGCAAAGCAGACCGCCTCAATTTAAATCCAGCAATTGACACAACTCCATGCCCAAAAAGCCATGGAACTCACTCTTGCACTATTGCCAGTTCTCACCCAAAAGCGCAAAGACAGGGGGGAAAAGCAATTGATGTGGCAATCCAACAACGGCCGAAAAGTACCCCTTCAATCACTATGAACGAACAGAATACTTCAAGCAAAGAGAACACTGGCAGCTCACACTGTAAAGTTTCTGATTCAAAATCGAACCTATCAGTTGCGGCTGCCATAGAGATCTATAACAACGTTTTGGCTGCAACTTCTCTTGCCTTGATTCCATTCATAAAACTTTATGAAAGCCTGAATGAATCCTCCCAAAACAACGGAGCTATCATGAGACACTTAGATGATAAAATAAACAAAATTGAAACTGAATTCGTGGCTTTTCAATTAAGACAAGAAGCCGAAAATACTCAGTCTACCGAACACATGAGCAGGCACTTTGAACAACTGCTGACGGAACATAAAGGATCCAAAAAATGCATTGAAGAAATGTTTGAAAAATTAACACAAATGCAAGCACAAGTAGTAGAGAAAAGAGATAACACTAAGGAAAGTAATGGAAAAATAGACATAGGGATACAATGCACATTGGACGTAGAAACACGTGACACAGGAAATGCAATTAATAATTCAATCTTAGTCACTGATCCAATCTTGCAAGCTCCCACTGACAGAACAGGAAACAGCTCATCCATGGCTCCGAATAAACGGCCTAACGGAATCACGCCCGAAATAAACAAGATTGCTAATTTCTCAAATCAATCTCTGGCAGAGGGAATCAGTGATTCAATCAGATGCAGCGAGACAAACCCGAATATGGGGAAGAGTTCCGAGCAGCCATCATGTTCCTTCGCAAAAGCATCATATGGCATTTTCAGCGGCCCCGCCAAAAATCTTGAGATTACGACAAACAAAGAAAAATCAATCCCAGAGACAAACAGCCACCCAAAGAAAAAGCTAGAAAAAAAAAGAACACGCAGACTGTCCCTAAACACAGAAGCAACATCAAGCAATTCATAAGAAATTTGACCACGTCGGTGAAATCAAAGTCTACCGCAAACAAAAGTTCCAGTAAATCAAATACAAATAGTAATGTGAGAAAAGCTGAGATAGTAGCTGAACCAAAGTACAAATCGCCTGCAAATCCAAAAAAGCGGATGAGAATCGATTCAGACCAGAGATCTTCTGATCTCGGAGATCTAATAGAAGACCTATGTAACTTGTCTACATATGACGACAACGAGGCTGAGGATTCTCCTCGAGGTTCTGCTGTAGTCCTGATAAACGTGTCGACAAGTAGTATAGACTCACCAATTCAGACAAAATCTGGGAAGCCTCTTTTAAAGAAAAAAGAAAGCCAGAAAAGTGATATAGGTGAGGTCGGGGAGAAACAAAGAACAATTGTCGAATCTTTGTCTGGACAAAAACGTGGAACACCGGAGTTTATCTCCAAGTCAGCAAACAACTTTCGTTCAGACTTAAATCCAAAACATACGTCCGCCTACAACTACAAGTCCTGTAATGACTTACATGACTTACCCCGAACAGCACTTAAGGCATCCTATCAAAAGATCATGATCGAAAACATCTTCCAAAATGAATCAGATGTCAACTTGAATCGTGGAAACATCTTACGTCTACTACATGCAGTACCAGCGCTAAGGAACATCAGGTCCGACGATATTCGTATTGTCGAATACTTTTCGGAAGAGCGAGTTGACATTGTACTTCTCCATATATATTCCCAAGCAGTACGTACAATGTTACTAACTGCAAAGCAGGATCTATTGTGCTTAGGATTTGAAATCTCACTTTACGATCCAACAAACAATCACGGACCAACAGTGATCTCTGAGAAAATAAAAGCGAAAGAAACTTTGGAACAGCAACGTGATAGTTTGAGGAGACAGTTAAAAAGCACACCACTTAGAAATGCAAAGAAAAGGAACCATGATAACAAACTGACTAAGCTTTAGCGTAAAACCAATAAAAGAAATTGATGCACCTGCGACTGTGATTTCTTGGAACACAAGGGGCTTCAACCATCTATACACCGACTTCCCGGTTGATCTAACAAATAATTTCGCCATCTGCCTACAGGAAACCTGGCTGCGGGTGCCACCAACTAAAGATGGATATGTAACACTGCTAAACCCAGCAGTAAAAAACAGTAAGGGACGTCCATTTTCTGGCTTAATTACAATGATAAAATCAGGAACAAATTGGGAAATAACTGAAAAAATAAACCCAAACAGTTATGTCCAAGGAACACTACTGCAATCCTCGAATACTCAAAACAACAAAGAATACTTATTAATCTTGAACGTGTATTGGAATCCGATAAAAATCTCGACTGATGTATTTATATCTGCTGTAATGCAAATAATAGATACCTACCAACGCACCTGTCTGGACCTTGCAATAATCATTTGTGGAGATTTGAACATTTCGTGGTTTGATGAACACAAGGAACCCATCAAAGAAAATTCGTTGGATGGTCGTCATGGAAATAAAAACAGAACGAAATGGAGAACTGAATTGGAAGCCCGCGACTGTATTATGGCAAATGGTCAAGTGAGAGGTGATATACCACCAAATTTCACCTGGGAGAACATGGGATATAAAAAGATCTTGGATTATTTCTGGACTTCTAGAAATGTGTTTGCAACTATCACCAAGCTTCAAACTATACCTACAATCAACAGTGACCATTACCCACTAGTAATGTCTTGGCTTTTGAAACATAAAAAGAAATGTGGGACTAACAGCAAAGCACTTGAAGTAAATCATGGGCGAAATCGACTAAGGATAAAAGAATACCAAATTATTAAATTGTCCAATGATTTACAAGCGACAAACTATGATAACGGCGACCAGTTAAACTACATACCGTTGTTACCCAACCTGAATACAGGCTTTGCTAGGAAAGCACGAAAAAATAATAATGATCATAAACATAAGTGGAGCCACACTTTGACAAATCAAAAAAAACAACTAAGGAAAGACATAACCAAATTAAAAAAACAGCATGGAGCGAATGTCTGGTGTCAAATAAAACAGAGAAAACAACAATATCGAAATTGGTTAAAATCTTTCTCTATTCAGAGAGATCAAGAGCGTGGCGAAGAAATGCTGGCCCTGATCAAAAAAAATAATTCAAGGGAAATATGGAAAATCCTGAACAAAGGCACGGTTAATCAAGACGCCCTAATGTCTAATGGAGTGTCCGAAAGCGACTGGATAACGCACTTTCAAAGTGTCTTTACAGAAAAAAAGACACCATACTTAGAAGTGAGTGAAAAAAACAACATAAATTGGGACATAATTGAGTCTAGAGAAAATATTATAACGGCTATATCAAAACTAAAGACCTCAAGAGTCGCTGGACCAGATGGAATCAGCAACACTATGTTAAAAGATCACAGTCAAGCCTGGTCTAAATTCATTTGCAAACTTTTCATGGCGATAGCCGCAAGAAAACAGGTACCGAGCTCATGGACTGAGGCAATAATAGTACCGGTATATAAGAAAGGCAGTCGTGACGACCCCGCCAACTATCGACCGATTGCCCTCCTGGACACTATTGGCAAAGTGATGGCGACTTTCTTACAAAAAAAGCTATCAACATGGGCCAATGAAATCAACTTACCTGATATAAGACAAACTGGTTTCACAAAGGGCGTAGGAGTAGAGAACAATCTTGTGCTGGTAAATCTGCTAAAACTTGATGCCCTAAATAAGAAAGATCAATTATGTATGGCATTCATCGATTTACAGCAAGCGTTCGATTCAATTAATCGAATTAAATTATGGGAGAAGTTAGAAAAGCGAAACTGCCCAAATGCCTTGCTTCAACCGATAAAGGCACTATATTCCAATACAACAATTAGAGTAAGACTAAACGCAAGTGGAGACCTGTCTAAACCTATTACTACCTCTAGAGGAGTAAAACAGGGATGTCCACTTGCAGCCACCTTATTCAAACTCTATATTGCTGATATCTCTACTGCACTGGCTAGTGTCATCTGCTTCCCCCCAAAAATAAATGGACATCCTATAAGTTATATGATATATGCAGATGACTTAGTATTAGTTGATAAGACTCAGATTGGGCTACAAAGGCTCTTGTCAAAGCTTGAAGCCTACATGAATGATAACGATTTAACTATCAACGTGAAAAAAACAAAAATTATGAGGTTTGGCAGTGATCGAGTTGCCAAAAAA
This sequence comes from Ambystoma mexicanum, assembly GCF_040938575.1. NCBI lineage: Eukaryota > Metazoa > Chordata > Amphibia > Caudata > Ambystomatidae > Ambystoma > Ambystoma mexicanum. The sequence goes on from NC_090935.1 coordinate 1,435,622,407, forward strand.
AAAAAAAACTTCAAATGGCGAATTGATAACAATATTCTTGAAGAAGTCAATGAAATTCGATATTTAGGAATAATGATGAACATCTCGATTCGTGAGCAGAGCTGGGTTTATGATCTATTACAGCGGACCAGAATGTTGGCCCTACAAGGAGCAAGAATACACTCGTTATACGGAAAATTTTCTGTAGTACCGCTACGTACGTTTTACACCCAAAAAGTGATACCTACAATAACGTTTGGGACAGAAGCAGGCTGGAACTTGGATCTAAAGATCTGGCCCACCTTGGAAGGCTTATTCTGGCGCCAAGTCTTGAGATTGCCAAAATACCTCTCAATGACCTTAATACGCCACGAATTGGCACTAGAAAGCTTATACGGAACAGTTCTATGGAAATCTATATCACTGTTGCGAAAGATGGAGATGTCGAACTCTGCACCTGCTTACAAAATCTTAAAATCTGAAGGAACACACCAACATATGGGGCTGCTCTTAAGATGGTCTGAGAAAGTGAAAGCCATCTTGCATAGTGCAAACATTTCAACGGAAACCCTGATGAATCGCCCACAGATCGCGAGGGTAAAATTAAAAGAATGGTTATGGATTGACAACGTGAACAAACTCGATACAATGCCAACAGCATTGAATTTTGGGCCGACAAAGAATAAAGTGGACAATATGCCAAACTACCTATGTCAACTTCCATCGAGATATCATAGAGATAAATTTCTTAGACTCAGATTAAATCTGCTGAAAACAAACCACATGCAGGTGACGAGAAAAATGAAACCAGACACTGAAGAAGCCTGTCGGCACTGCAATCTTTTTGCAGAAACACTAAAACATCTGACAATCGAATGTGTGGCCCTAAACAAGTTACGTTCCATCCATTTGAGTAAATTTAAGCCAGTAAACGAAGAGATGGAAGATCTGTGGTTTCGGATACTGAGTGGAAGCTCGACACATCTTACCTGTTCAGTGATAAACTTTCTAGACAGAGTCCTAATCTGAAAACATATGAGCGAAATTGTTAATGGAAAGCGTCACTAATGATCTAAGGAAAAGTTGTAATAAAAGTTTTTGTAAAAACTAGATATTACAAATAAAAAAAAAAAAAAAAAAAAAATTGTAAACTTAAGGAACAAACTTCCTATCTTAAACAAGGCTTTGTGTGGAGCTGTCAGGGGTCCCCTTCTCTGTAGAAACTCAAGGAACTTTGTTGTGAACTGCTAAATTAAACAGAAGCCTGGAAACCAGAAGAAAAACCAAGAGACATTTGAACTTTGTTTTTTAACTGTAGAGTGGGCTAAGGGCCTGGAAAACCCCATGTGTGGTTGGTGTCATGCCCCAAGCAGCACAAGCCAATAAAGGGGAGTATGATCAATCTGTATAGGCTAAAACCTTTTGTTTCCTTTGTTAGTGATAGGGCCAGACAGAAGGATAGCACAGGTTTGGACAGAGGATGAGGTTGATTTACATAAGATGTCCTGATGAGCACCTTTCTTTTATTTTGTAGCTAAAAAAACACACCTTAGACGCAGAGCTAGGTGAGGCATTTTCTTTTACTTTAATAAACGCAAGAGTCTTTAAACATGTCTAGTTGTCCTTCTCCTGTTTCTGACCCACCACAGCATTCACAAAAAGAATAAAGGACTGAGTCACCAAACCTGTCTTCAAACTAATGAAGCTGGAGTTCATGAGAGATCTCACTTTGACAATCTTGGTGATGGCAACACAGAGTCTGAGAACAGCTTCTCTTTCCAGAGCAGATTCTATGCCAAAGAACATTTCTACAGTGGAATATCCACCATTGTAGCCAAACTAACCAGCAAATTAAAACAAAGAATTGTATGGTCAATATCATTTCTTTTCTACTGAAAACATGTCCTCTTTCAAATATACATTGCCATTGATGATAAATGGATAAAATAAAAATGTTATTTTGAGTTCAATATTGTGTTTAGGTCTGTTGACTTGGCATTGTCTATTAAAGTATTCATTTTGTGTCTAAAACATTGGAAATGTTAGGTGAAGAAAATGCAAATCACATAGTAGATAAAAACTTCACATTGCTACAACTGAGTGTTGCTGGACTCGAGTATGAGCATCAAATATTTAAGAATCAAAAGAGCTATTGTACACTCAAACACAACCTTGTGGCCTAATAATCTCCATAATTATACTAGTATATAGGCTGTATAAAACTCTTCTGATGGAACAGCGAAATGCTCGTCTACCCTGTCTACCTCCATTCTGGTTCCATTGCTGAAAGTATTTTGCTAAAACCTTCAGAATCATGACAATCTATAAACTTTTTGAATAAAATCACAGAACAACAAAAATTGAAAATGCATAATATAAACTATTGCTGGGATTTGAAGAGCTTACAGTTGGTCGATGCCCCTGCTGTATACATCTTTGTGAAAGACCAAAAGTAATACATTTCACATAGATAATTAAGCATAAATATAGGTTACTTGACAATAATATGATGTGCAGTTTCACGTAGATCACACACTACTATGCTAAGGCATGATTATAAAATGAGAATTAACATGCTACATTAAAATGGTAATATGAGGTTACAGTGATAATTATGTTGTGATGTACACTGTGCATTCTAATCATTAAAAGATCCCATACTTTAGAATGTTCTGAGCGATGAATGCTCTCAAATGATTATTGCAAGTGAGTTTGTCATGTATAAAATAAGTGCCTGGGTGAGGAAGAGGGAAGTGGTGCTGTTCATCAACAGGACCTTGACCTATAAAAATCTAATGCTGAGCAGACGTCAATGAGAAATAACTTTTAAATTGGAGACAAATGAAATAGAAACTGAGAAGAAGCAGCAAGGACAGGGTACATCTGGGAATATTCGGTTGTTATAGTATCCAAGTTCATGTACGTAGACCGTTGGCCTTCATCTTTAGCATAACGGAAATGGTCTACCATTCGCTGCACTGAGAACATAAGGCAGTGCAGCATTCCACAAGATGATCAGTTGCAAGCTATCTAACGCCAATAAGGTCTTCCTTGTTTTGATTATTTTGCATGCAGCAAAAACAGAATTTCACCCCCTGTCGAGGATAGATGGCAGAACTCAAGAAAAATGGAACCAGCTAGCATTGTGTAAGTACACCATTTCTTTTCAATTACAATAGAGAAATAGTATGTAATTCATCCAATAGAGAAGGAGATTATTAATGTATTAGTATAGACATAAAAAGAACAATAATGTAACATATATTCATGAGGGCTGAATAGTAAAGTTTTATTTTTAAACCAACAACTATATCTTCCTAAGCGGTCTTTGTCATGGAACTTAATATTCCACTGGATGGAGTACCCAGGCATCATCTAAATGTATCACTCGTTAATGGTCAGACAGTGATGATGACGATATGGGAAGACTAGGCAGGGGCAGCGTGACAGTTCCCTTTCCTACTATCAAAAGCAACACAACTATAGACATTCGGAACACCACTCAACTTGCACGCTTTTGTCGGATCTTACCTGCCATGTAGATAACTCACTCATACCCCAGGTGCTTTACGCGACACGCCCTTCACCTGGTCAGTTGTCACACACATTTACGAGTTGTGGATTTGAACGTCAGTCGATGGAGCATTGCGATTTACAATCGCCTATTTTAAAAGCCTCGTTTTGACCTGGGATTGAGGCTTGGCATAACAACTGTGTTAGGAAGGATTTTCTTTAGGAAACTTTCCCTTCATATTCCATTGACCCCCAAACTTGTTGCTTTTGTTTTTGAACCTGTTCTCACTGTTTACAGGGAAGTGAAGCCTTCAGCCTCAGTGCGCGGGCCTTTGGCTCATTGTGTTAGAAGGAAACTGATCAGTCCTACAGACTCTATCATTACTGGCAAACTATGTTTCCCTTTTGTCTTTTTACCTTTTAGGCAACATTTTGACAGTACACACAGCATCTTACAATGCAGTGCAGTGCAGTGGGGACACTTTTCTATCACCCTAGTCTATTACACTTGCGATTTTGGGATACTTTTGTATGCGCTTAAAGACAAGCTGGTAGCAGCAGATACCTTTTTACCAGTTTTGCATTATTTTAGTGTGCACATTTGTGTTTACCATTTGGCTACTAAATGTAGCTAGTGCCCAAAATGGCTGTGGAAGGAGATTGGTCACTTGTTCTTTGGCCATATTGTTGGTTGGCCTTCTTCCTGCATACTCAGGTCAGGAAATCCCTTGAATGGTCATGCATTCACCAGAGAAAGCTGCTGCTTCTTTCATGGGCTACTGCTTGCCTGGTCTGTGTGGACCCAGGATGTGGGTGGGACTGTCTGGTCTCACTCCACATCTGGGGCGCCTGTAAGTCTAGGTGATTGGACCACGGATGGCTGTTGGCTGTTTGAATGCTGCAGATCCTTACCATTGATGGGCTTAGACTTGCTTCCAGCCAGGATTTAGGATAAGAAGAGGATTTGTGCAGCAAATTCTTGAGATCAGTGTCAGAGCCAAATGTCCTGTGTAGTAGAGCAGCTGACCGAAGATCCATGGACAACACCTGAAGAGGCCCGGCATCCCCTTCCTGCATTTGAAGCTCTGCTGGACTACCTGATCTGCAAAGGCCCTGTGCAGTGCTTCCAACCACCCAGACTCAAAATATTCTTGAGGGTCCAGCAGTCCTGAGACTGGACCACCCAGTAGACTGTGGGCTACCTCAGTAGAATTATGGCAGTTCTGCATTCATCGCGAGATCTTCAGTGGTCGCCAGCTCATGCCACAAGTCACCTTCCTGCCACGTTTCAGCTTTAGAGATTCAAGGAATCCTGCTCTGGAAGGTCTTCTTCGACCGCGACTGGAGAGACCCCTGCCATCGTCGCTGTACATTGACGATCAGTGGAAGTCGCTTCCCTGTGTCCTATGAGGTGTCACAGAGTCCTGCATCAGTTCATTCTACCGCTTTGCTACTAGCCGTCTTTAAGTTGTCTAAGTTATTGTGTGCATTTCTACAAACCTAAAGATAACTACATATGTGTTTGATAATCGGTATTGTAGCATATTGCTACCTGCTTATTTAATTTCTTAGTGTGTGTTTTGAGCCTGTAATAGATTAAGGACTTGATTCACAGAAACGTTTTTTCTAATGGCGCAATCCCATAGGAAATCTTCTGTGAATCAGGCCCATAGTCTTTTTGTGCTCACCAGTCTATATTGAATTATTGTGTGTTTCACTGTGTGCACTTATTGTGGACTCTTGACCCCACTCCCTTTCTCCTGAGAGTAAACCTTGACCTCTCTCCACGCTTACCTTGATTGGGTCTGGCTAACCACACAGAGTTCCTCTGTTCACTATAACTAAAATCCACCAGGCCAGATTCTAGAAATCCATGTTAACAAAGTGGAACAAATATGTTCGTTTTTTGAGCAAATTATAATATTTTAAAATGATGAGGATGCAGACTAAGGGAAATGGTTCCCCTGCATTCAATGAAGGGTGCAAGTTTGGTGCTGTTGCTGCTTCCGCAGATAGATCAAAGGAGTTTTCCCAGCAAGATTAAGAGGTCCAGTGGCATTGTTCCCAGTAAAAAGTTCTAATCCCCTGGATACAATGTTACTGTTTCCCTCACGCTCATTGAAACGTAGTAATCCCCAAGTTTACAAAGTGCATTTTCGGCTGGAAGATCAAATGCTGGAGTCTTCAGAGAGCTTAGTACAGCAAGGCAGTACGTTGGAGGGTCAAGGAAAAGTAGTAACACCCAAGATGGAAGACACCCAACTACAAACTTGTCCCCGACCTTTCAGACCACAATAAAATGGGTGCAGTCCCCCAGATTATCAGCTACATGTGCAGACTCTCACTAAAAGAGTCACCAAGGAAAGGTGAACACACCCATAAAAGCACCCAGTTTCAGTCAGGCAGCGTGGGGGTTCAGGAGAAGGGGGCTCACATTTGGAGAAGGCTGTAGACTGGAGAGTGGTGGAAGGATAGAGGCTGGAGTTACCGATGCAAGTGGAGATATGGCAGCAGTGGAGAGCCGAGGAGATGGTGAAGACAAAGAGAATCAAGGAGGAGGTAGTGACGTCATAGGGTAAGAAATACCAGGGGGATGTGATAGCCAAAGAGGGGGCAGTGATACCAGAAGGAAAAAGATAACAGGAAAAGGTGGGCTCAAACGAGAATGTGAGAGAGGGTAAGAGGGGGAGGAGGTGGTGAGAATTAAGGGAATAGTGTAGGTGGTAATAACATCAGAAGGAGGGCGGTGGCAGTGAGAAGGTATGATATCAGATCAGTAGAGTGGAAAGCAGCAAGACGTGATGAAACCGAGGGTAAAAGAGGGTGTGGCAACATCAGGGCATTGAAGTGACTTGGAGAAGGTAATATCAGAGACTGATATGGTGGAGGTGGAAGAGAAGACACCACAAGGAGCGGGTGGAGGTGAAGTGTGTTAAGGTGGTACAGGAGAGATGGAAGAGTGCATCAGGAAAAGAGAGGTAGACTAAGCAAATCGCACATGGTGGTGGGGGAAGTGTAAAGAGGGAGAGAGAGGATCAACCCCTAATTAGTGCATACAGGATCTGGGAGATCCAGTTGGCCCTATGCAGGACCAGTCAGCAGGAGGAGTAACCTGCTAGGTACAGAGAAATTACTGTGAGACTAGAGAGGTGGGGAAAGAGAAACTAGTAGTAGGAATGCCAGGCCTAACCAGATCCCAAGGCCCAAGTCAAGTTGTATCTACTGGCTACATCCACTGGCAAGTCTGGTCAAAAGGCATTGTAACAGAGTAAGTCATGCGGTACAAGACCCCAGAAAGCCTGCATCTAGCTCATTCCTGGAAACCACATTTGTGTCACCCTCATTCATGGAACACTGTAAAGCGTTGAGATGCCTTTGTTTAGACTGCGTGAACTACGGAGGCCCAAAAGGGCTACATACCAGAACCATGCGGGAGAGACATTGAGCAAGGGGAGATTTCTGCAAAGCAAAAAAGTCAACACAAGTGAGGAGAGAATCAATGTGACCTTTGTTTTTGTTTCCAAATATCCCACTTCATTTGAGAATCCCAATTGTGTAAGCAATCCCCCAATAAACATAGCAAATCCTGACATGCAGTTTTGACGTCATTTGTGTACCTAGGTGGAATCCCGTCACACCAGGTATATGTCAGACACCGAAGGCTTGAGTGGGCTTGTTCCATGTTGTGTGTGGTTTGAAAACGGATAGCTGAAGTAGTGACTGAGAGGCCCTTCCCAGTTGCTGACTTTTCTGACTTGCTGAGCGCAAATTCCCATTGCCTTTTGTGCCTCTAATATATTTGAGTCCTACTATTCTGATGGGGTCCCCCATCAGTGCACTGACAGCCTCTGAGTACTCAGGCTCTACCACATAGTACTAGTGCCTGGAGGGAGCAGTGTGAAGGAGCCGAGTGAAGCTGGGGGACATTGGCCAAGGATTAGGGCACTGGTTATCATCCTGAGCAGCACTTCGCTCCAGGATTTGTGCCGTAGGGGAGTGCAGATAGATAAATAAACCACACCTGCTGGTGTGGTCCCTTGGCTGGTGCACTCTCAGAGGGCTGACCACCTCACAGGATACTGGCAGCTTGCAGGACGTTTGGGAAGACGTTGGGCGATATGCAGGGCTGGGCAATCTGCATGTATAGTGCATGCAAGCTTTGCCCACCACTGACTCCAGGTTAGGTTATGGCATGAAGGGTTTCTATTGCACCAATGGCCAGTGCTCACCATGCTTCTCACCTCCATGTATGTAGGTGCTGCACATTATTATTCCCGCAGAAGGGATAACAGAGTGGAACCCAAATGCTGGGTTTAACTTTTATTTTTTGGATATTACCACTACCAATTTCCCGTTGCACTCAGCACCGCAATGATGAGACACCCAGAGAGGTGGATCAACCGTGCACCTCAGCTCACCGGGTAGTCCCAAGCTGCTGGCATGGCACATAAATGGGGATTCTGTTGCCCATTGTTGCCATATGTAAGCTATTGTTTGTGGACACCTTTTGAGTGCAGGCCTCAAATGGGGACTCCCCTTTATGGTTCTAGACTGTGGAGAGTACCAGTGCTGGAGACCCCTCGCCCACAGGGGCTCCGGGTCACTGCCGATGATGTTAGGTATTAGTGAAGCATTATTGCAAGGCATTTAGTAAGCCAAGGTAGGTCCTGAGGGCTGAGTGAAATCTGAGCATGAGATGTTATGTGTTATGGTCCCATGCGATAGGAAGGGTAAGTGCCAACTTCCCCAGTACTCTTGCGGGTAGGAGAGGGGATGTGAATGTTTGATCCCACTCTCCCTAACCTCTGGTTGCAGAGGCAGCTGTCCTGTTGTGTGATAGGGTGTTATGTTCTGTGTGGTGGCCTTTCAGTATCTAGGCTTAGGATCATTTATCTCTGTACTTGACAGCTCTGCAGGCACTCCAAGGTGCAGGTTAGTGGGCAAGGATGTAAACATACTCACAGGTTCTAGTATGAGGTTTAGGAAAGGCCTTGTCTGAATACCGCTGCAGGTTTGGTCTTGGCTCCATGTATTTTCAAGCTAGCTGTTGGACATTATTTGGTTATTAGAACCACTCCAGGGGGTACCCCACGCCTGCTTGGCATCTATTGTTTGTATGGCTTCTGTTTTTTGCGAGTGAATGGCTGCATCTGGTGATGCTGTGTGCCTTGTGACACACTTGCGGTGTGCCTGTGTGCATGGTTGTTCATATTTGACCCATGACAGGTTCACATAAGCCTGGTGACCTGTACTGTGTCGTATCTATTGTAAAGGGTGCGGATCTGTAGATTGAGGGCCAGTTTTGTGGTATATCTTTGTGTAGATAGGTCTGGGTAACTGTGTGCAGTGTATCATTCTCAATGTGTGGGTGGTGGCACAAGTCTGGACTTCGGCCTGTTACTGAGTTGAACGCTGCCTAGGTTGGCATGTCTACCCGCTGCACACTCTTTGGTTTGTGCAGTGCTGTTTGGTATAAAGTTGCCGAGGTTGGCATCCGCAGACTCTGCACCCTCAGGGAAGGTGCTTCCTTGCCCACATGGGGATGAGTGTCCTTTGGTTCCCAGCTGGTAGTAGCCCAGGGTGCTTGGTGTGTGCTTTGGTAGAGTTGGGATGAGTGAGCACTGGTGTGACCATGGAGCCCTGTGGGTCTTGGTTGTAGGTTCCCATAGAGGAAGATGTTGAGAGTGTGGCCACAAGGATCATGGCAGGGAATTGTCATGGTTGTATTTTAAAATGTAAGGAAGGACGACATAGCATCTTAGATTCAATGTCTGCGTTGTCTTGCTGCCCATCCATGAGTTCAGGTAGAATGTGTGTGCATAGGTATGACTGACAGCTCAGGAGAATATTGGTGAATGTCCTTCATAAATGCTCTGACAGTGTCAGTTGGGAATGGCAGTATATGAGGATGGCCGCCTGATGGTCACTCTGTGTAACTGTAGTCAAGAGTAACGAGAGCGTTAAATATCTACAATGACCTATTCTGGTCCTTCTGCTAAGAGGCTCACAGCTGAGCTGTGTCTGGACTCTAATCCCTCTTCAATCGGTTACAATAGACAGGAATGTTTTTTTATTTTTATTTTGGCTTTTAAAGTTGTATACAGGAAAACAAAAGAGACAAGAGGAAAGGGGTATGTGTGTTTTTGCCTTTTAATCAGGAGGAGACTAACATAACGCTGAAAATACAATAAGCAGACAAAGGGGCATACATATAGACAACAAACACCAAACTATGCAAAAACAAACACTGAAGTCCAAAAACTGCAAATAAAACTGCCCAATTAACTGACATCATTCAATTAGAACGATGGGCCTTCACTGGGCCTAGTAAGATCATTGTTTTGTTCTCCCCTGTTCCCCTCCCTTGCCACGCTCTGAAACACTTGTATACGAGCACGATAGAAATAAAATATCAATATCAATATCAATTGTAAAGCTGCTTGTAAAACACCTCCCCTCGCAGCCTAGCAAGGCCCACAAAGGTAAAGTAAGTCAGATAGCCCTTTTCCAGACCCTTGAACCTGCTCTCCATTTGAGGGCTCTGATTGGCTGAACAAACTCGACACATCAGTCCCAGAGGACTTTGAATGGTGGAACGAACCCAAAGAATAAGTCGAAATTCAACCCGAGGCTCCTGATTGGAGCGTGAATCAATGTTCGAGACCGGGAATGCTGCCACCAATTGGACTTGGGATTCTACAGCACCTAAAACCCATTGCTCACTCGCGAGATAAGAAGAATTGTGCACAATAGATTTCAGGGGTCGCATTTAATGAAGTTTGCTCATTATTAACTATAACGATGAGCTGAATCTTGGCCTTCATGGTTTGTAGGTGCAAGGTTTTCAATTTTCAATTTGCTAAGAATTCATATACACATCACGGACACCTGCTATCAGCTCGTACAGATTATTATACCTTCATGAGTTTCACCAGGGAAATAACCACAATTAGATATGCTCCCATGTCCACTCCTAATTCTCCTGCAAATCCTCTTCACAGTATTTCTCTCATGCATGACTGCTTCACTCGCTAATATTATATAGAATTTGTTAAAAACCCAATCCTTAACTTAAAGGTGCTTTGGAGTCATAGAACCACAATTCATACGCCCTCTTCACCCGCACCTCGGCTCACAACATCCACAGGCTCCAAGTGATCCAGAACAATGCAATGTGTGCAGCTCTCAACATCCCTCGAAGGGAGCACATCTCCGAGGCGCGAAGAAGCGCTGATTGGCTACCCATGCAGGAAAGGCTCATCTTCAAAAGACTCTCTATGACCCACAGATGCCTTTCCAATTCAGCCCTTCCCTACCCATCGCAGTGCTTCGTGAGAGCCCAATCCACCACCAGACCTGGGAGAAAGGCCTACACCCACAGACATGTCCCTCCCACGTCCAGGCGAGCAAAAAGTGGAGGCGCCAGCTTCTCCGTGGCTGCACACCGATGGAACGCACTCCCTCCACACCTAAGAATGGAACAATCCAGAAAGGCACTGAAAACATGGCTGTTCACCTAGAACTACTGCTTTTGTTCACGTGTAATGCTGGCTTGCCGGCCTTTCCAAAAGCTGAATGTACCTGGTTGTAACAGCGCCTCGATGCCTAAGGGTTATGAGCGCTTAATAAATTAAAAAAAATAATAAAGAAATACATAAATATACTTAAATACTTAAACACTTTCACTGTGTCCACAGTCACAGTCACAGTTTGTAGGTCACTGACAACAAGGCATGGGAGGAGTCCAACCAAAAACATCCTTAGCAGGTGGACAACCCCGGAGACCCTAGAATGTCTGCTGTGGGATCAAAGTCAGAAGATTCTCAGAGAGCAAATGGGTTGAACAAAATGGCGCTCATCCCGCATTCTGGAATGCTTTGTTGGTTCTCGTTCTTATATATCTTCTCCACACACACTACACCCTCAGCCAAGTCTCTGTGATTTCATATTTATATAGCAACGCGCGAAACACATATTTCCAAATGCAGGTTGCTCGGGATCGCTTCAAACCGTCTGCATAATTTGGTGTTCTGCCCAGGAATTATAATCATTTTCTGGGGTGGAGATGGATTGAGGGAGACAGGTTTTCACTTGGAAAAAAAAAAAGACTTGTCCTTTCGGTGCCAAAACCCTCAGCAGATCATCAATTACGGTTGATGATTTCGGCGCGCATTTCTGCTCAGAAATGTGCTTCAGCAACTCCACAATTGCTGACAGTTTGCAATAACTGCAACCTGTGGGTGTGTTTGAACATCTGAGCACCACAGAGATATTCAGAGATATAGCGGAAATCCCCACGCGATATTGCTGATGCCTGACATCTATAGGAGGGCTGGCGCGAGACCCGGAGCTGCCCTCTGCTGCCACATGCTTTACTGTCGGTACGTGCACGCAGGCCGGGAATGCTGTCAAAAGAAACATCTGTGTCCTCAGTTGCCGGCACTTCCAGTTCCCCTCATGGCTTCTGGTCAAAGCCAGAATCACGTTCAAACTCGTGTGCCCTATACACACATGCCTCTCGGACTCTGCCACCTTTGCCGTACTTTCAGAACAAATCTGCTCCCTCCAAAACCAGCTGAAATAGAAGCTGAAACGTCTGCGCCAACTTGTTTCGCTCAAGGGCCGAATGTACCACACAAGCGCCATACAGAGAGTCGAACTATCAGAGTGAATGTCCATCGGTTCACAAATTTGAGTTAAAAAGATGCCCTTAAAGTTGTCATTTTTTATTTATTACTTTTTTTACTGTGAGACATTATGACTAGCCCTTTTAAAACTGCACAAATCATGATGGATAGACAAAAACAATACCACAGAGGCTTCACACACCTGATATGACGGACTTGGTGACTGACTAACTTTAGGCCAAGCAACACTTCATTAAATGTCTTGGAGAGCCAGAAATAATGTCCTAAAGGGCCGCATGTTGTGCACCACTCATTACGGGAACTGAAAAACCTGTCTCCGGGGCGATTGGCTGAGAGAGCTGTTGTGGCGGGTCATGTTGCAACCCAGGCCTTTAAGCTCTAAATTCCAACTATTCACAAAATCGAGTTTAATCTATCTTGCCTTTTCTGAGAAACCCTGATCTGGCTACATTTGTGGTGTGCACATTAGAAGATACTTGATAAAATGACATAGAAAGTACATTTCAACCAACACGGTATACAACATAGCCTTATTGCCTGGCACTGTATTATGTATTACAGCAGTAAGGGCTATTTTAGTGGGAGGGAGGGAGCAAACACTTTGCATACATGTTCGGAGGTAGCGAGGGAGACACTTGGACGGTGGGAGTTTACAGAGCGCATCGCGCAGGCTTATAATCGTAGATGTGTTGCTAGATGAGGGGCAAAGCGAGCAAGTGGAAAGATGGGAATTATTCGGTCATGGCAAGAGTTTTCAGCTCCTCTTTTAAAAAGACTGTAGGGAAGGGGCGCTCTCAAGTTTAGGTACAGAGTTTCAGCGGTTGGGGGCGTAGATTGAGAAGGCCCGTCTCCTGCCCTTCTCCTTGGTGATAAGAATCCGGACTACATTCATCAACGAAATTGACAAAGCTGTTCAAAATCTCCCAAATATTTATCACTGCCATCACTGACATTATACAAGTTTGAAAGTTAAGTCATTTTTTGGCTGACTAATTTATTTCTGTTGTGAATTCACCCTTTACTTTCGTCTAAGTGAAATATACTAGCAATGACATCTGAGGTTGACTGATCAGCACTTACCGAAGTTCATATTTGGTATTTGGCCGACTACCAAATAGTTTACATTTTTGGCCGAATAGAATAGTTGTATTTTTAAATAAATCATGTTCCAAACTTTAAAAACAATATATTTTTTTTAAAAAGTAAAGCACCGTTACAAATATGTGTTCCCCTATTTTATTAATTTCTCTTCATTTTAATCAACATGCCATCCTTATTTAAAGCTTCCAATCCAGAAAAAAAGCAGATTAACAACAAAAGCAGGTACCAGATTATGGGTGCATGTTGCGCATGAAAAACACCAGTGCTAGTAAAACAGCATTCTTCAGAAATGCAAAGTGCTAGGTTGCAATGAATGAAATGCATATTTCAGATTGCAGACACCATTGTGAATCACTGTGAATCGCAAGTAGTTCAAGCTCTTCCAAGATGCAAGGTAGTTAACCTCAGGCATCAACATTTGCACCTCAGCAGTAGCCACTGGGCAGTGATTCTTGACTCCTGGCGAGTAAGAAATGTGTTCTCGGTACGTGGAGAATTGAGGACAGCAAGTGTCCTTTTATACCTAGTTGGTAACTGGCAACTTCAGGTTTTTAATCATGGCTTAGGGGGGAAGCGAGTTTCAAACCTTCCTTGCAGCTCACGCAGAAACATGTAAATGGTTTTTGTTCACTCATGCTGGAAGCAAGTTGAGGGTATGTGTGAGGTGGGTGTATTCCATCTCCCAACTATCCCCCTTTACAGGCCAGAGAAGAAAAAGGACTAAGGGAGGCTGATAGGGTGAGAGCAGGGGGAATCACACGTGGGAAAGCCTGGCACGTGACTGAAACTACCCAGACCCTACAAACTCTAAGAAGTCATGTGCAGGTTGAGAAGTCAATGAATTCCTCCAAATCTTAATCTAGATCTCCTACCCCACCTCCTTCCCACTACACTATAGCATGCAGGGCTCGATTGACTTTTCCACGTCTCACACTCTTCAACCCTCCACCAACACCACCAGCAAATACAGCGCTCTCCATCTCCCTCTGTCCCCACTGAAAGGTCTCTCATCTCGTACAGCTTCCATGCTGGGGCAGAACGGCCAGGACTGTTTCCCAGAAAGCACATTGATTCTGAATCATTTATGAACGCGCGTACACAACAACAAACTGAATATAATCCTGGCACAGATAAAAAACGGAATATAGGAATCATTCGCATGACAGAAAAATGAATAAAGTCACGGCAAGAGAACAGGATTTATTTGAAGAGATAAGTCTTTAAACCTCCTCGAAATGCTAAGAGAGAATTAGCTTTCCTTACGTTTAGAGACAGACTATTCCACAATCTGGGCCCAACGACTGAAAATCTACAATCTCCCTTGAGACACATTATGTCCTAGGGATATCAAGTGGAAATGCATCTTCCGATGTTGAGGCCCAGGCAGGATGGAACAAGTTCAATTTATCTCGCAGATAGCTTGGTGCCAAACCCTTAATGCATTTAAACACCAGGCAGCCAATCTTACATTGTATATGATCCTCCACCGCTAGCCAATGACGGGAGCGGCGGAGGCCTGAGGTTGAGGTATTTTTAGGTACGCCAAACACTAGTCCGACTCCTGCCTTTTGTGCCTTTTGTAGGCGATGGATCTGTTTAGCTGAGACTCCAGCAAGGAGTCTGTTGCAGTGGTCTAATTTCGAATTGACTAGGGCTCCCACGACCACAGCACGGTCAGTCTCAGGCACATAAGGGAGAGCTTGACGCAACAACCGAATATTATAAAAGACTGATTGCACTTTAGCAGAAACGTGGCCATCACAGCCCAGGTCACTCTGCCATATGCATACCAGATTTTTTACCCTGGAAGCATATTTAAGTCTTGAGCCAGAAACAGAGGTGACGGCGGGCTGCTATTCCCCTCCCTTAGATGTTTTGGTCCAAAGAGAATCACCTCTGTTTTCTTGGGATTGAGCTTTTGGGCCATCCAAACCCCTATTTCCAGCCAAACACCTACTTACCTTGACAGGAGCAATGTCCACATCATCGAGTCTGATATACAACTGCATGTCAGCATAAGAGTGGAAACTGATATGATGTTTCTCCAATATGTCCTTTAATGGACAAAGATAGTTGTTAAATAAAAGGGGAAAAAGTGCGGGGTAATTTTTCCAGCCAAAAAGTTGGATGTTGCGCTGAAGTTGGCTTTTTTGTAAATTAGTCAGGGCTAATTTCACTGACAAAGCATGTTCAGGGAGATTTGAGGAGTACCACCTCCTCTCTTGATGTCTATGTTCTGTTTTAAGCTGAGAGAGCGGAGTAGTTTACCAGAACTTGGAGAGTCTCCTGGGAAAACGTATTCTTATTCTCAAAGGAGCATATTTGATACAAATAGTATTCATTATTTGGGACCCCTGTGCAAAGAAACCATCACACCCTTGAGATGGAGCACCGAGACTCAGTACCTCCTTTACCTCATGGCCAGGAACACTATGCAGCTCCTTTTTCTTATGGGCTGATTTTACACCATTGAGTATGGAGGCACAATTTACATTTTTGGCTGCCTTGATGGTAAACAGCCTAAGGTAGTGGTCGGTCCACAACATAGGTACTGTATCAATCATGTCAAAACCCCCTCCTCCTAGCCAAAGCTGCATCCAGCTAGTGGCCGGATTTATGTTTGGGTCAAGGCTGACCGCTCATGTTGATGCAATGTTGCCAATATTGGTTGTAATTTCATCCTCACCTTGCACTGCCTAACATCTAACGGACTCGTCCCCAGCCCTACAGACCTGGATGAGACCGCTCGCCTGTTGAGAAGTTGTCTGAATTCCAGATATCCCTCCTACCGATTTCTCCAAAAGAGCAAAGCTCTCTGACCGCGTCCCACACAGACACCTCATACCGGTCTCTCAACAGACATTTCCCATAAGAACAAACTGTGCCCGATTCCGACTCAAGCTCACCACTCCTCCTTTCCATACACAAACATGTCTGATATTCAGTTATACAGGCAATGTTTACTTTCATTCTCTTTTGTAGTCTTCACTGCATATTTGCCTAGATTGCATAAAATGAGACGCGATAAGGCCTAATTCACAGAAGCATTTTATAATGGCAAACCCCCATTGGACCAAAAACTAGCGCGAGGGGCCAGTGCGGACAGGAGAACGCAGCTAGAACCAAAGCGGAATACGAGCAACTTCAAGTGAACACCAAAACAAGTAAACTGTGTGGGGGAGGTCTTGCAACTTTCTATTTCTACTAGACCGGCATGGCGATAAACCACATCCCGGCCACTACAGATACTTGAGTTCAAACGTTCCCGACTTAAGGGGATTTTACTCCTTCACACAAAGACGTTTTTGTTACTCCCGCACCTATTTACCAGTTGACTGCGAGTTAACCCTTCAAGGTTGGCGTTATACAACGATAAAAGCCTTCCTCTAAATACGGCCCCCCCTCATTTGCACCAAGTTACATGGTCAATTTTTGAAGTCTGTAAACTATTGTAATGCCAATTGTTGTTCATAGCACATCAGCCCTGAAGGATTTCCCGGTAACAACTCTCCCGAAGGAGAATGGGAATGAAACATGTCGGGTTTTTTTCTGTGAGAAAGTTGTCGTGGTTATAATAAGGCATTGAGAGTCGCTCTGGATCCAGAATTAGTAATAGGAAATTATTAGTTACTAAGGAGATCCAATTTAGACATCCGTACTGTGGGTTAATCCAGGATGCTAATGTTTTTTATACATTTGTTTATGTCATTTGTGCTGTCTATCATGAAATTGGATGTCGTTGTTTTAGTTGTGCAATAACCACCACAATAGAGCAGTATTTGTAATCATAATTGTTTTGTTTTGCTTTTTTGACGTTTTTCTTAGTTTTGGTGGCGGTAGTTTTTTCACGCACACATGGAAATTTAGGAGCACGTTTTTCATTTCCACTTATTCTTCATTAGCTTTGCATTTAGTTATTGATTGTTCCTGCTCGAATACATTGCGATTATTGTGGTTGGTATGCTATTTTTAAGAAAAGAAAAATAAATGGATTTTATAACATGTAATTCTGTAATAAAGTATTATAATATGTATATTTTTTCAACCACAGATGTCAGTGTGATTTGTTGTAACTGACGGGGTGTAGCAGCAAGGTTTTCAAATAGTTGAATTTGTATCCCTAAGGGAGTAGTGATGAGAGGAGCTAGGACCCTTCTGTTTTTGATAATACATTTTATGCGGGCATCGTCCTAGGCCTCTCTTAAATAAAAACCCAGTCCTTCTCTAGTTCTACGGAAACCCCCATTGGAAAACACTCTGAGAATTAGGCCTTTTGTATTTGTCAGGAGCCGAAAAGCAAGAAACTATTCGTCTGGAGCAGAATTGCTTTTTTTTCAGCCGGAATTCAGCTGAATACTTAACTGTAAGTCCAATTTCGGTACACCCCAACTTTAAAATAAATGTATCATGTCTTTGGATCAAAAAGAAGAGCACGAACAAGTCACCCAGGAAACACGAGTATCACTGCCTTCCTCAAAGGTCAGACAACTTTCAGAGGCTGGCAAACTGTGTCCTTCCTTCTATAAAACACTCATGGTATTTACTCCTGATTCAGTCAGGAGGTTATTGGGAAGACAGCATACAGATGAATAAACACATGAATCTATTTGACAGTAAACATGGAAAGGACCGGGGTCTGTCTGCTCAAGCAGTCAGTTTAGGGGTTTAGAGCCCAGTGTGCATACGCAGTCATATCATGGCTGAAGGGGGCGTGGGGAATTGAGCGGGACCAGGTTCTGTGGTAAGCGTGAATATATGGGGAATAGAAAAGGATGGGGAGGCAGAGATGTTATTGGCTGTTCTGGTGAGGGGTCGTTTCCCCACTGTCCGAGACACAAGGCCATTTCATTCCACCCAAATGTTCTTGCTTCGTGATGCCATGTCTTCACTCCGCGTATGGCGGGATTTTTAATTGGCGTTCCAAATATGAGGTTCATTTTTGGACTTTAAATATTTGATGTTGATTTAATTGGCGTCGCACTCATTCTGTCCATTCTTTTGTGCCTTTCGTTTTCGATTTTCATTTTCTTTCTGGCCGATCCTTATCTCGGCGCTGTCCGTTGCATTTGACGGTTGCAACCGTTATTTTTTTCTGTCACGACTTTCGTAAAGACAATGGCTGTCATTTTTGGGGGGCTCGGAAAGAAGCTGGAAAGGAAGTAGAGGAGCGTTTCCTTGCAGGGTCTAAGTTTACTCCCTCCATAAAACCTTCCTAAGTGAGTCCCCACTGCACTTTTCCGGCACTTGCTTGTCGTGTTAAGCCCCTTTTGGAAGTCTTTAATTAGTCGGAAAGATACACATGCGTGGCAATGACAGGCTTTAACCGGCAGATGCAGGCCTCGGGGCAAGACGACAAGGCCCTCTGCTATCTGCATCCATATTGGGCAGGGTTCCTCCTCATTATGCACATGACTCATCCGCACTAATGGCCTCACTCGGAATGGCGGACCTTTCATCTCGGCTCTCATCTTGATGGGTTCCTGTTAAACCATCTCATCCACTTGGGTGGTTCATTTTGCTCGTGTCTGTTGTTTTGCAGCTTAAACTTGTTCCCCAAACCCTTGCTGCGATGGCATGCACTATTTCGGACTCCATGAAGCAAGATTCAACGTTGTCAAAGTGTTTCGTCATCGGTCAGTAAGCATTTGACAAGTCATGAACGCTGGAAAAACGGCGGTGGGTACATGTTTAGCTAATTCAGAACTCAACCTCTGACCGGTTTACTTAAGGATATTCCAATTTGTGTCTTTTGATCAATATTCTTGCTAAAATAGAACTTCTATTATTCCCAATGTGTCGTTGGAGTCATTTTTTTCCAGCACCCGGCAATGGGGACTTACCGGGGCATTACAGGTCCCGGTAATTCCTCATTGCCGGGCGCCGGGTAAAATTACTCCCCATTCCCATTCAAGTCCCATTGAACTCAATGGGAATGGGGAGGATGGATGCACTGGCACTGTGTGCAACTCTGCCGGTGCATTTGTCAGGGTCTGTGAGCGGGTACCGTTCTGCCAGCCAGGTCAGACCTGGCGGGCTGAAAGGCATCTGCTTGCAGAACTAGAAGTATACCGGTCTGGTAACAATGGTGCCGGCACCGTTGTTACCAGACCGGCATACTTATAATGAGGTCCAATGTGTTTCCACAAATGCAATGGAAAGTGCCTTGGCACCCTCTTATACTCTGTTGCAGGGAAGAGTCTCCACCAAGAGCTGTCATGTTATGTTATGTTAACTGGTCTTGTACCGCGCACTGCTGCCACTTGATCTCTTGATGCACTGGCGGATCTGAAATGGAAGGAGGGATGTGGGGAGCATTGCTAGTTGGGTAAAGAGGGGAAAGCGCACGAGCTATGATGTGCCGTTGGTAGCTTCAGTTTGGAAAAACCAGTCACTGTGTGCTGGTTTGTGGTATTTGGTGGTAGTTCTGTTATGCTTGGTGTGAATGTGTTTGTATCGTTTTGCGATTGGCTTAGTTTCTTGTTAGGTGTTGTGTGGTCTGTGTAGTTTGTTTCAGTTTGTGATGGTCTAGTGCTTTGCTGCCTTAGAGATATGTTGTATATAGTATTGTGTTTTACGGTGAGTAAGCAGAGTATTTTAGGGTTGTTAGTGGGTTTGTGGGCAGTTGTATTACGTTCTTCTAGGTTCAATAAAGTACATCAACTTCCAGTCATTGGCCATCTCCGAGATGCATTCAAGGCACCTTGGCCCCCCTAGTGTTACAGTCATATTCAACACATTGTTCACCCTCCACCACATCCAAAATGACCACATCGGCCTGCCCATGAACACATCCAGCCTCTGCACGTTGGCCACTGTACTCGGGAGGATAGCTCAGCGGCAACGTGTTCGCCTTGGAAGCAAGACGACGCAGAGCAACACAGGTTTGATCCCATGGTCCGCGCTTAGAAACCTCTGGGTATTAAGCGCGTTATAAATAACATATCATATCATCCTCAAACACTGTCACAGAATTCCCCCTTTCTCACCTGGGAGCGATCCTTGCAGGATTTCTTGGGCAGTGTCTTCTTACGCATGGACCTGGTCTTGTATGAGCCCACGTGAGCCTCTTCTGTCTCCAGCGTGCGTTCAGAGTTCCGGGATTCAGATACTCCGGGATCCAGGAACGAAGAAGGTGCGCACACGGCGCACGAGTCCAGGAAACAAGGAAGAAGGAAGAAGGAAGAGGGGCATGGGAATGGAATTAGGAGGTCCAGGAACAAGGATAACAGAGTAGCGAACTACGGAGCACACGTCTAGTCGCTGCTTGCAATAGCATTGAGACGCGCGGTGCCGCAGGGGCGCGGCCTATTTGTACAATACGCTATGTCTGATGTAAAGACAGAGGAAGGCGTTCCACGTTAGATGGCCATGTTGGAAGTATCAAGGAGTGCAAGCCCCGTTGTGATAAGGATCATGAAGTCCAAAAGGGGCGCATTCTGTGGGTCATGACAAACACATCCAAGGTCAATATATCATCCACCCACAAAATATTTAGCTGACATTCTTTTGGTATCAGGGTGGTGTTGCTCTCCTTACATGCTTTGTTTACTATCCTGATGGTACCATTCATCGTCTTTTGAAGGGGGTCAACACTTTTTCAGGCATGCTTTCATAATGGCCATGTAATTACACTGTAATGGGCTGCTGGCAGGCATCCCTTCTACACAAATCTAGAGAATGCAAAAAAATCACAAAATGCGGCTTTTAGATTCATTTTTGGAGTAACAAAATCCTCCTCGATCCGTAAATGGGTCCTCAATCGTCCTCAATACCTCAGAATTATTACTATGCTTATGTTTTCCTATGCGCTAGTCCCTGATTTTATTGAGTCCCCAGAGGGTTAGGTGGCCTTTGTCAATTTTACGCTTCCGCAGCATGAGGCCAGTAACCAGAGGCAACCTCATAACTCCACTCAATCCCCTAGATCACTTGAGGCAAAAAAGTTTCAAATAGACACACATACACAGACAAAGCAAAATGTACCAAGGTATCTTTCGCAGAAATCTCGGGCAGCTTTTTGCCGACCACCGTAAACAGGCCGCAACCCCGTCTAAACAGGCTTCGCATCAGTGCTTCGTGCTGACGCAAGCCATTTAAGTCCTGCATCACATCCCGCGTGATGCGGTGATGCTGCACGCCAGAAGGGGTGCTGGGCAACATAGTTTGCCGATCATAAGATTCACTTCCCCACAACCTCTAAATTGCCGTTTTGAGCCCAAACGGGATTTCACACAGCCCGCCTTAACACAGCCCCACCCCACCGATACTGAAAATGAATATTAAAACAATTATTTAAAATTAAGATTAAAAATGTTTACAATAAACACGCACTATTCATGACAGTATAATTAATTAGGAACACTTATAAAAGCTTTTAACACTATATTATATTGGGGCAAACGAGCCAGCTACCCCGGAAGGCAAAAGGCAAAAGCCCTGTTGCTTGGCACTAATTACCAGGGAGAATGACATCTGGGCACTTCTGGTTATCCGATTATCTGACATCTGGACACTTTCTCTATTATAAGTGGTTGAGGTTTAGGGTGATATCCGATAAAATATAGCATTAGACAGCATAGAATTCAAAGGGGCTACAGAGGGTGTGAAGCAGTGGCACAATATTGAAGTGGCAGTGATCTCATCATCACTGTAGACAGGTGAACTAAGATAATGGGTTTTCCCTTCAGGTATCGGTGGGATAGCCTCGGTCTCTTGTGAGTTGTGGCATGAATTCATTAAGTGATAATGTACACAATTGATCAGGGCGTCCCGAATGTACCAAACAACTCTAGTGACTCTGAAAAATGTTTTTAATAAAATGTTTTACTCATATCGAGCATGCAGAAGAATTTACTCATAAAGAAATACATTGCCTAAAACAAGAAGTCATCGTAGTTGTCTTAAGATTGATATTTTCACAGGACAAAACAAAACATTATATATGTATATACATATATATATATATATATATATATATATACACACACACACAATGTGGTGGGATCGGCAAAATATCAATGCACATATGGGAAAGAACACACTTTTTTTTACATAACATGTTTTACATCTATTGGGATCCAAATTCTTATTATATTAACTGATTTAAACAGCTTCAAAAGGACAGTGTTGATGTTTGACACTGTAGGAAGCGTCCTAGACATGGGTGTGTTTCGGCCACTATTAGCAGATGTGAGCTGCTTGAAGTTGAGCAGTCTTCATCAGGACAGGAGAAAAGTTTGTGGAGAGACAATTAATGGTTTGTATTGTGAGTTCCTTGTTGAACACGGTGTAGGTGGGACTCCGCTAATGTGTGGCGGGGTCAGTACATGTGGCACTGAATTTCCAAAATGGACCCAAGGTGGGCTGATCCCTCATTGGCCATTTCCTCACATTGCTCGTCCCCTGCCATTCAGTCTGGGACTTTGGTCTTCTGGGCCCACCATGACTGGCCCCGGGCAGAAGCCTTGCCTACTAGGTCACATACTCTAGTCCCAGGTTGCGCTGCACATGCTGCATGGGCCTCCATGCCAGGGTGCTCCTGGCCTGGCTTAAAAGTTCTGCAAGCCCCCCAGGGCAGTTTAAGGCTGCGTTCTCCCAGGGAGCTGCTCATCTCTCCTCTTGCTCCCTCGACTTCCTCCATTTTTAACAGTTTTTTCTAACAGTTTTTCTTCCCTAGTCTCTTGTAGCTGAGGCCAGTCACTGTCGGGAGCCAGAGAATGCTTGTCCATTGTTCAACTGCCTCTTCACATCCCATGGGCTCTCCTTTGTGAAGGGGACCGTTGCTCCTCCAGCAGAAAAGGTAATTGAAGTAAAAACTCACACATGTCTAGTAAGCTATACACATCTCTAATAAACGATTGCAAACTACTTTTGGCCTCTGTGTCTTTATTTCGAGCTCTACCCCTGAGGAGCATGTAACTCCACCTGCCCAGCCCTAATTGGGCCACGGCTTATACACTGAGACCCCTTCACTTGAAGCAAGGAGCTTAAGGGCTAGAGACCCCATGGGGATGATCCTCTTTTCTTTAGCAAGATGTTCAAATCCCTGCGCTCCATAAAGAAATTCAGAGGTATCTCTCTTGAAACAGCAGGTCATGCAAAGAAAGGTAACACCATTAAAGAACATCTACATGCCAAGGCATGCATGACATGTATTGTGTGGGGTCGCTTTAAACACATGGGGGCTATATGCAGGGACGGCTTTGTGTTTGCAGAAGCAGAATAACGCAAATGTGCTGTTTTTGCAGACACACAAAGCCAATATTCGTAATGTATCAAAATTGCAACTTGCAAATACCAATGTTTAGATTGCATGGGCGTAATTTTAGGGGGGGACGGGGGTGTTTGTCCCCCCCCTCAACTTTCCTGGCACACCATTTTGTCCCCATTCATTTGGCTGGGGAACCTTGTCTTCAGATGTCATGTCCCCCCCAACATTTTCAGCAAAGTTACTCCACTGGTAGATTGCACCCTTTAATGAGTCACGTGGGGAAGGGGCGGGCGCTCGTACACTGCTGGTATCTCTCCAGAGAAGGCATTACTGGTTTGTGGATTCGAGAACACATGCATCTAGCAGGTGCATTCCTAGAAGCCCCCTATTGGGGCAGATTCATTAGACCTTCCCAACGCCTCGGGTTCCTTTAACACATCACCCTTCTCAGGTCTCCCCCATGAGCTTCAATTCTCTCATGATATTAAAGATCACGACATTGAACCAAGAAAAGGGAAGAAAGGATCAGCATCAGTTTAAATTGTCGGGAGAACGAATGAAGCAGGTGGGCCCCTTCTCATACCTGGGAGTAACAAGTTCAGCCATCCTCTTCTGGAAACCACACATCGCTGCAAGGCTATGGAGAGCAGAGGGATACCAGGGCCCTGCTAAGGTTCATGAGACAATATAACACCGGCATAGGGCCGGAAATGAGGAGAATCCGCCGAGCAAAGTAGGGAAGCACTGTGGCCTATGATGCACTAATACACGCCTAAAGCAATCAGCCAGCAGGCATTTTGGAAGCAGACCCTGTTTTTGCCATAGGGCTTCTTAACGTCATCCCTACAATCGCATATTTGTTTTGACTCTCAACAACGAAGGATGGCTGACAGCCTGCCAGTTAAAAGAACAGTGTCACCAACCATGAACTTGGTTGATCTGGCGTGGAAGAAGCATTTTGCCCAACTGAGCATATCGAACTACAGAAAACAATTGAGAGAAGCACTAAGCCGTTTAGAGACAGAGGCAACTATGGAACAAAATTCAGAAACCACGCCTGCAGACGGTTCTCTGCCCTGACAATGAGAAACCAAAACAGCACCCTTAGGGCAAGAGGACTGGCAAGAAGAAGCATGCAGGGCTCAGCAGATGCCCATGGGGCAGATAGTTTACAGCAAGGTTGTCCAGCGGTAGACCTCGAGGGCCAGAATCCTGACTGGTTTTCAGGATATCCCCAATTAAGTTTCATGAGAAAACATGTGCATACATTTAGAATCATTGTATGCAAATCTATCTCATGAATATTAATGAGGGGTATCCTGAAGACCCAGCATGGATTCGGCACTCAAGGCCTTGAGTTGGACAACCCTGCTTTACAGCAACCATGCTTGAGCAATTTATTGAACTCAAACGAGAGGCAGCGCTTTGCATTGGCAAGAGCGGATACTCTGGCCTCAGGTTGCAATATGAAGAGGTGGAACCGTTTCACTGATTCAAGCTGAAAATATGGAAAGAAGTGAAGGGGAGACTGGAGAATTTTTAGCTCCATTGCCCAGGCTATGGATTTCTACGCTCTAAAAGAGTTATCCCCTTAGTAGAGCGAGAAGGCATATTGAAGGATCAAAGCGCAGGGATGCTGTTTTTCCTGCGTGATTTTGATCATTTGATTACTCAAGGTGGGTGAGTGACTGCATGTTTGCTGGAGCGTGGAGAAAACGTGAGAAAGGGAAAGTATAACTGTCATTCGGGTCATCATTATGATGAGACACAAACATATGCGAGAAGGGCGTAGTGGAGGACTTCCTCTCCTCCTACTCACGGTGTGTATCCGGCTGATGAAAAGAGATCATTGATATGTTTTGCGCTATCAAGCCTTTTTTTTATTTGAATAAAGTCATAATGTCCTCCTCTCTCGTTCCCGCATCAGAAGCTTCTAGATCTCCATCACCTTCTTCACCCCTCCAGGCACGTTCTCCACTTCTTAGGGTACTGTCCTCTTGGTCAATAATTGTCCACCACTCTTTACCGCTGAATCCAGTTTTCCCTCCAACACCCCGGCTCCGGCCTCTTGGACCTCTCCTAGAGTCTCCTGGGCCCAGCGCAATCTCTAGTCCTTCCTGCTCTCGCTTCCAAACTCCTCTAAATGTCCCCTAGTCTCCACTCTCCAGTCTCCACCTCCTACTTCAAATTCATACAGTATCAGACGGAGACCTTTGGTTTTCATAGGATTTTGCTCCATCTCCTTGGGGTGGGCTCCCTGTGAGGGTCAGCACCTGTACACTAGAATTGATCATGCCCTGGTATTTACTGCCCAGCAGATTTCATGTGAGCTTACTTTGGGTATTAGGAGCCGGCCAAGCCTTTCTCTGGCTGGTCGGCCTCCTCATAAATCCACCTCCTTTTTCCTGTTGCTGCAGAGGACTGTTTGGGGGAAGCAGGGGAGCTGTGTTTTTACGAGTGTGTGAGCCTGACATATCAAAATGCCTGACAGTCATTGGAATCCTCTGCACGTGAAAAGAATGCTGTGCATAAGTGCCTCTCTGTATGACACTCAAAGGAAGACAATGGGCCTCATTACGAGTCCGGCGGTAACCGCGGCGGTAAAACCGCCTGGTTACCGCCGGACTCGTTTTACCATTCCGCCTCCGTGATTACCGGGGCATTACAACCTATGGGACTCAATGGGAATCGGGATCATGGAAACACCGGCAGCATCTCGTAATGCTGCCGGTGTTTCCTCGTCCACCTGCATGCGGGAGGTGTTAAACCCGCCAGGTCAGACCTGGCGGGAACATCACCTCCCGCCTGCAGGGGTCGGGATCAGGTGGTCCGGAAACAACGGTGGCGGCGGGTTTACTGCCACCGTTATTTCCGGACCGCCAGGGTCGTAATGAGGCCCAATGGGTTGGTAAGTGTGTTTCATTCATGGGTAGAAACGTTGCTGGCAAACGGGAAATTGGCAATATTGTAAATAATAGGGAGAATCTTCTGGGTCTCCAGAGTGGGTCATTCTCTAATGCAGGAACTTCAGCAAATGTGACAGTATGAGTTTTCAAAGTACCGAGTGTGCAAAGCTGTCTATCTATGAATCTGCGTGTGTCTTTTTTCTTCTGTGGTATGGCTAGTGGGGCCTTCAGGTTCTTTCACTTGGGTGAGGGTGACCAGGTGGCTTTATCCATAATACCCCTGGGCCCATTATCCGCTGGCCTGGGGTGCTACTCGACCTACTTCGTCACCCCAATGGATTTCCTCAGAGCTTGGCAGGGGACTTTGTCACAGTCAAGATTTGTTCCAAAATGTCATGCTTACACTTGCCGCTCACTGCAAATGTAGTGTTTTCACTGGTCAAAACCCAAAACTTTTCCTTCATTGGTCATTTGGTGCAAATGTCAGCACAAAATCCCTCTTTATGTAACCAGGCTCACATCGCTATAAATTAAGCCTAACACAGTGACATGGGATTGGGACCATTTATTTTTTAACTACCCATTCCGTTTCATGTACTACTTGTGTTTCCTGAAATGCTGGTTGTTTGAAATCCAGTGCCCCTGTAATTATTCAGACACACGGGAAGCTCAGTTAATTGTATGTTCGCAGAATCCAAGTGGACACAAATGACTAGTTCAACCTTTCTAATTTCCTTTGTTATCATACTTGCCTACCTCCCTGGTCCTTTGCCATTCTTGCAATTGCTCCAGTACACCCCAGGCCTTTGTTGTT
Source organism: Ambystoma mexicanum (assembly GCF_040938575.1). Taxonomy (NCBI): domain Eukaryota; kingdom Metazoa; phylum Chordata; class Amphibia; order Caudata; family Ambystomatidae; genus Ambystoma; species Ambystoma mexicanum. Next base: position 1,435,649,578 of record NC_090935.1, read on the forward strand.
TCTAAACAGGTGACATGTAACATTGAGGTCGCCTGCCTGTTGCTTTCAAGGGGTAGTGGAGTGTGGGTATTAGTGCATTGCCAATTCGTGTACATCTTGTTGTGATTAACCTGGGACACACAACTCTGAATCAAACTAAATTCCTAACTGAAGACAAACTGAAGTTAAACATCAAGTGACTCTGCTCATGTGATGAGCTGGTGCAGGCCTTGTGGTTCAGCAGTTCACAGCTGTTCAAAGGAGGGCTTTGCCATTCAGATTACAAGGAAGGACTAGAATTTGTTTCCTACTACTACCTATTTGAGTTGGGAAGTTTTTTACTATTCACATTCTTATCACACCAAATTCTTAATTCTTTCCGCTTTCAAAAGAGAAGCTTTGACAGCACTTATCTTTTGTAATTAAGTGACCTGGGTCTGGAAGTTCCAGCTGGCAGGAGCTGATTGGTCCGATTTAAAAGCCCAGGCGTAAGTAACCAAAACTGCTGCATTACTATAGCCTTATAAACTGTGGGATGGTGCGTTATCGCGGAAAAAGGACCCGCCACCAAATTATGGTCCGATGTAAAGTCAAAGTCACTATGTTGGAGAAGGGTCATTATCCCAAGCGATAATGACCCTTCCCAAATCCATACGGCTATTAGCACATGGTGCTTAGTAGCAAAACATGTTTGGGAGTTTTTGTGGTAAAGTTTAAAATGGTGCTTTAAAAGTGAGTAAAGTAAATAGACAAGCTGAGTTGGTAAATTAAATGTGGTTTTATTTTGTAGTATTCAAATAACATGGTTGTCTTCATAAGTTAAGCATTTCAATGGCAACTTCTTGACCTGGAACAGGCTTAACATGGGCATGTATTATGTGTTATGTAAAAGTAGGTTGTATACAAATTGTCGAACTACAATTGTTCGAATCACAATTGACCTTTGCACAATTGACCGAATTGTGAAGGTCAATTGTTACATATATGCGGGGGGAACCCGCCACAACGCCCCATTATATATGTATATATATATATATATATATATATATATATATGTATATATATATATATACCGCATATGTGTGTGTGGATATATATATATATCTATATATATGCACACACACATATGCGGTCAATTGTGCAAAGGTCAATTCAGACCCTTGACTTTCGGTCAATTAGGTTGTTTGAACAATTGTGTTCGAACAATTTGGGTAATACCGTAAAAGTAAAGGTTTTCCTTATAAGAAAGGGAAAGCATTTTCCAATGTTTTCTCTTTCTCTGGGTAAATAGCATACTGCAGCAAAAAAAAGGTCCTCCCAGAAAGGAATTGTCTTGTTGAAAGAAATTGTTGCCTGGAAATTGCATTGTTGTTTCCCTATCTACTTCTAAAAACAGAATGTTCAGAATGCAGTCAATACCAGTAGTTATTGACTGTGCTGTCAAAATTATAATTTGATGAGAGGAGGTCAATAACTAAAGAGTTCCATGTGCGAATAGTCAGAACAGCACTCCCCAAAGGTTATTAATGCCCTTAATTCATTGGCAACACGCCCTTGGAGTGCATGGTGACTTTCATTTTTGAAGAGTTTCATGCATGGTGCACAGCCCAGTTTACCGCAAAAACAAAAACTACAAAAAGAGTGGTGCGGCCAGGAGTGAGGCACTGAGGAACATAGGTTGCTGGTCTTTTTTCTTCCTATCTTTCCTGGGAGCAGAGAGTGGGGGAAAGGGAGTAGCTTCCATTGGTAGAGACATCCTTTATTTGAAGCATCCTGATTGGTCCATGCACCCACCTAGCGTGCAAGTTCTGGGTAGGCAAATAACCAACTGTGGTCGCTCAAAACAGGTTTTGTAATAAATGGTTTTCTAATAATGATTTTCTAATAACGGGACAAGGGCACCTGCCGATTTTTTGTTGTTGTTGCAGAAAAGGTGCACCAGAACCTGCATCAGTAAAAAAAAAGTAACAGAAAAAAGCTATCTTATAATATATCTAACAAGATTTGGGCCTAAGAAAAACCGTGAATAGGAAGGATGTTGCAGAGAATTTACTGTTAAGCCAATCAGTAGAGGGAATGTTGCCGTGGAGTTGTAACAGGTCAACTTCCCTTTGATTATCCTTAGGCTCGTGTGATGACAATAATGTACATAATGAGAAGTCCCCCTAGAATGTGCAGAAGCCCAAAGGTATGCCCGTTACCATCCGCACTGAGGCCAACCACAGCGTTTTCGGAAAAAACTCACCTTTCCTAAACTCTCCACTCACCCTTAAAAGGATGTGTCTTGCTTAGTATTTTTTTTAATTTTAATTGCTAAATGGCAGTTAAATGATGCTTCGTATCACTTTGGGGAGGGTGAAATGATAGAGTTTGAAAGATGCTGCTGGTTGGCGGAGGTTTGGGGTCATTTGCCAGTGTATCCGCTGCCAACAAGAACCACAGACACTACTTGTGAGGCAATAAGTTGATAAGTATAAAGGCTTGGTGTTCATAGATCTTCATAGTAACAGATGAGGCATACGGGTCACTGGTTTGAGACCTAAAACAATGGGCACCATTTCCCACGCCAACCTTAAGTTCCAGACAGTATTTGGGGCAGACCAGAAGATTATACCTATTTGAGATGTCCACAGCCAGCAAATCATTCAAGCAGTTGTACCCAAGACAGACCATCTTTAAACATTGGGCCTCATTCAAAGCTGGTAGGTAATTATCAAATCGGGTTTACTCAAAATGACCGATTTAAAATTACCGAATGGGAGATTTGGTCGAATTTCGGCCGCACGAAAAGTTGCCACGGCCGAAAATTTTGACCAAATCACCCATTCTTTGGCATTTTAGTGAAGAAAAGCAGCAGAGCTGCGGGGGTGTCCCCTGCACCCTTGTTCACTATAATGCAGCGCGGGCTGCAAGGGTGTCCCCCGCAGCCGTCAGGTACAGTTAAAAAAAAGAAAGGACCCTGCAGTGCCGGTTCCCAAGCTCAGAAGTGAAAGGGAACAGGTGTTGCAGGTACACAGCGAAGTGTGCCGCCGCAAGGCAAGTAAGGGGCGGCGGGAGCGGGTAAAGTATTTCATTTGGGTTGTTTAAACGTAACGACTAAACCGTATTTTCGGCCAAAACTGCTATTTTATTTCCGGCCGGTAGTAACTTTCGGCAGAAAGTCCACATAAAAGTGGCCCACACATGTGCTTCCCTTCAGTACATTTTTTGAGGATGAGCCATGGAAAAGGCGTGAAAGGTCGGGATTCTCTGATAACCCCCTCAAATCCCCTTTCCCATGTAATGCATAAAAGGGTAAGAATCCACAGTTTTGGGTATTAAAAAAATGTGCAGTTCGGGTGTTAACCAAAACTGTACTTTATCCATTGTTGCCATTACGCTGAAAGTGGGAATGACAAAAAAAAAAACATTTTTTTTTTAAATACAATGGTATGGTTGTGGAGGTATTCCAGAAATGCTTTAAACACGGGGACATAGGCTACCCCACCTGTCTGGCACTTGCCGGTAGTGTAATGCAGCACAAAAAGATCAATCATAACATTTGATCTATGCTTAAATTAGAGAGCACCAACACTTATTTTTACACATTTAACCATTTTTATTTTCTAGTAAATCCTTAAAAAGCCTATTTAGGCTGTTGTGTGTACATAGACATTATCAACCCCATGTCTTATTGGAATTTATACAAATACAATCATATTAAATATTCATATGACTAACAAATTGCAATACAGTTTTTCTGTGAGTGTTAGTACAGGTTGTGACTTAGAATGTGGTTATTATAACCAAAACATCTGTCTAGTCGATACTTGTGGTGTTTCTGGCACGAACTGGGTGGTTTGGTGTTCTAGTGCCGTCTTCAGGACTGTGCAAGTGGACTGAGTAGAATCACTTGTGTACCCCGTGGTGGAACATCTAAAAATAGAGAAATAAAATCAGAACCTTGGTGTCTCTCTACAGGGAATGGTTGTTGCCTGTGGGGTGTGCTACGGCATGTCCTCCCTGAGCCAATGATTGTGGTGTCACAGGTACTGAGAAGAGGTGCAGTGTTCTTCTCTCAAGGTGCCTTCTGTACGCCTTGTATTTCTTGGTCCTATTGGAATAGGGTCAACTGATGAGTGTCCAGCTGTATCAGCTGAAACAGTAAAAATTAAAAAAGCTTTTGTCATCTTTGTCATGTCTATAGATTAATAGACAGATCTAAATTGCTGCATCTGTGGCGGACCCATGGCCCTTTTACAAATGAATAAACCCTTATGGGGTAATGCCGGCTTGTGGTTAGATCAAGAAAAGTGGCCGTGCTGCCATTTTGTAACTGGTTCCCCATACTTAGTGAGCCCTTACGAGACATCTGCTTATAAAAATGTCATGCCATCCCAAGAGTAGACCCGGTGGATAGTGCCCTCCTACTTATGTGACTATTGGCAGTGATTCTTTAGCATTTGAGAGAGAACCGCTCATAGAAGTGAGACAGTCTTACCGGCGGCTGCTTTCTCCTTTGCAGAGCTGTGTCTGCGGTAATGTTTCTGGCCTGCGCATGCGTGTATGTTTCATATACGCGCGTCGCTCGAAGCTAGGCGACCTCAGTGCAGACTGCGCATGTGTCAAGGGATAGTGCTGGTTGCTGGTGTGTGTGATGCATACCAAAGCGTTGTCATGGGAATTGTGTAATATAATGAATGCGCCCGTGAACCGTGCATTCGGGGGTGGATGGCGTGCAAAACAGTGCACGTACTACGAGCGTTTGAATAAGTGATAGGCGCTTTTTTTGTACAGCATGAATCAACACCTGAATTACCAAAAACATCACACATAAATAGTATTGTAATATTGCAATACAGTGCACGTACTACAAGCGTTTGAATAAGTGATAGGCGCTTTTTTGTACAGCATGAATCAACACCTGGATAAACAAAAACATCATACATAAATGGTATTGTTGTAAGTTTATTCTAAGCGTAGTACAGACATTAGTCATTCATCGGTATTTATAACAACTTTGTGCTGACGTGTGCATAACTTAGAAGTTCTCGCCCATACTTTGATGTATATGGGATGACAGTGCTAACTGATAACGTGTCATGTTGGAGAGCCTGGCATGTTGGAAAAACTTCAAGTGATGGAGCCTGTACATCAATGAGCTACCCATGACTGTCAAAACTGGGGGTGATTAGCTATGGCCTATGGGTGTCATTGAACCCCTACTATTAGAAGAACAGGTTCCATTCTATTGAAACATTTAATACATTGTTCACCGTATCTAGGCGGTGAATCCATTTCTGCTCCAGTTTTCTGATTTCCAAATCCCTATCTCCTCCTCTGACATTGGTGTTTATGGTTTGGATGACGCACCATCGTAGTTCTGTGTGTTTGTGTTTTTCTTTTACAAAATGCGCCACCATACGTTTGTCCTCGACGGTGTTCTTGAGGCACGATCTGTGCTCACAGATTCTCTGCCTCACTTCCCGCTTGCTCTTGCCTATGTACATTAAGTTACAAGGGCATTTTATCATATAGATGCTCCATTTTGTGAGGCAGTTGGAAAAAGTTTTGTACTTCCAAATAGTACCCTTGAGTGAAACTTCTTTCTGGTCTTGTGTAAGGTGGCACACCGAGCATTTGCCGCATCGATAATGTCCAACCACGGGTGGGAGGTACCATAGAGTGGTTTGGTCTAGCTTCTTTGGTTTCTCAGTAGGGTATGTGTGTACTAGATGGTCTCTTAAGTTTTTGCTTCTTAATAAATGCGAATCTTGGTGTTTCTGGTGTGAAGGTTTCTGTTTGTAGTAGGCTACAGTTGTTGAGAATCGTTTTCCTGATTGCATTACTGACTGGTGTGAATGTGGTCACACACGTCATTTTTTCTTGGTGTTCTTCTCTCGGACGTTTCGTCAGGCAATCTGTCCTGTTGGTGTTTCTGGCTGTTTTACGTGTCTTCCTGATGATGGCTGATGGGTATCCTCTTGCTTTAAGGCGATTCTCTAAATCCTTGTCGTGATGATCATATTCTGGTAGTGGGGTACAGTTCCTCCTTATCCTAAGGAATTCCAGAAATGCCACTTCCACCAGTGGTAAACTCTGAATTGGGTGGATTTTTAGGCATGCCACTGGCATAGACGGTAACATCTTCCAGCAGAATTTAGTTATGAAAAACAGCCCAACTCTAAATGAGGCCCTAAAGATTCTGCTTGACACTACAAGCAACCTGTGCATGGATGATCTGCCCTAGGGTGCATGATCCTGTTTCTTCATGTCATGCATTAAATGTATTCCTGCATTGTGTGCCATTTGCAATTTTGTCACATGCTTCCTTGCCATTCCAGGATACATAACATTAGGACAGCAAGTCAGATCCAATCAGAATCCCTGGAATGTGGTCAGTAACTGCTGATATGGCCCTTGCACTTCGTAAGATCCTTATAGCTGCCTTACCCAAAGAGGATATCCTCCAGAAGTTGGCACGCTGCTCCTCTAATCCTGCTCTCCCTTTCTCCTTTGGGGCTCTTGCTCTCCTGCTCAGGTGCGTCTTCTTTTCCTCCATGATTCCATCCTCTGGATTATACTGGGATTCGAACCTGTGTTGTTTTACTTCCAAGACAAACGTGTTTCTCCAGAGCTATCCTCCCGGCCCCTATGCTATGGTCAGCTGTATGTCAGTAAACCCTTTAAACAAACTGGGTTTTGTCAGCATAAGATGGCGCATAAAACAATGAGCCCGTACATCTGCATTCCAGGGGGGAGGCAGACACTAAACAGCACTAGGGACAGGGGAGAGGCCATGACTGCTCCATGGGCTATTAATGGAATCAAAGAGGGACAAGAAGGCGACTTCCTTAAATTGTTGCGTCCTAAGGAAATCTTGGAACCCTGTAAAGGCTTCATCCAAGGCCCTGTTCACCTGGGCCAGTCTGACTGACAGAACAGAAAGCTCCATTTGTATTTATTTTATTTTATTGTTTATTTGTAAGGAGCTTTATACAACGGAATTGAGTTTCAAAGCGCCACAAGGCTAAATGGGAAGAGAACAGGGGAAATAATAACAGTGCAAGAAAACCAAGAGCAACAATAATATATAAACAGTCGTGGTCCTACTAGGCCTTGTGGCATTCGGCCTTGCAAGTGCTTTGAATAGAAGTGCAGGGAAGGGGGATCAAAAATGTGAGCAGAGGTGTGGACAAGTGCTGGAGGAAGGCCCAAGAAGGAAGTGCTAAGGAGAGCCAGGAGGAGCAACTCAGGCTAAGTGCTAGTACGGCAGCTCTCAAGTAAGTAAGTGGAGCCACCAGGAAGGGGCCCGCACAGCAATGCAGTGGGGCGGGGGGTGCTAGAAATTACTGGGAAGAAGGGCCTGAAATCCTATAAGGTTCATAAGGATCAGACCACCGTTCACAGCGGCAGTGGGGTGATTAGCATGGACGGGAAAGAGGTAGAGAAGGGCAGAGTTTTGAGCATTTCGGGAACTTAAGGCGGTCCAGCTCAAATCTGAGAGGGGCAGGGAAGCTGTTCGAAAGGGAGGCACCAGCCGTGCAGAGGGACCTTCCCCCCACTCTCTGCTTAAAAAAGCGTTTGACAGTCAGAAAGTTACAATTAGAGGAGCGTAGGGCTCTAGCAGGGGAGTTTTTAGGGAGGAAAATTGGAGATTGCGTGGTCCCAGGACCCAGAAGGGCTTGTGGATGATGCAGAGGGTCTTGAATTTGATCCCTGCTGCCACCAGGAGCCAGTGGACAGACTTTGAGCTGGAGATATATGGTACATGGGCTTGAGGCCAAGGATAAGTCTTGCAGACTTGTCTGGATTAGCTGGAGGGTGCGAAAAGAGGATGACGACTAGTCAGGGAGATTGACAAAGTTACTCACAGTAGTGACTACCTTACTCCTAGTCCATTGTCCCCTTTCCTCCATACTTGTGGGACATTCTGTCCATTGGGACGGGACCGGAGCACTTTAAGCATTCAAAAATGTATTTTGTTGTCCTTCTTTTATTTTTACGCGGGGCCACCACACGTGACCGCAGCTCCGCCATCATGATCTCTGCACCGCGCATTGCCATTCAGTCCTTTTCTATCGCCAGGTCCAGGACCATTTAGCAAAATAGAGGGTACTTATAAGAGCGGAAGGCGGGCAGGCGCATGGAGGAAAGGGGACTATGGACTAGGAGTAAGGCAGTCTCTACGGTGAGGAACTTTGTCATACTGCTACATCCCATCTCCTTTCCTACATACTTGTAGAAGATTCATAAACAAGCACTGACCAAAGGAAATTTGGAGGATGGAAATGTCCCTTATTGGAACAAATTCTTAAGAACTGCCTGGCCGAATTGGGCATCAGCCTGGGAGCTCAGATCAAGACAATAATGTCTGCAGAAAGCAGAAGGGGAAGCCCACATAGCAGCCTTGGCTATGGACACCTAAGGGACATATTTTTGGAAGGTAACAACAGCCGCTTGGCCACGGACCAAATGTCCATGTATGCCCATGTATGCCCTTTGGGGCCTGAAGGCATTGAATTTTGTAGGCCTCGGAGATACATGAAGCTATCCAACGAGAGATGGACGCTTTCTAAGCAGGTTTCCCTTTTGGGTCACCAAACGTAACAAAGAGTTGTGAAGTCGTTCTAAGTTTGCTTGTTCTGTCAAGGTAAAATTTCAGAGCTCATCGGACGTCTAGGTTGTGTAAAACCCACTCGGCATCAGAGACTGGGTTCTGAAAGAAAACCGGTAAAGATATTGACTGGTTTGAGTGGAATTCAGAGACAACTTTGGGAAGGAAAGAAGGATGAGTGTGAAGCAAAACCTTATCCTTGTGGAGGATGTTCGACAGAGCTTAAAGCTCACTTATTCTTCTTGCAGATGTTACCGCAATCAGGAAGGCCACTTTCCAAGAAAGGTACTTGAGCTCAGTAGTGGCCATAGGTTCAAAAGGCTTATGACACAAGGCGGTGAGGACTACATTCAGATCCCATTTTGGGTGAGGAGGCCTAACCGGTGGAAAGAGATGAAGACCTGCAAAATGTCTCTTGGTGACTGGGTTTGCCCGTGAAAAAGAGCAACTGTCTAAAGAAAGATAAGTCGCTATGGCGGTATGTCCTGCATGATAAGACATGGATGCCAGGGGCTGTAAGGTCTGATATAAAAGACAAGACACAGTCAATAGAAGCCTGTCGGGGATCAAGCTGTTTAGTTAGACACCAATGACAAAATCAAAGTTATTTGCTCTTGTACAGAGCCCTCATAGAAGGCTTACGTGCTGCCTGAATTATGCGCATGTTATCCACTGAAGATTAAACTGCGCTAAGGTCCGGAACTCAGGTACCAGGCCGCCAAACTGAAGGATTGTGGGGAGAGGTGCCACAACTGGTGATGGTTCTGGTGAAGGAGGTCGGGAATCTGCAGCAACATGATCAAGTTGGACACCAACAGGTGCTGCAGTTCTGAAAACCAGAACCTGGATGGCCACCAAGGAACTATGAAGAGGACAGTGCAGTTGGAAGCACTCCCAAGGTTCCAGAGGGACCGATGAATCAGCACCCAAAGACGGAAAGCCGTAAGCTTTCATGTTGTCCCAAGGGTTCTCAAGAGCATCCCCCAAGGAAAAAGCTCTGAGACCATCCCTGGGAGCATAAAGGGGAAGTTCCCTGTCATTGAGGTTGCAAAGAGGTCCACCACTGGAGCACCCTATTACTGGAAGATCTTGGTAAGATCAGTGTTCATCTCCCACTCATAACTCGCTGCAGATTGGTGGCTGAGGGAGTCTGCCCAACATTGATGTGACCTGGAATGTGCACTGCCTGAAGCCAGACATTGTGCTGGATCACCCAATTCCAGATTTGGATAGCTAGATCCACCAGAGGAGGACACCTGGTGCCCCCTGTTTGTTGATGTAGAACATTGCTACAGAATTGTCTGTGTGAATTCGGACCACACTGTTGGTGATAGAAGGCTGAAAAGCCTTGCGCACCAGAAAAGCTGCCAGAAGCTCTAGGTAGTTGATATTGGGCTGTCTGTCATGGGGTGTCCACAAATCGTGCACATCAAGGATACGCAGTGTCGCCCTCCACCCTAGAAAGGAAGAGCCTGTAGTAACCGTTATTTGTGGGCAGAGTTTCTGGAAGGAGGTACCAGCCTAAAGGTTGCTAGCAGAAGACCACCAATGAAGATCCGCTGTCATGGAGGATGGAACTGGAATCATCTTGGAGTCTGGATCCATAGTCTGAGACCAGCCGCTCCGAAGAGCAAGCGGAGTGCGCCTCATTTTCAGCCGTGTGAGAGGTAGAGCTAACACGCAAGAGGCCATAAGGTACAGGCCAACATGAGGGAGGACCACAGGATAAACTGGCATGTGTTTGCAGGTCTGCAATCCTGTCCTCCACCAGGAACAGTCTGGTACTGACAGTATCCCAACGGAAACCTAGAAAGATCAGGTCACTCCAGAAAGAGAGAGTGGGGATCTGCCCTAGTGAAACAACGTTTGCACGAAGAACAGGACGCAAATTTATGGTAAGGTCCATGATTTGAGGGGTGAAGGAGAGAGCGGAGTCAATGATGATCCTGAGGTTTTTGGCCTCACAAGATGGTGAGGTAGAGGGCCCAAAGAGGGTGGCCCAAGGGTAGGACAAAAAAGGGCCAGGTGTCCCGATGAGGAACATCTCTGTCTTACTGTTGTGTCGTGCATGTATGTAATATACTCTGTGTGGTGTGTTTGGATAAAGGAGAGAGATGTGTTGTGTTGTGCCTGTCTGATGGTGTGCAGCTAGTGATGTCACATGGAATGTTGATGATTGAGTGGTGGAGTGTTGTGGTGTGAGTGTTCTTGGTGAAGGCAGTTACAGATGGCCTGCCTGGGTGATGGGAGCCGGTGTTTGTCATAGCTGATGTCCTTGTAATTATCCAGTATGTCTTGTCTGAGGAACTGTAACTGTAACTTAAGAAGCTATAATAAACCTGCTTATAGTAATCCATAATCAGTCTGGAGACAGCATCCTTACATTGGCGACGAGCTGTCATCATCAGAAAGGCACAACACATTTCCCACCTTTACCCAAACATACCACACCGAGCGTGTGGTGTGTGTGTGCGTATTCTTGTTTGGTAAAGGAAGGAGGTGTGTTGTGTTGTGTGTGCTGTATGTGATGCTCGGTGTGGTATGTTAGGGTAAAGGAGGGAGATGTGGTGTGTTGTGCCTGTCTGATGATGAGCAACTAGTGATGTCCTGTGCCTGTATGATGGTGTGCAGCTAGTGATGTCCTGTGCCTGTATCATGGTGTGCAGCTAGTGATGTCCTGTGCCTGTATGATGGTCTGCAGCTAGTGATGTCCTATGCCTGTATAATGGTGTGCAGCTAGTGATGTCCTGTGCCTGTATGATGGTGTGCAGCTAGTGATGTCCTGTGCCTGTATGATGGTGTGCAGCTAGTGATGTCCTGTGCCTGTATGATGGTCTGCAGCTAGTGATGTCCTATGCCTGTATGATGGTGTGCAGCTAGTGATGTCCTATGCCTGTATGATGGTGTGCAGCTAGTGATGTCCTGTGCCTGTATGATGGTGTGCAGCTAGTGATGTCCTGTGCCTGTATGATGGTGTGCAGCTAGTGATGTCACGTGGAATATTTATGAGTGAGTGGTGGAGTGTTGTGGTGTGTGAGTTCTAGGTGAAGGCAGTTACAGGTGGCCTGCCTGGGTGATGGGAGCCGGTGTTTGTCATAGCTTATGTCCTTGTAACTATCCAATATGTCTTGCGTGAGGAACCGTAATTGTAATTTAAGAAGCTGTAATAAACCTGCTTGAAGTAATCCTAATCAGTCTGGAGACAGCGTCTTTACACTTACTAGCATTGAAACAGAGATTGTTTGTTACACATCATGCATGAATTGTGGACAGACAGTTAAGGGTGAAAGAGGAGGAACAAGGGGAGGTAGAGGGAAGTTTGAGGGAAAGCTGTGTGTCATTAGCATAACACTGGAAATGTGGAGAGAAGGAGGAGATCAGGTGTCCAAGAGGGACGAGACAGATATCGAAGAGCCAAGGTGATATGATAGAGCCAGAGGTAGAGAGGGTGGCAGAGGAGGAGAAAGGGCCCAATTGCAGCTGGGAAGAACGGTTAGTGAGGAAAGGGGTCAGCCAACCAGTGCCCGGTCAGTGATGCAGACGGTGTCAAGAAGTCGTATTATGAGGATGGAACAGTGTTCAGGAAAGCAGTTTCCAGGCCTCTGGATGCCCAGAATCCAGATTGGTGATCATGAAGGCAGCCAACAAGATCACTGTGGAGGATCAGTTGTGGGAGGACCAACTTTTTTAAGAGTTTAGCCAGGAAGGGGGTAATAGGGATAGGGTGATAGCTGGGCAGGAGAGGTCAGAAGATGGCTTTTTTATGAGAGGGTGCACAAGGGGTAGAGGGAAAGAGCCAGTGCCGAAGGAGTAGATACAGAAGTCAGCAAGGGCCGGGTTGAAAGAAGAGATATTGTCCTTATTGGTTGTGGAGGAGCAGGGGAGCACCTGTTTGGAAGAGGCCTCCGTAGAGAGGACCACTTCAGAGACCTCAGAACAAAATGGAAGATGCAGCAATTAAAAAGCCCACCTATATTTGATTTTGCCAAAGAGCACTAAAACAGCACAAAATGGAAGATGCTGCATTTTAAACAGCACACCTAGATTTGATGTTGCCAAAGAGCGTTAAAACAGCACAAAATGGAAGACGGAGCAATTTAAAAAGTACAACTAGATCTGATTTTGTCAAAGAGCACTAAAACAGCACAACATGGAAGATGCAGTAATTTAAAAAGCACATCTAGATTTGATTTTGCCATGCAACACTAAAACAGCACAAAAAGGAGGGAAAAGAAGTTTAAGGCGCTTTTAAGGAGGAAATATGTGATTGGCATCAGCAGGCAGCAGAAGCAGGCTAAATGTGAAATGTACATCAGATACACATGTCAAGTGGGAAGAAGGTTCAGTTTGCAGTCCGGCTGTGAGGGGAAAGAGGTAGGATTCAGCACGCAACCAGATAGAGAGTTATGGTACAGGAGCAAGTAATCCAGTGTGCTTACCGGTGCAAAGTAGTGGTGCATTTGTCATGATCCCGAAGTGCAGAGAAACAGTAAGATTAATCTGTGTGCAGCGTGGGCTGGAGGACATTTCCAGGGGCGGCAACATGGAGGGGGATCCTTCCAGCTCCGGACAGGGCAATACAGGGGCCTTATTTGAGGGCCTTGGATCGGTGGGCCGGCTCTCCTACCTGCCGGCTCACAGACTGGCCCGAGAAGCAAGAAATTGGCCAACCAGAGCGGACGAATTGCCCACAGACATGAGGCACTCAGAAGCCTGGTGATACAAAGGTGGCAGCAGCCATGTTGGAGGAGAGGAGGCCGAATGGGATAGCCCCACAGGGACCACAAGGCAGTTGCTCTGTGGAAGGTTGTTGCATACAGCAAAGTACAATGACACACTATTTTTCATAAACAGCCCTAGCCCTGTGGTGAAATTAGGCTCGATGGTCGAAGTCAGAGTAGTGCAGTATTGAACTTTGGGCAGAATTCCCAGCGTAGCCCCACTGGACTTACTTGGTAGTGTTGGGATGATCCACTCGGTCTGGTCACCTCATGTGTGCAGGAGGGATGATGTCAGCCTGTAAGTGCAGGTACTAGTGAGGAAGAAATTTGAGGCAAAGGCCTCTGGGAGGCCCAGTAACATCAAACATTGTCACCTGCTCATCATCTCGTATACTTGGAGCATCATCCCACTTGTCAACCTAGTCTAACTCTGTCCCACTTTTAGGCAGAAAACATTGACTGATGTGAAATTAATTATTTTTTATGATTCAAGAAAGACTGCAATACATGTGGGGCGTACATCAGAGGGGTAACCAAGCCTTTTCCCTGAGGAACGCTTTTATTTCTGAGATTTCTTGGTTACCCGTATGTGTTTGCTGTACTAAAGGCACAGGGTGGACTCAGGGATGTCGTTTCACCAAAATACCAGGGGAAGGGGAAGCGAAATTAGACAAACCTTGACCTCTGATGACATCACAGAAAGTGGTGTCATGTGAGACCACCCCCAAGTGACATGACAGGAGGTTATGGCACACGACCTTCAGATGTTTCCACTCACAACATTCAAACATATACCATCACATTCCTACTCATTCACCCACCAGTCACTCACTCTCACACTTCTTACATTCACTCTTACTACATTCTCCACACAGGCACACACCCACCCAGAACATTCAAGCACACAAACTACCATATTTCTTCTCATTTACCCACTACTCACTGACCCATTGCACATACATACATCTGAAACACACTTCACACATGTAAAATACACATCACATTTAAAAAAAAGAAAAAGCCTTCTTTCCTGATTTTCCAGCTTCAGTCCATCACTCCAAGCCACCCTTGGAGCCTACGTGCTGCTCACAAATAGGAACCAGAAAGCTGGGAGAGCTTCCTGGTTCCTGAATATGAGCCGCGAGGAAGCCAGAGGAGAGGGGGTTGGAGCTGAATGCGGCATGTGCCACGTCATGGTCAGCTCACCCTACTGAGTGTTTACTTCTCGCGCTGCAAGCCCCCGCCCAGCCTTTACTCTGATGGTTGAGGAATGGGCCGGGCCACCCCCCAGACCTGGTGTGGCTGCATCCCCACTACTCCAGTGGCCAGGAGCATCCATTTTCCTTTTTTAATGCAGGGGTAGCAAACGACCCCTGGCAAGCCCTGTCCCTGGGTGGACTGGCCTATAGGGAAACTCTGGAGATTTCCCAGGAGGCCTCTGCAGCTTGGGACTCTTGTGTGGTAACTTGCAATAAATATTTCCAAATTTTCTCATAGGGAATGGGATGGGCTTGCTGAAAATGTATAATATGGGGCCAGTTTGAAACATTTTCCAGGGCCTCTTCTGATCCCCAGTCCACCCCTGTCAAATGCTGCTTTTGAGCCTGTGGTAAGAAGATCTTTGTTCCCGCTCACAGCAACCCATTCTCTGTGAGAGTGAGCTCCTGGAACATGGTGGTGAGAAGGTGAAGTGTCATCCACGCTTCATGAGGAGATGAGCTCCTTCCAGTGGTCGGCGTAGGCTTGAACAGTCAGTTAAAGGCAGTCAGTCTTATTTGTAAAGTGTGCCGGATTGTCCTGCAGAGTTACTGCCTGACTCACTGAGCAAAATGCCATTCTTGGCTCTCGTCACGAGCACTGCGGACCTGCTGTGACCGGTGACCCCATCAGCTGTGTGGTCCTTCAGTGACATGTACTAGAGTGTGCCTTCCTTTGCTGCGGTTCGGGGCTTCTCAAGGTGCGGACCACGTGCTGTGCTGGGTCTTGGGTGTAGCAAAATGTGGTGATGCAGAGTGACAGGATTGCAATAGTTATGCATAATGCTTTTATTTTATTTTATTTAGGCAGCACTCTCCCCCGCCAACCCCAAGCTCCCTACACGCCCATAGGAATCAATGGAATTTCACCTGCCAAGTTCAAAATCGGGTGTTTTCACCCGCCCACCGGCCATGAAATCTTGAGGGCTATGTTTTATCTTTGCCGGTGAAGTCAAATGAGGGTGGAAGCTTCCATCGGCGAATGTATCATAGCTTGGTTGCACTGCATCTCTCAAGAGGCGCTCGTTTGTAGCCCGCCCTCGTCTGGTGTTGGTAGACAGCAGTAAGCGCTGTGGCTAGCACTGCATATAAGGGCACTCAGAAAAGGCAAAATATCACTCTCCTAACGAGAACATCTTCTAATCCAAAGCCCCAATGGGGCACCGTAGAGCACACTCGCGAGACTCGGTGGAGACGAGTTCCCCTGGGACACGCTCTACACCAAGCAAGCGCCGCCAACAGGAACCGGAAGTGGAGAAAAAGCGTGAAAGCAACGGAGCAGAAACAGCTCCCGGCACTCCGGCTCCTGCCACGGGAATCCAGCAGCTCCAAAGCTCCCAGAGACGTAAAGCATTCATGACAGTGACGTTAACTGTCATTCATGTATGTGTGTTGCTTTGCCCACCCACTACCAGGCCTGATTCTATGGCAAGACAAGAGGCTCCTATTATGCATTCAATCTTTACTCTGAAACCACAGCAGCAAAGAAAAAACGTTTACAAACAAAAAAGTTGTAAAGAACAGAACTAAATAGAGTTCAATGTCAATGTAAGGGAGCTCCCCAATCCATCATGGAGGACAGGTCATGCCCAGCAGGAGACCAATGAGCAGGGACCCTTCCTTATATAAGTCCATTACTCTAAACCCAACTCCTCTTTCTTTGCTGCTGATGCCACAGTTAAGTTACTCCTTACAGACCTTTCTTTACTGTGCTGCCTTGGCTATTTTGTTTTCAGTGTGTTCTCTGTGGAGTGTTTGCTTTCATAGCATCCTCTTGTGAGGAAGTGTACCAGTGTATTTTCACTTTTAACCAGAAAGTATTTATTTGTTTAAGGCAGTTGCCTCAGACCTACTGCTCCTCTCAGCTGCCCACCGCGTGTTTGCTTTCATAGCGTCCTCTTGTGAGGAAATGTACCAGTGTTTTCCACTTTTAACCAGATTGTATTTATTTGTTTAAGGCAGTTGCCTCAGACCTACTGTTCCTCTCAGCTGCCCACCGCGCGTGCAGTGCCATTTGAAGCACTCATTTCAGGCGGTCGCGGGTGGGTGTTGTTTATCTACCAGACCCCCCTCCCCCACCCCAATTTAAGAGCACTGCGTCTCAGCGTGTTCTTGTCATTATGGTGTAGGTTTATTACACCAGGAATTAATTACACGCTGATCGCGTGTTGGTGTTGCTTTGTTCCCCTTATCAGTGACGCATGCTGCTTCTCAAGAAGCTAGGGTTTAGGCTCGCAGCGCGTCACTATAATGTGGTAGTATAGATGGAATTTATCACACGCTGCTCGCATGTTTGTTTCTTTAGCTTGGATTCCTTATCAGTGGCGCGCGCAGCCTGTCAAGCTAGGCTTCAGGCTCGCAGCGCGTCACTGTGCATTTGTAATGAAGAAGGAATTTATTTCACGCTGCTCACGTATTTGTTTGTTTTCCCTAATCAAGAGCGCGCACGGCCTGTCCAGAAACTAGGATTCAGGCCCGCAGCTCGTCACTGTATTTTTCTAATACAAAGTTGATTTATGGCGCGCTGCTCGCGTGTTTGTTCATTTTAGCTTTCCCTCATTTTCAGTGATGTAGGTTGGAGAGGGGGCATTTCTTACACATATTTACAGATATATATATATTTTTAGGGGTTTTAGGAAGTGGTAAGGAGCTGGGCCCAACAACATGAGGTCCTGAGTTGAAATCTTCTGTGGAACTTAATGTTTTTAGTTTATTTTTCCTTTATTTACATTTTTTTTCAATTTATTAAAGTGTTGACTGAGTGTAACGCCCGCGCCGCCCCTGGTGCAAACCTTTCAAAGCTTGGCTTCAGGTTTTGCACAGGGGGGGGGGACGCCTTTTGAAAGACAACTTCAGGTCTTGCTGGCAGGGGTGGACTGGGAACTAAAAAAGGTCCGGGAATTAATTTCTGGGGACCAAAAGAGGTCCTGGACATAATGTACAAAAGGGGCCCAGGGTACAGAGGCCCTCCGGAAAATCCCCAGAGTTCCCTATAGGCCAGTCCATCCCTGCTTCCTGGCAAGACTGCGCAGTACGCGGGGTGATTTCCATACCCGCACCTAGGAACACAAATGGTTTGGTTTTCAGCATGTTTTAAGAAGATAAATGTATTTATATCTTTATGGGTTTTTTCTTCTGGAAGATTTTGGCACAGCTGGTTTGTCTTGCAGTAGGCATATCATGACCTGCTCGGTTTCTGGCTTTGACTGCATTATTCGGCGAGGTTAACCCCTTGTATGCTGCTGAGTGCCACACCCTGCTAGGGTGAGCAGGAGGTGCGCTTGCACAATATCTTTTTCTCATGTTCCCCTCTATTTCAACCAGAATATGAGTTGTTGGATGGATTTTAACCCTTACCTGCGGCGTTTGTGGTTATATATTAAGAGCCATAATAGAATTTTCATTTTTTGCTTCTAATAAAAGTGAGATTTTCTGGTTTTAGCTCTTTACGTACATTGGCTAACTAATATTTTCACAGGACAACTCAGTCCTTCGCTCATCATTGCCCCTCCGACCCCTTTCCCCACCTTTTTCCCTCCTAGCTAAGCAGGGAAAGGAATAGGATTAATACAGACAGTTCCTTTTTGGATTTGGTATCTGTTACCCGCAGTTCCTTTTCTTTTCCTATATTGATAACATAGTGGCCTGGGGGTTTTACCTCCAGAAAAAGGGCTAATTAAACTTAGATCTCCCATTTTTGGGAGGTCCTCTTCCTGCATTAGACTGCTTCAGGTTATCCTTTGGGTCCAAATAAAGGGGCAGGGCCCAGGAATGGGGGTAAATAAGACTGAGGATTGTCAAGGAAGGTTATAGAATGTGTTGGGTCAGATCACCCAGACTTTGGTTCTGGCTTGGCCTGTTGATTTGTGGGTACCTGCGGAGATAGACGTTAGGGATGGTTAGCCTGCTAGACATCATTAACACCTTTATTTCTATGGAACGGAATAAGTACTTTTCTCATGTGCCTTCATCCCATTTGAACATTAAGTAAGGTTGCTTTCTTTGGGATATTGCCCCTCAGGGGAATAGAGTCCGCTCCTTTCACTGTTTTTCTGGGCTATTACCGTCCTCGACAAAGCGCATTAAGAGGTGTGCATTATTACTCCTCTGCTCGAGTGGTTTGAACACAAATTTATTGGCTACTTTGCCGGCAGGGGTCTCGCTTGCCCTAGAGTATCTCCTTAATGCCTCATGCGATGGCCAGAGTTTTCTTGGAGTTTTGGGTATCTTCTCCCCCTTTTTGTCCATTTCCCGTGCCTCCTTCCCTAGAGCTTAGTAAGGCAAGCGGAATATGATAGTGTAGATGTAAGTGACCTCATAGGTTCTCAGTTGTGAATGCAATAACTATGCTCCTGCTACATGGGGAGAGAAGGAGGGGGGATTTTTTGTCCAATATAATGATCTTGCAAGCTCTAACATCTATTGGTATACAAGGGTTTATTATCTTATGGGCACCCTTCTCCCGGCGGACGGTATGATAAAGTGGGACCTCAGGGATGTGGGATAGGTGGTTTCCTCTGTTTCCTCCTCATCACAAGTCTTATCTTGGTTCCACTGATGGGTTAAGCTTAGCATTGTCCTCCCTTCGGTATGGCACTTTCCCCATCGGTCTGATGCTTCATCAGGTTAATAACTAGTGATATCTCTCCTCAGTTCCAAGGAGGGTTTTCGGATAATGTTTTCTTTGTCGTCAGTTAGCGGTGTCCCTTCTGCAATTATGGGGTTGTTTGGTTATGAGTACTAGTGATTAGAAAGCTCTTCCAGATAGCAGTCTCTCTTTCATAAGAAAGTAATCCATCTTCCTTTGATAGGAGTTTTTTCCCTCAGTTAACTAACATGGATGGGCAGATGGTCAGTTCCAGCTGAGTCATAGTTCCAATTTCCCTCATAAGATTCTGTTGTTTCACACTTTGGTTTCTGTTCCCCGAGGTCACATTTGTGCTCCTTCAGTGGCTCAAGCTCATCAATGCCTAGAACGGCTCGGCCCCTTTCCTATTCTCTCTCCGGGGGTCTTTCCTGGGTCAAATACCAACAGTTTGGGCTGAGGATGCAAGGATGGGACAGCTTTTCACAGGTGGAGGTTGTCCTCTTTAGGGAAGATACTGCTTGCCAACAGTCTGGAGTTGTTAGTGGACTCTCGTGTAGTCAGGAGTTTTTCTCTAGGTTCTAGGTCAGACATCTCCAGGACAGGAACAGCGTAATGTTAGACATGACTCTCTTGGCCAAGATGTTGTACGTTTGGGTTACAATTTAGTGGTTCTTTTCCTTGTCCCTTGCATGCTAGGATCCCCGGCTTGAGGTTAGAATGTGGATCCAAGTGTACTTCCTTCAGACTGTTTCCTACTGGGTTGGTCGTTTCCTAGTAGTATAGTTCCCTCCTTTGCCAGGATAGCAATAGTTTTTTGGTTCAGCTGCGCATGGAACTGACATAGCTGGTGTGAGCCTTCGCAGGGGGTTGCTCCCAGCCTTATAGGAATCTATGGTGGGGTTTACTGGTATAGTTCCTCTCTACCCGTGGCCTATCTCTGTTCTGAAGTGGGTAAACAATGGATAGGCAGTGTCTGGTCTGCAGGGCCTTCAGGTCCTTTAGTTGGGACTCCAAATATGCTAGGTGTTTTTTCTTCTAGGAGACGTGTACATCGTGTCCGACTAGTGCATTTTGTTTTATAAGGAAGGGTTGTCTGGGCTGCTGCTTCCAAGTTATCCAGGTGGTATATTTCTTCCTGTTAAAATGTTTTTCCGATTTCAGGCCACTAGATAGGGACAGTTTAATGTCTCCCTGAAGGGGATGTCATTTTCTTTGTTAACAGTAGGGGTAGCGTAGGGGTTCCACCTCCTATTATCAGGGTTTTTTCCACAACATTTTGATGTATGAGTTATTAAGTGTTTTACAATGTTTCAGTGGGATTACAGGGGGTCTTAGTATCCTTATACCTCTCAGCTGCTTTACTGTGGGAACACTTTGCTGGGTCTCTTGCCCCCCCTTTTGACCAAATGAAATAAGTAGGTTATTCGGAAAAAAGAGTAGTAATTCTCCTTTGGTTCTGCAGTTAAACATGCTTCGGTGTTTAGGATTTTTCCTGAGGGGAGGGAAAAAGTTATCAAGCAGCTGATTGGTCAAGGGAAGAATAATTGGAATAATTTATTATCACGAGTGTAATAATAATGTTGGGATTGATGTGATGCAAGGGCTTTAAACTTGCACAATAGGAGCCTCTTGTCTTGCCATAGAATGACTAATCCCCCTCACTAACGTGAGAAGGGGGTTTAGATTCCATTAAAGACAAAGAGGCGAGTATTATCCCTCCCTCCCTTGATATAATATGTTATGGCATTTGTAGCGCGCCTATGCACAGGTGTTTCAAGAAAGAAAAAGTTTTGGTTTGCTGTTATTCCCATCCACCCACCCTTCTTGCTTGTTGTTCTTACAGCTACGAGTTGAGGTTCTGATCAGGAATGTGACTCACAGTTTCAAGATGTGGAGTGCGTGGTGCGAAAGCTTCGCTGGATTTGTCGCCATCGTTTATCATCTGATCTGTGCAGTGGACATCTGGTTCAAGACAGCTGCAGAAAGAGGAGTTGGGTTTAGAGTAATGGACTTATATAAGGAAGGGTCCCTACTCATTGGTCTCCTGCTGGGCATGACCTGTCCTCCATGATGGATTGGGGAGCTCCCTTACATTGACATTGAACTCTATTTAGTTCTGTTCTTTACAACTTTTTTGTTTGGAAAAGTTTTTTCTTTGCTGCTGTGGTTTCAGAGTTACGATTGAATGCATAATACTCGCCTCTTTGTCTTTAATAGAATCTAAACCCCCATCTCACGTTAGTGAGGCGGATTAGTCATTATTACTACACGGGCACTTCGGGGGAGACACTTCATATAGCGTACTAAAAAGGCTCATCCTCTTATAGCACTACCCCAATAAGTGCCCCGTGGCGTGATGTCATTGCGCAATCGGCAAGAGGCGGGAGTGATGAACCCTATGTCTGACAGTAAATGCAAACCCCCAAAAGCAAAATGTATAGAGAGGAAACCGTCAAATAGGATGCCACTGGCCTTGAGCAGGAGCTTCCTTGAGTCATATGTCACAAGACTTTGTCAGCCAAATACTTTAAAATATGTTAAATAATGGCATTTGTTTGTTTGTGTCCATTGCATTTATAGGGTCAACATAATGTTTGGCAATGAGGGAGAAAAAGAAGTGGCCAACAACAAACTACACCCAAAAAAATGGGTTCCTTGAGCCCAGCCTAGTGTCAGTGCTTAAGGTTTAAATAATCACTTCTCCTTGTTTTCTCCACACACACACGCAGGTATCCACAGATGCAGTTCAGCTGTCAGTGCGCAGATGTGGAGGGGGTATGAATTAAATGTGTGCGGTTGAGTATTTTTTTTCCAGAACATATGCTCGATACAAAAGCGGTGCTCAAAGTGTAAACAGCCGGTGCTGGTCTCGGCAAATGAGCCCAGCGGTGTATGGGCCAGCGGGTCAGTGGTCATCACTGGAGCGCCTCAGAAGTTGGTCTCCAAAGAAACCCAGGCGCCCGCCCCCTACGCCTTCATTGCGCCGGGCCTTTGTTTCCGCGAGCCAGCCGGTTTGTAGCCGCGGGGTGGCTCTTTTCACCTCAGCACCTGCTTGCAACATCTGTGTCTCTGTGTGAGCAAAGGTCGGCAGGTTCAACTCCCGGCAAGGCCAGCTCGGCCTTTCATCCTTCTGAGGCAGATGAGACGTCTGTCAGCTCGCGCGCTGTAATGATAGCTGTAGGGTACGCTGGGACCTTGGCAAACAAGGTCTGGCCGACTTTCAGAGTTAGCATTTCCGATTTTCATAAATCTCTCTGAACGCTGCGCACGTGTGCCCTCATGCTAGGCCCAGCTAGCACTCCCTGAAGCTGGAAGCTAAGCCTCGCTGCGCTGGGTACACCTTGCCAAACCTTTCACAGTGCCTTCTCTGGTCTTATTAAGAGAACAGCTAATGTAGGTGCGCTCTAAGCTTACATGTAAACAGTGGGCGAAGTGTAGGAAAAGAAGTAGTGGAACTATATTCCCTGCTGGCCTGCCCCCACTCCCCACACACCCCAATGCCATGCCCCCTCCCACGCCCAAGCCAAATCCCCAAAGGCACCTGCTGTTTAAGGGCATGCTCCGTGCCCTGCACTCAAGAGCAAGGGTCACCTTCTTCCTACACTTTTATTTTAAAACAAAACCATTCCTGAACAGTTGCTTTTGAAAATAAAAGTGTGGGAACACAAAAACGTAATAAAAAAAAGAGTAGAGGAACAGCGCTCCCGCGTGCTCCCGCCCACTTCGACCGCTGCATGTAAACAGTGATTGTAATTATCCCACCCTACCGTCAGTACCCGCACTTCTTATTTCTGGCCATTTCAGTACCTGCACTCAACACCTGAAAGAGAGTACCAACAGTGCTTTAAGTGGCACTACAAAATGAGCTGGGGCTCATCAAGGGGGCGTGGCCTAACGATGGTTGCCTACTGGCCCGTTAGGCCACGCCCCCTTGACGAGTCCCGGCTCAATGGGCTACTGGCACCCCTGCCAGGCAGCCTTTTGTAGAGATCAGCACCTAATCTCTGCATTTATTTTCTATAGGCTTGCCTGGCAGGGGATAGCACTCGCCTATTCAGCCTTAATGGTGGCGCTGCCCCTCGCCAGCCAGGGAGGGGCAACGTCACCATTAAAGCTGAAAGGGTGAGGTCCCTGGAAGCAGAGGCCTTTTTCCTAAAGACAAACTCCCACGAGCTTCAGGCTGTAGAAAAAAAGCCTTTTTGTGGAGTGGCCGGGGCTGCCTGGGGAGATTAGTGGGCCCCGCCTCAAAACGAAATTTCGGAACCTACCAGAGCTCAGCCCTGGCAGGCCCCGGCCCACTTAAAGCCCTGAGTGCCAGTACTCAACTATACTGCGAGGTGAAAATGAAAGCTTTCACTTCACTTTATCGCAATTTAGAGGGTTAAGCTTCTGCAGCCTTTGCTGGGGAAAGCAGCGCCCTGTTCCCCGTCCTCTCTCAACCACCCACAGTACCCAGAATGTCCACTTCAGGGCCCACCCTGCAGAACAAAAGGATAGATAGATAGACATTAAACCCTGTGCTCTCAGCACACTCGGCGTGGAACACAGTTTCGCTAGTTGGGCTTCACCGGTTATCATTGGTGTCATGTGATCTGGCAGGGATTGATTTGGCAAGCCTGGGAAATTACTTTTTTATGTTTTTTCTTCATCAGCAGTGCCTATTCTAATATCTAAATGTTTAAGTAATGGGAGTTGTGATGGAACGTTGCCTACCAAATTTCTTATTGGGCAATAAAAGTGAGCCAACTCCCCTTCCAAAGCTTAGTTTACAGATATATCTGCTTGTTTTATGCACAAAAGAGAAAGCCTCATTATATTCAAACTTTCCTAACGCAGTCCAAGTTACGAGAGACTTACCCAGAGTCTTTAGCTCACTATCTTTCACAGAGGAGAAATATCTCAAACATATCAGTCTTTGTCCTGCCCTAGGGCAGCCCAGCACCGAAACGCTAAGCAATTCTCCTCTGAACAAGAGTACCAACAGCAACCCCAAACACTTGTTTCAGTCTGGTTAGACCTCATCAGAAGGGAGGAGCAGTGCCTCGCTAAGAATAGTGAGCAAGGGGTCCACGTCTGGATTCCCCTAGTAACTTATGGTGAAACCCAAAGTTACTTAAATATGCTAAAAACAAGGGTGACCCCTTGCTCACTATTCTTAGAGAGGCACAGCTCCACCCTACTGATGAGGTTCAACCAGACTGAAACACGTGTCTGGGGTTGCTGTTGGTACTCTTGTTCAGAGGAGAATTGCTTAGCATTTCGGTGCTGGACTGCCCCAGGCTGGGACAAAGACTGATCTGTTGTGTATAGTTCTCCTCTGTGAAAGATAGTGAGCTAAAGACTCTGGGTAGGTCTCTCGTAACCGGGACTAAAGTACGGCAGAGGGACTCCCAGGAACCACCCCCCCCCCCCGCCCTTGTTATGTGCTTTTGCCATGATGCATTCTAGTGCTCCCATCGTGTATCAGGGATAGCAGTATCTGCCCGCTTGTTATCTGCATACTTCATGCGCAGGCCCAGCGCCATTCATCAAGTATTCAATGGCCGGTCAACCTCGGTGTCACCAGACCAGGACACGTATACACAAAAAACGCCATTAAAGTGTGTATACAATCATGTCATTAAGTGTCGAAATAATCTAATGAACCAAACCAAAACATTTAAAACACGGTATGAACTAAACATTATTTATATTGTCCATCACACAAAATTAATTAGCAAAACTATGAACACCTCATTATGTAAAAATCGCCACATGAGCAACAAATGTGAACATTGCTTCCACAAATTCTAAAGAGAAAACGGTCCAATCATGTTCCTATGTTCCCAAATGACGCTGCCCCTATTGACTTCAGGACCCCCTTCATCAGCAGTGAGGAAGAGGATGATGCGCCCGCTGAAGGCTCGAGGACATGTCTGTTATGTGCACAGTCGGGACTGCTTCCAGACATGTCTTGCGATTAGACCCGGGCCCCTGGGGGGCACAATGCTCGTTTCCCTTTATTTTTTCAGGTACATCAAGCCGAGTTCTATCGAATAGAAGGTAGCCTTTCCAACAGATATCGGTCAGAACGTTTTGTTTAAGTTTTTGCAAATTAATTTTGTGCGATTGCCAATATAAATCATTTTTTGTACGTTATCTGTGTGTTTTTTCAATTTATAGGGGATTTAGAAGATTATTTCAATAGGAATAATACATTTAATGACTATGTTATAACATAATGCTATACACATTTTACAGATTTGTTTCTGGTGTATTATTGCAGTCCGCTTCTGGGTGCCTCTTTCCTGCTTTCCAGACCAAACGCAAGCACCAACAAGGCGTTAGAAAGCCACTAAATGCATGATGCATGGCTCATTGCAGTTCAGAGAATACTTGGAGGCCCGGCGCCCTCGTCGCCCCACCCCCCTCACCGGCCCACTTATTTATTTATTTACATTTTTATAAAGCACTACACGCCCAAAGGCCTCTGAGCGCTAACACACACAAAAAAACAGACATAAGCACAACGTAAAACAAAGATGTTGTCAGTAGTCATACTTCCAGTCAACCCATGAAAGGAGTCATTTAACAGTGCACATTTTCATCAGACTTTGTTTAAAGTCTCGATTAAGCAGGACACACCTTATCTTATACATATTGACAAACATATTTTATGCAGGTAATTCCCTTCTACTAAAAAGTGAGGAGCATGGCTTAATGTGCCAAACAAAAAAGGGACCTCCTAGTCCTTAGGGGTAACGTTCTGCCCCCAAAGTGTGATGACCGTAAATGTGAATGGGTTCCCCGGGAAAGGATGACTCCCTGAGGATCTGCAGCCAGTCGCGCGCTAGTCTCTCTGAAGGCCAGTGCTGGAGCAGTGTCTCTGCTGCAGGCGGTCTAAGAGCAGCTTGCCGGGTGTAGCTTCTTGGGTGCCCCTGGGGGACACTGGGGCGGAAGTGGAGAAGCGGTGGTGTGGTACCAGCCAGAGGAGAGGAGCCACGTCTCTTGGGCAAGGAATGCCCTAGAGTAGTATTCAGGAAGCGAGAGAGACACGCGTCTCCAGGTGTCTCAGAGTGTAATGGGGCAGTGCAGAGTGAATTGTTTCCAGAAGGGAACCCAGTGGGAGGAACATACAGCAGGAGCCAAGCAAAGACTGGCAAGCAGCGCCCTGGCAGTGTGGTAAATCCCGAGACAGGCACTCAGATCGTTTTCTTAAGGACGTTTATTGTTTCACGACTTCTGTCCCTAGCGTGTGAAGCTCTGTACTAGAAATAAAGACGTCTAAAGGGTGCTTGTCAGCGTGTCCTCAAAAGCAAACTAAATCTGTCAACCAGAACACCTACGCTAGTATAGATTCAGTCTCTACTTCTAAACACATGGGACGGTCTCTTCCCACCTAACCAAGGAATAGTGACAGACCTCTGACCCCATCAAGATCTTTCGCAGTCAGGAGGAATGCAGCATCTTGACCTTTGCTAGAGTTACAGTCCCTAGTCCAAGTCACTCCTTTTCTCCTCCTCTGGGAGATCTCAAATATCATAGTGTGAAGAATCAACTTCCGGGGCAGCAGTGGTCCAGGGATGAATATCGGTTTCTAAAGCATCCATCAGCCCCACATCTCTTGTACACCAGAAGGGACCCAAACAGATTGGAAACACAAGTCAATTATACACCTCCTGGTCCAATTTTGGTAATATGGACAGAACGGCAGGCTTATCTCTGCAAGGACGTGGATTGTTGGTTAGTTGCAACACAGCGAGAATACAATTATTACCCAATGATAAAATGGACTGTCCAGTCAAGGTTGCATACAAACATCTACTTTATTATTATCACAATAGACAGTTCAACAATACTACAAAATACAACCCACCCTGTAAAGGAATACAGAGGACAGACAGTTTCAAGAAAGAAAGGGGATGCACTCTGGATACTGACAGGAGGGTAGTCGGTAAAGTAATGAATCCCAATGTTCAAGGATACTTGGTTTCCGCACAACGGGAGCAATGGGGCGTAAAATGTCACTAAGGGCCTTCAGAGAAGTACCAGGGGGTCAGAACCACAATGTACCTTGTGCTTGTATGAGTACTTGGTGCTCAACAGCATTGAGTCCGTTTCATGGCGCTTTGTAGCTTCTGTGACAGAGCTCAAGACGACAGACAGCTGCGGGTATCATGTGGCAGGCAGATCGGAGAGTGAGGCTGGATGGACGGCTGCAGGCTGGCCTACATGGCAGCTCAGGGTCTGGAATCGTCTCCATGCTGGTTGGCGTATCTGAAGCACTGGTCGAGGCATCTCAGATGGTGTGAGCGACTGCGGCTTGACAATAGTCAGCAGTGCAGTCGGTTACAGCTTGAGGGGCTCGAGTGCCTCGAAAATATCCTTAAAAGTGGATGCTGGTTGGTGCTTGTTGGTGCACTCCTCCTAGCTTCTTCGCTGGGCTTGTGTTGTCCTTTAAGGTGGATGGTCCAAAGCTCATGAGAGTGTTGCAGGCAATGACCTTGTCCTTCTTGTGGTTCAGCCACTCTCTGGCCCTTCCCAGCTAGGAAGCTTGCTCACAGAGCCTAGCAGGGCACGCTGTGTACTGGCTGGCTACTGGCTCTGGAGCTGCTGGACGGTCCTCTGGATTCAGTATCTCCCTGTTCCCTGGGAGATGTTTAGGGGAGGGATTTTGCTTCACTCATGGAAATCCTGGACTTCCTTCACGGGCAGGAGCTATAAGGCATACTGTACCTTCAGCCACAGTCCTTCTTGTTACTCCTTGCAAAGTTTTAAGATGATCTGCTAAGAGAGGGACTCAGCCCTCTTTTAAAGCCAAATGGGCCGCAGTGATTGGTGCAGGCTAAGTCTACCTTAATGAACCAATCTTGGGTCCACACCAACAATCTTTTATGCGTGAGGTCATAGCCAGAGTGCTTTGCAACAGGACAGGAAAAAGGTCAAAAACATGTACTACTAAGCCCCACCCATCTTCCTGTCTTTTGTGGATCAAAGGTTCTCTCTGGTTAATTGAGCTCTCTGTGGTCCCTGATCAAAGCGCAGGTCTCCCTTGCAGTTCTGGTGAGAACAGACTTGCTGTCTCCATCAAATCACATACTCGTACTTTCCTGAATGGGGTCTCCCTGCAGGGATGACCACTGTAAACAGTTGTCCACGACATGACATTCACTGCTCTTCATACTAAGGCACAGGAGCTTACTTCAAGTTTTTTTTTTTTTAAAAAACTTTATTTTGGTTTTAACATGAGCATACAGTAACGACCTGTGTTAGCAGGTCCAATCAACAAAAAGGGAAAACAGTACGTTCATAGCACCTACAATGCACATTCAAAGTCTATGAGACGATATTCCATCAGCGTGAATGTTCATTAACGCAGCACGCTCCGTCAAGGGTCTGAGGGGATAGCGGGGGACGGACATACAGCAGTGTTGTGGTTCACAGGTGAGGATTGAGAGATAGTGACGTCAGAAGTGGAAAGTAAATAGCTAATGTAGGGAGCCCAGATATCTGGAGGGTGTGCATGCAGGGGAAGGGTCCGTAAGAACTCAGTGTCCATGTCTTGACAGTAAAGAATGTCTTTTTTCCATGCCGCTAGGGAGGGAAGGGGGCCGCGTCCCCAAGTCAGGGCTATTCTTCTGCGGGCAAGCACCAGGAGCAAAGAGGCAAGCTTCCTCACTGGGGCTTGTAGATGTTTTGTCATGCTCAGGAGGGCGGTGGTCGGGACTGGGGCCAGCACCTCACCGACAATGTCACTTGTGTGTTGTAAAACTGAGGACCAAAATCGGGCTACACCCGGGCAGTGCCAAGCGAGGTGAACAAAGTCTGCGGCCGGGGTGCCACATCTCTCGCAATGATCGGGGGCTTCAGGGTGATGGCGCCGTTTCTTTTGGGGGGTATAGTACGTTTGGTGGACGAAGTGGAAGTGGGTCTGCTTATAGCAAGTATTTAGAGCTACTTTTTGGGTTTGTTGAAGGATATAGGTCCATTCGTCGTCGGGTATTGTGGCATGGAGGGCCCTCTCCCAACGCTGTTTCGCCCTTGCGGCGGTCGTGGTTGTGTCGACGAGCAGTGATCTATAGATCGTGGAGACCAAACGCCCCTCGCCTCTTGCCCGTATCACATTGTGTAGGAGGGTCCATGTCGGCGGTTGTTTGGGGAATGTTGGGAGGAGGGCCTGCAAGGTATGCCGCAGCCTGAAATAAAGAAAGATGTCGAGCGAGGTGTCGCAACCCCTCTCCCTGATCATTTGTGGGGTTATGAACATATCCTCTGGAAAGAGGTCCCCAAATGTCTGGATGCTGGCCTTGTCCAGCCAGATCAAAAAGACTTTTTCGTTGGTCAGGGGAATGCCGGGGATAAACTTGATGGGTAGTAACGGAGAGTATCTTATTTGTAGTTCAAATTTGCGGGCAATTTTTTTCCAGATGGCATATACGGACAGGACTGGGCTTAGTGTGTTGTACGGAACCTGTCGATCACTGAAGATGACTGCTGTCAAGAAGTCAGGGGACGCTAGGGCGCGTTCAACTTGAACGTGTGGGCGGACATAATCGGTGGCATACCAATGGCTCAGGAATTGGGCCTGAGCGGCCCAATAGTACTTTTCTATGTCGGGAAGTGCAAGGCCGCCTTGAGCCACCGGTAGTGTCAGAGTCGTGTAAGCAACTCTTGCTGGTTTGCCAGCCCATATTAGTTCCAAGATGAGGCTTCTGATTTTCTGTAGAAATGTGCGTGGGAGTATTAGGGGTATATTAGTGAACAAGTAAAGAAGTCTGGGGAGAATCATCATCTTGGTCAGTGAAACCCTCCCCCATAGTGTCAGGGGAAGTGACTTCCATCTTTGGATGCGCTCACGGAGGGATTCGAATACCTGGCCGTAGTTGTCTTTAAAGATCTCATCGTGATTAAGCGACATAAGGATGCCAAGGTAGCGAACCCTGGTGCTTTCCCACTTAAATCCGTGGTCATCACGAAACTTAGGAGTGGTTATTGTCAGCGGAAAAATTACCGATTTCGAATGATTTATTTTGAGACCAGAGATGCCACTAAATCGGATCACCTCGCGCATAATTGGATTAAGATTCGTTTGGGGATCTCTGATGAAGAGCATCACGTCATCAGCATAGAGGGAGACGATCAGTTTTTGTGGTCCCAGGGTGATGCCACTATTCATACGGTGTGTTCTTAGCCTAGAGGCAAGTGGTTCCATAACTAAGGCAAAAATAAGGGCCGATAGGGGGCATCCCTGCCTAGTGCCGCGTTCTAACCTGACTCCGGGAGACCTTGCAGTGCCGAGGGTGATGTAGGAGCGGGGCTCATTATATAGTAGTGAGACCATCTTGATAAAAGTTTTCCCCACACCCATTTGTGTGAGTGTTGCAAAGAGGTAAGGCCATTCGACAGAGTCGAATGCCTTCTCAGCGTCTAACAGCACTGCAATGGCCTGCTGTGAAGGGTCGAGTGCGGCAATGACGCCAAACAGTCGTCGAATACCGTATGTCGTGCTGCGGCCAGGAATAAAACCGGCCTGGTCACCCAGGACCAGTGCGGGCATGAGAGGAAGGAGACGGTTTGCGAGAATCTTGGCCAGAATCTTGTTATCGAGGTTAATCAGCGAGATCGGCCTGTAGGAGGCGCAATCATCCTGTGGTTTGCCTGATTTATGGATAAGAATTACATTTGCTTCGCGGAGGGTGGGAGGAAGGATCCCCCGCTCTAGGGCCTCTTCGTACACTTGGAGGAGTAATGGGGCCAGCGCGGGTGCGTGGGCCTTATAAAATTCGCCTGTCAGGCCATCATGACCGGGTGCCTTGGTGTTTGGGAGAGATTTTATTGTCTCGATAATTTCCTCTTGTGTGATGGGTGCGTTCAGTGGTTCGCGTAAATCTTGGATTACCCAGTACAATTCGGTATCGTTAAGGTAGTTCTGAAGCTCTTCGGGGTTACTAGTGATATGGGAGCTGTACAGGTCTTGGTAGAATTTGTGGAATGTGCGTACAATCTCTTCTTCGGTATATGTCAGATTTCCTTGTGTGTCGCGGATGCATTCCACCCGGGGGGGAGTTTGATCTAGCCTCAGAAGGCGGGCCAGGAGCGCCCCGGGCTTCTGCCCCTCCCCGTACTGTCTAATCGTGTGTTTGCGGCTCAAAAATTTCAGCTCACTTTCGGCTGTCTCTTGAAATTTGGATAATTCTATCTTTAGATTGGCCTGGGTCTGCGCGTCTGGGGATGCGATTTGTGTATTTTCTAGGTCTTTTAGGCGATGTTCACTTTCCGTTAGTTCACGTCTAATCAGTTTTAAGATGCCATTTTCTTTGGCCATGCACACGCCTCTCACATAACATTTCAGTGTTTCCCATAACGTGCTGGCTGAATCGACTGAGCCCTGATTTATCTCAAGGAAAGTGGTGATGTCTTGGCGTAGCTCATCAGCGAAGTCAGGATCTGAGAGCGAACCAGACTTGAATCTCCAGTTCACGGGAGTTCTTGGGAACGCAGATAGCATAAAGTCGAGTGTAACCATGGAGTGGTCTGAGAGGGTTTGTGGCATGATTTGGCAGGAACCCCATGTGTATGGACTGTGCTGACACCAGTAAGTAGTCAATGCGGGAGCTGGTATTGTGGACTGCTGAGTGAAAGGTATAGTCCTGGGAGTTTGGATGAGTGTGTCTCCAGATATCGGATAGTTCAAAGGCCTGGCAGATCTCTGAGACCTGCCGACTGGCCTTGGAAGTTCTGCTGTTGGAGCCGTGTGATTTGTCGATTTGGGGGTCGAGCGGGGTGTTGAGATCTGCACCCCAGATGATCGTCGCAGAGGTGTATGCACCTAGGTTTGACATAACCCAATTAAAGTTATTCGGACCATCGACATTGGGGGCGTAAGTGTTCACCAAAACTATTTCCCGCCCAGCAAGCAGGCCTCTTACCAACAGGCACCTGCCCTCTTCGTCCTTCTTGAAGCTGATCAGGCTAAAGCTTGCTTTCTTGTCAATCAGTATTGCCACTCCTCTTGCGTATGAGGAGTATGAAGAAAAGTATCTATGACAGCGCCATGAGCAGGCCCAGAGATGCTCTGCTGACGATGTAAGGTGGGTTTCTTGTAGTATCGCAATAGTAACCGTGTGTCGTCGCAGATATTGCAGAACTTTCCTGACTTTGGAAGGTTGGTTTCCACCTCGGATATTCCAAGTGGCAATTTTAAGTGACCCCAGATTGCAGCGATAGAGAGGATGGGAATGGCGCCGCCTCAACCCTGTGGATCACACAGAGCTCAAAGACGCCGACGGGCGTGTTATGTGTCACAGATTTCGGAATAAGGATCTGTAATTGTAGTGTGCTTGAACGTGGTTGGTGGGGCGTGGACAACTTGATAACACTTGGATCCCTCCCTTGCGCAGGCAACCCCCAACAGGCCCGCTGAATACCCACCCACTTCTGCTTGGGCAACTCCCAACTGGCCCAGATTGAACAGTCCCCAATAAACAAAACAGTCAGCATTGCTGTGCTAGGGGCGCTAGTGGCCCTCCAAGTGGAGGCTTGCTCCCAACCTCAGAGTGTGTTTGTTCCGTAGCAGAGATGTTGTTTTCTTCTATCAGCGAGATATCTCCTGTTTTTGCCAGTGGCAGGATGGGTCCTTTATGGCGGATCCCCTTTCGGTCTGTTTCCTCGTTGGGGGTTCGGTACATTCAGGGCGGGTCTGCAGCCGTTGCAGTCTAGGTATTCATTTGTCTCCTCCGGCGTGTTGAAAAACTGCATTTTGCCTTTGTATTGAATCCGAAGTTTTGCCGGGAAAAGCATAGAGTACTGAATTTGATTTTCCTGTAATCGCCGCTTTACTGCTGTGAATGAGCGCCTTTGCGCCTGAACAGCCTGGGAGAAGTCTGGGAAGAATTGGATCTTATCTCCGTCATACTGAAGTTCACCCCTGTCCTTGGCGGCTCTCAGAATGGCGTCACGGTCTCTGTAATTAAGCAATTTTGCTATTATGGGTCTAGGATTTGATCCCGGCACCGGTCGTGTGTTGGGGACTCTATGGGCTCTCTCGACCACGAAAAGCTTGGATAGGATCTCTGTTCCGAATAGCTCTGTGCAGATCTTCTCCACGTATTCCTCCATTTTTTGGACAGGTTGGTGTTCTCTAACACCCACGATCCACACATTGTTCCGGCGTGAGCGGCCTTCGAGATCTTCATTCTTGGCGCTTACCGCCTTCACCTGTGCTTCTAGTAGGGATACTCTGGTGGTTAGGGCCGTCGAGCTGTCAACGAGGTCAGAGACCCTCTGCTCAACGGAATCTAGTCTATCAGCATGTTTGTCCAGCCGATGTTGGAGTTGGTCGACTTTGGAAGAAAGGGAATCCAACTTGCTGCCCAGGTCTCCGATTCCTGCTTTGAGATCTAGCAGGATCTCCCTGATCTCGTGCTCCTGTGACTCTCTGGCTTCATGGGGCAGTTCTTGAACGGGCAATTGCGGACTGCTGCTTGGGTTTGCCTTGGAGGAGGAGCCGCCTTCAAAATTTAGCTTGCGCTGTGATCTGTCATTTTTCCCCATCTTTGTGCTGTATATGGGTGGCGGGGCACCAGGGATGCGGCCCGCAACGTCCCCGCGAAGGCTAACTGGGGGGTCACAGGGTAATTCAGTAGCCAGACGGCCGGGGGGGGTCGTCGGTGGATGCTGCAGTTCCTAGATCTCAGGTTTATTATCGGCTCAGTGCCGGTGCAGTGACCGCCGCGGGTGGAGAGGAGTCGCGTGTCGCGGTCACAGGAGAAGAGCCGCCAGCTCCAGGACGACGCGACTCCAGTACTCCCTTCAGCAGGCCCTAGATAGTGTTCCAGACTGGGCAGGCCTGCGCTCAGGTTCAGGGGTCGTGGTTACATCAAAGGCTGATCTGGTGTCTGCACATTAAGTGCTATGAGGGGGGATCTTCGCTGTTTTGGGGATAACCGGTTATTCTTGGCCTTCCCTTCGAGCAGTCGGAGTCACTCGTGTATGCAGGATGAGGCTCTCCCGCGCGGCCCCCTGGTGAGTGCGGTCTCTCCGTCCGCGAGCCGCGACCCCCGGGAGGGAGCGCGACCTTAGGGACGCCTCAGCGCCGGGATGCAGGGGTCTCCGCCGCGCGCCCAGCCAAGCGCCGATTTTCCCAGGATTTTTAGGACCGCGGGGTCCGCAGGGACTCGAGGGCCACCGGCCCGTATCACGGGGTCTATGGAGCCGCCAGGCCCGCCTCGGGCGCCCGCGACCGGGGAGGAGACGCAGGGCGCGCATACCTGAATTCCCGCCGCTCGGCCCCTCCGACTTCGGCGTTGTCTCTCTCGGCGCCAGCGGGACCCACCAGGGCCGCGGATCGCGTGGCAGCTGCCGCAGCCGCGGACTTCAGGAGCACTGGAGGTGTCGCAGTGAAGCGGCTCCTCGAATAACACAGCGCGGCATGGGAGCATCCAAAAAAGGCGCAGGTCTCGATGCGCGTCGGGGTGGCCAGCCCCGCCTCCCGTGCGATCATCTCCTTCGGCTCCAGCGGGGCCGCGTCCTCCAGTCGGATGAGGAGCGGGAGGGGGGGTGGCGGTCCTCTCCGCACCCCGCACGCTGACGAGATCGTGATGGGCAAGTGGAATGCCTGCAGGAATCCGTGGGGAAGTGTATCAGCTGTCGATGGCTGGTGATCTCGCACTGTGAAAATGCCGCAGAATGCAGGATTATTCAGGATCTTTAGGGAGCTCTATGGAGCTCACAGGGAGGCCGCCATCTTGGGAGGCTCTCTAGCGCCCTCTTCGGAGCTTACTTCAATTGACACAGATGCATATCAAAAGAGTGCTGTCCTTTGTCAGTCCGGCGACCAGGCCTCCCACAGGCCTGCTTCTATTAACTCTCATCAGTATGCGTTGCCACCAATGGAGCCTTTGATATTTAATTAGGCTGGCCATGGCAGAAGGAAGGTGTTGCCCTCCTCCTCTGAACATGACAGGAGGGATGCAGCTGTAGGCTGTGTCCACCCAGAGTACACATGACTATGTGTTTTGTGTGCACTGAGCATAGGAAAATGTATGCGGATTAGCCCCACACATTTTCTGAGATTGATCTCCCATCATTCAATTTCTTAAAAAAATATCAAAAAAGCATAGGCGAGAGCACACCCACTGCTTGGATGGTCCAATTCCTCACACACAGTTTCTGATTAGTTGCTTTTGTGTTATCTCTCATAAGAAAGTTTGTATCGGTCTTTGGTTAATACACCAGCCTTGGTCATTGTTCCTCTCAATTTTCAGTTTCCAGTAACTTTGGGCTCCCCAACTGAGAATGTGGTGCATCTCTTTCCGGTGGTTATTGTCAAAATTCTCAGGCCAACTTGGCTGGTGATTTTGGTGTCCGGTCTTGGGACTGTTCTGTTCTCACACTCACGTGTTCTTCAGTTTCTCGTACCCCACTCTGGGGTTTGCTTTCTCTTCTTCCACGTAATGGACCATCGTCATCTATACCCTTCTTTGGGGTTGGATATCTTGTACCCTGCCCTTGGCAGTCTAACTGGGGCTACAGTGTCTCTCTCCCCAGCCTGGGGTATATTCGTTTTTATACCACTCTGGGATATGTTATTTGGCTTCAAACCCTGGGGTATGGCGTCTGGTAGCCCTGCTTGTGCCATGTCTTGCCTTGTCCCACATTGAGGTGTGCTTGTTCTCACCCCACCCTGGGGTATATTCAGCCTTCCACTGTCATGTCTCGAAGTGGCCGTGTACCTGGTTATCTGTGGCGGTCCTCCATTGCAAGAACAGAGCTTTGGGGTCGCATGTTTGGCTTGTCGATGGCTCCTCTTTGCACACCTGCTAATAAACACTTTGCGCTCTGAAACACTTGTGTACGAGCGTGATATAAATAAAATATAATCTCATTTAATTTCATCATCAGGTCCTTTGCCTTTAGGACCACTCCCTTATTCGATGGTTCTTCATTCCTGGGCCACCTTCAGCCTCTCGGTTTGAGAGGCAACGGATATCCTGGCTTCTTTTTCTCTTGCTGGCATCTAAGCATTCTGCGGGTCTCTCTGCTCCCTTGAACGCCACTCGAGGTGCTGCTCTATCATCTTGGGACACACCTCTTCGTAGAGGACCTCCCACCTCTGTTGCTCTGCATGTGGCTCGGCCTCTCTCTCCCAGTGTCGAATGCATCTTTCTGTTCCAGCCCAAAAAGAAGTGTGTTCATTCTCCACGTTTTCTCGTCATGTTCTGACGGTTTGTGGAAGGGGTCAGAAGAATTGTCAACCAATCCTATATCTATTTTTGAGGCAGTATGCCGTTAAATTCCCAGCAAAGGTCTTTGCTTCTTGGGAGGGGGAAGGATAACAAATATCCCTGTATAGGAATTACCTGTCCTCTAAGGGGGGGTGGCACCCCAATGAGATCCCGCTTCCCAAGTTCCCTATGGGGTGTTAAGCTTAGCTGGCTCAACTCCCTAGTTCCAAAGGGGGTGACTCCCCCTTGGAGAGTGGGGACAAATTCCCTCGATTCATGACAGCAGGTAGAAGGTATCCAGTGATGTAGAGTGTCTACAGGACACCAGAAACCAAATCAGTTACATCCTTTCCTGAAAACAGTTGCAGTACGAAAGTCCTCAGGAGGAAAACTCCTTACGTTGTTTTTTCTGAATTTCGCCTCGCTCTAGTCTTATCTGTGGAGTGATGCCTCGTGGCGCTTTGTGACTTCCAGACAAAAAGGCCTTGTGGCACCCTCCATCTTGCACCTCTAGCTTTCACCCACACCATATTCTCCAAGTATGCCCATAAGCCGGGAACATGGTTCACTTTGAAAAAATCAATTAGGTTTTTTTGACCGCAGAGGTGATCAGAATGATGGCTGAGCTTGGCTTCACTAGACCATACTGGGAAGCGTTGATTATGTCTTGTAAATGTTGAGAAGAAATTATGACTTATTATATGTACAGAATAGTGCTGTATATGTTGGTGTGTTGAATACTTAATTAATTAATAGAATGGGTTGTGCTTATTTCATTTGCATTTGTATATTTTATATTGAATTGTGAATGAGTGAGAAATGTTAGCATTGCATATTTATTGAAGAGTGTATTCGTGATGAATGAATTTCATTCTTAAAAACAATATATGATTGTTTATTTTTTCATGTATTTATTTGAGCAATGTGGATGTATAAAGATCACATTTTGTACATGCGCACAATAAAAAAAAAAATAATAATGACTTCTGACCAGGACTCGGGATCCTGACACAGATTTGTATCTGTAGTCTTATGTCAGTAGCACAGAGCCTACCTTTCGTAGAGTGAGCTCTTAACCATGGTATGCATTCCAACCTTTTAGGAGTTCACAAAGTGGGTCTTGCTACTGGAAGATGCTAAAATGGTCTCACGTTGCAGAGCACCCACTGTTTGGGACGCCAAAGGCTTTCAGTGGCTGGGCTTTATTAAGAGCCAGGATACAGAAAGCCCTTCCAGAGCTAAGAGAAACTTTTGTCCACACCTGTTTGGTCTTGTATTCACTTTTCCCTTTCCATGTGACATCACCCCTGCACTTCCACCCTTTTTATATGAGCACATCAGGCCTGAAGAAACAACTGGCATAGTCAGGAACAGAAATACTGCTTGCTAGCCATCCAATCATGTGTTTCACGTGTGGCTGCGCAAAACAGCATACTTCAAGTGACACAATTTAAAGATTCTGCAAATGTGTGGGCTGTATTACGGGTTTCCAGGAGGGCCATTGGTTCTATGTGATATTTTCGAATATTAAAGGCTGCATGCAAAAAATACTGATTTTTCTCACCCGATTTGGCGCGCCCTTCAATATTCCCAAAGATGACATTTTCGGGGGGTTTCACCCCTCCGATCCTCCATAGAAATCAAACCCTCCATTGGCCCGCACCCTTTACGTTTTAATTGGGTGGGTTTTATCCCCTGAAATCCACTTTGCTCCCACATAAACATTGCTAACCAAACCCCCCCCTCTCCTCAGACTGACACACCCACAACCCGAAACACACTCCCACCTGCCCCCTTCCTTCCATGAAACAAACACTCTTCCTCGGCCCACACAAACACACTTACACTTACCTTCTCCACAGCGGCCTCCCCTCCACACTACAAACATTTCCCATGAAAATACACACAAGCACTTACCGCTCATGCCCACAAATGCAGTCTTCCGGCCCAGCAGCTTCTGTCAGTCCCTGTGCACACTTGTGTGCGGCAAAACAGGCGTAATCGGGCCTCCCGCACCTCCTGCAGTGCGGGGGGGCCCACTACCATATGTCAAGGGAGGGGGTTCACTTGGACTAAAAAATATACATATATATATATATATATATAGATATATACACATACATATATTGTTTATTGTAGACACTCTGTCTTTATAAAGAAATTCTTTTTGTTTAACAGAACTCATTTCTTTATTGAAGGCAGAGTGACTACAAAAGGAAACTATTTATTTTTTAAGTCCGAGGGCTCCCCCCACCCCATGACATAGAAGCCTCTAGGCTGGAGGCCTCCATATTATGGGGTGGGGGAGCTCTATGGCTTCATAGAGACATTATTTTCATTATGGTTCTGTCCTTAACAGAAATCATTTTATTATGAAGTCGGAGACACTTAAAAAAGAAGCCATTTCTTTTTGAAGTAATAGGGCTCCCCTCAACCCTATGATGCGTGCGCGTATGGTGAAAGGGTGCACAATTAAATGTATGGATGACTGGGTGTGCACATCGAGTGTATGGTGAAATGGTGCACATTTAAACGAATGGGTGGCTGCCTGGGCATGCCTCTATGGTGAAAGGGTACACACATAAATGTATGGGTGGCTTGGTGTGCCTTTGTGTGTATGGGGAATGGTGTGTGTGCTTGTGTTCAGGGGCACAAACAACAAACCTACATTTCAGGGGGAGGTGCTAGCCCTTCAAATGTTGAGAGGTGCTAACTTCACGGGCGGTGGGGGAGGGCCAAACCTATGTGTGTGGGGCATCTAACTTCTTTATGCATTCTAATGAGACTATTCCAGTGCAGCTTCAAAGTTACAAGCAGGTAACCCTCTCCTTGAAATCTGAAAGCACCCACTTATGGACTGCTGTGAAAATAAGCTGTCTCCTGTCCCCGATCTACCCTTCCAATCACTTCCCTGGCATGCAAGTACTAAACCCACATCAAGATTTCAATTGCCTGAAGAATTATGCATTTAAATTTCGGTACTAACAGTGAAATGGTTTACATTAGTAATTGCTGGGCCTTTGTTAACAGGCAAACCCAGGTGCTGTTTAAAATCTGTGTCCTGTTTTGTGGGCAAAGGCTCAGTATGTCAGCCAGGTCAAGTCAACACAGCCCTAAATTTCGAGTCAACACAGCCCTAAATTGCGGGGAGGGGGGCAGCGGTGGGCTGAATACCAGCCAGCTCAATAGTGTTGTGCCACTACTTGTGTTTAATCCCTTGGTTACCTATTGGTAATCTTCATTACTCATAGCCCTATTCTTCCTCGCCTCAGTACTTGTGTATGAGGCACTTTGATTCATACACAAGTACTGTGATGAGGTAGAGGGACATGGGGGTAATGCCTGACTTGGTAACTTGTAGTCTTCATTACTCCTAGTCCCACTCTTCCTCATCACAGTACTTATCTATGAGGCGAGGAGCCTCATACGTAAGCACTGGGACAAGGAAAGGGATGTGAAGGGAATTCTGGCCGAGAAGCTGATTTTGGAGGTTAGGGCAGGAGGTGGGAGGGAGAGGGGATTTGTGGGGAGGAAGGGGTGAAACAGAGATTGTGCGATAAAACGTAATGGTCATCCATGTCCAGGCTAAGCAGGCACAATATGTGGCATTAGTGGCTGGAGAGGCATTTTGGTGCAGCCAGTCTAGTAATTTCTCAGTTGGCTTGACTTTTTTTAACTGGACATCCAAGTCCTGCTAAATGTAATTACCTCGCTACACTGGCATTTGGGTGCTGCCAGTCTAGCCATGTCTTACTGCAGCATTGTATATTTATCTGGGCATCTGTGATAAAATAAGCATGATGTGTGTTATTGCTTTGACTGGCATTTTGGTGCAACCAGTCTAGGTATGTCTAAATGTGGTATGGCATGCTTTACTGTAATATGTTATTACGTGTCTAGACTGGTCTACATTGTGCAGCCAGTTGGACATGTTTTCATTGTGGCATGGCATTTTTAATAGCAAGATAGTATATTAATTAAAGCATTCATTCTCCTGGGCACTTTTGGTGACTTGCTTGTAATGTGCGCATTGAGCAAGCGTGGTAATCTCGGCAGGCCCAGAGTATGGCATGACTCGTGATTTGTTGCCGAGTTGGGGAGGGGCATCAGCATGGCTTGCACGGGGTGCCCCAAATTGTTGTGTCACACCACTGCGGCAAGGGAAAGACGTACTGCTCTGCGAGTCTTTCCAAATCGGTCATTTTTGTTTTCAAGAAAACAAAAAAGACATTTTCACTCAGGACCGTTTCATTTTGAACATCGCTGGGTGTTGTGCATGCAAGGCAACTCCCAAATGCACTGTTACTTTAAATGACGTCAGCTGCTGCACATAGGCGTGCATTAAAGACACCAGCTGCAAACATTCTGTAATCTCGCCCCAAATCGAATCATCAACGTGCCCTCCACGAGAATGTGCGACGTTTCGGGAATTGTGTTAAGGGGGGGGGGGCAACGTACAGATGGATAGAATCCCAATACAAACACAGGTCCTTTCACTTCAAAAAGAGAACCTGGGCCCTTCAACTGCCCCCTCTCTTGATAAGCATAGCTAGGCAGCTACCAATTACCTCTCCGTTCTGCTAATTAAAGGATATAGACGAGGCGTGCTGCGTTTGTAAATTTCAGTAATGTGTGATCTCCGGCCAACCCCAACAGTAGGTTCTAATCACAGTAATTAGTGGGTTTATCAGTCAGGAATGTTCCGATACAGCCATGGCCCTTTTTTCAGCCAAACCCTTGATTTAAAGCAGTGCATCCTGGAAAATATATTATGATAATTGGAAGTCAGCTGGCTCACTCACTCATGCACGCCCCTCTGAATGGATGGGAATAGTCAGGTCCACTGTAGAATACTCGGCACCGCCCCACCGCCCTCCTGGTTATCATTGGGCAATGTGCATTTAATGGCGGGCTTGACATGACCCGCAGAGGCTCCTTGCGGCCTTTGCACCTGCACACCCAGTGAAACGCTCAGGGTTTCATAGGGGAGCAATGCAGGCCTGCAGGTTCAACCTTACACACCCCCTCCACCCCATCTCGCATGCCGGATGTCAGACCGGTCTAGCAACCAGTGGACAGAGCGATGCTCCTCTGCTTTTTAAAACAAATTAAGGTTTTCTGTTCCTATACTCTTATTTTACTCTTATTTTATAGGAAGCAGGGATGCCGAGTACACGGGTGCTCGGCACCTCCCGTGAAAGGCTATTTTCATCAAAGTCCCTATACTTATAATGAGACGTTTTGGTTTTATTAGCCGTTAACCACAAACCCCCGAAGCCCCGCCCTCCTCCCCAGGAAACCAAAAGTCTACACCCCTGGACTGCACGGAACGTTCCCTTAAACAGCAGCGCATTTGTTTGGTGGTGTGGTGAGCAGGGGCAGGCCAGCAGGCAGCATAGTTCCACTACTTCTTCTCATGCACTTCGACCACTGCTAGAAACATAGTGGGATTAGCAGGATTCTATGTCATGGAGCGGGGGTGAGGAGAAATAAAAAAACAGAAATCTTAAAAATTTTCCACCGGGGGTGTACGTGCTACGCCCTGGCGCGCCAGGTGAAAGTGTTTGACTGCACTGTTGGGCCGGTGCAGGAGCAGAGCTGGCCTCCCGGTCCAGCCATAGGCCTTCTCACATGAAGGATGCCGGCGGTGGCTGTAAGAGCGGCGGCCAGGTGGGAGCTCCCATATCAGAGCCTAAAAAGCCGTCAGCGTGCAAGAGGGGGAGTGGGGCAGCAATAAAATACTGCTAAGTGCACCATAAAACTGGTGGAAATTATGAAATATGGGTTGTCTGCCAATGCAATTCCACAGTGGACGCTATTGTCGCTTTGGGAGTTTCCTTTCGGGTTCTTGATCAGGGTTGCAGCGCGTGTTTTCCAAATGAGCTCAAGGTGAACTCTCAATTGACCCCAATATTAGTGCAGTTCTTAACGAACCTCAGTTCATCCCCACAAGAAAAGCACCGCTGAGAACGTGAATACAACTTTCAAGACACACTCATCTCAAATTCAATAACCCCTAAAAATCCCTCTTAATAAAATATGTTCTAGGATTTGCACACTTCAATAATAAGTACATTGAGGCTGGAATTTCAGAAGCTGCCTGTGAGAATGCGAGGGGATTGGGGGGCTGGGAATGCCCACAAGCTAGGTGAGGGGCTACCCCGAGGTGGTATTCTGTGGGGGAGGGGTGGCGATCACCCACAGTCCGTCCCCAATCCTCAAACCATGCGGAATCAATTACCAGGTGCATATCTCATAGTCAACCTTCACCTTCAAGCCAGAGGAATGGGACAGGAAGGAGTATCCGAGTGTGGGATTGTGCAGAGGAGCCACGTGGCTACTCTGCCCTTTTCCGCTTGACTCGAAAATGGCAGCTAGGGTTTGTAAACCCTCTCATCTCAGAGAGGGGGATAAATGAATCTTGATACTTGCCAAAAGAAAGGGGTCACTGCCAGCTGTGTACTTTATGAGACGATTCTAATGCACCTGACAACAACCATTTAAGAATGAGACTGAGCAAGTCCCATGCCCAGAACAGAGGCAGGCTAGACCGGAGCCAATATAACATTGTAACGAATGATCAGGATAATCGAGAATACTATATAGGAGCACCACTTGCTGCAGCTAGAGCCACAGTCCGGTGTCAGACCTAGAAACAGGAGGAGCAGAGAAGGAGCAAACTTGGAAATGGAAAGCTGCAAGCCTATTCGTGGGCTATATTTCAGACACTGGCTGAGTCCAGATGAAGAGGAAGTGGAAGGGGAAAAACTGCAAGCCCGCTGTTCTGTGAGTCTCAATATCTGGCTGAGACTAGAGACACCGGAAGAAAGCAAGCTTCAAGCCACTCGAAGCGTATATCGCAGACGCTGGCAGGAGCCAGTGGCCATGAAGAAGAAGAAAGGGCCTGTTGAGAGCTGAGAGCCTTGTCCCAAGAGACGGTGGGTGAGTCTATGGCAGCCTGACAATAACCCTTAGCAAGGGAGACTACATTCTTGCTTGCCTAGAGCCAGCGCCAAAGAGTGTCAAAGTTAACCTATAAATGGTGGAGGAAATGCTTGCTGGAAGAAGTGGCTGGGTGCTATATCCCTGGAACTGAGAAGCAAAGCTGGTGACTGACCCAA
This sequence comes from Ambystoma mexicanum, assembly GCF_040938575.1. NCBI lineage: Eukaryota > Metazoa > Chordata > Amphibia > Caudata > Ambystomatidae > Ambystoma > Ambystoma mexicanum. The sequence goes on from NC_090935.1 coordinate 1,435,693,043, forward strand.
AACACAGCTCCTTGACGATTACTCAGACTCACTTTTCTTGCTACAAGTCAAAAAATAATCCACTTCAAGACCCTCTGAATCATCCACAGAGCCCTCCAAGGTCAAGGAGCAGAATGCATTCAACGCAGAATCTCTCATTGCTAACCAATTAAAGAGCTAACATCCAGAAATGACGTGCGACTAAAAGCTTGGAGATTCTGCAGAGAAAGACACTGAGGCTTCGGCTTCTCCTTTAGGGTGGCCAAACTTCCCAACATGCTACCAAGGTAAATCCACACATGACTTGACCACTTGAAATTCAGGAACAATCTAAAAATCGGATTTTCAGCGCATAGTTAACGGGAATTAGCCAACCCTCGACAAACAGCAGAAGCAGCACATCCAAATCAACCAACTCTCATACATAGACAAGCAATAGGGAAACACCACACCATCTCATGACACTGCGTGAAAGATATCAAGGATGTGAATATGGCAACAGCCAATCAAGTGAATATGGCAACAGCCAATCAAGTGTATATGGCAACAATGTCCGGCACCGCTAAAGCTCTAAGAGAACTCCTCCACCATCTTCTTTAATATCAAAAACGCAACACAGGACATCACCCTGCAACAATCTTAAAGAAGCTCAACATCTCTCACCACAACACAACCAACAGTGGCATCATGGGCTTGCACCTGATAAGAAAAACCTGTCAGAGCAACCAGGGCCAACTACTAACCCTATTCTTTAGCCCTCAATTTCTCCACCTTACGCACAACACTCAAACTCAAAAGAGCCACTCGCACACAGCTTTTTAAAAAACGCCTCCCAGACTCCAGACAGTACAACTGTAAACCTCTAACGGCAACTGACACACCTGGCCCCGGCCAGTGCATGTCCATACTACAAACATGCGGTCCCTCCTCTGAACACAAAACCCTCAATGCGCCTAACAGATCACATTTAGAAAACCTTCATGCACACAGAGCTCAGGGTACCTTTGACCTGCACCATCAACACGCAACGCTGCCGCCTCGCTTTTTCCCTCTTCCTCTTACTAACCAAACCCACCCACTCTCCTCCAGATCTGCCAGAATGAGTGGAGGCCATGCAAATGGCAGCGGTGCACAGTACATGTCCTAATAACATCACTTAATAACGTTTCATCTCTGGGGCTGAGAAGTCAAGGAGTATGGGGAGGGCTTCATCCCTGTGACTCTGAGCTTTCAGTCAAGAAGTAAAATGGCGGCTATAAACCTGAGACTCTGTGCCAGACTAGGGATTCCTGATGGGGCAGGTGGTATTTAAGAACTTTAGACTAGACTGAGCAAATCCATGCTGACACCCTGTAGGACAGGTATCCACGTGAGATCCCAGTGAAACCCTAGCTCCCTATAGGCAATCACCCCAACCTATCCCACTGTGTAAAAAAAGCTGTACAATCCCACTTTCGTTTTGTGTGTTCTGTTAACGCTTCGTTGCACAGATCACATTTTTGTAGTCCTCAATTTGTATGTTCAGTGCAAGTAAAGCTTCAAACACTATGCGGCTACATTTTTCGAGTTCCTGTATTTTGGTGCTGGGGACCCCTTACGTTTACACTTCATCGGAAGCGGGTCCCTGTCGCCAAATGTTTGTCTTTTGCACACCACAGTGCAAAAGGAGAAGGAAAAAGGCGGCATAAGGCAAATAAGCCTGTATGCCGCCTTTTGCCCTCCCTCTTTAATCTCCGCCGTGCAAATTGAGGAACTGCTGCCTACCATGCACGCAGGGCAGCCGTAGTTTACAATGGATCCCTATGGAGTCCAACTGCTTTTTGCTGGCACAAAAGGCGGGTGACTCCATAGGTATCCACCGCATTTGCGACAGCAATAATATGCATGCCAGTGCAAATGCTGGAGGATTTGTGTGGCAGAGAGTAAGGGAGGCAGCGGAAACGTAAGCTGCGTTCCAGCCCTCCTCGCTGTCATACACATTAACGAAAATGAGCCATGGCAGGAATCAATAGCGTAAAAGCCATACGCAAGGATTTTACCCTGTTGATTCCCGCCACGGCTCATTTATGCAGAGCCGAAAATGATCTCCTATGTATCTTAATGAAAAAAGGCAAGTGGTAGATCATATTAATGTATTAGTCAAAGGCAGATTTAAGCCTTTTAGGACAGTCAACAATTAATAATAACAATTATGCCTGAAATGAAAAACGAGACATTCAGGTATGCATTGTTGCACTAAATCTCTTTATTCTGGAAAAAATGCCTGTTCTATCCCATTAAAGAGGAACTTTACTGACACTTAAAAAAGCTTAGGCTAAAGTGCAAAAATAGGATTAAAAAAGCTCACTTAGCAGCCGAACACTACCATCAAAAAGTCTACCACTTATGCCTGAAGGGCATGACCATGGCTTTCAAGCCTTGATACAGGCAACTGCTCACATTACTTTTCCTTAGAATAGTTAGACTTGCCCAGCACCTGCAAGCCACAAAAAACATTTAGGACTGATGAAGGATGTGTAGAGTTGGTGGAACTTCCCATTCTTTTCTGAGAGGGGGCCAAGCCATAAGGGACTGGGATGATCTACTCACTGGCTGATGCGACCCCGGAGGGTGCATTGAGCAGGACCCCCCCTCCCATTCTACAACGCAGTAACAGTCCACCATGAGCATCCCCAGGATAAACCACCAAAACAGATTAGAAGTCCCGAATCCACAGGCAATTGGGTTAAAACACAGAGAATCAGAGAAATACTATATGTCAGTTTGTGGACCGCCTCACTTACTGGCAGGAGAGAGAAAGAAGGCAACGGGACCACAAACTGCTATGATGCTGAGATGCTGACCCCGTAGGCTCCCAATGCATGCAGACAGGCAGAATGCAGTGGAGCCGCAAACAGCCACAATAGGGCTTCCAAAATGGCGCAGATGGCTCACAACCCCCTTGAAGCTACAGGACCGACCAGTATGCCTGTTACAAAAATGAACAAATGTAGTGAAGGTGCATATCACCCAATAAAGTGACAATTAGGGGGAAACATGCAAAAGCCCAATCAGATTGGGTAATGCAACACACACACACACACAGCCCCAGCCAATCACAAGTAGCGGTACACATACTACCTAAGAACTATAAAAGCAGTAGGGTAGGGTAAAAACATTGAGAGCAGGAGAACTGGAAAAGGACGTTTCCTTCACTTCTCACTGCAGAGACAGGGATAACGCTACCTGGTACAAGGTGACCCTTTTGTGGAGAGACATTCAGCGGTCCAGATCCATGATACAAGGCTCAAGATACTGCCAGAGTCCTAGGAAAGACCTGCACACTAAATGCTGAGAAGCAAGACGTCTGAGAGAGACCTGCAGATTGAATACTGAGAACTAAGAGGTTTGGGAAAGACTTGTATACTGGATGATAACCAAGAGATCTGAGAGAGACTGGAAGATTGAACTAAAGAGAACCAAGAGGTCTGAGAGGGTTTAGCGTGAAATGGTCGAAAATAAAATACCTACTGCAAAATGACAGAGTTTCTTTGGTCGATTCTTTTCAAAATATTGCTGGGGAGACCTGCTGTACCCCCAAAAATTCCCCCTGCCTTAGCCTATACCCTTGCCCCACCCCCATCTATTTTTTTTAAACAGAAATGCACACAAATCCCTAACAAGCTTGACTAATAAAATTACAGGTAATTTTGCAGTAGGTCTTTTCGAATTCGATCATTTCTGCAGATACCGTCTGAGAGAGACCGGCATATTGAATGCTGAGAATCTAGCAGTCTGAGAGAGATCTGCGCACTGAATGCCGAGTACCAGTCTCGGGAGGATAGCTCAGCAGCAATGCACTCTCCTTGGAAGCAAGATGACACAGAGCAACACAGGTTTTATCCCCGGGTCCGCGCTTAGAAACCTCCGGGTATTAAGCGCGTTACAAGTAACCTATCGTATAATATCATACAACAAGGTTTGGGAGAGACGGTCTTGAATGCTGAAAGCCAAGAGGTCTGGGAGAGACGCATTTTATTCAGTGGAGGACCAGATGTTTAGGAGAGGCCCAATTGTTCAGCGAGAGGAACTGGAGAAGCCTTGCAGTACAAGCTGGAAGATAGGAGGCAGAGGTGAGGCCCACAAGGTGAAGCCTGAACCACAAGAGGCCAGGGTTGGCCTAAAGATGGAAGACCGGAAGGGGGAGCAGATGTTAGTAATGCGCAGTAGAATCCTCCAGGATAATGTTCTTTGTGTTCTTATATAGATCAGGGTTGGACGTGTGTGGGGTAGAATTTCGTGAACTCTTTTGTTTGCCAAGATTAGGAACATTTATGTTTAAGCATAGGGTTTTCCTGGAGGCTATGAACTAGATACAATTAGGGTCATATCTTTCAGTTGGCCACCTACTTTGGACACTGCTTTGAAGAGCAGGATGCCCCCAGAGCGACCCGGATTCATCAAGACTAGGTTTAAGCACTTTATGCTCTCTTGGGAACTTTATCAAAGCCGCTGCGTGCAGCTGAAATATCACCCTTTAGTGTGGTAATATCCCTGACACTGTTGTACTAAGTATTACTCCGATTTTTGCAGGTTTTCCTTCAGCGTTTGGTCGAAACTCTACACTGACTTAACGAGGAATGCAACACTTTTGAAATTAGAAATTTCTGGTATCGCTTGCGTCATCTCTCCACCTCCCCATAGGTGGCATTAAAGTACCCATGTGCATGTGTATACGCTGTATGTCCATGCACAATGGCATTAGCCAAAGTGTAATTGCACTTGCTAATGTGCACATCCTTTCATCAACACGCATTAAGAAATGTTTCTCCCACCTCACACTGTGACCACTATGAACAGCTTTCTACATCATTAGGGATGTCCACGTTGGATAATTGCAACATCCAATATCTGGACCTTCCTAAAACACTTTTACTTAAGATACAAACAATAAAGGCAGGTGTCAAGCTATTACGGATCTTGGAGAATGTCTCACTGAAATCAATTCAATGAATCCTAATGGTGCAAAAGTCCAGCTACAGAGCAATATGGGCGGTAAACAGTCTTCTGGGTCAAACTTCCCTAATAACTCTGCAATATGACATGCAGGAAACCCCAGATTCAGCCATTCCTTCACAATCACCTGTAACAACCTCAACCAGAAACAGTAAGAGTCAAACAGGCAGGAATGTACAGTTCCCAATTCTGCAATGCAGGTGAGCCATCTTATTGCTCCCCAGCAAGCTAGTAATCCTTTGGCCTTTTGGCTCATAGACCCATGTCCTCTCAAATGGGGAATCCATTACATGTACTGCAAGCCCAGTGAATATATAAACACAGGAACCAGCCAAAGACAATAGAATGTCACCCTCCATAACATCCATTTTGGAAGGTGCTCAGCAGACTAGTATTCTTTCCAGCCAAATGCACACTTTACAAGCCTGATGACCACATCAAAGTGTACAACTTTGCAACTGTGCCAAAACAGTGCTCCGAAGTGACTGGATTTTGACATAGAATTACTTAACAAAAGAACTAAGATAAAATGAAATAAAAGCCATTGAAAAATGTCTCCCTCCCTAATATGTATTAACATAAAATGTGCATGAAGCATTCCTGATATGGTAATTACAAGAAGAAAGACATCGCAGGCACATACAATCCAATAATACGGCTTCCTGTTTTTTGGGGATTTTGTTGTATTGGTGAAGTACAGTAGGAATGCATTTGTTGACAATCAAATTTAAATGTTCCCTTGTTATGTTTCTCTTCTTCTCAGTGTGCTGGAAACTGTAATTACAAATGGTGGCATATTTAATTTGTTATAGATTATGTAGGACATTGTGTTGTCCTGATGTCCTGTGAATGGAATTCATTTTTAGCTCTAGAAAAAACACTTTTTCCAGAATGTGTATCTGTTTTATAAAAGCCATCAGCAAACCGTAGTGGCCCGTATTAAAGAAACCTTGCACTGTTACATTCCCCATTAGTACCATTGGATATTTTGTGGATTCAGTTATATATTTCGCTATGGTACATCCCCTAATTTAGCGCCCCCGATGTACAATTCCACCCACAAACCCAGGACAAAAAACAGGCTGGATTAGGAATCAAATTTAATTTTATTCAAATAAAATAACTTTAAAGGTGATCTACTAACTTTATGCTGGGAAAGTCACATCAATGAAATATTGGTGCATTTGTACCTGTTTTATAGAAGCTAGAATTGCATGTCTTGCGAATCTTAAGAAACCGTGCACACATGCAGTAACACATGCATCAATTGATTATGTTTCTCAAATTGGAATATAGTTTTATTATTTTCTACTAAAGGAATAAAAACCACCACATGCACACACACACACCCCACACACCATACTTTGCAGATCAGCTCCCACTAGTGCAGGGTCCTCCACGTACTGTTCAATGTTATGAAGGAGGAGTTAATATCATTTTCCTTGGCATGATGGTCTATAGATATGTAGAAGTGAAGAACTAAGCTCCCTTTTATCATCAATATTTCTTGAAATATACACAGGTCACAAATTATGAAAAAATCATTGAGATGTGAAAATGTGCACGCTTGAACAAATCTGGTGTCAGTGTACACCTGTGGAAACCGGGTGGGTTTAATTTGATTGCCTTTGGATTTACAAAACCCTGTGTTTTATGTGCACAGAAATGCTATCTAATCCTATGCAAAACAAATATGGCTTGGTTTTGAATACAGTAAGAAAGCAAATTGCAGTTCCCACTTTACATGCTCAAGCATTCTATTTGGAATGAGGTCCCCCTGGTGGAAGTCCCTCCCAGTCCACCCACTCCTGGGACTTAGCAGAGAAATTATTCTAGAGGGCCTATGTCTAATTACATTGGGGAATTTCATACTCGCCTTTAAATAATTAATTTAAGAACATAGCCAGGAAAGACCCTCAACTGTTTCCAAGAAACTCCCAGTCAAATGGCCCCTTCTGTTGCTTTCACTCTCCTATAGGAAAGCAAGCCTGACTCGGGTAAAATATTTCTCAGGTTTCCTTATGGATACGGCCCATCATCGCCAGACAATATCCAAGCTCAGCACTCATCCTTTGTGAACAGGTGTTCACTTTTCTGCAGCCTTAACAATCCAAGTTCTTCTTTTTAATCCCTGCCTGTTTCTACTTATATAATGGGAATTATTCACACACTATGTCACGATGACCTTGCACATTTTAATTGGTCAAGTGTTTCCATTGGCTTGCCTAACAGAAGGCACACCCAGAGGACACAGCCCTGAGTTCTCATATGTTGATCATATTTATGAACACGTAAGAGGATGGGAGCTGCATACAATAGACAATTATAAATTCAAAATCACATTTTGCCCATATCTTATTGTAGCAACATAACAAATTACTAAAATATAGATTTCCGAGTCCCTGTAGTTCTCACAAATTTAGGGATATGTGGCATATAATTGTGCAATAAAATCTGGCTTATTCATTAACATTTCTGATTTGATCAATTATTAATAAATATTGATATGTCAAATGTCACCTCAATTTATAGAGGGGTCCCTTGCAATTGCAGATCATCTTTCCTCTTGATTTTAAGTCCCATCATTGTGGTGGTATGTTGGAAATAGTGTTTTGGATGTAAAACGTCATTTTGAAAAACAAAGTGTGCTTCTTTGTTTTCGATCTGGAGATGTGAAAGCATGTCTCGACTTGCCTGTAGCCTATGATTGATCTAAATCAGCTGACAGGGGGTTCTCTTGTGTGCAGCACCTCTCAAACTAAAGCTGGTTACGTTTATTGGGGAGCCTAGTCCACAAGGTAAAACCCTAAATGCATTGAGCAGTGTTTGAAACTTTGTCTGGAAATACCAGGTCACTAGCACGTGAGAAGGCCGAGAGCAGAGAGAAAGCCGAGAGCAAAGAGAAGGACGAGAGCGGACAGATAGCCAAGACCCGAGAGATGCAGGGAAAGCTCCCTGGGCATGATGGAGTGGAAGAAGGTGGGGTTCTGGGAGAATGTGGAGCCGTTGTGCAACAGAGCCGCTCCAGTGTGGAACCAGAAATGCTGAGCAACCGGGGTGCAAGAGCAGAAGAAAGTCAAGCAAGCTGGAGGAGAAAGAGTGCTGGTGGCGTGACCACAAAATCCCAGTGGTGGGCAGTCAGTAGAACAGTGCTGGGACCATCCAGGGGAGTAAGCATCTCCCAGTCTGAGTCACGATCCCTGTGATGTCCCAAAGACGAGGGTGGCACAGCAAGGAAGGAAACGCTGTGGAGAGCAAGCCGCGGAGCGGCGATGAGAAGGAAAGAGAATCCAAGGGCCTGCATGTACAGCCGACGTTGCCCCAGAGATCAGAAGGTAAAACAGGGAATGGGAATACCGGCAAACCAAGAGGGAGCTCATTATAAGTTAAGTGAAACCCATCCCGGGGATAATGGGAAACATATTGGAAATAATCCAGTGAAACAGAACTGCTTGAGTGAGATAAGAAGAGGATGACAAGGGCATGTGTGCATATGGTCTATTGAATAGAGCAAGAGAGGTGAGACCAGGAAGAATAAAGAGAAGGGAATTACTAACTCCTCTAAAAGAACTGCAGAACCTGATATATTGGATGGAAAAAGACTATTTGCATTTGGAGAAGGAAGTCATTCTACTGACCCTAGTTAGTTATAACACTGGTAGGGTCAGATAGCTCAGATTGGGACAGGCGACCGATTTGTTTTTGGACATTCATCCTTGCTGATGAGCACCTTAGTTAGAAAGAGAGGGAGGGAACACCCCATGGTTATAAGGAGAGATGGGCCTTATTTTACTTTAAATAAACTTCACATTAAGAACAAGCCTTTATCGCGTCCGTGTCCTTCTTCTGATCCTCCAACTATCATTACATTTTTGTCTTGAAGGTTCTACTTGTAACAGGGAGTTTTAATGGGTTTCTCTGAGGTAAGATAAATTTGTCAAGGATGGCACTCTATTAAGAGTGGCACAGGACACGGAGGAAGGGTTTGGGTGGTTGTGCCAAAGTAAAGTGGACAGATAAGTACACACACAGCTGAAAGAAAGGAGAACGAAGAGTAGGCAAGTGTAGTAAGAAAAAAGGTACAGAATGGATTCCCTCTTGGGGTGTATGCAGATATAGGAAAAGAGTATTCCACGAACCTTAGGAAAACTCTAACCTTCTGCACAGTTTGCTATAACAGAGGCCCACGCTGTTTGCTCATGGCTTGGAACAACAGCTATGGGTGTCTGTAACGTAGAAACTAGACAAGGGAAGGGGCAGAGGTTGCCTGACGGAAACCAACAGACAAGCTCTGTACAAGGGGTCTACAAATAGTACAAGAGAAGACACTAACAGATAAATCCAGGGAAAAAGAATTTGAATAGCAAACTAGCAGAAGGAAATGAAGGGATAGCCGTATAACAGGATTGGATAGGGAGAAAGAACTGAAGGTTGAAAACAAGGACGAAAGCAAGGGAGCAGCAGTCAGGAAACAGAGGAACTGTAATAACTGAAAGTAAATAATGAAGGTAAACTGATGTGGATAGCAGAGGACGGTAGGGTACAAGGTAGAAACTCAGAAAAGCAGGTAAGCAATGGGCAAGCCCAAAAGGAGCAGGGCTGTAAGGAAGGAAGCCCCGAGAGATAGGGCTTGGGGCAGCAGAGTGAAGCAGGCTACACGGCAAGGAGCCCAGAAGGGCCGGGCAGCAAGGAGTGAGCCCAGAGGAGTAGGGCCGCTGACTGTAGAAGGGTGCAGGAGGACTGTAGAAGGCTGCTAGACTGGAAGCCCAGCGGAGGACGACTGTAGGTTGAAGGCTATGGAGCGTGATCTGCTGTAAGGCAGGAGCCTGGAAGGCAATGGCGGAATATAGCAGCGGAGCGTGATCGGCTGCAAGGCAGGAGCCTGGAAGGCAATGGCGGAAGGTAGCAGCAGAGAGTGATCGGCTGCTTGGCTGGAGCCTGGAAGGCATGGTGAAATGTAGCAGCGGAGTGTGATCGGCTGCTTGGCTGGAGCCTGGAAGGCAAGGACGGAAGGTAGCAGCGGAGCGTGATCGGCTGCAAGGCTGGATCCTGGAAGGCAAGGACGGAAGGTAGCAGCGGAGCGTGGTCGGCTGCAAGGCTGGATCCTGGAAGGCAAGGACGGAAGGTAGCAGCGGAGCGTGGTCGGCTGCAAGGCTGGATCCTGGAAGGCAAGGACGGAAGGTAGCATCAGAGTGTGATCGGCTGCTATGCAGAGGAACCGCATACAAAGATACGTAGCTCGAAGCAAAAAGGTGCTGGAAGGACTCTTAATGCAAGAGACTGAGCCCCTGCAGGCAGCAGCTTTTATACTGCCCAGCCCAGTAGCAGGCTAATTGGTCGCACCTGGCTAAGCACACCTGCAGACATTCGGCCACCTCCCTCTCTGTTCTTGAGCTGGTGGAAGCAGAGCAAATCCCTAGGGCTTCTGGGGATTGTAGTTCAGATGATGACCAATAGGAATAGCCAGGAATAGATGGTTATAGCCAAGTGCATTGTGGTAATTGAAGTTTGTTGGAAAAAATAGAAAGGTACCAAAGTCTCGAAAATGGGAAATAAGGTCCATAATGATCGCCAATGTATGCGCCCATGGCGCAGGCATTACAAAATTAGCCTCGTTTGTCTCCAGGTGACCACTAACCTCCTGAAATGTCAACGCTATCCTTATCAACACTAGCCATAGCTGAACAGAATGTAGTTCGTCCCAAGTTCACAGGAGGGATAAGAAAACCAACATTGCCAAAGCTACACCAGTATTTCATATCTGGCCATGCAGATTTAAACAGTAATGCACTCCCTATTTTAAAGACTCACAACTATAACACCCAATGTATTTACAATAGGCCTCGATTTACATTCTAAAAATATATTCTTGAAAGGAGAGCTCACTTGACTTTGAATGCTCTTGGAAAAAGAAACATAGCATTTTGTTCATGAAATTACAAGTGGATGCATTGACTGGCGTGGGTTTCCGATATTACCGGGCTCTCTTCATCAGCTTTTCAATATTTTCCAATTAACATATCAACCGGTGCCAGACCTTTGGCTTTCAGGGCACTATTGGAGTGCATGACTCCGCATTTTTAAATGACTGCATACAGTTTTACTTTTTGGGAAAGTGGCGATTGACACACGTTGCTATCATTTTAAAGTCGGTCCTTCCCAATCCATGGCCCCTGAAAGTACATTTTCGCAAGTGCATTTCTGAGCAAAGTTCAGTTTGTGACCCAATCTGTGCTGTATGTCGGGTACTGTGTCCCAAGCAAGAAATGACCTGCCTATGACTGGTGCACCTTTTTGCATATTTGAAGAAAAGTGCAACATGTGAATGAAGCGAGGCATTATTCCAACGCCTCTCACTGTAGGTCCATCCTATCTTCATTTTTCCTGACATTACCATGGTAAACATTACCCTGGTTTAAAAATGCATTAAAACATTATGGATTTTGCATTGGGGACGTTTCTGCCCTAGCGCTGGTGCAGTTTTCCCTGGAGCCTCATAACAGCAGCGCAAGTGCAATTTTAGGCGGTATTAACACTATTAGCACGCTTTTAGCATATACTGCTCCACCGCAAATGCTCCTTTTAGTTTACACCGGGGCAATGTTTTCCCAAGTGTTAAGTCTGTGCCCTATTCACTGAAAGAATGTATTTCTTTCCCACAAAAGTGATGTTGCCCTGGTGCTAATAGAGTGAAATATTTGACTTGTAATAGTGCAGCATGGATGTGCTACAGACGCACGAGCCATTGACAGACAGCATGCATTCCAATGGTTGGTTAATCCTCGGGTCTACCAGTAACCATGACAGAAGTCACCATTACCTTCCTCCATTCTATAGTGAAGATGTGCTTGCAGCAGATCCATGGGAGCTGCAGCTAACCCTGCTATTCCACCCCCCAAAGCCAACATCCAACAAACAGCATCTCAATGCACAACATTCACACCCGATTATTCTTAAACAGGGGGTCTGCAAACGTTGGCTGCCAGGATGTTTTGCACTACAATGTCCATCAGGATGGGGCATCAAATCCATGCAGGCACAAATGAAAAAGTGGCCCACAATCACACATTGCAATTCATTCCTACTCAGAACAGACTAAGTGCTAACAAAGGGGTGTTTTGGTAAAGTATGTTGCAAATAATGCATTTGAAAACATAATTTCTTAGCAACAGTGGTTGAATCTAGTGTCGTAGCATATGAAACTGGCCCACTCTGGCTAAAAAAATGGGTCAATTCTGTCAAAAGAATTGGCCATCCTATAATCATAGGCTGGCACTTCGGGCATTGCCCTTTTGTCCAATAGGCCAGTCTGAGCCTGTCCATCAGCCCTAGTCTGCATATTCAGTGTTGAAGGATCATGGGAGTCATAGTACAAAACATCTAGCGAGGGATAGATTGGAGACCCCTGTCCGGTTAGAGGTATCGGGAGAGGGGAGGTGGTTAAGCCTTTCAGAGCCTGGGCATACCTGTACCCATGGGGTCAGTAAAACCGTATGTCAACTGATATGATTTAATAACATATGTTTAGCTTTTTAGGGCACTTTTGGTACTTTTAATGCTGATATATCAATACGTCACAAGGGCCCTCATGAGGTTAAGGCTCATGTCCTTCTAAACACTGTCAAACAGGAACCACTATGTCTACTCTGTATACTAACACATCGTCCACTGCTCGCCTGAGTCAAGAGGGTGAAAGCACTGAATATTTCAACACAAATAGAGGCCTCAAACAGGGGTGGGTATTAGCGCTCCTATTTGTTCAATTTGTATGTCGCTGACCTGGTTGAAACCATCAATACCACCCATAATTTCCTTCCAAAAATCAGTGGTGAGTCAGTGTCATGGCTGGCTTACGCTGATGAGGCTATCTTATTTGACCTGACTCCGATTGGATTACAACATTCCATTGATGCCCTCGCTAATTTTGCCAGGAACACCCTCGTGCTAATTAACATCACACAAATGAAAATGATGTGTCATGGAGGAAAAAGTCCTAAAAAGCTATCCTTTATTTGGAAACTGAACAGCAGCAAATTAGTAGTCGTGGACAACTAGATTTATTTAGGCTTTCATAAGACTCAATCTCACTGTACGATATTATGGTGATTTAATCATTCCGGATATCTGAAATAAATGGTTAGTGGTATAGCAGTATATTGCCAGTAAGGGTGGACATAATATTGAGGGGTTGTTGAAAATCTACTGTGCCAGCATTAAAGCCGGTAAGATAGCTCAGCGGGTTGAGCGCTCGCTGCTGCCATCCGAGTGTGATCTGAAGGCCGCAGGTTCGAATCCCGGCAAGGCAAACTCAGCCTTTCATCCTTCTGAGGTCGATAAATGAGTACCAATTCCGGTTGGGTGATATTGTATGTAAATATGTGCTTTGTAAAGCGCTTTGGTTTAAGGCGCTATATAAATAACACATCATTAGCATACCAAATTTAAAGTACGGCCGGCCTATCGGCACTTTTTCATGTACCCACATTAGATGAATTGACAAATTACAGGGTACACCTCTTTGTTCTTTACTAAACCTTCCTTGTTCTGTCCCAGTTGAGGCATTAAGAATGGAATATGGCACCTGCAAATCACCTTGCTCTGTTTAAAGATAATTTTGTCAAATGAAAACTCGAATGCATTGCTGAGTTGAATTGGTAGGAAATCTTCTTTTGGCTGCAACAATAGGTTTCTCCATGAATTAGAGCAGACCACTTTACCCTACGTGCCATCTTTGGAAGGAGCCTACGAAGTTGCACTCGGAACTCCGAATTTAGAGGCCATTTTGAAGAGTAAATCGAGAGATTGGGACAGAGCTAATGATATTGACAAACTGTCTACCAAAAAGAGATACAACGAATACTCTCACCAAAGTTGCTCTCCAAGCACTCCTCCAACGTATTTAATCAAACCAGGCTTGCTCGCATTAAGGCTTTATATTGTATATTTACGCTTAAATCGTCTTCCTACATTGGAGTACACTGGGGCCTGGGAAAGAATCCCCTACGAAGATAGGCTATGCCACCTTCGTAGGAATACGACAAAGACAAGTCGCCATATTTCATCGTCTTGCTCAGCATTAAAAACCTATTTGTAAAATAGACTGAGCACATTGAAAGTGAGCATTTGTGGAGTGTGCTTTGTGGAGCCAAATGTATTGTTGTAACTGCGGCTGCCTATAACATCTGGAGCCAGGCACTAAAGCTATTTTTGATTCATGAAGGTGCTTAAATAGTGTATTACATTGCTTTTAGGTACAATATTTGACCAATATTTTAAATCTGAAGCGTCGTATTTTACGGTTCTTGTTTTTACTTTATCGTTGTATATGATTTATAAAAAGTCCAGTTGTTTTTAGGCGAACATGATGACAAATGAAATGTACTGTGTTTGATCGTGGTGATATTATTTTGTTTGTTTAATAGACAAATGCACAATAAAGGAAGAAAAAAGGAACGAATATGTGCTTTCCAACAAAGCAGTCCCCACAAAAAGCTTGATAATCCACAACAATTATAAACCAATGGCACCGGATAATCAAATTTACAGGATAACCTTATGTCGGTATTTCGGATGGCAAAGACCTGAAAGCAGAGCCAAAAAAGACAGCATGACAGAGCTGCATTGTCTTCTACTCGGTTTTCCAGCAGGCTGCTATCCCACATTTCCCCTGTGCGGCTCAGAAACCTTGTTATCAAGTATTCTATTTTCCTGAATGGTACTATTAGCGGCAATGAAATGTCCTGGTTAATAGAGCACTCCAGTTAACAGAGTGGCGAATAACAGAGCATCAACTGTATATGATGTTTAGAAAAAGTTTAAATCTGGATTTTAAATGTTTCATAGGCCTGTCTGCCTCAATTTCTTCATGTTCCTTTTGGTCTCGTGTCTGATGCCCTTCCCCCCCAAGCCCCTAGTCATTCCACATGTCCCCATGTATACAGGTACATGATCACGACTTGTAGTTCAAGCAAAGTACTTAAGAGTTCCTCTGTTTTTATTTACCTACCTGGAATATGCCCCGACACCAGAATAGTTGCAACAAACTTTCAGATGTTCGTTTTAAACTTGTTCTTGTATTTTTAGTTTGGGCTATTAGGTGTCGTTTGTGACGCCTATACGCTGAATCTAGAGCATTAGAGTACAGGTAGGGAGAAGTGGCATATGGGCCAGGGGTGTGGGGGGGCTGGGCACGGCCTGTAGGCGTTGTTCGGTTATTTACCCACCCATTGACTTCCCATGGCCATGCTAATCCCCATGGCCATTCTCACCGAATTCCTGACCCGCCCCGCCAAAAACACCTCCTCATGGGAACTCTTTGAGCTTGCTTTACTCAAGCCTTACCATCAAACTTTGCAGTCAAATGTCTGCCAGTGTTGTTTCAAAGCAGTCTTCTGAAAGCTAATGACTTAATGGGAGTTGTAAACCCACTACTGGTGTAATAGAAAATGTCTTAACCCAGATTGCCTTCAGCCACTAAATGTATAAGCACTCCACGTGTCCTTCACTGAAGTCGTGTTAAAAACAAGCATTGGCAAAGCCAACAGTTTTGGTTTGTGCAATAAGTATTATTCATTTGCGAGGTACTGCTATCAGATGCCCATCTACTCGCACCATTTTGCACCTGCTGCCATCAATGGCCAGTTAATACCCCTACAGCGGTGTGTGGCAAGTGCCTCTTCCATGCTTAAACAAAAGCCCAAACTGTTGGCATTTCCAGTGCTGGTTCTATATGCGTTCGCCTTATTCACAATATAAAATCAGAAAAAAAAAAATATCCGAGGTCATATTCTGTGATAAGTGTTGAAGGTCTCCTTGTATTCAATGCTTCTTTCCTTTTACTATACCCCTGCTTACTGTAATCCATAGAAACGTGCATTGGGCATTACATCTATTCAGCAGAACCCTTATTATGTGGGCACTAGTCATGTCGTGGTGCCCATCCCTCATAGCTTGGTTTACAATCTCCATGATTTTTGCGAACAACAACGGTTCCGATTAAAATCATAAATTGTAAAATTGAAAATTCAGAATTTTTGTAAACAGTTACAAAGAACATTGGCTCCTAAGGCTCTCAAGTAGCTTGAAATAGTTTACAGGATGAGCCGTGTGCTTTAATACATATCTAAAAATGACCAACAATAAGACTAGAAATTAAGAATAAATAGGATTGTCACTGTTAGAATGAGAACTGCATTTGAAGAGACACAAAGTGTACCTTGTATTTTATATAGGGTCTAAGACTCCTCATAATGGGATTCAATACCACCACCCAGTGGCATAACACAATATTTGGGGGCCCTCCTGCAAGACATGCTGAGGGACACCCCCTCACCAACAGTGCACAGGAACATTAATGCTTTCATTAATATAATGCTTTGCAATTAAAAATGCCATGCCACAAAGAAAACATGTGCAGATAAGGTAACACAGTCAAGACACGTAATAACTTTTTAACAGTAAAACATGCCAGGCCACATTTAGACATACCTAGACTGGCAGCACCCAAATGCCAGTCTAGCCAGGTAATTACACTTAGCAGGACTGCTTTATCAGAGAAACCCAGCTAAAACATTCAAGTCAAACTAAGAAATGACTAGGCGGGCTGCACCAAAATCCCTCTTTAGCCACTAATACCGCATATCATGCCTGATTAGCATGGGCATGAAGGACCATTATGATTTATCGCACAATACCCGTCTCACCCCACCACCCCCACACATTCCCTCTCCCTCACCCCCGTCCCAAACCCGAAAATCAGCTACTCAGCCCAGAATTACGTCCACATCCCTTTTCCTTGTCCCAGTGCTTACGTAGGAGTCTCCTTCCCTCATAGGTAAGTACTGGTACGAGGAAGACTAGGGCTATGAGTAATGAAGATTACCAATAAGTAACCAAGGGATTAAACACAAGCAATGGTGCAACACCATTGAGCTGACTGGGATTCAGCCTTCAACCCACGCCCACCCTGAAATTTTGGGCTATGTTGACTCAACCTTGCTGACCTACAGAGTCGTTGCCAGACAAAGCAGGACACAGATATTAAACGGCACCTTGGTTTCTCTCTTAACAAAGGCCCGTCAATTACTAATGTAAAGCATTTCACTGTTAGTGCCTGCATTCAAATACATAATGTTCGATGTGGGTTTAGTACTTGCATGCCAGAGAAGTGATTGGAAGGGTAGAGAGGGCACTGGAGACCACTTATTCTTAAAGCAGTCCATAAGTGGGGGCTTTCAGACTTAAAGGAGCGAGTTAACTGCTTGTAACATTGAAGCTGCACTAGAATAGTCTCATCAGAATGCATAAAGAAGTTAGATGCCCCCACACAAATAAGTTTGCCCCACCCCCACCGTCTGTGAAGTTAGCACCTCTCCCAACATTTGAAGGATTAGCACCCCCCTGAAATGTAGGTTGTGTAGCCCCCCTGGAGAAAAGCACACACACCATTCATTCATCATACACACACGCACACTCTGCCACCCATACATTTAAGTGTGCACCCTTTCACCATACAGGCCACCCATACATTTAAGTGTACACCCTTTTACCATACAGGCACACACACCTAGACCGCCACCCATACATGTAAGTGTGCCCCCTTTCACCATACACACACACACAGGCAGCCACCTATATATTTAAGTGTGTACCCTTTCACCATACATTTGCATTGTGAAAGTATTTAAAATTGCACTGTGAAACCTAGGTGTTTTTCCCCTTTCACAGGACTCTCAGAGACTTAGCTGTGTTTTTCTCCAATATTTAAAAATGTGCATTTTGAAAGCATCTAAATTTGCATTGTGAAACCTAGGCGTTTTTTCCCCTTTTACAGGACTCTCAGACTTAGGTGTGTGTTTCTCCAGTATCTAAACTACATTGTGAAATTAGTGCCATTCTGCGGTTCTGACTTCTTAGCAAAGCATTCATCTAGCAAACCTTCTACCATTGTCTGAGTGCCTGTCGTCCTGTCCAATTCTCTACTATTGTCTCTCTCAGTCTAGTCTGCTTGCGCTCCTCCCTGTGTCCTTCCTTAGTGTTCTCCCCAGCCCTCCCCCTTCCTCTTTTCTCCTCTCCCTATGGTGCTCTCTGTCTCTCCTATCTTCTCCAACTGCTTCTCTATCGACTATCCTGCTCCCCTCGCTAAATCTGGTAGAAAGAAGTTTAAAAAGGACAGCCTGGTCTCGAACCCAGGCCTCCCTATCGCTGACACCTATACCAGTGCCTCCTCATCGACATCCTCTTTGTCGTTCCCTCACCAGACCTATGGACTCTTCATATGGTCCCTGTGCTTTCTCCTCTCTCTTCTTCTCCCATTAATGGTGGCACCTGGTGGGAGGCCATCCTGGCGTCCTTCGACTCCTCTAGGGTTATCATAAATGTTTACCTGAATGGTATTGTCTTGGTCTAAGGCCCTCAGGCCAATCTTCTCCTCTTTGATAGACGCTTCACGCACCTCACCAACTTCCTTCCTTCTATTGCTGTCCCCTCTCTTCCCACCACGGCTTCCTTGCCTCCCCCTGCTGTCTCCTCCTTTGCTACCTTGCCCTCTCCTGCTCCCTCTTCTGCCCCCCACCCTCCTCGGGCTTCTTCTACACCTTTGCAGGGTGTACTTCTGATTTGTACCCCTCCTTGGAAGTTTTTCAAGGATGGCAATCTTCTCCATATTGCCACCATTAACTTTCGCTCATCTATCAAACACTCCTCTGACATCTGCTGCCTCCTAGCATAACTTGACCTCAATGTCCTCGGTCTCACCGAGAGATGGTTCACGGCCAGCTCTACCAAGATCTTTGACACGCTCCGCCCTGACGGCTACAAGATCCTCTCTGCGCCCAGGTCCAACCGATCCAGGGGGTGCAGCCCTGATCTTCGCCGAGTGGATTCCTGCCTCTGTCATTCCTACGCAGGCCTACTCCTCTTTTGAATGCCTCGTCTGCAGGCTCTCTCTCTCTCCTAGCCATGCCCGTACTGTGGCTACTATCTATTGGTCACCTGGTCAGATCTCCTCCTTCCTCTCTGAGTGGGTGGACCTCTCCTCTTCCCTCCTGGTCTCGACCACTCAATGCCTGCTTTTTGGAGACTTTAACATCCACCTGGATGCTTCCTGTCCTCCCTCTGGACACTTTTGCAACCTCTACGACTCTCACTCTCTATTCTACCCTCTGGCTCAACTCATTCTGCAGGGCACACCCTGGAGGTTCTGATCGCTTCAGACCTTGCCCTTTCTATCCCTCTCACCACTCCTCTCTCCTGGAGTGACCACTTTCTTCTTTCCTCCCAGCTCACCCTCTCTACCCCTAAAGCCAAGCCACCTTAGCACTGCTACCTACCGTCTCGGTCATCCGACACATGAAGCGTGTGTCAGTTGAGGCTTTTGCTGCCACTTTCTCACCCCGCCCCCCATCCCCTTTTGGCTGATTCACACCCTGACACAGCCCTTTCCATGCTCCACTCTGCTATATCTGATAATCTTGATGGTCTTGCCCCTGTCATGAGGATCCGCTTGAAGCCCAAAGCCAAGTGCAACTCCTGGTAGAAATCAGACCTCATCACCCTCAAATGCAAGTGCAGGGTGGCTGAGAGGAAATAGTGTGCTTCCGGTACATTCTCTGACAAACTGGCCTGCCACCTGCTCCAAAGGCAATACCGGCTCTCTGTCCGCACCAAGAAGAGAGCTCACATACAAGCCTGCATCTCTGCGGCATCTACCACTCAGCTGAACTCTAAAATCTGCAAGGAACTGGCCAATCCTGCTGTAGTCTCTACCTCTTCTGTCCACTGCACAGCTCTGGCTTCTCATTTCATCTCTAAAACTCAGGACATCCTGTCCTCTCTCTCTTCCTCTGCCCCTCCTCCCTCTACTCCCTGCTCTTCCTCTGCCCTTTCTTCATCCACCTCTCCTCCCTCTTTCTCTGCCTTTCCCCTGTTCTCCCCAGATGAGGTTTCTAGACAAGTCTGATCTATGAAAGTCTCGTCAAAATAGGTTCACCCCTTTTCCTCCAAAACCATCAATGACCACATTGACTCCCTGGCTCCTGCTCTGGCTTACTTCTGCAAACCACTCCTTCGCCACCTTCCCCTGAAGCACTCCCTTGTGCACCGTCTTATTAAGAAACCCTCTGCCGACCCGCCCTGCTGGCTAACTATCGCCTATTCTCCACTATTGCTTTTCTGAGCAAACTCCTGGAAAAGCTGGCCATCTCCCAGCTTAATCATCACACTGAATCTGTTGGTTGTCTCCATGACCATCAGTCTGGCTTCAGAGCTGCCAGAAACACGGAAACTGCTCTCCTGAACATCCGTTCAGGCAAGCTCTCCAACCTTGATTCCAACACCCACTATTTCCACATCTTACTTGATCTCTCCTCAGCCTTTGACACGGTCAACCATGGCATCCTGCTCAACCATCTCTGTGATAACCTGGTATCACTGATCAGGCCCTGGCTTGGCTGACTTCTTTCCTCTCCGATCGACCCTCCCAGGTCCAACTTGGGTCCTTCCTCTCTTCTATCTCAATCTCTACCTCCGGTGTTCCCCATGGGTCTAACCTCTCTCCTTGACTGTTCAACCAATACCTGGCACTTCTTGCCCACTGCATTGCCGCTCTCTGCCCCAACTTTCAGTGCTATCTGGATGATACTCAACTCGTTTTCAGGCTCCTCTGTCCCACCACCTCTTCCCCTTCTCTCATCTCTGACTGTTTGTCTGCTATCCAGGATTGGTGTGCTGCCAATGATCTCTGCCTCAGTGCCAGTAAGACCGAAACCCATCTCATCAGCACACCCGCCCCCTCCTTTCCTGTCTCTCTCTGGCCGGCTTCTCTTGGCCCTCTTCCTGCTCCCACCTGTGAGGCTAAAAACCTCAGGGTCATCTTCGACTCCACGCTCTCCTTCTCTCCTCACATCTCTGACGTCTCCAAGAAGTCAAACTACCAGCAACACTTCCTCAGAGGTATTCTTCCTTTCCTCTTCTTCCCCCAGACACATACAGTCTCCAGAGCTCTGGTTCTCTCTAGGCTGCACTACTGTACCAGCCTCTTTCTAAATCTGCCTGCCTCTACTTTCCGCCCTCTGCAACTCATGCGAGACTTGTCCTTGGCCTCATGCCCAGGGATCGTATCTCTCCAGGACTGAAATCTCTGCACTGGCTCCCAGTGGCTGCGAGGATTAAGTTCTAAACCCTCTGCAATGTCCACAAGGCCTTCTGGAGCCTGGGGCCTAGATACCCGATTAATACTAATGTGTACTCCACAGAATTGTAATTGAACAGTCTAGTGGGATTTAGGCACCAGTAACGAGCCTTGTTACCCACACCCTATTTTCTCATTATTTTCAGGTGGATAGCATCTAGACCCGGTGGGATCAGAGACCGAGTTGACGGTGCTGACAGCAAGTCGGCCGCACCGACCACCTCTGTCCATTGTCTAACCACTTTATTACATTTACAGTATATTTTAATGGTTAGCCCTGGTAATGACCAGGAGAATCTGCACAACCTTTTTAAGGCGGCCCTTTGGCCAGAGTTTTTAGCCTTCAAAGTTGCACAAACAATTGTTGTTGTGAATTGTGTTTGTCTTTTGAATACTAGCCCCTGATGAATTTCCCTTTACTGTGTGTGATGTAGTTGTATGAGGAATGAAACATGTTGGGTTGATTGGGTAACATGCAGTGTGAGTTTTTTTTTGGTAGTACTGAGTTTTAAAGTATAATGTGGGGGTACTAATTTCAGCCCTCTGAATGCTTTTTGATTAGTGATTTTATCTCTATTCTTAAGTTAGAACCTGATTGTTTCTGGTCCCTTTTGTTGTCACTGTTTTCCCGTGTATTTTCCTCTTGATTTTTTTCTTGAGTTTTTCCTTGTGCACTTTTCACTTTCTATTGTATTGTGTCGCTAAATATGAATTGCCTTTTTTTGAAGGATCTTTTTTAACTATTGTTAATCAATTTAATAAAATGTATATATTCGGATAAATTCCTGTCTCTAATGGATATTGTGCAGTACTAACCTGTTTGGTTGTTCCACTACTTTAACGTAGGGATACACACGTGTTTCCCTTTGTATTGTGGAAATGTGATTCTGCTAGAGGTTGATGCTCTACCTGGTTACGACACTGTCCACCAAACTTTCTGTATAATATGTGAAGGTTTTCCTTATGTTAGGGGGCTAATTTGGTGGAGCAGTATAAATACCCTGTGCCCCCACTCTCCTTGTGTCAGTTTGCCTCAATACCTTCACCTCTCTCTTCCTAAATATTTTCCTTCTCAAGCTCTTCGCTCATCCGCCTCCTACTCCCTCAGGGTCAGTCGCTTCTCCAAGCAACGATTTGGTGGTAAATTTCTTTCTTGGGCTGGGGCCTCCCTCTGGAACAGCCTCCCTGCCTCTCTGAAATTTGAGAACCATCTCTGGTTCCGGTAGCACCTCAATACCTTCTTCTTTGCTTCTGCTTTCTCTCCTCCTCCCCGCTGCTGAACTTCTGACTCAAACCAAAACTGCACTGGCCACTTGGCTTCCCTCTGTTCTCGGGCCCCGGTCCCCTCCTCACCAGTTGCACACTTGCACTGCCCCCCTGGCAACCCTTGCACTGTGGGGCTGTCTATGTATCCCTACAGCCCCCTACCAGCACTTGACACTTGATGTCTGCACTTACCCTTGCACCTGCCACCAGCCGGCCTCACTTCTAATGTATTGTTCCTATTTATTGTTTCTATTTATTTACTGTTTATCCTATGTAGGCACTTCCCCTTCCCCCTTGCACTTTCCCCTTCCCCACCCCCCTTGCACTTGCGCAATCTCAATGTTACCTGGCCCAGTAAGATCGTTGTCTCTGTCTTCCCTCTGTTCCCCTCACTTGCCTCATCACGCCTTGAAACACTTGTGCATAGACACGTTAGAAATGCCATAACATATCATATCACTCACACAGGCACACAACATGGGGCTGAAGGGAGCCCTATTACTTCAAAATGAAATGGTTTCTTTATGAAGTCACTCCAACTTCAAAAAGAAATTATTCTCGTTAAGGACCGACCAATAATGGAAATAATTTCTGTATGAAGGCAGAGTGGCTTAAAAAAAACGATTTCTTTTTTAAGTCATAGAACCCCCCGACCCCATGACATGGAGGCCTCCAGCATACAGGCTTTCATATCATGGGTAGGGGTGATGGGAGCCCTATCATGGGGGGGTGGGAGCCCTCATATTTAAAAAAAGAAAGTTTCTTTATGTAGTCACTTTGCCTTCATAAAGAAATTATTTCTGTTACGCTGTGTGAGAAACCTAAAGGCATCCTCCCAGGAATCCCTTATCCAGGTAGCAAGGACATGGCCATCGCTGTAGGATCCAGTTCCTGAGGGTGGACCAGTGAGGAAGGATCGCCTGGGTTGGGGAAACCGGGGTTATGCCTGAGAGGATATTCAAGGTGAGGTAAGGTACTGTACCAAGGAGGAAAAAGAGGACGGGATCCCTGAGGCCCTCGTAGGTTATAATACATCGGCCTCCCCCCTCCCATTAATTCTCTCCTACCCAGATCCAATAAATCCACCGTACAAAACCCATCCTCTAAGATCTCTTACCCGCTTGCATCTTATCTAAACAACCCCAGACATTCCTTTCCATCTACCTCTAGTTATTTTGTCCCGAACATCCAATTTACTAGGACAGAAAACTACTATTGCCATAATCCCCTATGTTCTGTTCTCCATCCTGGTCATTCTCGTCCATTTCACAAACCTTCCCTATCCCGTCCTGTAGGGTACTCTGACATTCCAA
This sequence comes from Ambystoma mexicanum, assembly GCF_040938575.1. Taxonomy (NCBI): domain Eukaryota; kingdom Metazoa; phylum Chordata; class Amphibia; order Caudata; family Ambystomatidae; genus Ambystoma; species Ambystoma mexicanum. The sequence goes on from NC_090935.1 coordinate 1,435,716,785, forward strand.
ACCCTCCCCTTTCCAATACGAAGACTATGATTCCCAATCACAACTTATCCCGATTCTACCACGCAGAACATGTAGGAACTCTACCGCTCCCCTTTTCCGAAACCAACACTTTTCCCCGATGTAGAAAACAACAGACTTGTAACAAGACTGTTTACCTGACATGTCGCGACACGGGGGTCAGGCAAAGTCAGGCAGTTAACCTGAATTACACACACCTGATGGCCCTTCCTTTTCCCCACAGGGATAAAAAGTGGAGCAAGAGAGCACAGTACGAGCAGGGCGAGTACGGCGGACAACACAAGACGGCTAAACAGGCGCTGCAGTTCAAGAGAAAGGCGGCAGGAATTGAGAGGGTGGCGAGGAGAGAAGCAACCTTGCCCTTTTCGTCCCAGGCCTGTGGAAACTTTGTGGAAGAGGACACAAGACCGCGAACAATAGCACAAGTGTCTTGCAGCAAATGTCAACAGTACACGGGGCAAGCTTATGCTGATAAGCAGAAGTGAGGGAATCTCCTGCGACGGTGGTACCGGCCTTGACTCCAATGAAGAGAGAAGCCAAGCGGTTCATCACAGCTGGTGAGTCAAGGGGAGAACTGATGAGAACTGGGCTATGTTAAAAGAGAATCTCAAAGTGGCTAGGTTGAACTGTTCAGTGAACTGTGAAAAGTGTTAAGTGGAGAGAAGCTGCTGAGGGGAAAAAGGCACCACTGGGTGCTAACTCAAGAGACTCTGGTCTGTGTGAATCCCACAGTGAGAGGAAACAAGGGAAGCAAATCCCACCAACCTTGAAGTGTATAAAAGAGATGGCAAGAATGAACCCGACCGAGGGAAGGGACAAAGTTTTAAGTCCCAGGAAATAATGTGTTGACAGACGTGAACCCGGCTGAGGGATGTCCACTATGAACTGTTTGAAAGGACATTGAGAAATGAAGAGAAGTGAAATTAAGAGGGTTCCGAGCCCAACCGAGTGAGATCCAGGGATGAAGCCATCACCCAAGTACTGGCAATCAAGAGGGGTCCAAGTCCGACCAAGGGAGATCCAGGGGTGAAGCTATCATCCAAAACGTATTGAGAAAAGAACTGATATATAATTGTGGAATACAATACGTGAGGGGTCAGTGCCTAGAAGAGGGGGACCAAGGAGTGAGGAGGGTCAGCGCCCAGAAGAGGGGGACGCAGGGGTGAACCATTATCATCCTAACAAACTTTCATTTGGTTGAAGGAATTTTTGTTTTATTATTTTGAACACGTCAGGCCTTCGAAGGCAAGAGACTTTCAAAGGAAACAAGACTTGGCCATCGACAGTCCTGAGAGATGTCATTGGAACTGTTGTCTCAAGCTGGAGAAGCTTGAGTGTGTGCTGTGCTCCACGATCCCACCTTAACCCGTGCTCAAAACGTGGGCAAGGGACTCCCATGCTACCGCATCCTGACATATTATTTAAGAACACTTCTTTCTTTTCTTGAGAACTATCCCACACCCCTTTTTGTGTTTGTTTTAAGATTTGATAATAGGCTTCTTAGTATAAGCCTTTTTTATTTGACACAACACCACTAGGACTGTGTTACGCTCACCTGGCTCCCACAGGGGCGTCGGTCGGACCCGGACAGCTGCGGTCTCCACCCACATGATGCGTAGTGCAGCGATGACTGACTGGATCTGCCCTCCTAATCTTGTCTGCTTAACCCGTAGAAATATTCTCCTGCAAGTGGAGAGATGGATTTAGCCACTTGTGGATTCAAGTGATGGCACCCCCACAGTCCTCCCCAACTAATCACCTCCGAAATGCCCTCACGGCAATCTCACCTTATTTCTTGAAAGATGAGCTCTGTATCCAGCGTGGGTTTGCAGGGGCGGTCGATTCCAGTTACTTCACTGGTTTGAATGCTCGGGAGAGTTCTGGAGAGTATTGACTCTGAGGTTCCTGGTGAGGACCAGTAAGTATTAAGTTCATAGAGTTCAATATGTCCGATGTTCACTCTTGTTCCCTCCTTCCTTTCTTGTCTTGCAGCTGGCTCGTGAAAAGATGCTCTTGTGGCAGCTGGTGGCGCTCAGGTAAGAGTCCGTATTACCCGGCGCTGTCTGGTAAATGTTGCACGAGGAAAACGTGTTGTTTTTTCTCACTTTAAAGATGCGGCACGTGAAAATATGGAGAGTCACAAAAGGATGCCTCCGGTGGTAAATCAGGTAAGTCTATGGTGGTAAGAATTATATTTGTTGGTTCCCTCGGCTCACCTTGTGGTTTTCTGTTGTCTCCTAGGTGCCGAAGTTCGGCGAAGAAATGATGGAGGCAGCGCCGACCCGAAGGATGCTGTGAAGACTGGTGAGTATGGCGCGGCGCTGCAGCTGGAGGTGTGGCGCATGTAGAAATGATGGTCTTTACAGGTCCAGAGACGAGATGGATCCAGAATCAGGTGTTGAATAGAAATAAGTTTGTTTTCTAACCTTGTCCCCTTCTTCCCTCTTTGTTTTAGGAGCTCCGGATTCGAGGTGGGCGTGGCAGAAGACTGGATGCAGGCTGCAGGCACGGTGAGTGTTACACTGCTGGATGCAGAATAACGCGAAGCGTGTGTTGCTGGTCGGGTGTGGTTTAAATAGCCTCAAAAGTAGTCCCAGGTAAGAAGTCCCTAGAACCACACCCGAGTAAAAAATAGTCCCTGTAGAAAAATAGTCCCTTTCAGGCTTCATGTCGGATTGGAGTCATTTGCAGCATGGTCAGCCTGAGGTAAGTAATGACTATGAGCCTGGCGCCTTAGGCGCCAGGACTGACCCCAGATAGCCCCTAGCCGGGGCTGCTGAGGTTTTACTAAATGTCTAGAAGCCTGCTCCCGGGGCTGATGGGCTTGGTCCGGATGCCTGGGGGTAGGCATCATGACAGCCTGCCTTATTTTTCATTTGATGGTCGACGCTTTCTCCCATCTTAGATATAGGTTTCGATTAGGCATTTTTTCAACCTGCACACAGCATTCATTGTTCAATAAACACCCTTTAACTGTGATCACTTGTGTCTGTTTTACTTGTTTCCACCATGAGTTCCTTGCAGCTGTAACAGAAATAATTTATTTATGAAGGCAGAGTGATTAAAAAAAATAAAACCAAATATATATATAAATATTTTTAAAGTCTAATGAGGTCCTCCTCTCAGGACATGTGGTGGCGGTACCCCCCGCACTGCACAGGCTACGGGGACCCAGTTACGCCAGTGCCACCACCTACATTTTTGTTGATGTCAATTATTCCATATTAAGAAAAGGGTAATCATAATAATCCTTGTTTGCACCAACAGCCACCGGTATCGAGAGGATAGCCCAGGGGCAAGCTTTGGTCTTGGAAGCAAAAGAGCATCACAGGTTCGAAACTCGGTCCTGCATTTTGTTTTCCCTTTCACTCAGTTGAACATGGGGTGCGCTGCTATAAAAAATAGTGCCCAGAGATGATATAATTTGCACCACTGTATTAATATCCACATGAATCATTTAGTCAATGTATTCAGCATTCACCCTACGTTCCAGAAACCAACATTTCAAACTTTTTAAAGGTTATGAGTTCACCTCATTGGTGGGGTTAAAATGCGAGGCCTGTCATGATTTCACAGTGGAGATACAAACTGATGACGCACTGTCCAAAACAAGGTTTATAGTCAATTTTTCCAAATGGAAACTATCTCTGGCATATTAAAGTCCCATGTATTTTCTCTCCGCCCTCTGGCCTTGACATGATCCAAGAAGGTCAGTTAGCAAAGAAAAGGAACAATGCATCCGCCTGATTCAATAATAGCTTTGGCATGAATGTTTTGATGCTCGTCAAAATGTTCACCGCTTTGCAGAACCAACATAAACAATGGCAAACTTAACATTGCCAACGAAAATGTTTGTCTGTAGTTAACGCCTGCGTTCATGTACAACCGTTTATCGTTTTACTGGTGATAAAGCCGAGGTGAGGCCTACCTTGCTGCCATAGGAATTTAGCGAAGTCTCATAAAAATGTGAATAGAGATTTCCAAAGAAAAGTGACCCTCGTTGTCTGGGACTTGCTGATTTTGCATCACGGGAAGGAAGAGATGTTTACGAAAAATGTAATACTCATAGGACTGTCAGGAGACAAATATACAGACACCATAACAAGTATCCGAGTCTGAGAGGGCAAAGAGTACCAGGAAGATCAAGTTCCCACTAGAACCAAATATTCACTCCTAGCCCCATATCTCTGGCGTGGGTGTGGGTGCAGGGAAATGGCTGCAATTCCAGAGGGAACATGATCAATGCACAGCAGTGCTAGGCTGCAGTGGCAATGAACATCACTCCGCTCCAGAGGTCACGGGGTCCATACACAGCAATGCTAGGCTGCAGTGGCAATGAACATCACTCCGCTCCAGAGGTCACGGGGTCCATACACAGCAGTGCGAGGCTGCAGTGGCAATGAACATCACTCCGCTCCAGAGGTCACGGGGTCCATACACAGCAATGCTAGGCTGCAGTGGCAATGAACATCACTCCGCTCCAGAGGTCACGGGGTCCATACACAGCAATGCTAGGCTGCAGTGGCAATGAACATCACTCCGCTCCAGAGGTCACGGGGTCCATACACAGCAATGCGAGGCTGCAGTGGCAATGAACATCACTCCGCTCCAGAGGTCACGGGGTCCATACACAGCAGTGCGAGGCTGCAGTGGCAATGAACATCACTCCGCTCCAGAGGTCACGGGGTCCATACACAGCAATGCTAGGCTGCAGTGGCAATGAACATCACTCCGCTCCAGAGGTCACGGGGTCCATACACAGCAATGCTAGGCTGCAGTGGCAATGAACATCACTCCGCTCCAGAGGTCACGGGGTCCATACACAGCAGTGCTAGGCTGCAGTGGCAATGAACATCACTCCGCTCCAGAGGTCACGGGGTCCATACACAGCAGTGCTAGGCTGCAGTGGCAATGAACATCACTCTGTTCCAGAGGGAACATGATCAATGCACAGCATTGCTAGGCTGCAGTGGAAATGAACATCACTCCGCTCCAGAGGTCACGGGGTCCATACACAGCAATGCTAGGCTGCAGTGGCAATGAACATCACTCCGCTCCAGAGGTCACGGGGTCCATACACAGCAATGCTAGGCTGCAGTGGCAATGAACATCACTCCGCTCCAGAGGTCACGGGGTCCATACACAGCAGTGCTAGGCTGCAGTGGCAATGAACATCACTCCGCTCCAGAGGTCACGGGGTCCATACACAGCAGTGCTAGGCTGCAGTGGCAATGAACATCACTCCGTTCCAGAGGGAACATGATCAATGCACAGCATTGCTAGGCTGCAGTGGCAATGAACATCACTCCGCTCCAGAGGTCACGGGGTCCATGCACAGCAGTTCTGGGCTGCAGTGGCAATGAACATCGCTCTGTTCCAGAGGTGACGGGGTCCATGCACAGCAGTGCTAGGCTGCAGTGGCAATGAACATCGCTCTGTTCCAGAGGTGACGGGGTCCATGCACAGCAGTTCTGGGCTGCAGTGGCAATGAACATCACTCTGTTCCAGAGGGAACATGATCAATGCACAGCATTGCTAGGCTGCAGTGGCAATGAACATCACTCCGCTCCAGAGGTCACGGGGTCCATACACAGCAATGCTAGGCTGCAGTGGCAATGAACATCACTCTGTTCCAGAGGGAACATGATCAATGCACAGCATTGCTAGGCTGCAGTGGCAATGAACATCACTCTGTTCCAGAGGGAACATGATCAATGCACAGCATTGCTAGGCTGCAGTGGCAATGAACATCACTCCGCTCCAGAGGTCACGGGGTCCATACACAGCAATGCTAGGCTGTAGTGGCAATGAACATCGCTCTGTTCCAGAGGGAACATGATCAATGCACAGCATTGCTAGGCTGCAGTGGCAATGAACATCGCTCTGTTCCAGAGGTGACGGGGTCCATGCACAGCAGTTCTGGGCTGCAGTGGCAATGAACATCGCTCCGCTCCAGAGGTCACGGGGTCCATACACAGCATTGCTAGGCTGCAGTGGCAATGAACATCACTCCGCTCCAGAGGTCACGGGGTCCATACACAGCAATGCTAGGCTGCAGTGGCAATGAACATCACTCCGCTCCAGAGGTCACGGGGTCCATACACAGCAATGCTAGGCTGCAGTGGCAATGAACATCGCTCCGTTCCAGAGGTGACGGGGTCCATGCACAGCAGTTCTGGGCTGCAGTGGCAATGAACATCGCTCCGCTCCAGAGGTCACAGGGTCCATACACAGCATTGCTAGGCTGCAGTGGCAATGAACATCACTCCGCTCCAGAGGTCACGGGGTCCATACACAGCAATGCTAGGCTGCAGTGGCAATGAACATCACTCCGCTCCAGAGGTCACGGGGTCCATACACAGCAATGCTAGGCTGCAGTGGCAATGAACATCGCTCTGTTCCAGAGGTGACGGGGTCCATGCACAGCAGTTCTGGGCTGCAGTGGCAATGAACATCGCTCCGCTCCAGAGGTCACGGGGTCCATACACAGCATTGCTAGGCTGCAGTGGCAATGAACATCACTCCGCTCCAGAGGTCACGGGGTCCATACACAGCAATGCTAGGCTGCAGTGGCAATGAACATCGCTCTGTTCCAGAGGTGACGGGGTCCATGCACAGCAGTTCTGGGCTGCGGTGGCAATGAACATCGCTCCGCTCCAGAGGTCACGGGGTCCATACACAGCATTGCTAGGCTGCAGTGGCAATGAACATCACTCCGCTCCAGAGGTCACGGGGTCCATACACAGCAATGCTAGGCTGCAGTGGCAATGAACATTGCTCTGTTCCAGAGGGAACATGATCAATGCACAGCATTGCTAGGCTGCAGTGGCAATGAACATCGCTCTGTTCCAGAGGTGACGGGGTCCATGCACAGCAGTTCTGGGCTGCAGTGGCAATGAACATCGCTCTGTTCCAGAGGTGACGGGGTCCATGCACAGCAGTTCTGGGCTGCAGTGGCAATGAACATCGCTCCGCTCCAGAGGTCACGGGGTCCATACACAGCATTGCTAGGCTGCAGTGGCAATGAACATCACTCCGCTCCAGAGGTCACGGGGTCCATACACCGCAATGCTAGGCTGCAGTGGCAATGAAAATCACTCCGCTCCAGAGGTCACGGGGTCCATACACAGCAATGCTAGGCTGCAGTGGCAATGAACATCGCTCTGTTCCAGATGTGACGGGGTCCATGCACAGCAGTTCTGGGCTGCAGTGGCAATGAACATCGCTCCGCTCCAGAGGTCACGGGGTCCATACACAGCATTCCTAGGCTGCAGTGGCAATGAACATCACTCCGCTCCAGAGGTCACGGGGTCCATACACAGCAATGCTAGGCTGCAGTGGCAATGAACATCACTCCGCTCCAGAGGTCACGGGGTCCATACACAGCAATGCTAGGCTGCAGTGGCAATGAACATCGCTCTGTTCCAGAGGTGACGGGGTCCATGCACAGCAGTTCTGGGCTGCAGTGGCAATGAACATCGCTCCGCTCCAGAGGTCACGGGGTCCATACACAGCATTGCTAGGCTGCAGTGGCAATGAACATCACTCCGCTCCAGAGGTCACGGGGTCCATACACAGCAATGCTAGGCTGCAGTGGCAATGAACATCGCTCTGTTCCAGAGGTGACGGGGTCCATGCACAGCAGTTCTGGGCTGCAGTGGCAATGAACATCGCTCTGTTCCAGAGGGAACATGATCCATACACAGCATTGCTAGGCTGCAGTGGCAATGAACATCGCTCTGTTCCAGAGGGAACATGATCCATACACAGCAGTGCTGGGCTGCAGTGGCAATGAACATCGCTCTGTTCCAGAGGGAACATGATCCATACACAGCATTGCTAGGCTGCAGTGGCAATGAACATCACTCCGCTCCAGAGGTCACGGGGTCCACACACAGCAGTTCTGGGCTGCAGTGGCAATGAACATCACTCCGCTCCAGAGGTCACGGGGTCCATACACAGCAATGCTAGGCTGCAGTGGCAATGAACATCGCTCCGCTCCAGAGGTCACGGGGTCCATACACAGCATTGCTAGGCTGCAGTGGCAATGAACATCGCTCTGTTCCAGAGGTGACGGGGTCCATACACAGCAATGCTAGGCTGCAGTGGCAATGAACATCACTCCGCTCCAGAGGTCACGGGGTCCATACACAGCAATGCTAGGCTGCAGTGGCAATGAACAACGCTCTGTTCCAGAGGGAACATGATCAATGCACAGCATTGCTAGGCTGCAGTGGCAATGAACATCGCTCTGTTCCAGAGGTGACGGGGTCCATACACAGCATTGCTAGGCTGCAATGGCAATGAACATCGCTCTGTTCCAGAGGTGACGGGGTCCATGCACAGCAGTTCTGGGCTGCAGTGGCAATGAACATTGCTCTGTTCCAGAGGGAACATGATCAATGCACAGCAGTGCTAGGCTGCAGTGGCAATGAACATCACTCCGCTCCAGAGGTCACGGGGTCCATACACAGCAATGCTAGGCTGCAGTGGCAATGAACATCACTCCGCTCCAGAGGTCACGGGGTCCATACACAGCAATGCTAGGCTGCAGTGGCAATGAACATCACTCCGCTCCAGAGGTCACGGGGTCCATACACAGCAATGCTAGGCTGCAGTGGCAATGAACATCGCTCCGTTCCAGAGGTGACGGGGTCCATGCACAGCAGTTCTGGGCTGCAGTGGCAATGAACATCGCTCCGCTCCAGAGGTCACAGGGTCCATACACAGCATTGCTAGGCTGCAGTGGCAATGAACATCACTCCGCTCCAGAGGTCACGGGGTCCATACACAGCAATGCTAGGCTGCAGTGGCAATGAACATCACTCTGCTCCAGAGGTCACGGGGTCCATACACAGCAATGCTAGGCTGCAGTGGCAATGAACATCGCTCTGTTCCAGAGGTGACGGGGTCCATGCACAGCAGTTCTGGGCTGCAGTGGCAATGAACATCGCTCCGCTCCAGAGGTGACGGGGTCCATACACAGCATTGCTAGGCTGCAGTGGCAATGAACATCACTCCGCTCCAGAGGTCACGGGGTCCATACACAGCAATGCTAGGCTGCAGTGGCAATGAACATCGCTCTGTTCCAGAGGTGACGGGGTCCATGCACAGCAGTTCTGGGCTGCGGTGGCAATGAACATCGCTCCGCTCCAGAGGTCACGGGGTCCATACACAGCATTGCTAGGCTGCAGTGGCAATGAACATCACTCCGCTCCAGAGGTCACGGGGTCCATACACAGCAATGCTAGGCTGCAGTGGCAATGAACATTGCTCTGTTCCAGAGGGAACATGATCAATGCACAGCATTGCTAGGCTGCAGTGGCAATGAACATCGCTCTGTTCCAGAGGTGACGGGGTCCATGCACAGCAGTTCTGGGCTGCAGTGGCAATGAACATCGCTCTGTTCCAGAGGTGACGGGGTCCATGCACAGCAGTTCTGGGCTGCAGTGGCAATGAACATCGCTCCGCTCCAGAGGTCACGGGGTCCATACACAGCATTGCTAGGCTGCAGTGGCAATGAACATCACTCCGCTCCAGAGGTCACGGGGTCCATACACCGCAATGCTAGGCTGCAGTGGCAATGAAAATCACTCCGCTCCAGAGGTCACGGGGTCCATACACAGCAATGCTAGGCTGCAGTGGCAATGAACATCGCTCTGTTCAGGATGTGACGGGGTCCATGCACAGCAGTTCTGGGCTGCAGTGGCAATGAACATCGCTCCGCTCCAGAGGTCACGGGGTCCATACACAGCATTCCTAGGCTGCAGTGGCAATGAACATCACTCCGCTCCAGAGGTCACGGGGTCCATACACAGCAATGCTAGGCTGCAGTGGCAATGAACATCACTCCGCTCCAGAGGTCACGGGGTCCATACACAGCAATGCTAGGCTGCAGTGGCAATGAACATCGCTCTGTTCCAGAGGTGACGGGGTCCATGCACAGCAGTTCTGGGCTGCAGTGGCAATGAACATCGCTCCGCTCCAGAGGTCACGGGGTCCATACACAGCATTGCTAGGCTGCAGTGGCAATGAACATCACTCCGCTCCAGAGGTCACGGGGTCCATACACAGCAATGCTAGGCTGCAGTGGCAATGAACATCGCTCTGTTCCAGAGGTGACGGGGTCCATGCACAGCAGTTCTGGGCTGCAGTGGCAATGAACATCGCTCTGTTCCAGAGGGAACATGATCCATACACAGCATTGCTAGGCTGCAGTGGCAATGAACATCGCTCTGTTCCAGAGGGAACATGATCCATACACAGCAGTGCTGGGCTGCAGTGGCAATGAACATCGCTCTGTTCCAGAGGGAACATGATCCATACACAGCATTGCTAGGCTGCAGTGGCAATGAACATCACTCCGCTCCAGAGGTCACGGGGTCCACACACAGCAGTTCTGGGCTGCAGTGGCAATGAACATCACTCCGCTCCAGAGGTCACGGGGTCCATACACAGCAATGCTAGGCTGCAGTGGCAATGAACATCGCTCCGCTCCAGAGGTCACGGGGTCCATACACAGCATTGCTAGGCTGCAGTGGCAATGAACATCGCTCTGTTCCAGAGGTGACGGGGTCCATACACAGCAATGCTAGGCTGCAGTGGCAATGAACATCACTCCGCTCCAGAGGTCACGGGGTCCATACACAGCAATGCTAGGCTGCAGTGGCAATGAACAACGCTCTGTTCCAGAGGGAACATGATCAATGCACAGCATTGCTAGGCTGCAGTGGCAATGAACATCGCTCTGTTCCAGAGGTGACGGGGTCCATACACAGCATTGCTAGGCTGCAATGGCAATGAACATCGCTCTGTTCCAGAGGTGACGGGGTCCATACACAGCAATGCTAGGCTGCAGTGGCAATGAACATCACTCCGCTCCAGAGGTCACGGGGTCCATACACAGCAATGCTAGGCTGCAGTGGCAATGAACAACGCTCTGTTCCAGAGGGAACATGATCAATGCACAGCATTGCTAGGCTGCAGTGGCAATGAACATCGCTCTGTTCCAGAGGTGACGGGGTCCATACACAGCATTGCTAGGCTGCAATGGCAATGAACATCGCTCTGTTCCAGAGGTGACGGGGTCCATGCACAGCAGTTCTGGGCTGCAGTGGCAATGAACATTGCTCTGTTCCAGAGGGAACATGATCAATGCACAGCAGTGCTAGGCTGCAGTGGCAATGAACATCACTCCGCTCCAGAGGTCACGGGGTCCATACACAGCAATGCTAGGCTGCAGTGGCAATGAACATCGCTCCGCTCCAGAGGTCACGGGGTCCATACACAGCAATGCTAGGCTGCAGTGGCAATGAACATCGCTCTGTTCCAGAGGTGACGGGGTCCATACACAGCATTGCTAGGCTGCAGTGGCAATGAACATCGCTCTGTTCCAGAGGTGACGGGGTCCATGCACAGCAGTTCTGGGCTGCAGTGGCAATGAACATCGCTCTGTTCCAGAGGGAACATGATCAATGCACAGCAGTGCTAGGCTGCAGTGGCAATGAACATCACTCCGCTCCAGAGGTCACGGGGTCCATACACAGCAATGCTAGGCTGCAGTGGCAATGAACATCGCTCTGTTCCAGAGGTGACGGGGTCCATGCACAGCAGTTCTGGGCTGCAGTGTCAATGAACATCGCTCTGTTCCAGAGGGAACATGATCAATGCACAGCATTGCTAGGCTGCAGTGGCAATGAACATCGCTCTGTTCCAGAGGTGACGGGGTCCATGCACAGCAGTTCTGGGCTGCAGTGGCAATGAACATCGCTCTGTTCCAGAGGCGACGGGGTCCATGCACAGCAGTTCTGGGCTGCAGTGGCAATGAACATCGCTCTGTTCCAGAGGGAACATGATCAATGCAAAGCATTGCTAGGCTGCAGTGGCAATGAACATCGCTCTGTTCCAGAGGTGACGGGGTCCATGCACAGCAGTTCTGGGCTGCAGTGGCAATGAACATCGCTCTGTTCCAGAGGCGACGGGGTCCATGCACAGCAGTTCTGGGCTGCAGTGGCAATGAACATCGCTCTGTTGCAGAGGGCACGGGGTCCGTGCACAGCATTGCTAGGCTGCAGTGGCAATGAACATCGCTCCGCTCGAGAATGGACTGGGTCCATGCACAGCATTGCTGGGCTACAGTGGCAATGAATATCGCTCCGCTCGAGAATGGACTGGGTCCATGCACAGCATTGCTGGGTTGCAGTGGCAATGAACATCGCTCAGTTCCAGAGAGGACAGGTTCCATGCACAGCATTGCTGGGCTGAAGTGGCAATGAACATCACTCCGCTACAGAGGGCACGGAGTCCATAATCAGCAGTGCTGGGCTGCAGTGGAAATGAACATCGCTCAGTTCCAGAGGGGACAGGATCCATGCACAGCATTGCTAGGCTGCAGTGGCAACGAACATCACTCCGTTGCAGAGGGCACGGGGTACAGGCACAGAATTGCTGGGCTTCAGTGGCAATGAACATTGCTCCGTTCCAGGAGGGGCAGGATCCATTGACAGCATTGCTAGGCTGCAGTGGCAATGAACATAGCTCCGTTCCAGAGGGGACGGGGTCCATGCACAGCATTGCTGGGCTGCAGTGGCAATGAACATCGCTCAGTTCCAGAGTGGACAGGATCCATGGACAGCGTTGCTGGGCGGCAGTGGCAATGAATATTGCTCTGTTCCAGAGGGGGTGGGGTCCATGCACAGCAGTGCTGGACAGTGGACTGCAGTGGAAATGAATTTCACTGCACTCCAGAGGGGACAGGATCCATGCACAGCATTGCTAGGCTGCAGTGGCAACGAACATCACTCCGTTGCAGAGGGCACGGGGTACAGGCACAGAATTGCTGGGCTGCAGTGGCAATGAACATTGGTCCGTTCCAGGGGGGCAGGTTCCATGCACAGCATTGCTGGGCTTCAGTGGCAATGAACATTGCTCCGTTCCAGGAGGGGCAGGATCCATTGACAGCATTGCTAGGCTGCAGTGGCAATGAACATAGCTCCGTTCCAGAGGGGACGGGGTCCATGCACAGCATTGCTGGGCTGCAGTGGCAATGAACATCGCTCAGTTCCAGAGTGGACAGGATCCATGGGCAGCGTTGCTGGGGTGCAGTGGCAATGAATATTGCTCTGTTCCAGAGGGGATGGGGTGCATGCACAGCAGTGCTGGATAGTGGACTGCAGTGGAAATGAATTTCACTGCACTCCAGAGGGGACGGGGTCCATGCACAGCATTTCTGGGCTGCAGTGGCAATGGACATCGCTCCGTTCCAGTGGGGACAGGATCCATGCTCAGCAGTGCTGGGCTGCAGTGGTAATGAACATCACTCCCTTCCAAAGGGAGCAGGATCCATGCACAGCATTGCTAGGCGTCATTGGAAATGAACGTTGCTCCAGTGGCTGCCTCTGCTCCTGCTACCATTCCCATCCAGGCCAGTGGCCCATTATCCAGAATTTACTGGTGCTGCTTTGGGCTTTGTAGTTTTGCTGTTCTGCTCCCTAGTTTTGTGCTATGGCCGCCTCACAGGACTCGATTCCCTACTCGTCTTCTTCCTCCTTATTGTGCTGTGGTGCTTTGCATTAGTCACTGTGGCAAAGACACATGTTGGCACAGGAAGGGCATGGTTCAGGCCTTGGCCACAAGGATGCGTAATTTAGAACGAGGTACAGAGAGGACAAGAGAACCAAAGAGTGGTGTGGTAGGGAACACCCCACAGGCAGAAAAGGCAGATAGTCGCTGGGGAGTTTGAGGAATGGATCAATACAGGTTTGGTAAATACGGCAAAGCAGATTTTGAAAGTTTGGCAGACTCGAGAGAAGCCCCGTGTGGAGGAATGGTTGGTGGAGCTGCAGGTCCGGCCAGTTATGAGAAGTTGGTGATGTTCAATAAGGACCAGGAGAACCTATGCCTTGAGTTATGGGCACTGTTTAATCAGGTGTATTGCTGATTTTCCATCGCAGAGGTGCATTTTGGATGATGTTTGAGGTGTGGCCTTGTGTTGTGGGGGTATGGGATAGGTGTGTGCTATTGTATGTTTTATGTCTTGTTTTTTGTTGTTTTGTGTCTATTGATTGCTTTACTATGGGATGATTGCCTTCTATTGTTGAGTATTTTCTGTTTTAGAGGTTGCTTTGTATACGACTTGGAAATGACATGACAGTGTGGTTGTTATGACCTAATGTATTTTGAATGTTTGCATTTTGTCCCTTATGTTGGTTCTACGTGGAAATGGATAAATAATGTTTTCTTTAAAAAAAAAGAAAGGGCAAATAATGCTTGCAAAAATAGTACAGCGTGTGGGCACTAGGCCTACAGGTTGCTGCTCTGCTGGCTGCAATATAGCCAATACTAACAACACCATACCATCAAGGAGCAGACCAGCCCCCTACAAACACCCTCAAACACTGCTGCAGGCTCAACAAAGCAAAGAGACACAACACCCACGACAGACAGAGTGTGGGAGGAGCCTAGATGAGGGCAGGTGGCACTGGCAGTTTGCAAGGAGCAGAGACCCGATTACAAGAGAACCCAGGGTTGATAGATGTGTGCATGTCATTCCAAGTCTGGTGGTTACCGTGCCAGTAAAATCATCAGGTTGCCGCTGGATTTGTACATTTTACCGGCGCCTGGATTGTATTGCCCCTGTGAGTGGGGATGTCAGTCGCCGGTCAAATGTTGTTCCCATAGGACTCTATGGAAGTGGGGAATGCGGAAGCAACAGCACCGATAATAACAGAGCTGGTGCTTCAGTGAAAGTCTGCCTACCATGGCCGCTATGCCCGGCAGGGTCAGACCTGCCGGACACAGCAACCATTGTTACCGGACCAGCACACTTATAATGAGGCCTATAGAGTGGCTGACTCGAGAGTGGGCTCACAGGTATACCTGCTTGTCAAGAAATGCACCCACTCAAGGTTGCAAGCAGAAGAGGAAGCAGGTGGCTCCAAGCCAAACGTGACCAAAGAAAGTAGAAGTAAGCACACCATAGAGAATTCAGGAGTCAGGGAACACAGCTGCGTGGGCACCAGGACAGCGCAAACTGACTGCAATAGGGTGACTAGGCCCCGTGGCCAACTGGTCATTATGCAAATCCTGATTATAGCAAAGAGGGGAGAATGCGCCACATGACAATCATAGCACGTGAGGCAGGGACACATGGGGACGAGGTGGAACCATCAAGCAAATCAAATAACACATCACACAACTAATGGGAAAACAAATTCACAAAACAGCACATTCATTTATGACAATTAGGGCCTGAGTTACAAAAATGTTTTCAGTGAGACCTTCCCATGTTGAATTTTTTTTTGCAAATCTGGGCTTTAGTCTTAGAGAAAACCTATAGAGTGAAGCACAAACTTCTTGATGTTGAAGGCATTAGGACAGGGTTATGTTGCAGAGAGAGGAGATGATGAAGGATTTGAGAGGCTGAAAAGACCAAGCTAAATAGACCAACAGGCTATCAGTGGAGAGAACCAGAGGTGGCTAAGCCAATTGGGCCACACGCTAGAATAGACCAGGTTGAGGTAGAGGCTAGAATCAAGAGCCTGCTACGAATCTGCGCCAAAAGGTGGGCAGGAGCCATGCCCTGAGAGAGCAGCCAGGGAACGGATTGCTGGGGGAGGTGGGTCAGGAAGGGGGGGGGAGCCTAGGGAGACTTAGGCTGGAGACAAAAGTAAAACGCTTGCAATCCTTTAAAAATCCAGATTAGAGGCGGCTACATCCTGAACCCCTACCCAGAAGTACCCAGGTAGTGGGGGGAATGGGTACCCAAAGCAAGTAACCCTTTGGACAAGAGGAGTACAATACAGAGCGTGTGCAATATCATCGTGCAGGCCACCTCTGCTTCCAGGAGTTGAGGGAAGGGAAGGGAAGGCTCAGGGGCAAAGGCAAATGCAAAGGCTAGGGTGAAAGCAACAGAACAAAGGCCAAGACAAATAAATATGCTGGGAACATAAAACTCTACGATACTTTTAGGGACTCAGTGAACACTGACCTAGGAGGGCACTCTGAATGTTAATACTTTGAAAGAACCGAAGTCCAGTCCCTATTCTAAGTGTGCTCCCATCGAGGTTTAATTTATCCCAATTCCACCTCTGTACTCAAACCTCCTCTTGTGTTGGTTTTCAACACCCAGCTTTCCTGGGCTCACAATGACAGCTTAGCATTGTGGCAGGCTTAATGTCTGACCACACATCATTAAACCATTTCACACCGAAAAGTGCCATACTCAGACATCTGAAACACAGCCGGCATAGGTATTAAGGGTATACAGAAGGTCAGACATCTGAAGTACAGCCAGCATAGGAACTAAGGGTATACAGAAGGTAAGACATCTGAAGCACAGCCAGCATAGGTACTAAGGGTATACAGAAGGTCAGACATCTGAAGTACAGCCGGCATAGGAACTAAGGGTATACAGAAGGTCAGACATCTGAAGCACAGCCTGTGTACGAAATAAGGGTATACAGAAGGTCAGACATCTGAAGCACAGCTGCCATAGGAAATAAGGGTATACAGAAGGTCAGACATCTGAAGCACAGCCGGCATAGGTACTAAGGGTATACAGAAGGTCAGACATCTGAAGCACAGCCGGCATAGGTACTAAGGGTACGTTTTCTCACTAAAGATGGCTACGTATTACTACTATACATTGATCATCTACACCCACGTAAGGCTCCACGCTGGCCCACCACCATGAACTAAAGTGGCATGTTGCGGCATGGAACAAACTCTTAATGATACACTTTTTCGACATCAAGGTGCCAGGCTTTCTGAAATGTACCATAATCTTGTGAACAGTCCATTCTCTTATCTTCAGTTATCAACAATATTTACCTTTCTACAGAGTATATCATTGAATACGCCACTCTTGGCTCAGGCTTGGCAGACCAGACTTAACCATCTGGAGGTTGACCTGGAATATAACATTTAGAGATGCACAGGCAAATAAGCCACCAAACCTCCAGGATTGCCCAAACACACTCCTGAGCCCCTCATGCATCCAACATTACATTGTGTACTAAGTGACAATTATCCAAATCTGCCTTGGAAATACAACCCACACTTTAGGAAACATATGGTGTCTCCCTGTGACAGAACTATGGACCCCGTAACAGGACTAAAGCATTCTTCACCCACTGAGTCCCTCGCTGTGTTTGTAGCATCCACTTCTGCCTTTTCCCATCCTCTTATCTCCCCGGCTCATTTTCGCTCTGCAAGCAGTCTGAAGTTTGGATACCCCTGGCGGGCACAGACAAGCCAAGGTGCTCTGAAACTACTCCAGTGGTGATTTGGTGCAGTATAAAAGAATATTGACATAACATAACTGATGCATACTCTAGAGCAGGGTTGTCCAACTCCAGGTCTCGAGGGTCGCAACCCTGAGAGGTTTTCAGGATATCCCTCATTAATATTCATGAGATCAATTTGCATATGCTGATTCTAAATGCGTGCAGATTGATTGTGAATATTAATGACGGATATCCTGAAAACCCATCAGGATTCCGGCCTTTAAGGCCTGGTGTTGGACAATCCTGCTCTAAATTATCAATGAGTGGGTGCCAGACCCGTCTTTCCCCCATGTATGTTTGAATCTCTATGGTCCCTGGTGTATATATATATATATATATATATATATATATATCCCACCTTACCCTATTAAACAACCGGTTAATTACTTACCCTCACACCCGCATTGTAAAGCAGGTAGCAACAGGATTGCCCAGTCACTGAACTCTTATTTTGTACATGTTTCTGCACGAAGAGCCTTTCTCCAAATACATAAAATTAAAAACATCTCTTCCAGGCTTGTTTGCCAGGAGACCATGCATTCTGGTGATCCATTAAAACTTCACTGCATCACACAATGGTGGTCTTTTGAGACAACATTGCTGCCGAAAGTGGTACAGATTGTGGTTTTACCTTTTTCCAGCCAGCAGTGCCTGAAACCTTCTGCTTACTGAGGACACAGATTTTCACTTGGAGAAGTGGCTTTGGAAGAGCTTTTGTTTCCACCTCAATGTTGCTTCACAGCAGATGGTCATGTAGTTGTGAGGAACTCGAGAACAGCATAAACTGAATTTGCTTGAGCTATTTTTGTGCATATGTTATAGGTACATGCCCCCCTTGCAGGCTCATGCTATCTACCAGAGAAGGTACTTTCGTTGCCAGTTTATAGAAACTGAAACAACATTGAAAATTCAACAGAATTTTATTTGTCTAAAGATCAAGCTGCAAATAAGATAAAGCTAAGTAAAACTCACTATATCAAGCAGGGGCCATCACATGAGAAGATATGGATCAGCATTGCTATTTCTTATTTCTCTCCCAGCGACAGCAATGGACTAGATAAGGCATTGCTGCAGAATCAGTTCAGGGCATTCCATACACTGTAAGATCATGAGTGATGTTTGATGCTAGCTAGGATCAGCAACCGCTACTCTGTGTTACTGATTGCAACCCTGCTGCCTGCTTTACAACCCTGTCATTTAAACAGTCCTTAATAACGCATTTACACTGTTATCTTTTGCTAGTTTTAGTAGTTGGTTGTGTTTCCCCACTATTAATCACGCTCTAGTATCAAGTTTTCAATAAACCTTAAATTCATGATGATGATGTTAGTACAAGAATATTCAATGTGGGAGGAGCCAATGATCATGTGATGTCACTTCCACTCCAACTATCCTGATGTTGAGGGAGGAGCCAGTGATCATGTGAAGTCACTCCCACTCCCATCATCCTGATGAAACTCTCAGACTATGGTGATAATCAATGGGTAGTGTTACTTTATGCTTTTCTCCACCATATACAGTCGACTTCAACGTTGAAGAATCTCAGATAATTTCCCTCATGTATAGTGCTCATCAGTTTGATGCAGTTATTATGGGCTGAGAGCTATGGCGCTTCAGGGATAGCTAATATTGATCCGCCTCAGTAACATGATAAGCAAACCCCCATTTTCTAAATGTTCAGTGTGATGTCGATATCCCTGTGGCGTTTTCGCCATTTGTTGTGCAGCAGACCAATTAGAGCCCTTCATTCGTTTGCCAGATCTGTGGTTTAGTGGATTTAAGCATCCTCTACAAGGATGAATGCTTGACCTCAATCACTGGTTTGCATCTCAACAGGCCGACTTAGCCCTTCATCCTCCTGAGGTCAACACCCTTGAGTAACAATAAACAATTCTGACCTGTCTATAGTGCCTAGAGGGCCGGCCCGGGGTGAACATGCTCTATGCAAAAGACTCCCGTTATGTCTTTGTTGAACAAATTCACACCACAGTCCAAGTAGAAGTTGGAGGTAGGTACATTCCCCTGGAGAAACGCCCAACTTCCAGATTCAAGGATTCCACGCAGACACTCATGACTGTCACGCAATCTAAGATGGAGTCATTCCCAATGTCGCTTTCTTCAGCCAGAAGCCAACACATTATATTTAAAACCCCCTCAGCAAGGATTCTTAAACTAATGCGAATAAGATCAAGTCACCCAGGATTTTCTCAGACAGGCAGATATTTCTCAAGGATGTTCAAGAGTGCCATCTGCACTCCACACCAATTGGGATTCACCGGTGTGATGCATACCTCATGCTTTGAGGGCAATGCTGCTGCAGAAGTGTCTTTTCCATACAAATCACTTTCATGACTTTCTCGGCCACACAAATCAGTATTCCAACCAAGTTTTCAGATACCATTATTTTTGACTGAAAACATTGTTATCGTGTAAAAAGCATGGCGCTGCTTTCATTCAACGTATGACACTATTTTCTAATGTATTTGTGCTTTTATACAACACTGGCCCTGCTCCAAGCGTCTCAAAGCACTTCACAAAGCTCAAAGTTCTCCGGCCGTACATACATACAAGATAGCAAAGACACACTAACACGCAAAGAGGAACAGCCTGCACCTTAATTTGCGAAACGCATACAGGTGCAATTGCTAAATAGCAGTGCAAATAAATATAGCACACACAACAGCTTGAACTGCATCAGAAATACAGTGAAGTGCAAAACAGCGACACCCATGCCAAATACAAGACCAACTCAAAATTACCAGATCCATCTAATTTTTGTGCACAAGAGCAAACGTTTAGGTAATCTGGACTCCGGATGTCCAGTAATTTAGCTGTGAGGTTTTTTCTCTGGCCGGCATGCTGAGGCAAACTTGGGACTTCCTCCTGCTGCCCTAGACTTGGGCCTGGCAGCATGTGACTGCATCTTACTCGCACAGACATCACCTTGGAGAGTCTATGACATTGTATTGAAGTGTTGCCTGCATGCTGTTATCATGTCCCGTCATGTGGAAGCCTTTTCCTAGATTGGCAAATCGCTGATTGCGAACCACCGAGGCCTGGCAGGAAGTGCGTCCCGTTTCCGCTTCACTGAGCTTCTCCTCTGGACTGGTAGCACTCTTATGTGTGCAGTTCCCTAATGCGAGTGACTCCTTAGCTTTGCTAGTCTTTGCAGTCGTTTTTTTGCGTTTTTTTTCTGTGCACATTCCATACTAGACTATGGGCTTGATTCACAGTGTTTTTTCCAATGGGATTGCACCATTACCAAGCACTTCTGTGAATCCCGTCCAATGATTTCTTAAAGTTCTTGGGCTAGGTTGATTTTTTGCAGTGCATTGGCACACTGATATATTTGGCATGTTATGGGCCTGATTTACAAAAGCGTTTTTCAATGCGAAAGCTTATTAAAAAATGCTGTGTAAACAATGGGGCTCATTACGGGTCCGGCAGTAACTGGGCCGGTGATACCGCCGGGTTGCCGCCAGACCTGTAATTATTTACCGGCTCCTGAATTCCTGGTGCCACCGGTGGAGATTACAACCCCAGCGGCCTGGAAAGTCAGGCACCAGTAAATTGTAAGTTCCCATTCCCATAAAGTCTTGTAGGACTCGATGGGTGTGGGGACCATGGAAACGCCGGCACCGTTGGCAACGGTGCCGGTGCTTCCATGGTGGTCTGCCTACTGTGGCCGCCGTGCCCGGCAGGGTCAGTCCTGTCGGGCACGGTGGCTCCGGCAGGCAGACCTGTAGTATGCTGGTCCAGAAATAACAGTGCCGTTAAGCTTACCAGCACCGTTCTTTCCGGACCAGCAAGCTCAGAATGAGCCCCAATATCTCTTTATTGTTCATACCAAAAAGTGTATTGATCATAATCGCCATAGAAAGCTTCAGAAAGTAGTTACTTTCCATGCAAAATATTCCAGAGAACTCATTTTCCACAAACAGCATTATGTAGTCTCAGTAAACATTCCAACGTGTATTTAATCACCATACAAAGAAAGCACCATCATGTATTTATGTTCAGTGCACACAAGTCTTGGGCTTTCATTCTCCTTTTGAAGCAAATTTGAAGTGTTATCCTTTATACAAATTGTTTCAGCGTATTTTCATGTCTTTCGTTTTCATACAAAGGGCTGCCTGTAGCCAGGCAACATTCGCCAGATTACAGGAAGCAGGATGGTGTGCTAACACCCATTTTCGTATTCCATCGGACTCCATGGGAATGAAGGCGCAGTTACAGTGTGCCATTATTCCACTTCGGAAATCCCTCCAGTGTTTAGTGCAAACGTGGAGGAAATACCCCCACCTAAGAGCAGGCTGTATCTTCTCTGCATTACCACCATACCCAATTCCTTCATCATCACTTTTTTACCAGCCCCCCATACTTGTTATACGCCCCGAGTTGTTATGCTGCTTTAAATATCCTTACAAAGTCTGGTTTGGCCTATAATCATCATCAAAGGTTTTAGGAGGACTTTACCCCCTGATGTGCCTTTACTCCCTCATGCAGACCATCAGACCATTTATAGGACTTTCTTCTCCAGGCCAACAACAATTATTATATGCTGTATTGAATGATTTACTGGATAAAAAGGGATTGAAATGCAGCATCTATCAGTATTTTTACAACATTTCTTGCAGGCTCAAAAACTCTGACAGCATTTATAAATGGTCGTTCACGCCACGCCGCAGGTGTGCATATCGGCCAAGGGAATTGGGCGTATAAATAATCTCTTGGCAAAGGGAGAGATAGAGAGTATACTGCCGAGTAGGATGTCAGTAACATTTGAATTGGCTGATGTGCACATAGTAGAATACTTTTTAGAATGAACTTCTGTCTCCCATTTTTAAAGCACAGTGTCACAAGTCTCTCCCCTTCTCACCTGTTTGCTTGAGACCTTCTTTGGTGACTTATTTCGCACGGTCCGGGATTTGTATAAACCCGTGTGCTGGTCTTCAGATTCCAGCTTTATGATGGCAACCCAACTCCAGGATACGTTCAGATGTCCAGGACGGAGACCAGGAAGAAACAATGTCCGAGCTCGGGGACACGGAACGCCGTGACCCGAGCACGGACGAAAATCCAGGAAGTACGAAGGTAAGTTTTGAGGAAGGGAAGGGAGGAAGGGGGATTCAAGGAACCGGAAACAGGATACAGAAGAAAGCCCCGAGCGAACTCCGGCAACACACGTCCAACTACAGTAAGCGGTAGCGTTGAGGCGCGCAGAGCCACGGTGGCGTGTTTGTTTAGTAGAACGCAGAGCGTGGAGCGTAAGGACTGGCAAGCAGCGTTCCGTATCAGGCGGCCATGTTGGAAGGATTACTGTATTCAATCCCCTATGGGTCAGGGACCACGAAGTCCAGAAAGGACGTAGGCGACGATTCATGACAGTATGCCTCCTCTGAAGCCCGGGTTCTCTGGGTTTGCCTGGATGGATAAGATGGTATCTTCGAATCAGCCTGGGGGCATTCATGTTTGACACAGGTTCCCAAGTGCGCTCACTGGGAGGATAACATTTCCACTCGAACAAATATTGTAATTGACCACGTCGGTACCTAGAGTCACAGATTCTGGAGACCTCATATTCGAGTTGGTCATTGAAAATCACTGGGTTAGATCTTGGAGCAGTCCGAGAGGGCTGAACATATGGTTTTAACAGAGAGGTGTGGAAGACTGGATGGATCTTTTTTCATGATTCTGGTAGTCGGAGTCGAAAGGCCACTGGATTGACGATTTCTTTTATAGAAAAGGGCCCATAATACCTGGGAGCCAATTTATTTGGTCGTAGGTGACGTAGAAGGAGTTTCGAGGATAACCAGACTTTATCGCCTACTGAATAGGATGGCCCACGTCTTCTTTTGGAGTCAGCATAATGTTTGACGTCTCTTCGGGCCTTTTCTAGGTTTTCCTTTGCTTCTTTGTGCACATTAATTAGTGTTTCAATCCAGGAATCAACCGCAGGAACTGCGGTAGGGTGTGGAAGAATGGACAGTAGGACTGAAGGATGAAATCCTTGACTACAGAAGAAAGGACTGGTTTTGATAGCTGAAAAATCCGAATTGTTGTATGCAAATTCAGCCACAGGTATTAAGAGTGACCAATCATCCTGGACCTTGGTGGCAAAGCAACAAAGATACTGTTCCAGGGTTTGGTTTACTCGTTCAGTGGCTCCATTGGTCTGTGGGTGATAACCCGAAGACAAGGCATGTTGGATTCCCAGTATACGACATAATTGTTTCCAGAATTGGGATATGTACTGGGGTCCTCAGTCAGAAATGATCTTGGAAGGTAGCCCATGAAGCCAGAATATGTGTTCCAGTAAAATTCCAGCAAGTTCAAATGCGGATGGCAGTTTGTATAAAGGTGTAAAATGAGCAATATGAGTGAACAAATCAATGGCAACAATTATAGTTGTGTAGCCCCTGGAAGAGGGTAGTTCCACGATAGAATCCGTGGCAATGATTTCCCAGGGTCTTGTTGGTATTGCTGGTTGGAGCAGGAGACCTGCTGGTCTTATGTTATCATGTTTGTTCTGATTGCAGACTGCACATGTCTGGATATGGATCTTGATATCATCCTTCATCTTTGGCCACCAAAACTGTCTTTGTATTAGATGGAGAGTGTTGGTGATGCCACAATGTCCTGAATGGAAAGTATCATGGCATAGGCTTGTGATCTTTTGTCTCAGTTCAGGAGTGGGAATGACCAAGCGGTTGTCCTTGAACAGGTATCCGTCCTTTGTTTAGAGATTCCATCGATTGTTTCTCTTAAACTCCTTCCAAGGTTCAGAGGACTGGGTTTGAATTTGAATATCCTCCAGGAGGGTAATTGCTTGAGCAACAAATATTGTGTGGGGAAACATTTTAGGAAAGGTCTGATCTTCAAGGTGTTCATAATCAGGACGTCTGTATGAGACATCAGCTATAATGTTATGTGTTCCAGGGACATGATGGATTTGAAATTGGTATTGGGCAAAAAAGAAGGCCCAACGGGCTTGACAACTGTTTCTACATTCTAGGGATTGCAGGATTGAAGATTGCGATGGTCCGTGAGGACTTGTATCGGGTGTTTGGCTCCCAAAAGAAGATGATGCCAATCAGTGAAGGCTTGATGGATGGTTAGCAATTCCTTTTCCAGGACAGAATAATGAGTTTCACTGGGGGTCAGGGTGCGAGAGAGATAGGCGATGGGGTGTTCTAACTTGTCGCCAAGTTCCTGTTTCAGGACTGCCCCAATGGCGTAGTTGGAGGCATCAGTCTCGACAAGAAAAGGTCGATCAATGTCGGGTTGAGCTAGGATGGGAGCTTATGTGAACTCTGACTTCAACCGCAGGAACGCCAAATCTTGGGCTGAGGTCCACCGAAAGGGGGTATCTTTCTTTAACAATGTAACAATAGGATGCACAATCTCAGAAAAAGCTGGTATAAATTTCCGGTAGAAGTTAGCAAGCCCTAGGAAGGATTGAATTTGTTTTACAGTGGTTGGAACAGGCCAGGATAGAATGGAATCAACCTTTGAGGGGTCCATTCCAATTCCTTTTGGGCTAAGAACGAATTCGAGATAGTGAACAGTTGATACATGGAAAAGACACTTCTCGGGTTTAGCCAGGAGTTTATGTTCACGTAGACGTTGTAAGACTGTCTTTACGTGCTCTTCATGTTTCAGGTGGTCCTTGGAGTATCTGAGTATGTCGTCCAGATATACAATTACGAAGAGGAACAGCATATCAGAAAACACCCGATTCATAAAACGTTGGAAGATCGCTGGGGCATTAGCAAGTCCAAAGGGCATAACCAAGTATTCAAAGTGGCCAAAGGCTGTTTTCCATTCATCACCTTCCTTTATACGAATAAGATGGTAGGCACCCCTGAAATCTAATTTTGTGAAGACGACTGCACCTCTGACTGCTTCCAGGATGTCCGAGATGAGAGGCAATGGGTAACGATCCTTGAGAGTACACTGGTTAAGGCCACGGTAATGGTCTAAACTCCTTGGAATCCTTCTTGGGGATGGAAAATAGAGAAGCGCCCGCCGGGGACTTGGATGGTCGTATAGTTTTATTTTCCAGGTTGGTATCCAGGTACCTTTTTTCAGGTTCTGACAAAATAAACATTCTCCCGAAACGAATTACTGCTGACGGTTCAGTATCGATGGCACAATCCTCAGGTCTGTGTGGTGGAAGAGCTTGAACAATGGCTATCGAGAATACATCTGTGTAAGCCTGATAGGCCCTGGGAATCCGGATGATGTTAGAAACAGTGACTGGAATTTGCTGAGTTTCTTGAGAGTCTTCAGAGGACCTTGGTAAGGTATCTAGGGATAAGCAGTGGGACATACAATGCTCAGAACCAAGAAACAAGGAGCCTGCCGTCCAATTGATGCAGGAGTTATGCTTCTGTAACCAGGGTATGCCTAGAACCATTGGATAGTGGGCCGATCTTATAATGTCAAATTTAATCCTCTTGATGGTGGTTTATGGAAAGTAGGATCTCTTTTGTTTGAAGGGTTATGGGTCCCTAAAACAGGGGTCTCCCATCAATAGCTTCTACAGGTTGCATTGTCTCTCGAGCTTCGTGTGCAATGTTGTGAGAAGTGACCAAATCATGATCTATGAATATGCACATGGCTCCGCAATCCACTAATGCCAGGATGGAGTAAGATTCTTTCTTGGAAGGCGATAGGAATGCCTGTAGAATCACAAGATTAATTTGTCCAGGAGAGTTCAAGGAAGGAATTGATGTGGTCAGATGTACTCCTAACCCTCATCACCCTCTGTATATGCAGAAAAATGAATCACTTATTCATACTCAGTTTCAGAACAAATCTCGATTGTTTTTATATAAAGATGTATACCACAAACATAAAATTAACATTTAAGGGAGAAGACATCAAATGGTAGATTGACCGGAAGTAAAGAAAAAATATTCACAAGCACACAGAGCCAAACATTTTTGGGCTCAAAAGAACTAATTTATGTGTGTGGGAGAAACTCAATCTCAATCGTTGTTTGTCATGAAATTCACAAAATACAATATTCAACAAAAAACGCTTAGACAAGGTAACAACATATAAAAATGTTAATGACAATAGTTCTCTTTGTGTTGAACAGTGTCAATGCACTGTGATTGGGGGTAGTGCGTCTACAATCGGGGTGTTTCAGCCATTTAGATGGGCTTGTTGTGCCTCCTCTCGTACACGGCCTTGATCAGGACGGGGAACTGTACTGTATAATGTCTGTGCTGCAGGGGAAGGGAGAATATTGTCAGGGGAGTATGTGAGCACACACTTATTTGAAACTGATTAAATCATATACTGTGTTATCTGTGTCATGACTAAAAAACACAGCTTACCTATGGGTGAATTGCTTCCATAGGTACTTGTTAGGAGATCGACTAGCCGTGATTGGCAATCTCCTTTATTTCTTCATTCAGGCCGCTTCGGAAGAGGGTGAAGCTGGCTTCTTGAGACCAATCAGCTTCCTTCACAAGTTGTTTAAAGCGGGTCACATAGGTAAGCACATCCTGGGATCCTAGTTGAAATTCAAGTAAACATTCTTGAGCGCTGTAAACCTGCTCTGGGCGATCAAACATGGCTTTTAGGGCTTCCACGAACCCATTATAATTATCCAGGAGGGCGTCGCCCGAATTGGCTAGGGGGGTTGCCCAGGTCAAGGCGTTACCAGTGAGGTGTGAGATCATAAACCCCACCTTTGCTCGAGGAGTGGAAAAATAGTAGGGCTTGAAGGTGAAGTGTACCAAACATGAATCGAGGAAGGCACGGAGGGTCTTGGAAGAACCATCAAATTTGTCCACTACTCCTCCCAATAACAAGCTTTCACAAGCTCCTCCCAATAACAAGCTTAGTTGCAGAGTCACATGACAAGACTAGCTGCTTTAATGCAGCATTCTCAGCCTTAAAGTTCTGGACTTCTGTGGTTAGTTCCTGCATGCCTCGCATGAGGTCTTGAACCGTGGCCTCCATCTCTGTCTGTATTGTTTTTTAGGCGTCTCAATCCGTCACAAGTCTCTTCCCTTCTCACCTGTTTTTGTTGTTTGCTTGAGACCTTCTTTGGTGACTTCTTTTGTACGGTCCGGGATTTCTATAAACCCGTGTGCTGGTCTTCGGATTCCAGTGTGAGGATGACAACCCAACTCCAGGATACGTTGAGATGTCCAGGATGGGGACCAGGAAGAAACAATGTCCGAGCTCGGGGACACAGAACGCCGTGACCCGAGCATGGGTGAAAATCCAGGAAGTACGAAGGTAAGTTTTGAGGAAGGGAAGGAAGGAAGGGGGGGTTCAAGGAACCGGGAAACAGGATACAGAAGAAAACACCGAGCGAACTCCGGCAACACACGTCCAACTACAGCAAGCGGTAGCGTTGAGACGCGCAGAGCCGCGGGGCATGTCTGTTTAGTAGAACGCAGAGCGTGGAGCATAAGGACTGGCAAGCAGCGTTCCGTATCAGACGGCCATGTTGGAAGGATTACTGTATTCAATCGCCTATGGGTCAGGGACCACGAAGTCCAAAAAGGACATAGGCGACGGTTCATGACACACAGTCCTTGTATAGTGCAAGTTATTTCAAATGCTTTAGTCTTTCCCCGTGGTAAGGTAATCAGCGCACAGGGGTATCATTAGCGGATGCTCTCAACCAGTGCTTTAAGTGGAATGTGAAATCGAGAGGGGGCTATCTAACAGGGTGTGGTATAAAGGTGGTGTAGCCTAACAGGCCCCTGGCAACTTCGGTAAGTAACGCCGACCCCCATCAGGCATCCCTTTGCAGCAATCATCACCCTCCCACCGAGGCTGAGAGGATAACAATCCCAGCATTTCTTAGTAAAAGGGGTGCCTGGCGGGGGCCAGCGCCACCATTGATGAAGAAAATGCAAGGCTGCTAGAAGCCAAGGCCTTTTCTTCCTAAAGCCTGAAGCTGTCGCTCATGAGCGAGAGTTTCAGGCTTTAGAAAAAAGGCCTTGGATTCTAGCGGTCCCACCTTTTCTTCCATAATGGTGATATCGGCCACCTTGCATCTCTTAGTTAAAGGGATTCCTGGCAGGGGCTGGCACCACAATTATAGAAGCAAATGCCTTTTTTTCTAAAGCCTGAAGCTCTTGCACATTAGCGTGAACTTCTGGCTTTAGAAAAAAAGGCCTTGGCTTCTAGTGACCTCATTGGCTGTGGCTACCGGGGACTCCAGAGAGCCCGGCAGCACCCTGTTTCAGAAGAAATGCTGCAGCTAGCCCCGCTAGCCCAGGCCTACTTAAAGACCTGCTCCTATCTTATTGGCAGACGAATGGCTTCAACCGGTAGCACTAGCCCTTTTTGGAGCAAAAAATTAAAAGGAAGAAAGTAGATATATGTTCACATTGAATAGAAAATGGGGAGACTCTTAAAGCAATATAGCTCACAATTCAAGAGTTTACCTTATTCTAGCAAAGGGCCTGCCTGTCTGAAATTCACAAGTTCGAATCCTGGAGGAGGACTGGCTCAGCCCTTAATCCTTCCGAGGATGGTAAACGGAGCACCATTCAATTGGGTAATAACACTTTTTGTTATAGCTCTTAGAAGCGGGAGAACTCTTGCAAAAGCGCACAACAGAACATATACGAAAAGCCATCCTTTCCATTTCGGGATGGGGAAGTGGCCCAGTGTTGCTATAGGTCGAGGATCTATGCGCTCAGTTCCTTCCTGTGCGTGCTTTGCCTTGGCCCCATTTCAAGAGCAGAGATGATACAACAGCCTCACAGAGCAAGCGGGGAGGTTACCCGACGGCCGGAGGTGGCCTTCACGCTTCAGAAAAGGGCCGTTTAAGTCGGGCTGACTGTTTAAAAGCTGAGATGATGAAATAAATAATTAACCACCAGCGAGGGTCCCCAGGGGCAGTTTCCAGGCGAAGCAATGTGGAGTTTCATGCCTTAGCAATGGTGGTCACTGCGTGCAGTGCCCCGCCTTTGACCCAGAGATTGCATGGACTATTAAGGACAGGCTTCTATGGCCGCTATTCATTCTCTGCATTTATGGCGCATTTTACTGTTGCTTTGGACCAGTTTTGGAAGCATTTGCTCAGTCTGACTGCAGATCTCCAGGGGGTCATATTGGGTGTCCTGGACCTATAGCTGTTCTTTGGACTGTACAGTGTAGTATTAAAATAGCAAAAGAAAGATTAGAAACACTCAGAGGGATACAGTTGGCTATTGAGGATGGAACGGAGGGATAACAGCATTTTTGAGGAAAGCGACCTTTACCTGTGGCATAACATTAATTCATATTTCTAGACTATAAATTGCTAACAGCTGAAAACGGTATATATTCAAAGAATTATTTACTATGGAGCTCATGTTCGATAGGGGCGTAATGTTACTGCAAGGCGTAAAAACATGGAGGGAGAAATAAGGGGCAGAACACAACTTTCATTTCCGCCATCTTCCTTCCGCACCGCCAAATGGCTCCAGCATTTGCACCAGCATGGATTTTCATGCCGGCACAAATGCTGCAGATCCTTATCGGGTCCACCGGCTTTATGCACCAGGAGGCGAACCCCATGCGGATACACTGTCAATGCTGCGTGTCATGCTCGCGTGGCAGGCAGCGTTCACGATTACAATTAAACTCTGCCCGCGATCCCTGTTCTGTGTCTAGAGGGTGGGCTGGGAATCCTGTGGCCCCAGAGTGCATGTCACACAGTACGAGTGGCTGTCGCGGGACACAAAAGCAGCATGGAGAGTTTCAGAAGTGGGGCCTTGGGCAGGGGAGTCCAGAACCCCCCAGTGAGCAATGCATTAACCTGCTTAAGAATTATTCAGAAATAAGGGATTGTGCAATACAAGCTTTAATTGCGTTTACCAAGACCTTTGACTAAATTTGAAAA
Organism: Ambystoma mexicanum; assembly: GCF_040938575.1. Taxonomy (NCBI): domain Eukaryota; kingdom Metazoa; phylum Chordata; class Amphibia; order Caudata; family Ambystomatidae; genus Ambystoma; species Ambystoma mexicanum. The sequence continues at coordinate 1,435,746,956 of NC_090935.1, forward strand.
GAAACTATTTGAGAAATATTATGTACAATTCATATGGTTACTTTGTAAAGGAATACTGATTTTGCAATAGTGCATAGGTAGAAGTGCACTCAAGGAACCAAGTTGCAGCATATGTGTAGGTACTTGTACAAATGATATAAAGAGTGTGATCCATAAACAGCTCAGGCAGGATTCTAGTTCCACTTCTTTCTACTTTTATATAACTATAACAGATGTTCAGCCTCCTGCTCTCAGAGGATGACAGGTGGGGAGGCTAGGGAGGCTGAAGAGCCTAATGGGTTAATGCACTTACTGCAGGGATGTGTGTGTGACTGGACCTGCAGACCACACATTCCAGTTATTTTCTGGTGTGTGATACTGATACATTGAAGAGGAAAAAAATGGAGGGTCCCTTCCCTCAAGCCACGCACAAACTTTGGAAGACAAAGTCACGGCCAAAGAACCTCTGGCCACACGAGCTCGCACCTTTACCCACTGCCCCGGATGCCAAGCACACCGTGAACATTCTCCACCTGCGAAACAAGGCCGCATCCCAGCCAATACACGCGGCGGGAACCAAGACGGAGCTGGGACCGATCGCATGGACCAGCTCGACTAAATGCTTCGCATGCTACTGACCCAGAGGATAAGACCCTATATATGGATCGGTGCATAAGGGATCACACTACGCCCCACACCCTCTTGCCTATGGACATTATGTCACGACATACAGCCCAAGCCGAAGTAGGCCTCAGAGCAAAGCCGACAGGCCAGGAGTGGCTCATAGAAACTACGGAGTTACAAGATGTTGAGCACGCTGAACAGCCCCTGGCTGGAGCCACCGCCACCAAGGCCGCGATGTTGCAATCCACATTCTGTGCTCTCCAAGCCAAGGTAACACCTGCCACAGCCGTGACTACAAAATACAAATTAAATCCCTGTAATTCTGACTCAGCCATGGTCTCTCAACGCGTGACCAGGCCGACCGGATGCACTGCCAATTCCCGAAGACTGAAGAAGCATTGGTGTCCCTCGTTTGGGTCCCCTCTTGCAACAAAGTCTAACAACTCAGACACAGGCGGCGATCGGAAAGGAGCGCTCTAATGGCAATAGCAGAACCTGTCCATTGTTTTTCACTGACACATAGTCATACATTGTTGCCAGCACCAGGTACATCGTGGGTTGGGAACAATGATGGTCCCAGGCTTGGGGGCTCGCTGATGGACCAATCAGGACACGGGGGGCTAACCACTGATGATAATACCACAAACCAATCACTAACTCTCTCCATGTATCATTTTCAAAGTAACAATCTCTAGGGACGAACCAAGCGTACCACCTGACCTCTGATCCACCAATAACCCTTTCCACTATATGGTTCTATACTGAACCTACCACTAAGGAAACCAACCCGGAATGGGGATAGGTTCAGGGATAAGCTTTCGCAGTTGAAGCAAACTGTTACATTACTCAGGTACAAAACGGGCCTGCGAGCCCGGCTAGGATGAGAAGTTGCCTGGAGCCTACGCTTCATGCATTCATCCCTGCTTGTTTTCTAGTAATTAACAGCAGTAACTCATTGCTCTTGTGGACGCGGAACTGCGAGATGAACGGACTGCGCAACCGGAGATTGGCCATTGGGAGCCGACTTCAATATGTTCCTGCCCGCGGTTGGCGAATGCCCGGACGCGGTCCAGACAAGGGGAAGTGGAGAGCCAATTTGGAGGGGTGCCCGCAGTCGAGCGGCACCGGCAGACGTGAGCCTAATGTATGGACCACACAATGAGCAATATTGTGTTGTGCGGGTGAGGGGAGGAATTGTAAATAGGGTGGCGGGTGGTTTTACATTGTCGCAAAATTTTGTGTATCAGTGTTGATCGGCACGTGAGTTGTAGTAGGGAACGGAGTGGAGGTAGTCCCTTCTTGCGTTGATGAATGTAGTGGGTGGGGTAACGAGTCCCCACGTGTTAGACGGAGTGCTGCGCTGATTAGTCTGAATAGCAAGCACATGTATGGGGTGTAGTATTCCTATGAGTCGGCGTTGTAGTTCGATGAGTAGATGAGGGTTCCTATTAATTGAGTGTTTTAGCTCGGTCAATAGATGACAGATTCCCGCAGGCGGTAGCTAGAGTCTCTCTCAGATTGCGGAAGATAATTGGCTGGTTAAGTTCCTCTGCTGAGAGAACGTATCACACGCAAGGCAACGCAGCGGTTGCAGACTAACTATATTGAGAAAGGTGATTAATGGATACTCCACTCCAGGCGTAGTGGAAAGACAGCTGTGTGGATTGTAGGGTTTTTATGGGGAAAGTGGCACGCATTATATGTCAAAACTGTGTGTAAGTAGTAGGTTGTAGTCAGCCGGTGACATCACCCATAGAGTATGGCATAGGACATCACGTTTTTATGATGATTGAGGCCGCGGCTAGGGCAGGGTGCAGGTGAGCAGGCAGCCGCGCACGGAGAACGCCGGCACATCCTCGAGGGGGGTGTGCCAGGTAGCGGTACCACCCATGTGGGCAGGACGGTATGAGCATAGCCAGCGTAGGCTGCGAGGCAATAGAGGAGAGGAGGGGCTTGAACAGTAACAAGGGCGTGCCGAGCAGCGGCTTCCCCGAGATGGCGGGGCATCCCAAGAGCATGCCGCGCCTAGTGTGGCATCACAGAAGACCTTGCACGCCACGGGTCGAAGGGGGCCCTAGAAGCACAGAGGGGCGTGTCGGTGGACGGCAGCCCAGTACATGACAACAGAGAGATAGATGCTGAAGTGATTAAGAGGATGTTAACACACATTTATTTCCTACCTACTGACAGCGGAGAGTCAGAAGTCCCCAACTAAGGGCCAGGTAACGGTGGTATATATATATATATATATATATATATATATATATATATATATATATATATATATATATAAATGTCATCACACTATAGGATAGGGACCCACCAAGAAGGAGGGGACGATCAAGGCAATAGAAAGAGTGGAAGCAGAACAGGCACAAAGGGAGGAAGAGGTAAGTAACAGAAGAAGGGAACTCAACGAGGGAGGAAGAAGCAATATTGGAAGCAAAGATAGCAGAACTAAAGAGTACACAAAGCATACTCACTAAGCAGCTTGAACTAAAGGAACTAGAGGCAGGTGCAGCTGGGAAGGGAAAGAGGAGCGAGGATGGAACTTGATCAACAAAGGAGAGATGAAAGGGAGCGGGAGGAGATACGCATACAGGGTATCACAGAAAGGGCAGCGCGTATGGAACAGCGGGAGAATAGGAGAAGGGAAGAAGAAAGGGAAGAGGCTGATAGAAATGACACTCTGGAAGAAAAAGATCATACCAGAGAGCTCCCATAAGTACAAGAGGGACGAATAATAGACAGCATACTAGAGAGGGATAGTGGAGACAAGAGTACAAGGGATTGGGATGCGAAGGCCCTGAGCGAGGTGAGTGACGCAATAATGAGGGCACTAAACAGGGTCAGGGCGGATATGGAAAATCGGGATGCACAGCTAGGCGAACGAATGTCAAAGGAAAATGAAAGGGGAACAGGGAGTAAGTTGAGTACACGCGGTAGTGAATTGGTGACAGAAACCCAGGTAGGGGCGGATGCTGTAGATGCAGGTAAGTGCGTGGACATAGATTTGGAAACGGTAACAGTATGATACCCACACCCACGCACAAAGCTCTCATTCTCAGGGGGGTTCTGCAGTGACGAGTATGAGGAAGAAACATGTGGAGGACTGGGCGATGAGAACGGAGAGGGGCTCAGCAAACTCTACATCACACGTATAGGCACAGTGTCATCATGGGAATGCAGAACACAAGAGAGGATAAGAGCAGGACAGGAAGATACAAGTACATGGAAGGAGGATAGACTACAGACAGTAACATCATCAGCCACACACATGCCATATGTCAATAGGCTCAGAGATCTCCCGCACCACAGAAGTGAGGGGCCGGTGATAGCGCACAACAAGAGCCATTCATGCCAACGCGGGTAACACAGGGGAACAGGAGATACGCATCATGCACACAACATCATAGACCTCTTTGACTAATTGTCGGATATGGAGGATGACACAGAAAACATACAGACAACACAACATAAGTGCACACCGGAGGAAATGGCTGAATACACGCAGATGCCCTTATTGGAAAGGGGTGGGACAAGGCCAAAATATGTACCCTGGAAGCATGCAGACAAGGAGAACATTAAGTGCAGGTTGCACTCCTTGAGCGGAGGGGCGGGGAAATGGATATACAAAATGGAAAAAATGCTCACCCAAAAAACAAGCATGGGACACAAACCTCTTGCATTTTACAGCAGGCACCTACACCCAGTAATTATGGGTCACTTCCCGTACAATATGTAAATAGCTGGCGCATTTACCAGAGGGAAGATTCTTTTTATTTTTACTTGTAACGTTCATCTATGGAGAAGTTCACGCAAAGCTTCTTGAGGGTCGCAATTGACTTCTATTCACTTAGTACAGACTTGAGATGAGGCCGTGATTTTGACCACCCTATACCTACTAATGTTAGTAGAGAGCACCCACAGGCACACTATAAGGTGCTATGATAATGTAGTGGCATTATTGTTGTTCATCACAATTGTCAAATAGGATATACTGTAATGTACTCCCTCCTGATGAATGTTCCACACCTTGCTCTCTAGGAACAGAAACATGTCGAGACGTATCTCTGAACTGTAAACAGAGATTATAATTTATGACACATTTATCCATATTTGGAAGGGTACCTTGTTATTTAGGTTGAAAAGTACCCTCAGTGGTCGTATTTTTGATGTAACACCACTTTCATCTGGCCTTCAGAGCCGGTTATGTATTTCCTATTGCTGCCTTCTACATGGGACTTGACAATGTCTGTATTTTTGATCTATTTATTTAATTGATGTTTTAACCTTGACGGACTGTTGATTATTAAAATTTGATATTGGCTTTTTTAACCTTTTTTGGTCCCTCCTAATGTTTTACTGAGAGTGTTTACACCACACACCTCTAGTACCTGCTTTACAACTTTGTCTCCCTATACGCATATCACTTCCCGTGCGAACAGCACCTGACTGCTGCAGCATTTGCTGTAGAAAGGTCATCATCCATAACGGATGGATGCTCAACAACACTGTAAGTGGAGCACGCTCTCTTTGCAATTCTGCACAAGCCCAAAAGTACACTCACTAGCCAAAGGGCAACAGGATATGTGATAATACTATCAAGACCAGAACTGAAAATAGTCAGATGCAACAATGTTAATCCAGCATATTTCATAGCAGAAGAGGTAACAGAGGAGGAACACGCTCACGATTGTACATATGCAATTGAGTACTACTCACCCACTCGTAAGGTAGAGGCAGACGCCCTAAAAGGAGGTGATATCTTGTACATTGATGGTCCTCAACCATTGATCAGAGTTATGGCATAAGAAGAACAGGTGCAGCCTTAATGCGATTAAGGGAGGACTGGACAAGCAAGCCAGTGAAATGCGTCAAATTACCCCCACAATACTTGGCACAAGCAGCATAATTAGTGGCCCTCATACTGGCCCTAGAAGAAAGCAATGGCAAAAGAGTGACAATATATTCTGACAGTGCCTATGTCACATCAACAGTACATTCAGGATTAAGAAGAGGGCTACTAAGGGGATTTAGGAGAGCAGATGGTATACTAGTACAACATGCTCTCCTACTGGGTGAACTAATAGAAGTAATAACATACCCACATGAACTAGCACTAGTGAAATGTCAGGCACATACAAATGGTGAAGATCCAATATCTAGAGGTAATGAGGCGGCAGGCTCCTATGCAAAGCATGCTGCATATTTTGGTGAGATGAGCGGCCTCCAAGAAAAACAAAAAGAGAGGGGGAGGGCAAGACAAATGATAATGAAAGAAGGCTACACACACCTCCCAGAAACACATATTATGGAGCTGCAGGCGACAGCACCAAGGGCAGAGAAAGAATTGTGGGTAAAAAGAGGATGCACAATGTCCCCAACAAATGCGCTATGGAGACAAAATAACACAGGAAAAGTTGTTATGCCCCTGGCCCTACTAAAGACTGCTCTAACCCAACTGCATCAGTCCATGCATACAGGAAAGGACGTCATTGCAGCATGAATAAAAGAGTCATGGTTCTGCACCAAATTAAATGCGCATGTAGCAAACTTCATTAGCAATTGCCTCACCTGCCAACATTTTACGGCCGGTCACACGTTACAAGTGATGAAAGGTACAATACTACGGCCTAAAGGACCCTTCCTACACCTACACATCGACTATGTCGATATGATTAATGTATGCCAAGGATACAGATACATGATTGTGGTAGTGTGCCCCTTCTCAAGGTGGATCGAGGCTGGACCGTGCTCCCATGCTAACGCACTTTGGGCAGCAACATTTCTGGTGAGGGAGGTGTTCCCGAGGTGGGGGGTTTGCGAAGTACTAAGGTCAGACAATGGTCTCCATTTCGCGAATGAACTATTCCAGCACATCACTGTGTTAAATGGGATCAAACATAAGTTTGCTTGTGCGTACCACCCACAAGCAAATGGCGTCTGTGAATGTCTCAACGACCTCTTAAAAGAATCAATTGTTAAAACACAGCAGGCGACTAAGAAGAATTGGCTCTACTGCCTTCCTCTTGCCTTGTTCGAGTTACGAAACAAGCCTGGATCAGATCACCACCTTCGGGCGCCAAATGCACCTCCCATTAACGCCACCTACAAGGGCTATATACAACTGCAAAGGAACTCATGATGTATTTGGATGGGAAATGTATGACTATGTTACTTCCCTGGTTGCTAGTGCCTCTTTTATTTCTCAACAGATTCGATGGACACAGGGCAGGTAGGAGAACAATCAATGAGAAACAACTAACAACGAGGACCAAACGGGACAGTGTACGGTGAAAGAAGGGGACAGTGTACGCTTGAGAATTTTTAGTAGAAAGTGGAACACTCCTAGGTTCATGGGGCCACATGTAGTAGAAGGAGTGGCACCCAGGGCTGTAAAGTTAGTAGTTAAAGACGTTTGGATGCAAATCCACAACATCAAGCCCTACAAAGCACCAACCTCGCCCCACCACAGCAGCAACAGGGCCAACGCATCAGCAATAGCGACAATAGGTGACGAAAATGCCACATCACAAGCATCAGATACCAATAAGGACGCAAGCGAGTTACAGCCCGCAGCCAACCCCATGCTCAGGAGATCGCAGACACAAACTGTCCCCACTGAACAATTAATTGACATCTGATGTGAAGATGCTATTGGAATAATAACAAATTCTAATAAATGACTGACAGTAGTTAATAAACACTAGATGACTGCCAGGGGTATCGGCAATACGCACCACACTGTGTAACCTGTGCATGTTCTCTTCTCCCTTTTGTCTCGCATCTGCAGGTCTTGCGTACTGTAATGTTATATGTCAATATATGATAAAAGCACACTGATCACTGCCCAGGCTTAAATGTTGCCTCCCATCGAGCACCCAGAAGCACTGTCACACCAGTTCGTATACGGGCTTAGAAGGCCAATGCGTTCAAGACTTAGACCGCCACAAGTTATTATAACACCTTTGTTCAATTTATAGTACAGTCAGAACAATGCCTCCACAAGGCCCTACCCGCTCTCAGAAACAGGGCGGTTAGGAAGGTGTGGGAGGAACTTTTCGCATGGGCATTGAATGATTATTTAATCTGCAGGGTTTAAATAGGTAACAATACTAACAATAATAATGCAAAATTTTAGACAATTTCAGGCAGGCACCTATATCATCTCGACACAATAGCTGCAGGACAGATCAACAAGCCAGTGGTTTCAACCATTGTGATTAAAATGTTATTGGTATTCTTGACCACTGGACTGATAACTGCCACTGTCTGGCAGGCCTACTGCGCTTTGCATGCACCCGTTAAACCCCACACTAATATTTCCCCTACCCCAGATGCCAGGAGCACTGTGTCAGGTGGTACGGATAGCCCAAATCGGAAGGTAACAAGAAGTAAACAGAGTGTTTCCACTGATGTAAATGGGGTTGACACATATCTCACAGAATCTGCACACGTCTCAAACAACATGTGGTATAAACACATGTTCAAAATTGGTAAAGATACAACAAAGGACAGCTGTTACGTTTGTTCGTTGATCCCGTACATTCATTCCCGTGAATGACGAAGATAATCCCACACTATCAGAAGCGGTACCACAATTAGGAAAGATACATGTGAAGATGGAAGAAGATGCTAAGGGAACAAAAAAGGATGGAAGCTGGTTCTTGTACCTCTGAGGATGGAAGCTGGTTCTCGTTCCTCTGGTAATGGATGCCATCCTGGCTAGGAAATGGGCTCAAGGTGTTAGCAGGGTGTATAATACTGAGACTGGTATAGTTGATAGGAATAAGAGTATGGATGGCAAGATCAAAACGGATGGCAGAAGAAATGATCAGAATGCATGTCCTTATGCCTGCAGATGATGAATTACACACGTTTGTGATCATCAGGGATCGTGAAAGACTACGCCAGCAGAAAATGGAAGCAGACCCACCATCTATAAAAGTTGAAAATCCGCCAAATCAGAAGACATATGTTGGGAAATGGGTTTATTGTAAACCTGGCGGTGGATGTGTATACATGTATTGGTTGTTCAAAGATCATGTTAACTGCTACGGACATCTTGCAGGAATAATGAAGGTGTGGCGCTTACGAGACGATAAAAGAGTGGACATCTTTGTAGTCGACAAGTCGACCAGAGGGGGGAAAATGGGAGGGTCCCTTCCCTCAAGCCACACCCAAACTTTGGAAGACAACATCACGGCCAGAGAACCTCTGCCCACTTCCCCGGATGCCAACGCACACCGTGATCATGCTCCACCTGCGAAACCAGGCCACATCCCGCCCAAGACACGCGGCGGGAACCAAGACGGAGCTGGGACCGATCGCATGGACCAGCTCGACTAAACGCTTCGCAACCTAAGCTGCCATCGTTAGAGATGATATGATGGCATAGCCGCGATAGATAGAAAAACATGTGCTGCCGCGCACCTGGATCATTCACACACCAACAACACGCTCAGTGCTATGACTTTGCGGACCGTCCACACTCACAGACGTGCATCGTTATTATTTTCCACATAGGCCAGCAACCGCATCGCAGAAACGCAAGACGCAGGAAGAGTTTGTGTATATGCTTGCAGCTGCTACATGCTAGTAACCCTGAGGATCAGACCCTATAGATGGAGCGATGCATAAGGAATCACACTACGCCCCACACCCCTTTGCCTATGGATATTATGCCATGACATACAGCCCAAGCTGAAGTAGGCCTCAGAGCAAAGCCGACAAGCCAGGAGCGGCTCATAGAAACTACAGAGTTACAAGATGCTGAGCACGCAGAACAGCCCCTGGCTGGAGCCATCGTAGCCAAGGTTGCGATGTTGCAATCCACATTCCGCGCTCTCCAAGCCAATGTGACACCTGCCACTGCCGTGACTGCCCCAAGCAAAATACAAATTAAATCCCCGTAATTCTGCCTCAGCCATGGTCTCTCAACGCGTGACCAGGCAGACCTGATACACTGTCGATTCCCGAAGACTGAAGAAGCATTGGTGTCCCACGTCTGGGACCCCTCTTGAAACAAAATCGTAACAACTCAGACACAGGCGGCAATAGGAAAGGAGCGTTCTAATGGCAGTAGCAGAACCTGTCCATTGTTTTTCACTGACACATAGTCATACATTGTTGCCAGCACCAGGTACATCGTGGGCTTGGAACGACGATGGTCCCAGGCTTGGGGGCTCGCTGATGGACCAATCATGACATGGGGGCTCACCACTGACGATAATACCATCCCAACCAATCAGTAACTCTCTCCATGTATCATTTTCGAAGTAACAATCTCCAGGGACGAACCAAGCGTACCACCTGACCTCTGATCCATCAATAACCCTTTCTACTATAAGGTCCTATACTGAACCTACCACTCGGGGAACCAACCTGGAGTGGCTACAGGTTTGGGGATGAGCTTTCACAGGTGACGCAAACTGTTATGTCACTCAGGTACAAAACGGGCCTGCGAGCCCGACTAGGATGAGAAGTTGCCTGCAGCGTACGCTCCATGTATTCGTCCCTGCTTGTTTTCTTGTAATAAACAGAAGTACCTAATTGCTCTTGTGTGGCCCTTCTACTTTTTTGGGACATGGAAGGAGTTAGGGCCCTCTGAGAGCCTGAGGTCCACGGACCCTGGGTATGGCTCTGCCGACCACTAGAAATTTCCCTAACAACATGCTTGAGCTTGCTATGCTTGACATGCAGTCCCCTCACATCACCTCCAGAAGGTGCCCTGTTTGATTCCCATAGCTAAATGAGTAGTAAGCATGTTCTTCGTGCCTAAGAGTAATACGGACTAAGTGTCTGCGTAACTTTGTGCAGAAATGAGTGTGCTTCATGTCTAATGCATCCATGTGTGTGTTTTAAGCCATGTAGCCTCTTCATGATTACTTTAGTGATGTCATCCAGTTATGGTCTGTGGGGCTGCTTCAGTGAGAGGCATCTGGCATCTTGGTGATATGCTGGGGTGGGGGTGAAGCCTCCACAACAGTATCCAGTGATTCAACCTGAGCATTAAGACCTGCATTTACCCTTGTACATAGCCCCCAATGGCGCACCCCCCTTTTACGCTTTGACCTAAAAGCAGGTACCATAAAAGTAAAGTATCCCTCCAATGTATGTGAATTGTAAACCCACGTTTCTTGGACGCAAATTATTTCAAAAGATATTATGGAATTAACCCAATCCTGTTCTTCCATACGCTTGGCTAAACAAGTGATGTTGCATGAGGCCACTTCAAGGTCTCTTGTGTAAATTACTATATCTTCTGGGCCAGGTAAGTGGGGTAGAGGATGTCAAGTAGATAGCCTAGACTGCGGGGATCCCTCTGTGTAACTGGCAGCAGAAATTACATCAGGTACTGGGCTATGTTGCATTTGCCTATGGATAGTGTACACTGGCGGACACCCCTAACTTCAATTTGTAAATCCAGCAGTTGGAGCGTCCGAAAATTGATTGATAACAGTCCAGATTTCAGATAAGCAATCTTAACATAATCTGGATCCTCCTCACTATCAGGATGGACATGGCATTTGGAAACAATGTCTTTTCGAACCACTGAGAGGTACTTTTTTTATGCTGTGTCCATTGTATGCATTTGTTCAGTAGGCTACTTTGCCCTCTGTGATCCCCCCCTTCAGTCTTGGCACATTGGTCATGTATACTAAAGCATTGGGCGCTGATTGTGTGAAGTTATCAAGATATCTTTTGGCCTTTAGCTGTGGGCTAGATTGTACAGAAACCTTTGCTATGTTCCTTCACTGGATATCATCGACCTGCTGTGAAAAAGTGGCTATATTTACTAGTTGTTTTGATGTGTTTCTAGAGCGTGGATGATTTTTTACAGGTCTCTCTATGACCTGATTGATAGATGAAAAGTGTGTATTGGGATGTGGGGGCCCCTCCCCTTTTGAGAGTGCACTATGGTTGCTTAAGGCACATACCTTTTTTAATTCCTCTAATTTTTGAATCATCACCCCCACTTCTGCTTTCATCTCCATCACCATTTTTTTCAATGCAACCATTTCTTGCCCCTCCAAATGACGGGCTGCACATAGAGGACGGCCACCATTAATAGGGCCATTAAATGTGATAGATGTATTGGTGGCCCTGCACATGCCCAATACTTTCTCCTTGGTCTCGCCCGCCAGATCATTGGGGGAGTCATCCCCCTTTCTAGTGGACAGTTCTGGTACTGTAAACTCTGTCAGGGGAAGAAAGCAATTTGCTGTAGGGATGGCTTCATTGAGAATGCATGGGGCAGGAGAAACATGTTCAGCTTGTCGAGACGGAGGGTTATTACAATCCATGACAGGTTGTTGGGTGGAGGGCACACCCCCTTCTTTTGCTGTTTTGACATGCAATTCAACTGGGAAAGTGTAATTATATCCCCCTGCCTGCTGTTCTAGCCGTGGTCTAGCTATGGGGTTGCAATAAAAAAAAAAGATATTATTTTTACCCACCTTCGGCAAATTCAGCATTGCTTTGCGGAGGTTTTATACATTTCGCTGCCTATTTCCTAGTATCACCCTCGCACTCCCCAGCAGACCTTCCCCCCCCCCCTCTTGGAGACTTTCCCTTCTTCCACCCTTTTCCCTCCTCCTGGTTGATATCATCCAGCAGAACCTCGATCTCGTTTATCAGGATGTTAACCTCCTGAATTGGGGCTGTCAACCGTGCAGTTCTTTTTAAGCCCTGGGCTGGAGCCATGTGTGCGGTTGCTGTACGTTTTGGCATGCTTGCATTAGCTACTTGAAGACAGTATATCGGCTATACATCCTCTACAAGGTCCCAGGAGGGGCTTGCCAAACTAGCTTCAGAGGCAGTCTTATACATCCACCCCCTTAAAGAACCCAAGCCTTAAATCAGTTCTCATACACACAAGTGCAATTCAAGCAATATACTAAAATCTATTTCTTTACTGTCCCTTCAACTTTGAATCCTCTTCATAAAACTAACAGGGTTGAAAAAGTGACCGTGCATAAAATGCAATATACAATTCTAGATTTCTTTAAAACCCGTCTTGTCCATGTCCATATTAATTCATATAAAGCTACAATAAAAAATGCGACAAGATGCTAAAAAGGTCTAAAACATGCAAAATGTCAAGTCCAAACACTGTTAAAAGCATGAGACCAGCAGAAGAGAGTGAGGCTTTCTCTTTGTACTATAACTGCCCTACTCGCAGCTCCGCGCTGGTCCAAATTCTAAAAGATAAATGTAAACATGTCTCACTGCTCAGTTCGAGTCTGTTTCCCCACTCTGGTTTTAGTCCGTAGTGTGGTAAACACTCCTTTGATGTGATCACCTCCGGGCTTTCTCCGTGCACTCCCTCACCTTTTCCAGTCTACTCTCTGCTACACCGAACTCCAGACTCTAAGTTTTCAATATTGAGGGTTAGCCAAGACTGGTTTTCCAGGGTCTGAGTTCCCCTTATGTCAGCTACTGTGGGAAATGCGTGGGGCCCAGATATCCACAAGTTAGAGGAGTTATACTATACAGACAGCGTACACTCGCCCCCTGCCAGAACCTTGATGGTTTCTCCCTCTGCACAATGCTACACCTGCCAAATAGCCCCAAACAGCATGACTTTGCGCGGTCTTGATGCAGGCACCGATGAACCAGGAGCCGTTCTTGTAGCTGCGGAGGTGGCTGTGAAAAGGGGGCGTGGCCTCAGAGCCCTCCTCAGTGCTTCAGCAACAAACCGCACGACTTTGCATGGAGCGGACGCATTACGAGCCGTTCTTGTCGCTGCGGGTGTGGCAGTGAAAACGGTGTGTGGCCCCAGAGCCCTCTCCGGTGCTTCAGCTCCAAACAGCATGACTTTACGTGGGCACTGACGCGCCAGGAGCTATTTTTGTAGTCTCAGGGGGCTAATGGGAGCATCTGGAATATTCTCTGGCATTCTGTCCCCAAGTCCTTGGTCAATATGGCTGGGTTTGTTTTCTCAATCAGTTCTTCAAGCCCTGATGCCTCCATACATATATTTAAGTTCTATAACCATTGTTGACAGGTAGGGCTGGTCTTACCAGCAGCAGCGCCCTGGGTGATTTGGTACCCCACTCCCTGCACTCCCCTGGTCTACAGGGGGTGGGGTGTGCATGATGCGCCACATTTCTTTTTACCTCCTCGCTCCGGTGCCTCGCAGGGGGTTAAATCACTCGAATAGGGTGGTCATGCAACGCTATTCCAATGCAAACCGCCTCGCTTCCACGTTGGAGCGTGGAGGTAACCATGTGAATAGGGTGCATTTAATAACAAAAGGGCACCTGCCGCGACTTCTCCCTCTACGCCAGCTTGGGGGAGCCCTTGAAAGACTCCCATGAGCTGGCGTGGCGAGGGCTAATGGCGTCCTGGGGGGACATGGCGCCCCGGGTGGTCGCCCGGCCCGCCCTGCCCTAAGGCCGGCCCTGTTGCCAGGGTTTGGTTGGCCTACCTGGATCTTTCAGAAATACTGGTGGGCTTGCTACATGCTGAGCCATTTCGGTTATCTCTCCCTGTGTTTCTGGGTTCTCCGCTTTGCCTGCTGCTCTCTTGACACATGGATTCCTCTCTTCCTCAGAGTGTGTGCTGCTACTTCCTTTTCATCGCCTGTATCTAGAGCTTTAAGTGGGCTGGGCCTGAGTCCCAGCTGTCTCCAGAAAGGGCTCCTCGTCACCACTGTAAAAGCCTCTGTCTATGATGAACACTGACGCCCGATGCAAAGTTGTAAGCAAATATGTATTTCACTCTGCTTCTACAAATATTATTATTTATTAAATGATGTATCTATGTACACAGACAAGTGCTTTTTCCGGAGCTGCGTGTGGAGCTTCTGCTTCCACTGGTCTCTGGGCCCTTCTCCAAGCTACGCACTCTCTGCGCTCCGTCCTGATGACAAGAAACGCTGGCGTCCTGCATGGTGACGCAGCTAGTCCTCGTCACTGCAGCTCCTGTCCCCAACTTTAAGTGTGGCTCGATCCATGAGAACCAATCAAATATTTTTTTTAAAAAAAACAGGCCGCATGTACCCGCCAAGTGTTTCTGACAGCTTCCTGACCAGGCTCTGCTTTGTAAGCAAGCAAAGTCGGGCCTAGATGGGTTTTGGGAAATGAAGACTGCGAGACACAACACTTGCCATAAAACAGCGTAGCCCACCACTGGCTTTTTCTGCGCAGTACAGTAAGCACAGCGACGGCTCCATCCACTACTGCGAGGAAACCCCATTGGTGCGACTGCCAACAGAGCCCTCCCTTTTTGAGATGGGGTGTCACTCCTCGTGCCTCTTTCATCGCGCACATTCAGAACAAGGTCCAGGTGTTGCTACAAGTTTACGTCCTAAAATATCAATTGAATACCATTTTGTCGGCAAGTCATAATTCACTCCCCAGCCAGGCCGCAGAAGCTGGCAGCAATGCTTTACACCTGCTAGAACGCATTACAAAAGTCTGAAAAATCTGAAGAATTTGGCAAGCATGCCCCCTTTTCAGACTCTGCTGGTAGTTGTAAACGCGAGACAATGTTTCTGCTTCGCACATCAGTATCCCTGTGTATGGAGCCACTGGTGGCCAGCAGCTGTCCTTTCAAGAGAAGAATCAGAAACACGCAGTCTCCGACATCCGGTCAGATGGCACGGGCGGGTGCCGAGCCTCTGTTATTGGGTAAAAGCTGCCGGGGAAGCGCGGAAGAATGCGCGCCTTCCAGCCTCCCTCACAAGACACGCGCGCTGACCTCTGTGGGCGAAGTGCGCAGCACTATTTATCCAGGTGCAATAATACCAATCTTTGTGGGCTGTTCTTCGACGATAAAACAAAGATTATTCCGAAGAATGTAACAAATGCGCTGCTGACAGAGCTTCGATTTCAGCACGTCAAGGGCCAGCTGACACAAAATGGCTTTCTTTGTGGGCTGTGCACTTTGTGAGAAGTACAACAGTTTAAAAAGATAATACACGGAAGCGTTCCAACGCGCGTGTTTTTTCGACGGCCTTACAACAAGGGTCAACAAGTGTATTAGATGGGCCATGAAGTCATGGAAACCGAGGGTGTGGTACAATGGAAGCGGATGGCACAGTAGCCAAACTCCTGTATCATCATCTCAGCCAACAGCGGAGCTGAACCCGTGACCGCAGTGCGCTGCGCAGATTGTCACCGTAAGGGTCATGTCCAATGAAGTACCTGTGACAAGTGTTATAGAGCCCTGCTGAGGATGAGCCTTCTAATGTTACCTTGGAGATAATGCTCTCGAGACGATTCCAGAAAACTCAGGTCGTGCTCTCGTCTGCCATGACACTCGTCGCGCTCTGAACTGAAACACTTGTGTACGAACGTGATATAAATAAAATATAATTTCATGCTTTAGGAAGAGAAGCTTTTATTAACATGCTTTCAATTATTTGCACCACAAGCGTGTTGTCTTGGTAACCCACCTATTTTCAATGAGTGGGCTTGGTTTTTAATAGTCCGCAGCCCTCACAGAGGCCCTCACTTTGCTGGGGCCTAATGTCCACTCCAAGCTTGTCTGAGAACCCAGGAGTTAATGTGGCGTTAAGCACCCGTTCCAAGTCTGGCACGGGTGGTAATAGCCCGGCGGCCCGCGTTAAAAGCCCAAGCAAATCGAGGGCTGTTATATCTCTAAACAAGAGTTTTGTGTGATTCCACTTTTGTTTACAAAAATGTCACCATATCGCCCAATTTCTTCGAACTTTGTATAACTAGCGTACAAATTATTGTTTCTTAGATCGAAGTGAAAATTTCACTTTGGGCAGCTGCACCTGAAACACTAAAGGTGGGTGCCTGGTGGATGCCTGGTGGGTGCCTGGTGGATGCCTGGTGGATGGGTCAGGTTGTACATGTAGCTCTGCTTATTGTCTTGCAAAGCAACACAGCGGTCTCTGCCTTTGCTACTACCCACAAATGATTGTGTGAACTCAATTTCTCTGACCATTTGGTGCAGTGACCCAGAGATGATGCGCTCAGAGGAAGCACCGCCGACTTGATAACTAATTTCGCCCAAACCCCTCTGGTGCCAGAACTGAGAGGTAAAAGTCATATTAAAAAATCCAAGTGGCTAGTTGGGAGGAGGCTGACCGTAAGTGGTCCCTCTTCAAAACCGCACAGGGAACCTATTTTGATGATGCAGCAGGACCAGGTGGCTACAGTCTGGTATTATAAAATGTGTCCTCGGGTTTAACAGTCAATCAGGAAAAATCACAGATTTTATTGTGTCTGGTGTTGTGAGTAGATGTTTTTGATCCCCCCCCCCTTACTGGCCATTTAGCAGAACCCGAATCCTTCCTCCCTCCTCCGGGCAGCAGAAAGGTGGAGTTTTCCGTGTTTATGGATGAATGATGGTGAGTGAGTTTAGAATGATAAACAGTCAGGCAATTAAGCTTGCATAGAAACACAATGGGAAATCATAATGCTATAAAGTGTCCTTTCCCAAAGATGGCCAGCAGCACAAGCCAAAAAAGGACATCTTTGTTGGTTACAGCACAGGATAGTTCAGCCACAAAGATACACAGGAGACAAGACTCAGGTGTAGCCTAGGCGTGGTCAATTCACGGGCACACACTCTCTCTCAGGCCGCCTCTCTCCAACTGTCATGCGTAGAACACTCAGCAGTCAGCACTCGCACCATATTCTACATCCAAATCCCCATGGCATCAGCATGCAGACAGAGAAGACAATACGTTCTTCTTACGATATATCTTTGGTCTCTGCTAAAAAATGCTATTTTTCTGAACTCACAATATTCTTTTCCCACCACCCCCATCGACTGTTTCAGCTTCTGCACACAATTCTCTCTCCCTGACCCCCTGATCCTTCTCTTCTGTTAACTCTCTCTTCAGCCGACGTTGCTAATTACTTCACCTCTAAAGTCATCACTCTTCGTTCCTCCTTACCTTCTGCTACTACCCTTCCATATTCCCCCTGCTGATTTTACCACCCCTGCTCTTTCTCTTGCTTTCTTCCTCTTTCTGACCTCGACACCTCTGCTCTTCATACTCATGCCCATCCCATCGCCACTCCTTCAGACCCACTTCCCTCATTCCTCAAATCTACCCTCCCTTTATTCCGTATATCACTTCTACCCACTCTTGTTTTCCTTCTTCATTCAAACATTGTCTTGTTCTGCCAATCCTGAAATAAATTCTCTTTATCCTTCTGTCCCTGCTTACTTTCATCCTATGTCCCTCTTGCCTTTTCTCTCTAAGCTCTCGTCTACTCCCTGGTTTCTTCCCATCGTCATCTTCATTCACTTCTTCTTCCTCTTCAATCTGGTTTCCTCCTTTTTATTCCACGGAGACTGTTCTCCTACATGCATGCAATTCTCTCAACATTCGTCATGCCAAACTCTCCTCTGTTCTCAAGCTTCTTGATTTTTCCACCACGTTCTATACTGTGAACCACTAGGTTCAGCTTTCCACACTCCCCTCCCTCGGTTTTTCTGGTTCAGTTCTTAAGTGGTTCCACTCATACCTATTTAATCACTCCTACTCTGTCAGCTGGGCTGAAAAACATCTTCTTCCCACCCTCAAGTTTATGGGGTCCCCTCCTTTTTTCACTCTTCCACCCTTTGCACTTGTTTCTTCCTTTAACCTCCCATTGCATCTCTATGCCGAGGACGCCCAAATCATCTTCTTCTTCTCCTCCTTTTCGGACCCCTTACACTCTACTGCCTCTAGCTGTCTTTCTGCAATTCAACATTGGATATCTTCCAGTTTCCTTCATCTTAATCCTGCCAAGACCGAGGTCCTCTCCTCTCCTGCTACTTCTGTCCCTCCCCCTTCCTCCTCCCTCTCCTTTCCTTCTCCTCATCAGCTTGTGATCTTGGTGTTATCTTCGAGCCCCCCACCCTTCCCTTCTCCTTACATATATCTAACACTGCCACCTCCTGTTGCTTTGATTTATTCAACATATGCCCGTCCCTATCTCTCCTTTCATGCCACTAAACTCCTTATCTTTTCTTTGGTCTTTTCTAGCATCAACTACAGCTGTGCCCTCCTCTTTGGTCTGCTCGCCTCCCACCCTGCCCCCCTCTGCTCAATTTTCAACTCTTCTGTTGGCCTCATCTTTTCTCTTCTCGCTGGCTCTTCTATAACCTCTCTGCTATGTCTCTTCTTCCCTTTCAGTCCTATCTTCTTTTTCACTTCCCGTCTATCATCTTTATGTGTATCCATGGTCTCACCCCTCTATCTTTGCTCATTGGTTTTGCCCAAACCCCCTTGTGTGCCTTCCCATTTCTGTTCCTTTGCCCTACTTGCCCCCGAGCACTGGAATTCTCTCTCGGTTTCATTATTTTTCCACTGATTACTTGTTATTTGGATTGTCTCATCATCATTGAATGCACCACCCTTTTTATACCCGTTAAGCGCTTTGGCGAAAGCACTCTATTAATTACCTGAAATACAAATACAAATCCTTCTGGATCCTCAATATGTAACAGAGAAGCAGGGTGATGGAACGGTAGAGGACATGGAAGCATTCCATATTGGCATTGGCTGTGGGCCACTCCTTAGCAGAGCAGAGCGAGCAAGTGGCCCTGTAGCTGCTCCCCCGCTGACTTTTACTACACCGATGTGGGCAGCACAGGCAACAACCTGTGTAACCTCAACTGACTGCTCCTCAGTGTCTGTCCCCAGACTTTCCAATCTACCAGATGTCGGGACTCGCTGCAGTAGCACCTGCATGCTCTCCGACACAGCTGCCTAGGGAGATGGCGCCAGCAGGTTCTCCCACACCGCCGCCTGCTCCCCATTTACGCCTTGATTGAACATCAGGAGCTACCATAATATGCATTCAAAGATTTCTAGTTGAATATTTTAATATAAACAAATACCATGCCATAATACTCAGA
Source organism: Ambystoma mexicanum (assembly GCF_040938575.1). Classification (NCBI taxonomy): domain Eukaryota; kingdom Metazoa; phylum Chordata; class Amphibia; order Caudata; family Ambystomatidae; genus Ambystoma; species Ambystoma mexicanum. The sequence goes on from NC_090935.1 coordinate 1,435,766,396, forward strand.
TGTATGTCTGTTGCTCTAAAAAAAACTGCTCTAATTTTGTCTGCTCGTATTTTTTTTGCTCAAACATTTTTACCACAGGATGTTGGGGGTGAGCCCCTCCCAGCCACCTCCACTACTCTTTCTTCTAATATGTCTTCCCCACCCGCACTCCACCACCATCAATACTGTCAGACCCAGACCACCATCTACATTTTGGTGGTAAAATTCAAACAAAAAAACGAGCAAATAAAATTCGAGCAGTTTTTGGTCGAGCAATAGACACACTACACTACCTACTCCCCAATATATGTGAGCACGCTAGTGAGACCTGGCAATGAACATACCAGCCATCTCCGTCTATCTGCAGGAGGGAGGTTGCTCACTTCAGAGCACAGCTCCCATGATGGGTTCCATGATTTATACCGTGAAAAGGTAACAAGGGATTTAGTCCCCTTGATAAAAACAGGAGTCGGGCGGGAATGAACTAAAGTAGGGCAATTTACTTCACCATTACATTTGTGTGTAACAACCACTAATATAAGCACAATCCCTCAAATAGTCATAAAAACAATTAGATCCAATTTGTTATAATATAAATGAGTACATGTATACCTTTTACCACCTGTGTATAAATTTCACTTCGGTAGATGGTGCCATTTGCCTCTTTTCATGGTAAATATACACAGTAGACTTTAGTTTTGAGACTACCATAGCCAGTGTAGTATGATATAGTAACTAAACTAGACGGGCCAGAGTTTAGGTATAGTTTTGTGAATGCCTCTCTAGGTATATTCACCTTTTCATTACCTGCGTCTGACTTGCAGATCATGTCTCAATTTCCCAACTATTCCTGTGGTAAAGCCATATGACTAGCTCCACAGAGACGAGTAATCCTAGAGAAGTAAGCAGAATGTGGGGGATCGGGAGCAGGATGGACCAAATATCCCCCTTGCAGCATGGAATGTTTACAGGGGCCAGTCTGTTAGTGACCATTTGGGTAGTCTAGGAAAGGCAACTGGACTTATAACTGCGCCACAAATGACCGACAAAGATACAAACATTGGGGAAGTGTTAGCTGCTCCGAGCACCGTGACAAAAGACCTACTCAGGAAACCTTGTCTGGAATGGTGCCTTGCCGGGACAATCTGTAGAGTGGGCCTCGCCCGTGCAGACATTCACGACGTTCTGAATGAATAGCTGCTCAGAATTCATGGGGATCTATATAAGCAGGCCTGACCACAGTGGCTCAGGGAGAAATCTGGAGTTCCTGCAGAGCTGTGGCCGTGGAGCAGGCGGTGCAAGTATGTCAGCTGGAGCTGTCAAGTGATGTTGTGCCTGCTTCAAGCGTGGGCTCCCATTGAAGGAGCCTGGGCCAGGACAAGTGAGATTCTGCAAGACTCATGGGCAGGATGCACCTAGGATTGGGTGACACGCCGCACTGTACGGAAAGTAAAGGCTCATGGACAGCTGTCCAATTCTTGTTCAGTGCCCCGGGCAAAACCCTGAATGTGTGAACACGGCTAGGAACAGACTGGTTGATATGGCCCCTTGAATCACTACAGCTGCAATGCCTCAGAAAGTTAGAGCCATTTCATAAAATGGCGGAAGGGATATGCTGGGAGTATTGGGTCACATGGACCTCTGTACCAGGGACTAAATAATCTGGGTTAAATGATAGCTGGGTCTGGGCTAGTGGGACCTCCTTCATGGGTATACATGTCCTGATTAAAACCAACACCAGGAAACAAAATATCGTCTGCCAATGGAGAGATCTGGGTCAGTAAGTTTGAATGATGACATGCCACAGCATTGGGCAATTCTATCGCCACACAGTTTTGCAATCTCTTTGGGGTTTTAGGCTAAGTTCAGAGAACTACTGATGCAAAGAAAGAATTCCATATTCTAGAAACAGGGATTGATAAGGAAAAAGAAGCATTACGGGTTGCTCACCACTATGTCACCCCGGTGCACTGCAATTTCAAACCACTCCAAGTGCTTGTGAGCTACGCACACCAGATCACCTGACTGTCCGAAAGCTTCTTCATGCCCACTGCCGCTTGGTGAACTGCAACGCTCATTGGACTAAGTAAACCAGTTCACCATCTTGCCACTGAATCGAAATCTCAGAAAGTTCCCAGACTTGAGGAGCGATGCTTTTGGGCCAAAATAACAAGCTTCAAAGATGTGTGTAGTTGTTCCGTCCCCGTGGCCTGGATTTACGGGCTCTGGTGAAATTTAAGACATCACTCTCCACCTTTAAAAAACATTTCTACTAGAACTTGAAATGTCTGCAATGACAACTGACTGCACACCCCTGTCTTCGTACCCAGGGTGCCCCTTTCAACCAAAGGTCTGCATATTTTGTGTATTTCATTACAGGGGTTATTCGTGTTTTTTAGGAGTTTGTACTTTTAGTTTGATTAAAGTGTTATACTTTTTATAGAATCTTGATTGGGCATTTCTATTATTGTTCTATGTCAGCACTGTTGCTGTTTCTGGATGCTTCCTTGCTGGCGCACAACCCGTCTGGAGAGTATACCCTGCCCTTGGCTCAAGCTACCTTTAAAAAGGTAAATGAGGTGTAGCATTCTTGCTGGGCCTGCTTCACCTTTATGATTGCGATCACTGCGGCTTGATTAGTAGTGTGGGGCCGAGTACCCGTTTTAGAAACCCATGCTCAACCTTTTACTCCTGCAAAGCTGTAGTCATTTAGTCACACTGGTTGCACACGAAAGCACTTTTACCTTCTGTTAACATCAATAAACAATATTTTGTCTACATAATTGACTGATTAGATATCAAACAAAAACATGTAATTTTCATGCTTGAGAAATATGTTTCCTTTTGCATTCAAAATGGGTCTCTAGATCTTTTATGGCAAAAGAGGATCTATGTGATTTTCCCACTACCGAAATCACCGCATGGAAAAGGTCTGCATGGGAAATGTAGGCATAACAGAATTTTTGTACATTTCCCATGCGGACATCCATTAAAAAAACACCACATCCATACAAACACACGCCCCCACCCACACCCCCAACACACCCCCAACCCCCTACTTACCTTTCTTTCCGATGCGCTGTGTCCCTGCAATGCTGGTTCCCTTTCACTTCCATGATTGGGAACCGGTGCCGCAGGGTCCTTTTCTTTTCTTTTTTTAAACCTTTGGTCGGTGAGCTGCAGGGGGGGGTCATACTGTACAGTATGGTGAGCGGGGTGTTGCAGGGGACACCCCTGCACTTCCCACATCCTTTTTCCATTTTTTTTTTTTGTCAGGCAGCTGCGAGGCTGTCTCCCGCAACCCCCGCTCACTATTCTGTATAGTGAGCGGGGGTTGCCGGGGGACACCCCCGCAATCTTTGTTTTTTTACTTACCTAAAATGCATACCACCAAAGGTTCAACTTTTGGTGTTCGAACCTTTGGTGGTATGCATTTTCAGACTTTTTGTATAGGTCGGAACTTTCGGTGTCGTGATTTTGGCCGAAACCGCAAAAGACGCCATCTGGGACCAAACAAGAAAAAGCAGCACTCGAGACACACTGCATTAGTTACGCTTCTTCAACCTCCTTTCTAGATATAAAACATCATCTATCATCGGTGTCCACTCTTGATTAAAGAGACTTTGCTGGAGTCCTCTCTGATCCACAATAGATTATAATTATAATTGGTTGGTTATTGTCAGGAATCACGGGTGGAAATTATGGAGCCGATGGAGGTATTAGCAGCGTTTGGCTACGCTCTAGTCCTCATCCAATATGGCTGCCTCCTCTATAAATGCTGACTCCGCCCCCAATTTCTCTGCGTTGTATCTGTGTGCTTACACTAACGCTCCGTTACTCTTTGTTTGTTCGTTCCTGCTTCTGGCTTTTAGCCGCCTTCTTAACCGTCTGGGTTATTGCCTTCTACGTCCGTTTTGGACTGCCGCTTCCTCTCTTGTCATTCCTCGTTAGGGCTGCCTCCCGGCTTTCGCTGTACTTTCGTTACTTTTACTTCCGACTTAGGGTTTTCACGGTTCGCTCTTACCTTCTGCGTCTTACCTGTGTCGGCGTCTGGCCATCTCTGCTTCCGGCTTACAATCTTCTATCCGTAAGCAGCGCCATCCGGCTCTTTCTGCTCGGCAATCTGTCATTTAATTTCTTCTTCCAGCAACCTTCTTCGGTGCGCGGCTTCAATCTACTCGCCTCATCTGCTGTTCGCATTCCGGTCTGCCCTTCGGTTTCGCCGGCAGTCGGAACGCGGCGCCTTGGTTCTTTCACTCTAAGGCTATTATCTCTGCAACACAGTATCTAGCCTTTCTCTATTTCACCAGGGTGCAACTAGCTAATTTCTTTCTTCGGTTATAGATCTAGTATTCCTATTTTTTCCTTGCAGAATCTCTTCCTTTTCTTTCTTTCTTAGAGTCTTTTCTGTAATATCCTGTTCGTGTCCACTGAGAGACTGTCTGTATATACAGATCCCTATGTTTATCAGGGTGTTTCCTTCGGATTTCCAATACCAACACCCTTCTACAACATCAACCACTTTCAGTGCCAACTTCGAGCCGATGAACTATTGAGAAGTGTTTCCTACTACCTGCCTGGGTTCCCAAGACTGTCCACCTCGTCTCCTCAATCAAGATCTCCAGGGTTTTTTCTGCCTTTGGCTTTTTCCCTGATTGTGAGGCTGGCCCCCCTGGAGGCATCCAAGACAGGTTCCATCAGCTGTCACGTTGGCCTCCGGAGGGGATAGACCTTATCTACACGAGAAGAAGGTCTGGATCTCCAAGGACAAGACATCCAGTAAGAAAAAGAAGCTACCAAGGGCCCTCCTCAGAAGAATCAGGTGAGGAGCAAGGGGAGGTGGAACCGGAGTCTGACAGTATACAACGCCAATCATTAACCATGGCGTCCTTGGAGCAGTACCAAGAGCTGGTGGCTGCAATGCAGAATCTTACGGCTGAAGTCCAATCTCTGCGAACAGAGAACATTGCACTCCGACAGGTTGTACTGCACAGAGATGATCATGGGAATCTACCTACTATGCCACTTTCCTTTGGTAAATACGATGGCCATCCAGGTGGGCTTAAAGATTTTTTGGATGCCTGCAAGGTTTACTTCACCTTCAGACCGCACGCTTATGGAACAGATAGGTCCCGAGTAGGTTTCATCATAGCCAACCTAATTGGAAATGCCTTGTCATGGGCCACACCGTTAGTCTCCAACGAAGATCCATACCTGAATAACTATGACCAATTCACTGAAGCGTTCAAAGACAGGTTTGACAGACCTGAAGTATTGTACTCTTCCTTGGAAGCTATCCTAGATATTCGCCAGGGAAATACAGATGTCCAGATGTACATCTCCCGATTCCTGAGACTTGCCGGCAAGGCGGATTGGCCGGACTCGGCACAACAGACGATATTCCGAAAAGGACTTCAAGACAAACTTAAAGATGAACTTGCTCGAGTGGCTCGTCCTACCTCTTTTTCGAGACTTGATGACACTAGTCCTCCAGATTGAATTCCGGTTACAAGAACGTCGTCAGGAAAGAAGACGATTTCGCGGAAACCAACAGGTCACTGGTTTACCCACCCAGACTCTGGCTCCGAGAACACCCCCCTTACCAGATGAACCCATGCAGATTCGAGCTGCTCGTGGCCCTCTTACTCCAGAAGAGAGAAGACGTCACAAGGAAGCAGGTTTATGTATGTATTGTGGATCTTCAAAGCATCTTTTACAGAACTGTCCTGAGGTTCCTCCCTGGCAGAAGGAAAACTACAGCCCTCGAACTGCAGCAAGGGAAGTGTCACGGGATCTACCAAACACCCTTGCTACCACGCTGGATCAACAGAAGATACAGAAGCTAATAGTTTAATAATGTTCAAGGTCTCCCTATGGTTATTTGATTCCAATCCCATCGAAGTATTGGCTATGTTGGACTGCGGAGCAGCTTGGAACTTCATGGACCTCAACTGGGCCAAGCAAAACCTTGTTCCTACAAGACCCAAGTCAAGGCCCATTCCATTAGAAGGAGTGGATGGAACACCCTTGTCCTCAGGACCCATTGTAAGAGAGACAATTCCTCTGCGAATGGTACTGGGCCACCACCAAGAGACTCTGGTCTTCGACCAGATCAGAGCAGCTAATTTTTCTTTGGTATTGGGTATTCCGTGGTTAAGGAAGCATAACCCACATATAGATTGGACTGCTAACAGGGTCAGCTTTAACTCCCAGTTCTGTAAGGCAAATTGCATGGATACTTTTGCCGTTAGAGAAACATCTAAGGAAGAGATGAGAGTCATCAGTCCTTTAATTGTGTCTTCTATTCCTACCCAGTATCAGGAGTATTCTGAGGTGTTTCTGAATACTATACCTAGACAGCTACCTCCACACAGAGCCGAAGACTGCGGCATCGACCTGTTGCCAGACTACCGTACCTTTTGGTCGCACGTACCCTTTGTCTCTTCCCGAAAGAAGTGCACTCAGAGACTATCTTGATGCCAATCTCCAGAACGGTCTAATACAAGAATCCAAATCATCCTGTGGAGCCTCATTATTTTTTATACCCAAGAAGGATTCCACTGAGTTACGCCCATGCATAGACTACAGAGGGCTCAACAAGGTTACCATCCGAGACTGATACCCTATGCCCCTGATCAGGGACATCTTGGAGGCAGTGCAAAGTGTTAGGTATTTCACTAAACTCGACCTCAGAGGCGCTTATCACCTCCTGGAATAAGACAAGGAGACGAGTGGAAGACAGCATTCCGGACCCCCTTTGGGTTGTTTGAATACAAGGTAATGCCGTTTGGCCTTGTGAACGCTCCGGCAGTATTCCAGAGATACATGGACAAGGTGTTTGCAGACAAGTTATTCTTGTCGGTCGTAGTCTATCTAGACGTCATCTTGATATTTTCCAAAGAACTAACAGACCATCGGCAGCAGGTTAAGGAAGTGTTACAACGACTAAAGTTCCATCAATTGTTAGTCAAACCTGAGAAATGCCAATTTGAGGTCTCTTCAGTGTCATATCTAGGATTCATCCTATCCCAAGAGGGTATCATGATGGATCCCAACAATGTCAAGGCAATAATGGAATGGAGGGAACCAGCCAACATGAAGGAGCTACAGAGCTTCCTCAGATTAGCCAACTTTTACAGAAGGTTTATTCCCAACTTTTCTAAGATGGTACTCCCGCTGACTTCGCTACTAAAGAAGGGAGTCAAGTTCGCCTTCGACAAGGAAGCCCAAGAGGCTTTTCTTTTTCTCAAGAAAAGGTTCTCCACCGCGCCCATATTAGCACAACCGGATCAAACAAGAAAGTTCATTTTAGAAACAGATGCCTCAGTAGGTGCGGTAGGAGCGATTTTACTACAACGTTCTGAGGATGAATATGGACATCCAGTTGCGTATTTCTCCAAAACATTGACTTGTAGTGAAAAGAAATACTCTGTATTAGAAAGAGAACTGTTGGCCATTGAGTTGGCTTGCCAAGAATGGCGTCATCTCTTACAAGGCACCACTCACAGCTTTATCATTTGCACTGATCATTGCAACCTTAAGGTCCTACAGCAGATGGAATGTTCCAACGCACGACATGCCCGATGGGCTTACTTCTTTCTGCAATATGACATTGTAATTACTTACATTCCGGGAACAGAAAATAAGAAGGCTGATGCTTTGTCAAGGAGTTGTGGGGAAGGATCAGAGTTCTGTCAAGGACAAGACTTGATGTTTCCAGGACTTAAGATTGTGGCATTCACTACCTCCTTCCTCGAAGAGCTGATACCACATTATCGCTCTTGCACTGAGTTTCCTTCATCCATCGTCCAAGGAGACGACGGGTTGTACTATCACGAGAAGGCTTTGTACATACCTACTAAGACACTCCAAAGCAAGGTTCTTTCTTGGTGCCATGACACACCCTTGACTAGTCACCCAGGTATTAGAAAGACTTGTGAGCTTCTAAGGAGGGGCTTCTGGTGGCCAACTCTCAGAGATGATGTATACCGGTATGTGTCTACTTGTGCGGTTTGTGCCTCCAACAAATGCCAGACAGGCAAACCGTTCAGAAAGTTGCAACAACCTTCCCTACCTGAACGCCCCTGGGAACATTCTTACAGCAAGCTAGCTCATTTCACAGCCTTCAAACAAGTTCCATCAGCTTCCAATACGGCAGTTGCCTTTCTGAGAGACATTGTCTGCTTGCATGGTTTGCCCCAAACAATCGTGTCTGATCGTGGATCCCAATTCACCTCCAAACTTTGGGCCACCCTCTGCCGCATCCTGAGCATCCAAAGGGCCCTTTCCTCAGGATACCATCCCCAGGGCAATGGCCAGACGGAAAGACTCAATGCTAGCCTGGAACAATATTTAAGGTGTTTTTGTAGTCATCAGCAGAATGAGTGGTATCATTTCCTTCCGCAGGCTGAATTTGCCTATAATAATACTCTACACACCTCGATTCAGATGAGTCCTTTTCTGTGTACTTACGGGTTTCATCCGCAACATCTACCCCATATTACTCTACCTACTACCAAGATTCCTGCATTGGATGGAACGTTTAAAGACCTGCATGAAGTCGAGGATCTAGCTAAGAAGGCGCTATTGGCGAGTCGTCATTCACAAAAGAAATGGGCAGATAAAGGCAGGCGTTCCAACCCAGGTTGGAAGCTAGGACAATTAGTCTGGTTGTCCACCAGATGCCTTCCAAAATGGGTCCATACCGGGAAGGTTTCCCCACATTTCATCGGGCCTTTTTCTATTGTCCAACAGATCAACCCAGTGGCGTACAAGATAAAACTCCCTAGCTCTCTAAGAAGAGTACATCCTGTCTTTCATGTCTCTTTACTCAAAGAGCATGAGGAAGACCCCTTCCAACGACCATTTCATCAAAGGCTTACTCAAGTGGAAGAGATACCGGATGAATACGAGGTGGCTCGGCTAATCGATTCCAGGTACCACAAGGGCAGACTACAATACCTGGTTCATTGGAATGGCTAGCCAATTGAAGAGATCTTGGGAACCAAAAGGCCACATACATGCCCCTGTCTGATAAGAAGATTTCATCAATTACACCCGGGCAAACCCGGGGGAATTCCGAGAAAAAGGGGGTATACTGTCAGGAATCACGGGTGGAAATTATGGAACCGGTGGAGGTACAAGCAGCGTTTGGCTACGCTCTAGTCCTCCTTCAATATGGCTGCCTCCTCTATAAATGCTGACTCCGCCCCCAATTTCTCTGCGTTGTATCTGTGTGCTTACACTAACGCTCCGTTACTCTTTGTTTGTTCGTTCCTGCTTCTGGCTTTTAGCCACCTTTTTAACCGTCTGGGTTATTGCCTTCTACGTCCGTTTTGGACTGCCGCTTCCTCTCTTGTCATTCCTCGTTAGGGCTGCCTCCCGGCTTTCTCTGTACTTTCGTTACTTTTACTTCCGCCTTTGGGTTTTCACGGTTCGCCCTTACCTTCTGCGTCTTACCTGTGTCGGCGTCTGGCCATCTCTGCTTCTGGCTTATAATCTTCTGTCCGTAAGCAGCGCCATCCTGCTCTTTCTGCTCGGCAATCTGTCATTTCATTCCTTCCGCCAGAAGCCTTCTTCGGTGCGCCGCTTCAAACTACTCGCCTCATCTGCTGTCCGCGTTCCGGGCTGCCTTTCGGCTTCGCCGGCAGTCGGAACGCGGCACCTTGGTTCTTTCACTCTAAGGCTATTATCTCTGCAACACAGTATCTGGCCTTTCTCTATTTCACCAGGGTGCAACTAGCTAATTTCTTTCTTCGGTTATAGATCTAGTATTCCTATTTTTTCCTTGCAGCATCTTTTCCTTTTCTTTCTTTGTTAGAGTCTTTTCTCTAATATCCTGTTCGTGTCCACTGAGAGACTGTCTGTATATACAGATCCCTATGTTTATCAGGGTGTTTCCTTCGGATTTCCAATACTAACACCCTTCTACAACATCAACCACTTTCAGTGCCAACTTCGAGCCGATGAACTATTGAGAAGTGTTTCCTACTACCTGCCTGGGTTCCCAAGACTGTCCACCTCGTCTCCTCAATCAAGATCTCCAGGGTTTTTTCTGCCGTTGGCTTTTTCCCTGGTTGTGAGGCTGGCCCCCCTGGAGGCATCCAAGACAGGTTCCATCAACTGTCATGGTGGCCTCCGGAGGGGATAGACCTTATCTACAAGAAAAGAAGGTCTGGATCTCCAAGGACAAGACATCCAGTAAGAAAAAGAAGCTACCAAGGACCAAGTTTCCCTTCCAAGGGCCCTCCTCAGAAGAATCAGGTGAGGAGCAAGGGGAGGTGGAACCGGAGTCTGACAGTTATACTGCGCTTAGTACTGAAATGTTTCAAAGCGCGGACCAGGGATCGAACCAGGGTCGGACTGGGACAAGAAATAGGCCCGGTCACCCCAAAAAAAGTGGCCCTCGCCTCACGGCGCTTGACCTCTGATGACATCACTGGGATGTCATTTAACCCCACCCCAAAGTGACATCCCGGGAAGCGATGAAACACAATCTTTCACCCCTTTGCAAAATAGGAAGTGGCATCACATGGCATTGTTCCTAAGTAAACTAAATTACTGTGAATCCAAGCAGACGTCCAAGGCCAAATGATAATATGTTATTGTATAGCACTTACGCTTAAGCTCTTTTTTATAGAACAAATATGCATACAATGTCGACCTAAGAAGGACGAAAGTTTTTAAAAAAATAAAAAAAAAATTGGAAAAAAAAGATCTTTTTTTTTTCTTTCAAACCAGCCCAGGCTTGTCCAGAAACCAGCCCCCACTCCCCAGGGACGATTTCGGCCCGGCCACGGGCCGAAAGGCTGAGGGGCCAATCCGACCCTGGATCGAACCAGTGTTGGTCTGCGTCATCTTGCTTCCAAGGCAAGCATGTTGCCCCTGAGCTATCCTCCTAACCCACTCGTCCCCCAATGCATATCCCTTCTCACACATGCTACTCTCAGAAGCCCGTGGCCAGGTTCCTCTACCAGACCTGTCCTGGAAGTACCTACACTTACACACCAACAAGGTGCAGCCACAGTATTCTGCATACACAATTGTATAAAAAGCAAGTCTTACTAAAAATACAAACGCACATCCAATCAATCTGCTTAATCATCAAGGTAAAACAACGTGAGCATTCAAACCTTCAAAGGGCTGACTTTGTACAGGAGCGCAAGGCAATAAACTGAAGACTGGGAAAATTAACAACCATACAGTGGTGGAACGTTTTGCTCATGATTCCAATTAAAAGAGACACTTTTTCAATACCATACATTGAAAAGTAATGATGATATGCTGTTGAACGTGGCCCTCTTGAATAATATCAACAAAAGCCGGTCCGATAGCACAGCGAGTAGAGTGCTCGCTTTGACATCCGTGCAGAGCCTGCTGACGCAGGTTCGAATCCTGGCAGGGCCAAACTCAGCTTTTCATCCTTCCGAGGACGATAAATGAGCACCACACACCGTGGGTAATAATAAGCAGCGCTCAGATGCCTGAGGGTTCGTAGCGCTATATAAATGCTAAATTATTATTACATTTCTTAAATCTTATGAACAGCTTTCTAACAAACAGTGCTTACCCGATACCAGGAAACCAAGAGCCACGTTCTAGAAAAGAGCGCACAGTCATAGAGTCATAATTAAGAGACTGGGTGGATTTTGAGCGGACTTCTGAAAAAAGAGAGACCTATTTACTACCAAGGGTGAAAGGAAGATATTCAAAGTTGAAGGACCTAGACAGTGGAAGGGTTTAACTAACGAATGTTAAGCAAGATGCGGCAGGATGATACACAATTGTATACACAGCATTCAAACTCTTTACTGTTGCTCTTAGCCATCCACAGGAAAGATAAAGCATATCCTTAAATATCCCATACTTTATTAGATGTGAACAGAACACGAGGTACTGGTGCACTGTGCAAACAATAGTATAACCAAGACTACCCGCACAGAAAAGATACAGCCTAGCCCAGAGCAATGCAGGGTTCACCCACACAGCAAGGCTAGAGAATGGACCACCACAGTGCCAACTTCTCTCATACAGAATAAGTAGGGCCTGGGCCACAGCGCTACGGGATTGGCAGATTACTCTGCGGCCATACTGATCGAAGGAGAATTGGTCGCAATTATTTGGTGAATTTGCCACATATGTGGGGCCTGGGTTTAGGGTAATCATTATTGTAGGAGGTTAAGAAGGGGGCTGCGGCGGTCTCCCCCCCTGCATATATATGGAGCAAAATCGATCTGTCAACAAAAAAAAATAAAGAATTCGACCAATTCTCCTTTGACCAATTGGATTCGAAGGAATCACCCTGAAGCCAGCATGACAAGCTTCCTTCACACAGAACAGATGCAGCAGGGGCCACGGGGAGGCAAGCTTCTCTCACACAGAACAGGTACACAAGGATCACTGCAGGGTAATCTTCACTCAAACAGAACCGAAGCTGCAAGGGACAGAGTAGGGCAAGCTTCACTCACACATGACAGGTACTCTGAGGGCAATTGCTGGGAAAGCTTCACTCACACAATGGGTACAGCAAGGACCACAGCAGTGCGGGCTTCAGTTGCACAGGGTCCTGCTTCAATTGCACATACCTCACCTTGCATAGTCAAGTTTGTGAGAGCAGAGCCATCTCCCTAAATCACACAAACTGGAGACCCTGAAGGGCCCACATGTCACAAGAAGGAAGAAATTGCACAGACAAACATGACTTATGGTACGGACGAGTCAAGGGCAAAGATGAGAACCATGAAGCTCTGGAAAGCAGAGCATGCACAGATAAAAGCGGGAAATGGGACGTAGAAGGCAATGGTAAAGGGGGCGACTGGGTCGCGCCAGTGTGTCAAGAGAAGGCAGGAAATATCCAGGCCTTACGGGCCAGCAACAGGCAGGCAAAGAAAAGCTGGAGACTACAGAGCGCCTGTGTTATAAGAAGGCAGAAAATGAACAAGGAGCCCACATGACCAAAACACCTTTCTTTTATAGCTTTCTTAGAACAAATTCCAAACTACACACACATAATTTTTTTACACTCGTCCCACAAATCATACCAATTCGGCCACACCATTTGATGATAATCAGCATGACGCTCATGGCCAGATCAATCTATCCAAATCCCATTGACATTTGTCCCTCTTCATTAAGGTAACAACTCATAAGTCGTTCTTACAAGAGAAAGCAAAACTAGGCATCATTCAACTCACATGTAGGTGCCCATAAAACACATTTGACTTTAGTAGCTCTGCCCATCCCATTCCGTGCCTTGTGCTGTCAACAGCATTCACCTTGTCACAGAGCCTACTCTTGGACTGGGCAACTTCTGGAGTTGGCTTAGCAGTCGCAGAATTATTATTCAGGAATGTACTTGTCGTACCCTAAACAGACACCCCAGGTATTTTAAGTCTACACATCTTCCATAATTGCCTGAGAATGCTCTCGAACCCCTCATGCAGCAAATACTAGTTGATTTCTTAGTTGATTTCTTTCTTATGCCAGGCCAAAGCTTCCATGGAAACACAAAATGTATATTTACTTATCACATAGATCTGTGCCTCCTCTCTCTAGATCTAAAAGGAAGTCCGTATAGTTTGGACTAACGCTCATCTTACTAACACAAAGTAGTTTCCCCTTGCCAAACTCTCCATCTGTTTAAAACCTCTTTTCCTGCTTCCCCTCCCTCTACCTTCACCTTTTTTCATGCTCTCACCTCCAGCAGACTAAGTTCTGGTTTCACCAGACGGGTCAGAATGCGCTACTCTGCGCACAGAGTTTGGTGCTTTGAAGCTACTACAGTGGTATTCGGGACAGTGCAAAATCATGGTAACGCAAAATAACATCACAACAAACATTTTAAACAATTAAAATGCAATTTTACCAAAATTGAAGCAAGCATATGAAACAATTCAAATACAAGTACATCAAAAATGAGGGAAAATAAACAGGAAACAAAAAAGGTAATAGCCTTTACCATTAATTTAACCCCCAAAAATTCACGGTAATACAGCAAAACCGCATTTTCAACTTCTTGCGGAAGGTCAGGAATTAGATTGACTGGGATGACGTTCCATTAAGGTGGATGAAGAGGCCCTATTCCTAGATAGAGATTGGTTCGATTTTGGGACCTCTAGACGAAGTAAGAGGTAATTTGCTTATGCGCTAAGTTAGTAGGGGAGCCATGGTGAGCTGCCTTAAGTGTTAAGTACCACAGCTTAAATCAATGTGTTCTTTTAAAGACAAAGAGTGGAGGTACTGTATCCATGTGCCCAAACCTCCCGGTCCCCAAAAGGAAGAGGGCCGCAGTCAACGGAGACGTGGAAGCAAGCAGACCCACCAATACCAGTTCCCAGAATCCTTGCTGGAATACACAAGTTGAAGTCAGAATCTAGGGCTTTTCTTGCAAGAAGTGACAACAGATGGAAGTTACAAGATTTAACAATCTCCTAGCAAAGGAGGATAAGATTCGACCCTTTCTACCTCCTCCATCCACATCTGGTTCGACATGTGTTAGACCCAGCATAGAAAAGGATCTCGGTCTTAGTAGAGTTCCCTTTTAGAAAAATGCCCAGTCTTCCAATCCAATCTTTGAAATCCCTTGGATAGGTCAGCTGTACACCGATATCCTCCACCAAAGATTTGTGCCTGTGCAAGTGACGCCTTTTCCCTTTAGGAATCAGTGGCATTTCAGGCAAGCAGAAAATCCATTTCCTTCTTGATGCAAGTACATTCATGTGGCAACCTTTATTATGTGCGACATCCCACAAAAGTGTACACTGAAACAGAAGGAGAACAGGTTGGACACTTGCATCATCAAACCAGAAGTAAAAACATGGGTATAAAAATGGAAATGGCTGTGACCCGAATGAGACCCACCTGCTACAGAAGTCATTAGACACATTTTATCTAAATGATGCTGAAAGGATGGCATTTGCGTACATAGATTGGGCCTCATTCGAATTTGCAGGTCTGGAAATAAGGGTGCCGGTAGCAATTTACTGGCACCCTTTCTGGACCGGCAAACTACAACTTTGCCTGCCAGGGCCGTCCTGCTGGGAGCAACGGCTCCGGAAAGGAGAGTTGTCACAGAAGCATTGGTGCCATTATGGGGACTAACATTTTCCAGCGGCTGACTTCCCGATCCACCGGGACTTGTAATGTCTGGGGGCACCGGGAAGTCAGGCGCCGGAAACGGTGTTACGGGGTTGGCGGCAACTCGTCAGTGGCACCAGCAGGTTCCCGCCAACCTCGTAATGAGGCCCACTGTCTTCACTCGACAGGAGCGCAGAAAGAAAGCGGTCTACTATGAGAACATGTATTGATACTTTAACAATGGGACAAATGCGAATACGAATGCACCTTCCATCAAAATCTGTTTTTTAATTTGGATTGTTGTGTGAAATTTCCCCATTGAAAGGTCTCCAGTTTAGGAGTTGGGTTTCTGTGCGGCAAAGCACATCGCTGGTTCTTGATCCGAATGAGAAGGGTCTCTAAGTGTCCCAATGATATTAGCTTCACAGTGGGATATGCTCGCTGATCATGTATGCCTGCCACATCTTTGGGGTGCTCCAGTGCAAAGTTGAGTAAAGGAGGATCTTCCAATGGGGTCTTCATTCGATGCCCGATATCGCGTGCATTGCCATGTTCACTGCGATAGCACTTGTTCAAAAATAGCTATTCTTTTCTTTGTTTGCATTTGGGGCACTTGCACTTTTCAACACTCGCGCATTTCTCTTGCGCCTTCTGATCTTGCTTCTCTTTGCACCCTTTTTCTTGTCCCCCTAGGCCTATAGACAGACATGCACACAAGTACACTCTGTTTTGGAGAATCTTGAGTAGTGCCCCCCCCACCCCCTGAAGAACATACAGGAAGTGGGATATGTTCTAGATCTGGAATGTTAGAGCTATTACATCATGAGTTCTGTGCTTTCATCTTTCACAAAAAATAAAATGAGGCCTAACCTACAGATCTGCGTCAGCAACAGTGCCGGCCCAAGCCCCCCGCTGTTCGCCCGGCGCAGCGCGATTGTTGAACAGGCGCTGGTGCTGCACCTCTGTCACTCAATAATAGAAACTCATTGATTGACACTGTGTCAGTCAATGACTTTCTATTAGTGAGTGACAGTGTTATGTGAAGGGCGCCGCTGGCTCACACAATGTAAAGTGTCATGATGGCACTTTACTTTGTGTGAGAAGGCGTCGCCCTTTAGAGGCGCAGCGCCTTGTGTGCGATGGCGTCGCCCTTTAGAGGCGCAGCGCCCGGGTGCAACCACACAACTTGATCGCGACAAGAGCCGGCTCTGGTCAGCAACCAAATGAAAGGTATATTATGAATATGCTTGGGTCACACGTGGGCTGGCTCGTAAGGCACAAGGTCAATGCCCAATGGGCCGGCCCAATAATCTGTTGAGTTAGAGCACTGTGCAACTCGTAGTTTTGATCAATGTTATGACGCAATGCCCTTTAAAATTCACTGTTTGCCAGGCATTTTACCAAAAACGTGGCCCTGGTAAAATCTGCAGTTTGGCATGAAAAGTGACGGATGGTGATTTGTGAGTGTGGACCACTTTTGTATTGGTGCATGGTGCTCGGTTTTGTCCCAGTCCGACCCTGACTTGGAATATTGTAGGTATGTACAGGTTTGCACCATTGCAAGTCTTTGTAAATGAGTTATAAATAAGCCTGGTTTGACCCATGACCCCCAAATATTCAAACATCATCCTGGTACAAATGTTGTGACACGCAGATACCCCCATGTCAATTGAGAAGCCGAGCGTTCAATGGATTCCTTCGCTTCCAACAAGCCTTCCATGATGCCATATATATATATCGCCCTTTCCAGATTTCCCAGTGCGCTTTGTCCCATCCCTTCGAGGAAACGATACTGGTGGTGGTGGCGCTGCGCCCGCACCAGAAATAGAAAATGGGCCTCAATACAACTATGCTGCTCTGGAAATAACTGTGCCAATAAGCTTACCGCCACTGTTGTTTCCGAACCAGCATATTATAACTCTGCGGGCGAGTGACATCTGGAACAGCACCCGCCCGCAGAGTTGTCACGGAAGCACCGGCCCGGCACCATTATTACTGGTGCCGTTGCTTCCATGGTCCCCAGTCCCATAGAGTCCTAGAGTACCCAGGTGCTGAATCAGACAAACATAAGCTTTTTCAGCTTCTCCTTAAAAGAATCGATAGATTTCTACATCTAAAATCGGAGGCAAATTGTTCCAGGCCTTAGTAGCTGCGGTGTAAAAGACTGCCTTTTCAACCTTCACGGTCCTACACCTGGAAAGGGGTGGTGGGCATCAGCTGTTCCTGTTTGCTGGATCTGAGAGATCTCCTGTGAACTTTTTCGGTAAGAAGGTCTTGCAGATAAATGGGGCATAAGGCCCTGTGTGCATGTACATGTGATGACTAATCACATGGAAATAATTGCCAAAGTGGCCCCATATTACACATTTTCAACAAGCCCACTTTTTTTCCGAAGAGAACATTTGGATATAAAATGCATTCCCACACAAAAGAGGCCCAGGGTGCAGAGGCCTCCCGGGAAAATCTGCAGAGTTCCCTAAAGACCAGTCCAGCCCTGCCCACCAGCCCATGATGGCGCCTGCAGAGTCATTCCTGCCATGAACTCCAGTCTAATCAAGGCATCGTGTAATACGGAGGAGGGCGCATGGAACAGCGCCTGGAATCTCGGGAAGCCAACAAAGCGCCCATGATGGAAACAAATAGAATACTCGAAAACAAGGCTGCGCGATGCGTCATGGGTCTGCGAGTATCATTCCGCCGCTCCACCCAAAGCCTCGTCACCCCGCCTGATAATGGTGTTTACAGGCCGCCTGCCAGCTGTGCTGCTTTCTTGAAAGTAATATCGTCTCCTGGGCCCGCAGCACGAGGCGCTCGGGAAAGGATTTCCAAGTGAAACCAGTCGGGACCGGGTAAAGCTTTGCAAACATTTGGGCTAAACTTTTATTAAAAGTGACGCTGATCTGTATTAAGTATCATTTGCAATCGAGTCCAGCATTAACTGTGGGCTCACGGGGTGGACTGTGTTTACCATCTAAAGGGATGTCTGGAGCCAGTTTGCGTGGAACATGCTTACCTTCAGAGCATAGGAACCAGCGCACCCTCTGCTCTGCGGCAGCTAATTCCAAAAATCTGTGCGTGTTAGTCTCTTTTTGCTCCAAGAGACGAAGAAGAGTCAATTGTCCGAAAGCCTCGGGCGGTGGCGCGTTTAGCTGGAAGGGGAAGGCACTGGAGGCGCGGGTCCTCCTCCTGCAGTGGCGAATGTTTGCTTTTGTTGTTACGTGATCGCCCCGCGAGAGCTTACCTCAGGGTCAGCATCTGGGCCGCACCAGTGCTCGGCTGCTCCCCGGTTTTATAGCCCCTGTAACCGAGGAACAAAGCGGTGAGGGGGCCGGCCTCAAGGTCACACATGGGAGTGAGTGTTTCAGCACAGATCTGGACTTGGCGCCCACTTTCATCACTGGCTTTCCTGCTAGCCACCGGAGGACCCTAAAACACACGCTCTCTGCAAGCGCGTGGGTTTGCAGGGATGCTCGACATCAACACCTCCCTCCCCCTCCTGCAACCCCTGCCACTGCCTCCCAGACACCCCGTCCTGTTCGCGAACGTAAAGAAAGGACAGATTTTTTCCACTGAGCATTACTCACGTCCATGACAATATTGTCGCCTCTCCCCTCCCCGCCCTCTCCTAATGCTGCCAGATACCTTCCGCCCTAGCGCCTTCGCTTTTGGCATAGACTGCCGTTTCCCCAAAATCTTCCAGAAGATCCCCAGAAACTATAGGCTGAGTAGTGTGGGCTCCCTTTGCTCTTGTTACCTGACCCCTACCTATGGAATAACATTGCAGACCAGTTTTGTTGTGGAAAAATTATAGGCCGTAGGCTTTTTATTTTCTTACAGAAAATACACAAAAACATATATAACAATAATCTGCATTTGGGCACATCGTGTCCAGCTTTGTGGATGCCCAAAACTTCTCCTCCCCAGGTCTTTGTTACCCTTAGGCATCCGTTCCTGGACACGTGCCGCCTTCGACTTTCTTGTACCGAAGAAAGTACTCGGCATTCCGGCTCCTGTCCGTTTCCTTCTTCTTTGGTTATCTTTGTAGGGTGGGTTCCGTTCCTGGACACGTGCCGCATGCTGCCTGCGACTTTCTTGTACCGTGTACCGAAGAGAGTACTCAGCGTTCCGGCTCCTGCCCGTTTCCTCCTTCTTTCGTTATCTTTAAATGGTGGGTTCCGTTCCTGGACACGTGCCGCGTGCCCCCTGCGACTTTATTGTACCATGTACCGAAGAAAGTACTCTGCGTTCCGGCTCCTGCCCATTTCTTTCTTCTTTTGTTATCTTTGTAGGGTGGGTTGGGTGGTAAACCGTTTTTCTTCCCCCTTTTCCAGGCTCTAGGAGCTTACCCGAATGAGGTGAGCTCCTTACCTGGTTTGTGCTCCTTCCTTCTTTCTGGGGACTACTTATACCCCCAGGGCTCTTTGTTCTTCCCTTGGGGAGCCGGACTTCCCCCAGCCCCCCTGTTGTTTCCCCTCACACCTTTCCTTGGCGTCTTTGTGCCATTTCCTGGCAATACTGGGGTGAGGGCGCCATCTGGCCGCCCCTGCCCTTGGCTTTCTCACCGATTCTCCCCCACCCTGCGCCTAACCCCCCAGGCCCTTCATCGTGTCGTACTTCATACGGCCCGGGGCCTGGGGCATCCTTGCTGTCGCACAGCTCTTTTCAGGGAACCCGCCCAGGCGGAGAGTCACGCGCAAGTGCGTTCCCGCCAACACAAGGACCTGAGCAACTGACAGAAAGTTAGTCATCGTGTGAAGAAAAGCACTTGGGCCTTACTTATCACAAACGCAAGATCCAATTGAACATTTCATATACATTTATTAAAACATTACACAAAGCATACAATACAATATTATTATTTGATACTCCATTTCCTCAATGGCAGAAGTGGAAGTTCTTATTATTCTGTCTTTATGGGAAATGTAACAGGCCGCAGGCTATCTGTTTTTGAGTTAACTTACTGTTGTGGTCCGCTCCCGGATCACCGGAGCGGGCCACAGCTGATGTCGGGATCACCTGACAGGACTCCTTGGGGCTGCGTACATGCAGCGGACATTCGGCAGGAGACACCCTGCGGGCCCCGGAGCGGAACACCCTTGATGAGGGCACCCAACACGATGCAGCCCCGGCCCTGGGGGTACCCAGGCCGGGGCTGCCCAGCCAGCCGTAGTCACATGGCCAGTATCTTAATGTGGGATGTGGGATGGTGTTAACCGGCAGGGACGCCGTCCTGGTGCAGGGCCCCGCCATTGGGCCTGCCGCACTCCGTGCAGGACCAGCATGGTGCTAGAAATAACGACACCGGAGTCAGCTCTTCGTTAGACTGAGGAGCCGGAAGTGGCTCGTCGCTTTTATTGACTTGGTCACAAGGTAACCACCATGTGACCATTAAACACATCCTGGGAGCTACCAAGCTCCCAGGAGGGTGTGACTTGCAAAACGTACAGGTGATCAAATAATCAGAGCTGGTATACATAAGGCAAAGCTGATTATTATGCAACTGGTTTTTAGTTACTCCCACGCCGGGGGGAGGGGATGACTTTCACTTCTGGGGTGTTGGTCAAATACGAGACAAGGGTCAATTGCAGTCTGTTCTTTCATGAGCCTGCCTGATGACCCGGTAGCAGGCCATTTTAGCAGTCGATTGGTGGCTTCCAAATGCACCCACTTTGGGTTGGAGCGCCCACTGCTGAAGGCCAGTACGTTTTTTGGGATACCATTTCGTGACATTTGCAGGAGAAAAGGGGTGCGCAGACACTGGTGGATGGTCGTGGTGCTTAATGAGAACACAGGTAAGCTGATAGAAGGAAGAGGCGGGGATGGAAAGCAGTTTGGGGAGCAACAAGGGGAGACAAAAACCGAACGGGCGCCGATTGAGGGGTAAAGGGCCAATGGGGGATATCGCCTATTAAGCAGACCGGAAATGGGTTGGGGTGGGGCGTGATGCAATAGGGGTGCAGGAAACAAGAAACACAGGTGCACATTTCGAGGATGACGGGAGAGAACACGTTTTCTCCATGTTTAAAGTGCAGTGGATAGGGTAAAAGGCTGCCTGGGACAGATGGGATTAGGTTTCAGTACAGTAGTTCCTGGTTGTGAAGTCATGCCAGCTGTTTATTGGCTGGGCTAATCTGATCTGTGGCTAGGAGTGTCAGGCGTTAGGTGGCAGTAGGGTTATAAGGGTATATTAGTAATACAAATGTGCACACACTATCCTGTTTTTTTCTTCTAACTGTAGGGTAAATTTAGAATTTGGATTTGCACAAAATGTTCCTATGTTTCCTTTTTATCCCTGGACTGAAGTTTTCGCCTGTGAAATCCTTAGCCGCCCCCCCGACCCCTTAGGTGGACATCATGTGGGGTCTAAAATAAAGCAGCAGATCACCTGACAGGGGCTAGTTCCTGTGCTAAGTCATGGAAGAAGCCTCCACTAATGGTTTTGTTTACTTTATTCTATGAAGACTTGGCCTTGGCTTAAAGAGCACTGGCCCGTCCCCAATGGATAGTTTAAAACGTGAAGGTACTAGCATAACATAATTAGAGAGGTTGTCAGTGACTAGTCTGAGCCCCTTGTTTAATGCACACACCCCACAGGGATCCCCGGTAAAGAGAGGGAATGTTATAATCTATTTGCTCCTCAGGCATCAGATGTGTCTTATGATAATTATTTATTTGCTGCTCATCCGTGCCCGAGTCAGTAGAGCATCATTCTCGTGATCAAAATAGATCATAAACATAGATTGCCCTACATGAACCCTACTATGTGTGGAAGCAAGTGAGGCAAGTTGCCCCACAGGTGTCCAACTATCTGTGGAAATAGGTTGACCCACCAGCATCCGCCATTATTGGTGAGGCCTGATCATCTTAACAGATGTCAGATAGTTCTGGGGCGGAGGAGTAAGAAAGTAAAGTCCCCTGGAGAGGGCGAGGGTCGAAGGGGGTAATGACTGAGGGAAAAATGGCCAAGGCTCCCTTTATTTTGTCTACTCGTATGGAGCAAACATGATATCCAGATGTCTGATGACCAGTCATTTATTGTCATCAGTTATGTATGCCCATGGACCCTACACTGTATATAGTCACCAGCATTACATTTTCTAACTATGAACTACCTGTACCTCTGAATCATCATCATCCTTTTCTTGAATCAGATAAATAAACCACTTATTAGACAATTCCAGGTTTGATGATTTTGTCAGCTCATGAATGACACCGAGTGTGAGCGGCCTCATAAAATGACAGGGGCCTATTCTCCTAACAATAGGCGAAGGCTCCGACATTTTACACACATTAATCTATGTGCTTGTTCATTTTCTGCTCTATGCCCAGGGGAAAAAAATGACCTCAGGGAATAACCCCGCCTCCTGATAGGTGCACTTAGCACCACAATCCGTCAGAATGAAATAGGCGTTGGTGGTAGTGCGTGTGAACCCGCACGACATTCAATAAACCTTCCGAAAACAATCACCTCTTGGCTCGCTGACCAAAGAATAACTAAATTCTGCCAGGTTTCCAGGATATCCTCAGTGAATATGTATGAGCAACAAATTACTTATATTGAATTTCAGAGGAAATACATCGTTGTCAATTCTGAAAAATTGACTGGGCTTACCCCAGCATTACAAAAAAATATAATGCAGCCGTCAGGTGAAAATTGACTAAACACCACCAAGGTGCCTCTGGTCATTGACTCTCATGTTTGTTGCACTGCCCGTTGAGGCTTTCTAGTCGCTGTTGAAGCCTCGCCATTGCTTGTGGCATCTTACTTTGGTGACCTCGATGGGGCATTTTCCCTCCTTTGCTTTGTTTCATCTATAGTCATCCAATGTGGGATAAAAATTACACTTTCAGGAGTTGTGTTCTGAGAGGTTGTGTAACAAGTCACACCTGTATAGATGAAATACGCAGCTTCCAGTACACCGCAATATCTAAACTAGACAAAGCCCTGCTTCTATGCACTTTTCCGAGTCAAACTCAACCACAATCTCCTGCCTCATGGTAATGAAAATAGCACCATCCAGGGTCATCCAACTCCAGGCCTCGAGGGCTGGAATCCTTATGGGTTTTCAGGATATCCTTCATTAATATTCATGAAAAAATTGCATACATTTGTAATCACGGTATGCAAATAAATCTCATGAATATTAATGTGGGTATCCTGAAAATCCAACACGTTTCCGGTCCCCAAGTCCTGGAGTTGGCCAACCCTGATTCTATGAGTAAGACAGCTCAGAGAGTTAAGCTGCCCTCTCAGAGATCTCTCTGCAGCATGAAATCACAGGTTCCGAATCTTGGCAGGACCTACCAAGACTCCACTCTTCTACAGACAGGTAAGTGAGCAACATCATATTGTGTAATAATAAGTACACCTATCATTAAAGCATTGAGAAGTGGGAGGAATCCAGCAGGAAAAGCAATATACAAAATCTGATATTATTACTAGTATTACACATGTAAAGATCTTATTTTACCAGTAAGAAAACTGCAGAGCAGGCATGTCACCAGTCAGAAAACTGCTGAGCAGGCATGTCACCAGTCAGAAAACTGCTGAGCAGGCATGTCACTTTCGTAAAGAGGTGATGGGAAATACGAGTGTTTATTGGCAGTGCCGTTTCCAGACTCTTTTAACTGGGGTGGGCCAATTGGGGCACTGACTTATGCAGGCGCGGCATGAAGTACGACCGCACACACACACAATGATCATAGTTTAGAATAATGAGGTGGCACCTGGGGTGGCCAATCCAATTCCAGGGGTAGCACGTGCCACCCCAGACCACTCCCTGGACACGCCCCTGTTTATTGGAAAGGCCAATAAGGTCCGGCAGTTCCTTGCAACCTGATGTGGATCCCAACACAAGACAGAGAGGTTATCATATTCAGCATCTGAAGTATTATAATCTACAATTTTCCAGTAGTGGTGTATATCCATTTTATGTCATGATTTGATTTTTTGGTTTTTCTTTACTACTAATCATGCTGGTTTAAGAATATTTTGAGAAATTAAGGTTACCAATGTACCTAGGCAGAAGTTAACCTGCGCAAAATGATAGGGGTCAGGTTTTACACTCGCATATGATCGGCAATCAAACATGTTGAACCAAACAAAACGTTATATGAGCTAACCCAAGGAGGACGGCTACACTTTACACAGGAAAAAAGACCCACACTAATGGGCCAGACATTACTAACATATTACAGAGATGTAAGCAAGACTCGGTTCTTCTATTGGACTTTTTCCTGGAGGTTCCATTTCTCACTGGATGGTACGTTTAAAAGGTTTCTGATTCCTGCTAAACGTCAGGAATGGTGAAAAACAATCACCAGACCAGAGGAGCACACAATAGGAGGGGATCACATCAAACCCCCTTTTGGCGAGACTTCGGTCTAACAACGAACTTCAACGAATCGCATGATAAAACGCCACAATAACAACGAACTACAGATCACAAACAATTGGTGACACTGTGTTCATGGAACACACGGGGACACTCGCATTTATTTCACAAAGAGCATGTTGACCTGAACCAAGCCAATATTATATGTCTACAAGAGACATGGCTCATAGAGCCCCCAACCTGTGAAGGTTATTTTACAGAGACGAAACCTGCAATCGCAAGCAAGACAGGCAGACCATCGGCTGGACTTCTCACCCTTATCAAACAGGATCTACCATACAAAGTCATAGAATATACAAACATAGGTTGTTGGGCTCAAAACACGATTCTTAAAAAGCGCAAGACAACTATGCAAGGAAATACAAAAACTCATCCCTGTTCACCCGCAAATTACTTCAGCGTAACAAACATTTACTGGAACCTGAGAAAACAAGAGGATGAGCAAGTAATAGATACAGTCCTCTCTGTAATTAACAACATCACACAGAAATATGAAGCTATAGAACTCATTATGTGCAGTGATTTCAATCTCCATCTCTATGACGGGGAAGGAAACATGATAGAAGAACATTTGCTTCAACACCGAGCTCGCAGATGGTCAAAAGAGACAAGCAACAGGAATTTCGATCGTCCTGATGCAGTAAACAGAGACACGGCTATCCCCACTCCTACCTGGTCGTGTGAAAACAAGAAGTCAATAATAGATTACTTTTATGCAACAAAAGGAATCTCTGAATCTATCAAGGACGTGGTAAACATATTCAGCAATCTCAGCGACCATTATATTCTGAAATGTTCATGGGTATTAAATGACTCTTGTCCACGAAGAATAAATATTCCACCTATGACGTTGAACTCCAGAATGAACCGTCTTAAAATATCCCAACACAAACTAAACAATCTGACGAAAACATTTAAGTATTCTGAGCTAGAAGACAACAATAAAGTTAAATATGGATGGTTACTTAACCAATTGAAATTGACGATCGTCCAGAAAGAGCATCAACAGCCTATGCACAAATATACTTATAACAAGTCGATTGCTGAAAAAAAAAGAAATGAAAATTGTTGTGAAAAGAGCCAAATATGAACCAACCCTAGTAAAAAAAACAAAAATACATCTAGCTAAACAAAAATACAAAAATTGGTTAAAAAATGCAAAAATGATACAAGATCAAGAAAAAGCAGAAAATATGATGGACATTCTCAAAATTAATAACACCCGACGCCTGTGGGAGCTGCTAAAACCAAACTCGAGCACAAAGGATTCCATGATAGTTGATGTCCCGGAATCTACGTGGATTACCTACTTCACGGAATTATATAGAGAAAGAACACCAATCACGAAAAAATAACTACCCTCAAATGAAATTAGATGGAAAGTGTCCTATGAGATCAAAGACCTTGAAAACTCGATTCAGAAACTCAATGCATCGAGGGCTCATGGCCCTGACGGACTATCAAATGCGACCCTCAAAAAGAATCCAAAAATCGGGGCTCTCTTCTGTGGCGCAATCATCGATCTAATTAACCGCACTAAAAGAATTCCAGCTTTATGGCAACTTGCAACAATAATCCCCATATACAAACAGGGTTCAACTAAAGATCCTATGAATTATTGCCCTCTGGCCTTATTGGACCCCTTGGGGAAAATATTCGCCAATCATCTATTAACAAAGTTAAATGCCTGGTGGAAGCAGACAAACCATCAGGCAGTTCGCCAAACCGGATTCGTTCGAAGAGTAGGCACGGGTATCAATCTGCTAATCATGAATCTATTGAAACATGAAGCTGACAAGTCAAGAATACAAATATACGTTGCATATGTAGATTTAAGCCTTGCATTCGATAAAATCAACCGAGATCTTCTATAGGTGAAATTGGAGCTATGAGGCTGCCCCAAAGACATACCTGAGCCGATAAAACTTCTCTACTCGAACACCAAAATACAGGTGAGAATGTCTTCTGATAGGATTGTAACAAATGAAATACAGACATGGCATGGCTTAAAGCAAGGATTCCCATTTGCTGCTGCATTATTTAATTTGTGCACATCTGATTACGAGGAAAGCATTCATACACCCAGCATAAATCCTCCCAAACCCAACACCAAAGCTGTACAATGCTTAATATATGCTGATGATATTATACTTCTAGCAAAAACACCTCGAGGATTGCAAATCGCATTAAACAAAACGCTAGAATATATGGATCACAACGAGCTGTCAATAAACATTAAAAAAATTAAAATCATGACGTTAACACGGAAAACACAAAAGAAACAGAAACCCCCCTGTATTCTACCTTCAAAAACGAAAATTGGAACAGGTCGTAACTTACAAATATCTAGGAATCTGGATTAATCAATCCATGAGCGAACTTCCCTGGGTACTCCATTTGAAATCAAAAGCCAAAGCTTTGGCCAGACAGGGTCTAGCGATCCACCGAAAATTTGGCAAATTCTCACTCAAGCCTGCCCTAGACTTTTACAAGCAAAAAGCGACTGCCATATTATCCTATAGAGGAGAATCCATGATTAATATGGACCAATCAATATGGATGCAACTCAAGGCCATCTTTTGGCAGAAAACCCTAGCCCTCCTGCAATCAATACCTATGCCACGAATATGCTACGAGCTAGGTCTGCAATACCTACAGTAAATTGTCATGTGGAAAACTCTTGACACAACCGAAAATTGAACAACGAAGACAACATTCCGACACTAGACATACTGAGAGCCTCACATTTGAAGCCTAACAATATAACGTTGTCAAAATGGAGAGAAGCAGTAGAGAATATATGCTCAGAAAAGGATATCCCCCTCGACATGTTGATAAAAAGGCTGCAGCATGCAAAAAAGCTATTAGCAAGACTAGATTGGATCAAGACCCAAAAAAAGAAAGATAAATACTAGCTTAACCTAAAATGCGATGGAGAAACTAGAGCGATGAACCAATTGCCACCCTACCTCAATTTATTCCCAGACCGCCAAATCAGAGACACGTTTCTAAGACTCAGGCTGAATATCCTTCCCACCTGACAAATCTTTGGAAAATAGAACCATAATAAAGACATCAGCAAAGACTGCAGATTCTGTAAAATCAGCGGAGAAACAAACAATCCGCCATGTAATAGTGGAATGCGTAGCACTCAACCAGAAGCGACTAACATTCAGTAACAGATACGCGTCTGCTCCCCATGACCTGGAAACCGAAGAACATTGGAGTAATATCTTAATGGGCAAAAATAGAAAAATGGTGACCACAATCGTCCATTTTTGGAAGGACATTACTTCTGAGAACTTTGCAGCTAAATACATAATGGAAGCACCGCCCTATTAATGCAAGCAAAAAGATTTTACAGTAATGTACTCATGTATAAATGTAAGGTTTAGGATATAAACCAAATGCATTTTAATAAAACATGAATACAAAAATAAATACACCCACCTGCTGATGGCCGTCATTGGGATGGTAGAGCATGCGGGTAGAAGATTAGCAGTCATTGCCACAATTGTAATGTTTAATTACATACAAATAAATGTGTCTTACTGCAGTGCGTGTAAATCAAATTATGACCAACTTGTACTATGTGTGTGGTCGTTTTCGAACCAATCAAGGGTACTTCGAACATGCACAGCATCAACTGGAAACCAGGCTGGCTCTCAAACACTGCCGCTACTTTCAAAACTACCACTAGACTACGGTCTGTAACTCAGGGTGCCGTGGACAGCATCGACATGGGGAAGAAATAAGTGTCATGATTACTTCCGAAACGGGTACTGATCAAGAAATTAACGCAATACTCATCAGGAGCTTGTGCTTGAAATAAAGAATGATTCAATTAAGCCTATGACAATGTCACCGGTTTGGCACATGTAAAGGAAGACTTAGGAACTCTGGATTCTAAGCGGAGCCACATACTCCATGATGCCACCCCTGGAGCCTATATAACGGGATCCTCCAGTGCTCCCACAGTACTACTATGAGTGAGCATGAAGTACAATCTACCACAAAGGTGGTGAAATCACAGCCATCACTAAGGGGGCAATAGGCCTCCTGAGAGGGGAGAATGATCAAACCCCTGGGGCTCTGTATACAACCATTCCTCCCTCCCCCAATAGGGCAAAAACCCAGAGAAAATTCTCCAGAGAACGCTTGTTTAACAGTCTTAACAATGAAGGTGGCCTTTGCAACAGTTCTAATTCCGGTCACAGTTCCATGCTAGGAGTGAGTCGTGGAGCATGGGTGGGTGAGTGAGGCCTGGCATGGATTTCGGAAGAAATAATTTGTCGAAAGAGTGGGACATTGTGCGTTCTCACTGGCAGCGCAGGGATTGGGAATGCCCACAAACAGACTCCCTTCTAAATTGGAGGGCCAGCAAGTCAGATCAGGTGGCTGCCATGAAGGTGTCACCAGATCCTAAAATTGTGGATAAGGTTATTCATAACCGCTGTCTATCATGGCCGGGGCACGGGTCAATTCAGCTCTGTTTAGTAGAGGAGGCACCATCTGCAGACAAAGAAATTCACCTGCCACATATTTGGGGAGGAGGTGGAACCATTGGTTAAGGGCCAATCATGAAGAACAGAGTTTATGGGGGAAACAGACTCACAAACAAGATTATTCATTGACACAATCACTCCATCAGCATGTGCATAAAAGAGGCACAACCCTCCTTACTTACATACTCTATAATTTATACTGCATTATCCATGGACCCGAAGGCATAAGGGTGCCAAAAGTACATACACCACAAGAGTGGCAGAAACCAGCTAAAAGACTAGAAAACTAAAAATATTAATGAAAAAGCCATGTCTTGAGTTTCTTTTTAAAAAACTTCAGTGGATTTAATTCCCCTCGGGGGGAGGGGGGTAATCCATTCCAAATTCTGGGAGCCGCATGCAAAAAGCCTGTTTTACTGGCCTTGACCATGTTGGATTTCGGAACATTGAGCAGATCAGTCTTCTTAGGCCTACGACACCTGAGAGGGCCCTTTTCATTAATCAGGGCCTTAAGGTACGCCAGCATCTTACCCTGTCGACATTTATGTACAATAAGAGCAAGACGATATAGAAGTCTAGATTTCACTGGTAGCCACTGAAGGTTACGGTGAGCCTCTGAAATGTGATCTCTATGAGCGGTGCCCGTAACCACTCTCACCGCACTGTTCTGCACAACCTGCAATCTCTTGCACTGTCCTTTATTGATACCTGTCAGCAAACTGCATCAGTAATATATTTTTGCGCCCACTATTACTCTAGCAATAGTCCCCGCGTTCTGTTGAGTGATAAAAGGGCGCAAATGAGCCAGGAGTTTTATATAGTATGCAGACGATGACACAATGGAACTGACATGATCTTTCATATTAAGGTGTTGGTCCTATACTACACCCAGTGTTTTTACCTTTTTTTGTGTAGTGATTTTAACCTCCTCTAGGTTAAAGCTCTCATAAACTGGAACCAATTGTTTTAGCAAATTTTGAGAGCCCACAACCATGAGCTCTGTCTTGTCCTTATTTAAGGTGAGGTTATTCTGAACCATCCAGTTTTCTATGATAGAATAGACCTTATTAAGATAGCATTCGTCCTTCTCGAATTACCAGACAATGGTATCAGACACTGCGTATCATCAGCGTAATTGGTCAATTCTATGCCATTTATATCAAGATGTTTAAAAAACGGAACAGTTAAAATATCATACACACAGGGCAAGGGGCAAGCTCCTTAGGACACCCCAAATTTTAAAATTGTTGGTGGAGATTCTGCCTCACCGGAGAAGACCCTACATTCCCTGTCATTTAAGAAGGAAGATAGCCACATTGCTGCCCTATTGGAAAGGTTTGCCACCTCCTTCAACCTGGGGATCAATATAGAATGATCGACCAGGTTGAAGGCGGCTGATAGATCAAAAAGCATGAGAACGGATGGCAAGCCTCTATCCAGATGGTCTACTAATCTAGACTTCAATTCCAAAAGGGCCGACTCGGTTCCATACCCCTGCCTGAAACCTGATTGGTGCGGATGAAGAATAGGATAGGAGTTCAGGTGGGCAGCTATCTGGGAATATGCCACTCGATCGAGAATCTTCAATAAAAAAGGGGTGATGGTGATAGGTCCTTACTTGGTGAGTGTTAGGCTAGTGTTCGAGAGAGGGAGAAGTGGCTGAGCGAGAAGACAGGAGAATCAGAAGAGCAGAACCTGCACTGGTCCAGCCACGGAAGCCAAGTAGTAATAAGGAAGCACAGAAAAGGAGTCGCAAAACATTCTCTGTGTTGGAGAAAGAATAACAAGGAGACGGAGGAGGTGGTTGACCCCGTGAGATGGGAGGCTAACAGGTAAGGCTAGATTAGAAATTGTGATGTAGTCCCCATATTTGAGGCTAGTAGAAAGGGCTGGAAGGATTATGGAGGGTCGGGTTCCAACACTCGCTCCGTGAGGTAGGGGCCAGAGGCGGCACATGGGGGTTCCCCAGTCCATCTCTTACCTATGGTGTTCTTTCAGTCTCTCCAGCCCTGACCTATTGCCCCACCCGCCTGTACCGCTGTATCGTGGTAGCTGATGATTCTCCATCACCTGAAACCACCATAGATGATCACACCTTTGTGGAACAAGGGCAGCCTTCATGAAAAATGGGGCACTTCAATGTACCCTTCAGTCTAGAGGATTTATTGCCAACAACTGGTTGGTCTGTGCCTTGCCACGTTGGGAAGAGCCCAGTCTGGGCAGAGGAACCAGGGAGGAGTTGACGGAACACGAGGTTGCACACTAGCAGTAAACAATCACTAATACAACAGTAGTTTGCCTCGTGGAAATTGGAGTGGACCACTGCTGGCTCCCAGCTGTATACTTTTGAGCTCAAAGGGAAAAACAGGCTCCCATCAGTGCTCCATTAAAAGGTTACAAAGGATGTATTGGAGAGGAGTGGAGGAAGGAAAGGAGACAACAGTGAAGGAAGGAAAAGAATGAACAAGGAGATTGAGAGAGACGTTCTGGAAAGAAGAGAGGCGGGAGGAGAAGATCTAGAGGAAAGGGGGCTGGCACCACACACCATTGGTGCAACTACGAGTAGATGGGAGAAAAAAGAGAGGAGGATGGAAGAAGGTGACAACCGGATGATAAAAGGGGAAGTTAACTGGGACTTAACATTGTGGGGGCCTTGAGGAGAATAAAGAAGAATAAGAAGGGCCAGGAGCAGAGGAGTCAGGGTTTAGGGGGTGGAGACCCACGCCGTCAAGGGAATTGGCAAACAATCCAGCACTGATGAAATTGATGACGGAGTGAACCACCAGGGCATTAGAGTCTTTGCTCTACCCTGCCCAAGCCTGTTTAGGCCTGTCAACACCTGATAATGGCGTGGAACTAGAACCTGCCACCGGTAGCTTCTTGAGGACTGAAAAGGGGAGAAGACCACCTGAGAAAGCAATCTACGGACCTGCCAACAGCCGAACAATCCCTTTGGAAAAAAAGAAAGGGGTGCAGGGGACACTGGAAGTCCTGCAAACTGTGGGTGACTTTTGTATGACTGCCAGAAGGTGAAGCAAAGGGGCCGATAGGGATGGACAGATGAATTATGGTCCTTAAGTAAGCTGAAATTGCTCAGCCTTTTTGTTTCTTGAGTTATTTTGCTTGTTTGAAGCTAATCCCTACCAGCAAATAAATACTGCTCAACCTCAATCTCAGACTACTGGGTTGTCTGTTGATCCCTAAGTCATGCTAGAGGCCTGCTTAGAACATGAGCACAAAGACTGGCAACGCAATGTCCTTCAATAAGCATTAGAAGCAAATCTAGTTCTGGGCATTAGTTGCAAGGCCACCAACACAAATGAAGAAATCTTGCTAGCCTTTGAAGAACCAAGGTAGCGGGGTGGTTGGGAAATACTACATGAAAGTAGCGTGTGAGGGAGAGACCACCCGCAGCAACCTAAAAGAAACCCCTAGCACAAAAGGGTCCAATAGAGGGATTGCTCAGGTAGCAGCTGAGAGGCCCTCGACTTGACCTACAGTATAAGACAAAGACCATAATTAAGCCAATGACCAAGACAAATCCACCATCCAAGGCAAAGGTCATACCAAGACAAAAACCAAAAACCAAGACCAAGGCAAAGATTATGTGCACACCATTTACGCCTAAAAATCTGGAGCAGAAGTTATCTTCTATAACAGAATGTCAATAAGAGCCATCTAACAGCTTCATGATGAAAGGCTCATGTGGTCTTGTGGCTAAGTGTCTGGATTTACGGCCACGGTTCAAATCCTGGCCACAGACCTTCAAGGGGTTGCATCAAATGATTATTATTTTTTTTTTTTGCTCATTAAACACAAAGGTGGAAGGTCGTCCACCCTCTGAAAAAAGTGGGAGTCTACCGGCATGTTCCCTCGACAATTGACCTAACACACACGATCCATACAAAAAGCACCACATACACAATGCACTTCACCCCGAAATTAAGCGATCATTTGATTGTGTGGATGAGGTCCGAGATTGCCAGCTACTAAGCCAGTCTCACATGCTTACCATGCAAAACAGCAGCGCAAGCGGCACAGAGAAATGGACAAGTGGGATTCAATGTAAATGAACACCATTCACCAATGACAAAAACATGTAAAAAGAATAGGTTTGATGGCACCTTTGCCCTGAGCACCATGATATGTGTTTCAGTCAACAGAGCACCATATTATAAGTCATGGGCTAGGAAGGCCAGATCCATGAAACAGTTGTTTGTCTTTCCAAAATCTTCACCTGATTTGTGGACATATTTAGAGGGGACTAAATGAAATGAAGCAGATGCAAGTGGCACTCCTCATTCCTATAAGGGACAGTTATGGAAATAACTGTAGGATCGATATCCACTTGTAGAAATCTTTCCCAGAAGGAACATGGTCCAAGATCAAATCATTTTTGAGGGAAATTTTACATGAATGTCAAAATGCTATAGCTTTGAGATTTGACATAAAATAGACTAATGGTTGGATTTAATCAATTCTGAAGCAGTTTCGCCATGTCAGGAAGCACACTGTAAATAAGTAAATAGAGTGACTATCTATGTCAGTTATGGGACCTTTCTAATTTTTTTGCAACTCCCTGAAAAAGAGCAAAATTGTCATTTTTATGTTCTGTTTAGTTTTTTCTTAAAGGGGGGGAAGGAGGAGGAGTTCCACCTACCAGAACCCCGTTTGCACTCACCCCCCTCCTTTCCCATTCCTTCCTCCTTTTTCCGTCTGTTTTTTACTCCATTTGCTTATCTTTTGATAGGACCCATAAATGGATATATGAATGCGAGGTGTGGAAATTTGTCAGTAGTGGGTTGAACAAATGGGTTGCTCCCTTTTTGTCGTTTTCCATTCCGCAAACCCCAAATGGGACTGTAATATGAAGACAGAAATCTTGAAAGATTTCCTCTAGACCATTTATGCACTACTTAAAGTCACACAAGATGCAGGTTTTGATACATGTTATTAGACTAGCTGAATATACTATGCAGCTATGGAACAAAGCATTAGCTTTCAAAGTCTCACAGACTTCTTCATCAGATGCTGCAGAGTGAAATGATTAGTAAAGAGAAAACCAAAGCACAGTACATTTTCAAAGCAATGACAAAGGGAGCATTTTAAACTTCATTGTCTGAAGGAAGAGTATATGCATGGAATGTGGGTCTGCAATTACTGTTTTATCTGAAAGACCATAAACACTCATGGAAGTCGCAATCATATTAACATTTGACAAAAGGGCACATGTGTAGCTGAGAACTTCCCTAAAAAAATATTTTTCACATTTAACTGTTAAGTTAGGCCCAATCAGTCTCATTTTAAAAGGCATATTGGAGTGAAGATTTTAAAAGAACACAATTGGAAAAACTGGTCAGTGTTTCATGTTCATCACAGAGTCCAAAATGTGTTTTGCAGCTTCTATGTAGTGCCAGGGCATTGCAGTGATTTCTAAGCTGCAGCCAAGGTATCCTAGATATGCAATGTGGCATTACAAAATATACTGTGAAGGTGTAAATGGTGCAGTCTCCAATGTTCCCTCTTTAGGTTAAGCTTCACAATGGTTTTCTGGATTGCATACAGTATGGCAAATGCAAAATATGTTACCCATTTCTGAACAGTGCAGCGCCCACTGTTATCTGAGCACATTTAAACCCAATTGGGTGCCACCTTATTGATCTTGGACACCCAAGATTCCCATTGTCCATGTTCTCAGCGCTCACCCATAAGTGGTCCGGAATAGTAGAGTGCAACAGCCGAGAGATGTACTGCAGGGTTGCCTTCAGACTTGTTGATGTGATCGCATTGCTGAAACCTGGCATCAAAGTTATCCATAGTGTGTCATAAAACGTATTTATGTTGAGACCAATGTCTATAAGGTTAAGCATCTTCAGGCACCACACCCTTTTGTATGTGGTATTCGAGAGGCCACCTTCTGAAACCATCACCAATAGATCCTGCAATGTGTGTCCATCCTGTGTGAAATGTCGACCCACTGGTGTTTCTGTTCTGTGGTTTGAGATGGTGTATCTATGGAGGTACATGATTTAGCAAACCTCCTTGCATGTCTCACCTACATATTTGCCTTGTGTACTTTTTTGACATGGGGTGAGATATACAACATTGGATGATCTGCAGCTATATGTCTTCTGTATGTGGATTGTTTGAGTCTGCAGGGGAGAGGTCATATTGCAGATCCAGTGCATATATATTGGCAAGTTCTGCCTCTTTTGACATTGTATGGATACATTTCTGGAATTCCTAGTTTTTTATCTAATGGAAATGCACTCCTGGTAGAAACTGTGTTAGTTATCTTGTATGCAATTAAAGTCCTTAACAATTATAGTAAGTTGTGTCAGTGCTGCTGGATGGTGGGTGGCAACCAAAGTCGTTCGTTCTGCATCGCTGCTGTATCTGTATTGCAGCAGGGTGCCTATGGGTATTTTGAATGCACATTCAAATTCCCTGTCAATTTGTCTGGCCGAGGGACCCTTTTGCAAGAAGGATGTGCTGAGTGTGACAAGTTGGTTAACTTTGTCTTCCTGTTGGTGAAAGTATCTTTGTAAGTATGTCCTGACAGTAGATAATTGACGGTTTTATGTGGCTTGGGTGGAAACTTAACCTGTGCAAATATTTTTTCCTAAAATAATAACCCACTGTTGCCATTCAGTGACCCAAATGCCCTCCAATGGATTAAACTCCCCCACATGTTTCTGTTCAATTGTGTAAACACATGTGACTTTCAAATGAAAGTCAAAGAAAAGACTCATGTTGTTTACTTACAACATATAACTTTTATCCTTAAATATGCAAATTAATTTAAATCCAAAGATGTGCTGGTAAATACACAAAGTATTCTTCACTTTTTGGCAAAAAATATAAAATGACGCAGTTCAATTAACTGAATTACCCCAGGTATTTCCTAACAACACTAATGGGATTTTGTCCTATTGCCAAACAGAAAAAAAATCATTCACAGGAGTGAGTCTTTTGATGTAACTAATAACTGCCCCCCCCCCAGAATCTTGCCAACGCATTTCTGATTATGATAAATCCATCTTCAGGGCTTATTCACTGTTCTTCTGACTTAGGTTCCTCAACTTTACCTACAAGACATTTACAGAATTAATTATCAATGCCTTTGTCCCTCCACTCGGTCCCTCCACTCAGTTTGACCGAACTCAAGTAAAAAGGGTTTAATCCAACCTTTAGTAGAAGGAAAGTGCACGTATAAATGAAGCAAAATACACTTGTAGTCATCTGTGTATAATATGTATATGCCCAAAGAAAAAATATGTTTTACTTCTCATATAGATGGATCAAGACAATCTAGTTGCCATTAAATATACTCGCTCAGATTGCCCATGGGGCTAACCCAGACATTTAAATTGTAGCATGTTCCACAATTTTCTAAATGTCCCTCCCGTAATGACATATCAAGTACCCATGTAAGTTTCCTTGTTGGTGTTCCTCCCATTCCCTCACCTCATTCTCTTACTTACAGTAAGAGCCTTGTACCTCTGCCACACGACTTTGCTCAACTGAATTCTTCATATGTGCTCTGCGCGCTGACTCAAATAAACATTCCTGCACAGCCTCACAAATATATTCCTCTTCCTCATTGTGGCACACATCCGAAAATGCGGCGGCCATCTTAAGTGTACCTTATTTTACATGGTACTCAGTACTGTCAACAGCTAAAACATGCCTGAGTCGGCATATCTCACTAATCATTTTCTGTTATTGCTATCTCAATATGTTAATCAACTCATTGAACAATACCCAAGCTTTTTTACTGTGACCATTCTGTAGACTTTCATCAGATCTTTTCAATACGAAACATTTTTATATTTACCCATAAGTTATGTTCTTTGGCATGAGCGGCAATAATCTTGTGAACTGGTCAGGTACCACAGCGCCTCTCCCCTCGGTACTTCATTAGCGTTCAATGCGCGCCATGTTGAAACCATTGTGCATGCACTGATGTGCATGGAAGTCATCTTGGAAAAAGCCTGTTGTTGCCAACAGGTAACCCACATGCACTCTTAACGGACCCAGTCCTTCAAAGTGATGTCAGTAGGCCTATTTGTAATGCTCAGTTTAATAACATATTTAGCGAATAATAATTACATGATAGCCCAAACCTTGGGCGATAACAAGTTTTGTGTTCAAGGTACAAAAAATATTCAAGGTACAAAAAATATTCAGAAACACAAACAGATGTTCAGCAGTAAAGTTTAAACTATTGGTACACCTTAATGATACAAATCAACTCAAGTGATTTTCCTTAAATGCCAACATGTTTCGAACGTGTTTCGGATATATCAGAGTATCCACCTTCATGGCTTTGAACTGTCCTTCTCTGTTGGAGTACCAACTTAAATGTTCTTCCGTCTTCCTTTTATTGTGCACAGCATGTGGTGTTTTCACTGTCACCCAGGTTAGGTGTGCAGTCCCGCTGGGCAGTCATACGTTTTCACTCGTCCACAGGAGGATTGGTCTCCGACACTCATTAGGGAATTTCCTCATGTGGAGTGAACATTTTCCTGGACATCTCTGGAAAATGTTGGGGTTCTCAATGATTTCATAGGCTCTGTACAGGCTCTTTATAGTATTCCCAGAGTGATTCCTGTCCTTGTATCAATGGGACTCTTGATTTACTGAAGGTGCTCCTGTGCTCTTCACTACAATACCTGCAAGTTGAGGCTGCAAGCACCACCGAATTGCGTCCTGTGCCGTAATGGCGCAATGTCATCCCGTGGTGGATTCAGCTCTGCAGTGCACTGCCCTCGTGATTCAGCCTTGTGCTCCGCTCTCTGCGACCTCCTCAAGATTACAGCTTGTAGCTTAAGGACAAGCAATTGTCTAGTGGCATCTTCAGTTGTATGGAAATCCACATTCCTATTCTGTCAATAGAGTGTATACGTGTAGGAAACCATCAACTTTGCAAGTCACGGCATGCAAGCAGAAGGGGAAGAGCAGTACAGCACTCCTTTTCTAATTTAAGGATCAGTGATGTTTGGCATCAAATGCCGACTCGGAACAGTGCCCACATATACAGTGCTCTCCTCTGCCTGCAATGACTTGCTTCAGCATCGGCACAGTCCTTGGCTCTTACTAGCATTTATTCCTGTCATTGGGTTTCTTGTATACAGCTGTTTCTAGATAGCCATTCCTTCCAACAGAAATAGTGGTATCCAGGAAATATATGCTCTGCTTGTAATATCCAACAGGGAACTTGATGCATAGGTGGAGGCCATTTAGTGATTCATGGAATTCTTTGAGAGGCTCTGCCTTCTGCCCATATCAATTAGAAGACATGAATGTAACACAGGTATGTTAGTGGTTTCTGGAATTGATGTTGTAAGAATTCTTCTTTCAGGTCTGCAACCAAGAGGCTAGCATACTGGAAGGCCAATTTTGTGCCAATGACCATTGCAGACCTTTGTAGAAGTTCTTGTAGCAGAAATTGTTATTAGCCTAACATAACAGTTACATGTTAAAAGGATTTTTTTAAACGAAATGCTCTGCTAGAAAGGAGTGCTTTTGTCAAACCATGATGTAATCCCTGCTTCCCGGAGTTATTTTATAAGGCACCAATTCCAGATCCTCATTCCACGAATACTGTTCCTTCAGCCAATTCAGTTTAACATTTTCCTTTTTTTCTTCATTTTACAAATGTACTGTGCTCTGGCTTTTTCCATATCAATCATTTCACTCTGCACCATCTAATGAAGTCAGTAGGACTTCAAAAGCTAATGTTTTGTTCCATCTCTGCGTAGTAGTGTCTTCAGTTAGATCAATAAAAGGTATCAAATCCTGCATCTTGTGTGACGTTAAAACTGGAGTAGCAAGGCACAACTTTCTTGGTACTTCTTTCAAAAAAGCATTGATGTGATGATGTGGGCAACACCCAGACACATACTGGTAATGGTTTGGAATACATCCACCGACCGATAATAACGCAGGAGAACATTTATGGATTGCGTTTTCATTGACAAGAAAGCGAACATGTATTCTTCAGGTACAACACAGCAACCCAAACTTGAAATCATAATGATTAAAATGAACAAACAAATAACAGAGATGCAGACGTCAAAAGTCAACCATACAACACAAAAGAGAGAAATTGACCACGGTGCAGAAGGGCAGCAATGCACATTGCCAAGCATGATGGACAAACTGGCATGTTGCCCAACCACCCAGCACTTCCGAAATGCTCCAAGGGGCACGTCACCTGTGGAGGGAAATTGAAAGTGCCATCATGGATGGAGGTGGTAACCTTAATGCTGGAGATACGCAGAGCCCATTTCAAAATTATGTTTGGGGCCCTCTTTAAGATTGCACTTCAATGTTGTAGTGCAAGGGTTTGGACTGCAGAAAGGCTGTGGAAAAATGGCAAATTTGTTTTGGGGCACAATCAGTTTTAGTTGGTGCAGTTTTGAATCCTATGAGCAAATATCTGATCACATAATCAATATATTTTAGGACATGGGAAGGATGATTGTAGTGCAAAATAGGTAAAGGACTTCCTCTGGTTAAGACATCTGTGGGGTGCATACGTTATAATGGATTTTAAGCTACATAATGCAAATTCAAATGGGAGAATGGCCTGGTGTTATCTTTGAGGGTGCATAACATGAGCCCCACCTTGAACTTCAGTACCCTCTATGCACATTCACGGCCCCACAGCAAAGAGCTAGAAGCTGGGTTAAACATGTCTGTAAAAATACCTTTAGAGAGACCCTTCTTGCGGCAGCAAATACACATTTAAAGAGACACCGGGCCTTACTGCAGGTCCAGCGGTAACCTGCGGTGCTGCAGGCGGATTGCTGTCAGACTCGTAACACAGTTTCTGGCACCTGAGATCCCAGTGCCACCGGGACATCAGGCGGCGGAAAGTGTAAGTCCCCATGCCCATGGAGTCCCATAGGACTCCATGGGAATGTGGACACGGAAGCACCGGCACCGTTTCGAACGGTGCCGGCGCTTCTGTGAAAACTCTGCAGCCGGGTGCCATTATGCCCGGCAGGTCAGACCTGTTGTAGTGTAGTGAGTTGTAGTGTAGTGTGTGGCGATCCGGAAAGGGTGCTGGTAGGTTCCGACTGGCACCCTTATTTCCAGACCGCTACACTTGTAATGAGGCCTACAGTCTTTTATTTGTGTAGACTGAGACTTCACATGGCAATATGTGCATACGATCTGTATCAGGTTGTGCCTTGAGTTCGTGGAAAACTCCTGGCTAAAGCATTGCAGGATGCGTGTGACTTGCGGATTGTGAATGTACATGTTTTTTGGCCTCTGCACAGCAGCCAAAACAAAGGCAGCTTGACGGGAGCTTAAATCCTAAAATGATCATGAAAGGAAAGCTACTAAGCTTTCTTTGTCACAGGCAAAGGAGGCCCCTCAAGATGTGGGGACCATTTTAGTTCAAAGGCTGCCATGTCCTGATGCCGGCCCTATTGTGATACAATTTGCTGTGATCTCACTTACATATATGGTTCAACTTAACAACTGTCTAGAGAACCTCAGTTCACCAAGACATGTTTTATTCTTGATGTACAGGACTCTGATACAGATCCAAGAACTGATCCTTCAGCGTTCAGCTTCCCGCTATCACACGAACGTAGGATGACATAATGAACGCAGAGCGCCACCCCAGTGGCAACACCTCAACTCCCAAGCCTTGTGTCACGTGCCTCTGCACACTATTTGCTCACGCAGACAGCACACGATGTGTGTGAGTAACCCTATCAAGCCACACATTTGCACCCCAGAGGAAATCATGTGTAGTGTAGCACTGGTTCTGCTGATAGCTGCATCTGCAGTGCTTTACGTCATAGTTTATTTTGCCAGGTGGAGGGCCCGAAGAGTTAGAGTTGGTAAAAATAGATTTACAATAATACGAAAAGCAGGCTTTAAAATATTTTTTAAAAAAACAAGGTTCATGCACTGTGCACCCATCTACATTTTGAGGCTCAAAAAGAACATGGCAGACTTCAAATGGAAAGGAGGCAGAAAGAGAGACAGTCATCTCTTGTATTGCTGGCCTCTGCTCAGATCACCAAGTAAAGACAACAGCCATGACCTTATTGAACAGATTATTAAAACACATATGTTTTGGGATAAGGTAGAGCTCACTATATGTCTAAGGGATATTCAAAGATACTGAGGGGGCTTATAACCAAATAATGCAACAAAGCGGAGCACCTAGTTCTTTTATATGGTCACATAATTTCAAGATGACTTGAAATCCACTTTTGATGTAGGTTAGGCGGTACTGACTGCCACCTCCTTATCCCCTTTAATACTTGGTCTCGTGCTTTCTACAGGTCAAGAGATGCCCCAGTTGTTGAAATGTATACAAAAAGTAAAATTTGGTTGAAAAACACTAATCTGAGGCTTGCAATCTGTTGCAATTTTTTTTTTTAAACCATTAAATAGAATGCATTCACAAATAATTGTGTGGCTTAAAATAATGGTTAGCATGCATATAGAAGCCAACTCTCCTGTGTTAAACTCCAGCAATGCACAAAATAAACAGATTACCATAAACAGTTCCTTACCAATGAATCACTACATGAACAGTTCCTTACCAATGAATCACTACATGAACAGTTCCTTACCAATGAATCACTACATAACCAGTTCCTTACCAATGAATCACTACATAACCAGTTCCTTACCAATGAATCACTACATAACCAGTTCCTTACCAATGAATCACTACATAACCAGTTCCTTACCAATGAATCACTACATAACCAGTTCCTTACCAATGAATCACTACATAACCAGTTCCTTACCAATGAATCACTACATAACCAGTTCCTTACCAATGAATCACTACATGAACAGTTCCTTACCAATGAATCACTACATAACCAGTTCCTTACCAATGAATCACTACATAACCAGTTCCTTACCAATGAATCACTACATGAACAGTTCCTTACCAATGAATCACTACATGAACAGTTCCTTACCAATGAATCACTACATAACCAGTTCCTTACCAATGAATCACTACATGAACAGTTCCTTACCAATGAATCACTACATAACCAGTTCCTTACCAATGAATCACTACATAACCAGTTCCTTACCAATGAATCACTACATAACCAGTTCCTTACCAATGAATCACTACATAACCAGTTCCTTACCAATGAATCACTACATAACCAGTTCCTTACCAATGAATCACTACATAACCAGTTCCTTACCAATGAATCACTACATAACCAGTTCCTTACCAATGAATCACTACATGAACAGTTCCTTACCAATGAATCACTACATAACCAGTTCCTTACCAATGAATCACTACATAACCAGTTCCTTACCAATGAATCACTACATGAACAGTTCCTTACCAATGAATCACTACATAACCAGTTCCTTACCAATGAATCACTACATAACCAGTTCCTTACCAATGAATCACTACATAACCAGTTCCTTACCAATGAATCACTACATAACCAGTTCCTTACCAATGAATCACTACATAACCAGTTCCTTACCAATGAATCACTACATGAACAGTTCCTTACCAATGAATCACTACATGAGCAGTTGCTTACCAATGGATCGCTACATGGCGTCGCACACACCATTTTGTAGTTCAGAGGGAAGGGATCTGATTCAATCAAGTGCTCCAATGGCAGCTGGAATTCTGCTCTGTGCTGACCCAAGCAGCGGCATGGCATTGCGACAACACAAGCAACTGTAATATGAAATTGCAGTTGGGTGGTGATAGCATTTTCTTATTTAATGGGGGTGTGTGGTCGGATCTACGTGATCCGACCGTGGCTGATTTGCCCAGAAAGTTTGCATGAGAAAGGTTTGAACCACCAAAGGTTTGCACCTTTCTCATGCAAACACACGTACATACCCACACCCACAACACACCCATGACACCCCCACACCCCCAACATAAACAAACCCCACTTACCTTTTTCTTCACGCTGAGTCCCTGCGGCACCAGTTCCCTTTCACTCCAGTGATCGGGAACCGGCCCCGCAGGGTCCTTTTTTTTTTTTTTGTCTTTTACACAGGCTGCAGGGGTTTCCCCCACAACTCCCGCTCACTATACTGTGAAGTATATAGCTCACTATACTGTGAAGTATAGTGAGCGGGGTGTTGCGGCGGACACTCCCGCAGCCCCCGTTTTTTTTTCTACTTACCCGCAATGCTACCATCAAAGGTTCGAACTTTTGGTGTTCGAACCTTTGGTGGTAGCATTTTTAGACCTTTTTGTACATGCGACCGTTTAGATACGGTCAAAACGTACAATACCATGTGGTCACTAGTAGACTGTAATAAGGATATTGTTTATAGGCTTTTATTATGGATATAAATGGCTTCCTGGGTGATTCCAGTTTCAAGTCCAAAAAATATTGAGAAAGACAGCCCACCACTGCTACCACACATCTCAATACTCTTTCCAACATGCCGCTCTGTCTCCATAGATTCTTGGTCCTCTATCCTCGTTGGTGGCGTGTAAGCATCGGCAGTGGAAGAAACACCACAGACGCCTGACGGTTGATCAGTGGCGTCATTAGGGGGAACACGCTTCACCTGCTGACAAATTACATTTCTTCTCACCAAGGGAATCTTCTATCCAGGCATGGGCATGGTTTTATTTACATTGAGCAAACATTCCAACAGGCAACTACACGTTGAAATCTAGCGTGCAGTGATCAGAAGGACGTGTTCCTAGAAGAATATTTTCACTTTCCATCTGAAACTCAACAAATGATTGATGCGGCAAACATCATCCAGGCAGTGGTCGAAGTGAGCGGGAGCGGTTTGGAGCGGTGCTCCTC
Source organism: Ambystoma mexicanum (assembly GCF_040938575.1). Classification (NCBI taxonomy): domain Eukaryota; kingdom Metazoa; phylum Chordata; class Amphibia; order Caudata; family Ambystomatidae; genus Ambystoma; species Ambystoma mexicanum. The sequence goes on from NC_090935.1 coordinate 1,435,810,163, forward strand.
TACTTTTTTTAATGAAGTTGTACTGTTCCTATACTTTTATTTGTTTTTAAAACCATTCCGGAATGGTTTCGTTTTAAAATAAAAGTGTAGGAAGCAGTTGAAACTTGCACTTCAGGGCCCTGCACTGAACATTCCCTTGAACAGCAGGTGCGTTTGTTTGGGGGTTTGTATTGTGTGTGGGAGGGGGGTGACAATGGGGTTTGTGTGGAGCGGGCAGGCCAGTAGGGAACATAGTTCCGCTAATTCTTTTCATGTACTTCGATCACTGCCTCCGGGAATGTGTTCCATGGAAAGAGCTCCAGAAAGTCTTGACACGTTTAGAGAGGTGTGTTGGTTTAGGAGGGCAGAGATAATACCTTTGCTCTTGGATTGTGTGCTTGGAGGCGCAGGTTACCAGAGGGCTTGGTGGGTCGGGGTGAGAGTCTCAAAGGCGAGGTATCCCGGATCATTTCTGGCTTATAAAACATTAAAGTCATCCTCCGTGGCACCTTACACAATAGCAATAGACTATTTGCAGATTTGTCAAATGAAGACTCAAACGGACTCCTTTGGGGAGTCATTTTGTAATGAATCTGTGCCACACTGCATCAAACGTTACAACATAACAAGAATAGAGCGACGTCTGGAAGCCTGAGCTTGATCACCTGAAATAGCACAAGCAAAGAGTCTCTGAAAATACTCCTCTTCAGAATCAGGCCCCATTTTCGGCTATTCTTAAATGTTGCGCGCCAATGAACCTTCCAGAATCCCAGCTAGGCATGTGTCCGACCCTTCCTAGGCTCTACATAATGAACGTGAGATGCCAAAGGGCGGGAAGCTTGACTAGCTAATGAGAGATGGCAGATTTCTAACACAAATGATTGATGATGGAATTGGGAGTGGACACTGGTATATGCCAGAGGGCAGATATGCATAGAGAAACATGTCACATCCTGCGTACTTAGAAAGGTACATTTCATATTTTGGAACTAGCTATCCCCAAAGAGCACTTTGGTGAAACCATATTTGATGGGTCGTCAGTGAGTTTGAAGAAGATGGGCTTTTGCTTTGCAAGGAGGTACAACCAACAATGAGGAGGTTCCTCTCTTTACGGGGCACAAGAAAAATCAGCTGCCCAATGCCCATTTTGGCATTAGATGCCAATAGCCAGTAGACATTTCCATTCTTTGCACAACATACAGCTATTGATTGAATAATCACGGGATACGGTGTCCTTTCATCGCCTGCAATTTCATCCCCTGACATTTTAACCTGTACATTACAACGAATATGCCCATCACATTTTTTAGGGGGGGTGGGAAAGGCACATAAGGGTTTGGAGGCTAGGGAATAGCTATAAATAATTGGTGGACAGGGGCTCGGGGGAGGTAAATAAATAAATAAATAATCGATGAGCGTTTTTGTTAGAATGTACACGTTAAAATGCCAGGGGGTGAAATTGCAGGCGATGAAATGACATAGAACCTGATCATGGCAGGCAGCATGCTGGCATGTTCACTGGCAGCTGCCAAATGTAACAGAAAGGGTCTCAGAATACATTACTGATGCACAGAGGATTACCAAATGGGCACATTGTTCTGACGCTGAGGGAAAGAGCTAGGTGAGAGGCCTCTTCATGATATGCACCCTGTGTCTGGATCAAGTTACCAACGCAGAGCTAACTAGCCCTACGCTTCCAGAAGAATCTGAAGACCCTATTCTTCATGGAGCATCCTGAACTCAAATATTACTTTTGCCCCTGTGGATGGGATGTCATTTCACCAAAATGCCAGGGGTAGCGGAAGTGACATCACATGATCCCTGACCTCTGATGACATCACAGGAAGTGATGTAATTTGACCCCGCCCCAAAGTGACATTACGAGAAGCGATGGAACACAACCTCTCACCCAACGACAAAACAGGAAGTGGCATCACATAGCATTGTTTGTGAGTACACTACGAAAAATATGTTTAGGATATCACTGTAAAGTGATAAACATCTCATACAAAAATGGATCACCACTTGTATCGTTAATATCAGTGCGTATAGGCCCAGATTACCAAATCAATGTGAATGCAAGCAGACATCCATGGCCAAACGATATTGATGGGTTATTATATAGCACTCATGCTTAAGTGCTTCATTTAGAACAAATATACATGCAATATCACCCAACCTGTGTTGGTACTCATTTATCAACCTCAGCAGGATGAAAGGCTGAGTTGACCTTGCTGGGAGTCGAACCTGCAACCTGCAGATTGCACACACATTGCAGCAGCCAGCGCTCAACCCACTGAGCTATCTTACCAGCTATAGCCATCAGAAAACCAGCCACTCCAGAAACAAAGAGCCACATGCTGCTGGCCACAGCCCATGAGCATTAATGTAAAACAGGTAACAAGGGAGACCGCAGGGGTAGACCCCTGGTGACCCCTAAATGACGTCCATGTGTGGATCCCCCTTGCCTCAACCTACCCATCCCAGCTCCTCTGCCACCCCCACATCACCCCACATGTAACCCACTAGGAGCATCTTCTGCATCCCAAATAGGTTTGCTCTCCAGAAATCCCCCACATACACAGATTATATATATATACATATACATATATATACACATATATATATATACATATATATATATATATATATAGGCTGTTGTTCAAAATCACTTTTCTGTTAAATATTTGTATTAAAAGTTTTAGTATAACAATGGATCAATCCATACAGATGTTATTAATAAAACATCCATATAACCATATAATTACTGTGGTATTGAAGATTATAAATGAGTAAATAAATTCATAGTAGACAACTGAACAATTTAATTAGGCGAAGAAAAAAGACAATACAGAAACAGAAGGGAGAGAGGGATAAACAACGTAATAGCAATACCATTCAAATATGAGCAAGTTAAGGCGGTTTTGCAACGTTCATACATTTAACTTGTTTAAATATGAAGCATGAAGCATTCAAGTTATTTAAGAAATCTGTAAAGGGGAACCATTTTGAACAAAATGTGTCATATTCTGTTACAGATTTAGAGCAACATCTTTCGGTTTTAGGAATGAAATATATGTGGTTCCACCATAAGGAAACGGTTCTATGTGACTATAACGAATACATTACAGAGATGGATGTTTCAACTAAAACAAAAACAGAGTAAAAATATCATGTTTTTTTCTTCTTTTTGGCGTGGTCCTCCATTCACCCCATTTCCCGGTGTGTTTAAGCCCACCCAACCCCCTCCCACCTGTTTAACCCCCTTACCTCACCCCATCTATATTTCCACAAAGATTCAGTGTTTGTTTCGCTGTTGTTTTGTTATATATTCCCTCTCTATAATGTTTTCTCTGTAATCGCTGGATGAATAAAGAAACAGCTAATTCCTTAGAGGATTTCCAATTAAGTGTAATGTGATAGGGCCATTGATCCAGCCCTGTCAGGGATGGGAGGGAGCCTTACCCCAACAACCCTGGGTGCCAGAAAATGGCTAGACAGGCCTCCTTTCACCATCTCCTTACCTGCCAGGACGGTACCATGGCAGGACCTGGCATCGTGCTGCATAACATCCTCGCAAAAAAAAACACAGACCAGAAAAGAAGAGGCAGCTCACAAGGGAAACGCCCTAATACAGCAAAACTGTGTAAAAAAGGGGGTGGAGCTTAAATCCCTTAAGTAACCTCCAAAGCCCTCCCCTGTAACACCCCTTGAAAGCAAGGTAAGACATTGGTTGAGTAAGTGGCCAATCCAGAGAGGGGGAGGGATGTATAAAAGGGAGCTTGGGAATTGTTTGATGTGGGCTGCAGTTGGGTGTGGACCGTCTGCAGAGGAAGACATCCAAGCAACCAGAGGTGGCGCGAGCAACTGGAGGGCGGAGGCTATTGTTAAGGAGGAGGTCTGTAGAGTGTTTGTGTGTGAGAGAGAGAGGAGTGTAAGCAGAAGACGTAGAGTAGGAGTAGTGGAGTGGGGCACTAGTGGTGGAGGTGGTGGTGGGAGTAGCCAGTGCAGAACTTTAGTTGTAGAGGGGGAGTTAGTATCCCATATCCCTGTCTGTCTATAATAGTGAGAGAGGGGTGCGCGGCACCATATCCCTGAGTAACTGGGAAGGTAGTAGAGAGAGCTAGTGGTAGTGGTAGTAGCGAAGTGGGAACAGTAGTCATGTAAGTAGCAGGAGGAACAACACTGAGTGGGAAAACAGAAGTCATTATTTGAGGAACAGTAGGAGGTGAAGTAGAGTGAGAGGACAAAGGGAGAAGAAGGACCAGAGCTAGAGGAGTAGTTGGAGATAAGTGGTAGTAGGACAGGGGTGGGAAAAGGAAGTAAGATCGATGGGTGGAGGGGGAAGGGAGGAGGGGGAAGGGAGGAGTGTGAGACTGGAGGGACAGTGACGTGGTGGGAGGAGAACAGTTAGAAGGTTCAGTATAGTAAAGGGTCAGGAGTGAGAGGATGTGAAAGGTGTGAGAGTGACGCTGGGTGAAAGAAGGCACTCTTCCCTATTCCCGGAGAGACTAACCAACGATAGGAGAGGGAAAGTTAGAAACTCCTTAGGGACACAGCCAGCATTTTAGGGAAAACACCTATAGTCATAGTTAGAAGAACAGATAGGTGTTACCGATCGGTACGGACGTCTAGGGATGCGAGGTGAGCTCCAGGCCCGAAAAGTTGAGAGTGGAAAGGGCCGGCCTTAGCGCCAAAGTTCCCAGCCCATTAGGCCCTGAGTAATCGGAAGAGGAAAAGAAACCAGCCATTCCAATAATTAAGTTTAATAAACACCCTTGGAATTGGCATTAGGCGTCAGCGTGTTTCTTTGTGGCGGGCCGCCCCCTCACAGAAATCGTACAAAAAGTATTGGTAAATAATTTATTATATAGACTTCAAGATGTAATACCCCTGATATTGCCGAGAGATCCTAAAAGTACAGACGATAGAGATAAGGCTGCTGAAAATGTAAAAGAAAATCTTCTGCATAAGAGACCACACTTGTAACCAAAAATCATAAACAGAGTTGCACTTGAATATCAGCTGCAAAACGTTAGCATTAGGAGATAGACAAGACCAACACAAATTCGAATCATGTAAAGAAAATCTAGAATTCCTACTCTTTTTAATCTGTGTCAGTCCTAATTTTACCATCTTCTCACATGCTGCAACACAATGATTGTTTCCTACTATGGTTTTGCTGATTGACCTTCCATTCACTTTCATTTTTCAGGGAAGCACACTGTTAGCTTTGAGATTTGCTCACTTTATAGAAGAGGCCTGATTTATACATACTAGTACCTGGTATACTTAACAGGCACCCTTTCATCTTCCAATTTATAAACTGCCTCCCTTTACTTTTATTCTCAACTCACCTAAGACTGAAGTCTCTACTTCCCAGCCAAACAAGCTATCTCTTTTTCTCCCTCTCTTCTTCTCTTCTCTCCTTACTACCTTCCTTACTCTGCATCCACTCATTACCTTGGTGTCATCTTCGACCCATCACAAAACTTCTCACTCTTCTTTTCCAAATCTGCCACTGCCGCCAGACTCAATATCAGAAAAATCGGCCATCTGCTTTCTTTCAATACTGCTAAACAGCTGATCACCTCCTTAGTCCTTTCTAGATCTGACTATTGTTTCATTCTCCTCTATGTCCTTCCCAAATATGCTTTTTCGGCTCTGGATGAAGTCCTCAACTTCGTGGTCCGCACACTTTTCAAACTTTCTTGCTTTACCTCTGCTTGTCGCCAGATTAGCTGACTATCTATGAAACAAACAGCTAAGTATAACATTCTTCTCATCATCTTCAGAACTATCCATGGACTCACCCCACCCTACCTGCCTGATCATCTCAATCCCTATTTTCCTCCTCACACGCCTGTGTCCTAACATTCTACAACCCTACAGCGGTTTTCTGTCACCCCTCCATTCCTAATTTAGCACCCCCTCTACCATCCCATTCCTATGTTATTCTGTCCTGTGCCCGTCCCGGGTTTATTTTTCGACCTTCCCCTGAAACATTTGGTCTTCAAGTCACATTATCTCACCCCATTGTATAGAACCCATGTACTCTGCGCTCTGTTATCAATGGTAAAGTTTGTAACCGTTTTTGTGCCAAAAATGTATTGCTTTCCCTGTGATTTTTATAAATAAAATAACGTTGATGTTTAAAGCTTCCCATTGGTTGAAATCCACAATATGATTTGATATGATATGCCAAAGTGGCCACTGACATATCGACTAACCCACTCAGCACCCAGAAGGGCCTGAAACAGGCCTCCGGTTTCCAGCAGCATGGTTGGCTGCCTTTACATCAAATGGGGATACTACCCCGGAACAGGCAGGCACAGCCCGTCCATTTCGAAGGGGCGTTTCAAATGGTCATGATGCTTGTCTTGGCCTATCCTGGACAGTCCGGCATGCTGGCCGCTCCCTCCGCCTGCAGTATGCCCAGCAACAACAGTTGACCAGGACACATCAGCAGATCGACTGAAACAACTGTGCATGCACACATCCATTCCAAGGTAACACTGCTGCAACTTTGCATATTACTGGCCTTAACTGCATTACTGTCGCCAATGCCAGCGATAGTATCAGTAATAACTTGATGCCTATACCGCTGACAACCTTTTTCCTCCACCTCATCCACGAAACTGCAGTCCTTACAACCTACAATCCGAACTGCAGTAAACTGCCCCCTGTTCTTACTGCCGCATTATGTAGCCCACAACTACACCTGCCCACCAAATACCTTGTCCCTTTAGAGCCTCCGTCAGCTACTGCCATCGAGATCTCTAGACCCCAGGCCACTGTAAGCATGCCCCACCGCCCAGCCATCCTCGTAGCTCCCAAACGTCTCCAAGCAAGGTAGCAGCTACCATGTTCTCACCTAGCCAACCTTCAAAGCATCTACCTCTCTCACTGTTACACTGTGGTCTCATTAAGGCTAGATCTATACCAGCACATGCCCTAGATATTGCCCTAGCAAAAACTGATTGGAAAAAATCTCCAACTGAAGCCAAGAAATGAGTGTCTTCACATGCTGCCAAACACTATAAGAAAGTCAAAACTCGCTGCTAAAGCCTCCACCTACTACGGCTGCATAACCAATACAAAATCAGACATTTGTGAGGTATTTGTCACTCCTACAAACCCCTCAACCACTATCCTGAAAGATGATTCCTGGTGTACCATGATTCAGAACGCCATGCTCACTAAAAGTGAAACCATACATAAAAAAATTAACACCAACCAAACCCTCCTCAAACTCTCTCCCCCTCTTACACCTGACAACTCTCTCTGCCCCAGCCCTTTACCCCTGCCCTTGTTCCATTTCTCTGATGTCTCAGAAGTTGATGTCAAATCAATTGTAAAAGTGACATTTTCCTTGTAGCCCCGATCAAAGACTGCACAGAAATCTTGGTACTCTTCATTGCCTCCTCCATTAATGCTTCTTTAACCACCAGCATTGTCAACACCAGCCTTAAAGAAGCATGAGTTCTCCCCTCTTTAAAAAACCCTTGCTTGATCATACGATCCCTACTAACTAACACCTGATAACAACCGTTCCCTTTCTACTAAAGATTCTGGACAGAGATGCTTATGTACAAATCCAGACCTACCTGGAAGATAATCCATGTGCCAGTCAGGTTTCCGGCGCAGGCCATGCGAGGGCTGTGTCAGGGTGCGAGTCAGCTGCAGGACTAGGAGGAGCAGAGAACGTAGAGGCAAAGGTGTCCACTGACACTCGCTTCATGGGCCAAATGACCGAGAAGGAAGGTGGCTGTGCTGGGGTAGGCTTTGGTTGAGGGACAAGAAGTTTCAGGTGAGAGGAGAGCAGAACGTGTTCAGTCCAAAAGAGAGGAGTGGTGAGAGGGTTAAAGAGGGGGATGTCTGAAAAGATGAAAACATCCAAGGTGTGTCCAGCAGAGTGTGTCAGAACAGACAGTAGAATGGAATTGGAGAGAGAGTTGCAAAGGTTGCCGAAGAGCCCAGAGGAGGGATTGGAAGCATCCATGTGGATGTTGAGGTCTGAGAGGAGGAGAAGTTGAGAGGTCGAGGCAAGGAGAGAAGAGGAGAGGTCAGCCCATTCTGAGAGGAAGAGGGCGACCTGGCCAGGTGGGCTGTAGTTGGTGTCCACAGTCAGGGAGAAGCCAGGAGAAATAGAGCACCTGTAGACCAGGCATTGAAAGTAGGCGAAGGCCTGCATAGGAATGACAGATGCAGGGACCCACTCCTGAAAGATCAGGGCAACTCCACCTCTGGGCCAGTTGATTCTGGGCTCAGAGAGGATCTTGTAGCCCACAGGTAGGAGGGTGTGAAACCTCATGACAGCGCTGGCCATGAACCATATCTCAGTGAGAGCGACCACATCCAGGTCAAGGTTTTATAGGAGGTGGCAGATGTTAGAGGAGTGTTTGACCGTAGAGCAAGATTTGAGAGTAGTGACGTTGAGCAGGTTGCCACTTTGAAAGACTTCTGGGGTGGGGTACAGGAGTGAGGTACAGCCAGTGGAGGCAGTATAGGGGCCAGAGAGTGGGCAGAGGCAGTAGACGGAGGTGTCAAAGGGGTAATAGCGGAAGAGGAGTTGGGTGCCAGAGAGCGGCGGAGGAGGAGGGAGTAGGCAGAGCAGCCAGAGAGGTGTTAGATGGGGTAGTAGTAGAAGGGAAGAAGTTGATAAGAGGCGGGAGACGTCTCCTATCAAGCAGGAGGAGATTGGGCCAAGAGCCCTGTACCATGGTGGTACCATTTAGATCGACATTGATGATGGTCTTGGAGGAATGGAAGAAGGCCAAGAGGACTTCCCACCAGGTGCCACAATTAATGGGGGTGGAGCAGAAAGGAGAGAGAGAACAAACACCATATGAAGGGTCCATAGGTATGGAAAGGGAACTACAAAGAAGATGTCGGTGAGAGTCTGTCTGGAGGAAGCACTGATGTAGGTATCAGCGAAAGGGAGGCCTTGAACTTCTTCCTTCCAGACTTTGGGAGAGGGCTAGGATAGTAGATAGAGTAACAGTTTAGAAGGTAGGAGAAATTGAGAGCAGCATAGAGGGTGCGAGGAGGAAAGAGGGGAGAGAGAGAGGAAAAAGAAGCACAGTCCTGAGCCACGCACCACAGGAAGCACCAGAGGGTGAGGGTTCACACAGAAGGAGACACAAGCAGGTAACATATCACAAGGGGAATGCAGGAAACAGGGGTAGTGGCCAACAGAGATCAATAGCCAGGGGCCAGTGGCCACAGCAGACACCAATAAGCCTAACAGTAGTCAGCAGTAGGGTGTGCAGAGATAGAGCAAGTTAAAGGGCATTTAAGTTGACGTACATGCACTGCAAGAAACACCCAGATTCAACTTCCCCAGTAGAGGGAAAAAGGCCTAGTTTTGAACCCAAAAGCAATGCAAACACAACAGCAATGCAAAATCGCCCAGATTTGACTTTCCTAAACGAGGGGAAAAAAAGTCCTAGTTTTCAACACAACAGCGATGCAAACAAAACAGCAATGTAAACACACTCAGATTTGACTCCCTAAAAAGAGGGGAAAAGGCCTCGTTTTTAACACAACAGCAATGCAAACAAAACAGCAATGCAAAAACACCCAGATTCGACTTTCCAAAAAGAGGGAAAAAAAGGCCTAGTTTAAAACACAACAGTGATGCAAACACACCCAGATTTGACTTTCCTAAAAAGATGGAAAAAAAGGCCTAGTTTTTAACACAACAGCAGTGCAAAATGCGACTTTCTTAGTGAGATGAGAGAGGTGGCTCAACAATACAGTTCATGTATATGCTTAAGGGTGGGGAGACATGAGAAGTAAGAGTAATTAGAGGGGGGGTCAGCTTAGTGGGGCCAGTGATTGCTGCCTCCCCTGTCTGCAGTGCACTTACATTGTCAGTCGAAGCAGGTTGGCAGCTGCAGGCTTCACGCTTTCCCGGTGGACACGAACTGGAGCTGCTTATGTAAGAGCTGCCCTTTGCCTTGGGGCCCTTGACCGCAGGGGTCTGCCACAGGCAGTGGGGCTGCCGTGAGAGTGAAAGTTAAGTAGGGCGTAGTGCCCAATCAGGGGCGGGGACGGGCAGAGGGAGGGGGCAGAATTCACTGAAATGCTGGCATTCCATTGTAAGATGTCACAATGAGCAGCAGCAGCCCAAGGTTCACAGACGTATATACTTGTGATACTGAAAACTTCAGGAGACGGTGGATGCCAAAACAATATTTTATTCTAATGGGTAAAGGGTCCTTAACAAAACAAAGAGTATCGTCCTCTGGTTTCCTTCACCAGTGATTGACCCTTCCAAAGTAGATTTGAAGCAGTTCCCAACTTTATCCTATCTCGTGGTATCCGGATAGGCCCACCACTCCGATCTTCGTTCCTCGTCCTCTTCTCTTTCCTGGAAAATGAGAGCACCCTGTCAGTTTCTTTTGGCGAGCTTTTAAAGGGTTCCCTAGGTTTAAGTCCCCACCAATCAGCATCAGCTTTGCCTGGCTTACGCCTTATTGGCTGCTGAGGGTTTGTCCCGCCTCCCTTAAAGGCTGCCGTGTTAGCGTACGCCTTTTCCTGTTTCCCGAGACCTGGGAAATGCCGGAGCTGATCACGTGATCGCAGCCGCGATCGCGTTGTGTATGGGCGTGCTCTGGGTGCCTTCCAGCCGCAGCCCGCTCCGGGGCGGCCGCGGGGCACGCCACGCTGAAGGGCCGGTCGCCCCCACACCAGGCTGCCATGGAGTGCCTGCGCCCCCGTCCCCCCTCCTTCGGGATCGGGTCTCCCGTCAGGTGAGCGCAGCTGTGACGCGCCGCAGTTCCGAGCCGCGGCTCGCGCTTCCTCGCTCTCGGCGCTCATGACAGCCGAGAGCGAGGGAGCCGACCCGCGGCTCTCAGGGCCCCCGATCGCCGCTGTAGCCAACATATGCTGCCGGCGCCGAGGCGCATCCCCACACATCCCCACCCCAGTCCCAGGCCGTTCGGGCCGGGAAGCACACCTAGATAGGTAGTCGGCCACCAGCTGAAACCTGGCTGGTTTGTGCAATGTAAGGAAGTCAAAAGGCTGAAGGGAGAGGAACCAGCGGAGCACCCTCTGGTTGGTATCTTTATGTTGTGAAAGCCACTGCAAGGGGGCGTGGTCCGTGTACAAGGTGAACCGGCGACCCAGTAGGTAGTATTTAAGGGAGTCGATGGCCCATCGGATGGCCAAACATTCCTTCTCAATGGTTGAATAGGCAGCCTCATGAGGCAGCAACTTCCGGCTGATAAAGCATACAGGACGTAGGGCATCCCCCCGGTCTTGTGAGAGTACAGCCCCTAAACCTTGGTTCGAGGCGTCAGTTTGCAGGTAAAAATGTTTTTGAAAGTCCGGGCAACAAAGTACAGGATTCGATGAAATCCTATGTTTCAGGAGTTTTATGGCGTTCAGGGCGTTCGGGTTGTTGGTTAGGTTCGGAACACCTTTGAGCCTTAAAGCATCGGTCAAGGGGGCAGCCACCGAGGAGAAGTCAGGTATGAACCTCCTGTAATATCCAACGAGCCCCAAGAATGCTCGGATCTGTTTCCGGTTGGTGGGAGTCGGAATATCTTGTATGGCCTGTGTCTTGGATAGTTGTGGTTTTAGGACACCCCCACCTACTATATGCCCCAGGTATTTGGTTTCATGCGTTCCGATCGTGCTTTTCCTTGGGTTAATATGCAAACCAGCCCTATGCAGATCGGCAACCACTAGTTCCAGGTGGTTCATATGGGCTTCCCAGGACTTGCTATACACCACAATGTCATCCAGATAAGCGGCTGCATATCCGTCATGTGGACGTAAGATGATATCCATTAACCTCTGGAATGTGGCGGGGGCGCCGTGTAGTCCAAAGGGCAGGACCTTGTATTGATAGAGTCCCCTTGGCGTGGAAAAGGCAGTTTTCTCCTTGTCCTGAGAACGTAAGGGGATCTGCCAATATCCCTTGGTTAGATCTAGGGTGCTCAGAAAGAGGGCCGCGCCGAGGCCTTCCAAGAGTTCGTCCATCCGCGGCATAGGATATGCTTCGTATTGGGAAATTGTGTTTAATTGTCGGTAGTCCATACAGAAGCGGACGGACCCGTCCGGCTTGGGAACCAGGACTATGGGGGATGACCATACGCTGTTGGATGGCTCAATGATATCCATCCGTAGCATTTCGTCTACTTCTGAACTGATGACTCTTCGTCTGGCTTCGGGGATTCGATATGGCCTAAGCCTTATGGTTTTTCCGGGTTCTGTGTTGATCCCGTGTTCCAATATTCTGGTCCGACCGGGCAATGTAGAAAAAGCATTGGCATAGGGGAATAATTTGTCCATGACGTCTGCTTTCATGGTTGGGGAGAGGACATCGCCCCAACTGATGGCTTCGAGGGTGTCAGGAACAGTGTTCACGGTTTCCTCTGATTCTGGCTCCTCGGGTTCTGTGAAGGCACTCAGACTTGGTTCGCTCCACTCCTTCAGAAGGTTGATGTGATAAACCTTGTCGGTTGTGGTTCTATCAGGTTGATGCACCCGATAAGTCACTGGGCTGAGCACGTCCGTGATTTTGTATGGCCCTCTCCATCTGGCCAATAGATTTTTTGCAGATGTAGGCAGAAGTACCAGTACTTGGTCTCCGGGTTTGAAGGTCCTCATTCGGCTCCCTTTATTATAGTTCTTCTCTTGGGTTGTTTGAGCCTGGCTGAGGTTTGCTTCGGCCAAGGTACGCAGAGCTGTCAGATGGGTTTTTAGCTCCTCAGTATATTCAGTGAGTGATACCTCTCCGCTGGCTTCCCATTCTTCTTTCACCAGATCCAGTATCGTCCGGGGTTGTCTTCCGAATAGAAGTTCAAAGGGGGAGAAACCAGTGGAAGATTGGGGTGTATCCCGTAATACCATCAACACCAGAGGCAATACCCGATCCCAATTCTTCGCGTCCGGCCCTGTCACCCTCTTCAACATTTTCTTGATGGTCTGGTTATACCGTTCCACCAGTCCATCGGTCTGGGGATGGTATACTGAAGTTCTCATTTGCTTGATCTGGAGATTCTCACATATTTGCCGTAGGAGGGTGGACATGAAATTCGTACCCTGGTCTGTGATTATTTCCGAAGGCAAACCCACTCGTGCAAAAAACGGAATAAGCTGATCACACAAAACTCTGGCAGATGTCCCCTTTAGGGGAAACGCTTCCGGGTATCGGGTGGCATAGTCGACAATCACTAACAGATATCTATACCCCCTGCTAGCGGGTTCCAAGGGCCCGACAATATCCATGCCTATCCTCTGGAAGGGAACTGTTATGAGAGGCATTTTCTGTAGTGGCGCCTTTGCTGGTAGGGCACCGCTGGTCAATTGGCATGTGGGGCAGTTTTTACAGAACTGCGCCACTTCCCCGTATATGCCCGGCCAGTAAAACCGCTTCAATAAGTTCTGCTGGGTCTTGAGGGAAGCCATATGGCCGCCACAGGGATGGTTGTGGGCCAGTTGTACAACTATGTCCCGATGGTTTTTTGGTAGCACCAATTGCTCTTTGGTGACTTCATCCTCGCCCTTATATCTTCGATATAGTAGACCCCGTCGTAATAGGAACCCTGGTCCCTTACTTAGATCGGGTTCCCCCTCTTGTGTTGCCCTTTCTCGTGCTATCCGTAGGGTTGGGTCAGTTAGGGTCTCCCTTCTAAGGGTGGTTTCATTCTCCTCCAAATTCCAATCGATGGGTCTGGTCATGTAACTAGCCTGACACCATTCCATCCGGGTTCGTCTTTTCCGTCCTGGTATAGGGGTCAGGGAAGCAGAGTCTGACGCTGGGACGTCGGAATCGCATGGAATTTTCTTTCCCTCCAGGGCATTTATGGCCTGTTCAAAGCCAGGCAGGTCGGTCCCTATTACTAGACACGGTAGGACGGCAGCCCTCAAGGGAGTGGTTGTGTCGTTTAGTTCTACCACCACATTCTTCATTGGATATCGCTTTACATCCCCATGGATACATCTAATGGGTACTGTTATATTAGACAAATAGGGAGCGTTACTCACGGTTGGTGATATGGCGGTCTGCCGGCTGCCGCTGTCGAGTAGAGCGCGCGATGGTCTGCCATCCACCCGGATGTCCACCACATAGGGACCCGGGAGGCTCTCCTCCGACCCAGGGCTCAGGTATCCGATGTCCATCGGTTCGGCTGGTCTCCTTCTAGGGCAGAACCTGGCTATATGGCCCCATTCATTGCACTCGTAGCATTGCGGTTGCTTGTATCCTGGTGCTGCCAATGGGTGTTTCTCTTCACCTCCTGGTCTTTTTTCTTCCGGTTTTCTGGAGCTGTCGTCGGTGTGTCTCCACCTCATGGGTAGGGTCCTACCACTCCGGAATGCCAGGGGGTCGGACATCGGGATTGCTATCCGGGCTGTTATTCCTGTTGGTTGTATCTTGTGGTGACCCGCCTTCTGGTATGCGGAGGCGATATCTACCGCCTCAGTCAAGGAGGGCCGGTGGTGCTGTCTAACCCACCTCTGCATTTGTCCTGGTAGGGCTTCGATGAATTGCTCCAGGATGATTTTGTCGAGGACGGGTTGATTCGCTGGGGTGGGAGGTAGCAGCCATTTTTCGACCAAGTCTTTTATACGATAGTATAGCTGGCGCGGGCTTTCCCCCACCCTGAGTCTGGTCTCTCTCAGCTGTATCCGGTACGCTTCTTCATCTAGGCCTAGACGATCCAGGACTGCGGCCTTAATTTCTCCGTAGGGAGTGCTGCCATTAGGGTTAACCGCCTGATAGGCACCCTGCATCACCCCGGATAGAAGGGGGGCGACATACTGTCCCCAGCGGTCGGGAGGCCATTGCGCATTCCTGGCGATCCTCTCAAAACTGGTAAAAAAGAAGGCAGGATCTTCCCCCTCCTTATATTTCTGGAGTAGAGCTGATGGCACCAATGGTTGGTTTCTGACGTTGGTCACCACATCAGTGAGACGGGCTATGGTCTCGTGTTGTTTGTCCTGGGCTGTGGTTTGTATGTTGCCCTGCAGCTGGATGGCCTGCTGGAAGGCTTGTCTATCGGCAGCCGCCTGTTGGGTTTGCAGCTGTATTAATTGTTGTAGTTGCTGCTGTCCCTCCGATAGCGTTTTGATTAGGGCCTCCATGACGTTGTCAGTAATCCCACCTTCGTCGCCAGTGTGATACTGAAAACTTCAGGAGACGGTGGATGCCAAAACAATATTTTATTCTAATGGGTAAAGGGTCCTTAACAAAACAAAGAGTATCGTCCTCTGGTTTCCTTCACCAGTGATTGACCCTTCCAAAGTAGATTTGAAGCAGTTCCCAACTTTATCCTATCTCGTGGTATCCGGATAGGCCCACCACTCCGATCTTCGTTCCTCGTCCTCTTCTCTTTCCTGGAAAATGAGAGCACCCTGTCAGTTTCTTTTGGCGCGCTTTTAAAGGGTTCCCTAGGTTTAAGTCCCCACCAATCAGCATCAGCTTTGCCTGGCTTACGCCTTATTGGCTGCTGAGGGTTTGTCCCGCCTCCCTTAAAGGCTGCCGTGTTAGCGTACGCCTTTTCCTGTTTCCCGAGACCTGGGAAATGCCGGAGCTGATCACGTGATCGCAGCCGCGATCGCGTTGTGTATGGGCGTGCTCTGGGTGCCTTCCAGCCGCAGCCCGCTCCGGGGCCGCCGTGGGGCACGCCACGCTGAAGGGCCGGTCGCCCCCACACCAGGCTGCCATGGAGTGCCTGCGCCCCCGTCCCCCCTCCTTCGGGATCGGGTCTCCCGTCAGGTGAGCGCAGCTGTGACGCGCCGCAGTTCCGAGCCGCGGCTCGCGCTTCCTCGCTCTCGGCGCTCATGACAGCCGAGAGCGAGGGAGCCGACCCGCGGCTCTCAGGGCCCCCGATCGCCGCTGTAGCCAACATATGCTGCCGGCGCCGAGGCGCATCCCCACAATACTATGTAGTGAAATTAAAGTAAATATCTAACTTAAGAAAACCTTTTTTTAACCAATTAATGATTAAATTGCAATTTTGTACTTGGGAGATTTTAGAATAAAAGATACATCTACCCAAAATAGAATTAATTTAATGGGCTTTCCTACATTATTTCTTACATTGTTAGGATCTCAATTATATAGCCCCTAGTCAAATCTCTGGTCTGGAGCCATCCTCACTCCAGGTCCCATCTTGTCTGTCAAGTCTGCCCCAAGGTCATTCTCTTCTGCAAAGCCCCCCACTGCTCTGTGGTTTGCTCCTGCTCCTCACCATAATTGTTTTGGTGGTTGTGATTAATCAACTTCCGTTGGCACCAGTGGTCCAGGGATGAATATTGGTTTCTAAACCATCAATCAGCCCCACACCTCTAGTGCAGCAGAATGGATCCAAACAGATTGGAAACACAAGCAAATTATAAACCTCCTTGTCCAATTTTGGCAAAGAGGATCGAACGGCAGGCTCATCTCCGCTAGGTCGTGGATCGTTGGTTAGTTGCAACACAGCGAAAATACAATTATTACCCAATGATCAAAGGGACTGTCCAGTCAAGGTTGTGCAAAAATATCTAATTTTCTTATTATTCAAAAGCCAGTTCTAGCACACTACAAAATACAACCTACCCTGTAAAGGAATGCAGAGGACAGACAGTTTCAAGAAGGAAAATGGATACACTCTGGATACTGACAGGAGGGTAGTCGGTAAAGTAATTTTGCAATATTTCAAGGATACTTCGTTTCAGGGAGCAATAGGTCATAAAATGTCACTATTGTTCTTTGGAGAAGGACCAGGGGAACAGAACCACAATGTACATTGTGCTTGTAGAAGTCCTTGATGGTCCATTTCAGGGCACTTTGCAGCTTCTGCAACAGAATTCAAGATGGGAGACAGCTACGGGTACAAGCCAGTTCAGCGAGTGAGGCTGGACAGACGGCTGCAGGCTGGCCTACATGGCAGCTCAGGGTCAGTAATCATTGTCTCAGTGCTGGTTGGCGGGTCTGAAGCACTGGTCAAGGCATCTCGGACGGCATGAGCGACTGCGGCCTGACAACAGTCAGAAGTGCAGTCGGTTGCAGCTCGAGGGGCTCGACTGGCGCAAAAATGTCCTTTAAAGCGGATGCTGGTTGACGCTTGTTGATGCACTACTCCTAGCTTCTTCGCTGGGCTTGTGTCGTCCTTTAAGGCAGACTGCCCAAAGCTGAGGACAGTGTTGCTGGCACTGGCCTTGTCTTTGGTTCAGAGACTCTCTGACACTTCCCACCTAGGAAGCTTGCTTGCAGAGCCTAGGAGGTGTGAGGAAGGCATGGTATCAACATTAAGACAGACACAAGTGACCACAGTTCAAGGGTGTTTATTGAACTTGAACTTGAAAAAGGGTTTGAAAAATGCCTATCTAATCCTAAATCTACAGATGGGAGCAAGCCATGACCAAAACATAATAATAACGCAGTCCTAGTAATGTCTTATCAAAACAAAAGGGCTTATAATAATTAACCTATTGCCAATCCTTACCTCTAAATACAAATACTGAGGGAAAGAATATTACGAAAAGGAAAGAAGTGTTCACAAATTGATATATCAGGATGTTCAGGCCGTTGGCCTCCCGACCCGACATTTTCAGCATCAGACAAGGCGGTACACTCGAGCTTAGCACGTCTGTGTTTCTCTAGCATGAGTATACAGTTCAATCATTAGCATCAGGGCCTTCTGTCCTCGAGTCTCTTTGCCTCTCAAAGTCTCTTCATTCAGAGGGCCTGATGCAACAAACAATACGTTCTTTTTCTCTTTCAGATTTTCACAAATACTCAATTTCTCAGGCGATTCATTATTCACCTCGGAGCCCCCTCAGCCGGACTCAGATTCTCTCAACACAATACTTGTAAATTATGATGCATCCAATTCTCGTAGGATATTCTTTCTCGGGTGACTTATTGTTCACCCGGATCCCTCTCAGTCAGGCTCAGATCCCTTTAAACACAATGTTCAATTAGTCTCACTCTGCCAGGCTCAGAGTAATTTAGTCCCAAAAAAGGGTCTCAATCCGTTTTTAAAGCCAAAGGGGCCTCAGTGATTGGTGTAGGCTTAGACTTCCTTAATGAACCAATCATGGGTCCCCACCACCAGTCTCCTGTATGTATGAGGTCATAACCAGAGTGCTTTGCAACAGAAAAGGTAAAGGGGTGAAAACATGTAATACTAAGTCCAACCCATCTTTCTGTCTGTTGTGAGTTAATTGAGCTCTCTGTGGTTCCCTATTAAAGTGGCAGGTCTACCTTGAAGCATCGGCGAGAACAAACTTTCTGTCTCCATCAATCCAAACACTCGTACCTTCTGAATGGGGTCCACCTGTGGGGGTGACTACTGTAAATACACAGTCACAGACATGACAGGTCACTGCCATTGATAGAGAGGCGGGAGCTGGCTTCAGTTTGGCACAGTGCATATGAAAGGGGTGTTAGGGTTTCCTGTCTCCTTTGTTTTAGCCTCTGCAGCCAGACCCCATATGGGCCTGTTTGAAGTATACTCTATTAGTATGTTAATTGCTGCTACCATCTGCAGAGTGTAAACAAACGGACATGGTGGATCCACGGAGCCTTTGATAGTTAATTAAGCTGGCCATGGCAGGAGGAAGGTTTTGGCCTTCCCCCTTCTGAGATGCATTGTGTACTCCACCTGTCGGATGCCAACTAAATATGACAGGGAGGACTGCGCCTGTAGGCTGTGTCCACCAGGAGTACACGGTCTATGTGTATGCCGTGCGGTGAGCATAGGAAAATGTGTGTGGATTAGCCTCCCCACACACATTTTCCAGGTTGATCTGGGATCGTCCGGGTGCGTCCGGTGCTGCAGGGGCTGTGGGCTCACTCACTCTGTCAATCTCTGGTGGATTCTGCTGAGGTACGTAACTTTAGGGCGATCCGCGACCTAAGATACACACGAGAATAACCGATTGATCTTGCTCCAGATGGAACTAAGTTTTTTGAGAGGGGTGAATGTAACAAACATTATGGGCCTTCACAACAGCTGACAATTTCTATGGGAGAGATTAAGGGGGGGCAGTCGCCTCTGAATCCCCTTAGGTGTGTGATGATCAATGCTAGATCAGCTGGCGGCCATCGGTTTGATCTTCAATGCCTTTTGGTGGATTCGGCTCCTGTCTTCCTCTGTAGTACAGACACATGGTTATCTGATAATTGTGACCTTTGTCAGGTTCTCTGTGATGCCTATGCTGCTTTACACCTAGATAGACCCTCCCCCAGGTAGGGGTGGTGGCCTGGCCTTAATCTATCACTCTTCATTTCAGTGCCAGCATATAGTAATTGAGCACTCACTGCCCTGTGAATTGTTCTTAGTTAGAGTGAAGGTCAGTGACAACATGACCATTCACTTTTTATTGGTTTTAAGGCCTACCGCACATTCACGAGCAGAGTTTGCAGTTAATTTTGCACAGTTGGTGGCCAACCTAGGTTTGACTTACTCCAACCTAATTGTGTTAGGGGATTTTAATCTCCATCCTAATGACCCCTCTAATCTGGTTACCAGTAACATGATTACTAGCCTATCAGATCTTTCCTTAGTGCTCCAAAATTATCGTCCCACTCATAAAAGTGGTAATCTCTGTGATCTGATTTTTTTTCTGAAGAAGCACTGGTGATTAGCTTTACTCCTGTTCAGGTCATTTGATCTGACCACTTTCTGGTCCCATTTACTGTCAGAACCCCATCTTGTGGTCTGGAGGTTTCTTATGACCTACAGTCTCGTAGGTCCTGGCATAAGGTTGACATGTCTGTTTTAACTGACCGGTTACGGGAAGTCTATGATGAATATGGAGGAGAGGGAGACGATCCCTGTACCTCTCTCCTGAAGGCGCTCTTAAAGGTGGCCGATGATTTGGCCCTCTTGAAAAGTCACTTTGGGAGATCCAAGCCTACGGCCGCCTGGTTTACTTCAGATCTTCGGGAGCAGAAACAGGCTTGCCGTTGTCTGGAAAGAAAGTGGCGTTTTAACTATGCTGAGGAAGAACAAGCTTCTTATAAGCAAGCGGTGTCCTGCTATCACAAGATGATTGTAGTAGAAAAATCTAAATGCTATTATGGGCCCCCTCATTTAAGCAAATTCTGTTTGCCCCCCCTCCCCCTTAATTAAGCCAATTCTGCCATGACGAAGTCATACTGAGAGCTTTGGGTGGCCTTAAATCGGCCTCACCGCATGATGCAGTTCCGCTCCAGATTTTAAAAGCTCTCCCGCAAAGGGCAATCTTTATGTTTACAAACACCCTTCAGTACTCCTTCGCCACAGGGATTATCCTTGCTTCTTTGAAGCATGCTGTTGTTACCCCCCTTTTGAAAACAGAGAATTTAGACCCCCCAGGAGGTGGCAAATTATCTTCCCATCTCCCTTCTTCCTACTATCCAGAAACTGATGGAGGCAGTGATCACTCCTCAGATTTCGAGATTTCTGGAAGACAACTACACCCATTTCAGTCTGGTTTTCATTACTCTATGGGCACCGAATCTGTTATGATATCGTTACTGGATAATCTAGCTCTTCTCCAGGACCACAGAGAGTCATGAGTTCTTATTCACCTTGATATCTCCACGGCTTTCGATACAGTGGATCATCACACTCTGCTAACCCGACTGGAGCAAGCAGGGGTGGCAGGTTCGCTGTTGGCTTGGTTTGAGTCATTTCTTGAGGGGCGCTCTCAGACCATTTCTTTTGAGGGCTGCATTGCGCCCACTCTGATTATGATATGTGGGGTTCCGCAGGGCTTGCCCATCACCCCCTTCTTTTAATCTGTATGTCCGCCTTCTTGCCAATCTTATTGCTGAGTGTGGAGTGCTCTTTTATACCTATGCTGATGATACTCAGTGTTTCGGCTGGACTCCCCTCAGACAGATCCTCCCGGAAAGCTTCGGGACTGTCTGGACAAAATCAGAAAAAGGATGGTAGCGAACTGGTTAATATTAAATGGCAACAAAACAGAGGTTTTGGTGTTCAGCCCACAAAGGGCTGATAACCTCTGGTACGCCCAATACTGACCTGATTCTTATGGCCCCTGTCCAGTTGCCTATGCATCTGTGAAAAGCCTGGGAATGAAGCTACTCCCAAATGGCTTACAAGAAGCACAGATCTCAGAAATTTGCAGTGCAGGGTTTGGGAAGCTCAGAATTTTGAGGAAAATTCTCCCCATCCTCCCCCA
The DNA here is from genome assembly GCF_040938575.1 of Ambystoma mexicanum. Lineage (NCBI taxonomy): Eukaryota > Metazoa > Chordata > Amphibia > Caudata > Ambystomatidae > Ambystoma > Ambystoma mexicanum. The sequence goes on from NC_090935.1 coordinate 1,435,831,280, forward strand.
TGTATGCTGCACTATGGTGGTTACCTCCACTATAATGGAGTTACTGGATTATTGTAATGGTATTTATCTGGGTCAACCAAAGTACCAAATTCAGCGGATGCAGGTTCTTCAGAACTCAGAAGCCAGACTGGCACTAATGGCACCCTGGCGGCAGGGATAGAGTTAAAGACGCTCTGCTTCATTCACCGAACTGTGCATAATACAGGTCCAGAATACCTTAAGAGGATCGAATAATAATGTGCAATCAGACATTTTCACTCTGGATCATAGCTGCTTCTAAAAATACCAAGGTATCAGGGGGCTCAGCTAGGGGGCCGGTCGTTCTCGATTTTGGCTCCCAGACCGCGGAACTCACTTCCCCTCTCACTATGAGCATTCGAGGACTATTTTCCTTTTTGTAGGGTGCTGAAAACATATTTGTTCTGATTTGCCAGTTTGGCTCTACTTCTTATTTGTAGCTGTATTTCTTGATGTACTAACTCCCACAGCGCCTAGACGCATTTGGGCCTTAGTCCACGCTTTTCAAATTTTAAATAAATAAAACATCATTCGGTTTCATATAAAATGACAAAAAAGCCTAGGCGAGCGCACACCCACCATGCGGATGGTCGAATTCCTCAGAGCGGCGGACTGTAAAAATTGAAACATAGCAAGAAACTATATCATGGTATGTGGCCATGAAGTGTCCAGTTAAAGAAAGAGAAATAAATCCATGCAATATGCACTTTTGTTAAACATGTATATGTTTAACGTTCAGAACTCTTACTCACAGCAGCTTGTAGGAGCTTCCATCCCTCGTTTCGTCCTCCCACCCGCCTCCCTCTCCACCACGAGCCCTGATTGGATGCTTGCCCATGTATTTCAATCTACACGGCCTGCCGCTGCTCGGCACAGCATTTCTCTCCCCATTTCCATCAAGATGAGCACTAATGTAAGCGTTTACTATTTTAATCCAATATAACCCAGGGAGTACACGGGATGTAAACTTTTCGTGGGCCTCCCGCATCACAGCTTCTAGGAGCTTCTCCCCTCGTTTCCTCCTCTCACTCACTTCCCCACCCACCTCTTATTGGGAACCTGTTCCTCCTTATTAGAACCCATTAGAGCAGCCCCCTGCAGCCCCCACATTGAAGGACCCCAAGGCAATGGACAGCTACTGATGAAGCAGCTCCAGACCGTGTTGGCCTGCAGGCCTGCAGCCGTCAACCAGCAGCTACAGACAAGGTAAGTGCGGTTTGGTCAGGTGGTGCAGCCATACTGCACCCCACTAAATTGACCAGCCCAAACCTATCTTTGTTACTCTCTATTAGCGCATGGTCTGATGCATTTCAGCAACAGTTAGTATAACTGTCCACTCTTGAATCTAGCCTGACTCTTTGTGTTAGCCATATCTTGCATCTAACCTAATTGTGTTAGTTAACCATTTCTTGCATCTAGACGGATTGTGTTGGTTGCCGATATTGTGCATCTAGCCTGATTGCCTGGCACACCATAACTGTTAGTTGTCACTGCATTTTCTATTGTGCCCCTAATATCAGCCCTTTCTCCTTCTATCCAGGTGTCCCAAACCTAGACATTAATGCATGTACCGCTGTGCCCCCATATCAGGCCTTTCTCCATATATCTAGGTGTCCCAAACCTAGATATCACTATTGTTGTGGCCCCATATCGGGACTTTCTCCCTCTATCCAGGTTTCCCAAATCTAGGTGTTACTGAATGTACTGTTGTGCCCCCTTATTAGGCCTTTTTCCCTCTATCCAGGTGCCGCAAGTCTGGGCGTTACTGCATTTAGTGTTCTGCCACAGATTAGGCCTTTCTCCCTTTATCCAGGTGTCGCGGGTCCGGATGCCACTGCATTTGCAGTTACATCCCCCATCTTAGGCCTTTCTCTCTATATCCAGGTGTCCCGAATGTAGGTGTTACTGCACCCATTGCTATACATTTACTGTAATACCCCATTTTGTCACCTTTTGAGCCCTCCTCCATCTATCCAGGTGCCTCAATCGTAGGTGTTACTGCCTTGTCCCTCTGTACAGAGACCCTGAATCTAGGCATTACTACTTAGGCTGCTCTGCCTCACGTCAGGTCCGGAAAAGCCAGATCTAAGAAATGCTGCTTTAGCAGTGCACACCCACTAGCTAGGTATTGATGCATTTATGACATTTTGACCTCAATCCTAGGCCCATGCAACTATCAGGCATCCCGTAGCCAAGTACTGCTGTTGTGCCCCACCTTCAGCAACCCTGAACCCCGGTTGCTAAACTACAGGTCCCCCTTGACCAATCACCATATCCCCAACCCAGATACCTCACCAAACGTGGGATCGGATAACCCAGCTCTGGCACCTAGAACAAAGCCCTATAACCTAAGCTGTCACAGTACCATTGGTAGTGCACCACCCAAACACCTTCTCCCACTGCACAAAAATCACCAGACCTCCACAAACCCAAAGGCTAGCTAGCTGCATAACCCACCTCTTACAACATCAACCAAAGAATCTAAGTATAAACAAAAAGGGAAAAAAGACACATCTGAGACAGAAAGGAGAAACGAGCAAACGATCGAACCGTGAGGGTTTGCTACCCCTGCTTCAACAACCAAAAGGACCTCAAGAGAATCATCAAAAACCAAACCAAAAACGCAAAAGAAATTATCAGTACACAACAAAATCGGAAGGACCTACAACCCTGGTTCAACAATCACAATAACGCAAACCCACTAAAACAAAAGATTCCAAAGAACCACAATATGCCACGACACAGAACGAGATGATGCGCAACAAAACTCAAAGAAAGAACAAATGAAATGGAACTACAACATGGCACCACGCATCCACACCAATAAACAGAGACACAACAATGCAACACACACCAACAAGCACGAAAATAGAACAAACTCCAAGAGAAGGGAAAAATCTCTATACCTAACACTGTACCCCGTGACGGACCACCAACCAGAACAATTCACAAACACCAGCGATGCCAGACGCTCCAGCAATATAACAGGACCACATTGGGAAAGAACACAAACACCCAGAGGGATCAGAAGTCGTCAGAAACAACCCAAAACAAAACCCAGCAGATCTACGCAATGAAGAAACAGATCCTACTGAAGGCACTGCACATTCTGAGAGCAACATGGAAAACCGACAAGATCACCATGTGAAGAAATCTGGAACAAAACAAAGCACTGTTATGAAAATACACTGCAATCTAATCGCCAAATCAATGTCGAAAGATGCTACGATCTATTCTGCCATGTTGGAATAGACATCTTATTCATCACAGAAACCTGGTTAGACAACTACAAAGTCACGCTACACAGCTGCCTACCCGACAACTTCAAATGCACAAAGGTAAACAGAATAGGAAAAAGAAGAGGAGGACTTGCAATATCCTACAAAAAACACCTAAAAATCAAAACAGACGACCCACTAAACATCACAAACTGTGAATCCCTTGTCCTTCACCCGACTGCCACAAACCTCACACCCATACTCATCAATAGACCACCGACCTACGATGCAACCTTTGCAGACACCTTCAAAGAAGCCATCACGAACTGTACAGGAGGAGTTAAGTATCCCTACCAGAAGCTCCGCCCCCATGTTGCCTATATCTTAGGAACCGGAAATAGCAACATATGCAGTTCCAGTGAGAGTGTCTGTACCACGAAGAATCCTTGAAACAAGGTATCCATTGAGAAAACCCTATATGCATGCACGAAGAAATAACGTTCTTTTGGAAGAGGTTCTGGAAGAAGTATAAAAATGAGAGAGAAAGTACAATCATAACGTCATGCGGAGCAGAACTGACGCACCCTGAAAAGATACATGAGATGGAAGAACATAAACATTCTATAAGATCTGAGGAGGAGGTGTCGAAGATGAGCAACATTTTGGGCTTGAGATGAAGATCCTCATGCAAAGAAATTCGGAAGAAAATGCAAAGTCATTATACACTTGTACAGATGCAGTAAGGCAAGTAGACAAGTGATCTTAAGGCTGGCTATGTAGTGAATAGTTTGCGTCTATGCAACAAGGTATATACATAATTATGTATAGAACCTGGATGTTCCATGATGCACTTTAGCAAGGCTTGTAACCCGGTGATTGTAAAGGTTGTTTAGTGTGGCACAGTTGGAAAACAGCTAATGGCGAGGGAGAAATTCAAGAAAGACTTGGTTGGCCCAGCACCAAGAGCCAAGGCCACTGTGAGCCTGGTTGTCTATCAAGTAGTTACAATGAACGTGAGAAAGAAACAAACTTCTGTTTGAGGTGAAATGGAAAAACACTGAAGGTTCCAAGAGCTCATCATTTAATAGTATTAAATGCAGCAAAGAGCTCGGAAACGTGGTCACCAGTCACATGGTCTGATGAAAATAGACATTGGGTCGAGCTACACCGAAACCAGGAGATAAGACCATGCCAGACTCCCTTTAATTCTAAGTCACAGAGAGCCTCTGCAAGGCCAAGTTCAAAGCCTTCATTGAATGGCAAAAGGCAAGAGTGATGACAGATGTTGGGCTAATTGGGTGGGGAGGCATGACCATGCCGACCCGCCATACACCTGGAGTGGTAGCCAGCGTGCTGCTAGCGTGTGGAATATTCCAGAAGGGCACAAGGGTGTCAACCAATTGTAGAGGGCCATGTATTAAGAGAGCCCTATAGTTTGTGTAACCAATGAATCGTCGTGTATTTTATGACGATGAAGATGACTTGTACTTAGTTGTCCACCTCATGTTAAAGACCCAATCACTACCCCCGTTAGTATGGAACGTATACTTAGATGTTCCCTGAGAGCCTATCACATCCCCAAGTAGGGTTTTGTAGTTTGCCATGTAGTGTGACGTCAATGATGATGATTTTTTACTATAAAAGTTATGTTTTTCCTGAAATGCATTGAGAGCTCACGCGAACGTCAGATGATGTCCGTTGTAACCTCCCTGTTTTAGATAATTGCGAATAAAGCAGAACAAAGTTTTGCCAATTTCTTTAGTCGGTTTTGATTATTGATGTTTGAGTAAATTCTGTATCCCCGTCCGTCTCTAAGTATTGCTACCTCGTCTGAAAGGGCCCTAAATCTATGGGTTCACGTGGTATCAGAGGTAGGATGGTTAAAGATCTGTCGACCCAGTAAGCTTTTAAGGGTCTTGGAAATATCGGATGTCCTCCGTCATTTAGCTGAAGGACCGTGAGGCTTCCTGTGGATAGCAGCCGAAACAACATCTTGCAAGACACGACGAGACAGGCGGGATGGTACCTCTTTCACGGAATTCCCCTCCCAGTTTCTAGAGGCTGCTGAGCAGACCGAAGGCTAAGGTGGCCAGTTGAGGAGGAGATGATCCAGAGGGTCAGGAGCTGACAAGCGAATGGTGAGTAGATTGAGAAAGGTGGCAGGAATAATTGTGTATTAAATGGGGAAAGTGATAATGGGAAGAAAGTAACAGAGGGCTGCTTGGGTATTTGAGTTAATGACGAAGTAAAGTAATATGGATGAGGAGCGATCCATAAAATAAGCCCAGAATCCTACGTCCAGGGACAACTAGAAGGAGTAGTTTCAGAATCCAAGTGGATTTAGGATACAAACAGATAGATCTGTTAAAGGAAACAATGCACACTGCCCATCAGGAGTCATTTTAGGGGCAAGAGTAGCCACGAGTAGCGTTGGCAGAGATATATGTGGGGCCGGCCAGTTTGTCCATTTGTGTATTGTATATGTTATATGTGTTGAGAAAATGATGAAATGTCGAAGAGCGACAAATAATAAATTACGGTAAAATGCTGAGAATAGATTATTTATTTATTTGCTAATGGTGTCGATTGAATAGGTGGATTAAAGTAAAGTGAGACAGAGGTTTAGCACAGCGACGATTGGTGCACGCTCATATTGTATTGTTTTTCTGAAAAGTATTTCCTGTGTAAAATAAGGTTAAGTATTGACAGTCGATTGCGACTTGTCAGGATGGAGGATCTTAGTCTGCTCATTCACTTGTGGAAAGAGTTGCCAAAACACGCACCCAAGTTCAAACAATATAGTGCAGAATGGGTTAAGGGCACGGCAGATAAGATGTTCATGCCATGGCCACAAAGGGGACTACTGTCAAAAGCTGTTTTGCAACACATGATTACGTACTTGCACGCTGCGTTCACAGGAAAAAAATTGGAAAAGAGGTTAGCTAGCCTAGGGCTTTGGAAAATGTATTGTGAGGAAAGGGAAGACCCGCCTCCTGAAGACTGGATGCTTAACCTGTGTGAAGAGGGCGGTGTCGAGCCTTCTGCTCCATCTACCGCGCCAGAAGTAAATGGCGATATCACGAAAGATGAAGGATTGTATCCATTAAGAGAGCTTAAGGCAGTAACAGGATACAGTAATCTGACGCATGAGTCGCCTTCTTATAGCAGTGACGAGAGTCCAGAAAAAACTCCAGAAAGGGATGTGATCTCTAAAGTCTTATGGGACAAAGAGAGAAGTGAATGGCCGAGTATGACTCTAAATATAGAACAAGAAAGAAAGAGATGTAAAGGAGAAAAGGATCGTATTGAGAAAGTGCTAATGGAACCAAATCCAGTAGTGGCGTGGGAGGACAAAGAGGTTCCTCCCATCACATGAACTTATGCCAGGACCCTCTCGAGTAAATCTAGAGGAGGAGTTTGAGATAGGAATCATCGGAGACAGAATCGAGAAGGCTTATCAAGAGATGAGAACAAAAAGTGAATCAAGAAATAAAGGGAAAGATGATCGATCCAAAAGTGCCCAGTTATGATGCAAGGGGGAGGCCCGTTTAGCCTCGAGCATAGAGCCCTGTCTTTGGACAGGCTAACTTTAAACAGAGACAATAAGGAGGACAGTCATACTAGTTGGGGACAAGATATGGCAGATGAAGATAGGAAAACCTTCCCTGGGGAGGAGGGTGATGGTGCATGCGCTCAGACAGACAAGGAAGTGAGATGGTCAGATTTGGACCTACTTAAAGAAAGGACGCCAGAGCGGCCAAAGCAAACTGAAAGACTACCTCTTACTGCGAGGGGGGAATCACCACCATATGTGAGCAGGCTGAGGTCATTACCAGGAAGAAGACGATCAGGAACCACTGTCCCTGCTATGAACAGATAGACGATGGGAGACGATTGCGATTTGGGGATTTCACAATTTCCCTTGTTAGAAAAAGGAGGGGCCAGACCGCAGTATATCCCATGGCCCCAGATGGATAAGGATAATCTAAGTTGTAAGCTCCCAAGTTTGACTTTGGGCACTGGGAAATGGATTTATGAATTGGAAAAAATGACAGGGGGAAACACGTTAGCTATATGGGACATTAAGGGTCTTCTAGCAGCTATCCTTGGGAAAAGGGCTGATGACATTTGGATTTGAGCAGGATACGCAAGTGTGACAGCACAGAACCTTGCGCATGATGGAGCGCCATTTAATAATTGTAGAGTGGCAGTCTGGAAAGCGCTTCGAGTACAATATCCAGATACGTTAGATATGGGTGTAATTATGGCACAAAGATGCAAGAAGGCGAAGATCTGCTTGCTTATATTCCAAATTTTCAAGAACAGTGGTCTTACGAAACGCGAGAGCCTTGGGGGAAATCGATACCAGTATTTTATCATATTTTATTTAATGGGTTGCAAGGCAGGTACAGAGACAGCTCAAGAAGCTGGTGGGTATGGAGGCAAAGCCATGGCCGGAAATACAGCTGACCATTGCGCACCATTCCCGATTGTTGCAAGATAAAAATTGAAAGAGAGAAGATGCTAGGAAGCTTGAGGAAGCTAAACTAGTGCAGAAGAAGCTGTCAAAATATTCTATGGAAGGGGCAATGTTGACCAGTGGAGATGGGGTAGGATTTCAGCAGACAGCAGGTATGCCGCAGGTGAATGACCAACGGCAGTCGGATCAAGGAGGGAACAGATTTATACCTAGAGGCAGTGGAGGCTTCCATGGAAGAGGAGGCTTTCAGAATAATCAAGGAGGTTTTCAGAATAACCAAGGTTGTGATATAGGCCTGTAGGAAGGGCAGGTTAGGCAATTACCTACTGTGTGTTGGACATGTGGAATGACAGGACATATTGCGCTAACATGTGGGAGCCAAGGGTATGTGGAAAATGGGCAATTTTCTAGAGGGGGGACAGCTTATCGTCCAGCATATAGCCCACAAAGAAGGGACGGGTTTGCCCAAGATCAGACAGTGTATCAAGCACAAGCAACGCGAACGCAACAGACTTTACAACCACAGCAAGCACCACTGAATCCGCCTTAAGGGCAGTCAAAGCACGCACCCATGCAGATGCAGCAGAGTGCAAATACAGGACAGCTATTGACTCCTAGAGTAGGGGGTGTCACTGTCACTGGAGGGAATCCTTTTACAGGTACAGGAATAAGTATGTACCTACAATAGGACATCTCACAGGGTGACTTGAAGTGTTCAGTACTATCGGTGATGCTAAATCCTCAAGAGGAACCAAGGGTTGACGTCACCATAGGAGGCAAATACTTTTCTTTTTTAGTAGACACAGGGGCAAATCGTTCATGTTTACAAGAGGCGAAGTTTTTGTTATCTGGAAATGCCATGAATGCTCAAGGGTTCTCTGCAGCTACAAGTAGAGTTTCTTTTACTGAGAAATTGCCAGTCTCTATAGGACAGTGTGGTATGTTTGTCCCATTGTTGCATTCAAGACAGACACCAGTTAATATACTGGGCAGAGATTTAATAAAAAAGCTAAATATGTTGATTTCATTCACTGATGAAGGCACATTGTGTTCAACGCCAGGAATACAATATTTAAAATGTGGACAAATTTATTATGGCATTTACAGGGCAAATAGCCATGCAAGGAGAGCCGTTAGAGCCCAAAGTTTTTCATTATGGGGTATGCATTTTGTTAACATGGCTACCTGGTTTAGTGGGCAAGGTTATGAGAATACCTGATTAATTTCTGTTCAGGCCACAAATGCCCAAGGACGAAGAGGGGGGACAGGTTTTTCCCTTGGAATTGCAGGTAGCCATAGTGCGAGGAGAATTGGCGATGCTCAAAGGTTGGGATAAAGGCAGGCCATGTAGAATAGTAATTGCTATTGGGGGGAAGGATATAGATTGACTGATGCACTGACGAGGATATGTTTAGAGACGACCCGTTAGGTGACAAAGTAGTGTTTGAGATGAGCATTACATATTGGATCAGGACGGAAAGACGAGAGGTCCCACAAAAAATGATAGTATGGCAGCAACCTGCATTTTATGATGAAGATATGGAGAAAGTACCAGTTTCTTTATGGACTCTGGCCCCTATGACATAGGCCTGTTAAAAGGAGTGAAAGAAGTACAAATTAAATTGAAGCCAGGAGCAATTTTACCTCGAGCAAGACAGTATCCCATGTTTCGAGGGGCAGACAAAGGTATTTTTAAGACTATAACAGCCATGATGGATTAAGGAATCTTAGTGACATCAGAGTCACTATGTAATACTGTAGTGTATCCTATCAAGAAATCAAAGAGTGCGTTGTCGTGTTTAATTCAAGATATGAGGCCAATCAACCAGATTGTAGAGGCAGAGTTTCCTCTAGTTACGAATCCAGCGACGATACTATGTAGTATCCCTGTTGAGGCACAATATTTTGCGGTGATTGATTTAGAAAATGCGTTTTTCTCAAAACCGTTGCATAAAGATTCCCAAGATCTTACCTTGTTTACGTTCTGTCTGACTAAGCTGAAAAGTACACGTTTGCCCAAAGGGTACTGTGAATCTCCATCGGTTTTCAGTAGGGTCCTGCAGAAGGACCTAAGCAATATGGATTTGCCCAGTGTTGTGCTGCAATAAGTAGATGATGTTTTGGTCTGTATCACATCAGAAGAGAGTGCAGACGAGACTCGATTCAGCTAATGATTATTTTAGCAGACAAAGGGTATTGGGTCGACAAAGAGAAATTGCAGTATTGCCAAGAAGAAGTGTTGTACGTAGGTCAGTTAATATCGCACGAAGGAAAGAAAGTTACACCTGAAAGAGCTGAGGTGATCTTGAAAACGTCAAAACCACACACGATAAAGCAGATGCAACAGGTTTTAGGATTATATAATTATGTGAGCGCATGGGTATTTGATTATAGTTCATACACAAGACAATGGTTACAGGCCCTGAAAAAGCCACTGGTGAATCAGGAAAAAAATGTAATGACTGAGGAAATGGAAGAGGGGTTTGATGAACTACAAAAAGCAATTTGTACTGCTCCAGTTTTAGGAATCCCCAATTATTCTGAGGAGTTCTTTTTGTTTTCGCACACGAATCAGACAGTCATGACAGCAGTACCCACACAGAGAACCACATTGGGGTACAAACCCTAAGCATGAGGGGTCACTTCCCTTGCAAACAATCGCTGGCAGCGGCCACGTTGACTATCATGAAAATCTGCAAGCATAATGATGGGGTGTTCCATGACTTTATTTGGTGAGCATGCTCTGTTTGCTGTTTTGGAGAAACTGAAGGGTACACTGACGTCTCAGAGAGCTTCCGCTTATGAGGTGGTCATATCGAATCCATTGAATCCAGCGATCAAACGAGGCAGGTGTAAAATGTTGAATCTTGCCACGTTTGTAGCCGAACCACTGGCAGAGGGTGAGCAAGTGCACGATTGCTCAAAATATGAGGAATTTTATGACGAGATCCCGAAAGTGAAAGAAAATGCTCTAGCAGCTCGGGAGGTTCTCTTTATTGATGGTTCTTATAAATATCGATCAAACTGATGGAGAAAGGCATTCAGGCTCTGCTGTGATAAAACAGAGCAAATGGGGAGTTTGAAGTGGTAGCAAGTGCGAGACTACAGTCTCATTTCTCAGCACAGGCTGCAGAATTGGTAGCGCTTATTTTAGCACTCAAGAAACACGCAGACCAGGAAGTAATAGTATACAGTGACTCCGCCTATATGACATCAACTGCGCACGCAGGATTAGCATGTTGGAAAAGGAGGGGTTACCTCTGAGCGGACGGCATTCCAGTGCAACATGCAGTGTTATTGGATAGGCTTATTAAAGCACTACAACTCCCAATAGCCCTCGCCATAGTTAAATGCGCAGCACATACTAAGAGAACTGACTATTTCATGCGGAAACCAAGCCGCAAACAAAGAGGCAAAAAGAGTTGCATAATCACCCGATATAATGAGCTTTGATACTCCTGATGTGAAAGAGAAAATGGTTGGGATAATGGTTGTGAGTGAAAGCTTTAACCACTTCTCACAAACACAGCTAATGGAAATTCATGGTGGAGCTCCACAGGAAGAGAAAGAACTGTGGACACGGAGGGGGTGTTCTTTATCCCCTTTCAAAGCATTGTGGCGACAAGACAGCATTGGTAAACTGGTGATGCCTATAGCCTTTTTAAGGGTTGCATTAGAACAACTACACTACCCTGCACATGTCACTAGGGAGAGCCTCGCAGCAACCAATGTGGAGCACTGGTTAATACCGAACCTGTTAGAACATGTTGCTTTTAATGTAGTAAATTGCATTGTATGTCAAAGGTTTACTGCTGGGCACACACTGAACAGTCAGAGGAGTAATTCCTTGACCAAATGGTCCTTTTCAACATTTATATATTGATTATGTTGATGTGCTTCAGGTCTGTAATTGATATAGATTTATATATATATATATCTCAAGGTGGATTGAAGATGGTCCATGCACACACCCTGATGCAACTTGCGCTGCCCGGTTTTTATTCCTATAAGTATTTCCTGGATGGGGAGTATGTGAGGTGTTGGGATCAGACAATGGCCCCCATTTTGTGAATGAGGTATTTGAGCAGATCAGCTTATTGCTCGGCATTAAACAAAAGTTTACTTCTGCTTATCACCAGCAAGTGAACGGCGTATGTGAGAGACTCAACGGTCTGCTCAAAGAGAGAATAGCTACGTTGAAACTGTCATTGAAAAAGGGGTGGCTGCTTTGCCTGCCCTTTCCATTATATACGTTAAGAAATCGGCCCGGCTCTGACCACCATCACACACCCCACGAGTTAGTAACAGGGAGGCGAATGAGCATGCCTCTGACTCCTCCATCAAGGACTAGATGTGATGCCCAGACAACTGCAGAATTGTTAGGAGATGAGCTACGTGCGTACTTAACATGTATGATGGCTAATATCTCTGTCATTTCAGATCAAGTCAAGCGGACAGGGTGTTGGTCTCAGAACACAGATGAAGACCATACAGCAACCAGAGTTAAAAAACTAGATTTACCAAAACTATATGCTGGAGATAAGGTTTTAATAAGGAATTTCACAAGAAAGTGGCACAAGCCCGTTTCAGCGGGCCTTTCATTTTATAAGATATTACTTCATCAGCAGTAAAGGTCCTAGGGAGATGAGCTTGGATACTCCAAGGAGATGTGAAAGTCTACACTGGAGAGGCCGACAATCTCCCAAGCCATTCAGAAGCAAGCCAAGGAGAAGAAGTTCAGCACGTGCAGACTATATTGATGACGAGGAAGAAGGACGCAGAGACTGTCCATGTGACTCCCTTGAAACACTATTTGATGCCTGCTATAGCAAGGAGTGAAAAGGCTATTATTCTTGAGCCACAGGAGTTTGCTGACATTAGACTGGGGTTCAGAAGTGAATAAAAACATGCCAGATTTGGACTTTCTGCTCGACGACTGCAAGAGAGAACAGTTATCCAATGCGTTCCTCACTGAGTTTCTCTTTGGAGGTGCCCATGGTGTTAACCAATGTTGACGTACACAGACTACTTCTTGCTGTCTTCATATTTATGCTCAGAGCTTACCCTGCTCTTGTTGGCAGCGCCACTGATATATGTGCTTTTATCCAAGATCCTAAGAATGGCCCGGCAATTAGACGACTATTGGCAGAAATTTTAGAGTAGATAAGAAAATTACCTGAACATCTTTTCGAGCGTTCAAATGCTCCTATCTAATGACAATGCCCACAAACTACTTGCTATGATCTTTTATTATTTGATTCCCGTTCATCCTTATCTTGTTTGGCGAGACACCAACATGTTGGTGTTTATGCAAAATCCTATAAATTGTCCAGCAATCAGAAGATTACTTGAGGAGATCATAGGACAGATTCAACAGCTACCGGAGCATGTAACAGGATTGCCTGAATAAAACAAGTTTTTCCTTCCTTAAAAGTAATTACAGGCAATCATGTGGTCCATAGCAGTTCCAGAAAGTGAGCAAGGTCAACGGCGTATGGAGAGGCATCAATGGTGGAGCTTAATGTATTGGTGCATAATCTATGCATGTTCAACATTCATCATTGGTTTTCTGATTTTATTGATTCATACTGTGTATTTCGTTGGTCCTAAAATTGGTTGGTTCTAAAAGAAAGAGAAAGTTCCTCTGATACTTCCCACTTCAGTGATTTATACAGAACCAGATATTGTCAGAAGGCCAAGGCCTTATGTGATTACCCCGACTCAAGTAGCCCATGTGACAGCACCTATTACACTAACAAGTGTCCCTATGAGCCCTCCAGTAGGAAGGATGTATACTGATGTGTTTCATGATTTGCTTTTTGGAGCTCATTTGGCAAGAAAGAGACCTAAGAGAAGTGCAAGGGAGGATGATTATGAACTAAATAATTATTTGGACAGTACAGCACATTTGGGGAACAACATGTGGTATCAGCACATGAAAGAGGTGGGAAAAATCCTCTGAGGAGTGTTATGTATGTGTGTGCCTGCCTTATGCTATGGGTAAATCTAAGATATTCATAGCTATTGAAATAGATGTTCAAACAGCTCATTGCCTTACCTTGCACTCTGCCATCCAAGAGGTCAGTTCCAGGGTCGAATGGCATCCTTGGTTTGGGTGACAGAATGGCTGTCCCCAGATGAAGATGATTATGTCAAGGATTTGAAGACAAGAGCGAGAGCACACACCAAAAATCATGTGCTAAGTTATGAAAAGCCTGGTATGAAGGGAGCAGGAATTAGATGGGAAGTAAACAGAAGACTCACTTGTCAAGGGAAGACTGATGAAGAAATTCGAAGCTGTAAGGAAAGAGGCCAGATGCAGATCTGGGGAACAGTGCTTTCTCCAGACAGATGGGCAGAAGGTGTAGTCATATGCAAAACTGTGGCAGTAACTGCTCATTAAAAGCCAGTTATCAAGCAAGTGGAAAATGGATGTAAACCTCTCTGGCCGAGGCTTGCAAAGCTTCTGACGCAAGTCGACGACAAAGGAGGCCCTTTGCAGATAGCGCCTTTGGCTAGTGAAGAATTGTGCTTCAGAAACAATTGCACAAGAAGAGTTGGAGAGAATCAACAGTGTGGACGAATCTTTGATGTACCAGGAATGAAAGATGGGACAGTGGTGATAATGGATGGGAGCTTCTGTAGACAATCAACACCACCATAAAGGGATTCAATGCTATCAAGGAGAAGCTGAGAGCCATACAACTGATGACTCTCCAGAATAGATATGTCCTGGATATGATTACAGCTATGGATGGAGGTGTTTGTGCCAAAATCGGAGAATCAGGTTGCACATTCATGCCTTCTCACAACGACGAGAATGGCACCTTGATGGAGACCATAACTATGCTGACAAACCTACACATCAAGATGGAAGATATTGCTGATGACAGTTGGTTTGGGTCAATCTTCTCGTGGGTTCCACAGTGGATGGCAAACATTGTCAAACTCCTTGGAGCCCTGTTGGTGATGATCATGTTTGGATTTTGTATGATTGGGATAATAATTATACAGTGCAAGAAGACTGTGAAGAAAGCAGTGGGAATGAATATTGTGATTGATGTTGAATCTGGGTTCAAAACTAAAGAGCTGACATATGAAGAAATCAGAGACTACGTGAAGGCCAGTATTCATGCACCTGAGTGAATGAAGTTCCTGTACCTGAAGAACCACAAGAAGTATAGGGGGAGATGGATCTACTGCAGTCCCAATGGACAGTGTATACTTATTACCTGGAGTGTTGATGAGCATGTAAAATCAGCAGGATGCCTGAAAGGAGTCAAAGATATGGGTTTCGAAGAAGCACTTCTTCAGACGAGGATGTCTAGATGTGAAGAGTGATGAGAGAGTGGTCGATGAATCGCCCAGAGGGGGGAGTGCAGAGGAGGAGTCAAGTATCCCTACTAGAAGCTCCGCCCCCATGTTGCCTATTTGTTGGGAACTGGAAATAGCAACACATGGAGTTCCAGTGAGAGTGTCTGTAACGCAAAGAATCCTTGAAAAAAGGTATCCATTGAGAAAACCCTATATGCATGCACAAAGAAGTAACGTTCTTTTGGAAGAGGTTCTAGAAGAAGTATAAAAATGAGAGAGAAAGAAGAATGATGATGTCATGGGGAGTAGAACTCATGCACCCTGAAAAGATACTTAAAACGGAAGAACATAAACATTCTATAAGGTCTGAAGAGGAGGTGTTGAAAATGAGATGAAGATGCTCATTCAAAGAAACGCTGAAGAAAATGCAAAGTCATTTTACACTTGTACAGATGCAGTAATGCAAGTAGACAAAGTGATCTTAAGGGTGGCTATGTAGTCAATAGTTTGTGGCGATGCGCCAATGTATATACATAGGAATGTATAGAACCTGGATGTTCCACAATCCACTTTAGCAAGGCTTGTAACCCTTGATTGGAAAGGTTTTTTAGTGTGGTGCAGTTGAAAAACAGCTATTGGAAAAGGAGAATTCAAGAAAAGCTTGACTGGCCCAGCACCAAGACCCGAGGCTGACGTGAGCCTGGTTGTCTATCAAGTAGTTACAATGAACATGAGAAAGAAACAAACTTCCGTTTGAGGTGAAATGGAAAAACACTGAAGGTGAAAAGAGTTAATCAATTAATAGTATTAAATGCAGTAAAGAGCTCGGAAACGTGGTCTCCAGTCACATGGTCAGATGGAAATAGACATTGGGTCGAGCTACACTGAAACTGGGAGATAAGACCATGCCCGACTCCCTTTAATTCTCAGGCACAGAGAGCCTCTGCAAGGCCAAGTTCAAAGCCTTAATTGAATGGCAAAAGACAAGGGTGATGACAGATGTTGTGCTAATTGGGTGGGGAGGCATGACCATGCCGACCCTTCATGCACCTGGAGTGGTAGCCTGCGTGCTGCTAGCGTGTGGAATATTCCAGAAGGATACAAGCGTGCCAACCAATTGTAGAGGGCAATGTATTAAGAGAGCCCTATAGTTTGTGTAACCAATGAATCATCATGTATTTTATGACGATGATGATGACTTGTACTAGAGGAGGGCTGAGTTGTCCACCTGATGTTAGAGACCCAATCACTACCCCTGTTAGTATGGAATGTATACTTAGATGTTCCCTGAGAGACTATCACATCCCCAAGTAGGTTTTTGTAGTTTGCCACGTAGTGTAATATCATTGATGACAAGTCTTGACTATATAAATTATGTTTTTTTCTGAAATGCATTAAGAGCTCGAGTGAACGTCGGATGATGCCCGTTGTAACCTCCCTGTCTGAGATAATTGCAATTAAAACAGAACAAAGTTTTGCCAACTTCCTGAGTCGGTTTTGATTATTGATGTTTGAGCACATTCTGCATCCCCATCCATCTTTAAGTAGTGCTACCTCTTCTTAAAGGGCCCTAGGTCTATGGGTATGGAACGTAGCCATCAAACCCGACAGTCTGATCATCCACAGGGGCTTCAACGTATAGTTTGAATAAGAAAACGCAAACTCAAAAAAATCACTAATCAAGCAACTATAGACAATGAAAAGATGCCAGATGGTAAAAGGAGCGATACACATAGCAAGACATAGGGCCTCATTACCAGTCCGGCGGTACCGCAGCGGTAAAACCACCTGGTTACCGCCGGACTCATATTACCATTCCACCTCCGTGATTCCCGGAATTACCGGGCATTACAACCCCGGTTTCCCGGGAATCATGGAGGCGGAATGGTGTTAATCCCCATTCCCATTGAGTCCTATCGGACTCAATGGGAATGGGGATCATGGATACACCGGCAGCATCTCGTAATGCTGCCGGTGTTTCCTCGTCCGCCTGCAGGCGGGCGGTGTTAAACCCGCCAGGTCAGACCTGGTGGGAACATCACCTCCCGCCTGCAGGAGTTGTGATCGCCCGGCATGGAAACAATGGTCGCGGCGGGTTTACCGCCATCGTTGATTCCATACCGGGCAATTTGTAATGAGGCCCATACTCTCGACGCAATCTTTGCCAAAGAAACCTGATCTCTACTGCGCCACTAATACAAATACTATGGAGCGATCACTTCATCAAACCATTTGTGATCCAACTACCAGTCAAAGCAACCGAACCGCCTCAAAAGCTCCCAACGATCTGGAAAAGAAACTGGAATACCATCAAAAATAGTAACTTAAAAGAACTTTTGGAATCCTTGAAACCTTCAACCGCAAGCCTGGACGGATACAATTTAGACGAAAGAGTAGACCTAATCCAGAAATGGATCGCTGATACAATAGACCGCATTTCCCCGGACAAACCCTTCATCCCTTCACAAAAGAAACCAGTGCCAAGATGGTTCATACCCCACCTCAGTACAATGAAAAGAAGACATTTTTTTTAACTAGAATGGAGGAATAAATATGACAAGAAAAAAAAGAGTAAACTACCAAAACAAATCAAAGCATACACAAAGGAAATTCTCAAAGCTAAAAAGAAATACTATAACAACCAAATCACAAAAGCGACCAACGCCCAAAAGGAACTATTTAACATCATAAATGAGATGAGAAACCCACCGGGACGCAACAACACCTGTACCCTCACAAAAACAATGCAACAACCTTGCAGACCACTTCAAAGATAAAATCATCAACATACATCGGATCATACAAAGCAGATCAATCGAACAGACAGTGCACAAGGACCCACGGAACCTGGAACTGCACAATAACTTCAAAGCTTCACACAAATATTAGAAAGGAGATTCATCAAATTGGTGAAATTTAGCAATAAAGCAGGATCACCAATGGACCCCTGCCCACCAGAAATCTATAAATTAATACTCACACAAGGCACACCATTGGAATGCCACAGAAACTTCTTCAACCACTCACTCTCAACGAGAAGAACAAGTCACTTATCAACTGTAATGTTGTTTCGATTGGATGTTCCTCCCACATATTCCTAATTTTAGATATATCCTTACCTTCAGCTTTGCTGCTTCGGACATTTTTTCTCTCTCCACCAGAGGGCGCTCCACTCAAGGCAGCAGCGTTGATGTCCCTCGGCGGCATCCGTCGAGCGCCGACGTCATCCGCCGTATAAATGCCTCGAGCGCGCTCGTTGGCCTCAGTTCTGTTTTTTCGTATGTTATAGCCAATGGATTGTAGTTAAAGGTGTGCCTCTTTTGACCCAAGCCTTAAAGAACGTAGAGTGTAAACCACGTAAACTGTACTGTGGGGTAGGCTGGGAGGGTCGATGAATATGTGGGAGGAACATCCAATCGAAAGAACGTTAAAGTTGGTAAGTAACTTGTTCTTCGAATGGATTGTGTCCTCCCACGTATTCCTCATCTTAGATAGACTCCCAAAGCAGTTTTCTATTGGAGGTGGGAGTACAGAAATGTACTTAGTCATGCACAGAAAGAAGTACTGATTTAGCAAATAGACCTCCTTGAGAGGAAGTTGAGTCTAGAGCATAATGTTGTATGAACGTGTGCATGGATCACCATGTGGCTGCTGCACAAATATCTTGTAAAGGGACACCGCTTTGAAGTGCTGTTGAAGTGCCATCCCCCTGGTTGAATGAGCTCTGAACCCATCTGGGGGATCTTTCCCAGCCAATGTATAACATTCAGTTATAACTAAGATTATCCATCTAGATAACGTTTGCTTGGTTACAGCTAGTCCCAAACTACGGCCAGTGTATCCCACAAAAAGTTGGTCACACTGGCATATTTTTGCCAATCTTGAAATATAGAAGCTAAGAGCTCTTCTAGGATCTAATCTATGTAGCCGTTCCTCTTCCTTACTTGTGTGAGGAGGAGGGTAGAAAGTAGGTACTATTATTTTTTGTGACAGGTGAAAATCTGAGACGATTTTTGGCAAAAAAGAAGGTTTGACCCTAAGGACAACTTTATTTTTTTATAAAAGATGGTGTGAGGAGGACCAATAGAAAGTGCCTAAAACTCACTTAGCCTGCTGGCTAATGTCATTGCAATTAGAAGTAGTGTTTTTAGAGTAAGAAGCCTTAATGGACAAGAGTGTAAAGGCTCAAATGGAACCCATGTGAGGAACTTTAGCACCAAGTTTAAATCCCACACAGGAACTTGAAAGGGTATTGTAGGAAACGCATTATTTAGACCGTTGAAGAATTGGGTTATTAAAAGGTATCTTAAAGTAAGATAAAAATGGATAGCGCTGCTAAGTATCCTTTAATCGTACTAACCTGGAGCCACAGATTAGCCAAATGTAACAGAAAAGATAATAGTGTAGGAATATTACACTGAAATGGGTCCACATTCCTATCTCTGTACCAGTTACTGAACTTGTTGCAACGACACCAATCCTTGTATCTCAACCTCTCAGAAGCCATGCATGAAGGTTGAGTGTGTTGACCTCTGAATGGAGAATCCGACTTTCCTCTTGCGAGAGAAGATCTTCTCTTTTTGGAAGACGTATTGGAGGGCAGATGGACATGTCCAGAAGGTCCGGGTACCACATTCTCCTGGCCCAATCCGGGGCAATTAGGATCATGGTTTTCCTGAACTTTCTCAACCTCCTGATTACCTGAGGGATCACAGGGACTGGAGGGAACACATACAGAAGTGGAAACTCCCAATCCACTACTAATGCATCCCATATAGCTCTTCTCGGGGGGAATTCCCTTGAGCAGTACAGTTCGCACTTCCTGTTGACAAAGGTCGCGAACAGATCTACTTGTGGGGTTCCCCAAAGGGCGAAGATCTCTTGAAGGACTTCCTGAGCTAGTTCGTACTCGGGGGAGACTGTGCTCTGCCTGCTCAGAGCGTCCGCCGCTGTGTTTTGCTCTCCGGCTAGGTGAATGACCGACAGAGAGATCCCTTCTTGTATTGCCCAGAAGCAGAGCTGCATTGATTCTCTGCACCGTGGTAGTGACCCTACTCCTCCTCTCTTGTTGTGGTAGTACATGGCCATTGTATTGTCCGTCATTATCAGGACATTCTTTCCCCTTAAGGGCAAGAAGGCCTTCAGCGCTAGTCTGATTGCCCTCAGCTCTAATTGGTTGATGTGTAGTTTGGACTCCGGTGGAGACCAACTACCCCTGATTGTCAACTCATTGGTGTGAGCTCCCCACCCCATGAGTGAGGCATCCGTTACTACTTTTATCTCCGGCCATAGTTGCCAAAAAGATTCTCCCCTGAGGATATATTCCTTGCAAGCCCACCATTGTAGGTCCTGTACTACCCTGGCTGGAACTTGTAAAAGATCTGACATTTCCCCTGAAAATTGGGACCATTGAGTTCTGAGGGCCCATTGAAGGGATCTCATCTTCAATCTGGCTTCTGGCACCAGAAAAATGCAGGATGCCATGAGACCGAGCAACCTCAGAAAATCGAAGGCCGGTAGATACTGGGCATTCTGGAACTTTATTACCATCTGCAGAATGTGGTGAGCTCTCTCTTTGGGAGGCGAGGCTTTGCCCGAACACGTCCAGGACTGCTCTGATAAACTGGAGTTTCTGTGATGGTATCATATTTGACTTTTTTAAATGCAGAGAAAAACCTAGTTTGTGAAGGAAGTGGCAAGTCTTGGACAAATGTTCCAGGGCCTGTTCGAGAGAACGTGCCCTGATCATCCAATCGTCCAGGTATGGGTAGACGTGAATCCCCCCTCTCCTGAGACACTCTGCCACCACCGCCATCAACTTGGAGAAAACTCTTGGGGCAGAGGTCAACCCGAATGGCAGAACTCAAAACTGATAGCAAGAATTGCCAATCGCAAACCTCAGGTACTTCCTGTGCTTGAGATGTATTGGCACATGAAAGTAAGCATCCTGAAGGTCCAATGATACCAACCAGTCTTGGAGTTGGAGAGCCTGAAGGATCTGAGAACGTGTGACCATCTTGAACTTGTCCTTCCTGAGGAAGTTGTTCAAGCTTCTCAAGTCCAAGATGGGTCTCAATCCTCTGTCCTTCTTTGGTATGAGGAAATATGGGGAATACCAACCCTTGTTCCTTTCCGATACAGGCACATGTTCTATTGCACCTTTCTGTAGCAGGGTTAAAACTTCCTGCAACAAGTGCAGATCTGGATTTTTGGCAGAGTTGTATCCCGGTGGATGATTCTGAGGTTTCTTTGGAAAGGAAGGCAGTTACCTTAGGATACTGTTTCCAGTGCCTAAGCATCTGAGGTAATGCCCCGCCATTCCTCCAGATGTTGTGAGATCCTGCCTCTCACTGGGGTCTTGTGGATCAAAACCTGAGAGTGGTTTGCGGCAGCTGCAGCAGCGGCTGAAGGGAC
This sequence comes from Ambystoma mexicanum, assembly GCF_040938575.1. Lineage (NCBI taxonomy): Eukaryota > Metazoa > Chordata > Amphibia > Caudata > Ambystomatidae > Ambystoma > Ambystoma mexicanum. Next base: position 1,435,852,724 of record NC_090935.1, read on the forward strand.
AGATGCCACTGCTGGGGCAGATCTAGCACCTCTTCCTCGCCCCCGAGGAAATTTCCTTTGTCCTCTCTGACTGGACTCTCCCCTTCCTTTCCCAAATGAGGAGTAAAATCGAAAGGGACGTCCCCTCCAGGAAGATGCACCTGTGTAGGGGCGTTGTTGAGGTTGTCTTATAGCGGCACTAAGTGATTTTGCTGCTGCCTCGGAGGTCTGCAGCTTCTCCAAACTTTCATCCGCCTTGCTGCCAAACAACCTTGAGCCATCAAATGGCATATTAAGAACCCTGGATTGCACATCCGGTGCAAAACCTGACTTTCTTAGCCACGCAAATCTGCGTAGCACTGCGTTAGAAGCCATGGACCTACTGACACTGTCAGCTGTGTCCAAACCTGCTTGAAGGCATTCCCCCGAAGCCTCCTTTCCATCCCTTACTATGGATAGTAACCCATCACGTTCGTCACCTTCCGGGATGTGTTAAGCTGCCGCTGACATGCAGTCCCACAGGGTATATGTAAATCTCGCAAGGGTCCAAGATACATTTGTGGATTTTAGAGCCATGCTCCCTGATGTAAAAATCTTTCTAGACCATGCGTTAATCTTTTTATCATCCCTATCAGGGGGAATTGTAGGGTATGCAGCATTCCTAGTCGATGTAGCTGCTTGAACTACCAGACTTTCTGGAGATGGGTGTTTACTTAAATATTCTGGATCAGAAAGACAGGGTCTATATTTTGACACATATTTCTTATTTACTGCCAAAATAGTTTCAGGTTTTTCCCATGCAGTAGTAACCTTCCTTTGTAAAGCTATGTGAAATGGAACTATGCGGTCTGGCTGAGTTCCTCCTGACAGGATATCAGTCATGTCATCATCCTGATAGATAGGTGAATTTCTGCCCCATCCCATGAACTCTGTAACCCTGTTCATTAATTTTCTATAACCTGCATCAGCATGTTCTGCTGGGTCAGGTTTTTCAAATTTGTATTCTGGAGAGGTATCCAGACCACTTGCTGATTGCAAGCACTCATATAGATCTTGCATCTTAGACTGAGGATCAAATAATTCCTCAGGAACTTGTCTTGTACCAAATTTAACACCAGCAGGTGAAACCTCTTCTTCTTCTGCTGATGACTCTCCTTCATATATAGATGACATGATCCTAAAAAAATCATGTCTACTTTCTGGGTGAAAAACCTTTTCAGGTGGTATAGGTTTTAACATTGGTGTCAATTTTACCATTGTAATGGGCGTCGATGTCAACAAAAGCGTTGATGGTGTTGATGTTGTAGCCACTACCTTCGATGTTGTCGAGGAAGTTTTCGATGCCTACGAAGGAATCATTGAAGTAGTTGTCTAGACCATCGACACCGTCGAAGGAGCCTTCGATACCGTCGATTGTGCACTTGACGTAACCTTTTTAGGCTGGGTCATCGACACCTTGTGCTCGACTGCCTTCGATAGAGGCTTCGAGGACCTTTTAGACTAGGACTTTGATGATGTAGGAGGGTCTGACGCTATTTTCTTATGTTCTACCTCCGATTTATGCACCTGTAGGTTTTTCTTATGAGGTGTTTGGGAAGATTCCCTGGATAATACCCTTTACCCAATTTTTTGTCGGATTTCCTCATCGTGGATCTTCCCCTGTCACTTTTTTTGTGCGTAGGGGCATGGTCTTCATCAGACATTTTTGAGGGGGTCTGGGCCGCGTTCTCAAATTTTTTTAACATAGATGCTCTGAAAGCTTCCCACTTTTTAGGGAAGTCATGTCTTGTTGGACATGTTATTACTTCCTCTGATGACATCGAGGAAGAGGAAGAGGGAGATCGATGTCGTCTTTTCTTCGCCTTTTTAGAGGAAGAAGTAGAGGGCTTCCTAGATCTACTCCTCAACCTAGACTTTTTGTGACGTTTTGCTGAAGATTCAGACGAGTCTTTCCTCCCTCTCGAAGAAAACTTTGAGGATTCCTCCCCCTCCGCCAGTTAACCTCTTCGTTCTTTTAAGGCCTTATGGGTCATCAACTGACAAGAACCTCAGTCATCAATATGATGGTCGGAACCGAGGCACCAGAGGCAATTTCAATGAGGGTCAGTCAGCGACATCTTTCTCCCACATTTCTGGCATTTTTTAAACCCAGTTTTCGGTGTGGAAGGGTTCGAAGAAGATGACATAATCGTTCGAACTGAAGCGCCGTTTAGATCGATCCAAAGCAAAGCTGACAGAAACACGGAACTGAGGCCAAATGGGCGTGCTCGAGGCTTTAATACAGTGGATGACGTTGGCGCTCGACGGATGCCGCCGAGGGACATCGACGCCGCCGCCTCTGGTGGAGAGAGAAAACATTTCCAAAGCAGCAAATATGAAGGTAAGGATATATCTAAGATGAGGAATACGTGGGAAGACGCAATCCATTCGAAGAGTACTGTGGTCCTTCAAATCTGCATACATCAAACCACTCCTCAAGGATACTACAGGCGATGTGGAAGACCTTGCCAACTACAGACCGATATCAAACATTCCCTATCCGGCAAAACTGCTAGAGACCTATGTCTACGAAGTAACACTGGAACACACTGAGACACACCAAATGCTAGACCAGGCACAGGTCGGCTTTAAACACATTGGAGGGACAGAGATGTCCCTTCCCTCGATCTGGGATGATCTAAAGACCAACGTAGACTCTGAACTGATATTACTTGACCTCTATGCAGCGTTCGACACAGTCAACCACAACATCCTAATCAGAAGACTGGAAGCAACAGGGATCACCGACACGGCACTGACCTGGATTAAGTCATTCCTATCTGAAAGAACAGAAACAGTCTGGATAAAAACATAAAAATCAGTGCTCTGTGCCACCACCTGTGGTGTACCGCAGGGATCCTCCCTGCCCCCACTCCCCTTCAACATCTACTTGACCCCACTAATCAACCTCATCAAAAAGCATGGCCTCATCTGCTACAACTACGCAGATGACACCCAAATTATCTACAAGATCAAAGATGTACAAGAGAAGAACACTATGCTAGTAGACGGTCTGAAAGAACTCTACAATTGGATAAACACAAACAGCCTCAAACTCAACAAGCAAAATATTATATGACATTTTATTTGTATCGTGCCCATACACAAGTGTTTCAGAGCACGAAAGACAGAAATCATGATCACATCCAAAAACCAGGAAAACAACCAATACATCCCATGGCCAGCAGAACTAGGAACAGCGCCCACACCATCAGAAATAGTCAAAAACTTTGGACTCCTAATGGACAATGAGCAAACACTTGAACTTCAAGTAAACGCAATAATCAAGAAATAGTTCTTCCACATGCGCACCATCAAAAAGATCCTACTGTTTCTCTCATTTACGCACAAAACACTGGCCTTCATTTCCCATGTCCAGGATAGACTATGCCAACTGCTTACACCTCGGAATGACAGACTATCTACTGAAGAAACTGCAATGTATACAGAATGCAGCGGCCAGACTCCTCCTTAAACTATCACAAAGAGACCACACCACTCCCATGCTAAAGATGCTACACTGGCTTGCAGTCAAAAACGAATCACATTTAAAACAATGGAGCAGAATCCCTGCAAAAGAAAATCACTTTACCAGCCGGCCAGAATACTCAGATCCAGCAACGACATAGGTCTGGGACCAAAACAGAAAACACACAAAAAAACGTGTTCGGTCAGCTTTATTTTACCTAGCAGCAAAAACTTGGAACTCCCTCCCGAGAGAAATTCAAAACACAAAGGATCATCTCAAATTCAGAACACTCCTAAAACCCTGGCTCTTCAACTCAGAACCAGACAAAAAAACGAATGAACAACACCCCTCGGAATGAACACACACATCACAAGACAGAGGACTGAAGCGTACCACAACAAGTGCAGGGAGCTGGAGAGACGTTCGGAGCGGGAGGGAGACCGGGTCCCCATGGAGAGCCCAAACTGAGTCTAAAGAGGAAGACAGGAGTGCCCCAGGTTGAAACACAGAGAAAAGGTCTCGCCGATCAATGATGCACCCCTTAAGGGGCAGAGGAAAGAAATGTCAGGTGCGCACCAGCATAGGCCAAAGGGCAAAACGGGTGCATAAATGTACGACCCAGGACACAGGGTGGAAGGGGAGGTGGGGAAGTAGGCATGGCCTCTAGATAGCCCTGCAGGCAACCCTCAACCGCACACAGAATAAAGGAGGAATACCCTGCTGTCTTCCCTAGAGCACCTCAATACGAGGCACTAGTAGGGAGGCGTATCACAGGTGGCCAGAGCATAGGAGGTACGATGGAGGGCCACCACTATACCAAACCCCACTAACAATCTCATCCCTCTGCTCACACCTCTCAAATTCTAAAACACAACTATACCTATACTGCACAACAAACTGCACAGACTTCTCCACAACGACGGGAAAAAAACACAGCCTCACACGACAGCTACCGGCCGGAAAGAATCACACCCAGGCTCAACGAACGGTGTAAACTGAACTGAAGCTGCCAACAGCACATCACATCTCTCCTGAGCCTTTTCCCGTTAAGTCCTAACTTACTGTACCCGCTTGCTTTTCAGATCCGCCATAGCGCCAGCGGACCTCTCCGGTGGTGATAGTGAGCGGTATAAATATCCTTTAACATAACATAACTAAATCCATGATGGTCACAGTCACACAAGCCAACAGTTCGCATTCCCATATTAAAGACGTTTCAAATCAAAGTGGCAGATGTGTCAAATAAGAATGTTCCATCTGGTGCCCGGATAATGCCGGCAATCAACAGCAACAAGCTGGCCAAATTTTTCTTCCCCTAAAATGCTCGCAGGCGCAGCAAGTGCATCAGAGAGCTCTCAAAATGTGGGTATGTGTATCCTCTTTCCTTCTGTCTAAACATGTTCCAGTCTTTTCAAAATGGCGCTGTGACGTAGGAGCTAACGCAGCTGCTCTTTGCGAGGGGGAAGCAGAAATCATTACAGAAGGAACTTTCAGACACTTGACGTCCACACCAAAATAGAAGGAGGGAGTCGCGCCTTGCATACATGCCAGCGCCGGTCATTGCACGTCGCCGCTTTGCTTGTAATGTGAGTGAGCGTTTAGCTGGGTCCTGTTGACAACTTTCCAATTCTCCTCCTCTGGGTCCCCGTGTTTACAATTCCGGCAGCCGGAATTTACATAATTGCAATTTCACTTTGAGAAGATTGTTGCACGCCGTTCGTGTTTGCTTTCGGCAACAGCTGCTGGTTGAAATGGTGAAGACTCCGCTAATTATTTCAAACATTTAGGAGAAAAATGCAAACCTTATTTGATACCCATTATTACATGAAAACAAAAAATTCTCATGGTGTTCAAAGAGAGACTTTTCTTTTCAATGTTCTGCTAAACAACCGCACGCACAAAAATACATGAGATTCAAGGCCAACCTACCAGCTAGGCCCCTGCAAGCTAAACCATAAAATTCCTAGCATTTTATGGAGGGCAGTAAAAAAAAAAAAAAATCATAAAATGCAGTTGCACTAATCAGGCAAATATTCTATTAAAATGCAGAGCTTGGTTATTTGCACAAGGCGTTTAAATCGATATATACACACATTTAAATCGTATATAGTACAATCGTGACACTAAAGCCGCAGGCCACTGTGCAGCACTTCCAAGCAAAGGCATCACTAGGGTGGCCTGGGGGGTGGGGGTGGCCTGTTATAGCTCTGGGTCTTTTGGTTTTAGCCTCAGATAGAAGTTAAGGGGCTACAGCCAAAAGGCTAGTGAGTCCCTACATTAGCATAGCCCCAGATATTTTCCAGACCTAGCAGCAACCCTGCTTCCAAGCAATTGCTGCTGCCGCTAAAACAGCTTGTGAAGAAAAACAGGAGTGCTTGAAGTAGGGGATAGCTAACTGACAAATACTGACTTTCCTAGTTGGTGTAATATGTAATATTGGTGTAAATCCATCCAGCCACATTTGTAGGTGAGAGCACAAATTCTCTATGGGAATTTAAATGTGAAATGCAACTTTCGTAATTCCCAAACCCCTCTAACTTTGCTACGCTGGACGGATCTGCAGGAAACTTTGTTAAAATAATTCAGAACTGGCTGAATAGACCTGGAAAGTTTTATGCAGTTATGTAAAACAGTGCCAAAGTTATCAGCATCACAATGGTTCTCTTCCAGGGACGTCATTCTAGGGTCACAAGGGGTCCCAAGTGCGAGCCATGACGAATTGTTTGCTACCACTACCAATCACTTGCAACCCCTGCTTCATCCTCCAATCGGAAGATGTTGGGGGCGTGGCTAAAGGAGGCAATCACGGGCCATGGAGAGCGGGCTCCTCCATTTTGTCTTGGCCAGCTTGCAGCAGCGTTGTGTACAAAACATAGTCTCTCTCTCGTGGCGTCTTGGTGGAGCAGCAGATCTCAGATTGAAGCCCGGCAGGGTACGTTTGTTGAGGTTCCTCTTCTTATTGGTGGAGTGCAGTGTGGAGCAGAGGACCATCCACCAATGGACCATCCATCCGACACTGCTGCTGGCCTGGCTGCTTGCAGTACAGGCCCGGCAGTGTGTGCCCAACCATATGTTGGACCACCGCCAGGCACAACCATGATGTGGCACGGCGGTCGCCAAGCCTTCCATAGGGCAACGCTCAGACCTGTGCAGCAGGGCCTGCTGCGCCTGGACTGCACACGTGGTCAGCCCTTGGCCCTCAAATGCTTAAATTGTATGCGTGAACTGTTTTTTTGCAGGCATTCGATGTACCCGCCCGACACAGTCGGCAGTCACCTGATCAGCAGAGCGCTGTGTGCGGTCAAGGCCGGAGCCAGCGATTCAATGAATAGGTCCAGGAACACGTCATCACATCACAAATCCTTGGGTAGTTAATGTTTAGAAGAGTAAACAGGCCAGGCCCATCCTTCCTGGCCTCCCTCTCACTCTCAACAACAAATTATGAGAGACTCAGGGTGCATAAGGACGTTGGGATAATACCCTGGAATGAACTTCTACTAACAAATACAAAAGAACCCAACACCACTAAACTGTTTCTTTAGGCTTCAAACTACACCACAACTAAATTATAAACCACAGTGGTTTACCTAGCAGAATACCTGTTCCAAGAAACACTCGATTCACTTTTTTAGACAAATTCACAATATTTTTAGTACACAGTTTAAAAACACACAAAAATCGTTCAAAAAATATGAATACAAAAATCATTAAAGTGACATGTGCTGTGCAATACCTAATACACTAAATATTCCTTCCAATATAAATTGCATAAAGAGAACAGCAGTAAGTCTTAAAATTCCTACTCTTTCACGTTATCCACTGCTAGTAATAACCTTCTAAATACAGATGTACTCTACTAGCCAAATGTGCTCAACTATTGATGGATACTATACACAGGTCCTGGTATAACTTAACATATTAATTCTGCACATGGCTGACTTTCACAGTGGTTTTAACCGAACATGTTTCATTCTTTTCATTATTACTCGACAATCAAAGAACTTCATCAGGGGAAACAATGTTAAAGACAAGTTCTCCACGCTCATTAAATTGATTCGAGTATTGAAACTTCTATATTCAGTAGTTTGCTTCTTAATTCCCTCTCACTCTGCCTGCCCGCGTCTGCTCATTCTGCAGGGTGCCATTCGATGAGGCAACCTCTCATATCGCTGACTCTCATGGCGCTCCTTCTGTGGCTGGCATGCCTTGGTGCCCTGATGAACCTTGCTCAGCCAGACCCATCATGAGTTCAGAGAATTACTTCGCTTTGTGCACCCAGATACTATATAGTGCTTGATACTGGGGGTGCATGTTTGTTCGTAGGCGCTGCTCATGTTAGCACTGTAGGACAGCAGGATGTGTCCTAGAGCGCAAAACACGATACATAGAGAAGCTGGGAGTGGAATGGAGGTTTGGTTCGACAGCCTAACATTTCTAGGTATTTTGAACATGGGTGCCAGTAATTTTCTGTTGGAAATAACTTGGTTGCACTAGGATTTCTTTAGGAAGGCACATGTTGCTCTACAGCTGCCATGTTGCCAAATCACATCTCAGCTGCTGGTGTGTCAGTAGCCAGCCAAACAGGACAATGCTCATTTAACCAGGGTAACCGGGGTACACGAAGAGGACTGTTCCCATCGAACCAGCAGGGATAAATTACAACTGTTGCCCATGAACTGCCAATCGAATACACTCTCCCAGGCTTAGGTGATCAGAGATGGCAACATTAGAGAACGCTTTGCACCTCCATATTCATTCCAATTGCCTTGAAAAGGTACACTCATCCTGGTAACTGTCCAGGGTCCTAGGGATGGGAGGACACATTCTGTCCAATCCAGATTCACCTTTCGCATGGGGATATAATTTGTTGCAAGGGCCAATGGTCTCTCTGAGAGCCTGCAACATTGTAGATTGAAACTAGTAGAGGTGGTCCTAGGAGGAGCCACTATATAGGGCTATCCAGTAGTAGAACTAACACTTATAGCTCCCATATGTAGCTTACCCAGACTGACCAATGTGAATGTCCGATAGGTTTCTGGGATGGATCCTGGATTAAAACTGGGTGACACATGCTTAGAAGACAAGAGCTCTGGAGGACACTTGTTTTTTATGGTGTGATGCCTGTCATTATGTTTGCTAATAAAAGACAGTAACTTTGCCCCATGGCTGAGTCTTCTGTTCTTGTGGCGGGGAGGCTTGATGGGCAAAAGTGTTCTCTGCTGATAATTGGGGTGACTGCTAAAGAGCCCGGCCACAGCTGTACCGAGTGGTAGCAGAGGACATTCACTAGGATACTTTTGGCAAGAAACCATCTCGTCCCGTCACATGGCCGAGGGGCTGTGTGGCGACCAGCGAAAACCGATACCTAAAAACATGTGTGTCTAAAAGAGAAGCGGACGACAGGAGCCGCCTTTGGAGGAAATTCCTGCCCGCTTCGCATGGGATGCCTATCAGACAGGACGGCAGAGTGGCAGGTTGTGGGAGAGTCGGTGTCCGAAAGACCTCAGGGGATCACAAAGTTTAAGTATAGACTCAGCTATATGGCAAAATGGGGGCATGGGGAGTTTGCTTGTTGTTTTTTGTTGAAGCTTTTGTGTGATGTAAGGATACCTGTTTGGAGGTGGTCAGTTTGGGTGGTCAGCTTTGACAGTCAGCTCAGCTTGAGGATGACAAAAGAACTTTGAAAAAATATACATAATGGTTTCCCTGTGAGTTAGGCAATTTAGCTTAGTTCATGGATCAGTATAGAATTGTTAACCTGGGTATATTGGTTAGCAAAAGAAGCTAACTTATAACGCAGAAGGTGATTTCCTGATTAACCTCTCTGAGGTGCATTCCTATAAGGTGACGCTATAGAAGAGGGACCATGAGATTTATTGGGTTACCCTGTTAGGAGACAGGAAGGCAGCCAGATCTATGTTATGTTTTGTTTGTTGTCGTGTTTGGTGCAGGTCATAAACAGACATATCTATTGAAAGATCTAGTATCAAAAATGTTTCCTTTCCACTATTGGTGACATCACCTGTGAGGTTATTGAATAGGACTTGAAATGTACAGAACGCGGTAGAATTTAGTGGGTAGTTTGCCGATTGCGACTGAAAATCAGTGTTGTGCCTTTTGGCCGGGGCTTGAGAGGTTCACAAGTGGAATTGTGATTTGAGCTTTCACGGCGGAGAGCCGCAGAGGAGCGGTGCGCTGAGCATACCTGGGTTTATGGTGGTAAGCCGGAGAGGCTAAGAAAAGATTTGTCATAATGTATTAATTAAAATTGGATGTATTGAAAGCCTGATTTGAGATCAAGTAAGTATTCATAAAGTTTGTTTGTTTGTTTATTTATTCATTTATAATGCGCACCAGACCCGAGGGTATCAGGGCGCAGCAGTTACAGGATATGCAAAGCTTAGGTTAAGGTTACACAAAATGAACAGAAGTAATACAGGTACAAGCCAAAATATGTCAATAAATAAACTGAAGAGAATATACAGATATAGTACAAGGGTGTACATTCACATGAGCAAGTCTTAAAGATCGGTGGACTTGAGCCAGTTGATTTAGCCGAGTCTAAAATTTGGAAAGGGTTGATCTTCTCTGATTGGGGGTTGCAGGGAGTTCCAGAGTTGGGCCGCTTTGACGGGGAAGCTGCAACCACCGACTTTAGAGAGCTTAAATCTAGGGATAGTAAGGCAATTGGTGTTGATTCGTCTCATGGGTCTGATGGATGTTCTCCTGTGGAATCTATCCATAAGATAGCTGGGGGCTTTGTTGCTTAGTGCTTTGTGTGTACGGGATGCAATTTCTAGCTGGATTTCGTTATGGGTTGAAAGCCAATTATTTTGGTGCCTAATCACCAAGATGTGTGATCTTCTGGCCACCCCGAGGGCTGCTCTTAGGGCATTGTTTTGGATAATCGATTTGTTGGCACCGATATAGACATAGTTACAATATTCTATCCTAGACAGTATGAGGGCTCTGTAAGCGGTGGCAGAGGTCATGAAGTTCACTTGTTTGGTGAAGGAGAGAGTGGAATTGAGGTAGAACCCAAGGGTTTTTACCTCCTTAGCCACTATGATGAGGTTACCATCGATTGTGAAAGGACGTGTAATCCTGGCCTATAAGGGGACAAAAATGGGGATACACCAAAATATGCAAGTATAGCGTGGAATGGAATGCAGCACAGAGGGCAAGTTGGCAAAGCCATGGCCCAAAGACGGAAGCTTTTCCAAATGTGTGCAGCAACAAATGACCACTTATTTGCATGAAGGGTATAAGGGGAATAAACTAAGCAAACAAGTAGCCATATTAGAGCTATTGAAAATGTTTCATGACGAGGAAGTGGACTCGGTTCGGCGGCATTGGATGATGAGCCAACATATCATGGGAGACGAACAGCCCTCGACTCCCCTCCCCCCTCCTCCTCAAACAGCGGATGTATACATAGCAATAGAAAGCAAGGGATTTTACCCTTTGAAGGAATTACAAGCGGCGGCAGGATAAACCAATCCCACTTTCGCACCTCCTGCATATAGTGGCAGAGATACACTTAAAGGCGCAAAGCAAGCGAGTAGAGCAACACGAGACAGTAGCAGCGAATGTAAGGATCACAGCGAGATGCAAGAGAAGCTAAAAGAGAATGACTTGGGGAAAACAGGGTTTAGTGAAGGCCAAGAATTGCTAGTACCGAATTAATAGATAGGAGGACAGTGGATTTATGAGTTTAAAAGACTGACAGCAGAGAGGAGATTAGCAGTAGGAGATATGAAGAGTCTACTCTCAGCTATTCTTAGGGAGGTAGCAGACGATGTATGGAAGAGAGCAGGATATCCTGAGGTGACTGCACAAAACACGGCACATGATGGCGCGCTGTTCAATAACTGCTGAGTGGCCATATGGCAAGCTCAAAGGGTACAATAACCATACATTTCGGACATAAGCGTGATCATGTCACGCAAAATGCGTGAGGACGAAGACCCACTTCAATATGATCAACAAATTCAAGAGAAATGGTGTCTTGATTGAGAGAACCATGGGACAAAACAGTGGGGCTATTTTATCAAATATTATGTCAGAGGTTACCCGAGCAAGTACAAAAACAGCTTAAGAGGCTAATCGGGATGGAGTCTAAGCCGGGGTCAGAGATTGGTCATATATTGCGAGTATGCAGATACAGGGGCAGGATGCCTCAGAATGGGGGAATTCGGCAACAGCCCACATACCAGACAGAGCAGACTGACTATTATGCTTAAGATCACATGCAAGTGCAGATGTATGCAACACAACAGACGCAAACCCAAGATATGCAAATGCATCAATATCAGCCTATGACACATGCATTACAGATGCAGGGACGCATGCAGCAATCACAACCAGCACAGCAGGCACCAGTTTAACAGAATATCATAACCACGACACATGCAGACTGTCTGATGCTGACTTCCGTGTGAAGGCTGGGAGGGGTGACTGTTGTAGGGGGCAATCCATTCACAGGGACGGGAATGTCATTATATCAACTATAGGACAGCCCACAGAGAGACCTAATGTGTTCAATCCTATCTGTTACACACAATCTGGCTGAGGAACCACTTATAGGGGTGAATATAGGGGACAAGACTTTTTTCCTTTCTCATGGATATGGGGGCGACTAGGCCCTGTATAAGGGAGGGGAGATACCCAATGTTAGGCATTGCCAGGAATGCACAGTGATTCTCTGGGGCCACATATGTGGTTCCTTTTACTGATGAATTACCACTTTCTGTGGGAGAACACGACTTGACCATGCCTCTGTTATATTCCCAACAGAAACCAGTAAATATAATCGGTAGAGACATGATGAGTCGATTTAACTTGACCATTTTATTCACAGAGCAAGGGATAGTGTGCACCAGGGATTCATTTCATGAATGTGAGGGAACTCATCCAAGTTTATTGTGGCCATTTTCAATTTCAAGCAGTTTGACAGTACCGACCGGTTTCGAAGTATAGGAAACAATTTGACCACGTCTTCAACAGGGAAACCCAGTTAACCTAAAAATGCATAAAATTCAATATGCCATCAACCTCGCAATATGCATACTACACATCCACTCAAACAACAGGGGCAAACAATTAAAATACACTCAATGGCCCATGTGCTCAGAAACAAAGGCATGAATCCAAATGGTCCAGAGAAACCCGGGTGCCACTAAACCAAGACAACCCCCAAAGAGAATAGTCACGCAACGCCAAAAGTGATGGAAATCACCCAAACAAGGTTTGCACTACATGTTAATAGCCAACACGTGTGATCCATTAAGAAGAGCAACTTACTTACCCCGGGTAACTTTCTTTCGACTGGATGTTCCTCCCACATATTCCTCATATTTGATATTCGATATCCAGCTTCAGCTGCTTTGAAAAAGAATTTCGGCAGAGGGCGCTGCGCGTTGATGCAGTAAACTCGATGTCCCTCAAGGGCCTCCATCTCGAGGAGGATGTAATTGAAGGCATATATAGCACACGCAGCGCCCGTTGGCTTCAGTTCTGTTTTTCCTACAGTAGAAATTACCCGCATAACCATGGGTTTGACCATACTAAACTTTGAAGGAGCACAAGCTGTAATAGCATGGGAAATTCTACTGTGGGGTCGGCTGGGAGGGAGATGAGGAATATGTGGGAGGAGCATCCAGTCGAAAGAACATTACCAGGTGTAAGTAACTTGTTCTTCGAATGGATTGTGTCCTCCCACATATTCCTCATCTTTGATAGACTCCCAAAGCAGTATTTGATTTGGTGGAGGGAGTAAGAATTTAGTTTTCAATGGTGTTCATGAACTGAATGGAGAACAGCTTTCCCGAAGATTCCAATCCTGACCGAGGGAAGACTCAAGGCAGTAATGTTTGGTGAACATGTGAATAGTAGACCACGTCACTGCCTCACACATATTTTTGATCTGTACACCCCTTTGTAGGACTGTAGAGGTAGCCATGCCCCTAGTGGAATGGGCCTCTAATCCTTCCAGAGGATTTTTTGCCCGCCTGTCAGTAGCATTCCGAAATTGCCAGAATGATCCACCTGGTTATGGTCTGTTTTGTAACAGCCTGACCCAGTTTGCGACCTGTATAGCCTATAAAAAGCTGATCGTCAATACAAAGTTTTGATAGCCTCGATGTGCAAAAGCTCAAAGCTCTGCATGGATACAATCTGAGTAATCTCTCCTCCTCTTTGCCAGGATGAGATGGAGGATAGAAAGTGGGTAAACCATTCTCTGCTCTACATGAAAATCTGAAATTATTTTGGGTACAAATGAAGGCTTAACCCTCAGAACAACCCTATCCTTATGGAAGATGGTAAAGGATGCCTTGGATGAAAGTGCCTGCAATTCACTCCCTCTACGGGCTGAAGTTAATGCTACCAAGAGAATGGTTTTAAATCTTAACAACCTTAATTGGCATGAATGAAAAGGTTCAAAGGGTGCACACATTAGACATTTTAGTACCAGATTAAGGTCCTAAACTGGAACCTGGAAATGAGATGGGGGAACACATTGGTGTCACTAGTGGTATTTTGAAATATGAACATTCTTCTAACGAGTGCTTAAAGATGAATAGTGCCACCAAATAGTCCTTAATAGTGCCAATCTGGAGCCCCAGATTGGCTAAGGATAGTTGAAAGAATAATACCTCTGGTGTTTTGCACAGAAAAGGGTCTACATTCTTGTCTTTGCACCGGCTGCAGAATCTGTTCCAACAGCAACGGTATAAGGACTTTGTTGCTGGCCTTCTGATCGAAAGCAAAATCTCCATTATGTCATCCGGGAGCTCCCAATCCTTTTATCTTATCCTCTCAAAAACCATGCGTGAAGGCTGAGTGTCTTGACTTCTGGATGGAGAACCCGAGAAGGTCCTCTCTTAGTGGAAGACGTAACAGAGGGCAGATGGACAGGTCCAGAAGGTCTGGGTACCACATCTTCGTGGCCCAATCCGGGGCAATTAGAATCATGTGTTTCCCGAACTTTCTCAACCTCTAATCATGTGAGGAATGACGGGGACTGGAGGAAACGCATACAGGAGTGGAAACTCCTAGTCCACTACGAATGCGTCTCCTAGAGCACCTCTAGGAGGAAATTCCCTGGAGCAGTAGAGTCTGCACTTCCAGTTGACACTGGTTGCAAACAGATACACTTGAGGGGTACCCCAAAGGGTGAACATCTCTTGAAGGACTTTCTGAGCTAGTTCCCACTCGTAGGGGACTGTTCTGCCTGCTTAGAGCGTCCGCATCCGTGTTCTCTTGTCTGGCTAAGTGAACTGCTGATAGAGAGATTCCTTCTTGAATTGCCCAGTACTAGAGCTGCACTGCCTCTCTGTACAGTGGTAGTGGCCCAACACCACCTAATTTCTTGAGGTAGTACATGGTCACTGTGTTGTCCATCATTATCAGGACATTCTATCCACGTACAGAGGGTAGTAAGAATCCAAAAGATTGATATGAAGTTTGGACTCCGATGGAGACCAATGACCGTTGATGGTCAGATCGTTGGTGTGGGCTCCCCACCCCGTGTGTGAGGCGTCTGTTACTACTGTTATCTCTGGCCATGGTTGCCAAAAGGGTTCTCCCTTCAGAATATTGTCCTTGCAGGTCCATCACAGATGATCCTGTGCAACCCTGCTTGGAACCTGAAGTAGGTCTGACACATTTCCTGAGAACTGGGAACATTGTGTTCTGAGGGCCCATTGAAGGGATCTCATTCTTAGGCGGGCCTCTGGCACCAGAAGAATGCAGGATGCCATGAGGCCGAGCAACCTCAAGAAATCGTAGACCGGGAGATGCTGGGCACTCTGAAACCTAGTGACCATCTACAGAATGTCTAGAGCCCTAACCTCGGGTGGCACATTCTTTCCCAAGGATGCATCCAGTACAGCTCCAATAAACTGGAGCTTTTGAGAAGGTGTCATATGGGGCTTCTTGTCACAGGTTTCCCCCTTTCTCACCTGTTTTCGTTGTTTGATGACTTCTTTAGGAGGAGTCTTCTTTCGTATGGTTCGGGTCTTATACAAGCCTGCTCGGCCGTCCTTGGCTTCCAGTGTTCGTTCAGCTTCGATGTCCGGGATCAAGGGAAAACTCCAGGAAATTCAGAAAAAGGATAGGGAGCACGCGGAGGCGGTGCAGGGGTTCCGAGAAGGGCTGGATAAGAAGGAGGGAAGGTAGATTGGAAGAAGGGGTTCCAGGAACCAGGAAACAACAGAATAATACAAGGGAGAGTACGGAGCACACGTCCGGTCACAGCTAACAGCAGCGTTGAGAAGCGAGGGCCGCGGGGGTGTGGCCTCTTTATACAGTACGCTGCGTAGAACGTGAAGACTGGTGAGCAGCGTTCTGAGCTTGCAGCCATGTTGGTAGTATTATGGAGTGTAATCCCCGACGTGCCAGGGACCAGGAGGCCCAGAAAGGGCGAGTTCGATGGTTCATGCCACTTCTTGTAATTAAAGAGAGAAGCCCATTCTGTGAAGAGAGTGGCAGGTCATGCTGAGATGATGCAGGACTTATTCTGGAGAACGTGCCCTGATAAGCCAATCGTCCAGGTAAGGGTGGATGTGAATCCTCCCTCTCTTGAGACTCGCTGCCACCACTGCCATTAGTTTGGTAAAAACCCTTGGGCGGATGTTAGCCTGAATGGCACAACTCAAAACTGATAACGTGAACCGCCAAAGGCGAACCTCAGGTATTTTCTGTGCTTAAGATATTCACATGAAAATAAGCATCCTGAAGGTCCAATGACACCATCCAATCCTGGAGTCGGAGCGGCTGAAGGATCAGAGAAAGAATGACCATATTGAACTTGTCCTTCCTGAGGAACTTGTTCAAGTATATCAAGTCCGAAATGGGTCTCAGTTCTCCGTCCTTCTTGGGTATTAGGAAATATGAATAAATACCACCCCTTGTTCCTCTCCGCTAAAGGCAACGGTTCTATAGCGCCTTTCTCTAGCAGGGAGGAGCAGATCCGGAATCCTCAGAGTGGTTACCCGGTGGATGGTTCTGAGGTCTCTGAGTGAAAGGAAGGCAGTAACCGTGCGCTATGGTTTCCAGTGCCCAAGCATCCGAAGTAATGTCCAGCCATTCTTCCAGATGCTGAGACAGTCTGCCTCCCACTGGTGATTTGTGACTCAAGACCTTAGAGAGGTTTTGAGGCAGTTGATGCAGTGGCTGATGGTAAGGATGCCTCTGATTGTGCGGGCTTCGCACCTCTCCCTCGTCCACCATGAGGGAATCTTCTTTGGTCTCTTTGACCGGCCATTCCTCTCGCTCTTCCAACTGAGGAGTAGTAGCAAAAAGATCTACCCCTCCAAGGCTGTCCATTGGGATGAAAGGGCTGAGGCTGCCTAATAGCAGCACCTAAAGATTTATTCGATGGCGCAGCTTGAGTAGATGGTGTTGTCGATGTCGAGAGCTTAGCCGGCGTCGAGGGCACAGCTGGCGTCAATGGCATTGATGGTGTCGATGACCTCAACCTATATTTGGTCTTGCGACTCAAAGGATCCTTCGATGACTTGTCATTGCATCGAGGC
Source organism: Ambystoma mexicanum (assembly GCF_040938575.1). Taxonomy (NCBI): domain Eukaryota; kingdom Metazoa; phylum Chordata; class Amphibia; order Caudata; family Ambystomatidae; genus Ambystoma; species Ambystoma mexicanum. The sequence goes on from NC_090935.1 coordinate 1,435,869,749, forward strand.
CTCGACAGCTCTCGATGAGGATCTGGCCTTTGTCCCGGGTTCGAGGACTAACAGGATTTGGCTCAAGCCCTTTCTTTACCGGCTTCTTTGGAAGGCCCGGTAGGAGCATGGCTTGCCATGGGTTTTTTTTGTGGAAGATTTTCAGCTTTTCTGACCTAAATGCTTCCCATTCAGCAGTGGAGTTTTTCGTGGGGCAAGATACCCTCTCAGAGGAGGTGTCTGACGATGAAGTCGAAGAAGGTGACCTGTGGTGCCTCTTTTTTACTTCCTCGACGACGATGAGGAGTGGTGGGAGCCACTCCTTGATCTTGATCTTTTAACCTTCTTCCTCTGAAGAGAGCTGCCTCTCGGCTCCTCGGACAAAGGTTTCTTCGACAGGGTAGATGGAGATTTTTGGGGATTTCTACCTACCGCCAATTTCCCCTTTCTTTCCGGACATTGACTGGCACTTGGAGCAGGCCGAGGTCTCATGCTCCACCCAAAGACACCACAGACATACTTGGTGTGGGTCAGTTAACGACAGTTTCGAATCACAATCTCAACACTTCTTGAACGCGGTCTTCAGGGTAGTCGGTGACGAGGAAGAAGACATATCGTGAAGAACAAAGGAATTGTGCCGTAATTTTCTCAAAGCAATAACTTATGCGGAAAAAATGGAACTGAAGCCAACGGGCGCTGCATGTGCTATATATGCCTTCAATGACATCATCCTCGAGACGAAGGCCCTCGAGGGACATCGTGTCGACTGTATCAACAAACAGCACCCTCTGCTGAAAAGAATTCAAAAGCAGCTGAAGCTGGATCTCGAATATCAAAGATGAGGAATAGGTGGGAGGACACAATCCATTCGAAAGGATTGTTACAAATACACACCCAGTGTGAAAAAAAGCACTTGTTTTACATAAGGAGGTGCTTAATTACCCAACAGGTTCAAGACCAAATTCTTGAATGATAGATAGGAAGATGGATCATTGAATCAAATAGCACCTATACGACAAATGGAGGGCAGGATACCATATACTGAATTTTATAAATGTATTAATCCCATTCAGTTTGCTATGTCCAAAGCACACTCACCAATAATACACAAAGTGTGCTTCATTGGACACGAATGGCATCGCATAGTAGACAAAGTAGAATAAAATGCCGGATTACTCAATTCTAATGCATCCTAATCTATGCTGTAGTGAACGAGTCCATTTACCAAATGTATGTGTAGTTAATGGCAATCTTAATCCGTGGTAATCAGAGACATCCGTTTCCCTCACCTGCCACGTCTTCAATCATGCAGGCAAATAAAGAGGCCATATTTCCTTAATCGATAGCTACGTAAGTAACGTGACGTGTTAACGCCCCAAAGTCATTTGACAGTGCGTAATGACTCACATCAGTTTGCTGGCCCAAGAGCTTGCTCCCATTCTTCCAAGACTAATTCATGGAAGTACAAAGAGAGTAAAAAGAGTCCCCTCACCACATTGTATTAGCAAAGAAATCCAAAACGGCAGTGAGGAATTTAGGAGCATCCATATTAATATGGGCTGTGCTCGATATTACATATTACAGGTTCAAACTGCACAGTTTACACTAGATGGTTAGCCACTGCTCATTTGCTATTTGTCAGTGGGACAGATGAGGACACATTTGGGTTTGGTGGGGTTAGTAGTTAACTGGGTCCTCCAGGTTGAGCGTGAGCTTCATTGAGAGGGGTCGTATGAGACCTGTCTTGAGTGCATCTGGGAATGAACCTCGTTGGGGACGCATTCCCAATGCAGTGGAGCACTTTGAGCACAGGGCTTGTAAAGTGTCTGTTTGGGGAGGCCGGGGGGACATTGTCAGTGTAAGTGGTGGGTTTGGGTTTGAGGGAGACAAGTGTATCTGAGAGATCTATGGGGGGAGGAGGAGTGATGTGAAGTTGGTTCAAGGGGGGAGGGTGGTCGAGAGGGCATGGAAAGCAGAACTTCGACCAACTTGGAAGTATCAGTGAGACGTCTGAATTTGTTAACTTTGTTTATTATGATGGCACCGATTTCGTCCCAATTTTTATTTGTGCAGCTGGCAACTAAGTGTCGAATGTGGGCTTGGCACAGTGCTTGACTACTCTGAATAGGGCTTTGGTCCGGTTAGAGGCTACCTGATGGTGGAGGTATAGTAATCTGTCTATACATCGGGTGTAATCAGTCTGCTTCGGAGGCGCAGGGATTTGAGGGATGTGGGATCCTCCGAGCTGTGATTTTTGCACCATCGCTTTTTCAAGGATCTGGTTGAGCGATTATTGGAGGGGAACCTGGGTGCGTGCCATGGCGCGGATGGTTTGGCTTTGGTGTGGCTAGGCTTTGAGAGAGTATGGGCATGAAATACTTGCTTGGCAGAGTGATTGAATGATTCCAGAAGGGGTGTGGCATCCCCTGTGATGGGGAATGTCGTGAATGTTGCCAATAGGCTGTCTAGTGGGAAGTTCTTGAAAGAGCAGCATTAATTCACTGAGTGTTTAGAATGGCCATGATGCAGTTATTCGGGGGTGGAAGCAGCGGCTGTTGTGCCAGGATTTACATTGGCAAATCACATTAATAAAACAATTAGGCTAACAGGTGTAGAAATACAGACATGTTTGGATCAAATGACAGGCATTATATCTGGGCCTGGAATGCTAGAGTTCAATATGGCACCCCACAGCCGGTACCGCTGACAATGTTCCATCCTTAGACGAGGAAATAACCACGAGTGGCCCGGACACTGTCATACAGTACAGAATTAATCAAAATTCCACTTGTCATTAGCAAAGATAACCAAACGTGAATTCAAAACACAGGATGTTTCAGGAACGGAAACAGAGGCCGGAAAAGTAGTCCCCCGCTGCCAGCTTTTCGGGTCTGGCTACCAGCAGAACAGGGGATGCGCAGTGGGTGTAGTTTTAAAGACCGGAGGGCCTCCTACCCGGTTTCATTGACTACCAACAGCAACAGACAAAGGTCCTCATTAGGGGCTGGGTGGAGCGGTAAAAATGCGGAAGTAATGCTATTATCACCACATTACCGCTCCACCCAATGCCGAGTTTGGGCGCAAAGTAGCAGATTTACCTCCAGCTTTAAACTGGAGGTAAATATTGCCACTTTCCGCCCATTTGCAGTACTGTTACTGTGGCGCCATTACCGCCAATACTGCCCCATATAGTCCTGCAGACTCGTAAAAAAATGGGGAGTAACAGCCTTACCACAACTCGGAATCCGGCGCCAAATGCGGCAGACCGAGTTGCGGTAACGCTATTTATGTTGGCGGTATTCCGGCGGATTTGCCAGCGAAATACCACTACCGCAAGACAAATGAAATATTCAATCCTGATGTCGCCATACGGAGATGTTGCAAGTATTTCTATTTATGTAAACTCAGTGCATTATGCGGCATGTCTGCCTGTATCAATACATGGTTCCAACGTTAAGTATCAGAAAGAGATATTTTCTCTATCGTCCCTCACAAAGACCAGCGAGGAAACGTATTAGTGATTCTGCGCACTATGGCGCCATTATGTATGAGAGCATGCCATGCAGATGGGATTGCATTCAGTGCTCACTGATCATTGCAAGCAACACATAGCCTCGTAGACAGCGCTTCTGTTGACCTAGAATCCCAAGACAAGAAAATGTGCAACTCATTCCATTTTTGGGGAAGTCAAAATAATTCCCTGATTTGATTTTGGGAGTAAATGGCTTTGAGTGGTAAACACATGAATGTCAATAAAGTAAGAAGGCAGGTAGACTACGGAGCAAATGGATGTGCTAAATTCTCAATCCGTCTCCAACACGTGGAGGGGGCGGGCTCTGGGAGACATTCAAGGAAATCAAACTATCACCAGGAAGGGATACATCTCAGACTTTACCATTGGAAGTCATATTTCCTACCATCCATGGCAGCTGAAATCTGTAGAAGCATTTGGGTCTCATCACGAGTTGGGCGGTATCACAGTGATAAATCTGCCAGAGTACCACCCAACGCAATAACCATTACTGCCACTTTGTCCGGGGGTATTACCGCCGGATTACAAGTGGCGGTGACAGTGTAAGTCCCGGTGGCAGTGTAGGTCTCCATTTTTATGGAGCCTATTGGACTTAATGGGGCATTTTCGGTGCAATTAGTTCAGCTGTAATTGTGCCACAGTAATTACACCGGAAATGGGGGGGGAAGTCCGCAGATTTACCTCCAGTTTACAGCTGGAGGTAAATCTTTTTTTCATTTTGTTTTTTGCTGAATTTGTTTTTTTTTTAGAAAAAAAATGTTTTTTGGGTTAGGTTCCCTCAATTCCCCCACTACTATAGTTTAACGTCTATTCACAATCCCCTACCCTTTATATACCTTTAACCAAGCCCTATATTTTTCGATGGGTTGTAAAAAACAAAAAAAACATCAACAAAAAACGTATACAAAAATAATCTGGCAATGAATGAACGTCGTACCCATATTTGTGATGCCAGTAAGGTGTGCAAAGGGAAATGTTCAAAATACGAATGATTTTAGCACTCCCCATGCACGGACTAAAGCCTTTCCACCTTCAAAAGACTTTATGAAAACAATTCACACTATTTTTCTCCAATACAATATGTCAAATAAAGACATTGTGCTCAAATCCAAAAGAGTCCTCTTCCCGACTGCCCACCTAAACCCAATCCTCCTACGTCACTCGTGTCCATTTGCGTATTCACTCCTTTGGAGACTGAGCAATCCCTACTATTGGTTGGTTGGAAAGAGCAGATGCTCAGATTTACCACTGAAGGACTGGCCAGCCAAGCCATTGAAGTCATTGATTCAGTTCAGTTCAGTACAGAGGCACATCCACTTGGACAACAGACCAGGAATGTGTTTATCTGGAGAGGACCTGCATCCATTCTTCAGTCAACCACTCTAGCTTTGAATGCAATGGAATGGATGCTGGAAGACTGCTGCGGGGACCACCATTGCTCAAGCCACCAACCCCAACGTGAACCTCTGTTCCTGAAACGGCACGAGAGACTTTCCATGGTGCATGCCTCCCTTGAAAAGGTGGGGCTAATCCGTGTCGAGCCCTGCATTGTCATGGTCATCCTCCCTGAGCTCGGAAGAATCATGAGCCTGAAATTAGCCTCCAATAACCACTAGTCTGCTGATGCTTTCTATCAAGAAGGAGTCCTGCTGGAACCCGAGTCCCAAATCCCAGTGACTGCAGGGCCTGTGTGGGGTCACCTCACCTGCCCATCACATCTGTGGTGTCCTGTGTGTCCATCCATTTTGTGGGATTGCAAGCAGAGTTTCATCTTCACCCTCTGCCTGAGTCCTGTGTAGTGCCCTTTAGAATCATTTGATCACTGTCAGAGACCAGAACCGCTGGACCGCCAGACCCAGCTGTCATTCTTGTGAGAAGAAGAACCCTCTGGCTCTGCGATCCCTGGATCTCCAATGCTGCAACGTTTGGTGAGAACAGTTATCCCAATGTCCATAACTTACCTGCGGTAAATGTCCATTCTGATCAAGGTAAAAGGAGCTGGTTTGAAGTCCTCTAGGTTCCCATTTGCAATCTTTAAGCATGCAGCCCTTCCTAGCACCTACACATGCCTCCCCTTTGGTGGTGGCATCTGGGGATAGGAATCTTGCCTGTCTGTGGTGACTGAGAATGGTAGCTGCCTCTTCCATTGCAGGAAATCTACTTTTGAAATCTTAGGGATACTGTGCATCATTGACTAAAGTACTAACTCCCACATTGAGACTAATTATTTCCTATGGGACCCCTTTGAATAACTTCTACCCCCCCCCACCCCAAAGTTGCCAAAACTGCATTACTTACATTGAATATTGGGTTAGGAATTGGACTTATTAAATGTAACTACTGTGGACTGGTACTGCCACATATGTTATGTTATGTTAATTACACTTATAAGGCGCCAAAGCCCGCAGGCATCCAGGCGCCGAGGGATAGAAGTAGCAAAGGCAGAGCTAAGTTATTCTATTTAAACAGGATTGTCTTCAACTGTTTACGAAAAACGAGATGATTCTCAATCTTGCGCATCTGGATCGGTGGAGCATAAAAGATAAGGGGCGTCATTACAGGTTTGGTGGTATCCCGCCGGGAAACCTGGTGGGATACCACCAGACGGAATTACCGTTACCGGCACGTGGACAGCCAGAATTACCAGCAGATTCCAACTGCTAGCAAGGGTGGTTAATCCCCATTCCAATGGAGTCAAATAGGACTCCATGGGGGGTTGCCGGTATTACCGCCACCAGGAATACCAGTGCTGGTAATATCAGTGTTTTTTGCCAGTGGGGGCCTGATTTACCTTTAGCTCTTGGCTCCAGCTCTTCGCTGGAGGTAAATCCGGCCCCCCACTGGCAAACTTGTAGTTTGCCGGTGCAGCATCGTGCAGGTAAACATTATTACTGGCACGTTATTTCGGCACCGGCAAACATGTAATGAGGCCCAAGGCTCATTTGTGTAACATCTCCCCCTCACTGTATGTTAAACATTAACAATACTTAGTCTAAATTATAAAGTAGTGTGTATATGTGTGTGTGTGTCCCCATTTTGACATCTAACTGTAAATGTACATGTGTAAATATTGTTTTCCCTACATGTTAGTGATTTGACTGCTTGCATTTGTTAATTACACTTTACAACAACCCCTGATCTTCGTAGTCTTTGGCTCAATGCTTAATCTAATTACCAGGTGAGAGTTTGGTAATACGTCTGCTGTAAAGGTTTGCTGGTCCACTGCGGTTAGCTCCTCAGAAGCCTACACCAGAAGTTGTTCGGAAAAACTCCTAGCAATCATCTTTAATAGGTTCATTTCCAGTACACCTGCACAAGTGACCTCACGTCAATGAGTGATGAAGCATACAGTCTTTCATGGTAAGTGGTCTCCTCAAAACACTGTATCAGAGAACTGACATTAATCAGAAGCTACCATTGAGCCAGTGTGATAAATGTCCGGTTTAATCCTTCATTATGACTGTTGCCCCAAATTGCTTTGCTCACATAGTAAGCACGAAGAATGCCAAATTCCTGTGGTTTGCCATTGTTGTGTTCAGCGGTTGGTGTGGCCATCTGCAGCCAGATGTTTAAGGTCAAAGAATGTTCACGGTAACCTTTGCACTGAATCCAGGAGCATGTATAATTAGTCTCTGAATTAAAGCTAAGGTGAGTTTAGCCATGTTTTTAATTCTAGGTCACTGGTAGAATGTAGACAATGCATTGAACATCTCACATTCCTTGCATCGGGAATCTAGCCGAAGGCACGGCCGCAGACCCGCACGCATCTGTCATCATACACCACTCGAAGACACCTTACACGCCTCTGCCATAAGAATGCAGCTACCGTTCACAACAAAAATGTGATAAGTAGCCGCACACATAATGTCTCGCCCACTCTCGTATACCCTCTCTAGACCACTTAAGCCCCATCCATATGCCAGCTCGACATGGGTGTCTTTCCTGAACCTGGCCACCCCGCATACATTCGTATCGGCCAATATGCACACATGCATAGAAGCACCTCCTCGTATTCATCCCACACCTAGACTCCGGTTCCCCTGAGGGTGTTCAATTTACAGCGCATTGTCACCATACTAATGGTGAAAGGCGCTATATAAATGACGTATTACATTACATTACAATGGACAAGCCTAGACCATCTGAAACTATTATGATTTGGTGCAGAATAACAGCATAGTAACAGAAAAATACACCTGCAACTTCTTGCACCGTACAACTGGCTCAAAATCCTAGTTGATAGTCTGAGCTACACCAATCAAGGAATCTATAAACTGGCAAAGGGTAATAATACTTATCTATTTATTTTTACATTCATAGCAGCGCACAAAACCCTGAGGCATCTAGGCGCTACTTACATTACAAGAGCAGTAGTGCAGTCCATGGTGTGTAGCATGGAGAATGAAAGTTACAACATAATGGTAGATCACGAGTGTACAGTCTGGTAAAGCCTCACCTCATGTTATGGTATGTTTCACCTCATGTTTTGTTAGGTTGAGGTCATTTCTAAAGCGTGACATATGCCCAAAGGCACCTTGGCGCTACTCCTGAAGAAAAGGAAGAGAGTGGCCTAGAAAAGATACGTTTTCAAAGCATGATGGAAATGCAAGTGAGTGGAAATGGCGCACAATACCCGTGGCAGGGAGTTCCGTAAAATGGCTGCTGCAAACCGAGAAAAAACGGCCCCACCCAGTCACGTTTAAACTTAGGGATAGGGACAAGGAGAGCATTAGCAGAGCGAAGAGATCGCCTAGAGATGTACAGACAAAATTTCACCTGAAGATATTCTGTTCCTTGACCATTAAAGGCCCGATGTACAAGGCAAAGTGCCTTAAATTGAATACGCTCTGCTACTGGAAGCCAATGAAGCGTCCGTATTATAGGGGAATATGTGGGTACACCGAGGTGTAAAGGTGGCCATCTGGGCAGCCAAGTTTTGGAGGACCTGCAGCCGACGCAAGAGGTAAGTCGGCTGCGACAGATACAGAGTTGCAGAAGTCAATGGATGAAACTACCAGGGCTGAAACGACCGGGGCGCGATACTGGGCAGGGATAAGTGGGAGGACCTTATGGCGCATCTTGAGTTGAAAATAGCCACAATGGTGGACTGCCTCAACCTGAGCCTCAATGGACAAAGAAGCTGCTATCTTCACCCAGAGATATTTCACTACCGTGACAGGGGAAGTGAAGGGACCAAGTGTCAAAGGCCTCATGGTACGGGGGGCTACATCAGGTATACAGGTGAGCATTACAAAGCAACATTTGTGTGGGTGCACAAACTGGCAAAGTCTCACATCATGGTACGGGGCTACATCAGGTGTACAGGTAAGCATACAAAGCAACATTTGTGTGGGTGCACAAACTGGCAAAGCCTCGCCTCATGGTGCCAGGCTACATGAAGTGTACAGGTAAGCATACAAAGCAACATTTGTGTGGGTGCACAAACTGGCAAAGCCTCGCCTCATGGTGCCAGGCTACATCAGGTGTACAGGTAAGCATACAAAGCAACATTTGTGTGGGTGCACAAACTGGCAAAGCCTCGCCTCATGGTGCCAGGCTACATCAGGTGTACAGGTAAGCATACAAAGCAACAATTGTGTGGGTGCACAAACTGGCAAAGCCTCACATCATGGTACGGGGCTACATCAGGTGTACAAGTAAGCATAAAAAGCAACATTTGTGTGGCTGCACATTCTGGCAGAGCCTTGCCTTATGGTATGAGGGCTACATCAGGTGTACAGGTGAGCACAACAGGCAACGTTTGTGTGGGTGCACATTCTGGAAAAGCCTCACCTCATAGTATGGGGCTACATCAGGTGCACAGGTAAGCACAAAAAGCAACATTTGTGTGGGTGCACATTCTGGCAGAGCCTTGCCTCATGGTACGGGGGCTACATCAGGTCTACAGGTAAGCAAAAAAAGCAACATTCATGTAAGGGCACATTCTGGCAAAGCCTTACCTCATGGTGCGGGAGGGTATGTTGGAAAAGCAACAATGTGTAAGATGCTCAAGGATGTAAACAGAGTAGGGTCAGCAAGGTATATTGGAAAGTTGCAAGACTGACATAGATACAGCTTAAACAGTTACAAATGGTCAGAGTAGGTGCATGACAGGACAGTGGTACGGGAGCCAGCAGGGGCATCATGGGGGTTGTAAGTCTTAGACAGTTACTAGCTACACAATTACAGTGCAGTTATAATTAGGTACGTGAATAATGAGTATAATGTCTTATAGGGTATGATAGGAGACATGCCCTACTCCCTGTGTCCTTATTGAGGTATGATGGCCGTACAGGATCAGAGAGGTAGCTGTACTGGGGTCAAACAACACTGTAGTCAGAAATGGATTGTGCCACCCTCGGTGGAAGGTGCGCTCTGGCTGTGAAGGGGTGGAATAGGTAGGTTAGGGGATGTAGATCGACGTAAGGCAGCAGGACAAGTAACATGCCACATAATGGGCACGCATAGAGCAACGTGGTGTTGCAATGCAGCACACGCCGAAAAAGTGTATTGCAGGTTGGATAGAGAGGAGTAGGGTCAGGGGTGGAGCAAGAAGCCAAGATCCTAATGTTACTGGTATGCACAGGCAGTGGAGTAACTTTTCTGAAAATGTTGGGGGGACAAAATGGTGTTCCATGAAAGTTGGGGGGGACAATCACCCCTGTCCCCCCCTAAAATGACTCCCATGTGAACAGGGCTAGAAGAGTGGCTTTCAACGGCACTACTCGTCTTACCTTTGTGAGCGATGTAGAGCATTGCGGGTGCCTCCAGCTGTCCTGCAGCTCACGATCCTCCGAAAGCATGTGGGGTGAAGAAGTGGAGACTTCATGTTTGCTGAAAATGGCACAAACAAGGGTGAGGAAGGTACAGGGATGCCTCCAGAGCTGTTCAGCAAATGAAGGATAGAGATATCCCAGCGCCCTGGCCAAGCCCAGACCAGCCCAGACAGGTGTCCTAGGTCTTTGGAACCAACCTTCAGAAGCGGTCCCAGATGACTCCACCTCCCGGCTTGCTTCTGGATCCGATAATGCTGCAGTCAGCCAATCGCATGGCTGGATGTAGCGAGGCAGAGGGGGAGAAACTCCCAGCAATGTGGGGGACATGGTGGCAGACATACTGGTGTGGAGCTCAGGCTCTTTACACACCAATGATAGTTGTAGTAGGCAGTGCGGACACAGAGATGGAAGTAGGGCTGTACTGCTCGTTGCTGGTCTTACGGATGTGTTGGTCCCAGACAGGGGTCCTGGTCTTTGGAAGTGGCCTGGGCCGGCTTCGCCTTCTGGCTCGCTTCTGGGTGCGATAATGCTGCAGTCCTTATGTGCCAGTTCTCCACAGAGGGTATGGACCAAGTAAGGAACATACATTTCTTTACCAATCCCTCGAGCAGCACAGACTTTAGAGCCATTGCCCACCACCATAATGCCCAACTTTTGGAACCTTAACCACCTCCAAATTCTTTCAGTTCTCAAGTATTCTGTGAACTGTTCTGTACAATCTTTGCATGCACAAAGTAGCCTACTGGTTAGCAGCAACCCCTTGCTGCCACTGGTGAAAACCCGTGACTTCATGGGAACTGCTAGAAGGGAAATTGACCCAAAGAAAGTGACATCCATGTTGACTGTGTTGGCCCACATGCGAATGATGAGGTAAATGTGTATTCCCTTGGACTGACCTAGTGCCATCCTGAATGCAAAAGCCACCTTGCCCAAGAGGTTTGGTATGGCAGTGCCAGAGAGGTAATGGTGACTAGAAATCCCACAGCTGCAAAACATTGTTTTTCATCAAAGGCCTATGTCAAGAGACCAATACATAAAATGTTCCTATTTTGAGACAGACCTGGCACACTCTGGTATCTATCATGTGATGTGTAATACTTTGCTCGAAGCTGAAAGATGTTAGTGACACTAGGCTGGCACGTGGGGTGGGGGCGGGGCGAGTCGATATGCCTGCAGCAGGCTGCGACCTATGCCATTGGGGTAGTATATTTGCATTGTCTGCTGCGACATGGTTTAGGCTCCTCATCTGATTGCTGATGTCTCGTTGATGTCCTAGGCAAATATATTGTGGTTGATGGTGTAGTTGTCAAGTGTTCAGATGTGCAAGGGTGATTGTGGAACAGCCTGTACATAGGGAACGTGTATCTGGCAGCAACACGTGCTGCTTGGACACTGCGCTTCGAACAGTCTGTGCCATTGCTTCAATCCAGCCCGCCCTGCTCTCTGCCCATGGCATCCTTCGACATGTGCGATGGCCTTGCCCTAGCGAACATCAACATTGCCAAATTTAGTGGGACTGAGAGGGTGTGTAGCCTGCCCCTCTTCATCACAGTGTGTTGATTACCACTGTCCTCGACATGACATTCCCATGCCCCTTCTGCTCCAGAGAAGATGGACTCAACCTCCTCCATTGTCACCTGATTGGCCGCAACGCCTGTGCATGCACTACTGCCTTTGCCTCAAAAGCAGAGGGCAGTGTTCCAGATAGTGCTGATCTTATGACAAGCAGAGACATCCTGGTCTTAATTGGCTGGTGTGGCCGTGGAGTAATATGCACAATTCAGGCACCTCTGGTCCGTTCATGCACGGGTAACACCATACGTTCAGATACAGCCACACATGCCCAAGAACAGCATAACGCCCCCCATGAACAGGCTACAATACCCAGGTATCACCATATCATGCCCAGGTGAGCCTCATTACAAGTTGGCCATGACGATAATGTTTACTGGCATATTACTGCATCGGCCAACTACAAGTTTGCCAGTGAGGTACCTGATTTACCTCCAGCTAAGAGCTGAAGGTAAGTCAAGTGCCTTATCAGCAATAATTGCCGGTATTACCGGCACCGGTCTTCGCGGCAAATCCCATCATGGACTCCAATGGGACTCCAGGGAATGGGGATTTAGAACCATTGCCGCCACTTAGTGGTAGCATTGGCGGTAACAGTAATACAGCTTGGTGGTATCTGGCCGGATTTACCACCCAGATACCACCAAACTCGTAATGAGGCCAATAAACTCGGTGCCCAAGTATTGCCCCATATAATCAGGTATTTCCCAAAATGCAGAGGTATTGCCTCACGCACTGAAGTACAGCCTGATATGACTGTGAACCACGCCCATATAGCCAGGCACTGCTGCCTGTGTTCATGCAAATCTTCATATGCTCGCCATCATAGGCTCCTCCTCCACTATATGCGCCGGGGCTGCCTCATTAGTGAGGTACAGCTTCAAATGGGTGCGTATTTACATACGTGCCTCAATGCTGCCTCCTATACTTTAGTTGTGTCTCACATGTCCAGAGACTGTTCCTAACAAAACAGTTCTCTTTGTACCATGACTCCTCCCATAAGGTCGCAGAGGAGTCACGGTTGTAGCATGAGTTGTCAGAATGATTGTGCTTGTGCCCTCAATGGAAAGCTATGTGTTAGCCTAGTGCCCAGTGCACAATTAGTTTAGCAAGGAAACATAGTCATACATTGTCTTATGCTCTTGGGACATACATGCACATCCCTACTTCACCCTAATAGCCAATGAGAACCAATATATTCCTTGGACCCATCAAAGAGTATTCCAAGAGGATTACTGTGAATTCCAACTGCATCCATAGGGCTGGTCACCCACAATCAGAGTGGGATGAAGACAACATAACTCCCATGGATACAGCTCCATGACACGCTGCCCAGTGTGAAGGCTTTGGGCCTCACCACGAGTTGGGCAGTATTCGGTGGTAAATTCGCCAGAATACCACCCAACGCAATTACCGTTACCGCCACTTGGGCCCGCAGTATTACTGCCAGATTGCAAGTGGCGGTGTGAGTTCCCACATTTCTTAAGTCCATTGGACTGAAAGGAGCATGTTTCGGTACAATTACTGCAGCAGTAATTCTGCTCCGCTAATCCTGCTGAAAATGGGCAAAGGTCAGCGGATTTACCTCCAGCTCAGAGCTGGAGGTGAATCCTCCAACTTTCTGCCCAACTCATAGTTGGGCAGGGCGGTAATGGGGCGGTAACAGTATTACTGCCGTATTTTTACTACACCGGCCAAATCGTGATGCAGCCCTTTGACCTCAAGGAACAAAACTATAAAAAAGGTGACTGATAAACAGACGACCCCCAAAACAATGACCACATACTGCTATTTCACTTCTAAGTTTAGCACCAAGAACCTGGGTGGTGCTTTTAAAAATGAACTGTAACAATAACCTGGAAAACAACTGAACGCGCACCACAGATGAAGAGACGAAGCTCACGAGATACAACTCCTTCCATAAAGCAGAACAGAGACCTCACAATGCTGAGGTAACTGCATTTCCATAGGTGCTCTGAGGAATAGGGGGCAGCTTTCAACACAGTGCACAGGGGAAGGTTTAAGGCAACAGCTACCCAAGGAAAGCCTGGAGCTGAAGAGACATGAGGAAACCAGGCCAAAGTAGCTGGAGATCTGAGCTCACAGAGAACAAAGGGAAACTAGAAACAGAAATGAGGGAGCAGCTGCTGCTTCGGATGCTTGAGCTAGAACCAAAGTATCTGATATCTCCCAGAAAATGGGAGCGATTGATAACAAGCGAGCGGGACAAGAGCAGTTCAAAGACCCCGGCCTGGCCAGGAAAACACAGCAAGTACTCGCAACCGAGTTGCACACCGGCAGAACAGCAACTGAGAGTAACAGTGATCAACAGCAGGAGCAAAGACTCCCTGAACAGGGGCAGGCTCCAGGAATACCCTTCCGACAGTGATCACTGGGACACTAAGCCTGAAAGAGAGACTATGCATTGCCTGGTTCGAGAAATACTCAAGTGTGAGTCAGTGTCCTGGCCTAGAGCGACCGAACAGCACTGTCCACATAAGGCCCACAGACAAGTAGGGGTACCTAATGCAGGGGATACTCGGAAACACTTTCCACATTTCAATCAATTCCGTAATATTGGGTTGAAATCACTCATAGTAATCCTGCTTTTAAAAGACATACTTACGAGTTGGGCGGCACAGGCTAAATGTGGCGGTAACACCATATACCGCTGCACTAACGCACTCTCAAACTATGAGTTGGGTGGAAAGTTGAAGGATTCACCTCCATCTATAAGCTGGAGGTAAATCTGCAAACTTTCCACCCATTTTTGGTGGAATTACCGCTGCCGAATTACCGATGCGGTAATTCTGCCGAAAGTGCCCCTTGAGACATGTGGACTAAAAAAAGAAATGGGGACTTACCCCACCACTGTTACTTGTAATCCGGCGGTAATACCGCCATATCAAGTGGTGGCAACTGCAATTCTGTTGGACGGTATTTTGGCAGGTTTACCACCAGAATACCACCCAACTTGGAATGTCCCTTATTGTTGTAAATTGGCACGTTACAAGACACATATAAAAAATGTCTCCCACGCTTTGTCAGGTCCGCGGCGAGCGGCATGTACTGGTGTCGGCTCTGTATATTCTGGCACCAGAGAGAGAGTCCAAGGTGAAGCCATTGTTCAAGCCAAAGTAAATGCAAAGAGTATTGGCATCCTGAATCTCTAATTCTTTTATTTATTGTAGTTTAATTTGCATCCGAAGATAAGCATAACAAGCCACTTACAGGTGCCAGGAAAAAACCACAGGGCATTGCTAGTGAAAAAGATTCACTTTCTAGGCTATGGGAGAAAATGACACAATAATAATAATAATAATTTGATTTATATAGTGCTTCATGCAGATCAACATTTAAGCACTGTAATAATCGTTGTCACCATTGTTGGCCACTTGCGGTACTCAATTTATCGACCTCACACTTATGAAGGTCAGAGCCGGCCCGATTCGGGTATAAAACCCATGTCGCACGGCATCATCCTGGTCCCAAGGCGAGAGCGTTGGGCAATACACTGAACCTCACAGAATGGTAGAAGCATGTTATGAGCCATTGGCAGAGTCCAGGAGTGGAAGGCGTTTGGTAGTACTCAACATTTCTAGATTTAAGCGTTCCACTTTCAGGGCCTTCCTGAATCTAGAATGGCATGTTTACAGAGCCAGGAGGGGTGGAGGGGCTTGGTTAATGCTACTGGGAAATCGTGTAGAAAGCAATTTCCTACTGGTTTTCACTCTCATGACAAGGTCTGCAGCCTCCTAAAAATGTTGATCTTAGTTGCAGCCATAGCCAGTGATGAGGGAGCTGGGTGAATAATTATTTGAAAGCAATGTTCCAATATCTTCTGTGGGTCCTTGTGGTGAGGTATGTGAGGTAAGTGAGCCGCTACGGGCTGGGTTGGTCCTGCCACTATCTGATGTGCGCCTAGAGGGTGGAAGGAGTAGGATTCACAGGCTTGCCACCCCCAGCCAAAACATAGGATGGCACCCAAGAAGGGACTGCAGATCCCTGCACCTCAAAACCCAAGAGAATAATAAATGAGGGATTTCTAAACCAGACCCAGAAGAGAACTCACAGGCATCCTTACCTAGGACTGACATGCTTTCTGGAAGCTAGCTGGAGCATAGTATAGGAGCCGATTCCCTTGCTAGTCACGTTGCTGGTACTGAAAGAAAGAAAACCAAGTCAACCGGTTCCATGTGATTTAAACGAATCAAATAACAGAAAATTAATTCATAACGAAACTATAACAAGGAAAAATATCCTTTTTTTCTTCTACATTTTGGGGGGTCCCCCAAACCCCATGTTTCCCTATATTTAAAAGCCCACCCCAGCCCCGTCCTTATCCGTCTAACCCCATAACTGCCACCCCATGTATATTTTTACGGGAAAAAAAGTTATTTTTCTTTGTTTTGGATTCGCTATGAATATATTTGTTATTGTGGATTCATTGAAATCACTGTATACCGGCCAGGAGCCAGTATAGCATCTGGATATGCGAGCATGAAGCCCGCGCATGAGAAACAAAGAAGGGTTTGGAGTAGAGAAGCAACTAGAAACTGCTGATCAGCATCCGGTGCACGCAGAATGCTGCAGACTCCCGTGCAGGAACCAGGGCAATTGCAAGGTGCCAGTGACGCTGAAGTAACACGTGAGAGAAATGTCTCCATTAATCAATGCACAGCCAGCCCAGCAAAACAGACTCAAAGGTGCGTCACAAGTTCGAGCTAGGAACTCATCCAAAACTCTGAAATTAAATAATGATGGTGCCACCCAATTTGAAAGGCAAAAACGAGTTCCAATTCCCTTGAAGCACACAAAAGTG
Source organism: Ambystoma mexicanum (assembly GCF_040938575.1). Classification (NCBI taxonomy): domain Eukaryota; kingdom Metazoa; phylum Chordata; class Amphibia; order Caudata; family Ambystomatidae; genus Ambystoma; species Ambystoma mexicanum. Next base: position 1,435,886,430 of record NC_090935.1, read on the forward strand.
GGGAAAGAAGGAAAAAAGGGGAGCGTTTCAAAGTAAGCTTGTATGCACGGGGGTACGATGTGATTTCATCGAGGAGAAATAATCGAATTCAAATCCATCCAATTTTTTATTTTATTTTATTCAATTTTCCCGCAAATATTTGCGGGTGGAGATGCCCCCGCAGTGCCCTCCAGTTTCCCCCACATTAAATAATTACCCTTTGCCACTCCCCCATATATATATGCCGCCAAATTCATTAAAAAAAAAGAAATCGATGCATTTGAATTCGACTAATTCTCCTGCGACACAACCGACCTATCCCTGCACAGGGACCAGGCTACCTGGCCTTGGCTAACCTCAAACAGCCACCCTAGAGAGGGTGAACCCAGAGCCACTACCCACAAGAGGATGGGGTGCTCGAAGGGAGGTGGGACAAGATCTGATCCTGTGCTAAGGAGGAGGCGGCTTGAAAGTGAGGTGCTTCCTAAACATGAAAGACACGTGCCAGAGGGTGACAAAATATTGTCTGCCTGAAAAGAACCCTGACTGGGGGACAGAAATACCCAGCGGGGTGAATACTGTGAAAGCTCAAGAAAGCCAAGGTCTGGGAGTTACCTACCAAGAAAGGGATGAAACCCCAATGTCTGGAAGAGATTTCTTGTGAATGTTGAATGAAACGCTATGCTGGGGAGAGGCCTGAACTACGACATTTGGGATTAGGAGTTTGGAAAATCTTTTGTTGGCCAAACGTTGGATCATTTGTGTTGAAGGCCCATGGCAGCCAGGAGACTAAGCGCCCTTCAGGGAGGCCAGCATGGGAGGAGCTAGGATTCCGAGGATGGTGATTGGATGGGGGGCTATCCAGAACTTTTTGGATGTGGAAGGAATACAAAGACATGGCTAGGAATGTGGAAGGCGCTCCAGTTTTTGGAAGTTGAAATACGTGCATGCTTAATGTTTTGGGATTAAATCGATGAGGGACAAAGAAAAGTGAAGACATTAGCTAGGCAAGAAGACAGGTAGAATAGACCTGCTTTACGTTTTTCAAACCTGAGATGAACAGAGCAAACAAAGCAGCATTTTGTTCGGTGCAAGTTAAAAATCTGGCTACAGTGAGTGCAGGGAGAGTCTGTGGGAAACGTTAAAAGAAAGTAAAAATACCACTAGCATGTTTGGGAATGCTTCCGCAAGTCTTACTTTAAATAGAGTGACACCTATTGGTGCCTTGGGCTGTCTGACTCCTATTTCTGAGGAGGCTTTTGTCTTTTTCTGGATTTCATCATTTTCGAAAGGGGCTGTCTGGAGCCCTGGTGTTACCTGTGGAATGCATCTACACTGTCTCGGGAGGATAGCTCAGGGGCAACGTGCTCGCCTTGGAAGCAAGACGACACGGAGCAACACAGGTTCGATCCCCGGGGTCCGCACTTAGAAACATCTGGGTATTAAGCGTGTTTTAAATAACCTATCATATCATATCTAATATCATATCTAATGGTTAGTAGGAGAATAAAGGGTGTGTGTGTGTGTTGGTTTTTTTTGGCAATGTGCCTGAGGAGTCATGTGAAAACAACCAGTCTCGTGGCCCTTTAGAGAGAATCTGGACAGAATGCATAATGTGTTCATTGGTGCATATTGCCCCCCAAACGCCAATAGTTGTGACTCCTGTACATATCGTCATGGAAAAATGAACATAGAGTGGATATTGTCCATGAAACACCAGTTCAATGTACCTACATCGAACCCCACTTCTCAGCACGCTTGCTTAAAGAAATCTACATCAGCATGCATTGAATCACGGTTACATTTTGCACCCATCACATCGCTGCAGAAGAGGGCCCAGAATCAGAAATACGCTTTTTTATGTATTTGGACACACAAGAAGCATGGCAGAGTTATCTAGTCCTGTATGCCAGCAACCTCCGCTTACCGGTTCCGCCACCCGTTATCCCGGTAATAGCAGGATATCACGGGTGGCGGTGGAACGGTAAGATCCCATTTCCCTGGAGTCCCATAGGACTCCATGGGAATGCGTTCACTGAAGCACCGGCACCGTAAGTAATGGTGCCGGCGCTTCAGTGATTTATCTGCCGGTAGGGGCTTGAACTACTGAAAACATTGTTACCGGCACCTTATTTCCGGACCGGCAAACTTATAAAGAGGGTCTATGCTATCCCATGTTTCAAGGTGCAGTGCATGGTCGGTGAAATAGGTGGTTGATGCCGTCCCCAAAAACAAAGAGAAGCGAACTGTAGGAGAGGCGGCCCTGGTTCCTGCAGCCTTTGCAGGGTTTCCGCTTTGCCTGTTATGGCGCCCACCGGTTCTTTAAGTAGCAGATCTGAATCCCGGGAGCCCGCGCGACTGCCACACGCAAACAATGCAAGTCTCTCAAACGCTATAAAACACCACCTGAGAACAGAAACCTTGCGAGACACTACCTTTGTGCTGGAGGCGACGGAATGGGGGTGGGCGAGGGTTAATTCCTTAGGGCATTTCAGCCACATTGTCCCACCCAATGAAACCTTGTTTGCTGCCGATGCAAGTGCAGCAGCCTTCAGACCCCCCCATTAACAGGGATAATGTTCCATTCAACAGAATCCCAGTTGTACAGAGACAGTGACACACCATCCGAGTGCACTGGGCATATTGGGCAGTCTGTACAGACGATTTTAAACAGAATTCCATGTTTCCTGTCTGGAATTCTTTACTCAGGACCTGAGTACCCATTACACTAGGGATATATTACCGCAACGAAAATTACCAGCATGTGTGCGTGGGGTTGACTGGAAACAGATTCTCACCTTTCTACGTCTGAGCGCAGCAATTGAACTGACGTGCCCTTCTCTCAGATAAGTGGGAGGCACTGTGACTGGCAGCTTTGCATTTCAAAGGTTGCAGAGGTCAACTTCAACTCCGACTGTTCACCTGTAACCTACTGGCTCCCCCTGTCTCCGCAGCATAGCAAACTGGGGGGGGGGGGAGAGGGGGAGATACGATGGAATGAATCTCGCCCACTTAGGGAAGTAGGAGGTATAATTCTCCCCCTCCCCTGTAGCACATATACCATGCCCTCGTTATAGCCCCACTACACCTGCAGAGCAAAACAGGAACGGCTTCTGGAAGCGCTAAGCGCCCACCCCTCTTCCATGGTGGCTGTGGTGCTGCCCCTTTAAGGGCGCGCACGCGACGGGGTGACGTTCACTCCGTCACATGCGCCGTATAAATAAACGGGGCATTCCCGGCGGCCTCAGAGCCACCGGGGAGCCCACACGAACTGCATCACGTCCCCGTGTCGGGTGTGTATGCGAGTGGGGGGCTGATGGTCATGCAGTCTGGGTGACTGCCAACAGTGGCGACGAACGATCGGACCCAACCCCGGGACAGGCGGTGACCTTTGCAGAATGCGCGGATGATCTGACGTGAGTGCATTTTGCAAAACATACCGCGGAGAGGGGACTGAGACACGCGGTTGGCGGCCATTTTGTTAAACAGGCCTTGGGAGGTCACGGCTTCATAACGAAGCGCCAGTGACCCATCCAAGCCTAATTTTTGGACGATCCAATGGCGGATAGCCACTAGAAGCAGCACATGTCATTTTCATAGTGACTTATTTTCAGTTTCACTGTTTTTCACCGAGTACTTGGGTGAGGCACCAAGAAAGGCCTGCTGGTTGCACAGTTTGGGGCCCACTCTGCTCAATTTTGAGATCCTCCACATCTGCCTGGTTACCTGATCTACACATCGTGGAACTGCCTATGCCTGGCTGCATCTGAGGAACATTGGTATCCGGGGGCTGCCTGTGGCTACAGTTAAGGGCCATCCACTGCAGAGGAACACTGTCTGGTGTGGTGGTGAGTTGCGGCCCCATTACTTGTACATCCCTGGGGTGCCTGTGCACTTACCACCATGAGCCAAGCGGCTGCAGCTGCCCCCCAACAACCGGCTGCTCCTGCACAACAGCCACCACCCATCCTACCACCAAGACCTTTGCCCAAGCCACCTTGTGCCCTACAACCAATGCCTGAGTTTAATGTCTCAGGCACGCCATCAAGTCTGGGACCAAGGTGGAAGATGTGGATGGACAGACTCGAGATGTACTTCAGGGCCACAATGGAGACTAGTGATGACAGTAAGTTGGCCACCCTCCTATACGGTGCAGGCCCTGCAGTACATGAGATATTCCTGTCCCTGCAACCAGCGGATGGGTCATATGCGGCAGCGAAGGATGCGCTCCACAACCATTTTCTGCCGATGGCAAATGCAGATTATGAGCGTTTCCTCATGGGGGCTGCGCGACAAAAGGATGATGAGACTCTTGATGTCTTCTATGGGAGGCTGCGCAGACTGGCGGTGCCGTGTGCATGGAACGACCCAGACACCATGATTCGTAACCAACTCATACAATGGTGTGTGTCTGGCAAGCTATGGCGCCAAATCCTGCGAGAGCCTGTAATCACCCTTCCCCGCATCCTAGAACTTGGCAGGTGCCATGAGGTGTCCGAACTGCGGGCAACCAGAATGGAGGCCGGAGTGCGCCCCAGCAAGGCGGATGACATCTGCGCAGTTGGCAGAGGCCGTGGGTTGAGACGCCCCGCGAGTAGCCAAGGACCAAGAGCACAAGCAGGGAACAACTCATGCCTGAAATGCGGATACGATCTCCCGCACCCAGCAGAGTGCCCAGCCATGGGTATAAAGTGTGGGGGTGTGGACCATTTCGCCAGGATGTGTAGGGCCTCCAAAGGTGGTTCCCAGGGGACCTGTCCGGGCTGGTTTCTTCCGCCCCCAGAGGTCGTCTAATGTTGCCCAGGTGGACCAGGGTGATGCTGGTGCCCCTCAGGAGGGTGAGGAGGAGGACGATGAAAACGTGTTCTTTGTGTCCAGCGTTGGCGTCCTGAAGAACAACTCCAAGAGACAGCCCAGGTGTAACGTGTTGGTCAACGGGGACTCAATACCAATGCTAGTGGACAACGGTGCATCAGTGAATGTGATGGCCAGAGAACACTACGACTCTATGCAACCCCGCCAGCTCTGGCGGCGCCAAAGGCACGTATCTTCACTTTTGGGGGCGACCAGCCAATTCCCCTGGATGGCGTGTTTGTGGCAGGGGTGAAGTACGGCAACACATCAGTCCGAGCCAGGTTCTACGTCACACCGGTGAGCAACACCACCCTGCTATGCTGTGCGGCAGCAGAGGCCCTTGGTATTGTGACATTTGCATACTCGGTATACCTGGACAACATACAGGTATTGCTGGGCAAGCATGCTTCCCTGTTTGAAGGAATAGAACAGATGGTGGGTGAACCTGTACGGCTACATATAGACGAGTCAATTCAACCAGTGGTGCTCAAACATCGGCGAGTACCCTTCCACCTTAGAGACCTGGTGGACCAGGAGCTGGACAACCTCGTCAGCTTAAGCATCATTGAAAAGGTGGAAGGCCCAACTCCGTGGGTGTCCCCCATTGTAATTGCCCGCAAGCCCAAACAACCCGACGCAGTGAGAATCTGTGTGGATATGCGTCTCCCCAAAAAGGCCATAAAGAGGGAGCGGCATCTAACCCCCACCATTGATGACATTATAACGGAACTGCAAGGGGCGAAATTCTTCTCTAAATTGGATTTAAGAGCAGGGTATCATCAGGTGGTCCTGCACCCCGAGTCCCGCTATATAACAACATTCACCACTCATCGGGGGTTGTACAGATATAAAAGGCTGAGCTTTGGGGTCTCGTCGGCGGCAGAGGTGTTTCAAAACATCATCAGAGGGGCATTGGCGGACCTGGATGGAGTTCTTAACATCAGCGATGACATCCTGGTGTATGCCAAGTCAGAGGCAGAACACCTGGCATGCCTGGCCAAGACATTTGAGCGCCTTCGCTCGCTGGGACTCACTCTCCACAGAGACAAATGCGAGTTTCTCAAAACTACCATTGAGTTCTTCGGGTTTGTTTTCAAAGAGGACGGCGTGTCACCTGATCCCTGCAAGGTGAGGGACATAAAGGAGGCCAGACCACCAGAGAATGTAGCTGATGTGAGGAGTTTTCTGGGCATGGTCACATATTGTGGCCGCTTCATCCGGAACTTGGCTTCCCGCTCGGAGCCATTGAGGACACTAACGAAGAAGGACACAGTGTGGCAGTGGGGGACGCTTGAACAGGCAGCTTTCGATGACATCAAAAGCACCCTTGCGGCTGAGGACACCATGGCATTTTTTGATCCGAGCCTACAGACGGAGATCGTCGTAGATGCTAGCCCCTATGGTCTGGGGGCGGTTCTCACACAGGTCGGGAGTGATCAGGAAGTCCGCCCAATAGCATACGCCAGCAAGGCACTCTCCGACACCGAGCAACGGTATTCGCAAATCGAGCGAGAGGCCCTGGTGGTGCTGTGGGGTTGCAGACATTTTCGCCTATACATCTTGGGGCGACCGGTGACTGATTACGGACCACAAGCCTCTGTTGCCCATCATGGATGGCTCCTCATCCAAGCCATCAGTGAGGATAGAGCGCTGGATGCTTGCTCTCCTCGAGTATGGAGTTTCGCTGCTCTATCGTCCGGGAAGAAGTAACGCTGCTGACTACCTCTCCAGACATCCGAGAGGGGGTCTCAGTTGTCCACATCAGCAGAGGAGGCGGATGAACACGTTCGGCTTGTCATAGAAACAGCAACCCCAAACTCGATGTAGGTGGAGGAGCTATAGCACGCGTCAAAGGAAGATGAGTGTTTTGAAATACTGAAAATGGCCATGGAGCAAGGTGCCTGGAAGACTGTGTTGGAAGCTTTGGGCTGAAGAACAAATGAGGCCAAAGTGGTGCTGGAACAACTCTGGCGGGTGCGCAAAGAATTGACATTCTCGGATTCTGGGCTTCTGCTGAGGGGAGACAGGATTGTGGTCCCCCAGGCCATGGTTCAACAAATTATCGACCTGGCGCACCAGGGTCATCAAGGCGCCCCCAAGACAAAGGCTCGTCTCCGTCAAAAGGTGTGGTTCCTGGAGCTGGAAAGGAGAGTGGAGGAGTTTGTGGCATCATGCGTGTGGTGCCAGGCTGCCTCACCGGGCCAGCGCGAACCATCCATAGAAACGATGCCCCGAGGGACCCGGCAATGGGAAGTGGTTCATGCTGACTTTGGGTCCACAGCCAGGGGCACCCACTTCCTAGTGGTAGTGGATGAATGGTCTCGGTACCCCGAGGTCGAGTTTGTGGAGTCGGTGGCGTTTGACAAGGTGGTGATAGCACTGGAGAAGGTCTTTGCCACCCATGGCCTACCCACTGTCTTGTGCTCCGACAATGGGGCGCCCTTCCAAGGAGACAGCTTCGCAGACCTCCTGAAGGACTACGGCATCCATCATAGAAAGGTCACTCCACTCTGGCCTCGGGCAAATGGGGAGGCAGAGCGCATGATGCGCACACTAAACAAAGTGTTTAGGATCGCTCAAGGAAAGGGCGAGTGCCTACAAAGGGCACTGTATGTGTTCCTATGGGGATACCGGACGACACCCCACTCCTCCACGGGTGTGGCACCAGCAGAGGCACTGTTCCAGCGATGCCCGAGAGACATTATACCCGAGGTGGGGGAGAGAGAGCCGGCTGTCATCAACAATGACCAGGTGGAAGAGGCGAGAAGGGCAAGGACTGAAATGGAAAACAACAGAAGAGGTCTGAGACCCCCAAGGATTGCCCCGGGAGACGAAGTACTAGTGAGGAATCGTCACCCACAGGGCAAAATGTCTCTCATGTATGAACTGGCTCCATTGGACGTAGTGGCGGTCAAGGGGTCTATGGTGACTGCATCCAATGGGACAGCATCAGTGACTAGGAATGCCAGCTTCTTTAAGAGGCTGGGTGAGCCGAGGGCGGAGGCCATGGAGGACAGGGGCCTTGAAGATGCACCGGACGAAGGTGGCGGTCGAGCCCCCACAATGGACTCTCCGCCCGTGGGGGGCCAGGTGAAGGGACTATGTGACAGACTGAGATGGTAAGGCTAGTCGGTAGAGACACCCAGGCCGTTGGGCAACGTGCCATCGGGGGATCCAGGGTGGCTGACAATAAACGTGGGACTGTGGGGTTTTCTAATGTGTGCTGTTAAATGTGTGGTAGTTTAGATCCTCTCTTTTCAAGTTTTGTTGTTATGGAAAAGGAGGAGTGTGGCGCTGGCCCTTTAAGGGCGTGCACGCGACGGGGTGACGTTCACTCTGTCGTGTGTGCCGTATAAATAAACGGGGCTTTCCCGGCGGCCTCAGACCAACGGGGAGCCCACACGAACTGCATCACGTCTACGTGTCTGGTGTGTATGCGAGTGGGGGGCTCACAGTCATGCAGTCTGGGTGACTGCCAACAGTGGCGTTGCCCTAGCACCGAAGCACACCACTTCTCTTTTTCACCACCATCTGCAGCACGACTCCTAAGACCCCGAACTGGCAACATCCCAGAAAGCGTTCCACTGCCACGCACTCTCTGCCCTATGTTTTTCCAGGGAGTGGCCAGCGCGTGCAGCGCGCATTGCAGCTCGCAACGGGAGCACTGGCTTCTGGGATCCGGCCGGATGCTCCAGTCCATAAGACAGAATGTGATGATCACTTCATAAGATGAAGCGTTGAGTTTGACAAATTGCAATCATTTCATTTGACTGCTGTTTTAACTTGCTTCATGGCACGTATCGCGAGACTCTGACCTGGCTATGATCAATTGATCAATGATTGATTGAATGAATGAAGAGTGCACCCGTCAACACCCTTTCCAATCAGCTTATGGGGCACGGCATTATACGTGAAACCTGAAATCGTCAAACCCTGATATATGTGATTACAAGAGCACTTTTTGGCAAGTATTTCGGCGAGATGTTAGCAGATCTGATGATTGAAGGGAAAAACAACGACCTCAATCTCCGAGCCATTTGCTTAGTACCATTTCTGGACAATAAATCGATCGAAATTAAAGGTTTAATCTGCCAAACCACAACCCTGCGTCCCAGCGCCTGGGATCGTGCTTCGAGCGGATGCGGGTGCATGTGTTCTGCAGCTGCCGTGGCGAGCCCAACCCTGGCCAGCTTTCATCCATGCAGTATTTGCTTAATACAAATAATGAAAATATTCAGAATATCAATGATACACGAAACAGGCCAGGGCGGCTGGATTCAGGCAAGTTTAAACATGATTCAACGGGCCATCCATGTTTCAGGGCTTCTTCCTGAGCACCTGTATCCAATTTCCGATGATGAATACTTGTAAAAGAGGCTTGTTATCTAAATGTGCTGTTTTAATCAGTTCATTAGGCCTACTGTGCTGAGCAGACCTGCAGATGTTTTTTTTGCAATTAAAGCTTGGCCAAGCTGAGCATGTCTTCGAAATGGGAATCGCATGACTGAGCCACTTCTTTAGGTGAAATGTTTGCAAAATGAGCTACTTATTTTGGCCTGTAAATTTGCACGACCATGTATTTACTTACTTACATCTGTCAGTATTTGAGACTGGCATACATTGCATTGTCCCTTCAGGTATAAAAATATACTTCTTTAAAATGGGCCAGGGCTTTCAGGGACGTCATTTGGGGGTTGCAACTGCGACCCTTGGCAATGCCCAATGCGACCCATGACCCTGCCTTGAATTTTAGAGATGACAGGATGCACCAGCTCATATAACTTAGCTGCAAGAATATAACACCCACTGATAACCACGTCATTAATATATATTGTTTGGCGTAGGGAAACACTTATTCAAATATCATAGCTTAATGTGGAGTGGAACAGCATTGTTATAAAAAGGTGACAAACAATTGATTAACATTTTGGCAATCTTATACCATTATGATAATGTTATACTAAGGTAGCAACCACGCTATGAATTTCCACTATGACTATAAACATGATACTTAATAATACATTTATGATATATGATAGGTTATCTATAACGCGCTTAATACCCAGAGGTTTCTAAGTGCGGACCCGGGGATCGAACCTGTGTTGCTCCGTGTCATCTTGCTTCCAAAGCGAGCATGTTGCCGTTGAGCTATCCTCCCGAGACGAAGCTGCAAAAAAACAAACTGAGGCGCGTAATAATGATGATGGCATATGGCAATAACACGCAACTACATAATGACGACAAGACGCGTTATGATGTCAGCGTTCAAATAAATACATGGATCAAAAAGGTGGCTGGTAACAGACATACGGAACACGCAGAAGTGTACTTACACTTCACAATAGAGTTGCAATACGGTAAGATTACGAGCATAAATCAGTTACAATTGGGAATCATTTTTAGTAACATTTTTCAGGATTACAAAGAATATGACTGAATGGGGGCATCACAAACCTCTATTTTAATGCATTTGCAGGGATCAGCCGACAACTAATATCATGTATAGGTTTTATGAAGGCCAAAAAAATGAATATGAACCAATCTCTCTGAATACTTCACAAGGGATCAATTCAATTTATAAATCATGTCATACGGTATTCACTAATCTGACCCATATTTATACACAATTATTACCCCTTCATCGAAAACATTGGTGCAATCCAATTGGCATTAAGAAATATAGTTTGAACAGACTTTATTAAGACAATATGATATAAGTGATGCATAACGCGCCTGTACACAACATTTTCTAGGCGCGACAAGACAAGGGAGGGAAGACAGAGGGAGGACAAGACAAATGATCTTACTAGACCTTTTGTCATTCAGATGGTGCAAGTATGAGAATGAGAAGTGCCAGAGGAAAGGGAAAACAGGGCAGCAATTCTCCGAGTAAGTGCAGCCAGTGCAGCGCAGCCCTGGGTAGTGCAAGGAGAACAAGGGACTGTAGGGTTACAGTTACAGCCCCTAAGTGCAAAGTTGGCATGGAGGCAGTGCAAGGGTGACTGATCAAGAAAGAGCCTGGTACCCAGTGAGACTCTGAGGGTGGCTAATCAATCAGTCGGTATAGCAGACAGGTAGGTCAGCAGGGGAGGGAGGGAGAGAGAAAGCAGAGGTGAAGAGGAACCTTTTGAGCTGCTTCCGGTACTTCAGGTGGTCCAGCTCAAGATTGAGAGGGGCAGGAAGGTCATTCCAGAGGGAGGCACCTACAGAGGAGAGATATCTACCCCCACTCTCTGCCTGGAGAAGCGTCTAACCCTTAGAGAGTTGGAGGTAGCTGAGCGAAGGGCTTGAGAAGGGAGATATTTTGAAAGATAGCGTTGGATGTAGTGTGATGTAGTGCGGGCCCTGGCGCCAGAAAGCCTTGTGGACAAAGCAAAGGGTCTTGAACTTGATCCTTGCAGACACCGGGAGCCAGTAGAGATTTCAGGGCTGGAGAGATATGGTCCCTGGGTTTGAGGCCAAGGATAAGTCTTGCAGTCCTGTTCTGGATTAGTTGCAGAGGGCAGAGATTAGAGGAAGTCAGATTGAGAAAGAGGCTGTTTCAGTAGTCCAGCCTAGAGAGAACCAGGGCTCTGGAGACAGTGAGCTTCTGGGGGAAAGTGGGAAAGGGAACAGTCCCTTTCAGGAGGTTCAGCTGGTAGTCGGACTTCTTGGCGATGTCTGAGATGTGAGGAGAGAAAGAGAGAGTGGAGTAGAAGATGACACCAAGGTTTTTTGCTTCGCTGGAAGGCGAAGGAAGAGGTCCGAAGGCGGGTGTCCATAATGAGGGAAAGCAGGGGCAGCGGTCCCAATTAAACAGATCTATGTCTTACTGGCATTAAGGCAGAGATCGTTGGAGGCGCACCAATCCTGAATCGCGGATAGACAGTTAGGAATGAGCGAGAGAGGAGAGGAGGTTGAGGGGAGCCTGAAGGAAAGCTGAGTGTCATAACACTGAAAGTTAGAAGAGAAGGTAGAGATCAGGTGGGCCAAAAGGGCCAAGTAGAGGTTGAAAAACTAGGGTGAGAGGATAGAGCCCTGGGGAACGCCATGGTAGAGAGAGAGGTGACAGAGAAAAAGGGACCAAGTTGGACCTGGGATGGGCGGTCCAAGAGGAAGGAGGTCAGCCACTCCAGGGCCTGATCCGTGATGCCCAGGTTCCTGAGTCGATTGATCAGGATGGATGGCGTGGTTGACCATGTCAAACAGAGGAAAGATCAAGGAGGATGAGGACAGAAGAAATGCTGGAATCAAGGTAAGAGAGCAGATCTTCACGGGTGTTCAGGAGAGCAGTTCCCGTGCCTCGCAGCTCGGAGGCGAGACTGATGGTCATTGAGACAACCTTCAGATTCAGCGTGGAGAGTAAGCTGGGAGATGGCTGCGTTTCCAAGTTTGCCCAGGAAAGGAATGATGGAGATTGGGCGATAATTTGCCAGGCAGTTAGGACTGGCAGACGGCTTCTTGATGAGGTGGTGCACAAGGGAGTGCTTATTGGGAGAGGGGAAAGTTCCAGTGGCGAAAGAGTGATTACAGAAATCGGCCAAGGTTGGAGAGAGGGTGGTAAGAATAGGTAAGAATGACCATCCTGGATGTAGCAGATACATTACATATGATAATAGACCAATTAGAAACTGCAACTAAATAATCTTTCATTGTCATTGTCTCTTTTTTTCTCTTCTTTACTTGAATAAATGATTTTAGGAAATTGTTCTATTGGTGTCACATATGATTTACTATAATATGTGAAAACTTTGAAAAAGTCGGCATTGCACAACACGAAGCATGTGCAACTGTCAGTTTACGTTGTACCAAGCGTATGTGGCATTATAATAAGGTTTATGTTGTATCAAGTCAATGACTATAAAAAGAAATCCGTGTAATGTTGCACTAACAATTCAATGATTTGTGTTGTACTTCAAGAACAAATGCATGTAATGTTCACAAAAATCGAACAGACTTAGTGAATAAATCATATAAACAAGGAATTTTCTTTTTGATTTCTAAACATTGTCCAGCACGAGAAAGTAGCTAGGAAATAAAAATGGCATGTTAACTAATTTAGGAGGCATTGTCTAGTGCAGGAACTCTGCACTGCATGAGCGTCCGTTGCAATATTCCTTGACTATATGTAAAGAAAAGGGAGACAGAGCAAAAGGATAGACTATTGTCAAATCATCTAGAGAATCAAACTAACGTCCCGAACCCCTGACTAACACCCATAGGGTTCTTCTTTCAAAACCTCCAAACCATTAGAGGCAGATCCATTGGAGCTTCACAGAAAGTGACCTGCAAGATTAAATGCAGCCCCTTTTTAAATTGCAGATTTTTGTTAGATTAAACTATACTAGAGTCCAGTGTATCCTATCTTTGTATCCTATGTTCTATCTTTAAGAAAGCTGAGTCATGAGGATTTTGGTCACAACATCCACATTGGAGGCACCACTGGTGCATGTAAGTAAATATACTGACCGAGAGGCCTTAACGGTGGTGGTGAATCCTCAACCTTGTGCATGCATGAGCAGTGGCACAACTCTAGCCAAATCCATCTCACGCAAAGCGAATCAGGACAGATATCCCTACCAGAAGAAGTACCGGCAATGTCACAGGACAACTTCAATTAAGAATTTGAATTCTCCTTTGAGTCCTTGGGTCAGAGCTCTGTACAGGACTTGCAAATTCTTAAAAATGCTGCTAGTTCTGCTGGTCATGTTCTTTAGTTTTCATACTTGACCTGAGCAAAATGTACTCGCCCCATGGTTAGTGCTCTCCGTGAAATGGTGCTTGTCACCATAAGTACACTTCATTTTTGGAGCAATGCTGCCATCCAGCAACGTTTGTTGCATTAAATGTTAAATACAAGTTTTAAGCATCCCTGTAGTTGCCAGCAAGGTTTACTACCGTACAAACGGTACTCGACCTTCGATTAGACGAGTGTGTGAGGCGATTTTGCAAGCCCTGCTGTAAGTTTCAATATCTACTCTCAAAGCTGCGTGCCAACCATGTCAAGAAGCAGCCACGCACTGGCACGCCGTCAGCGATGTGCTGGTGCATACCCTCCTTGTCTGAGGGAGCATGGGATGAAGTGCCATGCCTCTCATTCCTCCAAGGAGCTACATAGGCCTCGACCTATCATGCAAGCATGTGCGCGGAGGAGCAGACTGCCTCGTCTACCAAGAATAGGACGTTCTCATCATCCCATAAAGGTGGCTGAGGATGCATGCACACCGGATTCCAAAGGGAGCACTGGGAGGGGAGTATTCTTCAAGGCTGTCAAGGGGGCAACCCGAAAGCCAATCATTATTCACTTTACCCTCTCTTCCTTCAATAACCATTGCTCTTTATATCTTTACCTTAAGTTTAAGTGCCAATTTCTTCTAATTAAGCCGAAAGATTCACAGACTGCCCCGATTACAGGGGGGGTAATCTTCATTACACCGAGTCCTATTCGTCCTCGTCACCTTCATTATAACATGAAAGAACGCAAGCATATAATGAAGGTTTCGAGGGGGGGGTTTACAATTTATGGTGAGAAACCGTTCATTATTGATTGATGGGAAACCAAGAACAACCACCTTTGCCAAGCAGCTTAAATTCAAATTTTAAATAAATGGGCAGCTGGAAATGCCCCAGGCCCCGGGCCACATGAAATGCGGGACGATGGAGGGCCTGGGAGTTTAGGCGCAGGGTGGGGGAAAACGGCACGAAAGCATAGGGAGGGGCGTCCGAACAGCGCCACAAGAACAAAAGCCCAGGAAAGGGCAGGAAGCAGCACCTGGGGAAGGTGCGAAATATAACAGCAGGGGGCCAGGGGGGAAACCCGGCCCCCAAGAAGGAACAAAAGGCCTGGGGTGTATAAGTAAGCCAGGAAAAGGAGAGGCGGCACAAACCAGGTAGAGAGCTCACCTCTCTCGGTTAGGCTCTTAGTGCCTGGATAAGGGCAAGGAAAAACGTTTGCCACCCAACCCACCCTACAAGAATAACGGAAGAAGAAGGGAGCAGGCAGGAGCCGGAATGCCGAGTATTCTTTAGGTACACGGTCCAAAAGGAAGGAGCAGGCAGAAGTGGGAACGCAGAGTACTCTTTCGGTACACGGTCCAAAGCATGTCGTAGGCGGCATGTGCCCAGGAACGAAGGCCCAGGGATAACAAGGACTCAGGAGGAGCCTTGGGCAACTTCGGGACTGGACACAAGGTGCCCAAAAGCATATGGCAGTGTATTGATTTTTGTTGTTTTGTATTTTCTGTAAGAAAATAAAATGCCTACGGCCTACAACTTTTCCATAAGCATAATTGGTCTGTGATTTATTATTTAGGTAGGGATCTGGTAAGAAGAGCAAAGCGAGCCCACACTACTCAGCCTACTGTGTTTTGGATTGATAGCATTCAGTCAAAAGTAGTGTGTGTTTCTTTAGACTTTATTTAACTAACCGTTTTGTTCATTGAAATCCCAGGCCAAGTCAGGAAGTGTGCAAATGTCCTTGCCAGTTCCCTTTTCAAAATGGCTGAACTGAAAGCTTCTGTTTGGGACAACTTGCCCAACCTTGATATGCAAGTTTGTATTCCTGAGACATGTTTTGCTGAATCGTTTTACTTTGTACGCCATTCTTCATTTACTGTCAGCCCCCTCTCTGATGTGTGTCCAAGTAGGTCACAATGCTTTGACAACATCGATCATGTTGATGTAGTAGAGTGAAGGGGTAACACGCGCGTGTTTGTGCGTTCCTTTTTGTCAGCGCACTGATTTTCTAAAATAAATCAACCCGAGACTTTCCGAAAAGGACACCATTGGGAGCAAGCCCAAGGTCAGTTTAAAGCGAGCAAACCTACCTTAAGTCTTACAGCAGCATTTTGTTAAAATTTAAAACGTGTATTTATGTTGGCCTTCTTGACTGCAGCAAGACTAAAAAAATGCAAAGTCTAAATTTCCATGACGCAATTTGAGGCTGCCAGCCTAAGCGAAATTCCGAAATGGGTCTCTTTCTTTTTGGATGAATTGTTGGCAACTCCAAAAGGTTGCCTGTGATGCAACCATCATAATTTGCCTGCCTCGCTCCCTCAGAGAAACCATCCAATGCAATCAGGCGAACAGTGGCAACACCCAAGGCTGGCTTAATTGCAGATGTTGCCACATTGGCAAAACCAGTATACTAGCAAAAGAGATGGCTTCGTAACTGAGTTCCAATCTGGGATGACCAAGATAAAGGGCAATATGAATAGGATTTAGGCGTTATAATCCAAATTTCCATTCAATTGGACGTGTATGGAACAATATGGTTACTGATCAAGTGTCACTACAGATGTTTAGGATTACAACACCCATGGTCTTTGGAGTTTAAGTCCAAAACATCTTGAGCACCACATCATGCGTAGCCATGTCTCTATAGAGCCCTGTTGCCAAATAAAGGCATGTTCACCCTCAGGAAAGATTAAAAATCCCCACAGCAAAATATACAGTGAACTGCCAAAGCAGCCTCAGACACGCAAGAAAACAATTGTCACCAAAAACTCCTGCTCATAATGAGGTGAGCTTTCTTCCCCATGTTTGAAGCACCAATTAACCGGTTGCTAATGTACCATCCCTTGTGCCATCGGAACTAACTTGCCCTTCAACTGTAAACCAATAAACTTCTCAATATGTTTTTACATACATGTTTTAATTCAGTGGCACTTTGCTTGGGACTCTGTTGACCCCAGTGAAACCAGATTGTGGCAGGGAGGACTGGCAAATCATACTTCTTCAGCCTCCAGTCTCCACCACAACTACCTTCATGAGCAAAACCAGAACAATCGGTGCTTTCTGTGCCGCACAATTCACCACCTTTGATTGGGGCTCGAGGAGAGGGGCAGAGCGCTTCCGATGCTGCAACTGGCCTGTTTGGCTCCTTTGTGCTCGCCCACTCCCACTCCTTGACCAGCAAAGGTGCCAAGCATTTTTGGCATGGCGACAATGATTCTGCTCCAGACCGCTACCATAATATGTTTAGATGCACCCTCCACCCGCTGTCTGTCTTCTCTCTCACAGCCACCAACTCGAGCTGGTTTTGGGAGGCAGGCGTGTTGGCCAGCTAGTGTGTACAGGGGCAGGATGAGGATGTAGGCAATCAGGAGCAGGCATGGAGAGTGGTGCAGAGTGTGGAAGGAAAGGAACAGTCATGGGAAGGGGAAGGGCAGAAAAGTAGTTTGGTGCATTGAAGGGGAGTAACGCGTTGATGGCAACCAGTGAGTAAGAGACAGGAAAGATAGGGACAGGAACACAGGAATGGGGACATGGTTGTAGGACCCTGGGATAGTGGAGAATGGAGGGCACAGCGAAAGGGAAGGGACAATAAAGCAGGTTTGAAAGGTCGAGATGGCAGGAATGTCTCCTGTGCAGACTTCCAGAACATGTGAGACAGGCATGGTATCGAGAGAGACACAGACTCAAAAGTGACAGTTTGAAAACCTTTATTATCAAACTTTGTGGGGTTGGTGTAATGCCTAAATGGCCCTAACTCTAAGGGGATTGCTCCCTCAACTGATGTTTCTAAGGGCCGTCTAATGTCCGTAAGTCCAAAACCAAAGTTTGTCTGTGTCCAAACCTATGCTTGCCCTCACTCTTAAATCAAATGTGATAGAGGGTCTTCTTAAAGGAAACATGGTGACTCAAAAAGAATTGTAAACCACAGCCGGTTTCAGGTAGTCTTACCAATAGGTGTAGTTCTGCCAGTTCAAAATAGTTAAACTCAAAAGGGTTGCCCTTGGAACCTTCCACGTAGGGCTCTTGCCGTAAGTCAATAGAGTTCACAATGTCTCTGGGTCTCTTGGGGTTCCCTTGCCCAAGCTTCGAACCTTCCAGTTCCAAACAAAAAGACACGGTTCCTGTTAGGCCTCTCAGGGTTCAAAAGATTCACAGTTTCATTCAAGCCTCCTAGGGTTCCTTTCCCCAGGTCTAGGACTTGCCTGTAAAGTTCACAATGTCCTTGTGGGCCTCTCAGGGTTCCCTTCACCAAGTTTAGGCCTCTCTTCACAAAGTTCAAACATTTCTTTAGTGGGCCTCTTTGTGTTCCCTTCCCCAAGCCAAACAAACAAAAAAAGTTCCTCTTGTCAGGAAGCACCATTTTACCACACAGTTATGTTCATGGAGTAGTGTCAGCGACTTTCCAAAACACTGGGCTTTGGCTCTACCCCTGTGTGACCACTATGGCTTCTGACCCCTCTATTTGTACTCCATCTTTCTTCTGGCACCTTTCCCTCCTGTGCCCTTTCCACTCTGGTTTTACTTCCCTTTCACACCTTACTTTCCTTTTGCTGTGCACACCTGCACCCTCTTCTCACTTAACGGTGCCTCTTGCACCCTTCTCTTGTCATTATCTTTCAGTATGTTGGGTCGCTCGCACCCTTTTCCCTTATATTCTTTAAAGTTCACTTTCTTTGAATCTTTCTCTACTTCCGGCCGCTAGCGCATCTTTCTTTATGCTCTTTTTCTCTTGCGTTCCACTTTCATTACTTTCTTTACTCTCTCTCTTCTTTCTGCTTTCATTACCTTCATGCTGCTTATAAATCTTGTCTGTTTCCACCCCCGCTCCAGCCACCCGCACGCTCTTGAGTTTCTATCTTCACTTTCACAAAACTCACCGGGAAGCGTGGCCCTGGTGAGGGGTCGCCTCGGGATACACAGGGTTGATGTAAGGGTCTCACCACCTGCCCCTCAGACGCCCTTGGGACCGGCACACGTCCCAAGGGAACGAGCATCTCTCTGGACTTGGCCAGCAGGTAGCAGTCTGCCTCACAACGGCTCTCTGGTGACACGGCATCTTAACCACGCTGCAGCCACTCAAACACACTGTGCCAGCGTCTCGGCACGCGGCTCTCCTCCAGACTTTCCAGGCTTCTCCCACTGCAGCCCCCTGGCCCTTGGCTCTCCGGGTCGAGTCAGCAACTCAGCTCGCTCATACTCTTTGGCAGAACCACACCTTTTATACTGGTGTAAAAAGTTGGGCGTGAATAGTCAGAATAAAGTGCCTGACCTTGCCTGACTCTATTAGTGGAACAATTCAAAGATGTTACATGGTAAGTCTCACTTTGTATTCTTATGTTGTTTCTAGGGATAATCCTCATTGCTCCTAATCACCTCTTCATCGTTCCAGTACTTATTGGAAATGGGGAGGGGGAGATGGGGTGTGGCTGTAGATTAGATTTACTTAGTGAAACATTAGTAGGTGACTGTCAGAGGATATAGGAAAACCATCTAGCCTTGTTTTTATTTAAAGGGATAGCTTTCCCTCTCAGTAGGTCACTCTGTAGTCCTAACATACTAGCATACATTCATGGGACTTGATAGTATTCCCTGTGGCCTAGAGTAGTGGAGGTGAATGGATACTTCATGTCTTTGTCTTATTGGATAGTTTTCTCACCTAGCTTCCTATAATAAAATCCTTTCTTGTCCTCACTTGGATTGGAGTTAATGAGGCCTGTATCAGGGGTGATAGAACCAACATATCCCATAAAAGCTTACAGGACTACTTCTTCCTCACCTACCGTCCCATTGGGGTACTGCGTCTCGCCTTCAGATGCTCTCTGTGCAATTCCCAAGGACCCCCTGCCCAGGTGATCATCCTTTGCATGTCTATCGCCAGGGTTGGGATCCAAGAGCAATGGACCTCCCCTGGCCACCTGAGCAATGGATCCCCAAGGACTACTTGTGAGAACGCCCTCAGGTTTCTCACACACACCAAAGCAACAGCTAAAAAGTCCTGAGTTTGTATGCTGCGTTTCTGGAGTGCCCATCTTGCTATTATCAGAACCATTGTTGAAATCTCAACAATGACTTATCACAAACCTCCAGTGGACACACCAGCACAGACTCTCCAAGCTATCATTTGCCCCCGGTAAATCACACCCTCTTTTGCGGTTCTTGAGTGAGACCTAAATATAGACTCCATCTACTATGGCTTTCATGCTCCGCCAGGAGGGCGGACATGGCCTTTAATGGCCCACCAGCCTCAGCTAAGGCAAAAAAAGAAGATGGCCGCTCCCTATTGCCTTCCGCATTGAAGAAAAAAATAAAATGCCACCTAGGTAAAGACCTTGGGTGGCTGACACAGCGGGTGGGGATTGTGTATTCTCGCCTGCTTTTCCAGCCAATGTTATAGTGGCTGTGCAAACTTCCTCGGGTGCGAATGTCTTATCACCCATTGGGATCATTCTTTCTCCCCCTGTCCTCACCAGTGACCAGCAGCTCATTGCATTTTCCTGCAGTTCAATGTTCCGATAATTAACTGTGCTGCCTTCATCTATTCTGTACTTCTGAACTGCTCCTGCTCACCCTTGGATGCTCAATATGACTAAGCGTGTAAGTGCTCCTCGTCTGATTACCAAGTAATGAGTTGTATGTGGATTTGAATGCAACTGTCGACAGTCTCAGCTTTTGCATAATAATTTGATTTCCTGTATCTATTCTGTACCAATGAACGTCTCGCACTGACCCGTTCTAGTATGCTGAACGCCCATGCTAATGCAATTGTAAACTGGCTCAGCTACTGTCAATTGTGCCATGCGGCCTGATCCTGTTCCCTTCACTGCTACCCTTTCCCCACAAATTCCTGCTCGCACCTTTGCTGACATACATCAGCCACACCTCACTGCATCCCCTCAATGTCTGGCCAGTGGATTCACTATAACCACCAAGAAAGACTGATCTCCCGTTTCTCAGTTAAACCTTGCCCTCCATAATGTTAGCACGCTTCACACACTACTCGCACTATGCTACTCGGCTCAAACGGGCTGAAATGTATGATCAACATTTCGCCATCAACTTTTATCTGCGAACAAATCATATTTCTAAATAACCCCAGTTTTACCTTATTTAAACCTGAATGGTTTGCCAGAACCAGCCCGCTGTGTAATATCCCTCCCCTTGTTCACCATGAAGATGCAAAAATAAGCTAACTCTAATGGTGCAGCACCACCTGATCATTGCAGCCTCCTCTGCCCCACCCAATCTATGCACAATACAGACAACTGGACCCGAGCCTCAAGATCTACATCTCCCTATTCTCCACCATAGAATCCATCATCTGCTACTACCTACCATTTATTCCTCACCTCAGTGGGAAGTTTAGGCTTGTGAATCTTTGCTATTAACCACATCCTATTTGTAAAGGATCTTTGATCATGAACACAAGAACCTGACATGCTTACGGCATCTGAATCCAGAGGTATCCTTCCCTTCCCCGATCTAAGTCTACTCGCTTGTGCCACTACCCACTTCAAAGGCCACTGCTTAGACTTGGTCATCCTGAGAGACATGGCTGTCAATGTATTAGGGTGGGAAGGTCACAATGGCTCTGAGAGCCAGATCAAATCTGAACAGGGATAAAGCAAGGAAGGCAGACAGCTTCCGAGAGCCCTAAGAAATGGAGAAGCTGAAAGATTTGAATATTTGAGGCTGGGAAAACCACAAGGGTTACGGGAGCCAGATAAACCTAAGCAGAGATGAAGCAATCCTATCAGGGGGCCAGAGGGTTTGGAGAGCCCTAAGAAACTGAAAGACTTTTATGTCCAAGGTTGGAGAAGCTGAGAGAGTTACAGGATCTCGAGAAACCCAAACGTTGACGTGGTGCCTACCAAAGCGAGACCCTGCCAGAGAATATATATAAACAGTCAAGAGGACTTTGAGACAGCGCCAGAATAATAAACACTTTGTGAAAACTATATTTGTTAAAACCTTCATACGGAAATAGATTCAGAATTTGACAAATGCATGTTTATAACCTTCTTTAGAAAAGGGATCTAAACTTTTGATGCATTATTTCTTTAAAACTTTTTTGGGAAAGACACACAAAATTTGAGAAACCTTTATTTTATATCTTGTATTTCCTGAGGAACTTTACAAGAACTTTGTTGAACATTTACACCTCCGTTTCCTGAGGAAAAGGAATCCAGAATTTGATGAACTTGCAAAACCAGCTTAGAGAAGGAATCCAGTGTTGGGCCAGTCAGAAGTCCAAGGCAGAGGCCTTGTCCTGGCCTCCTTTTGATTTGATTTTGTAAAGTGGTAGTGCCAATTAGTTGGTTGGGATTTGCACAGCTGACTTTTTTACTTTGGTCTTTGACGTACACCTCTAGCTTTAGGTTTGTTAGGTAGGGAACTCCACTTATAGCTATAGGGTTAGTTGGATATTTTAATTTGAATAAACAACCCTTGAACATGTCCGTAACTCCTCAGGCTCCTCCTTCTGGAACACTGCACAAGGCAACCTCGCCTTTGCCACAAACTCCAACCTGCTCACTGAGGCTGTGAAACACATTGCAATGCACAAGCTATGGTTCATCAACTAAAATAAAAGGGGTCTAGAAGACCTATGTGAGACGTAAATCTATCACTTTAAGAGGTCCACCTCAGAGCCTTAAAGCCTGCACCAGAGAGAGGACTCTTTTTAGGCAGGTGACCACCGCCTAAGCTAGCGGTTCTGAGCCACCGAAGTTGAAGGTTACCAAGCACACAAGAGCTGATGGTAAGAGCTCTAAGACTATAGGAGCTTGCAAGGGCGAAAAAAGAGCAGCCCAGCCTGTGGCTTCCTTCCAAGCTTGTCCATTTCTCCTTGCGCAAAGTTTAGTGTGCACACATAACTAAGGGTGCTTGGATGGAAGCCTTTACAGGCAGTTAGAGCCTACACTGCAAGCTTGCTGATTGGCTAGAGAGCTGGAAGCTGTGGGCAAAACAAAGGAGAAGCACAGACTGCAGGTGTTTACTGTGGTTGGAGCCTGGAAGCTACACTTTCTGGTTGTCGAATTAGAAGGAAACATGATCAGAGTTTTGGTTTCTTCTCTTTAGGCAACCAGAAAGTGGAGAATCCTGGCTATAGCCACCAGTTGAAGGTGCAGTCCATACCTCTCCTTTGTTTTTCTCACTTTGTCCAGCTCTCTTGCCTTTCAGTAAGATTGGAATGGAGGCTCAAACCCCCTGTACAAGGCTCACTTTCAAGCTTTCCTTTTGAATGTATATATAGTGGCCACAGGTCAAGGAGAATGGACCCCTCAGGTAAGGCTGACCTTTTTTCGGCCAGCAGAATCGTGAATGGCGTTAGAGCCCTTACCTTTGTGGTTCTTATGTGTGGTAGGTACATTCTAACCTTGTTAGAAGACGTCACCTTTAGCTGGGGACCACAAATTGGGCAGCTGTCATCTACCACACAATAGAGAGCCCTCGGAGGTAGGCTATAATGCTTCCATATGGCACACAAATGTCTACGATTCATCCTAAAGAACGTCTAATCCTAATAAACCTAAGACTCATTGCCATTTCTTTGACGTAATGTGTCAGTTACTCTAGAAGTGTGCATCTCTGGCACAAGGAAATCATACAATGCAGCATAAATAATTAAAATATATACATTAAGGCAGTGCCAGTAAAGTCACAGTATGCATCCATACAACATAATAACTACTTCACAGTGTGATCATAAAGTGCGTTAAAGGTTCCAACAAGACTATTTGACACCTATACTGCCTTGGTAAAAAGTTCTAAAGCTCATACATATTTAATTCCCAAAACACAACATCAGCATTTTACCAGAAAAAAGTACCCATAGTCTGCTATTTTTATCACTGGTATTTCACTGGCATCCAAACGTCACTGGATACTAACATTCATAACTCAAACTTTAAAAATCTCTGATTGACCAGACCCGGAAATTGCATTTTCCAGCCCTGAAAATTACATGGGGGTACCACCCATTGGATTCACAAGTAAACAAGTGATTTTGTGCAAACATCACACCACTGTTTCTTGAAAGGATATATGTGTGGCACTATGGAACTGACAGAGGAACTAAAAATGCACAATAATCTCTCATTCATCCAGGCAAAAAAGGCACAATGGACTTTGCTGGGTTCCAGTTTTTCGAGTGGTCATATGCTTAACCTGAATTTGATATGAAGAGACTTTGGGTCAAAAGGTTCCATGGCATAAACATAGGCCTCACAATGCCTGTATTCCAAATCCGGCTTGATCTATTACATTAGAATTCATCTTCTCACAATAGGCCAGCTTTGCCTCTTCCCCATTTCCATCATCATCATCTGCTCTGAATTATTCCAAACATACTGTAGACCAATCCTGATAGAAACATCTTTGATATGTTCTAACCAGGGTAGACAATGCCCCTCCGCCCTCACTGTGGAGGATTTTCTTCAGTGCTTCTCTTTAAGGCCTAATACAACAGATGACTGATGTGACCTGAGCCCCCTGATGATAAGAGCCTGGTTTCAGCTTGCGTTTACCATGCAGTGTAACTTAAAACAAATAATTTCCTTTTTTTACTGATTTAGCATGAATTATACTTGAAAAAAGTCTTGGATGCTATAGTTCTGCTTGTACAGGGAACAGCATTCTCTGCATCAAAATCAGTGGAGAACAAAAGCAAAATATTATCAGGTTTAACCATAGTGGGTGTTGTCGCATAAACTGACGATGACTTAAGAAGTAGCCCAGACCAGGATGTCAACTTAAACAGACCTTTTTTTGGGAGACATTGCACACTAAGGGGCAAAATAATAAAGTGGGTATAAAGCAACTTAACATCTGGAGTTTCTACCTCCAGGTTTCCCTCTTCTGGGGAAAGGATCTATGAGCCAGTCCCTCAGTTCTCGCTCTCGAGAGAGTCACTGTCTCATAGGTTTTCCAGAGGTCCCTGTACCTTGTCTGAAAAACTGTGCATTAATAGAAAAGCCCAAAAACCAAACACAAAGTCTTAGTTCCAGGTTTTATGGTTGCCGGCACCCTGTTAGCATCTCAAACCAAGTCTGATGCATCTGATTAGGGTCTGCTGTGTCTCCTCAGGGAGGGAGGATTATTGCTTCAACTTCTCCAGCAGGCTGGCATCCAGCTCAGGCTCTAGGACCGCAGGCATGGCGATCAGCTGACTCTCTGATGGTTGATCGGGCCTCAGGTTCCTGATGCTCCATACAACCAACTTGTCCTTCACTACCATGCTCCTGACTTTTTCCAACCTCCTGCTCCCACGATTCTCCAGTACATACCTACATGCTACTTTTAGCCTCCACCTCTTGATGCTCTCCACCTCCAATTTGTATTCTGTATCGGACCTCCTCCTTTTCATATGTTCTGCCACTGTTCTCCTTGCTAGTCACACACTCCTCCTCTTGGTTGTCTCTGCCTAATGTTTCACTGCTGTCTTCAACATCCCCCTCACTCCTAGTACCAGCCTCCACCCTGCATCCATTCTCCATACGCTGCACCACCTTCCTCTCCCCTTTTAGTCTCAAATACATTCTTATCCGCTTCCTGCTCTCTGCCCGATCCCACAAACTATCCTTTCACTACCTCTGGACCCACAAACTCCTCAACTTCTTCTCTACCTCTGTTCTCACAAGCTCTCCTTTTTCCTCGCCATCTGGTCTCACAAACACCTCCACTTCCTTCTCTGCCTCTGGTTTCCCAAGCTCTTCTGATTTCCCCACCTCTGGTACCGAAACTGCTCCTGCACTTCCTTCTCCTCTTTGGTCTCCAACTTCTCCTACAACTTCCTCAAAAGCTTCTCCACATTTGCCAATCTCCAGTCATCCTCTCTCTCCAGTTCTAGTCGCGAACTTCCTTCCTCCAAACTCTCTCTCCGACCTACTGGGATCCCTGGCTTATATGCTGACCTAATTGCACCTCTTGAGCTGTCACATGTGTGATGGCATGCACCAGTGCTCTAAAGGAAGGGCTACCCCATGTGTAATTGGGACTCCTGAGGTCACATGGGCTGGAAGGCGACCTGCATAAAACCAGTTTAGGCACAGAAACCCTCTTGGATTCACCCCTTCATAAGACTATGCCCAGGCTCCACAACCCGTTAGCACTTTCTCTGTGTGGGGAATGCATTGGAGTCAGTTTAGTGTCTCTAGCGATGGTCACCTGTGTGGGCAAGGGTTTGAGGTGCAAGAGGATGTGAGGTGGCAGGAGTTGCACAGGGTGGATGGGCTTTATGTGCGCGCACAGTGAACATTGCTGGAATGCTTGGGGGTAATGTTTTGGCAGCAGGGCTTACTGCCTGAGTGCCATCTGAAGGATTTTGGTCTAGTTAGAGAGAGCTTTAAGCTCTCTCAGGGCCTGATTCTGAGCTCCATGTAAAATCAGAAACATGTCATTCTGTGATGGACCAACAGTTTTTTATTTTTCCAGATTATGTGCCTATATTTATATATTTTAAATGGAGGTCAGAATCAGGCCTTTAGTTGGGAAGGGGTTCAGTAGCGGGGGTTGCAGGAAGTGAAGTATCCTCTGTCATGCCCAGGGAGCCAAAGGCCAGAAACTTTGTCATAGTGGTTACACTTACATCACCATACATGTAAAAGGCTCCATATCTTTACAGTACAGCTTTTACTTGGTAACATTCTGAAAGCACAGGTGCTGGGGCAACGTTTTCCATTTTAAGTGTACAAATGGTAGGAACAACGCCACCCCTTTGTTAAATCTATATCCTTTAACCCTAAACAGATCTATATAGTTCATACACTTATCAGGAAAACGATGCCCAAGCAACAATGCTTTACATTGCTGCAAATATGCAACACTGTAAAGACCTGCCACCAGGGAGATTCAGTATTCTCAATAATTATGCATGAATGAACCAGTCAAAGTGGGCTTTATGTATTCTTTAATGACCACATATTGAGGCCTGTGATGATCTAGTGAGAACCAGGAGGTGCTACTAAATGTGAACACGTAATGATCAATTCAAATCCCTTGTGTCCAAGGTGCTCTTCTGTGCTGTTTCAGGTGCTTGCATGGGTCAGTACTCCATAGAAAGTGTACAGTACAAGGGACATAGACAAGCGATGAAATCATCATGAACCAAGGCCCATTCGGCCTGTCACAGCAATGCAAGTACAGGGCTGTCACCGGGGATGACTGGGGATCCGCAGTTCAGGCAAGACATGCTCCTAGGACCTTGGACGGATTCTCTTTACTAATTCCTCGGCTACGCTGCGATGTATAGGTAATCAGGCAGTAAGCTCATCAGAGGTCGAGTGGGTAGAAGTCCCGTAAAACAGAGGGAACTTTTTTCTTATGGACAGAAAAGAGGTTTTATATTTGTTTTGGTAACGAGGACAGTGATCTAGAGTATGTTATTCCAGACGCTGAGAATCAGCACATAGAAACATATCTTGGCTTCCTATATGTGTGGAGGAGAAGAAATAGGTGGCTGGTAAACCCCAAGTGCTTGGAGGGGAGTGTGGCCGTGTGGGTTTAACAGAGCTCTCGAGAGTCAGGCTCACAGTTAACATCCGTTGTTTCACACAAGGTGCTGGATGGAGCCTCATCCGGTTGGAATTAACCAAAAATAGCAGCTGTGAAAATCCTGTCAGGATGGCGGGTCAACAAAATGAATGAAAAATGGGTAATCCTAAAATAGAATCTAAGGTTTGAGTTCAAAATTCATCTAAACAGGACATAATGTCCAAATCCCATAGTTACTTAAGTAGAGTGTCAAACTCTCCTAGGTAGCTCTTTTTTTATTTCCTTATGAGTCAGAAATTGTATCCCTGTATCCCTCTAGCTAATGGTCACCTTCCTAGACTCCTGAAGGTCTTTGTACCATACTCCCACAAGCAAAAATATGTTATTCGCCCTTGCCATTCGAGATACTCAAGACTATTACCAGCAGATATTTCTCTCCCCTCCCCCACTGTGGTGCTTGTCAAATTGAAGTTATTGTAACCCACCAGCCAAGGGCCATCCCCCTGGTCTTGAGCCTGCAACAGGCACATTCTTCTCTTTTTCTAGCTACCTCTGGTTCACAGGCTCCTTCTAGGATTTGGGGGCTATGGTGCAAATCAGACTGGCAACAAGTTCTCTCTCCTGAGTGGTCTCTGGCCTTGGCCAGGATTTGGACTTTAGCCCTCAGCATGTTCTCTGCAACATGCCCTCCTTGTCGTCTGGCATAGGTCAGAGACTGAGCTATAATTCTCAGTAAACTGGGTTCTGTCGCCCTCTATTTTCCGCACTTTCTCTCTTTATGCACCACCTCTCTATATTGCCTTCCTAACTCTTTTGTGGCCTGTTTCTCTTGGCTCCCTTTTAAATTCCTTCTCCCACCAAGTGCCTAGTAATGACGGGAGTCTAGTTATCAGTCGTCTAACCAGTCTCTTTTCTCCTCTCAAGTGGGACCTGTGGTAGGCTCGCCCCTCGCTTGCATCTCCTTGATTGTGCAATTCCTTCCCTGAATGTGAATCAAGGGTCTAAAACCAATGTCCACCATCTTTGGCTGAAGATCTTCCAGCATGGCATGGCTCTGGACTCTCTTTCCGCGGAGCCCAGGGCCTCCCTTCTCGCTGTTTGTATACATAATGCAGTTTGGTGGGCACCTGCACCAGTGTCCTGCAGATACATGGCAAGGCTTTCTCTTCATTCCCTAATATCATGAATCAAGACTCCTGCTAGTCTATTATGAGAGGGATGGAGTGTCTATTTCTCTTGGAATGGAGCACCGATTGGCAGGTCACTGGACTGTATGACTCTGCTCCTATTTTGTGCACGTCTGCTGATGCCCACGAAGAGGAAACCCAATATTTCACCCAGAAAGCGCAAACACTATCACGGATGGAAGGAACTTCTCAGGGGGGTCTATGTGGGTCAGTATAACTCTGCAGCCAACTACGCATGAGGAGAATGGCTTGAATCAGGGGCATCCCCGTGTACCACCTAGATGGCTTGCATCATGTAAGGGGTTGCTTTCCAAGGACCACCAGAGTCTCGCAGTCCTCCCTAGAGACACTGTCTGGTTTGTCACAGGACAGAGTGGCTTCTTGCAGATGTACGGGGAGATATGGGATTTTGACTCTTGCATGCACCCAGTGGAATTGCTGCAGGAAGGGCAACCCTCAAATACATTCACGTGTGGATTAGACTAGTTTGCCCGCGACCATGTCATGGAGGCTGGATCTAAAGTGCTGCCCTCAAGACATCTCCATAGTTGTTTTGTACATAAGAAAGCTCCCTTTGTGAGGCCTTTCAGTATGTGTGCTGGACTTGTTTGAGCAGGACCCGCAAAGTCTACTTTGGATTTCAACCAGGTGCACGCTAACTTCTGGCAGAGTGGTGTTTGAACGTTGGAAGGAGGGGGCAACTTCCTAGGAGGCACCACTTCAGGTACACTCTAGGCATTTTAATGGAGGACTTATTGGTCATGGGCTGCCATTTAGATTTTCCATATTTTGCATTGATACATTATACGTTTTGTGGGGTTTCTTCCCATGTCCCATGGTTGACAGGCCTCTCTAGGCAGTGTAAATATTTCCTTACCACTCTCCCACATTCCATAGAGAGGAAAGTACACTTGTGAATTCCAGGATACTTTCTGAAAAATTAGCTTGACAAAATAGGGACCAGCTGCAATATTATTTCTTAGGGATATTGATACTTAAAATATAAATCTCCACACTTGGCTTGGGTTTTGACCTCTCACATTATACCTTAGCTGTGCATTTCCTGACTGTTTACTGAGCAGTACGATTTTATGAAGAAAAAAAAGCATTGCTTGATTGAAAGAATAAAGAAAATAATAATTACCTGCAAAACAAGTGATATTTTCAAAAGCTCTAGTCCCCTACTGTGACATCAGGCAAGCGGAAAACAAAAGTTGTACTCTACTGGTGTGATGTCACTTCATTTCCTCTAGCACCCCAGGTCCCCTCCGAGCTGCAAGTCTGTCACTGTTAGAGAGCTGTCGTCACCGCCCTGTCAGGTAGCAGTGCTGTACCCAGCAAAAAGCGGGTCAGACTACTTTACAATCAGGGCTTAAGTCGAGGGTACGCCCGCGTCGGCGCTATCCCTCCCACTATTTTCACGAGGGCGATGCCGCCCCCAAGTTATTTTATAAGCTGTGTGTAAAACAAGGTAGTTGACAGTATTTTTCGAAATTACGATTTTAAGTGTGACCTGGGGATTCGAACCACAGTCACCAGGTTCACATGTCGGCACTTAGCCACTACATCGTATAACCTGGGGAAAAATAACAGACAACTAAAGGTGAGATGTCACATTTCGGGACTGCACTCTCCAGAGAAAATATTGGCATTGATTCTTGGGGTTTAAAACGTCCAGACTTTTTAACGTTTTCTAACCCTATTAGAGGGAAATATCCTCTAGTGTTTTTTTTTGTGTATGGTGATTTGGGGAAAGGCAAATGTCCATATAAGATGTGCAATTTGTATAGTTATGCAAAGTAAATTCAATGAAATGTGCATATTGACCTTCAAGTGCTAATTTATGGTGACGTCACATCCCATCACGTAGCTTAATGAGTCCCCCACTTTTATTTTAGGACTTGACCACTATTTACAATGTGGGACTCTCGAGCTTATCAGTTTGCTGAACCCACAGCTCTCAGTCTGTCAGGAGGCAATGCTGCCGCTGGAGAGTGGAGAAGACGCGAGTAGGAGGGAAGAGTGGCTAGACGGCAGCCATGTTTGCCATTTGCTGGGGCTATCACAGGAGAGTTGTGCTGATGGCGGCCCAAAGTAAGGCTGTTCTTGGTGTTGGGACTGAGAGGAGAGACCCATGAGTGAGGCGGGAAAGGGTAGCAGAACACCAGGTATTTTTCCTTGTTCATGTGCTATGTTACTCCTAGACTCGCACATGCATGATCTACAGGGACAGCTCAGAGGGTGGGCCGTGGATGCAGGGAGGCGTTGTACAACATACAATTATCATCATCATCAATTTACTTAGCACTGCCATTGCAAACATACAATAAACACTCAGCAATGTATAGATAAACATAATGCCCATTACTGATTCCTGTAATGACCCGACTGCCAAAGCTGACATCTATAACTGCAGCATGCTGACAGCTATAGATTCTTTGGCCCGCATCAAACTGAGGAAGGCCAAACCACGTGCTCACTTGAACTCTTGGTTCACCCCACAGCTAAGAATACTCCGTAAAACCAAACGCTGCGCCGAAAACCGATGGAAAAGCCACCCTTCTGACGTGCATAAAGACAGCTTCCTCATGGCCTCGCTCACTTACAAAGCAGCCATTATAGAGGCAAAAAAAGAATCCCTCAATAATCGCATTCTGCATGCTGACTCCAACTCCAAGGAACTATTTAAGATTTTAAAAGAGCTTGAAACCCCCGTTACTCCCCCCGACACCTGTACTAAAGACAGCAAATGGTGTGCCAACATTCAGGCAGTGTTACTGAATAAAATCACCATGCTTCAATCTAAAATAACAGCCAAACATGCTAGCCTGAAACTGGACAATCGCCCTCCCATCCCAGCAGGGGCCCTCCCTCCTGACGTCCCCAACTGCAAACTATTTGCTTTCTCACCGCTCACCATTGCGGAGGTAGAAAACATTATCCTGAGGATCAAACCGTCCAACTGCCAGGGCGACCCCTGCCCTTCCCCAATTATTAAGGAATCCACCCACGACCTGGCCCCATTTATCACATCCTTCATCAACGCATCCTTCAAAACAGGAACTGTCCCCGACAACCTTAATGATGCTTGGGTGATCCCCTTGCTCAAAAAACATTCCCTCGACCCTAGCACACCCACCAACTACCGACCCATCACCACTGTCCCGTTCCTGCTAAAAATCCTAGACCGTGCAGCATACCTGCAAATCCAAGAGCACCTCGAAGCCAACAATCTTCTGGGCCTTAGACAATCTGGTTTCCGACCCAAACACGGAACAGAGACAGCTCTACTTGACTTAAAAACCCAAATCGAAGTGTTAAAGGACAACGGCAAACTTGCCTTATTACTCTTACTCGACCTCTCTGCGGCCTTCGACTTGGTCAGTCACCAATGCCTATGCAAGCATCTTCACTCGGCCGCCCATTTCTCACCGTCAGCCACGGCCTGGATCAAATCATTCTTGAGTAATAGATCTATGCGGGTCTTCTCTCAATCTGCAGCTGCTGATCCTTCCCCGATTCATTGCGGCGTCCCCCAAGGCTCTTGTGTGTCGCCAATGCTCTATAACGTCTTTACAAACCACTTTTTGATGTACTTGACTATCTGGGTGTCTCCTATACGAACTACGCTGACGACACCCAGATACTCATTCCCATCACTGGTGACTACCTGGCTGACACTAAGGCCTTGAATGAGGTCTACTTGGTTATCCAAGCCTGGATGGCACAACTCCAGTTATGCCTCAATGATGACAAGACTGAGCTCATCATCTTGGGTACTATGCAACGCCTTAGTAAACTTGAGCCATCCTACCAATCATTTGTCATCGATGGCAACACCATCCAAGTCTCGAAAGACACCAAAACCTTAGGTGTCTATCTTGACGCCACCCTATCCCTATCCAGACAAACAAATGCAGTCAGATCCTCTTCAGCATACACCTGCAAACTCTTTGCAGCTTGCAGGCCATTCCTGACCACCCCCAACGCGGTCACTCTGGCTAGAACTCTTATCATGGCCAAAAATGACTATGCGAGCGCCCTCTACCTTGGAACGAGCCAAGAGAATCTGAACAAACTGCAAATCACACAGAATAACGCTATCAGAGCAGCCCTAAACATCCCACGTAACCACCACATCTCGGAATCTAGATCTAACTTACACTGGCTACCGGTCAAACAGAGAATTTCACTGAAAGCCTTAGGCCTCACCCACAAATGGCTAGCTAACCAAGCCCCACCATACCTCTGTAGCCGGCTATCCCGACACGCGCCCACCCGTCCGCAAAGAACGGCTCAGACCCACTGCCTAACCATCCCGAGGTTCAAACTACAAAAGGCGGGAGGATCTAGCTTCCCCGTCCTAGCCTCTAAGCTTTGGAATGCCCTCCCTCTCACCATCCGATCCGAAGAATGCTTTAATGCCTTCAAAGTTAAAACCAAATCCTGGCTCTCCAACCAGCCATGATGTCCGGACCAGCCCTGGGAAACCCCTGCTCTAATCTACCTTCTGTAAATATGTATATTGCTGTATGCCTTGTATATTATGTACTGTTTAATGCTTTGAATTTATTTAATTGTATGCTTATGTAACCATGTCTAAATTGCGCCCTGATGCCTCCGAGCCCGATGGTGCGCGTTACAAATAAAACAAATACAAATACAAATATTAAACATACAAATCAAGGCTCGATTTCCCCATTAGAATAAGAACAGAGACTACACATCCTGCAAACTGTATTGGCTAAGAAAGACTGTTCATGAGATAGTAATCTTCTGAGTATTTAGACTGGATGCCAATTTAATAATGAGTTGACATTTTCTTTTCTTTATTTGTGTACAGAATATCAAATAATTGTAGTCCTGATTAATCTTTGAGTAACTACAAAAAAAGATAAAGAAAATGCTTAGCTGGCAAATTCTTAAAGTGCCCAATTCTTGAGCCAACCCTTCAGGTGAGGCCATTCTCTCCAGAGGTAATTTGCTATTGCAAATAGTTTATTTCTAAATCTCAGTTTGACAATGTTGCCAGCCTAACTGCAGGCGTGTGGGAAGAGGAGACCATGGGGTGTGAGGGATCCCTAAAATAACCCCCTAAACCAAGGTCAGGGGCAAAGGGGCTTGTAATATTTGCCACACCAAGATATCTGGTCCTTTAAGAAATGCCTCAGGTCCCTGATAGAGCAGTGTTGTTATTGGTGTTAAATGTGTACACCAGAAAGGTGCAGTTCACCACTGGTGACTGACCGACTCCCTGGCATCTGAGATACAGAGAACGCGTACCCAAGACGCTGCTGCCAGAACAGTGCGTCACATGAACGCCACAGAGCCTCAGTGGTTCAGAGCTTGCACAAGACTACAGTGAATTCTAATATGGCAGACTGCCTTTTTGAAGCTGTGGTCCGGAACATGCAAGAAAGTTGCGTTCCTCAAATCGAAACAACAGTAAGGAAATATATATTTGAAATCTTCCAATCCCACCCCTCGTAAAGTAAATGACCCACATATGCAAACCCACAAAGAGAGTCCCCTCTGAAAGGAGGGAATAGAGGCATATATAAGGTGCCCATGAAAGAGCAGAGGTGTGGCATTTTGAAAATCAGTAGGAGCAAGTTTCGTATGGTTGGGGAAAGAAGGGATTAGTAAGAGGATATGAGGCTGAAGGTGATAGGAGGAGTGGAGGAGCAGGAGGCGAGATTACGGTCTAGGGAGGAGATGGTGAAAGAAGGCACAGAGGAGCAGGAGGAAGGACTAAAAGCTGAAGAGCTGGTGATGGAGAGAGGAATAGTCAAAAGGTTTGAGGAGGAAATAAGAACTGGAGAAGAGATGGTAGGAAAAGGGACTACCAGGGTGGAGAGAGATTATGACCTGAGAGGGAGAATGTGATGAAAAGGAGAAGAAGGGTTGCAAAGGGAATGCTATAAGAGTAGAGTGTCAGGACCCCCACCCCAATTCTACAAATGGGCGGAAACTCACCCGATTTACCTCCAGCTCAATGCTGGATTTAAAGCTGGGCGACTTTATGCCCAACTCATAGATGGGCAGAGAGGTAATGCAGCGCTAAAAGTGTTACCACCACATTATTAACACTCTGCCCAACTTATGATGAGGCCCAAGCTTTTATTTATTTTTTAATCAAAGATTTTATTGATTTTCAAATTTAAGCAACATTACATTCATCTCTCTACGCTCCAGGTATGGGACATGGGAGAGGAAAAAACAAGGGGGGGCAGGGTGGGTGAGGAGAGGAGGAGGGATGGCAGGGGAGGAGCGCAGCAGACATGAAAAACAATAACATTAGCAATTCAGCTTCAGGGACCATGGTACAACATTACGTCGAAATTGACATTGGATGCCGTTGTGATATAGGGTGCATTTAGTAGGTTCAGTATTTCCCCTTTAGTGGCCCTCCCACAGTCTTATCGGCTACAGTACTTGCTCATGACTCTCAGTCATCTTCCTCCCACCTTTTCCATATTTGCTCTGCTTTTTTCGGGCAACCTCTTCCTTTGTACACACGGTGCTCCATTACGGCACATATGTCCACATCCGTAACCCATTGCTCGTAACTGGGTGTTCGTTCCACGCCCCACAATTGTGCAATGTTCCGCCTGAGGATCGCCATCGCAGTGGACCATAGCAGCTTCTCATAGCAGGAGAGGTCAGATTCACCGGAGATCCCTAATAGCAATTGCTTCGGGCACTTCTGTATCGGTTTACCCAAGACTCTGGATAGTTTGTCACAGCATTTCTGCCAGAGCTGCTGGATATTATCACACTCCCATAGTATATGAAAAAAGGTACCTTCCTCTCGCTTGCAGCGCAGGCATCTTGCATCCGAAGCCCTGCCCCAGCGGAAGAGGGCCACTCTCAGGTAGTAGGTGCGGTGCAGGATCTTCAGATGGACCAATCGGAGCTTTGAGGAGATAGTTGTTTCTCGCGGGTACATCATGGCCTCCACCCAGTCCTCTGGCAGTAGCTGGCCTACATCGCGTTCCCACTTTGCTTTTAGACTGGAAAGTTCCGATGTCGCGAATGAGGTTATTACATTGTACATTGTGGAGGTAACCTTCCGCTCTACTCGATCTAAGACTATGTTGCGTTCTAGAGGGGAGCTTTCCGGCAGATCTTGTATGGTCTGGCGATGGGCCGACCAAGCATGGCTCAGTTGCATATGGTGGAACCTTTCTGTGTCCGGCAGGGAGAATTTTTCCTGCAATGTCTCGAACGTCGCTAGGTTGTCCTCATGCACGACATCTCCGACATTGGAGACACCGCGTTGGGTCCACTCGGGCCATCTTGGCAGCTTTCGTACTTCAGGGAGGTTGCAACGGTTGGGCCATAGTTATTTTCCCTCCCCAGCCCAAGTATCGAAGCGCTTCCTTCCAAACTCTCATTATGTGGGACGCCATGTCTGGTTTCGGAGGTCGTTCCGGGTCCCTGTAGAGGAGCTCTATTGGTTTCATCGTGGTGTTACAGTGGAGGCCCCTGATGTGTGGTAGGCCCCTGTTGCCATGAAGCATATCATTCACCACTTCCATTTGGCCGGCCCAATAGTATGATTGCAGTCTGGGCAGCCCAATCCCCCCTTCCCAGATGGACCTCTGAAGAGTGGCAAGCGCGATCCTCGGGTGTCCACCCTTCCAGAGCAATTTTCGGAGGATGCATTCAATTTTGTGGAAGTCCTGGTGGTGAATGTACAAAGGTGCATTTTGCAGAATGTATAGGAACTTGGGAAGGGCAATCATTTTGAACAGCGCTGGCCTTCCCAGCAGCGTCAGCGGCAAGGAGATCCAGTGGCGAGTGTCATCCGCGAATCTTGTTATCAAGGGAGAGAGGTTCAGTGTTGTGTACTCCGTGATTTGCGTCGTGACACGTACACCCAAGTATTTGAACTGCTCCTTCTCGATCTGGTAGGGGCCCGGCACTAGATCCTCCACCGGGGTGCCCCCTATAGGGAAAAGAATGGATTTGGACCAGTTCACGCGTAATCCGCAAAATACCTCGCATTGCCTCAGTAATTGAACAACCTTGGGGCACGATGCATTCGGGTCCTTCAAGTAGATGAGTAGGTCATCCGCGTAAAGAGATATTCTGTCTTCCCAGCTCTCGGACCATCAGAAGCCCTCCCAGGTTTGAGTGTTTCGCAGCAGGATCGCCAGGGGTTCGATGGCAATGGCGAAGATCATAGCCGATAATGGGCAGCCCTCCCTTGTTCCTCTTCCGAGCCAGAAGGGTTCCGATCTCCAACCGTTGACCCTGGTCCTAGCAATCGGTGCTTCATACAGCAGTCGCACCCAACTCATGAAGGTTTCGCCGAAGCCCACGCGGCGCATTATGGTCCAGACAGCTTCCCATCTCACCGTGTCGAAGGCCTTTTCAAAATCAATTGCTAACAGGGCTAGTGGCCCCTGTATGCTGTTGGCTCTTTCCAGCGCTGAAAATAGCCTGCGGAGGTTCATGCGAGTTGATCTTTGTGGCATGAAGCCGCAATGGTCCGGGTGTATCAGGGTGGGAATTAACTTTTTGTAATCGGTCTGCTAATAGTTTTGCAAGTATTTTGGTCTCAGAGTTAATGAGTGAAATGGGCCTGTACGAACTGCATCTCTCTGGGGGCTTGTCTGGTTTGGGTATCACTACTATTGTTGCTTCTCGCAGATCTGGAGGGAGGATGCCCTTTTCTCGTGCATGGAGGTACATTTGCCGCAGTCGGGGCGCTACCACATTAGTGCCTACCTTACGCCATATCTCCACCGGGAAGCCATTTGGGCCAGGGGTCTTGCCGGATTGTAGACCAGAGATGGCACCCAAGATCTCATCCTCTGTGATCTCCCGCTCCAGTTGCTGCCGTTGCGCCTCATTTAAGGCAGGGGTGTCGATGTGATCCATGACCGTGGCGTCCATCGGAGTTGTGGGTTCACTGTATAACTCAGCATAGTATTCCGCGAAGCCTTGGGTTATTTCCTGATCTGTTGCTCCTGTATTCAATCCTTTTGCTTCGAGCCTCTGGACATGGTTGCGTCCCCGCTCCTTCCTTTCTAGCCACGCCAGCATCTTGCCTGCCTTATCGCCTGTGTCGTAGATCCTTGCTCTCATCGCAGTGTGTGCCTGTCTGGCATTATCCATCGCGATGCTTTGCAATCTTTTTTGTGCTAGCAGCAGTGCCCGGTTAGTGGCTGGCGTATTTTCATTTATGTGGTCCTCTTCTGCCTGTTTGACTTGAGTCTCTGCTTCAAGGGTCTTGCTCAAGTGCTGCCTCTTTTGGGCCGCTGTCCACGATATTAACTCGCCTCTTAGGACCGTTTTATAGGCTTCCCACAGCGTTTCAGGGTTTGTTCCTGCCTGTGTGTTCTGCTCGAAATAGTTGTTAGTAGTTTCTTGCAGTTTATCAACCAGCTCAGGGTCTCCCAAATGATAGCTGTTTAGGCACCAGCACGGCGGAGGGGTCTTCCGGGATGTCGTGAGTAACATTTCAATCGGAGAGTGATCGGAGATGCCTCTAGGCAGTATGTTTATTTCCCGTGCTCTGTAAAGGTCGGTTCCGGGGGTGAAGAAGTAATCCAATCTGGAGAGCGAGGCATGTGCCCCCGAATGGAAGGAGTATGCTCTAGTGTCTGGGTGGAGTTCTCTCCACACGTCGCAAAGGCCGAGTGCGTTGGCGAACGTGGCCAGTCTGGTGGGGATGTTGGGATTCCTGTTGCGTATGTGTGATCTATCCAGGGTAACATTCATGACTTCGTTAAAATCGCCACCTAGTATCATGCAGTTGGAGGTATCATTAGCGATTAGTGGGGTAATGTCGGTGAGTAGTGGCTCTACGAGGGTTGGTGGTGCATAGATTGCTATTAGTGCCACGGATTGTCCCCACAACTCACCCGTCACATATATGTACCTGCCGCCTGTATCATGTGTCACCGTGTAAAGTTGGAGGGGGAGATTTTTGTGCGCCAGGATCATGACGCCTCTTGAGCCCATCGTGAAGCCCGAGTGGAATGCTAGCTTGTAATTCGTACGTCTGAATAGGGTACATTCTGTGCCTGCAAGGTGTGTCTCAGATAGGAACACTATATCTGCTCCCCGTCTATTCAGGAATCGGCGCACCAAGCGACGCTTGATGGCATTGCCCAGCCCATTTACGTTCCAAGACATGAGCTTTAGTGTTCTGAGGGCGTCCGCCTTACTATTGTCATCTGCCATGTGCGCATGTATTAGTCTTGGCCCTCATAGCCTCCGGTGGCGATATACGCCTGTTGGAGCCATGCCCATGGGGTCCTAACATCCATTCCAGCCACATGCCCCTATGAGTTCGATTGGTCCCTGTTGAAGCTGTCCTTAACAAACCCTTAACCCCCCACCCCATACTCCTCCCAACTAGAAGCATCGGTCGCCCAAACAACGGAACTATGGTGTCAACCGGACACTTAACATGCACTAAACTGAATGTCAGGTGAAAGTAATCGTCCCCTGGATGGGTGGGGCCTAAAGGGAGGGTGTTACTTCTCTAAAGGTGGTCCTACGGGGAGTTACCAGTGTGCAACACCTGGGGTTTATTGCACTTTCCTTCTACTGTAGGGCTCGGGGCTCCCCGCGGCCGCTGCAGGTGGGTGTATGCTGCCTATTGTTACATGACTGTGTGTGCTGTAGGTAGGATCTATTGCCTGCTTTGGGTATCGTAGTGTGGGCAGGGAGTATTGGCAGGCATTGTATGGGGGCGGGGGGGTTCATCCCCCCAGGTCTTCCGGCAGGTCCTGCGATGTTCGTCGTCGGGGTCCTCGCTGTTGGTCTGGCTGAGGTCTGCGGTTTCTCCCCCTGTTTTCGCGGGGGGTCGACCAGTCCCCATCTATATTCTACTCGGCCCAGCGCCACACTTCTCCGGGGTCACTGAAATGGACTGTTGTCCCATTGTGGTATATCTTGAGTTGTGCAGGGAAGAGCAATCCGTTCTTAACTCCCATCGTATGCAGTTGTCTTTTCAGGGGATCGAAAAGTTGTCTTGCTCTTTGGACTTCCCGTGTATAATCTGGGAAGAAGGCGATTTTGGAGCCATTGAACGTGACAGTTCCTTTGGCACGTGCATGTTGCAGTAGGGCGTCGCGGTCTCTGTAGTTTAAGAATCTCGCTATTACAGTTCTTGGGGGGGCCCCAGGTGGTGGCCTGTTCGTGGGTACTCTGTGCGCCCTTTCTATGGAGAAGAACTTGGAGAAGGCGTCGGGCTCGTACAGGTCAGAGAGCCATTGTTCTAGAAATAGTTCCATGCAGGAGCCCTCTGCCTTTTCGGGTATACCGAGGATGCGCACATTGTTGCGTCTGGATCTACCCTCTCCCTCTTCCACTCTATCCTCCAACACCTTCAGCTTGGCTGTCACATTATGGAGCTGTTGTTGCATGCTGCTCACCCTGTCTTCCGTGGTGGATATGCGCTGCTCCGCCTCTCCTGTGCATGCCGTTAGTTTTTGCAGGTCATGCCGGAGGAGGGAAACATCCTTACTTATACCGTCCATTTTTTGCTCCATGGACGAGCGAGAGTCCGCTATGGCAGCCATGATGTCTTTCAGCGAGATTCCCTGGTCCGTTTCCATCTCCTCCGGTGCTAGCAGGTGGTGTTCAGTGGGCTGGGGAGGGGGAATGGTGTGCTGGTCCATTCTGCTCTATGTAGGAAGCCTCCTCGGTTTCTCCTTTCCCATAGTGTCACGTTGAGTATTTAGCGTTTCGTTGCGTTGTCCCGCCTGTGATAGCTGTTGCACTACAAATTTGCATGCGCGGGAGCTGCAGTTTTAGGCTTCAACATAAAAGGTTGAATCTGTCCCTCAAAGGCAGGCCAGTGTGCCCGAATGTCGGTGGGGTGGGGGGGAGGTCCTGCAGATAAGTGCGGCGTCCTGTCCCACTGAGGCCGCCACTAATTCTGCCGATGTTAGGCGCTATCTCATGTCATTTGCGCTGCGTGAGCTGTTGCATTTGGCTTGGCGTCACCCCTCCACGAGTGCTTTGGGCCCAGGTCTCCAGGCGGCCTTCTTCCGAGCCCTTCAGCCACCCGCTGCTGGGCCGCGGTTCGCTCCTGTACCAGGGTGTCTCTTCCGCAGCAGGGATACAGGCTCCTGCTCCCACCCACGGGTCTGCGTGTGTGTCGCTGAGTAGTTCCTCTTCGGCCCCGGCCTCTCTCTGGGCCGCCTCGCCAGCGCCGTTGTTGCCAGGGGTAGTTCCTCCTCGGCCCCGGCCTCTCTCTGGGCTGCCTCGCCAGCCGCCGTTGTTGTCAGGGGTCTGGGCCCGCGCGGGGGGGGGGGGGCTCAGCCTACCTCGCCTTGGTCAGCCCTCCTGGCTTCCCAGCCGGCACCGTTCCGGATCTCTGTTCCCTCCGGGGTTACCAGGAGGTAGATGCAGGCGTAGGGAGATCCGGACTTCGCTCCCCGGTGGACTCCTTCGCAACGCCTCCGTCCGTGCCAGTACGCGAGATGCACGGCCTGGTTCGCACTCTCCTCCGGCCACGAATAGCAGGTCTGCCGCGGTCTGGATTCCTGGATTTGTCCTCAGCACGGCCTCATTTCATACACTCAGCGCGTAGTCAAGCCCGCCCGTGGCCATTTTAGAGACAGGCCGGGCTCTGCACGCCAGTAAGTTTCACTCGGACGTCTACAGCAGATCGCACTGCGGTTTCTCCCGATCTTCGGTCCGGGAGTGCCCAAGGGTGTTCTCTTGGGCATGGAGATGTTTCCAGCTTGCGTAGTGTGCAAAAATAAGGCTTTTTACAGGATATTGTAGTGCGGCCGCGGGAGCCGAGCAGGCACGCGTCTACCTCATCCCGCGGTTAGCCACGCCCCCCCCAAGCTTTTATTGACAGATACTCTTCAGGTATAATGTCCAAAGTTAAATGAATTTCAGTTTGGTTGCTTGCGCTCTTCTTGCTCAACGTCCAACATTTGACATTCCTAATACCATCCTTTACACTACTATTAAGACACACCCTATAGTATATAAGCCAATGAAGGATGTTTTTATATAAGGCAGCAAAGAAAGAATGTCCCCTACTCAAACCATGAAGGGTGTCTCCAAAAAGTTAACATGTGTATAATGGCGAGTTTGAGCAACTACTGAGTTTGCCTTCTCAGGAGACAGTATACTGGAGAGAGGTGGATGGTATTAGAACAAAACAGTGTCACTGCCTGCGAATCAAATAGATCCAGGGGCTTGCAAGCTTGGGGACAAGTATAATGATCAAATGGAGCTCCCTGGGAGAAAAGGAATCTTAACTCTTTTGAATCCCCCCAGCAGCTCTGTCAGGTGGTCTAGAGGATGAAGGAACAATGGAGCTGTGAGAATGCTCACCATCAAAAATAATAATCTTCTCTAAACTGCAATTAAACAACACTTACACAGAGGCGGAAGCAGAGGGGCTTTCAAATCATGATTTTTATTGTGAATCCAAAGGCAGGGTTGCCTAAATCTGTGTCAAATCCTAGAGTTAGAAGAGGAAATGGATTGAATATATACAGGATGTGTGCCGAAAATCTCTGCGCAAGCATGCGAAAGCGTGCAAATTGCAGCGCAAGTGGGAAAATCGCAGTGCAAGCGTGCGAAATCCGCGCACATCGATTCATGGAAGTCCGTGCGCATGTAAAATCTGGGATGTGCACTAAAATTCTGCGTGGCACATGCGGACGTACATGTCCTCAAATGGCGTGCGCTACATGCACAGCGAAAGCACACATAGCGCGGTGCACACAACAAAAGTAGGCGGAACACGGGGCGTAACATGCGGAATGGGGAACAACGCGTGAAAATGCACGGAACGCCCACACGCGCGCCTACAACACGTATTCATGGAATCGAACAGTGCAAACGCGTGCGCCAAAAAAGACGAGTTAATCCGGAAACACGTACGGCAGCAGGAAGCAGGCGTACGCGGACCCACACAGCATAAAAGTGCGCGCAAACAACAAACAAGCTCAGACGCTACGATGAATATACCGTTCCTCGCAGCAGTGGTTGTGGGACACCACAGGAGGAGGAGGCTAGTCAGGGCCAGAATTTTTACACCCAGGACCAGCCTTTTTGGGATGCCTGATGACCAGGTGTATGGGAGGTACAGGTTTCCCCCTCACATAATACTCGACCTAGTGAGTGAGTGACCTCACATCACCCACCCTGTGCTCCCAAGCACTGAGCCCCTTGGAAAAGGTGCTCAATGTACTGCACTTCTTGGCCACTGGTTCATTTCAGCGGACAAGTGCAATAGTGGGTGGGGGGGTGTCACAGGCCACCAGTCACGCTGCCTACACCAGGTGTTGGCCATCATGACTGCACGCCCATCAGTCCGCAGGCACTTATACCTGCCCAGAACACCTGCAGAAAAGCAGGCTGCCGTCCAGGATTTTTACGGGGTGGCACACTTCCCAAAGTGCTAGGTGCCATTGATTGGACCCATGTGGCTCTACGTCCTCCCAGGGCAACTGAGCACATCTGCAGAAACCGCAAGCACTGGCATTCCATCAACGTGCAGGTAGTATGTGATGCCAAGGGAATCATCACCTCAGTATATGCCAACTATCCAGGGTCCACCCATGACAGTTTAATTTACAGAATGTCAACCCTAAACCGGGACCTAGAAGCTGGGCGGCATGGCGATACATGGCTTCTTGGTAAGTATAAATGCCTCTGCACATGCATGCATGTCAGATACTGAGTAATGTCACAACCCCAGTAATGATACCCATCATCACCTCCCCAGGGGACAGTGCCTACCCTCTGAGCATCCAACTGATGATGCCAATTTGGAACCCCACCACACCACCCGAGGTAAGATATAACACAGCCCATATTGCAACCCGGGCATAGTGGAGAGCACATTCGGAGTGCTCAAGTCACGCTTTCGCTCCCTTGACCGCTCTGGTGGGCA
This sequence comes from Ambystoma mexicanum, assembly GCF_040938575.1. NCBI lineage: Eukaryota > Metazoa > Chordata > Amphibia > Caudata > Ambystomatidae > Ambystoma > Ambystoma mexicanum. Next base: position 1,435,929,546 of record NC_090935.1, read on the forward strand.
GCTGCTATACGTGCCCTCAGTAGTGTGCAGGATCATAGTGGCAACATGTGTCCTGCACAACGTTGCAACCTGCCGGTGGACATGGTGGTGCCCCCACATCCCCAACCACATGCACGGCTGCTGCACATGGGAGAGGAAAGGGCACGTGGTGAGGCAGCCCGTAAGCAGCTGGTGGCTAATTACTTCACCTAAACTCACACCCCTGTGGAGTGCACACAGCCCTGGTACATACCAGCTGACAATCAAATATGATGACATAAGGGACAGTCAACTGTCACCACCATACCAGCCTGAGATTGGTCACCTGGAAGTGTTACATTGTGTGCACCCCTACCTACTAAAAGACAACCAATGCTGTGTCACAAAAAGACACACATTTATGCTGTATGAATGACTACCCCCTTGCAAAATACAACATGAAAACAGCGCCATGTCAACCAATCCCTCCCCATCTCCGCTACCCAACACACCATGGCATGTCATGCAATGTGAAAGCAAACAAAGGAATGCACAACACATGACACAAGTGTCACAAAGTGCACTGTCCCAAAGGGTAACAGGCCACAGACAATATGCTCCCAGTAATCAATAACAAACAGCACACATGACCAAATACTTACCAGCAACACAATACAGCAACACAGGATGAAACATTGCCAAAATATGACAGTACCAAATAAAAGTAGTGCAGGTTTTACAACCTGAATAAGCCAGCACAACCACCCTTTCCAACTGCAGAGTGTTGACGTCAGGCAAATGTGTCAGTGTACTGCATACAACATGAACTGCATCCGCAAAGGAGACGGCTTTGTGAAGACATGAAGAAGGTGCCTGTGAATAAGGAGGAAGACATGGATGCACAAGCACATATCAATACACCATGCAGTGTTCAATACAACAATCCCCACTAGGGATGTACACACCGTTTTGACTACAGACTGCCCACATAACTCATGGGAGCCCAATGTCACTGTGTAAGTCACTGTCACTTGGTCACACCCTTTGCAAGCCCATGGAAAGGGAAGCAGGAGGGGTGTGTGTGTCAGGAACCCAAGCATCTAACCCAAACACAGGACAAGCCTGCATGTGCCCAGCTGGAATACACAGTGGATGCCCACGGGAGCCACACAAGGCAACACACTGTATAAAAGAAAAAAAAGAAAAGAAAAAATGGCCATGTGGAGGACAGGGGGGGAGGCCACCCAGGAGGTTCGAGGACAGGGTGCACACCAAAAGCCACCTGCGTGGATGTTGCGAAAAAAAAATACCTCCATGGGCTCATGGCCTGCACGGCTAAGCTAGTGTGGGAGGAGTGCTGCTGTCGCTCTCATCACCCTCTGCTGCTGCATCCGGAGGTGGTGGTGCTATGGGAGGCAGCCCACACAAAGCCCTGGTATGGTCCTCCATGGCAGCAAGCATGCGGGTGTGGAAGGTCTCGTTCTGGAGGATGATAGTACAGAGATCACCTGACGGGTTGCCTGCATTTCTGCATGCATGGCCTCCCGTGATGCCTGGATAACCTCCCGAGTTGCCTGCAGCTCAGCTGAGAGCGAATGTGTGAGCTGCTCCAGCTGCTGTTCTGACCTTAAATTTCGGGAAGCCTCAAGTTCACCCAGAGTCTCCCTGAGGTTATGGAGTTCTACCCTCAGGTCTTCCCTGTGGCCCTGTGACTCTATAGATATGGCTTTGCGCAGAGTCTCCTGTGCCGCCCATCGGTCCCTGTTGGACGCTAACATGTCTTCCCTGTGTGATTGGCAAATGGAGTCTGTTGCCTGCTGTTGTTGCTCCATCTGCCTTTCAGGGGGGAGAATGGAAGTGGCCACCCTCTCCATTGCCTGAGCCATCATTTCAACCGATGATCCCTGTTGGGCTGCTATATTGTAAATGGAGTTTTCCCATACAGTATTGCCTGGTGGCGCACGGCCACCGCGTCGGCGGGCAGCACACCTGTTCGGGGCAAGGCAATCTGCACCATGCTGTGCTGGCACTGCCTGAGGCTGCAGGACTGCATTTCCCCTCTGATCTGCTGGCCCAGGAACAGGATCAGATGTTGTGGAGTGTGACCCTGCATCCGTAACCGCCAAAGGCGGACTTACCAACACTGACATCCCCATATAGGGTTCTACCCCTGGTGCAGGTGGGTTGGACAGAACACAATCCCTGCCAGAAACACTCACCTGCAACGGCACATAAATCTCATCATCCGAGTCAGCACCTGAATAGAGGTCTGGGGGAGGTGCACCCGGAGACACCCCTGGACAGTATGGTCTGCAGTAAGATTGGGTTTTCACCCACCACCACACCACGTCCCCCACTGGTGCCCGGTCGTGCCTGAGATTCCTCCTGGGTCTGCACTATCTCCTCAACCTCAACAGCATCAAGTGCGTCATCACCTGCAAAAACATGAAAGACAAAAAATGGAAATGGGCATTAGCACCATAGCACACATATAGGCCTGACAAGCCAGAGATCCAGTACATGATTTACACATGTCCCACATGACTACAACCCTGGCATGCATACACTGTCAATGAGTTGGAAGGGGAGGCAAAAAGCAGACACTGATGACACCAAGATGGAAAAGCAACACATTTGCTGCATGCTGGGTAGCACTGGCATCACACATTAGCCTGTGAGCGGCATGTCCAATACACATACATGACACATGCCAGCACACAGATGGCATGTAGCATAGCCATGGTACATTTGACAAGTACAGCCATATGTCAGTGAATGAGTACTGTCACCCATCCATGTGAGATGGACATGATGAGATGAAAAATGCTACATAGTGTGACAAAATATGCATGTGCTACACACTGCAACACATCCATTGTACAATAATACAGTGATGGCAGGCAGATGTACACATCAATGTTTGGTCACTTCAACGTGACAGGAAACAACTATCATGTACCACATTCAAATAGGCCCCAAAAATTAATGTGAGCAGGCCAATACGCAATCAGCCTGAATGGTCTAATCATTCGCATGACAAGGTAATAAATGTGGGCCAATGTGGGGTGTAATCAATGACAGAAGCATGTCACATATGTGGCATTAGGGCTGATAAATGCGTTGCAAAAATTGGAGAATTGAAACAATCAGCCTGAATGAACCCTGAAAAAATCTGAACAATGTTGTTGCAAGATGACAGTTCAAGGGCAACTGCAGTAATGTTGCGCTAATTGGCTACTGTGGGCAGAAGGGATACTGTCATACCCAGATTCAAGGCCGGTGAATGTTTTGGAGGAAGCACATGGGTGACCCATACCACCCAGGAGTACACACCCTCACCTGGCACTCAATCAGAACCCATCACCCAAACAATATACACATGGATTACACACACATGCATGGGCACTCACCGGACAATGTGTCGTAATCTGGTAGGTCTCCCACGCCTTGGATCTGTTCCTCTGTGACGATGGTCCCAGCAACAGACTCATGTTCAGTGAGTTGGTTGTCCTCTGGTGGAGACCCACCGCCAGTCACCAGAGTATAGGCATGATTTGAGGCCAGCTTGTTCTTTGCTCTGCGTTTCAGGTCATTCCACCGCATGTAGCAATCATCAGCTGTGCGCCTCACAAATCCAAGGGCACTAATGATGTCCTCGATGGTCTGCCAGTGTGCCTTACGTTGACCAGGTGTGGTCTTGCACCCTGCAGTCACCACCATTTCACGGCTATGTGCCGACACATAGGCCACAAGTGCATCAAGTTCGGCGTCATTAAAGCTAGGCTTCCTTGACATGCCGGAGTGTGTAGCTATGTCTGAGGTCTCAGCCTGTACTGCCAGAGCACCCTTCTTCTTATTCAAAGGTGGTGCAGATCCTGAGTGGCTTACGCCGCTCTGGTCAGTAGGGGCAGAAGCACCGGTGGACTGGGTACTAGGAGTGTGCAAATGCACAATGACCATAGGTCTTGGTGCAGGTATTGGCTGCAGGCTGATGTTGGCAGGGCCAACGTCGGTTTGATGGACCTGGACCAACACTGTCCCGGCTGGGAGACTTAGAGCTGGGGTGGATAGAGCTGCAGCTGCCCCTGCAGCCTACCCACACTGCCTACATGGGGCAGCAGATGACATTGCTGCCCCAGATCCACGTGGCCTGGTGACAGCAACTTGCACCGCCACACGTGGCTTAGACTTGCTGACCTGGAAGTCAGCTTGGGAGTCATCCTGTGCCGATTCAGGTGCCAAAATGGACTGGTCCAACAAGGGCTGAGCTGGGATGGTGTCAGCTATGTTTCCCACAAGTATGGGGGGGGGCATGGGTGTCCCTGATTGGTCCTCCACACACGGGGGTCTATGGGCACCCTGCAAATCCTGGCCACGTCCCCTACCGCGCCCACCATGCCCACCTTTTGGAGGTCGGCCACCTTTGCCTCCCTTACTGCTTGGTCACCTCCCAACCATGGCACTGATGTTGTTGTGCGTATGGAAGTAGCAGTAAACAATTGTCCTGGGAAATGGGGGTGAAAGGGGTAGGGTACTAGATGGAATTCGTACCCTAGTGCTCTAGCAAGGCGGTCTGTGACCCCTGGGGGAAGATGATGGGTCACACAATGCACAGGCACCCCGAAAACAAAAATGAACGTGCACGCAACCCCTCGTAGACCACGAGCGTGGAAAAATGAACCCGCACTACGCTGTGGCACCCAGAAACACAAAAATAAGCATACGCGTAATACACTCAGCCTACACTGACCTCTGAAGGGGTACGCGACACCTGGGGCAAGCACAGTTGGTAAATACGTGCGCGACTCACCGTATGCCTGGAAAAAGAACGTGAAAAAGACACGCGTGTGCACGTTGGCAACACCCCGCCAAAAGAAGAATTGTACGCTGTCTGAGGAAGCAGGACAAAATAACAATTGAACGCTGTCAGAGGTAACAGGGAGTACGAACTTGAACCGTTGTGAAGTAATCACGTGCGAACCGACTAGAAGTACAAAATTCACCCACTTGCTCTGCACGAAAAGCACATACAAGAAAATGGCATCCTACACGTACCTTGTCAACCGGCCCACACCTACGTCACTTACGCGGGTACGCACTAAGGCCCTTTCCTCCAATTACACGAGCTGACACTCGGACGTGCAGTTTTTGCACGTGTACAATGAACATGCACCCGTGTTGAGGGAAACGCACTTGCGCATCACATCACAGATGCGCTTATGCGCTACAGGGCCTTTGGTCCAATGAATTTGCGTCCACACGTGCCGATTCACTATGCACCCGTCACGAGGGAAACACCCGCGCGCGTAACGTCACAGACGCGCTTACGCGCTAAGGGCCATTCCTCGAATTACACGCTGATGTGCAATTTTTTCACGTGCCAAAATCGCTCTGTATCAAGCTGGCCACGCGACAACACATGGAAGACCACGCTCCTGCCCAGAAGGCCGAATTACTGCCCCCAAGAGCCCCGAGCATGCTCCCACCTGCTATCTGTTGCTACCTGCCTTCCTGCTGCCCACGTGCCCTGCCATTTGCTGCCTGCACGTCAGCCAGGGGTCCAGTTGCTGTGACCACCTCTGCTGGAACCGAAGACTCCCGACTGGGATACCATCGCTCCAAAGCCCAGCCCCAGGACCCAGTTGCCCACCCACACCTGCCTCTGGGGTTGCCATGTCGGGCACAACACCATCTGGCACCACTGGCAACCCCCATCCAGACCCCCAGCCAGAGAGGCAGAGGGCCACCAGCTTCAGTGCCAGGGAAGTTGGTGTCCTGGTGGAGCAAGTCCTGGGGCAGTATGATGCCCTCTTTGGAAGTTCGCGCAACGACAATGAAGGACGGACCAGGATCTGGATGGACATCGTGACTGCCATCAATGAGGAGGGGGTGGCAGTCCGTGACATCAAACATGTCCGGAAGCGCTGGGAGGACTTCAGGTCCAGGACCCTCGACAAGGCCCAGCGCCTCTTGAAGGCAGCGGATGCCTAGGGGCGCCAGAGCCAGCTGTCAGACCACCAAATGAGGGTCCTGGAACGCATACGCCCAGCTCTCCACGTCCAGGTCCTTGCGAGGAAGACCCGTCTGGAGTCGAGCGGTAAATGTACATGCATACTGATTGGACGCTGTGCGTGTTGTGGTGTGCCAGTACTGTGCAGGTTATACATGTGTTTTTGTAGGGCCATGTATGGATGTGTATGTACAGGGGCATGAGGCTGACACATGTGAGTCCTCTCATGTGTGAGACACATGGATGGTGTATGTGTTGGTAAGCATGCAGGCCAAATGCAGGTGTGGGAGCACACAAGTTTGCATTGCTGTGTATGTACGTTGGCATGGTTGTGGTGTCACACATGGATGGTGGTTCCAGCTGCATGTATCTGCACTGTGTGCATGTGTGTATATTTGACAAGTGTGCAACTGTGATGCAACATGGATGTATGTGGCACTGACATGTAGAAGGCTGAATACCAGATGTGACATGGATGGCGATCTCATCACTGACAGTTGGTGGACATGTACACATGCATGTAAGTGTGTTGGTGTGTGTGCAAGTGTTGTGCACTCCCCGTGTTTCATGTGACGTCAGGCTCACCTTCGGATGCTGATGCTGTTGTATGTGTATGGATGGTGCTGCCTGGTGCAATATTGCAGTTGAATTGCTCATGTGTGTGAGTAGAAATGACATGTGTGTTAGGGAGTGTGATGCCATCAGTGAAGTTTGACACTGCCACTCATGTACAACTGTCATGTGTGTATCAGTCCATTGTACAGTGCCAAGATGCCTGTGTTCTATCTCTCCCTGTCTGCAGCGTCAACTGATGAAGAGGGCGGAGAGGGTGCTGTGGAGCAAAGCGGCAGGGATCGCACCACCAGCCGGAGACGCAAGGCCCGGCTCCCCTCCCAGATTGTCATCTCTTCGGGGAGTGAGGAGTCTGGTGCCGCGTCCCAGGCCACAGCTGCCGAGGGTAGGTCCAAGAGGCGGAGGTTGGAGATGGACTCCTCAGCAGCAGAAGGGGCAGCTGAGACCCCACAGGGTCCGACGGAAGAAGATGGCATGGAGTCATCCAGGTTGATTGGGGGTTTGGAGGAGGAGGCGGCCGTGGAAGGGACACACACGGGGTCTGGAGGTGGGGATTCCACTGGTGCCAGTGGTGCAGTGCAGGGGCAGGGACAGGAGGCAGCACAGGCCGCCGCGGAGGTGCCTGTGTGTAATCCTGTCCCTGATCCTGTGACTGCATCATCCGGCACCAGCAGGGATGCCTACGTCCAGACCCATTTTCAGGGAGGGGATGGGCGCACAACAACTGGCCTTCCTCTCCCTGCGGATGTGGCTATCCGGGACCGGGTTGAGCCTGTCCTGGCTGGGATAGCGTAGCGTCAACGGGGCATGCGAGGTGACCTGCAGTGATTTCGTGAAGACACTGCACGTCATCTCGGATGCCTCTTTGACCACGTTGACCTACTGGGACAGGTCACCAGTGCTGGATTCCTCCGTGTACTGGACCTTCTTGCGACCCCCTTCTCACAAGAACACCCTACACACCAGTCGTCCTCCATGCCATCTTCCCACCCATGTATCACCTGGGTACCCTGTGGAGCTGCTCTGACCCAGCGGCGAGGCTGGTGGAGGACACATCCCTCCCACAGTCGGGAGTCGGACGTCCAGCAGGGGTGGCCACCACGACAACTGCACCCCAGCCGGAGGAGGATGTGAAGGCAGCAAGAGCCAGGGCGCAGGCACAGCAGAAGCAGCAACATGGTGGGAGCAATGATGGCTCGGGCCCTTCAACATCGGAGGGGCAGGCATCGGCCAGAGGGCAGGAGGACCCAGGATTATAAGTGTCTTCCGTGTGGCAACGGTTGGGCCACGCCATAGATGCGGAGCAGCAGCGGGCGGAAGAGGCATGGCTCACAATGGTCAGGCCGGAGAACTCCATGTGGAGGGCACTGAGGCGGGCCAAGTGCCTCGAGGCAATTCGCAGGGAGTTGGAGGTCAACATGTCATCGGCCCTGCGAACCCTCGGGGCCATGGAAGAGTACCGCCTCCAGGATATTGAGCAGGAGTTCGATGATGCCCTGTCCCGGGACATCAAAAAGTGAGCCGTCGGACTAGCCCGCTGCCATTGTAAATAGTTAGTTAGTGTTAGGTTTCATTTTTGTTTTCTTTTTTTGGGGGGCGCTTGGACAATACCCCACATTTTTGTATATAGTTCTTCATTAGTTAGTGTATTTTTGTAGGTTTCATTTGGACAGTTGGGCTCATGGACCCAGGATTTCATCCTTGTAAATAGTTAGTGTGGATTTGTCAGCCTTTTCTTTTTTGATTTTTCCATGGAGCAATGGATTTTACTTTTTCATTTCTGTTTGGATTTGCTTTCTTGGAGGGAGACTTAGGAGACATTTTTGATTTCATATATTTTGGATTCTGATTTCCTGTTTTTTTTCATTATGTAACATTCTGCATTGTTTTCCTTATGTCCATTGTTTGGTCTTTGAATTTGTTTCACCACATTTTTTGTTCAATACATTTTTTCCCGTACTTCAATGTGTGGTATTCTCTCATTGGTTTCATGCATGTCACGATGTGGGTTTTCACATTCACTGGCACCCATTGTGTGTGTGTGACGGAAATTTGTTGATGTACATACATGCCATTTGGGTTGTTTCATGTAATGGCCATTTCAATGTGGGGTGTATGTTATGCTTGGTTGGTTATTTGGGCAGAGGTGGCGTGCGGTGGGATTTGGGTGGCCATGAGGGCCATGATTGTGGGTCATGTTGACGTGTTGGGGGCCTGCTGGCAGGTGCCCTTCACTGCTGGGTGGGTGGATGGGCGAGGGGAGATGAGTGGGGGCCTGCTGGCAGGTGCCCTTCACTGCTTGGGACATGAGTGGGGCCCTGCTGGCAGGTGCCCTTCACTGCTGGGTGGGTGGGGGGACATGAGTTGGGGCCTGCTGGCAGGTGCCCTTCACTGGTGGGTGGGGGGACATGAGTGGGGGCCTGCTGGCAGGTGCCTTTCACTGCTGGGTGGGTGGGTGGGGGGACATGAGTGGGGGCCAGCTGGCAGGTGCCCTTCACTGCTGGGTGGGTGAGTAGGTGGGAGGACATGAGTCAGTGCTCACTTGTGCGTGGTGACATGTGGGCTGGCTGGGGAGCTTCGCCAGGGTGGATGGGCAGCCTGTGGGGCATGGCCAGGGGTGCAGTGTGTTCCCCTGTGTTGTGGTCTGCCTGCAGGCCCTGGGGAGGGGTGTGAGGGCACACCTGAGAGGACACACACTGCCAAATCGTTTGGGCACCCCAGAAATACACGTGCCCCGCTCGCACAGGGCCTACCGCGTGTGAAACTCCCCGCTCGCACAGGGCCTACCGCATGTGAAACTCCCTGCGAACCCCAGTAATACACGTGCCCCGGTCGCCCAAGGCCTATCGCGTGTAAAACTCTCCGCAAACCCCAGTAATACACGTGCCCCGGTCGCCCAAGGCCTATCGCGTGTAAAACTCTCTGCAAACCCCAGTAATACATGTGCCCCGCTCGCCCAAGGCCTATCGCGTGTGAAACTCCCTGCGACCCTCAGTAATACATGTGCCCCGCTCGCCCAAGGCCTACCGCATGTCAAACTCCCCACGAACCCCAGTAATACACGTGCCCCGCTCGCACAGGGCTTACTGCGTGTGAAACTCCCCGCGAACCCCTCGGAATACACGTACCCCGCTCGCGCTAGACCTATCGTGTGTGAAACTTCCCACGAATGAGCGGGGTACATGTATTCCGAGGGGTGCGCGGTGAGGTTTACACGCGATTGGCCTAGCACGAGCCGGGTACATGCATTCTGAGGGGTACGCGGGGAGTTTTACACGCGATTGGCCTAGCGCGAGCGGGGAACGTGTATTCTGAGGGGTGCGTGGGGAGTTTTACACGCGTTTTCGTGGTTGGGGGGAGCTGTATGCTGGTCCACTGGCCTGTGTGCCATGTACTGGATTTGTGCGCTGTTCATGGCGCACGGGTGCGAGGTTGGGGGTGTAACTGGTGCTGCTGCAGGGTCGCTGAGCCACTCTGCGCCACGGCTGCTTTGGGATGTTAAAATCCATGAATACGCTGTGCGCCGAAATGAGTTTTGGCGCACGTGGCTGGCGCAGACTGTCGCACGCACACACTGTGCGCCAACCGCGTGCGCCACTTGTGCGTTGAATTCTATGAACTACCCCGTTAGTCTGATGGACCAAGTCTGGTCACAACTCTAGGCCATGCTCTTTAAAGCAGGCACAGGCCATAACTATATATGGAAACATCTGTATCCCTCAAAGGACACAACGTTAGATCATTAGACTTGATACAGGGGTTAAACAGAGGTCCCAACACATCACTGGGGTAAGAAGGAAGTACTCCACGATCATCTTTCAACAGACTGCTACCAATAAGTTGAGTCTTCAAAGCCAGCTGTGTGAGAAGACTTGCACAAGGAACAAGGCGCCATTCATGGCACATAACCCTGAAAGGCTTATGGGGCCTGATTTACAAAGATTGAAACTGGAGCAAATCAGAGATACTGCGAGCATTTCGGATTTACTGCGAGCATCTCTGATTTACTGCGAGCATCTCTGATTTGCTCGCAGCATCTCTTGTTCCCCTCTCCCTAATGCCTGATCCTCAAAACCTGAAACTGGAGTAAAACTGGAGATGCCTGGAGCATCACTGAGATGCCCATGAGCAAATATTTCTTAATCGCATTTGCATGCGAGGATTTCAGAAATGTTCAAGGCCTTTGTGAATCAGACATAAGAAAGCACTTGCACGTCAGAGAGGCTCACAGCTATCCTCGGTGTGCTCCAGTGCAAATATCTGGTAATCAGGTCAATGCTCGCTAAGTGCCAAATGATGTATATGCGTCCCTGATGAGGACAGATCAGAAGAAAGTAGGGTCAGGACAAAATCAAAACCACAGATGCCTCTCACTGGAAGGGCAGCTCAGAACTTTCTACCTCACACCCCCAATGCCATACAGTGACAGGATCATCGTTCTTGCGATTAAAAATACAAAATATATGTTGCACAATACCAAATTATAAATATTGTTTTACCATGCATAATCGTCAAAGACTGTAGGTGCTAATAATAAAAAGTGTTACTATTAGCCAACTCAAAGGTACTCAATCCATCTATAAAGATTTACATGAGGGGGGTCGCCCCGAATGGTGATTACACCAATGACTTTCATATAGGTCTCTGTGCCATGTGCTTTAATACACTGAGCTATTTTGCTGAATTTTTGACATAAAGCCCCTCATTATGAGTCTGTCGGTAACTCGCCGGTAGTACCAGTGGGTTACCGGCAGACTCACCTTACCGTTTCCGCCGGCCGAGGAACAGTAAGTTCCCATTCCCGTGGAGTCCCATAGTCCCATAGGACTCCACGGGAATGGGAGTGCTGGAGCACCAGCACCGTTAGTAACGGTGCCGGTGCTTCAGTGAACAATCCGCAGGTAGGCGCTTGAACTACCGGCAGGCCTGACCTGCTGGTAGTACACTGCCCCTACTGGCAGATTTACAGTTTCCCGGGCCGAATTGCCGGTTACCAGGTCACTGGTACTTTTTTCCAGACCGTCAAACTTGTAATGAGGGCAAAAGACAGGTAGATACACAGCAAATAGAAACATTTATGAAAGTGTAATACACCTTGTGTGGGTCTCCCTAATTGCCGTGAGAAAAAGTACACGTTTACCAAAACTCCAATAAAGCGCGGCGAGACAAAGGGCTATAGGTGTTTGCACTGAAGGAAAGGGCATTCTGGTGGCACTGCACTGCCCCTTGCAGTCCTTTCACACCTGCACCAGCCATAAAACATTGTTTTCTTCCAAAGGGAAAGTTAATATGCAAGCTCATAAAGGGCTCCTACTGTATTTAGAGTGTCATTAAACACGGGGAAAGGATGGGGTCATATACTTGCGTTAATGAGTCACTATTTACTGTTCGTTCGGGACACCCAATACGCCTGCCCCATTCACTGCGAGCCCATCTCCCCGGCCCCGCTCCACTTTTCAGGGCAAATGCGTCCGCTCTCTTCAGGGCTCGTGACAAGGGCAGCCGCTCCGGCCCGAAGCTGAAACGCAATAGCGCTGGGAATTCCTGCGCAGGTTCCACTTTCAACTTGATCTTTCGGCTGCATGACTGCCCACCTTATTAGCTGTGCTGCGGTGCGTCCCGGCCGGCACGGAGCGGCCCCGGCTCCGAGGCCCGAGCACAAACGCGGTCTTTGTGCGGGCAGAGGCCCGGAGTCTCGGAAACGGACGCCCCGGCTCCCCGGAGCAGGAGGGCCTCGACGAACACAACGTGCTTGTCCGTCAGCTCCGACTGCGCCGTCCCTTCTCTGTTACTGCGCGCATGGCATCCGTTTCCAGACGTTCTGACATCAAGCATTTTAAATAACATTTTAGACATGTTCAAAGGGAGAAAAAAACAAGTAACTGTCAAAGAGTGTAGTCTCTGTGTTTTTATTCAGCTCGGGGCTTATCTGTTCATTTCAAGCAGGAAATGGGACATAATGTTGGCGTGACAGGGCCAGGTTCTTATCTGAGTGAAAACGGATCTGCGGGCAGGTAGCACAGGAGCCCGTGTCCAGCCTGAAACAAGACGAGGCCACAAAGGCCGAGGACAATGCTATTCCAGTGGGACGGCAAGCGTTTCCCTCTCTTTGCTCTGCTCCTCTCCCGCTTTTGCAGTTTTGTTAATATTTTCTGTCAGTTCGCAAAAACAGCATGCGCCACGCCATTGAGAGTCATTTGCCTGCACTGGGAGCAGGCTCCCATTCCGAGCACAGTATTGGCCCATTTTCAAATTCGCTAGAGCAGTTAGCATGTCCACTGTCATTTTTGGGACCTCTTTTCACCAGCTGCTGTGCAAGGTTCAGGCACACAGCAGCGGACAAACCAGGGCCTAGGTTCAAAGTCGAGTGGTGATTCTGAAATTCTAGCATGAAGTATGGCTCATGATCCTCCAGAGCTGCCTGAGAACAGAAATGTGTATGTTATCACAACACTTCAATATGTCGCCTCGCTCCACATACTTTGGAACAAAGTCCATCCATTCGATCCCTAAACATCTTACTCCTGCTGCATCCCGGCCCTTTGCAAACTCTTTGCCCCAGCAGACCACAGTCTGGTTACTCCGGGGTAGGGCACGAATCGCCATTTTACATACACAGGCAGGCATTTTGAAGCTCTTTATTTTTTAATTTTGTATTTTTTGAAAATCTCGATAGCGCAAACATGGCTAACTAGAGCATCAGAGTGCTTTACAAAACACAAATACAGTATAATAAAAAGAAAACCAAAAGCAACCATTCAAATAAATACAATTAGATTATCCGAAAACATCCTGTACCATGACATTCTATAAAAAAGATCTAACAGATAGAACATTTAATAAGCTATCAGAATGTCCTAACAAGAAACAATTCAACATTGTGAACTCATTAAAGATAAGTAATGTGGGAAGCAGCTCTTAGCCTCTTGAATGCTAGAAGCCACCAGAACCTTTCAGAGGATGGAGTAAGAGTTTACTTTAGACTTGATAATACTCCTACATTGCCTCAACCTGTGAAGCACATGGCCACTTTGGTCACATGGCCTAGAATACAAATGATGGTGTGCACCAATGAGAAACTGTACTGTGGATTTCTAAGATGAAGGACAATCTTAGAGCCATTAGAGTCAAAGTCCTGCAACAACAAGGAAGTACTGTTGGGCAACCAGATTGCGCTCAGCATCTGATCAATTGTGGTGGTCATTGTTGAAAAGCTGACATTTCTGTATCATTATGAACCTCGATTGGCAGAAGAGGGCTGTGATCTAGGGTCTGTTTGACAACAAAGCTCAACCAGCCGAATACCTGGTACCGTAGCACCGGGTGGCACCTAGAAAACTGTGTTGAGGAAGGGAAAGAGGCAGCAAACTCTGTACACCTCGGGCAGCAAAAGTGCTTACAAAAGCCCTGTTGTAATCGGCATGAATGCCATTTGCCTCAAAACTTGTTTTACAATTGGGTCGCATGAGTAAGAGAAGGTAAGGCAAGGTTAAGTGCTTTTGTTTAGCGTCCGCCTGCCAATAATGCTGACTTTGCTGTACGTGGCTCTGTAAAGAAAGGGGTTGTGGAGGTAGGGTTAGTCACAGCAATGAAATAATTCTGGCTAGACTGGACTAGAAACAACCCATGTTTGTCAGCTTAAGTTAGGGAGGCAATCAAGAAGAATGAATGTAGAACCTTCTTGGGTCTTCTGACCGTTCCTCGAGGAGAATTGTTAAGGTTAAACTCCACCTGGCTGGTGACCATGAAGGGCCTGACTGGTAAACGAAGGGAGAGCAGGTACAGACTAAAGGGAAAAAAGGTAATGAAGAGGCAAGGGTAAAGCTGGTGACCATGTAGGGTCTGCGTCAAGAGAAGTAAGGAACTAAGCAGATGGGATGGCCCAGCAAGAGGCAAGCGAGGGCAAAGGTGGGGTGTATGAAGGCCCTGCATGTCACGTGAAGGCAACGCATGTAATGTTATGTTAATTGCCTTTTATACAGGGCCACATCACCAAAGTATGGGTTTGAGAGCACCAAGGCTTGCCCCCAGAGTGATGTACTGTGTCCTCGCCACCTTGGTCAGCTGGATGAAAGAACATGAGCGAGGGCAAGATAAGAGGATGTGAAAGCTGGACTTATATACTGTAAGCAAAGGAAGGGAAGTATTTAGCAAGGGAAGAATGTTATCTGAAAGCAGTATTGCATGCCACTCCTGTTAGATGGACCGCAGTTGTGCAAAAGGGAAGAGGCAGAATTGCCCTAAAGTGTTGTGGTAATTGAGTTGTGTTTCCGAGGCAGGTTTGGAGAATTGTAAGTAATTGCACAATGTAATGCTGATTGCAATCCTGGAAGTTTGGTGAGTAATTGCACAATGTAATGCTGATTGCAATCCTGGAAGTTTGGTGACTTATTTTCCCCAGCATCTCTGTACGTTGTACCCTGGTCAAACTCCAGAATTTTAATTTTGGGGCTGTCAAGAGTGGCAAAGTCAAGTATAGACCGAGTATAAAGGTGAATGTTCTCGGTAACAGAAGATAAGGGATGGGGGGATGGTCAAACTAGCATGATAATATTTGAAAAGCCTGGTACCTCGATGTTAAAAAGGCCATTAGGAGTTTGTTCAGTGCAATGTCATGCGCTACCTTATTTTAGTTCATGGCCAGACAGTGTACTGCCTTACTTGGGAGTGGATCTATGTGATTATTTCGAAAATAAAATTTTGAAGCCCCAAATACAGTTTTTTTTTGTACCCCATTTTACTGCATACATATGGGGGAACTCCTCACAGCCCCAGATACCCCTCCACCTTTTCTATTAGCTTAACCATATCACATGCCCTGCGGTAGCGGCCATGTATTTATTTTATTTTTAATTTTTTTACATTTGTATAGCGCACATGCAGCCCTCGGGCATTGTGGCGCTGTTACTTGTAGGGATCTTAGTTACAGGAAGAGGTAGCAGGGATACATGACAACAATACTATTTTAGTTACATCGCATGAATTAATCCTTTCTTAGTTACAGGACAAGAATATTCTGTTAGTTACATAGGGTACTTTCTTAGTTAAATCACAGGAATACTTTTCTTTTACATTATGATAATACTTAGTTTGTTACATTACAAGAATACTTTTATATTTGCACGGCAGGCATTCTTTCTTAGTTACATCAGAGGCCAGCTTACTTAGTTACATTATGGTAGCCCTTTTTAGATATATCACAAGAATCCTGGTTACGTTACAGGAATATTGGGGGTTTGCAAGGCAGCGGCCTAGCCTGAGGAACATGTAGATGATGGAAAAAGGAGGAGGGTGGTCCTAAGAGAGGGTGGCTACATCCTCTCGGGCGGCTGTAGAGTTAGTTCCCGCAGTGGGAGAGTGCATGGTGCCTGCCGAAGTCCCAGGAGGCAAGCATGCAGATGCGAAGGGTGACATGCGAAGGTGTGATAATAGCACATCCTTGAGGCAGGGGGCATACAAGCATCACGGGCAGCCAGGTCAGCTCTGGAGCTCGCCAGGGGTGAATTGAGGTCGATATATGTATCAGTTAGACATTAATAAAACGAGGGGTAGTATAGTGAGGAGTTGCATAGTGTTTGTGGTATGTCGGTAGGGAGCAGATGCTAGTGTAGCAGTAGGGCAGAGTTATTTAGTTCTTTAGGGTCAGTTCGGGTTCGGAGGTGAACCTTACCGTTGTGTTTCGAGTCCTCTGTGGTTTGGCCTGATGATGTGATATTGTTGATCGGAGGGTAGCTAGTAGGCTCACGATGGCGAACAGGGGCAAAGAGGGGGCGATGGCCTTTATCCTGGCCTTATTCCGCTGCCGGCTTCCGCCTACGGTGGGGCGGGATCTCAGATGTATTGTTGGGTTGCCTAGCAACCGAGAGCCTTGCTCTCATGCCGCGTTGCGCCGGCCATTTTGGAGGGTCAGGCAGGCAGCAGCGCGGTGTGGGATTGGGTGCCTCGGGCGATTTAGGCACGAAGAAATGTGCAGATCTGCATGGGCAGATAGTAGGCACGGGCTGCTGGGGCTGTAGATGAGGTGGATCCAAGTGGATATTTGTTGCTACAGTCGACGTGGCTACAGTCTCTCATGCTGCAGGAGGGGTCCGCTGGGCACACGAGGGAGATGGGCTCCTGCCCTCTCACCTGTGGGATTGCCTGCAAGTGGGGGCTTACTGGGGCAAACAGGGGGCAATGGCCTTTATCATGGCCTTGTTCCGCTGCCGGCTTCTGCCTGCCAGTGGGGCGGGATCGCAGATGTATTGTTGGGTTGCCTAGCAACCAAGAGCCTCACTCTCATGCCGCGTTGCGCCGGCCATTTTGGAGGGTCAG
This sequence comes from Ambystoma mexicanum, assembly GCF_040938575.1. Taxonomy (NCBI): domain Eukaryota; kingdom Metazoa; phylum Chordata; class Amphibia; order Caudata; family Ambystomatidae; genus Ambystoma; species Ambystoma mexicanum. Next base: position 1,435,946,401 of record NC_090935.1, read on the forward strand.
GCAGGCAGCAGCGCGGTGTGGGATTGGGTGCCTCGGGCGATTTAGGCACGAAAAAATGTGCAGATCTGCATGGGCAGATAGTTGGCACGGGCTGCTGGGGCTGTAGATGAGGTGGATCTAAGTGGATCTTTGTTGCTGCAGTCGTCGTGGCTACAGTCTCTCGTGCTGCAGGAGGGGTCCGCTGGGCACACGAGGGAGATGGGCTCCTGCTCTCTCACCTGTGGGATTGCCTGCACGTGGGGGCTCACTGGGGAAAACAGGGGGCGATGGCCTTTACCCTGGCCTTGTTCCGCTGCCGGCTTCCGCCTGCCGGTGGGGCGGGATCGCAGATGTATTGTTGGGTTGCCTAGCAACCGAGAGCCTCGCTCTCATGCCGCGTTGCGCCAGCCATTTTGGAGGGTCAGGCAGGCAGCAGCGCGGTGTGGGATTGGATGCCTCGGGCGATTTAGGCACGAAAAAATGTGCAGATCTGCATGGGCAGATAGTAGGCACGGGCTGCTGGGGCTGTAGATGAGGTGGATCCAAATGGATCTTTGTTGCTGCAGTCGACGTGGCTACAGTCTCTCGTGCTGCAGGAGGGGTCCGCTGGGCACACGAGGGAGATGGGCTCCTGCCCTGTAACAACATGTAGTTATGGCTAAGTTGTTAAACCCATAGGAAGAGCACTTTTTGGGCATCTTAAAACTTCGCTCTCCCTGGACGAATCCTCACCAAACTTTGCAGAAATAAGTGTATGGCCGACTCTGAATTTTTTTGCAAAGTTTGGCGAGGTGTGGTCCAGAGGGGGGCAAAGTTACAGGGGGGGTCCTAAAATGTCTTTTTTCCTCATAGACTGAATGGAGAAAAATATTCCGCCACGCCTGTAGCCGAAACGGCTGCACATATTTTCACAAAATTTGCAGCAGGAGCAGCAACTTGGTCCCGAATGCGTGTTTTGTTAATTTGGTGTAAATCCGTCGGGTAGTTTTTTTAAACGACCAAAATGTAAGGCAAAAAAATGAGTGATATGTATGTCCGCTCCGGGGACTCACTTCCCTGTTCGGTCCGCGGATTGGCCTCCGATTGGCCAGAAAAATGTCCTGACTTTTGCGTGGTCCGCAGACATAGGGACGCGGCCGCTGATTGGGTGGCAAGAAAACATGAAATGTGTCGGTTTTCCTGAAACGTCCTCCATCTTGGATTCGCTGACTTTTTTGGGGTCTGCAGACAGCGCAGTGAACACATTTTTAAAAAAAAGCAACATTGCACTTGTCAAACTCAAGAAACAATCTCTGGGGATGTGGGGGGATGAGGATGGGATGGGATGGGACATGGCCATAAGAAGCTAAAATACAGGTTGTTCCCCCCCACACCCCGCCCCGACTCCCCCTGACAGTCTGTACCTATTTCTGCATTACAGGGTTGGGGAAAAGCAGTTTTTGGATGGCTTATAACATATGCGCCACTCAATGAAACTGCATGTAATTTTGAAATGTTAATCTAGAACTAATCCTGAATGGTTTTGCAAAGTTTTGTGGGATTCTCTCACGAGGGGGCAACATTAGAGGGGGAGTCCCAAAATATTGTAGAGGCATATAAATGTGGTGTCATTTGACGAATCTGCACATTTGACAAAACGATTTTGGACCTAGATATAAATGGTTTTCTAAAGTTTGGTGGGATTTTCTCAAGAGGGGCAAAATTAGAGGGGGGTCTCAACATTTTTAGATGGCTTATAACTTTGTTGCTATTTGACGGATGTGGGCAAACGTTTTGAGAAAGATTATAGACCCAACCTTCAGTGGTTGTGTAAAGACAAGTGCTTAATTTGTGGGGGTGGTTGCCAGTGCCCAACACCGGCACTCTTTTTTGGGCACCGGAACTCATGCGGAGCCAGCGCACGTGCCATTGCTTTGTTTGTTCTTCCACTTCGCTTTGCTTTGCTTTGATTATAAATCATGGGGCCTCATTACGAGTTTGGAGGCGGCCATGGTGCTATTAGCACCATGGCCGCCTCCAAACCGGACTCCATTACTGGGTTCCTGCAATGGGGATTTACCGGGTCATTCCGACATAGGAGGACCCGGTAATTCCTCCTTGCAGGAACCATTCCCCATTCCCATATGAGACCCCATAGGGCTCAATGGGAATGGGGAGGGAGGTAATAATGGGCACATTACAAGTGGCCCATTATTACCTCCCTCTTCCCCTCGCAGGACCCGGAAAAGACGTCTGGTTTTACCATTAGTCTGGTCCGGGTCCCGCAAAGGGAACCTCGTAATCAGCGCTCACGGAATGAAGGGTGCCGGTCCTGTACCGGCACCCTTCATTCCGTGAGCGCCAGGGTCGTAATGAGGCCCATTGGGATTTGTCATTCTGATCTCGATCTCTCTCGTGCATGCAGGTTGCAGGCCATGGTTGGCTGGGCCTGGGAGGGGCCAGCAATAGCAATGAACAACAAACTGTTACAAACAGCCAATGAAAACTACCATTCTGTTGTTACTATGCAGTATTTGATACATTCTGTATAGTAACACAGAATGTGCAGTTTTCATTGGCTGTTCATCTGAACCAGTGAAATTACATGTTGACATGTTGTTGCCACAGGAGGCAGCGCAGCGCCACCTTCATTTCATGAGTTACTATGAAGGTGTTGCGGCGTGGCGTCGTCGGTCCTGACTTGTGAGAAAGAGAGCCTGCCCTGCTGCACTGCGTGGTGCAGCCTAGTTGCTTCTTGGGGCCCCCTCTGCCTGCTTTTTCATTTGTGCGGGTGCCAGTGTGCGCACCCGCCCCCCTCAGCCTGAGGCCCCGACAGGAGACCAAGTCCCAGCTGGCAAAGCATATAAGTCACTTGTTGCTGCGTGCGGTGCAGCCGGAGGCTGTCACAGTCAAGTGATCAGGCAAGGAAGGCCCAGGTCGGGGCCCGGGCAGCGGCATGGACCCTGGTGGTGTCCTGACTGCCCAGGAGTCAGGACCCCACCAGGGGTCCACCCGGGCCCAGGCTTCTGTCTGTGTGCAGTGTGCTGCTGACTGCTGTCAGTGCCAGGCACAGGCCAATTTCTGTGACCAGGGGCTGCGGCTGCCGCAGACTGAGTGGGATGACTCTGCCGGAGGCGGCCGGGCCCGTGGATTGTGCCCAAAAGTATGTTTTTTACTTTTTTCTTTGAAAATCTGACATTCCGTGGGGCCGGTGGCCGGGGCCCCGCCCCACAGAAGGTAGGTTTTAAAAGAAATCTTATTTTGAGTGGCGGATGTGGCCCATCACTTCGAAAGTGATGGGCCCCATCTGCCCAAATATACGTTTTTTCTTTTAAAATCTTACCTTCCATGGGGCCGCTGAGCCGTGCACCTATTTTTGTCATCATCAGGCTCTGCATGGCCATGGCGGTGGTGGCCCCACGGAAGGTAGCCTAAGTGATTGAGGCAAGGCAGGACAAAGCCCAGGATCGGGCAGAGCAAGGGCGGCAGCTTGGTCCCACTAGTGTCTGTCACAAAAAGAATGAATTGTCGTTTGCAACTTTGGCCACTTTTTCATTGGTGCCGAGCCCGACTCGAGACAATTGTATGCCCCAGTCTGACCCTGGATGGCATTCATCTAAGCGAAAAATGAACTGTGAATTCTTGCCTGGGTGTTTCCGTTCTTACTTTTAATGTTATCGGCCTCAATAGTTCACAAACGAGCTTCAGCGAGGGGACCCGGAACGGTGCACGTATTGAGCCGAAACCGAACTGGCTGCACTTCGTGAGAAAAGCCAATGCAAAGACGAACTTCTGAAATGCCTTTTCAGGCTTAAAGATACACACATGGAAACTAGAAGGGGATAAACATGGTGCACATGCCCACTAATCTGTCGTCATAAATAAAAGCACTAGTTGAGTATTTGTGTATAATTATAATTCTCAACCGTCTTTTGCTGTCATTTCTTTACATAATTCCAGCGCATGTTTTATATCCTGATGTGTGGTTTATACGCCAGATGTGGCCCCTTAACCTGGGTACAATGCGCTCCGAGCATGTGCTCCAAATGAGAGCACATGCAATCCTCAGATAGGAATCCTCAGATAGGGAAGTGGGTGTCTGTTACACCCCGCAGTTTAGTGAAGTATGTCAAGAACATGTCAGTGGGAAGGAGGTATCCGAAGATGCATTCTCCTCTGGCTCCTGAATATTGGGTGACAAAACATATTTCGTTTTTTAATATGTGTTAAGGTGGAAAGAGGCCCTAAAGCCGAAGTAGCACAGGCTGTTGATTTCACAACGTCTTGCAGAAATTACTTTTTCCAAGTTATACAACACCATGCTCATGCTTGAAGGAAGGGTGAAGGGGGATGCATTTATGAGATGTGATGACTGATAAGGGCTTGAGAGTAAATTGATTACACAAAACACCTGGATGAGGTGACTGAAGAACGGGCTGAGAGAGGGTGCTCTTCCTGGAGGTAACCGATTAACAGTACTTGGTTACTTTAACAGACTGTCAGATGGGGCAGAAAGGGTAAAGACAAATACAGTGCAACAGTGACTGAAACAGAATGCTTTTTTATTTATTTGCATTTTTAAAGCACTCACACAGCCAGGGGGCATCGAGGCGCAGTTACAGGAGGAGCATGTCTTAGTTGCGTATTTACTACTAGCCTGTGCCAGCAGTTGCTGCAGCGCCAAACATGTGACATGGAGCAGCAGCTTTGTGATGGGCTGGTGGTGGGCCGATCTAGGTAGGTCTAGCACTGAACTGGGGCAGCAGGCGCGCCCACACTGAGGGCGGCAGGTGCGCCTGCACTGAGGGCGGCACTGCGCCCGCGCTGCGGACGGCGCCACGCCCGACATTACGGCGCCAATATTTTTTGGGCACTGGCACTTATTTTTTTACAAATTAAGCACTGGTAAAGACTGAATGGATTTTGTCAAGTGGGGGCTAAATTATAGGACTATTGTATGCACATCCATTTTGAGACTTTAAAAAAAATAAAACATGGGCGGATTTCGAGCAAACTCGTGAGAGCATTGGCAAGGACATTAAAGCATGGTTTTGCAAATGTGCCCGTGTTTTATTTTTTGACAGGTGTCATAATGTAGGTACAAAAAATAGTCATATACCTTTGGTGACTGAGGTATAGCCTGGGGCAGTGGGCAGTAGCCAGATTGTCTGGGTCATGGCATAAGGTCATGACACGGACAATATGGCTACTGGCCATAACCAATAGGGACGAAAAATGGTGTTAAAGTGGCTATGTCTACCTGGACCAGCTATGTGGTAAAGTTATTCGAAGTTAGGATAGGTTTGAAAGGGAAAAAAATGTGCTTGTGGTAGTATGTTCATAGGGTTTTGCAGGCTGCCATGGCAAGGGAAGAGGGGCTTTGTATGGAGCCCCACCTTCTCTTTCCATGTTGGCTGTCTTGGAAAAGCAATTTCCTTCCTTCTTACAGCGGGGCGCCACAGGAACAAAAATCTATGTTTTAGCACCCTGGGTTCCCGCTTTGGGAACGAGGGGTGCTAATGGCCTTTATGCCCCATTTCAGGGGCTGCAATGGACGATAATGGTCCGTAGCCTTCCTTATTTATTTATTTATAACATGCCAAAGCCCGCAGACATCAGGCTGTGTAGTTACAGTATTTGTTGGGAAGATGAGGTGGAGGAAGACAGCTTTCTACTTGCTGAGAGCATTGCAGTCATTGAATTTGGTGTGGCGGCGCATGGAGGTGGTCCGTTAGGAGTACTGTCCAGGTAGTCTGCGACTGAGTACAAAATAGCGCATTTCACTTTGGTAGCTTTAGCCTTTGGTACACTCCCAACAGTAGCAAAGAACTGGCACACCCCTGATTCGATCTTGGTGCTAGAAGTAGGCACTTCCTCTACCTCATCTTCTTGGTCCTCTTTATTGTCTTTGAAAGTACTGTGCTTTTTTTGTTGTGAAGGTCTTCCAGCTGGTGGTGGCTCTTGGGGAGGAGGGATGGCAATACAATAACTGATGCCATTTTTGATGAAATTCTTCCAAGTATGTACTGTGTACTAGATTGGTAATGGATAATGAGTACGAAAAGGTGTAGGAGGTGTGCAAGGGAAATTCTGAAGTTGAAAGTTCTTAGATCAGTAGAAAATGCAGTTCCGAACTGTCTTCGAAGCACGGATCCGATCAAGAAGTGCAGACGCCTTCGCGAACACGTCACTATGCTGCGCGCAACCATATGGTTACGTGGCACTGTCCAGAAGGTCTGCGATGAAGTCAGATGTTCCCGGACATATACGGATGCAAAATTATTTTAAAAAGTTGCAAAAAGTGTATAGACATGTTAATAATTATGCTACAAGGTGGGAAATGGCAGAGTTTTAAGGTGAAACTTCGTAAATTGTACAAAAATATTGTTTATTGGCTAAGTATCATATTAGTAAGTTGTAGGAAAATAGCATGCACTGGTAAAAACCCATGAAATCCAGTGAAAAAACTTTGTTAAAAGGGACGTTATGGTTAAGTTGCACTGATAAAAACCTATGAAATTCAATGAAAAAACGTGTTTTGCCAAAAGTTGGCATTTGCGCTATCACTGCACATTTGTCAAACTGAATTATTGATTTTTACTGAGGGAATGGGTTCAAAATGGTACTGCCCCCAGTGATGAATACCCTCTAAAATATAATACTAAAGAAGGTTTAAATCGGGGTTGCTCATTGCCACCATTGTTATTTATCCTCTCCCTGGGTGATCTGGCAGGTTACCAGAAGTCTGTAAGATCCTTCTCACCAAAACTGAGCTTTGTTTGTTTAGGGTTACTCTCTTATGCTGAGGATCTGCTCCTGTTGCAGTTGGATGCCACTCCCTCAGTGCTTTACAGTTTTAATATCTTCTATCAGCTCTCATCGATAGCACAGAAACCACTCAGAGTCTCTAAGACAGTTCAAGGGATTTTATTGGTATTTTTTGGGCACTCGGGACGTTCCTCTATCGTCTTCCATGGCGTTTATTCCTGAACCAAGATGTCCGTAATCCCTTGCTAGTGCCACAAATTGGTAACGCCTACTGTCTAATTCCTGGCTTCCTCCAATGATGGGTCCCTAAATGCAGGCCATCTAAACTCCCTCAGGAACATCCTAGTATTCCCTACTTTAACCAAAGGTTAGTGTTCTGAAGGAAGTGTGGATAGGGCCTTTCACTCGCTCTTTGATCTTCAGGTTCCTTCTGTCACGTGCACTACCCTATTTTCCTCTACCCTTACTAGCCCTTCTCTCCAGCCTACTTCTCCCACCAGTCCTCCATCTCTTGGATGCTTCACTCCGCCTACTCATGCCCCCACCCCTTGATGTTACCACTCCTCCCACTTAACTTTATTACTCCCCTCTCTTTCAGTACTACTCTCATCCACTGCCACTGCTACTATTCTACTCCCACTCACAGTGCTCTCCTCCTCTCACTGCTACTCTGCTCCTCCCACTGCTACTAATATCCTCCCGCTCCACTACACAAACACCCTCTTTTCACCCAGTACCATTCACTTCACATCCACTTCCTACACTATTTTCTACTCGCCACACAAACACGCACACTCACACTGCTGAACTCCTTTCACACCAAAACCAATACCTCATCTGCTGCACAAATCTCCTCCACAAGCGGCCACTTCCTCCTGCTGGTCTCTTAGTCCTTCACCTCCAACTCCTCTGACATCACCAGGATAACCTACACTCCATGTTTCCTGTTGCCAACTCTTAACCCTCCTTCTCTCTTGGGGTTGGACAGCTATTCCTGGCCAACCAGACCTTGTCTCTAACTCCCGGGGCATGCATACCAGATGAAAAGGCATAATTAGTGGACTAAGCACCAACCACTTTGTCCGCACAGGCTCACTGAATGTCATTGATAGCAGCCAGGAAAGTCCAAAGTTGATGCCTGTGTTTTGGGGCCCTTTCTTGGTAAGTGGCTTGAGGCAGGGTAGATCCCTCCCACCCCCCCCCTGTCCCTGGTGGTCTAGGGGACCTGTAATGGGTTGCAAGTTCTTGTTTGTGGGTTTCTTTTGTCCTGCAACAAGACTTTTTGTGTGGCGATTACGTGATTCTGCCGGAGAAGTCTCTCTTTCTCCTCAGACTGTGCACTGCTGCGGCTGTTTATCAGCAGGGTGGTGAACTCTCTCATTGGTGTGGTGTTCCTCTTGCTTTTCCGGGTCTCGGGTTCTCTGCACTGGGCTGCAGATGTAGTTTGTTTGCTGCTGCTTATTTCCTGCATTTGGCTGGCGGATTCTGAAAAGAAACAAGAAGGCTGTAAAGTTTTGGTTCCAGAACGCATAAGTTTTGAAGTTCGAAATTGTTCAAACTTTTGAACTAGAATTCAAGCTGCTCATGTAGATACAAGTATGTTATGGTCTGACTCAGCTCGAATAAATAATATTAAATTCTGGCATGCTGGTAGCCAAGGAAATCATTTCTTGCCTTATATTTGAAGTTACATTTATTTTGAGGAAAAACCGTTTCTTTCTTGTTTACTTTTGGTTAATTTATTTTACTAGAAACAAAAGAGAAAGATGGGACTGTACATTGGGGCTCATTACGAGTTTGGCAGTATTTTCCATAGACATACTACCAAACTCATTACCGTTACTGCCACTTGACCTAGTGGAACCAGCACCAGATTGCGAGGGCAGTAACAGAGGCTTTCGTCCGTCCCCATTTCCGGAGTCCATAGGCCTGCATTGGGACTTTGGAGGAAATACTGTGGTGGTAAACCTGACTGCAGTAATATTTCCAGTTTTTGGCATTAAAGTAGAGGAAATATCTACATTACCTGACCACATGTACCTCCCCCACTTTAATGCCAAACTGTCAGTGACCCGCCCCATCTGCGGTGACTTCTGGCGGCGTAGAGATACGGTCTGTCCCTACAAGCAGCCGTGGCAGTCTCTGGAGTGACAGAGAGGGCGAGGGTTCTCCAAAGAGTTTGAAACCCAAGGAAAAAACCTCCGAAGAGGAGGGAAACCTGTGATGTAGTCTTTAGGAAAAAACGCGAGACTTTAATTTCTCCCCAGAACTGTGCACAGCACGCACAGCTGGTAGGCCGCCCAGGGACTGGAGTAAACAGGCAAAGGAATAGAAGTAAGGGAGGAGGAGAACGAAGGTAGACAAGGTGAAAGCAAGGACAGGAGGTTGGACAATGAGCGAGGAACATAGATTTATAGATTGTGTGGTCAGATTCTGAACAGCAGCTGCTAGCTCCTGTATCTGATCCATTCCTTCTTTTATCATTATGTCATCGTAATCTTTCAGCAACCCACCTTCCCTACGGTGACTTCTGAATTTTGTTGGGAAGAAATGTGTTCTGTCCCTACGAGCAGCCACGGCTGTCTCTGGAGTAACAGAGTGTGAGAGCTCCCTGAAGGGTAGGAGAACCATGGAAACACTTCCCAAAAGGAGGAAAACCTCTGATCTAGTTCCTAGGGAAAACCGAAGACTTGAAGTTCTCACCAGAACTGTGCACATCATGCACAGCTGGTGAGCCATCCAGGGACTGGAGTAAAGGAGGTGGAGGTAAAGGAATAGGAGCAAGGGATGAGGAGAATGAAGGTAGACAAGGTGAAAGCAAGAGAAGGCGTCTGAGACAAGAAGCTACGAACAGAGGGAACTAGCGTCCGTGTTGTCGACAAAGGCCTTTTTTTGTACAGACATGTGGCTTAACGTATCTGCCATCTTGGAGATGGGACGCCGGGTCATGGCTAGATGCCATCTTGGCATGAGATTCTGGCATTGGGTCCTGCTCCAGCATCTCCATAGAGACCAGTACAGAATGCGGTGCAACTGTGTTCTTTGACAAACCTAGAATATGGTGGTGCAGTAATTCAATTAATACCAAAATAGTGGCAGTAATGGGATTCCCATATTTTTTTACCGCACCACTAAACTCATAATGAGCTCCATTCAGATAGTGTTCAGTCAGCAAGCTGTTTTTTTCTATCATATCAGACTTCATTTTAGAAAATGTTTCATAATATACATTTTTTCTGCTTACTAGGTCAAGCTGACTCAATACAGTTTGAATTAATAGTCTTCTATGTTTAAAAAAAAAAGACTAATCTGACTCTAATATATGTCTATTGTTCAAAAAGGCCTTAACCCAATTGAAGCCACAACGATCTATTGGCTTAAACTGGACTGAGCCATTTATGAGCCAATTCACACGTTTACAGACTTGACTCGATTCCACTCCCGGGTCATCTCTAAGGATGCTTGAATGAATTGAGCCAAATTGAACCATTTTCTCTACTGTTCGAAATGGCTCAATGATTGGCTAAAATTAGAGATATTTTACACCAAGAGGTGAATAGGACGTGTGGTTTAATGAGGGACAAAAGCGGGAGTCGTTACAAACCTTAACATTATTGCTCTCTTCACCTACGCACACACAAACATTTGTCACAGTAGAATAATCCGCTGAACGTTACCAACAATTTAGTAGTTTGAATCAATGTATTCAAGTTTATAAACATACTGTGGAATGGAATGGTCTGGGGAAATGTAGCCCAAAGGTGTTATGTAGGAATGAAATCTGGTCTATGCAGGTGAAGTATACTTTGACCTAGGCCAATCCTAGCACCCAATATTTAAAGCCATTCTACTCAAACTGGTCTTAGTCTCAAACAAGCCAGTAATTATGTCCACCAGATTATGTTTATAGCCCGAAGGCTGGTTTTGCCCAGAAGTTATTCAACCACCTAATCTCCTGAAGGTTTTAAATTTGGCGGGCACAATTTATTCTAATTGGTTCTGCTTTGATGCTCAAGTGCAAGGAGTTAATAACTTAGTGAATTAAATCTTTCCTGACATACATATGGAGTATAAAGGAATCCTGAGAAAAAAATAAGTGTGCGTGGGGTGGTTATTGTAAACGTATGTCTTTGGGATTAGGGCTCAAATCTGCATTAGTATATCTTTATGGAAGGCTCAAAATGAATAGGAATAAACGAATCGTTGGTTATGTAGCAGTGGAAGGAGTACCCTCCCTCACACCATGTTGCCATGCAAAAGGAGGAACAAGTCCAGGAGGACTATAATGCGACCTTGGGCTATAAAGCAAACTATTTTGCATAGTGAGGACGCTTTGTGCTTTCTCTGTAAGGGTCCTTCGAATAGCGCATGCTACTACTTGGGAAAGGGCATTGAGATTTTCCATAATCTTGTACATTAGTAATTTAAATTCGACTATCAAAACATTTTTATGTTATTAATAGGATTAACTCTTAAAATCGATGTTTATACGACAAATGTGCTCTTTTAAGCCCATTTGACTTTGTGTTGACCTATGGCCATTTTAGAAACGGTCCGACAATCGCCGGCCACAATAAACATGTGTGTTTTTGATTTTTAAATGTTATTCTAATTGGTGTTTGATCCCTTTTTGAAGTGTTTATTATTCTTTCATGTCCGCCAGAGCCTGGAGACCATGCAAACAGCCATGGTGCAAGGTATACATCCCAGTAACCTAACCTAACATAACATTGCAGGTTTTTACTTTGTTTAACCTTTCAACAAACAATAAGCAAAAGAAATGAAATGAAATGACAAAATCTCATCTAGCCTGTAACAAAACCATGCTCTGTTTACCAGGCGTCTCTACATTGCTCGTAACATTGCTGCCCATCTGTGGGTGAGGGTGAAAGGTGGGAGCTTATTGAGCCATGTTGCTGCTTTACACTGGCTGCAGGTGGTTTAGGTGGGTTTAGTTGAAGCCTGTTTGTGTAGCCCAGAAGTCTGTGTTGAAACTTCTTGTCTTGTACTCTTAGTTCTTCTGGGTAGAAACCTCTGCAGAGTCGGTCTTTTTGTAAAGTAGGCAGAGCCTTCTACGATCGGCAGTAACATCATTTCGGCTCAGGCACGCGTTGTTTAGACATCGAGAGGCTATTCCAATGTCATACATGCATTCTAGAAATCATTTTTCGTTTCAATATTTTGATTAGTCCAGTTCATCCCGCGACAAACAGTTAATGTAACACGTGTTTTCATAGACTGCCATTTAAAAGATGCATTTTATTCATGCACTTTTGGTCATCATTCGATCAATTACATATACATACATATGGACATGTGTATGTGGGGGCAGAGGAGTTGGGGGTAGGGGGAGTGTGGGCTAGAGAATTGGGGATCCCCCATTTAAAAAAAAACGGGTCAAATTCATGACGACTAAAAGTGCATGAAGACAATGGCCCTCATTACAGGGTTGCCAGTATCGTGCCGGTAATTCCGCCGGGCTACCGGCAAACCTGCCTTACCATCTCCACCACCCGCTATCCACGTTTTACCAGGATATTACGGGTGGCGGAGAGCCGATAAGTTCCCATTCACATGGAGTCCCAAAAGGAATGGGATTGCCTGAATCACCAGCACTGTTAGTAACGGTGCAGGTCATGCAGGCATTTATTTGCTGGTAGGAGCTTTGACTTCCACAGGCCCGGCCTGCCAGGAGATCGGTGGCCCCCACTGGCAAACTTGAAGTGTGCCGATTCGGAAAAAATGCTGCAGTCGGAATTACCTGCATTTTTTCCGCAATTTTTATCAGATTGGCACACTTACAATGAGGCCAAGTGACTTTTAAATAGTCTATGAAAATACATAGAACCACAGTTTAGCAATATTTCTAAGCAGCAAGAGTCAATATTTCTCCAGGATAATCATCAATCTTATCATGTTATATTACATGTTTTTATACTATGGAAATCATGAGTCGTCTAACAACACTGAGGCTTGTCCGGAAAGGTGCATATTGTACACCCACCAAGTGTATCCAGAGAGGAGGGGAAAGTGTAAAGGGGAAACACGTTATATGTAAGTTAAATAGGGCAAAGAAGGGTAGGGATGACGCTTGTGATCATTGGCATGCCAATAGAGTCAGTGTAGAACGATCAAAGCATAGCCCTGATCTGAAAAAGGCAAATCCTCGAAACCTCCAAGAACGATCTTATGTATTCCTGTGTGGGTAGTTGGTAGTACTGGCAAGGAAGTACTGAAATGAGTCAGTAAGTGGTTGAGTGATGGGCTTGAGAAGTGCTCAAGCATACCCTTTATGTGTGGAGGCTTGTTTATCTGCTAGGTACCATGATTTGACAGCCCCCAATGAAATACATGGATACCTGCCCTGCCTGCTGTTGGAAGTGACACGGTCCAGAGTGGAGTGTGTGGAAGGTAAATGTGCTGGACAACTGGGGAAGAGGGATCAGGTTTGACAGCCATCATTAAGAGCTCAGACTTGCATGCCCACATATTATGGGGTGGGTGCAATGGAAGGGATCAGTGGCATGTTGTGAAAATGTATTGTCTGCGAGCGCATTTGCTGCTCACCCCAGAGTGTCTCACGGGGGGCTGGATGTGTTCCATGACTGTCACCACAGGAAGGCCACCCCCAGTACTGAGAGTGAAGAGCAGGAGGGAATATTCGAGGCTGCAGGTCAACATTGTAGGCACTGGTGTGCCCAAAGGTCTGCACAGGGGACCTCCTGGGCACGGTTGTATGTCACGGGATAAGTGGGTGGATGGGAAGACACATCCATTTTATACATAGTCAAATGCTGAACATATTTCCATATGCAGGTAGTTCTCTTAAATTCAAGAGTCTCACTCCTATCATAACCATTGAATATTCCTACGTACGGAACAAGTACCCCAACTTTACACTGTGATGATATTCTAATTTCTTCAGGCGCTGCATGACCACACTGAGGCACCGAGGCACTGAGGCCGGGTTCATGTATAGGTTTTTGCAACTCAAAAGGTGACCTGCAATATCTTTATAACATAGTGTTGTGGGTACTTTAAATGTTAAAGTACATGTTTGTGTATTATCGTGGTAATAACTGTTTACTTATTTGTTTGGAACCAAGCTTTGATAGCTTAACAGTAGTTAAATAGTGTTGTTTGGTACTTTATTTTGTTAATTAGAGTTTAATTCATTGATAATTCTTTTGCATTGCATGCGGTTCAGTAGAAGTGTATGGTTTGCACGTATGTATTGATATGTTTGTGCTATTGAATGTGCAATATTTCCCAAATATTGTGCAGATCAATGTTTACCAACTAAAAGCTTTGCATTTCTAAAGCACATTTCCATGAGTGGGTCCTTGTCATCTCCCCGTTCTCTCCTCTGCTGACAATACAGTTCTACTGGCCCACACCCCGTGGTCGCTGCAGAAACCTATTGATCCTACACTGATCACACGGTCTTGTTAGTATGGAGGATCAATGTGGCAAAGTTTGCCCTGATGGCTTTTGCCCCTACTAATAGATCTAATCAATGATATGCTTAATTTTTTTTAGGAAGCCATAAGTTGGTTCTCATGTAATGATTATATGGTGTGAGATGGACCCCTGATTTGATGGTTAAGGCCCATATTCTAAAATGAGATTTAAGTAGGAAGCAAACCTTAGCTGAGATTTGCAGATTATGCATTTATTACAAGTCACACCAGTGTGGTGAAGCAGAAGGAGGACTTGGACTACAAGTATCAGGTTCAGGGTGTTTATTAAGATAAAAAGTAAAACGCCTCGCTAACCCTGCTGCTTTGAGGGGAGTTCCCAACCTAACAAACTAAGATATAAGGGTACTCGTAAAAGTACAAAAAGAAATAGTCCATCGTCCAAATCCTAATAACTACCTGGCCCTACCACTTTAGGAAAACTCACAAAAAAAGAAGGAGGCCAGAGCAAAAAAATGGCCCCTGCCCTTGGGCTTCTGCCTGGCCCAATAACAAGGATCTCTTCACCAAGCAGATTTGGCCTTTCAAGAAGTTCACCAAAATTCATCAATTTCTTGTAATACAGTCTATAGCCTCTCTGTAGGTTCTGTATTTCAGTCCTACATTTCATACGGGTCTCTCTTTCTAGGAAGACACGTTTGAGTAATACAACTCCATCAGTTTTGTATTGGACAACAAACTTTTTCTCTTCCTCTAATTCTGTTTGTTATATTTCCTTTTACTTTGACGCCCCAAAGTCCTCTGGCCTTCTGTTAGGATGGGCCTCGATAGGGTGTCTGCCCGTTCAAGTTTTCTGGGGTCCCACAACCCCTGTGGCTTCTCCAGCCATGAAAGTCACTCGGTCTCTTTGGGCTTCCCAAAGCCCTAAGGCCCTTGAATAGGTTTCCCAAAAAAAAGGTCTTTGAGCCTCCCTACCAAGAATGAACACGACCAAATAATCTGTTCTACAGGAAAATGGAATGAATCCTCATAAATGCAGACCAAAAGAGCTATATTTTGTGGTCCATTAGCATGTGATGCAGCCGAACTAGACAATGGGCATTCACCCATGGTGGTAAGGCGAGCCATTTTCACCAACCCAGAAGAGAAGTGAAACAAGTGTTGCAACATGGAAGCAAACTCTCATAGGCAAAGGTGGTCTGGACTCAATGGGAGAGGCACAGCTCCTCCCTACTGATGAGGTCCAATCAGACCGAAATACGTGTCTGGGGATGCTGTTGATACTCTTGTTCAGAGGAGAATTGCATAGCATGTCGGTGCTGGACTGCCCCAGGGCAGGACAAAGACTGATATGTTTGGGATATTTCTTCTCTGTGAAAGATATTGAGCTAAAGACTCTGGGTAAGTCTCTCGCAACCAGGACTAATGTCTGGCAGAGGGACTTTCCAGGACCCCCCTTGTTAATTTGTATTATCACAGGCCTGCACTTTCATTGCAGATGACCACTCTCACCAAGTGATCTCTGTCAGTCACTTAACAGTTTGCAACTTACTCCCTAGCGCTTCCCTCCCTGTTAACTCCTAGCACCTACCCCCCAATCCCTCCCCTTATGCACTTGCACAACCTGAATGCTCACAAGACCTAGAAGGACCACCTCTCTCTTTCATTGTTATATTTGCCTTTCCTTTCCATGTTCCCTCCCTGTTGCCCTGTGGGCGCTTTGAAACACAATTTACTTGCTGTATAAGCGCTTTAAAAATGCACAATAAATAAACAAATAAATAAATAAATTGCACATAAGTTACCAGATTTCATATTAACTGTCGATATTAATTGAGATACATTTGTGGATTAACAAAGAGTTTGCTAATGAAATATGCCCCATTTGCCCAGATGTCACAGAGTCTTAAATATAATTTTCTGTTTTGTGTGCCCTCCCTATAGAGCCACAGAGCACTTGACTATTATTCCTGTTCTATAGAATTTGAACTTTTGAATGTTTTGAGCAGCTCATCTTTTACTAAACTCTTGTAGGACACTTAGGGACTAATGCATGGTATCTGATTAAAATAGAAAAGCCATAAACAAAACAATGGATAATAAAATACAAAAAATAACAGCATTGTGATAAATATAACAATGCTAAGTAAATAATTTAAAGGGTTTTCCAGAAACCCTGAAGAAAATTGAAAAAGATGAAGTACTTTATGTGCATAGTCTTCGTTCTTGTTTTATATCAGTCTAAAGAAAACTGAAAACTATTTATTAAACACAATTAAAAAGTACACAAAATACATACTGAATATTTATGTTCCCAAAAAATAAAACCACCATACATTTAGATTAGTTAAAGATAAAACAACACACCTTACTTCAACACTCCAATCTGTTGCATGTTAATTCGCAGAAATAAATGACTTCAAAGGCATTACTTTGAAATTTTACATCAACTTTTAAAATAATGTTGCACCCAACCATGCTTCCTTCCCCTTCACTATCACCCCTACTCCAATCCCCTCCCCCACCCCGTTTTACCCCCTTTTTACCCATAACCCACAAACACATATACACAATTTGAAGTAATTCGAACTAATGCCTTCAAAGAAAAGTACCAAAGTAATTGTATGTGTTTAAACAACAGGATACCCTACAATCACCACCACAACAAATGATCGAGATACCTAAGTGTATCACCTAGTGAAGAAAAACACAAAGACTTCTAATATGAGACTTTTGCAAACTTACATGACAAAAATAAATGAAAACTGTAATTAACCTCTCCACTTTCAAATCATATGCAAGTGAACCTGGTTTTAAGTGTCACTGGTACATTGGTGTGTTTTTTTTAAACACTTTATTTAATTATCCAGTAAGAACAGTCGAATAACCAGCAAAAGGAAACATGCACCTCAAGATACATGAACCATCCAAACATCAATTCTAACAAAAATTATTCCTGCTAACAATATGTATATTGTAAACTAGCGTATCATAAAACTCCTATATACAATGCTCCTTGTGCAAGATGAGTGATGAAATATAACACAATTATACAAACAACACAAATCTCACAAGACATATCACAGACACACACATACCACTTGCGACAGACACAGAAGTAAAACAACTCAACATGCATAACTTCCTTCTCCACAATCCACTCAAAACTCACCCATATAGCTCATTAAAAGGTCCCCACAATTCCAAATAAGCCTCCTCCCAATCTTGTTATTTCATTATGTGCTTCTCATAATTAGATAGAGTCTGTAAATCAGACAACCAGCTTTCAACGCTAGGTGTCTTCCTCCTTCTCCATACTCTTAAGATTTGCTTAGTCGACCCCCAACAGGGCTTTGGCATTTCCAAAGTCTCCATCTGCTGTGGTTTTACTTTCAACGCATGGGAAATGTGATGTAGTTTGTAGCTTAACTGGTTGGATTGATACTCTTAGAATCGTATCCAACCTATCCAATCCGTCCTTCCAAAAATCTATCACCCTCGGACAATCCCACAACATATGTAATAAGGTGCCTCTTCCTCGACCACAGCCCCAACTTGTCTTGCTATCTAGCATACCCAATCCATACATCTGCAATGGAGAGCAATAAAGACAGGCCAACACTTTTTGATGGGTAGAACGTAAACTCTAATCCATCTTTGACCTTGTGGCCACCCTCCCTACCTCCCCACTCCTTTGTAGAAATATTTCTTCCCATTTCCTCAATACATGCCTCCCTCAGCCTTTGCCACAAAGCCACACATGCGTCCTCCATCGGCATAATCTTAAAAAAGGTTGAAACCATGCGTGGCGGTGCATCGAACAAATCTCATTGGTCTCATTGGAGTCACTAACATCCCCTGCCTTTCCAATATTAGAACCTCCAAATCATTGAACCTCTTAAAATCCCTTTTGCCCAAGCCAAACTTTCTAGTAAGGATCGTAAAGGGCACCATCTTTCGATCTTGCCAAACAACGCCAATTTTTAAGATCCCTTTCACAATCCAATTGCGCAAGTTCAATGTCTTATTATCTATCTGCAACCCAGGATTATGTCAGATTGAAGCCTCATAATGCAACCATAGATTCTGTCCACAACCGACGATCCATGATGCCAATGCAGTCTTAGTAACCTCGATTGACGGTAGCCTAGTGGGCAATTTAGACAACTTTCCTAGAGAATATAAACCATTCAGGCAGTATGGAGATAATCTCACCCTCTCTATTGATACCCATAGTGGTTCAAATGCTCCAATCGCAGTAAAATAATAAGCAGATTTGTTCAGTAAAAACCCTCTATGGTAGTTTTCAAGAACAGGGTAATGAAAGCCGCCGTCTCGTACACTGCGCACCATATTGTATCTAGGTATTCTTGGTCTTTTCCCAACACCCCATAAGAACCCCTGAAAAACGTTGTCAAGACGTTTAAGCATTTTCTTTGTAAAGTTCAGTGGGAGTGACTGAATGACGCATAGCATTTTGGGCAAAAGCAACTTCTTAATAGCATTTACTCTCGCCCAAATACAAAAGGTCATGCAGTCCCATTTACGCACATTGCGCTGAAGTACCTCTATCAGTTTGCTTACATTGAACTCGACAATTTTCTTTAAATCCCAAACAAGATACACCCTTAAATATTTCACATTTGAATACACTCACTGACAATTCCAAGTAGACAACCCTTCGCATGAGAAGGATTCTTTAAGCAGAAAAGCTACAGCCTTCCACCAGTTGATTTTATGGCCTGATAGACGACTCACCTCCTCAAACATGTTTTTCAGCAATGCCCCACCCTCATTTGGGTTTATCAAAATCAGTCATGTGATCCGCATAGGAAAGCACCTTAATCTCTCTATCCCCCACTCGCAGACCCTGAATATCTGGCACCTGCCTAATATAAGCCGCCAAAGACCCTAGAGCTAGAATAAAAAGAAAGGAGATAATTGACACCCCTGTCTCGTACCCCTGGATAACGGGAACGAGGCAGAAAGTTCTTTGTTCACCCAAATCCTAGCAGTAATAACTGACTGTAGGGCACCAACTGCATTCAGAAAAATAGGCCGAAACCCCATCTCAAGCAATGTAAAGTTCAAGACTGACCAATTGACACAATCAAATGCTTTTTCGGCATCCATAAAAATTAACAATGTGTTCTCTATTTCAGACTTCGGAAACCCCATAACATCAATAATTATCCTGATGTTGTGATAACCGTATCTCTGTCTCATGAACCCAACCTGTGACTGGTCAATCAAACCTCCCATATATTTATCCAACCTGTTAGTCACAATCTTAGTAAATAGTTTAGCGTCCACGTTAATTAATGAGATTGGATGGTAACTGCTACATTTGTTATGATCCCTCCCCAGTTTTGGAGTCAGGGTTATCACCGCCTCCCTCATGGATGGGCAAAGGACACCATCCATCAGAAGAACAAGTTACTTCTTACCTTGTAACGTTCTTTCGATGGGATGTTCCTCCGACGTATTCCTTATCTTAGATATCTCTTTCCAGCTTTGCTGGCCTCGGAAATTTTTTCTCTCTAGAGTGCGCTGCGCGTCGACGTCCGCCGAGTCGATGTCCCTCGACAGGCGCCGTATCGACGGCGACGTCATCCTGCCTATAAAGGCAGCGCGCAGCGTCCGTTGCTCAGTTCCGTTTTGTAGCCCACAATAATTCTTTCTGGAATCACCCTGAAGGAGCGTAAGCTGCAACAACAAGGGAAGTAGTACTGCGGGGATGGATGGGAGGGTCGATAAGGAATACGTCGGAGGAACATCCCATCAAAAGAACGTTACAAGGTAAGAAGTAACTTGTTCTTCGAAGGGATTGTGTCCTCCGACGTATTCCTTATCTTAGATAGGCTCCCATAGCAGTATTCTGTTATTGGAGGTGGGAGTACTGACTTCATGCTTCCACTTATTGATGAATAGAGTGCAATACTGCCCTTCCAAACCTAGTTTCCTGACTGGAGGAGGAATCCAAGTTGTAAAACCGTGTAAAGGTATGGACGGATGACCATGTGGCAGCCGCACAAATGTCTCGAACCGGCACTCCTCTTTTGAGGGCCGATGAAGCTGCGATACCTCTGGTCGAATGAGCCCTAAGATTTTGAGGGGGCTCTTTTCCTGCCAGTTTATAACATTCCAAAATGGCTAAAATAATCCATCTGGAAATGGTCTGCTTAGTTATCGGTAGCCCCAGCTTGTGACCTGCGTAGCCTACAAACAGCTGGTCTGCTTGTCTTATCCTAGCCAGTCTACTAATGTAAAAACTTAAAGCCCTTCTTGGGTCCAGCCTGTGTAACCTCTCTTCCTCTTTCCCCGGATGGGGAGGAGGATAGAAAGATGGAAGGGTAATCTTCTGTGTGATATGAAATTCAGAAACCACCTTTGGGAGGAAATTAGGCTTCACTTGCAGAACAACTTTGTCTTTGTGAAAGATTGTATGAGGGGGTTTACAAGAAAGCTTATAACTCGCTCACCCTTCTAGCAGATGTAAGTGCTACTAATAAAACAGTCTTAAGGGTAAGAAATCTTAACGAACAAGAGTGGAGTGGTCCGAAAGGTGTGCCCATCAGGAAAGTTAGGACTAAATTTAAATCCCATACGGGAACCTGGAATGGTCTTGGGGGATAAACGTTAGTTAACCCCTTTAGAAACTGTACTACCAAGGGTAACTTGAAATAGGATGGTTCTTCCGCAGTGCGCTTAAAGATGGATAGCGCTGCGAGATAGCCCTTGATGGTGCCAACTTGAAGGCCTGAATTCGCTAAATAAAGTAGGAAGGACAAAACCATTGGTGTACCACATGAAGAGGGATCGATATTCTTTTCCCTACACTAGCTGCAAAATCTGTTCCAACGGCAGCGGTATAAAGATTTTGTTGCTGGCCTTCTTGCCGAAAGCAACACCTCCATAACGTCATCAGGGAGGTCCCAATCCTTGTACCTCAGCCTTTCAGAAACCAAGCGTGAAGGTTGAGGGTTTTGATGTCTGGATGGAGAACCTGACCTCCCTTCTGTGAGAGCAGATTCTCTCTGAGTGGAAGTCGAATTGGAGGGCAGATGGACAAGTCTAGAAGGTCCGGGTACCATGTTCTCCTGGCCCAATCCGGGGCAATTAGGATCATGGTTTTCCGGAATCTTCTCAACCTCCTGATCATTTGAGGAATGACAGGGACCGGTGGAAACGCGTACAAGAGTGGAAACTCCCAGTCCACTATGAACGCGTCTCCCAGAGCTCCTCTCGGGGGAAATTCCCTTGAACAGAACAGATCGCACTTCCTGTTGACACTGGTGGCGAACAGATCCACCTGTGGGGTTCCCCAAAGGGCGAAGATCTCTTGAAGGACTTCCTGAGCTAGTTCCCACTCGTGGGAGACTGTGCTCTGCCTGCTCAGAGCGTCCGCTGTCAAGTTCTTCTCTCCGGCTAGGTGAACTGCCGATAGAGAGATTCCTTCTTGGATTGCCCAAAACCAGAGCTGCATCGCCTCTCTGCACAGAGGTAGTGATCCTACGCCTCCTCTTTTGTTGAGGTAATGCATGGCCACTGTGTTGTCCGTCATTATCAGGAAATTCTTTCCTTGTACAGATGGCAGAAAAGCCTTCAGCGCAAGACTGATGGCCCTCAGCTCTAACAGGTTGATATGTAGTCTGGACTCCGATGGAGACCAACGACCGCTGATGGTCAAGTCGTTGGCGTGGGCTCCCCACCCCGTGAGTGAGGCATCCGTGACTACTGTTATCTCCGGCCAAGGTTGCCAAAACTGCTCTCCTTTCAGAATGTTCTCCTGACAGGCCCACCACTGAAGGTCTCGAGCCACCCTGTCGGGAACCTGAAGAAGATCTGTCATTCTCCCTGAGAATTGTGACCACTGAGTTCTCAGTGCCCACTGGAGAGATCTCATTCTCAGGCGAGCCTCTGGCACTAGGAAAATGCAGGATGCCATGAGGCCTAGCAACCTCAAAAAGTCGAAGGCTGGGAGACCTTGGGCATTTTGAAACTTGGTGACCATCTGTAGAATATCTTGAGCCCTCACCTCTGGTAGCGAGGCTTTTCCCAGGGAAGTGTCCAGGATTGCTCCGATGAACTGGAGTCTCTGCGATGGTATCATTTGTGACTTCTTTAAATTGAGGGAGAAGCCCAGTCTGTGAAGGGAGTGGCAAACATGATCTAGCTGGATCTGAGCTTGTTCCGAAGATACAGCTCTGATCAACCAATCGTCCAGGTAGGGGTAGACGTGAATCCCTTCCCTCCTTAGACTTGCAGCCACTACCGACATTAACTTGGTGAAGACCCTCGGGGCGGAGGTCAGCCCAAATGGCAGCACTCGAAATTGATAATGAGAGTTGCCAATTGCGAACCTCAGGTATTTCCTGTGTTTGAGATGGATTGGCACATGGGAATAAGCGTCCTGAAGGTCCAGAGATACCAACCAGTCCTGGAACTGAAGGGCCTGAAGGATCTGAGAGAGAGTTACCATCTTTAATTTGTCTTTCCTGAGGAATTTGTTCAATTCTCGCAAGTCCAAGATGGGTCTCAGTCCTCCGTCTTTGGTATGAGAAAGTAAGGGAAGTACCAGCCCTTGTTCCTCTCCGCTACAGGTACCGGTTCTATGGCACCTTTCTCTAGCAGGTCTAAAATTTCCTGCAAGAGGAGCGGATCTGGAGCTTTTTGAGAGCTGATCCCTGGTGGATGACTCTGAGGTATGCGTAGGAGAGGCAGGCAGTAACCTTGTGCAACTGTCTCCAATGCCCAAGCATCTGACATGATAGCCTGCCATTCCGCCAGATGTTGAGTTAACCTGCCTCCTACAGGTGTCTTGTGAGGGAAGTCCTCAGAGTGGTTTTGGGGCGGCTGATGCAGATGCCGATGGTAAAGAGGCACCTGCTGTTGCTGCGGCTTTTGAATATCTACCCTGTCCACCTCGGGTAGTTCTTCTTTGTCCCCTTTGAGCCGGTCGTACTCTACCTCTTCCGAATGCGGAGTAGAAGCGAAAGGACTTGCCTCTCGCAGAGGTTCCTGTGGGACGAAAAGGTGTCTGACGGATTGCAGCGCCTAGGGATTTTGCTGCTGCCTATGATGTTTGCAGTTTTTCTAAACTGTCATCCGCCTTTTTCCCAAACAAAGAAGAGCCATCAAATGGCATGTTCAAGAGCCTGGCTTGCACATCTGGTGCAAAACCAGACTTTCTCAACCAAGCAAATCTCCTGGTTGTTGTACTTGCCACCATTGCTCTGCTGATACTGTCAGCCGAATCAATGCCCGTCTGGAGGGATTCGCACATAGCGTCTTTACCGTCCTTTATGATATTTAGGAACGCCTCCCTTTCTTCTCCCTCCGGGATGCAGTCAGCCGCTGTAGAAGCACACTCCCAAAGTGTACGGCTAAATCTAGCAAGGGTGCAAGTAGCATTAATAGATTTTAACGCCATGCTACATGCCGAAAAGACTTTCTTAGCCATAGCATTGTATTTTTTATCGTCCCTGTCCTGTGGGACGGTAGGGTAAGCAGTCTTGATGTCAGTAGAAGATGCTGCCTGTACCACCAGACATTCTGGGGATGGGTGTTTGGACAAAAACTCAGGGTCTGCAGAAGATACCCTGTATTTAGTAGACTGTTTTTTGTTTACTGCCGGGACGACATCTGGGGTTTCCCAGTTCGTCATTATTTTTCTTTGAAGAGCTTTATGAAAAGGTACTACAGGATCCTCCTGTGGACCTTTATCAAGAATATCCGTGAGGTCATCCTGTTGGAAAGCCTGTGAAGATGTTGACCACCCCATAAATTCTGTAATCCTGGCCATTAAGGCTCTATAAGGGGTTTCAGCATGCTCCCCCGGGTCTGGCCTAGCGAACTCCACCTCTGGGAAGTGTCTAAACCACTTGCCTCATGTAAGGAATCATGGAGTTCCTTTAATCTGCGTTCCTCTGAGGATAACTCCTCTTGAACTGGGGTTGCAGATCCCTGCAACTCAAATGTCTCTTCTTGGTCAGACAGTTCTCCCTCTTCCATAATTGAGGACATTGTTCTCAATTGGTCTGAACAAAGGGTGTGAAACCCATCTTCAAGGCAGAGGGTGCCAAACTTGTCATAATCGGCCTCGAAAACGTCGATGTCGTCGACGCCGAAGGCTTCGAACGTGGCGTTGAAAACAAAGGTGGAGTCCTCGAGGTCCTCGATAGAATCGGAATTCTGCTTGAGGATATCGACAATCTCGACGACATCGTCATCGAAGACCTAGGAATAGCCACTGGGTGCGCCGCAACCGTGACTTTCCTTGGCGTCGACGCCGGTGTTGAGGATGGCGTCGAGTCGACAGACCAGTGTGTCGAAGGTCCCTTCGACAACGGCGTCGAAGACACCGACCTCGGCGTCAACGGAACCTTCGTCGACGGCGTCGACGGAACCTTCGAAGAAGGATTCGAGGTCTTTGCTTTACTCGAGGGTTCGTGACGCGCTCGAGAAGCTTCCTTCGCCGCGTGCTGCGACTCGTGGCGTTTTGGACCTTCAGGTCTTTCGACCAGAGCATCGCTCTCGGCAGTCTTCGAGGGGGTCGAGGCCGCTTTCTCGAAGACGCTCATCATATTTTTTCGGAATTCCTCCCATTCAGCCCAGGAACTATGTTTCGTGGGGCAAGGGATTCTCTTAGGTGAAACAGAGGAAGAGGAGGACGAAGAAGTGGATCTTCGGCGTCTCCTTTTCGAGTGCTTCGATCTCGAGGAGTGATGGGACCCGCTTTGAGACCTGGAGCACGAATGGTGACAAGGAGACGAATGTCTCGACTTCGTCGAGGAAGAAGAAGCTTTAGAAGTCTTACCTTTTTCCAGCTTCCCCCTTCGCTCCTTCAGGGCCTTAGCTGTCATGGACATACAGTCCTCGCACTCCGAACAATGGTGTTCAGCTGCCAAACACCACAGACAGACCCTGTGAGGGTCCGTCAGCGACATCTTTTTTCCACAGTCTCGGGATTTTTTAAAGCCGGACCGAGGGGTCGTCGGTTCAGATGAGGAAGCCATCTCTACAAAACTGAGCAACGATATTCCGAGGCACTGAGTAAGCGTGGAAAAACGGAACTGAGCAACGGACGCTGCGCGTGGCCTTTATAGGCAGGATGACGTCGACGTCGATACGGCGGCTGTCGAGGGACATCGACTCGGCGGACGTCGACGCGCAGCTCCCTCTAGAGAGAAAACATTTCCGAGGCCAGCAAAGCTGGAAAGAGATATCCAAGATAAGGAATACGTCGGACGACACAATCCCTTCGAAAGAGGTGATATAATTCACACAGTATTGGTGCCAATTGAGAGCTAAAGGATCTGTAAAATTCTACGGGTAAGCCATCAATGCCTGGGGATTTCCCAATGTGAAGTTGGTCTATCGTTGTCAAAACCGCTGTAACATTTATCGGAGCATCCAACGCCGTCCTACACTCCTCAGACAAGCAAGGAATAACTATCTTATGAAAGAAACCAGCTAAATCTAACCTTGATGGGTTTAACTCTTCTGTATATAAAGAGGCATAAAAGGATCGAAAACCTTCACAGATATCTGATTTTGTTTACAATATCACCCAAGTCATTTTCTATTTTTTGTATATACAACCTCTCCACCAATTCCTTCAATCTATTTGATAAGAGTCGTCCACCCCGATCTCCCTCTTCCTTCTTCATGAAACAATATTTTTGTTTCATGAAGAACATTCCTCTTTCTGCCTGTGTTGGTGTTTTTCTAATCTAGCGAGGGCTTCCCCAGCCTCTGTGCCCCCCAACTGACCCAAACCATGGCTGGAGCCTTTTTGTATGCAACTGACCCAAACCATGGCTGGAGCCTTTTTGTATGCAGAGAACGTGTCTACTCACGCGTCAACGTCTCAAGGACCTTTTTTGGAACCCAACAAATTGAGGCCTTAGATGAGTGACAGAGGGACTATAAACGGAAGCAACAAGCCTCTTGACGGCCAGACGGGAAGGTAGGCTCATTGGGCAACTAACATCAACACAACAACCTTGAAACTGAAAATGCATTTCAGGTTTTTACAAATATAACAATTAGCCTAAAAAAAGCTTAGGAGTCTGTGGTTATTATAGGTGGGGGGGGGGTGGGAGTTTGTGGAGGGTATTAAAACAATGTTACAAAAGCAGAAGCACTTCTGTTGCTACGAAGCACACTGCCATTTTAATCCCAGATTCTCAATGACGACTGACCTCTTAGGTTTTCACTGCCTTGATCTAAAAAGAAGCAAATAAAATAAGAGAGGGCACCAACAAAAGTTTTAATAACGTTGGGATTTTTAACATGATGGTGTTTTATGATATTTGGCCACAGCTGGACTAAAGGAATACCTTTCATGTGCCTCTGTGTTCACTACGATGTATTAGAGTTGTCTTTGCTTTACAGTCGAACGAACGCTGTGGCATTCTACATAGAAGTTCTTTTGTATTGCATACAATACTTGTCATTAATAGCCCACACATTCAGCGCTGAATATTAAAAACGTAATGGCCATTAATCCACTTTTGACGTATTATCCAAGTGTACGATTAATCACTAGGAATGCTTATTTTAATGAAGCGTAATTTGGGCTCTAAGGATAAAGATAAGTGTACAGGAACCTTAGCACTGCTAGTCCCAACTCTTCTATTCTCAACCATTTAGTGGACGGCCGCCTTTTTCAGAACCAGATAGAGCTACTTAAAGATGCCTAGGCCAAGGCTTAATCAAGTTCCTCAGGTGATCTTCCTACTGTGCCTTCCCTTTACATCATGTGTGACATCCTCTCTCATTTGCTTTTCCTCTGTGTGCTGAAATCTCCAGGCCACTCAGTCGTGTGTGCACTCTCGGGTGGATCCCTCAACTCCTGCCATGCCATTCGCCTGGATGGCGCATGAAGAAAAGTTGTCTTGCCCACCCTACCTACGATTATGTTCCGGGTGTGTGCGTTCCTTGATCATCAGCCACCACTCCTCTTCATGCCAGCTTCATTTCTGTTCTGAGTGAGTGAGGGAGATGTATTTTATCCTATCTTGCTTGCCTGCCTGCCTGCCTCTGCGTGTGGAACTCTGGGTGAGTGACAGGTGTATGGAGTCCTCGTATGAGTGTTTGGTCTCTGCGTTCTGTGTCCTACAGAGGGAACAGTTGCTGCCACCTGGACTAGGTGATGGATGCCCTATTTCTGAGTATAATCTGTATGCACACAGAAGATATTTGTAATGGTACATGCTATACAACCATCTGGGTTTTCTTTTTTTTCCACCAAATGCATTATGGTGATAGTAGTCTTGGGTCAGTTTAATTGAACACAGTAAGTGAAACCACCTCAAAAAAGTTCTTAATAATATAAGTAGATAAGAGTGAAACTCGCACACATTTTTCAACAATAATATCCACTGTGAAGAATTTCCCACAAAAGCATAAAGTGGGGAAAGAAACCTGTAGATGATCAAAAGGAGCAGTCCACACAAAGAAGGCACTGCTGGTCAGGCACGGGTGGGAGAATATGCTATATGGCAAAGTGTGGCAGTCAACAGACCCTACGGTTATGAAGGCAGTGAGGATTGCGTGGGTACAGGCTCAGAGACTCTTAGGGTGGGAAAAACAACTAACGTTGGCAGCAAGGATCTGAGGGAACAGATTAATAAAAGGGATACAGCACTTGAGATGGGAAGGGGACTGGGAAAGGAAGGGAATAAAAGTGGTGGGCGACGTTGTGAAGCTGCCGTTGATCAGAACCGTCCAAGAGATGAGAGAGGAATGGGTGTTGGACACACAAGACCATTATAGATATTTACAACTAAGGCATGCCCTTGCACCACATTGAAGACGGAGGTCCAGGTATGGCCCTCATGACCCCCACATGACTCTCAGCCCGAAGACAGAGACATGACAGATGCACCTCACTCCTAGGCCCTTCACCACCATCATCATCGAGGTATCGCAAAAGTGAGAAATGTTACTCTCTCAGACAGCCATTCAGGCCATACCCAAATGATGTTCTGGAGGAGATGGAGATGCCATCAATCGAACAAGTCGACTGACTGCAAATCAAGAAATCAATGATATCATCACTGACAGCATGACGTAGCCGCACTTAGACATGAAGTACATAGCCATCCATTCACAAAGTTACACGAACATGGATTAATTTGTTGCACATAGACACGAAAAACATGCTCATGACTCACGCAGGTAGATGACAGACATGCATACATATCTCGCCAAAGATGAACTGCAAGACGCCAAAATATACGTATACCAAGCTTGCACATGCTTAACAGCCACTAACATGGAGAAGTCATAAGGACAAATATGGAAGCTATAGACCCACTGAAGGGAATGAGGAAGGGGAAACAGGCTTCGAGTACATACATGGAAGGGTTGGCTTGATGGCTTCAGCCAGAGGCCAGCAGAATGATGGACCCAGCCAAGGACGAGTGGAGACGGGAAGGTTCGTGGTTACCAAGATGATGAGCCACCTGCAAGAAATTCAGGCTAAAATCCTCATAATTACAGGCAAGAGAGCTCCATTTCGTGGGGTCAACACAGGTGACCCAGCAGAGCAAAACAATGCCTACTCAATCAAGGTAGATGGAGAGAAGCTGTTCCCACCAAATCAGAGGTGGAAAGTCACAAGTGTTGCTCACAAACTGTCGACTGAATGCACTCTCCAAGGCTTAGGTCATCAGAGATGACAACATTAGGGAAAACACAGTACCTACATGTTAATTCCCATTGCCTTGAAAGGGTATACTCAGCCTGCTAACCGTCCAGGGCTGGGAGGACACATTCTGCCAAATCCAGAGTCAACTTTCACATGAAGATATATGTGCAGGAGCCAATGGTCTCCCTATGACCATGCAACATTGTAGATTGACACATCGAGAGGTGGTCCCAGGAGGAGCGCACCAGATATGGCTATTCAATAGTAGAATTAACCTGTATAGAATGTATATATGTTTCACCTAAACTGACCAATCTGTACACCCTATAGGTTTAGGGGACAGAACTTGGTTTTGTGGTCTCCCACCTGGATACAACTGGGTCATAGAAGCTCAGAAGACGAGAACCCCAGAGAATTCATGTTTTTCTAGTGTGATGCCTGTCATTTTGTTAGATAATAAAAAAGGTAAACTTTGCCCCATGGCTGAGTCGTCCTTTCTTGCAGTGGGGAGCTTTTGATGGGCCTGAGTGTCTCTCTGCTGGTAATTGGGGTGACTGGTATAGTACCTATTCAAAGGGAGGACAACATCCCGCAAACATTCCCAACTGACAGTAATGTACTGGAAGGGGAGATAGAGGGGAAGCAAATGTTGCTCTTTTATAGAGCACTAGCATCGCACTCAACGAGACAACTGGATGAGCTGAAATGGAGATGGGAAAAGGATTTGGGGGAGCTGGATGAGGAGGACGATGCTAAAACACCCCAGCGAGGTGGCCATCGAGGCCCAACTTAGACTTATAGAATTGAAATACTCACACAGCGTCTATTACTCCAAGGTCAGACTGAGTAAGATGAGAAGGGGTGGAGGATACTACCCTAAATGCAAGGTGCATAGGGTAAAATGTTTCCACATGATCTGGGAGTGTCCATAATTGACGAGCTACTGGGGGAAAATGCAAAGGGAGATAGAATGAGCCTTGGAAAGACCAGTCCCATTGAAACTTACGGGGGCGCTACTAGGGATACAGGGAGACATGTAGGCAAGACAGATAGAGGGGGATCTTTCTCAAAAATGCTTGTGTAATAGCAAAAAAGCCCATTGCAGAGAGGTGAATGGGGCCTGATGCCCCGCCGACTGCAGCATGGTGAGACAGGGGTGGATGCCATACAGAGATGATATAAGTTTGTGTACAGGAATAGGGGTGCCCGAGGAAATACGAGAAGATTTGGGGGAAATGAGGATATGATCAGTGGAGGAACTAGTCAGGGTATAAGCAGAACAGAGGGGGGAGGCGAGAGTGACAGAAACGGAACTCCAGGGAACTGGGTGGTGCGGAGGAGGGAGGGAAGGGGCAATAAAGGGAAGGGCAATAGGTGAAGTAGGATAGAGGTAGTTTAAAAGGGTACAGATCCAGGAGGGAGGGGGATATTGGTAATGTTTGATCCGAGTTGGAATGTTGTATTGAGACTTGACAGTTTATTATTATTTTTTTTCTAAAAAGAATCAGTAAATACAGAGCATTGATTGAAAGAGTACACGGTTTTATGTACTTATTTTCATGCATCAGCAGTCATGCATCTTCGGTTCATATGGAGTGGATATGCAATACAGTATAACCCTTAAACCTACAGACAAGGGTCCCAAACATTTCTTAAGCATTTATCCATTTTGAGTACTTAATGCTGCTAACTTTTTTAGCAGAGGTACTTTTCTCCCCTGTGAACACTATTCTGTCTCCTCGTCATCCCTTTGTATGATATTTCTTCCCTCTCAGTTACCCATTTCTTTTACAGCCGTAACTTGTGACTGTTAGACCCTGCTCTATCCTTCAAGCATCACATCTCTTTATCCTCGCATGCATGTTGCATTCACTTACATAACATTCGGAAGGCTCCTTCTTTCCTGACTTTTGAGGCCACCAAACATCTGTTAGCTTCTCTAATCTTCTCTCAACTTTTCTATTGCTCCTCTGCTCTCTTTGGGCTCTCTCTTACTCGTCTTGCACCTTTGAAATCTGTTTTTAATGTCTCTATTCATCTACTCTTTCTTTGATCTCCTCGTGACTATTTCTTCTTCTCTTTCGAATCTTGGCTGGCTCTCTTTCCAGTGTCGCCTTAAATTTTACTTCTTGTATCTAGTGTTCTCGCTCCTGAATATCTTTCTTGCTTAGTTTCATTCTATGCCCCATCCCGCTCACTTTGTACTTTTTGTTTGTTGTTCCTCGTCCTCTGCGTGCTCAGTCTCGCTTTCGTTCTTTCTCGTTGCTTGCTCCTCTACACTGGAATGCTCTTCCTCTTTTTCTTTGTTCTATCTCGGTCTATTCCTCATTTCATGACTCTTTGGAGGTCTCATTTAATTTATTCTGGCTAGGATTGCAGATTGGGTTTCCTATCTTTCATGTTTTCATTTCATTGTGCCGTTTTATGATCTCTTTGGTGTAAAGTGCTATATAAAATTCGAATAAAATACATAGTTTTTAAAATGTATTTGGTCATTTGTAGAGCCTACAAAGCCCAAAGGCATCTGGGCTCTGGTTACAGTAGGTGCATCTTTGGGAAACGCATGGAAATGGAGCACAAATACAGTTCAAGGGATGATCAGTTGAGAACTTCCGGCCCATAATGACACACTGTGCTGTGATTGAATCGACTGGTGGAGGGTTATAGGTCTTGTATATAATTGAGATCTCTTTTGAACCTGTAATCACAGGTTCGAATCCCGCCTTGCGAACTTTGGAATCCAACAGAGGAAGTATTGTGCATGATGTAAACTAAAGCGGTTTTGGAGCACATACTGGGGAGTGGCTGTCTAATAGAAACCCTGCTGCTACTCCACTGGCCAGTAAAGTGAGGCATTATTTCACACTGCCATTATGATCGTTTGGAAAGTCGTGGGCGGGGCAAATAATATGTGCCTGAACCCCACCAATACCAAAGAGAAAAAGATTGCTTGCACATCCCACATACGTGTACATGCGCTCGCGCCCGAATACAGGGCAAACTAAGAATAGTGGGTTCTGATTTTTTAACACATGCTTGACAGTAAACGGTCTCCAGGTCAAACTGGAGAAGCAGTTGTGGTCTGAGAAACCACCTGGCGCATGTAACCAGGGAAAATGCTCTGGCAGAGACATATTTTCTTTACCATCGCGTTAATGGCGGGATATGGGGCTTTTTCAGACGATAATGGGCCTTGGCTTAGGATCAATGTCACCCAGCAAATCCGCCCACAACCCCCTCCCCCCCTTCCACCATGATTGCTATTAGCATCCAAAGCAAAGATGTATGGTGTGGGGAAATGGCCTTTGCACAATCCGTCTGCACCGATTTCTCTTAAAAAGAGAAATGACAAATAAAGATGGTTGCTACTGCAAATAGGGAAGGGTGGAATGGGAGAGTCCCTTTACTAATACCGCGGTGGCGCGTGCGAGGGGAGGTAACAGAGACCGGGAGCTGGCAGGTGAGTGGTGCTGAGGGAGGGGAGGTGCAGTAATCCAAGGTGGGTCTGGGGACACTGGGGTGCCTGTGGGGGATAGGACTTAAAAAGGGTCTATGACTTTTTACTGGAATACACTGATCGAAAATCCACCTAATGTATGACATACCCCCATTCGCTGCACCCGCTACCCACTTTCTCACACCATAACCCTGACCTGTCAAACCGGATACCCCCTCGCCCTTCCCGTTGTACACTATTCTAGGAGCCACCCAACCATATTTCTTTCAGCAGCTTGCCCACCTATGTGATTCTGCGTCTCCCTCTTTGAGGGGGAGACCCCTGCAACTCCCCACAATTCCCTGTCAACTTCTATGGGTGAGACCCCAGCAACCACTCCCTCCGTTAGCCCCCTCGCTTATCTCTGCCAAGTCCTGCATGCCAACACAGCGGCATCATGTCACTTTCACAACTTCTGTGTTGTAGCAAAAGGGGCGAAACATCTGAGTATTGGGTGGCTATGGTGGAAATGGAATTGAAGCTGCGATTGTTCGATTCAACCTGCATTTCTGACCACCTGATTAGCTGGAGCCTCTCACGCAGCTGCTGATATGTCATTCGCATCCAGGGAAGGCGGCTCAATCTCTCCCTCCGTACTTCTCTGCTGGACCGGAGCTTTGTGCTCCGGTTCCGGTGCACCTCCCGCCCGTGGCTGCCGCAATAGAAATGGAAAAGACGCATAGTCTCTTTTTCTATGGTGGTGGCCATCTTTATTTTATTTAAAATTTTTCTCCGGTGATTGGTGTTGCGCAATACGCGCAGCCAATCTTCGGAAAAAAAAACAATAATCTATGTGCACCCCGGGTGAACCCCCGGTGTGCGAATGTCTATCACTCCTTTGTTATGGGGTGGACATGGGCAGTAACGGCCCACAGCCCTCACTGAGGCCCGAGGAGCAGGCTGGCAGGCCATTACGGGCCATGCCCACCTGCTGACACCGGGGAGATTGCCATATTACACATTCATGCCGCTGAGTCAACTTCTCCATGACGATGGAACTATTTGGGGCATAGGCAAAGGAGACAGATTAGCTACTTATCAATGTCAAGGGTGACAACAGTGCTCAGGTTAGCGTTGCCTATCGAAATCTATACACTCGCTGGTAACTAGTGGGTTATCTTGTGGACATCAAGATGATCGTCAATAGTGGTATCTATACAGTCGTTTAGGTCCACTTCACCTTTTCACATTTGACCAAATTTGTTTTTCGGTTGTTAATGTGGGGGGAGACCCCCGAAACACCCCTCTGCCCCATTCCCTTAGCCCACTCGTACATATATTTAATTAAATTTGAGCGCATTGCGACCAAGAAAACGATCAAAAAAATTCAGTCAAAAGTAAAAGGTCCAATGTTTTTTTAACAATTGGGCTAATACTCTATACAGGGACACTGATAGAATGTCAAGTGTCAACATGAAACAGAAGCTGCATGTCTGGGCCAGATGTTTTACGAACCATTGCAGCTCTGATGCAAGGACCATGGAGCTCAGCATCTGTGGAATGAACGCTCCGCCCTCAGGATCCTACCTCCAGAGAAGCAGCGCGCAGACGGCCGAGGGCCACACCGGGCCTATCAAACGCGGACCACAAGAGAGGAAGGAATCCTGGGCAATCTGCGAGCTCGAGGCCACATGGCATGAAGTTCAGATACCAATGCGCCTCGAAATCTGCTCTCTGTTTACAGCCTGGAAGAGCCAGTGTCCTTTCTGTTGAAACATTTTATAAATGCCAGATTCGCATTGAATAAATACCAGATGGGGAGCATAATTATCAAGTGCGCTGTAATTTCCACCCCTAGAGCACTCAGACAAAGACAGCTCGCAAATCAGTGCAGGCTTTGCTTTCATTTTCGGACAAGGACAATTAAAACTCATGGGTGAAAACGAGCACAGCGCTGCTGTCGGAGCTTTGCTTTCCTTTCCTTTCCTTTCAGAACAGTGGGTGTCCCTGACATTCTTTCTTACAATCTTCATTTCAAAAGATAATGCTTACCTCACGCGGATGGCTTGACATTAGCAAAAGATCAGGTCATTCAGTTAGAAGCTTATATTAGATCAATGCCCTTTTCAAGTGCGAGAACAGAAACAAGGCCGGTGCAAACACACAGAAGTTCAATCATGGCGCAGAAACAAGGCCGGTGCAAACACACAGAAGTTCAATCATGGCGCAGAAACAAGGCCGGTGCAAACACACAGAAGTTCAATCATGGCGCAGAAACAAGGCCGGTGCAAACACACAGAAGTTAAATCATGGCGCAGAAACAAGGCCTGTGCAAACACACAGAAGTTAAATCATGGCGCTGGAAACCCGAGGCACGTCCATGTATCTACAATTATCGCACTCTATTTCCGGAGGCCTTCGGACTCACGCAGCGATGGTCTTTTTCTCCCTCAGCTCGACGGCAAAGAGTTCCAACTGATGAGCATGTCCCCTGGTACCTGCTCACCTTGCCACCCTTTTCTGCACTGTCTCCCGGCCACACCTTGCACTGGGGACTGTATCTGTACCCATAGTTCCCCACTTCGCCATTTTCTTCTTTCATGCACTTATCAGATTTACCCAGTTCTCCTGCCGTAAACACAGTACTTGCCACTTGCTGGCTGCACTACCCCTGTTTATTGCTCCATTATCTATTTTGCTTTTATTATTATTTATCTGTTTCTCCTCTGCTCCGCGCTTTCTTCTCTCCCCCTTCCATGCACTTTTCCCCACCCCCTCTCCCACGCACTTGCGCGTTCTCAATGTCACTGGGCCTAGTAAGATCGTTGTTTCGTTCTCCCCTGTTCCCCTCCCTTGCCTTGTTGCGCTCTGAAACACTTGTGTACGAGCGCGATACAAATATAATATCATATCATGTGAGGAATGTAGTATGTACCAAAAAGGCGGCAAATCCTTTGCTTAAACAAGCATTGCCAAAGCCAACTGTTGAGGCTTTTGTGTAGGCATGGGAGAGGCATGTGTCAGGCACTGCCATAATGGTTCTACATAGCCATAAAATGGCAACATCTGGAAAAGGGCGTGGTTACCCAGGCATGTGATAACAGTATCTGGTAAATACCTGCCTAATACTTATTCACAAGCCTACAATGTTGGCTTTCCAAATGCTTGATTTTAAGAGGCCTTTAGTGCAAGGCACATATATAAATCAAGGGGCTGAAGTCACACTTGGGCAATACAGTTTCGTGACACCAGTAGCGCACTTACAGCTGCAATCAAGCCACTGGCTTTTAGAGACTGCTTAGAAATAGCACCGTCAGGACAAAGTGTGGTGTTACTATTTGATAAAGCTAGCTCAATGAGACCCTAGGATGGCAGGTTTTGAGTGTAGGGGGCCAGGTAGTGGATGGGAATGGCCCTAGTGATTCGCATGACCATGGGCAGTAAATGGGTAGTTAAATAACCAAACGCTCACAAGCTGCGTGTCCCTCCTCGCAACATCTACCTCCTGGCTGAACTGCAATATGTTCAGCTGACCCAAAATAAGGGCTGCATTACCCTTATTCATGGCCAGTCAATAACGCGCTAGATCAGTGGCACTCTTGTGTCAAACGTGTCTGATACAAGAGTGATAGTGCATTTTCACCAAGTAACAGAAACAGCAGGGGAATTGGAACATTTAAAATAAGGACCTGCATTTAGGCAATGGGCTTATATAATCCATGGATACTGAAGCTGCATTACTGAGCAAAAGACATGCAGGCAGCAAATAGGCGATGCCCATGCTGGATTATTTCTGTCTCTATATAGAACAAGTAAAGGATTCTTACACTATTCTGTGGATCCATTTCCTATAGCATGCTTTAAGATTAGCGCCTTATTTAGCTCACTTTTCACACTCTGCAATTAGTTAGCCTGGGAAGTGCTGGATAGATAAAATAGGTGAAAGAGGAAAAGGCACTTACACATTGTGCCAAGCCAGTGGTAAACTCAACATGGCCTAACGCAGATGCAGGCCAAGGTCTGGTTAGTGCAATACACATGTGCATCAAAGCACACAGTTGTAGGGTAGTCAGACTTGAACCTGCTGCGCTTGTCAATACTAGCTCCATAATGAGATTAGTTCACAGTTTTTTTTTCTTTCTTTTTTCTAAATGTTTGTATTGAGCCACTAACCCAGAGGCCTCAGGTGGAAAGTATCTGCTGCAGGTGATCATGCAAAGGAGGACCCAATGCCCCAGGGGACCGACCTATAATTAAATGAATTTGAAGCAGAACAAGATCACACTGAGCAGATGGATTGACTGCC
This sequence comes from Ambystoma mexicanum, assembly GCF_040938575.1. Classification (NCBI taxonomy): domain Eukaryota; kingdom Metazoa; phylum Chordata; class Amphibia; order Caudata; family Ambystomatidae; genus Ambystoma; species Ambystoma mexicanum. Next base: position 1,435,982,946 of record NC_090935.1, read on the forward strand.
AGGCTACTATGCAAGTCTATGCAAAAAGGATGAGCATACTCGTCCTTGGCACTTAAGGGGTTAAAAAAATATAATCAACAAGAGGGGAAAAAACCGCAAACATGTTTCGACCTCACAGTCTTTTTCCAGGCTGTATAGAACCATAACATGTGCACATTACCAGAATTACCAGAATGAATGTGATCCCAGAAAAAATCAATTGTAAAACCAAAACCATTATACAGATAAATAATACAGCTTAGTTCAAAACAAGGCGTACATTCCAGGGAAAAACGGAGATGAAGAAAACACAATGTAATTCAACGTTGATCCAACATGAGCACTTAAATCACTTACTTCACTGTGTACCACGGCCTTAGCACAGACCATGAGTGTTCTGTGTTTTTATAAATCCCAACGTGGTTGGCTGATTGTTCTACATTGATTTGGGCAGTGTGTGGAAATAGTTGGATTCCTTAGGATCCTGAACACAGGGGTTATTCTGCTTCAATTGAATTGCGACCTGCCCCTGCGTGTCTTTGTACCCAGGTATGACATTCATGGTGTTCAAATCCTATTCTCAATCTGCGTTTATAATCATGGAATCACAGCAGATATGCAACAGGTATCATTCAAAGCCAGTGTATAACAAGGAGCACCTGAGCCAATGCCAGGGAGCCAATAACTGGGCTAAGGCCTTCCTGGGAGTGAACCATCATTTTACTCTTTCTTTTTGTTTCTACAGATTCATACCTTATTTCATTCTTTATTATTAACTGGTTAATTAATATTGTAATTTTTTATTTATATAGCGCCTATACACAGGAAAGTGTTTCAAAGCACTCAAGGAGGGTGGGAACAAGAGGAAAACACAACAGACGCTCAGAGCCCTTGAAATTCTGAGACAATAATAGTCTGCAGTTTTATCAGTGCAATAAGGGGAGAAGACAGGGGAGAACAGACAGACGATCTTCGGGCATGTTGCATTTGGATTGTACAAGTGCGTAGATGGTAACAGGGAGGGAGGGAGGGAGGGAGGTCCAAGTGCACCCAATAGGTGAAGAAGTGCAGAGAGAGCCACTATCTTGAGTTATTTCTAAGTGCTGTGAAGGTGGAGGGAGTAGGGCTCTGAGGCAAGTGCGAGAGAGCACTGGCGGGGCTGCCTGGTGTCATGCACAACAAATCAGTTACACAACTACGCACCACACTGCCTGATACCCCGACACACACTGCTAGACTCCCCGGGTCACAGTCCGCCTCCCAAGCCATCCCTTCACTTATGGTGCGAGGGAGTCGTCATCACCGGCGGGTTCAGGCCGTGCGCAGAGGCCGGCCCGGTTTGTTGCCTCGTTTCCATTGGCAACTCCCATGGAGACTGCGTTCGGGCTGGAGCACCCGATCGCGGTTACTTCCTGGTTCCACAACGGCTTCCCGATCACGTGCTCAAGTTTCCGCTCACGTGACTGGGAGCCGGCGCACGTAAAAGCCGGGAAGTTCGTGTTGCTCACCGCTTCACAGCTGTTTCACAACTCTGTTTGGCGCTTTCAGGATTTACGGTGTTTGCTGCATCGGATTTCGGACTCAGGTTTACGAACCACGGATTGGCTTTCTTGCTCCACGGATACTGTCACTCGGAACTCTGCACGGATACTGGTACTCTGGACTCTTTTTTGCTACGCTCAACGGATTGCTTTCGGATTTCCCCTTCTGACTTTTGATCTCCCGACCATAGACTTCGTGATCAGTTTCAAGTTCCCCTCGCCTACGGAATGGCTACAGGTATCAGCCGGTACCTACCCTCTGGGACACGGCTGCCCGGATCTTTGACGCTCCCTCGCATCTGACCCCAAGCACCCTAGCACCATTCCGCTAGACTTAGGTAAGAAAGTTTTGCACACTCTTTCATATCAAAGTACTGTGTTTGCCTGTGCTAACCCTAACTTCCTTTTAACAGCCTCTGGGGTCCTCGGCGTCATCAGATCCGGCGAATCATCAAACCACCTGTGGCCTCAAAGCTCGCACAGGGAGTTCCTTTACTCTCTCCCTGTGGGTGATTTGTGGACAGAGGCTCATTTACTCTTCACTACGCGTCAAGTCACGACACCTGGGACATGTGAGACTCTGAAGTACACCAGGCGGCCAGTAGCAAGCTGTAAGGAAGAGGAGGGAGAGATGGAGAGAGCAGAGAGCTAGGTTAGCAGGGTAGAGGGAGAGTGAAAGAAGAGAAGAGGAAGGAGAAGGAAGAGGATAAGAGGCAAAGGTGCAAACATGGGATCCAATTGGTACAGGGCCTCTGTACCTGTAGGAATTGTTTGTAATTTTTGGAGGGGGGTCTCTCTCTAATAATACATATCCCATGCTCAATCAGCAATCAATTCAAGCTTCTTATACTTATGATGCACCCAATATGCACGAGTGCAGTGTAATCTTTGAGCTTCGGGCCTCCACTCGTCTCTTACAGGAGCAGATTACCACTTACAGTTGTATAATTGCACTCCTTACGTGCATTTACTTCAGTGCCTAGAGTGGGCACGGCTAGTTAGTAAGCTTAACAACAGTTCCCTTTTAACTTCTCACGCCAAGTGACTTATCGAGCTGCCTCATAGAATTAGCTTAGGCAGCTATGTGATAAACAGCGGAGCCAGCAGGCACCACTCCAACATGGCGCACGGCATCCCGCTGAGCAGGACCTCCGGTCAATACCCGGCGTTCTGGATTTAAAGCCAAGCTGCTCGCTCTGCAGCAGGTAGACCCTTGTAGCCATGCCAAAAGGCTGACCAACTGAAGTAGGTTTGGGCCAGGCTCTAGTTTCTCCCGCATAATTTATTATGAGCCTGACTCGGCATCAACTAATTGCAGCCTCCATTTATGTTTCAACATTTACGGCACTCTTTACCCCTATGAGGGTTGGGGTGAATTAATCGGTTGCTGGAGGTACTAATTGTTTTTGTTCGAGCACACACCCAGGTTTCATGGCTGGTGATGGGGTTTTCATTTACCGGGCCAGCTCTCACGCTCATTTCAAACAACAATTTTGTCCAAATGTTTTTCAGAATAACATTTCATTGTGAGGACGATAATTTGTTCTTTCACCCTCAGGACGCACCATCAGGTATATCTCTTTCCCACTGGGCAGAGGGCAAAATCACCCCCCTCCCCCCTTCCACTCTTTCTTAGGTTTCCCTTGGTTACTGACATGAGTCTCTCATGCCCATTTTTCTTGACAGGTTACTCCATTTAGCGAACCGGCTCTTCTGCAGCCACATCTACTTCTCGGTAAGCATACACGCTTTACTTAATTAGCCCGATTTGGCATGCATGTGGGGACACACCACCTATCTTATTGGGGACTGCTCACTTTCTCTTGCATGCAATATGCAATAATGCTCATACCATTTTTCATTTTATAAGTCCATCTCTGAATCGGGTATACTGGACACAAGCCCTCTTTATTAGGTGGGTGTGCGGGCACTTCATGCAAGCATGCTCATGCATGGCCACTTTTGGGTGTGGCACTGGCTCAGAGGTGGAACTATTTCTATCAATTAGGCTACGCATTTCTCCCATTGTGTTTTTTCACATGGTTCTAATACAAGTGTATTATTCATTCTTTTTTGTGTGCGTTTCCAAAGTTATTTATTTTTCCTTCTTTTTCTCTGATTGGATCCAGGGTGTTGGTTTATTTTTGTTTTACCCTCTTTTTGTGTTTCCTAACAATTGTTTCTGATCCCTATTCTGCCTCGTGTTGGATCAAGGATGAATTATATTGTGTTTTCTTCATCTCTGTTTTCCCCTGGAATGTTCGCCCTGTTTTGAACTAATACATATTGGTTTTGGTTTTACAATATTATCACATTGATTCTGGTATTGGGCACATGTTATTATGGTTGTATACAGCATGGAAAAAGACTGAGGTCGAAACACGCGTCGGCTGTTTTTTTTTCCCTCTTGTTGATTAAATAGGTTTCTTTAACAGTCAATCCATCCACGCAGCCTGATCTTGTTCTGCTTCAAGCACACGTGCATAATACCTGCATCAGCACAACATGTTTTGCAGTGACAGAAATATTGCACATAATGAGTGTTCCTGTGTGGTGGAGCATAATGCACCCATTGGGCTCAACTCGGAATGTAAGGTGTAAATCGGCCATTTTGTCAAGCTACTTTCCGATGTCCTCTGACCTCTTTTAATGGAATCCCTTACCATACGTTTACAGAAAGTATAGCACTGTATTGAAAGCCTCCATCATGTTTACTTTCATTTGTTTGGAAATGTTTAGCATTTCACATGTAGAGAAAGGATTGCTTCAGTGCACATAAGGACTTTGTGCTAGACTTGGAGCCTTGTAATCTAATGTGATGTACATGGACAACCCTAAACTACACTATGTACCACATCATGCCATTCCATTCCATTCCATTCCATAACACAACTTTAAAAATGGTGGTTGATCATCAGTGGTTGAAAAGATGCATCGGTTTATGCAGTTTACTCAGACAACAGGCATGTCAAATCATGAACATGCATAATAACCCCATTATTACTACCGTCACATTCAGAACATGAACTGTAGTTCAATACATTGTTATGTTATCACTGTTCCTGTTGTCAGGCAAACCTGAAACACCATCTTCATTTGAAACATTCCTTGAGAATCACGTACTCCTATTTAAAATTCTAATTCCTCAAAAATTATTATTTTGACAGTGAATCAATTTCAAGAGAAGTGATTGTTCCTGAGAATTTGGGAGCATGTTGCCTTAACCTTTGACATTGAAACTATGAAGTTTCTAGAGTGAATGCACACATCTTTCTAAAACCCATTAAGCCTCGGCTAAGGAAATATTGATAATTAAATCAAACATGTGTCAAGTTAAATGAACTTTCAAGCGCAGGTGGCTGGCAAAGCCTCAGTTCAAAATGCTACTTGGGCATGTTCATTTACATAAAATCTCAAAACGTTTGAGCCATTTCTCCCACAGACATTTCCAATACAGCTCTGAATTCAGATCGATCAACTAAAAAATACATGTAAACATTTTACTTAGACATGTGTACTTTGTGCATAATCCACATGTAAAGATAACACTACATGCTTGAGATAACAGGAATGAAACTTAAACCAAGGGATATATGGCTGCGCTCTCCTGAATCTATCAGGCTATATGAGGATCATTTCCCCATCAGGATTTAGCGGGTCAGTCCAAGTGGGAAAGGGATATGCTTTCCCAAATTTCAGAGGCGGAGTGGGCATGAGTGTGGGAAGAAGGCTGAAAGGTCTCAAGGAATGCAAGGTTCCAACTATTTCAATTCAATGTCTTGCGCAGAGTCTACGTGACCCCGGTCAAACAGCATGCGATGAACAACACCCTGAGCCAGGAGTGTCCCAGATGTGTGGTGGATCCAGCGGGGATCTGGCACATGTTATGGGAGTGGTCTGTGGTTAGGTGATATTGGCAGGCGGTGAATCGGTTACTGCATTCCAATTTCGAATGTGTTCCGAGAGTATGCTTATGGGCTCTGGTCCCGGGGAGAAGAGGCACAGGACCAAGTGTTGCATGGCACAATTCATGCTGGTATTGGCAAAAAGGCAGGTGGCTCTTGCTTGGAAGAGACCCCAGGGTCTGTCCCTGATGCTCTGGATTGAGGATGTCTGCTGGTGGGGGATGCTGCAGCTAGATGTCTGGCAGAGATCCAGGGACCCCGATTCGGATGGTGGGGTGTTGGTGGAGTCAAATGGTAAATGAGTTGCAGACCTCCAAGGACTTGAAGCTTCCCTGAACAGGGAGACGGGGCGCTGGAGGTGTCAGAATCTGGGGTGTTGGGGGAATAGATAAGGTGGGGGGAGGAAACAGGATGATCAATGTAGAGGGGAAGGGACTGTGGGTTGGAGTACTGTGGGGTGTGATCCTTCTTGTCGATTCTATGGGGCTCTCAGTAACTGTCAATACTGTACTGTGGTTTATAAGCATGTTGATAACTTGAATAAACAAATGTTTTTTAAAAAAACTGAATTCAATGAATGAATTTGCATGAATCAAAGTACAATATTTTGTTAGTTCTTACACAGGAACGTCAAGAGTTACATCGAAAATTACGTTTTCATCCTAGGAGAGGCTAGGAGAGGCTAGTTTGCAGCTGACACAACAGCCTTATGACACACCAAGATCAATGGGCGAACTGAAGCATGGAGGAGGGCCTTTTTGGGTTTGAGATAATGAAGAAAACTAATCATAGAACCTGTCCAATCAAAATTGCAGTGTCACCTGTTGCTATTTGGCGGACATTGACCTAGTATAAAAGAAGGCATGCCTCTATGGGAGATTGTAGAACAGGATCATGTTCCTGCAACCTGGCAACCCACACAATGTGGCTAAGACAATGTCTATTACAATTTCAGAAAGGAATGGGACACTGGGCTTTTCCAAACTGAGCTAGGCCAGAAAGGGACCCGAGCTGGGGTGTGCCCTGTTACCTGTATCCAGAGGGTTGACTAGGAAAACCAGATGAACTCTATGTCCAATGCTTCCCCCAACCAGAGGATAGCACCAGTCTTGCGGGCCCTTAGACATTCAGTATGATGAGTCAGATGACAAGGTTTAATTTGACCACTAAACATGCAAATGAACTCATTCCCCATTGTGTATTTCTAATAATCAACTCGATAACAACTGAATCCTCAGAAAGGTGGGGCAAGTCCCTCTTCAGATAAAATAAATAACTGATTTCCTCTATCTTTTTCAGGAAGCAAGAGGCCTTGACTGGGGTTTCCCAGTTTGTTTGCAAACTTTGGCTTTCATCCAAGATGTTTCAGGAGTACAAGTGCTTTGTGAGGATCTTCACATAGGATGAGGAGGAACCGTCTCTAATGTTTGCTAGACTGCTTTCATTTTCAGTTTCTGAAATAGGTTAGCAATTGTTCAAGTGCCAATTGTTTTCTAGGAGCTCCCAAAGCTTTCTTATTACTTATAGTGCAAGGATTATGCTAAGAGGATGCACAATGATCCATACTTGGGAGTTTGCTCACCAGCGACGTCAGGCCTATAGATATGTTTGCCAGCTTTTAATAAGCCACCAAAAACTCCAGCCTCTTTTGGATGCTGTTGGCTCTCCTTGAAAGTGAGAGCAGCATTAGATGAGATGCGCCAAGAAGCAGTATTTTCCACTTTGTGCATATTGTTAATGACCGTACATGCTCACCTGTTCATTCATTTAATATACGTGGATCCTGATCCTCGAAAAGCCCTTCTTCACCGAGTATTAGGTTTACTGAAATAGCTTAGTGCATTTTGTCTCTCATCTAAAGTTTGGTTACATTGTGCACATTTTTTTTTAGCAAAACACTTACATGAATGGCTCATTCATTCACTCATTCAGTAAGATAATATTGTATATATATATTTTAAAGGCATTCATTTACTTAGAAGAAGCATTCAGAAATAATGAGTCATGAATTTGCCAATATGTGAACACAAATTTTGATCAGAAACCAGCAATTAATTTGCCATATTATGAGCCGTTCTTCATATGAGCCATGTAATTATTAAAATATGATTATACAAGCTCTAGCAATAGTAGAGCTCTGTCTTGGAATCTGCATGTCGCAACACCAGGTTTGCTGTCCCAAGATGGCGCTGTTCTGTTTTGTTTTCAGATTCCCCTGGCCCCTGTTCACCTCCTTTCTTTGTATCCAGTGTTCACCCCGCCATGCTGTCTCCAAATCCCGTTCAATTGCCCACCCTGCTGGCTGCTTGTTGTCTTTCTACCCTCATGCATCAGTACAGTTTTCCACACCGCTGGCTGCTTATTGCCTCGTTGCTGCTCCTGCCCACTTTACTAACTGTGCTATTCTTTGCGCGGTTGGCTACATCTGACATCCCTGATGCGCCTGCTCTGTTCTTTACCTGTGCAGTTCACTGTGCTGCTGGCTCTATTGTATTCCTTTTTGTTTCCTGCTTCCTTCCTATTCTCTATCACTGCTCCTGGGGTGCACTAATATTTTCTACCCACTGCTTCTGCGCAAGCCCTTGTTCACCACTACCATCCAGTGAATATCAGATCAGGACTTTCCTTTCTTCAGGGCAATTAAAGATTATCTGCACCCTTGAACACCTAGAATCTTCAACTGGAACCTTCTACCTGGCCAGGGGTTTTACACCTATTGTGTTTCCTTTTCCCGACCGGAAACTGTTGTCAGCGTGGCGTTGAGTAGAGACAGACCATAACTCTGCACGCCTCGAAGGATAACAAGACCAGAGTAAAGGCCAGTCGCTGACACTTGTACTTTACGTAATTCCTCCCACGCTCCAGGGTATGTGAAGGCTAACGGATGCACATATAACGAGAACAGATAGAACAAAGGTAAGTTCAGGGGGTCTTCCTTAGCCTTCACGTGGAACAAAGGATTCTCTAAGTTATTCTAGGTATCTAGTAGAAGAAAAGAGTTTTTAGCTTCTTTTTAAAGGTGTCAAGATCGGGCAGAAACACTCATTGCCTTCTTTGTCACCCGGCAGTATCTCTGGCAGAACCCTTGCAAAACTCACGTCACGTTCGGATTCCTGTTACATGCACACCCGCTTCAGGGCGCATACAGCTTCGTTGCCATGGCGATTGTGGAGTCCCCTCCACAAGTATAACGCTATTGCGTTCCGCAGGGGAGGAGTCAAGCGGAAGTGAGGCCGCGCTCACCCGCTATAATCCCTTCCGGGTTGCCGCACTCGTTGCTTCCGATTCTGATTCGAGGCTAGTTTGTTCGTACCTTTGTTGTTGTTCTTGACCCCCCTTTTTGCCCTCTTTTGCCTGGTTTGCTCTACACCTGGCTCACGACTCCAGACTGTTCCTCTGAACTGCATTGTGGATACGACTTACCTGTTGTTGATTACACGCTGCTGAATTCAGACCGTCCAATGACCTGCCTCCTCTTTTCGGATTTTACCTGCATTGCTCACCCGCTGCTGACCCCGGAACGTCCAACGACCTACTTCCTCTTCTTGGACATCATCTGCATCTGCCACACGCCATCAACTGGGGAGCGGCTCCCGATCCGCTATGGCTGATTGGGCGGCCGTGTTTGCTTGCCTCCACTACTGCCTAGAGCGAACCTACACCATCCCATTCTCGGCGCCTGGACTAGAGACTGTGATCATTGGTGCATAAGGCGTTAGGCGTCCTCGTTTTGTCGGGATAGTACCTTGGACTAGAGACTATTTCCGCACAGCCGTCCTCTTGTCGGCGAGGTGTTAGGGTTAGGTTGGATGGTGTACGAGTTCCTCGGTAGTATTCTCACCATAGACCCCAGAGGTAAGTGTGCTACATTTCATCTCCTCGTTTCTTCTTGCTCCTTGCTGTTCAATGTTCTTGTTTGGTTCTGATATTCATGGTCTTGTATAGTTCTTGGGAGACTACCTTGTTTTGAACTTAGGTCTTTTCATTTAGGCAGTCATCAATATTGGAGTTTCCAACCCGAGGCTAACAACGATGTATGAACCTACCAAACTACGGATGCAGTGATCTCCATCTGTCGGCAAATTGATCCCTTTGTAGTTTTGATTATAAATATAAAGGGGTACATTGGTAGGAAGAACTCTACAGCGACGCTTCCAGTTCTTCTACCGGATTATTCTCAGGACCAGCAGCCTGACATCCGTGGACTCTGTTTCTCTTAAATCCAGGGGGATAGCATTCCATGACATAGGTACTGCCATGCTAAAAGACCCCTTAAGGGTTTTGCTAGTTTTGCATCGCTGCGTTTTCAGTAGGTGGGCATTGTTGGATCTCAAAGTCCTCTGGCTCTGTTGCTCCACCACTCCTTCCATTCGGTAGGTTGGCATGTGGCCCACTCAGCATTTGTGGACGATCAAAATCAGTCTGAACTGGATTCCTGCCTTCACCAGCAGTGCAAGCTGCGCCTGTCATCCGACACGTGATCTCGTCATTTCAAACCTTTCAATACCCTAACTGTGCTGTTCTGAATTACTTGCAAACAATTAATTTCTGCTTGTGTGGCCCCAATGAGTAAGTGGCAGCAATAATCGATCTTAGCGCCGATAATGGCTCTGGCAATTGAATGTGCATTGTTTTGTGAGATTATTGGCCGAAGATGAGCCAATATCTTTAGAAAGTAAGTGTATGATGAGATCAGGTTGCTCACTTCAGGTTTCTTGGTTAAATTGTGATCTAGGATTATGCCCAAAGTTTTGGCTTTCCTTTGGGTCTCAATCTTCCAGTCTTCGATGTTGAAAACTATTAAAAGATGGTCCTAGCTTGGCCAGTTTCTTATTTGTTCCCACCACCATGAGTTCTGTTTTTTCGTTGTTCAATGCAAAGCCGTTATGTGCCATCCATATCTGGATGATGTTGTATATCTTATTAATTTCAATTTCATCTGTATTGTGTACCCCTGTAAGTGGTATAACACATTGTGTATCGTCTGCGTAATTGGAAAAGATGATGCCTTTGCGTTCTGGCACATGATTATGTGCAAATGAGGTATTTACAAATTTGGTTAGAGCCAGTATTAATGTGGGTGCATGTTTTTTACTGATCTGTGCAGAACAGGGATCCCCCTTGCAGCCGGTGATTTTTAGTTGTCTGATGGCTCCTGCTAGCTCTACCTCTGTGATTGGCAAAACAATACATTTCTGTTGTATGTTGGGTTTGCCACTGACATCCTTAAAGTTTATTTCAGATAGGGTGTTAGGGTGTAGTCTTGCTTGCCTCTGTGCTTTTTTTGTTTTTTTTCTAGTTTGTCCATCATGGCTTCATGAATGAATGAACACCATGCTTTGTCTTTCCACAGTGGTTCTTTACTGGGTCCATTAGGGCATTCCAGCTCTCTAAAAATCGTAAATAGTTCTCTACTGTCGTAGGTGGCTTTTAGTATTCCATCGTTAAACGTATCTTTTTTTTTGGCCTGTAGAATTGCATTTTTATAAATCTTTTCAGTCACCTTCATTGCGCTCTTCAACCGTCCTCGTCTTCCACACACTTGTAGGTCTGCAGGTTCGAATCCTGATAGCGCAGCTCAGCCCTGGGTCCTCCTCTCACTGTTGAGGAACTGAATACCAGTGCATTGGGTAATAATAATCGCAATAATACCCGTGTTTATATAGCACTTCATGCCGGATTCGTTCCAATTGTTAGCGGTTATCATATTTTACAAACATGCACGGGGGCTTTAGTAAAGCCCCCCTGTGGGTAGAGGGTGAAGGTTACAGAACATTCACAGACATTCAACATTCAGCAGTGGCAACATTTTTAGAGCCAATGCCGTCCTACAAATCATGAAACTTCAGCCAGGTAGGCTCTTTTCTCCATCTTCTTTCTCTGCTAATTTGCCTCCAACTATATAGTCAGCTCCTCCCTCTCTTCAGGTAGTGGGGGACTGAACTTGTGGGGGAGAGGCCTACTGAAACCTTTCTTAGCAATATCTCTACAGAGGTGATCTGCTATGTTGGAGTGGTGCAGGCAAGATGCAGGTGAAAAGTCAGAGGATGACTTAAAATGATCCAATCCCACACCCTCTTATCAGCAGGGGTCAAAGGAAACAAACATTTAAAAAAGTAGTGACACTACATTCCTGCTGCTCCCCCTGCTCCGCACCACCCTCAAACACACGACCCCCGGGCAATACAAACCCTATACCTGGGTCCTTCCTTTCATGCAGTCCACCACATCATTGTGTTTTACAACTCTACTACAAAGACTGAAAGAAACATAGTGATAGCAAATGTATCTTTAACGACCACCATTACTTTCAGTCATTGCCCCCCCCCCTCCTGCAGCTTTAGGCACCGTCCCATTTCTAAACACGCACTAGTCACAGTTCTTAAGGGACATGCCCCTTAGCCCACCCATTACTTAAACACACAGATGTGTCGGCAGTAATTTCACGTTAATCGGTTGCGTAAAAAGTGGAAGACAAACACTGATCACTGCAGGAGCAGGACTGTGAGGGGGTTCAGGAACGTGCTTTATGTCCCAGTCAGGTCACTGAAATGAACAACAACAAGCCAATGGCTACACAATAGCTCAACGGGATGCGACATTACAGCAGATCCAGGAGGGCCGAGATTTCAATCCCCAGTAACTAAAACGTAGAGGAACGTGGTACCCTTCAGTTCCTGCCCACTTCATCCTCTGCTACCCAGTCAAGCCCCTGCTTCCAATCCCCATTGCTATAGGTCAAACACAGACTAAAGATTTAGGGCCTCAGTAGGAGAATGGTATCAGCGGTGCAAACATGTAGTATTTGGAATACCTCCTATTTTTTTTAAATGCCACCTAATTATGAGATGGGGTTACATGGGATTTCTACTTTATGGGGTACAGAAAAAGTGTTGCATGAAGTAAGCAATCCATGTTTACCACATGCCGTACTTTCTGTGTATCCTATGTGGTAATTATCCATTGCAATTCCAATTCATAATTTTTTAAGACGAGTGGTAGTTAAAATACTACTTGTTTGTCAGTTACCACCATACTTATAATAAAGCCCATAGAGCAGAAGGACCCATCATATTTGCACAGTTCTCCGATCTTGGATTCACAATGGCACACCAGGTTTGACCCACCATGAGAGAAATGTGGCCAGTCCATTATTAAATATAATCCACATTGTTTAGTCCCAGTTTCACTTTTGATGTTGTACAATAACAGATTGTTTGAATGGTTTCAGCAACACACAGGGCTGGGTTGGACAGTCAAACACACAGGCAAATTCAGTCGGGTTTTCTGAATGCCTGCAAACAGTGCCATCCTTAGTGGCAGCAGCACCCCGGACAGAAAAAGAAAAATGTGAAAGTCCCCAACCACCCCGGTGAGACTCGTCAATGGAGGCTGGTGGTTGTCTTTTTGGTGGTGGGAGAAGGCGTCCTTTTGAAATTAAATGTGCTCACGGGAGCAGGCGCATTTCACAATAGGGTGCTGCGGCACCCTATTAAGATTACCACCTCCGCACTCTTGCTCCGGGGCAGGTAGATACTCACTGGAATAGGCGTTGTTAATGAAAACTGCCCCATCCCCGCATCGGAGTGAGGTGGTACTAGTTGAATGCACCTGCTCCCACAAGTGTATTTAATTTCAAAAGGGCGCCTTCTCCCACCACGCCAGCTTTTGAAAGGCTCCCCCATGCTGGTGCCCGAGGGGCTAATGGCACCCCAGCGGTTGCACCGGTGGGCCACCCTACTCATTGTTAGCACGCCCACATCGTTATGTAGGTTGGCGTTGCGGCCTGGGCGCGAGACGCACCGGACATGACGCAGGACATAGGGGGGAGCGGATCCGGGGTTGCGGCAGTTGCCGCTTAATTTTTAATAAAGTAAGTTGTGTTCAAAGCCCGGCTCCCGCATATCATTATAACGGGACCGCCTCGGGGCCCCCACGTGCGAGTACACGTTCAACAATGGCGACGAGGGCCAGCGACACCCATCCGTGCCACGGCGAGGTCTGCTGTCGAGCAGTTTAGCGCATCGATGCGCCTCGACCGAGCAGCACGCTCGCCCACAGCCATCACAGCAAGGGCGCACGCAGGAGTTTCCTGCATCCGTCAGGAGCAGCGAGCAGACACCACACGCGCAGCCACCCGCACATCAGAGGGAGGCCTCCCAACTGCAAAGGCACGCGCGTGCACACGTGGCAGCCACGGCAGAGACCGGCAGGCATCGGCGAGAGCAGACCACATGATGTGGTAAGCGCCGTGAGTGCCCCATCAGCACAGGCAACTCGGAAGGCCATTAAGACCCCCACCACACCTAGTTGAGGGTGCCAAAGGACTGCAGAGTCTGCAAGACAAGAGAGGGAAGACGGATGCCCAAGGGAGGGGTACCATACCAGTCAACCATAAAGAACAAGAGTATAAAGTCCAAGTTTACCGCCAAGACCAGACCACAACCCCTTAAGGGCAAGTTACAATGTCGGACCAAGGTGCCACCACAGCATCATCATCTGGAGGGGCAGGCACTGCAGCACCACTATCGAGGGGGGCAGACGCTTCTCAAGGAAACAACCAGCCCACGCAAAATGAAGGGGGTGCGTCACAAGTCATGCACATGCCCAACCCTTTTGAAATAAGGGACACCTCGAACCTAGGACCCCGCTGGGCTATATGGCTCCGGAACTTCAAATTCTATGCGGGTGCCATAGGTCTAACCGACGACGCGAGATTAAACAACACACTGTTCATGGCAGTGGGACCGACAGTGAGAGACATTGCAGGTGAGTTGCTAAACGTAGAAACCGTGACATATGGCGAACTCCACGCCAAATTGTCTGAATATTTCGCGCCGCACATGAATGTTGATTATGAACGGCATATCTTTCACACGACCAGAAAGGAGAAAGGGGAATCCATAGACAATTTTGTCATGCGTCTTCGCATCAAACTAAAACACAGTGAATTTCACAGATATTCCAACGAAGAAGCCCTTAGATCCCAAGTCATCGCTGGCTGCCTCTCACAACTATTCCAGAAACAACTGTTACAGAAGCAGAGGTCCCTGGAGGAAATTCTGGCGCTAGCCCGCATGGAAGCCGCAGTCGACTCCCAACTCGACAACTTGGGCAAGGTTTCCATACAACAGCACACTGAAAACCCGGACACAGTCAACAAGTTGCATACCACTCCCAACCAAGGAGGCAAACGCCCAGAGGCCATGTGCTACAAATGCGGGTACGAATACCCACATGCAGGGGAATGCCCTGCCATTGGACAGCAGTGTGCCGCCTGCGGCGGCATGGACCACTACAGGGCAATGTGCAAAAATGCTCCCGTTCCCACACCAGGGAAACCCCGAATGCAGGAGAGGCACTGATACAGCCACCAAAGCCCACAGAGATCAAGAGGGGAGAGCGACCGTCAAAGCACGAGAAGGGAGGACAGAGACTGGAAAAGCCTCTACACCCGAGAAGACAGACGGCCATCGGACGATGCCAGACGCTCACAGAGGCGGCGGTTCATGAGGTACATCGAAATGCGCTCCCCCACCAGCAGCGACTCCCCATAGTCGGAGTTAGATCAAAAGAAAAAGGGTTACGTATGGGCTCTAAACAGCAACATTACAGCGACTCAACATAGTCCCATACTCACTCTACACGTGAATAACACCCCGCTCACATTTTTAATAGACACCGGAGCGACAGTCAATATCATCAGCGATCAAGCCTACGAATCGCTCACACCGCCACCTAAAATCAAGAAAGCGGCTGTGGACATATATCCCTATGGCGCCACAACACCCCTACCGTGCAAAGGCACGATCACGGCATGGTGCACCCACAAGGAACACGCAGCAAAAATACCCTTGCATATTCTAAAAACAGAAGCTAACAGCGGGTGCATTTTAAGTTTTCGAACCGCCGTGGACATGGGTCTCGTACACATTTTATACTAGCTGATGGCCCATAAATACTTTGCCAAACCAGAGGCAATTGAACTAACCTTCCCGAAACTATTCGCCACACTCGGCAAACTAAGAAATCGTAAAGTGCACCTCCACATAAACCCAGCCGTCCAGCCAGTGGCTCAACACTATTGCGGCATTCCCATCAATATTCAAAGACAGGTGGAGGAGGAACTCGACAAACTCATCAAAATGAACGTCATTGAACCTGTATCAGGCCCCACACCCTGGGTGTCACCCATTGTCCCCGTGCCCAAGAAGTCACCAGATGGATCCATACGCCTGTGTGTCGACATGCGCAGAGCCAACATGGCCATGGAGAGAGAGCGGCATCAAGCACCCAGAATCACTGACATGATTCACCTGCTGCACGGGGCAAGGATCTTCTCGAAGCTTGACTTGACAAAGGGATATCATCAGATCGAAATAGCACCGGAATCCCGATACATCACCACGTTGGTGACCCACCTCGGCCTGTTTCAATATAAACGCCTGAGTTTCGAAATCTCATCAGCCGTAGAAGTTTTTCAAGAGGAAATTCAGAGAGTGATTAGACATATCCCGAACTGTTTAAATTATTCCGACGATGTACTAGTGTATGGTAAAACGCAAGAGGAGCACTTCACAGGGTGTGTCAGGCACTAGAGGAAGCGGGATTGACACTAAACAAATCAAATTGCAAATTCTCAAAAAGATCCCCGAGGTTCTTTGGCCACATCTTTTCGGACAAAGGGATGAGACCTGATCCAGACAAAGTAATAGCAATCAATGCGGCCACCCCACCCGAAAACACGGCAGACCTGCGCTCGTTCTTGGGTCTGGCCAGTTACTGCTCTAGATACCTGAAGGACTACGCCACGGTGAGCAATCCCCTACAACTACTCACGCGCAAAGACACACCATTCATATGGTCCAAAGACTGCCAAAAGGCATTTGAGGCGATCCGCAACGCCATATCCCAGGTGGAAGACATAGCATACTTTGATGCCCAGCGGCACACTAAGATAATCGTGGATGACAGTCCCGTAGGTCTTGGTGCAATACTGACACAAATAGACACGATCGAGCCACGTAACATCTACATCGTGGGCTATGCCAGCAGGAGCTTGACCACCACGGAACAGGCGTACTCACAGGCGGAAAAAGAAAGCCTAGCGGTGGTTTGGGCTTGCGAGTACTTTTATCTATTTCTATTTGGGAAGGAATCCACTCTAATCACCGACCACAAGGCACTGATCACCATCTACGGTGACCCCAAAGCTAGGATGCCGCCAAGAATCGCCATATAGGGTCTGCGGCTACAAGACTATAAATTCACGATAAAACAACGCCCCGAAGAGAATCCGGCGGACTACCTGTCCCGTCACCCCACAGCCTCGACCGCATCCCAACCGTCCATCGCAGATGCATACATAAACTATGTGATCCACTACCTCCAACCACTGCCGGTGGAATGGGCGGAACTGTCGGCGCAGTCAGAAGCGGACTCAGCCCTCCGAATAGTAAGGCACTGCCTACAGGCAGACAGAGAACCCCTCATGAGGCAGCAGGCTAAATTAGAAACAGACATGACGCGTGAAGACGTCAAGTGGCTGGACCAAGTCCGAGATTAACTAACAGTGGTGGAGGACCACATACTGCTAAAGGGATGCAAGGTTGTCGTCCCACAAACTCTCCGGGAACGAATAGTACACCTGGCTCATGAGGCTCATCAGGGGGTGGTAGCAACGAAGCGTCTTTTGCGACAGAAGGTGTGGTTCCCACAACTGGACCACATAGTAGAAACCATCGTGGGAGGCTGCCACATATGTGCACAGGTGGCTCCACCACCACACCCAAACCCACTACAGACATCACAGCTCCCAAAACAGGTGTGGGAAGAACTCACAGTGGATCTATTTGGACCGCTGAGCGATGGCTCGCACGTAGTGGTACTCATGGACGAACACTCAAGATTCCCAGATTCCCAGATTCCCAGATCGTCGAAAGCAGTGCGACCTCAAGCGTCATCCCAGCACTCGACAGGATGCTGTCAGCATATGGTATTCCCAAAGTTATAAAATCAGACAACGGTCCCACGTTCGTAAGCCATGACTTTCAAAGATTTGCCAAATACATGGGTTTCCAACATCGCAAGATAACCCCTCGCTGGCCACAAGCAAACGGCATGTTCGAGAGGTTCATGGCCAGTATCAAGAGGACTCTACAAATCACCCACATTCAAAACAAGCCGTTTGAGCAGGCCCTCAACCAACTGCTCAGGGAGTATAGGCATACGCCCCACAGCATGACAGGGATATGCCCTGCAGACTTATTGTTTAGAAGACCGATTACCACAAGACTACCGGAAGATCCCCGGCCAAAGGAACCTACAGCCCCCGAGCATGAGGCCAGAGTCAACGATGAAGTGAGCAAGGCCAAGACGAAAGAAAGCACTGACAGGAAGAGGCGTGCCTGCGAAAACATCATGCAACCGGGCGACAAAGTATGACTCAAACAACCCAAGAATAGGAAAGAGGAAGCCACCTTCGCACCCACTCCCCTCATCGGAACGCACACCAAAGGTACAATGGTCACAGCTCAGAGGAACGACTGTTCGTCGGTGACAAGAAATAGCTCGTATTTCAAACGAGTGATACCCCACCAGGGAGACTGCTGGGAAGTAGACAAAGACAGCGAAGAGGACAGAGCTCGCGAAGAGCCATGCCACAGAGATGGGGAAGAGTCCGAAAGAGAGGAAGACGCTATGACAACAGTGTCTGAGAGGGCTACCCCGTGCAGGTCAAGGCACCCCCAAAGGAGCCGTATAAAGGCACTTCGCCTCATAGAAGAAATGGGGTAAGGACTTGTGATGATGAACTTGCATGTTAAAAAGGGGGGAGATGTTAGCACGTCCACATCGTTATGTGGGTTGGCCGCCATTGCGGCCTGGGCGCGCGACGCAGGACATAGGGAGGGGCGGGTCCGTGGTTGCGGCAGTTGCCGCTTAATGTTTAATAAAGTAAGTTGTGTTAAAAGCCCCGGCTCCCGCTTATCATTATATCGGGACCGCCTCGGGGCCCCCACGTGCGAGTACACGTTCAACACTCATATCCAAACAATTTCCATTGAAATTCATTGTGTGCAAAGTTGGATGTTACATATTCACTACGGATATCCGGAAAACACCTATCTGGATTAAGCTCAAAGGACGAGTATGCTCGTCCTTTTTGCATAGACTTGATTAAAGCTCAGCAATTAATGGGTCACTTACCCCCTGCCAACAAGTGCCAAAAAGTGCTTACAAGAGCTTTAAGAAAACCAACTGTGCACGAGGAATAAAGCTCCCGCTGAAACATGCTAAGCAGGCGCCAATGGCAGCAAGGTTTGCATTCCCCAAATGAGTTCAATAACTGAGGCAACAGCCGGGCTTTCCACCGTCCCATGAGTGACTGGAAATACGTGCTGTGGCTCTTCATCTCAGACAGCAAGCTGGCAGCTGGACGCTGCTATGGAAAGGTGCCTTTCTAGTAGGTCGTGCAATAGTGCCCCCCTGCGGCAGGAGTCCCATTTTTTGATGTGTATATTGTATTTATTGCAAACAGGGAGTCATTTAGAAAAGAAATCACGTAAAAAGCAGGCAATAACAGAGAGCAGAGGCAGTCCTTTGCCTAGGAGCATTGTTGGGTGGAATGCCACGTGCAATGGGCGGTCAGGAGGTGAGAATGTGAACATAAACAAGGGACAAGGACTGGAGGCCATTACAGCATGTTTTACACTGAGCACCGGAAGCCAGTGTTTGTATATCTGCACATTACATAGAGTAGTCCTGAGGGCAGAGTGGAAGAGAGGTGGGGGTTCATAGTGAAGACTGAAGACTGTGGACAAGGGAGCTTGTTGTCAAATCTCCAATTTCCGTGGAAGCGCTTCTAAGCCAAACACACGAGGCATCTGGCCAAAGCCGTTTTAAATTGCACCAAATCAACCGTCGGACACTCGCTCGTCAAAAGTAGCCCCGTGGATCTTCCCACAACAAGAAAAGTTAATGAAAAGCTCCCAGGCGAATTTCCAATGAAAGTCCAGGTGCGCCAAAGCCATGGCTTAAGGCTGCACTGTTAATCCTTAAGACCTAAGGGTTTAGTTGCCCCCACACCCCTCCCCACATTTAGTTCACAGCATCTCGCGCTTCCCTCCCTCATTGGGCCGCAGACTGTGTTGCTTTTACTCATTTCGTTCTTTTTAAGTTTTAGTGTTGATCAGTTTCCATTTTTTAGAAAATGTATTTATTTGTGGTTTGCTGTCTCACTTATTGCCTTTCGTTTATGCTTTGTTGCCTTTTCTCTGACACGTCATCATAACCTATTGAACGTGTATATGTTTTCCAACTTGTTTAGTTTCTCTCAACAGGGCACTACACATCGTTTTTGGTTGGAAACAACTTCGTATTTATTTTGAAACCACAGGGTCGGAGCGTCCTAATTCATTAGTGCTGGGCTGAGCATTATTGCCCTGCCCATGCAACCCCCCCCCGACCCCCCCCCAAAACCGTGCAGGCCATCGTTCGGAATAACGTACCCAGCCAGGGTCTCTGCGTGGCGCACAATGTGACGGGGCACGAAGCAACCACGTCTTTGGGAGCGCACACGCGCATGAATGGGGGCAGTTGTCTTGGCACGACAGATAGTTCAAAGATGTTTCGTGTCACCCGATTCAGTGGCACTCAATGTGCAGACCTCGAAAGGAGGAAGAGCTGCACGGGTCTGCTGTGATTTGAATCCGTGCTCAAAAGGTCCAATACACGACCCCATAGTGGATCCACTGGTCTACAGGAAACATCTAGCTTATACATAAGCCTGTAAAGTGGTGCACCATTCTACTTGGGAAGTGCATGTGTTCCTGTGTTCCTGCGGAGAAGAGAATTAAATATTGTATCAGAGGTGGGGTAAAGATAATAACTTGACTGACAAATCTGAAATGTCTACAGAAGAATGTGTAGGTGAGCCTGCCGTATAATATTGTCTCTATAAATGGCCAGTCAACCGACAGTGCCCATGTTACTAACCCATCTAGCAGAAGTAATATTAGCACCTGTGTAAGAGCATATGGCTAATCGGGTGGGCAGAAATGCAGGAGGAATCCACCAGAGACCACCCGAGTTGTCCCTGCCACCTGTGCACCTTCTGCCATTTTTTGGGCCTATGCCCGAGCCCCTTTCTATCCTCCCCCTAAATCCCCCAAGCTGTCCCCCAGCAAGTCTCACAAACTGCCCACAGTCCCGATTTAGGTGGGCAAAGCCTTCTCCCCACCACTCCTTCTTGACTGCCCCCTAAGAAGCCATGGAAATAGTAAAGGGACTTACTGTCTTTACTATTTCGGATGTTGCCCATCTTTGTGTGTAGCTTTTTTAAGGGAAATTGGGCACATGCCCTATTAGCACCTAGGATGAAAGCCTTAGGGTGCTAACAGTGATAACCTCTGCATTTGGGGGTGGAGAGGACTTTACCTCATACGTGCTTAGGCTCGGGCTGGTGGGCCATTATCGTCTTGTCTGCCCCGAATGCAGGGGTTGTCTTTATTGGAACCAATAGAAACATTTTCAGGTAAGGAGCGTGCTACCATAGGTCTATGTTTGCTCAGACAGAACCGCCACTATTTCGGTTGGAAGAACACTGCGTTACTTAGTCAAAACAGGTTTTGCACATCATTTAAAATATTTTATCAACACCGATTTTAACCAAAATGTGCAATGGTGCATAAATCCATGAAATACACTGATTTTAACACTGCTCTTTATTTGGGAGAGTTTCACATATATGCTTCTGTAAATATAGAGTAAATGGTTAAAGGATAACACGTTGGTGTATTCCCGTTTGGTGGAGCATGTTTCGATGTTAGCGTATGTAGTGAGTTGGAAGAACTCCTTACTCTCTAAAACGAGAGGGACTAGGTGGCTCCAGCTGCCACTCAATGGGCCTCCTAGAGGGTGGATGGAGTGGGCTGCAGCAGGTGTGCCATCCCAACCAAGCCGTGGTATGATTCCATCAGCGGTGTCCAGAAACTCCCCAGCAGAGTTACCTACAACCTCAACTCCCAACCAGGAGTTCCAAGTAAAAACACTGTTGTGTAGTGACCAAAAATTGAAGGTCAAGAAATGCTCCACATTTAGTAATAAACACAAAGTGTGTGAGGATTCTCCAGAGAACAGACCCTGATCTTACCCAATGGGCACACAACTGAAATTAAGGAACTGTGACTGTGACCCAGTCAAACAGAAACACTGCAGTAGGTACTGCAATGTGTCTGGCACAAAGAAATGTGGAATGCCTCAGACCAAGCAAGGACTGCAGGAGAAAATCCAAGATGTTAGTGGTGTTGTGCTGCATCGATAAAGCAGCGGAAAGACAATGTGAGAATCCAATCATTAACTAATGCTGAGAGGATCATTTTTTGGTTATTTTTAATCTTAAAAGCCGTAGCCAATCCCAAAGGCATATCCAAGTAAAGAAACCCTTAAGGTCTATAAAGGTGTCATCCCAGAAATGGGTGAGCAGCAAACAGAGAGCAGAAGGATGTGTTCCTACAGGCTTCCTGCTAAAGAGGGGAGACCTCCACTTTGAGTAAACTGGCTACTTCACTGGAGGAATGGCCCTGATACAAGGGTGCAAAGACTACCAGATCGGATTGAGACCTCCCCAAGTGAATGCTGGGAAACCAGGTAATGGAGATACCTGATCAAGTGAATGCTGAGAAACCAAGTCATGGTGAGACCTGTTCAAGTGAATGCTGAGAAACCAAGTCATGGTGACACCTGCCCAAGTGAATGCTGGGAAACCAGATAATGGTGAGACGTTCCCAAGTGAATGCTGAGAGGCCAGGTCATGGTGAGACCTGATCAAGTGAATGCTGAGAGGCCAGGTCATGGTGAGACCTGATCAAGTGAATCCTGAGAAACCAAGTCATGGTGACACCTGCCCAAGTGAATCCTGAGAAACCAAGTCATGGTGACACCTGCCCAAGTGAATGCTGAGAAACCAGGTCATGGTGAGACGTTCCCAAGTGAATGCTGAAAAGCCAAGCCATGGTGAGACCTGTTCAAGTGAATGTGGAGGAGAAGCAAGGCCATTAACAGTCCTGAACCTACGAATACCAAAATCCGGCGTGCTGGGCAACAATGATAATGGCTAGGAGAAATCTATCTGATAAAGGAATGTACCAGAAGATGTCGACAAGCACAACACTTCAGAGAGGTGTGCTTACAAGTGTAAGACAAAAAGAAGCCTGAGACACCAGGGACTTGGGGAGGTCAAGAAGGTGATGTTGAGAGCTTGAAGACCAAAGCAGAGTTCAGAGTGTGAATAAACCTTGGAAAAGCCTTCCTGGGAGAAACTTCTTTTTTAGGATTGAGATTATGGCCAGGGTTTATAAACTTTTTTGTTGGCAAGTATTGGAACATTTGTGTTTTAGCATAGGGATCAGACTGGAGGATAAGGACCTGTTATGCCTAGGTTGGGACCTTTCTGATGGCCACATTCTTTTGGAGGTGTTGGGAACCTGTGTCGACCCAACCATGGCACTGTTGTTATTAGATGATTTCTATTAATTTGTAGAAATTCCTCTAGTTTCTATAGGTGTTTGGTCCAAATTCTTGCTTGACTAAGTAACTAAAAACCCCTGTTTAACACACACTAACTCTGCATCACGTGTCATCTCGGCATCCTTGCAAGTGATGGAGGCCATGTGCGATTTAGCTGGAAACCAGTGTGAAGGACTTCTATGGGACTAAAATGGAGGCTAACAGAGCTACAAGAGCTAGTGGGAAACAATATTGGCTAAACAAACTTCTACGATCGTCGCTACTGCAACTTTCGAAGTATTGGCAATTTGCTGTATGTGTTTGCTGGGTTTTATACGGTGTGAACCTACTTGCGCACAAAAACGAGACAAACTAGGGCACAATAATATGGATACTGTTAGAGTGATAGAGCATTGAAGGTGCACTTGGAAGGCCTTGGAGAAAGGTCGCACCACAGTGTTGAGGTGAGGGATAGAGGTTAGGGTGAGTTTCAAGGAACCTGGCCTACCCAACTGCATGCTGAGTCCATGGGTCTGCTCAGTGATTCCCCCTTCCCTTCTGTAAGGATAGAGAAAGCAAATCGTGTCCTGTTTTCATCCCCGCAAGAAGATCAGAAATGCGGTAAACCAATAAGCAACCCCCCGCCGCGCACACACATTTTCGCGCTCTTTTCCTGGCCTGTGCATCATTCCGTGCATTCTAACAGGATGCATCCTACTTTTAGGAATGGCTTGGAGGCTGCAGCATCTGCTGTAGCGACTGGAAGCGGCCAAATCTGCATCGTGTGGTTTATCAGCCCCCGTGATAAAATCATCACAGCCTGTTGACATCCGACACTAGCACTGAAAGAAAATACACATATAGGTGCAGATTCTCCAAAGAGGTTCAGGCAATTTATCGTCTCCTCACGTGCGCCTAAAAAAGTAGCAGCCCAATTCTGAAAGGGCATCTGAATGAGCGCATCTTAATTTCATGGCATTTAAAAGCACATCCTGGGCCAGATTACAGAAACTCTCCAACGGTCCAAGTGCACAGTTTGCACAGTATTAGCACTAGGGCAAATGTTGCCCTATTTTTTAAAAACAATGGGTTAAAATTGCCCTAGAGCTAAAAAGGTACCTTTTCGATGCATTTTTGCATCAGGGCAAAGTTTGCCCTAGAGCTAATACCATTCCGTATTAGCACTAGGGAAAACTTTGCCCTGATGCAAAAATGTGAAAATGCATCTTTTTTTGCACTAGGGCAATTTTAGCCCTGGTGCTTTTAATAAGCCAAACTGCACTTGCCGAGGTGCAATGGATTTTTAATGTGTCCCATTGTTTTTAAAAATAGTGCAAACTTTGCCCTAGTGCTAATACTGTGCAAACTGTGCACTTGCACCAGTGCAGAGCTTCTGTAATCTGGTCTCCTAAATTCAGAAACAGGATGTGCTTTTAAATGGCCTGAAATAACGATCACCCCCCCCCCCCCCCCGCGCCTTTTGAAAGAGGTGCAGGGGGAGCAGCAAATCGTGGCCTGATTTGTTTTTGAAGTGCGACAGCCCAGGGTTACACAGCGGCTGTCACGCTAGCATTTCCATCCCCCAAACAGGGGTGGGGACATGCTCGTTTCCCCCATAATTTCACAGCCTATCATACATTAGTGTCAGGAGCGTGTATGCAAAGGGGGTGGACAGTGCATGATTGCGCCACTCTCCATCCCCTCCTGAAATGCTCATGTCACCTTTGTGAATAAAGCGACCTCGGGCCAGATTACAGAAACTTTGCACTGGGGCAAGTGCGCGTTTGTATGCTATTCGCGCTAGGTCAAAGTTTGCCCTAGATTCAAAAACACTGGGACATGTCAGAAAATCTTTTCACCGTGACAAGAGCAGTTTGGCATTTTATAAGCACTGGGAAAAAAATACCCTTGTGAAAAAAAGAGGCATTTTGAACACACTTTTGACCCAGGGCAACTGTTGCCTTAGTGCTATTGGTATTAGCACTAGGGCAAAGTTTGCCCTGGATCAAAAATGCATTGAAAATGTGTTTTTTGCGCTAGGGCAATTTTTGCCCTGGTGCTTATGACGTGCCCAACTGCATTTGCCATGGTGCAACGGTTTTCTTATTTGCCCCATCATTTTTTAAACTAGGACAAATTTTGCACCGGTGCAAGTGCAGGTTATCGCCGTATTAGCACTAGGTCAAAGTTTCTGTAATCTGGCCCCTTAGCATTTCTAAAAATGGCGCAAATGAAAGGAGCATATGCTCTGTGATGCTTTCATTTGAGCGATTTTTCAGAATCTGGCCTAAAGTGTGCTTGCTACCAGACACTGTACAACAGACCCAGGTATTCGTTGATTACTCACAGGTTAAATGTTCTCCTTGTCTTTTGTTGAAGTCTAAGAATAGATCATTGTTCTATCTTGTTTAGAACGTCCGCGTGTCAGAACAAGGATCGAAAGAGCAGGCGGTGTAATCTGACCTATCCCAATAACACGGGATGAATTAAATGCTGGATTCCAAAATGCGGCCTCTAGGAAGTAGTAACACGAAGCATGGGTGCGCCGGGCATACCTTGATTAGGGCGCTGGGAAACTGACAATCCCCCTCATTCCGGCCATCACTTGCCTGGTTGACATGGCAGTACATCATACGTGTCATTTACACATTCCTGCGGGGCAACATTACCAATCAATGCAAGCGTCTAAGGGAAGCCGGGTGCCTCCGCCCCAGGCGGGGTTCCTATCATTTAGGGTGTCCCCCGATTTCCCGAAAGCCTGCGTTTACCTCTGGGTAACAGGAATAACAGGGGGCCCCCTTCCTACAGTTTGCATTATTGCCTCCTCTATTAGTGCCCTTAAAGGGGTAATTCTAATCCTAACCACAATTACAAAGCACTGACAAATATATTTAGAGGCGGGGCCATGCTGTACCACACAGAAGGTTCATCCCCAATGAGTTGCTAAATATTAAAGGCGGCCGCCACCTCGGCTTGCCATGCCCTAATTACCCATGGTGTCCTATCACTAATGCTCGTGTGAAACAATACCCCTCCTCCCCCATTCCTATTCTTACTCAGAACGCGGGAAACCATTGTGCACCAAATCAATATATTCTGAGGGATTATGTATGACATGTATCTTTCTTGCAGGAGTGTAAAAGAGAATTATAATTATGGCAAACCTGGGTAAAGCTTAAGAAAGTGACTTAACCCTTTCCATTTCGAATTGCAACTTTCAGCACCATAATGCTAAGAGGAATGCGAGGCCTAGTTGAGAAATCCTTATTTATTTATTTATTGTCCAAGAAGGCCAACAGTCTTATCCAGTGACATAAATAACCATGCCATGGAGGGGACACTTGCGAGATGCAATCGAGAATGTGAGGTGGGAATCGCAGAGCGAGGAGAACCGTTAAATTAAAGTATCAACAATGCCTGCACTCTAAGCATGCACACGGACAAATAGTTCAAGTAAACTGAGCTGCATGCCCCAACTGCCCCTAAAGTCTGTGGGCCATATTATGATAAATAGATGCATAGGAAACCATGCAGTGGGTGGGGCTTCCAGTGTGTGCGCCTACTGGCTGGAAAATGAGAGCCGGAAAAAGAATCCAGCTGACCACGACGGAAGGTGGGCACAGGGGGTAGTGCACACCATGTCAAAGTGTCCCTGCCTCCTGCAAGCCCTAGTTACCCACTGAGAAGTACAAAGCCACCACTTAAGGTACAGAAAGTGCAGCTCTCAGTTTAAAAGGGTTTGGGTTTGGGGGCGTGGCTTGTGTCCAAGCAGGATGGACATGTGAGCCCTTGGGTCTGCCTGAGAACTTACTGTACTCATTGCATGACCTTCACATATTATTTATGATAATCTTTACTCATTACCTGGTTTATAGGAAGCAGCTCTTCCTCTGGTGTTAATTTTGTTCAGCTGAGCCCTGGTTGGTGCGATTCCGATTTGACTGACAGGAACGTTTCTGAGCTTCCTGAAGAGACAAAGGATTATTCAATGGTTGCCTGCTCACTACTGACATCTGGGCTTCATAAGTGGTACTGTTACCTAAATTACATTTTATATTTATTTATTGCGTGAATATTCACATTTAATAAGGGAATTACTACTTCTCATTCATTATAAGATGAGTGAACATAATTATTATTGTTCCTCAATTAAATTAACTTCACTCAACAAAGGAATGGAAAAAATCTTGAGTGAATAATCTACTATCCAATCCTCCATTTCAGTACTAAATTCCAAGACATCGGGCAATGTAGGATGAGTTTGGTGTTTTCAAAAATGAACTTAAATCATTTAATGGGAGACTATATGAAATGGAGGAACGCATTTAATCTACTGAAGATGGATTAGAAGGGGGTGAGCACATGCAGCATAAAATATTTCAATTGGAGTCTGACTTGTCAAATTCAGAGGATAGAAACAGATGCAACAACATTAGAATTTACGGGATTCCAGAAAACTCTGAACAGAATGATCCTATTTAATTTCTATTTGAATGGATGCCAACGGTTCTAAATATGGCTTTCTTCGCTCCTCTTCAATTTGAAAGAGCACACAGAATTAGACCTAGGTTTTCTAACAACAGCTCCTCTCCCAGGCCTTCCATTGCCTGCCTCCTACATCAGCAGCATGCATGTCAAATTCTTCTGTCAGCAAAAAAACGGTCTCCTATAACCTTTCTGGGCAATCATGTTTTCTGCAGATTTCTCTGAAGGTTCTCAAGATAATATGAAAACATTTCTGGAAATGAGACCAGCACTGAAAAACCTGTATATAAATATGGTCTACTGGAACCTGCCAGAATGATTGTCACTCCTCCGAATGGCACTACTAAAGAATATTCAGATCCTGATGAATTATTTACCCTTATCAAATCGCTTCAATCTTCAGATATGGAAACCCGCACCTATTCCTTCGTCCTGTTCAGCGATGTGCTCCAATACTCAACTTTCTCTCTTCAAACATGTAGTTCTTTTGGCCGCAGCAAGTCTAAAAATAGTACATTTCATCACTCAGGAATAGATTTGATCTCAACCCTCTACCCATCTCATACGACACTCTGGATAAACACAAAGACAAATCCCCAATAAAGCAATTGGATTCTTATGCTACAACGCCAAACAGTTAGCTTCACGCTGCATATTCTGTTACAGATAACTAAGGCTTCCAGTTTTCTGTTTTTACTGATTTTAGTAAAAATACACACAGATGCACACAGAAACCAGTCTGCATTCTGTCTGTATTTACTTATAAAAATAGAAAAAAAAACAGAAAAACAGTTCTTTCTGTCTGGTTCTCTTTGATGTTACTCATACACTGCAGGCCAATCGCATTGCAGATTGGCAGCATGGAGGGTGTAAAGGTTGTATAAAAATAGCATTAAAGTTCTTCAAATTTCTGACAGCATATATCTTAAGGCAGCAGCAGTCACCCGAGCAACCGTTTGTTGTTATGAAAGAAATTGAGCTAGCATTTGTTTCCTATATGGCTGCATGTGTGCTTTAATAAATGCATTTTTTAGTTAGAATAAATGCAGAAAAATAATGGTTGCAAATTATCTTTTTATATGACAAAAAATAAATGCGGATAAATACAGAAAAGAAGTTAAAAAAACGAATATGGATAAATACAGAGGGAAATGGCAGAAGAATAAATACCATAAAACCTAGATCTTTACATAGAACTGATTTCAATAGTTATAGTCATAATTCATTTATATCTGTTATCCAAATGAGTTAGGAGCCCCTTGATTCACTGTGCCTATCTTGTTATGGTCTATGGCTGCTCGAAAGAGTTGTTTTATTCCTTGTTTTATCATTTCTTGTTACTATCACTTACTTCTATTTTCTTCTCATATTGATATTTGTTTACTCGTACCATTGTCTTGTTATTCTCTTATATGTTCCCTTTCCTAATGTTTTAACCTAACCATAAGATATAATTTCTACATTTTACTATTTTTCATATATTCTTCTTTGTGTCAATATGTATTAATTGAGTCTAAATTTCATTTTCTTCTAGTTAAGTTGTTCATATCTGCTCCATATCAAAACTACCTATATATGTTTGATATTGTTTGCTTATTTATATTTCTTAATTTATGCAGAATGAGTATTACAATTGTTTTATGGAATGTGAAGAGGAAAAGAGTATTGGGCCCTTTAGGTAAAAGTAAAGTGGATATAGCATGTATTCAAGAAACCCACCTCAATTCAACTGATGAAAATAATGAATTGAGTAGATTGTGGGTAAGCCATGCTATTTTTGCACCTGCAATAGCCAAAAAGCAGCGGTCAGTATACTTACCCCTTCGCTTTTAAGTGAATTTATTAAGAACATGATCCTTTAGGACGTTGGTTGATTGTTGAAGCCATTGCTAATAATTACCAGTCACTATTATCAATATTTATGGACCTAATGCCTCTCATCCGCAATTTTGGATTGTCTTAATTTATTATACTATTATTAAACTAAGCTATGAATGCCTTATTATTTGTTAAGATTTCAATCAAATATGTAATTTTGTTCTTGTTTGGAAATCTGACACTAAATGTATTCCTTCCAAATCAGATAAGCAATGTATCAATTCTAAAGAGGATTTAAATTTTATTGACACTTGGTGTTTTTATCACCCTGATGTGAAAGATTATACCTTCTACTCTCCTCCTCACCGATCCTTTTCTAGATTAGATCACATTTTTATTAATGCTCCACTTGCTTCCAAAATACTTCATTCTGAAATCGGTCCTACTGTCATATCAGAACATGCTCCAGTCTTCACAATCATTGAATGGGAAATTCAACCCAATTTCTCCTCCAGAGAGAGATGCAATTCCTTTTTGATAAATGATACATCTTTTCTTCAACAAGTCAAACATTTTTGTCTTGAGTTTTTTAATATTAATAAATCACAAGATACCTCGGTGCATAACAATTGGGGCACTTTTAAAGCTACTCTTTGTGGTTTATCATACAATATGTTGCTTATAAAAAGAAAGAAAATAATAAAATGGCTAATGAATTGCTCCTATCAATTAAACGACTAGAAGCGTCATACTTTAATAGTACATCAGATATTACATTTAAATCCCTCATAGCTAAGCTAAACTAAGCAATTAAACAAATTAAATAACAATACAGAGTGTTTCTCTTCATTAAGAGCAAAAGCCAAGTACTATGGTGGTTCTAACAAATCAGGTAAATTGCTGGCATCTTATCTTAAAAAATAGAAATAGAAAACTATTACTTCTATCATTAATCAGCACGGTGTGAGAGTTACCACTTCTGATCAAATGAATAATTCATTTTATGAATTCTACTCAAAGCTTTTACAAATCTGATCATATCAATAATAATGATAATATGATTAACGTTCTACATGAACATGAGAAAATCATTTTAACCAGTGGATCTATCATTCCTAGAGTCTCCCATTTCTTTGCAGGACATTCAAAAAGCAATGCTTGATCTTAAAATTGGTGAAGCCCTTGGTCCAGATGGCTATTCTATTGATTTTACCAATCCTTTTCAGACCTACTTTCCCCTAAACCTATTGAGTTATTCGATTCTTTCTTTTCACAGGGTCATAGTTCTGGAATGTTTGGTGAAGCCCCATTAATCCTATTTCCTAAACTGGATAAAGATCCCTCACATATCAAAAATGGTCGCCACATTTCTCGTATTAACTCTGAATAAAAAAAAAAATTGCCAACATTATTGCCAATAGATTGATAGGGGTAATTCCTAAACTTGTGAATGTAGATCAGGCTACATTAAGGACAGATTTTTTTATTGTTCTTTTATAATGCAAAACCAATACCAGAGATTGGTTTCTAAGCACAGGATCGGGATTCAAACCTGTATTGCGCAGCGTTGTCTTGCTTCCAAGATGAACGCTTAACCCTGAGCTATCCCCCTTGCTTCTTCAATTACCAAACTTATTTATAATATCCTTTCTTATGCACAAACATTGTCAGAGCCTCTTCTTCTCCTTACACTTGATGCCGAGAAAGCCTTTGACCGTGTCTCATGGCCTTTTATGTTCGAATCTTTAAAATGGCATGGTTTTAGTCCCACCTTTTCTACGTTTATAAAAATTCTTTATTCCTCACCCTCTACTCATCTTTTCAATAATAGTCCCTTTCCGCAAACATTTCCTATTACGGGTGGTACTAGACAAGGTTGCCCACTTTCCCCACTTCTATTTATTTGGGCCCCTTTTTTTGAAAAGATGACCTTTGATAATAATATTAAAGGTATTACTATCAAAGACAAGTCAATCAAATTCTCTGCTTAATCTGATATTCTTCTCTATTTATCTGAACACTCTTCATCTATCCCCTCATTGATAAAATGTATTGATGAATTTTCTGAAGTCTCAGGATATAAATAATATTTTGATAAATCAGAAATTCTTCCATCAACCAATTCCTGCACCGCCTTTAACTTTCCTTTATATGGTAGGAAATGGTGTACATCTTCCATGAAATATTTAGACATCCTTATATAATAAGATATCCCTTACACTTTATAGATAAGATGAATTCATTAACTAACCAATGGTCACTACTATTTATTTTCTGGTGAGGCCATCTTGACTCGATTCAAATGACACTTGGGAATATTAGTTTATATTTTCTTTCAATGATCCCAATTACTTTATCTACTGAGTTCTTTAAAAGAAACAACATTTTATTATCGAAGTTTCTTTGGAATAATAAGACTCCCAAAATAGCTCTCAATGAACTTAAAGCTAGTAAAGATAAGGCTGGAGTTAAATTCCCAGACTTTCCCAAATGCGAAAAAGTATTTTTATTACAAGTTACTACATCTTCATAATGAGTCATAACTATCAAATACTCCTACTTGGATTACATTAGAATCTAAACTAATTACACCCTTTTCACTATCTGATTTCCTTTAACCTTCCTCTTGGCCAGGTAATAGGAAATTACCTCTTTTGCATTCTATGAAAAACGCTTGGAACTATTTGTTGAATTGTTCATTTGTTGTACAAGATATTACCAATGCCTTTTGTATGGTTTAATACATTCTTCCCTTTTAAACCTAAATATTATTTATTGCAACAATGACATACGGCTGGAATTCATCAAGTCAATGACATATTTCATAATTATACAGCTATCCCATTCACCCACCTTTGTTTGCGTTTTAACCTTAATGCGGCTGATCACAAAGGATATACTATTCTGATAAATGTAACTGCTAAAGCTCTGCGTATTTACTCACAAAACATGCTTTCAAAACACATAGAATCGCTAATGCACTCTCCATCCGCCAAAGCATCTAAACTGCATTCTTTCCTCAATCAATCCAAAGAAAATGACCTGATTTACTCCAGAATCATTAGACAATGGGAACTGTATTTGAACTTGCATACCTCACCTGATATAGGTTAAAATTTGAAAATAATCTTTCACAACGTCAAGTGCAGTTAACCTCACTCATTCGCATTATTTTATTTTGCATAGAGTTTATCTGACAGCAGTTACATTATCAACCATTTCTAATGCTATTTCCAATGCATGCTGGTCTTGCAATTCACCATCAGCAGATGTTATTCATTCTATTTTTAAATGTGAATATGTTCATAACTATTGGAAAAAAATTTGAAAATATTTGCAATGCTCTCATTTCATGAACCAATAACTTTGGGGCATTTGATGGTTGGTGTTTTGGTTAATCTATTTCTGATGTCCATTCAATCTCCAGACCTAGTCTGCTTTTTTGTTTATATTGCTGTTCATCTAACTGCAGCAAATTGGAAAACCACACAAAAATTGACGCATAATCAGTGGTGGAATTATATCTGTTCTTTTCACAGGATTGAGAAAATGTATGCATTAACCTAAACAACTTAACCTAAATTTAACAACAAATGGAATCATTTTACTGCATATCGTACAAAGAATGATGCTACATCTTATATTCTACCATACTTCCCGTCCCCTTCATTCCTATTGTGTCCATCTGTTTATTCATTTTGTCTTTCCTTGAGAGTCTTAATTACTTAACTTCAGAAATTGTAACTACTTCTTAGTATAAGTATTTGATCTAAGAATACACATGATATTAATATTTAACCTTTCCTGTTACACTGCATTAAATGAACTCTTCTATACTATCAATTTGTTAATTCTCCCATATGTAACTTTGCTTATGACATTTTGAATAAAAATCATTTAACTTTAAAAAAGTGGGTGGATTTCACATGTGCGCCAGCAGTTCCTGCGGAGATCAGACCCACAGCATGTGAATGGTTCCAGGCGCCC
Organism: Ambystoma mexicanum; assembly: GCF_040938575.1. Lineage (NCBI taxonomy): Eukaryota > Metazoa > Chordata > Amphibia > Caudata > Ambystomatidae > Ambystoma > Ambystoma mexicanum. Next base: position 1,436,016,166 of record NC_090935.1, read on the forward strand.
CTCCTCTCCTTTACTGCTGTTTTTCTCACCAACCGTTGCAATGGAATGGGATTAGGTTTTGTAAATACGTTATGCACGGGCTTTAATACCTGGCACACAATTACTATCCACCTCAGAGGTAATTCTGCTATAATATGGTCCACTCTATTTAAACTACTGCTTGTAGGATTCCTTTCTTGACAATTTGCATAAGTGTCCGTGATTCAGAAAACCAACAATAGCCTGCATGTGGTTAAAAGTAGCTGCACCTTTGCTGTGGAAAGGGAGGAGAGAAGGAGCGTGTCCCATGGCCAAGTAACCCCCCGTCCCCCTTTTAATTACATCCTCACAATGTCGATGCTGGGCAGTTCAAGAGGATGTTGGCTTAACATAGTTTATTAAGAATTTAGAGCAGCAGCAATATTAACAAGCTATACAACGTTTCATTTCTCAGCTCTATTTATGGTATATTTGTTATTCATTTTCCAGTTTCCAGGTTTGTAAAGTATATTTAATGAGCAGTGAGATGGAACAAGTTACTGACCTGTAAGTCTTGTTCTCCAGCATGGGTCTTGCATGGATACACATGCTCATGCATATTCCCCGTCGGCAGGCTGGGAATTCTCTGTAAATATAAAGCAGTTTACCTTTAAGCTAAACAATGTGTGTCTCCTCTATTACCTATCAGTGACACTTTGGGCCATACTGCCCCGGCCAATGACACTTATCCTCCTAAGCTCCACCCAGGTGGCCATCTTCAGATCTGGTCACGCATGCAAAGTGGCAGTATGAACCAAGAAGAGCCAGAGAGGGCAAGGAGGGAGGGTTTACATGTAAATCCATTCAAGACCCATGCTGGAGAACAAGAGTTACAGGTAAGTAACCTGTTCCTGGACCTGTATCACAAGATCATGAATACAATTAAAGAGCAGTACATATACACAACCACGGGAGATGGCAAGGCTCACAGAAGCAATACACTTACCCGTGGAACAGACTCAACTCAAACCAACAGGTTGCGCGGCACTGCTTGACTGGCCTAGGACTCCTCCCTAGAATCCCTATTGACACAGTAGAATCTTGTGAAGGTGTGGCTAGACCTCCATGTAGTAGCCCTGCAGATGTCGAGCTGGAGAACAACAGAGAGCATCGCTGCGATGGCTCTGGTGGAAGGGGTTTTTGGCCGGCCTGGAGCGGTCTGTTGGTCAGACGATAGCAATGCATGATACAGCCGGAGAACCACCTGGAGACTGAAACTTAGGCAGGGCCTTCCCATGTCTCACAATTGCAAAATTGACAAAAATCTGAGAAGTCTTTTGAAAGTCCTTTGTGCGTGCAAGATAAAACTTCAGGGCACACGCAACGTTCAGTGAATGCAACACCCTTTTCGCAGGCAAAGAAGGATTCACAAAGGAAACTGGTAGAACCAAAGGCTTGTTTAGATGAAAATCTGATGGTACCTTTGGCATAAGGAGGTATGAGTCTGAAGAACCGCCTTAGCTGAGTGGAACAACAAATATGGAATTTTACAGGAGAGAACCTGTATTTCTCTGACTCGCTTCGGTGAGGTGATAGCCACCAGGAAGGCAGCCTTCCATGATAGAAACTTCAAACGGGCTTGATGAGTTGGTTCAAATGAGGCCCCATTAGTCTGCACAGTACCACGTTTAGCTCACACGCTGAGGCAGGAGCCTTCACCAGAGGGAATGTTCTGAAGATGCCCTTGAGGAACTCCTTAAAGAGCCTGTGCGATCACAGTGAGAGCTTGCCTGGAGTCCGGGTTTACCAGGATATGGCAGCAAGGTGCACCTTGATAGATGCATGGGCCAGGCCAGCAAAAGCAGGATTGGGAGAAGTTGTGGCGCCATCATGCACAGTGGAGAAATCTTTTGTGGTCGGCACCCCACTGTGAAGCGCTTCCACTTGTGTTTGCAGCAAGCAAGCATAGAGGGGGGCCCTAGCTTTTGCTACAATGTTCTTGCATTTCAAAGGTAGCGAGTAGCGATCAAATTCTAGGGCTCCAGGAGCCGGGCTGTGAGCCTCAAAGACCCTGGGTCATGGTGCAGGATTGATCCTCCTTCCCTGTAGAAGAGGTCTTGAAGTGGACTCAATTTGATGGCTGAAAGCAGCAATAGAGAAGGTCTAAGTACCAGATCTTTCTGGGGAACGCTGGTGCAATGGGGATGATCTTGTAGTGCCAAAGTCTGAGTGTGTGGATTACTTGTAGCAACAGTGGAACTGATGGGAAAGTGTATAGGAAGAGGCCCTTCCAAGGGAACAAGAAGGCATCCTCCAGACTCCTTGGCTGAAGATACCTGCTGGCAAACTTTTGACACTTTCTATTGGTAGCTTTCGCAAAGAAGTCGATATGAAGGAGACCCCACTTGCTAAAGAGATGAGACACTTGTGCCTGCTGAAGCTCCCATTCATGGCAGGACCGCAGATCCCTGCTGAGCTAGTCTGCAGTGGTGTTCTGGATGCCTGCCAGGTGAAATGGGACTAGGAACATGTGTTGAGTAATGGTCCATCACCACAGGTTCTGTGCTTTCAGTGAGAACGCGGGGAGTGCATCCCGCCCTGTCTCTGGATGCTAAACATGGTGGTGGTGTTGTCAGCTAAGAGCCGCATTACCTTCCCCCAGACCTGAGGCTGAAAAGACTTGAAGACTTCCTTGCTGCTCCAGGATGTTGATGTCCAACTCCCTTTCCCCGGATGCACAGTTCCCTGGTGTGAGAATGTCCTGTGTGAGCTCCCCAGCCCTCTAGGGATTCTTTGGTCGTGGCTGTCACCCGATATGCAGGGATCTGGAAGGGAGCACCCTGTGAGATATCTGGGCAGACTGGCCACCATTGCAGGACTTGACAGAATGTTCAATGGAGGGCGATCTTGTTGGTCTATGTGCCAGAGACTTGCTGCCTTCTGGCATCCAGAAACACTTGGAGGAGTCTCCTCTGCAGTCTGCAAAAGGGGACTAGATGGATTGAGGAGCACTTCATCCCCAGCAGGGACTTGATGGACTGGACTGTTGAAACACATGCTGTCGATAACCACTGGACCTTCCCCAGGGAGTTGCTCGACACGAGAGTGTGTTGAGTCAGGCACCCAGGAAAAGTGTGTTCTGAGATTGCACTACCAGGACTTCTGATAGTTTATTGAGAATCCTAGCAAAGCAAGGAACTGAAGGATTTCCAGGTGTGCTGGATTGCCAGAGTGCGAGAGCTGGATCGGATGAGCCAATAGTCCAGGTGTAAAGACTGGTAGGGGGTGTCTGTACTTCTGCTCTCTATATGGTAGAGGAGAGGCACAGAAGACCCCAGCCAAGATTCTCTATTATGGTAGCAATGGACGAGCAATCAAGGCCTAGCTTCTCAGGAGGTGATGCAGGCTGGTTCTTAAGTACAGTGTAGTCCCCGAAACCCCAAAAAGGAATGTCCATACACTGTATTACTGAAAACACAGTCTTTATATAATTAATATGCAAAGGTATGTACACGATCACAATAACGCACTTTGTACTCGGAAGTCAATAATGATAAATATATACAATTCTAAAGTGGTACCACCAATGTTATCAAATCTCATTAAAGTGCATCAACTGTACGGTTAAAATGTCACACAGATCAATAACGAGGAAACCAGCAATAGAGATAGGAAGGAACGCAAGATGGTTGAAACAATAGGCAGAACGCTGACCCCTACCAATAGGCACAGTTCTGTGTGTAATGTTCAATAGTCTTATTTCCTCCTATTAAGGTTTTACCCCCCCCAATGTACCTGGTGGAGTAGAAGATGCATCGACCGATCCTTCTTGAGTGACTCCCTTCAAAGCAGGAGCCATGGATCGTCGAGAGGCATCGAGGAACTCGGCGTTCGGTGTCGGTGAATCGACGGCCCTTCTTGAGTGCCCTCCCTTTAAAGCAGGAGTCACGGGTCATCGAACGTCTGACGGTGAACAGGTGGAACTATGGCAGTGAAGTGGCAGCTTTGTTCCTAGCGGTGCTCGTCGACGACAGAGCATTGGCGTCCTGCAAGGAAGAGGCGTGCGGGGCACCTCGGTGACGATAGTTCTGGACCGCAAAGAGATGAGGATGAACTGTGGCCCACAAGGGCTTCGAGTCGTCGGCGTCTCTGTGGTCCTTAGGTGGCGGGAAACCCACCGGCTGATGCTCCTCGGCGCCTCGACGGTCGGGCCTTCTCCAGCGGGATAAAGCAGGCGACGATGCAGACGAGAGCGTCCAATTATCAAATGAAGTTCTTAAGCAAATGGGAGCACGGTGGCTCCGGTCGGCGACGGTGCCGTCGACAGTGCCGGACAACAGTCAGAGTGCTTCTCTTTGAGATTCCGCGGCAGTCCCCGTCTCGGGTCAGCAGCCTGTCGAAGGTCTGTCTACCAGGGAGCCTCGGCAAAGATCAGCTGTGAACGATGGTCCCTCGTAGCTCGGAAAGAGGGCGCCTTACCAGGTCCTCTCTGGATCAGTCTTTGGAGGCACAGCAGCTTTCAGATTGTGAAGGAGAGCAACAGCAATTCTTCTCGTCCAGCAGGGCTTCAAGGTCAGCTTCAGTTACTCCAGTTACTCGTCGTAGTGGACTTCAGCTTCTGAACACGATTCCAAGCAGTGAGAGGTCCCCCGATATACTGTTGATCTCCCATTTATTCCGCTGGGTCACACTCAAGCATCCAATCACGACTAAGGGCATTCATGCAGGCAGGCAGCCAATCAGGCACACAAGGTATTCAGGCCCTTTGCTTCTCTCCAGACACTCACAACAAGTTATGTGTATTGGGACAAGTACCGAGCCATTCAACACTCCTAACTGCATTCATACCGGTTTCGGGCAGGGCTGTCTCAGTCATTGTGTCAACCACCAGATACTAGACATCCACAACAAAGAATACATATTCGTCACACACTCTATTCACCCGGGTCCCACCCACAGGAGGTACCCACAACATACATCACTGGGAAGGCTCCAGCTAGTCTGGCCGGGCCTTCATAACACCACCATATATGGCACTTCCACCCAACAGCCAGTCAGGGGGAAGGGACAGAGTCAGGGCTTCCTAGGACTTTGGGAAAACAAGGTAATGGGTAATAGAAAGCAAAAGGCCGCAGGGGCCATTTTGTTTTCCATCCGGAATCAACTGATCCCAATAGCAGGGCCGGGGTATCCCAAAATGGAGGATACTCCGTGCACCTGTCAAATTCAGCATGGAGCTGCCACCAGCCCATACCCTGCTCTGCGGGCCACCCACAGGTGCCCAAAAACATACACTATGGGCACAGGGTTGTACCCCCACCCATGGGTGCCATAAGGGTATCCCACGGGTCCGTTCACCAAACCAAAAGAGAGAGAGCTGCACCGCCAGGAGTCCCACATGAACTCCTGTGCGGAAAACACGACAGAACACACAATAAAAAGCAGTAAATGACAAGGATACGGAGGCCCTGTCCCTCCGATGCATTTCCAGCATCACATCAGGTAAGGGTAGACATGGATTCCTTTGCATCGCAGATGCGCTGCCACTGAGGCCAAGCATTTGGTGAATACCCATGGGTCCAACTTCAGGCTGAAGGGCTGGGCCTTGAACTGGCGATGGCACACTTGAACGAGAAAACACAGATACTTCCGGTGTTTGCCATGAATGGGGATGTGGAAGTAAGCCTCCTCCAAGTCGAGTGTCACCAGGAAATCCCCTTCCTCCAGCTGGTCGAGGATGTGCTGCAACGTGACCATCCAGAACATTTGTGATTTGAGGAACTTGTTGAGGTGTCGCCAGTCCAGAATTGATCACCACCTTCCAGACTTCTTTACCAGAAAGTATCTGGAGTACACTCCAGAGCCCCGGAGACACTGAAATACTGGTTGTATTGCCCGTACACTCCAGAGCCCCAGAGGCACTGAGGTGCTGGTTTTATTGCCCCTTTGCATAGCATGGCTTAAACCGCCTTTAGCAGCTGTGCCACGTGCAGTTCTTGTCATGTGATAAGAGGAATTTGAGGGCATTTCTCCCGGAATTTCAGTACATGCCCCTGCTGAAGGCCATCGAGAACCCATTGTTCTGTGGAGATCTTATGCCATTGATCAACAAATTGCGCTATGCGGCCTCCCACTGGGTTGCAGAAGTAGGGGCGCGGATCCTGGGCCAGTTCAGGCCTGCTTCGGCATCTGCGTACTGCAGGGGCGGCGACGACACTGATGCCACTGCCATAGACCTGGAAGCATCACCTAAAAGCCTCTGAGGTGGTTGAGCGCGAGGGCTGATTATAGGGGGGGTGAAACACTGATGACCTGGAGAATCGCCCCTTAGAAGAGTGAAAGGACAGCCTTCTCTGCTGAAAAGTGCCCAGAGAGCGGGCTGTCTCTGTGTCAGTATTAATGGCCTGTAGAGTTTCATAGACTGCCTTTCAAAACAAATTGTCTCCATCGAACGTCATGGCGATTACTTTGGTCTGCATATATGTGTGAAAGTTGGTGGCCTTGAGCAAACCCTGGTTGCGGAGACTCATATCACTGTTTATCGGGTAACAGTGATTGTCTGATCGGAAACTTCTTCACCTTCCTAGAACAGGATCAGGGCATTCGGCCTTCTTATCAGAAAGGAAGTTGAGGATGGGCCCCCAACTTATACCATAACTCCCTGTCATATTTTGACAGGTTGGCAAGGGCATTGGCAGCCTTGATGGTTGATGCCTCCATTGTGATGATGCATTATCCTCCTGCATCCAGCTTCTTTGCCTCTTGGTCCAGAGAGACCATAGACGAAGAAGAGGGTTTGGATGACCTCTTCCTCGTGGTGGCTGAGACTGCCGAGTCCGACAAGGGATGGGACCTGAGGCACCTACGGGCCAAGTCTGGAACCCAGTACTTTATTTCCAACCAGTCTCTTTTCACAGAAGTGGTATTAGGGACCTTCATGACAGCCAGGCCATCCGCCCATATGTCATCCAACAGGGGAACTGAGATGATGGTTTTAGAGGACTCCTGTTGTTCAAAAAATCAACCTTCCTTTTTCTTTTCCTCCAGTAACAGGTTGAACAGCTTGGAAGCCTTAGATATCATGGAGTGGAACGACCCGATCTCGTCCTGTGGAGAGGCCCTTGAGGGCATATCAACATCAGGGAGTTCCCCATTGGCGGGAAGGTAATTATCAAACTCATCCACGTGTATGCCGGTTGTGAGGGTATCCTTGTCAGTGTACATCTGAGCTACTTCCTATGCTACAGGGGGCAGCGCCACCGGCAATGGCCGAGGTGTAACAGGGGCCTTACGAGGCACCATCAGCTCCGCATGAGACGGCCTCAGAGGGCTCCTTGCCGGAACAGGGGTGGGTGCAATAGGCAGTAACTGCTGGTTTTCAACCACCAGTGTATGTGTAAGGTGGTCAAGATGTCCAAGGACATATCCCTAGGTGCAGGAGCTGGATCTGAGCGCTGTGGAGGGCTAAACGGCAGAGAAGGCTGGTGGGTCGGCGACCCCTGATGAGGCATTGGCACAATGGGCTTCGGCTCCCCTTGCCCCCTTTCCTGATTAGAGTAAAACCCCTCTGGCAGGTATTCTTCATAGCAGGTGTATATTGCTGGAGACCTCTTGAGGGAACCCAGAGGTTCCAGAGTAAAGAGAGGTGCAGCCTTGGTGGGTCTATAAGTCCTGAGATGGAGGCATGCACCTCGCCAAACCAGAGCCCTTAGGGAAAGAGGTGACGACTGGAGCCTGCGAAGCAGAAAAAGGTGCCGTCATCGATGGGACTGTCGTTAGAACCGCCGACGCAGGTCTAGGAAGTGAGGTAACATTCACAGTAGTAAAGGTAACGGTTATGGATGAACACTTACGTGTTGCAGCCATCAAAGCAAGAGCAGTCTTTTTAAAATGGGGTCATGGACGGGGCGACGGCCCTAGTGGATGAAGTTGTCAATGAGGCTCATGTCGATGATGGTGGAGCTGGTGACGAGTCATTAGACGATTTGCAATTCGACAAAGCCCTGTGTTTGGCCAATGTAGCCAGCAATTTTCTCACATACAGATGCCACCCACGTGCTGGTAGGCTAACCGTCGACAGAGCCGGTGACTGCAGCCGGCCTCACTCCTCACTGGGTCCAGCAGCCGCAGCGACCAGACGACGAATACGTTGGATCGTGTGACTTTGTCTTCTTTCAGATCTTCTTCAAGGAAGCATCCTCAAAGGACCTCAACCTCTTTATCTGAGGGAGCATGCTCTTTGGACCTACCAGTCCCGGAAGAGGCATATCTATGCCCGGATGCAGCATCAGAGGCCTCACCTTCTTTGAACCACGCCACCAACCTCCGATAGCGGTCCTTCAATGTCTTCGATGGAAAGGATTGGCAAATTGGACATCCGTCCGCATTGTGGTTGGGATGTAGGCAGTAAATGCACCTGAGGTGCCGATTCTCAATGAAGATTTTCCTCCGGCCGGGGTTCCCACAGGACCTGAAAAGATCTTTTTTCATGGCATCCGCCATGATGTCCAAGTGAAGGCCCAAGCCTGGCCTGTGATGCCACGAGTTGAAGATCTGACGATGGATTGAAGATCTCTCCCGGCAACAGGTCCCCCCCCGCCAGTAGTAATAACGTGACAGATGACAAAGAACTGATGAATTCTCACGAAAATAGGCAAAAAACAGCAAAAAGCTTTCGGTTTTCGAGGAGCGAAACATGAAGACTCCCAACACGAGGAATGTGCGGTTAAAATCTGAAAATGGAGCTTAGGAGAACGAGTGTCATTGGCTGGGGCGGTATGACCCAAAGTGACACTGATAGGCTATAGAAGCAGTTTTTAACTAAAAGCTAAACTGCTTTAAATTTACCAAGGATTCCCAGCCTGACAACGGTAAATATTCATGAACATGTGAATCCATGCCAGACCCCATGATGGAGAATATTGTGTCGAGGTTGGCTCTGTCTAGTATTAGGTGCAAAGGGTTTTGGCTCTTGCTGGCATGTATTTTTTTACTTTAGCCATTTTGACACAGTTCGTTGCCTAAGTGGACCGTTAAGGGTGGGCTTATTCATTAAACAAGTGGGTTTAACAAGGGGACATGGAATCAGGCCTGGAGGGCAAAGGATACAGGCATCATGGTAGGACATTTTGGCTACCGGAGATTAAAAAGGGGCGCTTTAGTGCTAATAAGGCCTGTGAAAGAAGGGTCAAGGGGGGGGCGAAGAGGGCATGCCTCGCTGAGGCATAGGGTGGGCAACGATTAGTAGAGTTGTGGACATTTGAGACATAGCATTATGGGTTACTCGGGTCAGGAATGTGGCCTATTGGATACAGGATACAGAGTCCAACAGATGAGCCTGTTTGAGCCCGACAGAGAGCAGGATCAGACATGGCGCGAGGAAAGGTGGGGAATGAGGAATTGGCATAGGAACCAATGAGAATGAAGGGAAAGGAGATCAGAAGCGGATGAACAAATTAAGTAATGACATTGGAGGATGTGAATGCGAGCTGTGTCGCGTGCAGAGCAGTGCCCCCCTTGCACCAATAATACTTAACATATGAATGGGGGAATAGTATATGATCCTAGTGCGGGTGTAATTTCCACACAGCTGCATTAGGATGGCCTGGCCAGCATAGCATTATGCCTGTCACCTGCCCCTGCTGTGTAACTGACATGATCAGCCGATATGTGCATGCGAAAGATGTTCTGCACACGTGTGTCACCAGCTAAATAAACCTGTGCAGGTTTGAATCCTCTGAGCGGATTTTGCTCCGTCCGTACCAGCAACCACATATTCGCGCTGGTATAGGAAATCACACAGCACCCTGCATCCAACACCGACAACTGAAAGTATAACATTAGAGAACTATTTATCGCTGCCAAAAATTATGATTTGCGTGCATAGTATCATGTAATGTCCTTCTCCTTCAATGCAAAACACTGTTTTTCGTGTATGTTTGGAGAACGGTGTGTTGACCTCTTCGACAATCTCCGTGTGTGTGTGGTGCTCCTGCTACAATAAACACACGCAGTAAAGAACTTCATGGCTCCCTGGAGGTAGGCCTTTGCTATATCTAAAAAAAATACAAAAACATGTGCCACTGGCCCTGTATCAAATCCGTCCAATAAGAAGGGAATGGAAGGGTGTGATGGAGTCTGTTCCTGTCCTAGGGAAAGTAAACAATAACATAATGATTCGACCGAGTATTTGTAGCTATAATTGACTTTGGAACTATATGAACTGAAACTGTCTTACTATTTGCAAACAAGCTAAACATAATCTGGCGTGTTGCGTATTTGAGGACTTTCCAAAAGGCCTAGTGAGGTTATTTGTCTACACACATCAGTGTAGTAATCGTATAGTTATCATCTGTGTAAACCCCTCTTGTATTTAGCATCATTTTGCTATTTTATGTCCTAAATAAAAACCTGTTTGGTGTAAATGTCGAAACTGCAGGGACGTCATTTGGGGGTCACCAGAGGTTGCAGCTGCGACCTCTGTGGTCTCCCTTGCGTCCTCTAAAAAAAAACTTTAAAAAAGAAGTTTTTTTAAACATTTTTTTTTATGCAAGCTCCTGGGCTGTGCCCAGCACCATGTGGCTCTTTACTTCTGGAGTGGCTGGCCTTCTTGTTCAGGCCCCTTAAAAAAATAAGAAAAATAAGAACAGGAGTGCCACGAGTCAAACACTTTCAGCACTGACCCTAAATAAGAAAGAATAGGAATACCAAGTAATGTGTCTTTCTGGAATTCTATACAATAATTGCTAGACTCATTAAAGGTTTATTTCAGGCATACTTCAGGGGGTGAGTCACTGATTTAGTCTGTTCTTAAACGCCTCAACTCAGCCTTTCATCCTTCTGAGGTCAATAAATGAGTACCGTATTGGGTGTATATTTTTTCTATATAAAGCGCTTAAGCGTAAGTGCTATATAATAACACATCAATATTATTTGGTCATGGACGTCTGCTTGCATTCACAGTAATTTGGTAATATGGGCCTATACACACTGATCTTAACGATACAAATGGCGATCCATTCTTGTATCAAATGTACATCACATTATAGTGATATCGTAACCATATTTTTCGTAGTGTACAATGCTATGTGATGCCACTTCCTGTTTTGTCAACGGGTGAAAGGTCGTGTTCCATCGCTTCCCGCGATATCACTTCAGGGTGGGGTCAAATGACATCACTTCCTGTGATGCCATCAGGGGTCAAGGGTCATGTGATGTCACTTCCGCTACCCCTGGCATTTTGTTGAAATGACGTCCCTGCCAAACTGTTTGTGCACTAAATATTTCTAACTACTCACATCCCTACAGGGAGGTACTTGATGCAGTTTATGAGTTAATTACATGCACGGTAGAAAGCTGAAGACACGAGTTCAATTCTGGCTTCTGCTATGTGGCCAACCTTCACCACGCAAGCTCAAAGCACAGAGCAGGGCCATCTCAGCACTTCATCGTACCGAGGTCCATACATTGAGAGCCATTACATCGGGTAATAAGACACTGAGAAGCAGGGAGAATCTGCATAATGTGCTAGTTAGGCTCCCATGATTACATGAATTGGCTGAGAGAAGTCTGGCACCTCAGTGTGGTGTGTCACCCCTCCTGCGAGCATGGTATCTCCCAGGGCTTGTGATAAGGTCCCATCTTAGTGACCATGTGACGTGAAATAATAAAAGGGACGAGCCGGCTCCGGCTCGTCAGTCAATGCAACCGGACTGCTGCTTTGTGTGTTTTTGCAACGTGATGCTGGCGCTGCGTGGCTGGCAGAGGGTTTGTTACTGCAGGGCCCTATGCCTGGATAGTGCCCTTGTTGGGCAACGCTGTCCCTGATGCGCTGGTCACTAGGGTGTCAGAGAGCCCCTGCAGGGCAACTCTGTTGCACTGTGTTCCAGAGCCCCTGCCGGGAACGTCCGGCTCCAGTAGCCTGGTTGCCCCCAGACCATTGTCCGGGTCTGTGTGATCACGGTCCATCAGGGTGATCCCGGCAACAATGGATGGTGGGTGCCCCCACCACCCCACGAGCTGGCTCATGTGCCCGAAGGCCAGCCCACAACTGTTCAGGTCACCGTGTGTGCTGGGTGCCCCCAGCCATGGTCGGACTGGCCTGCGTGACAACAGCTCCAGCCACAACACTCACCACTGTTGCATAGCTTTAAACCCATAACTTTATTTTAATTTTCTTTCACGTTAAGCTAATGGCTATATAGTATATTCCATCCCATTCTCTTCCCGTATTAATTAAAAAACCATGACTTGATATGTTTGCAATGAGCTTCACCTTCGAAGAATGAGTGTTGACTTGACACGTGCAATTAAATCCGTGCTGACGCAGCTATTTTGATGTGACTCGTATGCGGTCAAATCAAACAGGAAGCGATCTACATTGACGGGAAGTCCAAATAAGACCCAGAGAAGGTGACTTATGAAAATATGCAATGCATTCCAGAGCGATGTTAGTTTAAGGAGAGACATCAAACAGTGAACATGGTAACTTTGACAAGACATCCAATACTGGTGGGTTTGCAGTTCCTCAGCGCCACTTAAGAAAAGCCCAGCCAGAAGCAACGGTGCAACATGATATGCGGAGGTCGCTGCGACGTGGATACATCGACAGTGTTTTTTCAGGGATTTTTTGGTGACAGTTTTTTTGTCCAAAAAGCTATTTGAAAAATATGGGGATGGTGGGTAAGAAAATATAAGCGGCAGGAGGGGGGAAATAGGGAGTATGTAATAGGGGAGGCGAGGGCTGGGGTAGCAAATCCCTCAAATATAAAAAATGTTGGTGAGCTTTTTGGGCCAAAATCTCATCGAAAAAAAACACTAGGGATGTAGGGACATAGAGCTGCGGAGGTCATATGCTATGTTCTGTTCTCGGTGCACCAATAAGATATAGCTATTGGTGAATTCTTGAAATGACTGACCTTTTGCCAGCAGCTGGAATGTAATATAAACTTTAATCAAAATTGGTGACACATATGTAGAGAGCAAGGCAAATAAAGACCATCAAATTATCTTAGTTCTGATAGGGGAAATCTTTACTTAGTCAATGTTTTCGATGCGCTCTTCAACTTTAAGGTATGAAATGGCAGCCATCTTCCATATCTTTTTGGACATGGTCAGTAAAGAGAATAGCTTTATTCCTACAGAGAGAAGTTGTTAAATGAGGACACTCTTGTGCTGTTAGTCACTTCTATGGTAGGAAAATACTGCCTATTACTCCTGAGTGAGGGAAGCCTTAGACCGTGAATCTCTGCACACCAAACCTCTAAACAACCTGTGCATAGCATTGTCTCGGGCACCAATGAAAAAGTGGCCCACAGTTACCCAAGGGGTTGGTGGTTGATAAAATGTGATGCAAATTGTGCATTTTAAAGACTATTTATGCAGTAAAATTGGTCAAAACAACTAGCCGCATGGTGAAGTAACTTATCAAACTGGCCCACGTGGGCAAAAAAAGTGGCCCACCTTGACCAACAAAAAGTGGCCAGCTCCAGAATTTTGTGTTTTTGGTTTGGGCATTGCCGCATTGCCCTGTAAAACAGTCTGAGTCTAGACACATAGCTTTTCTGCAGTGGCATCAATCTTTGCAAATTGGAGCTGCTCTGGCATAACGAGCAAAAAGAAAAGTAGGATTCCAACCTCGGTCTGATGTTATTGTTCTGCACTTGTGTACCAGATAATGATGGAAGCCACCTGGAGGAAGTGGATGTTGATAGGATGACTCAATACTTTATGCGCTTACCTAACAGATCTGTGTGTAATCTGCAGTCACTGGGTGGAAACACAGCATTGGCAACTCTGTCTTTCATTCTTCTAGGTCAATCAATCGAGTACCATTCAACTGAGCAATACTAGGACATAATGACATTCTAAAACAGCACCCAGCAGAAGGAGACATCCAGTATGTAGGGTTATATAAAAATGTAATATTATTATCATTATTTTATGTTAAAGCTATTCTGACACATTGAAGTTCCTAATACCTAGTTCCCACAGACATGTCCTCAATGAGTCAGCTGTGAGACTGTTTCTCCAGTGTCAGCACTCTTCTCTATCGCGCTTCCTTCTGTTAAGAGAAGAAATAGTCAGCATACCCAGAGGTCGTCCTTTTAGCCACTTGTTTGGGCAGTGAGAAGTGCTCTCTTTCCTAGCCTTTAAGAAACGGCCATTAAATGACCACACATCTTTATTCCGGTGTTACACGTGAGATCTTGGATGCGCCATCTGTGTCCAGGAGCTCAAGTCCCCATTCAGATTTTGGCAAGAAGTGCACTAATTGCAAGGCCTTTCTACAATGACAGGACATTGAGCAAAACACAGTGCTGATGTTAGAAGCCCAAATGGTGTTCATAAATTTTGGAACTGAGATACCAACTAATTACAGAAAAACACTGCCAAAACGCTGAAAAATAGGGTAAATAGCACGGCGTAAGCGTTGATGGCTGAGTAAATCATGAAAGCAGTATGTAATCTTAAAATATGAGCGGGAACACTCAAAAATGTCACTGACCCATTTAGAAGCCAGCATGTAACTAAGGCAACAACAAAAAAAGGCTGTGTGGGCTGCACTGTTTGTAGACGTGTGGTACTTTTGACAGACTTTTCAATTAGGACTCGTGCATGAACACCGGAACAATCAAGCATAGTCAAAAAATAACTATTAACAGGAAGATCAGGAAGCCAAGTAGATTTTATTCTGAAAAATGTACTATCCACAATGTAGTTTCTTAGTTTCATTAGCACCCCAGTCAATCAGGAGGCTTGAAACGCGGGCTGAATGTTTGCCCACGTTCCAAGCCACTAGACGGCCGCCTCCCCTGCCTGCCATCTTCCCCCACACCCGGACCTCTTTTTAAAAATCCCCCCTCCCTACTTACCTCATTGCGGCGGCAGCCCTCGTAGCCGCCGCTGCTTCCTTTTTTCCTTTCCACATGTGTGAGGACGCCATGGAAAGGGAAGAGGGGCTCTGTAAAGAGCCCTGCCTTCCCTTTCCATGGCAGCCATCTTTGATCAGTCTTTTCATTCCTGTAATGGGACGCCACGAGGCGACCCGTTCACGGAACAAAAATACTTTCAATTAGCCCCGTCCCAGCCCATGGGATGAGTGCTAATGGCGTTAAGCACCCGTTCCTAGGGCTGGAACCTTCGCTCGGGCCTTTAACTTGGGCCGCCGGGCCGTTACACCAGTTCCAGCCCTAGGAATGGTTGCTTAATGCCACATTAAAATGTGTATTATATAGTTACTTTTTATCATTCGTGAATAATTCAAATGCAAATCTATTCTTCTCATTTATGAAACCAGATTTGGAGCAAGGTTATTAATACCGACCTCCATTATAGAGTCAGATGTTTTTCATGTGTGACCATAAACCTTACATGCAAGCTCATCTGATGAAACATGCACAGTTTGCTCACTGCTAAATCTAGCATCCACAGTAAAATGCATGGATTTTCGATTCCAGGATAGCATGCTAGCAAGCTACTCTACCTAAGTCAAAGTAACAGGATGCATATAAGCCTACCTGCCAATGTATTGGTTTATTTAATTCCAAAATCCAATAATTTAAATAAAAGGAAAATGTTATGAAGTTGCCTGCATTATTTTGGGGACATCTCGTGGGATGAGGGGCCAGGGTGGTCTGGTAAAAATACCCTTGTCACCCCATATTGGTCCTTGCCAGTGAGCAGGGAACCACCGCATACATCACTAAAATACTACATGTTCTATAATGGATTTACAGTGGTCTGCAGTGGGTCACATGTTCGCCAATGCAGTCTACTAATGTCCCGCAAAGAAACAGCCATGAACGGAGAAAGACAAGTTTCAGCACAGTACTAATTACAGCAGATAGTACTCAACAAAGATGCAGGCACGGGGCTGCTCTTGAACATCTGTGCCCATACACAAAAACATGAATGTCCCAATATACAATTTCAAATAATTCTTTTAATGTTGGGGTCTAACACACTAGAATTTAGGGAAGCCAATCCAAATCCTTGCAAAATCAGACCGCTCAGGTGCAGACCTTTGACCCAAACCCATACCGTAGGGGGGGGATTCCAGCTTATTTAACCCCAGCCCTGTAGAAAGTGGTTATGAGTCGTGGGTATAGTTTTGAGCAAGTTCGTGTTTCAAGAGAGGGGTGGAAGAAGGAGGCTGGATGGAAAGAGGACACTGAGAATATCAGGAGGTGAATATCAGCAGGTGGGTATAAGAAGGTGGCATGGGAAGAACATCAGGAGGTGGAATAAGGAAAGTAGCAAGTGGTGGCAGGATATGAACATCGGGAGTTGGCAGGAGGAAAATAGCAGGAGATTATATGACAAATAGCATGAGGTGTCTGAGACGCACGAGGAATGAGTTGGTAAGAATTGCCCAAGGCAGTGTGTAGGGGGGGACCCCAATCAGAAGGGGGTGAACCAACTGTGGCATACCAGTCGGGATGGCCAGTACCAGAAAAGGAATAGAGCGAAAGGTACTGAGGGTAGATATCAGGACCCTGGGGAAGAGAGGTGATAAAGCCATTGTAGGCTCATTTGTGGAAACTGGAGCTTTCAAACCCTTTTCTGTTAGAAAAAGTAGGGATGCTCCACCTGGTTCTACAGCAAGTGGCAAAGGCACAGCAAAGTCTTCACCATCTGCAGGAGAAGAGAAAATCTGGAGGACTTTAGCGAGAAAGAGCCACAAAAATGGTGCGTGCTGAGGAGTCACCCAGAATTGATGTCAATTTATGAAGACGACCTTGAAACTGGTGCATTTGTTTCTCAAGGAAGGGCTATAATGATCGTTTCTTTGAGTTTTTCCCAATGAGGAGCGATGGGGCTTACAAAAACGTTTTCCTAATTTTTTTTTAAATATTGGCTCTTGTTGACTGCACTCACTTTGGCATAAAATAAGCAAATGTGGTGGACTAAACGGGAGGCTGCATGGTGGGAACATGCAGTTGCTGGGCCAAGCAAAATGGCCAACCCAGCAGCAAAGGCTGCAATAGCTCCAAAGCTTTGGAGGAACACTGCAGATGCGAACCCAACTCCTGAATGATAACATGCCACTGCAAAGGTTGGCCCGAGGCATGCCTTTCCACAAACCCAAAGGTTCTTGAAGGACAATATATGTCAAGTATTTGAGAACTGCTCCTGGCAACTCCGCTGCAACTGCTCCCAGAATAATGGCCTACCTTAGAAGACGGCCACAGAACTCCCTCATGAGACTGCAGGGAAAAACAAGGGCAAGGCTAAACAATGGTGTGTCGGGCAGGGTAGATATGCTTCTGGGGAGTGCAGTGGTAGCAGGGCCCTACAAACAAGAGCCTGAATGTTGATGAACAAGCAACACTCCTCTAGGCTGATTATCCTCGCTTTGGGTTAAAAGGGGAGCAGACACGCAGGAGTACTGCTATAGAGGAGTTGAGTTGAGGTTTTGATTTGTAGCGTGCATAGCTCCTCTGTGAGGGAAGCAGAGACTGTATCTGGGTGCAGATGTTTATTAAAAGCAGAGGATCGCATGATAAAAATTATTTTCAAAAAGTGTTTTGAGCTTCTTTCGAAAAAGAAAAAAAGATGAAGAGGAAGTGTGTTCCAGGCACCAGGACAAAGCACAGAGAAGCACCGATCACCTCGATGCAGAAAGCGTGATACAGGTACTACCTGCAGATTTTGAGCAGCAGAGCATAGGGTTCGTGTTGGATGACAGCGAGTAAGCTTTGTGAGGGGTATTACCCAAATTGACCTTCTGCACAATTGACCTTTATATTATTTTAGTTTTTTTATGTATATGTATTTGGTTGGTTTTGGTTATAAATAATATAAGGGGATTAGGTAGGGGGTTGCGGGGGTTTTTGGATTGGGTGAGGGGCCGCAGGGGGTTTCCCCCGCATATATGTCCTAATTGACCTTCTAAATTAGGTCAATTCTCCCAAGGTCAATTGTGAAAAGGTCAATTAGTATACAACCTCGTGAGGATGTAGGTGGGATGGAGGCAGTGGAGGCACTTAAACACGAGACAAAGGATCTTGAAAAGGATCCTCTGCTGCACTGGCAATCAGCGAAGTGATCTACGATAATGGAAGACAGGTGCAGACTTTGCCAAATGGAAAAGAAGTCTGATGGCTGCATTTTGGGCAACCTGTAGGCGATAGATTTGATTTGCTGGAGTCCCTGCGACAGTAGCATTACAGTTGTCAAGTTTAGAATGTGTCGGCAATGCAATGATTACTGGTCTGTCTTTTTCCAGGACCCAAGAGAGAATGGGTCGCAGAATTCTTAGCCGCTAGTAAATAGACTTTCCTGTCTCATTGACCTGCTGATTGAACTGCAAAATACAGGCAATATTCTTTACTTTATGCTTATAGGAGATAGGAAGCTCAAATAGAGCAGGACCGGGAGGGAGATGGCAGGGATCAGTCAGGAGATGTTTTGTGCAAAACAGAATGACCATGGAGGTGAGTTATGGCGCGGCAGGAGAATGATTCATTGTCTCCATCTCTCAGACAAGGCTATGCTGGAAGAACCAAGGGAAGGGCAGCCATCCTTAAACCAGTGCAGCCAACAAACGGATGATCTGTTTATTCTCCTGCTAGAAGTTGCATTGGGGCTGGAAGGCAGGCTGCCAAGTGGTCCAAATTGGAAGAAGGTGGTATGGTGAATGCAGGAGACAGAGTGCAGGCATCAGGTGCTGGGGACAGGCTCCTGAGAGGAAGACTGACATCTGGTGGATAATTCACTACATAACTCCCCATTTCCTTATTTAAAAGGCATAGAATGCGCAGTGGCCTCTGTCTGATTCTTGTGAGAGCCTGAGAGACACACATCATAACAAAAAGTGGTTCATATTAATGCAAAGGCCTGGATTGATGGGTGCATTGCAGGATTCAGGTGGTATAAGGGGAATAAAACTGCTAAAGACATTAAAGTGAGGCTATCTCAGGACAACTGCAAGCTTTCAGTAGAAAGTCAAATCTGGTTGAATTGCAGGGACCTAGTGGAGAACGCTTGGGGAAATAGCCATTGGAGCACAGAGACATCATGTAAACGCTCTAATAGATTCGACATCCAGACATGTTATTGGTGCTAAAAAGGCAAACATGCAGGTGATACCCAAGGGACCCTTTTAAGAACCATTTCATAATGGGTGCTAGTTAATAATCAGCTCATAGACCTTCCTGACATTGGTACCCTATGCAGGCAGTATTGCCACTCCTGGCATTAAAACCAATAAGCATTGTCAAAGCCAATAGATTGGCCTTTTGTGGATGCATGGGATAGGAAGCTGCCAAGGAGGGCCATATTGGTACTAACTGGCCATAAAATGGCAACAGTTTAAACATGGTGTGAGTACCTGTACATATAATGTAAGTGTCTGGAACATGCCCATCTCTTATCTATTCACGAGTCAAAACCGTTTGCTCTGCTGATGCTTGTTTTTAACAGGACTTCAAGTGCAAATGCGAGGATAGATATATTGCTTATAAATCAAGTGGCCGAAGGCACACTTGGTTAAGCAATTTAACGACCGCAGGAGCTCATCGTAAATTGCCAGAAAGAGTACTAAGAGATGGCACTCGCTTGGCAAATATAATAGTAAACAGGTTAAAATATCACGCAAGCAGTTGGTTGTTTTCTGCAACACTTGCAGGGGAATCTTCATCCCAATCTGGAACCTTTTCTATAGATACCAACACACTTTTTGCTAGGCAATAATACACTCACTAACTTTGCACGTGGTGCTCCGCAATGTGAGCCCATTCAGTGCAGAAAATGTTGCTGTGACCGGTAAAACCAAATGACGGATACAAAATGGTCCACGTATGCTCTGGCGAGTACAGCTTGAATTCGACAAAATAATATGGGCCCTGAGGGATTCGTTGCAGCCACATGCATTTTGAAGTCACGAATAACAGTTTATAACCCCACGAAGCAAAGACGCGGGTGTTTCCGAAGCTCAGATCAGAGAGTCCCCCAAGTGCTTAAGTGTGTGCGCTGGGCTGCGAACAAAGCTGTTTTTCTTTCTCGAGGGGTAGAGGCAGGCCGCGGCCTAGTTGCCAGGGTTCCAGCAGCACAGGTGCGACCGGGGCCTTGTAAAATATTAACTCTGCTCCCAGTGTAAACACAGAGGAAGGTGCCCAGGCCGCACCTGTTGTTTGTGTGGCGATACTGGCGGGAGCAGCAGGGCTATCAAAGTGCAGGCAACAAAAACAAAACTATGCCGAGGAGCAAAACACCACAGCTGCAGTTTGAGTGGACAAAAACGAAATTCAGGTTTCTGTGAACAGACTCACCCCCTCTGCCCCAGCTCCAGTGGCCTTTTATATGCAGATCCCATTCCCAAAAGCCCACTTCGGGTGTGCCTGCTATAAGCCACTCCACTCTTGCAACTGATACTATTGAAAGACTGGAGGCGTCCTATTATGCATTGGATCTTCTTTATTATATAACAGTTGCACTACATTTTTTAGTCCATAAACCTTATAACATATAGCAAGCTAGGTTGAGGCATACGAACAGATCATGACTCATAAGCAAGCAATAGCAGAGCAACAAAGCACACGAGAGCACTGCCTTAAAGGATAGTTCCGGGACTTTTTTTTTTATTGTCCCTACGGGTCGGCCATGTGTTTGTAAGCATAAATCGGTAGATCGTAGGAAACTTTCCTATGGACCTTACCCGACTTTTCGCCCATTATCGCACTCGAAATCAGCCTCCATTTTGTGATAATCCTATCATTTCGCCGCATCGACCTGGCTCACCTGCCTTTGCGGCACTAAATCAAATCCCCCGCCCCTGAGCCTGACATCAGCAGACGCGTACTGCCCATTTCAAGCACGTCTCGTGTCAACAATCGCTGCGCCTCAGCTATTGACGTGTTGCCATGGAAATGGCAGGACGCCTCTTTCCCCAATAAGTATAAACAGACCGTTTCACAACATACAGCAGCAGATTTTCGATTCCATTACTCTCTCTGTGTTACTTTGAGTATTCTGTGACTCGTTTCAGTGCTCTGGTCAGCTACCTTCGCCGCTTGTAGCCCGTGTGAACACCTGTACCATCTCTGTAAATTATTTTACTATCTTTACCGCACAATGGCCACAATAATGCCGTATATGTACGAGCCCGAGTACACCGAGGAGGAACTACTGGAAAGGCAAGCACGCGAAAACGATGGGGATTCGGACGGCAGTTGGGAGGACCAGTCAACGGATGAAGAGCCTGGACCATGTCGCATGGACGGCGTCTCCACCTGGTGCACGTGCAATCGGTGCGAGCTAATGCCAACTGAGGAGGAGAACTGCTGCTGCCGTGAAAATTCCGGGTGCTTGGCCTACATTTCGGAAAGCGAGCAAAGTCTGCAGGAAGGCGAGCAAAGTCCGCAATGCATCACCGAGCTGCCAGAGTTCAGGGAAGCCTGCCTCTCACGGACAGTGTTGAGGATGATGATGGTGCTTATGCACGAACTTCGTGGCACTGTTCGTCCGCGTAATCCGAGTAACGAGTAAGTATACTCTGTTTGTGATGTCAGTGATGCCACCACTATTTCATGGTCGTCTCCCACATATAAAATTACATTTACATATCATTCGAACGCATGTAAATTGGTTCCATATAGTGCATTTTCTAGATATAATTTTTTTCTAAGAAAAATGACATGTGTTACCTGAATCGACATTGATAAGAAAGTTTGGTCAGTTTAATACAGTTTGCATCTTTTTTTTTCACAGGTGGTACAGGCTGGTGGCCTATCGTTGCTTCACTTGGTGGCTTCACGGGAGGCTCGGACACCGCGTTCGGAGAGTAATACCTGCCTGTGCGGTACTTGCCATTAGACAACATTTCCCCAGTGACAGTGGACAATACCGCGGATTTTCCCTCGATGTGCTGCAACCTCAACTTTACAATGTGTAATGTTTATTATTTATGTTTAATTAAAATCTAAAATAAAGCCCAACATATATTTTAACAATGGTTGTTTTGATTTTTTAAATGAATCTAGTGTGTCTCCGTTGAATAGCCTTCCAGTGCCTTGTCTTGTCACACCACATGTCTCCGGCCAGCATCCTCCCTCACGCTGGCCGCACACCTTCAATCCACATAACCGTTGAACCCATATATGCAGCAGTCATACATATATTATTTTGTGGGTTGGCATCAAGCGTTGGCAATAAAAAGCTGTTGGATTTTATTGATACAAAACATGGTTATAGGTAAATAATAAATATGGTTGATCATAATAAATCCTCTTTTTGGGCACCGGGTACAGAGATGACCGCCATATATTCTCCTGGGAGGGTGAGGTATTTATAAACTCACCCCCCTGCCTTCCATGTAGTAGATCCTGCAGCCATCCTCTTACATTCAGTTAGATGGCCTCTCCTTGGTGAGGCCCTGCGGCAAACGGGTCTTGTCTGCACGACCACCGCCCCAATCCACCCCCCGCCCTATCAAAGGCAGTTCGCACCGGGGTACTTGCGCTGCTGGCAAGTGGAGCTGTCAGGGAGCGATAAAGGCCAAGAGGTGCCAAAGACCATGTACACTTCAAAGTGGTCTATAGAGCATGGGTTGTTGTTCCCATGTCTACCTCCAGACCCCGTGTCTCCTGCCAAGCATCCCCCTCACGATGGACGCCCCCCTGCAATCCACATAAGTGTGTCTCCATTCACAAGTCTTCCTGTGTCTTGTCTGCACGACCACCGCCCCGATCCACCCCCCGCCCTATCAAAGGCAGTTCGCACCAGGGTACTTGCGCTGCTGGCAAGTGGAGCTGTCAGGGAGCGATAAAGGCCAAGAGGTGCCAAAGACCATGTACACTTCAAAGTGGTCTATAGAGCATGGGTTGTTGTTCCCATGTCTACCTCCAGACCCCGTGTCTCCTGCCAAGCATCCCCCTCACGATGGACGCCCCCCTGCAATCCACATAAGTGTGTCTCCATTCACAAGTCTTCCTGTGTCTTGTCTGCACGACCACCGCCCCGATCCACCCCCCGCCCTATCAAAGGCAGTTCGCACCAGGGTACTTGCGCTGCTGGCAAGTGGAGCTGTCAGGGAGCGATAAAGGCCAAGAGGTGCCAAAGACCATGTACACTTCAAAGTGGTCTATAGAGCATGGGTTGTTGTTCCCATGTCTACCTCCAGACCCCGTGTCTCCTGCCAAGCATCCCCCTCACGATGGACGCCCCCCTGCAATCCACATAAGTGTGTCTCCATTCACAAGTCTTCCTGTGTCTTGTCTGCACGACCACCGCCCCGATCCACCCCCCGCCCTATCAAAGGCAGTTCGCACCAGGGTACTTGCGCTGCTGGCAAGTGGAGCTGTCAGGGAGCGATAAAGGCCAAGAGGTGCCAAAGACCATGTACACTTCAAAGTGGTCTATAGAGCATGGGTAGTTGTTCCCATGTCTACCTCCAGGCCCCGTGTCTCCTGCCAAGCATCCCCCCTCACGCTGGACGCCCCCCTGCAATCCGCATAATGCCACGACATATACACGTCATTCATTCACAAACACACCCCTGTTTCGAATTCTTTATAACCCACTTCATATTTCTAATGAGAACTTCTTTGCGCTTTGCTAGTCAACCCGTGAAGGTGCTGGTTATCTGCTCTTCGTCTCTGTGAACTTCCGTGACCACTTTGAGCAAACTCGTCAGTTTGCAACCTGTGAACTGCTCCCTGTTCTACGACAAGAAACTACTCTGATCCCTGCATCTAACTGTTTGTTCGTCAAGGTAAGTCCATGTACCATAATCATTTTGCGTCCAATTTTTTAATTTATATCTATTTGCTAGTAGTCATCAAATTGCATCCATGTTTTCTTTTCGTTCACGACAGTACATGCAAGGAACTAGTCACATGTTCTGAGTTTAGTCAAATTACTTTTTCTATTTTTTGAAAGTTATTGAAATACTTATCCGCATGTGAATAACGTGTATAGTTCCAAGAACCAAAACGGACCTTGCATTGAACCTTTTATGTGTCATTTAATGTTTTAACACATTGGTATTCGTAGAGAATTGTTGATCTTTACTTTTCAGAACTTTCCACAATGCCTGCCTGTTCCATTGGCGGTTGCCCTTCGAAGACCCATAACAAATCTGAAGATACTATAATGCATGTTTTCCCTAAGACAATAGATCAGATAAGAGAATGGGTCCGATATTGCGGATATCCAGCCTCTGAGCTAGAAAGTAGAGTCCTAGAAGTCTTTGCGGACAAGAGGGGTGATCGATACCGCATCTACAGCAGGCACTTTAGCCCAGACATGTACTCCACATCATTGCTAATAAAGAAGAAAACACCGCGAGCGAGGCGAAAATTGCTCTCAACCGCTATTCCCACTCTATTCGTCCACATCCCTCCACTGGTGAGTCAAGTTTACGTATTTGTCTCTAGGCCTTGCGGTAGTGTGTAGCATTAGCTAACAATAATTTCCCCATTTATGTATCCACTCAATATGAAGGCGGAAGATTCTCCATCCGTGTCGTTATTGCAGTCATCAGCCACTTCAAGCGCCTATCGGGTAATCTTACTTAGCTACTCTGACACTGACTTGTTTTAGGCATGTAAATCAATAGTTTTAATTGATCGTGTAATTATTTTACCTAATGGTACACCACAGTACTCGTCCTCTAGTCTTTGTTTTCAGTTATAATTATTGTTATCCAAAATAATGCAAGTACTGTCTTTCAGGGAGATGCTGAGGAGTCCAACGCATTGACGACAACCGTAGATGTCACTCAGATGCTCGAGGTACGTTTCCGGACAGTTCCATCGATGGAGATCATCAGATCTTGCATTCTTGTAGCGTGATTGTTACACACAATGTTTCTTTCGTTTTTAGCCATTGGTATGTCCTTCTGTCGTCGCCCTCCTATGTGTCTTCTTTTTTCAATATTGTGTTCATTACTAATGAAAGTCCTATGTTTCAGGGAGTCGATGGAGCATTAGTCCAAGAAGAAGGGGGAGCATGCAGTTACGGGTCGGCGCAACAGCTTGCAGAAGTGTGCACCGCAGTTACAGCGTCCCTTGATGTTCTTATGCATTTCGAGGTATGGATACTGACAGATCAATCATGCGAGATCAAATGACGTGATTACATCCGCTATACTTCCTTCTTTATTAACGCAAGTACTATGTTTCAGGGAGCTGACGGAGCTTCTTCAACAAGAACATCACCCCTAGTAGTTGATGCAGATCTCTGGGTGGTGACACTTCCAACGATGGAGCAAATCGAATCATATTTAGATATCCATTATTTATTTTAGACAACTGATCATTTGTGCAGGTCTATTTAGATGAGCCGTTGACGCCTGCAGAAAGTTTATGTTCTTTTAAACAAAATAGAAAACCATACTAATGCAATTACTGTGTTTCAGGGAGTTGCTGAAGCGTCATCTTCAATAATATCATCAATGGAAGTCTATGCGGAGCCCGAGGTATGGATCTTGACAGTTCAATCTAACTAGATCAACAATGCGTGAACTATTGTCGTTTGAATGTTCTACACAATGCGTTCATTCGTGTTTTGCTATTGAGATGTACGTATGGGTATTGGTCCCCAAGTACATTTTGTGTTTTCAATATTATTATACATACTAATGAAAGTTCTATGTTTCAGGGAGTCGATGGAGCCTCAGTGAGTGATGGATGTGCTTATCATGAAAATATAGTCGTTGCAGCGCGAGAGGAAGTGGAGACATGCACACACGAGTCGGAGCAACAGCGTCCAGATGTTGAAGTTCGAGGCAAGAAAGTTTCAAAGAAAAGAAAGCAAAAGAAGGTTAGTGTCCTGTTCACTATATTATGTTGTCTTTCACTGTCAATAGTTCAATACTGTAAGTTGTGTTTAAACTGAACATCCCTTTTCTAATCTGTCCTCTAGTTGCGAGTGGGTGTAAGAACTAGATCTACACAGACAGTGAAGCGAACGAGAGATGTTGCTTGTCAAACCTTTTGGCAGGGACTTGAGACTGGAGATGCATCGTGCCAATGGGAAGAATATGAAGTGATTGACAACGGAGCTATACCACCACCAGCCATTGATAGTGAATGTCCTCCTGGTAGTTTGGATGCAGTCGGAGATCAATTCACAGAATCCACACCCGCAAAAAATAAGAGCGCGCGAAAGTTGAAGACATTGTTTTTTTCTCCCATCTCCGGACAAGGAACAGATGTTGCAATGGAAGAGAATGAAGTGGACGACAATGAAACACCATCAATATCACTCAGCATAGCGGAAGACGATATCAGAGATTGTACCTTTCATGCGAGTGACATGTCCTCAACGTTACAGGCCGAACCAGCTGGGATGCAGAGTGACAGTATAAGGAAAGAGGCCAAATTCATTGTATTCGATAGCTGTTTGATGGATATTATTATGATGATGAAATGTGGGCATTGGGTTGGTGGGGAAGTATGTGGGGAGCCATTGATTAATGTGACTCGTGCAATTCGAGGCACTAACCTTAAAATACATGCCACCTGTACACAATATCATCCGTTCGCATGGTCTGCACAACCCATGCTGGGGCAACTGCCAGCAGGCAATCTACTTTGTGCAGCGGCCGCACTTTTTAGTGGTTCAAGTTTTAA
Organism: Ambystoma mexicanum; assembly: GCF_040938575.1. Lineage (NCBI taxonomy): Eukaryota > Metazoa > Chordata > Amphibia > Caudata > Ambystomatidae > Ambystoma > Ambystoma mexicanum. The sequence continues at coordinate 1,436,042,700 of NC_090935.1, forward strand.
AAAGTTACAGTATTTCTTTCAGTTTGTGGGAATCCATTTCATTGCGAAAAGTCAGTTCTACAAATACCAAACCGATTATCTATTTCCAGCCATCAGCGAAGCTTGGAGAATGGAAAAAATGTCAATGGAAAGTACATTCGCGGGCAAACGCTTCAGGCTAGCCGGTGATGGACAGTGCGACAGCCCAGGATTTTCAGCCAAGTACTGCCCCTACCACTTTCAGGACATGGAAAGTAAGAAAATTGTGAGTTCGGTGGTCGTGCAGGTGTCACAAAGTACATCCTCAGTGGCCATGGAGAAAGTTGGCTTTGTAGCATCATTGCAAGAACTACAATCGCGGGGAATGGTGATCGACCTGATAGCCACGGACAGACACGTTTCAATTGCCAAGACAATGAGAGAAGAGTACAAAAATATAAATCACCAATTTGACGTTTGGCATCTTGCAAAATCAATCAATAAAAAATTGTCGGCTGCAGGTAAAAAAAAAGAATTGCAAGGTATTTCACAGTGGTCCAAGTCAATCAGCAACCATCTTTGGTGGAGCTCAAAAACATGTGAAGGGTCGTTGGAAATTCTACTGGAAAAATGGCGGTCAGTAATGTTGCACTGTAGCAACGTACATCGATGGTCGACAAATGAACATTTCCACAAATGTGAACATGGCCATTTGTCCACAGAGGAGGCACGGAAGAAGAAGTGGTTGATTCCTTCATCACCCACTCACAAAGCCATTGAAAAGATTGTATTTGATAAAACTATAACAAAAGCTTTGAGGGGACTCACGGAATTCTGCCACACAGGAGATTTGGAGGTGTTCCACAATATGTGCCTCAAGTACAGGCCCAAAAGATTGCATTTTGGCATGGAAGGCATGATAAATCGGACTCTTTTAGCGGTCTTGGCACATAACCATAATGTTGGCCGTCAACAAAGTAGGACGACCGGAACTTTAGGGACGCTTCGCTACAATAAGGCCTTCACTAAAAGAAGTAAACAATGGGTGATCAAACCAGTGTTTGAGGATATGCAATATGAGTTTATTGAGAGACTTATCGTAGATGTCCTCGATAGGCACATACATGGAGTGGTGAACGAACCTATGCAGGGGACAACTGCATTGCCACCCAACATTGCCTCTGTTCCATGTCCACCTAAAGCAGAGCTCATTGAGAAATACACATCACGGTTTAAATGATTGTAATTTGATTGTCTGTTCTCTCGAGTCTCCTCATGTTGCAGGCCCATTGCAATTAAACCAAACAGTAATATAAATCATTTTTACAAAAATTATAGAATGTTTCCGTATTACAAACACATCGCCGACCCATAGGGACAATAAAAAAAAAGGCACGCAGACAAGATGTCCCTAAAACTAACTGCAGCTAACTAGAAATGTGTGCTCGCTCAAAGTGAAGGTCAGCTGCTTTGATGTTTTGCTCGGGTGGCGGAACGGCCCACGACCCAATATAAGGTTCTATTGTGATTTGACCTTGACAGGCCGGGACCATCCTGAAAGACTAAGAAAAGATAATGAATAAAATTTCAGAAACGAAACGATGAGCCACGTTCATTAGAAGAAGTAACGTCGGCAAAGAAGGAGTGGTGTTTCGGGTCTGCCCTACACAGAGACACAATGGAAAATGCAAATATAATGTAAGTAACTTTTGATGAGTTTATACCGCAATTTCATTACTATACAGTGGCTTTAAAGACGGGTTCAGTTGTACTTGTTCGTTCTATGTGGCATATTGTTTTCTACCGCGCACTATCTTGAGGAGAAACATCTGCTTTTACTGAAGCACCTCAAAACCTTCCTCTTTGCTTCTGCTTTCTCTCTCCCTCTCCCCTGCTACAACTGGTCCACTGTCTGCGACCTCGGTCCTGGGCCCTTCCACTCTCCACCTGCACTGCCTCCCTGTCAACCCCTGCACTGGGGGACTGTCTCAGTATCCTACAGCCCCCCCTTCCCAGCACTTGTTCTGCACTTACCTTGCACTTGCCACCAGCTGGCCCTATTTATTTATTATTTTATGCTACTTACCTTGTACTCCACTCCCCCCCCCCTCCATGCCTCGCCACGCCTTTAAACACTTGTGTACACCCAGTAGCGCTGTCCTCGCTATGAAATGAATAATTTTAATAAGGATCTGATGGTGAGACTAATTTCATTTTTTATGTTTTTAGGTACATCATTCACTACTGTCTGTGTCACGAGTACCAGACACCGGCGGACGGCTTCTACAGCCGCCAGTTGCTTCTCCGCGTGAACAACGTTACCACCCTGACCATTTTATGGGACGATCGCCAAGTACAAGTATGCCCTTACGCGGTACTAACGGTTAGATGCAACATACCTACCGTTGTGGTGGCCTAGTGCCTCGTTGTTGGAACAGCCATGCGATTATCAGTGCGACCGAAGAGCTTATTTTTATCGTAAACCAACACCCTGTGTACTGCACACGAACATCGCTTCCCTCAAGACGAACTAATTTGGATCGAGAGCAAAGAAAAATGCAAATCGCTGAATATTCTCTAAACATTTGATGTCCAATAAACGTACTTTGCCAAATGTACAATCTTGCCGTTTGCTTTTAAACCACGGTTTCACATTCCGAATTGTGGCGCTGTATTGTGAGATGCTCTAAGACCCTGTGTACAGCAAAGGACCATCGCGTTCCTCAATACGAACTTTTTGGAACGTGAGCAAATAAAAATGCAAATCGCTGAATATTCTCTAAACATTTGATGTCAAATAAATGTACTTTACCACATTTACAATCTTGCGGTTTGATTTCAAAGTACAGTTTCATATTCCGAATTGTGGCGCGCTGTATTGTGAGCTGATCTGTGTTGATTTCCGGGGTCTGTGTGGAGTCGCGTAGAAGACGCCTGGGCGCGTTTGCCTACGCAGCACAGTCACGTCACGGATAGAGGCGGGGAATATGAATGTTTTGATAAAGTCTGTTTCAGGGGCGGGGGATTTGATTTAGTGTCACAAAGGCAGGTGAGCCAGGTCGATGCGGCGAAATGATAGGATTATCACAAAATGGAGGCTGATTTCGAGTGCGATAATGGGCGAAAAGTCGGGTAAGGTCCATAGGAAAGTTTCCTACGATCTACCGATTTATGCTTACAAACACATGGCCGACCCGTAGGGACAATAAAAAAAAAGTCCCGGAACTATCCTTTAAATCTTCACCTAGCGGCCAAGCACCACATGTGGGCTCCTTCCCCTGTGAGCCATGCTGAGGCAGCCCCTCCCCCCCACTTGGCAACAAAGCATGGGCCACACCGGCACTCAGGGTCGGCCTGGACTATCACACGTGACATGCACAATGCGCATGATGACCATGCTGCTGCAGGGGCATTGCGCTCAGTACATTGGGCGAAAGATGCAAGTATGTGTTTTAATCAAACCTTAAATCTTTCACCTAGCATAGAAACAAGTGGGGTGTGCTCAGCTCATGAGACCTGATCCCCACATGTGCCAGCCAACTCAGTGTGGCCAGTAACCTTACGCTCAGTTATGATACCATAAAATAAAAGCTCATGCTGGCTCTGTCAGCGTTTGCGGACATCCCCATGTACGAATATTCTCTTGTTGGCTTTGCCCTTAATGCCAGCAACAACAAAAAAAAAACAGCCACAGAAAACATGATATTGCTACTGCACAAATGATTTCCCAACCCCCACACCACCATGTATGAATGCCCTTCATCTTGACTTTGCCCTCAATGCCGGGAAAACATGAAATGCTACAGAAATTAACCATTTGCTTGTTTGGCTGTACAGAAGCCTCAACCTACCATGTAAGAACACTCATCATGTTGACTTTTCCCTTAACACCAATAGAATATGCAATACTACAGTAAGAAAACATTTACTTTCTGACTTTACGAGTGTCCCCTCCCTCCCCAGGAAAGAACACACATCATATTGGCCATTCCCCTAATGCAAGTAAATAATGCCATACCACAGAAAGAAAATGTCCAGTTTGCATGCCCATTGGGCTACAAACCCCTTGCCCCAAACCCTCTTTCATTTAACCCTCTTTCATTTAATAACGTTCATCAAGTTGGCTTTCCCAAAAAAATACCAGTAAAACATGTAAGGAACCGTTCATGCTCAAATGCCCCTTACCTGGGCCCCAGCATTGCACACACCATTCATACCCATTCTCCCACCAACCTCTCACCCAGTGGCGGCTAGCACATTTTTTAATTGGGAGGGCGTGAACATTTCTCACAAATATGCCAGAGCAACAGAGCGTAGCAAGGAAGCCCGAACCAACCAAGGAATAATGGGTTAAAAAGTTGTATTACACAGCACACTTTCTGTGAAAAAGTGTATAAAAAGGCAAGGCAGTTTGCAATTGTTTTTTATATTCACATCTGTGAGAAACCTGAAGGTGTCTCCCTGACTAGTCCCCGGGGATCTGTCATCCAGTTGGCCAGGACATGGCCATCGCTATTGGATCCAGTTCCTGGGGGTGGACCAGCACTGGAGGGTCACCTGGAGGGGGGGACCTCGGGGAGTGGAGGTGGGACACCGATGGGCGAGACACGGAATCCCCCTTCTTAAAACACCTTCTCCCCATCCTACCACGTAGGATACACAGACAATAAACAATAAAAATAATGAAAAGATCACAGGGATGGAAAAAAGAATGCATAGAATGTGTATAACACTTATAACACTCGTAACAATCATCTGGACCATTTACAAACTGAGGTATTTTGTTCGTAGGACTGTCCCAGGCATAACAACAGCAGTTTGTTTCACCATTCACTAAACCGTTTTTGGAGTGGATATAAAAAAACCTCAATCAGGTAATTAAAAAATATTGTCAGTACTATGGTATATAACAAACACATCCAAAAATGAATGTAATACACACTAAAAGGGGAATAAAAGGGGTGATTATCTTGCTTTTCAGATCAGGCATCGATAGAGGTGCATTGACCTGGCGAACAAGAACTGCCCTAAAATCCTCGATTTGGGTGTGCTACAGAAGTGCATATATAACGAGAGATTCAGGTATGACCTTCTATACCTGGAAATGTTTAAAATAATGTTGTTTACCTATTGAGGGTGGGAGTAAGGAGGAGGTCCTAGCCTGCCAAATAATGTCTCTTAAGAGACTCATTAATTGAATATGTTTTTTCAAAAATAATTGTAAAACATGAAAACTCAAAGTACTGTCAGACACTCTATTTTTGATATGGGAAAAGTCATTCTGACTTTGTCTCTGTTTGCCCCACAGAATTTGTCGTAATTACGCATCTGAGGGGCACATAGATTGGGTCTAATAAAAGAAGTAATGGGTCCTGAAGAAGATGGTACACGAAAGAAGATAATTGAAACCGGTCGACCAGACGTTTAGATGTCGCATCACTAAGAACGACACACAGTGGACTTGAGCCATTTGGATAATCGAATTTATAATGTGGACATTCTAAATTGTTTATGTGAAAATCATGTTCTCTCATGAACACCAAATTTCGTGAATACTCCTATGGAGAAAGAAAGTGTGGGGGTATGACAACTAGTTGAGAGAATTATTTATATTCTTAAATGTTTTATATGGCACTCAGCACAATTTGACATACTTCTTGGTGGGGAAATAAATGGTCCAAAGTTGTGACCTTTAGTCCCACGTGAACTGTCCATTGTACCATAGTGTGCAGATAGGGGATGTGTATTCCTACGCTGCAATTTTAAAATCACGTTGTGTCAAAATCAGAATATTGATAAAAATAGATTGTGGCAATGTTTGTTTGTAAATTATTTCACCATGTGAAAAGAGTAGGGTGATTTCTCTTCTTCTATCCTTTGCAGGTAGTCGGCTCTACAGCGCTGCCTAGGGCTAGGTGCAGCACAAAGGGACAGGATAGATTTCTTTTTCCAACTAAGGAGAGTGTAGGGTCTGTGCATTGACAGCCTAATAATTAAGTAGCTCGAGAGAAGCTGTTTTTTCCGATTTCTGTTTTGTGTGTTGAATATAGATTGTGATAACAGAAAGGACAAAGTGCCCTAGAGTAGAGGCAAAATCAGTCTTTTTTAAAGGTTTCCCTGTGTGGTTTATTGCATATACGATTGGACATCGAGAAGTTATAAGTCAAATCAATTGAGGATAGAGTGATGTCATGAATTGAAGACCCAAAGACGCACTGAAACGATATGCAAATACTCAAAGATGTAACTAAAGTAACAAAAGAAACATGTAAATGAATGTGAAGCGATCATGTGCACCAAAAAGATAAGTGAGAAGAGATGAAGTGAATGTACATATGCAGAAACGCAAAAATATAACGCAATTAAAACAGCCATGACTAAAAGATGGACGTCGGACTTGTGTTAAGAATGACTAAACTACCTACAGAGACAGGCCAGGGCTGCAAAGCTAAAAGGCGCTGAAAAAACAGCTTTGTGTGCGGAACAAAGAATATATATTCTCCAGGGATCAAGGATGCCACATCAAGAAATAATTGCAAGACACAAAGAGAGTCAAGAGGATAAGCTGCTTACGCATGACTTATTTCTCTGAAATTAAGCAAAGAAGAAAACATCTACAAGTGCCAAGTATTGAACAATCAAAGCTGTAGAAAGCTTATGTGAGGCAGATCAACTAAGTTTCCAGAGGCCAAGAGGAGTAATGGCACCCCACATAATTGCATTAAATGAAAGTTCAATGGACAAAACCGTGGTCTCCTCACACGTGATTCAGAACTGGAAAACAAGGCCCATTTATTAAGCTTCAGACAAAGATAGTGGTGTTCCTACACTTTCTTAAAAGTCCCAGAGCAAAGAACAGTCCACAAGATCAACTACAAAGTAGAAGTGTTAGCTTAGGGCCTGACCGATGAGAGAGGGTAGGTTAATTGATAAAGTGGCCAGTAGTCCGATGTTGTTCCTGGCACCTGAGTTTTGTTTTGCTTACGTGCCGTTAACAAGCGGAAAGTCCAAGGTTGGGACAGTATGCCAACCAATTATGAGGGTCTATGTAGCAGTGTATCATGCAATGTTGCAGAAACCAATTCACTGCTGTTATTCTGCTATTAGTCTGTATTATGCATATTTAGAGGTAGTTTAAGGCATGCCTACCAGATAAGGAGCATCCAATAATGATACTAACACTTACATGAACTATAGGAATATATGTTCCCTTAACCAATCCCTCCCGTCAGTAGGTATTTAAAGTTTGCCACGTAGGGTCATGGCATAGCTGATGTACATCAAGGTATAAAGCCTTTGTATAATCAAATTATTGTCGAGAGTGAGTGAGCTGCAATCTGTTTGTTCACCAGGTTACCCTCTTTTATTGAGCTGATAATAAAGTAGTATTTTGCCATATTCTTTGAGTCTGTCCGGTTATTTGGGTCTGAGATTGTTATTGGTCATTCCATCTGGCACTTGGAGTACTCCAGGTGCTACTGCACATTTTGGTAGCAGTGCAGATGGTTCAGATCCAGTCGCCCAGGCCCAGATCCAGAATCTCGGACTATCGGCAGCTTCCACCATTAGACAGAAGATCGCAGAGTTTCCTGATGCGAGCCGGAGTAACAACACACGTGTGACAGTGAGATGGTTGACAGGGCCCCCTTTGATAAAATCCCTGTCGGTACACGCAGGCACCCCGTGGAAGAATGCAAAGTGCTCGATTGGGGGAGAGTCGATACTGAGGGACTTGAACTGAGCACCAGATGAAAGTAGAGCATCGAAAGTGGCAAAAAAGGGGGCGGGACTGTACTCTAAGTGTGTGTATGTATATAGCAATGGGAATTTTGGGGTTAAAGAAGAGAGATTTGATAAGATATAATATGATTTGGTATTTATATCGCTCCCTCTAAAGAAGTGTTACTAGGTTCCACAAGACAGGAGGCGAACAGAGTTATGACAAGACAAAGATCTTACTAGGCCTTGTGACGTTCAGATCGCGCAAGTGCAAACGAGAAATGCGGGGGGAAGTGCAGGGAAGGGGTAAAGGGGAAGTGCAGTCAGGGCAGCAGGCTCCAAGTAAGTGCAAGGATGGCAAGGACTACATGGGTGCAGTCCAGACCGGGAGTGCTGGTAGGCCAGGAGGCAGTGCAGGGTGACTGGTTGGGGTTGGGGGAGGGCTGTCATGGTACCCTGTGTGACTCTGAGGGCAACCACACTACCAGTCAGGGAGAACAGACAGATAGATTAGCAAGGGAGACAGAGAGAGAGAAGGAACAAGAGAAAAGGAAGTTCTTTAGCAGCTTTTGAAACTTGAAGTGGTCCGGCTCGAGTCCGAGAGGGGCAGGGAGGCATTCCAGAGGGAGGCACCTGCAGAGGAGAGAGATCTACCCCCCATTCTCTGCTTGGAGAAGCGTCTGACCCGCAGAGAGTTGGAGGTAGCTGAGCAGGGGGCTCTAGAAGGAAGGTATTTAAGAAGAGCGAGTTGGATATAGTGAGGACCACAGCCCAGGAAAGCTTTATGGATGGTGCAGAGGGTTTTGTGGACACTGGGAGCCAGTGGAGGGATTTCAGAGCTGGAGAGATGTGGTCCCTGGGCTTGAGGCCAGGGATAAGTATCACAGTCCTGTTCTGAATTAGTTGAAGAGGGTGAAGAGTAGAGTTGGGAAGATTGAGAAAGAGGCTGGTGCAATAGTCCAGCTGGAGAGAACCAGAGCTCCGGAGACAGTGAGTTTCTTGTGGAAGAAGAGGAAAAGTAGAATACCCTTGAGGAGGTGCCACTGGAAGTAGACCTTCTAGGCAAAGTCCATGATGTGAGGAGAGAAAGAGAGAGTGCAGTCGAAAATGACACCAAGGTTTTTTGCCTCACAGGAGGGTGGGGGAAGGGGACCCAAGGAGGGTGGCTAGAGACAGAGAGGGAGAGAAAGCGGGAGCAGGGGTCCCAATTACAAGAATCACTGTCTTACTGGCATTAATCTAGAGTTCATTGGAGGTGCAACATCTCTAATTAGCAGATAGGCAGTCAGGAATGAGCAAGGAAGGAGAGGAGGCTGAAGGGAGCCTGAAAGAGAGCTGTGGGTCATCCACATAATTGAAAGTTAGAGGAGAAAGTAGAGATCAGATGGGCCAAGGGGGCCAGATCGACATTGAAGGGTGAGAGGATAGAGCCCTGGGGAACACTACATGTGGAAAGAGATTGTGGAGAGAAATTACCCTAGTTGGACCTGGGAGGTTCAGTCCAAGAGGAAGGAGGTCAGCCACACCATAACCTGACCTCTAAAATGATTGATCAGCGAGGCGTGATTGATCGTGTCGTAGGCAGAGGAATGGTCAAGGAAGATGAGGACAATGTGAGAGCTGGAGCCAAGGTTAGAAAGCAGATCTTTACAAGTGTTCAGTAGAGCAGTTTCCGTGCCTCTGTACAGCACAGAGGGAGGAGCGAAGGAGAGGAGGGGGAATGGACATGAGAGAGGCAGAGGGAGAAAAATGAGGAGAAGAGGAAAGCAAGGACATGATTTCCTGGGTTTTGGTGGTGAAATGAGAAGGCAGGGCCGTACAGAGGGCCTGGGAAGGTAGGGACTGCATTCGGATTGGCCAGGTCCTTACAGATTTCAAAACAATCCCCCATACTGTTAGAGGCAGCAGAGACACAGGCTTGAATGTGGACCCTCTTTTTGGAGAGTATGTATTGCCTTTGGAACAGGCAGCAGGCCAGTTTGTCAGGGGATGTGCCCGAAGTTCTCCATTTCCGGTCGGCTGCTTTGCACTTGCATTTCAGAGCAGCCAGGTCAGAGTCATACCAAGAGTTGCACTTGGAGGCAAGTTTCAGAAGGATCCTCATGACAGGGGCAAGAATACAAGAGTGTTGGTGATAGAGAGAGATGAATGTTGGAGAGGGCTGTGTCAGAGTGGGAGTCAGCCGCTGGGGGAGGAGAGAAAGTGGAGGAAAAAGCGGCAACTGACCCTTGCTTCATAGGTGAAATGACCGAGAAGTAAGGTAGCAGTGCTGGGGAAGGTTTTGCCAGGGGGACAGGTAGTTTCAGGTGAGAGGAAAGCAGAAAGTGGTCAGTCCAAGAGAGTGGAGAAGTGAGAGGGTTAGAGAGGGGGATGTCTGAGGAGATAAAGTTTCCAAGGTTTTTCCGACTGAGTATGTCGGATCAGAGGGAATAACAGACGAAGAGAGACTCACATAGGTTGTGAAAATGCCCAGAAGCAGGGTCAGAGGGGTCCAAGTGGATTTGGAAGTCCCAGAGGAAGAGAAGCTGAGAGGTTGAGACGAGAAGAGAAGAGGTGAGATCAGCCCATTAAGAAAGGAAGAGGGTGACCTGGCCAGGTGGCCTGTAGATGGTGGCCAAAGTCACAGAGAGATACCTTGACTCCTGGTTCCAAAAAGGACAGAAGGATATGCACTAAGCTTCAAACAGGGTATTTTGTAAGGATTCCTGAAGCAAAGCCAAGATAAAGAGTGCGTATCAAACTCCAAAGTGGGGTAAATAGTGAGATGAGATACATTTACTAGAGACACATGTGTAGGAGGTTATACATATAAACATGTACGCGTAAAACTTTTATTGTGTTTAGAATAAGAGATATAAAATGATAGTAATAAGCTAGGTGATCATCAGATTTTAAAATCGAGAGATTGACGTCCATCAGAGAAGGATAGAAATGAAAGGAAAACAATAAAGGAGAGATTCTTAGAGTGACGATAATAGAATGCCAAGACAGCAAGAGTTGATACAATGTATATGCCGTGGTCACAAGAAGGTTCATTATCAAGAAACGTACTGCAACACATGGCAACACACATACGAGCTGCACATACGGGGAAAAAATAACAGAGGGGGCTAACTGTTTTAGAGTTATGAAAAATGTATCAGAACAAGGAAGAAGATCCACCTGAGAGGTAATGGATGCTTATTCAGCATAAAGGGGACGATGTAAGGCATTCCACTCCTCTTTCCCCTTCTGAAAACAAGAACGTAGACATGAGAAACAGGGATTTTATCCTTTAAAAGAATTAAAAGCAGTGGCGGGGTATGTCAATCCGACGTACGAGCCCTCCAATTAGACAAGTGAGCATAATGTGGAAGAGTGCAAAAATAGAGAACACTAACATATGTCAACACGCAATGAAAATAAATAGCATGATGAAAGAAGGGACGGACAGACAGCAATGGAGGAAGAAGTGAAGAGACAAAGAGAAGTGAATGGCAAAGGAAGTGACAATAGTACAGAATGAATGGATGGGAGGACAGATATAACTTAAGTTAGACAACTAGGGCATCACTGGGGTTAGAGAAAGAACAACAACAGAAAGCATACACAGAAAAGAAGGAAAAAGAGGAAGGGAAAGGAAGAACAAAGAAGGTATGAGGAACAAAAGAAAGAGAATCAGACTAGAGGAGAAGAAAAGAGATGAGATAGAAACACAGATTGAAAGAATGTAGGTTACAAAGAAGATGAGAAGAAGAAGAGAAAAGGGAGGTAAGAAGGGAAGAAGAAATTAACAGGATTAGGGGACAAAGGAATGACGAAATAGATAATTATTCCATAAATGCATAGTGCCAATCGACACACAATAGCGACGGGAAGAAGAGAGAGGGTCACAACAGCTCTGCAGGGAACTGCAAGGGATACCGAGAATGCAAACATGGGATGATGAGCATGAGGCAGAGGGCATAGGCAAAAGGATTGGGGATTTATATAGGAAAGTGAGAGATAAAGATGTTTACAAAGCCAAAGAGAGTACCAAAGGATTTCCATAAAAAAAAGCAGGAGGTAGACCAGATGATGTAATGACGGACGTACATAAAACGCTGTGTTTAGGTAAGCTACTTTTTGATGATGAGGAAAGGGACAATAAGCAACAGGCTATAAAGGAGGGGCACTACTGTTTATACTTCTGCAAGCATATTCCGTTTTTTTTATATACATCTTAACTCACAGGTTATCAGGTTTCTAATAACTAAAGATAAACACTTCAGGTGCAAAAGGGTATAGGCCTACGGAGACTCAACACAACTTTTTGTTCAAAGCAGCCTGTTGTTGCCAACAGGTAACCCAAATGCACTCTTCATCCTCACCCATGTTCCTTGTCATAATCACACCCATGTCTGATGTGTCGGGATACTGTAATCTGAGCACCCTCCATCCGTCTGTAATTGTTAAATGGCACTCAATCATGTGTTGTGTTTTGTGCTGTTGCACCCGCATACCCTGCTTGTCTCTAAAGGTCGTTGCCCCTCACCCATAGGATGGCTGCTAGTAGGCCTTTTATGTCGCCTATTGCTAACGTCATTCACAATGTCATTCTCTCTAACTCATGAATCCACTTTCCCACACCTGCAGTCAAATTAGGTAATTTACTTTTCAAATGATCTTTATCCATTTGTGGCCATGGTATATATTGTGGTCGTCCTCCCCCTTTCTCTAATAATGGGAATTGTGTAAAAACCGGTCCATAATCATACCAACCAACACTTCTTGTCTTCCAGGTGGGGCTAGATTCGTCCATCATTATATCGCAGCTCGTATAACTATTATCCCGTTCCATCAGACAAACGTCCTTTAAAGATTTTCATACATTTAAATACAGAACGGATACATTCGACATAATACAAAGCTCTGTCATATATTTTCAGAAGCACATTTCAATACTGAGAAGGCTTACAATGAATCAATCTGTATTTTTATTTTCTGAGTGTTGTCTCACCCAATTCCTTGGTGATAAAGTAAAATTTCAGTTACAACAAACCTTTGATCATAGAACACTTTACAATTCCAAAGAAAAGTATACATCACTTCTGCTTTACATAAACAATAATATTTGAAGGAATTATATTTTTACAAACAGTCAACTCAAATTTAGTAAGCGCAACTTCCGATGCATTTTGGATATACAAAATCAATCCTCAATGCTTTAAGTTGTCTTTCATCACAAAAATATATCTACATTTACATGTTCATCTGTGTACCTACAGTGCATAACAAATCATAGTATTGTCACCTTGTGATTTACACTTATGATCATTATTAGGATGTATTCACCATTTTACACCATGAAGTATAACCAAACACTAACCTCCAAAGGTTTTAGATGGCCCTGGCATGAATTCAACCTATTAGACAAAATATATTCATATCTTGTTAACTACATACTGCTAAACCCAGAGTCCAAAGCAATGGCTGATTCAGGACCCACTGGGAGGTTCTTTGCATTCAAGGCTTGCTCAACAGAGTCTTCTGACTCTCTGTAACAAATTGAAGATGGATTGGACCATAATGAAAGCCGAAAATACATTAAACACCGTAGCATGTATAAAAACATGCCTTCTGTTTTAGTGACAATGCGTTTGCTGCTAACTGCTACAAGCAGATAAGTTGCGCTGTATCCGCAAAATACATTAAAGTCCATTGCGTGTCACAAGGCATGCGTTACATTCACATGGACTTATGTTTACGCTGCAAGTTAAAGGCAGATTAATTCAGCCTCAAATGCGGCCATAGCTACCTCATCCTTTCGAATCCAAAATGCATTGGATAGCAAGTTGAGGCACTTACTATGTGTTTAGTCCGCACAGGATGCGAGGCAGCCGACCGGGTAACCGGTCTGGTGCCTCACCCCCTTGTAAATGCTTGTCGTGGCCATGGCAACCCTGTGAATGCGCCCTGCCAGCGCGTCAAGAGCGCTGGCCATCTTGCTGTGGGATTCTTAGCTCAAAAAGGGACAACATTTTGATGTTGTGAATACTAGGTCTATGTGATGCAATTTCCAATTCCACTGCATTTTGACCTGGGGAGGACCTGCTCGGGTTGTAGGTTCTTCTGGGGATGGCCCCCTTGGTCAAGCTTGCACAAAGTAAGTAAAACAGATAGATTTCCTCTGTAACTATACCAAATGATCAGCCCCTGCACCCTCTCTCCATAGTTAATGTAAAAAGGCATCTATTCTGGATTAAACAATTGCTTGCAACCACACTAGCTCAATATCATAATGCACAGAGAATACCGCGTGGCCTGAGGGTAGCTATGGAACCAACTTTGTGCAAAGTTAACCCTACCTTTGTTAAATGTTGGTGACAGATTCTGAACAAATGCTCCCTTGACCTTATTTTGTTGACGATCGAGGAATTTGCACAAAAACTAAGTACCTTGGAAGAGGACATCAACAGTATCAATATCAACCTGAATGGTAGCCTATCGCAGGAACAGATACAACAGATACTAGAAGATACCAACCAATAATTGGATACATATAAGAAAGAATTGGAGGTGAATTGGAGGTGAAGAAAATAAGAAAGTTCAGGAGGGATCCACAAGATTACAATCTGAATTCGATCAGCCACGCACACCTAAACAAGGTGCACCAAACGCTGAAACCACATCTTCCGACGCATCCAGTATAGAATTAGAAACAGTTCCTGATACGGTAGCAGAGGCAGAAGCATCAACGTCGGATACCAACACCACCGGAGGAGTTCCTTTATTAGAAAAAAGCCTACCAGAGGAGAAAAAGGAAAAGAATCTGCCGAGGAATAAGACAGTCACAGAAAAGACCTACTAGTTAATATCTCAGCATATCAACTCTCTAAATTTGAATTGGGCGTTTTGCAGAAAGGCTCATCTTTTGTGCCACAACATAATAGCACACTTCTAAAAGAAAAAAAATGATTTCTTCAAGTTGGTGAGGAAATTAAAACTTAAGGTGTTCTATGACTCAATGGAGGAACAGTCTGACATTGAAGAATCTTCAGGATATTTAGAGATGTCACCTAAAAGTAAATTTTTTCCACCAGTACAAAACATAACCCTGACAGCATTTGAGAAAAGGGTACAAGAAGAGCTCAAGAAGGTTTATTTTCACCCAAAGAAACATGGGAATTTCACGAACAGGGAGGGACAGGCCCTCAAGGGACTGCTTGATAACCAGGAGATAATGTTCAAAACGAGCAACAAATGTGGGGCCCTTGTCCTAATGCATAAGTGTGACTATCTTAAGGAAGTGGAAAGACAATTGATGGACCATGAAACGCATCAAGAGATCCAATTTGACACAACGGAGAAAGTGCGAGCACTTATTAAATAAGTCCTTAACAAAGCTCAAAACAGACAGGTAATTTCCAAGAGCACCAGAAAATTACTAGAAATCTCATATCCTGTCACACCAGTATTTTGTATCCTGCCAAAGAGCAACAAAAGTTTGAAAAATCGCCCTGGATGCCTGATCATTGGTGCTATCTGCAGTCTACTAGAACCTCTGGCGAAATACCTAGACAAGGCGATACAATCATTGATCCAAGAGAGTCCAACCTATGTAAGGGATACTACGTATTTTCTATCCAAACCCAAAGATGTTCAGTTTATAAAGGGACAGGACACATTGTTCACAATCGACATAACGACTCTGTACACAAACCTCTTACATGATGCAGGCTTGGAAGCTATGGAATGGCTTCTACTAAAAGCAGAAACCTGTACAGCTGACAGGGTGTTTGTTCTTACACTATTAAAACTAGTGCTAATGAACAAATTCTTTGTGTTTGATAAGAGATTTTACTTACAACTATCAGGAACAAGTATGGGGGCAGTGATGGCACCAAGCTACGCAAACACGTACATGCTGTACCTAGAAACTTAACACGTCCTGAAATTGGCCAGATGGATGCAGGATCTTTCCATCTTTGTGAGAGGCATAGATTATGTATTTGGGGTTTGGATGTGACTGGTAGATGAATTACACAAGTTCTCCGAAATGATGAACATAATGCATCCCCAGATACAATGCAAAACACAGACCAGTGACATGATTATTCCCTTTCTAGATGTCGAAACATACAAGGGAAATGGCCTTAACACCAGGATTTTTACCAAACCAACAGATAGAAATAGCCTATTGCTCGCAACCAGCTTTCATCCAAAGCGCACAATTGACAGCGTGCCACTGAGTCAGGCACTAAGGTATAGGAGGAACATACCTAACGAAGAGGAGTATAAGAAATAAGCAGCGGTACTATAAACACAATTTCTGGAGAGGAGATATGCTACTGACATGATTAAGAACATAGCAGAGAAAGCTGAGAAGACAAAGAGAGAGACACAACTGATACCTAAACCACCAAAGGTGAACCAACCACTGGTATATGTCACAACCCACTCTATACAAAGCACCAAGATCAAAAAAAGTGTCATGCAGAACTGGACCATCATTCAAATGGTTCGTACTCTACACAGGCTCTTCCCAGAACCTCCCACCTTTGCTTATAGGAATAATCAAGCTCTTGGAAATACAGTAGCGAGAACACAACTGTCTTCTAAGAAAACACCAATGGTGCAACAAAGAGGGACTTAACCATGTTGCAATTGCCAACACTGCAGCAATATCATTAGAGGCAATAAAATCACACACCCACATTCTGTGAAACTGAAAGTGCTACAACACTTGTTTACTTGCGACACAAAGAATGTCGTGTACGCCCTAGGATGCCCTTGTGGCCTGTACTATGTGGGGATGACAATGCGCAAGGCAAAAGTTAGATGGATAGAACACAAGTCGAACATACGAATGAGAAGCTTGAAATCGCCAATAGCCACACATTTCTTAGAAGCGAGACACAATATAGCACAACTTAAATGTGTGATATTATAACAAGTGTCAGTGGGAAACAACGGTGGTGATTTGCATAAGAGGTTGCTTAAAAGAGAGATTACATGGATGGACATACTGGATTCCCTAACCCCACAGGGGATGAACAGCGAATGGGATCTTATGTGTTTTGTTTAAACTAGGTCATGCCCTTGCAACATTGTGAGCGGGCTTGATGCCTGAGAGGAGTGGGGCTATATGTCACTTCGGAGGGTGGTGGAGCAGCAACATGCATTTCAATACGAACTGACAGATGAAAGTTAGACCTTGCGGACGTGGACTGATCCGGTGCCAGAATAGGCACCTTTTACATTAACTAGGAAGAGAGGGTGCAGGGGCTGTTAATTCTGTATAGTTACAGAGGATATCTATGTATTTTACTTACTTTGTCCAAGCTTCTCCAAGGGGGCATCCCCAGAAGCACCTAAAACCCGAGTTGGACTTACCCAGGTCAAAATGCAGCAGAATTTGAAATTGCATCACATAGACCTAGTAGAAGTACTTTATGGAGCTGTGACAATACAAACTAGCACACTTTATATTGAGGTTTGTATGCCTTTTATTTACAAAGAATATCAGCAGAGCAGAAAAAGACTGAAAACCAAAGCGCTTATACACACTGTCATCACATATACAAAGTCAAATACAACCAAATAATCAATGGTGACAAAATTGTGGCGGGTGATTGTATCTGGATGTGGAGCCTCTGCCCAGGTCTCCAACAACTAGAAATAGCGAACAATTGATACAATCACACTGCACATGTGCACCAAGTTTCTGTAATGTGAACGAAAGAAGTGAATTTTCAATCAGCCGACACGTGTTTCGGGCTCAGCTCTTCTTCTAAGGGTGTTATGTTTCCCATAGTACATGATACAATATTGGTAATTTGTTCGAAACCAGAAATAGTGAACATAACCAAAATCAACATTAAAAGAGACCAAACATAAATCCGATATTGCACAGAAGCACATTGTCAATCCACAATGGAACAATCATTCAGACCCAAATACATCCCACACACAACAATATTATATACACACAGCCCATGGGTACAACACAAAAGGATACATTTCCCCACATCAGTGAGATACCCCAGAAGGAAACAGAAAGAGAGAAACATATATGCAAATAAGTCATAATGGATCATAACACTCCCTACTGACACTTGTAGTCTATAATTAAATAGACCAAACTAAATTAAAATGCCCCTGCACGTACCTCGTGAATCCTTGTGCACTCTTTTTTACTGAGTCCAAACTAAAATTCAAGACAGATTTCTCAATTAGTGTGAGCTTCTTTGCGCCCAATTAGATGTACACCTATAAAACAACATGCTGGCCAAGCCCAATAAACATCTTAATGCCTTTATCATTTCAACTCTAAAAGAACACTTACCTAATTTAATTCAGAATGTTGCCAATTCGCCAATCATGTATCTAAAGGAATGCATATTTGGAGTATAACTATTAGCTAATACATCAATCACTGCCCTCCATAGAGCCATAAATGCTAACCAGGCTTATGCAGAGATAGTTCATCATTAGAAATGTTAAAATTGAACCCTCCTTACCACACAAGTCACCACGTTATAGGTCCTCGATATTGTGGAAGTCACCTCTGCTGGGGATCCAATATGCCAAAGATGAGGGACCATCATGTCACACCGGTCCAAATAAACCATAAAAAACACAAACAGAGAGGAGAAATGATGGGGGGGACCAACATTAGTTCCCACGATCATGATCCGCCCCCTTCCCAATGTCCGTGCTGCCCACATGGTCTGTAAACAAAAACAACCGTACCTGGAAAGTGCCTTTCGGCTTCTGACTAGTAACACGCCAGCGGTGCCTGCTGATTGTGGAACTGTTTATACTTTTCCCCACTCAACTGCTATTACTGAATGCAAATGCACGGCCTGACTCGCCCGCCATCTTGGTAGGGCTAGGCATTGCATATACCATAAGGCTATACATCATTGAAACTTGCCAAAAAACAGAAAGTTAACCATACACACCTTTATACTTGTTTGGTAATTTGACATGTGCATCAATTTCACACGCATGAAAGAAAAACGTTTTGCTATTTTTCCTTTTTTTTCCTTTTTTCAACCCGCCCAAGCATGCCGTTGCACGGGTCTCGCTGTGCCGGATTGCTATGTATCCTGAAAGTCAAAGTATTGATACAACCGCACTTTGATAATCAAATGCCCTGTCCGTCCAATGCCCCTTAATGTATCTTGCTCAATGCAAACTGTCCCTTGATGATTATAAATCGAAATCACAAGGTGACAATACTATGATTTGTTACACAGATGAACATGTAAATATAGATTTATTTTGTGATGAAAGTTTACTCAAAGCCCTGAGGATGGATTTTGTATATCCAAAACGAATCAGCAGTTGTGCTAACTAAATTTGAATCGACTATTTGTAATAAAATAATTCCTAAACTATTAGGGTTTATGTAAGGGAGAACTGATGTATACTTTTCTTTGGATTTGTAAAGTTTTCTATTATCAAAAGTTTGGTGTAACTATAATTTTACTTGAACACCAAAGAATTGGGTGAGACAACACTCAGAAAATAAAAATGCAGATTGATTCCTTGTAAGCCTTCCCAGCATTGAAATGTGCTTCTGAAAATATATGACTGAGCTTTGCATTATGCCAAATGTATCCATTCTGTATTTAAATGTATGAAAATCTTAAACCCTTAAGTGCCAAGGACGAGATTACTCATCCTAGGTGGATGGGATTCCACATTATGATCATTTTTCTTGGCAGTAAAGAGGTTAAAGGGACGTTTATCGGATGGAACGGGACAATAGTCATACAAGCTTGGGTATAATGATGAGCAAATCTAGCCCCACCTGGAAGACAAGAAGTGCTGGTGGGTATGATTGTGGACCAGGATTTACACAATTCCCATTTTTAGAGAAGAACAAGTTACTTACCAACTGGTAACGTTCTTTCGATTGGATGTTACTCCAACGTATTCCTCATCTTAGCTGTATTCCATCCAGCTTTAGCTGCTTTGGAAATGTTTTTTTTTTTTTTTCGGCAGAGGACGCCGTGCGTCGATGTCGTCGAGTCTATGGTCCCTCGAATGCCTCCATTGAGGCTGACATCATCGGGTATACAAGTAGCATACGCGGCGTCCATTGGCCTCAGTTCTGTTTTTCCCCCTCACTTTTGTTCTACTGTGTAGATTGTGCCGGTAGTCAGGTATCAGCCTTGCGAGAGTTGAAGTGGCAATAACCCGGAAAAATCTACAGAGGGGTAGGCTGGGAGGGCGATGAATACGTTGGAGGACCATCCAATCGAAAGAATGTTACCAGTTGGTAAGTAACTTGTTCTTCGAGTGGATTGTGTCCTCCAACATATTCCTCATCTTAGATAAACTCCCAAAGCAGTATGGACAATTTCTTTGGAGGAGGGAGTAGATTTTTTGATGGCCTTAAATGGCTGAATATAGTACTGCTTTACCAAAATTCAGCTCCTTAGACTGGGAAGCATCCAGACTATAGAATTTTGAAAAAGTATCAGCGAAGACCAAGTTGCTGCTTCAGAAATGGATCTTATGGGAACACCTCTTTGAAGGGCTGTTGAAGAGGCGATGCCTCTGGTGGAATGGGCCCTTAAGCCTTCTGGTGGATCTTTCTCTGCTAATCTGTAGCATTCTGAAATGCAAAGCACAATCCAACGTGATATGGTTTGTTTTGACACCAATTGACCAAATATCCTTCCAGTGTAGCCAATGAACAGTTGATTATCCACTCTAAGCTTGGAAAGCCTAGAGATGTAAAAGCTTAGAGCTCTTCTCAGGTCCAACCTGTGCAATCTTTCCTCCTCCTTACTAGGATGAGGTGGAGGGTAGAATGCAGGTAGAACAATTTTCTGATTTAAATGAAAATCGGACACAACTTTAGGTAAAAATGAGGGTTTAACCCTTAATACCACTCTGTTCCTATGGAACACAGTATAAGGTGGCCCAGAAGACAGTGCCTGCAATTCGATTCACTTTTCTTGCAAATGTTAAAGCAACTAGGAAAGCAGTTTTCCATGTCAGCAATCTTAATGGACAAGTGTGCAAGGGCTCAAAAGGGGCACACATTAAGAATTTTAGAACCAGATTAAGATCCCAAATTGGTACTTGGAAAGGGTAAGGAGGAAACACATTGGTGAGTTCTTTTCAGAATTGTACTACTAAAGGAATTTTGAAACAGGAGCATTCTTCCGACGAGTGCTTGAAGATGGAAAGCGCTGCAAGATAACCTTTAATGGTCCCAACATTTAGACCTCTATGTGCTAGGGGCAAGAGGAAGGACAGTACTTCCGGAATAGAACATAGAAAAGGATCAACATTCTTTTCTCTGCACCAGTTGCACAACTTTTTCCAACGCCAATGGTATAGAGATTCTGTTGCTGGCCTTCTT
Organism: Ambystoma mexicanum; assembly: GCF_040938575.1. NCBI lineage: Eukaryota > Metazoa > Chordata > Amphibia > Caudata > Ambystomatidae > Ambystoma > Ambystoma mexicanum. The sequence continues at coordinate 1,436,063,722 of NC_090935.1, forward strand.
GCCGAAAGCAACACCTCCATGACTTCATCTGGAAGGTCCCAATCCTTGTGTCTCAGCCTTTCAGATACCAAGCGTGAAGGTTGATAATCTTGACCTCTGGATGGAGAACTTGACCCTCCATTTGTGAGAGAAGGTCCTCTCTCTGAGGAAGATGTACCGGGGAACAGATGGACATGTCTAGAAGGTCCGGGTACCATGTTCTCCTGGCCCAATCCGGGCAATTAGGATCATGCGGTTTCAGAACCATCTCAGTCTCCTGATGACCTGAGGAATGACGGGAATTGGAGGAAACGCGTATAATAGTGGGAAATTCCACTCCACCACAAACGCATCCCATAGGGCTCCTCTCGGGGGAAATTCCCTTGAGCAATACCTTTCGCACTTCTGGTTGATTCGATTCTGGTCGCAAATAGGTATACTTGAAGGGTTCCCCAAAGGGTGAAGATCTCTTGAATGACTTCCTGAGCCGGTTCCCACTCGTGGGACACCGTTCTCTGCCTGCTCAGAGCATCTGCCGTCATATTCTCCTCCCTGGCTAGATGAACTGCCGTTAAGGAGATTCCTTCTTGAATCACCAAATACCAGAGCTGCATTGCCTCTCTGCACAGAGGTAGAGACCCTACACCACCTCTTTTGTTTAGATAATGCATGGCCACTGTGTTGTCCGTCATTATCAAGACATTTTTTCCTCTAACAGACGGTAGAAAAGCCTTGAGCGCTAGTATGATTGCTCTCATCTCTAAAAGGTTGATGCGTAGTTTGGACTCCGATGGAGACCAGTGAACGCTGATTGTCAGATCGTTGGCATGAGCTCCCCACCCCATGAGTGAGGCGTCCGTCACTACTGTAATCTCCGCCCATGGTTACCAAAAATGTTCTCCTTTTAGGATATTCTCTGTGCAAGTCCACCACAAAAGATCCCGCTCAACTTTGTTCGGAATCTGGAGAAAATCTGTCATTTGACCTGAGAACTGTGACCATTGTGTCTTTAGAGCCCATTGAAGGGATCTCATCCTCAGGCGTGCCTCTGGCACTAGGAAGATGCAGGATGCCATGAGGCCAAGTAACCTTAAGAAGTCATAGGCCTGGAGATTTTGGGCATCTTGGAATTTGGAAACCATCTGAAGAATGTCTTGAGTCCTCGACTTGGTAGGCAAGCTCTTTCCCAAGGCTGCGTCTAATACAGCCCCTATGTATTGGAGCTGTTGGGAAGGTGTTATTTGTGACTTCTTGAAATTGAGGGAGAACCCCAGTTTGTGGAGGAAGTGGCAGTTGACTTTCAGATGATCCAGCGCTTGTTCGGCAGAACGTGCCCTGATCAACCAATCGTCCAGGTAGGGGTGGACGTGAATCCCCCTCTCCTAATGTGCACTGCCACCACTACCATTAACTTGGTGAAGACCCTCGGGGCAGAGGTCAATTCGAATGGCAGGACTCAAAACATATAGTGTGAGTCGCCAACTACGAACCTCAGGTATTTTCTGTGCTTGAGATGAATCGACACATGAAAATAAGCATCCTGGAGGTCCAATGACACCAACCAATCCTGAAGTTGAAGGGCCTGAAGGATCTGAGAAAGAGTGACCATCTTGAATGTGTCCTTCCTGAGGAACTTGTTCAAGTTTGTTCAGTCCAAGATGGGTCTCAGTCCTCTGTCCTTTTTGGGAATCAAAAAATACGGGGAGTACCATCCCTTGTTTCTCTCCACTACAGGTACTGGCTCTATAGCACCTTTCTCCATCAGGGTTAGAACTTCCTGCTGTAGGAGCGGGTCTGAAAACTTCAAAGGGTGTCTCCCTGGTGGATTGTTTTGAGGTTGCATTAGAAAAGGAAGGCAGTAACCTTGGCCTATTATTTCTAGAGCCCAAACATCTGAAGTAATGGTTCGCCATTCTTGCGGATGCTGCGACAGCCTGCCTCCCACCGGTGTCCTGTGACGCAAGTCCTCAAAGTGGTTTTGTGGAGGTTGCTGCGGCCATTGATGGCAAAGAGGCTGGAGCTGGGTTTCCACATTTTCCTAGTCCCTTTGACTGGCCATTCCTCTCGCCCTTCAATATGAGGAGTAGTAATGATAGGATCGTCCCCCCCAAGATTGTCCTGGCGCACGATAAGGCTGAGGTTGCCTAATAGCAGCTCCTAAAGACTTGGCAGTTGCTTTTGAGGTCTGCAACCTCCAAGGCTCTCGTCAGCCTTGCTGCCAAAAAGGTGAGACCGGTCAAAGGGCATGTTCAGAAGGCGGTTCTGTATGTCTGGTGCAAAACCCGACTTCCGTAACCACGCAAATCTGCGTATTACCGTGCTAGTGCCCATGGACCTGCTCACACTATCTGCAGTATCCAGTCCAGATTGAAGGGATTCCTGCCTGGCCTCCTTTCCATCTCTAACAATGGCTAGGCATCCTTCCCTTTCATCCCCTTCTGGTATGTGCTCCGCCGCCATTGCAATGCACTCCCACAGAGTGTACGAAAACTTTGCCAAGGCACATGTGGAGTTGGTTGATTTTAATGCCATACTCCAAGCTGAAAATACCTTGCGTGCCCAGCCATCCACACGCTTATCGTCCCTGTCTGGAGGGATAGAAGGGTACGCCATTTTGTTTGAAGCTGTGGCTGCCTGTACCACCAGACTCTCGGGAGTGGGATGTTTAGACAGATAGTGTTACGAACCGTTCCCAACGGTGGTCTTTTCTGCGCCGGTGGCGCTTCATGCCATCTATTCACGCCGTCACTCCCAAGATGGTGTTGCGGAATCGAATGGACGGTCTAGAACCCATTCCATCCATTGAGGAAACTCCGCCCGGTGATTTGATCACGTTACTTAAACCGCCGGAATGGAAGACTCAGCGCGTTGCTACTGTTGTTAGTGGTCACGCTCCGTAAGTCTTCGCTTAGGAGAAATACTGGACTTTCGTTACCAAATTGGTTCCAACCTTCCACCTCCTCCCTTTATTGAAACTTGCTTGTCTATCCTCTTTTCTCTTTCCCAGGCTGACCGCGACCAATCACTGTCACTTCATAGCGTTCAAGAGCTCGTTACCGGTGAAGTTGCCTTCAGACCTGCTCACAGTCTGTAGGTTACCTCCCCTCTCCCTTCGATTCACATTTCATCACACAGGAAGCCTCGTTCTATACTTACCTCTCATTGTTTCCCCCTCGTGTCTATTCATTAGGAATCTCCGGACTACATCTCCCATCATTCATCCCGGGAATCTCCATTTACATCCCCCTTTGTACTCAGACTGGGTAGGTGGAGCCAAATCCCTTACATATTCCTACAACCTGTCTTCTCTTAAAACATCACTGACCTTGTTTTCTTCCTCTCCCAAAGTTCCCGCCGGTCCCGAACCTCTCAACAAACCCACCTCCGAGAATCGGCATAGCAATCGGCGAACTATCGGAGAACCTCTGGGAGAAACCCGCACGCTGAAACATTTCCACCTCGAGGCTGCAGCAGAAGTCTTGTCAAATCCCATTAACTCAACGCTCTCAAGCGGCACAGGGTTTTTCCCCTTTACAAAGGGTTTCCCTGCCGCATCCTTCATTTGCTGAGTTAGAGGCGAAGGGAGGGTGTAACAGGTGAACTCCTGATAGCCTCATCTCACTATTGAAGACAAGGTAGGAAATCTCCAGTTGTTGTGTGGTGTTGGGGGGAAACTGAGTGAGCCATTACGTTCCCACAGTTACAACTAACTCTTAAGTTAACAGATAGCAACGCCAGTGGGTGGTAGCTGGGTGGCGTTTTGACTCTCTTGGTGCTCCCTACCTCACCGCAAATTAGTATGGAGCAGCAGGTCCAACAGTTGATGTTGGCTGTACAAGCCCTCTCAGGGGAGGTCCAACAGCTTAAACAGGAAAACCAAATATTGCGACAACAGGTGGGTCGCTCAGCCCATAGCTCAGAGGTTCCCCTGGGTCCACTTCCATTCGGAAAATTCGATGGAAATCCACATGCCGTTAAGGAATACCTAGAGGCTTGCACAGTTCAGTTTGCTCTTAAGGCAGCCTTTTTTCCTACGAATTGCGACAAGGTGGGCCATATGATCGCCCAAATGACGGGCGCAGCATTAGCATGGGCTACCCCCCTTGTCACTAATAATAACCCGATTCTGGACTCCTACCCCGCCTTTTGCAACAGTGTCAAAAGCATGTTTGGCAGGCAAGAAATAACGATAGCCTCACAAGAGAGGCTGTTGGACCTTAAGCAGGGAAGTCAGGACCTCTTGACATACATTACTAGGTTTAAGCAGATGTCCGCCGACTACTCCTGGGCGGACGACGCTCTAGTTACCATATTTCGACGAGGGCTATCTGAAGACCTAAAGGACGAAGTTTCACGAGTCCCCCGTCCTCACAAATTAACGGAATTTATTGCATTAACAATGCAACTAGACTATCGCCTCCAGGAAAGACAGCGAGAACGACGCAAGAGTCGTTCACAAAAAGCCTTTTCTGAAGGGACAGTCCCTCTACCCAAAACTTCAGTAACAGAAGAACCGATGCAATTAGGTTCCACTAGAGGTCCTCTTTCTCCAGAAGAAAGGTCCAGAAGAAAATTGTTAAATTTGTGCATGTATTGTGGGGCTAGTACACATAAGGTAAAGGAGTGTCCCCTTACTCCCAAAAGGAAATCGGGAAACGCCAGCGCCCGGCCGTGAGGGAAACAACGGTCCAGGGCTCTTTGACAGTTACCGGTTCCCTATTGGCCATACACTCGGATCCCAACCATGTCCCAGAAAGCGCCATGATTGTGCTAGAAGTGACCCTATCCTGGGACAACATACAGCTTCAAAGAGTGTCTGTTCTCATAGATAGTGGAGCTGCAGGGAACTTTATTGACGATGTCTGGGCGGCACGACATGGTATTCTGAGAAGAGCAAAACCCATAGCAATCCCAGTGGAAAGCGTGGATGGTAGCCCCTTAACCTCAGGACCCATTACTAATCATACTGGCCCTTTAAATTTGAGCATTTCTAATCACCATGAATCACTGGTGTTAGACATTATCAAAACAGCCCATTACCCGTTAATCTTAGGGTTACCTTGGTTGAGGAAACACAATCCTTACATAAATTGGGCTGCCGGCACTTTGTTCCTAGGCTCGGAACACTGTGTTCAACACTGCTTAGGATCAAACAACCCGTCCCTAAACCAATCAACAACTAACCAGGGGCTCCACCAGGTGAAGATTCTTCCCCTTGTCTAACAACAATATCAGGAAGTCTTTGCACAGACAGAGTACTCCTCTCTTCCACCACACCGCAGAGATGACTGTGCTATCGATCTAATCCCTGACAGTCCTCTCCCCTTTGGGAGAATGTATATACTATCTGCCAAGGAAAAGGAAGTACTGAAAGATTACTTACACACACATGTACAGAACGGGTTGATTACTGAGTCTAATTCCCCGGCAGCAGCTTCTTTGTTTTTTATCCCGAAAAAAGACTCTGCCGAACTTCACCCATGTATAGATTATCGAGGGTTGAACAAGATTACAGTCCCAGACAGGTACCCTATGCCCTTAATACCTGACATATTGGAGGCGGTCAGGGGTGCACAGTTATACACCAAGCTAGATCTCAGGGGAGCCTACCACTTGATACGCATTAAAATCCGGAGATGAGTGGAAAACAGCCTTCCGCACCCCTTTTGGTCACTACCAGTACCAAGTTATGCCCTTTGGTCTTACCAACGCTCCCGCAGTGTTCCAAAGGTTCATGGACCACTTGTTCGCAGATATATTGCTACATTATGTTATCATCTATCTGGACGATATCCTGGTCTTTACTCCCAATGAAACTACACACTTTCAACATGTCAAAAGTGTCATTTCCCGTCTGCAAGATAACCATCTATTTTGTAAAATAGAAAAGTGCGAATTTCATCAAACTTCTGTCACTTACTTGGGGTATGTCCTTTCACCGCAAGGAATCTCTATGGACCCGACAAAGATCTCCGCCATTAGGGACTGGCCATCCCCCCAAGTCCATCAAAGACATACAGAGGTTTTTGGGATTCGCCAACTTTTATAGACGGTTTATTCCACACTTCTCTTCTCTTTCTCAATCACTTACACATTTGCTCAAAAAAGGGGTCCCATTTGTTTGGACTCCCGAAACCCAGACCTCCTTTAACGCTTTGAAATCCGTGTTCACTAGAGCACCCATTTTGGCGGTTCCAGATCAAAACTGACCATTTATAGTGGAATCAGACGCTTCCCATTCGGCACTTGGAGCGGTCCTATTACAGCCGGATGCACAGAATATGGGAAGACCAGTAGCATATTTGTCAAAAACCCTCACTCAAGCGGAGCTCAACTACACAGTCTTGGAGAAGGAGCTTCTGGCTATAAAAAGCTTTTGAGGAGTGGCGACATCTGCTGTTGGGAGCGCAACACCCTATAGAAGTGAGGACCAATCACCAAAATCTACGAACCCTGCAGTATGCACAGACATGCAATAGTCGCCAAGCTTGATGGGCACATTTCTTTTCACCGTTCCGAATCACTTTTACCTTCATTCCAGGTAGAGTTAATTTAAAAGCGGATGCTCTATCTCGACGGGAGGGCAAGGACCATAAGAGCTTTAAACCGGAGCCCTTATTCCCCGTTGCTAAATTCATTCCAGTCATACATCTTTTTATACAGAAAATCCGAGATCATTCTCAGAGGAAGTTGACGGTCAATCCAGACATTACCACTCAGCAAGAGTTATCAGTTAACAACGGACTCCTATTTAAAGGAGATAGGCTATTTATCCCTAATGAAACCCTTCAATTGGAGGTACTGCGACTATGCCATGATTCACGGATCGCTGGGCATAGAGGAATCTCCAATACCGTAGAACTGATCCTCAGGCATTTTTGGTGGGCCACGGTTAAGGAGGATGTACGGGAATACATAGCTTCCTGTGCAATTTGTCTACAGACTAAAGTTCCTCGCAGACCACCTGTGGGGAAATTGGTGCAAATGCCACTACCCAATAGACCCTGGCAAATTATATCCACTGACTTTATTGTGGACCTTCCAGACTCGGACCATTGTTCCACCATTATGGTCACTGTGGATTCGCTAACTAAAATGGCACATTTCATCCCCCTTCCATCTGTACCTTCTGCCCTACATATGGCCCAAGTCTTTTTGGATCGTATCTTCTCTTTACATGGTCTTCCCGACACGATTATCTCTGATCGGGGTCCCCCGTTCACCTCCCGGTTCTGGAAACATTTGTGTAACACCTTAGGAATCTCACGTGCTCTGAGTTCGGGCTTCCACCCTCAATCTAACGGACAAACGGAACGCCTAAATCAGACGCTAGAGGGATACCTCTGATGCTATATTTCAGCAGCACAAGACAATTGGAAAGACCTACTACCTCTTGCAGAATTTGCGTATAATAATGCTGTGCATTTGGCCACAAAAGTCAGCCCTTTCTACTGTACCTATGGCTTTCATCCTTCCGTATTTCCATCAGTCTCCCCTTCTTCCTCAATCTTCCTGAGCTTGGAGAAGCTTTTGGACTCCGTTCGACAAGGACACCAAAGGGCATTGCAAGCCTTGAAGGTGGCACAGGATAGAAGCAAGGCGCAGACGGACAAACACAGATCCCCAGATCCTCCTCTTGCTGTAGGGGATCGTGTATGGTTGGCCAGGACGTTTTTGCCCCGGAGACTCTTCCCTTCTAAACTGTCCCCTAAGTACTTTGGACCTTTTAAAGTGCTTGAGCGGAAGGGATTGGCGGCCTTCAAAGCTACCCAGGTCATGGAGCAGGATCCACCCTACTTTCCTTGTCTCTCAGCTGAAACCGGATATTCGGAACAGTTTTCATCTTGTCCCTACTGGTACACCCCCTCCGATACTTCGGAGTTCTGGCCCCGAATACGAGGTATCAGATATCTGTGATGGCCGTTTTCACAGGGGGTCTCTGCAGTTTTTGGTCGATTGGAAGGGCTATTCACCGGCTGAGAGATCCTGGGAGCCCGCCTCTGCGGTACATGCTCCGCGCTTGGTTCGCGCCTTCTATCGCCGGCATCCGGGTAAACCGGGTGCCGCCTCCTTTGGCAGGGGGCATACTGTTACGAACCGTTCCCAACGGTGGTCTTTTCTGCGCCGGTGGCGCTTCATGCCATCTATTCATGCCGTCACTCCCAAGATGGCGTCGCGGAATCGAATGGACGGTCTAGAACCCATTCCATCCATTGAGGAAACTCCGCCCGGTGATTTGATCACGTTACTTAAACCGCCGGAATGGAAGACTCAGCGCATTGCTACTGTTGTTAGTGGTCACGCTCCGTAAGTCTTCGCTTAGGAGAAATACTGGAATTTCGTTTCCGAATTGGTTCCAACCTTCCACCTCCTCCCTTTATTGAAACCTGCTTGTCTATCCTCTTTTCTCTTTCCCAGGCTGACCGTGACCAATCACTGTCACTTCATAGCGTTCAAGAGCTCGTTACCGGTGAAGTCGCCTTCAGACCTGCTCACAGTCCGTAGGTTACCTCCCCTCTCCCTTCAATTCACATTTCATCACACAGGAAGCCTCTTTCTATACTTACCTCTCATTGTTTCCCCCTCGTGTCTATTCATTAGGAATCTTTGGACTACATCTCCCATCATTCATCCCGGGAATCTCCATTCACATCCCCCTTCGTACTCAGACTGGGTAGGTGGAGCCAAATCCCTTACATATTCCTACAACCTGTCTTCTCTTAAAACATCACTGACCTTGTTTTCTTCCTCTCCCAAAGTTCCCGCCGGTCCCGAACCTCTCAACAAACCCACCTCTGAGAATCGGCATAGCAATCGGCGAACTATCGGAGAACCACCGGGAGAAACCCGCACGCTGAAACATTTCCACCTCGAGGCTGCAGCAGAAGTCTTGTCAAATCCCATTAACTCAACGCTCTCAAGCGGCACAGGGTTTTTTGCACTTTACAAAGGGTTTCCCTGCCGCATCCTTCATTTGCCGAGTTAGAGTCTAAGGGAGGGTGTAACAGGTGAACTCCTGATAGCCTCATCTCACTATTGAAGACAAGGTAGGAAATCTCCAGTTGTTGTGTGGTGTTGGGGGGAAACTGAGTGAGCCATTACGTTCCCACAGTTACAACTAACTCTAAAGTTAACAGATAGCCGAGGTCGCTACTGGCAGGGCAGTATTTTGAAGTAAGGGATTTATTCACTGGAGGAATAGGAATAGAATCCGGAGTCTCCCAATTCTTGGCCACCTTATTTTGCAAGGCTACATGAAAGGGTAGTATTGGATCTTCGGTGGGACCATGGCACAATATATCAGTCAAATCATCCTGGATGAATTGGGTTGGTGGTCTAGCCATCTTAAATAATCGACCATTTTTGCCATTAGTTGACGGTATGAGGGATTGGCATGCTCTCCTGGATCTGGTCTGCCAAAGTCTGTTTTAGGAGATGTATCAATGCCACTTGCATTATGTAAGGATTCCACCAGGTCCTTCATTCTGTGTTCTTCCGAAATCAGGCATTCTGGGACATTTGAGGTGCCATATACCAGTCCAAAGGGTACACTCTCCTCATCAGATCTCTCCTGTTCCTCAAAAATTGAGGTCAGGGACTTGAAAAATTCCTTCCTAGGAAGAGTTTAAAAACCTTTTCTGGGAGAGGTGGGAGAGGTGTGTTAGTGGGCCATGAAGGCATTACAGGTTTTGCAGCCTTCTCTTTCCCCTTTTCTGGCTGAACTGGCTGAAGTGGAGCCTTTGGCGCCAAGGGCTTCGGGGTCGACGTCGACAGAGGCGTCGACGTAATAGTGGTCGTCGACGGACCCGGCTTCTAGGGCGTCGAGGTGCTCTTCGAAGATTTGCCCTTCGAGGTCCGTTGGGTTTTGGACTCAACTCGAGCAGCCTTTTTCGCTCGGCGTCCTGGAAGGTTCTCTATCCTTCCTTCTTCGATCACCCGGGCTCGAGGGCGCGCGAGTGTCAGAGCGGTGACGCTCCCAGCAGGCTTCCGAAGAAGGCGCGGACCGAGGCTTCGCTTTTTCGAACACCTCCATCATTTTGACTCTGAATGCTTCCCACTCTCCGGAGGAAGAATGTTTTGTGGGGCATTTCATCCTTTTTGGGGATTCATCAGAGGACGAGGTGGAGGGGGACCTGTGGCGTCTTTTCTGCGATTTTTTTGTCAAAGAGGACGAACGATGGGAATCGCTTTGGGACCTGAACCAATGCCTTTCGCGTCGAGGAGACTTCTCCTCACGGGACCTCAACTCGACGCTAGAGGCTTTGCGGTCGGATTTATGACCCACCTGTAGTTTCTCCTCCTCTCTCGCAAGGCCGTCCCCGTCATTGCCTGACACTTTGTACAGGCCTCCATGTCGTGGCCTTCCCTGAGACACTAGAAACATTCTCAGTGCGGGTCTGTGATAGACATTTTCGAACCGCAAGATTTGCACTTTTTGAAACCGGATCTTGGGGTCGTAGTCAGTGTCGATGACGAAGACATAACGACAAATATCAGTAATATTCACTGTGTTTCACAGAACTCGAGGTGCGCCGAATCTCCGAAGCAACGTGTACTGTGGAAAAACAGAACTGAGGCCGAGTGCCGCGCATGCCACTTGTATACCCGATGACGTCACCCTCGACGGAGGCCTTCGAGGGACCATCGACTCGACGACATCGACGCACGGTGCCCTCTGCCGAAAAAAAAAATCCGAAGCAGCTAAAGCTGGATGAATACATCTAAGATGAGGAATACGCTGGAGGACACAATCCACTCAAAAGGGGGGAGGACGGTCACAATACATACCACGGCCACAAATGGATAAAGATCATTTGAAAAGTAAATTATCTAGTTTGACTGCAGGTGTGGGAAACTCAATTAATGAATTAGAGAGAATGACATTGTGAATGACCCTAGCAATAGGCAACATAAAAGGCCTGCTAGCATCCATCCTAGGGGAGAGGGCCCACAACATTTAGAGACAAGCAGGGTATGCGAGTGTAACAGCACAAAACACGACACATGATTGAGTACCATTTAACAATTACAGACGGTTGGAGGGCGCTCAGAGTACAATATCCCGACACATTAGACATGGGTGTGATTATGACAAGGAAAATGGGTGAGGAAGAAGATCCTGTTGCCTTTATTCAAGAAATTCAAGAATGTTGGCTTCTTGAGATGAGGGAACTGTGGGATAAAACAGTGGCATTATTCGACCACATTATATGTCGGCAGATGAGGAAGCAGGTAGGAATGGAGACAAAGCCATAGCCAGAGATACAATTGACTATCGCACATCATTGTCGATTGTCACAAGAGAAGAAAAGAAGAAAGCTGAGGGTAGAAAGCAGGGGGAAGTGAAGTTAGTTCAGAAATAAATTGTCAAACTTTGCCATAGACGGAGCGGTATTGACAAGCGGCGAAGGCGTGACGACACAAGAGGTACGTCCAGCAGAGTCAAGCAACATAGTGTAGCCCACAGATCAAGAGGGATACAATTTTAGGCAATAGGGTAGAGGGAATGGACCCAGAGGAGGGCGAGGCTGATTCCAAAACCCTCAAAGAGGGGGAGGATTTAATGGCAGACAACTGCAGCAATGTTGTCATTGTGGAAGGATGGAACACATAGCACAAACATGTTGAAGTAGAGAGGGCATGAAGCAAAACTGGCAATCTCAAGAGGGGATGGGCTATTCTCCACAGTACAATGCAGAACCAAGAGAGTATTATGCGCAAGATCACATGCAGAATCAGACATGTGCGCCGCAAATACAGCAAACACAGAAAGCACCATTGCAATTACAAATGCCACAAGGGCTACCACAGCAAGTGCCTAAGCAAACAACAAATACAGACTCAACAAGCCCAGCACAACAGGCCATGGTGCCACAATACAACACAAATGCTGGGGTCCCACAAGTACCCACACCTACAATAGGTTATGTGTCCGTGGTAGGAGGGAATCCTTTCACGGGTACAAGGTGAATTTATATCCACAATAGGAAAGCCCACAGAGTGATCTGATGTGCTCAGTACCATCAGTGACACCAGACCCCCAAGAGGGACCAAGGGTCAAGGAAACAATAGGTGGCAAGACATTTTCGTTTCTTGTAGACACTGGAGCAACTCGTTCCTGTGTTCGAGAGGGAAAGTACCCAATGCCTGGCATTGCCATGAATGTGCAGGGATTTTCTGGGGCTATGAGCTTCATTCCTTTTACTGATGAATTACCAATCTCTATAGGAGAACATGTCTATGCCACTATTGTATTCTCAGCAGACACCAGTTAATATATTAGGGCGTGACCTGATGAAAAGAAACATGGCAATATCTTTTACCGATTAAGGAATAGTGTGTTCTACCCCAGGGATACATTATATGAATGTAAGAGAGTTTACATTAGCATTTGCAGGCCCAAAGGCATTACAAGGAGTTACCTATGGTATGGAGTGACTGTTTTATTAGCATGGTTAACTAGGCTGGTAGGTACATTTTTGAGACTGCCTGAAGAGTTTTGGTTTAGAACAGAAATACCTATGGATGATGCAGAAGGGCAGTTTATCTCCTTAGAACTAGAAGCATCAGTGGGAAGAGAGGAAAGGGTTGTTGTCCATGGGACAGGCATGAAGGAAGACGATGAAGAGCAGTGATAGACCTTGGTGAAGAGTATTGATTGACTGATGAATAACCTTTTAGAGATGATTATTCAGATGATGAGTTCGTTTTTTGCATAAGCCTCACTTATTGGATTAAAGTAGAGAATAGAGAGATACAACTGAGAATGGCATTGGTAAAAAAAGAAAACATAATTATTTCAGGAAGATTTAGAAAATGTGCCAATTATCGTAGGGACCAGCAGTCCATATGACATGGGCATATTGAGTGGAGCAGGAGCATTTAAAATCAAGCTTATACCTGGAGCAATTTTGCCACGAGAAAAACAATACCCCATGTCCAGAGAAATTGATGAAGTTATGTTTCAAACCAGCCTTAGGGAATATTGGTGCCATCAGAATACCCATGTAACACAGCTGTGTATCCAGTGAAGAAATCAACAGGAGGGTTGTGGAGATATATTCAGGATCTATGTCCCTTAAATATTATAAAAGGCAAGTGACCAAAGGCTCGTACCCTCGCAGGCACCTGCATACCTCACAGAAAAATTCACAAAGCATACCTCTGAACGACCCATCAGAAAGGCCCTCTCAAACAGCATCAAAATCCCCAACTTTAAACTGAAAAGAACTGGCGGATCCAGCTTCCCAGTTCTAGCAGCTCATCTCTGGAACTCTATCCCTGATGCACTCAGAGCCACCCCTTCCTTCCACGTGTTCAAAGCTAACGTCAAACTCTGGCTTAAATCCAACGACTGCTAAAATGTCTTAAGTGCACCAAATACTCTGTACATTTACTGCAAAATATTTGAAACTGTAACATTTCCCACATGCAAGTCACCCCACATTATAACAAAAGAAATGCTTGATATATCATCCTGTAACATAAGAAATGTAACTTATTTATGTACCTGTAACTGAAAATGTTATTCTTTGCAAGCGGCCAGTTGATTAACGGCCAGGCGCGCTCTATAAATAAATAAACAATACAAACAATACAATAGTCGAGGCAGAATTTCCACAGGTTCCAAATCCAGCTACAATATTATGCAACATTCCAGCCACAGCCAAATATTTTACAGTAATATATTTCAAAAATGCATTTTCCTCAATGCCTCTTCTTGAGGACTCACAGGAGTTTCCATACAGAAACTAGCACTGCAAATGCACAAGACTTCCTCAGGGGTATTGTGAGTCCCACTCAATCTTTAACAGGGTCCTTCAGATGGACCTAGGTAATGTACAACTTGAGAGTGCCATAATTCAGTATGTAGATGACATATTAGTAAGCAGCGTGAGATAAGAAAAGTGCAGAAAAGGCACAGTTCAGTTAATGACCATACTAGCAGAGAAAGGATATAAAGTAGGCAAAGAAAAGTTACAATATTGTCATAGGACAGCTACCTAGGAGAGCAGAAACAATCATGAAGACTTGAGAACCTAAAACATTGAGGGAAATGCAACAATATTTAGGCCTATGTAATTATTGTAGCGCCTGGCTTTTTAATTGCTGTACATATATTCAACCACTTTTAAAAGGATTTAAGGAGGCACAGTTAGGCAAAAGTAAGATAACATGGACAGATGAAATGACTGAAGGATTTGAAGAATTAAAAAAAGGCGATCAGTAGAGCCCTTGTGTTAGGAATTCCAGATTATAATGAAGATTTATATCTATTTTCACGTTCAAATGGGGTAGTAATGACAGCAGCCCTCACACAGAAAACGACATTAGGGCATGGACATAAACCATTAGCCTATTTAAGTGGGATTTTAGATCCAGTAATGAAAGGACATTACTCTTGCAAACAGGCGTTAGCTGCTACTGCTTTCGCTAGTGAAAAAGCTGCAAGTATTACAATGGGGTGTGCAGTGACATTATTTGTCGAATACTCGTTATTTGTCATTCTAGAGAAACCCAAAAGTACATTTACTACACAAAAAGCATCAAGTGGTTATTTCGAACCCAGCAATCAAAATTGTTCAGTGTAGAATAGTGAATCCAGCAACATTTACAGCAGAACCAGTAGTGAAGGAGGACTATCTACAAGACTGTCCAACATCTACTGAGTATTATGATGATATTGCCCATGTTACAGAAAATGCTCTTGGCGGGAGGGTCATTCTGCTCATTGATTGTTCTTCGAAAATTGACCAAACGACAGGAGAAAGACACACAGGGCATGAATCATGGAACCTTTTCCTATGTGACTGTGCCATTATAAAACACTTCCATGAATCAGGCCCACAGTATCAGCAGTAGTGAAGCTGAACCATGATGGGGAATTTGAAGCAGTCACAAGTGCGAGACTGCCTTCACATTGTTCAGCACAGGCTACAGAATTAGTGGCACTTATTGCTGCACTTCTGAGATACGAGGATGAGGAAGTGACAGTATAATCTGACTCCACCTATGTGAGGTCAACCGTACACGCAGGATTGTCACGTTGGAAAGGGAGGGGTTTCCTTCCAGAGACAGCACACCAGTGCAACATGCATCTCTACTGGATAAGCTTATTGAGGCGTTGAGACGCTCAATGACTATCGCCGTAGTAAAATGCACAGCCCACACTAAGACGACAGAAACGATTTCACACAGTATCAAAGCCGCAGAAATAAAAGTGAAAAAGGCAGCATATTTTCCAAATATTTCAGATTTTGAAGTAAAAAGTGGTAAACAAATTTCAGGACGATGTACGATGGTGAAGGAAGGTTTCACTATGTAGCCCATTGTCCAGCTAATACAGTTACAAGGTCGAGCACCAAGAGCAAGATTTATGAAACAGGTAGGGGTGTCCTTTATCCCTCACGAGGCTATATGGAGACATGATAGCACTGGAAAGGCAGTTATGCCTCTAGCATTATTGAGGGTTGTGCTGGAGCAGCTTCACTATCCCGCACACATAACTTGAGAGAGTCTTGCTGCCATAACTACAGAAGATTGTTTTTCACCAAATCTATTAGAACATGTGGCACAGTTTATTGTGAACTGCATTGTGTGTCAGAAATGTACAGCAGGGCACACTTTGCGAACAGTGAGAGGAGCAATTCCTAGACGCAATCGCCACTTCCAGCATCTACATATAGATTATGTGGATATGTTGTTGATAGGCAAAGGTTATAGGTATATGTTGGTAGTAGTGTATACTTTTTCCAGATGGATCCAGGCAGATTCATGTACATACCACATTGCCACATGTGCTGCCAAGTTTCTCATATGTGAGGTATTTCATAGATGGGGTGTATGCAAAGTCATGTGGTCTGATAATGGGCCGCATTTTGTAAATGAATTATTTGAGGCAGTTACTCTTATATTAGGCAGAAAGCACTAATTCTCATCTGCCTATCACCCGCAGGCGAATGGGATTTGTAAGAAATTAAATGGACTCCTTAAAGAGAGAATAGCGAAAATGAAAGTAACTTTGAAGAAGGGGTGGTTACACTGTTTTCCTCTTGCGCTATATGCACTGCAAAGTCAGCCAGGTTCAGATCACCACCTAGCTCCTCATGATGACCGGATGCCGAATGAGAACACCCCTTACTCCTCCAACTAGGATAGAAACTGATGCCCACAGTGTAGCGAAGACATTAGGTGATGAGATGCAAGTGTTTCTTTCATGTCTCAAAAGATCAAGAATCAGAGGGAGGGGTCAAAGAGGACTGATGAAAAAAGCCAGCCAACTGATACAGACTATTTATTGAAACAGCCAATCTTATATCCAGAGGACCAGGTGGTACGCAAATGTGTTTGTGTTCACACCTGGAATAAGCCCTGCTTTGAAAGACCTATGAGGTGGAAGTAGTTACCCCCACAACTGTTAAATTAGAAGGACGATGAGCATGGCTACATCTGCACGACATCAAAGTGTACATGAGACACTTCGCCCCTCCTGCATCTACTGAAAATGAAGAAAGAGAAGAAGTTCTGTGCATGCAGACAAGATAGATCAGCAACCAAGAGCAAACAAAATATGTTTAGGGAATAATAAAACACACTTGAAATAAAGATTGATATTTCTTACATCTAATCAGGAATGAATGGACTTGCAGCTATCCTGGAACCTTTTTTTTAGATAGGTTAACGGAACACCAAAGCCAAAGGACAAAGAATAGATTGCATCTTCTATGCTCCCCATCATAGTAACATTAGGCATATTCTTGTGGACTGTTTTTACCTGCATAGTACAGTCTTACCCAGCTTTGATAAAACAACGTGTGGACATTGCTTTTAGGATTTCCACAAAATGTTACAATCACA
This sequence comes from Ambystoma mexicanum, assembly GCF_040938575.1. Lineage (NCBI taxonomy): Eukaryota > Metazoa > Chordata > Amphibia > Caudata > Ambystomatidae > Ambystoma > Ambystoma mexicanum. The sequence continues at coordinate 1,436,080,558 of NC_090935.1, forward strand.
TTATTTTCAGAATTCTTGTGGCAATTATTTTGCAGTTCTTGATATAAAAGCGTGAGTTACAGACGACAACACAATTATATATTGAATTAAATGAACTGGGAAAGTTCCAGAATATGAGGGACCATCGAGAAAGTCGGTATGTTTTTCGGGATTGGCAATTGTGATATCATTTTGTCTTATGATTTGTCTTTTAATCCATATTATTATGGCATTTGGACACATAATGATTAAAAATGCAGATACTGTGGGGGGACAATGAGACATCCTTTATAATCCCTAACAAAAGCACAAGCAGCATTTTCCCTAATTTTACTAAACAAATTGTTTGACTTAAAAGTGATGTTGGAGAAGATCATGAAGGCATACATACATATCTTGATAATTCAGCTTACTTATATGGCATCAGCACATAAAGGAAGTGGAGAGAGAACACCAGATGAAAGCTGCTACATGTGTTCTCTCATCCCCTACGCCATAAACGCAACCAGAACATTTATTGCAAACGAGATGCCTGCACATGATGCAAAGTGCCTCAGTCACCTGGCAGCGTGTACAACCAGAGGACAAATTGAAGAAAAATTGGCAACGCTACAATGGCGATCAAGGAGAACATTTCCATACGAAAATACTTATGTGAAAACACAAAGGATGGAGAAAGGGATGGGTTGGACAAGCAAAATACATATGTATCCATCCCAGATTGGAGAACGAATAAAGGTTGTAGAAATGAGGTGAGATGAAGAGGGACTTGGTGTATACTAGCCGGGCAGCCATTCCAGCAAATGTAGACTGGGGTACCGCAACTCATGCTCTTTGTACATCATGTGTGTTTATACATCAGATATATTTATACTGGAAGACTGTCATGTCCTGACCCGCATCCAGTACTTGTACCCCTGACCCCACATTCAACACTCACCGAACTTCCTGCAAACCCTGCACTCACTTTCATATCCGACGGCAGCGGCTCACCCGGAAGTGGGATTCCCGGCCGGCAGTCCAGGCGTTCTACGACCTTTTCTACATTGGCATCTGCCATGGCGGTTTCCCCATGGCCATCGGCAGTATGTGGGCGTGAGGAGATCCCTGCGTCATGTGATCAGCAGTTCCCATTCACATCATGGGTCACGTGACTCGGGACGCTCGATCACGTAAGTCACGTCATGTGACCGTACACCGCATTCAAAAGGATCGGAGAAACACGGACGAAACTCTTCACAGCTGATGCCTTGGTTTACTGTGTGGCGTATTGCTTTTCTTGGATTTGATTCTGTTTCAGGACCACGGATTGCTGCACGGACTGTCCTTGTCATTTCCCTTAAACCAGTCGTTCTCTGTCTTCTTGGATCTCGAACTTGGCACTGTTCACTGGACACGATATTTGGACCCTCCCTTGATTTTGGCGTTACTCTTGGCTCGACCTCGGATTGTTTTCCTGGACTGTCTTACAGATTATCCCCCTCGGCTCTACATGAGCCCTCAGGTGTTCCTGTATATCCAGTGCCCTGACTAGTCCCCTCGCCCTTTTCGTTGGTCCACAGAACACCAGGCAGCCTTTGACTCCCTGAAAACTATGTTTACCACCGGCCCAGTCCTCCAACACCCAGATCCAGAACTCCCTTTTGTCTTAGAAGCAGACGCTTCGTCCTTTGCATTAGGTGTAGTGCTTTCCCAACCATGTCCAATGACTGGCCACCTACACCCCGTAGCATAACATTCACGAAATTTCACGTCAACTGAAACACATTATACAGTCACGGAAAAAGAGCTCCTGGCCATCAAGGACGCCCTGCAAACCTGGCGGCATCATCTCTTGGGGGCAAAACATCAAACCGTCGTATACTCAGACCACAAGAATCTGCAAGATCTCGCTTCCCTCAAATGAAGGAACAGCCGCCAAGTAAGTTGGCATCTGTTTTTTGCAGCGTACGATTTTGTGATTAAGCATAGGCCAGGGGTGGTCCACGGGAAGGGGGACGCACTATCACGATCCCCAGGAGGGGAGTCCCTCCCCTCCTTTCCAGACACCTTGTTGGAGAGGGGTCATGTTATTTGTGCGTGTACTCCTACTCAACCCATGTTATCCACCATACGTCAGTGGGTCTCACAGCATCCTCACACATTGGCAGAGTGGGACCCTGTTTTCCAAGATGGACTACCTTTTGTGCAGGGAAAACTATTTATACCCACAAGCGATACATGCAACCAGGCTCTGAAAAGGTCTCGTGACGCAGCCATCAACGGTCACCCAGGCAACACCGTACCTCAGATCTGCTTAAACGTTGGTGCTGGTGGCCGTCGATGAAACGCGACGTGGAGACCTATGTAAACACTTGCTCGATTTGCGCTCAGTGTAAGACTCATAGAGGTCCCCCCCTGGGACTCCTCCAACCACTGCCCATACCCCCACGACCCTGGCATACGGCCTTGATGGATCTGATCACTGACCTACCCCGTACACAGGGTTGTGATACCATCTGGGTAGTGGTGGACTCCTACACTAAAATGGCCCACTTTGTGCCATGTACAGGAATACCTTCCGCCCCTACATTGGCCAAGATGTTCTTTAAGTCAGTCTTCTGTCTCTTTGGATTGCCACAGGTTCTAGTATCAGATCGGGGTATGCAATTTATATCCCGCTTTTGGCAGGCCCTTAGCAAAATGCTTGGTATAGACGCACGGTTTTCTTCCGCCTACCATCCGGAGAGTGACGGGCAGACGGAGAGGGTGAACCAGACTCTGGAGCAATATTTACGCTGTCTGACCCTCCAATACCAACACACCTGGCTTAGCCCGCTACACCTTGCAGAGTTTGCTTACAACAACACACTGCACACATCCACGGGTTTCCCCCTGTTCTATTCCCTTTATAGCCAGCATCCCCGCACCCTTCCACTCCCAGATTATGCAACCTCCAGTACCCCTGCTGCCACTGCCTGGCCCGTGACTTGGCCGCGGTTCATGCCCAGACCCTAGTCCACCTATGGGAAGCCCAGATTTCCATGAAAACCACCGCCGACAGAAAGCAGCTAGCAGCCCCCACATACCGAGTGGGGGATCATGTATGGTTGTCATCACGCCACTTGCATATCCCTGGGTGCCGTAAACTGCTACCCCGGTTTATGGGTCCCTATTGTGTTACCAGAATCCTGAACCCTGTAGCTCTACGCCTTGCGATTCCTCCTGCCTGGCGGATCCACCCGGTGTTCCATACCTCACTGCTTAAGCCATGGCCGGTGAATACACGTCTTGTTTCCCCTCCCGCTCCGGTCTCTGTATCATCCCCTGATATCTTTGAGGTCAGTGCCAGTGTCGTTCTCTGTCTTCTTGGATCTCGAACTTGGCATTGTTCACTGGACACGATATTTGGACCCTCCCGTGCTTTTGGCGTTACTCTTGGCTCGACCTCGGATTGTTTTCCTGGACTGTCTTATGGATTATCCCCCTCGGCTCTACCTGAGCCCTCAGGTGTTCCTGTCTATCCAGAGTGCTACCAATACCCATAACAGCCAACAGCCAGCTGCTGCCACCGCCGGATACCATACACTCCTGTCCCACTTACTCTGCTCAGGTCGCCCTACCACCTCCAGTAGGTAAGCCCTTACCACTTTCTTTGCCATCACAACGTATATCCTACTGGAATTGTGTTTGACCTAACCATTCATTGCCTTACAGTGGTCAAGGTTTCTTCCGGCGTTCCTGGTTCCAGACTGACGGCACTCTACACCTGTGGCCTTAAAGATTACACAAGTGGTGTTTTTCACTTCTGCTTGTGTGGTACTTGGGGACGGAGGTTCCAAACATCTGCACGACCATCAAGCCAGAACAAAGACACTGTTGACCAACTGTAACTAGCAAATGCATACACAAATGTTGATATATGGAACTGTCAAAGTGTAATTATGGCACCTTTTGCCTCCCAGTCTGTTAAACACCATAGTGTACGCATCCATGCTTATGGTAAATACAAATTAGGTTTCTAGCCCCTGTTTTGCCTGCCAAAAAGTGCAGGGACAGATATATATATTTTTATCACCAGTACACTGAAGGGCAAACCATGGATGTGGGTAGGCAATGCAATGATTCACACATACACATGCAGTTAGAAGATGAGTTATCTCATGTATGGCTATTTATTCATATTCAAGCATACATAAAGGAATAAACTGTAACGGAAATAAATCACAGAAAAGACAGTATTCTAAAGAGAACACATCACTGTGGGTGCAACTTCATTCCTCATCTTGCCAGAATCAGCTGGAAAGCCCCAGTATGCAGCCATGCACAGAGCACAGCAACCCACAGGTTCAGAGCGAAGAGTCGCCCCTGAGACTGAGACCTTTGCTTTCTGCCTGACCTTTCCAGAGCACTGCATTATAAGCCCTCCACAAAAGCAGGGTGGAATTTTCTCTAGCCTTCTGGCATGAGCGTCTGCACATTGGCAGCTAACCCTTAGTCGCTGGCTGGATTGACCTATCATAACCTCAAGGAGCAGAGCTCTTCCCTTTCTCAAAAAAGCAAGGTAAACAACTCTGTAACTCATCCCCAACTTTGACAGTGCCCATAGCAGCCTTATAAGGTACCAGCCTGCACCTGCTGATCCCGTTTTTGCAAGCACTGTGTCCTTGGATGAGCCATGCACACCAACATAAGCAACGAATACCGTTGAAAACATGTTTTTCCAGTAAAATACTGCTAACAATGCTAAAATCTGTGTACAAGTGCAGCTTTCACTAAGGGATGGAGCAAAAATCCATTATGGATCGGAGTCCCCCAGAATGCACTACACCCCATATTTAAGCTCAAGCATTACAGCCCCATAGGTGTGACAAGGGCCACGCATAACACTTACACTGGCCCAGCCATTTACTTGCCATCTAGTTACCCATAGTGGTGGGGAACAGAGTGCCACAGCCTGAGTATTCCCACTATAATGTAATAGTTGGAACGCTCATTCCGACGGCACGCGCAGTGCTGTGACGTTTCCATAGAATTCTGAACGTCCTTCAGACTTGGTTATTATTCTTTCTATCTTGCCACCACAGAGACAGGCCATGGCTGCAGAGCTAAAAGGCACTGGAAAAACAGCGCTGTGTGAGGAATAAAGAAAATCTATTGGCCTGGGATCAAGGATGTCACATCAAGAAATAATTGCAAGGCACAAAGGGGGTCAAGAGGATAAGCAGCATACTGTGAGAAACCAGAAGGTGTCTCACTCACTAGTCCACAGGGATCTGTCATCAAGGTGGCAAGGACACGGCCATCGCTTTTGGATACGGTTCCTGGGGGTGGACCAGTGCGGGAGGATCACCTGGTTGAGCGGTCTTTGGGGAGTGGGACACCGGATGGTGAGAGGCAGTATCCCCTTCCCTGTAACACATTTAACCCATCCTACCAGGTAGGATATTTAGCAACTCAACCGCCCCCTCTTTTACAACACAAACACTTTCTCACAGACAGCCCACGATGAGAGAAAATTTACTAACACCCGAGCCGTATACCTAACGTGACCCAATACAATGGTTGGGCAATTACTGACCATCACACACACACACACACCTGACTTCCACTGAACTTCCCCACATGGATAAAAGGCAGAGAACGAAAGCACATTTTGAGCGAGGCAAAGCACACAGGGAAACAGAAGATGGCAGGTTAATAAGAGGTGAAAGACGGCAAAACAGAAGGGGGTTGTAAAGAGGGAGGTTCCCTTGACCATTTCGACAAGGAACCGTTACTTTCAAAGAGCCCTGAGAATAGAAAGCATAAGACCAGGAAACCAGGCTGATGAACCCTACATTGTGTGTCGAGGTGCACAGGGCCCTCCTGCGTTGATAATCAAGGCAGGGAGAATCACCAGCTGCTGTTGCACTGTCCTTGGCTCCAACAACAAAGCAGCATCAGTGAAATCAACACACAAAGTGAGTTGGGGAGAGCTATACAAGACTGGTCTGTGTTAAAGCAAGGTTGGAAGCGGCAACATTGTATGGCGAGTGCTGGAAAGAACAGTGTATGAAACGCATGTTATGACCAACACGAGTAAAATTGAATTGGAGTTACAATACTTTTGACAGAGTGGTCCGGCACCACGTGGGTGCTCAATGAAAGGGCTATGTAAGGTATGCAGCTTAGAGTTGACTAAAGTGAAAGAGTGGCAAAGGATTGTGAATCAAATTGGTCCTGATGATGGGTCAAGCAAAATCCTGCGCACCATTGAAAGTCTTTGATGTTGACACAGTAACAATTTGTGTTCCAATAGATAAATTGGTCCGAGCCCGGCAGAGGGTAACTGATTAAAGATTTTGTGTCAAAGCGGATCTGAACCCGGCAGAGGGGAGTCCGGGGTGAACAGTGAATCACCCGAGAAATTGGATACATGAAAATCCTGAGAAGATTGTGTTAAAGTGGATCTGAACCCGGCGGAGGGGGATCCGAGGTTAATAGTAAATCACCTAAGAAAATTGTGTATATGTGAAATACAAAAAGGAAAGGAACTTTATTGTTTGTTTGTCGCATCAGGCCCTCTGGAAGAAAAGACTTTGAGTGGCAAAGAGACTTTGGTACAGAAGGCCATGATGTTGAAGTTTTGAACTGCACCCTCGTGCTAGAGAAGCCAGAGACTGTGCTAAGCTCGAGGGTGCCGCCTTGTCCCATGCTGAAAACGTGGGAAGGGGAAGCCAACGGATTCAATATCCCGACATATCATTTGTTGAACACTTTTCTTTTGCATAACATTGTTTCCCACATTATTTGTATTTAGAGGTAAGGATTGGCAATAGGTTTATTAGTATAGGCCCTTTTATTTTGAAAGGACACCACTAGGACTGCGTTATTATGTATGGTTGTAGCTTGCTCCCATCTTTAGATTTAGGACTAGAGAGGCATTTTCCAAACCCCATTGAAGTTCAATAAACACCCTTGAACTGTGGTCACTTGTGTCTGTCTTACTGGTGACACCATGCCTTCCTTACAATACCCATGACATATTTCACTTAGACTAAGCAATGAAGATAACATCTGCAAGTGCTACGTATTGAACAGTCAAAGATGCAGAAAGCCTATGTGAGGCAGAGCAACCAAGTCTTCAGAGGCCTAGAGGAGTAACAACACCCAGCATAATTGAATTAAATGGCATTAAATGAAAGGTGAAAACTGACAAAACTGTGGTCTCTGCACTTGTGATTCAGAACTTGAAAACATGGCCTATTCATTAAGCTTCAGATGAAGCTAGTGGTGTACCTACGCACCCTTAAAGGTCCCAGAGAAAAGAACAGTCTGCAAAGTCAACTACAGAGAAGAATCCTTGGTTTAGGACCTGGCCGATGGGAGATGTAGGCTAATTGAACAAGTGGGTAGTAGTCTTACGTTGTTCCCCGCACCTAAGTTTGCTAACGTGCTGCTAACGAGCCGAAAGTCCAAGGCTGGGAGGGTATGCCAACAAATTATGAGGGCATATGTAGCAGTGAATCATACAATCTTGCAGAAACCAATCTGCTGCTGTTATTCTGCTAGTAATCTGTATTATGCATATTTAGAGGTAGTAACACTTATCATGCTTGCTTTACCATACATGCCCAGACAAAAATACTATGCCAAAGTAATAAATAGCCAGGCTGGCTGCATTAAAGCCACATAATAACACGTATCATACTTGCTTTATCATAGATGCCCAGTACAAAATACCAAGCCACAGTAAGAAATTACTAGTCTGGCTGCACCAAAAAGCCAGTAGCCATGTAATAACACATAGTATGTTTGCTTGATCATGGATGGATGCCTATTAAAAATGTGTAGTAGCAAACCCCAAGCCTCCCTCTTCTTTGCCTCCAACCCACTAACCCACGGCCCAGCACAAACACATGCACACAACATTCACTCACTCATATATATACACACACACACACACACACACACACACACACACACACACACTCATCTGAGGGCATTCAACCTACAGCGCGTTGGGACCATACCAATGGTGAAAGGCGCTTTACAAATGACAAATGATGATGATTCACACATACATTCATTAAATATTACATAACACACACTTGCATACTGTCCCACATTCCTACATCATACACATGCAACACCTCTGCACGCACACACTTATAACAAACATAAAATGTCTTATTAGCTGCTGTTTCCTGAATCCGTCTTCCCCGAGGGACTCCTTCAGACAGGCCTCTGGTTCCCACGCTTCAACACACATACAGGAAGCAGGGAGCTCTGCCTGATTCCTGGCATGCGCAGTAGAGCAGGAGAGCTTCCATCCCGTGCCACAACCGTAATATTTCTTTCTGAAGTCAAAGTGCATGCACTGCGAATTCTGAAATAAATTATCTGAATTCATAAAGATATCATTTCTGTTTGAAGTTGGCATGCATGAACTCAAAGTTTCTTTCTTAAGCTTGACGCCTCCTCTGCCACGCCCCCAGGACAGGGTGTGAGGGGGGGTGCAATACCAATGCCTTCAACCTCTTCCGCAGCTGCTTTAGGCTACCAGAAATATCCACACCAACAATGCAATCAAAACACTCATGGAACCTAACTTGAAGTCATGAATCTCATCCCTGCCGTCAACGTGGAGGCTCCACACTGTATTGTCTTCAGGCAAAAATGGCAAAGGATAATGAAAACACATGGGTGGGTCTGACGTATAATGCTCTGGGTCTCTTAATAGAATCTAAATCCGCACTCACGTTAGTGTGAGGGATAAGCAGATGGTGAAGAGCAGGACACAGACATTGGAATAGTTGCAATGAGGCCCACGCCTCAACTCATCATTACCCTCAAGTGCTTAACCAAAGTAGGCAAGAGGCGCCCTTTTGACACTTAAGGGATGGAAAAGGCTGTGTCACTTTGCTTTAAAGCAGAGAGGATGTTCCTACAGACTGAAGCAGAGGGGTGGAGGTGGTGCCAGCTGGACAGCAACGTCGGCCTTTGTGCTCACTAAGAGGGTCATGGTGTCACAGGAGGCCATGCTGCTGACTGGTGTAACTTCAACCCACTTGAAAGCCTTCATCTTAAACAGGAGATGAAAGCCTGCAACCGATGAATGGGAAGATGAAATGGGCAGAAACACCAGTCAGTGAATCCTTCCACCTGCCTCCAATACCCCTAAGGCACCATCCAGGGGTGGGGGGACACAGCAGGCCGGGGGCGGGGGGCATGCCCGTGACTAGTATGGAGTGACACTATTGTCCACTCACATGAAAACAACACACGAGAAAGACACCAATAGCATCTTGCATGTGGAAAAGGGGCATGCAAAACCATTTTCCCGGAGTTCATATTTACTGACAAGATAGAATTATCACGCTATTAGCACATGTCAGCACCCTCCGTTTGTCGCAACACATATAAGCAGTTTTATTGCAAGTCAATTCTAAAATATAGTTACTTCATCTGACTCTAGGAGGCGCTGTTTGCAGAACAGCAGGGACTTAGCAAACTCATTCAGATCTGACCCAGAAACTCAATATGACTTCTGATCAGATGAACCAATGTCCAGGAAGGGTGGACTAATATAACGTTTCCTAAGGCGTCAGTGCACGTAATGTATGTAGTGGTAAGAAATAGTGAAACCCATCAGGCCGCTACAGGGTATTTCTATCACCTCTGGATGCACGTGACACACTTGACTTGCCACCTATCTCCAGAGGTAGCCAACAAGTGTTCCTGGCAAAGATTCCCTTTACAATAAAAATGCCTGGCTTTGGACTTCTGTAATCTTCTGGAATTTTCTAGGACAATCATTGTAGTCTTTGCTCCTGAGTCTTCCTCTGAAAATGTTATGCATCTTGGCGAAGAAGTCAAATCACCTAGGACCAGTGCTTAATTTGTGAGGGTGTTTTTCAGGGCACATCCCTGGCCTTTATTTTTGAGCCCGAACAGTTATCGTCTCAGACTCACTTTAATTATGAAGTGGTGATAGTCAGTGCATCCATCAACCACAATGAGCAGTGTGAGCTGTAGTGTAACCCCAAATATGTCGACCCCGTGGGGAGCGGCTACGGATGGTGGCTGCAGTGGTGCCCACCCGCAGTGTCACGCAGGAGTGCTAGAAAATATTAGCCCCCCGGCACTTAATTATTTTACAAATTGAGCACTGCCTAGGACTTTATTTTAAAAAAAGGCATGGGCAGCGTTTAAGAGCATTAGAACCCATTCTCTGCAGGCAGCACATATGTGTTATTATATATAGGGCAATTCATTAATGTTTAGGACATCTATAGAGCACACATACACCCTGGGGTATCCGGTATTAGCATAATAGTTCGTTTTTTTGGCTTGTACCATTCAACCAAATAAAAACTAACAATTAGGCTAATACATTCACAACATGTTGAGCGTGGGTGTCCTCCGCTCCCTATGATCGGTATGTATTAGCCTTGGGGCGTGTGGGGGTGTCCCCCGCTTCCTCAACATGGCAGGCGGGGTACTGAAAAAACAAAACAAAAGAAAAAGGGACCTTGTTGTGTCAGATCCGACCCGCGTTGGAGGGACAGATCTGATGACGCAGGGCTGAAGGGAAACAGGCGGCGAGCAAACAGGTAAGTAGGGAAGGGAGTGAGGGGATGGGTGGTAGTGTTTGATCATCCGATAATTGATCATATGCAGGCTGTTTTTTTTTAACAGTTTGCCGCTATCAATTCGCAGATGACCAAATACCACCAAACCGGGGTATCCTGCAATATGCTGCTTAGAATATAGAGCCTGCTAAGTAAATGTCCTACTGCAGGGCAAGATGGTCAGGCGGAGTTGTAGAGACAGGGAGTTCCAAAGCTGGGATCCAGCACAGAGAAGCATGATTGACCCAGCCTTTTATGTAAAACTCGTGTGAAAATGTCTTTCATCATGCACTTAGGCCTGTGTTCACAGGCTTTCAGAGTGTCAATATATTGTGTGGTATATTTGACTGTAATTGATGGTAATTCATGTTCATTGAAAATATATATGTTTTAGGTTTTCATCAACACAGTAGGCCCACTATATATCCTAAGGCAGAAGCTACAGTAGGTTTTCATTCACACTGTAGCAACACTATATATTCCAATGGCAACAGCTCGCTCTAGTGGTGACAACAGGTAAAGCAGGCAGTCTCTATTGTGCATGACTGCATCAGACAAACTTACATCTGGCCTTTTATTATATAGGAAATTGGAACCTAAATAAGTCTGAGACCCAGCAGAGTGATCTATCTGCAATATAGCAATACACATTGGCCATGAGCTCACCATCTATATCACTGTGAAATTATTTTGGTTAAAGTAAACATTGATGCAACATTCACCTTGAGTATCTTCATATAGGCCACCCAATAAAATGGCAGAATTTGGAGAGCAACTCATGGCTATTTTAGGCGCCTCAACGAAATCATCATCCCATGTTCTTATAGTAGGTGATTTTAATCTGTGGGCCGATAATCCATTGGATCCAGAGGCTATGCCACTATTGACACTGCTGGATGCTGCAGCTTTTACACAATATGGGAAGGACCCTACACATACTGGAGGACACATACTGGATTGGGTATGGACCAGAAATCTTAATATATCTCCTCTTATGGTGGACATTTGTCCCTGGTCTGTTCATTCATGTATCACCTTTAACCTATGCCCGCCTTGCTCTCTAACTGCCTGTCTTTCTGATACACTGGAGCATGTAATGGTGAGAAACAGCAGGAAAGTAACGTCTGAGGCATTGTCATCCGAAGTGCTTCCACAACTGGCTAGCTTACCTTTTGACATGACTCTCGAAAATATCACAAAATCTTTCACTAGCTTTACCAATAGTGCGTGCAATGCGTTGGCACCTCCATGCTCAGTTAAGCCAAAAAAGGCCTCTAAACATATTCATTGGTTCTCTGCAGAAACAGTGGCATTCAGGAAGAGTAAACGTGCAGCTGAACGCCACTGGAGGAAGAACTCTTTTGTCTCGACTCTTGTGGTGTACAAATTGGCTGTGAAAGAATATAGAGCATCTTAAAGGCCAAACAAGAAAATTATAATGCTAGAATTAGTGCAGCTAACTCAAGCTCAAGCTGGCGTGAACCTTTCGGGATTCTTCATGAACAGGAAGGTAAAACTATTAACTCTAGCAGAGTATTCAGAATGAGTTTGCTCTGAAAGTGACACGACATCATGATGCTACTGCGGAATGTGTCGTGCAATTGGGGGGGAATCAGGTGTCTGAACCTCAAGCTCAGCCTGGGAGAATCGGAGGATTTCCTTTCATCCTTCTCATTTAAGGAGTTATCTGACATTGAGATAAAAAATATTGTTCAAGCCATAAAACCAGTCTCATTTAAGGGTGATATCTTACCAGCTGCCATGTTTAAAGAGTGTCTTCCTTCGTTCTTACCATGTGTGACAAAACTAATTAAGAGGTCGTTCTCTGAATCCCAGGTCCCACACTATTTGTTGGAGGCCTGGATCACTCCTCTTTTAAAGAAATGTAAAATCTCACTACCCGCCTTATACCTGCAAATACAAAATGAATATGACACACCCCAATGGGGAATGAGACTAAGAACAGGCTGCGAGAGTTAAGTTTTGTTTATGTAAAATTGGCATCCAGAGAACTCTGCTGCCTGGAGTGCTCTGGCAAACAATACACTTACAATTGATTATATGGGCAAAAAGCGTCATCAGTTGGCTGCTTGGTTGGCGGGAGGGTGAGCGTCACAAGGTCCATCTGTCTGTGTCCAGGAGGGGTGAGGGTCAGGTCGCAGTGAGATAGGGCAGGCCCTAACTAAGCTAACATGAGTTACTACCATTAGACATGCACTAAATAATGGTCACTACAAATCCTTTCAGTACATTATCATAAACCTATAAATCATATACATAAAATTACAGCATCACTCATTGGGACTTATATGAAGTACAAGGCTGAGATAACATCAATGGTTGGGTGGGTCCAGGTGCATCAAAGAGACTATAAGGCATTCTGGCATTTGTTAGTTCTAGGGTGCAATATATTGTGACAGAGGTCTGATGTTAGTTGGGGGCACACAGGGGGTGGGCTTCATAGTAGGGTCACACGTCTGTTACATCAAGGGAATACCTTGCGAGGGCACAAGGTTATAGTGGCAGTAATTTTCAAACAGTGGGGGTAAGAGGGCACAGGCGGGTTTGTGGAGACGGATTAACACACAGGACAGTGATCTCAGAGGAAGAGCGAAATGTTACATTGGTGTATTTGTTTCAATTATCTCCAGCTCATCCTTGAGAAATGAAGCTGTGAAGCTTTCAGACAGAGTGAGAAAAGGTGGGGGCCATGAGCGTGGTGTGCACGGCGCTGTAGAGGGGAGAGAAGCCTTTTCGTATTATCGCAGTGAGGCCTAGTCCAAAGAAGAAGTCGAGGGTACACAAAATGGAAGCCAAGTGTCCCGCACAACAACCCCGCATCTGCCACTGTTAGCAGGCATGTGAGCAATCGAGGTGTCCCCCATTATTGTACGAGCAAGTGGTCTACATCGTGCTGAATGTATGAGGGGGGCGTAAAAGACCCCTCACTCCCACACAGAAGGACAATTTAGATCCATCCATAGCTGCTTATTTCCATCTCATAACTAATGTACCTTTTTTGCAAAGAATCCTAGACAAAATTGCGTAGTACCAATGCTGTAGGTTTGTTGTACAGCATAACATAGTGGGGCTAGGACAGTCTGGTTTTCGTTTAAATCATGTGACAGAAACGTCTTTGCTAGACCTTAAGTCAAATATTGTTAAAATCATTGACAAGGATCAGACAGCACTTCTACTAATTGATCTGTCAGCTGCTTTTGATTTAGTTGACTATGAGCTGTTTATTATGAGACTTATTAAAACAGGGAAATGCTCAGTTGACGCAGACTAGTGGTTTCAATTTTTTCTTGGGCCGAGACATTACAAGGTTATTAAAAATAGTCATCAATCTTTTTCTGTGCTTCTGAATTGTGGTGTTTCACAGGGATCCTGTATGTCCCCCTTATTGTTCAATATATACATTAAATCCATATGTGATCTCTTGGATAATCTGGGTGTCCAGTTCGCCAATTACGCATATGACACACAGATCCTCTTTGAACGTAACTTTCTGGAGTGTACTTGAAGAAAGTAGCAAGGGTCAATCCGTTTTTTTTGGCAATCAAATCTTGGATGGCCAACAACTCCTTATCTCTGATTAACAAAAAAACAGAGTTGCTGATTATTGGAACCAGTGTAAGGATAAACAAAATGGACCCGCAATACAAACAATTTATGATTGCTGGTAATGTTATTAAAGAGGCCCAACATGTAAAAGCGCTGGGAGTCTATTTTGACTCCCACCTAACTGCGAATAAGCAGATGGCACACCTGCAGTCTTCTTGTCCATATATGACCAGACTGTTGTGGCAGATATTACCATATTTATCCATTCAGAACAGGGCAATAGTGGCATCTGCCACTATTAACACAAGATTTGACTATTGTAATAGTCTATTGGTCAATACCTCACAGAATGACATGAAGAAATAGCAAACGGTGCCAAATGGAGTGGGTCGAGCAATCTGTGGGCTTGGGAAGCGACTGCATGTGGGCGAGGCTCGGCTGAGGTTACATTGGTTACCCGTAGAGCAGAGAGTACAGTTCAAAGCAAACTACCTTTTCTTTAAGTGTCTCTCTGGTGTTGCCCCTGTGTATCTCAGTTCTCAAATTAAAATGGCACCCATAAAACAAACTTTGCGATCAAATAAGGAGGCACATTTGCTCTGTCCACGTTATGAACTAAAGAAATATGGCGGCACTGGTTTTGATGTCTGGGCCCCATATTGTGGGCTGCCCTGCCTCTGTCAATAAGGTTGACTCCATAATTGCTCTTATTTAAAAAGAATATGAAGACCTTCCTCTTCGAAAAAGGTAAAGATTAAGGAGATTGGGAGGTATGGTCTATATGAGTAGGAGCCTTTATGTGTTCTGTTGTCTGTCTTGTCATCACTCTGAGACCCCTGGGTGTGTGGTGCTATATAAAACATGTATGGATAGAAAAAGGGGGCACAAGGCGCCCAAATGCGCAATGCATCACACACACACAGTGGTATACAATGTATAGTGGCATAAATGAAGTCAGTGAAGGGGCGGAGAGTGTGCATGAATGTACAGGGTGCTAACTTTCTAGTCAGCCGTTCAGAAAGAGCTGTTTCAATATAGAATGGGGAGGAGGCCTAATCAAAAGAAGCAATTTCCTGTGCATCTGTATGGTATGGCAGCCATTTTGAGCCTTGCATGAGGGACAGAGCACATGGCCCAGTCCCCATGTTGGAGAGGTACAGTCACAGGCTTGGGGACCCTGGTTCTCTTCTAACGTCAGACTGCAGCTGGCATGTACACATTCTGTCATCGTGGCCACGACCAATCATACGACTGCGGTTGGGTGCAGGCTTGCACAGCGCCCACCTAAGTGGGGGGTTTGCAGTCCCCTCCAGAAAGGTTTGGTAGCGTCTTACATAGCTTTGTGGTGAGTCAGGTGTAGCCTCCACTCCATAACGGTGTGCAGCAATTTCCCCAGAGTAGCCACACTAGTGAGGATTTTCCCCAGTCAGCAGCAGCCCCTTTCAAGTCTGCTTTTGTATTAGACAAAAAAAGCGAGAAAAAAACAATGAAAATGGCACTGGAGTGCCAAAAAGCAGTCGCGTATTGACAGCAGACAGCAGAAGGTGCACCGGTTTTCTTTTGTTTTCAGTGTGTCTCCTTCCACGAAAGAATGGCTGTGACAAGGGGTAAGCCAAAAGGAGGAAGCCAATCACCCCCCTCTTCAGTGGTTGGTCGACCCCACCCCCACCCCTACCTTTTTTGATTAAATTCAGCAGCCATCCCACCCCTCCCCCCAAGCCCATCCCAAAGTCTAGGAGGGCTGCAGTTCAATACTGTCCCCGCCCTAAATCGGGTGCATTTTTGGACGTGTTGTTGTGACAAATCAACTTCCGGGGCACCAGTGGTCATGGGATGAATATCGGTTTCTAAACCATCGATCAGCCCCACAGCTATAGTACACCAGAAGGGATCCAAACAGACTGCAATCAAGCAAATTATAAATAAGGCTCCCGGTTTTATAGTATTTATTTTCCTACCATTTCTGTCTGTATTTATCTATATTTTTTGGCCTTTTTTCTGTATTTATCCACATTTGTGTTTTGTCATATAAAATGATAATTCACAAGTATTTTTCTGGATTTTTTGTAATAATAAAATGCATTTATTAATGCGCACATGCAGCCATATAGCAAAGAAATGCTAGCTCCGTTTTTTTCCATAACAACAAATGGTTGTTCCTGTGACTTCTGCGGCCTTAAGATATATGCTGTCAGCAATTTGAAGAACTTTAATGCTATTTTTATACAACGTTTACACACTGCATGCTGCCAATCTGCAATGCGATTGTGGCCTGCGATGTATGAGTGACATCATAGACAACCAGACAAAAAGACCTGTTTTTCTGGGGGGGTTTCGATTTTTATAAATAAATACAGACAGAAAGATTATTGGTTTCCATCTGTATTTATGTGTAAAAATCAGTAAAAATAGAAAACTGGAAGCCTTAATTATAAACCTCCTTCTCCAATTTTGTTAACGTGGGCGCAGCGGCAGGTGGATCGTTGGTTAGCTGCAACACAGTGAAAATACAATTATTACCCAATGATAAAAGGGACTATCCAGTAAATGTTGTATAAAAATAGCTACTTTATTATTATTCAACAAACAGTTCTAGCACACTCCAAAATACAACCCACCCTGTAAAGGAATGCAGAGGACAGGAGGTTTCAAGAAGGAAAAGGGATGCACTCTGGATACCGACCGGAGGGTAGTTGGTAAAGAAATGAATCGCAATAGTTCAAGGATACTTGGTTTCAACACAAAGGGAGCAATGGATCGTAAAATGTCACAAGGGGCCTTCAGAGAAGTTATAACACAATAAAGGGCTAAATCACCAAAAATGTATATCTAGTGAAACACATTCTCCATTCAGAGTGAAGTGAACAGGTTGTGGCCAGCGTACAGTGGTCGTCTGTGCTGGACAAAAGTGTCCAAATGGGGACAGAGAGAGTGTCTGACTGTCCCTGCCTAACTCAGAATATCCTTATGCTGTGATGGTGTGCCGCTTATCTAAAAGTGGATAGCAGAAGAATAGGACCAACACTGCATAGTAGTTTATTACTTTATGGAAAACGTAATCACATTCCTGCTAATAATAGGTCACCTTTCATCCGACAGAGCAGACGTACAATTCTAACATAAAATAGGGAGCTGGTCCGACTTCCCCAGACCACTTATTGCAAACCTATTGTTATTGAACTGTGATCTGTGTGTGTGTATTCCATACCCCGATCAGTATAGATTAAAATCTAGAAAAGACATCTAATCAGATCAGTGGTGGACTAATCAAAAAGTCTTGTTCCCTTAGATATTAGACGTTAGCTCTATTCATGTCTGTGTTGTCTACCGGTTTCAGTGGTACTGGTTATTGCGCCCACTTTCATCAGGACAGTTGTCTTTAAAAATACAATTATTGAATACTCACTAGTCTTTGATTTTTTGCGTTTCTTTGTAACGCCAAAGGCAGAGAGACCGTAAACCTTCCCCTCCAGAGTAATATCCCAATGGACTGGCAAGTCTTTTCAGGTTCTTATGGAGAGATGGTATACGGACAGCTTCTGGAGTGGCGTCAAGATCTTTGGCAACCCTGCACAACATTGGATGGGGATCGCTGCAAAGCGACACAGGGCCACGGTCGCCGTCTCTCAGGAATTAAGACCGCCATGTGAAATTACCACACATGTATTCCGAGACCTATATTCCACTATTCAGGCTTATATACTGAGCAAAATGCATTCTGGGAATTAGAACCCTGTGGTGGACTTTCCACAGGATGAGGCCAATGTGATATGAGACATACTTTCATGTGCAGAAAACTCAACTGAAAAAGGCAATGTGAAAGCCTCTGGTGACATTAGTAATGAGTGGGATGTGATGTGTCGCTCTGGGACATGTACCCATGTCCCAATATCAGTACTGGATGACTACGTTTGGACTCTTGCACAGAATGGGCAGTGTGCATTCTCAGCGATCGAGTGCTGTCGTGCCTGTGTACTTTGTAAATGAACAAGCAATCTGGCATATGTTTGGAGTGCCTAACCTGACAGGTCATGGGAGTATCTATGCCACGGATGTGAAATCCAAGGCCCTGGCCCATCAGGTCCCTGTTGGCCCTTCCTCTCCAGCCGCCCAACACTGGGAATGTGCTCGACTGGGGATCTTAAGGACAAGCTTCCCTGGCTGAAGAATCTTGTTTCAATAAGAGCAGCCGATTCCCTATGGAGCGTCTGAGGTACAAAGCCCTGCTGCATGAAATGCACAATGGCCTAAACGTATGGGACATTAAAGCGAGAAATTCTCAGGCACAAACATGCGGGTGCGACTGGATCAACAAGGCTTACTATCAACAGAAATTTCCACCCATAGAGGAGTTAAGCAGGGGTGCCCGATGGCGCCGGCCTTGTTCTTGGCCTTCATAGGAGACATCAAAGACACAGAGGTACGTTTTTTTCCTCCCAAGATGGGTAAAACCCCCATGAATAGACTTTTATACGACGACAACTTGATTCTTCTCGACTACACATTAATAGGTTTGCAACACCAGCTCAGCAACCTACAGAATTACATCTCAGCAAACAACTTGGAGATCAACAAAGGCAAAACTAAATTTATGATTTTGTCTAAAGGCACAAAAAGAAAGGAAAACATCACATTGAGCCTTGAGGGGAAAGCAATTGAAAAAGTATATGAGTTTAAATACCTTTGAGTCACACTCGATAACACCAAAAACGAGCAAGCTATGCAAAAGTTTTTGAATGAAAAAACTAGAAAACTAGCGGCCCAAAGACGTGCTATCAACAAAAAATGTGGCCGTTTTTCATTGATCCCTGTGTTACACTTCTATAAGATGAAAGTAGTGCCAACATTGACCTATGGGGCTGAGGCGATGCCAAACATCCCCAAGACGCTGTGGCCTAGACTGGAGGCCAAATTCTGGAGAAAGGTGTTGGGCCTGCCAAACTGTACCGCGATAGCCTGAACAGGAAAGAACTAAGCCTCTCATCACTCGCGCCCACTGTTAAATGCAACACCCTGATGCAGTTCCGAAAATGTCACCTCTCGGAAGAACCCTCAATCTACAACCTTATTTCACAAGAAAACTTGGGTTCAAGATGTAAGATGCTGAACCAGTGGAAAAAACAAAACCTGGAGACTTTACAAGAGGTGGGATGGACGAAGAAACCCTGAAAACAAACCCGGTGAAAGTTCTGAAAAAGATCAAAGAGCTTGACTGGATCGTGACAGGAGAATTAGCTGCTGCAAATAAGATAACGCATCACCTACCGCAAAATCCCAGGAAACTGAACGAGACTCAACCTTTTTTAAAGCAGTTTCCATCAAAACAGGCAAGGAATCTTCTATTGAAAGCAAGGTTCAATTTATTACACACAAATGAAATTTTAACCATTCGAGGGCAGGCGACTTTCATAGGATGCAGATTCTGTAACTCGCCAGAACTGGTGGAGTCGATTTGCCACCTCCTTCTTTCTTGTTCAGGCACTTCAAACATGACAGCTCACTATATGAAACACCTATTCTCAGACTTTGTGTTGAGTGATGAAGATCTATGTTGGTCTCGCATGATGATGGGAGACAAAACTTTGTGGTAGGTGGCCACCTACAAAATCCTGCAACTTCTTCTGAACTCTTCTCACTTTTCTTAAGACTTACTTTCTTAAAATATGGAAAGATCCTAGAGAATGAACAATTGATTTATAACTTCTTTTTGTAAAAATCAAATTTGATTAATATACAAAATAAATAAAAACAAGTAAATAAATAAAATAAAGCAAGAAATGCATCCAAAGAAATTAACAGCCACCTCCCCATCAGGGGTGGACTGGGAACCAAAAGAGGCCCTGGAAATAATTTTCGAAGTGGCCCCAAATTACACCTTTTCAGCAAGCCCACCCCTTTTCCTATGAGAAAATGTGGAAATATCACACAAAAGAGGCCCAGGGTGCAGAGGCCCACCAGGAAAACCAGAGTTCGCTATAGGTCGGTCCAGCCCTGCTTCCCATCAAGCATTTGCCTTCTTCTTTAAAGTAAAAGCGGAATGGTGTCTTTATCAGCAGTCACCCCGAAAGATTTTGGCACCACATACGCAAGAAGACTGCAGTGATTCTGAGCTCAACAAGATATACACACACACACACATGTCCTTGAAAACCTCACTGGCTCCTCGGTCCTAGCATTAGCAGGAAAACACACATGACACCAGTTCCTTCTCTGGAACCAAAAATGAATCCACAGTTATCATTACACAACCAGCTCACGTGCCCCTGAACATTGCTGCACAGTGTAATTGGGCGCGCCTGCTTCAGAAGGTTACCTTGCATGGCAAACTCTAACAGTAAGCATACCCACCACGTGAAATAAAAGCTGCACTCTGAGATGCACTCGGTCAACATCTTCACTATTTGCTGCACTCTGACATGCACTCGGTCAACGTCTTCACTATTTGCTGCACTCTTAGATGCACTCGGTCAGCACCTTCACTATTTGCTGCACTCCGAGATGCACTCGGTCAGCACCTTCCCTATTTGCTGCACTCCGAGATGCACTCGGTCAGCACCTTCCCTATTTGCTGCACTCGGAGATACACTCGATCAGCACCTTCACTATTTGCTAGTATTGATTTGTTTCAAACACATACAGACTGCAGCTCAGCAAACTCAATTGCTTCTAGTCGCTTTTAAAGGCAGAAGGTGATATTTTAAGCTGGTGTCATTTATACATGCATGTAATTTAGCCATCGACATTTTCCCCAGTGTGGTAGTAGCACCTCTGCCATGCGCTGCATCAGTGACAGTGTGGCAGTAATATAATTGTGTGCACTGTGCATCCATTTGTTCCATGGGCCGCGAAATGTTGTGATGGGCGCCTCTGTGATTTGCTGCAGTGAAATGCTCCCTTGTCTTGCTGGTAATCTGGCAGCGGAAGGATTTGATTTAAAGTTTTAATGTGATTCTATGGCTTGTGCTATGGCATACCACCCTGAGTGGTTTCCGGCTCACTCACTTTGCTTGCACTAATGAAAGAGAAAATGTGTACGCCACACCACTTTAAAAATCCACCAGCAGCCAATCTTTGTTAATACCTTGTTCTCTTTCAAAGGCCCAATGGTGCGGCCTGCAAGGGGTACATTTGAGTCCAAACAAAGCCAGTTTCCAATTGAATTTGACACCCCTTTCATCTACACTGATTGACTAGTCCAAAAGATTCCCAACTCCAAGTAGACTGGAAGAGGAGACGAAGGGCTCTCAGTGACAGCCTCTGACTTCTGGAACCACTAGCGCAGCTTCATTCATCAAAACGCCTTCCTTGTGCAATTTTGGAACTGCCTAATGAATTTACCCACTAGAGTTTTATCTCCACCAGTGGACGAAGTGGGCGAGAGCGGTAGTCCTCTACTTTTAAAAAAAAATGTTTTACTGTTCCCATACTTTTATTTAAAAAGAAACCAATGGTTTCATTTTTAAATAAAAGTGTAGGAATAAGTCGAAACTTGCCTTTTAGTTCACTGCACTGAACATTCCCTTAAACAGCAGGTGTGTTTCTTTGGGGGTTTTGTATTGCGAATGGGAGGGGGCGTGCCGATGGCGTTTGTGGGGATTGGGGGCAGGGGCAGGCCAGCAAGGAACATAGTTCCACGTCTTGTTTTCGTGCACTTCGACGACTGGTTTCCACCCATGACATTTCACTATCTGCAACTTGCCCCCTTTGCCTTATGGTCTCTTTCAGTGCTTGCATCTAATTGCATTGTGGTGTGCACTATACAAGCAAATAAACATCATAAAGATGGGATGCTGTATCCGCAGACATCTGCGAATCAAGGAAAACCGTCTAACTTTCAAATAGTCTCGGAAAACGTCACTCTTCAAATGATACACTAGAAAGACCAGTCCAGAAGTTAGCACCTCAGACCAAAATCATGCAACGTCCCATTGTAAGTATAGGGGACTTCATGCTTACGGCCTTTCCGAGGGGGGCCCAGGCCCCGGAGCACCCGCGTAGTCGGCGTCCCGGGAGCAAGACCATGGCTCACTCCCCTACTTCTATTACCACACCCAATGTCTTCCAAGTCATGGATCCGGGATTCGCTGTGGTGGATGGAACACACCCAAGTGTTCCCGCCATCAACTACATACGGCTCGATTCTCAAGTGGGTGTTAATTACCGAAAATGTTGTAAAAAGCGTTAATGACATTTTAGGTAATTAACACCTATTCTGAAGGAGGCGCATTCTTCCGAAGTCGGACTCAATGCGCCACTTTCCGAATATGGGTGCCGGTTGCTACAACCGACCTAGCAACCAACACTTTCATTATCTGTCCTTTTGCATGGGTATTCTTGTGGCACTCCTCCAATTTCATAAGCACGTGAAATTGGCGCTCAAGTATGGTGCCAAATTGGTGTCGTACAGGAGGAGTGCCACAAGAAGCAATTGTTTGGTTGATGCACTACATTTCTTCATCTTTGCTAACGGAGACGCTTTAGGATAAATTGTGTTTAAGTGGAATTACTTATTTAGCGCCTAACACCATACAGATGCCATTTCAAAGTGCTATACGAGAATAAGGAAAGGGAGCTTGGAAGAAAGGGAAGGAGTTAGGAGAGAAATGGTTATAGCCTTGCTCAACCACTAGTAACAGTATGTACTCCTTCCCGCCTAACCTAGCTCACCTAGCACCGCTCATCAACCTGACAGCTACACTTATCATTATCTACATGACCATGCCTACAGCTCTGCCCACTGAGGGTTCAGGAGCCCACATACAACCTACTTCCAAACCCTGCTTCCTAGCACAGAGGAACCTTAGACTCCGGGCGAGACTACCCAAAATATTCGAACCCATTACCAAATATAACATCAACCTGGAACACCTTTGACCCAAACCTCTCCAACCCTTAGTAGCCACCGCACCTCTAAAACACCAACCCGTCTATAAAATCAATACACCTATGGCCAACCTCCCCTTCACAGTGCAGCCAGAACCTGAATTAAAAGCTGCTTTAATCAATGCCAGATCATTAGTCGCCCATGCTACTGACATAGCAGATGTCATACGAGATAATGACCTTGACTTCATTGCCATTACAGAATCTTGGCTCCACAAGGCAGCAGGTCCGGCTCTCACTCTGGCAGTCCCAGAAAACTATACCATTCTCAGAGCCGACAGACCAGACGCGCGTGGTGGAGGAATAGCGATCATCGCCAAATCTGATCTCTCCATGAGAATCATTTCCACACCCTTCCCTAAATCCTGTGAGATTCTCGCTATCAAACTACCTACAGCTAACTCTCAAACCTTAAATATCTACCTCCTTTATAGACCCCCTGGCCCCATCAGCACCTTCACTGAAGATATCACCACTGTTATCTCTGAGAAGCTAAAAAATTCCTCCCAAACACTAGTGCTGGGAGACTTCAATTTAGGCTTCAACGATATCAACTACCACCATGCTACTACTGTAGCCAATACTCTGTCAGTACTAGGTTTCACGCAAATCGTGAATACTCCTACACACTCTAAGGGAAGAATTATCGACTGGATTGCCAGTCACAACTGTAACCCTGTTATAACAGCCATTACCCCCCAAATATGGTCAGACCATCACCTTATCTCCTTTACCCTTAACACTAAAAGACCTATAGTCTCAACACCTACGCCAGCCACACCCACCCTAACCACAAACAAGAAAAATATTACAGCAGATAATATTCTGCCCCACATCCTACCTAAACTTAATTCCCTTCTGGACTACACTGGCCCAGACACCCTAGTGGACTAATATAATAAGGCCATGTCCCTTGCTCTTGACAGAATTGCTCCGCTTAAACTCAGGAACAGTAAACCAAAAAAGCATCTGAACTCCTGGTTTACACCCCACCTAAAAAACTTAAGACTACAGAAGAGAAAATGCGAAACAGCTTGGAACCGGCATCCTACCGCTGAAAATAAAACTAACCTAATAAACATCTCTTCGCAATACAAAAAAGACATTATCCTGGGCAAACAAGAAACCTATAATAATAGGATCACCCAAGCTAACTCTAGTATGAAGGAGCTATTCTCCATCCTAAAAGAATTGGAAAATCCCATCGCAGTACAAGATGATTCCATTAAAGACAAAACTTGGTGTACAGACATACAACTGGCACTAACCAACAAAGTGGCCAATCTCCAAACCAAAATTGCCTTAAAGAAAGCCTCATTACCTACCCAACCCCCGCTAAATGCAACCTCCACCCCTAAACCCACAGAATCTTCCCAATTCCGCTTCTCCAAGGTTTCAGTAATTCAGATAGAGAAGACCATTCTGACTCTTAAACCTTCCAACTGCAAAGGTGACCAATGCCCCGCACAACTGATCAAGGACGCGGCTAGGGATCTAGCCCCCTTCATCACAAAACGTATTAATGCCTCCTTCACTACGGGCACCATCCCTCGCAATCTAAAGGAATCTTGGGTTCTCCCCCTTCTAAAAAAACAAACATTAGATTCCAATATTCCCACAAACTACAGACCCATCACCACAGTTCCCTTCTTACTAAAAATATTAGATAAGGTAGCGTACACTCAAATCCAGAACTTCCTTGAGATGAACCATCTCCTTGGCACCCGCCAATCCGGTTTCCGGCCGCATCACGGCACAGAGACTGCCCTTATTGACCTAAAGGCCCAAATAGCCTCACTCAGAGACGAGGGCAAATTAGCTCTCCTTCTCCTTCTGGACCTCTCAGCCGCCTTTGATTTGGTGGACCACAGAGTCTTATGTAATCACTTGGACTCGGTGGCCCACTTCTCAGGGGAGGCTATAGCCTGGATCCAGTTATTTCTCAGTGACAGGTCCATGAGGGTGTTCTCCCCCGCAGCAGCAGCAGCAGCAGACCCTATTCCAATCACTTGTGGAGTGCCCCAGGGATCCTGTGTCTTGCCGACACTCTATAACATCTTCACAAAGCCACTCTTCGACGATCTTGATAATCTGGGTATCACCTATACCAACTATGCCGATGATACCCAGATTCTCTTACCACTTACCGGGGATTACGCTGAGGATCTGGCTTTGGTGAACAGAGTCTACAGCATCGTTCAGGCATGAATGGCCAACCACGGTCTATGCCTGAATGATGACAAAACAGAGCTCATCATCCTGGGCACGGCAGCCCGCATCTCCAAACTTAACCAAAAATACGCAGCCTTTGTCATTGATGGCAACATGATCAAGGTTGCCAGAGAAGTAAAAACCTTAGGTTTTTACCTTGATGCGACACTATCGTTCACCAAACAGGTGAACTCACTGGCCTCATCCACAGCCTATACATGCAAGCTACTACGAGCTGGGAAACAATTCCTTTCAGATGACAGTTCTCTTATCCTAGCTAGAGCCCTCATTTTATCAAAATTAGATTATTGTAACGCCCTTTACATAGGGACTACCAAACAAATCATCAATAGAATCCAAGTGCTCCAAAACAACGCACTCAGACGGCCCTAAGTATCCCCAGAAGTGCACACATTTCAGAAATAAGACGTAATCACAAATGGCTCTCCACCCATGAAAAAATCAACCTCAAAGCTGCTTCCCTTATCCATAAATGCCTAAATAATAAAGCCCCCCGATACCTGTCAGAACGCCTCAACAGGAAATATCCCACCAGACTCACAAGGACAGTCAGCCCTAACTGCCTCCAAGTGCCTAGATTTAAATTAGTCACTATTGTAGGTACCAGCTTCCCAGTCAAGGCAGCGCAATTATGGAACGCCCTACCTCATGCACTTAGATCTGACCAAACTTTTAGCAATTTCAGAAAGAACACTATAAAATGGCTCACTGAAAATGCGACATAAATGTCTCTCCACCCCTCGCTTGTCCAATTGCACCTCACTTGATACGTAATGACATGCCATATTGCCCGCTTTGACTTGCTATACTGTCTGGCACTACAGATTTGACTGTTTAGCTGCTGATTGTGCGCTCTATCTGCACTTGCACTTGTCCTACCTTGTAAATGTAAGAAATGTCTACCATGCCTGCCGTGGAAACTGTAACCTGTAATGTCTGTAATTAAGCTGTAAACTTCCTTGTTCTTTTGCGCCCTGCTACCCCAGGGTCCGGCGCGCACAATAAATAAACAAACAAACAAACAAAAACCAAGGCTGCCACTACCTTCCTTCCAACTTGCCCGCCTTCAGTCAGCATATGCTTTTGTTTTGATCTCAGCGGCATTTTCGTTAACTAGCGATTCCCTCGTTATTTAACGAAAGTGCTGCCGAGATTCTGCAATCGGAGGATTACAGCGAAAGCACTGTCGTGCTTTACGTAGACGCCCAGGCCCACATAAGAATAGCAGTGGTGCCTGGGTATCAAGAAATGGCGCAGTGAGTCGTGCTATTTAGCACGCTCATTGCGCCATCATGAGTATCGGGCCCTTAGAGTCATGCAGAACCACAGGACCTAAGGAACGCACTTCCAGCCTGCATACATCAACAGCTTAGTATTCACGCCTTGTTTGTCTCATTTTCCACAGCAAGTGCATGACATAAACCCGAACCTGTGTCCTTTGTTAATTTGCAACAGCAAGTAGATAAAAGGTTTGAGATGTCCACTAAGCTTTAGCGTCTGCACACGCCCAAACTAGTACCTTGCACCGTTTTTTTTATAACAAGATTTCACTTGTCACAGTCTGGCTCAGGCATTGATGGAAAAAACACGAACATCTTCGACACATCAAGACAGTCGTTACTTCGGGGTTCTGCTGCTGTGGGTTAACCACCACTACGCAGGTGACTTTCAAATATACATTGAATAAAGCAAATGTGTGATGCCAAACTCGTGCATTCAAAAGTCCAGGGCGGAATCAGTACTTTAGCTGGACACAGACTTGAGTGGCAGATGGGCTGGGTCCAGAGAAGCCAGACAAACCATGGTGGTCATTGGCCAGAGGCTTTCTGTGAGGAACAGATGTCCTAGCTCCCGACTTCCACCGTCCATACTGATTCTTTCTGGCGGCACGGGGTCCGAATCTTTTGTGCCCACGTCGATTCTCCCCTGCTGTGCTGTGTGGCGCATCCGCTTTTGCGTTCCTCTTCTCCACTTTCCTTCTGTTAGCAAATGCACTTCCGCAGATCTCCGGGAAGGGCTAGGAGTTTGCGCATCTTGAAACTTGCACTGGTGGTGGGTGGTCTTATCGTCTGCCGCGGAACGAAGACCTGCACCAGCCGAGCGTGAACGCAGCTTCGTTTCCAAAGGCATCCCACAGTGGACGCCTGCTGTCTGTCACACGCACGTAAAGATGCCTTCACTCTCCGCAGAGCTGTTTTCAGTCAGAAGCGAATAACACAAACAGCGCCTGGTGCGTGCGCATGTTTTGGACAGCTGTCGCTTTGATTACGCTGACTGACTAGGACAGGGGCACGGCGACTTCAGCGCGCCACACGGATCTCATTTTGCGGTGTTCCGCTTTATTTTTGGAGGCAAATTTGCATTTACGGATCTCATGGGACGTTTCTTGATGCCCAGTTTTTCTAAGAAATTTATAATTTTATACAGAAGCGTGTCACTGAATAACTTCCATAGAGATGAGGCGATGTAAATCTGTTTTCGGAAAAAGACCAGAACTCCAGGGAGGTGGCCAGGAAAGTTTCGTCGTGAAACACAAGCAGTAACCACCAACTGGCAACTTCCCGCTTTCCAAATATAACTCGAACTCCATGGCAAACACACCAGTCTTTCCTATCTCAGTCAGTAAATTGCTTAAAATAGGGTTTTTATCTGAAATTCTAGTAATAGCTTTACAGCTCCCCAGGGATCAAGCACATACAGAAACCAATCACATACCACCTAAGAAATCCCTGCACCTTCCTCCATCCACGGGCAGCCTGCCCCTGAATTAACCATCTCTGAGCAGTTCCGGTCTTCCCTGTGGCGTAGGAGAAAATGCACTCAGTCGACGCTGAGTGTCCCGTAATGTCCAGGCACACTGGATCCATGGTAAGATTGCAGCGTTGGGGCCCGTTTCAACATGACCCAAGCCTATCAAGATGGAGGGCAGATGATAACATTTGGCACAAATGTTGGTGGCTAAAAATTAATCTTACAGAAGCTAAAATGGAATATGAGAGTTCCTTCTTTGTGCTGAAATGAGGTCTCTTAGAATGCTGGCTTTACCTGATGGTATTGCCCGCTTTCTGTGCCCCTGAACAGCGGGAGGCTGCCACCGTCACCTTCTGGTGCTGCAGCTTCCAGCCGCTCCCTGCCACCTTTCTTCTCTCCTCATACCGATTTCCACATCCTTTGCCCCTACCACACTCGCACACTTACCTCACCCACTGCCAGTGTCACACCTGTCCGCTTCCCTATTCCGCTACTGTCCCACCTCTTCCTCAGCCCGAAAATGACCACCACAGAAAATGGGAAAGGGCTAGGAGTAGTCCCCATCTCTCTTCATCCTTGAGAGCTATTTTCTTGTGTAGTTTTCTTGAAACTTGAGAAACGGTGACGTGCCATTTCTCAACTTAAAAATAAAGCATAATTGCACTTTTTAAATGATTCCAGGGTACTTACAACTATAATCCCCTAAACGGGGGCAGTTTACCAATCAAGTAAAGGTGCCTGTGCCCACGTAAAGGCCCTTACTTCACTCAGGCCTGTAACATGGGGCCTGGACCATTACCTGACCAGTAGTGCCCCCATCTCAGGGGTTATTACTTAAGTAGAATCACTGCAGTGTGACAAGGCCAGTACCCTGGCCAACCCCTTTCAGCCGGGGGTGGGAAGCATACTAGGGAAAAGTCCAGACCCAATCCTTGCCCTGAGGATGACATTGGCATTTGAGAGGGTCCCAGTTCCGACCCCAACCCGCTTGCGCCAGCATGCTGTTATGCAGTACTTCTTTGTCGCACAACGTGCCTCGGAACAAGATGCACACTAGATACTTGCTAATTTTTCCAGATTCGCTGGGCAGATGAGGCAAGACAAACAGCACCCAAGAGAGCAGGCCTCCAGCGCCACACGGAGTCTGCATCTGGTTGTCAGAAGCCTGGACCTGAATAAAATAAAGCAGCAACTACACAGGGGTAAGAGAAGCCTCACAAAGGCTCTTCAGCACTGGCGGCAGCCCACTCGCTAGACCGCCAGACACTAAGCAATGTGGGGCTATGACCCCAAAGCAGACTGCACTTACTGAAGGGAAGCCCAGAACGAAGCCCACTAACACGAACTTGGACTGTGAGCACTTCAGGCAGATATCGCTATTCCACCGCAGGCCTATGCAATGCCCACTATTTAATGGTTTTGTTGATTGTACCACCCGCAGGCGTGGAAGACAGGGGCCAGGTTGACCGGGGAAAGTAAACCAATAGCAGGAGCGTGGATGTAAAGAAAGTAATAGGAAGCAGGAAGTTGTGGGGTGTTTGGGTGAGGTCACATAGAAGGAGGAGGTGGCAGACCAAGGGACCAGCAGGAGGAAGGAAGGAGAAGCAGAGGTGAAATCTAGAGCCGGTGAGGTGGTGGTGAGTGAGTATAGGTGGTACTGTGTTGTGAGCGTGCTTGTGAGGATAACAAGGATGGCAAGGAGAGAATGGGTTGGGAGTAAATGTGAAGTGCTTGCGTTAAGGAGAGTGGTGTGATACTAGTAGTTTGGGGGAAGAAGCAGCAGTGTGGAGGAGGGAGTGTAGTGTGAAGGAGGGGTAGTAGTGTGGAGGAAGGAGTTGCAGCATGAAGAAAGGAGCTGTAGTATGGAGGAGGGAGTAGTATTATCAGGGAGGAAGTAGTAACATGAAAGGATGAAGGCGAGGCTTAGAAACACAAAGACATCAGAGTGACAGGGGAGGAAGACAGAGGGAGTAGATGGAGTGAAGGAGGGTGGCGATGGGAGGAGAATAATGAGAGGAAAACACCAGGAAGTAAGAGGGGAGGAGCGTAAGACTGTGATAGAAAGGTAAACGAATTGGGCAGCTTGTCTGAATGGCACAATACAATACCCTAAAGAAGGCATTTTGCCTTTAGGCGGTCATGCACTATGTTATTAAAAAACGTAGACAGTAGGGTGAAATCTGCGGTGTAGACTAACCCGGGGAGTTAGGGATGCGTGCGTTAGGAAGGAATGGTGCGTATTACACAAGCACAAGCACAAGTGAGGCCATACAGCCCATTACACTATTAATAAAAACACTGGTACCGTCTCAGTGTGTTGGAACATATTTTGAGCCATCTGTGACATCAGTCAGCACTGGTCCTTCAGAATACACAGTAAGGATTAGAAAATGTTCACATTTGGTGCAGATTTTCAGCAATGCAATGTTACCTGTGAAATGAATACACTATTACACATACCCCCTTTGCCTTTTCCAACCCTGCGCTCTGACACATTTTTACCTTAAACACAAAAATATACAAATTCAATAGACCCGGCTTAGGAAGCATTTCTCACATATTTGGATATGCCCAAAAGACTGGACTGTTTTAACTAGGTAACTGTGAGCGTCCTTTCCAACTACTGTACAGATCCTTTGTTTTAGAAACCCTGGGTGGGCATTCTTGCATAATACAGGGCTCCAGGAACTGGATGCCTAGTTTTGTTGGTGGAAGGGGAGCGCCCCCCCAAGTCACCCCCACTGATTTAAAACGGTAACAAGAAGAGAGCCTGGGACATAACGGAGCAGAGCCTGGGGATACTGACGCATTCCCAACGGTGCCTGGGCGGCACAGTGCAGGCGCAGAGTTAGTAGAGGCGCAAGTGGGCCTGGCAGCGGTGCTCCGAGGACCGTGGTGAATTGTGGGGGCTTGGGTGAATTTGCGACCCCCCTGCAGGGGATAGGAGTTGGTGGTAATGGAAGACCCTTCCTGGAGTGCCGTAGCGGGGTGCGCTTTGACAGTGGCGTAACACAAAATGTGGGGGCCCCCCTGCGAGCCATGCTGAGGGGGCCCCCCAACTCGGCAACAAATCACGGGTTGCGCCACACTCTGGGCCGGCCTAGACTGTCACGCTTGCACAATAGGCATGAACGTGCTGCTGAAGGGGTATGCCGCACACTGCACTAGGAAAAAGATATAAATATGTGTTTTAATGCAATATACAGCACACTTTCTGAGATAAATTGGCTATAAAGCCAGAGTGTTTGCAATTGTTTTGTAGGGTAACACAATCCAATACATGCAAGTCACCAACAGTGCACAGGAAGATTAATGCTTCCAACTGGCTGCACAATGTAGACCAGTGTAAACACGTAATAACATTATAGTATAGAATGCCAGGCCACATTTAGACATACCTAGACTGTTTTCAGCAAAATGCCAGTCAAAGCAATAACACTCATCAAGAAGAGAGCACACAATAAAGCATGCGTCTCCATGGCCTCGAACAACACGGCCAAACTCTTTAAAATCTGCAAGGAACTGGTCAATCCTGTTGTGGTCTATACCTCTTCTGTTCCCTCCCATGCCCTCTGTACAGCTCTGGCCTCTCATTTCTCTGCTAAATCTCAGGACATCCTGTCCTCTATGTCCTCTTCCTCTCTTGGCCCATTTTGGCCATCTCTTCTCTCCTCCTCCTTTTTCCTCTTTCTCTCTGACAACACCTGACGAGGTTTCTAGACAAGTCCGATCTATGAAAGTGTCGTCCAAACAGGTGCTCCGCTGCTCCTCCAGAACCATCAAAGCCCATATTGACACCCTTGCTCCAGCCTTGGCCGATTTCTGTAATCACTCTTTCGCCACTGCAATGTTCCCCTCTCCCTTTGAGCACTCCCTTGTGCACCCACTCCTCAAGAAGCAGTCTGCTGATCCTACCTGCTGGAAAACTATCGCTCAATCTCCACCTTTCCTGAGCAAACTCTTGGAAAAGCTTGCCATCTCCCAGCTTACTCTCCACACTGAATCTGTTGGTTGTCTCCATGACCATCAGTCTGGCTTCAGAGCTGCCAGAGGCATGGAAACTGCTCTCCTTAACACCTGTGCTGCTCTCTAACCTTGATTCCAGCATTCCTTCTATTCTCATCCTTCATCTTTCCTCTGCTTTCGACAGGGTCAACATCGCCATCCTGATCAATCGACTCTGTGAGAACCTGGGCATCACAGATCAGACCCTAGAGTGACTGACCTACTTCCACTTGGACCGCCACTCCGCTCCCAGGTCGATCGTGGTCCCATTCTCTCCGCCACCTCTCTCTACCTGTGGCATTCCCCAGGGCTCTATCTTCTCACGCTGGTTTTTCAACCTCTACTTGGCCACTTTGGCCTCCCTGATCTCTACCTTATCCTCTAACTTTCAGTGTTGTGCGGATGACTCAGCTTTCCTTCAGGCTCCCCTCATCCTCCTCTCCTCTCTTGCTCATTCCTGACTGTCTATCCACGATTCAGGATTGGTGCGCCTCCAACAATCTCTGCCTTAATGCCAGTAAGACAGAGATCCTTCTCATTGGGACCCTTGCCACTGTGTTTCCTCTCTCACTATAGCAGACCACCTTGGGCCCTCTTCCTTTGCCTTCCTGCGAGGCAAAAAACCTTGGTGTCATCTTCAACGCCACACTCTCTTTCTCTCCTAACATCTCGGACATCACCAAGAAGTCCCACTACCAGCTGCTCCTCCTCAAAGGGACTCTTCCCTTTCTCACTCTCCACCAGAAGCTCACTGTCTCTAAACTGGACTACTGCAACAGCCACTTTCTCAATCTGTCTTCCTCTAGTCCCCGTCATCTGCAAATAATCCAGAACAGGACTGCAAGACTTAGCCTTGGTCTCAAGCCCTGGGATTGTATTTCTCCAGCCCTGAAATCTCTCCACTGGCTGCAAGGATCAAGTTCAAGAACCTTTGCATTGCCCACAAGGCTTTCTGGGGCCAGTGCCAACACTAAATCCAATGCTCTCTTCCAAAATACCTTCTTTCTCTAACCCTTCACTCAGCTACCTCCAACTCTCTAAGGCTTAGACATTTCTCCAGGCAGAGAGTGGGGGTAGACCTCTCTCCTCTGCTGGTGCCTCCAACTGGAATGGCCTCCCTGCCCCTCTCAAACTTGAGGAGGACAACCTGAAGTTTCGGAAGCAGCTAAAAGCTTTCCTCTTCTCTGCTGCTTTCGCTCTCTCTCCCCCCCTGCTGACCTACCTGACCTACCTGTCTGCTGTACTGACTGGCTGCTTGGCTACCCTCAGAGTCTCTGAGTCCAGGCTCTTTCTTGATTGGTCACCCTTGCACTGCCTCCGGGCCTACCATGCACTTAGGGGCTGTAACTGTAACCCTGCAGTCCATTGTTCTCCTTGCACAACCAATAGCTGCTCTGCCCTGGCTGCACTTACTGAGAGCATTGCTGCCCTGTTTTCCCCTCCCCTCTCACTTGCACTTCCCTGCTCCCTTTTCCCTTGCACTTCTCGTTCTCACAATGACACAAGGCCTAGTGAGATCGTTTGTCTTGTCCTCCCTCTATCATCCCTCCCTTGTGTACACTTGTGTACAGGCGCATTATAAATGACTTGAATCACATCATATCATTTTATCACAGATGCCCAAAAAAATATACAATGCCGCAGTAAGAAATGGCTAGACTGGCAGCACCCAAATGCCAATCTAGCCAGGTAATTAAAGTTAGCAGGACTACTTTATCAGAAATGTCCAGTTAAAAGAAAGTCATGCCAAACTGAGGAATGACTAGACTGGCTAAATCAAAATGCCTCTCTAGCCACTAATACCAGATATCATGCCTGCTTAGCCTGGACATGGACAACCATTATGATTTATCACACAATCCTGCCCCCCCCACACATCCACTCCCCCTCCCACCCACCACCCCAACCTCCACAATCAGCTCCTTGGCCCAGAATTACCTCTGCGTCCCTCTTCCTTGTCCCAGAGCTTTCGTATGAGGTTCCTTGCCTCATAGGTAAGTACTGGGATGAGGAACAGTGGGACTAGGAGTGATGAAGATTACAGGTAGCTAAATCAGGCATTACCTCCTTGTACCTCTACCTCTTCCCAGTACTTTTGTATGAGACAGAGTGCCTCAAACACACGTACTGCCTCGTATATAAGTACTGGGACGAGGAAGAATAGGGCTAGGAGTAAGCAAGGCATTAAACACAAGTAGTAGCGCAACACCATTGAGTTGACTGGGCTTCAGCACTACCCCCCTGACATTTTGGGCTATATTGACTCAACTTGGCTAACCTTTAGAGCAGTTCCCCACCGAACAGGACACAGATTTTAAACGGCACCTGGTCTTTGCTGTTAACAAGAACCCAGCAATTACCAACGTAAAGCATTTCACTGTTAGTACCTGCATTCAAATGCCACATTGTTTAGGCGATTGAAATCGTGATGTGGGTTTAGTACTTGCATGCCAGGGGAGTGATTGGAAGGGTAGAGAGGGAACAGGAGACTTATAGGAGAGAGTTAACTGCTTGTAACATTGAATCTGCACTAGAATAGTCTCATTAAAATGCGTAAATAATTTGGATGCGCCCACACAAATAAGTTTCCCCCTCCCCACCGCATGTGAAGTTAGCGCCTCTCCCAACATTTGAAGGGTTAGCCCCCCGAAATGAAGGTTTTCTTGTGCCCCTGTACACAAGCACACACACCATTCACCTAATACACACCCAGTCATCCACACATTTAAGTGTGCACCCTTTCACCATACACTCACACAGGTAGCCACCTATACATTTATGTGTGCACCCTTTCACCATGCAGGCACACCCCCACAGCCACCCATACATTTAAGTGTGCACCCTTTCACCATACACACACAGGCAGCCGGCTATACATTTGAGTGTGCACCCTTTCACCATAGACTCATACACGCACACCTCATGGAGTTGAGGGGGGGCCCTATTACTTAAAAAAGAAATTGGGGCTCATTACGGGTCCAGCGGTAACCGTGCCGGTGCTACCGGCGGGTTGCCGCCAGACCCATAAAAAATTACTATGGCCTGACTTCCCGGTGCCACCGTGCTATTTCAAGTCCGGCGGCTGGGAAATCAGGTGCCGGTAATTTCGTTAAACCCCAGACTCCACGGGAATGGGGACACAGAAGCACCTGCACCATTGTTAACGGTGCCGGTGCTTCTGTGACAGGTCTGCCTACCGTGGCTGCTGTGCCTGGCAGGGTCAGACCTGTCGAACACGGCAGCCCCACCAGGCAGACCTGTAATATGCCGGTCCGGAAACAACAGTGCCTGTAAGCTTACCAGCACCGTTGTTTCCGGACCGGCATGGTCAGAATGAGCCCCATTGTTTCTTTTTTAAGTCACTATAACTTCATTAAGAAATTATTTCAGTTAAGGACCGAACCATAATCAAAATAATTTCTTTATGATGGCTGAGTGGCTTCAAAAACAAACAATTTCTTTTTGAAGGCATAGGGTTCCCCACCCCCCCCCCCACCCCATGACATGGAGGCCTCCAGCCTAGGGTCTTCCATGTCATGGGCTACGGGGGCGCTCAGACTTCAAAAAGAAAGTTTCTTCTTGTAGTCACTCTGCCTTCATAAAGAAATTATTTCTGTTACAGAAATGTTCTTTATGAATGCAGAGTGAATTTCAAAAGAAACTTTTTTTTTTAGAAAAAAATATATATATTTTTTTTTTTTTTTTTTTACTGGGGCCCCCTCCCAGCCATGTGCTGGTGGGGCCCCCCACACCGCGGGCCCCCCCGCACCGCGGGGACTGCGGGGGCCCCTGTTACGCCAGTGCGCTTTGAGTACCTGCCTGAGGAGTGGGACCCGTGCCCAAGGGATTGGAGGTAAGGTGGGGTCCCTTGGCTTTGGCTAAGGGCATGTGCCCATCTTGCTGGACAAACACTTCAAGAAAGGACCAGAGGATTGGAGTGGAGACGCAAGGGGTCCATGGTGTCCCCCGTCGCAAATGGAACCCACAAGGAGTAGTGGGGCCTGTTGATTATTCTCTCACACGTGGGATGAATGGAGGACACCCTGTGCAGGACGGAACAGGGACCAGGAGGAGAAGTCCAGTGAACTCGACCCAGTGCAGGTCAACGATCCGGAGGCAGTCATTTCGATGGTCAGGAGATGGTCAACAGGAGATTGGGGCCTAAGTGACCCGGGAACTGAGACAAATCAGTCGTAGATAGCCAATGGAGAGGTGTCCCGTAGGTTACGACTTGATTGAGGTGCTCTTTTCAGATATTGTCTACTGAGAGGTGCTAGAAGGGTGGTGCAGGAGACATACACGGGGGCCCTCCGTTGAAGAGGATAGAGGAATAGTACGTGTTCGGTCGGTTGTATCGGACTGGAGAGCAAAGTTGGAGCGCTTTGAATATCTGCAGAGCTGAAAATCAGAGAGTGAGACTTTTACAAAGAACATACAAAAGGGGGTGAAGTCCCAGTTTCCACAAAAAGGGACATTGCTTCTTTATTGGAAGAAATACGTGGGATGAGAGCAGACATTGGAGGTAAAGTGGACAAAATTAACGTTGGGGTTGACAAGATGGATGAGAGGTTACAAGCAGAGGAAAATAATCAGTCGTCCCTGGATACATTGGAAAGCCAGATGGACGTGAGAATTGGAGAGCTAGAGGTAAGAGAAGGGAAAATCACCTCAAGATGGACAACTTCAAAAATTGAGAAAGGAGAAATAATCAGATTATTTTCTATCCCGGAGAAGGATGGTGAAACTGACAGGGACTTGAGGAGGGCCATCCATGGGGTGGCAAAACATTTGTTTGGAGATGACAACATAGACACGCCAAAGATTGATATGGTGCACACAAAGAGGCCCGACGTCTATCCTTGCTCCTTTTCATAACTATCCGGATACGTTGAAGATCTTGAAAAAAGCGAAGGTAGTAGGTCCGGTGACACAGACAGTGCGAAAATTGCAGTCTTTCAGGAATTATACTCCCTCACGTTGGCAAAGCAACAGTTATGGCCCCCCCCTTACGAAATGGTGGAATGGAAAGGGGGTGAGATATAGATGAGGCTTTCCCTTTTCCATTTCCTTTGAGGTAGATGGATATAACCATAAACTGGTCACAGAAGATGACATTCACAGGG
The DNA here is from genome assembly GCF_040938575.1 of Ambystoma mexicanum. NCBI lineage: Eukaryota > Metazoa > Chordata > Amphibia > Caudata > Ambystomatidae > Ambystoma > Ambystoma mexicanum. The sequence goes on from NC_090935.1 coordinate 1,436,117,693, forward strand.
GGAGTTGACGGGAGAAGCAGAATCCGGACTGGATGAGGGAACAAAGCTGCTGGTCGTTGGTGAAGTATTCAATTTCCTAAACTACCTTGAACCAGGTACTTGGCGCCTATTGGGCCCCTTTACAGGCCACTGTCTATCTTTTGGCCGCTGAGTGCCTTCAATATGGTTTTAGATTTGTGGTTTTGGGTTATGTACTGTCTTTTGGTCTCAATGGGATGTGTAGATTTTGATGCGTCACCCAGGAGGGATAGGGATTTCTCTCCTAGTTATAGGTGACAGCTCTAAAAGGTGTTGTGGAGGGGGATATAGGGGAGTTATGGGAGGGGGCTTGGAGGGAGTTGGAAGGGGGGGTCTTGAATTGGAGGAGACTGGGGGGTGACCCGGTGGATTGGGTCCTATACGTGGTTTGGCACTCAACGGGGGTGGGTGGATTGTGTGTTTGGAAGAAGGGGTTTATGGGGGCCTGGTATAGGGGAAGTGTTGTTGAAAATTGGTGTGACCCAAGTGGAGGTTACTTTGAGTCTTGTGCAGAGTGGGCAGTTGGAGATAGTGGTATTATGGTAATGGCAGACATGAGCAGGGGTGGAATGGTAGACCGTCTGCAAATCTGTATATTAAATGTGAAGGGGCTCAACTCACCAACTAAAAGATCACTGGTGGCTAGGGAGTTCTGGAGGGTGGGGATGGATGCCCTCTTCCTCCAAGAAACTAAGTTTTCTCGAGGAGAGGACAGTTCCTTGTGGTCTTCTTGGACAGGTATGCCGGGGGTAAGGAGATGCCAGAAAAGGGGGAGGGTGGGAGTTGACATCTTGCTACATAGGCGGCTGCAGATGGAGGAGGCAAAAGTGTGGATAAGCGGTGATGGGACAGCGCTCTTGGTCTCGGGAATTATTAAGGGAGTGAGACTTACCCTGGCAACAATGTATGCCCCCAATCTGGGGCAGCTGAAATTCATCAAGTCAATGCTGGCAACAGTGCTGAGTGAGGGGGTAGGGCATTTAATTGTGGGGGGACTTAAATATGGACAGATGGGCCGTGGGGTCATTGGGAGCAGCAATTCATGCAGTGGGTGGTGAGGGTTTTCAGGCAAGTCTGATTTGCATGGTTTACAAGACCTGTGGCGCGCCTTCCACCCCCAGGAGAAGGGTTACACATTTTACTCCATGCCTCATGGGATGTATACACGCATTGATTATCTCTGTATTTCGAGAGAGCTGGCGGAGGTTGCTCGGGGCTCAGAGATTTACCCGAGTAGTTGGTCAGATCAAGACATGGTCTCCCTGGATTTGATATGGCTGGGGTTGTGTCCTCGTGAATTCACACAGAGATGTAATTAATCTTTATGGAAGGATGCAGTGTTTAGGGAGGAACTTGAGGGGGCGATTACAGAATATTTTCTTCTGAATGACACAGGAGAAGCAGAGCAGTGAGTGTGGGATGCAGAAAAGGTGACCTGGAGGGGTTTGTTGATTAGAGAGGGATCTGGGAAAAAGAGGGGGGGGGGGGCATTGCTGGTGAATAGATTACGTACCGAGTTTGGGGCCTTGGAAAGATGGATACAAGTAGCAGGGAGGGGCAAAGCTTCAGTTTCTGAAGCAGAAATATTATGAAAAGGGGGACAAAGCCGATGCCCTGTTGGCGGCACGGTTGCATGGGTAGCGTGCTGACCGGTGGATATCTGAAATACAGGGATTGGGCGGTGTCTTAGAGACAGGGCCTTTGGGGATTTTGGAGAGTTTTGCCTTCTTTTACGAGCGGATATATGAGGGAGGGGGACAACCAGAGATGGAGGATATAGAGGCGTACTTGAGGGGGGTTTCATTGCCGTCACTGACCCCAAATGAGACTAGGGGGATGGATGCTCCCATCACTGGTGAGGAGGTTTTGAATGTGATCCGGCTTCTACAGTTGGCAAAGGCAAAGGGGGAATATGGATATAAACTGGGTTTCTATAAGTCTTTCGCAGTGTTCTAATCCCGTATCTGGTTAAATTATTCAATAACATTATCGAAACCGGCCAGGCGCTGGATTCGTTTGTACAAGCCCTTATCTCAGTAACAGCTAAGGAGGGCAGATACCCCCAGATGTGTGGGTCGCCAAATCTCGCTCCTCAATGTGGATACTAAGTTATTTACGAGAGTCCTGGCGTCAAGGCTGGAAGTTCATATGCTGCGACTGGTCCATTTGGACCAGGTGGGCTTTATGAGGCTGCAAGGTGCAGATACAATGCAAAAGGCTTTCCACTTGATTGAATTGGCCTGTGGCAAGGGAGGTGATCCTAAATTCCTGTCGGTGGATGCAGAGAAGGGCTTCAACAGAGTGGGCGGGCACTTCCTGAGGGCAGTCCTCCTTAAGTGTAGATTGGGGAACAGATTTCTACAAGGTATAATGGCGTTATACTCAGACGCAAAGGCGTGTGTGGCTGCAAATGGTTGCTTTCCATGTTGGTTTGGGTTGAGGTGTGGCACGAGGCAGGGTTGTCCCCTCTCGCCGATTCTGTTTGCACTTTCACTAGAGCCGTTGGCCCAGAGGCTGTGGGATGACTATTGAGTAGAAGGTATGGTGATGGGCGGGGTAGAATATACATTGTGATTATATACTGATGACATACTTCTACACCTCCGAAACCCTGCCACCTCAGTCCAGTCGGCAGTGGAACTGATAGAACATTACAGAGTTTTCTTAGGGTTTAGAATGTAGAAAGGGAAGTCAATCCTATTTCCTTAAAACCAGATGGGGGAAAGAAGAGAGTTACAGAGGTTGGCCCCACTGAGGATGAAGATCAGTAAAGATAAATTGCTTTATCTGGGGATTAACATTACAAGGGATATGTGGGGGGTCATGAGGCAAACTTCCCCCATTGCTCTTGAGACTGTTCGAAGAAATGGAAAAACGGGGTAGGTTGAATATGTCATGGATGGGGCGTGAGAACGCAATAAAATTGAACTTTCTTCACACGATCCTTTTTTTATTTCAGATGATCCCTATATGGATCCCTGACTCTATGTATAGGGAGGTGAAGGGGTGCCTTGTGAAGTTCTTGTGGCAAGGAAAGAAGGCAAAGGTGGCGTATGGGGTGTTTGTGCTACCAAAAGAAAGAGGGGGCGGGCCCCCCAGATCTGTACCTGTATTACAAGGCCACTCAGCTCCGAACCCTAATGCCACATTTGAGGAAGCAGAGGGATTGGCAATGGGTGGAATTGGATAATTTTCACCTGGGGGCAGTAACAGTAGAGGAATGGTTGTGGGTGCCAAGGGATCGGATCCCAAGAAGGATTAGAGAGCATCCAATTCTTGGTTTGGTACATCTGGCTCAAGCGTCTAGAGGTGAGGGGGACAGTGACCTAGCCCTCCCAGCTCAGTCATCTATGGGCACCAGGGGTGAGGGATCCTATTCCAAACCTAGAAAGGTTTCAGAGTTGGTTTGAGGCAGGTTTAATGAGGATTGGGCAGTTGTGGAGACTGGGTAAGTTAATTCCTATTGTGGACTTGGAGGCGGCGTTGGGGATGAGAAAGCGGCTGTTGTTTTTGTATCTGCAACTGAAGGGAGTACTCGCGTAAGACATCTGGAAGGAGCAGATACAGAGAGATCTCACACCGATGGAGAGACTCCTGGACTCTTGTAAGGAGATTAAAGGGCTGATCTCTTTATATAGCATGATGGTTGAGGCAGGGAAGGGGACCGCAGAGAGGCAGCAAAATCGATGGCAAGGGAACCTGGGCATTGAATTGGATACACTGTTATGGTGTAGAATGTGTGGCAGAGTGTTTCAGGTATCACTTGCATGCCAATATAAGCTTCATGCGATAAAGCTTCTGCACCGGTGGCAGTATGATCTGGTGCAACTTTCAAAAATGTTTCCGGGGGTGAGTCCACTTTGCTGGCATGAGTATGGAGCATGAGCGGATTATTGGCACATGTGGTGGGGATGTGAGAGGGTGCAGGTCTTCTCGGGTGAAGTGCTTGGATGGATCAAGGAATTGGATGGGATCCCCGGACGAGGACACCTATGTTGGTGTTGTTTTGTTTGGAGGGTAGCATGGGGGAGTATTTTACCTGCCACACATGGCCCACTGTTTGTTATCAGCGGGGAGGGATTGTTTAGCAATACACTGGAAGAGGGTAGTGCTCCCAGGTAAACAAGAATGGATAAACACTGCAAAGAACATGTATGTGATGGGAACAATCACAGTGGCTATTCACGACAGTAGCACGAACATTGAGACGGAATGGGGTGACGTTTGGGCTAGGTACATGTCATCTGAGGTTGTGACTGTGGAATGAAGGCCTAATAGAGGCTGGAGTGGTTTGATGTAGGGAGGTTTGAAGAACCCTGATCTTAACATGAGTAGAGGATGAGGGACACCAGAAGGAAGGGGACAAATGGAGGGTAGGTTCACGTACAGGCTGGCTTTGGACGGATTATGATTGCCTGGGTATTTACTTGTGTCAGATGGAGGTGCACTTTATACCAGGAGGGTGAGGGGAAGTGGGGCGGGGTAGTGGGATAATTGGGGGTACTGTGCAATTTGGCCAGTGCTAGATGCTTTGTTGGGGGATTGAATTGTGGCTTCGACCTTTACTTATTTTGTAATACTGGAAAAGTTAATAAAGTTGAATTTAACAATAATAAACAAAAAAAGAATGGTTGAGGAGATCACCTAAGATAAAAGCAACTAACATATTCGCACTAGATGAATACATTTTTAACCACTAGTTTTAATGAATTTTATTCTTACGAATGGTTTTTAAAATCGGCTGGCACAATCAGGCCTGTTTCCCCTAAAGATTGATAAGGTCCAAGTTGTGTGGTTAACATACGCTGACAACATTATTTTGATATACAAGACCCCACTAGGTTTGCATACGAGTCTTAACTATTTTGCGGATTACGCAACATTTTACGGCCTAGAAGTCAATTCAATAAAATCAAGAATCATGGTTTCTCAGGTAGACCCAAAAACGTACATTTACATGGTCAATTAATGACTCCAAGATGGAGGAAGTGGAGAGTCTAATATATCTGGGGCTCAAAGTCTCCATTTAAAATTAGTCTGGCTGAAAGTGCAGCGCATTCCTATTACAAATGAGGATAATTTTAATTAAACACTGCGCATTTACACTCTTGCCCTTAACTGACTTTGTGAAGTTAAAGGTTGTCCCTAGCATTACACATGGTCTGGAAATCCTAAACATCATTGACCTATCCGGGTTGAATGTCCAGGAAGGTAGGTTATGGAGATCTGTTTCAAATCTTCCCTGGTCTGTCTCAATCCCCTTAATCAGACTTGAATTTCGAATGCTTTCTTGGAGATCCAGAGTAACAAGGAACAGACTATCTTTATATGGTAAGATTTTAAAGGGAAATCCTAACACTCTTTTTCAGCTGTTAAATAAAATGTTGCTGGAAGGGTAAGACAGGGCTGTCAAGCAAGTCACTAGGAAGTGTGATAAATTATTATCATTACTGAATCTGCTGAACTCAGTGCTAACTGACCAGCCTTCGATCTTGGTCAAAAGGGTAAAGGAGTTTGATCATCTAAATAATAGTTGCTTGCTTGACAACTTAAAGTGTAAATATTACAAAGATGCATTACAGACTCACAGACTCTACAATCTCCTATGCCGTAAATCAAAAAATGTCCTTCCCCGACTACAAGATCGTGGCTTTTAAGATTTCGGCTCAACGTCTTACATGCATTTGAGGTCACTGGCCCGACGTTAAAACTACAAATGTCAGAGCAAAACTGATTATAGTATGTCCTATGCTAGTAGCAAAGAGGCAAATATCTTTTGAAAAGTTTGTTGTTGTTTTGTTGTTTAAAACCATTATTCGGCATAAGCATCTTCGGTGCAAAAATACAACAATATTCAATTAAAAAGTTTGTTTACTCTCGTAGTGTGGTTTATCCAGATGCATTATGGGCTAGAATCATGGCAATGAGAGACTTGGGCCTATCACTCACACAAATGGACTTCTAAAAGCATATTTTTAGTATTTAAATGATGTCTTGGAAAAAGATAATTGAAGGGTATTAATATTATACAGCATTGTGTCATTTCCTGGTCTTAAGTGGGGTTCTTTTGGCTATGTGCTATTTTTAAGAGGAAACTATGGTGGTAAAAGAAGTTTTATTGATTTGTATCTTGATTGATGTCATTTTTATGTGGAATTTGCTGTTTTGAATTTTAACTTTGTACATGGTTAATGTATACATTTGAACCATAAATGCAATCAAAAAAGGTTTTCCAAAAATGTTCTTTTTGCATTTTATATGTGTGTCTATATTATGTTCTTAGGTCTGTATGGCATAAGGTCGACCAAGACCACAAGTCAAACTAATTTGAGCACTATGCCTACATGAGGTTCTGTATATGAGACCTTAGTCGAGATAAAATTATGTTTGAACAAAGCAATTTATAATGTATCTTAGGAGTCCAGTTGTTACATTACATTTTAAACTTTTTGAGCATTCACACTTTATGCTTATTGTCGAAACATTTAATGGTTGATGAGATGTTTTATGATAATGTACACTTTTATGGCCTACTGCTGAAATAAAGCTATATTTGAATTTTATTGATTCCTTTACATTGTTTTGATAGTGTGGCAAGGAAACTAGGAAGGCCTTAAGTCATTTGATAAGCGGCTCAATAACAGTCTTAAATTCACAATGGCCTGTGGTACAAAAAATACTATTTCTGGATATTTTGAACACAGAAGAGCTGCATACACTCTTGACTATACTTTGCAGAAAGTAAGGCTTTAAAACAATGCTAACCTCACAGACTGTGCGCAAACATACATATACCTCATCTATGTGGCATTAGTTTGAATAGAGTTTGAAGTTTAGAAATAAGTAAATATGAGAGACACCTGGTAAGAGTTTAGAGAGTAAGATTCCTGTATTTCAATTCAACATAAAGGCAAAATTATTGTTTGCATACGAAGAAAAGGTTGAAGAACCACCTTTTGGTAATCAATAAATCATACATAAGATGAACTTGGTCTCACTTGACATATGTGCTAGATATGCATTCAAAAAGAAAAAATTGGTTTTCGCCTCGTCATAAATCATACATAAGATAAGCTTGGTCTCACTTAACATATGTGCTAGATATGCATTCAAAAAGAAAGAAATTTCGCCAACACGTGTTTCAACCTATCTAGGTCGTCATCAGGGTGTAAAGTTAATAATGGTTGATACTGGTTGATACAATTGACATATTCAATCGGCAATCTTTGTTGTATACTTTGCAGAAAGACTACAATTGTAATACGCCTTTGAGGTATAATGGCCAACATCCAAAAGCTCTTAAAAACAACTTCCCACTAGAACATTTCTTGAGGATGAGAGGAAACAGTAAGGAACTGAGAGACTATACAAACTAAGCAGATGATCTGAAGAAAAGGTTGCAAGAAAGGGGTTACCCCAACACCAGATCAGTACATCACACCAAGGAGCCAAGGATCTTTAGAGGAAGTTCTCCTACAGTGTAAAAGGATTCTGAAAATCAGTCTAACTCAACACAGGTTAAAAAAGCATGGCACAAAAATTAGGAACATTATCTTCTTTAATTGGCATCAGATTCCACATCATCAAATATTGAAAGAAAAGTTTCACTATTAAAATCTTTACATTGGCATGGGCACAAGAACTGCAAATAAATGCACCTTGGAACATCAACCCAAAAGTAAACGAAAAAACATACTAGCAACAATGGTCACAGACTACATTGAGAAAGTCCATAAAGAAGAAGATATGCAGCGGTCTGTTCCGGAAGAAGTCAAAACAGTAATAATGGCCCAATCAACCAAATAATTATACTGAAGAAAGAACAGATGGGGATTCTGTTATGGGAGACCCATAACAGAGTGCGGATTGTGTTTTTGGAATAGCCAATAATAATTAGCTAACCATTTATGACTTTTCTTAACCACGTGATTGTGTTTAGAAAAACCATTGTGCAACACATAGGACCTCATTACGAGGTTGGCGGTAACCCAGCGGTGCTACCGGCGGGTTGCCGCCGACCTCATAACACCGTTTTTGCCACCTGATATCCTGGTTCCACCAGCATATCACAGGTGGCGTTGGACCAGGATGTTAGGCGGCGGAAAAGGTAAGTCCCCATTCCTCTGGAGTCCCATTGTACTCCATGGGAATGGGGACACTGAAGCACCAGCACTGTTGCTAATAGTGCCAGTGGTTCAGTGAAGACAATGGCTGTGAGACCTGCCAGGGGATCAGTGGCCCCTAACGGCATTGTTGGAATATGGTGGTCCAGAAAGGGTGCCACTATGTTATTAGCGGCATCCTGGTTTCCGGACCGCCATGCTCGTAAGGAGGCCCATGGATTTAAGCACAATCGGTCACCCACACACTTGCATAATGTTGCAATAGTTTCTAATTTCATGCCCTGATTATAGTGCAGATAATTTCAATAGCTGATTGATGCAGTCTAAGATTGCAGCAGACGTTTCTGTGATAATCTACCAACAACGTGGCTGCCACATCTAGCATGAGTCTAGTGTTTAAACCACTTTGTGTTTCCTCTCTGTATTAAGTAAATCAATGCCAGCAGCCTCATTGCTTCTGGGTCTTAGAAGGAGGAGCGAGGTAACCCCCACTCATAGGAGAGTCTGCGGTGGGTACCCATAAAGAGTAGGATTAGGTTCAAAACTGCATGCATCATCTTTAAGGATGTAAAAAGCAGGGGTCCTCAATCATTCAAAAATCAATTCTGTCTCGGTGTACTCTCGTGGTCCCTTCACCACCCGGTGCACAATCTGCTTGTCATGCTCACATTAAATAAAATGACAATGGGCTGCTGAACATTTGCCGTTCAAGCTGTGCACCCTTCGAATGCCATGACAGAGTTTGCACCAGACGATTTCAGCTTCCAAAAATCCATAATTATCTATAGTTCTCTCTTCTGTTTCATGCTCTACTTAATTGCTTAGAGGTTTTACTAGCCATTTTTCTGCATTGCTACATAGCCTCTTTGGCGCATGCAAGCACCCCGTAAACTGGATATTAATTCAAATCAACATTGTAACCACTCTTGCGTAAACATGTGCTTGCTCCATGATGATCTATCAGGCTTTTCACCATTCAGGGGGCACAGAGGCAGCTCTTCCATTTTTGACTGAATACATCATAAAATCCTTGAATTGGCATTCTCCTGTGGTAGTAATCCTATTGGACTTGGCAGTGAAAGTAGGGATGTCCAACTCCGGGCCTTGTGGGCAGGATCCCGACTGGTATTCAGAATATTCCTCATTAATATTAATAGGGAAAAATGTGCATTAATTTATAATCATTGTATGCAGGGGTAGCCTGAACATCTGACATGGATCCGGCCATTGAGGCCTGGAGTTGGACAACCTCTCGATCATGCCCAGCTTGTCATGAAATTCCCCCGACTCACCTGAGTCCGCTTCTTGCAGGATTCCGCGGGGGAATTCTTCTTGCGCACAGATCGGGTTTTGTACAAGCCCACAGGAGTCTCTTCTGACTCAGCGTGCGTTCAGCATTCCAGGATACTCGGAGGTTCAGGACATCCAGGAAAAGAGGAAGCGAGCACAAAGGGGTACGTGGAATCCAGGAACAGAGTGGAAAGGAGAAGGTGGAAGGAATGGGAATAAGGATCCAGGAACTTAGGATAGAGGAATAGTTCACCAAGCTACAAAGCACATGTCTAGTCACTACCTGTGATAGAGTTGAGACGCGCGGGGCCGCGGGGGTGTAGCCTATTTGTAGGACGTGCTACGTCCGCCGTGAAGGCTGGCGTGAGGCGTGTCACGCAAGACAGCCATGTTCGAAGTATCGATGAATGCAAGCCCCGCTGCGATAAGGACCAGGAAGTCCAGAAGGGGCGCATTCTGTGATTCATGACAGCATGCCTCCTCCGAAAACCTGTTCCACCAGGTTTGCCCGGGTGTATGAGATGATATCTTCTGAGTAGTCGAGGGGTATTCAGATTTAATATTGGTTCCCAGGTTCTTTCACTTGGAGGGTATCTTTTCCACTCGACCAGATATTGAAGTTGTCCCCGTCTATACCTGGAATCGCATATACTTGATACCTCATATTGCAGTTGGTTGTCCACTAGCACGGGATTGGGTCTGCAGGATTTCCGGGAAGATTGGACGTAAGGTTTCAGTAAGGAAGTGTGGAAAACTGGATGAATCTTCTTCCAGGAATCAGGTAATTTAAGCCGGAAGGAGACTGGGTTTATGATCTCCTTTATGGAAAAAGGACCATAGTAACGGGGGGCTAGTTTGTTTGGTCGTAAATGATGAGGCAGTAGTTTCGAGGACAACCAGACCTGATCACCGATGGCATAAGAAGGACCTGGTCTTCGTTTGGTGTCCGCAAAATGTTTAGCGGGAGTCCGGGCCTCTTGTAGATGTTCTTTGGCATCCTTGTGAACATTGATGAGAGTTTCAATCCAGGAATCAACTGTTGGTACAGGTGTGGGTTGTGGTAGAATGGAAGGTAGGACTGAATGGTGGAAACCTTAGCTGCAATAAAAAGGGCTGTTCTTGAGTGCCGAATGATCAGAGTTGTAAGCGAATTCAGCCACAGGTATAAGGAGCGACCAGTCATCTTGCACCTTGGTAGCGAAACAACGAAAGTACTGTTCCAGGGTCTGGTTTACACGCTCCATAGCTCTGTTAGTCTGTGGGTGATAACCTGATGAGAGAGCACGTATTCCTAGAATTCGACAGAGATGTTTCCAAAATTGAGAAATGTATTGAGGACCTCTATCAGATATGATCTTGGAAGGGAGTCCATGAAGACGAAATATATGCTCCAGGAAAATGCCAGCGAGTTCTGAGGAGGATGGCAATTTGTGCAATGGTGTGAAATGGGCCAGGTGAGTAAACAAATATATGGTAACCATGATCGTCATATAGCCCCTAGACGGCGGTAATTCCACAATTAAGTCTGTAGCTATGCACTCCCAGGGTCTAGAAGGTAGTGTAGGTTGCAGTAGGAGACCTGCCGGTTTCTTATTGTCATGTTTGTTTTGATTGCAGACTGCACAGGCTTGAATGTAGCGTTGGATGTCAGTTTTCATCCTCGGCCATCAGAATTGTCTCTGTATGAGATGAAGGGTATTGGTGACACCACGATGTCTGGAATGTAGAGTGTCATGCCAGAGGTTAATAATCCTTAGTTGTAGTCTCTGTGTGGGAATGACCAGGGCCTTGGACTTGAACAAATATCCATCTCTAGAATTAAGTTTCCATCAGTTCTTTCTTGTGAATTCTTTCCAGATTTCAGAAGACTGGGTTTGCGTTCTAATCTCTTCCAAGAGACTGACTGCTTGGGCTACAAAAATTGTGTGGGGAAACATTCTTGGGTAAGCCCGATCTTCAGGAGTTTCATAGTCAGGACGCCGAGATAGGGCATCTTCGATTATGTTCTGTGATCCGGGAACATGATGGATGTGGAACTGGTACTTGGCAAAGAAAAAGGCCCAACGGGCTTGTCGGCTATTTCCACATTCCATAGATTGCAGCACTAGAAGATTTCAATGGTCCGTACGGACCTGGACAGGATGTTTAGCACCCAGAAGTGAATGCCGCCATTCAGTGAAGGCTTGGCGGATCGCCAACAGTTCCTTTTCTAAGACGGAGTAATGGGTCTCACTAGAAGTCAGGGTTCGTGAGAGATAAGCAACAGGGTGTTCTAATTTATCTTCGAGTTCCTGCTTTAAAACTGCTCCTATGGCGTAGTTAGAGGCGTCCGTCTCCACTAGGAATGGTCGATTAATATCAGGTTGAGCAAGGATAGGAGCTTGTGTAAATTCCGTCTTCAATCGTTGAAATGCTTGGTCTTGGGCTGATGTCCAGAGGAAAGGTGTATCTTTCTTCAATAAGGTGATAATCGGTTGAACTATCTCAGAAAAAGATGGTATGAATTTCCGATAGAAATTGGCAAGCCCCACAAAGGATTGAATTTGTTTCACAGAATTGGGGGCAGGCCAAGATAGTATGGCTTTTACCTTTGATTGGTCCATTCCTATTCCTTCTGGACTAAGGACGAATCCTAGATAATGAACAGAAGTGACATGAAAAAGGCATTTCTCGGGTTTAGCCAGGAGTTTATGTTCACATAGTCGTTGTAGAACTGCCTTCACATGCTCTTCATGTTTTTGAGAGTCCTTGGAATATATCAAGATATCGTCCAGGTAAACGATGACAAAGAGAAACAACATGTCAGAAAACACTCTATCCATGAAGCGTTGGAAAACTGTGGGGGCATTTGCGAGCCCGAGGGGCATAACCAAGTATTCAAAGTGACCAAAGGGTGTTCTAAAGGCCGTCTTCCACTCGTCTCCTTCCCTGATACGGATCAGATGGTAAGCACCCCTGAGGTCCAACTTACTGAAGATTACAGCTCCTCTTGCCGCTTCCAAGATATCCGAGATTAAGGGAAAGGGGTAGCGATCCTTGAGGGTGCATTGATTCAATCCACGATAATCAAGATAAGGTCTAATTTCTTTGGTGTCTTTTTTGGGAACGAAAAACAATGAGGCTCCAGCTGGAGATTTAGATGGTGTTATGGTGCCATTTTCCAGATTGGTGTCCAAGTATTCTCTAAGGGCCTTCTTTTCAGGTTCCGAGAGAATGAACATCCTCCTAAAGGGAATCACTGTCAAAGGTTCTGTATCAACTGCGCAGTCTTCAGGCCTGTGAGGGGGTAGGGCTTGGCTATAGCAGTTGAAAATACATCAGCGTAGCCCTGGTAGGCTTTAGGAACCTGTACGATGTTTGAAACCATAAGTGGGCCTTGTTGATCTGTTGGAGTGTTTTCAGATGGTATCAAGGAGGGATCCGGGGATAGACAATGTGACAGGCAAAACTCTGAACCAAGAAACAAAGATCCTGCTGTCCAATTGATGGATTGTGCTTCTGCAACCAGGGCATGCCTAGTACCATGGGGTAGTGGGCTGATTTGATATCAAATTTGATCAATTCCTGGTGATGGTTTATTGAAAGTTGTATTTCTTTGGTCTGCAAGGATATGGGTCCTGAAGTGAGGGGTCTTCCATCAATTGCCTCCACAGGTTGCATTATACCCCGTGCTTCATATGGAATACTGTGCTTAAAGACCCAATCTTGATCAATGGATATTCCAATAGCCCCACAATCCACCAAGGCCAGGATGGGGTAGGTCTCCTTCTTCGATAATGATAAGAAGACTTGTAGAACCAGTAAGTTGTTTTGTCCAGGAGAGTTCAAGGAAGGAATAGATGTGGAGCAAACATCTCTCTCCCGACACCTCGCTCCATCTAGGATCGGGAGCTGGCATTTCCTGAACGCTGTGGAGGGGCTAGAGGACATTCTCTAACCAGGTGTTTATCTAAGGCACAATACATGCACAAGCCCGTGTGGATCCTCCTCATCCTTTCTTGTGGGGATATGGGTCCACGGAAGGCCCCTATTTGCATGGGTTCCGGATCACAGTCAGGGGCTGGAGTAGGATCAGTTTTCAATGAAGTCTCAAGGGAACTCTTCTGGAAGGGCACCTTGGTCTTTTTTCTCTCTGCCTTTCTTTCCTGGATACGAAAGTCTATCTGCATGGCTAGATCCATAAGAGCCTGGAATGAGCTTGGACGAGCTACTCTGGCTAGTTCGTCTTTTATTTCCTCGTTTAGACCCCTGCGGAAGAGAATGAACCTTGCTTCTGAGGACCAATCTGCTTCCTTGGACAATTGTTTGAATCTTGTGACATACGTTAGCATGTCCTGGGATCCTTGCCGAAAGTCAAGTAGGCGTTCCTGGGCACTATAAACCTGTTCTGGGCGGTCAAACATGGTCTTGAGGGCCTGTATGAACCCATCATAATCATCCAGGAGGGCAACTCCAGAATTGACTAAGGGAGTAGCCCAAGTCAATGCATTCCCGGCGAGGTGCGAGATTATAAAGCCCACCTTTGCCCTGGGAGTTGAAAAATAATAGGGCTTAAGGGTAAAATGAACCAAGCAGGACTCCAGGAATCCACAAAGGGTTTTTGCAGGCCCATCGTTCTTGTCTACAATGCCACCCAGTAGAACACTCTCTTTTGTAGCAGAATCGCGAGACAGAACAAGTTGCTTTAATGCAGCATTCTCCGCTTTTAAATTCTGCAATTCTGCACCTTGGTCGTTAGTTCTTGCATGCCGCGCTTGAGATCCTGAGCGGCTTTTTCCATATTGGTTTCACTGTCGGTCGTATTGGGGTCTCAAACTGTCATGAAATTCCCCCCATCTCACCTGAGTCCGCTTCTTGCAGGATTGCGCGGGGGAATTCTTCTTACGCACGGATCGGGTTTTGCACAAGCCCGCACGAGTCTCTTCTGACTCCAGCGTGCGTTCAGCGTTCCAGGATACTCGGAGGTTCAGGACGGACAGGAAAAGAGGAAGCGAGCACAAAGGGGTACGTGGAATCCAGGAACAGAGTGGAAAGGAGAAGGTGGAAGGAATGGGAATGAGGATCCAGTAATTTAGGATAGAAGAATAGTTCACCAAGCTACGAAGCACACGTCTAGTCACTACCTGTGATGGCGTTGAGACGCGCGGGGCTGCGGGGGCGTGGCCCATTTGTAGGACATACTACGTCCGCTGTGAAGGCTGGCACGAGGCGTGTCACGCGAGACGGCCATGTTGGAAGTATCGATGAATGCAAGCCCCACTGCAATAAGGACCAGGAAGTCCAGAAGGGGCACATTCTGTCATTCATGACACAGCTTCACAGACCGATATAGCTCTTTATGGGGATTGAGGAAATGGTTAGCATGCTCTCCACATTCCTCTGTGAATGCTCTGCACAAGTCACATTAGAAGACATTAGATCTTCTTTCAGATTCATATTGGAAGTGTCACAAGGCTCCACTCTTTTCCCTTGACATCTCAATGCTTATATCAAATCTCTAACTCCCCTGACTGAATTATTCTAATTCCAAGATGACTGTAGACCTAGAAGCTAATTTGATTACCAATCTCACTAACATCAACTGCATGGGAGGATGAATGATTGATCGTAATCTATGATAAGCTGTTGCCTGGTCAAGGTCCCAATCTCTTAGTCCTGGGACCACCACACTGGTCCTCTCAGGATCATCCTTTGTGGTCCCTAAGCAGAATGCCTGCAACTCCAATTCTTAGGCTTTGGCTGATAAGTAGAGATCCACGAATCTGGATTCTGGACTTGCAGATGTTTTCTGCCCCATTGACCCACAAACACTGGGGAAAGTATAAATAAATGCCAAAAAATCTAATTCATTTCCAAACAAAAAAAACCCACCTAAATGTTCACCAAACTACTCACTATGCCAGAAGTAGTATACCAACCGAGCAAGCAGTCAACAGCAATTCCTGTTATTATAGAACCCAGAGGAAAAATCAAAATGGCTGCCAGCTCTCTTACATCGTTAGCCTGGCCCCCTTATACACAAAATGACCCTTTGCACATGACCCATGCAGGACAGACCAACCCCGGTGGTACATGTGTATAAAATGTGCTTAGACAACCTGCAAAGGGAGGCAGAACTGATCTTTAAAATGGGTTCATCCCAGACATAGGTTCAGTCTGTGGGGGAGCTATTAGAAGGAGAATTTGAATTCTGGAGAGACACCAAGCAGGAAGGCTCGCTCAGCAGAGGGACAGAGGAGGAGCCTATGAATTGGGTACGGGTGTGTAGCGAAGTGTAATAAGCATGGGGAAAGTTGTATGTAAAGACTTAAAGTTAATTGCAGTTTGAGGATGGGGAAGTGTGGAACAGAGATTTAGTAAGTAAGAAAGCTAGTACATTGGAACAGGAAGGAAACATGACAATAAGGACAGAAAGTGCAAGGTCTTTGGAGATAAATTGTGGTTGTAAGAAAGATATGGAGATGGCATTCCAAAGGAATGCTTTTCAAACTTTTGAGAAGGGGGAACGTTTTTGAACAGACAGGAATAGATCCAGTTGTAAAGGAAGAAAAAGAATTGAACCAAAAGATAGAGGGCGTCATGACAAGGTTGGCGGTAACCCGCTGGTACAACCAGCGGGTTGCTGCCAAACCGTAACACAGAATCCTGCGGCTTACTTCCCTGCGGCGCGGGAAGTCATGCGCCGGATTTTGCAAGCCCCATCCCCATGGAGTCCTATTGGACTCCATGGGAATGGGGACTTGAAAGCACCAGCACCATTGCTGACTGTGCAGGTGCTTCCATGGCAACTCTGCCTGCCGGGACCGCTGCGCCCGGCAGTGTCAGACCTGTCAGGCGCAGCGGCCCGGCAGGCAGACTCGTAGTGTGGTGGTCCAGAAACAAGGGTGCTGGTGAGGTTACTGGGCGGCAGAATAGAAAATACACACAAGGTCAGACTTATGACAAGACAATACAAATGGCCAAAGAAAATCTGAGAGTTTAGATTATCAAGGTATTAAGTAAGAAAGTAGGGCCGGAGAACCTGGAACAGACTGTCTCGAAAATAAAATCTTTAAAATCATCATATCGTATACTGGGGTCAGTATAACTCAATTCACAAAGACTCTTAACAAATAGAGATCTTTTCAGATTGTCAACATGTTTTGGCCATTACAAATTGCATTAGACACTATCTCTAGTGTCACTTCACTTCAAGAATAATACGTCCTTACCTTTTGAAAATCACAATTTTCCCTGGATAATTCAAGGTCTATGGGCAAAAGCACTCACACCAGTTGTGGAAGTAAGTAAAAGGTTGGTTGTGCTTATTTGAACTGATAAGTGTCACAGAAGTATGTAAACCTTTCTCTGACATTAGATAGGCAAAGATCTCTCCTATAAAGCAGCAGCACATTGAGGTGTTAAACGTTGAGAGTTAGAATAAAGATGAAGTATATCATATAAATTAAGAACTAGAGAAATACATAGGAATCATCATACTTTTATGCAACTGTGACTGTTTTTATTATGGTTTTAGAACCTGCGAAATAGCTCTGGGGTACAAGACAGTATTCGTACCGATTCGAAGAAATCAGTTCGTCCTGAAGAAGGCCTGAAATAGTAATGTGTGAAGTGACACTAGAGATAGTGTCTAAAGCAATTTGTAATGGCCGAAACATGTCGGCAATCTGAAAAGATCTCTATTTGTTAAGAGTCTTTGTGAATTGAGTTATACTGACGCCTGTATGAACTATATAGATTTTTAATTGATACATTGAATTTTTGTGCTCTGATGTGTTTTGTTTTTTGATTTTTTGTGGTTGTAATGAATTATTAATACATTGAAATCCTTTTATAGTTAATTTAGTTGTATCTTTGGTTCCTGAATATTTGTTCTCAATGTGTTTTTGATATACCGTTGATTTAATATGTTGCCTTTGTAAAAGCACCACCAACCCTACCCTGACCGCCATTGAGAGGGGTAATCTTTTATCACCTCTATAGTATAACCACAGTCAACAATAACCGACATAGAGAACATGATAGCCACGGTTCCATCTTCCTGTGCATCGGGCCCGGATGGCACCTGCAATGGTCTAGTCAGGATGTCACCTCACAGTGAGCCCTGACAAGCCCTTCACACACTCTTTGTGCACATAGGTGAGTGTGTCTGCATACCATCCTCCTGGAGGGAAAGTACCATTCTCCCAGTTTATAAAAAAGGATCTTGGAAGGGTCCCCTAAATTGCCAGATACTGACTATGCTAGATATTCCTACAAAAATATGTGCAAGAGTATTGTTAAGTGAGTTGAATGAGTGGATATCGAAAAACAAGATCTTACCCTGTAACCAGATGGGATTTCGAAGTAAAGCGAGCACACCACACAACTTGCTCGTATTGGTCACAGCCATCGAATATTCCTGGAAGCGGCGCCAACTACCAGTCTATGGCGCCTTTATAGATTTCAGATCTGTGTTCAACACTGTCATGAGGCGTAGATTAAGGAATAAACTTGTTTCATGGAATATTCTTCATGGCCTGTTGACCATGATCAGGCTTCTATATGATGAAACTAGTGTGAGGATTAGACTGGATGCAAAATGTTGAGTTTTGAGTCTGTTCTCTACAACCCGAGGAGTAAAACAGGGTTGTATCCTAGCTGCCAGATTGTTCAACTTCTATTTGGAAGATCTAGCGATTGCTCTGCAGCCAGCAGTTGCATGTCTGCGGAAAATAGGCTTTCTTAAACTCGGATGGCTGGCATATGTAGATGACCTGTTAATGTTGGATTACACTACAAGTGGTCTGCAAGCAATGCCCGAGGCAACAGGCGAGTACGTCAGACTTAATGGCCTACGAAATTAACATTGAAAAGACAAAAATAGTGGAACTTTGAGACACCTAAATGTGCAAAAATTACAAATACTAAATGGAAACTAGATAAAAAGGTGGTCGAAGTTGTCGAATGCTACACATATTTAGGTGTATTAGTGGACAATAAACTGAAGTGGCATTATCATTGGGAAGAAAATAAGATCAATTGTATGACAATCACCCAGACATTGAGCGTTTTCATTAGTAGGCAAGGAGGGTTTCAATCATAACAATCCTACTATCGTATAATGCAAAAATAGTGGTATGCTTGTTGTATGGAGTTGAAATCTGGGATGGAACAGTAATGAGAGAAATTATTAAATTTGAAAGTAAGCTCTTACGTATATTCCTATGAATTCCAAAATCTCTTCCAATTGAATATATTATGCTAGAATTTAATCTCCAATCTTGTGCTGCAGTCATCAATAGCAGAGAGACTCTTGGGTATGAACAATTACAGAAACTAGATAATGGGACAATGATTGTTGAGGCACTGGAGGCAAACAAATGTGAATACATAAATATGAATTGTTTGGTATTATTGGAAATATGTTGTCTGTATGTAAGCGTGGATTAATGAATTTGATTATCAAAATCCGACACTGCCGCGGTTAGGGGCCTAAAGATGGGTTAAAACAAAGATCCATGAATTTTGCAAGGAAACCAAAATAGTTCACCTAGCGACACTGGCTAATCGTGGTTTGTGTATTCAATATTGGATGGATCGTACATACATGCCAAAATACTTTGAGGCATTTCCTGATAGCACCACGATAAGAAATGATTTACTTTTTTAATGTAATAAGACAGATGCGCTAGAAATCACAGGAGCCACCAGAGCGATGGTACAGACTATGCCGCGAAATGCTGATAGAATCAGCCCAACATCTCATTTGGGACTGTAACAGTATAGCTGTTCTGAGAATTAAATATATGAAATCGTATTGTAATCAAACAAAGTGAGAAGACTTTTCCTCTATGTGGAAGCTGCTTATGGATGGAAATTATGTACAGCTTATGTTTTATATGATGACATTTTATATTTTAGTAAGGGATATATTGGTTTGTCAACATGAAAAATATAGTGTGAAATGCTAGAGAATTGTAGCAATTTGTATACCATAAGTAGAAACTCTTGATTTTATTGTTTTAATTGAAGCTGGGTTGAAATGTTGTATAAGTGATCTTGTGGTGTATACAAAGCCTTCATTGGCTGTATGTACATTAAATAAAATCTCTGGTGGCCAAGGCAATATTATGCCCCATTCCGACCCTGCTCACTGGCAAGTGCTGCAACAATTCCAGCATTTAATGGGTCGTTTTTATTTAAAAGCACCCTTTATGAAACTTCCTCATTGGCTTAGCCAATCAGGATTGAGGATTTCAGGACATTTCTGAGCACTATTGCCTTGTAATCGCTCAGATTTCCTGCTTCCGGTCTGGATGGAACAAGCATAACGTCCTCTGTGCCTTCGCCACGCCCACCCACATGCACCGCCCTGGTCCCCCAGTTGCCTTTGCATGTCGCATCCTACGAGCCCCGACTTCAGCACCGCCGACATACTACTCCTGAGCCGCGACGTACTCCGCATTCCCCATGCATATGCATGCCTTGCTGTCAACAAAGGATGCATGGAATATCACAACCCGCTTGCCTCTTTTGCCTCAAGCATGCCCTCTGCCTCAGTTGCTCTCTGCAGCTATGCGTAATGACCTTCCTTTTCTCAGGGTTTAAGTCGGCCATTTTGAACACCTAGTGGCCATTATTGCCCACCCCAGTGGTTTGGTAGTAAGGACCTGTTGAGTCCTTAGATATACCAGTGTGGCTTGCAGGCTGTGCTGTGTGAACAAGCTCACATGGCTGCATGTGCTGTAGACATGAATAGCAGAAATAAGAATGTAGAGGTCCTCTCGGCTAGGTGACTCCTCAGCTCGGATATGGTTCTCCTCATGAATGCAAAACGCATCCACAATGAAGTACCCGCTCGCCACCTGGGTCCCAATAAATCACCTTAGTGTTATGAAAGCGGTCTAGAAAGGGACAGGCGATACAGCCGCAGTGGCCTGCATGAAAGATTTGAATGGGAATGATTGAAATAAGCAGCTCCTCCGTCAACAGAGCGCTTCATTTGTGTAAATAGATGACCGGCTTGCGAAGTGAGACGCTTGCGAAAACCAGCTGAAAGGGACCTGATGTGCAAAACAGGGCTCGAAGGGCTCAGGAGTAAAAAAAAAGAACAGCTGGATTACGGGGCAAGTAGAAACAAATGCCGCGGATTTTTGGGTCTTTCAAAAACAGTGTTTTCGAAGCTTTTCATCTCGTTCTATTTCAAGTTTGACTAATGTTTTCTGCGTGCCTGCCTCCCAAGCAGCTGCAGACCATGCAGTGGGCTGCCAGAAGAATTCACCAGGCCGCATTTCTGGAGTGGGCAGCCATTCCGAACATTAGCACAAGTACCAGGCCATTGTTGCCCGGCGAGCCGGAAATATCTGCCCGTCGAAATTATGTTAAGAGGCGGTGTCAGGCGGCTGAATGCAATGCCCGGGACACCGCGCCCATTCAGTGCCACATAGATAGATAGCCGCAGCCCTACTGTTAAGGGATGTCGCAGCCACTTTTACTCACAAAAAATTGGCGGGGATAAAAATACTCCCAAGAAAAAAAAGACGAAACTGACACATAGGACCCAGCTTTCACCGACACAGCCGAGTGGATATGTCTGGAGCAGTAGTAAACCAAGAGCACCATGAAGAGATTCTACTGGTAGTACTGCCTGATCTAACGAGGTACACGTGTATCTCTTAATCTGCATGAATAACCAGGTGCAAAGAAATGTTTATTACCAAAACATTTCAGCTTTACAGTTAACACAGTTACTTCCAATGTCATTTCACTCCCAACTTTAAAGTAGGGGCCAACATACTCCCACTTCAAATTCTTATCTATAGCACTGTATAGCCAAATGACATAACAGGTGTAATGCAATGTAACTGTCATTTGTATAACACAACTCCATTTGGGCAGCCTCTTAGTGGCCACTAAAGTGATGGCATACAGGGTGAGCAGTGAAGGGGTGGCCTGTAGATGTGATATATGAGCTTTTACAACAATGTGTTATGGGTGTATGCCCATACATTGGTGAACCAGAGAAGGTGGTGTGTATCATCCGTAAAGATTAATTGAACTATATTCTGCCTATACCCCTGCCTGGTTCTTGGCTCATTACTGGGTAATTATATAGGTAGCACCTGTTTCTTGAACGAGAAAAATCTGCTTCTGTGTGTAGGACAAACACTCAGATTGTGGAAAATGCTATAGTGAAAAAAGAACAATGTATGTATGATATAACAGAAAGTATAAGGCAACCAAAAAATAGGTAGACATAACCAAGTGATGGTACCTATAAATGAGCAATCAGCTTCCAACAGAAAAAGGCTGTCCAAGAAAAAACATTGAAAGAGATATAATAAATAGAAGTGGTCTAAGTAAGGGTAGTAACAGAGTAGAATAGAACAAGAAAATAAAAAAGCACAGAATAACTCACCAGAGAACAATCAAGGGGGTGTGGGGGGGTCAAGGGACCGCTCGACCTGCAAGAATCAGTCACTGTTGAAAGGAAATGTCAGAATAGTCCAAGAGTAAACATTAAGGAGGCTGGATGACGTAAAAGCGACAGAGTGCGATGACATTATTGTGTCACTACCAGTCGGCGTAACAAAGCCTTAGCATGATAGAGGTGGCAAAAGAAGATAGGATAAACAAAAGCAAAGGCGATAAGGTGGTAGATAGTAATGGAATAAAGGATGAATGTACTAAAACTGGGTAGGAAGCAAATTGAACACGTGGGTGATAAAACAGCTCGAAAACGAGGTCATAGAAACAGTAAAGAATGAGCAAAACAAAAGTAACAGCTATTAAAAATGTAGTAAAACAATGCAACGGATACCCCAAAAAAAATTGGTGCACTGTATGAAGCAATCAGGGGAAATGACTTATAAAGTTCCAGAGTGGACGTAAATAGAGAGACAAAGTGATGACAGACCAGAAGGTAATACAGATAACGAATTGATGGTAATAGAAAGGATCATAGTAAACACAGTGGTTGGTACAGCAAACAAATGCATATCCATGAATGGATTCATATGACGCATTCAGATTATGTTCTTCGTTGATGCCTCCAGGGACTACAGAGTCCAAACAATGTATCCAAAATGCTTCTCTGCAATTCAACTTCCTTAAATCTCTTCATGAGAGTTACAAGTTATGACATCCAGTGTCTGGAACCGTAACTGTGCAAGTTGGTGCCGTCGTTCCTTGAAATGTCTCGTCACATGTGAGTTGAGATTCTACATTCGTAGGTTGGATCAGTGTTCATTCCAACAAGTCTTAGCTTTGCGTTTGGATTGTCCAACATAATATATACCACACTGACACGCCTACATACCACACAGACACGCCTGTCCTGGAATGATGGACATCTCCTTTAATAACAATGTTGAAATTAGTGCAATGTAAGTACAGGAAAGTATCATGTTTCCTGTCAGATAGTTTGGGTATTTATCACAGGCACTTTTGTGAGTGGCACAGAGTGCCGTTACTAAAATTCAGTACTTTCAAGCCTAGTGAAATGTGGTTTTATTTATTAAGCCCAAATATTAGCCTGGCTGCCCTGTGTAGCGCGAGATGCATCTGCCCCAGGAGCTATATAGATAAACCTATGCATAGCGAGTTGCATTAGTCTAGCTTGCTCATGACTAGAGCCTAAACTACCTCTGGTTTGTGAATAGTATTCAGCAATGGGAGAATGTATTTGCTTGTGTGTGGTTGGAGAAGGGGGCTTTTTGTGCGATTATTCCCTTGTTTATAAAAGCTATGGTTTTGAGCCAAACATGATCCCCACGTTCTTTTCTGATTGAGATGGGTCTGGCTAGGGCCGTAAAGATTGTCCAAGTGAATGATAGGTCCCTCAGAGGTTTCATTGCCAACATTTACAATATCGGTCTTCCCTGCGTTGAAGCACAGTTTGTTTCCCGCCATCCACCTATCGATAGCGGTTAGTCAAATTGCAAACTTTAAATTTATAGTAGTGGTGTCACACTCGACAGAAAGTTGGATCTCATCTGCGTAGATATGGAATGTTTTGCTAACAGGTAGTGATTGGGTGATGCAAGTATTAAATGGCAATCGACTTTACAACTAGGAAGTTCTTTAATGGAGGTGCAATAAACTGTGCCTGCGTTTCTGTCTTACAGGATGGATTCCAGACATTTGATACATTTGCCTCAGATTTTCAGGTTTTCTTGCTGTCTCAGGGGGATTTAGTGCTCTACCTAAGCATTAGCAACAGATAGGCCTGGACCGATGAATACAGCATTATTTTTAGAGTCCAAAAAGGGTGTGATAGATTCTTATGAATCAATGTGGGTTGCCCCAGAAATCAAACATGGATGCACTCCAAAAGGTGATACTTTTCGCTATGATCTTGAAGTTGTGCTGTGGCTAGCCCTTCCAGGAGTTTGGCCTGAAATGGCAGATTGATAGTTGACCTGATTTGAAGGATGCATTGAACG
This sequence comes from Ambystoma mexicanum, assembly GCF_040938575.1. Classification (NCBI taxonomy): domain Eukaryota; kingdom Metazoa; phylum Chordata; class Amphibia; order Caudata; family Ambystomatidae; genus Ambystoma; species Ambystoma mexicanum. The sequence continues at coordinate 1,436,141,550 of NC_090935.1, forward strand.
GCTTTGTGAGGCATGGTGCTAGGGCATGCATTTGCTCTTTAATAAATGATGCTGGGCAAGGTGCATCGTCTCAATCATCCTTACAAGCACCATCTCAGATAAAGGTAGCAACAAATTATTGATTCTTGGCTATCGCCTATAATCGGCCTGGATCTGGGAACACATAGAAGGGAAACAGCCTTCAGGATCGAAGGACTACTAGCGGAAAAAACATCTGCTGTCAAAGCAAGGTACCGGAACCAAGACCATGCAGTCCACCACCATGAGGAATATGCGGATCCACGAATGCATGTTAGACCCCCTCACCATTTAAGTAACGCCGCTCGAGAGAAGAGGGGAACAAATCAAGAACTAGTACGGCGAACTACCAAAAAACGGTTTGTGCCATCAGGCCACTGAGATACATCTTTTCTTGGTTGGAATTTCCAGGCCCAGATCTGGAACAGACTTTTGAAAACTCTGTGGTGTGGGTAAAAGAACCAGCCATCACCTAAGTACCAAAAGGGGAGGGTAACCCTATTCTAAGTTAAAGAGAGTATGTCTGTCTGTCTGTTTGTTTGTTTGTTTCTTTCTTTCTATCTAGTGGTAGGATAAAGATTAAGTTAGCATAGGTTTGACGAAGGACTGAACGTCATCTGTTGGACATTCTGATGAACACAGGTTTATTATTTTCTAGGATAGGGAAATCCTTGTAGCATCACAGATTAGGTAATGTTTTGTGTGAGTTAAAAAAAAAACATCTGGTTTGAACATGTCCTTGTGTCCATCTATCTGATTTACCACAATAGCCACACAAAGAGCAGAACCTGCATTATGCTTAATTTTATACACAACCACCACAATCAAAGTACAGGATGCCTCTCTATTGTGGTTAGGCACTCCTCTGATTTTCACAGAGATAGGTCTTCATAAATCCATGTCCATTAGGTCAAGTGATCCTCTGACCTGGATAAGTAATAGATATAAAGAAAGATTTGAGTCGGCAGACCTTGATCTCATATTTCCATAGACTAGCTCATCAAGCTGATGGATGAGACCTGAGAACAAATCCTATCCACATTACATACAAATTTCAGAGGCACATTGGGCAGGGTTGCACACATAAGACTGAAGAAACAGAAACATGTTCTAAAAGTGAACGAAAGATGATATAGCAGGGAAACCGCTCCCTGAAAATTGAGGGACAGAAACCAAAAAGGATAGTGTGAAAATCCCAGAATAGGGTAGTCAGAGCTTAATGCAAGTTTGATCAAAGAGAATACCATTCAGTGGTCGAGTAGGGTAAGAAGAACAAGTTACTTTCTTACCTGGTAACGTTCTTTCGATGGGATGGTCCGATGACGTATTCCATATCTATGACATGTAATCACCACAGCTGTGCTGCTTCGGAAACTTTTTTCGGCGTCTCCGTCCTGCGTCGATGACGTCGATGCGCCGTCGTCGAGGACCTCCTCCGACGTCATTCGATGTGATAAGTAGGACGCAAGACGCCCGTAGCCTCAGTTGTAGTTTTTTCCCCCAGAACGTGTGACATTAGTGAACTGCCAGTCAGACACAAAGCCTTGCGGAACGTAAGCTGCAATCGCAAAAGAAATTCTGCAGTGGGGAAGGCAGGGAGGGAGCGATATGGAATATGTCGTCGGACCATCCCATCGAAAGAACGTTACCAGGTAAGAAAGTAACTTGTTCTTCGAGGGGATTGGGTCCTCCGACGTATTCCATATCTATGACAGACTCCCAAAGCAGTACCAGAGCAAGGAGGAGGGAAAAAATTTAGAATCAAAATTTAGAGTTGCCAATCAAATAGCAGAGCAAAGGACCGCCTTGCCAAAAGCCAGATCCTGTCCTCGGATGGAATTGAGGGAATAGTGACGTACAAATGTATGTACTGAAGCCCAGGTGGCTGCATCACAGATGTTGCGAATAGGAACACCCCTCTGCAGGGCAGTAGATGCAGCCATACCCCTGGTAGAATGGGCCCGCAAGCCAGCCGGTGGGTCCTTACCCGCCAAGCGGTAACACTCCGAAATAGCCAAAATAATCCAACGGGACAAAGTCTGTTTCGTCATAGCTTGCCCCAAACGCTTTCCAGCGTAACCAATAAAGAGTTGATCGTCCACTCTGACCCGAGACATGCGTGAAACATAAAAGCTTAAAGCTCTCCTAGGATCAAACCTATGGAGCCTCTCCTCTTCCTTACCAGGATGCGGAGGAGGATAGAATGCCGGAAGAACAACCTTCTGGGCCAAATGAAATTCCGTCACTACCTTCGGAAGAAAAGAAGGACGAACTCTAAGGACAACCCTGTCCTTGTGAAATACAGTGAAGGGTGGATTAACTGAAAGTGCCTGTAACTCACTCACTCTGCGAGCGGAAGTAACCGCAACTAAAAACACAGTTTTCAGAGTTAACAGCTTCAAAGGGCAAGAATGTAAAGGCTCAAACTGAGCACCCATAAGAAACTTAAGAACAAGGTTTAAATCCCAACCGGGCACCAGGAGAGGTGACGGAGGGAACACATTAGTGAGCCCTTTCAGAAACTGCGAAATTAAAGGGATTTTAAAGTAAGAACACTCTTCAGACGAGCGCTTAAAGATGGACAGCGCCGCCAGGTAACCTTTAATGGTACCCACTTGCAAGCCCCTGTGGGCCAAAGAAAGTAAAAAGGACAGAACCATGGGGATGTCACATGCAAAAGGATCCACATTCTGAACTCTGCACCAGTCACAGAACTTACGCCAACGGTACAGAGACTTTGTTGCTGGCCTTCGGGCCGAAAGCAACACCTCCATCACGTCTTCAGGGAGGTCCCAATCCTTATACCTCAACCTTTCAGAAGCCAAGCGTGAAGGTTGAGGGATCCGACCTCTGGATGGAGAACCTGACCCCCCTCCCGTGAGAGCAGATCGTCTCGGTAGGGAAGACGACGTGGAGGGCAGATGGACAAGTCGAGAAGGTCCGGGTACCACGTCCTCCGAGCCCACGCCGGAGCGATGAGGATCATCCGGGAACCGAACTTCCGTAACCTCCGCAGCACTTGCGGGATGACGGGGACTGGAGGAAACGCGTACAGCAGCGGGAATGACCACTCCACCACGAACGCGTCTCCTAAGGCTCCTTTTGGAGGAAATTCCCGCGAGCAAAACCTTTCGCACTACCGGTTGACACTGGAGGCGAAGAGATCCACTTGAGGGGTCCCCCAAAGGGTGAAGATCTCCAGGAGAATCTCCCGAGCCAACTCCCACTCGTGAGAGATCATGCTCTGCCTGCTCAGAGCGTCCGCCGTCACGTTTTTGTCTCCGGCCAGATGAACTGCCGAGATCGAAACTTCCTGTTGGATGGCCCAGAACTCGAGCTGCATCGCCTCCCTGCACAGAGGAAGTGACCCTGCCCCCCCCTTTTTGTTGAGGTAGTGCATGGCCACTGTGTTGTCCGTCAGGATCAGGACATTCTTTCCTCGCACAGTCGGCAGAAAAGCCTTCAGGGCTAGCCTGACGGCCCTCAGCTCCAACAGATTGATATGGAGTCTGGACTCCGACGGAGACCAACGAGCGCTGACTGTCAACTCGTTGGCATGAGCTCCCCATCCCGTGAGGGATGCATCCGTCAAGATCGTCACCTCCGGCCAGGGAAGCCAAATTGGAGCCCCCTTCATCAAGTTGCCTTCGACGGCCCACCACAGAAGGTCCCGGGCGACCGAGGGCGGCACCTGAACCGGGTCCGACATCCTGCCGGAGGACTGCGACCATTGCATCTTGAGTGCCCACTGCAAAGATCTCATCCGCAGGCGAGCCTCTGGCACCAGAAGAATGCAGGATGCCATGAGGCCGAGCAACCTCAAGAACTCGAACGCTGGGAGCGTCTGGGCATGCTGAAACTTGTGCACCATCTGCTGAATGTGAAGAGCCCTCACCTGGGGAGGAAAACACTGCCCCAGGGAAGTGTCGAGCACTGCTCCGATGTACTGGAGCCGCTGTGTTGGCGTCAAATGGGACTTCTTTAAATTGAGGGAGAAACCCAGCCTGTGAAGGGAGTGGCAGGTGACGGACAGATGATCCAGGACTTGCTCGGGAGAGCTCCCCCTGTTCAACCAATCGTCCTGGTTGGGGTAGACGTGAATCCCCCCTTGCCTGAGATGCGCTGCCACCACCACCATGAGCTTGGTGAAAACCCTCGGGGCGGAGGTCAATCCGAACGGCAGGACCCGAAACTGAAAGTGCGAGTCGCCAACTGCGAACCTCAGGTACGTCTTGTGCTTGGGATGGATCGGCACATGGAAGTAAGCATCCTTGAGGTCAAGAGACACCAACCAGTCCTGAAGCTGAAGGGCCTGGAGGACTTGAGAGAGAGTAACCATCTTGAACTTGTCCTTCCTGAGGAGTTTGTTCAAACCGCGCAAGTCCATGATGGGTCTCAATCCCCCGTCTTTTTTCGAAATCAAAAAATAAGGGGAATACCATCCTTTGTTCCTCTCCGCTACAGGCACCAGTTCTATGGCGCCTTTCTCCAGCAGGGCTTGAATTTCCTGCGCAAGGAGCGGATCCGGACTCTGCAAAGAGAGGTTCCCCGGTGGATTGTCGCGAGGCCTGTGCCGAAAGGGAAGACAGTAGCCGTGGGTTATGATCTCCAGAACCCACACATCTTAAGTAATGGCTTGCCACTCTACAAGATGCTGCGCCAGCCTTCCCCCAACCGGCGAACCATGGGACATGGCCTCATGACGGTTCCTAGACATAAAATCGAAATCAATAAAATCGAAAGTCAAAATGTCGAAAAAATAATCTCGAAAAAAAAAAAGTCGAATTTTTTTTTAATACGTTTTTTATTCGAAATGGGGGGTTCCCCCCCCAACCCTCCTTTTTTTCTAATTTATTTTTATTTTACCCCTTTTTTTTTACTTACCAAACCCAAAAAAAATATATAAATAATAAAAAAACAAATTCGACTTTTTTTTTTTCGACATTATTGATTCGACTTTTTTGTCATTCGACTTTATTTTTTCGATATTATGACTGGACACCCCTCATGACTGAGTGGTAGCGGCTGCGGCGTTACCTGAGGGCAAAGAGGCAACTGCCCGAGCGGCCTTGGAACCACGGGTACCCTGTCGTCCACCTCTGGTACCCCTGCATTGGCCTCTTTGACTGCCAGCTCCTCTCGCTTTACTGAAGGACGAGTAATAGCGAAAGGAACCACCCCTCCATTGCTGTCCCCTAGGACGAAAAGGCGGAGGTTGGTGAACTGCAGCGCCCAACGACTTCGCTGCAGCTTTCGAGGTCTGCAACCTCTCAAGGCTCTCATCAGCCTTGCTGCCAAAAAGGTGCTCACCGTCAAAGGGCATGTTGAGGAGCCGGGACTGCACATCAGGAGCAAACCCCGACTTCCGCAACCATGCAAACCTGCGTATCACGGTGCTCGCCGCCATGGACCTGCTGACGCATTCAGCCAAGTCCAAACCCGACTGAACGGACTCACACATGGCATCCTTACCAACCTGGACCATAGCAAGGAAACCATCCCGCTCGTCCCCTTCGGGAATATGTTCAGCCGCTAACGCAACACAGTTCCACAGAGTGTGTGTGAAACGAGACAAGGCACAAATGGAGTTGGCCGCATGAAGCGCCTTACCACCAGAAGAAAACACTTTCTTCGCCCAGCCATCAAAACGTTTGTCGTCTCTATAAGGAGGGATGGCAGGGTACGACGCCTGCTTTGCCGGGGCCGTGGCCGCCTGCACCACCAAACTCTCCGGAGTAGGGTGCCTGGTCAAGTAGCAGGGGTCGCTACTGGCTGGACGGTATTTTCGCGACAAGGACCTGCCCACAGCCGGGAGACTCTCCGGAGCAGACCAAGCCGCCGCCACCCTTCTCTGTAAAGCCAATTGGAACGGCAGTACCGGGTCAGTTGGGGGACCAACATCAAGGATGTCTGTGAGATCATCCTGCACAAACTCCCCTGGGGGAGCAGACCATCCCAAGTACTCAGAAACCCTAGCCATAAGGCGTCGGTATGAGGAATCGGCATGAGAGCCAGGCTCAGGCCTACAAAACTCCACCTCCGGAGAGGTGTCCAGTCCACTGGCATCATGCAGTGACTGCCTCAAATCGTCAAACTGACTATGGCCCGAGACAATTTCATCTGGAACCTAACTAGGAACCAGGCCATCAGAATCCTCATCCGCCTCAAATATATACCAGGTGGCGAAAAGAAGGCACCCTAGAGTGCTTGCTCTTAACCAGAGCCTTCCTAGGGGGTTTCCCCGTGCCACGGGGTACCTCCGACACCCTGGCCTCGAAAGGCGTCGAGGGCGTCGAGTGAATCGGCGCCGGCGTCGAGAGAACAGGCATCGGCGCCGAGAGGATCGGCGTCTACGTCGAGTAAATCGGCGTCGACGTCAGATGCAGCGCCGCCAGCCTCGGCGGCGTCGACACAGTCCTCGAAGCCGGAGCTCTGAGCGTGTCCTTCGACGACCTGAGCGTCGACGGCTTCGACGACTTCCTCGGAGCCAGAGCCTCGAGAAAGCCTGTCGACGCCCTCGACGCCTCAGACGTCGATGTCTTCTTCGAAGACATCACAGGTGCACACGGTCTCGAACGCGTCAAGGACCGGGACCTGGAACGGGTACGTCGAGAACGAGTTCCCTTGTCCGAACGGGACCTCTCCCGTGACTCGTGCCGACCACTCTTGCGAGCGGTGTCTCTCGACCTCTCACGACCGACCCCACTCGGGGGCGCGGACGGCTTAGTACCCTGCGACTCAAGAATCGCCAGCATTTTCTTCCCGAAGGAAGCCCATTCCTCCGGCGTCGCACAGCTGGTGGGGTAAGCGACGTGCCGGGCAGAGTCCTCCGAAGAGGACCTGGAAGACGACCGGTGTTGGCGCTTCCGAGAATGCCTCGAAGAGGCTGAGGAGTGGCGAGACCGACTCCTGGAAGGAGACCCACGAGACTTCCGACGATGACGTCAACCAAGTCGAGGCGTTAACCGAGATTCACGAAGCAACACGTTCGCAGAAAAAACGGAACTGAGGCTACGGCATCGTGCGTCCTACTTATCACATCGGATGACGTCAGACGTCGGAGGAGGTCCTCGACGACGGCGCATCGACGTCATCGACGCAGAAAAAAGTTTCCGAAGCAGCTCAGCTGTGGTGATTACATGTCATAGATATGGAATACGTCGGAGGACCCAATCCCCTCGAAAACCCATTTCAGAACCAGAATCTTGTAAGCAGCGAATCCTCCAAAATTACTTACTCAAGTTTTGTAAAACAATGGACCCACAATGAACATTGTGGGTCCGATCTGTTTTATTTTTTTTTGGATATATGTGTGTTTTGAACAAGAGATGGCTGTCCCAGGGACGTGGTGCATGGTCTAAGTGCAGGTGAAGCCTTTTAGGTTCATGGCAGACAGCCAATTCAGAATGTGGGTCTGTTTGTGGGATTGGTGGAGGAGGAAGAATTTGGTTCTGGTGGTTTTGGTGGTGTTGAGCAGGACCAGCAGTATTGAAGAAAAGCTGAGAAAAGAAAACAAGATCAAGCTACATCCCACAGCTAACCCCTTATGTATCAGTATCTTAATCCGTTTCAGTGGCTCAGTCAAGGGAAGGTTTCGTCGTGAGTGTTTTGTGTAGTTTTTTCACTGCACAGAGCACTTTATGTGCATCTTTTGTGTACATACTTTCAAAATGTTCATGTATGTTTTGTTCACGTTATTCGTGCATGCAACTGTTTTTAATGATGCCACAAATGGCACAAAGAGCCAAAAGTGTATACATAAACACCGGGGTTCAAACTTCTTTCACAGGGGCATGACCTTCCCTCAGAGGTCAAGGTAGTGATCAAGAATGTCAATCAATCACCAAGAGAATATGCAGACTCAAAACACTGCACATTGAATACACCCAGATGCTGCACGCCGCTGGCATGCTCCGATTTTAATAAGAGAAATGGGTCCCACAGAGGTACAGCAATTTGCCGAAAACAACTCGATTTGGTTAAGTTGATTTCTTAGTTTAGCACTCTGGTCTCTTGACTCCATACTCAACAGCATAACCACTAGACCCTATGCCAGGCCATACCCTGAACGCACAAGGCACCCAGCACACTCCAACGCATGACACTTCCCTACTCAACAGTGTAACCACTAGACCCTATGCCAGGCCATACCCTGAACACACAAGGCACCCAGCACACACCAACGCATGACACTTCCCTACTCAACAGCGTAACCACTAGACCCTATGCCAGGCCATACCCTGAACGCACAAGGCACCCTGCACACTCCAACTCATGACACTTCCCTACTCAACAGGGTAACCACTAGACCCTGTGCCAGGCCATACCCTGAACGCACAAAGCACCCAGCACACTCCAATGCATGACACTTCCCTACTCAACAGCGTAACCACTAAACCCTATGCCAGGCCATACCCTGAGCGCACAAGGCACCCAGCACACTGCAATGCATGAAACTTCCCTACTCAACAGCGCAACTACTAGACCCTATGCCAGACCATACTCTATACGCACAAGGCACCCAGCAAACTCAACGCATGACACCAAACGTAGCACAGTTACACTCAGTAAATGGCACAAAGAGAATACATCAGATACCAACACACAAAGGAACAAACTAACACCCAGAATACGCATTCAGGAAACATCTTTACTCAGGTCACCCACAGTTTTCCTTATTGCGCAGCTTATTCTGTGATCACAGTTTCACTAACCATATTTTCACACTATGAGAGTGAAACATGAATAGATGTGTGTAATTATGACTGTAAGGCACACGATTCAGTTTCAGTGAGGAAAAGGCATTCTCTTTCTAGGACTAAGGGCCTCATTATAAGTTTGCCAGTATCCCACCGTTCACTCCGGCGGGATACCGGCAAACTGACCTACCGTCGCCGCTGCATGATATTACAGGAGGCAGAAAGACTGCATGGAGGGGATTGCTGGTATTACCGGCACGGGTAATACCGGCAGCGTTTTGTCATTTGGGGCCTGATTTACCTCCTGAACTTGGCTGGAGGTAAATCGCTGACCCCCTCCGGCAAACTTGTATTTTTCTGGTGCAGTAAAAGGGCGGGTCAAAGAATTAACAGCACTTTTCCTGCACTGCAAAACTTGTAATGAGGCCCTAAGTCTTCTGTATAACAGGGAATCAGCCAGCTAGAATATTTCCATGTATGCTGCAGAGTGAAGGCCACAATACTGACTTTCTTTGTTACAATGGAGCAAAATCAGGTGGGTTTGACCATAGTCAATTGTGTAGGGGAGGGTGCCTATTGATCACTCTATCACAGGGTTAAGCTGCCACCGCCCCCAGACACCTGGTAAAGGTTCAGAGCTGTGACAAAGTCCCATGTTTAAGGTTATAAATTGGCACTGAGGAAACCATGAGGCTAAGGACCATCACTTGGTAAGTGAAGTAGGCCCCAGGTACCACCGTCCACATCTGACCTATGGTAGTCACTAGTTCTTCCCAGCACTGTACTGTTCAAACCTCCAGAATGCAGATATATCTGACCCAGACCTGTGTTACTGCTTGCCAGACACATGCCACCACCAAATATGGGGTGCCACGGGTCAAGACATCAGAGCATTCAACAATGGTGTGCTATATGAAATGGCAAGCAGTCATAAACAAGTACACTGGACACCAGACGCATTGAGGAAACATCTGATAGGTCACCAGCAGCTGCAGGGACGGTCTTTTGATAAGCAATCAGAATACTTGTCAACCATGGATCTTCATTAAAGCTCTATACACCAGCAGTCCTCTGAACGGAGCACGAGAATACATAAGAGGGATTTTGCACAATACAGATATTCCTGGCAACACATTAAGGAGTTTATTGTTGAGCTTATGTCCAAAGCATTAGAAAATAATTACTTTCAATGTATGAATTCATTTTGCCAGCAAATGAATCGGAGCTTCATTTGCCCGAGCATGGCCATCCTTTATATGTCTGAATATGAAAAGAAATCTTCTCATGGAAACGAATCCATTCTGCCAACAAATTAGAATGTGGAAGTGCTATATTGATATCATCACCCTGAGCTGGAGGGGCAATCAAAAAGCGTGTATGCCATTTCAGCAATTGCTTAATACACTTAATGGAAATATACAATTTGCAAAGGAAGCTAGTAAGACAGAAATTAATTTCTGGATATCACAATTGTTAATTGTAAAGGAAAACTATACTGCTGTTTATATTGAAAAGAGAAAGACAGGAATACTCAGTTACACTAATTAAATGAATTCATCTTTCATAACATGCTTAATACCTGAGACCAGTCTCTAAGAACAAGACTGGGATTCGAACCTGTGTTGCTCTACGTTGTCTTGCTTCTAAGAAACACACCTTGCCCCTGAGCTATCCTCCGGCCCACTACAACAGATGCTATCCACAAGTTTTGTGGGCTAACTTATCCTATGGTCAATGTCAGCGCACTCGTAGAAATTACAGCTCTCTTCTACATTATTACAAACAAGCAGTCATTTTACACAAGCATCTGTTAGACCTAGGGTAGCCTAAGAAATGTATACAAATAAAAGTGCAAGTTATAGACCAGGGGAAATATTGCAGTCACCAAAGGAGGACATGACATCCAATAACAAATTTGAAAAAAGTGTCACCATATTCAATTCTAACACAGCAAAAATGAGAGGCTCACCGCCAAATATTGGTCATTGGTAAAGTTACATCTATCAAATGAGCATTTACATATCTTTGCCCTAAAAAGAGGGAGCGATCGAAGAGACCAATTAGTCCACTGTAAATATTAGGATAAAACTAACAGAATTAGACAAACACCACTCTGGAACTTAGGTCCACTTCTGGTCACTTCTCTTTTGATATGTGTATTGCCTGTACATTTACCAAAAAAGTGACCGTTTTCAAATAGGTGATTACATCTGGAATTTCAAATACGTGACCAATTGCAAGAACACAGGAATGATGTATTGCATTGAATGCCCTCGTGCATGAGATACATAGTTCAGACACCCATGCAGCAAATGTTAGAATTGCCGAACACAGATCACTTATCTGATGTCAAAATATCAAAGCTCGATTAGCTGGACACTGCATTGATTGCAATCATATAGTGGATGAACTTTGTTGGTGGGTCTTAGTCTTTTCCAGTTCAAATATAGAAAAAAAACTCATATACAAGGAATATCAATGGATTCACGAAATGAAAACACACCCGTTATGTCTCAATTAGGAATTTGATCGGTTATCTCTTCTGTATGATTAACTATGTGTAATTTGATTTGTCAGCTTAATAAATGTTGCCCACTTATATATCATTCGGAACATTGCCATTGTATTCGGTTATTCACATTGACTTATCTCAATTCTTGAAACATGGCCTTCATCTTTATGAACAACATACCAGAGAGTCCACAATCTCTTTAGGAAGTGTACACTTTTGTGTAGTCTGTGAATGGAACAACATTAGAATTGAGGCATATGTTGCACAAGTCAATTAGATTAATCTCTAGTCTGAACTCATATATCCACTTACATGTTTCTTGAGGCAATGCATTATTTGGGCATATCTTTATACTCAAGGATATTGTAATCACGTGGCAGTGTAAAGCTGACCAATGTAAATCACATTTCAATTGCTAGTCAACATTTTGAAACTACAGTCTTCAAGGCACATGTTCTGAATAACCAACATGGTTGTAAATAGATGGACGTTAAGTTCCAGTTAGCTTACATACACCAATTTTTATTTTGCCTAGATTTGAGATGGTAAAGTTATAGTTGAAATTAAACCATTTAGCTAGGAGGTGTTCGCGTTTTGAGATCCGTTGCGTCTATACCCTCTCAACAACGTCAAGCTTTTTGGGTGCATGTATAAATATATTTTCTAAATAATGAGAGTTCATGGGCGCCTTTCAACGTTACCATTCTGGCCTTAGGTGTTTGAATCACTACAACTATCTTCAATCTCTTCTCGTCGTTTTTGTTTTGGAGACATATGGACAGTGAATGCACCATAAACCTTACAAATGCCCTTCACGATTATCAATAATATATCAAAGAGTTAACTTTCAGTTCAGAAAGCGTGCCTTAATTTTTAAATTATTATGACATTATAATTTAAGCATAGATTTAACATGTTAGTCAGATCGATCATTAGTTTAACTTGTTTGTTTACTTAATATGCTTCTTTAGCAATATATTATCCTTGCCGGTTTGTATACGCAAGCCGCAGCTTAATGCTGGCTTAAGCAAATTATATTCTCACTGTCAGCCAACATTTAGACACTACAGCGTGCAAGGAGTGCACACTGAATAAATAGAATTGATGCAAACGTACTGTCATTCAGTTCCATTTAGCTTACATAAATTAAATGTATCTCTTGCTAGATGTAAAACAATTAAGCCTTAGTTCCAATAAGTCATGTTCATTAGTGGACCTCAGTTTCGAGAACCTCGAGTGATTTAGGTGAGATTTCCTTTTTTCATGGTATTTTATTTACCAGGTTTATTCACGATTAGAATTTAAAGTGATTTATTTTATACCTAGGATTTACTAATCCATGGGAATTGATATGACACATGGTTGATCATCTTGCTTGGATATTATATAAAGAATAAACACATAAGTTATCATCAAATTGAGACATTATCAGAAATCCTCCATCTTAAATGTATGTGATTCTAAAGAAGGTGTTGAACCCGTTGATGACGAAGCATCCAAGATACATTTGTTAAACCTTTCAATAATTCATTTTTAAAATATATTTTTGAATTTAATAAAACATATGTGCATTCTCAGATGTTAATTTGTATTATGTCAGATGTTCCTGATTGCTGGACTAATTTTCTGTTTGGATTCATTCTGTTTTTCAATGCAATCTTTGACATTGTACTTAATATTATATTATATATTCACTATCTCACATACCCTGAAACGTTTCATTAATTGAGAAGCAAGTTAATAAGGATGTAAATAATTGTTATTATTTTCAGTAATTTTTCCAATAGGAAATTTTGTGTATTTTGTTTTGTCCAGAGTTCCTTATTGATGTACAGGTTACCCTTTTGTATATGGGGGGGGGGCGGAGGGAGGGAGGACCAGTGGTGACAGCACCTGCAGAGATCTGACACTCAGATTGGCAGATGGGCTTTTTGACAATTTAGCAGCGGGTGAGCACAGAGATGCGTGGATGTGTCAGAAGCAACTGAGAAAGGGCGTTTGTCTTGGAACCGCCAATCTCAATGCTTTGGATCATAGAACTGTACCGCTGAGTGTGGTTCAGTGTTCCTGGGCACAAGGGGGCAGAAATGCGCAGGTGTAAAGAGGCTCAGCATTTTACACTGAGTGAGGGTTTCAGTGGATGGAAGCAAAGCTGGAACGAAGTGCCGATTTAGAGCAGCGAGGAGATTATGCTGAAGCGAGAGAAGGAGAGAGCAACAGAGGATGGAACATTTGTTAACAGTAGAAAGAGAAGGGGACGACTGGGAAGAGTAGGAGGAGATTAGAAAGACCTGGAATGACAGAGAGGAGGAAAGGAGAAGATTGAGAACAAGAGTGGACGAGGGAGCGAAAGGGAAATTAGAAATAGTGGAGGCAAGTGAGAAACAATAAGGAAGAAGACAGAAAGGAGTGACATCTTCAGAGAAGGATATTGGGAGACAAGTATTGGAGAGGAAAGAGAACAAAGAGAGAAAGGAGTGAGAAAAGGAAAAGAGGCTGGGTGAGAGGAGTAATATCAGAACAGGAGAGGTTTTGGAGAGAGGACTGGGAGCCGAAGGAGGGGGGGTGGAAAGGTATTGAGATCGGAAGAGTTGGGTACAGAGTTAGTGAAGCTGAAACATCTGGAGAGGACGGAGTAGAAAGAGATGGCTGGAGGTGAAGCGAGCCTGCCCTTTGGGAGGTGTTGAGGATGATATAGGAGAAGGCCTATCAGTCGAGCAGAGGGCAGACAACTAGTGAGCCAGGAGACAAGGTAGGTATCCAGCACAAGAGGAGCCCAGTGAGCAGGACTCCTACCTTGCCAGTGCTGACCTATGCCACACAATCACCAGGCACACAAATGTTTGGCACTGCACCATCCAGGTTTGGAATCCTGCCTGGCATATGGAAGGGGCCCACAAGCCCTGGCAGGTTAAAATGACCACCTAGAACGGTGGTGCACAGCATGGGGCCCGTGGGCTGAATGTGGCCCTGGAGGACATTATTTATGGCTTTATTATGGTCCTGCCAAATCACATGAGATTTATGATGAAGTGGTGCCTGGCCTGAAGTCAGTCAGTCGCTAAGTCTGTCATGGCCGGTGTCTGAGGTTTTGGCTTTGCCTCATGGCACGTGCAGTTTTACTTTTATTTAGAATACATCTAAGTGGTAATGTTATTAAAAGGCTATGTTTCACAGGCCCTAGTTAAAAAGTAATAAATAAAAAGTTGTTCTAGAAGGCCATGATTTTAAAACTCAAGATCGATCACCAGTGCCCCTACCATCCACGCATTCCCATGGATAGTTCTGCCTGCTGTATGTGACTTGCGTGGCAAATTCGGCACTTCAGCAAAACTAGATGTGCACCCCTGACCTAGAAGATGAGGAAACTGACTAAGCGATGGAAAAGCAACCACTCAGTGAAGCCAATAAAGGAGTGCAAGGGACTCTTGAAATCCCAAAGACTGGGAGTGACTTGTCTTGCCTGTCAGGAGGTCGGAACCTACAAGAAGAGAGGGAGTGGACTGGCACAGGATGGTCTTTAAGCACACTGGCATTGCTCATCCTTTGTTTGGTTATCTCCCCTTTTTAGGTTTGGGCCACCCTAAACTCATAGTCCAGTTTCAAAGTAAAAGAAACCTCTTTGATCTACACTTCCTAAAAATCAGTTTTTCCGTTGATCCATCAGCCGTGACATAGGGCAGACATTAAACCAGGCGAGAGTACGTCGCACCAGAAAGCTCCAGAAAGATCCAGCCAACTGCCATTCATTCTTCTGGGCACGCCGTGCTGCTCATGACAGACTTTTTTGCATGACTGTATTGATTGAATAAAACATTGTACTTGCCTTTGCCTTTTGTATTTTATGTTAGCTGAGAGATTCTCCATGTCCCCACCGCGTAGATATTATAGCTTCTTCTAGCTCGCTCATTTTATGTTGACAGTTTTCATGCCAGCACTTATTTGCACAGTACTAGGAGAGATGTTGCCTAGTTTAGACCCGTCAAGCAATGCAATGCTATTTGCCCTGGATGGCTTAGTGAGCGTCATACAGAAGGGGGATATATTCTGCGTAACGCGGGCTAGAAGGATACAGGGGGTAACTCTGTCCTTAATAATCTAACTAGTTACTTTTGCCGGAATGTGCTACATATATGCTACTTTCCCAGACCCATTCAAACATAAAATATGAACTAGGGGGCCCATTTCAACATCTTCTATTCCTTGAAACGAAGAACCAGAGGATACACATTGTAAAGCATTGGCCAAAGATTAGATTTACACTGAAACATGTACAGTCAAATTGTGGACTTTTTCCATGTATTTTTCCCGTTTATGCCAAACGCAATTTGATTAGCACTATAGAAAGCATGTGCAGGGCATCAGATTTTGCATATCTGTCTTCAGTCCCCAATTTCCTGGTGACAGGACTCTTTGTGTCCTGAAGAAGTAGTAATCGGCTGTCAGGCCAAATGTGCAATTCCAAGAACCCATGCTGTAATGTTACTTCACGTGCCAGTTCCGCCTTCACATTACAAGCCAATGACAGACGTCAACTGGAGCGCAGACCATGACAAAACAGACTTCATAATGAATACATCAACTGTCGGGTCGGATGTTTCCTTGATCAGGGAAAAGCATACACGCAAATCTATACTCCAAGGCACTAGAAAAAAACATTTACACGCACTTTAGCAGAGAGAAAACAAAGAATTATAAAATAATGGTGAACTGTAGTTCTCCAAGTATACCAGTTATGGAAGGGCATGAAGGAATGGTGGCAAAGAGGCATTTTTTTGAATTTGTAGTTATCTGAGAGTGGAAAATGTGTGACTGTTCGGAAAATGCCACTCAGATGTGTCCACCCTCATAAACCCGCACGCCTTGTTGGACGTTGGCACCTCTGGAGAGCTGACACGGAGGGCCACTATAGCTGGATTATTTGTGATGCTGTTCATTCCTAGTTTGCAAATCAGACATTGGCAAGTTTGCAGTAAAACAGAAACTAACCTCAGTGCTGTCTGTTGTAATGAATGCCCCATTCTTGCCTTCGGTGACCAGGTGAGCCAATGTCACTGTGAAGGCACATGCCCAGTGCTTGGCTTTTACTCCACCAACGAATGTGTTCTGGGAGATGTAGTCTTGGTTAACTTCAAATGAGCAAACTAAAGTCAAAAGGCACCATACCAATGATTTATGAAAGCAAATCCCAGGGCTGTAGGAGTGTACTTGTAGCATGGTGCGAGGAAACTGACCTACAGCAGCGCCACAGTGAAGTCTGCTGTAAGAATCCTGGCCAAGGCGACGGTCCGGAGCGTGGAGAGGTAGACACTCCTAATCCAGAGTTCCCGGCCGGGTCGCTTGGAGAAATGCTGGCCCCGGGAGGCAGCAGCGTTGCTAGGTCTGGAAAATTTCCAGGGCTATGCAAATGTCGGGACTGTCAGGACTCGGGGTTAGGTAGACTTTTGGTTGTAGCCCCTGAGCTTCTATACAGGGCTACAACCAAATGACCAGGGGCTATAGACCCCACAGCCCCTCCACTTCTAGCGACCCCTCTGCCGGGAGGTGAGCAGCATGCAGATGCCATACCAAAGTCCTGATGACAACTGAGATTGGAGGAGATGGGGCTCGCCATAGCCAGCCGCGGGACCTGAGGGATCCGCTGAGCTGGACTGCAAGACAAGGTGCCGGCGAGTTACCAGGTAGGGGTTCAGAGAAGGGAGGGGATGCCCCGTGCAGGGGAAGGAAGGAGGAGGTGCATGGGCTGATAGGCCATACAAATGCCCTGAAGGGCGTGGCCCAGTCAACAAGATGGGTGGCAAAACAAGGGGGGGCAGGACCAATCAGGAGGAGGGGAGTGAAATATAAACATACTAACACCAACAGTGAACTGTTCACCTTTGCTGTGTTACTAAGATAAAATATAGACACTACACCAAGCACACCGTTTTTAGGACAGTGTTGTTAGTTTAGTTTTAGTTTAGAATGAGCGAATTAGATCTAATGTTAAGATTGGTAAAGGTGTGGTGGAGAAGTGCTCAGCCTTGGTATCTGGGCTGGGAAATGTATCAAAAAGGAGTGTTATCCTAGAATAGGAAAACTACGTCCGCTGCACACTGTCAATAAGGCCTAGGCCTAAATATTGTTTTTGATGGGTAGATAACTAATCAGGAGCCCCACTGGAGGGGGGCACCCAAGCAGATTACACCCTTCTATTTACTGGTTATTGTAAAATACATGTTTTTGAAATTTCTATTATATTCAATTCAGGGCAAGACAAGCCATAAAATTATACTTGACAACTTCAGGTTAAATTTTCAATATACAGTTTCTTATTATTTGTACAAATTATGTAGATTGGCCCAACGCGTTTCGAGTTTCTATTACTCTTCATCAGGGGCACATTCGTATTCACATACATTTCTAAAGAAAGAAAATATTTAAATTATTCAGTGATTATGAATATAGACAAATTCAACTCTCAGATTTAAGATTGCTAAACATATTTACAGTTGTTCATATTTCAAGAAGCAAAAAATCAAGAAAACATTTTTAGTAACAGTTGAATAGGTACATAGTAGTCTCGGGAAATTCACTCTTGGAACACAAATAATTACATTTGCTCTACCTTTGAAGGTCTTATTTTAATAGCCATGGCTGAAATATGGGCCTGGTAATGGGGGTTAGAGTTGGGGAAACATACTAGATGCTTACCAAAAAGAAGGGGTGGAGAATATATTGATTCTTCTTCCAGTTTTGTTAAAACTAGTAGTGGTATTATAACCTATGAGGATAGGCGGAATTGTTTACACAACCTTTAGAGGTAAAAAAAAGGGGATGTTAAATCTGGGGAATCTTTTTGTTTAAAAAATTGCTAAGTAGAAGTGCGAAAAAGCAATCTTACCCTGTCTTACTATGTTAGTAGATAAAAGTATCTGGTGCGCCGGACAAAGTAGAACTAATATTCAGGTACTGCTCCTGAGTCTCAGCTGGTAGATTTTAGATTAAATGGTTCTTGTCCCGATAGGTTTGTCAGCCCTGGAGGCTGAAAGTGAGATTAGGATAGAAAGATTCAGCCTAAGGAATAGCTAACATTAAAAGCAAGTGTCCAAGTGAAAGAGGTATTAAACTTACTCAAGGTGGTCATCTTGCCGTTCCAAGTTGAGAAGTATCAGGTCAGTAATACTTTGTTTGAAGGATTTCTACTAGGGGCAGTTATTATGTGTCCCAGCATTCAAGAAAGCATTCCCTGTTGGAGGTGAGATACACTAAGGTAAGTAACAAGTTGTTTATCTATTAGGTTTAAGGACTACTAGTGGGTAGAATGGTACTTACTTGTCTCTTTTGTCTTCTATTAGGTCCCATGAAGAAGCCGGTGTGTGGACTAGTGTTGGCAGAAACCGCGTCTGCCATTTTGAGAGAAATAGTTGTTTTTATATGCAAAAAAGCGAGTGACTTCACACATGTCAACATTGCATTGTGGCGTCACTCGTGCATGCGCGAGCGATGCAACAAACTAAACATTTCTAAATGTGAAAATATATTAGAATAATCCTAATGTCCCTATTCAGAGGGATGATACCTGCTTAGTAGTTTTAGTCGCAGATGCGCGAGCGGTGCCATAAAAATAAACAGAATGACCTAATGAGAGAGTCTAATGATTCTGTTCCACTACCAAGAAGGGGTAAGTTTACTGTGGCCACACCCATATGAGTGCTATGGTGAATGTAAAAATAAATGTACATTTACAAACACTGAAGTCCCTATTTCAGGGGATGTAGCCTGCATTGAGGTGCCACTCGCGCTTTCGTGGCGAGAGCGTTGCCCCTGAGCTATACTCCAGAGACTTCCTACCGTGCTTAAGCCCTCGGTTTAATTCGATTGCGAGACCTATGTAGCATCCCATCACCTGATTTATTTTGGATGAAGCAACACCCCCTAGAAGTGATCGTCCATCTTTTATTGTTCACAATACGTGATGACCTTTTCTGTCACCACACTTAATACAGGATGGTCAACATAGTATCACAGTGCGTGCAAGCACGTCCTAACCCTGTAACAATAATCTGCACCACTGTGGCAAGCCGCTTACTATCTATCATGGGTTGTGGGAAATCTCGCACTCAGTTAACTCAGGAAGTAGCAAACTTGTGCATTTATTATTTATTTATTGGACATTTGTACAGCGCACAGGCAGCCCTTAAGCATCGCAGCGCTGTTACTTGTGGGGAGCTTAGTTACAGTGAGAAGTTGCAGGGATACATGACAGGAATACGTTCTTAGTTACATCACATAAATGAAGGAATGAATACTTTCTTAGTTGCAGGACAGGCATACTCTATTAGTTACATCATAGGATAATTTTCTTACTTATATAACAAGAATAATTTTTCTTTTACGTTACGATAATACTGTTACATCACAAGAATACTTTCCTAATTGCACGAAAAGCATTCTTTCTTAGTTACATCATAGGACAGCTTTGTTAGTTACATCATAATAGCACTTTTTTAGTTTCATCACAAGAATCTTGGTTACATTACGATATTAGTGGTTTGCAAAGGCGGCAGCGGCCTTGCCTGAGGACCGTGTACATGTAGGGGAAAAAAGGGGGTCATCCTGGGAGAGGGTGGCTACATCCTCACAGGCGGGTCCACAGCTAATTCCCGCAGTGGGAGAGTGCATGGTGCCTACCCAAGTAGAAAGGAGGCAGGCATGCAAATGCGAAGCTATAATAATAGCACAGCTTAAGGGGGCATACCAAAAATCACAGGCAGCCAGGTGAGAGGTCAATTGATAGAGTTTCAACTTTTAAGTTCGCCAGGGGTGAGTTCAGGTCGATATCGTACCAACTAGACATTTGTAACACGAGTGGTAGTATACTGTGAGAAATTGCAGGCAAAAATCAATATGGGCAATGCATTCAGCAGTTGAAATAGACATTTTAGCATTAAAGTACGCTTGGGGTGAGTTGTAAACGCTGAGCAGATGCTAGGTACATAGTGTTTGCGGTATGACATTTGGGAGCACACGCTAGTGTAACAGTAGGACAAAGTCATGAGTCATTTGGGGAAGTTTCGGGTTCGGTGGAGAATCTTACCGCTTTAATGCGGTAAGATTCGATGGTTTGGCGTAAGTTGATTAGGTGTCAGGACTGAGCAGGGATTTGTGACGTTGGCGTTTGGACGTCTCTGGACAGGCTCAGGACAGGAGCCTTTGTTTCGTGCCTTCATTGTGGGCCGGCGTTCACGCCTGCCGGAGGATGTGATTGGCTTTTAGGAACAGCTGTAGCCAATCACAGCAAAGCGTCTGCAACCAGGCAACAGCAGATCAGGGTGCAGGTCGAGGAGATATGGTGGCGATTTTAGCGGGGTACACCTCGTATGTATACAATTCAAATGCATACAACAAGTGTACACGGCCGCGTTGGCGGGCGGGCTGCTTCTTGCATTTGAACAGGTGATTGCCACATAAAAGTAGTGAATGCTGCAGGGGGCAGCGAAGCTCGTCGTGATGGGTGGAGGTAACCAGCAGGAGCTGATAATAGCGTGAAGCCCACGGGCTTACCTTCAGTGCTGGGAGAGGGCGTGGTGCACTGGTGGCACTGATCCTGCAGTGTTGTTGGAGCGCCTGCTCCCAGGTGGGGACTGCTTAAACAATATTTGCAGACCTAACAAGTCACCCTGAACTTGCATGACTCTCCAGAAGCAACAATCAGTCTCTCCCGTGGCTCAGTGTCTTTAATCAACACTCCAAATTGGACTGATTAGGCTGTTGCACCCAGCAGTATAATTCTATTCTTAGGCAACTGGTCTGGTTCCTACGGCCGAGTTCCCAAGGTTTGCTTAACTATGGGGTGCCCGATTGCCTGATGTGCTTCTGTGTGTATCAAAGTAATGTACACATCAGGAATGGAAAGTTGGCACTTAGTGGTGAGTATTCAGAGCTTCATGGCAGCTTGTAAAGACCACGAAATAGAACTGATACAATATGCTTGGCCGGGGGGGGGAGGGGAGGTAGGGTGAGGGGTATTGATGCAGCCCCTAGTTTCAATGTGCCTTGGGAATGTTATGGTTCAAGCTTATTGAGAGCTAAACCAATGTTCCATAATTAAAAAGATAAAAAGCACCCAAAACTAATTTGGGATGAAAGTGGGTTGTCAACATACCCTTGTCATTCAGAGGTTGCGTGTCTAGTGCTACTTTTCAATTGCATTCAGGGGTATGCACTGCTGGGTTCATAATGCAAAACTGCAAGTCTCAGAATGCAATTAAAAAATACAATCAGGGCTCAAGCATTTCCCGAATGACATGGGGAACCTTCCGATGAAGGGGTTGAGAGTTTGGTTAAAGGCAAGTGTAGTGACTTCAA
This sequence comes from Ambystoma mexicanum, assembly GCF_040938575.1. NCBI lineage: Eukaryota > Metazoa > Chordata > Amphibia > Caudata > Ambystomatidae > Ambystoma > Ambystoma mexicanum. The sequence goes on from NC_090935.1 coordinate 1,436,163,129, forward strand.
TGAACTCGGGATGATTGAAGGTGAACACCGCTATAAATTAGCTAATAGTTTGGATTTAATTCTCAAAAATATATATATATCGGAGCACACCTTGAGACCTAGGCACAAGGTTACCAATAACTGAAGGGAAGAAAGATTTATAACCCAATCTAATTCTAGGGGTGCTCCCATTGGGCTCTACTGGAGCTGCAGTAGATTAGGTTGACATTAGCACTTGTCTTAAGTGCCATTAAAAATTAAAAGCCAGAAGCTCCTATGGTTTATACCATAGTCCAGAGTTTTAATTGCAAGGCAAAAAGTGCGTCCATAGAATCTAGAAAAACACCAGTACAAAACATGCATGAACAATTTTGCGAGAATAGGCACTGGTAGTACATGGAGTGTCTTTGAAGCGTTTTTTTATTGCAAGTTCCTACAGTAAAAACTTGCCAAGTAAAGACCTGTTCAGGCCCTGTCAGACCAGCAAAGCATTTGTATAGAAAGGCATGAAGGCTGAGCAACATGATCAAGGAGATTCGCCAACTCGCTGGAGTATGAACTGGGACAACCACAATACCAGCAGGTAAAAGACAGTGAGACACTGTAACCGTAGAATGTCGGCAAGCTTCTCATTGGTCCTTGGAGAACCAACCCACAAGCAGGTATTCTGAATGAAGGAGCAGGTCTCCAAGAGGGTTCCTGAGCTAAGCACTGAAACCAAAAGGAAGCCTGAAGACCAAGACCTCCCTGAAGATTTGCAAGAGAACAGATTTCTGGGAGGAAGAAATATGTTATCATCTGTCTGAAAAGACCCATGGACAAGGGGGTACAAATACCCAGTGTTACCAAAGTGAATACGGAGAGACCCAAGATGTGGGAGAGGCCTAAAGTGTATGCTGAGAACACCCAATGTTTTAGTGAGACCTAAAGTAAATGCAGAGTGTGGCAACTACATGCAACCAATTACAGTTTGTAAGCACCAGAGGCTGAGGTTAAGGAGAAGCCTGAGAAGAGAAATCTAAAAAGCCTAAAACCTGGGAGCGGTCTTGAGAGATAGTGTAAAGCCAGAAACGTTAAAGAAGGATGCAGACTGCGAGTAAACCCGGAAAGAGCCTGCACAGGAGATATTTTCTGTTTTATTGTGGTGCACTAGGCTTGGACATTCGAGTGTAGGATTTGAGAACTCTTCGGTTGGCCACCATATGGGAGGATAGGTCTATAGGACCCCCCTCCCTGGCATGGCCCACCTATGTGAGGCTCGTGGCTCGTCGGCGGCCCACCATGCACCTGTGCTCGGGAGGCAGGATGGCTTCTGATCGACACACAGGGCCAATCGACTTGTACTGTAACATACCATAGACACCATTTTGAAATCCTCAAGACTCCTTTTTAGATATTAACGACCAAAGCCCAACTGAAACAGCCTGCCTGCGAGAGCTGCAGCTTGTCCCCCGCTCCCTGCGCGCAGGGAGCCATGCACTCCGCCTGCGCCTCCACCCCATGGCAGATCCGCTAAAGGCTCGTTCTCACGAGCAACCAGCCACGAACGAGTATCAGAACAAACACTGTATCATTTACCTTTCGCAGTACATCACTGTCCCCGAAGTGACCCGACTCGTGGTTTGAGTCTGGAAAATAACAAGAACCATCCCAATTGAACAGGCCTCGACTCAGCATCTAACCCCTAACATTTAAAATATATGATGTCAATAACCTTCCTGTATGAACTCCTGCCCCCATCCCCCAGATGAAGTGATAACTACATACCAAAGCCCAACGATTCACAGGGTTGTTTGTAAATTATAACACGGGTGTTGGAAAGGGATGAAGCTTATAACGTTAATAAAGCAAGAATGACCTCAGCCCGCTGCAAGATACCACGTGCCTTGAAGGCTTAATGAAAGGGTGTGATAGAGACCACTTAATGCTAACTAATGATTGCTGCTAATGTACGAAGGAAAGCGAAAGCATAATTACGAATACTTGTGTGCAACGCAGTGAAACGTGTTTTAAGTTGTTACAAATAAGAATGTAAATGTATAATGGTATATGAACATATTGCTTCTATGCTCCTGAGTACACGATCCAACCTGATGCTACCTCACGCTGTTATTTATCTGTTGCCTTATGAATTACCAATATGCGTTCAACGAATGTTATGTAATGCATTTGCCACTGCCAGACCCTCATTGCCATGTATGAAGAAGTAAACGAATTTACAGATGATAGAAATATGTAATCATCCTAATGCTGCTAACTTTACTAACTGTTCCCTTGTATAATATATTGTGCAGCCCAGGCACAGAGAATCACTTAGAGCCACAAGGCCATCTCCCCCTCCTCCCGCCAAGGCCCGCCAGAGCTTGCTGGTGCTCGAGCAGCACAGCCTCACCTCCCCTCACTCCGCTGGACCCGCTTCAAGTATTCAGCTCCCCATGTCCGAGGCCACCATAGTCAGCCAAATGAATTATTTACAACCTGGTCCTAAACCGCACCACCTTGAGGGGCCAGAGCGGTGCCCTCACTGATCCAGTAGTACTCCAGTTTACCCCAAGTTAATGGGCCTTAGAGATAGGTATTCAACCCTGTACTAGCATACCATAAAGTAATCCGTCACCACATCTAACAGGAAAGAATGACAAGGTAGCTCACCTTGTGCCCTCTGGCAAGACACCCGGACTTATGACACCTGGTCAACAGGTCAAAAGTAATAGTGCACTGATGTATTGGTGAAGCTTCACATTGCATGTTGTTTCTCCGGTCTCCTATTATTTCTTAGAGTAACATATTGTAGGATTTACAGGACAACTGCAGTCGTCCAAGGGATGAGTGTTTGTGTGTGTGTGGCCACAAGGGCAAAGTTTTATTGCAGCCATCAATCATCGACACAGACCATGACAGCTCCACCCCAACGAGCCCAGCTGACCCGTCCACCCCACGTTGGCACCATGCAGATGTCCACCAATCCTGGAGCGGCTCATTGTTGTACCACCTATAGCTTAGTCGATGCCACCCAATCCCCGAGACAATGTGCCCCCTATAGCTTACAGGATTTATGTTGTGGTTTTATAATAAATAGGACTGTCTTTGCTATTGTCAGACAGAGCACTCTCGGAGCTTGCAGAGTCCTTTGCATACCCTACATTGATTATATAAAAACCCCTTTTACATCACCCGCACTTGGTCCTGGTCTCATTCCCTCCTGGGCTGTGTCCTTGTTGCCTCTCATTGTGGGGAGGTTACTGCCTTTTTGGGGACGCTTGCTTTCACCACTGATTAGAACATTTTGTGTAATAGAAAGGGTAGACAGGGGGACAAGGACTCGCTAAAATTAGCATCTGGAACTTTCTATTGGCCCTTTCTTTGAACATTGCTTTGTAGATTAAGGTGTCCCTGGTATAGATATTTCCCTAGTTTCGGAGAACGTTTTTATTATTCTTGCACGGGCCACAATACTCCCAGGAATTGCCTAATATAAAGCTCTTTTGGGGGACATAAAGAAAAGCTGCATTAATAAGCTACAGTTATTCAAAACGATGCCATCTGCATTGCTAAAAATCTTCCTAGAAACATTCATATATCAGAAATTTAGAAAGTAACTGCACTGTCTTCCTGTAGCTGCATGGGTGCAGTTTAAAATACTTGTTCTGACTCATAAATGTGTATACAGCAATGCCCCGCCTATCTCAAGGATAGGTTAAGCCTAAAAGAGTTTTAAGGACTGCTGGCGCCCTCCTTGTCTCATGCCAGGGAATAAGACGGGCCAATGAGAACGGCTGATCTTTTTTAACTCTGGCTCCTATGGCGTGGAATTCCATGCCTTTGAAATTAAGCCAGGAAAGCAAGATGCTCCAATTTTGGAAGCATTTGAAAACCTTCCTGTTTGAATAGGTTCTGCCACTGCTTTCTTCTCCTCCCTCCGCCTTGTCTTTGATATTTTGTCTTGAGTCTCTCTGTGCACCCTAATGCCTGTGGGTTTTGGCGCGTTATAAAAGAATACATAAATAAAATGAATAGTTTCTTTTGGTGTTAGGTTTGACGCCTTTTAATGACATAATACCAAATGAAACAATTATGTTTGACCAACATTTATCTGGTATCACATGGATCATTGAGTGGCCTTACCATACAGGTCAAGTTGATACAAAAACCATTGAAAAATCAAGGAACAACCTGGTCATCTCTATTGTGGAGAGAGCAAATAGCCTAGTCTGCCAGTGATTATTCATACTAAGATGCTTTTCTTATTTACAGTACCTCCAGAAACAGCACACATTTGCACATTGTTTGGTATCAGGTAATAAAATCCCTATGTATATGGTTGCTGTATATAATGTCGCAGTGAAAACGTTGTGGCAACATTACATAGGTGACCATATATATAGGGACAGGGGTCGCTAGGGTTGCGGGGGTTTCCCCTGATAACCTTGAAAAAAAAAGGGTTTGGGGGCTGCGTTGGTGTTCCCCGCATGTTACATCTAGAAATGTCCCCGCAAAAACCGTCAATTTTTTAAGAAATGTCTTTGCATAGCGTTATTTTTGAGGGGACATTATTACATGGAACCCATTGTTCGACTACGTTGACAGGCTATTGAAAACCGCACTTATACCACTTAGCTACTGACCATGCCAAGAACACGGAGATGAGTGAATTAATTCAGGTATGCGTGAGTGCCAGAGGTGTGAACAAGCACGAGATGTTCTGCAACAGAGGAGAGCAAGGAGTCCTGTAGGCTTCAATCTTACCTACAAACGGTTACCCCTGACCTCCACTTTATTGCCCAATTGATGGTACTTGTTATGTCCGCTCTTTCTTGTGTTCCCCCATTCATTCACAATTTCTTCTCTTTCTGGTTGGCCTACAATTCCCAAACATATCCAAATGACTATACTACAGTCCTCCTTCAGTGCAGCCTTCTGGTGCTGTACCTTAATCCCACAGAAAGCAGAAGGGAGTGGTTGAATACCTTTGAACTCTTTCGAATGCTTGAAGCCAAGTTCAGCCTTCCTAATCAAGCATGCTCATTCCTTACATGCTGTCAGGGTTGGTACTTACTTGTTGACTTAACCCCAAGCACAAACCAAACTACTCGCCAACCGTTCAGCAACTCCTGGTGCTAAATGGGGGGGACGAGTAGGACATGGAGGCTGTTTCTGTGGAGAGTCTATAAGTGAGTATCCTGGACATCAGACAGCACCTTTGGCCATGTTGTGTGGGCTTAGCAAATGTAAAATCCTAAAACGTGGCTAGAGTACACCACTGCTAAATGGCAGTGCCTGGCATATGAAGATATGGGAAGTTGTTGGCAATACCTGGCATTTGGATGGAGCAATTGGGCATACAATGACTATATCTGACATGTGGTGGTAGCGCATGGCTATGTAATCTAAATGAATGACACCTATCACCTACACCAAAACACCCATGAATCCGCACCCTTCAGAAAAGACGGCTGGAAAGAATCTGGCAAAAGGATCCATCACCAGGAAATAAAGAACAATGGAACCAGGCAAATTCCAAATATAGAAAGGGCATTAGAAAGGCTAAAGCAGAACATTACAATGAGCTGATCAAAGCTGCACCTAACTCGACAAGTAAGCTCTTCGATATCCTCAACTCTGTTGAGAAACCCAAAGCCTTGTCCCCTCCTTACACTCCAACGGAGTGAAAAAGGCCTTTGCAGATAAAACACAAAAAGCCAGAGAGGCCATCATTCAGGCCAGAGAAACCTCTAAAGAGATTCATCTCCCCAATGCGGCCAAATAGCAGCCTTACAAGCTGGACAACTTCAACTTCCAACCTATCTCTGGGTAACGGTGTTAGCTAAAATGAAAACGGCCTCTTCTGCTTAAAATCTAACTCCTCCTAAAATAATGGTAGGAAATAAGGAACTGTTTGCCCCAGTCCTGACTAAGATAATTAATGCCTCCTTTCATGATGCCATGATTCCCCAAACCATAAATAAGGTGACTATCAACCCCTTGCTAACAAAAACGGGCCTGGATCTTAAAGATCCTGGCAATATGCATCCAATTACCAACACCAATTTTATCCTGAGAATCATGGATATAATTGCTACAGAACAACTACAAGCCCATGTTGAAGCCAATAACATTCTGCACGAGCAGCAGTCGGGTTTCCTTGCCGCACATAGCACGGAAACCGCAATGCTAGATCTACAATCACGAATGTTCTCCATAGTGGACAAGAGCAAGACAGGGATATTAATGCTTCTGGTCTTATGTGCTGCTTTCGATCTTGTGGATCACTTATTACTACAGCAGGTACTGGGGAAAACAGCAGAATGCTCCAAAGCGGCCTTGGCCTGGCTGGTATCTTTTCTCACAGATCGGGTAGCCAGAGTACACTTGGAAGAGAAGTTTTTGACTCCAACCCGCATAAGTGCAGGGGTGCCACAAGAAACTAGTATATCCCCATTCTTTTCAACCTCTTCATGAAATATCTTTGTGTACTCTTAGAATCCATCAGAGTATATTTTACCAACTACGCTGATGATACACAGTTAGTGTTAGAACTAGAAGGTGATGATCAAACAGACAAGGAAAAGATCATGGCCTTGTATGACCTAATTGACAAGTGGATGGAAGAAAATTGGAATAAATAGCAAAAAAACTGAGCTAATGATATTCGGCTCTAGTCAAGCGAGAGACAAGCTTGGAATAGAAAATGAGGAGTTTGTGGTCAAAGACTCAAGTATTAAGATAGTCTCTCAAGTAAAAATCCTTGGGATGATGATGATGGAATCCACTCTGGGTACGGAGGCGCAGACCAACTACCTCTACAAAAATAATGCCCACTACATAAGGCTCCTGAGAGCCATCCGCCCGCTCCTAAGCGAGAACAACTCAGCTACGATAGCCATGGCCACTATACTGTCGTGTCTTGATTACAGCAACTCATTACTGCTGGGAGCATCTAAAAAATGCATCTAGAAATGTCAAATAATGGAAAATAATGCGGTCTGGGTAGTAAAAGGGATCAATAGAAGAGATCATACGATGGAGGGCAGGAGATCTCTTCATTGGCTCAGGGTTGAGGAGAGAATCCTCTTTAAATCTATGACACTGGTGCATAGATGTTTATACGGGGCGGCCCCGTTGTATCTCAGATCCAAGTTCACCCAATACGTCCCTAACAGGACCTTGAGATCACAAGCATTAGGCAAGCTGCAGGCACCACTGGCTAACCGAGCCATGAGTGCCGGGTAATCCTTTCCGGTCCAAGTGGCCCGGCAGTGGAATAAACTCCCTGTGGCAATGCGAGTAGAACCAAACTACAAAACCTTCAGGAAGAACCTGAAGACTCACCTTTTTCAATAAACTCCCACTCAAATAGACTTATCACTATCACCCTTCTGTCCATCCTGCATCTGGTCCTGTCTCTCTGCGCCCTAATGCCTGCGGGCTGTCGGCGCACTACAAATACATAAATAAATAAATCCACTTTCACCTATGAACCTGCAGACAGTGGACATACTTAATGCTAAGAACTTTTCAGGATTTTCATGAAATGAAAAAAATACATCACTAAGTAACATTCTGCAAAAGCACCAGTGGCATATGAATATAGCACAGTGTGACAAATCAAGGGAATTCGACCCCTCTCCCAAGGGGGAACCACCTCATTTGGGTGTAGCGAGGTGAGCTTGCTAGCTTAACGCCCCATAGGGGACATGGCAAGCAGGATCGCACTGGGGACGACTCCCTGCCCGCTTATAGGACAGGCTATTCTTAAACAGGAATACATGTTTTATATACTCCCTTGGCTCAGGAATCTAATGCTTTTGTTGGTTATATAGAGTTAAACAGTAGAAGTCTACTTGCAACGTTCTACACTAATGGCTGGTATGGTTTCTGCAGTCCACATGTAAGAAGAGAAAGCAGAGATTAGGCCCATCCCCTGCTTGTGTGGATGATAAAGACCCAATCATCGCCGCTACATGGGAAGAAAGAAACCCACAGAGCTGCACAAGAGGAGATCTCTCCTCCTGGGAGGTGTGCCAAGTAAAAGGCTGCCCACGCCTTGCATGGCAGATCAAGACGCTGTGAGAAACCTGCCACTTGAGTAGACCTCAAGAATCCCTTATTCAGCTGGCCAGGGAAGGGCTGGCACTCTTAGATCCCAACCCTGGGGGTGTGCACGCGAGGAAGGTTTGCCCGGGTAGGGTAACCCTGGGTTATACTTAGGGGAATTCCCCAGGCGAGACACAGTATTATACTGGGGAAGAAGGTGAGGAGGATGAAGTCCCTGAAGCTGTTCTAAATCTACCTCCCTTCCACTCACTGAATTTCCCTTACCCAAATCCAAAAACCCCTCTGCATCTGGTGAACCTATTAGGAACTCAAACCCTGTAAAATATATCTTCCAGAATCCCTGTCTTCCTGTTATCTACCCGAGTACTAATAGTCATTCTTCTCCATGTCCCTCTGATTTTTATTTTCCCGAACTCCCTGTCTACTTTGACAAAACCCTACCATTTCTACAATCCCCCCTATTCATTTCACAAACCCTACAAGGCTCACCTTTCTGAATCGACCAACCACACCTTCCTTCTAACACCTTTTCCCCATCCTACCCCGTAGGATACTTAGAAGCTCAATCCAGGGTCGGACTGGGACATGAAATGGGACAAAAAAAAGTGGCCCGCCCCTCGCCTCAAAAAAGTGGCCCACCCTGCGCCTCAGGACCCTTGACCTCTGATGACATCACCAGAAGTGATGTCATTTGATCTCACCCCAAAGTGACATCCTGGGAAGCGTTGAAAAAACACAACTGTTCACCCTTTGACAAAACAGGAAGTGGCATCAAATAGCAATGTTACTAAGTACATTAAATTACTGTGAATCCAAGCAGAAGTCCAAATGATAATGTTATTGTATAGCACTTACACTTAAGCTCTTTTTTATAGAACATATATACATACAAAATCGCCCAACCTGTGTTGGTATTCATTTATCGACCTAAGAAGGTTGAAAGGCTTTTTGAAAAAGAAAATAAAAGTGACAAAAAAAGATTCTTTTTTTTCCAAAACCGGCCCAGGCATGGCCAGAAACCGGCATCCACTCCCCACGGGCCGAAAGGCTGAGGGGCCAATCCGACCCTGGCTCAACCCGACCTTTTTCCGACACAAACACTCTCTTACACCATGAAAGACAACAGACTAACACCAGAGCCATTCACCTGACGTGTCCCAACACACGTTTCAGGCAGAGTCAGGCAATTGACAATAACTACACACACCTGACAGCCCTTTCCCACGGGGATAAAAGGCAGAGCACGAGAGTACACTTTGAGCAAGGACAAACAAACGAGGAAGCAGCTATTCCAGGACCGCATTTTAAGCAGAGAAGAAAGGTAGCGAGACCGGAAAAGACAACAAGGAGGGAAGTGCCTTTTCCCTTTTTGACCCAAACCAACGAAGCCTCAGTGAAAAGAATTATAAGACCGGGAACTACAGCTGACGTGTGGTGTAACAGATGCCAATGGTGCACAGGACCCTCCTGCACTGATAACCAAAGCGGGGATGTGCGCTTGCTACTGTGATACCATCCTTGACTCCAGAGACAGCAACGACAAGGAGATCAGCACAGCCGGTGAGTCAGAGGGCGAACCGATAGTAAACCGGACGGTGTTGAGCAAAGGTTGCAAACAGCAACTTGTTATGAACAAAGAACTTGTGTACTATTGAACTTTTAAAACCCAGGGAAAGACCAGCTGCAGATGGTATGGCGCCAGGTGGGCGTCCATTCAAAAGACTCTGGCTGGTCTACTTGTGAAAAATATAGCAAAACGTGGCAGTAGGAAAGGCTGGCATAAAGAGTTAAGATTGTCATACAAGGGTCAAGCCAAAATCCCTGGTACAATTGAACGTCCTTAACCCATTACCAAAGTTGTGGCAGTGTGAAACAGGCATGTGCACCAGCTATAGGGAAAACGCAAACGATAAATGTGGAAAGCCTGACTGGGGGCTAGAAAAAGCTAAGGGAATTGAATCCTGCAAGGTGTTGCAACTGAGTGAACTGTGTTAAACTGGCAAATGTAAACCCGCCGGAGGGATACCGCGAATGAGAACAAAACGTAACACCCTGTAAACATTGTGTCGACAAGCGTGAACCTGGCTGAGGGATGTCCACAATGAACGGTTGTTTAAAAAAACAAAACATCAAGACTCTTGAATGTTACAAGTTGCTGAGATCTTGAACGGAACGCTGTTGTGAACCCGACTGAGGGAAGACAAGGCTACAAAAAGGATCGGAGCCCGGGTGAAAGGAAATCACACGACGGGAAGATTACTGAAAGGAACTTTTTTGTTGTTGTTAATAGTACATCAGGTCCTCTGAGGCAAAAGGCTTGGTGTAAAAGAGACTTGGCCACAGAAGGCCCTGATAATTTGGAAACTAACTGTAAGCTCGTGCTGGAGAAGCCCAGGAGTGTGCTGTGCTCAAGAGTCCTGCTTTGTCCCGTGCAAAAAATGCAGGGAGCGGAGACCCCAGTTATACCATCCTGATTTATCATGTTGTGAACACTTCTTTTTTTTCTAATGAACATTATCCCACAATATTTTGTAATTTAGTGGTAGTGATTGGCAATAGGTTTTTGTAGTATAGGTTCTTTTTACTTGACAAGACGCCACTAGGACTGCCTTATTATTTGATGATCGTAGATTGCTCCCATCTTAGATTCAGGTTTAGGCGTTTTTCTCACCCATTTATACAGTTTAATAAACATCCTTCAACTGTGATCACTATGTTGCCACCATGTCCTCCTTACAATGCAGAAATGTCAGCAGAATGCATGCCAGCCCTGCTGAGACACAGACTGGAGAAGCCCGGCCCAGGAGAGTCGCAAGCAGCGGAAGACACCAGAGCGGCAAATGAGAGGTGCAATGAGGAACTGCCACCAAAAACCCACAGGAAGACAGCATGATCTGAAAACCAGCTCCGTGAGATACAGAACATCGGGAGGAAGCCGTAAAAGAGGAGGAGCTGAGTCGGTCTACTAGAAAGTCTGCCGGTGAGGGCACTGCATGGAGACGGAAAGGTATGTGGTTGCTCAGGGAATGGATAGGGGGGCAAAAAAAGGCACAATGTGATCCAAGGTGGGGTGTGAAACCTGAGACCCTAGGGAGGGGTAAAAGCCAAGAGATAACTACCTGCATACAAACCTCAAAGTGCGGTGACAGAAACCAGATCCCAAAGTGAGGTGAGAGAAAACAGACTGCACAGGTGAGTGACAGAAGCCAGACCCCAAAGCAGCGTGACAGAATCCAGACCCCAAGGCGGGGTGAGAGAAACTTGACCCGATGACCAGGTGTGAGACCAAGACCTCAGAGAGGGGTAAAGACCATGCGAGCCGTCGGTGGGGAGCCCAAGAAGAGTACTTTGTGTGAACCATGAACCAGGGGGTTCTCAAAGGATGGAGGAAAATCAGAGACTAAGAAAGTCCCTGCCAATTCAGGGAAAAAGAGACACAACCCGATGAGGGGAAGCTTGAAGTGGCATTTGGTTTCCTGATTTGAACTGTGCAACGGTGCCAGGATCCCCAGTTTCTGATACTAGAGATATCAGGGTGGGGTCAAAATCCAGCCACCATTCTTTTGTTGGGCAAAATCCTGCATTGTACCTTTGCTAGAGTTAGGCCTTTCTCTGTTATAGTGGTAGGGACAGAAGTCAGGCAAAAGAAGGTTTCTGGATGGCAGACTTTAAAAGTGTGCTCATTATAATGATTAATTATAATTGTTCTTTTATAATGCGCTTAATACCAGCGAGAGGTTGTTTCTAAGCGTGGGATCAGGATTCGAGCCTGTGTTGCGCTGCGTTATCATTTTTCCAAGACAAGTGCATTGCCCCAGGGCTATCCTTCCTCCCCAATAGGATATCCAACAAAATAGACTCCTTTCTTTGTTTCATGTTGTGTATTGGGGACTCTTGATAAACAACGTGATACACGTTGGCAATACCCAACCAACCTGTGACTGCCATGAGACTAGAAATGAATGATTCAAGAAGGGATATTTTTTCCTCAAGGAGGCATACAGTTTTTTCAATATGTTTGTAAGCCTTTTTCTTGCTACGGTTGGCCTACCTTCTGCAAGCTGCTTTAAAGGCATTAGAGAGGAAGTGACATCAGAGCAGGAGAGGAAGTGCAGTCTGCAGATACATTTTTATCGTTAGCAGCAAAGTAAAAGGCTACATATTCTTTTATTTTACCACAGCCCGTTTACGTACCTACTAATTCTACAACGCAGATAGTAGTGGGTAAAGGAACTATTATTGATACTATCAATAATGCTACTACTACAAGCAGTAGAAGCACCAGAAGCATTTTAGGAACACAGCAAGTAGCAGTAATTTAACTGTCACTGTCTATAGTAAAATTCTTCGTAACAAAAGTATTGATAATGCCTATATTAGCATTAATATTAAGATTCAAATTAGTACCATTGACACTGCAAGTTGTAATAGTACCACCACTAGTATTAGTCACAGTACTAGTAGCACAAGAAGTGTTGTGTACTACCACTGGTAGAAATAGTGCTACTTCTGATGTGGTTCGTAGTACTAACACTTCTACCTTTGTTGCTAGCAATGGTATTAGTACTACCTTTAATACTACTACAACCAACAGTAGCAGTACTATTATCAGCACTATTGGTAGCACTACTACTGCTAGTATGTGTAATAGTACTAGTACTAGCAGTACTACCACTAATGGTACTTTTGCTACTGGTAATCAGCAGTCGTAGTTGTAGTAGCAGTATTAGGGATACTACCAGTGCTACTACTATATCTACTGCTGTAGTAGAAGTAGCAGCAGCATCAGTGTTAGTGCTGCTGACAGCATCAGAAGTAGCACTGCTAACAATAAGGGAGCTGATACTATTACTACTGGCAGTTGTACTAATAGTAACACTACAAGTTCTATTACTAGTATTACTATGAGAAGTAGTAGAAAAGCATAATAGCACTACGTCTACTGTTTGCACTGATACTGGTCATACTACTACTACTACTGCTGCTAAAAGTAGTAGAGCCAATGCTGTCAGTAGTGTTAATACTCGTAGTAGTAATATTGCCACCAGTAATAATTTTTCCAACTACTACTGCTGCCAGTACTGTGGCTACTACGTGTACTATTAGTACTAGTAATAGCGTTGATACTATGCTGGAAAGGGTAGCAGTTCTGCCACCTCTGCCGCTACTAAATGCATTACTACTGATACCAGTGATATTACTGTTAGTATCATTGCTAGTACTAATGCTAATATTACCACACTACAACTGCTACTAGTACTATTCATCGTCATCAAATAAGATTTATTTCGGTAAAATGAATACCAAATAATCTCTTACATTAAAACCATCACATATCTGTCAGGATTAGTAAGCAAGTAAACCTGTTGGTGTAAAGTGAAAGAAAATGCACCTCTTTGCTTTGTCACTTTGCTGCTGTAGAGGATCTGCATACAGCATCTCCACTGCTCCTCTACTGAAACTTCCTCTCTAAGAACTTGAAAGCAGCTCCCCAAATCTAGGACACACTTACCAGGTGAAACAGTTACAAAAACGTAGAAAATTAGATTTCAAATCTATTCCCACTGCAAAACAGGAAGAAGATAATACATTATCAGGAACAATATTGCACCTTTGTAAAAGCTGTAGTTCCTCTTCAGTGTTCGCTCACCAGTATACAGACAGTGGCGCCTTGGAAGGGCAGAGAACATCATGCAAAACGTTAGAAGCCTGCAAGCCTCCTTTGCTGTGCTGTTTTACCTGGAAAGTGTGGCAAGAGGGTAAGTGGGGACTACTGAGTTTTCGGGGATGTTCGCTTTCCACACACCATTGGGATCACAAGTAAAGCAATAATGAATATTTACGTGCTGACTTTTTTTTTACATTGCTTTAAGGAGCAGCGTTTCAGGCCTGTATAGTGCCATCATCAGGAGCGCAAGTCAAAAGTGCCAACATCGCCCCTGGTCATTCCCTTGCCACACAGGTGCTGCAGACCAGGTGCAGTGACTAATCATGACATATCTCCCTATCTGATGCGAACCTTTCAGAATTCCTGCTAACCACATTGGTACGAAACCTCAATCCACAAATGGCCCAGGTGCAGTGTCCTCGCACCCTATGTCTGTCCTGTACAGAATAGGCTCCGCCCCGTTCTTTCCTTATCCTTAAGCTTCTTGTTGTGTGGTCTACCTCACCTGACCACTGTGCCCACTGCCCCCACTGCCACTCACATACATTCCCTCCCATCTGCCTGCGCGCTCCCCCCGCCCGTGTGTTCCCGTGTGTTTGTGGGCCTCATGGTTCCACCCAAGGGCTGAGAGAATTCCCCAGGGTTCGAAGGAGGAAATAGTGGGGTTAGAAGGAAGGGGTCGTCGTAAACAGTAGTATGCAGGGGCCCCCACAATTATTCCTGAAATTGAGGTAATATGAGCAATAAACCTCCTTTGCCAAGTAACCTGATTTGGAATGCGGCGTGATTTATTGAATGGGATCGAGCACTTCTCCTACAACCTATTTGCACACAACTACTTTTGTTCCCACCCTGCACTCCTGCACTCTCCTCCGCAATAGCGGTCTCTGCGCCGTCCATCACTGCATGTGAGCTCAGTGCCTAAACCTCAACTCTTCCAAGAAGCAAGTCTTTGACCGCCTAGTTCCCAAAAACCATGAAACTCGAAGTACAAACACTCACTCTATTCTACTACAAATCCAACGTTAACCTCACTTGAACTGTGTAACTGATGTAACAATATTACAGTAAGGGTTAAGATTGGATTTGTAATGGTGTGGGGTGTTTATACTTCAAGTTTCATGGTTGAATTTGTAGTGCTATTGAACAAGTGTGTGTACCTTAGCATGGTTATTTCTACAGTTTTTAGACTTTGCTTTTGTTAGAATAACCATAAACCTTTCTGTAAAAAGAATATTTTTTCAATTTTATTTCAATGTTTCTTTTGTGATGAGTATGGCATATGGCGTCTTAGCGTGTGCTTTATGAGTATGTGTCATATACATATATGGCATATGAGTGTATTAGCACATTGATTATGAGCATATTTCCTATGTATATGTCGTATGAATGTGTCATATATGGGTACAAAGCATATAACTGTATGGTTTATGAGTGTATGTTGTAGGACTGAATTGCATAGAGAGTATGAGTGTATGACATTTGACTGTCGGCATATGGTGTATGCAAAAAAACAAGGGGATCCTGGGAGTCCCTCTGCTGGACATTAGTCCCGGTTATGAGAGCCTTCGCCAGAGTCTTTAGCTCACTATCTTTCACAGAGGAGAAATATCCAAAACATATCAGTCTTTTTCCTGCCCTAGGGTAGTCCAGCACTGAAATGCTAGGCAATTCTCCTCTGAGCAAAAGTACCAACAGCAATCCCAGTCCCTTGTTTTTGCATATTTTAAGTAACTTTGGATCCCACCCTAAGTCATTAGGGGAATCTAGACGTGGACCCCTTGCTCACTATTCTTAGAGAGGCACAGCTCCACCCTACTGATGAGGTGCAACCAGACTGAAACACGTGTCTGGGGTTGCAACCAGACTGAAACACGTGTCTGGGGTTGCAACCAGACCGAAACATGTGTCTGGGGTTGCTGTTGGTACTCGTGCTTTATATACCTTATTCCAAAGTATATGAAGAGGGGGAAATTCCCTCTTCCTGGCAAAGCTCCATTTTAATTCTTATCTCTAATATAGGTAAGAGACATTTGTCCAAGAACCTCAAGCTATTAGCAATGCTGATGTCTCGTGCAAACTGTTTGCCTCTCTGATACTGGATGATCTGTAAAAGTAGGAACGCATGACAAATTTGTTAGACACATTTCAGATGGGATTCAGGAAGGGCTCAGGTACGATTCATTGTTCATGGTTAAAGGAGAGCCTCATTAGGAAAGCTAAAACTAAAGGTAACTCATCACTATACATTGATATGATAGATTTCCAGGTTGCATTCGATACCATTGATAGAAAGAAATTGTGGGCTAAGATGCTCCAAAGACGTGTTTGCTGCTGAGCGTAGTCTGTATGAGAGAACTACCGTTCAGGTCAGGATGAATAGTAGGGGGGCTACCACCGGCCCAATCGGAACTTGGAGCGGAGTGAAACAGGGCTGTGGGCTGGACCCCTTACTCTAACATTTATTTGTGTTAGACATTCCCTCAGGCATCCACACGAACATCAGAACACAGCTAGCATTCCCACAACACCTCCCTCTTGTTCGCACACTACTCCCAGGTTACGAGACTCACGTGATTTGGTTGACCCGCAGGACCGATTGCGCCGTACCAGGTGTAATGTTCAAACCCAGTTGCAGCCTTTCCTGCACTGGCAGTAACCATGGAGAGCACATGCCAGAAGGATCGGCAGAACGCTTGCACATCGCGCAGCTGTCCACTCATGTGACCCATGGCGACATCCGTCACATGATGACAGAGCGCGTCACGTGACTAACGAGCGCCCATTACAAAACGTTTGATGCGCAAAGCAGTCACCGCTTCTCAGCTGTCTTTCGGACCCTGTTTGGCGCTACATTTGGACTTTGCTTTTGTTGGTTTACCTTGGTTTACCTTGACTTCAGATTACTCACCTGGACTCCCTCGGATTACCCTTTTGTCCTTCTGCTTGGAACTGCTTACTCGTCGCTGAACCTCGGACCGTCCTTCACTTGCATTTGGATTTACCCTTTGGAACTTTGTGTGTTTCCTCTACATCCTTGTCTCTTGAAACTCACGCTACGCATCCAGTCCTTGGCTCAGGTGGGCCGACCTGCTCTCACGTGCGACGCTGGTCCCTGTTGATCTGGGGGCTACCTTTCATCTGAGTCTCGAAACTCCTGCACTTAGGTCTACCGAGTTTCCCTACCACCGGATAGGTACGCTTTTCCAAACTTTGTGATTTGTGTTCTACTGTTATTGCCTGGTACTTAACCTCGTTCTTTTTGCAGCAGCATCGGTGTTCTTGAGGTTCCGTGGATCCGGGAAGCGACATCTCCTACCTGTGGCCCCAAAGGTCGCACAGGGTGTTCTTCAGATTCCTCCGTGCGTCACTTTGGGACGGAGGTATCAACGGTCTACAGGACACTCAAGTCAGAACAATTTGACTGACCTATCTGAATATTTGAGAAGTGTTAACCCTTGTTCCCCAAACATAGTTGGTGAAAGGATTATCTCTGACTTATGCAGATGATTTAGTTTTAGGTCTAACAAGAATATTCAATGCATTACAGAGTTATGCCGAGGACCATGGGCTAAAAATAAATTATGATAAGACCAAATTAATGCACTTCATTAATAAACCCACATCTAATCCTAGGATGGGGATGGGGACATATTGAGTATGTTGACCACTTTAAATACTTGGGATGTGAATTAATTACCAAAGGCGATTACTCGGCTGTATTTGTTGCGAAAAAGCGTAAAGCAATCACCTTGACCTATATGATATCTAAGTGCATTAAAGATGCTTCTGGCTACAGCCTACATGGAATCCTAGCTCTATACAAACAGAGCTTTTGCCCATCTACTTGGTACGGGCTGGAAGCATCGCGCCTAGCCGAGTTAACCTGGATAAAAACAATTGAGGGAACATTCTGGAGGAGAATGCTCGAATTGGGCCCCTGTGTTCCGATTCAAATAATCAAGCTGGAAATGGGTTTTACACCCCATTAACTACCATGATCTTGAAAAAGCGATGCTTTTTGTATATTAAATCCAGTACTGCCCCAATTTGTCCATTATTAAAATTGCTGGGGAAAGAAACTGGTACTAATATGGGCAGCAAAGGTACTTCTTTAGTGTACAAGACTTTTGAGGAAATAAATTGGTGGCCTGATTGGAACGAAGATTACTTTACATTAAAAAATAACTTTGTATTATGGGACTGGAAGGCTGGGACTGGATTACAAACTACATTCACATGACAACATTGGGCAGTTATAGTTCTATCATGACGAATTTTGTAGATAAAAATAAATGCTCACAAAATTATCTCAGAATATGTCCATCTACCACATTGCACCGATTTCCCCTTGTGCTTAGGATGAACAAACTACCGGTCCTGGCATCTATTGGCGCTGACCCGAACATCGCTAAGGGAGACAGGATCTGTCGCCTATGTGGCATTGCAGGGAAAATGTAATCAGCTTGCCACGTTCTTACGGAATGTTGCCAGCATGGTCCCCTTTACCTCAGGTTTTTAGGTCCTTATATAGGAAATGCAGACAGCATAAAAAGTGACTCCTTTTGGTGTTACTGTCTAAATACTGATAACAAAAAAAACTGCATATAGCACTTTGCCAGGTTTGGACTGGTGTTAGGCCTACAGGGAAATTAGATTACAAATAAGTAGCCTTGTATTAACTTTTTTATTAATCATTTTTTAGTATAACATATTGTGCTTATTTAATGAATCTTACTGTATGTAAAATGGAATTGTCCTTTTTTGTATTATGATGATGATGATGTAATGAACTATAACATAATTTATCGAGTTATTTTCCTTTTATATAATGGTATTTAATGTATGTGAAAGTTCACAAGAACTGTATACATAATAAAAATAAAATAGAAAATAAAAAATAAAAAGTATATGATTTATGTCAGAAATTTAAACGTTTGCAAGAATGTATTTTTGAATAGAATTGCCCCTTTTTGATAAAACCACACGTTTTGAATGAAAATATTGTTTTTAACAAATTGACTAATTTATGCCTATTTCTAAGAGTGAAACATAATGGTGAAATATGGTGATTTGCATTTATTTAGGTAGCTCATCATTTAGACCAAAATCCCCACAATTCGCTAATGGGCAAATGAAATGTTCATGCTCTTGTAGACAAGACTGGTGAATGTTGCTTGCACCCTGCTTCTGTGTTCTGATCTTTGCACACTTACTCAGGGATTCAAATCATTCTTTAATCCACAAACCTCTTCTTGTACCATAGAAATTAGTATGGAACTCTTCCTCATCTTGTAGAATGTTCTTCTCCGTATTTATGTTGGAATGAAATATCTATTTGAATATTTTTCAGCAACTTGGTTCGTTCTCTACTGTGGTTTGTTGTTCAGGCTAGTATTCTTTACAAGAGGGCTTCCCCTCCAAAAATAAAGGTGACGATCCTCTCGTCCAGATGCTCAGGATCACTGCACAATATTGAACGAGATGTTTAATTCCAGCATAAACTAACTTTAGTGAAATAAGAAGAGGTTTGTGGATACAGGAATAGTTTGAAGCTCTGGTGAAGAACCAGGATCTCGAAATATGGGTCTACACAAGAGCATAGCTAAAAATTAGCTTTTAGGAGTTTAATACATTTCTAGTAATCTTTATAATTGTTTAATTGCTGATAGGTTGGTGCAGAGACCTATCAAGCCAAAAAGGAGAACACAGTGTTAGTCGGGAGAGACCCTTATGAAGGCAAATTTGAGGGAGTGGTACCAAAGTGCTGAGGTTCATATCACTATTTCACTGCAGGGCAATGCAGTGACCCTGGACAATCATTGTATCTTATCTACCTGTCCTGTTCTCTTTGGTCTTCTGTGAAAAGGCTTGCCTACTCACATTTAGGTGGCATAACTTAGACCATCGCCCACTCTTTCTTTCCATGTTGGTAATTTGAGTCGATGGAGTAGTAGACAGAAGAGCAACAAGCAACTGAAACAGGTCCCTGGCTAGCTTATTTTGAGGTCCATTTATGTGACACAAAAACAGTTCCCCCTTTTTGTATAATTTCCAATGTACTTTTGTACATCATGAATAACAATCTATTACGGTATTTTAAAACTTTATACCCATCACATAGACTTACAAATGTCAGATGAGATTTTGTATACTTAGATCAGTTAATATTCTGGTACTTGCGTACTTCCCTTGATGGTATAAAAAAGGAAGCTAGAATAATTTGCCTGTTGCATAACATGGTTCCATAAAGCTTTTTTGTTTAAATACTGCCAAGTTGAACTGTTATGTGATTTTCAAAATCATGTCTACAAAACAGAGTATTCTTGCATCTCATGAAAGTCAAACATTGACAGGGAACTGCACCTTGCTGTAACACAGTAACGGGGAAACAATGCGAACAAGAGGAATGTGCAGGGTAAGCACAAATCCCAGCTTACTCTCTTAACCAAGGAGACTGATCCGGGCCAACCGATTCCATCTCATGCTGCCAGACTGTCATAATTGTCAGTCATTAAATATCAAAAAAGCCTCACTCATGGTTTAACTAGCTAGTTTTGCTTCACATATAATAGTAATGACCATTGGTATACTGCACACTACAAGTGACCGTATTTATTTTCGCAATAAAAGCAACACCATTGCCCTCTTCCAGACGCAGCCTATGTTCGGATACATGCACCTTGCTTCTAGCTGTTAATCCGTACCCGCTATCAATGCTATGGTATATGAACCTTTCTCGTTGCTTCCAATCTGTCACCTGTCTTCAGGTTTGAGCACTTTTAGATTCTGTGAGCCTGCTAATCTGACCTCTGGTATTATTTTATTTATTTGCATTTTTAAAGCGCTCACACAGCCCGCGGGCATCGAGGCGCTGTTACAGGAATTGTTTTTTTTTGTTGCGTGATTTTTTTGTTTTTTTTGTTTTAGTTGCGTATTTCTAACGCGCCTAAATACCCAGAGGTTTCTAAGCGCGGACCCGGGGATCGAACCTGTGTTGCTTCGTGTCGTCTTGCTTCCAAGGTGAACACGTTGCCGCTAAGCTATCCTCCCGGGACGTGGGGCATGCCTATCTTTTTCATTCCAATATGTGTCCTGAATCTATACAACAACGTGCATACCTGCTAAGGTGGTCCTTGAAATGCCACTAGTTTATTGATCCGATTCCAGCGAGCAGAGGGCGCTAAGGGGGCTTGAAGGGAGCAGCCATGCTTATTGTGATTGCTGCTGGAGCAGAATATCAAGCTTTGTGTTGTGATCGCGAAATGGAGCGCGGGACTCCAAAGATGCAAACGCCTTGATTTCTTTGTGAGGTGAGGCACCAAATGTATCTGTGCCCCTAAAATGCCTGTGAAGGACCCCAAAACAGAAAAGAAATGTTTCTAGAATACTCGCCATAGTGCATGCACTGCCAGTGGTTGGCAGTTGTGTAATGAAGCCGAGAATGACACATTACCACCGCACAGCCGTGGTGTTGCTGACTGCACTCAGACACAAGATGATAGGACCTTTCCGCCAGAGCAGCTCTCTCTCCTAACCCATACTTTGCAGTCTCGTAACGGTGTCTTGGATGCGTTCCACTTTTTAAAGAAGACCGAATCCCTAGCCTTATTTATTTATGTTCTAACTAGGTTTACATTGAAGCATGCATTGTATTCCTTAACTGCTGGCATATAATTAGTGCTGCAGTCTTATCCAGTGGCCTATGTTGTGCCCTTCTTCCCACAGCTGTCTGAAGAGATGTCGGGTGTTGAGCCGCCTGAGTGTGCCATACCTTTCCTGCAAATTAACAAGGGGGGTCCTGGGAGTCCCTCTGCCAGACATTAGTCCTGGTTACGAGAGACTTACCCAGAGTCTTTAGCTCACTATCTTTCACAGAGAAGAAATATCCCAAAAATATCCAGGTTCAGCGGCTTCAGCCCAGAGTAGAAGGCAGCCTAGCCCTTTCCTTGGCCCCTGCACAATCCATGAGAACGGGGCCATGGCAATAATCCTGGAGCAACGGCGGGCACTTGCTCTGCAAGATCATGGAGGCTAATCCAACCCTTTGGCCTGCCATGGCTGTGTCAGAAAGCTCGCCATTGGCTGTAAGTAGAAGCTGGGAGCAGGGCAGTGGTCTGATTCCTGTAGGCAGGGATTTAAGTGGGCCGGGGCCTGCCGGGGCTGAGCCCCGGCAGGCTCCGAAATTTCGTTTTGAGGCGGGGCCCTGCCGGGGCCCAGTAATCTCGCCTGACAGCCCCGGCCACTACACGAAAAGGCATTTTTTTCTACAGCCTGAAGCTCTCGCTCGTGTGCGAGAGCTTCAGGCTACAGAAAAAAATGCCTTTCAGCCATAATGGTGGCGCCGCACCTGCGAGGCATCCCTTTAATCAAGAGATTCCCGTCGGCCGGCGCCACCATTATGGAGAAACATGAGGCCGCTGGAAGCAGAGGCCTTGCTTTCTAAATACTGGAGCTCCCGCGGATTCGCGGGAGCTTCAGTATTTAGGAAAAAGGCCTCTGCTTCCAGCAGCCTCACCCTTTCAGCCTTAATGCTGACGCTGCCCCTCCCCAGCTGGCGAGGGGCAGCACCACCATTAAGGCTGAATAGGCAGGCGCTGTTCCCTGCCAGGCAAGCCTATACAAAATAAATGCGGAGATCAGCACCCTCTCCCCTGTAGGGGAGAGGGTGCTAATCTCTACAAAAGGCTGCCTGGCAGGGGTGCCCAGTAGCCCATTGAGCCGGGGCTCGTCAAGGGGGCGTGGCCTAACGGGCCATCAAGACCCCCTCTGTTAGGCCACGCCCCCTCGATGAGCCCCAGCTCGATTTGTAGTTCCACTTAAGGCACTGCCTGTAGGACACTAGTGCAGTAAAGATGAGCAGGTCAGTCCTGTATCGCACGCCACTGGTAGGCACAGGGCCGTCACAAGGGGGGTGCAGGAGGGGCAAACTGCCCTGGGCCTCGCGCCTAGGCAGGGCCTCGCAGCTGCCAGAAGCACATTAACATCTTCAGCCTCATCAAGGTTGTTGTGTGAGGTTCTCGCGTTCGCAGCATTTCCAGCTGAAAAGTTTGGGAACAGTGTTGACTATAAATCCTCCTTCCGCCCGCCCGGCAGTTTATTTTTATGCACAGCTTTTTTGAAACTAAGGCATGCAGCTCTCAACAATGCATACACAAACATGCACAATATTAATCATCCAAGTGATAGACCATGGCATCCTTTTTAGTTTTAGCTTTTAGGTGCGCCACCTATCAGTCAAAACTACTGCATCATCGTACAGATAGGGGTAAATGGCACAAGGCGTGTAGAAGTCTGGATACCTCCCTCTACCCCCCTCCCATTGACTGCCTATGGCCATGCTAATACCTATGGCAATTCCCACCCAGTCCATGACCCCTCCTCCCCCAAGAAAACACTGCCTTATGGCAGCACTTTGAGCTAGCTTTAATAAGCTGTCAAACTTTACACTCGAAGCCCAGTGTTTTCTCAAGAGTCTTCTTGGAGTGAATGACTTAATGGACATTGTAAACACACCACTGGTGTAATAAAAATGTCTTGACCAGGTCTGTCTTCAGCCACTTTATTTAAAAGTACCATGTGTGTCCTTTACTGAAGTCCTGTTAAAAACAAGAATTGGCAAAGCCAACCGTTTTGGCGTGTGCATAAGTATTAGGCATTTTCCAGGAACTGCTACTATTTGGGAAGGTTCTCGAACCATTTTGCACCTACTGCCATTGATGGTCAGTTAATTCCAATACAGCAGTACCTTTCCCATGCCTACACGAAAGCCCGAACTGTTGCCATTGCAAATGCTTGTTTTGCTGTACCAGGACCATGCATCAAGGGTAGAGCAAATTTAAATGTTACTACATGGCTAATCTGGACCACATTGAATGTAGGCCCGTCTAGCCAGTAATAACACTGATGTGCAGCCAGCCTGGATATACATTCTGGGAATTCTTACAGAGTAATACTGGCATATATTGGTGCAGCCTGCATGGACATACATGGAAACAGCCAGCATTAACATATTTTTATACTGGCATATGTATTGGGCAAGGGCGGCATGAAATGCATTTGAAAATGTTCCTGTGCATGGTTGGAGACTTGCAACTATTGGGTTTCCATGTGCTACCATACAACACCAATTGCAAACTGTATGGCTTTCTACCCATTTTTTTAAAGAAAGGGATGTAAAATGCACCATTTTATCCCAATGGGCCTCATTCCGACTATGGAGATAGCCATGCCGCTATTTTCGGCATGTCTACCCCCATACCAGGTACCGGTCCGGGTTCCCTGAATGGGAAAATACCGGACCATTCCGATCTTGGAGGGCCCGGTATTTCCCCATTCAGGGAACCCGGACGCTGTACATCCCCATTCCCATTTGAGCCCCATTAGGGCTCAACGGGAATGGGGAGGATGCAAACAACGGGCCCGTTAATGACGGGCCCATTGTTTGCATCCTGGTCTGCTCGCGGAACCCGCTAAGGAGACCTCGTAATGGGGTGGTAGGGAGTTAACGGGGCCGGCAGCTCTACCGGCCCCGTTAACCCCCTACCGCCAGGGTCATAATGACCGCAGTGGTAGGGGGTATATGGGGCCGGCAGCTCTACCGGCCCCATTAACCCCATACCGCCAGGGTCATAATGACCCCCAATGTTTCAAACATTTTCTCGGGAGTGAGAACCCCTCTCAAGCACCCCTTGTTTAGTTTGGGCTCCCTCACCAGACTCCACTGAACATGTTACTTTGTATGATGTATGTTGTAATACGCATACAGGGGCTGGACCATCCTTAATGCTGGCGCCTTGCACCACACTTCGGCATGCCATCCTATACATATTTATGTATATGATACAAAGGTTAGTCTGACATAAACCTTTCTTCAGTAGAGAAACCTAACTTTGCTGTAGTTGATTCGCAGTTGTAGGAATAAACCATATTTCAGTTACGGGGATATTTCTCATGTCTCCTGTTTGCGGCAGTGCTGCCGCTGGACCAGTGCAAATAATCATAAGGGGGCCTCACCAGATTTTTTGCCCCGGGCCTCACCACACCTTGTGACAGCCCTGGGTAGGCATTGCTAAGGTCCGAAGCCCTCCCTTAGTAGTCCTTGTTTCGCTCTACTTCCTCACCTACCAGAACCCGCCTTTCGGCCTGTTCTGGGGGATCTTCTCCACTGCTGAACCCTCATTTATCCCCCTCAGCCTCATTCCACTAGATCGCCGGCAGGTATTCTCCTCCAGTGG
Organism: Ambystoma mexicanum; assembly: GCF_040938575.1. Lineage (NCBI taxonomy): Eukaryota > Metazoa > Chordata > Amphibia > Caudata > Ambystomatidae > Ambystoma > Ambystoma mexicanum. Next base: position 1,436,188,068 of record NC_090935.1, read on the forward strand.
CAGTCATCCGTCCTCCTCCCATCAGGTATCAACTACTGCTGGAGTGAGAAGATGGCTTTCCCACAGGCCTACCCTTGGACAGAGGTTGTGTCCCGTCCCATTGCCTCCAGGCAAGCACCAGCTCCTACAAGGCGATACCAAGGTGGTTATGGGAAAAGGTCGTCCTTACCTTCCCCACTCAGCCTGCAGCAGCAACCCAAACCTATCAGTGAGATGTGGGGGGACTGGGAATGGGGAGATGGGGCGCTCTATCACAAACAAGAAACTGTCCACCTTTTGGCACTACTGATTGCACAATGGGCACTCCTGATGGCACCTCACCCCAACACTGTAAATGGCACCACTCCGGGCACTGTAAAAGGCACCAAGGTTGGCTGTACTTTGATACAACAATAATGGCACCTCTTCCTGACATCATTAATAGCAGTATAGCCTGGTGCTGATGAGGGGTGATCTTTATTGGGCTAATGATAACATCACTCCATGCTCCTAACAATGCTGCTTTAGATCTGACGTGCCACTGCACTCAGATGCTTGATGAATCCTATCTCTGGCATATGTAATTGATATTGATATTTTATGTGTATTGTGCTCGTACACATGTGTTTCAGGGCGCGACGAGGCAAGGAAGGGGGAACAAGGGAGTACAAAAACAACGATTTTACTAGGCCCAGTGACATTGAGAACATGCAAGTGCATGGGGGAGGGGGAAAGTGCATGAGAGGGGGGAGAAGTGGAAAGTGCTGAGCAAATGAATACAGATAAATAATAAATAAATAAATAGTAAAAGCAACAAACAGTGGTAGGGCAGCCAGCAAGTGGCAAGTGCTAGGTATAAGGCAACAGACAGGATGTGTCTGATAAGTGCAGAAAAAAGACTGGGCTGTATGGTTACAGATACAGACCCCAGTGCAAGGGATCATCAGGAGGCAGTGCAGGTGGGTAGCAGGGTGAGCAGGTACCTGGGCCGAAAGTCAGAGGGTGGCCAGGTGCACAGTGCTGAGACTGAGCAGATCAGCAGGGGAGAGGAGGCGCGAAGGCAGACGCAAATAGGAAGGTCTTGCGGTGCTTTCCGGAACCAGATATGGTTCTCCTCAAGTTTCAGAGTGGCAGGGAGGCTGTTCCAGAGGGAGGCCGCAGCTGAAGACAGGAATCTACCACCAGCTCGTTTCTTTGAATAACGACTGACCCTGAGGGAGTTAGAGAAGCGAAGAGCTCGGGAGGGAAGGTATTTACGGAGGGACAACTGAAGGTATTTTGGACCCAGGCCCCAGAAAGCCTTGTGGACAATGCAAAGGGTTTTGAATTTAATCCATGTAGCCACTGGGAGCCAATGGAGAGATTGCAGGGCTGGAGAGATATGATCCCAGGGCTTGAGGCCAAGGACAAGTCTCTCAGTCCTGTTCTGGATGAGTTGTAGAGGACGGAGAGTAGAAGCAGGTAGATTTATAAAGATGCTGTTACAATAATCCAACCTAGAGGGAACCAGGGATCAAGAGACTGAGCTTCTGGGGGAAGGAGAGGAAAGGCAGAATACCTCTGAGGAGGTGCAGTAGGAAGTTTGACTTTTTTTGAGACATCAGAGATGTGGGCGGAGAAGGAGAGTGTGGAGTCAAAGATGTCCCTGAGGTTTTTAGCCTCACATGTGGGAGGAGGAGAGCCAAGGGAGTGACAGGAAAGGAAAGTGAAGGTGTGCTGATGAGGAGAATCTCCGTCTTGCTGGCATTCAGGCAGAGATCGTTGGCAGCACACCAATACTGAATGGCAGATAGGCGATGAGAGAAGGAGAGGAGGTGGCCGAGGGGAGCCTGAAAATGAGACGAGTGTCATCAGAATAGCACTGAAAGTTGGGGCAGAAAAGGGCAATGCGGTGGGCGAGAGTTGACAGGTATAGGTTGAAGAGCCACAGTGAGAGGTTAGACCCCTGGAGAACACCACATGTAGAAACGGAGATAGATGAAAGGAAGGACCCAAGTTGGACCCAAAACACCTCGCCAACACAAAGTATAAAATCAATACCCCATGAATTTGCATGGCGATATTTGAATGGAACATGTATTCTGATGGGATACTTCTAGGAAAGATATTTTGTAGATAGGAGAACATTTGTTTTAGCCTTTTACAAGGTACAGATATGCTGCCTTCTAGGTGTTTTGATATAGTGCTTCATTACCACAAAAAGGCAAAATTGAAACAGATGCGGCAAAAAGAACCAATATCACTGTGGCATTGTGTCTATGCTGTATCCCTGGGTAGCTGGCAAGGCCAAATGCCCGCAAACAACCTTGAATGCTTTGTTTTCTAGGTGGCATAGCTGGGATGCCCTTAGGAAACTCAAGTGAGAGTGGGCTTCTATTTTGTAAGTTCTCAATTTAGGGGCCTGATTCACAGAAGCCTTTTATAATGCTGCAATACCATTGAAAACTGCTCTGTGAATCAGGGCATTAATGTGGTGCCTTATTCCTGCTCTCGCAACAGCGCTCCTGCCCGGCCAGCCATCAACCTGTGTGTGTTCCACTGGTGTTGTGAAGGCAGAGCCCCTCTCAAGCCAGTTCTGGTCTCTCTTGGGAATCTCTCTTAATATATAACACTCCTTCCTCCAGCTCTCTCTTTAAGTGCTGTATTTATCTCTTTGTCTTACAAGCTGGAACAGGGACTAAGTGGTAATTATGTGGGTTCCTTGATCTTAACACAGAAATATATAGGGTTCAGGAGGACTCAGGACCCGAGTCTGCTAGGAAGGGTCGGAGACTGGAGGAGAGCACAAGAAAACAATTGGGAAAATATTTCAGTTTTTTGAGCTTTTGCGACATCCCACCAGAGAACATCTACTGGACCAATAACCTGCATAATCTCCCTGGCACAGAATGGGCCCGGCTTGCCCTCCCAGACCTCTGTCCTCTGTCTCGCCACATCCTTCTAATAGTCTACCCTACTTGTACCCAAATGACTGTCACCATTTACTGTATCCCATTGTTGCTAAGAAGCTAGGTGGGCACCCCTAAAAACCAATAAATGCATTCATGATGTCACAGACATCGCAGCCATTTAATGATGTTTTGGCACATTGCTTGCTGACATTCTAGGCCATGCCTAGACATTCTAGGTCATGCTGCGATTTCATTCCCGCACCCTGTTGATATTTCTGACACAGACTTGGCCTGCATGTTAATTGGCGGCCCTCACTTTGCTGTCATTTCATATTGTGCTGACCATTTACTGCAAGACCCTGCTCCGTCGTGGCACACACATGTTCGGCACAGACTTGGAACGCGTGCCCTTCTGGGCCATGACTTGAATTCTGCACTTCCGACTTTGGCACAACCCTTTTTCAATTCTTGCAATCGGCCGCGCCGCTCTAGTCATCCTAAGCACAGATATTGCTGTCCTTTTAATTCTAAGCACGTGCATGGCTGGTCTTGGAATCCATGGCAGGGGTGTCACGGGCATCTGTTAAGGTAACTTCCGCCATGCGTGGCCTCTTTGGTGCCTCAGAAGGGGTTCTGCGGGCCGTAGAGATAACTTTCACCAATTATGCTGACGATAAAAAAAATTCTTCTCCCTTTATAGGGTGATTACGAGCAAGACCTAAAAACCTTACAAAACACATATGCTATCATCCAGGCCTGGATGGCAGCTAATGGCCTTTGCCTCAATGGAGACAAGACTGAGATCCTACTGGTGGGACCTAAAGAATCCCTCAGTAAACTAGACAGCAACTACAGCAATTTCAAAATTGAGAATACTGTAATCTCAGTCTCCTCTGCTGTGAAAACTCTGGGTGTATACAAAGATTCCACCCTGTCCATGGACAGACATGTTAGCTATATCTCCTCCTCTGCTGCACTGACAACTAAAATTATAAATGCGGTAAAACCTCACCTGTCCACTGAAAACTGCCTCAACATTGCTAGGACCACCATAGGTGCAAAACTGGACTACTGTAACGTCCTCCTACTGGGCACCTCCGCCAAAAACATTAACAGACTACAAATTACACAGAACAACTCACTGAGAGCAGCCCTCAGTATTCCCAGGAGGGAGCACATATCCCTAGCAAGACAAAATGCCCACTGGCTCCCTGTCAAAGAGCGCATCCTATTCAAGACCCTCACTATAACCCATAGATGCTTATCCCAATCTGCTCCCAGCTATCTAACTGAACGAATACAACAAGTGCAGACACTTAGACCCAAAAAGGTTTTATATACAAACCAACTCTCAGTCCCGAATTTCAACAGATCTAAAGCCGGTGGCTTGAGTTTCGAAGTTTTAGCACCAAAATCCTGGAACTCACTACCACCTAAACTGAGATCCAAAGTATCACTCATGGCTTTCAGAAAGGCACTGAAAACCATCCTATTCAAGTAAATCTGTACCTAAAATACTACCTTAAACACGAATGATGTCTGTAACCACTCCGCTGCCTGGGCCAACAAATTGTACCTATGTTCACTGTTCCCATGTAACCTTGGAACATGAGCACTACCTTTAACCAAGCTCCTACTACATCTTGATACTATACCTATGCCAAGTAATCTTCATGTAACAGTGCCTCGATACCCGAGGGCAGTTGTGTGCTTTAAAAATGCAAATAAATAAATAGAGTGGGTGAAAGCCGCGAGCGAGGGAATGAATAACCAGGTCTTCGCTTTTGCTTGATAGTGGGGTATGCTGCCCAGTGGCTGCTATTTTAAATCTTGACAGGCATTTATGAATGATTAATCATCCCGCAGCATATTTCTCCAGTAGTATATTAATCTTGTCATTGAAATCTAGTATATGGACTGCATATTTATCCAAGCACTGAGGCCGGGGTTCATTGTATCCAGACTCCACATTTGAGACATATTCTATCCGTCCACAGTATTTGGGGGAAGTAAGAAGCGCCAAGACACCTCTGCCCTGAAAAGGGAGCGCTGTGGTGGCTGCTGAATTATTAAACTGGAGGGTGTAAATGCATGTGTCAAATATGTGGGAGTGACCGAGCGCAGCAAATAAGCCAGACCCAAACAAGGGATTTTGGGGGGGTTGGGGAGGGGGTCCACCATCACGAGAATATTTTTAAAATAATGGCTTAAAATGGTGCATATCACAGCACTTTCTGTGACAAACTGGGTAAAAAGCCATGAAGTTTGCAATCAAATTTGTATGGTAGCACATGAAATAACCCAGTAGATGAAAGTTATTAACATTTTCCAATGCATTTTTATTATTCCTTTGCCCACAACATTTGCCAGGATCTGAAACATTGTAATGCTGGCTGTGCCCATCCATGCCCATGCATGCTTCAACAATATATGGCAGTATTACCTTAGAAGGACTCCCAGCCAGTATGCCAGTAATGCCATGCCCCAGACATAAAGTATATCAAGACAGGCTAGTGAACCAAGTCATCACACTTAACATTAAACAAAATGCCATGACACACAGAATACCTGGCTAGACTGGAGCCAGGTCTAGCCACGTAATAACCTTTATCATGTTTGCATGTCTCTTGATGCCAAGTAAAAAATACCATGGCACGTTAAGGAAGTGCATGCAGAGCGACACTAGTACTCCACAATGCAAGTTAGCATGTCTATGCTGCTGGCGCAGTAATGAGAACTGTAAGGGCCAGTCTTCCGACGCTGCGCTGCCACCCATTATTATGTGCAATGTTTGTTTCGGCGCCAAAAGGACTGTGCAACAAACCAACAAAAATGGCATCGCGTGGGTATTCCCCCCTCTCAGAGGCAGGGAGCACAATCCCTTGCAAATAAAGCACATGGGGGACTGAGCTGCATGCCACTCTGAGGAGGGGGCAGCGCTCCATCACGCCTAGTGGCGGGCCGCCACTGACTATGACTGACACTAGCAAGGGGAGGAGTCTGAACACAGACAATCTTAAGGGAAAAGCCAACAAAAGGGCTACATGTCTCAGAATCCCATTGCAAGGACCCCTCAGTCCCTCCCCCTAGCCCCACCCAGACCCCAGAATTAAATTGGGATTGGTATGGTGAGGCATGAATAAAGCCCCTACATAGATTTGCTCTCAAAGGGTCGAACGTAGACTCGTATCCATAATGGGATCAGTCTGAGCTACATGTCTCAGACTATTATTGATACTGTATGTATGATATGATATAAGATATGGCATTTATAATGCATGTACGACATTCCAGTCGTGTGTAGCAAAAAGGATAGATTGAGTGTTATCCCTGCGTTGTTCTCTAGTAGGCCACAAAATAATGGTCTCTGTAGCAAAGAATTAACTTTACAAAACCTCTCAGTACTACAGGTGAAAATGTTCAACCCTAGGATGCTCATCATTGCTAGTGCTACATTTCAAATCTGGCACATATCACTCTCTAGACACTGCAGATCAGTAAAAGTTCAAATCATGTGGCCTTGACATGTGTAGCAGAGACATGGCAAAGGCTTACTTCAAGCCCAGCCTATCATGCACTTATCGCAGCGGCTGCGCTTTACATTATTTGACCGGGAAAATATAAACGGGTGTAGTGGACACTGCAGCCATCACATTTACATTCAAATGGGCTCGCACTCGCCACTAGGGTACTCCTAGGTCTTCTTCTGAGCGATCATCTTGCTCTTTGACATCACCCTCTAAACATCGAGAGGTCTTATATATCCTATTGGTCACCCAAGCATAATAAGGATTTTGTTCAGACTGCACGTTCGTAATATTTGGACAACATCCCAAAAATGTCTTCTAAGGGGGCTTTCTGATATCTACTAGAGGTCCTAAAACATCAACGATACAGAAAAGGTAGCAGGCGCCCCTCTCTAGAGAGAACATGGCATGATAACCTGTTCTTTGGGTTTTTCCCACTTTGAGAGTCCGCAGCCATTGCTTTAAGCTCACTGTACTTTTCGCAAAGGAGGAATACCCATTTGCATATCAGTCTTTGTCCCGCCCACAGGGGCAGTCCAGTACCGAAATGCCAGACAAACCTACTTTGAACAAGAGTACCAACAGCAACCCCAGACACATGTTTCAGCCTTGTTGGGCCTCATCAGTGAGGTGGAGCTGTGCCTCTCTGAGCACAATGAGCAAGCGGTCCAAGTCTGGGTTCCCACAGGTAACTCAGGTTGACCAACCCCAAGTTCCTTACAAAAATACAATAAAGGTAGCAGGCGCCCCTCTCTAGAACATCAATGATACTAATGCATGTCTACGCACATCTAGGTACTTTAGATCCTATTCAAAATCAGGAAACATACAGGATTTTGTGGTCTTTGTGGAAATATGTGGTGTTGAGGGAGGATACAATACAGGCAGCTGGGACTGACCATGATGGGTTTTTTCTCCATTTTCTGTTTCATGTATGAAAAACAGAAGAGGAAAGAGGCAAGAAATCCCCCAGATCACTGGAAGATCCCTTACATTGCCGGACGGTATGTGGCCGATGATTCTCTTCTAAGTGCTAACGGTGTATTAGACAGGAACTTGGTTGTCGCATGCACTTCTTACAAGGCAAAGGTGATACAACCAAAATCATCTGCCAGTTGTACAAGCTACTAGTAAAGGGGTCGTATTCAAATTAGAGAGGGAGAGAAGCAGGTGCTCAGACTTTGAAAAGTATTACTTCTATAGGGTATCATACAAGGCAAATCACTTTATCAACAGGGTGTTCTTATTCAGGCTATCAGTAGACGGTAGGGTGGTAATGCATTCGTAGAGCGCACTGCTTGCCTCGGAGAAGGTCTTGAGGCGCTGCCACATCAGAAAACCAATACCTTCCAGAATAAAGGAGTCCCGAGCTTGGAAACCAAAGGGGCTTCCGCCTGTGCCTAACTCCACATGATTCAAAGGGCAGGAACCCTTTATTTGCTGGAGTTGCAGAAGTCCTCTGGCAGTTACCCCACTATCAAATTATGTGAAAAAGAAGACACAAACGCATATTGGGGCAATGTATTTCAGCTCTAACATATGTGGTATATGGTGCATGCATTATAGTCCGGTAAAACATTACTCGTTTAAAGTTTCTGGATTGTAGCACATAAATAACCTAAAATGATATTAGTATTAAGTGTGTGATTTGAATAGCACTTCATACCAGATTCTTCCAGTTTCAAAGCGCTGGAATAATCTGTCACAATATTGTTGCCCACTGGTGATACTCAATGGATTGACCTTGGATACTTCACCTCCAACGTCATTTGCACATATTATTAAATCCCAGATGAATAGTTCTAACGAGAACCGTGATCTCTGATAATTCATCTACATGTCACGGGGCAGCAAGGTTTACCCGTCACCCTTGCCATATAAATAGTAATACATCAACCTGCTCGACCAGGAGCACTGTTATTTGCAACATGAAATCCCAACTTAACATGTCATAGAGAACCCATGGGGCCTGATTTACGATGGCGCAGTCCCACAGAAAACGCTTTGTAAATCAGGCCCAGGATCTGTGCTAATGTGTCCGCATTCTGTTGCCCACCATTGCAGAGCTGCAACTCATAGGCGCAGGTCACAGACCCGGGTGCTGAAGGCGTCAGGATCCTCCAAGGCACACGCATAGGCCCTGTACAGACTGACACAGGGATGCTGAGAAGAAATTCATAGAACAACATGGAGGTGCAGACAAAGTGGGGACATTGCCATGTATAAGAGGTGACGATCAGTAGTCAAATGCACTTCCAGAAAGTGAGTTTCAGTCATTTCCGTAATTGGTTCTATGTCATTCCATTCCATGCCAGGTTTTTTGCCGCCGATTTTTGGCTGAAAAAACCCAATGATATTTTTTATTTGGGGGCGGGGGTTCCCTCAATCACCCCTTCAGTGTTTTACTACCTATTGCCCACAACCCCCTACTCCTTATATCCCTTTACCCCCTCCAGCAGATACTGTCAGATGAGTTTTTTTGGCCAAAAATCGGCGCCAAAAAACTTCGCAAAATGTCTACATTTGCACATCTCCTTCCCTTGCGTCCAAAAATGATGTGGGCGCTTAAAAGAGGCAAATAAATACCCACATTTAGAGTACCTTTATGAGGCCCCAGTGTACTTGTGCAAATCGTTTTAATAGGATTCACTCCCCTGGGTCTGTTTCGGAACAGGCACATGGGAATGTGAAATGCACAGAAGGACCGTTTCAAACATTTCTCTGCATACATTTTTTATTTAAAGTCTGGCACGCCCTGAACGAGCAGCTGCCAACCCATGAATATGTATGTACCCTTTGCTAAGAATACACAAGCATTTTCATGTTTTTCATATTTCAGCATGACAAGCCCTTTCACGGCTCTCACGGTGTCTGTGCTCTTAGCACCCATGGCTAGCGGAGCCCGCGAGTATATACTCCCACCAGGAGCACTTTCCATTGTCAAAGTTGTAGGCAGTGGTGGAAATGGAAAGAAATTGGTGGGGGATCCCACAAGGGCCGGGGCGAGGGTGGAGTTTGGGGGTGCGGATCTGAGGAGGCGGGATTTAGGGGGGCGGAGCTGGCAGTTGACCTCCTATCAAAGGAAATGTCCAAAATAATAGTTTAAAACAGAGCTATTTCTTTAATGCTGCTTCTTTTCCAAACTATATATCAATTCCACTTTAAACCACTTCCATGGCACTGGTGATGAGTTACTTCACTCTGCGGATAATAGTTTTGACCAGTGTTGCTGAGTAAATATTCTTTAAATGGCACAAAAAACTCCCCCTTGGGTACTATTCAAACAGGGTGATTTCTGTTCGCCATAAGCCACGTTTTTTTTTTTACTTGAACCACACCCGGCACAGCTCCTGCAGCTCCCCTCTGAAAGCAGTTGGATGGTTGCATCGTGTGTGATAGTTTCAATGTTAATAGGGGTATTTATTTATTCATGCAATGTTTGGCGGTTTCCTGTATATTTATTTATGCAATGTTTGTCGGGGACAGGTATCCGACAAACATTGCATAAATAAATAATCCGCGTCCATGTATCCGACCAACATTGCACAAATAAATAAATAAACCGTGTCATGGCTGAGGACTGTAACTTCCTCTTGTGACTGCTTGCACGGGGTCACCAGAGGAAGTTACAGTTTGCTTGCAAGTGCTTTATTATTTTTTTCTTTTTTTCCCCCCAGCGCTGACTCTCGCCAGACCCCGAGATCCGGCTACATATCTGGTGTCAGATCTCGGATGTGGCGAGAGCTGGCTCATTCGCCAGCGCTGGTTGTAGGAAAGTAAAACCGTCAAAAATAAAAATAAACCATCAAAAACATGCACATTATGTTCTTAAAACAAAGGGATATCTTTCAGCCATGGCAGGAAAGCAGGCAAGGCAAACTAAAATGGCGCTCAATGCCGAAGTCGCCCATTCACCAGCAACGGTGATGTGAAGGGGCAAGAGAGGAGTGGGAAAACTCGGGGGACACGAGAACAGATACATATTAACATCCTCGTTCCGGTGTTAGGTTTTGTGAGGCCGTCTCGTGTTGCGAAGGGTTCACACATTAGTGGTGAAGATGGGGAGGGGGTATGAAACCTAAAGTGGTGATGAGCACAGGCAGGAAGCACTTAATCCGTGAATGCAGGTATGGTTCTCTGTGCTTTATGGCACTGACAATTGGGTATGTGTTTTATCCAGCGGGGAGATTCCAAGATCTATCAGATGCCAGGCTGCGTCCCCGGGTTCACCGCTGGCATTGGGTGGGTGTGCTAGAAGGCATAGAGCACTGCCATTTCTCCATTGAGGGTTAGCGTGGCACAGTCGGTAAATGGCGTCCTTGTACAGGATTGTCGGTCTCGGTACTGGACGATGGAGGGGTGACTGGGCTAGCTGGGGGACGAAGATGAAATCTTGGGTTAATGACACTTTAGTCTACTACTAGACTGTACCGTTTGCGTGTGCCTGTGCTCTTGACCTGGTTTTGGATGTTGTGTCATGTAGCTATCCAATGGGATGCAGGGTTGCTACTGTTCCATTTTATGATGGCTGTGGGGTGGTGTTGGAGTGGGCAAGAGCGGGAAAGGCTGTCCCAGCTGAGATCCGATATTACAAATGTCGATTGTTATTCTCCAATCTGTGGTTAACCAATTTCCAGAATGTTCTGATCCATGGTTACGTACCACTCAAAATGCATTTATTTATTTCCATGTGTCATGATTTTAATACAGAAACCGTTTACATGTAAAATTAATCTTATCACAATTCATATGTTATCAAATATATACAAAAGGGGGTACAACTGTTTTGGACTACAATTCCCATAAGCCCTAGTCAGCATATGTATTGGTGAGCGATCATGTGAGATGCAGTCCAACCCATCTGGAGAGCCGCAGATTGCAGACACCTTGCAATAAAAAATATACTATCAAAATTATTGGACAGCTTTCTAATGCTGCTTTTTGCTCATGTTACCTAATGTTGACTGTTGCTGGACATTTCTTACATTTTACACACTGTAAGGGCCTGATTGCTTTGTAAATCAGGCCCAATGTATGCAAACGATGGTCAAATTATCCTGTACTTGTGTAATTCTACCTCCTAAATCACAAGGTAAACCACAATTTGATCTGACCTTTAGGTCTTTTAAGTTCATGAAGGCGATTTTGTATGCCTTCTGTGACATGGAAAGTTGTAGGACCTACTGCCTAGTTTAGCTGGTGGAAAATACTTGTTGAACCCCCCATCCCTCCCCCCAAACCCCCTTCCTATTCTGCTGTCTTGGAACTGTCCAGGGCACAAGTAGAGGGTACACACAGGTGGATGGAGTCCCCTTTTTTCAGAGTGCACCTTAACATGCTAATTTCTGTTGACACCACATTCATGGGTATGTTAATGAGTCCCCCCCGTTATTTGTTTAAGACTTGACTCCTACAATTGTCATGCTCTTGCACATGTAGCGATTCTGCATGCACATGCTATTATCGCATCTATGCAGTGATATTGCATGCATACTGAAAATCCGAACAAGGTAGTGCTGCGCTGTTGACAATGTTCAGATTTATATTTTTTGGGTAAATGCTCCTTTTCCTGGATTTGCTCCTTGCTTCCCCACACCTTAGAATGCAAGGGTGCTGGGACTTGGTATACCGCGTCAAGCCAACCAAAGCCATTTTGGGGCCTGCAAGAGGTTTTGTTTGGCCTCAGATGGAGGGAGATGTCATACTTGGTGCATTGGTTGATGTTTGATGGGAGGGGAACTGAAGGGTGTAATCAGTGGTAGCATGCATGCAATTGCCACTCACGCCAGGAGTAATGAGAGACATGCTTGAATGGCTGGCGCTGTAGAATGTATCTGGATAGGAGACACATGGCACGGATCGAGATCGCCAGTGGGTAGCTCAATGACCCCAGAAACCATATGTTTCTTGACCCCCGGTACGCACACCATCCATCAAAAATTTGAAATGATGGAAACCATTTTTACAAGAACTAAAAAAAATCAAAGGAAATCCTTTCCCCTGAGAAAAAGGAGCGAGGGAAAAGACTCCAGGAGCTGGCACAGTGAAAATTCAAACCATGTGCAGAAAAGCTGCAAGAGCTGAGGTGGCCACCGTGGCACCTAGGAAGGACGTCGGCAAGAGGCTACCACTTGGAACCCAAGAAGGCAATGCATGCGCGCAAGGGTACAGTCACCTCGTGTGATACGAAGGAAACAAGTTGTAGTCATTTCATGGCAACATGTAGTTTCCTTGTTTAGGAAGCAGACGCATGCAGAACCCAGTAGTAAACTAGGTGACCCCTCACACGTGTGAGCTCCATCCCTGAGATCAGCCATTGAACAAATAATTCTATTCCTGGTTGGTTTTACTATAAGTGCTTTTTAATTAAGTAAATGACTATGTGAAAGTTACATCATATTTCTAAGTTTTATTCTTGTGCAATTTTTTTTTAATTTTATTTTTTTAAAATTTTGGTTGGCTAAACAAGTTAACCTTTCAAAACATGTATAAAATTGCTTTTTCACACACCATAAAACAGTTACATGATATTTCATTTCTCAGTTCAGTTATCACAAGTTTCCTGTTCTTAGAAGAACATTATTTGATATCACCTATTAGGAATAACAAAAATCATTTACAATTGAATTGATCATGTGCATTGTGTGACCCATTCAGGCTCCCTTGGTTAGGCACGGGTATGAGCCATGTTCATCATTCAGATGATTGCATTGGGAGTCAAAATCTTCTCTAAGAATTGGATTGTTGCTATCCTGATTGTTATTTTGCGAGTAGAAAAAATCTCATACCAGATGTCACCAGTTGTTTTGTATGAGTGAGTGCTCGACATGAATTTGGAGAAGTAGAACCTTCACTGCGGCATAAGAGCCTGACATTCTTCTATGAGATGTTTCAGGGTTTCCTTGGTGTTTTTATTTTTACAAAACTGACAATCTGCTGTGCCAGAGCTAGTTATGCTTCTTCTTGCCAGAACCTCTTTTGTAGGCCATAGATTTAGGCAGAATCTTAGAATTTTAGATCTGAGCTGGTGTGATGGGCATTTGACCAAATAGTCAGTCATAGTGCAGAACCTTTTATGGCCAAATAGAGCCCTATCAAAATCTGCCAATAGGAGGAACGTTTCTTGAGTGAGAAGCCAGTCACGATAGTATAACTTAAACTTGACTTTCATTGGGTTTTCCAACAATTGTTCTAGTGCAATGTCTGCTTCAGTGAGTGCAGTCAATATAGAGTTTTTCCATGTTGCCGGGGAAATATGTGTGGATACCAAAAGATATCGAGCTAGAACAGTTACGAATGTTACCTGTTGTTAGTCCCAGCAGGCACTTTCTTAACATACAACACATTTTCCAGATAACTTAGACAGAGACAGACAACAGACCAAGTTCAAAGCGTAGTAAGGCAGTGGGTGTACATTTTGGTAAATTTAAGATGGTCTTCCATAACCTTGTTTCCATTTTGTCCCAAAATGGTTGTTTGTGGGATCAGGGCTTCATCCCCGTAGGTTATAATGGGGACTACTTTTTGTTGGAAGAAAGTCACGATGTGAACACATGTAAATATGCCATATGTGAAGAGTAATACTTTAGCTTGGGATGTCAGTGTGTTCATTTTAGCGCCCAAAGTGATTTTGTACAGTCTATCATTGCAATGGTTGCTGAACATTAAACCCAAGTATTTGGATTCAGGTACCACCAAAAGACACTGATTTTGAATGTGCCAGACACATTTGGTGGAAAACTTTGAGAGCGGTTTCCCAAGTTCAATAATTTGTGTATTTTCCAAATTTATGGACAAGTTATTGATCTTGGCATAGTGCTCCAGTTTGGTCAATAGGGCTTTCAGCCCAATAGGTATTTGAGAGCGCAACACCAGATCACCAGCCTAGAGTAACCATGCTATGATCTGACCATCCAGGTTGGGGGCATCATTAGTTACACTCATCAAATCTATTCCAAGATCTAGAATGAACAGATTGAAAAGAATGGAGGCTAATATACAGCCCTGTTTGAAGCCACGTTTGGTCTCAAAAGAGGCGGCTAGCAGGCCTTCCATGTTCAATCTGACCTGCATCATGGTGTTAGAATGGAGCAGGTTAATTAGAGTGACTAAGGAGTGAGGACAGCCATAGTGCATCAGTTTTTCTTGAAGTAGTTGTCGATCAATAGAATCAAACGCGACGCGAAATCTACAAACATCATGTATAATAGCGGATTCCACTAGGCATAAAGAGATTTGATCGCAATGAGTGTTATGATGTTAATTGACGTTTCGAGTCCCGCAACAAATCCCGTTTGAAAGGGGTCTCTTTTGTTAGATGTTAGAGACCATGCATTCAAATCTCTTAACATTATTCGGCTATAGATTTTGCCCGGGGCATCTAACAAGGCTATGGGTCTATAACTGACCGGGTTGGAGTAATCTCCTTTCTTATAAATTGGTACTATAATTGAGTGCTTCCAGGAGACTGAGATTTGTTGCTTATGTTGAATTGAAAGGACGATGATGTAAAGAACTTGAGGCCCACAGCTCCGGATGTTTCTTAAGAGTGGAGTTTGAGAGACCATCCGGGCCTGGGTCTCTTGAAACACTCGCTTTCTTTATAAAGAAAAGGACATCATCTCTATCAAACTTAAGGCTAAAAGATTGTGTAATAGTTTGTGCTTCTGTTGTACATTTACTTTCGGGCGGGGCATACAATTGGGAAAGTGATCAACCCACTTCTTTTCGCTTACCTCATTTGTTTGTGATGACAGTTGGGAATTAGAAATAGCACTGTTAATGGTTTTCCAAATAAAGGCAGTGTTTTTGCCTTGGATGTTTAACATCAGTGCTTCGCTATCCGTTTGAAAGAATGTGGCTTTGTGCCCTCAAACCCAATTTTTGTACTTGGTCTAAATTGAGGGCAAAGCCACTTCTCTCTGCTCTGGGGGCAATAATTTAGCTTATCTTTTTTGTTTGCGGAAAGTCTTCTTGGTTCTATTGAGTTGGTTGAATGCATGCACGGGTGATTTCCCATTACCTGACGTTCTTTGTGACTGAGGGTGGCCGAACAATTGCATTTTATCAGGGTATTCAATGTTGTTACTGATTCCCAATTTTAAAGTGTTCTGAAGTTCGGCCTGTATGTAACGGCTGACTGTAGTCAAAGAGTTTTCAGTCCATCTCAATCTATTTAGTTGGTTATTGATCTCATGAGAGCCTGAGACAAAAGATCGAGATTCAGGCACCACATGTCTGTAAACCTGAAATTCAAAGGTGAGCATCGAATGGTCACTATTTATGGAGGGGATGATTGCAAAGTTTGAGACATTCTGAAAAAGAGCTCTATCCACGTAGATGGAGTCTTTCGTGGCACTCTGCAACCCTCTCCTCCTTGTTTTATGAGGCGGAAGATCATTTGACAGTGCACCATTCAGCATAACCAGATTCCATGAGTCAACAAAACTTTCCCACATCATTACATGTTCAGAGGACTTAGATGGTTCATTTGCAAAAAGATGTATATTCACGTCCCCAGCAATGATGATATACGAGATGCTAGAGAGAATGGCAATCTGTTCCATCAAAGAACCAAGGTCACAAAAAAAGGAAGCGTTTGTTATACCCATAGGATTCCAATACAAATTTACTTGATCGTTTGTATACATACTACGGTAAGTTGTATGAAAGGGTTTGGTGAAGACATTATTTCTGAGGAGATATTTGAAGAGATATGTGACATGGTTAATAAATCAGACATTGGCCTTCTTTTAGCACCTCGTTTGGCTGGTTGTAGATGTATTTGATGGTCATCCTAAGAGGGGACTGAGGTCAGCCAAGTTTCCTGTAACAGTATCAGATCAAAATTCCCCAGTGTACCTTGCGCGTCATTGAGTGTTTATACCCACGAGTGTTCCAGCTGAGAAATGTTATCTTCTGTTGCGCTGAGGCGGAGTCTAGTTATATTTTGTCAGAGCAGCGACACTTCAGCACATTATGGCAGTTTTGTGATCTTTCAGTCTGGAGCAGTGCACCTGCGTTTTCTGCAGTGTGACTTCCAGCAGGTTGTGACATTGGATGGGTTAGGGAGGTAGAGACGGAATTAGGGATAAGCAGAAACCCTAAATCATATAGAGTTGTCTTAGCCAGCCAAATTGTGTTTAAAATGACACGAGATTTTGTCCATATACGGGCAACACTCAGATCTTTTATGTCTGGGAATTCGATCTGATCGATATCACACGAGGCAATAGCCTCTAAAGCAGGAATATCAAAGAATAATGTCAAAATGCTTCTTCGGTTCATTGCATATGTTGGAAGTTATCCACACGACATAGAATGCATTGAGTTTTGCTTATTGGCTACAGTCATGCCTGTGTTGGCAATTCATTTTGAATCTTGAGGGGACAGTGAGTCTGTGGGGTGAGTGCGTTTAGGACCCGAGGTCTGTTGAATCAAGACCTTAGAGTTGGCCTTTGATACCTCAGAGATGTGAAATGTGTCGAGGTTCCCTTAGAGGGCTGAGAGCATGCAATTTTTGAGACTAACCTAATCAGATGTGAGCTCAGTTAAAGTATTCCTAACGTCAGCAAGAATAACATCATCTTGTTTTCTTATGGGGGAGGCTGAGTAATAGCTAGATTGTTAGTACTTGGTGATAGCCTTACCCCCGGACAACTGGAACCTGTCAGTGTTTTGTGAGGAATGCTAGTGTTTTCAATCTTAGTGGTGGAAAGAGAGAGAGCCACCATAGAATGAGTCTGATAAGTCATATGAGATTGAGTCAGGGTTGGCGCCGACCTGAAATTGACGCATGTAAGAGTCAATGGCTTTCCTAATTTCTTGTCTTTTCTATGTCAGTTTCTTTGGTCCGATTATGATCCTGGCACATTGGATTAGATGGTTATGTGGTGTGTAAGGGCGCAGCCCCCGATTCACATTGAAGTACCTCTGCAGCTTTAATAAGCTTATAAAGTGGAGAATGAATTGGATTTATTACTGAGGAACTGTCTGAAGTTTGCTGCTTTTTTTATTGAGCTATAATAACATATTTTTTGGAGACTGCTTGAGATGCCAAAATAAGACCTTTTTTTGGTTGTGTTAAATTCTTAATGATGTTTTTGTAGCAGAGTTAGATCCAGCTGAGTTTGATCTAATATTTTTGTTTTTTTCACATTTAACTCAGTGGGGCCTTTTTATTTGGAGAATATTGTGTAGGCACTTTTACCAGTGGGTTCTGAGGGCTGGTTCACTGCGCTCTCTAGTGCCACGAATTCAGTTGTCTGATCAGTGATAGGTGGAACATTTGTGTTTTCATCTCGAATGATGCCGCACACATAGGGGACTGGTGGCAGAAGTATGCCTGAGGGTAAGATTTGGATAGGAGTCGCATCGAGTGTAGAAAGCACATCCTCCGTGTTCTCGTACGAAAGACCAACTTCAATGGTCTGTACTGCAACAGAGGTTACCCCCACAGATTTGAATTGTTGCTTTTGGGCCAGAGTGTGCACCACAGAATTATGCCAAGCACACATTTGTGCAAAATGTTCAGAATGATGATTCAATTTGGTATCAAGAGTCTCAAACAGTTTGGCCAGAGACATTAATTCTGTGTTCATGACCTCCAATGTTATTACAGTCATTTTAG
The DNA here is from genome assembly GCF_040938575.1 of Ambystoma mexicanum. Classification (NCBI taxonomy): domain Eukaryota; kingdom Metazoa; phylum Chordata; class Amphibia; order Caudata; family Ambystomatidae; genus Ambystoma; species Ambystoma mexicanum. The sequence continues at coordinate 1,436,206,094 of NC_090935.1, forward strand.
AATTGTGTGATTTTATACAAAAGGAAGAGGAATCAGCTGGAGAGGGAGGTCTTCATGGAGTAGGGGCAATAAATGAGACAGCCAAAGCAGAATCATTTTGACTTGACTGGGGAAACATATCTGGGGAGTTTGATAGATTCTGAGTGACGTCTCTGGCCGAAAAATAGGGCTTTACAGAATGTAATTCAATGATGGCTTCTTCCAAGACATTATTTGGTACAGAGGATTTACCCAGTACAGCTATAGTTCCTGTAAGAGCATTCTGCAATACTACGCTATCGGAAAGAGAACTATTTTGGGGCTCAACAGACAGAGCTTGGGGTATAGTATTGGAGGAATTAGTGTCACACGCAGAGCTCATCACAGTGGGAGACAAGATGATAGTTAGGTGGTTATTTGTCTTCACAAGAGGTTCAAGAAAAGGATCTTTAGTAGACGTTGTGGACTGAGACTGGCAGCCTTCTATAGTTATTGCTTTGTTCATTGGACAATTTTCCAAAGCCAAGTCACGGATATCGCTGGTAGAGGTAACAGCATGTTTCTGTTTGGTAAGTGAACGTTTTTCTTTTTTAACCTGTGCAAATGGAGTCTTGCATAGATTAGACAGGCCTCCACTTTGAATTATATCTTCAGGGGCTGTTGTGTCTCAGAGAAAAAGCGAGTGCGTGTGGGAGACGGCATATCTGATTGCAGAGAATAGATCCCTTTGAGTCTTTGGAACATGCAGCAGAAGGAGATTGAGTAGAAAGAGGTGTGGTAATGGCTCGAAATCGGAGTAATAATAATCCAAGGTTAGAATGGAGAGCAGCATTCACTGAGTACTGCAAAAGAACTCACAATCTTATTCGAATACCAAGGCATGGATAAGACCACAATAGAATAATTCAACAAAGTCTCTTTCAATTTAAAGTTATATCAGGGTATACAGATCAAAGGCTTGCCGCCCGCAGTCCCCAGTCCCCAAAAAAGGTCCAGGCCACCAGATCCTGTAAATATTTGTGAGTGAGTGCCCGTAAAGCTTGGCGGTGTAGTTTGATTTTTGCGGTACTCAGGTCAAAGGCTCACGGCCTGCAGTCCCTGGTATCCGTAACTAGTGTCAATTGAATGTAAACAATATATGTGAATCACTAGTGTCAATGATTATCTGGTTCGGAGGCACTTTTACAATCATTGACTTCTTAAGCTGTGACAGCGTGTTACTTCAAAGCACACAAATAGATAGGTGCTGGTGGCCACAGTTCAGTCCTGCTTTAGAAGTGGCAAAGGAGTGTGGAAGGCAAATAAAGTTCTTTGCTGAGTTAACAAGTCTGTAATGTGTAGAAACTGCACTCAGTAACGTTAATCGTAGGAGTCTTACCCTTGGATCAATGAGATCGGAACCAGTGACCCAGCGTCACAGCAAAACAGCAAAAATAGTGCAATGAAAATAGCGCGCCCTTGACTCGCTGCAGGCTTAACGCTGCAAGGGCGAACGTTCGTTGCTTATGTAGCCCTATTTCCTGTATCGGTGTAGTAGAGCAACACGTTGTTTTAACGTGACAACGTTCTGTTCTTGGTCTCTGCCTTCTTTTGCCTTCGAATGGTCCTTGATATTCACTGTGTGCTCAGCAGAGCAATGCAAGGCAGTGTGGGGCAGCGAGTTTTCAACGCTGAGGAGGAGCCAAATTGAAGTTGGAATTGTAGAGAGCAGCAAAGTCACAGACTTGCACACAGCAATAGACAGCAAAAACAGTGCAATGAAAATAACGTGCCCTTGAATCGTGGCAGGCCTTCCATACAATAGCAGTAATAATTAGCCAACAATAACCTCTTGTCGCACCTGCCTCTTGTTTTACCAAACAATGGCTTCCTCTAGGCTAGTTACACAATATCTGGCTCTTACCAAGATAATTCATAACATTTGGTTATGGTATCTTATATTTGGTTACTGTTTCGTTATAACCTACAGCAGTTTCGTTATAACATAAAGTGATTCTTTACATTCTACGCTTAGAAATTTAGATTACCGTACAATCCGTAAGCTTTAGTCTCCAAGCAACATGACTAATCATGTCAATAAGAGTTTAGGTACTCAAGCTGGGCGCTGTGCCACTCGTAGCCCGTGTGCCATAGGAAAGAGTTTAAGTCCTATGTACACTTGCGAGAAACATTCATAATTGTGATTAGGGAGTACTCGGAGTGGCTATTAGCAATTTCCCCCTGTTTCTGCAACAGGTGGATATTTGAATACCTCATGGAGTCAGGTGGGTCTTTGTTTCATGGATTCGAAAGTCTGTGTGGCGAATACAGCGTGTAGCTTCTCCAAGAAGGTGGCTGTGTTGCGCTCTGTCATTCTTACATGCAGAACCCAGCCTTGCCTCTAAAAATACATAGGTGGGCTCATCATAGAAGTTCACATAGTTGAAAGTTAGGTGCAGGACTTCAGCAAACATGCACATAAAATATAATAACGTAAGCTGCAGCTACAGCAGAATTGGGTAGATGCAGGCACATGTAAGGGGGTCAGACATTAGGAGTACAGCTGAATTGGTAATAGCAGAAGATATGTGAAATACTGCCGGTTTTTACCGACTACATGGATTGTTTAAGTGGAGCAAGGCCACCAATAGTGGCAGACAGGGGCTATACAAGACCATTTACATTTTGAGGTAGCAGTATTAACAACATGCAATAAAAATACTGGAAATGGTGAATAACACATAATTGCATGTTGAAATACCTCCAGCCTTGCAATTGGAGGTATTTCTGCAAATATTTTACTTCCAACCAAAAGGTGGGGCAAAAAATGTTTTGTGTGTTGCTCCCTGCAGAATAAACCTTTTATTTCGGACAAGAAGGGGGGGGGCACTACTGTAACCCACTCATATATGGGCTGAAAAGATGCAGAGCAGCCGTAAAGGAAATGAACAAGTGGGCCTCTCTGATGCACTCTTGGTGCACAATGATAACAATGGTTGTTACATGCTTTCTCCGTGTGACAGCAGCATGTTAAGTGTTGCTGTTCCATGTCTATTTCCACTACTCGAACAATTCTGGAAATGTATTTTATCATTTTAGAAAAAGAAAGACATGGAGTGTTTCTGTAATAACAAGCAGTATTTCGGAAATGTCACATATCTGACATGATTTCACCACCATAGCAACAGTAAAGTCATGCTACATGCAGACACCTCAGAATACCACATTTGGTAAGAAATTATACACAGGTACACACAACAAAGCATCCCAGGCTTGCTGGATAAGAGTCAGACTTTCAAGAAACTGGTAGGCAGCAAATATGTTTTCAAGACCCTCCGTTCTCTGAAGGCCCAGCTACTCTCCTGAACAACTTGTGGAAAGTGAAGCTAGCAAGAGAAGAACACGCCACCCCCTTCAGTGGCAGGACTGTAAACCATGGGACATTTTCAGTTGTGTGTGTGTATACAAAAAAAAAAGTTCATGTGTAAGCAGTTTCACTATGCTATATGTAAGCTTCTCACTACAGTGTATATAGATTCTCAATATATCATGTACATGTTTCAACATGTAGTATACATATTTCAGTGAATATCATACACATTTTAATAATCAATATACATCTTTTGACATGCAATGTACAAGAAGTTTCAGTTTACAGTAGGTCTTGTTTATTATGTTGTAGATGCATTATAATATAAAATGTATGTCTCTTAGGATATTGTCTAAGAACTTTCTCATGATATGTATGCATTTCAACATGTGTATCTATATTATTAGAATGTAGCATGCACATCTCACATAGGTTGCTTACAATGTATGAATTTCAATCTGAACTATATGCATTTCAATATAAAATAGATGCATCTGAATATACTGTGTATATTAGGTATATACTCAGTATATATTGTATATATCTCAGCATACAGTGTATACATTTAAGTAATATATGTAGCTGAATACACAGTATATGCATCTCAAAGTACAATGAGTATATCTCAGTGTATAGGTTTCAATATATAATGTATGCATCTCAGTATACTGTGTGTGTATCTTAGTATATAATGCATGGATCTCAATACACAGTGCATATATTTCAATATATAATGCATTCATCTCCAAATACTGTAAATACCTCTCAGTATCTCAGTATCTCAGCATGCAGTGTGTCTATTTCAATACATAATGCACGTATTTCAAACACATTAACGTTGTATTTATGTTTGCGGTCGCTTCAAAAGCGACCGCAAACATAAATACAATGCTCTTAAAGCTGCGGTTTTATTTCTAGGTTTTCCGGGCTCCTCCAGCCCGGAAAACTTAGAAAAAAAACCTGCAGCAAGTGCTTATTTAAAAAAAAAAATAAATAGCACTTACCGAGATTCAGCTGCAGCTTTTCTGCCTGTAGACTCCGGTCCGGGTCCTCCGAGTTCCGGCACCAATGAAGGAAAAGCCACCCAGTGGTAGCTTTTGTTTACTACAGATGGCTGGCTTTTTCTTCATTAGTGCCGCAAAAGCAAAAGCCAGCACAGTCGGGCATCCATTTCACAAAATTGATGCGCCCATGTGCTTGCTTTTCCAATTTTTGAGCTTGAATTGCTCAAAATTTTACATAGGAACTTAAAAAAAAAAAGTGTGAGTCTATTTGTTTTATTATTGCCCATCTTTTTGGGCAATAAAAATGTTGGGCCAACCATTCCTTTAACTATGGGTTTAGCTTGAATAATAGGAAGCCCCCATGGCATGCCATAGAATGTCGATTGCCCCTAATTATGTTAGCGCCTAGATGCCTACGGATTCAGAGTGCTCTAAAAATGTTAAATACATAAATGACGTGTGAAAGAGTGGAGGGATTCCATTCAAACCATGAAGGTGAGTATTTCCCCGCCCTGCTTACCATCTCTGCTTTGTTTCTGGGCTCATTAGGGGCACTCTGGACTCGTTTCCAACATTTCCTTTGGAAAGTCAGAGCAAGATGGTTTCATGCAAAGAGATGTTTCTTGGGTTTGATGGGCTTCTTCTTGTTTTTACTGAGACTGGTGTCTTGGAGGGAGCAGTGGCAAAAAAGGAGGAGAATTTAGATGAATCAGTTAAATCGTAGTGAAAAGGCAAAGGGCCCTATTCACAGAGCGTTTTCCAATGGGGTTTTGCTATTATAAAACACTTCTATGAATTAGGCCCATAGATTGCTTGCTGGTATATCTGCCCCACAGGAGAGACTTAGGGACTTGTAGTAAGGGGAATATCCTATGGTTTTTCCTTGTGTGTGCACTTTCTTAATACTTGGAAAATAAATGCATAGTGCTCGCTTCTGTGCCATTAGCAGAATGCCATCTCCCTCATATATCACAGGGAGCCATCAACATTGGCCTAGACTAAATACATAAATCCACCAGAGCCTAATGATTGTAATGCCTTTATCAGGACACCCACATTTTAATCAAAAGATAATTATTCGCAAATATGTATATTTGTTTAATTTTCATAAATACTTTTTCTTCACTGAAATCAAGGTCTTATTTAAAGACCCAATAGTACATCCCTGTAGAAATGAAGCAGGTTTCTTAAATCAGCAATGTGGAAAGTAACCTGTTGGATGAACTGCACATATGACAATTGTATGAACATGTCTAGTCAAGCAATTATTGTGCACCTTTGAAAATAATCCAGTGGAAACGGTTTTTTGAACAATCGGCTGAAATGGAAGATCATGTCTATAGCGAGGTTTTTTGAGGGAAAAAGGACATGCTGTATTGTGTTTTTTAAATAATACACTGACTTCCAATATGTAAATGTGTTTGAAATTTATCCTAATACTCAAAGTAATGTCCAAGGGGTATTTTTGTGTTTTTCTGACAACCTAATCAGCCCACCCAAGTCTTGCACTTACCCGGTTCCTTTTCAGGGCTCAAAAGAAGGATACAACAATATTTTCATATGTAATCACCACATTAACTGAAGACTATGGTCCTGCCTTTCATTCAAAGCTGCCTTGTTTACAGGATACATTTTCATTAACATTCAGCATTTTACCTGGGATTAACAATATCTTTACATATTGCTTTCGCTGACCTCCATTTTCTGCTTGTAAATAAATACATTCTTAAAATGAATACAAATTTTAGGAATATACAACTCATTTTACGAGCGCATGAGTGACCCGGAACACAAGATGACACATGCACTATAGACAATTTATTCCATGCAGAGCCCTCCACTTTTTTTCCAAGTGTTTTAAAAAATGGTGTGCAGGACTTGCTGTGGAACAATGTTGAGGTGCCTGAAAAGGTCGGATCCACACAAAAATTCATCCATAAACACTTAAGATAGAAAATGGTATAGAGGGTTCTGGATCCACTGAATACGAACGTCCAGTCGTATTTCAGAATGACCAAAGAAATTTGCAAATGATCACCACTACAATTCATGCTATGACAAATTTCTGCACGCGCATTCATTGTGGATATTCTGAATTATGGACTGGATATTACTATTCTGTGCCCGGAAGCTGCCCTACACAATTGTAAATGACTCACTCTAGCTTATATTTGGAGGACATCTTTGTCGCTCAGGAGTTTCCCACGGATGTAACAGCGCGCAACTGTTTGCTCACTTATCAGTTAACTGCCAGCTTTCCAGAGAAACCACAAATTGTGCTCTATTTGAATCACTCGGGCCCTTATTCACAGAGCGTTTTCCAAAGGAGTTTTACCATTATAAAACACTTCTGTGAGTTAGGCCATAAACCTTTTCAATGAAAATTATACATTTCCTAAACGATGTCAGCCTCCCCCCCCCCCAGCCAGACATGAATAAATTAATAGCTAGGCTGCAAGACCCTCATTGTGAGAACAGGCCTTCACCGGGGTACTCACAGACAGTTTCCCACTGCGGTTTGCTTCTTCACGCTCTGCCAGTGCAATGTGGAAATTATCCTTCAGCTCTTTCCCTGCACTTGCAAGAATCCTAAAAAGCAAAAAAATACATTTCCTGTGATTTCCATTTTCCACCAAGACACTATACATTATGGCACATTTGCATTATCATCTTTGGACATGGATTCTATTAAATTAAGTCTCAATATAATACAGTTGAATTCCTTACTGAAACCACGAGTATGTCAAGCAACTGAGCTTAATGCAAAGGTTTGTGCAAAGAAACCTTGCATCTACATCTCTTTTTTCCACATCTTCATGGAATTGTATTTATTTACAATTCTTCAAAGCGCTACATGCCTGTGGGCCTCAGAGCGCAACAAAACAAGAGGGCAGGTCGATCAGAGAAGGCAAGACGAGCAAATTGAGAGAGAATAGGATTTAATCAGCAGAGTTAAAAATAAGTGTTTTGATGGTCTTTTTAAAGACCGGAAGCAAGGAGGATAGTTTACAAGCATGAGGGAGAGCACTGGGGAGAGCACACCTCAAAGCAGGTAGGAATGGATGGGATAGCACATGTATGGCTGTTACATAGAAAATACGTAAGCATGTGGTATTGTTTCCATGAGTATGACACACAACGGGAAACCCAGTGCATGTGAGATTTTCCCAAATCCAACTCCTAGTAACTGCGTATAATATTCAAACAAGGAGGGACTAAAAGCTAGTGTGTCATACCCCAAAAATACGTGGTCACAGAATGCAAAACATAGAAATAGAAAAGCTAAAAACAAATGCATTTCATACAAATGACCATGATTATGGATTGTTAAGAAAGGCGATAAACAAATGACTCCATACAGCTAGTGCATCAAAACATACAGGCACAAGATACAGCAATCTAAATGCATGTATTTAGTAGCTGAATACATTCATTGAGAGTGGTGTATTTTACAATATAGATTTTATCTTAACTACTTCTCTATATTGTATTGTTCAGTCTGAATTAATTGAGCTGTGTTTTCAATTTGTATTTATGCTTTTCATTTGATGTTATCTGGTGAATATTTATTATTGGTCTTGTCTTGATAAGTTCTATGAATAATTTTTAGCTTTTCTATTTCAGTGTTTTGCAATCTATAACAGATTTGTTTTTTGGCCTTTAGTCCTCCTTCCTTGTTGTTTGTCAATGACATAACATTGTCTTTCGTGACAAATCAGTAAGGAAGCAAGGCCAAAATCAAGGAAAGGAAACCTCTGAAAAAGCATACTGCCATGCATTTGAACCCCTCCAACTGCACTTCATCGGGTGCATGTAATCAACCGCCAGTAAGCTGTATGTTTTTAAAGATTCTATTTTCTGAATGCCAAGGACCCCATCATGCGATCTGAGTTATTGTATGTTCTATGACTGTTATAATGTTAGGACTCTTCTCTTTGCACAATACCTATGTAATGGTGCAAATGATTTGCTAAAATATGTCTGAAAGTACAATTGACATCTTTGAGGAGCTAGTTATAAAGGATATAAAATAATTAAGAACGAAAATCAAGTATGAGCAAAATAATCTCAATATTGAACAACATGAATTTGAGAAAAATCTTTAAATTGATACTATTATCATGAACCATGAGTCTGATAAAGGTGGATGGGTTGCGATATGGGGCACATATCTTTAAATAAAGAAGCCAACAATCAATTGCAAGGCTCTATGTTGTGAGTTGGTTGACGGGGGAATACTTACAGATATGAAAATAACGTATGATAATTTGCTAACTGATTGGAAACCACGAAATCTACTGGATTGGGAAGATGCAATATTTCTGAGATGCGATTATCCAGTTACCCCAAACTTGCATTTTCTACCAAAAGTTCATAAAAACATCATCAACCATCAATCAGGTAGATCAATGTTTTTCCTTTAATAATTCCTTATTGAAGGCAACTTTCAAATGTTTTCCTCGATTTTTACATCCTTGTGTTAACCGTCTGAACTCATATATTTGAGATACAGCAAATTTACTAGATAAATTACAAGGAGCCACATGGGAATATGGTTATGTTTTAGTTTCCCTAGCTGTTGGATCTTTGTGTAGACATATACACGCATATGGGCTACAAGCTTGCAAATACATCTGGATTCCAGGTCTGTAAGTTTACAAACAACAAAATGAAATGTTGATAATCATGCTGAAGTTTTGTTTAAGGTGTAATCATTTTATGTTTGAAAATAAACATTATTTATAGGCAGATATGTGGAACTGCAATGGGTTCATCCATGGCCCTTTCCTATGCCAATTTATATATGGGCTGGTGGGAAGAAACACTAGCTTGGTCTGGAAAACATGGTAAATATGAATCTCATATTTTACATTGGTTCCACTTGAGTGTTGGCCTATTTATCATTTTGAATGTCTCTACTTAACGTCTACATGAATATGTGAATCATGTAAACATGAATTAACTGAATTTGAAATGAACAGCAACCTATAATTTAAAAGAATACATTGTTTTAGATGTAAGATTTTAAATTGTTGATAAGTAAGGTATACAGAAAACCTAGTATTTCACATTACATTTTGTATGCAAACCTTTATCAAATAAGTATAATAAAAATGGAACAGTTACACTGAGCTCTCCCTAAGTAATACTAAGGAACAGGATTTAAAACTTGAAGCAATGAATATTGGAGATTGTTTCATAGTGCGTGTATACACGCGTCTTTTAATTGAAAGAGGGAATTCAAGAGCAAAATCATGAAAAAGAAGTTATCTTTTTGAATTGGCACAATCATAAACAACAAACTTCACAAATTATATTTATATCTAGAACGAATGCTCAGTCTGACACTATTAGATATATTTTACTGAAACATTGGTTGATTCTTCAAAGTGATAGGGACTTATATAATACATGTTTATATGTACGTAATACATTTCTATCTAATACAATATGAAGTTATCAAAAAACCACTTTTCCCAAAGCACAAACTTTAAAGGAATTGGTATCACAAGGTATGTTAGGCAAACAGAAATGTTATGATAATTGAACCTCTAGAACAAATGTTTTTTATAAATGTAAACAGTGTAAAATATGTGAATTTGCAAGCTCTACTCATTAGTTTAAATATCAGAACAAGTCAAGAACATGGAATATAAAACATGCAATTACATGTTTAACATGATTTGTAGTGTATGTAATTTTATGCCCAGGTGCATTTATATATATATTGGCTCAGCATTGGTTCTTTTAAAACTGTGAATTCTGCAACTGTATAGATCTATTAAAAAGAAAGAGATGATGTATTCATTAGAATTACATTATGTTTTGAACTAGATTAAATTATTTGCTACTGCACCTATTCCTTCGAAAATCCCAATGATTACAGGATTGGGGACCAATGGAACCAAAGGGACAGAATTCGGCTGAGGTGCTATCTGTCTTTCTAAATTGAGTATAATATAGTTTGAATAAGTAATTGTGATGCTGGAAATGCATCGGAGGGACAGGGCCTCCGTATTCTTGTCCTTTAATGCTTTTTATTGTGTGTTCTGTCGTGTTTTCCACGCGGGAGTAACTGTGGGACTCCTGGCGGTGCAGCTCTCTCTTTTGGTTTGGTGTACAGACCCATGGGATACCCTTATGGCACCCGTGTGTAGGGGTACAACCCTGCGCCCCTAGTGTTTGTTTTTGGGCACCTGTGGGTGGCCCACAGAGCACGGTACGGGCCGGTGGCAGCTCCGTGCTGAATTGACTGGTGCCCTGAGCATCCTCCATTTTGGGATGCCCAGGCCCTGTCATTGCAATCGGTAGATTCCTCATGGAGACAAGATGGCCCCTGTGGCCTCTTGCCCTGCATCACCTGTTACCTTGATCCTCCCGAAGTCCTGGGAAGCCCTGACTTTGTCCCTTCCCCCTGACTGGCTGTTGGGTGGAAGTTCCATATATGGTACTATGGGGAAGTGCCAACCAGACTGGCAGGAACCTTCCCAATGACCGTAAGTTGTGGGTACACCTGTGGGTGGGACCTGGGTGAATGGAGTGTGTGACAAATATGCACTTCTTGTTCTGGATGTCTAGTTTCTGGTGTTTGACACAATGACTGAGACAGCCCTGCCCGAAACTGGTATGAATGCAGTGGGGAGTGTTGAATGGCTGGGTACTTGTCCCAATACACATAACATGTTGTGAGTGTTTGGAGAGAAGTGAATGGCCTGAATGCACTATGCACCTGATTGGCTGCCGGCCTACATGAATACCCTTCTGACCGATTGGTTGCCTGAGTGTGACCCAGCAGAATGAATGGGAGATCAACTAGTATATCTGGGCGCCTCTCACTGCTAGAATTCATGTTCAGAAGCTGAAGTCCACTACGACAAGTAACTGGAGTAAACCTGAAGCTTAACCTTGAAGCCCTGCTGGAAGAGGAGAATTGCCGTTGCTCTTCTTCATCAATCTGAAAGCTGCTGTGTCCCCAAGGACTGACCCAGAGAGGACCTGGTAAGGCGCCCTCTTCCCAAGCTACGAGGGACCATCGTGCACCAGCTGATCTTTGCCAAAGCTCCCTGGTAGACAGACCTAGGACAGGCTGTCGGACGGAGACGGGGACTGCCACAGAATCTCAAATAGAAGCATCCGGACTGTTGTCTGCCACCGTCGACGACCTTTGTTGCCGACTGGAGCCGCCATGCTCCCGTTGCCTAAGAACATATGATCCAATGTCGTTCTCGTCTGCACCGCCGCCCACCTTTTCCTGCCGCAGAAAGCCATGCCGTCAACATGCCGAGGAGCATCCGCCGGTGGGTTTCTCACAACCCAAAAACCACAGAGACGCTGACGACTTGACGCCCTTGCTGGGCCACAGTTCTTCAAACTCTTTGCAGTCCAGAACTATCGACATCGAGGTGCCCCGCACACCTCTTCCTTGTAGGACGTTTACGCTTCCCCGTCGACAAGCACCGCTAGGAAAGAAGCTGCCACTTCACCACCATAGTTCACCCTGTTCTTCACCGGACGTTCGACGACCCGTGACTCCTGCCTTAAAGGGAGGGCACTCAAGAAGGGCCATCGATGCCCCGACGAGAAACGCTACAACACCAGGTACTTTGGGGTTGCAGAACTATTGGAAGGGCTCTTGTGAACAATATATGGACTGGGCTGGTGATATATCTTTATTCTACAGGTTGCCCAGGTGGGGCGAGATCTCCACACAGAACTGTGTCTCGATACCAGGGCCAGTATTCTGCCAATTGTTCTAACCAACTGCTTTCCTCTTATATCTTTTGTTGTTTTCCTTTACAAACTGATTTGTGTGACATTTAACTGTACAGTTGAAGCACTTTAAAGAGATCTACTAGTAATTTTGGAACCGCTTAGAACTGTATATTTGCCATTATAGATAATTTAGCACAAAAAGAGTTATCGTGATATTGTACATAACCTGGAATATTTATTATATAAAGACTGTTGGAGTTGTGAGGAGAGTTGGAGTCTGCAGGAGTCCCTGCATTCTTTCTCCCCTGTCTACTACAAGTGTGGGAGGACTTAAAAACTCTCACCCAGAGCGAAGCGGTGATCGGAGTTGTGAGGAGAGTTGGAGTCTGCGGGATCCGCGGTGAGCAAGTAAGTAATGGACCCTAACGTGAAACCCTCATGGCAAACAACGCACTCAGAGAGGAAATGTGGCAGAAAGGACCAGCCTGATGATCCAGCCAATGAAATGGACTCGGAGCAGAGCTGCCGCCAGCTTAGAAGCACCAAAAACACATCAAAGGTGATTAATGCAAAGGACCTCCACAGCAAAGTCAGACCCCAAGCCGTACAGATGACTGAGGGAGAAACTCTAGAAACTCAAGAAATACAGGACAACAACCGAGACAGCCGAGACACAAGCCACTCACCCTCACGTGATGCGTGCAGCGCCCAGTCAACTGCCAACATGGCGAGTGGGTCTCCGACGGGGGCGGCTGAAGGGTGGCCTCTGTCGGACACTGTGCAGTGCTGCACAGCAAAAGATGCCACCAGTGGGGATGCCAGTCCGCCGGCATTCGTGTCTCCTGCTCTTCCTGGATCTGCGCTGGAGCCGGAGACCACGTTGTAATCGAAGGGGGAGGAGCTAGTTCTTCACGAGAGCCGAAGCCCTCTGAGCACAGCCGGCAAAGCTGCCGAAAGGAACAAAGAAAGCCCGCTCGTAGTGGACGCGGAAAGTTCCGATTCCATCCACGAAATCCACGAAGCGGTAAATCCTAATCAGAACCTGGATCACCATACAGAAAATAAGAAAATGCGTATCATGGCTTTGGTGCACACGGAGCCTAGGTCTGCACAGAACATGGTGGCCGTGTGCATAGAAAGGAGCCTACAAAAGCCCATAAGTGACAATCAAGACCAGAAAAAAGTCTCTGTCACTGCGCAAACCACTGAGGAGAGTGACGACGGTGTAGAAACCAACGAGGATGAAAACACAGAGTCTGTCTCGGAACCAGAGGCCAGTCAATTGCCGGTAAAATCAAACAAAAAAAAGAATGGCATTAAAATCATGACACAAAGAAAAGTTCAAGCTAATATCACAAACTTGAAAATGCATAAGAAAAAACAAGAAAATGGCGAAACAAAACCGGCAAAGGGGAAAACAGCAGCGAACAGGCACCAGAAACCCTATGAACGAAGCGCAGCACACCCTGATGTCGGGCACTCTAAAGCATTCTTTTGCAACCATCAAAAACCCAAATTAGACATAGAATCAGAATTGTCTGACGCAGAAATCCTAGAAGCTGTCCCGGATATTACTCCAGTTAGAAAACTTCGCAAAACTGATCGAGTGCTGGATCAAGATCCAAGCCCACCAGCAGGTGAAGCTCGTCCCCGCCAGAGTTCACCAGCAAAAAGTAAAAACAGACACTAACCAAGCGCAAAGGGAGATCAACATTCCATCTACCCCCGTGAGGAACCAATTGGGCTGGGGCAAACAAGGGGACGAGACTATACCGCCAAACAAAGCAATCCAACAAACGGAGAGGCAGAAGGACGTTTAACCCTCCGGGAGGAGGTAACAAGGCAACAGGACCAAACACCAAGAGTCGGAAGTCCACCACCCAAACAGGTGGATAGAATGAAGGCCTCACAGAGGAGTGACCACCGCCTTGACTGGATTAAAATCCACCTCAGTACGAGCCAAAAACCATCGACCCCAGTCAGAACGGGGGTCCATGACCGGAAGAAATACCCGGGTCAAGGGAGCAGAGGATCAATAACACTGAACACGTCAGAGTACGAACAGTGTGGAACACACTCAAGGGACAACGCGACCTTGGAGGGGTCACGAACTCCGGGGAGACCAGTGTTAACGATACCGTCTCCTAAAACCAGACGGCTAAGCGAAATATCTTCAACAACGCTAAAAGATTCACCAAGCAAAAAACCCGACATGTTAACGGTCATGTCAGCTATTACGATCACCTTAGCCCCATTCTGCAAACTTTACGAGGCTATAAAAGATGGAGTACAAGACAACACCTCGATTCTTGCAAGCTTAACGACAAAAATGACCTACATCGAAGGCTACATCACTGCCCTAGAGGAAAGAAATAACAACCATCACAAATGCTGGGGAAAAAAAGTAGAAGACCTGAAAAAGCTAGTAGAGTCGCTGCAAGCACAGAAGCAAAACCAAAAGATAACGGAGAAAAAAGACCAGGGCCAGAGTGATGCTAGAGAAATGCTGAAAGAACCAGACGCACCGCATGAGACAAAAGTAAAGGCAAAAGAAAAAAGCGAGGCCACACCTAGAACGAGCTCCACTCTATCAGTGAAACCGGGAGCACCAAAACACCCCGCCATAAGAACCCCGGTGGTACTAAAAGTAACAAGCAAAGAACCGGCGCCCACAACGTCATGAGCACTCACCGGAGGTAACCAAGAATCGAAGAAGTCAAACCAGAAAAAAATCAACTCAGGAAAATGAACTTCTGGAAGCCGTTAGACCAACGAAAAAGGTGGGAAACACGAACAGCTCCCCGAGATCAGTAGAATATTTCTTGAAAGAAACAGATTTGATGAACCTCTCGCAACATTGGGAAGCCATCCCTGGTGATTTAGATCAGGAGGTGTTCATCATCGAAAATAAAAAAAAAAATAACGTCAGCACAAGATCCTGTAACATGCAGAAAAGAAGTGGCTAAAGATCATGGAAAGAAGGATCAAGTAGCCGCCAAAGAGCCCCAAGAACCAATTTCACATATCCACGAAAATAAGAAACAGCAGAGTAGCAAGGCAGATAGCAAAGAAGACAGGCAAAGACCAAGTAGGCACGCTACCCCAGAGCAAAAAAGAGAATCGAAAAAAGCAAATGGACAGCAAAGCAAAAATACAAGGACAGAAGACGCAGAACGCACGTTCAAAGTAGAACAAACTAAAAAGATCGAAGGCTACAGGATTCTGAATAGGAAAACTATTCTAAAAATAACAAGTAAAACAACCACACTGAAAGGCATCAAGTCAGAAGACATTAAATTAGTCGAACCTTATCACAGAGGAAACACAGCAAAGGCATACCTTCATGTCAAGGCAGCAGGAATCCAACATATAAACTCAAAAGCAATCAGAGAAATGGAGCAAATCGGCTTCACATTATCAGAAATAAAACCATCAAGCATTAAAGACGACAAAGCGTGCCATTCAAAAGGCATGGAAGAAGGGAAATATCGATACACATCCAGGACAGAAGAGTTATACCAAGCAAATCGGACAGGCAAAGAGTGGGGGGGGGAGACAAACTTCTCTGCGAACAGGCACTCCCTTCAAGAGGACCTACACTACTGTCGTCGCCAGTCCAGCTATGATAATGAAAGCAAGAAGCCACACGAACAGACAGAAATACATGAGAGAGAAAGATATGAGAAAGGACAGCGCAACTACAATGCATGGTCCAGATCAGAGAATTACCACAGGCAACTCATCCACAGTCCAAAGAGTATCACACACAGGCAGTCAACCAAGAAAAGTTGTGATGGAAACGCAGGAAAAACAAAAGCGGCGACAGCATCTCAAGGCCCGTGGTCGTGGCTAAAATCAACCCTGATCCCGAAACCACAGAGATAGCAACGGAAACGGACCCCAGTACCAACTCCCATAGGATCAGCCAATACACCTACAGATGCAGTTATTGAAAGACATACCTTGGGATGATGGAACACGAGAGGTCACGCACATTTGACAACTGCGGGCAACGTTGATCTAGGCAGACTGGACATCGTATGTTTCCAAGAGACATGGCTGTTAGAAAAACCGACCCTAGATAGATTTGAAGTAGAAATATCCCCGCCAGTAAAGGGCCTGCAGTGCCGCCCATCTTCGGGACTATTGACAGCAATAAAAATGGGTTCAGGTCTCACTACACCAAGGAAGCTAATGGAATCATATGAGATGTTGGTCATATTGACAACATGGAGCCACCAAACTGCAGTGCCGGAGCAGGAACACACTACCCAATTAGCAATAATAAATACATATTGGAACCCCCAACAGATGACAAAAGCCTACTGTATGAAAATGGGGGAAACAATAGATTGGATCTACTCGGAGTTCGAAAAGATCAACGTCATTGTGTGCGGCGACTTGAACGCCGATCGCACTGGACCACAATTTAACGAAAAAGAGCGAGCGACACAAGGGAACACTGTTAAACGAGGAAAGGCCTGAAGGTCTGTCGCCAAACCAAAGAATCTGCACAACATCGTAACATTGTTCCCTAACCAAGTTAATATTCCGACTTGGGAAAACCTGAATTCTAAAGCCACCTTGGACTATATCTATGCTTCCCAAGGTCTTTTGCTCAGTATTCTGGAGTACAAAGTCCAAAGAACTACGCATAGTGACCATAACCTCCTGATTTGTGCATGGCAAGGAAAGCAGCCAGCAACTCAGACATACAAGTTCAACGTGGAGGTCAACAACCAGCAATCCCGGTTATGCCTGACTGAAGCCGAGATCCTAAAGCTAACTTTGAAATACGGGCAGCTCGATGAAGCACACACACCCGATGGTGGGGTAGAGCATCCAAACTATCTGCCCCTACTGCTCCCATACAGAAGACATGTCTCCGGTAAACAGATCAAGGCGGCGCGACCAAAGCACGTCTACGACAAACTGATAGTCGAAAAGAGGAAAGTGGTACGGAAATCGAAGAGAACTGCAAAGAAAACGAATACAAAAGAAGCACGAGAAAAATGGCAAATTGAAACCAAGGCGTATAAACATTGGCTAAAACATCACAGACTTCTTTTGTACAAACAAGACGCCTAAAAGATGCTGAGAAGTCTAAGCACAAAAAAAAATCGAGTGACTTCTGTGCACTAATTAAAACAATGAACTCGCCCTTATCCACAGAAATTACGAATGCGGTGTCAGAAGAAAAATGGGAAACATACCTGGCAGCCCAATTCGACCTCCTACAGGGGAGAGCACCTGAGGAAGACAAAGACACCACAGCACCGTGGGTTGACGTTATCGAACATGGTCGATATTAAAAATGCCATCAATAAACTCAAAACATCGAGAGCCCCCGGCCCAGACGGGTTGACCAACCTAGATCTGAAACAATCACTGAAAGCTTGGGCGGGCGCAATCGCTAAATCTTTAGCCACTGCAGAATTACAAAAATGATTCCTGAAACCTGGCTAAAGGCCATAATTGTCCCAGTATATAAAAAAGGTGGCAGAGAGGACCCGGAAAGCTACAGACCTATAGCACTCCTGGGCCTTGTGGTGAAAATCTTTGCAACACAGTTACTAGACCACCTCAGAAGCTGGGCCAAACTGCTCCTTGCAGCGACATCTTCCAAACAGGCTTCCAGAAAAACGGAAGCACCACTATAAATATCTTACTGATAAACATCCTGAAGGCCAAAGTCAGAGAAGGAGCTCCAAGAGAGTATCTTGCATTTGTAAACCTGTCGAACGCCTTCGATAAAATAGACCAGGCAAAATTGTGCGCCAAGTTAAACGACCGGAAATGTCCTTCGTCGATTTTGAACCCTATAAAAGCATTACACGCCAATACCAAGATCAGGGTGAAACTAAACAAGCAAGGAGTACTGTCAGAGGAGATCCCGGTTAGGCGAGGCGTCAAACAAGGATGCCCCTTAGCTTCAGCCCTCTTTATTGCCTTCCTCAGGGACTACCAAATCGACGAGGAAAAAATAAGAGCATTCCCACCAAAAATCGGGAAAGTAAATATATCACGACTCCTTTATGCGGATGACGCCATCATCATCCACCAAACACAAATTGGCCTACAACGTAAATTAACAAACCTGGCAAGATATAAGGAAGAGAACAATCTGGATATTAATACAGCAAAAACAAAAGTACTAGTCTTAGCCAAAACAACAAAGAAGTCACCTAGACCGCCTAAACGGTTTCTGGAAAAAAGAAAAATTGAAGTTGTCAAGGAATTCAAATACTTAGGGGTGACCATCGACGGGTCGGCCAGAGACAAAGCGATGGAAGAACAGCTATGGAGCAAGGTGAAAATACTAATAGCACAAACGAGATCGGTGGATAATAAATTTGGTAAATTCTCACTGTTGCCATCTATCAACTTTTATAAGGGTAAGGTCCTCCCGTCGATTATCCATGCCATGGAAGCATCATTAAACATCCCAAGTACGATATGGCAGAAGCTAGAAGGCCACGTCTGGAAATCGGTACTGGGCCTACCAAAGTCGACATCCATGCCCGCGATTAGACGAGAACTGGACCTCGTTTCCTTGGCCTCGTTGGTAGAGCAAAGCAAGATGAGACTATTCAGAAAAATCTTGATGGCAGATACCTTGCCAATCTACAACATAATTGCAGAATATCTCAAGAGTGGCACATGTAAGGCTCTCAAGAACTTGGCGGCAAGGCAGCAAGATATCCTGAGAGAAATAGCCTGCTCGGAAGAAGTTCTGATAACCAACCCAGACCGAGTGAAATTGAAAATGGAACTGATGGACTGGATCACGACGATCGACGCAGCTAGCGCCAACAAACTATTGGCTCATCTCCCACTGACATTCAACAAAGTCAAGAAACCTCAAAATTACTGCATGAAATTCCCAAACAAAGGTATGCGAGGTATGGTCCTGAAGGCCAGACTCAATTTGCTGATGACACATGAAATCCTAGCTATCCGCTCCCCGTCAATGGACAACAGTTGTCGTCTATGCGAAAATGAAGATTAAGTGGAAACTCTGAAACATTAAGTGCTCCAGTGCCCTAAGCCACAACAAAACAGAGACACATATCTTCAACCTTGCTTGCAAGGGGCAGTAACGCTGGATGAAGAAGCTGTGTGAACAGGCTAATCTCGGGAGAGACAACACGATGGACACTGAAAATGGTGAAGCTAATAGAATCAGCCTTCACAACGATAAACCATCTTGGCATACCCAGAGGGCCACTCTAAGTCGGACAAATTTCCGGCCTCTACACTCCAGTTGAAGAGGGAGACAATGGTTTTTTAGAACTTGGAAGGTGACAGGACTTTACACAGTAAAGCACGCTTTGTTTGTGAATCTTCAAGTCTCGAAGACCCTTGTAAAAATTACAAAAAACCTTTTTGATTAAAATGTAAGTAATAAAAATAATTTAAAAAATATATATATAAAGACTGTTTTAACTAATACAGTGTGCGGACATTCCTTTGTGGATGCTTGGGGACTACACTGTACTTAATAACCAGCCTGCATCACCTCCTGAGAAGCTAGGCCTTGATTGCTCGACCATGTACCAATAATAGAGAATCTTAGCTGGGGTCCTCTGTGCCTCTCCTCTGCCATATCGAGAGCAGGAGTACAGACACCCCCCTCCGATCTTTACAACTGGTGGCAGCGGTGGGATGCTTATGGTTTTAAGAATCATTGTATAACCGTACCACTTAAAAGGATATCTGCACTTTGTTAAATTGAGGTTTAGTTGTGTACAAGATAACTGCATTACAAGCAATGGAATCTATTGCGAATGGTAAATTGACTCGGATGAGCCTAGAGGCTCTCCAGAGTGCCTGTGAAGCCATGGAGTTAGACTTTGTGGATAAGTCTAGGGCTGAGCTGATAGCTTCCCTGGTGGACTACCAGACTGATGGTGAAACTCTTGAAGGGGGGGATGCAACCAATGAGGACTCTGCCTCTGGGGTTTTTGCTGAATCTGATTCTGGTAATGTCACCATTCCTGCTGCCTCTGTTCCGAACCCCAGCACTGCTCTTCAGAGGGAAGCCTACAACGGACGGGAACAGTTAGCCTTTCAATACAAAAGGTTGGCAACTGAAGCCGAGTTGAAGAAAGAGGAGTTGGCACAG
Organism: Ambystoma mexicanum; assembly: GCF_040938575.1. Classification (NCBI taxonomy): domain Eukaryota; kingdom Metazoa; phylum Chordata; class Amphibia; order Caudata; family Ambystomatidae; genus Ambystoma; species Ambystoma mexicanum. Next base: position 1,436,226,264 of record NC_090935.1, read on the forward strand.
CAAGTGATGCTCAAGGATAGGGACACTGAGCACCAAAGAATCCAGCTAGAGAAAGCTGGAGTGGAGACTTCAGCTAAACCAGTTGAGAGTGGCAGGTCCCCAGCCACCAAGTTTATGAAAGATTTGGTTGGTGTGTTTGTGGAGGGTTCTGATATCCTCCAATGGATTGACGCGTTTGAGATGGCTTGTGCAATTCATGATGTTGATAAAATAGATTGGGCTAAGTGTTTGTTAAGCAGAGTGCCTCAGACTGGATATGACTGTATTCTGAAACTGAGTGTGGAAGAAAGGGGTCAGTATGAGTGCATGAAGTCTGCTTTGATTGTCAAGTTTGGCAAGACACCTACCCAATACCTTAAAAGGTTCAGGGATTTTAAGAACAGAGAGAATGTGTCTTGGGTTGACTGGGTGAGTACTGCACACCAGAACATGATGGGGTGGATTGATGGTTACAAAGTGAAAAGGTTTGTTGAATTGTCCCACCTTTTGTTTTTTGAGCATTTTTCGGAAGCCTTTTCACCAGAGCTGCATCAGTATGTTGCTGACCAGAACATTTTGGACCCCTTTAAGCTGGCTAGGTTGGCTGACAAGTGGGTCTCCCTTCAGGTGTCCCTAAGGACTCCAGTGGGAAGGACAAGGACAAAGAAGGACAAAGAAAAGGGGACCTCTCAGAAAGCTGAGGAGTCCCAGAAGCAATCACAGTTTGGTAAACCAAAACCTTCCTCTCCTAAGACCCAAAAATCTCATGAGGATAAGTCATCTCTGGGTGGGAATAAGAGTAGTGGTCCGCCTGCTGTAAAGCAGGGTCCCAGTGGTTCCAGTACCGTACCCCGCACTCCCGGCACTTGTTGGGATTGTGGGGCTCTGGATCACAGAAGGGGTGACCCCAAGTGTAAGGGAAAGGCACTTGGGGTAAGGGTAACTCAGGCATACAGCCTGGACTCCATGTCTGAGGTGGAGGCCACTGCCCTCCCCTCCTCTACAGGGATCACCTTCGGTGCTCCTGTAGAGATTTTCTTAGTGTCCCTTGGGGCCTGGGACCAGTACGCAGACGTACTGGCGACTATCCCACAGAACACCCGTAGGTTTTTGGGAAGTGTCCTCTTGAATGGCCAGCCTTCTACTGGTTTGAGAGACACTGGGGCAAGCATGACAGTGGTGGACAGGACCCTGCTCAAGCCAGAGGACTATGTAGATGCTCCTCTGAGAACCACCAGGTTAGCTGGTGGGCCTCCTAAATTATCACCTGTAGCCATAATCAACATCACCATTGGGGACAAGACAACAAAGCTTCCGGTCCTGGTTCAGGACAACATGCCTGCGAACATTTTGTTAGGCAACGATTTGGTCGAGTTGGGGATGATCATGGATGGTCTACCCATGGCTGCTGTGCCGGTCACCCGATCGCAGGTCACACAGTTTCCAGGCTGCGAGCACGGTACCCTCGCCGACGGGGAAACCCAAGGCGCGAAGGAAATGGAACAGTAAGAAGGCCACCTCTGTGGAGGGGACTCCTGTTCTTCCTGCTGTTCCGACAGAACCCATTGGGATCCATGCTCCGAATGGGCTGGGTCCAGTGGTGAACCCCATCTCAACTCCTGTGGGAGAAGAGCCAGAAGACTTTCCTGTGGGAGAGGTACTCAACCCGGAGTACCACCCTGACCTTCAATGCTTGTTAGCTGAAGGGGGACCCTCCCGGGCGGACTTCTGTAGGGGACAGAGAGAGTGCCTGAGGAAACAGGCCCTGTCCCAGGCACAAGGAGAAGTGCCTAGGACATTCCGGATTTATTGGGAGGGTGAGCTCCTTGTTAGTGAGCCCACTAAGCCTGAACCTGATGCCCTCATGAGGTTGGTGGTACCCCAGGTTTACAGGCCTTTCCTGCTGCAGTTGGCGCATGAGGTGCCCTTAGCTGGTCATCTTGGTACCAAGAACACTAAGCAGAGGCTCTCTGCCAATTTCTACTGGCCCTGAATGGGAGTAGAATTGGAGTCCCACTGCAGGACCTGCCCAACTTGTCAGTTGTCTGGCAAGACTGAAGGCAGAGTCACTGCCCCACTGCAGCCATTGCCAGTGGTAGGCACACCGTTTGAGAGGGTGGACATCGACATTGTCGGTCCCCTTGACCCTCCCACATCAGGTGGACATCGGTTCATCCTGATCTTGGTTGATCATGCCACCAGGTACCCGAGGCTATACCCCTTCGGACTGTTACTGCCAAGATGATTGCCAGAGCTCTCCTGGGCATTTCCAGCCATCTTATGATATATGATATGATATGATATGGCATTTATAACGCGCCTATACACAAGTGTTTCAAGGCGCAACGAGGCAAAGGAGGGGAAAACAGTGGAAGACAGACAACGATCCTACTAGGCCAGGTGTCATTCAGATCGCGCAAGTGCGAGCGTAGGGAGAAAGGGAAGAATGCAAGGGGAAGGGAGAGGGGAAAGTGCAGTGCAGTACATGTAAGAAGAATAAATACGATAAATAAAACAGCCTGATGGTGGCAAGTGCAAGGTAAGAGCAGACATAAGTGCAGGTAAGGGGACTGAAGGGATTTCAGAACCAGTCCCTAAGTGCAGGGGGTTGCCAGGGAGGCAGGGCAGGTGAGCAAATGGTGGGACCTGGCCCCAGGATCAGAAAGGGTGGCCAGGTAACTGGTGAAGAATCGGCAGGGAAATTCAGCAGGGGAGAGAGGCAGAGAAAGCGGAAGTAAAGAGGAAGGTTTTGAGGTGTTTCCGGAACCGGAGATGGTTCTCCTCGAGTTTCAGGGAGGCAGGAAGTCTGTTCCAGAGGGAGGCCCCAGCCGAGGAGAGAGATCGACCACCAACTTGTTGCTTGGAGAAGCGGCTAACCCTGAGGGAGTTGGAGGCAGATGAGCAAAGAGCCCTTGTATTCCCTAAGGAGGTTGGCTCTGACAGAGGATCCAGCTTCATGTCTAGTTACATGAAAACCATGTGGAAAGAGTGTGGGGTAACCTATAAGTTCCCCACCTCTTACCATCCCCAGACCAATGGTCTGGTTGAGAGATTTAATAAAACTCTCAAGGGCATGCTAGGCGCTTTGGAAGAGCCTCCAAGGAGGAAATGGGATCTCCTCCTGCCATGCCCGTTGTTCGCTTACCGAGAGGTACCTCAAGTACTATTGCTACTCTCTACCGGCCCCCCAGGCAAATCACCTCCTTTCTCTATGACCTCTCCTCCTCCTTTCCAGCCTCAACCACTCAACTCCTCCTCCTTGGTGACCTCAACATCCACCTCGATTCTCCCTGTCCCTCATCTCTGCTCTTTTGCAACCTCTGCGATTCCCTCTCCTTCTCTATCCTCCCCTCTGGCCCGACGCACTCTGCAGGACACACACTTGATGTCTTGATCTCCTCTGGCCTCCCTCTCTCTATCCCTCTGACCACTCCTCTTTCCTAGAGTGACCACTGCCTTCTCTCCTCCCATCTCTCACTCTCTTGCCCCCAAGCCAACCCCACCCCAACACTGCCACTTACTTTCTCAGACATCCGACCTATGAAGCGTGTGTCAGCCGAGGCTTTCGCTGCCACCTTCTCTGCCCCTCCTCCTCTGGCTGACTCACACCCCGACACAACTCTGTCCCTTCTCTACTCTTCTATCTGTGATACTCTTGATGCTCTTGCCCCTGTCGTGAGGATCCGCTTGAAGTCCAAAGCTAAGTGCAATTCCTGGTATGACTCTGACCTAGCTACACTTAAACATAGGTGTAGGGCGGCTGAGAGGAAATGGAGGGCTTCTTGTTCATCCTCTGACAAACTGGTCTGTCGCCTGCTCCAAAGGCAATACCGACTCTCTGTCTGCACTAAGAAGAGAGCCCACATTCAAGCCGGTGTCTCTGCGGCATCTAACAACTTGGCAAAACTCTTTAAAATGTGCAAGGAGCTTGCCAACCCTGCGACAGTATCCACTCCTCCTCTTGCCTCCCAGGCTCTCTGCAATGCCCTTGCCTCGCACTTTATTTTAAAAACCCAGGGCATTCTGTCCACCCTCTCCTCCCCTGCGCTCTTCATTTCCTCTCAGTCTGTGCTTGCAGACCCCCCCTTTAACCACCCCCCACCTTCCTTCTCTTCCTTTCCTATTTTCTCCCCTGATGAGGTCGCTAGACAAGCCTGATCTATGAAAGCCTCGTCAAAACAGGTTCATCCCTGTTCCTTTAAAACCATCAAGGACCTCATAGACCCCTCGCTGCAGCCCTTGCCAACTTTTGCAACCACTCCTTTGCCTCAGGATCTTTCCCCTCCTCTCTGAAGCACTCCCTTGTGCATTCTCTTCTCAAGAAACCCACAGCTGATCCTTCCTGTCCGGCTAACTATTGCCCAATTTCCCTTACCCCCTTTCTGGGCAAAACTCCTGGAAAAGATGGCCATCTCTCAGCTTAACCTTCATTCAGATTCTGACCTCCATGACCACCAGTCTGGCTTCAGAGCAGCCAGAAGCACGGAAACTGCTCTCCTGAATATCCGTGAAGGTCTGCTCTCCAACCTGGACTCCAACCTTCCATCTGTCCTCATCCTTCTTGATCTCTCTTCTGCCTTCGACACGGTCAACCACACCATCATGCTCAACCGTCCCCGTGATAACCTGGGTATCACTGATCAGGCTCTGGGCTGGCTGACCTCTTTCCGCTCTGATCGACCCTCCCAGTCCAACTGGGGTCCTTCCTATCCTCTATCTTCCTCTCTACCTATGGGGTTCCCCAGGGGTCTAACCTCTCACCCTGGCTCTTCAACCAATACCTGGCAACTCTCGCCCACTGCATTGCCATTTTCTGCTCAAATTTCCAGTGCTACGCTGATGACACTCAACTCATTTTCCAGCTGCCCTCGGCCACCTCCTCTCCCTCTCTCATCTCTGACTGCCTTACTGCCATTCAAGATATGGTGTGACGCCAATGATCTTTGTCCTAATGCCAGCAAGACTGAGATCCTCCTCATCGGCACACCATCTCCAGCCTTCTCCCTCACCCTCTGGCCGGCCTCCTTTGGCCCTCCCCCTACCCCTACCTGTGAGGCTAAGAACCTCGGGGTCATCTTTGACTCCACACTTTCCTTCTCCGCCCATATCTCTGAGGTCTGTAAAAAGTCAAACTTCCTACTGCACCTCCTCAGAGGTACTCTGCCTTTCCTCTCCTTCCCTCAGAAGCTCACTGTCTTCCAAGCTCTGGTTCTCTCTAGGTTGGACTATTGTAACAGCCTCTTACTAAATCTACCTGCCTCTACTCTCCGCCCTATGCAACTTATCCAGAACAGGACTGCGAGACTTGTCCTTGGCCTCAAGCCTGGGATCACATCTCTCCAGCCCTGAAATCTCTCCATTGGCTCACAGTTGATTCAAGATTTAAATTCAAAACCCTCTGCATTGTCCACAAGGCTTTCTGGGGTCCGGGTCCAAAATACCTTCAGCTATGCCTCCGCAAATACCTCCCCTCTCGAGCTCTTCGCTCCTCTACATCTAAATCCCTCCGGGTCAATCGTTTTTCAAAGAAACGAGCTGGGGGTAGATCTCTATCTTCGGCTGGGGCCTCCCTCTGGAACAGCTTCCCTGCCAATCTAAAACTTGAGGAGAACCATCTCCAGTTCCGGAAGAACCTCAAGGCCTTCGCTTCCCCTCTCCCCTGCTTATCTGCTCTCTCTTGGCACTGTGCACCCGGCCACCCTCTGTCCCCTGGGCCCAGGTACCTGCTTACCCTGCCACCATTCTGCACTGCCTCCTGGCCACTCCTTACAGTGGGGGCTGTATCTGTACCCTTACAGCCCCACCCCCCATTTTTCTTCTTTTTCTGCACTTATCAGACTTACCCAGTCTGCTGCCTTAAACACAGCACTTGCCGGCTGCACTACCACCATTTATTGCCCCCATTTTCTATTTATTTGTATTTATTATTATTTATCTACTCTCCTCTGCTCGGCACTTTACACTCTCCCCCTTCCATGCACTTTTTCCCTTTTCCCATTCCCATGCACTTGCGCGTTCCCAATGTCACTGGGCCTAGTAAGATCGTTATTGTTGTTGTGTTATGTTCTCCCCTGTTCCCCTCCCTTGCCTAGTCGCGCTCTGAAACACTTGTGTATGAGCGCGATACAAATACAATATAACATATCAAGAAGGTGTTGGTTTCAGCCCCTTTGAGTTACTCTTTGGACATCATGTGAGGGGGCTCCTTGCCTAGATCAAAGAAGGTTTGGAGTCCACCCCTCAAGGTCCCGCTAAGCAAGTGGGGGACTATGTGTTAGGCCTTAGATGGAGGATGACACTGATGATGGGTCAAGCAACAGCGAATCTCAAGGCCAGCCAGGAACTGAATAAATACTGGCATGACCTTAAAGCCTTGCAAGTGGATTGAACTCCGGGACAGGAAATCCTTGTGAAGGAGCCTACCAAGCCTAGATCTTTGGCAGACAAGTGAACTGGACCCTTCAGGATCATCTCCAAGATGGGCAAAGTCAATTATCTGGTTGACATGGGAGTCCCTGGGGTAGCCCCTCGGGTATTCCATGTTAACAGGCTCAAGCCTTTCCACAGGCTAGCAGAAGTCTCATGTCTCTTGCTAGCTTCAGAGCAAGAAGAGGATGAGAGTGAGCCCCTTCCTGATTTGCTGCATAGCAACCCTCAGGATGGCTCATTGGAGGGAGTGCATCTCTCTCCCGATCTGACGACAGAGCAGCAGAAGGCCTGCAGGGCTTTACTCCGGCAGTATGCCTCTCTGTTTTCACTGACACCAGGCCTTACACTGTGGTCTAGGCACGAGATTGACACTGGTGACAGTGTGCCTGTCAAAAGCAGGTGCTACCGTATGTCAGATACAGTTAAGAACCACATCCAAGCTGAGGTCGCCAAGATGTTGGATCTGGGTGTTATTGAACCCTCAACCAGTCCCTGTTCCAGTCCAGTGGTCCTTGTCCCCAGGGCAAGTTCCCAGGCAGGTACCAGGGATTGGAGGTTAAGCGTGGACTACCGAGGAGTCAATGCCGTCACCAAAACTGACGCGCACCCATTGCCCAGGGCTGATGAGCTTGTGGACACCATAGGTGCTGTCAAATTTGTGAGCACCTTTGACCTTACCTCAGGCTATTGGCAAATAGCTATGACGGCCCATGCCAAGGAAAAGACGGCGTTCTCAACACCTGAGGGACTCTACCAGTTTAGGGTCATGCCTTTTGAGTTGAAGAATGCCCCTGCCACCTTCCAGAGATTGGTCAATCATGCGCTCAGTGGTCTGGAGGCCTTTTGTGTGGCCTACTTAGACAACATTGCCGTCTACAGTTCCACCTGGGAAGAGCATTTGACACATCTGGATAAGGTGTTGCAGGCCTTGCAAAGGGGTAACCTCACTATCAAGGCCACAAAGTGCCAGGTAGCTCAGGGGAAAGTCACGTTTCTTGGTCATGAGGTAGGAGAGGGTCAAATCCAACCTCTCCCCAGTAAAGTACAACCCACTACTCAAACAGAGTTGAGAGTCTTTTTGGGCCTCACTAGGTACTATCGCATTTTCATGGCGGACTATGGAACCATAGCTGCACCACTGACAGCTCTGACTTCACCCAAACAACCTAGAAAGGTTAATTGGACTGAAGACTGTCAGAGGGCCTTTGATGGCTTGAAAGAAAGTCTGTGTAGGACACCTGTGTTGAGTGCACCTGATTACAGCAAGTCCTTTCTCATTCAAACTGACGCCTGCGACACCGGAATTAGAGCGGTCTTGTACCACCCCATGAGCTTACTAACACGAGTTGCAAGATTTGCTTGAAAAGTAGCAAATGTAGACTTGTCATCAGGGAGGGGAGGCAAAATGGCACTTGGTCCACAGCAATAGCTGTCCTTGCACTGGTGCTGATTTCTCTGTCATCCCCATTATTTCTCTTCCAACTTTACCCTCTGCCCTCGTTGTCTCCTTCTGAGGGCTGACACTAGAGACACTTCGATTCATACTATATGCATTACAGGCAGCCAACGTACCCAATAGATATGTTCACCTTGTATTTTTTTTCTTCTAACTTTATTGAGCACAATATTTCTACACAGTTGAGGAATATATCGTATTTTAACTCATTAACTTGGCCATAAGCACCGGCCCAAATGCATTCAGATATGACAAGTTGATTGTCCAATATAAACAAGTCTGCTTTTCACTAGATTTTTGTACAGCTTCCTTTTCTCACTTGTTACTAGCATCTCCAAATCATCGAACTATGCCTGATATCAAACCAGGTTAAGAAGTAAGGTGTGACGTTCCTTCAGGGGCTAGCAATGGGCTTTCTAATACCCCAGGCACGCAGCACTGGTCACGTAATAAAGGGCTGCAAGCAAGGATCATGGCTAAAGGTTTCAAGCCACTGACTGCAGAATACTTATAAAAAACTAGCTTTCATAGTTCCATTCAGCTATCTCAAGGTGGGGATGGCCATTATATGTTTAGTAGCAGGGCAGTCGCATAGGAATGTGGTCTCTTCCTGATGTCAGCTGCATGGTTTGCACCCCTCCTAAGCTACACTTAAAACACAAATTATCCAATATTGGAATCCTTCCTGAAAATCCCAATAGGTACATTTTCTTCTTTACTCCCTTCTAGAACAATCTCTAGAAATAAATCCAATACGTATATAATCTAGGCCATCACGTCACCCCCGTGCCACCTGACTCACTAGACACAGTCTGCACCTCTCCTCCCAGTCATCCTGTACAGCTGTACCCCTCCTCTGTACCCCCTGCTGTATATTGGTTCCTTTGTTACCTCTGAAAAGCGCTACGTTATGCATCTGTACTGTTGCGTACCTCTGTAAAGTGCTGCGTTATGAATCTGTACTGTTGAATACATCTGTAAAGCACTGCTTCTTGGAGCTAGGGCCGCACTTAATAAATACCATAATAATGATAAAAATAATAATGCGTACAGCATCATGTACAGTTGCATGATCAGAGTAGTCACACTTCGGTAAATCTTTGGCTGATGGACACATGGCTTACTTCAAGTTCTGAGCACACCATTTCCCAGCTAATTCTCAACGGACGCATCATCATGCATGTTCATCATCCAGCAGGTCTTCTGGGCACAATTATTGCCATCATTAAAAACGATCTCAGTAATGCAACTCTACTTGGCAAAATTAAAGGGTGGCAATGTCTCCTGGCCCCTATGCAAATCCCACCCCAAATAAACGTAGGCCATGACTTATGCAACAGAATCCTGTGAGGAACTACCAGTCATCCTGAAGTGTTTGTTGACAGTCTATATACCATGACCGTACAACTCCATATCCTCACTCGCTTTGGGAATTTTAGACCCTGTATTGACTCCCCCTCAGATTGCCCAGAGCAATCATTTTGCACTGCCATTCGATGTCTAGGTGTATCTCAAATTATATGGGGATATTCTCACACGCGGGGTCAGACTTTAGCTGCAACATACACTTCTGGCAAAAAATTGCAATATGGGCAATAGCTATTTGCATCCATTTCGACCACATCCTGATCGTTTGTGAGCTGGGAATTCCCCTTAGAAGAAAACAGGTGGTAGGAACACTCTCACAGATCTGACAAATCTCCAACTCCTTAAGTAAATAGAGTCAGCTTTCAGAATAGTAATTTGCTGGCTAGGTACTCAAACAGAAGAAGAGCTGCACATCTATGTACAACCAAATGCTCTACATTCCTATCAGAATTCCTAAAGAAATAAGCTGTGTTTAACCATTCCAAGGAATAATCCCACTCTGCAAGCGTCCAGAAGCTAATGGAAGAGTAGCATTGTCATCACAAACAGCCAAGCCCCGGGGACAAACAGCCTATGTAACTTTATTAAAGCTTCCAGAAAAAAATATTCTTGAAGCAAAAACGCATATTGAGCGGCCAGCATCTAACAGCCTCCAGTCAATCTAGAGCATTGTTTCAGCTCACTGCATCCCTCACTAAACGTACCGAATGCTTCCTAGACATTGACCCTTTCTCTACAACTTTGTGAAGATCTCCAAAGATTCTTTATTCAGGAAATCAACAATATTACATAGATGCAAATGCTAACCCCCTACCCTCTGGAAATGGGTCGCCCGCATTATTCTCTACTCCATTGGGTGAAAAACTCCTTCATCTCAGCCGTGTCTAAGAAACTTCAATCCTTGGATTACGTTAGACCCCAAAACCAACTAACTCATTCCGAAACGGCCCTTTCCTGTCCAATTAAACCACTCCCCACCAGAGTTCCATTCTAGCAAAAATGGACCCAAAGAATAGAGTTGCAAGGAATGGTTGATACCCTTGGCCTGGAAAGAATGGAGCAACACTTCTCTACTGAAGACGAATATCCAGAATTTACATTATTGCTAAGGTCATGGAAACGGTTTGGGTGCGCCAGATGAAACCCCTGCCGGGCATTCATACCCGTCTTTTTGCCATTCAGTCTTGGTACCTGGGCCAGATACAGGACCAAAATGAGCCTTTAGGATGGAATGCAAAGGCGCTGGGATTCTCCTAGTAATTTTGCATCTCTCTGCGGCATTCAACACCGAGGCCCATCATATTCTTCTCCACCGTATCAGCTCAGCAGCCGGGTCAAGCTAGACTCGTCATATACTTTCAGTCATTGGGCCTCATTACGAGGTTGTCGGAAAAGCCGCCAGTAGGCAGCAGGTTTCTGGCAACCCCATAACAGCCGTACTTACGTCTGATATCCCAGTGCTACCAGGATATCCCAAGTGGCAATGGTTACTCCCCATTTACTTGGAGTCCCATAGGACTCCATGGAAATGGGGACACAGAAGAACTGGCACCGCTGCTTACGGTGCAGGTGCTTCCGTGACACCCATGCCGGTAGAGGCTGCGGATCACCCGGTAGGCCTGACCTGCAAGGTTTTCAGGCCCCTACCGGCATTGTTGTAGTATGGCGGTCTTGAAAGGGTGCCAGTACGTTGCTACCGGCACCCATATTCCGGGCTGCCATACTTGTAATGAGGCCCATTGTCTCTCTAACTCGCAGCGTACCCCAGGGTCCCCATTATCTCCTGTGTTCAAGTATTTACCTTGCTCCCACCTTTGACATCTTAAAAACATTTCTGCCCAACCCTAAACTGATATAAAGCGGTTTAGTTAGATTAAATTTGCATATTAAATCTGTAGGTGCCTCAGACGAATTCGAAATGCTTCAGAATTACCTGGCAACACTCAATCCCGCATCCAGGTAAATTATTTTAAGTTAAATTATGCTAAAAATGAAATAAGGTGCTTTTGGCAAATGCATTGATCTCATCTTCGTACTGTAACCCCACTACCTCCCTTGCACCCGATTTCCCTCTGGAAAATAAGGTCAAACATTTTGGTTTCCCTTTTTTCAAAGTGTATATATGTATGTGCTGGGTTTTAAACACCATAAACCAACATGGCGACGTAAAAGAAACAGATATAGGCACAGCGTACAATACATTTGGATACAATTAGGAGAACCGGCTGTAGCAGAAAGGCGTAGACGAGTGGGAAACACAGGGGTTCAGGCAAGGATTACAGGGGGGGGCGGGGGTGGTAGCAGCCTTGACTTGGTTGAGGATCGGCAGCTGAGCTCCAGGGTAGCTCCCTGCGTCACTGCGCTGCTGAGCCTCGGTCGGTATCTGTGGCGCCGGAACCCCCACCCATTCTTCTGCACAGTGATATGACCGTGACCCCTTAGCTTAGCACAGGTGTCACTAACTGCCTTTCTCCACATAAAAACTCCTGGCAAAAACATCCCCGTTCTTGATATCGCATTTCCCTGGTATCTAGGAAGGCCACGGCCGCTAGGCCAGATTGCGACAAAGGCCTTATATTAAAGAATCCCCCTCTTATCTCATGAATATGCTTCAGAAAACACAAAACGATGACGCTTGTTTACAAAGCACATGCGTCGTTCCACAGCCAGCCAGCCAGTCTTTGCACAGGGTTCCTGTAAATTGGAGCACTTTTCCAAACCGCAGCGTTTACTTTTAAATACCAACTGCGCCATTTCCCCCACGTACTTCTGCGAAAAGATTAAAAGGTACGTTCTTGCGAGACGGTTACGCGGCAGTAATCAACAGTTTCCGTGTCTGTGTCCACTAAACCTGGTTTCCAAATGGGGTTGGGATTTCCGTTGTCGCTGCAAAAACATGGACTATCCTTTCCTCTGAGGAGAAGTGATCCAGAAGCTTCTGGGCTCAGCTAAAAACCTGTTTTCTAGTTTCGCCCAATGCAAGCGCGTCAGTGCCAAAAGACCCAATTAAATACAAGCACCTATTCCCTGACTAACTCACCCATATACGTCAAAACAAATTGCATGAAGATTATCAAGCGCGAACATATAATTCAGTTTGTTGTGTGTGCTACATACATGGGAATATTGCTATAATTAGTGAATGGGTTTGTTGGGGTGAAGGGCAGACCGGGAGAATATTTTCCAATCACAGCACTGTGATATAATCACTGCTGAGACAGGTCATATTTGTCATGATTAGCATACTACGTCACAGGAATATGTGGGAACGCATGCACGCTGTTCATTTGAGCCTCCACCCTAGGTGTGCAATAAATGCGCATACGCCTTCCAAACATGCAGTGCTTTGAATGAAGCCATCAGGCCTTTTATGCCTCTGTTCGAAACATTTACACAGGTTGGCCCGCTCATTACTCTTAGAGAGGGCTTTGTGTATCCAGGCTATTAAATAACTTCAGTCTGACCACTTCCACAACGGTGACCGAGACCCCACAGAAAGTGCTACGCTGCACCAACAAGCAATAGTTTGTGCTGTGACATTATGGGTAAACCGCATACGACTTGGACCCAGGTTGTGACTGTTATGTCAAGAAATGGAAGACCTCAAATTCCCTGCTAATCCACTCTTTTCAAGTACTACTGCCTCTTAAAAAATATCCGTTTTTTTAATTAATCGATACAGTAAAATTGTAAAATATGATATGTATGCAGCAAAACACTGCCTCTTTGTGGATGTTAAGGGCGCCCTCAAATGACTGTGCCAATTTGCATAATGTGGGTTTTAATGTCCATATTCACAGGGACATCATTGCAAATGTCCAGCAGGGGGTGCCGCTGTAAATTGGCCCATGTTTTGAGGTCAGCGGGTAGAATAGCTCTGGGACCCAAACTCTAAAAGGGCTGCCTCCTCAACTAACTCCAAATCCCACCCCCGCGCCCCGCCTTACATGTCATAAGGAAGACCTTCACCCAGGCGTGGCTTTTATACATAATGTTGATCCAAAGAAAACAAGTTGACAAAGTCAGTTATTTTTCAAATTTGTAAGCTTTCATGGAATTCCTCTACTTCCTCAGGCAGAGATGGAAATTCCCCTGCCGGAAGAAGTGGAGGAATTTCAAGAAATTTCGCAAATATGCAAAATAAATGACATTGTTAATTTGGTATCAATTCGTTCTTTTCTTTTGGATCAACATTATGTTCAACCCTTGGCTAACACGGTACAAGTAAATTGAACTACATACAAATATATATGTATTCACTGAAAAAACGTTGTTAAAAGGGACTTTATGGTTGAGTTGTACTAATAAAAACCTATGCATTTCAATGAAAAAACTTTGTTAAAGGGACGTTATGGTTACAAGTAAAACCGAAAAACCTCAGAAATTCACCAGTTATGGTAAGCTAAGCAAACATAACTCGCGCCACCTCCGTGCACTGCAAGGACTAACACCCAGGACATCAAAGATAACATCACAAATGAAATTAATTGTGATAAAGTCTCTAAAAGGGGTTGAATTTATAATGTTATTAACAAGATATTGTTGTTCTGATATTCATGGCTATAAAGGAATACAGATAGCCAAGGGTATCTATAGTTCTGTACCCGCGGCTTAAAAATAGTTTTTTTTACAGCTATAGTGACATTGGGGGTGAAAAATAAGTGACCATGCCATTGTCTTGATAGGAATCCTTGTCTCCAATCCACGCAGTAACTAGGACTGACCTGTTTAGATTCAAAGTGAGGAAGGAGCCAGCCCCCTCAGGCCATGTTGCCTAATAAATGAGCCCAAGTTACAAGACCACTTAGAGCAAAATGACATGAGGGGGCCGGAGCCTTCCTCCCTTTGAAGCTAAGCAGGGTTGGTCCTGGATACTGCATGGATGGGAGACAGTCCACAGTTCCAGATGTTTTCTTAGTTTTAAATATCTCATAACACACTAAGAAAACACACGGCATCCACATTCTTTTTTTTAAACCATGCTACTGTCAGTCCTTGAAAGTATTGCACTCAGATATTCTTTTTGCCTTTTGCTGAATTGCATCCTGGTATTTGTAGTCTCCTAGTCAAGAAGGGGGGAATAATGCCACAATGGTACACTTTTTGCCTAACATAGTTCTATAAGGATTTATATATTTGAGTGACACTATTGTATGTGTGCTTTTCAAGTTATCTTTATGAATCAGAGTATTGTCGAAAGCCAGAAATCGAGGTGAAGAGGGTAAATGATGAGAGGGCAACCAGTCATGAGTATTTGCCCATGATGTGGCAAGACAGTTTGCAATCCTGGACACTGGTGCAGTTATTTGCCCCTGATTGCGCCTGCTTTTCAGGGCGCAAGTAAAGGACACATTTGGGTGGACAGCGTAACTTTTTTTCAGGGGGCGAGCGCAATCCGTTGGATATTTTGCTCAAGTATTTGGCCAACAGGCTTTTACTCATGTTGTCATGTTCTCAGTGCAGACACTTACCCACAAGACAACAAGCACTTATTTCGTATTGGGATTTTGTTTTTCAGGAAATATTTCATGACAGATTTCTGTGTTTAAAAGGTGAGCACCTTTTATACTTTGCCAGCATATTTATTGGAACATTTCCTCTCTCAGGTTATTTTTCTGGTAGACATTACTTTTTTTTTAAACTCCAGTGCTATTTTGTCTCGCGCACTTTCTTTTAAGGGGAAGGTAATTGAACTACATTTGTATATTTCACTTTAAGATATATGTTCACTTATACTGCATATATCCATGGGGGACCGCTTTTGATTTTCACTATGGGGGCAAAAGTACCTGGGCATATGCTATTCTTGCAGTCGCTCATTTTCTTCCCTTTTCCGTGCTGCTTAAAAGCGGTTCATTGGGGTCATGCATGCATTTTTGCTTATAACAAATTCTATGTCCAAAACATGTGAAAAGCATTGACATTATATACACTCCAAAGAATTGTTAAAATGCTAAAGTAGACCTTGTCAAATGCATAAAGAAGAACAAGTTACTTCTTACCTTGTAACGTTCTTTCGACGGGATGTTCCTCCGACGTATTCCTTATCTTAGATATCTCCTTCCAGCTCTAATGGCTTCGGAACATTTTTCTCTAGAGGGCGCTGCGCGTCGACGTCCTCCGAGTCGATGTCCCTCGACAGCCGCCGTATCGACTTCATCCTGCCTATAAAGGCCGCGCGCAGCGTCCGTTGCTCAGTTCCGTTTTGTAGCCCACAATAATTCTTTCTGGACTAAACTAATCACCCTGAAGGAGCGTAAGCTGCAACAACAAGGGAAGTAGAACTGCGGGGATGGATTGGAGGGTCGATAAGGAATACGTCGGAGGAACATCTCGTCGAAAGAACGTTACAAGGTAAGAAGTAACTTGTTCTTCAAAGGGATTGTGTCCTCCGACGTATTCCTTATCTTAGATAGGCTCCCATAGCAGTATTCTATCATTGGAGGAGGGAGTACTGACTTCACGCTGTCTTCTATTGATGAATAGAGTGCAGTACAGCCCTTCCAAACCTAGTCTCCTGACTGGAGGAGGAATCCAAGTTGTAAAATCGTGTAAAGATATGGATAGACGACCATGTAGCGGCCGCACAGATGTCTTTAACCGGCACACCTCTTTTGAGGGCCGATGAAGCTGCAATACCTCTGGTCGAATGAGCCCTAAGGTTTTGAGGGGGCTCCTTCCCTGCCAGTTTATAACATTCCAGAATGGCTAGAATGATCCATCTGGAAATGGTCTGCTTAGTTATTGGTAACCCCAGCTTGTGACCTGTGTAACCTACAAACAGCTGGTCTGCCTGTCTTATCCTGGCTAGTCTACTGATGTAAAAACTTAAAGCCCTTCTAGGGTCTAGCCTGTGTAACCTCTCTTCCTCTTTCCCCGGATGAGGAGGAGGATAGAAAGATGGTAGGGTAATCTTCTGAGTGATATGGAATTCAGAAACCACCTTTGGGAGGAAATTAGGCTTCACTTGCAGGACAACTTTGTCTTTGTGAAAGATTGTATGAGGGGGTTTACAAGAAAGAGCTTGTAATTCGCTCACCCTTCTAGCAGATGTAAGTCTTATTAATAAAACAGTTTTAAGGGTAAGGAATCTTAACGAACAAGAATGGAGTGGTTCGAAAGGTGAGCCCATCAGGAAAGTTAGGACTAAGTTTAAATCCCACAGGGGAACTTTGAATGGTCTTGGGGGATAAACATTGGTTAACCTCTTTAGAAACTGTATTACCAAGGGTAACTTGAAATAGGATGGTTCTTCCGCAGTGCGCTTAAAGATGGATAGCACTGCGAGATAGCCCTCAATGGTGCCAACTTGAAGGCCTGAATTCGCCAAATATAATAGGAAGGACAAAACCATTGGTGTACCACATGAAAAGCGGTCGATATTCTGTTCTCTACACCAGCTGCAAAATCTGTTCCAACGGCAGCGGTATAAAGACTTTGTTGCTGGCCTTCTTGCCGAAAGCAACACCTCCATAACATCATCAGGGAGAGCCCAATCCTTGTACCTCAGCCTTTCAGAAGCCAAGCGTGAAGGTTGAGGGTTTTGATGTCTGGATGGAGAACCTGACCTCCCTTCTGTGAGAGTAGGTTCTCTCTGAGTGGAAGTCGAATTGGAGGGCAGATGGACAAGTCTAGAAGGTCCGGGTACCACGTTCTCCTGGCCCAATCCGGGGCAATTAGGATCATGGTTCTCCGGAATCTTCTCAACCTCGTGATCATTTGAGGAATGACAGGGACCGGTGGGAACGCGTACAGAAGCGGAAATTCCCAGTCCACTATGAACGCGTCTCCCAGAGCTCCTCTCGGGGGAAATTCCCTTGAGCAGAACAGATCGCATTTCCTGTTGAGGCTGGTGGCGAACAGATCCACCTGAGGGGTTCCCCAAAGGGACGAAGATCTCTTGAAGGACTTCCTGAGCTAGCTCCCACTCGTGGGAGACTGTGCTCTGCCTGCTCAGAGCGTCCGCTGTCAAATTTTTCTCTCCGGCTAGGTGAACTGCCGATAGAGAGATTGCTTCTTGGATTGCCCAAAACCAGAGCTGCATCGCCTCTCTGCACAGGGGTAGTGATCCTACGCCTCCTCTTTTGTTGAGGTAATGCATGGCCACCGTGTTGTCCGTCCTTATCAGGACATTTTTCCCATGTACAGCAGGCAGGGACGCCTTCAGCGCAAGTCTGATGGCTCTCAGCTCTAACAGGTTGATATGTAGTCTGGACTCCGATGGAGACCAACGACCGCTGATGGTCAAGTCGTTGGCTCCCCACCCCGTGAGTGAGGCATCCGTGACTACTGTTATCTCCGGCCAGGATTGCCAAAATTGTTCTCCTTTCAGAATGTTCTCCTGACAGGCCCACCACTGAAGGTCTCGAGCCACCCTGTCGGGAACCTGAAGAAGATCTGTCATTCTCCCTGGGAATTGTGACCACTGAGTCCTCAGTGTCCACTGGAGGGATCTCATTCTCAGGCGAGCCTCTGGCACTAGGAAAATGCAGGATGCCATGAAGCCTAGCAACCTCAAAATGTCGAAGGCTGGGAGACGTTGGGCATCTTGGAACTTGGTAACCATCTGTAGAATATCTTGAGCCCTCACCTCTGGTGGCGAGGCTTTTCACAGGGAAGTGTCCAGGATCGCTCCTATGAACTGGAGTCTCTGCGATGGTATCATTTGTGACTTCTTTAAATTGCGGGAGAAGCCCAGTTTGTGAAGGGAGTGGCACACGTGATTTAGCTGGATCTGAGCTTGTTCCGAAGATACAGCTCCGATCAACCAATCGTCCAGGTAGGGGTAGACGTGAATCCCTTCCCTCCTTAGACTTGCCGCCACTACCGACATTAACTTGGTGAAGACCCTCGGGGCGGAGGTCAGCCCAAATGGCAGCACTCGAAATTGATAATGAGAGTTGCCAATTGCGAACCTCAGGTATTTACTGTGTTTGAGATGGATAGGCACATGGAAATAAGCGTCCTGAAGGTCCAGAGATACCAACCAGTCCTGGAACTGAAGGGCCTGGAGGATCTGAGAAAGAGTGACCATCTTCAATTTGTCTTTCCTGAGGAATTTGTTCAATTCTCACAAGTCCAAGATGGGTCTCAGTCCTCCGTCTTTCTTTGGAATGAGAAAGTAAGGGGAGTACCAGCCCTTGTTCCTCTCCGCTACAGGTACCGGTTCTATGGCACCTTTCTCTAGCAGGTCCAAAATTTCCTGCAAGAGGAGCAGATCTGGAGCTTTCTGAGAGCTGATCCCCGGTGGATGACTCTGAGGTATGCGTAGGAAAGGCAGGCAGTAACCTTGGGCAACTGTTTCCAATGCCCAAGCATCTGACGTGATAGCCTGCCATTCCGCCAGATGTTGAGTCAACCTGCCTCCTACAGGTGTCCTGTGAGGGAAGTCCTCAGAGTGGTTTTGGGGCGGCTGATGCAGATGCCGATGGTAAAGAGGCACCTGCTGTTGCTGCGGCTTTTGAATATCTACCCCGTCGACCTCGGGTAGTTCTTCTTTGTCCCCTTTGAGCCGGTCGTCCTCTACCTCTTCCGAATGCGGAGTAGAAGCGAAAGGACTTGCCCCTCGCAGAGGTTCCTGTGGGACGAAAAGGTATCTGACGGATTGCAGCGCCTAGGGATTTTGCTGCTGCTTTTGAAGTTTGCAGTTTCTCTAAACTATCATCCGCCTTTTTCCCGAACAAAGAAGAGCCATCGAATGGCATGTTCAAGAGCCTGGCTTGCACATCTGGGGCAAAACCAGACTTTCTCAACCAAGCGAATCTCCTGGTTGTTGTACTTGCCACCATTGCTCTGCTAATACTGTCAGCCGAATCAATGCCCGTCTGGAGGGTTTCGCACATAGCGTCTTTACCGTCCTGTATGATATTCAGGAACGCCTCCCTTTTTCTCCCTCCGGGATGCACTCAGCCGCTGTAGAAGCACACTCCCAAAGTGTATGGCTGAATCTAGCAAGGGTGCAAGTAGCATTAACAGATTTTAACGCCATGCTACATGCCGAAAAAACTTTCTTTGCCATAGCATCATATTTTTAACGTCCCTGTCCTGTGGGACGGTAGGATAAGCCGTCTTGACATCAGTAGAAGATGCTGCCTGTACCACCAGACTTTCTGGGGATGGGTGTTTTGACAAAAACTCCGGGTCTGTAGAAGATACCCTGTATTTTGTAGACAGTTTTTTATTTACTGCCGGGACGACATCTGGGGTTTCCCAGTTCGTCATAATCTTCCTCTGAAGAGCTTTATGAAAAGGCACCACAGGATCCTCCTGTGGGCCTTTGTCAAGAATATCCGTGAGGTCATCTTGTTGGAAAGATTGTGAAGGTGCAGACCACCCCATAAACTCTGTGATCCTGGCCATCAAGGCTCTATAGAGGGTTTCAGCATGCTCCCCCGGGTCTGGCCTAGCAAACTCCACCTCAGGGGAAGTGTCTAACCCACTTGCCTCATGTAAGGAATCATGAAGATCCTTTAACCTGCGTTCTTCAGAGGAAAATTCCTCTCAAATTGGGGTTACAGGTCCCTGCAACTCAAATGTGTCTTCCTGTTCAGACAATTTACCCTCTTCCATAATTGAGGACATAGTTCTCAATTGTTCTGAACTCATAAAGGGTGTAAACCCCATTTCCAAGGCAGAGGGTGCCGAACTTGTCATAATCGGCCTCGAAAACGTCGATGTCGTCGACGCCGACGTCGAAGGCTTCGAGCGTGGCATCGACAACAAAGGCGGAGGCCTCGATGACCTCAACAGAATTGGGATTCTGCTCGACAATCTCGACGCCATCGACATCGAGGATCTGGGGATAGTCACTGGGTGTGTCGTAACCGTGACTTTTCTTGGCGTCGACGCCGGTGTCGAAGCTGGCGTCGAGTCGACAGACCCGTGTGTGGAAGGTCCCTTCGACAACGGCGTCGAAGACACCGACCTCGGCGTCGACGGAACCTTCGTCGACGGCACCTTCGAGGAAGATTTTGAGGTCATAGTTCTACTCGAGGGTTCAAGACGCGCTCGAGAGGTTTCCTTCGCCGGGTACTGCGACTCGCGGCGTTTTTGACCTTCGGGTCTTTCGACCAGAGCATCGCTCTCGGCAGTCTTCGAGGGGGTCGAGGCCGCTTTCTCGAAGACACTCATCAAATTTTTGCGGAATTCCTCCCATTCAGCCCAGGAACTATGTTTCGTGGGGCAAGGGATTCTCTTTGGAGAAACAGAGGAAGAGGAAGACGGAGAAGGGGATCTTCGACGTCTCCTCTTCGAGTGCTTTGATCTCGAGGAGTGATCGGACCCACTCCGAGACCTGGAGCGCGAATGGTGACAAGGAGACTAATGTCTCAACTTCGTCGAGGAAGAAGAAGCTTTAAAAGTCTTACCTTTCTCCAGCTTCCCCCTACGCTCCTTCAGGGCCTTAGCTGCCATGGACATACAGTCCTCGCACTCCGAACAATGGTGTTCAGCTCCCAAACACCACAGACAAACTCTGTGAGGGTCAGTCAGCAACATCTTTTTCCCACAATCTCGGCATTTTCTGAAGCCGGATCGAGGAGTTGTCGGTTCCGACGAAGAAGCCATCGAGTACTGTATCGAATAACTCGAGGTAAATAGGATTAACCTGACAAAACTGAGCAACGGTATTCCGAGGCACTGAGTAAGCACGGAAAAATGGAACTGAGCAACGGACGCAGCGCGCGGCCTTTAAAGGCAGGATAACGTCGACGTCGATACGGCGGCTGTCGAGGGACATCGACTCGGAGGACATCGACGCGCAGCGCACTCTAGAGGCCAACAGAGCTGGAAGGAGATATCTAAGATAAGGAATACGTCGGAGGACACAATCCCTTCGAAATATAATTTATCAGTAAACTATTATAGTAATCACATTATAACAAACATAGTTGCATTTTATAACTATTGAAATTTCAGTCTATGGGCAAGTATAATGCAAACGAAGACACATACAACAACAAAAAAGAAAAATCATTCATATAAAGTATTGAACAGACTCCATAATGTGAGATATACGTCTTCACGATGCTCATTTTATATTAGTACTTTCTCATATTTAGATAATAGCTGCATATCTACCATCTAATCTTTTGTAGTAGGCATTTTCCTAGTCTTCCAAACTCTAACAATCAACCTCACTGCAACCATTAAAGCATTATCAATCCATTCACTATACTCCTTTGCAATTGGGCATCTCCCACTTTGTAACACTAAGATCAGATACACTGCTGACCTAGGAAAGGTAATATTCAAAATCATATCTATTCTGTCTAAAACTTCCATCTAACCAAAGCGTCCATAGTTTGTCATTGCCGAGCACATTAGATATAATGTAAACCAAAATTAGGCACGTACCCATTATTAGTGGGAGAAGGTAGCCATTATGGATATACTGTTGCACTGCCTCATGAACAGTGGGTGCCTTCGGGTTACGATGGAAGCAATCCTAAACACATGGAAATAGTTCAGACCATATCATCATGCTAAAATCAAAAATGCCAAGCGAAAGGTCCTGTTTCTTATTTATTGTAGAGCTAGAAACAGATGTACCAGCCTGATGAAGTCCATTGCAAAGACAGAAGGTGTGGCAAATGTTGAACCGTTACAGGTTATTTTTCTTTGTCCATGGCTGTATTATATGAAATATAAAGTGGACAATTTTAATGCTTGTTGACTTAAGATTGCACATTTTTGCATGCAGCACTTAAATAAGATTGAGTGCCTGGGTATTCTTTAGACCAGAAATTGTGTTCTTGGATTTTGGTGTGGTTATACGGTCTGATCTGTTTCCATGTGTTTAGGATTGCTTTCCTCCTAACCCAGAGGCACCCACTGTTCACGAGGCAGTGTGCCACAGAAGTATTTTTGCTACTATATATATATATATATAAACCAACAGGGTCAAACATGCCACTTCATGCCAAAAGTGGACATCCGAAGAGTTTAATTTGGAGTGTACCATACGGAGAATTCGTTAGGATAAGAAGAAACAGCTCTACTCATACACATATGATGCAGAGAGTAAAACCACGGCAAGAGGATTCTTACAACAATGTTATCCGAAGAAGGTCATCGAAAGAGCGTACCTAAGAGCTAGAAGTCATGACAGACAAATTCTCCTGGCGGACAAAGAAAAGACAACCAAGAAAGAGAATGAAGAGACACGTCTCATCCTAACATATGATAGCAGAACAACTGAAGTAAAACGAGTGTTGCAGAGACATTGGAAAGTGCTCACTATTGACAAGGACATTGGTAAGTCACTAAAGAAACATCCAGACATCAGCTTTAGAAGGAACATTTCGATTAAAGACAGTTTAGTTCACAGCTTTATGGATAAAGAAATACTCGATGATGCAAGCTCCTGGCTAAAGAATCGAAAGAAAGGTTTCTACAAATGCACAAGGTGTAATATGTGCAAGTTTGCAAAAAACTGTGCCACTTTGGAACACCCAATAACAGGGGTAACTGTGCACATCAACGAAAAAATCACGTGCAACACCGAATACGTGGTATACATTCTGTTATGTAAGTGCAACAAGTGGTACGTGGGAAGCACCAAGTGCAAATTGGATAGTTCGCATCTTTGTTGTGTATAGCCCTGACATGTTGTTGCACTCTTGTTTTCAATGGCCAAACACTTTACTGAATACCACGATAACAACACGGAAAGTTTCGCATTCTTCGGAATCCATGCCATTGAAAAAAGTTCTAGAGTAGGAGACAGAGAAAAAAAGCTACGACAACAAGAAACCCTTGCATTCTAGATTTCGAAACAAAACAGCCAAGGGGCCACAACATGGACGAAGAACTTTATACCTTTCTAGGACATCAATTTTTATGATCAATGGTCCTTATGTCTGATATATAACTGATTTGAAGTGATTTCATTTACTGGGTTCCAAATAAGTGTGAACCCAGATTTGTTGCAGATTCTAACTAAATGTTGATCACATGTGTGGTGGTGATGGGTATTTGTGTGCCGTTTGTGGAGAGCCACGATTGTGGAGTGGTGTATATTTTTAACATTTGGACCAGTATGAACTGACACATAATGTAGGCTAGAGACATGCAGGTAACATCAATTGGGATATTTCCCAAAACAATTTCTGATCTGAGGCTACTAAGAACTAAGCACCAAGCACTTTATGGACAATTAAGTATTTATGCACGTAAGCACCTGGAACTTTGACAAACTGCACTAGGCACTTTATTTGACAAATGTCGAATGCACTATGCACTTTACATTAAGGCATAAGACACTTTAAATAAAGAAAACAAGGTACTAGATGCAAACTATATAGTACCACATTACTCGGATCAAGTGGAACATTATTCGAATAAGTTGCAGGCACTATGCTCTCTATTGCATAAATGGTTAATGCACCATGCACTCTACTTGAAGGCATATAACATTTCTTACTTAGAGAATTAGGCATCTCATGGTAATTAGAGATTACCACATTACTTTGATCACGTGGAAACCATTTAACACACCCGACATCTGCAAGACTAGTACAAAGTGTGCCGTAGGAGAGAACATACCGTTAAGAAGTTATTAATAGTTCACTAATGATAGTACTGGGTATCACGATAGTCTGTAATGATTATTCAATCACTGACTTCACATGAACAAACTCAAATGGGATAAAACACATCATAGGAACCAAGCCCATCTTAAGATGGCCGCCGGCACACAACTAAATAGTTACTAACATGCAAGACCCTTCTTTGTTTCCACTAAATGCCGATCTGCATGTCCTGTTTCTATGCCTACAGTTATGTTGTTTTGTATTTAAACACTATGGTGTTAGGATACTGGTGTTGTGAGCAAGCGGCAAGTAACGCCGCGAAACGCGTCAACTTTTTGTTGGGAAAGCCGAAATGCAAGGCATATTATATACGTGGATGCCAACTTTTAACCAATAAAGAGGTTATAAAAGACATGCTGAGAGGGATGTAAATCTCTGAAGTAACATCCGAAGGCGAGTGCTCCTCGAATGACTGATGGCAAGTCAGTTACATGGATGACTATATATATATATATTTTGTATGGATATTTGATGCAGGAGAAAAGATGCAGTGCAAGGCATCATTGTAAAAACCATACTTAAGCTGCAGCCTGCGCATCGCAGTTGAGAAACACACACACAAACGAAATGTGCAATGCTTTGCAGCCACTCAAAACTCGCTGACAAGGCCTCAGATGAACATTTTAAGTATCAGAAAATATCCTGTCACTTTTGTTAAAATGGGAAACTGATGAACCGGAGGAGAAATAAAACGGCGAGGATTCTAAGTGCATCAATACCATGATAGGATGGCCACCACGTTACTGGATATACTCATGTTCAGTAGATGGTGTCACATGACCAGTATGATAGCCGCTGGCTATGTTGAGCATGAAAAAAAAGGAAGGGCCGTTGTTGAACAATGCAACTTTCACCTGGGGAAGTCCCAGTAAACGGGATGGAATTCGTGGCTTATGTATTCTCGCCTTAGAAAACAACATGTTACTATGTAAGTCGATATTGGTCTTGATTTTAATGGATTGTTTTGAAGAATAACATTTTAATTGTTTTCCCTCCCTATAATAAGAGAGTGCCCAGACGTTTTATGTATATCAGTTTGCAGTGTTGCGATATGGGAGCAATGGGCAACTGACTACTGTTTGTTTTGTGTGTATGTATATTGTAGGGGTATTTGATGCAGGAGAAAAGATGAAGTGCAAGGCATCATTGGAAAAAACATGCTTAAGCTACAGCCTGCATTGTTAGAAAACACATGCACAAACCAAATGTGCAATACTTTGCAGCCACTCAAAACTCGCTGACAAGGCCTCAGATGAACATTTTAAGTACCCAAAAATATCCAGCCACTTTTGATAAAATGGGAAACTGATGATCGGGACTATGTACCGGATTCCCCATTTGATCCTGTGTCGGCCACTCTTCTAGCTTGAGGCCGTCTCCTAGGCGTGACGGCTGAGTCCTGCCCCTATTATAAATGGCTCCCCATTTGGGGATTCCCTGGGTTGGAGCCCACACACGACAAAGCCTTGGCTCGACATTGGGAGGCATTGGGACATCGGGCCTTGACTGACCTCTTTCCCGATGGGAAGTTCATTGATCCACAGACTTGGAGGCAGGGCCATTCTGGGTCTGCCCTTGAGATGTTACAGTACTACAGGCTTCGTGCCGCCTTTCGCACCAGATGGCCCTCTTTCCTTGATGAGCCTCACGATACTCCAGAGGTCGCCTACATAGCTAATTTGAATGGTGTCCGTGGTGTCGTATCCTCCCTTTATAAACTGCTATTCACTGGGACCCCTACCCGACCTTCCAGGGAACACACCGAGTGGGCAGATGAACTGGGTGTCAAAGTCACTGATCACTTATGGAAGAAAATGTGCTTGCACACGAACAGAGTATCTCTCAATTTCTGTTACAGATGTATACAGTTTAAATTGTTAAACAGATTGTACTACACTCCCCGCAGAATCTCTACGTTCACTTGTAATGATACATACACCTGTGCCCGCTGCAAGACGGAAGGTGTGGACCACTTGCACATGTTCTGGACGTGCCGCATGTTGGATGATTTTTTGGATGGAATTCTGAAGGTCCTTTCCGACGTTATCGGTGCGGTGGTTGATCCCTGCCCGCTGGGTATTTTGTTTGGTATTTGGAACTCTGATGACACAAGACGAACAGCTAAATTCCTGAATAGAAGTTTTATGGTGGCCAAGAAATGTGCGCTCCAGTGCTGGAAGAGCCCCTCTGCCCCAACCGTTTCAAAGTGGCTTCACACACTGACCTGGTCCCAGACCTGTGAAGAAGAATACCTTATTATGCTTGCGGTACACTCTCTCCCCAAGAACATGTGGTCTGTGTTCAACAGCTATCTGATTAATCTTGCTGAGAGTTCATCCGAGAGTGATTCACCTGGGGTTACATGACTGTGATGTGATATATTGATGTGCCTTGTATCCAACTGCTTACTCCTCCTGTAAATGTCCATGTGTTCTGAGACCTATTGACGTGATAATCATGTGTTGCACTTTGTAGCGTGTAATTGTTGTAAACCTCTGCCTATAAATAAAAAAAGAAATAAATAAATGGGAAACTGATGAAACCGGAGGAGAAAGAAAAGCAGTTGAAAGGGAAATTTTTTTTTTTAATGTGCTGTGTTTCGGGGAAAATGTCAAATGAAGGATAACAAGAAAAGGCACATTAAAAGTTGCAATTGTGAAAAGAAACAAACTTTAAATGGAGGCAACACTGAATTCTGACATAAGGGAATCCAGTCAACTCACAAAGACTTCCCCCAACCCCAGTATACAGGATGGGAGGACAGATAAGCTCCCTTCTCAAGCTCAAACTCCTTGAATCCAGCTTACTGTAGATAAGGATCCTTCTTCAAACAGACGAAGCAAACCAGCGCGAGCCATACATTTTAAGTGTAAAATTGTATTACTTGCCCTGAGTGGATCTTAGGCTTGAACTTTTAAATATATAATTTAAATTCAGTGCACTCTGTGGTCCTCTTTTGTTGTATATATTAACATCATCTCACAGGTCTTCCTGATGGGAAGAATGTAACACTTGACAGGAATGCATGTCTGGAAGCTTCTCAAGAGGAGATAGATGTCACACTAAATCCACAAATATTCAGATTACAAAGGCTCTTTTCATCAGCCAGGCCCAAGCTATAAAGATCATTTAGCAGGCCTAAGTCAACAAGAGCAGATCTCCAGTCCTAATGCAATAGAAAAGTGCCATGTTACTTGTGTTTTTGTTTAAATGTAGATTTATTATGCAAATTAGGCATACTTTGCATTCTGTTGCAAAGGGTGGTGCACTTTAGTGTGTCATATGTTCCCATGTTCGCAGTGACGAGGCAATTATGTTGAGATGGAAAAATAATTTGAATATAAATCTAGGAATAAGTTAAAGGGAAACATCTATTAATCAGAAATTATTCATGTTAAACTGATAAAACCTGCATCAATTGATGTGTGCCAGAGAGAGAAATCTGATGAGCTGATTCTTGAAGTGGCCACATATATGGAATGCAGTGTTTGTGAATATGGCAATATTTATTGCAAGAAATCCTTGTGATGATGTCACATTAAATGGAAGGGAAGCTGGGTTTAGACATTACTCCCATTAGAATGCCCTCTTCATTAATATGCCCGATGACTACAGAAGGGTATGTCTACTGTCATTTCACTTTTGAAAACGTGTCCAATCATATACATTGACCAATCAGATTGGGAAAAGTATACAGACGTCAAAAGGTGGGGTTTTCTGTTCTATAAAAGGTCAAACACAAGAGACATTGGGACACTCACTCAGACAATTACTGAAGAAACTCACTCACTGATGGAGGGAAAGAGGATTTCATAACACCAAGAAGGAGAAGGAATAGGTGGATTTCCTTTGGACCTTTTGATGGATTATTGCTAGAGACTGAAAGTAAGGCCTACCAGGAGTTCAAGTCCCAGGCGGACAGGCTTGTGGAGAAAATCGGATCCTATCTTACTGGCTGATGCCCAGCTGTTCCTAGAGCGGGAGAATTGAACCAATCCTTGAGAGGGGGTGCCCACCTGTCTGTGATTCAGCCAAAAGAAATCCTGATATGAGTATTATCTCAAAAAGGAAGTAATCGTGTGGGGAGTGATCCTATCAAGAGAATTAGAGTAAATCCTATTCCCTATTATTTTTCAGTATTGAGGGATGGGAATAAATACATTAATTGTGCATCCTGAGAAGTAAGGGAACATTTCAGAACTGAATGTGCTTCTGGAAAAGGATATATTTTATAGATTAGGTCCCATGGTGTGTCTACAGTGAGATCCCCTCACTCTCTCGGTGTAATGACGTTTAGCACGGAAGAATTATCAGGGAGTCAAATGGACATCTTACTGTGTGCATACCTACAAAAAGAAGGTAATTCAAGTCATTTCTGGGTATATCATCAAGCAGAATATTGATATTTATGCAGGCTTGATCGAGATAAAAGGTAGAAGGTGATTATTCACTGTCCATTTCTTTCCACTGTTTAAGGTGTCCATTGGAAGGGAGAAATGTGCATTTTACACGGTAATTGAATAGAAACATCACTGAAAGGAATTGTGCCAATATACTGCTGAAGATTCATTTTCTTTTCTACAAGCCATTCACGTATCTGAAGGTCTGGCGGCTGCTTAATAACTAATTGGCCCATGATCCCTCAGCCTCCTCTAAGCACATCTGGTAATTTTTTATTTTTCTGTGTGGTCAACCAACATTACGGTAATATGTCTGGTACTACACGATCTAAAGCTGAACATAACATGCAATTGTTTTATCTGGACCAAATAGAATGAGTAAATTATATGAATGATTAAAAGACATATTCAATAATTTCTAAGAGTTTTATTGATAACGTGTTTTTATATTTTTCCCCCGGAGCTTGAATTATCAATATTTAAGATTTTGAACATGAACTAATTTTTCATCCTTTAAGTTAACCCCCATACCCCCTTAACAAATCTAATCAACACGTTTTTTACCTTGGCCAACCCCCGAAACTGAGGTAAAATATTTGTCTACGACACTGGAATAATCAATAAAGTTTTTTTGAGTGAAATTAAAAAATTTGCGCAATATATAGTATTACATACTATAGTTAATGTAGCTTAAATAAAAGTGTGACACTGAAAATGCCAAGATAGATCTTAAAACATCTCATGGACACAAAGATATGGTCCTAATCTTACTATTAATTATGATTATATTTACACATGCAAGTATCTGCACCCCGGTGAAAATGCCCTAAATTTACTAATAATAAACTAAGGAGCTGATATCAGGCACACGCCCATCACATCTTGCTAAGCCACACCCACAAGGGGGTCCAGCAGTGATAAACATTGAAAAATAAGAGACAGCTTGAACCAGTAATAATCTAAAGAGTTGGTTAATCTCGTGCCAGCCACCGCGGTTATACGAGAAACCCAAATTAATTAACAACGGCTCAAAGAGCGGTTAAATGAAAATTGTCTAATAGTTGGTTACAAATGAGTTGAAAATCTGACCTGTATTTTGAATAAAGGGGAAGTAGTGAGAAGTTGATAGGCAGGAATATTTTAACTTATTTGTAGTTTTCACAAATGAAAGATTCCTCCTGTATTGTCATGCATGCAATCTACAGCGCTTGCATGCTGTGGGTAAATGAAATGCATAGATACTTATGGTGAAGTGTGTGTTACTAAGCTTTCTATTTTCATATCGGTGACATTGAAAACTAAAGTGACTGGTATGTTGATTTATTTTGACCATTTGCATATATTTTGAAGAGACAATTTGTTTATCTGTAATCTGATTTAGTTATTTATATGTGTTAATAAAAAAATTATGCATACCTGGTTTGGGTTAGGTGAATATTACCCAGTTAAAACACCCTACAAAACATATATATATATATATATATATATATATAAACATATAGATATATACACACACACACATATATATATATATATATATTCAGTAAAAAAACTTTGTTAAAGGGACGTTATGGTTAAGTTGCGCTACTAAAAACCTATGAATTTCAGTAAAAAAACATTATGGTTCCAAATAAAACCGAAAAACCCTTGAAATTTGCCAGCTATGGTAAGGTAAGCAACCTAACTCGCGCCACCATTGTGCACTGCTAGAACTAACACCCAGGACGTGAAGGGTGACATCAAAAAATGTCATTGATGACATCACATGTCTGGCTCCCCCTTTTTTCCTTTACTGACATATCTAGGCCACATGGGTTTCTTCAGTAACAGTCAGGAACTAAAAATGGAAAACGTACTATATTTGTAGACTTATCCTTCAAGTATGTTCTTACAGTAATTCCCTTGGGGTCCAGTCACATCATATGAAACATATACATAGGGGAAGACACAAGCTTGAAAGACAGCAATCCTTTCTGTGCAAGAAGATTATCATTAGGGTTATCAGCACTTTCTGATAGTTCTGTTTTTTTTATTACTGTACTTTCCCTGTATATGCTCATATTTGTTGTCATGAACTCGGTCGGATGGCAGTGGTTACCACGGTTACGGCTTCGCCGCCATTGATCGGTGCCATCACGCTTCTCACGTTGCTGCTGTAACGTTCTAGTGGTTTTCCTGCTCGCCTCAGCCGGAAGTATTTCTTTCCAGCATTCCTTGCGGTCTGCGCGTTGCAACCGTCTTAGCTCTGCTCCTACGGTCAGACGCTAGTTTTCTCCTCTTTAGCATCACACGGAAGCCTGCCTTTCTCTATTGTTTTCCGTACCTGTTCTTGCTGCCCTTCTTTTCCCCTCAGTTCGGCACGCTCGCTTTGCGAGTTTTCAGCTCTTTCCTCCTCTTGCCTCGTCCTGCTCAGCTTGTTTACCCTTTCTATTCCTTTTCTGCCACCGCATTGGCTTGCTCCAGCTTGGAATTTTCTTTCTGCTCTGTAGTGGAACTTTCGTGTCAGACACCGCACCGCACATTGTTGTGCTCTCTTCCTCTTACCGCTACCTGCCTCCGGCTACACTTCAACGGGGTTCTACATTTGGCGCAGCCTTGGACTTCGGATTCAACTGTACTTGTTGGCCAGCAATGAGGGATATTCACTGGGGTTTTTTCCGCCTTTGGCTTTTTCCCCCATGCATTTCCTGCTTCCGGGACTGAAGTCGTGGAGTGGTCCAGTTTGGGATCCACCACGGCTACTTCTCGTCACAGGATCCAGGCATCAAAATCGAAGGAGGACTATCAGGCTCACCGACAAGGAATCAAGGAGACAGACTCCGAACAATCAGGTGAGGAGAGTGGTGATTCGAGGGAGGACATTGACAGATTGCAACACCAAAAACCTACGATGGGCACCCCAGAACAGGTTCAGGAACAGATGCAAGAATTGTGGAAGGCAGTACAAAGCCTTTCCCAAGAACTACAGACAGTTAAGGCTGAAAATGTGGTATTAAAACAACTGATCTCTAACCGAGAACAGGCACCTCCTGAGCTACCTCCAATTGCACTATCGTCAGGCAAATTTGATGGTTCTCTGAAGAAGGTCAAGGAATTCCTGGAGGCGGCTACAGTGTACTTTACATTCAGACCCTGAATGATTTCCACTGATCAGGCAAAGGTGGGATTTCTCATCTCTAATATGATCGGCAATGCTCTTGTATGGGCTACTCCTTTAGTGACAGGAGGTGACCCAGTTTTGCAGGACTATGGTGGGTTTCAGACCCTTCTTAAAGATACATTTGAGAGACCAGAACTCACGTACACTGCTACCGAGGACCTCCTAGATGTCAGACAAGGGTCCTCCGATGTTCTTCACCACCTTTAAGACCTTGGCTGCAGGTGCCGGATGGGCAGAACAGGCTCAATATGGCATTTTTCATAGAGGTCTTAAGGAGGACATAAAGGACGAATTAGCCCGGTTTTCTCATCCTAAAACATTCTCGGATTTGTTATCTGCATCACTACAGATAGAACATCGTCTACAAGAACGACATCATGAAAGAAGATGCTACCGAGGAAGTGTAGCAAGCAATGAGCCTCCGCCAAGTTCTTTCTCACCTATGTCTGCTTCTCGGGATGAACCCATGCAGATAGGAAACACTTGGTCTACACTCTCCTCTTAAGAAAGAAGACAGCGAAGAGAAAGAGGGTTATGTGCTTACTGTGGTTCAGACAAGCACCTTCTCAAGGAATGTCCTGAACTGCCTCAACGACGATCGGGAAACGAACAACCCCGGATCTAAAAGGGATGAGTGTCCGGGGGTTTTCAGTTGCATCCAGTCCCTATGTGTCTGTGTCTGTTTCTACTAAAGTAAACCAAGAAGATTCCAGGTTGATGGTGGTCAGTGTCAACATCCAGGTCAGAGACAAACTGGTGGATACCTTAGCTCTCCTGGACTGCGGAGCTGCAGGAAACTTCGTAGATACTCTATGGGTCGACGAGGTGGGTCTTAAGGGGCTACCTCGCTTGGAAGATCAGAAGGTGGAAGGAGTGGATGGTACCCCACTTTCCTCAGGACTCATCAAGCAGACTACCAAGACCCTGTAAATTAAGATCTTTCAGCATACCGAAAGAATAAGATTTGACATCATCAGGGTGACCCATTTTCCGGTCATTCTAGGAATAAGCTGGCTAAGGAAACACAATCCTCACATTGATTGGGTCTCTAACCAACTAAGCTTTGAATCAGAGTACTGTAAGAAACAATGTCTTCCACACCAGTCTTTCACCAAGCTACAACCCACTCCGGCTTTATGTCAAGAAACCTCAAGCATACACGCATTGCCACATTACTGTGATGATTTCCAAGCGGTGTTTACAGAGGTTAGACCTGCTGCATTACCACCCCATCAGCCGGAGGACTGCTCAATAGACCTAGAGCCCAGCGCTTTAGTTCCGTTTGGCCGGATGTTCTCATTATCCCAGACAGAAAGGAGTGCTTTACGCACCTATCTGGACGCTACTCTACCTAACGGCCTCATTCAACCCTCAAAATCTTCTGCTGGAGCTCCATTGTTTTTTGTAGATAAGAGACTCAAAAGATTTGCGGCCATGTATAGATTACCGGGGTCTCAACAAGGTAACGATCAGAGATCGCTACGCTATGCCCCTCATAGCAGATATCATAGAGGCAGTACAAGGGTCACAGGTATTCACCAAGTTGGATCTGTGCAATGCTTACCATTTGTTAGGCATAGCTGAAGGGGATGAATGGAAGACTGCTTTTCCTACTCCTTTCGGGTTGTACGAATATAGAATGATGCCATTCGGATTGGTTAACGCCCCAGCAATCTTTCAAATATTTATGGACCGCATGTTCTCCCACCTATTGTATGTTTCGGTAATCATTTGCCTGGATGATATATTGGTATACTCCATCAACAAGGAAGAACATGAAGAACAGGTTCGGAGGGTACTGAACTGTCTCAAGGAAAACCGTCTTCTAGCCAAACCCGAAAAATGCTATTTCGGAGTGTCTACCATTCCGTATTTGGGATTCATATTATCAGAACACGGTATTTCTATGGACCCCTACAAGGTATCAGCCATCTTAGATTGACCCTCTCCTTCTTCTATCAGGAGGTTCAGAGGTTTCTGGGTCTCTCTAATTTCTATAGAAGATTTATTCCCAGGTTTTCCGAAACGGTACTACCTATAACTTCTCACCTCAAGAAATCATCCAGACCTTTTGTGTGGACGACATCAGCTGAAGGCAGATTTAAGCATCTCAAGACGCTTTTCTGCTCTGCTCCCATTCTGTTACAACCGGATCAGTCGAAACAATTCATTGTTGAGACGGATGCCTCGTCAGCAGCCAATGGTGCAGCCCTACTCCAAGAAAAGGAAGGAGTCGAACATCCTGTGGCCTATCTCTCTCATACTCTCACTTCCAGCCAAAGGAACTATTCAGTTTTGGAAAAAGAAGTGTTGGCCATGAAACAGATCTGTGAAGAATGGCGTCATCTCTTACTCGGTGCCAACCTTCCGTTCGGCATTCGAACAGACCACAAAAACCTCAAGGTCCTGCAATCTTTGGAATGTTCGAACTCTCGCCATACCTGATGGGCATATTTTTTTTCACAATACAACTTCAAAATGACCTACCTTCCGGGTTCACAGAATGTTTTGGCAGACTCTTTTTCTCGCAAAGAGCTTACTGCGGAATCTTATCCGCTTCCTCCAGAATCCATGTTTCAATGACATCAGATTGTAGCTCAAATCAACACCTTTTAACAAGAGGTCAAGGAGGCCACAGAATTGGAGCCCTTGAACCTTAACCAAACACCTTCACAGGAATATCAACTCAAAGATGGTCCCTGGTTCTACAAGAATCACTTATATATCCCATCGGGTCATCTTTGCAAGCATATCATAAATTGGTGCCACGACAGCTTGACCGCAGGCCATAGGGGCCAAGCGAACACTACCAAACTCATTGGACGTTCTTTTTATTGGCCAAACTTCAAGGAGGAAGTCCGATCCTACATATCGTCGTGTCCGATATGTGCCATGTCTAAGAATCCCACAGGCAAACCATTTGGCCTACTCACTCAGCCAGATATTCCTCGACGACCCTGGGGGAATCTATCCACAGATTTTATTGTGGATCTTCCCCCTTCCGAATCTTGTACCTGTATAATGGTGACAGTGGATTCCCTTACAAAGATGGGCCATTTATCTCCTTTGAAGGGATTACCCACTGCTACTAGAATGGCAGAAGTCTTTGCCAGAGACATCTTTCGCCTGCATGGGCTCCTGGATAAGATTACTTCAGACAGAGGGAGTCAGTACTTCTCTAAGTTTTGGAAAGCGCTGTGCAGACAGTTGGGTATTAACCGAGCTCTGTCCTCTGGTTTCCATCCACAGACAAATGGGCAGACAAAGAGACTTAACGCCACCCTCGAACAATATCTCAGATGTTACACCAACCATCTGCAAGACAACTGGGTTCAGCTCCTTCCCACTGCCGAGTTTGCCTACAACAACTCTAAGCACTCAGCTACAGGTATGACCCCTTTCTTTTGCAACTATGGTGTTCACCCCAGGGCAATTTTTCCCATCTCTTCATTACCAAGCAATTCCCCTACAGTGGAGTCTATCATATCTGAGATTGCTGAAGCCCATAAAACAGCCAAGAGCAGTTTGGAAAGGAGCCTGAGCGTATATAAAAGACAGGCTGATGCTCATCAGCGCAAAACCCCGGAATGGGAAAAACGGACAAAGGTGTGGCTTTCTACCAAATTCCTACCTCAATGGATCCGACCCTCTAAGTTGTCCCCCAGATATTTGAGTCCATTTCCTGTTCTGGAGAGGATTAACCCCGTTGCCTATAAGATCAAGCTACTGCATCATCTAAGACGCATATATACAGTTTTTCATTCCTCCCTTCTCAAAGAATTTCATCCTGAAACGTGACGTAGACCTGGTCAGTCACAAATCTTGCCACAGGGCGAAACCCAAGATGAGTATGAAGTTTCCAAGATCCGTGACTCCAGGATTTTCAGAGGGCAACTCCAATACCTAGTATCTTGGAAAGGATATCCTAGGTCGGAAGACTCACGGGAACCAGCGCACTTCCTTAAAGCTCCCAGACTGGTGTCTCGTTTCCACTGATTACATCCCTGGAAACCTGGTGGAGGAAGTATTAAGAGGGGGCATACTGTCATGAACCCGTTCGGATGGCGGTGGTTACCACGGTTACGGCTTCGCCGCCATTGATCAGTGCCACCAAGCTTCTCACGTTGCTGCTGTAACGTTCTAGTGGTTTTCCTGCTCGCGTCAGCCGGAAGTATTTCTTCCCAGCTTTCCTTGCGGTCTGTGTGTTGCAACCGTCTTAGCTCTGCTCCTACGGTCACACGCTAGTTTTCTCCTCTTTCGCTTCACACGGAAGCCTGCCTTTCTCTATTGTTTTCCGTACCTGTTCTTTCTGCCCTTCTTTTCCCTTCAGTTCGGCATGCTCGCTTTGCGAGTTTTCCGCTCTTTCCTCCTCTTGCCTCGTACCTGCTCAGCCTGTTTACCCTTTTCTGTTCCTTTTCTGCCACCACGTTGGCTTGCCCCAGCTTGGAATTTTCTTTCTGCTCTGTAGCGGAACTTTTGTGTCAGACACCGCTCCGCACACTGTTGTGCTCTCTTCCTCTTACCGCTACCTGCCTCCGGCTCCACTTCAACGGGGTTCTACATTCGGCGCAGCCTTGGACTTTGGATTCAACTGTACCTTTTGGCCAGCAACGAGGGATATTCACAGGGGTTTTTTCCGCCTTTGGCTTTTTCCCCCATACATTTCCTGCTTCCGGGACTGAAGTCGTGGAGTGGTCCAATTTGGGATCCACTACGGCTACTTCTCGTGACAGGATCCAGGCATCAAAATCGAAGGACTATCTGGCTCACCGACAAGGAATCAAGGAGACAGACTCCGAACAATCAGGTGAGGAGAGTGGTGATTCGAGGGAGGACATTGACATTTGTATACATTGTACTCACACTACTTTCCTTAGGGTCCAGTCAAATCATGTGATACATATGCATAGGGTAAGTAGCAGCTTTGAAACAGAGCAATGATTTCTCTGCATAAAGATAATCAGTTAGGTTATGAACAGTTTCTGCTACTACTGCTGCTTTTTTCCTTACTTCAAGTTCCCTGTATATACTCATATTTATATGTGTTGTTGTCTCTTTGTGTTTTGTCTGTAATAATGCAATTATGTATTAAGTGGGTTTTATTAGCTACTTGTTAAATGTTACACAGTACGCAAAACTCTAATAAGGAAGCAGTTATCATTTCACTATTCAACATGGCAATATTATGAATAGTGCACCTTCATCATGTATGCTGCACACACTGCATATGTTTCCTCTGCATGAGTAGCTTAGTAAACTGTATAGAACTTCATAATAGAGT
Organism: Ambystoma mexicanum; assembly: GCF_040938575.1. Lineage (NCBI taxonomy): Eukaryota > Metazoa > Chordata > Amphibia > Caudata > Ambystomatidae > Ambystoma > Ambystoma mexicanum. The sequence goes on from NC_090935.1 coordinate 1,436,262,928, forward strand.
GCTATTTATAGCAATGCATTGCTTAATGCACTAAGTAGCACATTATATGTATTCCAATTATCCTTGAAATTTGTTGGTCAACATTATAATAAGAATCCCTTCTACAGAGTTTTCATGAAAAGTAAATGGACATGTGATGTCATCAGTGATGTCAATGACATTTGTGATGTCATCTTTCATGTCCTGGGTGTTAGTCTTAGCAGTGCACAATGGTGGCACGAGTTATGGTTGCTTACCTTACCATAACTGGTGAATTTCAAGGGTTTTCCGGTTTTACAAGGAACCATAACGTCCCGTTAAAGTTTTTTTACTCAATTTCATAGGTTTTTACTAGCGCAACTTAACCATAACGTCCCTTTAAGAAAGATTTTTTTACTTAATATCCATTTTCATAGTGTAAATTTGGTAGATGTGTACTAGGGTTCCCGTATTTTATATACAATTAACTTAGAACATACAGAACAACCCGCTAATGATTTTGATGCCCGCGGACGGGCACGGACGACATCAACAGTACCCAAACATGCAGGAGGTATTTGAAATTGTGCTTTCATACCATATAAACACTACGCAAGTTGAAAAAACAGCACATATACACATTATATATATTAATAAATAAGCAGTGGAAACTACATATTTAACAAATCAACCAGCCATTGAAATATGATATGTAATAAAAATGGATTATATCATAACAAAAAAGATATACCTCCAACATAATTACCTCACAGAAACTGCAGAGCTAGAAGCAACAGTAGACCTACACAACACAACTATTACAACTTTCCAGAAACTAGTAAGTAAACTTGATTTTTTGGTGTATATTGCTGTACTTTTTGTGTGAGGTACAGTATAATTAATATACTTTTGTTTTTCACACAGAAATGTGCAGTACTTTGGAGTGGCTGGAACAAAATTTTCCACATGAGGAAATGTCTGAAGAGAGTGATAATAATGGTAGACACTTGTCTATACAAGGAAATTAATAATCATTACCTAATTTGTATTTAACATATATATGTTTCTTTTTTACAGACCACACAAAGTTTGAAAATGTGACTCCAAAAGACACAATGGAAAATACTCTCAAACGCATTGAGCAAAAAGTAGACATTCTTAAGGAAAATTTCGATACTTTGAAACAGTTAGTTGAGGACCACATCAAAGAAAAAATTAAGTACCATTGTCCCACCTGTACCTGTGCCACCTCTCCATGTCCCAGTGAACTATCCCCAAACCGTGAACAACGAAACAAACGTTTTGATGAGATTTCCATCCCTTCATCCCCTCCCATCCATCCTCCCCAAAACCCTAATTCCACTATTTTTGTATCAGTTTCTGCTTCCCCCCTCTCATTCATAATTTGTGTGTGTATATATATATGTATATGTGTATATATATATATATATATATATATATATATATATATATATATATATATAAGCAAGAAGCTGTGGGTAACCTTTTTAATGGACACTCTTAACAGAGGACCTCAGCGCCCCTTGGTATAGATAGTGATTGTCGCATGGATTGTGCAACAGCGGAGAAAAATGTGGTTCCTCTACTCCGTTTTAAAAGCCTAAAAACGAAGAAGGTAGTTGCACATATTCCTTCATGCGCCAATTTTATAGTTAAATGAAAAAAAGAGACTCCACTTAATTGGAATGTAGTAATTGTGAATTTGTATTATTTAGTGCCCTTTGTGATAACATGTGTTTCAACGGTCTGCGCCATCTTTCTCAAATCAGGGCTAATTTTTAATACAAGAATGCAAACAAAATCAATGTTTAAATTCAACAGAAAAATAGTGACCAATTGTAGCACGGACAAATTATGTCAAATGTAGCACCAACAGAAAAAAAGGGGTGGGGAGTTTGTTAAGGCGGTTCATTCAGGGAAAACAGTGAGTCATTAAGTATCAAAATAAATTGAAAAACATCCGTTAGTGCATCAAATGTCCACATGAAAACATTTTGAAAATAAACAGAACGGGGTGGAGGACGGGGAGGGGAGAATAGAGACAAGAGAGAAAAGTAAAAGAGAAAAAAAACATCATGAGTTCAATTATCTCTTAGCATTCAGTTAAAGTTTTTTTTATAAAAAATGAGCTAATTATGTCTTACCCAATGGTATTGGTTGTAAATATTGAATGTGGCTTGTCAGCATAGCAAAAATATAAATTCACGGGTTAAATCCCAGCCTCTTAAATAAAATGATATGTATAATATTCTAAAAGTACATTTATTTTCAAGTTTATAGTGGAGCGGCATTTGTAAATGAATTGATACTACACGTTCGTGAGATGACAGAAGCACTTAAGGGATGACTCAATCTAGTTATAATACATGTGCCGTGAAAAGAGGCTGCGCGATGAGTACTGATCCCTATCTTATTGTCTCATAACGTATCGTAGTCAAATTTGAGCGGGTTCACTTTGCACGCGCTACAGATAAAAGCTTGCTCAAGTCTGTGTCTCACCTCTGCAGTCAAAAATACGAGCTCCGTACAATTCCGTCCGCGTTCACAGAGAAAGCCAAAAGGGTGCTTTAAGTAGTTGTTACTGAGGTTGTCTAGGCAACCAGAGGTCCTTTTTCTATTTCTAATATGAGCGCCATCTTTTGGGCTCCGAAAGTGTAACTCATGGTTGCGTGAGCCCATACATAAGTAAATGTCCAGTATCTACAATTTTGTTCTAGCGGAATTGGATGTTGTAAAAGTAAATCTCCCCGGGGGGGCAAGAAAAGCAGTTATAATTCGCTAACTACTATATTGCTACAGTCAAGAGACAAATACATACATGAAGGATGTACGTGATTGAAGTCAGATAATTAGAAAGTTAATAACCGGTTATGTTAATATTAAGTTCTGTATCACATAACAAATAATGTATAAAGAGATTCGCCATGTTAACTCCCATGTCTTCACTCTTATAAATGCGTGATCTATCGTCGTAAATACCGGAGGCAATGGTCTAATGAATTTATGCAAATGGTTAACTGCCATACTAGCCAATGGGATTACTTACCAAAACACTAAATGTTAAGTAGCTATTAATAGCTGAATAAACCTGAAAACCACCCATTCTTATCATTATTGGTTATGTTCTAAAATCAAATCTGGGTATTCTGGAGCTGTTCAGTAACATGCAGGGTAAGTAAATGGTATACTGAATTTACAGTTCAATAGAGGCATCACATCTTTGACATAACCTAATTTAAGTTCAAGCCTCTTTCTACTGTTCGGAAGCGGCATATTAGTTTCGCTTCTTCTTGTCTCAGTTTCCTCTCTAGGTCTCCACCTATTGGTCCAAGTGTCACTCTTTTTAGACCCAATATGTGATGTCTTTTTTATTGCTAAGTTGGTGTTCTTTTTGCCAGTGGGATGCCAATGGTAAATTAACGTTCTGGCTTCCAATGCTGGACATATGTTCCCTGATTCTGGTTCTCATTTCTCTAATAGTACTTCCAATGTACATCTTTTTACATTGGCAGATTATTGCGTAAATCACAAATTTAGTTTTGCAATTTATAAAGTCAGTAATTTTGAACTTGGTGCCAAAAGAGTCTTCAAATATCTCTGTGTTACCCATTGCATATTGGCACATGGTGCATGAGTTACATTTGCAAAAGCCTGCAGGTCTTTGGGGTAACCATGAGGTTGTCACTGTACATTTTTCTTCTGGTAAAAGTGAAGGGCTAGGAATATTTTTCAGCGTTCTTGCTCTTTTAAATGTTACTGAAGGACTTTCTTCAATGTAATTCTGAATATGTGAATCCAATTTCAAAAGTTCCCAATTCTTTTTAAGGATCTTCCTTATTACATCATTGTTGGCACAAAAGGTTGTGATTAATCTAATTCTTTCTGGCTGACTTTGAGTTAGCTTTCTGGAAGTCAGTGGCCCTCATTACGACCCTGGCGGAAAGTAACTGACATGACCGCCATAGCGTAAATAGCGTTTCCGCCATTGCACGATGGAGCAAAGTGCGGCTAATTCTGACCCATCGGGCACGAGCATTACGCCATGGCGGAAGTGCAAAGTCCGCGATGGCGGAAATGACCCCAAAACGCCCCTTACCGCCGTCGTACGCCGCCCTAGGTGCAATTCCGCCACCCATCTTAGCGGTCACCATAATGAGCGGTCGGCGCAAATTACGGTCACCGTAAATATACGGAAACGGAAGTAAAAACATGGGGCCGGAACGGGAAACAGCACGCCGTACACCTATAAAATCAGAATCCCAACACAACCATTAAAAATCCGACCCTGAGACACATCCCAACCCGTTAGCCACCCCAGTCAAAAAAATAAATATGGGAAAAGTTGCTAAAAAAGCGTGCGATCGCAAGCGGCAGGTCCACTTCTCCCATGAGGAACTCACCGTGCTCACAGAGACCCTCCAGGAGAATGCTGCCGTCGTCTTCTCGACGCAAATGACCAGGACGGCACTTGCGAACAAGAAGGCCATATGGGCCCTGGTGGCACAGCGGGTAAGTGCGGTGGGGACCGCACCCCGCAACCCACAGCAATGCAGAAAGCGATGGGACGACTTGCGGATACGCGTCCGGAGCATACTTTCTGCCAACCGAAACATTGCCACAGCTACCGGGGGAGGATCGGAATCACCCATCAAGTTGACCCCCTGGGAAGAAATCTGTGCCTCCACCATTGGAATGGAGAGCATAGAGGGAGCCGGAGGGATGGAGAAAGGAGTGCAGACATCCGAAGAATCAGGTAGGTGGCCCAAATAAAACAATGCTAAATCCACAATGTCCAATCATGTGAAGTACCATGTGTCCCCATAGTGCAATAGAAACACATGTCCAGGTGAACGTCCACATACATTGCCATGATAGCGCCCTTTAAAAGTCAGATTAAATACATAAATAAGTAAAAATCCTAAAAAACACCCTCTACATGTGCAGCATGCACACCCTAACTGCAGGCTGCAAAATAACTGCATCCTCAATCCACACAAAAATGAGACCACCTCCAAGGCCCTGACCCAAATCACCCTCAGGTACCACCCCAATGCATGTGATACATTGCCATTCCAATTTCGACAGACCCATAAATAACGCTCGCCCTCCTTTACTCAACCACAGGGTCCGATTCAAACGACGAGCTTCAGGACACCCCTACCAGCACACCTGCAAAGAGGGCCAAGACCAACGGCCAAAGACCCTCCACCTCAGCTGCACGGATCAAGACACGGCAGCAGCACAAATCAAGTGGCAGCACACTGGAGGGGACTTCAACAGGCACCCCAGCAGCCAGCATGTCCACAACAGCAGCACCACAGGTCCCCCCAATGGATGCCACAGAAGGCACTGCTTCTGGTGGCAGCAGCACCATAGGTGACACTGCTTTCATGCCAGCATGCTCCGACACAGAAAACGGTGCTGTCGATGTAGGACCCATCCATGACCTGTCTCAATCCCCCTGTTTGTTTCATCCCGTACACCATGAGGAAACCACGCAGGGGCACCCACAAGACGACGACTGGCCAACCCCCACAAGGCCTGTGGCAAGGCAACATGAGGTGATCAGCCCCTCTGTGACACCACCGCAAATGGGCATGGCCCAGCAGAGGCAACAGTCCCTCGAGCAGATGATTGTGCAACAGCAGCAACTGGCCACGCTCCTCAAGGAGCATGCTGCTGAATGTGGGGGTTCTAAGGCAGCCATTGAAACATCTACTGAGACACTTAGGGCAGAAATGGAGCGAAGTACAGAGACACTAAGGGCACAAATGGAGGGAAGCACCGAGAGCCTGAGGGGACAAATGGAGAGAAGCACCGAGAGCCTGAGGGGACAAATGGAGAGAAGCACCGAGAGCCTGAGGGGACAAATGGAGAGAAGCACCGAGAGCCTGAGGGGGGAACTGCATGCGACGTCCAAAGACGTATGTGGTGAACTTGCCGCTGTGCGCCGTGTGCTCACTGAGCTCTCACAAACCCTTAGGGACATGCATGGACGTGAGCAGGCAGAGACATCATCCGTTGCAAGTTCCGTCCAGGGCAGCCCCCAACGTAGATCTGGGAGGAACCTGCGCTCCACAGGCAGGGGTGCCCCTGATACCCGGAGAGGGGGCTTGCAAATGCGTCTGCCCACTGACAATGAGCAACTTTGGACACTGGTGTTCGGGGGGGAGGTAGGAGGGTGGAGGGGGTGTGTTGGGCTTTTTTGGGTGGCGGGTCGATTGGGTGTGTAATATCATTTCACATTTGCTATACATATCTTCATATTCATCCAATGAGATGTGTGGACATTGATCTTTGTGTACGAGGCCTTTCTTGGCGTACAGTCCACATTGTGCATGTTCCAGACTCACACAGTGCCACAAGTCCCGTGTCCATGTAACAGCCACCAGGCGTGAGTGCTAGAAGCATGCATCTATGAGATTCTGACGAATTTCACGGGCCTCCTGTGCCTCGCGGACTCCTTGAGGTGCTGCCACATCCCCACCCTCATCATGACCATCTTCAGGTGCTTGCAGTTCTGCGTCAGGGGGCATGGCCACATTTCTACGTACGCACATGTTGTGTAGCATGACACATGCCATGACCATCTTTGCAACCTTCTCATGGCGGTACAGGAGTGCCCCGCCAGACCTGCTGAGGCAGCGGAAACGAGCCTTCAGTAGGCCGAATGCCTGTTCTATGACTACACGGGTACGTGAGTGGGCATGGTTGTAGTCCTCCTCATGCTGGTTCTGTGGGTTCCGGATTGGTGTAAGGAGCCATCTCTTCAGTGGATACCCGGCATCACCTGTATGTGGACAATGAAGGATGTTTGTGGAATGACATTGCTACGTACGCATCCCCACCCCCATCCTGCCAGGTCATTGACGCATCACCTACCCCACATTCTCATGCATTAAATGAGACTCACCGAGTAGCCAGGATCGTTGCCCTGCGTGTCGCTCCATGTAGCGTGGTATTGTAGAGTTCCTCAAGACCATAGAATCATGGGTTGATCCTGGAAATCGGGCACAACAATGTGTAAAGATCCTGTTGGAGTCATACACCATTTGTACATTGATAGAATGATATTGTTTCTGGTTGCGGTACTGGACCTCCATGGCATGTGGGACAAACAATTCCACATGGGTGCAGTCGATGGCACCAATGCAACCCGGTATGCCGCCAAGTGCATGGAATCCCACTTTTGTGTTTGTAAACTCCTGCTCCGAGCGTGGTAAAGAGATGTAGTCGTCTGTGTGCTTCAGGAGGGCATCGAGCACTTGGAATAGTGTCTGTGACAATAGTGGCTGTGAAATGCCATGCAACTGTCCGACTGTGTGCTGGTAGGTGCCTGTGGCCAGGAAGTGGAGTACAGACACCACCTTCAGTAGGGGTGGGATGGCGGTTGGGCTATCTATCATGCTGACAAGGTCAGCGTGTGTCATGTTGACAATGGCGGTTATGGTGTCCCGGTCCAAACGGTAGAGGGTGTGGATCTGCTCAGCAGTGAGGTTGAACGGATTAGCTCGGAGGCGTGGGATTGCGGGCTGCCTGCGTGGTGGTAGTGGCTGTGCTGGTGGGCCTTGCTGCCCCTGCCTTGCCCTCCTCCTCCTCCTCCTGCGTCTCCTCTGTGCGGCCGGTTGTTGTAGTAGTTGGTGTTCGTCTTCTTCTTGAAGTTGGAGTACTTGCAGTGCTATCAGGTCCCCCAGGCCCAACATCGCTAGTCCTGTCTGTAGCATTTTGGAGTGGGTGTGCTTGTGGGAGGGGTTTGGGTGTGCAATTTATGTGTTTTCAGGCTGTATAGCCTCCACCTGTGGTGATGCATTCCACCTGTGCCAGCTGCATTAACTTTTGGGCGAGCACGTCCCGCACACAACGCTGCAATTTGACGCATGGCATCTTGCAATTACAATCATGTATTTAATCCCGATGGCAGTGAAATATTGGTTTATATGTTAATTCTGCTATGGTCCCATTGTTTCACATAGTATATTTGCAGTCGCGAACAAACTTGTGAAGGGTCAGTGGAATGTAGTACTCGATCAACGGTGGACCCTCATGCAGCACTGTACCGACGTTCACCGACAGGCGTGGAGTCCCATTAGTGATTGAAGCCAGTTACCATTTTCACACACAGCCGCACTACATAGATGTATTTGTGAATTCAAGCGTTCACAGATGCCTTTTCGACGTGATGTTGCAAATGAGGAATTCGAAGGACAGCGCTTTTGGTTTTCAACTAGCGGCGAGGAGACGCCCACAGGTCTGACTGGAAATATAACGTTCTATTGTTGAATGTCCTTGGGACAGGGCCCATGACGAGAATGCAATGATTGATATGAATTGAATGGGATGCGCAATAGCGTAGTGGACGATAAGGCAGGACGTTCCCAAATACATGATACTTCACTACACTAGAAATCCGGGCAAAAGCACAGTGGATTTTGCAGACTGCATTACGCACAGACTCAATGGAAATTTCAAATGTTATGTGAGTAAATATTCAGGCGTTTTTATACCGGGATGAGGGAATGATGAATGGATGCATGGACAGATGATTTAATTGAGAGTTTGCCATGTACATGGCTTTTTGGAATCTATCCCCTTCCCCTGCGCTATGTGATGCAAAGCTGCCATAGTGGGACCATCGTCTATCTGCCCTTGTTGAACCCTCACTGTCTCGACGCGCCTTCAAACACTTGTGTCTATGCACGTTACTAATCCCATCTAATGGATTCTGTTTTAACAGACGCATGCACACAAACACTCGTTTGTAATAGTGTATTCACCTCGATTTATATCGTTATGATTCGCAAGTGATTTTTCGGTGAAATTAATCCTTTTGAGTGGGCTAGCATGCATATGGTTGTAGATTTAGTGTGTTGAATGAAGTGAGTAATACATATGAAGTTCGGATGCCCATACTATTATTTATTTTTTCATTTGGGTGACAGGTATCTCCTCCCCTTTTGCCGCTGCCATCTGTACGCCACTCCTGCAGATGGCTTTTACAGTCGACACCTGCAGCTTCGAGTTAATCAGTGGAGCACCATTACGATCTTATGGGACGATCGCCAAAGGGCCACATGCCCTTACGCAGTACTAGTGGCTAGGAGCAACATATCAACCTTTCAGCTGGACTAGTGCCTACTTCATGGGACGGCCCTGCGGTTCTAGGCGCTTCCATGTTGCCTTTTTGAACGTAAATGTAGCCCCTGTGTACAATGAAGGAACAGGGCGTCACACAAGAAGAAGCTGGTCATTTATTGCGGATGAAGCCCACAGTAATGAAAATTATTTGGGAGTTTATGAGCAAATAGCTGTATGGGCTTGGTGATTTTGATGTGCATTAAATTTATATTCAGATATTAACCGTGTAGCGTTATTCTTTGCTAGTAATGTAGCATATTCCGATTTGTGGCGCGATGTATTGTGAGATGATCTGCATTGGGTTCCGGCTTCTGAGTAGAGTTGTGTGGTACTGTACTGGCCGCGTTTGCCTACGAAGCCCAGTAAGGTCAGGGATAGGGGCTGCCATTATGACTGTTTTTATGATGTCATGCTCAGGGGCGGGGGATTAGCTTTTGTGCAACAGATGCCGGTCAGCCAGGTGGATTGGTGGAATGATGGGATTATCAGAAAATGGCTGGTCACAGGTGCCTGTGTTTGCGTGCGTTTCTTGGAGGGAGACTGAGGTCAGGTCCATTGGAATTGCTTCTGTATTCGTGCCATCTGTGCCCTACAGCTCCCATTGGCCCCTCTTGAGATGAGCCTGGCTGCTCAGTCACTCTGCCAACTTGTGTGGTACATGCTTATGCTGATGGTTGGTTTGTCTACTGGCAAGAGTACAGGGCTGGTGCAGTCTCCCTCAGGATACTGCTTTGAATGTTGATTTACACTGGTGACAAGCGATGGGGGACTATTGTTTTGTCTCATGGAATATTTCAGTTCATTTTGGTGTACTTGAACCTTCACATGCCTGTGCTGCATCAGTACAGCAATGGTGACATGCCAAATATGGATGGCCACTCACAAGGCACTTGGAGCCCCTGCATGCATTTGTTCGTTGGCATGCATGGGTGACTTGTACATTTCACTGGTTGCATAGTGTGACTACATTGCGCCTACGAGGAGTTGTGCAATGTGGGCAGGGAGTGGAGTACAGGCACTCAGTAGGGCCATTTACGGTTGGTTCGCGATGCCGTAATTCTCACCATGGCGGAATGGTACTTTCCGCCATGCTTGATGGCGTTAAGTAAATGTCCGCTAGGGTCAGAATTCGCGTACCGTTGCGCCATGGCGGAAATTACGGTTTTGCAAGGCGCGCGTGCGCGTACTTGGTGCAGTTAGCGTTGGCGTTCACTACGGTGTCGCTAATGGCATCGTACTTTACGGTGACGGGTCATAATCGCAACGAGCGGTATTCGATGGCGGTATTACATTTCCGCCATCGTTTTTCGAATTCCGCCAGGGTCAGAATGAGGGCCAGTGTGTTTTCTCTTTTAAGTTTCCTTGCTTGAGCTCTTGCTTTGGTGATATTCTTCATGGCATATCCTCTGGCTAAAAATCTAGTTGAGATCAGGTCACATTCTTCATCAAAGGCTGCTTTTGCCGTACAGTTCCTTCGAGCTCCAATGAATTCCCCTTTCGGGATATTTCTGATCACAGGATTGTAATGGCAGCTTGTCGCAAACAGGGTAGAGTTTGCCTCTGTTGGTTTTCTATAAGTTTTGGTCATTAGTTCATTAGTTTTATGTAGATTGTTAAATCTAAAAAGTTGACCTCTGATGTGCTTGATGTTCCAGTAAATTGGATTCCTAGGGTGTTTTGATTCGCTCGTTGTTGAAATGCTTGGAATTGGTCGCCATTCCCCTTCTAGATGAGAAAAACGTCATCTATATATCGGTTCCATAAAACAACATTGTCTCCGAAATTGGGGTCTGAATAGATGTATTGATCCTCATACATGGCCATTACCAGATTGGCAAGAGCCGGGGCATATTTTACACCCATAGCTATGCCACAAGTCTGTCTATAGTATTCTTTATTGAACAAAAAAACGTTATTCTGCAAAGTCAAAAGTAGCATTTCCTTGAGCATTTGAATTGATTGGTAGCTTGATGCTGTTTCTTGAGAGAAAGCGTGGTCTATGGCTTCAAATGCTGTGTCATGCATAATTGATGTGTACAGTGCTGTGACATCCCATGTGGCTAGGATGTATCCGGGTTGCCAATCCACTCCTATTAATCTGTTAATAATTGCTGTAGTGTCTTTCAGGAATGACTCTGTTGTGTTTACTATTGGCCTAAGAATATTGTCAATGTATTCAGCCATGTTGACAGTAGCCCAGCCTATTCCACTAAGGATAGGTCGCCCTTCTGGAATTTGCTCTAAAGGTTTATGAACTTTAGGTAAAAAATAGATGGTCGGTAGTGTTGGATGTTTGGTTATTAGTACTTGTTTTTCCTCATCTGTTAGGAGTCCTTGACGGTGCCAACCGGTAATTGCTTCGGTAAGTTCTTGAACAATATCAGATTTCGGATTTGATGCTAGTTTGACATAACACAGTGGTGTTGTTAAGTGGTTGTAAGCCATTGTAATGTAATCTTCACGATTCATCACCACAATTTTGCCACCTTTGTCAGCTGGCTTGATCGTTAAATTGAAATCTTATTGCAATCCTTGGAGGGCTTTCCTTTCTGTTTGTGACAAGTTGTCAAATTTGTATTTGGTTTTAGATGTCCTGTTAGGTTTTGTTGCGTCAAAGGCATCATTGAGATCCTTGGTCATAGTTTTGTAAAATACATCTATTAAGTTATCTGGCGTTAGCTGAGGTGTAAATCTCGATCTGTTCTTCATTTCTTTATGCGCAAGACTACTCTGTTGTATACATAATTCCTGTAGAGTTTCATGGATAGGTATTTCTGTGTCATTATATATAAAAAAAATGTTAGGTTTCTTGTAAGGAAATTCTTTGTATCTTATTATTTTTTTTAAAAAAGCAGTTGAAATGTCGGCAGACCGCGCGCCTGTCCGTCCTATCCGTAATTAACAAAATGTGGATGTCCTAAGGACACTACACCTGTCTGTACCGTTTGCAACCAAGATGAAACTGTTCTTAGAACACACCAGGTGTCCTGGTTGTCCGTAAATGAACAAAATGGAGGTGTCCTAAGGACACTATACGTATCCGTACCGTTCGCAACCAAGATGGAACTGTCCGTAGAACAGGCACGGTGTCCGGGATGTGCGTATTCAAACAAAATGGAGATGTCCTAAGGACACTATACCTGGCCGTACAGTCTGTAGAACATCTATGCACATGCGCACCATACCCATAAGTCCTGCGAACATCGCGCCTGTCCGTAACGGTCTCTCTCACTTGTGTCGCACTTTTAATTAGTTTCAGGACCCGAACACTGTCCGTAGAACAACCACGCGCATGCGCACGACCACTCCTGCGCATTTGCTGTTCTGCGGACACCCGTTCCCTCATCGGAAGTGTTCCCGATGTCATCATGTGACCACACCCACGCTGAGCATGTATCCTAATTTGCGGACTCTGTCCGGATGCCCAACATTTTAAAAGAACTTATTTAGACAATTCAAATTATTTTACAATAGAAAATCACCATTTCACATGTCCCAGACAATGACCCTAGCTTTCCAGATACTTTTTCTAACTTTTTGAAAGCTTTTGAGTGTTCGATATGGTTGCGAGGCGCACCCCTCCACCCATATAAAAGGCCACACCCCAGAGCTGATCTTCATTGTACTTCTGGCTATTGCAGATTGACTTTTGCCGCCTTTAGTGCTCTAGCTCAGATTACTGCATCAACCCTAATGGCATCCATGGCTGCTGTTGCTACATCAGCCTCAGCACTACCCCCAAACCCTCCACCACCACCACCACCACCACCTCCCCAAGGGCCTGCAGAGGGGAACACGTGTGAGGATGTAGAGAACGAGGATGAAGAGGATGAAGAGAATGAGGTGGAGGAATGCCCTACTACCAGCACTCACCAGGAGTCTTGTGTGTGGCGGTTGTTTACCGTTTATGGTAATGTACCAAAACCGCGTGCGGCCAAGGTCACCTGTAACCAGTGCAAATTAGTGCTGAGTCATGGGAGACCTAGTGCATACATCTTTGGTACGACATCCATGAAGCGACACCTAACTTCGTTCCACGGTGCGGACGTTCACAATGTTGAACGTAGCATCCTCCGTTTCCGCTCCTCTCACCACAAGAGACACTCCCGTGGGAGAGCGCATGCCTCTAGCTGCTTCACAGGCCATTCACGATGCTGTTGACCCTTACCTTTCGAGGGTCACAATATTGTGTATGTACTGTGGTGCAGTACTCTGCAGGGGGGAGAGTCTTCGAAGTGCTTTCGAGACTACGGTCACGGACCACCAGAAGACCTGCTACCTACCTAAATAAGGCCCACCCTACTTCTGCCTCTCTCCACCTGCCCTTTCTTATCCCCGTGTGTGGTGTCCCTTCCTTACCCTCCTTTCCCCTCCTATCCTAGTGTGTTGTGTATAAAAAAGGAAAAAAAATATAAAACAAAAAAAAATCCCAAAAGAAAGGCTCTTTTTAGAGCCGCGTTTCACAGTTTGCAAATAGAAGTGTCAAATAAACAGTGCAGGGCCCTGCGCATTTTTTAAAAGTCTGTGGACAGTCCTAGGACAGATAACATTTTGGGGTGCTGCCCTAGCAAAACCAATGCACTTTTCTCTGAGAGTAAGTGGTGGCTCTGAAAAGAGCCTTGTGGTGGTGTTTTGTGTGTTTGAAAAACTTTGATTCGTCAACATCTAATGCAAAATAGATGACTATAATTCCAAAAAAGGTCGCAATGCATTTTGTACATTTCTAAGGAAAATCTGATTGCCAGCATATGTAAGATGGACTCCATCTCGGCAAAAAATGAATGTGCTACGAAACATAATATTTTCATTGTGAAAAGAGGACATGCCAACATCTCTTAGAAAGACACAAACAGCCTTATTGACATTGCGCCTCGCTTTCTCCATTTGTGGACCAAATGAAGAAGAACGCAGCCATATTTGTCTTTGCGCAATACGGGAAAAAAATTACTTGGGAATTTGGAAACCTGTCCATGATCTTCTCAAGTCCTTCTTTCATTGCAAATTGCAAAGAAATTCCAGACACATGTCCTAAACTGTTCCCTCCAGAAGGAATTATAATTATGTTATGATGACGCTCTGTAAAGTAGCACAGAGAGGTACCAAGTCCAGCCACTTCATTCAACGCACTCCATGCCAGTGCACTTCCACATGAGGGAATCCAAGATCTGCAGAAACACCACAACGTTCTGCATGTACCTCCAACCAACGTATCCATGAGTCTCCCAAAATCCAGATAATCTGTTTTCGAAAACACACAGCCATAGCTATCTGTTCTTCTTTCAGCAAAAAGACGTCCTCACTAAATATTTCCTTACACAACACACCCACTAAACTTTACTGACCAATCCCTAGCTCTGCTCATTTGCATGCCTCTCCACCCCAGAATGCCCATATGTAATACGCGCTGTCCGCAGACTACTGCCATGTCCGCGGACATGTAGAAGATCTGAGCGTAGTGAATGTACATTTAAATAGTGTTCCCCATTTCCCCTTTAAGGTGGACTCTGAAAAGAGCTGGGTTTTTTTGCTTTTTTTGCAGATGCCTGACAGACACCTGTTATTTGGTATTTTTTGGGGGGTTTTGTCTTCTTAGTTTACTCCTAAAATCTTCACATAACCTGTTCCAAAGCAACCCTTACATTCCAAAAGAACATGGCATTTGCCAAAAAAGATAAAGAAACACCATCTGCTTCAAAATGAACCGCATTACTCGAAACAATGTTCTCGTTGCTATAGAAAAACATACCAGCTCTTAGCATGAAAGCACGCATGCCTCAATTGATTGCACACCCAGCAATGATTTGATCAGGACAAAAAACAGAACTGTTGTCCCATTTTGCTCTAGGAAGTAATCCTGAAAAACTTATTTTCGCATTTGGAAGGATGTTGATTACTGCTTGAACCAACTGTTCCAAATCTCCCAACAAAGTAGGGGAACTCAGGAAGCCCAAATGGAAAGCACCATAGTGCAAAACTACCACATGGGGACTGTTCATCCTACGCATATCTCTGCAAACTTGGAGAATTGCCTCTACATTGCAGCCAGTCACAGCGCTCCAGACCACCTCCATTCCTCTAACATCGAAATTGTTTGCCACATGCCTGCATTGAGAATACTGCTGTAAACCATGGACAAACATATCTCCAAGCACCAACACCCTTACTGTCTCCACCTCTGCCATCTTCACTACACACACTCTCTTTCTACACAAATCAACAACGTCAACATCTGATTGGCTAATCCCTACAGTCCCCTTTGAATGCTGGATTTGCTGGAAAACCCTGTATGTGGCACGCCCTACCCGCGGACAGCCGCGGTGTCCGCGCGGCACATAACTCTTAGCCAGCCCTTCTACCCTTTCCACATCACTTGCGATTCCATTCCCTCATTGGACACAGCTAAGCAGTCACACAACCATCCACCAATCACATCCAAGACCTCTACATCTAACTCAATCATCAGAGTTCCGCACTTCAAATGTACTGTTGATCACTCTGAATACAAGTCTTATATCATTGGAAACCACCTACTACAAAAACTACTGTGCTAGTCTCGAACATTTCTACTTACAGCTCCATGCATTTTCACATGCATGATTACAAAGTACAGGTATGCATATTTTATTCAGAGTACATGTACAACTCTTATGATTCCATATAAACAAAGTAATGCCACTAAATCTGCATAGCCAATACATACATGCCAACGCTTCCGATTTAAGCGCGAGACTCCTGATTTTTCATTGAAAAGTGTCACAATTTTTTACTGTCTCCCGCCTAAATTAATGCTAATCTCAATGCAAAAATAAATATTCCCGATTGCTGTGGTGAAATCTCCCTCTCAGGTGCTCCCGATTGTTTGCATGCCTAGTTATAATATGAAATTAATCAAATTTTTCCCATCTACTATAATGAACTATCACTTGCAAACCTCTCTGCTATCTACAACACAGCTGCAAAAAAACAAGTGAATTTCATGAACTTAAAATTCTACTCATTTGCGAAGCAGATTGAACTAACATACTGCAAATAACATAAAAGCTGCACATAGTCAAATGAAATGCATGCATACACTATGTTCAGATATCAAACAAGAATACTACCACTTAAACATAAAAATCAACATGTACATTAACATCAGTGCTATAAACACACAAAATGATTAACTTCTTCCTTTTACAATTGCAATGAAGACCACTCTCCTGAAAATCAGCAGCATCTAAACTACAAACAACATATCTGAAGAAACCTGCTCATTCCACAAAAAAAGTACTACCTTTATTTTTTTTTTTAAACATTTATTTTATTAAGAGAGCAGGTTAGCATTCAGACCGTCCACAAAAGAAAGAATTTGACATGGTATTGAGGCATGTACAGTATTGGCACATGTATACAGAGTAGCAAGAAAGACACAACAAACATCCCGCATCATGGTGAAGAGAGAGGTGTAGCATCCTCGTCCGGTATCTGGGAACACAATAAATACGCAACAGCGACCAAATGTCTGTGGGCCGACACTGTGTCGGGACCAATAAAACAAAAAGTTCTTCATCGTCGTTTACTAAACATAAGTCTTTTAAGAAATTGGCTCTGGATGGTGCAGTTGTAGACTTCCATGATTTAAGGATACAGCGCTTGGCGACAACACATGAAATATTAAATAAGCGCCTCGTAGTTTCTTTCACCTTACCAAAGTCACCAAGCAAGTACTTCATGGGGGACAGAGTCGTGGGAATCGACGTTATGTCTTCGAGGAGTTCTGCCACCTCCCGCCAGAATTCCATAATCAAAGGGCATGGCCAGTACATCTGGTAGGGGCTAGCGTTTGGTGCATTGCGCTTGGGGCAGGCCCCCGTGCAACTCAACAAATTTGGCTAGTCTGGCGGCGGCATAGTGGAGCTGATTCAGAACTTTAAACTGGATCAGCCGTAGCCCCGCGTTCATAGAGACGGATCTGGTGAGTTGACAGAAGCGTGCCCACCGTATTTCATCAATCTGAGTGCCCGTATCCCGCTCCCAGGTTTCTCTCATCGTATTACGTGACGGGGAGTCGGTTTGTACTAATGAGTATACCAACGAGACCCCTTTATTGTGACTATTAGGGGATACTATTGCCCTAATACATTCATGTACCTGGGGTTCCAACGGGAAAGATGTCCATCTAGCCGCAAAAGCAGTTTGCATACGATGATATTGAAAGCTTTTAAGTGGGCCTCCTCCCACCATCCCGATGAAGTCAGTGAGTTCACAGAATGTGCCATTTGGGAACATGTCCCTTAGTGTGAATAGCTTGTTAGGATCCCAGGATTGTTGAATGGCTTTATCAAATGTTGGGGATATACTCGAGAAGTTCCACAGGGTGACCTCCGGGTCATAGGGGGTCTCAAGGCTTAATCTGTTAAATATCTTGGCCCTGGCGCGTATGGGTTGTATATACCGGGTCAAACGGGCATGTGTCTCCATAGACAGGGTTAAGAAGAAGTGATCTGATGTCATTGGGGCGATCAGCATGTTTCTCCATGGGGATGTGGGGAGATGTATCCCCAGGGTCAAACCAGTGTTTACCAAATTGAGCCTGTGCGGCCAGATAATATAGTTCAAAATCTGGCGCAGCAATGCCACCCCGTGAGACTGGTTCCACCATCTTATCCCACCCTAATCTGGCCATCTTCCCATTTCCAAATGAAATTAGAGGCGAGCGACTTGAGTTTCATGAAAAAGGACTTGCCGGGCCATATCGGAATGTTGTTAAAATAATATAAGAGTTTGGGTAAGACTACCATTTTGAGAATAGCCACTCTACCATACAAGAACAAGGGAAGGCTAGCCCACGTTTGGAACTTGGTCGTCAAACTCAGTAACAGTTCACCATGGTTGTGTGTGTATAACAATTGTTTGTCCCTGGCTACCATAATACCCAAGTAGCGTACTTGAGTCGGGGTGGGCCAATTGCGGCAATGTTACCCGTACAATCTGTAAGGGGAAAATTTCGGACTTGGAAACATTGATTCTGTACCCTGAATAATCCGAGAACTCATGTATGTCCGACATTATGTGCTGTACATTCTCTTCTGGGTCGCGGACATATAGCAGGGTGTCGTCTGCATATAGTGAAATGATCTGGGGGGGGGGGCGGACATCCTAAGCCCTCTATGTGAGTGGTTCTGGCGTGTATATTCCGCCATCGGCTCGATAGTTAGTGCAAAAAGTATAGGTGAAAAGGGACAGCCCTGCCTGGTACGTCTGTAGAGCCTAAACGAGGGGGACAGAGTGGCTTTGGTCAGAACCTTAGCAGTCGGGAGAGCATATAGTAGCTGTACGCATTTGATGAAGTATCGGCCAAAGCCAAACCGTTCAAGCACCAGGAAGAGAAGACCAGGACACAGAATCAAAGGCCTTCTCGGCATCAAGGGCCACCCCGGCAGCCCTTGTTGCGGGATCAATGTGTGCCATAACATTAAACAAGCGCCTCAGGTTGAGGGCTGTAGATCTAGTTGGTATAAAGCCTGCCTGGTCTGGGTGAACAAGGATCGACATGTACGGCAGGAGCCTGGTGGCTAACACCTTGGCGAAAAGTTTTGCATCGGTATTAATCAAGGAGAGCGGTCTATACGAACCCATGTCATGTGCAGGTCTACGGGGTTTCAGGCGGACAGTAATAATAGCTTCGCGCATCGATTCTGGAAGGTTCCCTTGATTCATCGCCTCCTCCCACACTTTTAACAGTAGTGGGGCTAGTTCAGTCCTAAATTCCTTATATAGTTCCGCGCTAAGTCCATCCGAGCCGGGGGCGCGGCTCCCTGACAGAGATTTAATGGCCTCTACAATTTCTTCAATAGTGATGGGCTGATCCAGTATGTTACGGGTCTCAGTGGTCAGTGTAGGGAGGTCTAGGCTATCCAAATACCGGAACGTGTCTTCTTTACTTTTGATGTCATGATTGGAATAAAGGGAGGAATAAAACTCAGCGAAGGTGGAATTAATGTCCTGCTCCTTATTAACCAAAGCCCCAGTGGGTGTCAGAATACCAGGGATTGGACACCGATGTCTATCTGTTTTAAGCATGGTGGCTAAGAATTTCCCGGCCTTATTACTCTTCCCATATCTACGGGCCTTGGCAGGCGCAGCCATGTATAAGACTTCCCTGCTGGCTAACGCGTTGAATTCCTTCAACGCGACATGCATTTGCGATAGTGTTGCCTTGTCCTGTGTGGCGCCATATTCAGTTTGTAACAGGCCTATTTTAGTTTCGACTACGCCCAGCTCCCGTCTTACAGCTTTAAGCATACACGTGGACTTGCCCAGGATAGTACCCCGGATCCAGACCTTGAATGCCTCCCAGAGGGTAGCGTAAGTGGTTACCGATCCCTCATTTATTTCAATAAATTCTGTGATCTCAGTATGGAGGGCTTCGCAAATATTAGTGTCCCTGAGTATGGCGGGGGGCATTCTCCACCGTCTAACTGGAGGGGGGCATCACCCAGCTGAATGCCAAGTGTTACTGGTGAGTGGTCAGAGAGGGTGCGGGGGTGTATTTCACAGCTGGTGACCATGCCGGCAAGGGGTGAGCTAATGAACCAGTAATCGATGCGTGAATGGGAATCATGGACAGAAGAGTAAAAGGTGAATTTCCTCTCAATAGGGTGAAGTGTGCGCCAAGCGTCTACCACATCCATCTGTTCCATCAACTGCCGCACAACCAATGCGGCTCTGGAGGGGGGCCTGGGGGCAGTAGAGGACCGATCTAGGGACTGGTCCAAAACAGTATTGCGATCGCCGCCCCAAATTATCATTGCCTACCCTGACGTAGTCAGCATATCAAGTATCGTACAATAGAACTGTGGATCGTCCACATTTGGCCCATATGTTTTAACAAGTATTAATTGGTATCCCGCCATCTCCCCCCAGACTAGTGCCTATCTGCCAAGCGGGTCTATTTTACTGGAGTGGTATTTAAAGCACAGCTTGGGGTGTATGAGGGTTAACACTCCCCTAGACTGTGTTGAGTATTCCGTGTAGTATCTCTGGGGGCCCCATCTTGGCAGGAATGCAGAATTGACATTACCCAGCGCGTGTGTCTCTTGAATGAAAAGAATATGAGGATCGTGACGTGTAACATATGCTGCCACCTTCCTCGCCTTCACCGGGTTGTTAAACCCGCGAATATTCCAAGAGAGTAGCTTGACTTCCAAGCCCCTATCAGCCTGTGCCATACCCGCATGTTGTAAAGATCATCTGTCCGTAGCCTCGCCCCTGTCGCAAGTGATACGGCCATTCTGCCATGTAACCACTCTCTGATTTTAACAATCGAACTCCTTTAAACAGAAACTCCCCAAACCATCCCGATCTGACACCAGGAACCCACAACATCTGTCCCAACTTTGTCCCACCCACCGCCCACATCAACTGCGGAATATTGACCCACTCAATGACCGTGGTCGAGCTTGTTTTGGCATTGACCAAACTTCCGGCCAAAGCCAACCTTGTATTCGAATGAAACCCTTTCAGGTGGTCCAAATTTCCACACCAAGAACACCCATTTCCAACCCCTCTTACCTCCCCCCCCCACCCTCATCATCACCCCCAACTTGACGATGTACCCAAAACCAATCGTGGAACATTCCCGGGGTAGCCATGTTGCCTCACATGGCCGCCTGATTGGCTCCGATCTCCAATAGTCACATGGTACGGAGCCGCCCTGCTTGTAGGATCAATAGGGCTGCAGTGGATACTACATGAGGATAGAGACCAATCCGGCCACCGAAGCTCCCTAGTCCTTGGTTCTTGGTCTATTGTTCTGTGCTGGCCTGCCGCCCCGCGGGGGGAGGGGTATGGAAGTCTCTATATACTGTGTGGCCTCATTCGGGGATTCGAAAAAATGCGCCCTGCCCGCATGTTGGATCCTCATCTTTGCCGGGAACATCAGAGCATATGGCGGTCTCTAAGGAGTCTCTTGACTGGTTCATATGATCGCCTGCTAGCCTGGACCCCGGCAGAAAAGTCTGAGTATATATGTATTCGGCACTCCTCGTGTTGAAGCGTTCCAGCCTCCCTGGCCAGCCGCAGGATTGTATCCCTGTCTCTATAGTTAAGCAGCCGTGCAATTATTGTGCGAAGGGGAGCACCTGGTTTGGGGGCCGGGGCAAGAGTACGGTGGGCTCTCTCCACCAAGAAATGTTCGGAGAATGACTCAGGACCAAATAGTGTTTTAAACAGTTGTTCAAGTTGTTCAAGTTGTTTCTCCATTTGGCCTTTCCCAAATGACTCTGCCACGCCGACCACACGGATGTTATTGTGTCTCGATCTAGATTCAAGATCCTCGCATTTATGTTGCATTTTAGTCATGGCTTCCTTAAGCTGAGCGATGTCACGACCATGTTATGAGATAGCGTCTTCGTTACTGCTAATTCTATTTTCTGCATCAGTGACACGTATGCTCTCTTTTTCAACTCTAGCCTTCAGGGAGCCAATGGTAGACACTATGTCGTCCAGTTTCATGTTCACTGCTCGGAATCCATTTTCCACAAGCATGGTCAGCTTGTCCTCCCGTCCTTCAATGTCTGCAGGTGGGGTTTCATTAGCGTCAGCATGCACCTCAGTTATGGCGTTCGGCACCTGGCTGCCGGTAAATGCATCCATAGGACCCTTCCTCTTGTTACTGGGCGTCTTGCCTCCCTTCCCAGCCTTGTGTGGCTCGCCCATGGTGCCGGCCTCCCAGTACCTGGTTCAGTTACTCTTACTGCCGGGTGTCCGAGCCCCAGCCCTTTGTTTATGGATATTTGGCGAAGCCACCTGGATCAGGGCGACAGAGTTTGCCGCTGGGGCAACAGGGGTCCTCCGCCTCGCCCCCCCTGCTCCCAAGACGTCTGTAGATTTTCCGGCAGAGCCCCCAGCACCAGGGCACAAAGGCCCAATGTTAGGCACCAGCGATGGATATTTCCTCCCACGTAGTTAGGTGTCAAAACTCAGGGCGCGCCACACTTTACGCCAAAGAGGGCTTATATAGATGTCTGGGTGTCCACCAGTGCATGAGGTCGGCCAGGCAACCGGCACAGGGCTTCATGCGCCAGGGCGACCGTGCCTGAAGTCGCCAAAGGTAGTGCAATCTCCTGCGTATGTGCGCCCACGACAAACAGATAGTTCTGGATGGGAACCGGGAGGCAAGGACTTCACGGATGTAGGGCGTGCAATGTAATATCAGGAGCAATGTTGCCCGCTAGTAGGGTGTTTCCGTCAATCGCCCCTCACTGGCACAGGGGCCCCTCATCTCCCGCTGCTTTATGAAGCCGTGGGCTTTGGCCTCCGTAAATTTATGCAATGTCTTAGCAGGCATGGGCCCGCACGTAACACAGAGACCGGCCTCCCGTCCACCGGGAGCGTCGGATCACCTGGGGCCAATTCCTCCACGCCCCATGAGAGTGTCTCCGGCTGCAACGGGAAGCCGCTTAGCAGGATGTCACCGCCGTGTCTAGGGGCGTCTCAGGGTGTGGGGGCCACAGGAGAGTAGCGGTTATCGTAGCTGAGGGGGGCTCAACATCTCCTCGTCTTCATGGCCGAACAGCTCACAGTCCGCAGCTGCTCAGCGTGGGCGCGAGTCAGGCGCGGGCCGTTGACAATGGCCCCACCCCCACTCAGCCTCCTCCTCGCACGAGTCCACGTCTCGGCGTTGCCTCTGCCTGGAAGCCTCCGAGCCGGATCGCGCTCCCAACAACAGTCGGGCCAAATTCAGAGCGGCGTAACTTCGGCGCCAGAGACCGATTTCCACCAGGATTTGGAGACGTTGGGGACCAGACCTTGGCTCGTCTACACAGCCATTTGTGGGTGTTTAGGTGGCTCCAAAACTGATGTTTTCTGGACGGATCTTGCACTGGAGCAGGAGCTCAGGATTCAGGCGGCCATCTTCGTCGTGCGCAACAGCACCACCCCCACAATACTACCTTTATATTCTTTCTGTTCCTCAAAGAGACTGTGTGGTTCATTCATGTAATTTGCACACCAAAAAAAAACGATTTTTGAACCATTCTGCCCACAAATCCCCATTTATTAAACAGAGATTAGCAGGCAGAATGGCACACAAATCCCTGTTTATTTGGAACACAAATAACATACTCAAGCCATAGAATGTTAGTACTACAAAACAAAGAACTGTTTTAATTCTATACCATTACGTTTACTAGTAATGCTTCTCCTCACCACTAGGTCACTTTCTACTCTTATCTGAACCACAGTGTAGTAACATACAAACAGAAAAATAGCCTTCCCAACTCATTGTAACTGCCCAATGCACATTCACACACCATCACATACATCTTCCCCATCAAACTCATACACGCATGCACACAGCACACATACATTGTAAAACAGACCAACCCATACCTTCTTTTTTTTTAAGACCCCAAAGAATGCCTACCAAAAAGCAAGTCCGTAGAAAGCAACGCAGAAATAGAGCAAATGAAAATAAAAGTGTCCAAAATAAGCATCCCTCTCTACTAGAGTTTGTACAAAACGTTCAATTAAAACAGCTAATGCAGTCATTTAGTGAAACAAAAGAAGCTTCTACTACAGAAACTTTGCCTCCTCTATCAAAATGTGAAACAAAACAGAAAGTGCTTAACAAGAATTCGGCTACCACTACTGCTAACACTGCTCCTTTAAATCCTCCCATACTAGCAACTAACCATACTAAAAAAAGTATTCTAGCAAAAATGTTCCGCCACAGAGTCCTTCAGAATCTAATAAGAACAGGAACGAATCATGCACAACCCTTAAAACTTACCGTAGAAAATTAATCCTAGAAGCTCTCGTAGACAGTGAAATCCTTCTCAAAAGGAAGTTATGTATTTTAGTTTTAAACAGGATGAAACCACTAACACAACTAAGTACTAAACTACAAAAAAACTTCTCAATAAACGAAATGTCAACAAAAATAACTTCTTAAATATCTGTGGAGGTGAATGGAGTCACACCACGACCACAGAACCATATTTTAATGAAGAAGCATACAAACAAAACCAAACAAACACAATTGCCATCCATAGCAGCGGATGAGGGTATGAACAAATTAATAATACCATCATGAAACAAGAAACATTGCTTACAAAAATATCCCCCGAAAACTCAGAATTACCTCTCCATTCGACTGAACCAGAACGTCCAGTATACAAATGGCCATGCACGTCAATGTGTAACATTCCCAACAAATCTTTCAAATCTTAACGCCAGTTCCTCAATCAGTATGCGAAAGGTAGACAAAATCAAAAGGAAAGGGCTGCAAAATATGGATACCTGTCCAGTGCGCAAATACACAGGACTACAAGGGCATTCATAAGCCTGCATTTCAGGACCTATTTGCAAAAGCACCTTCCATGATATCAAAATGATATCAACACAGCAATCAAATGTAAGAAATCTAGTGTATAAACTATACTATGCTAAAAGTCCTGCTTTAGAACTACCCAATTTAAATAACACTCTTCTGCATGGTACACCCAAATACCTACAAGAAGAAATCGACCATAGCAAGAGAAAATATTTTTAAAGTGAAAGCCATTTACAAAATTCAATAGCTTTAGAACACACTAGCAACAATTCTGCACATGACAACCTTCTATTACACACATACAAAAAAGAAAGTACCAAACCATGTGTGTGTGTGTGTGTGTGTGTGTTGCCGCAGAACTTTTTACAAAAGTAACAAAAACTATAGACGTAACATACAAAATAGAAGACAATGAAGATTCCTAATGGTTTGGATTAGCTCTCTACCTTTTAGCAGAAAACAAATACAAAATAAGTGAACCCTTAATAGTTTGCAGTTACTACACTACAAAACTTGACAACAACCAAACTCCTTCACGTGCTATCACAAATAACTTGAAATTATTCCCACTACCAAAACCCCTGCCACAACTCAATTTGTATGAGAGCATCATAATTCGAACAGTACACCCATATCAAGCAATAATACGCCTTCAACCAAAAACAGCAAAATTACCTCCCTCTGAATTGGTGAAAGGCATTTGTGGCAAAGTAGTTTATTTACCATTAGATCTGACAGAAAATGTGCACACTCTAGGAGTGCAACGTCCAATAGAGCAATCTTTAATTGTCTTAGTAAATGGTGTACCAACAAAAGACAAAAAAAAATTGGCAACAACTTGTGGACTTACATAAAGTTAGACAAGCCTTGCAATATCTGAAAGACAATAATGAATACTACAAAGAAATAAATATTGAAGAAAGCTTAAGGGAAACAACTGAAATAATTCAAGAGTCACCAGAAACTGGTCAATTTGAACTTCTGGATCCTGCTGCAGTATCCAATATTTGGGACCATTGTACAATGCATCCATTTCACTCTAATGACAGCATAGATGATGCACTAGAAACTTACCAAATGCGACAAACCAAAGGTTCACCAATGAGCATATGGGAAAAAAGGATATAAGCACATGCTTTTCCTCTACTATTTCCTACTGGCAAAGGAGGAATATACGATGATCGACCCACTCAGATAACAGCATCAGAATACCGCTCATTACGAACGTATTCTGAAGATCCCAGATTTAGACAAAATGTGGAATACATATTCCATCTACTCTTTGAAAGTGAACTAGCAACCCTATGTTACGGAGTTGCACACATATTGAAATCGGGAACCCACTTTCAAAATATGTCCGCTACGCAATTAATACAAAAGGTTCAAGAAAAAGATGAGGTTTTACAATCAAGCATAACAAATCTGTTTGCAAACATGCGTGGTACGAAAGAATACTGGTTCCGACGTCACGGAGATGTACGTTGTATGATCAGAAACCTTGGACCACCCACTTGGTTTGTTACATTATGTTGTGCAGAATATGCATGGGAAGATTTACATGATTTCCTAGGCATATCAAACAAAAACAAAACCAACATAGACATACTAACACCTGGAGAACTTTGCTCTCTAGATCCTGTTAATGTTCCAAGATATTTACACCAATGTTTCATTGCTATGCTGCACTTTATTTGTAATAAAACTGTTCCTCCCCTCGGATCAGTGCAACACTTCTTTTGGAGAAAAGAATACCAAGCCAGAGGTGCACCACAAATCCACATGCATAAAGGTGCTCCTAAATTTGGTCAGGACAGTGATGCCACTGTTTTGCAGTTCATCCAAAAATATGTCACTTTTGAAATCCCTTCACAAACGAGACATAGTGACCTTCATGCACAAATTGTACAATTTCAAAGACACAAATGTGGCAAATATTGTCGTCGCAAATACAATACAAAAACAAAGGGAAATACTACACCAAATGCCGCTTTGGTTTTCCTAGACCAGTTACAGAAACAGGTGAAGTGAACAACGTCATGTCTTCACTTAGACATAGTGTTAAAGGTAAATCACCTAAGAACACGTATTACATAAAAAGAACAGAAGCATCAAACTATATCAATGATTACAATGCAATCATTGCCCTCTTATGGAATGCAAACATAGATGTGCAGTACATTTTAGACAATTCCACTGCAGTTGCACGATATGTTACAACCTACTTAACAAAAGCAGAAAAAAAGAGAGCTTCCAGACCTCTGGAATGACCCATCATCAG
Source organism: Ambystoma mexicanum (assembly GCF_040938575.1). Classification (NCBI taxonomy): domain Eukaryota; kingdom Metazoa; phylum Chordata; class Amphibia; order Caudata; family Ambystomatidae; genus Ambystoma; species Ambystoma mexicanum. The sequence continues at coordinate 1,436,289,639 of NC_090935.1, forward strand.
ACAAAACACTATCTCAGAAATTGTACAGCTTAGGCATAAAAATGCTCTCTCATAGAGAATGTGGCACCTATGAAGCTGCAGATCGTTTAACCGGTACTGCTTTGTATGGAAAATCTGAAAATATAGTATGGCTAAGTCTTGGTCCTGCTAAATGTAGAAAAAGAGTTCTCAAATCATATGGGGACATAGAAACAATAGCCAAAAATGATCCCAACAGCCATGACATTTTGAAAAACAATTTACTAGACACATACTACCCGAACAGGAGTACCACTTTGGAAACCATGCGTCTACACCACACAGCCCAAAACTTTGCATACAAAAATAATATAAAACCAAATGAAAACAAAGGTAGATATAGAGTGACAGATTGTGAAGGCAGCTTAGTGAAACTTACCAAACAAAGCTTAATCATGTCAACGTGTCATTAAAAACTCCTCAACGGAAATAACTATATTACATGTCCCTGCTACAACTTTTTAAACCATGGAGAACAGAAGAAGAGATACTAGATAACTATGACCGCTATGAAGACGCTTTCAAAGCAAATGAAAGCACTATCACCGATGTGAACTTTACGCAGTATAAAACAATGTTGCACAATGAACAGCAACAAAAAGAAGAACTCCAGGCCCAACTAGATAAGGACACTTCTGAAAGTAGTCAACCTTCTGTAACAGGAAGCCAAGAACCACTGGGACAGCCACTAATAGCAAATGAGGCAGAATAAGCTATGACAGAAGTAGAAAACACCATGTGTCACTATGAAGAAGATACAGAAGACTTAACTGTACTACAATCAAAACTTAAAGACCAGCGCACCATTTTTGAAGAAGCAACAAAAGAAATTGCACATGGTGTACAACACGAAAATAAAGAATGTACCTGCCAAAATTACAAACCTATACTGCTATACGTCAATGGTGAATCTGGTTCAGGCAAAACATTCATAATCAAAATCATCAGCAAGTTCCTTCAACAATTGACAAACAACAAACTGTCAGCTGTTGTAACTGCCCCCACAGGTTTAGCTGCCTACAACATAGGCGGTGTCACTTTACACCGATTACTACTCCTTCCAGTAGAACACAAAAACAAATTAGACTATTACAAACTTTCTACAGAAGCTGCAATGGAACTATGCAGAGTGTTAAAACAAATGAAAATGCTACTAATAGATGAAGTGAGCATGGTCTCCAAACTAATGTTGGCTTTGATTCACCTCAGATTGCAAGAAGTACTTAAAACAAACTGCGAAGAACCCTTTGGAGGAAAACACATTATTGTTTTCAGAGATCTTCTGCAATTGACACCAGTGAAAGGAGAACCTATTTTTAAAACCTTAGGACACAAACTCTGCCGTAAAACTGTTGGCAGTATAGGAAATGTCAACCTTTGGCAACATTTCAAATACAGAGAATGAACAGAAAACGTGCGTCAATCTGCAGACCTCACTTTAAAATGTATTAGAGTTGGTGTACTATGTCAAAAAGTACAAGCAATATTGAAAACCCAAAACATCCATGCACTTTATGGCGATAATGCATGTGCTACTGATGTTATGGAACGAATAGCGCACAAAAATGTCAATTGTATGGCCTTAATGCCAACTCTTGCAAGCTGTTCCAAATTCAATAAAACAATGTTGAAAAAAGAAATGCAACCAATAATTGAAATTTGCTCCACAGACAAACTGGACGTACATGGTATGACACTACCCATGTGTCAACAAGCCACAACAAGACTGTGGGCCTCATTACGACCCTGGCGGTATGGGGTAAACGACGACGTAAAAGGTGCCGGCGCCGTTCACCCCGTACCGCCTCATTACGAGGTCCCCTCGTGGGACCCAGGAAGCAACGCCTGGTCAAACCAGACGTGCTTACCAGGTCCCGCGAGGGGAAGAGGGAGCAAACAACGGGCCAACTCGTAATGGTCCGTTGTTTGCCCCCTCTCCCATTCCCATTCAGCCCTCTGGGGGCTGAAATGGGAATGGGGAAGGACCGGGTCTGGGTCCTTGGAGGGAGGAATTACCGGGCCTTCCGAACTTGGAATGGCCCGGTAATTCCTCATTCTGAGGACCCGGACGCGATTTCGGCGGCAGCCATGCCGCCAATAGCAGCATGGCTACCGCCAAGGTCGTAATGAGGCCCTAAATACCTTAGAAAATTCTATCTCCAACACAGCTGGGTTGGAGAAAATATTAAAATTATCCTTAAATTGTAGAGTAATGCTTAAGCGTAACCTTGACATGGAGCAAGGACTAGTTAATGGAGCAATGGGTACAGTTGTTGGCTTTCAAACATACCCACGTGACAACAACATTCAGTTTGTCAATATTCCCTTTCACAAACTTTCAGAAGTAAAAAGGATAGGGCGCTCTACAGCTCGATTCCTTCTCTTCAAAGACATGTATGTACGCAGAGAACAATTTTCTCCAACTTCTTGCAAAGAAGACATGAGCTACGTAGCACTATTACGCTTACGTACACTTGAGGGTCTATTGCTAATCAATTTTGATGCAAGTAAAGTAAACACTGATATTACTTGCATTTTAGAATACAACAGACTACGTTCACTATACACCCCCATCTAAAATCATATCCTGTTCCACAGAAAGGAAAACGTTGTACAAGAAAAGTAATTCAAACTGAAATGCAACAGGATTGGACTGCAAATCCTCCAAAGAGAGTAAAAGAAGCTAATACTTCACCAATTACCACAACCAAAGAAGAGCCTATTAGGCAAAGTAACTCAGGTACTTGTTCAAAGAAGCAACAGACACTCCAAAAAAATGACTTGGACACAGAACTATCTGGTCCATTCAAATTTTCAAATATAACTGGTGGAAGTTGCTATGCAAATGTAGCAATGAGTATTCTATTTCAATTGCCACCAATTGTTGAGAACATTTACTTACACAGTACAGACCAATTGTGTTTGCAAATGTTAGTCCTTCATAGAAACGCAACAAACAATCCTGACAACACATATAGTGTTCACGGAATAAGACAAGAATTGGACTACTGTGCTGGAATGGCGGAATTCACTATAAACTCACAAAAAGAGCCAAAAGAATTTCTAATGTACTTACTACAAGTTGTCAAGATCTTGCTCGCCTGCCACCCAGCACTGCTACATGCGCCATTTCCTTGTTTTACCGCTGAAGTTTTGGACTAATCTAATTGCATGTTCCATTCTGGCTTTTGGGTTAAACCAGCAGATGCATTCTGGGACATGTGTGATGTCCAAAAGGCTGAGGGCTGGAGGAGGCATACTAAATACATTTGTTTGCAGCAAGCTACTAAGAGCTGCAGAGGGGCTGATTTCATTCACCTGTTCCAAGCTACTGCAGGCTAGGCTGCAGAGAGCTCGAGAGCACTTGATTAGAAACCACTGCTGCTATTGCTGCAGGCTACTGAAGCCAGGGCTGGCTTAATTGAACACAGCTGCCAGAGTCTGCTGCAATCAGCTCCACCCTGCTGGTCTGCTGGCTGGGAGGACCTTTATAAGCTCACTTTGAACAGAGGCAGTTGTCAGTCAACTGCTTCCACTGGGAGTTTGTGCTGGTGCTCCTGTTACCAGTTTTTGACCTTTCCTGGAAATCCTCTTTTGGCCTTTTGATTCCTGTTGCTGTTGATGCTTGCAGCTCCCTTTCCAGTCTGCTGCAGCCTTCTGCCCTGCTCCTCTGGGCTCCCACCTGGTGGCTCTGCCGCACTCCGCTGCCTTCCGCCCTGCTCCTCGGGGCTCCCACCTGACGGCTCTGCCACACTCCACTGCCTTACGCCCTGCTTCTCTGGGCTCCCGCCTGATGGCTTTGCTGCACTCCGCTGCCTTCTGCCCTTCTCTTCTGGGCTTCCCTGCCTGGCAGCCTTGCCACACTCCTCTGCCTTCTGCACTATTCCTCTGGGCTCCTTGCCTTGCAACCTGCTTGTTCTGGCTTCTGATATCCTATCCTGTCCTCTACCTGGTTATTTCTTTCAACGCTTCTTTCTACTTGTATACATCTTGGTCCACTGTGGTGTCTCCACTTGAATCCGTTTTATAGTGTGACCCTAGGTTGGTCTCCGTTCGGATCAGATAAGGGAAGACTTCTGTTGCCTTCACGTAGTCAGTTGAAGTCGTACCTGCCTCAGTATATGGTCTTTCAGTTTTACCCTTGCACTGAGTACAACAGTTTCCTTGGCACGCCCAAGTCATGACGTTGCTGTATGACTGTTGTTAAGAGTAATCTGCTGGTACCTATCCCAAGGGCTTTCCTTAATCCCTGGAGACCCCTTATCATATTCCAGTACACCCTTATTTCAGATCAATCCAAGTTGCCCAGTGTACTTGCTTGTCTTTGCCTTTTCTCCGTCTCTTTGTTTACAGCCTGTTCCTGCAGTTCCTGTGAACACCTGTTTCAACTAACAGCTTGGTATGTACCTTTAATCTGTTATATTCTAGCATTGTCTCCGCAATCTCCCTTAATTTACTTGTATACAGTGAGAGAGAGCCTCTGCCCTGTACTCTCCGCCTAGACTTCTGACACAAGTACTGGAAAACAAAAACATACCTATAAATGAAATATTCCAGATTTCATACATGTGGAAGCATACATGCACTCTCTGCAACAATGTGACACAGGAACAAATCCCTAATGAGCGCTTCGTGCATGTATCCATACCTAATTGTGAATCCATTCCATTTCAGCAACTGGTACAAAATGCAAACCATGGCAGTTTATGTACTACCTGCAATTCAGATAATAAAAAGAAATGTGGATGGTTTGAATGTAATGATAGTACCATTACTATAAGACAGAGATTACCAGCAAATCTTACAAACACTTATTTAATCTTCTTAAAACCAAAATTTAATAACTAATCTGTACTTCAACATTAAAAAAATAATAATTAAAAAACTAGAAACAGTTGGAATACGCCAACAGGTATCTAACTGGCCCAAGATTCTATAACAACCAAACAGATAAATGAATACCACTAAATTGGAACAAGAAATAGACAGTTAGAATACGCCAACAGGTATCTAACTGCTTCAGAAATCTGCAACAAACCAACAGATGGAACATAAACCAGAACCAGAAAAAACAAGTGAACACTGAAAGGAACCAAACAAATAGACTGTAGCGTAACTAAAAAAGGTTTTTTTTAAATCCGACAAGGATTTTTTTCCCCCACAGACCCATTGATTTGAAAAAAAACACAGAAACTGAGTGAAATGAACATCACACTGGTTTGTAAACCAAATATGAGGGTCCAAAAAAAGCTGAAATGTGTATTATTCAATGTAATAAGTCTTTATAAAATCCACACACTAACATGCTCTTTTCTTTTATCACAAAAATTGAAAAAGAATATTTCCTCCAGGTACCAAAGTCATGTAAAAAATATAACAAATCTCAACAAATCAAACAGTAAGTATAATTTCAAACATTTGATAGATAATCAAATCTATAGATATGATCTATGGCTGTGATATGGTGCGGTGGTTGTGGCCAAGGCCTACAGTCATGGGTGTATAGTCTACGGCCTACGACCTGGGGCCACACACCCAAGACTCTAAGCCCTGGCCACAACCACCACAGTATATCAAAACCATGGTGGCTTATAACTTCACTGCTTATAGCATATAACACACAATGTGGCTTATAACTTCAGTACTTATAACTTTGGTCCTGGGTGCATAGCCTTTGGCCATGCACCCAAGACTCTACATCCTGCCCACAACCACTGCAGTATATGAAACCCATAGTGGCTTATAACTCAGTACCACACCCATAGAATCAAAAATTTTAACTGCACAATATACTCAATTTGCATCCAACACTCTAGGCCCTGCCCACAACCACCTGATACATAATCGATTCCATGGGTGTGATATGCTGTGGTGGTTGTGGCCAGGGCCTAGAGTCTTGGGTGTATGGCCTGCGGCCATGTACCCATGACTCTAGGCCCTGGCCACAACCACCGCAGCATATCGCACCCATGGTGGCTTATAACTCAGTATCACACCCATAGAATCAAAAATTTTAACTGCGGCATATACTCAATTTTAATGTCCGCTGACACCACGTGTGTCCTTGGAACAGTTTCAACTTGCCTGCGCACAGCACGGACGGAAATATTATCCTTAGGACACCCCTCATTTTCAGTAATTACAAACAACCCGGACAGCGCGGGCATGGCGAATACATCAGTAGCACCTGCCACCTAAACAAATACAGTATTTCACCCATCTCTTACTCCCTAAACCTCGCCAAGCACTCTGACACACCAAAACACTCGCCAAAACTGCATTTCGCCTCTGTTCGCCGCCACGCTATCGGCGGATCCAAGATGGCGGGCGCATCCAAGATGAGATCTTAAGTCTATGACATATTCAGTAAGAGATTTCTCCTCTTCCTGTTCTTCCCATTCCATTTTGGCTATGTCCAATATGGTTTGTGGCTTGTTTCCAAACAATAGTTCAAAAGGCAAAAAGTCTGTGGATGACTGAGGGGTGTCTCTTAGCACCATGAGGATCCAGGGGATAACCATATCCCAATCTGACACACATCACGCCTCACTAGAGCCAATCGACGGACACGTCACGTGTCCGCTGTCATGACGCGAGCCCATTAGCCAATCGGTGTCCTGCCCACGGAGCGAACAGGGAAATGTGTCCGCAGAGCGGACACAGATATCACTAATTTGTTTAGACCTACTTTTTGATCGTTTTAAAGAAAACTACTGGACGGATTTTCTCCAAATTTACAAAAGCACGCTTTCGGGACCAAGCCCCTGCCGCAAATTTGGTGAAAATCCGTCCAGCGGTTTGGGCTGTAGGCGTGCGCATTCAGTCTATGGGAAAAAAAGACGTTTTGGGACCCCCCCCTATAACTTTTCCTCTCCCCTGGAACCAACATCACCAAACTTTGCAATACAATTCAGAGTGGTCCATATACTTTTTTTGCAAAGTTTGGTGAGGATTCGTCCAGGGGTAGTGAAGTTATTAGTTACACATAATGCTATATATATATAGAACTACAGGATTCCACATGCAACTTTCTGCTGGGTAGGAAAAGCATGGAAAGGTCACCCACATGACACAGGGCTGCACATGGGTCACCACAGTCGAGACAGACATTGTGGGCGATGGTCTGGAGGATTGCCCAGAGCAACAGCATGGGTTTTGATTCATTCTCAATTTTCCAGCCATCAACCTTGAGTTTTGTCATTGACCCCCCCTACCACACGAGTGAAAAGGGTGTGCCCAAACATGGGTCCCGATCCCATTGTGCCAGGAGACCAAGCAACACCTCACTGACATTGGGCAACAAGACGGAAGTATTTATGGGGTTGTTTCTCCTCTCGTACACAAAGGATGCAACCTAGCGGTTTGGGCTGGTTTGCCCCATTTCAGGTGGGTCCAAGCCTGGTTTGCTTATGGTTGTTTCGCATACGGAAGGGAATGCACGGCTAAATAACAATGGACTGGAGGGTTGTCTAGAGCAATTATAGAAGTTATAATTCATTCAAAACCTTCCAGCCATCAAACTTCAGTTTTGCTAAAAACACAACCAGGAAACATTGGACATTTCAGAAGAGTAGTCATTTTTCAATAGATATTTGCACTGTGGTGCCAAGCTATGTAGCGTAAAGCCAGGCATTAACAGCCCTCTCCTCGCTATTTGCCCACGCATAAATATCACAGCAGGAGCTGCAAACAGTATTTACTCATCCCCGCAGGAAATCTTTGCTCCATGAACACTTATTTAATTTCCACCCCTGCTACGAAACAGAAAAAAGTTATGTGCTGCTCTTTTCAGGTCGAGGCTGCTGGGCTGTACAACGCCTTAACGTTGGTAGGATTGACAAACAGTTGACGATTCCCCCAAACATTTATTTTCTTTCAATATTTCGTCAGTTTCTCCTCCAACCCTTTATTGATTCCCAGGGCGTGATACCTGATGTCTATAAGGACTTGAAGGGCTTTATCAATAGCACCCTATTTATAACTGGGATGACACCAGGCAGCCTCTTTTCGCAGCATCACTAGGTTTACTATAACAGATGACTCAACCTGCCGCATGCCCCAGAGGCAAACCTTTGTCTGCCTGCTGTTACATCATTACCACTCGTTTACCACCTTTGAGCGTTTCCGACACAAGGCTCTACCTAAGACAAAATTAAAAATTATAATAATGCATTTAATAAGTGCACCACTGCGAACAGCACATTACACCTCACAAATAAACACATTGGTTAGTTTTACTTTCATAATTTAAATGTCTTCATTTTTGGTAGCTGCATAACTTTGAATGTGAAACTTGTTAGGTCTGGGCATTGACCAGGTTACAATTGCCTAGAAGCACAGATAACAGGTGATGGTAGGAAAGATAATTAATTGGGAACTGATGGACTTGTGAAGCAAAAAGAGGAAAACAAGGGAGGGGGTAGCACTTTTTGAGGGAGGGGTAGCGATGCGCAAATCACAATGAAGCAATGGGGAGAAGCACAGAGATACTGAGGGAGAGAGAGGTAAGATGGACACTGTATTTTTGTATTGAAGAGTTTAGCAACAAGCACTGTCATGGTTGAGTGAGTACTTCGTCGAATCCAGTCATTCAGGGCTTTTTCTACAATGGCCTCACTGCTTTGTTTCGTTCTGGGCTCAGCTTATTGGACTGCATCCCAATGTTTGAGTACGTGTCTGTTTCCAACTGTATGGCCCAGCCTCCTTGCAGCCAATGGAGTATAAAGTGGGAGAATCTCACGTTTTTTCCCCTCTCTGTGAAAAAGTGGTGTCCAACTTTGTGTGCGATGTTCTCCCTTGCTCATGCATCGTGTGGTATCTGGGTCTTGGAAAGCTCATACATCTACCATCTCAGGGGAACAGTTCCAGCTAGTCAGATAAAAGGTATGAAAACTTGGATTTTGTTTGATTTTAAAACTGGAATAACACAGCACCAAGCCCATTCTCGAAGAATTACATAAATGTTGAGTTATGTTATAGCATTTTACAAAGGGCAACCATGGTCCGAAGGCATCCTGGCGCTAAGCAGAAGGCCCCTCACCCGGGGGTGGGGGCAGGCGATAACCGACAGAAAGGCTGAGAGATAAAAAGAGAGCCCCACAAGTAACTGATTGAACAAAAAAGTGTTTAATGTTTTTCAGTTTATGAAGATAGATCAAGGGCTGAATACTGATGTGCATTCTAAATTAATAAAAGAGCAATTAATTAGTTCAACGACACGTTCGCACCTAGCATCCGATTCTGTAAGACTCTGATATTGGTGGAAAGGAAAGACAATTGTTAGTCATGTGTTAGAGTGAACAGTGCTACTTACTGCACATCGGCAGCCACCCTGCTGACCCCCATTTGTGTTCATCAATGGCAGCGAGGGTATTCACATGCATGAGCAGCATTTCTGCTCCCTCCAACAATATGCAAATGACCAGCACCATAGGAAGTGTCGTTCCATACAACAAGATCCCTTTACAACACTCATGTGGGTTTATTTACCTGAGGCACTGCCAGAAGGGTTGGCCTGCGCCTATATAGGCTTTGTAGATTCCTCTAGCCCCCGCCTGTTTTTAATCATCTGTTAAAAGCCTGCGGATGCCACAGGAATTCATTGTAAATGCTGTCTGCCAGCATAATTTGGAGGCAGCTTTTCAATGTTTGACTATATGGAAGGTAAAAATAAAGAGCAAAGAAAATGTTGACTTGTTTTATGCTAAACTTTTACAATCTAACTTGTGAATGTTTATTGTTGCAAGCAGAGGACCCCACATTGCGTAAGTACTAATGTTGGTGGACCCCTGCATGCAATGAACATTTTATCCAAAATGTCCCACTTGCTCTTTCAGCATACATTTTGAAAAAAATGTTTGGGAACCCTTCCTTTCTTCCCGTTTAAATTTACAGTGAAATTACTGAAATTTTAACCCAACACCTGAAAACGGCTGCCATTCATGAAAAAAAAAGATGGCAGTTTTTCCTTTCTGAAAAGCCTCAATTGCAGCAATTCGACATGCAAGATATATAACGTTTTTTGGGGACCGGTGCCCCCTCATTCTCCATCAAGTTTTTTTTTTTTAAACAACAGGACGGATTCCAAGGTGGCCGCCAATGGAAGAGCACCATGAACGACTCTCTCCTGACCCCCGACATGATTTGAAAGCTCTTTGCGTGACCCCTCCCCTACCTGGGTGCGAAACCTGCTACCCCCAATGCAGTGGCATAAAAGGAACGCGACGTTCGTGAGAGAAAACGGAGCGGATCGGACCCCGTTGTGAGTAGGTGCGAACAGGGCGGAGGAAGTGAGGAAGGAAGGCCTGAGGAAGAAATCGACTCAGCTCTGGAACCCCCAGAGGTGAGGGATGAAGGCCAGGAGGTGGAGGAGCGGAAAGAAATCATCCCCACGAAGAGGCAGGTGGAACAGGACCCCCGATGTGAAGAGCTGCAGGGTGCTCTCAGACTCGGGACCCCCGCAGGAGGAGTGGGAATCACACCACCAGGGAGGAGGCGAGATGACCAAGCAAATGCTGCGGAGGAGAGAAGGCCAGCCGCAAGGTGAGAGAAGGAGAAGGCACGGACTGAAGTGCGCGTATTGGGAGCAGGCAGCACAGCGGAGCCCGAACTGTGAGGAGGTGCCCTGGGGGATCAAGGCAGAGGGGAGACGCAAGGTGAGAGGAGGAGAAGGCACGGACTGAAGTGCGCGTATGCGGAGCCCGAACTGTGAGGAGGTGCCCTGGGGGATCAAGGCAGAGGGGAGACACAAGGTGAGAGGAGGAGAAGGCACGGACTGAAGTGCGCGTATTGGGAGCAGGCAGCACAGCGGAGCCCGAACTGTGAGGAGGTGCCCTGGGGGATCAAGGCAGAGGGGAGACGCAAGGTGAGAGGAGGAGAAGGCACGGACTGAAGTGCGCGTATGCGGAGCCCGAACTGTGAGGAGGTGCCCTGGGGGATCAAGGCAGAGGGGAGACACAAGGTGAGAGGAGGAGAAGGCACGGACTGAAGTGCGCGTATTGGGAGCAGGCAGCACAGCGGAGCCCGAACTGTGAGGAGGTGCCCTGGGGGATCAAGGCAGAGGGGAGACGCAAGGTGAGAGGAGAAGGCACGGACTGAAGTGCGCGTATTGGGAGCAGGCAGCACAGCGGAGCCCGAACTGTGAGGAGGTGCCCTGCGGGATCAAGGCAGAGGGGAGACGCAAGGTGAGAGGAGGAGAAGGCACGGACTGAAGTGCGCGTATTGGGAGAAGGCAGCACAGCGGAGCCCGAACTGTGAGGAGGTGCCCTGGGGGATCAAGGCAGAGGGGAGACGCAAGGTGAGAGGAGGAGAAGGCACTGACTAAAGTGCGTGGATCAGGACTGGGAGGCATAGCGGAGCTGGTGCCAAGAGGAGGAGCCCCGGAGGATCGAGGCAGAGGTGAGACGTGTGCTCCTGCTTTCCCACTGTCCCCCAAAGCCCTATCAACATAAACTTGGGGATATAACCCAGGGACTGGAACAGATTACACAACGGGGAGCACTATGATGAAAAATTAACCCCACCCCCAGAGGACACCTAGAAAATAGCAGGACATAAAGCACAGAGAAGGGAGCGACGCAAAAGGGTGGCAATACCCTCAACCTGGGGGACCTCTCTTAATAAGTACAAAAAGGAGGGGCAAAGAAGAGGGGAAGTAAGCCGAAAGGGAAAATACCTCTCCAGCCTAGAGACAAAAGAGCTGTCTATAGTTAAGGAAAGGCCAGAACCCAGAGAGGGGTGAAATAAACTAAGCAAAAGTGCTTGGGGACTACCAAATACCAGAGGCATATTGGAAGCGCACAAGACCCCCCACGGACAATCTAAACAAAAGGAAGCGCCCCGAAGTACACCTATATAAGAGGACACAAGAGAGGTAAGGATGTGCAAGCTGCAATCAAAGGCACAAAAAAAACAGGATGGCACCAAACAAAAACTATGGAGGAAGGACACAGAGACCCAGTTCGAAGTGGAGGGAAGCCCGGAGAAACAGGAAAGCAAAGTGAAGATCGGCCAGACCAAGCAGTTATGCAAGAGATTCTTAGAAGGTACTTACAAGACTTTGGAGACAAAATTGCAGGAATGGTCCAGGCCCAGTAAAATAAGATCAGAGAAGACTGGGTGACAGCGCTTCACGGGGTAAAAGGAGACGTCAACTAACTGGAGAAAAGCGTGGACACGTACGAGATGGTGCTGCAGGGCCTGGAGGAAGACGCCAGGAAAACAGACGATCTGATGGAAAAGCTGGTGATTGCTGCCCACAACCTAGAGCTGCGGACTCCGAGTACATAGAGTGGGCCCACTGAGGAAGGAACCAGGAGCCAGAACTCGAAACATCCTGGCGACCCTCCATGACTATGGCCAGAAGGAGGAGATCCTTCGGGGAGCTAGAAAATTGAAACAGCTAAAATATAATGGCTCAGAACTACAACTTTTTCAGGACTTGTGCCAAATAACATTGCTTATGAGGAGGAGAATGGGCCTGTAGTGAGGTTCCTCTGTGAGAATGACATTAAATACTGTTGGACTTTCCCCTTCGGCCTAGTATTCGAATGGGAGGGCAGATAACATTGTACTCAACCTGCAACGAAGAAGTGGGCATACTTGGAATAGGAGGAGGAAGAAGCAGGACCCAGCAAACCCAGAGCGAAAGGCCAAGAAACCAGGAAAACTTGGGAATGGACTATGGTCAGGCAAAGGAACATCAAGAAGGGCCTGAAGGACCTCACGGCCACATAACAAGAATGAAGAAGGTTCCCGAGAATATCTAGATAAGAAAACCCAGGGACAGCAAATGTGTTAGTAAGGTAATTGTTGAGGGGGAGGCAGTGTCTTAAGTGGCACTATAAATCGAGCCGGGGCTCATCGAGGGGGCGTGGCCTAACAGCGGGGGTCATGCTGGCCCGTGAGGCCACGCCCTCTTGACAAGCCTCGGCTCAATGGGCTACTGGCACCCCTGCCAGGCAGCCTTTTGTAGAGATCAGCACCCTCTCTCCCTATAGGGGAGAGGGTGCTGATCTCTGCATTTATTTTCTATAGGCTTGCCTGGCAGGCGACAGCGCCTCGCCTATTCAGCCTTAATGGTGGCGCTGCCCCTCGCCAGCTGGGGAGGGGCAGCGTCACCATTAAGGTTGAAAGGGTGAGGCCGCTGGAAGCAGAGGCCTTTTTCCTAAATACTGAAACTCCCGCGAATCCGCGGGAGCTTCAGTATTTAGAAAGCAGGCCTCTGCTTCCAGCGGCCTCACGTTTTGTCTATAATGGTGGCGCCGGCCCACAGGCATCCCTTGATTAAAGGGATGCCTTGCAGGTGCGGCGCCACCATTATGGCTGAAAGGCATATTTTTCTGAAGCCTGAAGCTCTCGCACACGAGCGAGAGCTTCAGGCTGTAGAAAAAAAGCCTTTTCGTGTAGTGGCTGGGGCTGCCAGGGGAGATTAGTGGGCCCCGGCAGGGCCCCACCTCAAAAAGAAATTTCGGAGCCTGCCGGGGCCCAGGCCCCGGCCCACTTAAAGCCCTGGGGGGAGGGAAGGCAGGACTTGGTATCATGAAATGGGCTCGGCAGAGCCTGCAGTTCATAGGGCTGGTGCGAGAAATGGGCTCAATCCCCGAGATGGCAATTCGGGAGGGGCTAGAGGCTGATTGAGTTCACCCAGAGGGAGAGTCGGGGAGTTCGAACCGAGCCACAAAGTGGTACACATACAGATCCAGGATCAACCATGGAGTTGGCTAGGTCCAGCACTATGACCATTATGTCATTGAACGTCAACAGGCTTAACTTCCCTCTGAAAAGGAAAAAATTGGAAAGATTCCTGCAGAGGGACAAACAAGACCTTGTGACATTACAGGAAAAACACCTGCAAATGACCGATACGCACAAGCTTAGAGTTCAGGAATCCAATCAAATATTTCAATCAAACAAAGGGAAGAAAAAAGGCAGGGTGCTGATAGCCATAACAACAATCCTCAATCTCAGAGCGACAAGATGGGAAAAAGATCCCAATGCAGACATTTGGGAGTAAGATTACAGGACGGGCGAGAATGATACACTATAGCCACTATTTACGTGCCCAACTCGGAAAGATAAATTCATCCAGCAGATACTAGGCAATTTGGAAAAATGTGCCAAAAGACAAATTATTTTAACAGGAGACTTTAATATGGCCTGGGATCCAACAGCAGATAGGATGGGCACCCCAGGCAAAACCTCAAGAGAACTGTGTGAAAAAATAGACATGCTAGCACTGGTAGATGCTTGGAGGGAAAAGAGGGGAGATACGAAGGAATATACATTCTTCTCCCATGTACATGGGTCTTCCTTGAGAATAGATTATACATGGATCTCCCGGAGCATGCTGGGTATGGTAGCATAAATTGAAGTAGGGGCAAAAGCTCTATCAGACCAAGCACCCCCATCACATTGACAGTGAAGAGAAGGGTCAGTTCACCTGGGTTGTGGAAATGGAAATACCCATCATATATATTCAAAGACGGAATACTGAGGGAGGAAATAAGGAAAGGAATTTAGGAATTCTTCCAAGATAATAAGCTGGGAGACACAAACCAAAACCTGAGGTGGGATGCAGTCAAAGCCACGATCAGAGGAAAGATCACTGCAGTGAAAGCCTGTAGAGATAAGGAAAGGAGACTGTTGGAAAGGGAATTGGAGGGTAAACTAAAACAAGTCATGTCCATGTTGGGGGTCGGAGCCAGTGGTCAAACCCGAAGAGAATACAGGGCCATAAGGAGAAAACTGGAAATATCGCAAACGAGGGAAGCAGAACGGGCATTGCTACATCTTAGACAGAAATACTGTGTAAAGGCAAACAAGGCAGACGGATTGCAAGCCATGTAATTAAGGAAGAAGGAAAAAGTTAGAACCATAACAAGAATCAAATTAAATAAAAGAGAGGAGAGTACTGAGCTATCCGAGATAACCCGAGAATTCACAGATTTTTACTGAGTTATATAAATCTGACAACCCCCTAGAACAGACTCAAAAAGAATACCTGGAAAAGTAGCATCCCCCAAAATTAGCAGAGCAGGAAACGTTAGATCTGGACCAGGACATTACGGCTGAGGAGGTTTGCAGGGCAATTAAGTAACTGCCCAATAACAAGGCCCCAGGACCCAATGGATTTACATCAGATGTCTATAAAATATTCAGGGAACAACTAACCCCACACCTGATCGAGTTATTCAATAATTTTGGAGGAGGAGGGAAAATAACTCCAACATTGGAAGAAACCAAGGTGATCCTGTTTCCGAAACCAGGTAAAGACCCGGCATGTTTTAAATCCTATAGGCCAATCGTGGTAATACATTTAGATGCAAAAATCTACATGTAAATTCTGGCAATGAGGATAGACTACCCTCTTCTGTCACTCATTGGCACAGACAAATAAGGGTTTATATATGGCAGACAGACAGGGGACAATACCAGAAGGGTAGCACACTAAGTAGTAAAGGCAAATTGTAATGAGGTGCAGGACCAAGGAATACTTTGCAGCAATCTTGGCTTTTATAAAAAAAAAAAATCACACATAGAAAAATTAATCTTTGAATATTATTTTTTTAATTGTTTTTTTTCCTCTTCTGAGTCTCTTCTGGGTCTTTCCAGTATAAGGGTGCACTCTCTGTCATCTCTTTCTCCTAGTCCAGGTGCTCTTCTCTCGGAATCCTCTCCTTTCTGAAAATACACGGAAAAGAACACATTAGTTTATCCTTGGTTTCAGACTTAAATAGGGGCTGGACTAATTAACCAATTAGGAGTAAGTGCCTCAGAAAGCTACAAAAGCTTCTCCGAGCCCGCCCCTTTCTTTCCCTGAGCCGGTCCACCGTATTGCCTCCCCTTGCGGCGTCTGAGTTTGTAACCCAGAGCACCCTCGCTTCAAGGTACCCAGGTAAGAATTTTTTATGGGGTTTTGTATGTGAGGCAACTCCCGCTGCTGAACTTTGTGTGTGGCCGCTGGTTCCCGATAGCAATGTGCCTCATTGCATATGTATCCTGTTAGTCCATTTTGAAAAGCACTGGTGCACGCTACACTGCCGGCCCTGTTACTCTGGCGTTCTGCACTCCCTGTTCGAGTCCATGTGGCGGCTGCGTTCGACCGCGGAGCTCCACTCTTCCTCACCGAGACTCCCCGGCTCTGAGGGCGAGATCGCAACACCACCCACTGGCTCGGCGGGTTCGCAGGCCTCCATTTGTCCAAGGCGGAACCTCGTCCACATCTTTTCTTGGTTCTTTGAGCCGAACGGCTCTCGTATGCTTGTCGTCGTAGGTCCACACCGGCAGCACTGCTTCTGCGGTGAACTCCCTTGTTCCTTTCTTTATGGAGGTAGGAGGGCCCCACCATTCCCACGCAGGTGAATCGTGCTCCCCGTTCTTTCCCACATCCGAACCTGCAACCGATTCCTTAGATACACCCCCCAAAGGATCGAGCCGTTCGGGCCGATCAAGGCTCCTTGAGAGGTAATCCGGAATTGATCTGAAAGGCTGCTGGTTTGTGAATAGTCTTAAACTGGAACTCTTTAGCGTGAGGAACCATCTCAACACCCTTTGGTTGAAGTCTTTTTGTATGGCAAGCCATTGTAACGGAGCATGGTCCATGAACACAGTCAAGGACTACCTATTAGGTAATACTTCAATGTCTCGATGGCCCATTTTATCGCTAGACATTCTTTTTCAATTTTTGAGTATATAGTTTCATGGGGCAGGAGATTCCGACTGATGAAGGTCATTGGTCTTAATTCGTTTGCGTCTCCTTGAGATAAAACAGCACCCAAACCTGAACCTGATGCATATGTCTGGACAAAAAAGGGTTGCTCAATATCCGGACAGTAGAACACCGGTAGTGCAGCGATGATGGCTTTTAGTTGATTAAAGGCTTTCTTGGCTTCCTCATCTTGTAATAAGTCTCCTTTTGTAAGAGGACCTCAGTGCATTGGTTAAGGGATTTGCAATTGCAGAAAATAAGGGTATACAGCTGCGATAGTAACCCACAAATCCTAAAAAAGCTCTGATTTGCTTCTCGTTACTGGGCATTGGTAGTTTAATTATCACTTTCACTTTATCTAGCTGTGGTCTAATGACCCCTCCTCCAACCATGTACCCCAAGTATTTTGTCTGTCAGGATGCCATTACGGTTTTCTTGGGGTTTATGTTTAGACCGGCCTTCTCGAGTGCAGCTATCACGAACCTCAGATGCTGGAGATGTTCTTCCCAGTTTTTATTAAAGACGATGATATCACCCAAGTATGCCGACCTATATTGTCCATGAGGTGCCAATACTTGATTCATTAGGGACTGGAATGTTGCGAGTGCCCCGTGAAGACCGAATGGAAGGACTGTAAACTGATATAGACTTGAGGGGGTGGAGAATGCAGTTTTTTCTTGATCTTCCTGTCGGAGAGGGATTTGCCAGTATCCTTTCGCAAGGTCTATTGTACTGAGAAATTGGGCTGCACCCAACTTCTCTAACAGTTCATCAATGCGAGGCATTGGATACGCCTGGTACGTACATAAGGCATTTTGTTTTCTGTAGTCCATGCAAAACCTTGTTGAGCCATCCAGTTTTGGTACTAGAACAAATGGGGATGACCAAGGGCTGGTTGATGGTTCTATAACCCCAAGTTGCAACATTCCATTCACTTCTGCCTGTATGGTGGCTCTTCGGGACTCTCTATATGGACGTACCCTTATTTTTTTTGAGGGGTCAGTATTGATTGAATGTTCTACCAGATTTGTCCTCCCCAGGAAAAATGAGAATATGTGTTTTAGTGAGCCTAAATGCTCTTCTAGCTCCATCTTGTCCTCAGTACCGAGTAGGGCTCCCTGTTGGGCTGAGTGGAATGCAGACGTTTTGGGGTCTATCACAAGAGAATGTACTCTGGATGGTGATGGATCCAGTTCTTTCCATTCCTTAAGGAGGTTAACGTGGTAATTGTGTTCTCTTCTTTCTGTCTGGCTGCTGTACCAGATAGTTCACTGGTCCCAATACTGTTTTTATTTTGTAGGGATCCCTCCACTGGGCTAGCATTTTATTATGTGAGGTAGGAAGCAATACTAGCACCTTGTCTCCTGGTTGGAAGGTGTGGGCTTGTGTATGTTTGTTATAATATTTATCTTGTGCCAACTGGGATCTACCCAGGTTGTCCTGTGCCAACTCTCTTAACTTAGTGAGATGAGATCTTAAGTCTATGACATATTCAGTAAGGGATTTCTCCTCTTCCTGTTCTTCCCATTCGATTTTGGCTATGTCCAATATGGTTTGTGGCTTGTTTCCAAACAATAGTTCAAAAGGCAAAAAGTCTGTGGATGACTGAGGGGTGTCTCTTAGCACCATGAGGATCCAGGGGATCACCATATCCCAATTTTTCCCTGTCGGAGAAGTCACTCTTTTGAGCATTTGTTTAATCGTTTTATT
This sequence comes from Ambystoma mexicanum, assembly GCF_040938575.1. Classification (NCBI taxonomy): domain Eukaryota; kingdom Metazoa; phylum Chordata; class Amphibia; order Caudata; family Ambystomatidae; genus Ambystoma; species Ambystoma mexicanum. The sequence goes on from NC_090935.1 coordinate 1,436,308,075, forward strand.
ATACTGTTCCACAAGGCCATCTGTTTGGGGATGGTACACTGAGGCGAGTAGCTGTTTTATGTGAAGCTGTTGACAAACCCTTTTCATTATTCCAGATACAAAGTTTCTTCCTTGGTCTATCACAATTTCAGCAGGTAGACCCACCCTCGCAAAGAAAGGCACCAGTTGATTACATACTTTGGTCGAACTTATCCCCCTCATTGGAAAGGCCTCCGGGTACCATGTGGCATAGTCTACAATAACCAATAAATATTGATGACCATGACTATTTGGTTCAAGTGGTCCCAGTATATCCATCCCAATTCTGTGGAATGGTCCCTTGATTAAGGGCATGGGTTTCAGTGGGGCTCTTAGAGGTTTGGAGGGATTGGTCTTCTGACAGGTGGGACATTCCTCACAGAACGTGGCTATTTCACAGTATACCCCTGGCCAATAAAATCTCTTTAGAAGTCTTTCTTGCATCTTCTCTCTTTCCAAGTGTCATCCTGTAGCTTCGTCATGAGCCAATTCAAGTATCATGGCTCTGAAGCCAAGGGGAACTAGCAACTGTTCTATTCCCTCTTTGCTTTATCAGTTCTCACTCTATATAGAAGACCTTTGTGAGACTTAAACCATGGATACCCGGTAGTACAAGGTATACAGGATTGGGCTTGTTCTCTTGAACTCTTTAAGGTAGAGTCTGTTAACACCTCACGCCTGAAGGTGGAATTCTTATCTTCAGGAATCCAATCTATGAGTGCACTTCTCTTATGTTTTTCTGGCCAGTTTTTCTTTTCTGTTCGTATCTTCCTTCTACTCTTGTTGTATTTCTCAGTCCCGTCATGTTTTATTTCAGTGCTAGAGAAGGGAGCACTCCGTAGCCATTCTATCTTATTTACACACTCCTGGAATGTAGGTAAGTCAGTTCCTAACAATTCCAGGCCGGTAGGTGAGACATTATGGCGACCATCATGACAGTGGAAACCCCATTAACCTCTATATTAACATGTTTTCCAGGGTAAGTTTTAATATCTCCATGCACACATTTAATGGGGATACTCCCAACCATCCCTGCCACCCTTACTTCTGGGAGGATGGCTGTCTGCTTGCTGCTGCTGTCTGGGGGTCCCATCAACTCGCACTTCCACTAGGTAGGGATCTCTTTGGTGGCAAAACTCTTCCTTGGACAAATCTGATTTCCATAGGTACTGTCTTTGTCTTTCTCGGACAGAACCTAGCAATGTGTCCCCATTCACCACAGTCAAAGCACTATGGCTGACGACTCATGATAGGCCAGGCCAGTTTGTACCCCTGGGTTCAGGCCGAGGGGTTTTTGTCTCAGTGTTGGCCGCTCCACTTCTAACACCTGTCTTTACTGGTTCTTGGGTAGTAGGACGAGCACCAATAGCTTTATGGAAGGCTGTCGCTATGTAATTACTTCCACCAATGTTGGTTTGTGATGCTGCCGTACCCAGCACTGCATTGGGGCTGGGGGGGGCGCTCCAAATTGTTCCAGTTCAATCTTCTCCGTTATTTCCAGCACTGTGCTGGTAGCTGGCTTGAGCCACTTATCAGTTATGTTGTGTAGCCAGTATTAGATCTGTCAGGGAGTCTCCCCGGGGCGAGGTTTTGTCTCCCTCAGTCTCACTCCATAAGCTTCATCGTCTAAGCCCATTCTTTCCAGTATGGTCTTCTTAATCTCAGCATAGGAGGAGTCGCCATTTGGGTTGGCCGCTTGGTAGGCCCCTTGCATTGACCCAGTCAATAAGGGGGCTATGAAATGGCCCCATTTATCCACTGGCCACTGAACTGCGAGCCACTCTCTCAAAGTGTGTGAAAAAATAACTCAGATCTTCTCCTGCTTGGTACTTCTCTAAGACGTTGGTTGATGCATGCGTCTGCCCTCTGGAGGAGACCATTGCTTCGGAGACAAGCTTCAATGCATCTTGATTAGCCACCTGTAATTGCATGGCTTGTTGCAATGCTTGCCTATCACGTTTTCCCGATGACTGTGCACCTGGATCAGTTGTTGCAACTGCTGTTGCCCATCTGCTAAAGCCTTAATAATGCCCTCCATGGCGTTGTCAGGATCCCACCACTGCCACCAAAATATGTAATGAGGTGCAGGACCAAGGAATGCTTTGCAGGAATCTTGGCTTTTATTAAAAATCAAAGAGGCTTCTAAGAAAAATGAATCTTAGAAGAGGAAAAAAAACAATAAAAAAAATAATATTCAGTGTTACAACCGGCCTTAGGGGCGGGTCATTGTGGCACCATTGGCGGTTTCAACCTAGGATGAGGATTTATTCCTCAAACATGGCGCCCATGGCGAGGAGTAGCGGTGCAGTTCCTCGGACGAGTGACGGGAGTGAAGCCCCTCCTCTCCACCTGGAAGCAGTACTTGGATCTGTGGTTCCCATGCCACTGTGTGTTGCTACTGTCTCCAGAGGCTACGCTCCATGGGTTACCGCACTTAGAGTTGTGAACCCTGTCCGACTTTCTTTCTGCTTCCTAACCCTCATTCTCTTGTCTGCATTGTCGCTTAGGGAAGTCCCGTTTCATAATCCGCCTTCTTCCACTCTGCAGTCATCCATTATTTTTCAGACGCGGGTCGGATTCTCATCAGACAACATAAGCAGCTGTTTCCATACCTGACCACGGGTCTTTCTGGGGTCTCCTCTTCCTCCATTCATTTTCTCCTTAAAACTCTCACATTCTATCCCCAGAAGAAGGTCTTTGCCGGTAACCTCCAGACCTCTCTCTCCGACACCAACCACGACCTCTCCGGAACTTCGAGCCTAGGTTCCCGTTCTCGCACCAGTATTGGTAGGTGCTGACTCAGTTCTAATTTTCATCTCCCGTCTCTCCCCTTCCATTCCCAATTCATCCCCCTTTACTTTCTTTGATTAAGATTGGCCATTCTTCACGACCAAAAGATAACTCCGCCTACAAGCCATTTGTGATTGTAAATCAGGTATATTTACCTCTGGAGTTCAAGCAGGAAGGAACATCTCACTCCCTTCGCTAACTCTTTCTTTCTGTCTACAGCTGGTCACACGATTAAGTATCCAGTGCACATTCAACTAATTCCTTACCAATAGGAGCGTCACAACACAACACACAACCAACCCTTCAGTGCCCTCTAACTACAACCGGGTTTTCTTCCCCACAAGGGTTTCCCTGGGGCTTTCTCTCGGCACTGTTTATCCAGGTGCGGAAAGATTGATTCACACCTCACTCTGACCCAAAGACCAGGTAGGAAAGCGTTTCCTTATTATTGTCTGCCGGATTGAATTGTGGAGTTCCTCCGGAGGTAAAACCAAGAATAACAGTTAACAGTTAACACAGTCTCTTTTCTGGGTCTTTCCAGTATAACCGTGCCTTCTCTTTCTCCCAGTCCTCGTAAGCCCAGCAAGGACCAGGTGCTCTTCTCTCGGAATCCTCTCCTTTCTGAAAATGCACGGAAAAGAACACATTAGTTCATCCTTGGCTTCAGACTTAAATAGGGGCTGCTGACTAATTAAACAATCAGGAGAAAGTGCCTCAGGAAAGTTACAAAAGCTTTTCCAAGCCCCACCTCTTTCCTTCCCTGAGCCGGTCCACCGTATTGCCTCCCCTTGCGGCGTCTGAGTTTGGAACCCGGAGCTCCCTCGCTTCAAGGTACCCAGGTAAGAACGTTTTCTGGGGTTTTGTATGTGAGGCAACTCCCGCTGCTGAACTTTGTGTGTTGGCGCTGGCTCCCAATAGCAATCTGCCTCATTGCATATGTATCCTGTTAGTCTGTTTTTAAAAGCACCGGTGTATGCTACACCGCTGGCCATGTTACTCCGGCGTTCTGCGCTCCCTGTTCGGAGTCCCACATGGCGGCCGTGGTCAACTGCGGAGCTCCTCTCTTCCTCACCGAGACTCCCCGGCTCTGCGGGCGAGATCGCACCAACACCCACTGACTCGGCAGATCCACCTGTTCGCAGGCCTCCATTTGTCCAAGGCGGAACCTTGTCCACATCTTTTCTGGGCTCTTTGAGCCGAACAGCTCTCGTATGCTCATCGTCGTTGGTCCACACCAGCAGCACTTCTTCTGCGGTGAACATCCTTGTTCCTTTCTTTATGGAGGTAGGAGGACCCCACCATTCCCACACAGGTAAATCTTGCTCCCCGTTCCTTCCCACATACGAGCCTGCAACCGATCCCTTACACAAATATAAAGAATGTACTGGCACTCCTGTTAGCACCAGATGCCGAGAAAGCATTCAACAGGGTGGAATGGCAATTCATGTTCGCCACTAAGGAGAAAATGGGGTTTGGGGCCAAAATTATTTCAATGATAAAGGCAAACTACTCCAATCCCAGCCTCTGCTTGATGATAAATGGACAACTCTCAGGACCAATCAAGGTAAGAAGAGGAGCAAAACAAGGGTGCACTCTCTCCCCATTGCTGTACGCGATTCACTTAGAACCACTGTTGGCCACAATTCGAGACACTGCAGACATAGTAGGCATATCATTTGGTGGGAAACTCCATAAAGTAACTGCTTTAGCAGACGACATGTTGTTAACACTCACAGACCAAGAAAGGTTAATTAGGGCCTTGGAAAGGGACTGGCTAAATTCAGGTCAGTAGCAGGGTTAAAAATGAACACCCATAAATCGGAGGCCCTGAACTTAACAATACCGAAGGGAGAAGAACAGAAGCTTACAGGTCTATTTAACTACAGTTGGGCAAGCAAGGCGATACAATACGTGGGGGTCAGCATCACTAAAGACACCTACTCATTATATGCAACAAACTAGCCTCCCCTACTGGCTAACATTAGACAATTGCTACAAAAATGGGGCCCCTGAGGATATCATGGATAGTAAGGATTAACGTAATCAAGATGGTCATCCTCCCTAGAATCTTATTTTATTTCATGACGTTACCAACGAATGTTCCCAAGTCATTCTTCAGAGCAGGCCAAAGGCACATAGGGAAATGTATCTGGAATAATAAAAAGCCCCAGTTGGCAAGAAGAATAATGCAAATGCTGAGAAACATGGGAGGGATAGGGGACCCAGATATGAGGGCATACTACTTGGCTGCACATATCAGGGTAATTCGAGACTGGATGAAAGATGATAGACAAAAGGTGTGGAGACAAATGGCAGTTGTGGGAAGTCCTCTTGAAGCAGAACTTTGGAAACTTAAGGGGGACAGGCCACAAAATCTATACCGTAGCTTGGTTGGCTCACTAGTGGGAGATTCATGGGACAAGCTAGTAGAGCTAGTAACCAGAGTAGGTCTCAAAATCTTTCCATCACCATGTACCCCTATATTTCACAACCCACAATTCTCAGGGTTTGGCAAATGGGAAAAGGGTGGATGCCTAAAGTTAGGGGATATGTTTGAGGGGGGAGAGATTACGTCCTTTAATCAGTGTAAAGCGGATTTCTTGCTGGACGAGGGGGGAGAGATTTAGATATACACAAATAAGACACTTGCTGCTGCAGCCAGGAGTCAAGAAGGAAGCATTAAGGCACCCAACACCTTTTGAAAAACTACTACTAGAGAACTCTGGAGATAAAAACATAGTTGGAACCATCTATAAATTCATCAAACAAAATGAAGAGGTAGGACACATATGATATATGAAGCTATCGGAAGAGGCTGTGGGTCACATAGGTTAAAAATACAAGGCACTATTTAGGTACCATGTGGCATTAGAGGAGCTGAGTGGGGGCTGCTTCCCACAGTGAACACACCTAAACTTTCTCAGCCCGCCCCCTCTGCAGGCTTCAGGGGGTGACTGGAAGGTCACTTTGCCGTGACAATACTGCAGATCTCCCATTACTACCTCCTCGCTCACTCCGCAGTGTGGGTAGAACAAGACTAAGAATGTAATCATCTGAACTGGGTAATGGACGCATACTTCATGGGGTTAAACAGGGATGGAACAAATACTAAATTCAATGAAATTCTGTTATATTGCAAAAATACACCGAAATAGCTATGTGTGGTGCAGCACTTCAAATATCTTTACAATTCAAGATTTCCAGCAAAACTGTGACCTATTGGTGGACCACCCTCTGTAAACCCTGAAAAAAATGTGTCGGGTGAAGAATCGATCCTTGGTAGGCACGCTTTACAGTAAGAACCTTCACCCGTAACCGAGGTAATAAGCATTGTATTGGTGAATGCGCAACTAGATGCCAGACTCTGCATGGTTGGTGGATTGTAGAACTCTTCAGTAGTGCTTCATTGCACTGCCATGGGGCTTTACTCCCAGAAAGCCCAGGCAAAACCAGATGTCCCAAGAGCACCTTGAAAGGTTGTGCCATTGGCATGGACCAACGGTCTCAGGAAACTGCAGAAAATGCCATTACAAACAGAAATGTCTGCAGCTCATTGCCCGGTCAACAGATCAGTGGCTACCGATATTGCCCGGTCTACACATCAGTGGCTGCCGATGCAATGTGTGGCACAGTTTAGGCTTCTGGGCACAACACCACCAGGAAACAGCAGTAATCATCAAGTTCTGATGTCCCACATCACTGATAAGTGGGGACTGGGCAGCAGGTTCCAGTTTTTCCACCGAAGACATAGTTTCACACTTCACAGCCCACAGTTGTTCTAAGCTTGGGATTCAGAAACGTTTTGAATAATGGACCAGCACCACAATCGGGCCAGAACTCCTTTGTGATGCTGAAATTGGTACTACAGAACCCCTTTTCCTCCCCTGCCCACGTTAACATCACTACCGGACACCCTACTCCCCTCACAGACATACACGCACACAAGTACTAACAGAAGCAAACACACACTTACCTGCTGCGCCCTTGGCTTCTGCCAGGCATGGAGGTGCATGGCAGTCCCTGCACGCACTCATGTGCGACAGCGGTGTGACAGTTCGCTTTAGAACGACCGCTCTGAGCAAAAGGGCTGTGAAAGGGCTGTGGTGGTCCAGTCACAAGGGATTTATTCAGAATTACTACTGGCTTATTAGGAGTAAGTCAGATCTAACCTATTTGTGAATAGACGACCGCTCTCCTGAGGTAACCTCTTGGTGAATCGGCCCCTTTAAATTCATTGTCTGTGATCATAATCTGGAATGCTTTTGCCTTGTGCTTCATGGCGGAAATCAAGAGTGGAACGAAAAGCAACTATGTGCTTGGATTTATTTTAATTGATTTAACTAGCAGTTGAACATGAACATTTATTGTTCAGTTTTCTTTAATATAGATATTTTGTTATCCCTCAAGCTACCGTATGGTTTTGGGGCCCTATTCTTGGGCGAGTAGGGGGCCGGATGGATTCTTCTAATAACCAGAATGGATGGACAGCGGTGCATCCCTTCGCTGTTCAAGCAACTGTGCAATATCTATCACACATGATAGAAATGGAAGGAAGCACTTACAGTGCCAAGCAAGGTGAGGCGGGAGGCCATACATCACCAGGGAGCATCAAAAATACTGTTGTCCGAGATCATAGAAACCTACTAAAAAGTAAATCTGAAATCTGAAACCCCAGGACGGTAGGTTGTTTTGTTAGTCACCTCCCTCAAAATGCGGCCTCTGGTACTAGGTATATGTGATCCACTGGGCAAGATATGGCTTTGAACATGGAGGCGAAACTGGGAGATATGCGCAAAGCTATGCATTAGGCCGCGAGAAGGCCTCACAGCCATTACACAGCAGGTAGTCTTAGGAGCAGTGGCCTGGTTTCTAGTCACCCAACCAGCTTCACTAAAGGGCCATGAGGAAAAGGGAAGTCACCCCTAATCCTAACATGAATGGGCCGTGTTGAGGCAAGCTACTCTCAAAGTACGCAAGACTGCTTGCCCCAAGGAATCAAATAGGGTTCACACACGCAAGAGGGAAAGGTTTAATGTGTGCAGGATGTGTGAAATAGCTTCAAAAGGTAAGGCTTACCAAGCCTCTTGTCGTATTTATGGGTGGGCCTTTCTGAAATGGTGCCATATTCGGGATTGAGGTAGTAGGAAGAGGAAGCCAGCTCTGCCCTTTGGGCACTGAGGTAAGTCAGAATCAGGAAACAGACAAAGTTACATTTTGGGTTACGTGGTTCTTTATTTGAACACCAAATCCCATGCTGCTATCCCCGTGTTTCTCAGCCCTAGTCTTAAAGAAAAAAAATAGAATTCTAAAAGGGTGCTCATCAGGATGTCCTACAAAATAAACCAAGCCTGTTGTCCAAAAACCTAAACTACCCCGATTTCTGTCCCTACCACTATAAACAAAATAACCTTAACAAAGATGCAATAAGGCCTTTTCTCCCCAAACAATAGAATGCTGGCTGGTTTCTGACCTGCCCAAAATCTCTCTTTCAGAAAGGCCTTCCCACCTGGTTGCACAGTTCAAGTAAAGACAACAGAAAAAATGTCTGTTTCATTTTTCCCCACCTGTGGTTGCATATCAGTCTGTGGTCAGTTGCTCTCTCTCCCTGGATTGCCATGGACCTTCACCCTGGGGAAGCCCTTGGTTTGTAAGTCCACGGTAGGTATTCTCCTTGGGCTACCAGCCAGGGAAAACCGTGGTGTTTTCTCCACTCAGTAAGCTTCTAGTTTGTAATCCTCTCTGGGGTCTTTGATTTCACAACTGACCTTGTGATTCAGTTTCTTTCAGCCCACCTTAGGTCCTTGTTTATTTAACCCCGCCTTGGGGTCGGAACTCTCACCCCTCCTTGAGGTCTGCCTTTCACCCTGCCTGGGGGTCTGGCTGCTCTCACCTGGCCTGAGGTTTATTGGCTCTCAAATCAACTTGGGGTCGGATTGCTTTCGCCCGGCCTGCGGGTCTGTTCGTTCTCACCTTGCCTAGGGGTCTGCTGGCACTCACCCTGCCTTAGCATCTGGTTGCTTCCCCCCCACCTTGGGGTCAGTTCATTCTCCCCCCCCCCTTGAGGTCTGTTTTGGTCTACTCCCAGCTTCCAGGAGCGAACGTGTACCTTCTATCTCTGTGTGGTGCACCTCCAGGTAGGTTGGCACAGTTTCTCTGTTCCAGCTTCTTCCTAAGGTTTTACATGGGTAAGAGCTAGAGCACCCTTCCGGCTGCCTTCCTGCGGGGCTTTGGTGTCTGATCATAAAGACAGTGTTTGGTTGCTGCTCTGGCATTTCCTCACTGCTTGAGACGCTTCGGGCCCGGGCTTCTCTGGCCCATCTCTGCAGGGGAACCGGGCATTCCACAGTATTGTCCATGCTTCAGTTTGCCATGTTGGGCATGTGCTCGCCTCTCTGCCACACCTCCCAGGACTAGGTTTCTCCTTCTGTGCCACCCCACAAGTGTCTTTCTTGCCTATAGCTCAGCGGGCTACTCTCCGCTCTTAGACCACTGCTGATTGATCTTTTATCCTCCATACAACGAGGGGTGGGCTTTGATCCCATTCCCCGTCCCACACTGAAGACGTTTCCTCAAAGGGGTCAGAAACCATACCAGCGATTGGTGTGGGTAGTGGTAAGTCGTTATACAAGTTAACTCCAATATAACCAACAAAATGATTTGTTTCCTGAAACAAGGTAGGATAACACATATCCCTGTTCAGGGATTACCTGTCCTCAGAGGAGGTGCCGGGGGTCACTGTCAGGGGTTCCCTCTTGACCCGTCTTCTTGAGGGTGTTAGGAGTAGCGGACTAAGCTCCCTAGTCCCAAAGGGGGTGGCTCCCCTTTTGGGAGAGGTGGCGAATTCCCTGGATTCGTCACCGCACACTGTGTCCTGGGGAAGGTATATGGAAGACATCAGGGTCTTTTGAGTCAATAAGATAGGGGGTGGTAGTGAGGCAACATGTGACACTGAAGAATTAAAGACCATATAAAAAGGAGGCAGTCAGTGAACTTTCTGGGTAAATGAAAGCGTTGAAGAAAAAAATTGCAAAGTCTGGAGTGTATTGAAGGAGAGTGAATAGAGCAAGAATGTCATTTACCACTCGGGATAGGGAGGTTTCATCGCAGGAGAATTTGTCAAATTCGAATTCAATGAATTTATTTAACCGAAGTGGGCTATGGATATATGTGGGGGGGGGTTAAAGGTAATAATTAAGGTGGGGGAAATTGAGGATGGCTATGGGGGGCTCCCCCGCATATATTTGTGGCCGAATGGTATAAAATGTTAAAGGTATTTGTACTGTGCACCGTCACCAACGGAGTTGGTCCCCAGGCGCTATGGCGGATCTGTAAACGGTAAGGTGGGATGGGTTAGTAAGGTGAAGAGGGTTAGGATAGTGAGAGGAGTGGTGTTCTGTTGGCAGCTTCAACTCGGTACACACCAGGTGCTGAGCTTTGTTGCGAGCATTGGATCGTTGTCAGTCCGCGTGTGCTTTTGGTGCAGCTTATGTGTTGTTGCAGTGTTGTGAAGTGCGTGTGGCTTGTTGTGCGAGAGATGGCTGTGTGAGTTTTTTGAGTGAGATAAGTATGCTGGGAGTTTGAGCTTACATTGGTTAGTGGGTTGCCTGACATTTAACATGCTAACATTCACAATTCCGTCTAAGTGTGGCCCTTGCTAACTTTCACAATCTTATCTAGATGTGATACAGGCTAATGTTCACAATTCTATCTGAGTGTGGGCATGCTAACATTCAAGTTTCACCTAAGTGTGGGCATGCTAACATTCAAGTTTCACCTAAGTGTGGGCATGTTAACATTCACAATCCTATCTAGATGCGACGCAGGCTAATGTTCACAATTCTATCTAAGTGTGGGCATGCTAACATTCACAATTCTATCTAGATGCGACGCAGGCTAATGTTCACAATTCTAAGTGTGGGACACGCTAACATTCACAATCCTCGCTAGATGTGACGCAGGCTAATGTTCACAATTCTGTCTAAGTGTGGGCATGCTAACATTAAAGTATCATCTAAGTGCGGCGGTTGTTGACCTTGACAAGTATGTTAGTATGTGATGCAAGGCAACATCTACAATCCTGTCATGAATAGGCTCAGTCTGGTGGTCACAAATCTTTTTAAGTATGCCTGGTGTGAGTCTATGGCAGTCTATGTTATGGGAAGGCAAGATAGAGTGGCAGGGGTTTTCTGGAGTCGAGTAATTGATTGTTCTACTCCCCACCCATGCCACACTTACAGTTTTTGTTGGTGTCTGTTGACTGCTGGCTTCCCCTGCTGAAACCTGCAGACACTCTCTGGAGCCGCCACTGTAGGAGCCACCCTTGGGGTTGGGGCCCTTAGCCGCAGGGGCTGCTAGGCAGAGGACTGCCTTTGGGGGGGGGGGGGCAGTTAAGACCAGAGTGTGAACCAATCACAGGTTGAGAACGGCCCGGGAGGCGGGCGGAGGGAGGGGAAGAGGAAGGGGGGGGTAGGGAAACAGAGGCTGCACGCAGGCCGTTGGGCACATGGAGACACGGCCCAGAAATGGAAATGGGCCCGAAAAGGGTCGGGGGGCACTACAGCTCACCTGGGAATGCCGCGTTTGAAATGGCGTTGTCCCGCGGTGCAGCTGACTCCTGCAAACATTGCTGGCCCTGGAGGACCAATCACGGGTGGGGAAAGGACCGGGAAGCGGGCGGAGGGAGGGGAAGAGGTGTTAGGGAAACAGAGGCTGCACGCGGGCCGATGGGCACGTGGAGACAGCCCAGAAATGGAAATGGGCCCCGAAAAGGGTCAGGGGGCACTACAGCTCACCTGGGAACGCAGCGTTTGAAATGGCGTTGTCGACGAAATCACATAGAAACGAACAACACAGTATCAGGGCCATGTCTCGTTTATAAAGTCATGGGCCAGGTGAATTAAAATGTTTAAAATTGAAGTACAACTGGTAAATGCAACCTTTTCAAAACAGTGCCAGCTCTGCACCACTCCCAGCGAGGGCTTATGCTTGAAAGATTTGTGGCAAACTGAGGACGGGATTAACATTGTGCTGGTGAACACAGAGTTAAAGAGAGCAGGCAGAAAAATAACCAGCAGTAGCTCGCTATCAAATAAATGCTAATAAGCCAGATTTGTTTTAAAATCCAATCATTTTCAAAGCGATGTGCTTGATTTACTGATGTCTTTTTTGGAGCAGGTGATGGAGCATGCAGGTTTATGTTGTTTTTGCAGCAATCGCGAAAAAACACGCTCTAAATGAAAGCAGTGTTCGCAGACCTCAAGCAGCAAGCGCGGGAAGAGGCCTGTGAGAAAAGTCAGAGGCACGCGGAGATGCGCCAGGGCCCCGGGCCAAGCAGCGGCCTCGAGGCCCTGTACATTTGGGGATTGTCAGGTCCTCAGTGTGGCTTGGGGATGAAAGTCCGGGTTCTTGCTTCCCTTTGCTGACAAAGCGCAGCCCTTTTTGATCCGACACCACAGGGGTGGCCACAAGCCCATAGGTGTATTTCTACGATTGCACTGCACCCGGGAATTGGGCATCCTGTGCGCAGAGGAAAAAAACACAACATAAATGTTTGCTTTTAAATTTGTACACCGAATAATAAATGTGCTTGGGTGAATAACAGTCTCTAGAGGTTAAGAATTCGTCTGCTTTCATTTCACATGCACGCACGGGCTGTGTGTCTTAACGGTCCTTATGTTATATGTTGCGATTTGCTGGTTGCGTGTATGGCACCAAGGCCACCTCAAAGTGCCCTTAAAAGTGCAGAAGGGGGATACGAAAGGCAAGGAGAAACAGAAGAGGCAAGGCCCTGCGATGAGGGACCAGGATCAGGGTCGGACTGGGGCAAGAAATAGGCCTGGACACCCAAAAAAAAGTGGCCCACCCCTTGCCTCACGACCCTTGACCTCAGATGACATCGCCGGAAGTGATGTCATTTGACCCCACCCCAAAGTGACTTCCTGGGAAGCGATGAAACACGACCCTTCACCCCCTTGACAAAACAGGAAGTGTCATCAAATAGCATTGTTCCTAAGTACACATTAATATCTGTGTGTATAGATCCATATTGCAAATTGCAGGTGTTTTTTTTTTCCTTCCCAAACCGGCCCAGGAGTGGCCAGAAATCGGCCCCCATTCCCCAGGGACGATTTCGGCCCTGACCATGATGAGTTGGCACTTTGGTTGCTTGTTGCATACAACTAATGAACTGACTTCCCTAAAAGCGGGGCCGTGCGGTGATCCTGAGGAAAGAAATAGAAGGAGGGTACAAGAGAGATTTAGGGGGTGGTTGCAGGAAACAAGAGAAAGCGGGCAGCTCAATTATGGCTAGTATAGAAGTGCCCAACAGCCGCTTGAGAGCTTCAAGGCCAACTTCTCTGCCCACTTTCCCTTTCTCTCTAAAAGATACATTGTGCCCATTCACTGTGCAAAGCAAGAATCTGGGATGGACAGATAAGGAGACTGAGGAGCAGCGGGGTGACAGGAACGCCCCTAAAAGAGCTAGTAGATGGGAGAACCATATGATGTTGTGGTTCAAAGGGTATCTATGTAGGTTGTAGGTCATCTCATCGCATCTTTTGTGTCTAATTCGAATTATTTTTGTTTTCTTTTTTTAACATCTGGCCACAAATATATGTGGAGGGAGAACCCTGCAGGTCGTGCCCCCCCCCTCCGACTACCACCTATCTTTATTATGATGATTACCCACACACCCACATATATTTACGGCCAAATTTGCCCCCCAAAATTCAACTAATTTGAATTCGACTAATTAAACCACAATAAAATCTCCCATTACGATCGATTTATACAAACTCCAAACTTCTGGGGTATTGGTGAGGGTGTGGGAAGAACCTGTACTATAGTCACACAAGTCCTAAGCCGAGGTGTAGGCACAATTGAAGAGACTGGGCGATTCGACTAAGTCAGAACATGGGCAGACTTACGGCCTCTAGGCTCCTAGGCCAGGGTGTCATGTTGTTGGTTTTTTGTATAGAGCTTATTGAAAGGACTGAGGGAGAAACAGATAAAGAGGATCGAACTCCATTACTTATTTCATTTACATTTGTAAGACACAATTACAGCTTAAGGTTTGCTTGTTTGCCGTGTCTGCTATACAAGGGGATGAAAGAGAAGTATATTGTGTAGTGTGCTACATGCATAAACACATTACTTTCTGTGTGCACATGTGAATTAAAACTACATACCACCAAACACGTGTGTTTAGTTTAATGGCTTCGTCACAAAACTATGCTTTGGAGTTTTATCAACCACTGAAACACTATAACATGTTATTTTAAAGGTGACAGTCTATTCTGAACATGAAGCCCATTTCAATCACTAACCCTAAACATGTTAATGTTCATAAATTGTGTTTCCCTGAACTAGCAAACTTTCCATTCGGAAGACTGTTTCCAAGAAGTAAAAAAGTGGTCAAACAAAAACGTATAATTGCGCACCCGGGGATCGGACCTGCGCTGCTCCACGTCGTCTTGCTTCCAAGACAAGCACGTTGCCCCTCAGTTATCCTCCTGAGATTTCACAAAGAAAGTGTATTCGGTTTACTTATATATTCTATTTAAAAAAAACAGATTCAGCACTTTCCTGTTGGCTTTGTTAATGTTATGTTAAAGGATATTTGTACCACGCACTATCACCACCCTAGTGGTGCCTTGGCGCTCTGGCGGATTTGAAAAGGAATCTTTGTCAGTAAAAGTCCTATACAAATAGCTTCTGCGACTTCACAAGCAAAAGTTCAAGGCGAGATTCCCATCTTTCCCAAACATCTAGAACCTGGTGCCACAAAATGCATTTGAATACCAGAAAACAATTGGGTTTTGTGGGTTCTGAATTTAGTAGACCCTTTTCATGGATAGCTCAAGTGAACGATCCCTTGTGGCTGTCGGTATTTACCATGTTCCATAGCTGGGAATTACATTTTAAGGTGTATGCTTGCAATTCTTTTTATTTACAAAGGCCAGATGTCAAATGAAACTTGAACAAGTACTTGTGAGCAATTTTATAAAAATTATAACGCTTAGAATGCTAAGGGAGCATTCCGATTGGACGGGCCACAGGATGTAAGACCCGGTAAAGCCTGCAGATTGTTTTGAATGCTCCTTTCTATGGCTACTAGCAGCACAGAGTATATGAAGCCAATTCCCGGTGGCCACCCAGGCCGATTTTTGTAGTAACAACTTGTGTACATAAATCTAACTCGGTCTTCTCGTCAATAACTCCTGGTACGGCCCATGAACGAGGTCTTTAACGCTTCATTATAACATTATAACATTTGGAATGTTCACTGAATCTTCAATTGGACAATCTGTGAGCGATGCAAACTAGCAAATCTTGTAGAATTGTCTGTATGTCATGCAGATTGTTCAGAATGCTGCATCCCAACGCAACCGATCACAGCACAATACGTATCCGCTGCCAATTACCGGTCACCGCACAGGTGGAATTATATACTAAATCTGCCAGGGCGGTCACAGGGAGTTTGCTATGGGACTAATAACTTCCATATACTTTACACTTTCAGGAGCAGCATATGTTATACTAGCTTTATAGACCCTACCCGTGGGCTGTACCGGGTGTTATGGGTGTGTAAACCTGGTTACATCCCCTTGCTGTACGTGGGACTTTAACTTGGTATTCAGGGCCCAAAACCCACAGTACAGTCCTCAGACCAGGTCTATAAATCTTAATTATTAGCTCACCATGGCAGATGCAAAGTTACCTCTGAGGTTAAGACGCTGAGAACTCTTGTATATGTGCTACTGACAGGAATATTAAGAAGACCAATAAGCCCAGGTATTTCAAATTGTACAATTATGTTTCCTCGACAAAGAAACACACATCTAGCTTGAGTTTCACGTGGGCACGGTCCAGCTACAGCTATAAAAATAACATGTATATTTGTAAATAGCAGAAGATTGACTTTCAGAAAATATATTTTACAATTAAAACAGAAGATATTTCTGTGATTGGAGCGAATTTAGTAAAACTGCAGTTCACAGTAGTGTCGGAAAAGAAAGTGTGCCCGGTTAAAAACTCTGACGTTTCCAAATAAGCTACGAAGTTGTAAAACACTTGAAAAACATGTTTATCAAGCATTAGCACTTTGATTGGAGGAGCCAGCCAATTAGGTGGCTTGGATCATGGGCAGACACTAGTGATCTCATGCCACCTGACGGCCGGTTCCCCCAACGCCATCTTCCCCCCACCCTCTGTCCTTGTTTTGTTTTAAACCATTCCCATCCTCCTCCACTTACATCATTACGGCTGCGGCAATAGCCCCTCCTTCCTCCTGGCTCCTGGAGGCCGCCATAGAAAGAGACGAGGGGTCCCGCTTCCCTTTCCAAAGTGTTCATCTACGAATGGTATTTTCCTTCCGCGATCAGGATGCCGCGAGGCGTCCTGTTCGCGGCATGGAAATACTTCAAATTAGCCCTGTGCCCGCATTTGGGATGGGTGCTAATGTCATTAACCCCTCGTTCCAAGTGCTGGAACAGGAGAGAACAGCCCAGTGCCCACATTATAGACCCTCGTCTGGACCCTTGGAACGGGTGTTAATGCCATATTGTAGTTGTTTCAACCAAATGTTCGTTATGATGATGTCACTATCTATCGAGTGTGGTCAGATAGAGGCAAAGGTTTACCATGGGACCACTCCTACATGAAAAGGGGGGCCTGCAATCTGAGAGAAAGAACACACTACAAAATGTTCGTACTATAAATCAGGCAGTAGGGGTGTCGTGGGATAGTTTTAATTGGTTCAGAATTGTATTGGTCCTAGTCACTCTGACATACTGAAAACAACACAGTACCCCGCAAGGGAAGTGGCAAAGGTCCAATAGATACACTCAGACTCTACGGGAGAGAGAGTCAGCCAGAATTACAGATAAGGAGATTCAATCCTCAAGGAGAGGGCACATTTTGACATGGGTCTCAGAAGTCAAGTTTGGAGGCTCAATCCAGAATGGAATAAGAGCAGAAGGAATCTAGTGTTTAGAAGTCAAGCCATAGTGCCTGCAAATGGATTTGGCTCCTGATGTCCTGCTGATGTTTCAATCCGAAGGGAATAACTCACCAGAGGGAGTCACCCAAATCGACCTCAAGGAACCCGAGATCTTCAGACGCCAGGCTTCTCCGGGTACCCAAATAGAAATGGAAGCATAGAGGTGGATCACATTCAGAACGACCAGCCCCATGACCTAGAACAACCTCCAGCCAAAACTCAAACATTAAGAATATCTGGGCAACTCTTCTATTACAGAAGGCCTGCACCAGCGGACCCCTGCTGGAGTTCCATCCACCTGTGTCCTCAGGGCCCATCTTAAAAGCCTCTCCTACATATTCCCCTCAAAGCCGACGAAGTGTCCGCCCTGGTCATTCTGTCTTCCCTTGTATCAGGAACATCCGGTCCACTGGACATTTCCCCTTGGGATACCATCCCCTTCCAGCAATTATCGACCCGAGGCAGTTTTCATCCAAAGAACGGCAATCCCATGGCACCACCAGGATCCCTTTAACAAGGAAGACGTTTCTTCCCAACTCTAGTTACCTGTACCCAAGAACCAATCCTTCATAGCTTCCTTCTTATACCATGTACCTTCCAGGTATACACCAGTATGTGGTCTTCTCGTCCCAACTATTCAACTCCATGCCTACTAGTCTTCTTTTGTTCTCTTGAGCTGAGAACCAGTTTTACTTCTTCTACACTTTAAAAACCCCTATATAAATAAACGTTGTAGCATATATCGTTTTCACAAGTGTCTGAATGCAGCATATTTTTTCTTCCATGAAAAGGCACGGATTGTATCACAAACTTAGCATCTGAGAAGAGGAGGATTTGGTATGCCTTTTCTCCAATTGCTTTTCTAATTTCATGGATGTCACAACATTTTTGTAGATTTGTTTTTTTAACCCATTAGAATCCTCCATTTGTATGAAATAGAACCACACTGGGATTTCTGTATCATCAGCAACTACTCTCGCAAAACTGACTTCTGCAAGGGCAATTCTTATAAAGGATTCTCCTTGGTACTTCAGGTAGGTTGTTCACAAGTTCCTTTATTTAAGTAGCATCAAGTAGAAGCATAAGAAGGAACAAAGGAGCCCACTAGCTCCCACCACTCAGGCATACATCTCTCCAACTGCCTGGGCCGGTACCCCACTCATACACAAACATTCCAGTCACTCTCAGAGTATGCTCACCCTGACATCATACATTCCATGCATCCTTGCAAGCACTATGTAACACATCCGGGAGAGCCCAAGTCCCTGAGCTACATTCCTGAAGGGCGTTAGCTGCTGAGAGAAGCAGCACCAGGGAAGCAAACACTGTCACAGAGAGACAACCACTGAGAGGTACAGATACTGTGAAACAACACTGGGGAAGCCTACAAGGTTGCAGGAACCTGAGAAACCCGACAGGGCAAGCAGCCTGTGTGAATGAGAGCAAGAGAAATATGAATGCTTTGTAGCAAAGCTTGGCGAGCCTACATGGTTACGGGAACCTGAGAAACCCGACAGGGCAAGCAGCCTGTGTGAATGAGAGCAAGAGAAGTATGAATGCTTTGTAGCAAAGCTTGGCGAGCCTACAAGGTTACGGGAACCTGAGAAACCCGACAGGGCAAGCAGCCTGTGTGAATGAGAGCAAGAGAAGTATGAATGCTTTGTAGCAAAGCTTAGCGAGCCTACAAGGTTGCGGGAACCTGAGAAACCAGAGAGGGCTAGCGCCCTGTGTGAATGAGAGCAAGAGAAGTAAAAACACTTTGTAGCAAAGCTGGGCGAGCCTACAAGGTTGCAGGAACATGAGAAAGCAGAGAGATCAAGCGCCCTGTGTGAATGAGAGCAAAAGAAGTACAAACGCTTTGTACAAAGGCTGGGAGAGCCTATGAGGTAAACCCAAACGGGCAAGCGCCCTTCCAAATCAGACCGAAAAAGATACAGGCTCTTTGCATCTAAGCTGGAATAGCTGCTAAGAGTATGAGAACTTAAAGACTTTAACGAGCATGAAGAATCACTAAAGCAGAAGGAAAAAGTTGTGCGAAGAATCCTACGGATCCCTCACTGAAACCCTACGTAAAGTCTCCTCCCAGGTGGCCAGGGGAAGGCAGCCGCTTCTGGATCGCAACCCTGGGGGCTGGTGTACTACAGGAGGATCACCTGGGTGGAGACCGGGCCCAGGGTGGTGAGGGAATTCCAAAGGATGAGACACAGAATTTTTCATCTGACAGAAAAACTCTTGCCACTGTGCCAAAGGAGGTCATGGCTTATTGTCATTGTAGTATCTTTCCCTCTGATATGAGATCTAAGGTTGGGAAAGCTAAACTTATAATTCAGAGCACACAATATCAAAAGCAAGACTCTTATTGGTGTCCCAAACTAAATACCCTCCTCATCCCAAAGGTGCAAGGTAAAGAATTATGGAAATGTTGTCTTCTCTACACCAAAGAAATCTCAAAGCCTCACTGTTCAAAATATTAAGGGAATAACATCTACTTTTAAAAAGATTGTTGAAGTTCAAAAACCTAACTTTTGCAGGAAACACTACAAGTCCCAGAATCCTAGAGGTACTGAGATAAAGAAGAGGGCTGAAGAGGTATGCAGTCATCGTAGATAGGCAATCAAGCCTAGCATCCAATGGCGGAGTTATCCTGGAACATGGAAGGGGATATTTTCATCCAACGAGAGAGTGGCTACCAGTGGATTTTTGTTTGATTAACTTTGTTTTGACTTGGAACTTTCAAGAACTGGTTTGAAACATTTCCTTTCTTTTGTTGAACATTTTGAAGTGACTTTGAAGCCTGGGGAAAGGCGTTTACCCAGGACAGGAGAAGGCCATACAGATATTGGGCCTCAATCCGGCAGTAACTGTGCCGGTGCTACCGGCGGGTTGCCACTAGAAACAAATATTTACCGGCGCCCGACTTCCCGGTGCCACCGGGAGATAACCCCGGCGGCCCGGAAAGTCAGGCACTGGTAAAATATAAGTCCCCATCCCGATAGAGTCCCATAGGACTCTATGGGAGTGGGGATACAGAAGCACTGGCACCATTGCTAATGGTGCTTCCATGACCGGTCTGCCTACCGTGGCCGCTATGCCCAGCAGGATCAGACCTGTCAGGCACAACGGCTCCAGCAGGCAGTCCTGTAATATGCCGGTCCAGAAACAACAGTGGTGGTAAGCTTACCGGCACCGTTGTTTCCAGACCGACAGGGTCATAATGAGGCTCACTGTGTTTTGTAGGGAAGGCAGGGTATCACAAGTATTGACACTGACACAATGGATATAATTTGTAAAACCTTTATTGAAAATGTTGGGGTTGGAGAAACTCCTATTCGGCCTTCTAACTAAGATGGGAGTAGTCTTGACCATCAAAGGATAAACGAAACAGTCCTAGTGGAGTCTGTCAAATCAAAATGGCATATTCTAACAAAAACCTAATGCCTGCCCTATCTCTTGTATAAAAAGTGTAAAAAGGAGAAAATGTATGCAAAAGGAAAGTCAGTGTTCAAATGATAATGTGGTTGAACCAGCTCTCCCTCCCCACGCTAGGCCTCACGAGGTAAGGCGATCCTTGTAGGCAGGATGACACACTCTGGCTCAGCTTTCAACACAGTACACAGTTCAAAACCGTGGATCGAGGCCTGGAGGCCTTCCATGTTTTAAGCTCCTTTCTCCGACTTAGGAAATAATGTTTCAACCAAAATGTTCACAAAGGTCCCCCTCTGCCGGGCTCAGACCTGTCATGATACAGTTCACACAAAGTTGTAAGGGGGTTCCCTTTCCCGAGCTTAATATACTTCGGGCCTCCCTCAATCGGGCTCGGACCACTTTCAGATGCTGAAGTCTTTCAAATGTGCGTGGCTTTCTTTACAGACCACCGCAGGACCACTTCAACTCAACGTTCACTATTTACTTTCACTCTTGCTGTTTGTTCGACCTTCAGCTTCAAACAATGCACCTTTCATGGAGATCTTCGAATGGGCCACTTCCTTTCACCAGGCCACTCCGTTACTTAGTATCACTTTTTCTTGCATTTCACTTGTGAGTTCATTCACAGGTCTGCCATTCTTCGGGTCTCATCCACACGCTGCAGCCTTCACTTGTGATTTATTATTGCTACTTCATTCACTTTAACACACACAATCTCTCAGGTGGCTTGCAAACTCAATGGCTGTGTGTGTGTCTTTCTTGTTTTGTGTTTTCCGATTTTTGAGTCAAGGTTAGTACCACAGGCTTGACCTCACCTCCCCAACTCTGCCGTTCACTTGAGTGGGACGCTGGCGTCCTTGAAACACAATGCAATCTTCACTTGTGGGTTATTGGCCTTCTCCACGCATCTTTCGCGGTCTGTCAGAGACAACAACCTCCATTAGGGAAGCTTTGGGGTTTTCGGCCCACTGCTCTTGTCCCTTGGTCCGTTGCTCTGCTCCAGTAAGTGTGCCTTTCAGCAAGGCGGAACACCACAAAGAGCAGAACCTCAGGGACAGAGTGTCGCTTTAGATGTTGCCTTTTATTTGTGTGAGGAGAGCTAATTGATATCAGGTGTATACACTTAGGGTAAAATGCATGACTTTATCTGACCCGATTAACAGGGCATGACCAGTACGATGTGAGAGAGTTAGTCTGGTTATTCTCATTCACCCTCTTCCACAGCCCAGTGTCTGTGTCAAAAGGGAAGGGAGGTAGTTGGGACTTCAGAAAATCCTAAAAAATAGGATGGGGTAGATTAACAAAAAAGGGGGACTACCGCGTCTCACCACAGGCTATCTCACCCCTACTCCCGAAGACCCCTCACCCAAGTGATCCTCCAGCACTGGTCCGCTCCCAGGGTCTGGATCCAAAGGCGAAGGCCGTGACCTAGCCACCTGAGAGAGAGATCCCTGGGGACTAGCGGGTGAAATACCCTCTGGTCTCTCACAGTTTACATTGTTTATTATATTGTGTTGCTCTATAATTGTCTTTGTATATTGGTTGTTTAGAGTGAAGGCCAGTTTACCCATGCTAGGGACTGTTCCCTTAGACTCTAGACTAGCTATGGGAATTCCTCTGTAGAGTAGGGCATGCAAGGTATTATTTAATTATATTTTCTTTAATAAAATGGCCTATTCTGAGAAATCTACAAGCGGTTGTCTGCCTCGCATTACGGACCCCATACAGATGCGAACATTGTATGCCACTGCTGGAACAGCCACCAAAAGTATGAGAATGAAAGAAGCTCAAGGGCACACAGCCCCACTAAAGTAGGGGTGAAAATAGGACAAACACTGTATATTTAGGCTGGAATGTCCATCAGAACTACAGGAAAGTGAGAGAAGCTAATGAGCACAGGATCCCACTAAAATAGAGTGAACGAGATATGAAAATTGTATGTCAAGGGTGGAATAGCTGTTGAGGCTATTGAATAATGCAATTCTGAAACAAAGACATCAGAAAGAACTACAACACTTTGGGGAATCCCAGAAACCCAAAGGTGGGAGACTGAGAAGTGTCTTGTCAAGTAATCCTGAAGGGATTAGTGCATTTGAAAATAAAACCAGTAAAAAGTACAAGAAGACATTGCTTTATTTCCTTATCAAGGGGGGGGAGTGAAGCCTATAGAGAAGATAATTATAATTTCTACGAAGATACTATCTGAAGATTGTGAAAGCTATAACATTGAGCACTAAAGAACTTTGTGACTGTGAGCAAGTCTAATACAAGTTGGACCAGGCAGAAGCCCACACTGAGGCTGATGTCTAAGCCCCCCCCCTTTTCCTTTAGTTAGGTGTTTTCAAAGTGGTAGGACCAGTTAGTGGTTAAAATTCAGACAGAAGACTTATTTTACAGGATGACTGTGCTATGGATGTTCTTCCTGGTTCCATAGTAATATTTGGGCGCAAGTACACTCTTTCACCCCCAGAAAAGGAAGTCTTACAGGCCTATCTGGACACTAATTTGGGCAATGGTCTTATCCAAAAATCCAGGTCTCCCACCAGAGTTCATTGTTCTTCATACCCAAGAAGGATCCCAAGGAGTTTTGCCCCTGCATCGATTACAGGGATCTCAATAGGATAACCATACGAGACCAGTGCCTCATGCCATTAATAAAGGATATCCTAGAGGCTGTACAGGGGCTGCTGGAGTTTTCCAAACTGGATTTGTGGGGGGCTTATCACCGTCTTAGAGTGTGGAAAGGAGACGAGTGGAAGACCGCCTTCAGAAGGCCTTTTAGCCACTTTGAATACTGCGTCATGCCTTTCGGACTTTTGAATGCTCCTGCTGCCTTCCAACGGTTCATAGACCACGTATTCTCTGACATCTTCTTCCACACAGTCATGGTTTATCTTGATGATATTCTAGTGCTTTCAAGGAAGAAGGAAGCACACCAATTACACTTACGGGAAGTACTGGAAAGATTAAGGGACAATAGCCTATTGGAGAAACCTCAAACATGTACGTTTAACTCATCCTATATTTCATACCTAGGGTTCATCCTGTCTAAGAATGGGATAGAAATGGACCCAGATAAAGTAAAGGCTGTTCTGGATTGTCCATCTCCCAGATCCGTAAAGGAGATCCAACGATTTTTGGTCCTGGACAATTTTTATCAGTGCGTCATGCCTGACTTTTCAGAGAACGTCCTTCCGATTACAGCCCTACTCAAAAAGAATGTTCCTTTTCAGTGGGATGATGTGAGGCTCCATGAATTACCACAAACAATAACCACAGACAGGATCTCTCAATATACCTCTCATTTTTGGAGCACCTTGTGTAGAAGCCTGGACATTGACTGAGCCCTCTCTTCTGGCTACCACCCCCAACCAAATGGTCAGACGGAGAGGGTGAACTATGCCCTGGAGCAATACCTCTACTATTTTGCCTCCTCCAATCAAGACAACTGGGCAGAACTTCTGCCGACAGCCGAAAATGCCTACCATAATTCAGTTCAATCGGCCATTGGGATGACCCCTTTTCTTGCCTTTACTGGTATCCATCCTCGCTCCCTACTAATTGCTAGTCTGTCTTTGTCCTTTTTGCCGCCTTTGGATCACTACCTGGATTCTATTGCTATCATTTACTGTAGGGCCTGCCTGAATCTGGAAAAGAGCAAGAAAGATTACATGAAATATGCTGACCAACATCGCAGAAAGGACCCTACATGGGTGGAGGGAGACCAGATCTGGCTTTCTACAAGGGATCTCCCTCACTGGATCCAACCTTCCAAGTTGGTGCCCCGGTTTCTGGGGCCAATCAAGATTGAAAAGAAGACAAACCCTGTGGTATACAGGCTCTGGTTGCCGAGATCATGGAGCCGGATTCATCCAGTTCATTCATTCAGTCTTACCATCCTGACCCATTTTCAAGATGGCTACACCTACAGACTCAGACTGCTCCTACTGAACCAGAATTTGTAACTCCCGTTATTATCAAGGAAGACTATAGTATCTTGTTCATTGGAAGGGATACTCCATTAGAGAATGCTCATGGGAGCCTTCTTTTCAGGTATCTGCTCCTTGCTTATTCCAACAGTTCCATCAGAGGTTTCCAGGGAAACCAGGTCTAAAACCTCAGAAGAGGGGTTATACTGTCATGACGCCACACAGATCATTGTGGAGGAAGTGGAAATGGCTCCATGTGGCTGTGTGCCGGCATGCTCGCGTTGCGACTACCAACGCCATTCTAGTCTTTCCCCAAGATGGCATACAACAGTATTTAGCTACCCAAGAAGCAGTGCTCTTCACGTTGCAATCCAGTAAGTTTGTTACGCTTTGGGTACCAACGGTAGTGATTCTGCTATCTTTGCTTTCCCAATCTTTTTTTGCTCTCCTGCTTTTCCGCTCTGTTCCAGACTCTCTTCTGCTCTCGTCTTCTGCCCTTCTGCCTGCTCTGTCTTTTGGTGTTCTGCAAGCACTCTCTGATCACTCCTGTGCCGGGTGTTTTGAGGACTCTGCTTCGGCTCTCCTCAACCTCTGAACTTCCTTACACCATTGCTTTCCTGAAATCCTGGACATCAGATTACCACATCTTGCTGGAGTTTTTGTAGGGCAAGCTTTTTCGCCAATACTTGGACTATCCGTTCCGTGACCTCTCATGTTAGCCAGTTAAGTTAAGCTGACACAATGGCTATGGAAAGGAATTGCCCTTATCTTGTCAAGGAGAGTTCTGCGTCCAGAAAGAAGCCCAAAGGAAAGAAGCCCGATTCTACCGCTGCCATCTCTGCTTACACAGATCAAGAGCCAGGTGAGACCAGTTCTCGGCACCACTGTGACACCAGGCCCCAGAAAGCCTTGTGGATGATGCAGAGGGTCTTGAACTTGATCCTTGCAGCAACCAGGAGCCCATGGAGAGATTTTAGAGTTGGAGAAATGTGGTCCCTCGGCTTGGGGCCAAGGAAAAGTCTCACAGCCCTATTCTGGATTAGTTGAAGGGGCGAAGGGAGGATAAAGGCAGATTGAGGAAGAGGCTGTTGCAGTAGGGCAGCCTAGAGAGGACCAGAGCCCTGGAGACATTGAATATCTGGGGGAAGGTGAGAAAAAGGAGAATGCCTGTGAGTAGGTGCAGCTGATAGTGATCCTTCTTTGCAAGGTCAACAATGTGAGGAGAGAGAGGAGTCGAAGATGACACTGATGACTTGCCTCACAAGAGGGGGAAGGGACCCATGGAGGGTAGCCAAAGGGTGGGAGGGAAGGAGGGAGTTGGGGTCCCAATGAGAAGGATCTCAGTTTTACTGGCATTAAGGCAGAGATTGTTGGCAGCACACCATGCCTGAATAGCAGTCAGACAGTCAGGAATGAGAGAGGAGGAAGTTGCAGGAAGCTTGATGGTCTTAGTTTTGCTAGGTAGGGAACTATCCTCGTATTGATAGGGCTAGTTAGTCATTTTTCTTTTAATTTAAATAAAACCTTTGAAAATGTCAGTAGCTTGTCCGACTCCTTCTTCTGGTTTGCCACACAATTTATACCCAGTCACTTACAGGTTCTCCTGGACCCCTGTAGCCATGACCCTTTTGAAAAAGCCCCTGGTGAAAACTGATCCTCCTTGGCGCTGGTCACATATCTTCTGGATGACAGTTCAGTTTGGGTTCCTGGTGCAAAGAGTTCCTCTGGTTTGAGCTCTCTCTGAATCGACTTGTCTCTTGTGCTCACAACCAACTCCTTCTCTTTGCTGGGTTTGCCAGACCCACCCGACTTCAGACCATGGCTACAAGCTATTTCTCAGTAGCTGTGTTTCTGCTTTTCTTGGGGTCATCAGGTTGTTGACTCTACCAGTCTCTGGACCCAAGCTACGAAGGCTCTCCAAATTGCTATCCCTTGTAGCCTGGATGCACCCCAGTGCTGGCCCCACTTGTTTCATTGCCTGTCTCTCGGCACCCTTGCCAGCCCTTGGCCCCATTGACTGGGCCAAAACTGGTTCTCTGCAGTGGGCCTCTCTATTCCTCCTCCGTCTTCTACCATTCATTGCTTCCGATGACCTCCTCCTACCTTATACCACAGCTCCACCCCCCACCCACATCCTCCTCCTGCTTTTCTATCTTTGGTTCTTCCCTCCTCCAGCTCTGTCCTTTCCCTACTTCTCCTTTCCTTGTGTACACCTGTGTCCCATTCTGTTGTTTGCCCCATGATTGGTTGGTGCTTATAGTACCTCTCCCAGCCTATGTGTTTCTACCATTGCCCATATCTCAACTCATGGTTACGCAGGCCAAATCTTAATAAGTGGCCCGCTATTTCAGAATCAGGTGACCCTGTCCTATTGCCCTCCTGATTCCACCATGGTCTCCTTTTCTTTTACATCCAAGTTGTGCGTTCCCTCTGGACCACTGCCTGCATCTCTTTGCAGATCCCTATGTGTCTTGTGCAGAAGAAAACAAAGGGTAAGATCTTGATACGGTACATGATTTAACACACGGACCGTGATCACAGGAGTTCTGCTTTCCTGGCTCTGTTTTACAATCATGATCGCTAGTCCCTTCATGCAAGGTCTAACTCTTTCATTCTGAGAGCGTTTAGGGCAATGTGTTTGCCCTGGTCGCAGTAATGGAGTGATACCCATGTTAACAATTTTACTGCGACCCCCTAAAATAAAGGCTTTTTATTTTGAACCCCTGTACAGCCCATATATATATGGGGGTAAGGGTATAGTATAAAATGGATGTAGGGGGACTGCAGGGATCTCCCCCCGCATATATATGGGGTGAAAAGGGGGTCAAATAAAACTTTTCGTTATTTTAGGGGGTTGCAGTAAAATTAGTTGCAATAATCACATAGATCCGTTAACAAGGTTGGGAACACAGAAAGGGCCCAGGGGATCCTCTGTATACCGCCTCCAGTGTCAGCGTCATGGAGCAGGTTGATCATCCCACCTCCATGGTCCCTCTATGCCCGGTTCCCTATTGCAATCTTGTAACCCTGCCACAGTTCTAACAGCTAACATGCTATCACTATATGCAGGATTAGCTAAGAGCTCTTTGGATTTTGCCCAGGCCTCCACAATTTGTTAATCCTGATTCTTTGTGAGTTTCATAAGCATTTGTTTGATAAATAGGTCAAGCAAACAGCAGCCTACAATCTGTCACGTCAATTCAATGTGAAACAGCGCTTGGTAAACATGTGTAGGCTTATGTACTAATTTCTTAATTTGTTGAAGATATACTCTCACACTTCTGCTTTGACCAGAACCAGCAAAAAAAGGGTAGTGTGTGTGACACATCATTTAAGTATATCTGGAAGTCTCCAGTGCGCTCTGCTCAGGCAAACATTTTTTCAATGTCAATCCTACTCAGATAAGTGAAGGTTTTGCAGTTCGGATATCTTTGCAAAGAGCATCCTTTATTTTAAAAATCATGTCACCAAGAACTTGCAATTAAATTGCCTCATCAGCTGTCGCTGTGCTTTGTATTACACCATGAAACAACTAAGTCAAAATGTTTACATTCTGTTGAGCAATTCCAGTATCCAAGGGTTCATCCATATTCTCGCTGATGCTTTATGAATTGTGCATGGACAATTTACAGCACAGAGCATTTGCAATGATTATAACTTGCAAAGCTGTCAAAATCAATATGTATCCTCAGGTCAGAATGTGTGTATACTTTTCTGAATCGAATATGAAGAATCGAGTTTACAGCACTCACAACATCAGTTCCCCAACAAACTCCAACCTTTCCTGGGTAATGGTAGTGCTCTGACCTAAGCATTTAGATCAGCAAGTTGTCAGTAAGTGTCACCAATGCAAACAGTTGCAGAATTTACCAAAGACTTTTGCCTTCTTCAGGGCTTAAAGAGATGGAGCTTGTTCCTGGATGAAGCCAGACTTTCAACCCAATGTGTACAGAGAGACCTGGTGGCTTCCCCAGTTTTACGTCCCTGGTAGGGGGAAAACCAAATGAGCGGAGAGCACTTGAGGAGGACACTTTGGGGACTCGGGTTCAGCATGGAATCAAGAACTGATCAAACCCAATATATATAAAACATTACACCCAATAGTGTGGGTATTTACTCAAAACAGGAAGGTTTTCACAATATACATGGTATAAGCATATTTCACATAACCAGTTTGAGATTAGTAGAAGGGAAAACAATACTAAAAACATGTTAAATTCAAATTATATTAAATGCTGGTTGCACAATGAGTCAGTTTACAACACATTTAAAAATATATATATTTCTGCAGGACAATGTTTTCATATCAGGAAGAATGGTACTAGTCTTAGCATAATGGACGTAGTTATCTAATGGGTCAGGCTATCAGGCTTAATACGCTACTATTTGCTTGGCATTGAATTCCAGAAGTAATGCGTTCGCGTTACAGACGTACGACCAATTATGGAGTCACGTGACACGATCCGCTCATGTGACAAGCGGTCTTAGTATGCATATTAGTTTCGCTAGTTGGGACGCACGAGTAACGCAGCAAGCTCACGCATGGGATTGACTTCAAGAAGCAATGATGCCATTAAAATTTGTATCAGGAAACTCTGAGGTAATACATTTAAGTGTAGTAATTTTACACCATATGTGAATTTTACTCACTACTTTTCTGGTTTGTGAGCCAATGTATTGAATCATAACAGTTGGACAGCGCATTTCCTGAGATTCAATCTTAGTTTTACTGTCAATGTTTAGGTCTGGGGAGACATAACATTTCACAGGATTGCAGCAGTCCTCAGTTACTTCTAAATCGCGGTGTTTTTGAATTATACTTCTCGCTCGACTACCTGGCGACCCACCTTTTTGTATCGGTTCATGGTAAGAGACTTATTAGGGCTACAGGAACAAACAAAAACAATTCTTTTAGGGCCAAGAAAAAGACCAAAGAAAAGAAATTCACTTAGGACCAGGAACTAAACTAGTTTAAAACGTAACTGTGATAAGGAGGGTCTTGTGCCAAAATAAATGTCAGGAAGTTTCACAAAGAGCCAAAGCAAAAGTTCTATCTCATCTAAAAGATGAGGACAAAGGAGCTGCAAGGCTGGTGCAGTCGTAAGGATCTGAGAACACTGCAGGAGGGACCTGAAGATGCTTGGCGGCCGGTTTAGCTGAATGCCTTAAACATGATAAGGGGCCTCATGGGCTGGAATGCCTGGAATGCCTTCCCGAAGTAAGCCTGAGTCTTTTCAACAAAGAGCTGGGCATTACATCCCTGAGTGGGCTCAGCACTGCATCCATGACCAAGCTGGCCATTCTATCCCTGAAGAGTGGGCTCGTCACGATGTCATATAGTAGTATTCTCCAGTTCCCGACAGTGATGGAGTTTCCCCTCATGTGTACATAAGGGGTATAAAGTCACCATGCTCCTTAGAGGAAGAAGTGGTGAACCACGCACCGTAACACTGGGTGGATTACAAATAACGATCATTAGCACCCGGGCCGGAGGGAGAAGCCAATCAGGATCCTTGGATTGCGGACTGAAACTGCTAATCTCAGCCCGGGTTCCATGGAACTTGGTGGCTGCTTACGCAGTACCATCTTCCACCCACCCTTGCTTATCTTGTTTAATGTTTCCCTCCAGACCCCCCCACCCCACTTACCGCTTTTCATCAGTGGCCCCTCTGCCAGTGCCACGCATCTGCCTCTGCTCCATGGCTGCCATGGAAATGGAAGAGGGGTTCCATACGGAGCTCCCACCTCCCATATCCATGGTGGCCATCTTTAGATAATATTTTCATTCAATCAATGGGACACAGCGCGTCCTGTTTGTTGAATGAAAATACAATTTTCTTAGCACCCCGGGTTTCCGGTTTGGAAACCCGGAGTGCTAATAGAGTTATGCACCTGTTCCAAGGGGTGGAATGGGTGTTAAAATCCCGGGACCGTTAACACCTGTTCCAGCCCTTGGAACGGGTGCTTAATGCTATAGAGTGCTACAACCATGTGACTGTAATTTAGGAGAAGTAGTAAGCTAAGCTCTGTATCCCTACAAATGTGATTTGGGCAAAGACGCAGCTCAGTGCTATCTCCCTGTGACTAGGCTTGTGACTATGCTTGTGCTACAGACGTGTGCTGGGAGCTATATCCCTGAGATATGTCCATAGAGCAGGAATCCAGAGGGAGACCAGTATCCCTATTAATAGGGTTCCAGATATGATTAGCAATTTAACCTATATTTTGTGATTTTGGGATTAAAATTAATTTTGCAAAAAGTTATTCTCAGTGCCAATAAGGTATTTTTTAGCTGACTAAAACAGAAAGCTTTTCGGTATCTGTAATTCTTTTCAACTAGTAATTTATGCAAATTAAAAGGTGCATATTAATCTCAAAGTGACCCTGATCTGGTAGTAGTAATAGAGTTCCTTCCTGTGGTTCTGCTCCACTGGTACCACTGATCCAACCATATCCATGGAGTTGCGTGGGTCAAACCAGGGGGCAGACTCATGTATATCCATTTTTTCATATGTTTTATTGGGAGTATTTCTATTCCCTATTTATTTTTGCTAGGAGTATTTTCAGGTTTTAGGGAGTAAATGACTGGTACGCAGTGTAACGATTCCAGAGAGATCGTCACCTCTCGCCTTCGGGACTAGAGAGGGGAGTCCGCTATGCTTAACCTCTAGGGGACAGGGTTAGTAGGATCCCTCTGGAGGTGACTCTGTCTTAGAGTATAGAAACTCTGACAGGGGTATAAGTCAACAACCCTACACCCAGGCACCGACTACTTTGTAGGCTGTGTAGGGGTTGAGTTTTGTGATAACCATGTACACCCTTTACTAATGGGTGACTTCTGATCCTAGGTATTCCCCACCTGCTACAAAGAATAAGGAAAGACGAGTGAGCCAGCCCACTGGTGGATCGCCCCTGGCACAACCAATCACTGAAGATTCTCAGCAGGCCCTGCAGAGTTCAACCGCTCCAAAACAGTCAAAAGGAGGTGTGGCCAGTGAGACAGAGAGAGAGAGAGCGACAGTGTCGGCAGACAGGCCCACGCCACGCACCAGGAGAGTGCAGTGAGGCACAGCTGACAGCCAACTGGAGTAACCCTGAGAGGCTACGAGAATAAGAAAGAAGAGTCTCGGAAGGACTGCATGGAGCCCAGTGGAGAAGCCGTGTACGCAAGTCTGCACTGACTGAGATGCGAGAAGGAGGAGGAGTCTCAGAAGCTCTTCCCAGAGCCCAGCAGAGAACCTGAATAAAGGACCCCACACCGACTGAGCTGCGAGAACGATAAAGAGTCTCAGACAGACTGTACGGAGCCCAGCAGAGAAGCCGAATAAGTGACTCCAGAGTCTTGGAAGGACTGCACGCAGCCCAGCGTAGAGGCTGCATAAGTGATTATGACCCAACTGAGCTGACAGAATGAGAGTGTGTATCAGGAGGATGACGCAGAAGTAGCATAAGCAACTCTGCACCGACTGAACTGCAAGATCAAGGAAGAGGAGATCTGAGGGGCGAGGCAAATGCCCAGCTGAGAAGTGGTATAATCTACTCCACACTGATCGAGCTGAAAGAGCAAGAAAGAGCAGGACCAGAGGGCTGAGGTAGAGCCCAGCTGAAAAGTAGCATAAGCAACTCTGCACCGACTGAACTGCAAGATCAAGGAAGAGGAGATCTGAGGGGCGAGGCGAATGCCCAGCTGAGAAGTGGTATAATCTACTCCCCACTGATCGAGCTGAAAGAGCAAGAAAGAGCAAGAAAGAGCAAGAAAGACCAGGACCAGAGGGCTGAGGTAGAGACCAGCTGAAAAGTAGCATAAGCAACTCTGCACCGACTGAACTGCAAGATCAAGGAAGAGGAGATCTGAGGGGCGAGGCGAATGCCCAGCTGAGAAGTGGTATAATCTACTCCACACTGATCGAGCTGAAAGAGCAAGAAAGAGCAAGAAAGAGCAGGACCAGAGGGCTGAGGTAGAGTCCAGCTGAAAAGTCGCATAAGTGACTCTGTGCTGACCGAGTGGCCAGGATGAAAGAGAGATAAGGAGAAGAACCCCAGAGTGGCGAGAGACTGAGAAATCCCCAGACAGGGGAATGAGAAGGAGAAGAACCCTAGAGTGGGGGGAGAGTTGAGATCGGGGAAACCCCAAAGTGGGGAGAGGGTAGCAGAAGAACTCCAGACTACGGAGATACTTTAAACGCATCCCAGAGTGGGAAGAGATGAAGAGAGATTTGGACTGAGACACTTGGATAACCTTCCTGCCATAAGCACCTGGTGCACAGGGGCAGTGGGGGTACTTGCCCGCGTATTCATTAACCAACAAGGGCATTCATGTTTTGCCCCTGTTGTGAATCTGCAATTGATACTGTTCACACTATTAGGAATACAAAAGTCTGTTTTGAGCGCTTGCTTGCGGCAGGGCTTCTGGCTCCTCTCCTGCTGGCCTCAGGCTTGGTAAAGTGCTAGCACACATCCTGCAAAATGAACAATTGCTGCACACTTCATAGTGGGAAGATTGTTGGAGCCAATCTGACTAATGGTCGTGAACTCTCGGTGATTGGGAGGACAGGCCAAAGCAGGCGTGGCTGGCGTGGGATCAGAGCATAGGCCATGTTAACACAGTGTGCTTTACTTCATTCCATCCTTCCATAATTTTTATTTTAAAACGTAGTCAGGTATAGGTTATTCTAATTCTAATGCATGAGTACTTCATTAGTTACTTCAATTCCAAGTCTTCACTATGCAGGTCTATCTCTTTATACTTTGGTTTCTGGTAGCACATTCTCCAAGTATTTTGTGCCCATTATGCTGAATTCATGTTCGCACATCTGGATCTCAAGCGCTCTTGAAATGCACATGTATTCTTCGTGATGCTTCCTTTGAAAGACAATCCCTAAATCGTTTTTTAAATATATCTGTTGAGGAAACAGGCCTTTCTGACTTCCATCTTGTGGAACCCGTGTGAGGCAGGGGGGAGAAAGAACACCCAGCCTTAGTGCATTGCATTTATATTCTGTCATTGGGCTTCATGAAGTTGGAAACGTTTTGAAAGAAACACTGCACATTCCTTTTTCTTTCAATATAAGGGAGTAGGTGAAGGAGATCAAGTGAGTGAGAAAGCAAAGGAAGGGCCAGGGGCAGTGCCGGATTATCCATTAGGCCAAGTAGGCACCAGCCTATGGGCCCCGCTCCTTCTAGGGACCCCATGACAACGGATCACAATAAAGCAGTGCCTTAAATTAAAAACGTATTAGGAGATAATTTGCAGGGGATCACGGGGGCGACATTTTGACTGTCTAGCAGCCTCCACAGGGTTTACTCCGGCGCTGGCCAGGGGCAGGCAGAAATAGTAGGTATGTGCTGTGCTGCCCCGGAAGAAAGAACAAACTGCCAGCACGATAAACACCCAAAGCCTACACAGCCCCCACTCCCTGGGCCTTTCTTGTGAAACCTAAACGTGTTCAGCTGCTACTCCCTGTGACCAACAGCCTACACAGCAAGGTCCTGCCCACTGCACCCTCCCTTGCATCATGAATCGGGGAACCCTCATTTCAGGGAAGATGCCTTGCCTCCCCTCACTCCACATAAGGACCAAGGACAGGGAGCCCTGTACCTTTGCAGGACGCAGACCCTTGCTAGACACAGCCCCCTAATCCCTATCAGGATGCTGCCGACCAATCGGGGACTGCGAGTCCTATGCATTGCTGGAGGTCAGGAGTGGGACCTGATCCCACCTTTAAATATTTCTCCTCCTCAAGGAAGGAATGTAATTCTAGCACAGACAGGGTTTGTAGTGGCATTTACCATCTAGTAGAATAGAAGGTATCCCTGCAACAGGCTACCGTGATCTGTGTCTTACCTATAAATCACAGGGACTGACCACCATTACGATAGATCAGTATTTTAATGTAAGTAACCACTTGTTGCAGAGATCTGTTTTAACCCGGAAGCCACAGCTTTAAATTCCAATAATATAGCTTGCATGTTAAAGCACCTGCTATGGAAGTCTGCGTGCAACCAGAGGGTGGAGCTCGCTAGGAGACTGGGAGAGAGAAAAGGGGGGACAGAGAGGGAGGGACAGATGGATGGAGAGAAGAAGAGTAAGGAAAAGGGGAGGGCGTAAGTTAAATGAAGACAGGAGAATAAAAAGGCTGGGAGAGGGCAAGAGATAAAAATGTGTATGTAGAGTAGGGAGGGAAGGCAGATTGGGTGGGAGAAGAGAAAAAGAGCAGGTAAGTGGGGTTGGGAAGTCAGGTGAGCAAGAAAGAAAGAATGCTGATCGAATAGGGAGTGACATGTGGAGAAAGAGAGAGGGGGTATGAGAAGAAGGGGAGAGACTCAGGAACATTGAGTAGTGTGAATGGGAGAGTTGGAAGGAGGGAAACTATTGTCATAGCATGGAAAAGGCAAAGTGTACACCAGAGACCCCCGAACAAGAGCCCAAGTGGTGAATCCCATTTAATAATTCCCTAAGAATGAAAGGTATGTACCTTTTATTCAACATATATTCCTTAATTGAGCTATTAAAACAATACAAACCAAGAGCAATAGTGAAGCAAGGACGGTAGTGTGGCAACAACATTCTACCAATCGTCCCTTCCTTTCGGCTGTCACCCTTCTACTCCATCCTCTCCCCCTTCAATTTTGACCCCTGCTAGTCGCCTTACATCCGCTCTTTCTTACCACCATTTCAGCACCCCTTTATGTCTCTTCGGCCTGGTTAGGCAGAATCAAGGATGATGCCAACTCTCCACTGTGATGGCTGAGCAATGAGGCCTAAGCCCTTATTCAATCTCTGCTTCAATGCACACAAACAACGCCTCCATGAACACTGTGGTTACTCCCAGCAGGCCGCAAAGAAGAAGAAGAGGCATGGGGAACTGGCATCTTGTAATGAAAGACAGTTCCCTCCTACGCCAGAGTACTGCAGCATGGAATGGGGCTGTTTGTAATCCAAAGAACGTCATTTTAAAGCACAAAATTATATTTTTAGATGGATTTTGTAAGCTAATTTGTAATTGAGTTGTGTGCGCAAGGTAGTGCTAGTATGCAGGAGAGTGACCGGGTGCACCAGCAACTAGAAATGTAACCAATATCATTAGGGTTATAAACATATTTGTAAACAGCTGCGACTGTGAATGGTGAATATTAAGGGTCCCTATTGTTATTTATGGAGTAACACTAGTCCATTAAACCACGACTGAGGCTTTATTGCAATAGTGTACACTGCAAACAGAATCACTTCTATGGGCACTTGTTTTTGGTAGGTAAGGCACAGTGAGATTGAATAATTTGCCCAGGATCACACACTTAGTTTATGTGCTGAAGACAAAATGTGAGACTAGGCTGAAATGTAGATACTTGACCAAGTGTCTACCAACTCATGTTGGTAAAATATCTGTTAATGTTTGGGTTTGAAAAACTAAACTAATTCTACTTTTTGTACAGGTAACTTTAAAAGTGCACAAGTCACATGATAAACCGACTTGACAGAGTACACATCGTTGTAGAAACATGATGTTTAAAAGGTGCATGGGGGTAGTTTTGTTTTGCATCCTAAATTGCATGGAATGGACCATTTCGGTTTAGGCCCTTTGTTGCAATTTCAATTGTTTCCCCCACACAGTAGAGAAGTAAAAAGTGGAAAATATGCAAAACCGGTTTCACGCTTCACTACATGTCTGGAAAAGTGTAAATGCCTCTCACAATTAACTACTGTGGAAGCCATCTACAGTGTTTTCCTTTGGAACCTGTCAGCTTTTACCAGGCGTAAAAGTAAGGCGGGTTCCATAGTTGTCTATTGGTTTTCCGTCAGCATAAAAATACACGCTGGTTGAAAATGAAGCAGATTTTGCAGGGGACCTCGAAGAGCAGGCGAGCGTGTTGAGTCTGCTTCGCTCTCCCACTTTGCCCGTTAAATCGCATAAAGTCCCACAGGCCTAAAAAGTGTCAATAAGTGTTTTTCCTGCCAGCTGTTCCCCTCTGCATGACTTGGAAACGGATCCCTAGAATTGCATTTTTATTGCCCCCGTTGTGAACGCAAGCCTAGAAGCTCCATCATGCAACTTTATAAGACACTAGACAAAGTGGCATGCAATGCCTGACAAGATCATTGTTTCACACAGCTTGCTGCTTGTTGTGTAGCGCAATCATTTCTAATCGCCCAACAATCACACTTAAATTGCTTATTAAAACCTTGTAGAATTGTAAGAAAAATTTGCCATAGCGATGGCCACTGCCATTGACCTGATGTAAATGGTCTGATGATGACACATGTTAAAAGGAGAAGGCCTCACAGGAAGGCCACACGCAGCCGTGGCTGTTTGCCTTTGATGTGGGTGAGGAAGGGCAAGAGAGGGCTAGTGGGCATGTGTCCCTTGTCCGGCCGTTAAATCTGCCTCTGGTGCAGAGGTCGTTTCATCCCATTTACGCAGGAGGATTTACACTTTCCTATGTTATGCCCCGTTAGACACCTTGCAATAGAATCGGATGGTTTAACCAATGACCTTAAGCAGTGATCGAGGGGAGCGGGAACGGTTGGGAGCGGTGTTCCACTATTTTTATTTCTTTCTGTTTACCATTCCTTTACTTATTACGACTGTATTCACCATTCTATATAGAGGATTTGTCCCTAAATGTCCTTGTGCAAGTGTAAAGTTGTTACAGGATTATCACAATGCCCCGGCCGCAACACCTTGTCGCATGTTGCGCTGTCCTTCCGCCTACCCTCTCCCCTGCCGAGACCACAGTTCCACTGCTTTTTTTCGGTACACTTCTACCACTGACCTTAAGGTGTTCACAACGTGTTGGTGTAGATCTTGATACTTTTATATGGCATTGTGCTTAAGGATCTAGCATAGGAAAAATAAAATAAATCTACCCCCGTACTGAAAATCAAAAGTCGGCACCCATGCTTCCTGCACACTAAGAACTGTCTTGTGAAACTTGAACCACGGGCAGCACCATTACTAAAAGGGACAGGGTTGGGGCTAGAAGGCAGAGCCCATTGCTTACAATTCACAAGTTGTTTTCTCTTGGGAGATGGCGGAAGTGGGGAGGTTAGAGTAGGCTTCTGGACAGAGGACTTTGCTCATTTACAGACATCCTGGCCAGCACCCTCTGGACATTCCTTTATAGTAGAGCACTATAGCTTTTACATTTAGGGAAAAGTTAGGTTAACTTCATACAAAATAAAAAAAACTTGAAACAAAGCATTGGTGTCCTAGTCCTGGCTTTGCAGCAGCTTATCTGTAGGCCTCCCTCTCAGAGAGAGCAGGAGATAACTCTGACATCTCATACTTCTCCATTCCCGACATCTCTTGCTTGGAAAGTTCCAAGATTGGAAAGGCCTATTTGGTAGTGGATAGCCTTGCTAGCACTCACACACATTTATCCCAACCTGAAACTCAGAAAAAAGGTGCAGAGTCATGATTTGTGTCAGTCCGCCACATTATAATAATAATTAATTATAATTTGATATCTTTATAGCGCTTTGATTCAAAGCACTTTACAAAGCACATATTTAACTACATTATTATTACCCATCGAAATTGGCACTCACTTTATGAACCTCAGAAGGATGAACGGCTGAGTCGACTTTGTCGGGATTTGAACCAGCGTCCTGCAGATCAAAGACCGATCACAGCAAGGAGCGCTTAACCCACCGAGCCATCTTACCGGCATTAACGAGGGCAATAGTAAAATGGTCAGAAAATATATGGTCAGCATCTTAAAAAAAACATTTAAAAATACATTTGCAGAATGTTTGGCTCATTGTTTACTTCAGTATTAAACTTGCCTTCTGAAAGTGCACAGTCTGCAATGTAACTGTGCCTTTGGTTGGAAAAGGCTTCCTTGAATCCTGAACACTTTTGTGTTTGCTCTGCCGCCCTGCGGCCTTCTCCCTGGTCCTCCCGATGGGCACTCGCTTCTCCCGCTGCACAGTGTGGGACTGTTCGTGCAGCGGGAGAAGCCAATGTTCTTTTTGAAGTTGGTTGGTTTTGCTAGTTTCTTATTTTGATTGGGTCAAGTTGCCCTTTCCATTGCATTATGGGTCCTTGGGGTTTCCTTGACTTGGTTTTCTAACGTCTTATATCATATGTTTTATTGCCATGCAGTCACAGTTGGAAATAGAACAAACTCATTTAATATTTTACTGGGCCCGAGGAACCAGTTCAGGCTTTTTTTTATCAGCCTGAGATAATTAATAGTGTATCTAAAAATCCCTCTGTTGTTTTTAAATCATGGCTGCAGTTCTAATTTAGCAGAAGGTTTGGCATGAACACATTCTAGCATAATAAAAAGGACTTGTGCAGCTGTGACTAACTCATAAACACCTGTCGTTGCCTGAACTTTAAGGTGACCCACAAGTGTAACTTAGAGAATCTTCCCTTTCAGTTCTAAAATCCATTTCCTTCTGCCCAACAATGTCCTACAAAGGTTGAATTTCTTAACATGTTTGCAGCCAAGGGTTCGAGCGAGGGTCACCTGCGTTATAAATGAGGCCCATCAAAACATCTGCTTGAATCACCCTGCAACAACACCGTTTTTATTGTGCACATATCGATATTATTTTAGACAAATGTGCCATTGTGTAGTTAAGCCCCAGACAATCTACACAATTATCCCTGTAAAGCATACACCATACAATATCTTTTGGGCGCCCCTCTGAAAGTAAGCATATTATTTTCATATTTTTTATTATGGGCTATTAGGTGGCATTTACGCACCAACCTATAAGCTGAAATGATTGCATTGGAGTAAAGCAAGGAGCTAGAGAGAGAAATAACATGTAATGGGGGACACACAGCTTGTGGGTGCTTGGCTATTTACCCATCTGTTGACTGCATATAGCCATGCCCACCAACTGCCTTGCCCTCCAGTCAAAAATACAGCCTCGTTGGATATTTCTGAGCTAGTTCCATCAAGCAATAACATCAAACTTCGGCCTGCCAGTGTTATTTCCTAGCAGTAAATTAAGTCTCACTGGCTTAATTGCAGCCGTAAACCAAGTGTGTCTTCAGCTACTTGATTTATATATGTTCCCTGCGGAAAAGTCCTGTTAATAACAAACACTGACAAAGCCAATGGTTTTGACGCTTGTGCAGGTATTAGATAGGCATTTGCCAGACAATCCTATCATATGCCCAGGTAATCACACCACGTTCCAGCTGTTGCCCTCTTATGGCCAGGTAGAATCATTATTGCAGTGCTAGACAAATGCCGCCCCCATACCTACACACATGGCCAAACTTGGCTTGGCCAGTGCTTGTTCCATCGTGGCACTTCTGGCGGTGTGCATGCCCCTCTATGATGTTTTTTCATGGCATTACGGTTCTTGCCCTTATGCTCATAGAATGGGGATATCAAGAAAGTGTAGGTACTCCAATCCATCAGAATAAAACATTACTTGACGGGTAACTCATACATGGCATATGGCAACCTGCGATCTAATAATGCAGGGGGACATGGAACCAGTAACCATCGAGGTGCACTTTTTAAATAAATAGCAAACGCCCATTTCTAGTGACAGCTGCTCCTCGAGAGGTTAAGAACCGCTTTGAGATTCCACCATCAAAGGGGCAAGCGTTTTGGAACACTAGGTTTTGGGCAACTTGATAGATAACCTGATGCATAACTAACCTGAATGAATATGGGTTCACAAGCATGGGTCCCAGAAATCATCAGTTAACATAGTCAAGTCTGGTTCCATGTCATTTTATCGACATTAATTCCTTCGAAGAAATTTACTTTGAAGAAATGATGCCGGAAAAAAAATGATTTAAAAAAAATGTGGGGTTCATTCCCAAGATCCCCCTTTCCTTATACTAGTCCTCCTACCCCAAGTCCCTCCCCACTCCTTTATATCCCTTACCCGCACACCCATTATAATTCAATGTTTTTTTGACATAATTCCTTCCTAGTAAATTGATTCAGAGGAATGTCTGTCGGCAAAACGATGGGATAAGGCCAATTCTATGTACAGATATACATAATGTAACCTTATAGTGAGAGGAGTTGTTCTTGCAGTATAATGCCACCCTAAGCTCTATAAAACTAGTAGGATCACAGAGAGAGAACAACCATATGCTGATTGAAGTTGTGGTGGTGAACAGGGGCATTGCTAGGGGGGGGCTAAGGGGGCTATAGCCCCTGATCTTTTGGTTGTAACCCCGGATAGAATCTCAGGAGCTACAGCCAAAAGACTAGCAAGCCCCCAGTCCCAACAGTTCCAACATCAGCTTAGCCCCGGGTCTTTTCCAGACCTAGCAACTCCCCTGGTGGTGAAGTATAACCCCATAAGGTATGCAACCTTTGGCTCCCCAGACTACAAATCCCATCAGCCCTAGCCAGCATAGTCAATGGTGAGGGATCACAGGAGGCGTAGTCGAACATATATAAAATGCCACATGTTGTATAAGCCTCAAGTAAAAGTATAAAACGTGATGGTAAAAGAAATGTTGTTTACTTATGTAACATTTAAAGAGCCAGGTTGTCATAAGGTACGAATTTTGATTGTAAACTTGGTTTGACTCAAGCAGTTTTAGTATGGGCACGCATAAGTTGTAATGTAAAAGTGAACGGTTTCTCTGTACAAAAGAAAAAACATTGCTCCATGTTTAAGCTTTCACTTTGGGGTGTTAAAATGAATGTTGCTTGACTAGTGGGAAAAAAACATTTCCCCAAACATGCTTTGTTTTGTTGAAAGAAATCTTGTTTGTAAATTGCATTGCCGCATCTTGACTGCAGAGAAATGCACACTGCGGTTTCCCATTCTGCATCTCCAGTCAGAATGTTTAGAATGCAGTCAAGAACAATATAGCGTTAGCACCCCTGTTTCAAAAGCTGGAAGGGGGGGTAATGGCCTAGCAGCCAGAGTTATAGGACCGAGTGAAGCGAGGGCCTATAACGAGGGCATCAGGACGATAACCCCATTCCAGGCCTTGGAACGGGGTGCTAATGCTGTTAACACCCAAGGTTAACAAAGCAGTAACCTGGGGTATTAAAAAAATAAAATAAAGGATTTTCATTAATTGAACGGGACAGTCATGTAAGTGAGGCAGCAGGGGGGTTTGGGGAACAGCTTTTAAAAAAGAAACGGGAGGGTAGGGGAAGATGACAGCCTGTGGGTTCCGTGAAACGCAAGCTTAGATCAGAGATTTCAGACCGAGATCTGCAGAACCTGATTGACTCTGGAACTACCTGCCAGTCAACATCAGACTCGCCCCCTCAATTCTAAAGTTCCGGAAGGAGCTCAAGACGCTCCTCTTCAATGAAAGGCTCCTCTCAAACACGTATTTATTTCATTTATAAGGCACACAGGCAACCCGGAGGCATTAAGGCGCTGTTACAGGTACAAGTCAGGTTTGTGTAGCTTGTCATGCAGTTATCATGAGATACATCAGTAATGCAGGCTCAACCAAGAACAACATTATTGCGCAGCAGTATGGTCATGTATGTTATTGTCGGCGTATAATTGACAGGTACAGGTCTTTAGTATGTGAAGAGCTGTGTTTTGAGTGCTTTACAGAACAGCCAGTAAGATGTAGGTCCACACACCCTCCACTTCCCGCCCTACCTGAGACTGGGTGATCTGCCTGCCACAGTGTCCTCCTCTGATTGCTTGAAGATCCCTTGCAACCAAACTGCCCACCCTCCGCCTCCCCTGTTGGCTCCCTGCAGCCTTGTGTCTCTGCTTCCCTCACCATGTTCTTTCCCCTATGATTGTAAAGCGCCTTGTTGACTCCCAAAGCTACATCTACGCTCAATAAATACCATCATAATAAAGTATTCCATTTTCTTTGTGTGCAAGAAATAAGCCCGGGAGGCCGGTGAATCGATTTAGTATTTATTATTTATTATTTGTATTCATTCTGTGCTGTTTTTCAGTACATACTGTTTATTAATTTATCCATTATGTCTCAGATTTATGAGATACAGTATTGGGTAAAGCCATTGCCGACTGTCGATAATGAAAAACAAAATGAAATACAGCACTGCAAATTCCACAGAGGCCGCGCACGGAGACAATGTTACGGAAAAGGGGGCATCGCGTGTCAGCCAAAATTACAAAGAAGCCTAATTTGAAACAGAACAGAAGACACCTCAGGAGGCCAAAGAGAAGGCGTGTGACCCAAAATGCCAACAAAATACAACCATCGAAAGCGAAGAACAAGGTCCTCTTCACCAGCCTGGATAGGTTGCAGCACTTTATAATTGTAAACAATTACCTTTGCTGTTGTTGTTGCTACTGGAAGAGTTTGGAACTGTATGGGGTACAAGTCCTTTGACTAAAGCACTAACTCTGGCGAGAATATTTCTTTACATGTTTTGTCTGTCTTCTAGCTTGTCTTCTCCCTGGGGTAGTGCCCAGGTCAATCGTCTTGGCGTGTCATCTCCTTGGGTTAGTACCCAGGCAAATACTGTGGCTTGCCTTAGAGTATCAGTGAAACGCTCATACTCCTTTTCCCTGGCCAGAGTCGCTCTACCTTCTCATTCTTCATCTTTTTCCTGGCGAGGACATCAGTCTTTTCTTATTAGTTTTTTTATACCTTGACCAGAGCTTTGGCTTTTCTGACTTGTCTTTGGTCAGAGCTCCCCCTGTAGTGCTCTTTAGCCAGATCTCTTCCCTTTTCTCTTTCTGAAGCCTCCGTTTTTCTTCCCTGGAGTAAGGTGCCACACTTCCCTTCTCCTCCTCTGCCTTTTCAGAGGCCACGGCCTCTTTCTACTCATGGGCAACAGCCTCATTCTTTCTTCTCTCTGGATAAAGTGCCCTACTAACCTTTATCTCCCATTGGAGTAAGTATTAAATCGAGGGCCCTGGGACCGGACGGCATGACAAACATGCACTTAAAACAGCACCCATGAGCTTGGGCGAGGTTCATTAGCGAAGTCTTTCGAAGATCAACAGCTGCAAAGGCACTACTGACATCTTGGACCACTGTGGTTATAGTGCCAATATACAAGAGAGGAAGGCGAGATGATCCCATGAACTTTCGACCAATCGCTCTTCTAAAC
Organism: Ambystoma mexicanum; assembly: GCF_040938575.1. Taxonomy (NCBI): domain Eukaryota; kingdom Metazoa; phylum Chordata; class Amphibia; order Caudata; family Ambystomatidae; genus Ambystoma; species Ambystoma mexicanum. The sequence goes on from NC_090935.1 coordinate 1,436,351,239, forward strand.
GTGATAGGCAAAGTCTACGGATCCCTACTTCTTCGTCATTTCCAAAGCTGGGCGAGTGGGGCACCCTGTAATGACCCGTTCCAATCTGGCTTCAAAAGAAACGTAGGGACAAACACTAACATTCTAACACTGAGTGTCCTAAAAAGCAAGTCGCAAGCAGGTGGGCCCAGAACATACATGGCCTTCATCGATCTATGTCAAGCATTTGACAAAGTAGATAGACAAAGCCTTTGGAACCAGTTGAGAAAGTGGAACTGTCGAGCATCTTTACTACATCCACTCATTGCCCTCCACACAAATACTAAAGTGAAATGTGAGGCTTGACCATCGAGGAACCCTATCTGAAGAGATTATAACAAATTGTGGGGTGAAGCAAGGATGCCCTCTGGCCCTGGTGCTTTTTTTGAGCTTTATAGGAGACTATAAGGACACGGGGCACTTGGTTAGAGCTTTTCCGCCCCATCTGGGAAAACAAAAATCTCTAGAATCCTGTATGCTGATGATGTAATCCTTGTTGATCAAACAGCAATAGGGCTACAGCGCCAGCTTAACTACTTTGCCAGTTACATCTCTGAAAACCGTTTGGAAATTAACAAATCCAAAACAAAAGTTCTATTCTTTGGAAAGGGGAGAGAAAAAAGTGACGATTACGCCTGGAATCTTGGAGGGGAGCAAATTGAAAAAGTGGCTGAGTTTAAATACTTAGACAACACCAAACATGAAGACGCTGTCCAAAACCAGCTGTTGTCCAAAGTAAAGAGTTTAACTTCGCAGGCAAGAGCGATATCCAGGAAGTATTGTCGCTTCTCCCTAACTCCCATCGTGGACTTCTATAAAGCCAAAGTTGTCCCGTCGCTGGTTTATGGTGCTGAAGCCATGCTAGAAATACCAAAAAAAACTTGGCTCAAACTAGAAAGTTATTATTGGAGAGAAGTGCTGAATCTACCTCGCACCACGCCCATCATCCTAATAAGACGAGAAATGAGCCAACTTTCACTACTAGCAACAGTGGAGAGAAAGACACTGATGCTGTTCAGGAGAAGCTCCTGCTAGAGTCCCGCCCAAAGCTACTTGAAGCGATAAGCAACGAAGTTGAGGGAGGTCGTTGTCCTGCCCTAAACCAATGGTATGAGGAACAAGAACTAAAACTGATTATGTGCTCCAAAAAAGAGCTTCTGGAAAACCCAATGAGAATCCAAAAAAAGTTAAACGAGCTGGACTGGGCATCTACCTGCGATAAAGCTGCATCATACAAACTGGTTGCTCATCTGCCACCCACGCATTACAAACTCCATGTCCTTCAACCATTTGTTGAAAAATACCCAAATCGGAGGATAAGGAACACTTTTTTAAGAGCTCGACTAAACTTGTTGCACACGAACGAAATTATGAAGATACGTGGCTTGGCACTCTCTAACAACTGTAGATTCTGCAAAGATCCATCTGCAGTTGAAACAGCGAGGCACCTCCTCTTATCGTGCCCGGGAGTCGAATCGATTAGAAAACCTTACCTGAAGCAAATCTTGGCCACAGCACACATCTTCGATGAAGCGGTCTGGTGGCAAAGACTAATTGGAGGCGGTCGAACTAGCTGGGTAACTGCCACAGTGAAAATTCTGGACCTGATTCTGGCAACCGTTGATAAAGAAAATATACCTTAAGGTTCTAGTGACAGGACAGACAAGAAAACACAAACACAAAATTATTTTTAAAAACCTTCGGGTTAAATAAAAAAATAAATAAATAAATTTGAAGTAAGTTGTCGCCATCGTCTCCTCATCCAACATCTCTCTAAAGTTAAAATTCACCAACCCTGTACCCTAAGGCTCCCCTTCACTAGTATACAGAGACCCAGGGATTGGACTGAATGGCGTATTCCTACGTGGATGGAAAGGCGGGATGTTCTGTCTGAGCATGCGCAGCAGCAGGAATGCTATACCTGTCCTGAGTGTGAGATGGATGACTTTAAGTAGGCCAGCTTCCGTTTGGGAATGTATGTATGTATGTATGTAGAGCTGTAAGCTGCTGTGATGGTGCTGCTTTTTTGCCTCTCTTTCTCTGGCTGTAGGGCTTTACCTCCTAGGAGCCCTGGATGTTCCCTGTACTTGGCAGGTTTGTGTGCAATAAAGTCGTTTTGGTGGACTGGTAATTTGGTATAAAAATTCTTCTCTATTGTCTGGGTGCGTCTCCGTTTCATTTGATTGACGGTGCTGAATCCAGGGGGCTTTGTACTGGGGTGGCAGCTGTAGGGAGAACCTCAGTTGCGGTCTCCTTGTACTGCGGGGAAGACGTGGAGTCCCATCTGCATGTTAAGAGTTCTGCTTCTCCCCCTCACCCTGAGTACTAAATGGGAGAGAGATGCAGTTTTCCTGTAACTGTTGTATCCGGGGGGTGAAATATTAAGGTATCCCCATAGCCTTTCTTTCCTTGGATCGGTTTTTGGGTTTCCCGGATCAACTTCAGAGTTTCCGTCTTTGAAAGACAGAGATTCTGGGAGAAGCAGTTATCATTGCTTGGTCCTTCAGAGTAGTCTGGGAGAGTACTCCTTGGGATATGTTCTAAAGAGTCCTTCCCGGTATCGTTGGTTTTGGGGACCACTGGATTTCAGTCCCAGGACCTTGTGACGATCCCAGGAATTCACTTGATCACAGAAGCAGCAGGACTGTCTGAATGGGAAGGCCTGTAATGCAAAGCAAGTGTCTAATTTACTCTGCCTTGGCTGTTGTATGGAGATACAGTGCTGCCTAGTGTTTGCTTTCCATTACTAGAGTCCCATGCCTTCTATATTGGCATTGGAAGGGGTTGGCACTGTCTGGAGATGCAATATTGTCTGTGAAATGCTTCCCATTCGACAGGGCCCATGACATGATTATGCTGTACGTGTCGTTTCCCCAACACCTCTGCTAGTTCTGGATATCATCTCTGATGTGCCACTGTGACTGCATGATACCATCTACAACACACAAACGTTCAGGGGCCAGCCAACCTGCTTACAGCAACACCGTGGATTTGGGAAAGGATCAGGGGGTCAGAACTTGCCAACAATCTCCTTGACGGGGCGGAGCAAAGGGTGGAATCATATCAAGGAGTACTTCTGGGGCACACAAAACAGCCCGGTACCTGTAAGGAAAGTCTGTACACCAGGCATTCATGGATACAGACAATTCACTCTGAACTACGCACCCAGAATCAGCCGTTTAGACTCTTTGTTTTAGGCATTTGTACCACAAAAATCCTGAAGGAACCAATCAGGCGAGCCGTACCAGGAGAGAGTTACTTAGAAAAGGAATAAAAGTAGGATTTCAGTCCCCTCTGGAAAGGCAACAGGTGTGTGGAATAACTAACAAGCTCCCATGTTCTGACCAGAGTCTTCTGGCTGACTGGTCACTTGTAAGAAGAGAGGAAAAGTAAGAAGGTGCCAAGTCATGTTTGCATCTGAAAACATAGCATGAGATTTTGAAGGTAATCCTTTTGCAGTGCCGGAATATAAGATGCACGACAACATTTAGGATCCTGTGAAGTTTTTGAACAAGGTAATTGGGCATGTAAACTGTGTTGTCATGATCAAGGTACCAATGTATGAGCATGCCAACCAATGTGGCATGCTGGTCCTTAGGAATGAACAGTAAGATCTGTGCTGACAAAGAGATCGAAATCCCAAATAATCCCCAGGTTTCGAATCTTTGATGGGTACGAGGTGGAAAGACCAAAGAGATGTGGGGGGATTGGAATCTGTTGAGGGTCCTTGAGCGTGTGTCTCAGGCCTAGCAAGAGGGTTTCCATCTTTGCAGACTTGAGTTCCAAACCATTGCTAGCCAGCCATGCATACCTTAGATACATCTCCAATAAAGCCGAGCAGGGAAGGCCGGAAGGAAAGGCCTCCCACGCTCTTATCAGCTCTGCTGCGAGCTCACCGACACACGGATCAGCAGGGAGCTGATCCGATCGAATTCGGATTCTCAGAGTGCTTCATCCACTCATCCCCGTTCGCCGCGTGTTCCACGGCCCTGCAACTTCCTAAGATGGCGCCCATGGTTGCCATGGACGCCAACACAACAACGGAGCCAGATGCTAGCACCGCCGCGGGCCCGAGCGCCCATTTGCTGCCTTCCTCTGCCTGCCCCTCCCCTCCTGCTTTAAATGGAGGGGGAGAGGGCCGAGAGGCGAAGCCGAGCAGGGAAGGCCGGAAGGAAAGGCCTCCCACGCTCTTATCAGCTCTTTGCTGCTCGTCTGCTGACTGCCCGGAATCCAAGCGGCATCTCGGAGGTAAGAATCAGAGCTACGAGTCAACTAGCTCATACCCAAGCCCACATACCAGATGCCTCAGATTGCGCACCCGCACGCTGCAAGCCACCTTCAAGTACAATCCCCTCCCCACGAACACCCGCAATGCAGGCTATGTTCACGCATCTTGCCGCCCCCACAACATGTGACCTCGAATAGACTCTTCCGCAAAAAGCCTACTGCTTCTATGGATATTGACAACATAGCAGATGATGACGTACGTGACCACACCCACATGGGTGCCACCCCCATACAAAATGTGTTACCGCCTGTGCCCACCACCACTGAAAATGAGCCCCCCAGTGTAAAACCTGTGGTTTGCAATTCTTCTACCACCATTTTGAATGCTACTGTGCCAAATGTATTACCACCTGTGCCCACCACCACTGAAAATGAGCCCCCCAGTGTAAAACCTGTGGTTTGCAATTCTTCTACCACCATTTTGAATGCTACTGTGCCAAATGTATTACCACCTGTGCCCACCACCACTGAAAATGAGCCCCCCAGTGTAAAACCTGTGGTTTGCAATTCTTCTACCACCATTTTGAATGCTACTGTGCCAAATGTATTACCACCTGTGCCCACCACCACTGAAAATGAGCCCCCCAGTGTAAAACCTGTGGTTTGCTATTCTTCTACCACCATTTTGAATGCTACTGTGCCAAATGTATTACCACCTGTGCCCACCACCACTGAAAATGAGCCCCCCAGTGTAAAACCTGTGGTTTGCAATTCATCTACCACCATTTTGAATGCTACTGTGCCAAATGTATTACCACCTGTGCCCACCCCCCCCCCAGCCACTACCGGACCACATCTTAAATGCGCCTTGATTAACGCTAGGTCCATCAACGCCCACGCTTTAGACATCCATGACCTCCTAACCACCCATGACCTCGATCTACTCATGATCTCTGAAACATGGCTACACGATGCCTCTGGCCCAGCACTCGCCCTCGCACTACCACCTGGATACTCCATCACTAGACAAGATCGCCTCTCCAAAGGTGGAGGTGTAGCAATTATTGCCAAAGACTGCCTCTCTATCAGAAAGGTAGAGAAATCCTTACTCAACAGTGACTACCTCCAAGTCAAAATCAACCTATCCCCCCAATGTACCATTACTGTCCACATTGTCTACCGCCCCCCAGGCTCAACAGGTGACTTCCAAGCTTCCCTCATCCACCTCCTCTCTGACAACCTCAAAAAACAATCAAAAGCCATCCTCCTTGGGGATGTTAACCTAGGTCTCCTGGACAGGAAGGACCCAGCAGCCAAATCCCTGGACTCAGCCCTCAAGGCTCTGGGGTACAATAACACCATCTTTAGCCCAACCCACACCCAGGGCAGAACTCTCGACTGGATTGCGCAACACAACTGCCCTCTCATTATCACTGGCAACTCTCCCACCCCATGGTCAGACCACCACATCATCACCTTCAACATCCTCACTACCCGCTCCACCACCCCCCCACCCCAACCACAGCCACCCTGTCTTGCCAGAAGCTCCCGCCAACTCACTAAGGAAAAGCTACTGCCTTTCCTCCAAGGCCCAGCCTTCAGACCCCCTTTCTCCACAGACCCAGAAACACTCGCAACAGCCTACGAAGTTGCCATCAAAGCAGCCATTAATTCCATTGCCCCCCTTAAACCCCGTAAGCCCAAACCCACTCCAACTCCTGGTTCACCCCGGACCTCCTCGCACTCCGCATTGAAAAAAAGGCCGCTCTCACTCAGTGGCAATTGTCTCACTCTGACAAAGACAAGACGACTTTTAAATCTTGCTCCACTAGATATAAAAAAGCAATCACCCTAGCGAAGGCCAAATCCTTTGAATCCAGAATCTCTGAAGCACAATCCAGCACTAAAGAAATCTTTGCCATCTTCAGGGAGCTTGAAACACCCATGCCCGCCCCCCAGAACTTCACCAAAGACAAGGCCTGGTGTGATGCTATACAAACAGCCATGAAAAATAAATTGAACCTGCTCCAAAACAAAATACTAGCCACTAAGCAAGCCCTACCCAACACACACACCCCTGCCCCACCACCAGCCCCGGACCCCCCCCAACCTTTCTCATTCAAACCCATTCTAGAAAAAGACATCACCAACATAATGAGGAACATCAAACCCTCCAACTGCAAAGGTGATGCATGCCCAGCCACCATTATGAAAGACTGCTCTGAAGCGCTAGCTCCCTTCCTTACAGCCTTTGTAAACGCCTCCTTTGCTACTGGGAAAGTCCCTGCCTCCCTCAAGGAAGCCTGGGTCCGCCCTCTCTTAAAAAAGCCAACTCTCGACCCCACATCCCCCAACAACTATAGACCTATCACCACTGTCCCTTTCCTCCTCAAAATACTGGACAAAGCAGCCTACCTGCAGGTTCAACACTTCATTGAGGAGACCAAACTCCTAGGACTCCGCCAATCAGGCTTCCGCCCCAGACACGGGACTGAAACCGCCCTACTTGACCTGAAAAACCAAATGGACGATGCCAGAGACATGGCCAAACCAGCACTTCTCTTACTTCTTGACCTATCCGCGGCTTTCGACCTCGTGGATCATGACGTCCTATGCCACCACCTCTCCTCTACTGCCAAATTCTCCCCTGAAGCCACAGCATGGATCACTTCCTTCCTACAAGGCAGAACCATGCAAGTATTCTCGGACTCAGCATCCGCATCTCCAACTACCATTCTCTGCGGTGTGCCCCAAGGCTCCTGCCTCTCACCCACCCTCTACAACAACTTCACACGACCACTCTTTCTCATCCTCGACGCCATGGGCATTTCATACACTAACTACGCCGACGACACACAGATCCTCCTAACCCTCACTGGTAACTATGACACTGACTCCATGACCTCAACAACCTCTACAACACCATCCAAGCCTGGATGGCAGACAATGGACTATGCCTCAAATCTGACAAGACTGAACTCCTTTTGGTAGGCTCACCTGACACACTGAAAAATCTAGACTCCCAATTCAGTCACTTCACCATAGACTCTATCAAAATACCTGTCTCAGAATCAGTCAAAACCCTTAGAGTCTACTTGGACTCCAACCTATCCATGGATAAACAAGTCAACGCTATAGCCTCTGCAGCTGCATACCATGCCAAACTTACCAACGCAGTCAGGCCCTTTCTCTCCAAAGAGAACTGCACTAACATAGCCAGAGCCATCACTGGATCCAGGCTTGACTATTGCAATGTACTCTTTCTAGGCACCTCCAACAGAAACCTAGAGAGGTTGCAAATCATTCAGAATAGTCCTCTCCGGGCAGCCCAAGGCATTGCCAAAAGGGAACACATCTCGGAGGCCAGAAAGCTAGCACACTGGCTCCCAATAAAAGAACGAATCATCTTCAAGACACTGACACTGACCCACAAGTGCATTCACCTCACTGCCCCCGACTACCTCTCCCAGAGGATCCACCCCGTCTCTTCTACGAGGCCAACCAGATCACCATATACTAACATGCTCTCTGTGCCATTAGTAAAAAAAGTCAGAGCGGGCGGATCCAGCTTCCCATATCTCGCACCCACGCACTGGAACGCCCTACCTCCCACAATCAGAGGCGAGTCCTCCCTCAGCACCTTCCGCAAAACCTTGAAAACAATCTTATTCACATAAGATGCGTTGCACTAGTCGAATACATCTCATATATTCCTAATGCATAAACTGTACTGTAATGACATACTGTACCAACCAAATTGTCAGCTCTATACTTTGTCGAACTCATAATGTACCTATGAATGACTATATGCCTGTAACTAAGATTTTTGCAAGTAACAGCGCCTCAATGCCCGTGGGTTACTTGCGCGCTATATAAATATAAATAAATAAAGGGAGGTTTCAGAAACGCACGAGACTTTAACAAAGATATGTGTATAACTGTAACTTACCACAAATATTCGTCATGTGTTGAATGTATGTGTTAAACAGGCGGGGTGAGCCTAGAGGAGCGCAACAACTGGTGGAATCCAAAGTAGAAGGGCCAATAGATAATAAAGTGGTTCACTGTATCAAACGCGTCTGACAGATCAAGCATAATCAGCAGTGAGAAATAACCCCTGTCCGCATTGAAGAGGATGTCATCTCAATGCTGACTCAACGACCGATTGGTGTAAATCCAAAATGTTACTATGTTCAATTAAGTGTTGACGTTTTGAAGTGACAATTTTCTCCAACATTTTCACCAGGCAAGATGAATTGGCAAAAGGTGCGACAGGCGTCTCAAAGAAAACCCAATCCGATTCCTTTATAAGGTTCAAGGGTGTTTATTGGTAAGTACACAGAGGTATATTGGTAAAGAAACACAGTATTCCTAGAGATTCAAAGGTTGTGGTAAAAGTAGAACTGTTGCAAGAGAACATGAGTGATGCCAGAGAGTGACCCGGAGAAACTGTTGAAAGAAAAATACATTTTTGTCAGGGATCTGCTACAATTGATTTGTGCCATTTCTAATGTTCAAGTTGTCTTGAATTGGACCAAGACCCTAAATAAATTCTGAAAACTAAACCTTGAGTTGTGTCCTCGATGGAGTTCACTTGGCTTAGTGATACCTCTCGGGGGTACAAATTCAACTAGGGTTTAAAGGCCCAATTGTCAATTTCTTCCACTCCCATCCGATGACCTTACCGACATTCAACAATGTACAATTGATGGACTTTGAACGTACTTCAAAACACGAAACACGTCTTCTGCCAAGAATGTCTCTTTTGCATTCCACAAACCTGCTTTGAAATATGTACAGACCACAGCATCATTTTGCTGAACATCGCTGTTCTAGAATGTTCTAGAAAGCTGTAACTAGAATGTTTTGAGGATTCCATTGAAATGAAATGATTTTTTATTTATATCACGCTCATACACAAGTGTTTCAGAGCGCAACCAGGCAAAGGGAGGGGAACGGGGGAGGACAACAAAAAACAAAAACAAAAAAAACAAAAACAACGATCTACTAGGCACAGTGATATTAAGAGCACGCAAGTGCATGGGAAAGGGAAAAAGGGGAAATTGCATGGAGAGGGGAGAAGTGGAAAGTGTGGAAACAGGGGAGGGAACAGAATAAATATTTAATAAATAGAATAAATAACTAACTAAAGGTGATAAACAGTGGTAGTGCAGCCAGCAAGTGGCAAGTGCTAGGTTAGTCAGATAGGGTATATCTGATAAGTGCGGAAGAAAAGTGGGTGGGGGGACGGTATGGGTACAGATACAGGCCCCAGTGCAAGGGCCGGCCCGCAGGCAGTGCAGGAGAGAGGCAGGGTGAGCATGTACCTGGGCCCGAAGGACAGAGGGTGGACAGATGCACAGTGCCGAGAGAGAACAGATCAGCATTGAAGTGTGTTGCCATGATGTGCCCCATCGTTTAGCCCTGTAAATGATGGCTGCCTTGCATGTCATGTCCTGCTATGACCCTCAGATCAGGAAAGACCATTTACACCTAATGGATAAACCCCAATAAATACAGGGACGTTTAAAGTGGTGGCATTGACTTTGCCCACGGGGAACTAAACAAACAGACAGAAACCAAAGGGTTGCCAACTTTTCTTGCACCGACACAGTCTCCCGCCATGACAGAAAGGCAGAGATTTCTCTTAAACACACAAACTCGCCTTCCAAAAGTGTGCCGAGGAAAGGCTGGGAACCGTTACTTCAGTGAAGAGTGCCGTAAGGAAAAGGATTTTAACTGCCATGTTGGACTAGTTTAGTTAAGTCCATCTTCACTCACATTTGGCCTTAGGCAGTTTCACCTGATCAAAGAGGGCGGTCGGTTGAATTCAAGTTTAAACACTATTGTTTCTGGAGGAGAAAAGAATCATTTTAATGATTAATTTCTTTGGTTTAAGCACGGTAAGCAAGTCTACTAGATGCTTCATAAGATGAAGCAACAAAGCATGGTGGGGTACAGTGGGGATCAAATAATGGGGAAAAGGAGGGACCCTTGCATAGAATCTGGGTCTCATTAAAAGAAAGACAAAACAAAGCATTCACGAACACTAGTCTCATGATGTCTGTATACCAGATCAGTTCGGTATCAGGGATTCCAGCCGTTGGATCATGTGGTGGACTTTACCTAAAATTAACAATGTTAAGGCCTTTCTAAACCTGTAGTGCAGGCTTGTCCAACTCCAAGCCTCGAGGGCTGGAGCCCTGTCAGATTTTCAGGCTGCCCCTCATTAACATTCACGAGACACATTTGCATACACTTACTGGAAATGTATGCAAATATTTTCTCATGAATATTAACCCACCAGGATTCCGGCCCTCGAGGCCTGGGGTTGGACAGCCATGCTGTAGTGGTTTGATTCCATTTCAGGATAAAGGGGTACCATGATTCAGAGGTCTGGCCTTTTCCCCAAAAACCTGTAGTTGATTGGGATCAGATTCTTCGCTGTGATTGATGGAGGGTTCTCAATGGATCTACTCTGTGAATTCATCCGTATGCTGAGTATGTATTCTCCATGTGCCAGATGGCTCTTACAGCACGGGCTCCGGTTCAAACAGCGTGTTGAATTTAATATACTCTGCATCACGGTGTCTGTAGGGCATTAGAGGTGTGATTGCGTTTCTTCTATATCGTGAATGCTGCTCTGTTGTGGAATAACTGCAGCGTATGTATGGTTTTTTGGTAGCCTGAAGGGCATAATGTTGTATTAATCAATTTTTGATTGGACAAGTGCTTGAACAATTGAAGTTTTTGTTGTTGAAGGTCCATGAAGGCGATGATGCTGTATATATGATATGATAGGTTATTTATAACGCGCTTAATACCCAGAGGTTTCTAAGCGCCTACCCGGGGATCGAACCCGTGTTGCTCCATGTCGTCTTGCTTCCAAGGCGAGCACATTGCCCCTGAGCTATCCTTCCGAGACTATGTGCCAAACAAGCACAAGCCCCTCCTCTGAGAACAAGCACAGCTTAAATAGCCTGCTCAGTGGGAAGGCTCCCACTCAAGAGGATATACAATCATGTTTTAGCAAACTGTTTTACCAGAGGAGATATATCAATTTGCATATCAATCTGGACCCGCACAAAAGCACTGTCCAAACTGAAATACCAGTAAGTTCCCTTCTGAGCAAGAGAAACAAAAGGGACGCAGACGCATTTTTTTGCCTTGTTGGGCATCATCAACCAGCTGAAGCTGCGTCCTGAACCAAGAGGTACAGACCGGAGTTACCCTTGAGGCGCTTGGCCTTCATTTCCAGCCATTATAGGTCTTGCTTTCTGCCAGCTCTTTTGAAGATGACGTTATTGGTTGTTTTTATGTATGATTTTGTTTTCCCTGTTTGTGGGCCGGCCATGTCATCTACGGTGGATACGACGGGGCAGAGAGTGGCTATTGCTACTCCATTGGCAGAAGATCAACTGGAGGTAACAATGAACCCCCTTACCTCTGTGATTGGCTATCTACCTTCAGTGTCAACAGAAACAATCAATTTGTGATGCAGTGCATTTGTAAGTCTTTTGAGTGGTTTCCAAAAAGGATCCTCTGTCATTCTATCGTTTTCTTTGTTGAATATTTGGCCATGCAACTATGATTGATCAAGAAGGAATTTCCCTTATGGAAAATATCATTACTATTGCCTGATTTCGAGGTCCATCACAAAAGAACTTAAAAGATTTACACAAGAAGCTTTGGATCTGTGAAGGTTGATCTCATGAGTTTGATTACCAATTACAAATCCGTACTTTTCTCTCCAGGTACTTACTTTATTTGAATACGTTCTTTAAAATTCAAACCTATTTATTTGGACATCATTAATTTGAACTGCTTATTTACTCATCCCAAAGCGCCAAGGAAAAAGTAGTAATTTTGTTGACTTGAAGAGATTTTTTTAAGCCGACCTGGGAAACCTAACTGAAAAGGGAATCATGTGGGGAGACCCCCCCTATAATAGAAAGAAAGAGCCAACCATTATAGAACAATGATATGATACGATAGCTTATTTATAACGCACTTAATACCCAGAGATTTCTAAGGGCAGACCCAGCGATCAAACCTGTGTTGCTCCGTGTGGTCTTGCTTACAAGGCGAGCACCTTGCCCCTGAGCTATCCTCCCGAGGATAGTCAACCAAACTTACCAACATCAAAATGATAACGATTTAACCATGTAGAACCCAGAGAGAAACTTCAAATACTAACAACAATAATAAAAACAACAACATCATGTCTTATCTAGCAATGCATGCCGGAGCACTGTTACCCAACAGACTAGTACTTAATGGTTTGACCTTGGAGGAATATGGGGAGCAGAGTCGTGTGCATGGACCACCAGGAGGAGCACTCCGCTCACTGAGATACCTCATCATGCTCTGTTGCATGTGACGGATTCTATAATGCAAGCTGGCTGCCCAGGGTACCCACTTTTCATACTGTAAAGAGAACACCAAGCAGTGCGCCATAATAATGGCACAAAGCGTATTGGTCCACACTGTATACGGATGAATGCCATCGTTTGATGGTATTTTTGGGGCAGTTCTGTCACTGATAAAATGTTGTTGGGATGCAAATGCTTTAAAGCATTTTGCAAGTATATGAACCCTCTATGCTGGTGAGGATGTGCTTCAGCTGGAGAGGATTAAGGGGGAAGACAGACCTTAGCTTATGTTGATACGGCTAAATCGTTGGTCAGTTTCATCATCGTCATCATTACATCTTTGTTTTTGGAGCATGGAACAGCATCTTTGCAACAGAACAGAGGGAGCGGGCCCGCGGGGGTCTGACATCTGGCCAGCAGGCTCTCAGAAAAGTGTACTTCTAAACATTCAGCTCCTAGACTTCACAAAAAACCCAATCAGGGCAAAATGCGCCATCTTTCTCAGTGTGAATGAGAACAAGGACATCCATTACATAAAGATTGCCTTCTTACTTTGGCGTTCTTGGCCTCGAGGAATTTGCTTCAAAAATGTGTTATTCACAAAAGGTTCTTTTTTTTGTTAAAAAGAATGTGAAGTAGTAAGACCTTTCCTGAACATTACAAGTAATTGAAAAAAGCCACTTGCTAGAGCTCATGATATATGAAACTCCATAGAGTACATGGCGTTTTTTTTCTCAAATATTATGGTTGCGTAGACACTTCAGTTGAATAGTTTCCATGGATATCCCAGATTTGGCTCACACTGCGAAGCCTGCACCTGACAAAACATTGGCACTGATGTTTCTAACAGTTAACAGAGAGCTACCAGCAATAGGGTCCTGTCACTTACCCAAAGTTCACGAGCTTGGAAAAAGTCCCTTTATCAGCTTCGTGCAGTGAGTAAAAAAAAATGCTGCTGCCTGTAAAAAAAAGTAATTAAGGGCCTTTCCGCATGTGGTCAGCAACCTGCAGCTCAGAGAAGATTGGCGCTTGCAGCTTAAAGGGCAGAATCTGCCATTTTAATGTGCGTCACAATCATTCTGAAATGCTACACAGTGTGATATTTTTCCAATCTGCCACAATTTTAAATCAGTCTGAAGGACAAGTCAATGACGACGTCTGATAGCCGATATCCATGTCACCAATTTTCCACAATACCCCCGCCCCTATTTAAGCGAGGGGACCCGTCTGTAAGAGCTTTTTTTCAAACAGTTTACACAATAATAACACCACCAACGGAAATTGGTATGTTTAGTGGCTGCCTATTACTATCTTAATTAAGAATGGATTCTGCAGCGCTTACAGATTTCTGACGCAATAGCTCTCCCTTTTCAATGCCACTGTATCCTGAGGCGACACGTTTATTACATTTACAGAGTGGCCGCTAGATAATACTATACGCACACTTCCACACTTGCCAACATTCTGTGACCAAAAAGATGTAGGATTTTTTCGAGTTTCAAAAATAATACTTTGCATACCAATGACATCATAGGAACTTACAAAACATACATTGTTGGCACCACGGGAGCATTCTAAAATGCAGAACCCATCAAACAGCACAACATGGAAAGATGCTTAAATGTTTAAAATGTACAATTGTGAATGGTAAGTGAACACCAAATTCAATTACCTAACTTCACAGAAACTAATCACACAGAGCTGGTAGGCAACGTTTGCCACTGCTCTGTAGCAGCAGCCTGGGCAGTACATAGTTATTCTTGCAGTGCAGGTTGAACACTGAACAACATGGAGACTGATACCCTCCTCAGTCTGAAAGGCAGATGCTGTGTGATGGTGTTACGCTCTGCCACTGCCTTCACTGGTGGTTCACCTAAAGTCTGTCCTGGCCAGAGTGCAGGACAGAATTGTGTAGCTGTCAGGTCAGTGGATTGATCTGAGCCCATCATTCATATATTTCACTAACCCGCCCACCGCACAGACAGATTAATTGCCTTAGAGTCACATAAATGACCTGCCACTGTAAATAGCAGTAGGATCTGTCACCCAAATCTGTAGGCGGTGGGGCTGCTTAAAAAGCAGTAGCCTAGTGCCTAAATCTGTAGGGATGGCAAGTATGCACTTCATAGGTCCAAATAAACCAGGAAATGGTACTCGGGGCAATCACCTTATGTTATTTCAGCTGTTTTATTTGCAGAAATGATATTCCCGAAATCTCTGTAGTCTTTCGCGTCTCTTCCCGAACACCTTTGTACTCCTCCCGCCCACATTAGAACCCCTATTCCTGCTATGCTCTCTTCAGTGCCGCCCAAAGAGTCACGGCTCTGGGGAATTTCTCCAAGTCTACCTTCGGCTTCCCTCCTTTCGGATTGCCCTCACAATGCGCCACCCTATGATTATGGAAGTACTTCGACATTACCTCGGGCACCAACAGCAAGGAATCACTAGGACTGCCTTCAGACTGAGCCTGCAAACTTGGCCTCATTTTCAGGGCCCGATAGATAGCGCCTTGTGCAAAGGGTCTTCGGGCCCAATAGCACCCCAAGGAGCCCTATAGCTGCCAACCAGAGCTTTAGTGTGTCCCACTAAAGAAGAGAACTTCTGCCCGATTCCAAACGGATCCCTAATGAATGTACCCTATTCTCAGACTTCTGCCTGTCCCCCACTGATCTGCTGACTTTGAAGGATTCTCCCAGTGTGAAAGTCAATGCACTCATTTGTGGGCACCTCACACACACCCTTAATGAAGGCCTCCTTGCACCTCAGAGAGCAATTTGCCTCAGCCACGCTTAAGACCCCCCAACATTAACCTCATTAAAGTTCCAAGGTGTAATTCGGTGGGTTGACATACCTTTTCTGTCGACAGTGCATATAAGCGAGGCGTGTTGCACTCCACTGGGGAATTAGTGTATAGTATGTGTACTGTACGTGGAAGGACAGTTGGCTTGCAAAATGTGCTAAAGAGATGGGGCCAAGTCCGTCTTTATTTTGAGAAGTGAACATCTGTTTTTGCTTTGGTCCCCTGACATTATGCATGCTAGGGGTCCATTCAAAAGACAGACAGGCTCTTCTAAAAAAAAAAAAAGTAAAATGACTCAGGAACAGCGAAAATGTATATTAAAAGAAGTGACCTAAAATATAGACGAGCTGGAATGACTCCGTTTTACAATGCATTTGTGCAGACAACCCCTCTGTTCCTTTCCTTCTGCAGCTACAAATGCATTCTTTGCTAAAAGATAGCAACAGGTCGAACCCTATGCAGACAAAGAGATTTACACCAGGAGTATAAGGGGTATGATCTGGGCTCTCTTCTAGGCTAGGCTCAGCTAAGCAGCATTATCTAGGCTCTCTGCTATGCTGGTCTCAGCTAAGGAGCATGCTCTAGGCTCTTGGCTAGGCTCAGCTAAAGTGCATTATCTAGGCTCTCTGCTATGCTAGTCTTAGATGAGGAGCATGCGCTAGGCTCTCTCTTAGGCTAGGCCCAGCTGAGGAACATGAACTAGGCGCTTGGCTAGGCTCAGCTAAGGAGCATGCTCTAGGCTCTCTCTTAGGCTAGGCCCAGTTTAGGAACATGCTCTAGGCTCCCTGCTAGGCTAGGCTCAGCTAAGGAGCATGCTCTAGGCTCTCTGCGAGGCTAGCCTCAGCTAAAGAGCATGCTCTAGGGTCTCTGCTAGGCTCAGCTAAGGAGCATTATCTAGGCTCTCTGCTAGGCTAGGCTCAGATATGGAACATGTCCTAGGCAGTTTGCTAGGCTAGGCTCAGCTAAGAAGCATGATCTAGGCTCTGGGCTAGGCTAGGCTCAGCTATTGAGCATGCTCTATGCTAGGATCAGCTAAGGGGCATGCTCTATGCTCTCTTTGAGGCTAGCCTTAGCTAAGGAGCATGCTCTAGCCTCTTTGCTACGCTCAGCTACCGGGCATGCTCTAGACTCTCTGCTAGGCTCAGCTAAGGAGCATGCTCTAGGCTCTCTGCTAGGCTTGGCTAAGCTAAGAAGCATGCTCTAGGCTCTCTCTTAAGCTAGGCCCAGCTGAGAAACATGCTCTAGGCTCTCTGTGAGGCTAGCCTCTGCTAAGGAGCATGCTCTGGTTATCTGCTAGGCTAGGGTCAGCTAAGGAGCATGCTCTAGGCTCTCTGCTAGGCTCAGCTAAAGAGCATTATCTAGGCTCTCTGCTAGGCTCAGCTAAAGCGCATTATCTAGGCTCTCTGCTTGGCTAGGCTCAACTAAGGAGCATACTCTAGGCCGCTGCTAGGCTAGGCTCACCTAAGGAGCATGCTCTTGGCTCTTTGCTAGGCTAGGCTCAGCTAATGAGCATGCTCTAGGCTCTCTGCTAGGCTCAGCTGATGAGCATTATCAAGGCTCTCTGCTAGGCTAGGCTCAACTAAGGAGCATACTCTAGGCCGCTGCTAGGCAAGGCTCAGCTAAGGAGCATGCTCTAGGCTCTCTCTTAGGCTATGCCCAGCTGAGGGACATGCTCTAGGCTCTGTGCGAGGCTAACCTCAGCTTAGGAGCATGTGCTACGCTCTCTGCTAGGCTAGACCAGCTAAGGACCATGTGCTAGGCTATGAAAATCTACAAACGGATTGAGGGAATGTCAGTAAGAAGCTACCTAAATAAAGCAGATGTGCACCTACACACAGCCCCAGCAGTGGAAAAGGAATAAGGCATACCAGCAATGCCAGGGGCTAGAAAGATTTTAAAAAACACAGAAAATAACATTCAACCAGGTTGCAATCCACTTGTTGTGGTAGGATACTTTTTTTTTTTTGGAAAAGTATCAACTTCAATCTAGAATCTGCTTTCCCTGTAGCTAATGAGCTAAGAGGTCTTCCGGAGTCCATGTTTATTCACAAGGCAACTTGATTTGAAAGACAGCTTTTTGGCTCTGTGGCATAGTCCTATGTAATAACAATGCCACAGCCCGTTTGCACCAATGGGTACAACTGCTAGGTCAGTCATACATTAATGCAATAGCTGACATGTAAAGTATACACCAGGATTGCACAAATTTGGTTCAACATATAGAAAACTTGAATTCATCTATCAGAGAGTTCCAACTCATATCAGCAAAACTTCTCTACTATTAGCACCCTTCGAGTGTTTAATAGATCCAAACGGACTACTACAATTATGAAAACAGTCCAAAAATTACAAACTCTCAATTTTTCGCCACACTTCATCCACTCTCATTCATTCATAAAGTGCTTAGTGCAAACAGTTCATGTGATATAACATAATCATGTATTATCACAGTTACAACTGAATTCCCTTGGTGACACACTGTTCTTACTATAATTCACCTACAAGGATCCACACATTAACCTATACAATTTATAACAAATACATACATACTAACAATTCTAATATCAGCATGCCCAACATGTTTTGTTCCTGATCGGCTGGGTGATGAATCACAGAAACGTCTTCAGGGGCTTGTACGTTTTATCTAATACACAGTTGGGTACTCATTTATTTGCAATCCTAATGTCATTGCTCTACCATCAATGTATGGTGTTCAAAATGTAACTTAGAGTTACAATGTGTTATGATTGCCAAATGTTATATTTTACAGTAACAATCAGTTCATCATCAAATACTTAAGTATTGAGAAGTTGTGAGTAAACAATGTATTCTGTTTATTAAGTAAGGTTCAAGCTCAATTATGAGCTCACATAGTCTTTGTTGGAATGTTTTTATATGTATTGGTTCTAGAGTGCAAAGTGACATTTGGAGTCTGCCTCTGTGAGCAGAGCCCGCTGTCGCGTACATTTCTACGAATAAACTTGAGAGTGAATATAACTGAGTGATACTCTACTTTACATTGGCGACGAGGACCTCAATTTGAGTGGCCCTGTCCCTGCGCCCTACTGGCATCTCCCAGCGGCTGCCACTCAACCGTACTGCTTTCCTGTGTGGATGCGACAGCGGGCGGAGGAGGAGGAAGGAGAAAGTCCAGAGTTCGAAAGGGCAGGCCAGGAGGTGTGTGCCTGGAGGGTTGGAGGGCTGTAAGCACCGAGGTTTAGTTTCCAAAACGTCTGTGAGCCCCGGCATACTGGAAGTGCTTCGCCCGAGCCGAGCGCCAGCTGCCCATCGCGAGCCGTCATTGCTGTGTCTCCGCGTGCCTGTGCATGTGACGCGTGCGCTCGGAGACGTGGCCATCTGCACTCGTCAAGACTGCTGCCTGAGCCCCTATCCGCTCTCCTCTGCATCAGTGACGTCGGTTGCTCGGCAACGTGCCTTCCGCGGTGTCTGACTGCCTGCAGGCATTATGATGTCAGTTTCCTCCGCAGAGGGAACCCGAAGAGACAATGCAGCAGTGTCAACGTTCCCTAGCATTCTGATCTCTTTCCACTGTGCATTGTAAATAAAGGGGCCTACATGGACACCACTGTTTGTCTTGGCAGCATCATATCAGCAATTGGAAGTGAAGTGCCACCTGAGTTACTACTGATCTGAGCTGTGCCCAGGAGGGGCTGCACAGTCCAGCATTTCGTGACCTGCATTATTGTTCCTCCCTGCCTTAAGTACCAATCCACTCCTTACAAATACTGACATTTTGCGCTGCTTTTGTCATGGCAGCAACAATAACCCCTCCTGTATCTTTTCTGAATGAGCCTGGCCGTCCCCCCATCAGGTGGGATAGGTGGAAGGACATTTTTGAAAATTATTTGGTGGCCATGGGAGGGGACAGATTTAGTTCAGCATGGAAGAAGGCGTTACTACTTCATAATTTAGGAGTGGAGGGGCACAGTGTGTTTGATGGCTTCGTGAGGAGCTAAGGAGCGGAAGCTGGGGATGTTGATGAGTATGCTTTTGCTCTTAAGCAATTAGAGGAGCACTTTGAGCCCAAAAAGAATGTGACTTTTGAGAGGCACAAGTTTTTTCAGCGCACTCAAGACTCATCTGAGTCAGTCGAATCGTACATTGCCTCATTAAGGACATTGAGCCACACCTGTGAATTCAAACCACTTACTGACTTGCTGATTTGAGACCAACTTGTGAGGTGTACGAATAATGTCAGAATTCAAGAACAACTACTGACCAAAGATATGAAGTTTGAAGAGGCAGTAGAGTTGGCCAGAAGCATAGAACAGACATCTCAGTATGTCAAAGAATTAAAGATTGATAAGCAGAGTTCTGAAGCCGTATGTACGGTTGACCAAAGGAGAAAACGAAATTTCAATGTGAAAAGAAGAGGGTAATAGGGCACAAGATGCATCAGATGTGGCAGTTCTAGGCATGGACCAAATTATCCCTCTTGCCCAGCCAAGTTTGCTGAATGTTTCAAGTGCAAGGGCAAGGGACATTTTGCAAATGTCTGCAAGAGCTCGTCGATAAATCTTGTGGAACCTAGAAATAACAATGAGGAAAGTGTCCAGATGAGCTACAACATACAAGAAGTGACTACCACGCAGGAGCCCAGTCCCAGGCATGTTTTTGAGATATCAGCTATTGTGGGTGAGACAAGAGGACCCGTGGATGTGTTTACCATTGATGGGTGCAAGATCACCATGAAAGTCGACACACGTTCACCGTGGACTATCTCACGTGATACCTTGGTAAAAACTTTAAGGAAAGATGAAAGTGCGCTGGATCCATCTGAAGTTCAACCATGTGGCTATGGGGAATCCTCAATTGAGATTCTAGGACAATTCTCTGCACAAGTAATATACAAGGAGAGACATTGCAGGGCGAACATCTTAGTTGCAAAGAAAGGTGCTTCCCTACTAGGATGGGAGGAGCAAAGGAATCTAGGGGTCAGAGTACAAGCGAGTGCGCTTGAGCCTGTCACCATTGCCGAAATTGAGGATGTGTGGTCTAGGGAGTTTTCTGAGGAATTAGGAAAGCTCAAGCATTTTGAACATCATATAAAACAGAAATAAACGCTCAGCCTATTGTTCATGAAGTAAGACACGTGCCGTTAAACATGAAAGGGCAACTGCGTAGTGAACTGAACAATCTCATAAACAAGGGTGTAATTGAGCCTGTGGTGGCCACGGAATGGTTGTCACCCATAGTGCTTGATGCCAAAAGTAATGGGATGTTAAGGTTGTGTGTAGACTTACGTAGGCTGAACCAGAATATATTGGTGGAGAGGCATCCTCTGCCCAATATTTCAGAAACACTCTCCACGCTAGGTGAACCCAAGTTGTTTTCAGTTATTGATCTTTCGGCAGCATATCACCAGGTTCCTCTTTCAAAGGAGTCTCAACACTTGACCGCCTTTATCACACCTGAGGGCACATTCAAATACAATTGTATGCCATTTGGGCTGGCTTCGGCTGTGTCTGTTTTTCAGAAGGTGATAGAGGAAGTGTTGAGGGGTCTAGAGAAAGTAACAGTGTTTCAGGACGATATATTGGTGTTTGCGGGAGATGAGTGTGAGCATGACAAAGTGTTGAGAGCTGTGTTGAACAGATTAAAGGAAGCAGGTTTGACGGTTCAGAGGAACAAGTGCAGGATAGCTGTTCAAGAAGTGGAGTACCTGGGCCATAAGATTTCCAAGGATGGTATTGCCCCCAAGAGATCGCTCATTGAGAGCATTAGTAATGCTCCCCAGCCCCAGCACAAAGACCAATTACGTTCTTTCATGGGTGTGGCGGAGTATTACCATAAATTTGTGAGTGGATTTGCAGCCATATCTTCTCCTTTGAGAGATTTTCTTAAGAAAGGGGTGAAATATGAGTGGTCTAAAGAGTGCATGAAGTATTTCCTCAAATTAAAAAGGGAATTGTACAAGCACCATCTTTGGGAGGATTTGTCTCAGGCAGAAAAACACTATTGTCGGTTGATGCAAGTAACCTGAGTTTGGGTGCTGCGTTAACTCAGTTTGATTCTGGTAAGGTTGAGCACATCATAGCATTTGCGTCAAGACCACTTAGAGGGGCGGAAAACAAATATTCTGTTATAAAGTGTGAAACAGCCCATGACACAGCCAGTGCTTCCCTTTCAATATTTTTCCTATTGGGTCAGGTTTTTCCTGTGAGGACTGACCATAAGCCTTTAGTTCAATTAATGGGCAGTTTTGAGTGGGCGAAGGGGTCCCCCAGGATAGCAAGGTGGATGGTGGAGCTAATGGGATACAACTTTAAAGTGTGCTACATTCCTGGAAAAGAAAATATTGTGGCAGACTGTCTATCCAGGTTACCTGTGGAAGCTTTGATGTTACCGAAATTCCTGAGAACCAAGAATTCAATATCTCTGAAATTGAGTACAATGTCATTGACAAAAGTAAATGGGAAAGTGCGGATGAAGAAGACTCTGTGTTGAGGCAGGTCAAAAAGTGGACTAGAGAAGGATGGCCTCACAAGAATGAGATTGAAAGGGAGTTTGAAAGGTACTATGGAGTGAAAGATGAGTTGAACTTGTCGGAGGATGGATGTAAACTTAGGAAAGGAAGCAGGATAGTACCTCCCAGTGGGGTCAGGTCTCATTTGGTGAACAAGGGGCACTTAGGCATGGGTGGTACAAAGAGGTATCTGCAACAATCATTTTGGTGGCCTGGGACTGATAGTGATGCTGAGAAGAGTGTCAGAAATTGTAGAGAGTGTGAGAGAAGTGATAAGACCAAAACTATCAGAGAAAAGCCAATAGATCCAGTTAAAGTACCTAATGAGCCCTGGCAAAAAGTGGCTGTCGATTTAATAGGACCATTACAGAATCTTGGGGATGACTATAAATATATTGTAGTACTAGTGGACTACCATTATAAATGGATTGAGTGGAAGGCACTTCGTGAGGCCACTACTGCAGAAATGGTATTATTTTTCGAAGAAGTGTTTCACAGGGAGGGCTTTCCTGCAGAGTTGGTCACCGACAACGGTGAACAGTTCTGTTCCGATAGAATGTTAAGTTTCTTGAGTTTCTTCTGTATTAAGCACATTAGAACAGCTTTATATCACCCCAGGGCCAATGGCCTAGTAGAAAGGGCCAATAGGTTTGTGAAAAGTGATGTACAACTAGCGATGGCTTCTGGTTTGAAACGGTCATATACTTTAAGAGAGATCGTGTGGAACTATTGCACTACACCGCACTCGGTTACAAAGATATCTCCATTTATGTCTCTGAAAGGAAGACAACCCGGCACAAAACTTTGTCCAGGCTGGCTGGACATGGCAAAAAGTGCCAACATAGACCGTGAGAAGATCATGACACTTATCAGGGAGGCACAGGAAGAATATAAAGAGAGGTTTGACGAGGACAAGAAAACCAAAGTAACTAAGTGGGAAAAGGGCGACTTGGTTCTAATTAGAAATCCCAGACTAACTCCTAAATGTGAAGAAAGCAAATTTATTGGTCTTAAGAAGATTTCTGCTATAAGGGGGAATGTGGTTATTATGGAAGGAGGAGAATGTTGGTCTATGTCTAAATTAGTCAAGTGTCCATCTAGTTTTGAGGAGAATGACCATTTGGAGTTCAATGTAGCAAATGACAACCATACTGATTACTGTGTTAAGGAAAGTGTTAAGGAAAGTGAACATTCTCCGAAAGGAAAATCAGCTGATGACTTTCAAGCCAATCCTGGAACAGAGTTGAAATCGGAGAGAGTGAAGAATAGACCAATTTGGCTTAAAGACTTTTATGTAGAATAAATCAGTTCAACGTTGTAAGGGAGGAGATGGGTTATGATTGCCAAATGTTATATTTTACAGTAACAATCAGTTCATCATCAAATACTTAAGTATTGAGAAGTTGTGAGTAATAAATGTATTCTGTTTATTAAGTAAGGTTCAAGCTCAATTATGAGCTCACATATTCTTTGTTGGAATGTTTTTACATGTATTGGTTCTAGAGTGCAAAGTGACAGTTGGAGTCTGCCTCTGTGAGCAGAGCCCGCTGTTGCGTACGTTTCTACGAATAAACTTGAGAGTGAATATAACTAAGTGATACTCTACTTTACACAATGGTCACTTCCCAATCTAACAGCGCTAATGATGCCTTCTCTTCCCATGGGATGGTCACTTTTCAATTGCCAAGATCTTTCAGTATCCGCCGTCTGATCAGTCCATACAAAATCATCACGAGACACTTTGTCTCTTCTGCAATGCGCTACACACATGTTTAGTTTCCCTTAAATCACTATCCATATGGTCCTTTCTACAGTCACGTGGTCATTGCTTTCATTTTGTTCATTTTTTGCTTGGTTATCGTGAAGTTAATCATCAACTAGACTGCTGCCAGAAAATGGAAACGGTAGCGCATACGCATCCGTGCTTTTCCACTTTCGTCGTGAAAATAAAAGTCATAGGCAATACCATTTCTTTCAGGAGTAGAGGGACTTTGGAGACCAACAATGGCCACCCATTAAATGAAAAGCTACCTGAAGGTGATATAACAAGAGGATTCCCCAGAGCTCTTCCAACTTCCCCAGTCAAAGAAATGTATATGTCTAGCACATTCTCCAGCTATACGGTTATCATGGAAGGGAAAGGAGACCCTTTTCCAGCTGCCTGAACACACATAGCCCTCACTGATCCAGTCTACACACAGTTATCTCTGCCAGAGACAGATCCGACAGCCACAAACACTCCTGGGTATTGCAATATTTCCGCTCTCAAGCACAGCTTGATTCTCAGCACTCCTCGCAGTTCTTCAACCTACTTTGGAGGTACCGCAGTCTGGCAGAGAACCAGCAAGAAGACCCAAAGGCATGCAGCAAAATCACTCAATGGAATTCCCACTTCTGTCTCACTTCACAATGGCAGATGGGCTTTTCACGAGCACAGCTGCCACCATGAATTTAGCTATCAGAAATGATTACCAGGAGGGACAAAATGAGCAGCCACGGCTACTAAACATTAGTAGAAAAAATGAAATATTGGCAAAAGAACACTTAGGAAGGGGGCAATGACCAACCATGGACTGAAAGGAGGAGCCCACTGGGGAATGACCAACAGACACTGAACGGAATATTCTGACCAACCAGTAGCACTATAGAAGAGCTGTGTTCTGCAGATCAGGCTGCAGACCTGAAAGCAGTGTGAATAGCGAGGGCGACTGGGAGAGGCCAGACCTGGAGAGAACTTTAAGAGCTTGCTGGGAGTGACCAGGCCAATATAGAGACCTGAAGAGCTTGCTGGCAGCCACATCCAAGAACAGGAGATGTTGGCCCAGAGGAGCAACCTCTGGCTGAAGGGTAATACTATCACAGCCTGACAAAAACCTAAAGCAAGAGGTTAGACATAGCTGCTTCTAGAGTATGAGTGTGCTAAAAGGAATCTCTTCAGGTCTTGAAGGGTGGCCGACAGACAGAGGGTGAGAGTAGCTACACCTGACCAATACCCTAAAGCAAGGGGGGAAGAAGTACATGCTGGCAGAGGTTTGCCAAAGAGCCATCTGGGTACTATATCTCTGTGACTAACACTGCCTAGAAGCACACTTGGCTCTACATACTTGACAGGTGCCACTGTATATACATTAGGTACCCCAGAGAAGACAAGTATTCCAATAAGCAGGACGGGTTAATGGACATTTTCTCAAAAGCCTGCCAGCATCACCAGAGTATCCCTTATCAATTGTAGTGTGATCCCCTTAGAAACCACAAGAGCTATCCACGCCCACCCTGACAAAGCTGATCAAGACCATTTAAACTTTATATCAGACTCAAGTGTGTTCTGCTATACCTTCGTCACATCTCCTGTAACCAGTATTTATATTGATTTTTCACTTAGAAGTGCGTTTGCTTCTTGCTGATGACTTTCAGATGGTGAGAGGGAGGTGAAGAGCTGAATCAATGTCACTAGCATGGGTGGCTGGTCTTTTGTAATTCATTTGTTTTCTGAAGCTATCACTATGTACCGATGGGGAGCATATTGGGATGGGTTAAATGTCATAAGGACAACTTTTACTGCCTACTACCTACTTGGCAAACGTCTTTATTAAAAGACATAGTGACCATCTCCGGGAGACATCTTGATGAGGATTCTGGGTCTGTTGCACTAGCTCTCTCAGGGAGAATTGGTATATCTAGGAGATACACTAACCCTTCCCCAATTCTGCAGGAGTTCTTCTAGAAGTCTGCAGGTTTACTTACCTGCTGGAGGATTTTGACATGAAGCCACTGATGGGTTTTCAGGACCACGTTTGGTCACTGTCAGAAAGCGGCAGTCTGCACCACGCGCTTACAAGGCGACCAGGGTGCAAGTTACCTCGTTTGTACCCGGTGTCAAAGGCAAATGGCCTCGGTCTCCACGGCCCCTTCGTACGGGCTCTCACAGTAACAAGGCGTCATTCCGGACGCATTGGGGGTTGCCATAGCGCCGTTGGCACGTCATGCGGCTTGGGTCATGTGGTATTTCGGTATGCCGGTCACATGTTTGCGACGTTACCAGGAAGTCAACATAGCCCAGCCTCACCCCTAGTTCGGCGCTTCTGATTGTTGTTTCTGAACTCAACAGTGGCGTTTCTGCTAATCGGATTTCTACGTTTTTTGGACCTTGCCCGTTTCACAGACATTCTCTTGCCTTGCCCTATTTTGTACCCGTTTACCTGTGTCGACCTCGGAACGCTCCTGACCACTCTCTCATTACTATACTGTCCACGTTGCCTTGGAATTTGTTGTTGTTTGGATTTTGCCACCACTCGTCAGCCATCACGGAGTACACCATTTCTCATTTGCACCAAGCTCAAGTCTGCATCCAGCTCCTCTGCTTCTTATTGAGAATTCTCTTAGACGTCTGTGTGCCGGCGGGTTGAGGTTGTAGTTTGCTTGACTTGAGACTGCCTTTTAGCACACTTGGGACACTAGGCGTCCTCGTTTCGGTGGTACAGGTGGATTGCTTCCCCATGGACATTTTTGGACTTCTTCCTTCCTCACGGATTTATTCTCCTGTAAATACTACAGCTGAACTTGAAGTACTGGTAAGAGGAAACTGATCCTTCCTATGCCCAATTTACTATTGCCATTTTCCGCAATCTGATAGTGATTTGATTTTCTTTTTTTTTAAATCTTTGGAGTACAGTTACGAGCGTGCATTGCTGACTAAATTGTGTTCTACAGCCCATACCTAAACCTTGTCTATAGTCAGGCTAGTCACCAAGGTTATTGCTACAATAATACATACCATTGGTATACATTTGTATTAATCAAGTGTTTCCTTTACAGCCACCGGATTCCAGTGTGTCCGTCCCTCTTCAAACCCTCTTTCAACTAATAGAGCGCTCAGTCTGTCCATTTGTACTCCTGAGTGTTACGTTAGTGGGAAGAACTCGATTACTGCACAACGAGTTCAACCTATCACCCTAGTTGAAAGGATTGGTATTCTGACAGTCACACTGTCTGCACTCTGTGCCCTGTTGGTTTCCTGTTTTGGCTTCTGAGGGTCCATTTTCTCTGCTGTCCTTCGCCTGCCCCTAGTCCTCCCCACTGTTATTGCTGGATATCCGTTCTGAGCCATTTCTGGGTGCTTTCCAAAATGCTCCTCTTTGCCGTGCACATCAAGGTAAAAAGCTGCCGTCATCTAGAAGCCCCATCTCTGCAGTTTGTTTGGGCTGTCCTGGGTCATAGTTTTCCTTTCCTTTGTGGGACTGTTCCCTGCTGGGGCACTGCTCCTTTGTGCCCATCGAGCCATCTGCATCTGCTTGTTTAGGTGCCTCCATCTTCCTCATCATTGTTTACATTTCTTGCCAGGGGGGTCACCCTTGTGGAAAGGTAAATTGTTCTTCTTTTGAGCCACCTGGGTGGACGTTGGTCCAGGCTTCAAGTCCTTGGGTGACCAGATTCTGTAACTTGACCTGAAACTCACAATTGCCACTCACAGGATGTGTGGACGTTTTTGAACAGTGTTCACTGAAACTGACACTGAGTATTTTAATTTCGGCCCAAACATACCCTCAGGGCTACCTTTGGTCCGTGGTTGTGTGTTTCGGCAATTGCCCTTACACTGCGTTTTGCCATAGACTTTCACTGGGCCAAATCCTGCTTTTATTCTCTTCTTCCTGGGGATTCTGGGTTTCACACCCAAAACTAGAATTCTTCTAGAGGTACTCCCCTAGCATCCCTTAGCGCAGGCAGCTGCCTTATGTTCAGTTGTGGGGTAGAACTCAGACTTACCTGACTTTTCCCCATTACTGTGGCTGTGACTACTGTTTTTTTCCCCGATTTCCCATGGGGCACTTTTACAACCTGGAAAACACGATAAATGTGACTAGTTACCTGAACATTAACCTTTTTTCTGGGTCCCCCTTGGGCTCCTGGAGGTTTCTACCAAGAACTGGATTTTAGCTACAACCCCATGATTTCTTGAGCTTTTATAAATCATAGTTTTAAACGTGTGTTTTCTGAAATGTGGTAAGCTACCTTGCATCATTATTGGTTACTTTTGTGTCCATTTATTTGGAGTTTAACAATACCATATGGGTCTGGTATTGTCAGTTTAAGCGTATCCTACATGTTAGTGGCCCTCTGGGCATTTATGAGTAGTGGTAACCCCTTTTCTCCCTCCAGGTACCATTTGTAATATTCTGTAATCATGTGTAGCATGAATGTTGCTATATGTTAGAGGTGTATGCACCTAATATGACTATCTGAATGTATTATTTTACTGTGTCTAGAGGTCGCTTTTCTTCCCATCCCTTTTGCTTATATTTAGTATTAGGAGTGGGTAGAGTGTTTAATTACCATTATTGTTTGAATACATACACTGTTTTACTATGTGCTATATTCAACTCAACGTACATATTTGACCTCATAGATATTTTATGTGTGATTTTATTATAAAGTGTATATTTTTCAGTATACCAGTGTGGTGTATTCTTTGGGGGTAACTATTGGGAATAACTACTTCAATCCCTGCCTGCATCCTCCCTACTACCACTTCAGAAAATGTGGCCTACCTTTCAGTTTGGTAACACTTTGGGCCATCCGCTACCACAGGGCAGTGGAAAAATCTCCCCAACACCTACAAGAAGAGTCCTTCCTCTGTTGTATTGGTATTGGGGTGAGAATTTGACTACCCAGAGTTTCTCCTCCATAGATAGGAACCACACATAGCAGAGCAAGTGATTTACCGGTTTCTGGACAGGAGGCTATGGCAGCCTCCGAGGCAAACATGGTGTGATCAATTTTTGTAACCAGGGATCAGCGATTCACAGCTGGTCCTAGAAACCACCAAACACACAATTCCACACACCATGATGAGTATTGGCTTCTCTATGGCTAGGTAGCAGTCTAAAACAATATATACCACTACTAAGGGTGCAGGGCTGGGCTCATCGTGAGCCCATGTTTTCACAGCAGCCATTTAAGGCCTGCTCTTGGTTTCCAAGAAGAAAGGAAAGGCCCAAAAGAATAAAGGGAGAGCAATAGGTGATTAGGGAGGGATTGTAATGGTGACTGATGGAAGACGATAGTGAGAGGAAGATGGCAGGGTGGGGGAGCAGCCATCAGGTTGCTTGGAATGCAGGCTTGGATCGTGGGATTCAGCCCGCGATCCGAGAACCCCGAATGGTTGGCTCTCTGGCCCGGGGTACTAATGACACACACAATCTTCAAGATAAAGCTGTTTTCCAGTATATTACATTCGTTTTTACAGTGATGCATGCATATTGGTAGCACATAACCACAACCATGGACATCTAATATGCCCAGTTAATGGTAATGCTAAGAATTTTGGCACTACCATTGATAATACCTCTTCCTCAACACCTAGGTCATCAAATCGCCCATCATGCCACCTAACTCGCTAGACACTGCCCACCCTTCTCTTCCCCAACACCAGTACAGCTCTACACCTCCTCTGTGCCCCTCTGTATCTCACTCCCCACTGTATATAAAAATTGCCAGGTTTCTGGGTGGGTGCTGTCATTTTTAGTCCAGGCTTCTAGTATGAACTTTTTACAGGAATTGTTTAGGAGCATGATGGGTATGCCCTCTTTCATAACTTCCTTTTATGTACTGGCTACCGATGCGTACCGTAAGTCCACCCCGGTAACATTTTTTAAAAGAGGGTCTCAAAATGACCTTTTGAACAAAGACCGCAAGGACACTATGCAGCTGAGGGATTCCAGACCCAAAAGATATTTGGCAAGAGCTCATCCATCCACAGCTTATTATAATGATTATTCTTATGGCACCCTACCAGACACTAGAATCTCACTATGCCCTTAAATAAGTAATGGTATTACCCAGGACATGGTTCTTTTATGAAAGCCTCATTATAAATTGCCGGGTACACAGTAAAAGTGCCAGTAATAATGTTTACGGCACTTCTACCAGACAAGCCAACTACAACGTTGCTGGTAAATTGGAGGATTTACCCTCAGCTTTTAGCTGGGGTATGTCCAACCCCTCCCAGCAAAAAACTGCCTGTATTGCCGGTAGCGTAATCCCGGCAAATGGGATTCTATTGTAGAGGTACAGTCAGACATCCTGACTACAACCTCCACCCCTATGTTGCCTATTTGTTGGGAACCAGAGATGACGGCATGTGCAGTCCTAGTCAGTATACCAATACCGCAGAGAACATTCGAGACAAGATATCCTTTGAAGAAACCCTACCTAAATGCATGGAGACATAGTATTCTTTTGGATGAAGTACGGGAAGAAATGTGCATTTGATCAAAGAAAGAAGCCTGATGACGTCACATGAAATAGGAGTTGAAGCATCTAAAGGTTGGATGAAGAGAAAAAACATACAGTATTCTCGAAGAATTGAAGAACACATAGTACAGATGAGCAACATTTCGGGCTTGAGATGAAGATGCTCATGCTACAGAAACGCGGAAGAATATGTAAATCAGTTTACACGTGTACAGTTGCTGAAACTCCAGTAGGGGAAAGTATTCATGAGGTTTGCTACGTAGTGAATTAGATTGCGGTGATGTTCCAATGTATATACATAAGAATGTATATAACCTGGATGTTCCACAACGCACTTTAGCAGCCCTGAAATGTCATGAACAAGAAAAAGACTTTCAAAAGAGTGGCACAGTTGAAATTACTGATGGCAAGGGAGGTTTCAGAGAAGATGGGGCTGGCCCAGAACCAAGGCAATAAGACTACAGTGAAAATGATGCCTGTCAAGAAGGATACAACGAATGTGAGAAGGGAACACGCTTCAGCAAACAAAAAAAACAGTAAAGGTTTCTACAGTTCATCATTTAAAAGGCTGCAAAAGGCTCGAAAAGAGTGTTCTTCAAGTCACATGGGTGAGATCGAAACAGCTTGGGTCAAGCAGTACCAAAACTAGAAGACAGAGTGAAGCCATACTCCCTTTATTTCCCAGACAAAGTCAACAGTTACAAGGCCAAGTTCAAAAGCCTAATTGTCTGACAAACTGGAGTGTTGATGGATAGTGGGTTAATTGGAGGGGAGGTATGATCATGCTGAGCTTCCATGCATCTGGGATGGTAGCCTGCATGCTGCTAGCGTGTGGAATATTTTATAGGGTAACAAGGGTGCCAAACCAATGATAGTGGGCCATGTAATGAAGAGCCCTATAGTTTAAAGAATCAATTAATTGTTGTGTATTTGGTGACGACAATGATGACCAGTTATTGGAGGTGGGGTTTTGATGCCCACCTGGCTTAAGTACCCAATCATAACCAGTGGCTATATAGAATGCATACGCAAATGTTCACTGAGAGCCAACCACAGGTACTCATACGTTTTGTAGTTTGCCACGTAGTATGACATCAGCAGTGACAATTTTTTGTTATAAAAGGGCTGTTTTTTATTAAATGTTTCGAAATCGAGCTGTGCGGTGTCCGATTATGCCCGTTGTACTCCCTGTTTTAGACAATTGATATTAAAATAGAAACACACTTTGCCAAACTTC
Organism: Ambystoma mexicanum; assembly: GCF_040938575.1. Classification (NCBI taxonomy): domain Eukaryota; kingdom Metazoa; phylum Chordata; class Amphibia; order Caudata; family Ambystomatidae; genus Ambystoma; species Ambystoma mexicanum. Next base: position 1,436,382,630 of record NC_090935.1, read on the forward strand.
CTGAGTCGTTTTGATTGTTGATGTTTGAGTAACTTCTGCATCCCCATCCGCCTCTGAGTATTGCTACCTCATCTTAAAGGGCACTTAGAAAGATTTCACTTGCTAGAAGAGACAGGATGGTTAAAGGCCCATCGATCTAGTAAGCTTTGGGGTCCCGATAAGATCGGAAGTCCTCCACCATTTAGCCTAAAGAACGTGAAGCTCCCTGTAGATAGCGGTTTAGATTAAAAAGCAAAATCTTCCAATATAGGTAGGACAGGTCCCTCGTTTTCTCACAAAAACCCCTCCCAATTTCTACGGGAAGCTGAATGGACAGAAGGCTAGAGCCGCTGATTGAGGAGGAGACGATCCTGAGATTCAGAAGTCAAAAAACAAATGGCGAGTAGATTGGGGAACATGGCAACCTGTATGCATGGGGTACTAACAATGGGAAAGGATAACGGTGGTGAATCACCGTCATATGTAAGTAGATTAAGGTCATTACCAGGAAAAAAACGATCAGGAAACATTGTCCCTACTATGGATAGGCAAATGATGGAAGCCAATTGCGATTTCGGGGTTTCACAGTTTCCTTTAATAGGGAAAGGAGGGGTCAGACCGTAGTATATTCCATTGCCTCGGATGGATAAAGACAACTTAAGATGCAAGTTGCCCAGTTTAACGTCAGGTGCCGGAAAATTGATCTCTGAGCTAGAGAAAATGACAGGAGGTAACACGTTAGTTATAGGAGACATTAAAGTCTCCTTGCAGCCATTCTTGGGGAAAGAGCTGATGACATTTGGTCTAGAGCAGGATACGCAGGAGTTACCACGCAGAACACGGCACATGATGGCGCACCGTTTAATAATTGTAGAGCATTGTCCTGGAAAGCGCTTAGAGTGGCATGGCATGAAAGATGCAGGAAGGGGGAAGATCCACTTGCTTACATTAGAGCAGTGGTTTTTGGAAACACGAGAGCCGTGGGGGAAATCTATACCAGTGTTTTATCATAGTTTATGTCAGGGATTGCCAGAGCAAGTAAAGTGACAGCTCAAGAAATTGGTGGGTATGGAAGCAGAGCCATGGCCAGAAATCCAGATGACCATTGTGCATCATTGCTGATTGTTGCAAGAGAAAAACAAGAAGAAGGAGGAGGATACTAGAAAGGTAGATGAATGCAAATTAGTGCAGAAAAAACTGTCAAAGTAATAATATGCCATTGAAGGGGTGATGTTAACTAATGGAGATGGGACAGGATCACAACAGACTGCAGGTATGCCGCAGGTATGCCGCAGGTGAATAACCAACAGCAGCCAGATCGAGGCGGAAATGGATTTATGCAGAAAGGGAGAGGAGGTTTCCGAGGATGAGGACACTTTCAAAATAACCAAGGATATTTTCAGAATAATCAAGGAAGTAATCAAGGTATGCAGGATGGGCAAATTAGGAGATTCCCTCCTGTATATTGGACATGCGGAATGACAGGGCACATAGCGCAAACATGTGGGAGCCAAGGGTATGTACAGAATAGGCGATTCTCAAGAGGGGGGGCAGCTTATCCTCCAGCATATAGCCCACAAAGAAGGGATGGGTCTGCCCAAGATCAGACAGTATATCAGACACAAGCACCACAAACACAGCAGGCTTTGCAATCACAGCAAGCACTATTCAGTCAGTCCACCACAAGGACAATCACAGCATGCACCCATGCAGATACAACAGAGCGCAAAAACAGGACAATTGTTGACTCCTAGAATAGGGGGTGTCACTGTCGAGAGTGGGAATCCTTTTTCGGGTACAGGGATAAGTATATACCCAAAATAGGACAGCTCACTGGGGGACTTGATGTGTTCAGTACTATCTGTGATGCCTAATCCTAATAAGGAAACAAGGGTTGACGTCACGATAGGAGGCATATCCTTTTCTTTTTTAGTAGATACTGGAGCGACTCGCTCATGTATACGAGAGGGAACATTTTTGTTATCAGGTAATGTCATGAATGCTCAAAGTTTCATAGGAGCTACAAGTAGAGTGCCTTTTACTGAAAAATTGCCAGTTTCAATAGGAGAATAGGACATGTCTGTTCCATTATTGTATTCGAAACAGACACCAGTTAATAGTTAATATACTAGGTCAGAATTGAATGACGAAGTTGAACATGACAATTTCTTTTACTGATGAGGCTATAGTGTGTTGAACACCAGGAATACATTAGCTAAATGTAAGCAAGTTTATTATGGCATTTACATGGCAAATAGCCTTGTGTGGGAAGCCATTGGAGCCTGAGGATTTTTTTTAATGGAGTGCATATTCTGTTAACATGGATACCTGGATTAGTGGGCAAAGTAATGAGAATACCGGATGAATTTTTATTCAGATCACAGATATCCATGAATGAGGAAGGGGGACAGATATTCCCCTTACAATTACAGGCAACCATAGTATGAGGAGAATTGGCCATGCTCAAAGGATTCGATGAGGAGGGCTGGCCATGGAGAACAGTGATTGCTATTGAAGAAGGGTTCAGGTTGACTGACTTCACTGACAAGGATATGTTTAAGGAGGACCCGTCAGATGAAGTGGTGTTTGAAATAAGCATCACATATTGGATTAGAACAGAAAGAAGAGAGGTCCCACAGCAGATGGCAATCATACTGAAACGTCCCACATATTTTGATGAGAATATGAACAAAGTGCCAATCTCCTTATGGAAAGCAGGTCCTTATGATGTAGGACTACTAAAAGAGGTGGGAGAGGTCAAGATTAAGCTGAAGCCAGGAGCAATCCTGCCCCGTGTAAGGCAGTACCCCATGTCCAGAGAAGCAGATGAGGGGATTTTTAAGACTATATCAGCTATGATGGATCAAGGCATTCTAGTGACGTCAGAGTCACCATGCAATACTGCGGTGTATCCGATCAAAAAAAGTAAGGGGCGGTCATGGCGTTTAATTTAGGACCTGCGCACGATTAACCATATAGTAGAGACAGAGTTATCTCTAGTTCCTAATCCGGCGACGATTCTATGTAAAATCCTGGTTAAAGCACAATATTTCACGGTGATTGTCTTGAAAAATGTGTTTTTCTCAATCCTGTTGTATAAGGACTCCCAAGACCTTACATCGTTTACATTCCGTCAGACTAAACTGAAAATCACAAAGTTGCCCCAAGGGAATTGTGAGTCCATCAATTTTTAACAGAGTCCTGCAGATGGACTTAAGCAATATAGATTTGCAGAGTGTTGTGTTGGAGTACGTAGATGACATTTTAGTTTGCAGCACTTCTGAGGAAGAGTGTAGATGAGACTCTATTCAATTGATGATTACTCTTGCAAAGAAAGGATATAAAGTAGACAAAGAATAATTGCAGCATTGTCAAAATGAAGCGTTGTATATAGGCCAGTTTAACAGCAAAACTGCACACGATAAAGCAAATGCAGCAGTTTTTAGGACTGTGCAATGATGTTGGAGCATGGGTATTTTATTACAGTTCATATACAAAGCCATTTCTGCAAGCCTTGAAAAAAGCACAGCAGAGTTTAAAAAAGATTGAATGGACTGAGGAAATGGAGGAAGGAGTTGAAGAAAGCAATTTGTACGACTCCAGTTTTAGGAATTCCCAATTATGCAGAGGAATTCTTTTTATTTTTGCACACGAATAGAACAGTTGTGACAGCAGTGCTTACGCAGAGAACTATATTAGGCTACAAGCTCATGGTGTATAACAGTGGGATTCTAGACTCAGTTATGAGGGGTCACTTTCTGTGCGAACAGTTACTGGCAGATGCCGCGTGAGCCATTGAGAAGTCTGCTAGTATAGTGATGGTGTGTTCTATGACGTTATTCAATGAGCATGCTCTAATTGATGTTTTAGAGAAACCTAAGGGTACCTTGACGTCTCAAAGAGCTTCTGCTTATGAAGTGGTAATATCAAATACGACGATCAAAATACTCAGATGCAAAACAGTGAGCCCTGCCATGTTTTTCGCCGAACCATTGGCAGGCGGTGAGCAAGCTCATGATTGTTCGAATTATGAAGAGTTTTATGACGATATCCTGAGGGTGAAAGAAAATGCTCTCACTGCAGGAGAAATTGTTTTTATTGACAGTTTTTATTGATGGTTCTTCAAGAATCGATCAAACTGATGGATGAAGATATACAGGTGCTGTGGAGTAAAGCATAAGGCTAATGGGGAGTTTGAAGTAATGACGAGTGCAAGACTACCATCTCATTTCTCAGCACAGGCTGCAGAATTGGTGGTGCTTATTGTCGCGCTTGAGCAACATGTAGACCAGGAAGTGATGGTGTATAGTGACTCTGCCTACGTTACACTGACAGTGCACTCAGAATTGACACGCTGGAAAAGGAGGGGCGAGCTCCGAGCGGACAGCACTCCACTGCAACACGCCGCCCTATTGGATAGGTTATTAAAGCACAACAGCTCCCAATAGTTAAGTGCGCAGTACACACTAAGAGAACAGACTTTATCTCATCTGGAAATCAAGCTGCAGACGAAAAGACAAAAAGAGTTGCACATTCATTAGCGATAATGACCTTTGATACGCCTGATGTGAAAGAGAAGATTGTGGTGATGATGATTGTGAATGAAAGTTTTAATAACTTGTCAAAGATACAGATTATGGAAATACAGGGTGGTGTTTCACAGGAAGAAAGACCAGTGGATACGGAGGGGGTGTTCTTTATCCCCCACCAAAGAAGTATGGCGACAGGACAGCACTGGTACACTGGTAATGCCTGTAGCCTTACTAAGGGTGGTGTTGGAACAGCTATACTACCCTCTGCATGTCACTAGAGAAAGCCTCGCAGAAACCATTGCGGAGGATTGGTTTGTGCTGAACCTGTTTCAACACATTGCATTTTATGTAGTAAATTGCATTGTGTGTCAAAAGTTTACTGCTGGGCACACACTGCGAACAGTCAGAGGAGTCATCCCTCGAAAGAGTGGTACATTTCAGCATTTACACATAGATTATGTGGATATGTTGCAAGTCTGTAAAGGTTATAGGTATATGATAGTGGTAGTGTGCCCTTTCTTGAGGTGGATTGTGGCTGGTCCATGCACACATCCTGATTTTTATTTCGAGAAGTCTTTCCTAGATGGGGAGTATGTGAGGTGTGAGTTGAGATAATGGCCCCACATTTTGCAAAAGAAGTATTTGAGCAAACAAATAAGTTTGCTGCTTGACATAAAACACAAGTTACCAACAGCTGATCATCCACAAGGAAATTGGATATGTGAGAGGCCCAATGGCCTTTTAAAAGAAAGAATAGCCAAGCTCAAATTGAACCTGAAGAAGGGGTGGTTGCATTGCCTGCCCCTTGCATTATATGCACTTAGAAATCAACCTGGCAAAGACCACCACCCCAGGAACTAGTCACTGGGAGTCGAATGAGAACACCTCTAACTGCTCCATCAAGGATTAGGAGTGATGTCCAGAAAACTGCAGAATTATTTAACTGAGCTGCAAGAATATTTAACATGCATGAAGTCAAGCAGACGGGGTGGCAGGCTCAGAAGACAGATGAAGACCATTCAGCAACTCGAGTGTAAGAACTTTCTGTACCAAAGGTCTTTCCAGGATACCAGGTACTAATTCGCAATTTCACCAGAAAGTGGTACAAGCCTAGATTTGGCGGTCCTTTAATTGTGGAAAACACTACACCGTCAGCTGTAAAGGTTGTAGGAAGAAGAGTGTGGATTCATCAAGGTGACATGAAAGTCAGAAGACGTGTATGCTGGCTTTCACATAGTCTTCGATTTCTTCATCTGTTAGTTCCTTAGGACCCCGCACCGCCAACCCATTCAGAAGCAAGTCAAGAAGAAGCAGTTCAGCAAGTTCTGACGAGGAAGAAGGACACAGAGACTATCCAGGGATAGACAAAGAGAACTTTGAACTGTGGCTTTCCTGGAAAGCATTCTTTGCATTTGCTACAGCAGAGTGTGGAAACTAATCACTGTTCTTGAGCCACAGAGGTGTGTTGACATTTGACTTTGGACTGCAAAGAAAAGAACAGGGCAATGCCAGACTTGGATTTCTTATTTGACGATTGGAAGCGAGAGCAGTTCCCAGATTTGTTTCAAACAGAGTTTCTTTTTGGACAATTCTATGGTCCTCACTGATGTGGACATACACAGACTACTCCTTGCCGTCTTTATCTACATACTCAAAGCTTACCCTGCTCTTGTTGGCCGTCATGGCGATATTCGTACTTTCCTCCAAGATCCTAAGAATGGTCCAGCGATTAGATGACTTTTGGCAGCAATTTTAGAGCAAATCAGGCTGTTTCCTGAACATTTCTTTGAGCATAGAGATGGTTCTGCTTGATAAGGATTTTCATAAACTACTTTGATTGATTCTTTACCTTTTGAGTTGGAAGCATCCTCATCTTGTTGGACGACGCAAGCACTTGTGTATTTCTAAGGGATCCCAGAAGTCGACCTGCAGTCTATTGGATGATACGTGAACTTTGCAAGCAGGCTCATTCATCGCCTGGTGCATCTTTGTGAATAAACTGATGATCTTGTCCAATGATGATGCTCATAAACTGTGTGGTATGGCTTTCTATTGCCTAATTGAAGAACGCCCACATCTTGTTGGTAGGCAAACTGACGTTCATACATTTCTGAGAGATCCCAGGAATCAGCTTGCCCTTAATCAATTGCTACGTAACATAATGAAGTAGTTTCTTACCTGCAACTCCATTTCTCCAGTGTCGGTATCTTTCATGGATTCACATGCTTAGAATATTCCACGTCGTCAGGCTGGGAACCCTCAGTCTTTTTTAAATTATGTTTTCCCTTAGAAAACTTCGACACTTTAGTGTCCTATCGATGTCCTTTTGGGGCGCTTACGCACCACCCAATAGGACGTTGGGTATAAATAGACCCGCCCCACCACTTCTCCTCATATTTTAACCTCCAAGGTAGAGGCACCAACTAGGTTTGCATGCAGGGGAGGCCGGCGGGCGCATGTGAATCCATGAAAGATACCAACGCTGGAGAAATGGAGTTACAGGTAAGAAACTACTCCCTTCTCCAGCATTGGATCTTTCATGGATTCACATGCTTAGAATAGATTACATAGTAGTAGTCATCATACACGGTGGCGTGTAATGCAAACCAATACATTAGGAACGCAACACATATGACCAGCAAGAAGACATTAGCTGTGGTAACATTGAAACAGATACCCCACGCTGTGGGGGCTTACCTTACTGAAACAGGCGTTGCAGGACTGCACGTCCCATCTGTACATCTGCACCATGTTGCTGCTCCAGGCAATAATGCCGAGTAAATGTATGCAGCACCGACCAGGAGGCTGCCTGACAGATGTCCATCAGTGGAATCCCTGACCATAATGCCGCTGATGACACGGTGGATCTCGTCGAGTGCGCCTTCGGGCGCCTCTCCAAAGGCTTTCCCGCCTTAGAGTGACAGAAGGAAATAGCGATGAGACCCAGCAAGATAGACCTTGTTTGGAGATTGCTCTTCCCTTGACTGACGGTCCATAAGCCCCAAACAGTTGTCTTGAGCATCTGAATTCCTGAGTACGACTCAGATAATATTTCAATGCTCTTTTTACATCGAGCATATGAAGCGCCTTTTCTGCCAATGAGGAAGCAGAAGCGAAGAATGATGGTAGCACAATAGAAGAGAGTTTATGAAACGTAGTTGGCACCTTTGGAATAAAGTGCGGGTTAGTAGATAACACCACCTTGTCTTTGAAGAAACTTAAGTACAGAGGATCAATCACTAGAGCTTGCAACTCAGATATTCTTCTTGCCGAAGTAATGGCCACTAAAAACGCCACTTTCAATGACAAAAACTGCAGGGGCGTTGACGACATAGGTTCAAACTGGGTCTTCATCAGACTCGACAGCACCAGATTGAGACTCCAACCAGGAGGGAATTTCTTGGCCGGAGTAAAAGTCCGAAACAATCCTCTTAGAAAATGTTTAACGAGACGATCACTGAACAGAGGGGTAGCGTGCCTCTTCTGAGTAAATCTAGAAACGGCCGCCAGGTGAACTTTTATGGAGGAGAACGCCAAAGCTTTCTTTGCCAAGTGTAATAAGTAGGGCAGAATTTGCTCCGATTAAATGCTTAAAGGGTCTATCCCAGGCTGATCCTTACACCACACACAAAACCTTTTCCATTTGCATGCATAGGAGACATTTGTGGATGGAGCTCTAGCCGCCTCCAAAATGCGGCGACAGTCACTAGGACTGTTTAGTAATCCAAACGTGGAGAAGTCAAGAGCCAAGCAGTCAGGCTGAGAGAGCCCAGGTCGTGGTGCCAAACTGCACTCTTGTCTTGAAACAGAAGGTCCGGCGTCACTTGTAACCGCACTGGTTCTGCTACGGATAGATGGAGTAGGTCTGAGAACCACAACTGCCTGGCCCAGTACCGGGCCATCAGAATCACACGGCATGGGTATTTCTGAATCGACTTGAGGGTCCGCCGAATGAGTGGAAATGGAGGGAATGAGTACGCGAACCTGCCTGTCCACGGGAACGAGAACGCATCCCCCAGTGATTTTGGCTGAGGCCATCTGCTGGCAAAGTGCTTGCACTTTCTGTTCTCTCGGGTGGCGAAGAGATCCAGTGAAGGACGACCCCATTTCCGTATGCGCGGCAAAAACAATTTTAGAGCCCATTGAACCACTCTCAGTTCCAGCATATTGATGTGAAGACTCGATTTGACTGGAGACCACCGACCTTGAACTTGAAAGGACCCCAGATGCGCTCCCCATCCTGTTTGAGAGGCATCCGTCACAATTGTAACTTGAAATTCCGGCTCCAGTAACGGCACTCCTCGAATCAGATTGTCCGAGAGCTGCCACCATCGAAGAGCTTCCTGTAAATCGCTGTTGACCACCTTGTCGGACCATAACCTGTGACTTTGAGCCCACCGATCACCAGACCTGACTGAGTCTGGAATTCCGTGCCCAAAAACACCAGGCTCCTTGAGGGAGACAGAAATTACTTTTCGAAGTTGACTGCGAAGCCCAATCGTTGCAACAGCTGCATGCTAACGTTGAGACTTGCCTGCGTCACTGCCAGGGACGAGCCCCGTATCAGCCAGTCGTCCAGGTAAGGGTAGACGTGATGACCTTTTCGTCGGAGCCACGCCGCCACCGGCGCTAAACATTTCGTAAACGTCCTGGGAGACGACTTTAGACCGAACGGGAGCACTCAGAATTGGTAATGATTCTGACCCACCACAAACCGCAGGAATTTTCTGTGTCGTCGACGCATAGGTATGTGGAAATATGCGTCCTGCAAATCCAACGATGCCAGAAATTCTCCTGGCTGCACCGACCGGATGGCTTTTTGAAGTGTGAGCATCTTGAACTTCAGGCGTTGCAGAGTCTTGTTCAGGGCCCGAAGGTCCAGAATAGGTTGCCACTTGCCGTTGGGTTTTTGACCACGAAGTAACAGGAGTAAACCCCCTGACCTCTCTCGGCCACTGTCGCCAATTCTATAGCCCCTTTCTGTAGCATAAGTACAACCTCCTGCTGTAAGATGTGAAGATGAGGTTGCACAGAAACACAGAAGGAATGGGAAATGGTGGGTCCTTGAATTCCAGAGAGTGGCCCAGTTTCACCGTGTCCAATACCCAACGGTCTGATGTAATTTTCTCCCATTCGCAGACGTGTAGGGCCACTCTGCCTCCAAGGACATTTACTCGAAGACTGTCATTGCTGTGATTTCATTTGTTTACCCTTGGTGGAAGAGGACTGTCCTCCTCTCCTTCTGGATGCCTGAAAATCACGGCTTCTTCGTGTAGCCTGAAATGCCAGTCTGTATCCTTGTGAGGAGTATCCAGACCGATTGTAGTTCCGGTCTCTGGATGCAGAAAACCGAGTGTTCCCCAAAGCTCCACGGAAGGGAGGAAAGGGACGAAACGACCGCCCGCTTTGCAAAGCTCCCAATGACCTTGTTGTATCGGAGTACTCTTTCATGCCTTTGAGGGCTTCATCTATTTTTTCTCCAAACAATTGTTCACCTTCACAGGGCATGTCCAGTACCTTGTAATGAACCTCCGGCCTAAAGTCTGTGCACTTTAGCCAGGCCTGCCACCTTAGCACCACCCCATTATTTATCTGCTTGAACCCCGATTCCGCTAAATCTACAGCGATGTTAATGCTGTGATTTGATGCCTCCTCACCTTCACGCACCAGTAGCATGGCTGCCTTTCAGTGTTCTTCGGATAGATGTTCTAAGATGGGGGCCAGGCGATGCCACATTTCGCGGTCGTAGCGTGCCATATTCGCCAACGAGTTAGCGGCCTTAACTGTCATCGTCCCCACTGTTAAGACCTTCTTTCCAAAGGCATCTTTCCTTCTAGCGTCGCTGTCAGGAGGTGTTGTGCATGTGTGCTGTGTTCTGGCTTTCCTGCTGCTGACACCACTGATTCAGGGGTAGGTTGTGCAACCAAACACTTTGGCATAGAGTCTGGGGCCTTAAATGGGGCCTTACATTTTTTCTCTAGCCTGCCCTTAACTGCAGGCTCTGAAAATGGATGGGGAATGGTACGTAAGCCTTCTTGCCAAACATGGTCCAGGATCGGAACGGAGAGAACCGCCTTTCTTCTCTTTCCCATGTGGTCAAATAGGAAACATTCTTTCCGTTCTTCCTCTGGGGTCAGACCAAACTCGACACAGGCTTTTGCCATCATGGCATGAAATGCCCCAATGTCATCCGGGGGAGATGGTTGCGCCAGACTCGTAGGAGCCTCTATTTCCCCATCAGACTCCCATGTCGGGTCTCTTGATGGCGACAATGAAATGTCAGAGATGGAGTCCCTAGGACCCTGGTCGGAATGAAAGTCCTGCAGCTCACCCTCCTCCAGATGGGAACGAGGAGGTTCTGTGCTCATTGGCCGGAAAGCCGGCAACACAGCCGTGGACGCTTAACGCGGAGGGGCACCTTCCGTGTCGACGATGGGTGTTTTCGGAGGTGTACCCATGGGAGGCAGTCTTGCATCCAGCTGACTTAATAGGGACTGCAGTGTAGATAACACCTGTAGAGACAGCACCGACTGTGGGTTCAGCAGAGGAGACGCAGGTGGAACATTCTATACTCCTGCCGTTGTTGAAGGGCCAACGCACTGTAAGCCCAGGCTTGTTGGGTTAACCACAGGCTCTCGTTCCTCCTCCATCGAAAGGACAGACTCCTGCTGCAATAAGGTGTCCAGCAGAATGGCGTCATATGCTGAAGGCTGCCAAGACCCTGGTACGTCGACGACGAAAACCTGGGGGCCTCGTCGATCGCCGCCACTGGAGCTAATGACACCACTGTAGAGACAGACACTACAGCCGGCAGTGAAGCCGTCGACGACGGTACTCCTGTCGGCGGCGCTGGCAGTTGCGGCGCAGATTTGTCAGGCGATCCCACCTTTTTCGAATTTCTGGACAGGTGCTTCAAAGATTCGCTACTCGAGGAAGATCTATGATGGTCTCCTGACGAGGAGCGTTTCGAAGAGTCCTTTTTATCCTTTTTTTCGAAGAAGTAGAAGAGTAGAAGAAGAAGATTTTTCATGCCTTCGAGACTGGTCAGATTGACCATGTTTAGACTATGAAGGAGCCCCTTTTGTCAGATGTTTCCCCGAAGAGGGGCGACTCTTTTCTGTAGGCCATGACTTATTTGCCGGCGGTTCAGCCGACACCGACCTAGGCCATGACTTATTTGCCGGCGGTTCAGCCGACACCAACCGGCGGGGAACTGCGGAGGAAGGCCTCTCTGATGCTAGACTGCGCACCGATCCTACCTCAGATGGAGGGTAGGCCCCCCCGTTCAGCCACGATATCAGATGCCTATTCCGTCCTTCAATGATTTCTGCGAGAAACCTTTGCAGATGTCACAGGTATCGGCGGAGTGATGAGGGTAGAGGCAATAGATGCAGTCCATGTGCCCGTCCCCTTCATATACCTTTTTCATCCCGCACGTAGCGCAGGGCCAAAACAATGCTTTCCCCGACATTGGGAAAGAAATGACTACAACCCACAAAAGTGTAGAAAGCACGAGGTGATCCCGACACTTTGGAGACGGTTGAAATCTGAGGAGAAGTCGCGAGGGCGGGTCTATTTATACCCTACATCCTATTGGGTGGTGCGTAAGCGGCCCAAAAGGACGTCAATGGGGCACTAAAGTGTCAAAGTTTTCCAAGGGATAACGCTATTTAAAAAAGATCAAGGGTTCCCAGCCTGACGACGGGGAATATTCTAAGCATGTGAATCCATGGAAGATCCAATGCTGGAGAATTTAACAGATTCATTGTTTGTACGACATTTCCTCATGAACTAGTGAATGGTGTTGTGACAGGAAGTTCTCCATAACTTATTGGCATTAATCTTCTATTATCTACTCGAAGTGCATGCCTACATCGTTTGGTGAAAGGACAACACATTTGTCTTTAGTAAGAATCCTATTAATCGTCCAGCAATCAGCCAGTTGCTTGTAGAACTTGTGGAAAAGATACAGCAGCTATCAGAGTGGTTATGAGATTGCCTGAATAAAGCATTTGTCTTTCATTAAAGTTAATTACAGGCATTTCATATGGTCCATAAACCACTTAGCTATTCCAGAACGAGAGAGATGACGGACGATCAGCATCTTCACGTTGGTGGGGCATCTTTTATTGGTGCATGATTTACGCCTGCTTAATGTGTATTGTCGTCATTTTAATCTTGTTAATACATGCTGCATATGTTATGTAGCCTAAAAAAAGGAGAGTTCCTTTTATTCTTCCTACTTCTGAAGGTAAGGCAGAAGTCCAAATTGCAAGAGATCCTAGGCCTTATGTGATTGTCCCTACTCCAATAGCTTATGTGAAAGCACCTGGTTTTGTGGCAAATGTCACTAGACATCCCTATTCAGAAAAGAGTCTCTTGGGAATTATTGCTGAGCACCAGATACAGATTCTTAGGGAAAGACAAAGAAGAGGTCTTCTGTAACTAACCCTATGCCAGTAGTACATTTAAAAACACCACTTTTACTGACTAATGTTCCGGTAAGATAGCTCAGCGGGTTGAGCACTCGCTGCTGCGATCTGAGCGTGATCTGCAGGTCGCATGTTCGAATCCCGGCAAGGCCAACTCAGCCTTTTATCCTTCTGAGGTCGATAAATGAGTACCAATTTCGGTTGGGTGATATTGTATGTAAATATGTGCTCTGTAAAGCGCTTTGGATTATGGCGCTATATAAATAACACATCATTATCATTATCCTTATTATCCCCCCCAGTAAGAAAGAGTTATGCTGATATACTTTATGATATAATCATTGAGCTTTGTGTGGCAAGAAGGAGACCGAAGAGATATGCACCAGGGGATGATTATGAATTAAACAATTACCTAGACAGCACAGCACACTTGGGAAACAATGTTTGGTATCAGCACATGAAAGAGGTGGGCAAGAGTACGTCTGAGGAGGACTGCTATATATGTGCACTCCTGCCTAATAGTATGGGAAAATCTAAGGTCTTCATAGCTATTGAAATAGATGTCCTGCCAGCACACTGCCTAGCTCACGTAGCATTCTGTCGAACAAGAGGCCAATTTATGGGTCGAACAGCTTACCTAAAATGGGCAACTGAATGATCAGATCCAGATTAAGATGACTATGAGCAAGACACAAAGAAAAGAGCAAGAACCCACACTAAGAATCAAGTGATCAGGTATTAACATCTTCGAGTGAAAGGAGCTGGAATCAGATGGGAAGTAAAGAGGAGACTGGAGAATCCACGAAAAACTAAAGAGGCGATCCGAAGATGGAAGGAAAGAGGCCAAATGCAGATCTGGCGTTCACTGCTCTCTCCAGATGGTTGGGAAGAAGGTGTGGTAATCTGCAGAGCTTGGGTAGTAATGGGTTAACTACAAGTCAACTGTAGACAATGTAGAAAGGCTGTGCAAACCAGTATGGTCAAGACTTGCTAAACTACTGACATGGGTTGAAGACAAAGGAGGACCCTTGCAGATAATGTCCATGGAAAGTACAAAGTTGTGTTTCAGAAATAATGGCACAAGAAAAATGGGAGGAAATCAGAATTGTGGTTGAATCTTTGATGCACAAGGAATGAACGTTGTGACAGCACTAATATTGGATCACAATTGGGCTTGTGGATCTAGAGCTTATATGAAGCTGCCGAAGGATTGGGGAGGACTGTGTTCCACAGTGAATGTTCATGTTCCAGCATTGGTGATTCCGAAAAAAGTGATCTGAGAATTGGTGAATTCCCAAAAGCACATGTACATCTGAGGAAAAAGACATCTGCAGAGCTTTTGAGTCGATTGAAGAGGGAGAACTATTTCTCAACAAAATCAATAGAAGCTTTTGATTCTATCCCATATGAACACAGATTGTTCAGCAAGACCTCATCAATAGTCACGATAATCTTCATGCCCAGGATCCAGACGAATGCAAATACTAAATGGTTGCAGATAACCTGACGGGAACTTCTGCAGACAATCAACACTACCATAAAGGGATTCAATGCAATCAAGGAGGCGTTAAGAGCCATAAGACTGGTGACTCTTCAGAACAGATATGTTCTAGACATGATTACAGCTATGGATGGAGGTGTGTGTGGCAAAATTGGAGCATCATTTTGCACATTTATATCTTCACATGAAGACGAAAATGGCACCTTCACAGAGGCCACATCCATGTTGACAGATCTACACATACAGATGATTGATCAAGTGGAAGACATTGCTGATGACAGTTGGTTTGGAGCAGTTTTCTCATGGGTTCCACAATGGATGGCAGATACGTTCAAGTTTCTTGGAGGCTTGTTGGGGATGATCATGCTTGGATTTTGTGTGATCAGAATTATAATCGCTCAGTGCAAGAAGACTGCAAAGAAAGCTGTAGGTATGCAGATCATGATTGATGTTGAATCAGGGTGGAAGACTAAGGAACTAACAGATGAAGAAATCAGAGACTATGTGAAAGCCAGCATACAAGCACCTGAAGGTACAACATTTTTGTACCCAAGACACCGGACGAAGTATGTGGGAAGATGGATCTACTGTAGCCCTACTGGACACTGCACCACCCTTATGACCTGGAGCTTTGATGAGCACTTGAAATCAGCGCGAGGCATGTAAGGAGTTGTAAAGATTTGGGTCCCAAAGCAACAGTTTTTCAGACAAGGATGTCTTGATGTAATGATCGATGATGAAGTGGTCGATGAATCGCCCAGAAGGGGAGTGTAGAGGTAAAGTCAGACATCCTCACTCCAAGCTCCACCCCTATGTTGCCTAAATGTTGGGAACCATAGATGTGCAGTCCCAGTCAGCATACCAATACTGCAGAGAACCTTCAAGACAAGATATCCTTTGAGGAAAACCTACCTAAATGTACAGGGACATAGTATTCTTTTGGATGAAGTACTGGAAGAAATGTGCATTTGATCAAAGAAAGAAGCCTGATGACATCACATGAAATAGGAGTTGACGTATCTAAAGGTTGGAGGAAGAGAAGAAATATACAGTATTCTCTAAGAATTGAAGAACGGATGGTACGGATGAGCAAAATTCCGGTCTCGAGATGGAGATGCTCATGCTACAGAAACGCTGAAGAATATGTAAATTAGTTTACAGGTGTACAGTTGCTGAAACAAGTAGGGAATAGTATTAAGGAGGCTTGCTACGTAGTGAATTAGATTGGGGTGATGCGCCAATGTATATACATAGAAATGTATATAACCTGGATGTTCCCCAACGCACTTAAGCAGGCCTGAAACTTCATGAACTTGAAAATGACTTTCAAAAGAGTGGCCCAGTTGGAAATTACTGATGGCAAGGCAAGTTTCAGGGAAGATGGGGCTGGCCCAGAACCTATGAAATAAGACCACAGTGAAACTGATGCCTGTCAAGAAGGATACAATGAATGTGAGAAGGGAACACGCTTCTGTTTTAAGCAGCATAAAAAAAACCTAAAGGTTTCTACAGTTCTTCATTTAATAGGACTAAATGCTGCAAAAGGCTTGAAAAGAGTGCTCTTCAAGTCACATGGGTGAGATTGAAATAGCTTGGGTCAGGCTGTACCGAAACTAGAAGACAGAGTGAAGCCATACTCCCTTTATTATTTAGAGGGGGACGTGGGTGCCAAACCAATCATAGTGGCCCATGTAATGAAGAACCCTATAGTTTAAAGAACCAATTAATTGTTGTTTATTTAGTGACAATGTTGACCATTTATTGGGGTGGGTTTTGATGCCCACCTGACTTAGGTACCCAATAATGACCAGTGGCTATATAGAACATATACATAGATGTTCAGTGAGAGCCAACCACAGATACTCATATGTTTTGTAGTTTGCCACGTAGTATGACATCAGCAGTGACTATTTTTTATTATAAAAGTGCTGTTTTTTATTAAATGATTCAAGATCGAGCTGTGCGGTGTCGGATGATGCCCTTTGTACTCCCTGTTTTAGACAATTGATATTAAAACAGAAATGCACTTTGCCAAACTTCCTCAGTCGTTTTGATTATTGATGTTTGAGTAACTTCTGCATCCCCATCTGCCACGGAGTATTGCTACCTCGTGTTAAAGGGCTCCTAGGAGTAAGAGTTCACCATGCAATGGGGATTTATCAGTGTTTCTGTCACTTGGAATCTGCCCGTAATTGCGGCAGACCAAGTGGCGGAAACGGTAATTCCGTTTGCCGGTAACCATGCTGAATTACCGGCGGGATACAGGCAAACTTGTAATATGGGCCTAAGTCTTCTTAATTTGAGGACCAACGGCGAGTCTGGCATGACTAGGTATGTGTGTGGAATTGAGTGTGTAGTTCATCAGGGCCTGGTAGTCTCCTACGGCAGCATGAGTTCCGATTACTTAGGGCAGTGAGGGAAACACTGCTGTGTTTCTAAGATGGAACACAACTACCATAAAATAGGAGGTTTGAGCAGCCGCCCCTGAGAAGCCTGGAAGACACTGCCAGGGCTTGTGTTGCAAACAACTGCAGGTTGAAGGAAGGGCATGGATCCCTTTCCAAAGTGCTTAGATGTTTGCTGTGAAGTCCTTGTGATACTTGTCATTTGACTGGACAGAGCTGATGCCATGATACATTATCCCAAAATTAATTATACGAGCTGTAGGCATCTTAGGCTGGCATTGAGCGGCACATGTATTTTGTCTTGCTACAACAGTTCAGATCTGATAAGGGTCTTGGCACAATGCTGGGACCTTGTTTGGCTTCTATTGGAGACATCATCTGCATCTCACATGATTGGGGTGTAAGGGGATGGCAAGTCAACCACCCTCTATGATTGGGGGCAAGTAGTTACTCCCACCAGGGTAGTAGTGCCCCAGCGAGGGTTCACAGCACAGGATAATTGTACCCCGAGTTGACTTGTATTCAGCACATTTGATCTTAGATCCCCCTTAATCCTAAATAGATGGAAATCTGATGTGGATTAATCAGTAAGGAGACGGTTTGCCCTCTTGTTTAACAGTGCCATCTTCATCCGAATAAGGAAGGCCATTGGACATTGGCTCACTAGGTCCATCACAGCGTGTAGGGCACATATGGGAGAAGGACAGGTAAAGCGAGCTCATAATGGCATCGAAAGACAGAGGAAAGAAATGTAAGGTTCTGTTAAATAGTTGCTTCCCCCAAACTTGGGTATAGCGAGATTACACAACGAGGGTTTCTTCCAGCTCTCAGGCACCCATATCCATAGAATTAATGATTGGCATGTCTTACTAATTATTTCAATGTATGTATTTGTTGTTTGTGTGGCCATGTTGGCATGGCTGGCAGCCTAATGAAAGAAGCCATGAGGGCGGACACTCAGCCAAGGTGGAAGTCACCTAGACCCCCTTCATTGCATTCCGAGGGCTTCCTGCTTAAGAACTTTAGCCTATCAGCAGCCCCTCTGCATTGATTTACCTGATATAGGGCCTGCAATCTGGCTATCCTCCTCATATCCCACCTGAATCCTTCTGGGCGGTGTTATTTCTACATATTGGTGAAACGCACTCCTCCATGCCATTTTAGTACAAAGCCTCTTGCATTTCAAGGAAAGTTTAAGTCAGATATTTATTACTCCACCTAATGGCATCTACCCACCACTCCTCTACTCAACTCAAATGTTGGCCCAACTACTTTCACTTCTAACTCACTTCTCGCTGGCAGTCACAATCAGTTGATGGAACACAGCTGTTCAAGTAGAGAAATTACATCTGCCCAATCCCCAAAGTCATTCACAAACGAGGCCTGCCACAGCCCAACCCGCGCCTCCAGGATGTCTTACGCCCCCTATCCTGGATGCTAATTTGTTGCCATTGGGTACAAGTCCCTTGTTATTGCAGGCACTAAGCTTTGAATCCTTGCATCGACTGCCCCTGGCCGGTTCCTGTGCAGTTTTTCGTAGATGTAGATAAATGCATCTTGGCTTCAGTTATAAGGGATGGTGACACCAGGGGTGTGGGTCTGGAAAAGATCTGAGGCTACGCTAAAGTCGGGACTGCCGTGACTCAGGGCTAGCTAGTCTTTTGGTTGTTGCCCCTGAGCTTCTATCCGGGGGCTGCAACCAAAAGACCCATGGCTATAGCCCCCTCAGCAACGCCTCTGGGTGACACAATCACTGAGGGGCGAGGGGAGGGAATCTAACTGTGCAGGGATTATGGGGGAGAAAGGGACACGCCGCTTTGGTCGCCGAATGTTGTATGCAAGATCAGTCTTCGCCATCTAAAAAACAAACAAAATAGTGTTCACGTCACAGCATTTGGGCCAGAGCTCTGGCCATTGACTTTGATGGTATCTTTGAGGGCAGATAACCGGCTAGACAAGAGGGCCCCAGATCAGCCTTCAACCACTTGTCACTGTATCTAAAGAAGATGCCGCTTCCATCAAACGAGGCACTTTATATATGCCTCTGTCGAAACAGATTCCATTCTATACATTGGGTGAATTGTCTGGGCTGGGATAAGGTGCTCCCACTCCGAGCCCTTCCTTTCACTCTCACTCCTTCCCAGCCATGGCCTTCCCAAATAAAGTTTCTGTTGTAGGTGTTCCAGGCCCAGCCTGCTTGTAAGGCCTGTTCTTGGTCCTCCCACGCAGCCATCAGTGGGGGGGGGGGGGGGGTGGGGGGGGGGGAGCTGCTGTGTTGTGCTCCGCGGACTCCGGTAGTGCTCTGCTGCCAGTGAGGAGGCGAGCTCAGGGGGCAGGCCTTCTCCTCCTGGTTCTGATTGGGGAAGGGCTGGGCCGTAATTCTCTTTTTATCGTGTTTAATTGCTCGTGCAGTTACCACTTTACGACACAGTTTGGTCTAATTACGGACACTCACAAATCCCCAGCTGCATACCAAGAATAAATGGTTGTTGGGTGCAGTAAACTTCAAAGCAAAGCCAGGCAAAGGTTTAATGAGCCAAGCAGATATTTATATTGAAGAAGCTATGTAGGAGGGCGCATGCGCTTAGTCCCGAGCTAAACTCCGGCCAAAGAAGCGCCCCAGAGAGCAGGAAGCAGAGCTACAGCGGAAGTCTGAGGGAAGCCAAGCCACAAAAGCACCTGCCCTCCCTGTCAAGTGGCAAAAGCACCTGCCCTCCCGGCAGATGCCCTCCCGGCAGAAGTGGGCGAGCCAAGCGACCCTGGGGCAAGGGGTCGGCCCTAGTTTGACTCGAGTTTCAAGCCACTGACTGACGGAAATACAAACCAGATCCACCAACTCGACCTCGCAACAAAATAAAAATAAAACATGAGCAACTCTGTGCTCTGCCCCCCACCCCCACAGCAAGGAAGTACATTGGGGAATTTCAAACGGTATCCAGGTACATTTTCGAAAACATATTTTCGAAATGCCATTTTGTCAAAACAAAATTGCCGGAAAAAAAATTCCGAATGTTTTTACTTTTCATTTTATGTTTTATTTTTGTTTCGTTAGTAAAAAAAAAAGTGTACAAAAAAACTGGGTTTAAAAAATAAAATTAAAAAAAGCATTTGAAAAAATAAAAAATTCGGCATTTTGGTGTCGAAAAAATGGCATTTCGAAAATGTGAAGTACGAAAATGTCACTATAAACCATGTTAAACGCATGTTAATCACATCTCACTGTTATCGGCAATGGATTTACATTGGAAGCCATGCAGGTGGGGTGTGGCAGATGGTGTGCTGGGTGGGGAGTTCATGACTATCTATGTAAAGCCCCCCCCCATAATAAGTGGAAATGTTGGGTGATGAAAACGGAAAGCCTACGCACAACTTCAGTTAAATACCTAATTGGTGCCTTCTTGGACGTCACACTGGGCCATAAACCACCATTTTTAAACTGTCTGATTTATTTCCATGTCTGCTGGTTTGACACACAAAAACGGGTTTGCTTTTTCGTGGAACTTCACATTTATTTACTTCATGCATAGCCCGTGCCAAACAATGACGACATACAGGTCACCCTGTCACACAATTTAGCCTTTTAGTGTTGTGTTTCTTTAAGTCTTGATAATACAGTTGCTAAACTCAGGAGATGTTTTGGCTAACATGACTTTGCATTTTGGTCTGCAGTCTTCCACCCTCCAGGAGATTAAAAACAAAGCTGCAATCATACACATTTTGCTTAACATAAGTGTTTATATGTTTGTTAGGTTTGGGTATATTGTGATTTGTGAGCTTTTCACTTCACCTCTAAGAAGCAGAGTATTATTTTGGCTCTTAAAAGTCACATACGAACATCATCTGTAATAGCTTGAACACTGAAGGTATATGTGGGCAAGTGTCTGAGGTCCATAGTAGCCTCAAATTACAGCTTCAACTCTTAAATCAAGTGTGTGATCCTGGGCATATAGTTCTATCTCATTGTGCCGTGTCTGCACAAATTGGCAAGCCAAGTATGGGTTTTATGTTGTAGGGGGCAAGGAGACAAGGTACCAGAAGTGGGCTTTGGGTGGTGAGGGTGAGGAGGCAAGGCCCAGGAATGGTATTTGTGTAACGGGGTGCTGGGAACAAGGACACCAGGCACGGGTTTTGTGGTGTGTGAGTGTGGAGGAAGGACATATTTGTAATGCAAAGGGCATATTTGAAAAACACCCGTCAGCCATGGCATAGACTAGCTGTGTGCTCCGCTCACAAGAGAATGGCAGTTCAACTTCTGAACTCTGTCTAAATAACCGGGCTAGAGTGTAAGGAAACCTACCAGTCTATCATCACAAAAACGTCTTGAGGAGAATGGACAACCAGTGTAATTCTGCCTTCATTTCCCAATAAAGCAATTTTCCGGAAATACATTTGAGGTGAGAAGTCCGGCTTCAAAGACCACAGAAGCTGTTCCACTGGGTCCTTAACAGGCAACATTCCAGCCATCTTACTTTTTTTTTTTAAACTACTTTATTTCCATTTTTATCTAACAAACACATTGTAAAATACATTTAACTTTAAACATTATATCCAGAAATAGTACCATATATTTAAAGATAGTAGAACTGCCCCTCAATCCCTAATATACAGTCATAAAGAGTAAAGCAAGTGTAGGCGATTGGGGAAAAAACAAGGTGCTAGAAGAAATGGAAAGAATGGGGGCACAGGCCAGAGTGTAGATCATCTACTGATGGCCATATCTACGTTGTCACTTGATTCAGAGGTGGCAGAAAGCTGGCAAGTATCAGATGTCGTGTGCCTGGCTCTGCCCTTTACTTGCCACACTTCTCCCCAATCTAGGGTGACCAGACGTCCCAGTTTTCCCGGGACAGTCTGGGAAATCACCCACTCTGGAGTTTTTTTTCATTTTAGAAACCCTGTCTGAAGTTCGCATGGCTGGGCGGCTATGGTAATTAAAACTGTAATTATTTTTCACAACACGTTCAGAATTTTGGAGCTCGAGGATTGGCTCCAACCCCCCACCTTTCAGGTACAAGTCACAACACTTACTGACTGTGCTACAGAGACTGGCTTGGAAATGATTGTACCGCAAGCCATGTGATATCAATAAGAGCAAACGCTTGTTTTGAATTACCATGACAAGATTCACAGACAAAACTGCACAAATGAGATCATATACAGTTTATAAAAAGGAGAAGTGCTGGAAATATGATTGGGTGGTGGATGTGGGGGCGTGTTGGGGGAGGGACAGTAATTGGTGGGCTCCGATGGGGTAGTCCCTCTTATGTTGTTGGTCATCCCGGTTTTTCGTTTTGGAAATCTGGTCACCCTACCACAATCTTGCACTGTCATCCTCCATATCAGGGAGCAGGGATGGCACCAGATTTGAAGGGGTGGTGGGGGTGGGGGGGGGGAGGTTGGGGTGAAGCAATGAAGGAAGATGGCTTGGGAGTGCCAGGATTCACCAGCAGTTTCCTTACCACTGGGCGGATTCCCGCCTGCTGGGCAACTTTGCCAGTTATACTGAAAACCTGTTTTTTTTCTACCTCCCGCCCTGATGTGCAGAATACAGTACGGTTCCCGACAGTAGCATCTGCATTTGACCCCAGTCGAGAAACGAGGGGGGGGGAGGCAGGGGAGGAGGTGGTCACCCCCCCCGGTTCCCCGCTGGTGTCCAGTGCACCCACAGCCTCCCTCTTTCGCCCCATTATCCGCCCAGCACCAAAAGCTGACTGTGGCACTTTTTGAGCCCCTGCCCCGCTCTCTCACTGGCTGATAATCATGTTGGATTAGCAGGTGCCTCTCTTCTATGTGACCTGGGCCCTGTGGTGGGAGCAGCGCCTCATTTAGACGGGGCTAGCTGTGGCAGCCTGGCTCCCTGATTAGCAGCGGTTGGCAGGATGTCCCACCAGAAGCTCCCGAGGTGGTCGGCCTAAGCTTTGCTGTACACCCACTTCTCGGGGACTATTTCTGGGCAGGTGGCAGGGAGCGAAGCAGCTGCCAGCGGCAGTCATCACAACCTCAGGATTCCCTCCCTCTCTTCTAGATATTGCCGCATGGGTAGACACAACCTGCCAGGCACTCATGTAGGCAGAAGGGGAGCTTCCATCAGCAATCGAGTGATGGGGACAGGCTCATCTGGCATCACCAAGGCCCCCAGGGGAGACCACCATCTGTGCCCCTCTAGCAGCAGCACTTCTACTATGTGGATTCCAGCTTGTTCGATCCCTTGCATATTGTATTGTATTAGTCATTTATATAGCGCCCTTTCATCATGTGTATGGCCTCAATGCGCTTTGTAGTTTGAACGCCCTCGGGACCGAAGTCCATGTGTGGGAAATTCTAAGGGTTACTTTTTAAGATGCTTGTGTGCATTTTGCCAGGTTAGGACTTAGGTGGGCTGGCGAAGCTCCAGTAAGCAGCCCGGAGGTCAGGCGTGTGGTCGACTGCAGTTGGTGGTTTAGGATAGTGCTAGTGCCGGAGACTCGATCTGCACCCTGCTAGACCGGTCAGTCTTTCGTAGGTTGTTGCTGTATACTAATGGCAGAGGTGCCGAGCTATGTACTGCTGACCCTGGGCCTGGTGGTGGAAGGTGGCCGGCCTTATGGTGACTGGCCCATAAGAAAGGGCCTTTTGAAACGTGGCTCTTCAGCTGCTCAGAAGCCACCCCGTCAAGTCATACTTGCCTGGTGGTTGGCAAAGGGAGATGTAGGGATCGGGCAACCCCTATCAACATGCAAATGTGGTTCCAGGCTGGAGGGCCCTAGGAGCACATAGCTCAATCCACATGCCCTTCCTCGCCTCTTGATCTGTTTCCCCTCCTCTGGTGCAGGTCAATGTAGCAAGGTACAGTCACAGAGACGCACTCTTTGGAAGTGGGAGGCTATGGTCAAACCAAAAGCCAATGGACTGAGAAGATAGGTGCCAACATTCCCCATTCCATTCAGGAGATGCTAGTCCAGTCCTGGTTTAAACTTTGTATTCTGCGACTTGTAGCCCTGTGTATAATAGTATACGTTCAAGAAGGTAAAGTTAAAACCAGGGATTGATCTGCATGAATTGCCAAATGGACATAACGCTACACACTCTTCGCTCTACCTTTTCACAACTTTTGCCAGCCGTCAGGCACTTTCTCTGTCTTCCACAGAAAAATAAATCTCCAATTGCTTCAATAGCAGTAAGCTGGCACTAGCGGAGTGACCAAACAGAGCGAATGCTCTCCTAACGTTTCACTGGAAAACAGTGCATGAGTTCAGGCTCGGACTGCCCTATAGGGCAATGCCTGAACCAAAAACACAAAATGCTGGTGTGGGCCAGTTTTTTGGGTCAAAGTGGCCCACTCTGTTGGCCAACGTAGGCCAGTTTGATGAGTTACTTCACTATGCGCCTAGTAGTTTTGACCATTGTTGCTGAATAAATATTCTTTCAATTTCACAATGTGCATCACATTTTATCAAAAACTCCCCCTTGGACACTATTCAGTCTGTCACAAAAGGAATGAATTGCTATGATGTGGGCCACATTTTCATTGCTGCCCAAGAAAACTGTATGCCCCAGTCCGACCCTGCATGAGTACCAGAATGTTACCGAGCTGGCTGCCGATCGCTTCCAATGAAGAACAAAGCCCAACATTCGGTATTCGGGCAAATATGCGTTCCTACATGCAAGTATGACAAAGTAGGGCTTTGGCAGAAGGCTCTCCCGTAAAAGAGTTTATGAGAGCCTCTGGCGAGGATGAGATTATGGATGTGTCTGCGGCTAGACCCTATGGCTTTGTTAGACAATATCCTACACACGTACCTTCGGGCGTACACATGCTAGTATCTTCCAATTTCCAATGAAACCGACAGGAACACCCTAGCAGAGTGCAAAGATTACGCACCCGCACTTCAGCTGGTGTCCTAATGCGCTCTGCTTGATTAGTTGACCATTTACAGGTTCAATTACCTGGCCGCTGGTATGCAGATGAGATTGCAGCCAGGAGTCATGCACCTGCGCCAGACCCTGGAGCTAATTTGCCTAATGAGTCCTTAAACCCAGCTGCGTGAGAGGCAAGCGTACAGAATGGCTGAGCCCGGGTTACGGCTTCTCAGAGTGCAACAGTGGACACCAGGAATGCAATAGAAGTGGGCGCTGGAGGTTTAGACTCAGCATGCCTGACAGAACAAGGATCCTCAAGCAAGCAGGTGCGGCGCAGCAGTGGTGCCGATTAGCCCCGCCAGTTGATGCAATTAACTAGAAAACAGAAAAGTCCACCTGTTGTTATACTGTCATTCAAACTGTATAAAATGTTACTTCAAAACGTGATTCTATGGCATGACAGGAGGTTTCATATTATGCATAACAATCTTTACTTCTGAACCACAGCTGCAAAGAAAACACTTTTACAAACAAAAAAGTTTAAATAACAGAACTAAAGTTCGGACAATGTAAGGGTGCTCCCCCAATCCAACATGAAGGACAGGTTATGTCCTGCAGATGACCAATGAGCAGAGACCCTCCTCTATATATGTCCTTTACTCTAATCCAAACTCCTCTTTCTTTGCTGCTGACACCACAGCTAAATCACTCTTTATAGTTGTGCCTTGCATGCTAGTCAGTAGTTGGCACTTTGTATATTATATATTATATTATTGTGTAGAGGTAGTGTTTTGTTTTACAGTAAATGCTTACTGCTTTCACTTTCAAAAATGTTTTCCTTGGCTTCTTGTTAAGGGTTATTATTATATTGCGTGAGGTGCTGCCGCTGCTTTATTGTTAGCGCTGTTTTCCTTTTTCTGTTAACCCAACGCGCGCTGGCCTGTCAGAAGCTTTGGCTTCAGACCCGTTGCGCGTGGGTTTTTAATTTATTTATTTTATTTATTTGTAATGCACAACAAGCCTCGGGGAGCAGAGACAAGAACACGGGAGACAAACAAAGACAGACAGTGGTGGCACGGGACAGGAGACCTGCAGTATAAGGTTATCTGAAAATGTGGGTTTTCATTCAATTTGCGAAATTGCATGTAGTTTGGTTCCAATCTTATATGGTTAGGGAGTTTATTCCATAGGCCTGCGACTAGTATGGGGAAGATCTTCCCATACCACAATTAAGCTTGTGTGCAGCCACTATGATCTTGCCTTGGTTAGTGGATCTTAACTTTCTACTGAGCACATATGGCGGTATCTTGGACTTTAGGTATACTGGTGCTTTTCCAAAGATACATCTGTGCGCCAGTGTTAAGGCCTTATAGTGGACCCGGTCTTCGATTTTCAACCAGTGTAACTCCCTTCTGGAGTCACTGATATGCTGAGATCTAGTTTTATGCTTAATGATCCTTACAGCATTGTTCTGAACAACCTGGGAGCTGTGGAGGCATTGTTTGTTAGATCCCAGAATGAGTGCCTTACCATAGTCTAGACGTGACAATATAATCGCCCTTTCAATGGTGGCACAGTTGTCCTCTGATAGGTAGGGGCTAATGGCTTTTAGTAATCTAAGGTGGTATGCACGCAGTTTTTTTTTTTTAGGTATCAAATTTGAGCTTCGGTCCCCAGGGAAGCTTCGAGCAAGGGTTTTGACCTTGCTCAAAACTTGTATATGTGTGTCTTTTATCAAGAATGATCTGTATGTTGTTGGTAATTTCGCTCTGGCTGAAAGGGAGCCAAATACCATAAGCTCAGTTTTTTTGCCATTGAGGCACATCCTATTGGCGTCCATCCATTGTTGTACAGTGTTGTAGATCATGGTAAACTGGTCCCCATCTTTCTGGTAGTCCCCGCTCAGTTCAATCACTCCGTTCAATCACCAGCTGAGTATCATCAGCGTAGTTGGTGAAGAAAGTGTTGATGTGGTTGAGGAGTAAACAGAGATATCTCAGGTAAAGGTTAAAAAGTAGTGTGACATACTGGCCCCCTGTGGGACACCACATAGAATGTCCTTTTCAAAAGAGAACTTTCCCCCCAGTGAACCCTAGACATCCTATTTTTAAAAGGATATTATCCAGCCGATCGCTTCTTCTGAGCAGTTGGCGGTTTTCTCTAGAGCTGACTTGAGTAGGTTGTGATCTAGCAGGTCAAATGCTGCACTTAGATCAAGAAGAATGAGAAGGCCTGTCTTCCCTTTGTCTATGATGCTGAGCATTTTGATTTGCAGGTCCAACATAGCCGTCTCAGTGCTATGGGCAGGACGGAAACCTGATTGTTGGTGATGTAAGGAGTTTGATGCTTCAACATGAGCCTCAAGTTGCATGGTGGCTATCCTGTCTATAATCTTTAGAATGAAATTTCAGTTTGTAATGGGCCTAAGATTGTTGGAGTCTCTTTGGTCGAGGTTAGGTTTCTTGACCAGTGGCGTTACCGTGACCCTTTTTATGGCTTCTGGTACTTTCTGGTCTCTGAACGAAGCATCAATGATTTTCGTCAGGATTGGGGCAAAGATGTCAGAATTGTCCAATATTATTTTGGGCGGAAGTATATTTTCAGCACATGTGGTAGGTTTCATAGAGGCTAGCACCTTTGACATATCAGTGATGGTAATTTCTGCGAACTCAAATGTTTCTATATGTTGGAATGACGCCTCAATTGGCATTGCTGCCATCGTCTTTTTGCTAGTTTGGGAATTTGCTATTTTGTACGCTTTAGCAGCGATGGTGTCACACCAGGCCCTGCCCTCTCCATGCCCTCCACACTCGCGGATCTGTCTGAAACTTTTGCTTCAGACCCCCGCATGTGGGCTTGTTTGCAAGTAATTTGCTTCGCCTCTAGAGTGGGCAGCGCCGGTCGGCCCGCCCGCTCCATGCCACATGTGCAATTAGTGTTTGCAGTGCCGGTTGGCCCCGCCCACCTTCCCAACGCACGCGGGTCTGTTAGAAGCTTTTGCTTCAGGCCCGACACGCGTGTCTTTTTTTAATGATATATTATATTTTATCATATCATTATCAGAAAATTACATGACTTATATTTTGGAAATGTTGGCACCGCTAGTTCGCCTTGTAATAGGCGTACCATGGCCTGCTCGGCTTCAGGCTTTGCCTGAATTATAGTGCGAGGTTACCCCCTCGTGTGCTGCTGGGTGCCACACCCTGCTAGAGTGAGCAGCTTGGATGGGCGCGTGTGCAGTGTGTTTTCTCTGTTACGGAAAGATTAGGAACCGTGTGTAAAGAGCATTAACCCTTACCTGCTGGGTTTGCGGTTATATATTAAAGACAAATAATTGAATTACAGTTTGTTCCTTCTAATAAAAGTGATTGGTTGGGAGAAGGTTGTTATAGACCCATAGGGAGCCCTTCCTGCCTATCCAGCCATTGGTACCACAGACAGTCCTCATTGGACACTGCTTGGTCAAACATTACTTCCTTGCCGGCCTCAGCACTTAACAGGCCTATAAAGAGATCTCTGTCTCTCGTCCTTCCAGTTAGGTCGAGCTCCCTGTAGGTGGATTAGTATATATTAAATTATGTACTGGACACCTCAGTCAGTCCACTTCCCCTATTAATACCTTTCCCCTCCCAATCCCCCTCACCCCACCCCCTCCCAGGGTAAGGGGTCAGTAAAGTGAGTTGGAAAGTTCCACCTATCCCGGTCTGTTCCTCCTTGGATCGAATAGCTGCTTTCCGCAGTCTCTATTTTTCTTCTACTGACAGCTCAGAAGACTGGGATTTGCCTCCAGGGAGGTGCGACAGAAGCGTGGATCTCCCATTTTTTCCTCCACAAAATGGGCAGTTCTCGTTGTTAGGGGGGTTACATTGTTCATCTTTCTTTATTAATAAGGTGGCCCTCTTTCCAGGGATCGACGACTTGGTGTGGGGTCCGGTCACCCAGACTTGGGAACTGGCTGATTGCCTGTTGATGTGCAAGTTTTGCGGGGCTGGATTTTGGGGACGGTTTGCCTGGTCGACATCACTAGCGCCTATTTTTTTCTACAGAATGGCTTAAGCACTTTTCATGGGACTTTGTCCCTAAATTGTCACTAGGCAAGGTTACAATTGTTAAGATTTTTACCCCTCAGGGGAACAGAGCCCGCTCCTCTGGCTGTTTTTCCCAGGGCTCTACCCTTCTGCGGCAAGGTGCATCAAGAGGCGTGCGCATTTACTCCTCTGCTCGAGGAGTACAAACCCAGTTCTACCCTAGAAGGAGTTTTTTCGGCTCTGTGGGAGAGGTCGTCCCCTGCTAGACCTAGGGTGCCTTCAGTAATGTCTCTTGTGCTAGAAGTTTTCTCTTTGTCCGTTTTCCTTGCCTCTTCCCCTGGTGTCAGATAAGGGCAAGCAGAATTTGATAAGTGGTAAAGGTCAGTGACCTCATTTTTTGAAGGGACCGTGGTACCAGCGCCCTTCTCACCCTCTCATTTCTGAGCACAATAGCTCTGGTCCCATTACCTGAAGGGGGAAGAGGGGCTTTAGCTGAATCATTAACTTACAAGTTCTAGCATCTATTGGTAAGTCTATCAACACTTCAAAATGGAAGGGTTTTTTCTACTCATTGACTCCTTTCTCCTGGTGGATTGTATATGATCTAGTTAGTCCTCAAGGGTGAATACTGGCGGGTTCTTGGAATTGTTTCTTCAGTTCCACTGCGGGACCTGCACTAGCAATGTCCTTCCCTTCAGTTTGCCCCCCCCCCCCCGTTTTCCTTCAACCCTGGTGCTTCACCAGGGTAATGACTCTGGTGATGTTTCTCCTCAGGTCCAATGGCTTCGGATAATTTTTCTTGGTATATATACTTGTTTTAGTTGCAGCTCTCAGTACCTTTAGACTAAGGTGAAGTTAGCAGTGTCCCTTCTACAGTCATGAGTTTTGTTTTGTTCTACATACAAGGGATTTAAGCATTGTGGTCAGTTCCATCAAATTATCTTTCCCCTCCCATTTACAGGGCATTATAACGCCTCAGGGCCAGACATCTTCCCAAGAATCTGTCTTCTCTGCGGTTAGGTTTCTGTTACCCGGTGTCAGGTTGGTGGTTCTGTAGTGGCTCAGGCTCATGGATGCCTAAAATGGCAGGGCACTTTTTCAGTTCCCTCTCCGGATGTCTTTCAGGAGTTAGATGCAACCAGACGGGGGTGGGGTGCCAAGAGAGGGCATGTCTCCACAGGCCAGAGTGGTCTACTTCAGGGAAACAACTGCAAGTCAGCTGCCTGGAGCTGTTGGCGTGCTCTCTGGCAGTCATGAGCCTTTCTCTAGGATCAATGACATTTTTGTGTCTTTTTCGGATGGGCATTGTTTCGGCTGTTGATACATCAATCATCTGAGGGGGACCAGTCCCAAGGCCCTAACAGATTTAACAAGCAAAATTGGTTTTCTGTTTGTATGGGTTGAAAGTGGACTATTCTCCGGGAGTTAGCAACTCTGTTATGGTCTGTTTTTTTTCCAGACATCTCCAAGACAGGAGCAACTGGAGGTTAGTGAGGATTCTCTATTTGCCAAGATCTTGTATAGTTGGGTTCTGATAAATGGTTCTTTTTGCCTCGTGTTTTACATGCCATGTTCCCCGGCTCTACAGTTAGAGTACGGATCCCAGTGTACTGCCTTCCGACTCCTTGCTCCAGGATTGGTTAGGTTTCCCTCCTTTTTTTTCTTGTGCGTTTCTCCTTTGCCAATATAGTAAGAGTTTTGGTTCAGGTGCGCAGGCAGGCGACAACGCTAGTGTTGGCCTTTCCGGGGGTGTTTTCCCTGCCCTACTGGAATTGACGGGGTATATTACTAGTCTCGTCCCTCTCCACCCGTGGCCTCTCTTCGTCCCGACAGGTTTTTCTTTTGAGCTGGCCCTTCAGGGACTCTTCTCCCTTATTTATTAGAATTTTTCATCTCTTCCGGGTGATTCAGAGAGTTTTTTGCAGGACTTAATCTGTGTCATCAAGGGCTTCGGGGCAGCCTCTGTTAAGTCAGGGTACCTTTCAGCTTGGAACCGCTGGGTTAGTCGGTGTGTGGCTCAATTATTTCAGTTCCGTTTCCCCCGTACGGTAGATATAGGTAACTTCTGGTGGAGTTGTTTAGAAAGGGCAACATTACATGTCGGTGAATTCATTGAACTGCCACTATCTCATCGAGACATGTTGTCATTAGGGGTGAAGGCAGTGGATAGGCAGTCCTTAGTGCGCAGGGCCTTTCAAAACCATTGGCATTTGGGTCTCACCTAAGCTAGGTGTTTTTTCTTCTAGGAATCGTTTTGTATTGTTTTGCATGGGTCCGTTTTTTGTCCTTTCTAATGAGGGTTTGTCTGTGCTACAACTGTTTTCCAAGTTATCCTTGTGGGTTTTGTTCCGGTTAAGATGTTTTTTCTGGTATCAGAGCATTGGATATGGACAATAAAATATACTCTCCTCAGGTTTTTTTTTAAATTTATTGCCAGGAGGTGTAAGTGTTTGGTTTCCACCATCTCTTATCCAGGTTTTCCAGAAGATTTGAATGTATGAGTTATTGAGCGTTTAAAATGTTTGAGGTTGAAGTACAGAAGCTCTTAGCCCCCTAATACCTCTCAGCTGCTATTCTTATGGGAACCCTATTGCGGGGTCCCTGGCCCCCCTCTTTGACCTTGTAGATTTAGTAAGTTATGCAGGAAGAGGGAGTTAATTACTCTTACTCCTTTGGGTTTTCAGTTAAAGGTGCTATGGTATTTAGGACATTCTCCTGGGGTTGAGGGGGTTAATGTGATGCAAGGGCTTTAAACTTGCATAATCTGAAGCTTCCTGTCATGCCTAATCCGCCTCAGTTACGGGGCAAGGGGTTTAGATTCTACTAAAGACAGGAGGCGAGTATTATCCCACCCACCCACTCTTTTTTTCTGTTTCTTATTACACCCACCCACCCTGTTCTGTTTCATATTGTTTCAGCTTTCGGGTGAGAGGTCCTATCCAGAAGAGTTTTGTCATAGTTTCTGGTTGCATAGAGGTTGAGATCCCTCCAGTTTCGCAGGATCCTTTTCTCCACGCTACACAGTTGGAGCTTTGCAGTGGGCGTCTGGTGCAAGACAGCTGCAGAAAGAGGTGTTGAGATTAGAGTAAAGGACATATATAGAGGAGGGTCCCTGCTCATTGGTCATCTGCAGGGCATGACCTGTCCTCCATGTTGGATTGGGGGAGCCCCCTTACATTGTCTGTGAACTTTATTTAGTTCTGTTATTTAAACATTTTTGTTTGTAAAAGTTTTTTCTTTGCTGCTGTGATTCAGAAGTAAAGATTGTTTTGCATAATAATCGCCTCCTATCTTTAATAGAACCTAAACCCTCTGTCATGTTAGTGAGGGGATTAACTATTCTGTACTGTGATGTGTGCAAGTCAAGATGCCAGGCATTGCATTGGGAGGTTGGTAATCCCCCCCACAAAAAACGAATCCTAAAACAACAAGGCCGAAAACGCTGAATTTTTAAAAGCGATTTTTTGACTTTTTTGCACTTTTTTCTCTCTATAAATAGGTAGGAGGTTGGGTAAGCAAATAAATGAAAGAAGGGAAAATGGGTGGGAGGAGCTGCAGGGAGTCTCTGGCCGCATATTTGGATTCGGTATTTTTACATAAAACCGAAAAAGGTGCAAATGAACGGGGCGTGAAATCGCATGAATTTCACACTATTTGGTGCTGTAAAACAAATGACGATTCGGCTTTCGGTGGCCACACAAGAAGGAAAGAAGGATCTCCCATTTGAGACTCTGGGATGATGAGTGATGATATTTTTCCCATTAGTTTAACGATCGTGCAAGACTAACAAACCGGTTTTCTCATTTATCCAAGAGTATTGGAAAAGCGAAGGAAACCACGCATAGCTTGTCAACGAATCAAACAGATATGGAAAAACAGAACTATAAGATATCTATAATATCTACAACTGAGATTATTTGTATTTATTGATTTCATTTTTGCACACGAAGTATGCCCGCTAAGCTCCATCCCCACCACCCCCTTGGAGACATGGCAAGGGGAATGCCAGGGGGTGTGAGCCGAGCTCCTCATCTTGAGGTCAGCTCATTGCCTAAGCACCCTGGATCCTTCATATTCCTCCTTCCCCATAGCAGTGGTCAAAGTGGGCGGGAGTGTTTGGGAGCAGTGCCCCTCCACTTTTTTAAATTAAGTTTTACTGTTATTATACTTTTATTTAAAAACGAAACCGGTCCGGAATGGTTTCGTTTTAAAATGAAAGTGTAGGAAGAAGTTGGAACCTGCACTTCAGTCCACTGCACCTAACGTTCCCTTAAAAACCAGGCGCATTTGTTTGGGGGTCTGTATTGTGTGTGGGAGGAGGCGTGGCATTGGGGTTTGTAGGGAGATGGGGAAGGCCAGCGGGGAACATAGTTCCACTACTTTTTTAAATGCCCTTCGACCACTGCCCCATAGACTGAATCACCATCCAGGTTTCCAAGCACGTAAAGACATTGGGGGTTTCCCTTGATGCCGAGCTCACCATGTCCCTCCACATCAGTGTAGCCTCTATTACTGCCTAGACTGCCAAACTCATCTCCGTGAGTAGGAAATTCATCTTGCCGCAAAACTGTCTGACCCTCACTCAAGCCATTTTTGGCAGTAAACCCGATTATTGAAATGTATTGTTTTCCGCAACCTCTGCCAAAAACCTCACAAAACTGCAACTCCTGCAACATAAGGCCCTACGATCAGTCCTGGGCCTAAAACCTTCGGCCCACATTTCAGCATCAAGAAGGGAAGCTCAATGGCTTCCTATGAAAGCACAAATTGAATTCAAAACAGTGACCATCACTCACCAATGTCTGCACAAGAATGCCCCCTCTTTCCTCATTCCATGCATTTCAGCAAAGCCAGTTGCAAGCTCTCCCCACTCCTCCTCCAGACATGCCGTAAATATGTCCAGATTCAACCTCAAATGAGCTAGGGACTCCAGCTTCTGTGTCACTGCTCCCACCCTGTGGAAGACTCTTCCCGATCACATCCAGAATTAACCATCTTTACCCTTCAAAAAACTCTTTAAAACATGGTTATTTAACAAGTATGTATAACTTGTATGTACTATTCTCACTACCTGTGTTTTGGCTGCAACCACCTACTTTGTACTAGTGCTGTGATACCACCAGGTCTAGGCGCTATATCGAATGAAATAAATCCCACTAAAGGTGACCACTCCTTAGAGGACAGCCCATCCTTTAACAGGGATATGAGTTATCCCCCCTGGTCTCAGGAAGCTAATGTCTGTATTGGTTATATGGGGATTGCGAAAGACAACTGTGAGAATATTCATAGAGAAGTAGCTGGCGTGGTTTCTTTCCATTTACTGGTGCCATCCTTGCAGGATGCACCAGACCAATGGAGTATTCCCCCTGCTTGCAAGGAGGAACATAAAGGTATTGTGAGGCAGAGGAAAGAGCACAGGACAGCAGGAGAGCGAGTCTGAAGCCTGCAGAGCCATGCAGAGGAGGGTCCATCACCCTTCGAGGCCAAGTCAGGAAGCAGTCCCACGCAGATGGCTGGGGGTGCGCAGAAGCAAGAAAGCCCATGGGGTGCTGCTACATGATAGGAGACCGAGAGCTTGAAAAGCCAGGCTCTGCCACGCAGAGACGAGTTGAACCGCACAGATAATTGCCAACTGGAACCTCTTAGAATCGATGCTGAAGTCCCGTCACAATCCGATAGGAAGTACCGAAGCCTGCACACCAATGCAGAAGACAGAGGATAAGCTGGAACCGGCCCTCTGTATCTATCGATGAGACCACCTCTGCCGATGGCCACCACTGCAACAAACCAGGTACAGACCTCAGGGCGCAGTGAGAATCCATCGGGCCCAGAGTGGGCCACAATCAAACCTACCCCACAATGGGGTGCAAAACCCAAGACCACAGGGAAGGGTTGCAGCCAAAGGGTTTCTGAATCAAGCCAGAAAAGACTTGACTATCCAGAGACATTTGCAAGAACCTTGTCTCATATAGAACTTGACCTCTGTATGGGCCAGGAGGCATAGAGACACTTACTATTCCCTTTTACATTGGGAGGGAAGCCCTAAAGAGAGCTAATGAACATTCATACTTGACTTGTAAATGGGGTGAAGAGCCCAGAGACATTTATTGGTGATCGTAGTGGAACCTCACGGAAGGCGAGCAACTTTGTCTAATCCATAGACAGTACAGTGGAGGCCAAGAACCAGCCAAGAATGTGTCAGTTGGGACAGAAGGCCCGTAGGATAAGTGTTGTGTTTATATTTGAAGCTTTTCCTTTTTAGTAGTAAGGCCAAGGATCAGGCTAGCTTAGGTTTCTAGATGGCAGCCAAACTTTATTTGATGTGCACCCTTTTGAACTCTTTTCTATCTTTCGGTATAGGGACCAGAAGTGTAGGGTTAGTATACTTGACTAGAACAATCACCTTACAAACCACAAAGAGTCATCCGACGCCTGATTCTGACTTTCCACACAACATTATCCATTCCATTTGGGAGATGATAGTCCAGTTCTGATTTTAAGTTTGCATTCTGGGACTTTTAGTCCTGGATTTCCGCATTATAAATTAAACTAATGTCTCCCGAATGGAATGGACATTTCTGGCATGTTTGCTTGTAATATCCTAGCAGGACAGCTGCCTATATTAGGCCTGGACGTTCAACCATTGTCTGATGATCAATCAGATTTTGGGGCTCAAAATATATAGGCGCTTAAAAAGAAAGCACAGTTAAATGCTGAAGGGGGATGTATTAAAGATAATACTGAAATTTGATTGATTATTAGCAAAGCTAGTAAGAAGAGCGTGGCTTCCTCAAACACAGGGTACAAATCCGTCATTAATAATAAAAGATTCTGAGGGGTGGCCTGGCTACCAGCAACACTGCAATCCCGGGGCATACAGAGGCCCTAGCAACAAGGAACACAATACATCTATATTGTCATGGAACAACAGCGGGATACTTGGGCTTGTCAAGGGATTTCCTTTTAGTGTAAGATTTTGTTTATAAGAGGCATGTGCCACTGAAACTGTATACTAAATTATATACTTGAATGGAATGCACATTATATGTATAAACCAATAACTGATTTTTAAAGGGGTAAATCCAAGGATGGTCCGATTTTTGCCACTAAGCATCAGTACATATATGTTATTTCATCCCAAAAGAATGTAACCCTTAACAATATGATTGGGCAAGGGCTTTGAGAAGTTTGCAAGGTTAGATATTAGCTACATGGAGGAAAGTGATCATTTTCCCTCTCATTGCATTGGTATATATAAAGTTAAAGTATTGTTAACGTAAATGGAGCCCAAGACTGTTTTCCATGGAGCAAACTGATGCCAAAAAACTGTGAGCTGTGCTGCTCTTTTTAATTCTGAGGCAGATGGTTCAGTGTGTGAAGAATCAAAGACCAACGGCGACTGTTGAAAAAGTGAGTAAGGCACCATAAAAATGTATCATATTAGTTCTGATTTCCACCTCTTACTCACTATCATGACAAGGTTGCACCTGCGAGATGCAGGTAATCTCCTGTGCGCCTGTGAGATAACACTCAACACATTAAGCCTTTGAGTACATGTCACGCACAGACTGGGTTTTTACCCATGTCAAAGGAAACAGAAGATGCAGAATTCACCAGTTTAGAACAGAACTAAATTTAGAAAAGTGTGAAGTGGACCGAATCTGTCAAAAATAGAATCCGGTTAACATGAGAACACAGACTATGTTACAGAATTTTTAAAATGATAAAAGGGTCCTGAATGGAGCACTTATGCATTGCTTATTGTACATCAAGTGAAGGAAATCAATCATTAATTTAACATCTTTTAAATGTAATGTTTTATTTCTCCAATAACTGCCAGATTATTGTACAACGTTTATAACAATATAATGGACATAAATACAGTATAACATGTAGAAAAGCAGTGAATCTGTTGTGTTGGTTTGAACAACATTGTTTTTTGGTTCAGCCTGATAGTGTGCCAACTTCAGGTTGACCTGGGTTTCAACTAGAAACCAGGTAGCCCTTCCACCTTTGGGAAGATTCCATGGGAGAGTGTTAAAAATACTGTAACATTCCAGGAACGTATACATTTTCAGTCTATGCAGAGATCAATATCTGCTAGTAAACATGTTTTTCATTTATTGTGCCAGCTTCAAACACTTTAGTTATACTAAACATGGCATATTAAAGGATCCATCACCATAAACCCAACATGTGCATTCAGCCGAACAAAAGGGCCCTGCCAACTGGTTCAAATTAATCATTAATCAAGGCCTCACAAAGAGTTGTTTATTTAACTCATGTGCCGACAACGAGACACAAAGTTGAATTACAGGGCAAGTCTTTGATGTAAACAGCACTTGTTTTTCACCATTAACTCAATCTGCAAAAGTGAATATTATTCATAATTCTGGAACTATAAGGCCTAAGAACATGAAACCTAGTGTGTTTCAAAGATCACAAACTTCTGGTTAATTTTACACCACGTTTGAAGGTTATACCTTAATCAGAAGTTCTTAAAATGAGAACAGATCATAACTTTATGACGCAACATGCCAAATAGTCAAGTTGCATATCCAGCCATGCATCTGAAAGCACAGATGCCAATAATCTTGAGTTCATTGAATTATATTAGAAAAAGTATTTAGCATGTAAAGTGTTTAGGGATAGTTTTGGCCGCACTAATTTTTATCACAAGTATAGAAATGATAATCCCATAATAAAGATTGGGTAGAGAGACATTCAATAGGTGTGTCTAAATATGAAATAGGCACATGGAAGAACTTGTCTAATCACATATTGTGAAATAGTTATGACATAAGGTGGGGATTTCAGACACTTTAAATATAGTAGGGGCATAGAGGAGAGCATGCTGGCACTTAGAAGAGTTGCGGGAAAGAGCACTCCTGTTCCTATTGCATATATTAAAAAGAGAGACTAACTTAAGTTCTGTAGAAGGCAAGGTTCCTGTTCCCTGGGATGAGTCCTGTCCACAAGGAACCCTTCAGAAGGC
The DNA here is from genome assembly GCF_040938575.1 of Ambystoma mexicanum. NCBI lineage: Eukaryota > Metazoa > Chordata > Amphibia > Caudata > Ambystomatidae > Ambystoma > Ambystoma mexicanum. The sequence goes on from NC_090935.1 coordinate 1,436,420,341, forward strand.
AACCTGCTGATGATAGACTCCCCTGGGAACACAAGAGGGTTTCTCCTGGCTCATTGCATGTAAAGACTAATGAAAAGTGAGGCGATTTCACAAAAAGAAATGATGTATGCTCGCTATAATTATTTTTCTGCTAAGTCACAGAAAGCAGGTGGTTTGGGAAGATGTTACCAAAATACATACATTTAAATGAGAAATAAACAGGGCAATCACCATGCATGTACAATTAAGTGAGATGTCAATTCAATCCGACTTAAAATACCTTTCATAGTTGTGTGTTCAATGATATAGACAGCCCTTCTGTGCATTTGGTGCATCATCATATCGTTACATTTTACCCAACGTATTTTCACAGAAATAGTTCATATTGGGATGTGATATGATGATGTTGATAGCAGAGCCTAATGAAGATATGTTTGATAATGTGTAGTCCATGAAGACCATAGTGATTTAATAAGAAAGGGAGATGAGAGAAAGTTTAAAGGAGTAATTCCTATTCTAATAAAAATAGTCTGAATGTAAATCCCATATGCCCATACCCCTCATACTTAAAACTTCACATTGGAAATGCATTACTGAAGCAAGGACGGCCGTAGTTGGAAAATGGATGCCGGCTTGTATAAATATTCAATTCAATTACCTCAGAAGACTATCAGGGTTGTAGAGTCAGCAGATTCTGGAAGAAGAGCTATGTGTGCAAAACAAAGAGTCGTCGATATTGGCTTGAGATCAAGGATGCTATTTTTAAGCAATAGCTGCAAAGTATGAAGGGATGCAGACAGATAAGCCATGGATGCGCTAGCCCCCTTCATTAACCTCCTTCATCAATGCTTCATTTGAATCAAGCATTGTACCCAAGAATTTGAAAGACGCCTGGGTACTCCCGCTATTTAAAAAAAACCTCCTTAGACTCCAGTAACAGTTTAACTACAGACCCATCACAACTGTTCCATTTTTATAAAAAATTCTAGACCGTGCAGCATATCTTCAGATACAACATTACTTTGAATCTAACAACCTGCTAGGACTAAGACAATCTGGATTCAGACCAAGACATGGGACAGAGACAACGCTCCTTGACTTGAAAACACAAATTCAGACCCTAAAAGACAAGGGTAAATCAGCCTTACTTTTACTACTCAACCTCTTGACGGCATTTGACTTGGTAAACCATGAAATCCTATGTCACCTGTCATCTGCCGCACACTTTTCTGACCGAGCAAACACATGGGTAGAATCATTCCTGAGTAATAGATCCATGAGGGTCTTCGCACCATCAGCTTCTGGTTTACAGACGCCAGTGACTGGCAGAGTTCCACAGGGATCTTGTGTTTCCCCGACTCTCTACGTGTTCACCAAGCCCCTCTTTGATATACTTGATTACCTGGGAGTCACGTACACCAATTCCGCAGATGATACCCCGATACTCATCCCTTTCACAGATGACCATGTTGTAGACAGCAAGACTCATAACGACATGTACAGCACTATACAAACCTGGATGGCAAAGCATGGGTTATGTCTGAACGATGACAAGACCGAACTGCTCCTCCTTGGGTCAACAGCAAGACTGAATAAACTAGGCACAGTATTCACCTCGTTCAATATTGACAGCAACATTATTAAAGTAGCCAATGACGTGAAAACCCTAGGAATCCATATTGGCTCTGCTCCCACGTTAACGAGACAAACTAATGCCTTAGCTTCTTCCACGGCCTATACATGCAAGCTCATCATGGCTTGCAGCCCCTATCTGATGACAACTAACTGCATTTCAGTAGCAAGAGCATTAGTCTCATCAAAGCTTGAATATTGCAATGCACTCTACCTGGGCACCTCCCAACAAAACCTCAACAAATTGCAAGTTATGCAAAATAATGCCATTAGAGCTGCATACAATATTCAGAGAAAACCGCATAGCTCTGCAACTAGACAAAACATAAAATGGCTCAATATCAAGCAAAGAATAGAGCTGAAATCACTCTGACTTACCCATATAAGTGCCTCCACAACCAAGTGCCTATCTATCTGTCTAACACTCTATCATGGCACTCATCAGCACGACCCACCAGATCTGCTCAGTTGCATTGTGCTTCCATCCCACATTTTAACCAACAATGTGCAGGGGGTGTGAGCTTCCCAGTCCTTGCTGCTAAAAAATGGAATGCACTCCCTGTATCGTTATGAGAGGAACCATCCTTCTCCCTATTTCGGACTAAGAATTGGCTCATCGAGCAAGTCCCCAGCCCTCCCGCTTTATTACCTCAGTCATATTGACACTCACCAGACCCATTTACTATGTCAGCCCTTTTTCCCCGCTGTATTTATATACGTCTGCCATGTGATCCCTGTTTATCTGAATTGTACTGTAAATACCTGCTGTAATTTATGTTGTACATTCATGCACAATTGTATGTATGGTGACTATGACATTACACTATGCCTGCATCTTCGTGCCTGTGTAACTTGTACCATTAGCGCCCAGTTGAGCTTTACAAATAAATAAATACAAAATACAAATACAAATGGATGGGACATATTTCTCTCAGATTAAAGAAAAAGAAAAACATCTGCAAGAGCCAAGTATTGGACAATTAAAAGTGTATAAAGTTTATACAAGGTAGAATGAGCAAGTCTCTAGAGGTCAAGAGCAGAAATGACACCCACTATAATTCAATCAAATAGCAGTAAATAAGAGGCTAAAATTGACAAATGCGTGGTCTCTTCACATGTGACTCAGAAGTCGAAAACAAGGGCTATTCATTAAGCCTCGGATGAAGATAGTGATGTGCTTTCATTCCCTTGAATGCCCTAGAACAGAGAACAGGCTACAAGGTCAACTACATACGGGACACGTTGTCTCATGGCCTGTCTGATGAGAGTTGTTGGATTAATTGGGAAAGTAGGGAGTAATCGGACGTGATCCAAACACCTGGGTTTTGGTTTCCTTACGTGCTGCTAACCAAGACAAAAATCTATGGTTCGGTAAGAATGCCAACCAATCAGTGGGTCTAAGGGGCAATAGAAATATTCAATAAATCATTGTCAATAGGTGAGACAGATTCACATTCCACAATCGGCATAGCATCTATATCCAAAGCCTGCCTGTCAGGAAACTTAATTGGGACTACTTGTGCTGTAATTTTCCCTTGATTCACCTTTTTCAGCTTTGACTTATCTTCATTAGATGGCCGTGAAGGAGTAGAAAGAGTAGAGACATTTTCTTGAAGCTGAAGCTATAGAACGATCTCCTGATTTTTCCCTTTTTTTGGGAGAAGTTAACCCTTCCCCTATTTTAAGCAAATATCATAAAGTCTTGTTGGAGGGAATCGCTGACAGGAATAGCTGATGTAGACAAACAGGCCTCAGTTGTATCTTCTAACACTTCCAGCAATGGAATAGTTTCAATATAATCAGGAACAGAAGATGGAATCAGCTGTTAATCTGATAATTGTAGATCATTTGGGCCGTAGACCACCCATCAGGAGGAAGTGACTCAGATGACATAGAAGCCAACGACAGGACCTGAATAGAATGCGGCACAGCCTCAATCAATGATCAGTTGAGGTCAAATGACCCGGTATATATAGTGCCTTCGAATTGGGAAATGTTAGAAGAGATACCTGGTCAGAGATTTTGTTATTTAAGGACCATTACACATTTTCCAAGACCAGCAGCTTAGTGTTCATTACTGACAATTTCATCTCCAACGTAGGGATAGACAATTATGGAATTCAAAATGATCTTTGCGGGGTTCGATGTACAAAGCAGACCGAGGAATTGGTGGAAGAATCCGGCAAATCTGCATGAAGAATGGGAGAGCCAGAGAGATTCCAATCTCCTTCGTCAACTCCTGGTCATTAATCTGCAAGTCTTTTGATACAACTACATCTTTGGAATTCTTCACGCTCTGTGTGATTAGAGAAATAGACTAAGTATTACGTGCCAATAATTGATCATGCACCGGCAGATCATCCTGCGCAACCAAAGTAGTTAAATTAACCTTTTCTTGGTTACAAAATGTTTTAACTCCGTTGTTCGCAGAATGAACCTAAACCAGGGTAAATGGTAAGCCAAATCTTCCCCCACATGGGGTTCCTTTAATATGGCCAGGGGCACCCTCTGCATTGATTCATTCTATGAGTCTGAATTAAAGGTGCCCCTTAATACGTGAGGGGTTTGCATCACCTGCTCCAAAGATGAAACTTCTGCCAGCAGCCCAGAATCTGGAAAGTCATCAAAAACAATTAGTGGCTCAGTTGAATCTTGGTTGAAGGCAACCAACGGGGCTGTGAGCACAGTGCCTCACATGTACCCACATCAATACATTCGAAGGATTTAAATACGCTCGAGTATCCGGGGTCTTAAGGCCAGTATGAAGCCGATTACTTGCCGAAGCCTGGGTCATTGACAATAGATCTTTGGGCTTCCCTGATTGTAAGGTCAAATCCCTTGAAACACCTGCTCCCCTGGGCATTTTAGATTTAAGAGGTGTAGGCATATGACATCTGGTAGCCCAACAAACGAGGATAACAAGACTATAGAAAAGAACACGAGCATGTAATAAAATCAAAGGATCGATCCACTCACCATCTGCCTCCGCCTCGCCGCCAAACAGCACTCAGTGTGCATCTGTAAGGCGCCGTTGTTTTGGAGCGCTTCCTGTTGAAAATGGGCCGGTGTCAGCTCAGCCAATGATTCCAAGTGTAGGCAGCAAAATCCTTGGTAAAACCAAACAGCGTCCAATAAAAGTGCACTCCGCCCTTTCCTTTCAGGGCTGGTTCTTCATTCGCTGCCTCTCCACCGCTTTGGCACCCCTGTGCTGGTTCTGGACTCTCCCTGCTTCCCATCGCCTTCCATTTGTAAAGCACCCAGAAATGAGATTGCTAGTGTCCTTCTTTGTCTTTTGTAAAGGGCTTTTGTTCAAACTCCTTCTGCTATCTATGTGTGTTTCGTTGGTCCAGCAGACAGGCGCAGCGCCTCACAAATAGAGTCTGATCTCATGGGATGCTTAGTGCAGCAAGTGGCGTTAAAGGTCTGTTTTAACATGAAGAAAAGGAACCACATCTGCTTGAAGAATAGTTTTATTTCATATATCTTACGCAAATGCAGGTACAATCGTGGTTTTTCTCGTTCTAATAAAAATGTGGTGATGTTTTATAGCCTGTCATGATAGAGTCGTCTAAATTCTAAGAGCTGCAATCATTGTGTTCGCCATATTAACCACTTGTGGTAGTCAATGTATGAAGACTTGCTGAGTCAGCTGACCGGTGAGTCTGACCCATAATGCACAACACTGCCCTGTCTCCAGGGTGAGCATGTTTTGCTTGATCCAGGCTGTGCCAAGGAATGGATAGTGACTCTAGGGTTTCCCTTGAGAATCCACTTATTAGAGCAGCCTTCGTCAGCAGCGATGAAGGGCGCTTCTTTCCTGCTGCTGCATAGGTGTCGTCGTGTAAGCAGCAGCAGGTTAGAATCATTCACTTTATAAAGCCTCAGGTTCCCAAGCTTCTTTCTCCTATATCTATCAAGCCATATATCTGGCCTGCTTACATCTTTGACTTATGAAAATGATTTGTGAACCCTAAAAATGTCTGCTTGTCCCTTTGCTTATGATGCCTCGATGGTGCAGAGGGAGACTAGTAGCCAAGATTGTCTCAACGAGTGCGGCCTGATGCTAATGTAGTTGGTTGGACCCTCCGCAGTGACATTAACATCTGTAAGTGGAAATCACAAGGCACCACGCTGGCCCACGAGTCCCCAATTCTTGCCCATTGCAAGTCGGAGAGGGGTGCAAAATGGCGCTTTTCCTGGGATGCCAAAAACTCCTAACAGCCTGGTCTTGACAGGCAAGGCAAGGCATTGTGCTTATTCTGAAGGAATTTTAATCCAGCTAATGCCTGAGATTATCCCACCATCCCTCTCGTGTACGAGAAGATGGGTGGGACTGGGACATGCCGATGCTTAATTTCCCTGATCTGCAGTGCTTAATTTGTAAACAAGATAAAATATATAAGTATCGGGCTGAAACATTTTCTAACACGCCCAGGAAGACAGGGCCCCGCCCACTGTTGCCACGTCTGCTCCCCATGGTGTCAACATATACGGGGTTAAAGCCGCAACTCCCACCGGCTTATTGTGGTTGACGGATGTACTCACTACGGCAAATGTGTGATTTACAAATACTAATCAACATACACATAAAATAACATACTTGTTGTGTCTTGACATGAGCGTGTCTTGATACGAGAGACATGTTGAAGTACGTCTTTAAACACAATCATTTACATTTTGCTCTGATACTATAGGTGTTTATTATGTGACTGGCAGTTCAAATAATAAGGCTGCCGAAACACCACATCACAATCAGACTGCGTCAGAGGCAATAGGCGCCAGGGCTCAGGAATAAAATAAGCACTGCTCATTCGATGTCCCCGATGAACGCCTCTCAGAGCAGAAGAGGCTCGGAGAACATATATACGAACCGCATTTGGAAATCTACTCCACACGCCTGCCTTGCACTGCAGCACCTCCTTGGGCCGGGTGCTATGCTGGCCTTGCGCGTGCACTCAAGGCGTCAGGAGTAAGGACCCAAAGGAGGAGTTCCCATTGAACCACAGCACAGCACATGTAACGCCCCCCTCAGGGGTCTGCGAAGGACGTGGTAATGTGTCCCCATTTCAGGAAGCATTCCTGCACTTTTCATAAGAAACCGCTACAGGCGCGCGAGATGGCGGAAACGGTGGTTTCTTTGCAAGCCTGGCAGGATGTCAAGCTATCTCTTTAATCAGTGGAAAGCTATGCCCGGGAGGTTTCGAGAAGTGTGCGAAATGCGTGTGGTCTGGAAGGAGAAAAGATGAACAGCTGTCAGCCCCTGTGCTCCACACATGCTGCTTACAAGCAAGGTGGACGCCAAAGGCACAACCCATGTTGCAGAGAGCAAAAGGTGATATGTTTGCATAGCTACATTAATAGATGCTCATAAATCCCACCAAACTCATTCATAAGAGGAATATATGCGCACCTCGCAAGGGCCTCTCTGAGGTTTGAAACGGTCAAATACGAAAAGTATACACAAATGGCTAATTTTGGGTCACACACCTTAGTACCGCCAAATCATATGAATGGGGAATTGGAACACGTTCCTAATTCATATTGCCCATCGTTCCCACTCTCGAATCGGTGTTGCGCATCTCACTGCCTCGCGAGATTAAAGAAATCTGCTTCAGAGACTGGGTATTGTGACGGGCTGGTAGAACGACGCCCTATCACTGTGTTTCGACAACAAATAGGAAGTGTTAAGGGTGTTATTAAACAAGTGCTTAACAAAACATGAGTTGTTTGCCAACCTCAATAACTAAGGTGTCAGGACGATAGCCCCAAGCGTCAGGGGAGAGCATGAGTGAGGAACAGTATAGATTCGGAACCAGGGATACCAACAGTACCACGACTCTCCGTTTTGCTCCAATGGGGTCCTTTGAATCTGTGCACAATGTTCCACAGCTCTTCAAATCAAAATGTCAGTGCCAGTGCAAACTAAAAGTTCCATGGGAAATATTGTGCAAACTCAATAGAGGGTTCACAGAGACCATCGCTGCCAATTTTGGGCCTTCCGGGGAGAGGAGGGTTTCATCTTCTGACCCTCTTCTAGTACCGTGGGATATCCCCAGCCATGGGCCCTTGGATCCTGGGCAGATGGGTGTTTCTGGGGTCTTCCTCATAGATATCAGACTTTTGGCAGGTGGTTTGCATCTGGAGACCACACTAGATTTCCTGGCAAAGCAGAGTGCAAGGTTAGTATTTGTGAGATGGTTGGTTGAACCCTTATGGGGTTTGGTGGGAAAGTATGGCTTTACTTTCGACTTGCACCCACTTCTCTCCTATTTCTTCTCCCACAAGCTTGCAAATGTCTCGGCTGTCCCAAAACTATCCCCCCAACTCTCTGGCATGTTGGTGTGGTCACATAACGCCTCCTACCTCTTTACTCTCTCCTCGGCCAAAGTTGTGCTTTGGATCTTTCCCGTCCTCCTTAGGGGTGTGGTCTCCGTCCCCTGCCTAAAATGGACTGGCTCTATCCCTTTCTAGTAGCCCAATATCCACCTGCAGCTCCCAAAGGTATCCATTTTCCTTCTCCTGCGGAGATTGTACTCTCCTTGGACAGTAACCTCCTTTCTCCCCAAAATCTAGTCTGCAATTTCTTTCTGTTCTTCAATATCCTTCTCTCCTTCGCGCTTCCTCTCCGCTTCAAAGTGTCTCCACACTTCAATGTCGCCCTCGTTCTCTCTGACAGGTTCTCCTTCCTTTACCACAACAGACGATCTCTCTTCCTATCTCCCTCCTTTGCAATATCCTCTGTTTCCCCAGGCAGATCTACCTCTTACAACCCTACCTCACCCCATCATTACAATATGAGAATCCTCTCTTTCTCTTTCTGGGTGGCATGCCACTTGGTCCTCTCTAAACCAATATGTTCCTCCTATTCCAACAAAACAGAATATTCAATGGTTCTAATGTTAAGATTTTCCCTCCTTACTGCCCCAAGCATCTCTAACCTCACTAATTACCGGATATGGGTTCACTTCAATGTCGCCCTCGTTCTCTCTGACAGGTTCTCCTTCCTTTACCACAACAGACGATCTCTCTTCCTATCTCCCTCCTTTGCAATATCCTCTGTTTCCCCAGGCAGATCTACCTCTTACAACCCTACCTCACCCCATCATTACAATATGAGAATCCTCTCTTTCTCTTTCTGGGTGGCATGCCACTTGGTCCTCTCTAAACCAATATGTTCCTCCTATTCCAACAAAACAGAATATTCAATGGTTCTAATGTTAAGATTTTCCCTCCTTACTGCCCCAAGCATCTCTAACCTCACTAATTACCGGATATGGGTTGTTTGACTGAAAATAAATGGCCTACTGCTGAATTCACCTATTTTCTGGTCGAATTCATTTTGACCTACTGTGGTGGGAGACACCGCACCGGCCCCCATAATGTTGGGGGAGACCCCTACAACGCCCTTAACTTCCCCCCAACTTAACCTATTTGCTTAAACCACCACACATCTATTTTTTAATTAAAATGCACCAAATGACCTACCGAATTCGCCCAAAAAAATGCACCAATTCAGAGTAGGACAATTTGGCATTAGATCAAATTAGGAAATACCCTATTCACCAGCTCCTCCTTCCAGGCCTCCAACCTGAAGCTTTGCACGCTCCATGTTAAAGTGGCATCATGTTTGTATACATATTATAAATGCAAACAAAAAGCAGTTCTACAATCGTACTCGCCAATGAAAGGCCTTAACTATAATTTATAATGATACCAATTTAATGTTTTTATATTGCGCTTCACACCGGATTCATTCTGCTTTTAATAACTGAAATAATAGGTGTTATTAACAAATATTTCATGGTACTCAATGTATTGATCTTGGAAGGATAAAGATCTAAGTCAGCCCTTTTAAGAAATGTAACCTGTATCCTGCAGGCTGAGCACTGTTATCAGAGGCAAGCATTTAACTCGCCGAGCTAGGATATCATGACTTTACATCTCACTTGTAATAAGCACATCCCTTGGCTGTCCCACTGTAATAACCCATTTCAGCTGGATATGTACTCCACAAGGTCTCCTGGCAGTTCCAAGCACCAGTACTTGACAACAAGACTCACTGATAGTGAGAGATGGCGTTAGGCTGCAAAATGGGTTTGACTACAGATCAGGAGGATCGCTTTGTAGCAGCGATGTAAGTTCCTTCATTAAAAAAGGACAGACATGACTCAAGAAAAAACAAAGAAAGGGAAATAGAACAACAGTAGAGAAGAAGGATATCTGAACCAGAAGTTCAGAGACAAAGAAAGAAGACATAACTTTAAAAGAAGTAGAATGGAGATACAAATGGAAACAGAACACAGAAGTAGCAAAACAGGGAAAAGTAAGGGGGATGAGACAGATTAAATGGATAAAGAAAGCTGCTGAACAGAATAAAAGGAGAGGAAAGAAAAAGGTTAGGGAGACAAAAAGCCTCTCATAAATAACCCCAATTGTATCTAAAACAGATAATCCAAGTCATGTTGTAGCTCTTCATGGAGGCGCTATCTACATACAGCTACTCGGCTTGGTGGGCCACATGCCTATTTACAGTCACAGAACTCCTCTGCAAATTGCAAAATCCTCAGACTATTTGGTGGCACTTGATCCCAAACAACATTTTGATCATCAATCTCTTTATTACGTTACAAAGTAATTTTCACAGTACATGTTACCGAAAAAAATCTCCGAGAGCTGGGGGTGGGGGTTGGGGGGGGTACACTTACTAGGATAAGGGAATGTCCCAGCAAACATAGGAGGAGGGCCTGTCTGGCATGCATGGATCAAACAGTGGATGGCATGGGATGAAATAATACATTGTGGTGGTTTACGGATTCTCCTGGCCTTCCAATGATGATGGTTCAATCAAATGACTAAGCCCCAGTTGATCCTAAAGGCCCACATTCTTTTGAGGTATGAGATGGGGTGAATTCATGAAGGACCTCCGGGTGCTTGCTAAGACTCAAAAAGGAACAGTTATCCTGAAAAAGTTGGGATGAAAAACTCATTAGGTATCAGGATTTACCCTGAAAGACTGCTTGACATTGTCTGGATTGCTTGGACAAATTGGCAGTCACAGGTTGATGGTGCCCAGCTCGCTTCTTGGGTAAACCCACAGTGCCAAGGATGAAGTGCCCAGCCTCCTGCTTCTCATTATCAGGAATATAGCACACAGTGCGCTTCTAGACTTCTCCTTCTTGATATCCGGTTTGTTCTTGGGACAGTTATTTCCCCCCTCTAGCTGCAGGCCTTGCTCCTTAGCTTTCAGGCATGAATGCAACACTCCCCTACCAGCCAGCAAGCATTTATTTTCTCTCACAATGCCTTTTTGGGGCTACCTTACCAACAGCAATGTCTTCCATCCATACCAAGATATTACCGTGAGCATACCAGCAAGTGTTTCGTCCCCCCAGCTGCATTGTAAGGCTGTAAAATGATCAACCACCAGCATGAGGTTGCCACCCTGGACTCGAACCTCCAGCAGCCTCTGCATTTTTATTCTTGATCTCTGCCCTGTGCCAGGGTCTAAGATTTCACTCAAAGCTTGCAGTTTCCTTTTCTCAGTCCTACTCTACTGTTTTCTTGAAAGAGCTAAGTAGCCCTCAACGGGAGTCTGGGCTCACCATCTCTTTGTTGCCCTTAGTGCCACATCCTCCTTCCTGGATTGACGTTCTGACTGTACCATATCCTGCTCTAATCTGAGGCCTTATACAGGGCAGTGAACAACTCCTATTAGCGAATAATTGCTGGGATTGGCCCTGTTCTGTCTCCCTGCAAACTGGCTCTTCCCTGTGTTCACCTCCTCCCTATTAGGTATTTCCTTTCTCCCAACACAAGTACTGAAGTGTTGGTCCGCAGTCTTTCCTCCTTTAAGAGTGGTTGCCTGCATTCCGCTCATGGTGCTGACTGATGATTTAACACACTGGTCCGCCATTTTGAAGTCAGGTGCAAATGGTTTCCTGATTGTGAGAGTCTGCACAGTGCCGCTGGATTCTGGAGCTGCCCCTGACTGCATTGGTGAGCCGAGTTAAGCAATGAACAATGGGGCTCGTTGCAGCCCGTGTGCCGAGACTTTGTGTTTCCATTGGCAGATGTCTTTATTGAAATTCCCAATGGTGGGGAGCCAGCTGGTGAGGCGGGCCCCTGTGGACAGGACCCCGTTAAAGGATCCTGCTTGTCTTAGCATGTGTGGGCTTGGATGGGCCTGGCCCCGCTGCCAAGTCCGCAAGGAGTCTCTGACCTCCATCCTGCCAATTACTTCTCCTTTGGCAGGTAAGTCAATCCCCTCCCCTTCCTTCCGCTCCACTGCTCCTGCTTCCTTCGTCCATGCCTCGTCCCATAGCCCCCTGTCATATGTCCCCTCTGAACTGGAGCCGTCACCCATGGCTGGCTCGCCTCTGCCTTTCTATAGCCCTTCTCGTGTCACCGTCTCTGCCTCTCCTTTGCCCGTTGCCTGGCACAGCCATCCCACGTCCTTCCCCATACCCCCTCCTATTGTCTCTCTAATCCTCATGCCTGTCCTGCCGTTGGCCCCCGGCAGGCAATGCTGGTTGCCTTCTTCCTATACTAGACTTGGCCGCCAGTTTTTACAGTTCATGGTTCTCGTCTATTCAGTGGGCTCCCTCCTGCCTTTAGCAGCCCTCACCCACTATTGAGTCTCACCTCGTTTTACTCTCATTCTCTGTGCCCCCCGTCTCCTCTTGGTCTGTTCCCCTTCCTGTACTGTCTGCTGCTCCTTCTCGCACTTGACTTGCACCCTGCTGTTGCCTCATCTTACCTCTGGCAATCCACTGACTGACTTTGCATCCTACTGTGTTGTAATTTACCATTTGCAACCTGATTGACTTTGCATCCGTGTAATGTTGCATTTTGCCTACCTAAAACCAAGGAGTGTTTTTTTACCCAGAGGCTTGGCTTCCCGGCCATAGTTCTTTCATACCTGCCTTGCCATTATTGCATTCTGGCCCCAGAGGCGAGGCAGTCTTTGCTGCATTTACCATCCTTGCCAATATTGTTTCTCTCATTCGCATTCGCTTGCCCATATCCCTGATGTAGCCCCTCATCCCTTGAGACGCAGCTTTTCCAGGTTACAGACACTCGCACCTGCTTCTCACAATTGGATACTGGTCTCCTCCTTTATTGCAGTTAACCTACATGTTCCTTTGTTTAACTTGTTTTCTTTGTAATGTTCCTCTCACCCCCCATGTTCAGCACTTGCACGTTCCAAATAGTGTCACAATGTAGTCAGAATGCTTTGTCTTCTTAACCTCTACCCCCTCCTGCACCGTCTCTCGCCTCCTCCGCCCTTCCCCCGACCCTCTACTCATGCTTTATCAATTGCACGTTCCGAATGTTTTAAGACATTTTAAGAACGTTTTTTTTGTTTTATCCCCTGTTCCTCTTTCTTACCACCCCTTTGTCTTGATGCTGTATAGTGCACATTACAAATAACCAATAAATAAGTACTGATGACCCTTTAGAAATGGCTAGTGTGGTTTCTGGCCCTTTTATCAGACACTCATTGCGAGAAACAAAGAATGAACAGATTATCCAATCTTGTTTCAGCATGATGCTGCAGGGACAACACCAGAGGAAAAGGAAAGGGAAGATGAAATCTTGTGGAGCGAGCTCGAGGGGGGATGTCGTACTGGACGGGCAAGTCAAGCAGCAACCCGACACAAGAGGAGTCTGGTGCAGAGGAACCAGGCAGGCCACAGAAGGCTGTTAGCTCCAAACTGGTGTGGAACCAGTTGGGCTCGAGCAAGAGAATGGAGAAGCAATGTCCAAACCAAAAGTGTTTGACCAGCACCCGCAGTCCACGGCGCTGAAGAACCTGCAAGCGTACGCCCTAAGAGGAGGCCTACACGACACACCGACATGGGGATCCCAGAAAGAGGCATCTTCCTAGGATCCCCATGTCCGATTTGGGAGAAAGGTGTCATGACCCGGGTGGCAACCCAACTAGAGGTGGGCTCAAAGTCAATGAAAGGGGTATATGACCAATCCAAGAAGCAAGTCTACAAGGTGTCAAGAGATACATATGACCCTAAGAGATGAAACCATACTTCAGAGAAGAGGAATCACAATTCAATTGGCATAGTCAAAGAGTGTTATACAAGGAAATGAGAACGACTTTAAAGACATTCTTATTGGAACCCTCCAGCCAGGCAGAAGGCCTGGAAACTTCCAGAGAGACATTTGGGTGGGGATCAGAAGCCAACCATCATTTCAGCTATTGAAAAAGAAACCCTTTAGAGAACTATTCTGGTCAACTTCATGTTAGTCCTTTTCATTATTGGTAGGGTCAGCACTTAGGTTAGAACAGCCTTTGGGACAGAGGACTGTCCTAGATTTGTAAGACATACTGACAAGCACCATTTATTCTTCTGTTTTCTTTTTAGATAGGGCCAAGATACACTTTAGCGATATGTCAAGAATAGTCCTTCTTCTGAATTTAATAAAAATAGAAGTTTCAATCCTGAGCTATTGCCCGCCTCCTCAGGCTGACTTACCACAATGTGGTAAGCTAGGGTAAACATGTCAGCTAGGGTCATTCTTCATCCTCCTTTTGGCTCTCATATGACCCCACTCTTCCGCCTAATACACTGACTTCCGGTGGAGAAACGTGTTTTACTCAAGTCTCTATGTATTGTGCACAGAGCGTTTTATAAAATCGGAGCTGAATATATTCAGGCCAAATTCTTTCCCTATATTCCTGCTAGGGTATTGCGCTCCCAGTCTTTTCTGACAATTCAGATTCCATCTGTTAAGCGCTCTCGTGTAGGGGGTTGAACCTTCTCTGTGCCTGCCGCAAAAGCTTGGAACTCCCTCCCCCGTGCTCTGCGAGCTGTGACGCTTCATCTATCCTTTCATCGTTTACTAAAGACTCGCACGTTTTAGGTTTGCCCGCTCTGTCACGCTTTTCTAGTTTGGGCCAGATGGTTTGTAGCGCCAAGATGCCTTTGGGTGTATGCTCCGCTTTAGAAATGCACTTAACATAACAATGTGTATGGATGTGAAAATTAGGGTTCACTTCCCCTCTAAGTCTTTAAAACAGTGTGTGTCAGACCTCCATTAGTAGCGCTCTCATCTCTGGTTAGAAGGCACATAAAGCTGGCCACTGGGGCGCGACTTTAGGAAATCCTCTGTATACCTCCTTTGGATATCACATTACATTATTAGTGGGTATATACCCGCCCGAGGGACCCTAATCTTTGAAGATGGTGTGTCTAAAGTGATTTAATCATGATGATGTTCATATTGTGACTTTAAAATAGGTCTATTATAATTCTAAAATTGTGGCAAAAGAACTGGTCAATTATATTGTAATTGTCTGCTGTTGACATCGGAACTGGCCAATTATATTATACATTGCTAAATGCAATGTCAGTGAAGACTTACTGGCACAAAGCAAAAGCTCATTGGCAACAGCTGCAGCATTTGATGACCTAATCTTCACTCTGACGAAAATGTAGAATAATGTGCCTCCATAAAGTACAATTTGAGTATACTATGAGTCACGTTGGAGTTCTGTGACAGCACAAAGTGCTTGCATCCCACACCACCTCTGTGGCATACAGTCAGAGACGCCACCAAGGGGTGGCCAACGGGGGCCATGGCCACCCCTATAAAAATGCTGACACCCACCCATCCCCCACTGACCCACTTGCCTCTTAGAGTCAATGAATGCCCGCCACCCCAAGATTTCCAGTGACTTCCTCAGGTCACCCCTATGAAAAATGTCTGGGGGCGCCACTGCATACAGTGTGCTTCTACTTCACAGAAGCCTCCAGCCTTTGCATGGTGCATGCATGTTTCTCATTATAGCCAAGATGCAACTTCACTACACACCTGCAGTTAGAAAAGGACATCACTACCAACTGTAATAACTAATTTTAGATGCTCAGCACGCTGAAATGGCACAGAGCAGACATCCAGCTGCCTCTCAAGCATGTACAGCCTTCTCAGCGTTTAAGACCACTTCCTTCTGAGCTATCCGGACAATACATAGCCATTAATTGATAAGGAAGCATTAACAGTAGTATGCTTAATGTGTGCACTGCTGGGGTTGTGTACCGTATTGTTGTAAACTACCTGCATGTTTTCAGTTTTTGTAATGCATTTTTTGTAATGCATTTCCATTAAATCTGCTCACAGCAGTTACAATCCATTACAAACTGTGTTTTTGTGTTTCATGTTGCCAACCAGAACATATTCTACTTGTATACTGCATAGGAACAATTGAGTTCGTCCTGTATCAGCCTGAGTTCAAGATGTACTGAAAAAAATAAAATACTCCCTACTATATGTAAAAAGGAGTTCTACGACCTTACAAAGAACTCGGCCTTAGGCCTCATATTTCGTTTTGGCTATTAGGTAGCACTGAACGAGCTATCTATAAAGCCAAAACTATTGTCATTCAAATAAGCGCTTTAACATGAGAGCTCGAAACAGGGGCTTTGGATGCAGGTTTGTTGTAATGCTTTTCAATGCAGGTTGGCATATGAGGATGGAGACATGATTGTTTGACTATGTGTCCCACCCATTTAATGCCCATTGCTAAGTGAAATCTACTGGGATTTCGTCCCGTCCCACCCATCTGCACCCACAACACACCTCTTTTTGCACTCTTTGGCTGAATTTCTATACTGTGTGGTGGATTGGTCAGCCATTTCTCCTTCCAAAATGGCAGCTGCCATGTTTTAATGTTATAAAAAAGTTATTTGACTTGATAGATGCTTCTAAAAGTATTTACTGCATCTTTTCAGTTATGTTACATATTGTAATGTATTTTGTATTTCAAATAAACATGTTACTGTTAGAGTTACGTTTTGTTTTAAAATGGCTATGAAAATGTCCATGGCCTTACTTAAGGGTGTTTGGTCTAGTGTTTTCTGATGGAAGCAGTACCCGATTGGGTGCAAAGTATGCTAGTCATGTGATTGGCTCTAGAGTACTTGTTTGTTTCCCAAGACAGCAAATGAGCCATTTTATTTCAGCATGGAAAAAGAAACATAAGGCTGTTTATTGTGTTTTTATTTATAAAATGCACACTTGTAAAGTTGGCCAGCCTATCTTACAATGCAAACTGTTACCACATCCGAGATATCCTTGTGTAAGGTAGAAAAAAGTAATTCAGTTTGCACTGCTCCTGTCTCCTGTAAAGCCGTGCATGTTCAGCTCTCTGTTTTATTTCCAGATACCGACTTCTTAACACCGGCATACTTCCCATGTATGCTGCAGCACCACCGACAGCTTTTTTTGAATATACAATGTTTTGATACATGAGGCATTTCCTTTCCTCTGTGTTGGCTTTAGGTTTATACGGGCTAATTAGGCTTAGCGGCATCCACCGCACAATGTATTTCTGATTTTACCCTGTGGAATCACAGTGATAGATTATATAAGGGTGTGTTGATTAATGACATTAGAACTGTTTCTTGTTTTTTTTGGAATTGCTCCAATACGCCGTCTGCGACCGCTCCCACTATGAGAGGGTCTAGTTTCTCTTACGGCCTAGACCACCTGATCACCTGATCACTCAACGCCTGTGGCCATGCTTCTCTATTTAGAGCGCTCTATAGATGCTCTCTCTGGTAGCAACATGAGTCTGCAAAAATGTTTTCTCTGCATATCGACTGAGCAGTTGGGTGTTTTTGCTGCGCTGTGGATTCTGGAGAATCCGATGCAGCTGTTATTAGCCTGGCGTATAGCTCCCATGTAATTCAGAGTGTTCCTATCTTGTTTTGCGATCATGCTCCCTTCCTACCACGCCACAGCAAAGCAAGTTTTTTTTTCTTTGACCACGTTGCACCGATCTGCTGTTCAACGTAACTATGTGATTGCATATTGTGTATTATATTTCCCTCTAGCAGCACACAGCATCTAACTGCTGCCCATGCACTTCTGGTCGTAGATGCTCTAACCTCCTACATATTTTACAAATGGTCGGCACAGCAACTAAGTGTTGCCTTGCTAAGGTATTGCAGACCTAGCAGTCTGCATTGATTCTATTCATGTTAGCACAACGCAGCAGCTTCTCTGTTCTATTTGTTTATAGCTTTACTTCTAGGCTGCCATGATTATCGCCATTAGTCGCATTACCTTCTTTGCCACTTTTGTCCTCTCTCAAAAGTGCCACCATTAAAGGAGTCTATTGCACCTGTCCTCCATAGTCACCCACCCTACCCCAGCTCTCTACCCCTACCCATTGTAACCCTCTGTTTACCCGCACCATGCCCCCACTCTCTACCCTGACCTACCCTACACCGACTCACACACCCTTCCCCCACTGTCTCTACCCTTACCCGCCCTTCCGGCTTTGTATATCCACCCTACACCAACTCTCTCTACCCCTGCCCTATGCCCAATCCCTCTATACCCATCCACTCTACCACCTCTCTCACTACACCTACCCAACTACCTTTACCCCGCTCTCTCTACCCCCACCCACCCTAGCTCCACTCTCGCTAGCTCTGCCCTGAAGCCACTCTCGCTAGCCCTACCCTATCGCCACTCTCTTCCCCACCCACCAACCCTACCTCCACTCTGCCCTCACCCACGCACCCTACCTCCACTCTCTATGCCCCACCCACCTGCCTGACCTCCACTCTCTCTATGCCCCCACCCACCCGACCTCCACTCTCTCTCTCTCTCCACCCCAACCCTACTCCCTCGCTCTATTCAACACTACCTCCTCTCTTTACCCCCACCACACACCCTACCCCCATCTCTCTAGCCTCACCGACCCTACAGCCTTTATTCCTCCATACACCCAGTCTACTCCCTCTGTTCCCCCACCACCTTACCCCCTCTCCCTATCTCTCATACTCTCTATTTATTTCTTACCCGCTCACTCTTTCTTGTTCAGATTTCCTCTTGCTCATCATTGATGGCTCCCTCTATCAATGGCTTACTCCCTTGCTCTCTATCCCTCATCATTCTATTGCACCCCTTCTCGCATCCGCCGTTGACATGTTGTACACTCCTCCTTGCACCCTGATGCGTGTAAATACAAAATGCAAACAACAGTATTAAAATCCCAAACTATTGGCATTGCCAATGCTTGTTTCTATTTGGTCACAGATCTCCTCAGTGACTTCCAACATCCTCATAAAATATGGCAGTGGCTACTTTATCCCATACAAAATGTATAGTTTTGGGTACACTGTAATACATATTCTTTAATTTTGCACAAAACAATGTTTGTATTTGTTAAATGGACTCATTGCATAAAGATGCAACATAAAAAATACAAAGGGGGAGTTTTCATTATGAGAAAGAGCAAAAACAGAAGATGCTGTGGTGTCTTGTGGCTGTAATTGTACTGGAGGTTTTAGTAAGCAATGTTGGCATGGTGTGGATGTCTATTGAATGGTAGTGACAGTTGATGGGGACCTTGGTGCTGGACACAGGCTGTCACCGCCTCTTCAATAAAGAAATACTAACTTTGTGGATAGAGTGTCGTTCCTTCAATCTGCACTTCAGATTTTAAGAGAGAAAAATGTTGCAGAAAAGAAAACATCACAGAAGGTACAGCAAACCACAACCATTTGGGGATTGTACCCTAGGTATTGTATAAAACCGGTCAAAGATCAAGCAAGCAGGGGAGTGTAAGGGTGCAGAAGGAGGAGACTGACACACAGGTTGCATAGTAATTGCTATAGACCTATTTGGTAGGAAAATAAAAATAAAACCTGTCTTTCCCCATATTAATGGGTCTGTCAGGATGTTTTAGTAACTTAAAGAGTCCACTGTCCTGCGTCAAAATGTCCCTATCTCCGTCCCTTGCACTTATAACTAAACTAATCAGTTGTACCAAATTTCTTGGTCCAGGAGAGTCCCTCCTCCTGGACCCGGTGGCACAGTTCTGGTTGGACGTTCCCAACTGTTGGAATGTCTCCCTTCCCCTGGTTTTTGTGCATCACAAACAAACAAAAGGGTTGCAGATTCTTCATCACTGTGCATTAGAAAGTTCACTATTTTGCATTCCAAGGGGAATGACTCCCTTCCCTGGATCACAGATTTGATTCTCCTTGTGGGCTCAATTGCCAGGAGAATGACTCCCTTCTTCTGGCCTTCTTTGGCTTTGATCTCAAAGTTCACAACACCAGGGGTGTGACAGGGAATGACTCCCTTTCCCTGGCTTTTCTCAGGCCTACTACCACAGTTCACAACACCAGGGGCAATGTCTCCCATCCCTTGGCCTTTAATATACGTATAGCCGTTGGCTTTGTATATAGAACATATATTTACATGCAGAAAACATTTTTCATCATCATGTTATCCCGCTTAAAACAATAAATGGCATATCTTATCACATCTTAAAAATAATAAAAATAATAGTACCATTATCACAATCAATAAAATCAGGCAGGAACATTACTGGCTATAGGCCATAGCAATTGTGATAAAATATATTTTAAAAATCGTGCAAAATCAATCCAACGTTCCTACTCACTATACGATAAACATTTAAAAATCGTCAATTTCCATATAAACTGTCACCATAAAATAGATGAGATTAATATCATCGCCTTTAAAATAAAACCATATCCACGATACATCTCTGACATCCACTTTATTATCATAGGACTTCAGAAAAGAATCACGGATTTTGGTCAAGCTCTCACAATAGACGAACAAGTGTTTGAGCGTCTCTTGTTCCTCGCAACCACATAAACGTCAAAGTCGGTCATGTTGAGCTCTGCCTATTCTTGACCCTATTACATCTAATACTTCGCAACAATTGAATTTCATTAACAGATTGAGATGAAAAATATAGGGCTCTGGATAGGCTGTTATATACAGGGGCCTCATAATTGGTAATTGGCAATATTGTCCCAAAACAAATATGGAACGCTTCACAAATTTGCATGTCATGCTGGTGCAGGGGCACATGCTAATCTGTATCGTTCCAATTTTAGTATATGTGCATTTTCCCTTTCCCTAGCCCTTTTTCTACACTCAATTTCACAGTTCACAACACCAGGGGGAATGACTCGCGTCCCTTGGCTTCTTGAACACTGAGTTTCACAGTTCAATCCTCTACTGGTTTGTTCTGACACACCTGGTACACACCCCTGCCAGGTACTTCTCAGAGAAAGATAGCTTATACTAGTCTACCGTTGTGGATGTGGGTCCCGGACCCGTATCTCTATACTATGTGGATTTGGTATCAGGTAATATTATCCCCACCAAAAATATTGCTGTATATATGGTTGTCGGGAATACCATAGGCAATATCTTTTTGGGGGATATATTGTGGGGATGTCCCCCCGCACATTTAAAAATAATGCAGGAGTTGCGGGGGTGTCCCCCACAGGGTGGATGCCTCAATATCGCTGCAAAAATATGGCAATATTTTTGTATCGCAATATTTGTGCAGGGATGGAACCGTGGATCAGGCAGGCCTGGGTTGCTTCCCTTCCAGGTACTGCCACTGAGAAATAGACTTGCATTATGTTTCAGTTCTCTGGTACTTGACCCTTCCCTGGTGGTCAGTAGCTCTGCTTTGCTCCCAGTACAAGGGGCACTCCCTCTAATTCTCTCTGAGCTTGTGGGCGGGCAGCAGACGCTTCACTGGTGGCCAGTGGTATTACTGTTCCCACTGGGATGAGGGATTCTATCCCTGAGGCTATGCTCGACTCTCGACTCTCCACCCTGCCAGGTCTGCCGCATTTCCCGTTACCTGTTTCCTTAACAGGACGTGTCACAGGCTCTTCCACGGTTCGTGGTTCTTCCCGCCAGCCTCTTCAGTTCTCTTCTGCTCCGACTGGCTTTCTCCAACGGCTCCTCGAGCCCTGCTTCTTCGACATTGGCAATGTCTTGCCCTCTCGCTCCCCACTCAGGAACAATACCTGTTTGGACCCGGTAGTCCACCTCATAACAGGTGCGGGACTGACACTCCTTCGGCGGTCCCGTTAGGACTCGGTCTACTGCCGACTCCTCAGCTACTTCATCGCCAGCAACGTCTCACCTTCTCGCTTGCTCCGCCCGGTTCGAACCTCCTGGATAGCAGACACAGACTCCTGATTTTCTGTGGTATTAGACACTGGGTACTTCTTCAGTTTCCTTCCATGTTGTTAGTGGCTCTGTGGTAATCCTCATGCATCTCTTGAGCCGCCACCTCGTCTCAGTGCTTTTAGTTTAGTCAGTTTTCCATGCCCGGCAGCAATACCCGAGTTTATTATTAGCAGGTGTTAGAGTTTCAGGTTTACAAATGTACATGGAAGTGTTGGGCAAGGCACTGGGGTCTACATAGGAGGGAGGTGTGTAAGATGCTGGGTGAGGGATGTTATACTCATTCTCCCTAGATAGTCGTCCTTGTCCCTAGAGCGAGAGTCTATCTCCATGAGGTCCTCCCGCTGAGTACTACCCCCAGGGGGACTATCGGGTAGCGGCCTCACCTCCCTGGCCTCATGGGAAGGGGCTCCATCTCGGGGAGAAGAGACGACATCTAAGGATTCCTCACAGGAGGAATTGGGCCAGAACAAGACAGACCTGCACTCTGGCAACAACTGCCTTGCTGCTGGAATGCAGTTTTCTTAAGGAAATGATCCAACCCTGCAAAACCCCCCTGATGAGGAAGCTCTGTGCCCCTGACTAATTCATCCCGTGTGAGCACTCATAGTAAGGAGTGATATACAATTGAATGCCAAACTGCTTACTAGGGAATTCAAAGCCTGAATAGTGAAATGGAACAACTGAGTAAATATAGCTCCTACTTTACAGACATTTTACTATTCGGGTGAGTATTGTGAAAAATGAAATGAGCCCCACACCACTGGTCATTGCATGTTTGAATTACTATCACAACCATCGACATACTTATGTACCCAAAATGCACTTTGAATTTATGCAAAGCAGCTAGCATCCGAGATTCAGGGCATCCCACCCACATCATTTTACATGTAGCTCTGCCTCTCAGCCCCACTGACATCACTGTGACAATCCTTCCAACACCCGGTCCCACGAAGGGCAGCGAGGGGAGTTCCCACAGTAAAATGTGCCCGTTTCCAGCACTGCAAGTAAGCGATTCTGCTCATTGGGACTGGTCTGGACGAGACACACTGACCGGCCTAAGCCCCATATGAGGTGGTGCTGTCACAATGATCGTGGTTGGTGGTAGTACTGCCCTGTACTAACA
The DNA here is from genome assembly GCF_040938575.1 of Ambystoma mexicanum. Taxonomy (NCBI): domain Eukaryota; kingdom Metazoa; phylum Chordata; class Amphibia; order Caudata; family Ambystomatidae; genus Ambystoma; species Ambystoma mexicanum. The sequence goes on from NC_090935.1 coordinate 1,436,443,079, forward strand.
AGTCACACTATTATGCTGACATGTGCGGGTTGGGTGGGGTGTGCCAATTAGAGTCTGCATATGGATGACAGATATGAAGAGTGGACAAAGTATTATAACCCAGTGCCACATTCAATCTTTCAGCAACATCCAATCTACAGGCAGATAACGCGATAGCATGCTCCACCAATGTACAGTAGCGGATATATTTCAAAAGCCATGCCGGAGACATCCTTAACGAAAGCATAGACTGTTTTCCTAGGTAAAGCAGTATTTCCTTAAATATTCACCCATTTTAAAGAAAAATAAACTGAAAGGTATGAAACGGAAAAAAGGCAGCATGCAGTCACGTTTGTTACTGTGTTATCACAAATGCTAATTTACCACACATGGGCTCGATATGCAGTCTTTATATATCGAATATTTTTTAAATAATGAAAATGTATTGAATATTTTTTCAACACATTTTTTATAGCGGATGCATTTGGGGTGGAATAAAGAGATACATATTTTTGGGCTACAGTTGGGGTGGATTTTTAGGGGTTGGAAACAGGGGTTCGGGGACACCCCCACGCCCCGGCCCAAAAAAAAAAAAGTGCATTCTCTATAAAAAATGTCATAATAGAATATTCGATATATGTGCATTCTTAATGAATTACTTCGGTATAAAGATATGTAACCATGGCCTCTTGGCAGTGGGAACTGCACAAAAGCAGGACAACCTGCTAAGGAAAGAGGCAAGTTTTTAACTACTTCCTAAACGTAAAATGATGATCTAAGTTTTTGCCAACGAGGGGCAACTTATTCCAGAGGTAGAGCGCTAAACAGGAAAAGGAACAAGCACGAGGTTTCGCGCTTCTGATTGGAGATGGCTCTAAATTAGAAGTGGTCCATGGACATAGCTAATAACTAACAAGGCGAAAGGACAGAAACAAAGGCACCTGCTCATGGTAGGCACAATGAGCCATCCATAACTCTTTAAAGTGAATACGGCTCATCACCAGATGCCCGCAAAAGGTTGTAATAACCCAGGTTATGTAGTTTCTAAGAGGAGTACCATTGATGAGCATTTTGGCTGTAGCGCTCTGCAATCTTTGGAATCTGAGCATGAGATATTTTGGAATGCCCAAAGAGTTTCTATTTGCGTAATCCAAGCGTGATAGCACAAGTGTCCTTGTTACCTGCAGTCTGCACGAACAGTCCAAATAGGGGAAGAGTCTCCAGAGTATTTACCAATGGAAGGAGGCTGAGTTCACTGGTTGAGCTATCTGTGAAACCAGGGACAAGTCTTGATCAATGATTACAGCTAGGTTTCTACTGCTTTAGCTGGGGAGAGGCAGCTACCCATAGTGGATGGCCACAGTGGCTCAATCTCCAACTCTAGAGGATCAGTAATCAGGATTTCCGCTCTAGACATTCAGGGCCATTAAACAGTGTTTAAATGACTGGTTGATCTAGGTCAGTATAGTGCTAGAAGACACTTCCAACAAAATGTGTGCTTCATCTCTGTAATTATACAAATGTAACCCTGAAACCTCTGACTAGATCTGCTAATGGGGCATAGGTAGATATTCAAAAAGCAAAGGGAACTCCCCCCCCCCCAATTTGAAATGGCTCATTCCATCAAAGTCGGTGGATTGGTTCAGCAGCAGTAAGGTGCTCACTCCTTCTCTATCACTTATCAGCATATGGTCACCCGAGACTGCCTCGATTTGCACACGTGCACAGTGGCTTTCCAATATGGCAGCCGAGCAATGTGAAGGCTCGCACAGCTTCTCTGACAAGTTGAGAGCAGTGCGGCAGGAACTGCAAGAGACATGCCCCCACTTTTAAATACACCAGTCCATTTGCACATTAGACATGTTCACCCGAATACAGTTAAGCAGGCGTGGTCCAAGGGGGGTGGGCAAGTCTGCTATATAAACTACAGCATTTAGACACCATGCTCATGTTTGGAGCCATAGAAGGAACAGTTTTGGAGTGTGTTAGGGGCGAGTTGAGGAGAGTCCATTGGAGCAAGAAGGAGGAATCTGGAGAGAGGAGGTCTTATGACAGCAGAGAAGGAAGGATGTGATTAAAAAAAAGAAGGAGGTAGTGAAGAGTATAGTGAAGGGGTGGTGAGGAGTAACATCAGGAGGCATGAGGAGTAGGAGAAGAGGAGTATCACCCAGCATAAGGTAGAGGTAGAGCAGAAAATGTGGCCCTAGTCTAACTTACCCTTTAACCATACTAAGCTATACCCTTGTGAATACACCTACTGAGGAACGCGGACACCAGCTGGAACAAAGGTACTACAGGAATGCCAGCAACTGGGGCATCCAGCAAGAAGTGATAGTATGTAAACACAACACACCTTACAAAAAAAGGACACCTTTATCTTGGGAGAATCTCATATAAAGAGCAGGGTGGGGTACCTCCAATACAGCAGATCTCCACAGCTGAATTGAATTTAACCAGCACCAAGAAACAGTGCTGCTTAATAGCCCTGAAGAAAGTGGCATAATTGTCCCAGTCCACTGAAACCAGTAGGCTCTGTCCGGTCTTTTTTCAAAAGCGTTCCAATTACACGGTGAAAAAAAAAGTACATAGATCCCCCCAACAAACGAAGGGTGGGATCAGATTGAACTATTGTCTGAGTATAAAGAAAACAAAAACAGACTATGGATCTCATGGGGTTGTCCAAGACTGAAAAACTACAATCCTGTCTAGAACTACATGACAGGGAACCAGCCCAGTTGCGTGTCCCCGATTACAAAGAGGGATACAAACTGAGCAGTTCTGATTCACAACCAAGGGAAATAATACCCTGTGTTTTATCAAATAGACCGCTCTTTGTAAATTAATCGGTTAAACTTTTATCATATCTGCCAAACAAAGATAACCAATAAAACATAGTAATTTTCTCATTTGCAAGGCAGATGACGCATGCACAGATGGTTAGGGCATGCGTCTTTTAATTGATCATTTTGAACCAACAGATTGTTCTCGTTTGAGTGTGTTGGAAGGTTAGTAATAGTGCAAGCTCCTTCTTGACTATCCCCTAACCCTATATAAGCGGAGCAATCAGTGCAATATAGGGCTAGTAATTCACAAGGGTATAGCTTAGTATGGTTAAAGGGCAAGTTAGACTAGGGCCACATTGTGTGCCAACAGAAGTCACAATAAATAAAAAAGACTGAAGATCTGAATGTGCTACAATACTTTCTAGGGAGGTCTTCAGGTCGATACCCCCAACAGTCCAAAACGTGTATTTTTAGAGGTAGAGCAGAGTCACGAGTGGGAGGTTGGTAGACAATTAAGGGAGAAAAGGGTAAATACATTCAAGAAGTGGAGACAAGCATAAGAGAAGAAGATACACGCTATTGTTGAGACTTGTGAGTGAAGAGGGTTGGAGACACAAGCATAAAATAAGGTGTTCAGAAGGGAGAGAATGAAATTATAATTCAGGAGTACAAGAGCCCCCCCCTTAGGAATGAGAGCATTGCAACCCATTGAAGAAGCAGCACAGGGTACTGGGGACTAGAGTCAGAACCCGGAAAAAGAAAGGAGGAGAACATAACCAGACTCCGCCTGTGGGCCAGCACAGGTGCCCGCCTGCGATAGGAAGCACTGGGGCATTACCCAGCCTTCTCTTCTACAGGTACCCCGGCCTAATGTGCAAGCACAAAAGAGGCCATGACACAAAAGAAGTGAAGGGGTCTCCAGTAGCCCTGGAGAAAGAGCATAGGACCTGAATCAAATGAACCATGGGCCAATAGAGCCAGGACCATAGCCCATGTAGGGAAGGAAAAAGGAAGGTGATCAGTGGTGGGGGTGGGGGGAGGCATCAGGATAGAAGTCGATTGATCAAAGACCACACAAACCACAGGATTCTCAGATTTCTGACTGTTTTATTAAGGATATAGTACAAAGTGTGTCCAAAATAATAAACAGGGTGAGTTCCAATCTCCTACGCGTGTTCCTAAATAGAAAACACGTACTTATATCTTGAAAGAATAGATAAAGTACAACCCAATACAAAAATATATACATTTATTATACATCAAACTTAGAAAAATTGGAAATTTAGAAAAATAGAAAAATAGACCCACATTTAAGCACAACCACTCATCATAAAAATACAGTTCAATTACTCCATTCAAACCATTCTTCATAAAAAGTTTCTACCACATACACAAACACAACTTAAGCAGCAAATCACAGTGTCATAAAACACATGTGTTCTCAACAATGTACATAATCTCGACATGTAACATGTTTCAGTTCTTGTTGCCACACAATGGCTGAACTCTCTTCAGGGGAAAACAACTAACATCTAACACTAACATCTTTCCTGTAGTGTTAAAATTCTTTCAATATTGTGCAGTAGGGGTCCTAAGCACATCCACCAACAGATGTAGTACACACCAGCTGGAAGTGTAATATCCCTGCTCAATGTTCGTGATCCAATAACGAGATCACCTAACTGACAGATGGTAATTCACTGTCCCGAACTACGTCCGGATACAGTGGGTTCACCGGAAAGATGAATCAGGAGGTGTTCACAAATTTAGAATTGTAGACAGTGTCACATTCTTGGTTTATATTCCAGGTGGGAAAAACATTTGAGGAGGGGCTCACATCCTTACTCCAATTTGCACCTTTTAGCACATACTTGTTTAAAAAGTTCCAAGGGTGACTCAAGAGGGAATTGTCCAGCTGGGATCAGGTTTTCATCCTCCCTAAATGAGTCCCAGGACCTCTGTTGTGCTTTCAAGATTGTGTCTAGGTTGCTGGCTCGTGGGCGGTCCTGAAACTCCCGTCTGCTGTAGCAGGCTTGCTGGGAGACCCGTTCCCACAATTATGATGATAACAGCCATGCCTGCTGCCTAGGCCCTCTTGGTCGGGCCAGGAGCAATGGAACATCATCTCTGGTTCTTCAGGTTGGGAGTCAGAGATATGTGAGGGCCCTAGGCCTAGTGTACTCCAGTGCTTACTGGCAGCTGTCTTATCTTATCCTTCCCTCCTCCCCACCTTTGCCACAGGTTGATTCCTTTTCCCACCTGGGTTTTACTCCTTCAGATCAGGATAATACTCCTAAACCAGGTGCCTAGTGCAACACTTCTAGTTTGTCCTTGCCGTCTTCCTCCTCCTCTTATTGCTGCTCTCTTCTTAACTCCCAGATTGATAATTCAAAGTCCAACCTTTTTCCCCAAGTGAAGTCCTCACTTTCCTCCTCCAAACATACTACCCATGTGTAGAGCTCTGCTTCACAGGACGACCCTACCTCCTCTTCCAGCTACTGCCTTTCACCACTGGATGGTTCAAATTGCTATATAAGATCTTCAACTGTTTCCGTAATTAGTATGATCTCACGCCACTTCCGCACTTTCTCCTATCACCTCCATCTCCTACGACTACAATGTTAAGCTTTCTCCTCTGTCCTCCACTGTAATCTCAGTCTCCTGAAACAATTATCCACTAACCTCCACTAATAACTAACCAACATCCTTCAACAAATCTACACCAACCTCCTTTGATGAATCTCCACCCTCCTTCAAGACTTCTGCTCCAACTAATTCTCATGACTCCCAACCTCCTTTAATAATTCTCCTTTAACCTCCTCTGTCGGCTCCCCAACCTCCTTTAACAACTTTCCTATAACCTCTTCTGACAACTGTCCAACATCCTGTGACATCTCCCAAAATGTAATACCTCCCTTCACTAATTTTCCTTTTTTTTCCTTCTACCTTCAACAACACATTTTCAATCTACTTATTCGCCTCTAGCTCCTCAACGTTCCTCCTCCACCACACTCCACTCCTCTGCTCCACACTGCCACTTCTCCAACACTGTTCCCCCCCCCCTCCCCCACCTTACCACCAAAAAAATCTGGATTGTAAGCCTTTTTTATAGTGTCCTTGCTCCATCTATATTCTAGCTTCCAGACTCATGGTATTCACCAGTGGCTTGAGGGGATGCCTCCATGTTGATTTGTTCAGGTGACTTGCTTCTTGTGAGTATTTCTTGAGGTGTTGGGCTTAATGGGACAGAGACTATAAGAGGTGAGTGGTTCGCTTGGTTTTCACTGGACTGCCCTGTCTGCCTCACACCTTCTCTTTGTTGGAAACAAAAAGGGTTCTGGCTGCTAAATCTTTTTTTCTCCCCCCCACCCCGGTCCCTCCTAGCTTCAGACCCATTTTACTGGGTTTGTGGGATCAGAATTACCAGGTTACTCACCGTAGTGACCGCTTTACTCCTAGTCCATAGTCCCCTTTCCTCCATACTTATGGGACATCTCTCCGTCCTGTGGGACGGGACCAGAGCACTTTGTAAAAAGCATCCAAATTTTTTCCAAAAATGTGTCCCTCCTCTCTTTCCTGCACAGGGCCCGGCACACGGCCGTAACCCCACCCAACTTGGCTCCGCCCCGCGCATCGCCCATCAGCTCTTTTCTATCGCAGGGTCAAGACCCATTAGCAATAACAGAGGAACCTTATTAGAGGGGACGGCGGGCGGGCGTATGGAGGAAAGGGGACTATGGACTAGGAGTAAGGTGGTCACTACGGTGAGTAACCTGGTAATACTCCTAAGTCCCGTCCCCTTTCCTCCATACTTATGGGAGATTCCCAAGCACTCCTTACAGGAACTATGGGTGGATGGAAATACCCCTTACTGAAACAGGTTCTTCAGCACAGCCTGGCCGAACTGAGCGTCAGCTCTAGAGCTCAGATCGAGGCAGTAATGCTTACAGAAAGCAGATGGGGAGGCCCAAGTAGCTGCTCTAGCGATGGACTCCCAGGGAACATACTTCTGAAAAGCAACTGCAGCTGCCTTGCCTCGCACCTGATGTGCATGGACACCCTTTAGGAGGTTTCAGCTTTTGGACGGTGAAAGATTCCGTGATACAGGCAGCAATCCATCTGGAAATGGATGCCTTAGATGCCGGCATGCCCTGGGGTTTACCGAAGGTCACAAACAGTTGGGAAGAGCTCCGAAGCTCGGCAGTCCTGTCCAGGTAGAACTTAAGAGCTCTTCGGACATCCAGGCAGTGTAGAACCCTTTCCGCCTCCGAGGCAGGGTTCGGAAAAAAGACCGGAAGGGAAATCGACTGATTCAGATGGAATTCGGTCACTACCTTTGGCAGGAAAGCTGGGTTCGTCCGAAGGACTACCTTGTCCTTGTGAAAGACCAAGAAAGGATGCTCCACCGACAATGCCTGGAGCTCACTCACTCTCCTCGCTGACGTAACGGCTACCAGAAAGGAAACTTTCCAGGACACGTACTTGAGGTCAACCGTAGCCATTGGCTCAAAAGGTTTATGGCACAGCACCGTCAGGACTACATTTAGGTCCCAAGGCGGGTGCAGACTACGAACCGGAGGGTAGAGGCGTGTCAAACCAGCAAAATGTCTCTTCACCACCGGGTTAGTTAACGAATAAGAACACCGATCTGTAGAGAAGTAGGCGGAAATCGCCGAGAGATAAGTCCTACAGGACAAGACATGAACCCCTGACTCTGCTAGGGAGGAGACAAAGGACAGCACCGTGTCAATCGTCGCCACCCTCAGGTCCAATTCTTTCTCCAAGCACCAATGACAGAACCTGAGCCATTTACTCTTGTATTGGGATCTGGTCGAGGGTTTCCTGGCTGCCTGGATAATGCACATGTTATCTGCAGACAAACCCAACGGCTCTAGAGCCGTCAACTCGGGCATCATGCCGCCAAGTTGAGCGATTGTCGGGAGGGGTGCCACATCTGCTGTTCCCCTTGGTGAAGAAGATCGGGAGTTACTGGTAACCTGATCGGCAGACACAACGACAGGTGTTGAAGTTCTGAAAACCAAAACCTGTCCGGCCACCACAGAGCTATCAGTAGAAGAGAACAGTTAACCGAACTCTTCAACTTCCAAATTGCTCGATGAACCAGAGGAAGAGGCGGGAAGGCGTAAGCTCTCATGTTGTGCCATGGGATCTCGAGTGCGTCCCCCAGAGAGGAGGCTCCCAGCCCCCCTCTGGAGGCGTACTGAGGAAGCTTCTTGTTTACCGCCGTGGCAAAGAGGTCCACCTCCGGTGTGCTCCAACGCGAGAAAATCCATGAGAGGATCTCCGCCTTCAACTCCCACTCGTAGCTGACCACTGTCCGCTGGCTGAGGGCATCCGCAGTGACATTCAGCCGACCCGGGATGTGCACTGCAAGCAGCCAGACCCCATGAAGCACGGCCCACTCCCAAATCTGGATGGACAGATCCATGAGAGGGGGAGACTTCATTCCCCCTTGCTTGTTTATGTAGTACATTGACACCGCATTGTCCGTTCTTATGCGGACCACCTTGTTGACAATGAGAGGTCTGAACGCCTTGAGTGCCAGAAAATTCGCCAGAAGCTCCAATTGATTTATGTGCAGGAGCTTGTCCCGAGGTGACCAGAGGTCTGAGACCTGAAGAAGATCTAACATCGCACCCCACCCGAAAAGGGAGGAGTCTGTCGTGATCGTCACCATGGGGGCTGGGTCCTGGAACCCCACGCCCACTGACAGGTTGCTGAGAGAAGACCACCAGTCCAGGTCCACTCTCATGGAATCTGGAATAATTATCCGTTTGGAATCCGGGTCCACAGCCTGACGCCAGGAACTCCGAAGAGCCATCTGGGTCCGTCTCATTTTGAGACGAGCAAGAGGAAGAACCAGTACACACGAGGCCATGAGGCCCAGAAGCCTCTGGAACCACCAGCCCGACATGCTCTCCGACAGCGTAAACATCTGGCACGTGGCCAACAGATCCGCCATTCTGTCACCGGTCACATACACTCGGCAGTCTATCGTGTTCCAACGAAAACCCAGGAAAGTCCGGTCCTGTGAGACCGTCATGGAGAATTTCCGCCAGTTCACCGACAGCCCAAGATGGAACAGGAGCTGAAGGAGAGACTGGAGGTTGCCCGCTGCTGCCAACGGGCAAGGGCTGCATAGGAGCCAGTCGTCCAAATAGGGATACACATGGATACCCTGGAGACGAAGATGGGCCGCGATCACCGACATCATCTTCGTGAAGACACGCTGCACCGAACTGAGGCCAAAAGGAAGCACCCAAAACTGGAAGTGCTCCTCTCCCAAAGAGAAACTGACGTATCTCCTGTGTGGGTTCCAAATCAGGATATGCATGTATGCATCCTGAAGATCCACCACGCTGAGCCTATCGCCCGCCTGCAACGAGGAGCGAATCTGGCCGGGCGTGATCATCTTGAATTTCTCTTGGGGCAGGGAAAGATCGAACTGGGAAAGGTCTAGGATGGTGCGCAGACCAGCCTGGTTGGGTTTGGGCACTGTAAACAGCTGGGAGTAGAAGCGCTCCCCTCGCTCCCCAAGAGGAATGGGTTCCACAGCTCTGAGGAGCAGAAGTTTCTGAACCTTGGCCTTGAGGGAGGGTGAGCCCGACAGCTGAAAAGGAGGGTTGAGAGGTGGGGTAGGGGGTAAAGGTAAGCGGAAGCCCGCTCGAGCGACTGTCTTCTGTGATGGTCTGCCACGCCTTCCAATGAGACGCAATGCGTCCTCCCGGCGGGCTCTCGTGCGAGCGCGGAAAACCATCATTTGGCAGGTTTATCGGTGGCAGTGCCACCTGAACCTGATGAGGAGGCTGAGGAGCGGGAGAAATACTGCGTACGCTGTTGTCTACGGCAGTTATTCCCCGCAGGAGTATCCACTCTGCGATTTTTGCGGTCGAGGAAGCCCCTAAAACCAGAGGAAGGTCGACCTTGCGACAATGGCCTTTGAGCCTTGAAGGGCGCTTTAACCAGAACAGACAATGATTTGGCCGTCTGAGTGCTGTCTTTGGTTTTGGTGAGCTCTACATCAGTAGAAGAGTGAAAAAGCTCCTTACCATCAAATGGAAGGTCCAGAACCTTGTCTTGCACCTCCTTTGAGAACTTAGTGGCATGTAGCCATGCTTGCCACGAGGTATCAACCCCTAGCATCAGACCCCGAGCCGAGGTATCTACGTGATTGGCCGCAGCCTCCAGGAGATCGTGGGCCAAGACCCTGGCATCGGAAAGGCCTCCTCTGAAATCCTCCAGCTTCTCGACCGGAATGTGCTCCTCAAACTCCGACAGGCCTCTCCACATCCGCATGTTAGCTCCCGCCAAAATCAATTCTGCATTGGCCTGCCTGAGCTGCAAGGCAAATTGGGAAATATTTTCCTCCCTAGGGAGTCCAGGAGCTTGTCCTCATTTCCCAAGACCTGAGTCGCCGTCGCGGAGGAGGAAGCTGCAGGTCTGGATTGCAATGTGGCCGCAGCCACCACTGTCGAGGAGGGAGGCGGACAAGACGACAAGGCCACTTCTTCCGAGGAATGTAGCCTGTACCTCGCATCAACTCTGACCTCGGCCAGAACGTCCTTCTGCAAGAATAGGCCGGTACGCTCCAAAGGAGACAAGGTGAACGCCCCAGAAAGCACGCCCTCCTGCAGAGCAGGTGCCTCGGGCACCGGAACATCTAAGAACCTCATCATGTCCAGTACCCGGTCATGGAAAGCTCTGGTAGAGCGGGGCAGGTCCTTGTTGTCCTGATCGCCTTGAGGGTCATCTGACAGGTCCGGATCCTGCTGAGCCGTGTCAGGCACTGCCTTGTCCACTGGGGACAATGGTGGCACAGGCGGAAGCGTAGGGGGAGGCACCATGGGCAAGGGAGGCGCCGGCAGAACCACCGTCGGAACGGGTGGAGCCGGATGCGCGGGTGGACATATCTCCTTGAAAAGCCCCTTGAAATATTACCTCATGGGGTCGGTGCGTATAAGCGCTTGAAATTTACTGAAAAAGGCGTCCTCAGGAGATTGTTTCGGAACCTGAGGAGGCCTCTCATGAGGTGGACAAATCCAGGGACATAATGGGGAAGGGTGCCACACCGGCCCCTCCGCCGACATATCCACATAAATCAAGGGAGCCGCCCCCGCGGGCAACGAAACATTGTGCGGAAGAGGCATCCGGGCGTTCCAATCATAAACCAGCCGGTAATAATGCGCACAAGGGACCTTAGGTTCACCCGAAGGAACGAACCCTACACCAGGGGCCGATGGCATAGTTGTAGGGATAGTACCTAAAATGGCCGCTGTGGTCGTGGCGGGAACGGTCGCCATTTTGTCCTCATCTGAGGGGAACTGCAGCAAGTGAGGAAGTGAGGCAGAGGTCCCTGTCGATGGATCAAGGGTCTTAATTTTAGCCTTAACGTAAGGAACCTCGGCCGAGCCGGTACTATGAGGCCTGGAATGTTTCTGCGACATACCAACGCCAACTGAGCCTTCGAAGGAAGAGCCTCAGCACTGCCGGTAAAAGAAGAAACTTTCTTCTTTGCCCCCTCAACAGATCTGGTGTCACCACAAGAGCGGGAACAGTGCGCTGTCACCGACAGGGCCTTGCCCGGCCCCTCAGAACTGTTGGTATCCTTAGCCTCTGTACGAGGGACCTCGGACCTAGGCCCGGTAGAAGCCTTATCGGCACGGGACTCGAACATCCGTTCGGTAACCTCAAGCCCAGCCAAGACCTCCGGGCGTACCCCGGTTTTGTTTTTGAGGGAAGCCCAAAGAGCGGCCTCAGAGCAAGCTCCGGTACCCCACGACTCAGTAGAACTGGGTCTACACACCGCCTCCACAGGAGGGGCCTCGGAGTGTACTCCATTGATCACAGGCCCCTTACGGAGACCCTCGGAGAAACATCCGGTAGAATTATTAGGCCCGACAGGCACCTCAGGGCGAACCCCGGTAACAGAGCGATCAACGCCCCTCCCAGCTCCAGAGGAACCCTGGAAGGTATCCCCCGGCCGGCGTGCTCTGAAAATTAAAGAACTTACCGGGCATTTTTTCTTCTCGTCGATGAACGCCTGAAAATGAGAAGGAGGAGTCCGTCCGAACACCTCCTCCCACCGCTCCAACCGACGTTGAAGTGCCCGGATCGAAAAGGAGTCACAGTAAAAACAGGAGTCCCAACGGTGTTCCGGACCCAAACACTCTAAACAAAGGGGATGGGGATCCGCCCTCGCGAAGCGACGGTGACACGATGAACAGTCTGGAAAATCTAGTTTAAAAGACATAGACAGACTAGTAAACGAACACTAGCGAGAGCCAGAGAGGGAAAAAAGGGAAGAAAATCTTCGGAGGATGCAAGTGCGTCCGGCCCCGATCGTGAGGAGAAAAGGACTGATGGGCGATGCGCGGGGTGGAGCCAAGGTGGGCGGGGTTACGGCCGCGTGCCAGGCCCCGCGCAGGAAAGAGAGGAGGGACACATTTTTGAAAAAAATGTGGATGCTTTTTACAAAGTGCACCGGTCCCGTCCCACAGGACGGAGAGATGTCCCATAAGTATGGAGGAAAGGGGACGGGACGTAGGATTACTATGTTGTTTATGCAATTTGGATGTTTTGGCATTTCCTGTGGACCCCGTAGCATTGAAAAGAGTAACAGTTTACATTTTCCAGGGCTAAAGCCGGTTTCTAAGGCTCCCTTAAAGGGACATGATCCAGCTTCCATTTGGAGGTTACGCCTACCCTGAGTTTCCCTTGGCATCATAACTAGCTGATATGCCTGTTTTCCCTAGTAAGGTATACTGGGACAGGTTTAAGGAGGACAACTTTCTCAAGGAAGGGATTCTGGGAAATATAGTCCACCAATGACTGACCCCTGATATGTGATGCAGCGCAGTGAAGTGCTCCAGAGGATCTCCCATGTACCTCCTCCGGGGCTGACATTGTAATGTGTAGGGGAGGGAGATTGTCTCCTAGGTCCACAAGCCTGTCAGACCTCCTCGCCAAGCAGGGGGAAGGGTGGGGGGGTTTGACACACAGGTGGGTAGAAACCCATCCATAGACTCCCCATATTTGCTTGCCCCCCTCTCTATGCTCAGTCACTTCCACATATTCGTAGCAAATATTTACTCCATTTTAAAAATCACCAGCAGCAACTCTTGTACTGGTAGTACTGTGGCCAGATGAGTGACAATGGGCAGGTCTGTCAATTGTCCCCATCCATACTAGTGGGGTGGGATGAATTTTTATCCTACAATTATGATTCTACTTTGCCTCTTGGTAACTAAAGTTTTTATCTCCCTTGGGCCACGGTAATTCTTAAGTTATGTGGACTACTGGCTGCAATAGTGGGTTGTACAAGTGTTAGGAGAGGCCTCCAAGCACAGTTGTACATTTGCCACATAATAATAATCTAGTCACTCAGATAGTGCTGCAGGTGAGTCACTTCAAAGCACTGTTATAGTTTATAAAATAATTATGACTCGCTCGTAGTGCTCCGTTATCAACCTGGGAAGGACGAAGGGCCGATTCGGCCACACTGGGTACTCAAGCTTGCATCGCCGGTATCCGGTCATTGCGTCGAATCCAAAGCATCGACAGACCATACCACTGAAAAAAATGCATCGAAAAAAAACCATTGAATGCATTCTTTTAAATGGTAAATAGTTTAGTAAAAATGTGTTTTAATGTTTTAAAAAGAGAAACATTTTTTTAAAAAATACATTCAATGGTTTTTTATAAGATGCTTTTTTTGTCAATGGTATGGTTGTCGATGGTTTGGCTGTCGATGGAATCACTAGGAACCTGCATCGCCCAGTATGGTCCCGTTCTGGAGATGAGCGTGCTGCATGTGAGCTTTAAGTCCAGCTGATATGTGCTTAATGCCTGAAGCAACAATAGAAATACATAGCACGTGAACTTCCACTCTGCACCTTACTGAAATGTGCCAGGAAGCAACACATATGCAAATATTAACCTGAGAAGTGGCTACATTTTAAAAATAGGTTGCAATGTGGATTCACATCGATATGAGCGGAAGTGTTTAGCAATGGTATTGATGAAGCAATTGTTGATGTCAACAGCTAGGTCATTTATGATGTCATCTTGCATTAGTAATGTTTTGAGGTAGGGGCTTGGTTAAGGGTTCATGGCTTTGTAAATTCTAGACAGATCTGGCAGGGAAACCACTTTGGAAGCAGCTTTAGGGGCTGCTTAATGCTGAGTGAGTAGTTGCACAATGATTGTAATCCATTTTGGCCTGCTTTATGTGCTCTATTGGAGTAGTGTGAGTGTTTTTACAATAGTTTTTGGTGGGCACTGTGTGCTAATCTGGTGGCTTTGTCTAGTGTTTCTGTGGCTTCTGACCCTGTTTTTCTGTGCTGGCCTGCATCCAGAGGGTGCAGTCCGTGGGGTGTAGTCCTTTGTTTGTGTCTGGCCTTTTCCCAGTGCCGCCCTCCCGCCTCCCAACCCGCCCAACTCCCCTGAATGGTAAATCCACCTGGTCATGACTGACCTTCCCAGGGCAGCCCTCTGCCCGGCAGCCCTTGCGGCTAAGGGCCCCAAGGGAAAGGGCAGCTCCTACAGAGACAGCTCCAGATTGTGTCTGCAGGTGTCAGCAGGGGAAGCCAGTGGCCAGCCGTCAACCAGAAGCAACTCCCAAAGTAAGTGTGGCATGGGTGGGGAGTAGAGCAATCACCCCAGAAAGCCCTGCCACTCTACATTACCTTACATCATAACATAGAACATAGAGTTGTGAACATTAGCCTGTGTCGCATCTACATAGAATTCTGGTTGTTAGCAAGTATCACATCTAGTTAGAACTGTGAAGGTTTGCCTACGGCGCATCCAGATTGGATTGTGAATGTTAAGTAAATGCCACACTTGGATAGAATTGTGGATGTTAGCAATTGACTCACCTAGATGGAAATTGAGAATGTGAAGTAAATGCCACGCTTGGATAGAATTGTGAACATTAACAATTGCCTCACTTAGATGGAATTATGAATCTTAAGTAAATGCCACACTTGGATGGAACTGTGAATGCTAAGTAAATGCCACACTTAGATGGAATTGTGAATGCAAAATAAATGCCACACTTAGATAGAATGATGAATCTTAAGTAAATGCCACACTTGGATAGAATTATGAATCTTAAGTAAATGCCACACTTGGATAGAATTGGGAATGTTAGCAAGCACCACATTTAGATAGAAATGTGAACCTTAGCAAATGCCACACTCAGATAGAACTATGGAAACTAGCCTGTGTCACATCTAGACAGGATTTTGAAAGTTGACCGATGCCACACTTGGATAGAGTTGTGGGTTTTGGCAGGTCCCGCACTTGCATAGAATTGTGAATGTTAAGCAAACATGGACTCTCGGTACAGCCTCCCCTTTGTCTAATGTAAGGTGAAACGTAATCTATTGGGATACCTGGGGCCTCCTCCCGCTCTGCAGGACTCTCAAATCTAGGTGTGACCTCCATCTCTGGCTGTTCTATTTTGAGACCCACCTATTGTGGAACCTAGACCTTTCTCCCACTGTATAAGACTCTCTTATCTAGGCATAGCCTCTATCTCTATCTGCTATATGATGAAACGTAGTGTATTGTGAAACTTAGGCCTCTTCACGGCTTTGCAGGACACTCGAGTCTAGGTATGGCCTACATCTTTGTCTATTGTATGGTGAAACGTGGTGTATTGTGGGACCTGAGCCTCTTTCCCACCGTACAGAATTCTCAAAATCTGTGATGGTACTGTGAATTCACTAGTCTTCAACACAGTCAGAAAATTGCTAGAAGTTCTTTTTTTTTTTGTTTTTTTGGAGTTTACAGTTTTTTATTTGACAAACAGAGCTGCACAGACATGGGGACAGTCTACTCGTTCTCCTCGCTGCGCAATCTGGCGTTTGGATTTGTGAGTTTGATGGCGAGCTGAGCAGCCCTCTCTACGATGGTCTTGCGGTTTTTGGATGAAACATTGTGGGCGATCTCAGCACAAAAAGACTTGTTACTCATCATGAGAACTTCCAGTTCCTTCACGTTGTGTACCAGAAACTTGCGGAATCCAGACGGTAACATGTGCTTGGTCCGTTTATCGCTACCGTAACCAATGTTGGGCATCAGAATCTGTCCCTTAAACCTCCTGCGTACTCGGTTATCAATACCCCTTGGTTTACACCAATTTCGCTTAATCTTAACATAACGATCAGACTGGTGACGAATGAACTTGTTGGTTCTTTTCTTGAGTATCTTCGGTTTGATAAGAGGTCTTGAGGCAGCCATCATTGCGGCTCGAAAACGTCTGCCTGCTCAGTCGAGAGGCTGAAGGAAGAGCATTGCTAGAAGTTCTTAGCATTATATTGACTCACACTTATTATTAGGAACTATAAGCATTGCATTGAACCAAACCTAGAAAGTGCCCACTGCGATAGTACTTTGAATCTACTAGTCTGCATTGCCTGCCTGCGCCGTTCTCCTAGAACCAGTCTTACTACGATTGACTCAAACCTAGAGGGTGCATGCTATGATACTGTGATTTATTTACACACTTAGGAATTGTTCTTGCAAGATTGATCCACATCATCAGTAGTAAGCTACTTTATCCAATATGCTAGAAGTTATTAGCATTACATTGACTCACACTTAGAAAATAGTTAGGAACTATTAGCATTGCATTGAACCAAACCTAGAAAGTGCCCCTTCTGATAGCACTATGACTCAGGTGCATGCGCTGCACAATTAGAATTGCTCTCACCCGCTCGACTCACAACTAGAAAATTCCACCTGAGATAGTTCTGTAAATTACTTACCCATGTTTATCATAACTCAACCCACACTCTCACCTCCCATATCACTACGCTTACTCTCTTCTCTACACCACCACACAATTAGAGTGCAGCTATACCCCTCAATCAGTTTCGTCCTAGCTGCTCGCATACCAACATTAACACATAAACACCTCATCATTCTATAAAACGCCACTATATCCCATGACAAACCGGCCTAGCTGCACGCATACGTGTCCTACAGGCCCAAGGCAGCCAAAACCCAGTCCTGGCGTCCACCCGCCAGACTACACACATTCAACTGACATCAATACCACCACACCTAAATGCTAGGATGCAGCTTACATCAGCTGCACACAACTGGTGCACCCAAGCACCCTATGCCACCTTATTCTCTCAACTGACCTTGACTACGGTCCCAGAGGGCCTAATTTACCTACCTATGTTTTAGATCATAACTCAACCCAAACTCTCACCTCCCATATCACTACGCTTACTCTCTTCTCTACAACATCACTCAATTAGAGTGCAGCTATACCCCTCGATCAATTTCGTCCTAGCTGCTCACATACGAACATTAACACACAAACACCTCATCATTCTAATAAAACGCAGCTATATCCCATGACAATCCGGCCTAGCTGCACACAAGAGTATCTTGCAGGCCCAACGCAGCTAGAACCCAGTCTTGGTGTCCATCCGCCAGACTGCACACATTCAAATGATATCAATACCACCACACCAACATCAGCTGCACACATAACTGGTGCTTCCAAGCACCCTGCAACACCTTATTCTCTCAACTGACCTGGACTACAGTCCCGAGGGCGTTCAACCTACCAGCGCTTTGAGATCATACCAATTAAATATAGAGCGCTATATAAATGCCAAATAACATAACATAACAGCATTTATGTACTGAAACTGTAAGATCCCTTTATGGACCAATTTGCTGTGTGTTTATTTATATTTCTGAACAAACACACACGAGAACAAATGCATGGGTAAACAAAGAGAAATCCATAATTAGTAAAAGGACGCATTTGTGTGCATGCCAAACTCTTGCAAAGTGTTGTGCTAAGTTAGAACATAAGTTCAAGTCTTTACTTTGGAGTTATTCCAGGAGCGAGACCATTTGATTCACAAAGTACTTACAAGGAGTAACTCTGCCTTACTTCTGGAAAGAGAGTAGTAGTTCAGGAGTAAGTCAGGGTTACTTCAGGTACCACTTTCTTTGCACACAAGGAATCAGGTGTTGCACATTTAATATGTTATTTATTATATATTTTATTTGAATTTCTGCTCAGCACTGGCCCTTCCCAGAGGGTCCCGGAGCACCTTACTAAAAGTGTAGTGAGAAACCAACAGGACCCTTGATCTGGCTAAAACATTAAGTGAAATCCTTCCATCATACGGAATCCTGTGAGTTCTTTGGTGCCCCCTATTACTACAAGGTTAGGGAAGCGGGGGCAATCAATTATATCGAAAGTGAATGGGCATTCTATTGCGGTGCTGGCATACTAATGATCTCAGTCCCATTCCTTTCGGATATTATCCATCAAAAAGTATCAAATTCAAGACACCTGGCTGTGAAATACCAGTAAATTCTCAATCTCTTTTCTCTTTAAATGATGTGGCAGCGCTACAAATATATGAAGTATGCATGCCATTTGCTGATTATTTATGCAGCATTTCAAAGTGATTTATTGGGAATCAAGGATTTAAAAGGCATGCTACCAACATACTTTGGTCATCTGAAAGCTAGTCATCAATGAAATGTTCAATCTATTGGGGTACAGATCACGACATAACCGGGAAACCTATTGCATGGATCAGCTTGTATTTACTCAAGGTTTTACAATCTCACCAGCACAATTACTTGTTTCAATATTTAAAGCACTGCTGGCTCCTACCATGTCCAGGCACCGCAGCAGCCCTCACAGCCCACAAGGCATGCCTCGCAGAAATAACTGCATGATTGCTGCATGCAAATATGCGCAAAGCAGAGACCTAGGAAACTAAGATCTAGGTGATGTAGGTTTTTCCTAACTGCAATACTAGCATGCCTTGCTTTTAGTTTTAAGGTATTTTGTCTGCCTGAATTTGGGCCAGTCCTTGAGAAGCCCTGTGCTCCAAAAGACATGAAGGCCCCCTAATTTGCATATGTATTTACCTAGCTGTAAGTGACATCACAGAACATGATTTCAATCTTTTATACTTGAGGGCCTCATGAAAAGTTACATTTATATAATAACAAACTATTCCTACACTACTCATACATTGAATATGACAAAGGTATTTGTCTCTTGGCTTACTCATAGCAAATTCTTACAGACTAGCATAGACATGCCTTATCAGTCTCACATTCCCATTTATACAATCCAACCCCATGATAATGTAACTTCAATTAACGGTACCTCCAGTTTTGCCCTAGACATCATTACAACTCTAGATTGATGCCAAAACCAAATATTCAACAAAAGGAATTCACCTGCCTATAGGAATCTCACTATTATCAGTTCACACAAGCATTCATTTTCCTTTGATAGAGATACTGAACTCTAAAAAAAATACTAAGCATTATAAATACTCTTCTACATTATTTGAGCTCTGAAATACAATTTTACTTCAATGCTAACATTGCAGCTTCTCAGCCAGTGCTTCTCAGTCAGTGTATGAAAACTTACATGGAAACATTTCAAACCACTTTTCGGGATACCCATTTTTCTCTAGTATCATGGCAAGTATGGTATCGGTAATATGGTAAAGTACATGGGACATTCAATTTGACTCCCCTATGCAGGTGTGAGGTAGGGAATGAATTGTGTGAATAAATATGTGGAGGTCATTTAATGTAGAAAATAGTCACATGTATTTGGCTCATGTAGGTTTGAATTCGAAAATGTCCTCAAGGATTTGTTTACCTTGTTCTGAACCCACATGTATAGAGTGTTCTCAAAATACATGAATGTTACTTTCAGTCTTTACTTGTGTCTGTATGTGATGTTGAATACAGCTACGCATGCAGCTTTAAATTCACCGTGTTTGTGTGCGCACTGTTTTCAATATATTTGTGCGTGTAACTGTCAGTCTATGAATGCTTACACAGCGTTTAAGGTGTCTGCATGTTTTCCATCGTCATGTGTTTTTGGGCTGCAGTTGTAACCTTCTCCGGTAGAATGTACAATGTCAAAACCACCTACCCTTCCAAATTACACAGAAGTATATTTGTGCACTTAAAGGTAAGGGACTGCAGGGATTTAAAACTTTGCAACATTCTTGTTTGAAAGAAGTAAATCTTTACACTAATTTTGTTGCACAAAATCTGTGACCTAGCCCCGGCTGCATTAATGCACAATATCAGCATAGGCAATAGTATTTGGCAACAACGCTATGGCCCAACATGGCTCTAGACTGGCTTAAACCACTAGT
Organism: Ambystoma mexicanum; assembly: GCF_040938575.1. Taxonomy (NCBI): domain Eukaryota; kingdom Metazoa; phylum Chordata; class Amphibia; order Caudata; family Ambystomatidae; genus Ambystoma; species Ambystoma mexicanum. Next base: position 1,436,463,042 of record NC_090935.1, read on the forward strand.
TTGTTTTAAATTATACTCCATTTTACAAAGGAGGTTCTGCATTTAAAGGGCAGCAAAAATTCCCTTCAGTTTAAAATGTCCTTTCTCAATACAAAATACATTGGACTTAAAAAAAAAAAAAAAAAACTCACTTGGATACCATTCAACTTCGAAGACACAGGACATTTAAATTATCAGTACCTGTGTTCCTACTCTCAAATTGCATTCCCTGGAGTTCCCTGCCCCTTTAGAACAGATGTCTTTGTTTGGGGTTTAATTTGGCTTCTGATTTTGGAGAATCAGGTGGGGACTCAGCCTGGAATCATTCTTTCAGCAAACCTAACTTCAGGTGGCTATCTGAAAACCAAATTCCAAACATAGACTGGTCCTCCTTCTCTCAAAGACATACCTCATTACAACTCAGGCGGTAAGGGTTTTACGGCGGCGTAAACAGCGCCGACCCTTACCGCCTGAGTACGAGGTCCCTTAGCGCCATGGCGGACTTAACACCTGCTTTTAGCAGGTGTTAAAATCCATGGCGCTAAGGGACCATGGAGTTAATTACGCCACCGTAATTTACGGTGGCGTAATTAACACCTTCCCCACTCCCATTATGCCCTATGGGGCAAAAATGGGAATGGGGAAGGGTAAATGGGGATTGGGGACTTACCGCCCCGCCAAGGTCTGAATGGGGCGTTAAGTCCGCCAACCACCATGGCGTAAACGTAGTTTACGCCATGGTGGTAAAGTCACGGCCCAGGCGGTAACTTACCGCCTGGGTCGTAATGAGGCCCATAGTCTCCAATCTTTATGGGGGTCAGTCCTTCAAACAATGTCAGTTTTGCTCTCCAATCGCCTGTTCATTCCCAAAAACTTCAATGTCCATTTCCCTATAATACATAAGAATAAGCCTTTATATCCTGTGTGCATGCAATTATACATCTTTCTGACTCCTGCCCTATCTCGTGACTAGGTGTGGTTTTCTTAGTCCCATGACACGCAGCAAAGGTGGGGGGTCAAAACCACTCCTATTGAAGAAATGCCAATATTGTTTTGGACCCTCATTTTGTATCAAAATATGCTATCTTAATACAACCTATATTACTATAATCTAGATGTCAGTGCACACAAATCGATACTTGAGTGATCGCACTGTGATAACATTTGCCAAAGTTATGGGTTTTTGTCATCATTCACCTATTCTTAACATGGCAGAGTATATCTTTTTTGCATAATTTAGTATATGTTACTCCTAGTGACAAACTGTTGATCTGATATTATATCATGATGCAGTAATCATTTTAATGATTAAACATTTGATTTAAGATTTACCTCATGTTACTGTCTAAACATTTAAATACAGTGTAGTTACTGACTTCTTCCTGCAGGTGGCAGTGCATCCCCTTTATACTCCTTTTTCAGGCTGTCAATGTGGCGCAGGCCGATTTGGCGCAGGCCGATTCGCCGCGCCCATTTTGGCGCACCCAATTTGGCGCTGGGACATTTTGCCGCGGGATCTTTTGTCGCCATGAATGCCGAATTATTGTTTTAATATACGCTATCTTTTCTCCACAGCAGCCTCCTTCCCGGCGGCGCCTGGAATTACAAACATCACAGGCTCCTGCTTTCTCATGCCCACCGCAGCACTTGATCTGTAACCTAACTTTCGAAGAACAGCTGTTCGATTCCCCCTTCCCATTGCCCTGGCATATGGCAGAGCTCCGTGCTGATGCCAGACAGTGTCATGGGGCAGGCAGCGATTCTGGGCAGTTGCCAGTAGAGGAGGGAGATGCAGGGGCAAGCTGGATTTCGTGCCCACCAGCCCAATGTTTGGCGTGCACCAGGCTGTTGCCAACACAAAACGCCGCTTAACGTCTCCTTACAATGACAAGCACTGATCCAATGTCAGGGCTCGGCACAGACGACACCAGGAGCCTCGTGCTCGCTGGCACTGATCGGGAAGATATTGGGGTTGCCAAGCCTCCAAACAACAAATGGCGCGTACCCTACCCATCCGAGGATACAGTAATAGTGATTTGTGGAATAAACCCCTGTGTCTGACCCAGTGCTAGTGCAAGCTTCAAGTGTACCGGTGTGCCACAGTCAGTTGGAGCACGAGCCGGTATTCAATGCTAGGGGGCGGCATAACAATATTAGCCGGGCAGGTATGCCAGTTCATCACACAGTGACTGCGCAAGCTTCTGCTATGCCAGTGTATGCCAGTTTATGCCAGTGTGTCACATAGCAACAGTGATTGGCACAGTTGCCAATGTATGGTAGCGATAGTCCAGGCTTCTGATATGAAATAGTGACAGTGTCAGTACAAGCTTCAGCTATGCCAGTGTGCAACAGAGTAATGGTGAATTCAGGTTTGCATTTGTATGATAGTGATGGTTCACGCTTCTGTTATGCAGTTTGTAAGACAGTAAAAGTGTACGTTAGGTATATCTATTACGACACTGCTAGTAGAAGCTTCTGGTGAGCCAGTGAATAATAAATAATTAGTGCCAGCATATGAAATGGGGCGAGTGCAAACGTCTTGTAACCCAATAACAGTGAATGGCAGGTGTGGCAGTGCATCACAGCTTCTCGTATGCCCGTGTATGCCAATGTGTCACATGGGAATAATGACTAGCAGGGCTGCCCTGGGACAGTGACAGTCCAAGCTTCTGATATGAAATGTGTGACACTTGTAGGGGAGGACTGGTCCAGGAGACCCCTCTAGCCTGCGTTTCTTCCCCAGGTGAGGGCTATGGCCCATTGGGCGTTCCCTCATGCCACCCGGGCCCAGGTGGTGGAGGGCTCACCCACTGGAGACATTGCCCACACGTATCGAATGCCCACATGTATTGATCACAACACAAATTTAGTTAGGCCCAAAAACCATTCTCTGCCCAGTAAAGATGGTGTGAGCTCAGCGCACTGTAGCGCGGCCCCCACCCTTGGAGAACATCCCTGTTGCCGCAGCACCCTGGCAGATCCGCTGCGAGCACGTTCCCACGAACAAGACGGACATGAGCTAGCGCAATACGCTAACATTGTAACAGTTCACCTCCCGCAGTGTACCATCACTATCAGCATGACCCGGCCAGCAGGCCTGAACAATGGGAAGGACAGTAAAATGGTCCTCTGATGGCAGATAGTCTTTATATATATGTATATATTAATGTCAAGACCTATTGCATTATTTCTTTCTTCCACAAAATACAAACGCCTGTAGAATGTATTAAAATGAGAGAGTATGCTCCCATGATATAAGCTATGGCGAGCTCGCACCATTGCAGGTGGATGCTAATGATAAAGGGGCGCTCCAGGGATCTGTTCGTTGCGTGTATCACTGGGCAGCCTACCTCACATGGTTTCGCGCCATAAATAAAACTAATGCTGCTAGAGTACGCGAGAAAGCGGATGCAACTATACTGTGAACTCATGTCATGAATGCGCAAGAGTGCACTTATCATGTGTGAATGTCTGAGCCCCTCATATGCTACCACCGTCACGTACAGGGGCGGATCGTTTTCTATGTACTCCACTGATCTAACCACTACCTCATTTACTGCAAATATATATGCATGTAACTAAAACACTGTAGCTGCTAGAATATAATGTACAAAAATGGTGCTCGGACTGGATATAACGGAAACGCACCCAGCCAAGGTTAAATGCATGTTTTGAAGTGATTTTAAATAAGTATTATAGAAAGTATTCAAATGTTTGCGATGTCTTTACCTATATTTGGCAACACACGAGGGAGATACCTTTGTGAAAGCGTACAAGGTCTCCATGTATCCCCCTCCCTCCCTCAGAAGACTGCCAAGACATGAGAACAGAGCCCCGCTCTGTGCTATCACGCCTCCCCCGACCTGACTGGAGCTGCTTCAAAGACTTGTAACCCCACTGCAGCACCCAAGGCCGCGGCCAGCCACCTGCATTATTTACAGCACAGCAGTAAACCTTAGTTTAAACTCAAGCGCCCCCTCGTAAACCCCACAACCCACCGGACTGTCTTAGACTTATGGCCCTGTGCAATCAGGACACCCAACACTTTGACGACACACAGCGAAACATCTATAACCGCTTCTAACAAGACAGAAAGACCTGTACCACCCGCCCCAGTCCCCGAAGCTTAGCCCCGCGACCCACTGTCCCGGTCAACAGATCACAAGTAACCAGGCCTCGATATATTATCTCCAGACCCCTCACAAGGTGCATTCCTCCTGTGTTGCATTAACCTATTGAAAGATTTACTAAAGAGAATAGAACTGTAAATGACTGAATGACTGCGGGGTGCATGGCAGAGGGCAAGCAAGTCAGGAAAGGCATTCATCTCTGCCACAGGCCGCCTCAGCACACCAACACCGCCCGGATGAACTCAAGCCGACCTGCCAGGCCCAGCCCAACCCACGAGGGTGACCAGTGACGTCCTCCAGCCAAGACCAACCACACCGCAGCAGCACCTATAGTTAGTCGTCGCCACCCAATCCCAATGAACTTGTGCCCCCTATAGTATGTAGGTTTTGATGACGTTTTTTGTAAATATATACGCCTGTCTTTGCGATTGTCAGACAGAGCGCTCTCGGAGTTTGCAGAGTTCTTTGCATGCCCAATTCTGATTGATAAACACCCATTTACGCTCACCCGCACTCTGTCTTGGCCTTATTCCCATTTTGGGAGAGTCCTTCATTGTCTCTCATTGCGGGGAGGATCGTGCTGTTTGGGGACGCTTGCTTTCACACTGTAATAGTAAATGTCAGGTATGCAAAGATATGACAGTGTCAGTGCAAGATTCAACTATTCCAATGTGTAACAGAGTAATGGTGAATTTAGGTTTGCCATTGTATGACAGTGATTGTACACGCTTCTGGTATGCAGTTTGTGACACAGTAGTAGGGAATGACAGATATGCTAATATATGACACTGTGATAGTAAACACATTTGGTAAATCAGTGTGTACAAAAGTAATAGTACCAGTGTATGACACAGGGATAGTGCAAGCTTCTTGTAGCACAGCGATTGAGAATGGCATGTATGGCGGTGTATAACAATAACTGTGTAAGCTTTAGTTACGCAGTTTGTGACAGAATAATAGTGAATGGCACATATGTCAGAGTACAATACCGTATTGGTACACGCTTCATGTGTGCAATTTTAGATACAGTTATTGCTTACAGTAACTGCATGATACAGTGGCAGTGCAAGCTTATGCTATGCATTTTTTTTTACACAGTTATAGCCAATGCCAGATTTGCCAGTTAATCACACAGTGACAGTGCAAGCTTCTGGTATACATTTCTGGACACAGTTATAGCCAATGGCAGAGTTCCCAGTTAATCATACAGTGACAGCCCGGTTTGCCACTACAACAGTTTTAACAAAAAGGTGCAACCCACAATTCTTTACAATTGCAGCCCATTAACAGGCACAGTACCTGTCAACGTGCTGCATTTGAAAAGAATTATGCTTTTGAATTTGGCCTGAGGGAGTTTAGACGTGGCTGCAATGTCAGCCACATCCAAATGTCCCTTGCGCCAAATCAGCTGCGCCAGAAAGGCACCTACGCTGAAATGGGCGTGCCAAATCGGCCGCTGTGGCCAACTGGTCGCGCCGAACCAGCTCGCGGTGAAACGGCTGCGCTAAAAGAGGGTGTACCGCTGTCAACATGTGTTAAGACAGACTGTCTTTTTTGCTTTTTATAGAATTCAATAAGCTTTCCTTTGACCTGGGTAAATGCAGTTTTTTATGGGTGGTCTGGACTTTGATAAACTATGTCAAGCCCAAATCCATTAGTGACATCTGGCAGGGGAATTATTTGTATAATCTTTGGAAAAGACTTGAATAAACCACAAAGCCTTTGTGTGTGCTCCTCGTGTTTCGCTATTGTGAATTCCTGAGCTGGGTAGGCCCGGGAAGTTGAATCTGCAAAGGGTTCCAAGATACCCATTTGGGCTGTTTCAAACTCCCTCATTCAATCACAAGACAGGTTACTTTGAGTCTCAAACGCAAGGTTTCAGGACCTGGGGACCAGGAAATCACTTATGGCTGAAATAGGCTTCATACTCCCAAACACATAGTAAATATGGTAATTTAATACAAATTACATTTATTTTCACTGTAAATGATTTTCTCTACAGATGATATCCAAATTATAAGCACAGCACATGTCAAAAACTGCAGTTCTGTTTAAATTTTCAAAGTTGAGAGATTTATTTTTTTTGGAAGCCAGGGTGGGTTCTTATATTGATAACATTTCGCAACTGTTTGGGCCTTAAAACATAACACTCATATGCTTTTCATACAAATTTTGTGGCCTGCGTTATTCCTTGGAAATAAATGCACTCAAAGTTTGTAGTCCTATTTTATAAATGGGGCATAGTTCTTGTTTGGGTCTCTGGCATGTCCTTCTGCTGAACTGTGTTGTGAACTAGAAGAAGGACTCTGACTAAATTGGGTAATAGTTAACGATGTTCATTCAAGTAAAGAACAAAAATGTCAAACTAGCCCTATCACTATGAGAGAAGCTTTCTACCTAGCAAAACGAAAGCCAAGGATGAACGTCAAGTCCTAAATATAAAAGTCTTCTGTCCGAGTCCTGTGGCTCTGTGGTAAATGTCCCATTTCTCAATCACAAACTGTATCTTGGGGAGCACGTCTGCTGGGGTAATACAGGTTCCCATGGCTTCATGCACTTTGTTAGCGTGCAGCAGAGCATTACCTTCCTTTCACTCAATTTTTGCAGTGGACCTTCTTTAATAGTCTTGTCGGCTATCTCAGCCTTGAAATACAGTGTTGGAATCTCCAACACTCTGCTTTCACAGGGCTGTGTGCCCGTTAGCGTCTCTTAAATTCTTCTGCTTTTGGCGGCTATTTCAGCCTTGATTTACAGTGTTTGTATCTCTCTCACTCTGCTTTAGCGGGGCTGTGTGCCTGTTTCATTCTCTGTTTCTACCTGCGTCGGTTTCGGTTCCCCTGGGAACCATCAGTCATAGGCTTCACTCACCTCCACAAGTCAGTAGCGTCTATTTCCCTGTCGGTACCTCTCTAGGAAGGAAAGGCATTTGCCGGATGGAGCTTGGCGCTGTGGCTCCATTCCTCTCTTGGGTCTCAGCATCAGTTGCTGGGTGCCAGCCCCACAACTGCTCTTCAGTGGTCATGCTGCCCGAGTAGACGGTTGTCTTGCCATCGTCTCTCGCACCTGGACCAGAGCCACTTGCTCGATACAGGCAACTGATATACAGCCTACAGCTAATGGGTCTCCTTTCCTTCAAGCCACTGCTGGGTCCACGGCTTGACATGGCTACAGCCCTTCAGGATAGACCCTTCAGGATATTGATGCTACAGAGGCTTGCCTCTGCATAGCTGTTATTTTCTCTCGGTAGGAGTCTCTTCTTCATTCAAAGTCCACTCTCTCCTTATACATGCCTTTGGAACAAACAAAATTTGTCCATCTGCCTTGATCATGGTATTCAAGCGACGTTCAGCATTACCCTTAAGCCAATAGAAACAAAGAAGGATCTTTGTTGAATATAGTCATTACAGGAGATCTTTGAAACATCTATGTAGGCAGAAAAGGTGGTTTGGACTGGGAGTTCAATTGTGGAATGGGAGTACTTGTCCCCAAGAGGGGTGTCACTCTCAGTGAGGTCCCACTTGCCCAGACCCTTAGGGAGGGTGCTGCGTAGCAGGCTCACCTCCCTAGCCTCAAAGGAGGTGGCTTCCCTCTGGGGAGAAGGGACGAATTATCCAGATTCAACACAACTGTCAAATAGTGGTTGAATGAAAATATGTCGTCTACCCCACGGACTTCACAGGCGAAATTAAGGCTCCGAAAGTATTGCAATCCGAAAGTAATTTTCACAATATTTACACGGTTATTTCTTAATCATGATTGATTTTTTTTTTAAAGTGTGCACTGTGACAATTAATTACTTTGAATGTCTCATGGTTTGCAGATACGGCACATTGAGTGTCACAACCGCGGGTTCCTGGCGGTTGTGGAACAGGTGGAAACATGGCCGCCAACGTGTTGTGCCGTCACATCTCCTCCCTAGTCGTCTAGTGACGGTCTAGTTCTTTCCAAGATGGCCACCGCTAAGTGTATTTATCCTTTCCACTTTCGGCGGCTCGGCGCATTGCAACTTTCTTACTACCCTTCGTTGTCATGCTCCTTGTTATTTCCCTTGGCGGTGTTCCGCCCATTCCTCACCTTGTATCTTGGCTTCCTCCTTTTTCTCTCCCTCTCTGCTTCCCTCTGGACTCTCCTTGGCCCCTTTGCCATTTTTTCCTGTTCCAGTTTAGCATTCTCTTCCTCCCGGTTCCCTGCGCTCTCAACCTGCATCTCCCGGCTCTGTCTGTGTCTGGTCATCGGACTGCTACCTTTGGACGCTTGCTTCCCTTCTCTGCTTCCGGATCGCTGGGATCGTCATCCAGAGGGGTTTTTGTGCCGCAAGGCTTTTCCCCTACTCTGTCTTGTCTGTCGCGGAGGGGAGTCTCTGTTGACCCGTTTCTGAGGTCACAGTGGCTTCCATCCGAGGCCGGCCTTACCTACTTAAGAAGAGCAAGACTCACGGGAATCGAACTCGTCGGAAGAGGCCGGACTACTCCTCTACATCAGGTGAGGAGGAGGGGGAATTTGGAGACACTGTGTTTGAGTGAAGAGGAAGACATAACCGAGGTATTGGAAAACTTACCGACTCCGTCTGATACACCTGATAGCGAGATTGGAGGATTGCAAAGAAACAGACACTTTAGTTAAATAATGAAACTAGGGTTGGTTTTTAAGTGCTGAAAACTGTTTTATAAAGCTTACTGAAAAAGTACACAAATAGAAATCCTAACAGAAGCTCAGAAACAAAGAGTTTGTTTGTAGTTTTCCTGTCAAGATCAGGAAAGTAATGTGAGCCTTAAAAACCTCGAGAGTTTTACAACTGTGTTGTAAAACCTAAAGACAATCATTAAAAAGAAAGCTATGTGATCGAATTCTGTGCTCATAGTCAATGTTTGGTACAGACATTCAGATTGTTTCTATGCAAATTTGAAGTTCTATTTTAAAAACCTTTTGGTGCATGTCTTTGTGAAGACACAGTTTAACTGTCTTGAGAAATGGCACACATTTGAGTAGTCAACTGGAGCTTTGTGGAACTTTCACATGCAAATTGTACAACTGATGTATTGTATGTGCCTCATGATGTGTAGAGGAGTGGCCCAAGAACATGTCACGTTTCTTTCTTTTCAGAGGAGCATTTAAATGTAGCTCCCTGGCATCATATGATGATGGGGAGTTGTCGGGGCCTTGCAGGGTGTCAGTAGAAGGAAAAAAGCCATTGCAGTGAGAAGCAGCCACACTCCATGTTCGACCCTTGAAGCCCCCAAAAGTAGTTATGCAGCGACAGTTGCTGCCTGTGGGGCCCCCATAGGCATGGTATCTGGGTGACCGCAAGACTGCCCACACCTAGGGTCAGGCTTGTATGTGAGCACACACAGCATGAAAGTGTTTTCCAAGGCAATGCTGGCATACATTGTGGGTACCATCATGAAAGTCTTTTACAGTGGCACTGCTGGTGTATACTTGGGTACAGCAAGCATGAGCAAGTGATTTAGAGGGCCAAGCTGGCATATATTGTTTAGAGTCCTCATGGACATATGCATTACAGCGGCAGTGCTGGCATATCTTTAGTGCACAGCATAATAAAAGTGTTTTACAGTGGCAATGTTGGAACATATTGTGGGTACAAGCCTCATCGAAGTGTTGTACAATGTTTTGTGCACTGTTGGTGAACTGACATGCATCTACTGGAATCTTTCAATTGTTACCCATTGTAAGAGTGCTTGGAGACCATGCAGATGGAAGTGGTGCAAGGTATAAATCCTGATAACATGATCTATTTACAGTGTATGGCTTTTTAATCACGTTTTCTCAAACATTGTGCTGTAGGATTCAGTTCTAAACATAACTCCCCTCAAAACATTATACCAGCTGAGATTATAACTTTTCAGAAAAGAATCCTAAGAGAAATGTAGTATACTACATGTGAGGAATTCAAACATCAGCATGGTGGGCATGTGCTTGCCTGGGCTTTTGGAAATGTTTTATTAAATGGAAGGATGGTAGACCAACCTCAGGAAAATGTGTCGAGCTAATACACACAAATGTTCCTATGCTCACACCACGACAAATGCATAGATCTGTGCACTCTGAGTGGACACAGCCTACAGGCACAGTCCATCCTGTCATATTTAGTTGGAATGTAACAGTCAGGAGTGCACAATGTCATCAATTTCAAAAAGCCCAGGCCAGCGCATGGCCACCATTCGGGATGGTCGAATTCCTCACACCATAGAACACCACAATTATAAACTATAAGGGTTAAAAAAAAAATCAGAAATAGTAGCTTAGCAAAATTTGAGTAAAAGCGTACATCTCAAAATGAAACCAGCTGATAAGGGCAGAAGAATTGTTCTAATGAATACTGAGGCCTAGGAAACAATGCCAAAGGTTACTCTTGGATGAGAACTCAGCTGTATGATTCTATTTTAATTTAACATATGTTTAAAAAATGAGATCAAAGAACTTGCACAACAAGCTTTGGTACAAGGGTTTACTAGTCAATAAGAAAGCTTTTTGGTGATACAATGCAGAGTCGTCCTGCCAATTAAATACCTTGCTCATTCTGCACCAGTTGGCCACTAAATGGATTGTTGAAGAATTTGTAAAACACTTGTTCTGAGCAATAATGAAACAAATGTTAATTTTGGCAACATTCATTGCTCATTTATACATTGGTGTTCACTGAAAGATTTTTAAATAAATTTTGTCCTAATGAAGGCAGTTGTCGAATTAGAGCAACCAAGTAGTTAGCTTGTGTAAGCCCAAAACAGAGCATGTCAATGCTTTCAGTCAAGAATTACTGTTAACAACAAGATCTTTTCGGAGCTAGTGAACTCACTGTAACTTGTGCCACTAATATTGTGGCATCAATACCCTGTTCATTAAAGTGGACTTAGGCGATTTTGTTGACAAATCTGACTAGTCCCATGCATGTTTTAAAAATAAGTTGTAAATATATTGATGTAAAAGAAAAAAGAATTTGGAATGAATTGTTAATTATTCATTGTGTATGCACATCCTAGAAATGATACATCTTTAAATCACCTGCATATAATGTTGTTGATTAAATTGTATGACATGAAAAATTAACTAACTACATCACGTTTCCAGCCTGTGACAGTTTTTGCTTGTTTATCAATAACTTCCCTACAGAGATTTTTCACAAATACAAAATAATGTACATTTGCAATAAAGTGCCTCTTTAGAACCACAAGTAGAAACACAAGGAATGTGCCGACAATTGTATTTAGTATTTCTGTATATGTATTCTCTAGTAGAGAAAATATATGAACATTAAAACAGTATGGTCAAGCAATAATCAGTCACTCATGTTGGCAATAATGTAGTTGAATATAGTCATAGAACCCCACTCTTCTCCTGCTCACTTTTAAGACTCTAAAGTATACAGCCAATCACCAATGTGTATATTCATCTAAAATATGGCATAGTAAAACTAAAGATATACCAACAGTAATGCTCTCAGTATAAGGATGCCAGTATTAATTAAATAAAAAGGACAAAAAAAACCTACTAAAATCTGATGTCGCCAAATGGCAATGACTTCAAAATGTCTAAATCCATAGTAAAATACAGCAGAAATGGTCCTGTTAAATGTCTACTTTACATCCACCAATGCATGTATGGGTCTACTTATTCCCTCCAAAAAAATACACGGAGGAGCAGTAAGTGTTGAAATAAGTTGTTCCCAGTCTTATAAGATGCCACTGTTCAGTGCTTTTTCCAAACATGACTTTACATTCAAGAGCTAAACTCACTAAAAATACATTGGGGCCATTCTAATAATTTTTCAAAGTCCATGGAGAGCAAAGTATGTAAAAGAAATTAACGAATTATACTTGTTGTTCATGCTCGCCCTTAAAATAGCAATTCAACAAATATATCTGTGCAAATATGGCGTGTCCAGTCATTTGGATTACAGCCTGTAATCAAAAGAGTATTGGACTACAAAAAATCCAAATGACTGGACACACCATATTTGCACAGATGTATTTGTTGAATTGCTACTTTAAGGGCGAGCATGAACAAGAAGTATAATTGATTAATCTGTACATTTGATGAGGTTAAGGGCAGAACCTCATCATACTAGTTATGCAGCACACCACAAAGTACACAACGAGGACCAGAGTGACCCAGAGGTGGCTTTACTCTGTTTTGTTACTTATGTAAAAGATTTTATTATTTTAAGTGCATTTCAGGCCCCATAATATAGAAGCAAGAATACAATTATAATTTGGAAAACCTGGCAAAGTGCCAACAATTTAGAGCCAGACGGCAGATTCAACTCTGAATCTGAATCTGAACTAGCGGCCCATTAACACATATTAATAAAGGAAGTTATGCAAACTCACTACACTGCTTACACATTTCGAATCCTTCATCAGAGCATTTTCTGTTGAGCCCATGGCACAATTTAAGGTTTCTCTAAACTAGTACATAGTCAAATGTTAATTGTTAAACAAATAATATGAAATTATGGGAATATTAACTAAGCAGTTCTAGCATTTCTTTTTATGTTTCTCTGTTCCATTATTTTGTTCCTTCTCAATTGTTTCTATTTGTTTTATTCACCATAATAAATTCAATTTAATTAGGATTTGTTGTTTATTTCATCATTATTTACTGTATATGTTTATTTTAAATGGATGTACTAACCATAATGGACTAGATAACGGAAAATTCCCTGGTGAAAGGCTAGTAACTCGAAACATGTGTAGCCCGAAGGATAAAATACATTATTTCATAAAAAAGAAAATAACTGTTACTAACTAACAAAACCTTTTGTTTACATTTTTGTAAAATATTTGTAGCACAGTACGATATTTGCAGAGCACAGTTTCAGATATACAGAACTTTCAATAAGTAAAGATCTGGAGTCTAGGTCAAGATGGGAGAATATCAGAATACAATCTTTGTGCATGTAGCCGGATTGTCACCTTCAGAGCCTTCCTTCAAAGGAACTCTTCTACCTGATCCTCCAGATTGAAAAAGACAAGAAAATCCAAATAGACACAGCCTCCAGCCATCCTGATAAAACTACATAGCTATGCAGATAGGGAATATCATAGAGGCATTGAGACAGGAGCAAAGTATTGATTATCTGAGTAACGCTGTTCAACTGTATCAGGATCCAGCACATACAACCTTGGAACAAGGCATGGGCATCACTGAAAAACTGAATAAACTGATGGCTCTGCCCTACAAAGCTCTCGTTTAGGCTGGACCACAATGACATAATGATATCCACCCAAGAGGAGGGCAGACAAGCTCTGAAAATAACTAATTAGGCAGAGGAGTCCGTATAGAGGTGAAGAGAAGTTTAACAGTGGTTTGCACAAGATGTAAATTGGGAGCAGGACTATTACAGGAGAATGGTCACTGGCAACAAGGGAGTAAGCACAAAAACCCTTTTTGATACAGTAGCCCTAACCATGCATACATTAGTGAAAGGGGGGGGCTTGGATAAGTCCAAAGAGCGAGAATAAAAAAGCTTAAACATAGGCTCCGTTTCACATTGCATGATCATGCAGTTGTGGTGAATCTCCTTGAGATTTTTTATAATTATGCTATGCAAGTTTAGAGTCACAAAATGCTGTTGGTTATCCTATAGTGATGATGCAGATGGAAACTGGGATGTGAGGCTGGGAGTTGGAACAGGTATAGGGGAGTCTGTTCATTGTTACTCTTTGTTACCCATGCTTTTTGTTTCTCTGCTAGTTTAAATAATTACTGTGACTGTTTATTGTAGTGCCAAATGATATAATTGAAATACAGAGCACCAGCTCTTGAAAGCCAAACCAATGGCAGTGGAGCATTCTACAGATACTACACAACATAGTAATCTGGGCAGCACTGCCATACCTGCACAAATGTATCATTTAAAGCTTTTTTTAAGCACTGAAACAACGTCATTGGCTAAAACACCCTGTTTTTACACCCTTCAAGTTAGCTTGCTTGGTTTATAAAGCAGCATTGTGCATTGAGCATCTTACCTTGTAGCTCATTTGAAAATTTCAGGTAGGGCTTTGTGATGAAGTTCCCTGCTTGACCTTGGGTGCTGACGGTAGGGTGGTCAAAGGGGCTGGGTGCCACCCAGAGCTTGTGGATGCCATAACCAGACGTGGTAAATGTGGGAACCCCAGACCACCCATCTGGAGAACTTGTTTGGGTTAAGTTATTGCATTTGGGCCATAAGAGCAGTTCCATTCACCCTTACCTAGCATCACAGAAGTCCCACCCTCCCTGATAACCAGAGCATGCAGCCTGATGCCCAAAAGGGTGCCATTCCCTTTAAAGGGTGCAAGCTGTAGCAGGTCTCAGAAATAAACAGCCGCTGCAGGGATTCAATGTTTCTTTGAGCCCCGGTGCCTATAAAATAGACAACACCAGACAGTGAAGTCGATACATTTCTTTCTACGCCAGTTTTGGCGGAAAATAATTAACTTCAAAGCTCAGTTTCTGTTAATTGTATTTTTAAGGAAATAGTGCAGAGGAAATCATGCAAAGAGAGTAAACAATTGAGCACTGGCAGGTTGGTTACATTTTGTAACCAAACAATAACTAAGGACACTCTCAGCATGGACTGCAGGAACCACACTAACACGTTATATCTTCACCATTGTTCCATGAATCAACCTAGCACTGCAGGGACTACACAGTGCCAACCTTTCCATGACAAAATCTTTCCGACATTGAAAGGCGTTTCTGACTTGTATGTGGGTTTACAAACTTTGTTAACACTTGCTAGGGGAAGAGAGGGTTTCTTTAGAGAGGAAGACAGCGTCAACACAGTTCCCAGGGGAGAGGAGAACAATCCCCCACATGGCCAGTCTCAATGTGAAATTCAAAATAGTGACAGTCATAATGTAAACTCAGGTCAGGCCCCTCACAGACCACCTCATCCCAGGCTCAGGGCCTCTCTCACTCAAGCCAGCTCCTACCCGATCTGCAAGAGTTTGCTGTAGGCCCCAACCCAGAGGAGAGGGAAGCAGAATATAAAATCAAGGCTAGCCAGTCTCCAGGTGTGGGGTGTTGGAGTACAATCTAGAGAGGAGGGCTTGGAGATGAGGGGACAGGAAATGTAGTAGTAAGTAGAAAGGAGGTTGGATGAGAAAGCAAGAGGCTAGGAGAAGGATGTTGTTCTGGTCGAGAATAAGCAAGGTTAACATCTTAGAAGGAGTTTTTGAAGAGGAGGGTTAGCCCTTGAGCAGAGAGGGTTTTCAGAGAGAAGTTGTTGGATTGGAGGAAGGCTACCCTCTAAGCAGGAGTTGGTAGGACTAGGGAAGTTAACACAAAAGAAAATTATCCATGGGAAGAAGGATGAGAGGGGGACCAGGATCAACCACTAGGAAGTAGCTGGATCTATCCCGTAGAGTGAGTATATTGGCCTCAATCCTGGGAAGGAGGATGGACAGCTGGTTAAATCCATCACCCTAGAGCGGTTCTGGAGGGCCAGTCTGGTTCAGAACAGGCATGAGAGTATGGCAGAGGAACGTGTTGGTACAACATCATCAAAGGTTAATGAGCATTTGATAGATGCCCCCAGGAGAGAGTAACCCTTTGGACAAAACCCTAGGCCACGGAAAAGACCAGGGACCGAGCACATGTCCTGCACTGCCTTTCAAACCCTGAGGGCCATCATTGCTATTAGAGACACCATGGGAATGTATTACCTGCTAGAAGAAACATTGACACTGTGCCAAGTACTCAACGGTCCACCCAAGGAAAACATCCGAGATCATCAGGTCCACTGAAACAGGTTTGGAAACCACCAAAATCCTGCAACCTGAAGACATATACCAGGGTGTATTTTTAGATGATGTATGAAGGATCAGACAAGAGCCCCAACTAGAGGGGGGCATGATCTTATCTCTGAATCAGCATGGACAAAGCCACAGACCAATAATTGAGCAAAGTTGGGAATTAAAAACCCCTAATGGAAATGTGTTCAGAGCCAGAGGATATGATGACTAAAACACAACAACAGAAGCAAGTGTGTTGATAAAATAAAAATACCTAGAAGAGGACTGTACTTATTGAACTGCCACTGTTCAGCAGTTCATTTCAACTGCAAAACCATGAAAAACGCTGGTTCATTTGCTAAAATACACCATGGAAATGTGTGCATTCTGCAGTTTCGAACATGCAACATTTTATATATGAAATGATACTGCAGAAGGGAATTCAAAGGCACACTGTTGACTGACAGACAGAAAAACAGGCACACTGTTGACTGACAGACAAGAAAAGCAGCATTTCACTTACAACTTCCAAGCATCAAAATTCTGTTTTCAGAGAAAGAGAAACACAAACACTAAATGGGCCCTGTATTCCAGTGACAAGGCCAAAGGCATGAAACTACTTTCCATTACATGTGACTGGTGCCTGACATGCAACCTTGCTACCACAGAGAGCTACCATGGAAATGTGTGCATTCTGCAGCTTGGAAGCAATGAACATTTTAACCAGGAAACTCCATTGACAGGAATAATTTGAGGGCCCACTTTAATGAAGGTGGTGACTTTTTAACCTATGGAAAAATACTGACACAAGCAGCTCAAGGAGAAGTGAAGAGACTTGTATTTACAGTGAGATGTAAAGCAGATTCAATGTATAAAATGCAGAATGTAAAAGCATAATGTGTTTGCCATTCCTAGGAATTGAGCTAAAAGCTGGACTTGGCAACAGAGGACGTCTTTACCCAGGAACTTTAAAGGCCAAGAACGGGTTCTCTTCCCCCTAACTTACCAAGCACTGCCTGGCCCTTATCTGGAAATTCCTTTTGAAGATTTTGCAGGGACAGGAAATGGGCGAGCTTGTGCCTCAACAAAGTTTATAGGCGGGGGGGTGGGGTGGAATAACAGCACTGAATAAACAAGGACTCAGCTAATACATGTGAACTCTGAATAGTTCCCCAAAACTCAAGTCAATTTGTGGTTCCTCCCTGGACTGACTGACAGATGGCATGCAACAGAAGACCACCACATGATGAATGACAGGAGGTGGAGCTTGCCTCTAAGCTCTCAAAGATAAGTGAACAGAAGGTCCATTAGCCTGGGGAGAAAGATTGTGAATCACTTTATAGCAGGCCAAACCAACAAAGAAGCAAATGGCCTGAATTACATGTTAGGTTAATGGAATAATACGAAATGTGCAATTGAAGTTAAAAGTATGCATGGCCTTATTTTTACAAAAGGTTCTATGGGGATATCATGATTGTTTATGATTATCTCGGGAACTGTAATTCTCACAATAATAGTTAAAATATCATTAAAACGCTTATGAGAAGACATATCTGTTGAGACAACTTTGATAGAAATTCGACATTGAGAACAAGTGTTGCAAGCTGAAATTGAATGATAGCTTCCTAGAAAATGTCACGAAGCTGAGATTCGGGGGGAGGGGGGGGATAGCTTTTTGAATTAGATACCTGTATATACAATTTTGTGACATTTACTTTTCACGCAAATCTGTCATTCAAATCTGCAACATCGTGCCAAAATGAGAAACATTTTTATTAAGTCCGCCCTTTCGGAAACATATATTTTGTGACTTGTATTTGTAAATTAAAAACACTTGACATGTTTTTAAGGTCATAACTGAAGTTGTCAAAATGCAATTTCAAAGGGGTGGATTCATAACTATCAAGGGATGATAACTATCAAGGGATGATGCCTAGTAACTAAAAGGGACTAATCAGACAAAAGGGGAGTACAGTAGAAGTCCAATACAGATCAAGAGCCGATAAGCTGGCACCTGATAATTTAGATAATTTGGGGAGTGGTTAAAGATTTATAAGGAGACAGACAATGGGAACAAGGCAGAGCTGTCTGATATCCTCTGAGTGGGACTACTGAAAAATTGCTGGAAAACTAACATTACAAACAAAAGTGGTTCACAGCGCACTCCTATGTAGAGGAATTTGCCTGATAAATCGTACCTTTTTGGTTATGTAGTTAGAACCAATTTGGTATGAAACTTAAGGTGCAGGGGAGAAACCTGGTCCAGGCACATGGACCGTTCATATATACAATACACAAAAAAAAGGTTGCAAACGTTTGGGAACTCCCGTCCCCTGCACACTATCAGAGACTAGATAATAGCCAAAACACAGTTATAACAATTTTCAAACATTAATTGTAAAAGTTTCAAAAAGCTCTTTAGGTGAGATATTCAAAATGAGTTTTCTTCAAGGAAAGGAATTCTTTTTCTTCACAGGTACTGGTTTAATGGAAAGCCCAACTCATTTTGAGTATAACACTCTTCATTAGTGGCACATCACTGAGAGTTTACTATAATTCAGCAAGAGTAAAACACTCATGTAAACATTTAAAAACACTATATGTCAATAAATTAAATATATCAAGCTTTACGGTGATCTCAAAAAATGTAAACAGTCACCTTTTTTAGTAAAAGGTCCAGATATCCTCTGGTATTGTGATCCGTAACCACTATTCATAATTCATGTTCTTGTCACTGTAGTAACCAAATATAAAAAGTAAGCCGAAATATTTGGCTTTTGTCTTACTAATTATAAACCTCAGTCAAAGTTGCCAAAGTCTAGTGGACCATATGACTCAATGGAGATAAAACAGAGATCCTCTTGGTAGGCACCAAAGAGACGCTCAATAAACTCAACCTCAAATACATGACCTTCAACATTGACAACACACCTATCTCGGTATCATCGTCAGTTAAAACCTTGGGGTGTTCCTTGATTCCTTCCTGTCCATGTCACGCCAAGTCAGTGCCATTGCCTCCTCGGCAGCACTCGCCCCCAAAATCATAAACGCGGTCAAGCCCTACCTTACAATCCTTACACAGGAAGTCTGTTCCCTAATACACAAAAAGTGTCAAATATGCAGGTGAATTTTTAACAGAAAGTATTACATGATTTTGCTGCATTGTAATGTATCCTAATAGGAGACAAAGGATAAAAAACGATTTGTCTACTTTAAAAGCCAGATGTAATTCGAACAAGGAATGTTTCAATGGCAGACTAATAATGATAATAGTGTTGGGGCGAGACGCTAATATGTGGCACTCCACCGGATGCCAGAGAGTTTATTCCCAACACCATATCAAATTAGCACCCTAGATTTGCAGTTGTTTTATTAATCTATAACAGGACATTTTTGTCCTTTTTAGGTGGCAAACCTACAAAGTACTTATCACGTTTACTATTTGCGGAACTGTCACCAGTTTCTGTTACAGATGAGATTCTCAATGTGCTGAAACAGTTTGATACTGCTCAAGAAATTCTTGATGCATTTCTTCCCAAAACCTATTGGAGATTGTGGTTACATTATGTTTTCTTTGCAGAAAACCTACAATATGCATTAGAGAATCCTACCTGACTACCAAGATATCGTCATACCAAGCCATGATTGTTTTCTACAGTATAGTCATAAGGAACACATTTGACACCTAACATATGGTCCACTAGACTTTGACAACTTTGACTGAAGTTTATAATTAGTAAGACAAAAGCAAAATATGTGTTATTGTTTCCTTAAATTTTTTGGTTACTACAGTGACAAGAACATGAATTACGAATAGTGGTTACGGATCACAATACCCGTGGATTTCTGGACCTTTTACTAAAAAGGTGACTTATCAAGCTTAAGTTGAGCTCAAAACATTTTAGAAATTTAAATTATTGGCATTAGTGTTTTCCTCTTGTTAAATTACAGTATACCTTGCAGTAAAGTGCCCCTGATGAAGAGTATTCAACTCGAAAACGTGTTGGGCTTTCCTCTAAACCAGTACCTGTGAAGAAAACAGAACTCATTGAAATTCCTTTCCCTGAAGAATACTCATTTTGAATATATCACCTAAACAACATTTTGAAGCTTTTACAATTAATGTTTAAACATTGTTTTAACTATGTTTTGGCTAATTTCTAGCCTCTGATAGTGTGCAGGGGACGGGAGTTGCCAAACGCTTGGGACCTTATTTTTCTGTATTGTACATATGAACGGTCCATGTTCCAGAAATGGGTTTCTCCCATGCACCTTAAGTTTCATACCAAATTAGCTCTAACCACATAACCTACCAGATATGATTTATCAGGCATATCCCTCTACATAGGAGTGTGCTGTCCAACAGTTTTGTTTTTATTGTATTGTACTCCCAGGGGTTGGCACAAGACAAACAGCACCCCCCACACAGACAAAATATGTCATTTTCTAAGATCAGTTCTTTAACAAACAAATCAGCTACTGGCTTTCACTGAGGACGAAGCCACTCGCATTCTATCACTCATATCCAACATTGACAGAGACACTACCTCAACAGAAAACCTTGACTGACTCAAATTTAAACTTGAGCGATTCATTTGAAGAGATATCTCACAGAAGTTACATGCCATTACATTGGCTCAATATTACAAAGCCCAGAGTATACCTAGGGGCCAAATGGTTTGTCTTAGGCCAACACTTTGTAATGAGAAACACAAATTTGTCAAAAGGTGGGAACACATTCTTAATAAATGCTCCCTGGACCTTATCCTCCTTACAATTGAGGGAGTGTCCAAGTCATTGATGACAATACATCAGGAAATAGACGAAATCAAAGAGAAACTCCTTATTCTCCAATCAGGAGAAGACCTTAATAAAATACTGGAGGACATTAACTGAAAGCCTGACACCTATAAGAAAGACCTAAAACAAGGGAAGATTAGTAAATTCTGTAGGGACACACTTGACTACGCCAGGGATATTGTGTATATTTGGCAGGAATTTTACAACTCCAACTGACAAATGGCATTAAGACCACAAAGACCTACTCCAAGTACAGACGACACTGACAGTAGTGATGTCATAATTGGTGAGGGAGACAACATCCAGACCATTACAGTAGCTGTGCCAGTTCTCAATACTGAGACACATTTGACACAACCTACCACTAGCACCGCTAGATGGGTAACAACAGCAGTTTCTTTTTTAGAAGGCGGAAGACAAGAAGAGGGAAAACAAAAACAAAGGGTCTGAAACAAGTAGTAGAGTCAATAGTGGGGAATATTTCATCCAAGACACTCACTACTTCACAGATTGATACACTAAACCTTGGCCTTTCCTATATTTGATTAGGAAACAGTTCACGCTTCGAAGAAGCAATATACTTCTTTAAACTTATCAGAAAAATGGAGTTGAACGTTTTCTTCGATTCACTGCCTGATACATAAGAATGGTCCACCTCGTTTGATTTTTTATGAATCAAATCCAAAAGCACATTCCACCCACAAGTCAATAATCCTATCATAGACATGTTCAAGCTAAAAACCCCTAAATACCTTAGAAAGATCAAGTATAGCCCATTCACACGAAATACACTTTAAGTTACCTGTAACCATTGTTCTCCACCATGCGGTTTGCATTGATTCACATGCTCATGAATATTCCCCGTCGTCAGGCTGGGAATCCTCGAGAAAAGAGAAAACAGTTTCACTTTAAAACTGTATTTCTCCTCTAAACCAATCACTGTCCTATGGGTCATACTGCCCCTATCCAATGACAGTCCTCTCCTTAAATCCCGCCTCTGGCAGCCATCTTCAGATTTGGTAAGCATGTAAAGTGGCAGAATGACCAAGAAAAGCCGCAGAGGGGCTGGAGGTTGGGTTCACATGTGAACCCATGTCAGACCCATGCAGGAGAAGAACAAGTTACTTACCAACCGGTAACTTTCTTTTGACTGGATGTTCCTCCCACGTATTCCTCATCTTTGCTATACGTATCTCGCCAGATTCGCTGCTTTGGAAGATTTTTCTCGGCAGAGGGCGCTGTGCACAATGTCGTGGCGTTGATGTCCCTCGAGGACCGCTGTGGCGTGTTGACATCACCAGTAGTATAAAAAGCTTGTGTCATGCCCGTTGGCTTCAGCTCCGTTTTTTCATTATTTAATTCGAGGAACCATCCAGGCGTGCCCCAGACTGTAAGCTCTTCGGGAACGCAGAGTGTAAATCACGTAAATTGTACAGCGGGGTAGGATGGTAGGGGTGATGAGGAATACGTGGGAGGAACATCCAGTCGAAAGAACGTTACCAGTTGGTAAGTCACTTGTTTTTCGAATGGATCGTTTTCCCCCCCATGTATTCATCATCTTTGATAATAAACTCCCAAAGCAGTGATCATTTTGGAGGTGGGAGTACTATTTAGTCTTATCATGAATGGAATGAAGTACAGCCTTCACAAAAAGGCCTTCTTGGGAAGAAGAAGAGTCTAAGCAGTAATGCTTAAAAAAAGTATGAATTGACGCCCAAGTTGCAGCTGAGCAGATGTCAATTACGGGGACTCCCCTCTGAAGAGCAGCGGAAGTTGCCATGCCCCTCGTGGAATGAGCCCTAAGCCCTTCCGGCAGTTCCTTTCCAGCTAGCCTGTAACACTCCCCAATAGCTAGAGTAATCCAGCGGGATATAGTCTGTTTTGTCACCGCCAATTCCAATTTAGGACCGGTATAACCCACAAAGAGTTGGTCATCCTGGTGTAATTTTGCCATTCTCGCTATATAAAAACTCAGAGCCCTTTTTGGGTCTAGTCCACAAAACCTCTCCTCCACTTTGCCCAAATAAGGAGGAGGGCAGAAAGCTGGGAGTGTTATTTTCTGTGACAAGTGAAAGTCAGAAACGACTTCTGGCAAGAAAGATGGTTTAACTCTAAGAACTTATCCTTATGAAAGGTAGTATATGGAGGATTGCATGAAAGAGCCTGCAACTCACTAACTCTGCGGGCAGATGTTAGTGCAACAAGAAGGGCAGTTTTCAATGTTAAAAGCGTTAAATGGGCAGGAATGTAAAGGCTCAAAGGGTACACAAGGGGAAAATTTCAACACAAGTTTCAAACCCCAAGCAAGGACATGAAACGGTATTGGGGGGGGTACACGTTAGTGAGCCCCTTCAATAATTGGACAATCAGTGGAATTTTGAAATAGGAAATCTCTTCAGAGGAGTGCTTAAAGATGGAAAGCACGGCTAGGTATCCTTTTATTGTTCCAATCTGGAGCCCCAGATTGATCAGTTGCAACAGGAAAGAAAGCACCATAGGAGTGCCACAATGAAAATGGTCCACATTCTTGTTTTTGCACCAGTTACTGAACTTATTCCAATGACACCGGTACAAAGACTTGGTTGCTGGCCTTCTGGCCAAAAGCAAAATCTCCATTACGTCGTCCAGGAGGTCCCAATCCTTAGCCTTCATGCATGGTTTCTGAGAGGCTGAAATATGAGTGTCTTGACCTCTTGAGGAGAACCCAACCTTCCTCTTGCGAGAGAAGATCCTCTCTTTGTGCAAGACGTATTGGAGGGCAGATGGACATGTCCAGAACGTCCGGGTACTATGTCCTCCTGGCCCAATCAGGAGCAATTAGGATCATGGTTTTCCTGAACTTTCACAACCTCCTGATTATGTGAGGAATCACGGGGACTGCAGGAAACGCGTACAGGAGTGGAAATTCCCAGTCCACCACAAACGCATCTGCTCGAGCTCCTCTCGAAGGAAATTCCCTTGAGCAATACTGTTCGCACTTCCGATGGACCTCGGTCGCGAACAGATCCACTTGAGCGGTTCCCCAAAGGGTGAAGATCTCTTAAAGGACTTCCTGAGCTAGTTCCCACTCGTGGGAGACTGTGCTCTGCCTGCTCAGAGCATCCGCCGCTGTGTTCTTCTCTCCGGCTAGGTGAACCGCCGATAGAGAGATTCCTTCTTGTATTGCCCAGAACCAGAGCTGCATTGCCTCTCTGCACAGTGGTAGTGACCCTACGCCTGCTCTCTTGTTGAGGTAGTACATGGCCACTGTGTTGTCCATCATTAGCAGGACATTCTTTCTCCATACAGAGGGCAGGAAGGCCCTCAGCGCTAGTCTGCTTGCCCTCAGCTCCAAAAGGATGATGTGTAGTTTGGACTCTGATAGAGACCAACGACCGCTGACTGTCAGTTCGTTGATGTGGGCTCCCCACCCCTCGAGTGAGGTGTCCGCCACTACAGTTATCTCCGGCCATTGTTGCCAAAAAGAGAATGCTGTCCTCGTAAGCCCACCAAATTAGGTTTTGAACCACTCTGCTCGGAACTTGCTGAAGATCCAACATGTTCCCTGAAAATTGGGACCGCTGAGTCCTGAGAGCCCAGTGAAGGGATCTCATTCTCAATTGAGCCTCTGGCACCTGGAAAATGTAGGATGCCATGAGACCGAGCAACCTCAAAAAAATAAAATAAATAAATCAATCGATGGCCGGAAGATGTTGGCCATTCTGGAATTTTGTTACCATCTGCTGAATGTGTTGAGCTCTCACCTCGGGAGGTGAGGCTTTGCCCGAGAAAGTATCCAAGACCACTCCGATGAACTGGAGTCTTTGGAATGGTATCATATGGGACTTTTTGTAATTGAGGGAGAAGCCCAGTCTGTGTAGGGGTAGCAGGTGATACTGAGATGTTCCTGGGCTTGCTCGGGTGAGCGAGCCACGATCAGCCAATCGTCCAGGTAGGGGTAGGCGTGAATCCCCCATCTCCTGAGACTTGCTGCCACTACTGCCATCAGCTTGGTGAAAACCCTCAGGGTGGAGGTCAGCCCGAATGGCAGAACTCGAAACTGATAGTGAGAACCGCCAACCGCGAACCTCATGTACCTTCCGTGCTTCAAATGGATTGGCACATGAAAGTAAGCTTCCTGAAGGTCCAATGATACCAACCAGTCTTGGAGTTGGAGAGCCTGAAGGATCTGAGAAAGGGTTACCATCTTCAGCTTGTCTGTTACATCCCGCTGTGCACATCATTCCAGAAGACGGGCTTGTTTATCAAAAGACACACGCAAATGTGTTTCCCTTCCTTATGGTGTGCGGCGCTTCATTCCCCGTTCCTTTCACGATGGAGACTGCGGTTGGGAATCTAACAAACTACGACTCCCATGATGCTCCACTGCACTATCATGTGCCCTGCTCCTCCAATCACCGTGCTCTGACGTCTTGCTTTTGGTTTTGGTAAAAGCAGCGTTTTCATTGAGCTCGCCGCTGCGGATTGAAGTTGCTTTCAACTTTGAAGTTAGGTCTTCGTCATTCCTTGGATCTCTTGGTTTCCTGACCTTTGCCTGCCTAACGGACCGTCTTGTTTGTTGCCCTGTACCTTACTGCCAGGTTAGTGTACCAGAACCTTTATCTTGCCTTCACGGACTGCCTTGCTCCACGATTTTGTACTTCTGCCGCCTGCCCGTTAACAGGACCCCTTTCCTGCCTTCTTTGATTGATTTGCCTAATGTTTTGCCCCGGCTATTGTCAGCTCGTATAAAGGAAAGTGCCAGTGTATTTTCGGATTGATCTCTCCTCTGCAAGCTTTGTCTCTGATCCCTGCACACGATTACTGCAGCTGCTTGCAGGCCTTCCATCCCATCACAACAGCATTTTGTTACTACACTAATCCTTGCCACCTAGCCCCGAACAGCACACCTAACAGTGTCTCAAACTACCTTTGTGGAAATTACCATCTGGGAATTCATTGACATTACTATCACTTCTGAACTATAGGAAATTGGGATTGCCTTTACCTATCTTCAACAAGTGCACAGGTGGACGCTACGCAGAGTGTGCACCAACCCGGACCTAGTGCGCTCCTCGTGCCGTTCGGGTTAGAACCCTCACTAACCTTCCCGTTTATTATTTTATACTTCCGTTTTTGTTCACCTTGGATTAATCCCAATACTACTAGTGGTAAGGAGTGTATCTTTTCTCTTCCGATCCATTGTTATAGTTCCCTGAACCGTCCTGACAGTGATATTTGTTTTTAGGTAGGAATATCTGTGCCTCGGTAGCAAGATAGAAAAATCAGGTATAACCCATAGCAGTTTGACTATTCCTATCTGTACTGTCGCATAAAACTCATCTCTTCTTCTTTATTTTTACAGCTGGTATTTCTCATTTTAAAGATCTATACCCTCACAGAGAGGAGGCTCGGTTGGAGGCCCCATCCAAGCTCCTTCAAATCAAAACCCTGTGAATACCAGTCCTGGTCACCTACCTATCCTCTTCCTAGTTGGCGAGTAACATTGTCGTTCCTGAAGAACTTGTTCAAGTTTAAGTCCAAGATGGGTCTCATTCCTACTTCCTTCTTGGGAAGGACAAAGTAGGGGGAATACCAACACTTGTTCCTCTCCGCTACAGGTGCTTGTTCTATCGCACTTTCCTCTAGCAGGATTAAGATTTCCTGCACAAGGAGCGGATCTGCAATTTTGACAGAGTTGGTTCCCGGTGGATTTTCCTGAGGCCTTTTTAGAAAAGGTAGGCAGTAACCTTGAACTACTGTTTCCAGTGCCCAAGCATCTGAAGTAATGCTCCGCCATTCGTTCTGAAGCTGAGAGATTCCGCCTCCCACCGGGGTCTTGTGTGTCAAGGCCTCAGAGTGGCTTAGAGGTGGCTGCAGCAGTGGCTGAAGGCAAAGATGCCGCTGATGGGGCTGATTCAACCGGTCTTGTTTGGTTGAAGCCATGCTCTTCATGGGGGCTAAGCCTTCCTCCCAAATGTCGTCCAAAAAGGGTACCGCCATGATTGTCTTCCTTTTGGACTCTCGTTGCTGATATAGGAACCCCTTCTTTTTGGTTTCCTTGGGCACCAGCTGGAACAGCTTGGATGCCCTAGAGATCATCGAGTAGAATGATGCTACCTCATCTGGTGGAGAGACTCTATGAGAGGCATGCAGGTGCAGTGATCGTTGTCTGCCGGGACAAAGTCCTCATCCTCATTGGTTCCCATGGCCGTTGTGGCCGTGTCTGTACCAGTGCCCATATCTGGGTCCGCTTGTGGAGTCGGCTACCGATGTGGTGGAGGAGGAGGAGGTTGATGCAGCGTCGCTGGATGACGCTTCCTCTTCTTATGCAGAGGCTGGTCAGGGGCCTGTGGGACAACAGGTACCGGTGCTGGGGGCAACCTATGCTGGATCTCTGTCACTAGGGTGTGGAGAGTTAACGGGATGTCCATGAATATGTCCCTCAGCTGTGGAGGGAATGATGGAGTGCTAGGCCATGCACCGCTGTCGTCCTCATGGACTGTATAGACAGATTCTTGATCGTCGTCATCATCTGTGGGTGATATTTTCGTCAGCTGAACGTAACCCTTGGAGGGCTGCTTTGGGGCCTTCTTGCCCCCCTTGACCTTTCCCTCCTGAGGGCTGTGTACTAAGGCCTGAGTGGTGCTCCCCCCCTCAGGGGTGGCCGCAGCCTTTGCCCCTGCCTTGGTGGTCGTGTCGTGACTGGGTGGCAGGGATACTTTCTGCGCCATAGGAACTACCCTTGTTGAATCGGTACCTCCGCCACACCAGTCGTTGCAGAAGATGTCGACCAAGTGGTCGACAAGGCCTTTGGCTGCGACGGTCGAGCCTGCTTGGGCTGCGCAGGCTTCTTCTCCTCCTTCAGCCTTGGCTTTTCCGATTCATCCCATAGTTTAGCCGGGGTGGATGACTTCCTCTTTGAAGAGGAGCTTGATGACAGCTGGCTATGGAGGTGGACGGCGATGGTGATCGTGGCCTATTCAACCTAGGACATGCATCAGCGGTGAACCTGGTAGAATCGAACTTGCGGTTCTTGGCCTTATCTTGGACCCCCACGGATGTGGAGTACTGAACGGACTTCAACCTCCTCCCGGAGGGAGACCGCTCTTCGGACTGACCAGTTCTGGGTGAGGCATGAACCTGCTCAGAGCACAGGTCAGAGGCCTTGCTGGACTTGAGACATGCCACCAGCCTGTGATACCTGTATTTGTCTTTTTCGAGAAGCCCAGGCATATCTCGCACCCATCCTTGTTGTGGTCCGGGTGCAGGCAGTATAGACATTTTAGATGCTTGTCCTCCACAAAGACGTTCCATAGTCCACATTCGGGGCAGGGCCTGAAGAGGGTCCTTCCCTTTTTTTCCTCTGTCATGGTCGGAGTCTGCGAAGTAGGTCCAAATCGCCCTCGAGGGGCACGCAACTTCACCAACAATGGATCCCCATTGTAAGCCAATGACTATAGGAGCACATGGGCTCTGATGGAACACAAATAGAACTTTTCAGCGAAAATGTTTGGGAAAAAGTACAAAATAGCTCAGAGAGCAACTCAAGGACTCCCAACACTGAAGCGAGCAGTAAAAATCTGAATATGGCTGCCAGAGGCGGGGTTTAGGGAGAGGACTGTCATTTCATGGGGGCAGTAGTGGTTTAGAGGAGAAATCCAGTTTTAAAGAGAAAGTGAAACTGTTTTTTTCTTTTACCGAGGATTCTTAGCCTGACGACAGGGAATATTCATGGGAATATTCATGAGCATGTGAATTAATGCCAGACCCCATGCTGGACAACTTACGTAATAACACCAGACAATGCTGCTCAAAGAACTAGCCAAAAACACCTCAATCATCATGAAGCCTGCAGGAAAGGGAGGCGCCTTGGTGATTATGGACTTAGATTTCTATAACCAGAGTTGCCTAGAACTGTTACAAGACAGTAGGACATATTTGGAAATGGAACACGATCCAACACAAACCATCATGACTTTAATAGAGATGACCATCACAAAAGCAGAGGACTCAGATTGGATAACACCACGGACTAAGGAATATTTGATCAATAAAAACCCAAATATTCCTGGATTCAATGCACTTCCTAAGATGCACATAAATCCCACGTGTCCACCATTTAGACCCATTGTAGCAAGTACAGACAACGTATTGAATCCTCTATCAGTCTACCTTGATTCCGCACTACAGCCATTGGTACAACTCACTCTGACTTACTTGAAAGACACTTCCCATTTCTTACACCTTTTGGGGGGAATTACAACTTGCACATCCTCATTTGATATTATTCTCATTGGAGATCGAGATAAATACTTTATTCGGTTTTTGCCTTTTACATCAAAATATAAGACAGTACAGTTCAAAAAAGTTTGTTTTTTTTTGAAGAAAGTCATTGTCAGCCACAGGTGAAAACGATAAAGTTCATAATACAGAAACTAAGCTGTTAAAATATACACAATTCGATAGAGCTTAACATTTTCTTTCCATGTGTTTAAAAACCTCAGCGATATACTTGAATAAGTCATTAATAAAACAGCCATCGACACAAGACCGTACCAAATTCATGGCATCAATCACATGCCTAATATTATTAGCCCTAAAATGGCTCCTTAGCCATACAAGTCTGAGATCTAGGAACTTTCGGCATATAAATAAAACATGAGTTAGATCCTCATCTGCCCCACTTCCGCAAGTACAGAACTTTGTATTGAACATCCATGTCATAACAGTCAGGCGCATCTTCACAATGAAACGTCTTTGCACCGGGGAGCGAATGACACTCGGAGATAAATGCGACAAGCCCTCTTCAGGTGTGCAAGAGAGACTAGATTTTCCATACAGTTTAATGCCAGATCAAATTCCCTCCTTCGGGCATTCATAGTCAACTATTGTTTTGTGATCTGGCCTCTTCAAAGACGATATCCCATTTTTTTGCACAAAATTTAACACCTCTTATACCAGGGGTAGGTAGCATACGTTGACGCTTTTGGTAGTTCTTCCCTCACATTTGCGATGTTGGAGTTTACTGCCGAAGCAGAGTGAAGATTGCAAAAATTCTATCGAAACCTGTACTCTGCCTGAGCTTCAATATTTGGGACCCTGGCCTTCAGTGCCAGGGGAGGTCCCGGGGTGCTGGGCAGCACCCCCAGCAGCTTCCCCAGACAGATATATAATGTACCGTCCAAAGAGGTGCAACCCACACATCCCCAGATCTCGCTGCCATACAATATGGCAGAATAAATCTTGGCTTCCAACACCTGAATACACTTATCGAATCAAAAACTCCCAAATTTATGGTAGAATCTCCTAATCCCTCCCAGACTTGCCCTTAGGTGATTTTCTGCTGATGCTAAATGGGCAGACCACAGACAACTGCTTGAAAATTTAACACCCAATAGCAGTATGAGTCAGCCACGGTTAACTTCATTTTATCATTGACTTTTTTTTTTACCCAAAAACAATGATCTTAGTTTTCGTCAAGTTTAGTTTCAGGCCATTGGGCCTCATTCCGAGTTTGGAGGCAGCCATGGCGCTAATACCTGCCTCCATTATCGGTCCGGGTCCGGTCTGGTGGAGGGGGGGTTTTACCGGGACATTCCACCCTAGCAGGACCCGGTACGTCCCCATTCCAAAAGCCATTCCCCATTCCCATTTGAGCCCCCGTAGGGCTCAATGGGACGAGGCAAGGCACTAAAAACAGGGCCGCTAATTGCTGGCCCGTTATTCGCTCCAAGCTCCCTTAACGAGTCCCGTAAAGAACGTTTGGTCCGACCACACGTCCTTTACGGTTCCCTCCAAGGGGCCTCGGAATCAGGCGGTAAGGGATTACCGGCACCGGTCTCCTTACCGGTGCCCGGTATCCCTTACCGCCTGACTTGTAATGACCCCCATTGTCTTTGAAATAGTCTGATGCATAATTAAGACTGTTGTTAACACCCTTTGTGATCCCGTAAGATAGCATCATCTGCATACAGAAGGGTGGGGTACATTTTCCCACTTAGTATAGGTGGAAAACAGCCTGGTAGACCTGGGACTGACATACAATCTTATAGGAAGATAATAAACAGGAGAGGAGCCAGTGGGCAGCCCTGCCGCACACCTTTATTAGTGGACAACACACAAGTCGGACTGACTCTGGGATTATCTCTTACAGTGGCACAAGTGTGAAAGTACAGATACACAATTAGTGGTATTAAGGGGTCAAGAACTCCCAATCTCTTAAGTTTATTCAAGAGAAGCTGGTGATCAATAGAATCAAATGCTTTGGCTAGATCCAAAAAGCCTGAATACAACACACCTCTTCTAATCTTCACATATTCGTCTAGAATTGTTCAGAGGACAAAGAGATGGTCAGTTGTAGAGAAGCCTCTTCTAAATCCTGCCTGGTAGATAAGAAGTATGTTATTTTCCACCACCCAAGTCTCTAGCCTAACCAGCAGACAGTTGATATACATTTTCGATATGCTGTCAAGTAATGAAATTGGGCGATAGCAGTGCGGGTCTAGCCTCGAGCCCTGTTTAAAGATAGGTTTAATTAGACTCAGAGACCCATACTGAGGAGTAGTCATTGTCATAGCAACTGAGTTAAAGAGTGTTAATGGAACTGGTGACCACCATTCATGGAACCACTTATATACTTCTGGCCTGATGCCATCCGGCCCTGGTGCCTTACCAGTCTTGGTCCCCGAAATGGCTCTCTCCACTTCCTTGCTTGAAAACACAATGCCTGTACCCACATTCCCCAAAGGAGTGATTTTTACACCATCTTCAAACATAATGGCCACAAAGTGCTCAGCCCATTCGCGGTCTGATAGTGGACAGATCACACCCTGCCTAGCCTCTCGGAAGCCATGGGACACTAGATTCCAAAAGCCCCTTAGATCTCTGTCACATATAGATGCTTCCAATCTTTCCCACTGTGATTCACAAAAGAGTTTTTGCATATTATAATCACACTTAGCCATATGCCTGGTCCCAGCTTTGGTATTTCTTATTCTGGCTGCTGTCCACAGGGCAAACCAAGCTCTGCGACACTCTGCGTCAAACCATGGGGCATCCTTTCATGGCCCTGATTGTCTCAGTGATTGATCAGCTAATACATGCTTTCCAGAATACCTACACCTTTTGGAGATAAAAGTTACCAGTTTCTCACCAGCTAATACATTTGTCATGGGATCCTTTGCCGATATTTGTGAGAGAAAGTCGCTCCTTAACAGGTGCGCATTATCCAGGATCTTTGCCAGTTTTGCTTTAGACTATTTTCTAGAGAGATAAGCTGAGAGCCGATTGTCGTCCATAGGAATGGGCTTGGCAGCAGGGAGTGACGCCTCCATCTTCCACTCCAGAATTATGGGATCATGGTCGCTTTCTGGGCGGGGGCATACCTCAAAATGCTCCGCCCTCCAAAAGGAGTTAACAATTGACCAGACAATCAATTAGGGCATTACTGCCAGCACGGCTAAAAGTGAACTTGGGGATCTGGGATCATATCCCGTAGACCTCCCATTTAGTCCGACCAGGGCAGTGGTATTCAAGAAAGAGTCCAATAGTGTGCCAGATGGATCACCAGGAGTCTGTTTTTTGTTCCTCCTTGGGATCCCTGCATCATCCTCAAGTAGCAGCCTTGCAAAAGGCATCCCCCGATCTGCTAGTTAGGCATTAAAATCACTTGCCATGATCATCCTTGATTTGCATTCACTTAGCAAGCGATCCGCCAGCCATCCATTGGGAGATAGAATAATACCCGTCTCCTCCTTTGGGTGAAGATAGATATTCCCCATAAGGAGCTTGGAATCCACCCCATAGCCATCCGTAATAGTTATCAGCAAAATTTGGTCAGACTGTGTGGCAATATGTAGGAGCCCCCTCTTCCCCGCATGCCGATCCAGCATTGCTAGGCCTTTGCAGAGCCTGCCAGCACCCATGCGGGTGGCCGGACAGACTTTTATCCAGTAGTCCGGAAAATATTTCAACAGCAATGAGTCATTGCACAGCCAAGTTTCTTGAAGACACAATATGTCAACGTTTCTTAGCCAATCTAACCAGTCACGATCATCCAGTTTATTAGCCACCCCTGCCACATTCCAGCTTAGTAGAGGTACAGCAGATAACTGAAATTTGGCCAGATTGTTCCCTCTGCAACCCGTTCCACTACTGCTGGTCACAGTACAGATGGATGCTCCCGGGCTGCTGAGTCTATGGGTTAATTGGTTTCCTGCTTGAGTGACCCCATGGGCATAGTGTGTTGGACAAAGCTGTAAATGGATTCCTTGGCTTGTTGTGAAATATTGGCTGCTAGGGGAGAATGCAGAGTCAGTCTTGATTCCAGTTCTTCCCTAGTCAGATCTATAATGAGACCGTCCGCTAAAATGGAGGGAGCAGGAGTGTTTGATCCTGCCACACTGGAGCCCGCAACCGTTTTTGCAAGGCCATTACTGACATGCCAAGAATCATCCAGAGGACAAAGTAGGGCCCTTACATCCCTATAGACTTCATTACCTTTATCTGCCTGTACCTCACAGCAGTTTAAGATGCATGAACAGAGATGGATATTTGAAAAAGAAAGACTAACATTATAGCCCTTGCAATACACGCAATCCGAGATAATAAGCACACGGGAACGATTTAAAAGAGATGTCAGTTACTCTGAGAACCTCAGTCAAATCTTCGACTAGCATTTCTCTTATAGGAGTTCTTGTTTCCATGTGTTAAAGCCTTGAAGCACAATATTAGATTGTTCTCTCTCCAACCCAGCAATGGGTCGACACTTAAATGCAAATGCCTCAGTTCCGATGCCTGCTGTGGCATTGCAAGTTGAGAAGTCACTGAATGTGTCCCAACATTTTGCAGACTGCTGTTCTCGTTTTGATCCAGAGGCAGCCAACGGCTGTGAACTTGGAAAGGGACCAGGGGAGATGGACTTAGGTGCCGCTTAACCCCAAGCATACCTCCCATCCTCCCCTCCTCTTTGGACGCAGTAGACTGTCCAGAACCGGGGCACAATGTTAGGGGTAGTGTGCTCCGAAGTGCCCTTTACGCTTGCGTTCATCGCAGAGGTAGCCACACTGGCAGCAGGCTCAGGCAAAGGCTTCGGAACAGACCGCTCCTTTAAATCCGCCAACAATTTGGTCATTGAGCCGATTGTACCTAGAAATGTGTCCATAGCCATGTCTTTTAACCTTTGCTCTGTGAGGTTTAAGAGAAGGGGCTATCCATCTTACATCCTAGAAGAGGAAATCACCAGAGTAGACAGAGACAAGAGGGAAGATCTACTGAGGTCTAAACCAAAAAGAGAGAACATGCAAATGATACATACATTGAGATATACAGCACTGAGCCATTAGATTGCTAGGACAATCAAGAAGAACTGGGATTTCATCAGACTAGATCCATTTCTTCAAAGAGTATTCCTGGAGCCACATATGAAGGCATACAAGAGAGGTAGACATTTCAGGGATACACTTATTAAGGCACAACGTTTCAAGACGCCATCTCAGAGGATTTTTATAAAAACCCAAGTTGGGGACATTTCCTTGCCTCTACTGTCAACACTGTTTGAACATAATCAAGGGAGACCATATTCGGCACCCCAATACTAGTAGAAAGATTCCATGTCATTTTGCAACATGCGACACACAACATGTCATTTATGCACTCAAATGCCCATGTGATAAATAATATGCGGGGCAGACAATAAGGCGAGCAAAATACCATTGGACTGAGCATAAATCCAACATAAGAACACCCAACACTAAATCGTCAGGGTTCAGACATTTCAAAGACATTCAGTGGCTCAAATGAGATGTGTAATTTTGGAAGTGATCCACCCCTTACCGAGGGGAGGCGCTATGCAGAAAAATTAATACAAAGGGAATTACACTGGATTTATCATTTGGAAGTGATCAGCCCCCTGGAGATGAATGGGGAATTGTACCTAGGACCTTACCTTTAGACACACTACAACCTAGAGATACAAATCACATTAATTAACCATCAATGAGAGACACATGTTATCCATTACAGTTTAGTATTGAAGACACTGGAAAATGTGGGCGGGGACAGGAATACTGTCTGTGTATACATTCATGCATAGACACAAGATAGTTTTCTATTGGAAATACTGTCAGATGCACAAACCTTGATTGTGAACTCATCCATGCATAAAAACCATTTGATCATCTAGACCATAAATATGAGAGACATGTTATCCTATTGCAGTCGAATATTGGAGACGCTGTCAAGTGTATGGATACTGTTTGTGAATGTATCAATACATAGACACAATGGAGTTTCCATAGGACACAATGGAGTTATCCATAGGAGATACTGTCAAACGTATGAACATCGCTTGTGAATTCATCTATACATAAACCCCATGAAGTTATTTAGATTGAGGTAAACATAGGATAAATACGTGACAGTAAGATCTATAATCGAAGCATTGTGTAACGCTCTAAGCCTGCTTGTTTTGACTTATGATATGATTTTACAACCGTTTCGTTTACATATACCAACTAACTATCCAATTGAGTTACAAATTAGGTCCTATATCTTTACTGTAGCAGAATACTGGAAATATTTACTACTATATTAATACTGTTCGTATATTAACTACTGTAGACAAGGGATATAGCGTCATTGGAACGGTTTAGATGTGTATTAATGGACGATGAATGTTTTTACACAGGAACGGTATTCTATACACAGTGTAATGCCCTAAGCTTGCTCACTTACCTTGAGGTTTCTAGAGCCAAAATCCGGGGGAGTGCCACATATTGGCATCTCACCCCAACACTATTATCATTATTTGTCTGCCATTGGGAGACACATTCCTTA
This sequence comes from Ambystoma mexicanum, assembly GCF_040938575.1. Classification (NCBI taxonomy): domain Eukaryota; kingdom Metazoa; phylum Chordata; class Amphibia; order Caudata; family Ambystomatidae; genus Ambystoma; species Ambystoma mexicanum. The sequence continues at coordinate 1,436,498,503 of NC_090935.1, forward strand.
TTTGAATTCCATCAGGCATTTAACATAGACAAATATTTTTTTTTTTAATCCTTTGCCTCCTATTGGGATACATTACAATGGAGCAACATCATTTACACACTTTTGTGCAAAATCTCCCTGCATATTTGACACTTTTTGTGTATTAGGGAACAGGCTTCCTGTGTAAGGATTCCCTTTGTTATTTATATTAGCAGATAACATTACAGCACCCGATCATGGAGTCAGATTATAACGTATCCTAGCAACGTGTGCGAGAACGGCATCGCGTCTGGCACACGTGGCGTATACAAAAAGCGGCCATTTTGAGCCTCACGCTCTCTATTGTAGCTGCTAACGAAAACCGAGTGGTTGGAGTAAAGCAACCTTTCAGGGTGACAATACCACAATGTAAGGGTGTTTATCCCCAACACCATACCAAATTAGCACCCCAGATTGGCAGTTGTTTTATTAACCTATAACAGGACATTTATTTTCCTTTTATTTATGTATTTATTTGCATTTGATTAAGCGCACAGGCAGCCCAATGGGCATCGTGGCGCTTGTTACAGAATTTGAAAATGACTTATTACAACATACAGGGAGGTCATTACTTAGTTACATTAGTGGAAATTGCAGATATAGAGAAGAGAGAGAGAGGAGAAGGAGAAGAGTTAGTTGAACAGGGTAGTTTTGAGTTTTTTTCGGAAAACCGAAAGTGAAGTTTCTGCTCTGAGTGTGCTGGGTAGGGCATTCCATAACTTTGAGGCAATGAAGGGGAAGCTTATTCCTCCAGCTCTACCTTTTTTGATGCGCGGGACGAACCTACAAAGTACATATTACCATTTTTACTTTTCGAAGAACTGTCATCAGTTTTTATTACAGGTGAGATTCTCAATGTGTCAGATACAGTTTGATATTGCTCAAGAAATTCTTCACATATTTTTTCCCAAAACCTATTGGAGATTTAGGTTACATTATGTTTTCTTTGCTGAAAACCTACAGTATATGTTAAAGAATCATACTTGACTACCAAGATATCATCATACCAAGCTATGGTTGTTTTTTACAATATAGTGGTAAGGAACACATTTGATACTTACCACATGGTCCACTAGACTTTGGCAACTTTGACTGAGGTTTAGAATTAGTAAGACAAAAGCAAAATATTTCTGGCTTATGTTTTCCCTTTCATTTTTTGGTTACTACAGTGACAAGAACATGAATTACGAATAGTGGTTATGGATCACAATACCAGAGGATTTTCTGACATTTTTACTACAGTGACAAGAACATGAATTACGAATAGTGGTTATGGAGCACAATACCAGAGGATTTTCTGAAATTTTTACCAATAAGGTAACTGATGAAGCTTAAGGGGATATAAATAAATTTAAAAAAATGAAATTGACAAATAGTGTTTTCAATGTTTACATTAGTGTTTTCCTCTTTTAGAATTACAGTAAACTTTGCAGTAAAGTGCCCCTAATGAAGAGTGTTCAACTTGAACATGCGTTGGGCTTTTCACTAAAGCAGTGCCTGTGAAGAAAACAGAACGCATGGAAATTCTTTTCCCTGAAGAATACTCATTTTGAATTTCTCACCTAAATAACTTTTTGAAGCTTTTACAATTAATGTTTGAAAATTGTTATAACTATGTGTTGGCAATTATCAAGCCTCTGATAGTGTGCAAGGACCGAGAGCTCCCAAACCTTTGGAACTTTATTTTTCTGTATTGCTTTTCCAGGTTTCCTCCAATTCCTGTCTCTCAGGCAGAGACTGGGGGATCCAGAATCCGGAGAGGCAAATAAAGAGGTGTATTCTGGAGGTATGCATGACTGAACCTAGAGAGGCTGCCTAACCAAGTCCCTATGTTTCCGCCGAGTATCCAGAAGTCCTGATGCCTTTTTTCTAAGCACCAATCCCAGAGATGTTCTATGCAAGTAAACCTGTCCAAACACACCACATCTTGTGGGGATCTGTTTGATTTAATATCTTACCTTATTGATTGGTTGGGCAGACCAAGCAGAACCTTAGTATTTTTACTAAATATTAATTTAATTCATTCCCCTGCCAACTGACACGGGGTGATTTTGACCAAATTTGAATTAAAAAACATTGCTTCCAGTGTGGATAAAATGATAGTCTGTTAAAGTATGTGAGTCCTCCCATTTCTTTTTTCCAACTCCAAAGTTCCCTAAGGGGATGGTGCATTAAAATGAAATTTCCAACTGCTCCCCATTCCCCAGACCCTGCCTTAAAGCAGAGGGGGTGTTAAATGTAAACAGAATATGTGGGGTTGTGGTGGTACAGAAAAGTGTCTTGTCAAAGTTAAACAAAGTGAAGTCAATGATTTAAAAGCGCATCTCTGCAGAAAGTGAGCAAGTGACTCATGAAAGAAGAGAGATTTTGCATTGCATGGGGTGAAGCAGCCCTAAAGATAAGGGGTGTATGCCCACTTTTACTCCCTACAAATAGGCAAATACTCCCAAAAAATAAAAATAGGGAGTAACAATACTCCCAACAAAAAATGCAAAACAGACATATGAGTATTGGAGGTTATCCAACTGTCGTTGAAGGCCAACTGGGGTTTGGTCTATCAAGACCAAATCATCTGCATAGAGTAAACGAGGTAGCTGAACACCCCCTACCGTTGGTGGGAAACACCTGACTGAAATCTGGGGTTGCTTAATGACGGCCAAAAAGAAGTCATACAAAGACAGAGCAATTGGAAATCCTTGTTTCACTCCTTTTGCCTGATAAGAGACCTGATTGAGTCAATCCCACTCTCCTGGTTGTGGCAGAGTGTAAAGCTGTTAATGGTCCCATAAATTATGCTTGGCACTTCTGTGCAGCCAGTTCTTCCCACAGCTTATGATATGGTATGATGGGTTATTTATAACGCGCTTAATACCCAGAGGTTTCTAAGCGCGGACCCGGGGGTCGAACCTGTGTTGCTCCGTGCCGTCTTGCTTCCAAGGTAAGCACGTTGCCGCTGAGCTATCCTCCCGAGACGGTTTACCTGGTCGAAAGCCTGGACCAAATCCAGGAAAGCCACGAAGATCTTAGGTTTGCCTTCCCGCACACGTCCTTTCAGCATATTGAGTAGTAGTAGGTTTACTGCTGTTCAATGCCTTTAACAAAGCCTGTTTGAAAAGGGTCATTACAAACTGTCGTCCAGGGCCATATTTGGAACTGCTAGGATTAGTGAACCAAAGATCTTCCCAATTACATCCAGAAGGATGAGTTTTTTGGGTTTTCTCTCTCCCCTCTTTTAAAGATAGGGACCACTATCGCCTTGTTCCAGGAGCTTGGTATATGCTGAATTTTGGTAATCTGGGCAAGAGGTTTGTGTATGAATTTGGCCCATTCCTCCAGGTGTTCTTTCAGCATGGAATGTGTTAAACCATCGGGCCTGGAGCTTGTGAGCTGTTTAACTTTTGAATTAGCTCTGCGATATCTTGACCTTCGTGTGGAATGTTCCAGGGTCCAGTCATGATGGTTTGGTCTTGTGTGGCTGTAGAGGACTCCTTTACAGTGTAGAGTTTAGCAAAATGATATATCCACTGTTGTTCACTGGCACAGTTCACCAGTAAGTCGACGGATAATGCTTCCGATGGACTTGACTAAGGCCCAGAAGTCACTTGTCTTTCATCCACAGATAACTCTGAGCATTGTCTCAGCATCATGTTGATACATTATTGAGCCATATGAACATACATTATTTGCAACTAACATCAAGTGTCCTGAAGATGGTTCCGAGTGAGCACACAAATTAGATTTATCCATGGTTGTGCCTCTACCCTCGGAGCCAGAAACACCAAGTTGTGTAGACACGGAATATAGAGGGTTATTAGATGTGCATTTATTGCTAATAGGCTACTCACCTTTCAATACTAACCTCACACTTTGTCCTCTTAATAACAAGAAACAGACAATGTAGAAGAGTATGACATGTCAGTCGCATACAATTATTGTGTTTTATAGATTTTAGTATGATGTGTTTTTTTAAAAATGTGTATACTGATTAAAATATGTATATTTTTTCACTGAACCCTGTGCCACCGTCTAGAGTAAGACGGACCTCTATATTCTGACCCGTGGATATCCACGGCTTCTGTGTGAGAAAGGAGGGTAGCTGCTTGTGGAACTTGTACGTTGATCGATTTTATAGGTTCTCATCCACATAGCCCCTTTAAAAAAAAGAGGACTTCTGTGCTCACTTGTATTATACCTGCAAACAACTCTTGCAACTCCTGCTACGCTCCACTTGGAGCTTCAGTATTTGAGTTGTGCTCCTCCTCCAGCAGTGCAGACAGAAAAGAAACACCAAACAGCAACATAGAGCGCTGGCTGCGCTCACTGCAAACAACTATTGCAACTCCTGCTATGCTCCGCTTGGAGCTTCAGTTTATTATTGCTGCCTGATCGGAAGACGTAAACATGTATCTTTTAATGTGTATGACTAAGTGCAAAGAAATTATTCCAAAAACATTTCCGTTTTCCAGTTCAAACATATTTTTACTCGCTTACAAAATACTCCCATTGGGAATTAGGCTTACAGGTTTACTCCCTAAAAAATAATTATACTCCCAACTTAAAAAAATAGGGAGTAAAATACTCCTACTTTAAAATGTTATCTGGAGAACTGGGGTGAATTAAAGAGGGTTACATATGTATATAAAAATGTGTTGTTCTTTAAAGTTTGTTGAGCGCTAACATTATTAGCCTTGACAAGTGTGCAGGGAGATTAAAACAAAGAGCTCTGCGCATGTCAAATTTCTTTTTACCAACAGAAAAGAGTTGCAAGTAGATGCCATGCAAGGAATATTGTTAAGTTAAATTGATTTGTCATGTCCAGGATGCAGCACAATTCTGTACATTATGAGTATTTTCGGAGTGACCCAGGTATCGGAAGTATTCTATAGACCTGTGTTTCTATGTAACCAGGGTGGAAAGGAACCCACGTAAGGAAAACTGTGCATGTTGGGTTAAAGAGTCTGTGATCTGAGTTACCTTAAACCAACCAGTGTTTTCAATTTGTCTAAAAAGTGAATTGTCAGGAAGAAAAGCATTTGGGCCACAGAGTAAGGTGGTGTGTAGTGTGATTTTATGCAAATATTAATTTTACATATTAACTAATGAATATATATTCTTTCTATCCAACTGCCTGGTTCATGGCTTATCTATTGCACAGGGGTGAGGGCTGATGGTGGTGGCATATGGTTCACAGACAGGGCTAGATTGAATGATATCAACAGGTATATTGGTGTGACGCTTTTAGTTGGGGCGGAAGGAACTCCCTACATTAATTGTTGCCCCATAAATATGTCCCACATCACTAAATCGTCTAAACGGGTAACCTGCCACTGTGTTTGGAATAGGTGTGAAACATCGGTGCATTTTATATCCCTGGGTCCGATCTATAAAGCAGAGAGGAAAATGTGGTTTATACCTTTGCTGAAATCCTTTGGCATAAAAGATGCGAGGAGTTCATAATTATGTAAGAGCACCAAACACAACTTGCTACAGCAAATTGCACCAAAATACGCCTGCTTTAGCAATTACGTTTTATGAATTATTCATGTACCATACATTATGTATTTGATGAAATACAATGGAGAAAATGAAATCATATATTACTATGCATGCTGATGTACTTTTTGATGTTCACCTGTTTTAATATATAGCCATAACTCAGTCTAACTTTAAACAGCCAGTGACTGGTACAACCTTTTCCATACATGGCCATATACATCTCACCACAGACTTTGTTGTGCATGTTCTCTGCTGCCCTTGTTCCAAGTCGTATGTGGAGAGCACAACCAACAAACTAAAGCTCAGGATTCTACAAAATCTTAGGGCTATCGAAAACAAGGATTATGCTTGTCCGAAAACCTTGGCCTACAGCTGAAGCTGGATTTTCTCACTTATTGTGGAGTTTCACTAACCCCCACTGTGATTATTGTTTATGCTTCAGGTTCTATGGCTTTCCTACCCTTATCTGGTTCGTATCTCTTGTCTCTGGCTCTGATACTGATTCTGATTCTCCTCCTTTTCTCTCTCTTTTGTTCTTTTCTCTCCCCAGTTTGCTGGTGTTGCATACTTTCTGGCAACATACTGATATTAGTTGTTTTATTCCTTCTTATGTTATTTCTTCTTATTAACTTTTCTTTCCTGTGTCTTTCCCATTCCCTTTCTACAGGTACATTTTGCGTGGGTTATTTGCCTTTTTTAGGTGCGCTTATTTACCCTGTAACTCTGGTTGAATTCAACTATCTTGGTTGGTATATAGTGACTTCTTCTGTGGTTCGACCGTCCATTGAACGCTAGTTTTACCTGTTGGTCGATCAATTTTGACATGTTTGAACTGTATGTGCATTGAGGTTTTGCTTTTAATGTGTCAATTTTACTTTTTCTGCCATTATGATTGGGACTCTGGATTGCCTGAAATATTCATGGCTATGATAATCATGTAGCATTGTGGTATTTCCACCGCACTTGGCACTTTATGCACTTTGCACCTTAGCATTATGCTTACCATGAACATCGTCACTTTAAATCGTGTACTGCATGAAACACTGTGTCCTGTCCAGTACTGCATATACAGGCACTTTTCATCATTGTGCCTCTAATTGTTTATCCTCCATTGTCTTGTACCACTTAGGTAGGATTTACATATACTACTGCAGCCTCTGTGATGTGGACTTGGCTCTCTATTTTTGTTTGCCTTTATCAACCTAGATAAGGTCACATGTTTTGCTTTGCGAGGCTCCCAGTTGCACTATGCATTTAAAAATTATGGCACTATTCTGCTGATCTATTAATTTTTATTCTGAGACTACATGTAGTTTTATCTATATAGTGAGGTTCTAATCTTCCTGGGAATTGCGCACTTTTAAAGCTAACCTGTTCTATCACAAACCGCTTTACCTTATACCATTTATATATGGCTGTTCTTTTCACTGCGAAAGGTGTTGATGCTTCACAGACCATAGAGTCTGAGCACATTTTATACATGGCTTGTGCACAGGGCCTTTTGATTGTTGTGTGGTCTAGTGCCTAGATGGCCAGGAAACCCATTGCTGGCTGCCTCTCAGCCTGATCGTTTTGCTGAAACTCAAACTTCAGTAAAGATGCCTATTTGACGGAGTCCGTCTTTAATGCTGCTTGAATGCTGCTGCCTTTCTTGTGTGACCCGGACACTGCTGGTGTCTTTGTTCTCTTTCAAATATATATCAAAATGTTTGTTTGTGGCGGGAATTGTGGTGAGGCGTTTTCCCTTATACAATTTGTTTGTTTGTTTGTTTATTTTATTTAGTATAGCGCTCCAGACCCAGGGGTAAATGGGCACTTAAGGACAAGTTACAAAGTTACAGTATACAAGCAGTTATACAATTGTGGCGGGAATATGCCATATATGGTATGTACAGGCAGGTAGAAGAAGCATTTCAGATTATGTACAATATATACAACAAGAACTAAGCTTATTCTATCTAAGGGTTTCCTTTTCCAGTAACCAGCTAATGACTAATTTTCTGAACAATTGGAAGGATTTGACCAGTTTAATATTCAGTGGCAAGGTGTTCCAAAGTTGAGGGACGAGGACAGTGAAGCTCGAGCCTCCCGCTCTTTTGGCGGTGAATCTGGGCACGATGAGGCTGAGGGTATTAGATGATCTGGTGACTCTTGTGCTGGGTTTAAGAGTGAGTTTGTTAGTCAAGTATTGGGGGGCTAGGTGGTTTAAGGCTTTGTAGGTGAGGCAAAGGGTTTTTAGGTCAATTTTCTGCTGAATGGATAACCATTTGCAAGATATTCTTGTGTGGAAAATGTGCTCCCTCTTGGAAATATTTAGTGCTGCTCTCAACGCATTATTTTGGAGGATCTGAAGTTTCTTGATTATAGCTTGGTTGGCACCAAGGTAGAGGCTATTACAGTAGTCAAGTTTTGATTGTATAAGGGCTCTCGCCAGAATGAGGCAACTGTTTGTAGATAGGAACGGTCTACAGGCCCTGACTAGTTTTCCCGTGTAGGCGGTGGCTGAGGCAGTCATATTAACTTGTTTGGCGAGGTTGGTATTGGCGTCCAGGTAGAAGCCTAACGTTTTCCACACTGTTTCACCAATCTGCACCAAATTTTACATAGTTGCCCGTTAGGACCCTCTCTACATTACGGGCTACATGACATTTGAACACCCCACCCCTTTCCCAGGATTTCAGCAAAAGTCAAAATGTGTTTGCGGGTTTGTGGCTAAGCGCTGTTCCTTATACAATTCCACACCGTTTCAACAATCTGCACCAAATTGTGCATAGTTACCTGTTAGGACCCTGTTAGGACCCTCAGGGCATTACTGAGACGGTTACCTGAAATTGCCAAAACAACAATGTGGTCCCAACACGAAGAACACAACTCGAGGTCCAGGCCCTAGGATGCACGATTTCCGATATTTGCACCGCAAGGAACTGCACCATTCCAGGGTGAGGCAACAGGTTGGGAGAGAGCACAGATGGTCCCAGTATGCAGCAAAACACCAACTCTCCTCTCCCTCCAATGTCTAATCTGTGGTATGTCAGCCAGCCACAAGCGCCCATTCTCAGTGCAGTTTACTTCAGGGTGCAAAGCACATCAAGCAATAAGCGAATCCGAACAGAGACTTTCAGGATTAGTGTAATTATTTATTTAGACATTTATAAAGCACACATAACCCAGAGGCATCTAGGCGCTAGGACCTAAGAAGTTGGTTACAAGGGTGAACTTCATAATATACAGTTGCAAAGTTTCAAATGTTCAAGTCATACAGAAAAGACAGAAAAGCAGATTAGGCATGACAAACATAAAAACATTACTGACTTCTAATGGGTCTGGAGGAACAGTTGAAGCACATATTGTGTTCTAGGCAGACAAGTCATCTGCTACTGAAGGTTGGGAACATAAGTATTAGATAGGGTTTACCTCATTGGCTTAACCCAAATAGCCAAACTTTCCAAATTGGCCCGCTTCCACAAAGAAGACTGAGTCTATTGTTGGGAATCTAGGTAGAAAAGCTGAGTTTTTAGGCTTTTTCAGAATGACCAAAGGGATGTGTCACTTCTCAGTTGTGGAGGTGGGGAGTTCCACAATTTGGCTCCTACCACATGGAAGCTAGACCCACCTGCTTTCTGCCTCTTGAATCGTGGTGTGATGATAAGGTTAGAGTATGAAGCCCTTGTAGGTCTATTGGATTGTGTTGTGACAATTTGGTTGCTAAGATATACTGTGCGTTGTTTCCGAGACATTGTACCATACGCCTTTCTAGAGAGCCTGTTCGGAGAACGGGTACTTCTGCTAGTATGATATATATATAAAAATGTTGTTGTACTTGATGTTGACCAGGTTTATACTCTCTAAGTAGCCACGATCATGGATTCCAAATATTGCAGATTCCTGAATAAGCCAAAACTAAAACTAAATAAAAATGGATTGTCCATTTAAAAAAATAAAAATAAAAATAAAGTATTCTTGTATAGCGTTGGTATGTCTCTTCCCCGACAGTCCCGGTGCTGCAGACGTACATTTCTCCCCCAATTCAATCGTCCTGAATTTCCCCAAATGTAAACAAATGCACTACTGACCCATGCGAACCCATATTTTCATATTCAAAGCACCGCATGTTAGAAGCCGCTGCTGCCTCGGGATGGACTGCAGATGGGCTACTTTTCATGAGCCAGTCCTGGGGGAAATCTTGTCAGCAACCGAGAGGAAGTGATTAAAGCAGTAAAGACGCACCATATTCTTTGGCTTAAGTGTTATTTTTGAATTGGTTCTCGTTCACATCTTAAACTTCCATGTGTTTTCGATTTGTATAATCAAAATACCGGTAGCACTCATTAAATAATTAAGGAAACCCGCCACTGCATGCTGAACTACCGCCAGGCCCTAGAAACGTCTTTTTTAAAAAAACATTCCAAACTACATGGGTTTTGTAGTGCCATATGAGTTTATCGCCACTTCAGAGCACTAGGTTGAAAACCATGCCAGAGCGGAGCAATTTGTGGGTAGTAAAAATCCAACATATTGTGAGACGTGTGCCGCTCTCTAGTGTTACTCGGGTCGCCACTGTTTTTTCTGCATACCTGGCAATTATTAGGCAACCTGGCAAAAAGTAGTTCTTCTGCCCCCATTTTATTTTGCAGTTTTGGAATGGACAACTCGTAGAGAACCGCTTCTAAGCACAACAGGAGGGGGTGAGGGCAGTACAGTGGCCGGTTTGCGAGGGCAGGGTCGTAGAGCAATGGAAAAAAAAGCAGGGTAGGATATATGATATGATTGATATGATATGATAGGTTATTTGGTCAATGCTTGCTAAACAGATGCAGAGATGTACAGAGCATAATAACATTCCTCAGCTCAGTACATTTGCATTTTCCACAACACACTACATTGTGACTACTTCATTATGGAACATTTGAGCACAAAAAGTAAGTACAATGACCCTGCACTTGTGCTGTGCGATGAGCGAGTGAAGAAACCATCTTATGCAGGGGCCAAGGCCAAGAAAAAGAAAATGCTGGGGGCTCATTAACATACCAAATGAATGTGACGTCACATGTGGGGTGCATTTAAAGGCCCCCAACAGAAGTCCTTTTCACATGAATAGCAAGATTTTAAACACTGAACCAAAAACGGCCTGGATTGTGTTTTTGTTTTTCCAAGTAAATTTAAAGAGGCATGTGGAAAGGGGCCTACCTGTCATTACCAATGGGCAAGCAGCATTTTAATTTACAAAAGAAGGAGGCATCAAAGGTCCCTGTCACATGGAAAACAGTATTTTTAAACATTGAAAACAAAAACGGCCTGCACATGCGTGTGCAAATAAAAACGGTTTGAAAAAGTGATAGTGAAAAAATATCACTTCACACGAAAAATGTGTGGGTTGACAAAGAGCAATGTATATTATGTTTCACAAAACTCCAGTGACATTTGAAGAGCCACTTTGTCTTCCTGAAAAAAATGTCAGCCCAAGGCAGACCCTTTTGCTGGTTGTGGGCAAAACTTCACAAGGAAAACTCCCTCTCCCAGCCAGGATGTCACATCTCCCATCTAATGACCAATCGCAATAGAAATGTCCTGTTCACGGCATCGAAATTCAGTGTTCTATGGAGCTGCTAGCTCTGAAAGCATGGACTTCAAGAAAAGTCACCCTTAGCGGGAGCACGACTAACCTGTGTGAAAATGGGGGGACCTACTTCAAAGAGCAAGCTTCCAATGCAAAGGAGACTGATAAAGGCACAGGCAGACCCAGTGTAAACAAATGGCCGGAAGCAGGAGCAGGACCATTTGTCCCACATGAAGATTCACAATTTCATCTAGGCCTTTTTCTCAGCCATCATAAGTGGATGGATTTCATCTATGTAGATTCATTTTAATGTAATTTCTAGGCGATTTTGGGGATATAAAATTCAGCTTCCTGTGACTGTGAGAACTGTAAGGGCCTGTTAAACTAGGTTTCGAGCTGATCTGACCATGTTCAAAATGTGAGAGTCGGTGAGTGGGTAGAAATTGAAATTAGGGATATGCTTAATAAATTACATATTAATAACTGTTGTGCTTTTTATGGAAATTGCAGAAAGATACCACATGGCTGTGCTACCTGATAGAGATATAGTGATCGGCTTATCTAATTCCCTGTGATTAGTAGACAGGAAATATGTTTATTATGGCAGTTGCTAGTCAAATTATGAAGGTGTGATACATAACTAGTTTTTGCCAAAACGTTGAAAGGAGAATACAGGATGATGACAAATGGGAATTGACATATGTTGCTCCAGACCCCTAAGCCAATCCTGACTTGGAGGCTCTATTTGGCAGGGGAGGGTAACTGTCCAATCCTAGTGGCAGCGATTATTGCAGGGTACCTCCCCAAGATTGTAAAATTGGTGGTGTCATCGCTGCTATATAAGGGGGACTGCACTAGGACAGACACAAAGGACAGAAAAAGGAGAAAGACAGGAGGTCAGAGAGAAGAGACAGGCCATCGGGAAGGCTGCTGAAACGTACCACCTGACAGCTGTAAGGAGACACAGAAAAAAGGGAGAGACAGGAACAAACCGACAAGAGACAGACCAATCGGGAAGGCTGCTGAAACCTACCATCGGACAGCTGTAAGGAGACACCAGAGGAGATTGCTGAGAGTGCATCTGGGTGGAGATGTCTATTTATAGGAAGGCCTCAAAGCTGACTGGGTCCTATAGTGGAGAGCGGGCGACCATCTTTGAGAGTAGAGTGACCACACCCCTATCCTATCTTTCCAGAGTGTCCTGAGATGCAGCTGGCTTTCCTGAACCCCAAACAGAGGCTTGCTATGCAAGTAGAACTGAGCCCTGGGAAACCAAAGGGTGGGGGAGTCTGCTTGCTTGGATTCCCTTCCCCTTATAGTGGACAGGGTGGCAAAACTGTGTAGATCCTTATCCTATTAAACCAAAAATATTAATTTAATTAATTCCCCATTTGGCAGAACACTATGGGGTGAATTTTGTTAAAATTCAAAATTAACAAAGCTCACTTCCCAGTGTGTGCTGAAAACTATAGCTTAAACATTAATTGGGTAATCCTTGTTGTCCAGCTGACCCTGACTTCTTTAAGGAAGAGGGGTGTCTTTGTTCTTAAATCAGCCCAAACTTTTTATCCAGCTTCCCCAACACAGGCCTTTCAAGTAAGGGGGTCTAAAATCCAGAATTCCCCAAAGCATTCACATTTTTCTTTCTGACTTCCCAACATAGACCAAAGCAAAGGGGGTCTGAAAAACAAAGCGATAAATCACCCTGTGTTTATTTTCAACTAAAAGTGTGGGTGAAATGATGATTGCCATATGTATTTTTTATCAATCTTGAAATCCTATTGCTACCCTTTTAAGCCTGCAGGAAAATCAAAATTGCACAACATTACATCATCTACATTGCGGGCAAGTCCTGGAATGCTCTACCTGCACACATTAGAGCAGAGAACTCACTCCCGATTTTTTCGTAGGAAACTGAAGACCTCTTTCCTTGCACAATAATATGTGACACTCGCTAACCTATGTAAATATACTGCACTGTAAATGTGTACAAATGTCATATTTGCTCCTGTAAATAATGTACTACTCATGTATATGCAACTAAGATATGTCTGTTACAAGCGCCACAATGCCCCCGGGCTGACGTGCGCTCTACAAATCCGAATAAATAAATAAATAAATACATAAGAGCCTTTGTTATTGATCAGTGTAATTATTTTGTGAAGTGAAATGTGCCTAAAGTTAAGAATTGTGATTGTGTTTTTTTAACTCACTTTTGTGATCTATTGATGCTGAGAGAAGTTGATTGTGTTATGCTACGGATAAAGTGGTTTTTGATATTTTCGTTCTAATTTCTATTACTTTTTATTTAAAAAAAATACCAATATATTTCCCGTACACCAGCCTGGTTCTTGGCTCATCGTTAGCTATGGGGAGAGGGATCCAAGAGGATGATATGTGTCTGAGATAGGGCTAAAAAAAAAAAATCTGTGAAATAGTTTGTTGCATAACCACTTGAGTGGGGGGGGGAGAACTCGCTGTGTTGAGGGTGGCTTATCAATAAACCGTTACACACCAGAAATTAGCATATCAAAATGCCCTCTGAAATAAATGAGGGGACTCCTGAAAAAAGTGGGGGGATTCGGTCGATTACAATCAATGCTTGGGGGAAAGAATTGACTTTCCACTTTGAGGCTGTTTCCTGAAAAGCAGGGCCCAGTCTAATTTACAATCAGGCCCTAAAGTGCGGCCAAGACATCGGGGTCCTCCTAGCATAAGTGTAGGAAGATGCATTGTGGCAAGAAGCAGGCCACCAGGACTGCTCTCACCGAGTTCATCTTACTTCAAATAGAAGTGTCACCTTTAGCCCAATTGTTCTCTGTGCACCTCCCGCTTGATACCACCTTTCACCAACTACAGCCCCTAAAAATACTGCTTGTAATGTGAAACACCAGTGCCCCATTTTCCCTTGCCGTATCTGGTTCAAAATGCCCCCCAGTGATCCTTTTACAATTGAATGGCGTACATACTTGGAATGACCCTTCAGGACACCCTCAAAACTTGCCTCACTACTGCACCTCTCAAACACGCCACCTGTTTCACGGTGGCACCCCTGTGTCCACCGTTTGCTCACCTTCTGCTTCATGTGACCTCCATGCAACCCTTTGCTTAGAGAAGCACACACTTTCCGTTTGAAGATGTGGCATGCAGACCTTCTTAAGATGGCGCCTACAAGTGCCTCACCGAGCGGGGTAGACCGCATCAATTTACAGAACAGCATAGCAAGCAACAGCATGTTGCTATTTTGAATAGTTCATACTAGCAAATTAGTTTGAATGTGGTCTTCTCAGATAGCAAAAATAATATGATTATCTTTTAAGCCCATCGAGAAGAAATGACATAATGCAGAGACGCCCTCCCCCTCATTCCCCCAGAAAAAAAAAATGGGGGATGGCAAAAAGCAAGGCGATCTTATGTTAACAATGTAAACAAGCATTGGCAAACCCAATAGTTTTGGCGTTTACTGCTATTCTTTGCATTTTGCATTTATAGGCCCCACGGTGCAAGGAGGAGAGTGCAAAGCTTGAAAGGAGGATGCAATGAGGGGCATATGTGCAAGAGAATGAGAAGGAAGGTGTACATAACAACAAAGGAAATGATTGAGAGAGGGTTGCATTGATGATGAACAAAAGGAACTATGAGGGAGAAAGGTAGAGAGGGTAAGAAATAAGGTGAGAGGAAGGATGAAGGGGTGTAGTGAGTGGGTTTAAGTCAGTGGTTTGTAGACTGAGATGGGTGGGGTATTGTGGGTGGCGGTAGAATGGACATTTAGAGACAATGGGTTGGGGTAGTAAGTGGGGGTAGATTGGGTCTGTGGGGGTAGAGAGTGGAGGTAAGGTGGGTGAGGCAGAGCGACTGTGGGGTAGAGAAAGTAGGGTAGGTAGTGGGTGTAGAGAGAGTGGGGGGAGAAGGGAAAGATAGGCTGGGTGGGATCTATCCAGCGAGGGGTAGGGACAAAGGGGTTGGGTGGGCAGGGGTAGAGTCAGGTAGAGAGTGGGTAGGAACTGCCTGTACCCAAAGATAAAGGCTTATTTGTTAACACAAGTTAACATTCACAATAGCGTTAGCGCTTGGTGGTGCATAGAAAATTCCAATATTGGACAGGTATGATGGACCCACTGAAGAAAAAAAGAGGCCAGTCATGTAGATATTTCTGTGAGGGCCCACACCTGTGTCTGGTGCACATCCTTATAAGCAGGCCCGGCTGAAGATGTGTGGAGGCCCATTTCAACAAGATGGTGGGATGCCCGAACTTGCTTAGAGTGGAAAGCAGTCGGAGTCGCCTGTGGAGTGAATACATTATAATGGAATAAAAGAAATACAGCCAGGGTTAATAGCCGCTGAAGACTTGGGGTTTTAGGCCCGCTGCTTTCATCCCTTGGGTCTGTTGCTCTACTCCAGTAGGTGTGCCTTTGTCCCGGAGGTTCTGCTCGTTCTCGTGTTCCGCCTTGCTCAGAGTGTGTCTTTAGGTGTTGCCTTTTATTCGTGTGAGGAGAGCTAATTGGTATCAGGTGTATGCACTTAGCGTAAAATGCCTGACTTTGACTGACCCGATTAACAGGCTATGTCCAGTACGATGTGAGAGAGTTAGTCTGGTTACTCTCAGTCACCCTCTTCCTCGGCACAGTGTGTGTAAAAAGGGCGGGGAGGGTTGGGACTTCGGAAAATCCTAAAAAAATAGGATGGGGTAGATGAACAAAAAAAGGGAGGAATACCGCATCTCACCATCGGCTATCTCACCCCCACTCCTCGAATACCCCTCACCAAGGTGATCCTCCTGCACTGGTCCACCCCCAGGAAGCGATGGCCGTCTCCTGGCCACCAGGATGACAAGTCTCAGAGGACTAGCTAGTGAGATACCCTTTGGTTTGTCACACATGTCTGGGGCTGCTTGTGGTATGCTGCAGAGAGGACCAGTTATTCAGGCTGCACTGCTCCCATTTGTTGTTGTACCAAGAATGATCTACATTGCAACAGCACAGGCAGGCTAAAAAGGCATTGAAGGTTGCCTATAGCATTAGCAGTGGTTATGTCATAAGCTTCCGCACATTTTGGATTATAGTTTCAACCTGAATGGGGCACAACACAAACTCACACTTGATATCAAACATAACTACCCACGGATATATTTATTTATTTATTTTTTGGGTATTTATGATGTGCCTATACAGCAATAGGTGTTTCAAGGCGCAACAAGACAAAGGAGGGGGGAGAGAAACAGGGATGAAGAAAAACGAAAACGGTCCTATTAGGCCTTGTGTCATTTGGATCATGCAAGTGCAGTAATAAGAAGTGCGGGGGAGAGAGAGGATGGAAGTGCCAGTCAGAGCGGAAAAGGTCCCATGGGTTAGGCAAGTGCTAAGGGGAGGCCAGGTGGACAAGGGCCAGGGGAAATGCAGAGTGCAAGGACAAATGGTCCAGGTGCCAAGTGCAAGGGACGTGGCTGGAAGGCTCAGTGGGCTGCAGGCCCAGCCAAGCTAGTGTGGGGGGAGCCCAGAAGCGCAAGGGCAGGTTAGAGGGATGGGGGGTCAGGGGAGACCAAGTGGAGGGGTAGACTAGTCGAGGAGGGTCTGATGCCCTGTAGAATCAGAAGGATACAGGCAGCCGGTCAAGAGGCAGATGGGGACATTAGCAGGGGAGGGGAGAGGGAAGGAGGAAGAGAAAAGGAAGGTCTGGAGAAGCTCCAGGAATTTAGGGAGATCTGACTGAAGTCTGAGAGGGTTAGGGAGGACATTCCAGAGGG
This sequence comes from Ambystoma mexicanum, assembly GCF_040938575.1. NCBI lineage: Eukaryota > Metazoa > Chordata > Amphibia > Caudata > Ambystomatidae > Ambystoma > Ambystoma mexicanum. The sequence continues at coordinate 1,436,515,317 of NC_090935.1, forward strand.
AGACACCTGCGTAGGAGAGATCTACCCCCCACTCTGTGCTTGGAAAAGTGACTGATCTGCAAAGAGTTGGAGCTAGATGACCAAAGGGCAATAGCAGGGAAGTATTTAGGGGGAGAGAGTTGGATATAGTACGGTCCCGTGCCCCAGAATGCCTTGTGGATGATGCAGAGGGTCTTGAACTTGATCCTTGCAGCAACCGGGAGCCAATGGAGAGATTATAGGGCTGGAGAGATGTGGTCCCTGAGCTTGAGGCCAAAGATAATTCTAGCAGTCCTATTCTGGATTAGTTGAAGGGGGCGAAGGTAGTGATTAGGCAGAGGCTGTTGCAGTAGTCCAGCCTGGAGAGGACCAGAGCTCTGGAGACATTGGGCCTCATTACAAGTGTGGCGGTCCAGAAACAAGTGTGCCGGTAAGCTTACCGGCACCCTTGTTTCCAGATGCTGCATTATGAGTCTCCAAGCCAGGGCCGCTGTACCAGATAGGTCTGACCCTGGTAGGCAGACTCATCACGGAAGCACCGGCATCATTAGTAACAGTGCTGGTGCTTCCGTGAACCCATTCGCATGGAGTCCTATGGGACTCGACAGGAATGAGGACTAACATTTTCCAGCACCTAGCTTCGCAGTCTGCCAGTACTTGTAATGTCCCGGTGGCACCAGAAGTTAGGTGCCGGAAATGGTGTTACGAGATGGTGGCAACCTCGTAACGACTCCCATTGAGTTTCTAGGGGGAAGGAGAGGAAAGGGAGAATGCCCCTGAGGAGGTGCAGCTAAAAGTAGGCCTTCTTGGCAAGGTCTGTGACGTGAGGAGAGCAGGAGGGAGGAGTTGAAGATGAAGTTTTTTGCCGAACAGGAGGGTGATGGGAGGGGCCTTATGGAGGGCAGCCAGACAGGAGGAGAGAAGGAAGGAGCTTGGGTCCCAATGGGATGGATCTCAGTCTTACTGGCATCAAGGCAGAGATTGTTAGCAGTGCACCATTCCTGAATAGCAGATTGACAGTCAGGAATGAGAGAGGAAGAAGAGGAGGCAGTGGAGGGTAGCTTGAAGGAGAGCTGCGTGTCATCCTGTCACAGGGACCTGAGATATCCTCGTCAGAGAACGTTGTTTCTGATTCTCCACCCTCCCCTAGCTCCTCACGTTCTTCTTTCCTTTCCATACCCTTCTCTCCTCTTCTTCTAGGTCGCTCCTTTTTTTTGTGTAGATAAGGACGGCCGCGGAAGGAAGCCACCGTGCTACCCAAAAAAGGGTGCCCGGGGCCCCCCTCTGGGAACGCCAATAAGGGGAAAAAGCACTAAGGCACAAAAAAACCCTGAGCGACCCCCTGGGATGTACTCTTGAGACGGGGCCAAGCAGAATAGATGGTCGGCGGAGAAATTCTGGAGGAGCTCCGGAGGAAGGCAGTCCAAAGGAGAAGGATGATCGCTTGAGGAAACAGTAGTCGGCAGTCCAAAAGCAGGCCAGGGTCTGGTACACTGAAAGCAACTGTAGAAGGTTTACAAGCGGTAGAGTAGACAATCTGAATTAACAGGCCGGGATCTGGTACACAGGGAATCCAGCAGGAGGATGAGAGGAAACAAAAGAGGGGACTAGTACTGGAAGACAGAAAGGAGAAAAGATAAAGAACACAGAGTGAAGGTAAGATGGGACGGGGGTGGGCTAGAAGACTGGAGGGAGAGTAAAAAGAGAATAAGAGGAACGGAAATAACAGGGGGAACAGAGCTCAGCGCAAAAAGGACCAGGCTAGAAGGAGAGGAGTAAGGAACCCGATAGGGATCGGGGACCGACGGAGAAAATACACGAGCGTGAAAGCTGCGAAAAGCACAGAGCGTAGAGCACTCTCGGAACAAGGAAACCGGAAGTGTTGCAACGCGTCCGCGATCCGGAAGCGGAAGGTTTTAAGCTTCCGAGTCGCGTCAGCGCGCAACACTAGAACGGTGCTAAAGGAGTACGTGACGGGAAGCGGAGCGTATGATGTGCTAGTATCTGCGCCTCCAGCGGCTCCACAGGCTCCACCTGCCTCGCGGCATGACACATCCGCATAACACTGGAAGTTAGGAAAGAAGGCAGAGATCAAAAGGGCAAGGTGGATGATGAAGAGCCAAGGCAAGAGGATAGAGGCTTGAGAGACACCACAGGTGGAGAGTGTGATGGAGGAAAGAAAAGACCAGTTGAACCTGGGAAGGTCGGTCAGAGAGGAAGGAGATCAACCAGTCCAGAGCCAGGTGTGTGATGCCAAGGGTATCACAGAGACGATTTATAAGGGTTGCATGATTAACCCTATCAAAGGCAGAGAAAAGGTCAAGAAGGATGAGAACGGAATGAGAGTTGGAATTGAGATTAGAGAGCAAGTCTTCACAGGTGTTCAGGAGAGCAGTATCCGTGCCTCTGGCTGCTCTGAAAGCAGACTGGCGGTTGTGGAGACAACCAACAGATTCAGTGTGGTGTATAAGCTGGAGATGGCCTGCTTCTTAAAGAGTTTGCCCAGGAAGGGGGTAATGGAGATTGGGCGGTAGTTAACAGGACAGGAGGTGTCGGCAGAATGCTTTTTAAGGAGAGGGTGCACAAGGGACTGCTTCGGGAGTAGCAGGGAGGAGCCAGTGGCAAAGGAGTGATTGCAGGAATCAGCCAAGGCTGGAGCAAAGGAGGCAATGTTGTCCTTGATAGTTCTGGAGCAGGGAAGCACCTGAGGTAATGGTGGATGGGAGAAGAAGAGGTGGAGCACTTAGCAAAAGCTAGTGAAGAGGGGGAGGTTGTGCCGACCTAGTGGGAGCGGCTCTCAATAGCGGGCAAGGACAATGGTGTGAGTAGCCTGGTTGAGTACTATCAAGGACCAAGCATCAGGAGACCTCACCTATGTACGGCATAGGAGATTACACCACCCTACACTCAGAAATGATGCTTCATGCTCCAGGCAGTGACCACGCAGACCTTCGAACACTTCACAATCACACCATTACTGGTCGAATGAGCATCTCTGTGTACTACCAGATTTGTGTGAGCACCAGAGTTATTTGCGGTGATCCCACCATGCCACAGTGGTGGCTCTATTTCCATCTCAGGGAGTCAGTGGCGACCTTCTGCGAACTAAACTCAAAACTAGGAGCCTGTCTCCTGAATTGAGTTTAGCTGATTTGAACCAGTGGTTTGTCAGTCTAACACAGGGGACTCCAAGTGCAGTCCTCAAAAGCCCTCAAAGCTGCTTGAGGTTTTCAGGATATTTACATAAAATGTATCTGAATGCAGCAAGCCTGAATGGCAGTTATTTAGATAATCAGTGATTATCCTGAACACCTGGTGTGGCTGGGGTTGTCACAGACCGGACATGGAGACCCATGTTGTACAAACTACCCCGGTTTCAGCACTTAAAAGGTGACATAATAACATATGTCCGTTCATAGCTCAGTTTTAAAGGTCTTTTGTTCAGAAACGGCTGCTTTTTAAAAATAAGGTTTAGCGCCATTCTGTTGCTTTAAAAGGCCACCACGATCATGTTTGACAGCGCCAAATTAATGTATAGGTAGCAATAGCTTTTCATTATCAAAGCCATGAATGTTGCATGCATGGGGGCTGCTAAGGGTTGTAAGAAGTACACCGGCCTACCCGATATGTCACCCTGTCTTTAGGATGCATGTGCCTGTATGTCATGGAGAAAGAGGCAACTAGCGCTCCCGATCAAGTCTAATAAGAATGGATCTTGAAATAGTATATCCTGCTTTCATTCATTTGTCTAAGCATTCTGTGTTTATAAGGTTTTTTTTTATCATTTCTGTCTTCAATAAAAGTATCATTGGCAAAAAAAGAAAAATGGGTGCTTAGCCAGCAAGAAGGCTGCTTGAGTTCAGACTAGCTATCCCCTCTGGCCATCTTCTGTAAGCGCTAATACTATGGGAGGATAGGAAAAGAATACATTCAAACAATGGAACATAGATTGCCCAATACGTGGCTCGAACCCCTAGTGGTGCTGAGACAGCATGAGACGGAACGGAAATGATGTAAGCAGGTGCATCCTGATATTGGGAGCGATCATCCGTTATGCTAAGTACTTTTATTAAAGTGCTATATGTACAGAAAAGAGAGCCACTATGTGGCGGCGGTGGTCTGGCCCAAGGGTGACATACCAGTGGGGGGCCAAAAAGAACCTATATAAACAACAAAGCAAAGGTCCTGGTACGTCAGAGGTTGGCCAATGTGAACTGTAAATGAATTAAAGTCATTCACTTGGTCCAAGCCCATGTAACTATTCAGGTTATAGAGGTTGCATGCGTTTGTGTGTATTCAGACACTCCTTCAAAAGAAACAAGAAGAATTGTTGGAATCGAAATGAAACTTTTATGTCAAGAAAGTAAAGAGCATAGTAAAATCCAACATGTAAGAACATATGTAATCAATATTATAATTGGCACATACAAATATTAGGTATAAAGTCCTTTAGGCAATAAAAAAACCAAGAACAGTGCATAAAAGAAAAACATAAATCAAATCTAAGCATTAGCATAAATTGGTAGTTAGTCACTTTGAAGTTCAATTTAAACCAAGTGAAACATAAATCAAATCTGAGCATTAACATACATTAGTTGTTTGTCACTTTGGTGTACAGTTTGAACCAGAACAGAGAAGGTATACATTTATAAATGTTGAATTGAAAAAACAATTATATTGATAATGATGTGTTCCTGCTGAAATTACACAGGTGAAGCAATTAACCAGTTTTGTTATACAATTGTGAGGGAATCCCAAAATCAAATCTTAATGTGTGTTGGGATTGGGTCTTATTAAAGTGCAGCAAAGAACAGAGGGTATTTTGGGGCTGACAATCCAAAGTCAACCATTTGGCTGCTACAAAAGGGGAGCCACCTCCTTAGTTACTAAGGATGTGAGCCTGCTACACAATACCCTCCCTAGGGGACAGAGCAAGTGGAGCCCCACTGGGGATAAGGAATGCCGAAGTGAGGGTTCCATCCCGCCCCCATTTAAAGCTTGATTTCATCTTGGAGAACAGGAAAAATACCAATATATCTCGCATTTGGTATTCTGTGATGTGGTGTGTCGATAACTACTATTAGACACCCATTTATCTTGCAAGGTTGTACCTCACATTTATAAAGCGATGGTGATGTGCAACTTGACACAACATCTTAAATAAATGCAAAGTTGGGAGGGACAGTTCTATAAAAAGATTACTTGGGGATTACTTAGGAACAGTAGCACCACTAGCAAAGCAAAATCCACAGAGCTCTAAAGTTAACGAGAATGCATTCAAAGTTTTGTTACGATGGTACCTAACCACACAAATTCAGACAATGACAAATGTTGTCAGAACTGTTATCAAACTGCCATTTATTAAACATATTTGGTGGGGGTGCCCAAAATTTGCAAAATGTGCTCTGGTAGCACATCCTCCAAATGATAAAATACATCAGTGGAATCACAATATCTAATGAACCTCCTACTAGTATTATTAGGTGACCCCAGAGAAAACCTTGATTATCCCTTCAACTCACCGATGGTTACATTGATTACAAACCTCCTACAAAGTATACAACTAACCATCATACATTCGTTGGATCTATAATTCTTGCTATGTCTATCTCTTTCACGTTTGGACAGCCACATGCCTCTTCTTCGTCTCCTTCATGTAATTGCAGTGCAATCTTTTGGTAGGCATATCTCCTAGTTTGGCGTATCTTGGGATCGGTTACGTAAATATCATGTCTAGGAGGCATTTCAATTCTTGCGACGTACCTTAATTGAATAGGTCTATATTTGGTGTTCAGTTGTTTAATCAAAAGGAATTACTTGGTTGTAATTCACTTAGTTGCATTTACTTTGTGGGAAAGTAATTTACATATATTGATTTTGTGGTATAACGGTGGGAAGGGTAGGGGTTGGGCGGAAGGCGGGTAAGTTGTATGGGGGTAACTCCCCATTACTAAAAAAGAACAAACACAAATTTCCAAGCAAATACATCAAAGTAAATTACAACTAAGTAATTCACTTTGATAAAACAGCATGGAACCCTATAGTCTATACAATTTTTCTATTCTGTGTACAGCGGTCAGGTGCCCTGTGGGGCCTGGTTCATGCTTTATAAAACCACAAAACTAAATAAACATTTCTGTACAGATCACAGACAACCATCCAGTACAAACATGCAACTGTGCGGCATTCACCCTCTTTAATTCAAGGGCCTGGAGTCCTACAATAGTCCTACCAGAAGCAGCCTTTTCATTAGGTAAGGGGACTCCACTGCAAACAGTTAAGCCAAAAAGGTAGATCTGGCAGCCATTTTGTGGCAGTGCAATGCATGTGACATTCCACCTAATAGAGCACAAGGAAGAAACAGATTCACCCTGCTTTTGCACAGCCGCAGAGTATTGCCCAGATGCAGACATGTTAGTGATGATGTACACTGTCTATTGCTTGAGATGACAAAAATGTGAACAAATAAAAATAAACACTCATAGCACAATTAAGTTCAGTTTCTGCTTTCTTTGAGTAAGCATTAAAAAAGAATTGCAGAAACCAGGGTGCCTCTGCATAGTATAATAAAAGAAAATTAAAATGTAAGTTCATGCTTACTTAAGGCATGTCATAAATAACTCAGAGGCGGAATAGTACATTGTTCCACTGCACTGTTGTAAACTGCGCCTTAATGTAGGGTAGCGTTGTTGTGGGGTCATTCACGGAGCAACGGACATGACTGCCAGGCTTGGTAGCATTACTGTTTACCTGGGGTCAAGCCAGGCACATCCCACACTATTGGATTCCCTCAGGCCTGCACTGGGGCCAGGTTGAAAAAGCCCTATGGCCGGATTAGTTTGGCGGTAGTGGTTAAATATCTTGTGCTTTTGAATACCGAGTGTTATACCGCTCTGCCAAACTACGAATGTCACTCCTGAAACTCATCCATTACACCAGCTTTCGCATGGAGGTAATTACTGCAGTAATTGTCACATGTGATCATTAATGCATTGAGCAATGGGAAATCCCCAGGGATTCCAATGCAACTCTAAAATGGGGAATAACTGAAGGGTTCCTCAAAGTTATCCCATGCTTACGACATGCAGTAACAGTATTGCCATCAGGAAGTAGTTCCAGAGAAAATACCACCAAACTCATAACACGGTTTATAGGGCCTTGACCTGCTCCAGTAATTTGCTGACAACCTCAAAAGGACCGACAGACTCTGTGATGGGGGTAGGTGGGGGCAGGCCACTGGAAGACTACACTGTGAATGTTGTTTGTATCCATAGTCTGCACCGAAGAGACTTCGAAATTCCATGCAACCTTAGTACTCTTTCTGCTTTTTTTTATGCACTTGGTCCTTTAGAAGGCACCCACTACGGTTAGAGATACCAATTCACAGAATACACAAGCAGAATATCACATTGTATCATGATGGGCGGTATTGTGGTATTATGTGTATTGTCATACATGAAAAAATTAGAATAAAGCACAAGAGATCATACATGCCAGAAATTTGGAGCACAAAAAGAACCACACACTGCCAGTGCGGTATGTGGATGGACCTTAAGATTGGATAATTGCATAAAAGTGTCTTATGAAATGGTATGGTTTAGAACTGCACTAATAGACACGAATACAACATCAGGTTAAAAACTACGAGTGAACTTAAACCACTTATGTATTTCCATTCACATGAAAATAACCCACACAAAAATAATGTACCATTAATCATTAAAGGGAGAAAAACTAGTCACGGAGAATATGGATTTAATATAACGTGATGACTCAATCTCTCAAAATGTCGAGCTGTGTTACCCAGAATGTGAGCATATGGAAGGTAATTACTTGGATGATGGATTAGTGCCTTTTGAAATTTTGATTACATCAACAGACCAGAATATATAAAATTAACACCAATAATACAATTACCAATAGAGGGGGACAGAACCAGCTATAGCTCCCTGCTGCACAGAATAAGTTAAAACAGAAGAAGAATGTTAGTCTTACGTTATGTTAAAGTTACTAATATAGCGCAACGTCACCAACGGAATTAGTCCCAGGCACTCTGGCGGATCTGTAACAGGAAGGGTGGGTATGGTTAGTCCGGATGAGGGGAGCAGGAGAGTGGGAGAGGTGATGTGCTGTTGGCAGCTTCAGCTCGGTATACACCGAGTGCTGGGCTTTGGCGCTAGTATCAGATCGGGCGGGACCTCGAGTGCTGTAGGTGATGTTTATGTGTTGTTGATGCGGCGTGGTAAAGTGCGTGCGGATTGCTGGGAGAGAGATGGTTGTGTGGTTTTGTGTGGTTTAAGTATGCAGAAGATTGAGGGTTGGGTTAGTGGCTTTGTGTCCTGATTCAGGTACTTTCTGATTACGTTATAGTTGTATCCCTGTGTGTTGGGTTGATGCTGGTTCCTCACGGGCCGACTCGCTTTATTGGTGCTGCGCTGACCCCTCTGTATCATAGTGAATATTGTTTGGGTTGATAGGTGCGTCTGAACCTTTCTTCTGGTGTGGGGCTTGGTAGTATCTATATTCTCTTATTATCTGGTGCGACACTGGTCAGTTGAGGTTTTGAATGGTTCAGGGTCGGAGTGGTGTTGATGTGGTGTTCTGGTGATTCTGTCTTGGTGAGCCTGTGTATTCAGGCATACGTTTCCTCTTGTCATGACTGTCTTTCTGTTGGTTAATTGGTTTCTGTGGGGTGAGCATGCTTGGGGATGTTGTTAGTTGTAGTTTTTCTGTGATGGGGCATTGTGCTTCCCGCTGGGTGGTAGGTGGACGGTGAGTAATGATGAAACATTCGGTTTCTCACCCACCAGGTTGGGGCTCGTGGTGTAGTGCTTCCTTTCCCTCTGTCTATTGTCCTTAGGTCTGTTGGGAGTGGCTATGGTTTAAAGTCATGGTCCTCTTGATGATTTGTCATAGTGTTTCTGTCTTTGTCTTGCTATGTTTACGATCTTTGGTCATATTGCGGCTGTCTCCCAGTTAGCCATTTGCCCCTGTGGCTGGTCTTTCTAGTTACAACGTGAAGAGCCAGGTTTTGAGTAGTTTCCTTAATAGTAGGTGGTTTCTTGTGTTAGGTATGTTCTTTGGAAGGTTGTTCAGGTTTTTGGGGCTTGGTGAGAGAAGGAGGATCCTCCAAGTTTTCTTTTGTTCTAGGGTTTCGGTTCCAGGCGGATGTCAATGCTTGATCTTAGCGTTCTTGTTGGTTTATAAAGACGCAGTTTGTCTCTCAGGAACTCAGTGCCTTTGTTGTGTACCGCTCTGTGTGTGATGTAGATTGTTTTGAATTTTATCCGTTGTTTCATTGGTAGCCAATGTAGTGTTTCCAGTGCCTGTGTGGTGTGTTCTCTCTGGGGTACTTTCAGAAGCAGTCTGGCTGCCGCGTTTTGAATGCGTTGTAGTTTTTTTAAAAGTCGTTCCGGCATGCTTAAGTAAAGGCTGCTGGTGTAGTCTACTCGCGACATGATTAGGGCGATGATGGTGGTTGTTTTGTTGGCAACCAATTGGAATGGTAGTATCCTCTTTGCCACTGCTAGGGAGGAAGAAGCTTTTCTTCAGAAGGGAGTTTACTTGTGGCTCTAACGTGAGATTATTGTCCATCAGGACCCCTAGGTTTTTTACAATCTGCGAGGGTGTTGGGGTTGTTCCGAGTTCCCTTGGCCAAGGGATGAAGTGGTGTTCTCCATTTTTTGTGACTATCATTATTTCTGTTTTGCCTGGGTTGATTTTGAGACAGTTGGAGTTCATCCAGAGCTATACATCACGGAGGCAGTTTTCTAACGTTGAGTTTATTTCTGGGTTGTCTTGTATTTTGAAGATTATTTGTGTATCGTCGGCGTAGTTGTAGCAGGTAAGGATGTGGCTCTTGATGATTCTGATAAGTAGATACAGGTAGATGTTGAATAGTAGTGGGGAGAAGGAGGATACTTGTGGTACTCTACAGGTTGAATTTCGTGGGCTAGATTTGAAGGGTTTCATCCATACGGTTTCCCTTCTGCATGTTAGGAAGGATTTGATCCATAGTAATGCAGTGTCTGTTATTCCCAGTCCTTCTAGTCTTGTTATGAGGGTGTCGTGCTTAACGGTGTCGAATGCTGCCGATGGGTCCAGTATTATCAAGGCTGTGCTGTTGTCCGAGTCTGGGCTCATTTTTAGGTCATCCCATATTGAGAGTAGAGCAGATTCCGTTCCTCTGATTGGTCTGAGCCAACTTGTGCTTGGTCTAGTAGGCCGTGCTCTTCTATGAAGTCTTGGGTCGTTTTGTATTTGTATGTATCGAGCAGTTTCGCTGTGTACGGGATGTTGGAGATGGGTCTGTATTTGCAGAGGTCCTCTGTTTCCCGCTGTATCTTTGAGTAGTTGCCTGATGTATGCATTTTTGAAGGCTTGTGGCACTTTCCCAGTTGCGATGGAATGGTCAAGGATGTTCCTGTGATATTCCATGGGCGTTTTTTGTTTAAGAATTGATTTGTATATATCTGGTGGGCAGGGGACTTCGGGAGACCCTGAGTTATTGCTTTCATTCACCAGTTTGACAAATGTCTCCACCGATATTTCTGGAAAGCCCCGTAGTTTGTTTGGGTGTTTGTCTTGGGTGTAGGTGGGGATTGTGGTCAGATCAGGCAGTCTGCTTTGCATGGTTTGGTGGATGCTGGTGATTTTGTTTTTGTAGTGGTCAGCAAGGTCATTGCATAGTTTAATGGACGGAGTTGGCGTGTTACATTCCGGTGGGTTTTTGATTTTGTTTATGATTTTGAAGATTTGTTTTTGGGTGTTTGGTGCTTCGAAGATTCGGTTGTCGTAGTGTTTCCTCTTTGCTTTTTGTATTTCCTTTTTGTATGCGCGGTTGTGCTGGAGGAATTTTATTTTTTACGTATCGTCGTTTTGTTTTCTCCAATCAAGTTCTAGTCTTCGGTTTTTCCTTTTCATGGTGCTAAGTAGTGGGGTGAACCATTTTGCTATTGCCTGTTTAAGAGAAGGAGTGAAGGGTTTTTCTTTGGCGATGTTGTCTACAGTAGTTCTAATCCAGGAATGTAGCAGGGCTACTTTTTGTCCAGGCCATCTTCTTCCATGAATGCTTAGTGTGGTTTGCTAAGCTCCAGGAGTTCAATTAATTTGGCGTTTTTGATGGTTCTCCAATTTCTTTTCATGGTGTTCTGTCCAGTTGACTGTTTGTTGGGGTGGTCATTTTGATTCTGAATGGGATGATGAGATGGCTGCTCCAGAGTATTTGAATTGGGGGTGCTGTGGTGAGGAGTAGTTTGTTCGCAAAGATTGCGTCAAGTGTGTGCCCTACCGAGTGGGTTGTTCCTTTGACTAGTTGTTGCAGATTCATTGCTTCAAGTTGACTGGTTAGCGATTTTTGTATGGTTGGGGTTTCTTCTTCAAACCAGATGTTGAAATCTCCGAGGACTATCAGGTGATAGTGTTTGTTGGCTAGGACGGTGATTGCTTCTGTGAAGGCGTCTACGAAGGTTGCATCATAGGTTGGTGGTCTATATATTAGTATGAATTTCAGGTTTGTTTTGGGGCTTGCTGCTAGGCATATGATTAGGGATTCGCATTTATCGAGGTTTAGTGGGTCTTCCATTTTGATATCCTGGAGTTCCTTGTGAATGATTGCCAGCCCCCCTCCTCTTTTGGCTTTTCTTTTTGCTTGGACGCATTTGAAGTATTCAGGCAGGCAGTTGTTGAGGGTGATCTTGTAGTTGTCGTCTAGCCATGTTTCTCTTACAAACAGGATGTCGATCCCTCTGTCGCAGAGCAGATCGTATATTTTGGTGGCATGTTTGGACATTGACCTTGCATTGATGAGTTTGCAGTGGATCGTTTTGGTGTGGTTTTGCTGGTTAGTTGTTCTTTGTTTTGGTTTGTGGTTGTTTGGTTGTGGTGCATCGTTATTGGCGTTGATTGGGGGCGGATGAGGATCAGCAAAGGCTGCATCTTCACTGACGCGGTCTACTGGATTGAAAGCTTGGCTGTTCAATGACGGTGCTTCTCTATTTATGCCGGTTAGGTGAAGGTCCGTGAAGGCTTCTTCTTCATTGAATTGGTCAGTTAGGTTGATGTTTGGGTTGTTGGATGTTAGATCTTCGTCATCGTTTTGACCTGTGTGGCATGGGTGTTGAGGGTGTCCTTCTGTTCTTGTGATGTATGGGGTGATGGGGTCGGAGTTTATCCACACTCTTCTTGGGTGCTCTTGTCTTTTTCCTGGTTTGCCAGGTTGTTCTTTGTGTGTCTTGATGTCTCTGTGTTGTTGGGGTGATCTGGTTCGGTGGTTGTTGCGAGGTAAGGTGTGAGGTATAAGGATTTTTCCCTGTGGAAGGTCGTTCTGTTTGTTTTGGTTTTTGGTGTTGTGTTTCCTCTATTTTCAGTTGTTGCTTTGGTGGTAGGTTGGATTTGTGCATCTGTGTCCTGTGCGGCCTTGTCTTGTGCCCTTTCTTGGCGTCCCTTCCTGGTTGGGGCAATTTTGGTGCTCTGTGCGGTGGTGCCGGTTGAGTGGTTGGCTGCAGTGTCTTGTGATGGCAGAACTGGAGTTTCTTCTTGTGTTGGTAGGCTAGGGTGCTTTTTGTGCTGTCTGTTCTTCAGGTGGGTTGGTTTGGGTATGCTCGGAGCGCTGTCTGGTGGGGTTGTGGTGCTGGGCGTACAGTTGACGGGGGTAATTCAAAGTTCAGTGGCTGTCTATGTAGGCCTTCCAAAAAAAAGGTGAAGGTGGTTGAAACTCTACTATCACGGTCTGGTCCTCTTTAGGGGTATGTTCAGGTGGTTAGGGCTAAGTTTGTGATTGAGACCAAGTCTAACTATGTTCTAGAGTCCCGTGTGGTAGAGGGACCCTAAGGAGTATTGTAATCCTTACAATGCAGATTTTTGGAGCAGAGCCTCTGCTAGGTTTGAGGGACCTGTATAGTGGGAGAGGGGCCTATCAATGAAACCTGAATATCATACAATGCTATTTGGGAACAGAACCCCTGCTAAATCTTGAGAGACCTGTATATTGGGAAAGAGGCCTATCAATGCAATCTGAGTATCATACAATGCAATTTGGGAACAGAACCCATGCTAAATTTGAGAGACTTGTATAGTGGGAGAGATGCCTATCTATGCAATCTGAATATCATACAATGCAATTTGGGAACAGAACCCCTGCTGAACTTCAGAGACCTGTATAGTGGGGAAGAGGTCTATGAATGCAACCTGAATATCATAATGCAGTTTGGGAACAGAAACCCTGCTAAATTTGAGGAGCCTGTATAGTGGGAGAGAGGCCTATCAGTGCAATCTGAATATCATACAATGCCTTTTGGGAACAGAACCCCCGCTGAACTTGGGAGATCTGTGGCAAAAGGTGATGTTTACAATTATTCTTATGGACATTGGTGGTTTCTCTTACACATCCACCATGGTTGAAATACAGCAGCCTTCAGTTTGAAATGTATGGGGACCACCAATTAGGTAGCACTTTTTCTTGTATTTTTTTTATTTTTTTACCATTTATTGTGGCACAAGACATTTGTTTTAAAAGACTAGAATCTCATACATTCTATGGACTATTATTCACAGATTCTGGTGGAATTAACTCAAGGTCATACACAGATTCCATTTGGAGGGATTAAGGTAACCCCATAATAACAAGGTTAGTGAAGGTATTTACTTCATATGCGCCTTATCTTTTTTAATAGAAAGAGGAACTTGTACAGTAAAATCCATACCTGAAGAAGGGGCCATAGGACCCGGAAACGCGTCATATGAAGTGTTGATCGACTTCTTGATTAACAATATGAAGGAAATATTGTTAGATCAACATAGGGTTGTTACTTTATTGTATTATACATATTTTGTGAATGTTTTTTGAATCAATCACGAAAATAAATTTATATATTAGTTCAATCAATACTAATTACAGTATAACAAAATTATTTTGTGTTGAATTCTGTACTCTGATTTATTCTGGAAAGTGTTGAGTGGAGTTTTATAAGTGACTTATGAATAAATGTAATTGTTTTTTTAAAAACATTGTACCACAGAATTGTAATAGGGAATTGATGCCAAGTATCCTTACATACTATGACACTTTATTGAAGAGGATGATGTCCTCGTTTAGAGTGACCAGGTTGCCATCTCAGTGTGTCCTGAGGTGCAATTAGTTTTCAATGGCACTACAAACCAGAGAGGTTACATGCAATGTTCCCAGGGACACCGGACAGGTGCTGGAGGGGGTATTCAAGAAAAGGGGTTTGGAAGAACATCTGGTGGAGCCACCCGGCAATCCAACAATTCTCGGAAGGGGTGAGGGAACAAACAGGCAAAATGGTGACAGGAACTGAGCAGCTCCAGGAAAAGGTTTGAATGGCAGAATGTGGGATCCAGGCCTGGGTGGCCTCACTAAAGTGCAGAAAATGGGCTTTATAATAATGGTAATAGCAGCCTGGCTTGCAATAGCCCAGCATTGGAAGGACAGTTTAGCACCTGCGTTTTACAAATGGCTGAAAAAAGTATGGAATTTTGTATCCCTGGAATGGAACATACAAACTGCAAGGGGCCCAAGAGGCGTTTAAGGAAGAATGAGGGCAAAAACTGAAACATTTTCAAAGTGACTACCTGTTACAATGGTGCCCCCACAACAACAGAATATTGGACATCCGACAATCCAATGGAACTTTCTCAGAGACTGGAACTCGACACCGGGGAGCAGGGTGGCAGGGGAAAGTTAATTCAATGTATGTGGCCGTACAAGTGTATGAAAATAAAAACGTGTAAAAAAAAAATAACACAAAGAACTGCATTTGTATAGCGCCCTTCACGATTGGTAAAATCTCAATGTGCTGTGGTTGAACGTTCTCGGGGACGTCAGTGGAGAAAGTAGGGCAGTAAGTAGTGCGTGTATGCACTCTGTGTGCAGCTAGGCCGAATTTGTTGTGGTGGGTAGCAGCATTCTAATGCTAGTAATAATGTGACAGTTGCGAGGCCAGTAGTATGTGTGCAGCTACACCGAATTGTCTTTTGTTACCTGCATGCTAGCTGAGGTGGTGCTTGCATATAAGATTCGGTGTGCAGCTAGGCCGAGTTTAATAGCTGCATTCTATGTTTTATGGTGCGGAGGGTAGAGTCAGCATATTGGTAGGTATGTGCAAGTATGCGTGCAGTTCAGAAGAAGTCCCCGGTTCCTGATCACCTTACTGTCAAATTAATTGTGCTCCCTATTATAGAAGCGAAGAACCAATGCACAAGAGAAGGGAGTCATTCTCCTGTGGTTTAGGTTATTATATATAGGGTTTGGGTCAGCATATGGTAGTTTTTGGACAGATCTTACTTTTAGAGACCATCACAGGCAACAGACGAGCACATAAGTTTGGTTAAGTAGGGAACACCCTTAGTAGAGGGAAAGTCACAAGTGTTTGCATTTTTACATTTAATAAAGCAATTGAATATGAAAGACCAGAGCCTGTGTCCATCTTGTGACCCGCCACACAGCCCTCCATTTGTATAACTGTTCTCTTACTGCAGCACATCAATTCTGTGTCCAGAACATGTTACGCATCCTAAAGCGAATCTTCCCTTACCTATCCTCCCCTCAGACTCTCTGCAATACTTGCCCTTTTTCTCTCCCGCCTAGACAATGCCAACTCCCCTCTATTTAGGCACATCAGCTCGGGAAACTCCACGGATTCCAAAACTCTGTGGCTAGGCTCCTCCTCGCACTCACCTAGAAACCATATTACCCCTGCTCTAGGAACACTGTACTGGCTCCCCATCAGCCGACCGTCCACGTTTAAAGCCGGGTGCATCAATCACTGTGCCCTCCAACACCCTGGACCAGAGGAACACTACCTCTCCTTCGGAAGAACTGAAAACGTGGATCTTTGCCGAGGCATCTTTTTATTGCGTTATTCACAAGAAAAGGTTGCACTTGAAAACAATGCACAAATGCACATGGGCATCATGAAGCATGTAATGGAAGGGAATCACTCCCCATCTCCACCACAACATCACTCTTCCAGCCATGGCCGCGTCCCTATCCAAATCAGTTTGCTCTGCAAGGTTTAGCATAAAACGGATCCGCCACCAAACCCCTAATCAATGACAGTGCTAAACCCCTCATGACCAGACTTCCCAGGCGGCACCGGCCGTTGTCGCAATGGCGCAACTCGCAATTTGGCAACCCCTGGCAGTACCGGCCGTAATTGCAGCAGCCTGCCTTCTTAGATTGGAAATCACAAAACACTGCTCTCACAACTCAAATCGCATACTAACTACCGATATGCCAGGCTGGGGCTAACAGTTGCCAACACTGAATTGCTATCGGTATGAAACTAGTCAGCTAGATTGCTAGGGGTAGGAGTTGTTTTGCACCTAGATTGGCCGTGAGGAATAGGAACCGTGTTACATCTAAATGTATTGCGAGGGGCAGGAAATGTGTGAAACCTAGATTGATTGCTTAGGGTACAACAGGCGATGCTGAAGGGTTGCTGGGGGTAGGAAATGTAGTGCACTTATGAGGTTTGTGAGGGATATGAAATGTGGTACACAGACCGACTGTTGGGGCTAGGAAACGTGTTACACTAGGCTGTAACATCTCACTTCGATGGACTGCTTGAGGAATAAAATGCAGAACACTGGGGCTGTTGGGGGGTGGGGTGGGTAGGAAATAAACACTTGGATTAATTGGGATGGATAGAAAAAACGTTAAACTTAGACTGTTGGGGGTAGGAAAAGCGTTACACTTAGATGGATTGCTGGGGGATAGGCAATTGCGCCACACTTTAAATATCTGGAGGAATAGGAAATTTGTCTCACCTAGATGGATCACTAGTGGATGGGAATGGATCTCGGAATGGGAAATGTCGCACTTGAATGAGTGTGTGTTTTGGGGGAGGAGGGCGGTAGAGAAGGACATTGCATTAAGACTGCTCATGTCCCATTTAGTGCATCTAGAACAAGTGCAAGTTACAACATGCGCTGCTGTTGGATTTCTAAGACTAGAACATGCTTGGTAAGACAGCAGGCAACCTTAGCCAGCTTTTATGCTCAAGATCTGTGCTGGTAACTTTCATTGCACCTAAAGATCCTAAATCAGCATTGGCATCCTGATACTGCAGCCAGTAGATGGCCGCTAGCAGCACTTATAGAACTGGGAGGATATTTCACTAATACTCTCAAAGTAGCTTATCTACAGCATCTTCAGAATCCTGATCCCATGGTAGCCTACTTGTCACGGCTAGAAGAGGGACTAGGACAATTTGTCTATTGCACTTAGACATGAGCATAGTGGCCCTTTGTCCCCACAGAAGATGACGGCACTGCAACATCAAAGATAAGCTCTGTCGGAGACCCATGTATCTACAAACGCACCACTTTGGACATCGGCCGCAGGCACTGCTACCATGCACGCACATTAGAAAGTAGCTACAACCTATGACAAAATTCGGTCTAGCTGGACACATAACTAGTCTCTCGCAAAAAACCATGGACCCACCACCTCAGCACCCACCCTAGTGTTGATCTCTTGGGTTGCTTAACAGAGCCTAGTCAGCCCATCCAATTCCTAATCTTAGCCATATGTGCACACACATTCAAAGCCTCTGAGAATTCCCCATACTCGTCTACAACCCCCGAGGACGTACCCACCACAAGTGAATTGAAACTATAATAATGGTAGAAAGCGCTATATAAATAACAATTACAAATGGTTAATAGATGTGCCCCAATGTTTATTTTTTCGATTGTCCAAATGCACACAGTAAATTCACATAGGTGTACTTGTTCAGCATTCGTTGGCCTGGGGAGCCAAAAGTAGCTCCTGATCAAGCCAACAAGGCTCTTCGAGGCTACAAGCATGAGCTAAATAGCTCCCAGCTCCCCTTAATGTCGAAATCTGGTGACCTGGTGGGTTATGGAGGATTACCAGAATATTTACTTATCATGTCTGCATCGTCTGCCATGCTGACAGTGTTGAAGGCTGACTAATCAAACGCCATTTATAGTGTCGATTTTGCAATATTCTGATTGTTTCTAATGGGCAGTTGGAGCGTCCATATGTTATGCAAAGTGCTGTAGCCCAGGAGAAATCCTGTTTGATAAGGCTGGCAATAGCGGTTTACTCCTAGCCCACTGTCCGATTTCCTGTCATACAAGGTTGCATAACCTGTGTGCATCCAGCATGGGTAAAGGTGATCGTTGTTGTGATCATTACATGAACTCTGATAGATAGGAACGATGTTTGATTTTTTTCCCCAGCATTATTCCAGCAGCAACTATTCCCCCTCCCCCACAAGAGATGGTAAAATAACATACATGACATTGTAGGATATGTTTAATTACTGCACAAGAGAATCACAATGCAATACTATAGTATTAGATTTCATGTTCAGTGTCTACCTATGTGGTCCTATTTGTATTCCCAAAATCGGCAACATTAGGATCAGGCTATGTCTTAGAAGGATCTTTTAGGGTCAGGCCAAGTCTTAATTATATGTCTCCACCATCTATTTCCTGCAACAGGATTGACTTCCTGTTGTATCTGGCAGAGTTATTTCTAAATGATATAACATTTTTTGTTGCCATTATTCCATAAAGTATTATACATCCTTTTGGGTTTTTTTAAGTGCTACGAACATCTGTGAGTGCTATACAATGGCACGATAATTGTCAAGTTTCTTCAAGCCTTTTAAAGTCACGACTGACGTTATCTATGGGAACCTTGAGTACCATTTTATCATCATATTCCAAGTGGCATATAGGATGCCCCCGTCCAGCGATTGGTTCATGCTCAGCCAGGCTTTGGCTGGTGTCCCCTTGCGTGCTGTATTCCACCTTTGGCATTGCAAGTGAGCGTGGTACTCCTTCTGGGATCCTCGGCCCAGCCTCCATTTTGAGTTTTGACCCCCAGCCCCTGCCGTTGCTCCCAATCGTCCCGCACCTCTGGTTCCCCTTCCCTACCGCCTCCCTACCAGCCCCTGTCCAGCAATTGGCTCATTCTGCACTCTTAAGCCGCCTCCCCAGGGTAGCCCTCTGCCCGGCAGCCCCTTTTGCAGCTCCAAGTTGTGTCTGCAGGTGTCCACAGAGGAAGCCAGTGGCTAGCCATCAACCAGCATCTACCAGGACCAGTACGGTAGGAGCGGCCTGGGTTGGGAGTAGAACAATTACTCTATCCTGGAATCCTAGCCACTTAAGCAAACTTTTCTAAAACACTGGTTGTTTTCCACTGCCTCCCACACTCTCAAATCTAACTGTGCATAGCACTGTACTCAACTATTCAATTGACCCTCAAATCTAGCCATGCTTTGTGGGCTACATTGACCTACTGAACAGAATTCCGCCAAAACCAAGCTGCGCTTCAACAGAAACAGCAAAATGGTTGCGCTGGTTCCAGTGAGCAACGTGGCCTCAAAACTGCGTATTGCAGAAACAAAAAAATGCCTGCGCCCTCTTGCCAAACACAATGTTGGCAGAATGGAACAAGGCGACACACTAAGGGAGCTTGCCAGTGTGTTCTTACATATACATAAGAAACAGAATGAAAAAGAAGCGCTGTTTTCCTACCAGACCATAGTCCCCATTAAAAAGGAAACTTTTTCACCTTTAAAAAATGCTGTTCTGACGCCACTTCCATCTGTTCTTCCTTAAGCCACCGTGATTAATAAGGCCCTGCCATGGACATTCATATCCCCATTGTGCTGAATGATAGGCTCTGTTAAGCCACATCTGGAGAGCAAAAAAAGGCCCAAGAAACTTCACTTTTTGTCGTGTACAGAAAAACACGTTCATTTTCTTTAAAAAGTATCAAAGCTCAGTAGTTCAAAGAAACTCCAGATATCTGAGCCATGTCAATTTCAAGGCATCTGTGCTTCAAACAAAACTCCTGAATACACAAAATAACTATAGCTGCAAGACAGTGTGGGAATCCAGAGGGAGATACAAAACCGAATTTATAAAAAAGAAATGCCAATTTTTCACCACACATGTAAAATGGGCTTTGCAAACTCAAGGAGCGAAAGGCCCGTTTTAAAAGTAAACTGTTGAATGAAAACCTGCCATTATCTAGCAATGTGAAGGGGTTTGTTGCTGGGGAAAATGCACACATGGGTTATTTTATTCAACAGGCTTGTTTAATGCAGGGCCAAATGTAAGAAAGTAAAACTGTTAAACCATATTGCTTGGATTTTGCAATTTCCAAAAGAAAAATAGGTTTCTGCTTGGGGGGGATGCTACCAACAGATGGGCCTCTCTCAGCATATACTAACACCCCAGTGATAATCATTAGGTTGGATAGAATCTAGTCTAGGCTGAATAAGTGGAGAAAGGACAATAAACCATCAATCAAGCTGTAACCCCCTCCTTGCTCTGGAGGAAATGATAGTTGGTGGCAGCTGAAGAAAACAAATGGTCAAGTGACACAAAGGACTGCCATTTGCTTCCAAAGACTATTTATGAATAAAAATGTAAAGACTTTTATCTCTGCATCAAGACTTTGTAAACATTTCGCAGTTTAAGGGTGATTTTATGGGCTTTCATTGAAGACATGGTAGAATTCACTGACTCATTGGGAATAGAAATCGCAAAGAATCAGGGATTACAAGGAAAGTATCCATGATGCCAATGCCAATTTTTATAATTACATTCCTTATGTTAATCCACAGGTGTATAAAGTTATGGAATTTTAGGCTGAATCGTTCATACTCAAAATTACCAAAAAAGTATTAAAAGGGCAAAACAATGTCTCACGGATTGCAGATTTGGGAGTCCTATGCTATGCTGTACATATAACATATTACCTGTGTATATAATTTGCTAAGAGATTTCAAGTGTATAAATGTACTGTTTGTGGCAAAAACGGATTTAACTGTGGGAGGTTTTGGACATTGTAAAACCTTCATCATAAATCTGACATACTTCCCTTGAAATCCAACCAATTGAGGTGGGAACTAGCACCCCTGACCAATCCAGTAGTTTAGAGGCGTGCTTAGCTAAACTTGCCCAGCCATATACTCTTATGATGTCATTATGCATTATAAATAAGAGTTCCTGACAAGACTCCAGACACACTCTTCCTGAAGTTCCTGCGCTGCGTTCCTGATCTGCTCCATCCAGATTCCAGACCCAACTTCAAGGCCAAAGCATTGCTGACCCTACTCCAGTGCCCACTGCAAAACCCAAGTATTGCTGATCCTATTCCCTGCAAGGCCTCAATTCTGAAAACCCTCTAATCTCCCATTAAAAAAGGGGACAGCTGTGGTATTCTTTTGAGAAGCATCCTAAATCAGACTGGCTTGCTGCTCACTAACTGCATGCCCGCTGCAATCCTGCCATCCAGCTGACCTTTAGTATCCAGTGACCAGAATTACAATCAGGTGACCAGAACGGCCCAGCTGTTTTCTTTTGCCAGGCGCACAGCCGTTTGGTGACCAGAACCTTTTCACGGTCTAAAAATCCCAAAACTAAAAGTGGACTGTGAGTATAATCCCTACCCCATAGAAACCCATAACCTATCTTGTCTTACCTTTGTCCTTATCCCACTCTCTAAGCCATCCTATCCTTATCATGATAACTTGTTAAAACTGTTAGAATTATCTGTGCACCCTGCCTGCGACTTTCTAAAGTGCTAGCGCCATTTCTTTTCAATTTTGTCTTGTGTAATCCTAAACCCTTAGTCCTGTTTCGAGTGATCAGACTGGTTTCCGCCTGGGTTGGGCGCTGGGATGACAAGGTTGAATTTGCGAATCATCCTTGGATCTTACTGTGTCCATCTTTGGTGGTCTAGTCTGAATACTCTAGTTTAGAGTTAAACTGTTCTTGTCACAAATGATTTCCTTTTTCACAGCTTCATTTTGCTCAAAGCTCACCTTTTTATATCTTGCATAACTCATCCAGTTTCCCAGCTAGAGACCCATTTTCAGCTCGAGTGTGCCTGTGAGATATATCTATCCCCCAACCCAAAAACCGCACTCCAAATCTGAGTATTTCACCAGTCTTTATTATAAACCGTTTGGGTAATTTAAAACGGGAAGAAAATGCAACTTTTACATTTGGCTGCAGTCTTTTCTAAACGTTCCACTCATTTACGAAGAGTATGCCTTTTGCTGATACATTGCCTTGTGACTGCCAGTGATAGAACTACATGCTATTGTGATAAAACATATGTATATTATAATTTAACCACATATTAATTTATTATTTGCCATTTCCGATTGCTATTTTAGGCCTTTTTTAAGGGTTTAAAGTCCGTTTTTTTTGCCTCTTATTCTGTGAGGGAAGGCCGGATTTTTATGCTGTCTTCTGCCTATTATTCCTGATTACCTGCTGTGTCTTTCTATCCATTCAGAACTTAGTATTTGTGGGTTAAGGGAACATTGCAGGGGCAAATCCTAACTTGGCTGCTATCTTTCCTAAACCAAAAAGTGTTCCTATTCCCTGGTGTTTTGTATATGTTCCACTAGAAGGTTAAAACAAGTGTATTGTTTACATCCTCATTGTAATAATGAACCCCATTGGTGATTGCTGCCCCATATTAAAAATTGTAGGATTTCTTTTGAATTTTAAAATAAATAAATATTGCATTTTACCAACCAGCCTGGTTCATGGTCCATTGAGACCCGGGTATTTGAAAAGGGCATGTGATACGAGTTGTGTACCATCTCAAATTCAATCTGCATAAGATAAGGAGAAACGCATCTCAGTTGTGCGCTACATACTAGGCCGAGACCAAGGTGTGCGTCACCTGATTGTTTAACAGCTTATCATTGTACTCAACTGTTCTGTTAGGTGTAGGCCTCTCTCCCACTATACAGGATTTCCAATTCCATCTGTGTTTAGTCCCATACACAACTTGCATTGTCAGGTCGCTGCACTTCAGTCTAGCCAATGGACTCTCAATTCCAGACCTGGATAAACAAGCAATTCTCGCAGCCTACGGTATGCATTGCTCACACCACTAGCGTGGACACAGGCTGCAGGCACGGCCAAACATCCATGCACGATATAACACGTCTTACGTCTAAGCACATCCGGCCCAGTTCACACATAGCCGTCCAGACTGAAACGCCTGAAGTACAACAACATCTCTGCCACTAGCATACAGCGACCACCACCCATTATAGCTAGCCTCACATAGACTCTCCCAACAACAGCTATCTATCTCTAAACTCAAGAGCACCCACCCAGGTGTCTGATCGCTACCAGGCTGCTTAGTCGAGCCTTGCCAGCCACCCAAGTCTTAGAATGGCAAACATGCACACAGGCAACTAAGCTAATCCCCTAAAATCTCTAACCACATCGACTACAGTCACCAAGGGCGTTCAACCAAGGAAAAAGCATGTTAAGGTCACACAAGTGGGGAAAAGAGCACTATATAAATAACAAAGTACAATAGAATGTGTAGGTCAATCTGTGTTGGGTGATGCGTATACGGTTAAGAATCTGTTAAAACATAAATTGACTACGTTCAATTATGAAAATGACCGAATGCAATTATACACTAAAAGCCATAGCGGCTCTTTTAGCCAGTATAGAATGGCTCGTGAGTAAGCCCACCTATATAGTCGCCTACCCGAATAGTGCAATTATTAGACACTACCTGCTTCTTGATTTTAAAATGAGTGACGCCCTAGCGACAAAAGGGGCGATGTTTGGCCTGGCATGTTCTGAACGTTTATGCCGCCTATCTGGTGAAACTGTTACTGAAACATTGGAACATCTTATGACACAATGGGAGTGCCTCGATTTGATCAGGGTAAGCTATGTTAAACCCTATGGTAACAGTTACGATTGCTCTGATATGTCTTCACTCTGGCCAAAATGTACAGAGGGAAATGAGCAAAAAGAATATCATGGTTACATTTTATTGGAAATGTATGGACATTTTACATTTACTTTAATAGATTTCCTGCTAAATATTTTAAACTGTTTTAGTGATGTTCAGATCTCTTGTTCAGTTAGATCTCTTCAAGCTGCTTTGTGATTTCATGAATTATGTGTTTTACGCTTGTATTATATGGTGCTGCTTGATGGAATTGTTTTATGTTTCTATCTGTATATTAAGTATTGTGTTTTGTGCATACAAAGCCAATCACCTATGAGTATATTAAATCAAATCAATTATAGATCAGCTGCCATTGTGCCGTGTATAATTAATTTTTATAGCATCTCGGCCACTTATTATATTTTTCTTTAAATAGGTTTTATTAATTGCAGTTTGTCCAGACCTAAATAGCACATACATTTATTCTAAGTTCTCATTTGGCAACATGGTAATCATATATTCTCCCTTTAGTGAAAGATGTTCCATAGTCCCTTTTTACTGAGACATTACAAAATGATACACTTGAGTGATACGCTGTATAACCAGACTGTATGTCATTTGAATATACGCAGTAGCATCATCAGCCGCTTACACTTATAAACTCATCACCGCATGTAGGCCGTTCATCTCAACACCTAACTGCATCACACTTGCTAGAACGTTAGTTTTGTCCAAAGTAGACTACTGTAATGCCCTCTACTTAGGCACTAGCCACAAAAATATTAACAAACTACAAGTAATTCAAAATAATGTCATCAGGGCAACGCTCAATATCCCTAAGAAGTCGCATATTTCAGAGACTAGACGTAATCTGCATTGGCTCCCAACTGAGCACAGAATATCCCTCAAAACTCTTGCCCTTACACACAAAGCCAGGGCTAACCTGGCACCTTCTTACCTCACCAACCAACTTACCCCACACACTTCATCTAGAACACTTAGAGCAGCTCAAGCAAACACCATGTCCATACCGAGATTCAACCTACATACCTCTGAAGGAGCCAGCTTCCCCGTACAAGCCTCTAAGTTATGGAACACACTCCCCGCTCCTCACAGGTCAGAACCTTCCTTCAATGTATTCAAACGTAACACGAAGCGCTGGCTTCACGACCTAGACACAATGACAGCCTAACTTCCTAAATCCTAGTCCTACTACCTGCCCACTGTACGTATTGTAAATAATATAATATTTACTATATTATCTGCATCCTCCATTGCCTACCACCTGAACAGTGCAACATGTATGCATGTACCTGTAACACCAATGTCTGTATTTATCTGTAACCGTAACCATTGTAACCATTGCCTACTGCATTCAATTGTAACTGTAACCAGATCTAAACTTACGGGCCCGTATGCCCCTGGGCCTAGATGCGCTTTATAAACAAACAAATACAAATACAAATAATGAATGACCTGTCCATGGATTGGGAACTATGGGCACATTATCTATATGTTCTTTAATGTTTGCAATCATGAAAACTGTCTAAATTGATCCCTGCAACATTCCATGTATAGGTGGGGGGGGAGAAAACGTAAATCATCAGGCCCAAGTTGCTGATATACATAACCACCCACCGCGGCTAACTCAATGTTATGGTTAGAAGTACAGTGCTCCAAGCACAGCTCCCCTACCTCATGCATTCTCTTCCATGCTATATCACAGTATAGGTCGAAATCTCCACAGATAATCTGTCTTTCCAGTTATACCATAAATATTCAGTGTTGGAAATATGCAACATTATCCAATTTGTTGAATTGATTTGATGATGTTTAACAAGTGTGTCTGATTATTGAACTGTATGAGCCTGCTGAATACGCCATAGTATGGATATTTAAAACCCCATTCTTTAAAATTGCATTTACTCTTAGCACCATTAAGTAGTCCACCTCTAGGGTGGCCTTGAGCCTTTCGAAATGGTAAGACTTATCCATACAATACAAAATGATTAAATAACCAGGTTTCCTGAAGGGACAAGTCAAATTGTACTAGTCAGCCCACTTGGTTGCAGTAGTAGCCATGCCCTCTAACTGTTCCACGACAGGAGGCCGAAAGCTGCTTCTCTGATCAGGAATCCCTAGGCTGGAGCGAATCTTTATACAGAGAAGCAAATACTTAAATTACCAAATAAGCCAGTCGAAATGCATGGTTCAAAAAATTCCAATATAGAATGTCACAAACTCTGTAAGTGTGCGAGATATAGGAAATTTCGTGCGTTTATCCTGCTGCCTACGAAACTCTCAGCAACAGCTTTTATCTGTAACGTTCAGCATTGCAGCTGAAGTGCTGGAAATTATATAAAGATTTTTCTGAAATGCGCGATCGCAGTTCCTCGCAAAGCTCGCCACAGATGAGCACTACCGGGTTCAGAATCAGGACAGCAAAGAAAACTTGTCAGGAAGTAGAACTATAAACTAGTCTACCATGCTGGAAAGATCTGCAATGGTCGGCAAACGGAACCAGGTTAGAGGATCATTCTGCAGCACAAGAATCATTCATGGGGGGTTAATATGTAAAGAGTGTGGGGACCGAATACACCAAAATTTTCCGAATTGATAGTAGGCACCCGGAGCATTTGAGACAAGCAAGGCGCACAGACCCAGATCGTTTGCAGCTCTTAAAAAGTACACTATTACCCCACCTGCTAAAACGCACTTTAGTATAAATAAACGTACAAGTTACCCACTACGCTAGATTTACTGAGCTCATTAACAGTTCCCAGATATAATACAATTCTGAGTGGCATTTATAACATTAACCTGCACCAGCTAACCTTGTCGTGATGGGTACCCCCTCTTTTTTCTTTCTTTAAATTTGCTAACAAGTTCACAACCATATCATATTAAGGCAATATTAATTACAGTAGTGGCATCAATAGATATAACCAGCATTAAGAGACTGTTTGCTAGAAACACAAATATTTTATAAAAAACTGAATATCAACATATGACATCAAGTTTTTACGTGATGACGTAGGTAAATAAAAAGCGTCCGTTTTGTTTTCTCTATTCCTCAGCTCGAAAATAGGATACGTGGTTCGTTGACTACACAAAAAGGTAAGCCAGACTCTCGTAAAACAAGAGCTCAGTGCTTTCAAGATTGGATATGACAAATTATGTGTTATTAGAAATTAATCCAGCGGCAATCCTAACATCGCCTGATCTAAAAATCAGATCAAGGTTCCCCATTAGTAAAGGGCAAATGCATGGAACCTAGAAGTCGCCACAGGCTAATTATCTGATACTGAGGGGCATAATAGGTAAGAACTCGTTAGAAGAACCATCTCCATCTAATTTACATGGAAAATTCGAGTAGGACATATCATTTTTACAAATGTTCCCTCTTGATTAAATTTAAAAAGATGAGACAAGTGAGAAATACAGATCATATGTACCCAGAAGTGAATTTAGAATACTGCCCAGATCTACCAAAGAGTGGTGTACCAGCTGCACTGAAATACAGGTACACCCATTTTTACAATGGATTGCGACATTGAGATATGAGTGTTTCTAATGGTTTTTGACCAGATATATCCTTCTACATATGTACATAGACATATATATATAATACATTACTCACTGTAATCGTATTTCTGATGCTTGTATCTGCTTTGATTCACATACTGTGCATAGGCCGACATCTAGTGGAAGCTGTGGAGTATTACAGTTTGTTTTTTCGAAACTCGAAAATGGGTGTCGACAAAGGGCGTGGCGTGCCAGTAATACTATCCCTGGTGTGACGTCCACTGTACCCATGATCCCTCACGCGTGTAGGACCCTCGGATTGTATTTTTTCTGACATGAGGTAGCATGAGGAGTAGCGCGAGTACAGATTATCCAAGCAGATAGAAATATAAGATAAGACTACAAGCATCCAGAGGGGAGGAAGGGTGGGTCGCATGTGAATCTAAGCAGATACAAGCATCAGAAATGCAAGCATCTGAGGCTTGTGGAATCTGCTTAGATCCCATGCTGTGCATAGATTAACGAGCAGTGTTAGAAGAAGGTGGTGGGATGTGAGAAGGATCATGAGCAAATAGATGTCTTAGAACCGCTTGTCCCATTTGAGTATCTGTCTTGGAATGAGTGTCAATGCAGTAGTGCTGAGTAAAAGTGTGAATAGGTCTCTCCCGTGATGAGCCAGTCGCCCAGGTAAGGGTACACCGGGATTGCCTCCCTACGCAGGTGTGGCACCGCCAGTACCTTGGTGAATACCCTTGGAGCCGAGGCTATACCGAAGGGCAGCACCTTGAACTGGTAGGGCTGACTGTCCACCTTGAAGCGCAAGAATCTTCTGTGCGCTGGGAACATGGAAATATGAAAATAGGCATCTTTCATGTCCAATGTTGCCATGTAATCCCCCTTTTTTAGGAGGGGATTACCTCTAGGAGAGTAGTCATGCAAAACTATTGGGGCTTGGCATACTTGTTTGCAGGGCGTAAGTCTAATACTGGGCGCATAGTCAAATCTTTTTTTGGCACACGGAAGTAAGTTGAATAAATACCCTTGTCTACCTGGTTGCCTGGGACGAGTTCTATCGCGTCCTTTGCTAGAAGAATGACGATCTCCTTGAGGAGGATCTTCTGGTGGTCTGAGGAACGTATCTTTTGACGTGGAGGGTGGTTTCGGGGATGCTTGAGTAGTTCTATGCAGTATCCTGCGGACACTGTGGACAGCACCCATCTGTCTGATGTGATCCCTTCCCAAGCTTGGTTGAAATTGGTAATGCGACCCCCTACTGGGGATGCGTGAGAAGGGACCCTGAACGTGGTGTCACTGTTTTGCAGGAGGCGTGCCGTGTCTGCTGGGGCTGCCTCTACCCTTACCACGGCCCCTCTTGTTTCCTCTGCTGTAACTTTGGGTAGACTGCTGGTTGTTACCCCATGATGTACCCTGCCCCTGTGAATAATTGGAGCCTCTTTGTGAACTTTGGCCGCGTGGGCGATGAAAATTACTATTGCCTCTTTGATCAGGGGGCTTGTTGGTCAACTGTCCCAGGGATTTCAGAGTTTCATACTCGTCTTTGGCATTCTTTAATGCGTCCTCTACCGCTTTACCAAACAGTAGATTATTTTCCACCGGCATGTCGATTAAGGATGCTTGTGTCTCGGGTTTAAACCCTGACTGTCTTAACCAAGCATGCCTCTTAATGACAGTGCTCTGCCGGTGTTAACTGCGCCATCAAAGGTTGCCTTAAGGATGCAACTGGACACGGCTCTCCCCTCCGACGCGACCTGGGCCAACTGGCCCTTTAAAGGTTCCGGTGCGGAGTCGATGAGGGCAGCTACTTGCTCCCACTGGTGGCAGTTGTAACTAGCCAGCAGAGTGGTGGAGTTGGCAATCCTTGCCTGGTAAACGGAAGTGGAGGCTACCTTCCTTCCCAACCCGTAGATTTTCTTGCTCTCCTTGTCGGGGGGAGCCTCAGATGATGATAGAGGTGTTCCCGCCCTCTTCGGGGTATTGGTAACTACCAGGGAGTCAGGCATCAGTTGACCCCTTACGTAAAGCGGGTCTGATTGGGCTGCCCTGAATAATTTTTTCGATTCTGGGGTTTACTACCCTGGTGAGGTTAGGATTGATAAGGGAAGGATCAATTCTCCGTTGTATGGATTTGAGAATTGGAATGGCTTAGGCAATGGGTATCTTTTTCCCCACTAGTTCTTCAGCAAAGTCCCTATCCTCCTGTGCTCCCTGAGTGTCTATGCGGAAGTTTTCTGCCGCTCTAGTTAAGACCTCATCTAGGAGGGGCTAGTTGTCGACTGGGGAGTCGGTAACTTGAGGTTCTTTGCCTACAGGGGAGTCTATTCTGTAGACTTCTGGATCATCTTCCTCCTCGTCATCCCCATAATAGTCCACCCCAGTTTGGTCGTCCAAAGTTACCAAGTCTGGATCCCCATCCTGTAGTGGATCCTCACTATACTTGGTGTAAGGCTGGATGTAAAAAGGGTCTGAAGACAGACCTTGCGTTGGGGTCTCAAACCGAGGTTTCTTACCAGGGGGCTGTATGTCCCTAGATCCTGAGGGAGTAGCACCGTCAGGGGTATAGGTGAGGAAGTGTTCTGGGTTCTTGGAGTAGAAGTCTGCTAGGGAGGACATTCTAGTCATAACCCTATCTATATCCTGACTGGTCCATTTCTTGGAGCTGGGAAAGACCCTTTCTTGAGAGGGTTCCCCTTCTATAACTTGACTGGACCTATGGGCCTTTGCTGGGCTCTTGGCTAGATGCTTATCAGAACACTTAGAACTGTCTTTCTATAACTGTAGTGCAGAAGGGTGAGATGGTTTCTTCTGCTGTTTCCCCCCTTCTCCATGAGTGGAAGAGTGTTTCCCTGGTGTTTTCACCCTCTCTGTGCTTTTCGACGCCTAGCATCGAACTTCGGAGGTAGTGTCCCTTTCCTTAGAGTGAGGACGTTGGGATTCAGAAGCAGCCGCCGAACGGTCTGCTGTAGCCGACTCCTGGTGAGCGGCCTGGGGCTGGTGGACGGCTTCGTCTTCTGACGAGCGTACCTCCATGACTTCGCTGAGTGAGGTACTTTTGGCAACTGTGGATGGTTGCCTGGTGTCATGAGGCGATCTTGACCGAGAACACCCAGAGGACACCGATTCGGTGGACCGCTCTTTGTGTGCCTCTTTCCGAGAACTCGACACGCGCGTCGAGTCTAGGTTGGACTTCGAGTGCTTAGGTGTGGAAGTGGTGTGGGTAGCGCTCGTGTCGCCAGGTGTGTTCCCCATAACTGCCCTGCCAGACAGCCATCCGAGGTCGGGGACTTGCGCTTGGGGGTCTTTCGACACCTTGTTGCCCTCGCCGTCCGAAAGTGCGGCGTCGCTGCCATCACTGAAGGTGCCCTCTGCTTCCATGGCCTCGCGTTGCCTGGTGTGGTGGGCCCAACGTTTGGTCGAGCGGTCCTTTAGTGTCTTAGCCTTGAACCGGCTACACGCTCTGCAGTTCGCCTCGGGGTGGTCCCTCGGCAAGCAGAGGTTACAGGTGGTGTGTTTGTCAACCCAAGGATACTTGCGGTTGCACTTGGAGCAGAATTTGAAAGGGGTACCCTCCATACGCACTCTGTGGCAGCGGGCTAGTGTGTGTAGGAAAATATATATATGAGTGTAGAGTATGCTACCACCCCCCACTCTCCCTACTTGCAGGGCCGAGGCCAGAGGCCTTCCAAGGCCCAAATTCCATCGTGCAGCTCTCGACGGTTGTTTCTTCTCCGGGCCGGCGTCGAACTTTGAACCTCAATGACTCGACGTTGGAGTGGAAGAAACGGGGAAATATTAATGATATTTAGCAAAATATGGCTAAAAGCCAGGGAACTCCACAGAATGCTTCCGTCAAGTATGGCGAAAAAAAACAATCTGAGGGTCCTACACGCATGAGGGATCATGGGTACAGTGGACGTCACACTAGGGATAGTATTACTGGCACGCCCTGTGTCGGCGCCCATTTTCGAGTTTCAAAAAACAAACTGTAATACTCTGCAGCTTCCACTAGATGTCGGCCTATGCACAGCATGTGATCTAAGCAGATTCCACAAGCCTCCGAAATATAGAAAAATATATATATACACACACACACACACACACACACACACAAACACACACATATATGTTTTACTCCTGCAGCCAATACACTTCCCCAGATTGTAGGTGATTGTGGACTGTACAGCTGATATCTAAAGCTGGGGTAGCTAGGAATCCCACATTACAAAGTCCAAGAATAAGACAGGAATCAAGAACATCATCCAGGAGATTATATATTAAGAAACATGACAGAATGATATTGATTTTAAGAATTAGATTTCGAATCATGAGCTGTTTATTATTTCTATATTTGTTTTCTAGATATAATCAATTGCAAAGATTAATATCGAACAAAACGCGTTGAGCACATTTCAAGGATAAGATAACACCAGGAACTTATCACCGCAAAGAAAAGTGATACCTTGATGAATTTTATTTTTCTGAAAACTACTTTTGTTGATCACGGAATTGACCAACTGTATTAGTAACAGAACATTGTTGTATGGAGGTTGCATCATTTATTGTAACTGACATTTGAAATGAATATATGATGTACTATTATTCTGTAATAATTTCTCATACGAGAATAGTAAAATACACAAGATTATTTTACCCAAAACATTGATATATATATATTTCTTTTGTAGTTAATCAACAAATCCCCGGGTGTGCGAGGGACGGAAGAGTTCAACAAGTTTGTAGACATCTGTTGTTTTCCAAATTTTAGACAAAACAAGTCCCAGCTCCATACTTAAAGAAAAACACTAATTTAATGCTCCGTGTTTAGCCCTTTGATCACAGTTCTGTATTAACAAATGGCATTGGATTCATCCCTTCTCAGCACCTGTCCTCTATCTCCCCCTCTTAAGTCTTTCGGTATTGTGATAAATCCTGTAAACCTAATATCCACCTTAATGCCATCTGATGAAACCTTTGCCAATGTATGGAGTCCAAATGTTCTCTTATCTGCATCCTAAGTTCACGTATCGTGCTTCCAATTTAATGGAGTCCACATGGCCACACAATCGTATACACAACAAACTTAGTTTTAAAGTTGATGAAACAAGACCACAAGCAATGCAAGGCAAGACATGTTTAAGCCTCATTGGGCATTTTCAGTGAGGTGCAGCTTGGGTCTCCAGGAGCGGTAAGCTCAGGACTGAGGTCTGGGCATACAAATTACACTCAGGGTGACTTTGGCAAAACAGAACGGTGATAGCTGGACATTTTCAAATGAATCATAACCTCTGACATTGCTAGGTCACATCCCTTCTGCCTGAGACCTGTGGTGAGTTGTGCACACTCCTAAAGTGCCCATTCTTACATGTTGGGGAGCGAGCCACCACGGACTGGGCTGGTATGGCCACTATCCAATGTGCCTCATAAAGGGTGAATGAGGAGGGTTCCCACCAGGTTGCTGTCCCAGACACACGAGAATACCTTATCTGGTGTCATACTACATGATGCACAACTACATCTCCCAAGAAGTGCGGTAAGATACATTTACAGTCTGGGGACCAAAGGAACAGTTAACATATTAGAGAGGACATGTAGTCTACGAACCCTGTGTTCACGAGTAGCAGAGAAACTGAATTCTAACCTTACCTGCAGGAAAGAAAGCAAGCACAGCCTCGTAGACACAAAATGACGCAGCATCACACACGGTTTGAGTCTTTACAGAGAAGAGGAGCTGCAGATCAACATGGAACCGCTCCCCACATAGAAAGAGATTCCTCCCCACATAGAAAGAGATTCCAAGATGGCACTGCATGCTGCAATCACCTTTAAGGGATTTCTGGCCGCCCTTGTACGAGGCAATGAAAACTATAAAACAATGATCCAATACAAAGGCCCCACTAGTAATCACTTAATAAAGGAAATCATGAGGTCCAGGTGGAATAACAAATCGGATTCAATAAAAGCTGAAATTGCAAATACCCTATCAGGAATTAGAGTAGGAGTCAGACTCCTCTCCAAGAATGGAAAAGGGGCTTAGAACGTTCAGTAGAGCAGAGAATCCAGGAAGAGACAAACATGCCTACCCACTCTCCCTTGATAAAGAAGCCATGACAAGAGTACAGTCTGGAAGAAGACTCGACTAATCTGGCAGAGACCAGAAGCAACCAGGCTACAGCATTCTAGGCCCGGAGACCCTGGAGAGAGAAGATAACCATAGTGTTAGTGAAGAAACTACCAAACCTGTAAAAACCTGAAAGGCCAAAGCGCAACAACATCCGCCAGCAATCCTGAGGTAAAAGGGGAGCAAGACGGAATCTGTAACACGAGGGTGAAATAATGCCAACTCCCTGAAAAGGAGACTAATGACCGGGTAGAAATATCCATTGCTGTTGTTGTGAATTGTCAGATAATCAAGATCCAGGAAGGACCCGACATTCAAACAAAACCGTTTACAGTATATGAGAGACCTACAGAAAACCTTAAGAAACCAAGGCCAGGGATAAGCTCTCATGTGATTGTGGTAAGGCTGAAAGAGAGGTAACTGTGAAACCTGAAACCCGGGAGAGGCCTGAAGGAGCAAGGTGAAAGCAGAGAGACATCGAAGGACAGACCAACCTGTAAGTAACTGCTCAGCGCAAACCTTTGTTTTGGTGAATTTGAATAGCTTTGGGCTTTGAAGATTAGGCTTACAAACTTTGCTTAGGGACAATCATTGCAACATGTTGCATTGTTAGCATAGGGTAGTCCTGAGGCATTGGGCCTTCTGGTTGACCATCTATTAGGGTGTGTCCAGGAGACACATGAACTTGCAAGTTTAGGTTACAAACTTTATGTTTTAAACTGTAACCATCTCAGGTGTTAGACACCTAACAGAAAACCTCACTTCTATGTTGATATGGCCTGCACATTGTTTTACTTAGGACAGGGGTGTGCAACCTGTAGCTCTCCAGGTGCTTTGGCCTTTGGCCCCCTCGATTCCTCTACACGGACTATGATGGCTAGCGCTGATGGGACTTTTAATCCATAACATATCGAGAGCCAAACGTTGCAGACCTCTGTTTTAGGAAAACCCTATGATTTCTAGTTCTACCCCTTGAACCTGTAGGCATTATACTCAACCCGTATGAAGTACACCAAGGAAAGCTTGCTGTACAAACACTATAAAGTCAGTGTCACGTGTGCCATTGCTCGGCCTTCCCACAGACCACAAGCAACTCCATGCATATTCCAGCCTCAATGGGCATTGTTAGTGAGGTCTAGCTTGGGTCGCACTTTGCACAGTCAATCTCTGTCATTCCGGCCCGTTCTGTCCCTCTCAATCTCAAAAATAGATACATTGTGCTGAAATAAAAAAGGAGAAATGGACTTTAAAATATATGACCAGAAGGGTTTATGTGACGTGCTCTCCAGTGCATGGTCCACCTTCCTTGAAGAGATTTCTGCATCCTAATCAGGGCAAGTCTTCCTTCC
The DNA here is from genome assembly GCF_040938575.1 of Ambystoma mexicanum. Lineage (NCBI taxonomy): Eukaryota > Metazoa > Chordata > Amphibia > Caudata > Ambystomatidae > Ambystoma > Ambystoma mexicanum. The sequence goes on from NC_090935.1 coordinate 1,436,550,034, forward strand.
CGCCAGGACAGAAGGTCAGAATTCATTCTTCAGAGGAGCACATTCTTGCACTGTACTTGCATTTGTTGGTGTGTATCTCAGCAGCACACAATGTATGAAAACCAAAACTGCCCCAGGGCTCCTCTTTGGAATGGACTGAGAAATTACATTTGGAAAGAAACACACACACAATCTCAGGACTTTATATTGAACAATTTTCGCTTGAAAATGAATTTAATATCCTGTTTGATACTGAGCACAACAAAATCATCCAACAGAAGCATATCCCGACTGGAACATTTAGGTGAGGGGGGAAGACATGTCATCGGTTCGCTGTTCAATCGGATGCTATTTATTATGTTTTCATATCGAGACAAGCCATCTGGAAGAGCATTAAATAATTGTAAATCTAAAGGGCCCAACCACTCTCTTCACTCCAAAGTGAAAAAGGCATTTTACCCTCTATATCCCTAGAGAGGTGAGCACATTGTGCAACCATCTTCTTGCATACAACCCGTAAACAAACAGGCAGAGGTGTTGCTGGGGGGGGGTTGTGGGGGGCTGAGGGGGCCATGGCCCCGGGTCTTTTGGTTGTAGGCCCGGATAAAGGCTCAGGACGATATTTTCCAGTACTAGCAACGGCCCTGCCAACAAGTGGAATGCAATTATTAACAGATGCACACAGTTTCTTTGTACTGGCAATTACCTAGGAAACCCTCACAAAGAATACACATGTGATTAACTCTTCATTTTCAAATAACCTCCATTTATATTACCTTTTAAAACTGTACCATAACAATTGGCTCTTTAAGCTGTAGCCTGACTGATCGTTGTATATTCCTGGTTCTGGACGCCACATTTTGGAGACTGCACAGCTCTCATTATCCACATATCCACATCAAGTAGCAAATTCCCAAGAACTGTGTGCTTCACTGAATTAGTGAATCATGGCTGTACAATAACACTATCTTTGCTCATTTGACTATGCCCATGCTTACAAGTCTGAAGAAGTGTCCAGAGAGCAAAATATTATTAAACAAAAGAGTGTACCAAATTTTATTCACCGTGATACAAAAGATTCAAAAGAGTCAGTTAATGACATATTAATCTGCATTACATTATTATATCACATAACAAGACAGCATAGGTATACATAAAAACTGGCTAAAATTAGTCCATCACAACAAACATTCATAGTGCAGCATTCAAACCATACACAACACTCAGTGACATTCAACCATAGAGGATACCTCAGTGGCAACGTGCTCGCCTTGGAAGCAAGATGACACGGAGCAACACGGGTTCGATCCCCGGGTCCGCGCTTAGAAACCTCTGGGTATTAAGCGCATTATAAATAACCGATCATATCATATCATACAACAATTGCTAAAAGACATAACAAAATTGATTAACCGTAGGAGGTGGGGTAAACTTTCCTCACATCCTATCTGATTATTTTAATATTTAAAGTTTTTTTAAAGAAGCAGCAATAGAAATATTTAAAAACAATCTATCGCGAGAGTGGATCTAGGGAGGAGTGTATTATGTAGATCACATCCCTGGAGAATGGGCTCAACCTGTTTCGACGTAGAATGTACTTTGGACAACGTCTTCATCAGGAGAAAGATGTCATAAAAAGCTGCAATACAAGAGCAATACTGCATGAATATGTGGCAGTGCCCTATTCCAAACCTTACTCAAATAACAAAAATGTCTACACCACGTGCCACCTGTTACAGACCATATATTAAAAAATAAAATTGAATAGGGGAGTACAGAGAGAATCAAGAACAGCCCCAACTACATAGTTTTTTTTTCAAACCAGAGCAAGAAAGTGAGACCCATAGGGCCAATGCAAGTGCCAAGTAAGTAGCATCACGGGAGACCACTATTGCAAAAAATGTGCAATGTGAAGAAGGAATACTAGCCACAACTGTCGTGTTAAAAAGAGGGCTGCACAATTGTGCAATAAAACTGACCTCATATGTATGAGCGTTAACGACCAAGTGGAAAAGAAAGTGGAGTGGCTGCTGTCCGTCCCCCAAGGGGCCATTGAAATCTTGAAACAAGCAGATGAAGGAAAGAAAAAGAAAAAGAGAGCATAAACTAACTGAAAAATGCATCACTATTTGTCCTATATCATGTAAGGAAAAGCTTGCATACCTGCACCTGGGGTCTCACTGCTGAGGGCGGCACCCTTCTGTAGTAAATATATAAGGGTATCATCCTTAGTGGATTGCGCAAGAGGGCAAAGCGTAGCAGCGTGAAAAGGCCTGGTACACTGTAAGGCAAAAACCACAGCCCAATCAACATAGGGCACATGCACCAAGACCATGTGGCCAGAAATGTGGTGCTATGAGGCTAGATTAGACTGCACAGGGGTCCCGCCTCTAAAGCGGAGGGAGCGCCCGCTTAGCTGATGAAATGCCAAATGTGCCAACATTTGTGTGGCAAAATGACTGGGGCATACCGGCTGGTTATATGCTGGCCTGATGGACAATCAATCCATGATGTGTGAAAATAATAAACATACACACTGAAATGAAATGAAGGACAACTACATTATAAAAGCTGTATAGCACAAAACTGACCGCGGCATACCTTATAATGCCGGCTAGGTCTGTGCAATTTGTAATAGGGGCCAAAATTTAACAAACTAAAAACAATGCCCAAGCCTCGTATGGACTATACTAAGGGTGTTGGGCCACCTATTACCCAAGCGTGCCGTCAGCCATTTTGAATAGCACCATAACTGGCCAAGTACTTACATAAATGCCAATTCATACGCAGCGCAAACAGGAATCCCAAAGGCACGATTGTTCGTCGCGGAGAGCAATGGTGGAAAGCTCCGCCAGCGGCATAGCTGCAATCGACGAAATGGACCTACCAGTGTCACGTGATGTGGGTGATCATTGCAAGGTTTGGAGTACCCAAGCGTGTCACGTGTGTACGTGACTAATGCAACATATGGAGCTGAGCAAAGACAATACGCCGAAGGTCAATGAAAGAGGCCCAAGTGCTCAATACAGCTGCCGCGGCAGGCATGCAGTGAGACTAACAAAGCCTGCTAACAGCCAGGCGGCCATACATGAATGACTATAATGGAACAACTCAACTAATAAATTGTGAAGATAGCGAAAGTAAGTTATCAAAAGACAGTTGAATTGTAATACCCAAAAGTCTCATAAGCAGAAAGGAAAATGAAAGATAACAAAATCAAATATGAATATTAAGAGTAATTACTGAAAATGGGCATGAATAACACAAAAAAGAGGAAAAAACAAGTGCACAGAGACTGACTACCTGGCAATGAACTCGCATGATTCCATGGAGTTCAGGTCTCTGTGGAGAGTTCTTAAAGTTCTTAAATTAAAAATCCACATCTGTTCTTTGTAAGCCAGTTTGTTGATTGTTTTCACTGGACTGCTTGCAGAAATGTTTTCAATACAGAACCACCTTAATGTGTCTGCATCATGGCCCATCTCAACAAAATGGGAAACCAATAGGGCAGTGAGAGAACGCATCCTGATCTTTGAATAATGTTCATTGATGCGCACATGTATCTCTCTTGCGGTCTTGCCTACGTACAGCAACTGACACTGACATTGGATTGCGTACACTGCATTCTTACTTTTGCAAGTGGTGAAGGTGCGCAAATCCCAACTCCTTCCATCATTCGAGAACTGGGTCATTTTTTTTTAGACAATCTGCATGCCATGCATGAGGCGCAGGGATAATGGCCTAACACTGGTTGATGATTGGTATCTCTAACCAAATTGAGTTGTAACGTAATCTATTAGCTAGTATAAGTTTCTGTGCCAAACTTTTGCTCTTCTTTTGAAAGCAAAAAGTGTTTTTTGTAGCTTGATTCCAGCGGAGTTCAAAATTCTCCAATTCTTTAAGATAATACCCTTAATGGTCTCACTATATTTGCAAAATGTACAAACACAGACTACCTGTTCTTTATCTGTACTTTTAGGTTGCGCAATTAGTATGGCATCCCAGTTGATGTAACGCACTCTTTTCCTTGAATGTTTAATTCGTTTTTTAGGATAGCCTCGGAGTAGCAGCCTAGCTTGTAGCACATCTGCATGTTTGTTAAAGTGGGTGATATTTGAACAATTGCGCCATAACCGCAAAAACATGCCATACGGAAGGTTCCGTAATAGACTTTTGGGATGTTGGCTCTTAAATTGCAAGGTGGTATTGCGGTCTGTAGGTTTTCTATAGAGCTCTGTTTGTAAAAACCCTTCAACAAAAATGGATAAATCAAGACAAGCAATCCTAGAGGTGGAAAATTCAAAAGTGAATTTTAAGTTGGAGTCATTTAGGTCAAGGTCCAATGTGAGCCGGTAATTGTCATCGCATCACAGGGAAAATAAAATTATTGTGGTCGCCGGTTGTCATAGTAATGGATACCGAATCGTGCTACTGCTGTAGCAATGCCCCGGACGTGACATCCCTTGTGTGGATCGTTCTCTAGAGGGCGTAGTTAAGGATATGGAGTTTTTAGTCGGTAAGGGCTGTGTGAGTAAACCTGCAAAGGTGCAGAAAGCTAAACCATCTGCAAACCCCACGTGTTCTGCAGCCGGTCAAGTGGCACAGCGAGTAGAGCACTCGCTCTGACACCCGTGCAGAGCCTGCGGGGCAGGGCCAAACTCAGCCTTTCAGCCTCCAAGTTCGATAAATAAACTCCACACACCGTTGGCAATAATTATCCACACATCAATGTATGTTCAGAATCCATTTGATACTTGTAAAAGGGTTTTTTCATTACACTAAAACAGTATAGTGGACAAAGTGCATAAAGTTGGATGATACAGGCACAACAGCCATTTACCCAAGGCATGCCCCAGCATAGAATAACCCTGTGCATATAGAATTTTTATTGCACAAGCAAGCAAGCCAAATGGTGAATGTTTAGTCACGTTTTCACAAAGACAGTTAGGTAATCGCACAAAGTTCAAAAGGGAATAAAGTATTTGCAATTCTTTTACTTAAAACAGGCAAAGAATAATGGCTCCCAAGCGAAAACCACAGGAACCAGCAACTCCACCACAGAAGCCCAAATCTCCCCATTTATTAGCAGCAATTGAGGCAGCCATATATTATGGCTGGGCCTGGGTCAGGGAAAACATATACGGCCTACCAAAAGAAGGGGTAAGCTTGCCACCAGGCCAGGAGGACGACTCACCAGCAACAAAGAAAAGAAAGTCGACATGGGAAAAGGTAACAAATACAAAAAACTGTCACAATTATTTGAAAACATGGTTGAAATGTAACAATTATTGCTTGAAATCAGAGGTAAACAGCTACCTCCCTCAGGCGGGACGGGTTCCCCAAGCCCCACCATACCACTTGAACCAGACATCATTATAGACCCCCCCACTACCCACAACAAAATCAAAAACACCTATGTCACCACCCTCAACAGCACCCTTGCCCCTCACAACAGCAGCCGCCACAAGTCCACTTGCGCCAACAGTGGCAACACCAGATCTGACAGGTGCCCTGAAAGCATGGGCAAAACCCAGTACAAATACACTGGGGCAGACAGGGGGAAACAACAACAACCCATCAGACATGGTAATGATCAGCAGTGCCAACTAGACCTAAAACTGAAATCCTTCCAGACAGAAATCTTGACCAGATACAAAAGATGCCTGGCATGGAGCATTGACATTACAATCAAAGAAGCCATAGGGGCTAAGGAGTTTATCGAAATATTTTCACTTATAGAAGCCCAATGCAAAGGGAGAGATGCTTTTAGGGATCCCAAAAAGATAGAGGAAAAAGGCATAGCTAGGAACGCCCAGGTAGAACAGAACTGGGACAATTGGTTACAATCATTCGCCATCCTGGCAACTATCTACGAGGAAAAATTCCCTGAGAATGGTAAAAAACTATGGGCATACATGGACAAGATCAGAGAAGTAAAAATAGCACAAAGGGGTAAAACCTGGCTAGCATATGATATTAGATTCAGGCGGAGTATGTCAGAGAGACCAGCCATAGAATGGGATGAAGTACAAAATGATTTATACATGCTAAATGCCGAGCCTCCAGCTGAGGAAGAGGCCACCCAAGCAATACCAAAAAACAACAGAAATTCTCAGGGCACCAGAAATTCTGAAAATTAAAAATACAAGAAGGCAGAGCAGCCCTTTCGGAAGAACCAGCCATGGGTGGCTAAGTCTAATGCCCACAAGCAGAACAAAAACCACTCCACCAAAGCCAATATCCCATGTTGGAACTTTGGAAAAAAACAGTGCAACTGGGGGAAGGAATGCTGGTACAAACACATGTACACCAACTGCAACGGTGACCATGCAAGCAAGCACTTGCAGCAGACTCCCAGCCAAAATGCAAAAGCCTAGCACCAACCCCACTTTTGCAACCCCATCAACCCTAACAACATTAGAGATGCGTTGAAGGACAACCCAGAAAAAGAAACCAGCACGGCTATCCTGCAAGGTTTTACCAAGGGTTTCATCATTCCTTTCAAGGGGACAGGGAAACCTAGAATCCTGAAAAACCTGAAATCTGCCATGGACAACCCAGAAATGGCAGAGACCAAAATTGAGAAGGAACTACTACTAGGGAGGATTGCAGGCCCCTGGGACTCCATGCCTTTCACGGAGTACATAGACTCCCCACTAGATTTGGTCCCCAAAAAAGAACCCGAAAAAATGAGGCTAATCCACCACCTGTCCTACCCAAAAGGACAATCACTGAATGATGGCATCCCGCACACAGAATCTGCGGTAACATACACACACTTCCAAGAAGCAGTGAGACTCATACAGGAGTGTGGTACGAACGCCCTTATGGCCAAATTAGACATTGAATCTGCCTTCAGATTACTGCCAGTCCACCCAGACTCCCAGCAATGGCTAGGGTTTACTTTCAAAAACAAATTCTATATAGACAGATGCCTCCCCATGGGATGCACAGTATCCTGCGCCCTATTTGAGCAGTTCAGCTCTTTTTACCAATGGGCATTCCAAAAACAGAGACCAGGTGCCAAAATAGTTCACTACCTGGATGACCTCATGGTAATGAGACGAGCAAATGCTGAAGAATGCAGCAGAGCACTGGCTAAGTTAGAAAAAATGGCTGCACAGTGGGGCATCCCCCTGGCAACAGAGAAAACGACCAAACCAGCCACCAACTTAATATTTCTGGGTATTGAAATTGATTCTGCATAGAGCTTATGCAGAATCCCAAAAACTAAGATAACAGAACTATTGAAAAAAATTCAAGGCCTAACAACAAAAGACAAGGACACAGTAAAAGAAATCCAGTCACTGGCGGGAAGTCTCACTTTGCGGCCAGAATCATTCCCCAGGGGAAGATATTCTCCAGAAGTCTAGAACTAAAAATCAAATCATACACCAAACCCCATTTTCACATCCGGCTAGGCAAAGAGGTAAAACAAGATCTGGAAGTTTGGGGGAATTTCCTCAGAAACTTCAATGGGACCTCACTTTGGCGCACACCATTGAATACATGGACAAAAAGGGTCCTCTTCACTGATGCAGCCGGGAGCAGTGGGTTTGGAGCCATACTTGACTCAGAATGGGTGGCAGGACTCTGGCCCAAATCATTGCAAACGGCAGGGTGGACAAAAAACATCACCCTCCTAGAAATATTTCCCATTTGGCTAACCATACGCATTTGGGGCAGGCAGCTAGCTAACAGGCAACTCTTGGTCTGGTGTGACAACATGGCTGTGGTAGGCTCCATAAACAGAAGATCTACCAAATGCCATTTAGTGATGAAAGTACTACGAGCCATTACAGCAGTCACACTACAGGAACACATTGTGGTCAAGGCAAAGCACATCGCTGGAGCAGACAATAACATTGCAGATGCTTTATCTCGCTTTCAGTGGCCAAGGTTCCGGGAGCACCACACCCCCAAAAACAGATGACGACAATACCAGCAGAATGCAGAATGCTGGTCAATAATGGGAAATTAAGAAAAATGGCATCAATGCCAGAACCAGATAGCCCAGGACGGGATGCCCAACAAGAACCAGGCACCTCAAAAACAGGTTCCAACATCACGCTATCCACAGATAACACGGACCCTGGCACGGGGTTCCTAACAGAGATGGCAGAGAAGGCACTGGCAAGCACTACCGCAGCTCAGTACAGTAAGTGCCTACAAACAGTATTCAAAGCTACAGGTTTAGACCATGTAGAACTAATTAAGCAAAATGACCCGAGTGGCAGGGGTTACTGACTCAGGTAATGTCCCCAGGCATTACCTGAGTCGGTAATGCCCTCGCCGCGAGGTTCATATTGCTATTAGTACCCCGGCCCGCATTATGTGCGTGACCGGGGCACTAAAAGCATTTTTTTCTGTCCCGAAAAGCCGCAGCGTTTCGGGACAGGAAAAAAAAAAAAAAAACGACCAAGAAAATGGCCGCCGCACTGCTGGAGCCTGCTATCGTTTCCTAGCGTGGACGCAGCAGCAAAAAAGGTAAGTGGGGCGTGGAGGGCAGGTAAAAAAAAAAAAAGAAAAAGATTACCCGAGTCCCCGGCGGGGGTGAAGGCAGCCTCTCAGCCGTGGGGAGGCTTGGAGCATAGACATCCAACAGTCCAAAACTGGGGCCAAAATAACCATCAACATTTGCTGCATTGATGATGCAGCAAACTGTCCGGTGTGCATCACCAACCTTTACTATACCCAAAGGCCTAGAGTGAGGGGGAGGTTCTTAATTCACAAGGATTCCTGGGCACTAAGCCGCTACCAATTCAAAGGGGTGCTGATGAAAGTAATCAGCAAAGCAGCATTGGATCCTAAAGAGTTTGGCACCCATTCCTTTAGAATTGGGGCCGCCACCTCAGCATGGCAAGGAGGCCTGGCACACGAACAATTAAAAAACATAGGGGGTTGGAAGTCAGATTGCTACAAAAGATAAATCGGACCACATCCAATATAACCCCCACCCTTCTCTTCCGTTTTCTCTCCACCCCTCGAGAAACAACAGACGGGGAGAGGACACCACTTCATTCAGCATGAATAGTCGGTCACTCATTCGTCTTCAGAACAGGCCAATGGGCAGAAGAAACCAAAGAGGGCTCACCCTTTAGGAACACCATAGCTTCCTGGTGGGGATACTGAGGTCTTCTCTGAGCCAACATCCACGACACACTAATAGAGCTGGTCGCATACAGAGACCCGCCAGAATTCCTGATAGTACACCTTGGGGGAAACGACCTGGTGACTGCAGGAAGGAGAAAACTACTTGAAGAAATTTGCTCCTCCTTAGCGGGCATTTCTCACAACTGGAGGGACACAGACATTTATTTCTCGGCCATCCTGCCCAGAAAGAAATGGCAGGGGGCCAACTGTTACAAATCAATAGACATTTCTAGAAGGAAGCTGAACAGGGGGCTGGAGAAATTCTGTATAACAAGAGGCCTGGGTTTTATAAAACACCTGGGCATCACCTTGGGTGACCCAGATGTTTTTCTTAAAGACAGCACCCACCTATCAAACCAGGGCATGGAACATTTCTTCCGAGAAATCACAGCCACCCTAGCCTCCAGTGGGTGCCAGTAGAGATACTTTCAGGGGAACACGGTCAGCCGGCAGCCTGCCCGCGTGTGGTGGCACGGGCCTGAGGGGGTAACCTCAGGACCCAGTGCCCAAAAGTATGATATTATTATGATATGTGATTATTGTTATTCCAATTCTAATAAGAGCAGCACGCTCTAAGAAAACACTACTTGTTTGTGGACCCTGAACGGGGACCCAAACAAACAGGATGTTCAATGTGTACTCAGCGTCTTCCAATCTTTGTTTCTTTACCACAAAATCACCCACCCTACAAAAGAAGGGAGAAGAACAAAGAAAAAACGAAGAAGGACATTGTACGGTGACCACCACAAGTCGTAGGACAAGAAGGCGGCAGGGGCCTGAGGGGGTAACCTCAGGACCCGGTGCCCAAAAGTATGATATTATTATGGTATGTGATTATTGTTATTCCATAACCATATCTGCACAATAAAATCCTACAGCCTTTTATTGCCAACACTTGACAAACTTGTGCTCTAACTTATTATTGGTGAGGAAAAGGGTTCGGCCCACACAATTTGCATGCATATGGGTTCAGCAGTTACGGCTTTCGCACTGCGGAGAGCAGTGAGGTAGGGCATCAGACGCTGTGATGGGAATATGGTTTCCTGGTATTGCACAGGGCACCCCCGTCAAGGCTGAGAACCGCTTGCACATTTCGACAGGGAAATCCCGACTCCATATTAAAGGGCCATTTTACACAGCTCTGTTATTTTTAATCTGCATCGAATATCAAAATACACCTGTACAAATATGCTTGACGCTTTGAGGTGTTCTCGGAAATTCATGTGAAGGGGCAAGGAGGAATTAAAGTACAATTTCCACATTGGGCCCCCAGAGTCTACGTTCCTCTAACACCAGGTATAACACAAAATGCACTCTGTGGCAGTCTCACCCTCAATGCAGGGTTAAGATATCATCTCTCGTGCTGCCCTGTATATCAGCTCTGTTCAGCCATGCTCTAAAGGAAAACCAATATTTTTGCTTTGCAACAAACTTTTACAGTTCACATTTGTGGCAACGTACAAAAAAAAACACGGCTAATGAATGCTGCTCACTATGCCCCCCCTTGTAAAAAGAAGATGGCTGTGAGCGTGATCCGGGATTAATGACTCAAATTGCGGTAAATCGGCACTTAAGGTTAAGTGCTGCTTCGGCATCATCAGAATCTATTCCTTTACGCTTATTTTATTTCCATTCTGGTGTGCCCTGACTATACTTTTTAACTGCGTAGCACTTTGAGGCCTTGCTAGCAGTAGGAGCAAGGCTAGGTGGTGTGGCTGCTCAGGGGCTCCTGGGCACTGAGGAGATCTAGTCAAACATTCTGCCACTATCGCAACTAAATCTGCTTCAACAAAGTTAGTGCTTAACCGCAATCGATTTTTAGTAATCATTCATTTTGATTTTTAAAAAAGGTTGTCAAAGCGCTAAACAAAAGTGGTGGCAAATAAACGTAAATTCATATCACATGTGTGAAGAAAATGTAAATGTTGACAATTCAGGGATATGGAGCAGAAAGGCCACAGCAAGAACATGATTTAATAGGAAAGAGTGAAAGACCACACAGAGTAGAAGAGAATTCCTTAAGAGAAACGGATACTGAGCAAAAGGAAGAGCTTGGAGCAATGAGAACAGCGAGGAATGTATCATTCAATATAAAGGATATAAAAGGTGGGGCAAAGCCAGAGGGGCCTTTGAACAGCATACAGAGAAGCACAAATGGAAGTCATAGACGGTAGGTAGATCAGGTTGGCAAAGTAAAATAACAATAGGAATGGTCTTCATCGAAGTGATGATTAAAGAAGGAGACCTTAATGGAACACTTGGTGTTGTCAAGGGGGCTGCCTCAGTGACGGTGTCGCTGATGGGTTGTGTGTTAGAGGGTGCCGTTGATGGAAGACGTCTCATCGTTAGATTTTGGAGAGGGAAGAGGAAGTTCATGTTGGTCCGGTCGCTGGCAAGCACTTGGTATGAGCCAGAGCCAGCGCTGGTGAACTTGCCGAGGAGTCTTTCATGACCAAGTCCCTCATGGAGAAGTTCCCCGTGGAGGATAGTTGCGAAAAAAATGTAAATTGATTTGTATGATGCAACAAAAAAAACCTGACTGCACGAGTATGGTGGTGCAGGGAAAAATGTGTGGTAATGGAATTCCCGCCACTTTTCACTCTCTGCCATACTACTAGTATGGCCCTGGAGTGGGGGATTTACCTCCAGCATCACGCTGGAGGTAAATCCTCCCACTTTCTGACGATAATCAGAAAAATACACCAAAAATGCCCCACTCTATTAAAAATGGGGATTAACTGTGGCGGTCCAAGGCGTGGTAAAGGTAATTCCGTTGGGCAGTATTCCAGCGGATTTACAGACAGAATACCACCCAGTTCGTAATGAGCCCCAAAGCTTTTTGAGGAGTCTGTTGTGACTATGTGGAGACTCTTGGCTCTTTTCCACCAGAGTACCACCCTGAGAGATTGTTCGCCTCTTGAGATTCTGGAAGGGGAGGCTTGTTCATTTTTGTGTAGGACCCAAGCCCAGAAGACAGGATAGTCCCTTCACTAAGGGGCTACAAAGGACTTCAGAATCTGTCAGAGATATTTCGTGGTAATCCCTTGCAGATATTGGAATGCACAGGCTTGTGCGATGAGTGCTAGAAATATATGCGCTCGGTATGTGGGCCTCATTACAAGTGTAGTGGAGTGTGGAAAAAATTGCTGGTAATGGAATTGACGACAATATTCCTGCTCTGCCATACTACGAGTATGGCCCTGGAGTGGAGGACTTTCCTCCTGCATCATGCTGGAGGTAAATCCTCTGACTCACTGGTGAAAAATGGGGAAAAAAAAATCGGTGGAATTACCGTGGCGAAATTACCGCCACAGTAATTCTGCCAAAAAAGCCCCATAGAGTCATATGGACTCATAATAAATGGGGACTTACACCGCCACTGCTCCTTGTAATCTGGCGGTAATTCGGCCAGACCAAGTGGCGGCAAAGGTAATTCAGTTGGGTGGTATTCCGGCAGATTTACCACCGGAATACCGGCCAACTTGTTATGAGGCCCATATTTCTCTTTCCGTGAGTTGCGAAATCCTTGAACAACCCCAAAAACAGCAAACTGGGGGTGTCAAAAGACACAGCAGCACATAAGATAATTTGTTGTATCAGGTTCCTTTCGAATTTCAAGGAAAATTATCAAAGTAAAGTCAGAGTTATCATGGAGGAGACGCATGCACGTGATGCTGGTGAAAGGACTTAATAGGCTTCCGCTGAGTGCAGCTTAGGCCTCTCGCTCATTAGTAGAGGCAACAGGGACCGAACAAGGTGGATAAGCTAGAAATTAAACGATTATAGGTACTGCTATGATATTTTATTATGCAGAGGATTTTGGGCCTGATGAAGGGGAATTATACTGGCGCATGCAAATCTGTGAAAAGACGCAATGCTGGAGAAATGCAGAGACCAATTGCAGGAGGAGGGGTTCGAGCGTAACGCAGAGGAAGTCCTAGTGAGAAAGAGGAACCATTGTCCCATAGAAATTAAATGAAACCTGCTTTCTCAATATATGTTTTGTGTAAATAAACCATTTAGTGTGGTAGTGCTGTATCATAAAAAGTAATGTAGACATGTCAGGATTTCTTACAGGAAATGACAGGTAGAAATGAGTTGTATGTCAGGAGCACTTTTGGTATAGTAGTCCAATAGAGCAATAGATATAAACCATTTGAAACGTGTGTGAACTCTTTACTTTCTATGCCCCTAAAATTGTCATTGTCACTTGCTCCTTCTCATATTGGGGCACTCCAGCCTCACATTAGCAAGGAAGAGTATTGTGCCAAATGTCAGCTATTAAACTAGTCGCTATCATTCTTTGCACTAATCCATTAGAACAAAGCATGTGCAAGGGTTCTGAGCAATAGCAGTAATCCTCCACCCAATGGAGCTCATTATGAGTGGGGCCGAAAACAGTGGTAAAGCAGTGGAAACATAGTTACCGCTGAATTACTGCACCGCTGAAGTAAGGGTTTGGAGGTAAGGTGGAGGAAAAACTTCCAGCAAAATGCTGGGAGATAATTCTGCCACCTTACCTTGGTGGAATTACTGCTGGTGGCAATTCTGCTGAAATCCCTATGGAGTCATGGACTCCACATAAGGGGACTGTCAGGTTTATTCAGGGAAGGTGCGTGCGAGATAAGGTCCGTTCATACTCTCCGTAAAGAGAGGGAAAGGAAATGCTGTAAGTCCTAGAGTAAAGGACTTCGTTTTTGCACGCACATGATGAGCAAACATGATTAATGTTTTTTTGTATGCGCATCACAGAATCCGTGTTGGCATCAGGTTTTTCAGAAAAAGAGACGAGAGTCAGTAATCGTGCGGCCACACCAGAGACGAGCGCTGTGATTTTGAGACAAAGCGCGTGGTAAGGAGAGATAAGAGTTTTAAAGTGAACCTTGTTCTAGGTAATACATGGAGGAGAACAGCACCTGAAAAGTATGTGAGTGGAGCTAATCTAACTGAAGACACCTTTTCACAGTTTACTCCAAGAAATTCTGAACTCAGTTCTATAAAAGAAAGAATTGCTTTTATAAGAAAGAAAGGACAACAGTGAAGCAACGTTTTTGACTGAAACAACATTGTTAATCTAGGAGGGCATCCTAGAGTGCAGTAGCAAGTTTAACAAAAGGCCTTTCGAGGCAAAGGCTTACAGGTACATCATAATTAAAGGGGAGGTATAAATAATCAAGGGGCAGGAGAAAAGTATAATTGTCATAATCTAACAGAACTATATTTGTCCACAGGTCAGTCAATTGGTCATTGAGTGAAGGAAGGAGGCAGAGAGAACAGCTGAGACCTGATTTATTATTTGATTCACTCCCCCCCCCACCCGCCCAGGTTGCCAACCTTGCAATTCTGAACTAAAAGCGTGTAGAGTGGGAAAACTTAAGGGGCTTGGAGGATTCCTCGTCTGCTCCTGCAGGAAAGAGGTTCTTGGCCCTGAGACTAACACTGCCACCTGTGATACGGTGGTAATTCCGCCAGACCAAGTGGTGTAAACTGTAAATCCGTTTGGCGGTATCTTGGCAGATTTACCACTGAGAAACCACCAAGGTTGTAAGGAGGCGCAATGTCTATTACACGGGTCAGTCGGTTTCATACACATATGCTCCTGGGAGATCACAGAACTGCTTCATTCCATGGCAATCTCCGATAGCTCCATTTCTATGTGGCTCTGCAACTGAGCTGATCCGTGACCTTTGTGTTCTGCATTATTTTGCGTCTAAATTGCATTCTAGTCCCCAGAAGCTCTGGTGGTTCTCCTCTAGGCCCTGCTGCGATTCTGCTTATCTGTTGCTCCATCTACCCACCTCTGCAGGGACTCTAGTTTCTTTTGTGTCCTATTCGCGGGAGGTGCTTATGTAGACAACAACCTGGCCTCCAACTGCTACCTGCCCTTCACCCTCTACCAGTGGGACATAATCTCTGCATGTCCCCTTCCACAGAAGACGACCTGGGCTAGCACCTGCGTTATATCATCAGAGCTCAACAGGTACAGCGAAGACTATATGTGACTGGATAGACCCTGAACTCAGGGAGAGTTCTCAAATGTCCTGACAATGCACATCCCATCAGGTTTTGAAAACACAATATACTGCTGACAAAAAGTAAACAAAAAAAGTACATAGACCAATAAACTTCAGCCAAATATAAAAGCGACCTCATATTAGCAATTAAACAGTTTGTTTAAAAAGCCACAATGTGAGCTATTGCCACACCTTTTGAAATGGGCTATGACTAGACAAACTCAATGTAATGCAACACAGTAATCATAACGACAAGAGGGGTTGAGTCGGTAACGTACACAACATTCAAATTTAACTAAGGGAACAAACTTATTACATACATTTCATATATTCTGGTCCTTAACGGATATAGTTCGTGTGGTATAGTGTTCTTTGTATTGTGCTTCTGCATAACATAAAACAATGCGTATGCCATAATGTGTGCATGCATTTAACGTTGAGTAAGATGCTCTTTCCTTGCTGCTGAATTTACTGGAACGATATACCCATAACCTCACCAAGGAGGAAGAATGAGTGGGCGAGCAAGTGAGTGCACCTTGTATTAGAGGAGTTCAAGGGTATTTGTAGGTATGCGCTGCCTGCTACCCCATTGAGAGCCCTGGGCATCATTGAAGGCTCCAGCATTACTCCCGGAATCTTAAATCTGGAGCATACTGAGATGGTTTCCCTGAGGTTTGGGGCATGGGTTTAGTTTGTTCCCTACTAGGTCTGAGGATTCTGCTTTTTTCATTTCTTGCTTTGAATTTGGCATTTTGTCCAGTGCCTTACTAGGGTTATGGTGCGCTTTAGAAATAATATAAAATAAATAAAATGATGGAAGTATTGGAGATCTCCCTATGCATCCTGCTAGTCGATGGCTTGCATGTACAAGTTGATCATGAGGTACGAGGAGCAACCGAACGCTCAAAAGTACAGACACTTGGAGGAACTTCTAGGCGAGACTTCAGAGGGGATGGCAGGGGCCAGAGATCTGCAAGACAAGGAATCATTGGTCATTGATGGATTTAAAATAAGCAATCGGAAAGGATTCCATTGCCTATGGGAGGTAAAGATAACACACTGCTGCAGAAGGACCTGTGGGCATGCTGTCACAAAACAGATGGTGCCTCAATGAACTCAGATCATGAGCCATAAGGAGCAGAAACGGATGCGGTTCAGCATTGGACTTCCAACGATTCCAGTGTCCCTGCCACTACCAGTGCTAGTGGGTGTCACATACGTGCAATAGATGCTTTTGCTGGGACAGTCCCGGAATTAGAACCACTGTCATAGTGACCCAAGATTTGTTTTTTTATTATAAAAATCTGTGCTGGTTTTGGGGAGAGGGTTGGTGACAGTTGAGTGAGCAGGCAGCATTACTTGCACGGCAGTAGCTCCCTGCTACTGTGTTGGGTCACTGCAGTGTTTTAGATAGGCGTTTATCTCACCCTTGTGAAAGTTCAATAAACACCGTTGAACTGTGGTCACTTGTGTCTGCCTTACTGTTGATACCATGCCTTCCTTAGAGTACGAAAGACATCAGAGAGATCTGTGGCAATGGATTCGTAATACCTTGTCATCTTTTCCTTTTTGTATACAAAATAAAAACTCTTATCCTTCTCGAAAAAGGGTGCACCTAGCCTTGTTCCCTAGCCGGTTGTACTTTCTTGGTCTGATCACAGGGCGTTCCCCCACACTCGTCCCTGTACAATGGGCATTATAGATCTTGAAGTCTATAATAGTTTTGAACCTTTTGTGTGCATTTCTTTCTATTTGACTGTTCAATTAGATGTTATTCAAATTAGGAAATGTTATAGGAGTAATATGTGAAGTAACATTAGGGCTAAGACTTTTACCCAAGAAAGAATTATGGCCACTAGAGGATGTCAGATCAAATTCAGAAACTCCCAAGGGGTGCAACTTATTTTGTCTAGGTAACCTTTCACAGAAGGTTTCTTGGTCTTTCTCATGAAAGGGATTTATGCAATGACAGCAGGCCATCAGGTTCGGTACCAGAAGCTGTCACTTATGACCCTCTGGGAGCGCGTCGTTGAGTGAATTAGAAGCGCAGCAGGCTGACTGGTGGGAGTGCCATCAACAGGACAATTTAAAATAGATTTCTCAATTGTTATGGGGAAATGGATTTAGGGAGGTTGGTTTCCAGATTTTAAACTGCACTTTCTTCACGTAAGTGTTGGTGTGGGTGGGGCAATATTTAGGGTGGGGGGTTGCACCACTCAGGATTAAAGTAAGCAGGTTTTTGCAGGCTTAAGGCCTGATTACGAGTTCAAATTAATGTACTGTTTCTGGGTGCTATTACCAAGTGTTCGGAAAGGTCCACATGAATCCAAGTCACGCAATCCTTTCCATTAGCCCCCATTTTAGAGCCCCATAGGACTCCATTGGGTCCGGTAATTACCGCATGTGCTTACTACAGCATGCAGAAATGCTTTTGTGCCGAGTTAACTGCCTCCACACAAAAGCAGGTTAAAATAAGGTTTCGAAAAAGGATTTTATCATTTGGCAGAACGGTAAAACACCCGGTAATGGTAATTACCAGATGTTTTACCAGTACCGCCTTAGACCCTTAGTGTGCAAATGAACAGAAACCCACTGCAGCTCAGTGGCTCAGATACATGGCAGGGCTCGTCTCTTGATGCGTGCGGTCATGGCGATGGTCGCTACCAATCTGTAATCCCACCTCTATTTTTGTGGTCTATCCCAGGGTTTTCCTTTTGGAAATCTGGTCACTCCAATGTCCCTACGCATTTTGAGTGTTATATAGCACAAATCTAGCTTAGAAGCAGTGCAGCGCAGTTGCCATGGTGAAGGCACAGCAGGGAAAGATCTGTTTAAATAAATTACTTCAAACCATGTAGGCCACAATACACCACAGAAAAGTGCACCTAAAAACGGCCTACCATTTAAAAAACCATGGCATTATAATACAGCAGCAACATCATCAAAACACTGTGACAAAAGACATAAAAGGAAGAAAGACAAACATGCCGACTTATCTGTGAAAAACATAGCTGCCCAAAAGTAATAGCAATGATTTAACAAAACAATGCAGTTGCTTATTATCATCTGCGACAGCAGCAATGATGTCAGGAGTGATGAGCACAGCATGTAAGCTAGGATAATGCCATCTGGAAGCAGGTATAAGCTTCAAAGCTCTGAGCGGCAGACTCGGACTGGCCTATAGGGCACTGGGCCAATGCCCAAACCAAAAACGCAAAGTGCTGGTGTGGGCCAGTTTTTTTTGGTCAATGTGGGCCTGTTTTATGAGTTTATTCACTCTACGGCTAGTAGTTTTGACCAGTGTTGCTGAATGAATATTCTTTAAAATGCAGAATTTCAAATTTTGCTCAGTAATAAGTCGCACGGTGCACTACTGTGACATGTTACTTGCTCATCTGTTCAGATGCTCAAGGAACAGGATAAGGTGTGGACCGCATGCTTGGTGTGGAAAGGGGTCTCATCACAGGCATGGCAAAGAGAGCAGCCAGAGGCGCAGAAACTGCTCTCCGAAACGCACGTGATGACCTGCTCTCAAACCACGACTCCAAATTTCCTTCCGCCCCTTTTCTCCTCGATCTGTCCTCTGCCTTTGACACGGTCAATCATTCCATCCTCATAAATTGGCTCTCCGATACCCTAGGCATCACGGACCAGGCACTGAATTGGTTAACCGCTTTCCTCTTGAATTGGCCCTCCCAAGTTTAACTGGGCCCCATCTCTCCATTAACTCACTCTCAACTTGCAGCGTCCCTCAGGGCACTATCCTCTCGCTGTGGCTTTTCAACATATACCTTGCCCTATTGCCCACTTGAGCTCCATCTTCTCCACTCATTTTCAGTGCTATGCTGATGACACACAGCTCTCCCTTAAGCTTCCCTCCTCTTCCTCTTTCATTCCAGACTGTCTGACTGCTATTCAGGTATGGTATGCTGCCATCTATGTCTGCTTTAACACCAGTAAGACTGAGATCCTTACTCCCTCCTTCCCTCCTACACTCTGGCCGCCCTCCTTCAGCCTCTTCCCTTCACCCTTGTTTGAGGCTAAAACATGGGTGTCATCTTTGACTCCTCTCTCTCCTTCTCACCTCTTATTGCTGACCTTACTAAGAAGGCCCACTATCAGCTTCACATCCTCTGAGGCATTCCTCACCTTCCCCCAGAAACTCAATGTCTCCAGAGCTCTGGTTCTCTCACGGCTTGATTACTGCAATAGCCTCTTCCTTAATCTGCCTCTTTCCTCACTCCACCCTCTTCAACTAATCCAGGATAGGACGGCAAGACGTATCCTTGGCCTCAAACCCAGGGATCGCATCTCTTTGGCCCTAAAATCTCTCGACTGGCTCCCGGTGTTTGCAAGGATCAAATTCAAGACCCTCTGCATCATCCACAACGCTTTCTGGGGCCTGGGACCCAACTACATTCAACTCTCTGTCCCTAAATATCTCCCAGCTAGAGTCCTTCGGTCCTCTAGCTCCAAATCTCTGGAGAGATGTTTTTCCAAGTAGAAAGTGGGGGGGGGGTAGAGCTATCTCTTCAGCGGGTGCCTCCCTCTGGAACAGCCTTAATGCCCCTCTCTGACTTGAGCCGGATCTCCTTAAGTTCCAGAAGCTTCTCAGACCTTCCTTTTATCCTCCTCCTGCCACTACGACTGGATGCCTGTGTCCCTTGGGACTCCCTCTGGGGCCAGGCCCTCTACCATGCAATCTTCCGCTCTCACCTCTTCCAACCAACACTTGCCTTCGTGCACCCTTCCCTGACTAGCCTTCGATGCTGGTCCTCCCCCGTCCTCACACTATTACCCCTAACCCTGGCTCCCCCTGTCACTTGCCCTCTCTTAGGCACGCCTTACCCTTGGTCACCCCCTTGGGCCCCCTGCCTCCTGCACTTCTCCCTCTTCTCTCACCCTCTCCCCTTCCTATGCCTTCCCTAACGTGCCCCCCCGGCACTTCCTGATGCTGCACTTGCACGATCCGAATGTCACAACACTTTACAGAACCATTATTGTTGCTTTCTACTATGTCCCCCCA
This sequence comes from Ambystoma mexicanum, assembly GCF_040938575.1. Lineage (NCBI taxonomy): Eukaryota > Metazoa > Chordata > Amphibia > Caudata > Ambystomatidae > Ambystoma > Ambystoma mexicanum. Next base: position 1,436,570,206 of record NC_090935.1, read on the forward strand.
ACGCTCTCTTGTGGTGCCTGGAAACAGTTTCTGCTGTATAGGCGCCATACAAATGTTCAATAAATAAATAAGTAAATATATGTATTGTGTCACTGGATGAACACTTCATAGGCTTGGTTGAGGTTTGTATAGAGGCCTTCCAAGTATGCAGAATACATGCAGAATGAGATTCGGGGATGCAAGGTTAGTATGGAATAGGGGCGTATTACCAGCGACATGAAGCTTTAATGAGGAAAATGTGGGAAGAACGTCCACAAACAAGCACTGGAACAGCCAATACACCTTGCTTTGTAAATATAGAGTACAAGATTTTTCGTCCTCTAGGGGCGTAACATAAAAAATACCTTCAATATTTACAAAGCCACACTTAATGGCTATGCAATGCTTGTTATGAAGGTGGCAGTGGTGGATTGGGAGTATTTTAAAGCTTTGTATACAAGGATCCCAATCCATTATGGCCACATTCTTTAACCACATGGACTGTGGCAGCAGTAGTCACTGGTAATAATAATAATGATCCCCACAAAAATGAACACAGTGCAATGTAGCACACAAGTATAAAACACATCAATGTATTAAGCATAATGGATCAATTGAACACAGAAAATTAGTCAAGGCTACCCCCATCCTTAAACACACAGGTAGCGATAGTGGCCCACAGGAGGCTAGGGTGTCTTTACCTCAGCCATTTGTGATCCAGCTGACAAATTAAATTACTGTTAAAACAAAGTGTATTCTAAACTAATAATGTATTTATATTAAAAACATATGAACAAATACCAAAAAACATGACTGAAATTTTCATTCACAACACAAGAAGGTGTAACAATTTTGAATCTAAACAAGTGAGGTTAGTAAATGAAAGTGATAATATGTACTGCAAACAATGACAGCACATTTCATCTGTCGACACTTTTGCGTGTTTTTAGCTCGGGGGTAACTCAGAAAATGGCCTGCATGTACTACTAATTGAACGCAATTTTTCCTTTAACTAAACATACATCAGCGCGCATATCAATCTAGCACGTGTGAAAATTGTGGGACAGCAGGCAGGTTGCACAAACGTGTAAATACCAACAGCAATTCTTTGGTGCCCACGTGTCCATTTGCACGCATTCCTTTGTCAAAGTATGTGGTTATCCTTTATCATCTAATACCTTCTGTCCCTGGCCTAAAATGTGTTCAGTAATAATGTTTGACCGATATATCCATGTTGGTAGCCCACTACCTTTGCCCCAGCCACTGCTGTGTGTGTGTTATTTATTTAGCTGTATTAATCAAATTGTGTGGTAATTTTGCAGATAAACTCTTGGTTTCTGCTTTCAAACACGCACAAACTTTTATAATCACATTCCTGTATTAATGGACACGGCTGCCGCCGCATCATTCAAATCTTATATGCGGCGTCACACACTGCTTAGCAACAGCATTTACGCCCAGGTTGTCTGTAAGGTTATTTGAAGACAATACACCCATTGCCTGCCCAGATGCATGCACTTGCTAGAGCCACTACTTGGACCTAACACCGAAGAGGTCACTAAGTACGTTTCTCCCCGCTTCTAATCTCTCGATTAACGGCAAGTCCATAGTCAGGATACCGTTTTTTGAAATGATCTCGTACAGGACCTTTGTCTCCATGATTTCTACTTGTGCGATCGCACATATCGAAACTCTTAGCCGCACCGAGCCGCGAAGGCAGGTTGCTTAGCAACTGACACCTGAGAGAGCACACAGCACTCTGCTCTCAGCTACACCTACATCCTTAAGCACTATTAGGAGTATGTGTTCTGCACCAGACAATTCTTTAAAAGGAAGTGCCATCACATCTTTAATCTTTAAGTGCTAGTTCTTTGGTGACTTATTTACACCAATAGACGGCTAATTAATGCGACACGTAATTAAAATATTTAATTACCGCACCGCAAAGTACAAGCTAAGTACTGTTGGCTTGCTGGCTTGATGCTCTCCTGGATTAAAGTTGCTGAGGGATTTTGCATCTCAGTCGTTGGAACACGAACCGGCACTCGTGGCGTGTTGTTTTCTTTTGCAGCGCTGGAGGATGTCTTTCCGGAGACACGCGAAGTGCCTGACCCTCCATTCATGAAGTAGGAGGTACTGTTGCTGGAAGTTGGTCCCACCCTCTGTTTGTTCTACGTCCGGCCCATTCCAATAAATACCGGCACCTTGGCGCACCCGCGCACCGCAAAGTACAAGCTAAATACTGTTGGCGGTTCGCGATGCGAGGTGCGCGTGCACCTTGCCAATCTTAGGTGACCACGGTCTGGGGATTCTGTAATAGCTTGGAACGCTCCGTGAAAGTTCCATCAGGCACATCGTTGCCTCCCTGCTCTGGAGTAAAGGGGAGCGGAGAGACGGGAGAGGTGTGTTTTTCCTTACAGCCTTCTTCCTTTTTGTGGTTTCTCTTTCTTCTGTCCTGACTCATCGGGGCGAGGGTGCGTGTGGTCTTATGGCCAGGTCTTTGAAGGCAGGTATGCCAAAGGGCATAAATCCGCTCAGTGCACCGGGTGTGGAGAGTGGGAATAATCAAAATGCCTTCAACTGTCATTTAAGTAATACGTCTACGCCGAATGTCTTGGAAAGGCCAATAAGGTAAAAACCGTCATAGGTCATGGGACGGATATTAGGAAATTTTGCAAAGACTCTTTACCGCTGAGTATTCAACAGCACTTGGTTGGGTGGGGTGGGTATAGGTACTCAGCCTATTATTATTATCAATGACTCTAATGTAAATGTGATTGATGCCTTGTCTGGGAGAAATGGTAATCATGGTAAACCACCACAGCAGGGAGTAAATGTAAGTAAAAAAAAACATTATGTTAGGCACAGTCCCAAAGACCATAATGACAAATTTGAATACTTCAATAATGGACACTAGTTTGTTGAACTCGGTGCAATGTACAGCTGTTGATAATGCCTCTATAATGGTTGGGGATGGTGGTGAAGAAGATGATGCCATAATTGATTTGAATTTCTCTAAGTCTGGGTTTTCTGCACAATTGCTCACAGATAATTTATCGAAAACACCTGACATGTTTTCCACTATTGGTTCCGAATATTCAAGTGTAAATGAGTCATATTGTGCCCCACCTCCGAGAGAATGTGTAACTCCACATGGTCGTGTAGATGAGGAGGCTCCAAGATGTGGGGAGGTAGTGCAGGAACCAACAGAACCCAATGATGTGGAACCTTCGCAGAAAATAGAAACAGGCAACCCAGTACCAAATAGTGTTGTACTCATGGAAATCGCGTTAAAAGCTACTCAATTTTCATTGGCTGCACTGTTCAAATTATATGATATCTTGACTGAACAGGTCTGTAATCAAGCATTTCAAATTCAGCATTTGCTTTTATGGCAAAAGAAAGCTATGCACAAAATGAAATCGAAAAGTGATAATCCAAGTATAACGCGCCTTGATGTAAATACATGTTCGATAGAAGGAAACATGGCTGCTGGGGCGGGGTACAAACCTATTCCACAAATGGATTGTATTTTAGGTGAGGTGTTGGAGGGCCTGGTGCCTGTCAAAATTGCTACGCAGGAGGATAAGTGTACAAAGATTGAAGCTGTGGGAGGCGATCTGCTACTGATACTGTGATGAAGGAAGATAAAGTGGCCTATACAGTCTTCACCAAACAGGCAAAAAGTGGCACAAAGCAGAGTAACCTTATGAATAAAAAGTTAACAAAAAATCAACCAATGCCCACAAACAAAAAGTTTAAGTATTCCAACTAACAATACAATCACAACTGCTCAAGCTATTGCAAAAAAATATCATATGCGTACCTACTCAAAGGCTGATCGAACGGGAAATGGCGCATTGCAACCAGTACTATCATATGCCCCCCCTTGATGCTCTGGTTGAGGAGATAACAGATCCGAATCTCCGGACTGAGTCTAAGAGGGATAAAGCGCCAGGTGAGAAATCTTCTGATTCTGGGGAAATGAGGCCCATTGTGCCGGGCCTGAATATAAGAGATTTCCATCGCCAGGAGATAAGAAGGGCGGTAGATGCCTACATGAGTAGCAAGTTGGTGGTTCACATGGATAAGCCGGAACCAATGCCCTTGTTTAAAAAGACTAAAAGTGCTAGTTTTAAAGAACAAAAGGTGGTTACAAATTCTGTGCCATCCATAAATACACCTGCAACAATAGAGTCAAATAATCTGCCATTGGGAGTGGGAGAAAAACACATGGTGAATCCTGAAATCTCACAAAAGGCCAAAGAATATCTAAGTCCTATTATACCTCAGAATTCCTTGATCTCACAAATTACACCGGAATTTTTAAACATAATACAAAATGCTTTAAGTACCGGTGCTAAACAAGGAAGTTCTATGCCCTCAGTGGCAGCCGTTACAAAAGTTGGGTTGGTGTCTCAACCCGCTACTGCCAAGAGAAAATCGCTGGCAAATTACTCACTGAGGCTGTCTTGCAATGCCTCTCTGGCAGTGCAATATGAACTAAACAGAAGAGCGATTTTAGCCATATTCTCGGACATACCAAGTCTTGAGGATATTTCGTCCACGGACTTGGAGTTGGTAGAATTCCCGGACAAAGGGAATCGCCAATGTGTAAGAATATGGATGAACTCGAGGTTGGTGCAAAATACAATCTGGCTTGCTAAAACGGAATTGACTTCCTTGGGATTTCCATTACTTGATGAAACAACGGCAAACTTTGAAATAAAAAATGAAGCTCCGCAGAATTCCATTCTCAAAAAGTCTACCCTTGCTTCTCGGAAAAGAAATACTAAACAGGTTGAAGTGTGTAACTGTAATTGTAATCAAATAACAGATCGAGCCTAACTAGTACGATCAACTGCAACCAAAGATCTTGCACTAATTAGTGGGAACATAAGTGGTTTTGTCCATCTGATAAATAATGATAACAATGATCTACTGCAATTCGATATAATTATGTTACAGGAAACATGGCTAATGTCGGTACCTGTGTGGGAAAGCTTTGATCTTTTTTTAAATCCTGCATCACAGGCTTTGCAAGGAAGACTGACGTCTGGTCTACTTATTGCCATTAAATCTAAAGAGGGGATCAGCGCACAAGCATGGGAAATGCCGAATGAATTTCTCCAATTGGTCAAAGTAAAAGTTAACAATGAATCGTATGGGCTGATAAATGTCTATTGGAATCCAGTGGGAATATCGGATGGGTCATTTATCAAAGCATTTGGAGACCTATGTAGTCTTATTGCAATGGATTCATCAATTTCGCGAATTATAATTGCGGGAGACTTCAATCTGGACTGTACCAATGACCAGCCCCTAAAGTATAATCCAAGACTGAATAAATGGGCTGAATTTGTCTCATCAAACAATTTGATAAGGTTGAATGGTGCGTTTCCATCCGATATTCCCCCCCCACCCAACGTGGCATCGTGGTGGTAGTGTTTCCATAATTTACTTTATTTATGTGAATATTAATATGTTTGAGGTGATCACTAAGTTTTACATTGTGGAAAATACCCAGAGTGATCACAACCAACTAGTGATGCAATGGACAGTTAATGATGAATCAACATCTGGAGAAAAAAAATCTAATGAAAGAAAATCTTGTTGTAAATAATAATGGTAATAGGCTATGATGGTCGGAGAGATCTTTAACATGGCTCAAAGATCGACTTGAAAGTCAAAGGTGTACAGAGGGGGATGATTTGCAACCGTGTTATGCTGATATGTTACAACACTTTCAAGCCGACGGAAGAAGCAAAGGAGGGTGTAGGGATCACTCAGATCGTCCCCAGTTACATGTATATGATGCTGCCACTAGAGCAAAAAAGACTGAGTATCGATGTCAAATAAGGGCATTTAAGTGTTTGACCTTGAAGGAAAGAGGACCCACGTTGGCACATATTAAAACAACATATAAAAATTGGCTTAGAGCAACAAGAGGACTTCGACTACAGCAGGATGGTGAAAATATGCTGGTGAAAATACAGTCGAAAAACCTATGACAAATCTGGGCTTTATTGAGTAAATCAACGCATTACTCACAGAACATTATGCAAGCAAACAATGTTACTGAGCAAGTGTGGTGTGCCCATATTTTGGAGTATTATGCAGCCGCTCCCAACTCGATAGCTACTATTCCTCAGGATCTGGATCCTTTCTTTCAAAAGTATGATTTGGAAGATATTATATTTTTTATAAATAAGATCAGTAACTCCGGTGCCTGTGGACCTGATGGGCTATCAAATAGGACCTTCAAAAAGCATCCAGAACTATGGGCAAGGATACTATTTGAAATATTCAGGTTAATTAATACGAACCAATCATTGCCTGCCTTCTGGACGCACTCTTTGTTGGTCACCATATATAAAGAAGGTGAACGCTCGAGCCCGTCTAGTTATAGACCCATTGCATTGCTTGACGCGCCTGGCAAGATTTTTACTAGATTGGTGTTGAGAGACTTTGGAGAATGGACCTTGAAGAACGATCTAAATGACCCCTTTCAAACGGGCTTTGTAGCTGGATTGGGTACTATAGCTAATCTTATGACACTGAATATGCTAAAAAATAAATATGCTAAAAAGAACCAAGTGCTGTACATAGCACATATAAACTTTCAATCTGCTTTTGATTCGATTCATAGGAATATCTTGTATCAAAAACTAATACAACATAATTGCCCTCAGTCCCTACAGCCTCTGATTATGCGTTTTCACAATAACACCACAGTACAAGTAAGATTAACCTTGGATGGAAAACTGTCTGACAAGCTGAAGACATTCCGAGGGGTAAAACAAGGTTGCATATTGGCCTCATCAGTCTAACTTTTTCTTGCTAGAACTAGGCACTGAGGTAAGATCTCTAAAATGTGACCCACCAAAATTAGGGACAGAAAACATCTCGCACTTATTGTATGCGGATGATCTTATTCTCTTATCCCAAACTCCGGTAGGGTTACAACGGCTGCTTGATAAGTTGAATGACTTTGTGACAAAAACAATCTAATCATTAATTTGTCTAAAACACAGATTATGGTTTGTCGTCCACATCCGAAGACAAAAGTCAAAAATTACAAGTGGCAGCTTCAAAATAGAACTCTATCTAAGGTAGAGCAGTATAGATACTTGGGATTAATTGTTGCAGTTACAGTGTCAAATAAAATTAATGAACTAGAGAGATGCAATCAACTTCAGACGCTTATACGACAAGCGAAAATGCTAAAAGGGAAATATGGGAAATTCACTATAAGTCATATAATGGCTTCTTACCAACAAAAGATAATTCCGACTATATTGTATGGTACCGAGTGTTTAATTGTGGCAAGTACAAGCTGGCAAAAATGTGAATCCCGGGTTTGGAAGGAGCTACTGATGTTACCAAAATCCGTCCCTCTGCCATTGATTAGACACGGATTAGGTTTATTATCCCTCGAAGTACAAGTGAAGTGGAAAATGGCTGCCACACTGAGAAAAAGTATTTTAGGTCTAAAAGCCTCGAATCCTTTGGGAATAATGGCAACACATCTGCTTGCTCGTGATCAGGATTTCACCAAAGGTTGGTGTGAATACGTACTGCACGCATTGGCTGATGCATCAATAACGTTGGTATTATTGCTTTAGAATCCTGATCAAGTGAAAGCTAAATTATACCAATATGATTGGATTGTAAATCGGAATCTATGTTTTAGTTATATTGGCTTTAAGTCCAATCCATTTGCACATAAGCACTTTCGAAGTATGGCAGACTATCTTGTCAAATTCCCTAGCCCTCAAATGCATAATCTATATTTAAGGTTCAGGTTGAATCTGTGGCCAACACGTGAAATTCTGGTGAGAAGAAGGATGATCTCAAAAGATTTGGAATATTGTCGCTTTTGTGGTAACAAATTCAGCAAGGAAAATTTAGAACATGTTTTAACTAAGTGCCCTAACCTAATAGAACTGAGGAGTAGACACTTCAGTGATGATTTTGTAAGTTCATGTAACAACATGGAACCAAAGGTAGTGTGGCACCTTTTATTTAATAACGGAAAGTTAACGGTTCATATAGCAATCATTCATTTTTTATTGAGTATTTTTCCGGACATAATATAATTTTGATTGATCCCTGATTTTAGAGGGTGATTGCGGTGAGCTGTGGAAATTTTATGGTGCATTCCTTGCATGAATTATGAACTATGAACTATGAATTATGATTTATACTTGCATGAACTATGAAAAGTATGAATTACAATTTGCAAGATGTCATAAATGTGTATAATAATGAAATTATGATGATGTAAACAAAATTTGAAAGGATGACTTTATTATCCAATACAAATTTAAAAAAAAATAATAAATAAACATTGCCCGTGAGACAATACTAAGTCTGGTCTCTCAATCGAAATTACAACCTTTTTCCTAAATCCTGCAAATCAGTTTGTTTTTTAGAATAATCTTCAATCACAATCTTATCCAGTTCTGCTGGACCAGAGTAACCACTGCCTCTCCTGAACATCGTCTGGAAAGAGCACATTACCAGGTAACTTAATAACAAAGGCTGACTGGGATAATACCCAGATAGAAATAGATCAGCCTTGTGAAAATGAGATACATTAAGCCCTTTTTCCACCTCTCTGTAGCCACAACCAGAGCTAAATAAAAATACGTCACTGTACAGACTACATCCTATTGAAACTCAGCCCAAGACACAGAAGAAATAGTAGGTAGCGACCCACAGCTATAAGAGTCCCACATTGTGCCTCTTTGGCAAAATCTGTTGTACATACCATTCCAACACATTTTTATTTGCTTTTATTTAGATTTGAGGAATCATCCATCCCCAAAAGTGTTCTACAACAACATTACACTGCTCATCGCACCAGTGTCCTGAAGCAAGTTCAGAGGATATTCCAAACATTGAAACCAGATTTTGTCCGAGTTACCCACTAGCTGGAAACATGCAAAACTGTTGACAGATGAAATGTGCGGTCATTGTTTGCAGTACATATAATAACTTTCAGTTACTAACCTCACTTGTTTATAGTCAAAATTGGTACACCTTCTTGTGTTGTGAATGGAAATTTTAGTTATGTTTTTTGGTATTTCTTCATATGTTTTTAATATAAATACATTATTAGTTTAGAATACACTTTGTTTTAACAGTAATTTAATGTCAGCTGGATCACAAATGGCTGAGGTAAAGACACCCTAGCCTCCTGTGGGCTACTATCACTACCTGTGTGTTTAAGGGTGGAGTAGCCTTGTCTCATTTTCTTTGTTTGTTCAATTGATCCATCCCTGAAGAGTCAGGCCACCGGTCAACAAAAAAAGAGGGTAAATACCCATTCATCTTTTTGAAAAACCAAGCACAATAGAAACAAAGCGAGCTCCTAAATGCAACATTACACAACTATCTCCTCAATTTAAACAGTTCCACACAGTTCCACAAAATGCCTGCCACTATACAAGAGCTTCCACTCACCTTGCTGCGCTTGTTTTGCATTATGGACGAGATATTTATCAACACATCTAATATGGGCCTCACAGAGCACTCTTTAGCTAGACCTGAAAAGGTGGGTGGGGTCCAGGCCCTGTGGGGCAGTGGCAGGGTGAAGGTAAGGGTTAAAGTAGGAAACGCTGCATACAAGTTATGAAGAGGATGGTGAGGCCCTCCAAGTGTGTACACTCCCGTGTTTAACAAATTACAGAAAAATGTATTCATTTGTGTGTTCTGCCACACAGTGTCAGTCTATGTGAAATCATATTTGGTAATGTACAAAAGGTAGACAAGACCAAAGGGATCTGGATATGTATTGTTGGGCCCTGGGCAAATGTACGTGGGTTATGTGAAGCTTTTTTGATTCCCGAAACATTGTTGTCAAGATTTCAGAAAAGGTAACAAATGCAAACAAGAAGAAAAAAATTCCAAGAAAAAAAGAAACATTCACAAACACGGATTTTTCGAAAAAGAAACAGAAGAATATAAATCTTTTCATCGAAGAGGAGAGGAGTTATTATTTGTTTTCCTCATGGCTAAATGCATTTCAGAATTCTACAACCCCTTCATAAGCAGTCTGTTACTTTGGGAAATGGCACCAGTTTTACCTGTGCCTCATTTAAAGTCAAGACAATTCCTAAGAGGCGTCCGAGGTCCCATCAACGTTGTCTCCATAAATCGGTCCAAAAAAGTGCAGTTATGGTTCGCACTCTCTCTCCCAATGAAGAACATCTAGAAATTGGCACCAATGCACAGAGCACTAGTCTTTATTAGCACCCGCTGTAGAGGAGCCAACCAATCAGGTTGCTCCGATCGCAAGCTGAATCCCACGATCTCGCCCGTGTGCCGAGCAGCCTGTTGACTACTTCCACCACCCCGCTTTGCTTGGGCCTATAACTTAGGACACAGAGCCGTTACCAGTCAGTGAACCCCCAGAAAGGCTGCTTATTGACTATGGAATAGATACATTATGTTGGTGCAAAACTAAAACTAAAACCCGGGTTTGTGAGTTGTGACGTGCACACATCTGGAAACGATACCTATATAGGTTTTCTTTGGCTGCCAACACTGTGATCCCCAAGAAGTGATTCTCTGAGGACTGAACTACACAAAAGCCTCAGTTATTCATGATTTAATACACTAGTGTTTGCTCCATATGTAATAATAATACCTTTTAAGAGTGATGTGTTTATTTCATATATGATAATTAAATTGATCATTTAAATAGTGCTCTAAATAGGGTAAATTGCCCCTTTGCCTGGTCACTGCTCATGGTATTGCCACTTGTGAAGCATGGATTGTCTTTGCCTAACAGAAAAGAGAAATGAATAATATACTACAGTATTTGGTGGGCAAGGATGCGTGCTTGAGCAAGGAATTTGAAAGCACACTATATTTTACCTCCCCCTCCTAGCCTAGGAGCAGTGGCCATGGGTACTCCTTCGGCACCATTGTTTGTGAGTGATGTAGTGCGCAGGACTTTACTGGTTATGGCATGGGCGATGCTAGCCTAGACCTAACGCTCGTCACCTGCCACACATTGCTTTGGTCATCCTCCCCTTTGTCCCCCCCACTTATGCCTGCTAGAGAACGTGGGGCAAGCTCCCCTTGTGATTAAGCCTCTAGCAGTTTAGGTCTATCATATCCCCAACCCCATAACCCATGTCTGTCACTGTCAACCCACTCGACCTTTCTTATCCTGCTGCCACCACACCGCCGGTTCCCTTTTTCATGCCAAGGTGCAGCACATTTTTGAGGAATGCATACCGCACCCTGCATATGACGAATCCCCTTCAGTGGTTGCAGCGTCACTCTGATACCAAAGGCCTGGTGTCACATCAAAACCTGTTGAATTTGGGTCGGTTAGTAGTGCTGTGTGAGAAGAGTTTGGAACTTGAGGGAGACAGCAAGGTAGACTTTTGGGTGAAATGAGAAGGGATTCTAGCCCCTGCCCTCACCAATGCCTGACAAACGCCTCTATGCCCTGCCCTTATGGACAGAATTCTCAGCAGCCCACTGAGCAGAGCACCGGAGCATGATAGAGTGAGCTTTGAGGCATCCATAAGCCTGCCATCCAGCAAAGCTAAGCAAGGAAAAATGAGTGATTGTGGCCCCAAATTTCAAGTACCCCTAGCCTGAACCAAAGGTTCTTGCCTCCCATAACCCTTAGCTGCAATTTATGGTAATTAAGTGGAGTTTACAGTCTGCCACTTGCACCTCTTCTCTGACTTCGCAGATGCTTGCTTTGTTGCACATTGGATACAATGTATTGATGTGAGAGAGAGAGAAATTTGCTGGGTAAGGTGAGCTAGTGAAATGCGACCTGTATGCAAAAGCCAGTGTTGGGAGGGAATAGGACGAAATGTCCGAATAAAAATTACCGACCCCACCAAAAGACCTAAAACACACACCACGAAAAGTTCTAACTACCAAAAGTTCGAACTTTTCGTGGTATGTGTTTAGGTGTTTTGGTGGGGTCGGTATGAAAACGAAAAACATTTTTTTAAAGGCTGCGGGGGCCTGGTGGCATGTACCGCGCTCACTACAGTGAGCAGGTATTACAGGGGACACCCCCCAAGATACATGTGCCAGAAAAAAAGATATATATAAAGCCGGGGGCTGCATGGGTGTTCCCCTAACACTGGCTCACTATACCATACAGTATAGTGGGTGGGGGCTCTGGGGGACACCCCCGCAGCTAACCCGAGCAAAAGTTAAAAAAAGAAAGGAAAAAGGACCCTGCTGCATCAGTTCCCGATCACAAAAGTGAAAGGGAACCGGCGCTGCAGGGACACAGCGCGTCTCAAGGAAAGGTAAGTAGGCGGTGGGGGTGTGTTGGAGTGTGAGTGAGGGTGTGTGTATGAATCTGTGTGATTTGTAATGGAAATGTCTGCATGGAAAATGTACGAACATTTTGTATTGCGTACATTTCCCATGTGAACATTTCCGTCGCAGGTAATTTACCCCCACACAAATCACGTAGATCTGTTTGGAGTGAAGGGTTGCAGGTTGTTTTGCTTCATAAGGTCTACTCCCCCAACCCCCTGACTAACCGTCTCTCCTCCAGGATCACCTACCACCTTACACAACACACACAAACTCTCCCCCACAGATGGCCAACATAAGCCTAGCCGTGAGCACATCAACTCTACCCGAGCCACAACTAAGCTGCCCTCTTTAGCCCCGTCTTACTCTCCCACACCAGCGGCACCAGACCCAAAGCGCTACAGTCTATCAGATCTTGGGCTCTTCCCTCTGGATACGTACCACCTACATTTGATTTTGAATTAGGAACCAGGTACTTCAGAGTTGCACCCATCAAACCATAGGTTTTGCATCTGCCTTTTCGACTGTCCCACTAATGAACCTCAGCACCCCTTTTCTCTTACATAGCCAAGCGCAGTGACAAGCACTAAACAAGACCACTTACATGACATCATAACTATACAAAAGCCAACACTTTTGACTTTGTCAGTACTTGATATTGATAGGACTTAAGTGGAAGGAAGAGGTGCAAGGGCACACATGTATCTTTTTTTATTTTCATCAGTCTTGGTAATACCACCAAAAAGGAGCAGCTCAGTCAGAATTGCCAGGCCCTATCCCTTTGTCAAACTCTCAATGCTTCCCAGTGGACTGCTTCGTTCTCAGAGCTGGCGTTCATTGGCCCTCGCACCTCAGGGACGTCACCCCAAGCAGGCAAAGGCTACGTTACATGGACTCATCTGCCTCCTGTCGCATTCAATGCACGTCGCATCGGACGCACTGATGAGCCAGAAGACGCCGGACCTCAATGAGGAAGAACAACGTCCTTTGATAATTGGCAATGGCAAAGAACGTAGCACTGCTCCTCCGGGTGTTTTTGTCTTCCTGTTGCCTACCTATGCCTGCTAAAACCGGATTGCTTTTTCTTCTCTGCGGATTGGTTATCCTTTTTGTAACAGTTTCTGTTTTTCAGACTTTTGCCTTTTCCTTGTGGATTACTCATGTGCATTACCCCTCGAGTCTGACTGTTTGTCTGGAATTGTGTGTGTCTTTTGGACTAAGACTGTTTCCTGTCTGCTATTGAATTCTGGAGCTTGCCTTTTGGAACTGTGAACTGGTTCTCTACTTCCCTGGAGTTTCTCCTGTCCTGGTAAAGTGCTTCTGGGTAAGAAGTTAATTCATTTATTAATGTGTTAATCTGTTCTATTCCAGCCCGGAGATAGCTGTGGGTGGCTTTGCTCCCGACCTTGCTTGAGCACTCTGTACTTTGTGTGTTTTTGACTCACATGTGGTGCTCTTGGGAACAAGGTCTGTCGTGTATACGACACTTACCAGTTGGATCTTTACCTGATTCTGACAGATTGAGGAGCTTAAAATTGGTACGTGAAGGCAGGAGCGGATCCTCTGGCTGCCCTGTTACAGGCATGAGTGAACTGTGGGCAGACTTTACTGTCGCACATACCTCTATCCATCAACAGAGTGATGTCATTCAGAGCTCCCTGAGCTTATTACCACTGGATGAGGAAGGGGCTGCTACAGCACCCCCCTGATGCCACTTACCATCACTTCAGGACCCGATTATTCCTTCAGTGGTCCTGTCCACTCAGTTCCCCCTGGCACCACCACAAGGGGGTATGGGACCTAAAAGCATACCACACTTTTGTTAACCAATCTAAGCTACATTATTTATGTAGGCCCACTGCCTTCCCCAATGCTACCACCGAAGCAGCATTTGTACCGACGCACTTGGAAGGTACAGCTGCTCCTTGGGCTAACCCTCTGTTAGAGGCTAATGACCCGGTTTTGTATGACTTTGATAACCTGACGGCAGCTATGCACCTAGTCTCCAGTCTTTGGTACCCGTCATCTTGCCAACGCTACAGACAGAGTTACTAGACCTGATGCAAACAAAAACACCTTATTGGCCTACATTGGCCACCAAGATCACATGGCCAGAAAATAAAAAGGGCTGCATTCTTTTACAAGGGTCTGTCTGATTAAATGAAATATGCTTTGGGAGTGGCCCTGTTGATACCTTCAGCCTATGCCAAACTGGTACACCTGGTGTTACAAATTGATTCCCGAATGGCTGAGAGCAGAGGTCAGAAAAACATCCGGACATGCATGCAGCCTCGAAACTGAGGGCTCTAGCCCAAATGCAGAAGGCGTGGCTGAGCCAATGCAGATAGGACTAATAAGTGGCCCATTGACAAACAAAGATCGAGAAAGAAGATGCTTCTATAGCCTGTCTCTCTAATGAAATCATGTCCCAAAATACTATTCAGGAAACTGGGAAACGCTGTCTCTCGCTCAAAGAAGGGATCTGTTGGGCAAGTTACCCGAAGGAGCGTGCCATGTCGACCCAGCACACTCAGGTTACATGGAATGTTCAGTTCAGTCCAAACCATCCACATCAGCCATTGCCATGATTCGTTCCGGAGCCATGGGGAATTATATAGATATTGATTATGCTAAGAGACTGGGTCTTCCCATTATCTCCAAACTCCAACCCAAGTCAGTACGTGCGGTGGACAATTTCCTATAGAAAAAAGGCTTGCATTTGGACTAATTTGCATACCCTCAATGCATTGTTGATGTGGCTCAGAAATGGAGGTGAACTTCCAGCAACGGCTACTAGGTGGTGTTGTGGAATGTGTTATTTGACTCAAATGGACTATCCTACTTTCACATTTGTTAATGTTAATGTTATTGTTAAAGGATATTTGTACCGCGCATTATCACCACCGGAGTGGTCCCCTGGCGCTCTGGCGGCTCTGAAAGAGGGAGGGCGGAAGAGTTAGTGGGAGTAATCTGGAAAAGTGCAAGATAGTAGTGATTTGCTGTTGGCAGCCTCAGCCCGGTGGGTCCATTGGCTGGACCTGGGGTGTTTTATGGTCGGTAGTCGTTGTGTGCTGTTGTGCAAGTCTATGTGCAGTTTGTTTTGTTGTTGCAGTGTAGTGAAGTTTGTGCGGATTGCTGCATTTTAGGCTTGTGGTTGTGGTTGGTTAGAGTTTGAGAGGTGTATGTAGAGGGATGAAATTGTTAGTGGATTGGTTAGTTGGCATTGCTGTCCTTGCAATGATGTCTAGGTGTGATGCTTGCTATCATTCACTATACGATCGGAGTGTGGCGCTTGCTCCTTCCAATATTCTGTCTAGATGTGAGGCAGGTTAGTGACTGCGATTCCATTCCATTGTTGCACTTGTGATTATTCACAGTTTCATCTAAGTGTGGTACATGCTAAGAATCAAATTTTCGTCTAGATGTGATGTAAGCTGAAGTTAAGAGTTCCATCTAAGTGTGGTATATGCTAACATTCACATTTCTGTCTAGATGCGACGTAAGCCAAGGTTAAGAATTCCATATAAGTGTGGTATGCTACGATTCAAAATATCTGTCTCGATGCGACGCAAGCTAAGGTTAAGAATTCCATCTAAGTGTGGTACATGCTAAGATTCAAGATATTTGTCTAGATGCGACGCAAGCTAAGCTTAAGAATTCCACCATAACGTTCTTGGTCTATTGTATACATGCCCCAATGCTCCAACCACAGGGGCTGTCAGGAATGTACTGCAATGATGATCAAGGTGAAACTAGTTGTGCAGGTTTCTGATGTATCAAGCAGCACTATCCTCCAAACCAAAGACAATTTCCAGGAGAAAAAGAAATGCATTTGAGTATACCTACAATGAATTTGTGATGTAGCTGAGAACTGGAGGTGAACTTCCAGCAATGGCTACTAAGTGGCATTTTTAAATGTGCGGCTTGGCTCTATCTTACTTTCACATTTCAGGTGAAAGGTTTTTGTTCAAGCCTTTTTAAACAAACCATAACTTTCGTGGCATATGATCAATTAAAAAAATTTCGAGAATCCCAAACCAAGGCTTACTTTGTAAGTAGCAAATAACCCCAGCACTAAAATGCATAAGTCCTTCCTTTTTGTAGCATTGCACCCACTGAAAATCCATAGAAAACCCCATTGAAAACCCAATTGAAAACTTCACATTGCTAGTGTAATTTAGTCACCTTCCCATAGAGGAATCTGTGTTTAGCTTGTAACGTATTCCCTTTGGTAAACCTCTCAGTGTCTGTGTAAATCCTTAGCATATTTGTAAGTAAACCAATTAATTCCCCATTGAAATTCACAGTACATGTTGGTTAAAATTCTAAATGAACCCCCTTGTCCCTAGTGTCTTTCTTTTATAATTATAGTCATTAAAGTATTGCCTCAAAAGAATTAGTCTCTGTGTAACTGGAAAACGAATTTCCTGTGTATTGTGTGCATTACCCCACAAATTCCTATTTGCTTCTGTCCCATTGAAAACCCCAAACCGTAGTCCCGTTGAGAGCAATCCCTTTTGCCTACAAGTCTATCCGTCATGTATCTCTGTCCGTGTCAATGAAAACCGATTTGCCTATTCTAAGCTATACCCCTTCCCTGAGCTTCCCGTCATTGTAAATCCAGTGTAAAACGAATTTCCATTTGCCGTTTGTATTTTTCCCTTTACATTTGCTTTCTCCCCAAAATCGATTTTTCCTACTTTCTTGCATGTTGCCCTGGTGTGCTAGTAGTCTCTAAGCTTTCCTATCTCCTCAAGTGTAGCAACACGTCTTTCCTTTCATTCTGTCCCATAGCAGTTGTGAGTAGCCGCGTGAGTAATAATCAAAATCCAATTCTGCCGTTTTACTCCAAAAATGGGTTTTCACTTTCTTGCTGGCCTCCCATCCTGAGGTGGTGGGCTTTACCCAAAATCCGATATTCTCTCTCTATCCCTACTCCTTGCCACTGCCTTCCATTCAAAGGAATCAAGTTAGCTAATGTTTGGGAGTGAGTGTTGCAGGGGCGAGTGCTTAACCATTGTTGTTAATTGGTGTTATCTCTTTGTAAATTTGCTCTTTTTCTGTGTTGCTATTAAATATTGTGACAATTGTAAACAGTATATCGTGACTGAATTGTGTTGGAGATTAGTGCAATTGTGTACCACAACATTAGTGGCTGTCAAGTTGTTTGATTGTTCCTTTTCATTAAATAATAAATTAATAAATATCTTATTGATACACAGCGGGCCGATTCCTGGTCCATAGTGACACGGGGTGTTTGTGGAGGTTGGGTGCGAGACGGGTTGGAGCCCTACTCAAATAAAAGAACCTGTGGTTTATTAAAAGTAGAAAGCTCTTCATTGTATGTCACATTCATTGTCGGGGAAGGAGTCCCTGGCTGGAGTGTGCTGTGGAATAAAAACTGACACACTGGCCCCCTGCCAGGCACCCTTTTCACTGGCAGGGGGCCATCTCCATGTGGGGATCATCTCCATCTCACCTGGGGTGTGAGGGTGATGATCCCTGCATCGCTAATGAAAGGGGTGTCTGGCAGGGGATCGGCTCAGCGACACAATGAAAAGGCAAGGCTTTTTTTCTAAAGGCTGAAGCTCTCGCTTACATGCGAGAGCCTCAGGCTTTAGAAAACAAAGCCTTGGCTTCTACGAGCCTGGTGGGCTGGGGTTACCAGGTAACTTTAGAGAGCCCCGGCAGGGCCCCGTCGCAGAGGCAAATTTCAGTGGCTGCTGGGGCTCTGGCTCGGCTAGCCTGGCCCACTTAAAGCACTGGTCTCATTAAAAACATAGGTTTCTCTACAGTGCCCATCACATCACTTCTGCTGACTTCTCGGGGGTCAAAGTATGCACCATAAAGTTGCCCTTAACCTGTGTAAATTAAAAGCTGGTTCCCCAGCCATCACTCTATCTTGGATTTCTGTGTCGGAACTCAGTCACCATGTCCTAAGTCACTTTAATGAATGGTGATAACCACGCTCCATATCACTGTGGTAGGAATCCTATCAAATTACACTTTTTCCAGTTGATCCTCAACGCTCATGACCCACATGGAAGAAGAAAAAAAAGTCAGCCTGAATCTGCACCTCACTACAAGATTTTGCTTGTTTTTTTTTCTCTCCACAGCGCAGATAGGATACAGGAGGGCCATTACAAGAATATGAATGTTGAAAGATGATGTTTCACGTAAAGGCTGCACCTAAGCAGGTTTTAATCTGCATTGACTGACATCACCTTGGCAGGCGGTCAATGGTAATGTTAAAAAAAAAAGAAATGCTTCAACTGGACTTCTAGGAGGATTCCAACACTCACCACGTGACCCGTTCATTAAAAATAGTTAGAAAGTATGCGTAAAGCACCAGTTATTTAAGGAAAGTTTAAGGCCAAAGATACAAAAGGATTATATTAAAAGCATGACTAAATTGGACGGAATGGTTTCCACAAAAGTCCGTAGGTAACACTGTAAACCTCCAGGAGACTGGTGCAGACCCTGTAAGATCAGAGTGCAGATCCACGGGACTGATTTATGTGCAACTCCGAGCCCGGGCTCCTAAATCAACAGGCCGCCAGCGGGTGCTTTTGAAAGTGCAGGGGCAGCGTTTCCTCCCGGGCTGAAAGCAGCGAGTGAGGGAGGCTCTCAAGATAAACACAGGTGCCGCCAAAAACAGGCGCGCGGGGCTACCCCAGGCTCCCTCTCAGGAAGTTCGTTGTGCAGTCCCGCTCCCGAATGACGAACTAAACAGCACATGCGTCCAGAAAAGCCGCATTTAGCAACGGCTGTATCATAGACTCTTTCAATAAAACAGGGACTTATTTTTTTTCATTAACGAACATGTGTGTTAAGAAGGCGTATGGTATATCTTCCAAAGGGCACCAAGTATAACGTGGGTCTCCACAGCCAGTCCTAGCTTTTTAGCCAGTGACATGATTTTGTGTGATGCAATTTATCAGCAACAGGAAATGTGAACCACTAGTTCCAGGAAGGAAGGCACTGCAGTATAAAATAACCATTGCTAGCTGGTGGCTTTATTCATCACACGGGTACCAGTTTGCAGGCATGGGGCAGCATGATGTCAGAGCTGGTATCGGTTTCTTTGGGGTGCTTTTTTCAACGATATAAATTTCCCTGTTATTGTCTAACATTTTGTCAGTCTTTAACGCTTTCCAAGTTATGAGGGGACGGGGGTACCCCAAATTAAGAGCAATTAAGAGCAATCAGTTTGTGACCGTGACATGCCCGCTACATTTCAACTTCATAGGATAAACTTCATGAATCCTACAAAAAAAAAGTATTATACACCCCAGGTTTCCTTCTTTCTGGGCCCCATGTGAGGTGCAACAGAAGACGGGTCTCAGGCTTTCTCTAGATTGCATGCCTGTGTTCCCTCATCACCAGCCCATTCCAGGGTCGGACTGGGACAAGAAATAGGCCCAGTCACCCAAAAAAAAGTGGCCCACCCCTCGCCTCACGACCCTTGACCTCTGATGACATCCCCAGAAGTGATGTCATTTGACCCCACCCCAAAGTGCAAACCGGGAAGCAATGAAACACGACCTTTCACCCCTTGAAAAAATAGAAGTGGCATCAAATAGCATTGTACCTAAGTACATTTAATTACTGTGAATCCCAGCAGACGTCCAAGGCCAAATGATAATGTTATTGTATAGCACTTACGCTCTTTTTTAATATAACAAATATGCATACAATATCACCCAACCTGTGTTGGTACTCATTTATCGACCTAAGAAGGATGAAAGGCTTTTTGAAAAAAAAGAAGAAAAAAATAAAACATTGAAAAAAAAAAAAAAATTTTTTTCTTGCAAACCGGCCCAGGCATGGCCAGAAACCGGCCCACACTCCCCAGGGATGATTTCGGCCCGGTCACGGTCTGAAAGGCCGAGGAGCCATTCCGACCCTGGCCCATTCTACCTCAAGCAATCGTTTTTAGCTTTAGGCCTCCACAACTCCACCTGCTGCACCTGCCCCGTGGGGAACCTCAAAAGAAACAGAGTTGTGCTGGCATCCTCCCCTCTGTAAGGCCTTACAGGGATTACTGGATGGTTGGGGGACGGTAGGAAGGGGTTTGTGTGTATGCAAACGATACCAACTCCGCAAAAACATGCATAAATCCAATAAACGCTCCTGCAGGAACTGTGAATACAAAAACGTTGACTGCGTCTACCAATGTTGGTGGTCTTCTTCTGCAATTTCTTCACCTCTATGGCAGATCTGCATTACCTCTCTCTTCCAATTTACTGTGTTATGCGCAATCTCTCTGGGAGATCTAGTTCGATTCAGAATAAACTTAGTGGAGAGAGGGTGCAGGATTTTTCCCATCTCGCTATACCCTCAGGTGAAGAAAGGATAGCAGCTGCATGCACACCTCTGCAAGCACGTCACCTTCAGTCTACTTTTCGTCTAAACACTTTAAGGTAGCACAGAGCACTATGACAGGCATCTAGTAGGGTCAGCAATTTACATTCTAACAATCATCAGTCTCTCGTCATTGAGTCACAAGTCTCTTGTTGGTGCCAAAGTTCTTCAGAGGCACTGCCAGGACTTTCCTTGGACAGTCTCTCTCTTTTTGGGGACTCTCCAAGCAGAGCAGATGTATGATTTTAAACATTTAGTTTGGAAGCATAGATTGTGAACCCCCTCCCTGTCTTGCAGGGCGGCGCCCAGAGCACTCCATGAAGAGGAGGCCCCCTGTCCGGGCTTGTGCATGGTCCTTTGGCTGGAAAATCACAAGCTGCGTCTACTGCTGTTCACCATCTCTCTCCTAGAAGCCCCAAAAGCTCTCATCACATCCTCTGCCCACCCTTAAATAACTCCTTCCTAAAAAGGAGCCACCCCTGGGCTGGGCCACCACATCCAGCTTCTAGGACTCTCAGGTCTGCTCAGGCATTTCTCCATCGGAGGGGGCCAGCACACGCTCCAAATCTCCGAGCTGTTACCAGAGGATGTCCTCAGTCCTACCAGGGCAGAAAGCAAACCGGGAACACCGTCTGCTATGAGCTTGCCGGTGGTCCCGAGAATCCTTCTGTTACAGGCTCCTGCAAGACGATTACATGTGTAAAACATGTACTGAAGGCACACAGGCATAATTAGTGACCCCCCACAAAGGACAGTGACAACAGGGATTATGTTGTCAATAACTGGCGCCTAGATTGGCTAACCCACAAAATAAACCTCAAGAGACATGACTAAGCCAGTAAACTCCTATTTCCTGAACATCTCTGTGAACCGAACATGGAGGAATGCAGGGGAAGCCCAACGGAAGGGATGCCAGAAACCCCGATTGAAAGTATCCCAACCATACCCGCTCCACTGTTTTATGCCTACCCAGGGAATATTCTCCCCGACAAGCGGAACGACAAGACACAGGATAACAACTGGGCCGGACACGTTCCACGGCAACCGTCGGCTTCCTACCACACGGTTCCGTTCTCAGTACAGCAGAAACAATTAACGGACACCCATGAAGCAGAAACCTTTTCCCGGGTCCTCCACCAGCGCTCACCTTCCGTGTTTCGCAACAGTGTTCCAAGAGCCCCGGCTGTGCCGACTCGCGTGGAAGCAGGGCTTCCCCGCAGTTTCCCAGGCTTGACGTCCAAGGCAATGTGGCAGCCTTCGATACAAGAGGAAGGGGACGGGGCTTATGGGAATATTTATAGAGAATCAGGACAAGACCTCACTGATTGGTCCACCCAACTACAGCCCCTATATAAGGGTAAAACAAATGACGGGCGGTGCGTGTCTTTTCCATTCTCTTGTAGGACATCGAGAGAGAGAGAGAGAGAGAGCTGCACCCGAGACGCTCTGGGCATACAAGGACTAGCTGTCGTTTCGTGAAACCTCACCCTTACTACAGAAAGAAGAAGAAATCTTTCCTTGAACCTCGATATTGGTTTATTATTTCTCTGTATCCTGAATAAAGGTTTTTTTTTAAGTTCAACACTCCTGGCTGCCTGCCCTCTCCTTTACAATCTCATTTCAAATATTGTATGATGACCTATCATGGTTTATTTAAGCATGTCCTTTAGAGGAAATGCCCCATATAAGACTGCACAAATCGTGACCTTCCCAAGATATCAACTGGTTTATTTCAAAGAGCTCAAAAGAAGCTGGCAACACATTTCTTCCTAGACAAAACACAATAGTGATTAACAAGCATGATTCTTACCAAGAAGTCTCGCTGCCTTAATGCTAGCCTACCAATTGGTGGCTCACTGTTAGAACATGAAACAACATTCTATCGAAAATGTGACTGGCCCCTCCCTCCTGCAATTTAGAAAAGGGCTGGAGAAGCATCTCTTAAAAGAACAGCTCATGGCTTGATAATCGGCAGACTAGATCTGCATTGCCATCCTAACTTGCATTCCCAACCTTTATCCCCCACCCCAATAGCCTATTTATTTATTTTATTTATTTATTTCTAAAGCTCTTGAATGGGGCCCAAAGGCATAGAAGTGCTGGCACTAACTCACAAAAAACAAACAGGACAACCGGGATCAACAGCAGAAAAGAAATCATTCAAAAAGAATAGTTTTCAGTTTTTGTTTAAAAGTTAAAAGAGAGGAACAGGTCCTCAGATCAGGGGGAAGTGCATTCCAGAGCTGTGGGGATGCTACAGGGAAGCACCCTTCTTTCACCAGAGACAGTCTAGATTTAGGTGTTTGCAATAGTCCTGAGTTGTTAGATCTCAGAGTGCGCCTATCAGGAAGCCAGGCTAACTGATCAGAGAGATAAGTAGGGCTTTTCCATAAAGGGCGACATGGGAGATGCAGAGTCTGAAACACAATCCTTTGCCTAACAGGAAGCCAGTGTAGAGATCTCCTAGCTGCTGACACATGATCCATCCTTTGCAGACCCAGGACTCGCCTAACCGCATTGATTTAATCACAAAGGAACAAAGACTTATTTTTCTAACACAGAGTGACAAGGAAGGGCTAAACGACGCAGTAGAATGGGGTAAAATTTATTGACTTTATTGTGTTACTTATATAGTCATTCACAGTACCCCACATTCATCATTCCTTTTACTGATGGATTATACTGAGGATCATTTTTAATCCCCTCGCTTTAAAGAGTTCTAGAATTAATATTTCCAACCTACGCATATTATTTTGAGCACGGATATCGTTTTCGCATTAGGGGCGTTTTAATACTTTAACGTCGTGACTATCCGAGTAAAAGCATAGAGGCTTAGTCTACAGTTATAAGGCACCATGAACATTTAGCTAGCGTCATTGCATTAGCTACATTTTTGTATTTTACACTCACGCGGAGCCGACACAAACAAGGGACCACAGTCCCTATTTAAATCCCCACTCAAGATGGCGGCTGCCTATCTTTGAAGGAAAGAGGCTGAACTCAACCGGCTTCACCGAAGTCCCCTAAAAGACTCGCCCTACTGAGATACCAACTTCAGGTAAAACCTTTCTTCTTATTTTATAGACCGTGTTTACTCCTGTCCCCCTACAGAACAGAATCACAATAAGATTGAGGATTCGCGATGAACGCGGATAATTTACTAAAAAACAGATGCCGTGCATATAAACATCCCCATTTCTTTTTTGGCAGGTATCTACCAGACACTTTACTACATAGAAGCCTATCGTAGTTAACATAGCTCTACTTCAGCGTACACTAAAGAATACGGCGACTTATTATAACAAGCCACGGTAAGATTTTAAATTCATCGGTGGTTAACTTACCAGTTATCTTTTTCAAACAACCCAACCTTTGAAGACCCTAATGAGGTACTTCATTTGTTTTCTCTAACAGCTTATCCCAGCCGAACAAAAATTATTCTGAGGGCTGCAGAAAAAGCTTTTCCTAATTGACTGCTTTGTAAGGATTATAGAGCTACTATCATCCTAACCCTTCAGGTAAACACTCTGGGGGGAAGTTTGCTAATTAACGCATAACTAGTTTTACCGCCTTAAGGGTGACTTCTTCACTGTGTTCCCTTTTGTACGACCTCGCAGGACTAGTCTAAATTATTTGCAACCTTTATTTTTGCAGGATGTTTATACCTTAGTAAGGATTTCATCACTTACAGAAGCCTTAAATATGCCTAAACCAAGCCAGCTTCTGCATTAACGCCACAGAGGAGACACGCTAATTTATATCCTATGCCTCCTCTTGAGATTTTGCTCTAAATCGAGATAATAGCACTAATAGCTTCTCTCTTTTCTAATGTATTTTACCAACAGTTACAACCATCAGAAAATACGTCAGATTTGTCGTGTACACTTTCCACATCCAGCCAGAAGATTCTTCGGCTTAACAGATTCAAAGTTTAGATTGTGTTTTTTTTAAGCTTAGTGACTATACTCCTGATGAAAGTTCTGTATTAATTGACATCGAACAGAAACATGTCGAGACTGATGTTTAATGCTTATAACTGTTCTGTTATCCTAATCTAGCTATCTCCCGTTAAATTAGTTTGAAATATTTGAGCGCCAGGAAAATCGCCAAACGTTCAAGATAATTTATGTGAAATTGTCTGTCTGCAGCGATCACAGGTTCGAAAACCTGAAGATGATCTATCGTCGCGCCCCACCCGATAAGGGAGGAGTCCATCGTAATGGTCACCTGAGGGAAGGGCTCCTGAAAAGGCACACCCATCGACAGATTGCTGTAAGAAGACCACCAAAGGAGATCTGTCCTCATGTAGGGTGGAACTGGGATCATTTTGGTGCCCGGGTCCACCGCCAGGAGCCTGGAGCTCCGAAAAGCCAACTGTGCAAGTCGCATCTTGAGACGTGCCAGAGGGAGAGCAAGCATGCAGAAGCCTCTGGAACCACCAGGCGGACATGTTTTTCGACTGAATGAAGACCTGACACGTGGTTAACAGATCCCACATCCTGTCCACCGTCAAGTACACTCTGCAATCGATCGTGTTCCAACGGAAACCCAGGAATATCAGGTGCTGAGAAATCGTCATGGAGGATTTCCGCCAGTTCACCGATAGCCCAAGACAGAACAGGAGCTGAAGTAGAGACTGAAGATTGCTTGAGGCTTTCACTGGACAAGGACTGCGCAGAAGCAAGTCGTCCAAATATGGATACACATGAATACCCTGTAGCCTTATAAAAGTTGCAATGGCTGACATCATCTTTGTGAAGACATGCGGCGCAGAGCTGAGACCAAAAGGGAGCACTTTAAACTGATAGTGCTCCTCTCCCAGAGAGAATCGCAGATATTTCCGATGCGGCCTCGAAATCAGGATATGCATATAAGCATCCTGAAGGTCCACAACGCTGAGCCAGTCGCCTTTCTGAAGAGAGGACTTTATTTGGCAGGGCGTAATCATCTTGAATGTCTTTTGGGGAAGAGAAAGATTGAACTGGCAAAGGTCTAGAATGGTGCACAGGCCATCCTGGTAGGGTTTTGGCACAGTGAACAGACGAGAGTAGAAGCCCTCCCCTCGTTCCCCTAGGGGAACGGGTTCTATCGCTCTGAGATCAAGAAGTTTCTGGACCTCGGCCTTTAGGGAGGGCGTCCCCGACTGCTGAAAGGGAGGATTGAAGGGTGGGACAGCGGTGAGGGGCAAGCGGAAGCCCGCCCGAGCAATGGAAAAAACCCACTGGTCGCCGGTGATGGTTTGCCACGCCTCCAGATGAGATGAGATTCGTCCTCCCACCGGAGTCTCGTGCTAACGCCAAAAAATATAATTTTGCAGACTTTTCGGCGGAGAGACTACCTGTCCCTGAAGTGGAAATTGAAGACCGAGAGGAAAACTGACCTCTTTGCTGTCTCCGAGGGGAGTTACCTCTCGGCAGGTCAGACTTACGAGACCTGCGGTCCTAGAACCCTCTGAAGCTTGAGGAGGACCGAGGCTGGAAGCCAGATCTCTGAGCGTTGACTGGAGCCTTCACTAGCACCGACAGAGACTTGGCAGTTTGCGTGCTGGCCTTGGTCTTGGTGAGCTAGTCATCCATCGAAGAATGAAACAGCTCTTTGCCATCAAAAGGCAGGTCCAGAACTTTATCTTGGACCTCCTTTGAAAACTCTGTTGCATGAAGCCAAGCTTGACGAGAGGTGTTCACCCCCAGCATGAGGCCTCGAGCCGAAGTGTCGACATGGTGCACAGCGCCTCCAGCATATCCTGCGCCAACATCTTGGCATCTGACAGACTGCCCTTGAAGTCTTCCAATTTGTCTGCGGGAATGAACTCTTGGAAGTCAGGCAAATCTCTCTACAGTTTCATATTTGCAGCTGCAAAAATCAGCTCTGTGTTAGCCTGACGCAACTGCAGTGCCGAGTTAGCAAAAATCTTCTTGCCCAAGGAATCGAGCAATTTGTCCTCCGTGGACAGAACCTGGGCCGCAGCTGTGGAAGTCGCAGAAGCCAGCTTAGATTGCAGAGTGGCGGCCGCTACCACCGTCGAGGATGGAAGCGGACATGACGCCAAGGCTACTCCCTTGAAGGTGTGAAGCCTATAACAGGCGTACATTCTTTTATTTATGTGTAGCCCGTTGTGGGACTTATCCCAGACCTTGCAGACCTTGCAGCAGGTGCCTCAGGCACTGGTATGTCCAGGAGTGACATCATGTCCAGTACCCGGTCATGAAATGCTCTGACTGAGCAGGGCTGGTCTTCACTATCCTGATCTGCCAAGGGGTCTGCTAAAGCATCCGGGTCCCCCAACTGCGATGCGACAGGCGTCAGATTGACATCGCGCTCTGCTGAGCACTTGTCCACGGGTGACAAGGGAGGCAGAGGCGGAAGAGCCAGAGGAGGCCCGGGAAGCAAAGGAGGTGCTGCCGCCAGAGCAACAGGTGCAGTGACAGGAACTGTCGGGGCAGGCAATGGAGTCTGAGGGCAGATTTCTCTAAAGAGGCCCTTAAAGTACTCTCTCATGGGATCAGAGTGGATTAGACTCTGACATTTCCCAAAAAAGGCATCCTCTGCCGAGACATTAGGCGCTGGAGTGGGCAGAGGCCTCTCATGAGGATCATAACCCCACGAATACAGTGAAGAGAGCTGCCAAGTGGGCCCGCCACCCACCGGGTCTACATAGACCAATGGGGCAGATGTAGGAGGAAGCGAGACCGAATGTGGTAGTGGCATCCGAGCATGCCAGTCATACGAAGGGCAGAAAAGGGTTCACACTGTCTCGTGGAAAAGGTTGTCCACCAAAAAGAAGGTTCCCAGCACCCACCTACGATAGCGTGGGTGTGAGGGAAGAATCCAAAATGGCCACCGTAGACCACGCGGGAACGCCCGCCATTTTGTGAACATCTGAGGAGAACTGCGTCACATACGATGAGGCAGTTGACTCCACAGACTGGTCAAGGGATTTGACTGAGATTTTAGCCTTAACACAAGGAACCTCGGCAGAGCCGGTACTATGGGGCATTGGATGTTAACTGGACATCCTGTCCCTTAAATTAGCCTCCAAAGGAGGAACCTCAGCAAAGTCGGTAACAGAGGAGTTACGGTCGACAACCTCTCCCTGTGCCCCCTCAACAGAATCAGTAACACCGCAAGTGCAGGAAAGACAAGAAACCCACCTCGCAGACAAGTCCTTAACAGGCCTCTCAGTTCTGTTGGTACACACTTTAGCCTCGTGAAGAGGAACCTCGGAACAGAGTCCGGTCTTAATAGCTCCCCCGAGAGGGGCCTCGAACCGTGGTTCGGTACAGAAACGCTCAAGAGGCCTCAGGGAGCACCCCTGTCTCTGCGCGGGAAGCTCCTAACAAGGATATATCAGAGCGAACTCCGCATGACTAAGCTGGCTATTAACACCTGATTGGTGAACCTCAGATTGTGATCCGGTACAGGCAGGCCCCCCGCGGAAACCATCAGAGAAAACCCCAGTACGCCTATTAGGCCTGAGAGGCACCTCAGGGATAACCCCGGTAGTATAGCTTAGGAAGCCCTCCCGGACCTGGAAGACCCCGGTAAGGATTCCCCCAGCTGGGGTGCCCTGAACAGTAAAGAACTTACCGGGCGTCTCTTCTTTCCGTCAATGAAGAGTTGGAAATGCGATGGAGGAACCTTCTGGAAGATTTCCTCCCACCTACGAAGACGACGCTGAAGTGCCCGGACCGAAAGGGAGTCACAGAAGAAAAACAAGTCCCAACGGTGATCTGGTCCCAGACACTCCAAGCAGAGAGAATGGGGATCGACCCCTAGCGAAGCGACGCTCGCAAGAGGAACAAGCGGAAAATCCCAGACGCTCCGGCATAGACGGAGGACAACGCGACCGCAGAACCGGAGGAGGAGAGAACGACAACAGGAAAGAAAAAAGGTTTTCCCGGTGATGCTAGTGCGTCCAGCTCCGACCGTGCGGAAAAAAGGACTGAAGGGCGATGCGTGGCACGGAGCTAAGGAGGGCGGGGTTACGGCCACGTGCGGTACCCCGCGTAAAAAGAGAAGGACACATTTTCAATTTGATGCTTTTTTACAAATGTTCTCCGGTCCCGTCCCACAGGACGGAATGTCTCAAAAGTATGGAGGAAAGAGGACGGGACGTAGGTGTAGAACTATTACAAACAGTTGGAACCACCAGTGACATTCCCGCCAGTTACAGGGACTCACAATCACTGCATAGATGCATGTTGCGATACATTTGTTAAAAGAAAACACACAAAAAAGGGACAAAACACTAAACCAAAGCAAGATAATATAACAAACTTATAATAGTATAAAAACTTCCAATGCGCAGTAAAGTGACATGGTGCTATCCTAATGACTCAAGTTCACTACCCAATGCTATGTTTTTACAGCCTTTGTTATACCTTCCCTCCATCCCCCCACTAAGAGCTACAATAGTGTAAAAGAAGGCAGATTGTGAGGCCTGCGGTGTATATTTGGACAATCATTCAGTTGCACAAAACTAATAATTGGGTTCCACACCTCAAAGTATTTTAGCTTAAGGGAGGGCCCAATTTTTCCACGGCTGCTCTGAACCATATTCTCGACCGCTTTTACCTTATGTCTGGTGTTACATTTGTGTTCCAAATCCAGGCTATTGTGGCCCTGGCAGCCACTAACAATTGTGTGAGCAGTTTAGAGCTCATCGCTGTCAATTCATAGTGACCATCTGGATCCTCATTGTAACTGTGATTGTTTTAATATGCAATACTGTTTCCTTCCAATATGGCTGTATAAGGGAGCATGACCACCATATCGGGAAAAAGTATGTGCCCTGGGATTACCCACATCTGCAGCCATTAGGATAAGTTGCCGGGTTGATCATATGGATCCTTGATGGGGTAAAATACCAACGACACATCAACTTATTGCTGTTTTCTTTCAGCTGAACGCAATTGAATGCCCTTTGCGGCTCTGGTCCAAATAAACCATGCCATTTCGTCAATTAGAGACCCCAACTCTTCTTCCCATTTAGTCATGTACATATGGGGAGGATTAAACCGAATGGCATTGAGAATGTTATAAAGCGATGAGACCCTTCTTGCTGGGGGATCACTGATAAACAAGTCCTCATATTTCTTTGCTTCCCTATTAGCCCTCTGTGTAACTCTACTGCCTCTAACCCAATGTCTCAGTTGAATATGTCTGTACTTGGAAGTGTCTGTGAGGAGGAATGCCTGTTCACACTCATCACATGTTAGTGATCCCCCCCCCCTCTCGAATAGTTACATAGATGAGTAAGCCCCCTCCCAACCAATGATTATACTGCCAGGGCTGCCAGCCTGGTGCAAACTCTGGTTTTTAAAAAATTGGAGCGAGTGGTGAGGGGGGCATGGTTGTGGCATATTTTCATACTTCCCGATCCCAATCCCAATACATAATAGTTACTCTTGTGAATGGAAGTAACTTTTTGAGTCTTGTCTGGCCTTAGGAGAAAGCCAACACCATTCATGCATAGGGATCCCCAGTTTTGCTTGTTCTATTCTTGCCTATTGTTTCACATCTGGGTGGGCCCTACACTCTAGATTCTGGACTAATTGTGTAGGGTATAAATAGCTTTCCAGATCTAGAACCCCAAATCTCCCTCCCCGCCCCCCACTCTTTCCCTGGTGGCCAACATTGTGTACCGAGACACTCTGGGGAATCTTTTGGCTTAAATAAAATTAAGGACCTGTGCTTGTAAGTCTTGTATCATTTTCCATGGAACCTCTATCGGAAGAGCCTGCACCACAGACAGGAATCTCTGCAGAAGGCTAATTTTTACTGATTTTAACCTCCCCAGACAGGGCATTTCGGTATTGCCCCATCAAGCTAGGTCTTCCCTAAGATTCCTACAAACCTCTGGAATAGTCTTCTGAAATAATTGAAAAAGCAATGTTGTGAGGTATACGCCTAAACATTACAAGGAGTCCCTATTCTACTGAAAATCATATCTCCCCTATAGTGTATTAAACATTACAGATAGTTTGGAAATATTAAGTATATGCGATTTTGCGTGCTTTATCCTAAACCCTGAAGTCTTAGTAAATAAGTAGAGGAGAGATATTATATTTGGCAGTAGGACCTTGGAACTGTGCTTAAATAAAACAGGTAATCTGCATACAGTGCAATTTTTTGGGTGAAGTTGAGCTGATTCAATCCCCTCCATCGTGGTGCAGGAGTGACCCTTTGTGCAAGCTGCTCCTTCGACAGTGCAAACAGTAAGGGGGATAAGGAGGACCTCTGGTGGGTGCCTTAGATTAGCAGTATAGGGCCTGACTGCTGACTGTTAAGCTTTGTGGATGGATGAACAAAGTTAGCCAAAACCTTTTGGGTAAAATTAGGCCCAAAGTCAAACCTCTGCAATACCTTACGAAGGTACCCCCAGTTGATTCGATTGAATCCCTTTTTTCAGCGTCAATCAACAGTACTGCTAAGGTTCCCGTGCCTAGCCCACTCGATAATGTCAACCGCTCTCCTTTTATTGTCATGCGCTTGCCTGCCCGGAATAAACCCCATTTGATCTACAGGAATGATGCCTGGTTGGAGAGCTGCTAATAGATTGGCCAGCACTTTAGAATAGATCCGGGGATCATAGTTAAGCACTGTGATCGGCCTATAGAATTCACATTTAGCCAAATACTTCCTCTGCTAGCCAAGCAGGGTTAATACCAATGTAGCTATTGTAGGGGTAGTTGCTCCCATTGTCGCCAAACTATTGTATAGAATTAACAGCTGTGGCATCAAGAGTGACGCAAATTGTTTATAAAAGAGCGCAGAAAACACATCTGGGCCTGGTGTCTTGTTATTGGGAAGCATTTTTATAAACCAGGCTCTCTCATCTGCTGAGATCGGGGCTTCCAAATTTTCCCCATCTTGTGGTGATATTTGTGGGAGATTTGCCGCCTGAATAAACGCTTCCTGCTCAGTCTCATTCAACTGATCTGCCATGTACAGCTGTGAATAGTATTGTGTAAGAACTTGCATCTTTGCTAGTTCTGTTTCTTAAATTCGACCCTCCATAATCGCGTAGCCCTGGTATCGTGTTTTGTCATGCATGCTGGACGTGGTCCTACCTCCTACGCTTGTAGAACAGCTAGACCGTTCTATTCCAAATGGCGGTTGTTCGATACGTTGCCGGGAAAACGACGTTTGCACTTTTCACGTCGCTAACTTCACGTGTATTCTGCTTCGTCACGTGAACTACGGCATTACGTATTTAAGCAGCGTGGAAACTTCACTCGCTGCTTCTGATCGAATCATTTGGCGTTGTGTAGCTGAACCTCCGGTCTGCCTCCTTGCAGGTTACTACAGCTACTTTTTGGGCCTTCTATAGCGTGTTTTCCGCCACACGCTGATTCCTGGAGCTGTTTGGTTGCGTGTAAATCCACACGCGCACGCTATCTTCAAGCGCTGCTGGCCTGGGCTGCGTGAATCCTGTTCGCGTGTAAATCCACATGCGCACGCTATCTTCAAGCGCTGCTGGCCTGGACTGCGTGAATCCTGTTCGCATGTAAATCCACACGCGCAGGCTATCTTCAAGCGCTGCTGGACTGGACTGCGTGAATCCTGCTCGCGTGTAAATTCACACGCGCACGCTATCTTCAAGCGCTGCTGGCCTGGACTGCGTGAATCCTGTTCGCGTGTAAATCCACACGCGCACGCTATCTTCAAGAGCTGCTGGACTGGACTGCGTGAATCCTGCTCGCGTGTAAAATCCACACGCATATATTGTCTTCAAGCGCTGCTGGCCTGGACTGCGTGAATCCTAATCGCGTGTAAATCCACACGCACACGCTCTTTTCTTCGCGGCTGTACAGAACCGCATGAACTTTGTTTATACCTTAAAAGGAGCGCTATTTCCAACTCCTGCACCTGTGATATTAACAGGGGGATTGATTCATTTCTATACTTTACTCTACGTGGGAAAGAAGCTTTTCAAGGATAATTGGAAGGTGACAGTGAACAGTACTTTGGACGCTATCCTGTGGTGCATCAACCCGGTATCTAGCGTGAGCCTCGTTCCGTTCGGGATAAGTCTCCCTTACTAATCCTCCCTTCCTTGTCGTTGTTCTACCTTGGATTCCTCAAGAGACTCTGCTGGATTCATCTGCCTTAGACTCAAGGTCAGTGTGTGCATTCATGACATTTTCAATTCCATCATACCCAGGTTGGGGCAGTTATTCATGACACTTTATTTTGTTCTAGGCTGACTTCCTATACCTTACCCACGCCCTTTCCAGTGATCCATCGCTCTGCCTGTTTTACCAGTCAGAGAGTTGTATCATTTGGAAGGTCTTAACTTGACTTCACAACTATCAAAACGCGTGAACAGGGATCCGGAAGACCCTACCACCTGTATCCTTTTGAGTACCGTATCCTTTTCAGTTAATACTTTGGTGCTCTCTGACAGAATCAGAAGCCATGGAGGGTACGGATCCTTTAGCTGTTTTGACACAGTTGATCAGCGATTTGAGAAATGAAATGGTTACGGCACAGGACATGTTACGGCACCGTATGGACGTTATGCAAGACGCCATGCACGGTAGTCCTCAGGGAGCACAGGTTCCAACGGCCACTGCATCTGGATCGGGGACTATGACACCCCCACAGGAAACTATTAATGTGGTTATGCCCACTCAGTTTCCCTTGGCCCCTCCGGAACGGTTCACTGGTGATCCCAAAACCTATAGAACCTTCGTTAATCAGTGCCGACTCCATTTTCTTTGCCGTCCTACATCTTTTCCTGACCTAACCACAAAAGCAGCATTCGTGCTTTCCCATTTAGGGGGCACAGCTGCGGCTTGGGCTAACCCATTGTTGGAAACAAATAGCCCTTTGTTGTACGACTGTGACGATCTCTTGGCTGCTATGAGTAAAGTCTTTGACATGCGTTATGCTACTCAAGCCATGGATCTGGAGTTACTTAATCTACAACAAGGCAATCAGCCTCTTTTGCCTTACATTGCCCGGTTCAATCAACTAACAGGCGAAACTCAATGGCCTGACGGCAAGAAAACGGCTGTTTTCTACAAGGGTCTTTCAGAAGAACTGAAAGATGCCTTATCTACAGTTACGGTGGTTCCTACGGGATTCACAGAGTTGCTCGATTTGGTTTTACAAATCGATGCCCGAAGGAATGCTCGGAAAGGAGAGAAAAAGCCTTTCATGCAAGCCTCGGGGCGTTCAGAGACACCGGCAGTCCTCTCTAACGACCCCAAACCCATGCAGATTGGCGTCGTGAGAGGCCGGTTGTCCAATGCAGAACGAGAGAACCGAAGAAAGAACCATTTATGTATGTATTGCGGTTCATCTGAGCATTTATTGGCGACATGTCCTAAAAAACCCATCAAGCGTTCGGGAAACGCCAAAACTCGACAATAGCAGGAGTCCCTATGTCGAGTGTTTCATCGGACTCCAGTACCATTCCTAAACACGCACCCGTAATTGTTGAGGTGACGTTATGTTGTGGTGAACGAGAATTGGTTTCCAAGGCCATGGTTGATTCCGGAGCCACCAACAATTACATAGACATCACATATGCCAAGAACCGTTCCATACCCCTTGTAAACAAAAACAAACCTGAAACGGTTAATACCGTGGACGGATCTGTTTTGACTACTGGTATGGTAACCCAGGAGACGGTATCTGTTCAGATGACATTATCGAATAATCATTCGGAAGAAATCATCTTCGATGTCATAGCTGCTCCGCAGTACGAGATCATACTTGGTCTTGCATGGTTAACCCTTCATAATCCCGCCGTTGACTGGGTTTCGGGATTGCTCCAGTATCCTTCGATTCATTGCAATGAACATTGCTTTACCAGTCAGGAGGTGTCAAACAAGCAACACATATTAGCCTCTATGGTGGGAGCTTCAACTATCAGCGTGGTACATCAAAGCAACACTACCATACCATGCGAATACGCTGAGTATGCTGATGTCTTTGACAAGGGCCAGGCAGAACAATTGCCTCCCCATCGACAGTACGACTGTCCTATTGAATTGATTCCTGGTGCCAAAATCCCTACAGGTCGTTTATATTCACTGACCCCAAAAGAAGACATTGTGTTGAAAGAATACATTGACAAAGCTTTAGCGATGGGTTTCATACGGCCATCACAATCACCTGCTGCGTCTCCTCTATTCTTTGTTCTGAAGAAAGAGGGAGATCTAAGGCCTTGTATTGATTACAGGGCACTTAACGACATCACCATAAAAAACCAATATCCTTTACCACTGATAAACGTTTTATTGGATCAATTAGGTACTTCCAGTTACTTCACCAAATTGGACTTGCGAGGAGCATACAATTTAGTTCGCATTCGTGAAGGCGACGAATGGAAGACCGCTTTCAAGACACAGTATGGTCTTTACGAGTATTTGGTGGTGCCTTTTGGTCTGTGCAACTCTCCCGCCACTTTTCAATTCTTCATGAATGATATATTCAGGGACATAATGGACCAGTTTGTGGTGATTTATCTGGATGACATTCTGATCTATTCGTCATCTTTTTCGGAACACGTCAAACACGTTTCTACAGTCCTACAAAGACTCAGGGAGAACCTTCTTTATGTGAAAGCCGAGAAATGCGTCTTACATTCACAGGAAGTGGGATTCCTGGGCTATGACATTACCAAACTAGGTGCTCGAATGAGCCGTTCCAAGGTGAAGGCCATATTGAATTGGCCGGTTCCGCACAATGTCAAGTCATTACAGTCTTTCTTAGGCTTTGCAAATTTTTAACGCAGATTTATTCATTCCTTCTCCAAAACAGTAGCTCCTTTGACGGCCTTAACTAGTTCTAAAGTTCCTTTCTGTTGGAACCCAAATGCCCAAGCATCATTCGAAAAGTTGAAAGAAGCATTTACCACTGCACCCGTGCTTCAACATCCAGATCCAGATCGCCAGTTTATCGTTGAAGCGGATGCATCCAGTGTCGCTACTGGAGCGGTACTCTCACAAGTTTGCACAGAAACCAAGGAGGAGCACCCAGCGGCTTTCTTCTCTCGCAAACTTACCCCATATGAACGAAACTACACCGTCACTGAGCGGGAACTGCTGGCTATCAAGGATGCCTTCCGAGAATGGCGTCATCATCTTCTTGGGGCCAAACATCAGGTGTTAGTGTACTCTGACCATAGAAATCTTCAAGCATTCAAATCCATGAGATGCCTTACGGCCCGACAGGCCAGATGGCATGTCTTTTTTGCCCAATACGATTTCCAGGTCACATATCGTCCTGCCCGAGAACACGTTAAGTCGGACGCGTTGTCCCGTATGAGTGAAGAGGCGAAGGAAGAAGCACGAGTACAGAATCAGTTGTTGGCAGATCATGTAATATGTAGTTGTTCTGTTCAACCATCCTTAAAAACCGAAGTACAAGAGTGGGTAAAAAATCATCCACAAGTTATCCAGGATATGAAAATGGAAGTACATAAGGGTTTACCATTCACACAAGGAGTGCTCTACCTACCGACGTCTTCAACGCGGAATAAAGCCCTCAAGTGGAATCATGATTCCTTGATCGCAGCCCATCCTGGACGGAAGAAAACACTAGAACTACTCAAAAGATGGTGCTGGTGGCCGTCCATGTCAAAAGATGTTATAGATCACGTATCAACTTGTTCTGTATGCATCCAATGTAAAAACACTCCTGGTAAACCAGTGGGCTTACTCCAGTCCCTACCTGTCCCTAACAAACCATGGGACATGATATCTATGGACTTTGTGGTAGAACTCCCACCAAACCAGGAGTACGATACCATATGGGTTGTAGTGGATTATTTCACTAAATTGGCTCTTTATATTCCCTGTATTGGTTTACCAACCGCTGCTGTTCTGACTGACCTATTCATCCGACATGTATTTCGTTTCTTTGGTCTACCGTCAGTAATCATTACGGACAGGGGCTCACAGTTTGCTTCACGCTTTTGGAGAGCACTAACCTCTGCATTACTGATTGATGATAGAATGTCCAGTGCTTATCACCCTCAAACTGATGGACAGACCGAAAGAGTCAACTGCACTATGGAACAATATCTGCGGTGTCTGTGTCTGCAGTACCAATCGGATTGGCTCACGGTCCTGCCGGCAGCTGAATTCGCCTATAACAACTCCTATCATAGTGCCATAGGCACTTCACCGTTCTATGCGCTTTATGGACAGCACCCCCGATCAATACCTTTGGATTCCAGCTTGTCTTTGGATACTCCTGCCGCAGGCCGTACCTTTCGTGATCTGAAGATATTACAGAGAAAAGTGAAGCAGCAATTAGAGCAGGCTAAAAGACGCGACAAGTTCTATGCCGATGCTCATAGAATACCTGCACCCGTCTACAAGGCTGGTATGAAAGTATGGCTGTCCACTAAGAACTTGAGAATTCCAGGCAAAAAGAAATTATTGCCTAAATACACTGGTCCGTATGTAGTGCTCCAAGTAATTAATCCGGCTGCTGTCCGTCTGGCTTTGCCACAACAATGGCGAGTGCATCCCGTATTCCACGTGCCACTCATTAAGCCATGTTCTGAAGCTACTAGATTGCCTGTCCGGCCTGTTGCTATTTCTGTGCGGGGTTCAGATGAATACGAAGTACAGGACATACTGGATATGAGACTACGTTCTGGTAGGCCGTTTTATCTGGTGGACTGGAAGGGCTATGGTCCCGAAGATAGGTCTTGGGAACCTCTTTCTAATATTCATGCTCCTGCTTTATTGAAGCGTTTTCACACGAGAAGGGGAGAGGTTGCCCCTTTGAGGGATGGCACTGTCATGCATGCTGGACGTGGTCCTACCTCCTACGCTCGTAGAACAGCTAGACCGTTCTATTCCAAATGGCGGTTGTTCGATACGTTGCCGGGAAAACGACGTTTGCACTTTTCACGTCGCTAACTTCACGTGTATTCTGCTTCGTCACGTGAACTACAGCATTACGTATTTAAGCAGCGTGGAAACTTCACTCGCTGCTTCTGATCGAATCATTTGGCGTTGTGTAGCTGAACCTCCGGTCTGCCTCCTTGCAGGTTACTACAGCTACTTTTTGGGCCTTCTATAGCGTGTTTTCCGCCACACGCTGATTCCTGGAGCTGTTTGGTTGCGTGTAAATCCACACGCGCACGCTATCTTCAAGCGCTGCTCGCCTGGGCTGCGTGAATCCTGTTCACGTGTAAATCCACACGCACACGCTATCTTCAAGCGCTGCTGGCCTGGACTGCGTGAATCCTGTTCGCGTGTAAATCCACACGCGCACGCTATCTTCAAGCGCTGCTGGACTGGACTGCGTGAATCCTGCTCGCGTGTAAATCCACACGCGCACGCTATCTTCAAGCGCTGCTGGCCTGGACTGCGTGAATCCTGTTCGCGTGTAAATCCAAACGCGCACGCTATCTTCAAGCGCTGCTGGACTGGACTGCGTGAATCCTGCTCGCGTGTAAATCCACACGCGCACGCTATCTTCAAGCGCTGCTGGCCTGGACTGCATGAATCCTGCTCGCGTGTAAATACACACGCGCACACTATCTTCAAGCGCTGCTGGCCTGGACTGCGTGAATCCTGCTCGCGTGTAAAATCCACACGCATATATTGTCTTCAAGCGCTGCTGGCCTGGACTGCGTGAATCCTAATCGCGTGTAAATCCACACGCACACGCTCTTTTCTTCGCGGCTGTACAGAACCGCGTGAACTTTGTTTATACCTTAAAAGGAGCGCTATTTCCAACTCCTGCACCTGTGATATTAATAGGGGGATTGATTCATTTCTATACTTTACTCTACGTGGGAAAGAAGCTTTTCAAGGATAATTGGAAGGTGACAGTGAACAGTACTTTGGACGCTATCCTGTGGTGCATCAACCCGGTATCTAGCGTGAGCCTCGTTCCGTTCGGGATAAGTCTCCCTTACTAATCCTCCCTTCCTTGTCGTTTGTTCTACCTTGGATTCCTCAAGAGACTCTGCTGGATTCATCTGCCTTAGACTCAAGGTCAGTGTGTGCATTCATGACATTTTCTATTCCATCATACCCAGGTTGGGGCAGTTATTCATGACACTTTATTTTGTTCTAGGCTGACTTCCTATACCTTACCCACGCCCTTTCCAGTGATCCATCGCTCTGCCTGTTTTACCAGTCAGAGAGTTGTATCATTTGGAAGGTCTTAACTTGACTTCACAACTATCAAAACGCGTGAACAGGGATCCGGAAGACCCTACCACCTGTATCCTTTTGAGTACCGTATCCTTTTCAGTTAATACTTTGGTGCTCTCTGACAGTTTCTAGTGCTTTGGGCTTTCAGTTTATAAGCTAGTTGCTGTGAGGCTTTATTACAGGTCCTAAAGTAGCATTGCATAGTCTTCAGTAGATTATGAGAGATATCAGAGGCCCATGTAGCCTTCATTTCTACTCTGGCAGTTTGTAGTTGCCAGTAAAGCTTGCGTGAGCCCCGGCTTTATATTGTGCCTAAAGTGCATGAACCCGCCTCTCAATTTCCTTCCTCTTCACCATTAAAACCTTTTTCCTCATCAAAGTCAAGCTGATAAGCTCTCCTCTAATAGGTTTAAAGGCTTCCCAGACCAATGAGGTTGAGGTTTCTGCATTAATATCATCCTGGAAGTACTGGGAGATTGTGTTGAATATTGTTGAATGATAGGTTTCATCTATAAGGAGGGAGCCATTCACTCTCCATAATGTGAATCTTCGTAACCTGCTGGCTATTTAGGTCTAACTGCACTGTAATCGGAGAGTGGTCCAAAACTGTGGCGAGTTCTATTGTGGAGGTAGAGATTAAAAGCATTAATGTATGTGAGGTTAGAAAGTAATCTAGTCTGGAATAACTGCAATGTAT
Organism: Ambystoma mexicanum; assembly: GCF_040938575.1. Lineage (NCBI taxonomy): Eukaryota > Metazoa > Chordata > Amphibia > Caudata > Ambystomatidae > Ambystoma > Ambystoma mexicanum. The sequence goes on from NC_090935.1 coordinate 1,436,609,692, forward strand.
ATGTGAGAAATTTGGGCAGTCCCTCGTGTGCGACTTCAAATTACTCCATGCATCAATTAGGTCTCGGTCTACGATAGCTCTTTGGAGGGATGAGAGAGGGTCCCCAGGCCGGAATCTATCCAGAACTGCATTCAATGCTACATTCAGGTCACCCCCGATGATTAAGTCGCCCACTTGGAATTGGCCTATACGTGGGAATATTCTGGCATAAACGCTCTGCTGTTGCTGATTGGGGACATAAATCGAGAAGATAGATAAGCCTGTCCCCGCATAGCATATATTAATTCCGGCAAATCTCCCTTGGTTATTGCTAACCTCTGCCACCTTCTTAAAGTTAACTGTTTTGTTCACCAGAGTAGTCACCCATCCCATTTTAACATGGGCAGACACAAAATATTGGTGTGGGAACTGGCTCGACTTCAGGTGTGCCCAGTAGGGTTTGAGGAGATGAGTTTCTTGGGGCAGTGCTATGTCCGCCCCCAGTTCCATAACCTTTGTAAGAATACTCTTCCTCATAATAGGGGAGTGCAAGCCCTGAACATTCAGGAAACTAATGTTTCCTGCATTTTCAGGAAAGATTCAGGATCGCCATTCATTTCCAACTCAAAAAGAATGCAGAGGAGATGGCTCCCCACGCCTTAGTTATCCCATATTCCAGTCCTGAGCTTGTTCCTAACATGGGACCTGCTTCGTAGGTTTAATGGTTGAGAAATTGACTTAGCTTTCTGTGTGGAAGAACTCGATTAGTGTCAATAATACCCATGTGATGTACACAAATTTTAAAAAATGAACAATGCCTTGGTACATGAAAAAGTAAATAAACCAAATAAACCCTGTAATGGGGAATCATTAGGTACCGTACCGAGTATAGGATGCATGCACCCAATGCATCTGCAATCATCTATATCTAGCTACTATATATGCAACCTCGGCTAGGCTGACCTAAACTCTAATTCTTCATTTTCATACAACTACTTGTAACATTGAGACTGATTTGTTCTGTTCATCCCTCTGCCGCCCCCACCCCTCAAGTTACCAATGATGAGTCCAAACTCCTCTCTCTTCTGTCTAGTGAGGGTCTTCTGAGATTCTTGCAACTTGCCCGTCTGGAGCCAGTCCGAGCACAACTCGATTGTGAGCCCGCAGTGTCTGTCTGTTCTGGCATCTGGATCGCCGATCTTGGAATCTTAAGCATGGCCACAGCCGCTTGAAGGGAGGCAAATTGGTGTTGCACGTCCATGTAGATGAACCTTAATCTGAAGAGGTATCCCCACCAGTAGGTGATCCCTTTCTGCTAAGTGGATTCATTTGTCGGCACTTCCATATGGTGGCTAGGGCCAAATCTTTAAAAAGATAATGGTGGTGCCTCTAAATGGAATTCCATTTTGTGATGTCGCTTTTTGGAGTATCAGCTTCTGGGATTTGAAGAAGTGCAATCTGGAAAGCACATCTGGCAGGAGACCATTCCGCTGCTGGAAGTTGGTGAATATTCTGTGTGTGCGATCCAAAGTTAGGCCAGCCCCTGACTCGTCCCCTAAGATTTCTGCAAATAAAGCTCTTACTTAACCCTCCAGCTCCCGATTGTTATCTCTTTTGGGACCCCTCAAAGCCTAATGTTTCTTTGTGACCTGTTCTCGCTGACTTCGTCTTTCTTCTACGAACTTGTGAAGATTTTCCAACTCACTGGCCCTCTGCTCCAGAGTAGATTGGTTATTTGCTTGCTCGCAAAACCCTGTTTACAGTTCTCCCAGTCTTTTGTCCGCCGCCTGAACATTTTGACTGAGTTCCTGAAAGGAGCCCTTTAATTCTTGCAGCCATGTTGCGTTGTAAAGATTGCAGCAGCTTGGCTATATCTCCTTTAGTCACTGGCTGAGAGTCTGACTCTTGCCCTGAGAAAGTTGATGCAGTCAATGTCGAAGGCAAGGCAGAGGCCCCCACAGCGGGGTGCAGCATATCTTTGATAGAGGAGGATTTTATCCCCTTTGTCTTCGAAGGGCTCATGTCTGGTGACGTTAGTATCGATTTCGCCTTAGGAAAATGTAAGTATCTTAAGGGGATTGGGGGGGAAGAGTCCAGTGTGGTTTGTTGCAGCCGTGCAGGGGTCTTATCTCCCCTTTCTTTTTCCCACCCTAAGGGATCTTCACCACTATACGGGTAGTAGTGACGGAAGGCAGGATGGGGGCGGCGAGCCTCTCTTCGCAGCCCGACAACAGTCTCCCGTTCTCCACCCCAAACCTCTACCAGGGGCCAAATGCTGCTGCATGTTAAACATGCGCTATATACGTCTTCTTACCACGCTATTGCATTGTGGGTGACCTTCGGACAGCACCTGGTAGAGACCTACTAGGTGCTGCCCGATGGTCACCAGTTTGGATGCCTGGATTACTGGCAGTGACTTGGCCTGGCATTTGTCTCAACACGAAGGACCCCGGGAGCGCTTGCCCCAACTTTCTCTGCTCCCTCCTGCAGGTCCGGGTCCAGCAGCCACTGGGCACAGTGCACACGGGTCCCGCCCCGGGACCGAAGCGTCGGACCACCTACCGCCTGTCCGCTACCCTGGCATGCATCCATGGTTCTGATGTTCGTGAAGGGGCTTGATGAGCCCCACTCCGCAGGCTTCCCCGCCGCCTTACCTCTACCAGCACCTCAAAGTCCCTGCAGGTCAGCCATCTTGGATTCTCTGATGAGCGACTCTGGCTCAGCAAAACCACCAAACCACTGGGGCTCAGGCCAGAAAGAAGGCACCATGACGTGCTGCACACTTCCAATGCACTTCATGTTAGTTTGCGCTTCTTTACACAGCTATTGCCGTGCCAAGGTTCAACGGTTAGCTCTGCAGTGCAGTGGAGCTCTGGAGAATCTTCATCGGGCTCCTGTCAGGCCACACCACTACCAGATCATTGTTTTAATACTACCAAAGAAGTCATCGAAAAACAGCACTTTATATTCTGGTTAAGGGTGCAAGCATATTCTGTCTAATACAATATGCATGATGTCTATAACATTAGCATATATTTTTTCAGCCGAGACTCCGAATATTAGCATTACCTTTGCTCAGACTGAAGGAACTTCAGCCTTTTGGAGGAAGGCATCCTCACCTAATTGCCACTCAGCCTTTTTGTAGATGGTGCTTCTTACACATACTTGCAACAAGCACACCTACAACAGCTGATAGGATATGCACTGGATCAAAAAAGGTGGAGTATTGGCAAAGAAAGAAGGAGACAGAAGCCAGAGAAGAGCTGAAGTTGTTGATCTGCTGGCAGCAGCAACCAATACCACAGAGGGGCACGGAGTACTCCTGCAAGCTATACTTGCGTATTGTTACAGATTTTAAAAGATGTATATGAGCTGGGTTTCATGGAGTGAAATCCTTGCTGTGAATCAACAGAGTGCTGCATAACAAAGGGGTACAGTAATAGGGTACAATATGATGGATACAATTTGAAGTATAGATTCTTAAGGGTACACTTGGAAGGGCAGTGAAATGGGAATGCAGGGGGTTACAAGCAGGCGATACAGATTAGGGGAGCAAGGGGGACCCATTCTTCATTCCTTTGTTGATGGATCTACGGCTACAGGGTGCTGCTGTGGAAGATGTAATCCTGTGGGTATCACACAATCAGACCTTCCTAACTGCTCTGTTGAGCCCATGGGTCTGCATCAACGATCTACTCCTTTGACTCTTCTGCTATGAGAGAGGAAGTGTGCTTACTTTGAATCTCAGAGAAGACGTCAAGGGGGCAAGTCATTAAGCAACTCCTTCCAAAAGTAACCACCATTTCCTATGCTAATCTACCCAGAAGACCCAAAGAAGGCAAGTCATTAAGCAAAACGGCCTATATTTTCCCCGCTTTGTTCTAGGCTTGTGTTTACCACCTGTAGAAAGCAAGACTGAATAAGAATGTTCTGGGTTTTGCTCCGGGATTCTCCACTTCTGGTTACAATCACTGCCTTTGATACATTTGATGGGATATAATAGGGAACAAATAGGGCTGGGTAGGCAAGACTAAAAAAACTGAAGAAGGCGACTGCCGACGTGGGCCAGAGGAAGGGGGCTCAATTTGAAGATTTCAGGGACGGGGGTCAGGGGCGACACGGGGTGGGGGGGGCTGGTGAAAGACTGCTCGAGTTGCCAACTTGGACAGGCAAGGTAACAAACCCTCACAGCTCAGTATAGTGACAAACTACATCAACATATGCCTCACAGTTGTGTTTCCACAAGAAATACAGTGGAAAACAATGTATAAAATACAGCTGTCACTCCAGACAGGCCGCACAACATGTGGACCGACTGACTCCCTAAACCAGGTGAAGCCACAACAGTTTCAGCAGTTTTTATGCAGCAGAAACAGCAGAAAGCAACTGAAAACTCACACTTACTCACTCCACTCCAGGAACAGAAGAAAGTTGCAAATATCACAAAAAGATACAGGTGTCATAAAACGTTCATAAATCAAATCATTGCATGGCCTAATACAATATAGTGTAGCATGCCACAGTGAAGAAAGCACTGCACCTGGGATGATGGGGAGAGGGACCAAGCATCCATCTGTGTTTTCTTTGCTGTCTCTCTCTCTCTCTCTCTCTCTCTCTCTCTTCCCCTCTCTGATACATTACACACTTTGTTCAACAAGCATCAAAGACTGGCCACAAATCCGCAGATGCACCACCTAATGAGAAGAAAGATTGAGTGAGGAAGTGAGGACGCTAGTGATGACAGAGATGAGGATTGGCAGCATTTTCCCCAGGGCCAAGGCTCTGTTCTTGGGAGAAGCACAGAGTTACAGATTTGCTGCACTGGCAATGTTATGTTATGTTACTCAGAATTATAATGCGCACTTACACCCGAAGGCATCTTGGCACAAGGATGGTCACAGTGTCATGGGATTTAGACGGAACTGGTCATTCTGGCACCGTTGGCGCGGGATGCATTTGAGCAGTGTACACCCTACCAAGATGGCGGCTTGGGCTTCGAGGATCGGTGCAGTCTTGCGGTTGTCGAGTCGAAACTCGGCTCCTCCCCTTTTTCAGGAATCAGTACTTCCAGACCCTGAACCAGGACCAAAGTGCGTTGCTACGAATTTCTCCAGCTACGCTTCCAACTCCAATTCTCCCGCTCTCGAACCTCCGAGATTATCGGAGCTTAGTCCGTGCAAAACCCACTCAACTCTTCCACAGCATACGTGCCTACAACTCCCCCAGGACTACAACTCCCAACTACCCTTGCAATACACTAAGCAGAAACTAACAGAGCTACACTTCAGTGACGTTTGTTGCTCAGTAGGTGCTAATTCTACACAGCGCTAATCGGGTCATGAGACTCCTCTTCTCCTAATTCCTATTTTTCTTTCTTAAGTACAACCCTCTCGTTACACATAAAACTCTGCTTACCACCAATCAAGTTGGAATCTTCCTCGTCTGCATACAGCCTTTGTCCGATTAGAACTCTAATATTCAGACTCCCAGGTACTGTTGGCAATTCCATTTCTCTCTTCTTTCTTCACTACCTTTCCCTGAAATCTCCTTTAACACAATTCCTTTCCATTGGCAGCCGCCTTCGAATACCTGAAAACAGCATCTGCAGCTTCTATCCATTCGGGTTACGTCAGCAGGCCGGGAACACATCGCTCCCCAGCCACACAGGGTTTTTCCCCCATGAGGGTTTCCCTGACACCTTCACTCCCCGCCTGTTCCACTGGGCGGGGAAGTGAGGGGTTAGGTGAGTTCTCGCTCTCCTCGTAGGATTTCCGAAGACAAGGTAGGGATTGCACTATTGATTCATGGTTCAGCCTGTACCGAGTGTATCACAGCCCTTGCTACTAGATATATATCTAAGTCTTTCTAAGGGAAAAAAACTTGAGAGATAACACACAGTAGTTTAACATCAATTTTATGGGACTAATGAAAAAGCAGAGTTTAACAAGTGACGGAAGTGCAGGTGGTTCGTGGTCAGCCACAAAGTTAAAGGGAGACCATTCCATAACATACTAGCAGCCACCGAAAAGGCTTGACTGCCCACTCTTTGAAGATGAAATCGGGGACAACGACCAGACAGTCACTGCTTGACTGAAGAGGACAGCACAGAATATAAGGAGTGCATTTATCCCACAAGAAATCGGCACCAGCCTGGTAGTATGCCCCGTCAACAAGACAGAGATTTAAAGACTATTCTTTGTTTCGCCAGGAGCCAGTGCAAAGAACGTAGCACTGGGCTAATGTGGGAACCATAAGGGGTGGCTGTGGCTGTCCGAGCAGCCAGTTTCTGCAGCAGTTGCAGGCGATGGATTAGGCCCAAGGGCTGGGCCTGGTAGAGAGCATTACAATAGTGTAGCCTGCTGGAAATAGGAGAAGCCACAATTGGAGAGCGAAGAGAAGGAGGAAGAACGGGCAGGATGTTCCGAAGGACCCCGAGTAAGAAGTGGCCAGTCTGACAGTGCATTCAACTGTGACAGAGACGCAGAGAGACAGACACCAATATTTTTAACTAACATCACTGGAATAGGAAAGTCACACAGTGAGGATGGCCAGATCGCTGAGGACCAAGGACAGGGTTCAAAGGAGGCGCCCACCACCAGGACTTCAGTCTTGTGCCTGTTGAGTTTGAGCCAATTGGCACCCATCCACTTCCCCACGGCTGCCAGGCAGTCACACAGATGGGACGACACCTCCTCCCAGTCCCGATCTAAATGGCAGGCAGTGTGATGAGATTGGGGACTCATCCCACTGAGGCAAGTCCTTCCACATCCTTGGGACAAGATGAGTACCTATGACCATACAAGGGGAGAACAGCAGCTGCGATGGCACCAACACATGTGACTAATATGACGAGTCCCGTCTGTTTCAGTTTTGATATTTGGGCAGATTCCCTGTATTGCTGAGATTTGGGGCTCATTATAGGTTAGGCCACTGCATCCTGTTACCTATTTAGACCCTTTGGTCGCTCGCTACTGCACCCTGTGACCTATTCAAGACCCTTTGGTCGCTTGCCTTGCACGGTGCTAACTACTCTAAGTCATGCATTTTAGTTCATATTGTGAATCTTGAATCTAGGTGAACCTATCTGCACTCTGCACACTTAGATTATACTACTACTAAGCACCAGACTACTACAGGCCAACCTGCCAACAAACTCTGTTATGACATCTCTCATGTCTGACACACCTATAGGCTACTTAGCTATACTCTGTACACTTTCTGCCTAAGCCATTATGGTAGCCCCTCACCACAATCTGCCTACAGAAAGGGAACCAACCAGAAAGAAATACACACTGTTACCACCCAAACTGCCTGCTCTCTGTACACAGATCCAACTGGATCAGGCTTGTCCTAGCGGACTAAGGAACCTTAGACTAGGCACTAGACTTCCCAAATCACCAAGTGCACATCCACCTCTCAGCCACCCTAAGAAGGAGCTCATACACACCAGGCGAAACACGCACCAAAGGAAACCTAGCTACAATCAAATCCCTTGTACCAAATCCTATGAAACTTTGCCCAACAAGGTCCACATTAGCAATAAAACTAAAATAGCACAAAACCTCAAGGGAGGTCTCATCAACGCTAGATCTCTAATAGCCCACGCCTCTGAAATTGCTGACATCACCTGTAACCAACTCGACTTCCTAGCAGTTACTGAAACATGGCTACACAAAGCCGCTGGCCCTGCCCTTATGATAGACGTACCCCCAAACTTTACCATCTTCAGAAAAGACAGGGAAACTTCCAAAGGAGGAGGCATAGCTCTTATCTGCAGAGCCAACCTCACCATCAAAAAAATAGACAGCATCACTATGCCATCAGCTGAACTACTCTCCCTAAAACTAGAAATCTCTGCCTCACGTACTATCAGGGTACACCTTATCTACAGACCCCCTGGTCCACTAGGCGCACCTTTGAAGAAGACTTAACCACCCTCTGAAACAATAATGCCAAACCGGGAACACAAATCATTCTATTAGGTGATTTTAACTTAAGCTATAAGGACCTAAAAGACTCCAATGCCTCCACCATAGCCAACACCATTATGGAAGCAGGCCTCACTATTCGGAATAATGGCCCACGCACTCTAAAGGCCGCACATTGGACTGGGCCGCAGATATCAACTGCGTTTCCCTCATAACAGCAATTGAACCTTGCATATGGACTGATCACTATCTGATCTCATTGACCATTACAGACCTTCCCGAACCTAAATCTACCAAACCTCATGCTCCTCCTTCCCTCACCCGCTGCAAAAAAATATAACACTCTTGAATCTTCTCCCCCTGATCCAACCTATCACTAATCACTCTAGCCTGATCTCTAACCCTAATGATCTAGCTGACCTGTCCAATAACACCATAAACTCGTGATTGACGCCATTGCGCCGCTGAAACTCACCAAATCGAAACCTATTTCCCATCTTAACACCTGGTTCACTCCCACGCTAAAAGCCTTACGCAAAGAGAAACGACATGCATAAGCCTGCTGGAGAAAAAACACTTCTCCCCATAACAAAAACCTTCTCACTGCCCTTACTAACAGCTACAAAAAACAAATCATTCAGGCAAAAAAGAGACCTTTAATGACAGAATCAAAAAAGTGAATCCGAATAGCAGGGAAATCTTCTCCATCCTGAGAGAATTAGAATCCCCAATTGAACCCATAGACTCTTGTACCAAAGACAAAGCCTGGTGCACAAACATTCAAAAGGCCCTATGCAACAAAATCACAATGTTACAAGACAAAATATTAGCCAAAAAATCCACCCTCCACAACATTGCCTTCTCCACGCAAGAAACCATCCTCCAGGAACTTGCCGCCAACCAAACTAAACCCCCTAACCAATTTAGTTTTAGAGCCATTTCTATTGTGAAACTAAGAACATCAACATGTCTTTGAAACGGTCTCGATGCCTTGGTGACACCTGTCCAGCTCCAATTATTAAAGATGCTGTACATGAACTAGCCCCCTTCGTCACATCATTTATCAACTCTTCATTCAAATCATGCTCTGTGCCAACCAACCTTAAAGATGCCTGGATATTACCTCTAAAAAAAAAAAGGAAACCTGGACCCCAATGTCCCAACGAACTATAGGCCCATAACAACTGTCCCGTTCCTCCTCAAAATCTTAGATAAAGCTGCATATCTACAGATCCAATCTTATCGGGAGATCAACAATCTACTAGGGACAAGACAATCAGGATTTAGGCAGAGACATGGAACCGAAACGGCTCTCCTTGATCTTAAAAACCAACTAAATGATCGCAAAGATAGAGGTGACATCTCTATTCTCCTACTCCTAGACCTATCAGCTGCCTTCGACCTGGTAGATCACAAGGTACTCTGTAATCACCTCAAATCGGCGGCCAACTTCTCCACAAAAGCCACAGTGTGGATAAATTCATTTCTGGACCAGAGAACCATAAGAGTCTTCTCACCTTCATCAGCAGCAGATCCAGTCCCCATCACCTGTGGAGTCCCTCAAGGGTCGTGTGTTTCCCCCACTTTGTACAATATTTTTACAAAGCATCTCTTTTGATATATTGGACAAACTAGGGGTCTCATATATCAACTACGCCGATGATACCCAGATTCTTATCCCAATCCAGGGTGACTATGAAAAGGACACCAGCCACATAATTAAAATCTACCAAATCATCCAAACCTGGATGGCCACACATGGCCTCTGTCTTAACGACGACAAGACCGAGCTCTTAATCATCGGGTCTACCAGTAAACTGAACAAATTACCCCATCTGTACAATTCCATCACGATTGATGGCATCAAAATCAAGGTAGCCAAGGAAGTTAAAACCTTAGGATTCTACTTAGACTCAGCTCTCACCCTCGACAAGCAAGTAAATGCTACAGCCTCAGCAACCAGTTACACCTGCAAACTTATCCACGCCTGCAAACCATACCCATCCACAGATAGCTGTACCACCATAGCACGAGCCCTCATCCTCTCCAAATTAGACTACTGCAATACACTGCATCTAGGCACCAGTAAACATAACATCAACAAACTCCAAACCTTGCAGAACAATGCCCTTAGAACAGCCCAAGGAATTCCCAAAGGGCAACACATATCTGTCCATAGAAGAGCCGTCAACTGGCTGGCCATCAATGACCATATCAAATTTAAAACTCTGAACATTACACACAATTGTCTGAACAACAAAGCACATGCATACCTCACAGATAAATTCGCAAAGCACACCTCTGAACAACCCATCAGAAAGGCCCTCTCAAACAGCATCAAAATCCCCAACTTTAAACTGAAAATAACTTGTGGGTCCAGCTTCCCAGTTCTAGCAGCTCATCTCTGGAACTCCATCCCAGATGCACTCAGAGCCACCCCTTCCTTCCATGTTTTCAAAGCTAACGTCAAACTCTGGCTTAACACCAACGACTGCTAAATGCATCAACTGCTCTAAATACTCTGTACATTTATTGTAAAATACTTGAAACTGGAACATCTCTCACATGTAAGTCATCCGACATTGTAACATAAGAAATGCTTGATATATGATCCTGTAACATAAGAAATGCAACTTATTTATGTACCTGTAATTTAAGATTTTATTTTCTGCAAGCACCCAGTGGCTTAACGGCCAGGTGCGCTCTATAAATAAATAAACAATACAAACAATACAACCTACCTTCTTTTTTTATAAAATGTTTTAAATGTATTCAGTGCATAACACAACAAAACTTTAGCACATTACATATAAAATTAAAACAATATAGAATCATTACAGTGTAAAATTCACAATATACACACGTCACAAAGATAGTTTTCCACATTTTTAAATAGCACCAAATAGCAGTTAAAACAATAAAATCACAGTCAATTAAGAGAAATATAAAAGTTACCACAAAACAATTATAAAACACCAGATATATCAGACCAGTCCTGCAAATTTAAATAGAAACAGTAAAAAAATGTAGAGCCTCCAACCATACATGATAGGTAGCAAATGGGATAATAAGCGACTCTGCCCCAAAGATAGTCAACCTAAATTGATCAGCCTCGATTAATCGGGGGTCAGATATGAAATTAATATAGCTCTTCCAATAACACCTTCTTAATGTTTGCCATTAGGTAAGGATATGTCGAGCAGTTTCGACAGACAATTCGCATAAACGACATGATCTTTCTTTGTAAGGTTGATTGATCCATCTACCCGTGCATTCCCACGTAGGCAGCATCCCAAGTCATAAGTATGTAATGATACTGCTGATTTGTGTGGGACAGAGTTTACATAAATAAGAACATAGCCAACTGTTTCAGAAGCTCTGGGTGCTATAGCAGGCATATGTCCTCTTTTTTGCTAAATTGACAATATTATTTGAGATATCATATAATCTAGTTTTGTTCTTTAGTAATAAATGAGCATTGGGTACCTCCAGAAAGTCTTCAATATCAACACCAATGTTCTTCAAATGATTTGAGGTAGTGAAATGTAACTCTTTCAAAAAAGGATTAAGAGACTTTTCATGTAATTGGATTGCAATAATTTGATATAAAGTCACGGCCAGGGAAGCCTGTGACGAGTAGATGTTAAGGTAAAGATTACAACGTTGTATACGCCAAAGTGACCTGATCGATGGAATAAGTAGTTCGCAATGAAGCACCTCCACTAGGACCAATCTAGGGACCCCAATATAGAACAGAGAAGCATGTTCTCAAATCGTTCAAGTCACTTCATTCTACTTTACGATAGGCCTGCGTTCTTGGATTTATTACCAATGATTACAATTTTTGTTTTAGATGTGTTGATTTTTTTTCAGCTTATAATAGCAAAGCATTGAGTGAACGGTGAAGCCCTATCGATTTTTAGTTGAACAGGATGGTATCATCGGCGTATCCAAGCCAAGACGTTACAATACTTCCAATACCTGAAGGGAAATTATGTGCCATATTAATGGCTGATCCCATGTCAGCAACGTATACATTATTAAGCAGTGGGGCAAGGACACACCTCTGCTTAAATCCCAGATTAGTTGATATATGTAAGGTAGTCTTGCATGCCTGGTTGGTTCGCACTATTACAGTAGTGTCAGTATGTAAGACGATCAGAAAATGTAAAATAGCTACATCAATCCCCCATTCCTCAGTTTCTGCCACAGTTCTGTACGAGACACAGTATCAACCTACCTTCACTGAGCCAGGAAAAGCTGAACAATTAATTTAGAGTGTGACCCTAGGTTGGAACAAATAAAGGTGGGTAGAACATGGACTACATTGCCGAGAGTGGAATTCCTATCTTCGCCGTGATGATGAAACTGGAGAGCGTCTGCTGCAGCTGGGGGCAGATCGCCCATCAAAGGAATCCTTGTGGTGTGAGGGGGCCCTGAATCTCCTGCTAGCCAATTGGGAGAGGCAGTCAGAGGCAGGGTCATTGCAGGGGGCCCTGCTGAACTGGGATAATTAGGTAACTTGTTCCGGTCACACCCCCCCCCTTTTCGCCGATTCACAGTAGACACTCCATCCCACTAGCCAAATACCACGATTAATTTTGGAGACATACCAAAAATGCACAAATGGCCACTCGCGGCTGCCTGTTTGGTTGGCACACATCCTGTAATTTATAATGAAAATCATTTTCTGATTTAGTTCTTTAAGGCTCATTATCAGTATGGCAAGAGATGTGGGCCTTCAGGTGACGGGGCACATATTGGAATTGGAGTCACTGTGCCTTGATGAGAATGGGGGTGGGAAGCGACTGCGCGCTCACACCAGTAACAGATCAGTTAATGTACATCCTTAGAGATTCTTTAGGTTATACATTGCTAGTACCTTTATGTTTATGGTGCCTTTGTAATGAGATGGATTGTGAATCAGCCCAGCAAAATGGTCCAATGGATAGTATATTTTACCCTCGTTTTATGACTTTCTCCTTTGCCCTGGCCCAGTTTATGGAACTGAAATAAAGAACCTAACTTCTATCTCACCCAACACAATGTATCCTATAGTTGCCTCATCACAAGAAATAACACTATTCCTTTGTCAACATATCTTGACCAAATAGGACTCAAACAGAGAAGTCACGATAACCTTCAGAAGATAGCCAATCAGTTGAAGGTTTATATCTGGAATGTTAGGAGTGTTAAAAACCTGCTAAAGAGAAAAAAAAGATCCTCATATGTTTTGGAAAGAGAAAAGTGGACATTGTGTTCTAAAAGAAGCCAAATTTCGTGTTGAGCATACTGACTACGCATTGACTAAAACCTATAAAAGGGTGGTTTCTAGTTGATGATCACGTTTATTTCTGAAATACATTCCACAAAAACAGTAATATAAAATGATATACAAATGGCATCATGCAGTAGCAGCAAATCCAACATATTAATCGAAATATAACATTTCTGGAAAGTAATTAATTAAATAATTACTTAAATAAAACAATATATAATGTTCTATATTTAGTCAATATCAAAGAAATGTAAACAAAAATCAATCACCCAATGCAAATTTAGGATGATTTCCATTTAAAATATTTCTATCTTCGAGTCCCAGGCCCTTATTAAAATGTCTGAGACAACTGACACTCTAAGCACACTCACTGTTGTCTTACATACATCAAGAGCTCTACTGGTTTCTTTGTTTTATGGTGCTTGACAAACAGTTTAAGCTATGTGAGTCTAAATCACAAAGGTAAGAAGAAAGGAATAAGAAATGGTATTCATCCTCGTAATAACTATATATAAAAGGGCATGACTTGATATTCTGGGTGCACCAAGAATGGGTACAACTCACCAAAGGGAGAATACCTAGGGTATAGTTTTCAATATATGTTCCTCAGATGGGGAATCAATCCAATTGAGGTAAGGCTCATTTCCCAGGGACCGTTTAGCTGCAAAAGGATTGTTGCTGCTAGTTCCAGTCCATACTCTCCAGAAGAGCAAACAATTCAATCTGGATCACCCTATAAATGGCCCATATTAATTTTTGGCAGGAGTCTCTTTACATGTGCGAAGCAAGGCCAAGGTTTCACATCATTATATCTTAATTCACCCTGCACTGAAGCCTCAAAATCTATCAAATCAGGACTGAACCACGGTTTTAGCCATAACAATACTGGCTTTAGTTGGACAGCATACCCATCTGCCCAAGTTTGCTTTTTTACTACAGCATAACCTCAGCAAGCTCTTGAAGAACCTATTCTCCACTATGTCAATCCACTAGGCTATAAAGCCATGCATCAGCCCTGTAAAGGACTGTGTATTGAGTCTGTGCCCTACAAACGACATATGCAGTTGCCACTGCACTTCCCCAAAACCCTTTATAAATGTTAAGGTGGCATTCACACGACTCCTCGTGATAAGATCATTTTTATCTCGCTGGGTTTGACAGTTCCCTCGTTAGTAAAACACACACCTAAATAATTAAAGTGATCCAAATTTTCAATCCCGACACCATGCAACTCTAGCTTCATAGAATATGAAGTCTTTCAGTGGAAAGACATTAGGCCTCATTTCTAGTTTGGTGGTATCCTGCCGGATTGCCGGATTACCACCAAAAGGAATTACCATTACCAGCACTTGGTCTGCCGGAATTACCGGCAGGTTGCAAGTGCCGGTATGGTGGTAAATCCCCAACTCATGTAATCCCATAGGACTCCATGGGGGATTTGCTGCCATTACCGGTGCTGCTAATACCGCCTATTTTTTCTGGTGGGGTGGCAGAATTACCTCCAGATCTACACTACAAATGTGGCAAATGTGTAGCGTGTAGATTTACAGAGACCACACATCAGTTTGAACATGGACACATCAAGTGGGAGCTTAAGCACCATACGAACTGGCAAACCAAAAATGCCATCTATATCATCAAGTGTCTATGCAATCTGATTTATGTGGGGAAAACGATCCACCCCGTCAAACAGCGCATACCCGAACACAGGTCATGCATCAGAAACAAGGTAAGTGATAAACCTTTGGTGGAACACTATTCCAAGATGGGCCACACAGACCAAGATCTCTGGTGGGTCATTTTACAAACATGAAAACCACATTCACAATGTGGCAATCTGGCAGCTCAGCTAAATAGAATAGAACAAAAATGGATTTACTGTTTAAATACAATCAACTAAGGACTTAATATTTCCGTGGAATTGAATAACCTAATCTGTACATGAATGCGTAAAATGTTTGGATTCCCGAGCTCTGAATTGTGGGCACAAGAACTAACTGCATGGATTTATTCCATCTGGATAAGAGGTACAACTAGTCTGGAGCCCTGATTCAGTCCCTTCCGGAGAGCCAGCCTCCTTGGGCCCCCCTTTGCATAGGCAGCAATTAATGCACATCTTTCGCTAGATTGACATACCCTTGTGAACAATACATTTAGTTGTCTGGCAACCCCTTTAGAGCCAGCCCACTCAAATACAATGTGCAATACACAGTGCACATGACAGTTCATGCACACATTTACGAGGGTCATCCACCGAGGCACCCCAGCTAGCCCTTAGGTATTAGTGAACTGGGCAGATCATATACCCAGACTGCCCCATTTCTGCAGTTAGAACAGCCCCAATGATGCCCCCAGCAGCAGCATGCACAGATCATTGTACTCCTTGATATTCCCTGCGCTCACTGAGTGCTAGGCTTTTCCATTTCTTGCAGGTACACAGTCCTGTTTCTATGGATATGTTTTTCCTCTCCAAACAGCCAGTGCTTAACCTAGACCGTATGGGCGTTCTGTTTAGACGCCCAGGGAGAGCGCCACAAATTGTCCTGTGGAAACCATCCATACTCAGGTAAGCACACCACAGGCGAGACCAAGTGCACAAACGCGCATCCCATACTTTCATACACGCGGTACCAGTGGTCTAAGCTTGCGGGTACTATAGCACGCCCAGAGGTGTTTTCAGTTTACGCAAGGTAGCGTTCCCGGGATAGCAATAGACCTTCATAAGGATCTAGAAGTATGCATGCATAATAGAGAGACGCATTAGCACGCATTACATCTGCACATGTCTCTCTTTCATTTTTGAACTAAAAGCTGAACAATTCAATAACTTGAGTGCATAGAGTTAGGGTGTTGCATTCCCGGCACATAGGCCAATGTAGTTTAGCACGGGGAAGAGCTTTTAGAGCTCACTTTATCTTGCGAATAGGAAAGAATCAACGCTCAACATAGAGCGTTTCTTTCTCCAACAGATTAGAGGAACCAAGCCCATACAGAAGCTAAAGCTGAGGCAAAGCATTCAGCCAGGGGACGCAGAGCGTCCACAACAAGAAACAAAATAAGAGACAGCTACCATTAGCGGTAAGCGCAATTATTAGACAGTTTTTACTGTACCTTATGAGCAATAATTATGGGCCCCTCCTTTTCAGGCTTCTGTTTGAAACAAGCAGTCTGCTATTTCCAGACACATAAGTATGATAAGGATCTTCCGACATGCGCACAGTAAGTTCAGTGCAACCAGAAAAACTGTAGTTTGACTGTGGATAGTTCCACAAGACACACACATGGTACATAATATTTACTGCTGCCTGTTATGCACCTTGTTGCCCACAGATGGGCACATTTTCAAGTGATACAGTCACCTTATAATTGTAGAGAAATTCTGACAGTCCTGAGCTTGCATCCAAAACCAACCTCTGGAGATAAGTCCGGGACCTGTACACATTTATTGTTTACAAGTACAATTAGATTTGTTCTAGCAGCGAATGATCAAGTGGGGACAGAACAATGTTGGTAATAGGATTTTTTAACTTTTGTAGATGAGGTACTAACACAGAAAGGCGTAGAAGTTGGGCATTGCGAGGCACCCATCTTGTCCTGAAGAAGGCTGGAGATAGCAAAGAACCATAGTAAAAAGGCCTGCACATTCCAGCCGAAACACATGTCGATGAATTTTGTTGTTTAGCAAAAAGACACATCTGTAGACCCATTGGGTGTTTTAGAATTGGCAATTTGCTGTTATTAAGCCTTTAATTAATAAAGCCAGTATAAAAGAGTTGCATTGAGTGAGAAGTATGTGATTGAGGTTGCAAATGAGTACACCAAATAGGTTGAATGGAGTTTGGGTTAATAATTACATTATGTGTTGTTTATGAAGGTATTTGCTCAGTTTTGGTATTACCATGTCATTCATGAATTTTGTAAAAAAATAAACGTTGATAATGTAATACATACATTTGGTTATAATGAACTATTCTCACTTCTGTCCACCACTTATGATCTTGGTCATCCTTTTTGTTTAAATTCATAGATCACCTGTATGATCGAGACCGTACCAGGTACCCTTTGTGTAGTTTACATTGCAGGTAATTCTAAACAGCCCACCGGCAAACTTGCAGCTTGCCGGTGCGGAAAGGTGCCGGTAAACAGAATTAATGGCACGTTATTTCTGCACTGGCAAACTCATAATAAGGCCCATTATCTTGATCTTTGTGGAACTTTAACGATTTTGTGAATAATGCATCTAAGAATTTTGTTAAACCCTTCACCAGTTCCAGAGGTGAAGTAGACATAAGAATAGCAATGCCTGCAAATAATTCTACACTAAGTTTTACATCACTGGTAGGGGCATCAAATGCCAAGCAGATAGCAATGAAGTAACAAGGCTGTTTATAAACAAAGAGAACAACGGGGAACGGAGGGGTAATGAAGATCCTTGGCACAACCCTTTACTCGTTGGGAAAGGTTTGTTGTTTTCACTTCCCTGGAACCAACCTGTTGCAAAATGTTCAACATGAAGGGATTTGATTGCTTTAGGAAACAGGTCTTTTCTAAATAAGATGGTAACTCCCCTAGAGCAGCTCACATAATAACTAGAAATCCAAAGGCTAATGGTAGACAAGCTGGAAAGAGACCCTGAGGAGAGGTACACTGTGGCAAATGTGACCACGGAGAACGACAAACTTCTACTAGTCAATATATACTCCCTGAATAAATCCCAAGGGATCTTCTTTGAGAACATAAATGGGGTACTGAGAGACCTGCAGGACAGGAGGAGATCCTGTGGGGGACTTTAATACAACACTGAATAGTAAGCTAGATAAAACAGGAAGTAGGAACGCATACACTGATGTGAGAGCCAAAAACAATCGCTCTAGCCTTTTAAACACTTAGGAGCTGTTTGAGATCTGGCGAGAAATACACCTGGGGGAAAACAGTACACATTCTACTCCAACTCACGTAAAATGTCTTCGCATACTGACCCATTCCTGGTGTCTGGCTGCCTCTTTGATGACACAATATCATCACAAATAGGAGATATTTTGCTCTTAGATTATTCAAGCATTGAGATGATCTTAGATACCTCGTCATGAGGCCACCAACGTAGGGCACTAGAGGCTGAAATTCTACTCCTATCTGACCGCCTTTGTGGAGTATATTATGAATGAGATAGCACTATATCTGTCTTCTAATAAGGGGCCAGTCACTGATTCTTTTGCCCTTTGGGATGACTTGAAGCCAACAGTCAGAGGTGGATTAATCAGTTATGCAGTCGGCAGATGTAAACTTGAGGGGAAAAGAGAGAACTAGGTTAGAAGTCGAGCTTCATGATGCTAAACAAGCCTATTATAATGATCTCTTAGAACAAAATAGAGAGGTGCTAATAAGGGCACAACATTCTCTTGATGATAAACTAAGATTTAAAGCTGGACAAGGGCTTTTCTGTACTAGATAGGCCATTTGGGAACATGGTGAAAAGCTAGGACCTCTTTTAGGAAGCTTCCTTAAGAAATGGTAGGCATACAGGAACATTCTTGCAATTGTATAAGAGAGGGGTCCCTATCTTGGTGGAAAATGAAGAAATGTGTGAAGCCTTTTGGGACTTCTATGAAACGGAACATTGCACTGAGAACCAGACTAGAGAAGAATACATTAATGACATCCTGGAAGATAGAGACCCGCAAGCTACCTGTAGTTGAGGCTGACTCCTTGGAAGCAGACCTCACATCAGTGGAAATTATAGAAGCCATGAGTCTTCTGCATACAGGGAAAAGCCCAAGGCCTGATGGTCTGCCTATAGAATGTTACAAGGTGTTTTGTGAGGTGCTCACCCCAGTACAAGGGGACCATTGTAGGTTGTATGCTGTAAGTGCAGTCTGTGTGCATTTTCCCCGATTTGTCAATCACAGTAAAAAAAACTTACAATTTCGATGAATCTCGGTGTTGACATCATCCTTCTAGATCTTTTTACTGTGATACCATGATAAATTCACACAGGTTGTACACATGTTTTTCATTCTCAGATGTCACACATTTTTACCAATCTGAAATTGCACACATGTTTACCAATCTCCCTGTTGAACACTGACCTAAAACTTCTAGCCAAACATTAATGCCCGGTGACTGGGAAGGTTCTTCCCAAAATGCATTCACAAAAACCAGACCAGTTTTAGATCTGACCGCAGTACCCTTTATAAGCTACAGGAACCAATGTATGTTATTCCGCTATCTAGAACCTCACCTGAGGCTAACACGGCTGTTACTACTGATGCTGAAAAAGCCTTAAATCGAGTTAATTGGATTTCTCTTCGGCAGGTTATAAGTAAAAGAAACTGTGGTCCAAAATGCCTAAGCATCTATTATACTCTTTACAGTAAAGCCAAAGCATGTGTGATGGTTAATGGGGTGACTTCCATTGTATGATCAAGAGTGGGATGCAGCAAGCCTGCCCCTTGTTACCACTCTTTTAATATATTTGGTAAACCCCTAGTCATTTTGATCAGAAAGGATCCTACTCATTCTGATCAGAGACAATTCTGTGTTTAAAGAGATTGATTGGGGTTCCTGTATCCTGAAAAACCCTTTGGACGCTTGATGAAGTATTAGATTTGTTTGGAGGGATTTCTGACTTTAAATTTAACACCTCCAAGACTGAGATTTTCCCTATAAAACCCTCTTGCAATAGAGATCTCTTCAGTGCAACTTGCTGCTCCAGGGCCTGTCTTGATTCCCTTTTTAAGGGGCGACCAAGAGTCATTAATCTCCACCTCCTTATGAAAGGGTCTGATGAATGGCTCTTGGTCATCAGTTATTCATGTCTAAATCACAACCAGCTGGATGCCATCTCTATGCATGTGGGGGCCTAGTTTACAGAGCCTTCAGAATGATCAAACAGAAACATCCTGGGATTATGGTTCGGAACCCATTTGGAGATGACAGCTATGAATCATTGCAGACAAGGACACTTGTAGGGTGTCCTGACCCACGTTTAAGCTACCCTGCTACAACATTTGGTGCTGTGGGCTTAGGAAATTCAAGATGGCGGAAAACCCACATGTGCGCCGAAATCCAGGAAAGCTGCGCAGTTGTGCGCACACCAAAATGGTTACCTAACTTGCCACCCACCAGGGTAAAGAAAGGTCTTTGTTAACAAAATCCACTTTTACTGATGTCAAAAAGTTGCTGAAATCGTGACTCATTGGACCACTTTAAAGATTCAACCCTTTTTGTGGGGTTCCACATAACCATCTTACTGTAAGGAGCCCCATCAAAACAATGTTAAGCAAGGATTTACTACCATGTAAGAACCATTCCTGTTTAGAATGCATTAATCCAAGAAAATCCCAAAAATGGGTGCAGTACCAGTACTCACCACTATCCAAAAGCCGGCGTTTTAAAACCCACTGTGTGTTTTTCTGAAGGCAAGCAAAATGCCTATTTCAAACCTTGCAACATGTGCAAAATATTTACTGAACACCAGCAGACATTGGCAGAATGGAATTTTGTGTGCCTACAGAATCTGGGAAATGAAGATCATAAGACAAGGTTTATAACAAGACTGGCTGAGCTGTGGATTGCAGCAGTTTAAGTTGCACTGGATTTAAAGACACTAAAATCGAAAATGTTTAGATTAAATGAGTGACCTATGTTTGGTGTCACACGCCTTTGTAACTGTTGAAATGTCATAGTTTTGCACTTAGAATCAGCATTCTAGCTGCATGTGTAAAATTACAAGTTATTTTAAAAGCAACAAAAAGTTAGCTGAAGGTCTGGCTTAAGGAACTTGATTTTGCCTAGCAACTACCCATCAGGAGTGAAACTTGAGTCACCACTGTGTTCCCAGGCCAACCTTCCTTTTGCTGCCCAAGCTAAGGATATGCCATCTATCTGATAATTGAATTATCTGTGCTCTGCAAGAGAGTGAACAAAGCCCTCTTCACTCAGGCAAAGGTTTTTATTACCGCAGTCGTAAATTGTAGCTTCCTCTTGGCAGGAGCTGGGAGGAGCACTGCCTGTGAGAAGCAAGCTGGCTTGGCAGAAACTGGAAAGACTGGTTTCTGTACCATGTGACCTGAAAAGACACACCCCTGCAGCAAGGATATGGTTTTATAAAAAGGGGGATAATTCATAGTGCGGACATGTGAAAATTTTATAAATGATACCATAATTCTTGTGATTTTTCTGCCCACAGTTTAAGACGTGGTAGGAACCGGTGGTATGTTCAGGGGGGTTTTAGCGGAAAAGTGGATATTACTCTAAATGTGTGCATGTTAAAAATCTGAAACTTCATCAGTTAATGTCCCTACCCCCTGCACACATGTATGTAAAGTTGGGTCCATGTCGGAAATTGAAAAAGCAGTTAAAAAGTCAATTATGTACACTCTTTGAATGCAAGCTCCGAGAATGAGCAGATTTGGACATAGACATGGCTAAATTCAGCCACACCATGTATATGTAATTTCAAACAACTGTGTAACTCTGAAGTATGGATTTTGATCATATATATATTTGGGTGCACAGATGACAAGGGAGGTTGTTTCAAGAGATCATAAAATGACATCAATCTGACTCACAGTTCAGTTTGCCAATCAAGCGGAGGAATGGAAGCCTGACCAATGACGAATGAGAGGGGCAAGTCTAGTGATGCAACACACACACCCATTCTCAAGAAACAGATAAAAGCAGAGAGTCAGGACACATAGAGACATTCAATTTCATCTGCCGCTGGAAGCCCTGCCGGAAAAATCCATACTTACCTCCATCAAACTCCAGAAAGCCAAACTAGAGACTTCAATCTATCCAGAGCAGAGACCAGACCAGAGAGAAAGCAGTGCTGTGCCTAGCAGAGACCAGACCAGAGAGAAAGCAGTGCTGTGCCTAGCAGAGACCAGACCAGAGAGAAAGCAGTGCTGTGCCTAGCCGAGACCAGACCAGGCGCTGTGAGCAGAATCCGGAAAGACCTGACCAGACTGAAGATCGTGACCAAGTCGCTTTCCTGTTCAAAATCTCTTGTGAGTACTTAGCAAAACTCAGAACACATCTCTTAGTTTAAATTCATCTAATTCAATCTATTTAACCTAAGTAGAACTGCCTCCTATCTGTCACCTGTCATTTCTAGTAAAATTTGTCATTTTGAAAAAGTGTGCGTTTAAAATTTACAAAACCAAAAACGACCTTTACTAAATTACTCATATCTCCGCGACCGTTTGGGCTAGAGACTTGCAGTAACTTTCATTTTGAAGCTGAGATCCCAGGCTTTGCTAGGACCCCAAAACGGTAGAGATAGTCCTTGCGGTTCCTTTGTAATAGCGCTCGGCGCATCCGCGAATTTTGCCGCGATTTGCAATTTCTTCACATGTAAAAACTGCTGCTGTTTGCCTTCCATTTGCCAGAAATTCGTTTAACCTGCTAACTATCCCTGCATCATTGCTAGTGTGAGCCTGGACTAATATTAACTAGATACCACTCACCCTGAACCTCTGAAAAGGGAATTAAAAGCATTTTAGCATATTTTTTAATTCATTGCCAGCACATATCAAAGCAATTTGGGCCTGTGTTTTCAAACTTCTGTAGTCTAAGCTTGCTGGGGTGAACTGAATCACATTTGATTGCATTTCTGAGAACTGTGTGTTTTCCTTCCATTTCCTTGCCTTGCATCAAGGGGGGGAGGGGATTGCCAGAGAAAAGTGATTACATTGTTTTGTTGAAATCATATTGAGTATTTTCTGTACTGCATTCATTGAATATTGCATCCACCTGAGCTTACATAAAGCATCCTCTACCACATTATACTTTTGTTCCTATTTACCAGTGTGCTACCTTATCCATTTCATGTCAACTCCTTATTGACTATAGAGAAGCGTGTTAGTGCCAGATTCTCCGTTATTAATCTTTATCATATCAGATTAAGTGTGCTATTCAATTATTAATTTATTATAAAGTGTCATATATATATCTATTGTTTAAATTATCAAATAAACCTTTTAAACTTGCAAAACAGAACTGCTTCTTGGCTCAGTGGGGTCAGGGGGATTCCAAGAGAGGGGTGTTATACAAGGGTAGTCATCCAGAACGCATGAACTGGACCTAAAGATATATCAATAAGGGTTTTCATTCAGTATTCTAGACTAGGCGTTAACTTGGCTGTAGTGCTGAATTGAATCCTCTTACACACTGAATTACATTTTTGATGCATTTTAATATAACTGATTATTTTTTAAAAGCAGGTATGTTTATTAGACAAGCAACTATAGTGGCAAGTATAGCATAACTGACCATCACTCCTAACAATGAGCGATGAACATCTTGAATAAGAAACAATTAAAACATGATTTGTTTAAATGCTTGGACAGCATTTCTCCTGTACTACACACCTTAGTCTATGCACAACACAGACCAAGTTTACTCACTTTGGAAAGAAAAACAGTCTGCACGATAAAGGGCTTCGACTGGTATGAGCCCTGGTCTGCTGCCTTCCTCTTCTTTGCTCCCCAGCCTCCTCAACTCTGATGCAGCTTGCACCAGCCGGACAAGACTGCTGACCTCTTGTGTGTGTCCCTGACTCTTGGCCTGGTCTATATATTTAAGTTTCTAACAGAAAACGGCGGTCAGCAAGTTGACAAATCACTGCGCATAACAGTCAATTAGGTCAAGTTTCCCTCTTTATCAGAGTTAAGATCTTTGTAACTTTGAATGTTGAAACCTCATTTCATGCTGTCTGGGAAGACTTGTTACATATGGGAGGTTAGAATTACAGCACTAACGTTCAGCTTTTCTAAGCAACTGCCTGCACTTTGGATTTCTCCAACTTCCCCTGTAGCTAAGAAAGGGCAGCTAGGAATATCTTTAAATCACCCTGTCAAAACGCAATATGTGCGGTCTGTGAAAGGCCTGTAATGCGGGAAACTGGCTCTTGCAGCCTTCTGTTCTAGTCAGGAAGAAGCTGGTATATCCACCCCTGTTTTGTGTTTAGCAAGCAAACACAGAACTATTAAAAAGTTTGGAAACTAACGCCTTACCCTTTTGAACTCATTCATGACACAGTTAAGAAATCAGCATTTTCGCTTTCCAACAACCCCACGTGGAGCTACACATTGTGATTACAGAGCTGAGCTAATTCAATCTTGGGCTACGTTCTGATGGCAATTTTACATACCATGTAACATTGTAACATTCCATTGTGCACATTCTACAATCTGTTAGAGCTGTCTTAAATAATGGCAGGTATGAAGTCAGGCCGGTAAGGGATTTTAATACTTGGGAATCCAGGTTACAAGAGCCAAACACCAGTTTCTGGCACATAATATACATCTGAAACTAGTTCAGATAAAATCCCTATGTAATAAATGGAAAATACTACATTTGATGCTAATGGGAAAATGGGTGCTATTAAGATGACCCTGATCCCAAAACTGTTGCCCTTTTCATAGTGCTCCCACACCCTGTAAAGCTGGTCTCTGGGATACATAAATCAATCAGTAATTTCCTTTGGGGAGTTGGGGGGGGACGGTGCCGTTATGGCAAAGATACTGCACTAGATGTATTACAGAGTTCAGTGCAGTCTGGGGATTTTGTGTGCCCTAAGATAAGAATGCATCACAAGGCCTATTCCTTGAGCACACTTCACTACTCGATTAATGCAGATTGGAATAAGAGCTCAAACATATTCAGGAAGCCTCTGTGCACCGATTGGATAGAAAACACCCAGCCTCCTCTACACCGCTGACTATCAGGCATGTCTTGCTCGAGTGGAAGGAAGGAAACCTACTCCGGGATGAGAAATACCTTCTCTCAAAAGAATCAAGGCTGCAGGGGATCATTGCCAAAAACATTTATAAATCGCCCTAACACTTTTAGGTCTTGGCCAGAAGTCTGGACATGCTTATTGAACCACATCGTTGATGGCAACAATCTGCTGGAGTTTGACTTCCTTAAATATAAATATTGGCTGCAAACTCATTAAATTCAAATCAAGCAAGGTTATGGGAGCCGAAACTATGAAAGGTACTGGTGGAAAGATGTTTGTCAGTCCCTTCAGGAACTGAATACAATGGGCATCTAAAAATAAGAGCCAGGTTGAGGTGAGGGCTTGGAAATGGATAGCGGAGCCAGATATCTGCTTGCCCTAGGCACCTTAACCCCTGATGGACCAGATGTAATAAGAAAGATAACACTGAGGAAGTGTCACAAATGAAAGGGTCCATTTTTTTTTAGCTCTGCACTAGCTGCAAAATCTGTTCCAATGGCAGCGGTATAGAGCTTTCGTTGCTGGCCTTATGGCCGAAAGCAACACCACCAACACGTCTTTCGGAAGATCCCAATCTTTGTATCTGAACCTCTTGTGAGAGTAGGTCGACTCTCTGGGGAAGATGGAATGGAGGGCAAATGGATATGTCCAGAAGGTCTGGGTACCACATTCACCTTGCCCAATACGGAACAATCAGGATGATGGAATTCCTGAAGTTCCTTGACCTCCTGATGACATGAGGAATGATGGGGACTGATGGGAACGCATACAGGTCCACACAAATCACAGTCCACAACAAATGTGTCCCCCAGAGCTCCTCCCTGAGGCAACTCCCTGAAGCAGAACTGATCGCATTTCCTATTGATACTGGACATGATCAGATCCACTAGAGGTCGTCCGCCATCTAGTTCTTTTCTCAGGCTAGGTGCACGACCGATAGAGAGAGTCCTTCAAGTGCCCAGAACCAGAGCTGCATTGCCTCTCTGCACAGAGGTGACCCTACACCTCCTTTCTTGTTGAGGTAATGCATAGCCACTGTGTTGTCTGTCATTATCAGGACAGTCTTTCCTCGCATAGAGGGCAGAAAGGTCATTGGCACCTATCTGTTTGCCCTCAGCTCCAAAAGGTTTATGTGTAGTTTGGACTCCAGAGATTAATGACCACTGATTGTTAAATAGTCAATGTGAGCTCCCCAACCAATGAGGGAGGAGTCCGTAACTACAGTAAAATGCCGCCATGGTTGCCAAAAAGGTTCCCCTTTCATCACACTCTCCTTGAAGGACCACTGCAGGAGATCCTGTGCGACCTTGCTCAGGCCTGAAGAAGGTCTGTCATCCTGCCAGAGAACTCTGATCTCATCCTCAGATGGGCCTCATTCACCAGGAAAATTGAGGATGCCATAAGGCCAAGCCACCTCAGAAAATCATAGGCCGACAAATGTTGGGCATGCTGAAATTTCCTTACCATCTGCAAAATATTCTGTGGGCGGGCATGAAGCTTTCCAAGAGGAAGAGACTATGGCCGCTCCAATAAATTGAAGCTTTTGAGAAGGCGTCATGTGGAACTTCTAGAAATTGAGGGAGAAGCCCCGTTTGTGGAGGAAGGGGCAAGTGATGCTGAGATGTTCCAGAACTTGTTTGGAAGAACGAGCTCTCATCAGCCAATCGTCCAAATAGGAAGTGATGTGAATCCCTCCGCTCCTTAGATTCACTGCCACCACTGCCATCAACATGGTTAAAAGACCCTCGGGGTGGAGCTGAGCCCAAACGGCAGAACCTGAAATTGAAAGTGAGAACTGCCAATGGCGAACCTCAGGTACTTTCTGTGCTTGGGATGCATGGGCATATTGAAGTAAGCATCCTGAAGATCGAGTGACACCATCCAATCCTGGAGCTGAAGGACCTGGAGGATCTGAGAAAGAATGACCATCTTGAATCTATCCTTCCTGAGGAACTTGTTCAAGTGTCTGAGGTTCAAGATGGGTCTCAGACCTCAGTCTTTCTTGGGAATAAGAAAATAAGAGCAGTACCATCCCTGGTTCCTCTCTGCTACAGGTACTCTTTCTATCGTACCTTTCTTCAGCAGAGGGAGAATTTCCTGCAGAAGGAGCAGACCAGGTTCCCTTAATGATTGTTTGCATGGGGGGGGCAATATGGGGGCCTCTTTAAGAATGGGAGACAGTAACCATGGGCTACTGTTTGCAGTGCCCAAACATCCAAAGTAATGCTTCACCATTTGCCTAAATGCTGTGTTAATCTGCCTCGATTGAAGAATAGTCCCAAAAGGAATGACCCTTCCAACCTTGAGAGGCCAAAGAGGCAAAACACATTAAATATAGGTGCATTATAAATACCCAATAAATAACTGAATAAAGGACCTTGTTGTGGTTGGAGAATCGCTGCTCTTAGTGACTTGGCAACTGCCTTGGATGCCTGCAGCTTCTCCAAACTCTCATCTGCTCTAGTCCCAAATAGCTGAGAGCCATCAAATAGCATATCTAATATCCTTACCTGAACATCGGGGGCAAACCCTGACCTGCACAGCCACACAAATCTTCTAGCAACAGTGCCAACTGCCACACATGCTCACACATTCCAAGGAGTCATATCCTGATTGCAACAAGTGTCACATTGCGTCTTTCCCATCCTGGACTATATTGAGAAATCCTTCTCTTTCTTCACCTTCAGGAATATGTTGTGCAGCCTGAGCAACCACATCCCACAAAGTATGAGAGAATTTAGCCAGAGCACACCTAGCATTAATATCTTTCAGGGCCATGCTTCCCACAGAATACACACTCTTTCCAAGGGCATCAAATTTCTTATCATCCCTATCAGGAGGGATCATTGTGCAGGCCGCCACCTTCAAGGCAGATGTGGGCGCTTGCACCACCAGACTCTCCGAGAAGGATGTTGAAAAAGAAACTCTGTGTCTATAGCTGAAGGCTTGTACTTTCTTGTCATGTCTTTTTTAACTGCTGGTGTGGTATCTGGCTTATTCCAATTTTCAAGAATCCTGTTCTTTAAAGTAGTGTGAAAAGGCAAGATAGGATCCTTAGGAGGACCTTTATCTAGGATGTCTGTAAGATTACCCTTTTCAATCTCTCTAGCAGGACGATCCCAGCCCATGTACTCTATCACCTTACCCATGACAGACCTGTAGAAAGCATAAGCATAACCAGCTGAATCCCGGGTGGCAAACTCCACTTTCGCGAAGTGTCCTAGCCATTTGCATCCTTTAAACAATCAACAAGGTTAAGCATCCTAGACTCATCTGAAATGAGCTCTTCTAGTACATTTGAAGTACCATACTCCAATCTAATTTGAGGATTGGCTTGCTCCTCCGTTTCCTTTTCTTCAAAAATAGAACCCATAGTCTTGACAAAGTCCCTCTAACACAAGGGCTTAAAACCCTTCAAGGGTTCAGATGAAATCATCAATGACTTTGATGACGTAGGCCTCAACATCCATTCCCTCGATGGAGGGGAACAGGAAGATCATGGCTTCATCTTCCATTAAGTCGTCAAATCTATCAACACTTCTCAAGAACGCTTCACAGACTCACTGCCCGGGCTCTTAGGCATGCGAGTAGCAGTCTTCAATGACACCTGGTCAGCCTTACGAGGCGCAATGGGGTAAGAAGCCTTTTTAAGTTCCTTTGAAGGGCTGGGAGGGGACTCCTTTGAGATTTGCTTGGAAAATGTACCCTTTTTCTTTAGGGTGAGGAATCAGACAATGGTGGGGAGTGATGACGTCTCTTCTTTGTCTCTTCAATTTTTTATGAGAAGACGACAAAGGTCTTGAATCACTCTTCAATCTAGAGTGCTTAGCATGTGTAGAGTACTTCTTAGCTCTTTGAGGGGAGATATCCCTCAAGCTTCTTTCATCAGACGATCGCTTTTTTGACAGGGTGGTCGAATGAGATTTCGATCCTGGCCTACCAATGGAGGGCTTTCCCTTCCTATCTTTCAAGGCCTTAATGGTCATCAACTGGCAAGCCCCACAGTCATCGACTTTATGGTCCACCCTACACACCAGAGGAATATCCTGTGCGGATCTGTAATCGACATTTCCTATCCGCAGTCTGTACACATCTTGAATCCAGTCCTTGGAGTGGACATACTTCAAGTTTTCAGAAAGGACGCAATAGAAAGCCGCTGAGGCGATCAAACCGTTCAAAGCGTGCTGTGCGTGGAAAAACAAACTGAGGCAACTGGCACAGTGCATGCTATTTACACCAGTGTGGATATCACGGTCAAAAGCAGGATGGAATCCGCCAAGGGAACTCGAGTCGAGGACGCCCAGCACCCTCTGCTGTCAAAAGGTTTCCAAAGCTGTAAGCAGGATATCGGATATATCAAAGATGAGGAATCTGTGGGTGGACACAATCCATTAGCACTGAATGCTAGGTAATTCTCCTCTGAACAGGAGTTCCATCAGCAGCCCCAGACAAATGTTTCAGCCTTGTTGGGGCTCCTCAGTGAGGTAAAGCTGAGCCTCCTTAAGGCACAGTGAGCAAAGGGTCCTCATATGGATTACCCTGGGTTACTTAGGGTGAAACCCCCAAGTTTTGCAAATTAAACAAGAGTGTGGGAGTCCCTCTACTGAGAACAAACATGGGTCAATTACCTTGTTGCATGGAATTCCTCCCACTCAGGAGGGTCTACAACCACGTTTTAGCTCACTGCACCCTTCACAGAGGAGAAATATCCATGTGCATATCAATCTGTTTATGAAATTCAATGTTAGCAACCTGTTCAAGGTTTGCATCCAGATAATTTCATGCATGACCACACCCAACGTCCCCGGGCTATTTCGTCTCTTTTGCCCGTCTAATTTACAGACTCTATGTTCCCCATGAAATGTGCCACAAAGTATAGAAAGGCAAGGGTGCATGAAGGATTGATCAGGGTTTGACCATCTCAAATGGTGACACGAACCAAGTATGTAATGTGGCATTCCGCTGGAAAATAGACCTCAACGTACTCTATGCACAGCAGAAAATGATTTGTCATTAATTTAGACACCTTGGAATTTGTGGTCCTGAAAACTTCTGCTATTCCCTCTCCCTGCTAATGCTTCTTGGTTCTGCTAGGGAGAGGTGTGGACAAACCTCCACATGTATAGGACCTGTAAGAAAATTGAGAATTGTTGAGAAGGAGTGCTTCAATGGATTGATTTGGTTTCAAGCCTATGACTACCCCATTGTCTGAATACTGCACTTGATGCCAAAGGATGTCAAGTGGTAAACGGAAATAGGTCTACAGAGTGCTCAGCATGACCATGACCAAGACCAAAAACGGAGGCACTGGAAGGATAATGCCAAGCCCTAACATGAGGACTGGCTCCACAGTCTGTTTACCCCCGCAGTGAAGGAAAGTTTAATTTCATAAGAAGGGCAAATAAGGTTATGATCAGATGTGGGGCAGTTTAATTAAACATACAGGTGATTGGGCTAGGTTATACAGGTGTTCTTGATCTTCAACTTCCCTCCCCCCTTTTTTCTTCCTTCTTTCTCCCACCCCCTCCCATTTCTGACCTGTCTGCCGTCCTTTCCCCCTGTTCCCTCTACAGCAGAAGGGTTAATGTATTGTCTTGTGGTGGGTGTGCCTTAAGAGTGTTATATGGCAAAGTGGATGGATTGTTTAATTGTACAATTACTCCACTTCTACTGTAAATATGTTCTTATGACCCGTTCTTTTGAAAAATGATGAAACTAGTTTTAATTAACAACATTGTGTTGCTTAGCAAGTAGCAGAAAAGCAATAACGTGAACTCGATTGATGGAATAAAATCTGAGATGAAATGCAGAACATACAAGATACGAGTTTTTCTGAACTTTCAAACACTTAAAAAATATTTTTCCCATTCTACTTTTTAGACGCATGGCAAAAGTGGTAAAGGATTATTTATGTATTTATTAATTTATAGATTCATTTGTAGAGCGCTAAAGCCACAGCTGTAAGGGAGGCATGGTATCACAAGAGCTATGAGTTTCAAAACCTTTATTAAATGTTTGGTGTTTGGATAAAACTCCTACTTTTCCCTATAGCCGAGATGGGAGTAGTCTCTACCATCAAATAATAAAGAAAACACAGTCCTAGTCAGTATATGTCAAATCAAAATGGCCTATACTAACACAACGTAATGGCTGACCTTTCTCTTATACACAAATTGTGTAAAGGGGAATGTGTATGCAAAGGAAAGTCAGTGTAATAACATAAAGGATCAAGGTGGCTGAGTCAGCTCTCGTCCCCACGTTGGACAGCGCGGAGTAAGGCCGCCCCTGTAGACAGGATGACATACTGGTTCAGGTTATCCAAAAAAAGGCAGTTCATAACATGGGTCGAGGCCCGCTTGGCCTTCTATGTTAAAGTCACTTCTTTCCAGTTCACCAAATGTTCCTTCACAGTTCAACAAAAGTTCACATAGGTCTCCCTCTGTCGGTCTCGGAGCTCTTAATCACAGCACTTGCAGGGGTTCCCTTCCCCTAACTTAATTCACATTTGTTGGGGGCTCCCTTCCCCTAACTTATTTCCTGTTCCCGGTCTCCCTCAGTCGGGCTCGGACCTTTCACTGATGTCGAAGACTTTCGAATGTGCAAGGCATTTTCCATAGACCTCGGCAGGACCACTGCGACTTTCAATTCAGCACTTCCTTATGTTATTTGCCCCAATGTCTCTTGGTCTTGATAGTTCCAGCACACACGCAAAAAAGTTCAAAGAAATCTTTCTTTTTGTCCCTTTGTTTTAGTTGCTAATAACTTTTCAAATATATGATAAAACAAATTCATGTTTAGAGCGGAATATAATTAACATTTTAAGGATAAAAAGACAAATGGGATGATAAAAGTAGCGGCTGCAAAACATATAGCACTTTCAGTTTGTTAGGGAGGTAAACAGTGGTTATTTGGCAAAAGTAGAAAGTGGTTGTATATTCAATCTTAAAAGAAACTTGATGGTAGCTAAATTTAGTGATGTATGTTGCGCGTTAAAAATCATGATCCACATTTGATGCAGATGTAGTAGACGGTATTCAGAGAAGAATTTATGAAAATTGTCTTTTCTGAGAGAAATTAGCTGTGGGAACTGGAAGATCAAATGCTCTAAAGTATCTGAATAGTTTTTTTTCGAGTTGCAAAATCTGCATGTGTCTTTTTTTCGTGTTCGTTCACTTGTTTCACCAGTAATGCTTTTGTCAGCCTTTTTTCTGGAGGTGGGGGGGGAGTTGATTGAATCGTTTTGGGAAAAAGTGTCCCGTGGTGAACACCTTGTATTGATTACATCTCTCAGTGGTGTTATTCCAATCGCAATACCATCATTTTTGTTTAGCACACTCAGGATATGGTCATTAGAAGGTTGTTGTCAATCTCGGCTTGTTTCATGGTTGTGAAGCAGTGTTCTTTCAAGACAAGGCATATAATGCCTTGTCTTGATTATTTTGTACAGCGAGACCTAATATTGGAAATAGAGTTGAGTCAAACATCCTTTCCATTAGGCATTTTATGTAAATCAAAAGCATCAAGGCATGGCAGGAGACAATGGTCTTAAGTGATATGATTCTTAGCTCGTACCTGATTATTGCGAATGGAAAGCTCTTTGGTACGGGTAGTATGTTCTTCAAGAACACCCATTCTAGGCAGTCCCAATCTGAGTGATTTTCTGGACGTTTGGGATGAGTACCGTAGGTTATTACAGGTACAACATTCTGCTTGTAGAAATGTAGTAGTGGGAGACAGGAGAATTTGCTATATTTGTGGTGGACTAGTTTGGCTTGAGAGCGCATTGCTTCCATTTTGTGTTTCATTTTGCACTTGCACGGAGTGTCTGATCTATTACCATTGATATTTTGGCCTAGGTATTTGTATTTGGGCACCAAGATGAGCGGCTGTGTTCCATGGTCCATTTGAAAGTGGAGGTTTTGTTTTTACCTCCGACGCATTGCATTTTAAGGATGTTTGATTTGGAGGTGTTAATCATGAGCATGCTGTTTAGTGCATACTAACGTAGTGTATTCAATTGTCTCTGGAGACCAATGGGGGTTTGAACTACTAAGAGAAGATCGTCTGCATATAGGAGTCATGTTATGGGGTGAGCTCCGAGTTTTGGTGGGAAAGCTTTGGTGGTATTGATGTGTTTGTGAATGTCTCTAATATGGAAGTTGAATACACTGCTCCTAAAGCAATCACCTTTTAACTTCCCTTTCGACAGGACTAATCTTGACCATTGCACATTTCATAGTTCGTTCGCTTTGTCACTTTATAACAAAACATCAAACATTTTGCGCAGACTTTCGAATGGGCTATTTCCTTTCGCCAGAACCACTCCGCTACTCTGTATCACTGGCGTCACAGTTATCGGTAACTTTTAAAGTTCACTACTCATTTTATTTCTTACGCATCTCATCAGAACACTTGCAACCTTCAATCTTTCCTTGGCGCAAATCGGCCCTTTCATGTCTTTTGCTAACTCACCGGTTGTGTGCATTCCTTTCTTGTCTTTGTGGCTTTGATTCACGAGTCAAGGTTGATACCATAGGCTTGGCCTCGCCTCCCCAACTCTGCCGTTCACCCAGGAGTGTCATAGGTGTCCTTTAAACCTAATGCAGTCTTCTTCTTGTCTGGGATTTGGCTTTCTCTGCAAATCCTTAACGGTTTCCCAGAAGCAACAACCTCCTGCAGGGATCTTCATGGTTTCCCTACCCTTTGCTCTTGTCTCTCGATCGGTCATCCTGCTCCAATAGGTTTGCCTTCGCCCCGGAAGATCTGCTCCTTCTCGTGTCCCACCTTGCTCAGAGTGTGTATCTATGTTACGCCTTTTATCCGTGTGGGGTGAGCCAATGGGTATCAGATGTATGTGATTACGGTGAAGTACCCGACTTTGCCTGACCTTACTAATGGGACATGTCAAATTAGATATGCAAGTGTTACCCTCTTTACACTCAGTCCTCCTCTTCCTCAGCCCAGTGTTTGAGTAGAAAAGGGGGTGGGGGAGTTGAAACATTGGAGAATCCTAAGAAATAGAATGGGGTATGGGCACAGGGAAGTGGGGGAATACCGTGTCTCACCATCGGCAGCCTCACCCCAACACCCCAAAGATACCCCACCCAGGTGATCCTCCGGCACTGGTCCTCCCTCAGGGTCTAGAACCAAAGGCGATGGCCGTGGCCTGGCCACCTGAGAGAGAGAGAGAGAGAGAGAGAGAGAGAGAGAGAGAGACAGAGAGAGAGAGATATCACTGGGGACTAGCAAGTGAGACACCCTTTGGTTTCTCACACAGCCCACAGAAGCGCTAACAAGACAAACAAAAAGAAATAACAGATCTATCCTTAAATTCTGTAATGGATGCCTCGACGCAATGCAGAATTCCTAAAGAGCAAGTCAGGGATTTAGTCAAATAGGAGAGTCTTAAATCTTTGCGTGAAGCAGTCAAGGAAGACACACCCGGCCCAATGTCAGGAGGTAGGGCATTCCAGCATTTAGGGGCTGCATGCGGGCATTCCAGCATTTAGGGGCTGCATGCTGAAATGCCCCATGGCTAACCAAGGTCAATTTTGATCTGGGTACCTGTAACAAGTGAGTATTATTAGACCTCAATGCTCCTCGATCAGGCAACCATGCCAATCTCTCAGAGAGATTGGGCTAAACCCCAAAAGACATGTATGTGTCCAGCAGAGCACACAATACTTAACCCTTGCAGCAATCAGCAGCCAATGAAAGGCTCCTCTAGCAGTGGTGATGTGTTCTCTCTTGCTCAGCCCTTCAACCGCACGCACAGCTGAGTTTTGAATGATCTGAAGTTTGGAAATCACACCTTTTCCAGTTCCTTGATATGATATGATAGGTTATTTATAACGCGCTTAATACCCAGAGGTTTATAAGCGCAGGCCTCGGGATCGAACCTGTGGTGCTCTGTGTCGTCTTGCTTCCAAGGCGAGCACGTTGCCCCTGAGCTAACCTCCCTGCAGTAAACCAGAACAATAATCTAGTTTAGCCCCAAAAATAGCTCTGGCAATGGTCTCGCAGTTGCTCGGCGTAAGAAAAGGCCTTCGTTAGCCAAGCAGTTGGATGTAATAAGCAGAAGCAGAAACTATGCTGTTAGCATGGGCCATCATATTCATTTCTTGGTCGAGCACAGACGTCCAGGGGTTTGACTTTGGGCAGAGTTGCAACAGGGCATCACGCTATAAGAGATTCAGCGTATTTAGAATCAAGCCTCTTCAGACGATGGGCCGTACCCGCAATGATCAAGTCTGTTTTTGAGTGAGTGAGTGCTAAGTTGTTATCAGCCATCTGTTTTATTGGGAACATAAAATGAGAAAACTGTGTGACTGAATCGTTTCTTGTTTAAGTTTGTACATATCTATCTCTGTAAAAAGGAATGTCATTAACAAAGAAACACTTGTCCATGAGTTAACACTTGATGGAAAACCCTGTTGATCGCAGCAAGTTGTTTCGAGGTTTCATATTTTTCATGATAATATGTGCATGCATCTTTCATGGCACAGTTTGTACTTTCCGGACTGATTCTTCCGTCACATGGCTGCATTGCTCAATTGGAGACCTTATTTCTGTCTCCTCTTCCCACAGTACATACATTGACTGGCAGCTGAAGGCCTCAGCCTAGACTCCGGCTTCCATTTGGGGTGACTTACACAGTAGAGAATATAAAAATGTGTCCTCCTCCTGTCGGCAGAGAGTTCACATAGATCACATTCTTGGAAATTCCACAGTGTTGAAGTTCACCACACTGACACACACACTCAGTCTGGAAGATGCGTTTGTGAGGGAAGAGTGTGGAAAAAGGCTTTACATGCTTTACTCCACATCCGTACTTGTATGAGTTCCTGTGTGGTGTGGACACCGGCACCGAACAGCATTCGGATAACCATGAACGGGCATGATTCCAGTGGATTGGGACAGTTTTCCCTGCACGAGGGAAAAGCTTGCACAATCCATTGGATCATCAATGGAGCAATGAGGAGCACAATGGTTGCCAAGGTGGCCATTACAGATTTCCACTGTGAACGTGACATGGAAACCAGGGGGATACGAAGTTCCCATGACTTTACCACAGCCATGCAGACACAACCTTCGATCCCTTAACCGTTCAGGGAGATGGATCAGAATCAAGGGGAAATGGCCCAATCACACGGATGCACAATTGGTTGGGGTCTGTTCTTCTAATCCGTCACTGATCAGAATGATTCCGTTAGTGAGGGGATCTGGTACCTGTGGCTCGAAAGCTGTTTTGGACTACAACTCCCATGATCTCCAGTATTGACTATGCTGGCTAGCACTGTTGGGATTTGAAGTCCGATAAATCTGGAGATCCAAAGGTTGTAGACCCCTGTTTTAGCATAAACATTGCTCCTTATATTTCCTGTATCCCAGTTTACATGAAATGCAAATAAGTAAGTAGTGCACAGCATTTGGTGAACTGAAGGGATGATGTAGTTACAAACGTCTCTCCTTTTGCATCTGGGAACTAGGTACTTATGTAAATGGGCATGGCAAAGAGTTTATTCATAACTGCTATGTAATGAAGGACAACACCCGGCACACTAGTAACACAGTTCTGAAGCCTATTTCTAACTCTCACGCCTACAGTTGAGGCTTCTGAATTAAAAGGGCAGTAGAACACGTCTTGCAATGCCCACCAAGTTGTCTCATCTTTCCTACGCAAAGCTAGATTAGGTGTCGGCAACCTACGGCTCTCCAGATGTTTTGGACTATGATTGCTATGATCCCTCACCATTGACAATGCTGGCTGGAATTGGAGTTGTAGCCCAACACATCTGGTGAGTCAAATCAAAGGTTTAGCGCTGTGCTCTAGATGAAGGAGCTAGAAAGAACATTTAGAGGGTTTCTCTACAGGCCTGACTCAGGCTGACAAACTAGTTATCTGGGCTGATCTATAAGCAGGGGCCAAATCGTATAAGTCTGACTAACTACACCAAACCTATTCAGATAACTGCTCCATCCCTTTGAATGCTATTGGAAAATGAAGAATAAAGGGATTGAAGCAGGGGTCTACATGTCTGGTGTTCAAGACCAAAATCCCCTCAATGTGTTCAGGATGTCGACACACAAATGAATAAATGGGCATGGCAGCCATGTGTCCGTGGTTATCCTGGAAACAACAAATTATTGGGGATCTCATGGACTTGACGTGGAGACCGACCTTCTGAAGGTTTTGTTTACTTACAATCCCATGGAATGTGCACAAGAGAAGCACGTGTGCTTCTGTGGGGTAAAGTTGAGTGATGTAAGAGACGCTAGAGAACAAAAAGCTACAATGAATCCCAAAGCAATGGAGCAACAATTAAAACAGGACTCACTCGAGTCCCAATTTTCCGGGATGCAGGTGTGTAAACAACTAGTCAGTAGACCAGTCTGAGGGGATAAGGTCGAAATGGGGTGCTGTACCCATTTATGCTATACCCATTTCCGAGCGTATCTATCAGGAACACGGTCGAAGTTGGCAAGGGGTTAAAGGGGGAGTGCTCTTAATTTGATACAGTCACTTCTGAATAGACACAAGTCACGAGCTAAACAACTATACAGATTAATCTAACGGTTAGAATTGTTGCACAACCCAAGGGACTAGAACCCTGAGTTCTAACATTTAGCCTTGGTTATCAGTGTGCATGGTGGCATTGTTCCTGTCCTGACTCCTGAACAACTCCACCAAAATACGTGGACATTACATCGATGCCGATCGTGTTATGGTTTAGAGACTGCCTCAAGTTCCTGTCTATGTGCAAGGCCTTCGAGGGCCATATCGTCTGATGGCCCCCTATGTGCCGAGGTGCTCTTTTGGTACCAGCTCTGCACTTATTGGCCGTGTTCTCGCATTGTGCATCTGGAACCAGTCCTTCCGAAAGTGCCCCAGGTGTGGCAACACTGGAGCAGCGAGCCGCTCTCCACCGAGCTCGAAATGAGAAAAACGCAAACGATTTTGAAATCTTTGCAGCGCTCAGAAAAACACAGCGATGGCTGCTTGAAGCAGCGCCGAGGAAGGCCTTGTTCCTAGGAATGCTAACAGCTCTTTGGACTAGTGAAGGCAAATTAAGAAATCTGGCAAATGTTATGTTATGTTGATTTATAACGCGCGCAGCTGCCACGCAAGGGCAGTCTCCAGGGGCGCAAATGGTACCATTTCAGAAGAAATAAATACAGTACAGCAAAACTAACTGCGACACCGCGCGCGGAACAGCGCACTCCAGAAGAACAGGATCTTCTGCAGCAATCATTTCGTCTTACTCTCAGCTGTGCAAATAGAAATCCAGAAGTAGGCACGGAATTTATTTTTTTCTGTTCCCAAAAGCACATCAGAAAGTAATGTCTGAAATGCTAACAATAATAAAACATATATTACTCATTGTCGTTTCCAGTTCAAGGTCAAGCACATCGTAAAGATGGAGGGTAACGCACATTAAAATAGGAAAGTTCAACGAGAGCTTGATATTAAAAGACCTCTCTGGCCACGGCCACTGAACCCTCGCGAGAGCTTAAACACTCCAAAGTCATGGTAAAGCAGCCATTAAATAAACACGCTTGAGGGTCCCAATTCACAAACGATGCGCGCGTTTGCCCCTATTGCATAAGCTGCACCTGCTCCTTTTCATGGGCCCGGGCCGTACTCACTGCATAGCGATATAACCCCCAAAGCCCGGCACGCGCGGGCGCCTACGCATTTGTTGGCCTTCCCAACGCCACGTCCTGCAGGTAAACAATAGGCCTACCTTCGTTTAGACCAAAGGCGCGTCTTCAAAAGTAGGCAGAAATGTTCATATTGATTCGCACCCGGAAACCAAGATCGCCGTGCAGTCCTAGATCAAAAACTTCACCACTGTTAGGTAATGCTTTGCCAAGTGGTCATTATTATTTTATTTTAGAAATGAAAAACTGTGAAAAGCCTGCATTGTTTGACAACGTATAACTCCAAGTGGTCTACCCTCAGCTGGCTCATAGCCAAAATAATGTTGACCTCTACATTAAAATCAACTCAGAACAGCTTGGGCGCCTAAGAGTGGTGGTAAAGTGGCATCTACTGGGCAGTTTATTTCAAATATAAAGCACACCAAAATCAGTAATGCTGTTTTCAACCATTTAATTTATTTTAAGTTCACTGTGTATAAACCTGAACAATTATGCATAAATTCATATGTAACCGTTGGCCAGCTTGATTGGGGGTTACATTCACATATGCAATACTGGTAAGCGGGGGAATCAGCAACAAATACCCGCACAGACACAGTAGGAAGGGACGTCATTTCACGAAAATGCCAGGGGTAGTGGAAGTAACACCACACGACTCTTGTCCTCTGATGACCTCACAGAAAGTGATGTGATTTGACCCCACCCTAAAGTGACATCACAGAAAACGATGGAACACGGCCTTTCACCCCTTGACAAAAAAATCATGTGGCGTCAGCAACACAAATATGGTTACATTATCACTGTAATGTTATATATATTTCATACAAGAATGGATCACCATATGTATCCTTAATATCAGTGTGTATAGGCCCATATCACCAAATTACTGTGAATTCAAGCAGATGTCCAAGGCCAAATGATAATGATGTGTTATTTTATAGCACTTACGTT
This sequence comes from Ambystoma mexicanum, assembly GCF_040938575.1. NCBI lineage: Eukaryota > Metazoa > Chordata > Amphibia > Caudata > Ambystomatidae > Ambystoma > Ambystoma mexicanum. The sequence goes on from NC_090935.1 coordinate 1,436,649,233, forward strand.
AAGCGCTTTATATAGAACGAATATACATACAATATCACCCAACCTGTGTTGGTTTTAATTTATCAACCTCAAAAGGATGAAAGGCTGAGTGGACCATGCCAGGATTCAAACCTGTAACCTCCAGATCACACACGCATCGCAGCAGCGAACGCTCACACACCGAGCTATAGCTATCTGAATGGCTATAGTAAAATTAGCAATTAGATGTCTGAATGTTCTAAAAGTCAGAAAATAAATTATACTCTGCAGTAGATATTAAATTAATAACTGAGATTTAACAGCAGGCCAGTTCATCTCCAGGTCTGGTGCAAAGTTGGCCACATGTCAAGCCTGCGTGGATCTACTTTTCAATCTTCAGGAGGTTGGCAAAATGCATACCATTGGGAGGGTTCATAACTGTGTATTAAAGAATTTAGGGTGGCGCAGGGAAAGCAGTGCACGCACACGGCATCCTGTACTCTGGGCACTCCGTACTCAGGGCACTCGTTACCTCCTACATGCAAACAAACATCCTGAACAGCATGCCAACAAAGCATTCATTGTGGCACAATGAAATCAAGGGCCACTTTATGTGCTATGGCCAAACATTTCTACACAGTGCACAAGCTTTTAGGCATAAGGATTTTGTCAAGTAACCAAGGACACCGGGATGGAATGCCTTTTTGATGACTTTAACAGAGACAACGGCAGAAACTAAAATCTGCAGTAAAAAAACCTGTGAAAAAACATTCCACGATGAAATGACATGGAACCCTACCCCCACTGCACACCCCATCATTTGATTTATTTTTTGCAGATTGACATGCCACAAAGCCACAAAACAAGGGCAAAGGTGGGCTATAAAAAAACCACATTACATTGCATCACAACTATGGCCAGTGCATGCAGCAGCATTCTTTAAAAACAAAAAGCACATTTTAAAACCTCTGGAAGGCAAGTAGGATCAACTACACAACAAAGACATTTCCTCTGTGTAAGTTGATTTTGATTCGTGTACGTTACCAAATAGGGATATCGTAAGAATCGGTACACAATTTTCCAGTCCCTTTTGCTAGCATAATTGTGACCAGGGCTTTCCAAAGCATCCCAAGGGAATGCTTTTGGTAAAGTTAACAAACAGGATGACTTCTGCTGTATGTTATCAAAGAGGGCGGTCTAACATAATGGGAGCAGACACAAATAGATCACGTTCTCCTTAAAAGGCAAGGTACACAAGCCTGTGGGTTACGTCACCATTTTACTGGGATTTTCCCAGGTGTTGACGATTCAGTCAAAGATAATCCCCAGTGTGTCTGCTCCTTTTTCTTGGTCTGTAGATCGTAGGTCAGTGCCCATCCAGAGAGGCACAGCTCCACCTCACTGATGTGGCCCAACAAGGCTGAAACACTTGTATGGGGTTGCTGTTGGTACTCTTGTTCAGAGAGGAATTGCCATATCAGTTCGCTGCTGGACTGCCCATGTGGGCAGGACAAAGACTGATATGCAAATGGTTATTCCCATCTGTGAAAGGTACAGTGAGCAAAAAGAGATGGCTGCGAACTCTCAATGTGGTTACAATTCACTGAACAGGTTATCCTGCCGTGTTCTTTTTCAAGAGGGGCGCCTGCACCCTTTTTTAGTATCAGTGCCTTTCTGCTCCTGGCCTCCAGATCAACTCTTCTCTATCTGAATATTGGTTCGAAGTGCTCCTGATCATCTAGGCAGCACTTGGACATACAATAAGCCTTGGCTAGACGAAGCCTCAAAGGTGCCACCCAAGATACCAGCCACACTGTCTCGGGGTAATGTGTCTCTTATTCATCAAAAGGTGCTTTACTCAAATGATCCTCATACACTGAACATTGTGCACTCCAGCTCATATTGAGGCAATATGCCCTAGGTGGGGGCATCACCGGCGGGTTACCGCCGACCTCATAATGAGGGCCATAGTGTTCCTCTCACTTTCAGGGGATATAGTGCTCAGGTCACTTGTAAGGGCTACAGCTTCCCTCTCTCTGGGTAAGCAGTCTCCGTCTCTAGAGGACTCAGGTTCTCCAGCTTTTCCGCTCTTTAAGCATCAGTACCTTGCCTTGGGCAGCCTGCCAAGTTTTGCCAGGACTTGAAAAGCCTGTGCGGTGTCAGGATGCTGGATTGTCGGCATTGGGCTCGGAGCCTGTATCTCTCTCCCCACAGCCCTGCAGTTCACTGGCTCTCGGAGAACTGCTCTCTTGCCCTTGTCGGCCGTATTGAGGCCAGTGCCTTCAGTGAGTTATCTAGTGTGTAATGCCCCTCTTTTTCTCCTTTTCGAAGTTGTGTTGAGTGTTTAGAGTGATACGTAGTTGATATGGCCCAGCTGTTTCAGGTCTGCCGCTTCTCGAGACTTGATAAGGCCCAGCACCCATTTTGAATGCAGACAGACGCGCCATCTCTGCCCTTTGCTGCACTCCGCTTAGGCAGCAATGATCTATGCAACCTTGTGTGACAAGGAAATGTCACTGATGTTAGGAAAGTGGTACAAGTCCACGGGGACCCTGCGCAGGGTCGGACTGGGGCATAGAATTGGTTTGGGCACCTATGAAAAGGTGGCCCACAGGTTCAAGTGGCAATTCATTCCTTTTGTGGCAGACAGTATGAACAGTACCCAAGGTGGAGTTTTGGGATCAAATGTGATGCAAATTGTGCATTTTAAAGATATTCATTCAGCAACACTGATCAAAACCTCTAGGCGCATAGTGAAGTAACTTATCAAACAGGCGCACATTGAACAAAACAAACGGGCTCACACCAGCATTTTATGTTTTGGATTCGGGCATTGCTCTATAGGCCAGTCCTGCGGTTGTATGTCACAGCTCGATTTTCCTTGTGTTAGAGGCCAGTGAAATGCTTTGTCCCGCTGGGTATGGTATGGTATTGTTCATTTATAAAGCGCCTATACAAAGGCAAGTGTTTCAAAGTGCTCAAGGAGGGTGGGAACAGGGGGGGAATAACAACAGTCGCTCAGAGACCTTGAAATTGTGAGATGATAATAGTCTGCACAGGCAGAGTAAGTGCGTATAATATGTTTAACAGTTGAGACACAGAAAATAGGCCCCTCAGCGATTCTGCAGTTTTACCAGTGCAATTAAGGGGTGAAGACAAGGGAGAGCAGACAGACGATCTTCAGGCACGGTGTATTTGGATCGTGCAAGTGCACAGACGGTCACGGAGGGGGGGGGGATTTCAAGTGCACCCAATCGGTGGGGGGTGAGGTAAGTTCATAGAGTGCCACTCTCTTGGGTAGTTTCTGAAGTGCAGTGAAGGTAGGTGGGGCGTGGGGCCCTGAGGCAAGTGTGAGAGAGAACTGGTGGGGGTGCCTGGGACCTGTGAGCCGCTGAGGTCCCCCCATGCATACAGCGCCCCCAGCAAGCAGTGGATCGTCAAGTCTTCGGTTTGTGGCTTTGCTGTGCTCTATGAGGATCCGGCGTGCAGTGATCTTTTCAAGACTGGGTCCTCGATCCCCAGAATGCACATATGAATGAGTGCCATGTTTTTGAGGATGGGGCAACGAAACAACTACGTCTTGCACATAAGGCAAGGGACTCTGGCAAACACCCTACCACTTAACAATTGTGGCTTTTTCTTTCACCATCTGTATATCAGTATACATTTTAGTTTCCTGAAACAATTTGTCAAAAGAATTACCTTATAAAGCATGGAGGCCACACCCACATTATTTTAATGCTGTCACTCGGCAGATGCACCTTGGTAGCTGTGGTTGGCAAACGTGTCAACATAGACAAGGTTCGTAATGGCACTAACACGCAGGGGCGCCCCCCGGCAGAATGAAGTCGGGGCTGAGCTTCCCCCCCCCCCCCACCGGGCTGCAGAGAAGAGACGCAGTATGGAGGGCCCTTTGTTGCATCCATACTGTGTCTCTCTCTGGCGGCCCGGGTGAAAGCCAGGTAAAAAAACTATGTTTAAAAATTGAGGGACGGATGCAAAGCAAGAGGCTCTTGCTTTGCATCCGTCCCTCAATTTCTAAAAATCGTTTTGGGTTTGGTGTATTTGTACATCTGTGCACCCACCCCTGTTGGCAAGAGTGGTGCACGGATGTAGAGGTACACCCAACCCAAAACGATTTTTAGAAATGGAGGCACAGATGCAAAGCAAGTCTATCCCTCAATTTCTAAAAATCTTTTTGGTTTGGGTGTATTTGTACACGATTTTTAGAAATGGAGGCACAGATGCAAAGCAAGTCTGTCCCTCAATTTCTAAAAATCGTTTTGGGTTGGATGTATTTGTACATCTGTGCACCCCTGTTGGCAACACCGCTTCTATAATTGTAATACTATGCTCTTGTTGCGGCAATGCTAGTTCCTCTTAGTGGGGCAGCTATACTTTTGATGGGACAACATCAGCACTTCTCAGCAGATTTATTATTTTAATTTCAATTGGTTATTTATAATGCACGTAATACCCAGAGGTTTCTAAGCGCGGGCCGAGGGATCGAACCTGTGTTGCTCCATGTCGTCTTGCTTCCAAGGCGAGTATGTTGCCCCTGAGCTATCCTCCCGAGACTCTGAAGATCTGATGTACATTTACATGAATGTGTATGTGGTGAGGGTGAATGCTATGCTATGGGCAGGCAAGAGAGGCGTTGAGGGAGGTAACTCCACTGAATTCTAAGGAAGGTAACAACGTGGGAGAGGGTGGGAGTGTGGGGTGAGGTGGGATCACTTTCTTGGGGGGGTTTAGCAGGGTGGGGGCAGTATAATGTGATAATTCGGCCTTTTGAAGACCACACAAATCGGCCGATATAAATCGGTCTTTTTTATATTTGTTCTTCAAAACGCAGAATTATTACATAGGACCCAGTATGGACCTTGCCATACTGTTGACTTTGTTCAGTGTAATATCATTCAATGGGACAGTACTTGCAGGGCTTAATGGTGCAGAGCTAAGGGGCTTCTATATTTTTAAAGAGCTAGTAACAGCACTTCTCAGCAGGGCTGTGTAATCTATTTTCTACCAGCGCAAGCTAACTAACTAAGGAATTTCTTACGTAGCGCAATCACTCATCCAAAGGTCTCAGGGCGCTTACATGAACATATACAAACACATAACACTAAAAAGCCAGAAAGGAGAGAAGAAAGTAGCCGCCTTGAGTCATGGCGACTAACAAGTCCTGAGGGGTAGCCAGTGATCTTAAGGCACCAAGTGGAGATTAGACATCAAAAAGAAAGGTCTTAAGACGTTTTCTGAATTGTTGCATTGTGGTGGACTGCTTGAGATGAAGAGGGATTGTGTTCTAGATCTTAGGGCCCCAGGCCCCAAAACTTGCTTCACCCAATTTCTTCAGGAGGGTACGTGGTTGTGCCAATAGCAGAAGACTGTTTGAGCGTAGCGTACGCTTCGGAAGCGCTATCTGGAGCCTAGTTTTTAGATAATCCGGGGCTTTGCCTGAGAGGCATTTAAAAACTATTAGTAATCCTTTGAATTTAAGCCACTGCTCAATAGAGAGCCAGTGTAACTTTTTCGATGCTCTGTAATGTGAGTTTGACGACTTAGGCCACATACAGCTCGAACAGCTCCGTTCTGTATAGTTTGGAGACTCCTAATGTTTCTTTTAGAAGTGCCTATCAGGAGGCTATTGCAGTAGTCCAACTTGGTATTATCTATGGCTGCTGCAAGGGATGCACTATTGGCTTCGGACAGATATGGTTTTATTTGCCATAGGAGATGTGTAAAGAAGCTGCATGATGACTTGAGGTAAGATACATGCTTCTGAAATGTAAGATGAGTATCAAAGTAAACTCCCAGCATCTTTATGGAACCTGATACATGAATGTTGCTACCGCCAATTACGAAAGCTGTGTAATCTATATTTTTATGCCTAAACGGTGTACTGATAACCAGCAACTCTGTTTTTTTGTCATTTAGGGCAAGAGAGATAAGAGCCATCCATTTTTGAATGGTATCATAGATTTCATTTACAGTAGCCAAATCATCCTTGTAGACCCCAGATAGTTTAATCACTATCTGCGTGTCGTCAGCGTAATTAGCAAATTGTATGTCCATTGATTTTAGCAGATCACATAGGCATTTGATGTAAATATTAAAAAGTAATGGGGATAAGCAAGATCCCTGAGGGACACCACATGTCACAGGAATTTTTAGAGATTTAAAAGATCCCTTCGTGACACACGGATTCCCGGGGCCCAGGAAAGATTTTAGCCAGCGTACTGCTTCGGAAGAGCATAGGCCGTTTTTTTGGAGTCTTTCAGCTAGTAATTCGTGGTTGACCAGGGCGAACGCAGAGGACAGATCCAGCAGGAGCAATAGAGCAGAATTGCCCTCCTCAAGTATTTATGTTATATTGGCTTAAGGTCTAATAGCGCCGTCTCCGTTCCATGATTGGCTCTAAAACCGGACTGTTCCCTGGCAAGAATGTTATTATTTTCGACAGATTTCTCCAGCTGTACATAGACTATTTTTTCCAATATTTTAAGTATAAAGGGGACATTTGTGATGGGACGATAATTCTCAGGTAACAAAGGATCAAGATTATCCTTTTTAAGTAGAGGGGTGATCCATGCCTCCTTTATGCTAATAGGAACAACAGCTTTCTGAAAAGAGCGGTTGACGAGTTCTGTTACCCATGGTGTGAGGGTGCTTGCGAATTCCTTAAAAAGTGTGGTGGGAAAGATATCTCCTTTACATGATGTAGGTTTAAGGCCTTTAATAATCTCTGGGACCTCTGACTCTGTCATGCTTGTAAAGGAAAAATGTTTTATACCACGATGCAGCGATTCTGGAAGAGAGGGTAGTGATGATTCAGTTAAGCACTGAGATTCAATTATATCCCTATTACGTCCTTGATGGAGTTCGGTTTTATGAGTAAAACTATTGAGTATGTTTTGGCACCATTCATTGTTTATGGTGAGCCTATGTTCAGTGTTGGGGTTTTTGAGTTCATTAAGGACTGTAAAGAGTTCTTTGGATTTTATTGAAGCTTTTTCAATTCTGTCATTAAGAGGCAGTTGTTTGGCCTCCAGCACAAGACGTTTGTATTCTCTGGCTGCGACTTGATAGGTCAGTAGGGCGGGGGGGGATGGGTGGTTACGCCACTGGCGTTCACATCTCCGTTTATTTTTCCTGGCAGAGATTATATCGCGTGTGAGCTGAAGTTTAAAGCCTTGCTTCGTCTTACTTCTCTCCTGTCGGAGAGGGGCAAGGATATCAAAGGCCTTATTGGTTGCTAAAGGCAATGGTAAAGTCTTCCAAGGATAAGTTACCTCCTAGGGGTGGTAGCATGGGCTGTATAGTAGTTTTAAATGTATCAGCTGTAATATTTTTTATATTACATGATTCAGTCATACCACTGGTTTTTATCGGGGTAAGGTTACATTTTAGTGCTAGTGCAAAGTGCACCAGGAGGTGGTCGGACCATGGGCATGGATCTATGTTAGTTACACTGGGTGTAATATTCCTAGTAAGCTGCCATATTTGAAATGGGGCAATGCTGGTACTCCTCAGTTAACTCGCTAAACAGGGCTTCTATAATTGTAAAACTATGCTTTTGTTGAGGCAATGCTAGTTCATCTTAGTGGGGCTGCTATACTTTTGATGGGACATCAGCACTTCTCAGATGAGCTGCTACACTCTTATTGACAAGGCCCCAGCACTTCTAGGCAGATACATTTTTATTGGTTATTTATAATGCACGTAATAATACCCAGAGGTTTCTAAGCGCGGACCGAGGGACTGAACCTGTGTTGCGCGGACCGAGGGATCGAAGCTAGGAAATGACCAACACTACCCGCAGGGAATTGCATACTCTTGATGCCACCTAAGCAGCACTTCCAACCACCACAGCTGCTTTAATTTTAATGGTACGGTGCGTGTACTTCTCAGCCACTCTGCTTTACATTTAAACAGATCGAATTTCATTTCTCAGCAGGACTGCAACATTATAGCATTGCGTTCTGTATGTTGAGTGCTTCTTCACCACCAAGGTGGGTTCATGGCACTCTCCCAGTGTCTGAATAGTAGATCTAGCTACATTCAATTGGAAACAGGCATGTCCCGAGCTGCCTGCTGTACATAAACTGCCGCTCAGGATGTTGGAAGCCGTGATGGGGCAAGGGATAGAAGGCTCGAGCCTGTAGGATAGCAGAATCAGCAGGGTCTTAAAACCTGCTCACTCATTCTGCAGTGAGGGTCCATGGGGCAAAATGAGCCTGATCCCACATATAGGGGGTTGTTACCCCTTTATCTCTCCTAAAGGAAAGAATGAGCTCTCTCAGACACAAGTTATCACCCCTGCACACACAATGAATGAATATGGTATGGATCTATAGAACTAGAAAACTGGAGTGAGAATTCAGAGTTTTTTAACAGAAATATAATTGTCTTCCCAGATGGGAGACTGACTCCATTAATATACATGGAATCACTGAGATGACCAAGAGTGAAACTGTACGTTCAGTTGTGAGATTAACAGCAACGGGTATACTATGCTCCGAGGAGTGAGGTGCCCACTCAATATATCACACTGTTTAAAGGTGTGAGACCCATCCTGAATGCTTACCCAAAGAGCCTTGTCCAGAGTTTCACACTGAAGAAGTGAGCATGTGATCCGGGCTCTGCAGCCCACACACACGCATGGGATTCCCATGCACCCACTTGCGAGATTTACACCAAACTAGTGAGATTGTGCTCCAAGGTAGGAGGCACACGCACAGACTTTGCTCTGAGGTTTGACACACTCACAGGATGGGATGGCATTTCGTTCTCCCATTCTAGTTGTGTTGCTCTGCCTTTTGAGGGCTACTACAACCTGGATGATTATAGAGGGGTGGCGTAGGGGCAGTATTGGCCTAATGGAATGCAACTGGAAGGCTTAAACCTCCTTCTTACTTGACTTTAGTATATGCAGTACATGCTAGCCAATGTTTCCACTGTTTTGCGCCCCCACCACCTGCCTCGCACCAAGTTGGCGACTACGTGCAAATGCGGTCATATAACTGCTGGCGATGTCACTTCCTATATTTGGGCACCCCTACCCCCCCCCCTACCCCCCCACCCGCAAATTCATAAATCGGCTCCCCTGCTAACACGTGCCCTTTGGAGCAACCTTTGAGTTTACATGCCTTGAAGTTCAACTTTTCAGAATGGTTGGCGGGAAATGTATACAGTATGATTATGTCAAGGGTCAAGTTCTGATCTGCAGCTGACATTGGATCATTTCAGAAGTCACAACTGAGGCCCAGGCTCTTTCTTTCATGCAAAGGTGCGGGGAGAAGATCAAACAAATCAGCTCCCAGATGCTGACTGAACCTGGAACATGTGCTGCCCCTGTCAGCACAGAGGCCACAGCTGGGCCCAGGCAGCAGGAGAGGCTGCAGCTGGCCCCTGCCAGCACAGAGGCCACAGCTGGGCCCAGGCAGCAGGAGAGGCCGCAGACAGCTTCATACGCAGGCTTAGGGCACATGAAATCTGGGCCTTGCTCTAGTTTAAAGGTACCAGGTATTTAAAAGAACACTTGTTTTCACCATCACGAGCACACCTGTAACACATTCCCAGAGCCGTAGCCAGGGTTGCCTTACAAGTGGGGCCTGACACTAATGTAGTTCAGCCCACCGCAGCGACATTGATATCTGTAAATGCACACACAGCGCGCCGCTCAGGCTCTACGCCTCTGTGAAATTCCTACATTTGGAAACCAACTCGGGAGGGTGTAAACCCGAAACTGATTTTGGCCACAAAGAACCTAACTATGGGCCTCAATACAAGTTGTGCAGTGCAGGAATACAAATTGGGGGAAATGTGTTACCAACACTTTTCCTGCAGCATCAAATTATAATTTTGGATAGATTTAACGCCGACGTAATTACTGCGCAGTAAATCCACCAATTTTCAGAGGAAAAATGGCAGATTCACCTCAAGCTTTTTTCTGGAGGTTTATCCTTCCCTTTACTTCAAGAAATCGGTGGATTTACACATGGCCATTCCTCCGGCACTATATCTGCCAATAATCCCCCTGGAGACCTTTGGACTCCAAAAAAGGATAATTACCACCACCAGATTACTGCCAAACTCGTAATGAGGCCCATTATGTATGAAAAACAAAGGGCCTCATTACGAATTTGGCGGTAAGAATTATAATTTGGCAGTGCAGGAAAAATGGCAGTAACAGAATACCACCATTTTATTTTGTGCGCTGCCTAGCCTGTAATGAGCCCCAAATCTCAGCAATACAGGGAATCTGCCCAAATATCAAAACTGAAACAGACGGGACTCGTATGATGACTTCATTGCGGACAACCACAAAGAGAAATATTGCAAGGGTTCGAGGAGAATCCCAAAACAAAATCCAGAAATCACACCCCATTCACAAATTAAAGCAGGAAGCAGCATTAGAGGGCCAATCACATTGTGTCTTCACAAACAAAACTGTACCGAACACACAACATGTAATCCCTTGAAAATCGCAACTCCCCATCAGTCACTGCCTACATCCAAGAGCCACCAGGGATGACCATTATTGCTCCGATGTTGTCGAGAAATATCAAAATGCTCAACAATCTCTTTATATTCATTGGCAAACCATGCAAGCGCCTATTCCACGAACCAATATAGTAATCTTAAAACTGGAGAATTCTCTCATCACCATCTTCACATGCACACTTGCGTCAACCCAAAGTGAGCAGCATAACATACTTCATCATATACCAGGGGACTGACTGCCTGTGTGTCACAGTGAGCTGGCTCTTAGGATCCTAACAGAGCACCAATGATTTGGTCCGGTCAATGTCAATGCGACTCCAATCGCATATGCAAGTCCAAGTCCCCTCTTTGTGTCTACTTCCTTATCCCTTTTCATTAAGCAACAAAATATAAGTGGCAATGACACTCTAAGGCCCCAAACATTTTTAATAACAAATATAATTTTATCAGATTTGTTATATAGCTCTGTCGGTGCCTAGCAAGCACACCACTACCAGAGTACATTATCTTTAGTTAGTGTTATGCTATGGTATTGTGATTTATACTTTGCACCGCTGCCATTTTCATGGTCTCCATGCGCTGTCGCGGATCTGCAAAAGAAGGAGGGCTAAGGAGGGTCTGTGTTGGCAGGAACGCACTAGTCATTTTCTATTGCCCTGCTGCCAAACGACCAGGGAACTGCTGGAAGGTGTCAGTAGACAGGCCCCGAAGAGGTACATGCTTGCATGATGCTTTTCAGCATGGAGCATTCCAAGGGCAGGGGAGGCCTGATTGGACAATCTCACTTTCACAGACAGATGTACCCACATTATTTTAATTCTACAAATCAAAAAACCTCGGGCTACTCTGCCCTCACAGGTGGCACTCTCTAACATCCAACTCCCCTTCCCTGCTCAAGTGTCGCATCGTTGGTCTCCCACCTCCATTAAGTCAAACCACCACCACTGGTACAGATCAGCATTTTCGGCGTTTTCCCACCTGGCAAGCTTAGATTCCCATTGAACTCTCAGTTCAATATTTCAAGTTTGGCATTCCCATACAACCCTATGTTTACATTGCCTGGCAGGCCGACATTGCCAATAAACTCAGGTCAACATTCCCAGTAGGTTCCGCAGTTTACACAATCCCGGGCAGTGTACTGCAACGATCCAAATTAGCCCCCAAATATCTTCGGGAGCAACGGCCGCTGGAGAAACCCCGCCTGTGCAGCTAAAACTGAAATGACGCAAAACCGATCTTGGACACAATGGCAGGTAGTGTGATGAGATTGGGGACTCATCCCGCTGAGGCAAGTCCTTCCACATCCACGGGACAAGATGAGTACCTATGACCATATAAGTGGAGAACAGCAGCTGCGATGGCACCAACACATGTGACTAATATGACCCTCTGGTCACAGAGTAACTTACAAGGTATCAACTGTCCCAACGTGTTGTGCTGTCTGTAGCTTCTTCACAGTCCAAGCAGTTTCTTCTGGCATTAATTAGGCAATTGTATCCATATTTTGCCAGATATTGTATCTTCTACTGGAAACCATTCAATCTAAACCAGGCTCAAATCCAACACTGCCTTAACCCTGAACGCCAAACTGATGGATGCATTCTCCTGAGAGGTGCCCATATGCATCAATCACGCTTCCCAGATGTGCTTTTCCTTCATGGTCAATAGAGGCCAAAGCCTCATTAAGAAAACAGCTGTAGGTTTAAATTAATACTCTCCAGCGTGGGCCACGCAGAGAAGGGGGCGGTGGGCGGGAAGAGGAGGGGTGCTATGTGAGAGTGAAGGACGTTGGTGCCCTAAATAGACAGAGCTCGTCCCAAATAATAACCCCATCCTCAGCCCTCAGGTAGAAGATTAGCCGCAATCACTGCTGAGCTTCAAAGTAACAGTACCTTTAGGCTCACCAAAACCCAAACATATAGATAATATCCCAAAGAACTGACCACTAGATATGCCCCAAAAACTGACAATCTAGTCTACTGTCACAGGTGGCTTCAAAAACTCCAAAACCTAGACATGAGGTTCAGGTATTTTATTATAAATGTCAAAAGCTTGACTGGTGAATGGCGGTAGGTAGGCCAGACTGATGGGGATCCTAATCTCTCCGATGCCCTTGCCCCAGGCTCCCTCCAACCTACCCCCCGGGATCCCCACTCCCCAACAAGATGTGTGGACCGACTAAAGGCAGGTAAACCCTATTGTGTGGATCTACCTAGTGTTTCGATGAGGGCCTAAACGCCTCAGCTTTATCTAGCTTACTCCCTCTGCCACTTACTAAGGGTTTTCTACTCTGCTGGTCCCCCAAGGTAGCTTTCGTGGCTGATGTTAGATGGTGTTTCCACAGTTTTGCACTCTCTCTCTCTCCAGGTCTCTCTCGCTCTCCTCTTCCTTCCCCTTTCACCTCTGCTCTCTTATGCGCTATATCTCCTCCGTCCCCCTCGCTCTCTCTCCTGTCCCCTCGATATTCCTAGTTCCTTTGTCTCCTTCTCCACTCTATCTCACAGCTCTCTCTACACGTCCACTTCTCCCCTCTCTCTTTCTTACCCCTCTCCTTGTTCAGATCATCACACTCCCCTTCTTACTCTCCTCACCTCCTGCTAGCACTTGCTCCCTCCTGTTCCCCAACCTCCCCCACTGCACCCACTTCCTCTCCCATTCCCCTTCTCTCTTTCTCTTGCACGCTCTCTTTCACTCTGTACCACCCCCACCGTCCACTATCTTCATTCCCCACCACTCTCACATTCCCATCTCTCTCACAGCCTTCTCGCCTCACACACTGTGACACGTACACCACAGTCTTGCAAGGCTGCTACCACTCTCTCTAACATAAAATACCTCACCTGCCACTCTCATTCAACTCTTCCACAAACTCCTCACCAATCCACTCCTCTGTATGCTCTCCGCTGCCTGTTCTCTCAGTCCATCAGCTCTCCTCCTGACCTCACCCAAACACCCCTCAATCCTGCCCCTTAGCGCATGGGTTTTGTTGCCCTGACTTTCCTGATGTTCGTCTCCTGCCCCTTCCCATTGGTCCTTGGTGTCACCAGTACGCTTTGGCCAAACATTCTCTGTGCTTTCCCGTGGGGGCTGGGATTTTACATCAAACATTTTAAAGTCCATTTTTGGCCCTGCCCCCTTTTTTTTTTCTCTGGCGTTTGCAGCGTTTGGCGGGTTTGCTGTGGCTTAGTTTCCCTGCGTTGGCCTCTCCCCCTCAGCCTGGTGACGTCTGCAGCTTGCCAGGCGCTATGGCGAACATTGGTGGAGTGAGACTTGCAGCCTGTATGTTAAGTTAAAGGATAGTTAAACCGCCGCCTGGCGCTCTGTAAGGCAAGATCTTTTGTTAGAAAACCCTAACCGAGCAAAAGGAAGAATGCAGCAGTACGACTGGTTGTGTAATCGTGAGAAATGCACTACTTACAAAGATTTTAAGACCGAGTTGTTTGGTTGTAAGAAAACGAAGCAGACAACAGATTATTTGGTAAAGTGCCCCTCGCCGAAGATTAGAGAACAGTATCTACGCTTTAGATTGAATTTATGGCATACAAGAGAGATCTTAACGAGGAGAGGTGCCTTACCTAATTGGATGAATTTTTGTTGCTTTGTTTAGATCAAACTCAAAAAGAGACGTTAAGACATTTGGATAACTGTCCAGCTTTAGTTTCACAGCGGCAAATGTATTTTACTAAACTGTTAAATTTGTATAAACCAGCAAATCCCGATGAAATATGGCAGAACATCTTCTCTAGCACAAGGTATGCAGTAAGAATAGTGATTAGTACACTATTTAGGACCATTACTACCATGTTTAGATGTAAATATAAAAACCACAACATGAAGCAGAAATATTAATACAGATAAGTAGCAAGTCTGTATACATCATCAAGGGGAATTCCCTAATTTAATTTATATAACTTGGAAGTTATTATTCTTTTAATTTCACGATTTAATTTTGATGTAATAGCACATATTAGCAATCATGATTTCTAAAGGAGCTAATATGGGACTATTTAAGTGTTATAAATATCGCAAATGTGTTAAATGTTGTAAATGTATTGTAAACGTTGGAGAAAAATAAATTGTAATTTTGTAAAATGTCTTTTGTTTAAGAATGTCATGATATATTTGAGAGGTTGATCTGTCAGCCAACCACATAAAAAAATAAAAAGTAAAAAACAAAAAAGAAAGAAAAGAGGGTAGGGTAAGTTAGTAGGACTTGGTGGGAAAAGGCACAGGAGAGCGGTGATGTGCTGTTGGCAGCTTCAGTTTGGTTTACACCATTCGCGGAGTGTGGGTGTGATTTTTCAGGTAGCTGTGGTGTGCTGTTGTGCGTGGCTGTGTGTGGTTTGTTTCGTTGTTGCAGTGTGGTGAAGTGTGTGCGGTTTGTTGTGCAGTTTAGGGATGGTTGTGTTGTAGAATATGAGAGGTGTGCTCTTGTTCTGGTTTGGTCGCGTCATTCCGTGTTTTTCTGCATGCACAGTGGTATCAGTGTTAGAGCGTACTGTTGCATTGTTAAATATTGAATGATACTTTCACTCAATAGTATGACATTGGATTATTTTCTCTCTGCAGTTTTAGCAAAAACCAGTTAATAAACTAAAAGAGATACTTCAAAACCATAAGGTTTACCCTCTGGCACCTGTTTGCGAGCTGGTAATCAGAAAGTAGAGAGTTTGAAGGACATAGCATCGACTGGAGGAGATCCCGTTTCATGTGTGAAACACCATTATTAAGTGTTTCACGTTCACAGGGAAGTGCATTGATTTGGCTAAGATCACACCGTTTGTTAATCAATAACTAGAACTTCAATCAAAGTCGGAACACACGCCTTCTACAGAGCATGGACGGGTAACAGAGAGCACGTTTTTTTCTCAAGCCCATGGGTCAGGGTTCCACTGGTGGCAGCATAAAATCGTAATGGAGTGACCTGTTGAACTAGAGCAACCTATTACGTCATAACCAAATTAGTAATGCTGAAAATAAAGGCACCTGTTACACAGCACTGTCGCAATTGGACTACTGGAAAAAAGCGTCATGCAGGAATCCCAATCAAACAAAAAGATGTGTCTGAACCTATTGGCAATTACCACGCAGTTAGGAGAGGGTTTGTACATCAACAAATAAATAAAGCCTCTGCTCAGGTGGTCTGCAAGTACCAGAATTCAGAACTCTGAGTTTTCTTTCAGAAAAGGCGCTCTCTCACGCACTTCTTCCAATCACAGGGCCATTCAAAGGGATGACTCTGAATCACTCTGGGTTTGGCCTCACTCACTGTACAAAAGATTGCAACTGAGCTATGAAATCCCTTTTGACTACTTCTTGTAAAAACGTTAGGTACACCAGGCACCTTACCTTACATCCAAGAAACATGTATATGTTTCATAACCAAATACGTTTTTAATTGCTCGCTACAAAGACAAAACAGGCAAGGAAACGCGTCTGCCTACTCCGTTTCAAAATATAACGTTAGCAATTTAAGTTCTCACTCTGTAGAGATACTTTAGAAATGTACAGAATGCTAGTGCCTAGGAGTGCCGTTTCTAGGGACTGGGGAATGAGTGAAAGCCTGAGGGGGTGCCTGCTTAGTCTTGAGGTGATGGACAGTGGCAGAAGCCCACTCAGTCAATAATAATCTATCACCCCGATGAGGCAGGCAAAGGCTGAACAGGTGGCTAAAAATGTTTAGATGGCTCACACCCCCAAACAATTTAGCATGTCCTTGTGAAACTAAATGGACCAAGAGTAATAAAGTTACTCACCATAGTGACTACTTTACTCCTAGACCATAGTCCCCTTTCCTCCATACTTAGGAGACATTCCTCTGTCCTGTGGGATGAGACCGGAGCACTTTGTAAAAAGCATCACATTTTTCAAAAATGTGTCCTTCTCTTTTTACGCGGGGTACCGCACATGGCCTTAACCCCACACTCCTTAGCTCTGCCAAGCGCATCGCCCATCAGTACTTTTCTATCGCCAGGTCTATGACCTTTAAGCAATAAGAGAGGAACCTTTTTAGAGTGGACGGCAGGCAAGCGTATGGAGGAACAGGGACTATGGACTAGGAGTAAGGTAGTCACTACGGTGAGTAAATTTATTATACTCCTATGTCCCATCCCCTTTCCTCCATACTTATGGGAGATTCCCAAGCACTCCTCACAGGAATTACGGGTGGATGGAAACTCCTTACTGAAACAGGTTCTTAAGCACAGCTTGACCGAACTGAGCATCAGCCCTGGAGCTCAGGTCCAGAAAGTAATGCTTACAAAAAGCCGATGGGGAGGCCCATGTAGCCGCCTTCGCGGTGGTCTCGAGGGAACATATTTTTGGAAGGCAAGAGCAGCCGCCTTGCCCTGCACAAGAGGGGCATGAATTCCCTTTGGGGCCCGAAGACCTTGAATGGTATACGCCTCAGAAATACAGGCAGCGATCCACCGGGAGATGTTCGCTTTCGAGGCAGGCATTCCTTGCAGATTTCCAAAGGTCACAAAAAGCTGCGAGGAGTTCCTGAGCTCAGTTGTTCTGTCCAGATAGAATTTAAGGGCTCTTTTAAAGTCCAGGCAGTGCAGAACACCTTCGGCCTCTGAGGCCGGGTCTGGGAAGAATACAGGCAATGAAATTGACTGATTCAGATGAAAATCAGAGACCACCTTAGGAAGAAAGGCGGGATTCGTTCGCAGGACAACCTTATCTTTATGAAAATTAAGGAATGGAGGCTCAAACGACAAGGCCTGAAGCTCACTTACACGCCTTGCTGAAGTCACAGCAATCAAAAAGAACACTTTCCAGGAAAGGTACTTAAAATCGACAGTTGCCATGGGCTCAAAAGGGTTATGACACAAGGCCGTAAGGACCACATTCAAATCACACCTTGGATGCAGATTGCGAACAGGAGGATAAAGAAGCATAAGGCCCGCAAAGTGTCTTTTAATGACTAGATCAGACAGTGAAAAGGAACACTGGTCAGTGGACAAATAAGTGGCAACAGCCAATAAATATGTCCTGCAGGACAAGACATGGATACCAGACTCTGCCAAATGTGAGACAAAAGACAGGACCGTGTCGATAGTAGCCTCCCTGGGTTCTAGCTGCCTCGCCAAACACCAGTGACAGAAGCTTAGCAATTTACTTTTATACTGAGATCTTGTTGAGGGCTTCCTGGCCACTTGAAAAATGCGCATGTTATCCGCGGACAAGTTGAAACGCTCTAAAGATCTGAACTCAGGCACCAAGCCGCCAAGCTGAACGATTGTGGGGAGGGGTGGCACAGTTGTTGATCACTCTGGTGAAGCAGGTCGGGAACCTGTGGAAGCTTGAGCGGCGGGCACACTGTTAGATGTTGAAGCTACGAAAGCCAGAACCTGGCTGGCCACCAAGTGACTATGAACAGCAGGCAGCAATTCACTATGTTCCTCAGCTTGCAAAGCACCTGATGGATCAGAGGAAGAGGTGGAAAGGCGTAGGCCTTCATATTGTGCCATGGGATTTCAAGAGTATCCCCAACTGAGGAGGCTCTGAGCCTGTTCCTGGAGGCATACAGTGGAAGCTTCTTGTTTATAGATGTCGCAAAGAGGGCCACTTCTGGAGTGCCCCAACAGCGAAAAATGTCCGAGAGGATCTCTGTGTTCAGTTCCCACTCGTAGCTGACATTTACTCGTCGGCTCAGGGCATCCGCAGTGAAATTCAGCTGACCCAGTATGTGAACCGCTACCAGCCAGATAACATGCTGAATGGCCCATTCCCAGATCTGAATGGCAAGATCCACAAGAGGAAGAGACCTGGTACCCCCCTTCTTGTTGATATAGAACATGGACACCGCATTGTCTGTGTGGGCACGGACCACCTTGTTGACAATACCTGGTTTGAACGCTTTCAGAGCCAGGAATATAGCCAGAAACTCCACATAATTTATATGAAGCTCTCTGTCCTGTGGTGACCAGAGATCTGAAACTTGAAGATGATCCAGCGTCGCCCCCCAACTCAGAAGGGAGGAGTCCATTTTGACCATCAAATGCGGGCAAGGGTCCTGGAAGGGAGCGCCCACTGACAGATTGTGGAGAGGCGCCCACCGACAGATTGTGGAGAAACGACCACCACAAGAGGTCCGTCCTCATGAACGATGGAACCAGTATCATTTTGGAATCTGGATCCACTGCCTGAAGCCATGAGCTCCGAAGAGCCATCTGAGTCCGCCTCATCTTGAGATGAGCAAGAGAAAGAGCAAGCACGTACAAAGCCATAAGGCCCAGAATCCTCTGAAACCACCAGGCCGACATCCTCTCCGACTACATAAACACCTGACATGTGGCTAACAGATCTGCCATTCTGTCCCCAGTCAGGTATACCTTGCAATCGATCGTGTTACAACGAAAACCCAGGAAAATCAAGTCCTGAGAGACCGTCATGGAGGATTCACCGACCGCCCTAGGTGGTACAGGAGCTGGAGGAGAGACTGAAGGCTGCTCAAGGCTTTCAGTGGACAGTGACAGCGCAGCAGCCAGTTGTCCAAATACGGATACACATGGATACCCTGAAGCTGAAGATGAGCTACGATGACCAACATCATCTTCGTAAAGACACGCGGTGCCGAGCTGAGACCAAAAGCTCCTCCCCCATGCAAAATCGTAGGTATTTCCGATGCGGGCTCCAAATTAGGATATGCATATGAGCATCCTGAAGGTCCACCACGCTGAGACAGTCGCCCTTCTGAAGAGAGGACATTATCTGGTTGGGGGTGATCATCTTGAGTTTCTCTTGGGGAAGAGAAAGGTTTAACTGGGAAAGGTCTAAGATGGTGCACAGGCCAGCCTGTTTGGGTTTGGGCTCCGTGAACAGACAGGAGTAGAAGCCCTCCCCTCGCTCTCCTAGGGGAGCGGGTTCCACCGCCTTGAGATCCAGAAGCTTCTGGACTTCGGCTCTGAGGGAGGGCATCCCCGACTGCTGGAAAGGAGGATTGAAGGGTGGGGTAAGGGGAAGGGGCAAGCGGAAGCCCGCCCAAGCTACTGACAAGACCTGCCGGTCCTCAGTGATGGTCTGCCATGCCTCCCAGTGAGACGCAATGCGCCCTCCCACTGGGGGCTCGTGCGAGCTCCAAAAACCCTAATTTAGCAGGTTTCTCAGAGGCGGGACCCCCAGATCATAAGGAGGAGGCCAAGGACTGATAGAAAAACCGGCCCGCTGTTGACGCCGGCAGGAATTTCCAGCTGGAGGATCGACTCTCCGTGTTTTCCGATCTAGAAACCCCCAAAAACCAGAGGAAGACCGTGGCTGCGAAGGCGTTCTCTGAGTCCTAAAAGGTGGTTTTACCAGAACGGACAAAGACTTGGCCGTCTGAGTGCTGTCCTTTGTTTTAGTCAGCTCTACGTCCGTTGACGAATGGAACAGTTCTTTGCCATCAAAAGGCAGGTCCAGAACTTTATCCTGCACCTCCTCAGAAAACTTTGTGGCGTGAAGCCAAGCCTGACAAGACGTGTCCACACCAAGCATGAGGCCCCGAGCCGAGGTGTCGACATGATCCGCTGCAGCCTCAAGCATATCCTGCGCCAGGACTCTGGCATCTGACAAGCCCAACTTAAAAATCATCCAGCTTGTCCGCAGGAATGAACTCAAATTCCGACAGACCTTTCCACATTTTCATAGTCGCCCCTGCTAAAATGAGCTCTGTGTTCACTTGGTGCAACTGCAGAGCCGAATTAGCAAAGATCTTCCTCCCCAAAGAGTAAAGCAATTTGTCCCCTTTGGCCAGAACCTGAGCCGCCACTGTAGATGACGCTGAAGCTGGCCTGGAATGAAGAGTGGCAGCCGCCACCACTGTGGAGGAAGGAAACGGGCAAGACGCTAAGGCTACCTCCTCCGAAGTATGATGCCTATAACGAGTGTCAATCTTTTTGTTAACATGCAGTCCAGAGTGTGGTTTATCCCAGACTTTGCGGACCTCGGCCAAAACGTCCTTCTAAAAGAACAAGCCGGTGCGCTCCGGAGAAGACAAGGTGAACGCCCCCGGAAGCACCCCTTCTTGCGGAGGTGATGCCTCAGGTACTGGAACATCCAGAAGAGTCATCATGTCCAGTACACGGTCATGGAACGCCCTAACAGAGCGGGGCTGGTCATCGCCATGCTGATCCCCTTGCACGTCATCCAACGCGTCCGGATCGACCTGCGTCAGGTCTGGTTCCGCCAAAGACTTGTCTAATGGAGACAAGGGCGACATAGGCGGAAGTGCTGGAGGTGGGCCAATTGGTAGAGGTGGGACAGCTGCCGGAACAACCTGTGCAGTGACGGGAACCGTTGGAACAAACCGGGCCCTGGCGGGCAGATTTCCTTAAAAAGACCTCTGAAATATTCCTTCATGGGGTCGGAATGCATTAGCTTCTGGCATTTTCCAAAGAAGGCATCCTCTGCCGAAGGCTTAGACATTGTGGCAGCAGGAAGCCTCTCATCAGCGGAATATCACCAGGGCCGCAAAGGAGAGGGTTGCCAAGAGGGGCCCTCACCAGCCAGGTTGATGTAGATCAATGGCGCAGACACCGCAGGGAGCGAGACCGAGTGTTGTAATGGCATCTGAGCGTTCCAGTCATAAACTGGAGGAAACGGTGCACCAGAAAAAATGCACCCAGCGCCGATGGCATAGGTGTAAGGGAAGAGTCCAAAATGGCTGTCGCAGTTCGCACGGGAACGGGCACCATTTTGTCAACACCTGAGGAGCAACACGTCACATGTGTTAGTGAAGCAGGGATCTCCACAGACCAGTCAGGGGCCTTGACTTTAGCCTTGACACAAGGAACCTCGGCAGAGCCGGTACTGTGTGGCCTAGGATGTTTCTGAGACATATTAGTAGCCAAATTAGCCTCTGAAAGAAGAACCTCGGCAACGCCGGTAACAGAGGAATTATGGTCAGCGACCTCACTCTGTGCCCCCTCAACAGAACCGGTATCCCCACTAGAGCGGGACCGATAAGGAACCCACCTCATTCACAAGACCTTAACAGGCCTCTCAGTTCTGTCGGTCACCTTAGCCTCCAATAGAGGAACCTCATACCAGAGTCCGGTAACAGCTCCCTCACGAGGGGCCTTGAACCTTAGTTCAGTACAGAAAACCTCAATAGAGGCCTCGGGATGCGCCCCGGTGTCTGTATTGTAAGCTCCAGACAAGGAGACCTCGAAGGAAACGCCCGTACCCACCACCACAGTAGAACTGGGCCGTTGAATAACCCCCACAGGAGGGGCCTTGGATTGCAATCCGGTGTCAGTAAGTCCCTCACAGAGGCCCTCGGAGAAAACTCTGGTACTTTTCTTAGCCCTAGAAGGCACCTCAGGGGAAACCCCGGTGACAGAGCTTTTAAAGTGCCCCCCGGACCGGGAAGACCCCGGGAAGGAGTCCCCCGGCCGGGGGGCCCTAAAAACGAAAGAATTTACCGGGCATCTCTTCCTCTCATTGATGAAACTCTGAAAATGCAGAGGAGGAACATGATGGAACACCTCCTCCCACCATTCTAGACAACATTGAAGAGCCCGGACTGAAAGGGAATCGCAGTAGAAGCATGAGTCCCACTGGTGATCCGGTCCCAAACACTCTAAACAAAGAGAATGGGGATCCGCCCTACCGAAAAGTCGTTCGCAGGAAGAACAATTAGGAAAATATAACCGAAATGGCATATATGGACTAGTACGTGACCGCTAAACCGCAGCAGGAGAGAAGGACACTGGAAGGAAAAAATCTTCTGAAGATGCAAGTGTGTCCAGTCCCGAACGTGCAGAGAAAAGGACTGATGGGCGATGCGCTGGGCGGAGCTAAGGAGGGCGGGGTTACGGCCGCGTGCAGTACCCTGCGTATAAAGAGAAGGACACATTTTTGAAAAATGTGATGCTTTTTACAAAGTGCTCCGGTCCCATCCCACAGGACGGAGGAATGTCCCATAAGTATGGAGGAAAGGGGAGAGGACGTAGGAGTATGACTATTACTGAACATGCACTGGCCTGGTGGAGGGCTGGGCTGAAGGAGGCTAAAAAGGCAGAAAAACGCATTTGTTTTTGGTGCTGGAAAGGGGCTAAAGACCACATGGAAGAGGGTGGGCAGGGGAAGGTGGGTGGGTTGGCGGGAGTTGGAGACAAGGGTAATGAGCCACGCTAAGGCATGACACATGAGGAAAGGATGACATAGCATTAATGCTTGGCCTTGTAGCAGGGGATCAGGCTCATGGTGTTTTGTACGCGGTTTTAGGGCAATCAAATGAGCGAGTCTGTGTGATCAGGACACCACTTCTCCAAACCTGGTCTTTCCTTTAAAATAATTCTGGTACTTTGATCCAATTGAAACTAACAAGACTACAGCTCCCAGAATGCATTGATTTGGTATATGAAAGACCATGTTTCGTAAACAGGGGTCCTGGTGACATGGAGTCACATGGCCACTCTATGATGTGCACTGAGGCACAGGAAAAGAAACATTTTAGCAAGTAGGGGAAACACTGTTTTAACCATTGTGTTTGTTGCTGCTGTAGGTATGGGCCTTTGCTCACCGAAATCAAAAGCAGGCCCACCCTTAAAGAGTAGGTACATGCTTTGTCCATAAAGTAAGTTGATTGTACAAATGGCCGGGAGGTGTTAGATTACATCAAAGAGTCAAACTGCCCTGTCTTCCCGAACAACACAAAGACCCCACACGATTGGTTAAACCTATACAATGTAACCATATTTTCTATACTTCCCACACTTCTTATTGGATACATTCACCTAACCACCATCCTCGTTAACTTCTAATTGCATGTTTCATATTTACACTAAAAACCTAAGTAGCAGTTCCAAGAAAATGTTGGAGCTATTGAATGAGCATGCTACAAGAGAACACAAAAGAACAATAGAACTCATTAAAAAAAACGAAGAAAGAAATTTCGGAAATTAAATCATTAGAAACAACGAAAGAAAAAAACTATGCCAAAATGCATGAGATACTGAAGATTTACCAGGATGAAGTGAAATTATGCAAATTAAGAAAATGCTATAGAGATGAGAGACCATAGAGAAGATAGAGTGTATATGTTTCAGGATAAATATAATCAATATTCCAAAACAAATACCAAGAACAGTACACCAAATACTTCCTCAGCGAGCTCGGATGCGGACTTGGAGGGGGACACAGCAGTTACTGAAAAAGATGCGACAAATGACCAAGGATCCAATCGGAATAACCAAGGCTTTATGAACCAAATTAAAAGATATAAGAAAGGTACCAGGAACATGCCACCAAAACGGGTTCGTTTTCAGATACCAAAGGATCCATTACCAACACAATCTACAAAAGGAGGAGAGGAAGGGGGAGGGGCATGCCTAGGAAATCAAGGAAACCAAGAAGTCCTAGAAAAACGCAAACAGGATATTTACAAGAGCCAGCGTGAAGGATGTCAGCAGTAACAAATAAAAACTGACTTAATCTTAAATCTATCTAAAAGAACAATTACCAGGGATGAGAGAAGCTTACTGAACAAAGGATTTTCATTCGCACCTACAACCTATTACAACAAAACGGACATTCATATTTATCTTTTTAAATTTGTTCGAAAACTAAAGCTCAAAAAGTTCTTCGCAGCAAGAGTCAGAAGTAATTACACAAAGCCAATACAAATTGAACAGGGTGATTTGACTATACAAGAAATCGAAGACACACATTTGATCAGATCAATAAATGAACCAGAAACCTTTGAATTAAACAATGTACTGAGTGAATTGGACATACAAAGAGACTCATTACCCATGAAAGAACTAAAACCTAAATCTAAATTTCTGCCACAATTACCACCAGATAATATCATTGACACTTTCTACAAAGCAGTTACAGATGATCTCTACAAATTGAATGAAATGAAACAGAAAAAAACACATAAATACAACTTAATCTTCAATGAATATCAAGCCTTACAAAATCTGATATCAGACAAATCGGTGGTACTCAAAGAGGCAGACAAAGGGGGGAATATAGTGGTAATGGAAAGATCAAACTATATAAGAATGGCAACGAAACATCTTGAGAGCTCCAGCTGTTATGTATCAATTGCAAACAACCCAAAAGAGAAATTGTACATCAACTGGAGGAAAATATTAACAAGTGGCATAAGACCGGATTGCTAACAGACAATGAGAGGAACTATTTATTGATAAAGGAACCAGTTGCTCTGATTATGTATTTTTTACCTAAAATACATAAACACTTTGATGATATACCTGAGCGACACCCGATCCTCAATGGAATAGGGTGGGTGACTGAGGATATCTCAGAATACCTGAACTACAACCAAGAGCGAGTAAATTAAGATTGTACCTAAAGGACACCATGGATGCGATTACCAAACTCAAATCAGTCCAATTGAAAGATGGCTACAAGCTAGCTAGCTTGGACGTCAAGGCGTTGTATACGTCCATACAACATCAATGGGAAATAAGGACGGTGGAATACACCTTTAATCAGGATTCCGCTTCTATGTAGCAACAGATCCAAACGATAAAGGAAATGCTCAAACTAACACTTGACTGTAATGTATTCAGCTTCAACAACTGCTTTTATAAGCAAGTGAAAGGTGTAGCCATGGGCACGAAATATGCTCCGGCCTTAGCAAATCTCTTTATGGGATTATTTGAAGACAGAATAATTTACAAAGATAAAGCACATCCCGAAAGAATTATCCAGTGGTTACGATTTATAGATGATGTACTAATCATCTGGGAAGGGACAGAGGACCAATTTGACCAATTCACAGAAAGAATCAACAATAACAACTTTGGGATCCAATTTATTGGGACATGCAATCCAGAATCTGTGAATTTCTTAGACCTAACAATATATGTCAAAAATCAAACTAAGTACAAGGACGTTCAGGAAAGAAACAGAAGTGAACTCCACACTGTATGCCACGAGCTGCCACCGCAAATCCACAATTCAGAATATCCCTACAGGGGAATTAATTTGTGCAAGGAGAAATTGTGCGACACAAGAGTCCTTTGACAGTGAATGTATGCTTCTTCAATCAAGATTTATAGCAAGAGGATACTCTGAAGACTCTGTCAAACAAGCACAAAGCAAAAGTAAAAACATGACACAAGAACAAACACAAGTACCGAGCAGCAAAAAGAAAAATGTTTTGTACCAACAATTCAAAGTGGGATTTATGACAAAATATAGCAAGAACCACAATGAGATTAGAAGGGTGCTAACAAAACACTGGCACCTCCTCAAACTGGATGAGAATATCAAAGAATATGTGGACGATACACCTAAATTGATATTTAAAAGAGCAGAAACTTTGAAAAACAAACTGAGCCCATCATTGCTACCCAAACTCAAGGACACAACCAAATTGACATGGCTACAACCACAAAATATAGGCTTTAGAAAATGTGGAGATTGTACCATGTGCAAATATGCACATGAACCTAGTAAAACATTTTGGGACACAAATGGCAAATTAATCAATATCATGCAACCAATTAACTGCACAAGCAAATATGTGGTTTATGCTATTATATGTGTGTGCAACAAAATGTACATAGGAAGTACCATTAGAGAATTAAGGATCAGAATTAGAGAACATTTGGTCAAAATAGGGAGTCAAGATCCTAAACTCCCTTTAGTGATGCATTGGCAATTAACTCACCAAATGGACAATGAATCAGACATTAGATTCATTGGACTACTACAAACCACCATGGGGAAAAGAGGTGGCAACAGAGAGAAGGTGCTTCGACAAGCAGAAGCAAGAATAATGTGTAAATTGAATGCTACAGTTACAGGTCTAAATTCGGACAATGAAATGATTTCCTTTTTATATCACGTGCTGAAGATGTAGGCTGAAGAGCCTAATACTCAGACCTCACCATTATGAGAAACTATTGGATCATATATATATTTGGTTTTCTCTCTTTTCCTTCTGGCTCTGTACTCAATAAGAGACACAAGATACAATGTATTCACCTGATTTTAAATATGTGCAAATAAGAAATGTGAATTACTAGTATTGTAATGGACAGATCCATATTGATATGCTTTCTTTAATAGGAGCTATACTGTAATTAAGTGACAAATACGTACTGTATTAGTTGTAAATATGTTGAAAATAGTAAACAGGAAAATAATCTTAGATAAAAACTGATTAAGGACACTACTGTACCCTTTTGCGTTATGGCTTCTTATCCATATACAGTACGTATGCAAGCAAATGACCAAATATGGCATTTACAGGGAATATGGATACGGCCGTAAAAAGACTTCCTTAGTACTTCGACAAATGAATGCTGCACATGAAATTGGAAGGTAGTTCTTTAATTATTAGGCGAGCGGAGTTGTTTACTCAACATAAACATGCGCCTTGCGATATTCAAACATGGCGGACATATATTGGAAAGGTAAGCTAAAAAGTAAAAAGGGACTTGCCCGGGACACGTTGCTAATAGCAACACACAGCTATGTGTTTCAATAGAAGACGCTAATCGTGCCAGAAACACAGCCGACACGAGAGACGAGTTACCCTGCCGCTACTAGGTAAGAGACCGTCGCTATTTTTTAGAAAGATTGATGAAAATAGCTACTTTAAACTAAGAACGTGAGAGGAACCAGGAGTAATTTGTAATAATGAGTGAGTGAAAGAATACTGATTTTCGAGTGTGCCCTATTGAATAGAACAGAAGGCTCCGATCGTAAGATGTAAACACCAACGGATATCATTTAAAAGGGAGTTGGCATGTAAGCACACAATACTATAATGCAAATATGACTATCAAGTCAAACATATGACTCAACTGTCCAGAGCATAATTGTCTGCTATGTTGGGATATAGAATATGAATCTTGATGCATTAAAATTTCTCAACAGGGATTACCCCTCTAAATATACAAATCCAAGAATAGAAATCGACTAGGAATACAACCACAAGGTAACAACCCAATCAAGCTTTAAAATGTGGTAATTTGAATTGGAATACTTAGCAAAAGAGATGACCAAACTAACTTATATTTATCATTTTGTCTGTTATGTTATTTTACCAAACCTATTCAATCCTCCCCTGCACCAACCCCTTTTCTCTGTGGTAATACGTATTTTATTTGAATACAAATTTTCTGTTTAAATTAATGATGCGACGCAACATTGTTATGCAAATGTATATATGTTTCTCCCATCACATGGTCTGCACTGTATACTTGTTGACCGATCATATTTATTGTGTATATTTTGAAATTCGAACAAAAGAAATCATAAGCCCCGATTTGAAAAAGGCACTGAAAAAAGCTGAAACACGTGTCATCAACGAGGGCTAACAATATGTACCGAAAGACAATAAATATATAAAAGAACAACAGTTGAATAAGAATTTTCTGGCACATATCTTATGTCTGAGCAACCATTTAAATCATATTTACACTACACCCATCTCTGGGGTCTTTCCATATTTGGTCATAGCCTCATCTGCTAGTTACACAGTTTACGCAACTTACAAACAATTTAAATTATCAAAGGTTCCATCTGGTTAGAAACCTTTTCCCCTACATGTGACGCACATGGGTATTCTATGGAAATTCCATTGATCTGACGAGGAGGAGAGTAAACACATTTCCTTTTGATCTATTGTTGCTGGTTTTATCGCACAAACCTGTTGGTGTCCACATTTCACTATAAACTATGCGACTTACTATTGCAAATCTCATACCGTGCATGCACATATAGAGCGCCACGCTGCCTGGTTGTTGAGCGCTATGTGGCCTGACATACCTATATTGCATTTATATTGTATCGGCAGTTTTGACACTTATCTTGCTGCGGAAATTTAATTTAAAAATATATAAACTAAAACACAAACAACACTAAAAATAATGCATACCTCATTCCCATTAGCTACACTAGACTTGTACTTAATTGCCACATTATGTCAGCATCGCTGTCACCCCAGCCACCAATATGGCACAAGCAATTCAAACTTCTCTTTACCCGTGCAACAATTATCAACCACGCCAACACTGCTCTTCAAGCAAAGGAGCCAGAAGTTGAGAGCAGATTAATGGTAGAAGACTGCAGAAGTTGTGTTTAAGAGGACAAGTGCCATTGATGTGTATAGTGACATTTTTTCTCTATTGACATGTATTGATATCACGTGCCCCAGTACCCACATAATTTGCACTCTGTTAAGATTGCCTGCCCCGGTTACTATCATTTGCCAGATTTTGTCATATGATTACTAACATCATATTCCCTGTACTGAAATTATAGGATGGTACTGACATAATTGCCTGGTACCAACTGCCAGCGTTTGCCATAAAACAGCAGTAACTCATGCAGCTCGCGTAATTTGAGGTATTTCGATAATCTGCCCATGTAGTTTTATTTTATGTCAGGAATTGGTGCTATTTGCCAGATGTCATCATTATATGCCCAGGTACTCATCTCATTTTCCAGACATATAGACATCATGTACTCACATGCTCAACATTTGCCACGTGTTGCCCTTATATCTCCATTCAGCCACAAGATTTGCCATATATTGCTATCATTTGCCTAAATACTTGCACGACATAGCAGCATGGCTGGATCATCTCATAACCTACCTATTGTTTTCCCCTCTGTGGCTATAGTGCTTCCAAGTAGCTTCAAGGTGCTCTTCGGTAACAGCCATATAACTAAACTTTACTGCTGGGAACTGCCCCCATTTCCTAGCCTCCCAACTCCTGTTTCTTCGACATCCCCTTCCATTCTTGTCCTGGAGCATTTGGAACAGCATCCGAGCAGTGTGTTAAGCACTGTATCTGTAGCCTAAAATGGCATATGCACTTGAAAGACGTTTTTCTTAGCTTGATTACATTTTCAATTGTTGTTTCTAATGGTTTTTTGAAGTACATTATACGGCAGCAATAGATGCGTCTCTGGCCACAAAATCTAGGGGAGTGCTTGTCATTAGAAAATTAAATAAACAGTTATATGTGATTATTTCGAATATTGAAGGACGCACACAAAAATGACTGAATATTAAAGGCAGCACCAAATCGGCCGAAAAAAAATCAAATTATTTCACTATTCAGCCGCTACCCCCTGAAAAACAATCTCCTGCTTAAAATTGGAGGGTTTATCCCCCCCCAAACACCCCTTCAACTCTCTGTCCCATCCCCGACATAACATTGCCTGCCCATCCCTGCTCACAGACGGATAGACGCGCACTCTCAAACACACACGCCGAAACACACAACATAGGCACAGGGCTGGCCTGGGAACTAAAAGAGGCCCTGGAAATAATTACTGGGGACCAAAAGAGGCCCTGGAAATAAAGTTCAAAGTGGCCCCAAATTACACATTTTCAGCAAGCCCAATGCTTTTCCTATGAGAAAATTTGGAAATACCACAGAAAAGAGGCCCAGGGTGCAGAGGCCCACCGGGAAATCTCCAGAGTTCCGAATAGGTCAGTCCACCCCTGCATACGCACAGGCACTCAGACAAACACCTCACGGCCGTCCCACCACGCCTGTCAGCCCTTGAATGCACTCGTGTGTGGCAGGGGGGCAACCGTTGGATTTAGAAAGACCGCTCTGAGCGGTCTCAGTGACCGTTTCACTTAATACCAAATAAACATGAGATAATTAACACAAATTCCTGTTTGTAATATTGTGGTCTGTGTTGTTGTCTACTTAACTACAAGTCAATCGAACTTTATTTAAATCACAAGAACTAAATGAGGTTGGGGAGGGATGCAAACATACCCATCCACCCCTATCTTTTACTTTGCAGTTTGGGACCAGATTCATAATGGCAAATCCTGGCGACAAGGCCCAGAAGGCAAAGAAAAAGAACAGGCCTGGACAAGCATCGACTGAACACAATGGGTCACGATGGAACGCATGTTTGCGAGAGGGTGGCACGAGCTAATGTTGGGAGCATTTTTGTCTAGAAACTATGGTGCCAAACTATACATTACTTTTCCAATAATGCTAATTTTGAGCCCATCTGACATAAGTACATTTTCAAGGTGTCATTTTCCTAAGAGTAAAATACACCCCATTACCAATAGGAAATATTAATTCAAATAAAAAAAGACATAAGTCATTAGCAATTCTATTTCCAAATGCATGAACTACAACAGCGCGCGCCAGCGAGACTCGCTTTCCTACTATCCCATAGATGATATAAATCAGTCCTCGCACCTCGTGTTTGTGGAGCACCTGCAGCCCGACCTCCCGTAATTACTGGCATTCCAGGGAGCACTCGGGTTTCCGGCCGGCCTTCTGTGCTTGCCTCTGCCATTTCCCGCTCCGAGTAGACACGGCTGGCAGGATGTAGGCATGAAATATGAAAAAGATGCTTATCTTCAAAGACTTCTCCTCAATGCCGCAGAAGCCCACACTCCCTCGCTGCCCTAAACCCACATATGGTGCACACGCTTCAGAAAAAAAAACATGCACCCCCACTAGGTACGTTTGGCCTCGATGTAGGGCTAATTATTCCACTCACATCATGTGTCTCCAGCGCTCGCTTGGGCGTGTTCTTTTAGCCGGAAATCAAGGGCCCAGGGCACGAACTACCCGCAGGGGACGCTAGTCGCTATATTTTCCACACTACAAGAGGACAAGAAAAAAGTCAGCCTGCTTTCAGGATCCGTGTTGTTTCCAAGAGTCAAACTACGGTTTGTTAGAAGGACGACAAAACTCGACACTGAAATGAACAGAAGTGAACTGTGCTGACTTATCGCTTCGCACACTGACTTTAGTATGCAAATAACTCGAGTACAGCTGTGCAAACGACGCGTCAATAGCAGATGTTCGTGCATAAATGCATTTGGTTCAGGGTCAGTCAAACTAAGTTTAAACACTTCACGAATTCCGTAGCAAGCTTCCTGCAAAATACAGGAGCCAGACGAAGGGGTGACTATAGCAAAACAAAAGGGGTGATAGCTTTAAAGGTTAGCGTTAAACCCAACCTCGGGCATAGCTCTGGGCAATGCTCCAGACCAACGTTCTTCAGTGTGCCAAGTCCTTACAGAAAAGATAAAGAACATAGTAAATCAGGCTTGGCACGGCAGTTTCTAGACAATTTCCCGTTAAGGGCATAACACCTCACCATGAGCCCGCCCCACATTGCTCCTCTACTGCTACCCAGCACTGCACTATCAACATATCAAGCACATCCCGTGGTTCCCTGCCATATAATAATTCAAGGGGGGCCGGGGTGGAGGAGGAATAACCCAATGAAGATTGGGTTGTTTTTCATACTGGGAAAACCGTCTATAGTATCATTAGGTCCCAATTCTTCCTGTCTGTTTCTAATAGTTTCCGTAATATCTGCTTTAGAGTTTGGTTAAAGCGTTCGTAGAGTTTGGTTAAAATGTTCCACTAGGCCACCCTTTTGGGGATGGTATATGGATGTCCGTAGGGTTTTGAAGTTCAGTATCTCCTTCCCATAAGGTGGGACGTGAAGGTCGTACTCTGATCTGTTAATATTACTTTCTGGAACCGAATTTGGGACGGGAAGGGGATTAGATGTTTCAGGATATGTTGTGTTGCAATTTAGGGAAAAAGCTTTGGGAAAACGCATAGCGTAATCTAAGACTAAGGGATGACCAGGTGGCTCTTACAGGTTCCATCTCTCTCCACAAATCTTCGATAAAGCAAGCCCCTTTTTTGTGAAAGAGAAGGATCTGCTTTGCTTCAGGCCCTTTTCTTCAGGGATAGCCCTTTCAAACACTTTCGCCAGATCCTGGTTGTTCCTTTTGGCAAAGGCCAGATTCAGTAGGGTGATCCAATCGTTCTAGGGATGAGGGGTCACGTTCTTGTCAGCTTGCACAAAGCCAGGGTCATCACTCTGTGCATTCGGGAAATGTTCTACTTCGTGCAAGTGCAGAGTTAGGCTCGTTCAAGGATTCACTGGGCAAGGGGTCTCCACTTTTTGCCGTCTGGTTATTGGGCCCAGCATTGTGTAGCAGTAGCACTTTAACCTCTCCCTGATGAGTCTGGGTTCATGACATTGGCTGCCACATCTAAGGAGGGTTTCCACGCTAGCCCTGCTTTAGCAGCTAACGTAATGTAGCTGCCTTGGAGTAGGGACAGAACTAGGCCCATAGAGATCAGCATCCTTTTTTGGCTGGGGATCTCAACTTTGGTTAGGCTAATTAGGTCAAATCCAATGGACTGGGCAGTAGCACGTTCAGGCAGCGTAGCTGTCGGGTTATGATGTTTCATTAACATGGAGCCCAACCTTGTATCAGGTTGTTCAATTGCCACTTCTGACACCACTTGTAAGTAGATCAGAGCCACTTCTGACACCACTTGTAAGTAGATCAGAATCAGGTGATGTACAGGGTGGCATTTTGGCATGTTTTTTTCTTCATTATAAATCGCTTAGCCTAAGGCAGCTGTCCCCAAGTCTACATTTCTCAGCCCTACTCGACTAAGGAAATATAAAATGCTGCTATCCAGGATGTCTTACAAAACAGGGAAAGTACTCTGTCCAGAATCCTATGCTAACCTGGGTTTGGCCCCTACCACTACAAAAGAAAAACAAATTCAACAAAAGCACATTTTGGGCCCAGGCCCAAGCTAAAGAATGCTCGGTTTTTTAAAAGATGACAGTGTGTAAACGCAGACGCATGCTAATGTATAAGGACACGCTGGAAAGATTAAACTGTGTTTTCCATTAAACAAAAGCATAACCAAACTTAGGTAAAAGCGCATGGGAAGTGAAAATGAAGGATTTAATAGGAGAAGACAAATAATGTTTACAGTAAACGAACCACATATCTGCTTATTCCATAGAAGGATAAAAGTCAGATCCATAAAAGGACTATGGGCCTCATCACGAGTCTGGTGGTAACCTTTAAATGCGGCGGTAACGCTATTAGCGCCGCATTTAAGGGTCTGCCAGATCATGGCCTGGGCGGATTTCCCCCCAGCTTTGAGCTGGGGGGAAATCCGCAGCAAATTTGCCGATTTTCAGCGCTATTACCGACAGCGGGAAATCCACCAGCGGTAATAGCGCAAATTTTCCCCATTGGGCTCAATGGGGAATGAGGAATTCCCGAATGGGCCCAATGGGGAATGGGGAATGGGCACTAACCATCATGCCAAACCCGTGATCACGGGGGTTTGGCGTTAGGGCTAAAAGCGCCGGCGGTAATACCGCCGGCGTTACCGCCCAACTTGTGATGAGGCCCTATGTGAAAATGGTAACATCAATATGAAGCTATGGTGAATGGGGCAATAAAGACACGCTACCGGTATTGAGGTCAGTGAATATAAACATGACTGAGGCACAGCTGCCTAGGGTATTTGACTGACAGAACAATGTACTAAATGAAAAATATGTTTGTTTAGGTGTACTAGATTGCAGAAAAAAGAAATACAGAAATAACCATTTATTTATTATAATTGCCACCTTACCCACGTCAACAATAAGGCCAGCGGTGAGTACTCTATAGGGAAACGTCAACAGTTTTACTGTGACGTTGTCCAAAAATATCCAGTTCTTAAAACAACTTATCACATTGTTTGTTTCTTCATAAAGTGTCAATCCTGAGAACAGTGGGTACCATTGATGTCATCACACATAGAAGTATTCTTGTCCTGAAGAAATCTCCACCAATACTCGTCAGAAACGCTTTGAACATGAAACACGCGTAGACATTATAGACAACTTGAATTACAAGTTGTCTTGTAGTTCTAGTTCAGGGTTCTTTGTTAATCAGTGAGCTCTGAATATTTTTAAAAACGGATGTATTAGAAATGTCTAAACCATATCACTTACTAACCCCGAGACACTAAGAGTCGTTGTTCGACATTTGTAATGTTGGTAATTTCCATTATGAATATGAATAAATTATGGTATTGAGCCAATGTTTTTTGTATGAATTTTTTACTGTGAGATATGTGACTTTATGAGAAATGAATAAATCTCTTTTTGAAAGAAAGGATTTTCTGGCTGATATCATGCTGTAAACCATACAGCTTGGTAAAGAGTACCACCTTTAGAAGGTGTGGCAGTGAGGAAGGGGTAACCAGTTGCCTTTCTGTAATATAGATTTTAGGTTCCTTCCCCCATTTGCAATTGGTAGCCCGAAAATAAAAAAATAGGCAAGTACCTATTTTTGAACATACATCTGCGATGACTGGTCATGGCTGATTAGACATATTTACCTTTATACAAACAGACACATACTGCGCTGGGACTAATGGAGGTGAACTCTTCTCCTTCCTCTGTTGGAATACACAGGGCCATTCACAACTGTGACAACAAGTACTGGGGCGGGAGCTAAATTCCTACTCGGTAGTTTGTCCGCAGGAGAATTGGCTGTGTACTATTCCTGTTATGGACAGCTTTGCGGCAACTGGGCAGGTGGCATGGCGGGAGGAAAGGGGGTACCCTTTTGGGGGTCTCTTGACCATGGTGAAATCGACAAACTGAAAGTGGTACAGATATATGGGGGTTCGTTGGTATCTCCTAACCCATGAGGAAGTGCTTGGGGCCCAGCCCTTTCACTTACTGATTGTTAATAAATCATGGCACGAGAATGTACTTGAGCTCACTTTCTTTTTGGTACACTTGGTGAGCTGTATAAGTGACTGGTGCTGTGCACATGAAGGTGGGAATCACGGGCTTGAGGGACATACAGCGTCAAATAAATCTAGAGGCTATAATTGGCTGCTGCACCCACTAAATGGTGGGGGGCCCCAAAGGGACATTTCACTATCGATTACATCTTTGCCACTGACTGGCTCCTCGAGAGGTACCATGCCATTCTTTGACTGTCTTGCCAACATCACTCCGCGACCATGCTAGGTTTACTACCTACCTTAGAGGGGCTGGTGACACAAGTAGGGGAGGCGAGTATGGTTAATCTGGCCACTAATCCATCAGGCACTCGTATAGTCTGGAATCAGAGAACGGTTGTGGTGTTAATAGCTCATTGGCTGAGGTTTTGGAAAATGCATCGATGGATTGGAAGCTTCTAGTGTTACATTTTTCTAACTTTGAGGACTTCTCAGGGGGCTTAATTCTGGAGCCCCCTGAATGGCTTGATGAAAAACGCTAGACCGTGATATCAAAACTTGCAGAGAAATAATCAGAGTAGGCATACCAAGTTTGACGCTGAATTCATGTTATCTTTGACAAATGAGAATTCCCACACCTTTTGGCGATTGATAAATTCAATCCGCCTCACAGATTCTATGAAACAGGTGAACACAGTCTCAGAAAAGGATCAGTATGCACACTTTTCTGTTCTCTATGCGCAACCTGTGAAGTGTGTTCTGTTTTTTCCTCCTGAGGCTGTGGATAGAATGAATTTAGCAGCATTTAACTATGATAGCATCTTAGCGGTCCTTAAGAGGCTTAGTTAATCGCATGCTCGAGGCCCTAATGGGCTATCTAACGTTTTGTTTAAGGCTGAGCCTTTTAACTGGGATAAAGTGTTAAGCATTCTGTTTAAGAATGTGGTAACTCAGGACTGGTTTCTAGCCTCATGGTCAAATGCCCATATAGTCCCTATTTTTAAGCGAGGTCTAAAAACGAGCCCTCTTAACTACAGACCAATCACCCTCCTGGATGCAGACAGCAAGGTGTTCACTTCCATCTTGCTGTCCCACCTGGAGGATTGGGCGTTAGCGGCAGGGAGATTAGCCAAATGGCAAAAGGAGTTCCATTGGAACCTGGGTACTAGCCTTAACAGGACAATTGTAAAACTTGTTCAGCACTTGGCCTGGGATGGGAAATACAAATCCGTCTAAGTTGCCTCGATAGATCGAATTGCTACGTTTGACGCTGTTGATCGTCAGCTCTTGTGGACTAAATTGCATTAGTGAGGGGTGCCTGCTGGTCTTGTGGGCTGAAATTGCGTATGCCGTTGACAAACAAACGTACAGGGAACCCGTCTTAAAAAGATCCTGAACACTGATATCATTGTCGGTACCTTCGATATCTCCGCGGATTGAACCGTCGGATGCAAATGCAGAGGCATTTTTTATCACGCACTCGAACAGTGCAGCTCCACAATCATGCTGAAGATTAGGAGGCGGAAGCCCTTTACCGCATATACACGATAACATTATATTGTATTAAGAACTTGAAATTGGCATCATTAAAAAAGTATAGAAAAACCAACAGAGGCAA
This sequence comes from Ambystoma mexicanum, assembly GCF_040938575.1. Lineage (NCBI taxonomy): Eukaryota > Metazoa > Chordata > Amphibia > Caudata > Ambystomatidae > Ambystoma > Ambystoma mexicanum. Next base: position 1,436,685,812 of record NC_090935.1, read on the forward strand.
AGTGATTACGCCGAAAGATGAATCTAGACTCCCACACATAGAAAACAGCTATGCAAGTAGCAGGTAGTACATGCTGCTGACATAATTACTTGACTTTGTGTGTGCATTGGAATACACATTGAAAAACTAACAGCGTCCTGAAGAAGGAGATAGACCACACATTTTAGATCAAGATATATCAGTTGTGGTGTCTGTCTTTTCTCCTGAAACACAATTTGGTGTAGACGTTCCATGATATAAGAAAAGATGTCATGTTTTTTATAGTCGCCTTATTACTAACATCACAACTGTTGGAATAGACATCATTAGAGTTTAAGCAGCAGAATAGGTGCCTCTTATTACATCTGAGGAAAATGTACAAGCCTAAGGTCTTGGCCAAAACTGTGAAACATGTTGTGAGAATGCTGACAGATGATTATTTGTGTCTTTGTATCTTGTTGTTTTAACCAGACCACCAGCACATGATTTAGCGAGATGGTCGTTTTAACGATTTAAGTATTAAAGATGTTTTTTTTGCCAATACCTATGTCTATGTGATCCATGCAAACTAAGTGTATATAACAATCACTTATGAACACCCTCCACCTCTCTGACAGTGTGTAGGGAGGTTGGGTAGCAAGTGGTATATTTTTTGCTTGTGTTCATTGTGCATTCCTCACATACCCTTGCCCCCTTTACAAAAAAAAGAGGAAACAAGCCATTGTGCTCAACTTATTTACTACTGGTCTTCTAAGACTCCTGATTGGTATTCATGCTGAGTCAGAAATTCAGGTGCGGCTAAATTGTGAAGGGGCTCTGTCTCGTCATATTCCCACGAATAGGGGTGTCAGGCAGGGATGCGTTTTTGAGTCCTGCCATTTAACCTCTACCTGTCGGATATCTGTGAGCACCTGAAATCTGCCATACTCTTATTACCTGCAGTTGATCAGTGCAGGCCATATTGGCTGTCATACGCCAATGACTTTCTTTTATTTGATCTTACACCGGTGGGCCTTCAAAGACTTCTAAATTCCTTCTCCACTTACACTCAATCCCACTCCCTCTCTATTAATCCCACTAAAACTAAGATCCTCCAATGCTCCAAAGGCATCACTTGGGCAAACCTTAAGTGGTATGTTGGAAGTGAACAAATGATGAACGTGAACTCATTGGTATATTTGGGTTTCTTGATCCAGGCTACCCCAGGCCAGACAAAGCTGAAAACCTGGTTGAGAGAACGGACCATCCCAATAAACCAATTGGTACGGGTGGATAGCCGGTATGGAAATTATACATGGATACCGGCTCTAAAATATTATGAGCGGAAATTGGTTCCTAAAATTACATACGGGATGGAAATGTATTCGTTATCTTTAACAGATATTTTGCCCTGTCTTGAAGCTTTGGTCTGGCATAGTGTGTTGGGTGTGTCTAACGCAGTTCCAATTGACGCTATATGATACGAACTTGGGATAATTTCCTTGACTGCCCATGTAGAGTGGAAGCAGTTGTCTCTATTGAGGAAAATATTGATCCCTGTGGGGGGGGGCTCCCTGTTTGAAGACTTTAAAAATATCCTGGCAAGGAGGAGTAGCTCATGTCCAAACAAGATATTTGGTCACTGTGTATTGGTTCTTTTGAAAGTAAATAGTTCACTGAAGGAACAACCTGACAATCCAGATATATGTGTGCAAGACTGTATTGCTACCATATGCAAAATGCATGGCTACTCTTCTCTTTATAACCTAAAATGGGATCACAAGAAATCTGGAGTCTTGGCTCCATTTTTGTCTGTGTATCCTGCAACATGGGTTTGACATTCTTTTTGGGGTTTTTGCTTGAATCTCTCACTGACCAAGGAAATTCTGTACAGCAGGGGTCACATTGTCAGGGATTGGGTTGGTTGTTGGTACTGTGGGAATGAGGAAGTGTATGAAACTCTGAAGCATGTGTTCATTGCATGCCCAGCAGAGTGCTTTGAGATCAAAATATCTACAAACGTTCGTGCCACTTGCAATCTCAGGAGATTCTGGGAGGATTTGGTCACCTTGTTTATCTGGTCAGCTAACCCCCACCGTAATTGCTGTGGTACTTTCCTAGGAGCACTTGGACTGGACGAGGGATGAGTGAAAAGGGAACTGTTATCACTTCCTATGTACAATTTTTTAGGAATAAATATGACCACATGCATGTCAACAGGTGACTTGGCTGTAAAAATGTGTTATTTGTGGGGATGCGTTTTCAATTTTTATATATGATTCTGTATGATGTTGTTTTTCTTTTATATTTGTTTTTTTTAGATATTCTGTTTTCTTTTTCGGATGAGTAATCATTCTCTTTTAAATCATTGTATTGTTAAGGTTGTTAAAGGTTAACTTGTTTAACCATAAAACATTTTTTTTAAAATGTCTTTCCTTGGTAGGTGTTTGCCAACCTCCCCTGTCCTTAATAAAACAGTGAAACCAAATGTTGTTCTTTGGACAACTTTGTGATACTACTTTGTGTGTTGAAATGAAAATGGAAGCATGTTTCACATGTTCCATTTTAAATACTGTGTCATACATTTTAGTTACAGTTATAAAAAAAGATTGCTTGAAATTATACCTATCATTGTGCTTGGAAATCTGTAACCTTCAAAATATTTCGTCTGTGGGTCTAGATAGCATTGTATAACTGTGCAGTGAAGAGACCTATATATTCAAGAAAAGTTAAAAATATAGTTTGTGCCATTCTATCACCGCCACAATGCAACCCCATTTCAGCACGCCACCTGTTATGTCACCACCTCTGCCTTTCTGTTTACAGTGCCGGCCAGGCATTCCCAGTCGCCTCAAACTCATTGTGTGGTTTGCTTGTTTGGGCTTCTTTCACCCAGTGGCCACCCGGTCCTGTCTTTGCCCTTCTATATAGTTTCCTTTTTGAGATGTCGCCTCTTCTTAACCACCCTTTCCCACCCCAATATCCCTCTAACAGCTCCCACCCTTTCCACTCAGTTGTCTCCTGTTGCAGATTGTGTTTACTAGGAGCTGCAGTTATGGCAGCAAAACAAAAGAGGTGATGGCTGGAAGTTTGTAATTAATCCTAACCTCTGACGGTGCTCTGGGCAACCCTCCAGACCACTGTTCTTCGCCTGCCAAGCCATTACAGGAGGGGAAAGACCATATGCAAATCAGGCTTGATCCCACCCCAAGAGGGGCAGTCCAGCCAGAACTGCTAGGTCACATCCCTTCTGCACGAGACTACAAGCATCCCCAGACATGTTTCGCCTCATTGGAAGTCATCAGTGAGTAGCAGCTTGGGTGTCTAGGCCCAGCAGGCTCGGGAATCTTGTTACGGCAGCACCAGCGGTTGTCTGCCCTCCCAGGACTGGCGTGGTTCTGTCCCAATTCTGGCCCCGTACATCCTTGGCCGCCACTCTGGGTGCACAATAACCACAAATATGAGTGTAGTGTTCTGCATCTTATCTGTGTGTGTGCAACAGCTTGTGGGGTGGAGCGTGAGTGAATGGAATGTGGAGCTGGCAGGGATCTTGGGGTTCCAGCAGTGGCAGTTAGGGGCAGCCGCATGGGCGCCCACCTTGAGAGGATGCGTCTGCCTATCTCTCCTGCTTGTAGCGTCTTACTTTGATTTGCAACTAATAACGAAGCCTTCCTTTTATACCTGCTGGTGTCCTGAGCCTTACCTAAGTCCATTCTGCATTCCTGCTAGCTCCCAAGACACTTCAATTACTTAGCGTGGAAATGTTATATGGGCAAAACCCTGTGTTCTTTTTTGTTGTGTGTAAGGTGTTGGTAATTTTGGTGACTAGTAAATCATCTTCACATTAACACTATCATCTGCTTGTGATTAAGGGCTTGCTGCATGTTCCATTGGACTTGGGAGGGAGGGGGGGGTAGGGTGGAGGGGGGGTGGGGTGGGGTGGGGTGCGCACGGGCATTCAGCGTGCACAGCTGCCAGACCTGGAGTCTATTCCTGGTCGAAAGTCAGTTTCTGAGCTTTGAAATGGCATCGAGTTACCAGCCTTTTTGGGAACCTGTGGACAGAATGATGCATTAAAGGGATCTTGTGTTTCCAATCAGCGTCCGCCCAGATTCCGCATACACATTTGACAGCAGTTGGGGGTATATATTACACGTAGCTGCCCAGTTGGGCACTATTCGGGAAACGGGCAACCCAATATATGTTAGCACTAACAAGCTGCAAGAATGATGCTATGGCAACAATCAGCCATGGAGTTGAATTCCGTTCGATTCTTTTAAATTCCCTTTCCAGCGTCCGCCCTTCAGCCCTGCCCTGCCTGCGCCTCTAAGCCCACAATTACTTTCACTCCATTGTATCAGAACGGTACTCGTGATAGTGTTAAGCAAATGTTGAAAGAAGGTCGTGGAACAACCGCATTTGCAATGCCAATAGCCCTCGAGCAAATAATTACAACTGGCATGTCAAATATTTGATTACAGTCTTACAGTGATACGTGCCTGCTTGACTAAATGCCAACGAGGAGGACTCACTTCCTTTTCCAGGGATTACGGCCATGAGGACAGAATAGGAGAAACCATTTTGTAAAAAAGGGTCAAACACAAGAACGCGCCTTCACGGTGATAAGAGCACACTATCCCAAAAAGCGTATTGTGCAGAATAATTGGAAAATAATCGGAGGGGCAATCATACATATAGTTGTCATACAATCGTTAATCTACATATTTAGATCTAATTATACATTATTTCTTCCGTGTCATCGCCCTGTATATGTAAAAATAAAAGGCTTTTTCTGCAGATGAGGCAAATGATGCAAAGCGGAATATTTTGAGGTAGCAAAATACATCTTCGGTAAATTGAAGCATAAAAGCGCAGAATAGATTGAGGTAGAAATAGACATAAATTCAGATCACAAAAGATTCACCAACTTAAATGTTGAGTTGCCTGAAAAAGGCTAATAATTCTGGCCTGGGTCTTAAGTAAAGGGGTGGGGTATTGTGGGCCCCGTCTCTCTTCCTCGCCCCAGTCCTTACTTCATGAAGACGGCCAAGCTTCCTACCAGGAATCCTTGGCCAAAAACTGTTTTTAAATCCATCACTAAACCCCCACAATCCTTTTTTTGTCTTCTGTGTTTCCACGCTTGGGTTAACAGAATCCCCATTGGCGGGTTGCTCACTGCTCTTTTAGGGTGACCAGATGTCCTGGTTTTGCCAGGGACTGTTCTGGAATTGTGTATTATAAACTAAACAGACCTCATAATATTTTCCCAATTTTGCCATCGGAGGATGGACTTGAACCGCCAACCTTGCAGTTACCAACCACATGCATGTACTGCTCGTACCACTGAGACTGACTGCAAAACCAATAACTATAGCAAGACATGCAATGATAAACGGAGAAACAGCACTTCTGTTATTAACGTGTTGAAATCCACAGCTAAAACTACGCAATTGGTATATGGATACTTTGGAATGGGGGTTTGGGTGAGGTGGCTTCGGTTTAAGTGGGAAATGGGGTGCGGGGTGGAGTAGTCCTTCCTTTGTGTTGTTGGTTGTCCATTTTTTTGTCTTGAAAATCTGTTCACCCTATACTCTTTTCCATTTCCTATCCCCTATGCTTGCCTTTGGGGGATCAAATAACTCGTAAGTCCAAGGTGTTGGCGTGAGTGGCGGCTAAACACAAATACCACGTTAGAAGAATGTGCCCCCCCCACCCCGGGAGTCCAGACTGGCAGAGAAAAGGCGGGTCCATAATGGTATACAGACACCTTTGGAAGCGGGAAGAAGAGTGAAGACAGTTCTCTGGTGTAAAGGTGACTTTCTCAATTAAGTCTTGCATCATGTCCCGCAATATATGGGTTTCACAAAGCACAAGCTGCCAGACCCCTCCCCGAAATCACCATCAGGAAATTTCAGGAGGCCGCCAATTTTATCGCATTTCAGAAGTGCGCTCGAAGATCCTATGCAAATGGCAAAAGCCAGATAAAATGTGTATCCCCGGGTTCATGGCCCCCTTAATCAACGTGGACCCCTAACTGTCTAGCCTTACAGGATGTCCCACAATGGCTCCTGTGGAAGGTGCAGTAAGGGCAGTGTGGATAAGAAGGTGGGCACACTACTCGGGTACCCACCTTTATCAGAGGATCAGTATGTATGCCTCAGACATGGCACATTCCCTTCTTGATTTTTAAAAACCTTTACTCTGGTGGAATTATTGTCTGACCTCCCCTTTCATGGAGTCTACTTAGAAGCACTAGCTAAGGGGACATCAGTGGGAGCCAGACGACAGAGACTGGGATACCAAGGTTTCTCAAAAGAATGTGGCCTTCTTCCTCTCCTTTTAGGGGTCCAGACCATTTGAGGATCAGCCAGAGGACAAGGTGCACAATGTGTTTAAAGGAAAGAAACATGCAGGAAACCTGTGTGGAAATCCAGGGCACGAGCCGCCACGCCAAGACTCTCATCATACAAGTTAAACACCAAGCTACACTTTTCCTCAAACAGGAGCACATTCGGGTAAAGAGGGAAAGACAACACCACTGCCAATACACCAAAGTCCAGATCACCCCCAAAAGAGCACCCGTTCTGACTGGGCCGGGACATCACTGGGAGAGCATGTGGGAGGAAGATTGACATTGTTATGAATAATGGTGCCTTTCCATCCTGGACCCTTGGGTACTGGGTATGGTAAAGGGGAGCTACTGCATCAAGGTCTCTTGCCGTCAAACGGACAACGGTATGGCAACTCCCTAGCCCAGGGGTCAAGAAACAGATCAGTCGAGCTCAGAGGTTTTAAGAAGCTTTGGAGAAAAGGGGCCGCGGTGGGGTGTTCACGTCATCATCTTTCTAGTTCACAAATCTGCAGGGGGATTCCTTCTCATGCTACACCTGAAGGATGTGAACAAATTCTTCTCTCATAGCAAGTTCTAAATTCAGACCCTCCAAAGAATCATTCCCTCACTGCAAAGGAAGACTGGCTGGCCTTGCTCAAATTCTTTGACATCTACTTGTGCATTACCGACAAGGAAGACGGAGTGCAAATTCCTATTTTATGGCATCTGGGCCTGGGACTTCCAATGTTTTGCCCTCCCCTTCAGACAAAGACCTGCACTGTGAGTATTCACCAAGACCCTCACCACTCATGTGGGTCTGCTTCACAGGGAGGGTGTTGCTATCTATCCAGACCCAAATTACTGGTTGATACAGAGGATCTCCAAGCAAAATGCAAACAGTGGCATATCAAGGGCATCCGCCCTTGGGAGTTTTCGCCAAACCTGAACTAATACTGTCTGATACCAATACAAATTGTGTCATTCATCAGAGCCTACCTTCAAACAGACATTGGCCGAGTGAATCTTCCAAGGGCAGGAGCAGTCGGCTTCTGCTGGAGGTGAACAAGGTTTACAGCCTGACAGAATACACAGGACAGCAATGGTTGAGGGTTCGGAGCCTGATGGCCCCATCCTGACGGCCCTAAATTGTTTTGCCTTGGGTAAGTCATGGCTTACAGATATTACAAGAGGGCATTAGGTCAAGACCTTTACAATGGATTGCTTTTGCCAGAACAAGCATCAGTTTTTTCCCCAACAGTGGCTCATGTGAGAAATGTAGAGCACATCCAGGCGGACTCCTTAGGCTGTGTTTCCTCTGCGCGCCAGCAGATGTCCAAGGAAAAATCTATGACTTTGGTAAGCCCCCGATACATACGTGTGCTTCCCTGGGAAACAGCCGCCTGACACTTTACTGTACAAGGATTCCTATCTCAGGGACACGGGTCATTTTTTATTTATTTACCACCTATTAGCGGGATTTACAGTTTCTTTGTGGACAGGTTGGTCATGTCCCATTCCATGTATATATACACTCATTTGGAGTTACTTGACTGCTTAATGAACTATCACTCTGTGTTATCACTAATTGTTATTTCATTCTACATTTCTCTCTCCATATATTGATCCCTGAATTTCATGTCTTCAACCTGAACTCTGGTATTATTTCTTGGTTTTGGCTTTGCACTATTATTTTCATGCATTGATTATTATTGTGCATACTGTATTTGCAATTGTCCTTGTTCCGCTTATGATTATTGATTACCACAGCCTTGAAAACGAAGGTGTGTCGAAACACGTGTCGGCTGTTCTACATCTGAATTAAAATAACTCGTGACTAACAGAGAATGCAATTTGCCAATTGTTGTCTGTGGTCACAATAGACTTCTGTTTTTAATTCCATTGATTGAGCGCGACTCACCTTCCCACACATTTGATCTACAGTTCATTTCTATATGCACCAAGCGAAAGTCCATGTCCCAAAGGTTCTGTAAGACAGCAATGGCCCCTCTGAGGTGCCCTTAGTAGCTCTTTACTGGGCCAGGGTGCCCCCTTCTGATTCAGCTAGTAGTGACCCTGCCCCTCTGCCTTCCCAGATTCCCTCCTCCGATTCAGGGGCCTTGTCTCTCGCCGCCAAACAGCAACTAGCCATCGAGTGAATGGCTCTTGAGATGGAGCGGCTTCAAAGACAGGCCTTTTTGGGGAATGTGATCCTTGCCATTCACGATTGCAGCAGCCCATCTACTGTTAAGTCTGACTGCAGGCACTGGGGCAGCTTTGTTTCTTGGTGCTGCAGCAATAGCAGCTTTCCGCTAGCGTGGCATTCAAGCCATCACTCAAGCGATTGGGCTCGCAAAACACGTGCGGAGCCCATCTCCCGAAAGGAAATCAAATAAACTATTTGCACCCCAAACATACCCGTGGTGTGAATAGCTATGACCCCCTCATTGGGGCTGCAGCCCTTGCCAAGGACCTCGCTACTATCGGCCTGCCTAGGCTCAGCCTGCTGGGCCGTTAACATCCATGTACGTGCCCCACCCCCAGTACTCGGTGGTGATTGCTGTATTGTTCTAAATATTTTCTAGGTTCCCAGAGGTATGGCTCATTTCAATGACACGCATTTCAAAGACTCCCAGTGACATTAGCACGTGACATGCCATTCTTAGCTCTCAGGGAAAGGGGCACAGCTCGTAGGGCCATCATGACAGACATGATAGAGCCAAGGTCCCCCAAATTAAGAAGGGTGACAAAGTATTGGTAAAACAGCTTAAGATACATAAAGTAACCAGGGACGTCATTTCACCAAAATGCCAGGGGTAGCGGAAGTGACATCACATGACCCATGACCTCTGATGACATCACCGGAAGTGATGTTATTTGACCCGACCCCAAAGCGACATCATGGGAAGCGATAGAACATGACTGTTCACCTCTTTAATGAGCCTAGCCATTATTGTATAGAATTCCAGAAAGACACATTGTTTGTTATTCCTATTCTTTCTTACTTAGGGTCACTGCTCAAAGTGTTACACTCGTGGAACCACCTGTCTTTTTTTAAGAGGCCTCAACAAATTCTATCCACTCCAGAAACAAAGATCCACAAGGGACTGGCCACAGCCCAGGAAATCCAATGTAAAAAAAAAAAATAAACAAAATAAAGTTTTTTTTTTTTTTTTATTTGTACCAAGGGAGACCACAGGGGTAGCAAGGGAAACCTCAGGGGTCGCAGTTGCGACCCCTGGCAATCCCCAAATGACGTCCCTGAAAGTAACGACCACATTTGATCAGACTTCAGTTGAAAGCGTCCATGGTTACAGCAAGAAAGAGCTGATGCTTCAGTCACCAGAACTTCACCCATCTTTAAAAAGGCCAACATGCTTCCGAGATATCCTATCACACTTGAAAGCTCGCGGGATAAGATGTCGGGTTCGGGCGGCAGTGAGGTGAACGAAGATGGCTTTTGCGAATTGCACGGAGTAACACCAGGGCTGGAATACTAACTCATGCCTGCAGTCGGAGAATGCGCGGGCACTGCATATGCACCCAAGGGACCAGTTGTGCAGGCTGCAGCTACCATGTGTGCCAGAACTGGCGCTGCCCACCTGCAAACCTTCGGGAAACAGAGGGAATGTTTTCAAGCGCCCTGCCACGGCAACATGCCACCCGCATTCACCCCATTAACCCTCTTAGTATGTAATGGATTATTCGCTGCAGGTGCAGGGCGGCCTTCATCACACGCACAGTCCAGGCAAAGCTGGAGCCAAATGAAAACAGTTCTATGTATACACCTGCACCGACCAGAGGCTGCATGTGGGGCACATTTGACACACGTTGAAAAGCGGCGCATGTCTCCTCACAAGATACCGACGGGTCTAAACACATCCCACCCACAGGGCGCACAGATTCCCACAACAGGCCCCAGGTGTTTCGAGCTATTTATAGGAAGTTGATAAAAGGACCTCCAGAGACGAGGACGAGGAAGGGAAGGCCGATGCCGCATACACCATCTCCCCGCAGTTCTTGCTCGTGCTGAATTAGTGTTCTGCGCGTGTCGGTGGTACGTCATTTTGAAGACCCTCCCCTTTCATCAAACTGGAAAGCGAATGAATTTTTAAGAGTAGGCGTGTGTGTATTTTCCCAAATTGACCCAAGCGAGTAAGCCCAGCTTGCAACCTTGACCACTGAGAGGGTTTCCAGAAGATGCATCTCCCTGACATATTTTTTTAACTAATGGGATGAAATGGTACATTTTGCAGCACAATTTTCAGATTTCAATTTAAAATCTGTTCTCTAGGCGAGAACATGAAAACCTTCAATAGACGTCAGGTCCCAAGGATACACAGGACCATTTTGCAAGACACTGCGCCTCATTATAAGTTTGCCGGTCCGCAACAATGGTACTGGTAAGCTTACCGGTACCGTTGTTACCAGACTGGCAAACTACGAGTTCTGCTCGCGGGTGCCTTCAAGCCTGCTCGGTCTAACCTGGCTGGCGTACCGGCACCCGCGAGCAGACCATGTCGGATGCACTGGCACCATTCACAAATGGTGCCGGTGCACTGGACCTCCCCATTCCCACTGAACCCTATGGGGCTCGAATGGGGAGCATTTTTTTCCGGCGCCCGAGAATGAGTAATTACCGGCTCCGGCAGGGCCGGAATGCCCCAGTAATTGCCCATTCATGGGTGCCCGGAGTCATAATGAGGCCCATTGTCTTGCTGGCAAACATGCAAGAGACCCTCTGCCACAGGCCAGTGCCAGGTAAGTGACATGTGGAGCTGCACTTGGCTTGGCGCTCACAGGGCCCTGCGCAGAGACCAAGTGTAGCATGTGCAGCTGCACTTCGCCTCGCGCTCCTGGGGCCCCGCGCAGAGGCTGACCCTTTTTCTCCCTGGATGAAAGGGGTTCGCCCTCTCAGAATCTCCAGCGATGGTGTCTTCCGTTGCAGAGCCCTGTACCCAGGCACGAATTGCGGATGCCAGCAGGGGTAGACTGGCCTATAGGGACCTCTTGAGATTTCCTGGTAGGCCTTTGCACCCTGGGCCTCTTTTGTGTGGTATTTGCTAATGTTCCCATAGGAAAAGAATTGGGCTTGCTGAAAATTTGTAATATAGGGCCACTTTGAACATTATTTCCAGGGCCTCTTTTGGTTGCCAGTCCAGCCCTGCATGCCAGCCAGGCCTGGCTGTTACAAGGGGGATGGTGCGGTGACACAGACTGACTTTAAACAAATTCTACCAGTTTTGCCCACGCCTAAGAAAGGTGTACTTGCCGACCTTTAACCGCCTGCAATTGTTTTAGGTGGTTAAAGGCCTGCCAATAGCCAATTACTCCCTTTGTCTTAGTCTTCAGAGTGCTCTTTTCCTTGGCATATGGTTTAGGCCTTTGACAGAGATGGGTGGGACCTTTCCATCTGAAAGACCCCTCTCAAATTGATACCTAGCCAATAGGGGGGACATCATGGCCAAATGCCCAAACATATACAAAAGGAGAGGAAGCTCCCTTTTCAATGTTAGTCATGATGCCTGTGACTGAAATACAAAAAAGGGCACTGCTTTGCATTAGCTAAAAAATGTTCTTATCACCATACACAACATCACTCTGGAAGTTTGTGACAGAGGTACTATTTATCTGTTGACGCTACTAAACTTGTTTTCTGTAATCGGCAAAATAATTAAAGTAGTGTTGTAAAAAAACGATTGTTCATCATGCTTGTATTATTTTGCATTCTGGGACTTCTAGTTTTCCGGTCAGCATGTGGATTATGAAGCTAAAACAATATTCTATTGGCTTAACATGTTTCACTAAGAATGTACATATTGTAAGGCTGCCTTCATTTTGAGATGTCTATTAAAAACTATCAGAAATCTCAAGTTTCCAACGCCAGGCGTGAGGTAATCCAGTCCTGTTTTTTTCCCTTTGAATTCTGATACTTGCAGTTTTTTTCTTACCCATTTGACATTTAGGTAAAACACTACAAGTCACAGAATTCCGAGCATAAACAGAACTGGGAGGCTTTCTCTCGCATGGCCATGGAAACTTGAGAGCGCTTCTCTATAGGACAGTATTATTGTAGGTCTTGAAAATCCAAAACATATATTTGGATTTCAAGACCTACAGGCTATTTGCCTAATCAGCTGTCCCACTCCTAAAACAATGTGTTGAATGACCCATGTTAGCGTGCAAGCAAGCGCCTTTAAGAGGTTGTTTCATATAATTGGTCTGCAACAGCGCCCTGATGCCTGAGGGTTTAGGTGCTTTACAAATGTAAAAAATTAAATAAATATTTGGAACAAGAGGAGTTTAGAAGCCATGTGTTCAAGTGCCTGAACTGTCAGGTGTTAAAACCAGTGTGTGTGATCCTGGGCAAATAATGTAATCCCTTGTAGTACAGACGACTGGTCTCAGCAGAGCCATCATTAACTTTATTCCCATTTTGCTGCCAGTGACCATAGTGGCATGGGCCATCCAGATTACTACCCCACAGGAGAGTGTTTTAACATTTTTGCTATGCCCTGTTATTGAAGGGCAGGAAGACGACAAGAAAGTACATTTATACTCAGTGTGTCCTAAATCAATACGCATGCAGCAATGATAGCCATTGGAATAATGTGCCTACTGCTGGGATCAATGTTTAAACTGCTAGCCACCGGTTCTAATCCCCTCAAGTTTCATCCTTCCTCGATCAGTTAAGAGTGATATCACTTCATGTGATGTCAACATATGCAAATTAAGGGGGCCCGTAATTTGTTTGCCGCACTTGGCCCCAAAATTCTTAAGGCCAGCCCTGCTCAACCGAGGGCAAACAAGCCCAAGTTACCTGCTCTATGGGATGGTATCCATTCAAAAGGGTCCACAATCCTGGATCTCTCTCTGCACCATAACAGAGGAGAAAAACCCATGTGCATGTCAGTCTGACCCCGCCCACAAAGGCAGTCCTGTGCAGAACTGAAAGGCAGCTCTCCTGTGAATTAGAGTGTCACCAGCAGCCCCAGTCAAGAGTTTCTACCCAGTGGTCTAAGTGAACAAAAAGACGTAGTGGAACTATGTTCCCTGCTTGCCCTCCCACCAATCCCCAATAACCCCATCACCATGCCCTGCCCATGTGCAATACAAACCCCATAACTGGGGCCCGCATTTTCTCCATTCCACCCTCACCTCGGTCACGGCTGAAAGAAACAGTAAAATAAAATGCATTTTAAACTAACCCGTTACCTTTATTCATTGTCCCCGACAGTAAGAAGCTTTATGCGCTGCCCCTTTTGTAATCACCCACCACTTGCACCCTTTTAACAGATATGGTAAAGATTAAAGCCACCCCTCGCACCTACCCATTGACTGCATGTACAGCTGTGCCTGCAGTATTTTCACTTTAAGTTTCTGAAATGCAAAAGAAACATTCTAATTACTGCGGGAGCAGGGCTATGATGGGGCTTGGGAACAGGCTTTGTCCAAGCAGGAGACTGACAAAATTACAACAATCCAACAGTTACCATGATGGGCAATTCCGGATGACCAAATGGGTAAAGTAGGCACCTGCCTATGTGCCCCATTCCTTTTAGGGGCCCTGCGACAACGGGTCAAAATAATATAGACTTGGTTTCAAAAGAAAATTACAATCAAGCTTTCTTAAATTGTTTCCAAAAGATAGAAAAAAGTAATCAACTCAAAGAAACGAAAACTTTACATTAAAGACTCAATAGAGAAAATACTGTATCAATGTACTGTACCCACTGACAACTTAAAGTACATAAACCAGAGACATCAGATTTACATAATAACATGTCTCTTAAAATCACACCTTCAGTCAGCGGTCAGCTTGAAAAAAAATCAGGTGCAATTTTACGTACGTGTAATATACAGTAATGATGGTCATCTCCATCTGGCGGCCGACGTGCACACTACATACTTCAATGTTATCCCACTAGAGCGCGTGCATGAGAAACCTCGAGAAACAAAGCTTTCTGTGAGTTAGTGTGTTGCGAGCGATCCCGCCGACTCCAGACCGTACTGGAATATTTGCGAGTAGAAGCTTTCACAACACGAGTATATATACCTGGCTTCTGTGTTACTGTAAATTAGCTTTTCTGAGTTATATTGAAGATAGATTAAGTTCACCGTCTCATTTAACAGAACCAATCTATCGTTTTCAGGCACTTTTACTCATTTTTGCCTGAGACTTAACAATTCTTTCATTTTCTTGAACAAAGCGTAAATATTGTTTGTCGTCGCACACTTGCCATTATGGCCACTGAATACACCGTCTTGCAAAAGGTAGACTTCCAAGATATCCTGAAAGATTTCACCACAAACAAATTGAGGAAAATGAATATTTAAAGTTTGGTTGGTTTATTAACATTTTTTTTAAAAAATGTGTGTGTATTAACATTAACACTTGTTCATGTTTGATTTTGTGTAATAAAATTGGTGTAATAAATAATTTGTGAGGGCCGCCCCAAAAGGGGCCTTCACAGGGTCTAACTCAGCACTGAAACCGACGGTTTTTCCCTGACACCGATGTTCAGACGGATATACATTATTGATGAGGGAAAGCAGTATATGTTTATTGCCTATCCACATTTTTTACTGCATTCTACTGCATTTGAAACATTGACCCCGATAGAGAAGTCAGTCTGAATTTTGTTTCTTTTTGTTGTAAAAGTCATTTCTGTATTAGTTATAAACTGAAGTAATTAAATTTTTTTATGGAAAAACTGCAAATTTTTCTGACCATATACGGTGCCAGGCAAATGTTCAGAAATGCAATGTCTTCCACTGTTATTCTGGGACATTGTAGAATGTGCTGGAGTGGCCCGGGGCCAGTGCTAGGATAAGGCCCTACCAGGTGTCTGTTAATTGTGCCCTAGGTTTTTTAGGGGCGTCGTCACCCTAGGTAAAGATTTGAACTGGAGCAAATCAGGAGATGCCCATGATAACGTTAGGCACCTGTGGTCTTGTTCCAGAGTTGCAAAGCCTAAAACTGGAGAGAATCTGAAACTGTTTGGAGAATCTCTGAAAGGCCTGTGAGGAGGTCTTTGTGAATGAATCGTTTTTGCAGATTAGCATCTCAGAAATGCACCAGGAATGTCCATGTTTGCCCTAGTTTTAAAGCTCGTGAATCAGGTATGAAGTAGATGGTACAAATCTGAGATGCCCGGCATATTATGATATAAGTCAATTATAACGCACCTGTACACAAGCGTTTCTAGGCGCAACAAGACAAGGGAGGGGACACAGAGGGAGGGCAAGACAAATGACCATACTAGGCCTTGTATCATTCAGATCATGTGTTAAGACGGATTTCTGAACTCTGTCCTGGTGGCGCAGAAGTTCAGAAGGCCAACCTAATTACTTGGAACAGGGTAACCTCTGGACGAGCCAGACCAATCAAGGTAGCGATCGCGGCGGTCAAGACTAGGTCTCAAGAGGGGTGAGGGTGACTGAAAGCCCGCAATGAGCACACAAAGCAAGAGCGCTTACAAACTACTCCAAACAGTTGTTATATCAAAAATATATACACATTTATTTTAAGGCCTTTAAAACAATGACCGTAGCGAGAAAATCACAATATCACAATATTAAGCCAACACATACCATATCAACACAATATATATACAAATACGACAGTCGCAAGCGTTATATGCACGAAATGTGTAGTCCACCTGAAAGGGAAGGAAAACAGGCAGTGCGATAATGCTTTAGACTCAGTTCGCCTTCAGAGGCACCTAACTAGATGGAAGTCCGAGCCCTGCGAAGAGTGGAGCCTTGTGCTCAAAGTACCTGCACACGCTGGTTCCCATGGGCAAAAGGAGAAGCTCTTCGGAGGAAGTCAGGCAGTTCGGGTTAGTGCACAACAGGAGAAGAACAGGTTCCGCGACTCAAGCGCAGCCTCCACAGTGAGCAGAAGCAGAGCGCGAGTACGGACAAAAGGGTGCTGTTTTTACACAGCGGGGAAAAGCAATGGGCTACTGCAGGAGGGCGACCAGATCCTAGCTATACTACTCACCGGTCCCCGATGCAAGCAGACCCAGGCTTCTCCACGTTAGTTTCAGCAGCTTGCAGGTTCAGAAGAGCCGGGAATGCCTCGTCGTCGTGTAGAGAAAAAAGACGTCCCAATCGAAGAAACCTGCACAGTTTTGTCACCACAGCAGGGCAACGGAGCGGCCGTGTGTATCTGAGCCAAATGTACACTACTCACTTCAGACTTGGGAACGCCAAGTGTACCAAGCGTGTGAGAGTGACAAGGACTCGAAATACAACACAACCTGGCGGCGGTTACAGAGCAGGACTCCCGTGTAAGCTGGTCAGTCAACTGGATGGCCCAGAGACGCTTCCGAAGGCTTACTGGCAGGAGATGATGAAGTCGCCAAGAATAGCTGTTCCTGTTATTCCAAAGGTCGAAGCACCAGTACAGGCCTTCTGGTTCGATCAAAGGAGGAAAGGGTTTCACAGGACGACAGCAGTGCAAAGGAGGAGTCCTTCAGCGGGTCACCAGCGATTCCTCGGTCCAGCCTCTTGGTTGCAGGATACTTGGCTCCTGTATTCCTTCGTTCGTGAGAACTCAGGAGATCGACCTGGTAGTGGCGTTTCCAGCCCCCTCTTATCCACGCTCCCTTCGCGCCAAAACGGAGGGGACCCAATGGGAGATCCGCTCATTAACACTCACCCCATACGTGGACCAATCACGGACCACGGTGGTCCCAGGCATTCACACCACCATAGACTCTCTGGCACCCAGGATGTGTATTGGGACCAGACATCCCAGCCCACACCCTGGAGGCACACAAAAGACATGTAGAAGCCCGCGAAAGCATCCGTGTTTCGCGGGAAAGTACATGCCCAAATAAGGAAGGCCCCGGGTCGCTCGACCTGGGGAAGGTGAAGGGAGCAAGACGGTCAGTGGACAGGACAAAGGAGCCTCGTGGTCTGGCCATTTTGGGAGCCAGGCCACCATTTTGGGTTCAGCGCGAAAAATGCGCTCAGAACGCCAAAAGGAGCTCAAAATACACAAAACGATCGCTGCCACCATTCCAGTCCCTGAATGACTTGCACCGATCAAATACCATCCTAAACGAGTATCTAGGGCCTGTAGAAGGCTAGAGACCCAAGAGAGCTGTAATTTAGCTTACAGTGCCCTCTTGTGTCATGTTGCACTAAAGCCGCAACATGATAAAAGAAACTACGGGAAACAGCGTTCCCCGGTACCGACTGTCTTAAGGGCATGTCAGTTTCCCCATAAGAAAAGGAGCGAAAGCCCAGAGGAGTGCAGCAGAAGGCTGCACTTCTCTGGCAAAGTCAAGAACAAGGTGAAAAACAACAGCAAAAAGTTTAGGGGTTGCCACATGGAAGCAAAATTACCTACAATTACGAAATCTTTCCTAACATCATGCAAGAACGCAAAGGGGAAAGGGGAAAGGCAGGGGCTCGAGTGCAAGCCTTTGTCAGTCAGGTCCATGATATTTGGCCCCATCGAAAGGGACGGAGCACCTAAGTAGCATTCTGCCTGAGGCCCCATAATCCCTTGCATCAACCACGAGTTGTCTATTTGCTCTAAGTACATGCATGGATTTTTGCTGGTCCAACCCATTCAACAAACCACTAGGTTTCCAGTCTTAAGTTCTTTGCCTTCCAACTGGACCTATGAAATGTCACTGCATTTTAGCAGTGTTCATGGGAGGCCATGGTTGCACCGCCTTCCCATCCCAATCCCCATCCCGATTCCACCTATTTTACCATTCTATAGTCTGTGCTTTAAGTGGGGTGAGGGTTTGAGGGGGGGCTCTAACAAGGGAGTGTGGCCTACGTGCAGAGGGCAGGGGAGTTGAGAGAGAGGGGGTGGGGGTAGTGGGAGCTAAGGAGGAGGGGAGGGTGCATTGGTGGTCCCTCTCATTTTGATTCTTAATCACCAGCTCTGACCCCGAGGGTGGCTGCTTGCAGGGGCTGGAGCCAACGATTAAGAAACAAAAGGAGATGGCGCACCAAAAGAATTGCTAGCAAAGCATCCCTCCTCCTTTTGTTTCTTTATGAGAGGCAACAAACCCCTCAGGTGTCTCTTTAACTCAACACAGCAATTTGATTATAGGGCTGCCTGCAAATTCAGGGGCTCTCAGTTTTTTCTAATCAGAAGCTCCAAGCATGCAGGCAGCCCCAGGCCTCCACTTAACCATGCAGCTCTATTGAACTAAACGGCTACCTGAGTAGGGTGACCAGACGTCCCAATATTTCACCCATGGTCCCGGTGTCCCGATAGTTTATTAAGTTTAAAAACCATGTCCTGGTTTTTGAATTGTCAGAAAACACTGTCCCTTTTTTTTCAGTTGACGAATCCATTAATCACTTTGTGAGCATGAGCGCTTGATTTAAGAGCAGAGGCGTTGCTAGGAGGGAGGAGCTGCGGGGGCTATAGCCCTGGGTCTTTTGGTTGTAGCCCCGGATAGAAGTTCAGGGTCTACAACCAAAAGGCTATAGCTAGCCCCGAATCCCACCAGTCCCGACATTAGCTTAGCCCCTGATCTTTTCCAGAAATAGCGACACCCTTGCTTAAGAGGCTCTGCGCATGCTCACTATTCCTTCTGTAGTGACCACCATGCTTCTCGCGAGGGTCCCCAACCTCACTGGGCAAGCGAGATTGGCCTGCTGGGATTCCCGAGATGAATCCCAGCTTTAAAATGCTGGCGAGCCAGTTAGTTTCAATCAGGCCCGTTTCTTGGCCCTGGCGAGGCGGGCAGCTGTCCGGGGCGCAATTGCCCCAGGGGCACATTTGCCCCGGTCCCTGCCCCTGGCTGGAGGGGTTAAAATTTCTGGGTTTGTTGGGCGGCGATTACCGCGGACAGAGAGTTCGGCAGCGCCGTAGCAGGTGCTGGCGCTGCCTCTTCTGACTGTAATGTCACGTAGTACACAAGTACTACGTGACATTACAGAAGTCAGAGCAGGCTCCCTCTGAGCACTTGACTTTCGCGCCACTTGGGGTGGGGGTGGGCGGGGTCGGGGCATGAAAGGGCACCTTTCCTGATGGCTGCCCACCTTTGCTGCTGCCTATATCTTGCGCTCGAGACGGCTGCTTTCCTTTCAGCGTTCCTGGCAGAAACATTTCTTTCCATCTCGGACTCGTTTGTGTGCACGGCGCACCGCTTCTTCAGAAAGATGGTAGGTGCCATGTTTGTTTCATTATGCCTTTGTGTTTTCCCTGTCGGAGCCGTACTATGCATGATAGCTCTCGTTTGTGTGTACTGAGTGTGTGTTCGTGTCAGCGCGAAAGAATGAGAGTGTGTCTTTTCACTGGACCGCTATCATGCCCCCACTGGTCCCAGTGTCCCACTCTTGTGCCTCCACTGATCCCCGTGTCCCACTGTTGTGCCCCCACTGGTCCCCTTTTCCCACTGTTGTGTCCCTGTGTCCACTGTGTCCCCGTGTCCCACTTTGTGCCCCCACTGTGTCCTAATGTGTGCCCCCACTGGTCACTGTGTCCCAATGTGTGCCCCCACTGGTCCCAGTGTCCCAATATGCGCACCCACTGGTCCCCTGCCCCCACTGGTCCCCTTTTCCCACTGTTGTTCCCCCACTGGTCCCTGTGTCCCACTATTGTGCCCCCACTGTGTCCCCGTGTCCCACTGTTGTGCCCCTAATGGTCCCCGTGTCCCAATGTGGTGCCCCCACTGTGTGCCCCCGCTGGTCCCCGCATCCCACTGTGTGCCCCACTGGTCCCTGTGTCTTTGTTGGTTGTATATACTGC
The DNA here is from genome assembly GCF_040938575.1 of Ambystoma mexicanum. Taxonomy (NCBI): domain Eukaryota; kingdom Metazoa; phylum Chordata; class Amphibia; order Caudata; family Ambystomatidae; genus Ambystoma; species Ambystoma mexicanum. Next base: position 1,436,705,830 of record NC_090935.1, read on the forward strand.
ATCCTGTGCCACATTCATGGTCTCTTGGTGTGCCCAGTCCTCATTATCTGCAGCCTAAGTGGGATTGGGGCATACAATTGTCTTGGGCACCAATGAAAAAGTGGCCCACCGTTGGAAAGGGTAATTCATTCCTTGTGTGACGGACTGTTTGACTTTGGGTAGGAGTCCCTTAACGGTGTAGTTTAGGTAGTTTAGGAGTGGCGCGTGGGGTGCTGGGGGAGTGGCGCGCGGGGTGCTGTGGGAGTGGCGCGCGGGGTGCTGTGGGAGTGGCGCGCGGGGTGCTGTGGGAGTGGCGCGCGGGGTGCTGTGGGAGTGGCGCGCGGGGTGCTGTGGGAGTGGCGCATGGGTTGCGATGGGAGTAGCGCGCGGGTTGCGATGGGAGTGGAGCGCAGGGTGCGGTGTGGGAGGGCGCATTCCTAGTGTTTCGCCCTGGGCACGAAATGGACTAGAAACTGCACTGGTTTCAATACCATGTGCGGCATTATAAACTCCAGCAGGACTTTAACGGGATTGTGCACTGCTCTCTGCTTCTTGCACAGCAGAGGATTACTGGACCCACCACATCATCATACAGCTCGAGTTCGCTGGGCAATGACTAGTTGCATTGGCTACAGCTGAAAACGCCAGCTCCATTACCAATGTTTTTCCCGTGTTCGATGAGGCATAGCTGCCGCATCAAGAGCTAGGATGACAGTCCGAGCTGAGATGGATTGATCATGCCATGTCAAACACCGAACCCGGTCCCTGGCCTTTCCAGGTAATCCCACTTATACACTTTACAGAATCAGCCAGGTGTTTGGCACTGTCACTTACAGGATTTCAGCCCATATGATAATATAATGCCAGAATGGAGGGTTGGGGGTTTGGAGTGGTTCTAAATATATGCAATAAATTACTATTATAGGAATGTTTGCTTTACTTTAACCTGCAAATATTGAGAAGTTGAAAATAACCCAGTTTTAGTGTGCTGTCACATACATGTGCACTTATGCAAGCCCCACCCCCAACTGTTGTCCTTTTTTTTTTTTTTTTTAAATGTTGGTGGCCTGTCCCGGTATTTATTTTGAAAATCTGGCCACCCTATGCTTGAGGTGTTTGGTTCCTCTAGACTAGAGATAGTCGTGGGAGGTTGCAGAGGGGTGGGGGGGGGACCCTGGCTCAGCAGCACTATTTGAAGATCCACCCTGGCTACCACCGTCCCACTTAAAGCCCTTCCTGTACTTCTAACTGCCCCCAAAACCTTCTGCAATAACATATGGGAAAACGTCCCTGAGCCGAATCTGATGAGATGGGGGAATACCATTCAATTTAAATGTATAAATATATATTCCATTCCAAGTGGAATTACATACTTTTGGTACAAGCTAACTACTCACTCGTAAAATGTACTAAAACAGACCACGGTCTAAATGCGACGGTAGGCTAGAAAACATTTCCTGACTTCATAGTTACAAAAAGCACCTGCAAACAAGTACACTACGTAATGATATAAAGTGTCTCTAATAGGGCGCGAAGGGCTGTGTTACAAAACAGAGTATGACTGCCCAGCAGAGTCAGCTCCAAACACCCCATAAAACGTATTGGAAAGAAAGACTCACAGATTCTTTGATAATGCTGCAAGCTCTGTTCTGCACCTAAGCATATGGCGCATGTGCTCCCCAGGTGAAGAAACCATCCGTGGAGGATTTCCGCACCGCCATGGAGCTGTGAACATTATGCCTGCACGTGCCTGAAAATTACTACATACCTAGTCTTTGGTTTTCTATAGCACAGGCCAGGTCCAACGAATCGCTGCATGGCACGGAGCCAAGGCAGGGAAGAAAAATAGAACAACGGGCAACCCACTCATGGCATAGGGCTTAAGGAGGCCAAAGTTCAACATTCAGAGTCAGACGCCATGATTCCATTGCCTTGCGGATGCTGCGTCATGCGGCACATCCTGCGTAGAAACGTAAAAAGAAAAATCATGATTTCACGCTGATACATTGACCAGATTGTTCACTCTGGCCCTATCCAGGGGGCAATAATCCTAGCCCCACCTAGCTTAATGTTCAACTCCTTTCAATCCTGCATGCCGTCGCCGTGGAAACCACACAAAACACAACAGCCAGTCCCAGCCGACTGAAAACACTGAAGTATACGGATAATGCTTCCTAGCAGCCCTTCAAGGGTTCATCCACATCCGTCTCTGTTAGGAACAAGTAGTTTGTCTGACAAAACCGTATCCTGCGCCAATCCAATCAGAAGTCAGAAACAATACACCATGATTAACAGCAGCAAATAGTCCCATGTGCCTTTTTACGATCGCATTAAGTGGTGTTGCTTGGAAAGGGAAACTACGGCATTAGCTCCAAATAGCCAATAGCTTTACAGACAACTCAGAGCTCAAGTCGAGGGTGCATGCGGGTGGACTGAGCCCCCCCCACTTTTTCAGTAGTTCCCCCACTTTGTCCAGAGGGCACCTTGATATGCTCATTTCTGGTGACACCACATTCAATTGGTATGTTAATGAGCCCCCTCCTGCTTTTTTAAGACTCTTTCCAGATTATCAGATGAGTGTTTGGACAAACAAAAAAAACGCCTTTGCCTGCGTGCCATTTTAATTTTTGGCGCAACCTCGTGCTCACCTCGTTCCAGATTTATTATCTGGTTGGACCAACAAAAAAAAAAAAAAAAGACCCTCCTAGGCCTTTTGCCTGCGTGTTAATTTTGCGGCACACTTGCCCCATAGTGCACTGTCTCCACTCCCTGGAGTGGTGCTTGCTTGGTCATAACTGACCTTCCCAGGGCAGCCCTCTGCCCGTGCAGCCATAGGGGAATGGGCGCTGCAACAGAAACGGCTCCAGAAAGTCTCTACAGGTGTCAGCAGTGGAAGGCAGTGAAGCCAGTGGCCAGCCGGCAACCAGCAGCAACTCCCAAAGTAAGTGTGGCATGGGTGGGAAGTAGAGCAATCACTCTATTCCAGAAAGCCCTGCCACCCTACATTACCTTCCCTCAGAACATAGCTTGCCAGGCGAATGTCACCTGCATCCCCCTCTTAGGGAATACTCAACACTAGCAGTCTCCCATTATAAAGCTATTCTATAGTGTAGGTATATCAAACCATTTGTGTGTGCTATAAAACTAAACCTAATGCATTATATTCTGAAACCTGCAGCATTATGAAAGCTAGGCCTTTCTCCCACTATACAGGACTCTTAAATCTATGCATAGCCTCCATCTTTGTATATGGCTAACAAACCATCAACCACTAGCCTGCATCGCATCCAGACAAAATTGTGAATGTTAGCAAGTGCCACATTTAGTTAGAATTGTGAACATTAGCCTGGTCATATCTAAACAGAATTGTGAAGGTTAACAAGTGCCACATTTAGATAGATCTGTAAACACTACCCTACTTCGCATCTAGACAGGAATGCAAATGTTGCCTGCTTCGCATCTGGATAGAATTGTGAATGTTAGCAAGTTCCACATTTAGTTAGAATTGTGAACATTAGCCTGCGTTGCACCCACCGTGCAGGACTCTCAAATCTAGGTGTAGCCTCCACCTTTATCTATTGTATGGTGAAACCCACTTACTGTGGAACCCAGGCTTTTCTCCCACTATACAGGACTCTCAAATCTAGGTACAGCCTCCTACTTTGTCTATTGTATGGTGAAACCTAATGTATTATGAAACCTAGGCCTCTCCACCACTGCAGGACACTCAAATCTAAGTGTGGACTACATCTTTGTTTATTGTATGGTGAAACATAGTGTATTGTGAGACCTAGGCATCTCCCCCACCATACAGGATTCTCAAATCTAGGCACTTAGCCAAACTGCAAAGGTCAGCTGAGAGACATATAACCCATTAACCAAAAAGATCAACATTTCTGCATTCTTAACTCACACAAAAACCCACACAACCACCTCGTGCACTGCAAACCGCACGCACTTCACCACACCGCAACAACACATAACCCGCACCAACAGCACACAAGGACTGACATCGATCTGATACTCGCACCAAAGCTCAGTGCACGGTGTAAACCGAACTGAAGCTGCCAACAGGACACCACTTCTCTTACTATCCTAACTTCCTCTTCACCTTACTAACCCACCCCGCATTCTCGTTTGAAGATCTGCCTGAGCGCACCACTTAAATTGAAAATGTATAGATGTAAATATGAAACGCATACCCCAAGTAGATCCGGAATTTTTAATAATAAAAAGAAAAGAAAGACAGGAGCAAGAATTAGAATAATGCCGTTCAAAATAGACAACCCATAATACTATGTCATTCACATTCACATCTCGTACCTTATGTGCTGTTAAAATTCTCCTGGAAAGTGTATACATCTCCAACCAGAACATTGGGAACTTTGTTGCAATTCTTGTATTTTCTGACAATCTGGATGTAATGTTTACGAGAATATGGTCTTAGTTTGTCAATTATCTTTATATTGTTGTATGGATATTCCATTTGGATTTTTTTGATTTTAACAATGCATGTCTCCTTCCACTACTAGATATTTACATAATGCCTAATCACCACTGTCATTCGTAGGATAATTTTGGAGAGAATCCCGGTAATTTCTGATCGGGTGTAGAGGTAGGAACCAAGCATTGTTTCCTCCAATTATACTGCTGCAAGTCTAGATCAGACACAATATAAAATGTGGTGAACACTGGGACCCCCCCCTCTACCCTTATTTTTAATTTTTGTTAACCTTCTGATCCACACAATTTTGCGTGCATCTCGACGCACACGCCGCGATAACACTCTGACATACATAAACAGTATTGAGATGTAAATACACTTATTGTGTGAATATTATGGAAACAGCACGATGGTGATTGCACGGTTTGAGTAGGCATTTTACTTATATGCACGCACTAGATACCTCGAGCACTAAACGTTTCCATGGTGACAGCCCCGCCTCTTTGTGTACCCACGCGTAGAGGTGGGACCAAAGGCGTAGGTGCGGCCGCGTTCGCGCGGCTCCCCTTCTCCCCGCCCCCTTTGCCATGGACTTTTTAGTCAAGTGTCAGAGCCCGCGCTCATTTTGCTTTCACACGCGAATGTGCCCGGGTCCAGACTGCTGCCACTAGACTCACAGGTAAGCGATCCAGACAACGCAGAGATTATACTGCCCGTGTACTCCACAGCACATTGACAGTCATTCTCTCTCGCATTTAACAGCAGCACTGGATGATATGAGAAATATATACACTTTCCAGGAGAATTTTAACAGCACATAAGGTACAAGATGTGAATGTGAATGACATAGTATTATGGGTTTTCTATTTTGAACGGCATTATTATAAATCTTGCTCCTGTCTTTCTTTTCTTTTTATTATCAAAAAATCCGGATCTACTTGGGGTATGTGTTTCATATTTACATCTATACATTTTCAATTTAAATGTGGTGTGTTATCCTACTTGACATAATTATACAGAGTTGTGAGATTACATATTAGTACATCCCTGAAGATGGTCATAGACAGAAATGCATAGGCATATGTACTAACTCACTAAGTCCCACGTATTCATGGGATGCCTCACTTAAAAAGAGTGAAATCAAGATATGAGAATCGAAATGTGAATTAAACATTTCTCTTGAGAAACTTTGAATGACCTGTTTTTTTACTATCCGTTTGGTGAATAGATAAATAACCGATTAGCAAATTGAACTATTTGTGCAACCCTGACAAGGGTCAACTGTGAGCACCAGTTTTAAATAAGGTACGATTACCTTATTTTCTCTTTGTTTTTATATTGTGAGGTCTGGATGCCAAAGGACCTTTTCTCAACTCGTAGCTCCAGGATAAAGTAAGTTTAAGATTCATATCTACATAAATTGAACTTTTCTACAGTACGTATTCCGTAGTGCCCACCTATACTCTGTTTCTTTTCCAGTCCACAGAACCAGAAGAAAAAGAAAAAAGTGTTTTCCATTTTCAAGTGAAGTGTGCTTGAAAAGTTTACAATGACAGAATTCTGGCCAATGCCCGACTGATTGATGAACACGCGACACAGGTTGTTCGTTGCCCTGACACTAAAATATTCCAGCTGGCCAGCCAGCACGGCACCTGAGCAAGTTAAAGTGAGGTTTGAGATGGCTCTCAGCTTGCCAACAAACATACTAGCGAAAGTGAAATGGTCACATGGAGTCTTCCTATCTCAAGCAGTCCTTTCTAGAATGGCTCCCACAATCATTAGCGGTTTATGGTAATGAGTGGAGTCTCCAGACTGCCCCCTTCCCTCATCTACCAATTCCCAGATGTGTGTTGCACACAAGATACAATGTATCTATGAGAGCGAGAGAAAGAGAAGGAGACTGTTTCACAGTTAGAAAGTGAAATGGATGTTGTCAGCAAAGGTCAGCGGAAAGAGCACCCAATTCTTTTGCGATTTTAGGCCTTTTTCATGAGTTGTAATGACTTATAATGCGTTCTGACGAATGTCATGCTTTTTACACGCCTTGCTATGCCATGTTATGATTTTTTAGGGGGTTCCAGGGTTACCTGTGCCTCCCACAAACCTGCCCCTCGAGGTCTCTGCTCCCCGGAGTATAATGCGGAAATGGTATGTTCCACTTGAAACCCACCGACAGAAATAACCTCTTTCACAGAATGAGTTTTCATCCACTCAACATCCTTCGCAACTTACCATTTGGCCAAATGTTGCAAATTAAAAGGATTGTAAGCAATCCAGTAGAATGTGATCTGGAATTGAACAAACTACACATGAAACTCAAAGAGAGAGGATACCCTGAGGATGATCTCCTAGCTGCCAGGACCAAAACAGACATGCAAGAACGTACACAACTGTTGTCCAAAACACCTGAACGTAAGAGTCCAGAATTGGTCTTTGTTACAAGATACTCCATTCAGAGTCGACAAATTAAATACATTGTGCTTAAAAGATGGAATATACTGCAGAACGATCAGAAGACAAAAGATCTGTTCGCGCAACCACCAGTGTTTGCGTACCAAAAAAGCAACAACCTACGAAACTTATTGGTTGACACACACAGTAAGAAATCCAAACAAAAAGCTGCTGACAAATACCCAGGGACATATCCATGCATGAGTTGCGGCAATTGCAATAACATTATTAAAGGACCATATATATTGCATCCAAGGACAGGAGAGAAAATCCAACTCAGACATCACGCCACCTGTTTGTCAGAGAACGTCATTTACGATATCAAATGCCCATGTGCTAAGTATTGTGTCGGCGAGACCGGACGGAAAATACGAGTACATATCAATGAACATAAATCTTGCATCCGCATCAACAACCAAACATCAGCAGTGGCAAGACACTTTTTTCAAAATGGACACTCAGTACACAGCTCAGATTCACTGTGCTAGAGGTGATCCCTACCTAAGGACAGAATACAAACATGAAAAAACTGAGAGCCCAAAAGGAAGCGTTTTGGATAGAAAAGTTAGGGTCCCTGACACCGGAAGGGATGAATGAAGAATTTGATTTGAGTTGTTTTTTTATGAAGGATTCACATGATTTGTGTTTAGTTCTTGCATTATATGTTTATCAGCATTACGTTGTCCTAATTTATCTGTTTTTTATTTTTAGAATTCATACCCATAAATATACTGATAATCATTTCAGATCAATATGAAGCATTTTAATTTACTTTTCGACCAGTTCTATTCCTCTTTCGTCAGCATGTTTTTGATTTTTTTGTATATTTTTTTAAATAATTCTTGCTTTGAATTATGTATCTTCTATTATATCTGTTTATTTCCTCATATTATTTCTTCCTTTTTATTATTTTATTTTCTTATCATTTATTTCTCATCACAATTAGATGCACGCTTTCAGATCATCAGATTTAGCGTACCTCCGCTTTTCCATTCATTACACTACTAATACCAGTTTAGAACACCATCCTAAAATGGCCGCTTTGTTTTCCACACGCACAACACAGTGTGCACCTAATCTTGTTAGCATTTTGGTTCCCATAGTTACCTTCCAATACTTAGCCAGTTCCATCCTGCACGCGAGTGTTTGCAGCGTTCTGCCGCTTTTCAGAGCTGTGCAACAGACATTCAGGTAAAACACTTTCGAGACACGGCTTTGACCGCTTGTCATTTCATTTAACTATACCTTCTGACAGCTCTCTGTCATTTTACAGACTCGTGATCAGGCTTATATTGACACGCGCATGATCATCTCCGTTATAGGAAGCTTTTCTTTTCAAGCAGTACACACGCGAGCAGCAGGTCAGTTACCTGCCATTTTCCATTTTGCCATATCTTCATTTTAAAAGTGTAATGCTTGAACAGCATCTTTACATCTATAGACATATCCTCATTGCTGTTTATTTATTTTTTCCTTTGTTTTTGAACCTTGATGAATCTTTTGATGATGATCCACTCAAACACCTCCTTCGTTATACTTTATTGGTAACGTACATTTTATAACGCTACATGCACGTTTATGGATGATTTTCTTCATTGTATATATTGAATGATCTTTTGCTGTAACATTCAAACTGTTTCATTACTTGCAAAATGTTGACAATGCATAAACTTTGTAAGTAGATCTGACCACAAGGCAGCTTGCAGCTATATGTTCACAGGCCCTGAGGAAGGGTGTTTAACCCGAAATGCATAGACCTCTAATGCGACATTTCAGCCTTAACATTTTAATACCCACAGAGGGTTTTAAGCTTATGAAACTAATAAGCAATGAATACAAATATATTTTTTTGATTTATGATCACAGTGAATAATTATTGAAATCGCGAACATTTGAATTTAACCACTTTTTGAGTGGCCTACGGGTGTGCAGCCCACACCGCTAGCTTCACGGCCAAGGTCTCTTTCTCCACGATTTATATAGTGCTAACCACAGAGGCACTTTTTCCAGTGGGTTTGCACCCCAAGTTTTTGAAGAATTATTTTTCTACGTTAATACAACTATTTCCAAGTAAACAATGTAGTGCAAAGCTCACCACCCTTCAAGATGTTCCAAAGCACAATACACATACCTACTAAGCCACCTGTACATGGCAACTGAACATATATCCCAAAAAAACATCCAAACTTTACACCTCTACAACAAACATAAATATCGCAGACCCGGCCAATAAATCCTGAGACCAGGAGAACATGAAGCTCTTTTTCGGTCCCGTTGCCACTATGATCTCGACAAAGAAGCTCTAGAAGCTCATCCACACTAGTAACTCAGGATGCTTCTGGTCGGCACGCATGAAGACAGCTTATATTTTGCTTCCCTCCCCACTAGCCTAACCACCTCCCCTCCTCCTCCAGAGCCACAAAGAGCCCATGGAGACCTTGCAAGTGTCAACAGAGCGCAGTATATACCCAGTTTATAATATAACATGCCCCACTGACATGCTGCAGCCTGTCAGGCACCAGTAGAAAATGTCAATGTTTTGTGTCGTGATTGATGGGCTTCAAACATTCCTGGATCGATTTCGGGTAAAGTTCAGAAGTTCTCATTACCTCAAACCACCCACATCTAAGGGGGTTTGAGTTATACCAAAAATCAACACACATCAGGGCGCCTGGAGAAAAAGCAATTTTATACTGGCATTCATTACTATGCAACTAAACTAGTGCTAGCCCTCAATCAGAAGCACTCATCAGTCCCTGACAAAGAGGTTCTGTCCTTAGGCCAACGGTGGTGCAATGCCCATCTAAAAAGAATAGGAGAAAGAAGAATTTCCCTCCACTAAACTACAACTAAACAATAACTAAGTACCCATCCCATGCAATCCTCATCAAACGCAATCCCGAGCAACTAGTGTACATGTTAAAGGCACCTTGTATTACCACGGATTGGACCATTCCAGTCCTGGAACACACCATTAGAGCATTTCAATGGGGATTTGTTATAAGTGTATCCATCACTACTTATTGGACTGCTCAAACTTGTTCCGAGTGACATTAATTCAATGCCCATAACTGGCGGAAGGTTCTCAGGGGAGTCCAAATATATTATGATTCTAGTCATTCTGCTTTGGGTATACTTATCCCATAATTCACTCTTCCGCAGTAACATCTGCAGGTTTGAAAGATTTAACTGTTTTTAATTTTTAGCATAAAAAGTAGGGGGCGGTAGTATCAGGAAACACTGCTGCCTGGGCATTTTTCACTGACACTATGGTGTGGGTATCTGTATTCATGTATTTGTTTTGGGTGATATAATGCTTTGAACACAAACAGAAAGCGGTCATGTTTCCAGGTGCTTTACTTGGGTTGTGGAATACGGATAAAACGTCAATCTACTGGTGAAGTGGAAGTTGGAACGTGAGAATGTAATATATTAACAATACAAATGTTTACAGCATGCATAATATAGAACCAACAGATGGAATGTGCATATTACTTTACAATAGTGTACAGTTAGGCACAGAGAGGGAGGCCATAGTGGGTCCTAGTCAGGTGGTCAGTTAACTCCTACTATAGCGATCTGGTGAAGATGGTCTGCAGTCAGATATCGAAAGGTCATTAAGATGGCATTAAAGGCGCTGTAAGGGTGTGGAAGGAGGAGACTGACCCACAAGTGGCATGTTTCTGGGCAAAGACTCTTATTTGGAGAAAGCTCTAACTTTCCCTAACTCAACTAAATACTAAGGATGAGTCAGAATGTCTGTAACTAAAAAGTCAAAAACCTATTTCCGTCCCTTACATGTATAACTAAACTAAAGGTTTGGTGAGTTGTCTTAATGCAGAATAGTGTCTCTCTGTCTTCAGACAGTGGTATACGGTGCAGGTGATGTGGACGGACTATTTCCTTAGAGAATGGCTCCCTTCCCCAGGTTGCAGTCCCTTTTGTAGGTACATCAGAGAGTTCCAGTTTCCACAGTTCACAAAGGCTGGGGATATTATTTATTTCCCCAGGTTTATCTTAGGCACTTTGTCATAATTTACTCAAGTTCGGGGAAGGACTCCCTCCCCCAGGCATGGGCCAACTTGGTTCACTAACCTGCCAAGTATGGTATGGTTTCCAAAATGTCACAGTGCTAGGGAAATTACTCCCTTACCCTGGCCCTTCTCAGGTTTGTTTCAGTGCTCGCAATGCCAGGGGGAATGACTCCCTTCCCCTAGCCCTTCTCAGGTTTCCCACAGTGCTAGGGAAATTACTCCCTTCCCCTGAGCCTTCTCAGGTTTATTTCAGTGCTCACAATGCCAGGGGGAATTACCTCCTTCCCCCGGCCCTCCTTCCCCGGGCCCTTCTCAGGTTTGTTTCAGTGCTCACAATGCCAGGGGGAATGACTCCCTTCCCCTGGCCCTTCGCAGGTTTCCCACAGTGCTATGGAAATTACTCCCTTCCCCTGACCCTTCTCAGGGTTCCCACAGTGCTAGGGAAATTACTCCCTTCCCCTGAGCCTTCTCTGGTTTGTTTCGGTGCTCACAATGCCAAGGGGAATGACTCCCTTCCCCCGACCTTTCTCAGGTTTGTTTCAGTGCTCACAATGCCAGGGGGAATGACTCCCTTCCCCTGGCCCTTCTCAGGTTTCCCACAGTGCTAGGGAAAATACGCCCTTCCCCTGGCCCTTCTCAGGTTTCCCACAGAGCTAGGGAAAATACACCCTTCCCCTGACCCTTCTCAGGTTTCCCACAATGCTAGGGAAATTACTCCCTTCCTCTGAACCTTCTCAGGGTTCCCGCAGTGCTGGGGAAATTACTCCCTTCCCCCAAGCCTTCTCAGGTTTCTTTCAATGTTCACAATGCCAGGGGGATTGACTCCATTCCCCTGGCCCTTCTCATGTTTTTTTGCAGTGTTCACAATTGGGGTTTTGTGTAGCAATCCTGGTTCACTAGTCTTCCAGGTACTGTGACAAAGGAGAGCGTTAGTCCCAGACCCCTCTTGATTCCGGTTGTCGCTGGTATACTTGGTTCACTACCCTGCCAGGTATTTACTTGGCTCCCTTTTCTTAAGGCAGTCTCTGTATTTCTAAACGGTGCCAGACCCTGGTTCTTGGACCTCCTGTGCCCTTCTGGCTTTCCCCAACAACCTGGTACCTCTGGGTTCGTTGCTGGGTCTTCTCTATCCGGCCAGAGTGTTCCTGCTGCTCCGTTCAGTCTCCCGTGCTCGTTCCCTCACACGCAAGTTCCTCTCTGGAGGCAGCAGCTCTGCAGCGATGAAGGCTGGGCAGCTGGAGGCACTCTCCATGTCCGCACTGCTCAGTGCCTTCCTTCCACCTGGCTTCTCTGCCCACACTGAGTGCTTCTGCTGCTTCGTTTGGTCCCCCACATTCTCTTTCTCTCAGGTGCATGCTCTGGGGGATCCACACTGGCTGTGGCGGCTCTGCAGTGGTGAAGACTGGTATTTTTGCTGCCACTCACTTCGGCAAGGCACTTGGGAGAAGTTAGGGTACATCTAATATACAGTACATAATTTCTTTTTTTTCCAGATAAGATTGTTCTATGAAATAGTCCATCCTTTTTGCTAAAAACCTTGTCTGCATTTCACATTTTCCAAGAAATTATGCTTCTCTGGCTTCCACAGAGGAGTAAGATCTCACTCTCCCAGATGTTTGCAGAGCTCCACTGATTTAATTGGCGAGGGTGACTAGAATATTCGACGATGTTTGTGGGATTTGTACCCAAGTACAGGAGGCAACTCGCATCAACAGCCTTGATTAGGATGCGATCACCTATCACAGACCCATACAAGGTGCTGGAGGTCAACCAGGTGTGTATTCACTTGCTAGGAGGAAATGAGAGGTATTCCTGTCCAGGACATCATCTGGGAAGTGACCTGGGCTTTCGCATGTACTTTAATCTCCCATTATAAATTAGGGGTGAGGCGGGTGTTTAATGTGGTGAGGGGGTTGTACTCCAATGAGCGTTTCCTGGTTCACATGCTTGTTTCGTACTGAATCAATTGTCCAAAATGTGTAGCACTTATAATGTTGCATGTCTTCATGGGAGTCGCAATTTGATGCACGCCTTCACTACCCCTTCACTATCCCTTCACTATCCCTTTACTTTGTAAGTAATGGGATGAGGAAGATGCACAAGGAGATAATGTGTTGGTTACGTAGGGCAATATCCATCATGCCAAGTCCATTATTCCTGCCCGATCATGCCATATCAAGCAACCTTCTGGGGGGCTTTGGTATTAACAGGGTGGCCGGCAAGGAGGAAGTCCCGTTTTAGAGGGGAAAGATGAAACAAGAAGAAAGACGTATCAGGAAACAAGTTTCCTGGAGGATGAATCTAACATTCTTCACTATGTAAGCAATTGGCTGAGGAAGGTTGGGACTCGGAGTAATGGAAACTACCACAAGTAATGGAAGCATTGTTACTACTGAGAAACAGTACAATCCTAATTAAGTGTACTCTGTTGGGGTTCAGACTTGTTCAATATATTCCCCCAATAATCAATGTAGTGTGTTGTCTGTACCTGACCGTGATGAAACACTTTTGAACTCATTGTATCTATTGCTTGTTGTTGGGCAGCTTGTTGCTCTATGATGTGACAGTGATTGCTGTGAAAATATAGTTCTTTGGTAAGGGAATAAATGTTCGTGATAGACCGTGCACAACAACATGTGTCTCATGCATAGGAATTAGTCATTGTGGTGCCGTTGGAAACATCCTTCCGGGTATGCCAGAACTTTGTCCTTGTTTACGTGAATAAGTGCATGACTCTATTTTCAACATGGCACCACGCCGGAATAAGAACTCTCTCAGTGCTACACTCGGGGCGTTGCAACCCTTGTCCCAGGTAGGTTTAACTCTGTTTCTCCACTGGTGTCACTCGCATTTCTTTTTCTACCCACCTCCCCCGCCCCTTTACTTGGATTTCTTCGTATGGCAACCGCTGTACCTGCTGCCTTCTCGTTTTCCACTCTGCTGTATTCCTGGACCTCTTCCGTGGATTTTTGCCATTCTCTTGCCTGCCTGCTGTTCTCTTTGTTACATGTTAATGTTAAAGGTATTTGTACCGCGCACCGTCACCAATGGAATTGGTCCCTAGGCACTCTCGCAGATCTGTAAACAAAAAAGGGGGAGTGTGGGTTAGTACGGTGAAGTGGGAATAGGAAAGAAATCGGTGTCCAATTGGTAGCTTCAGTTTGGTTTCCACCGTGCACTGAGCTTGGGTGCGATTATCGGATCGATGTGGCTCTTCATGTGCTGTTGGTGCAGATTATGTGCTTGTTGTTGCAGTGTGGTAAAGTGTGTGCGGTTTGCTCTGCAGAGAGATGGTTGTGTTGGTGTTTGTGTGAGCGATGTATGCAGAAAGTTGAGATTTTTTGGGTTAGTGGGGTTTTGCTTCTTAGTCTTTGCATTTCTTTGTTCAGTGTTTCTGATTGTCCTGTGGAGTTGGCATTGTATGTTTGTTCGTCCAGTTGTTAGGTTTGATGGGGTGGCATGATTCCATCTGAGTTGTTTTGGAGGTTTGTGTGCCGGGTTGAGGCATGCGATGTCCCCCGCTCTGGTATTGGTGCTGTCTATTTTACATTCATCAACTCCCTTCCTACCAATTTCCCTGTTGGTGATCCATAGCTGCCTAAGTTTGCTCTGTCGACTAACAGTGTGTTGAAGTGTGAACCTTACCGTTCCCTCCTGATGTCTCCTTATTCATTCCTTAGAGTGATCTTAACTTATTATTTTTACAGAATGTCACTATACCAAAATGAAACATAGCTATCTTCCCCCTACTTCCTTCTCTTTTCTACTTCCTGCTACCGGCTTTCTCCCTGAGAATCATTTAATGTGCCTAGTCCTCCTGCCTATTTGTTCTACATCCACATTACTGGATACTCGTAAGATGGATTTCTAAACTCTGACCTGTTGGGCAGAAGTTTAGGAGTCCACCCTTGGTTTGGTGAAACAAGGGAACCTTCTGGACATGCAAGACCTATCTGGGTAGCTTGGCAGGCAGTCAAGACTAAGTCTCAGGAGGAGTGATGGTGATCGGAAGCCCAAATTGAGCACACACAGCAAGGAACCACAAATTACTCTTAGACAAGTGTATATGAAAAATATCTATACATATATTGTCGGCCGGACCAAATAGTCACAAGTAACTTTTAGCAATGAGAAACAAATTCTTTAAACTATATGGTATATATACACATTACATTTCCTAATGCAATTTAGTGATAAAAGACAACCACAACCTGTAAAGATAGGGTTAAGTTAACACACAAAGGGCATTAGGCAATTCTGCAATTCTTCAGAGTTCGTTCCCTAACTTTCTATTCCAGCCCCAAGAAAAGTGGAGCCTTGTGCTTAACAGTACAGCTGTATGTAAAAATGTACGATTGCGCAGATGAACAAAAAGTGGGTCTTCTTGGAAGGGCAGCAGCACGTAAGGAAGGGGCTTGAGGCGATGAAGAATTGGTTCCCACTATTCGAGGAGGCCCTACCCTTGGTGGCAAAGCAGTGTTGAAATGGCGAGAATAGCTAGGGAGCGCAGGCTAACCCAGCCAAGTTCGAGTACCTTTAAGGGATAGTCGTGCGTAAAATGCGTCAGTTGTGCCAGGGGGCCACCGGTAATTGATGCAAGTACACACCGACCCTTGGCACAGTCCGGACCAAACTTTCCCAGTTTAGTAGAGGTCACTAGTAGGTTTGAGTCCTGCAGTTTTGCTGTGCTCCGTCTCTCAGTGGCTGCAGTGGACAACTATCGTCCATGACAGGACAGTTGCCTTATCCCAGCTTACAAAATAGGTACGCAGAAAATTCCGGTGCAGCTGGCTTCAGGGCACAGGAGAGCAGAAGAGCAGGGGATCTTTAGCGACCATCAAGACCAGGTAGTGATGCAGGAATCATGGATGAGGGTAGCGTTACACACTCTCCTAATTCGGGACCGAGAGGAGCTAGGCTTGCGAAATTTGGCAGGAGAATGCACAGGACGACAAGCAAGCAATCGCACACAATACGGCAGCGGTGCTAAGGGTAACCCTGAGGTAGAGCTGGACAGTTCGCTGGATGGCCCAGGAACACTTCTGAAGGGGCTTGTTTGGTGGGTAAGCAGGGGACACCGCGAGTAGTTGTTCCCTCTACTTCAAAGTGGCGAAGCTCATTGGCAGGCCTTCTTGATCAGAGAACAAAGCAGGGGTCCGACGGGACAGCAAAGGGCAAAGGGTGCCAAAACCTTCCCAAGCATCTCCGCTGGTTCACAAGTCCGTTTCTTAATGTAAGAGAGTTGGCTCTTGCTGTAGTTTGGTGAGAACATAGGTGATTGATCTGTAATGGCTGCGGAGCCCCTTCTCTTATCCAAGATCAGCTTTGAGCCCAAATTGAGAACTTCCAATACAAGATCTGCTCTCTTGCAGGCATCCCAGATGTGAACCAATCACGGCCCACTGTGATCTCAGTCATTCAGGCACTCCAGACATCCTGGCACCATTGGTGTTGAGTGGGACAAGATAGTCCCAGCCCACTTCCTGGGCACACATACGTGACAGGCAGAAGCCTTCGAAAGAGATCGGTTTTCACAGGAAGCTGCATGCCCAAATAAGGAAAACACAGGTTATTCGTCCTGGGTGAAGGTCAGGGACAAAATGGCAATGGGACAAAACAAAAGACTTTGTGGCTCTGCCATTTTCAAACCTGGCCACAGTCTTGAGCCAAACGCGGTTTCATTCAGTAAAAAGAAGTAAACCATTATGAAAAGTAACTGCTGCCACGAGTTCGTCCCAAGTACACTCATATAATCACCAAAAACATCCTTCGAGGGCGTCTAGGTCCATGAAACAAAAAGAGACCACAGTGCACAGTTCTGGAAGGTACATTGTGTACTGTTAAAAAGTTACCAAGAAATGGCAACATAGTCAAAGACTAAAGGAAACAGTTTCCCAGTACTGACAGTCTGAAGGGCCCGCCAGTTTCCCCCTAACACGTGAGCAAAAGCCCATGGGAGTTCCGCTGAAGGCGGGGCTCCACTGGAAAAAGTGAGGTTAGGATAGCCAAGCCATAAATGGAGGAAAAAATGCACATCGAGGAAATCTTTCCTAACCAATACAATCCTCTACACCAGCTTATTCCATCAACAAAGTTAAGAATGATGGCAAGGCGTGCACTGTGGTTCCCAGTCAAGTTTTCCTGCTGTAGCAACAAATTGTCTTCTCCTCCAAACGTTTTCTTGACTCCATCAATCATCAGGGAGGCTGTGTTTCTTTTCCTTTTCAGGCGTGTCTAGTTACATTTCCTTTTCAGGTGTTTCAGGTTAATTTACATTGATGGCTCTAAGGATTCTGGTACTTGTATTCTCGCACTTTTTTCCAATTGCAGGTGACTGGGAAACAACTCCCTCCAAAGCACACATTTTACCATTGATAGGGGGATGGGGAAACCATGTGTATGGCTCTCCATAGTAAGGCATGAAGGCCCTGGTGCTGCAGCCTCTTGAGACCGGGACTCCTGGAACATAGTGTTAAGAATGATGGCAAGGTGCGCACTCTGGTTCCACCAAGAAGCCTCGGTAACAGGACACAGTGGATTCATTTATTGGAAGTTTTTCTGCCATATTGGCTTTTCCTTCTGTTAAGATCTGTCTCGACAGCCCTCAGGTCTAGACCGTAATTCTATCGGTCGGGCAACGTGGTTGCTGAGAGGAACAGACCTTTCCTCTTTAAGGAACAGAAGATCTCACAAAAGAAGAGAAGACGAGAAAGGAGGATTCTTTTCCGAGTCCTACCGAAGAACCAGGTGAGAGACCCAACGCATTGGAAAAGTCACCTGGACATGGATAAATTGTGTGTATGGCTATTTTTTAGGGGGGTAGGGAGGTTGTTTTGATTTACCTTTTGTGAATATTGATTTACTTTTTGTGAATATATATATAAAACATTGCTAATGTTGGTTTGTCTTGGTTCACGTTTTTATGCCCCCCACTGTGCTAGTCGGGTTTTTCTCTCACTGCTGACGGGGCAATTAAACCTGAAATGCTCGGTTTAGTGAAAAGAGGACACTTTATATTTATTCAAACTGTCTCTGGGACTGTTTAAGGGGTTAAGTCCCTCCCTATTCATTGCACATACCATAATTGCTGTAAAACAGACCCCAACAAAACTTAGATGCGTTTGACCGCTAAAATGTACTCAGAAAACAGCATGACCCATCTCTGATTCCGTAAGGATGAATAATGGGGAATGAAGTCACGGCATCATTGGGGGTCAGTAAAACTGTTAAACGGGTAGGATGCAGCTGTGGAAAGCGCTGACCTCCCATAGCCCGAGTCTTCAGTTCCACTGCTCTGAAAAATGAAGTGTGTGGTACAAATGCCTTTGCTTCGAAACAGTGCCCAGAGGGCTTAGGGGGCTTAGGGAGGCGCACTATTTTGTATTTCAATGAATCTTCACAGGTGTTACAAATTGTCCTTCGCGACCTTTCAGAGGGGGCTGTAACTCTTAAAGCATTCACTTTAACTAGGCGTGCTAAGCTCAGCCCTGACCCAGCAGTCCACGAGGGGAGAGTTTGGGAGGGCGTGCAGGTGTTGGCGGGCTGAAGAGGGGCACCAAACACTCTACCGCTCCCAAATCAAAGGCTGCCTAGGGTAAGCGCGAGGGCCTTCGGGAGACCTATAAAACCGAGGAACTTTGGAAATGCGCCACCGGCAAGCAAGCAACTGTACTAGTCGCGCAGTATCATGCAGCTTGCGGCCTACCTTAAAAATGTTATTTTCAGAAGAAAGCTGTCTTGAGTTCGAAGACATTAACTGCTGATGGGTAAAACCGTCTGCCATATTCTAACCGTTGTGTTTTTCAAACTACACCAACACTATCTGTACGGTTAACTTCTCGCTCCTATACCATTGTGTTGTGTGTACTTACATTTAAAAGTTATGTACAAAAGACTTTCGGCTGACGTAACAGCACACGCACCCGCGGGCTCTTAGAGAGATGAGCCATATCAGCACACACTGTCGCTTAGCACGCTAGAGCATCGCGGGATATATAGACATAATGAAATGAAAAGGAAGACACGTACAAGTATCTATGGTCCGCTACATTAGGCAGGGCTACTATATGCACATCATAATAATAATAATTTTGCATTCATGTAGCGCTACGAACCCTCAGGTATCTGAGCGCTGCTTATTCCCACGATGTGTGGTGCTCATTTATCGACCTTGGAAGGATGAAGGGCTGAGTTTGGCCCTGCCGGGATTCGAACCGCTTAGCAGGCTCTGCACAGATGTGAAAGCGAGCATGTGCTACCGGCCCGGCTGTATTAGCATATTACAACGTCATCAACTTTTAATTTGCTGCAATTCATTTTGTTAGGACAGTAAAATAATACAAATACAAAAAATCATATTCAAATATGGCTTTACTAGCATTCCCATGTATGTGTGGTGGTCTACAAGCCGCAGGTTCGGCCATTTTGTTTTTGGGACCAGTACACAGTGAAACTGTCTGCATTATCAGATTTCAGTTCACTGAAGTGTCTTTGGAGAACAGTTTGTGTCATTTTGCATATTTAGAAATCTAAACTGTGATAGCTTATTCTAGGTCTGAGCACAAATGGAAGCTATGAGCTGCCACCCTATTTAGTCTGCTAAAACGTTTGTTTACGCAGCCCTGAGTTAGAACGAAGAAGACTTCCGTTTCTATGGTAGGGTGGAACTACATTTTTTTTTATTGTGCATCCTGTGAAATACATCCCATTTTAGCGCCTCCAGCAGCTGTATTAAAGGTAGGTACATTGCATTCTGGGAAAGTGACGTAGAGTACACATTTACCTGCATGAGTTTACGGAAGTGTTTCATTGATTGGATGCAGAGTTCACCACTTTCTAGCTTGGCAGATCTTTATCTTTGCACATTTTTTGTACATTTCCAAAGATAGAGCTCTAGAACGGTGACAGAGCTAGGGGAGCGCGGGATGGCAGTGCACCACCCCCCTTCCTCCTCCAGTGCTCCGATCCTATCCCAGGATCCCGCAATTAGCCCAATCCCAGCCTAATGCAATGTAGTGAAATGGCACTGCCTGGAGCTAGATTAAGAGCCCTTTGCTGCCCGGCATCAAAACTTGCCTCCAACACTGGCTAAAAAGTCTACCTGCCTCACAGAATAAATCCCATTAAGAAGAGTAGAGTTTTACCCATGAATATTTGAGGGGTCATGGGTCCTCGACTGAAGCTCCTTTTTCCAGTGGAAGCCAGAGTGTCATTTCGCAAAGGGTCAAAATGTGATTGGAGCATGGTAGCCACATCTCAGTCTTTCAGGTGCAATTTGAAGTCCAGAAGTTAATAGACTACCCGGGCCAATATAGTATGTCCCTGGAAGGGACCCAACAACTGCTGCCCGTGAGGTTGCAGGGATGTCAGAGAATACACAGAGGCATCCTAAAATGGAAAAACACATTTGATCGTTTTTCTTACTTTTCGTGGGTAATCCCTTTGGGGTCAAACAGGATATCATCTTCTCCAAAACAGTTTGGATGCCGGGCCGATTCGGAGCATAGGCTGAGCTACGGCACAAGCTGGGCAATGGACTGCTTTGCCATTTAACAATGAAACAGAAGAATTAAAAAAAATGCAAAACATATAAGGGTCAATGCAGCATATGTAGGACGCTTTGTTAATTGAATTGTGTTCTAATACTCATCAAAAATTCCCTGACATAAAAAAAAGAGGAGATGCTTTATTTATTCGTGATTTATAAGATGCCAGTTGTGAAAGTAGTCAGTTTGCAGCACCCCAACAAGAAAAGGGAAAGAGGAAGGCAAGGGAAGAGGGTACTGATCCTCACAGGGGATAAGTGCAAAGGGTAGGGGACAAGGGGTAATGTGAGGTAAGCCCCGGGAAGTTCGAAAACGAAAGTCAACAAACGTGGCGAGTTCAATGTCCACCCTGAGAAGGCTGCAGAGAGATGTGCAACCCACCCCGAGAGGAAGACAAGCAGCCTGGGGTCGTGGGGGCCAGGAGGCAGATCCTACAGGACACCAGCTTTTTAAAAGATGCTAATCTTGAGACCTCTCCAGGTATCAATTTGAGTAATTAGAATAATGATGATATAACATCATATGCCTGAAGACAGTGACAACTACACACCCTCTGATGTAAAAAGAACAGTGATTATTAGGATTTGAGGCTTAGCACATACCCAGGGTTTGCAGCATAATGTGCACACTCTCTCACCCCCTGATAATTTCCAGATCATCTGAAGTCTTGATAATGCAGCGATGTCCACTTCTTTGTAAGGACGAGACTAACTTGGATATTAATTGTACACAAATGCCCAGAAGAAGTTATCTCTTGGAAATGTACACATAGACACAGACATCAATAATGATATGACCAACCCAGATCTTGATAAGGCCCAAACAAATGAAGGCTTGTTGAACCATCAGAGTACTTTAGCCATCAATAATGTCCAGTCCAGCTGCTGATGACATAAGGGCCAACTAAATCAGTCCAGACGCGTGATCTACCCAAGACCCACCGAGATCTAGGTCCGAGATCTGAGGTCGATAAAGGAGTACCATCTTCGGTTGGGTGATATTGTATGTAAATATGTTCTATGTAACGCGCTTTGGCGAAAGCGTTATATAAATAACACATCATTGTCATAACATAACTATAAAAACAATAATGCTCAAAATGCCTTTGCCTGAACTCGACCCTCGATACATTTTCAAGGCAGCATCTTAAAGCTCCAGCAGTTCTCTTCTGCTGCGCTGCACCAAGAGTCCACGGTGGGACTCCAACTGTACCCCCAGCACACCAATAAGACCTAAATAGCCGGATCACTAACACCGATGGAACCACTTTAACAATGGCCGCCGCTGTGAGGAAAGCCACCCTGGGGCTGAACACATGAGCACCGATCAACCTGATTGGTGTGGATTTCCCTCCAATTGCTGCTGTTCCTGTTCGCCAGATGACAGAGCCAGTTGCATCTAAAGGCAGCATTTTAAGGCTCCAGCAGCTCTCATCTGCGCTCTGCTGCTATCCGCTCTGGCCCTGGGCGGATCTGCTCATACCAATCCTTCCTGGTGCACACTTATCCGCAGGTAAGCTGGCTGCAGCGTTAGGTAGCAATAAAACAGAACAATCATTAGTGTCTAAGTCCATCAGACTGCACTGTGCCCGGCATATCCCATTACCAGAGCCCACTCCCTTCCTCGATGAGATCTTCACTGTGCTTGACACTATCAGGACCGTGACGCCGATCAGTATCCCGCCCACTCAAGGCTATGCTACCGTAACTCTGAAGCACCCTACCGCTCCTTGTCAGCACTTGTTAGGAGCACTAGCCATGCACTTAACCATGACGCTGTCTATCATGATGGATCACTGCAGCAGGTAACATAAGACGCGCCTTATCATTCAACCCATCCCGCCTCGATTGCCACTGGCAACATGACCCCCACATGGAGGACCCCGCTCCAAATCCTCCTGACTACCGCTCCATCTAGAACATGGTCGGTGAAATGGCAGCACTCCCCATGCACTCACCCAGGTTGTCATCTGGCCTCACTGGCAGAGAGTCAGGAAGGCGCCTTCCTTGCTTGCAGTCATGTTACAGGCAACAGCACTCGACAATTTATAACCCGGAAAGGCTTGTTGCCCTCCTCACCTTCGCGCCAGCCTGCCCACTTCCCAATAGCTCTCAACTCCCGCCCACATGTACTACCTCACCAATGACTGGCACCATGATCCCCCTACCAGCACTCGCAGTGAGAAATAGCAGGTTGGGATATGGGATGTGCAAAATCAGCCCCCAATACATCCCTGGCCCATCCTTCATGAGGAATGGGAGATTAGGAACCAGAACTCACCTTGCCCCCTCACTCAAGCTCCCCTTAGCTAAATTGGCAACTGCCCTCAGAGCTAAGAGGAGTACAGTGCCTTCAGGCGACCCCCATAAGACCACTTATCCCCAAAACACTATGCATATGGCTAGTGCTTTGCAAAACACTAGTGCCCAGCACCTCACATCAACCAAGAGCCTATCTGCAGCTTCCCCCACCTCCAGGCAACCATACACTAAACCATCCAAAGGAGCCAAGGAACACATTACGAGCCTACACTGTTCCCACACATTAGGAGACCCACCTCCCTCCTCAATGCGGCCCTCATAAATGCCAGATCTATCCCTCACCTACACCTCACTGTTGCTGCTAACTTCTCCCATGAAGCCATATCCTGGGTTGCCTCACTCCTTGAAAGAAGATGCATGAGCGTCTTCTCTGACTAGGATAATGCCCCCCGCCCACTGTACCGATCCTTTGTGGCGTCCCACAAGGGTCCTGTGCCTTGACCACCCTGTATAATAGATCTACCAAACCTCTCTTTGACCTCCTGGATGATCTCAGCATAGCCTACACCAACTATGCTGATGACACCCAAATCCTCATCTCCCATCAGGATCCAATGAAGAGGACACTATGACCATTAACACAATCTATTCAACCATACAAATCTGGATGGCTAAGAACCATCTTTATTTAAACAACGATAAGACAGATATCCTAGTGGTGGGGTCACCAGCTATGCTAAAGAAACTCTCCCTCCCAATACTCTTTGTTCTTGGTTGATGGCATTAATATCCCGGTCTCGGCATCCTGGAAAACCCTGGGAGACCACTTAGATGCCACCCTCACAGAAAAAGTCAATGCAATCGCCTCCTCAGGAGCATACACAGCCAAACAATTCTTAACGCAGCCAGACAATTCCTCATACCAACGAGTTACCTCACCATTGCAAGTTCAATAACTGGAGCAAGACTTGACTACTGTAATACGCTCTTTGCAGGCACATCTAAGAATAATATCTATAAAATGCAGGTAATCCAAAACACTGCGCTTCACTCGGGGCACAACCTATCCAAAAGAGAACATATCTCTGCAGCAAGAAAGGAGGCGCATTGGGTTGACAATCCAGGAAAGGATTAACTTCAAAATCCTTACTATCACTCACAAATGCATCCTGAACACAGTATCCAAGCATCTGGCCCAAACAATGGTCAGAACCAACCACATTAGGCCGGTAAAGTCTACCCATATCCACAGTATCACACCACCAAAGTTCAAACGTATCAGAGGAGGAGGTGCCAGTTTCACAGTAGCAGCAGCAGCACCTCACTGGAATTCCCTCCTGCCTACTCTAAGAGCAGAACATTCTCACTGGGCCTTCAGGAAGGCCCTTAAAACTTGGTTTTCGCCTAATCTTTGCCTTGGCTGACCGCAGACATTGGGAGTGGAGAGACTGATATGTACCTGTTGTTTTTGTTATTGTTGTTTGTTATTTCCCCCAAGTATATATACTATGTAACTGGTTTGCAACAACGCCTTG
The DNA here is from genome assembly GCF_040938575.1 of Ambystoma mexicanum. Lineage (NCBI taxonomy): Eukaryota > Metazoa > Chordata > Amphibia > Caudata > Ambystomatidae > Ambystoma > Ambystoma mexicanum. The sequence continues at coordinate 1,436,730,079 of NC_090935.1, forward strand.
TTGTCTCTGGGCTTAGGCGCTTTACAAATGCAAATAAATAAATAAGCAATTCTCTCAACAACTTTCCCAACTCTACTCTCCATATGGCACAAATTGCCTTTCTACCAAATTGCGCCAAGCGCCTTATTCCCCCACCACTTGTAACCGTTGTTTTTCTATTATCCTATCAGCTCAATTAACAGACTAACCCTAACAACTTGCACTACACACACACACACAAAACCCCCAAACACTGCCATCATAGACATAACCTTTATCACACGAACATTAATTGAGCTATAACTAAGCTCTACTCTCTAGCCCTATTACACTCCCCTACAATGGCATCTAACTAGATCTAAAGCAGCGCTGTAGTATACCAGATGTAGATCTCTCCCATTCAGGTAGTATATTCCCGGTAACTCCGCCAATCCTATAGAAGAGGAACGGCACTCAGGTCTCGGAAAATTTTCACCTGCACCCGTCAACATCCCAGTTGTGCACCTGCCTTTCATGCTACCCAACTAACAAACCCCACACTTTTCTTTTTACTGAAACATGTTCAGAAAGGCCAACAAACATTGCAGAAGGGAGATGTGTAAGACCACTTTACATTACATGCCTTTTTTCCCCGCAGGAAGTATTAGCACTTTAAATGAGGAGGAACAAACTATCAAATGTTTTCTTCCGTTACAACGGAACGCTGCTGGCGAAATAGTGAGGCTGATCCTTACCATCGCTGTTTTGGACTACTGGTTCCAGCCTGCTGTGTGGTTAGGGGCAGTGACTGCTGGGTTCAATCCCATTCAGCCGACCTCCCTGCAGCGTATAAGTCTTTGGAAAGACGCTTCAGTGGCGCGTGAAAAGCGCGGCTCCATCACAGCATCAGTCGAAAAGGGGATTGAGGCAATGAATGGAGGCGCAGAGTTGTTTGCTGACCAAGTCGCAGCATGTTGTCTGGCTGCAGATTTGGCTGAAGATAAAGTGGTGAGTGCTTGTACGACTGCTACACCAATCAAGTCATCTTGCATATACCTGCTGAGGCAGCCTCAGATCTGCCCAACTAAAATTATAAAGTCCCCGTATAAGCAGACCTTGGACAAGCAGATGTCTGCAAATATTACAATTACAAGGAAGGAAGAAGTTATCGTTAGTCAACCATGGTGGAGGAGGAATTAAGAACATCCCTGTCTTGTCTTAGCCCGAAACTCATAGATGACATTGTTTCAACATTGGTACCATCTTTACCTACTTGTGAGCCTGTGGGAATTGATCCTGAATATGCGCTTGGATTTAGACAGGAGCCGAGGATACATTTGACCTCTGAAGTTCAGAGTGTGACTAGGAGGTGACTGTTGGCAGTACCACCAATGCCCCATTCTCAGTAAGCTCGTTGATGCCCGACACCCAAGCCATGATGAATGACCCACATATGCTAAATGAACCTGGTTTTGCAAGTGATTCACCTGCAGCATCTGAGGCCTCCGGGCAGGACCTGGTAGACGTGAATTATACATTGGAGAAGCCAGATGGCAGAACTGACAACTGTTTGACAAAGTATGTTTCCTTGACTTGTACCTGCAACAGCGCCTCAATGCCTCAGCGTTGTTTGTGCACTTTATAAATGAAATAAATACTATTAATGCCCCAATTCCTGTATGTTCATTGATGCCTAATATACAATTTATAGTGGCTGATTTGCGTGGACAAAATGAATCGCAACGTGTGATTCATTCACCCGGCCTAATTAATGCCTTAGGGCAAGATATGGTGGCTGTGAATAACACGCAGGAAGAAAGGAATTCAAGTAACTGATGAAGAAAGTAATAGTGATAATTCTATGACACAATACACCCGCATTTGAACAGATGCTGCCAGGAGTCATCAACAAGTGTGAGATGACTGAATTGAAGTTAATTGACTGACTAAACGCCTAGAGAAATATGGGCTAAAAGTAAATAAAAAACGTACTACGTCCAATGTAGCTTGTGAAATTTTAATACATATATGTGATGAGGTAAATGGTAATATGAATGTACATGTAGTTTTAAAGGACGAGGACAGCTTGACTCATATGTATTGATAGTCCTGTTGCTCTCCACTTGACCCAAATGGCTGTTACTGTGCGAAAAGGGGTTGGTATTGAGGATCAGATCATAGAAAAGGTTGGGATACAACAAATAAACAACATGAAACAAATTGTGATTGAAGATGATATAAGACAGAATAGAATCAAAAAGTCAAGAAATTTAGCAACCATAACCTACAGCAAGAGGGTAAATTACATAAGAAAAATAAGCCAAAAAAGAAAAAAAAACAATCTGGTTATTTTTGAATCAGAGGGGTAGAGGTGATCGTAACATGAGGTAGGCACTTTTGATCCAACAACCCCCAGGGTTAGATCTGGGAAAATTAATAAACAGGAGTAGTCTGGATCCAATTTCAATCCCATTTTAGGGGATGATAAGAATATAAAAAATAAAGGAGGTAAAGGAAGCTAGAGGTGGAATTTTATTGAAATATGATTCCAGGTCCAACACTAGTGAAAGTGAGGATATTAGGTGTTTCTTGGCTACGCAGCTGGATGATGTAAGGAATAGCAGACCTCAACAACCTGTAGGTCACGAGTTAAGGTGAAATAAAGACGATTTAGGCCATCATGGGGGCTTAGCAGCCCTCTTCCCTTTGGAGGCTGAAAATCCATCATTTATAGGGCCTTCAAGTAGGTCTCTAGGAGACCAGGTATATACAGTTAACAAAGCCTTAAATAAATCGATATCGGTTGGTACCACGACTCATGTTGATACTGAATATAAAACTCAAGATTGGGCGGCTTTACAAAATACTAGTGTGAAGACACATGACTCCCATCCTGGTATCAACAGAGATATACTGCCCCAGAACTTGCAAAGTTATTATTCCTTTGAGAATACAACTAATGTGGTGCTCCAGCCAATAGATATTCTGGAGTTTGTGGTATCATTTGAAGACTTTTTATTTAAAAGGCTATGAATGCAAGAGGATTAGGATTCCCATGTGTAAATATAAAGTCAAAGGGGCTGATATAGAGAGGAGTAATAAAACTCTCCATCCATATGGTGTGAATGAAAGCGCACACAATGGGAATGCTTGGCATTTAAGTAAACCAGTGCTAGATCAGGAATCAGGGTCTGCTCCCCCGTCCCCTCCATGTTCTCGGGCTGCTGGTCCGGATGGCACTTGCAATGGTCTCCTGAAGTTAAAGCCTGTTTGGGCGGCTGCACTTCATTTATTATGTAGAAATATAAGTCAGACAAATCATATACCCAAACCCTGGAGAGGCAGCAACATCATTCCAATGTTTAAAAAAGGGAAATGTAGTGAGCAAGTGATGATAATTGGAGTAATATGAATAATATTGTACCCAAAAATCAGATTGTTTCTTTGAAGGGTGCATCTACCATCCACAATCTGCTGACTTTGACGTCCCAGTGGAACGTTCGTGGAAGATTAGACAACTGCCAGTATATGTAGCCTATACTGACTTCAACGGGTAATGGCGCAGAGGATTCCAGAAGGTCTTTTGTCCATGAATGTCCAGCTTTATACCGATACTCGATTGTGTGCGCGAGATTGGATAGCACTGGCCATGTGACTAACTGGATTCCTACTTATCATGGCGTAAAACAAGGGTGCATTCTTGCCCCATCTTCATTTAATGAATAGCTCTCTGACTTAATTCTGCCCTGGTTGTGCCAGTAGGGAATGCGGTCAAGTTTGGTCATTTCTCTATATCCTGGCTGGACTATGCTGACGATATGGTCATACTAGAGTCCATGCCCCACGAGGTCTACAGGCTAAGCTGGATGCATTAGGATATTACACCACATTGAATGGGCTCAAAATAAATACAGATAAAAGTCAAATGATGATATTTAGGACAGATAAACAGAGAATTAAAAAATCCAAATGTCAGTTAAATGTCATGTTTGCCGAGCAAGTGCATTCATACACATATTTGGGAGTTGGGATTGATGACCAATTGAAGAGGACTATACATTGGGAGCTGATACCAAATAAAGTCTCCAACAACTGGGGGTCTTAAGTAAACTTGTGAGTAACAACAGGGGTTTCTCAGTACAAAGTATCCTCACTATCTACCATGCACAAATGTTGCCTCGTTTCCTTTACGGAGTAGAAGTGTGGGGTGGAAGGTATTTGGCTTTGCTGAATTTACTGGAGGTTTTCTTTAAAAACAAACTCCTAAGAATGCCAATCGCATTACCAATAGGTTTTATTCATTTAGAATGTAATGTTTCTCATATGCAATACATCATTTGCTGTGGGAGTGTGCACTGTACTGAGAGGAGGCTGCTTTTGTTCTGCTGCTTGTAGCGTCTGTCGTCCCTTTCCTCACAAGGCTTGTGCTCATTTTATTAACACCGGCTCCAGCTGCGGTGGAGCAGCTCCGAGATTTCTACTAACATCTGTAACAGCTACGACAGTAGAAAGAGCGGCGAGTGTGCGAAGGAGCCCCTATTTGCCTCACCTTAGTACTGGTCTGGAGTATACATTGCAGATTTTTTCTTTAAAAGAAAAAAAAGATTTTTTGTCATCGGGGCACCAGTTTAAGGATCACTCAGACAGCATTTGTAGAAGGGACTGAGGGGTCTCCTCCCTTTGACCTGCTAAAAATTAAATGCTTGTCAATAGTAAGACAACTGGGACATGAACGGAAAGAGCGAAACGACCACTAAACAATATCACTTAAGGAGTTCTGATCAACACACTGAACAACCCCAGACACTGATTACAGAACCGGTCTCACTGGGGGAAGGTCCAAAAGGGGGAAACTCTGCCCAACGGAAGATTACAAAGTTCTTAAGACAGAAGGAAAATAAATCATAAAGATAAGTTCTGATGGCCGATCCCGTTCCTAAGGCCCTGAGTAGTCTGAGGAATTTAGAGTGTACAAGGATCAACTTGGACAGTTCAGGGGTGGTCCCGACCCAGTGGAATGAGAGGCGAGCTTGCCCCCGATGGAAGTCTGCGACAGCCTTGAAAAGGAAATAAGAATGGGTGAAAGTGCGCATGAGCGCTTGAGCATGTCTCTGGGGCTACTTAAAACACAAGAGGGGGAAGTGATGGTACGCTGATCACTTCAGGGACACCCACCACGGAGGACGAGCTCTCCTTGGGTAATAAGGATCGAGCATCCCCAGTATGTGAGACAAACGTGACAGGATAGACCCCACAGATGCTGTGACGAGCTCACTGGCAGCTCTGATCACTGTACTACAAGCCTTTATTAGACTTATGAAGCAATCACCCTGGAAGTTAAAGCCAAAACTATTGCCCTGACCCACATTAACAAAGAACTAGGGGGGGGCGTGCTGCCACCCCTGGAGCTGGGAGATGGAGTTGAAACATACTGGCACTTGTTCACAGGGGTTGGATTGACCTACCACATCTAAGGCCACAAATTCAGAGCACAGGAGCTCTCAGGCAGGGGCGGAACGTGGGCCTAAGGCAACTCTGAAAAAAGCACCCCATTACCCTCCAGACCAAGACGAATACGAAAAAACAAAAAAGCGGGACAAAAGATCACAATAGGGGTCTAGAACATTTCTGAAGTCGATCTGGCCATTTACAACCAAGAGAAGTGGGAGAATGGGCGCGGAGAACAGGGCAACACAGAGGTCATAAGAGAAGGTTGCACAACTAAAGGAAGGGGAAGCAGTAATTGTACTATCCCGATGTGAGCAGAGGGGCCGGCCAAGGTACATAGTGGCCCCAGTAACCATGCTTCGACATCTGCCTCTAGGTATGGTATAAAAGTGCTGCAACAGAAGACTAATCTAAAAACTTGGCAAAGAAAGAAGACTCAGAATAACTATGAAACGAGCTGTGAGCTGCATCCCGAGTCAAAGAGGGGAGAGGTATGCCCAGCGTTGACAAGAGCTAATGACAGCAACCTGCAGTACTTGGGCAATGCTACTCAGGCACGCAGTAAGCAATTGTCTCAGGGTCAGATACCCTCTAAAACATCTGTTACAACCTCAGGGGCCCGGGCTACATTGGCAGCCCATGACTTGGGCAGGAGGGAGGACAAAGTCTCAAGAAACCAGGGTGTCGCACTACAGAAACCGGGAACTCTGCCCATTATCTTTGAATCGGTCTTTGAGGAGGAAAAAAATGATTTCACTCAATAGGCGCTGCATTCTGACTTTACTAACTTCAATTCCACCATTAAAGCATATTTCTATGGCAGACATTCAATTTGTCCACTTGTTTGACCGCCAGAGACTCGGGAAATGCACGGTCTTCTTCCACTCAAGGCTGATTTAAAAGTTGGTAAGCGGCTGCCAAGAAGAGTTGCTGTTAAATGAGTTTAAAATCTACTACCCTAAAGTGAACGAATACGCTGGACCCCTAAGAGGGATGGAAAATGTGACTATTCAATACCACTTCGATCAAGATCAGCAGAGGCAGGTCGAACAGAATGAGGATACAGCAAGATGGGGTTGGTTATCCAGCTCACTTCCAATCTGCCCAAGGAAATGCCTGGGCTTCTAATGACACTGCCCTTGTTATTTGGAGCTGGAATTCGAGAGACCACAACTCCTTTCTAAATTCCGACATCAATGTACTATATAAGGGGATAGGTGTCATTTTTCTGCAGGAAACTTGGCTAAGGAAGGCCCTCTCTTTGGATGTGCTATATGTCTTTAGGCAGCAATGCTAATAAAGGGTAGACAGGGAGACCGGTGTGTGGGCTTTTAATGGCAGAAGACAATGAAGAGGGGGAGGGCTCTACAGCTAGTGAAAATTAACACTGAGGGCCTGCTGATCATAAAAGTAATCGACATGTGTGGTAGAAAAAAGGAACAGTCCCTCTTAATCAGCATCTACTTTAATCCTAGGTTGAGTGTGTTTGAGAGAGTTACCAATGAGATTTAAAATGCCCTGCTTGATTGGGAGAAAGAGGGGGAAGGCGGGCCAATTGTCTTAGGAGGAGAAATCAATTGCAATTATATGGTTACATCAGGATAGTTTTGGGAGTTGGACAGGAGGGTGACTAAATGTCTTAGTACCGGCTTCTCTAGAAGGGAAAATACAGGGTGGGAATGATATGATAAGTTATTTATAGCGTGCTTAACACCCATAGGTTTGTAACGTGGACCTGGGGATCGAACCTGTGTTGGACCCGGGAATCGAACCTGTGATGCTCCGTGTCGTCTTGGTTCCAAGGTGAGGACGTTGACGCTGAGCTATCCTGGTCTCTCGTCCTCTCCAGATGGGACTTCACCCAAACAAATTTGATGGGGGATGGTGGCCTAAAGGACACCCCGACTTGGGCCAATGCATTTACTTCCTCAACCATCGGTTACATATTCACAAAGAATATTGACTAACTAATCAGAGTTATCCCTTCTTGTGTTAATGGCCCTCATACCTCCACAATTGGAGAAAATGGAATCTATGGGCGATACAAATCTTCTAATTGGAGTAGAAGGGGAAGATTGATCCAGTGCAGCTCTACTGAGGGGTTATCAAATAAAAGGGTGGCGGCATGGTGGGATGGACTAAGTCCAGAGGACAGGAGGGGGAATGTGCACACAGCTTTTCCAAATCTGTTGGAGTGGAGAAGCTAGGGAAAGTGGGGGAACTGGTGCAGGGACGCCCCTTAAGGTTAAGAAGCTCATTCTCACACATACGATATGGAGGTGAGAGAGAGGACGTGCCTGCTAACTAAAGAAATCAGTCTAGTGAAAAAGTCTAAGGGGCAGAATAGGCTAGAAGAGACAAGGGCCTTTACCTCTCTGAAGCAGAAATACAGACAGTGGAGTGAACATCACAACATATGGAAATATATTCATACTAATCAGGTTACCACTCTAAAGTTGGTCAAGAAAGACACTCTGGGAATATGGTGGATACTAAATCAAAAGAGTCGACTCCAATGAGTGTTACAGACGTCGGGTGTGCCTGAGGAAGATTGGGTACATTTCTTCCAGTCAAAGTTTAGTGAGGAGACTGGGCAATACAGCCAGGGTGCTATGGACGAGGCACAACGGCAGGCGTGGGATGTTAAATTTGAGAAGGATGAACTGGAATTAATTATTAAAAACCTAAATTATTCCAGGGCAAGTGGGCCAGATGGTGTAACAAATAAAGTTATGAAAAATAATCTGCGGTTAAAGGCTGACATCTTGGGGCACTTATTTAAGCAGATTGGCCAAAAAGGGAAGTGTCCAGATTCATGTTATAATTCCATTTTGATACCCATCTTTAAAAAGGGCCATAGGGGGTCCAATGGCAGCAACCAACCTATTTCACTATTAGACACTACCTTCAAGGTGTTTGCGACAATGGTCCTTAGAGAACTGAGAACTTGGGCAGAGAAAACAAACCACCTACAACCACTACAAACAGGCTTCGGGAGATGGGTGGGCACCCTACAAAGTGGATTGACTCTCCATGAATGACTTTCAGAGGTCGCCGGTGGCATGCACGGAAATGTTTATGTTGCCACCGTCGACCTCTCGGCAGGCTTTGATAATGTCCATTACCAACGTCTTTGGAAGAAGCTATCGGACTGGGATATTGACCCGGGTTTGTTGGACATGATTCGGATGCTTTATTCAGGTAGTAAGACAAAAGTCAGGCTTAAATAGTAGGCAAGACCTCTCCAGAGACATTACAGTGTCAAGGGGTGTCCGACAAGGTGTCAGGTTTCGAGTCAGTGGCACCTCTAATATTCGTCTCTTCCTCCCCTCCTCCTCACCTGCGTGGTCGCTGTGGTATGGACTGATGGATCTCCGGGTCCAGTAGTCTTTTTCTTTCTTTGTAGGTCGACCGTGTCTCCCACGAGACGAAGCCACAGCGGAGGCCAGGTAAAGGCACCCCGCTGCGACCCCAGTCCCGGGAGGGACAGCTAGGGGAAAAAGCTGCAAGCGGCAGAAAAAACCCCTGCTGAAGGCACCGGAGTCCGAATGGAAGCTGAGCTCAGTGGGAAGTAGCTCTAGAGGAAATGCAGGCTACAGGATGCGAAGCCGACCGGAACAGGTAAGATGAAAGCAGAACGGGGAAGGTGCCGAAAGTGCACGGCAGGGAGAAGGGGAGCAGAGCCAAGAGGAGCGAAAGCGGAGAAGAGAAAACAGGGCAGAACTGGGAGTAGGAGAGCGAAAGCAACAGCGGCAGCGAGGAGAACAGCTGACGGAAAGATTGCAACGCGAGGCGCAGAAAGAAGGTGGGCCTAAATAGGAAGTGTGAGATAAGAGAAAAGACTAGACCGCGCACGGCTATGAAGGCTCGATATATGATAACCCCGGGTCCTTGGCCAAAGACGCCAGGAAGGAACGCGGCGCGTGACACAAGGCTGTGTAGTCGCACTGACCCTCTTCAATCTGTACATGGCCAATTTATGGAAGGAAGCTAAGACCTGCGCGGGCTACGCACCGAGGTGGGGGGATTTGCGGGTGGAATGCATTGCCTATGCGGATGATGTAGTGCTGATGGACTACACTCCGGCAGGACTACAGTGCTGATTGACTGGGCTTGAAAACTACCTGCAAAAGAACCACCTCACAGTGAATCCAGCCAAATCCCTTGTAATGGCATGTAGTAAAAGGAGGAAAAAAATCAGTTACACATGGAGTATCAATGAGGTGCCGATAAGGAAGGTGGAATGTTTGCAATATCTGGGATTCTCTGTGTGCTTTAAAAGAAAAAGGAGAACTGAGGGAGGCAAGATGGAAGAAAGGGTTGGGGCATGTTTGTCTCTAGATAAGAGAGTTAAGGGTACTGTGAATTCTCACTCCTGCCTCTCATAGAATTTAATCGGGCCAAGGTATCTGCAGTGGTTTTGTATGGTTGCAAGTTAACTAACATACCCAGATAGATTACTTTTTAAATCTCATGATGGGGAAAGGAACAAATCCCTTCCTTTGTAATTTCTTTTTTTTTTTAAGTGTGAAAAGTTAATGGAAGAGCTGGATCTATGGGGTCCGGTCTCGGATGCCCTACTAAAAGCAAGGATAAAAAGATGGGATAATATGGCAGACTTGCGTGACATAAGCCAATTGAGAAGGTACAGGGGCTACGAAGCAGTGTATCTACCAATGAGAGAACCAAGACTATATGTCAAGAAATTCCCTTCTGCTAACATTCGAGAGTGCTACCTAACATTTAGGTTTAATTGCCTGCCCACGCTGGAAGCAATGGGGTTCAAGTGGGGGATCCCTCTGGAGCTGAGAGCATGTATATTGTGCAGGCAGGAAACAGAATCACTGAAAAATCTAGTAATGGACTGCCAAAGGTTACTGTACAGAAGGATTCAAATGCTGGCACCTTTTGTCAATTCAACAGCAGGCATCATAACTGGTGACTTGTGGCACAGGCTCTTTACAACGCCCCTTCTCTCACTGACACTGGCCTTGGTGCTTAGAGCCAGTTCCAAAACCACATGGACAGAAAAAGTAACAGGATCAGGGCAATCTGTGGAATAATGTGACATGGATCGGTAAATGTCTCATTGAATAACCTGGAGGGGGTAAGATACATTTAGTCTGTTTATTATAGAGGGCTGAAGTGCTGTGTATTTCAGTTTGTGCTCTTGTTAGTTTTCGTGTTATTGGGATTTGCTAGTGAAAGCCACATGTGATAATGTAAAAAGGACCATGTTTACTAAAAACATTTTGCTTCTTAAATAGAAAAATAAAGTCTCTCATATTGATATAGCTGTGATTAGACGAGGCTTGGTGTTCTATAGAGGTCGATTCAGATCTTCAACCTTCTGTGGTCTAAAAACGGCCTACCAAAATATTGGTTAACAATAACACAGAATATCGGAGCACTTAGAACAAGGAGCAATTCGACATGTAGAGTTATATATGAAAATTTGACGTGATTGTTCCTGTCTGGCATGGTCACGCCAGTGGCAATATTCTGGGGACAATGCCTTCAAGATGACAGTGATCAGGAGCCCACTGATAATGATTCAATGTGATGCACTTTATGACCCAGTCTTTGATAGGGGTTCAGAAACCCGTATGTGCTGGCAAAATATTCTGGCCCAAATACTAAGGGCCTCATCAGATGTTTGGCTGTATCTCAGCGGTAAATCTGCCGGTATACCGCCAATGAAAATAGCGTCACCGCAGCTCAGTCAGGTGCTGTTAGCGCCAGATCTTGAGTTATGGTAAGGCTGGTACTCCCCATTTTGTTAAGAGTCCATAGGAATCTATGGGGCAGTATGAGCGCTGTTACCAGCGCCGCTAATAGCGCCACACTAATAGCGCCACAAATGGGCGGAAAGTGCCAAGATTCACCTCCAACTCAAAGCTGGGGGTAGATCTGCTACTTTCCACCCAAACTCAGGATTGGTTGGAGCGGTAATGCGGCGGTAATAGCGTTTCTGCCACCTTGTTCACGCTCCGCCCAACCCATTATGAGGCCCAACGCATCGTATCGTGTGGGCATGTTTTGTTTGCCAGCATACTCGCACTGTTAATTTATTACACCAGCAGATAACCTTTCTGCTGTGTTCCATCCTTTCTGGTGACAATTCTGCTCTCTGAACAAGACCCATGTTTCAGTTGTGGAGCACCACAAACTAATGTCTCCTTTGGGGCCCATACATATTTCTGATGTGACAACATGAATGCCTCTCAAGGGCACTGGTTGCTGCTGGAAAGCTTTATTTCGCCTACCTTTTAGAACACACTTTTTTTAATCGATATTCTTGAAAACGCAGTCTCACAAAATATATTGGGTATCATTACAAGTCGGGCAGTCAGGTGAAAATGTGCTTGTATTCGGAGATACCAGTGCTTTACCAGTCCTCCCGACTACAGGTTTGCTGGTGGGGGAGCTGGGTTACCTCCAGCTAAAAGCTAGCGATAAGCCAGGTGCCCTACCGACAAAAAAAGCCTGCATTGCCAGTGCCGGTAATCGTAGCAAATCCCCTCATGGAGTCCCACTGGACTCCATGAATGGAGAATTACAGCGTCATTTCAGCACTCAGTATCTGGCTTCAGTGCCGACGGACCGAGTGTCGGAAACAGTAACAGCATTTGCTGGTATCCTGGCAAATCTACCGGCAGATTACCGACAAACTCAGAATGAGGCCCATTATCTGAAGACCAGCCCCTCGCTAGAGTACAACCCTAAATGGACCTACTTTGAAATGCTCCCAGCGAGCTTTTAAAATCCCACAAACATTTAGGGAGAACAGCCAAACCCCCTTCTAAAACTGTCATCAAAACATATCCTGTTTTAACCAACTTACTTGAACCAATGTGGTTTAAAAATGCTTAGTTTGACACAGTTTATATTTCATTTCTTGGGACGGAGAACCCCAGAGCAGAATCTGGTTTTCTGTTAAGCGTGCCCAAGTGGTGAATTTTTTTAAACCTGGCCCCAGTAAACGTGTAAAACACTTGGTTTGTGCAAGGCTGGCATCTCCATACGCGCGTTTCTGAGCGCATCTTTTTTAAATGTAATGACTCCAGGGCTGATTCTACAACAATGCAAGTCCAGGTGACCGCACCAGAGGACCTCTAAACTCAAATGTGGGCCCACTTCTACGGTGGGCGGCGGAGGGGACTAAATGGCGCTTCCTCTGAGGTGGCATAAAACCGTGCACTGGGCTTGACTAGCTTACACTTCAATATTCATAGTGGATTTTGCATAGTGGGCCCTTTGTAAAAATACTCCATGTGCAATGCACCTTGATAGCATGTTCAAAAGTAAACACTGCCAATGTTTGACTAAAGAGATAAGGCAGGCCGCCTCTGATAAACTCATCGCGTGTGAGGGAGCCAACTTTTCATATCACCGATTAAAGACTGTATGATTTTGGGCTACAATTGCTCCTGGAGAATGAAATGCCACTTTAGGGTGAAAATGTGATATCCCACAATGAACAGCAGGCAGCATTTTGTATATTCAAACAATTCACTAACGTGGCAGACAGTGAAATCTAACCAAAACAAAATTGGAATGAAAACCGTAGTCAGTGATTTCTTTGGTAGAATGAATTCTTGGGATGTGGTGCCACTGATGGCCCCACACCCAGGAATTGCCAAATCAAATGGGTCTGTGCAGGTTATCCTAGCAGTGCAGGCAAAGCGCAGAGATGATCCGTCCAAAAGGAAAGGCTTGGCATTTTCAACATTGCGGCAAGTATCGAGGAAGTATTAACCCCTGCCAGGGCAAGTCAAGACCCTACTGCTCGGGTGTTAAGACAGGTGGCACTCAGAAATGCCCGTCTGCCCCCCTGAGGGGAAAACTGATTTTAATATACTAGTGGGGAGGGAATGACCTGCCCCCTACCGCTAAGGGGTCTCCCGGGCCCACTCCCTGGAGTGGGTTTTGTCTCCGACATGCAAACCCATTCACACACACAGGTGGGCAGAGGGCCCCTCAGAACGCCATTCAAATTAAAACCCATAAATGGACGTTCCATATCTACCTAGGTGGTGTTCCCCTTCCCTGCACAGCGTCTGCCTTTATGCAAATGTGGTCCGTACCACCTGGCAGAGCAGAGGGGTGGGCGAACCCTCCTTGCGGGGCACACTGCAACGCTGGTGGGCACTGTGTAATAAGCACGGCATAGGATACCTACAGGTCTGCCGGTTTCTAGTGATAGCCAGAAATTAACCTTCAGCCCAATACCTCTTGTATCAGCATTGGCATTCAGGATAGAAATAACAAACTGGCATTACTCAAATAAAGTAACATCCTTCACAGTCCACAGGGAACCATGAACAGTATGTTAAAGGCACTCTGCTAAGAAGTAGGTGAGTGACGCCCAACTTTCAAAATACAGGAAATGATTACTTAAAGAGAGGAGAGCTGGAGAAGAACTTCCTCACTTCTTTCATAGAGAACCTTTTATCATATTAAGGGAGCTCGAGTCCAAAGTCAATGCTTAGTGGCTGTGGTATGAGTCCCTTTAATGGAGCCATGGCGTGACACGTCATGGCGTGTTGGAAACAAAAGGGGCATTCGTGAGCACAGGGCCCGACATAGTTAATTGTTCTCCGTGTCTCATTACTTGTCAGGGAGGCCCGGACCAATACGTGGTACTCCCCAACCCAACACTGGTGATGAGGCGGTTGCCACAACGGAATCTTGTCCATGTGGCTGACACCCGCTCAACTGTCGGCAGTGCCGTGTCTGCACCCCGGCCTGCTGCCTGCACTCCGGAGCAGCCGTGTGCCACAGGGCCGCATCCAAGAGCTGTGTCGGCATTGGCGCTGTGTGCCGCTAAACGGCAGCTGCGTTTGGGCAGTCACTGCTACACCAACACCCTCCTGCAGCGGATCCAGGCCGCCGGCGGTGAACTCTTGGGTGCGCGAGTGCTCTGGTCTACACCCACTTCCTCCTACTGCACTATATGCTCCCAGTGAGGAGATCCCGATCCCAGGATAGCGCTTGGTGCTAGGCAGGGGCAGCAGGCCTGTGGATGTCTGCTCACAGTGCTGGCCTTAGTGGCAGCAGAGCCCTGGGCAGAAAAAGAACAATTCGGCGCCCCCCTCCCACCGCGCCCCTGGTCAATTGGGAGGGTTGGAGGGTGGGGGGTGGTGGGAGGGTTGGAGGGGTGGGGGGTGGTGGGGAGGTGGGGGGAGACAGCGGGAGAGGCACCAAATGTTTCTTTTTGTGGTGGGAGAAGTGTCATTTAAAAAAGAAATGTGCTGGAGCAGGGTGGTAATTATCTCAATAGGGTGCCAGCAGCCGAATGTTAAATTCGCCCGTGAGCGCATTTAATTTCAAAATTGCACTTCTGCAACCATGCCACCTCGGGGGGGGCGGCGGGGTGGAGGAGTCCTTGAAAGGCTCCCCCGAGCTGGTGCCCGGGGGCGGTCGCCTGGCCAGCGCTGCCCTAAGGCCGGCTCTGCCTGCTAGCCTCACCATGTGCATCAACCACATGACAGGTACGTGCCAGGCGTAGCTGGACAACATTATTACATGAATTTAACTAAGGAAAATAATTAAAAAGGGAACATCATAAGAAGAAGAGTGCATGTGTGAGTCCCTGCATATTCAATTAACTATATTTAAAGGGATTCTGTCAGCCCAGGCCTAGTGGGGGTTGCAGCTCCAGTCTGGAGTGCTTGTGCGCCCCATCTTTGGTCACCCACCTGTGACAAGGGTGATAACAGCCCACTGACCAGCCCTAGGACGCAGCAAAGGCTCTCCATCCACTTCAGTGACTCTGCTTTCTTGACGCACTTACCTGTGCAGCACTCGGTTAGACACTTATAATGGCGAACAATGTCAGGGGTGCCCCCGCTGGCAGCAGAGTGCCGTTCCCCCCAAGCCTCCCTAGGGTGGCCAACTCTTTGATAGTATTTTGCGGGACACTTGCCCACAAGGCGGCGATGACGTCACAACGTCATTCAGGTTTGGCCCGCCCCCTTTTGAATTTGCATTTTTTTAATTGCTCCTTTAGATCCTGCAGGTCGAGCTGCAACGCTCTTACGCCAGGCTTAATTGAAACGCAAATGGTTTGTCCTTGGGAGGTGATGGTCACGGTTTTTAACGGCAAACATGACCATCACGACCCAGGAACAAACCATTAGCATTTGAATAAAGCCAGATGTCGAGTGTTACAGCTCGACCTGCAGGCTCTACAGGAGCCGGGGCTGCAGAGCCGCCTGGGAAAGAAAGTAGCAGGCGGCAGCACCCTGCTGTTTAAATGCCCACTTCAATTCGCAGAGTGGCTGTGATGGATGTGGGTTGTCCTGACGAAAGTCGGGACAACCTGCTTCCCGCACAGCCACTCTGCAAATGGCGGGACAGAGTCACTAATTGCGGGACAATCCCGCGAAAAGCAGGACAGTTGGCCACCCTAAGCCTCCCTCACCCCACTGCAAGAGTTTGGCGTCACGGGAGCTGCAACGTCTCTCGGTCCAAGATGGTCTGCATGGGTGAAGCATCTGGAGATGTTTCTGGCATCCACGGCAGAAGACCATGATGGTGTGAGGGCACAGTGTGCTAGCTGTGTGTCCTGTGGATTACTGGAAGAAGGTTCTGCTTCACCCCAGCTCTACTATTCAATCTTTGGAGTGCACTATCCTGAGTCCCTTTTCTATTACCAGGAAACAACAAGGACTTGCCTTCAAAAACACTGTGCATGTGCGGTGTGCTAGCTGTGTCAGCGTGTGTGTCCTGTGTCTTGTGTCTGGTGATGGCGTGTGGCAAGTGAAAACTACCCCTCATCTCGCTGTGTTGGTAAGATTAGCACTATTTCCTGTGACTGTTGCCTGGCTTGACTACAGCACAACAGTGTGATTTGATCATTGAAAACCGTGCGTTGCTAAACCGAGCCGCTATCCCAAGACGGCACTGACTTTGTTGAAGAACAACCTGCGTTTCAGCGAATCTTCTTTTACTTGAGTAAACACTGTTAGAGCGGTGTGTTTCAATGGTGACCCAGCCATTACCTTCTCAGATATACTCGAGAAAAATTACTAATGAATCACTAATAACTATGATATACAGACTCCAGGTCAGATCGCTCGGCTGCGACGGCAGAGCATTTATGTCTTTGCTCAGCAGAAGGATTTTGAGTTTGGAGCCATCCGGAGGTGTTTTTGAGCATCCATTGTGACTGTGAGGAGTGTCCAGTTTGGACTCAGACAAGTCACTTGTTGAATTACTCTTTGGTTGTGACTGTGGAGCTTGCTCTTTGAGCAGCCAAGGAGGTTTTGGATTCTGCCTAACGTGTACGGACTATCTGGCTGTTGATGTATGTTTCTTTGGTGCAATCTAAAAACTCAAGGTTTTAAAACTGAAAATTGCATATGCCTAATTCATGACACACCTTCCCTATTCCTTGAGAACAGGAACGGCCAATAATGTGGTAGTTTCATGTGCTTCAGTGGTTCTGAAATCAACTCCTTTGAAACTATCTCCAGCGGATGCATTTAAACGCAAACTGCTTGGACAATCGTGTTCAGTTCATGATGAAAAGACGTGTGCGGTTGGCATTCGGGACTTTTGTCTACCCCGTCCTGGTACTGTTAATATCCCAAAAGCACTTGATGGTGACAAAATACTCAGCTCTGAAACAAAACATCGACACACAAGAGTGTTAAGGATCCTCAGAGCTGTGATCCACTTAGTACATCTACTTCTGATACTCAGAGGATGATGGTGGATGGACATCTGCCCTTAGCCCTTAACACCAATCCATCTGTGGTCGAATTAACCAGCCAAGAGGAGATGGTTCTTCAGCAATCTCCAGCATCAGTAGTTTATATGCACTCGAGGTCATTAACTTAGAGATAATTACCAATTTGTCATCAGCCTCTAGTCCTACTTTACCAGCTACTGTGGATCAGACTGTTGAAAACATTTCAATCATAGCGTCTTCTTCCTTTATTGACTCTGAGGTCAACAGTCTTTATCAATCTCAGAGTTTGTCAATTGCCTTGTTCCATCCATTGCCCTCAACACCGATAAAATCTCAAACTGTTTTATTAGAGATCACCTTGAATGCCATGCACATGACGATTGTATCATTGACAAAATTATTTGAAACATTGGAGTGTAAGATTACCCAACAAACCAAACAAATAGACCAGATTGTGCTTTGGTTGAATGATCTTGTAAAAGATAAGGGGTCTGTAAAACGGGGAGGAGTATGGTCGCCTGAATCTAAAAATCTAATACTATGCCCCAAAGTATGACATATGATTTGGAAAATGTATGTGTGCGTGACCATGCTAACAGTGAGAGTGTGGTACCTGTATTTACTGCAATCATTGGTCCTGCTATTGCAACATCAACTCAGGCAAATGTGATAGAAGCCTTGGACCTCGAACCCCCAGTTACATACAATTTGTTTAATAATAAGACTAAAGGAAAAATCGAGAGACCTCCTGTGTGGAGGAAAAAAAAGGGTACTCTACGACAATCTAGAGCCAGTATTAAACAATTGTTGAAGGACTACCATCCATTGAATGACTTGGTGTCCGCAATAACGGATTTGCAAGAAAACACCATGCCTCAATCTGGCAGCGCTCCTGTGACCTCTGCACCTTCTCATAAAACAATTGATCTGACTGAGAAGTTGATGCTATCAGTTGAAAAAGATCAAGTAGCACATGAGATGATTCTATCAGATATTAGAGTTCAAATCGGCGAATCGATTGAGAAATATGTGAAATTACAAAAATTGTGTGTGCCTCCTTCTGTATTGAAACAGAACTCTTTAAAGATTGATACTGGCTCTGATGTGGTAGGTACCAAGAATAAGACTTATTCATCTGTTGTGGGGTCTAATCCCAAGACAGCTGTACGATTTGGCTGGTGGAGACCCCAGGATTCCTTGGGTCCCATCATTGTCAACTAACGTGATCGTGAATAACCATAATCAATCTAAAGAGCAAATGTCTTACAATAATGAAGTGAGAAGCATCAGAGCTGATCTTGACAATATTACAAGAAATCATTCTTATCTGAACTCAGTCTTTTGTGAGTCATACTGATGTCATTCAGCCATCTGTAGCAGCAGACAGCGGTGACAAAATGAACGATGAGAGCAATAACGTCTGTTTGTCATTGACCTCATATGAGTGTAGTAAATTACAGACACATGTATTGTCCCCAGACATTACACCTTTACATACAACAAATCAGATGACGAATCATAGGGTGACATGTGACATTCAGCCTCAAATAGATAAAGCCGTAGAGGACTATGTTAAGTCAAACCAAGTGAACATTGAAGTCTTGATCCTATGCCACAAATAGGCGCACATACTCATACGAGGCCGTTACATTTTGACTTGCCGCCTGAATGTCTGAAAAATCACTGGGATCAGAGTGTGAATGCTAAAGGAATTGGGAGCATCTGAGGATCGAACACACCACCCTCAAATCCTCTTAAGAATAAACATACATGGAATAAATATCATTGTTCAATCTTGAAGTGTCATCCTGCTCCATTCACTATTTATGATCTAAACAGAACAAGTGTTCTGGCAATTTTTGAAGAAATTGGAAGTTTACAAGAGGTTAGTTCCATGGATATCGAACAAGTGGAATTTCTCAATGATGATGACTTATCTGTAGTCCGACTGTGGCTATTGTCAAATGTAGTGAGAAATGTACTCTGGCCAGCACGAATGGAATTATTTGCTTTGGGATTCATGCTAGCTCAAGACCCTAAAGCCATTAATATTGAAAATGAGCAGAAATATGTAAAGAATTCTCATTCCCTTCTGTCTAACAAATTGTGGAATACTCAGGATAACCTGTATCCTGACAGATTGGAACAAACCAGAAACCATGGGTCTCAGAGATTGGCTCAAAATCATCAATCATAACCGTCCTTGATACCTCAGCAGCATGTCATATCTTTGGCAAGCTGGAACACGTGCAGTTTTTCCGCATTTGCTCGGTGCAAGCGCTGAATTATTTCTTACTACATTAGATATTGTAGCAATGCAAGAAACCTGGCTAACCAAAAAACCTGTTTGGGATGGTCACACCATCAGTCTGCACCCTCCTAAAACCTCTTCCAGGGGCAGGCCATCTTCAGGGCTACTGGTCGCTATAAAAAAAAATAAGGACTTGTAAATCCTACCGTGGGAGGCACCTAATCTATATTGGCAAATGGTTAAGGTTACATATCCAGGGAGAGCGATAGCAATAATTAACATCTATCGCAATCCTGTGGGTATAACAGACAATAGATGTTTTATTGATCTCGAACATCTATTGAACAACTCACTGCAATCACCAGAAATTACAAACAACATAATGGTTGGAGATCTAAATATGCACGTACTAACACCTCAAAATCATATACCATGTATTAAATGGCATGCTCTGATGAATGACAGGAACTTTGTGATGTGTAATGGCTCCCTGATGGGAGACATTCCCCCGCAAAATACTTGGCAGAGAGCACAAAGTGTATCTATTATTGATTACACCTTTGTTGATAAAGACACGTTTAACAGAGCAATAGAATTCAAGGTCATTAAACGATTGCACAGCGATCATGAGGTGTTGACTTTGCAATGGTCGCTTGAGTATCTACCCTTGAATGTTAACAAAGGTAGATCCCCCCAGCGTATGACCGTGAATAACGCTAGAACGAGATTTTGCTGGAATGAGCATGCTTTGACATCACTCAATGCGAACATTGAGGGAAGTCACACAACTGGGACGTGGATGAGAGAACCTTATTCGTATTTCCTACACTTATATCAAATGCATTCAAGTACATCGACTCAGGCCTATATTAAACCTAGACATGAATATGATCTAGAAGTGCAAAAGTGAAAAGCTCTCATGCATAGGGAGAAGAGAGCAATAATAGCATCATCATCCATTGAAAAAAGAAAGACTATTTGTGCCTTAAATTGCAAATATAGAAATTGGTTAGGATCTTACCAAGTTCAATTGCATCAATCGGATGGAGAACTAATGCTGCAAACTATTGTCACCAAAAACACTGCACAAATCTGGTCTTTAATCAACACTGTTAATCATTCTACGCAATTGCTTGTCCAGATAAATGGAGTCAACGAGAATGAATGGGTCGCACATTATACTAGGTTGTATGCTCTTCCCACTCTAAATGAACACAACCCATCTTAGAGTCATCTAGCTATAATGGCCTTCAGATTCTTGAAGAGGATGTTTTACTTTACATCACCAGGCTAAGTAGCTCTAGGGCACCTGGCCCTGATGGGCTAAACAACTTTATGTTTAAACAACATCTGAATTTATGGGCCAAGATTCTTTATAACATCTTTAAACAAATCATAAAGTCCAATGTTATAGCGGACTCATGGCATTGTTCGGTATTGTCCCTTTTTTTGAGAGGGGCAATTGGTCCTGTGCTACCAACTACAGACTGATCGTTCTCTTAGATCCTCCGGCTAAAATCTTTTCACAATTTATATTGAGAGATTTTAATAAATGGACGTCTGAGAATTTCCAACGCAATCTGTTCCAAACAGGCTTCATTTCAGCACTGTGTACATCTGTCAATTTACTGACAATAACCTCCATTATAACTCATCATGCAATCTTAAAACAACCATTATACTTGGTATTTGTCGACTTGCAAGCAACATTCGATTCGGTTTCCAGACAAATACTGCTTGAGAAACTGATTCGACCGAGGTGCCTGTCATACTTAAGTCTCATTAATTAGAGATCTGCACACTGGAAACACCATACAAGTAAGACTGTCGTTGGATGGCAAATTAACATCACCAATTGTCACAGTGAGGGCTGAGGCAGGGGTTTCAAGTTCTTTATTTCCGATATTGGAGGCGCATTCCAAAACATCATTGCTGACTCTCCGAAGTTGGCTAACAAGAGCGTCACATCTTTGCTCTACGCAGACAATCTAGTTTTAATGTCTAAAACACCTCAAGGCCTCCAAAGACTATCAAATGCTTTGGTAGTTTATGTCCAAGACAATCTCCTATCTATACATTTGGACAAAACCAAAGTGATGAAGTGCAATACTAGCAGAAAACAGATGAATAAAAATCACAGGTGGTCCCTCGAGGGCATAGAATTGGAGTGTGTCCACCGCTACACTTATTTGGCAATTGTCATTGCTCACCATGGTGATGTGGCTGTGTACATGGAAACCTTAGAGACCAAACTAACTACCTCCATCTCACAGGCTATCATCATCGAAGCTTAATATGGCAAACTTACAACTGCGGCAGCCATTACATATTATTTACAAAAAGTGACACCCATTCTCTTACATGCCTTAGAAACTAAACCTGTAATTGCATAGAAAGTATGGGCTAAGATGGAGAGTAAATATTGGCGTCGCATTTTACATTTGCCTAATTGCGTACCAATAGCTTGGATTAAGCACGAACTTGGTTTGATTTCCCTATATGCGCATTATTTATGGCAGATAATAGCCCTGTGCATTCTTGCCATCCAGTCAACTATGATAATAGGAATCTTGTCTAACTATACATTTTCTTCTAAGGAGGAGTGCATTTCCAAATGGTGTATAGTGGTCACGCATACTTTAGCAGCTGCAGATGTCACACTGCTTGACCTAATACAAAATCCGATGAGTGTTAAAACGAAACTCTTCCAGTGGGACTGGATTAGAACTATAGCCAAATGTAAGTCCCATCGTGACTTTAATGAGAATACATTTCAATGCAAAAGATATAGCATTCCTGAGTCATATATATTGAAATATCCTTCAGTTATACATTGAGTGAATTTCTCACGACTACGATTCAATCTATGGCCTACTAATGACGTAGCTAAATGTAAAATAATTGACCAAACAGAGAACATCTGTCGATTTTGTAAACTGTCCTCACAGAGAGAAACATTAAGACATCTATTGGTTGATTGTGTTGTCTTGATTGATATGAGAATAAGATATTTGAAGCACGTTACGAAAGGATATCGAGAGGTGTTGCCCGATCTTTCATGGTAAATGATTCATTGTGGTGTTCTTACGCAAGTGAGAATTAGAGCCATCGGGGTCCTACAAGCATTGAAGCTAAAAGAGACCTGACTATATACATGTAATCCATTTTAATAGAATGAAGACTAATTTTATCTGCACTGCATAGTGCCGGCAGATTATATTATGTCATTATGTGCTTAAGTTTGATTTTATTATTAATTTGGTTTGTATTTTCCTTTTTTTTTACTTTTCATTTTGTGAATTTTAATATTCTCTGTAGTGTGTGTTCTTTATTTTCTTTTCTTTTATTACTCATATTTTAACTTGTAAGATATTGTAAAATTGATATATGTCAGCTAAATCAATAAAAAAAAAACATTAAAAAAAAAAAAGAAGACAATGGCGTCACCAAAAAGTTGATCATGTTTTACTCAGCTGGCCCCACTGCGCACAATATCTTTGAGACCCTCCAACCCATTGATGGTACATTTGATGCTGCGAAGACAGCGCTGCAAGAATATGTCGCGCCAATGACAATTTCTCATGAGGCCTGCTGCACAGAAGGAAGGTGAATCTCTTGATGCCATCCACGGTAGACTGTAGCGCATGGCAGAGACTTGTGCCTGGGCCGATGAGGAGCACGAGATGTAGCAACAGCTTATCCAGGGTTGCTCATCAATAAAGATCAGGAGGCAGATACTGCACAAGCATGGTATTACCCCGGCGCGGATCCTAGAATTGGGACACCCTCATGAGCTTGCGGATGTCAGGGCTACCAAGATGTGTGTCGCCCTGAAGTTGGTCAAACTAGAAAGGTGCATTTGCTCTGGGAAGGCAACAGTCCTGAAGGACGGACAAACGACCGCCATGGAACAAGAAAGAGCCGAGAAACAATGCTACTCGTGCCCCCAATGTGGCTATTACTTTCCCCACTCCAAAGATTGCCCAGTGAAAGCGCCACGTCTGTGGTAGATGTGGCATATCAAACCGCTTTGCACCTGTTCGCTGTGCACCAGCACCATCCACACATTTGGGAGGGCAAGCCTCTCCAAGTCAGTTGCGCAAGGTTGCCCAAGAGGAGCAACCTCCCCTTGACATGGACCAACCGGAAGAAGCATGAGAGAACTGCAAGTGTCCAAAAGGCATCAGCCCAAGTGCATGATCCACGTCTGCGATCTTCATAATAATTGACAAAGGGGCGTCGGTGAGCGTCTGTCATGGCTGATGATCACTACCGACAGCTGAGAGCAGTCTCGCCCTTGAAGGAAACATAAGTCTGCATCTACGTGTTTGGAGGGAAGCACCCACTGCCGCTGGAGGGTGTTTTCGTGTCTTCTATCCAACATGATGACACGACCATAAAAGCCAGGTTCTTCGTCACCAATGTGAGCGACGTGACACTGCTAGGCTGCACTGCTGCAGAGGTGCTCCACATTGTCAACTTCATCTTTGGTGTCCATCTGAAAGACATCCAGTCAGACTGGGCTGCTTCTCGGGCATATTCACAGGCATTGGGAAGCTAACCAGGGACCCGATTTGCCTTGATATTGACTCCACCATCCAGCCGATTGTGCTGAAGAATAGGCATGGGCCCTTCCAGCTACGAGAGAAAGTTGAGAGAGAATCGGACAACCTGGTGAAAATTGACATAATAGAAGTGTTGGAAGGGCCAACTCTGTGGGTATCTCCCATAGTCACAGCCAGGTAGGCCAAGCAGCCACAGTCAATCTGCATCTGTGTGGACATGCGCCTCCCAAATCGTGCCATCAGAAGGGAGCGGCACATCACGCTGATCCTAAATAACATCCTGGCGAATCTGCAAGGAGCCAAGTACTTTTCGAAACTTCAGATCCAGCTACCACCAATTAGTGTTGTACCCAGCATCTCGCTATATCACAACGTTCAGCATGCACAAAGGACTATACAGAAACAAGAGCCTGAACTTCGGGATATCGTCGGCCACTCAGGCCTTCCAAAACACCATTCGAGGAGCCGTGGGTGGACTCAGTGGCGACATCAACATCAGTGACGATATCATGGTGTTTGCCAAGTCTGAGCAAGAACACCTGGACAGACTAGGGAACGTCCTCAAGCAGATACAACAGCTGGGGCTGACGCTGCAGAAGGACAAGTGCACCTTCCTAGAAAAAATAACTGTGTTCCAGGAAGGGGGAATCTCTCCTGACCCAGCAAAGGTGAAAGACATCCAGGAAGCGGGAGCTCCCAAAAATGTCTCTGAGGTGCACAGTTTCCTTGGGATGATAAGGTACTGTGGCAGGTTCATAAGGAAATTGGTCACCCTATCCGAGCCTCTCCGTAACCTCACCAAGAAGGACTGTGCATGGAGGTGCACCGTCCTGGAACAGAGCGCATTTGAAAACATTAAGAACGTACTTAATGCCAATGACACCATGGTTTTCTTTGACCCAGGAAAGAGAGCAGAAATCATCGTGGACGCCAGCCCCTTTGGCTCAGGGACAGTGTTGATGCAGCGGATGCAGGAGGAGATAATTGCCCAGTAGCCTTCACAAGTAAAGCCCTGTCCGCGACAAAGCAAAGGTACTCACAGATAGAGGGGCAGGCCAAGGCCGCGCAGTGGGGCTGTAAACACTTCCATCTATACGTATTCGGCAAGGACGTGACAGTAGTAACGGATCACATGCCCCCATCCCAATATGTGCTGGATCCTCCTCCAAACCACCAGCTCATATCGAAAAATGGTTGCTCGCTCTCCAAGAATATGATATTGAACTGGTATTCTGGCCCGTAAATGCCAACGCAATGGACTATTTGTATCAACACCCTGCAAAGAATCTTTTACAACTGCCACAACATCTATCTCCATGTCCATTGAGGAGATCAAAGAAGCTTCAGCGGGTAATGAATGCATTTGGATACTGCAGTCGACTGGAACCAGTAGCGGGTGGAAGAGAGTGCTTGAGAAATTGTACTGACACACACAACACCCGGCAGGCACTCGAGCAGATGTGGCGCATACGTACTGTACTCACATTCACGGAAGATGGGTTGGTCCTCAGTCGATCAAAAATGGTCATCCCGGCAAGCTTAGTGCCATGTGTGCTGAAGCTAGCTCACAAAGGTCACCAAGGGGTGGCCAAGAATAAGGTGCAGCTTCGACTAAAAGTCTGGCTTTCATGAATTGAGGAGAAGGTTGAGGTGTTTGTATGCAGTTGTCTGTGGTGCCAAGCAGCAATACCTCACCAGAAGGAACCCTGCATTGGGTCCATGGCCGGAGCAGCCTGCGCCTGCCATGGGAAGTTGTACACTTGGACTTTGGGTCTACGTGCCACAAAACACACTTCCTAGTACTCGCCGATCAGATGTCACTATACCCAGCATTGGAGTTTGTGGAGTCTACTTCGCTGGAAGATGTAGTGCCGATGTTGGAGAAGATCTTTGCCACCCACCAATTCTCCCTTCCAAAGTGAGGGGTTCTCAGAGTACCTGCGCGCCCATGGGGTCCGACAATGGAAGGTGACACCCGTCTGGCCGAGGGGGAACAGGGAAGAGGAAAGGCTGATGCTCACGCTCAACAAGGAATTTTGAATTACGCATGGACAAGGGAACTGTGAACGGAGGGCGTTGTAACAATTCTTGTACGAGTACCGCACTAACCCCTTTTGCTCAACCAGAGTACCAACAGCAGAAGCGCTGATCCTACGATATCTGGGAGGGCTGTTGCCAGATCACTCGCCTCGCAGCCTGGGGGTGATCGATGACGTTGCTGTGTTTGAGAGGAGAACAAATGAGAGGTAGAATGACAGGAGAATGCTTCAAGAAACACCTCAGGAAGTGGCAGACAAGGTTCTGGTCCGTTCCAGACACCTGAGGGGGAAGATGTTCCTCCCACGAGCCACACCCATTCAGCATCGTGGACGCAAAAGGATCCATGATTACCATCTCAGATGGCCAGGCAACAGTCACAAGAAACTCCAGTTTCTTCCGGAAGTTGGCGAGGTCGCCTGCATCGAGTGAGGACAGGGGGAGGATGGCAGAGAGTCCTACACAACGGGCAGGACTTGACAGTGAAGAGTCAGATCAAAGAGGCTCACAGTCCAGCGGCGATGAAGATGATCCAATTGATCAATGGGGAGGCGCCGCCATGGATGAAGATGGTCTGATCGAGGAGAGGCGTTATCCCATACGAAAGTGATGCCGGCAGCCAGGCTACCTGCAGGACTTCGAAGTAGATCTCCTTTGACCAGAACCATGCACCAGGTGATGATATTGACCAGGAACAGACCCAGTTTGACATTCTTGTTTTCTCCACATGTTGTGGTTGTATGTGCATTATGTATTCGTTTTGTTCTATTATGAAAAAAGAGGAGTGTGTTGTGGCCCCTTTAATGGAGCCATGACGTGACACGTTATGGGGTGTTGGCAATTTAAAGGGCAGCCCCGTGTCAAAAAGGCATTCGTGAGCACAGGGTCCAACAAAGTTACTTGGTCTCCGTGCGTCATTATTTGTCAGGGAGGTCGCACCAGTACGAGGCATTCCCCGAGCCAACAGTGGTAATGCCGGACCTCAGACCAGGGGTGCTGCTAATCTGGATAAAGATCCGGGGCTATGCTACTGTCGGGATTCCGGCCAGCTAGCCTTTTGGTTGTAGCCCTGAGCTATTATCTAAACTGAGCTACAACCAAAAGACCCATGGCTATACCCACCCCCAGCCACGCCTCTGCCTCAGTCAATGGCACCGTAAACACAAGTGCATCATGCTAATAAAAACATAGCTCTTCTATACCCGTTGAACCCAATAGCGGGAATGTTAGCGTGCAAACAGAAAAAATATACAGATAAATACAGATAAATAAAAACTACGCACAAGCAAATCTTTAGGAAATGAGAGTAAAGGAAGTTGAAGAGGTATGACTGATCAGGGACTGAGTTGGGGGGGGCAAGGGAGGTGTACGGATGAAAAGAACAAGTTACTCTCTTACCTGGTAACGTTCTTTCGATGGGATGGTCTGACGACGTATTCCATATCTATGACAGTAATCACCACAGCTGTGCTGCTTCGGAAAATCTTTTGGTGTCTGCGTCCTGTGTCGATGACGTCGATATGCCGCCCTCGAGGACCTCCTCCAACGCCGACGTCACTGGATGTTATAAGTAGGACGCACGACGCCCGTAGCCTCAGTTGTAGTTTTTTCCCAGAACGTGTGCCACCAGTCTTCTGCCAGTCTGACCACACAAAGCCTTGCGGAAACGTAAGCTGCAATCGCATAAGAAATTCTGTAGCGGGGAAGGTAGGGAGGGAGCGATATGGAATAAGTCGTCGGACCATCACATCGAAAGAATGTTACCAGGTAAGAGAGTAACTTGTTCTTTGAGGGGATTGGGTCCTCCGACGTATTCCATATCTATGACAGACTCTCAAAGCAGTACCAATGCAAGGAGGTGGGGAAAAGAATTTAGAAAACAGAAATTTAGCATGCCCAATCAAATTGCAGAGTAAAGGACCGCCTTGCCAAAAGCCAGATCCTGCCCCCGGATGGAATCGAGGGAATATTGACGTACAAAAGTATGCACCGAAGCCCAGGTGGCTGCATCACAGATGTTGCAAATAGGAACAGCCCTCTGCAGGGCAGTGGAGGCAGCCATACCCCTGGTAGAATGTGCCCGTAAACCGACCGGTGGGTCCTTACCCGCCAAGCGGTAACACTCAGAGATAGCCAAAATAATCCAGTGAGACAAAGTCTGTTTCGTCACAGCCTGTCTCAAACGCTTTCCAACGTAAGCAATAAATAGCTGATCGTCCACTCTGACCCGGGACATGCGTGAAATATAAAAGCTTAACGCTCTCCTAGGATCAAGCCTATGGAGCCTCTCCTCTTCCTTACCAGAAGGAGGATAAAATGCCGGAAGAACAACCTTCTGAATGAAATTCCGACACCAACGTCGGAAGAAAAGAAGGACGAACTCTAAGGACAACCCTGTCCTTATGAAACACAGTGAAGGGTGGCTTAACTGAAAGTGCCTGTAACTCACTCACTCTGCGAGCGGAAGTGACTACAACTAAAAATACAGCTTTCAGAGTTAACAGTCTCAAAGGGCATGAATGTAAAGGCTCAAACTGAACACCCATCAGAAACTTGAGAACAAGGTTCAAATCCCAACCGGGCACCTGGAAAGGTGACAGAGGTAACACATTAGAGAGCCCTTTCGGAAACTGAGAAATTAAAGGAATTTTAAAATAGGAACACTCTTCAGACGAGCGCTTAAATATGGACAGCGCCGCCAGGTAACCTTTAATGGTACTCACTTGAAGGTCCCTGTGGGCCAAAGAAAGCAAAAAGGACAGAACCCTGGGAATTTCACATGCAAAACGATCCACAGTCTTAACCCTGCACCAGTTGCAGAACTTTCTCCAACGGCAACGGTACAGAGACTTTGTTGCGGGCCTTCTGGCTGAAAGCAACACCTCCATCACGTCTTCAGGGAGGTCCCAATCCTTATACCTCAACCTTTCAGAAACCAAGCGTGAAGGTTGAGGGACCTGACCTCGGGATGGAGAACCTGACCCCCCTCCCGTGAGAGCAGATTGTCTCGGTAGGGAAGACGACGTGGAGGACAGATGGACAAGTCGAGAAGGTCCGGGTACCATGTCCTCCGGGCCCACGCCGGAGCAATGAGGATCATCCGGGAACCGAACCTTCGTAACCTCTGCAGTACTTGTAGGATGACGGGAACTGGAGGAAACGCGTACAGCAGTGGGAATGACCACTCCACCACGAACGTGTCTCCTAAGGCTCCGTTTGGAGGAAATTCCCGCGAGCAGAACCTCTCGCACTTCCGGTTGACACTGGAGGCAAAGAGATCCACTTGAGGGGTCCCCCAAAGGGCGAAGATCTCCAGGAGAATCTCCTGAGCCAACTCCCACTCGTGAGAGATCGCGCTCTGCCTGCTCAGAGCGTCTGCCGTCTCGTTTTCGTCTCCTGCCAGATGAACTGCCGAGATCGAAACTTCCTGCTGGATTGCCCAGAACCAGAGCTGCGTCGCCTCCCTGAACAGAGGAAGTGACCCTGCCCCGACTTTTTGTTGAGGGAGTGCATGGCCACCGTGTTGTCTGTCAGGATCAGGAAATTCTTTCCTCGCACAGTCGGCAGAAAAGCCTTCAGGGCTAGCCTGACAGCCCTCAGCTCCAACAGATTGATGTGGAGTCTGGACTCCGACGGAGACCAACGACTGCTGACTGTCAACTCGTTGGCATGAGCTCCCCATCCCGTGAGGGATGCGTCCATCCCAATCGTCACCTCCGGCCAGGGCAGCCAAGATGGAGGCCCCCTCATCAGATTGCCTTAGTTTGCCTACCACAGAAGGTCCCGGGTGACCGAAGACGGCACCCGAACAGGATCCAACATCCTGCCGGAGGACTGAGACCAATGGAGCTTGAGTGCCTATTGCAAAGATCTCATCCGCAACCTGGCCTCTGGCACCAGAAGAATGCAGGATGCCATGAGCCCGAGCAGTCTCAAGAACTCGAACGCTGAGAGAGTCTGGGCAAGTTGAAACTTGTACACCATCTGCAGAATGTGATGAGGAAAACACTGCCCCAGGGACGTGTCGAGCACCGCTCCGATGTACTGGAGCCTCTGAGTAGGTGTCAAAAGGGACTTCTTTAAGTTGAGGGAGTGGCAGGTGACTGACAGATGATCCAGGACTCGCTCAGGAGAGCGCGCCCTGATCAACCAATCGTCCAGGTAGGGGTAGACGTGAATCCCCCCTTTCCTGAGGTATGCTGCCACCACTACCATGAGCTTGGTGGAGACCCTTGGGGCGGAGGTCAATCCGAACGGCAGGACCCGAAACTGAAAGTGCGAGTCACCAACCAGAAACCTCAGGTACTTCTTGTGCTTGGGATGGATCGGTACATGAAAATAAGCGTCCTTGAGGTAGAGAGACACCAACCAGTCCTGAAGTGGAAGGGTTCTGGAGGACTTGAGAAAGAGTAACCATCTTGAACTTGTCCTTCCTGAGGAGTTTGTTCAAACCGCGCAAGTTCATGATGGGTCTCAATCCCAGTCTTTCTTGGAAATCAAACAATAAGTGGAATACCATCCCTTGTTCCTCTCTGCTACAGGCACCAGTTCTATGGCGCCTTTCTCCAGCAGGGATTGAATTTCCTGCGCAAGGTGCGGATCCGGACTCTTCAAAGAGAGATTCCCCAGTGGATTGTCTTGAGGCCTCTGCCGGAAAGGAAGACAGTAGCCGTGGGTTATGATCCAACCAACACATCTGAAGTAATGGCGCACCACTCTGCAAGATGCTGCACCAGCCTTCCCCCAACCGGCGAACCATGGGACATGGCCTCATGACTGAGCTGAAGCGGCTGCGGCGTTGTCTGAGGGCAAAGAGGCAACAGCCCGAGCGGCCTTGGCACCTCGAGAACCTTGTTTTCCAGCTCCGGCACTCCTACGGTGACATCTTTGACTGGCAGCTCCTCTCGCTTTATCAAAGGATGAGTAATACCGAAAGGAACCTCCCCTCCATTGCTGTCCTCTAGGACGAAAAGGCAGAGGTTGCCGAACTGCAGCACCCACTACTTCGCTGCAGCTTTTGAGGGCTGCAAACTCTCAAGGCTCTCGTCAGCCTTGCTGCCAAAAAGATGTTCCCCGTCAAAGGGCATGTTGAGGAGCCGGGCATGCACATCAGGAGCAAACCCCAACTTCCACAACCACGCAAACCTGCATATCACGGTGCTCGCCGCCATGGACCGGCTGATGCAATCTGCCATGTCCAAACCCGACTGAATGGCCTCACACATTGCATCCTTGCCATCCTGAACCATGGCAAGGAACCATCCCGTTCATCCCCTTCGGGAATATGTTCAGCCGCCAAGGAAACACAGAGAGTGCGTGAAACCAGACAAGGAACAAATGGAGTTGGCCGCCTGAAGCGCCATACCCCCAGCAGAAAACACTTTCTTCGCCCATCCGTCAAAACTCTTGTCGTCCCTATCAGGAGGGATGGTAGGGTACGACGCCTGCTTTGCCGGGGACGTAGCCGCCTGCACCACCAAACTCTCCGGAGTAGGGTGCTTGGACAAGTAGCAGGGGTCACTACTGCCTGGGCGGTATTTTCGCGGCAAAGACTTGCTCACTGCCGGGAGACTCTCCAGAGCAGTCCAAGCCACCGCCACCCTCCTCTGTAGAGCCATATGAAACGGCAGTACCGGGTCAGTTGGTGGACCAATGTCGAGGATATCCATAAGGTCATCCTGAACAAACTCCCCTGGGGGAGCAGACCATCCTAAGTACTCGGTGACCCGTGACATTAGGCGCTGGTACGAAGAATCGGCATGAGTGCCAGACTCAGGCCTACAAAACTCCACTCCGTAGACGTGTCCAGCCCACTAGCATCATGCAGGGACTGCCTCAGGTCCTCAAACTGGCTGTGGCCCGAGAGAATCTCGTCAGGTACCGTGTCAGGCACCATGCCATCATCAGGGCCCTCATCCACCTCTGAAATAAACTCCAGATAGCGGTAAGAAGGCACAGAACTGGAACCAAAGCTATGCTTGACCTTGGCCAGAGCCTTTCTAGGTGGTTCCCCCGAGCCACGGGGTACCCCGTCGACACAGCCCCGAAAGGCGTCGAGGGTGTCGAGTGAATCGGCACCAGCGTCGACGACAGACACGGTGCCGACAGCATCGATGGCGTCGACACAGGCCTCGAAGGCGGAGCCCCGAGCATGTCCCTCGACATCCTGGGCGCCGAAGGCATCGATGACTTCCTCGGAGGCAGAGCCTCGAGAGAGTCCGTCGACGACCATGGCGCCATAGGTGTCGATGTCTTCTTCGAAGACTTCACAGGTTCACGCGGTCTCGAGCGCGTCGAGAACCGGGACCTGGACCGGGCATGCCGAGAACGATTCCCCTTGTCCGAGTGGGACCTTTCCCGCGAATCGTGACGACCACCCGAGCCCGAAAGCGTGCGAGCGGCGTCTCTCGGCTGATCACGACCAACCCCACTCGGAGGCACGGACGGACCAGTGCCCTGCGATTCAAGAATCGCCAACATTTTCTTCCCGAAGGAAGCCCATTCCTCCAGTGTCACATGCTTGGTGGGGTAAGCGACCTGCCGATGGGCAGAGTCCTTGGATGAGGACGGGGAAGTCGACAGATGACGGCGCTTCCGGGAGTGCCTCGAAGAGGCAGGAGGAGTGGCGAGGCCGACTCTGGGACCGAGACCCATTGGCCTTCCGACAACGACGCGGAGAGTCACCCCTCGAGTCGTCCGTCGAAAGCCCTGCAGACCTCGACTTCCCGGGCTTGGACACCTTAACTACCGATAACTTCTTCTTGCGCTCCCGCAAGGCTTTCGACGTGAGCGACTGGCAGTCGACACCGTCATCCGTGTCATGGACCTCCCCGAGGCACCAGAGGCAGGCGTCATGCGAGTCCGTGACTGATATCTTGGACCCACAGTCCCCGCACTTCTTAAAGCCCGGACGCGGTGTGGAAGACAAGGTAGACATCTTCACAAAGAAATATTTCACAAACAGGTTCGAAGAACCGAGAAAGCAACAGAAACTCCAAAGAGTCGAGGCGCGCCGAGATTCCCGAAGCGAACACGTTCGCGAAAAAAACGGAACTGAGGCTACGGGCATTGTGCGTCCTACTTATAACATCCAGTTACGTTGGGTGTCGGAGGAGGTCCTCGAGGGCGGCGTATCGACGCAGGACGCAGACGCCGAAAGATTTTCCGAAGCAGCACAGCTGTGGTGATTACTGTCATAGATATGGAATACGTCGGAGGACCCAATCCCCTCGAAGAGGAGTTTTATTGGACTTCTAGAGGTATCCCGGATTGCGTGTTGACCCTGAGCATATGCATAAGAGTGTGTGCTTGTATGTGTGCACACCCTCTCGCAGAGCACTAAGGAGCAGCGGGGCACCACTGGGCTACAATAAATCCAGGCTCTGCACTCCTTGCTGTCCAAATCTAGAAGCCATCTTCTTTTCTCTACCTCAGGGCTTGGTTGTTGTTGAAGGCCGCCTCCAACTCAAGTACAGTCCCATTTTTTATACAGGGCTGGGTTGCTGTATACTTTCACGTGCCCTAAACTCAGTGAGTCTGTAACTGAGCGCATGCGCCTGACCATTTCTTTAATGATCACTCACCTCATGGCCCTCTTACTTGATATCTGCGGGGGAGGGAGGAGGAGCACAGATGGGGAGAAGACATCTAGGACTGCACAACAGTTCTATTATTTCTTTTTAGTTTGGCGGTACATTTGAGGGTATGCACCGTATTATATATAACGTGTAGAGACGTCACTTTTCTTATTTTGCACAGTTTTACTTTTGGGCAGGTCAGTTCACATTAGACACATACCCAAGCCTCCAGATCGCCCCACTGCCGGGTGACAGATGTGTGTTCCTCTCATTTCCATCTGCCTTTCTTTCCATCTCAAAGAAAGGACAACACGCAGAAGAAGGGAGATAGGAAGAAAGAGGGGAAATGAGAAACAGTGATGCAAAGAAGGGAAGAGAATCGGACAACGAAGGGAAGGCTTCACCTTTCTCGGGCCTGGGCTACTACTCACCAGGGGCACAACAAAACCTACATTTCTGGGGAGGGGGCTAATCCATTAAATGTTGGGAGAGGCGCTAACTACAGAGACGGTGGGGGAATGGCAAACTTATTTGTGTATTGGCATCTAACTTCTTTACGCATTCTAATGAAACTATTCTGGTGCAGCGTCAATGCTACAAGCAGTTAACTCTCTCGTTTAAGTCTGAAAACTCCCACTTAAGGACTGCTGTGAGAATGAGAAATCTCCTGTCCCCTCTCTACCCTTCCAATCACTTCCCTGGAATGCAAGTCCTAACCGCACATCAAGATTTCATTTGCCTAAATAATTATGCATATGAATGCAGGTGCTAACAATGAAATGCTTTACGTTTGTAATTGCCGGCCCTTTCTTAACAGCGAAGCCCAGGCGCTGTTTTAACCTCTGTGTCCTGTTCTGTCCGGCAACAGCTCTGTACGTCAGCCATGTCTAGTCAAAATAGGCCAAAATGTCAGGGCGGGTGGAGAGGGATGAAGCCAGTCAGTTCAATGGTGTTGCCCCACTGTTATTTACGTATCTTCAGTATCGCACACAGCAAAAGGCATTCGAGCAAATTTCCATAAAGAACCATATCAGGAAATCCAACCACACAGAAAGTGTTTTTCAAAGCCAAGAAAACATCCCTGGCTCGGGAAGTGAAAGCAAAGTTGGAGTCCAGCTTCCATGGGCAACATCAATTTCATTAACAAGAAGAACACACAAGACTAACAATACATCTTTGTTAACTAAAGACCTGGGTATTGTACAGGCACTTTGAGATGGAGGGGATGCCACAGATTGGTTGATGAGATTTGATTAAGGGAGCATATGACCCTACGCATAGCATGTGCATCTCTGATGACGAGTTGCCATGCAAGCAAGGGTTCCATACTCCCCCTGCCGACTCACGTCCTTATCCTCCCAATCTCATTCATTGGGTACCACACATGTGGCTAATCATTACTATAATAATGACTGTAATTAGCAACACCTCTTACAAAGTGCTCTGACAATGGAATTTCTTGTATACAGCGTTATATAAGACACCACATATTAGGATCATAATTACCTGAAGGATGCATATTGTCCCATTCCAGTTATTCTGGGGTGTCAGAAATATCTCTATCAATTTGGGAACACAATATGCACTAGTTCAATTGCCTCTGCTTAAGGTTATCTTCCACGCTTTGGCGTCTTTGAAAGGGCCTCATTCCGAGTTTGCCGATCTGGAAATAAGGGTGCTGGTAGCAACTTAACAGCACCCTTTCCGTACCGGCAAATTGCAACTCTGTCTGCAAGGGTCATTGCGCCCGGCAGGTCTGACCTACCGGGCGCCATGGACCCGGAAAGCAGAGTTATCACGGAAGCAGAGTTGTAACGGAAGCAACGGTGCCAGTGCTTCTGAGTCCCCATGGGACTCCACGAGAAGTCCTAGGGGATTCCATGGTAATGAGGACTAACATTTTCTGGCCCCTACCGCCCGATCCGCCGGGATTTGTAATGCCCCTGTCGCACCAGGAAGTCAGGCACAAGAAACGGGGTTACTGCCAACCTCGTAATGAGACCCAAAGTCATCATGTGCAGTTGTGGCTTTTTTGAGAATCAGGGGTGGGTGGTTCATTATTTATTTAAAATTACATCCCATTAATGCCTCAGGGTCGTTTGTCATTTGAACATGCAATGAACAATGACAGTGGCCCTTTGACACAAACTGGCTTTTGTTGTAAACGCTGCGATCATTTACAATCCTATGGTAAGTTGTGGATCTGCAAGATTTCCAAATGTATTTATTTATTTCATTTCTAAAGCCCACATACAACCCAGAGGCATTGAGGTGTTGCAGGTACAAGTCAGGAACACATTTTGTCATGCGATTGGTTTTTTAGTCATGAAACAATACGTCTGGCCTGGGAGCAGTTACAATTGTAGCACATTTACAAGATTGAAAGTCATAACCAAACAGCAACAAAGGTATTATCAGTACAGTTGCAATCGTAAAACAATGAGGAAATTGAGAGGCATTACCAAGCAAGTAAATGGTATCATAAGGAGGATAAGGCGAGTATTGTTTGATGTGTCGGGGGTGCATATTTGGTGTTACATGTTTAGGCAAACAGCTGAGTTTTGAGAGCTTTCATAAAGGTCCAATCGGATTTCTCAGCCCTCCAGGTGGGGAGGGGGTAGTTCCGGAGTTTAGCTGCAAGGTAGGGAAGATTGAACCTCTGGCTTTGTATCTTTTTATTTTGGGCACGACTAGTCGATCAGTGTAGGGCATCCTAGTAGGTCTTGATGAGTGAGCTTTAGTGATTCTCTGGGTGAGGTATTGTGGTGCTGTATTGGAGAGGCACTTGGTGGTGATGGAGAGTGTTTTAAAGGTCATGCGCTCCTGGATGGGGGCCCAGTGTGCATCCCTTCTAGCTTTATAGATATGTTCTATTTTCAGAATATGGAGGGCTGCTCTAAAGGCATTGTTTTGTACGACTTGTAGTTCCTAGATATTTTCAGTGGAGGTGCCAGTGAAGAGGACATTGCAGTAATCAATCTTAGAGCCAATGATGGTACGGGAGATTCTGAGGCAGTTCTTTTTGGAGAGGAAGGGCCTGGCTGTGTTGAGGACCTTAGTAGCATAGGCTGCAGAAGAGGCAATGGTGCTTACTTTTCTAGAAATAATAAGTGAGGCTTCAGGCTAAACTCCTAAGGTCTTTACAGAGGTTGAGACAGGAATCTGGCAATTGTCAATTAGGAAGGCCGTGTAACTATTGTTGAGGGATTTGAGTGCATTTGATGAACCGACAATTAGTATTTCTGTCTTGTCGCTGTTGAGACAGATGATTAGCTGCCAACCATGCCTGTATAGTTGAGTAAATGTTGTTGAGAGTGGCTGTGTCATCTGCGTAGTTGCCTGAGAGTGGAATCAGAATTTGAGTATCATCGGCATAGTTGGTGTAGGCTATGGCGAGTGAGTCTAAGAGGTTGAAGAGTGGCCTGGTGAAGATGTTGTAAAGGGTGGGGGCAATCGGGACCCTGGAGGTACGCCACAGGTGATGGGAGAAGGCGAGGCGTTCGCTGCTCTGAGAAGTCCCTCATGGCCCTACCTTCCAGGAATGACACAATCCAGGAAGTGGCAGGTGGAGAGAAATTAGCGTGTGTGGTGAGGTGGGGGAGAGGATTTGGTGGTTCACCAAATCGAATGCTGCAGAATGGTCTATGAGGAGGAGCAGAGCGGAGTTACCTTCATCGCTGATCTCATCTCGCTGATGTATTAGGTCGAGAAGGGCCAATTCGTTCCCATGCCCTGGGTGGAAGCCGGATTGATGCATACCTAAGATGTTGTCCTCCAGGAACTGATGAACTTACAGGTAGGCTGCGCAGTCTAGGATTTTTAGTTTTTAGTAGGAAGGGGACAGTGGTGATTGGCCTATAGTTGGATGGAATGGCTGGGTCTAGTGATGCTTTTTTTTTAGGAGAGGGATGACCCATGCTTCTTTGAGGCTGGCTGGTATTCTGCTGTTTGCGAAAGATGTGTTAATAAAGGCTGCGACGATGGGGGTAAGCATGTCAGCGCAATCTTTGATGAGAGAGGCAGGGCATACATCGCCATTGCATTTGGACAGTTTCAGGCATTGGACCAGATTAAGGACTTCGATTTCAAAGAGGTCTCTGAAGAACTGGGTGGTGGTGGAGGAGACAGGGGGAGGAGTGCAGCCGATACTAGTGGTTGTGGGATGTTTGGTGAAGGTAGCTTGGTGAGAGCGGATGTTCGAGTTCAGGGTATTGATTTTACCTAAGAGTATTGCCTGGATGTCCGAGCACCATGTTATGTCTTTAGTGATGGTACTAGGAGGTTGGGCAGGAGATTCAAGATCTCTGAAGATGGAGAACATTTCTTTTACATCAGAGTTAGCATTGCTGATTCTAGAATTGAAGGAGTTTGATTTTGCTACAATAGTGGTGAATTTGTAAAGTCTGGATATATTGTTCAGCTCCTTTTACAGAGAGTCGGAGGGATTCTCTAACCAGGTTAGCTCAGCCTGATGTTTCTGTATGCACAGTTCCAGAAGGTCGGGGGTAAACCACGAGTTTGAGTGTCTGACTGTTTTAGATTTGTGAGGAGCTGGGGGGCTATGGTGTTCACAGCGCTAGACAGGATGGAGGTGAACGTATCCACTAAGTAATTGGGGTTGGATTAGAAAGGGGTTTAGAGGCCGGGACTGGCACGATGTTGTCTCTGGTGAGCTTCCGAGAACTTCGTGTTACCACTGGGGGAGAGAGTTGAGTGTGGTTTTGGGTTTAGAGGGCTGAGTGATGGAGAAGTATATGATGTGGTGGTCAGACCAGGGACAGGATATGTTGGCGCTGATGCAGACATTGCAATTGTGGCCGGCGATCCAATATAGTGTGCGTCCTTTACTGTGGGTGGGATTAGTAATGCCCTAGGCCTATAAAACCTAGGCGGTGAGGAGCATCAGCGAGTGAGCTCGCTTAGGTATCATTTTGGTCAACTAAACCTAGGTTAAGGTCCCGTAATATGATGATTCTGGAGGAGGTTTTTAGTTTATCAGGGAGAATGTGAAGTAAGTTTGACTCAAAATTGTGGGTAGGGCGTGGAGGGCAGTAGATGAGGTGAAGGTGCAAGTGGGTGATGGTGAAAGTTTAAGTGATAGCAGGTCGGTGGTGCCTTTCGAAGGGGGTGTTTCACTGTCTGAGGGGCAGAGTATCTCTGGCTATCAAGGCGATGGCACCTCCTCTTAATGAGGGTCTATCACTCCGGAAGATGGTGTACCCAGAGGACAACACTAAGGATAAGGCTGGGCCACTTCCCTCATGAAGCCAGGTCTCAGAAACGGCTAGGGCATCAAGGTTGTGTTTAGTGATAGGGTCATTGATGTCAAGTGTGTGGGCCAGAAATGAATAAGCATTGATGAGGGCGCAAGAGAGGAGGGGCTGAATCAGTGTGGTGGGGGTGGGTATCCCTGTAGAGGCATCCTGTAGGGTGGATACTTGGCGAGGATGTAGGGAGGGATGTTGGTGTCTCAATGGAAGTTTGTTTGACAAGCTCTTGGATGGTAATGCTGCATTATTTCTAGTGGTATGTGGGAGCATATGGGTGATGGCGAGAGAGGTTGCATGGAGGTGTGTTTAGAGGAGGTGCACGTGGCTAGTCCTCAGGGTGCAAGCTGGGGATGGAAGATGATGTGAAGTGTTCTGCTTGGGACTTGACAAAGAAGTTTGGGCCGAGAAGAGAGCAGAGCAGCTCGAGATGAGCGTCGCTGGACGGTGGATGCCAAGTTTGGTCTTGTGAGTGGAAAGTAGTGCAGAGTTAGCTCTCTTGTCCAAGGGGCTTAGAACTTGGTGGCAGGATGCCACAAGCGGGTATCATGTATTGGAGTTAGTGCACATTCGAAGTGTGCTGTTCCTTAAAGTTAAGAGCTGAGGTGCTGTCAATGAGGGAGTGTTGCAAAAACGGCAATGTAGTCTGCCTTTCCTAGTTCCTAACTGTAGAAGTCAGGGGGGGCAAGCATCATGCAATGGGATGTTTGTGCAGAGTTGATGCAGTGATTGTTGGCTGTAGTTGGACGCACGAGGAACAACTTTTCCAGTGAGTTGTGTGTCCCTATTCACGTGGACTGGGTGCAGATTGCCTTAATAGGCAAGCGTACTTCAAACGGAAGGTTGAGATCAATGTTTGGGGGGGGTGTTTTGCTGTTCGAGTAGAGTAATACTTGGGACAGCTGCGTGTGAAGACGGGGACTTGACCCTTCTAACTGTTGTGGGCTTGCAGTGTGAAGCGTACACATACGAGTGCGGCAGGATTGTGGGTGATGTGGTTCCCCAGGTGGGGCTGCTGAACCTAGTTCTTTTGCAACTGAAGCACAGTGGGTAGCGAGCCGCTGCGTTTGGGAAGTGGGAAGGGCCATGCTCATTTCTCGGACTCGGTGTGAAAGGCAGCTAGGTACTGAGTTGTGAGGGCTGGTATCGGGTGAAGTAGCAGTCTAGAGGAAAACATTTGCATGAACGGGAGCTCGTCTGGGTAGGTTCTGTTGGCTGGATGGTCCTAGGCACCACGAGCGTGCATGCATTATAATGACTGTGGCCGGTTGTAGGAAGGTGCTGGGTGGAGGCAGAGGGATTACACAATGGCAATGAATGCATACAAATTTTGCAACATTTGATACATTACTGGCCTGCACACCGTGTAGCGTGTTGTGGCAAGTAACTGAGCAGGAGGAGCTTGCGCTAGTGGCAAGCTCAGGCAAGTTGACCTGAGGGGTTTGGCTTTGCAATGGTGAAATAATCGTGGCAAGTGTTGGCTGCAGGATAGGTTGACCAGCAGCTTGCAGTGGAATGGTTTGCAAGGCAGTGCTAGGCTGACTCAATGCAGGAGCAAGTAGTGCCAAGGGCACAACATTATGATTTAGCATGCAGAAAGAGGAGCCTGGGGGCTGTAGTCTGAAGGTTAAGGTTCCTGCGCTGTGAGGCTGTAATACAAGTCTCGTAGCCGGAGGGAGTGCCGACGGGGGGAGTGTTCTAGTGTGAGTCCGCTCACCGCTTGCAAATGCGAGAACCAGGGTGTTATGACTAGTGTAGTATGAATGGCTGCAGATACTAGATTTGTCGCTGGGAGAGCACTTGAATGCCTCAGCCGGGTGAAGACCGCACGGCGTAGCTAGCCCGCTTTGTAGTCTCCCTGCACATAACATTGAGCGGCAGCAATGCCGCTAGTCGGTTTCAGGAAGCTGCTCGGGATAGGCAATGGGATTGATGATTGGCATGTCAAACGGATGTAGCATGTGTAATGGCAGTTGTGGGTTTGATCCTGCTAAACTAAAATGCTTTGCAATCTAGAGGTGGCTTACCACAGCGCAACATTAACACATTTGAAAGGGTGCCTAGTTCATTTAGTTCAATGTGTGCAACGTAACTCACTGAATGTACATTACATGTAAGAGCAGAATTTGGCGATCTGCTAAGGGGTGGTAAGAGGAGGTAATCATGGCAGTTCAAGCGAGTATGTTGATTAACACTAACATTTGTCACAGCACTCATACATATGGATTTTGCATTTTGGGCACAATGGGCTACAGTCTTTGTTCCAATAATTGTTTCAAGGGTCAGTACCTGATGCGAAGCATGTCTAACTTCGCATTCAACGCGGCAGAGGCCGACGGAGACTGCTTGTAGAGACCTTGAGTGTTGGCCTTCTGTGGGGGCCGGTTTCGACCTGCCAGCGCAGGGTGTTGGCTGCTTCAAACTGGTTCACCAGCCAATCATGATGCTGCAGTCCCATGGCAACCTGGTTAACATTGATGCACAGTGGCGGCCATCTTAGATGTTCTTAGAAGGCCTCCAAATTTGGTGCTTCTTCCAGGGCTGGTGGGGGTTGCAGGTTGTTGTAACATGGAATGTGATGATGTCAGCTTGAGTGGAGTGTTGGGGTGTTATTCTCTGAAGCTGGGTTCTATGCTTGACAGTTAGAGATATGCTGGTTAGAGGAGACATGCCAATGTTGTTCCTGGATACTATCTTACAATGAACCTACTTAATATCTTACCTGCTGGTCCGGGTGTTCTTCAGGTACCAAGATATTACACAGGTCAGTATTAAAAAAAGCCAATGCTCTGTCTCCTACGAATGAACAGAAGGAGCTTTGCAATGTGAAGTTTAGCAGCTGTTTTCCGCGACTCTGTAATATGTCACCTGGCCGATTATATTAGAGACGCTAAAACATCTGATGGCAATTGGTTTAAGGAAAGGTTATGTCCCAAATCCTATGAGGTCACATTGTTCTCTATTCAGAAGCTTCCCAGAAGGCAAATAGGGAGTTTGAACACAAAGTAGACATTCCAAGTGACACGTCAATATTTGGGACAACCACTGGTGTTGTGATGGAGACACATATCTGTAAGACAGTCTGCCGAACAAGGAAGAGACAAGAGGAAGAGGAGTAGAAGCAATGGATGTGCGTGCATTGTTTGGGAACCATTGGCAGATTTATTTGCATCAAAGAGTGCCATTTTACTAAGAGTGGGCCACACCTCAGCTACGGACTGTATAAGCAAACATGGGGAAAGAAAGTTAAAGGGATCTGTTTAATCGACAGGAGAGTTCTAGTCTTTTTGCCTGGATTTCAACATTACAAATCACATCCGAATATCTAGCCGATCTCGCACACATGGTAGTTCATTTGGAACTAGAATTTTCTGTGAGAATGTATCCAAACACACAGGAAACGAGGCATTTTGAAGATGGATATTTTGTGCATCTCCTTTGATGAACCAGTTGCCAAACCTTACTGTTGGTGATTGGTTGCCGAGACACTGGTGATTATTATTGTTATTATTATGGTGGTATTTACTGAGTGCAGACCTAGCTTTGAGAAGCAATGGAGAGCTTTACTGAGATATATAACACTACAGATGCATAACAGAGCACTTTTCAGAGGTAACAAGAGAACAGATTTACAGTGGGGGTAGGATGAGGAGGGGTACAGCTGTGCAGGTTGGTGGGGAGGACAGGGGCAGATGGCGTCTAGCGAGTCAGGTGGCATGGGGGGTGATAGGATGTCCTAGGTGTTGAGGAGAAGAGACTCCTTGAAGAGGTGGATCTCAAGTTCTTTTCAGAATTGTAATAGGGAGGGGCGGGACAAAGCTGTACAAACAGCCGCAGGGACAGAAAACACAGGAGGCAAAAAAGAGAGAAAGCAGCAAGATGCAAAAGCACTTTAAGGCGAGTGACCTGAGAGCAGAGGGGAAACTGAAAGGACTAGAGAATATAGCATCGAATCAGTGGGTGTGAGGACAGATTTTGCTTAAATTAGTTGGGAAGACAGCAATAGAAGCGGGAGGACCAACCAACAAAGCAATGGGTTGTAAGGACACGGGTGAAGTTAGGGAATAGGTAGAGATAATGGAAAAGGTAGACAGACGAAAGTAGAAGGGAAAGGAAAAACGCGAGAGGGTGCATCGAGAAAAACA
The DNA here is from genome assembly GCF_040938575.1 of Ambystoma mexicanum. NCBI lineage: Eukaryota > Metazoa > Chordata > Amphibia > Caudata > Ambystomatidae > Ambystoma > Ambystoma mexicanum. The sequence continues at coordinate 1,436,773,025 of NC_090935.1, forward strand.
GAAGACAGAAGCGCGAGAACATGAACGAGATACGAAGGCAGCAAGAGCTTGAGGAAATGGCAAGGAAAAGGGAAGATGAAGAAAGGGAAAGGCAAATACAGATAAAGAGGGAAGAGAGAAAGTTAGAAATAGAGCGGTTTGTAAGAGAGCAACGGCGCAAGGAAGAGGAAGAGTGCGCAGTGAGAAAAGTAAGGGTTTAGCACGTTTTGAGGATGACATGGAAAAGGAAGAGCAAGTAGAAAGAGCGAAACAGAGCGTGTGTGATAGGGCAGCTACGCTGCTGAGAAAAAGCAATACCTGGTCCTCTGTGAGGGGGTACTGCAGAAGCATGATTGATGTAGAAGAGGGACAGCGGGAGGGCACAGTGTTCAGAAGGCTAAGCTTTCAAGACAATATTGACAGCGACGGCAGAGGCACCGGGTCGGACGATGACTTCGGAGCAAGTTAGGACAATGGTCTAAGACAGCCTGCCCGAGGGAGCTTAGGAAAAAGCACACACCGAGACATGCTGGGGGGATTAGACAAAGACGAGGGTGAATTGTGGGGTGACAAAGATGGGCTATATCGTGCAGCATTGACAGCATTACACCATATATACAGAGGCTCAGAGACCTTCCAACATGCAGGAGGGGAGAATTAGCGAAGGCGTTCACCACCACCAAAGACACAGGGAGAATGGAGGGGGGAGATCGGACTGACACAGTTCTCCTTACTGGAGAAGGGAGGGGGGCAACATCAGTACATACCATGGCAACAAATAGACAAAGACAACTTGAGGTGTGAGCTACCCTCGTTGACTGCAGGAGTGGGGAAATGATATATGAGATGCAAAGACTAACAGCAGGTCAGACATTAGCGGTGGGAGACATGAAAAGTTTACTCTCAGCGATTCTTAGAGAGGTTGCCAATGACGAATGGAAAAGGTCCGGCTACCCACGAGTAACCGCCCAGAATACGGCGCACAATGGTTTGCCATTTAACAACTGCTGAGCGCTGTATGGCAAGCTCTATGAATGCAGTACCCAGATACCTAGACATTAGCGCGATCATGGCACACAAAATGGGAGAGGATGAAGACCCCTTACAGTATATTCAGACTATTCAAGAGAAATGAAGACTTTAAACGCGAGAACCGTGGCACAAGACAATGGGATGTCAAGGGTTGCCAGAGCAGGTGCAAAAGCAACTCAAGAAGTTAGTGTGGATGGACGCAAAACCGTGCTCAGAAAATCAACTCACCATAATACACTATTGCAGGCTAATGCAGGAAAACGTGAGAAAAAAGTGTTAGGAAGGAAAGCAGGAGGAGGCAAAGTCAGTGCAGAAGAAACTGTCAAAATATGCCATGGACAGGGCAGTGTTAACAAGTACGGGGGGGACAAAACGCACCACAAACGCAGTACGCACCATTGCCCACAGGAGGAGGTTTTATGGGGTAGTGGGATGCGCAGCATGGTTTCCGATGAAGAATGGGGTTGCCTAGGGGATGCTGGTTTGAGCACCCAATTCAACAAGGCCCGCAGGGTTTCTCTGGAGGGTACCCGAGGCAAATGAGGAAACCACCCTAGTGCTGGGTATGCGGACAAATAGGTCACATCTCCAGAGTGTGTAGGAGAAGAGGGGGGATGCAGCAGAATGGGGGAGTGCAATATCAGCCAACATATCAGGGGGAACAGACTGAGTAGTATACACAGGAAAGACACCCAACGCATACTCAGAGGTATACCAGCCCATGACACAGATGCCACAAATGCAGGCTTCAACGCAGCCTTATTCGCAGACATCACAGGCACCACAGATTCAGAATAATACGCAGCCACCATACACTGCACCACAAAACAACGGGACATTGACATGCACAGACTCCATGGGAATAACTCCCATTAGGAAACTAGGGGGGACTGCCGTGGAGGGGGCCAACCCATTTGCAGGGAACAGAATGTCATTATATCCTCAATAGGACTGCCCACAGACAGACCAGATGTGTTCCATCCCATCGATTACACCTAACCCAGTGGAGGATCCACGTATAGTGGTGACGATAGGTGACAAGACTTTCTTTCTTGTAGACACAGGGGCAACTAGATCCTACATCCGGGAGGCAAAGGATAGAATATCAGGCAACACCATGAATGCGCTGGGATTTTTCTGGGGTGGCGGAATTGGTTCCATTCACAGACGATCTTAAACTTTGTATAGGGGGGAGCATGACCTTTCTCTAACCTTATTGTATTCCCAACAGACACCAGTAAACAGAATGCGGAGAGATTACATGAGTAAACCTTATATGACCATCTCATTCACTGACAAGAGGATAGTGTGTTCCACACCTGGGAATCGCCTTCTAAATGTGAGGGGGATCATCAAAGCTTATTGTGCAAGCATGGTACAGAGGGGGGTGCCAGCAGATGAAGTTGAAGCAATAATAGCATGGCTTCCGCCAATACATGGAAAACTGTGGTGCCATCTAAATGAGTACATATTCAGACTACAGTTACCATTAGACAAGAAAGTGGGGACAATAATACCACTAGAATTAGAAGCAGTAATAGTGGGAGAGGACAGAATGAGAGTACATGGGACAGATGACACTGGACGAGCATGGAGGTCCTGATCGTTGTAGCAGAAGGTTACAGGTTAACTACTGTAACAGACGAAGAACTGTTCAAAGATAACCGCTCAGTTCATGAAGTAGTGCTCAACATTAGCATTACATACTAGGTGAAAATACACTACAGGGAGGTATACACAGAGGATGGCGATGATGCTTCAAGCACCACAGCCATTTGCCATTTCTTGAGGAAGATCAGGCAAAGGTCCTCATCGTCTTATGGACCTGAGGCCCTATGACATGGGCCTTCTGAAGGGAATAGGAGCAGTAAAGATACAACTTAATTTAGGAGCAATTCTACCAAGAGCCAAACAATATCCCCTGTCGAGGGAGGCAGACGAGGGCATTAGTAAAGCAAGGCATCTTAAAACAATCAGAATCCCTGTGCAACATGGCCATGCTCCCTGGGAAAAAGGCAACAGGGGAAGCGTGCCATTTTATACAAGACCTATGCCTTCTGAACCCTGTTGTTGAGGCAGAGTTTCCTTTAGTTCCGAATCCAGTGACAATTCTGTGTAGCATTCCTATGTATGCTACCTATTTCACAGTCATAGACTTGAAGAATGCCTTCTTCTCTATACTACTATATTCAGACTCACAAGACCTAACTTAATTTCTATATAGAAATAAGAAGTGGAAACACACTAGACTTCCTCAAAGGTAGTGTGAGTCCCCTTCCATATTCAACAGGGTCCTTCAAATGGACTAAGGCAATGTACAGTTAGAACGTGTTGCTATACCATATGTAGACCACACTTGAATTTCAGTGAGACAGAAAAGCAGTATAGGGAGGAATCTGTGCACATGTTGACTGTACTAGCAGACAAGGGATACAAGGTAGACAAGGCCAAATTACAATATTGCCAGAAGGAAGTATCATACATTGGGCAACTGATATCACAAGATGGGCAAAAAGTGATGCTAGAAAGAGCCAAAGCCATACAAAAGACTCTGAAACACACAAACATAAGACAAATGCAGCAGTTTCTAGGACTATGTAATTACTGCAGAGCATGGGTATTTGACTACAGCACTTACACTACGACCTAGATAAACACACTAAAAGAAGCACTAGGACCTAGATAAAGGCACTAAAGGAAGCACAAAGAGTGGAGGGCACCTTACAATGGACGGAAGAAATGACAGAAGCATTTGAGGAGCTGAAGGTAGCAACATGCACAGCTCCTGTGTTAGGGACCCCAGACTATCAAGACAAATTCTTCCTGTTTTCACACACCAATTGAGTAGTGATGACTGCAGCACTGGCACAAAAGACGAGCATAGGGCACAAACCATTGGTATACTACAGCGGGATATTGAACCCAGTAATGCAAGGACACTAGCTGCTGCTGCATTCGCAGTGGACAAGTCAGCGAGTATTACCATGCGATGCAGCACCACCCTTTTTGGAGTAGCACGCTCTCATCGCAATACTGGAAAGGCCCAAAAGTACACTGAGGACACAGAGAGCTTCGGGGTATGAGGCGTTACTGTCAAACCCAGATCTCGAGATAGTGAAATGCCGACTTGTCAACCTGGCGACATTTGTTGCTGAATCCATAGAGGACGACGACTGCATGCACGACTTTACATGAAACATGGAAAACCATAACGACATCCCAAAAGTACAGGAGAACGCACTTGAGGGGGTAGACGTACTGTATATTGACAAGTCATCAACAATTGACCAGACGACGGGCGAAAGACATACTGGGATGGCAGTGGTGAGGTTAGCAGAGGACAGGACGAGGGAGGTTGTAGTGAGGGCACGTTTACTGTCACATTTTTCAGCGCAGGCTACAGAACTAGTAGCTCTAATATTGGCACTGGAACATAGCAAAAATAAGGCAGTGACAGTGTATTCAGATTGAGCCGACATGACAAACAGTGCATTCTAGGCTGTCACGTTGGCTGAGGAGGGGTTTCAGACATGCTAATGGGTCACCAGTGCAGCACACACTCCTATTAGGGAAACTAATAGATGCGCTCCAATTCCCACTGTGCATGGCAGTGGTGAAGTACCAGGCCCACACGAGGGGGGAGGATTCCATCTCTAGGGGCAACGAGGCAGCAGATGCAGAAGCAAAACGCGCCACTTATTTTGCAGACATTTTAGAAATGGAAACTTCATCCCCAGCGCGTAACTACGTACGATGAATGGTGTTAAAAGAAGGATATAATACATTACCAATGACACAAATTGCAGAATTACAGGAGTGGTGCCAAAAGAAGAGAAAGAATTGTGGGTGAAAAGGGGGTGTTCAGTATCTCCATCGGACAAAACAAAACAGGGATAGTAGAAGTACCATTGTCATTATTGTACACTGCACTAACACAGTTACATCATCGTACCCATATGGGGAAGGATGCAACTGCTGCTCATATTGGAGAAGACTAGTTTTGTCCTAATTTGGCAGAGCATGTGGCAGAGTTTATGACTAATTGCATTGTGTGTAAACAATTTACAGCAGGGCACACATTAAGGGTGGTGAGAGGAGCCATACCTCCTCTAATGGGTCCATTCCAACATCTTCATGTCGACTATGTATGTGTCCATTTTCTCGATGGATTTAAGCCGGTCCCTGTTCCCATCCTGATGCCACTAGAGCACCAAAATTCCTGGTTCAGGAAATGTTCCCACGATGGGGCATGTGTGAGGTCCTGCGGTCCGACAACGGTCCTCACTTCGCCAATTAGATCTTTCATCATATCACAACCTTGCTAGGGGTACAACACACATTTTCATGTGCCTATCACCCGCAAGCAAACGGGATGTGAACGCCTCAATGGGCTGATCAAAGAAGGCATTGCCAAAATAAAGCAAATGTTGAAGAAAAACTGGTTGCAATGTCTACCTTTAGCCTTATTTGCATTGCGCAACAAACCAGGGTCCGACCACCATTTAACTCCACATGAGGTGGTAACTGGGGCGGCGCAAGAGACTTCCCCTGGCTCTTCCCTATAGGGCATTGTTGGATGCAGAAAACATTTCTGATGTATTGGGACCGGAAATATACAAGTACACCACTTCCGTGATGGCTTGTGCATTTTTTATTTCTCACCAACTGCAAGGACTACAGGAGAGGCCAAGAGCAAGTGAAGAAAAAAACCACCACGAAACAAACAAAGAACTTTTGAAAGCTCCACAACTTTTTCCAGGGGACACCATCCTTTCACACAATTTTACCCGCAAGTTGTTCAAACCACGCTGTACGGAACCCATATTGTGGAACAAATTACAGATCGTGCTGTGAAATTGTAAGATAAGAAGGCCTGGAATTATCTTGGCGACATAAAGCTCCGTCAAGCAGCAGCCTGTCCTAGCACCAACAAGGAAAGGGCCAATGATCTACAAGCAGAAGAATAAAACGATCACCTCAGAGCATCACAGCACAGCAGAGGCCAACCTATGATCACTTGCTCCCGAGCAAAAGAGATAGGGAAAGGACTTCCTATAAATCCAGAATGAGGATACACTGTTTGTTTATTATTTTCCTTTCCGCACACTGACAGCATTCATCATGAAAGTTGCGATTGTTATTACTGCATTGTCTGATGCTTCCCCATGACCCTCATCCGGGGACCTTCCAAGACCAATTCGTCAAATTTGTTAGGATGTCCAAAAGTAATAGAAGATGCCATCCTAGTGTGTTTTTCAGTGTTTTCTTGGCATACTTGTCCCAAGCATACCCACAACTGAATAGAGGAAATCTTTCAGTGTTTGCAGTACTTTGTGCATATTCTAGGATCACAGTCTGGGAACAATTGTTTTTCCTTGCAATGATGCAACATCACGTTCGCATTACTTGAATTAATAAATACTAACAGACTAATGCATTTCTGGCGCATTGCAGGCGGTCAATAAACATCTCCTAAACCGGCACAAGATTCCAAAGTGGAGTAAGTAATGGATGCCATTATTAAAATAATGCTAATTGTGTCTTGTGTCTTCTTTTCGTGTGGCATTTTGTCCGTATTTTTTGGCGAATGTCCTTTGTTATAGAGAATAAAGCTGTAACACCTACTAACACAACCCCAGTTTCAGCAGGTGGAACCATCATGTCAGGTGGAGAAGTAAGCACTGTCGGATCAGTTAGGAGAGGTAGACACAGTGCTGATGTAGATATGGGAGGCGGTAGATCTCCACCTCACTGATACTGCTTGAGTATCCAATAACAGGGCGTATAAATACATGGGGAGAGCTGCTATGTCTGCTCTCTTATACACTATGCCATGAGTGCCTCCAGAACGTAGATATGGGTCCACTTTGTCATTCTGAAATAATGTCTTCAAGTGGTATGCCCCCCATGGGGCTGCAAACAATGCCTACCAGGAATAAGGTTACAGACCCGTCCACAGAAGCTGAATTGGCATCTACCCCAGGGTCGGGCCATCCAGTAATCACACTGATGCCGTGTCTAGGGAGGGGGATCTCTCTCCACATTCACCTTCCCTAGCTCTTTACGGGAGTGGTAGTGGTCTCTCGGAGGTTTTAGCACTAAGTGCTAAAAGGAGACAAAAGCTCCAGAAGGAACAGCTCTTATTTTCAAAACTTCTGCTTATTAATAAAAACCACAATAGCAACTTGAATTCAAGAATGTTGCCAGCGCTGCATGTGTCCCTTTACCTACACCGATGCATTCACAGTCAAAGGTACCTGATCCACATGATGACCATGGAGTGGGAAAAGGGGTGTTATTAGTGAATAAGGAACCTGATAATCCAGAAGGCCATACTCCAATGGGTGCCCAGACTGTGTCAACTCAGCAAATATTAAAAGGGGAGCAGTCTGGAGAAAAGACTGTAGAAAGCATGGATAGGGGGTTAGGTGTCCCCAATGTCCTCTCAAAAAGTCCTCTCCGCCTTTTTCCAGAATGGGTTTCATCAGGGATGCCAAACAGACCCTACTGAGTCTTCTCATCTGGGTTTGCCCTTGCAGGCGAAGGTAGTTGTTCCTAGCCCAGAGGGTGAAGTTCCATTGGAGGGTACTGTGCCTCCTACCAAGCTCGTCACTTTATCAGCTCCCCCATATCCGAAGGACATCCGGCACAAAAAAATCAACGATGGTGAATATCACAGATTCTAATTTAAGGAGCTTTGTCCTGGACTCCAGAAACTTTATTATCACTAATGTTGACAAGCCTAGATAATTTGAAACAAGGGAGGCACTTAAGAATAACATTCTAGCTTGGCTCACCTAAAAGTGAGTCCCAACTGTGTTGGAACCCAGGACTTGAGGGTCCTCCGTAGAATTCAGATCGATAATTGGTGCTGCACCAATAACACCGGCTGTATTGTGGTGGGATCTGTCTCTAGTAGTTTACCTCTGTGTTTGAATACAATTACAAACCTGCAGCATTTGTCCTTGCCCTCTAAGCTAAGGATTGTTTTGAACGGACCTGCTTCATTCACCGGTGTCTCTTTACATAACAGTCCCTGGTTTAGTCTCATGTTTTGATGATGTTGAATCTCCTTTTGTTTTGCTGATTGCTTGTTTCATATAATAGTTTCTGTTTTTATTTTCTTGCTTTTATGTTTTCCTAATTTGTTCCATTTTGCATACTTGGTGCCCTCAGGGTGAATGGTGTATGGTATAAATCAAATGAAACGTGTGTGGCAACTGAAATACCAGCAGCAAGAGCAAAGTGCCTTATGTACCTGTCAATGTGTAATACCTGACGACATTTCCAAGGAATTGAGATGGATGTCCAAAATAACATTCCCTTATGAAGATAGCTACATTAGACATGATGGACAAAGACTGAAAACGAACAATAAAAGCTGCAGGAATGAAGGTTGGGGCAGCAGCATTGATGGATCATTACTGGACCTGTGGACCTAAGGCATACGAGAAACTGCCACCGAACGTGGGATGAGTTTGCTCATTGGAGCACATCAACACGCCATCACTAGTGGCTCCATAGAAAGACAAAAGAACTGACGATTTCCCTAAAATGGATAATGCCAGAAGAAAGAAGAGGTCAGTAGAATTGACTAGGGTGAAAAGGCAGAACTACATATCATCAGCATCAGAAGCTTCTCTGGAAGATGTACCACCTGAACACCGGTTGTTCAGCAGTATAGATATGTTCTTCGCATCAGTAGTTCCAGCAGTACAGACATGCACAAATGCAAAATGGCTCCAGATTACGAGGTGGGAACTGATTCAAACGATAAACTCAACTGTCAACGGCTTCAAACCCATAAAAGAAGAGCTCCGAGCAGTAAGGTTGATGGCCCTCCAGAACAGATATGTCCTGGACTTTCTGAAAGCGATGAAAGGAGGAGTTTGTACCAAGATCGGATCTTCTTGCTGCACATTTGTGCCAGCAAATGTTGAAGTAAACAGAACACTGACTGAAGCAGTTACTAGACTATCGAAAGTGCATACCAAAACGAAAGAAGCAAAGGGTGCAGGAAAAGATGAAAGCTGGCTGTCATATATATTCTCATGGATCCCACATGGATGGAGAATGGACTAAAAGTATTACTAGCAGCACTTAAACTAGTATTATCGACAATATGTGTGATCATGAGATGCATAACAATGCAGGAAGACAACAGAGAAAACAGTAGGGATGACAATGTTAGCAGACAATAATGGTGAGGAGGGAAAGATAGTAGAAGCTCGAAATACAATAAGGGCGCAGATAAAGGAGTGTCCACTGTTCCTGACTGAAATTATAGTATACAATGACCCCAACAACTACAAAAAATACTGGGTAAAATGGGTATGGTGCAAACCAGAAGGGGAGTGCCGTTACATGACACAGAGTTTAGATGACCATGGCAACTACTATGTCTACCTATGTTTGAGCAGGCATCACAGGATTGCTGCTACTTTACAATATACAGTTATTTGTTCTGTATATTATTTGGTCCTGTTGCCAGACTATGCACCGTTTGCACAATGGAGTATGAAGCAAATTAGGAATAAGTTTGTCTTGGATATGAACTTTGAGTGAGATTTCACATGGGTCCTTCCAAAGTTTGGATGATTTTACCATTTCTTGTATACATTCTTGTGCTATTACTGTTTTCATTCTCAAGCAAGTTCTGTCATCCATAAAAAAGTGTGTGTACATAAGATGTATTTGAAAATATTATGAATGTCCAATGCATTTCGGTCCTAATGACCATCTTGAGGGACAGTTTCTTGAAAGATTAATGCATAAAAAAGGTTGTAAATGTTTCTCAAAAAAAGTGGCTGTTTTTTACTAATATTATTTCCTTGATAATTGTATCAACATATTTACCAGGCTTTGTTACCTTTTCTAAGCACAGTTCGTGCCTTTGTAATGTCTGTACATTTTCAGGTCTGGAGCCCCCATACAGATCTGTAATACAATAAAGCATAGCCATTTTAACCTTCCTGTCCTTAAGAGGAGTACACTGGTTTTTCTAAAGTATTCTATATAAGCCATACCTTATTGTTTTCTTTACGAAGTAATTTCCTTGGGGTTCCTGTCCTGCAACAATGTTACAAAAGGAGAAAACTGAAACACAACCCTCTCTCACATATTATTTATTTATTTATTAAACATTCTTATATTTTTGCGCCACACGTCCGAAGGCCTCAGGGTACGCACAAAAAAAGACACAGACAGACAACCAAGATGGACAGCATTAGGGAGATGCAAAAGAGAAGATCCAAGACGGGAAATAGGAATACCATATGGTACGAATCCTTAGTCAGGTGCAAGATTGAACAAGAGCGTATTCAGCTCCTTTTTAAACTTAACTGTTGTGTCCACAACTTTAAGATCCAGTGGGAGCAGATTCCAGAGATGTGGACCTTGTACATTAAAGCTGCGACCACCAGCCTTTACCAGTCTAAATCTGGGTTTAAACAGCTTCCTGTGGTACTGGGGCCTGAGACGACGGCCAGAGGTCTGGAGTTGAAGGCGGGCTCCCAGATAACGGGGTGCTGTGTTCGTGACACATTTATGTGCGAGAGTCAGAACTTGATGTCTTATTCAAAGCTTTACCGGGAGCCAGTATAGGCTGGGCCTAGCTGCCGTAACATGCGCTTGCCTAGAGAGCCCTGAGACATCCCTCACTGCCCCATTCTGGAAAACCTGCAGGGCTGCTATAGAAGACTGGGCACAGCCACTGAGCAGGGGTTTGCCGAAATCCAAGCACGTATTGATGAGGACAGATGCCAAAGTGGCTAAATTCTCCTGCGTAAGAAAAGGGCGGATAGTGCAGAGAAGCTTCGTAAATCAGCCCGCATGCGGACCGCACGCGGCTGGCAAGGATTTCAGTTTTGCTGAGGTCGCAACAATGGGCTCAGTTTTTTTGGCATTTAAGGCCACGGAGTTCGCTGCCATGCAAGAGTGGATGGCTTTATAGATGGTGTTAAGCTTTTCTGCATTCTCAGTATACGAGCCTGACAGTTGAACAGTCACCTGTGTATCGTCAGCATAGTTAGCCAGGTGAACACCAAGGCTGAGTAATAAAAGCAAAAAAGGTTATCAAATAAACATTAAACAAGGTAGGTGAGATACACAAACCCTGTGGCACCCCACAGGAGACGGAGAGGGGTCCGAGCAGACTTCACCTATGTTTACCCTGGAGTTTCTGGGGCCAAGAAAGAATGCAATCCAGCTGGCAGCTTTTGAGGAGCACCCAATCAAGGACTTTAGTCTGTCTTTGAGTAGTCATGGTCCACAAGTTCAAAAGCAGATGATAGATCTAACATAAGGATGGATAATTGTCCCTGGTCCATGTTCAATAGGAGGTTTTTCTGTAGGTCAAGCATGGTAGACCCAGTACCATGCCCCTTCTTAAAGCCAGATTGATAGCACAGTAGAATATCATTATCCTCCAAAAATGCTTGGAATTGAGAATGTGCAACCTTGTCCATAATTTTAGGCAAGAAGGGTACATTAGTAATCGGACGATAATTGTCCAAAATAAACGGGTCTAGAGATTCCTTTTTTAGCAGGGGGGTCACCCAGGCCTCCTTCAAGAATAGGGGAACACTGCCCTCTGGAAAGGAACAGTTGATGAACTTAGTTACCCAAGGAGTGAGGATGTCTTTACACTCTATAAACAAAGTGGACTGACCAATATTGTTTTCACAAGACGTAGGTTTCATTTCAGCTATGGTTTTTGCAATGAAGGTTTCTGAGCAAGGAGAAAAGTCAAAGGCATAGGGAGTGGCCTCAAATGGCAACTCCCTTGCGGCATCCTGCATCAAGACATCCACAGTATCCATGCTCCGCTGAATATGCGCCTGATGGGCCCCAACCTTGTTAGAAAAGAAATTATGGATTGCCTGGCACCATACTTTATCCTTAACAGGCCCTGCTAGGGAGGGGGGTTTGCTTTTAAACTCTTGTAGGATCGAGAATAATTCCTTGGAGTTAGATTTAGCATTCTGGATCCTACGGTTATAGATCTCAGATTTTGCTTTAATCAGCGCCTCTTTGTATTTTTTTGCCAAGGATTTATATTTAGTCAAAGAGGCGCTACACGGGGATTTGCGCCAGAAACGTTCTGCTGCGTGCTTTTCCCTCCTGATTACTAAAATGTCATTGTTGAACCAGAATTTACGAATGGTTTCTGTTTTTAAGAGACATGTCTTAAGGGGTGCTAATTGGTTAGTAGTGTCTGTCAAGGCTTTAGTGATATGTAGAGCAAGATCGCTAGCACCCTTGACATCATTCAAGGCACCCAGGTTTTGTACTAAAGTAGGAGCAACATTTTCAAAGGTAAGTTCTTTCATATTACGCAAGCAAGCCTCCACTTATGGATTCAGGTCAGCTCTGGTGGGAGGCGTCAAGAGGATAGGGTCAAATGTGAGTAAAAAATAATCTGACCAAATACAGGGTGAGACTGAAAGATTCTGCAATGTAAGACATTGCACCAGAACCCAGTCCAGTATATGACCAGCCCTATGGGTGGGGTGGGGTGGGACAGTCCACTACTTGAGCGAAACCAATGGCATCAACAGCATTCATGAGGGATTTTGTAATGGTGTCTGACGGGACCTCAAACCAATAGTTAAAGTCTCTCATAACAGGAATAGGTGCATTCAATTTTGTGATAGAGTTTAATAGATTAATAAACTGCTCTTCAAACAAGGGGAGGGTCTTTGGGGGTCTGTAAAGGAGAACTAGGGAGATAGAAGTATTATCAGTTAGCTTAGGTTTCACCACCAACCCATCCCATTCGTGGGGTATTTATGCATTAGAATATGATTCTGCAGAGATGTCATGTAACCAAATACTCACCACTAAGCAACCAAGTTAGGAAAATTGTTAATAAGCATTGGCACTTTCTATCGGAAGACAGAACTTTGGGGAAACTATACACAACATCATCAGTATTTGAGTACACACGCAGAAAGATGTGAAAGACATGTTGGCAAGTAGCGACAATAAAACTCCTTGAGAAACCTAAGAAATGCAGAACCTATTAATGCCTGAACTGCACCAATTGTAGTATGGTCCAAAGAGGAAACATAATATTTCACCCCAACACAGGTAAAAAACATATTTCTCAAAAGATACTCTACATGCGACACCATGAATATATTCTACAGTATAAAATGCCCTTGTGGAAAATATTATGTTGGACAGTCCACCAGGAAAGCAAACACTCTGTGAAACGAACACTATTCAAACATCTGCACCAGAAACCTAAAATCTCCACTAGTACGTCACTTCACAGAAGCCAAACATCAAATTTCACAAATAAAATTTCACATTTTGGAGACTATCGAAAAAAGAGAGTGGGTGAAACATCACGAAACTCCTTGATCAAAAAGAGACATACTGGATAGAAAAATTGAACTCCTTATATATCCAGGAGGGATGAATGAAGAATGCAATTTAGATTTTTTTAAATAAACCACCAACTCGCCACACACATTTATTGCATACCAAGCCAACCGAAATATTAATGCAATGGACAATTCAGTTATGTGCAGTTCCTCAGAACATGATAACTAAGACACCATTTACCAGCACCAGGAGGAACTATCTAAAGAAGGAGAACTTTGAAGTACTCACTTGTAATGTACTGATGTAATGTGAATAATGGGGAGTTCTTAACATGGTTATCCTACAAAGAACAATGATGTGAAACATATAGCTGACTTTAGAAAGTATACATTTAGTAATGGCAAATGTGAAAAATACCAATAGCAAAACAGTCATGGAACCTCAAGAATTATATGATGACCTACGTGCATAGTTAATATTGCAAAGTTACATATTAACAATACAAAAATTACCTTTCCCCAAAAATAACATTTGCATTTTGAAAGATCTTATAAATGTAACTATGTTTTTGATGCAATGTTAATATCTTTTAGTGAGTCAGACCAAGGCATTGGTGTTTCATGTGAACACAATCCCACATAAATAAGACAGCTCTTATATGACATATCTATCAAAAAGAAGCACTCCAAAATGGCCACTGGTGCGCAATGACATCATCACCTTGATGACATCATTGTGCTTCAATCTCCAGTACCATTTTCAGAATACAAATTACAAGGGGGTCACAGGCAATTGCACTACTGCAATCCTGGTGTCCCGTGAATACGCTGACAGGATACCTTGAAGGTAAGAGAAACAGCATGTTTGGACTATTGTCAAAGTTGAAGTTCTTAAAAGAACCTTCCCTAATTAGAGGGATATTTGATACAGGTCCCCAGGACAGGAACCCCAAGGAAATTCCATTGAAAAGAAAACAATAAGGTATGACTTATATAGACTACTTATGAAAAAAACAGTTTACTCATCTTAAGGACAGGAAGGTGAAAATGGCTATGATTTATTGTATTACAGATATGTATGGGGGTTCCAGACCTGAAAATGTACAAACATTACAAAGGCACCAATTGTCCTTAGAAAAGGAAACCAAGCCTGGTAAAACCGTTGATACAGTTATCAAAGAGATAATATTAGTAAAAAACATTTACAACCTTTTATTGTATTATTCTTTCTAGAAACTGTCTCAGAAGATGGTCATTCGGACCGAAATGCATTGGACATTCATACAATAGGCCTTTTTTCTGTGGAATAAATATTTTCAAATACATCTTATGTACACTAACATTTTTGTGGATAACGGAACTCCCTTGCTTGAGAATGAAAACAAGTAATAGGACCAGAATGTATACAAGAAATGGATATGAACTTTGAGTGAGATTCACACAGGTCCTTCCAGTCGTTTGGGTGACTTTACCCAGACAAAATGTTGCCTAACATGCCAACTACTTTGGACATCTTGGAGGAGAAACAAAGATCTGGCTCCAGAGGGCTACAGTGAATAGATTTGGAGATGTGGTCGACAGGTCGACCAGAGGGGGTGACTAAAGAGAGGGTGCCTGGAATTGCCCCCTGTCCCCCAGAACGGAAAAAGATAGATGCTAGTCTCTGTTTCGCCAGGCCCCAGTATGGCCAGTACAGTCTACATGTGACATGTGTGAATATATTCTCTTAGATAACCGTTCAAACCCTATCCAGTTGACGTCTTTGCTGACACAGGTGCCACATCACTGGAGCAGGTTGACTAATGATACATATCCAGCCGTGTTGATGTCATTAGTGATACCACAACGTAGTAACATTAGCCACAAAGCAAACTCGCATCCCTGTACGAATTTACATAGACACAGACACACAGGTGCACACACGAAGAACATGCATATACAGCTCTATAGAGGACAGACAGATGTGCACTCTGTCAGAAGTTGTTTTCTTTCACTAGCCAAATGCAGAAACGTAAGAAAGCAAGAGTCGCACAAAACAAGCTTGCAGACGCTTATTGCAACTAACCATATGGATCTTCAAGGACATACAAGAAACCTGGAAAAACCAAATACTACCAACCTCAAGAGAAAGAAATACTAATATATATATATATATATATACATATATATATATATATATATATAGAGAGAGAGAGAGAGAGAGAGAGAGAGAGAGAGAGAGAGAGAGAGAAACCATAGAATGACTAGTGAAATTGCACAAAGCCATAGGCCTCAGAATGAGGAATGGAGAGATGCAGATTTTGAGCGAAGGGCCAGTGCTCGCAGCCAAGGACAAGGGCGGGTGGAACATTCCTGACTACAGGGGCAAGGAGCCACCTGCAAAATAACATAATAAATCCTAACTAATTGAAGACCGAAAAGTACAGATTGGCGGTCCTCACTCACGTGACAAAGCCAAGCAGAACAATAGCCTTGTTCCCGTGGTGGGAAGAGAAACGGTTCCCAGCAAAGCAGACAAGAACTCATACATGTGTTGCCCAACAAACATTACAATCCGCAGGCACTCTCTCAGGCTAGGTGGATATACCAGTGGCAACAATTGGGACAGAAAGTCTTTCTCATTACCTTGAGAAGGTACACTGAGCACAGAGAACAGAGCAGGGTCCCAGGCCTGAGGTGATCCACTCCATCCAAACAGGGAGTACACATCCTGGGGTAGAGGGTAATGGGCAATGACTAATGGTAGTTCTGTGACCCTGCAACAATGTAATGGATAGTTTTTGGGGAAGCCTCTGGTGAAACCACCTGACATGGAAGGACCAGTTAGGTAACCAATATAAGTGCCTTCTATAGGTACTACCACCCCAGCCACCCAGTAGAATGGGCTCTTAGGTTTTTGCAGAAAGGTCAGGAGTTGTGACGCAATTTGGTAACAAAAGCCTGTGACACGCGCCCAGGAGCTGCGATTGCTGGAGGTTTTGGTGTCCTATATGATCCCTGTCTGTTATGGAAAATAAAGGACAGTTCTTACTTGTCCTTGGCTGAGTCCTCTGTCATTGCCGGGGGAGGGTTTGTTGGGCCTGGGACACTCTGCTGAACAGTGACTGTGTGGCACAAACCTCGGTCCTCTGCCATACCTTTACACTTGAACCAGCATAGGACAAAGTTGCTTATCTCCATGCACCAATGCAGGGTTTCTGTGAGGACCTGCGCATCTACTGTGTCGAAAACGGCTGAGAGGTCAAGTATAACCAGGAGGGGCAGGGGTGGCTGTCATCAAGGATGTTGAGGGTGACGTTGAGCACCTCTATGGTTGCCTTCTTCATGCTGCATCTTGCTTTGAACCCGGATTGGTAGGTTTGGAGGAGATTGTTGGTGTTGATGTGTTGCTGCAGTTGCGTGGCTACAGCTTTCTCGATGATCCTACCTAGAAAAGGAACATGGGTGATGGGGCAATAGTTACCTAGGTTGTCGGATCCAGAGTAGGTTTCTTTACTAGAGGGAGGATTAGCCCTGTCTTTAGGGCATTGGGAAGGTGCTTTGACTTAGGGAGCTGTTGATGATCTCCAGGTAGGGAAGGAGAGCTTCTGCGGGGAGGGTCTTGAGAATGGATACTGGGAGGATGTCATCTGTATACAATGTGGCTTTGAGGGTGGCCACGGTTTTTGCCATGCCCTCTGTGGAGAGTGTCTTGAATGTCTTGCAGGGTGTGTAGTTTTTGCGATGAGGGGCGTGAGGTGCATCTGTGAATGCAGAACTGTGCCTATGTGCTCATTTTCTTGATGGAGTGTGGTATGGCAGGGTTGGGAAGCGGGTTGACGCAGTGCTTGACTGCTTTGAAGAGGGCTTTGCTTTTGTTGTCGGCTTCTACTATGGCGTTCTGATAGTAAGAGGCCTTGGCTGTGTTGATTAGTTGTCGGCAGATTGCTCAGAGTTCCGTGAGGAGCGCAAGGTCAGATGCAGTCCTGGAACGGCACCAGGTTATATCTTGTAACTCTTTTGCTGAGTTATTGCATGTACCAGGTGTGCGGATGGTTTTAGTTTACAAGTGTGTTGTTTCAGAGGAGCGTGGTGGTTGATGGAGCCTGAGAGGGTGGGGTCGAGTGCTTCCAGTAGCGAGTCGCAGTTTGGTTGGGGGTGTTCGTCCATGTGAGATGGAAGTTGGCAAGGTCTTCCGTGGGGTCTTTCACCGGGAAGTTCTTGAAGGACCTGAAGGTTTGTCTGATAGATTTCTGCTGGGAGTGCTTGACTGGGGTGGTGTGCAGGATATTTAAAGGCACGGCCAGGTGGTCAGACCAGTCAAGTGGGAGAGGTGTAGTGGAGGGAAGGCAGCACTGTGACGAGGTCGATTTCGCCTATGAAGATGTTGTTGGAGTGCTTGAGGGACATGGTGATGAGCAGGTCGGTGAAGACTCTGATGAAGGCGGTATTGGGTTTGGGTGGTCTGTAGATGAGATGAAAGGTGTCTGTGTCCATCGGGGAGAGCAGGAAGTGGCAGGAGAGAACTTCGAAGGAGCCAATGTTGTGAATGCTTTCCTTCAAACTTGGCCACACACAAGAGTATTTGCATGCCCCCCATTAGTCATTCCAGTAGTTCTCCAAAAAGGGCCATTGGGGGTCATCTGGGTCTCCATTACACCAATTATCAGAGGACTTGATCTTGCAAACGTCCCTTTTGGAGATGTGATGGATCTCACTTTCTGGAGATGTGACAGGATTCCACCGGCTACTGTCAGGACTCAAATCTGAATAATGTGCTGTCATTTCAGTGGATTGTGGAGTGTCCCAGGATTATCAACATTGCGTAGGATATCATCGGACTCACAGGTGCATGGGAGAATGTTTGGATATCACTAGTGCACCTACAGTGATGAAGGTGCATTGTTTCACAGAACCTTCACACCGCAAGGAAGGTTTTACAGAACAAAACTATATCTTTGTTAAAGCAAAAAGAAGTGCAAGCTAATTGGATTAAGGTAACTCATATTTTAGAATGCTAACTTTTTAAAACCTCATTGGCTCAGCCCTCAAGCAGTTATAGTAGAATTGAAACAAAACCTTCACCGAACGGAAACCAGCAGTTTGATGCAGCTATATGAAAGACAGGAAACGTGTTAGGAAATTCAGATTTGGTAAAAACAGGAATTAGGTTTTGATAATTTCAGTTTGACCCGGCCATTTCGATTGCCGTTTACGGTGTGTGAGGGGAACATGCCTATTTGATATGAAGAAGAAAGAAGATGATGCAGTTGAATTACTATGTGTTGCATTCAGCTATCCTTCAGAGCAGTGACCTACAAAATAGTGCAAATGATGTACCAGTTGCTCTCATGTGAAGCCCCCAATCACAGGCTAGATCCTTCTGGAGGGGAGGGGGAAGGACATATCAGGTATGTGTGTAGTTAACTCGTTCGCAAAGCTGTTTCAGTATTTTCCCTTGAAACTCTGCCTTGTCACCATTCTTTTGTAAACTGTCAGACGCAAATAGGGGCAACCCAGTGCGATTGCGACATAAACCCCCGTGTATATTTGCTCCAGTTTGTAGAAACTTAATTGAGCTCGGTTGATCCACTTCAACGAATATCTTTCACGTACTATCACGGCTTTCTCTCAAAACTCTCGACTTTCTCAAATAAAAGCACGAACTTGTGAAGGAAAAAAAAGCAGCATCAATTCAGTCGTGAATTGAAAACTGCTTATCACGGCCCAGGTGCAACATGTTTTGCTAATAAAACAGATTCAATTCTTCCAGCGGAGAGAGGAGCTGCCCAAACACACCTGTTCCCTTTTCATAACAAGCTTAATAGGGTGTAAAAGTAAACCCCTGACTGACATGGATGCGTGGAGTCAGCAGAACGCTCCGCGGCACCATGCGTCCTTGGCGGGCACAGGTTGCGCCACTTAGAGTAAACATCTCATCCAGGTCTTATTTTGTAAAAAAAATAATAAGTGCCAGGGACCATACATTTTCTAGCACTCCTGTGACACTGCGGGTGGGCAGTTCCCCACCACTGCAGCCACCACCCGTAGCTGCTCCCCACAGTGTCAGCATATTTGGGGTTACACTGCAGCTCACACCTGCTCATTGTGGTTGATGGATGCACTGACTATCAGCACTTCATAATTAAAGTGAGTCTGAGACAATAGGTGCCGGGGCTCAAAAATAAGTGACAGGGCCGAGCCCTGGCAAACAGCCCCAAAAAGTAACCACTGATCTCATCATTACTTCAAGTACATTCTCTTAAAAACCTGTATCTGCTTCTTGCCTCTGCCTGCAATAATATGGACTATGTAGTGAAGGTAACGAAACAGTAAAAACCTATAAAGAAATCTGCAGTGTAAAAATTATGAGCTTCCTGTTGTGGCCCTCCAGCAATCCCACCGGGACAAAACATTGAAATGGGAAGCTCTTGTTAGATCTGCACTTGAGAGGGTGGTGTGCGGGACCCTTGTTACAACGTTGACCAGTTCGAAGTTACTGCATAGCGGTAACTCTGGAATGCAAGGGCATTGCATCACAGCCTTACTGTTACTGATGGTCTTACATTGCCATGTACATTAAATGAATACTCTGCATGGTGTGTCCTATTTATTTTGTTACTACAAAGCAACCATGGCATTTCAACGGATGCCTGCGTTTAGCACGATAAATGAATACGAATGAGGCCCAATCACTCTTTGTTAGTAGCTACAAAGCCTTCATTAGGAAATAAACTATCACTTCTTTACTTTTATTGGACTAACCAAAAATATGATGCAGATATGGAACAAAGCATTAGCTTTCGAAGTCCCACAGACTTCTTCGTCAGATGGTGCAGTGCCAAATGATCCATAAAGAGAAAAACACAGCATAGTTTGTTCTCAAAATAAATAGAAAAACAGCATTTTAAATTTCAATGGCTGAAGGAACAGTATTTCTGAAAACCGCTGGCTGCCGGAAATTGCATCTGGAAATGCAATTTGTGTCAACCCATCTGCACCAGATCTGCCATAACAACCCTGCAAAACCGAACAATGCAGATACAAGGGGCACGCAGCTACAGATCATCAAACGTTGTGTACCTCATTCAGTGCAAAAAACGTATGCAAGGGAGTTACGTAGGTGAGACCTGCAAGGTGCGGCATGAAAGGATGAACCTACACAGACCATTTCAAACAACAAAACAGAAGCAGCAGTGCAGCGACACTTCACACAGGATGGGCACTAATTGCAGGATATATTGGTGATGGTTTTAAAAGGTGGCTTCTCGATTACAACACACAGAGGATGTGGGAGCTGAAGTACCTGAAGATCCTTAACAACGGCAGTCTGAAGATAGAGGTTTTATGACACACTATGGCCAACTTTGAGCCCAGGTCCAGCAATACTATCACGTGAATAAAGTCGGAAAACAAGCTCCAGTACCATTTCTCACTATCAGCTGTTGGACACTACTGCTCAGGACCCGTAACAGGTGAGGGGCAAAGGACGTGACAACAGAAATCTTGGTCGTCTAAGCTCAAATGGGTGGCACCCATTACCGAGCATGGGGCATTCGTAGATAACAGCGGACACTGCACTGTTAAAAAAGGGGTACTGTATTTCGCATTTGCTACACTGTATGCGAGTAGGTAACCGATTGTGAAACTTGAGGAGGCACACTGAGGTAACATTGGAGACTGGATCAGTTAAAACCTAAGAGTATATTTTGTAGTATCTCACTGTATACAAACCAGAAAACATTAGTTGTTGCATTGAAATCACTACAATATCCTCAAATTACATAGAGGGTGCAGGTAACATTTATAGGCTCTATGTGTGGAAAAGGCCATAATGATCTGGTTTCTTAATTATGTGTTTTAAAACCTCTCATTCCAATATGCGGTTTAAAAAACTGCCTGGCCTAATTTAAGAGTTACATATGAAAACAATTTGTTTTTCCTTTTTTTGTTAAATGAAACTTTGTTTACTGTTTCCAAACCGTTATGTGTTTGTTCCCTGCTTCCAGGGGTTTTATGGTCTTTCAGATAAGACAGCAGTTGCCAGACCCACATTCTAGGCATACTGTACCTCATTGCAATTTTGACAATGTGGGAAACAAACAGTGGTCATTTTGTTGCCACTACATTTTCAACACTGCCAAATTATAATTCTTGGTGGATTTAGTGCTTGCGGAATAACTGCATGGTCAATCCACCAATTTTTGGAGGAAAAGTGCCCAATTATACTGCATTTTGTTGCAGTAAATCCAGCAAAAATCCACATGGAGTCCTGTGGACTACAGAAATTGAGTATTACCACCACTTGTAATCCTGTGGTAACGCCAAAGAACCAACTGGCAGTAGAGGTAATTGGCAGCATTATGGCAGTAAATCCACTGAAATACACCCAAACTCAAACACTTAATGAGGCCCACTGTTCCTTGGGCCAATGAAGTTTAAAGTGTTTTTTCCCCTTCATTTTGAAAAACTGTGCTGTGGTCTCCTCTTCATAAATCATTTCACACTGGACCAAGAAGTCTGTGGTATTTCAAAAGCTAATGCTCTGTTTGCAGCTTTGCATAGTATTTTCAATTAGTCCAATAAAAGGTATCAAAACATGCATCTGGTGTGATTTTTAAACTGGACTAACATCCTGAAGAATATTTTTCTTTTTTTCTTTGGACTTAGGTCTATTATTTTGATTTGTTGTTACGCCACATACAACAAAAGTTGCATTAGGGTGCCAAAGATTGGTGAGAGACAGCAAATGTGAATGTAGGGATAAAGTGCAAAAAGGACCTTTCACAGCAGTGCTTCAACGCCTTTCCAGGTGCCTTCAACAAAACACAGAAAACCAATGAATGGCTGGTGAGGTAAATGTTCAGAACCTGCTGAGAACTACCTGAAGACAGCCATGTCAACTGGTCTCAGACGTGCCCCATAACCCTGTAAATGCATGTGCCCTTCAGCAGGGACATGCTGAAGGATTAATGAGGGTGAAAGAGGAAGAAGCAGGGGGTTCTTCTGTTACCTCAATGCCTGCCCCCATTTACTTACTCACTGCTAAGTGCAACATTAAGTTGCTTCACCTTTGTGTCAATACTTCAGACCTTGCACGTAGCATCTGCCACCAGACCTTTCTCCAGACAGGATCACCAACATCATTGCGACTGTCATCAGCTTTATTCTGCAGCTCTGTTTACCAGCCCGAATGATTGCTAGTATATTTCCAAACCTATGGAGACCTCTTCCTGCACCCAGAGTTAACTTGTGCAGTTCGGCTCAAACATCACCATTCTTTTAGGGTGCATGGCTTAAAGATCATTCCTTTAGGGTGCTTGGCTCAAACACCATCATTCGTTTAGGGTGCATGGCTCAAACATCATCATTCCTTTAGGTTGCATGGCTCAAACATCATCATTCCTTTAGGTTGCATGGCTCAAACATCATTCTTTTAGGGTGCATGGCTTAAACATAATTCCTTTAGGGTGCATGTCTCAAACATCATCATTCCTTTAGGTTACATAGCTCAAACATCATCATTCCTTTAGGTTGCATGGCTCAAACATCATACTTTTAGGGTGCATGTCTCAAACATCATTCGTTTAGGGTGCCTGGTTTAAACATCATTGCTTTAGGGTGCATGTCTCAAACATCATTCGTTTAGGGTGCATGGCTTAAACATCATTCGTTTAGGGTGCATGGCTCAAACAACATCATTCTTTTAGGGTGCATGGCTCAAACATCATTCCTTTAGGGTGCATGGCTCAAACATCATTCCTTTAGGGTGCATGGCTCAAACATCATCATTCTTTTAGGTTGCATGGCGACCCTAACTCATGGAGCCCCCCCCCCTGCACCTCAGGTTCAAACAAAAAAAAATGTTCTCCTTCCCAGTGGCATACAGGACACATTTACCCAGTCGTGCCTCCTTGAAATGCATCTCTGCGGTTTCACCCCCACCATAAACCGTGTGCCAAATCCCTCGGATTATATGTTGGCAGAACATGTTTCTTCAATCACTGCATTGGGAAACATCCAAGCTAGTGCAGACTTTCTCAAAACCCTACAGGCTAGATTCTTTTTCTTCCCCAGTCGGCTTGACCGCCAGAAAAGAACATTTGGTATCATTAAAGGGACAGAGGTTGGATTTATGAGTTGTTAAATGAAAGGGCACTAGAAAATGTGACTTCTCTCTGGGTGGCTTAACGTGGAACATTTTTCTTGTGCAGAAAAAAAAAACAGTCTTCCATGGTCATCAATTTGAAAGACCTCAATAGGTTCATTGTGCAATCACTTCAAAATGGAGCCCCTGCCTCACTTGAGAGAGTTGCTGAGGTCTCCGGATTGGTTGATAAGGTTAGATCAGCTGAAGGATGCGCATCTGTGGGTGCCAACGCCAAAGGAAAACCGGAAGTGTCTTCTAATCTCCTGGTTGGGAGGTCAGTTTCACTTGCGAGGGCTCCTGTTCAGCGTGTTGGTCCTTCACAAACCTCTTGAGACCCGTGGAAGCTTTTTTGAGAGCAAGGAGCAGATGGCTGCTTATTTATTTGGTCGAGTTTCCGATCCTGGCCTGCACAAGAGAGGAAGCAATGTCCCACATGAATGTGACAGCTCGACTTCTTTACAATGTAAGTTTTGCAGCACATTGGGAGATGTCAGAGAATAACCCATCTCAAACACTGCAGATTTGGGGGTTTTGTTAGTTTGTCAGTGTCCCACCACATGTCTTCCATAGACCAGGATCAGGCTGGGGGCCTGGAGGATACAGAAATCTCTGTCCCTTTCGATTCCATCGGGCGACACTAAACCAGGATGATAGGACTAATATCAGCCTCTGTTGAGGCATTTTGTTCCTGTGTCACTCCATTTGAGCTCTCCAATGGCTAAACCAAATCAGGCTTTGCAAAAAGGATTAGCCTACTTAAACTGGGACCAACTTTCAAGAAAATAAAGATTGTGTCGGCTTGGTGATCAGAAATCTTAAATGCCTGGAACAGATGTGTCCTCTTTCTACCTCTACATCTACGGTTAGACTCTGATACAAGTCAGATGGGCTAGGGGGACAGATGTGGCTTGGGTCGTACTGAAGGAGCATAGTCACTGAGGGACTCCAGATGGCATATGAATTGTTTAGAGTTGCTTCCTTTGCATTTTGAAGGGTCACAAAAGGTCAGTCCCATTGTGTCGTGACCCCTCTAGACAATGTGTCATCTGTCTGGTACATCATCCAGTTAGGCACAAGACTTAGCAGGTTGTCTCACCTGGCAGTGATAATTTGGGAAGTTTGTCTCAGATTCCAGACTGGGGTGTTGGCAAAGTACCTTCTGGGTTCAGCAAATCTGACAGCAGATTGGTGCTGGGGATTCCTGACAGATGCAAGCAAGTGCCGACCCCACAGTCTAGTGTTTTTCAGCTGAGTGAGTTGTTGAGGCCCTTTCCAGACAGACGTGTTTGCCTCCAGACTCAACAATCAGCTTCAGAGATATTTCAATAGGAGACTGGACCCGTTTTGGGCTTGCAAGTCTGCAAAAATGCAGTCCAGGTGCTCATTATGCCTTCCCTCCCTTTGCTCATTCAGTGGCAGACACTGGATCTGGTGTGGGTGACGCCATGTTGGCCAGCTCAACCGTGGTTCCCAATAGCACTGGATTTGCTCCGGGATCTGCCCGTTCTGCTCCCAGTATTCAGGGACCTGCTTTTGTACAAAGCGAATCGTCTTCATTCCTTTATCCTTGTAGGCTCTGTGTGGTTGACAGTGTGGCAAAGGTATATGGTGCCCAGAAAGTGTTCCATACGCAGCTCCAAGTCTCATCTCTAAAGTATGGGTCTCTAATCCCAGACAGGTATATAGGGCCACTTGGTCTGTTTGGGTGCATAGGTGCTGTGAAAGGAGTCTGGGTACTGTACAACCAGACGTAGTACAGGTGGCATATTTCCTGTCTTAGCTCCTGTCTTCATCCTTCACTTTATAGGTCAGCCATTTCATCTTTTGGTTAGTTTGCGGAGGGAGCCAGTGGGGGCCTCGTCCGTTGGCACGTCAACTCCTTTTGGTATTCAGAACTGAAAATCCTGCTCAGGCAAAACATTCTTGTTGAGGTGTTGTAAATAAAGTGTTGGGTATGTTTTCGAGACTGACCTGACAACAATCTTCTTTCCTTGCAGCAATTGTCCGCTATACTCAATATGTCAATGTGTTTGGTACCCTTCTAAAGGGTGGTTGACCTTAGAGCACTGGAATTGTCCAGATTGTTCACAGGTGTGTGTTTACGATTGACTAAGCACACTAAAGCTCAGTCCAAGTTGATTGCATTTGCTGCGTTTCCTAAAATTCCCAACTAGTGTGTGGTTTGCTGCTTACAGGCCTATTAGGAACAGACAGCAGCACTGAGAATATCCACGGATCAATTGTGTATGTGCTTTAAGAAACCTCGTTTTTCTGTGTCCTCTCTTCCTCTGGCTAAGTGTGTTAGGTTGATCAAAGATGTGTCGGCCTTTGGTTTTCATTCAGCTAGAGGGCCATGAATTCTAAGGCCTTTTGGGTCGGTGCCAGGTTAGAGGGCATTCTCAGGGCTGCAGATTGGTTGAGGGAACAGGACTTTTAAACTTTCTATTGCGAGCCTGTGATTCGTGATGCTCACATTATCATGGCAAGACTTTGAACTTCAATGATAAGAAGACTCTGTTCCATGCCACAGAATGTCAATTAGCACCCTCGAAGGGTGCGTCAACCAATCAGTTTGCTCAAAACCCAGGCTGAATCTGATAGTCCAAGCACGTGTTCTGAGCAACCCAAGCAGTGGAGGCACCCGCTGGCCATCTTCCCTCCCTCTCCCCACTACCCCCCATCGCCATGCCCCACTTACCTGTAGCAGTGCCGCTGCGCTGCACCTCAACCGACTCCACTGATGGCCGCCATGGACATGGAAGAAGGGCTCCGCACAGGAGCTACGACTTCCAGTCCCATGGCGGCCATCTTAGGTGATTAATGGATGCCTTTGTATGCACCAGTGGGTTTATTGCAGTTGGTACCCCGAGGGTTAGTCTTGGAGGGCTAATAGTAATAAGCACCAATTCTTGGGGCCAATCATCAACTTGGGACTCTGTGCCTTTACCACCCAGTGAAAAGCCAGAACGGGTTCTTATTGCTATATTGCTCGTAATTTTGATGACGGAGAATCGGGATTCTATTATATGCATGAAGGCGAGTATTGTCCCGCTCTATCAATCCCTTCCTATTGTTGTGTTGCAGGTATCAGTGATGAGGGGTACACGCAGGTCAACAAATCTTTTGAAGGGTTAGTCTGTGGAACAACAGGGTGGAGCCTTCTTTGTGTGGTCCCGGTATTCCTATCGTGAGCAGTGGCTTGGCCTGCGCAGTTTCGGAAAGAGAGGGATTCATTATAGATTTGGGACTTTATTGATGGAGGTGGATAGGGATGGCCAGAAGGCACATCATGTGGGATGGGCAAATGGAATATAAAGATCAGAGGAGAAATATGTTGTTGTTTTGGGTGTACTTTCTTACTGATTGACAACATAAGTACAAAGAGATGATGCATAATACTTGCCGCTGTGCTTAAAATAGAATCCTAACTCTGTCAAAAACTAAGAGCACGCCACATTAGCCTGGCTTCATGAAGTGCCCTGTACCTTAAAAAGTGGTGTTAAAGGTTTCTACCCAGGTGGACCTGCCTGCCCATATGATATGTAATCACTAACATCCATTTGAAAGACCCCTATGTATCCATTTGGCTGTGTGCTGTTTTTTTGACATACAAGCAACTGTTTGGCTACCTAACATGGAAGTATATACAGCAGAGAAAATGTACACAGGACAGATTGAAAGGAGCATGCATGAACTATCCATTAGAATGCATGCCTAGATGCATTAAGTGGATTTATATACAGTTGCCAATTGGCACCTCTCATACATCAAAGCTCCTATCCAGAGAGTGCATATTATGTACTTCAAATGTGATGTGATGACTGGAAAGAGGTGTTACAAACCTAAAGTATCAAAGCGTTCGACCAAAGTCCCACCAAAGACAGTGACTGCTAAGCCCCACACTATGCTAAGCAGAATAGGGGTTATTTTAAAAGTGCAAAACCCAAGGTCGTAATGGATTTAAAAAGGAGTGTGGGAGTCCCTCTACTGAGAACGAACATGATTCAAATAACCTGTTGTATGGAATGTCTTCCACTCAGGCGGCTCTACAACCAGGTTTTAACTCAGTGCACCCTTCACAGAGGGGAAACACATTTGCATATCCATTTGGTCCCACCCACATGGGCAGTTCAGCCCCGAAATGCTAAGCAATTCTCCACTGAACAAGAGTACCATCAGCAAGTCCAGACATGTGTTTCGCCTTTGTTGGGGCTCCTCGGTGAGGTGAAGTTGAGCCTCCCTAAGGCACAGTGAGCAAGGAGTCCACATCTGGGTTGCCCTAAGGTTGTTAGGGTGAAACCCCAAGTTTTTTCAAAATTAATTAAAAAGAAGTGTGGAAGCTCCTCTACTGAGAGGGAACATGGTTCAAATAAGCTGTTCTATAGAGTGTTTTTCACTCAGGAGGGTCAACAACCAGGTTTTAGCTCCCACACTCATGTTTAATGTGTACAACTTGGAATTTGTGTCTCCCAGCCGGTCAGTAACCAAAGTCAATTTTACAGCAAGGCAGAACAGGACGAATCCCCCAAGTTAAAACTTGCTTTCGGAAACTGTCTTGGAGAAACATTTGATTCTCTCTGTGTAGCCATGGCCTCTGATAACAGTGCCTCATTAAGTCTACCTAGAGAGAACATGAACTCTCTGGCACCAGAGTCCTCTAGATACTGATCAAATAACTCTGCCAGGCAGCATCTCTATGATGCATGTCAAGAGTGTATTATGGTAAAGACTTTGTTTTATGATCAGCCATTTTGTGGCAGCCCACGTTACTGTTTGTAAGTTGGGGGGATTGTAGACAATTGCCCTGGTGTTAACCCACGGAGTGCATTGATGTTCTTCTACCTATGTGCTGCTTTTATATGGAAGTATTCTAATTTGTTTTGCAAATGGTGCTGGTTGGTCAATGGTGCTTTTGTTTTTGTTTTTTTTTGTTTTTTTTCAAAGTGCTCACACAACCCCGGGCATCGAGGCGCTGTTACAAGAATTGTTTTTGTTTTAGTTGCGTAGTTGTTTTGTCTTAGTTGCGTATTTATTTATAACGCGCTTAAATACTCAGGGGTTTCTAAGCGCGGACCCGGCGATCGAACCTGTGTTGCTTCATGTCATATTGCTTCCAAGGCGATCACGTTGCTGCTGAGCTATCCTCCCGGGACGATTAACACTGGTGTTTAAACAATGGTGTACGGATAAATACTGGCAAAATTATTTTTCGGCCAATACAAAAATGCAACATTTGTCCCCCTCATCTTGTCCCCCCCCACCCCGCCGCCCCTCCACCCCAATATAAAAATGACGATTTTGCACGTGTATCAGTGAAAAGTTTCTGTAATATAGTCCTGATGTACCAATGACCGCCTGGGAATGGCCCTGTATCGTATATGAGGCTATCCACCAATTGATTCTGATGTCACACTCAGAAAGAGTTACTTTGGAATGCCGTTCTCTTTATTTAACTAGTATGCATGCTATGCTGCAAACACTCTGCAGGGAAACAAACTCACTATAAAAGTGCCAATGGAAACCCAGTAAAAAAGATGTGCCTGCCAACTAGTGCACAAAAGACATACAAAGTCTAGTTACTAGACACGGGTTGATAGTATAGGAAAATCGTGAGGTCTGTAAGGGTGCAGAAGTACGAGTTTTGACACCGTTGTGGTAGATTAGTTGTCAAAGACTTTTATTTACAATAATAAAGGAAAAGAAAAGCCTATCTCGCCCCACTTTCTATGAGGGGTTGCCCTACCTCAACAAAAATAATAAGGACCCAGTCTGGATGTCCATAAAGTAAATGCCACTGTCCTGTGTCTAAACCTATTTCCGTCCCTCACATTTACAAACTAACAAATGAAAACTGAATGTCTCATTAACCCAGAAGGAGGCTCATCTCTTCCTGGGTGTAGACTCCAAGGCACCATTCTTCATGAAAAGAATATGTAGTTAACATTTCACTGTTTGAATGTTCAGCCTATAAAAAAACAGCTCCTCACTTTCGTCGTAAAAACCTCTTCCTCGGTTCTTCCTCAGATTATAAACAAAACATGGTTCTCCCCTCTCCTAGAGGGAACCTTTCTTGAACAAAACTCTGTCTGAAAACAATACACAGTTCCCAGTATTCTGGAGGGAACATTTTCCTTGGTTTGTGAATCACAGTTGAACTTTTTCAGTCTTTTATCAGGCCTGGTCACAAAACTGCCAGAACAGACTGTAGACTTTCCCAATGGTGTTCCATGTCAGGTTCACTAACCTGCCTGACTTGGTTTTGTAGTGCTTAAGTTCCAAAGTTATTTGCTCTTCCACTGGTTTCCCTATTTTATCCTTTTATGCCTTCTAAGGATCTCCAGACTGTTTCTGGATCCCACTGGTTCTGCCTTGAGGTGGGTGTTCAACCCTTAAATACTTGGTTGATGCTCTTTGCTTGTTTCCATTTGGGTCCCAGACCCTGTTGCATATTGGCAGGGCTTCCCTGCCTTCATATGGCTCCCAGACCCTATTTGTCTGCTTCTGTGCAACCCCTGTCCCTGTTTTACCTAGCTTCCACTTGGATAGACCTGGTATACTCTCCTGCCAAGTACTATCCCACATAGGTATGTTCGTGTCAGTGCATAAGGTTCCCCTCTATCCCCTTGTGCCCTTTTAGATTTGGTTATGTGGTTTACAAAGTACATACTATGTGGCACAATTCCTTTTTGATCCCCTTGGGCTTTCCAGGAAAAGCTTTATTGATTTACAAGGTTTGTATAAAGTTGTACCATTTTATCCCCTTGGGTTTTTCGGGATGTGCTTACGAGGTTTCTCAGTGTTTCCAGCTTCCCCCAATGCCCCAACAACCGGTCAGACTCTTTCCCTACCTTTGGAAGTTGTGGGGCAAACCTGATGTGTTCAATCCTATCGTTACACACAACCCGAATGAGGAACCACATATAGGTTTGACAAGACTTTCTCTTTCCTTTTGGAGATGGGGCGACTAGATGCTTTATTAGGGAGGGGAGATACCCGATGTCAGGCGTTGCCATGAATGTGCAAGGATTCTCTGGGGCTACAGATTTGTTTCCTTTCACTAACGAACATCCAATCTCCATAGGAGAACATGGCTTGACAATGCCATTATTATATTCCCAACAGACACCAGTAAACATCATGGGTAGGGACACAATGAGCAGACATATCACGACTGCCTCATTTACCGATTGAGGGATAGTGTGCTCGACTCCAGGATTTCACTACATGACATTGAGAGAGATCATTCAGGCATATTACGGGCAGACTGTACAGAGGGGGGTGCCAGCGAACCCTGAACTATTCCAATATGGGGTAGAAGTGCTGATAGCATGGCTTCCAGGGATACAAGGCAAGCTGCTACATATACCCAATGAGTTTTTCTTTAGGCCAGAAGTTCCCTTATATGAGAAAGATGGACAGGTGGCTTCAATATAACTGGAGGTGGTCATAGCAATGGACGAAAGAATAGTATTGCATGGGACAGACGACACAGGACGGGCATGGAGGACAGTAACTGTGGTAGGAGAAGGGCACAGACTGACTGATTTGACAGACAAGGAATTGTTTTGAGATGATCGTTCAGACATTGAGACAGTGTTCTTCATGAGCATTACCTATTGGGTGATAATACACTATAAAGATGTACCGCAAAGAATGGTCCTACAGAAAAAGGCACCACCACCTTTTCTCGAGGAAGATTTAGTGAGAGTATCCAGTGTTCTATGGACTAGAAGTCCGTATGAAATTGGCCTGTTAAAAAGGGTAGGAGCTGTGAAGATTAAGCTCAAACCACCAAGGGCAAGACAATACCCTTTGTCCAGAGAGGCAGACAAAGACATTTATGAGACAATTGCCGCGTTAGTGAAGCAAGGAATCTTGGTGCTTTCGGAGTCGCAGTGTAACACAGCTGTGTACCCAGTGAAGAAGGCGACGGGGGGATTGTGGTGATTTATTCAGGATCTACACCCTTTGAAACAGATTGTTGAGACACAATTTTTGTTCTGAATCCAGCGACAATTCTATGTAGTGTTCCACCAGAAGCTACCCATTTCACGGTAACAGATTTGAACAATGCTTTCTTCTCTATAATGCTCCACGAGGAGTCACAGGACTTGACTTCCTTCCTATATATAGAAACCGGAAGTGGAAACACACAGGAGTACCTCAGGGGTACTGTGTATGAACCTCTATATTTAATAGGGTTCTCCAGATAGACCTAGGAAATATACAGATGGATAGCATCGTCATTCAGTATGTAGACAACATTTTGATTTGCAGCAAGTCTGAAGAACAGTGCAGAAAAGACTCAGTAAAGTTACTGACATTACTCACTAAATTGTAATATTGCCAGCAGGAAGTATTGTGCATTGGACAGCTGACATCACAAGAGGGCCGAAAGGTACCTCCAGAAAGGGCAGAGGCGATCTTCAGAACACCACTACCATGGACAGTGGGAAAGATGCAGCAATTCTTAAGTGTCTGTAATGATTATAGGCACTGGGTATTCGACTACAGTACATACACTACACAAGACCTTTATTAAGCATACTTCAGGAGGCACAGAGGGGGGACGGTAACATGTCATGGACACATAAAATGATTGAAGCATTCAAAGAATTGAAAAAGGCGATATGTACAGCCCCAGTACTACGGATTCCCAATTACAAAGACGAGTTTTATCTGTTCTCACACTTCAACTGAGTAGTAATGACTGTAGTACTCACACAGAAGACAACCTTGGGACACAAACCAATGGCCTACTCTAGCAGACGTTTAGACCCAGTGATGAGAACACATTATCCTTGCAAACAGGCAATGGCTGCTGCTACATTCGCAGTAGAAAAGACGCAGAGTATCACAATGGGCTACAGTACCACACTATACATGGAGCCTGCCCTCTTTGCGATCCTCGAGAGGCCCAAAAGCACACCGACAACCCAGAGAGCATCCGGATATGAGGAAATCATCTCAAATCCGGCGATAAAAATTGTGAGATGCAGGATTGTGAACCCAGCACCATTCATAGCTCAGCCAGTAGAGGAAGGAGACTATGTGCACAACTGCACCACGTACATGGAACACTATGGCAACATTCCTAAGGTAGGGGAGAATGCCCTCAAGGGGCGGTGCTCTTTATTGACGGATCATTAAAGATAGGCCATGGGACGGGAGAAAAGCATACTGGGACATGAGTGGTGAAAATAAAATCGGACGGGGCATTTGAATTAGTAGCAAATGCAAGATTGCCTTCACATTTTTTAGCACAGGCAGCAGAATGAGTGACTCTTATAATAGCATTGGAAGCATTCAAGGACTTATAGGTTACAGTGTACTCTGATTCAGCCTGTGTGATGTCTACAGTTCATGCTTGATTGTCACGATGGCAGAGGAGGGGCTTCTGACATGCTGATGGCACACCAGAGCAGCACATGCCCCTATTGGGCAGGCTTACAGATGCACTACAACTCCCATCAGCCATAGCGGTTGTGAAGTGCCAGGCAAACACAAGGGGGAAGACTTAATCACCCACATCAACGAGGCCTCAGATGCAGAAGCAAAGCGAGCAGCTTAATTTACCAAGATAGATGAGTTTGACACGCCATCTAATACACACATACACGTGCGAAATATGGTATTGAAAGGGGTTATAGTTCCCTACTGAATACACAGATAATGGAGTTTCAGGGGACAGCACCACTAGAGGATAAGGATCTATGGTTATGGAGAGGATGTTCAATATCCCCTACCGATGGATTATGGCGACAGGACAGAGCAGGCAAGCCAGTGATTCCGGTGGCATTACTGCAAATTGTACTCACTTAAGGAGTGATGTACTTGCTGTACTTATTGGGGAAGAGTGATTTAGTCCAAATATAGAAGAGCATACAGCCGCATTTATGGATAATTGTACTGTGTGTAAAAAATTAAATGTGGGCCATACGTTGTAAGTAGTGCGAGGAGCAATACCCCACCCAATTGGGCCCTTCCAACACCTCCATGTAGACATGATTCAGGTCTGCCAAGGGTAGCGCTATATGATAGTGGTTGTATGCCCTTTTTCTCAGTGGACCGAAGCCGGTCCCTGTTCACACCCTGATGCCCTCAGAGATGCAAAATTCCTCATTAGAGAGTTGTTCCTATGATGGGGGGGTGGTGCAAAGTCCTGCCTTCAGACGATGGACCTCATTTTGAAAATTGGACTTTTGAGCACATCACATCGCTGGAGGGAATTACACATAAGCTTTTGTTGTGCCTATCGCCTGCAAGAAAATGGAATATGCAAGTGCCTCAATGCTGTGCTCAAAGACAAAATTAACAATATAAAAGCAACACTAAACAAGGGATGGCTCCAATGCCTACCCCAAGCTTTGTTCACACTGTGCAATCAGCCTGGATCTGATCACGATTTAATCCCTTATAAGGTGGTGACAGGACGGCACATGTGATTTCCACTTGCACCTCCCACTTGAGCACTGACAGACACCCATAGTTCTGGTGTTGTCTTAGGTGAAGAAATGCATGATTGCATTGCTTCAATGATGGCTAGTGCCTCTTAACTCTCGACAGCTGCCGCCCCGGCGAGAGAGCTTGAGGGAGATAACACACCAGCTCCGAATTCCGAACTGCTCAAGCCACCACTTTCATACCCAGGGACTATGTGTTTTGGAGAAATTCTGTGAGACCCTGGTTCAAGCCGTGGTTTTAGGGACCTTTTGATGTAGAGCAGACCACTGATCGTACATTGTAACTGAAAGGAATATTGGAGATGGTAAGCACTGCTGAGATGAAACCTCATCCCGCCAAAATGAAGACGGTTTGATGCAAGAAGAAGAACAAGAATACGACGAAGCACCACAGCGAAGATTAAACCGGTCTATGACCAAAGAATAACAGAACGCAGAGCTAGATTGGGCACACTATTTTTCTCTCACTCTTAAGTATTCATCGTGAAAGTAAGGACATCGGCCTGGATGCATGGTTCTGTACCTGCACACACCTTTTGAGAAGCACTTCCTTAGATTTGTGATCAAAGCCGACCAATTGTTCTTTTATGTTTTTCTTCTTTATTTGGCACAAACATACCCATTCTTGACCCACAGAAGTCCATCTATTGTTACCCTGTTGAACAGTGCCAAGGTTCACTTGGTGTGGGAACGATTGTTTTTTGCTCCCCTCACACAATACTATAGAAAGAGAGCTTGACTAACACACAAAACCATTAGGTAACACATTTTTTTAGGTTTTGGAGGTGACTTTATAAACTTTTCTGGACAAAACAGAGGACAACCAGTATTGCCAAATGGGATTTGTAATTCGAAATGCTGCATTGATGTTTTGTGTCTTCTGCTGGCTCTACTTCTTTACCCTCTTTGCACGAAGTAAGATTTTGTTTGTGCATGCACATGCTTTGGTTCCCACTAATACAATTTCACAGAAGCCATAGTTGAGCAGATGACTAATGCTGTCAAAGAAGTAAAAAGTCTTAAACCTAGTGCAGATGTAGATTTTGAACAGGTAATTTCTAACAGATTCGGCCCCTATATCTAAGATGTAGTATAAGCACATGACTAAGGTGGGGGGCAGAAACCACGAAGGAGAGCTGCTATGTGTGCTCTCTCATCCCCTATGCCATGACTACATCCAGAACATTCATAGCAACAGAGATTCCAACAGATAGAGCACAATGCCTCATGCACTTGTAGAGGAGGAGCCAAGTACTCCCCCTCCAACTGCCCCACCCTTATTACCTATATAATGGGAACCAAAGTAGGTGACGTATGCAGAACAATTGAATCAGCAAAGGGCAGGAGTACCAATACCTAAGAGAATCTAGGAGGCAAGGTACCCATTGAGAAAACCGTACCTGCATACAAGACAATATGATAGCCATTTGAATGAGATTCCTGAAGAAGCAGAGCAGATGAAAGGCAAGGATGAATGGTAACTTCACACAGAAAAAGATGATGCACACAGAAGAGATGCAGATATCCTTGTTGCTTTCTTGATGCTGTATAGAATAAGTGACATCTTGGGCTCAGGGTGAAGAAGCTTATGCAGCAGAAACAGATGAAGATATCAAGTCATTTTACACGTGTACAGACTCAATTCTATGCAAGACGGAGGCGAGCATTATGCTTATCTCTTTAATTTGCCACCAACATAGCAATTCAACTTTTAATAAACTTTTACAAAAATAAATGTTTATTTGCTTACATGAAAAAAGAAATCTTTAGTTTTAAAGTTTAGAGTTTTGTAGAGACTCTTCCCTGGTCTCCTACAAGTCCCATGAGCCTCCTGGTGCTCAGTAGTCCTTCCTCCACCAATCCGGAGTCTGACACCCCTATAAGGTCTCTCCCCACTAGGTCCTTTCCTCTTTCTTTTTGCTGCCAGCATACGGAGATAAGTGATTTATTTTCTCTCAGTTTGAACATATTTTTAGGGTATTTTCCTTTCATGAATAAGAAAGTTATCTATATATAACGTGAGCGCAGCGCATATTTCTATAAAAAAAAATGTAGATATTTATACTTAAGTAAACTTCGATTATTACCTTGTAAGCGAGCGGCGCTCCGTGTCCGCTTCATTTCATTCTTATGCGGTTCAGCTGACCCGCGTTGTCATCCGCGTTCCAGTTAGTTTGAGAGCTGAGGAGGCGGAGCCGGAGCCGCAGGCGCTCTCGCCCGCGTTAGGCATCCGGCCCGCTCCTCAAGGCATCGCACGGCAGGCGTGCGTTAGGACCCTGAAGGAGAGGGAAGTTGTAAGCCTTCCCGTCGCTCCCCAATCCCTTCCAGCATTTTCCTTTCATCGCGTACGCGAAGGGAGTGCTGCGTGTTATCTGTGCCCTATCTGCTATTCTACAAAAAAAAAAAAATGGGAAATTAGACTGGATCCCTGATACGGAGAGCGTCTGCATTGCGAGGCAAATATAAAAAAAAAAAAAAAAAATGTTCTTTACAGCAGCACGTGTCTCCAGAAGGCCTTCACATTGAATTGCCTCATTTAGTGGGCCTCATTCAGTCGACTGTAAGGTACGTTAGCTTTGCTAACTCAAGGAAGTTATGGCCCATTATCAAGATGGAGAGCACTCCACATCTCCTGATTATTCTGAGGAAGAGTGGGAGGAAGAACCCTCTCATCAGGAAACAGAACTGTCACTCAGTTTTAAAAAAGTACTAGGGGACTCCCTATCTATAGCTGTTTCTGAGGGCGTACAACCAATTGCCCAGAGATTAGACATGCTGGAGGCATGGATTTTTCAAAAAGATCAGAAATCTTCCAATAAAAAGAGGACGCTTAGCCCTGGCGAAGGCACGTCGACTGGACACCCCCATAAAGGGGTTGAACAGGGGTGTAAGGCTCGGAAGAGCTCTGACTCTTTGACCCCCCCCTCCGAGCAAGGAAAGGAGGGTACACCAAGACCCCCACAAGGCAGACGATCCCGTCGCAAGATTGAAGAAGGCCTTCCTGGTAAAATCAACAGATTGCCAACCCAGACCCCCTACCCAAGGGGTGAATATTCTCAGGGACATAGACCAGGGCTACTCGCCCGATGACGAAGCAGAAGAGGATGATGAACCCTCTGGGCACACAGCAGCAGATGAAGTAATACTGGATCAAGAGGAAGACACGAACGATATGTTCGACCCGGATACTATTAGGCATCCGAAATCTAAGGAGTGGGTTCCTTCCCCAAAGGTAGCGTTTACATGGCACAGCATATACGCAAGCCGCTCGACAGAGAAGTAAGGTCTCGCATGAGATCGGAATGCCCCCGTCCAGATCTCCCAGATAAGTTATCGGAAACCCCAGATTTAGACCCAAAGATGGTTACTTTTGTGACAAAGCCTGCCAAAGATTATCAGGAAAGGCGTAGACAGGGCCTGGCGAGGGTGCCAAGATAAAGTCCTTGATTTAGCAGGCCCATTGGCAAAAATTATGGACCTGGCGAAGCAAGCCAAAGACACGGGTTCCCCCATTGATCCTCTAGTCCTAGCAAACTGGGCACAGAGGGCAATGTGCTTCCTAGGGAATGCCAACTGCGCCCTCTCGTCAGAGAGGAGAAGAGGGGTGCTCTTAAAGATCGACTCAAAGCTAAGCGACCTATCGTCTTACGAAGCGGGCCAAGGAGCGAAAGGCCTCCTCTTCGGGAGGCGTTCGCGAAAGAAATGTCCCAATTTGTAGGAACGTATTCAGCCCTCGAAAAGGCCCAGAACTCCATCAAAAGAATTTTTCCCGGGCGAGTTTTTGCTGGGACCGGACGCCAGAGGGGTCGGGTGTCCGGTCGATATTCCCATCACCGCAGACCCCAAGGAAACAGCACAATATTGGGAAGGAAGACAGCAAGATTCTTTCTTCCTCTCCCGGCCGAGGTTCCCAAGAGGTCGCAGACAAAGAGGAGCCTTCAAGCAGGCAGGCGCCACTGGCGGTGAGTACACCAATTATGCAAGTGGGGTGCAGGACCCTGATATTTCTGAACGCTTGGCGCGCATTGTCTAGCGATGCTTGGGTTTTACAAGCCATAGCAGGTTTGCGCATAGAATTTCTAGGCGACCCCTTTCAAGCCCAAGAGCCGCAAGCTATTCACCTAACAGCATAAGAAGCAGCGCTTCTTCAGAACGAGCTAGTAAAGCTTCGGCAGAAAAATGCGATAGAGCGCGAGTTGCAGTCTTCCCCGGGGTTTATAAGCAACATGTTCCTCGTGCACAGAAAAGAAAAAGTGCGCCCGGTTATCAACCTAAAGAGCCTAAACGAATGGTTAAAATACAATCACTTCAAGATGGAGGGAATCCATCTTCTCAGAGGCCTTATTCGCGTGAGAGATTGGTTAGCACGTCTGGATCTGAAAGACGCATACCTCACAGTGCCCATAGCAGAAGACCACCGCCGATACCTTCGTTTCCGCTGGAACAAAGAGGTGTGGCGTTTCAAATGTCTTCCCTTCGGCCTCGCTTCAGCCTCATGGCCTTCACCAAACTGATGAAGCCGGTGGCAGCGGCCATAAGAGAAAGAGGTATTCGGATCATAATTTATCTAGACGATATCCTGATTCTGAACCAGAGCAAGGACGCCCTGATCACCGATATTCGTTGGGTTTGCACCTTACTATCTTCCCTGGGGTTTCTAGTGAACCTCGACAAGTCTCAATTGCAGCCACTTCAAAGAGTACAATTCCTAGGTTTCAACATACTCAGTAAAAGCAACTCTGGAACTTCCGAACCAGAAAGTAAAAGCAATAAGGAAGGAGATCAAGTCAGTCCTAGCAAAAAAGACCATCTCGCTACGATATCTAGCCAGAATAGTGGGACTTCTAGCAGCTTCTATCCAAGCGATTTTCCCAGGGCCCCTACATTACAGAGCCCAGAGACTCAAGATCAAACACCTGCAAGGAGGTTTAGGATACCATCAGCTAGTTACCTTAGACAGCAAGGCAATTTCAGAGCTTCACTGGTGGCTGCAAAACATGGAAGCCTGGAACGCTCGAGCCATCTTCGGCGACGTTCCAGATATTACTATAGAATCCGACGTGAGCAGAGCCCGATGGGGAGCAAGGTGTGGGCAGTTAGAAACAGGAGGGAGCTGGTCAGAGAACGAGTTACAGCTCCACATAAACTGTCTCGAGCTTCTAGCAGGCTCCTTTGCAGTCCAGTCTTTCACCAAAGAAGAAAGTCAAATGTTCAGTGCTGCTGAGGATGGACAACATCTCCGCAGTACGATACATAAACAAACTAGGAGGTACCAGATCGAGAATGCTAGCGGAACTAGCGAAAGATTTCTTGCACTACTGCCTTCAACACCAGATAGCAGTAGCGGCTGAGTATCTTCCAGGAGCCCAAAACGAAGTAGCAGACTGGAATTCCAGGTACCTGACAGAGTCCAGCGACTGGAAGCTGCTTCCCCAAGTTTTCCTCAAATTAGATCAATTATGGGGTCCATTACACACAGATCTGTTTGCATCCAGACTGAATGCTCAGACAGCCAAATACTTCAGCTGGAGGATGGACCCGAGGGCAGCAGGGACAGATGCACTCCTCCAGTCATGGGCGGGAGCAGTGCACTACGCGTTTCCACCCTTCATAATGTTCACAAGACTTCTAGCGAAGGTTCGCAGAGACCAGGCAGAGCTAGTTCTAGTGGTTCCCCTTTGGAAATCTCAGCCTTGGTTCCCAGTAGCGATGGAACTTTCCTCGGATTTCCCGAGGAAGATTCCTCATCGGCCGGATCTCCTCCTCAGCCCACCTGGCCAGAGCCATACTCTGATAGAGGCGTGCTCCCTGCAGTTCATAGCCTGCCGAATTTCAGGGAGAGATGGGAACTGCCAGGAATTTCGCAGATCGCTGCTGACTGTATCAGAGATTCCTGGGCGCCTTCCACCTTTAGAAGCTATAGTTCGGCATGGGATGCCTGGGCTAGATGGTGTTCAACCTTACAGTTGGATCCAGTTTCTGCACCTATAGTACACGTCCTAAATTTCTTAGCAGGCAAATTTCTCGAAGGGTGCGCGTACAGGACCTTGGGAGTCTATAGGTCAGCGTTATCTGCAGGACATGCGAAAGTGGAAGGAGCACCAGTAGGTGAACACCCGGCAGTCCACAGGCTTTTGAGAGGAATCAAGATGAAGAGGCCGCCAGAGCCCAAGTATTCTTCTCTATGGGACGTCCGTGACGTTCTCAGATTGTTTTCTAGCTGGCCAGAAAACTGCCAACTGTCCAGATCCCAGCTTTCTGGGAAGCTAGCGATGTTACTCTGCCTAACAGCATGCAGGAGAGTTTCAGACGTGAAAGCCTTGGAGATAGATAGAAAGATCTTTTATCCGGAGGGTATAGCCTTTACCATAGTGCAAAGGACTAAATCAGATTCCAGGGTGATCTCCTACCCTTATTTCCCCGAAAACTCAAAACTATGTGTAGCGAAATGCATTAAAGATTATGAGACCGCGACTATGCTGATTAGGCCGCAAGGCGTTACCCAATTACTAATAGCGCGCAGGAAACCTCACCATGCAGTGGCTACTGCGACAATTGCTAGATGGGTGAGGGAAGTTATGCAGTGGGCTGGCATAGATTTAACGATATTTGGAGCACATTCTGTTAGAGGCGCCATGGCTTCTAGAGCTTTCTCCGTAGGTGTGTCCTTGCAAGACATTATGAAAGCAGCAGATTGGTCTTCAGAATCCACCTTTAAGACTTTCTATTTTAAGCCAGTTTCAGAGATGGCTAGTAGGGTGGTTCAGAGCTTTGAACAAGCATAATGCTCGCCTCCGTCTTGTCATAGAATGAAGAAAAGAGATAAGCATAATGCTCGCCTCCTTGTCTTTAATAGAATCAAGACTGACCAGTGCAGTTAGCATGGGCAATCTTCATTGAAACGCAAGAAGCAAAGTAATCTTGAAATCTAGCCTCAGGCTTTACAGTAAATAGTTTGCGGCAAGCGCCAGTATAGACACACACATATATATATATATATATTCAGTGAAAAAACTTTGTTAAAAGGGACGTTATGGTTAAGTTGCGCTACTAAAAACCTATCAAGTTCAGTAAAAAAAAACGTTGTTAAAGGGACGCTATAGTTCAAAGTAAAACCGAAAAACCCCTGAAATTCGGCAGTTATGGTAAGATAAGCAACCATAACTCGCGCCACCGTGCACTGCTAACACTAACAACCAGGACATCAAAGATGACATCACAAATGTCATTGATGACATCACTGATGACCTCACATGTGCATTTACTTTTCATGAAAACTCTGTAGGAGTGATTCTTATAATGTTGACCAAAAAGTGTCAAGGATCATTTGCATAAATATCATGAGCTAATTAGTGCATTAAGCAATGCATTGATATAAATAGCATTCTATTATGAAGTTCTATCCAGTATACTAAGCAACTCATGCAGAAACTTAGGCAGTGTGTGCAGCATACATGATGAAGGTGCAATATTCATAATCTAGTATGTAATAAGTAGCTAATAAAACCCACTTAATACATAATTACACTTAATACAGACAAAACACAAAGAGACAACACATACAAATATGAGTATATACAGGGACAGAGAAGTAAGCAAAAAAGCAGAAGTAGTAGCAGAAAGAGTTCATAACCTAACTGATTATCTTTATGCAGAGAAATGATTGCTCTGTTTCAAAGGTGCTACTTACTGTATGTATGTGTATCAAATGATGTCAGTGAACCCTAAGGAAAGGAGTGCGAGTACAATGTATACAAATATGAGCATATACAGGGAAGGTATAGTAATAAAAATAAAACTATGAGAAAGTGCTGATAACTCTAATGATTATCTTCATGCACAGAAAGGATTGCTCTCTTTCAAGCCTGTGTCTTCCGCTATATATATGTTTCATATGATATGACTTGACTCTAAGTCTACAAATATAGTACCTTTTCAATTTTTACTTCCTGACTATTACTGAACAAAACTATGTGGCTTAGATATGTCAGTAAAGGAAAAAAGGGAGAGCCAGCCATGTGATGTCATCAGTGATGTCATCAATGACATTTGTGGTGTCATCTTTGATGTCCTGGGTGTTAGTGTTAGCAGTGCACGGTGGCGCGAGTTATGGTTGCTTATCTTACCATAACTGCTGAATTTCAGGGGTTTTTCGGTTTTACTTTGAACCATAATGTCCCTTTAACAAAGTTTTTTCACTGAATTTGATAGGTTTTTAGTAGCACAACTTAACCATATTATCCCTGACTTTATATACATGTAACATAGAACATACTGAACCGCCATGTCCGCGGACATATCGAAAATCTCAGCGTGGTGAATGTAAATTTAAATAGTGTTCCCCATTTCCCCTTTGAGCTTGGCTCTGAAAAGAGCGTTTTCTTTTGTTTTTTTTGCAGATGCTTGACAGACACCTGTTATTTAGTATTTCTTTTCTTACTTTAGTCCTAAAATCTTCACATAACCTTCTCCAAAGCAACCCTTACATTCCAAAACAGAATGGCATTTCCCATAAAAGATAAGGAAATGCCATCTTCTTTAAAATAAACAGCATTACTGGAATCAATATTCTCATTATTACAGAAGAACATACCAGCTCGAAGCATGAAGGCACACATGCCTCGGTTGATTACACACCTAGCATTGTTTTGCTGAGGACAAAAAAATGAACTATTGTCCCATATTGCCCTAGGTACTAATCCAGAAAAACTTACTTTGGCATTTGGAAGGATGTTCATTACTGCTTGAACCAAGTGTTCCAAATCTGGCAACAAAGTAGGGGCACTGACATAGCCCAAATGGAAAGCACCATAGTGCAAAACTACCACATGGGGACTGTTGATCCTGCCCATATCTTCACAAACTTGTACAATTCCCTGTACACTGCAATCAGGCGCAGTGCTCCACACCACCTCCACTCCTTTAACATCAAAATTATTTGCAACATGCCTGCATTGAGCATACTGTTGTAAACCATGCATAAACATATCTCTGAGCACCAAGACCCTGACTTTCTCCACTTCTGCCATCTTCACTACACACAGTCTCTTTGAGCACAAATCCACAACCTCAAAATCTGATTGGCTGATCCCTACAGTCTTCTTTCCATGCTGGATTTGCTGGAAAACCCTGGATGTAGCACGCCCTGTGCGCAGACCGCATAACTCTTAGACATCTCTTCTGCCATTTCCACTTCATTCTCTGTGCCATTCCCTCATTGGATACAGCTAAACAGGCACACAATACGGAGAACATCCTCAGAACACCACCATTTTGTTTATTTTTGAACATTTCAGGACACCGCGAGTGTTCTTAGAACACATTCAACTTGCCAGCGAACAATACGGACAACGTC
Source organism: Ambystoma mexicanum (assembly GCF_040938575.1). Classification (NCBI taxonomy): domain Eukaryota; kingdom Metazoa; phylum Chordata; class Amphibia; order Caudata; family Ambystomatidae; genus Ambystoma; species Ambystoma mexicanum. Next base: position 1,436,816,312 of record NC_090935.1, read on the forward strand.
CTCAGACCACCCCCATTTTCTTTATGTACGAACATTTCAAGACACCGTGAGTGTTCTTAGAACACTTTCAGCTTGACAACGAACAATACAGACGTCTTCAGGACACCCCCTGCGAACATTCCAGGACCCCACGTGTCTTCTTAGAACACTTTCAACTTGACACCGAATCCATTCTATTTATTTACCAACATTTCAGAAAAGCTGTGTTGTCCGCAGACAAATCGAACACAACAAAAGCGTCTAGCACATAAAAAAAACAGAACATTGAACCTATCTCATACTGCCCCAACACCAACACACTCCACTAAATACAATTTTCAATCCAAGTTTCACCGCGCTGTCCGCGGTCGTCCACGAATGCAAGATGGCGGGCGCCACAGAAAATCTGACACGCTTCACGCACCACGCCGTCCAATCAGCGAACACATCGCATGTCCGTGGACATCACGCAAGCTGCTCGGCCAATCAGGGCACTGTCCGTGGAGCGAACCGGGAAGTCCGTCCGCAGAGCGAACGAAGATATCACACATTTTTTTGCCTTACATTTTGGTCATTTTAAAAAAAAACTACTGGACGTATTTACACCAAATTTGCAAAAGCACGCTTTCGGGACCAAGCCCCCACTCCTGCCGCAAATTTGGTGTAAATCCATCCAGCGGTTTGGGCTACAGGCGTGCGCAAAGTTTTTTCCCATTATGTCTATGGGAAAAAACAAAAGTTTTGGGACCCCCCCTATAACTTTGCCCTCCCTGGACCAAACCTCTCCAAACTTTGCAAAGGAATTCAGAGTGGGCCATATACTTTTTTTGCAGAGTTTGGTGAGGATTCGTCCAGAGAGAGCGAAGTTATAAGCCACCCAAAAAATGCTCTTCCTATGGAAACACCAACTTAACCATAACTACATGGACGCTACCGCGTCCATGTAATATATACACACACACACACACACACACCTCTGAAATAAATAAAAGATGGATGTTTCCATTTCATGTTATAAAGCAGTGCTGAACATAAACATGGGCAAAGAAGGCCTCACTTCAGTGTGTTGCAGTTAAAAGCAATTTTAATTACAAATGAATCTCAGCAGGAGTTGAATGAGCCAGGAAGCCAAAAGTCTTATCAAACAGGAATTGGCTGACATTGGATACAAATTGTGTGAAGGAACAAGATGCTCCATTTCAGGAGGCTTGAGCAAAACAAAATATGTCAGAGGACTATCAAAGAATAATATTAAATACACGAAAAGCTCAATTTCAAGGTGTCCAGTCACTTGGAAGGAAGAAATTGGAAGGACGAAGTGGTCACACCTACGCGCGAGGGCAGGCTGTGCTTACACTCCTTGAAGTTCTCAGAGCGCAGTACAAACTCAATGCCAAACTTCAAAGCACTAATTGACACTGGACCATTGAGGTGATGATTGATTGATATAATAATTGGTGAGAAGTTAGTTTCTAGATGAGCCCATTAACACCTGGATGTTCAGCATGCGTGCTGCTTAGTACGAGTGGAAAAGTACTGATGGGGATTCAAAGCCAACCAATTGTAGAGGACCGTGTAATCAAGGGTCTTATAGTTTGTGTAGCCAATGGAACATTGCGTATTTAGAGCCCTTCATAGTGGCCATTTTGGGGGGAGGGTTTAGTTGCCCCACCTGATGTTAAGCACCATATCACTTTCTTTCACGGTTCTATACTGATATGGAACTTATACTTAGCTATTTACTTAGAGCCTATGTTTGTTTGTTTGTTTATTTATTTATAGCGCGTGCCAGACCTGAGGGAATCCGGGCGCGTGTTCAAGAATACTTTAAGCTTACATGTTACAGTTACACATTTCAGGAAGGTTACAGGGTGCATTAATAGTAAATGATGGCAATATACATGGTTACATACACAGGCGATTGTACACAGGGGTGTATACACAGTATACATTGCATGTCAAGGAGCAAGGTGGGTTAAGCGGGGGTGATGAACGAGGTATGCGTTCAGCTGCAGATTAGCAGGTGGGTCAGACGTGAGTAGTCCTAGTCTAGTCGGTTATAGGTCATTTTCTTTGAGCCATTTCATGCAATTAAGTCTGAAGTGTGTATAAGATTGGTCAGACCTTAAGGATGATGGGAGGGAGTTCCATAGCTGGGCCACTTTGACAGGGAAGCTGGTGCCTCCGGCTGTGCTCAGCTTAAATGGGGGCACAGCTAGTTGGTTGGTATATGCTTCTCTGGTAGGTCTGTTAGAAGTTCTTCTTTTGAATCTTTCTGTTAGGTTTTTGGGGCTAGGTCATTAATACTTTTGAAGGTCAATGATGCCGTTTTGAGTTTAATTTTGTCAGCTGTGGATAGCCGGTTAGATTGTCTTCTGGCGTCTGAGATATGCTCTCTTCTTGGGATTCCTAGGGCGGCTCGGAGGGCGTTGTTCTGCAGGGTTTGGATTTTTTGCAGTGTGTGTTTATTGGACCCTATGTATAGTGCATTGCAATAGTCCAATTTGGATAATACCAGGGGTCTTGATAGGGTGAGGCAACTGGCGGTGGAAAGATATGGTTTAGCTGCTCTAATCAGCTTACAGGTGTAAGCGGTGCTAGAGGCCATCGCATTCACCTGCTTTGTTAGAGAGAGGCAGGAGTCGAGGTAAAAACCTAGTGTTTTTACTTCTTTCGCTACTTAAATGGTGTTGCCATCTATGACAAATGATGAGTAGTCGTCGTTCAGTCTTTTGATATTTTGTGTGTTCCCCACTATGTTGAGTTCCGTTTTGTCATCATTCAGGCATAGACCATGGCGGGCCATCCATGCCTGGATGATGAGGTATATCCTGTTCACCAAGGCCAAATCCTGTTCATAATCCCCCGAAAGTGGGATGAGAATCTGAGTGTCATCTGCATAGTTTGTGTAGGTGACACCCAGAAGGTCCAGATCATCGAGCAGGGGCTTCGTGAAGATGTTATACATAGTCGGAGAGACACAGGATCCCTGGGGGACGCCACATGTGATGGGTACTGGGGCAGCCGCTGAGGAGGTGGAGAAAACCCTCATGGTTCTGCCGCTTAGGAACGACCTGATCCATGCAATGGCATGTGTGGAGAAGTGGGCTGCGGTTTCCAAGTGGGTACAGAGCACGTCATGATCCACCAAGTCAAATGCCGCTGAGAGGTCCAGCAGGAGTAGAGCAGTTTTTCCAAGATCTCTCAGCTCATCAACTTGGGTTTTGAGATCGATAAGTGCAGTTTCGGTACCATGTTGAGGCCTGAAGCCTGACTGTCTGGTACCTAATAGTTGGTGCATCTCCAGATATTTTTGGATCTGTAGGTAGGCCACTCTGTCTAGGATTTTTAGCAGAAATGGTACCGTGGTGATTGGCCTGTAGTTAGTCGGGATGGCGGGGTCCAGGGTTTGCTTTTTAAGGAGGGGGAGGACCCATGATTGTTTAAGATTGTCTGGTATGGTGCCTGATGCAAAGGAAGCATTAATACGTTTGGAGATAAATGGGGATAGGTCTCTGGCCCGTCTTTTATCAGTTGGGCTGGGCATATGTCGCCTCGACAGTTGGTTGGTTTGAGCGAGAGTATTATTTTTTCAATCTCTAGGATGGTTACTTTGGTGAAGTTGAATTTGTGTTCTGGCTTGGTAGAGGTGGGTGGTTTACCACTTTGATTGGTTGAAGTGGGTATATTCTGTTTCTTTTTCTCAATTTTGGTTTGGAGTGTGGCAATTTTGTTGTTTAGAGCTTTTTGGATGTTAGAGCACCACGTTTTATTTTTGTCGCAGTTGTCTGGAACAGGGATAGGGTTTTCCAGTTCCTTTAGTATGAGAAATAGCTCTTTGGTTCTAGATTTAGCCTGTAGTATTCTGTTAAAATTTTCTTTTTTGGCCCTCCTTATTTCATTTTTGTAGATCTTAGAGGCACTGATGAGAGCTACTTTGTTAGCCTCTGATGGAGTTAGTCGCCGGGCGGATTCGCATTTGCGTTTTTCAATTCTTAGGGATTTGAGGTGGGGGGTGAACCAAGTGTTTAAGTGTGCTCTGGGCTTGCTTTTTCTCATTTTCAACGGGGCGATAGTGTCCAAGGCTGTGGCCATGGTTGAGTTGAATTCTGTCACTAGGGCTGTTGGGTTTAGTGATTCAGATAGGGAGTTTAGAGTTGGGAGGATAAGTGGTAGCAGTTTGTCTGCAGTTATGTTTTTTTTTATTTCTGGTTGGTAGGGGGGGCCAATATATTTTCCTTGGCTTGGGTGGTGTTTTCATTTATGAGGAAGGTTATTAATGCATGATCTGTCCAGATTTGTGGGCAGACATCGGTAATTGTTACATTACAGTTGTGGTTGGCTACCCAGTCGAGTGTTCGACCTTTTTCGTGGGTAGGTTGTGAGATTCTTTGGGTAAATCCCAGTTCTGTGATGACATTGGCGATGTTAGTCGCTTGCAAGTCTTTGTGGTCATTGAAACCTAAATTCATGTCTCCCAGGAGGATGGCTTGCGATGAGTTTTTTAGATTGTTTGAGAGGATCATAGAGATGTCCTCCTCAAAGGTTCCAATGGGACCTGGAGGCCTATAGATGAGGTGTATATTGATAGATTGAGATCACTTTCCCTGAAAGGTTTTTGTAGTTTGCCACGTAGGTAGTGACGCAGGTCAACATCAATGATGACGATTTTATGTAATATAACCTCAGTTTCTACTAAAATGAGTCGAGTAAGAGGATTGAACGACTGCTGATGGTCGTTGTACTCCCTGTTTTATGTACTTGTTAATAAAACAGACTCCCCTTTTGCCAAACTACCTGAGTCGTTTTGATTATTGATGTATGAATAAAATCTGCATCCCCATCCATCTCCAGGGTATTGCTACTCATCTTAAAGGGCTGGGCGACGCAGTTCACACTTGTGGCTCCGCACAATCAGAGGTCTATTTCAAGGAAGATGGACAACACTACGATGGATGTCACAGAAGACATTCCCATATGAAGACCTACACAAAACAGAAGCCAGAATAATGGCACAAAACAAATTACAATGGCCCAAGACAGTACAAAAGGAAATAGGAGGAATGCCAGGATACAGGGAAAGTCTCAGCTACAAGAATATGGACAAGTATACACAACTGAAGAATGGAATTACCAGGTTACTCACCTTAGTGACCACCTTACTCCTAGTCCATAGTCCCCTTTCCTCCATACTTGTGGGACATCTCTCCGTCCTGTGGGACGGGACCGGAGCACTTTGTAAAAAGCATCCAAATTTTTCCAAAAATGTGTCCTTCTCTCTCATGAGGTGGACAAACCCAGGGATTTAACGGAGAAGGGTGCCACGCCGGGCCCTCCGCCGACGTATCCACATAAATCAAAGGGGCCGCCCCTGCAGGCAACAAAACATTGTGCGGAAGAGGCATCCGGGCGTTCCAATCATAAACGTTCCGAAGGACCGAACCCTACACCAGGGGCCGATGGCGTAGTTGTGGGGTAGTACCTAAAATGGCTGCCGTGGTCGTGGCGGGAACGGCCACCATTTTGTCTTCATCTGAGGGGAACTGCGGCACATGAGGAGGTGAGGCAGGGGTCCCCGTCGATGGATCAGTGGTCTTTATTTTAGCCTTAACATAAGGAACCTCGGCAGAGCCGGTACTGTGAGGCCTGGAATGTTTCTGCGACATACCAACCGCCAACTGAGCCTTCGAAGGAAGGACCTCGGCACTGCCGGTAAAAGAAGAACCTTGCTTCAGATCTGGTATCACGACAAAAGCGGGAACTGTGAGAAACCGCTTTCACCGACAGGGCCCTGCCCGGCCCCTCAGAACTGTTAGTAGCCTTAGCCTCTGTACGAGGGACCTCGGGCCTAGGCCCGGTAATAGCCTTCTCGGCACGGGCCTCGAACATCCGTTCGGTAAACACAAGCCCAGCCAAGGCCTCGGGGTGCACCCCGGTCTTGTTTTTGAGGGAAGCTGAAAGAGAGGCCTCAGAGCAAGCTCCGGTACCCTGTGACTCAGCAGAACTGGGTCTACACACAGCCCCTACAGGAGGGGCCTCAGAAGTTACTCCCGTGTACACAGGCCCCTTTCGGAGACCCTCGGAGAAAACTGCAGTAGAATTATTAGGCCCCACAGGCACCTCAGGGCGAACCCCGGTGAAAGAGCGATCAACACCCCTCCCAGCTCGATAGGAACCCGGAAAGGTATCCCCCGGCCGGGGTGCTCTGAAAAGTAAAGAACTTACCGGGTGTTTCTTCTTCTCGTCGATGAAAGCCTGAAAATGAGATGGGGGAGTGCATTGGAACACCTCCGCCCACCGTTCCAACCGACGTTGAAGAGCCCGGACCGAAAGGGAGTCAGAGTTAAAACAGGAGTCCCAGCGGTGTTCCGGACCCAAACACTCTAGACAAAGAGGAAGGGGATCCGCCCTCGCGAAGCGACGATGATACGAAGAACAGTCTGGAAAGTCTAATTTAAAAGACATAGACAGACTAGAAGACGAACGCTAGCGAAAGCCAGAGAGGAAAACAGGGAAGAAAGTCTTCCGAGGATCCAAGTGCGTCCGGCCCCGATCGAGCGGAGAAAAGGACTGAGGGGCGATGCGCGGGGCAGAGCCAAGGTGGGCGGGGTTACGGCCGTGTGCCGAGCCCCGCTCAGGAAAGAGAGGAAGGACACATTTTTGGAAAAATTTGGATGCTTTTTACAAAGTGCTCCGGTCCCGTCCCACAGGACGGAGAGATGTCCCACAAGTATGGAGGAAAGGGGACGGGACGTAGGAGTAAGAGGGAATGGTTGGGAACAAAGCACTTGTGCACCTCACAGTTTCAGTAGAAGTGGTACAGAGTTAAAATGATGTGTGTCTCAAGGAATGGGAAGCAAGTGCAAAACTGCTCACCTGGCTGGAGAATGAAGCAGGTCCATTGCCAATTCTACCACTCGATAGTGCTTCATTGTGCTTCCAGAATGATGGTCCAGTGAAGGATGGGAAGAATAAAGGATGCAAGGGAATATCGAAGATACCAGGAAGGAATGCTGGTACCGCAGTACTTATGGACCACGACTGGGTCTCCGGGTCCAAGGCATACATGCAATTGCTGCTGAACCTGGGAGGAATATGCACTCTAGTGCAGCTGAACACACCAGCATTAGTATTACCACAGAAAGACATACAAGTGGACGGGTTCCCCAAGATGGATACTCAACATCTATAGAGCTGACAAGAAACAAGAGAGGAAACTACGGGTCATCAAAAATGGAGGACGCATTAGACCCCATACCACAAGAGCACAGGCTGTCTAGCAGAACTGAGATGTTCTTTATGTCCATCATTTCAGCAGTTAAAGCTAATGTGAATGCCAAATGACTCCAGAACACGCATTTGGAACTGAGGCCATCAACGAAGAGTTGAGAGCTGTCAAGGTAATGGCTAAGCTTTTCTGAAAACCAACCGATAAAAATACACTCCTTAGATTCGATAGTTTCCATCCTCAGAGCTTACGAGAAAACGTACCCGTCGGCCAATTTCTCAGAGTTAGGAGAAACTGTTCTGAAATCGGAGATTTCATCCGAAAAAGTAAAGACCTTAAACAATGGCTCGTTACCCGTGGCTATCCTAAGAAATGCATTAACAGAGCTTATAAGAGAGCCAAACGTGCGAATAGGGATAGATGCCTTCATCCAGAGTCTAAAACTGTTGAGGAAAGAATTACATGCGTAAGCACCTTCAGTCCCATCAGCAACACTTTACGCAGAACCATTAAAAAACAGTGGCACATTTTGTCCACGGAAGATTTCTGTCCGGCACAACCATTTGCCTTCAAACGCCAGAAGAACTTGAGGGACATTCTTGTTCACACTTACCCAAAAGAACCAAATCCCTGTACACAAACTACACTCTGGAACCTGCCGCCAGTCCTTGGCCGTTACAAATGTGGGCAGTGTTCAGTGTACTCCTTGACCATCAATTGTAAAACAGAGCCCAACGGGAGGACATGGAACCTTCGCTCTTTTTCCAACTGCGCCTCGGACTGGTTGATTTATGGTATGAAATGCCCATGCAATCTATTATATATAGGAAAAACTTGCAGTGCGATAAGACAAAGAATATGTGAGCATAGGTCTGGTCTAAAAAACCAAACTGAGAAAAAACCTCTGGTGGCACACTATATAACAGCCAACCATAAATACACAGATTTTCAATGGTTTGTTATTCAAAGAATACCTCCCTCACCTAGAGGTCGCAATAGAGATCTATCCCTAAGCTTAGCAGAACAACGATGGATTTATAATCGTAATACAGTTAACCAAGGACTGAATTCTTCAGTCGAATGGAACAGCTTACTTGTGTAAGATCCAGTCCCCTCTGAGAACACCCCCGTCCTTTTATCATCAGCATGAACATCTTGCAGCATCTGATACGAGTTAACACTTGCTGCTAGCCCTCATAGTATGACACTGTCATCTGGGCATATGTATATAAATGTATGTCGCCCACCTCAGTTCGTGAGACCCCCTCACCCCAGAGCGACTTGGATTCCCTCCCTTTTTTCACCAAGACAAGACTCCCTGTCTTCCTGTCTCACGATGTACACACGAGTCTGCATTTTTCATAAAGTCAATGATTGTTGCACATATAACATCTTTTCAGTGGTACTAAGTGTGCTTTTAACATCAGTATTTCTCTTGCATCAGCTGTAAAGTGTGCTTTTAAGATCAGCACTTTTTTCGCCGCATGTATATCTCCAACACGGCGACATACCTCTTTAAGAGATAGCTTTGCAGCCGATCAGAAGTCACGTGACCTTAAGAAGACATTCAGACGTAATTTTGACGCCTGTGTGTCAACACGTATTTACACCCGTTTTCCTTCCTGCTCTCTATCATTTGGAGTTGAGCCAGAAGTCGCTGCATAAAATGCCCTTTCCTGCTCCGTTGTCATAGAGGTAAGCTTTACCCTCGTGCCGTGCTTCCCCTCCATTCCCGGGTGCAGCTCGACTGCAAGAGAAGTCTTCTATCTTTTGCAAGTCTTGAGCCCGTCTGTAATTAACTCCCTTGAACAAATTTTGTCTTCTCCTGATTTTTAGAATAAGTTAGAATAAGTTAAGACACGTCCTCTTAAATCTTGCGAGAGGTGTTTGAATACCTGTCTCTGCACGGCGTTTCAGCTGTTGGACTTCTCCGACCCAGTTCGCTTCTCGAGCGTACTCTGCATAAGACTAGGAGCCACTACTCCTTTCGACAGAGAGAGCATCTCAGTTTATCAAGGTATTCATATGCAGGCTCTCTAGATGCAGACATGCTGCATTATTCTGAATTCACATAAGACCTGAATCTTTTACATTGACTTTTTTTTCTATGTGTTTCATTTATTTTATGCAGTAAACAATCTCCATCGCTCCCTGCTATACAATAAGACCTGTGCACTCCTCATTACCAACACTTGCGCCTGGCTGCACAGCGGAGGGAGAAATGATTTACTTACATTTAATGCTGTCACCTCAACACTAATAGTAAGTGTTCCGATTGTACCAAAATGGTTTCTGCACCCTGATGCACTTGTAATTCACCTAGGGCATTACATGCATCTGATGTATCTTATACAGATTATAGGAGTCGTTTTTTCCTGTTGTATTTGGTTCTTGTACTAACCAACTACTATTAACTAAATTATTATGTTTTGCACCTTCATTAATAGCGAACATTTTATTTCTCCTGACGAATAGGACCAGGTGTTCTGTGCCATAGATTCTATGATCTATTGATCCAACGCGCCTCCAGACGTATGCTCTGCAAGTTTACCAGACAGCTGATTTTTCCACCGTTCGTATCACACTCTACCTAGTGTAAAAGAGATTGAACGTGATTGTGTGTCACATTTTGCTATGTCTTTAGTGTTTAAGACTGTGTTTTTGTGAATTTGTGTATAGTTTAGAATCGAACCAACATTTTGTCAGGACATTGATAGCCTTTTTTTTTTATCCACAACAATAATATAAACTTGGAGACTGTAAAAACAAACTTGTTGAATATCCTATGATTTTGTTCTTGTGTCACTAGTGTATTAATTGTATATATATATATCTTTTTAGATTTTATATCCCACCCACATCAAATATAAGGCCTATTGTGAAGAAATCACCTGTCCTGAAGATGGCCATTACACCAATTTATGTATGGACACTTGAGACAATGTCCAATCTATTACCTGGCCGAAACATGTCGACACCTCCCATCTCAAACAATGTCTAATTGTAGGCGTTGTCTGGAATTATCTTTAGGAGTATAGGGTGTATTGATTTACCCTTTTCTCCCCTTCATCTTTACCCTGTGCCTTTCTTCTTCTCTTTTTCCGGTGCAACAGTTAGATACAGTTTGTATTTGCACCTCTTTGACACTATTTTGACATTTATATGATTAAAATTATATTCTCCTCACCTGTCTTTGTGCTGGGCTATTTTTACAGTACTTGCTTCATGAACAGCATGCATTGAGTTTGTAAAATGTTTAACGGTTTGCTTTATTGGATGTGACCATAACTGTTCAATCCCTTTTGCTAGAGTCGAAGTAGTGAGGGGTAATCAATTTTCAGTGCCCTTCAAGGCACCTTTGTTTTTTTCACACGTTTTGTCCCATTTTGAGAATTGTTCCCCCAGTAACAAAAAATGTTGGGCTTTCGCCCTATTTTTTTCTATTACAAGGTAATGGCCCTACAGAACAGATACGTATTGGGTCTTCTCACGGCGATGGAGGAAGATGTTTGCGCCAAGATCAGGCTTTCCTGTTGCACATACATACCCACCCACAATGAAGAGAATGTAACCCTAACAGAGGCTATTACGCAACTATCTGAATTGCACGACAGAAAAGAGGCAGAGACAAATGCGATAGGAAAATACAATGACTGGTTACCACACATCCTTTCCTGGATACCATCATGGATGGCTAACGGACCGTAATTACTGATAGCAGCATCGATACTAGTATTATTGGCCTTCTGCATCATCAGGGTAGCAATATCACAATACAAGAAGACTACTGAAAATACCATAGGGATGAAGGTATTACTGGACATGGAGACAAAAAGACGACAAAGAAACACAGACATTTGACACATTGAAATCACAACTGACACAATGTCTTCTGTTCCCACCAGGCACAGTGTTCGTTTTTCCTCATAACTCGCGTGACTATTGGGGAAATGGGTGTGGTGCAACCCTGATGGAGATTGCAGCTATATGGCGTGGAGTTTGGAAGAGCATGTAAAGTATCATGGGCATCTAGGAATAGTGACCATGGTCTGGGTCCCGAAGTTGTATGTGAACGGGGAGGCTCATTTGGGGAGGGTGGTTGACTTGTCGAACAGAGAGGGGATTGAAGAGGGGAGCCCAAGTGTGGCCCTCATGCCACCCACCCAACTCTCATCTCGGAGACAAAGAAACGAGAAAAGCACATCACTCCTGGGCTCTTCCACACCATTGTTCATGTACCGCAGATGTGAGAAACGCTATTCACTCAGACAGCCATTTAAGCCATTCCCAATTGACAATGACTTTGCACACTGTCGGAAGCGGCCTCAGAGACGCGAGCGCGGAAGAGGAAAAGGTGCGGCTTGACACTTGTGTGGTCCTTTCCTCTAACAAACACGGCGAGACGAGGCCTGTGAGCCGAGGCGAGCGAGAGAGCGAGCGAGCCGAGAGAAGCCGTGAGACGCTTGAGAAAGCCACGAGCGAAGCGTGAGAAGCTACGAACGTGCGAGCTGTGGGAATCTGTGCTCTGTGGTACGGATACGGATACGGCAGTGTTCAGTGTTCCGTGGGCACACCGTGAGGCACTGTGGACAAGTAAGTACTGTGGGCTGCCCTGGTCCCTGGGCAGCGCAGACTTACGCGGACTAGCGTAATATAAGGAGGGCAGAGACGGTAGTAGCCCGTGTAGTGCCAGTGAGCCCTGGGAACACGGTATCGGGTGCTCATACGGAGCGCAGACAGAGCGTATGAACGTATCAGCGCTCTGCAGGGCGTCCCGAGACCCGTGAAAACTGTGACATACCCCGGATACTGGGACAACCTACTAGCCAGGGAACTGGTGATTCACGGGGGAAGACAGAGCGCTGCGTAAGATTTAAGAAGCATTCGTAGTACTCAGTGCACACCACTGGAACTTATATCTCCAGTGAAGGTAGCATTGAGCTTAGCACTGAGCTTAGCAGGGCATAAGTAATTGAAGTGGCTACTGGGGTGGGGGGCCTTTCTGTCTGCAATAAGCGGAGCAGTTTTGTGCCACAGATAGCCCCCGGGACTCTTCTAAAAATACTTAAAAAGGGTCTGCACATTAAGCATGCAGCGGGGGAAAAGACTCAATTTATAATTTAAGGAATAAGGCACAACCAAAAGCCCAGAAAGAGCCCATGGAGCAGAAAAAAAAGGGGCCATACGCAGGAAGAACACGAAATATGAGCTCCCAGTAGCACATGGCGCCATCACAGAGTTTTTCCCGGTGAACCCACCCCCTAAGATAAACTCCACCATAATAGACGAAGAACCTGCGCTATATGAGGAGCCGCCGCAAGTGCCTAGAGTAAATCAGTCTATCAACTCCTCAAATTATGACGACAGACAACAACTCTCTCTTGGATCTGTGCCTCACAATACAGAGGGGAATGCAACCACTTACTCCACAGATTATCCCTAGTGGCACCCTGACCCTGAATGACAACAGCAGGAACATTACAATGGAGGAGCATAATGCAGCAGGCCACCGTGAACGCCTTTCCGCCTCCCCGAATTTGGTAATGGTCTCGATGGAGGACGATTCTGACGAGGAGATTATGGGGGATAAGGGATCAGTAGCCGGTCCCATTCAACTTGCTGAGCTACAAACGTCGGTGGGGGCCCTCCAATTTGCCCTTAAAATACTGCTGCAGATGACAGGCCGCATCTTGGCAAACTCCGATGCCATTGTTTTGGCATTAGAAATGAAGAACTCACCGAAAGAGGACGTGGATAAAAACTTAGAAGAGGCTTTACAAATTGCCAAGGAGATGGAAGAAAAGATAGATGAGAGAGAGGTGAGTGTGGATATGGAGGAACCGGAGCCTAAAATCTTGAACGAAGAAGTCCCCGTTGAGGAAATAGACTGGGAGCAGAATGACAGTATACATGCCCCGCTTACGCGGAAACAGCAAAGACTGGCAAAAAAGGCTCGCGAAAATAAGCCACCCAAAGTAGGTCCGGTGCCTCACACAGGGAGTAATGGCCCTGTGATCGAAACTCGATCCAAAAAAGCCCGGAAAAGGATGAAGAGAGCAGCTGCGAGGATGGCAGGGAAAAAAGGTCCTCTGGAAGATTGGTTGAAACCTAAAGAGAAACAAAATGAGGAAGATCCTGACCTTACTACCGGAGAGACCACTGAAATAGAATGCGAACTAAGTATGATAACTCTGCCTGAGATCCCAGTAAGAGAACCATCAGAGCCCATACTCTCAGAGAAAACGAAGGAGGCTACGGATAACCACATGAATCGTATCTGCCTTATAAAGAACTTATATACAAGGGACAGCCACTCTTGGCTGGCACGATCGGAGCTATTGACTAGGTTATACCATATACCTCAGCTTCGTGTATTAAAATCAGAGGACTTCTTATTCATTGAGCCTTTAACGGGCCCGAATTCCAACGTTTCCGCCCTCCACTGTGTGTTCTTGAACACTGCACAACTCTTAAGAAAATATAAGGAAGAGCTGAAAGCAGTAGACATTGCTATAGATGTGGATTTATATGAGAAAGACCTGTCAGTAATTCCTGTAACCCCAATTGAAATAGTGAACGCTGAGAATGCTCCCGGACAGATGACAGAGGAGAATCCACTATTAGCAGAAGTACAACAAGCAATTAAGGCTCTATTGGAGTCACTTCCGCAGTTGGTGCATAAGCATTGAAGCCAATCATTGCTATCCTGGAACTGTAGAGGCTTCTCCCACCTACTGAGGGCAGAGGGCTCGTCTGATCTTTTGTTCCAACATACCTTCATTTGCTTACAAGAGACTTTGGCTCGGGAACCCCTTCTCTTGGATGGATACGTTGTATATCAATCACCGGCACAGAGGGGCAGTATAGGACGCCCCTTCGGGGGTCTACTTATAGGAATTTCTAATATCTTACTGTCCCAGAAAATCCGTTGCCGAGCGGAGGACCAATTACTGGCAGTGGAAGTGACGTACCCTCAAGAAGAGGGAAGTGGTAAGCTACTACTTATTAACCTCTACAATCCTCCGGGTGCAGGTCTAAGAGAGCCCTTGCAAGAAGCCATACAAGATCTACTGTCGTCCTGGTCACTAGGAGTAAACAACACTGCAGTGATGGCAGTGGGGGACTTTAACTGTCATATGGAAGATCAATCTAGCATATCTACTAATCCTGCCCTGAGCACCAGATGTAAGATGACCCACGAGAAAAGAGAAAAGGAAGGCCTGGCCTGGCTGCAATTATTTGAGACCTGGGACCTGGCTATGATTAACGGCCGCACCCGGAGCGACAGGCCGGGGACACACACTTGGTCCAACGGGTCTTCAAGAAGTACTCTGGATTATGTATTTATGTGCCCCCTTATGCAGACTAGAGTGGTGGATATGTGGGTAAAGCCCAACAGCTGGAGCGATCACGCGGCAGTATTGTGCTCATTCAGGACCCAGTTCCCTGACACTCCCAAGATAAATATTGGAAGTATCGCAACTAATTGCACAGGAACCAGAATAGTTTGGTCTGAAAAGAATGTCAGAGCGGCCTCAGAAACACTAAAGGGCGCCTTGGAGGATAACGGGCGGGACTTTCATACTATGACCGCCAATGAAATGGAAGAGTGGATAACCAAATTCTCAGGCCTTCATGCTACAACCAAAAAGAACTATGTCATACAAGAGGGAAAAGTGCCCCTTCCATATAATAGGAAAATTAGAGATGCTAAAAGAGAAATGAGAAGAAAGATACGTAGCCTAAAAGATCAGAACATCACGGCAATCCAACATCAACAGAAATTAAGAACAATAAGAAACTGTTATAGGTCAGAGGTGAGAGGCATTAAGGCGATAGAGAAGAATTTTGGCTACCAACGTTTGGTCAAAACCATCTGCTCCAGAAACTCGAGAAGCATAAGAAAGTATGGGAAAAATTTCTTCTAGAACGCAACATGGAAGAAGAGGGGTCGGCAAATTGGACCATGGAAAAACCTCTGACGTCCCCATTATTCGATATTTCT
Source organism: Ambystoma mexicanum (assembly GCF_040938575.1). NCBI lineage: Eukaryota > Metazoa > Chordata > Amphibia > Caudata > Ambystomatidae > Ambystoma > Ambystoma mexicanum. Next base: position 1,436,831,524 of record NC_090935.1, read on the forward strand.
TTGGAAGCAATATTTAATAAAATTGTGACTCTTAAATCCTCGAGGGCCCCTGGCCCTAATGGGCTAGCAAACGTGGTTGTAAAAAACAACCCGGCCTTTTGGGCAGAACTATTCTCTGTACTCTTCAACAAGGTATTCACTGGGGGAGAAATCCCTCGAACCTGGCAAACGGCGATCTTGATCCCAGTGTATAAAAAAGGTAACCGCTCTGACCCTAACAACTACAGACTATTATCGATGCTGGATGTGTCAGGAAAAATCTTTGCCTCCCTTTTACTCAGCGAATTGCATAAATGGGTGGAAGACAAGCAAATACTCTGCAGATTTCAATGTGGCTTTAGACGGGAGTTCTCGACTGCGCACAATCTTCTTGTAATGGATATATTACGCACGAGAGCACTCAGCAAAGATCAGCCACCATTATACGCTCTGTTTATTGACTTCAAGGCCGCCTTTGATTCAATCCCTAGAGCTAGGCTATGGAATAAATTAGAAGCATTGGGCTGCCCCAAAGGTTTGCTATATTATCTTAAATTATTACATCGAGACACCATGGTGAGCCTACGACTTAATATGGAGGGGCACTCAACCCAGAAAGTTATTCAAAATAGAGGGGTGAAGCAAGGCTGTGTAACAGCCCCCCTCATATATAATCTGTACGTACATGACATTCCTGCGACACTCGCGGAGGCAAATAATTGTCCCCCAAAACTTGGTGGAGAAAAGTGTGGGGTCTTGGCATACGCAGACGATCTGGTAGTATTAGACAACACTATTGGCGGTCTCAGACGCTCTGCATTTGCCCTCTGGGAATATGCCAAGCTTAATGGCTTGTCCATCAACCTGCAGAAGACCAAGGTACTAAGATTCACGAAAAAAAGGAAAACGCGTGTGAACCCGATTGTACATGAACAGATAATTGGGTATGCCCCTTCCTAATGTTACCTCGGAGTGGAGATAGAGCCCTTAGGTGATTATACACTCTGTAAACAGGATCGGAATAGCAGGGCACTACAAGTGACTTCGCTTATAGCATCCTTTACCTACAAGCAAGGAGGCTTCACTCTGTGGGGAACTCGCCAGCTCTATATGCAAGTATTCGCACCAATGGTCATTTATGGCCTGGAGTCATTGCTGACGATGAACCTGGCATGGCTACAAGTACTGGAAGGAAAGTTCTGGCGCCGTATGCTAGGACTACCATCGGGGGTGCCTATGGCCTTGATAAGACTGGAGCTGGGTCTCCCCTTACTCAGGGCTATGGTACTCAAAAGAAGAGCTGGCCTCTACCTTAAAATGACAAGTGGCTCTTCGAACACTCTATTAGGGACACTCCATCAGGAATTAGATAAAAAATCTACCACGGCATCTCTATACAAAGACATGGGTAAATTTCTTAACGAAATTGGTTGGATACACAGAGAGGCCACTGTCACCAAAGATATGCTAAATGCCCTGAGGAAAAAGATAGACCTATGGGACTGGCTAGAGAACTTTGCCCATTTGGAATCCCTCAAATCCTATCATTTTGTGACGCACAGAGTATATAAGTTCATGAAACCTCAGGACTATCTCCTACTATGTCCTACTAGAAGACTCCGCCGTTTCATCATTCTATTCAGATTGGAACAACTGCCCACCCTGTCTAGAATAGGAGTAAGGGAAAACATACCTACAGCAGAGCGAACTTGTCGAGTGTGTAAATCCTCTGTATGTCTGGAGACGACAAGACATGTATTAACACAATGCAGAGCAATCAAGAAGTCTATTGTTCACTATCTGGGAGAATTTGTGCATGATCCATTATCAATACCCAAACTTATGTTTTGGTGCTATTGTACTAATACATCGAACATGCACCTATTCATAGCCTTGTATAATGTCTGGCAACAGGTAGAACAGGAAATGGAAAAACTCCACCTCTGACTTTTGGGTAACGATCTGGAGAGGCATTTATACTTGACTTAGCTGTCCTAACACTAGTTTTGAACAACATGAAGGCTGTATCAGCAATCAGGTTCATATTGACCCTTTACCCTAACTTTCCCCCTCCTTTTGTCGGGATTTTAGATTTTAGATTTGTTGTGTATCTGATGCTAAATATAAGTAGGATGAATTTAGATGTATGATTTTATATGTATAATTTTCATTGTAATGTCTATTGATATATGTGTAAAGTTTGAATTTAATTTTCATACTATATCGCATTAAAGAATTATTATTATTAATTGACAATGTGGTGGAAATGCAGTTGTCCTCAATCAAACAAATTGACTGACTATGACCTTGCAAAAGCTAATGATTCCATTACTGACATCACTGACACCATGACATAGGTACATTGGACATGAAGCATATAGGCATCCATACACAAAGCTACATGGACACGATAGTTTATTGCAGATAGACACAAAACAAATGTTCATGACTCGTGCAGATAGGGGACCAACACTCACACACACACATATATCCTTTGCTAAGCGGAAACCACAAGACGGCGAAGGCTACGTATACCAAGCTTGCTAATGCCTTAATTGCGACTAATATGGATGGCCATTAAAACAAAGATGGAAGCCATAGGTGCATTGAAGTGAATGGGGGAAAAGGCTGACAGACTGATGCAGTCATGTACTCAGACAGGGTTCCCAGCTCATACACTGTGCACAGCTCTGCCAAGGACAAGTGGAGATAGAAAGTGTCCAGTTAGTAAAGATAATGCAACTGCAAGGGATGCAGCATAAAATACTCATAATTACAAGCAGAAGAGCTCAATTCCGTAGTCCCTACACATGTGACCTGAAAGCACAGGACAGAGCCTATTCATTTGAGGCGGATGGGGGAAAAGTTGTTCCCATAGAACCAGAGGTGGAAAGATACAACTATTGTGCATGTTCGGTCTCAAAACTTTGGCAACTTACAGGGAACACGCAGCACCTTCCTGATCTTTCCCAACCTTGTAGAGTTTCACTTGGAGTGGTAGCTGTCCAAGTTCCCATGGCTGAGAAGACCTGTCCAATCCTGATCTGTGTTTCACATTAAGAACACTAGGTTACAGGGGCCAATTACCTTTAGGGCAACCTGCAACTTTGTATTCCTGACATTTTGATGTGGACCTAGGAGGAGCCACCAGATATGGCGATCCAATAACCAAATATGTAGCTTTTCTCGATTAACCAATTTCCTTCCCTGATCATTTTTTTGGGATGTAACTTAGTTTGTGACCTCACCAGAGGTTAAAACCAGGTGAGACACGTTTGGAGGATGAGAGCTTGTGGAATCACTTTATTATCGATGAAAATGACAGAGATTGCAACTAAAACAGAGAGTAAACTTTGCCCTATGGTTAAGTCTTCTGTTCTTGCAGCAGGGGATTTTGTTGGGACCCCAGTACCGTCAAGCTGGTTATCGTGGTGGCTGCTGAGAGCGCCCCTGCCACTCCTTTACAAGTGGTAGCAGAGGGATGGTCGCTAAGACCTTTCGGCACCAAAGCCGCCTATAAAGAAAACCTCACTATAAACATGCCAATGGAAACCCAGTAAAAATATGTATCTGTAACCTAGGGCACAAAAGACAGACAGGCTAGTTACTAGACACGATTTAATAGTATAGGAAAATCGTGAGGTCTTAAAAGAGGTCTGTCACATGTGACTGAATCCGGCCTATTCCTAATGGGCTAGCACAAGTAGCGGCTTGCACTAAAATCCATGAATTCCCATTCAGACCAGTGCACCCGGGAAGGCGATTCACTCGGATAGTCTTTCTTGAAAATAGCCCGGGATCATTTATTTGAGTGAACTCTTACACATAGGTGAGGTTGAGGGTTATGATGCAATAGCGTACAGAGCAGTGCTTTACTATAGCTTCTTAATAAGGAGAGCAATGTTCGAAGAAAAAACATATCAAGTGTTTTCCCAGTATTAACCTGGGAAGAATTGAAGTAACAGGTCGGTCGTTAACGTTTTACAAAATTTAGCCAGGTTGGACTTCGATCTTAATGAGAGAGGAAGCTTGCACTAGATTCTAGCACCAAAAAGGGAATCCCCTTTGCCCCTTGAGGGATTGAGCCTAAATCTTGGTGGAGTTAGATGCATAAATGGTGATGCTCGGGCTGGTCGATTGCAAGGGCTTTTCCATAGAGGCACTTATGAACATCTCCTGTGCTTTTCGCATCATGCTGGTGTTCTAGGATAAACGAAAACCAAATTGTGTCCCTGTGAGTCGTAATTTAAGGAAACTCAACTGTAGTGGGCACCGTAGGGTCAATCATTCAATATGTGTAAACCACCTTCTACAATGTCCATTGAAACGCAGGGCACAGTCGCACTGAAGTGCTCAGAATTGACCCAATTTAAGTTGTGCGCCCTGATGCCTGTGGACTGTGGTGCAAAACCTAAATCTAAATAAATAAACGAAATGTGGCAGGCATTACGTGTGGACCCACATCCATCCCCATTTAGCAAGCACCCAAAGAGATGAGTCATTGGCTCACTCATTGGGCCACATCGAAAACTCCACACTGGCGCCCAGGAACTCACAAAGCGTCAGGTAAGAAACTACAAGCACTCATTTACGTCTCGCTTCAGCCTTACTAACCCGTCCCACTAACCACTCCAATTTCCGCACTGAACCTCAACAAAGGCAAACCAACTACCATTGGCAAATGGCTCCTTAATGTTCATTTAACCAGATGGCAAACAGAGTACTACACCGCTACAACCAACTCCCATGCCGCAGCCGCCCCCAGCCAAGGTATTCCAGGAGCTATGAGCACACAAGTACTAGTTTCTGGACAAAGACAACACAAAGGTCTTCACGCAAAATTCCTAGAAAACCACATACACACAATCAGACGGGGGTGCCTTAGTCTGCATGCATCAACACCAAGGACATGGTAAGCTTGCAGTTTTCCTCTCAAGCCGACTCACTAAACCCCGGTGCGCTCTCTTTCACAGCCGCCAGAGCGCCCTCAGACAATGCAAATGGCAACCGTGCATGGGATGCGTTGTATTTACATGCATCAAGATCCACAGCAGCCTCTGTCTTCTGATCTCTAGGGTGGTGTTCCAGAAATGTTGCACCAGTGCAAATGCAATTAGCACCAGGAAAGGTAAATGCTTACGAGCATCAGTGCAACATTTGCCCTTGTGCAAAAATGTATTCAAAGAATGTTTGTTCACTTGTGCTAACTGCACTTGCACAGATGCAAATGGTTGCACGAGCAGTGCGAATTTTGTAAACACTGTCTGCTGTCTAGGGAGGCTTTTTTATGAGCCTCCCAGTGAAAGCCTGGGACAATTGGACCTTTGGAGAATGGCTGAAATTAATCATGAGCCGTAAATAGTTTCCAACAATCCTCAGTGACCTTAAACGTTCTTGCATTCTAAATAGTTTTTATTACTGCCTAGGCTTTCCAACAGATGTGAAAACTCTTTGAAACGACCAAGCTGCTCGCATCCCATGATTAATTAGCATATGAAAGAAATGCTAATTGTAAAATGCCCCTAAAATTAAGTAAAATGTCAGCCAATCAGTCATCCAAATATATAAAAATAAAACTGGACAAAAAAATCGTATGGGCTGGCCCATACTTGTGCCTTTCAATATCACATGCGCCCAATAGCCCCTCCCCCCCACAACCCCACAAGGGGATCCCTTTCCCACCCCCACCCGCTGATTGTCTTGTTAATTGGGGGGTTTAACCCCCAAATCCCCCATTTCGACACCCACCACCCCCTTCGCAGCACAACACACACTCCTCGTGCGCGCGCGCCCACACACATATATATATATATATATATATATATACACACACCTGTCAGACCCTGCGCGCACTCCTGTGCGGCAGGGGCGTGACAGTTCAATTTAGAAAGGCCGCTCTGTGTGGTCTTTCTAAATCTATCTTTTTTTTCTCTCAGTAAAGTGAAAACTATTTTTTCACTTAACACTGCTTAAGTTGTAGAGCAAGCATACTCTTCATCAACAGCACCAAATGGCCCGTCCAGCACACCAGTCCAAACTTGACATTTTTCTGTAGGATCTTCCAGTCTCCTGTCCACATTGCATATTCTTTTTTTTTTATTTTTAACCTCTATTTCGGCGTGATTTATGAAATGCACAATAAACATATAAAGCAATAAAATCACATTAAATTAAAAATTAGCCATCGTGGTCCAAGCAGGAATTAAAAAACGTAATCAAATTCCGGTTTGAAAAAATACATAGTTATACACACATACCATCTTACCTAAAAATTCCATCCAATTGGTGGAAATTAAAATAATATCACTTAGATGGAATGGTAATATGACGTCTTCCCGACACTGGGCAATACATACATTAACACACTCAAATAATAAAAGCTTAGTGGTATGATAAAGTGACTGCATTGCATTTCTAGCACTGTATATATTCTAAGTGCTTATATATTTTGATTTGATGTCTACATCTGGCTGCTTTGTCGTGCAAGACAGTACCGAGTATGTACATATAATTTTTGGGTTAATTACCCAAGCAGCCTCGCAAGAAAGTCGGGTCAGCACAGGCCCTGTTGTGTGGGTCTAGTTCTTTTTGTGAGAGCGCGTCATGACTTCATTATGACGCCTCTCTAATAAAAGGGCTCTGCTGGCACGCACACGACAGTGGAGCAGAGGCCCAGGAAGTGGCAACTCGTGTCTGTGTGTCTTCATTTGGGTGGGCCTGCCACGTGGTCGTGGCCTGGGTCCTTGGTCCGGCCTGGGAGCCCCCACGGCACGGACTGTCTGGGGCTGGGTGCCCCCAGCTACCTCAGACATCCCTCCAGTGAACTGGGGGTAACTGGGTGATCCTGGTGATCAATACGCACTGTGAGCGTCGCGTCCTTTGTGTCAGTCGGGTGTACCGAAATGTGGCCTGCCGCGGTGACCGGGGGCGGGCCACCACACTGGCGACGAGGAAGTCTCGCCCCCCCCACATGCTTGCGTGGGGGAGCGCCTGAGAGATCAGCGTTTTTTTTGTTGTTTTTTTTTTTTCTCTCTCTGTGCCTGACTCTCGGTGAAAAGGGGCTGAGCCACGAATCCGCGTGTGCAATAGCAGCCCGCGATCGGGCCAGCACCGAAAGCGGGGTTGAGGGTGTCGCGGCTGGCAGTGGCACCGGGTGGTCTTGGTGCCCGGGTGAGTCACTGCCACCCGCGGAAGGGGGTGTCAACGGTCGCGGCAGAATGCGCAAAACAAAGGAACCGCCGGCAGGACCGCGTGACAAGGCCCACCGGTGAACAAAGGAGCAGGCAGGTCCTGAGTGGGCCTGCGCCTGTGGGGGGGCTATTCTGTGCCTATTCGCAGCTCACAAGGTTGATGAGCTGGCACCCCCTCGGATGGTGTCCGGGCCGTGGCGTGAACAACAAGAGGGAGCAGACGGCCCTGTTGAGACCCGGGCCGCCCAGTGAAAATTGAGCCAATAAAATGTTATATTGTGTCATACCCTGTGGTGCGGCCCAGAAAAAGGGGTGTGGCCCCCAGGGTATAGAGGCCTCACAGCTGCCCCACCCACAAGAGACAAAGAAAAGGGGCGTGGCTGGTCGGGCCGGGTCACAGCGAAGGAAAGAAGAGCATCACGCTACTGGCCCACAGACAGGGCCCAAGGAAGAGCCCCAGAACAACTGACAACAGTGGCTCTATTCTCCCATTCACAAGCAGGAGGCAATACAACGTCAGAAGGTCATCCTCATTAACCCATCCTGTTTTCTGCATCTGCCTCCCACCCCAGGGATAGCGGCTCCATCCGGAGTGCTTGTGCGCCCGCTGGGAAGGACCCGCTGGGTGACACCACTGAGGCCCATTACCAGTGAATGCCAGGGGTTGGGGCCTAAAGCAGCAAGACCCTGTGGGTTTAGCCCAGTGAACACGTTAACGGGCTGCCCCCATCAATACCCCTAGAAGGTACTGACGATCCACGGAGCACTGGTAAACCTACAAAAGGCTCCCCCACGATGGGCCAGGACACCGGCGGCCCTGTGACTGAACAGTCCACAACACCCAACCGCAGGCACCATAACAGGCATTGTGCCCAGCATTCACTATGGCGGAAAACGACAATGAGGGGGTATGTCGAGAACAGCTCACGCCACTGCACCACTTTGACATAATAGGCTCGCCTCCCAGTCTGGGACCCGGATGGACAGCATGGGTAGAGAACCTAGAGCTGTATTTCGAGGCAGTGGAAATCAAGGACACTGCCAAACGCCCAAAACTCCTGTACTCCGCCAGGTTGGCCGTTCAGAGGCTATTCAAGACGGTAAGGCCCGTAGATAAATCCTATGGTGCAGCCATCCAGCCCTGAATGAATATTTCAGACCCATGGTCAACAGGGACTATGAACAGTTCAGGATGAGGTGTGCGAGGCAGGAAGAAGGGGAGAGCCTCGACGCGTTCCATGGGAAGCTGCGCGGCATTGCACTGTCCTGCGACCTGGGGAACTTCGAGCGGGACGAGATCAGAGCGCAAATCATCTACGGCTGCAGCTCGTCTAAGCTACGCAAACAAGTCCTGAGGGATCCAACGCTTACCCTAGACCGAATACTAGACCTCAGCCGGGCCCAGGAACTGGCAGAGGTGCGGGCCTCAGTCATGGACTCATCCAGACACCACCTCAACCTGGAGGCCCTTGTGCAGCGGGTCAAGCTTGAGGAAGTGGCAGCTGTCGGAAAGTGGCAAGGAGGAAAACCGGTGAGGAGGGGAGACTGGCCAAGGAGAGACCCCAATGCAACAATATGTCATCAGTGCGGGTGGGATCTTCCACACCCGCAGGACTACCCAGCGAAAGGGCACATCTGTGGAAGGTGCGGGAAGGTGGATCACTTTGCAAGGGTTTGCCTCGCCCCGACACCAGCCAGTATGACGGGGACATCGGCGGGGAGTGACTTGAAGGGGAAAAGGACCCCCAGAGTGGCGGCGGTCCAAAGGAGAGCACACTATGACGTTGCAGAGGAGGAAGAGGAAGAAAATGTGTTCTTCTTGTCCTGCAGCAGTGCAACGGGCCAGTTTGATCCCAGAATGTTCTGAGCTCACTCAGCCCGCTGTCGGGCCCCGTGGTGTGCAGACTGGAACACACCTGTTTGTTTGCAGTGCTAAACGTTCAAGCTGTTAGTAGCCATTAGGTGGTGCTCAGACTGGGATGCACCTAATGTTTGCTGTGATGGTGTAGGAGCACAGTGGGTAAGCAGACTAGAATGAACCAAGTGTAACCCAGTAGAGGGTTCCCGTTTGCAGTGGGGTTTGATTTTTGTTTGTTTATAATAAAGGAGGTATGTTATGTGTGGGTCTAGTTCTTTTTGTGAGAGAGCGTCATGACTTTGTCATGATGCCTCTCTAATAAAAGGGGCTCTGCTGGCACGCACACGGCAGTGCAGCAAAGCCCCAGGAAGTGGCAACTCGTGTCTGTGTCTCTTCATTTGGGTGGGCCTGCCACGTAGTCATGGCCTGGGTTCTTGGTCCGGCCTGGGTGCCCCCACGGCACAGACTGACTGGGGCTGGGTGCCCCCAGCTACCGCAGACATCCCTCCAGTGCACTGGGGGTAACCGGGCAATCAATACGCGGCATGAGCACCGCATCCTTTGTGTCCGTCGGGTGTACCGGCATCAGCTGTGGCCTGCCCCGGTGACTGGGGGCGGGCCACCACAGGCCCTACTCCAGTATTAGTGTTGACGTTTGATCCCCCTTCTCCTCCATGCCTTAAACAGATAGTTGGCCACAGAATGGACTGCCAGTCTATCATTTGAGGCTAGACATGTAATCATTGCCTGCATGGTTGTTCTAATGGCGCTCATATAAAACAAGGGTTTTAGATACTTTTTCTGGAGGACGAGATAATAGGGGCAGATCAGCAAAAAGTTTAGTGCTTTCAATCGTGATCCGACACGCTGGGCAATTTTCACTGACAGTGCTATTCCATTTGTGGCACAATTGAGCAAAGGGAAGGATGACGAAGCGAAGTCTGGCATAAAGGGCTCTCATTGGCTTGAGGTATGGGTCATCAAGAGAAGTCTTGTCGCCAAATTCCTGCTTTACGTCCCAGTAGTTACATAGCTGGCTAGACTGACCAATTGCTCTCAATACTTCTGTTTTGAGATAGGCCTTTTTTAGAAGATGCTTTGAGGAAGCATGCATGCTTTCTGGCATCTGCCAATATTCCCCTTTACCCAAGCTATTAACCTCCTTTTCATGTGAATGAACCAAGGGCGCGATTTGCCGCCTTCTTCGGCCAAAATATCCACCAAAGCCTCTCTGTATTTTGATAATTCTACGATGGTCCAAACCCTTGGCCAGTATAATAGTGGCTTAGATTTATATATCGAGTCTACTCTTTGGAGATTTGTCTCCAAATGCACTGGCAAATTGGGTGCAATGATGGGGAGTCCTAAGATGCTCTTAAAGAACGTGTTCCCTGTCATGGATAGCAGTTTTCTATTCCCCGAAGTTCTGCTCCATACAAGGAAGCCTCCCTTGCCTGCAGCGTGTAGGCCTCTAATGCTACTGCTGGTGCCCCACTGCCAAATTCTCTGGTGCCCCGCTGTATCTCGATAGGGTTATCCCCCACCTTCCTATTTGTGCAGTCCATTTGCACTCTTCAGTTACTCTTAGCCCAAGGTAATCATAACTGCCCACCTGTTCCATGAGTTTACCATTCAATACTAGGCCCACCTCATTTATTTTTCCTCATAGCCCCCTTGAACACCAACGCCTTGTTTTTCGATACAGTTATAGATAATCCATTTGTTAAACAGAAATCGTCAAAGACCTTAAATTGCTTCCTCACCCCACCGAAATAAGTGACAGGACTACTGCATCAACTGCAAACAGCATTATGGGAAATGTATTACCCGCCAGGGTAGGTGCATCAGCAAGTGTTCAAATCACGCTGATCACGCTCATGGTTGGCATGGCAGGTAACTCTAAAACATAGGATCGTGGGCCAGCCCGCCGCTTGTAATCCTGAAATGGGGTCTTTGTTTGCGGGAACGAGGGGGTGGCAATCCATAAGAACCTCTCAGAGGCTGAGTATTATGCAGTCATCCAGCACTTAGCTCGCCTGGGAAACGCAGCACTGCGCCTTGTACATAGATGGAGTACAGGAAATAGTTATTGTTGTTTGTACAGCTAACCCATTTCACACTGCACCTTCGCAACTTAGTGGAAGGCACGGTTTCACTCCACACACCCTGCACACACATACAACACAAACAGTATTGCACGTCACCTCTGAAGCTACTTTTATCGACAAAAATTCGAATAGTACCTTCCCACGCAGCCCTCCATCTACTTAAAGCCAGCCCCCCCCCCCTTTAGTCCATTGTATTCCCCCGCTGTGCCCATACACACTCCATTTAGACATCGGGAACTACCAGAATCTTGCCCACCCTCGCATAACTTTAATTAATGGCTGAAATACACACACATAACAGCACCTCCCAAACTCTCTGAACACTTCTGGACTCCGATCCCTCCAAAGGCATTCAACCAAAAGCATGTTGGTTGGGACCATAATTATAGTGAAAGCGCTATAACAAATGACAAAATGAATGCATGAACCCTAGGCACTAGGGCTGCCCAGTGACAAACCAGATGTACGGAGAGCTCAGACGTAGGCCTTTCTCCCTGTTGCCACCCCTCCGCTTACCTGCGAGACCGGAGCATTGCGCTCTGGTCCCGCAGCTCCGCCCGTCTGGCTGCTGCCATTTGTCCCTTTTCCATATGGCGACAGTCATAATTTTTTTCTGTTTTCATTTTTCGTCGGGAGGTTCTCTCGATGAACATGTTTGAAAGCCATTGACACCCCAGACGGACCCTAGGGTGCGAATTGCTTTGAAAGCCTGCCAGGAGGGCTGACATAGCCTTAACGGTCCCCAGCCCAAGCTGATGCTCTCGCTTCCCTCGGGCCTGCCTTAGCCCAGGCTGGCAGGCCGTTAAATGGCATGTCTGCCTTCCTGGCCGGGCATGAAAGCCATCAAAGCGTCTTCATCTGTGCAAATCGGAGCTCACAGTTGTGCCTGAGTGAGTTCATGCGGTCACATGTGTCAGAGAATGCATTTGAGAATGAATTCACAAGTGCGTCAGAGAAGAGTTTTTGAAGCTATTTCCCCCCCTTACCCTCTGTCTCTCCTCATGTCAGCGTGCTTTCTTTCCCACTACATTTTCAGTACCCAGGGCTTGCCCCTCTTCTTATCCAAATCCTGAAGATGTCTTGTGCCCGCATTGTTCCACAACAGGGATAGGTTTGTATACAATATTCCGAGGCAGAGAAAGCAATCCCTGGAAAGGCACATCTGCACGCGCCGGCCCTCCTCAGCAAAGTAGGCAAGTAACGACAGCTACACATCGTTTTCTGCTCTTGGAGGAGAGAACCTATCAACGCCCCGCATGAGGCCAACCACATTAAAAACAAATAACTTGCGAAATCTGGCTCTGCGGACTCTTGCAACCCGGCCAAATGTCGCACGTTTCTTTATTCTGCTTTATAATATTATCTGTGCATCATGCTTGCACTTGCTGAGGAAAATAGAAACAGAAGGTCGCCGATCTGGAGGGGTAGTTCGCGGCTCATTTTATCGCCATGCCACAGCAGGGCAGCCAGTTCCAATACTGTATCGCTCTGCCACTTCCTTGATACCCTGGCCCCCGTTATCCGGCCGCCTTTGAACGTGCTGCGACCATCTGCTTTCGCTTCAATAATGACTTGCAGAGATTGGCTGGGGCTCGGCGCGTAAGTCATGGATCAGAGGGAAGGGTGTAAATGGCCATATAACGAGTAGCGAGACTGGGAGTCATTGTCAATTTGTTATCATGTTAGTGCCAACCCGGGGCACGCTATATTTTGGCACCCTGTACCTGGCAACAGGTCATATCTGTTGCCAGAGTGATTTCAGGGGCAATTTGGCACCCACTTGCTGGTGCCACCATACGCAGAAGCCTGGTAATACTTGCATGTGTTTAAAAAAAGTATTTTCTGTAAGTGACATGGCAGACACTCAGTGCTGCGAGGCATAACAGCACTTTACACAGAGCATTTCTTGTTCTACGTCACGATTCAAGCATGAGGTGCTGAACATAGTCTGGAAGAGGTGTGTGGCAAAGCAGTTCGGGCTCGACTGCTCCTTGTGGGGAGGAACCGATCCTGATATGCATATGGTCATTCCACTTTTGTGATGGATTGGTAGGGGATGAACGATGGTCTGGGGGTTGCCTGGAGCAATGCCAGAGGTAAAGATTCATTCTGAACCTTCCAGCCATCACCTCTTTTCCTTATATATGATACGATATGAAAGGTTATTTATAATGCGCTTAATAGCCAGAGGTTTCTAAGCGCGGACCGGGATCCAACCTGTGGTGCTCCGTGTTGTCTTGCTTCCAAGGCGAGCACGTTGCCTCTGAGCTATCCTCCTGAGAGGAAGGAATGAGCATGGTGCTTGAGAGCATAAATGCAAACACTGGCCTTGTCCAGGTTCTTTTAATGGATTACACATATTTACAGTGTGAAGCACGGGAGAGAAAAAGGCTTACCCGGCATCACTCTGCCACATCTCCTCTGCTTGCCCTACACACAGGGGCTGCAAACTTTAGCTCTCCAGATGTTCTCCACAAATCCCATAAGCCCTTTCCAGCATAGCCAATGCCGAGGAAACAAAGGAGTGGTAGGTCAAAACATCTGGAGAGATGCAGGTTGCAGAAACCTCCCCTTCACCAAGCCTCCATGTGTGCCTCAATTATTACCCTCTGTACTATCACAATTATCCTTTTCAACACAACCTTAATATGCTTAAAGCAACGGAAAAGGAACCAATACCAATAAGAAAATACATAGAGAAAATTACCTACATTTTCCAGGTATTGTATAAGTAAGTGCCTTACTTAATGCAATTTATTTTTTGTACTGGCGGAGGTGATAGGTGGAAGGCAACCAGGTTATTGCCGCACCCAAGCCCACACTTCCTACCAACTTCCACCACATGCCTGCACAACCCCATAAAACTGAAATGCTGCTTGCAAAAAATAAATAAAGCAAATAACATGGCCTAAACCGAAAAATGCATGACGTGATACATGAACCTGAATGAAAAAAGGATAATGGGTGGAAGGCTTTGAATCATTCATAACCACGGGCACTGCTCGCATGTGTAGGGTAGGCATGGTATCACAAGTTGTGACACTGACACAATGGATACAATTTGTTAAATCTTTATTGAAAATGTTGGGATTGGAGAAACTCCTATTCTGCCCTACAACTAAGATGGTAGTAGTCTCGAACAGCAAACGATGAACAAAACAGTCTTAGTGGAGTCTGTCAAATCAAAATGGCCTATACTATCAAACACCTAATGCCTGGCCTATCTCGTGTACAAAAAGTCGAAAAAGGAGAAAATGTATGCATAAGGAAAAGTCAGTTTTCAAATGATAATGTGACTGAACAAACTCTCCTCCATACATTAGGCCTCACGAGGTAAGGCAGTCCTTGTAGGCAGGATGACACAAAATAATGTTTCAACCGAAAATGTTCACAAAAGGCCCCCCCTCTGCGGGACTCGGACCTTTCACCACACAGTTCTCGTAGGTCCCCCTCTGCTGGGCTCAGACTTCTCACAATACAGTTCACACAAAGTTGCAAGGGGCTCCCTTCCCCAAGCTTAATACACTTTGGGTCTCCCTCAATCGGGCTCAGACCACTTTTGGATGTCAAAGTCTTTCGAATGTGCAAGGCTTTCTTTACAGACCACAGCAGGACCACTTCGACTCAACATTTACTATTTACTTTCACTCTTGCTGTTTGTTCGCCCTTTAGCTACAAACAATGCACCTTTCACAGACTTTAGAATGGGCTATTTCCTTTCACCAGACCACTCTGTTAATTAGTATTGCTGATCTTGCCGCTGTATTTCACTTTAAAGTTCATTCACAGGTCTGCCTTTCTTCGCGTCTCATTCACATGTGTGCAGCCTTCACTTGTGATATGTTGCTGCTACTTCATTCACTGTAACACACACTGGTCTCTCAGGTCGCTTGCCAACTCACCAGCTGTGTGCGCTCCTTTCTTGTTTTGCGTTTTCCGATTTTCGAGTCAAGGTTAATACCACAGGTTTGAGCTCGCCTCCCCAACTCTGCCGTTCACCTGGGAGGGTCGCTGGCATCCTTGCAACACAATGCAATCTTCACTTGTGGGATCTGGCCTTCTCCACGCGTCTTTTGCGGCCTGTCAGAGGCAATGACCTCCAGTAGGGAAACCTTAGGGTTTTCAGCCGGCTGCTCTCGTCCCTTGGTCTGTTGCTCTGCTCCAGTAGGTGTGCCTTTGTCCCAGAAGTTCTGCTCCTTCTCCTGTTCCGCCTTGCTCAGTGTGAATTTAGTTGTTGCCTTTTATTCGTGTGAGGAGAGCTAATTGGTATCAGGTGTATGCATTAAGGGTAAAGAGCCTGACTTTGCCTGACCCGATTAACGAGACAAGTCCAGTACAATGTGAGAGAGTTAGTTTGGTTACTCTCAGTCACCCTCTTCCTCAGCCTAGTGTTTGTGTAAAAGGGGGTTGGGGGGGGGAGAATTGGGACTTCAGAAAATCCTTAAAAAATAGGATGGGGTAAATCAACAAAAAAGGGGGGAATACCGCGTCTCACCATCAGCTATCTCACCCCCACTCCCCAAAGACCCCTCCCCCAGGTGATCCTCCCGCACTGGTCCACCCCCAGGAACTAGCGGGTGAGATACCCTTTGGTTTCTCACACATGCCAAAACATGTCTGGGGCTGCTTGTGGTATGCTGCAGAGAGGTCATTGCCCAGTAATTCAGGCGGGACTGCTCCCATTTGTTGTTGTACCAAGAATGATCTGCATTGCAACAGCACATGCCGGCTAAGAAGGTGTGGAAGGTTGCCCACAGCATTACCAGTGGTTTAGATTACGTCACAGGCTTCAGCATATTTTTGATTATAGTTTCAACCTGAATGGGGCACAACGCACATTCATAGTTGATATGAAACATAACCACCCATGGTTGTATTTATTTATTTATTGGGTATTTATGATGTGCCTATACAGCAATACGTGTTTCAAGGCGCAACAAGAAAAAGGAGGGGGAGAGGAACAGGGAGGAAGAAAAACAAAAACGGTCCTACAAAGCCTTGTGTCATTCGGATCATGCAAGTGCAGTAATAAGAAGTGCAGGGGAGAAGGGAGGAGGGAAGTGCTTGTCAGAGCGGAAAAGGGCCCATGGGTTAGGCAAGTGCTAAGGCGAGTCCAAGTGGACAAGTGCTAGGGGGAATACAGAGAGTGCAGGGGTAGAAGGTCCATGTGCTAAGTGTGAGGGACGGGATGGAAGGGCTCAATTGGGTGCAGGCCCAGCCAAGTTAGTGTGGGGGAGCGAGCCCAGAAGGGCAAGGGCAGGTGCAGGTTAGAGGGACAGGGGTCAGGGGAGACCAAGTGCAGGGGTAGACTGGTCGAGGGGGGCCTGATGCCCTGTAGAATCAGAAGGATCCAGGCCGCCAGTCAAGAGGTAGACACGGACATTAGCAGGGGAGGGGCGAGGGAAGGAGGAAGAGAAAAGGAAGGTCTTGAGAAGCTTCCGGAACTTAAGGAGATGCGGCTCAAGTCTGAGATGGATAGGGAGGCCATTCTAGAGGGAGACACCTGCGGAGGAGAGAGATCTACCCCCAATCTCTGCTTGGAAAAGCATCTGATCTGCAGAGAGTTGGAGCTAGAGGACCGAAGGGCTCTAGCAGGGTGGTATATAGGGAGAGAGAGTTGGATGTAGAAGGGTCCCAGGCCCCAGAAAGCCTTGTGGATGATGCAGATGGTCTTGAACTTGATCTTTGCAGCAACCGGGAGTCAATGGAGAGATTTTAGGGCTGGAGAGATGCGGTCCCTGAGCTTGAGGCCAAAGATAAGTCTAGCAGTCCTATTCTGGATTAGTTGAAGGGGGCGAAGGGAGGAATGAGGAATTAGGCAGCCTGAGCAAGAGACTGTTACAGTAGTCCAGCCTGGAGAGGACCAGAGTTCTGGAGACAATGGGCATCATTACAAGTGTGGTGGTCTGGAAACAAGGGTGCCGGTAACATTCCCGGCACCCTTGTTTCCAGACCGCCACACTACGAGTCTACCTGCCAGGGCCTCTGTGCCCGACAGGTCTGACCCTGCTGGGCGCAGAAGCCCCGGTAGGCAGACTCATCACTGAAGCACCAGCACCATTATTAATGGTGCCGGTGCTTCTGTGAACCCATTCCCATGGAGTCCTATCGGACTCCACAGGAATGGGGACTAACATTTTCTGGCACCTAGCTTCCCGGTCCACTGGGACTTGTAATGTCCCAGTGGCACCAGGAAGCTGGGTGCTGGAAAAAGTGTTACGAGGTTGACGGCAACATGCCACCGAACTTGTAATGAGGCCAATTGAGTTCTGGGGGAAGGAGAGAAAAGGGAGAATGCCTCTGAGAAGAAGAAGCTGAAAGTGGACCTTCTTGGCAAGGTCTGTGATGTGAGGAGACAAGGAGAGAGAGGAGTTGAAGATGACACCAAGGTTTTTTTCCTCAAAGGAGGGGGATGGGGCCCATGGAGGGCAGCCAGAGAGGAGGAGGGGAGGAGGGAGCTTGGGTCCCAATGAGACGGATCTCAGTATTACTGGCATCAAGGCAGAGATTGTCTGCTATTCTGGCATGGTGCAATGCTAACAGACAGGTGGACGGCACGCAGCTCTCCTTCAAGCTTCCCTCCACTTCCTCCTCTTCTTTCTCTCTCATTCCTGACTAACACTGGAAGTTAGGAGAGAAGGCCGAGATCAATATTCACAGTTGTTTTTTTTTCAAACTGCAGTTTCTGTGCCTCTGGCTGCTCTGAAGCCAGACTACTGGTCGTGGAGACAACCAACAGATTCAATGAGGTGGATAAGCTGAGAGACGGCCAGCTTGTCCAAGAGTTTGCCCAGGAAGGGGGTAATGGAGATGGGGTGGTAGTTAGCAGGACAGGAGGGGTCAGCAGAATGCTTTTTGAGGAGAGGGTGCACAAAGGAGTGCTTGAGGAGTAGTGAGAAGGAGCCAGTGACAAAGGATTGATTGCAGAAATCGGTCAAGACTGGAGCAAAGGGAGGCAATGTTGTCCTTGATAGTTCTGGAGCAGGGGAGCACCTTTTGGATGAGACTTTCATAGAGCGGACTTGTCTAGAGACCTCATCAGGTGAAATGGAAGAGAAAGAGGAGAGTGGGAGGGAAGGGGATAAGTGCCAAGAGAGGCCTGAGAGTGGGTGAGGGAGAAGGGAGGGGTATTCAGGAGAGTGAGGAAAGGATGTCCTGAGTTTTAGTAATTAAGTGAGAGGCCAGCGCAGTGCAGAGTGTCACGGAAGGCAGAGGACAAATGGAGATTGCAGTAGGATTGTCGAGTTCTTTGAAGATTTTGAAAAGTTCAGCCATGTTATTCGTGGCCCCAGAGACGCAGGCTTAGATATAAGCCTTCTTTTTCAAGCGGATGGATAGTCTGTATTGTCTTTGGAGCTGGCAGCAGGCCTGTCTGTCAGAGGATGTGCTTGAAGCCTGCAACTTCCGCTCAGCAGCTCTGTGCTTGCGTTTCAGAGAGGCTAGGTCGGAGTCCTACCAGGTATTGTGCTTGGAGGCAGGCTTCATGCGGATTCTCATGGCAGGGACAAGGATCCCCAGAGTGTTGGGGATGAAGAGTTGAAGGTTAGTACGGGCTGAGTCTATGTCAGAGTCAATGGAAGTAGTGGGAGGGGGAATGAAGGTGGCGGCAAAAGCAGCAACTGACACGCGCTTCATTGGTCAAATGACAGAGAAGGAGACTGGCAATGTGGGCGGGGGCTTAGCCAGAGGACCTAGGAGGTTCAAGTGAGAAGACAGGAGAGCATGATCAGATCAGGAAAGAAGTGTAGCGAGAGGGTTGGAGATGGGGACATCTGCTGGATGAGAGCATCCAAGGTGTGTTCTGCAGAGTGTGTCAGACTGGAGGGAAGAATGGAGAGAGAAAGAGTGTCACAGAGTATGCAGAAGAGTCCAGAGGCTACATCAGGGGGGTCAAGGTGAATATTGAAGTCTATAAGGAGGAGAAGCTTGGAGGTGGAGGTCAGGAGAGAAGAGGTGAGGTCAGACCACTCTGAGAAGAGGGAGACCAGACCAGGGGGCCTGTAGGTGATGGCAAAAGTCAGCGAGAGCATTGGAGAGACACCAAGCATGCAGACGAGGCATTTGAAGGAGTAGGACTGAGGGGTAGGATAGTAGGAAGGACCCATTCAGGGAAGATTAGGGCCACTCTGCCCCCGTCCTGGTTAGCCCTGCGAGTGTCTCAATGGACACTGCCCTCAAAAAACACTTTACACATGCACAAAAAGCCTGGTTTCTTCAGACCTGCATGCATCAACACTGCAGCAACAGCTACCTTGCCATCCTCACTCATCTCCAAATAACATCCCATCCTTTCTCTCTTATAGTCCATCACCATTAAGAGTGGTTGCTTGTGCTATCTAGTCCAGAATTTGCATAATTCAGGAGGCAAGAGTTATAAAGATATAAACCTAGCAACTGACCTGTGCAGATGGAGGCTCTGAGTTCCTGACTGTCAGGAACAGGATGTCCTCTCCCACGTTGCTCCACATCTATATTTGTTCCCCAAAGCGGTATGACACCAGGAGGGGATGAGGAAGGAAGATTAGCCAGCATTTTGGCACGTTGCAAAACATTTCCAAGTGTTTTGGAAAGAGCAGGGCTCCAAGCTTGTCCTCCAAAATGGCCACTGGCTCGCGGGGCATAGAGGTTAGAAGAAGTGCCAAAGTACAAGTTCAGTCTGCTGCCTGACTAGCCTGCCCAACACACCAGAGGTAACAGTGGGTGGGAGCAGACAAGGTGGAGCACGTAGCGGAAGCTAGTGCAGAGGGGGAGGCTGTGCCGACCTAGTGGGAGTGGCTGTCACTAGCAAGCAAGGACACTGGTCTGGGTAGCCGGGTTGAGTACTATCAAAGACCATGCAACAGGGCAGCAGGAGACCTTACTCCTATGCCGTACTTACTGAGTATGGCATAGGAGATTGCACCACCCTACGCTCAGAAATGATGGTTCATGCTCAAGGCAGTTGAGACCTGCGTCTCCCGAGCCTTCGTTTGAATTCTTGTTATGGAGGAGGAGCTGGCCTGAAACACACTACAACAAAGAATCCCTGCTAGTCAGAACCCATCACAGTGGGGCTGGGATTCACGATTTGCATCAAAAGTGCTGCCTTCCAGGAGTGCCTGGAACATTTTGGTATACATTAAATTACTGTTCAGAAAATTAAAGGTCCTGACAAGAATTTGACAGAAAAAACATGTATGTTAGTACTAGAAATGCTAGCAGGCTTTAAGCTACCAGTAAAATGCAGGGAAATCAGCACATGATATTGGCGGCATGATAGGAGCGTGAAAATGTAACTACCTGAGCTTGAACGAGAAAAGCAGGGCCATTCTGTTTGCTCTGCTTGGCTGCCTTCCCATGAGTTCATTAGCACTCTTAGCTCAGAGAGGCACAGCTCCACCTCACTGATGAGGCCCAACAAAGCTGAAACACGTGTCTGGGGTTGCAGATGGTACTCTTGTTCAGAGGAGAATTGACTAGCATTTCGGTGCAGGACTGCCCTTGTGGGCGGGACAAAGACTGATATGCAAACGGATATTCCTCCTTTGTGAAATGTACAGTGAGCAAAAAGCGATGGCTGCAGACTCTCAAAGTCGGAAAAAACACAGAACAGGTTATCATGCCATGTTCTTTCTCAAGAGGGGTGCCTGCTACCTTTTTTTAGCACTCTTATGTAGTTACATACAGGAATCAATGTACCAAATATGAGTGATCCATTCCCCCAAATGAAGAAGCGTCTAACGCAACTTCATCCAAAGGACATCCATAGTTGCTGGGCTGATGCCTCTATAACACAAGCAGATGGACCTAGAATGGACAGCAACATCTTCCCTTCCACAAGATGGTCCTTTCACAAATCAGATTTATCGCAAGTCTTTACCAAGTTCCAAGGTATTAAAGAGGATGAATTGGCACACACTGTATGATATGTGGGCTGCACCGAGCCAACGCTAAGGCTTCAGCCTGTTGAAACTTCAAGAAAATTGTACTGCTTATAGGAACTATTATTTAGATACACTGAAAGGTAAAATGATGAAGTCCATAAGTGAAATATGGGTGGCTCTTCAACAGCTGGAACGAGATGGCAAGCATATTTATCTCTGAGAAGCAAGGCAGCTCCCTGTGAAAACTGAGTAAGCTAGAGGCTCTGGCAGGGAAGTAAAAAACAAATGTGAGGATATAGAAAAATGACTCGAAAAGAGAAAACATGACCACAATGAATATGAAATAAAGGACAGACGAAATCCATATGTTCTCCTGCATAAAAACATAAAAACATTGTTTAGTGAAATCTTGAACTCCACGTGCATATAAGAAAGTATTCTGGAATGAGCAAACTGGGTTGGGAGGCCGAAGTGCCACACAACCAAGGATATTGTGATGAAAATGACATATTATTAATTTTTAATTGTTTATGGTTTAAATTAAACCTTTACAAAATAGAAAACATTTGTTAATGTTATATAAGTTTCAAACTGAATTGATTAGTTGATCACATAAATAGCTAGAAAAGGAAGAACAAGAGAGTAAAGAAAAAGATATCAACTCTAAAAGCTTGTGAGGTTACACATCCGCCCTATAGCAAATTAAGAGACTGAATAAAGTTTGCAATCGCTATCCATATCCTCTTGTTTTTAGTCAATAGTAACCGTTCCCATAACTCTTGTGACGTGGGAATCAAACAGTACTTAAACAAAGATTTAAAATAAAATTTGAACAAAGTGAAAGAAAAATTGCTATTAGGTTCCTATACATGTAGCTTATTTTTTCTAGGTTCTGAAGAGCTTTTACACCGACACCTTGCAGACCAGCTCTTACCAAATCATGCAACTTTCAGGATATCACTAAAGAATTAAACAAATGTCATATTAAATTAAATATAAATGTTCATTTCCCGTTGGCATTCAATTTACACATGCTGTGGCAGCAAAGTGGAGGGAGGACGCATCTTGAGACTTAATGCCCATCCATCAAAAAGAACATCACCAGAGTTGACTCATAAAATGAACCGCTTTGACATTGGAAGAAAGCTGGTACTAGGGAAGGGAGAAGCAGAGATGCTGCAAGCAATGCTGACTGAATTAAGGTTCCGAGGACTAGAGTGTAATCATCGAGATGCTAACGCTAGAACTAGGAGGTAGATGATAGAGGTTTTTTTTTTCTTTTCATTAGTTTTGGGACCAAATGATACCAATACGATTGGGAGCGGGGACTTGGACATTGCAGGCTTTAGTCACTTTCTCAAGTTATCTAGCTGGCAGGGGCAATGAACTCTGTTGGTACATTTAGTGTCTCAAGTTCTTGACACTTAGGATTTCTTTGATTGTATGTTGGAAGTCCACATGAGTGGTGGTGTTTGGGTACTTGGGCTCGACTTATGTAAGCTTGATATAGAAGGTGATTTTATATTTCACTTATACCTGTTGAGGGTGAACTTGACATTATTCAACAATGGCAAGCCACCCTTTTCGGTCTGTACTTGATTCTTGAGTTGTCATTGCAATGTGGATGTTATAATTTTCTTACGGATACAAAAAATGGTTACGCTGATGGCATTAAATATTAGGGCGCATCATTTGCCTGTTAAAAGGATGAACACTTAGGGGTTCATTACAGTTTTGCTGGTATCCCGCCTGTAATTCCCGCAGGATACCGTCAAAACTCCCCTACCATGTCCGCCGCCTGATATCCTGGCAGGCTTCATGTTCTTTGCCCCTGGGGTAACAAATGTATTGTTGTTTTTGATATTCATCCTAATGCCTTTTGGTCCATTTAGCCCCTGAACAGAGCATGCCAATGTGATCTGCAAGATATCAGTGCCTAGTATGAGGCCTGAGGCCCTGCCAGTACGGGACTGCATTGTTGTGTAGTAGCCATCCTACCTAAAAGCCCCATCTACTCCACAGCCCCCTTCCTTTCAACGTCAGTATTCTTCCCTTCACCTTCCTGCATCTGTGGCACCCCCTTTAGGTGAAGGGATGATGAATCAGTTTTGTGGGCCAACTTGAGGAATCCACACTGCACCTTTATCTTTTCAGCTTCTCATCTAATCAACCTCCCGGTGAGGAAACCTTACATGGTTTCAGCTGCCTCGGCACCAGGTGAGGGAGCAGGTGGGTACAGGAATTTGTTTTGGTCTTCGACTGTGTGCTGCAGGAGAGGCGTTGGAGACCTTTTGGAGACATTGGGATCGACTTTTGGCAGAAACCCACAAGGAGACATGCCTCAGCCCTGATAATCGCTGTTGGTTGCCTTGACAGTCCCAGCAGGGCCCATGGATCACAGCACGTTGAGCAACAAAGAGTGAGGTTTAAGATGTTGCCAAGCCTGGCCACCAACTACCTTAGGTAGGTGACGTGAATGCCAGGGGTTTCCATGTCTCAGACAGCCCTTTCTCTGAACTAAAAGTGCATACCTCCATTAACTAGTGGGCGATTCGGTGCAGTATAAAAGCATATTAACATAACACGTAGTGGTCATGCTGCATAATAGCTGCTTCAGAAAGCTGATAGGGTGAGAGTCAAGAGGTGGGCAGAAGGGGTATATCCAAAGTTATAGTTACTGTAAGCTTGTTAGGTCAATCGCAATGTCAAGTCTTCATGGTGTCTGTGAACCGATGCCAAGGGGCATACTGAGGAACAAAGCTATGGATGCCAAGCTTCATATGGTCTGTGTGCAAAATGCCATAATGCTCTAACAGAACTGTTGACAATGGGATCTCAGTCGCCTTTTGCTACCTTACCAGCATCCTTCTGATAAATGCCTGCACTATCCATTTAAAAATACTAACATCCCACCATATAATGCCTGCGTCACTACTTTGAAAAACAGAAATACCACAGCATGGAGCCAGGCAATGTCTCGTCATGTATTACATTATTCATGGGAGGGGCATGTGGGATCCTTCACAAAACAATCCATTGCTGTCACAGTCAGAAAATGTTAGGGATCATGGCCCCAAATGTGCTATTCTTTGTCAATATCTTAACACTTTCAAAGGTAGGCAGTCACATGTCATTTCTTTTGCTAGCAAGTGAACGGTGTTCATGGGATTCCGTAGTTCCTTATACAGTCAGGTAGCCTCGCTGCTACACATAGTTTATCTACTGAAATGTGATACAATAAATCAATAAATGAAATACTCCCCCTATAACCAATAAGCATCTTGTAACCACAGGCGTGAATGCTGGCAGGGCACACTCACCCCTTAATTCGACCTATGTCGATGAAGTGAGCACAATTAAACTAAGTAAAAAGTCCCATGAAATGGTACAAAGACGTGTTCCATGAAAATGAACTGGTCTTTACAAATTAGAAGATATGTGATATTGTATTTATATCTTCTATTAATAAATCCTATATATGGAAGTTATTATTTGGGGCTTAAAAATAGTTATGTTTTTAGTTCCTTTAAACATCAAGACTAATATTTCATGTTTCTGTTCATAGAAAATAGCAGGTGTATTACTTGTTCTCATATATACACTTGAAACATATAACAAATCAATGAGCGTTCATCAAATAATGTTTGAATTCAAAAAAGTCTAATTGTAGAAAAAGATTAACAAAACGGATCCCCCTAGCCAAAAGATTCTATGAACATGCCTCAAAAGTGCACAATAAAGTAAAGAGAAGACAGAGGAACCAGACATCCCAGAATCAATCAAAAAATTATGAAACTTGATAGAATGTTGGCAGAATATCAGGGTAACATTAAACAAAATAGTTTTAAAAAACCAGAAATTATACACTTATAAGATTATAGAGAGCCTACACGTGGTACCTTTCAACTGAGTTATGACAGTGCATGCAAGGAAAGCTCATACCCAGAAAATGGGAATAGCAAAGAAGACATTTCTGCGACTTCCAATTCCAGTGTCTCCACTATCTCAGATCCAATCAAAAAGAATTCATGAGCAGAAATTCAGCGGTACAGGAAAGGAAACCACATCAAAACCATCAAGCAGGTAACATTTGCAGAGTTTTTTTTTTTTTTTTAACAAGTATCTATGGCTAACTCGTTTAGGGACAGAGGTAAATGGGGTCAGCAATCAGCAAGAACAAAAAAATGAGAGGTTATACTATCAAAACCAAGTCATGTAACAAAACACAGCAAGAGAACATGAAAACGAGAGAGGCAAAAGACCCAGTGAGATTGGTAATATAATTATTAAAATGTCCAAATATATTATTGGTCAGAATACAGATAGTTCACCTAGTAAAGGTTTATCATTTGCACCCGACGCCAACTGACACTACCAAGACCTTTCTAGACCTTTACAAATTTACCTAAAAAAAAAAAAAAATCAAAGGGAAAAAAACACTTCAACAATAAACCTCTTTATACATGAAACACAGTAAGGAAGAAGAGCATGTCGGATCTAACACTGAAAGATATTAGAGACACAGATAGCTTTATCATTAGAGCATTCCCTTTCCCTGTGCTCGTAGCATGTATTTACTGCTTTCCCATCCTTTATCCTCCTCTGCTCATTTTCTTTCTTCCAGTTGACTAAAGTCTTGATAACACCTCGTGGGGTCACAGTACCTCAACTCCACAGACACCCCTAGGTTCTCTTATCCTAGTATTGTTTTGATGTGCCTTAGTAAAAAACCATATTAACATAAGATAACATAAAATGAAGGCACTGAAGTACCAGGGATATATCTGATGCAAGATCTAAATCGAGAAGTAGAGTTAGCATAACTCCGAATTGAGAGTGAGATCTAAGTTTACTCCACAGCGACTGGGATACATTTTCTGCAATGTTCACTAAAGAACTCTATACGTAACTAGAAAGCAACCTTCACATGCAACTCAACTAAAGAGAAACGACTAGCACTGGCTAACAATTGCGAAATCACCACCAAATTAGCATATAAAAGGGGGACTGTTGCCATCTTGAACAGAGATAGCAGAGATCACTATCACAAAAGCAATAATGCATTTATCAATCCGTATTTGTAATCAGAAACTCAGCGGTGACCCTGCCGATAAGACTAAAGAAGAGTTATTTTAACTCATATAAAAATATTTTCCAGCAGATACTTAAAGGACGTGAAGAAAGAACATTTGAAGATGAATAACCCTACAATGCCTAGAAGGACTAGAGACCAGAGAAAGGCTCAAAGACCAGTACTCGTGGGAGTGGACTTACTGAGCAACCCCGGTCCAGTTACAGTTGGCGAAGAGCTAAAACTCAAGTACTGATCAGAGACCTTATTGAGATAACCTTTTAGTGACACTTTTCATTGGAGAAAAAACTGTTTTCTTTTCCTTTGTAACTAAGAGATCTTCTGTTGATTTGAAGAAACCACATTTTTAAACCATCAGAGACTTTATGCAACATTGCATGGGGGTCTGACACCAACATCCATTCTGGTCCCTGGGTGGAATAAACCTACACTAAGCTCAAGCTTAGGATTGTTTTCTGTCTTCTTTCTTTATACTAAGACACTATGCTCAAACAAAAAACTCCCAAATCTTGTCAACCTCTGCACGTATAAAGAAGGAATCACTCTTCAATACTCTATTAGTGAGGCAAATCTCATTTTTTATATTAGAGTTGTGTAGATCAAACTATAAATGGACAATTAAGAAATATGACATCAAAAGGTATTTAACCAGAAATACAGACAGCAATATTTACAACACACAGCACCAAACATTTTTGGGACAACAGCCAAATTGTGTGTGTACAACAAACTCAACCTTTGTTGTGGTTTGCCACGAAATTCACATATTACAGTGTACCTATTTAAATCGACATTATAAAATCACATAGAAATGTAAGAAACACAAAATCGTTTTCCTTGTGATAACAGCATCAATGTGCTGCAGTTTAGGGTAGTAGTGCATCTACACCAAGGTGTTTCAGCCGTTTCCAGGTGGGCTTGATGTGCCTCATCTTTTACACGTGTCGTAAATCTCCCCCCGTCTCACCTGTGATCGGGATCTCCCTTGTTCGGCCGCAGGACTCTTCCTGTGGATCGTTCGGGTCTTGAATAGGCTCACCCAAGCCTCGTCAGGTTGCAGGACGCGTTCAGAGTTCCGGGAATTTTGTGGTTCCAGGGTATCCAGGATTAGCGATGAACGAGTAAGTAGGGGGGAAATCCAGGAACAGGATAAAAGGCAAGGAAGGAAGTAAGAGGATCAAAGGAAACCAATGTAGAGAGTAAGCCCACGTCGGGTCACTACCGAAGATAGCGTTGAGACGCGCGGACCCGCAGGGGCGTGACCAATTTATAGTACGTGCCACGATGTGAAAGCTAGTGCGTAGCACAGAGCTTGGTACGGCCATGTTGGGAGGAACAAGGAGTACAAGCCCTTCGTGACAATGGCCATGAGGTCCAGAAGGGGCAATTTCTCCGGGTCATGACAGCACGGCCTTCATCAGGACGGGGTTCTGTGCAGTATGACGTCTGTGCTGCAGGGGAAGGGAGACTATAGTCAGGGAAGTATATGAGCATACGTTATTTAACTGATTAAATCACGTGCTGTGTTATTAGTAAATATCAATAGCACACAGTTTACCTATGGGTGAATTAATTTCACAGGCACTGTTTTTGAGATCCACTAGCCCCAAGGGCGGGTCTCTTAGTAATCCTGTTTCAAAAAAACAGAAAACAGGGGGGTAGTTGCGGAATGACTAATCGTAACCCCCTAATGTTATCTCCAAAGAACATGGAGGCACATAAATGGATCGTAAATATAAAAGATCTTACCTCTCACTGGAGGTACCTGTGTCAATTCAGCCTGATCCGATTGGGTATCTTTTAAAGGCCCCGCACGGCAAAACTAAAGGTAAAAAAGGCATTCAATGAAGGATAGCAAGGAAAGTTAATCTTCCCCACAAAACAAAGGGCAAGAAGTATGCCGCGCGGGCGCAGGCTGTGCAGCCTTACCTGTAGCGGCTGCAATGTTGACAGACCGCCTGCCGCGGTAGCGTGCAATGACTCCTCTAACTGCTGAGTCACAGTGGAGTGTGTGGGGGCCTGGCGGCAAAGCGTTAGTAACGCTGTTGCTAGGTCCCTGCAGGCATTTATACGGCAGCCATTTTGGGAATGAATCTCAAGCCGACCAGTGGAGAAAGCGGTGGAAAAAGCTCAATCCAGGGGGCAAAAAAACAAATAAAGCTATTTGTGGTGTGCTCCATACATATGTGCATCCAAAAATGAAATTTAGGTACTGTTGTTGACAGTTGTCATGGCAATCGAACGCGTTGTTTTACAGCAAAAAAGGGGGGAATTATTAGTATCGTGATCTATGCTCTAAAAAATTCTCAAGATCAGATATTTGACCCAAAATGTATTATTCCTCGCTGGTGTGAGTGCCATACTCGTTTCTAAAGCGTGACACAAAAACTTATTTTTTTTTATACATGGTCGCAGTTCCTTCTATAAAGACAATTTGGATGTAAATTTATCTGCACCATTTCTTGTTTTGTAGCATAGGAAATTGATCTTAGTACTTGGGACTAGAGAAGGGTTTTCTTTAAGTTTACCAAAAAAAGAGTTGGTTAAATCATGTCTTTGTGCCTGTCTCCCATGCCTGGCTTACCATAAGGGGTACACTCCTGAACACACCAGAGAAGCTTCAATCAAAAGTTATAATAAAACGCATTTAAAATTATTAATACCCAAAATGAAGGTTTTTGATAACCGTTATGAAGGATCAGTTGGTATGCAGTGGTTTCACTTCCACAATGTCACAATGTTTATTATGGCAATATGATTGCCACAACATGGTAGGTAGATAGATAGATAGATAGATAGATAGATAGATAGATAGATAGACAGACAGACAGATAGATAGGACAAGAGATGGGCAGAATGGGGTGGGCAGGATGAGGGAAAGAGGAATATGGGGGACCCCCTTTTATAGGAGCAAAGACAACGATTATACAGCAACAGTGAAATTAACCCTCCCAAAGAGTCTACTATGCAAATGGTGGCAATGTAGCCACATAGAGCTAAACCAGTTTTTATTTGTATTTATTTGAAGAACGTGGATATCAATTTTGATCAGAAACGTTCTACAACAATAGATTTACAGATGCAGAGGTATCCCTGGAAGTTAACTGATGAAGAGATAGACAATCAGGCTGGCTTTGAATGCGATAGGCAGCAGGTTCTAATGGAGGGGTGATAATAGAGAGAAAGAACGGAAGCGAAAAGAAGTACGAGAGTATGGGGCAGTGAGGTTGAGTGCAGAGGAGAAGTAAAGGGAACAGGATGGTGAGTAGACAAAAGTACAGTCAGTCAGGTACTTGGGACAGCTTTGAACAATAGTAGGAACTTGAGAGGGGAACCTTTGTGTATAGGGAGCACCAGTGTGGTGTTGGTAGGTAGAAATGGGGGCCAGAGGGTCTGAATAAGATGTATAGAATGTGGGTACTGAAGTTGAGTGCGGTGAAGCTGTGGACTCCCTGCTCACTGTGCTCAGAGAGGCACAGCTCCACCTCACTGATGAAGCCCAACAAGGCTGAAACACGTGTATGGCGTTGCTGTTGGTACTCTTGTTCAGAGAGGAATTGCCATAGCATTTTGGTGCTGGACTGCCCATGTGGGCGGGACAAAGACTGATATGCAAATGGATATTTCCCATCTGTGAAAGGTACAGTGATTAAAACGTGTGTGCTGCAAACTCTCATTTCAGAACAGGTTATCATGCCATGTTCTTTCTGGAGAGGAGAGCCCGCTACCTTTTTTGAAACACCAGCCACTAGATGACTGACTTGTGGCTCAATGGGTATTAATGTGTGCGTGCATGGTTGGGGCCTAGCAAGGGGCATTGGAGCATGGACGTTTTCTTAAACATTTTACTGCTATTTTTGAGCAAAGCCAATATGATGCATGTTATTGCTTGCAGGGGGTTTGGGGTGGGGGTTTATAGCACACTAGGGCAGGCAGACTGTATATTATCTTTCTGTGGCATGGCATTTTATACTCACAGAAGAAGCAAAGCCATTATGATGTGTGTTCTTACAAGGGATGGGTAGGAAGACTTGTGCAGTGAGCAAGTAAATGTTTTCTTACTGAGACATTGCATGTTTTGCTTGTCTTAATGGCAAGGTCAACATGATGAGTGTTCTTACATAGTGGGTGAAGGCATGTGTGCAGTCAAACACTGAAATAGTTGCTTACCGCAGCATTGCATGTTTTACTGGCCTTTAGGGCAAAGTCAACATGAAGAGTATTCTGACATGGTGGTAAGAGAGGTGGACAAGCATTTGTGCAGCAGCAGTAACATTTTCTTCTTGCGGCAGATACTGGCATTAAGGGCAAATCCAACAAGAGAATGTTCGTACATGTGGATATTGGCATATACTGACAGAGGCAGCATGGACCTGTTTTCTTATGGTATTATTGCTGTGTGTAATATGACTGGCCACGCACAGAGGTGGCTGGTGCATTTGGGTGTCAGGACTCAGGAGCCAGAAACAGCCGGCTTGTTTCTACACTAGGGGAAAGATTTAAAGTTTGCTCCGAACACATACTTGCATCTTTCACCTAGTGGAGTGCATGGCGTGCCCCTGGAGCCGCATGATCATCTTGTACATTGTGTATGAGTGGTGGACCAGGCCAGCATGCAGTGTGCTTTTGTTGTGAAGCTTGAGGGTGGGGCTTTCAGCATGCCTCACAGCTGGAGGATAGCTCAAGGGCAACATGCTCACCTTGGAAGCAAGACGACACAGAGCAACACAGGTTCGATCCCCGGCTCCACGCTTAGAAACCTCTGGGTACTAAGCGCATTATAAATAACCAATTACAATTACAGTGGAGGGGGTGCTCACATTTTGTTTTATGCTACTGGCACAGCAGGTGTGTTCTTCTCCAATCATATTCAGAAATCATAAGTAATAATACCTGTTATCACAGCTTCAAAGAGGAAGGAATCCTGAAGAATCCAGCATAAAGTGCCATCTATAAATGTGACCTGAATACTACAAGGGCATCAGTTTCAAACTAATGCAGATGATCGACTTCTTCTCCCAATCAATTTCATGCCCACACATTGCCCTTGGTCCGGCTTTGGAAAGAAAGATCAGACTAGCGAAGGCAGATTTGGGACTAGTCCCTTCTCAGAATGTCAGGAGGTCGAGATCGGACCAGGGACGTCCATTAGATGCCAGGCCTAGCCTAAGCTCAGGCTTTGCTAACCAAGTCGTCCAATTCACCTCCAACAAGGGACTTCAGACGCTTCTATTTTAGGTGGGGAATGTTCCCAACTAAATACATCAACAACACTATAGCCTTTACTGAAATGTCTGTTTTCTGACAAGCTCTTTCAACAATAATACCCACACCAAGTCATAAATTACTATCAAAGTACTAAGACTCTGTCTCTGCATCCCCTGGTCTTCCAAATGAGGAACACAGCCAGCCTTCATCCCTCATCAAGATGGTAAGAAGCACTTGTAGAAGGAGGCCTTGACACGGACACTATTGTTGGGCCTCCCATACTGTCTCCAGCAAGAAGGGGACAGGCCCCATCCTCTGCTGCCACACACAGGCACTGGGTCAAGGAATACGAGTGGGCACCTCCCAGTCTGGGATTGGCACATTGCCAACCCCCCACGTAGTTATCCACCTGTTGCCACAATCAAACACTACCTGATATGACGGTAAGTGGCCAGTAGATGGCATGTCAGCGTACAGCAAAATATTTAAATGCATGTACTGTACATTGTTTTCGGTTTACGCCTCATGAAGCAGCTACTTGTGAAAAAATAGCCATCTAGGACATACCTTTTGCATCAATACCAACTTTGCATTGAACGCAGTTTGAGGGTTGCTGTTTTTTACCACCTGCTACCAACTTCCGTTCTCCCCTTCCAGTCCCTCATCTGTTCATGTTGTTCTTACCACTCTTCCTATTTATTCCTTACGTGGCACAATCATTATTGCCTTCCCCTATTTGCCCCCCCCCCTAATTTACCGTTCCCGTTTGTCTTTTACAGTTGGACCTCCCTGGCCCCCTTCCCATCCTCCTACTTCTGTGGTGTCCTCCTTAAACCGAACGTATTTTGAACTGGATGTTTTCACGTTACTCACCAGGCTTTTATCTCCATGTTGGTCTTTCGACTTGATGTTGTGCCAGCAAGGCTCAAGTCCAGGGTACACGCCGGGGGTGTACCCCAGTTTTTTTCAGGCGTCCCCCCCCTCCCTTTTCAGAGGACACCTTGATATGCTCATTTCTGGCGACGCCACGTTCAATTGAAATGTTAATGAGCCCCCCCCCTTATTTTTTTAGGACTTGACCCCTGGCTGGGTGTCAGTCACAGAGAGGTGGGATGACAGCCGGGGAACGGGGGGCGCAGGAGATGTGCCAGCTCGGGCCGTGTTATGTCGTGTGCTAACAGACGAGGACTCAGCAAGGGAAAACATACTGCTTGCATGCATGAGCACAAATGCCTGGATAGTGCACTGTAATGAGGAGAGGCAAGACGGCTCAAGCGACTGGATGCACTTCACACGGCGGTGAAGCAACTGCTTCCTAGCGCTCCGTGGGACAGGGCCTGGAAGGCCGCCTCCCACGCCCGGCCGCAGCTGTAAAAAGAAAACAGGCAGTGCAATGCATTGCAAAGTTGATGTTTTACCTTTACAATTCCTTTAGTGTCGAGAGAGCCCCTTTCCCGTAAACTCCAGGAATTCGACTTCTTATGTTTCATCTGATCGGAATTGAGTGCCCAAGGTTTACTTTCCGCGCAGCTGAACCTGCACAGACCTTGCATGAAGTAATGCTTTAGGCAGCCATGACACTCAACCTTGGTGAGTTGACATCAGTAAGTCGGGGGAGGGGTAGCAAAATTCTGGCCATTATTTAGATTGAGGTGTATTGTTTGGCTAGTGATTTTACAACAAAAAAAAGCCATTACCAATTTGCTCCACACACACAAAAAAGTTTGCTTAACAGTTCTCATACCCTTTTCAAGCAGGTGAATCTTTAAATAGCAGTTCCCAAGCAGTGTTAGCATTTCTCACCTACATGCAGTGCATATATTTTGTTATCACTGGGTAAGCTACTTATCAAATGTTCACCGACTGCTTATTCGTTATCATCTATAAGGACCCTGGTGGGGGAGCCAGACAATCAGGGGCTAGGAACGCAGGCTTTCAACCGCTGGTGAAAGCCTGCTTTACATCCTGCCTGACGGCTGGCTCCCCCCACCGACACCATCTTCCCACAGCCCCGCCCCATTTTATTTTGTGTTATTTCTGTGCCGCCTCCGCTCCTGCAGGCCGCCATGGAAATGGAAAGAGGGTACGTGCAGAGCCCCGCTCCCCTTTCCATGGCGGTCATCTTGGAAAATTATTTTGTTTCGTTCAAGGGGACAGTGCGCGCGTCCCGTTGAACGAGGAAAAATACTTATTTTTGTTTAGCACCCCGGATTACCGCTTTTGCAACACAGGGTACTAATAGCCTTAATCTCCAGTTCCAAAGGCTGGAACGGGGGGTAACAGCCTAGTTTCCGCATTATCCACCCTCTCTTCACTCCGGTCGATAACCTGGGCTGCCGAGCTGTTACCCCCCCTTCCAGCCCTTGGTACAGGGGATTAAAGCTATATTAAAAACAGTTCATGTTCATTACATTTTAAAATGAAACGGTGTTACTAAATGTTTACTTCCTTAGCACTTGGCGAAAAAGTAGCCTATAGGCAGCGTCAAGCAATTGCTTGACAGTTTCGAATTGGCATATAAGGGTGGACTGGCCTATAGGGAACTCTGGAGATTTCCCGGTGGGCCTCTGCACCCTGGGCCTCTTTTGTGTCTGGTAGTTCCAAATTAACTGCTAGGAAAAGCATGGAACTTGATGAAAATGTGTCATATGGGGCCACTTTGAACGTTATACCCCTGCTGATAGAACTCATAAGCATATGTAACTCACACTTTTAGTGTCATATAGAAGATTGTGTTGGTCTTAGTAAATTCTTAAATGAGTATTCTGAATACAGTTTGCTTGCTTAGACAATGATCATTTCAGTTTGACTATAGTGTTAAAAAAACAGCCACTGAATTTCCTCAGGCGCTACCGCAACGCGCATTTTAGACAAATGTGGAGAAAGACAGAACAAATGTGGTGACCTGTGTTACCACATACCCCAAAGCTCATGAGGGCCGAGGAATCTAAACCTAGTTTCTAGGTTAAGCGGTTGTCTAGATGAAGTCTGTGAATGCAAGATTAGAACTTATTACTTTAACTATTTGCCTTACCGTTTTAAGATTGCACAGCCACATTCACTGTAGCTGCACTGCCACCAATGTGATTGTGCTGTGCAAACTGTGTTCCATAATTATGCCCATGGCTCATTTCTGGTGCTCAATGAAAGGGCATTCCATGCTTGCGGTGATTTCCTCAACCCAACGCTTTAGTGCTTAGTAAGTATCCTCTAGGACAACACGCTTGGAATTATTGAAATGTATCGAGACCTCTAATGTCTTATGGGGGACAGGTGTGTGTCTTTGGGACGTCCCCTCTTGATCTCTCACGTCGTCCTCTCCCATTCACACTAAATCTGTACTGTGTTTCTTCAGATCTTGTATTGCTGCAGCTATGTCATTTTCGCATCGCTGTACACTATTTATAACCTTTTGAATTTTGTTTCAATTTTATTTATATTTTGTTGAAAAATAAAAAATGTATTTGTACACCTCTTTCCATTGAAGGTATCAAACGTGTGTGCGTGGAAGTGATCACAATCTTGAACCGACCTTTCTTCAGTTTCACTTACTATAATATTTTGAATAGTTCTCCATGGATCTTGCCGTCTCGTGCACATAGTTAATAAAATGTGTTTTTTAAAGCATCCACTCCTGCCAGTCTGATGTTTCTTTCCGATTAAATTGGATGAGCTTTTCTACGTTATATTAATGATATCCCCTTTTTAATTAAATATTTTCATTCATTTACAAAAACAGAATATTTCACCCAGATTTGATTAGCTACATTTTCAAGCAGACAACTTAATTACTTTTTTTAAAGATACATTCATGACAGATTCCTGAAGTTTCAATGTGCTGTAACAAAGTTGTTGTTATTGCCCATCTAAAGAGCTATCAATCAGAAGTGGCAGGATGAAGGCACATCTTAGAAATAGCAAGAGTCAAACCACGGATTTCAGGTCACACAGAGATCTCTAAAGTGAGCATTTAGCTAGCTGTAGCTGTCTCTATTTTGTAATGGAATTTCTATAAACCGTTTCTAGGACACCCAATTCAGCCTTATACTATTTCTATGATTGTGACAGACTGCCAGCTGGAGAGGGTGTGAAACCCCAGGTTTTTTACTAATTAATATAAATGATGTGGGTAATTCTGTTTCTGAAAGGGTAGTCTACTAATCAAACTCCCTTTTCAAAAAGCTCAATGCCAAAAATATAGTGCATCCATATACCTTTGCTGTGCACCACTCTCCTGACAACTGCAGCAGCTGCTCTTCAGTGGCACCACAGAGCAGGTTCAAAGGTCACATGTGCATTCCTCACAGATGCTATTACCCAAAGGCACTTCAGTCAGAGGTGCCCTTTTAACTTCTGCATGCGTGATTCAGAATATCATAGTTGCTGCCTTTCCAGTCGGGGGGCATGGTAAACTATAAGAATAAGCCATAGCTGGTGATATGGTGACTGACAACAGCACACAATTATCAAAGCCACAGCAACTTGATATCATACATGTGAGGCAAGACCAGCTATGTGAGGGCAATGTGTATTCAAGACATTCCTGGCTGTCTGCACTGCTCCCAATGAGACAAAAGCCAGGATGCTGTCTTAAGGTGACACCTCCCCTGAGGCACGTGAGCTCTCACCAGAAGGTCTCCTGGGAACCCTATATCAAATGGGCACTCACATAACAAAGGCCAGCTTCACACCAGGCTGCTGCACCACAGAGGGTCTTTAAAGACAGCTGGCATGGGAAAGGGGTGGACTAAGAGTAGCCAGAATGAGAAAGGTGGACACGAGAACAGGCTCAACCTCTTTGCTTTTCTGTTGGGGCTCTTTCACTTCCTGTCCTCTCCATTCCATGTAGGACAAGGGACTCTTGATAAGATGCAAGAAGGCAAGGGTCAATTGATACACCACCAGGGATTGGACCTGTTAAAGCAGGTTTGCTTTTGTCCAATCCTCAGAAACATGTTGCCTTTATCAGTAAAGGGTCTCCCACGCCTTCCTTGATTCATCTGTGGACTTTTATGAAAACAAGAATTCAGTGGACCTCTATTAGAGAATGCAGTCCATTCCAAAGCTTGTCAACAGTGAGGTGAAGATATAAGGCAACTCTGTCCCCTAACCCTCCTAAGGGAGCAGTGGGGATGACTGCTGTTTGGGCCAAGGCATGCCCCTCTGCCAGCTGCCCTGGAATCAGGCTCCTCACTGTAGGTGAAGGATACCCTTTGGGTGCCAGCTATACTCACCTGGATTGGGAGTGCCTAACATAAGGACTTGCTGGTTCTGGAGTCCCTGGATACCCCCATCGACCAGGGAAGCCAAGAGCAACTGGAATACCGTGTTATATGCCCTTTGAGCTCACACAGGCCCTGTGGTGATCCTTTTGGCACGCCAAAACTTTGTTCTGATAGCCTGCATCTTCGAACCAGCTCAACACAATTTTCACACCACTACTGCTCTTTGTCTTCTCGACTCCAACGCTGTCTCACCACTGTGGAAGAGTTTGACTCTACTTCTTTGAGGAGAGCATCGAACCAACAGGACCTCACCTTGATATAACTAACACCAATTCAAATTTCTGGAAGCCATCAATGTCATGTGCCAACTTGACCCTACTGTAAGATCGTCAAACTGAGTTTATCGCCTGATCCAAACCTGTTGGGCCCTTATGTCCACACCGCAATGAACACCAACTTGAACTGCGCATAGCCCAGTCTTGACACCGAATGACCGCCTGGATAATCATGACTCGCCACATCTTGAACTTGGTTCGACTGCAAGGAAAGTGCAGAGAAGTCTGTTTCAATGCTTTCAAATCATCCAAGATCAAGAACAAGGTACTGTTAAGGTGCATTTAGCCCCTGATCCAGTGTGGGACCATACTAACTGGTAAGACCCCCTTTCAATCCTTTTTGAAAGATATATCCTTTTTGAATAATAGCATTGCTGCAATTCCTTGCCTGGGCCCACCTGCTCAAGTACAGTATGTGATACATCACAATCTGCAACATCTGTGTTCTTCCTTACAGGGGTGGAATTGTTGCTTGTGTTGTAGATAGTTATTTGAATATTTTATTGCTTAATTAAAAGTCTATATTCTTATATAACCTTGGGTGGGCATTCTTTTTATTTTGGACTGCTGTACTATTGCTCTTTGGGTTGCTACTGTTATCACCTCACCCCCCTCCTTAAAGTAAAGCCTGCCTTTGAGACACATTATCACATAAGGCGAAGGAGGTATACCCGTTGTGCTGGGTTTGTTTAACCTTTATAATTGAGCCCCTCTGGTTTAGTAGTAGTGTGGGGCGGAGTCGGTGGTGTAGCCATTACTCATCCCTGTACTCCTACAGAGCAGTAGTCCTTTTCGGCAAGAGTGATGGGTAGATTTTCTAATTGATCTTTAAAGTTTCTTTGAGGGGGATAATTTTTAAGTACAATCATTTAAAGTGACTATCTGGTGAACAAAGTCACTTTAGGCATCATCAAACAAAAATGATCTTCTGCAATCCGTATGGCTGGTCACTGCTCATCGTGCAGCTATAAGTAGAGAGACTCACTTATTTTCCAACATAGCCGCTTTAAGATCAGCATTACTGTGCATTACTAGATTTTTGGTCCCATCTGTGATTTATTTTGGTTCATTTCATATATCTTTTGTGAGGTACCAATCCAAAAAGTGTCCCTTGCCGTCTGAGGTTGCCTCCACCCATTGTTTTAGGGCTAGTGATGGCGCTGTAGGGCCTTATGCATGGTCAGCAAATATTGTAAAATGTCCTATAACTAACATCTTCTTACATGTTCTGTTAAAGAATAAACATTCTATGAAAAGTCCCCCTCAAAAGCAGCAACCCGCTGTGGTGATCAATAAAACACCACCTATCACACAAGACGGTTGTAGTATTTTACGGAAGTGTATTTTACTTATTAATGCCACAAAAGTGGAATAAGATGGTATCTTTATTGGCGTTGTTTTAATAAACGGTTTTCCATGCCACCTTGCCCAGTTCCTCAAACTCTATTCATGGTATTGAGAGAATAATATCTGGAGAGCACTGAGTTGATAATAATACATGATTTCTTCATGAGCCCAGGTAATATTTTAGATCTTTTATTTTCCTCCTCTTCCTTTACGTACTGTCAGACCTCTATTGAGTTGGATTGGACTGACCACCATTTGTTCCTTTGAATCCTCTTGCATCACGCTGACCAACCAAAAACGGAAGCCGCAATGTCTGGAGACTTCTTCTACATCATTTAATTCATTGGCCCAAACAGATGATCTTGTGTTCTTTTTGCTTCTGCAGCACTGTACCATCATTTTTGGGTGCAACACGCAAAGACCGACATGGTCGTGGTGCAACATGCAAAGACCGACACAGTCGTGGTGACCCTGGTGTGTGCGTGTGGGGGCGGGGGGTTTGACTGCCCTTCATGTACCAATATCTAGAAAGAGAACACTTTCCGTTTGATGTTTCACTTTTCAAAAATACAGCAGTTGTTGTTTCATACCCGGCATTGTCAGACTACACCACCAATGGGTGTGTCCTGTCTGTTGGTTTGTTTAGGTGTTGGTGGATCCTGGGACAAAGAACCGACACATACACTTGCTTTGAACTTTGGTCAAGTGTAAGTGAACTTAAATGTTGGTTTACATGTTCAAACAGAAACGAGTTTGTTAAATAAGTATGACAGTCCTTTTCAAAATGGTATATTCAACAGTTGTTGTAACTAGGACGAAGGAAAATTATCTAACCCTTCGTAAAAGTGCACTTTTGGAAGACAGTGTTGCATCTGTCTCACCTAGTAGACTTTGGTTGTGTTCCATTATTGATGATGGTTGTTTCACATTTATTTATTTATTTGTATGTATAAAGAGCACAAACAGCCCTTGGGCATCGTGGTGGTGTTACAGAAGGCTTACTTAGTTACATAAGTGCTTAACAGAAATGTACATGGTGCCTAACCCTTGTTCCAGGGCGGCAGCAACATAAGAGTGCAAGAAGTCAATCAGGCGGCAGCTACATGGTGCCTAGCCCTATGTTACAGGACAGCAGCAGCTAACAAATGCAAGAAGTCAATTAGGCGGCAGGTACATGGTGCCTAGCCCTATGTTGCAGGGCCGCAACAGCATACAAATGCAAAAGTCAGTTAAATGGGCACTATCAGGCTAGGAGGTAAGGTGAGGGTGGAGGAAGGAGAGGGGTTCATGAGGACAGGGGGAGGACATTGATAGGGAAAGAAGGAGGTGGTGGGGGGCACATTCAGCAACATGGGTGACTAGTGGGGGTGAGGGGCACATTCAGACACGCGGGAGACCAGAGGGAGTGGGGGGCACATTCAGACACACAGGCGACCGGTGGGGGCACATTCAGACGTGCAGGTGACAAGGGAGTTGGAAGGGGCACATTTAGACACACAGCGACTAGGGGTGTGGGGGGGTCATTCAGACACACGGGCAACCAAGGGATGTGGGGGGGTCATTCAGACACACGGGCATACCTTTAGTGGACAGGGAGCAGACAGGGCCCTTAGGATTGGGCCTTTGGAGGAGGGCCGACCAAGCCTGCTGGCATGTAGATTGGCTGCTAAGTGTGTAGCTTCAGCCAATGAGGCCCAAATAGCACCAGGCACTCCGGTGCTAGGTATGCGGGACGCCATATTGGAAAGGCAGCTTGTGGGTCAAAAACACAGGAAAGTAACGAAAATAGCAGGCGCATGCTTAGTTACAGCGTTGTGGTCTTCATATCATCTGCATCAAATAAAATGCTTTTCAACAGGCATTGAGCAAAGAAATAAATCAGTTGAAAGCGCCTAATTGCACATGCCTTCAGGGATCCATGGGGGGGGGGGGGGGCTTACCTTGTGTTTCAAGGTGAAGAGATGGACACCAGGGTCACCCGATGAGAGGGTCAAGGCGCTGAAGGCAGCACACGGCTGCTTCCTAGCAGGAGCGTTACGAAATGATGATGAGAGAGGGATAGTGCATCGGGCCAGTATCGGGCACATCAATGAGTAAACATTTTTTAGACTTACAGATTTTGCATTCCAACACACATGCACAGGGTCAGATTGTGGTGTAACCGATTTTTGCCCAATTCACAATGCATTTTATGACAATTTACATGTATGAATATTGTGATGATCTTTATTGATAAAATTGTTTGAAGTTTGTGTTTTTTGTTATATGTATGTCCAATATTCTAATTAGCCAGCTATGGCGGCTTTGAAAGATATAATGATTAAAGAATAGTTATGTGAAATCATCAGATGAGCCTCATTCCGTCGTTTCAGTATAGCACATGGGCACGTGTAGTGAACATGTGTGCAAACCACA
Source organism: Ambystoma mexicanum (assembly GCF_040938575.1). Taxonomy (NCBI): domain Eukaryota; kingdom Metazoa; phylum Chordata; class Amphibia; order Caudata; family Ambystomatidae; genus Ambystoma; species Ambystoma mexicanum. Next base: position 1,436,872,144 of record NC_090935.1, read on the forward strand.
TTTTTGAGTAACAGCATCCATAAACATAAATCCTGAATTCACCCGTGATCGGCACACTTGCTAAGGTCCCATGTGAATGCGGAGTGGGCAAATCAGCCATTGAGTGGAGATCCAATTGCCTTTGCCAGGTTTTAGGGTAACGGTGAATGGGCAAATGCTCAGTTCCCATGCACAGACATCCTAGGGTTATTATATGTGCAGGATTCATGTTCCAGTCTACTAACCTTTCATCTGCTTGGATCCAGCCCTGGACTTCTCGCTAGTTGTGACCCGTTTGTCTTCAGGGGAGTTTTTATTTTATTTTAGAGAACATACAATTTGCATATTGCCACTAAATCCTAGTAGTAATCTGTGGTTAGATTATGGATTCAAAATCAGCTTTGTATATTGATGCTGGCACTATGTTTTATGCAGGGACATCTGGGACCAATATCAGAGATTCGAACTTGAATGTCCTAGAAGCGCCCACAGTGCACCACATGACATGCATGTCACATGGCGTTCGAGGTAGTGCTATTAACATTAACAAAGGATTTGGGCCCGATTATATATACTCAGTGACATACAAGCTAAGGCGTAGCCTCTTCAGAGAGAGATTAGTGATGTTTTTCATTTAATGAGAGTCTAGCAATTGGATGTTTATTGTGGGCGTTTTGTCATTTCCTCTGATATCATTAGTTATGGTAATTAGTTCCAACTGTGGAACTGGGCTGCACGCGTTGCTTCCTACTGATAGCCTCCCAGTCCACCCCAGAGCCATCTTGGGGGCAGGGGGAGTGCACTTAACCTTATCCCACAGGGAAAGGGGGTGTATATACACACACACATGGTAAGAGCAGAATTAGCCTACGTTGCTAGGATGTAAATGTACTTCCGGAGATGACTGAGCGGGTTGATTTTCAATGCTTGCTTTATAAATTATATGCGGTAATAGTTTAAGCTTTGTATTCCTGTTGTCACGTGTGCTGGTGCACGGCACTGTGTCAGTGTGCTCCCTCCGGTCTACACAGCATGTGTCAGGGATTTCATTGGATCAATATCACCTGCCACACCCCGGCCTGTAAAGGCTAAAAATAAACAGGCTGCAGCCCTTGAAGTAATTAGTCATGTTAGCATGCGGCCCTTTGGGCACAGTGAAGCTGGAGCGTGACTTACTTCTGCTGGGTCCTCTGTGAGGCACGCGCCGCCTCGGCGGCCGCTTTTCTGGCTTCGAACTCTTCCCGTTTGAGCACCTCCCCGCTTCCCCTGTAACCCAGCTCCACCAGCTGGCGGGCCAGCTCTTCATCCTGCAGGAAAGAAAGGAGTGCACTCAATACCACCGAATAACCGAGACGCAAAGCACGTTGGTTTAGCAAAAACAGTTCTGTTAACAGTTACGGCATCTTTCGAGACACAGAAAGCAGGCAAAACTAAATCATGGAAGCCTAGCAGTAAAACAGCTCTCTTACCCCAATACAAAAAAAGCGACTATTCTCTTAATCACACAGTAACTTGATATTCTCTTGCTGTGAATAAGGCAATCATGTGTCCAAGTGACGATAAGAACCGGAAGTAAATGAAGTTTCTCCTCAGAAAAATGATTTCCATTTTGGTATTGTTAATTTATTTAGTGAAGTAATTGACAGAAAGCGCAAAGCGTTGTTTCTGGCGTCCTTTGTGGAATAATGTGTACCAGCGGAAGAATGCCTGGCACGGTTCAATGTCTGGAAGATTCCAATTAAAAGATGAAAGGCTGTAGGCTGAATGTTTGGCCACCAATACAGGATGGAAGCGAACAATCCCACAGGACATAATGGATTTTCTTCGAACTTCATGGGTATATAACTAAGTCGTCTGAATATCAAGACAGCCAATCACCATAATGAGCACAGTCATTGCCATAATGTGTACAATAATCCCCCCACCCCGTAACCATCTGATGTATGCATGCATCCAGGAGCGACTCTCCATTGGTTCGTAAAGCTAGGTTCGAACTCAATAAATGCACAAAATGAAACGAAATATAAAAAGCTGAGCTAATAAGTAAATATCAAGGTTATAGGATAAAACCTAAAAAAAATTCTGGTTTGAACATATTTGGGCCGTGAGGAATGCAAACCTCGACACGTTTTTATGAGCAGCAAAGTAAATGTTGAGGAAGGATATTTACTTATCAGGGTTCTGCAACCTGTGGCTCTCCAGATGTTTGGAATACCAACTCGCATGGCCTCGGGAGGATAGCTCAGGAGCAATGTGCTTGCCTTGGAAGCAAGACAGACATGGAGCAACGCAGGTTCAATCCCCCAATCCCCGGGTCCCCGCTGAGAAACCTCTGGGTATTAAGCACGTTATAAATAACCTATCATATCATAGTATATCATAACATGATCCTTCAACATTGACTATGCTGGGTAGGGCTGTTGGGGGCAGTACTCCAAAACATCTGGAGAGCCAAAGGCTGACTTAGCTTAATGCTCATGATCAAACATTTGGCATTGCAACGCAACACAACACAGTCGGATGCTGTGAATCACCAGCGTTTGCCCAGCAACAGGTGTTTGTAACAGGTAGTGAAATCAAAAGTAATTACGGATCGTCCCAGCTCTTACAGATTGCACATCAGATCAAGGAGTTTGGCTGATGTTATTAAAAAGATCAGAGTCCTTCCACACCCACAGAGCAAACACTGCAAATGCGATGTCTTAAAGAGACTGGGTGTGAAGTGTGTTTTGGAAGCCGTCGATCATTGGGGAAGGACAAGGGGTGAAATGTACCATTGAGTTGCGTGTGTCACAAAGCGGCACGAACAAAACATCCTGAACAACACAAAGAAATGGCACTGGAGGCCTTCCAGCAAAGAAGGTGCTCCCGCCACCCTTCAGTCTCCCTGCCGGCACCGTTTGCAGGTGGTCAGCTGGCCCTGATGCTCCAATAAGAAGGAATACCTCCAAAGCTAGTATGCTCTGCATGACTATCTAATTCCCCAGGTCCTGTGTTTAGTAGCAGGGTTTACTTTCGCACACTTAGCCCATTACCTTTGCTCTCAGTGACGGGTTGGGTAAATTCCTACACTACAGAAGATGGGAGCTTGCTACAATCAGAAAATGGGCCAGTTTGGCCGAAACAATACAATGTACTTCCTGATCTAGAAGAACCTCTTTTCTTAAGTACAAAACTTTAACTCAGACAACAAGGTTCCCTGGTGATCTCCCATGTAAGTAGTCAACAAAGGCACTCATTCCAAGGCAGTTATGGTGACCCTGTGAACTTATTTCATTGGTGGGGTTGTGTCCTCCAGGTCCCTGGTAATTCATGTACTTATGCTGCATCTCTTCCTGGGATGGTAAGAGGGCCTACAGCAATGGTTGGACCAATTGTGCCCTTGCCCCCAGAGGTCTGATAGTCTCTGAAAAGGGCAGGTGTGTAGTTCCCCCTCCTTGACTATAGGTGTCTGGTGTTTAGGTTCTCTGCTTGGGGGTACGTCATTCTGTATATGTTTTTCTCCTGTGAATGTCATAATTTTACGAGGAACGCCTGCAGCCATCTTTGTTCTATGACATCATAAGCCACAGGTCCGTGATTAGTTGGCACATCGAAGCAGTAAAGCCCAAGAAGCTGTCCAATTAGAAAAGAAGTCATCAGAATGAAGTTTCGCTTTAGCTTTTATGGAAAGGACATAAAGCAATATGAATGTGAGACAGCAGACATGAGGTCTAGTCATTTGACCTGCCAAGAGTGGGCAGATTGAGAGTCAAGTAGTTGGAGGTAGTAACATGTGGATAGATAGGCTGAGCAGTGTGAATGCGATATATGGAGCTTGTGAGATGGCAACCTTTCCAAGGACAAGAATACAGTGAGAACTTCACAACAAACATAACCTAACGTGAAAATCCACTTTTGCGCAATTTTGTGGAAACCTGTACGGAGTTTGTGCTAGAATGAGTCAGGGGATTCTGATGTTTGGATGGGGACACTCATTTTTCCTTATTGGAATGAAATATAGCAGACTATTTATACTTGTTGCCTCTAAAAGTTCAGCGGGACATTTTTTCAGCTATCCCTCCCACCTGGGTGTGAAGTCTAGGATGCTTTGGGGCGAGCTAATGGCCTGCTCACTCCCAGACTACTCTGATGCCCTAACCATTTCTCTGGTCTCACTATCCTTGGTCCTGCGGATATAGCGCTCTTCTTGTTCTGACAATTATTAGGAGGTATACCATCCCTGACACACTTGGACAATTTGAAGTGGGCATTGGGCTACATAACTCACTTCACCTACTCTATGAGACTCTTAGTGGCCTCTGGCATCTTTTCTGCACAGATCTCCTACATATTCGCACCTCGTGCTCAGACTCCCAACCTAGTCTTGTATGGTCATATGCAGAAGATGACCCCCTCCTGCTAGCTTGCTTCTAATTGGCCACTGTGGTCTAACCACAATGCATCTTGCCCTTGTCCTCCTGTTCTATTCCTGCTAGGGACTAGGAATAGGAAGGGGGACAATGTGGGGTTCAGATTCAGCCCCAAGACAAAAGTGAACTGCCCTGGCCACGCTGGGCTTAAAAATGCAGAGTATTGAACACATTGCGGACTGGCAGATAAGAGGCCAGCAATTCATTTTCAAACTGCAAAACAGGAAAAAACAGTTTCCTTGGATATAACAGAGAGGCCAGGGGAATAGAAGCCTTCTACAGATTGAAAACCAGAACATTGAATATGAGACTACGCTGCCGAAGGGAATTCAAAGGCACACCGTTGGCTGACAGACAAAAGGGAAGTATTTCACTTGCAACTGCCAAATATCAGAATGCTGTTTTCAGATCAAGAGAAATACAAATACTAAACTGGCCTTGCATTTGAATGACTAGGCCAAAGGCCTAGAACTACTTTCCATTACATGTGACTGATGTCTAATGTGCAGCCTTGCTCACACAGAGCAAAGAATAAAGCGTAACTTTGAAAGAAAACAGTTACCGTGAAAAGGTGTGCATTTGCAGCTTATAACAATGAAAACATGGAAAACGAATCTGCATTGCCAGAGTAATGTGAAGATATATCAGATATATCAGGATGTAAAGATGAACGCTGATGGCTGATGCAAGATATAAAAAAAAGGTATCATGTACGAAGAAATCATAACCTTTACAAACACCTGTTTTATGTGCATGAAGAACTGTCTGTGTTTAGCCCAAAATAGATTTTCTAAGACGATTCACAGGCACAGGACTGCACACCTCCCCTCGATCATCTATCTACCTAAAACATCTTTTTGAAGTCACGGCAGCCCTTGATGGGTTTAACTTTTAAAGATACATGGATTTAAATTCGATGTGTGGCGTGGGCCAAGACATAACTAACAAGTGATTGGTTAAAGAAAATGGCCTTTGAGCATAGAGTTGGAGCTTGCCTCTCTGCTCAGAGATAAGCAACAGATGATCCATTAGCCCTTGGAGAAAGAGTATTAATGGATTAATCACTGATAGAATCAACAAAGAAGCAGATGGTACATATCCCATGCTAAGTGAGGAAACGAAATTTAATGTGCCATTGAAGTTAAGATATCCATATATGTCTAGAAATTGCGATAAGATTAGATGGACAACCATATTTTGTTCATTTTCTCATGAACCATAAGGCTCACCGAAATCATTCATATATCTCTAAAAAAAAAAACTATGGAAAGCCTTATCCAGTTACAACTTGAAATGGGATTTATGACTTCCCAGAAAATGTTATAAAGCAGAGATTTTGGGAGAAGGTTAGTGAAGTATTTAACAGTATGTCAACATTTGTGGCACTGACTTTGTCATTTTTAAAGGCATAACAGAAGAAAAAAATGCAATTTCCCAAGGGTGGAGTTATGAGACCATAGGGAGGATTCCCGTTAACTTCAGGAACCAATCATTGCAAGGAGAGGACAGCAGATATCCAATCTAGATCAAGAGCCAATAGACGCACACATCCTAATTTTCATAATTTGGGTGTGGTGTTGGTTAGATGTTATAAGGTGTTGCACAATGATGTTATAAGGTGTTGCACAATCGGAATCAGAGAGAGAGCTGCCTGAGTTCATCTGAGATGGAACTGCTGAAAAAATTGCTGGAGGAAACCTGGGGACTAAAATCCGGATGGGATCTATACAAGTAGAGGCAAATCAAAAAGGATTCATGCTGTAGGCCATTCTCGACTGAACATGGAAAGGCCTCTAACCAAGTCATGATATTTTTCCCATGAGAATCCAGAAGCCTTGAGGATTGTTCCCTGTGAGATGAAACCCAGAGATATTTTATGTAAGTAAACGTGTCCAACCAAACCAAGTCTTCTAGGGATCTGTTTGATTAATATATTCCCATTATTGATGTGGTGGGCAGACTAAGTAGGCCCTTAGTATTTTTACCATATAATCATTCAATGAACTCCCCCATATCCAACTAACACAGGGTGATTTTGTTGAAATTCGAAATCAACAATATTGCATCCAGTGTGAATAATAAAACAGTCTGTTAAAGTAATTGGGTACTCCTATTTCTCACGGTCAACCCTACAATTCCCTAAAGGGAGGGGTGTATAAAAACGAAATTCTCAACTGTTTACCATTCTTCAGACACTGTCTTAAAGAAGTGGTGTGCTGAATGTAAACGGAATATCTGGGTTTTGTGCTGGGGCAGTAAAGTTACTTGCAAATTAAATAAAGTGAAGTCTGATTGAAAAGCATTCTCTCCACTGAGAGTGGGAAAGTGACTTCTGGCAGAAGAGAGTTTCTTCAGTGCATTCTGGTAAAGGAAGAAGTGTTCTAGATATATAAAAGTGTTTTATTTTTAAAAGCCTGTTGTGCTCCAACACTGCTAGCATTTCCAAGTGTGTAGGGAGATTTAAAAGACTGTGTGCTGTATGTGTGAAATTGCATTTGCAATAGGAAAGTGTTGCATATCATTTAAACTACATGTAAAGTATAGTACCAAGTGTATGATCCGGTCCGTTTCAAGGTGCTACATGTTATTAAAAGTGAACCCTATGCAAAGTTTTCGCACTGTACATGTTCTTGGGTTAAAGAGTCTGTGCTGTGATCAGTGTTATCCTGAACCAACCAGTGTTTTCAATTTGGGTGAAAAAAAGAACTGGTAGTAAAGAAAAGTATTTCGGCCATGGAGAGAGGTGGCATGATCTGCGATTCTGTACAAATATTAATGTTTCTATCCATTAATAAATCTGTATTCTTTCTATATGCTGGCCTGGTTCTTAGCTTACCTATTGCTAAACAGTGTGGGATCTGTGTGGTTCTATATGAATCACAGGCAGGGCTAGATTGAACAGAAAGGGAATAGTGCAGTGGCACTTTTGATTGGGGAGGGAAAGGATTCCCTGTATTGATTGTTGCTGCAAACATATCTCCAACAACAAGAAAGAGGTGGGTACTGGGAAGAGGGGTAGCGCTAGAAAGAATTTCCAAGACATCGACATTGAATGAGGGACTAAGTCAAGGAAGAGGAACAAGGGTGCGGGATGAGGAAAGAAAGAGGAAATAGAGCAGGGATGTGAAACAAGCTGAAGAAGAGATACAAGAACTAGGAAGAAAGAAAAAGGTGAGAAAGAAGGTTAGGACTAGCATATGGAAGGGCTAAAAAGAAGGATAAGGACAAGAGGCTGTGACAAGACAGAAGGAATGGGTCAAGGAAGATGGTGTGATGAATCTAGAGAATTTGCCTCTTCTCCGCAAGGGGAGGGCATCCCCTTTGGGACTAGGGAGGTGAGCCCGCTATGCTTAACACTCCCAACGGACAATGCAAGCAGGATCCTACTGGGACGACTCCATTTTGGTGAACAAGCAATCCCCTGAAAGGGTTTTGTTTCACTCTCCCTCATGTGAACAGTCCCATATGTTTGTTGGCTATATGGGGAATGAGCAGTATGATTGTACCTATGATTCTTTAGAAAGGACTGATGCGGATTCTGACACCACTGTCCGACAATCATTTCAAGAAGCAGAGTGAAGGGAACATACAATCTTGTTTCAGCTTGAACTTTAAAGCCAACACAAGAGCAATATCAGAGGAGAAGGAACAGGAAGACTAAGTCCTGGGAAGCGAGCAGTGAGAGAAGATGTCCACCTGAATGGCAGAGTCAAGCAGCAGGCCAACGCAGAAGGCATCAGGTGCGGAGGAACAGAATGGCCTGCAGAACACTGCTAGCTACAAACGGGTCAGGAGCCAGTCTGGTTCGACCAAATGAACAGAGCCACAACATGCAAACCGCCCCCAAACCAGCAAGGAGAGAGGCGACGGGGAGCTTGATGCGCAAGACCGACGTGGCAAGAGCAGGAAGAAGCTAGCCCACGGAAACCAAAGAGAGCACATCCTCCAAAGAACACTTCTATGACACAGAAGGTACAAGTAAGTTCCTGGGGGCAGGGAAGAGGGTGGAAAGATACAATATCCTACAACATGGTGAGTAATCCAAGAACGCTTGGCCGAGTGAAGGCCAGATGACCCCAGATGGGGTGAAAGATACCATAGGGGTGATCCGAGCCATTAAAAGTGTGTCAGTAGCTGCCTTTGCCTCAACCTACTCTCCTCCTGCTACTCATGCAGCTGACTCCCACCCTGATACAACCCTCTCTAACATTCACTGTTCCATCTCCAACACGCTTGACATTCTTGCCCCGGTCATGAGGGTCCGACTGAAGCTTGCCAAAAAGTGAAATTCTTGGTACGACTCTGATCTGGCTGCCCTTAAACGCAAGTAGAGAGCAGCGGAACAGAAATGGGGATCTTCAGGTGCACCCTCTGACAAACTGGCCTTCTGCCTTCTTGAAAGGCAATATAGACTCTGCATCCGCTCCAAGAAAAGAGTCTACATTCAAGCCAGCAGCTCCACGGCATCTAACAAAACGGCCGCACTTTTCAAAGTCTGAAAAGAACTGGCCAATCCTACTACAGCCGCATACTCTACTGCACCCACCCAGGCCCTTTGCTTGGGCCTGGCCGCTCATGTCACCACCAAAACACAGGACATCCTGTCCTTTCTCTCTCTTCTGCTCCCCCTTCTGCACCAACATTTCTTGAGCCCCCTTTGGTCACCCCGACCCCTCACCCTCTTCTCTGCTCCCTCTCCCATCACACCTGATGAGGTCTCTAGACATGTCCAGTCTTTATTATTATTATTTATTATTTATCATAGCCTCTTCCAAACAGGTGGACCCCTGCCCCTCCAAAACCATCAAGGACAACATTGACACTCTTGCTCCAGCCCAGCCTTGGCCGACCTCTGCACCCCCTCTTTCACCACTGGAGTTTTCCCCTCTCATCTCAAGCACTCTCTTGTACACCCTCTGCTCAAAAGACCCTCTGCCAACCAGTCTATTCCGGCAAACTACCACCCGATCGCCATGACCCCTTTCCAGGGAAAAGTCCTGGAGAAGCTGCCTGTCATTCAACTTACCTTCCACACTGAATCACTGAATCTGTTGGTTGCCTCCATGACCATCAGTCTGGCTTTAGAGCATCCAGAGGCACAGAAACTGCTCTTCTGAACACCTGTGAAGACCTGCTCTCAAATCGTGACTCCAACTCTCCCTCTGTCCTTATTCTTCTTGACCCCACTCTGCTTTCGATATGGTAATCCACAACATCCTTATCACCTGTCTCCGTGATACCGTGGCCATTACAGGTCAGGCGCTGGTATAAGCTCACCTCCTTTCTCTCTGACCGACCCTCCCAGGTGGAACATGGGTCCTTTCTCTCCTCTATCACTCTTTATTTGTGGTGTCCCCCAGGGATCTAACCTATTCCCCTGGTTCTTCAATATCTACATGGCCCCCTTGGCCCACAGCATCTAACTTTCAGTGTTATGTGGACAACACGCAGCTCTCGTTCAGGGTACCCTCAGCCTCCTTCTCCTCCTCGTTCATCCCTGAGTGACTGTCCGTAATTCAGTCTTGGTGTACTGCTAACAATCTCTGCCTGAATGCCAGTAAGACAGAGATCATCCTCATTGGGATCCCTGCTCCTGCTTTCCCACTTTCACACTGGCTAGCCTCCCTTGGCCCTGCACCCTCACCTACCAATGAGGCAGGAAATCTAGGGGTCACTCCACTCTCTCCTTCTCTTCTCACATCAGACATCTCCAAAAAGTCCCACTACCAACTACACCTCCTCCGAGGTATTCTACCTTTTCTAACTCAAGAGCACTGGTTCACTCCAGGCTGGACTATTGAAACAGCCTCTTTCTCAATCTTCCTACTTCCACTCTCCGTCCTCTACAACTCATCCAAAACAGAACCGCAATACTTATCTTTGGCCTCAAGCCCAGGGGCTACATCTCTCTGGTGCCGAAATTCCTCCACTGGCTCCCGATGGTTTTAAGGATCAAGCTCAAGACCCTCTGCATAATCCACAAGGCTTTCTGGGGCCAGGGCCCTCATCATCTACAATGCTCTCTTCCTAAATACTCTCCCTCTAGAGTCCTCTGCCCGTCCTCTTCCAACTCTCTGCGGGTGAGCCGCTTTCGCAAACAGGGATTTGGGGGTAGATCCTTACCGTCTGCAGGTGCTTCCCTCTGGAACAGCCTCCTTGCCTCTCTCCCTCTTGAGCTGGAGCACCTTAAGTTCCGGAAACTCCTCAAGACCATCCTCTTCTCTTCCTTCTCTCTCCCTCTCCCGTGCTAACCTCTGTTCTTTTTCTCTCCACCCTCCTTAACTCTGTTCAGTTTTGCTGACTGGTTGCCTGGTTCACCTCCAGACCCTTACAGGCCCCTGGCTCCCCGCCAGTCTTTTGCACTTGCCTTCAGGCCGCTGCACTATGTTCAGCATTATTTCACTTTCAGCTTACGCCCCATTAGCTGGGGAAATCCTCTCTGCACTTAAGCCTGGGCCCTGCTGGCTTGGACGTTTCTATCCCCCCATCCCCCAGCCACTGTTCCTTGCACCTCCGCCTGTATGTATGCATGGCCTAAATGTACTAGGACTAGTAAGTTAGTCTACCCCCGCCCCTTTTTGTCCCCCCCACCCCAAGCTTGGTCGCAACTGTAACACTTCATGCACTTACACTAGGAGAAATGCAGCCAGGCCTAGTGTGCTAGTTTTTCTGTTTAGATCATTTGGAAACTTCAAGGCCTAAGAATGATTACTGTATTCCCTTGTGCCCTGCCCGCTTTGAAACACTCCACCTGTGTATAAGCGCTGTATAAATAAACAATTACAATTACATACCCCGCAGCAGGGTTAGCAAGCCGAGAATCCTTGGTCGAGTGAAGGTCAGACGACACCAAGAATGGCTGAAGATACCATATCCCAACAAGCTGAACAACTAGGAAGCCCTGTGCCAGGCGAAAGGCAAACCAACCATAGACGGTTGTTCTAGAAAATGAAAGAGACAAAAAAAGCATTCCTACAACATTGAGCTATACAGCGAGGCACAAGACCTGGAAATATATAGATGGACAATTGGGTGGGAGTTAGAAGTCAACCACTGGTCCAGACTTGAGGAAGAAATGCATTAGAGACCTATTCTGGTCAACTTTATGTTAGTTTGTGTTATTAGCAGTTGGGCCAGTGCTCAGGTTAGATTAGGCTTTTGAGACAGAGGACAATCATAGGTTTGTAAGACTGACAGACGTGCACCATTTATTCTTCTTTTATTTTTCTAGATAGGGCCAAGACCCACCTTAGAGGTAGGGACAGAATAGTTCTTCCATTTGATTTAAATAAAAGTCACTCTGTAGCAATGACATCTTGTCCTCCTCCTGAGTCTGATTTACCACAAGGGGCTAGGATGAGGAAGAAGAAAAGGCACTAGGACTAGCAGGTAAGACTAAGAGGCAATAAGAGAATGGATAAGGATGAGAAACTAGGAAGAGGGACAGGGTTTAGAAAGTTGGATAAGTAGAAGCGACTAGTCCTATGAGGAGGGACTAGGATGAGAAAGGGGACTAGGACAAGGAGGAGAGACTGGGACTAGGAAGAAGGATGACGAGAAGCAAGGAGGAGAGATGAGGGAAAGGACGAGGGAAGAGGAAGAGCGAATATGATAAGCACGTGAAGAAGGGAATAGGACAAATAAATTGAAGAGGAAATAGGATAATAAAGAGAAAGAAGGAAGAGGGATGAGGAAGACAAAATAGAGGGACAAGGAAGACAAAGAAGAGGTACAGGCACTAGGAAGAAGCAAAAGGATGAGGAAGAAGGGCAGGGACTAAAATTAGTAAGCAGTATGAGAAAAATGGACCGTCATACGGAAGCAGATCTAGAACAAGGAAGAGGGACTAGGAAGACTAGGACAAGGGACTAGGATGTGGACAATGAAGAGGGAAGTGGGAGAGAAATAAATACTAGGAAGACTAGGAGGAGGGATGGGACTAGTAAGAAGGACTCAGATGAGGAAGAGGTACAAGGCAAGATCAAGGAAGATGAATAATGGCTACGTGAGGAAAAAGAAGGTGGACTAGGACAAGGAAGAACGAATAATGAAAAGAGATATGATAACAAAACTAGGAAGGGGGACAAGGGACTAGACCAAGGAAAAAGGTCTAGGGAAGGAAAGGGGGACTAGGATGATGAAGGACTAGGACACGGAAATGGGACTAGAACAAGGAAGAGTGAGGCGAACTAGGAAGAGGACGGGGAAAGAGGAACAAAGACACCGGAAGAGGAAAAGAAAGGGAGGCAGAAGAGCAAATAGGACAGGGACGAGGAAGAAGTTGAAAAGGATGTACAGGGACTAGGAAGAAGGAAGACAATTTAGAAGAGGCACTGTGGCTAGGTTGTGGAAGCTGGACAAGGAAGAGATAATAGGACAAGGGACTGGAACAAGCAAGGAAAAGGGACTGGGATGAGGAGGAAGAAGAAGAGAGATAGGGATTAGGAAGGAGGACAAGGGCCATGGCCTAGGGCAATGACAAAAGACTCGGGTAATGAAAAGGGACTATGAGGAAGGATTAATTCAAGGAAGAATGGCTGGGACTAGGAAGGAAGAGGAACAAGGAAGAAAGACAAGGAAAAGGAAAAGGGAATAGGATAAGGAAGTTGAAGAGGGAATAGGCGAGGTAAATTGAAGAGGAACTGGGATAATGAAGAGGGACAAGAACGATAAAAAAGAGCAGAGTCGTAGATATGGTAGGGCCGGAGCGGGCAAGGTCCACCCTAAATCTGTAAATTATGTTATTTTTTCTCTTTATTGTTATAGCTGAATTAATCAACCTTTCAATAAATACATTATTTAATACTCAATCAAAAACAATGACATTTCACTGTCTAAATAATTGATCAAATGAATTTACATTTAGTACTACAATATAAAATCAGATGAGATTAAAAAGAGATCAAACATTCAAACACACAAAATTTATTTTCAGTGACAATAAAAACTCCAAGGAGACCAAAACACTATCCCCTGAAAAACACAGTTCCCATAATCGGTGCGGGGATAAATTAATAAAATCTTTAAACAGATGCTGTAGGTACAACCTTCGCTGGGCCAGAAGATTTTCACAGCTCACCAGCAATTGCTTCCAACGCTCTATATTGTTCATGTCTTTACAAAACCGGCAGATCCTCTCTTTCTGGGGTGTCCTCAACCTCGTACCCAAAACCTCCCTAGCTGGCCAAAGATTTAGGTGAAATCTCAGAAACAAGGCCCAGTGTTTGGCTGAGGGAACAATCAGATAAGGTGAAGGCTGATTAAAAGATTTTAACTTAAAATTCCCCTTTTTAAAAAAGAGTCATACTAAAATGTTTGCTCCCAAGTCAGTCGCCAATCATACTGCCAAAATATAAGCTTGGCTTGGCTCCATCAGTATTGGCCAAAAGAAGGTCTACTGAGATATCAGCCTCAGCCATAGTCGAGAGACATCTGCGTTTCCACTCACGTAGAAGTATATCGTGATCTGAGCCAAGTAGTGAGGAGATTGCAGTCAGTACCAAATTGTGTGAACCTTCAGATAGCATACATTTTCTGTAAAAGGCCATGTTACGCTATGCACAAATAATATGCAAGGGTAGGAGCCGCAATTCAAATTGTATGACTTGTATGGGAAAACTAGATGGCAGACTCAGTACCTTCTTCCAAAAAATGCCCTCCAACCTGCTTCAAGACAGGGCCATGTCAGATAGTTTACATTCAGCTCCGTACATCAGCATGGGAACAACCTTTCGCTTATAAAAGTTGAGGACTGGGCTAAAAGAGAATTTCCCATATTTTCTATGAATTATTAAGGCCTGAGAAGCAGCTGAGGTCGCCTTGTGTCGCAAAACCCGTACATGTGGCTCATCGTCCGTTCTGCTGTTCATGTTCATAGCCAGGTATCGATACTCGTTTAACCCCTCCAAGGGACAACTATTTAAGAGCCACCTAAATGAGCCTGTCTTAACTACCCCTTTGCCTCTGAAAACGAAAATCTTAGACTTCTCAACGTTAATAATTAGATGGTTCTCGGCAACATATTTTTTAAGAGCCAGTAACAAGTTTTGGAGGTCTCTTGGAGACTTTTCAAGTGTCATAAGATCGTCCAAATACAAGAGCCAGGGAAGGGGAACACATCCCAACTTCAGCAGAAATGGGGAACTAGTAGACAAGTGCAAACCAATATCTGCAATCAAATAATTTTAAAAAGCAGGGGCCAAAATACACCCCTGCTTCAGACCCTGTGCAGTGGGTATGTGAACGGAGAGCAAACTTTCAGTATTTAAGCAGACTTGCAAAGAACTACCGGTATACAACTGGACGATGAATGACCGAACATGGGAGGGACACAAGACTGCCTTCATCTTCCTCCAAAGCAGCTTGATCGTGACCGAATCAAAAGGCACTTTGAAGTCTATAAAGGCAAGGTATATAGGCTGGCCTGAACAGCTTGCTTGCTTTTTAATAAGGGACAACGCCAGGAGTTTTACAGATGTACCAAGACCGTGGACAAAATCCAACTGATATGGATCTGCTAAGTTTTGTTGATTGATCCACTGAATAAAATCTCGAAGGGGCAGCTGTGTAAAAATCTTCCCTGAAGCATCCAACAGGGCTATTAGGTGATAATTGCCCAGCAACTCTCGATCTCCTTTCTTAAAAATTGGGACAATAAGGAACCTATTCCATGAGCTGGGAATTAGATTAGCCTTTATCACGTGATCAAAATGTGTGAGGAAGTATCATCGGCCATTGATCAGGATTTTCCTTCAACATATAATTAATTAGTCAGGCCATCTGGCCCAGGCACCCTGGTGGTTGTCAACTTGTGAATCAGATGAATAATATAATCTTTCTCAAGGCAAAGCTGAATTAGGGCTAACGTTTGAGATGGAGTCATTATCAGGATATGAGCTTGGAGACTCATACAAACTCTTGAAATATTGAACCCATAGACCTTCCGGAATAGGATTGATGTGAAGCGATAAGTTGAGTATCCGACATTGCTTTATTAAGGAGATCCCAAATTTGGGCAGAATTTTTAGAGGCCAATGTTTGCAACATCAGCTTCTCATCATACTGATGCATTTTTGCGTGATGAGCCTTTAGCAAATTCTTATAGCCCAACTTTAGTTTATTAGCACGAATAGCACCAGCCACCGGATCTAATACAAAGGTATCTCCGATTTCCCTCCGGAGTTTAGTTTTTTTCTTCTTCACCACCATGTCAAATGCATGCATATGTTTATAGAGTGGTCTATTAGTTACTCCACCATGTTGTTAAAATATGCTTGAAGCTTCCACATAGCGACCTTCCGACTTAGCGATGTCAAGGCCAAGCAGGTAGTTCTCATCAGACATATTTCCCAGTTGCATAAGCTTGTTAGGAGGTCCATTTAAACCTATTCCTCCCACCCGAGAACTTCAGATCAATACCATAGTGGCCCGGTGTAGTAGGTGAGCAGGGCAAATGCCAATGCAAAGCCAACACAGTATGGTCACTATTCTTCTGTGGGTGAATTTCAAAATGCTTCATTGAGTCCAAGGAAGTGCAATGAATAAATATATAATCAATAATCGAGGACTGCCTTCTCTCCCCCAGGTATACCTCGGCGGGATGTCACAGTGAAGCGCACCATTAAGCATGACAAAACCTCTGTCATCCATTAAAATAACTTTTTATAACAAATGATCAGGGCAAGCCCGGAACCAAAAAGACCCCAAAACGACGTAATGATAAGTATAACAAACAATACATGTTATATTCCTACATGTCAGCGATTACCACAGGTAAGTGAACCCAAAAACATTCACAACAATAGGCATACACACAAATGCCTAATCTTAGTGACCATTAGTACATAAGTGGTACCTTCTTTGTAATTTAATAAGTCTTTCTTTAGTTTCAATACCTTTTTATCTACTGTTATTTGTTTGAACATCCCGATCTCTTCCCGAGTTCTATTTTTTTCAGGAGAAAGGGGAAGAGGAACTGAGTCAAGCAAGAGAGTGTACGGGACAAGGAAGAAAGACTAGGAAGAAGAAGAGGAAGGGAAACTAGGACTGTGACTCAGGGTCCACAAATACACAGCACTGTAGTTTTGTTTCGATTATTCCTACACAGACACATGCTGGCAGAAGAAAGCACAGTGAACAGCAGGACACAAAAAACATTACAAACTGTGATGCTGCAACTGCATTGCTAGTTTCCATGCCAGTCAAATATTCTGCATCTCAACAAAGTTTTTTTTCCTTATCGTTCCTTGCCGTACAATTGTTTTTTCCTCAAAGAAACGCTACATCTATGTGCCAAAACCAGTGGTCAAAGCGGTTGGGAGCGGTGCTCCTCTACTTAGATTTTTTTAAGTTTGACTGCTCATGTACTTTTATTTCGAAAAGAAACCGTTCAGGAATGGTTTCGTTTTAAAATAAAAGTGTAGGAAGAAGTTGAATCTGAACGTCCCCTTAAACAGCAGGTGTGCTTGTTTGGGGGTTTGGATTGAGAGTGGGTGCAGCGATGGGATTTGTGGAGAGTGGGGGCAGACCAGCAGGGAACGTAGTTCCACTACTTATTTTTGTACACTTCGACCACTGGCCAAAACCGCTCAAGGGGCTTGGCACCCCATTGGCCAGTGAATAACAATGTCTGTTTTGCAAAGTGACTTGGCAGTAGAGCTTTACAAGTCAACATTGTGAGAGGTGCTAGAGCCAGCTTTGGATCTGCACATCCTTTCGTTATAGCTAACCCAATGGGTGCAAAAGGACATTGTTTATGGGGTGGTTAGTCAGAAAACCTGAATTGTTACATGCTCTCCAATTAGAACCACTGCCGTGACTCATTTGCAGTATCCATAAGGTGGTCCCGGGCTTGAAAGTCATAAAAATATCAGGAACATAAACCATACTGTTTTTACTAACAGGGTAACTGAATAACCTATGCTGCATTCAGAAAGAAAAAGAAACAACGTGCCAGCTCCCACCGCTGAATACAAATAAATTAAGCTCTGTTCCTTCTACTCGATTTACTGAAGGCAGAGGGTGCCGGGCTGAGGCGGAGTGGTGGGGCCACATCACCAACAAAGCTGTCCAAGCTCCACCTTTAAATTGGCCACCGCTCTTAGGTTTGGGGGAATGAGGCAGACTCCTCCCTCCACTATCTATTTGGTCTCACTGTGTGATTTTTGGCATATCACATTTACCTGTCATTTGTTCCTTTTAAATCATATGAATTCATCCAGGTTCTTTTCTAGACCCAATGTGTTTTGGAGAACTATGGCTAGAAACAGCAGCATTCCAGTGTTGCATTTCACTCACCCACCGTAGTATTCATTATGTAAGGGTTCCCAACACGGACTCAACTAATTGCTCACAATGTATTTCTTTTTATTTATTTCTTTTTACATTTATTAAGTACACAAAACCCTCAGGCATCACAGCGCTGTTACAACCAGTTACACTCAAATATGGTCAAAAGGCAGGTGCAGATGGCTAGGGTGAGATAAAGTCTGGATGCTTAGTGAAAAAGCCAAGTTGGCAGTGCCTTTCTGAAGGAGTGCGGCAGGAGGGAGTTCCATTAGTCAGCAGCCACTGATGAGAAGCTAGCGCCCCCCACTCCTTACCCTTTTGTAGCTGGGTGGGATCAGCCTGTGGGTGTATGCCCTTCTGACAGGTCTGGTGGGGCATAATGAGATTTGCATTTGTGGGTGATACAGTCACGCGTAGTATACGATAGGCTTTTACTCAAACGTCCACTAGGGGAGCGTGCAGATGAAGAACACGCTGATATTTCTCCAGGATAAATGCCACGAAAAGAAATATTACTCCAGATATTGTTAAGTTAATAAGATTCTAAGCTGCACCTTCTATGTTCATTAATGATCTCTTTGTTATTAAATGACATTGGAATTGTGTTGCGATGAAACAGCATATGCAAATATGCACACCTTTATTTAGGAGATATCTTCACAGCGTGTTTTGGGATTTTGTTTACTGGATTTATATATGGTGATGGAGGAGGCTCTTTCCTATCATTGGGAACAAAGTTGGGGAGAGAAGCTCATTTGAAGAATCAATGATTTGTACTTATTTTATTGAACCTTTTATTTTTGTTGGCAGAGGTTTACAACAGACACACGTTAAAGCGCATGATGCATAGAGCAAATACATGAACAGCAGTGCATTAACCACAAACACAATGGAATAGTGCGTGGGGAAAAAATCAGAGTATAATGGTTCATAATGTGCAAGCATTTTCCAATGGGGCCGGAGACGAGCCACTCTCAGATGCCCCCCTCCTCTTGATTGTTGAGGTAGCTATTGAATAAGGTCCATATGTTCTTTGGGCGGGAATTGAGTAGGGAGCATAGCGAGGTATTCTTCTTCACAATTTCGAGGCCATGTAAGCAAGCTCAACCATTTCTGAAATGATGGGGGGGGGCTTTTCCAGCTATTAAGTATACATTTCTTAGCTACCATGCAGCTTACATTGAGGAATTTAGCCATGCGTTTGATATTGTCTGTTTTCCACACCCCAAACAGGATCCCCAATGGATCAGGGTCAATTGTAGTGTCAATTACCTCAGCAAGTGTCTCTAGGATTCTTCCCCAGAATTCCCCCAATACATGGCAAGTTTATAACATATGCAGATGATCTGCTTTCTCTGCCTTGCAGCGGGGACAGGAATGTGTGGTGGTGTGGGCAAACTTAGAGATCCTGTGTGGGGTGTAGTACAACCTGTTCAGTAGTTTATACTGCATGGCACGATACCAGAAGCTAAGGGAAACCTTTTGAGTATGTAAGCACATTTTCTCCCGCACCTGGTCAGAGATCTCCAGGCCCAGTTCCTCTGCCCATTCACCGCGTGCCCCGAGAGCCTGGGTCGGGTGGTCCCCTGTGATATCTTATATAAAGAGGAGACGACGACGCGGGTGCCGTCCGAATTGGCAATGTATGCGATTGCCGGGGTGTCAGGGGGTTCATTAGTGAAGGACGGCCACGTAGCGTGGAATGCAGCCCGGAGCCTGTAATGTTGCAGGACCTCTAAAGCAGACCCAGAATGTCCCGGCTTCCATGTCTGAGGGTCAATGAAGCTGCCATCGGGATAAAAGTCTGCCAATGCCTGGTAGCCCAGAGCCCCCCAGTGCAAAGCTAGAGCTGTGTCGTGTGTTGGCTCCAGTCCAGGGAAGGCACACACGGGGAGCCATTCATAATATGGAGGGGATTCGGCTGATGGATGTAGCAGTTGATTCCAGGCACGCAGGGTAGTGCCGGCTGGATCGATGGGAGAGTCGGGTACATAGTGCTGGTGTAGTATGAGGGACTTTATGTTGACTCCAGCTGCTGCCAGGATTTCCAGTTTAACATGTGGGTGGGTTGGAGAGCCGGGGTACCAGTGAGTGGCATGTTGAGCCTGAGCCGCTGTCCTATAGAATATTAGGTCGGCAGCAGTGAACCCCCCTTGTTTGTATGGGAGAGTCATATCAGCCCATTTCTTGCGCACTGCACTGGAGTGCCACAGGAACTGTGCACATGATTTATGTAGTTTTGTAAAGTATCTCCTCCGGGCCATATGGGCATGTTGCTGAAGGTGTAGAGCAACTTTGGAAGTAGGACTATCTTGATGAGGGAGAGCCTCCCGGCCAACGACAATGGGAGAGAACGCCACCGCGCCATTTTTGTCTCAGCTAGTTGTGCTGCGGCCAGATAGTTATCTGTGAGCAGGGTGGGCTTAGTTAAAGACAGGGCGTTGCTAGGGGGGGGGCAAAGGGGGCTATAGCCCCTGATCTTTTGGTTGTTGCCCCGGATAGAATCTCAGGAGCTACAGCCAAAAGACTAGCTAGCTCCCAGTCCCAACAGTTCTGACAACAGCATAGCCCTGGGTCTTTTCCAGACCTAGCAACTCCCCTGGTTAAAGATACCTGGACTCCCAAATATCTGATTCCACTGGGGGACCAGCGGAGAGGATATTCAGTGGCTTGTTGTTGGGTGGAGTTAGTGAGCGGAAAAATCTGGGATTTAGAATAATTTATTGTGAATCCTGAGAGGGTGTCTATGCGTGTGATGTCTCATAGTATGGGGTTAAGATGAGTGGTAGGGTCCCTAATGTACAGTAATACATCATCTGCATAAAGGGATATGATTTTGGGGGTATCTTTTAGTCTTATCCCCCTGTGGGAATGGCGTGGTCCACCATTGGCTCTATTGCTAGAGCAAAGAGGATCGGGGAGAAGGGGCAGCCCTGTCGGGTGCCACTGAAGAGTGTAAACAGAGTGGATGTCAAGGAGTTAACCCGACGCCTCGCCACAGGGGAGGTGTATAATAATTTAATGTATCCGATCATATTGGGGCCAATGCCCATTGTTTCTTGTTTCCAACACCAGCCACATATACTTCCATGAGACAATATCGAACGCTTTCTGAGCGTCGAGTGTGACCGCGTGCGCGTCCTGGTCAATACGGGACATCACATCAAATAGCCACCTGATGTTATGGGAAGTGGACCTCCCCGGTGCAAAGCCTGCTTGGTCTTCATGGACCAGATGCGTCATGAACGGGAGGAAACGGTTTGCTATCACCGTGGCGAAAATCTTAGTGTCTAGGTTCATAAGAGAGAGTGGTCTATATGACCCACATTCATCGTCGGGCTTGCCAGGCTTGAGCAATACCGTTTTCAAGAACTAATGTCATCTTGGGTTCCCATACTAGCAGGACCTGTGCACTGTAGGAACTTCGTGCATCTGGCCCTGCTGTATCCTCAATACGTCACAGTGGCTCCACTGCTTCAACCGCGAGCCTGTCTGTCTCATGTTAGGCAATCAGGCAGCAAACTGCTTGAGTTTTGTGTATTCCTACTATCAATTCACCTGTATTATAATCTCCCACAGT
Source organism: Ambystoma mexicanum (assembly GCF_040938575.1). NCBI lineage: Eukaryota > Metazoa > Chordata > Amphibia > Caudata > Ambystomatidae > Ambystoma > Ambystoma mexicanum. The sequence goes on from NC_090935.1 coordinate 1,436,893,402, forward strand.
CTAAACGTTGGTTTGCTCATTTAAGTAGCATTATGTGTTTTAGGGGTATTTGTGTTTTAGGGGTATTTGTGTTTTAGGGGTATTTCCTACCACAAAGAAGACTGTATTAGATCTTTTTGGAATGTCAAGAAGCAAAGTGGGGCTCAGTAAAACAAAGACCAACGTGGCATTTAATTGGGTTTTATTTGAGAAGTAGCAACAGTAAAAAAGATTCAACTCAAATAACTGGATGGTTTCTCTTTGGGTTGAAACAAGGGATAGACAAAAAAAGGATTGCTTCTCCTCTGGCTGAAACAGGTAAGCAAACAAGAGGCCAACAAAATAGCACAGAGGCTTCTCCATGGATGCAATAAATAAACTAAAATGTTAGTATCAGATTTAACAGTCTCAAGGTCTGGGTCCCCCTGCCTGGCAATCCATGGGGATGAATCACTCGCAGTGTGTGGGGTTTTAAGTGGCCTAAATACTTCTTTCCCACGTCTGCTGATTTTCGTCACTTCCAGGTCTCAGTCTGATCTTTGGCAAGTTAGCTGAGATATTGGAGGGAGGCATATGGTCCTGGGTTTTCCTGACTAATGCACCCCCACCCCCTGTGTGCCCTTCCCATGTCTCTGTAACACTCCCATTCCCTCTCTCTCTCTCTCTCCTTAGCTTTACTACTCACTCCATCTTCATTCTGAACTCCTGTTCCATCCACATCGCTTCGCCACGTGCTCGTATCTCCTCTCGTGTCTACTGGTCTACCAGACGTAGGACCAATTGGATGGACCTTTCATCTGTCTCTTCCTGCCCATACTTTCCTTTTCTCCTCCCACTCTTACATTCTCCTCCAGTTTCTGCTTTCCCCACTATCCTCTTACTGGGATTCAGCTTTTCTCTCATCATCTCCTTGGTCCCTCTCACCACTTCCTCTTGCAGTATTATTCTCCTCCTCTCCTCCTGTAGGTCTCATCCCCAGTTTTCCACATTCTCTTTATCCTTTATTCCTGCACTTTCTGCTCTCTCTGCATGGTTTTGCGTCTCTGAAGTGCTCTGCCTTGCTCTGGGGGGTTCCAAGGGTGCCGGGCCTGCTCCCACTACATGATTCAGGGGTTGTATACTAATTGACCTTTTCACAATTGACCTCGGGAGAATTGACCTACTTTAGAAGGTCAATTAGGACATATATTCGGGGAAACCCCCCGTAACATCCCCAACCAATCCAAAACCCCCTGCAACCCCCCACCCAATCCCCTTATATTATTTATAATACAAAACCAACCCAATACATATATAAAATAACTAAAATAATATAAAGGTCAATTGTGCAAAAGGTCAATTGTAAAAGGTCAATTTGGGTAATACCGATTCAGGCCCCATAGGTGATGTTGGGGGAGATCCATTGGTCTACCTAAACCTCTACCACAGGTGTGCACAACTTGCAGCCTGGTGCGTAGCGCTTTGCAGCACACTGTGGGTAGGACTTCCATTGTGAAGTGCGGCCCACTGCAAGCAACTGAAAACAAAGAAGGCCGCCCTTCATTACAAAAGTCTTCCTTGCCCGGGTACATTGCTGCCCCTCTATTGGCTCAGCTCATGCACTACGTGGCTGCATGACTTGTGAGGCATGTAGTGCCTGTTCTCAGCCGATAGCGGACCAGTAGTGTAGGAACCACCACTGGGACTGGATAAATGGGCTCTTCTCAGCTCGCTGTTACCTGAAGACTCTCACCAGTCTCTCCTTGCCCACTGTGCCCTTCCTTCCTTGTCGGCCCTCCGCCAGTTGCCGTGACTAGCCTTGCCTGCCCCCACACGCCCATTGTCACCAGTCTTGTCTCACTGTGCTCGCGACCATTCCTGGTGCCATCATACCTTCCAGTTCCCACAGTAAGCTTGTGGCTGAAGCTGAGCGTTACGGGGTGGAAGAGTTGCACGGGGCTGTGCTGCACTGCACCACCATGCTCCCATCTATTTTGGGCATCACGGAAAGGTGGGTGGTTGTGTTGCCTCCCCTTTAGGTAAAAGTATATGCCCAGGAAAGGCGTACACCCGGATGGCCTGCCAGGGCTGGTCCCTTGATATTTTGGGGCTGCCTCCCTACAACTGTTTTATAATTAAGGCTGTAGAACCACAATTCCACCTTGAACTTCACTAATCTCCAACTATATTCATTGGCTCACAGCAGGGAGCTGAAAGCAGGATAAACAGTGTTTGTGATTATTCAATGCCTTCTGGAGACGTTTAGTCTTTGACCAGCAAATGCATGTTAAAGGGACACAGCCTTTGGTTTGTGAATACTTAAGCCTCCTTAAAGAATACGTGCTTAACATCAGCCCCACCTTGGGGCTTCATTCTGTGGCAAAATCTGACCTACATAAAGCAATGGAGGGAGGGTGGCTGCAGATTATCACGGGAAAGGTGTATTGGCCTCTGTACCAGAGAACAAAGAAAGGCAGCCACCAGGGATGGTCAAATCCTAAATGGTCACTTAAATTATCTATTAAACATTATTTGGCCGAGTCATTGAGGGCCTTGAAGGTGTGGGCCCTTTTCCATTGCAAGAGTTGGAAGGCCAAACTACAGAGTCTCGTCACCCGCCATCTCAGACTTGTTGTATGCAAAGCTCTTGTTTATGTGTTGGACAAGAAGCTTGGTATATTGGTGCATGCTGCTGGGGTCTGGGGAGGGTCAGTGTTCACAATGTGGATGTAATGTTCAAACCCGATACCAAATAATGATTTCTTCTGATTTTGGTAAAATTGTGTGCTAGCACCAGTGCTGTAGGTCATGGTAACAGGCACTACATAAAACGAATTAGTTCAGTTATATGCATTTATTTTACCATGTCCTGTGCACACCACCACTGTGTGCTGCTTCAAATCAAAGCATTTGAGAGAGAACAGCTGAAATCCAATGGTGGGGTATGGGACGAATCGAGGGACTATGGGGGTGAGCCTACTATGCTGAACACCCCACCCCCTAGGGGACAGGGTAGGTGACATCCATCTGGAGGTGACTTCTCCTTATGGGACAGAGACCCTGATAGGGATATAAGTCATCGTCTCTACCCACCTTACTCACATCATTATAGGGTATCTAAGGGCTAGGTTTCGTTACAACCATATACACCATTTACTCATGGCTGACTTGGCGTCTGACCGTAGATATTCCCAATCTCCTTCAAAGAATGTTGCGGGACGAGCAAATCAACTGCTTGGAGGAGTGCCCATGAGACGACCAATCATGGAGGAGCCTCAGCTGGCCCCATGGAGTTAGGCCACGTGGTACAGGCCAAAGGATGCGTGGCCAGGAAGAGAGAGCAAACACCAACGTCAGCGTGCCCTGCTGGGACAAGCAGTAGGAAGACCGACGTGGCACCCAGTGGAAGAGTTGCTTGGGAGGTTGTGCATCGGCAGAAGAGGAGGGCAAACCTGATGCCTGCTATCCAGTACCCAGGTGCTCAATGGCATGCAGCAGACGACTGTTGAGAGCAGCACTGAGTTGCTGCCACGAAGTGAGAGAGAAGCCCAAGAAGAGCGGCCCAGTGCCCAGTGGAAGAGTCACGTAAATGGCTCTGCGCCAGCAAAGAAGGAGCAGGGGCTGTGCCCTGGGCGTTTGTGGAATTCAGGAAAAAAGTGTGCTTTTTTTCTGCTAGTTTGTTCAGGCTGCTTCAAACGTGCCGAAACAGAGATTTGAACCAACGTCACCAGGGTGAGGGGCGAGATAGGCCACTTGGTCTGCTTACAAATCATCCGTACACATTTAATTATTCTTTATTCTGTTCTAAGCATAAGGCAAACAAAGCGTACATCTATAAACTGCCGATTAATTTCCTAAGCAACCCTCAGAGACACAGGTGCCTATTGTTTTTTAATGATGATTTTCCAATGGCGTGTTTACAGCTAGGATATATTAACAATGATACGACAGTGTAGTTTAATTTGCTGCACTAGTCACCTATTGGGTAAATGTTGGGTAAATGTTGGGTAAATGTTGCACACATGTAGATGTTGAAAATATGTGTTTTCTTTAGTTATCCTATAGCTGTGATCTAGAATGATCTTGCCAGGAGTGTACCTTAATGATGATTCTGTTGTGAATGTGAGGTGTGCTTGTTTGTGGTAACGGAAGGAGGTGTTGTGATTGACTTTCCTTCTTGGTTCCTGCATCCTGGTTGCTTGAGGTGTATGCAAGATGTGATGTCACGTATGGAATGTTAGGAGAATGATTGGAGTGTTGTGTGTGTTTGGAATTCCGCCCAGGGCAGTTGGAAGATGCAGCCTGGGTGGTGGGAGCCAGTGGGTTCCTGTCTGTACTTCCTAATCTCTTAAATGTACTTGTTCATCTATGTTACTTAATAAAGTAACCTGAAGAATACCTGCAGCTTCTACGAGTATCCTTATGAGGAACCCTGAGATCTGAACATACAATTGGCGACAATGATGGGAGCTGCAGGTATTCTTCAGGTTACTTTATTAAGTAACATAGATCATCAGATACATTTAGGAGACAAGTCTTTTGTTCTGTCCTTTGGCCATTTTGTCCCTTTGCCTTCCCCCAGGTCGAGTGACTGAATATTCCCGCGAAAACTGCATCTTATGCGGGCTCCTGCATGTCATGTGTGCTGGTGCCCAGGAAGAGGGTTTGAACTGTCTGGTGCCAATCCACACTACTGGTGACAGTATGTCTGGTATGCCTGAATGACTGAGAACCACTGTGGGTCACGATTGGCCCACGCCTGGTGTGAATGCAAGAGAGCAGATCTTCCATTGGCTATCCCAGATTTGAGCACAAAATGAATCTTGGATAACAGAAGGGGCTCTGCATCCATTCCAGGTCGATTAACTGAACTTCACACCGAACTACAGAAGCAGCCAAATATCCTGAAACGAAAGGGCAGACCCATGGAACCGCCGGACATGTGCTGGAAGGTTTGGCACCCTGACCCTGCTGTTGTCCCGTTGGACTCCTGCTTTTGTATCGATCACAGAAGGCCTGCAAGGGCGCTTCGACCCTTTGGATTAATGGGACCAACTACTCTCGGCACCTCCTGCTTACCCTCGAAAAGAGCCTCTACAGAAGTGTTCCTCGGCCAACCAGTCAACTGACCAGCTCGAACGCGGAGTATTGTCTAAGAGCACCGCCATTGTCAGTTGAGGCTCAAGACTTTGGGAATCGCTAACTACTGGTCCTGGGCCCTCTTACGTCATAACTCGTTGTCCTAGTTCCTCTGGGTCGCGATATATGAGAGTGCACCACACTGCGAGCCTTTACGGTCCCTGTCTCACCCTGCTGTGGTACCGTCATTGTAGGAGACTTGCATACCTGTCCCCCTGTGCCCTGTGACATGCTGCACTGGAACGGTCTTCCTTTCTTCATCAAGAGCTGAGAAAAGACTACTGTCCCGCCACAGAGGATCGTCCCGTCCTGCAACCGCTGAGAGCCGGAGTGACGTGTAACTGCAGGGGTTAAACCTATAAGTGACCTGGACTAGACTGACAAAGTTTGGCATGGACTGTGTCGAGGGTCAGCGAGTACTTGCAACACTTACCGGTGGCTCCCTGGCATCACCATTGTTCTATATGCACGAGAAACCCTTAAAAGATACTCACCTTAGCTAGGATAGCCTACGCTCCCAAGCTATTCCCGAAACTGGAGGGTTGCTCTACCTGCAAGGGTATAGACCCTCCTCGAATAATAGGATACTGTTCTTCATCACCTCAAGCCCCTTCCTGAACTGCTACAGCTCCCTGAAGAAGACCCGCTTTCGCTTTTACGCACAGCCGCACGTTAACACACTGCTGTACTTTTGAGCACAAGGCTCCCCAGTTCATAGGGCTGGAGTGCATAAGTTAAGGATCGACTCTGAAAAACAGCCTAATGTGATATTTGTGTCAACTTACCTCTTCTATTTGCAAGTTGTGTTTGTGTTCTCTTTCTTAGCTGCATTAGGCAACATGCGTTTGTATATATGGTAAATAGTGTAAGGTGTGTTTGGTAACTGTTTAATATTACTGTGGTTGTACTTGTGTTTACTTATAAGGCCTATAATACATGTATTTTTGATATACCCTTGTCTAAGAGTAGTCTTTGGAGTTTTTCTGTGTGCGCTCAATGTCGGCTTTCGGTCACTCTCACCCCTCCTGAGATTTAGTCTTGACCAGCTGCCAAGCTACCGTAGATTGGTCTGGTTTGTCCAGAAGGTTCCCCGATTAAACTATGGTGGTCTCCTAAACATCTGCCCACCAGGTCAGAGTTTAGAAATCCATCTCAACATAACACTGTTTGTCAGGATCCTCTGCCTAAGGTTTGCATTCTCTTCAGCAAGTACCTTCCGCTACTAAAATGGTGCGAGCAGGCTCCCTTGCCCCACAGTTGGCTTCGGCATCTACTTCTTCCAGCTATCAAAATTTTGACAGGAATATTGACAACCACAATTCTACTGCTGCTACTACAACTTCTGATATTAGGCAAGTTTGCTTCTACAACTTCAACTTCAAATTTATGCAACATCAGCAAGACTTCTTCAACCTCTCTTGTATGGCAAGACAGGACAGCCTCTTTGCCGGTCTTGCGACTACCAAAAGAAAATACGCTTCTAGCTTTTAGACCACTTCTTCTCCCTTCAAATAGTCGCAGCCATGCAGATTTTAAAACTGCGTCTTTTAACAAGTACCCAGCTCCCTTCCCCTGCTTCATATACACCTTACCTCCAATAGTTACCCCAAAGCTGTTGGGCGACTCTTCCAGCTTAAGATGATCTTGTCAGATTTATTTTAAAACTCTTCGGTAACAACAACTCAAGAACACTGGCATATAGTTCTCAATTGAGCGGGATTCACTTTTACAGAGTTCACTCAATGGGCCTGGGTAGTACGTGTTCTTGCTTTAGCTTCAAACACTTCAACAACTTCTGCTTCAGCATTTGATATGTTGTAAGACGTGGACTTCTTACTGAAAATTAAATTAGGCACACGCGATTTCATTTTACTCTTGCACAGCCCCTTCAAAGAGAAACGCACTACCACCTGTCGGTCAGAATTCAGCTTCCAAGGTATCGGGAAACATTGTCTCATGCGCTGCATTATTAAACAGTGCTTGCAACACTTAAAGTCAGTTCTACTTCAATTAAGTTTACCAGCAACGTTCGCCGTGTTAAAAGGAGCCACGCGACCCCCCGGTAAACAAGGTATTTCTAATATTACGGAAAAGAGATGCTTCACTACATGCAAGCATTTTACATAAGCGTGTATTACATTTCCCTTATTAGAAAGACTTTCCACTTCTGCAATTAACTTCTACTCACTTAGATGTATGCGCAAATGCACTTAGAGCTGGCTACAGTTACCGGTAAAGTATTTCTGTTGTTCAGGAGTAGAGGGCTTTCTCTTCCGACTCCCCAATTACAATGACTGCAGGCGGCTGCTGCTGCTTCCCGGCTTGGTTTCTTCTCCTGCTACTGCTACGGGCCCTCTTGGGACAGACATCCCTCTGCTGCATGGGTATCTCTGATCCAGCCTCCATAAGGGAGAATCTTATATTCTCCAGTTTCCCTCGGCTTGCTTCTGCACACGGGCCTTGTGAGAATGCAGGACTTCAGCTCTGCATTCACAGCAATTAGGCGTACCTGGAAAGACTGCCTGTTGCTTCAATGCTGCCACAGCCAAACAGGGTTTGTGAGCACAGGATCAACTCAGAGCATGCAGGTGAAATCTGCCCTTCCTCTGCTCCGGCATACGTTCTGTGGTCACACTTCCTTTGAAATGCCAGCCTCGTGCTCTGCTTCTGCCGACCTTCCAGCTCCTGCTCCAGCTTCTTTCTACTACTCCTCCCTGTGGCAGCCTTTTATGCTCCTCCGGTGGGCTTATTAGTTTCAGGTACATGCCCATAGGACTAATTGCCTGACCTTTCCAAAGGCTATTAGGCTTGCCTGCCTGACTTAGACTCCTGCTTGCCTCTTCATCCATCTTCTTCTTCACAGTCCCTGAGAGATTCTGGGACTTGTAATTTTCCCAAAATAAACTGCATTTCTCTAATTCTTTTAAAGGTTTTAAGATGGATTTTCTTCCCATGAAATTATGAAGAGAGGAATTATAAGGTTTAGCCTTTTGAGAGACAGAAGGGGCAGGAAAGGTCACATGTTCACCATTCCTATTGGCATACCTCCGATATTGTGAGGGACATGGGAGCCTAGGGGTAGAAAAGATTGGTTCCTCAGGTCCAACACTAAGTGGAGTCACGCCTTCAGATTTTACCTTTTTACCCTTAGTAGGAGGTTGACATATTAAAAATGGCAATAAGCCAATTTCTTCTCTAAATCTGGGTCAACAGTATTCCTCCTTTAAGGAATCAGCACGTCGATGTAAATGAATGCGAAGTGCGTCAAAGTAGTAACCATTGGCACACAAGTCATAATTCTCACGCAGGTTAGTAACACAATACAATAAGGAATAGCCAGCAAGACAAATAAATGGCCAATGTAATAAGTGTTTTTTGTTTGTTTAATAGAATTGAACAGCTCTTAATCCTGTTACAAAGACAGAAGATACTGAATTAAAAGGTTTCTCTACACACCCCGTACTAAGAGGTTCCTAGTGATTGCATCGAATGCAAAACCACTGAAAAAATGCATTGAAAAAATGCATTTTTTTTTAAATGGAGTGCCCCCCTAACCCGTTTTTTTACCCCTGAAAATCCATTATAGTAAAAAAAAAAAACTTTACCTACAAAAAAATGCATTTTTTTTCCGATGCTTTTGCATTTGATACTATGTATTCGATGCAATGCCTGGATACCGTACTAAGATTCAGGCTAGTAGACCACATACCTGACAGAGGCTCATTGAAGAGGCTAGGAATCGCAGAGTACTAAATAGGATCATTTTAGGAGTTAAGAAGTTAAGAAGATTTATGTTTTTTCGTTTTAGTGTGTCTATGAAAGCATTGGGTACACCAGATCAATTCTTACATCAAGAAATGTTCATGTCCTGATGAAGACCAAATGGGAAGTCAAGTGAGAACGCTTGGGAAAGGCGTATCACAGTAGAGGGGCCGAAACACATGTCGAAATTAACATGACTAGAAAATATAAGATTGTTATTGTGGTACAAAACACACAGATATTGATGTATCCTTCATGGAAAAATTACTAGTTAACCCATAACTATATGAAAAACCTATGCAAACAGTTTGATTAGGCGAAATCTTTTTCCATTTTTCTTTTTGGTGGAGGTACAGGCGCAATGTGGTTATTTGACCATGATCAAACATGTTGAATTGGTTCTACAGAGAATAGTGTACTATAATTGAAAATGTCACCTTGTACTAACAGGTAGGCACATTTGTTAGAGTGTCATTGACTGTTGAGATAGTTGGAATGTATAAGTATGTTTCTAATTACATAGGTGTAAAACAAAACATTTAATAAGATAATAAGATGCTCTGTCAATTAATGCTGAAATGTAATTAAGCATTTAGCCAGGTAGTGGTATAATCACAAATTGTGTCAATGTGTAAGGGATGTAGTCTGTGGACCAACATGTAGGCCAACCCTGTATCAGTTTGTACACATCCCACTCTGACACCACTTATGGTAGGTCAGAATCAGGACTCAGAACAGCGAGACATAGTTTAGAGGATTTATTCTGGTTAAGAAAATAATGTTTCCCTAACTCTACAGATTCAATCCCTATTCTATAGAAGAAAGTCTAACAGGTGATTGTCAGGATGTCTGTAACATAATAAAGTCCTCTGTCTAGAATCCTACTCGAACCGGCTCACTTTCCCTATTGCCAAAAGAAAACATCCGAAAAACAAAAGCAAGAAAGGGAGATTTTGGGCCTCATTACAAGCTTACCGGTATCCTGGCAGTAAATCCATCAAACTGTACTGAATTACTGCCGGATAAGTGCCAGCAAGGGTGGTAAATCCCCATTTCATGGACTCCATGGGGGATTTACCAGTAATACCAGCTATTATTTGCAGGTAAGTTGTCGGAAATACCTCATTCCCCCACCCCACCGGCAAACTTGCACTTTGCTAGTGCAGAAACGTGCAGGTATACGGTAATACCAGCTCGTTAATTCCACACCAACAAAGTTAAAAAGAGGCCCTTTGTCTCAGGGATGGCTGCTGGCTTCTGCTCCACCCTATCCCTTTTAGCATGGGCATTTCTTAGTGTGCTGGAAGGTTGTCCTGTGGTTCCAACCCAGGTCTCTCTGAAAGAATCCCAGAGTGGGAAGAGACAGTCTTTCTCCCCTCTCTGGGGTTCTCATGCTCTCCACTTTCTGGGACTCGGTTTCTTCTTGCGCTCCATTCTGGGGTACTGTTTCTTCCCACACCCCACTCTGGGATTTCAGTCTTTCGCCCGCTCCACTATGGGAGTTTATTCTCTATGTTTCCCCACTCTGAGGTTCTGTTTCTACTCACTCCCCATTCGGGGATTCTGTTTTTTCTTGGCCCCCCACTCTAGGGATTTGGTCTTTCTCTCTCCCCACTCTGGGATTACAGTCCTTCTCTTCACTCCTCACTCTGGAATTCAGTTTCTTCTCACTCCCCAATCTGGGATTTCAATCTTTCTCATTGCCCCTCTCGCACTCGATTGTCCCCCGATCTTCAAGTGAACGTGTACCTGGCTTCTGGTAGCAGTGATTCTCGGGAGGGCCACAGAATTTCTCCTCCCCCTTTGCTGGCATGGAGCCACTCATGCGATTTTTCTACTGAGAAATACGCCGCTCTTTTTGGGCATTTCTGGCTTTGTGGCAGCGCTCAGCCTCTCAGTGCAGCTCCCACCAGGCGTCTGCAGCATGCCGTTCTACTCCATGATTGGTCATATTATTAACACTCCTCCATGGCTGGTTCACTCGTCAGTCCTCGTTTGTGTGGGAGATTGGGCATATCTACGGTCAGAAGCCAGGTTAGCCATGAGTAAAGGGTGTGTATGGTTATTACAAAAGAGGGGCGGGGGTGTTGACTTATGTCACTATCTGGGTCTCTGTTCCTTAAGATAGAGTCACCCTCAGAGGGACCCCCTTACCTTCTCCCTAGAGTGTGGTAAGCATAGCAGGCTCATCTCTCTAGTCCGAAAGGGAGTGGCTTCCCCTTGGGGAGAAGTGCAACCTTCCTAGATTTGTCACACCACATTTGGACTGAAGCGGTGTGTGACACCTGGACCAAGGGCCCACAGAGCATGTAAACTAGAAGAGCAAAGCTCCCACCGGACTTGTGGAAAGAAGTGTTGAGGGAACTCAAAACACCTCAGACTATGAGCGTCTATCATATAACGTTGATTTCCAGGCAGCTGAACCCCAGATTTTGAGAATGTTAAATCCAAAACAGAAGTTTTGTTTTCTTTACTGCACCCCAGAAGAAGTCATTCTGCTGTTGTGTTGTCCACTTGTTTTCTAACTTGTTTCAGCCTGAGAGAAAGTCATCCTAGCTCCAGGCTAGCTACAGACAGTATTGAGGAGGCTGGCGGTCACGTGACCAGGTCCTGCCACTCAGTTACTCCTCCGCCCACCAACAATTTCTGTGCCTTCCAGGCAGCTACTTAAGCACTCCAGACAGACAGCATTGAGTAGGCGGTTGGTCATGTGACCAGGGCCTGCCACTCAGCTGCTCCACCGACCACCTATTTCACCAGTCCTCCTTAGGCATCCTCATCAATGGCATCCTCAGAAAAGGAAGGATTACGACAAGGACCTCACCCATGTGTGCATGTTCGGGCGAAGGGTTAGACCGCCTGTCCTGCATTTCACCTACAAAGCAGTCACTACCACTTCGACTCACCAAAAGACAGCACGTCTCCTCTCTTTACAGCCTATCCCCACCATTGCTAGGGTTCGGAATTGCCAACCGCCTTGTGCAGCTACCCTAGCGAACCTCATCAATGTCACCCTTGGCCTCACACAAAACCTGCGGACCACAGGTGCACGCCTCATGCTGATCAATTCTCCCTCAGCAGTTGCTCACACTGCAGAGATCGCCAACCTCTCTCATAAAACAACCTTGATGCCATCTTCAACATCAAAACATGTTTTACATAATCCTCCCCTCAGTGATTTGGACGTCCTCCTACTCCAGGTTATTGAAACCAAAATCCTGGCTGGTCAGGAAGGGTAGGAGTGGAATGGAATGGCAATCATCCACAGGAGCGATTGGCCATGCTCCAACATCGCCTCTCCCATAACAAGCTTGCTCAAATCACTCGCCTGCCGGTTCCGTTTATCACTGAAGGAATCTATCAATCTCCACCTCATCTGCCAACTGCCTCACAGGAGTGACTCTTTCATCGCCAACATCTCCATCTTACTCTCCTATTGCCAAATTAGCACACACTAATGCCTTTCACAGAGATTGTAACTTTCCAGAGTCTCAAACTGACAACCACACTTGAAGCACGCTCTTTGCACTTACCAGATCCATTGACCTTAAGCAAATTGTGCTCTCCCCACACAAAAAAAGCAATACCGTAGATGTATTCTTTTCATCATGCCCCTCATCACCTGCACAGACCCGATCGCTCTTAACTAGTCTGGCCACGCTGCCATCTCACTGTCAATCACCCACTTGACCACTGTCCACAAAGGTCAGGCTAAACACCCCATTACTCAGCACCACTCCTTCCAAACCTTCCCAGTAAATGAGCTAGAGGCAAACTTTGCAGACTTTCCCACCAGATGGAATGCCTTGGTACTCCTAGAATTATTCAACAACTCAGATGTGAAACTGGTGGACACTCATGCTTCCTTAAAAAGCAGCTGCTCTAAGACCGAACCGTTAGCCCCTGGTACACCCCCCAAGATCTTCACCCTCTATACCTGTGTTCTGGGTAGACATCCCATCTTTAGACTTTCACTAGACACCGATTTGCTGAAAACACTCAAATATTTTTCGCTGTTCCCTCTCTCATCGCAATCGTCTTGGAACAGATGACCAACTGTTTCACTGCAATCTGTCACTGGATAGCTGTCTGCTACCTCATGCTGAACTCTTTGAAATAGAAGTCCTCTTTCTCCCGACTTCCAACACCATCCCTCTCCTTCCCTTGCCCATTTCCTTGCCGTCTGACCTTTTTGGTCCTTTGCTCAAGACATGCAAACTTGGGGTCCTCTTTGATAGTGACCTCCGACTGCAACAATTCATCACTACCACTGCTGATGCTGATCGTATTAACCTTCTCAACATTCAGAAGATGTATCAATTATTTGCTCACCACTCTATGATGATTCAAATCTTTACCCTAACTTGACTTCTCTACATGCCCAAACACTCCTTTTTCAAGTGCTTTCTCTGAGTCTGCAAAGCTTTCAATGGTCTTGCACAGTGCCCTTCTTTAGTTGGCAGTACATGTCCCCCTGGTTAATGTTTTTTGTTTGTCCTTGGGCCAAGACCCACTTTGATCACATCCTCAAAAACTGGCTCACCACTAGTTCTCAACTTGTGCTAATGCACAAGCACCTTTGTGGGGAATGCCCCCACATGTGTAAATGTAAATGTGTTATTGTAAGTCATTTCTGATCGAAATTGACAACCCTGTACTTCAAATGAATTCAAATTCACATAAAAGATGCATGTGGCTTGTGTTTTTACACAGCGTTTCATGCTGGATTCCTCACACTTGGACGGACTGCAATAACAGGAAATATGTTTATGTTTAACAGTTCTCTATTTATCGACTCCAGAAGAACGATGGGATGCCCTGCTGCGGTTTCGAAATTGCAAAGGGCCGCCAGAGAGGAGGTTAAGAAAAAAGCTATCCATCTGGAATATGACGCCAGCCTGACTTTCGTCACCCCTCCGATCCCCAAGCCAACTTGCACTACAGAAAATCACATGCTTGACTGAGAATCTTCTTGATGTACACCCTGGCCTCAATTCAACCTGAAAGAAGCAAGGTGAACACAAACTGCCTGACATTCCAACCCAGAATGAGTCACAAGTAGCATGGGTTAACGCTATGGCCGCGCACTGTCCCATTCTCTGACCGGAGGATGAGGTGAATTTAAGCCTCAGCTTCTCTTTTGCCAGCCCCCCCTAAATCAGTCCACAAACACGGGTTTTATTAACGAGATGGCCTGTGTGCAAGAAAAGGACACTAACATTTGGAAGAAACATTTTTAACAGGCTCAAGCGTTCGGGTTAACACACACTAGCACACACTGACCGCATCCTGCTCGCGCCGTGACCTGCCGGCTGTGTAATTTTATTGATGGCATGACTTCTTCATGATCGAATGTGGAGGCGAGCGCAACACGAGGAGGTCTGCTCAGCTTTTAGACGTGCCTAGTACAGCAGAGAGGTTCAAACCTCAGCACCGATTTAGCTTGTCTGGGATGATGACAGATTGTAGGCAGCTTAGCACTAATTGTGAACACACTGGCGAGCTGTCAACATTATTAAGCGGAAAATGGCTTCATGCTGGAGCTGGCTAAAATGGAGGATATGGGAAACCAGGGCCAGTTCTAAAGTAAGGCAAGATTCAGCGGCCACCAAGAGCGCGACCAGAAGGGGTCACCAGGCCAGCAACAGGTTTGCCCTACCAGCTCTCACCTCACATGCTTTCTGCGTTTATCACCTGCCTTGAAATCAGCAGACTCACCCGCCAAGTCCCCTACATGCCCATTCACTTCAATGGGCTCTCACCAACGTCCCTCCCACCACCCCCTGCAAGAAACCTGGGGTATTCACCCGCCTTTGCGACACAAAAGGGTGGTGAGAGCTATGCCAACAAGACGTAAATCTGGCCCCTTTGCCAAAATATAACTTAGCCGAGCTGGCCTAGAACTTTGCACTGACCTTGTGAAAAACTACTCACTTCTTTGGAAGCCTTACATGAAGTCAGTGACACCAACACCATTGGGCTCTAGTCCCCCTGCGCCCCCCATTGAAATATTAGACTATGTTGACTCGACCTGGATGACCTACAGAGCTGTGGCCGTACAGGACATAGGTGTTAAATGGCGCCTGGGCTTGCTGTTCACAAAGGCCCTGCAATTAATAACATAAAGCAGAATAGAATGCGTGAAGACGTTAGATGTCACACAAGTAAGTTTGCACCTCCCCCACAGTCCCTGAAGTTAGCGCCTCTGCCAACATTTGAAGGGTTCCCTCCCCATTTTAGCCGAGGTGCACTCGTGCATGAAGTAACCAGTACCATGCTTTTGGTAATATCAGATGTCATCCTTCGGGTACTTGATTTCCAATACAGGCTCCTTATTTGTTTGTGATTACAAATGGACTGGGGAATCCAGAAAGGTATACATGAGAGGATTGGTCATTGCAACAAAGTGCACAAAGAGCATGCATTCACTGCTGGCAATGCAATAGTGATTGATTCTACAAGCAGACGTTTCTGAAACTCTACTTATTAATATTTCTAAAACATGCACAAATGTATTTCAGGCATGTCCCTCAGAGGCCTCCGTCTCGATGTCTGCGTCATCGATGGTATGAAGCGCATGCATCAACTGTTGGTTTCAGTTCCGTTTTTAAACCATTTATCGGATATCCTACCCCTGACAGTTACTCCTCCTGAACGAGTGAAGACTGCAATCACATGGCATACTCTACTGCAGGGTGGGCTGGGAGGGGCGATGAAGTATACATGGGAGGAACATCCAGTTGAAAGAACGTTACCATGGTTAAGTCACTTTCTTTGAATGCTTTGTGTCTTCCCACATATTCCTGAACTTATGATAAACTCCCAAAGCAGTGAATGTATTCCTGGAGGAGGGAGTCAGAATATTCAGACTCATCATCATTTAGGAGTTCCGGCATAGGTCTTTGTGCACAGAATGTAGCACATATTTGAAGTGCCATAGAAGTGTCTTGCTGTTGTGCTGGATTGCTGCCTGTCTGACTACTGCCCTGTGCTTCTAACATATGCTGTAAGGACAAGAGGAAAACTGGCCGTACCAAACTGAGGCGAAACGCAGCCCGGACTGCTACAGACTATTAAACACTCACTTTACCAAAGTAATTATAATTCTGGACTTAACGCACTCTGAGCAGTACATAGGGCGTGCTGGGCGTGTTTGGCTGGGTGTGGGCTGGGCTTATCCTGGGCCACTATAGTCATTGTGCGCTGCTCACGTAAAGCACATTGTGATAGTTTTTTTTCCATTCCCTTAGATCCATTGCGGGCTAAGGCTCCGCCCCCTGCCTCCCAGAACTCTACAGAATCCTACATCTAGTGAGGTGGACGTGCATTTCGCGCGTGCATTTGAAGTGCCATAGAACTGTCTTGCTGTTGTGCTGTTAGGGTGTGTGGGTTGTGGGGCTGTCATGAACAATTCTATATACGAAGAAAAACCATGCATACTTTGGATATAAGGTATTCAGGCTGATTGCGTGGGGATTATTAGTACATTTCTTACAATCATTACTTAGATTGCACCACGGTCAGTCTGGATAGTATACAGAATCGGCGTGGTACTACGGTGGCCTTGCTAAGAGAGGAGTGGTGTGTTGATCTCCCTACCGCTATAGCACGTGGTGAATAGAGAGTGCGTCTTGAGGGGAAAACGCTGTAAAAGGCAGCCTTTTGTTTGTCTGGTCGTGACTTTAAGTGTGGGGTGTGATTGGATATCCATCATGGCTGATGGGTTAAGAAGTGGTTGCAAACTCCATGAGAGTCAGGCCTGTGTTAAAATAACTACTACAACTAGTATAAATGGGCAACTTGAGGACTCAGGGTTGCTTAATTTTTCGGATGAGGAATGTGTTCCTCAGTTGAAAGCGGAAAGCCTCCCCGCCCCCCCCGTCCCCTGAGTTGCTGCCCTCTAATGATCAAATTATTGTGCCATCATCGGCTAAATTGAATATTTAAACTGTAGATGGTCATAGTCTTGGTTTTTCCTCTTCATGTGGTCAATGATGTCGACCATAATGATATTTGTATGAAAAATGTTAAAAATAGTGGCGTACCTCTGCATAAGGACACAGAGAAGATGATGGAGGAAGAATGTTTTAATAATCATATTTCTGACTGTTCAATGTTGGCGCCAGCGATTCAGGCTGAATTAGGCAGGCGTATGAGGCTATCACGGGGGCCACCCATGCCTGTCACCCAACGTAGATCAGGTATAGAAAAAGGTCTTCCTTTTTATTAATGCACCATCCCATATTAATGGGTTAACTACAGGGGCGGAGGAAAAAGCTGCTCGTGCTGATGCATATAACATCTTCCTCATAGATCCTATACCACCTGCTGATCCACACATTCAAAGGGCCAGCTCGCCTGTATTAGATTATTGAATATCAAATAATTTGAGCAAATTAGGCTTATGGAGCACGAACTAGACCACCAGAAATCTAAAATGGGGATAGGTGGCTGTGGATTGGAGGTTTCGGCTGCCCCTCCACCTCTTGATGAATCTCTCATACGCACAAATTTCCCAGTGATGGCACATATATTGAATTTGCTAGACAAAGGCCACGAGCAAACCCACTGGGAAATTCGCGTCATGAAGACATCATTGAGCCAGATTATCGGAAAATTTTAAAAAATGGAGGGACTTTTGTTCTCATGTGATGCAATCTCGCCACTTGCCACCAAACCAAGATATGAGGGTGGTGGAGTATCAAAATCCACACAAACATCAGTGCAGGACTGTTCTCCAGTGATTGAGCTTAAGTCCCATACAGAGGGTGGGGGAATATCAAAATCTGTACAGATATTAGAGCAGGATTGTTCTTCACTAGCCAAGCTCAAGTCCTATGCAGGGATTACTGACCCCAAATTATAACTAAGGTTCCATTGGGGTTGGGAGCTGATCAGGTTTATCCAAAGCAGTTGCTAATAATACTGCACAAATTGATACGCTTACCAAAGAGATAAATTGCTTTAGAGTGGCTAAAAACCACTTATCAGATGATCAAACTGCAAAAGACGTGGTTGGCAGTTTTGCATCTTCAACTCGAAATGAGGGTCTTGATAGTCCCTCTGCTCTTACCGAACTTATTGCTATGGCAGAAAAGAAAAAACTCCCACAGAAGCAAATAACAGAAGATATTAATGAGGCCATTAATGATGAACCTCAAGTTGTAGGGCTAACAAGCAAACAAAAAAAGATTGGCTATCCGAGCACAAAAACGAAATAAGGCTAAAAACAAGTTCAGGCCTGTAAAGAAACCTAAAACTCAAATTGCAAAGTAAATAGATAATCATAACTCTTATGAATTATTTATGTAATCTATCCAATAACGATGTCATTATTGATCTTCCACTGGATGAGGAGTCTAAAGCACTGCTGAACATCAATAGTGACAAACATGGCTCTAATACCAAGCAAAGGAAGCACACTCTGGAAAAATAAAAAATAAAAAAACAATAGTAAAACCTCACCTATCTCCATGTCAGAGATTGCTCCTATGTCTAAATCTATAGTAAAGATGGTGCGAGAAGAGCCCTCTTCTGCACCATTTTCCAAATATAAACAAACTGAGCTATCTACATTTTATCCTACAACAACAGCGAAGGTGATCATTGGAATCACTGGTGTACAAGGGCCTAGTAATATGGGAATCCAACCTGCTTCCACCAACGGGGATAGTAGTCAAGATATAATTACCTCAATTCCTGGCCAGCTCTCAAATTCAATGGAGAGTGGAATCAGGAATCAATTCCTGTGTACGACATTCTTGCTGTCCTGCTTAATGCTCATGGTGACCATACTGTATCCCTCTTAATTATATGTATTTATTGGAATAACATTACAAAATTGTTCTCTTATACGGTAGATCTATTAAATCTGATCCTTGAAGATGCCCTTAGTTACTATCCCCAGATTAGAATTGTGATAGGCAGTGATTTTAATTCAACCGAACTACTCTTTCGGCGAGCAATGGTGCCAATTGGGGTAACTATATGTTGGCCTCCCTCATTAATGGACAGAATGGGTAGACTTTTTCTTAGAATGGGATGTCCAAATGATGCATCATGATAACACAGAGTATAATTATACTTGGACGCGGGGCAAGCATCGATCACTTATAGATTATTTTTTCGTATCAACATCCCTATGTGTGTTAGCAGAACCAGTTAGCTTTTCAAATCCTCTATATGGAGATCACATGATAATTAAATTGGTGCTTCCGATATCTTGTATCCGATTTAAGATGAAGTAGGGCTTATGCTACTAGAACCTGACCAGCATAAGCTCTCAATTAGATGGAACCCCAAAACTTGTAGACAGCTTCTCAAACGAATTTGCACTGATATATCGATCATATTGACTGATTATGGGGAGGATTGTCATATGGGTGAGCTTGAAGAGGTGATTGGGAGAAGAATTCAATATCATGTGACTAGCTTAGCCTCTGAAATAGGGCAGAACTCGCCTCCCACTAAAAATCAACACCAATATAATTCAACCATTGCACAATTAAAAAAAGGAAACAATAAAGAGATAAGACAGCTAGCTGTACAAGCAGAATTATTCGCAAATTCATTATTGGACACATCTAAAGCTGATTCGACAGGCCTACAAGAACAAAATTAAGAGCCTAAAACCTATGCTATTAATTGCCGATAATCAACGGATGATGTTTAACTTAATAAAGTATGATACCACACAGGTATGGCTTACATTGCGCGCAATGGCTTACATTCCACTGATTCCGCAATCTACACTGAACCTTCAATTTAAGCTGACACATGGACAGCATATATCTCTGAAAAATATCACCTACTGGGTAGATTCTCCCAAACCAAATTTGTCGATGATAGTTTATAGCGAGGGCCTCCCCTTGGTCTCATGGGGACATAGAATATGCGATTAATAAGAGTAAGAGCTCCATGGCAGATGGGCCCGACAGGATACCCCCTTGTCTATTGAAGTCCGACCCTGAATTTTGGGGTAAGATATTGGAAATAAAATTTGACTACATTAATCAATCAGGCTCGCTTCCCCTAACCTGGAGCATAGCTAATATCATTCCGGTATAAAAAAAGCTCAGTTAGTGAGCCTGTACATTTTAGATCGATTGCATTGATGGATGCCTCATCAAAAAAATGTTCAATGCTTTTGTTGGATGAGGTTCAGAATTTTATAGGTCAAAATCACATCTTTGCCCGGTACCGGGTCGGATTTCGTAATAAGGCCTGTCCCCTAAATGCAACAGTTGGGGCATACCTACAAGACCAAACTAAGCATTAGAAAACAGGGCCGGTCTATATGTCTGCCTTGGATTTGACTGTCGCATTCGACACAGTCATAAGAGAGATCCTATGGGGAAAAATGATTAAACTAGGATTTTCGAGAACCCTAGTTACTATGATTGCCTTACTACACTCAAATACAAACTACAGGATCCAACTTAATAGAGAAGGGGCTTAATGATCCTATTCTGACTTGCGTCGGAGTTAAACAGGGTTGTAATTTGGCAACGGTTCTTTTTAATCTTTATATGGTTGATTTAGATGATTCTTGGCATGATTCACTCATGTACCCTGTCAAATTAGGTAGACTTATCTTGAATTGGATTGGATTTGCGGACAATTTATTGTTCTTTGATAGGCGTCGGTCGGGCTTCAAAATAAACTAAAATCTATTTTCATGTTTTGCAAGAACCACAATCTCCAAGCTAACCCTTTGAAAAGTCTTATTTTAACCTTTGCAGATGGGAAACGCAAAACGTCAAGGTTTGATTGGACTCTCAATGATACTACTATTGCGTACACCCCCAGTATACGATATCTTAGTTATAGGCTATATCTTGGCTATACGCTTACTGATCAGCACTCAGTGGAAATATGGAAAGAGACATTGAATAATAAAATCAAACCTCGTACTTCACAAATGAAAATCATTTTTCAGAGATATTGTGGGTTCTCTCTATTACCGCTCATTCAATTCAATTTGCTTAAAGTTGAACCAATTATCCTTTATGGGCTTGACATCTGTCTTATTGAAATTGATGTTTTTCTTGATATATTACAGGGCAGATTATGGAAAATGGTATTGGGGCTTGCTCTATCAATACCAAATGTCCTGATATGTCATGAGCTTGGCCTCTTGCCTCTTTCTGCAAAAGTAAATTGACGATTAATGAATAATCACGCAAACATTATGCAGCTGCCTAGAAATTCTATGGCCCTCATTACGACCCTGGCGGTAAGTATCGGTCATTACCGGCATGGCGCAATTATCGTGTCCGTGCTGGCAATAGACCGCTAAAAGCGGCCCATTATGAGTTTGCGGGCACGAGCTTTGCGCCATGCCGGTAACGAAATCACCGCCAGGCCGCTAAAGGCTGAAAAATCCCACTTACCGGCATCATATGCAGTGCAAATAGCACCTCTGGCATCCTAGCTATTGGCATTAGCGGTCACCGCAAATAGCGGGAACCACTATTAGCGGTGACCGTAAATAGGCGGATCCGGAAGTAGCGTCATCACACAGGAACGGGAGAGAGCATGGCGGCCATCTTTAAAAATACAATCCATTGCCATCCACCGCAACCAGGAGACATCTGACCCCCCTAACTCCCACACACCTCAACCACCACCTATCCGACATCAGGATGCCAAAAGTTGTGAAGAAAAGTGGAGATCGGCTGCGCCAGGAGCGCTTCTCAAGAGAGGAGCGGACCATGTTGGCTGAAACCCTTCAGGAGCATGCAGACGTTGTGTTCTCAACAGAGATGACCTGACCGGCGCTGCTACGGAAAAAGCAGATCTGGGCAATAGTCGCCCAGAGGGTCAGTGCTGTCGGCACAACACCCCGCACTCCAAAACAATGCCGCAAGCGATGGGACGACCTACGTCTCCGCATGAGGAGCATACTGGCGGCAACAGTAATCTTGGGATGGCGACAGGTGGAGGTGCTGAGTCACCCCTAAAACTCCAGCCATGGAGGCGATATGTGCCTCCACCATAGGCATGGAGTCCATAGAGGGAGTTGGGGACATGGAGAGAGGAGCCCCGTCATCAGCCGATGCAGGTAGGTGTCTCAAATCTAACTATGCCAATACCACCACGATGATGTCCAGATGAATGGGAAGTGCAATGATGCATACCAGGGTCCACCAGACACATAAGCACAAGACTGCCTACAGGCAGTGCAGGGCATCACCTTGTCCACATGCATAATGCACTCCATTTCTGTTGCTACCCACATGCCTCCATGCATCACCCACCCAAGAGTGAGACAACCTGTATGTCACTCCCTCCAATGTGACTCATCCACCGAACCAAATCAATGCAGCCACCACAATCCATGCTAAATGCCCATAGACCCATCACTAACCCTCTCCCTCCTTTGGTCCCCAAAAGGCACACAGACAGCGCTGATGACGACACCGGTGCCACCTCAGCTAAGAAGGCCAGGGCCAAAGAGGGACAACACCGGCCCTCCACTTCAAGTGGCATAAAGAAACCCCTACGACACGAAATGGCCAGGAGCACACCACAGGCCACAGCACCAATGTGCTCCACGTCCACAACTTTGGCACCAACAACAGCCAGCATCAGCCAGCATCAGCCAAGTGTCGGCGGCCGAAGGAACTGCATCGGCTGCAAGCAGCACCATTGGGGAAACAGCTGCCACAGCAGCAAACTCAGATAACGAGGAAGGGGATGTGCTGCATGTTGATACTCCCCCCCCACTGGCCCCCTGCATTCCCCCCACCTGTCCCCATGCAGCCTACCCGACACCAGCATACACGGGCCATCTCCGGCAAACTCGTGGCCGGCAACTCCCAGCCCAACCACACCTGTGCAGGAGGAACACAGTATTTTGGCCATGCCTCAACCATCCACACCAGCCCCAAACACCCAAGAGGGGATGCAGGACATTATAAGGCGCCAGCAGCAGCTCACTGGCCTCTTAACACAGCACATTACAGAATGTAGTAGTGCAAGGGAGGAGATGCGTGAATGTGCTGCTTCCCTGAGGTCAGCTATTGAGTCCAGCTCAAAGGACATATGCGCAGAACTGGCCGCAGTGCGGCACGTACTGTCCGAGATGGTGCAAGCAATGCGGGACATGTGTCCATCCGAGCAACCGAGTACATCCCAGCCCCGTGCGCAGGTCAAGGAGGGAACCTGCGTCGATCAGACAGGGGTGCACCTGGTGCTGGGAGAGGGGGATGCCAGTAGGCACAGCCTTGTGTACTGGTGCCACGTGGTCCACTGGTGCACAGTACTGCACACCATGTGTAGGGGAGTTGAGGGGGGAGTGGGTGTGTTGGGGAGTTGAGGGGGGAGTGGGTGTGTTGGGGAGTTGAAGGGGTAGGGGGGAGTGGGTGTTTTGGGGAGTTGAGGGGGCAGGGGGTTTAGTGGGTGTGTCGGGTGGAGGCCCTGTTCACTTAGTTTTGCTCATTCAATACACTTTTTGGTTAATCAGAATTCACATGTGTGGACATTGCTTATTGCGTACGTGTGCTTAATTGGTTAACAGTCTACAGTGTCCATGTCCCGGACACACTCTGTGCCCCGAGTGCCATCTCCATGTAACCCCCCTCGTCCATGTCTGCTAGAAACATTGGTTCATCAGAGTCTGACGCATGGCATGTCCCTCCTGTGCATCGTTACGTCACTGAGGTGCTTCCCCAACCTCCTCATCCTCATCCTCATTGTCAGGTGATTGCAGTTCAGCGTCAGGGGGCAGGGGCACATTCCATCTGATGCACATATTGTGTAGCATGACACATGCCATGACGATCTTGCCCACCTCCTGATGCCCATACAGGAGTGCCCCACCAGACCTGCTGAGGCAGTGAAAACGTGCCTTCAAAAGGCCAAATGTGTGCTCAATCACCACACAGGTACCTGTATGCGCACGATTGTAGTCCTCTTCGTGCCTGTTCTGCGGGGTTCCAGACTGTGGTAAGGAGTCACCTCTTCAAGAGATAGCCTGCATCATCTGCATGTGGCCAACGATGTATGTGTAAGTTACCACATCATATTTTACCTCATTGAGTGACAACATGGCATGCATGTATTTCTTATTTTCAAGCCCATTTCCATGCTTGGATGTAGACACAATGTGACTGCTATGTGTGTATTCCTCTTATGGACTGGTTTGCATGCCATCTACTAGTGGGCGCAGGGGGGGTCAAGTTCCTTGTGAGTGCCCATGCACTGTGTTAGTCCACAGTGGTTGTTTCTGTGATGATGCAGATGTCCAGTGATTTGTATGCTTTCATCCTGGCACCGTTGATGTCAGCCTCATGATGAACTCACTACGCACAACAAAAGGTGTCGTTCAATTCAGTTGGGCCTCTGTGTCAGTGTAGTTGTGTATTGATGTTTTTGACCCTCATGTGACTCCTTTGTACGCAGTAATGGGGGACTGTCCTTTCAGTTGATGGTGTTTGGTGCTGTGTATTGGCCGTAGTTATTGCTTGTAGCTGCATTTTGATGAGGGGGATGCAATCTGATTTCGTACAGTGCACATGCAGATGGCTGTGGAATGGTTGGGACACTGCTGCATTTACATGGTAGGGCTGCTTACATCTTGCATTATGTGGTCATGTGTCAGGTCCAGTCTGGGCTGCTTTGGGGCATGAGCATGCTCCATAACCTTTGGCACTCGCAGCCAGGTGAAGTATGCATGTATACGTCAGTCACCTACCCACATCACATTACCATGGGCATGACATGCATCTCGCCGATAAGCCAGGATCTCTGCCCTGCATGTTGCTCCATGTAGTGTGGTACTGTCGAGTTCCGCAGGATCCTCGAATCATGGATAGATCCGGGGAATCGGCCACAACACTGTGTGCTGATCCTGTTTGAGTCACATACCATTTGCACATTGATTGATTGGTATAGCTTACGGTTGCTGTACGCTACCTCCATGGCATGTGGGACCACCAATTGCACATGGGTGCAGTCGATGGCGCGAATGCAACTAGGTATGCCAGCCAGTGAATGGGAACCTACTTTGGTGTTTGAGATATCCTGGGCAGACCGTGGTAAGGAAATGTGATCATATGTGTGCTTGAGGAGGGCATCAAGCACTTGGTTCAGCGTACGTGACAATAATGGTTGTGAAATGCCATGCAAGTGCCCCACTATGTGCTGGTAGGTGCCTGTGGCCAGGAAGTGGAGCACAGCAACTACCTTCAGTAGGGGTGGGATGGCAGTGCGTGTTTCATTCAGACTGACAATGTCGTCATGTAGCATGTCCCCAATGGTGGTGATGGTGTCCCGGTCCAGACGGTACAGGGTGTGTATCTATTCAGCGGTTAGGTTGACTGGACTGGCTCTGATGCGTGGGATTGGGGGCTGCCTGCGTGGTGCCACTGGCTGTGCTGGTAGGGCATGCTAGCCCTGCCTTGCCTTGTTGTTGTTCTTGTTGGTGTTGTTGTTGCACTTCCACTGCAATCAGGTCCTCCAGCCCCAGCATTGCTAGTAGTATTGGGATCATTGTGGAGTGTGACTGGGTGTGGGAAGGGGTGGGGTGTGCTCCTTTTGTGCTTGCCCAGTCTGTATAGCCTCCACCTGTGCTGATTGTGTGCACCTGTGGCAGTTGGGAACACTGCACATGGCCGTTTACGGTTGGTCCGCGATGGCGGTATTAGCACCATGGCGGTAAGGTACTTTACGCCCTTCACAATGGCGTTAATTGCATGTCCGCCCGACTCGTGATGTTCCCCACTTTGCGCCATGCCGGTATTTACGGCATGGGAGGTCGCGTGCTCGCGTCCTTGGAGCTTTTAGCGGCACCGTTAATTACGGTGCCGTTAATTGTTAAGTCATAATCGGCCGGAGCGATAAACGATGCCGGTAATCCTTTACCGGCAGCGTTTGTCACTTAGCGCCAGGGTCTGTCAAGGATAAACGTGTCAAAAAGGCCCTGGCTTTCTGAGCCTATGTCAATTTTAGTGCATCTATATTCAAACAAAGTGCTGCATACAAGGAACTAACTATGGATAAAGAACAATGTGGGAATCCAGATAGAAAAACCGAATTTGAAAGGAAAATGCTAGCTTTAACCACGTGTCAAAATGCCCTACTTTCACCTCCATATTATCCCTGTGATATACATCTGTCTCCAAGCCCAAAAAACCACATTGAAAAGCCAAGTATTTCACCCATTTTTCATAAAATTTGTTTGCGTCATTTAAAACGGGAATTGAAAACAAATGCAATTTTCTAAAAAGTGGATTCGGCTGCATCATGTTCTAACTTTCCACTCACTTTAGAACTGTATGGCTTTTGTTGATCCATTGCCTTGTGATTGCTAGCGTTTATGCATTACTGCCTTTGTGAAAAATCATATTTGCCTCAAAGATTTAACCGCACATTAATTATTCGTCAATTTCCAAGTGTCATTTTATGCCATTGCAAAAGAGTTTAAAAATCTGTTTTTCCCTCTTATTTTGATTCTGTTTGCTGCCCCTTATCCCTGGCTACCTGCTGCTTCTTTCTATCCACTCAGAGTTTATTTGTGGGTTGAAGGAACATTGCAGGGGAAACCTTAACTTGAATGTTATCTGTCCTAATTCAAAAAGTGTTCCTATTCAATTATCATCTAGAAGGTTAACCAAGTGTAGCTCAGTAGTTTTTATTGCAATTGTCACCCCATTGGTGATTGCTGCCCAATATTAAAATGTGTGAATTTTAAAACAAATAAATAGATGTTGTATTTTCACCAACCGGCCTGGTTCATGGTCCATTGTGACCCAGGGTATTTGTAAAAGGGGAGTTTGAGACGGGTCGGGTATCGGCTCAATTTGAATTAGTTGAAATTAAAGAAAAAGCATTCCTATTGAGTGCCACATCACAGGATGAGACCAAGTGTCCTGGTCCAGTGTGTGACGCCGATTGGTATCCTTAACAAAGGTAAGAAACATGTAGATGCGGTATAAATTGAATCAACTTCCCCCCAATGAAAGAATACACTATTGGGACAAAAACAAACTGTTAATCTTCATAGAGGAAATTGTCGGTTTTGTGGTAGAACGCAAGAAAAGGAAACATTGAAATATCTTATCATGTTTTGTGAACATTTTGAGGATATTAGGCTCCGAATATTTGACAGCTACCTTAATGATGATTCCGAGTTGTCAAGGGAGTCTACCTTGAATAGATGTTTGTGGGGTTATAGCCAAACTCTGATTCTTAAATTAGCAATGATTTTGGATATTATTGAGGAGAAATTGACAGAGAAAACAGAGTCATAAAGCTGTATTAACTCATATTTCTTATTGTTAGAACTTAAAATTTCTAAATTTGAAAGCAATGATTAAAAATGATGACTCTTAAAATTAGATATTATGATAAAATAGTAATCCAATGATGAAATTATTCGATCTATTTGATTATATATCTATAAGTTGTTTATGACGGTAAATACATGTAGGTGTGCACTATGAGATTGCTTAACATAAAATGTCTTAACTATTTAAATGTTTTATGTTTTTAATGTTTTTTATGTCTCTTATCTAATTGATTAGTTTTAAATGTATTGAGTGTTTATGTGCTTACATTATCTGTGAACTATGTAGGAATTGTTTGTAAAGGTTTGTTGTAAACCAAACACAATAAAAGTAATAAAAAGAATGTAGCACTGGCCTTCCAAATAAACCTTCCTGGCATGAGGAAGAGTCCAGATTATAGTGTTTGGTAGAAGTGTGTATGGACGACCATGTGGCTGCCCCACAAATTTCTTTACTTGGACACCACTCTGTAATGCAGAGGAGATAGCCATGACCCTGGTCGAATGAGCTGTATGACCCTCTAGGGGATCCTTTCCTGATAATCTGTAGCATTCAGATATTCCTAAAATGTTCCATCTTGACAACGTTTGTTTCAAAATTACCAGACCCAACTTGTGGGCCGTATAACCTACAAAAAGCTGGTCATTGTGTCTTATTTGAGACATCCTGGAGATGTCAAATGTCAGTGCATGCCTTGGATCAAGCCTGTGTAACCTCTCCTCTTCCTTTCCAGGATGAGAAGGTTAAAATTAAGGTAATATTATTTTCTGAGTTAAATGGAACTCAGACACAATGTTAGGTAAGAAGGTCGGCTTAACCTTAAGATTTGTCCTTATAGAAGATTGTATAAGGAGGCTTGCAGGGCAAGTCCTGAAGTACACTCACTCTTCGGACTGATGTAATGGCCACTAAAAGGATGGTCTTTAAAGTTAATAATCTTAAGGGCAGGTATGGATAGGCTCAAAAGGAGCACACATTAGACATCTCAACACCAAGTTGAGGTCCCAAGTTGGGACTTGAAATGGGACTAGGGGAAATGTATTTGTCAGTCCGTTTAAGAATTGTATCCCAAGAGGGATCTTGAAGAAAGATACCTCTTCAGAGGAGCGCTTAAAAAATAGACAGCGCTGCCAGAAACCCTTAATTATACCAACCTGGAACCCCAAGTTGGCTAAGTTTAATACAAATGATAACACCATAAGTGTATTGCATGTAAATGGTGCTCATTCTTATCCATGTACCAGGTGCAAGAAAAATGTGTTCCAACGGAAGAGGTACAAAGACTTTGTTGCTGGGCTTCTGGCTGAAAGCAAAATCTCTGTTACATCATCCGGGAGGTCCCAATTCTTGTATCTCAACCTTTCAGAAACCATGTGTAAAGGTCGAGAGTCTTGACCTCTGGATGGAGAACCCGACCCTCCTCTTTCTCTCTAGAGACAGAAAGAGAGAAAGAGAAAGGGACAGGGAGAGAGAGAGAGAGAGAGAGGTCCTCTCTTTGTGGAAGACATATTGGAGGGCAGATGACCATGTCCAGAAGGTCCGGGTACCGTGTCCTACTGGCCCAATCTGGAGCTAATTAAGATCCTGGATTTCCTGAAACTCCTCAACTTCCTGATAACTTGAGAAATGATAGGGATTGGAGAAAACACGTACAGGAGTGGAAACTCCCAGTCTACTACGAACACGTCTCCTAGATCTCCTCTTAGGGGAAATTCCCTTGAGCAGTACTGCTCGCACTTCTGGTTGACACTGGACGCAAACAGATCCACTTGGGGGGGTTCCCCAAAGGGTGAAGATCTCTTGAAGGACTTCCTGAGCTAGTTCCCACTCGTGTGAGACTGTGCTCGGCCTGTTCAGAGTATCCGCCACTGTATTCTCCCCTCCGGCTAGGTTTACTGCTGATAGGGAGATTCCTTCTAGAATTGCCCAGTACCAGAGCTGTATTGCTTCTCTGCACAGTGGTAGTGACCCTACACCTCCTCACTTGTTGAGGTAGTACATGGCACCGTGTTGTCCGTCATTATCAGGACATTCTTTCCTCATACAGAGGGCAGAAAGGCCTTGAGCCCTAGTCTGATTGCCCTCAGCTCCAAAAGGTTGATCTGTAGTTTGGGCTCTGATGGAGACAACCAGGGATTGTCAGATTGTTGGTATGTGCACCCCACCATGTGAGCGAGGCATTGGTTACTACCTTTATCTTTGGCCATGGCTGCCAAAAAGGTTTTCCTTTCAGAGTGTTCTCCTCGCAGGCCCATCACAGGAGATCCTGCGCGGCACTGTTTGAAACCTGAAGGAGATCTGACATCCTGCCTGAGATGTGAAACCAATTAGTCCAGAGAGCCCTCTGGAGGGATCTCATTCTCAGGCATGCCTCTGGCAGGATGCCATGAGGCCAAGCAACCTCAGAAAAATCAAAGACCAGGAGTCGTGACCATCTGCAGAATGTCTTGAGCCCTCACCTCAGGTTGCGAGGCTTTTCCCAGGGATGCATGCAGGACTGCTCCAATGAATTGAAGCTTTTAAGATGGTATCATGTGGGACTTCCTGAAATTGAGGGAGAAGTCCAGTCTGTGAAGGCAGTGATAGGTGGAGCTGAGATGTTCCAGGGCCGGTTCAGGGGAATTGGCCCTGATCAGCCAATCGTCCAGGTATGGGTAGACGTGAACCCCCAGGCCCCCTATCCTGAGTCTCACTGCCATCAACCTGGTGAAAACCCTTGGGGCGGAGGCCAGCCCAAATGGCAGAACTCAAAACTGATAATGAGAACCGCCAACGGGGAACCTCAGGTATTGTCTGTGTGTGACTGCATAAGCTGTCGAACCCCTTCGTCTTCCCGTCCCTCCACACTCTCCTCACCTGAGTCTTCAGAGTAACCTGAGTTCTGTAGATTCCGCCGGCTCAGGTAGTCCCGTTCTTTTTTAGGTAGCACTTGCCTGTCTCGGTGAGAAGCCACAGTGACTGCTGAATAGACAGCCGTCCTGGGGCCCCTTTACCGGGAACAGGCCGGACAAAAGGGAAAAAAACCCACAAGTGGGAAAAAACCCTTAGGGTACTTCTGGCAATGAGGTAGGTGAAGATCCAATCTTGCAAACAGTAGGACTGGAAGCAGATACGAGGTCCACAGGGTTGAACTCCGGAGAGAAGTCCAATGGGACACCAATTAGAGGTGAAGGAAGCCAATGCAAACTACCGGCCCAAGGACAATAAAGGCGCGGTAAGAAAGAGAGAAATCGCAGGAGAGAAAAACAACAGACAGAAGAAAAGGGAAAACTGGAGAACCGCGAGTGAAAAAGAGCGGCAAAGAGGAGAAAAAACGCCCGCCGCCGGAGCGGCGAGACTAGGAGGAGGAAGCGAAGAGGTGCCGAGGGATCAGCAAGGAAGAGACTGGAAGAGGAAAGGCCGCCACTAACAAAACGGCCGACAGAGAAGGAGAAGAAACTCAATCCCAAGGGTAAGGGACGAGCAAGCAGAGAAAAACCCTTCGCAACGCCGAGGCGAGCAGAGGGCAACGCTGGGGGAGCGCAAGAACCAGGGCCGCTGGAGCGAGAACCAGCAAAGGGTTGAAACGCAGCGACTGCCGGGCTTGAAGGGCAGATAAACTTCCGGCAGTGCTGCGATTGGCCAATGACTCGATACCAGACACAAAGAAGGGACTAAAACCGCCCTACCTGCCGGTTTGCAGCCTCCAACGTGGAAGGAGCCGCCACCCGCGGTAGCGATTGCGGATGACACTGTGCTTGTGATGGATTGGCACATGAAAGTAAGCATCCTGAAGGTACAATGATACCATCCATTCCTGAAGCTGAAGGGCCTGAAGGATCTGAGAAAGGGTAACCATTTTGAACTTATCCTTACTGAGGAATAGGTCGAAGGCTCAAAAGTCCAAAATGGGTCTCAATACTCTGTCCTTTTTTGGAATTAGGAAGTACAGGGAGTACCAACCCTTGTTCCTCTCCGCTACAGGCACTGGTTCTATAGCACCTTTCTCTACCAGGGTCAAGATTTCCTGCATAAGGAGTGGATCTGGATCTTTGAAAGAGCTGTTCCCCGGTGGATGACTCTGAGGCTTTTTTAGAAAGGGGAGGCAGTAACCCAGGGCTATTATTTCCAATACCCATGCATCTGAAGTAATATCTCGACATTCTTTCAGATGCAGTGAGAGTCTGCCTCCCACTGGGGTCTTGTGAACTAAGACCTCAGAGAGGTTTTGAGGAGGCTGGAGCAGTGGATGATGGTAAAGCAGTCGATGCCTGGACGGTTCTAGTACCTCTTCTAGATTTCAAAATCAGTATCCTTCCATTTCAGAGATATGATCAGTTGCCATTGCTACACATTCCCAAATAGTACGAGCAAATCTGGCCAACGTGCACGTAGCATTCCCTGACTTTAGGGCCATACTTCCTGCAGAGAAAGCTTTCTTGACCCAAGCATCGTACCGCTTGTCATTTCTGTCTGGAGGAACAGTCGGGTATGCATTTTGTTTTGAGGTGGACGTGGCAGCTTGTACCACCAAACTTTCAGGAGTTGGATGCTTCGCCGGGTAACTGGGGTCACTACTGGATGCCCTGAATTTGGATGTTTTAGAATGCGATATCAAGTGGCATATATGTTTAACTATTTACATTGCTGGTTGCCGAAAAATGAAAAAAAAAGTAATCGCTGTGAATTATGTCTATTATACACTGCATTTTTGTGAGCAGAGAGGGCGTAATGACACATGAATTCACAGTAAAAGAGGCAGGTGAGAGGGCAAGTCTCGCAGCATATGTGGACCTGGTTTAAAACATTGTTGCAGTCCTCTTTCTATTTTTAATGAAGACTATGGGTAATCGTTTTTTTGCTTGCATGGTCATTAACTTAAACAGTATGGAGAGAGACCAGCGGCTTTGTGAGTTGGACATTTTTGTTTGCGGCTGAAATTGAACCCGACACAGAGAGTTGCCTGTTAGGTAAGCCAGCTCGATTCCTTTTTTGGAACGTAATGGTTCTTTATACCGGCACGCTTGGGAGCCCTAAGCTGAGCAATCTCTGCATTGAATGCATACGAGCATGTAGTAACTTCGAGGGGTGGTGTTCCAAATTAACAATTAGTTGCCTCGTGTTAGAGAGTAACTAACACTTCTGATACCTTTTGCTCTGATTTGGTTGTAGGCTTTGTAGATAGCAAGGCAAAGAAAAGAAAATTAAAAGGAAGGCTTGAACTTGTGGAGATACAGGGTTTCAGGTGCTGTTTTCCACGACACATTGAATGTCACGTGTGAAAAGGTATGGCATGGAGTCATTATGTGACATAGTGGAATAATTGTGATTTTGGTGTGTTTTACCCCAATAGAAAAGTGATATATATATTTCTGGTTTCTGTGCAGTGTATCTATCTTGGACCCAGTTGAAGGGTTTGAAGAAATTATAGAGTCCGACTGAGAAGGAGTCTGTGAAAAGTTTATCCCCATTGAATGGAATTTTGAAATGCGATTTACGGCAGGTATTGTGAGCAGAATCCCTATTCTAATATGCTCTTCAACGCATATTTGGGTGATTTATTAATTGACTGAGTGAACTTTTTATATTTTTAATAAGGGTCTTTTGGACAGAAACATGTTGGGTTTGATGGAAACACAACAAACAGACCTGTTTTTTGGATTCTAAGTGTTGGCTCTGTCGTGTTTAAAGTCATTTGTTTATTATTTTTTTTCTAATGTGCATTGTGGATTCAAAGAAATCCCTTCCTGGTAGTGGTGTATACACTTTTTCTGTAATCCTCGATGGCCGCACCGTAATCTTCGACACCGTCGACGTCGAGGGTTAGATGCTTTCGGCATCGAGTACCTGTCATTGTTTGACGAGGAGTCTTTCGGCGCCAAGTCAATTACTTCTTCCTTAAGGAAGATTTTTCTCGACTCAAAGGGATCCTTTGACTGCTCTCAAGGAGATTTTTCCTTGCCTTCCGGGACTCAGGGCGCACAGGTTTTGCCCTTATCTTTTTTCTTGCTGAGTTTTTTCAACCTGGGCATGGCTTTCCAAAGTCTTCAAGGGGGTCAAGGCCACATTCTCGAATACTGTGAGGGATTCGACCATCCGCACGGAAGAGTGCACTCACCTCAGCTTTTTTTGTTTGTTTAAAAGAATGAATGATGGGGCCATTCCTGCACACGTTTTCCATGCTCACAGCACATCAGAAAAATAGTCATGTACTCTGGGAGGACACAGTTTACCAGCGCTGCCCTCCCCAGTCATGTGTAGCTGACACCTGACAGCCATGGGTACATCAAAAGCCTTTGGCCATGGGCAGCCCGATTAGAATTTCAAGGCCCCATGGATTTGCATTTCCATTGACAAACCTTGCTTGTGGCGGCAAATACTGAAGAATGGTAATTAGCAGGCCTCAGGAAAGGCCTGGGTGCAGGAAGTGACAATGGAGACCAGACGCCAACACCGCTTTGTAACGCAATGTGCCAACTTGGTACTAACACCCCTCCTTGGTATGAAAGGGCAGTGAATGTCCTGTCTATAACCACTCCTTTCAGAGCAGAAAGGTATGTGAATTGTAGAAGACGAAAGTCTGCCTGCAACCCCCTACTCCATGTTGTGATCAAGCGCTGCATAGGGCTCAGTAAATTAGGGAGACACTTTGATGTACAGCAGACAGGAAGATGGGTGGGATTTAGGAGTATATGTTGTCATCTTTCCCCTGTCTGTTGCCAAGTCCCCAGGTTCTGACCTGAAGCATCATTGAAGATTGTTGGTAGAGACTCAGGATTGGCTCACTTAAGTTACACTTGGCCTACACCAATCTCTGGGCCCTGTTTGGCTTTAAAAGAGGGCTGAGCCCCTCACTGATCAGATCATCTGAAGACTTCACAAGGAGTAAGAAAGACTCATTTAGACCCGAGCTTAAGGTACAGTCTATGTTACATCTTCTGCCAGTGAAGGAAGGCCAGGAGTTCCAAGAGGGAAGCAAGATCCATCCCCTAAACATCTCCCTGGGAACAGAGGGAGATAACGGACTCAGAGGACCTGTCCAGCAGCTCCAGAACCGGTACCCAGCCAGCACAAGCTCCCTAGGTGGCAAGTGCCGGAGAGTCTCTGGACAAAGGACAAGACTGTTGCCTGCAACCACTTTCCTGAGCTTTGGGCTTTCCACCTTGAAAGGACACAAGCCCAGCGAAGAAGCTAGGAGGAGTGCCACACAAGCATCATCCAGCGTCCATCTTTTAAGGACATTTTCGAGACAGTTGAGTCCTCAGACTGCATTCAGCTGCACCGCTGACTTTTGTCACGCCACAGTCACAGGAGCCGTCCGAGCTGCCTCGAGAAGCATTCCAGATCCGCCAACCAGCACAGAGACAACAATTCTTCACCCCGAGTGGCCACGCCAGACAGCCTGCAGATGTTCGTCCAGCCTTGCTTGCTGGACTGCCTGCCGCCTGGTACTCAGCACCAGGTACATTGTGGTTCTGCCCCTTTGGTCCTTCTCCAAAGGCCCCTAGAGACAGTTTCGACCCTTTGCCCCTGTGGTGCTGAAACCAGATAACCTTGAAAAATAAGACTGATTGGATACTGACAGGAGAGTAGTTGGGAAAGCAGAGTGCATCCCTTTCCTTTGTGAAACTGTCCTCTGTGTTACTTTGCAGTGTGGGTTGTAATTGTAGTGTGCTAGAACGGTCTGTGGTAGTAATAATCAAGTAGATATATTTTTATACAACCTCGACTGGACACTCCCTTTTATCATTGGGTAATAATTGTATTTTTGCTGTGTTGCAACTAACCAACGATACACGACCTTGCACAGAGAAGCCTGCTGTTCCGTCCACATTACCAAAATTGGATAAGGAGGTCTTATAATTCACTTGTATTGCAATCTATTCAGATCCCTTCTGGTGTACTAGAGGTGTGGGTTTGATTGATGGTTTAGAAACAGATATTCATCCCTGCACCACTGGTGCCCCAGAAGTTGATTTGTAACAAATACTTGCATCATATTAACTCTGAAATTCTCCCACTCAGCTGGTGAGGCTGATTTTGTCTGGCATTTTACCCGTTCTGGGGAGAAACTCGACGACAAAGACGACCTATGGTGCCTTTTCTGCGAACCTAACGAAGATGATGAGTGGTGAGAACCACTGCATGATCTCAATCTTTTCGTCCTTTTACGATGAGGAGAAATATTTCTCAATTCGTCTGAAGACTGTCTTTTCAATGGGGTTGTCGAAGGAGATTTTGACCTACCTGCCGCTAATTTTCCACTTTGCTCTTTCAGGGCTTTCACTGTCATCGATAGGCAGGCCTTACAGTCAAAGGTAGTGTGAGAGGAACCGAGGCACCACAGACACACCCGATGGGGGTCCGTAAGGAACATCTTCGCCCCCCAATCTTGGCACTTCTTAAACCCTGATCTCAGAGTAGAAGACGCTGATGATGATGCCATTTTTAAGACTTTACTTGAAGATTTTCGATAGGGAATAGAAGCGCATCTTATCCGAAGCAATAGCTTTTGCGAAAAAACAGAACTGAAGCCAGCGGTCGCTGCGCATGCTTTAGCCCATCATCGACATTGAGACGGAGGCCTCCGAGAGACATCGAGTCGATAGCACCCTGTGCTGGAAAACATTTCTGAAGGAGCTGAAGCTGGATGTGGAAATATCATAAAATGAGGAATACGTGGGAGGACACAAACCATTTGAAATTAGGAATACCAACGCTAAGGTATAAAAAGTGCAAATGAAGTATTACCCTACTACAAAATTACTTAACATCTAACACACCACTACTACACAAGGTTAACTTCATCTATAAAATGGTGGTGAGATACCACATATTTAAAACAAGTGCTGGGAAGTAGTGGTGAAGTGTGAGCTAAAGTAGTGCAACAGTATGCGATCTGTGAGAAGTACAAGCCTGAGCTTTTTGATTTTTAATACAAAATGATGATATAAATTCTATCTCAGAAAGTGAGATCTGCTAATCAGGTCTCAATTGCATAATGCTCTGAACTGAAAAGTAGAGTGCAGGAATGTAACTCACTGGGGCCGTCTACCGACACCCCCAGCAGCTGTCTTGTAGTTTGGCAACATGGCAGTTACAGAGTGAAATGCGCAACGCTGGAACCGAAAAATCTACAAACCAAGTGCTGTCTTTATCGAACTCGGATGGATGAAAGGCTGAGTTGGCCATGCTTGGATTCGAACCTGCAAATCAAACACAGATTGTAGCAGCAAGCGCTCAACTGACTGAGCTGTCATACAGGCTAACATCCTACTGAGGTCAGTACATTGACTATTGACTTATAATAATCACTGTGCCTAGAAGTTGGACAAACCATGCATGAAGTCCCACATGAAGTTAAATACATATCTGGATTATCACTAGGGGGACAGGTTTTGCTGAGTTTATATTTCATGTACAAATTTAACTGTTTCATGCATTTCATGAAGAGTCAGGTTTTGGGTGTTTTAATAGTGGACTTGAAGATTTCACAGAAGCTGTGACTCCTATGATTTGTGTAATGGCAATCGCTCACCCTCGAGCAAGGACTATGTTGCCATTGACCATGTATAGTCATTTACCCCATTGACGGCAAGTTAATGTTGAATGGGTGTAAACTAGACCTTGCATACGCCTCATTTTACACAGTTTTTATAGAGAGAAAATTGAGTGTAAATTAAATTATAAGAGTTACACTTATTTGCCTCTGCAAAAGTGTAAAAAGAATGCAAAAGGTAACCACAACATGACAACACTTGAAAATGAATAGGACCCATTAGAAACAAAACGGTTGTTCAGCAAAGATGTCTTGTTTCAAACGTTTATATTTGTGAAAAACCTTCCCTTACACAATGATGTGTATGAACACACTATATAGATGCATCTTGATGATAAATGCACACAGCACAGGAACTCTGAAAAATACTCTTGTGCAATACTGGTTTGCTTTCACTGAAAAAAAAAGCATAATGTTACAAAAGATAATTCCCAGGTGTTTTCCATCGTATTAATTATATGATCCTATAATGCTAGGAAATAAATATACACAATGCTGTTTGCTCCATGAGCACCTAGACACAAAACACAGCAGCTAAACAGAAATGGTTTCTTTCTGAAAGGCCTCAAAGAAAAAATGGCCTGTTTCAGAGGCTTTTCACCATGGCCTGCAATTACATCCATGCAGATAAAAATCAAAAAAGCGTTCTGGTTTCTGTCAAGTAACCTGACCTTTATACTGCCCACTGCTCTAAATTGGGGTGCAGGAAAACAATGAAAATGTCATATTTACAGGATTTGAATGCATAAGAAGGCCTGGTACAACGCTTATCTGGAGGCCTGATTTATACTGGTTCTTCCTGAAGAGGTGATTAATGGGATTAACTTTCTAACTTTTCCAAACTCTTAAATCCTCATATGGTCCAGAATGTTACAAAAACTACTCCCCTCTATTATCTTGGGAAGCTTCAGTCGACCTCTTTCAAAGTCCCGTATGGAATTGGGAAAGGACAGTCAACAGAAAGAAATCCCAATCAGAGGTTTCCGGACATCGAAAAGAAAAGCAACCCAACAAACAATGTAGATGGGGAAGCCACCAACATAAAAGGGAAGGGTATGTGACGAATCGCAAGTATTCACCCCTTCTTGCATAGGGGGGATACTCCTCCTGTGAGGCTAGAGAGGTGAGCCCGCTCTGCAAGACCCTCCCTAGGAGTTGAGGAAAATGGGACCTCACCTGGAGAGACTCCCCCTTTGGGGACAAGGCCTTCTGCTCCTGTTAGGAACTCACTGAAGGAACTACCACAGCCGCGTACATGGAACAGTCTTCCATGGAGAATACTATGGAGGCTTCATGTTTGGCTGACGGCAATACAGAAAGAAATCTATCTGAAGAAAATAAGGAATAGATCGCTTTAACTCAAGATGTGTATTTAACTGCAACAAGTCAGAGCAGATGGAGGAGAGGAGAACCCGATATGCAGGTTAAGTTCCCTGACCTAATCACGCCTTGTGGAGGTGGAGTCATGTTACATTCTGAAGTCCATGACTTTTGAAGAAGCAGAGCAGCAGAATGTGAGATGCCAGAATCCTGGTGTACTGGACCATAAGGGAAGTGGTATGAACCAGAAGAGATGGAGAAGGTACTTAGTAGTGGCGTGACCACGCATGCAGAGTGATGGGCAGGACGCCCCAAACAACAGTGCTGAGACTACCGCGACGAGAAGTCTGAAGCCTTCCAACCACCAACGTATGCAGATGATAGACATCCAAGGCCGAGACAAGAACGGGAGACCAAAGAACAGCGAAGATAGTGAGAAGCAGTACCTGAGCGAAAGCCGAGCCCTGCAACCCTTCCCTGCATCACAAGAGGTACCGGGGGCATAGGGAACAGTGGGATGCCACCGGGGAATCATTATTTATTAAAAAGCAACTCATCCCAGTCTTAAGCATGATACCATAACAAGAAAGTGGAATGGTTGAAACAGTGAAAATCGAAAGGAACAAAAATAAGTAAACTGGTAAAGAGAGATCAGGAGTACATGAAAAGACAAACTCGTCACAGTACCAACATCAATATAATGTGGAAGAGCACAGATAAGAAGGGGAGTGAACAACAAGTGTTAAGAGATACATTTAAACCACCCAGGTAGGGAACTAAAAGACTGGAAATGAAAATCCTCAGAAGAAGGACAAGAACCCTATGTGTATAAAGTTAAAGCATCTGAGAAGGAAAAGCCT
Organism: Ambystoma mexicanum; assembly: GCF_040938575.1. Lineage (NCBI taxonomy): Eukaryota > Metazoa > Chordata > Amphibia > Caudata > Ambystomatidae > Ambystoma > Ambystoma mexicanum. The sequence goes on from NC_090935.1 coordinate 1,436,932,269, forward strand.
AAATCATATAACGAGAAAGGAAAGATAAGGTTCACAATTGAAGAGGGTAGAAGAAACCTAAGTCCCAGAGAGAGTACAATGGACAAAGAAACCCTAAAAGGAATTCAAAGCAACAATACTTGGCCAAAGTATAAACGGAAAGATTGTGAAAAATGTGAATGTGATTCCAAGAAGAGGAGAAACAATTTAGGTAAAACTACTACCAAAAGAGGACCACCGAAAGCTCAAGACCCAAAGGTTGTCATGACCTAATAAGAAAGACTAACAGAATGGACTATACTAAGAAATATATGGTATAAGAATCTTCGACAATGAGAAGGCCAACGGAAGAAGAGAAATTTGCTTGGCCTATATTTACTTTAGTTATATTTAGTGGAAGGGTCAGAGAGGGTTAGCTTGGACAGAGGACAGAGTTACTTTGGACTTCCTGACATCTTGCAAGCTCCTTTAGTTTCTTTAGACAGGTTGAATATTCCCTTTAGTCATAGGGAGCAATAGGCCTTATTTGTTTAGTATAATAAAGATAGTACACTCTTGACTCTTGTGTTGTAAGAGGGTGCATAGTAAGAGTTTGTTTTATTAGTGTTCATATACACAATGTTAATATCACACATGTATGTATAGATTTTTAACATAAAATGTACTTCCATTCTGCTCATGCATTGTATGCCTCCTATATGTATTAAAGCTCACATTAAAGTCAACTGTAACTTTAATGTGCATTTTGTGATACGTATGAGGCATATAGGACCTCTACATTTGGTACATATATGGAATTTATAGCTCCTGAAAACTTACATTAAAGCAAGCCATGATTTTACTGTCAGTTTTCAAAAGATGTAAATGACATTAGGTATGAAAAATGAAAACAGGTAGGCCATGAAGTCAATTACACCTCCCTAAATCCAAATTCTTTAGGTTAGTGCGTCAGCTTTTCACCACTTCAAGACTTGTAAAGAGGTCATACAGACTTATCTCCAAACCATTCATATGTAAAACCTATTTTATTCATATTTCATATCACAAAATATAAAAAGCAGTTAAGACTACTCGTGTACACATTTAAAATCAAAAGTTGTAATAAGTAATTTACATCAAAATATAGAATTGTTTATTAGAAAGTGGGGTTAGTAAGTGACTAAGGTCCTTTTGCAGACTGAATTAACCTTTGCACTAAAGGAAAGGTAAGGTAATGCAAAAACATTTATGTAGAACTACCATGATATAGGGACTTTTCCAACATGGCCACAAAGCCGCGACAACAAGAGCAATTCAGCTTTGTTAGCTGCCGTAAAACAATCAAATACGTCACATGACTGAAAGATCCTGATCATGTGACGAGAACAACAATGGTAAAAGAGTAACACAACGAGCCAAAGGCTTTTTCGAAATAGCGTTTGAGAAGAGCGGATACAAATACAGGAGCAACCACGCAAACGAAACAGTGAGTAAAAGGAACAGCGTGTTAAAGTAGCGCGCATAAGATAATCTGATATAACAGACCTTCAAGTGACATAATTGTGCACGCTATGGCTTTAGAATAAAATGTCATGTCACGTGGTCCACTATAAAAGAAGGAAGTGCGAATAAATGTACCCTAAACTTTCTTTAAAGAGAGATACTGGAGACTATACATAAAAATGTCTTCTTTCCGTTGTATTTCACAGATTGAATATTTATCCAATTAAAAGAAAAATGAGAATAATATTCAACAACCAGCGTAATTGCATGGAGCAGGAAAAGTAAAATAAAGAAAAAGAACAACGTAACCCTGTGTTTATAGGTTAGTATAGTATGATTGACTAGAATTTGGTAGCTGATACTAAACGATGAAAAACAAAATGAATAGCATACATTAATTACAATGTTGTAGGCTAAATTAAGAAGTCTCCTGCCTCATCAAGGAAAGTACAACTTTGAATGAGGAATAAGATGCCCAGATCCAACTGTTTTGAAAAAACAGGTAAGTGTCCAACACTGTTGACTAATACCATAGTCCGATAACCCGACTCTCTGCCTTTTGTTTTTTAAATGAGTTTTTAATTCCCTTTTATGTATGTTTTGCATTGTAGTGGCTTTGAGAAAACATTTCGAAGGGGTTCCCGTGAATTAATCACAAATCTAAAAGAAATCTTTATGTCCTGAAGATGGGTACAACAACAAAAAAGGCCCTAGAGATAGTGCCTCATTTATTATACAAAAGCCAAAACATATGTCGACAATCTCATAGGCACGAAATATCAAGCCTTAGCTAATGGAGACCACATTAGAGGATCTCTGTAGATGAAAACAGTGTGATTGAGCAAGAACAGAAACATATGTGAAAAAGTGAAGCTATTCAGATCTGTTTAGTATTTTTTCTGATTTGCAATCCTTTAGAAGGATAATTCAGGCTGCAAAAGGACCTTAGTCACTTACTAACCCCACTTTCTAATAAACAATTCTATGTTTTGATGTAAATTGTTTTGTACAACTTTTGATTGAAAATGTGTACACAAGTAGTCTTAACAGATTTGTATGTTTTGTGATTTGCAAACCATTCAAATGTAAAACATATTTTATTAATATTTCATATCATCTGTATGACCTCTTTACATGTCTTGAAGTAACTAGGTGAAAAGCTGATGCACTAACCAAAAGAATTTGGATTTAGGGAGGGCTAATTGACTTCATGGCCTACCTGTTTACATATATGCTCTTCCCATTTTGAAGCCAAGCCCCCGAAAACAAAAAATAGTGAAGCACCCATAAACTAATACGGTATGAAAGATGTACTTTTATTGCATCCCCTGAAAACTAACATTAAAATCAGCCCGACTGACTTAAGCACGTAATTTATGAACTGTGAAACACATAGACTATTCATATGAACTGTGTACCAAGAAGCATATGTGTATTCCATCTCCTTAAAACTGACATCAATTTTATCCCCAACTTGGCAGTGATGTGAGTTTACAGGAGATGTCGATTTTGTAATATACGAACTGTAAAATTCATACGCTCTGCATACGTGTTTGCAGAGCATGTTGCAGGTACCCATGTAGTATGAGTATGTGTTGTAAGAGTGTGTGTCGTAGGACCATGTGTTGTAGGAGCATGTACAGTAGGTGTATGTTGCGTAGGTGAATGTGTAGATAGAATGAGTACCATTAAGTTGGGTAACAAACATATATTATCCGTCAATTGCACCAAGATGCCCCTCTAGAGGTGAATATGCGCTCTACAAATACACGTGTGTGTGTTAAGTTATGTCCTAGGTGCATGTGAGAGCACATGTTGTATGTCCATATGTTATGAGTAGTAGGTGAACGGGTAAAATCAGCCCTGACTTTTGATGTGTTTTCAGATGAAATACAAACTGGGAAACTCTTACTCCTCTTGCCACAGTTTGTACAAAAAGTGTACATTTATTTCATCACTTTAAAACTTAGATCAAAGTTAGCTGATACTTGGGGCGCTAGAGAGCCCGTACAAGAGGGCAGCAAGTTGAGAGAGCTCCCGTGGGCGGGGGTAAACAACGCGGCCCTCTGACCCACAAAATCGCATAAATCCGCCGGAACGAGAGAGAAATGCCTGGCATAAGAGCACGACAGCAAGCACAGAAAATCTGGAGCAGATTGGTACAACAGTAATGAAGATTTATGTCAGGATGCCCACTCCCGGGGAGCCGGTTCAAGCCCGGCATCCCCGAAAGCGGACATCCAGTCCCCAAGGAAGGACCCAGCAACCCCATATAGGGGCCCTTTGGACAGTGTCCTGGCGCCTTTGGCGCCAGGCTCATAAAAGACATCAGTCCTGGCGCCATACGCGCCAGGCTCATTATGGGAATGCTTGGGTGCACTTACCTGATGCAGACCATGCTGCAGGATCCCGGCCTCCTTGAGGCCTGAAAGGAACTACTTTACCTGTGGGACTAATTTAGCATCCGGGCGTGGTCGGGGAAGGATACATACCTGATTGGAGGAAGGATACATACCTGGAACTTCTTCCAAGGCTATTTAAACCCCACCCGAACAGCCACACGTGCTTTGCGTTGTTCTGCATCTAGTGGCTGGACGCTCACCGTGTCTGCTCCTGCATTCTGACTTCTGCCACGCCTGCCAGCATCCTGGATCATCTGCAAAGGAAGAGAAGAAGAGAAGAGAAGAAGGAAAAGTCCTTACCTGCTAAAACTGCATCCCGGAGACATCTTGCCGACAATCCTGAAAAGGAAGACTTTAATTTAAAAGCTCATCGCGTCGATCGCTGCAGCGCCGCATTCCACTCACCTTTACAGGGCGCCTCCATGTTCAGCGGCGATCATCCGGATTCGCAGTCACGCCCCAGCGCCTAGGGAGAAAAACAACAGAACAAAAGGTGAGAGAGAGAAGGGAATAAGGAAAGCTAAATCTCCATGTTAAGACTTACCTGGTGATTCATTCCCTCTTCATTTCGGGTCTGCGCCGCATCCTGGCATTTCCGGACCCCGGCCCCTAAGGGGAAAAAAAGACATCAGCGGTAATGAGCGAATGAAAAGACATTACCAAAAAAACGCTCATTAAAGACTTACCTGATTTCTACAAGGATTTCACTGCTCATCTCGGGTCGGTGCATGTTCCCCGGCATTCCGTACCCCGGCCCCTATGGGGAAAAAGACACTAGCATTAGTACATTAATGCATGGACACAAGGGGAACCTCTTATCAAAAAACTTACCTGGAAGCCAAGCAAGTTTGGTTCTCACCAATCCGAAAATCCAGTGAAGTAACTGGATACCAACGCGCCCCTGCACCAGAAGCAGGATGGAGAGCTCATCCATTCAAACATTAAGGTGAGCCTTGATTGGGGATTTCGGAGGTGGTCAGAGAAGAGCAAAGGGGAGGTGGGAAGCAATCACAATACTCTGCAGTCAGTTAATCCCCTTTCTCCACCTACAGAAAGATTTTTCTACGGGCCAGACAAGCCAGATTTGGGGGTCCAGTTCAGTCGGTGTTTCGAATCCTGCGCATCACGCTTGAAGAGGTCACAGCAATCCAGACCAGGTCAGCGCCTCCGTGGGAGCCAGGTGAGCATTACAATTTAATCCATCGTCTTCCACACCGCTGCAACCTGGGTCCGGCACAGGCAGAAAAAGGGGGGAACCTGGGGACCCGAGTGCCAGAGTCCCGCAGTGATCGTCCAAACCAAGAGGAAAGAAGCGGGTCTCCAGTCGCAACCGTGGCGCTGACTGTAGCATGGACTCGGAGGTGTCCCTGCCCTTGATCAGGACGAACGAACTGCAGAAAGCGGGGACTGTGCTGGGGACGGCCCACCTGCAACCGCTATCCCCTGCTGGTGCCGCAAGTGTGGAGGTGGCGTGGCTGCCAGGAGTGGATACCCGCCGAGGGAGAACCCTGACACCCGCCTGTCACCCTGAGTGCACCGGCACTAGCCAACTCAAGTAAGTCGGCAGCGTGGCGAGGGCGGGGTGTAGCCAGGGGAGTCCAGCTGACCCTCACCCCGCTTGGGGCAGCGTACCGGCCCGGGCCCTCACAGCCGGGGCGCTCGAAGCGGTGCTCCTTTACCACGTCGGCTCCTCTCACAAGCTTGTCCCAAGCACGAGCATCCAGCTCCAGACAAGATCCACATCCAGGAAGGGGAAGCGAGGAGGGACGTGCCCCGGGACAACCAGGACCAGCAGTCGCGGCACAGCGATGTCCCCATCTCCCATGATCACCTCCTGGAACTCGGTCTCACGTGCAGAAAACTGCGTGTGCTGGATTTATAAAAAAAAAAAAAAACACATGCTCCCGTGAATTACTGTGGTGATGCAGCCACCTACCTGATAACACCAATACGGACCCAACAATGTGATTGCTCTGGCCCCAGCCCAACCGCATTCATAGTTCACCCGTGGAAAAAGAGGTTGGTGCGGGTTACGGAGTACCGGCTAATAAGATTACTGGCAACACAGCATACTTGTGGGGACGTGAACTCAGGGGCAGGCGGTGGTCCTGGGATAGGCCCAGAGATACAGCACAGTGGGTCCACCGGATAATCTCCATTACCAGGCGTGCACAAATAGCTTGTTGAACACCGGAGAGGCCGTTGAGAACATACCCACGAACAGGCTATCTAAGAAAAAGGCACGGTGAGGCATGCAAAAGGCTACATGTATAGCAGGGCTGAAAGAACACCCCGACAAAGAAAAGACAAGGAACCCACCTAGACGCTCGACACCCAACAAAGCAGAAATGGAGGTCCAGGCGTAACTGCAAGCCATTCTGACGGAAATGAAACTCATCGGCCAAAGGCCCCAGGAAACAAACTCTGTGGGTTCCAAGAGATCAAAAAAGACCTCCAGGACACGCAAAGCCAGCTGGCTACTCAGGCCGAAAGGACCACCGACAATGAACAGCGCATAAGCGTGCTGGAAGACAATCAATCTACAATGGAAACTGACCTTGATGAGGTCATAAGAGAAGTGCAGCGGCTGGGTGAAAAGCTGGAAAACCAGGAAAATCCCTCTTGCAGGAACAACCTGAGGATGGTCGGGCTTCCAGAAAGTTCTGAGGGCACAGACCTAGAAGGTGTTGTGATCTTGAGTGTCGTGTAGGCACAAGAGACCTCCGTCCCCAAGTGCCGCACAGCAAGGACCAAAATCACTCCCTGTGCAGCCCTTGAGGCCACAGGTGGAGATGTCACTCCGGAACCACGAAGCTCTGGAGAACCCTATCCGCGACAAGAAAACAATGGTCAGGTACCAAGCAATCAAGTATGCAGCAATACCAAACAATGTGACAAGAGCTTACCAGGGATACTGAAGAAGGGCTGTAAACCTAGGAGGTAAGCGTTCCGGGACTCCCTATGCAGCACCACTCAGGTTGGAGCATCCAGGAGTGGTATAGTGTAGTGTCCACCTGATGTCAAGAACATAACCAGGTTATGAGGTTCCAGAACATGAAGTCCAGGTTACCAGATACAAAGGGAAGTTCCGTGTGGCAGTCCGATAAACAATCCTTGGTCGGTGAACATCCAGGGTATGTTGATGCCAAAAGGGGATTCCAAGGATAGCCCGTGTAACAAAGCCGAGTCAAAAAACCAAGGTATCCAAAGTCCAACAAGAAGAAGCACGTGACGCCAAACAGGTTACGAGTAACAACTGTGAAGCAGCGAGTATACGGAAATCCGCGTTTAAATACTCGCGGTACTGGCGTTACCCTGTGTCACGTGATGCGTCGTCGTGTCACGTGTCCGGCCTACTGGGTCACGTGAGCGAGCGACAGCTGTCATGCGACGTGGAAGTCCAACGCGGATTCTCCGGACTGCCAGACGCCAAGGAAGTTGCAAGTGTAAGAAAGGGCATAATTTAGAAAGTGTTCTGTTTCCCATGAGGCGCGCTCGTGCAGGCGGGGCAGCGGAGAGCACATGCGAGTCCCGGACCGTGGAAGGGGGAAGTGATGGAATGGGGGGAGAGGGGCAAGCAACTGGGATTCCAAGGTCTCGGGCAGGGGAGGTATGATTGTCAGGAGTGCCTGGGACAGGGGGTATGACAGAAGGCTATATCTATGACCTCCTGCTAAACGATCTCCACATACCCAACGCCAAAGATCTTACCATTGAAAGAGTACACCGAGCACCGATCCCAAAGCCAGCACCAAATGAACATCGAGTCATTACCATGAAACTCCTGAACTTCCAACATAAAGTCCTCATCCTGAAGGCCTACAGAGCCGCCCCTCCACTGCGCAAGAACGTCTTAGATATAAAGATATTTAACAACTATTCTATAGAGTTATCCAGACAGAGGAAGAGCTTTAATCCCATTTTTGAAGCACTTCAGCATATGGAATACAGACACTACCTAAAATTCCCTGCTACATGGTGCATACAGCTGGAAAAACAATGGCACTCGTTCACAGAATCAGAAGCAGCGTGGCGATTTCTACAACAGCACAATATAGTGACGGCGGAATATGACCCACGGGGCGCCTGGGGATGATGGGCCGCCACACGCCACAGCGCCCCAATCGGGCCGCCAAAGACCTGAGCGGCGCTGGCGGAGGGCCGGGGGTGGACCCAAAGGAAGGAACCCGAGCCGGGTGAATTGCACTAGCAATACATAACGGACAGCAAGTTCCCGCGATGCAAGAACAAAGCAACTTGTCCCTGCCGCGCCCGTCCACCAAAGGGCAGAGGGCCAAGAGACCATGAGCCTAAGGGCAAGCCTAGGGCCTCCTCACTGGCTATGCTCACGTCTCTCGCCACCCCTCCCACGCACAAGTTAAATTAGACATATGGGCAGTGCTAGCGAGATAATGGCACTCGCTTGCCAAGCCCATATGCGGGTGATACAACCCAGTATTGTGGCTGTGCTAAAAGGTTGGCACACACAATGTTTTGGTTCTTATTTAAGGTTTAATAGAGGCAACGGTTTAGACCTCTTAAATGTTGTCAAGAAAGCACCCTCTTGCAACAATACCCCCTTGAGACAAGGCGGAAGGATTTATCTGGGACGCATTAGAAGATATACGAGGTGTGGGACAGTTGCAGTCGGACACAACATGGCTGGAGAGGCCGTTACACCCCCCTGGGCGAGCCCCCTTCGTGCATTGGGAACCTGCCTCCCTCGATGGCTAACCTAACACTAACGACCCTGAATGTTCAAGGTCTGGGTCACCCTATAAAACGCAGGCGGATGCTGAATACCATGCACGACACTCATAATGATATCATCTTCCTCCAGGAGACGCACCTCAACAAGGTGGAAGCAGAGAAACTTGCCCGCGGCTGGGTCGGAACTGCAGTGCACTCACCCCATCACGGGAAGCAGGGTGTATCCATCCTAATCCACATATGCACTCCACTACAGATCCTACGCACGCACGGGGATAAGGACGGCCGCTACATACTGATTCAAGGCCGACTATCACAACGCCCGATCACCTTACTAAATATCTATGCCCCCACAAAAGACTCCCTGGCGTTCTTCACCAATACCTTCAGAGACTGCGCCCAATTCATGTGCAACCTCACCATAATAGGTGGGGACCTCAATGTGACCCTTATTCCAGACATAGATCGCAAAGGACCGAAACCCACACACACCCGGATCGACAGGACTTCACACTTTACTCTCATAGCCACGATATCTACTCACGCCTGGACTACTGGTTAATCCCGAAGAATGCAGCACATATGATAATGGACTGCTCAATCAAGCCATGCACCGGTCAGACTCAGCCTCACAATCCCCGACATGCCCCGCAGACTCCCAACATGGTGCCTCAACCTCAGCATCCTAAAACACCCAGACATAATCGAACAACTAATTGAGGACACTGATAAGTTCTGGGAGAACAACGAACAGTCCGGTTACACTCCGTACAGGTGTTGGGACGCCTTCAAGACATACCTAGAGGTCAGTGTATCTCAAGGTGGGCACACAAGCAGAGGGGATGGGCGGGGGGTGAGGAGGCCAGGTTCACAAGGGAACAAACTCCTTGAGCAACAGCACAAAAAGACTCACAATAACCGGCTGAGACCCCGGCTCCAATCACTAAGGAACAAAATCAGACTGCTCACCACAAACCGAGTACAGAAGCTCTACAGCGGCTGGGCACAGAAATATTACTTGGAAGGCGATAGACCACTCCAGGGACTAGCGCTCGCCCTCAAGCAATGCCAGGCGCACAGCTAATCACCTCAATCAGGGACGTTGCCAGCAACCTTGTGGTCAGGGATGACCGGATCAACGAAAGGTTTGCCGAGTTCTATCGTGAGCTTTTTCACTGCTGCAAATACATGCACGCCACAAGCCATGGATGCATTCCTGGCCACAGTCCCCATTTCCCCGGATCCCATCTGAACTGATAGACGACCTAGATGCTCCCATCTCTACAGCCGAGGTCAAACGGGCAATCATGTCCCTGTCCAAGGGGAAGGCAGCGGGTCCGGACGGGATCCCTATCGACATGTATGAGAAATTGGAAAAGAAATCGCCCCCAAGGCTTGCTGCCGTATTTGAAGATTCCCTGACGCACAAGCAACTCCCAAAATCCATGTTGGGTGCCAAAATCATAGTGTTTCACAAGAGCGGTAGGGACCCAGAAGCCTGTGGCTCATACAGGCCTATCTCATTAATTAATGCGGACGTCAAAATACTAGCCAAGTGCCTGGTCCTGAGGATAGAGAACACCTTACTGCATCTGGTCCACAGAGATAAAACGGGCTTCATGAAAGGACGTCACTCCAGCTACAACATCCGAAGGCTTCAACATATCGCAGGTGAAAGGGATCCTCAGGACGCCATAATCACTGTCGACGCAGAGAAGGCGTTCGACAGGGTCCAATGGGAGTTCATGTTCCATGTCCTGCCGGCTTATGGTTTCCCTCCACGCCTAATTAAACTGATTAAGCTCCTACATACAAATCCTACAGCTTCAGTGGTTACCAACGGGATGGCTTCCGCAGAGTTCACACTTCAATCTGGCACGAGACAGGGATGCCTGCTCTCACACTTCTGCTGTATGCCCTCTCTATCGAACTGGTTGCGATAAAGATGCGCACTGATCCAAACTGGACGGGCATACGGGAAGGTACAGAACACCACAATGTTTCCCTATATGGGGACGACTTGCTCATCTACATCAGCAACGCCCCCATCTCATTACCGTACGTTAAAAAAATACTGCAAACCATCGGACCTATGGCAGGTTATCAAGTCAACTGGGCCAAAACCAAAGTCATGCCCCTTCAGAGACATTCCCTGGGACCCAGGTTGAGTGCTACCCTTCTCACTTCAGATGAACTTAGTGAAGTACCTAGGGTTATACATTAGCGCATCGATAACTGAGCTCTGTGATCTCAACTACCCCCGGATCGTTCACAATATACAAAACTACTTGGCGCGTTGGGACACACTGACCCTATCCATGTCCGGCAGAATCAATGCACTAAAAATGAATTCCTTTCCAAAACTAATATACGTGGCAATGATGCTACCAACTGGTCCGACCACGAACATGCTAAGGACATTAGATAAAACTATCATCAGATTTATCTGGGGTGGCAAAAAAGCACAGATCCATCTATCATTCTTACAGGCAGACAAATCCAACGGGGGCTTGGCAGTTCCATCCCTCAGAGCATACCATCTAGCAGTACAACTCTGCTGGGTCAAAAGATGGCTCAACTCAGAAGACAACACAAGCTGGCAAATCATGGAACTAGCGGCGATGGCCCCTCTCGAGCCATTGGAATTAACGGCAACACCACCTCAACTGCTCCATCCTGGCGTCAAGACACACCCGATCATCGGGCCAACTATGCTGCAATGACATAAACTGCGTACCACCCAAGGGATACAGACCAAACAAGCGCCAACCTGGGCTAGCATACGCTTGATCTTACAATACAGTCAAACCCCAATGATTCACCGAAACCAACCAAACTCATGGTCTAAGATACGGATCTTGGACATCACTGAAGATGGAGAACCATTGAACTTCCAGGAAGCGTGCAGGGTCTTAGGCTGGGGTTGGGTGACTGGCTAACGTACCATGCAATCTGGACCTCGATTGCCAAACATACCACCCCTGTCACACACTCGCACCCCCTCGCGCCATGCGAAACCGAAATGGAGCAAAACGCCTGCAGCTTTGCGGAAATTCACACTTTCTACCGGATGGCAATTCCCGATAATAGGGATAGGCTCCAAACACTCGCTGCAGCATGGTCAGAGGATCTAGACACACCAATCTATTTCACAGACATCCAACAGAGCTTCGAGTCCATCCCGATGACCTCTGTGAACCTTCGAAATAGGGAAATTCAGTATAAAATACTGCCTAGACTATACTACACGCCGTCTAAGAGCATGGGCCTCGCACCCACCAGACTGTGCTAAAGGGGACGCGGGGGAGTGGGAAAAATAGGCCATATGTTATGGGCATGCCCCATCATCATCCCATACTGGCGCACGATTCATACGAAGACCATGAACATAGAAGGGGCAAACATTCTGCACAGTGCAAAAGCGATGATTCTGGGTACCGATGTCGGGGAGTGGCACGATGACTCACTCAAACGCAAACTCATGGCCCTAATGCTATTCGTCGCACGCAAGCTGCTACCGATTCACTGGAGGGATGCACGCCCCCCTACGGCCACAGAATGGTCGGACGCACTCACCAGGACATGCAGACTGGAAAGGGCAGCCTTCATAAAGCTCTTCGGCCACAACTCAACCCGAGCAGCTCAATATTGGGAACTACTGGAAAACTATGTGTGAGAAGGAACACCCCCGTTATCGACGATCCATCCCTCTCGCCCTGCTCCATGTTCTCTGCTTAGGTGATTCGCCCACCACTCTCTTTCTACCGATTCCCAGAGCGGCTGCCGGACTTGTCCCTCTCTTTCATGCTTCCCTTATTTGTTTGTGTGTTCCTTAAGTTACGTCCTTATGTTTAAGCCTTGCCAATCAGCTCTATGTGACCTACCGCTTAAATTTATGATATTTATGATAAATAAAGGTTGATAAAACATTTTTTTTAGTTAGCTGCTACTTGCTTTTAATGTGAGTTTCTAAATGTTATTTGTGTAATGTAAAAAGTGTAAAACACATACGCTCCGTGTAGTTCATATGAAAAGTTAAAGAGTGGTGGAACCCCTCTGCTGAGAATGAGCATGTGTCAAATACCCTGTTTTATGGAATTTCACCCACTCTTGAGGGTCACAGAGGAGAAATATCTATTTGCATACGAGTCTGGTCCCACCCCCAAGAGCAGTACAACACTGAAATGCAAGGCAAATTCACCTCTGACAAGAGTACTACCAGCAACCCCAGACACATGTTTTGGCCTTGTTGGGCCTCCTCAATGTGGTGAAGTTGAGCTTCTTTAAGACATAGTAAGCAAGGAGTCCATGTCTGGATTACCCTGTGTTACTAAGGGTGAAACCCTACATTTTACAAGATTACCCTAAGCAAGGGCATACATAATCATCACACTAAATGGCCCAATTGACAAAAATAAACAAGCCACCCAATGGCCACGATCATGATAGTGCATGCATGGCTAATGACTGTATTCAGGAAAATTAAATGCCCATACTTAATCATTTTTCAAATCTATTTAATTGGGGAAATACCGGCATGGAGGGTTTTGCTGAACACGCGGTAATTGAAAGTGATGAGTGTCACCTTTCTTTGATGAAAACAACAAGGAAAAGCAAAAGTAGGCCCCTCAGAAGATTTAAAATGTGTAGAAGAGGGATGTTGGGAAGTTCAGATTGTTGCTGGAGATGTGTGCACGAAGTGGGCACGAAGTGGGTACGTTGGAACATTTGTTGTGGGATTGTATGTCTGTGAGGCTATTTTGGAATGAGGTTGGTCAAGTGTGTAACAGGGTGATTGAAGGACTGCCAAACTTGGATTTCAGTATGGTGATTTTGGGAAGTGATGAAAATCTGGATGATTTAACACAATCTCAGAAGAAGTGGTTGTTCAGGGGGACGATGATAGGTAAGAAGTTGATCTTGCGAAATAGGAAAACTACTCTGACATTGAATATTGAGTCATGGTTGACTGAAATGAAGGAGAAGGCAGAACTGGAAAGAGTACTGTACCGGAGGGAGGGGAAGAGGGGTTTGTTTGACAGAATATGGGGTAAATCCCTTTCACTTTTTGGTTGATGGGATTTGTATAGGTGTGGGGATGGGGGTGTACATAGTTTCATGATTGTTGATTTTTGGTTATTATGTCTTATAATTTGTATGATACGGTATATTGTGTATTAATATGTTAACTGAAAATAAAGATTAAAAAAAAAAAAGAAGCGCAAGCTTGCCAATGGAAATTCTAATGAATGAGTAACTAAGGGATCAACGTACAAGGACATACAGATGGAGATGGATAATTCAACAGAACCAACACCACTGAATTGCCATGATATTATCAGCACTATCACTGTGCCACATGATATTATGATGCCGACTGACTAGTTCTGAAACGTGTCCACGTCCAAATGAAAATGTAGCTTCACCAAACCATGGAACAATCAGGCGTGTGATGGAGGAAGGGTGATGATTTTAATGAACATGTCTTTAGACAGAATAATTATAAATCCAGCATGTTCAATATTAAAGATCTATTTTCTGCTAAGAACGATGGCACCATTACCTATTGATTGCGTACACATTTTGCATCTATTTTCATTGATTCCATCGTTAATAGTATTATCAGCATGTGATATTGAATATGTTGAAATGCTCGATGGGGGCTTAAAGCAGATAGTAAATCAGCCGGGGCAGCTCCACTTCTAACTGCTTATAAGCCTGAACGGTTTAGGGTATTGGTATGGAAGACACATGCCACTGTAATGCAGGAAATTATTTTCAAAAAATGTGTAAGTTGTACGTTCCGATGATGGAAGGATGTTCGGACAAAAAATAACCGGATGACAGGTACACGTGTAACGAGCCTTGAGCTGGTTGGTCCTTGCTACCTGGCTTTTTGCAAACAAAGCCTTGACGTTTTACAATATTGTCATGGAACGCCACGGGGCACTCCCATGTCACTAATAACAATAAGGGACTTCAGCATATTGTTGGGCATGATATTTCTATCATACAAGAAACCTGGTTAATACAGAAGCCGACTACCATTGGAAAAGCTGCCATTAAAGGAAACAATGTACATTTCTTTTTCAACATTAAACCACTTTTTTGATATCCAACATTAGCATTGTTCTTTTTTGCAAGAAAGCGCAACCCTGGGATAAAACGTATTTATTTTATGTTAACACAGCCCAGGTCAGCCTTCCTAGAAGGTCCAAGGTTGCAGCACTTTCGGACGAAATTCATGTTTAGCACACACTCTTGAACAAGGTAACAAGGAGGGCACCATTGCTCTCCATGAGGCTGAATTTTTCAAAGTTGACAAAAGCCATATTCTGCTTAAGGAGATACATCTGAATTGCAATCGCCCATATCTACTTGTTGCAAAAGCGGAGGTGGATTTATGCCATATATAAAAAAAAAACTTGACTGTTGATTAATATATATGGCCTGCCTGCCATGACTGAAAATGTTATGGAGTTGTAGCCATGATGTAGCAATTCAAAATACAAAAATTGAAAGCTAACAAATTCTTAATCCTTGCTGGCGATCTAAATGTCCATAGTAGTGGGAAATATGATAATTGGTCCCAGGTTCCAATTATGAAACATTTGCCTGCAATGATAATTAAATAGTTGAAAGCTAATCGGCAGGGTAAATTATAGATGAAATTTGCATATGAATGGGCACTGGTAACCGTCAATGGGTGATCAGAGGAATTCTGATAATTACGCCTGGACTATGGGGAATACGTTCACCACCATTCATCATGTATCATCAAAAATAAAAACAAAATTCGAATGTCAAGACACTGCACATTGAATGTACACAATTAAGTACTCCTGTATTACTAAAATTAACATTTGATTGAGGAAAGGTTTTCCCTGAAAGGGCAAAAGTAGGTGATAAAGTGATCAATGCCAGTGGTAATATTATATTTCAGACGGCGCATAATATAAATGTGATATGCAATCAGATAAATAATGGTGTGGTTATGAGTGATGGATATAACAAAGATGACTCACCAAATGATATAGTCGAGAAAGTTACAAAGTTGACGGAAATGTTTGGCCCACTAGATGCAGTGGAAAACTTTCTTGTTTTCATATATAAACTGTTATGTAACCTTAACTATACTGACATAGACAGAGCGACATATGCCATACTGGACAAAAACGTGAAACATTCCTATAACCTGACACATTCACAAAAGAGGGCTAAAGAAATCTCTGGAACAGCATCCAGAACATTACAGTCAAACCAGCAGACAAAGGAGTAGAATTGGTCATAATGAACACCTGTGACTGTGTGCAGGAGGCACATCTGCAGCGCTCTGAAACCAGATATTACAAAAAGCTGCTGAAAGACCCAACCAAACAATAGAAGAGAACTCAAGATCATAAAGACATTTCTGAATTGCTTCCAGGAACAAATTCAGGGCCTAGTACCAGATAACCCAATAACTGGTATTTTCTACATTCTCGCTTAGATACACAAAGAAAAACCACCCTGGACGCCCAATCATCTCTGGATTAGGAACGCTGACTATGAACATCTCCGGCTGGGCCGAGAACATTTCAAAGCCACTGGTAAGAGAGACACCAGCTACATCCAGTGCTCCACTGATCTGAGTAAGGGGCACATTACTAGCAATTATGGACGTAAAGTCACTCTACACAAATATTCCCCACATCTATTGCGCAGAGTCATAAGAATGCTCTTGATGATCATGACCCACATGCTGAGGCAAGTGCATAGAATTCATCTTGACTCTTTCACATTTGGTACTGACACTTATTTTCAAATGATGGGAATGGCCATGGATACCCGAATGGTGCCCCAGTATGCAAATGCATTCATGGCCCAATTAGAGATGATGTCCTTGCCCCCTGTGACTGTAGACCTTTGAGATACCAATGCTACACTGATGACAGCCTCCTTATTCTGGGCTGCTGGGGAACATGACCACCAAATACTCCACAGAAGAGTTAATGAATCCAAGCAACCATCAACCTCAAACTCTCCTACTCTCCTCAAAAAGTTAATTTCCTCCTCTCCGTCATATTAATACAAGATGACTAGCTACAGGCCACATCATATCACAAACAACCAAACCTGACAGCTATTTGAAGAGCAGAAGGTGAGTGTCCAAACAGCTTCATTTTATGGTGCGCTTCCATGGCTTTGAAAGAGAACTTTTTCAGCTTTAATCAAGAATTGTACCATCAAATTCAAGGGACAGCGATGGGGTCATCAGTGGCCCTGTCGGCAGCAAACCTGTTTGTTGAATACTTCGAGAAAAATGTCATCTATGACCTCTCCAACCCATTTATTTCCCCATCTACAGATTTGGCGAAGGTTCATAGATGACATTTTATTGATTTGGGATGGGAGTGCTTCCGAACTAGAAGCCTTCTTGAACTGGCTCAATAAACAGAATACATTTCTGAAATTTACAGCTACTAGCAGTGCTAACGAGATCAACTTTCTTGATTTAACCATCTGGGCTGATACCGGTGACAATACCTTAAAGGTAAAACCATACTACAAAGCAACAGACCGTAACTCTCTGCTCCAGTTTGACAGTTGTCACCCGAGACATACAAGAGAAAATCTCCCTGTAGGACAATTCTTTAGATTAAAGCGCAACAGTCCTGATACTAGTACGTTTGAAAACGAAGCAGCAGCCTTAGGTGCCAAATTAACAGCAAGAGGATACCCTAAAAAGATAGTAAAACAGCCTGGAAACGGGCTAGGAATAATAACAGAGAAGCTCTCTTGGAATACAGGACTAAAGCTAAAACTGAAGATCAAATAGTTTTCGTGAGTACCTTTAACCCACTTTCCAACAAGGTTAATGCCATCATTAAACGCAACTGGCACATACTGAGCGGAGGCGAATGCCCTCTTCAACGCCCATTATGTGCATTTAAAAGAGGTCCAAACATCAAAGATCTCGTGACCAGGAAGGACATCTCTGCTAAACAACCCCAAAAAACGCTCACCGAATCCTGGGGTATGAGCAAGCCCATAGGTCACATTCCTTGTGGCAATTGCAGTTGTTGTGCAAGTACCAAACGCACCAAAGAGGTAGATTTAGGTCTGAAGAGACCATGGCTGCAACGGCAACTTACGAATTGCAACTCAAAAATTGTTATTTATGTCATTTGGTGCCCGTGCCAGAAAATCTATATTGGGATGACCGAAAGGAAAGTAAAACAGAGGATTACAGAACATAAAAGTTGCATACGTAATCGCAACACAACAGCCCCAATGGTAGGCCATTTTTTGGCCATGGATCACACACCTGAGTCACTCACGTGGAGTGTACTCCTACAGTTGGATTCAACAGAACCAACATTAGTCAATAAGAAAAAACTTATCAATCAGGAACAAAGACTTATTTACCTGTGAAATTCAGTCGACACCGGCTTAAATGAATTGATCGACTGGAAGTCTTTGTAAAGAAGGTCAACTATAGGTTCCATACACTGTGAGAAATAAGGCCAATACATGCATATAAGGCATTTTTTGTTCAGACATTTTTACCATATACCAATTCCTGAATCCATCCCTTATTATAAGATCAAGTATGCTACATGAAGTGGCCAAGTGCCATATTTAAGAAATTTAGATAGTGTACAGAAACACGAGTGGCTAGGTAGACTCGCTGCTTGACTAACAACAAAGGAGTTTCAGTTTATATTATATTTGACAGCACATAATAAGTTTAAGGACTCACAATATATTATAGACATCCATTGCACTAATTCTGGCGTTTAGTCGCGAGCTAGAATCGGGTCACCACCTGCTTTTGCTACTTTCATTGCATAGCAGATTCGCATTGCCACTGCTCTACCATGGAGGCTTAGAAAGCACAAAAACGCGTATGCGTTTAGACGTACTAGTGTTTATGCTCCCTGTTTGTCACGAGAGCCAAATTTCCCACTTCCGGTAGAGCGAGGCTTTAAACTGTAGGACTGCAGAGGGAACCATTAGACCAGATCTGACGACGAATACGGAAAAATTACGCACGCAAAGAATCAGCAGCATGGAAAACTAGCTGCAAGGTAAGAAACTGCCCGTTACATTTTTCTGTGTAAAGTCAGCTCTAGTAAAACCTGAGTTGTCATCCGTATATGAACAGATTTGCATTCACCCGTTATGGGTGAATGCAGGCAGCTTTAGTTGCAGTTTCTACTAGCACACGTGTTAGTATCGTATTCATTACGAACAGCTGGTAACACTCGCGTTGACCGCATTTCATGTGAAATTAACGCACGCAGCCGGTGCAAGCATGGCTTTACAATGACTATAGGCATCTTCTCGCGCTGACCTACAATCACGGGATATCGTGTACGACGCTACTATGACAACAGCATTTCTAACACATTAAAATAATAGCCATATTCACTAGAAAATGTCCATGCGGATATGCTGTCCTGAGTTACAAATAGTGTTCATTTTTGCACTATTTCATTTTTTTCTCCAGCTTCACTAAAAAAGCTTGACACTAGAACCCACATAGCAGAATCTAACCAGCAGCTGACACTCCATGGAACATGGCCATAGAGACTTGCAGGAAAACGTGATCAAGAAGGGACTTTTCCCTACGCCCTTTCAGGTATGCGTTTTACTTGCTTTCCTAACGAATATTTAATTATTTGCACTAGTTGCATTTAAATAGACACGTTTACTGGGGCCTTTGATATTACAGTAAGCATTCCTTGACATCAGCTAAGTACGGGAGCAAGTATATAGATTGGCTTTCTGGAGTCTTACTAGACACTTTAACTGCCCATGTGTGCACCATCACTTACTGTTCTCTGAGAGCTAAGGTTCTTGTTTCATCCTCTGACTCTATTAATTATTGAGACTTGGTCTTGCCACATTCTGATGGCGATACAAGTCCTTTATTACGTACCCATGAGTATTCTTAAATCCCATTGTTGGCTAGATGCTGAGTTGAAGTAAGACCAGGCTTTTCGGTGCACCCTGGTAAACCTATGGAAAACTGTGGTCCAGGTTTCCGGCGCTACCTGTACCTTGTTCCACAGCGTAAGATCGCCTTGTCCAGACGCAACACTGGCCTGTCGTTATTTTCTCTCCCTTTCCCTTTAGGGAATCAGCGCCCTACTTAAAAGCAGCGCTCCTTACACCTCTTACTATTGTATCAGTTTGCAGTGTGCTAAGCCTCACCGAGTTAATTATAAACTAAGGTTGAGAAGTAGGCTTGACTTTGTTCTGAGCCCAACACAACCCACTTTAATGGTGTGTACATTTCTTTTTTCCCCCTCCCCTTTTTCCATAAGGTTATAGTCAATTATAACAAGAAGGAAACCCTTGAGGGCTGCAACTCCTGGCCAAACCAAGTTTCTCTATAAGGAACCGACATTATACAACTGTGTTTAATGTTATACTGTTCGTCTTTCTGAAGCAATACCCCTGAAGAATTTCCCTGCACAAGATTCACAGATTTAGGGAAAGAAACATGTCGGGACAAAGATACCGTGTGATCAAGACACGGCTGTAATAGAGCATTGATAGCTTATATTTATTAAATATTTACTGAGCAATCCAAACTTACCTAAGGATCAAGTACTAGGCAGCTAAATGTTATACGATATAGCTTTACTAGTAGCGTTGCTTGCTTTTTTCAGAATTGTCTGTAGGTTCTCAATGTGATTTTATGTAAATGTACCTTTTTGCCCATTGTGTATGTGTTGATGAATTGTGTTAGTGATAACATTTAGGTGGAGGTCGTTTGTGTTGAATCTAGTGTTACCAGTTAATTATTTAATTTATCACTTGCTTTTCTCCTTTTTCTGATTTGTGTCACCACTTGGTGTTTTGTTTTACGTAGGTAATGTATGTTAGACAATATTTTTCTACAACATTTTTAAAAAAAGGTGTACATTGCAAGCCTATTTAGGTTGTAAATGTTTTTTTAAAGAATAGACTGAAATATGGTATGATTAAAATAAATATATATATTTTCAATGGTCCAGAACTGTATTTTGGTTTGAAATGTGGAGTTGCACACCCTCTAGGGGCCATTGTGAGCATTTATCTCACTAGAAAGGGGGGAAAAGTGAGGCGCAGGATCCCTTTAGTAAATATTTTTCTAGTGTGTGTGGGGCACGGTCCCGGCCTCAATCCAAAAGAAACCCCAGTCCTCATCTAGTTGTTAAGCTATTTGAAGAGTGACAGCTTCCACCCACTTCACACAAAACATGCTAGAATATTCAGCCAGGTATTAAAATACAATTGAATATGCTCAGGCACATAGGACTCGGGTAAAATTATGCAAACTTTGAGATCAGACATCATAAAGCATGGATACAACCACAGATTAGTGGACAGCTAGATTCATATGACAACACAGATGCCCTGGAGCAACATCTGAGAATACAGAGCAAAAGAGACACACATTTGGGTGCCACTGGTAATCTCACACGATCTAGAGTTGGAAATCCTTCACAAGATTGCTAATGAACTATAGCCTATTTTACAACGTCAGATTGAAGTTTCCCCTGAGATATCCCTCCTGGCTTTCAGACAAATGCCAAACTGAAGGGGATGATTATAACTTACCAACATAGCATTTTCGGATATAATCAAGATACCCCACACAGGGTAGGATTACAAAATTATAGGGAATTTTCAATGTTCACCCAGCAATAGTGTATACTTGATTTTATCCATGAAATGCCTCGGGCAGGGCTACTGTGCACAGAAAACTGCGCAACCTCTACATAAACGCATGAACCTCCACTGTCAGAGTGTCAAGTGATGCACAAAGGAGAGCCGGTTGGTGAACATTCTCCGGAAGTTAATCATACCCTTTATGATCTCAAAATTGCTGTACTCAGGGTCTTTTTAAGACCGACAAAGCCTGGAACACCTTTGAATTCAAATGCATGCTCATGTTCAATGCACTGACAGGGGGCTTGAACAGACATTGCAGTTTCATGAGTCACTATCCGAAACTAACAGTCCCTCACTTTTTCCACCCAAAGAGTTGCAGGGATCACAACATTCAGACTTGACACTATCCATCCTTTTTTCATAGCAGTTCATGGGCATCCAACTGACACTGCACCAGCCTCTCTAAAGCAATGGCGCCTTGCCAGACTCTTCAACCCAGCCCAATCTGCCCTCAAAGGCCTTCGCCCAAAAGCTTCCCAGAGACTTGTGAGGTCCCCTGTCTAAAGTCAAACATAACTATTTCCTCGCAATTGTGATGTAACACAATCCCTATGTGGTATCTGACACAAACCTACACAAAACTACCAAACCTACCAAACCCTCCTCTCTATTTGCCTTCTAGAGGTAAAACCCTGATATGTGGGTGATTGTGCTACTACTGATCTTGCAAATGGACAGGCCTGATATAACGAATTTCAACTGGACGGCACCTACCATGACTGACACTAATGCAGCCCTTCCTGGCTTCCTGAGAGCACTCTAACAGGGTTGGGCATAGTTTCTCTATGTGTCTTCTTTCTTTCCATTCTCTTCACTTCCCCCAGAGCCTTGCTCCACTTAACTGAGTGATGGTTCAGACCTTGAAGATTGCCAGGAGGGGCTATTTAAGCTGTACTGAGGTCATGTTTTTCAAACAAAGGCTTCATTTCATCCCTGCCTGGGGAAGTGGTAAAAGACAACGAAAGCTCGCAAATAAGCAAATAAATGACTTTGTAAGTCTAATTAAGGAATCGACTTGTTTCCTTTTGAATCCGCACTCTATTTTTTTTACTTGCCTGAAGAATATCCGAGTCACGGACGGAACGCGTGGCAATTTTTCATGCAGGTATTTATTATGCATTCCGCCATGAGTTTAAATTGCAGACCCTTGAAGATTGTTTTTGGTCTGTTTTTATCATGAATTAAATAAACTGACAGCAATGGCTGTGCATTTCTTAACCTAACCCCACGAGTGCTTGTGTCATTTTTCACAACTGCCATGACTTTTCATCTACAGTCTGGTAGCCTAATGTCTTTCTATACAGAAAGAGAGAGAGAGAGAGAGAGAGAGAGAGAGAGAGAGAGAGAGGGAGAGGGAGAGCGCGAAAGGGAGGTAGAGACGTGCAAATGTTTCAGTTAACAGTGCTGTGTGTGTGGATTGTGTATGTGTGCTTGTAGTTGTACTGTGATTGTTAGTTGTAGTTTGGGGTGAAAAGTGGCACGAAAATGGCATTAAGACTGGTGTATATTATTTATGTTTAGTTTATCATCAAAGACCTTTATTTGGATTGATCATTGCAATTCTTGATTTTCTTCTTAATTTGAGATATATGGTAATGTGGTGCGTTTATTGAAAAGTATTGCATGTCTGGTATGTGTTGTGTATTACAAAAGGTATAGTTATATGATGTGGTTTCGTTTTTTAGTTATTTGTGAAGAGTTACGGATCTGAAAATGTTTTTATCTTATGTTTACTGTGAATGTAACTTTTATCTTTAATAATATGTTAAATATTAACATTGACATGTCCAATGTTTGCTGATTTAAATTTTTAAATACATTACTATTTTTAAAGAAAAATCTTAATTTGTATTTCTATACTTTTTTCAAATCTTGATTACTTACCCTTTCACAGAGCATGATGAGTTTTATAGCAACGTTAACATTGGTATTTCCAATCTTTGCAGACTTTTCTTATCAAAGATCGTTGTACGAGGGATCTACTAATAGTACAGGACTTAAAAATCCTAATTTCTGTTCTCCTAAACATCTCCCCTGAATCCATCATCTTTGAGAAAAAAGTAGTAGAAGTGTCCAAACTAGAGGCATCCTAACCGTTCTATAATCTAAGTAAAAAGGAGAGAGAACCTCTCATCCAAATAGGAGAAAATAATATCATTATAGGAAAAGCAAATAAGGTAAGTGCAGTTGTTATACTAGACAGAGAAATGTACATTATAGAATGTGAAAGAGTACCATCTGATAATTTAATTTCCAACAGAATAACTGAAGATACTTCCAAAAAACTGTTAGCTGAAATCACAGAGAAATTTGAAAAAACAAAAGTACGGGGATTCATAAGTGAAAAGGAGGGAGAATTTCTAATCCAAAGTGAGCATTGTGATGAATCCTAGAGACTCCTCACTAAACCCCAGCCTAAAGTCTCCTGCCAGGCGATTCCTGATCCTGACCTCGGGGGATCACCTGGGAGGAGGCAGGGCCCAGGGGGAGGAGAGGACTTTGTGGGATGAGACGCAGCATTGCTCTTCCTCTAGCATGTAATGGCTGGATGTAATAACCATCTCTGTGTTCATCAAGATACACATTTAAATAGGAGTGAAAACAATTACAAACTCCTAAGCCATGGGATGAATGAAGAGCCTTCCAAAATCCCAGAGACTTGTAAAGCTAAAGACCTCCTTAACACCCAAAGGTACAGTGAAAGGAAATCTGTGAATAATAACGGCTTAAAAGAAACTGCCTTCCCCATTTCAATCAGGCCTGGTGACTAATCCTTATGATATTCCTTTCAAGAATGTTGTAAAGAACAGACCTGGGTTTAAAAGTAAAAATCAAACTCGCAAAACTAACTTTGCCATTAGGGACTTCAAGTCCCATATTTCTATAAGTACTGTGACGAAGAAGAGGGCTAAAAAGGTGCAATGTTGCTAGTTTGTTTATTTGATATAGCGCAAAACCAAACCCGCAGGTAGACGGGCGCGAACATTACAAGAATACTTGAGAACTTGGTTACAGTGACACACACAAGAGTAAGAGTTGCAGGAGTGATCAGATTGTTGGTGCAGATAACTCCCACCTGATGGAGACAGAGAGGCTTAAAAGGCCCCCTCAGGTGCAGGCCATACAGAAGAGCAGAGAGAGCAAGAAGAAGCAGCAATGTGGTTTGGGCAGGCCGACCAGACAGAAGCTGGAGAGAGAAGACCCCGGGCCCACTGTTCGGCAGGTATCCATCTCTCCATCAACCAATCTCTCCATCAACTCTGGCTTCCGCCGCATCTAGATACAAATATAATCGTTAGAATGTGCCACACTCGTATGGAATTCTTGACTTTAGCTTGCATCGCATCCAGATAGAAATGTGAATGTCAACATGTATCGCACCCAGATGGAATCCCACAATTGCAAGGACAGCAATGCCAACTAACCAACCAACTAACAATTCCATCCCTCTGCATACACCTCTCAAACTCTAATCAAACACAAGCACAAGCCTAAAACGCAGAAATCCGCACAAACTTCACAACAACGCAACAACAAAACAAACCACACAGACTTGCACAACAGCACAGGACGACTACGGACCGTAAAACACCCCAAGCCCAGCCAAAGGACCCACCGGGCTGAGGCTGCCAACAGCACATCACTGCTCTCTTGCACTTTTCCAGCTTATTCCCACTAACCCACCCCCCTCTCCTCCCTTTTCAGAGCCGCCAGAGCACCAGGGGACCACTTCGGTGGTGATAGTGCGCTGTACAAATGTCCTTTAACATTAACATATCAGCTTCCGGTTTTGAGAGGGTCTGTGTCTCCCAAATCCTGAAGTGCAGAGGTTGTGCAGTGGGAAGAATGCAAGTGGGAAGCTTGCCCCCTGGTGACCTGTTCTGCAGAGGCTGCTCAGGAGGCTGTCTCCGGTGGCTGGTGTGTCTCGGAGGGCCTCGAGGCGGTCTCCAGTGGCTGCTGTACACCAGGGTGCCTCAGGAGTAAAATTAGCTCCTGTTGCAGGTGGCATGGGCGAAGGCAGACTAAGAGAAGCAGTTTGCCCGGTCACGAGGAGCCACAGAAGAAGACGTCCTGCAAGCGAAGAGGGGATCAGAAGAGCACGTCTTTGTGAGTTCACAAGATGGTAGTGACTCCTGAGCGGTCCGCACCCACCCGCGTGTTGCAAGCAGACATTCATCATGTATGACTAATAAGATCCTAGGCTTGTCAGTATTTGGTTACTTGTGCAGTTGGGAAACAAGAGTGGCAAAAAGGCTGCCGTTCTGGAAAAGGATATTCAGAATTAGAGGAGCATTAATATTAAAGAGCACCAATGGGAATTTTCTTTTCCCTGAAAAATGGTAACAAGTTTTCAATCTGCAAACTGTTGAATACTGTGGAGCTGTTGTGAACCTCTTGTCAGTTGATTGTAACACAAAAGCACTTTTTGTGAAACGCTGTTCGAGCAGGGAGGTATACCCAGATGGTAAACCTTTGAAGGAGTAGGCGTGGCATGGGAGTAAACCAGGTGGAAGTTTAACAAGTGCTACAAAGTGGTCCTGGCAGAGACAACTGATGTTGCTTGTGTTTCTGGAGACAGAGATGTGTAAAGTTATTAACAAGAAGTTGTATTTCTTTAGAACTTATCAGTTGTGGCGAATTATCCTAACTAAGACAAGTATTGTTGTTATTGAAGAACTGAGTAGTTGTCTTTTATCTAAGGAGGATAAGCCATACAATGAGAAGAGCAGTCTTCTATTTTTCCCTTGTTGAATCATTGGAGTGTTAAAACTTTCTATTAACAAATTGAAGTTGCAAAGAACTGTGTCGGAGCTTTCTGTTTACAAATTAAAGCTGCAAAGAACGGTGGTGGAACTTTGTTGCAAACCAGGATATCCTTATTTTCCTTTCTTAAACTGGGAAGCAGAATTCTGGGAAAGTGGAATTCACCCAGGTTCTAAGAAGAGAGTGTTGTTACAATATGAATTCAAGCACTACTTTTTTGAACTGCCATACATTTCCACATTTATGTATTGTGTGTATAAGTGTGAGGGACAGATATCCTTTGTTAGAGTGCTTCCGTTAGTTTATTTTAGGCAGGGATAGTAAGTATCCAACCTTCTAATTTAATAAAATGGCATTTGTTGAGAAAACTTCACAAAGTTGTCCACCTGACAATATATAATACCCTTTTTTTATATAGTCAGAAAAATAAAACACAAAATAATGGAGAAGTCCCCCTGCCGCCGGTCGGCCTTTAGTATCAGGGGTTATATCAGTATAAGTACCATTATCTAAATGCACAAACTAATATTGATGTCCGTTAGTTACTGCGATGAGTACATATCTCAGAGACACTGCAAGTGCTATACTAGCTCCAGAAGGTCTGGAATTTGGTCCAAATGAGGATTTTTTAAAATCTGTCTAGATAGAGAATCTCTATGTATATGGGCATACCACAAATTGCAACGTTATAAGTAGTGAAAGAAATGTTTAGCAAAGAAAGGATGACTATCCTGTCCCTAACCCAATTATAAGGTAGTCTATAGAGTAGCTGCTAAAAAGTAATTTTTCACTTCATGGGAAAAACATATCAGAGTGAGGGCACAGCTTTGGCTGCAGCCATGGCACACAGTTTAGATAATCTATATGTGGATATGTTCGAGAATAACAAGATTTTCACACAACAAAATCAGTTCAGAGATAATTTCAAAAATGGTTAAGAAACATTGATGGTATTATAATTATTTGGAAAGGTAGGGAAGTATCAACACAATCTTTTTTAGAATGGATTCACCCAATCAGTAACTAATAAAAAAGTGAATTAGATCTTACCATATAACGTCAGCATGGGGGACTTCAAGTGAAACCATATCATAAGACTATCATAGTCATCATGCTAAACACATGAAGGACAATGTACTCTTTGGTGGTCAATATTTAAGACTGAAAAAGAACAAAGAGGCTTACAGTGAAGAGGCCCATTTCTTAATTGAGAAATTGACGGATTGGGATATCTGTTCAAACGTAATGCTAAAAGAGCCTACAACAATAACAACAACAACAGAAAAGAACCCCTAGAATCAAATCGATCTCAGGATAAGGCAACTTTGACAGTATTTGTTAATACATTCACAAAGTAGTCTTACAAGAAACAAATAGATAATCGACAAGAATTATGTTAAAAAAACAAGATCTGATTAAAAGTTTGAATTTCCAATACTTGCATATAGGAAATCACTACCATAAAAAAATCTATTCATAAAAAAAAAAAAAGACATCCGGGCTCAAATAAAAAAAGAACCAACTACATTGGAACAATTGGGCATGAACCCTGTAGCAAGCCTTTGCCCATGAGGAAAATGTAGAGTCTGCAGTACACCAAGGACACCAAAGAGTTTTACTGTGAAAGTATGTACATTATATATGATCAGCTGTCCATGCCTTAATAAAAATATAGAGAAAAAAAACAATACAAAATACAAAACAAGAATCAAGCTGCTTAAAAAAACAAGGTTGAAAAGGCCTTGGTGGACACGAATATGAGTTTGGATGGAATATAATTAAGAATTACAGGTTAATCGGGATATGAAATCAAGCAAAAATTGGCACAGCAGGAATAGAGATTAATCTTTTGTACGCAAAGTCACATTACTGGTCTTATTGAAAACAAAGTCACACAGATGCACCAAATAAATATGAAACTATTATGTTCCTAATTTTAGGGCAGTAGCACCATCTATTCCTCCATTAATTTCTGAAAGTAAAGAGTTTAGCCCCTATGTTGCCATAATATTATTTTTGGAGTGTACAATGAAATGTACATTTTTATTTGCGCAGTTATCTTTGCTAAATTTCAGCATTTTCGGAATTCATAATATCAAAACAACATCAACTGTTCCATGAATGGTTGTAGACCAATATCTTGCTATGTAATGATTGTATTTCACAGAGTATAAATACTAGATGAGGGACATGCAACCTTTACCTCCCCAGAGTTTTCACACAATGACTCCCATAAAAACTACTCAATGAAACTTGTATTTTACATGACAAAAACACTTTAGTGACTCCCCCTCCTTGCAGTCTGAAATTCATGCTGTTAAATACAAGTTCACTCCTTAAACATGCAATTGAGGTAGTCACGCACATAGAAGAGTGCAACCTGGACATCTGCGCCCTCACTGAGTCATGGAGCCATGAGGCAGCAGGTCCATTTCTGACACTAGCCATACCAGAAGGATACTGCATGATAAAGTAAGGGGGGGGGAGTAGCCTCGATTCTCAAATCCGTTTAAAAAACGTGGGAAAGTAAGGTTGATGACATCGCAGGGACAGAACTCTCTCTAGTAAAAGTAGGTATTAGCGCAGAAACCACTCTTAATATACTGTTACGATATAGGACACCAACATCTGCTCCCAACTTCTCGACACAGTTAAGTAACTATCTCCTTTCTATTCTCAATCCTAATACCAAACTGATTCTTTTAGGAGACTTTAATCTCTGGTTGGGTAGTGAGATGGATGCCACTGCAGGGGTCATGGAGACTGATGAATTGTGAGAAGCCCAGTGAATCAAGAGCAGAGTGCCCACACACATAAAGGGACATGCTCTGGATTGGGTCACCACTCATAACCTTAATTTATCAGATTTTGAAGTTACACTATGTCCCTGGTCGCATCACTTCTATATCTACGTTCAGACCTGCATCAACCTTTTCACAAAGAAACTGACTGAGACTAAGGTATTGATACCAGTCAGAAGTCATAAGAATCTGACCCTAGAAAATCTTAGATCTTGGGCCACGACCCTGAATGCAGAAATCATTAACACAGGAAACCTAGAGAACATCACTGATTCACTTGTTAAATCTTTGAGTGCTATCACAGAGACCCTAGCTCCCATAAAGGAAAAATGCCAGATTAAACGCAGAAGCAACACCTGGTTTAATGATAACCTTAAGGAACTTAAGGCGATAAAAAGCAAATCCTTCAATGCATGGCGACAGTGTCGTGAAGCGCCCAGCCTGGATGCTTATAAAAAAGCAGCAACCACCTACAAAATGGCGATTCTCGCAGCGAAAAAAAGAATCTCTGAATAACAATCATGAATGGCACGTCGGACAGTAAAGAGTTATTTAAAATACTAAAAGAACAGGAGTTGCCAAAAGGCCCTAATCAAGACCCCATCTTAAAAAATGAGACTTTGTGTTCAAACATTCAGTCAGCCATGTTTAATAAACTGGAAAAGATTAAAGAGAACATCGAAGAGGAAAAATTATCCACCAGTGATAAAGATCTTGAAGTGATTCCCCTTACCTCCTCAAAAAAGGATGAGCAGTCTCAGTCTTTCAACTTTTCCCCTGTTTTGGAAATAGAACTTTCTAAAATCATTGCACAGCTCAAAACCACCAGTTGCCAGGTAGATCACTGCTCTGCCATGATCATTAAGGAATGTTCACCCTTACTTACCACAGCCATCAATACATTTGTTAGTACCTCTCGCTCAGAACCATGCCCCTAATGATCTTAAAAATGCCTGGATTACTACATTATTAAAAAAGCCAAACCTCTACCCGTTGACTTACACCAACTGTAGACCCATCTCTAATACACTCTTTTCTGTTGAAAATTCTGGATGTGGTTGCGTACAATCAGATCTCGCACAATTTGAATAATGCTTACATTCTTCACAAATATCAATCTGGTTTTCGCAAGAATTACAGGACAGAGACCGCCCTTTTACCTCTAAAATCCCAGCTGGTTCAGGCATTGGACAGCAGACAAACAACCCTACTTACGATTCTAGATCTCTCGGCAGCCTTTGACCTGGTGGATCATTCCATCTTGACGACCAGGTTAAGGGTGTCATGATCTCTGCTTCCAAAAGATCAGGACTTGCCCGACTCCCTTGGAAGCAGACCCATAACCCCGGTTCCGAGTGCCAGCCAGTCCCAATTGGGACCTTTTGGACCCTGTCCTGGCGCCAGTGGCACCAGGCTCATAAAGATGCCCAGTCCCAGCGCTGGAAGCGCCGGGCTCATAATGCTTGGGTGGACTTACCTGCAGCAGACCATGCTGCTTACTTACCTGCCAGTTGAGCCCCTGATCCTCTTCTGTTTGGGACTACTTTTCCTGTTGGGTGGGGCAGGAGCCACTCCCTAGGTTCAGAACACTGGAACTCTTCTGGAAAGCAAGAACTCTTTTCTCACCTAGGCGAGGCTGTGGAAGGAGACACCTAAGCACTACAGGAGGCTATTTAAACCACACCCGATGGATGAATCTTGCTTTGCGTTATTCTGCATTCTCTGCAGCAGAACGCTCATCGTGTCTTCTGCTTCTGATCCTGGGCCTAAGGGAACAAAGGCTTACCATCCTGGAATCCAGTCTTCAGCAGCACCTGTAAAGACAAAGAAAGAACAGGTTAGCACTACGGTCTTCAGTGGCAGCGCATCTCTTACCTGGTCCATCGGCTGTCACCAACGCCTCGCGCTGCATTCCGGCATCTGAAAGACAAAGGCTTACCTACTCTTCGCATGCTCCGGAGGTCTTCGCACTGCATTCCGGCATCTGAAAGACAAAAGCTTACCAGCTCTTCGCACTCTCCGGAGGCCTTCGGCGCTGCATCCCGCATCTGAAAGACAAAAGAAGGTGCGTTTAAAGACATTGGGCAACTTTATTACTCACGTGCCATTACTCCTTCCCACGCCGAATCCAGTGGGTATTCCAGCACCCTTCAGCTTCTCTAAAGCTCCGAACTTGTACCTGCAAGATAAAAGGGACAGTTAGTGCGCATCGTGAAGCAGGCTACAAGCGCTTACTTACGTGCTTCCAGGCGCTTCTATTCCTCACGCGGGTTCGATCCTCAACTCTCATCAGCCCGCCATCGCCGGAACCCTGCAAAACAAGAGATATCATTACAAAAGACTTTTAAGACATTTGAAGTGCCCAGAACTTACTGTTCGTGCAGTTAACGACGGACAGCAGTCCTCTGAGGTCAAGAGGCCTGCACCCTTATCCAGTGAAGAAACTGGTTACGGCA
Source organism: Ambystoma mexicanum (assembly GCF_040938575.1). Taxonomy (NCBI): domain Eukaryota; kingdom Metazoa; phylum Chordata; class Amphibia; order Caudata; family Ambystomatidae; genus Ambystoma; species Ambystoma mexicanum. The sequence continues at coordinate 1,436,963,571 of NC_090935.1, forward strand.
CCCTGCCCCGAGGCAGATGGAGAGCTGGGCGTTCACTTACCTAAGGTGAGGGCGTTAACCTTTGGGGTTCTACAGGAGAAGAGAAAGGGAAGAGGAGAGAGGCACCCAATAACCCCAGTTCATTAATCCCATATTTTCTACCTGCAGACATCTTACTCTTCGAGTCAGACATACAGTGCACAGAGGTCCAGCCCAAAGAGCCAACCGTGTGTTACACATCACCTTTGAAGATACGGCATTCACCCAGTCAAGACCGGCGCCTCTGCGGGAATCAGGTGAGCGTTACAAAGGGATACGGCCCACTTCTCAGCCCAGGCTACTCAATGGGTCACTTCGTTTCTGAGCGGTAGACTGATGAGTGGCAAGTGAGATAGCAGAAGCAAATCCTGTGTCTCTGCTTTATGCTGACTTTCACCGCCTCCAGGTTATCCAGAATGGAGCAGTGAGGGCTGTGAAAAGTCTTAACCATAGGGACCATGTATCTGATGCAAGACAAAGCCTGCACTGGCTCCTTGTTCAGGCGAGGGTGCATTTTAGGATGTTACTCATCACCCATAAATGTCTCTTGGGTCATATGCCTGCATACCTGGTGGAAGCCATAGTAAAAAAGAAAAACACAGCACCAGATCCCTAAGATCCGACAATACGAATCTTTTAAAAATGACCTGCTGCAAAACTAATAAAGTCAGTAATGGAGCTTTTTATATTGCAGCCCCATTGGCATGAAATCTCTTGCCCCCCGCCCTCAGAACTACGGAGCGCACAGATGGGTTCAAGAAGAAATTGAAGACCCTTTTGTTCTGCTAATCTTGACATAGCCTTTCTTTGTGTATTATGACCCCTGATTCTCTCTCCTTTTATGTCGTCTGTCTTGTTCTGTTCCAAGTTTTTGCACCTGTAAGCCTTCGGGTACCTGGAGCGCGGTACAAATCAACAAACAAACATGATCCTCTACCATTGACCATGCTGGCTTCGGCTGATGGGAATTGTAGTCCAAAACATCTGGCAAGCCAAAGGTCGCAGACTCCTGTACTAGAAGGTCTGCAGGTCTTATTGAAAACATGACATGATTAACGTGATGACACAATCATGTGGTCTTATGTAGATACATAATGCCAGAGTGGACACAAAATAAAATGGCTCCAGCCGCATGGTTTACTTTTTACGTCAACAATTACAAAGGAGTAGGCACTGCCTTTATCGCATTAGGGACATGGATGTCATTATGAGCAAAGTTGAAAACTATTTTTTAATATAATATTTTTTATAAACAAATTCAAAAAAATAAGCACAGTGTTTTGAGACAATTCCTTTCTGTTTGATAGTTAATTGAGGGATATTTACTCCTTACATAATGATCTAAGACCGTGATTGTATAATGGAATATCAACCCTAGAAGTCCTGTTGTTCAATAAAAATCCACCTAAACAAATTTATCAGAAAAAGAAATTCAGGAATTTGAGAAGAAGGTACAGTTCCTAATTACACACAACTATATTCTTTTGATTACAAGTGTAACTGATATATTGCTCAAGGGTAACAGCTAAGCAAATGAGGTAAAATGACTCCCATTTTTTACCTATTACCTGGGTCAGAAGCACTTCCAGAGAAGTGATTTCAATCCAACAGAGAAATAAGAATGTTTTTGAATATCCAGGAGGTTAGAGTACAAGGTAAAAACCTGCAAACTGATCCCAAATGAAGAGATTGTATTCATAACAATTTTACAGAGGTTATACATTACTTAATAGCTTATATCTATTATGTCATCTATTATGTCTTTAGACATAGTGAGAATAAGTAAAAAGAAACAAGACTTCCCCTAAAGACTGTCCACCAGTCATACACACATAAGACACACATGTGCACGTAGGAAAGGAAGGCTGCCGCTGGTGGATGGGCGGAGTCATTTCTGGAGAATCACAATTTGTATTTTAATCAAAAGGGTGTGACATTGGGTACTTTGTTCATCATGTATTTCAGTAGTACTATACATAAAATGGCGGTGTAATGTGTATTTTAATTCAAGAAATGGGAAATGTGAATAATTGCATTTCTTGACACTGGACAATTGTAAAAGGGATCTCGAATCCTTAAAATGTATATTTTGCAATTACATTTTGTATTACTACAGTAAAAGTATATAACCAGAACTACTGGTATATGCTATATTATAGTAATGATGCCATCCTGTTTCTAAAGTAATTCTGTTGTGATTATCGGGATAGCAGGCAGTGGTTAATCCTGGCTGGTTCCCATTTTCATGCGATAGGAAAGTTAAATCAACATAATGCCCTGTCCTGTAGGCTGGCCGCTGACTGTCTGCTTCAGGGGCTCCTGGTGTTCAATGGTATCAGGGGATGATAGTTCTAGGACTATCTTGGCATTGAGGCCATCAGCATCTGCACGGATATGGAAATCATCTAGAATTCAGACAAAAAATGAATGGGCCTCTTCCACTATCAAGCATGCCTATTAGGAGTCTAAAATGGTGTTATTAATGTGGGACTGACCCAGCTCAGCTTGCATGGGCGCTGGCCCCACAGCTCTCACGGGATATTTGGTGTATGCTGGAGCTGGTGAGCCCTTTCAAGATAGAACCACATGTGTGACAAGGAGCCCATCCAAAGATGGTGCCCTTTTTTAGCTGGAATCTGGTTTCCTGTTCCTCACTTGCGCATCCTGATGGCTGTATCATCACATCGGGTGCTCCTTGCACTGCACCTTATTGTGTAAGAACCTTTGGAATGTACTTCATTCTGGATTCTGTTTACCTTTCTTGGATCATGCTTTCATGGGACCAGCCAGCGCCCCTTCCTGCCTCCTTCGTCTTTCTTCTCCCGGTCCCTGCTGATTTCCTTACTTCCCGCTGACTCCTAGATGACTAATTTCCTGTCTGGCCGCACCACCTTCCTACTCCAGATAGACCTTGGTGGTCTTCCCTTCATCACTCAGATTCCCTGGCTGTTAATTTATGTTGTTGCTCCTGCCTTCAGATGCTCCATCACCATCGGGAGGGTTTTTCCCTGAGACAGGTCCCTGTCTTTGGGGGTCACATGCCTGGGCACACATCAGACAGCGTGGATTCCTCAGACGGATCTTCCCAGTTAAGTCCCACTATTGACATGGACAATGGTCACAAATGCTGCTGTCAATTAGTTTGGCAAGGAAAGATAGATTTGAGATAGGCCTGTAATCGTGCACTTAATAAAGATGCTCCTGACCTATTCAGGTAAGGGGAGATGTCAAAATGTGTCATGAGGTAATTTGGGAAAGTGCTCTAGGCCTTTGATCATTACAGATCCCACCAACAGAATGGTGCCAAAGTTGGCCATTTTGATTCAACTCATGTACAGAGGAGTAAGTGGGGAGACTGATGATTCATCATCTGGCAAGAGTATGAAAGCCCTGGCTTTTTTATTTTGATTAGATAATAAAATGATGCTGGTAATTCCATCTCTGAAAGGGAACCCCGATAATCAGATTCCCCTTTCATAAGCTCCATGCCAAAGGCATAGTGTGTACTTGTGCCTTGCTGCATCAGTATTCTGATTCGCTGCACCTGCTCTATCAGTGGCGCAGAGCAGGTTCAGAGGCCAGAGGTGCCATATTGACAGCTGCAGTGACACCCAATTCAGATTTAAGAATGTAAATTTAAAATATGCACCCCTGTTCCAAAAGCTACATAACCCTGAAGATGGTGTCCTGGTGACGCACACAACTGTACATATAAGCCATACCCTCGTTAGGGTACGATGGCCAGCATCTCTCAGAGTTCTCTCAGACACATTTAATTGATTTTGGGCATGTGTCAGCCCTGTGAGCCCAATTAAGCTATAGAAGGATTATGTGTACTCCTTCCAGACAAGGCCCACTGACGGGACTAGCATTAGGGGATTGCTGTTCTTTGTTCCCTTGTAAAGGATCGGTAACTTATTTATGTATTTATTGTATATTCTCTCAACTTTATAATTTACAAACAAATTTCAAAACACATGTTAAGATTAATTATTTCACATCAGATCACATACATAACACATTTAACCTACAAATTAATATATTGACCTTTCATTGGTCAATTTCATTCCAGAAATTAAACAAATCCAGATGAAATGCCATGGCTAATACTTACATTTGTTTTAAATTACAATTAGGATATTTCATATTAAAATACTTAGCAACTTTCCCAAGCTGTTTCTTTTCAACATGTATCACACTTTTTACTTTAAACTTCCCATTTAATTTTGGTACCAACCCACAGTTTAAACCAAGTTTAGCAAACCTGAAGGACCTTTAGGGCCCCCGTCCACACCCTATAAAGTGCTCAGTGAAAAGTAACCAAATCCGAGTTCAAACATAGCACCCAAAATTCATCAGATGTAATCATGTTTCGATTATAAACAAATTTCAACAACATGGTCATATTGAGGGGACTCACCCGCGGACATTCTGTCAATATATGCTTTGCCGTCTCCTCGTTAGTGTGGATGGAACATATTCGACAAAATCGAGCTGGGGCTGGTAAATTCCACCTACCCCCATAGGTTGCACGCACAGGCAGTTGATTTGTGCGCATCCTTAGACGAAACCTAAGAACCGCTCGGTCTGGGCAAAGTAATAAGTAACGTTCAGGACAGAGATATTTGTGGACCACCTGAGCTACCATACGGTACATGTGCAACTGATATAGGTGTTCATAATTGTTTAATCAATCCCACTTTTGTACTCACCGTCCCATTGCACCTTTTACAATGCCAAAATCCCAACATATACTCAGATATACGTGAGAGTAGAAAGATCAGAGGAAACCCACTCAGATATACGTGAGAGTAGAAAGATCAGAGGAAACCCTTAATCTAGTTGAACATTGCCTCCAGGAAGTACAAACATGGATGAGCGCTAGCCAGCTCCTGTTAAATGCCAATAAAACGGAAGTAGCAATCTTCGGCTCAATTGAACAAGCAGGTATTGTCACCTTGCTTTTTGGGATCCCAATTACAATTCTCTTCAAAAATAAAAAACCTGGGCTGTATTTGGGAAGACAAGATGGGGTGTGAAGCGCAGGTCGGTGCAAAAGTCTGCACCGTGTTTTATACACTATGGATGCTCAGACAAATCATTCCTTTTTTAGCAGATAAGGATCAGGCCACAGTCGTATCGAGTCTTATTAACTCCCGAATAGACTATGGCAATGCGCTGCTAGCAGGAATTCCAGCCTTCCAACTATGCAGACTGCAGGTGGCACAGAATGCAGCAGTTAGATTGGTTTTTGGTGTTGAAAAATCTTTGCCCATTTACAATCTAAGACGTTCTATTCATTGGTTGGCAGTAAAAGAACGTATTAATTTTAAAATGTCTCGTGTTCAAATGCGTAAATCAGCTATCTCCTAGCTACCTAGCGGTTAAAATTAAGACCTACACTCCAGGCCGCCAACTTCGCTCATGCGACAAGCTGCTATTAAATGTGCCAAGATCGAGACAGCTGAGCAAAGGAGACCGAAGTTTCTGAGTTTATGGTCCAAAACTTTGGAACAGTCTCCCCCAGATCCATTCGTGAACATAAAACCCTATTCTCGTTCCACAAAGCAGTGAATAATTTTCTTTTCTGCTAAATGTTATATTAAATAGTTGACCAATTAATTGTTACTGAAATCATAAGGGCGTCACAGCCAGATGAGTCGTACTCATTCAATACATATGAGCCCAGATACGATTGGGTTTGTTAAGCGCATTATTATAAATGAATCAAATAAAACATAATTTGGGGTTTGGGTACCAATTTAATGTCAAAAACAGGTCCTTCACGAAACCCACAGGAGTCTGCCCCGGTGTTATTCCCATCTTTAACAGATTGTTCCCCCAGTATCATCAGTAGCGGGCATAACACGAACGCGCTGTTAGCGGTAAAACCGCCTGTCCTTGGATAGTGGTCCTTGGGGCACCCATTCAGGGGGTCATCGTAAACTCCCTGAGCCTATTTGTAACCACTGATTTACTTACATGCAACAGTTGGAAGCCATCAGGATGGTAGTACTCTGAACACTGTGGTTTGCGTCTTCCCATCTTTTTCTCGCCAAACTTCAGCGACTGGGGACCCAGTGGCCGATCTGAACTTTGGCAGACTCATACCAGGTAGGGTTGGACTATTTAGACAAAATTGGGTCGAAGTTATAAAAAGTTATTAAGCGTTTGGAAAGTTTGCATATATGTTTCTGGTTCATTTAGTATGTGATGTGTTACTTTAACAGCTACAAAGTATTGCAAGTGATTTTACACTGTATATATGTTTGATTTATGGTACTTACCTGAACTTTACAACAGTGTGCTTATAGTAAAGGTCTATTTCTATATACCTCCTTCGTTGTATGCACCGAACTACAGCTCTCCTCCCTCTTCAGCCTAAGCCTGGCTGCTTGCCGCTTATCATACGCTTGGGTAGTTCAGGCTGATCATAAATGGTGTAACCCTGTTTCCCCTAGGTGAGCTTTTCTGAGTCCTGTCACAGACAGTGACTTTTGTAAAAACAACTCATTTTTCAAAATAATGTTCTCATCAGAGGACCCCCGCCTCTCCCCTGTCCTCCAAACCTACCTTTTTGGTTCCGTCTCTATGGCAATACCCAGTCTCACTTGCATATTTGTGGCAAATATTTACACCCTGGGGGCGCTGTTGCGCGCAACCAAGATGGCCGCCTCAGATTGTGGCTCTCCAGCCTGAGACCTTCACACAGCGCAGTTCGCACCCTTGTAGTGCACAAAACAGGTTAAATACAGAGGAACTAACATCCGGAGGGCTATGCCGCTTCCCAGGCTCAGGACAAAATCCAACTCAAAATTGCCTCCCTTACTCACAAGTGCCTCAATAACATGGCACCACCCTACCTCATGGACAGGCTACACTTAAGAACCTCACCTAGACCAACAAGAACGGTCAATGCGAATTGCCTCTATGTTCCTCGCTTTAAACGTGCCACTATTGGAGGACATAGCTTCGCAGTCAAAGCAGCACAGCTTTGGAACTCCCTACCACATGACATAAGAGAACCCCAGCCCTTCGCGAAATTCAGGCAGAATTTGACCAAGTGGCTGAGAGCCAATGACATCTAACTAATCTGACCTGCTTGACCTGACTGTCCCTACTGGCGATCCACCTGCATGCCCCAGCTCCGATACCTCGGTCTGTATTTTACACCATTGTATATTACTGTACTTATTCCACTGTATATTACCTCCACATTGTTAAGTATACCTGTACCCTTATCACCTCTTGTCTGGACCTAGCTCCAGCCCTGCTCATTTTTGCTTATTGTATACTGTACTATGACCATGCACATGTACCTGTACATATTTTATTTATTGTAGAATGTACTATGATTATGTAGATGTACCTGTAACAAAGTTGAGCATATTCTTGTCCTGTGCACCCTGATGCTCCAGGGCTTGGCGCGCCTTATAAATAAATAAACTAAACTAAACTTTAGACTATCTGTCCCTTCACGCCACTGGGAGCCTGTGCCTTGCTTGCCGCCCATCGCCTGGCCTTTCCACCTGTGAGACTGCACTCGACATGTGGGGGTTCGGGAGCGGATTGGAAACGCTGTAGGTGCCTGGGGTGGGGGAGCGGGGCTCCGCCCACTCCTGTTGCCTCCTCCTGATGCTGATATATCCACAGTTCAAAGTTCCCACTGTGCCTGGAGACCCAGAGCGTCCCACAAAGCTTGCTACACTTTGGGTGGTGGCACAGTGAGTCACTGCACGCTGGCTGTACCCTGGTCCCCCGCTGACGCTGTGCCAGCCTCTTCTCCTGCTCCTCATTTATGTGTCGCTCTGTGGTGCTCGGCTACTGGTGCAGGCACTATACTCTGGGCTTCACACTTGGCAGCCCCGACCCGCTCTCCTTGGGTTGCTGGCCCCCGATGGCAGAGATGCTGGGGCAGACGCTCTGCAACGCCTTCTACTGCGCCTCCTGCGTGGATTGACCCCCGCACACTGCAGCAGCACCAGCCCCCTGTATTTAGGACAATAAAGGTAGTGCAGTGCCACTAAAGCAAATCCTCACTAAGCCTTAGTGTGGGTAAGACCCTGGATACAACACTCTTAACAACAGCTGCTCTCCCTCACCTGATACTCTCCACTGCTTTACGGATTTGCGTGCCTACCCACTGCCTCTACATTCTGCTCTTGCTGGCAATTCCCGACAAGCTGCACATTTGGCAACTCCCAACTGCTCTCCCTGGCTCATTTGCTCCTGCTGGCTGGGCTGGTAACGCCGACATGCTACTTCGCCTACTCTGCACCACTGGAGCAAATGAAATCTTCACACGCCTTCGAGAACCATACATGATCCCCAGCTAGAGCAGAGTCACTGAAGCAAATCACCACCATGCCTTGGGTGGGAGGAGCGGCTCCGAATAAAACACCCTTTGAAACTGCTGCACTTGCTGGCCTTATACTCTTTACTGCTGCTCCGATTTGCCTGCCTACCTACCTACTACCTCAACACTCTGCCTCTGGTGTCGTGTCCCTCTGTGTTGCGTGCTCAGCAGCTTCCATCTTCTCTTTCTGAGCTCCTTGCCCCCGCTACCTGGGCTGCTGAAGCAAGCACTTGGCTATACTCACTGCTGGGTGCCTGCGCTGCTGGAAACTCCACATGCCACAGCAGCACTGGCCCCCTGTGCTAAGTTCCTTACATGATCCCCAGCTGGGTGTCGGCACTAAGCATATCCTCATCAAACCTCGACTGTGCAGAGCAGCCCTGGACACTGCCGCCACCACCACAGCTGCTACGCTCTGCGTCCATATACTCACTACGGCTGTGCTGAACTTTTTACTTGCCTGCCACTTCGGCAGGTGACTCAACCATGATCAAAGGGGTGTGGGGTGGGCAAGAAACAAAGCTCCATCAACATGTTCACCAAAACGGCCCCCAGGGAATTGGGGGAAGCGGTCAAGCCTGGGGAGGACATCTCCGCACCTACTAATGTGGAGCCCACAAAATTGCAGCATATTATGGACTACTTGCGGGAGGGGTTCACCACCCTCAACACCAAATTTGACGACATTAGTGGTGCAATCAGTACCATAAAGGTCTGCATGGACAAATCTGATTCCCGGGTCACTGAGGCAGAAATTGGGCTGGCAGATGACATTTCTACGCTCAGAGCTGTCGTAGCATCATTCACTAGACAGGTGCAGGCTGTCGGTAAAGAAACTGATGATCTGGAGTCCTGATCCTCGCGCAACAAACTGCGCATTATTGGGGTTCCTGAAGACATCAAGTGCCCCATGGAATGCTTTGTAGAACGCACTCTGCTCTCCCTCTTGATGGACCCAAGCTGTCCCCCCAATTTGTTAGAGAGCGCTAATCGCTCACAGACTACAAAGCATAAACCAGGAGCCCCTCCTCGCCCAATCATTGCCCGGGTCCTTAATTACTTTGACAGGGACGCACTGCTGCATGCGGCTGAGCTAAGGGTGAACTGAAGCTGGACTCTAACGGGTTGGGGAAAGTTAGACAAAAAATGCTTAACATGCACAACAGGGTCTTGGGTGGGCATCCACCCCGTGTAGTTTTTCCCATGAATTGCTTTTTGCTGGCCCGTTTGGGGCCTGCAATAGCCTGATGGCGATTGACACTCTGAAGTGCATGAGCTGGAATGTTAGGGGATTAGGTAATCATATCAAGATACGGAAATTCCAGCTTTACGCTGAACGACACAAAGCCTGCATACTTTTTCTAAAAGAAAATTCATGCACTAGCTTCAGGCTGTGACAGGTTCGTGAAGAGTTGGGGCATGCATCGCTTCTACGCGCAGTACTCCACGCAAAGCCGCGGTATCATGATACTCATTCACATATCACTGCAATACGCACACAAACCCTCCCATGAAGATCCACATGGACGCTATGTTCTTGTGCACGGTACACTAAATGGTTCAGAGGTGATAATGTTGAATATATATGGGCCCAACATCAACGACCCAGACTTCTACACCCAATTGATAGACCTGCTGATAGTGTACCCCCTTGTGTCAGTGCTTGTTGATCTTAACATGGACAGGTCCAGCAACTGGGCTCAACAGTGGTCTAGGGCCGCCTGGGCCATAATAGAGGGTCAAACTAGGTTGAAGTTTGAGGACGCCTGGAGATTGTTACATCCACAGTCCCACAGGTACTTGTTTTACTCAACAGGGCATGACTCGCACTCCAGGATTGACAGGTGGCTGATATCTGGGTCACGAATAAACTGGCTGGTGTGAGCAGATATACTACATACGACTTACTGAGACCACTCCCAGGTCACCCTAACTCCCCCTGGAGACTCAAACCACAAGCCCTGCCAGATCCAGCTTTCGAGTCCAAGCTAGTGAAGTGTGTTTATGACTATTTCGAAATAAACTTGGGTACCATTGATTCCCTCTCTACTCTCTGGGAGGCATTTAAAGCCTACATCCGTGGTGTGGCTCTCGCTAAAGAATCAGGGAATTTTAAGGCCATACACTGAAACATCCGGGACAGCGAAGCCTCCCTTAAACTACTTGAAACACAGTCACTGGGCAATTTTAGAAGCCTTGCTAACAGGGGATGGAAATTCTTGGACATCCCAGGGGTGGCAAGATAGTACCGGGAAGGAGAAGTACCGGGAAGGAGAACGCCCGGGCAGACTTCTGGCCAGAGTGGTGTGCCAGGAGGATGGAGACCGCCACATTCCAACCATCGAGGATGCTGCCTGTTTGATTGTCCACTCTATTTCACACATCAAGGTGTTTCGTTCCTTATATGTGACACTCTATATGCCAACAGTGACGTGGTGTCCGGCCAGACATAGGCGTTCCTAGACGACCTCCCGCTCTCCGTACTCTGACGAAGCTATGGAAGCCCTTGACTGCCCGATGAGTGCCAAGGAGATCTTTAGGGCGTTAGTTGCTCTGCCCGCTGACAAGGCTCCCACTCTGGATGGATTCATGGTGATAACCATTCTTCTCAAGCCTAGTAAGCCTGCTACACAATGTGGCTCATACCGCCAACTCTCACTCATTAATAGCAACATTAACATTTTAACTAAGGTTCTGGCCCTCCAACTTACCCCCTGTATGCCATATCTAATACACCCGGATCAATCCGGATTCGTGCCTGGCCGCACCACGGCGCTCAATCTGAGGCGCCTATTTAATATCCTTGCCGGAGTTGATCAAGGGGTGGATGCAGTGGCAGTGGCTCTTGACGTCCAGAAAGCTTTTGACTTGGCATCCTGGCGCTATCTCTGGGCTGTACTTGGAAAGTGCAATTTTGGGCCCTGTTTCATCTCGTGGATACGACCACTTTACACACTGCCGGTGGCCAGGGTTTGCACTAACGGCCTGCTCTCACCCCCACTTGATCTCTGCAGGGGGATGTTAGGAAAGATTTCATAATTGTATGTAATTTTCCCTCCATGTGTCAACCCCCAAACGTTTTGCTGTTTTACACCCTGATCTAGACTTTGCCAGAGAAGCGCAGCCTTCCGCCGCACTCCTCTGGGCTTTCGCTCAATTCTTATCGGGAAACTGACATGCCTGTAAGACAGTCAGTACTGGGAGACTTTGTTTCCCTTAGTCCTTTCCTCATGTTGCAGCTTTTGTGCAACATGAAACAAGAGTGCACCGTAACTTACATTACCGCGCTCTTGGGTCTCTAGTCATTCCAAAGGCCATAGAAACCTCTCGCTGGACTTATTATGAACTGTGCAAGTGTGTCACGGACAGGACTGGTGGCAGCTATCATTTCTTTTGTGTTTTGAACCCTTTTTTGCAATGTTATCCGCGCTTACCGCGTTTGGCATGAATAGGTGGCCTGGCTCCCAAAATGGCCATGCCACGCCACGAGGTTCTTTGTCCTGTCCGCCGACCGTCTTGCCCCTTCACCTTCCCTCAGTTCGAGCCGACCCGGGGCAGTCCTTATTTGGTCATGCACTTTCCTGCGAAACACAACGCTTTCGCTGGCTTCTTCATGCCTTGTGTGTGTCTCCAGGATGTGGGCTGGGATGTCTGCTCCCAATACACATCATGGGGGCCAGAGAGTCTAGAGTGTCCGGAATGCCTGGGACCACCGTGGTCCGTGATAGGTCCACGTATGGTTTGAGTGTTTGTGAGCAGATCGCCCATTGGGTCCTCTCCGTTTTGGCGCGAAGGGAACTTTGGATAAGAGGAGGCTGAAAACACCACTACCATGTCGATCTCCTGAGTTCACACCGAACAAGGGATAAGAAGCCAAGTATCCTGCAACAAGAAGCTGCTGACCCGCTGAAGGTTTGGCACCCTGAACTGCTGTCGTCCTGCGAGACCCCTATGCATCTGATCATCCTAGAAGGTCTGCGAAGGCGCTTCGACCCATTGGAATAGTGGGATCAACTATTCCCGGCACCTTCATCAAACCCTGCAAGTAAGCCTCTTCGGAAGTGTCCCTGGGCCAACCAATGGGCTGACCAGCTTACGCAGGACGCTTTGCTCCGTCACCGCCGCCGTTTCGGGGAAGCCCTCGAAAATTGGTGTACTGCTTGCTCTTCGTCCAAGGCACCCTCACACCGAATTTCGTACACTTGGCATTCCCAGGTCTGAAGTGAGACGAGTGCGCCCGGACCAGAGTAAATGCAGTTGCCGTGTTGCCCTGCTGTGGTAACAACCTGTGCACGTCCACTGCATTTGGGACACCCTCTACCCTGCATCCTGCTACGCAGAATCTACATGGTGTCGAGGCGTCCTGATCATCGCAGCTGAACCTGCCAGCAACGTGAACTGAACTGGAGAAGTCTGGGTCTGCCTGCGTCAGGGACCAGTGAGGAGTCCATACCCCAACCGGTGGCCCCTCGCGCAGGAGCCCATTTCTTTTCTACCGCTGTTGCGAAATAGCAACTCTATCCCGCACTCTCACCCTGCCTCTGCCCACAAGTGGAGGCCCTGCTTGAATCGTGGGGACTTGTTCTGCATCGCTTCATTCACCTTCCTGAACTGCCTGATATCCTTGAAGAGGCCCTCTTTTGTCCATTGGCACCAGCGCGTGCAGGTACTTTTGAGCACAAGGCTCCTCTCTTCGTAGGGCTCGGACTTCCTCCTAGTTAGGTGTATTTCAGATGTCGAACTGGGTCTAATGATTAATTGCACTGCCCGTTTTCCTCCCCATCTAGGTGGTTTACATATTACGTGCTCCTAACTCCTTAGACCCCTCGGTATTGTGTAAATATTGTATTGATTGTGATGTGTTGGTTTACCTTAGTATTATTGTGATTCTTTGCTATGGTCGATGTTATAAAGGCCTTGTAATAAATGTGTCTATATTTTCACCTGTCTGGAGTAATTTGTAAGTGTCCTTGCTTTGTGTGCTCATTGCGAGCTTTCAGTCACCCTCACCCCTCTTGAGACTTAGTCTTGACCGCCGCCATCGCTACCCTGATTGGTCTGGCTTGTCCAGAGGTTACCCTGTTCCAAGAAACTAGGCTGGCCTTCTGAAGCTCTGGCCCTCCAGGTCAGAGTTCAGAAATCCATCTTAACAGGGGATCAGACAGGGCTGCCCGTTTTCCCTGCTCATCTTTGCTGTGGTCTTTGAATCTCTGGCGGACCAGATGCACCAGAAGCATGCTCATAATGGGGTCCGGCTCTCGGGCTCCACCAAGATCATACCTTTATGTGCGGATGACGCAATACTGTACGTTAGAAGTCCAGAGCATAATCTTGCTCGCATCATGAGTGATGTTCTTCGCTTTGGGCGCTTATCCGGACTCTGTGTCCACTTCACTAAGTCTGAGCTGCTCCCTTAACAGACGCCACGGCCGCCCCCAAGGGATCTCATGGGATTTGCATGGTCTCCCACGGAGATGAAGTACCTCTGAGTCATTGTCACTAGTCAACAGGCCTCCCTTTATGATCGAAACTTCAGGTCCTACCTGCAGCAACTTCTTCCTAAACTGCGCACCTGTCCAAAACTGCATATAACGCTGGCTAGCCGGATATCACTTCTTAAGATGATTGTACTGGCACAACGACTGTATCGCTTTCAAAACGGTCTGATATGTCCTGGGCCATCATTGTTTGACACGCTGAGGGCTGCTGTGAAGAGCTTCCTTTGGCACTCTGGGGTGTTAAGACTAAAATAGTGCACGTTCACTAGACCATACAGCCGCAGAGGATCTGCTGCCCCAGACTTTGAGAAATACTGGCTAGTGGCCCAATCCCAATTTGCAGCCTTCTGGTTCACTGAGGGCCCACTGCTCCCACATGTGAAGATCGAGTGTTATGCGATGGGGACCCGTGACACCCGGTCCTTGGTTCTACCCCCACTGTAGAAAGACCCTGGGGTGGGTGGCCAGCCATGCAGCCACCACGGCTCTAGTATGGGATCAATTATGGCGATTGGTTGACAATCATTACCCATTCTACAGAGATTTGCTGCTTTGGAACCTGCACCGGAGACCCCAAGATAAGCAAATCTGCTGTGGACATGTGGGCAGCTAACTGATACTACACATAGGGTGATGTGTTTGTTATGGGTTCCTTTGTTTTGCGGCCTGACCTGCCTCGGCATCCTTACAGACAGACCTAATGTTGGCCACAAAGTGCAGGATTACACCGAGCGTTCAGGAAGGCATGGCGGGAGTTCCCCACGTTGCCCCTGACGAACCACTGCTATCATTAATTAAAGAGGGCGCATTGACCAGAGGGATTATTTCCAGAATGTATAATCCATTCCAGGAGCGAGCTAGGGAACCTCTGGCTAAGTTACGGGCGGCTTGGGGCAGGGATCTAGGTATCAACATCACTGACAAAGGCAGGGAAACTATGTGTATGCAGTCACGCTTTGTGTCCCTCAATACCAGGTTTCATCTTATTCAATTTAAAGTACTACACAGATTCCACTACACCCTGGCTAGACTCCACCTCATGTCCCGCAACTCCCCCCTCCACCGCCCACTGCCCCAGATGCCACTCAGACAGTGCTGGCTATCTTCACATGATTTGGGCCTGCCCCAATGTTTCAGAGTATTGGGACACGGTTTGTAATGCTGTGTCTGTAATTCTTGACTGCACTATTGAGCCATACCCTATAAACTGCCTAGTCCACGAGTTCTTGACGCTTCAGATACCCACCATAAACTTGCTACCATAGGTATGATTATTGCGCTGCACTGTATACTGCTGTTAGGGCTCAGGCCTGCCAGCCCCCCCCCATAGAACAGTGGCTCCCAGATGTCACCTGGGCATCAGACCTAGAAGAATTCTGGTCGTCCCTACAACCAGCCTGTAGCAGGCCCCTTGACATCTGGCCCCCTTCCGAGCGTACTTGCACTTACTTTCCGACAGTACATGTAGAGAGGCAAATCTCCCTGATCCCCTCTGCACCCGATAACTTCTTGGTTACAATTATGCATGCTCTTACTCAGAGTTATGTTCTTTACTCATGTAATGAAATGTATCAGTGTTTTGGGATGCGATCACTGGTAAAATGATACTGCCATGCTCAGTGCCTTTTTTCATAGATGCCTTGTTGTAATGTCAAGCACTTATTAAAGTTTAAAGAAATATATAATATATATATATATATATATTTACACCCTTCCGAATTATTAAACAATTCACCAGACGCAACTGTAGTCTGGTACATTTGGGGACAGGCACAGCCTCTTTGTTTCTACGCTAGAGAAAAGGGGTAAACTTTCATTAAAACAATATACTTGCATCTTTCACCTAGTGCAACGTGCGGTATGTCCCTGCGGCATCATAGTCATTGGGCCTGTCCCGAGTGTGGTTCGGCACCTGCTTTGTTGAGGAACTTAGGGGTGGGCTCACTGGGGGGCCCCAAATGTTGTGCTACACCACTGCTTGTACCCTTACACTCTCCACTCTTCTGTTAAGGGGTACACTGTTGTAATTTTAGATGAATGTTCATTATCGTAATTGTCGTGATAATAAACGTTAGGGGTTACACGCATATGAACAAACATGTTGATTTCCCTTGTTCAGTGCACCAACAAAACACTTGCCTTTCAAGAGGTACGCTGGACCTAACAGAACAAGACAATCAATGAGAGGCTCCAGAAGGAGTGAAGAGCTTCCTCCTGCCAGGAGCTTTCCCTGCAATCTTCACACTCTTTTCCAGATCAGCACAACCTCTAGAGCCTGAGTTATAGGGACAGAGGCCTCAGAGTCTTCCTCAGGATTTTGAGGCCATCTGTCAGACAGCACCACAGAGATTTGCTGTGAGCAACACCGGTGTCTTACTGCACCTATACCTTGACCACCAACCAGCACACCAACACTCATGTGAATAGACAGCATTATCAAAACAAGAAAGGGGTACATGGTGCATGTCCAGCAATAAAATAAGATGGCGCAAACAGGCTCACTAAACTTTAAATTTCCGTTCTGTATTGTGGCATTCTCAAACTACAGACTATACTGTCCAGAACAAGTTGTGGTTGACGGTTTCCGACCAGTGTGACATCTCCAAACACACTTTTAATGTGTGACTTTCGCCATCTTGTATGTGCCTTACTACCGTGTGCATCTGTGCTCTAGCACTTTGAAGCGTCTTTTGTGCTAAATGGAATTACAAATAATGATCTCAGACCAGATAATCGGACAGACTCAAAGAATATGGCAAAGTACTACTTTATTTTCCCAATTAGTTCATCATCTCTCATCGCTAGGCCATAAGTCAAAGTCTTCCATTTGTAGTTGACATTGTTGCCTGTTCGCTGTCTTAGAACATTCAAGGTAATGTGAGCATACCACTATCCCAGCTTAAGGCTCTAATGAATAGCCTTTGTTTTCAACTTCTGAATCACATGCAAAGAGACTACAAATTCGTCAATTTCAGCCTTCGATTTACTGCAATTTGATTTAATTATGCAGAGTGCTGTTGCTCCTCTTGGCCTCTAGAGACTTGGTCATACTATCTCACATGAACTTTGTATACTTTTAATTGACCAACAGTTTGGCTCTCACAGAGGTTTTCTTCATCTATGAAGAATGTCCCACATTCAGTGTATCCACGTACTCTCTTTGTGCTCTCTGCTTATCCTTTAGAAATAGCATCCTTAACTCTGGGCCAACCTAGACTCATTGTCGGCTCTGAAAACTGAGCTGTTTTTCTGCATCTCCCAATTCTACAGCCTCAGCCTGTTTCTGAGGTAGCTTGGTTAAGTTCAACGTGAGCCAGTGTCAATTTTCCTACTATGGCCGTTGTTGCCACATTATATATTACCCTATAGCAAGCTTCTATATGTGTTCTTTCTACCTTGCATTACTGCCTATTTACAGTTATGGGTCAATAGTTACTTCATCTTCAGATCCATGATTACCTTAGCTTTAGGTAAATGTTACTCTTAGTGCTTCAGCTACATTGTTACTTGGAAGTATTTTCATATTGTTTCAGCTCATCCATAGTATTCATTGATGCATTATGACATCTTGGCAGGCGACATCCTTGCATGTAACATTCTATCATGTGACATCCTTCCACAATTTCAGTGAAGGGTACATTCTATATGGCTGTCTGAGTGCATATCATCTCTCATACACTGGATGCGGTATAGGAACAATACAGGAGGTCCCATATTACTTTTCTTCGACTGCTCCAATTTGACGGCAGTGAGGGGGCAGGAACTGGCAAGCTAGCAACTACCCGCTCCTCTTCACATCTATGTAGGAAATGAAGGAGTAGGGCCCAATGCCAACTGATCCCAAGTGTTGTCGTATTCAACGTCGAAGAAGCCAGACTTGCTGAATGGTGGAGTTTGGAAGAAAAAAACATGAGTTAGAGCATCATAGAGTCTCCCACAAATGTTGAGTAAATGTGTCTGATCACACCTTCAACAACCAACACAGATGTTGAGAGGGAGAGGTCATCAAAAGTCTGCTTTTTCATGGACCAACTGAACCTTGGTAGGGCAGTCAGCTGAATACAGTCTTCAAACTGCTAAGGAATGAGACCAAGACTTGAGTGTCATCAGCATGATAGCAGCAGAACACAGGTGATTGCAAGTGACAACCTTCCAGCGCGTAACAGGGTGAAAGGGTGAAAGCACCTGATCGTGGGCAACCTCAAAGCTAGTGGCAGCAACCGCTGCCAAATGGGAATTAGGGTCATGTGATGGATGTCACTTAGGAGAACTATCATATGTAGGGCTCCTTCACTAACAGTACAAGGTCTGCAAGTGTCAAGTCGTCATTCCTTGGTCAACTGTTCTCAAAGACCGCAGAAATGTCCAACATGAAAATCCCTGATCAGCAGCCATGGCCCCAGGCCCCAAGAGGTCATCAACAAGGCAGTCCCACAAGCAGTGGTCGAAGTGGGCGGCAGCGGTCCTACTCTACTTTTTTTTTTTTAAAACTAAGTTTCACCGTTCATATACTTTTATTTTAAAAAGAAACCATTCCGGAATAGTTTTGTTTTAAAATATAAAAGTGTAGGAAGAATTTGAAATTGCACTTCAGTGCACTGCGCTCGAACCCGAGACCGGCTGGATCTGCTCCAACCTCACATCCCAGTGAGCTATGGTAGAACTGCTGGATTGCTGTTAGTTTTTAAGTGGCCTGCTTGGGACAAAGCCCATTGCAAAACCCCATCATAGCCCTGCTGCTGCAGTAATCCGATTTTTTCTTTTGCATTTAAGCAACTTAGCATGAAAACACTGCAGGCACAGCTGTAAATGCAGTTAATGGGTAGGTGGGAGGTGGTGGCTTTAACCCTTATCATGCCTGCTAAGTAGTGTGAATGGTCGGTGATTTGGGAGGGTGTGTTTGAGGAATTCGACGATCTGCATGGTGGGCGTGTGTTCACCTGGTCTTTTTGGAAATGTTATATGAAATTGAATGATGATAGATCAACCTCTGGAAAATGTGTCTGGCTAATCTGCACACATTTTACGATGCTCACTGCACGACATACACATAGACCTGTGTACTCTGGGTGGACACAGCCTACAGGCGCAGTCCTCCCCGTCACATTTAGTTGGAATGTGACGCCCAGGAGTACATAAAGGCATCTCAAAAGGGGGAGGGCAAAACCTTCCTCCTGCCATGGCCAGTCTAATTAAATAACAAAGGCTCCATGGATTCACCTTATCCTTAGTTGGCCCTGCTGGTGGCAGTGACGCATACTGATGAGAGTTAATTTAAGCAGGCCCACAAGAGGACTGGTCGCAGGGCTAACAAAATACAGGAAACCCCAACACCTTTGATATGTACCGTGTCAGCTTGAAGCCAGCTCCCTCCCCTCGGTATCAAGGGAAGTGTCATGTCTGGTACATGTGTTTACTGTAGGCAACCCACGCAGGGGAACCCGATTCAGAGTGCAGGAGTATGTGATTTGATGGAGGCATAAAGTCTGTTCTCACCACAACTTCAAGGGAGACCTACCTTTAATCAGGAATCACAGAGGGCTCAATTAAGAAGACCATTGATCCACAGCAGACAGGAAGATGGTGGGACCTAGTAGTACATGTTTTCACCCCTTTACCTTTCCTGTTGCAATGCACTCTGTTTATGATCTCACGCATAACAGAAGATTGTTGGTGGGTACCAGGATTGGTTCATTAAGGTAGGCTTAGCCTACACCAATCACTGGTGTCCATTTCGCTTTAAAAGAGGGTTGAGCCCCCCTTTTGGCAGATCATCTGAAGACTTTGCAAGGAGTAGCAAGAAGAACTCATTGGGACCCTGGCTGAAGGTAAATTCTGCCTTACATCTTTCACCAGTAAAGGAAGGCCAGGATTTCCAAAGAGGGAAGCAAGATTGCTCCCCTAACCATCTCCCAGGGAGCAGAGAGAGATACTGAATCCAGAGAACCTTCCAGCAGCTACATAACCGGTACCCAGGCAGCACACAGCATGCCCTGCTAGGCTGTGCAAGCAAGCTTTCTAGGTGGGAAGTGCCAGAGAGTCTCCAAACCAAACCAAGGACAAGGCTGTTGCCTGAAACACTCGCCTCAGCTTTGGCCCGTTCGCCTTAAAGGACGACACATGCCCAGCGACGAAGCTAGGAGGAGTGCACCGGCAAGCATCAACCAGCATCCACCTTGGAGGACATTTTTGAGGCAGTTGAGCCCCTCGAGCTACAACCGACTGCACCGTTGACTGTTATCATGCCGCAGTCACTCAGGCTGTCCGAGACGCCTCAGCCAGTGCTACAGACCCACCAATCAGTACTGAGACAATGATCCCTGACCCCGAGCCGCCATGGAGGCCAGCCTGCAGCCATCCGCCCAGCCTCGCTCGCAAAAATGCCCGTCACCTAATACCCGCAGCTGTCTCCCATCTTGAACTCTGTCGCAGAAGCTGCAAAGTGCCCTGAAACCAACTCTAGACTGTAGAGCACCACAAACTTCTATAAGCACATGGTACATTGTGGTTCTGTCCCCCTGGTCCTTCTCCGAAGGCCCCTAGTGACATTTTACAACCCATTGCTCCCTTTGTGCTGAAACCAAGTATCGTTTAACTATTGTGATTTATTACTTTACCGACTACCCTCCTGTCAGTATCCAGAGTGCATCCCTTTTCCTTCTTGCAATCGTCTGTCCTCTGCATTCCTTTACAGGGTGGGTTGTATTTTGTAGTGTGCCAGAACTGTCTGTTGAATAATCATAAAGTAGATATTTGTATACAACCTTGACTGGACAGTCCCTTTTATCATTGGGTAATGATTGTATTTTCGCTGTGTTGCAACTAAGCAATGATCCACGCCCTTGTGGAGAAAAGCCTGTCGTTCCGTCCACGTTACCAACATTGGACAAGGTTTATAATTCCCTTGTGTTTCCAATCTGTACGGATCCCTTCTGGTGTACTAGAAGTGTGGGGCGAATTGATGGTTTAGAAACCGATATTCATCCCTGGACCACTGGTGCCCTGGAAGTTGATTGGTCACAGTGTGTAAAGCGTCATGCTGTGGGGGACAATTAATAAAGGCAATGGCTGGCGGTCGTTTAAAATTCATTTCTCTTTTTCTTCTCCACTGTGTTCATTTCAGCCTTTGCACAGTGGTGGGAGTGGAATGGAGGAAGGGTGGGACCCAGGTATGGGGTTCGTTTTGCTTGTGGGAGGGGGCGTGGCAATGGGGTTTGTTGGGGGGGTCAGCAGGGAACATTTCGTACACTTCAACCACTGCCCACGAGCGCCCTTAAAACCGGGCTGATGGTTGATGACACAATCTATATTAACTCTCCTTCCAGGTGATACCTACCCTCTGCATAATTAACCACCCAAAAAATGCAGAACGTTGCCAGCATGCCAACACCAAATCATGCCTTTACCAGAAGATGCAGCCACCAAGGACTTGTTTAAGTAGCCTTGTGGCCACCCTTCTGTAAGGTGCCTGTTGACCGGTTCCACTACCATTGGAAATAATGACTCGAACATTCCCAAAAAAGCCGTGAGGGACACAGAACCAGGACACACATGACGCAGTTCATTGCAAAACTGCCACAGCGAGGAGCACCGTACAAGATACCAGTGGCTGGATCACACATTCCAGAACCGCAAACTACTCATCTGCGTTGGGTGCTCCATGAGGGCGCCATTGAACATTCCACCCGTAACACAGAACACCTGTGCTGGTAGGCCCGGCGGTGTAGAGCGCTCCAATGTCTGAATGGTGGGTGGTATTAGTACACTGCAACGATATTATTGCAAAGCAAGAAGTGCATTCTTCGGGCGCGAAGTGTGAGAAAAAAGAAATGTAACAAGATCAAACTTAGGGCCGTTTGGTGTTGGTGTAGTCGGCCTTAGTCCGAGTTCCTGCGCTACCTTTTTCGTTCCCTACTGCAGCTAGATTTCCCCCAAGTAGCCTGGCTCTTTCGAGGAGGCTTTGCCGCGAATGCCTCTGCAAGGATTGGGCACCGGCGAGAGGTTGGATTTCACATGAATGAATCCCAGCTGTGCACACATTTCGGTTCGCCGCTGCAGGTGTGCATTCCTGGGGAATAGGGGTACTTCGGTCAACAGAATTGATTCCCCCTTCCAAGCTGGGCGAGGCAAGGTGCTGCCGTGGGTCGCTTAAACCCGGGCTTAAACCTGTTGCACTCGGTCTTCCCTAGTGTCAACATCTGCTCGGGATGTAACTTTTTCTGGGGTTTTTTTTTTGGCTTCATCTCACAAAAACGTGCTAATACTGCCATCCAGTGGCACAACTGAATAGGATGGGGAAGTTAATCTCAGAACAAATCTCATTGGCAAGTTTGTGTAATGTTCTTGTCAATTGGTGATCAGTGGCTATTAGTTATTCCTTTTGGGACATTTCTGCCGTGAGCAGAGGAAAAAAAAGGGAAGCGACGGTCAGGGGAGGGGTTGGAAGTCAGTTAGATCGTGGTAAGGGAATACAGCAGACAAACTTCAAAGCAGACAACATTTTCCTATATTGCTGCTTCATGGTGTCTTAAATGCACAAGTTTTACCTTAATAAAAGTCGACTCATTCTCAGACAACTGCCTTATGCTATACTAGTATCTGAGGAGTGCTACAGTGCCAGCTGACATCAGCCACTGTGACGCAGTTTCATCTCCAGTTATTGGCTCGCCTTACAGCCTCCCAGTATGCCAGTTTCAGCTACCAGCGTTCAAAAACCAGCTGCCACCATCAGCCATGTCCTATGATGATACGTCATCGATCAGGGAGGCCACACCGTCCAGAGTAGCCCTATAAATGGGTCCTAGATGGAGAAAACATGTCAACGTAGACGTAGGACCAGTGGAGTCAGTATAGATACTGACTCCACTGGTTGGAGTCAGTATAGATACTGACTCCACAGGTCCTCTGGATGAAAGAAGAGCATCCTTATTCTAGCAATGGGCTCGACACGGCACATAATCTATGAACTACCTGAAGAAACTATGCATACATTTGATGACCGGCCAAGAAAATCGATAAATGATTACTTCAGCCCTCACACAAACGGACTATTTCACACCACGACGCAATAAAAAAAGAAACTATGGACAATTTCACTATGTGTCTGTGTAGTGTGAAAACTGACTCTCACCTCCTCTATTCCAAGATAAAGCATTGCTCGAAGAAATACTCAGTACAGCCATTCCAACTTCTTCCCCGAATGTTTTCGACCCCACAAGCCCGAAGCATTGCAACCAAACCTTCTCAATGAGGAACTTGTTTCAGACATGATGGTAAATGTCCAGCTGTACGGCAATCCTCCATCGCATGTCGAGGGAAAATAACTTCAGAGTCATATGCGGGACCTTTAGAAACTAGTTCGGCCCTATTTCCAACGACAGAACACTATACGCAGACAAGAAAGCCACGTCAGCCAAGAGAATGGGAAGAAAGGTAGAAAAAGTCTTCCCCAGAATGAAGGAGACAATCATGTCAACTTCATGTGTGAGAAACCTGAGGCCGTCCTCACATATACTATAAGTTAGCAATTTGAAGTCTTGAGGAAGGGAACCCCAAGACTTGATCAGGCTCCGTCCTCAAGACAGCATTGCATTTCAAAGGCCTTTTTTTATTTTTTTACCTTTGTTACCCTGAACTTGGGGAAGGGAACCCCAAGGATGTGTGAGACTGTGGCACCTTGAACTTGGGGAAGGGAGCCCCAATAATTTGTGGAACTGTGTTGAACTATAGAAAGGCCATCCTGAAATGTTTATGGAACTTTCTTGAACTTGGGAAAAGGAAGCTGGGAGCTGGAAGAAGCTCACAACTTTGTGTTGATCACCATTTCTTTTATTCTTAACAATCCATACACATTGTTTAGCTTTAGTTATGAGGGCAAGGATAGGTTCTAGACACAGACAGACTGACTTAAGTTGGACTTTCTGACTCACACTTTCCTTAGTTTCATTCAGGTAGGGAAATCCCACCTTAGCATAGGGCAGTTTAGGCTTTCAACCATCCTGACATTTGAATTATAAACCATTTTGTTTTGAACTTTGAATCGGTTGTCTGTGTCTTGCTTCATGATGCCTTCACACGTGCCTCTCCTAAGTGGAAACCTGTGCACAAATCTTAAAGTCATGTTCGATACCGCACCTCAAAAGTGCCATCAGGTAGTGAGTCAAACTCTTCTTCAAGTTCAGACCATAAGAAGGGATATGTCTTTGCATTAGGAAATCAAGCAGCTCTTGAGAATAGTCCGATTTTACTGCTACAAATCAACGGGCACCCAATTGAATTATTGATAGGGACAACCATGAATGTGATAGGAGAGCAGGAATACAGTTAATTGTCACATCCTCCAAAACCAAGTCCATCACATTTTGACATTGTCACCTATGGCTCATACAGGCCATTGCCTTGTAGTGAAATGTTTTCTGCAAGGTGTGCATACAAAGCTCATACTGCAAATGTCCAACTTCATATTAAGTTAGTACCGAATATTAATTAGTTTCTTTAAAAAAAATTGTAGTGACATATAAGGGCTGGAGAGTTGCTTGGCCTGGCATGGACTACTTTACCCAAACTGGTGTGTTCTCAAGGCCATTTGGTGATTCTTAATAGGTTAGCACCCACCTGTAGGGAGTCTGGCTGGTGGGTTCACTTCTGTTCCTACTGTAATACCTAGGTCCCGAGTGGGCAGTGGATATCTGGAATTGAAAGTGAGGTGCAGGTCAGCATGGATGTGCAGCCAGGTCCAGGGCGCAGTGGGCCATGCAAAGCACCATTTGACATGCAAGGTGCGCTTTTGTGCATTAATATGTTTCACCTGGGGCATTAGAAGAATCTTGTGGTTGATCACTAGTTTAAGTTAAATGGGGGGGTGGAGGCATCAGGAGTGGTCATAATGAAAGTCAGCTCAGTGAAGGGGCAGCTGTTAAGCAGCCTCTGCTGTATTACTTACACATCATGGGTGTGGGGGCAGGTCCGAGGTGGACGTGGGTCATGTGAAACGCTGCCTGGCATGCAAGGTGAGCTTATTGGCATTATTGTGTTGAAGCTGGGGCATTGAGAGGACATGTGGGTTGACAACAAAATTAAGTTAAAGGGGGTCTGTGGAGGCATCAGGAGTGGTCAAAATGATAATCAAGCTCAGTGAGGGGGGGCTTTTAAGCAGCCTCAGCTGTATTACTTACCTGGCCTGTTGGAGGTGTTCTTGGGTTCGTCTGGCTGGCTGGCTCTGCTACTAGCTACTGAGACTAGCTCTATTTGAGCCTGTTCCATTTGCTCTGAGCCTGCGTGAAAAACAGACACTAATTCTGCGCACGCATGCGCGTCAAAGTAGTATTCAAGTCATGGTGAGTCTGTGTGAATACAGACTCTATTCCTTTGTGCGCATGAGTTTGATGCTGGTATGTAATTCATGGCAGTATGTGTCAAAAGGACACTGATCTCATCTGGTGCATGTGCACCGATTCAGAGTTGAATCGTGGTCTTTACAGGTGACACTAAAGCTGCTGCGCGTGTGCGCAGCAGTATAGTGTTTATGTCCTGCTCTTTTGAGGAAGCGTGCGCTCCTGAATTAGGCCACATGTCGCATCTATTGGATGCAGGTTTTCTTGGTATTTTAATCTACTCTGTAGGATGTATGGTGCGCATGTGCTGCAATAATAAAGATACATGAAGAATACAAACCTTGTAAAGGCACACCGTTCAAGGCATCTGAGCGAAACGTGTGCCTATGTGAGCACAACAAGGAATTGTCACATGTTCCTCCTAATTACAGAGTGATCTGTAATATGTCAATTGACAGAGCTGGATGTTATTCCATTACTGCACTGTGCATGACATTGTGTAAGATGCATGTGTAAAGTACACAGACGAGGTATGACTTGATCCTGGTTGGGATAATTGAGGATTTGAAGGACATTTCAATTGGCTCATGGTGAGCTATTTGGTGTCCAACAGTTGCCTCACACTGTGGTGCAACATCTATTTGGATAGCTGCGCATTGTATCCGAGTTATGCATGCGCTGGAGTACAATACACTGTGGGGGTATCCTAGTACTTGTGGGGATCTTGGTTTTTGGAGGTTTGGGGGCAGTTTCTAGGTGGCTGGTTCCGTGTCAGGGTACACAACTCTCCTTATCAATGGACTTTATTCATTCTTTACAAGAATACATTGAATTCATGGTCTGAATTGAGGCCGTTGACCACACATCTAAATCGGCAAATCAATCTTACTTCTTGTTGCCTTGACTTTAGTCCACGGTTGCCATCTCTTGTGCCATACGTGGCTACTTGCAGTCCTACAAACCGTATGTTCTTCTTATCGTCAAGCTGGTATTTTGTTTGCCAGTGGATTGCTAACAGCAGTCTTGGGTCCTGTGATCCCATCATATTCAGATGTTCTCTGATGTATGTCCGGAGCTCTCTGATGGTGCTCCCGATGTACATTTTTTCACATACACACAAAGATTTTCATAGGTCACATATTTAGTGCGGCAGTTTATATGTTCATTGATGGTAAATTTGTTGCAGTTCTTACATTTTACAGTTTGTGAGTTCATTGCAAATGAGCACATTGAGCATGTCCCCCATTTTGAGACGTCCATGAATCTGGCTTGTGTTAGCAAGTCTGCTTAAGGTTGTGGGCTGTTAGGAAGAATTAGGGGCTAAGTATTGAGCGCAATGTCGGCGCTCTGCTATATGAAAAGGACGAGTAGCTGTTCAGGTCTTTTTTGATGTCATCATCCATTAGCAAGAATGACCAGTGTTTTTTTTTTAAGTATTCTATGGAATTTGGAATGGTCAGAGTTGAATTTGGTCACAAATCTTATATTTTTGGCACTGGGAGCCCTGTCGTTAGGTACTAGTAGTGTTTGTCTATTGAGGTCATATGCCATCACTTTGACGTCTTCTAGGATGGCTGTTTTGTATCCTCTATGCTGGAATCTTTGTTTCAGCAGTTGGCATTCTTTTCCAAATGGTTCATGTGAGAAAACTGACCCTCACATTTTCTCCCTCTGGATCCTTTTCTCAGGTGGCCAAGGAAAGGCCATCACGCTTGGATACCGACCCTGGGGTCAGACAAGTGAGGGAGAATCACCCGAGTAGGGGGTCCTTAGGGAGGGTAAAACACAGTATCCCCCCCTCCCAATTATCAATAACCCTACTCTGCCTCAGCCTTTATAGGACACTACCATTCCTATCCCATTTCACCCTGACCAGTTCCAACATACACTTCAAAGCATAAAATAAGCAGTGTCGCATAGCAATTTGCTATGCAATTCTGTAGGTTTGCTAATCAAACGGACATTTGTGTGGCAAAGCTAGCTATTTCAGTTGCCTTCTTCAATGAAAGCACAGCTCGCTCTGCAATCCTCTCTTGCTCACGGGGCTCTCTTTACCTTCTTTTTACTGTTCACTGCAAGGTCAAAGGGGCCAATAGAGAGAGAGTGCAGCAGTAATCATCTCATCCACATCATCTCATCCACTCTTAGTACCAAAGACCTGTGTGGGCGTGCCAGGCAATAATTTCTTTTTCAAATAATTGAAAACCAGAAGTAATTGGGATGATACTTTTATTAAGCCAACTATATCCTGTCGGCAAAGATCAGTATGTGTTATCTTAATTTTTTTTAAAAGACAGTAACGAAACTCCATTCCTAAAAATATAAGTTGTTTCATAATGCATAATTACAGTATTGATACTGTAAAATACTGCATCATCTCCATGCTTTGAAGTAAAGTTTAGGTTAGTTATCTAAATCTCATAGTGTCAAACCATATTTTGTTGGGGACAATGCATCATATTGACGAATTAACACTTCTGAAAATGTACATGATCACATGTGCTTTTGATGGCAAACCTAGGTCTGTAACTTGCTGGTTGCACACACCTGTGCTACTGGTGCTCAACCCATGAGCTGATTCCATTCTCCTTGACATTCTAACTTATCATCCTGCTGCTTTATGCCAGCTGCCCTGAAAGTGAGGTGGTTGCAAACTACAATATCCCCCTATTTGGCCCAGTTCTCTGCCAGCCACACCACCTGCTTAGTGTCTTACTTTCGTTCCTCTTACATGAGCACACAAAGCTAACTAGATGTTTATGCAAAGAAGTGAACAATAGTTGCATCCAGTTTTTTAAAATTGACAGATCTACTGCACTAACATACACCGTAGTTAGTTTCCCGAGCTCGCTTTGTTCTAAAATTATGGTTACATTATATATTAGCACCTGCAGGAGAGACCTGGCCAAACTGTTATCAGAGCCTTTTTATCATATCTATTTTTTGTGTCCATTCATGCAGCTAACCCTTTACATTTTACAGACACTCATCAAGGGCTCGCAAAGTCTTTTCACCCTCTTGAATGGTCGAGTAGATTTTATGAAGGGGGAGTACCATTTGCAGGGGATGGTTTAAAGTTTAATTTAGCATTTACTTTGTTTTTATTAAATGTCACATACAAGTTTCACTGGGCATGGCTGCCCTCTGGGTGGCAGCAGTGTACTAAAAAAAAGTGGGTTTGTGGTGACATGCACCATTTGTATAGAAAGCTCATTTAAATTTGTTGTCATACGTTGCCATGGGTCGAGTGCATGTCTGTTAGGTGGAGTAGGTAAACTAAGTTACTTAACCTGCAGGTCTAGAGGAATTTTAAGAATTTGTAATGCCTGACTCCTCTCACTAATGTCTTGCAAGCAGCACGATAATTCAGAGAAAGAAAGTGCGCCAGCAGCACGGAAGCAGAAAAAGCAGAAACAGTGAATTGTGGAAGGGAAAGAAGTGAAAGAGGCACAGGAAGAAAAAGGTGCCAGAAGAAAAGGACAGAGTGTAAGGCAAGGGGCCAGAAATCAGAGTGGTCGCGCATGAGAGGAGCAAAAGCCTGGCGTACTCAAAAGACTGATACTGCCCTGTGAAATAACTGTGCTTTGAGAGGTACATCCTGACTGTTCTATGTTCATTCATCCCCAGTTTTTTTCAATGCCTTTTTTGCCACACTGTTTTACCGAAGAAAATCATTGAATGTTTTATTTTATTTGGGGGGGATCTCCCCCCACAGCCACCCCCCCTATTTTGTATTCGCTATACACCACCCCACCCTACACCTTAAAATCCCCCCAACCCCCTATATTTTCAGATGATTTTTTTTCGGCAAAACATTTTCAGCAGAAAACACAGCTGAAAATAAACTGGCGATGAATGAACGTCATACCAACCGGACAAGGTGAACTTTAAAGTGGGCTTTTGTTTGAGACAAGAGGGGCCAAGGCTCGGGGAAGGGAACCCTGAGAGGCCCAAAGGTAATTGTGAAAGGAAACGTGAATCGTCATTTGAGACAAGAGGGGCCTAGTCTTGGGGAAGGGACCCCCTGAGAGGCCCAAATTAAACTGTGAGAGACATTGTTGAGGAGAGAGGCCTAGACTTGGGGAAGGGAACCCTGACAGGATTAAAAGAAACAGTGTCTTTCCTTTTGGAAGCAGAAGGGTCAGGGCTTGGGGAAGGTAACCCCAAGAGACATTGTGAACTATATTGACTTGCTGCAGGAGCTCGACCGTGAAAATCCAGAGGGCACCCTTTTGCTTTGAACGATTTTTAAAAAACAGGCAAAACTAAACCGGACGCTAAGGCTGCCTGAAACCAGCCTTGGTTTGCATTTCTTTTTGAACCATCATTTTTCTTTAAGAAGACCTAACATCAGATTTGTTTTAAGGGTGAGGGCAAACATATGTTTTGACACAGACAGACTCTCGTTTCGGACTTACGGACATCGATGGCCCTTAGAAGCATAAGATGAGGGAACAACCCTATTAGAGTTAGGACCAGTTAGGCATTACACCAACCCTACTCTTTCTTAATAAAGGTTTCTAAACTGTAATCATTGAGTCTGTGTCTCTCTTGATACCATGCCCGTATCACATTCATCATCGTTGCAGTTCCTTCGGGCTTTGGGGATGTTCCTTCTAACGGAGTTCCTTTGACAGCTTGAAGCATGAATTACCGAGTTAAATTCCGTTGGTTTCCTGTAAGTGTCTGTGATAAGACTCTCATTGGAGACCTGTATAGTGAGGTCCAATAATTTGATCTCTGTGCCTTATTCATGAGTTCTATATCAAACTGGTTAGTGTTCACAAAGCTCACAAATTATTCTAGTTAATCCTTGGTTCCTTTCCATACTAAGATAATGTCATCTATGTATCGATGCTAGGGTTTGATGTTGCTCCTGAACTGGTCATTGGCTAGGGCAAGTGACCTTTCATAGTAGAGCATGAAGCTGTTGGCCAGTGCCTGGGCGTAGCTGGCCCCCATGGCCATTCCTTCTGTCTGGCTCACCATTAAATAGGATGTTTGCTAATAAGAATTCCAACAGTTTTTTGTTCATTTCAAGATGGCAAAAATGTGAGGACATCTCCAACAGGCCAATAGGCCAGGTAAGTAATAAAGCAGAGGCTGCTTAAAAGCTCCCCCCTAACTGAGCTTGATTATCATTATGACCACTCCTGATGCATCCACCGACCCCCTTTAACTTAATTTAGTGATACTCCACGGATCCTCTCAATGCCCTAGCTCCAACATAATAATACCTGTAAGCTCACCTTGCATGCGAGGAGGCATTTCACACGACCCACGTCCATCCTGGACCCGTCTCCACACCCATGCTGTGGAAGTAATACAGAGGAGGCTGCTTAACAGCCGCTCCTTCACTGAGCCGACCTTCAATATGACAATTCCTGATGCCTCCACCACCCCCATACATGAAATTAGCGATCACCCACAAGTTCCTCCTAATTTCCCAGGTCCAACATATTAATGCACAAAAGCTCACCTTGCATGACAGATGACGCATCCCATGGCCCACTCCACCCTGGACCTGGCTGCACACTCATGCTGAACCGCACCTCACTTTCAATTCCAGATATCCACTGCCCACCCGGGACCATATCTAGGTATTACATTAGGAACAGAAGTGAACCCGATAGCCAGACTCCTAACAGATGCATGCTAACCCATTATGAAATCCAACATGGCCTTGAGAACCCACCAATTTAGGTAAAGCGGTCCGTGCATGGCCAATCAAATCTCCAGGCCTTCTATAAGGCACTACGAGTGTTGAGGGGGCCCAATTCCTGCTCCCCTTCTTGTGCCAGCATGCTTCTCTGCGGTCCACCTTTTTCCCATGCCATAACTCCCCAACAAGGTATTATTTTTGTCAGATGGTGGGAGATTAAAGCACTGACCTAACACTTGGGTGTCAGGTGTATTCTGAGGGGCACTTTCCCATGAAGAAGAGAACAAGGATGCACTTATTGCACGGGAAAACAATCTAAGACAACCAAAGATATGCCCAAAATGATCATTAAACAAAATCAAACATTATGTAAGATATACTAGAAGCGATTAATGAAAGAACAAAAAAAAAACTAGGAAAAATGAACCTACCAGAAATCATGGAGGAGATACAGCCCAGCTTTTGCATAAGGTCTCAAAAAACAAAAACAAGTGCTCACATCGCAAAGAACCTTTGAACACAAAAGAGAAAACTCAAAAACAAATTCAAAATCAACATAAGTCTAATCCACACTCATCACAGAAGAGGAATGAGACAGAGTAACGACAGGCTCCAAGTGGGAAGAACAGGCATGGCCCCGAGATGATAGTAATTTGTAACATCTTTGATAAATGTACCTCAGATAGAGCTTAAAAATTGAATTCAACAAGGGCCCATCTTTCTGTTCCGGTACTGAAAATGGCTATATGCATATTGTTCGTATTGTTCAGAGCGTACACATATTTAAACTGCTAATTATAGTATATTTGTCCTAATTCCTGTTGTTCGGATACAAGGCACAGTAGCACCATGGAACCCCCCCCCCCCCCCCCCCGAGTACTAATCTGCCATTGGAACAGGGTCATCAGCCAATCTGTTTTGGGCTTACTAACATCTCAATCAGATCCTATACACTTAACAGAGGGAAGGATACCAACATCCTGCTTAGGAACACTACTACCTGATTAAAAACATGATTAATAACCTGGCCCAATTTGTCCCGCTTAGACCACATCTGGCTCATTCACGGAAACAAAAATGGTTTACCCCCGACCTTAATTCCTTACACAGGAAAGTTAGACGTTTAGAGAGGAAGTAACATTGTTCCAATAATAGCGACTATCTAAGAGCACTTAAACAATATCACCTGTTATATAAAAGAAATAACATTTTAAAAGCAATAAAAGGCCTTCTATGGTCACAAAATGGACACTGCTCCCAATACGTCCAAGCAGCTCTTTGTGGTAAAGGAGCTATGCAATGAGTCAAATGTTTCTACTATTACCCTTACTCAATGCCTATCTGAGCAGTTAGTTGTGCACTTGGCAAGATAGATAAAATGAGAGCTTTTTTAATTCACACTAATCTTACAAACACTCCCCCCTCATCCCGGTCCTGGATGTAGTGACCCTATATCCAATGTAATCTTGGATTCTTTTGCTGAACTTGGTCAACACGATATTAGTCACAAACTAACTTCAGCTAAAGGATCAGATTCACCTGTAGACTTGGTGCTATCAAAAATTGCACAGGATAGAAGTCCAGTCAATGCAGATAGCATTTTATCGGTCTTCAAAGTTTCACTCTTTACCAGCACTTTTCCACTATTTGGAAACACTCTTATCAAACCTTTTTTGAAGAAGCCCTCCTTGGATCCTATGGATCTGTCCAATTATAGACCCATTAAGCAACTACCATTCCTCTTTAAACAATAAGAGAGGGCTGTTGTTTCTAAACTGCAAAATTTCATTGAAACAGCAAAATGTTTAGATAGGGCACTGTTAAGAGTAGATTTTCATCTTGTTTGAAATTCTCTCCACCTGTGAGTCCCCCCCAGCACTTTTTTCTGGACTCTTGGATTTTTTGACTGATTCTCCCAAGTGAGTGGGAACCTTTTCCCACACCCACTCATTCTTTTACTCTGATCATGGGAACCATTTTTACATCTTTTTGGCATTTCTTTGGGTAGTCATGCTTTCCTCCAATTTTAAAAGCATCTGCAATTTACTGAAGCAGCACACATCACTTTCAGTGCAGTGTTGTTGGAGGCTCCTAGAGCCTCCTTGTGATTGTTTTTATTTTACCTGGCAAACTCTTAAAGTTACCAAGGCAGAGGCATACAATTGTATCCTACCTGTGTTTTATTTTGCGAGATCAGCACACCCCACCTTATGTGGAGTGCTGAGGGCATCCAATATATCCCCTTTCTCAACTCTCCAGGACAATTGTGGTTACTGTGGCAGGTCTATCTGTTTAGACTGGTGGCAGTGTACCCTTTACACACCTTTTTGTTTACTTTCATTGCAGGCTGTCTTCACAGCTGCAGTAGGAGACACAAGGGACACCATTTGCCCAAAATGGTGGCTGTACCTTTTTAAGCCCTAAATAAGATGGCCTGTCCTTTCTTATGTCTTCTTCTACCCTGCTAGGTGGTGGAGGGTCCCCCCTTGTCCCTTTGTCTTCACCAGGCTCCCATTGGAAAGCCTGCAAGGACCCTTTGATTGATGGTAGGGTATCCAGTGATTTTGACAAAATCATTATCAGAGAGGGATGTTTTAACAAAACAATAATAATGAAAAAATACCAAATGTTTTAGTTTTTTATATATGGTGTGGGGTAAGGGATTACAACAGGTGAGGAGGGATCTGAGGTGGGCTTAACATCATGGGGGTGTGGGGGTGCAATAGAAAAGAAAAACTAATTGGTGATTTTTTCAGTGTTATGGTTTTCGGTAAAACATCCCTCTATGTATTATTTTCGTTAAAATCACATAGAACCGACTTGTAGGACAGGAAGTGGGGGGATGTGGAGAAACCAATGGATGCCTCTCTCAATCCCTGCCTAAAGTTCCCTCCCAGTGGCCAGGGAAGGCAGATGCTTCCTGTTCCTAACCCTGGGGGTGGTGTAAAGCGGGAGGATCACCTGGGAGGAGGCAGGGCCCAGGGTGGTGAGGAGATTCTGTGGGATGAGACACAGTATTTTTCCTCTGATAGGAAGATTCTTCCCAATGTACCTAAAGAGGTTATGGCCTATTGACATTTTAATGCCTCTAAACCTTATATTAATTCTAAGGTTGTGAAACCCAAGGTTATGAAATCAGGCCAAGCTATACCAAAAGAAATATCCTATTGGTATCCCAGACTAAACACCTTCCTAAATCCCAAGGGTCTGCAAAGGATTATGGAAATGTTGTTGTTACTAAACCATCTTCCTCTGTAATAGCTCAATCTCATAGCCCCTCCCTTAAAAGCCTTAAGGGAATACAATCTACCCTTATACAAACTGTAGAAGTTGAAAAACCTAACTTTAGTTCCAGAAACTACAAATCCCAGAATACTAGAGGTACTGAGACGAGGAAGAGGACCGAAGAGGCATACAGATGTAGTAGTCAGGCATTTAAGCCTAGTAGTCATTGCAGTAGTCTGGCAATTAAGGCTGATAGCCTACACCGTAAACCTATCATTGAACCTGTGAGGCATAAAGGGCCCCACCAAGAAAGGAGGAGTAGAAGGAGCTGGAATGAGAGCTGGAAGGCTGGCTGTAGCAGCAGTAGCAGAGGAGAAGCACAAGACTAACAATTCACAAGAAAGAGGAAGAATAGAAGGGATGCCGAAGCGGGAGACAGCAGATTTCACCTGCAAGATCTGAGGGAGTCCTTTTCTTCCAAACTCTTAAATGCAGAGGCTGCGCAGAGCAAGACGTGCATGAGGCTGAGTTTTCCCCCTGTGAGCCGTGTTGTAGTGATTACATAGCCGTGGAAGTGCAGGATACTAAGGCTAGAAGCCAAAAGGCAAGCCAAGGGTTTCGGGAGAAAAGAGAACTCTCACATCAATTGGCTGGACCGAAGACAGTTCTATGTTCATTCACCCTGAGTTTTGTTTTGTGGCTTTTTTACAGAACATTTTTTGCCAAGAAAATGCATACAATTTTTAATTTTTTTATTTCGGGGGTCCCCTCCAAACCCCCCCCATTATTTATTCCTTATAACCCACCCCATCCTACCCCTTATATGCCCTTACCTCCACCCCTCCATATTTTTCAATGTTATAGTGCCGCGAAAACAAAAAATTGCCATGGATGAACGTCGTACCCCGAAGACACCCGTGCTGCAAAGGATGTGTCCCACCAGTGAGCCAGAAGTAGTAGAAGAGGCAGAGGAAGTAAGGAAAGCAGTACAACCTGCAAAACCAGTGTCACTGAAGCCAGTGAGTTAAGCACAGCGTTCAGATACACTGTGCAAGCCTTGTTGGTAACTGTAGCCAGCTCCTAACTGTCTCGCGTATGGCTGAAAGTGAGTAAGAGCTGTTCGGTATAATTGAATTCTTGTTAAACAATAGACACTCGCGCTAATCATGAAAGCTTTAACGCTCCCGTGGGAAAAAAAAGGCAATTAAATCCATTGTTGAACACTTGAAAACGAGTTGCTGACTAACGGAGTGGTTGCGTTTCCTTAGTTGAGGAAAAGGAACGCTTTATTACCGGATTCCCAACACTGATGTTATAAAAGTTACAAGTAACAGAGTGAAAACTCCACCAAAAGAAGGACACGTGTACCCATTTGTGTTTCCCAATGGAAGTTGCATCCTTTACAATTACACAGGTATACAATTCTTCATTCAACTTAAAATTCTATCTTAAAGAGAGGTTGTGTGTGCCTAATTGTGTTTTAAGTTGAAATACTGAACTCTATACAGTATCCAGAAATGACTTTCTTTATATTTCAAACAAGTAAAAAGTATAAAGCATTGAAGAGAAGAACAAGCATTACCCAAGCCAATAGGCATCCCCTTTTCATAGTGAAACCTGTCTTGCCAAGAATTAAAGAGCCATCTAGCTATATTGGGAAGTTGTTAACAATGAAGTGGCATAAGAAACAAGTGCACCATTGATAACTGTAGCTGAGAGAGTGGCACATAAGCTTCTGGGTAATTACTCGGGCTGATAACTGGCAGAAAGATGGGAGCAAAACGGGGAAGGAGAACCAAATGCTTGTGAAGAATACTCTGAAGTAAAATACAACCTGTGGTGCGAAGGACTGCTGAAGCTAGGACGGAGAGTGTCTTAGGGGCAGACACAGGTTCTTGTGGTAGTCAGACAGATGGGAGAGGCAAAGAGGCTGCCCCTTTTAAGAAAGCCATTAAAAGGAAGAGTGCCCTGCCTACCTGAAGAGGTTGAAGTGTCTGGTAAAAACCTACCTAATAATTCGACAGTACTGAGTTGTAGCAATACTTGAATTGTGGTGGTATATTAAGTTGTCAGCAGATGTCACAATCATTGAAGTGGTTTGAAGCAGTATCGTACTGTGAGACAAAGGTGACTGTTCTCATAGTACCAACAGTAGCAGTGTGGTTGAAAATAGAAGCAGCAGTACAACAAAAGCATCCTGACAAATATACCAAATATACCAAATGTAAAGTTGAAACTGAAGAAGTTCTAAATAATCATGTATTATTCACATTGAGAGAAGATTATACCTGCTTGTGAACTGTGGCTAATTATCTTGAAGAAGAGACAATTTATCAACATAACCAGGATTACCAGTGGTGTTATTCATTTTCTGGAAGTTGGAGGGGGTATCTTTTCATCCAGGAACAAAAGAATTATTACCAGTGGATTTTTGTTTGTTGATCTTTTTCTTTGACTTTCAACTTGTAAGAACTGATTGAAAACCTTTTGTTTCTCTTGTTGAACATTTTGGAGTTAACTTAAATCCTGGGAAGGGATCTTGCTCATGACAGGAGAAGGCCATCCAGACATTGTGTTTATATTGCTTCTTATATTGTGTTGTTTTATCATTTCCTTTGTATGTTTGTAGTTATGTGTGAGGGCCAGTTTACCCATTCTAGAGAATGTTCCCTTAGCCTTTAGGCTAGGTAGGTAATTCTTCTGTAGAGTAGGGCATTTTCTTCATATAATTTGTTTAATAAAATGGTGCATTTTGAGAAATCTACAAGCAGTTGTCCTCCTCCCATAACTGACCCCTCACAGGGAGGTCAACAAAAACTCCCCTGTCCTTTGTCCTGCAGTGTGCCTGAGAGATACCAGTTCAGACTGGGAGGCTGGCTGTCCCCATTGGACACCATGTTTGAATGGTGCATGGGATACAATTGGTGGACTCAGCCAGGTTTCCTACATAATATCAAGAGGTCCTGGAGCAGAAAACCAGAGTCGGCTCCTAGAACAGAAGAATCCAAAGAAGAAGTACGATGGAGGAAGACACTAGCAACTTCCAGCGACCACCAGCACCTTCTGAGTAACCGCTGCTATCCCGACGTCAACCTCTAAGGGACGAGAAAGATGCGAAGACAACTTCCTACCTTGGACTGGTGGGCCTAACCAGTCCGAAGAGGAACTGCATTTTTTGCCATGCCTTGAAGAGCTGCGACCTCCACGGCCTGCCATTCATCCATATCCTGGGACCCCGGATGCACCGCTGTGCATTGCGATTTCACCTGAAACTTTGTGGGCATCCTTCCAAGTCTGCAGTGACCTGATCCAGCTCCCAAAAGACCCCCCACCTGAGACGAGGACCAAAAAACCGAGAAGAGTCACCCACTGAGACAACCAAGCTTTAAAAAGGTGCCAACAAGCCAGAACCAAGAAGATCCTTTGCTGGGTTTTCGCCTGCACGAGAGCTGTTGCCAGATACACCGAAGTCTTTTCTTCTCACACCACGACTGAGAAACCAGTGGCCGGGTCTGCTGTCACCTCACTGCTGGAAGCGTCCTGCAGCAAATGTTTCTTCACCTAAAAGTACTGTCCCACCTCTAGTACAACTTATCTGTGGGTTGTTTACTTGATCCTGTGATCTTGGGGGCTGCAGATAGCTTTGTCTCGCACCCCTCTAGGTGTCCCATAGAGTTACATGGGGGTGGACCACCCATTGTACTCTTAACCTTGCCTTAGGACACTGGTCCTTGGGGCAAACCTACAAGGGAACACCCTGCTTCCCGTGTCTTTGTAAAACTAACTTTACTTAGCTGCAATACTGGAAAAGACTCCTGCACTCTGCCACGCTGAACCTTTTATCCTGCTTTCCTGCTCCACCCCTGGCGTCCTAGTGACCCAGCAGAGCACAGAGACTCAAATATGATAGGTTTGGATTCATTAAGATAGGCTGGACATAATTTATTACAAGTTTGGAACAGTTTGCACATATGTTTCAGATGGTTTTACTAAGGGATTTGTTACTACCAATGCTATTCTAAAGTTACTACACCTGTGGTTTGTTATCTAAAAACTACTACAGAGTGATCTTATATTATCCTCCTGTTTTAAATTACTTACTCGACTTGAGAATTATCACCTCTGCCTTACTGTATATAATACATTCCTACTTGTTTTTTATATAACTCCTAAGTGTATTCATGTTTTCTTGAACTAAGTCTATGCTTGGAATTCTTTGTACCTCACTTCAGCCTCCAAATCATTGTGTGGTTCAGGCCTAAACTAAGAAGTGTAACCCTGTTCACATAAGGTGGGCTTTTCCAAGTTCTGTCAGAGACAGCAACTTGTGTAAATCTCCCTAACAGGCACAGTTATGCTTCAGGCCTATGCGCGGCACTGAAATTGTTCCCAAATCTATCTTAGATCATTTATGAAGTAAAGCCAACAAAAATTAAACTGTGACCTTAATTTTCCTGGATCTGTTGCGGCGTTTTGGCACAGTCGACCATCAAACATTGCTTGAAAGGATGTAGAAAATGGGGATTCATGGAACAGTGTTTAACGGGATCAAATCCTTTCTGCACAATCATACTCAGCAGATACACATAGGTACCTTCTTTTCACCACCATATTCATCGGAATGTGGAGTTCCTCGGGGCTCAGCTATGTCTCCTTTGCTCTTCAACCTATTTCTCTGACCTCTAATGGAAGTCCTTCACCATACTGCTGGATCTTGAGGAGAATGACTATTTCCTGTCAGGCAAGTTCAGAAACTGATTAACCTGGATAAAACAGAAATTGTAGGCATAAATGAGAAATCCAATTCATGGACAGCATCCTGCTGGCCTAGTATCTTTAGTCAATGTCCTAGTCCAAGGGCTGAAGTTAAAAACCTTGGCGAAATCTTAAAAAAATAATTGAACTATGAACTCCCAAGCGACAGCTGTAACAAAAACATGTTACTTTACAATTTAGAAAATCAAAAAACATCTCCCCTACTTATCCTTCCTGTAGCAGGCGTTGGTAATGAACTCCCTACTTTCATCCTGTATGGATTTCAATAATGCCATTTATTTAGGCTACCCTAACTATATAATCTCCAAGGTATAAAGAGTTCAACACACTGCCGCAGGGCTTTTAACAAAATATGAGAAACATGAGCACATTATACCAGCTCTTCACTCATTACAGTGGTAGTTGGTGAAGAACCAGATCATTTTTTAAAGTATGTGCATTGTTTTTAACAGCCTCCACCACCCCACAGCAAATCCCTGCTCAATGAAGCTTAATGCATATGCCTCTATGCGCTCCTTAACATTAAAGTCGGACAGATGATTGACTGTGCCTAGATACAAGAGGGAAAGATCAGGCAATCAGATTATGGAAAACCTTACCCTCTGATATCCGGATAGAGCCTGACCTCCTGCCTTTTCAGATGAAATTGAAGACCTTCCTTTTCAACTCATAATACGTCTTCCTGCTAGGCTGCAGTAACATTCTATGGTCCCAAATAGTTCACTTTTCATATAGTGCCGAGATGCCAGGAGATTGTGGTACTCGACAAAACCTCCATATAACATACAATAACATGTATAGGGACCTCTGTACACCCGATATAAGCCGAAAACTTAAAACAATTGTTTAGCATGCAAGAAGATCATCAGAAAATACAAAAATCGCAGTTTCCCCATGTCTGGAATGAGCTCTACATTTTTAGAAAACACCAACCCAAATGAAGGGGACGAGGAACATGCCATACAAAGCTTTTCCTGGGAAAAACAGAAAATCTATATAATGCACACTAAAACCAAAATCTAAATGTGCACAGTGTCTACCACAAGAAAATGTATTGATACCTTTACCAAAAGTATAACAGATGAAATCAGATTCTTTCCAACATGAGAAACTGGAACATCCATCAAACAAGCAATCAAACAAAATGTCACATTAGGGAAAATTGGCCATAAATGAGCTCAACAGCTATGAAGATCTCATTATTAACTCTGCTAACAAATGCAGACACATAGTATTGTTGAATTGCCGAGATTACATTAAAGAAGCACTTGAACAACCCTCCAAGCTATGCTACATTGGAATGTACGTTGGAATGTAACCCACTACCCGACATCACAATCATAGTCGCTGAGAAAGTAAAAACCTTGAATACAACAATAGTACCATAATGGCGAGGAATATCACTACATAGCAGTAAAGTGATGGCCATTATCTGTTTTATACCAAAGACAATGCAGTGTTCCTCCCATGTAACCCCCTGGCATAGACTTCATGACTGAAAAGAGGCTGAATATATAGACCTTTACTGCAATGGTGTACCCTGGTAGGTAGTGGGCATGGGAAAAGGTGTGACTAGGGGACCAGGTGCCTCCCTGAGCCAGTGGTGTCAGGAATTTTGGCGCCATAGGTCATGAGGTCTTGTGTGGTAATTGTGTATATTTTCATCAAACAAGGGCTAATAAGCTCTAGGGATGCAGGGCCATGGGGCCCAGAAGTACAATAACCAGAGTTCCTGGTGGGTCTGCTATTGTTACGCTCACCTGGACCCCACAGGGGTGTCGATCAGACCCGGACAGCTGCGGTCTCCTTCAACGTGATGCGTAGTGCAGAGATGACTGTCTGGACTGGCCCGCCTAGTCTTGTCTGCTGGACCCGAAGAAGTATTTTCCTGCAACTGGAGACAGGGATTAACCACCTGTGGGTTTTAATGATGGCCTCCCAACTGTTCACGCTCTCCCCCACTAATCACCTCCGATATCCCCTCAGTAACCTCACCTTATGTTCGTAAAAGATGAGCTCTCCATCCTGCGTGTCTTGCAGGGGCACGTAGATACCAGTTACTTCACTGGTTTGAGGGCGTTGGGAGAGTTCCGGTAAGTATTGACTCTGAAGTCCCTGGCGGGATTGGTAAGTATCAAGTTCAAAGAGTTAAATGTGCCGGATGTTCACTCTTGTCCCCTTCCTTCCTTAAGTTGCAACTGAGTTCGTAAGAAGAAGGTCTCGTAGCTGCTGCTGGCGTTCAGGTAAGTCTGTGTTACCCAACGCTGTCCGGTAACTATTGCATGCGTTAACGTGTTGTTTTTCTCCCTCTTTATAGATGCGGCATATGAAAATGTGGAGAGTTATGGAATAATACCGCCAGTGGTAAATCAGGTAAGTCTATGGTGGTAAGAGGTTGTATTTGTTGATTCCCTTGGCTCACCTTGTTTTTTCTTGTGTCCCCTAGGTGCCGGATTACGGCGAAGAAATTATGGAGACAGTGCCCGATCGAAAGATGCTGTGAGAACTGGTGAGTATGGCGCCGTACTGGAGCTGGCGCAGCGACGCATGCAGGACTGATGTACTTTCCAGGTCTGGAGATGAAATGGTTCCGGAACTAGGTGAGGAATTTGAAATAAGTTTGTTTTCTAACCTTGTCCTTTTCTTCTTCTTTATTCTAGGAGCTCCGGATTCGAGGCGGGCGTGGCAGAAGACTGGATGCTGGCTGCAGGCACGGTGAGCGTCACGCTGCTGGATGCAGAATAATGCGAAGCATGTGCTGCTGTTCGGGTCGGTTTAAATAGCCTCCAAAGTAGTTCAAGGTAAGAAGTTCCCTAGAGCCACGCCCGAGTAAAAAATAGTCCCTGTAACAAAATAGTCCCATCCAGGCCTCATGTAGGCTTGGACTCTTTTGCAGCATGGTCTGCATCAGGTAAGTAAAGTCTATGAGCCAGGACTGAACCCAGACAGCCCCTAGCCGGGGCTGCTGAGGTTTAAACAAATGTCTGGATGCCTGCTCCCGGAGCTGAGGGCCTTGGGTCCTGATGCCCGGGGATAGGCATCATGACAGCTATAGCCAAGAACTCTATGCAAACCCCACCCAACCCATACCAGTTGCTGGTCCTTATCTCACACGGCCCGGGCAGGGCAGAGGCAGCTTGGTGCCACACAGGTACTCCAGTAATCAGCATTAGCCTGATCACTCTGAACAGGTGTTTCCTCGGTGTGCTCCCTCTTAGAAAGGCGGTCCATGTATGATGCCTCCGAGCACGCAGAATACAGCTCCTACGAATGGTGCCAGTGCTCCATTGAACAGCACCTCTAAGCACGCTGCTCATTGCTCCATCAGATGGTGTATCCTTACACGCCAAACTGCAGTCCATTGCTTGGCACACTTCGAGCTCATGGGAAGGTACGCTCCTGGCTGTGAATGAACAGAGCAGACACGTCTACTGCAACTAGCCCTGGGAGTCTGCATTGTGAGTTCCAGGGACAAAGATAAATAATCTTCTGTGGGATTCATTTTGAATGTAGTAGGGTATGTGTGTGAATTTAGCATGACAAACACCATGCAAAAGTGTTACTTCCCGTTATAGATGTACCACTTCCGAATGAGCAGTACCTCCTTCATGGCAGTAGCCTGTGAAGGAATAGGCCATTTTTACAGAGACTCGAGATGATGACCTGCACTGAAAACAAGTGAAAAGAATCGCTCTTTTTGTTTGCCGAATATTTCTATTTCTTGGGAAACTGCTTTCTAGCTGATGGCTTCAGTTTAAGACATATGTGCATTATTTGGATTTTATTTACATTTATAAAGCGCTTTCGCCAAAGCATGGTACTATGGTAGCAATAATACAGTAAAATTCACTTGATGGAGAACAGATACATCCACGCAACAGAGATTTTAGGGGTTAGTGGGAGGTGAAAGAAAGTGAGCTTTTGCACGAGTATGGAAAATGTGATAAGGAGAAGAGCAGACAGGGAAGGGGAGAGCGTTCCAGAAAGCTGTGTTCCAGAGGGCAAGAAGTGAGAAAGAGAAATCGAGAAGAAGAACATGGGGGGTTTTGGACAGTGAGAAGAAGAGGAGGAACTGGGAGCAGAGGGTGCAAGAAGGAGGGTATCATGATAGCAAAGATGAGAGATAGAATGGGGCAAGCCTACAAAGACATTTGTAGACTATGCAGAGGAAGCAAAAGGAGAGAGGAGTGTGAAAAGTAAGGAGAGAAATAGAAAGAAGGGAGGGTGACAGAGGGGCGAGGGGAAGTTGGAAAAGCAGACACATGGTTGAGTTAGAGATTGATGTGGAAGACCTACTAGAAGAGACAATCAATAATCAAGGTAGAGAAGATAAGAGGATAAGAGAATCTTGGTTGCATGAAAGGAGAGGACTTGGCGTGCTGGACAAAGGCTACAAAGATAAAAGTGGAATGAGAAAGAGAAGTCAAAGATTACGCAGAAGTTACAGACTGAAGGAGAGAAAGGGGGAAGAGTAGGTGGAAGTAGGAGCCCAGTAGGTGGAGAAGGGGGGATGTGGAAGGGAACAATAGGATCGCTGTTTTGGAGGGATTAAGATGAAGAAAGTGAGAGTTCATCCAGGACTGTATAGCGGGCAGGGCAAGGCAGAAAGCGAGAGAAGTGTGGACAGAGTCAGGAAACAAAGAAAAGGAAATTTGAAATTCATCATTGAAGTGGTGCAAGAGGTTAAATGAGCCAATTAAGGAAGGGAGAGGGACATTATAGAGAGAAAAGTAAGGGGCCAAGAACCGAACCTGGAGGGACACTGTAAAGTAAAAAATCAAGAGGAAGAAGACTGTCCACCCCAAGAGACAGAAATGGAGCAGTAAGAGAGATGAGAACGGAGCCACTGAAGCACAGGACCCAAGACGCCGAAAAGGAAAGGAGAGTAGGGTGGTTTACCTACATCGAATGCAGCAGAGAGATCCAAGACTATACGTATGGAAGACTGCTTGTTGTGACGTGCCGTGAGGAGGGACTCAAAGGAGTGAAGGAGAGACAGAGGAGGAGAAGGAGGTAGGAGGCGACCAACAGTGTTTGAGGATAACGAGGATTGGAAGAGACAGAGAGTTTGTGAGAGAACTAATAAAAGACCTAGAAAGCGAGATTACGGAGGTAGATGGAGGAGAAACCCAACCAGATGAGGAGTAGAGTGGTAGAGGTATGTTAATATGACAATATGACAATGAAGAAGATGAAGTGATTGGGAGTTAGAGGAGCGCTTTCAGAGGAGGAAGGTGATGACGAACTAGAGGAGGAAATAGTTTCAAGTGTTAACTACTGGAAGGAGGAAGAATAGGAGAATATCTGGGGGTGGACAGGGTCTGAGATAGAGGATGAGGACATGAGAAGGTTGAAGAAACTGGAAACAAAATGAATTCCAAGATATCAGAAAGATACAGTAGGAGAGTGGGGAGACTGGGAGAACTGTGCAGGAAAA
Organism: Ambystoma mexicanum; assembly: GCF_040938575.1. Taxonomy (NCBI): domain Eukaryota; kingdom Metazoa; phylum Chordata; class Amphibia; order Caudata; family Ambystomatidae; genus Ambystoma; species Ambystoma mexicanum. The sequence continues at coordinate 1,437,007,876 of NC_090935.1, forward strand.
GGAAGCTTTGGTGAAAGTCAGGTGCCCAGACAGCATCAAGAGGTACAAAAGTCTAACTGACCCTTGGCAGACAGAGGTAGGAGGCGGACGAGATGATGGCCATGCAGTGAGGAGGGAGCTTATCATACAAAGGTGACAGGGAAAGGGGTGGCCAGAACTAGGGCAAGCTTAGACAACCCCTTAGGGAGGCCGGGATCCCATCAACCCAACCTGACCAAGCTTCTCCTCTATGAAAAACTGCAAAGCTCCCTTCAAGCAGCCCAGAAACAACTATTTGGTCATTTCCCTGAATAGGGTTCGGGAACTCCTTTTAACCCACATTGGGAGACACCACCCCAGCTGAAACCCCAACAACGGATAGATAGACTGTATTGAGGAGTTACCACAAAAGGTAGTCAGTTTATGAACCATCCAAGATTTTTTAGTTGTCTTTGACACCACCCCATTTATTGTTTTGGCCCCCAAAATTTACACTATCAACAAATAAACCGTTACAGTTCACAGTTGAGTCTGGCTGTCTGTTGATTCTCAGTGACAGTCATGAAAGAGGCCAGTGTGGAACCCCTCCTTCTCAGGCAGTCGGCTTGTGATTGCTTCAGCATACAAAGTATACACAGAGCACCCTCTAGTAAAGGAGCCAACAGACCCCCACCGATAGAACACCTCAATTTAAAACCCAAGCTGCTACCCTGATTAGCAAGCCAGTGTTTAAGAAACAGGTGGCCTTCAGGCTGACGGAAAATAAATATATGAGATTGCCCTTTAAGGCTTCTATACATTCTAGAGTGTTATTACAAGCATCCATTAACACTACCATGTCCATTGAATGTAATGCAACAAAGCAGCAGACATTTTAGAGAGTTTTTGTTTCACTCCCCGAGTCTGTCCTGGATACAATGTGGCTGGAGAGCAGTTTCCTGGGAACAATTCAGTCAGATGGGTTTCTAGGAGAGGAGATGGAGGTTCAAAGACCAAAACTGGAAATGGTTTGGAGGAAAAGGCTGGACTTTGCAAGCTGTTACAGGGAAGAAAAAGTTGGAGGAGGGAGGGCATGGACAGATTTGAAAATAGAAAGGGAAAGAAGCCTGGGCAGTGGAAATACCAAGGATTCTGCAAGTGGAGGTGTTACTGTAAGGAAGGTAGCAGAATAATTTGGTGGTAAAGCAGAAGTTAAGGAGGGGTGAGAAGTTTGGGCAATACTGTAAAAGGTAAGGGGGTGGTAACATCAGGTGGTGAAACTGATCTGATGGATATGGAGGAGAGCATGAAACAAATGGGAACAGCAAGTGCTGAGGGAGGAGAGTGGAGGAGAGGCAGCAAGAGAGATCAATGGTGTTACAATATCAGAGGTGATGCCCTTGGGTGCGATTGAGGTGGGACATTCTAAAGACATGGACCTCACTATAGGTAAAAAAACAGACAGGGTGGCGGTAACGGAAATGCAATTCACTGGTATCCTGGGGGATTTACCACCAGAATACCGACAAACTCGTAATGACCCCCTATATGTCTTAGGACAGTAAATATTTTTTTTCTGATTTCTGTGCAAATATATTCTCTCATCATTTGACAATAGTAGCAAACTCTGGTAGTCCTAAGTCATTTTGGGTGTATATTTTCTCTTTTCTAACCTATTATACAAAAGTGTACTCATCCAATAAACCAACAAATCTACAAACGATGGGGACCGTGCATGAATCTAACATCACAGCTTTAAGAAGAAAAAAATATTAGATATCAAGGTCTGAAAGTCAATCCAATAAACAGCATTTTAATATTGCACATGTTATACAGCTAGTTTACATGAAATACAAGGAAATAGATCCACATAAAAAAGCCCAATGCAACATGATTAGATAATTATAAGTCCATTGATCGGGTTGAAGTTATGCTGTCCCCCCAATTAAATGTCCTTCTCCCTTGTAATCTTCTTGATCCATGTATTTGTCTCACTCTATCCTGCATATGTTTAGTCTTATTTGAAAAATAATATCATCAACAACTAAGGTTATTTCTGGCAAAATTTAGGATTTGAACATTCCTGTAAATCGCAGGAAGAAAATATGTGTTCCAAAAATAAACTCCCATACTTCACAAAGACGTGTCGTTGCTGCAAAAGTGTTATTTCCAGAGAGATGATATCCAGCCCTTTCACATCCAAACATAGGATGCTGGTGTCTGGATATAAAATGTTAGAGATGTTTTGTTTCGGTGGGAACAAAGAAAAAAAGGTAAAGCAAACGTGGGGTGAGTTTCTAGACTTACAACTATGTCGATCCAGTAAAGATAATAAAGACAGCTTGCGAGTATTTATGGAGGCAAATGCTTTTGGGATGAGAAATACTAATGTTTGGGCAATTTAGAACATTTGTGTTTGTTGTACACAGATGAGAGGTTTAGCGGAGTTCATCAATGCACCCACTCTTTTAGGGAACATTAAACAAGAGACATTGATTAAATCTAAAAGAAATACTGCTAAATCACAAGGCTTGAGAAAAATATAGCCTGTGTCACATGCATACATTTTGTTACAATATCTCAGAGGGAGGATTAAACCAGACAGATTACAAGTCATGGACATCCCTGGAGTTTTTTTATGAGGAATTATTTTTAAACTGGTTTAGTTCTGTGGGACTGGTTAATTCTAATCATTCCTACAGCTCAGAGGCTACCACAGAAATATAGTCTGGAGTTGAAATACTAACACAATGTCTTAAAAAATAGTGATATCCCTGATGCTAATTAACTATTAGAATCATTGTCGAGAGATATAGAAAAAGTAACAACAGACATGATGAATCAAAAAAAATAGTACGTTGAAGAAAAACTTCATAACATTTCCTCAAACAGAGGAATGTCTTCAGACCAGCGTCATTCTTCCCCAATGAGGAGACAGAGGGAGAAGATGAGAATGTTTTACTCCTAAGCCAAATTCAAACAAGCAGGAGAATGGACAGACAGGTACACATGAGTGAAAGACACTGCCATGTAGAATTTATCAACAAATACACTCTCGAGAATAAGAGCGTATAGAGCCTAAAGGTCTTTCCTTTGCATCATCTGCAGGATCAATTTTCCTAAGCTTCGAAAAGAGATTGGAGATTTCTTGTGGAAGATCAGGTTAGAGCATTGTTTCACTCATCAATATGACAATGATTCCAAAAATCCTCCCTTTTGAGCATCAGGTTTGAGAACAATCTGACAAATTGGAAAACCTCCCAGTTCATTAGAATCATAATATTGCTCGAAGCGAGAGAAAAGCAATTCAGAACTTGCGTGAAGATGAGTATATTATAATCAAACCGGCGGGTAAAGGGATTGTCATCCTTAATGAGGAAACAAATAGACAATTACAGAACACCACTTTTTATAAACCTTTGCACTAAATATCCATCTTTGGAAGAACAAGCCAAAATCCTGGAATGAGTTAATGTGGCTAAGGAAAATGATGGATCACAAATGCCAAACAGGAATATATAAATCAATATTATAACCACCATTCGAGCCAAGTACATATTTTACCAAAACATTCACAAGCGTTTAGAACATCTCTGGGAAGAAGGAAGATAGATAGGGCCTGATTCATGGAATAATCTGTGTGGAAAATAGGGACTTTGCAGGCCAAATCGCACGCAAAATCCTGTTAGTCTATTCATGGATCGACTGTGCAGTACTTTGTCATACTTTACGGGGACTTGGCGCAGGCTCAGCATGACACTGCTAGAGGCTGAGTGCCTTGCGCGAGACACCACACAGAGCGTGGACGTGGCTTGCGCAGAGAGCAGGCAGGGAGAGGAATCCAGAAAATGAGGAAGAACAAGGGAAAATGTGGACGTTACGAGGGATGGCCTGCAGGCAGTCCATTGTATGTCCACTATTGCATGGAACAATACGTATTCGTGGATCCGAGCGTGCACCCTCTTGGAAGGGAAATGGCCACACAAAGCCCTCATGCTATCCGCCAGGCGAAGGCAGGCGTACAGACACTTGTGCATAGGATTCAGCGCGCAGAGGTACAATCGGGTGTCAGATTTAGGGGTGTGTGCACGCAGCCGGGGTTCCAGTCTGACTTAGGGGTGCGCGTACACAGTGTAGTGGTGTGCAGGAACAGTTTACGGTGTTCACGTGCAGATTTTCGGAGTTATGATAAATCGTACGCATGTTGTCGGGGTTCCAGTAACAGTTACGCGGGACCCAGCGCAGGATCGACGAGATGCAGCCTGCTTGTGGGGGACCCCACATACTGTTTGAATGTGCATGTATTTGCGCCTGGGGAAGCACGCAAAGGTAGCACTTCTGGCAGTTTTTGGTTTGCGTCAGAGCGTGTTGGGGCGTTCCAGTCATGACTTGCGTATACGGTTACTATGTGCAAACAATTCCATGAATACGTGGAGCATGCAGAAAAACCTCTGCGCGCAGGCTCATGCAGAGTCATTGTCAGTGCACAGGGCTTTGCAAGATCTCTGCACACTTTTTCATCAATCGGGCCCATAGTGTCAAGGATTTCATACATTTTGGAACAGTTATGCACTTTTGTTGATGATTTTTTTTAAACCATTTGTGATGACAGCAAATAGAATTATGTAAACTATCCATGTCATAAATATCGCTGAAGAATTCAATGTAGCGAGCCGCCTCCGTTATTGGTTACATTAGATGTGTGAAAAACCAGTCCCCGGGGATCCCTTACTCCGGTAGCCAGCGAAAGGCTGTCGCTTTAGGATCCCAACACTGGCGGTGGACAAGCGAGGGAGAATCACATGGGTACAGGGTCCTCAGGGAGTGGGGGAAAAGCACCAAATGGTGAGACATTGTATCCCCCTTTTTACACAACCCATCTAACCCATATCCCTGTTTATTTTATGAGAAACTAGAACTCCCATAATTCCTCCCCACCTTGTCTTGACAAAAGTACTACACCAAGGAAGATGAGGAATGAGGACATAAGGATTACCTCCCCTGACTTTCATTGGCCCTGTCCCTGTGATGTGGCCAGGCGGAAACAGGCAGGTAGTTCTAATAATGTACACCTGCCACTTATTAAGTAACAGGGAGAAAATAAAAGGTGGAGCGCACAGACACTTTGAGCGAGTCTGTGTACGAGAAGGAACAGCTCTTCCGAGGCTAATGCGTACCAGGCTGTGGGAGTTGGAGGGCCATGGGGCTAATCAGCAAGTTAGAGGATCGAGAGAAAGCCAGGCAAGATTTTCAAGCTTTCAGTAAGCCGTGAGTGTTCGAAAGGCAGAGCCGATCAAGCGGAGGCAAGAAACCTTCAAGGTGCCAGGAAACGGCCCACAACCCTCTCGGGTGAATGGCGGAGTTGGGGAGGAGCAGAGGAGGTGTTGGTAACTGCCTTGAGCTGCGAGGAAAAGATAAAAAAAAAATTAATTTAAAACAATCGGTGAGTTATCGAGCACAACAACAGTCCGGTTGATGTCTAAGGAAAAGTGACTGTGATTTGAAAGTTGAAGGTTACACGTGTGCCGATAAAACGCAAATGAAGAGAGCAATTGTTAAAAGAAAAGGCTACAGAGTAGCAGAGTGGTCCTGCGAGAGGAAGTTGCACATTCAAAAGTCTCAGTGAAATGTTTGAAAGATATTACAAGCGGCGATCATGGGAAAGAAATTTAAATAACAGAAAAAATGAAATATGTGAGCAAAATGAAATATGTGAAATGTGAAGTATGCCAAGAGGGCAAAAGTAAATTGTAAAGAACTTTGGAAAAGGCCAACAAGACAAGTGAAAGAACATAAAAACTACAAGAACCAAGAGGCATCGGTGCTGTGAAAGAAGATTGTGAATTGAAGGAATATGGAAAGAGGTTGACATGGTCATGCAGAGGTTGACATGGTCTATGTAAACTCTGTGCAGTTTCAAAAGTCTTTGACAGTGAAAGAGATCTAAGAGAAAACGTGGGGAAGGGACCCCCACAGAGAACAAGACCGGCTCGAGCCCGGCAGAGGGAAGCCTGTGCAGAATTGTGAGAAATTGAGAGCAAAAGGAAGCGATTGAACTACCAGAAATTGAAAGCCTAAACACTGAACTGTTGAACTGTACCATTAAGCCAAAGTGTGCAAGACTGATAGAACTGTGCCATCCACCTATCCTTTGTTTATTAAGAAACTCTCTAGACCCCATGGGGTTGAACCTGTGGAAGGTAATTGGTGCTGAAGCCATACTGACATTTCTTTTTTACACACCATTTTCCTTTTTGTATTCCCTTAAGACATTTGTTATCTAGAGAAGGAAGGCAAGGTTTTCTTAGTATAGGCCTTTTTATTTTGACCAGACTGACTTGGACGTATTTGTTATTGTTTAATAGTCGAGCTTACTCCCATTTTAGAGTTAGGGCCAGTCAGGAAATCTACCATCCCAAGAAAATTTGTAAATAAAAGGTTTTTGAAACTTGTATCCATTTTGTCTGTATCTGCTGCTCAATATCATGCCTTCCTCGCAGATGTATAAAGCCTTTATACCGTCATCCCACAAGATGAAACAATAGATGTGGTATGAAATACATTAGACAAAATACCTTTCCACATACAATCCAAAGCAACTTTCCAGTGCAATTTACAGAACTAGCCATGTGTCATAATGTATTATTCAATATCAAATTTTTGCCAGATTAAAGGAGCAAGCATGAGATCCACACTTGCCTCCACAATTGCCAACGTATATATGCACACCATTATTAACCTATTTACATTTTGTCTAATAGTAAGAGTTACAGAAAGGCCGATTTCTGTTTGGAAAAGATATATAGATTATTTCCTTATAATCTGGCATGGGACACCAGACGAATTACAGCTTTTTATGACTTGGCTAAATACCTGCACTCCCCACATAAAATGCACATTGACCTTTGACAGAGAAGAAAATAACTTCCAGTGAATTCATTTTTAATATTGACATCAAACAATCCACAAACCTTTATTTTAAAGACAAGGTAAAAAAGGCCCTATAACACGATATCTGATATTTCATACAGCTCGTATAAAGATAGCATTGCCATATGGCCAATTATTAATTATCGAAACAGAACTGCAAAATAAAGATGATTTACTGGGAAAAGGGGATATTCTGAAAGCTAAGTTATTGGCAAGGGCGTATAATAAAAAGGTGGCATCAAATGCATTTAAAAGAGCTGTCAAAACAAATAGAGTGAACCTTCAATATTAATTCGATTGCACAAGAAATAACAGTTTGTACCACTACCACCTTTAGCCCTATAGCCCAGAGAGTTAAATTGGTTATAAGAAACAATTGGCATATCATAACAGGTAGCAAGCAAATCATTATCCATCATTTGGTTTTTGGAAACATACACATTTACAACAATGATTGGTAAAAACGAATTATGAGCCAGATTCGAAATCTATTACACAACTATGGGGTTTACTACTCACATGGGGCCCTTTCCAATGTGGGAGATGTGCCTCATGTGCATAAATCTCAAGTTCTAAAATATTTGAATGAGAACAAATTAAAAAGAAACACAGAATTATTTCTAATTCCAACTCGAACCATGGCATATACTTTCTGTTTTATCCATATAACCTCCCAGATGGTGAACTTACTATGAGCAAACAATCAATTAGGATCAGTGAACATGCATCTAACATGAAAACTGGTACAGGGACTACATTGATACAAGACTGGAGCGACAAAGGACATCAAGAGTCAGATATCAGTTGGAATATATTTGAAAGGATCCAAGGTATCTAGAACTAGGGGCAACAATGTACACATTTTACGATTACAAGAGAAATATGCTGTATCATGAGGATGCCTTCAATTTGCAAAGGGCTGAATGAAAAAGAGGAGTTGGCAGCATTGTGATTATTTCATTAGTATGGATAATAGTGATAACACCCCCAATTCTCCTCAATCTCTAAACCGCTGTTGACAAGTTAGATCATAATATACCAATTCAGTGCCTAAATGTTTAGATGTATATTTCTGGATCAGTGCAAGTCTGGTTAAAATCTTTTTTAGCAGACAGAAGTGAGAGGGTTCCACTTGCAAGCTTTATGTCTACTAGTCTACAGAGTTCAACACCCTCATCCCTTCTTTTTAATGTGTATGTAACTTCCATAGCCCAAATAATTGAAAGTTGGGGCTTTGATTGCCAGCTATATGCAGATGATACTCAGTTTCTAGTGGACCTACATAACAGTCACGACACATTTTGAAAAGTGGGAGAATGCTGAGGTGTTATACAGAGATAGATACAGGATAACTTCCTACAGTTTGAAGGGGAGAAAAACAGAAATACTACTGGTCGGCAATCTGGGGGGGGGGGGAGAATCCTCCTGCCATTCATGTGGCCTTCCAGTTCAGGTACACCTCCTGTCCCAGTAGAGGTAGTCTGCAAATTGGGGGTGTGGATAGAAAGTAAACTGTCCTTTGCTCCTCAGGTGCCTCTATAAAAGGATTCGAACTAAAGAAAGACCATAGTTGAAGTATTGGTTCTATCTAGAATCCAGTACTGTGCAACTATTTATATGGGTGTTGTGAAGAAATGCATAGCCAAGCTTCAGGCTGTCCAAAATCAAGCAGCGTAAACAATCTATGGACTCAAAACGTTCAAGCACATCTCTAAAGCCTATAAGCTATAATGCTGGCCAAAGTTTGAGGCTGTCATTCAAATCAGAATCCTAACACCTATTTTGGAAAATCACATAGCGATGAGCATCTAAAATACCTGTCCATGTTTGTAAAACCTTACATTCCTGCATTAGTTACTTGGATTGAGCATGAATGATGTGCTGCAGGTGGCTGAATTTACTAATTAAGGCTTTGGAGGTAAAATGATTGGTACTTTGGGCTCTCGCATTTGGAACCATCTTCCAATTTCAATTCAAAACCGTCCTGTTGCGCAAAGTTGTAAGGTTAGGTTAAAAAAGCACTTGTCCTTTTTTTATTATTTCTTGGTGTCAGTGATAGAAGTGTACCAAAAATGTAGTGGAGCTAGGACTCCGACAGGAGACAGAGTAGGAAGGAAGGGAGCAACGTGCAACACATTTTTCAAGGGCTGCAGTCATGCTGGTTGAGAGCCAATTGAGTTGAAACGGATATATAATTTTGGCTGTAACAGATATCTGTTGGTAACATTGAGAAGTGTGCTTTAACTTCACAAAAAACAGTTCCGAAAAGGTGAAAATGGTTGCAAAAAGTAGTGCAGCTGTCAACCGTGGAAAATAAAAGTAGTGGAACACCGCTCCCGACCGTTCACTTCGACCACTGCTTGAATTTTATGATAGATGGAAAACTGTTGGACATTATCCAGGCAAAAACAAAGAGGTGATGCCTAAGTTTTAGAATGAATCTTAACCCTCCAGACCATCGTTCTTCACCTGCTAAAACCATTACAGAAGTGGAAAGACTTAACAAATCAGGTTTGGTCTGGGGTTGCTCGAGTTTCCATGCAGAGTGGACCTCGCCCAGCAGTTCGGGCCAGGCTGTTACCATTGGAGGCAGTACCCCTCTTGCAATGGCGCGGACGGCCTGAAAAACGGTGGTGTGGAAGGTTGCCGTGAGCAATGCCAGTGGTTCAAATTTATTCAAAACCTTCCACCCATCACTTTTTGGGTTGTGGACATTATTCAAGGCCTGTATCATTTTATGTGTTTTACATTTGTGTTACTGTTATTTATGTGCTTGTTTTTTGAATTTATGCAGCAACTTGAAACTGGTTTGTCCGGTAACAAAAATATGTACACATTATTTCAGTTTTTGTTAAAAAATACATATATATATATATATATATATTATTCAGGTGTTCTGTGTTGGTCCTGGGTGATATACTATCAAAATGATGCATATGTTTTTTCGTCTGCTGCTCCAAGTTACTATATTTGTTTATAGCAATGCATTAATTATGTTGAGCATTGTATGATTGTTCCCTTTGACTCTTTGAATTGTGAGTTATGAGGAATACGTTGAATGCATTGAATGTCTCTGTCTTGTTAGTCTATCAAGTAGAGTTTCCCCACCTATTGCTGAACCACACTGCCAATGTATAATTATTTGGAAATGTTTTTTGCATTCATTTTGACTATTTTCGGTCTGCCCTTTGTCATTAGTGCACTACAACAGTGATCTTTCTTTGCATCACACCATTGTATCCCACCATCCAACCCCTTTCTTTTCCTATTTCATGTGTAAACGTTTCTCTCTCCAAGACACCCAGAGTAACGGAAAAATGGGACGTGATGACATCATGTCATTAATATGCAACCATGCTATATATACACATGGAACAACATGACGGCCGCAAACTAACCTGCGGGCCTCACTTTCACTTCCTTGCAGAATCTCTCTACAATTAAATTCAAGCATTTCTAGGAAACTGGCTCATTTGATTTGGCTTAATTTATTCCTCTTGTGTAGGTTCTTGTGTAGGTTGGATTTACTTTTAGATTAAAACTTAATTATGTTGGAATAACATACAGCCACCAGCCAGAATGTTGTTTAGATTGCCACTAGGTAAGAGTCATGCTTATATTGTTTTTTGACTGTTGGGTCATTAGTAAGATAAATCAAAATGGCATTTTGAAGTAAATTATAAGAATTTAGCTGTGAAAATAATACATCTGCATTATTTTTGCAGCATTTGGAATGTTGCCCATTATTTGAAAACCAGTTTCCCTTAACCATATTTTCAAATTTAGGATTTACATCTAGTTAGCCTTTTCTCTTGTTTTAAAGAAATAAAACTTTCATTTAGGCGATTTGTGTTTGTACTATCATTTACTTTGGGAAGTGGGTCAGCACATAGAGGGTGCTTAATTGACAGGCATGTTTCAGCACTATGTTGAGAAGTTGTCTTGGAAGTAATTAATATGAACAATGAGCAGGTTTTTTAGAGAAAGTAATTATGCACTGCCTTATTTTGTACATTAAGTGCTGTACCAGTTTTTTTTATCAATATCAATTGGCAATGTATGTAAGAATATGTCATTTTGTGGGAGGCAGACTCTCGATTACGACTTGTCAAGCATTAATTGCCCAATGTTTGTACAATGGCACAGAACTAGTCCTGACGGAGATGGTAGTAATAACTATAAGACCTATTTAAATTCTTAGGCTTTATGCTATGTCCTCATATCCTTTTTTCTATCAAAACGTATAGATGTATGTGATGTCAGACTGACTACACTGTATAAAAGTGTTTACTCTTGTATTGTCGAATTTGATTTATGTATTTTCATGTGGTATGTTAATTGAGGATAATCATATGTTTAAACATGCAACTGACAACTTTAAGAATACAAAATAAAAAGAACCCTTTAACAAATATAATTGATGTCTAATTAATTAATTGAATTTCCCTAAATAACTAACACTTCATATATTAAACAGTGAGGTAAACCAGCTTACTTTTCTATTTATACTCGATATCCCGACAAATGAGTGGGCTTGGGTTCTCGAACATTATATAATATCGTTGATTACTAAAACTAGGCAATACAGATGTGGAAAGGTGGCAGTTATGTAGCCCTCTAATCAGACAATATTGTCTTTACTGTAAGGAACACCCAGTGGATCCGTTCCCACTGTGGAGGCGTTCTCCTGAGGTGAGTGTTAAAGTGATTTGGTCAAGATGAGAAAACCTTCCCCCTAAGAAGAGAAAAGTCTGGTATCCCTACAAAATATCCCCACCAAAAATATCGCCATATCGCCATAGGCGATATTTTTGGGGAGGAGGTTTTGTGGGAGCGGGGGTGTCCCCACACATTATAAAATAAGGGTGTCCCCCGCAGGGTCCATGGGTCAAAATTGCCTCAAAAATATGGCGATATGTATGTATCGCAATATTTTTGCGGGGATATTAACACATGGCACCAACAGTCCTAGGTGGAGTTAAACCATTAATAAAATTTGGCTAGTTGTGTTTTAGGTAGTTGGCAAACTTTGCTATATCAGGTGCAAGGTGATTTTTTAAAAATTATTGCAATATAGTATATTACAAACCTTATGCAATATACATAAAACCCATGCATACATTTGCCAAAATCTACAAATTTCAATTTAGTTTATTTATTACATTTGTTACACGCCCAGACCCTTAGGTATCACAGCGAGGTTACAGACAGCTTGTTGGGAACAATAGTTGAAGCACAACTATAGCAATAGTTGAAGCACAACTATAGCATGGATACAGGCAAACATACAAAGAAATACAAAATAATACAGTACACATGCAGTAATTATTTACAAGGAAGAAGGTAGCGCCTTTCTTAATATTGGTTAAATAACTAAGTTTTAAACCGTTTTTTAAAGCTGCATGGAAGGGAGTTCCAATGTTTGGGAGCTAGGTATTGGAAGCTGCTGCCCCCTGCTCTGGTGTTTCTGAAGCATGGCGTAGTTAACAGTAGGTGGTTATTAGATCCAAGTGTTCTTGTGTATTTTTTCTCAGTTATGGCGGTACTCCGGTAGATGGGGGCTTTTTTATGGAGACACTTGTAGGTGATGCATAGAGTTTTGAATAAGACTCTTGCTTCGATAGGAAGCCAGTGAGTGTCTCTTCTGGTCTTGGATATGTGATCGGATTTCCTTATTCCTAAGGCAGCCCGTAGAGCCTTATTTTGAATTAGTTGTAACTTTTTAATATTAGTAGAAGATGTACCGAGTAGTAACACATTGCAACAGTCAATTCTAGATAGGATCAAAGCCCTGGCCAGCGTGATGCAATTGGTGGGAGTTAGAAACTGGCGGCTTAGGGCAATTAGTTTGGCGGTGTAAGACGTGGTTGATGAGAGGTTACTAATGTGTTTAGTCATTGTAAGGTTTGCATCTAGATAGACTAGTTTTTACTTGCTTCTATACAGTTATCATTGTGCCATCAATGTTGATGGAGGAATAATCTGGGTGGAGTGCACTCATTTTAGACTGGGAACCCACAATGAGAATCTCTGTCTTCTCATTGTTGAGGCAGAGACTGTTTAGTGCCATCCAGTTCTGTATTATGGCATAGATTTTATTGATGGTCAGAGTATCTTGGGTGTAATTCCCTGAGAGTGGAATGAGGATCTGGGTGTCATCTGCAAAGTTTGTGTAGATGACCCCCATATCGTCTAGAGCTGCGAAGAGGAGGTTAGTGTACGCATTATAAAGAGTTAGTGAGAGGCAAGTGCTTTGGGGTACTCCAATGGTGACTGGGATGGGGTCTGCAGCTTCTTTGCCGATGGAAACTCTGGATGTTCGTTCAGCTAGGAAGGATTTAATCCACCTGGTGGCGTTAGTAGAGAAATTAAAATCTTTAGCTAGGGTAGAGCAGAGTTTATTATGGTCCACAAGGTCAAACGCTGTGGATAGGTGCAGTAAGAGGAGAATGCAGAGTTTTCCACTGTCCCTGATACTATCCATCTGGATTTTCAGGTCCAGGAGGGCCGTTTCCATGCTGTGATTGGGCCTAAATATATATACACCAAGAAGTTCATCAAATTACCGACTACCAAGAAGTTGGAAAAGTTGAAAAAAGACATCTCCACTTTTACTAAACAAAATGCCTACCCATATCTCAGTACAGACTACACTGGCCCGGGATACTGGAATGACCCAAACTATCGCAATAACGGGCAACTGAGCTACAAAAAAAAGAGTTACAGTTCCTCTGATGGGAGTGGATCTTTTCCAAACAAAAACTCTCGTGGCTATCGAGGCCGACAATGGAACAGAGGGCAAAATAGAGGAAGAGGAGGACGCCAAAACTGGCATTATCAACAATATGGCCAAATGCCGATTTTCGTACCTCAGGGACCGTACCCATCCTTTCCACCGCCTAATCTTCCTTTTACGCCCACAGATCTAGGGCCCCCTCCAATAGAAAATGTCTTCGAGTCCAGGAGGAGAGCGTACCGGCGATTAAAATTCCATCAGCTGTATACAACATCTCGAAAAGAATATTAACTCAAGAAGAAACAGCCATCTTGGAGAAAGGTTTCTCATTTATTCCAATGAGAAACCTCAGTAAAATGGACTTGGAACTCGGAAACTTTTTCCAGAAGGTCCGTCTTAGAGATTACTTTGGTACTACTACTACTGATTTAGATAAGGATAGTAACACACCCTTTAGACCCAACTCGTCTTTTACACCCACCACCCAACTAATCTCGAATCAAACTATTACATTTGAGCGGGCTGTTCTAAGAGATTTTAATTCTATTTTTCATCACCGGTGGATTCTAAACATAACAGGTCATACAATGTTTCCAAGAAGGAATGGGAATGCCTCCAAAATCTCAAGGGAGACACCTCCATAATCATCAAACAAGCTGATAAAGTCTGTGGTGTAATTGTCTGCGATTCAACCTATTATGACACTGAGGTGATGAGATAGCTAGACAATTCTTCCATCTATCTTAGACTCAGAGGTGACCCCACGGATAGCATTAGGAATGAGATCCTAGCTCTTTCTACCCGGGCACGCGATATTGGTATATTGAGTGAGAAGGAATTCCAGTTCCTGACCATCAAAGAGACTACAACCCCACTCATATAGACCCTTCCCAAGGTACATAAAAACCGTCTCAACCCTCCTGCAAGACCTATTGTTTCGCTGTGTGGCTCCGTATTGGACCCTTTAGGTAAATATTTAGATTAATTCCTCAAACCATTGGCGGCCGACACTGCCACTTATTTGCCCGATACCACAAATGCCATTAGAGGGTTTACCATTCAATCCTTCGAGTAATCTTTTCATCACATTGGGTGTGGAGTCCTTGTATTCTAACATTCCACAGTTAGATTCTCTTCCCATAATTAAGACCTTTTTGGATTCGAGAAGTGATCTGCAATTGGTCCCCAGTGAGTTTCTCATCGAATTCCTAGAAATAACATTGACCGAAAATTATTTCCGTTTCAAAGATTTCATTTTGCAAATCAAGGGCACTGCTATGGGTGCAGCATTTGCCCCGAACTATGCTACTTTGTTCATGTGGGCATTTGAAAAGGCATCCATTTTGGATGAGTCTAATCCGTTTCTCCAATCCATTGTGTTTTATAAAAAGTTTATAGACGACATTATCATCATTTAGGACAAAACCAAAGGTGATCATGAACATTTTGTGACATGGATTAATACTCTAAATGAACATCTACGATTTACATGTCTGCAAACAATCTGTCTATACCTTTTTTGGACCTCCTTGTGAAGGTCAAGGATGGGTTCATTGCGGTAGATTTGAACCACAAAGTTACAGATAGGAACACTATCCTCCATGTTGAGAGCTTTCACCCCAATCCTTACAGGTCAGCATTCCTTATGGACAATTTTTAAGGGCAAGACGGAGTACAGACAAACATGATTTTTCGACCCAGGCCGACATCATTGAAACAGATTATCAACCAGAGGCTATACTACTTGTGGGCTGAAACAGTCTCGTAAGAGGGCACACAATCAACATCGAGACATCCTGCTGTCTAAAAACTCCAGCAATAATGCGTTCAATTCACGCATGGTCTGTGCTATGACCTACAGCACCTACCATTCTACCATCAAAAAGGCCATTAGTAAACACTGGCCTCTGCTGCAACTAAACAATTCTAATTTGGATCCCCCCTATGTATGCCTTTAAAAAGGGGCAAGAACCTTAAGAACTGGTTATCCCAAGCAGAGAGGTCCCAGGTCAAACTGGGACCTAAGACCATTTCTGAACTCCGGGACATGAATAAGATCCGTGTCCATTTTCCATGTGGCTACTGTTGCCAATGTGGGTCTACTTCGGCTTGCAGTACGGTCATGATTAACAACAAGCTCTGGACGCTCAGGGACCATACCACATGTAACTCTACGAATGTGATATATGCCGTGACTTGTCCCTGCAATATGACATATGTAGGGAAAACATCTAAACCGGTAAAACTCAGAATTACCGAGCACAAGTCCAGGATTAGAACCAAAAACTTTACTTCTCCCTTAGTTTCTAATTTCATCGAAAACAATCATAGTTGTGAGGAACTTCAGTGGTGGGCTTCAGAACTTGTTAGAGGCGTAGACATGTATTCCACAGCCAATAGGCTCTCCACCGAGAGCAATGGTGGATATACAATACACAGAGTTACTTGGTTGGCCTCAACCTTCAAGAAGAATGGTCCCCAGGCCTTTAATTGTCTTCAAAATAATCTTTGCAGAATGGCTTGATTGACCATTGATGCATGGGCTCAATTATCTTTTCTTGCAATGAGCTATTTGACCATCTTGTCTTAGTCCTTAATATATATATGGTCGCTGCTTATACATAGGGTACGTGGCGGCACTGGCCATCATTTTGATATTCGGAAATGGTATGTTCACAAGCAGGATAGCACCATTCCATATTTACAACCTTTTTCTTACCTTCTCTGGGTTACGAGATTTTTATATTAGCGCGTTTTCAGCATATAACTATATTTATACTTAAGGGTACAGTCACTACATGTATTCTTCTGACCTACCAGCCCCCCTAGATCTGGCAGTAACCTCCCTTTTATTTTTCTTATTCTGTATGCAAGTGGCCTACATTGAATACTACGGTTCAGAATAGGTATATTATACCCTGGTCAATTTAAGAATTACGATCTAGCCTCAGCGACAAATCTACTTACAATGGACGATAAGAGTTCCATCATTATTCGCAACGTTCTAGTTTATCATTGACCGTTGATCTAACACGTCAGACGTTGCGTATATACAATTGAACCATGCGCATGCTCACTCCGGACATGGCTGGAGGACACTCTGATGCGAACCTAACCAGAGGACATCCGGATGAGAGGTAGGTGAAGTGGAAACCTTTTCTCTTCAATATTTTTACACTGGGAGGACAAGCGCCCGTTAGTTTTGCAGGAGTGATTATTACTTTAACTATTGCACTTGGCCGCAGCAGCCTTGTTACGCGCCTCTGTGATCCTTTGTGAATGAAAACATTATACCTTGGAGCCAATAGGACACCAGGCACATACACCACAGCGAGAGTCGCTGTGCTAGGTTTACATTATGGCAGCGCCAGTCGGGTGGACGCAAGGGAAAACATGAACTCACTAAACACCGTTTAGATATCTGTTGTCAGCCCACGTACTGCAACATTTCAGTCTGGGCACACCATACAGAGCATAGATGTCCCTGGCATAGTGTACTACCAATAAACTGCCACTCCTATTTGGGAGCACCGCTACAATTAGTCAACACTAGATATAACCAAGGCAGTACTATTGCCACAGCCTCATCTGCTTTTTTGAATTAGAGCCTGTTTAGAGGTCGCTTACACCAAGTGGCCTATATAACAAGTTTCGCCTTTCCTCTTGCCTCCGTGTGTCCAGCGATTGAATTCCATGCAGCATGACGCTACTGGATGAGGAAGGCGGTGAATAGAAAGACTCTTTTGCCTCAACGACCCACCTTTTGGAACCGTTTCTGCCAAAGTCCATCCATGGCTATCCATTTTAGCCACTTCAAATAGGTGAGTTGGAGATTAAAATTCACTGCCAGGAAGAGGCTGGTGCTGTACCCCTGAGAATCAGCAGTTATTTCATTTTGTTTCACAATTGGGAATTAGGGAATCTTTTTCCCAGTTTCATTAGATGTTGTTGTCTTTTGTCTCCACAGACTCACTAATTGGGGTCTGTCTGTTGTATTGTTGAGACATCATTAGAATCAAACACATGATGTTGGTCCCAGTTCGCCTGGTCGAGAAAATTGTATTTATTACTTCTCCCGGTTTTGCTTTGAGATTTTTTAGAACTTCGGCCATGGATTGTGTTCTCAGTATGGTTTCACGCAGATCATCTTTTAACCTATTGTATGTTTTTTTTTCTTTTCCTTTTTGTTTTTATCCTCTTTTAGGGTTGATATTACCCATTCTGGTTTCTTTTTTCATTGTTGGTTTTAGAATTATGTATACTTGAATCCATCCACATCATGTGGCGCTCAACAACAAGGGAGTGTGCCGTCCTGAAGAAGACAGGCATCAAGTGAAGTACAGCTAGATGCTCCACTCCGTCAAAACTACTAATGCGATGTAAAACATTGTTGTTAGGTTGACTCTAAATTATCTTGTAGTCCCTATGACAGTGTAGTTGACCAATGGCCCCCACTTTAATCAATTGTGCAATTTTTCTATTTACGACAATACTATTATTGATTGAATGTATTTCACGTATATTTGCTTCAATCTTTCCGCAGACACACTTGTGAATACCAGCCCCCTCTCGCATGATCTCCTTCACCCGATTAGGGTCTCTGGCTCCTCACTTGTGCGTACGAGGCGTGGACCCCCCCCAGGCGGTCTACACTAGGGCGATATTAGCACTTTAACTGTGATGCACTTTATCCTTATTGTGAAGACCCAATATGCATTATGGGCCAATGTAGATTTAATATGCAATTTTATTCATTTGTGACCAATAATTTAAATAAAATTAAAAATTATTGAAATGTTTGGGTTGTTTTAATCTGTTTGTGCCATCCTGGGCCCTGTTTCATTGAAGTCTGTTGAATACTCATGTATTAATTGGAATCTAGTTCCACTTGACATGACCACTGTTTGACAATTGTGATTGGGCCTATAACCAGATTGTCTGGAAGCAAGGAGCTGGTTATGTTCCAGATGGGCTTAGACTTGATTGTAGGCTATTTTGACGAGGATTTTAAGTAAAAACTGAACTGTTGCTATTGGCCGTTAATTGATTAGCAATATCTTTTATCGACTTACAAAGCGAACCCAGAATGCGTCAGTTCTTATCAAAACCAGAGAAGCAACAAAACATTGAAAATCGAATAACCTACATTTTTTAGTTTTTAGACCTTCTATGAACAAGAGTTACAAAGTTTCAGTAAATACCCCATTTTTGTATATTGTACATTACCAGCCTATCCAGGCACATTTTTGTTGGGTCCTTCATCTTCAAGTGTTTCCAATTTATTCAGGTGAAGGGTCATAAATAGCTAAGCATCATCTTCTATCTGGGAATTTACAAGCATAATCCTGTGGAGGATAAAAAGCTGGATAAACCCTTAACAACTCCCTGGATAATGGCTTCGCTGAAATTAGGTGCAGGCTCTTTATCAAATCTCACTTGTAAAGTATTATTTCCATACTCATACTCTGATCATGAAACAAACGATCCTTGTCTTTACATCCCATCTCATATGCCTTGCAGGACGACAAATGTGATGTGCTCCATGGTTTATTTGACTCTTCCCTAGTAAGGTCAAACATTACCTTTAGGATTGATTTACTAGGCGCCCTCTAAGATTTGAAAAAAAGTGCTGTCCTTCCTCAAGAGGGACAGGCACTCTTAACTATTTCAATCCTAGCTCAGCACTAATTCATTCCAATGGCACAAGGTGATTTCAAAAACAGAATCATGGAAAGTTATTAAAGGAAACCCCATTGAAATTGGATAAGTAGTCCATATTCTCATTGTCAATGATGGGAAGAATTGTTTTGCTGAAGATGGCGACTCCCCAAAAATTACTAAACATATTTACTAATACTCCATATCAAATTAAGAATAAGGTTCCATGCATTAGACTCCGTATACAACAGTTTCTATGGGCTACTTAGGTATACAAAATTAAGTGATATACATTGCAGATCACACATGGGAACAGAGGACATTCCAAATAGCTGTTTTTTTGTTTTTGACTACGGCGCCATTTATAAGCCCAACATATTGGATTGGAGTACAGCTGGAAGGAAATGGCATGTAAGAAGGAACAGATGGCTTGTAGGTGTGGTTTGGTTATTTACCTACCCATTGACTATAGCTATAATCATTTCTATGGCTATTTCCACCCAGTGCCTGGCCATCCCTGCTAAAAACACATCCTGCTGGAATTTCTTTGAGCTACCTTTAACAATCAGTAACATAAAACGGTGGCCTGTCAGTATTATTGCTAAGCTGTCTGCTTAGAGTTAATGGCTGAATTGCAGCTGTGAAATGCTCTACTGGTGTAATAAAAATGTCTTCACCTAGTGTACCTTCAGCCCCTTGTTTTATATTGGTTTCTTGCACTGAGGTCCTGTTAAACAAGACACGTTAAACACAGGTAGTATAGCTCAGTGGCAACGCGCTCGTCTTGAAAGCAAGACAAAGCAGATCAACACAGGTTCGAATCCTGGGGTTCGAATCCTGGGTCCGTAGTTCAGTATTAAGCACTTTATAAAAAAAAAATGAGAATTATAAAATCAAGCATTGATCAAGCCAACAGTTTTATCTGACTTTCTCAGAATACTCACTCCTGTAATGGGGCAGGATAAAAGTTCCAATGTGATTTTATTTGACATTAAATGAGGCAGATTCCCCACCAAATATGCTGATCCAGAAAGGTTTACATACAAAAACATGTTATGAAATGTGATTGCTTATGGGCAGCTTTAAATCGGCTGTGCCATTTTCACACTATCATTAGATTTTATTAAGTGAATGTATTCTTTATATCTAATCATTTATTAAGTGGCAGCCACCTTGTTTCGCAATTAAACAAGTAATGAAATACCAACACGTTTTATTCACAAATCTTTGCTATAAGAATCTCTTTGGTAATTAATAGTCCAAACTTGAATATGGACCATAGGTATTAAAAGCCACAATTTTGATTTTTGAAAGAGAATTATTCCTTTGTAAGCAGGGTTTGTTACAGCACTAACTGGGACATTAGCAGAGTGCCCGCTTTCAAAAGGTAAATACTTCCATGCCCTTGGTTATTTCATAGTTTGATGAAACTGTGTTTTCTGCTTGTTGTGCACTCCCCCATTCCCCCCCAATTCCTAGTTTATCTAAGCCTACACACGCCCTTTTCTGAGATTGCTTTTTACATGACCAAAAGTCAGATCCTTCCATTTACCATAACCTTTCCCAAAACATGGGCCGCAACTGCTTTTATTTGCATTTTGCCCAGTTTGAGACAGAAGAGGGTGGCTGGAGGGGAAAAGAGGAAGAGGCCAAGGGCTAATCACAATAAACCACCCTAAATATTGGCTTGCAGCTGGAGACAAATGAAAATGCTTTCTTGAAGTATGTTGGAGCTCACCGAAAACATTTCAGTCCAAGCTAAAATGTTTACCTCTCCTGACGTAACAAGGAAGGAGGAATCACAGTTGTGGGACTTGTTTTTTTTCCTAAATTTCAAATGGGAAAGAAAACACTGCAAGTCCCAGAATCAAAGAACAGAAAATAGGACTGGTTGGCCTTCTCACGCATGGCCATTTGAAACATGAGAGCTCTGGAATCACAAGTTTGAAAAGTAGCACAATAATGAGAAAAAAGACTTATGGTATGATTATTCCAACAGTTTTATGTTTTGGCAATTAGGCAGCGCTTTAAGTGCTGCCTACAAGCCACAATTTAAGCATGGGAAAGGAAGTTAGGAGAGAGATGGTATGTGCAGGGAAACACATGCTGAGGTTATTGTTTGAATTTGGAGCCAATGATTCATCACCAATGGCCATGCTAGTCCCCATGACCACGATCAACCACTACCTGCGCCTCTCCATCTAAAACACACTTCCCCAATGATCTCTTTGAGATAGCTCTATGCTTTTAAGGGGATGTCTGTGTTATATATGCACAGTCTTCTATACGTTAATCATGTATTTGCAACTATAAGCCAGCACCTGGTGCAATCATAATGGCTCACCCGATATGTGTGCCCCTGCACCTGTTCATTGCACTGAATTCCTGTTAATAACATGTTTTTGGCTCGTGTATGGGCATTATATAGGCATTTGTCATGCATGTAATAATACAAGAATAAACTTTGTATTTATTTTTTATTTTATTGTGCATTTGTGAGGCGCTTATTCAACAAGTAGAATTGTGTTTCAAAGCGCCAAAATGCCCCACCATGTGTCCGCTGTCATCTTCTTATGGCGAGATAGTACCATTTTGGCAGTGCCTAGAAAATGCCTTTCCCATACCTACAAAAAAAAAACCTGTTGTTGTTGCCAATGCTTACTATTGAGCATCACAGTTGCAATATATGATGAATTAGTGTTAATAGTCAGCCCAGGAACCTCTCTGTTTCTCCCAAGATTACGGGGGCAGATGACACAAGAGTCTGGGTGGGACATAATGTGCAAAACATGACAGCTGTTTTTTTTGCGTTAAGTTACAGACGGGTTAAAGACTTTGAAGACTCAACGTGCTCTATAACTGGTTTAATACCACGAATGGGGTCTTGGTCAATACCGTCTAGTCATAGAATTGTCGTTAGGAAACATTTCTCTTTTGGCAACTTTCCCTCCGTAGTTTCTATGGACCCCCAATCTTTTTGCTTTGTTTCTGAACCTATTCCGACTTTTTTTTTAGGGGGAACTAGTGCCTTCAGCTTCACCTCCCGTGCCCTTTTGCTCATTTGCTCATTTGTGATGGGGAAACTGATCAGGCTAATAAACGTGGGTAGTGTCCTAAAATAGCCACGTCTAAGATTTTTCACTTGTTCTTTGGCCATATTGTCGTTAGCCTCCTTCCTGCCTTGCCAGGTCAGAAAATCCCATACAAGGTCATCCTAGCCCAGGAAAGCTCCAGCTTTTGCTTTCTAGTGAGTACTTTGTGTGCGTATCGCCCAGGAAGAAGGTAGGGCTGTCTGGTTAGTCCAACTCCATATCCATGGTGCCAGTGAGTCTAAGAGTGGGGATGTGTGAAACCAATAGTTCTCCCTGATTGGACAACTTCTGTCTGTTTGAATGGTTCTGATCTCCACCATTGGTGGGATTGGACTTGCTTCCAGGCTGGACTACTGCAGCAATTTCTTCAGATAAGCGTTGGAGCCAAGAATTCCCCTCTAGAAGAACACCCGACTGAAGATCTGAAGAAGACTCCTGAAGGGACCCAGCATCCCTCCCTGCGTCTGCCCCAGTGAAGCCCCGTTGGACTCCCTGATCTGTGACGGCCCTGTGCGATGCTTCAAGAAATTAAATGGTGGGACAAACCTGTCTCAACATGTTCCCGAGGTCCAGCTGTCTGGAGCCGTCTGACGTGTCCCTGGACCACCAAATGACTGTACAGCTCTCCAGTGGGATAAATCTGTAGAGCCGCCACCCTTCTGCGTTTGCAGCCTGAACTTTGGTTTTCGTCAATTTGAGGTAGAGGTCGCCTTCCTGCCAAATGTCAGCCTCCCAGCTTCAAGGCATCCTGTCCTGGAAGGACTTCTACAATCGCAACAGAAGTACCTAACTAGCATGACATCAAGAGGCATTTGCCAGCTTACAATGGTGAGATCACCAATATCTACATCAATACCCC
Organism: Ambystoma mexicanum; assembly: GCF_040938575.1. Classification (NCBI taxonomy): domain Eukaryota; kingdom Metazoa; phylum Chordata; class Amphibia; order Caudata; family Ambystomatidae; genus Ambystoma; species Ambystoma mexicanum. The sequence continues at coordinate 1,437,031,109 of NC_090935.1, forward strand.
TTACTATGAAACATGCAATCAAAGAATGGCGATAGGCATTTATGAATACATGGCTCATTATGTTCTAGCATTGTTTATGAATCTACAACCCCTGGCTATTCTCCGACTCATTTCTCTACAAAGTAACGAGTCCCCATCTAAAAACTCCTAAACATGGATGAGAACCATGAAAAATGAAGAGACCTGAATTTGTCCCTTACTGTTCTGCAATATCACAAATCACTCTAATATACATGGAGCCTGATTTACAAAGGTGTTTTAAAATGGTGCAATCACATTGAAAAACACTTTGTAAATCAGCCCCGTAGCATTTATCGTGCAACAAAGAATCAGCTATTTACTTTACTTTATTCACTTGTATAGCACACCATAAAACCTGGGGCGTGAGGGCGCAACAAACAACCAGAGATCATGCATAGAACAGAAACCACTAGCAGTATACAACTTTATTTGAAAAGCAATGTCTTGATCCTTTTCCTAAATGTTGCTTTTGAGTCATTATCTCTTAGGCCGGGTGGATATCATTCCATGCTTTAGGAGCTGCCGTAAAGAACGCACATTTAATGACTTGGGTAAGATTGCATTTGGAAATCTGTAGTTGGTTTGAGTTATTCGACCTCAACGTTCTGGGATTGGATTATTTCGTCAATGCTTCCGTTAAATAATGCAGACCCAATCCCTTCAAGCATTTATGAATAACAGTCAGCAGCCGAAACTGAATCCTAGCAGCAACGGTGAGCCAATGCAGTCCCTGCCTGGCCTCCGACACATGGTCTCTCTTTTTAAGATCAACAATAGTTCTAACCATAGTATTTTGTAGTGTCTGAAGTCGAGAGATATCAATCTCGGCTACTCCAATTAATAAGAGACTACTACAATAATCAATCTTGGACCCAACAATAGCCCCAGTAACAGTCTTGCAGTTGGCTTGGGAAATGTATGGTCTAAGTTGGCCCAGTAATTTAACATGATATGCCGTAGTAAACATCAGGCTGCCTGATGTGTGCTTTCATGTTTAAATTCTATTGAATGCACTGGTTACCGGCAAGGACGTGGCAAGGACGTGGAAGTGCAAATCGTTGATTTCGAACTTGTGTTGGACATGTCATAGAGGCAATCTCTCCAATGCAGACATGTACTGGCCCTAAATAAATCTCAGGCCATTTTGACAGAAGGCGTGCATGCAGAGTATGGACATCAAAACCCCTTTTATGCGTTTCCGGCTACTTAAAAAATTATTGTATTGCTTCAATCATCAATACCCCTAACAAACATACATACTTTTAAACAAATTCAGATAATATCACCTTCACAATAATTTGTAAAATCTATCAAAAACAGCTTTTTAACTTCTTTTCAATCAATGTCCAAAAGTGAACGCAGGTCTCATAGAAATACACTACCAATCTTCTCATACATATAAACCATAATTTCTCATCTGATAACTAATCATTGAAACCGCATAATATATGGAAGTATTGCTGCCACCATCATCCTAACTCCTCACACTCTGTTATCAAATGTCCCATGGATACTACGCTATTACTCTTAAAACACTGGGCAACAAATAAGATTCCAACATCATATTTTATTCCAGTCCACAATAATTTCCCCTGTCTCCAACTGATTTTATCAAAAGTTCATAACATATCTGGGGCATGGAATCAATTGTAAATATGCTTCTGGATAATATGCTTAATCAATAATTGAAAGTATTCCTAGTATTCCCTTAACATTATCTTATTTTCAGAATTAGTATAATATTAATCTTTCAAGATCATTCAATTTTTCAATACTCTTTTTTAATTCTCACAATAGTCTCTACCATTCTTACTGCCCCATAGCCCAACCGCAATGGTATGAGCAAATATTATTCATTTTAGGGTTAGCGCAATTTTGTTAAATTTCTTCATAACAAAGTTTGCCAAGTTAAAAAAGCCATTTACTGGACTAGATAAAGAAGATATTCCTAACTCAGTTCTGATACCAGCCACATTGGCACTGCAAATCATCTGCAAACTATTCCTCTATACTCGTTTATGTTTAAAAAAACACTGTTTACTAACCACTGGTAGTGTCCAACAGGAAATCATCTGCAAACACTAACATTTGAATATGGTCTTTGTCCAACTTTGGTGGGAACGTCTGAGCTCCCAATAATGCTATGGGTAGGTCTACTAAATTAAACAGTAAAAGTGATAAACTCCAGCCTTATTTCACTCCACATTTGACCGTTATATCATTGATAAGGGCTCTTTTTTGTGACAATCTAATTCTTGCAGGGGTGCTTTTCTGAAGTGCCATTATTATTTATAACAGGCATTGGTCAATACCCCATTTTATCAATTTCGATGACAGCCTTCCTCCAATTCTGGCATCAAAAGCTGCTCTAAGATCCCAAAATGTGGTGTACAGGGGTCTCCGATTTCTTTTATTAATTTTACAAAACTTAAATCCAAATATTGTGGTTTTACATTAATACCCTTAAAAGAAATTACTGTGTGAAAGTTATGCCGCCACTATTTTATGATCTTGAACTACTAGCTTTACATACGGTTAAAACAATAGACTAGATGGAAGGAGTTTTCAGGAAAAGGATTCTGGTGCGTCCAAACTCGTGGATTTCAATAGCAAATCAAAATAAACTACATAGTTTCTGTAAGATTCTAAATCTGATTTTAAAAAATTAGCTATTTGTGGATTTGAATAAAATGCATCAGGAAAACACTGCGAAAGTATGATCTAAATTTGCTCAGGAATGTGAAGCATTACCTACAGACAGATAGTAGCATTACAGTCTTGCTGGAAAACACAGATAAAGTAAGGAAGAAAATAAAAACCAACGATTGGTGCCAACAACTTAACAAATTACATAAACATAAATTATTTATACAATGTACTAAATGATATCACCTTCCAGATTATTTTACTCGATACGCTAATAATTAAATTTGGTATGTTTTTAGAGGCTTCGTTTTAATTTACTAGGAACACAAGACAGATGGGGCACTACACACAGCATTGAAAGGAACCAGCGTGTTGGCAGGCTATGCAAAAATTCTTCACAATACAAAACAATAAAGCAGCTACACTGGAGTATAGAAGGTTATTATTTAAGAGATGTGTGCCTAGACCGAGTATTGTACTTAGTGAAGATTTTTGGTTACATCTAATGTAGTTTACATCCATGATTATTGCACTTATTAGATTTCTTAAAAAATGTCATGAAGTTTTAGACAAAGTATTTTATACAAACATTTTGTGAAATAGAGTATTGGAATAATACAATTAGTAAAAAAAAAGTTTCTCCTGTGAACAAGAGGATTATTTACATGTTAGGAATATGATGAATTTTAACTATATGAATATGTGTCAACCAACTATGTATATTCTTGCGAAAAGGTTTCTTTTAATCTGCATCACAATAAAACAAACTCAAAATGTTTTCTTCTACATAAATTCAGTGTTCTTCAACCCTATCAACAACAACAAATACATTTTCTATAATCACAAACACACCGATTGCTCATTGACTTGGAAGTGCATATTTGCCCGGTTCTCTAAAATGTAATTGCCAGAAGGCTCTAGATCTCTCTTTTTGCTATTCATTTCAATTTGTCACAGCTTGCTGCCTTATGTTTTCCATTTTATTAAAAAGTTCCACATAATTGTAATCTTTTCATTTCTGCACATGATGTTCTGGCATTTGCTTTCTAACAATCAGAGACCTATCTGTTGAGTTCTCCTGGTGGGATGCACTTCATTGTCATAACACTTATGAATTCAACCAGTTGTACTTGGCATATCATATGCCGATTTAGCACCCTCTACCCCTCGCTCTCTGCACTTTTGTTTTCTCTCGCCCTACATTCTCGTTCTCTCTCTCTCTCAGTATCTATGTGGGTGAAAATTAAGTAATTTGCTGCTCATTTGCTAGAACAACCCGAAACGCTGCTGACAGCAGTGCAACCAGAGGAAAGAAACAGACATCTGAAGGGAGGTGCTGCTGTGCCGAAGCAGTTATTTAAAAAAGGATAAGCACATTATTTAACAATTCTACTAACATTGTAAAGTTGTTCATATACGATTGTACAATTTGTATTTCTTTTTTTAATGTCAAGACTTAAGGCAACAAGAGACTTCACCGAAAATATGGTGAACCCCTTTCCCAACCCCTAAATACAGACATTAAAGTAAAATCAAAAAGGGCAGATACTGCTGGCCCACACTGAATGCTGCGTAAACCAAAAGAAAGTCAATCAAAACGAAGGGAACAGAGAATGAGCATGTCTTCCGAACCAGTGTTTACAAGGGTTCGAGGTATAACAGGGACATGTACCACAAAGAGGAAAACTATAATGGGGAAGGATGAGGTACCTATTAATAGTGGTACTGACAAAGAACATGTGAGACAAGAAACAAAAAGGTAGAAAGCCAACAGGCTGTGAGGCAGTAGGAAGAAAAGTGATACATAGAAAAGAGACTGGGGGTTACCAAGTTCACATGTATGTCACTATATAGGGCCCAAGTTGTCTCATGCAAGTTCCTTTTCAGTTGTGACATCTTTTCTCTGGAAAGCAGCAAGGAAATACCAACCAACCAATACTCACAGGCGGTATTGCTATGGTATTCCAAACTCTGAGAACTTCCTTTTGTTATGCCCACAGCATACAATTCCCGGGCAAGATCAGGGTAAGTGGGAAGCCTCCTGGTCACCTTAGTAGCGGGTCACAAGGTAATGAATGACCCACAACCAAATCCACATGGGCAAAGGCATACCTCCATAGGTCAAGAACATGCTCACAATCCAAGAGCATATGGGCAATGTTTATTTCTAACAATCATTTCTAGTATATGTTGTAGTCATAATAAGAATGTTACACTTGTCTTGCCGCAAAGCACAAAACATAGAACAAGTAAATTATGTTCTGATAGAATCCTACCCTATGCCTCATTGAAACCACTTTTAATTACATTGTAGGGAAGACATTCTAGAGATGCAATTAATGGCTGCGGCTATGGGGAGTGGCCCTTAAAGGAATTGAATTAATTTCAATGGAATAAATTACCACAAAGTAATTAACTTAGTTAAATTAACATAGAACCAATCTTATTATTCCAAGACGTAGATTCTGGCACACTCTTGATTATAATCATTTAAAATACCCCAATGGGAAAGGGGACAAATAGCACCAGTTATGGTTCAGGATCATTTGCATAAAATCAAAGGAGCATTTACGGAACATAGGAATAACCACAGATCTGTATATTTGACAAAGCTGTCTGTATTAAAAGTGTTAGATGCTTGAATCACTAAGCACATAATGAACACTTGGTCTGGTACTCATTTTGTGTATCACAGCAATCTCCCAAACAAAGTGTTTGTGACATCGAGGTATATGTACTGTGATAGACAGCCTCTGGATTTTGATGTAAGCATAAGATGTTTGTGACATGAAGTCACTTCATATGGGGCCCAAAGGCCACGTTTGCTTTGCCCCTGAAGAATGTGAACAAAGTTCTAAGCTAGGTGTGGCTGTGCCCATGATCAGTTCACAATGCTCAGATATCTGAAACGAATTATATATTTGTTTTTATTTTGTTTTATTGTTACGGTTGACTTTCAACAGTTAAAACGTGTACATAGATAAAACATAAGTAGAAAAAATGGAGGACATTTTGAATCGATTATATACATAATATTTCATATTGACAACTTTCATCATATAGCACCTGAATTTACATAGTTTATCATCAGCATCTCAGAATAATTAGGAAATAGAATTGTGTTAATTTCAAAGGCAATCGTCGTTTAGGTATCTGAAGCCATGCAACCAGACAAAATAGATCTGAGCAATTATGACCACAAGTAAGAGATACATAAATGGTGGATTAGCATCATACGGTTAAAGTGCATAATTATCATGCTTTCAAGATCAGGAAAATGATGAGCACAAGTAAATGATACGTCACGGATAGATAAAGCACCCCATAGGGCTAAATGTCTAATTGTCCTAATCAAGTGTAAGAGAACTTAAGAAATTCATGGCTACCAGGATAACAATAAAAACAATTCATGGCTGCAAAGACATTTATGATCACGAGTAAGTGATACACCGCTGACAGGTAAAGCACCCCATAGTGATAAATATGGAATTATCCTGATCAAGTCTAAGGGAGCTTAAGAAATTCATGAGTGGGACAGAAAACAAGGAGTTGTTTGAGCGTCTCTAGTTCTGACCGATTTTTGCAAAATCTGCAAATTCTGCATATGGAAGTCGCTCTTGTTCTTCGACTAACAACCTTGCGTGTTGACCAAAGATTAAGTCGGAAGCGCAGAAACATCGCTCTGAACTTGGAGCCCGGAAATTTTATTAAATATTGTTGCAGGACTTTTCAGTGTCTTGCACACAAAATTTCCAGTATTGAGGTTTCAGTGCTGTAAGCACTGTTGGCATGTTATAATCCATTCATGATTGCATAGTTTTTTTTTGCTCGAGTAGGGTCGGTTACAAGTAAATTTATGAGATTCCGTCTGCCATCATGGTGACCGAGATGTGATATTTCCAAGGTTCGAAATTTATCACTGCAACAGATTTAAAATACAAAGTCAAAATTGATGGCAAATATACTTTAGCGTCATTCATGATGCATTTTTTATGGTATTTCATCCTTTTACCAACACCCATTTTTACGACGGGTGTTTTGCCACAGGAGTTTTTCCAGAACACTTCATCAAAACGTTTTGGGAGGGGGTCGAAAAGGGTAAATAAAGGGTTGAGGGTGGGAAATAAAAAACATAGTTGGGCTTGGGGGGAACCCCCAAAAAATTATGTTATCGATGTTTTTGGGAAAAACTCCCATGGCAAAACACCCATCATAAAAACAGGTGATCCCAAAGACTGATGGGAGATTTGTCAGAATTTCGGCTGCTTGAAAAAAACGAACGGCCGAAAAGTTCGGCCAAATCCCCCATTCAGTGGCAGGGGCTGACTATATTGTGAGTGGGGTTCCAGGGGTGTCCCCCGCAGCCGGTGCTAGAAAAAAGAAAAAAAAAAAAAGGAAAGGACCCTGCAGCGCCAGTTCCCGATAATGGAAGTGAAAGGGAACAGGCATAGCAGGGATACAGCGAGTCGGCAGCAAGGTAAGTAGAGTGGTGGGTGTGGGCAGGGGTGGGGGCCAAGTCAGAAATGTTCAAGGGAGAAATAATTGAATGTTATTTCAGAAAAATTATCTTCGGTCTTTTCTCCCTCGAACATATCCATCTCAGGCTTTCAACCGAGTTCCGGTAAAATGACATGGAACCATTTTTTGTATAGGTTCAGCATTTTCCATGTGGCATATTGCACTGAAAGAGAGTAGGCCAAGTTCATTGCGAATTATGCGTATTGGTTGGCTTGCCGAAGAGGCAATAATTTCTTCCAAAATGTGCATTCTAATATAGCCCAAAATGTCGGATCTTGATATGCTCTAGTCTCAGCACCAAATGCTATTGTTGGCACAATGTTCTGATTGTAAAATATTACGACCGGGTCTAAGGAGAACTTCCCATATTTTTTAAGAATTATTCCGGCTTGAGCAGCAGCTGTTTGGATTTTTCTGTCTGTTTCGAGCTTATATGGCAGATTGGATGGATGATTGCTGGTGTTTAGGCCCAAATATCGATACTCATTTATCGTTTCTGTTTGCGAGCCATGCATGTGCCACTTCTATTTGCTTTTTTTAATTTGCTGTGTCGTACCGGAAATAAGGATTTTAGTCTTTGACAGGTTTATTGTCAGTTGGTTTTGGTCAGCATAGACTTCCAATGCCGATCATAGATTTTGTAGACCTTTAAGTGTTTTAGAAAATAGAAATAGGTCCTCTGCGTAACGAAGCCATGGCACTGGTTGCGGGCAACTCTTTGGTGGGTCTGACTGTACTGATTTTAAAGAGTGCCCCACATCAGTAATGAAAAAAATAAATAAACAGGAAGCCAAAATGCAGCCTTGTTTGAGACTACGATATGTGGCAATAGGCTCAGACAGATTTCCGTCTATGGACAAACGGACCTGTATTGAGGTGTTTGTATGAAATTGAGCAAGCCATGGTTGCATATAAGGAGGGCAACTCACAAGTTTTTCAAAATGAAGTTCTCTTTACACCGAATCAAAAGCTGCCTTAAAATTGATAAAGGCCATGTAAATCAGTTGTTTAGTTTGATAACCGTAGCTCTTTATCAGCCGAATTGCAAGCAGGTTTATTGCTGTGCCTAACCCTTTCCCAAAACCTGTTTGATGGGTGTCAAAGACATTCCCCTATTTTACCCATATGGAGAAGTCCCTCAATAGAAATCTTGCAAATAACTTCCCTGCAATGTCTAAAAGGGCAATCGGACGATAGTTCTCAGGTAATTCACAATTCCCCTTTTTGAAGATAGGGACTATGATAGAGTTCTTCCATGTGGGGGAATTTTTCTTTCTTTAACGGCCCTAGAGAAGATGGCATAGAGAACTGTTGCCCATTTTTCTAGGTGAGCTTTTAGCCTATGATTATTGAGGCCATCAGGGCCAGATGCCCATGAGGTGCTTAGCTTTTTGATTTGGAAAAGTATGTCTGATTTATCGAAACTCATATTACCACACAATGTCCATTGGCTTAAGTTGTTAATATTTTGGGCTGATTTAGTGGCACACAATTTCTCAAAGTGTTGGATCCAAATTGTTTCGGGTAAGGAATTAATCTGATACGCAGATTTTGTGTTTTGGTACGCAGCATTTATTAGCTTACATATATCAGCACTATTCTTAGATGCCATAGTTGATAGCATCAGCTCAAGATTCTTTTTGATGCATCATCGAGCGATGCACTTTGAGCCAGTTTGTATACTTCATCTTGTGGACTCGAGAGGCCTCACGTCTCACCGAATTTGGCAAGTGCACTACTTGTCTAAAGAGTCTACGTAATTCAGCTTTCTTAGAGACTACTTCTTGGTCAAAGACAGGTTTATGTCTATATATCGGTCTTCGATTAGTTGATAAATGCAGTCTAAACATGGACATGGCAGCCACATGGTGGGCATATAAAAACATGATTGCAGAGCTGAGGTCTCATGGGTCAGCTCACAGGGATTTTTCAAAAGCGACTAATTGCCCCGCTGACCAGCAGAGCTTATTGCGCCTGCACAAGAGCTCTAGTGAAGGCATATATATTCTAAAAGGGGTGTAGGAATAACCCAAGACCATTTCATTTCTAGAAGGTTGTGATCACTATTTATTTGAGGTGTAACTCCTAAATCTTCAATAACGTCAGACATGCTGCCCTGAACAAAGACAATCTATGGTCGCACTCTTATTCACCCTCCTCCAAGTGGTTTTGGGGGGATATCCCCCTTAAATGCTCCATTTAACATAATGAGGGACTGCTCTCGCATAAAGAGTATTTGGCTAATTCTGTCCAACTCAGAGGGTTGGTCAGCAATGCAGTGGATGTTTAAATCGCCTGCTAGGAATGTAATAGATGGATCTAAAGCAAATAGGTTCAAACACATGCTGTAATTGATGCAGGAAATCACCATCAGAAATACCATCATGGTTATAATACAAATTTAAAAATCACAAGATTGCCAGCTGGAGTTTTAATTTTCACCAATTGGGTGTAAATATTCGCTGTCGCCCATGGTTCCAATCTAAAATTCAGGCCCATCTTGACTGCTACTAAGAGTCCAGCTGAGGGGTGACGTCTATGGGGAGTTTTGGCTGGCAACAAAGATAATGTACAACCATGTCAGGTCAGCGGCGATGTAAACCAGGTCTCTTGAAGTAGGATAATGTCAAAATCATTCAGGGGATTGTGTTCCAATTGTAATGGGTGCTTAAACCCCCTTGTATTCCAGCTGGCTAGCTTGCACACAGTTCCATTCGAATTGGTTGTTATGCTTGATTCTTCTCTATGTCCCCATGATAATTAACCCGCCACGATTCACCCGTTGCCGTTCCCCGAGGAGACTTCTCGAACATGATCAAAGGCTTCTCGAGTACAGGTAATTCGCAGAAGTAGCTTTGTAGCAGTGATCGTAGGGTGTTGTAACTTCATGGGGGCCTGATCAATTGTCAATGTATCGTTACGCAAGTGATCCTGATTTAGGATAAATCCCATGTAGTAGAGCTCCGATTTGGCTTTCCACGGGGTGTTCAAGACTATGCCTGGCTTAATCCATAGCCTTACTTGTGTAAGATCATCATGATGTGGAAACTCTACCAAGGATATATCCGATGTACTAAGATCTTCAAGACTCTGTGTATCCCCAAATAGGGAGAGGATGTGACTTCTATTTAGGGTATATGTTTGCAATCGTCCACCTCTGCACTGAAGAAGTGTACGTTTTTGAAGTAGGACAAGTGGTGATTCTGTGTAGCTACATTACTTTAAGCAATAGGCTGGGGTTGAAAATATGTATCATCAAGTTTCTCATTACTGCTGTTATGTGCAGCCTCGGGCTCTCTTGTATGATGGGGTGAGACTTTCATCCGATTGTTTTGGGTGCATTATTGGAGATGGAGGATTGTGAAATCCTGGTTCGCCGTTATTCCAAAATTAGGAAAGCGCAATGCTGAGCCACAAATTTCATTGGTGATTTGGGGTCAGAGAGTGTATCTGTTTTGAGTTAGTAAGTTGCAACAACTTGTGTCTTACACTTGGGATTGTAAGGTCGTCTAAAGGCTTGTGTGACATTGCAGAGCTTATTGGCAATTTTACTGTCATCGTAAACTTAGTCTTGTTAATCACACTTTTTGCCTTGGCCATTTGAGCATACTTTTTCCTAATTTGAGAGCTAGATGTCTTTGTTTGCATAGATGGAAGTGTCATAGATTGTGCAAACTTTCGAAAGATTCCATAAGAGGATTTTGGCGGCTGTTTTTGATTCTTACTTTTTTTTTACATTCATTAATAGATGGCAAAGGCTTAGCCTTAGAGAATATGGTGAACGTGGTACAGGCGTAATTGGTATGCGTATTTTCAGAGCCCGACGCTGACCCAGACTAACACATAGGCAAAGCCCCTTTGTTACCAATGACATCACAGCGCCATTCGCTGAGCTTCTGCCTTGGCTCCTTTTCTTTGTGTGTTATGTCCACTATGTTTTGACAATCTTTAGAAACAGTGCCAGGATGCACTACTTGAGGTGTATCTGAGGTTAAAGAGCTTGTGTCAACAATAATAAGTGAGGTATCTGGTACAATATGAGCTTGCTTCAAATGAGTGTGTGTTCGTAAAGATGGGTACATAGTAGGTGCTCTCCTCAATTTGGAATTGGGCAGGGGGTGGATGTGATCTGATTGGTGGGAATGGCTTCTCTTGCAATACCAATCCCCGACAAGTGCTTCGAGTTGCAGTCTAAAGAGAATCCAACAGCAATTCTGTATTTTTGCTCATCTTAGCGTGCAACATCTCGTAGAGTCACGTTAGTGATGTGCGGGCCCCATTCATGGCTCCAAAATTAACCTCAAGCTGAAGGGGTGATGCCTGCCTGTGGAAAGACACTCTGCGAGGCGTTGGCTTGTCAAAGGAGACAGACAAAGGGGATGAAGCAGAGGAAGAATTTGAAAACAATCAGTGATTGTGATAGCACAGGTGATGGCAGGGGCATTTGCGTGCAGCTATCTAAGTCTTGCTGGGCTTTTCTCTGAGTCATATCATACCCATTCATTTGGGGCTTATGTCTCAAGCAAGGTGATGTGGACTGGGTTTTACAGACATTTAAAGTCAGACCAATATCAGACTGATTGTTTTCAACTGGTCCATCACTTCGAGGCATGTGACTCTCGCTGAGTGATGTTGGCTTGATACTATGGTAATTTAGAGTCACAGCTAATTCAGATGGATTTTGTACAATTGATTTGGTTGAACTGAGGTCAGTAGGGTTGGAGAATAAACTCTGTATACTTTGTGTATCTACAAATAACATTTGAGTTAGGACCAACAGCTGGGTTAGGTTGTTTCATGGTGATGTCAAGATTACTTAAAAGGTGTTGCAGAATTAAGTGCAGGCGAATTCTCCGCTCTAACAGGATTGATCATGGCACGTACTGTAATTACTTCGCTGGCATGCACTCCAACGGATTCCTCACTGTAAGCCAAATGTAAATGATGGCTTGCCACAGACAAGAGTGGGGCCAGACCAGATTGGACTACTGCCGAGTGTGCGAAGTCAATTAATATTGCATCGGAAATATCGGCAACAGCCTCTACATGGGTCTGAGTCTTGTTGCTAATGTTGGCTGAAAGATAAATAATTTCATGGGCAGGTTTAGCCTGGCAGAAATTGCAAAAATCAGCAGAATGTGGCGGAATATGCCTCTGAAGCCATGCGGTTATTGAGGCATGGGCAGTTTAAAACTGTCTTGGTTCAACTTATTGCAAACCAAAGTTTTGTTATTAGACGAGGTAGAGTCAATAGTCAGCATGGCAGATTTTAATGTACATGCATAGTTTATAGTGCCCCTTGGGTTGGAAAATGAAATGAAAAAAAAAGAGAGGAAGAAAGAATTTAAAAAAAATACACTTATGACAACTACAGTAATGGGTCAAACGCACAACACCTATAGGCTTTGACTCAAAAACGTCCTGATCCCCCGCCACCCAGCAAAACTGCCTTACTGCAGCACTCTGGTAAATGCACGCGCAAATGCACTCTGCCAGCTCCTTTTCTAGACGCAGGAAATAAGGGGGCAGCGACAAAGTTTGTTCATTGAAAAAAATCAATTTAAAAGTCCACAAAGTGTCCAAGTAGGTCCACAAAGGTAGGAGTTGATACAGCTAGCTCCTGGGGTCCTTCCTGCAGTTAACCGCGCTCAGCAGCACTCTGGCAAATGTGAGGATATTGATTTAGAGAGAAAACAAATCTTGCAAGGTCTTTCTTTGTAAGGAAAGCATTCTTATTTGGAACAGCAGACTCCCAAATTCCTAGATGTTTATCTTTACATATACTTCCTCTTTATATATACTTCCATGGATATTGCAAACGCACAGAACACATTTGAGAGCTCCAAGCCAATCAGGAAATTATTGCAGCCAATTCTATTGCCAGATTCAATGGATAGTGTGGATGTTATATCGTGTTGTATCCATGCGGATAAAAAACGAACTTAAATAATTGTGGGGGGGAAAAACATGGACAAGCATTTGATACTGAAATGTGCTTCAATGGTAGAACGCAGCAACTTCTGGAGAAAAATGCTGTCATAGATGTATAAAATGTTCACCAGGCCAGGGACAGCTCTTAATCCATCAACAGTGATTTGCATTTACTGGACTCTTTCCAGAATGTACAAACTGAGACTCAAACAGGATAGAAAGTGTTCAGGTGGAAGAGAATTGACGAGAATTTCTCACAGATATTCCAGTCATGCAAGATTCAAAGAAAACCTTTAGCAACGTTTTTGAAAGAATCACCTTACTGATTGTCGTCAGATGGTTTTCATTCCCAGTTAATTTTAATGAATGCATTGTAAATTTGCTCAGTGAGGAGAAGACATCACTCTTAAAACCGCAAAGAAACACATTGTGTATATGCGCGTTATAAATACCCAATAAACGCAGTAGAACCAGGTGCTAAAGTTGTCCGTTGATCATTAATTTTGAAAAGGAGGATATCGATCATCTTATTGTCAAATCATCTAATTCTGGCGCAGCTGGTCCAAACGGTCTTTCAAATAAGATCTTAATATCAAATAAAGATACATGGTCCTTGTTATTATATATGCTATTCAGAAACATACTCATCACTAAGACACTGCCCGAGACATGGAAGCAGTCGATAACCACGCCCATTTCAAGAAGGGAGATCGGTCGGATCCTGCAAATTACGATCGCCCTCCTTGATGCGGATGGCAAAATCTGTCGTACCTTAATCCTGCAACAACTGGAGAGATGGATAGAGAAAAATCATATATTAGACCAGGCTCAAACTGGGTTTAGAAAAGGCATGAGCACTACTTTAAAAAGTAATGTCCTGATGACATTAAGGAACCAGGTTTGGGCAACAAAAAATTATTTGTTATATGTAGCCATGATTAATTTTTTCAAGGCGTTCGACACTGTAAATCGTGAGAAACTATGGGCTAAATTAGGATAATGGGGCATTCTACCTACCTTATTAGCCATATTGCAACTTATCCACGATGACAATAGTGTTCAAGTACACTTGGATGAGGAAGGACATTTGACAAATAAGATAAGAGTCACTAGGGGACTGAGACAAAGGTACATTTTGGCACCATGCCTTTGTATCCTTTATATGGCAGATTTAGGCATTGCACTGGAAAATCCGTATTTGTCAGTCCCAAATTTGATAACAAAAATGCTATTTTGGATGGCCTACGCAGATTATGTTATTTTATTTGATCATACCCTCGTGGGCCCCCAAAGATACTCACTGCATTGGGGGTGTATGCCAAGCAAAATGACCTGATAATAAATCAGAGTAAATCAAATGTCGTTCATCTCACGAAAAAGGCTACTAAGAAATGCAGATTTAAATGGTCAATTGATGATTCCAAGATAACCCTGTTGAAGGAAACAAAGTCTAGCCAATTCTAGAAAGCAGACAATCATTGATGGCATAGAGGATAAAGCTGACTCTATGATCCATCAGATAAGGAAGATTCTGGAATCATTCTATACATTTTCCATAAAACCACTTATTAAATTCTACATTGGCAAAGAGGTTTCAACAATATTATATGGAAATGAAGTTAAACCATTATGCTACGACTTGAAATGGGAAAAACTAGAAGGAAGGCTCTGGAAGCAAGTATTAAATCTCCCTCTAGCAACCCCAATGCCTTCCTTACGCTTTGAATTAGGTCTGCAATCTCTCCAAGTGTGGTTTAATTGGCGGGTACTTTCTCTATGTGGAAAAATGGTCTATCCTTCCCATGACACACACTATGAAATCCTGCATCAGGAACTTATGGGCAAACCGCAGAACCTCTTAAAACACTGGAAAGAATCCACAGAAATGATTTTAACTAGGTGCCGCAGTTCTATGCAGGACTTCAATACTAATCCTCTGAGAGTTAAGTCTCTCAAAGAGATGGATTGGATAGATACTATTGACCAACCTTTTCGCAGGTAGATAAACCGCATGGCTCCTTACCACATTATCTCGAATTGTCTCCTAACCCTCAATATCGTAGCCACTTTTTAAGGCTCCGCCTGAACTTATTACTGACTGGCAAAGTCCTTAGAGCTTGTGAGCTTGTGCTACTAGAGTGGACCCTAAACTGGGCATTTGTCACTACTGTAATTCTGAGGGTTCAGTTCAGACACTAAGGCATATATTGGTTGATTGCATGGACTTGACGGAGATCCATACTAAATATCTGGGATTTTTTTTTATGCAAATGTATGTCGACACTGAGATATTTGGTGTAGAATGATTGTAGGGCAAGAAGTATTTCCAACAACTGAAATAATACGAATGCTTGAAATGCTAGACCTCCTGAAGAGCATTAAAAATAAGATCTAAGAAATGTTCTGGGACCCTTCTTAATAATCCCATGTGTAATATGTATTAATATGCTCAGGGATCTTCAGATTTGTTTTACTATGTAATTTTATGAAATTATACATTTGTAGTATCTGTATTATGTCTAAGGAATATTATTTTCTGTTTGGTCTTAATACTTCGTATTTTATTCTTCATGTGTAAAATGAATTTTGAACTCTGTAACTATGAATTATTTGTGATAAAATAATTTGAAAGATCAGATTGTGATCAAATCAACAACAAACAAAAAAATACCCAATAAATAAAGATGGTGATACTTTGGATCTGAAAGAGCACAAATGCTCCAATGTGGAGGACTGGTTGACTGGACTTACTGACTTAGTCCATATGAGAAAATATCACTTCAAAGGGAGAGGGTATATGTTCTAACGTTATCCAGCGAAAATGTAGCCAACAAAAATGGAGTCAGTGGAAAAATCAAGATGAAAATCCCTCTGCAGTGAAAAAGTCACCAAGCAAAATGTAGTCACAAAATGCAGCAGAAAAGTAGCCAAAATGTCAGTGCTGTTAGAGTTTAGTGGACTTGTGATTGCCTGGTTTCGGGCCAAGGCAGAGGTTGTGGTAAGGCTAGGGCTAACAGAATAATGCTTTGGGGCAAGTGTTAAAAAAGGGATAGGGTGGTCTGAGATGGCTGGTGATATGAGCATAGGGATAGGGGTTAGGATAAACCTAGTTTTTAGTGCAGTGTAATGTACGGATTACTTCCTCCTCCCCTCTACCCCTCCCCTGCTAAGGTCCCCTTCTGCCTCTTTACTGGCTGCCTGGTTCCTTCAGATACTTATAGGGCACCAGGCCCTCCTCGACCAGTCTACCACTGCACTTGGTCTCCCCTGTAACCCCGCCCCATCCTGCACTTGCCCTTCCGGGCCCCTTCCTCCTGCACTAGCCTGGTGGTGCCTGCACCCATTCAGCCCTGCACCTCGCACTAGCTCATGGTACCTCTTCCCCAGCACTCTCTGCTTTCTCTGGCACCACCTGGCGCTTACACCAATGGGCCCTTCCTCCCGGACCAGCGCTTCTCCAGTTACACTCTCCCCCACACTTGCGCGATCTGAATGTCACAATGCCTATTAGGACCGTTTTTTGTCTTTGATCCGATTCCCCCCTCACCACCCTCCTGCATTGTTGCGCTTTGAAACACATTGTTATACGCGCTGTACAAATAACTACTAATAATTAAGGTAATAATAACTTGCCATTTATGTAGCGCTATTATCCAAAGCACTTAAAATACATGTTGTATAGAATTATTGTTCAACCCAAATTGTTACTCATTATGCTAACCTTTGGCGGGTGGAAGACTGTGCCGACCTTGCCATGATTTGAACATGTGACCTACAGATCACAGCAGCAAGTGCTTAACCTGCTGAGCTTTCCTACCAGTTAGGGGTACGTTTTAGAGTCGTGGTTGGGGTAAGGCTATGGTTAGGATTAGAGCAAGGGCTATAGAATTATTGGCGACCTGGTGTTGGGGTTGCAGTTAGGTTCACTGTTCATTTTCTATTTATTTTGTATTTTCTATCGAGGGTTGCAGTTAGTTAGCAGTTTAGGGTAGAATACGGGTTTAAGTAGAGTTAAGGTAAGGAATGGAGTTAGGGTTATTGTGAAGGTTTTATTAGTGGTTTGGGTCATTGTTAGGGTTACAGACGTTTATTTTTCGGTATTTAGAAATAGCTTTTTGGCAACCTTATCAATGGAAACATTTTCGTACTTCACATTGCTAGCATTACCAGTATTTAATTACTACATTTTTTTAAAACTACTTTTTTCTGCCGACTACTTTTTCCACATTCATATATTTTCCTGGGGACATTTCGCATAAAACCGAGACGAACGTGTATGGAAGATCATTGTAGACTTCTTTGCTTAAATGACTAAACAAATGCATTTTCTGGCCTACGTGCAGTGCCTTTTATAACACCTGCCCTTGTTCACCTCATCATGCATCAATATCCATTTTCCTTTCCTCGTTTTTCTTTCCAAATGTTAATGCATTCATTTGTCTTAGTCTACTCTGCTATATGTGTTGTATGCTTAGTTGACTGTATGTCACCTTATTGTTTGTTACCTTACTAATTAAATTCGGTGGTTTCTCTACCCAAATGATCGTTTAGCTCAGGGGTTACGGGTGACGGGCACACGTTAAGTATACGGATAACCGGCTAGACAATTATAACATTTGAGTGACCCAAGAAGGTTAATTCGAAAAACAAACGCGTTTGCAAAAGACAACTTGAAAACTAGGACAACTGATTGCTTCGAAGTGTTGTAGAAAAAAATCCGTAGAAATCCACTCGAGGAGACTACAGCCAGATTATATATAGCTCCCAACGCCATGTGCACACTCGTTTTTTCCATAGGAATGTATTGGCGCTGGAATTATCTGAGGCGGGAGAACGTGAGAAAAAGCAATATTTCTCACTGAAAAGTCGGGAGTCTCCCGCCTAAATCGGGAGGCTTGGCATGTATGGTGACACTACCGACTCGTAAAGTCCCTGGGATTCACAAATACCAAACACGGAACTTGTCATCACAACTCAATCACATCCGGTCTCCTCCATAGCCCACCCACTTCTGGTTCCACCCCCATCACCCGCCCATTGGCCGCCTTCCTTGTCCTCAATACCGCCCCTTCTACAACCACACTACACATTAAAATGTGCAGTGCACGGAACTTTATTCATAACCCAGCACTGAGGCTCGGTGGCAAGTACCTCCAGGTAGTAGAGGTCCAGGGAGGTGATCTGCGAATCCAGGAAATCCTCGTACGTGTTGAATTGACTAATGATACTGTCCACGGTCACGGCAGCCTCCTCTTCCTGCATCTTGAGTTGTTGCTAGGGACGCTGCTTCTGAGTTACAGGGGGGCGGTCGTGTAAAGCAGAGGCAACGGAATTAGGGGTGTGTTAAGGCAGGGGTGTGCACGGGGCAGGGGCGTGGCCTAGAAAATTGGCGTGACCATACAGGGGTAGAGTAACCGACACAAGTAAGGGCGGTGTGGAGAATGCACAGCCTAGGTAGAGCAGGAACTGGAGGAAACGTGCCGCTTTACGCAGTGATGAGGCAGACGCATTGGGAGGCATATTGTAACGGCGGCCATTTTGCAAAGGGCTTCCATGTTTTGTATATTGGAATTCAACTGTTCTCTCCATGTTGTGTCAACTCAACCTTCTGTGGAGGCTTATGTGATATTGTCAGGTGACTGACGTCGCGGCATGACGGTAGCGTCATGACGCTTGGGTGGAGGAATTAATAAATATGGGAGAAAGCCCAGGAAACGCAGTTAGTGCGTTCCAGCCAGTGAACGTGCGTGTCTCTTATTTCTTTGTGTTGCGAAGCCGGCGGCAAGGATCCTGTTGCGCAGCAATACAGCGGATACCCGCGTTGGACCGTTTTACACTTCCAACAAGCTGAATATATTGAATTATTTATTTACAGTTATCTGAATTACATTAAAACGTACAATGAGAACGTGTCTAAACCGTAAAACATAACCTAATCCATAGGAATTAAACGTGTTAAAAGAAAGCTAACTTTTTTTTATTAGTGTCATAGTTTTCAAAACATTTCACGAAGAACACTTAAACAGACACATACTAAAATGTATAAAAAGATTCAAAATACATACAGTACAGCAATGTTTAAAAATTAAAAAAATAAACGTCTTCTATAAGGGTATTTATTGACCCCGAACATAGCTTCGATAAGCAACAGAGTGGTTTCATACATGCCAACATTTTGCAGCAGCTGGGAGGGCGATTTTCTCCTAATCGGGAGAGCTGAATTTCCCCATTAGAATGCATTGGGATTAGAATCATTTTAGGAGGCAGTCAGTAAAAAACCGCAACATTTTTGCTAATAAAAACGGGAGGGTTGTCAGGTATGCGGTTTATAATCAGGATATTTAACATGGAGACATTATGGGTCTCAGTACAAGTTGGGCGGTGTTCTGGTGGTACATCTGCCGGAATACCGCCTAACTGAATTACCGTTACCGCCACTTGGTGGTGGTGGTGGTGTAGAGCCCCATTATCATGTGTCCATAGGACTCTGGGTCTTTTCTGGTGGATTAAATGCAGCAGTAATTCTTGAGAGTTGGAAGATTAACCTGCAGCGCGATGCTGGAGGTAAACCATCCACCTCAGGGTCACACTTGTATAGCGGGGTGGAAAATTACTGCCAATTTGATGCCCTATAATTTTACATTATTTCAAGCGGGGCACTTTGTTTTCAGCAATTTATGCAAAACCAATTGATTCTACCATTTTTCGACGGATGGCAGTGATGGTGGAGTTTAATAGCGCTGTTCCGAAGTCTGACCCGGGTCTGTCATTCAGTGAGACAGCTTTCTCACATTCATCCTGTGATAACGGGTGTCTGTTCACCCGGAATGTATCATGAGATACATTCCGACGCACCTGGTAGGGAGATTTCGTCAGGGAAATCGGGAGATGTAAATTTCCCCATAGGAATACATTGGGGCTAGAATGATTACAGGCGGGAGAAAGTGAAAAATAGATACATTTTTTACTTAAAAGTCGGGAGTCTCCCGTCTTAATTGGGAGGGTTGGCATATATGACTTCATGTACCCCCTTGCCACCCTGCACAACAATTGAGATTCAGGGTTTTCAGGAAAGTAGGACACGCTTCCTCTGCACTTTTTCAGCACTGCCTCTGCATCCTCATGCCAACTTTTGAGGTAACGTGACGGATGTGGCTTGACGCGCGGTGCCAGAGCTTGACTTTCCCCTATGGGCCTACTCATCAAGGGCAAAGGGGCAATTGCTCCCCAGGCTGACTGGGGAGCAAAAAACAAAAATAATTGAAGTAGACAGCATTCTTCATAATTAAGCCTACCTCAAAGGAATCGAGTGGTGCAAGGTTTGCTCAGCTTCTTTGTGGATGGGGTAAGGCACTGTTCTTGATTTGAGATATGTTGCACATGTTCCTGAGTCACCCCCACACATGTGCTGTGATTGAGAAGAGCGTAAACTGCATGTTCATACCCCTGTAATGTACCCCTTTAATGACAGGTTCTTTGACCCTGAATGGTAATGTTGGCACCACTGCAACCATACACCCTTGGTCTCTTACAATCCTCAGCAGTTTATCCCGACTCCTACTTGCTAAGAAAGGGTCCATATCTTATTTTAGTTTTTCCTTGGTTTCAGTCAGTAAGAATTCTACCCCTATGTTTCGGTGAATTTCTTGATCGTTGGAAAGTCCTTTACAAAAATAGTTTATTAGCACAAGGAGTAGCAGCCATGGATGGTATTATATGGTGGTTACTTAGATGGCTGTTAGATTGTGGCACTCACTTTTGGGCACAGTCAAACACATGCACAGAAATATATAACATTCAAGTATTAATTATTAGTAGGCACAAGCAAAGGGGGGCCATTCAAAGTTGGGTGGATTTTTTTTAATGAACTATCGCCATAGAACGTTACTAGCTCCACTTGTGCCATTTCTTAAAATCTGCCCAATTCAGAGTTTACCAATGGTGGAATTGGTATTTATGGAATACCTTCCGCAACATTTCAGAAATATCACCTGAAACCGGTGTTTATATAGAAATGTGTTCTTTTAAAAATGAAATCAGCCATTTTCACCTTCTATGTGAAGGTGGAAATGGATTAGGTGCAGCAGTAGCACATACAACGACTGTACATGTTTTGTATGCACGAAAGAGTAGATTAGTACCCTCTAATCCCGCTGGGTTGTCCAACTCCAGGCTTCGAGGGGCGGGAACAATTTTAGGTTTTCAGGATACTCCTCATTAATATTCATGTGATACATTTGGATGCAATGATTCTAAATGTATGCACATTATTTCTTTTGAATATTAGTGAGGGATATCTTGACAGGATTCCGGGCCTCAAGACCTGGAGTTTGACAACCTAGAAGAGTAAGGTGGTGACAGGGGAGCATCCGAGGTGCCCACATTTTTACCCCTTTAACATGCCCTTTGTAATACATTTTTCACTGTATTGAAGGGGAGCACCTGTGCTTTTCTTTTATATAGCAAAAACGTTTTTAAAACAATTGGGGTCGATTTGGATTTGTTTTGGTAACAATGGGTGTGTTTTCTGCAGAAAGTCTGCCTAAAATACTGCCGCCGGTATTCCAAGGGGATACCACTGGTAGTATTTCACTAAGCCCTTAATTGGGTGGATGGTAAAATTGGCAGCAATGACCAAATGCTGCCAATTTTACCTTTCCCACCCAACTCTGAATATGTGATCATTTTTCATTGTCTTGTCCAGAACACTTATGTGGCAACAAAAGACACACATGCAAATGAACAACAGATTCAGATATATAGATACAAGGTACCATGAACACACATACGTTCTTCCACCTATACTTTACATAGTCAAAAATACACTCAAACACATTACCACAGTCACAGAAGCTGAAACATACACACACACAGATACAGAGACTCACATACACACACTCTACCTTACTTGAAAACACAAATAAATATTATAAATCGCTCTTGCTCCCTCTCCATTACGAGATCTCAGGCAGGCTAACCTCACAATTCCCTCTGCTTATATATATTGAATTATGCAGCTGCCTTTCCACGAAAGTACAACTAGGGACCATCATGAAAGCCAAGTGCCATCAGCGTCTTTCTCTCTGCTTTGTCCAAGAGCAGGCCCCATAGCCACATTCACCAGTAAGGCCCCTGGTACAGCATCTTGTACAGGAGAGGCTGAATTGAAAATAAAGGTGCACTACCATCTACATGTGAACCAGGGAAATAAATAGGGAGTTAGTGACAAGTAATCGGTGAATGAGCAATGTTGAATGAGCAATGTGGGCAAATGAAGAGGGGGCAAGTGAGGTAAGAACAGGTTATTGAGTTAAGGGTTAAGGGATGGCGCAAAAGGGGAACAGATGTCTGAAAGTTAATTGTAATTACGGGGAAGGTGAACAGCCATAAAGGATGTGGTGCAAGGGAATGACACTGGAGGCTGATGGATAAGGAAAGTAGGGCACATGAGACAGAGGTACGTACACGTGAAAATGTAGGTCAGCAGGTTTGTTTAATGTTGCTGAGAGCTGTACCTGACTTCCATGCCACTGCACCCGCTTGTGGGACTGGCTCGACCCCTTCCTTTTTTCTGACAAATTGATGTTTGCTTGCTTTATGGACATGTATGAATTAAGACTATTTTCTTTCAGGTGGCTCTTTTTGTGTGATTTTGCTGCTTTAAAGTAGATACAATTGTAAAGTTTAAGATTATAATTTCAGTGAGTTTTCATTTGTATAATGCATACTAGTAGAGAGGCATATTTTCAAGTGAGGGTCTTATCTCTATGGGTTGGAAGGGTAGACAGGGTGCCAAGTGTGTTTTTTGTGATTTGGGCTATGGAGGCAGAAAGCCAGGTATGAGTCTTTTTCCATGCCAACTCACATTTGGCTCTGAGAGAGAAGCCAGACCCCATGGTTCAGCTACGTCTCAGCTCTAGCAATGAGTTGTCTAGCTCTGCCACCGCTGTACAATGGTCTAAAAACTAAAGATGGGATAGGATTGGATGGGAAGTGAGGATATGTAGCCTGCTGTCAAATTACCAACAGCGGCACAGGGAAACCTGGTCTCAAATACCAGCTTTCCCATTTCACCAATTATATTATCCTGGTGAAATAATTCTACTATGCTTGGTATTTGTAATAGTTTCCTGGGGTCTGGTTCTCTAACAAACCACAAACACAACTAAAAGCTATGTCACATAATGGGAAATTAATGTATATATACTTGACAATGTGTGGGAGGGGAGAGGGTAGGTATTGAGTTTACTTGTTCTGGAAGTTGGGACTGCATCATTGTGGATTTGGGCCAGTGCATTGCGCCATGGACCAGAAAATGACACTTTCCCCCAAGGTCAAAAGTGGCCAGTCCTCCCCTGCTGCATTGATGGCATCTAATGTTCATGAAAAAATGGCACTGTAGAGCAACAATTGTCACAAGCCCATATCTAAAGATTTTGTCTTACACCCATTGTGGAGAACTCTAAAACTGAAACAGGCAAAGCAACTATATTTGTCTTCCCTTATGGATACAATTCTGAGCGAGCTGTCTAATATTTGCACATCCATTTCTATGTTGGACAGTCACCCGTCTTCTATGCACGACTTTTTTGCTTTTTAAAATGAAAGGGGTAGTTTGGTCAGAAATTGTATTGGCCCAATCAATCGTGCATGTATAATAGATCATACATCGATCCGTCTTGAAAGAATTCCAGCGTAACTTACCCAAGTTTTTCTCACTTTAACACTTGCCGAAACGACAGCTTGAGTACCGCCATCTTTTGCTAATCTTATCCGTTGATCCATCGCCCTAAATTCAAGTGCCCTTGCAGTACTAATTCAGACCGCCTGCCCCTAATGCTGACATTACTAGACGCTCACAACGAGCTCCACCTATTTTAATGACGTTAGTGGACAGCATAGCCAAATGCACCATGTCATCACCAATGTTATAACGTTATCTAACGCAGAACCAGGAACATAAACACACGCATCCACAACAGACACAAAACCTTTGTTTATTTTCACAAAAATTATAAAAACAATTAACTTGAAGGAAACATCAATAGCCGGCAGCGTCACAAGTACTTTTAATTTTGACATAATGCTGAAAAGAGGTAATTAAGTCCACGAAAACATGGCTAACTTTTTCCAATCAAGTTTATAGCTAGCAAACATCGCATGGTTCTCGTTTTTTGTTTAAGTGTGAACAATGATCCTATAATGGGTTACATGTGTTTTCACCAAATTATTTTCATTGAAAGGATGTTTCAACTAAAATGTTTGATTGAAAACCTGTCCATCAAATCACTATTAACATAAGTAAAAGTGTACATTCACTGAAAATTATTCATCGAAATGAATAGCAGGTTTGATGAAGCATAGTAGGGTACGAGGAAAGGACCCTGACTGAGTACATCTTCAGAAGTGACAGTTGATAATGACGGTTCCTTGTCATTCACCAGTTGTCCTGTGAGGCAGATTGTGTGAGCGCAGAAAGCGGGTCAATTTCAAAGATTTCGAACTAATACAGGTTAGTAAAAATTCATAGTAGTAGTGAAATGAAGCCGTTTATTAAATCAATAGATATAGCAAATAAGCAAATTAAAATAAACATATACCTAATGTAAAACCTATTTCTGTATTGTTTTATAGTGAGTCATAATGACCAAACCAATGGAGTTTGTGGTTACGTAAAGGGGAAAAAAAGCAACTAGTACATAAAGGGTGTACATACAACAAGGAAAAAGAGTTGAATGAAAAAATGTACTGGAAATGTTCCGATTATTACATCAACAAATGTGAAGGCAAGGCTGTAACCCATGGAGACAACGTAATTCACAATGTGGAAAACAACCACCTGCCAGATAGTGCAAAAATCTTGATTAAAAAAAAGAACACAACTGAGAGAAATTGCTGAACAAAATGAGGACGAACCAAGTGCATCTGTGATCAAACGTTATGCTCATAACTCCCATTCCATGTTGCTGGTCAGATGCCTCAGATGAAAACATTGCAAAGACAATTATGTAAACATAGGCAAGCTAAAACAATTTTTCTGAAAACACCAGAACACTTTCAAGAGATAGAATTACCAGCGGAAATGACAGTAATTGATAAACATTTAAGATTCTTATTATTAAATAAAGAAATAAAAGACTATTGATTTTTGGAAACTCCAAAAATATGAAATACTTAAAAAACTCGCAAATATGGCATGTTGATGCAACTTTCAAAGTGTGTCCAAAGCCTTTTTCACAGTTTAATAGTATACATGCAATGATGGAAGAGTTGATATATGTCCTTATGCCAAACAAGTTCGAAGAACAATACAAACATATTTTTAGATTCCTTCATTAGAACATTACCCCCAATTCACCAGAAATCATTGTTCTTGATTACGAAATACAGCAAATTAAAGCGATTAATGACATTTTTCAATCATGCACAATCCAGGGATTTTTTTTTCCTTTTTACACAATCAATTTGTTGAAAATTACAGCAAAATGGCATGCAATCAAGGTAAATTGATGATTTAGAATTCCAGCATAACATAAAATTACTGTTTTCGTTAGCCTTTCCCCTGATTAATCATGTTGAAGAATATTACAAACATTTGACAGAATCTGAATTTTATTAAATCGATGAACAATACTTAGAACCACTGCTTGATTATTTTGATACAACTTGGATACGACAGTTAACTTGAAGCGGATCAAGGATTCCGAGCGAGATTTGATACAAAATCATGGAGTTGTTATCATGCAGTTGTGAAAGGACATGCAAAAACCAACAATAAAATCGAAGGATGGCATAATGGACTACGTCAATCATTCAAAACAAATAATCCAAGCTTGTGGTCATTTCTTAAACATTTAAAATTAGAACAAACACACCAAGAAATGCTAATAGCACACGTAATATCAAGAGAACAAACGCAAACCCAGAGAAGAAAATATAGAGGCACACAAGGAAGATTAAAAGAATGCATTTTGGAATTCGAAAAAAGGACAAAATGAACTATTTCAAGCACTGCATGCAATATAAAATGTTAAATAATCAAAAAAAAGAAAAACTTACCACTGCACTCAGGATACCACAAATCATGTATGAAATCCACCAAACCAAATAAATCCACACGAAAACCCCCAAAAAAGAAACCAAAAAAGTGAGGCATCCGAGGAGAATTCAGCATCACGAAATCCAGTTAAAAACCACTGAAAGAGACGATCCAGGAAAAATCCAAGAATGTTCATAAATCACAAGAAATTCAGCAAAGCAAGAACGAAATCCGAAGTCCAAGAAGAGGAAAAAAAACAGAGAATCCACGAAAAAAGACCATTCCAGCATCAACGAAAAAAAACAGATTCCAATAATCAGCATCCACAGAAAAAACCATTCCAAAAAACCAGGAAAGAAACCAAAACAGGAACTCCAAAGGAAACGTCTGATCCGGAAAGTGCAAGATCCAAAATGGCGGAGACATATTAATGTCAATGGAAACATATTGAAAAAAGGACTACACAGCGACACAAAGTGGCAAAAAAATGATATCTACATGAACAATATTTTAGTATTTAAAGTTAATATAATGTTAATGTTAAAGGATATTTGTAACGCGCACTATCACATCCGGAGTGGTCCCCTGGCGCTCTGGCGGCTCTGAAAAAAGGGAGGTGGGGGTGAGTTAGTGGGAATAAGCTGGAAAAGTTCATGAGAGCATTGATGTGCTGTTGGCGGCCTCAGCCCGGTGGGTCCATTGACTGGGCTTGGGGTGTTTTACAGTCGGTAGTCGTGTGCTGTTGTGCGAGTCTAGTGAAGTTTGTGCGGATTGTTGTGTTGTAGGCTTGTGATTGTGGTTGTGTTTGGTTAGAGTTTGAGAGGTGTGTGCAGAGGGGTGAAATTGTTAGTGGATTGGTTAATTCGCATTGCAGTCCGGAAGTGAGGCGCTGAATTTCCGTATTCTCTCTAGATGGGGTGCGGGAGCATCTCTCTGTCCTGATCTGGGCCGTCCGATACTCACAGTCCCTTTCACACATGGCATCCACTCACATTCATAACCTTACCCAAGTTCAGCCTCGGCCACCTACGTAATAGAAAATAGTATAGAATAGGAAATAGTATGTTAAATAAAATGTTAAACGTTACTTGGAAATACAATGAATACAAACAAATTCAATGAAATAAAATTAAATGAACAATCATTTCAATGAAAAACAATTTCAATAAAAAAATTAGATGAAAAAAGTCTCTGATACCCTTCTAATGTTGATTTCGTTCATCGATCGATTAATCCCAGTCTTTGCATTCTTCAATGAAAGTTATTATCTTCCATTGCCGATTTCTGATCGGCACACATGGCGTTCCATTACAGAGAAGAAATTAGTGGTTACATTTTCAAATGCAACACTTTCACATCTGCACGTTTTCAGAACCTATAGGCTGCCATGTTGCTCCTTATAACTGCAACTGCAGAAGGACAGATTGGTATCTGGCGATCATCTCAGATAATGGTAATCACAGATGCATTGTTGATGATTATTGTCCAATTGCGGTTGAAGAAGCCATCGGCTGGTAAACTGTACTCATGACAGGCGCACATCATTATATCTATGTAAAATCGAGAATACAAAAATATATTTCAGTACCCAATTTATTATTGTATATACACAGTACATATTTATGTTAACTATCAATTTAAGTTACAATTAGCACGTACAATGTCTATTATTTGCATCAAATTGAACATTAATCCGTCAGAACGTTAATCATGTAGCATACCGAAAACTTGCCATCCTCACTTGCATATATGCATAAATAGTATTTAAAACTTTGCTTACATTGTGTCTTGTGTTTCCATTCGCCCTAAGTGACGGATGACCAACCGCTTTGAAAGACAGATCTCAGTAATAGAAACGTAACATTCCTATCTAAGCTTTCTATATAGTGAATCGCATCACTTCTTTCTGATATTCAACACATTATTGCCTTCAAATTATTAGTGCGGTGGATTCAAGGGCACCTAACAATGTGATTCTTCATCCAGCGTTCACAGCGCGTCAGAGTGAGTTTTTTTTGGGAACACATACCACAAAATGTAACAACATTAATGGCAAGCAGTGCAGTGAAAAACAACAAAATATTTCAAGTATCCCACATATGAAAATATTTACTTCCATTTGACGGTTTCAATGCGCCTGGTCCCACAACATTTACGTATTCTTTCAATTACTCTAGTCGAGGAGCATACAAGTTTGGATTTCCCTATACTTCAATAGGGCAGTGCCCAAAAAACTAAAACAAAACAAATGAATAGTGTGGGGCAGTTTTTTGGGCCAAAGTGGCCATGTGTTTTCTGAAATAAACAGAATTCGAACACAAAAGCGGTATGTGAATATATAGAGATCGGACGGACAGGGAAGGGGGTGGGAGGCAATTTTGCACCAAACTTGGTGGACTATTGCAGCCAGAGCAACATGTGCAATGAGCAACAATAAAAAGAAAACAAGTTTACAGCACTAACATATCAACTTGAATGAGTGCAATTTTGAAAGGCTTACTGGCTTCTGTGTATATCTATTCCAGCAATCGTATTGATTTCTTTATTTATGCATTATCATCAGCCACTTATCATGATTCCTACTTTCCATTTTTATTCATTTATTGGTTATTTGTAAAGCGCCTGTACAAAAAATGGTGTTTCAAGATGCCACGAGACAAAAAGGGCCCTGGGGGAGTCAGGGAAGAAAAAACAACATTTATCCTACTAGTCCTTGTGCATTCGGATCATGCAAGAGCAGTAACAAGAAGTGCAGGGTGAAGGGGCTGGGGAGGTGTAGGTCAGGGCAGAAGGGAAAATGCCAGGTTGGAATGGAGGTTTCCGGGCAAGAGGAGGTATACAAGTGCAGGGGGGAGGAGGAGGAGGGAAAGAAGAGGGCCAATGGCATAAGCAAGTGCTAAAGGGAGGCCAGGTGGGCAAGTGCCAGGTGAAGCAGGGAGAGAGGACCACATGCGAAGCGCACGGATGGGGGTGGACCAGGCTCGGTAGGGATGCATACCCCGCCAGGCTTGTCAGGGGAAAGGGGTCCGGAAGGGCAAGTGCAGTTTGTGGGGGGAGGAGACAAGAAGATAGGGTGCTGGGGTATACTGGGCGTGGAGGACCTGGTGACCTGTGGAGCTCAGAAGGGGCCAGTCAATGCGACAGAGGGAGGCATTCCTGGGGGGGAATGAAGAAGAGAACATTTGGGTCTTGAGAAATTTCCAGTACGAACCTAAGGAGATCAGGCAGATGCCTGAGAGGGACAGGGAGGCCATTATAGAGGGATTCTACTGCAGAGGAAAAGCTATCTACCTCACACTCTCTGCTTGGAATAGCATCTCATCTGCAGAGAATTGCTACTAGAGGACCGAAAGTCTCTAAGAGGGAAGTATACATATTATGGAACACCTCCAAATCTCCAGTGTGGCAGAACTCGGAGAGTCCCCTTATGTCTCTTGAAAGCGGTTTGTCGTACACAATCTTCATAAGGGCTGTGTGAGGAGGGGAGCCTGGAGCCAACCATCTTTTCTTATGTGCCTGCTCCTTGCTCGATGGTCCATGTGCACATTCATGGAAATGTTTGTTTTCTTTCCAAGGGTGTATGTTACAAAAATGGTGCATCAATGAATAAATCTTTTCAAGCAGAATATCTACAGATCCACCACAAGTTTTTTCGTTCCACCAAAGATGGTTGCTGATAGACTGTGACCAATTTCAAATGTTTTCTGTAGCCTTGTTTTTTTCAATAGCTGTCATTTTGTTCAAAATTGGCTTTGCTTTGCTTTATATCTGGGAACTGCTCTTGTATTGTCTTGGCTTTTGAAACATGCCTGTCGGTGGCTATCGGGTATATTTGCATTCCTCTGCATTGCAGAAGTTGGAATGGATTTAATGAAACCATATTTTACCATTTTAACAGACAATGTACATTCAGATACTTGCACAGTGACTGAACTCCCTATTTGTTTGGTTCCCATGTCTTGCAAATGGTAAGTGCAGTATTTAGCAAAAAACCCTGGACTGTCACACTGTCCATCTCCAGCAAGCCAGAGCCTTTGGCCAGCAAGAGCATTGTCCATTGATATCTGTTAGTGTGTCCATGCCTGGCTAATAGCGGGGAATAAGAAATCCTTTTGATATTTGTAGTACTGGGTTTTTGAAAGGAACTCGAGTACCACAAACTTAGAAAAACTTGAAATTGTACTTTACGTTGATTGGCTACACAACAAAGCAGATGAAGAAAGTACATTTCCAGCAGGCACTTTTCCAAGTATAGGTTCAGCAGACCATGAAAATTAGTTATGGTGGTAAACACAACTACGCTTGATCTTCAGGTGGGTGCCTTTGACTACACAAGTAAACTTCACCAATGGCTCCCCACAAATCCTCCTATGCAATTTATGATAATATTTAAACATTGTCATAATCTCTATCAGGCAGCAGTTGAATACAATGTATTTTGGTTCCTTTAATAGCCAATCATCCAGAAGTATAGTGGTTTGCGATTCCATGGTGGTGAATAAGTCCTCAATACTAGGAAGAGTGACGTCCACATCACAAGCACAATCGTCAATCAGTAACGAAGATGCTTCGGTTATTTCTGTCTGACATTTCTGATTTGTCCACGTGTATTGGGGAAACAGGAACATTGTCTGTTTCTTAGATAGCATTTATTTTAGAGGGTGTGGTTGGTGTGAGCGGTTCTGCAAGCAATTCTGAAACATCTTCTTTGTTGTCTGTTGCTTTTAGGTGACGTTGTGTGCTGTAACAATGATTCAGGGTTACTTTCCAAAGGTCACTGTTGACTTCGATTCAACTTCCGGCCACTGGACAGCTGCATCATGACACTGAATCTTATGAGGAACAAACTGAGTCTCAAAATGTAGCTGTTTCCAAGTGACAACGGTTCGGCAAGCAAATTCATTAGTTTGTGTAGTTGTCTGGGTCGTTATGCTCCTGTTCTTCCTAGACCTCTAATTGAACAGAAAAAAAATGCTTAATTTATAGCACACATACAGAATATTTTTATTAGAATATGAACATGTATTATCAATGAAATAACTGATAAATAAGGTATTTAAAAAAAAGTTATGTACCCTTGATTTCTGAATTTTCCTTGAAACAGTCAAATTAGATTTGCCGACCACCAGACCAAGCTGAAAAACAGCATTCTGAAATTGTATAAACCTGGAAATGTGCTCTTCCACTTAAAGAATCATATATACATATAAAACAAAATGTCACTATGTAAACCATTAAAACATATTAAATATTGTATAAAAGTTAAAATGGATAACTGATATTTTACTATATCTCATGTATACCTCTTGTCCATGTGCCTCTTCAATTGCGACCACTTTAGTAGTACATTCCTTGTACATAACAAATTCAAGGAACATTGATTAAATTGTTAAACAATTTAATGTTAAAATCTTTGTTTTGTTCTCACAAAGTACATCTTTAGAAAGTTGATTTAATGATTGTCGACCTTACAGTATCAGTTAAACCATGTAAAAAGATATGGTTAATCGTCTGATTACATTTTTTAAATTAGTATTGACATAATGTCGAACACTGTGTACACGTAACCTTTTAAAAAGACATATTTGAAAACTGTACCTGATAACCTTCAGGGATGTCGCAGGGAGTTGGTGTGAGATCATCCTGCAAATCCTATTGATTAAATTGTGGCCCCTTTAATGCATTGTAATGTGATTTTGTTTCACTGATTCCATGTTTTGCTAAGCAGTTAAAGCTTATAACCAAAAACATACACCACTCATATAGTGAAAGGGTCTATGTTATTTAGTGGAAAAGCACATTTTTCTGAAGGTTTACTTTCATTGTTTCATATATTTCTGTGATAAATACATCAAGGCTGTTGATCAAATGTTTTGCAATTCTTTGATAGTATTGCAAATTATCAAAAAAAAAGTTATCTTAAATGTCAAAAATATATTGTTAATCAATAACTATTAGTATAAATCAATAAATTATCACTTCTCATACCTCATCCTCCTGAACGGTTGTAGTAGAAGAATAGTATGTTGTTGCAGTTCCAGGCTCTGCCTGTATAGCAGTAATTGTAATGATAAAGATGTAACATTAAAAAACAAAAATTACATGTGAAAGATGGTTTGACAAAGAAGCCTACAAGTCTGTTTGTAGCAAAGCTAATATTACACATAACAATAATATGTTTTAAGTTTAACTTGAACAAATACATATTTTGTATAGTCACATCTGAAGGAATATTATAAAAGAATTATTTGAAAGGTGAGTGAGGTTGCTGTTTACTCTGGAATAGTGGTCGGTGTAGCATCACGGTCCTTTAAGCGATGTAGATATTCATACCATTGTTCAATAGAATGGACATTAGTATTACAATTTAGACCACATCAAAAACGATAAAAATAGATTGTGTGGAAAGTTGCTTGGCCTCACCATTAGAATGATGGATGTGTCTGTGTGTAACCGTTCCTATAACTCTGCGACATTTGGCCTGTTCAAAAACAAAAAAAAAAGAAAATGATCTGCGCTGACATGTTAATTATGATGCTGTGTAGCTTACATGGTGAAGAGAAAAAATAAAAATGTGCGTTTGTTTAATTTGTATGGCATGTTAACCTGGATATTTGTTACCTCTATGTATCTTTACATGACCCCTGTGGTCCCTTTTAATAAAATACCTATGTCATTTGACATCCATTATTCCACCTATGTGTTATGACACTGTACGAGTAACAAAATGGAGGGCAGTTGATCTTTCCGGCAGTAGGGGGAGCAGGTGTGTGCGTGAAGTGAGTTTACCTCACTTGATATTTGAACCTGCCTTTCAGGGGACAGGTGGACAATTTGACTGGGGGATGACACGCACGGGCAGGTCGGAGAGCAGGAGAAATTGAGACCAGTGCTTTTGGTGGCCGTTTCTTTTCTTCTTGTCTGTCTGTGATCGATCGACAGGCTGTTGGATTTTATTTTTCCTCTGGGTGTTCCCCCGTTCTGGGGGATTATTGCTTAAGGTGGTGAGTCGAGTTGTGGCAGCTTGGATTTTTCGGTCTTCAACCTGCTGTTCACTCTCGTATCTTCGAGCAAAGCTCTTTATTAACCGACGTGCGCAGAGCAAGTTTTTTGTTATGAGAAGTTTCAGATAGGAGGTAGGAGAGGGAGAAGGGGGGTGGGGGGAGTACCGTGCTTGGAGCCATTGTAGATTTATCCCTGTGTACACCCTGGTTCACAATTCTAGTGTTTGTTCGGTGTTATAAGAAGAAAAAGAAAATATACACTTTTCTGTCCAGCATTATTGTTGACTTTTAGGTAAAAGAGACTACCGTTCACACAGACATGGACTATTTTTATGTACCAGTCCTGTTAGTGAGTTTTATTCTTACGGCTCGTGGAGTTAAGTTCAAGCAAAGCTGATAATTAGGAGTGGGGATTTGGTTCAGAACCTTTTGTTTCGGACCTGCGATCCTTGTTATTTTTAGAATTTACGTGATTCACTTTAGCTTGTGCTTGGCAGTACCGCTGTACATCAAGAAGGGAAAACTTTCACACAGTAAATTGGGTGCTGCGGAGAGCTGTGCGTTTCGCTCGCAAAGCCCAACCCTGTCATATTTATATTTCCATGAAGGGCATTCGTTTTCTCATCCAGGAATCAGTTTCCCTCCATTACTACTGGCTAAGGGCTGTGCATTTTGCACTCCGGCTCTCCGTTTGTCTCCAATTTTATCTTGGTGCAAAGTTGATTGGGACCGTACCACCTATGCATGTGTTTGTCTGTCGAGCCTTCCACCCCGTTCCTGTTTGTGAAGTGAAGTTTGTCTGTTGGTAGACTGCAGCTACCAATAGGATTTCAAGAGTAAGATTAAAAGAGACTTTAAGTGGGGATAGAAAAGTGGTGGCATCAATCTGCTAGAGCGGTGCAGTTAGTTTTATTTAATGAATATAGTGCGATAACATGTTATTATTTATATACTTATTTATATCACATGCACCTTATACTGGGGTATTTTAGCCACTCTTGAACACTTATGTTACTATGTATAGTATTGGAAGATTAAAGTGCATTTGTTTTTCCATCTGTGACAATCCGTGTTATGTAAAGCTTCTATAGTTATTCATCCATATCTATGTTTTAAACAAGACCCGTTTTCTGGGGTATCGAAGTCAGTGGTGTGCCTTGCTTTTATTTATTGCATAGAGGAGGTGTTTTATCATGTTCCCCAGTCTGACATACACGCACTAGTGTACAGTAAGGTGTGTGCCCAGTCTTATGTTTACCTACAGGTCCTGTTCAATTCTGGTTTCCCATAGCTACTGATCAGACTTTTCTAATCAAAGTCAGGCACACCTTACATGTGGTTTCCTCCATGGTAACGGTCTGTAATTCCATCAGTGTCCATCAGTGCGGTCTACGTGAACACAGACATGGTCATTTAAAAAAAATATCTATTTTTAAAGGATGCAATGTGAGTGTGTGTTTGGCTCCAATTGCTCTTTACTGTTCAAGTATCTCTAAAGTAGGAATAAACAAAGTAATCTAAAGTTCAAAATGTACAAACCACAGTACATTGTGTCACGAAGGAAACTTGTGTAGGAAAATATCAATGGAAATATTCCCCAAAAACTGAAAACCGTTCATTATGTTAACTGTTTACAGACAATTTCAGTATATTGATTGGTCATGTATAAGACATATTATACAGGCGAATTTAGAAAATGGTAAAATAAATAAAAAAAAATCAGTGTACACTACACACCTGGGTCAGCATGTGCTGAAATTTAGTTGTAACTACATTGGGAAGTAATTTGCGAAGCAGTGTGGGGTGATGCTTTTTGGTGTACTGTGATGGTTCGTACATATCTTCTGAGAAGTGCATGCTGCAGACGCGGAATCGATTGCCCCTCATGCCATCCAAAAAATCCTTGGTTCTGCTTTCAATTTCGGACACTGGAAAACCGCAGCTCCGAGCCATTTTCTTATTAAATTTAAATCCTCTGGAAATACATGCAGGACTGTACTCTGACCTTTAGCATGGCTGTTATTGGTGCAACCCAAACCGATACAAGAAGGCATTGTTGGATTGTCCCTATGATCTGTTAAAGAAATATAAATAAATATTACTATTAAAAAAAGTAACACAGTGAGTAAATCAAACATCATATTGCTTAGATAATAAAAACAAATGTACTTTATAAAAAATGGCACCTAAAGCAAACATGCATTGAAAACATGCACCACAAAAGATTACATTTGGAAACAATCTGTAATGTTATGTGCTAATTACAGAGATAAAAATGCATCGGATGGTTGATAATGGTGTAGACATTTTGAATAAAATAAAATGAGAGTGGGGTGTACGTTGAATAAAAAGCAATAGAAAGTAACCTAGCAGAGAACATTGACACTACAGAAAACAATAGTAAAAGTTTACTAACCATTACTTATAATAACAGTTGAGCTGACTCAGCAAGCAAGGTAAAAAGTGGAGATCTATTGATATCGTTTGTCGATCTCACAGATGTTTACTTGTTAACTCCAACAGTGTTTATAAAGGATTACAGATGTGGGTCTTTATGTGAATGTCTGACGTGTACGTTCGCACCCACCAGGCCTCTATGACAATGTTTGACCTCCTCAATCCTGCCAGTGTAGCCCCTTTGCGAGCGCACGCCCACAGGTGCGAACTGTCAGTGATAGCAGAGGGGGGATGGATGTGGATGAGGCTATCGCAATAGGCCCGGACCACAGTACAAGGACACAAACATATATTTATTGCAGGGACGGGGCCTTCAAAGGGGAGTCTGGAGACACTGGGTCTTGGGTAGCCATGTGAGTAAGTGTCCCCGTTTGAAAGAATCCTTTGTGGTATACATGGTATTTGGCACCTTGAGTGTTCCCAGCCCCTTTGCGAGCGCACGCCCACAGGTGCGAACAGCCATTCATAGCGGAGGGGTTGGGGGTGGATGTGAATGAGGGGAGCGCAATAGGCCAGTAAACATTTTAATGCACACCAATCTTTTACGATAATCATAGATATTTGGACATGTTGTGGACTTACAAAAAATGTCTAACAATTGTTCGGATTAACTCATTTCTTCTTTTTTATTTAGTTTGATAAAGTGGATGGCAATGACACTACAAATTATACTGCTGCGGTCGAGGTACTGTCTGTTTAAATCCACGGTATTGTCCGTGGTCACTGGGAAATTCATCAGGAATGGCTGGATCTACACAGGCAGGTATTACCTGTTGAATGCGAAATCCCAGCCATGAATCAACCATCGTAAAGCACGATATGCCACAAGTCTGTACCACCTGTGCAAGAGATACAGAAATTGTTTACTTGAATGAACCAAATAATAGCATTTTTTTGTTTGCACTACCTTGTAAAATGTAATGCATTGTTATGCTTTAAAAAGTGCCCTTTCATGCAAAGTACTGACAGTACTTGTGATTTCAAGTGGGGATCAATTAGAAATGTGAACTCACATTCCAGCAAAAACAGTTTGGGAGATACTTCCAAGTGAAAGAAACATAATTGTTCAGACAATAAATCTAAAGATTCAAATTACAGAAAAATTATTTCATTAGTGATCCATCCAAGTTCTGTTGATGTAGGGGAATAACATATTATGTTAGCTGTCTCGTTCCTCAAACACACGACATATATTGAGTGAACTTACTCATTACTTGTATGACAAGGGCGATCTGTAGGTCGAAGTTTGTGCAGAAGGACCATCATCATTCGCAACAGAGATCTTGTAAGGCAGGCGGCCCTGAAGTCATGCAGTCCAGTAACGCATAGCAGTGTTTGTCTTCTTCGGAAATGTAGGCCAAGCAGCTGAGCTTTCTTTTTAACAGCAGTTCTCCACCAGAGTAGGCATAAGCTCACCACGATGGCAGTTACACCAGGTGGAAATGTGTGCCATGCAATTGGGTTCAGGCTCCGGTGATTCATCCTCATGAGCCTTGTGAGCCTATAGTGATGCAGTGTTGGGGGAAGGAGATCTGAATTAGTGCAGCGTGGGCACTTGAACTTGGGGCCTATTTTTCGACCACCTGTCATAAAGCACCAAAGTATTGACTGAAAAGGATACGGTACTCAAAAGGATACAGATGGTAGGGTCTTCCGGATCCCTGTTCACACGATTTGATAGTTGTGAAGTCAAGTTTAGACTTTCCAAATGATACGACTCTCTGACTGATAAAACAGGCAGAGAGATGGATCACTGGAAAGGGCGTGGGTAAAGTATAGGAAGTCAGCCTAGAACAAAATAAAGTATCATAAGAAACTGCCCCAAATAGACTCTCTAAGAACAGTATTTGGCATTGATTCACACACTGACCTTATGACTGGTGTAGAAGAATCCAGCAGAAGTCTCTTGAGGAAAATCCGGAATTGGAACAAACGACAAGGAAGGGAAGATTAGTAAGGGAGACTTATCCCGAACGTCACGAGGCTCACGCTAGATAACGGGTTGCTGCACCACAGGATAGCGTCCAAAGTACTGTTCACTGTCACCTACCAACAGTCCTTGAAAAGCTTCCTTCCCACGTAGAGAAAAGTATAGAAAGTATAGAAATGAATAAATCCACCTGTTAGTATCACAGATGCAGGAGTCGGAAATAGCGCCCTTTTGTGGAATAAACAAAGTACACGCGGTTCTGAACAGCCGTGAAGAAAATAGTGTGCGCATGTGGAATTGCACGCGAACAGGATTCACGCAGCCCAGGCCAGCCGCGCTTGAAGACAACGTGTGCGTGTGGAATTACACGCAAACAGGATTCACGTAGTCCAGGCCAGCCGCGCTTGAAGACAGCGTGCGCTTGTGGAATTGCACGCAAACAGGATTCACGCAGCCCAGGCCAGCCGCGCTTGAAGACAACGTGTGCGTGTGGAATTACACGCGAACAGGATTCACGCAGTCCAGGCCAGCCGCGCTTGAAGACAGCGTGCGCTTGTAGATTTGCACGCGAACAAGATTCACGCAGTCCAGGCCAGCCGCGCTTGAAGACAGCGTGCGCTTGTGGAATTGCACGCGAACAGGATTCACACAGCCCAGGCCAGCCGCGCTTGAAGACAGCGTGCGCTTGTAGATTTGCACGCGAACAAGATTCACGCAGTCCAGGCCAGCCGCGCTTGAAGACAGCGTGCGCTTGTGGAATTGCACGCGAACAGGATTCACGCAGCCCAGGCCAGCCGCGCTTGAAGACAACGTGCGCGTGTGGAATTACACGCGAACAAACAGCTCCAGGAATCAGCGTGTGGAGGAAAACACACTATAGAAGGCCCAAGAAGCAGCTGAGGAAAACTGCAAGGATGCAGATCGGAGGTTCAGCTACACAACGCCAAATGATTCGATCAGAAGCAGCGAGTGAAGTTTCCACGCTACTTATATACGTAATGCCGTAGATCACGTGACGAAGCAGAATTTAGCGACGTGAAAAGTGCAGACGTCGCTTTCCCGGCAATGAATCAAACAACCGCCATTTGGAACAGAACGGTCTAGCTGTTCTATGAGCGTAAGAGGTAGAACCACGTCCAGCATGCATGACACCACCCTAGACCCAGTGGCTAAAGGTTTGCCAAATTGCCTAAAAGGGAAAGCGGCTTTCTGTGCAGCAAGCAGAAACCATAGTATTGGATCATTCTTTAACTGCTATTGTTTCCATGCAATAAATATTCTTGTGAACAAAACACAAACACTTAACTAATGAACGACTTACTAGGTATGAGTTGGCCCTGTACGCACCCAAGATTACTTTGCAAAGATGTAATACCCTGAGCCCTGCCACCTTGCTGCCCCTCCCTTATGATGACCTCAATGTTTTGCATGACTGTATACTAATAAGAGACGAGGAGATGAAGGGACAGGTTTATTTGACTGATGTTCCGTTAGAAAAGCGTAATGGCTTTTTGTATGTTGATGGCTCTTGTTTCAAAGTACCCGATGGCTCGCCCACCACAGTCTATGCCATAACCACATTAAAAACAGTTGTGGAAACCTGTAAAATACCGCCGCATTCAGCACAAGCGGCTGAAATTATAGCGCTAACAAGAGCATGTGAGCTCAGCCCGGGACTTGCAGTAAACATTTGTACTGATAGCCAATATGCATTTGGGGTTGCCCATCATTTTGGGAGGATCTGAATGGAACGCGGCTTTCTTACCTCCCATGGTACCAACATTCAACATGGTGAACTTATTCACAAATTGCACAATTCACTGGCCTTGCCAAGCCGTCTTGCCATTATTAAATGCAGCACACATAAGAAAATCACTGACCACGTGGGCAAATACAATGCGTTTGCGGACACAATTGAAAAGACAACTGCCCAAGCCCCTTACTCTCTCACTTAAGTTTCCTGTCCACACACAACAGGCCATCCCCCTTTTGAGAATACACTTGACAGGATTGTCAGTATTCAAGCAGATGCTCCCTGTCAGGAATTGAAGCAATGGGAGATTGATGCAGTTTTTGAGGATAGGCTTTGGGGGGACAGGGGAAACAAGGAAACAAGGAAAGATGGATGTTGCCAAACAAATATCTACCTATGATGATATCAGTCAGCCATGGAGTGGCTCACATTGGATGGTATGATTAATTTATTAACTACACTTTGGAATAACCCGAATATTCGCAAAGCAGCAATATCATTTTATAAACAGTGTATTCTATGTGTCACACACAATGTTGGAAAGGCAGAAGGACCACCAAGGGGTCATTTTGGTCCCCCAGATTTCAAATCTGAGGCACTACAAATGGACATTGTAGAGTTGCCTGCCTGTCAGAAATACAAATATATTTTAGTAATTGTCTGTATGTTCAGTAAATGGGTAGAGGTATTTCCCCTGAGCGATAACACTGCAGTGAGTACTTGTTCAGGAACATTTCCTGAGGTATGATCTGCCCCGCTCAATATGGAGTGATAACGGGATTCATTTTGGGAATAGAACAATGGACCTGGTGTGTGAGGCATTGGGTATAAGGCTTACCTTTCATGCAATGTATCACCCAAAGGTAGGAGGTTTAATAAAACATTGTAATGCCACACTAAAAAACAAACTATATAAAGTGTGTGCAAGAAGCAA
The DNA here is from genome assembly GCF_040938575.1 of Ambystoma mexicanum. Taxonomy (NCBI): domain Eukaryota; kingdom Metazoa; phylum Chordata; class Amphibia; order Caudata; family Ambystomatidae; genus Ambystoma; species Ambystoma mexicanum. The sequence continues at coordinate 1,437,071,342 of NC_090935.1, forward strand.
CTTAAGCTGGGTGGATGCCTTACCTGTAGCTTTATTCTTTGAGAACTGTTGCACATTCTAGAGTGGGTTTGTCTCCCTATGCGTTTTGTGCTGGCCAGCCAATGTGTGGGACTTGCCTCACTCAAAGAAATTATTTGATGTGCTGTATCCTATGCTGATTGACTATTGTAAGAAGCTTACTAAAGCATTGTCTGTGAGTCATAAACAGGTTAAAGACTATCGACCCAGCTCTTGGAGGGGCCAGGACACTCTTTCCTGCCTGGTGACTGGATGCTGACTAAGAACGTTCGAAGTACCTCTGTCTGCAACCCAGGTAGAAAGGGCTGGTGGAGGTACTCCTGGGCACAGAAACTGGGTTCATGCCAGTCACATGAAGAATGCACCTCTACCACCCCTGCCACACGAACAGCCTACGGATGGTTGTGTTGCCGCACCACTTGCCTTTTCTTGTCTTTTCTTCTGCAGAAACGTCTGCTGGGAAAAAGGAATTGGATTGTTTTCTCCATCTACAGTGTGCCCCAAAGACATTGTAGGACCAACAGAGGGGCCATGCTATAATCTGAGACAAAGAAAACTTGAATACAATCTACAATTTGAGTATTTGGGAACACTCTCAGGAGAGGGCAGGTACTCCGGTGGTCACAAGACGGCTATCTTTAAAGGACTACCTAGGGGTGAGGTATTTTGGACACTACAGAAATATATTTGCCGCTGCCACGTATACACTGACCATGCCTCTTCATCGTTCTCCTCATGACAACAGACAATTGCCCTACAAAAACTATGTTTTGCGTACTGACAGAAAATGGTATTGCTCGAGATTGTGCCTTTTTAAAAATGTTTTTGGATCCTGCTTGTACTACTTGGTGATTTTGTATTATGTGATATGCATCTGTCCCTTTCAGTAAAACCTACACCTGTACCCTTTTCTAATGTTACTATTGCAACTTTACCCCCTGACCAACATTATCATTGTGAATTAATGAGTAGAAATGTGTTTGTTACCCATATGCATCATACACACAAGATGGTTCAACGCAGCAATTGCTAAGTATGTTTACAGTTTCCTGCTTTCATAGAGGAAAGGCTCCCACTGCAACAGTTGCCCCTCCCATTCTTTGTTTCATGTTATGCTTTACATGTGGCTATATTATGTACAGAAACTATACCAATGTTTAAAGGAATAGCCCAGAGAATAGCCAATATCTGCTATGCCTCCTGTTCCTCCTCCTCTTTGTATGCTCAGTTACAACAGCAAGTGCTGCGCAAAGGAGCCTGTGAATTTGTCATTCTAGAGATGACACAGATGTACCCTTTTATGTTGGTGACTCAGTGTATTTCATGTGTGGACTTAATGCTCATAGTTGGCTACCTCCACATTGGAGTGGTCATTGCCATTTATGATTTGTATTTCCAGCTGTATCTATTAGAACCCCTGTTGTTGATGAACCTACCAGGAGTCCCAGAACTGTTATTCAAGACTATAGTGGTGCACAAATATTTGGCGATCTCATTAAAGCAATCATCCCCTGGTATGACCCTGCCATGAACTCTAGGTCTATCTGTCACCTGGCTAGATTGTTAGAAGCAACCATTAATAATACCACTGAAATATTGAGTAATATCACTGTAGAATTCTAGGCAGTACGCATTGTGGCCCTTCAAAATACGTTGGTTTTACATATGATACTTGCAGAAAAGGGAGGCGTATGCAAAATCCTAGAGGTAAATTGCTGTGTCTGTGTGCCTGATACCTCCACATCTTTTCACAAAGCAATAAAGAAGCTGCATGGTATTGCTGAACAAGCCCACATGCTCACTCGCACATGGGACCTTTTGGTTCATCATCAGCTCTTATGGCTGGAAAATCGCTGCCTTCCTAATGGATGTACTCTTATTTTTCTTAGGGACCTGTTTTCTTCTACCTGTTTGCTGCCAGGCATGTGCCCGGTTGCGCAAACCTCCTGTTTCATCTTTATCAGTAAGTATTGCATTGATAATGAAAGAGATAGCAATATGAGAAATAATGACTATCGACATTAGTACAGAGTCTCCTTTCCCTTCCCAACCTGTATATCAGAACTGGTGTTTATAAGATACCACATATAGTAGAACTGATGTTCAAAGGGCCATTTGTAGAAATGTACATACATTAACACCAGTTCTCATTCTATAATATGTCACAGAACAGTTTTCTACTCATGGTCCACAAGCAACACAACTCACAAATGATCTATGTGTGTTAAATTGCAGGCATTGCTCTAAATAACTTGAGCTCGAGCCAAGGAAAGAGACAAACACATGTTCAGCCTCCCCCCCTCCCTGCATGTCTATTTGGATTTTACTATGTTTTACTCACCAAGCTTTCTGTTCAGACTGTTAGTGTGTTACCTTTCAAGGGCCCTGTGTTATGCTAACACAGCTAAAAAATATGTATATAAGGACTAGAAGATGCTGTGAAGACAGCCTTGGCGAAACGCCTGTTATCACCTCTGCCCACTCGAGTGCTTTGTTTGATGCAAATAAATGTATCTATATGGCTGTTATTCTGTGAAAGTGTCTCATTCTTGGTTTGTATTCCAGGCAGGGACCTTTTAGGAAGGGCTTATAGCCTTGTTCCAATTTCCCCTTTTGACACTTCATGTTTACTTTTCTGACATCTTTGCCTCTCTAAATCCTATTGTATTTTATATGATTTCTATGATCCCAGTTTCCTTTCCCTCTCAGTTCTATAATAAAGAAGATACTTAGCTATCCAAATTCCTTTGGAACAACAAAACACTTAAAAAGTGCATTGAATAAACTCAAACATTCTAAAAATGCTGGTGGTGTTAAATTCACAGACTTCAAAACTTATCATAAAGCCTTCATCATGCACCTGATGGTCATTTTCTTTTGTTATGAAAATATTCTCTGACTAATGCCCCCACCTGAGTTAAGATAGGAACACACTTGATTCCCCCATTATCCCTCTACCACTTTCTTCAAACCTCCACTTGGCCGAATATTTAAAAAATCCATGTTTACATCAGTTTAAAATCATTTGGTACAATCTTCTCGTTACAGCCTTTGAATCGGCTGAAACCAACAATATATTTCTTTGGTTCAATAAATACTTCCTGTTGAAACTCAATTCGGTAATTTGTCATAGGTGATTTTATAATGGCATGCATCAAACATTTATTTAACAATAATCCCATTCCTTTCCCTTATTATGTTTATGATTCAATATAATCCCTTCTGATTATAACCGTTTACCATACTCCTCAGATCCATCACTAAGGCTCTTCCTACTGTTTCACCTAAACTTTCTTCCAAATGAATTACCATAACAATGAATATTCATTCGACCAACGCCACTAAATTATATGCTATTTTAAATGAAACAGAAGATAGAAATGGGTTTAATACAAATACTTTTAAAAATTGAGAGGCTGATTGGGATGTACACTTGAACCTGACCATTGGGAGAACATTTGGAGAGAATCCAACACTACTTCTGTAGTGGCCAATATAACCCAAAGCAATGTTTTTATTTTACACAGTGTTTACTTAACCCTTGTAAGAATTTTGCAATTATCAATCAACGCTACCAATCTTTGCTGGCCTTGCCAAACTCCAAACCCTATTTTTGTGCATTTCATTTATGAGTGTACATTTGTAATGACTTGTTGGAAAAAACGTTTGGATTTGTTTGCAAACTATTTTGAAGTTTAATTAACCACTATCTCTATGTGACCTAATGATTGGTACCATCATCACCCCCTATATGAGCACAATATCACCTCTGAATGTATTTGACCTTTATATTTGTATTGGTTTTCAACTTATTTCTTTTAACTCAAAGTATTGGGACAAACTTACTGATAATTTATGGTGGAATTCCGCTTGCTCTATTCATAGAATTGAAAAATGCGATGCTTACTCTAATAAAGTTCTTCAAAAATGGGATTTATTTACCCACTATCTCAGCAGTAGATCCTAGCTTTAAATGTTAATCACTTTCCCATTTGCTATGCTTTTTATTTATATTGTCCTCTTCGCTTCGCTACAATCTCTTGTCTGCCTCGTTAGTCTAGCCTGCCCATTCTTATAAGAACATCACTACCTTTTGAATTCTATTACCACCCAAACTAGTTAAAAATGTTATCAAATTACCCGGTTTAGAAATATTTCTGTTTTTATCTTAGTCTTTATTCATTTGTAACAGATCATATTGTTAATATTTATTATTAAAAAATTATGTAACAGAAAAAATATTTGTTTTACATTTTAGCAGGTTGATTTTCAGATCTAAGTTTCACATATAGGTGGATACAATATTCAATAGCCTTTGAAGACCCATGGGAGTTTGAGCCATCAATGTAATGTCACCTGCATAAACTAAATGACGAATATGCAATTTTGGTGGGAAAGAATCACAGACTTCCAATGCCTTTCCTAAGTCAGCGATTTATAAGTTAAAACATGTAGGGACCACTACATGCCCCTGGCGAAGACCACAGTGAGTTGCAATTGCTTCTGACAGAAAACCCCTCAAATCCAAGCAAACATTAACCAACATCTCTGAGTGAAGATGGCTTAGGATGTTCATGATAGAAGTCGGACAACCTATAGCTAATAGCTTGTACCATAGTCAAACTCTATCAAACGCCTTGATCTATGAAAGCCAAATGTGGAGAGCCTGAGATTGAAGGTGAATTAGTGACCGGCTATGACCATTTAAAGCAGAATCGATACCTTGTCAGAAACCTGATTGATTTTCATCCCTGATTTCATATTGCTCGTTCCATATTTTGAGATTTATTTAGAATAACAGCTGAAAAGATCTTAGTGGTTGAATCAAGTAGAGCTAAGGGCCTATTGTTAGATGGACAACTCCTATTTAAAAATGGGAACAAGGATGCCGTTTTTCCACATCTTACACATGGCCTTGGTCAGTATTACATGACTGAATAAGTCATACAGAACACTAGACCACATTGATATATTATGGTTAGAAATCAGCATCGGAATTCAGGGTTAGCAGCGTGAGAGGGATTGGAATGATTGTGCCATGTTAATTAGCTGCCAAATTCATTTAGTCCTGGAAGGACTGAATGTCTTTAGCATCTCTTCTGCATCTCTTTGGTACAGAATGGTTTTGTGTGACTTGTGAATTTGTAAAGGCTTCTTTCAGAGACTTCTATTGTATTAGAGAATTGTCATTATTGTTGACCCATAATAGTCGCAGATTTCTTCTTCCTTTTTGTTTTAGGCAACAGCCTCATCTAAGCAATACCTCCTGTAAATGTCCAAGTTTGTTGAACAGCCATTTTCCTTGAAGGACCGCATATAAAATTTGAAGTCCTCTGAAGTATGGTGAATTTCATTATTTTTAACATGGGTATTTTAGAATAACATGAATGAAACTTAGAAATGGTCAGGTCAGAGGGACACATGAAAATCTAGACTTTTGGGAGTTATCCATTAAGTTGCCAGTAGTGGGAGCATGTATCCTCCTCAGAAGACATATTTATACGTATGTGGAGCGATGCATGGTCACGCACCGGGGACGGAATTACCTTATTCTCGTAAAATACTTCAGACAAAAAAAAATTAACAATAACAGAGCTGCTTGAGCCTGTTATTTTAAATTAGCCAGAATATAATTTCCTAGATCACCACTTCCCTTGCGTAAACCCCATAGGTTCAAACAATCTAAAATTCGTTTGGCCCTTAGTTTAGAGTCTAAGGAATAGGGGCCATCTGTAGGATGACGTAATGATATACAATCTGCACTGAAACCACCCGCCACAAGGATTTCCCCTGCAGAAACCTCATACCAAGCATCCAAAATTTGTGATAAAACTTGAATACAATTTTCTGCATTAACTCTGCTGGGATTCCAGTACATAATTCAAAATCAGCAAATCGTAAAATGTATTATTTCCGACATCCTCAACAGATATTTTAACTTCTAGGATGTCTGGAGAATTAGTTTCCCACAAACCTTATTGCGTATTTGGAAAAGACCAGGTAGCCGTAAGAAATCACCCATACCGGTGAACCTTGGGACTCTTTATTGCCGGATGGTGAAATACACAATAGCCATTGTAAAGTGGTTTAGAAAGCAGCCGTGTTTCCTGTAACAGAAGAAAGTCGAATTTGTTGAAAGTCAGAGTGATAACATGTTAACAAATAAGTGCAGATGTCCTCTGGAATTCCACAAAATTAGTGAGCATGGGGAAGATTCCTCTGCTCATAACGCTGATTTTCGATCATTACTTGAAGCATGAAGGGCAGATATAAATTACTGGTTAGTCCACTCTGTCGTCTGATATAAATTCTACCTGTTCAATGTCTTTCGAGGATTTCATACGTAACCTCGGAATATATTACAACAGAAAAACAATGGTTTGTCTGTTTAAAATGATTTGATGTTCAGATTGAAACAGACATTCTAGATAGATACACAAAGAGTTAGTCTGTCCAGCACACTTTGCGTCCAAACCTCGCTTTATTTCATGTTACACTGTCTGCAGTGTTTTCTATTTACCTCTAATGTAAGGAACGGGAAGTCGTGGGATGGCTGAAAAACTAGGTTTTTAAGTCACCTCCAAACGTAGAGGGTTGAGTTTAGACATAAACTGAATTCTCTTTTGGTATAATGAGTCCTTTTTAGGGGTGATTGATTGCTTGCCCTGCCTTTCTTTAAAGGCATTTCCATTTTCCCTCTGTGGCAGAGAATTCTTTTTTTGCTTAAGTAAAAGAGTGGGAGACCTTGCCACTGGTAGTGGCAACAAGGAGGGAGTTTCAACCCAACACAAACCGGATGATGCCACAGAACAGAATTTGGCACAAATATAACCCTCAGAAAGTACATTTTTGAGTTAATCGTGTTCAGAGTGACATTTTGTTCTTTTAATTCCTCATGGATATTCTGGTAGAATTTTACGAGAGAATTCAGGACATAGTTAAGCAATTAACAATGGCTGGTCTGTAACACACTGTGAGCCTGAGGTAAGTGGAACAGTGGAGATGACATTTCATAAGCGAACCTTGATGGTTCAAAGAATCTATAGGAGTTAATGTTATTGGACATGAATACATTTGCAGATGCTGAAAGATTTACAGCTGGCGTTGATACTCTATCAGTGAACCAAATGCCAACTTTATCATTCAATTGATCAGATGACGCTTTCTTCTTGGGACAGTCCAAAATCCTCTCTGTCTCAGTAGTCGATTTAGAGAGCTCTATTCCTTCTTTCATAGGATTTAAAGACTCTGGGATGCAACATGGAATCACCTCCTCTAAAACGTACAATAAGGAGGCGTCCCATCCTGGAGAAAAGTAGATAATTTTGCTTGAGTAACTCTACCTGCCATTTTTATTTAGGTTAGTTTGGTAGCTGCTAAGATATTTCTGTTTTCTTCAATAGCTCGCAATGTCTTCAAGGCAGGTGGGGCGATTGGCCTTAATGTTAAGGACTAAAGGGGTGGAACCAGGAGCCACTGTAATTTTACTTCGTAAGAGGTATCTTTCCACCTGAACTCCTGACCAAGGACCAGTAGAACAAGAGAGGGGTGTCACTCACACAGACATTTTCCTTTTCCTCTGCGTGGCACCAACAGCCATGCTCATTCCAACACGGACCGCCAAGACCACCAAAACCGCACTCAGCACTCACTCCACGCAGTGTTCTGCGGCAACACGATCTTTTGAAGGCGGGCAAGAGTTTGTGAGGAATCTGCTTCTCAAGGATAGAGGTGCTGCCAAGACTGCTCTCACCACGCACTCCGCACACACATCCTTGCTTGCAGTAATAAGAATAAGATTCAATAGTGTCACCGATCCAAGTACAGACACAGAAGGTGACCAGATTGCCCAGTTTTGCCATGACTGTCCCGGAATTGGGTGCTCTGTCCCAAGTTCGAGAAAGTAATTTTCATTTGAAAACAGTGTCGTCCTGTCTTTTGGTTGAGGGTCTTTAATAGCTACCGCTAGTAGAAAGGAATGCACAATCTTGCACAGAAGAAATTATGTATTTTACAAATCAAGATAGTGGTCGTTTGTGATGGAATGTTATTAATTTAGCAGTAACACTTAAAGGTAAGCAATCCCTTAGTGTCCTTGAACTACCAACGTTTTAGTCCTCAGCTATAGCCACAGAGACTGCTTGCGAAACTCATTTAGACATGACTGCAATATCAATTGTAGCAAAAGCTTCATTGTGTTAGCATGGCAAATCCATGACACCCAACCGCTACTGAAGTGTAGTGCCATGGCATCCAGTGTCAAATGTTAGTCCTACTTTTATGTTAAATGCCCTGTTCCATTTGTTTATTTTGAAAATCTGGTCACCCTAACATTCAGTCAAGTGACTAGTTAATATTTCCGCCTGACAAAATATATACATGAAAAAATATCGAACGAAAAAAACAGTTGGGATCATTTTTTATCAATCTGTTTAACATTTTTGTAATATGAATCCAGTTGACTGATACCTTAACAATATTCTGTATATGTAATTGACACTGCACTTTGTATATTTTGTAATACAGAAATATTAACTAGCCACAACTGTCTCTCATGTACTTGGATCAGTGACAAGATCATATTGATTCAACCCAGATACATGAGAATACAAATATACATTATTTCTGCAAAACGTTAAGACTATATACAATATATACTCATGACACATCAATCAAACAAACAGTTATACAACACAATGGGTTTGATCATTTAGTAGATCAATTATTCCTCCATAAAACATCCATGTAATAAACAATTTATCATAAATATCCTGCACAGCCAGAAGGATGATTACTTGTTTCCCCAGTATTATCCAAAATTGTTCTGACTTTAATGCATCTGGGTTATGGATAATAATGCTGAAGCACCAGATTCTCATTCTGCGTAATGCTAAATATTAAATAAACCAGCATTTCAATGTTTGAATCATTAAGAGTTCATACAAAAGCTGCAAATACGTTTTTGGCGATGACTCTTGGCTCACACCCTTTTAATTTCATGTGTTGGCATTAAATTAAATCAGAAATGTATGACTACACTTACCATGTTTTACTCAAGAACATTGAACAATAGATTTGTAGTTGCAGATATTCTGAAAACTAACAAATTGCCTCAAACTGGATATTTACTATATGAACATAATCCATGCCTTGCTGGCATACATTGTGTTTATGAGAAGCCTTGTAAAGTGACATTCCACCATTCACTCCATTGAAAAGTCAAACAATTACATAAATCTATCTCATCCCATCGTAAACAGTGATAAAAGTTTCAGTTGGGCAGATTGTGCTGCACTTTTAAAAATTCAATAAATTCAATCAGAACCCACAAACTTAATTTTTGCACAGAAAAACTTTTTTTGTTTTTGTTGCAATAGCAGACTCAAATGATCTTGACACTTCTAGGTAAGTGAAATCCTGAACCTCCTCATATGTTTTTTTATCTAGAAGTCAAGTAAATTGGGTTTTTTTTCAAGCGAGTCGCACCAAACATCGTAGTTTTAGTTTTTGCAATGCTGGTCTCTATTGAGTAAGTCCAAAATAGCATAAAGACTACACTCTAAACCAAGGGTAGTATTGTCCAGGATAATTACATCATCCTCATAACTTATTTATTTATAGTTGTATTTAGTTTAAATTGAACTTTCACAACTTACATTATAATATTTACATTTCATTTAAAACATATTCACTTAAACATTTGATCATGTGGGTTTTAACTTAGTAACAGTATAACATTTAGAATCATTTCATCATGACATTTAAGTTTACTATTTATAATTCATTCTCTAAGAGCACTATTGTATTTTGCCATACCCTAAATAATGCAATGTGCATCGATCCTGAATCAGTCTTCAGACAATATTGCCAAAAATCTGTGGTTTTGATTGTGTCATAATTATATACAAAACGAGTGAACTGAGGGCCCAGGTCCCCATCCTCTATCAAACACCAGGCATCCATGAACATTCCTCAGAGAGAGAGAGAGAAGAGAGAAAACGAGGCACCTGCACGGGTCTCAGCAGTCTTTATTAGCTGTAGTTAAAAGACTTGCTCTGGACACACTCAAAGACATTTTGCCTTTCCCCAGCTTTTATAGTCTGGTGTACACCAAGCCCACATTAGTCATAGCTGGCATCCACAATTTTCTCTGATGCACATAACTGGCACGTATTTGGGAGAGTGCCTTTTGGCGAGTGCTGTTCAGCCTGCCACACTGAATGCGGATTACAACATCCTGCATCTCAATGAAAAACTCATTGCTGTGTTTCTACCACTAATATTACTACTGCAGGATAACTCCTCCCCCAATCTCAGCAGCCTTAGAAAAACACAAGCTTGCGCGCATTTGCGTGCGTGCCTTTTGGCGAGTGCTGTTCAGCCTTACCTGCCACACCGAATGCGGATTATATTTGCTCCTAGACCTCGATGAAAAACACATTGCTGTGTTTCTACCACTACTATTTCTACTGATACGCTGACTCGTCATATGAAACTGTTGGTAGAACTTTACAATCTGCATTTAAGCCTAAATTGCTGTTTCTAATCCATTGCAGCAGGATAACTCTTCCCCCAATCCCAGCAGCCTTAGAAAAACACAAGCTTGTGTGCATTTGCATGCGTGCATTTGGGAGAGTGCCTTTTGGCAAGTGCTGTTCCGCTTTCTGTGCAAAGCACCCGCCTAGCCCTCCCCCAGCTCTGCATCAAGCACCGAGCGAACTTTGGAGGCGTCTTCTTGCTCAAGTCTTTTATCATGACCACTTACACACTGAAATAAAACATGCCCCTTGACCTCCCAAAACAAGTCCACATCCAGTTTACTGTGAAATCGAGTGAAATGGAAAAAACGAACACAAAGGCAAACATACGAAAATAACACAATCCAAGTTATTGACTACAAATTTGAGACGGATTTGGTAACATCTAGCAAAAACTCTCATTGAGCACGTTGGAGCGATGAGTACTGACACTGCATTACCAGTAAATACCAGTGCTACTCAAAAATGTACCTTGCAACAGATAAAACTGAAACCACTTATGTCTCTGACGCAAACTGAAACACGCATCTCTAAATAAAACATCTTGGGCTGTACTGCACTAACGGGCCCTACATTCAAATCTCTTGGGATTAAATCACTCAAATCTGTGGAAGCTGAAGTAAGTGAGAATGACCAAAGAACAATTGCAATGATTCATGAGGAAAGAGATACAACAAAGCTGTGATAAAAAAAACTATATCCACGTCACCCGATGAAAGACCTTCATAAACAAGATGATGACATGGGAAAGAGCACCACTGGAATAGATCGGCCTGACAACAAACTATACGAGACAGAAGCTAATAATCAAGAAAAGCCTGACCGCACCTCTACTTACAAGAACAGCCAATGCTGTTTAATGTGACCAAAAAACATGCATAAGGTACAACAGACTCAGCTGGGATATCCGATCTTACATACTTCTACATTGTCTCATTCACCTGCTCTAATATATCCAAATAATACTAAATGTTCTCACAATTCTCCAATATAATCTGATACTTCCTTTATCAATCCCATCCCTTGACCTTCATTTGGGTTAAGACAACCGCTCATACCAGCGTATGATATCACGCTAAAGGCAATGAATAAAGGTCTTTATAGACTTACAGGGCTATATGACACGCTGGAAAAAAACTCAAACTATAGCAATACAAGAGATAGCTTTGAAAATGGACCTACTTCTAGCGGAAGCGCAGGAACAAAAGAGATTCTTGGCAATGGAAATACGAGATATGAAAGCAACTCCCTCTGAAAATACTTACACCAATGGCAACGATTGATGGCACTGAAGCAACGATAGTGGCCGGGTTGGAGAGAGAAGTGAAAGAGTGACTGACATATGGTGATTGAGATCAGTCAAACCCAGGATATAAGAAGCACCTCTGATAAATCGACATCCAACATCCGTAAGAGATGATGAGGTGATAGCCATTGGCGAAATAATTCCAGATGAACAACAAGATTCTGCCTTTGAAGTTTTCAGTAGATAGAAATGAAAAAAGAAAGCAGGCAAAAGCCAGATTATTGAGCAAAGAAAGAAGAAACCTAAAAACGAAGAAAACAAAAAGAAAAGCGAACACCAAATAATTAATTAATGCCTTGGCCATGCCTGCTCATGCCATTGAACCCAAACAGACCAATATTAAGTCAGTAAACACAAAAGAAAATCAGAATAGCAATAACAATATGGAAATTAACAGCAATCAAACTGACAGCACATCTTTAAATCAAGACAAAATAGATGATGCAGAAATCATGAACTTCTCAACATATTCCACAGTGACCCTAATGCAAATGAGTAATGAGAAAAACATCACAATCAAAACTGTTGAGAAGACAGATGACCATAATTACGAAAGATTACTTCTAGGAGAAGCTAGAATCTGGCTAAATGATCCTAACTCAAGAAGCAAGCAGCTTTTAACTTTAGAACAGTAGAGAGATCAAAGCCATAAAAGCAATAAAGTGATGATCTCGAAAGAAAACTGTAGGGGACACAAGTATCCATCATCTCAAAATCAAACACCAGAATGAGCCAAAAATTGACAGAAAGGAGCGCCTGAACGACAAAGAAAAATAGTATCACTAACACACAGAAAATGGATATAGCCATGCTAATAATTCCCTCTCAAATTGTGAAAGGAAGAATATGGAGTGCGAGAGATCTTTTAGCCAATCAGGGCTTTGACTTAAGAATAAAACAAACGTACACAAGTACGGAAAAAAAAAAATTATCCCAGACCTCCACTGGTGGAAAAAGAACATGGGGATACAAAATATAGAGGCGAAGAACTATTAATAAACTGTGAAGGAGTAAGAGGCAATTTAAAAATATATATATTGCAGAACTAGCAAAGATACACCACTTTCAAGTAGATGGGAATGGCTAAAACAAGAAATTAATAAAACTAATCATTGTGAACGCAACTAGAGCCAAACCAAAAGACATAATAGTGACTTTAAAATGGCTGTATGGAACACCTCAGGATTCAGCCATCTAGCTAAAGTAAACAGAAACCTTTCTCTAGACCAATCTGATCTTATAATATTACAAGAAACCTGGATTACTACTCAACCAGTTAAACCGAACTACGAAATTTGCTGGATCCCTGCCATTAAGCAAGCCAGAGGAGGACCCTATGGCTGGATTATTAGCCACAAATTGAACTGACACTGGACGAAAATAAATGCCCTGGCTAAATCCTCTCACTCACGTACATCTACTTAAATTAGAATTCCTGAACACCAAATATCCATTATCTACTCACGCAGCTATTCTTTTTTTATTTTTATTTATTAATATTTATTTTGAAAATTTATTTTCAGTTCATAACACAAAAAACATCACCATACAATACAGGAACATATTTACAAAAAAAGAAACTATATATACAAAGTCACAAAAAATCTAGATATCAAAGAAACCAAACCCACCCCACCCCTTGTTCACATCTCAGGACCTTATAAAATCAAGATCAATATAGTTCCACAAATTTCACCCATATCTTTGCAAACAGACCCATCTTGCCCTGTTTCTTATACAAACGTTCCTCCATAGCTGCCAAATCTCGCATTTCGCTTAGCCACATTTCTTTATTCAAGGCAGCAACCGATTTCCAATTTCGAAGGATAATTTTTTTACCCATTGCCGCCCCTCTAAACAACCATTTCATTTGGCATTGAGATAGATCATCCAAGTTGAAATCGTTCCCCAGAATTATTGTCTCAAAATTAAAATCAATCATCATATCCAGGACACCCTCACAAATTTCACCAACCTCGCACCAAAACCCTCCAACCATCACACAATCCCACATCATATGTTCCATAGTACCATCCTCCTGAACACACGCCCAACATTCGGGACCGTCCTTCAAACCTCTCCTCCACATTTTTTCTGGGGTCCAATAGACCCTATTTAGGATCTTTATTTGTCTAGTCAGCTCAGTCAAACCCAATGAGCATAATCTGACATTCTCACACATTTTGGTCCAGCTTTCCACTGTAATGTCTGTTCCAATTCTCCTCCCCCACTCAGCTCTTAGCAAATCATTGCCCTTATATTCAAAAAGAACCTGCTTATACACCCGGCTTGCCAAGCCACCTCCACCCACCAGTGTTTTCCTAGTCAGAAATTCCAGATTCAGACTACTTTGAAAATCAATCACACCGACAGCCAACTTTAGTTTCCTGTAATCTGATAATCTGAAACCATCAATGCAAAATTCCCTTTGTAGATCTCCAGCACTTTTCCATTCACCCCCAGAGAAGAGGTCACCAATCCAGTTGATACCACCTAAAAACCAATCAGGCCAGAAGAATGTTTTGCCATTCAATTTAACAGATGGGTTCATCCATAGCGACGCATTGGGATCTCTGCACGCAGCCGTACCTAACAAGGCATTCAAATTCTTCCAAGAATCTCTCAACGACGTTGTCAATACATCCTTCACCCCTTTCGATACTGTGGTCAACAATGCCATAGGCGACAACGGACCATTAGCACTAGCCTCGGCCACCTCCCATACACCAGGATGTGTTCCCAAGAAATCAACCATGAAAGCACAACTGAAGGCCAAATGATAGGCCCTGAAATTCGGTACACCCAATCCACCTTTCTCCAAAGGTAATTGGAGCTTCCACAAGCTCAATCTCGCTGGTTTTCTGTCCCACAAGAACCCTTGTATAAACCGATCCAATTCTTTCCAATAAGATGTTTCAATTTTCAATGTGACCATACTTAAAACATAATTGATTTTAGGGGCCGACATAATTTTTAACGCATTGACCTTCCCCCAGAGGGAGAGTTTTAGTAGTCCCCATCGTTCCAAATCAGTGTTAAGAGCCCCAACAATCACATTCAGGTTCACCCTTGCCAAGTCACAAATCCTCAGAGTGATCCAAATTCCCAAATATAACATCTTATCCGGACACCAACGAAACACTAGATCAGTGACATATCTTTTGCTACACCCGGGGACCAGCGGCATCACTTCCGATTTGTCCCAATTCACTTTATAACCAGAAAACCCCTGGAATGAAGTTAAGACCTCCATTAAAGCCGTTAATGACCGATTCAAGTCCCGCAGGACCAAAAGTATATCATCTGCAAACAACCAACTCTTCTGTTGCAAACCCCAACACGAGACACCCACTATGTCCAAATTATTGCGTATGATAGCCGCTAGAGGCTCAATCACCAGCACAAATAACAAAGGCGAGAGGGGGGCAACCTTGTCGCGTTCCTCTCTCCAGTCTAAAAGGCATAGAACAAATCCTATTGGTGTTAACATCAGCTGTAGGTTCCGAATATAAGAGCTTAATCCATGACCTAAAATTCACTCCAAATCCAAATTTCTCAAGGACCATAAATAAGAAATCCCATTCCACCCGGTCAAAAGCCTTTTCCGCGTCTAATGAAAAAACTGCTGCATCCTCTGATCCGTCATTAGCCTTATTAACAGTATGGTATAACCTTCTGATGTTGCTGGATGTTTTCCTCCCTTTCACAAAACCCGACTGATTTACATTGATCAATTTCGGTAGAAGATCCTCAAGTCGACCAGCTAAGACCTTGGCCAAAATTTTGTTGTCTGTGTTAATGAGACTAATCGGTCGATAACTCCCAAGGAGCGTCTCATCCTTTCCCTTTTTCGGAAAAACAGATATCATGGCATGTCTAGTCGAAGCTGGTAACAACCCATTAGCCAAAGAGGACACATACATGTCCTTAAGTAGATTCAGAACCGAATCTGGCAATATCTTGTAGAATTCTACCGGAAAGCCGTCAGGCCCAGGCGATTTCCCAACACTTAATTTGCCAATAGCTTTCTTAATCTCATCTAAAGTCAGATCCCTCTCCAGTAACCTTGAGTAACAATCCGGAATTCTAGCGAGGTTCGCATCCTCAAGAAAGTCAACACTCCCAATTGACATAGAAATTTCACTCGCATATAAATGCTTGTAGTAATCCCGAAAAACACTGTTTATTTCATTTAGCTTAAATGTGATTCGGCCATCCATATCCTGAACCAATGCAATCGACCGTTCAGATTCCATCAATTTAAACCTATATGCCAGCCATTTATCACACTTCTCCCCTTTCTCAAAGTATTCACATTTCAGGCCATAGTATTTTCTATCCGTCTTTTCCTCAATAATATCAAGAAGTCCTTTCTTTAGTTTCCTCAGTTCAACATCACCATCCCTATTAATCGGATCAGCCATGACCATCTTGGACAAATCATCAATCCTAATTTCAAGTTCTTTCATCCTAACAGCATCTTTTTTTTTCAATCCGCACGTCAAATTAATTAGGTAACCCCTCATAGTTCACTTAAAGGCTTCCTAAACAACCTCCGGTCTCAAATCACCATTGTGATTTACCGAAACAAAGAAATCAATTTCCTCCCTCAATTTATCTACCTCCTTTTCCATTTTCAAATATGTACCATCCATTCTCCACGTATACTGTCTCTGAGCAGGACCTCCCAAGTCGATACACATCACCACATGTGCATGATCCGTCAACAAAATCGCACCAATTTCACTGGATTTAAAATTATTAGTCATAAGTCCGGCTGTTAACATCATGTCCAGTCTAGAATAAACCGAGTGCGCACCTGAGTAAAAACTATATTCTCTTACACTCGGATGCTGCAACCTCCAACAGTCCCCTAAAGCATGTTCCTCCAACAATTTGGTGAGAGATGCATAATGGCGATCACTATGTCTATAATTACCCGGCACACTCCTATCCAAATCCTTGTCCAAGACAGTATTAAAGTCACCACCAAGAATGATGTTATCCAAACCCAAATCCTGAAGCGTTTGAGCCACCTTCCTAAAGAACGAACCATCATCCACTGGAGGGGCATAAACATTACAAATCGTCACCAGATAACCCTGGATATTGACCAACAGAGCCACCAGCCTGCCCTCATCATCTGACACTTCGCGTACAACCTTCAATGTAGAATCCCTCCTGATCAAAATTGCCACTCCCCGCGACCTAGTGGAAAAACATGAGCTATGAACCCTACCAACCCAACCTTTCCTTAGGCTATCACCTCGTCTTTAAGCAAGTGAGTCTCCTGAATAAAACAAATGTCACATTTCAGCCCCTTCATATGACTCATAATCTTCAGCCTTTTCTTAGAATTATTAAGTCCATTTACATTCCACGTTAGAACTCGTAAATCACCAGCCATTTTAACAGACCCTTTGTCAATGCCAAAATCATCCAACACAAAATCCTCCACTACAATAGAAAATCTCAACAGGCAACCATGAGATGTGAACAAACGCCCCCCCCCTCTGAAATAGAAGCAAGTCAGCAACAGCAGATAAATATTGTACACTAGATATAACATACTAAGTAGTCCAGTGTCCTGGACACCCCTCCTATAAGCCTATAAACACCACCATTAAGAACAAAATTTCCAACAAGTCAAACAACATTCTATGTATAAGCAATGCCGCCAAGACACTCATCTCGATAGTTCCACTCACTAAACAAACTCCCATCTCACATCAATAATCACACCTCTACCAACAAGCAGTGCACATCAGGCATCACCATACAGATCCCCTGAAATACTGTAAAAGCATGTCCATGCATCTTGACAAAAAACAACTCCCATCGAACATAACAACTATCACCCATATCAATTAAACACGCATAGGTATGTATTAATAATGTATACAATCCCACCCACCCATGCTTGACTCGGTAGAAAATTCACCACACCATAATGAATGCAAAAGGAACCCATCATTGAAAGATTGAACAAATCAGCCATTTGAGATTGCCCCAACACATAATGACTATACAACATTTCATTTTAAACACATTAGGACTACTCCCAATTCCTGAATTAAAGTATTCAGAATTAAACAGGCATGAAGAACAAGGACATGTCTGTGTAATAGTAATCAAATTCAGAAAATTGGAAATCTAAAGGTGCAACCAGAAAAAAATGGAAGTAGATAAACATTTTCAAAAATATAAATCCCCTCCAGAATCCTCACAAGCATCAAAATGAAAGTGGCATGCAGATCCGAATATAGTAGTTAGCACCTAGAATGAAAGCTTGACATTATCCAGCCTGAGTGCTCACAACTGGTCATATAACAATTACACACGTCACCACCCCCAAGATCCTGGATAATCATATCCAAATAAACCCTAGACATATGATAACAACTAAATGCCACCACGGGCCCACCCAGAACATTATCACATTCATAGCCCCCAAGCGAAGATCTATCAATTGGAAATATAAGGACAGGCCATCCGTCAATAATTGAGCAACCACTACCCTAACATTGCCCCCACACTAAAATGTCTACTGAATACATAGACCCGGAAAAGAATCAATAAATGACTGGAGGGCAAGGCACAAGTAAAGCAAAAGATGGGGAGGCATATACTTTCTTCGTGACCCCAAAAACATATCCCAAAATCCTAATCACGCTCATCAATAATATACAGCCAATACATACCACCCAGCCAAATAGTCTAGAACTCACAAATATAACTGAAGGATAGCTTCATATTATGCAGATATATGCCCCACCCATAAATTTCCTAATTCATATAATATAATTCAAATATGTATAAGGAAACAATCCCCATCATTCATCCCACAACAGAATGTACCATCAACCCCATCATCAGTGGCGCTGTTGTTGTTGTTGGCCCCAAGGCCCAATTACTCAACCCCTATTGAGGTCATTATGTAATCCACATTGACAGACAGCTCCAATTGATATCCTGTGAAGACCCACCATTTACAGTACTCAACTGAAACAGCAATAATAATGATATTGAAATGTCATTGCTGACAAACATATATAGCACAGTGCAAGGGTGGTATAGATAACAGATGTGAATTACGGCAGCCCTGAATAAGGTACAGGTAAGCTAGGGCAATACAAGCCACACCGGGCCCACAATCCCCTGAACAATCCCCTCTCCATGATGTTAAAGGCTCCTTTAAAGACATAAAAGACGCTATCTGTGTTCAATGTGTATTTCTGGTACCATACACTTCCTCCAATCCTGTTAGAACGGTACATCCAAATCCCTCTCTTAAGCACATGGCATGGCAATGTAAGGTTGGCTTGGGGCCTGTCATTTTGCCCCTCGAATCCACATGACACTATAGCTTTCGAATAAGTGAAAAAGAGGCCGTGATCATAATCCAATTCCATTGAATGTTGCGAAGACCAAGGGCACGTAAAGTGAATGTGAGCATAAGATTGTAGATGTATTGCGTGCGGATTCGTGAGCCCCGGATGCCTAATCCACTATATCTAGAAATCATCCTATGCAGCACTTGTCCCCTCCCAATACACTGGTGTCTGGTGTGCGACCCCGAAGCAGCCAAAAAAAAACATTTCAACCAGCCATCGAAGCCGTGGGGACCTACTGCCATTTCTGATCTTCGTCGCGGAACCAGACTGTCATGACGTGTGCTCCATGGAAGCTATGGAGCCAATGGAAGGGCTGATCCCGTTCCTCCACCAGCGGTCTAGTCTCCCACGCACTGCACGTCACCGTCATGACGCATACAAATAGGCGTCACACGCGGAAGTCGACGCGTTGCAACCTTGCTTTCCTTGTACGCTGGTGCTCCTCTCTTGCTCCGCTTGTGTTTTTCCCGCTTGCTTCCTCTTGTCAGTGCGCTGTGATTGCCCGCTCGGCTCCGAGCCCTTTATCTCTCATGGTGCTTCCTCCTCTCCTCTTTTCCTCCCGCTCGAGTAGCCCTTGTTCCTTCTCCCGCTCTAGTGCTTTTCTCTCCTTGTTTTGTGCGCACATCTACCATTGTACTCTCCTTCCCACCGCAGCATTCTGCAGTCCTCTTCCTCATTCCTCGGCTACTGTATCCATCCAAGCAGTGCTCCGGATACCCACGCTAGCCCGTTTCCAGCAGTGTCTCTGGGAATTGAAGTCCTCTCCTCTTCTTCAACGCAAAGCCTCCTGCCTTAACATCCGTAGTGCTAACTACATTCCAGCACACCAGGGTTTTTCAGCCACGCTTTTCCCTGGTTTTGGGGGCGGACTCCCTGAGGGCCCCCTCTGCCTTGCTGTCTGCCAGCGGGCAGGGTGGCTTCCGGAGGAGCTCGTCCCAAACTCAACAGGAGAGGACTGGACCTCTGGAGAGAAAGGAGAGCCATAGACACAGACAGTTCCTCAGAAGAACCCAGTACAGGTGAGGAGGAGGAGGAGGGAACCAAGGAGGGTATTTGTGAAGCACCCAATACTTCATCGCATGACACAGTCCTGTATTCTCCTCACTTCATTTAGACTCTCCAGCATAGTGTAGTTCCCCTCCTTCCAGCGTTAACATTGCCGATACGCACCTCATCGGAGTCGGAGCCCCGAAAGCGCAATGCAGCGTGGAAAAATGTACAGTAGCTTCCTGGATCATGCCACGCATGCGTGAGGCACGTTGTAAGGTGCTTTACTCAGAACTACAGGCCACAATATGGATCGATGAAAACAAAGATACGAGAGAGTGAGTGTTCATTTAAAAGTGTACAAAGTTCCAAACCATCAACGGTGTAGAGGCGGCAGCGCCATTCTGATTAATGTAAACTAATGAGAAAAAATAAATGCATTCCGAAGCATTTTGGAAATATAAACTCAAGCAGTTTTAAGCACATTTCACCCTCATAGGCTCCAACCAAGTCAAAGCCTCACTGGGGTCTGAAGTGGATCTCTCACCTTCAGGCAGAACCAAAGTTAGCAAGTTTGCTCTCTTAAGCACCGCCTTGACGCCCACCAGCCTTGCCAAATCCTTTGCCTCTTTAAACAACTTCCTAATCAACAGTGTCTCCCTTGGGTAGTCTGGATACACAAATATCTGATGGCCCTTGAAATATGTGTTCCCTTTCCTCCTTGCTGCTCCCAGAATAGCTTATTTTGTCCTGGTCTTCATCAGGGTAATCAGAATTTGCCTTGCCTTTGGTCCAGCATTTTTCCCCACTCTGTATACAATGTCCACATCTCCAGGAATTATTTGATCACAGCGACAGCCAAGCTTCAGCACATCCAACACCAGCTGTAGCAAATCTTCATTAGGATTTTCTTCCAATCCAACAAGTCTCAGATTCTTATTCCTGATCCTCAAGTCCAATTCCAATCCTTTTTCTTTACCTTTTTGTATTTCCTCCCTTAGGGTATTGTAGGCTCTGAAGCTCCCGGCAATTTCTGAGGACATATATTTAGATCCATTTTCCAAGACAGCAACTCTTCCATCCAATTGAGAGACCCTCTTGGTTAAGTCACCCATTGAAGTTTTGACATCTCCCACATCGTGGACCACTTTCCCCAAGTCCTGAGCCATTTTGAGTAACAGAGAGTAAATGTCCTGAGTGCTTGGTACTTCACTCATCTCAGATGTTGACTGAGATTTCTTTGGTATGGGATTATCGGCAACTTCAATCTTTTTCTTGGTGTTCATAATCCAATATTATCAGTAGCAGGAGGTGGCCAGGAGCTACAGGATTATGCTGCTGCCTCTGCTGCCCGCATTCTGGAATGCTCACGCAGCTATTCTAAATTTATATTGTAACTCTGCAATCATATCTGACGATGAATTTATCAACCATGTAATCTCGATGTTGGACACTATAGAGAAAGAAATGAAGTACATTACTACACTAATTGTTGGAGATCTAAATATAAGATGTAATTCACTGAATAACAAAATACAAATTGCAACAAGTAAGAGATGGTTGAACTTAATGGAAGAAAGAAACTTCCCTATAATGAATGGTACCATTCAAGGTGATATTCGCACAAACCCACCTGGAAAAGAGCAACTTCTACAGCAATAATTGACTATGTATTTATATCAACGCAAGACATAAATCATGTGAGTAATTTTGTTGTCATCCTATCTGAAGAGAGTGACCACAATTTGCTAGAAATCACTTGGAAGAGGATAGAAACAAATCCCATCAAAGAATATTACAAGAATGAATTGTCTTTTAGTCCATTTTATTCTAATTTTGCCATTGTTTGAGATAAACTAGATCAAATAAAAAAAGAAGATTCTGACTGATATTGAGATTGAATCTGAAGAACCACCAATACGTAAAGATACGTCATATAATCAATTCTTGGTAATATTCCATGTTAAACCGCAAAAAGGATTCTGTGGCAAAATATCTCAGAAATATGCACATGATCCAATTATTAAGCTGTTAAAAGCAGACATGAGAAAAGATCTAAAAAGCTTGTGCGCATTATCGATCAAAGAACAAAGGGTTAAATCCTCACAAATAAAACACATGTAAAAAAAATCAAATAAAGCAACATAGAGAATGAGAACCTGATGATTAAAGCTAGATCAGCTAAACCTAGCTCACAGATGTAGCATGTATTAAAAGCAACTAAGAGTAATGCGAATTCATCATTACATCTCAACTCAATAAGTGGTCAAGCATGGGATGATCATTACACAAAACTGTTCTCGGACCAAGAGGGAACTATTGGGAGAGTGAAACCAGGTAACCCCATAAAAGAACTAAAATATGATCGGACAGACATTATGCATTTAATGAAAAAATTAAGCTCTTCTCGTGCCCCTGGGCCGGATGCGATAACAAATGCTGCTCTAAAGGAGCACACTGATCAATGGATGGATATCCTGAATATAATATATAACTCAACTGCGCATACTGGTCTCATCCCATTGTCATGGCAAAAATCAATACTCATCCCACTAGATGAGATCCCAGCACCTACAGGCCATTAGCCCTTCTTGACTCGCCTGACAAAATATATGCCAGATTAGTGCTGAGAGATTTGCAGAACTGGTTAAACACAACTCTGAGAAAAGATCCTCATCAAGCTGGCCTTAATCCCGTTGTACGGACTGGTACAAATGTACTTACGATATCAGCATTAAAAGAACAAACTTTAATATCCAATCAACCGCTGTTTCTCGCCTTTATTGACTTCAAGCACGTGTTTGACTCTGTATCACGCCCTCTACTATGGGATAAACTAATAAAGGCAGAATGTCCAAATTACATCCTTAACTTGATGCAACAATTGTATACAAACACATCTATCAAAATCAAGTTGAACCAAAATGGCCTTTTGTCTCAACCCATTCAAACATATCGCAGATTAAAGCAAGGGTGCATACTCACAGCCACATTATTCAATTTTTAAATCAGCGACCACCTAAAAACTGCTAGATCATTTCCCCCCAAATTGGGAAAACATTTTTTCTATACGCGTATGCTCATAGATCAGACATCAATTGGACTCCAGAGGCAATTACAAGCAGCCCTTAACAAATACGCAATCGAAAACAAATTATAGATAAACACCAAAAAGACTAACATTATGAAAATTACAAGTAAAAATAGAACCCACAACATTTCAAGGTTCAGATGGACCATAGGAACAACTCAATTAATGTGTATCGAATAGTACAAATATTTGGGAGTTAACAACAGTAATAATAACTCTGATGCACCATATAAGATCGACATCAAAAACAAAATAAATTCCCTAAACTCACAAGGAAAAATCCTACATGCCAAATATGTAAAATGTTCCTATATTCCAGCGCTGATTTACTATAAGCAGAAAGCTATACCCACTATAACATCTGAAGGGAATACCATCCAAAGTGGGATCAACTTGAAGGGGCCCTCTGGAAACAATTATTACCTGTCCCAAGAAGTTATCCTATCGCTATCATTAGAATCAAACTGGGATTAATTTCACTCAAAGCCAATGTGTGGTGGAATATGCTATCCCTTCATAGGAAAAACCTAATGGAAGATTCATATGCCCAGGCATTGATTCCTATCATCGCGAATACCATGTGCAACAAGCAGTATAATTGTCTAGTGCTATGGAGAGATTACTGCAAGGAGATTATGAAAAGTGCAGATATTGATGAGCTCACCCTAATAATGAACCCCGATAGACCAAAAACGAAAGAATGGGATCACAATTGGATCATTACACAAATGAAATTCAGGAGTTATAAAATCTGTAAAAGCACAAATCTTCCTCCAAAAAATGTAATCAGTTACCAAAATATATATGAAAATATACTGATCAACAATATAAAGCAAAAATGATCGGTATGCATCTTAATTTATGGCCAACTAGATCCTTATTGACTGCTCGTTCTAAACGTGAGGAGAGTAATGCGAATTGTCGATACTGCAATGTTGAATGTGAACCCGAAACTCTGGAACACTTCTTAGTGCACTGTAATAAACTGACTGAACTTTGCAGGGAACAATATAAAAAATATTTCAAGGTCTCTTGGTCGCTGGATCAAAAACAAATGTGGAACTTTATAATAAATGCTGAGCATGTATCGATAAATTTGAAAACAATACGGTTTTTAGAAAAATTGGAATTATAGATTGTAAAATGATCGATGAATTGCTGTTGTTCATATTTGTACTCTGTTTCTTCATGTAACAATGTTAAATATGATTAATTTTAACAACCTATAAATATGCAAAAGGTTTTAATGTAAAACCGAAATGATAATACATTTTTTTAAAAAGATAAGCTTATTTTAGACTTGGCTGGACACATTTATGACAATTCTCAACTTCTGCTAAAAACACCTTCATCACATCAATGTCTACGCTTTATCTGATTTTCGAGGTCCTGCCAAGTTAGTGCGTTATACTGTAGGAGAAATGTATAAGCTTAATTATATGGTGCCAAATAATACAGCTGGTCTCTCAAATTGGTCTGCATGAAGCACATTGTGCCCTTCTCATTAAGAATTTAGATACATGTACCCAAGTTTCCCTTTCTTTATCTGGCTTCATCATTAATCTTGTCTGCTTTTCCTGCCAAGTTCCAATTTTAAGCTCACAAACCAAAAAACTTCACTGCAGGATGCTGTCAAAGACTATCTCCAATGTATCATCCTCTGTTGCTTGTCTGAACATGTTTGGCATGAGTCATAATTGTTCCCACTTGGGTTAAGTCTGGATACCATTGTGTACTTGAGTTATCATTTTGAAATGTATCTTTGTCTGGCACTGTATTTATTCTTCAGAGAGCTGTTATTTATAACACTTTGTATCCCTTATTCATAATATATCTTTATGCACTCATGATATGTGTGTGATATTTAAACCACCCTTCATTTCCTGGGTCATCCTAACCCAAATATGTGCAGTGCCATGTGCACGTTTTACCTTAAATAAAGGCACTATAATCCTGGATTCTACAATAATAGAACCATTTGATCTGCCTATCATGTTATCTATACTCAGTTGAGAGGGGAGGGGTTGGCACCTCCTATACATTTCCCCCCTCTGGTCAATATTCGACCAGTGTTCAATATTCAACCACTATACGCAGTGTACCTATGCATTCCTATCTCAGTCACTCCCTCAATGTAATATTCTATCTCAACATGGGAGTTATCATAAAAGACACTTCTAAAGAATCAACAGTGTCTTCAACCATATTGTATTATCTTAATCTAAGATATATATTTATCTCTTTTTTGCCAAAAGACCATGGCATATGATTCACCCTTTTTTAAACTTTGTATGTACGTACGTATCCCCAAACAATGACTTTCTTGGTTTCCAGCCCTGTTACCCAATTAAATATTAAAATAACATGCACAACAAGTGATTTCAGCCACCACGAGAATCGGCAGAGATCATTTAAAACATTTGCTCATTCCTTGAGAGAACCCACCAGCCCGTTTTCTACTGTTCCTTCCACGTGCAACATTTTACTGTTCATATACATTTTCTTCTTCCTCCAACCCCACAACACTTCCTTGGTCCCTGCCCTCTCCCCATGCACATTCAGTTTTGTCTTCATCTTATTTGTCTTCCATCTGCACATCTTCCACCCGATTCTTTATTTTCCTTATTCCAAGTCCAAGCATGTTCTCAATTTAGTCCATTTTTTTTGTCCTTTGGGCTGCTTTGCAGCAAGTCCAAGGGCCTCTTAATTCATTATCCGGTATTTTTGGATTCACTCTTTTGTGACCACAGGACTCGAACTCTCAAGCTTCTGACTCACATAACATATTCAGTTGGGGGCCATTAGATTGTTTCTGGGGAACAAAAGGATGGGGAGTTTCATAAAGAAAAGTCTTCACTTTTAGTTGCAACTAGGCATCAGGCTGGGTCCCTCAAAACCCTTTTCACAACAATATTGTTTTTTCTCCCTGCTCGCAGGATCGGTTGCTATCAATCACCTGGAGTGCAGGTGTCTCCCGCCCATCTTTAATATAAAAACTGGATGAGTTTCTTGAAGAATAAGTACAATTCTTTGATCAATACAGCCTATTCAAACCTAAACCTTATACTAACTGTGTCCTTTTCATTTAAGCACTTCTATCTCCTAAAAATTATTGCTACTAAATCTTTTCTTTTTCTTATATAATAGAATGGTTGCTTCTTTCACCTTTTCCTGCATATCTTAGGATCACCTATGCTCATATGTACTGGCTGATACTTGGGTGTGGCTATGACAAGAGACCATAAAGCAGATTCATATTAGCTTTTTCCTTTAATTGCCCCATTATTTTCATGGCTTACATTCTATTTCTTTTTATAGTGTATTAATTTTCTAAGTGGCAAAGGAAACATTTTCTCTGTGGTTGTGTTAATATTCACACCAGTAGAGTCACATGATTTCCTTCTTTATGATAAAAATAATAAAAGACAAAACAAACAACATAAAAAATTAAAAAAATGTTTTTGGGGGAAAAAGGATGTGTTCTTCAGCCGCTACCCTTCTTTCTTCTTGTTATATCCGTAGCTGATATGGTTTCTTGCTCCCTGTAGAAACCAAAATATAGGCAAAGTCATGATAAGCTGGCAAAGTGATCAGTGATTTCCTTAAATTAGGCCTTTGTTTTTCTTTTAACATGATGTTGCTGAGGTCATCTCTTGGTGTACTCAGCCCAAAAAAATGCAGGGTCACTTTCCTGAATAATAAAAATGATGGTGCACTTTAAGTATCTTTTCAATTGTCATAAGTGTAGTGACAGGCCTGAATGTAATATCTTCTGCTATGCTGAAAATGTTCTGTGCACTTTTGAAGTCCTCCTGATGGCGTGGGACCGCATTCTTTTCTTTTTTTGCTGTATTTATTCTGTTGAGACATAACATTTTTTGTTGCCCTTCCTACACTAATATTACCTACCCATGGTATTTGGAAACAAGCACTGATCCTATTAAGTGCATGCAAGTGTGGCATATAGGCATACACTGTTTTGTCTATCCTTATAGTTTCATGCATTTGCCAAATGTACATATTGGACATTTCTTTATTGCCAGGAGTGCAGAAAGGTTACTCTACCTTTTATCCAAAAGTCTTCTTCATTCTCTTCATTTACATATATGGCCATACTCGCATATATGTACTATTCTGTGCTCACACCTGTTGACATCTTTCTTCGGAAAAATGCTTTCTATTTAAAAAGACTGTCTCCCTTAACTACCTTTTCTCTGTACTCACCTGGGTTTTCTTACTCCTAGTAATGAACAATAAGGCTATTCACACACTTACTGTGTCAACTGGTACTTACCTTTTCTTTCTGTACTTGTCCACTTGTACTTACTTTTGTCATAATGTTTCTTCCCATTATATCGCCATATGGACATTGCTCCGGCGCTCCAAAAAATTCTATTCCTTTTTTCTTTTTCATCTGTAATACATAAATCAACATTTTCATATAAACACAAACAATGTTCTTGTTAATTACTCTCATATGTTCTATTTGTGCAATTCTTGTAAACGTTCTCTCATACTGCTAGATCAATCTTGGCAATCCATACCTTCTTGGCCTTTCATTAATCTAATTTTAGTTTTATCAAACATACTAAACTGAGCAATTTAAACAAGTACCATCCATTGCTGCTTATTGTTTGAAAATCGGAATATTTAATCCACACATTCCTCCATCACCCTTGTCTCACAATATAATTTTTTGTTCCTTTATTTGCACCTTCTATCAATCTGTTTTTTTGTTGCTTTAATATCCATTCATTCATTCATCATTTTTTATTTACTCATTTATTTATTTCACCCCCTGGATTGACGTCAATCTTTTGGTTAGGAACTTCTTACTTGAGCGCTTTTAGTTTTAACTGTTTATTGTTATCTTATATTAATTAGTCTAAACACAACACAAACTCTTATATTTTACATATTATAATCCCTTACATGTGTCAGACTGTTGCCTACCCTCCCGAACCTCCTCCTCATCTTGACCTTCAGAGAAGCTGTCCTTGGGATCTGATGACTTCTTCTTGCGTATCTTTTTTGTGTCTGGGTCCTTCTTTTCGTGCAAGTAGGGTCTGGCTCCCTCTGAGGCCACCTAGGCAGGATTAGGTACCTACTCTCGGAGGACTCTGAGGAGCCAAACCCCCAGACCAGGGAAAAAGCTGGTTGGCAACAAAAAACCCTGGTAGTTGAAATGTCTATCCAATACAGGCGTCCTTCTGGCTGATGAAGGTTGTGAGAATTATAGGTGGTAGATGCCTCCAAAGGATAAGAAGTCTGTGTTGGGATAGCACCACAGAATGCTGGGAGATGAAGTCCTAGAAGGATGAATGCAATGGTACCCAGTATACCAATGTGAGCACCTGTAGAAACCTTCCTGCGAATGTTAGAGGCTCACAAGTAGCCAGCACTGGATGGAGTGTAGCAGGAAGGATACAGAGAGCAGAAGTAAGTAAGCCTGCACAAGAAGGAAAGCAAGTATAGGAAATGATCGCCGTTCCGGGGCACGAGACTGCAGCACCAGCGATCGAAAAGAGGCAGAGACAGCACCAGTCGTGGTGGTAGGGTGAGACGCGAGGACACGGAAAACAGCTACAAGAAAGCAGGTAAGGAAAGCGGAAGGCAGCGGAAGAATCCATGCGAATGATAAGAGACAGAAGAGATAAATAAGGAATAAACAAAAGAAAGTAATACAAAGGAGAAGGGGCACAAGAAGAAAGCAAGAGCTGGCAGGTTGCAAAGTTCCGAACAGGAACGGAACCAAAGAGGGCTAAAGCAAGCAAAGATTATTCAAGCGGGAGGCTAGGAGAAGAGACTGTGTAAAACACACAGCAGCGCTGTCCAAGAAGTAGACGGATACAACACTCTGTTCCTGGGGGGGGATGGCACAGAGATATACACACAGCAGCCATCTTGGTAGAGGACTAGACTGCATCCTCCGGTTCCAACAGGAATCCCTTAATGTTTCCAAGCATGCCACATCTTCCAAGGGCGAAACCTGACAACCTTTCCTGTCCCTTCTTGAGACTGTAAATTCAAAGTATCCCCACCTCTCTTCCATTTATAGTCTCCAAAAATCCAGCTACTGTTATATCATGCTCAATAATTGTGCCACGCCTTCCTTATTTTCTCTTGTCAGTTCTCAGCCTGCTTGGACTTATTCATAAATATGTTTCTTACCCTGCAAAAAATTGAAATAATGCACTCCTTATTCTTGAAAATCATACTAATCAGGGTGTGCGCTCGATTACAAATACGCCTTTAACCTAAAGGCACACTCATTTATATGTTCAGGCCTTAAAAAATACGTGTGTGATTTCTTGTGTGACTTCATAACTAATCCCTAAACTAGTGCATGTTATCTCCTAGTTATTTACTGAGCTCTCTCCTCAATACAACTGTTAATTTATTATAAAATATATCATGCTTTTTAAATATTTATTGTGTGTAACCTTAGCCTTGGTGCATTTGAGATTACTTCTTCTCATTACTTACTGCTGCCCCATTCTAAATACAAATGTTTGCATCAATACATGTACTTTTAACATTGTTGCTGAAAAAAGGTGTTTTATCTGATTAATTCTTGCTATTCCCCATACATATTCACTGTGCTTAATCTAGTATCATTTACTATTATATTAATCCACTTTTAATTACATTTTTATTCTCAGCGACATATTTCACAAATTGTGGGATTTTAGGCACATTTTATTTTAATGCATCTATGCTGTGCAGTGGGGGAGATGCTTTCCCACCTCTTGAAGCTTGTCCAATTTGCTGTGGCTTTGGTGCATATGCTTGAAATTGCATGTGTGATATATCCTTATGACTCTGTATTGTATTATGGTGCATATCCCACATATCCCATTCCTCCTCTCTGTCCTTAATTACCAATATTCTCACTGTTCTGGTTACTTATAGCACTATCCTGTGCTTTCATTTGCAATCTCTGTCTTACGTTTGCTCTCCAAATCATTCTGTGTCCCTTTCTCATTCTTTCTCTCCTTCTTTAATCGCTTTCCCATTTCCTTCTGCTGACATGCTTCCTTGCCTTCTGTTTTAAATTATATGAAAAAAACGGTGTGCATCTGCTATTACTTTTTGTAGTAAACTGAAACTTTTTAGCGAAGCACCTTTCCTTTTTCTCTAATTGTTTTCCATCAATGCGTTTAGATTTTTAAAAAATGATTTCTTTCCATTACCTTTTCCTCATCTGTATGATTGACCTGTGCATGCTTTACAATAAATGCTCTTTCAAAATGTCCCATTTATCACTAATAAGAAATGCCTATTTTGCTTAAAATGAAATTAACAAATCAGGGATGATCTAGTGTGTGCTTAACAGCGAAAGCATCTAGCTTTAACTCCAAAACAACTAACAAACGCTGTAAAATGGGAAGTGACTTTAAAAAAGTGACCTAATGGGACCCCCTTAGTTCACATATGTGCAATGACTGGGGACAACTTCTAGTGTAAAACATTAAACTCACAATATGGTTTAGTCACATATACTGCCTGATTCATGGAATTATTTGCGTGAAAAAAGCAGATTTGCACGCCTTTCTGCCCGGAAATCCCACAACGTCAAACAGGGATTTTCAGGCAGAAAGGTGCGCAAATCTGCGTTTTTCACGCAAATAATTCCATGAATCAGACTGATAGTTTCTTTGGCAAAACAACAATCTTTCAAAATATATACATCTGCTTAACTTAAAAACCTGGAGTTTAACTATCCCACAATGTCATATAATTCAATCAAGTGCTTCACTAGCACCTGGCTACAGCAAAACATGCACAAATACCATGAAAAAATGCTGTTCTCTAAATCTACTCAATTATCAATTTCTTGAACTGGCGTTTGTCATACGAACCTACAGCTGAGCTTCCCTACTCAAAAACACAAGCATTACATGTGTGTATCACAAAAATCTCTAAAAACCGAAAGTAAGTTCAATGAGTTCTGGTTCAACGCTATATTTCCATAAGGGTGTAAATCAGTACTGGTTCACCTACAACCTTTGTTCACAAAATATGAATATTTAAAAAATGCACAAATAAATCACTACTTGTTCCAAGAAAACCAAAAGCCACATATTTTATTTTTAAATTTGTCTCTGTTCCCATTGTATTCCATGCATGCTCATACATACATCAGCTCTGGCCCTACTCATTCTGATCATATTTTCATGAACTTTTATTTATTTTTCTGTTTCAATGTTAATACACATACATACACCTGTCATGTCTCTATGCTTCCTATAATTTTGCTAGTGTTTTATAAAAGTATTGTCACTTAAGAAAACAGCATATTCCTTTTTCTTTATGCAAAACTGATTTATAGCCGCTTTAACTCGCAGGGCTGTCTCATGTTTTCGAATGCACGAAGCGCTGTTTTTCTGCAACTATTAATCACTTCCTGACTCCGTGTAAGCCCTTATCTTAGCTTTGAAAAGGGGCCTTGGTTTACTTGAAAGGCACTGTAGTTGGAAACATAAATCTCACTCTGCATAATGTGCGTGGTTTCTATCAACCATGCACATTGTGCTTTTTAAAATGAATACAGTTCTATGTTTTGTTTACTTTTAGAGCATGCCATCTACAAACTTTCTTCATTTGTTCAAGCAAAAAATGAAATCACTGTTGTTTTAGCTCACAGCCAAGATATAAGGAATGTTTTCAACTGCACACTTTTCCTAGTCAGAAAAAAGGCTTGCAAAAACTCCCGCTTAATCTTCCTTCGTTTGTGTTCTGCTAATTGGTTTTCTACCATTCAAAGCTTTCCAATCTGTCAAGAGGTGTATCTCTGTGCGTATGTAATTTTTATTTCTCTTTAACCTTTTAGTTGATTTCAATCCCTTGTTTTAAAAGTGTAGAGAGTCACAATTGACTGTCTATTTTTACCAGATCCTTAAATAAAGTCTCAATTTTGTAAAGTTAAATCATCACTTTAAAACAACAAATATGAGTGAGCACCATCAATCACTGCTCAAGCCTCTAATTTCAATAGCCTATCTAATCTCTTGATTGGCACCAATCACTTTTCTATGCTCAATCACTATTACTCCCCAACTTCATTCAATTACTTCACAACTTATATCGCTCTTCGATATTTTTATGCAACAAACAACATACAGACTAGTCGACATTACACATTAATAAACACTGTGATCACCTTTTTCTCTCTCGCCTTTACTTTGTACCCTCTACAGGGTTTGAGACATCACCTTATGCAAACCTGTTTATGCGTTATATATTTCTGTGCTACCCCTGTTGGGATTTGAAATGTCTCCTTCTGAATATCCCTTCAGCCAGGACTCTAGGTGCTATCTGTTCTTCATACAATATTCCCTGTTACTTCAAAATTATCACAATTCCCTTAATATGTACATGAACATGTTTTATTCATTTTTTTGTTGTCTCTGTCCCTCATAATACATACCATAATTCACAGATGCCAGGTGTGCCATGCTGACGGTCATGAGGAGACGCCCCATGACAGAAATGAGTCCATACTGCAGTTTGTTACTCACCTCATCATCTTTTTCAGGCATCTCCCCCTGTCCGCCAGCACATCATCATGAAGCCTGGGTCCTCGTCCCCGAATCTTATGAAAGACTAGGGCCCCTTGTTAGCTACACCATTTGAGCACCCAGATAATCAATGCGCCTTAGGGGCGGCCCTTTAAGCCATTTTTCCCGTTCACCTGATATATAACATCACAATCTAAGTCAAAGTTATTGATCAACCATGTCTCTTGCAACATAAATATGGGGTATGCAATGAGAGAACTTCGAGATGGACCTTTTTTTTTAAATAAAATGAGAGTATTCTCTTGTGTTCCATGAGGCCACTTTAAGTTCTCATTTCTGTAAAGCCTCCATTTGTTAGACTAAGCACTTCAGCCACTGCCATCCCATTTGATTGTCAAGGCCATGCGTCTTCGGTCCTGTAGTTGTCTTATGAATAATTGTCTCTTTCTGCTTTGTAGCATAGCAGTATTCGCAGCAGGGAGTTTCAATTATATTTGTTGTTTCCTTGCCTAGGTCATGACATACGTAACTTGTAACCTTCTATGTAACCATCCTCGCCTCACTCTGTTAGGCGAATGCTCACTGTAACCCTGAGCAAAGCACTCTTACCTATAACTAAGACATCTTCTTGCAACAGCGCCTCGTTGCCCCTGGGATCTTAGTGCGCTTTACAAATCTAAAAAATGAAATAAGAAATACATAAATAACCCAGATAGTCCAATGATTCGGATTGGCTCCTAATCAAGGTAGCAGTGGAAGGGAAAACACAATGGATTTGAGATACAGCACCAAACCCTCTTTTCGTCGACTCTATGAAATCAAAATCACTTGATTTCAAGATACAAAGGCAGGGTATTTTCGAAAATAAGTTTACAGGTGGAGTTCTATTTATGTTTTTTATAGATCTTAAATCGTTAATTACTACTTCACGTACTTCCAACACATGGAAGTCTCTTCTTTGTCATTCGCACCTTCAGATCCGGTCTTTGGAATATCGTTGGGCAGCGAACACATTTTCTTCACTTTTTGAATGGTAGGGTGCATTTCATTTAAAATGGGTTAAGGCTGATTTACCTGATTAAGGGATGATGCTTGAGGGTCAGCATTGCTGGTATTACTTTGATGTAGCAGCCAGCTAATGAGTGTCCCCATATTCTGTTGTCTGTGTTTCTTCTTTCTGTTATCTCTCTTCATCGCTCTGCACTTAACCCAGGGCGCTGCTGGACTGTACTTTTTTTTTTCCCCTCTCCCCACCCCCCGTATATGTATGTATGGTCGCAACTATAACACTTTATGCACTTACACCAGGAGAAATGTTGTCAGGCCTAGTATTCTAGTTTTCTTTCTCTGTTTGGATCATTCAGAATCTTTAAGGCCTAAGAATGATTACTGTATTCCCTTCTTCCCTTCCCGCACTTCACCTCTCTATAAGCGCCTTATAAAATAACAATAAATAAAACAATAGTCTTTCCGTGAGGGTCAGAGACAGATACAATTGTACAATTTAACGGTTGAGGTTGATCATCCAAGAATGAGTCAACAGGATTTAGTATCTCTTTTTGTTTTCCTTGTAATTTGCATAGCTTTTCATATCTATGTCTTTGCTTATGAGTAGGGTATGTAAGAGGAGCCTATTTGATTGTGGTTGTAGGTTGTTCGTCATCGTCATGAGTGTTAATAAGTTTACCATTTGTATCTCGCTGACTTGCATTTCATGAGATTCACTGCTGTGAGTATTGCATGTTAGCTGACTGCAGAGACTCTCAAGTAACTCGCTGTGCTCCTGGGTCTCTAAATAAATGCGATCACATAGTCTTAGCAAAATCCTAATTGCGAAGTTAAAGGAATAGTGCACTCAAAAATGTTATGTTCTTAAAAGATGGACAATAATGAGAAAATGTATAATAAACATGTTTTAATGAAATTTCCTATATAACATTTGACACAAATAATATTTAAACCACTAAAAAATCAAGCACTAGGAGGTGTCTATTTTGTGAAATGGACGAGCCTCCTGTGCTTAAGTTAATCCCTGCCCTCGCGGCACTAATGAAGCAAAAGCCACCTGCTGGTAGCTTTTATTACAGCAGTGGCTTTTGCTTCATTAGTGAGACGTGGAGAGCAGAGAATGCAAGCACGAAGGCTGCTGCCGGTAAGTATTTATTTTTGTACCTTTTATATTTAAACCACTGAATTTATAAAAACAACGGTGTTGTATTTATAAATGGTGGTTTTCATTTTAGTTTCCCGAGCTCCCCCGAGCCAGGGAAGCCCGGGGAACTTAGAAAGAAAACCACTGCAAGTATAAATACAACAGTGTTGTATTTATGATTAGGCTGGCTTTCGTTTGAGTCTCCCGGGTATCTCCAAGCCGGGGGAGCTTTGGAGACTCAAAGTGAACGCCAGCGTAGTCATATATACAACGTTGTGTATTTATGATTACGCTGGCTTTTGCTTTGAGTCTCCCGGACTCACTTTGAGCCTGTGAGACTCAAAGCGAAAGTCACTGCAATTATAAATACAATGTTGTTGTATTTGTGATTTCCAGGGTTTTCTAACCATGGCAATCATAAATACAACAAGGTTGTATTTATAAAAGCACTTCTCTGCTCTCCGCTTCTCACTAATGAAGCAAAAGCCGCTGCTGTAATAAAAGCTACCAGCAGGTGGCTTTTGCTTCATTAGTGCCGCAAGGGCAGAGATTGACTCAAGCACAGGATCGTCCATTTCACAAAATGGACGCCTCCTAGTGCTTGATTTTTAAGGGGTTTAAAGATGATTTGTGTAAAATGTTACATAGTAACTTTCATTGAAAACATGTTTATTATACATTTTTTATTTGCCCATCTTTTAAGAACATAGCATTTTTGAGCACCCTATTCCTTTAAGTAGGCCATTTGGTAGTTGTATGCCAATTGTAGTTGACTTCTCTTCTTTCGACTGGTGTATGCTCCGTGGAGCCTCTTCAACACCAGTTTCACCCTGCTCAAGACCTGACGTGATGCCAGCAGCAGAGCAGACACCGGGCGGAGAGTTCAGAGTAGGTGGAAATAAGTTTGGAGTGGTTGAGAGTCTTTGAAACACACTTGATTCACCAATTTAATTTGCTTTGTTGGAGAATAATGCTGTCACAGTTTCTTTCTCAGTGCTTTTGTCTTCGGTATTTCTTGACTTGACACAAAGTTGGTAGTACAGATCGAGTAAAGAATTTTCATCGATCTCTCCAAGGGAGATACCTGATGTAATGCTGATATTGTAATTTCCTGTGCATATAGCATCATCAGGCATTTTTTTCGATCATTATGTCTTTCCCCTCTTTTATTTTTCCACAAGGTTTAAAGTAGACAGTAATGTGGCCAATTGATGGATTTTCATGCAGAATCTTTTTAACTATGGTTATAGGAGATTCTTGTTGCAAAACTGGGCTCTCTCTGTTTCCATGTCTGCTATCATATTTCTCTGCCCTCCTATAACCATTTGTATTCCCATATGGCTTTGTTCTATGCAAGTTATATTGTTTGTTTTTACAAGGGACTTTCCCCGGCATGTTATGAGCTCTTCAGCGATTACCTTTTTCCCACCTTGCCCGCTCTAACCACAGACCACTGCAGACTGCTTTTTTACCGCTTGTCACGTGTGGCGCTATGCACGTACTGGGGAGTTATAAGGATCTATGCACCACTGCTCCAAAGTTGAGCTCCACCTCGCATTCGAAAGAAACACAGTAGACAGACTCCTTTGCCACAAACAGACACCTTATATCGCTGCAGAATGCTTTTTCACTGCTTCTCACGTGCATCGCTACGCACTTACTGGGGAGTTTTAAGGATCTCTGCACCACTGCTCCGAAGTTGGGCTCCGCCTCTCGTTTGAACAAAACACAGTAGACAGACTCCTTTGCCACAAATAGACCTCATCCTCATAATTTAACCATGGAAAAAATCAGTTTCCAATCTTGGGGGTTAATTTAAAATCTTATCAAAAGCAGATTGAATATCTGACATATATAAATTGAAAAGGCATGGGGCTAGAATACCACCCCGCACAACCCATGTCTCATTGAATTATTTTGGTAAATGCACCCTCTGCACTTAATCTCACTCGAATCATAATATTTGAATGTAACAACATAAGCAGCTTCCATAACCCTTATGTTATCCTCTTATTCTTTAATTTCCACCACAGTGGATCACAAGCAATTGTGTCAAAAGTTATTTTGTAATCTAAAAAATCTAGGTACAACACATTGGTTTACCACAATATACCATTTGTTTCAAAACATTCAAAATAAACCAACCAACCTATGTGCCCAACACCTTGCTTTTTTAAAAACTCATCTTATTTCCATTTTAAATAGAACAGGAACATAACAGGTGTTTACAGCCAAAATAAGCAACACACATAGTAAAAACAAACATAAACTATCCACTCACTTCCCTTAATATATAATACATCCAAATCGCCCAACTCCTTTGGTCTACCTTTTGTTACAACTAAAAGAGTGAGAAATAGGGAAAAATAAAATTTAAGGAAGTGAAAGGGTTTGCAGACTGATGATGAACTTGGAACTATCACTCATATAACTAATTAAAAGCACCCCATATCTTATCAGACTCCTAAAACTCGCCTTATCTCTGAAAGGAAACTCTCTTGCAGAAAGAGTTGTTAAACTATGCAACCAGTCCTTATATAAGGGTTTAATAGCACACTCCCAATGCTTCAATATATGTGTTCAAGCTACAATAAGTTGGCTATAAACCCATCTTGACTTGTCACAAGACATGACTATAAATAATGGTAATAGACCCAACAGAAATGCATTTGTGGAAAGGGGATGTCAAATCAATATGACCCAAAACCCCTTCCTAATATTTCCTAACCTTACAACAGGACCAAAGCATATGCAAAGTCATCTCTCTATGACTCTTACAGGTCCAGCATATATTAGTAGGCAGTCATTTACAAATCGACATCCTCCACAGGGGCCAATGCAGATATCCAATCATTCTCTGCTGCGTATGACGCAACTTGCAACCAACCTTATAACGTCTGGCTCCAGTGCAATCCCTTTCATTCATTTTATGAGATTGCACTCTCCAATTCAGCCTTTCAGGCATCCTTATCCCTCTGTAAAACAGAACTTGACCCCAGGGGAACAAGAAGTTTATAAATATAATAAGTAGATAGAGGAGTAGACATAAAAAGCTGGAGCAACCCTGGTTCTTGGAGCTTATATTGGAATTTTTAGAATTCAAAATCCAGTAAGTTATTCCCATCATGAATTTGGCCTATTTTCCATATCCCAGCCTGCTGCCAAGGCTTTCAGAAGTGCAAACGATTACTAATCCTTAGTCCAGGATTTCTCAGAGGCACAATTCCTTGGAAATGGCAATACTTCACACCCTTGAGTTGATTACCATTCCTCCATTACATCATTACACGCCTAATCGTTTGAGAAGTGATAGCGACTAGAGGCCTCCTATTCATGTATAACAAGAAATCTAGTGGGATTGGATGTACAGAGCCACCTTCAATGTGCACCCAGTTCGGACTTTCGGATATGACCTAGTTAATCCAATCATGCAATGTGAGCAAGCTATATGTTCTAATACCTCTTTCCTTAACATTGCTCTGTATTTATGGAGGTGTGATTTATTTTTTTAAGTAGTGCTTCAAAGATTTATCCTGACGCGTCTGAATTGACTGTTTATGGTTAGATCTCTTTTACCTTTTTAAAATGTAGGTATAAACTTGGATTCAGGCCATGAATGTGGGAGAGCAGACTTTGTCACGTCTGTTTGACCATTGTATCGAAATCTGTCCAAAGATCAGGTTGAGATTTTAATACCACACTAACTAGCGTGTCTGAGTGTGGTGCCTGTGAATTTCAAAAATTGATCATAACTTGTCGAACCCTTCCCAGGTTGCCAAATCTGCTAATTAAATGCAATCTATAGTTCTAGAAGTTTTACCAAATTTAGCCCAAAAAGAATCTACCCACAGCTCTTCTGTATCAGAATCACCTGTGTTCCATGTGTATCACAGCACACTTTATATATTTAATATTTCAAATTATTATTTGATACTGCAAACGTTTCTAGGGAGCGCTTATGGTTCGAAATGATGCATGGTACCAACATTGCCCTGAAGTGTAAAGTGGTTGATTTTTTAATGATTGTCTGTAAGATACACTAAATTAGGCCTAATCTGACTATGTAAGTGCAGTTTTTGCTTCGAATTTTATGCTAAGTATTGTTTTACTGGAATTGTGCAAGGTCAGAATTAGAAATGCTAATGTGATGTTTTATTTTATTCTGTTTGTTTTAAGATTTTATTGATGTTCTGTTTTGTAAAGGTTTAAATAAACCAAATACAATAAATAAAAAAAAATATTTCAAATTATACATTATTAGGAAAGATTTCCATTCATGGGTAATTTTCCCTCCAGTTGTGAATCCCCCAACTTTTTGCTTTTGTCTGTGCATCCCAGCCTGACTTTTACCAGTGCAGCCCAGCCTTCTGCTGAACTCCGCTGGGATTTTGCTCATCTTGTTAAGGGGAAACACATTTCTTTCAGACTGTCAGGTCTGGAAGACTTTGTTTCCCTTAGTCTTTCACTTTGTTGACATTTCTTTGCAACATTTTATCAGTGCACAATGTACCTTCCAGTACAGTGCGCTGGGGTCTCTTATTCATTTTTAAGGCCCTAGACACCCTCAAAGCATTTTTGGTGAATGTACAAGTGTGTCCAGGACAGAGCTAGTTGCAGCAGTTACTTTTAAAGCATTTTTGACTCTTTTCACTGGTTCAAATCGCGTTCACCGCAGGACAGTGGCCAGTGTCTAAAATAGCCACGCCACAAGGTCCTTTGGCCATTTTGTCCCTTTGTCTTCCCCAGGACGAGCAGCCCCCGGAAATTCCTTTATTTGGTCATGCAGACAACCGCGCACACCGAAGCTGTCGCAGGCTTCTGCCTGCCTTGTGTGTGTGCTCCCAAGATGTGGACTGGAGCTGTCTAGTTCCAATACACATCATGGGTGCTAAGATGTCTGGTGTGCTGGGATGACTGGGACCATCGTGGTCTGTGATTGGTCCACATCTGCAATGATTGAATGTGAGAAGATCTCATATTGGTTTCTCTTCGTTTTGGCGCGAAGGAGATCCTGGATAAGAGAAGGCACTCTTGACCTAATCCAGGTCGATCTTCTGAGTTCACACTGAACTTGGTAAAGGAGCCAAGTATTCTGAACCAAAGAAGCAGATCCATGGAACCGCTGTAAGGTTTGGCACCCTGACCCGGCGTTGTCCCATCGGAGCCCCTGTTTCTCATCGATCACAGAAGTCCTGCAAGGGCGCTTTGACCCGTTGCAGTAGTGGGACTAACTACACTCGGCACCTCCTGCTTAACCTGCAAAGAGCCTCTTCGGAAGTGTTCCCGGACCGCCCAGTGAACTGACCAGCCCACCTCATATGGGTCCTTTGCCTTGGAACCGCCGCCCTCTTGAGTTTCGACTTGAGACTCTGGGAACCGTAAGTTCTTGCTAGAAGGCACTCTCCTGCCGAGTTTCATACACCTAGCATTCCTAGTTCTGGAATTAGGAGAGTCTGCCTGAACCCGAGCTTATGTGGTACCCGTATCACCCCGCTGTGGTGATGAGCTTCGTGGGTGCCTTGCTGCTCTGCCCCCCTGTGCCCTAAAATGAGTTGCAATGGAACTGGCCCGATCCCTTCCCCGGAAGCAGAGAAATTGCCACTGTACCACCATGGACAGAGGTCCCGGAACGCAGCCCCTGAAAACTGGAGGGACGTGCAACTGCTTGACTCGAACCTGCAAGCAAACTGGACTTGACTGGTGAAGTTTGGTCTGAGTACCTCGTGGGTCGGTGAGTACCCATAGACCTTTACACATGAGTGTCCCCCAAGGGCCACTCTACTTTGTTAGGGTAGCCTGTGCTACCGTCCTATTCCCGATTCCTGGACACATACTTTTGAACCCACAGCACCACACTTCGTAGAGATTGGACTGCTTATTATTTAGGGTTTGAGTTGTTGAAGGACTGCCTAAAGTATATTTGCACTGTCTGACCCCCTACTGTTTCAGGTTGTGGATCTCTACTTGTTACTTACTTTATACTAACTGTTACTGTATATATGTTTCCTAGTGTAGTGTTGTGTTAAAATTGTTAATATTTCTGTGGTTTCATCTTGAGTTAAAAGGCCTTTAATAAATGTATGTGTATTTTTGATATATGCACTTGAATAAAACATAATGATTTTTGTATGCAATTAGTCAATTTGTATTATTTTGACATAGACGTCTAGCGT
This sequence comes from Ambystoma mexicanum, assembly GCF_040938575.1. Taxonomy (NCBI): domain Eukaryota; kingdom Metazoa; phylum Chordata; class Amphibia; order Caudata; family Ambystomatidae; genus Ambystoma; species Ambystoma mexicanum. The sequence goes on from NC_090935.1 coordinate 1,437,112,522, forward strand.
TAAAATAATGAGAAGCAATGGACTTACTGTCTCCGTCTCAAGTGTTCCAAGCACCTTACGTAGTAGGCACTCATGCTTTCTCATACAATTTTCAAAGTTATGATTTCTCTGTTGATTATTGGTAGGGACTAAGCTGTTACCAGCAGGGAGTAAACCAGATACACATTTCAGTATCAGTTCTGAAAAATGATTAAGAATAAATCAGGGTGAGTCTAATATTTTCCAAAGATGTTTTCAAGAAATACTCTTGTACTCTAGAATGTATGCACTGAATATTAGGATAGGACCACGTAATTCTATTTCTACTATTCTTTACCCCAATAGTACTGACCTGAATTGTTTTACAAGGAACCCCTACATTAATTATTAAAGTAAGTGGATGATAGTCATAATTAAAAGCCTTATTAGTAACCGGCGAGAGTCAAGCAGAATGCAACACGCATTCTGATTGGCTCTCGCCGGGTCCTTACACGGCCAAGAAACCTTTGATTCTCGGCTGGGATTCCAGCCGCCTTGTCCTCGGCGGCGGGCGTGGCAGCCCCTCAGCCAATGAGAGCCGGGGACTCGTGTAAGGCATTTTTAAAAAATAAATTCCCTTTCCTCCCTCTTCCCTCCTCCCCCCACTTACCTTCTTGTTCCTGCTTCCCCAGCGAGGGATGAGGGAAGCCTCCAGCCGTGTGGAGACTCGGAGCCGGGCCACCCCGCTCCACGCCTCCACACGGCTGGAGGCTTCCCTCGTCCCTCGCCAGGACGCAGGTATGCTTTTTTTTTTCTTTTTTTACCTTTTTTTTTAATCCCCTCCCCACTCACGCCCTCCCAACCCCACTTACCTTCTTTCTAATGGCTGCCATGGAAAGGGAAAATGGACTCTGTTTTCCCTTTCCATGGCGGCCATTTTCTTGGTTGTTTCTTTTTTTTTTATGTCCTGAAACGCCACTGAATGCCAAAGATGCGGTCATGCACATAATGCGGGCCGGGGTACTAATAGCAATATGACCCTCGCGGCAGGGGCATTACCGACTCAGGTAATGCCCCGGGGCCTTCGTTAAGGCTCTCGCTTAGCTTGGGCCTATAACTATGGGCCCCAGGGCATTACCTGAGTCGGTAATGCCCCCGCCGCTCTGGTCATATTGCTTAAGAAAAATGAAATCACCCCCTAACTAAACCAAGGATATTGAAACAAAAATATAATCCAGATTATAACAAAAATGAGACAACTGCTAAGAGCCTCGTATAGCCCCTCTAGTTCTCGTATTTAACATCACAAGGTTCCACACATCTAAGAACATCTTTCATGTTATTCATTTGAGGAAATAGGCTTCAAGTCAGAAAGTTTGATGGCGGCCTCATACGTAGAACACTTCCTTAAAGCGTCAGGAAATCTAGCATTTGAATCCCCCAAAGTATCACTTAAAATGAAACCACCTGATATACTATTGTTATAAAAATATTACCCACAACTGCACAATTAATCTGACTTCTCACCAAATCAGGAGTTCTATAGCGAGTCATTAACAACCAAAGTTTTTTATACCATGCTAATGTCATATCCAGAATATCCCTACACTGCATAGGCAAAACTGCCACCCTAGTCAATAAAGAATTGCACATTTAAGCTACAAGCAACCTACCTGAAGGATGTCCCCTGACGCATTTCAGAGTTGTATTGAAATAACACATACCATTAATACATTACACCATTGCCAACCAGAAACAGGCTTCTTATAAGCAAATTATGTTATGATTCCTTAAACGGGCTGATGATGCACAGTTATTTTGAAGACACTTTTATACCAAGAAACCAAAGAAAGATCTCTCTTTTTATTTTCAGGACCTAAAATGACAAGCAGCAGGCAGACAAGTAGGTAAGCAAGTCTAGTCTGTTTCAGTTCTTGCTCTCAGGGCTGTGTCAACACTTTCAAAGTTTAATGCTTTTTGATGTTGGCTCCCAGAGTCACAATTTACCTTAAAATTCTTCAAATCCTTCAGAACGCCGTTTGAAGAGTTGTATTGTGAGAGTGTTCATTTTTGAAGTGCTTCCTTTTTGTTTTGTGTCACATGAAATAGTTGTTGCACGCTTGTCCACTCAACCTCATCTGCCCAGCGTACAGTTCTCAATAATATATTTTAGAATTGCGCCAATGTTGTGTTCAGAAATCTTTAGTACAAATTGTATAGTTGTCTTCAAATGGAATTACTCATTAGAAAACATTATAAGGATTAGATTATTAATCATACATTATAAGGATTAGATTATTAATCATACATTGTCATACATTGTCCAAGTCATAATAAATAGACACAATGTGAAAGGTTCATTTTGGTTTGATAGATGTTCTTAAAATTAATGTCTTTTTAAAAATTGGAATCCACAATAAAAAAGTATTTTCAGTGGTATTGAGGGTGTCCTCAATTTTCCGTCCTCATATTAAATTGAAATCTGTATCCATATTTAAATGTTTGTGTTCCCCTTTTGTGTATCCTCTTATAATTTTATGTCCTTTATAATCTTCAATTGTATATCCTCCCTATCTTCCATATGTGTTTCACCACTCCCTTGTGGCTCACCAGGAGGAAATGTGACAATTTTAGTGATTGCTATTTAGCAGAAAAGTAAACACTTAAGTGAACAAAAAGAGGAGAAACCATAGCTGAGATTGAGTAGGTTCTCGGGTTAGGTGTATCAGTCCACTAAACTTTATCGAAGATTGCAACTATGATATCGTCCTTTATGTTATGTTGCTGCAAAATTTCATATTTGCTTAAAATTAGAAGCAAATTGCCTGTATATATGAATCACAAAAAATCCATAATTTAATTATTGCAACTAGATAATGATTAGAATCTTAAAAGATGACTAAACCACTATTTAAATAATATTACGATGATCATTATTCATGCACCTATGTTTGAGTTCTCACCAATAAATGGCTGATTTCCTAATATACATATGAACGAGCAAAATGATTCATGCTTTCCACCAAAAAAGAAACTTACAAACTTAAATATGCCATTACAAAATGAAAATATAAGTTTGTTTTTAATTGTGATCAGTTTAAAATGAAAACCTTACACAATTTATACAGAATAGATCATATAAAACAAGATAACTAGTATTACATATAGAACATACCAGTTAATTAAATCTTGTTTCATATATTCACATAATAAATTGATTCATTTCATTTCATTTTATTAGATATACATCTAGCCGAGTAGGCTTTGTATAACACAAAACAAACATTTACAAAAGAGCAATGAAATCACATACATTATCTTGCATAAAATACGTATCACATACCTAAAATACATTATGGTAAACATCTAAAAATAGCCACGATATTTATATAAAACACTACTAAAAATATATTAAATTAATGTCATTGCCTCTCATAAAATTCATCCATAAATCAGAAATATCATTCATATCAATTGCATTGTTAAAAGATTTAAAATACTTGGTTCTGAGCTTGGTTAAGCTTTCACATGACATAATCAAGTGGTGTAGAGCCTCAGATACATTATTGCCACATAGGCAACAGTTCCTGTTTTCCTGGACAATTCTTAGTCTATCACCATAAGTCTCCAATGCTTCAGACATATAAAATTTCATTAATAAGTATGTATGGAAGGTATTGATTCTTGGTTATGCTAATATATACATTGGACGCTTAATTCTAGTAGATATTTCCTCAATATACGTACCGCACTGTGCTTTCGATGCAATGGTGATAATACTTTGTTCATCTCCTAAGACATACAGTTTCTGTTTTAGCCACCTTTTCAAAACTATTGGGGCTGAGTTTCCTGGTTTACTCCCCATTGCCCATTTACTATGTAATCTTTGCACAGTGCCCATAGTGCCAATTAATACACTGCCTTCTAAGCTTACAAACGCTTTCACATATGGGACTATGATCGTATCAGTTTGCAGGGTGCACACTTTTTCGTAAAACATTACACATTGACATATATATGCGTACCATATTCGTTTAATATCAAACTCAAGGTAAAGGTATTCGACACTTAGCATTGTGGTAAACGCAATAATTTCCTTAGTAATTTGCCTTCAAATGTCACTAATTGTTTTTCATATTTATGTCCCCATACCTCCACAGCATACAATAACATGGACCTAACCTTTGCCATATAAATGGTTATTACTGCCGATGGAGAGTATCCATTATTTCTCCCTATGTACGTACTTAAGGCATTTGCTGTTACAAGAAATCGTTTTTTCAAAGTAGACCATTGATTTACCCAGTCTTAACTTTTCATCGATAATGATACTTTCTTTGAGTCCAACTTCCATATGTATTTCCTTGGTTTGGATTGTTTACAGAATACCATAAGCTTACTTTTATCAATGTTTATGGACATCCCATTAGCAGTGGAGTATGGGGCCTGAGAGTCAAGCATGCACTGAAGACCTGCCGGAGTATAATCTAGTAATAGCAGATGAAGGTCATCTGCGTATGCTAGCCAACCAATGGTCACACCATTAATTTTCACCGGGTATGCTTCAGGTAAATCAAATACTGTTTTCATGTCTGATAAGTATAAATTAAAAAGAATAGCAGCAATCACACAGCCTTGTTTTACCCCACAATAAGTCGCCATCAGGTGAGAAGGTCTTCCAGCTGCATTCAGTCTTATACGCACAGATTTATCTGTATGGAGTAGAATCAACATTCTCAGTAAGCCTTGAGGAATACCCCAAGAATTTAGTTTCTGCCATAGTCCATTACATAAGATAGTATCAAAAGTCGATGTACGCACAATATACATCAATATTCCGCTTACCCCATGAATGCTCCACTGCAGTTGTTAGCAAAAATACATTATGGCTTGTACTGGATTTATCCCTAAATCCTATTTGGTTCAATGGAAATATTTTTGTCTCAGTAATCCAAGCGTTTAGTTCACAAAGCAATACCCTAGTGAAAATCTTTGAGGAAACATCAAGCATCGCTAACATACGGAAATTTTCCAGCTTGTCCCATGCCCCTTTCTTATGTATTGTAAGTATGTGACTCGTTTTCCATGAGCGGGGAATCACATCTAGTTTGCCAATTTGCTTAAATAATAGCAATAGTGCAGCACCCCATAGATCAGGATGTTTTTTGATCACAGAATTGCAAACACCATCAGGGCCTGTGGCACGTGAGTCCTTCAGTTTTTCAATAATCATAACAATATCTAGTTCGTTAGCCTTACAACCCCAAAGTACATTTGGGATAGGAAGAATATTGTCAGACAGTTCGCACTTACCCAAGGTCTCATTAATATATTTTCCCCACATTTCCTCAGTAATACAATTAATTGACAAGTCACGTTTTTTTATTTTTACTGAGCAAATGCCATATACCTTGATTGTTATTAGTTAAGGTCAACATCACTATTTGTTTCCATTGTATAGTCTCACATTCCCTTTTATGTGTTTTTATAATTCCTTTTAAGATTTTTAATGTGGCATGCAACAGCGTGCACTGATAATGACATATCATTTCTATGCAACGTACACCGAATTTCATTGCAAAGGTTCTTTTTAGCATCTTTTATCATTTGATCATTGCCGTGTCTATGAGGTAACACAAGATTTGAGCATTCGTCTACAGATTTGTAGGTTCTATTCTCAGCTACTTGTTTTTTAATATCCTGCATAAGCTGAGAGAAATTAGACATTTTGCCCTCATTAGTGTAAACCATCCCATTTCGGTCATAGTCTTGACCCTTTGCCCATTGGCCAGGCAGAACAAAAGAGAAGCATAAGGGTAGATGGTGGATCTCTTCTCTCCCAACAATGTCCATGTCTCTTATATACTAGAACAATAGAAGGTAAGATGCTTAATTGTTTCCATAGATTCAGTTCTACGAACCCTAAAGTCTCTTGTTTCCTTTGCCAGGCCCAATCTGGGCCCCAAACACTGCATTCTGGGCACCTGATTAAACTTAAATCTAAACTGGCCCTATCACAGGGAAACAAGTGAAAGTGAAAGTGAAAGATATCTTGAGAGAGAATCTTGCCTTCTAAAGAATTTAGAGTATTCCAAATAAAGAGAATAATTCTTCAGGTTCTCTAATGAAAATCTCCAGTCCCTCTCAAAGAGTTTTTTTCCACTTGGCAAGGTAATTAATACATTCCCTCGCTTTAGAATCTATTTCAAACAAAAGAGAGTTTTGTGATTTAGCAAAATCTGCCAGTGAAATGACAGATTTACATCTAACAGATTAAGAGATTAACATCATACAACCAAGGAATTAGTTGGAGGATTTATTAATTTGGCATAGAAAGTTTATTGTTTCCATTGGACTCTGCATTCTACGGATGTTAAGCCCCACTCATGTCTAAAAAGTATTTCGGCAGAGTTTTGCTAACTACACTTTTTACGCGTAAATTACAGGGACAAATATTAGGAGTGAGTAAAGTGTAAGTTATGCAAAATATTAGTGTTTACTAAGTTGGACATAGCAATCAGGCAGAACTTAAACGTTGCACAAAATCCAGCAGAATCGACGGAAACAATGCCACCGCGAGTAAACTCAGAAACAGAATAACAATTCCACCACATTCAACTCTCAAAAGGAACCAACACTGTTGACACCCATCCCTTATGTTACTGCGCACAAACATACAATTTCACACATCATGCACCACATTTAAACCATCACTCTCATGGTGTAAGTTACACCACTACACATAGAGTCCCTCAGCAGCACAGTTTCTTAGCAACTAACTTACACCCTAAGGGTGTGACAATCGTGAGACACACACACATACACAGTGTAAGATAGAAGAGACTCCAGGACTCAGCGGCATCAAAAATGTGTGTATGTTTAATTATATCACATATTCACACTTCTTGAACAAAAGCCCATAAACGATAACATGTTTCGGCTCTGCTGAGCCTTTTTCAAATCTGGCTACATACAATTTCACAGCAAAACATCAAAAGTGTGTTACATAGGTTAGCAAAATTATGTGTGATTTCAATACAAACATAATATCAGTATATAACCAATTATGAAATCATATTGCGCAGGCATTATTCCATCATGCCGCAATACGCGTATACACATCAAAATAAAAATAAAATGATAAGATGACAGAAAAACAAGGATTGGTGAGAGGGAGGATTCAAGGACGTGGAGAAAAACACATTATGTATGCACATTATTCCAAAGTCAAAGACATAGAAAGACAGAACAGAGGGGAGAAAAAATTGAAAACATAATCAATAAGTTGGTTCAAGGGTAATTGGTCCATAACGGTCAACTGACCGAGATATATTATCCCAATGGGGGATATTTCGAGCAGGTATGCTTACCCTTAATGGCTTGTAATAAATCCATAGGACTGTTGTCCCTGTAGTAATAACTGGGTATAATCCCCAATAGGAAGTCTGAAATCAAGTTAATATAGGATCAGATCTCTAGTGATAAGGAATTCAACTTGTTTCTTATTCCAAAAGTGTCCATGCACTGTAACTAAAAACCCTCATCAAGTGCGTTAGGCTAGGTAGAAACCCCAACACCAAGCTAATATAGTGTTAAATCACACATCGAATCCTAAAACCATGTTAAATTACATGTTAATAACAACCAACATTATTACCATACTACGCTCTACCTAGACCGTTGGATGCAAGCGGTCCATCGAGAGTTGCTCACGCTTACCTGATTCCTACGGACTGAAAAATAACACGCGTCAGCAGAGATACTGCGCCGTCTGCGTCCACCATTTTGATAACTAAGTTGTACACAGTAGCCATGGCAATGTGTGAAGCGTCACCATGGCGATCCGTGTCTGACGGCACGTTACGAAACATCCGCCGTGATTCAAGCAATTATGACTGCCATCGTGTGTTCGAAGGCCGCCATTGCTAAATGGTTCTTACGCCCATAAGACATGCCTAACTACCTTACAGGTCTCTTCGAAATTCTGCTTTGACAATCAGTTTTTAACAAAAATTAAGAATTAGCTTTTCCCGGAGGAATTCTAGTGTGTAAGTACATAAAATTCCCGTTGAATTAAAGTTTTAATACATGCTCTCACCCAATAATGACATGTCACAAGACTAGCAAGTATCCTTTGGTAATATCTAAGTGTAAATACTTTACAATGAGACTACTACTAATTGCACCCATTAAGTTGCACTTCCGACAAACGAAAAACCTCTCTAAAAGTGAGCGGTACTACAGGTACTGTAGGGACTATGTTACAATGGGCTAACGCTACAAGAATGACACCATTTCACTGTCACTGTTGAGACCTGTGACAGTCGTATTGAAATAACAGATTGCTCGTGCTTCAGCTTGTCTTAGAGCTTTTAACCAATCCCCACCCTTTTGTTCAGAGTCACTTGTTGTAGACCAATACATTTGATTTCGGATTTGTTATGCAGCTGATGTAGCTGCTGCCAATGATCGGCTAGTGGGATCGATGGGTCCTGGCTACCTATTTTCACCAGATGCTCACGTATTCTGATTCTCAAATCTCTCTTCGTGCTCCCTATATACAATTTCTTGCATACACAAGCAATACTGTAAACAACAAATTTAGTCTTACAATTTATCCCTTGTTTGATTTACCAATGCTTGCCGTTAATGTCTTCGAATTCAGTAGTTTGCTCATATGCATATTTACATTGTGGGCAAGTACCACATTTTCTGAAACCAAATTCTTTTTTGTTTAACCATGTACCTCGGTTGTCCCTTGCTGCGTCCGGCAGAAGGGATGGACTGAGAATAGACTTAAGTGTACTGGCTCTTTTATACGTTAAACGTGGGTGGGTTCTCACAGTTTCTTTCAGCTCCAGGCTCTGCAGATTTGCCGTAAAACAAAATCAAGAAAACAAAAGCAAATGTCTCTTGGTTTTGAATACCACAATGTCCTTGTTAAGTAATCTACATATTGTCCAGTCTATCCGTTCTCTGGGGATGTGTACTTGTAACCTGAGTAGGTCAATAGTAACAAGGAAACCAACAAAGTTCACTCTCTGTGACTTTGGGATTGGTCCAACCTGTAGCCTTAAAAGGGCTCTGAGACTGCTCAGCTCTGCGGTATCGTTTTCTTCTGTCACCCTCTTCAGGTATATCTGTTTCCTCAGCCCTGGGATGACTATGGTTTGCTTCACAGCTATGTAATATGCCCCAGTAGGGTTTTAAGTTGCCCCTACTGGGCTACAGGATAGGTTTATTTAATGCAGCTCTTTACTCCCCTCGCAGGGTCTTCCCTTTCTTTTCCCTCAGGTGGGCTATGGACTTGCTCAGCCCAAATAATTACAGTTCTCTCATCCCCTCGCAGGATCTTTACTTTCGCAGCCCCTGTTGGGCTATATACTTGGTTAGCTCTATTCAATGCAGCTCTTTACCCATTTGTTGGGTCTTAACTTTTTCCGCCCCATTTGGGTTATGTGCTTGCTCTGCCGGATTACTACAGTTCTCTTAACCCTTGCTTGTTTTCTCTGGCCAGTATGGGCTATTGGCTCATTCCTCCTGCATTACTATATTTTCTCAGCCCCTTGCTGGGTCTTTACTTTCTCTGCCCCCAGTGGGCTATGGTGTTGCTCAGCCCGGATTACAGTTCTCTTATCTCCTCGCAGGATCTTTACTTTCTCAGCCACTGTTGGGCTATAGGCTTGGTTAGCCCTATTCAATGCAGCTCTCATACCCCCTCATGGGGTCTTCACTTTCTCCATCTGAGGTGGGCCCAGGGCTTGCTCTTCCTGGATTACTACAGATCCCTCACCCCCTTGCTGGGTCTTCATTTTCTCTGTACTGGTGGAATACAGTTCTCTCAGCCCCATGCAGGGTCTTCACTTTCTCAGTCCCCTTTGGGCTGTGGGCTCACTCAGCCTCACCGCTCTCCAACCACTCTCCCTTTGTACCTTCTCTCTAGCGGCTGTTGTCGGCGCCGGGCTCTTCAGGTTTTGCGCCTTGGAGTCCTGCGGTCAGCTCTGCAGCTCTTCTTCCTCCCATTTGGGACTTTGGAATCCGAGCGACAGGACATCAGTTATTCTGCTTGGTGGCACGCTTCCTGCCTCAGCGGCCCCTTCCTAGTTAGGGCCTCCGCCTTTGGCAAAGCAGCTGAGTTCTTTGCGGCGTCTACGCTCTCTGCCGACCATGTTCTCTTCATATCTCTCCATCCTTCATTGGGGGAACCGCCTCCCATCTCTGCATCTCAGCTCAGGCTGGCGTTTCATATTCTACGGTGGTGGTTGTAATGTCTTCTGGCTGGTCTCTCACTGGTCCCAAGTTCCTGCTGGAGAGGAGGGGAGAATTCCATTGGTGAGCAGTTTCTCCAGGAAGCGAAATCAAGTACAGATCAGTAACCCAGGCATCCACTTATATTCTTATCAGCTTCACGTCCCATATAACCAACACACATTGGGGGTTTGGTACAGGTAGGTGGGATACAACCCTGACTTGGGGGTTTGGTACAGAGAGGTGGGATACAACCCTGACTTGGGGGTTTGGTACAGAGAGGTGGGATAGTACCCCGACTTGGGCATTACTTGGGATAGATAGAACCCTGACTTGTAACCTTCCCCCCATGCACCGTGGGAAGGTTACAACCCCCGTGGGATCCAGTGGTGTAACACAAGCTCTGGGGGCCCCCTGCAAGCCATACTGAGGGGGCCCCCCAACTCGACAACAAATCACGAGTCGCACCACACTTTGGGCCGCCCTAGATTACCACGCTTGCGCAATACGCACAAACATGTTGCTGAAGGGGTATGCCACACACTGCACTAGGAGAAAGATATAAATATGTGTTTTAATGCAATATACAGCACACTTTCTGAGAAAATTTGACTAAAAAGCCACAGTGTTTGCTATTGTTGTGTAGGGAACCAGCAATCCAAAACATGCAAATCACCAACAGTGCACATGAACATTAATGCTTTGCTATTAAAAATGTGATGCCACAATAAAAACATGTCCAACTGGCTGCACAATGTAGACCAGTGTAGACACATAATAACATTACAGTAACATTTTGAAAAACGTAGACTGGTTGCACAAAAATGCCAGTCGAAGCAATAAGACTCAACAAGAACACAGCACACATTCAAGCCTGCGTCTCTACGGCCTCTAACAACACAGCCAAACTCTTTAAAATCTGCAAAGAACTGGCCAATCCTGTTGCGGTTTCTACCTCTCCTGTTCCCTCAACAGGCCCTCTGTACGGCTTTGGCCTCTCGCTTCTCCGCTAAAGCTTAGGGCATCCTGTCCACTATCTCCTCTCCCTCTTCCTCTCTCGGCCCCCTTTGGCCATCTCTCCCTCTCCTCCTCCTTTCTCCTCTTTCTCTCTAACACCTGACAAGGTTTCTAGACAAGTCCCATCCATGAAGTGTCGTCGAAACAGGTGCTCGCCTGCTCCTCCAGAACCATCAAGGACCACATTGACACGATCCAGCCTTTTCCGATTTCTGTAATCATTCTTTTGGCACTGGAACTTCCCCTCTCAAAAATTCCTGGAAAAGCTGGCCAACTGCCAACTTACACTCCACACTGAATCTGTTGGTTGTCTCCATGACCATCAGTCTGGCTTAAGAGCTGCCAGAGGCACAGAAACTGCTTTCCTGAACACCTGTGAAGATCTGATCTCTAACCTTGATTCCAGCATTCCTTCTGTCCTCATCATCATGGAACTTTCCTCTGCTTTCGGAATGGTCAACCACGGCATCCTGATCAATTGACTTTGTGAGAACCTGGGCATCATGGATCAGGCCCTGGAGTGGCTGACCTCCTTCCTCATGGACCGTTCACATCGCCACCTCTCTCTACATGTGGCATTCTCCAGGGCTCTGTCCTCTCACCCTGGTTTTTCAACCTCTACTTGGCTCCTTTAACCCACCTGATCTCTACCTTCTCCTCTAACTTACAGTGTTGTGCGGATGACACTCCGCTTTCGTTCAGGCTCCCTTCAGCCTACTCTCCTTTCTCGCTCATTCCTGGTGTCATCTTCAACTCCACTATCTCTTTCTCTCCTCACATCTTGGACATCGCCAAGAAATCCCACTACCAGCTGCACCTCCTCAAAGGGACTCTTCCATTTCTCACTTTCCCCCAGAAGCTCACTGTCTCCAGAGCTCTGGATCTCTCTAGGCTGGACTACTGCAACAGCCACTTTCTCAGTCTGCCTTCCTCTACTCTGCACCCTCTGCAACTAATCCAGAACAGGACTGCGAGACTTATCCTTGGCCTCAAGCCCAGGGACTGTATCTCTCCAGCCATGAAATCTCTCCACTGGCCCTCGGTGGCTGCAAGGATCAAGTTCAAGACCCTTTTCATTGTCCACAAGGCTTTCTGGTGCTGGTATCTGCACTACATCCAACGCTATCATCCAAAATACCTTCCTTCTCGAGCCCTATGGGTTAGATACTTCTCCAGGCAGAGAGTGGGGGGGGGGGTAGATCCTTCTCCCCTGCAGGTGCCTCCCTCTGAAATGGCCTCCCTGACGCTCCCAAACTTGAGCCGGACCACCTGAAGATCTGGAAGCAGCTCAAAACGTTCCTCTTCTCCTCTGCTTTCTCTCTCTCCCTCCCCTGCTGACCTACCTGTCCTCTGTACCAACTGGTTCCTTGGCTACCCTCTGTCTCACTGAGTCCAGGCTCTTCTTGATCAGTCACCCTTGCACTGCCTCCAGGCCTACCACACAGTTAGGGGCTGTAATAGTAACCCTACAGTCCCTTGTTCTCCTTGCACTACCCAGAGCCGCGCTGCCCTGGCGGCACTTACTCAGTGCATTGCTGCCCTGTTTTCCCCTCCCCTCTCCCTTACACTTCCCCCCTCCCTTTCCCCTTGCACTTCTCGTTCTCGATCTGAATGACACAAGTCTTAGTAAGATCATTTGTCTTGTCCTCCCTCAGTTTTCCTTCTCTTGTCTTGTCGTGACTAGAAACACTTGTGTACAGGTGCTTTATATATGACTTATCATATCATAACATATCATTTTATCACAGATGCCCAGAAAAATATACAGTGCCACAGTAAGAAACGGCTAGACTGGCAGAACCCAAATGCCAGTCTAGCCAGGTAATTACACTTAGCAGGACTGCTTTATCAGAAATGCCCAGTTAAAAAAGTCATACCAAACTAGGAATGACTAGACTGGCTGCACCAAAATGCCTCTCTAGACACTAATACCACATATCATGCCTGCTTAGCATGGACATGGACGACCATTATGATTTATTGCACAACCCTACACCCACCCCACACATCTCTTCTCCCTGCCATCCCCTACCCCAACCTCCAAAATCAGCTCATTGGCCCAAAATGACCTCCATGTCCCTCTTCCATGTCCCAGTGCTTACTTATGAGGCTCCTTGCCTCACTGGTAAGTACTGGAGGAAGAGTGGGACTAGGAGTAATGAAGATTACAGGTAGCTAAATCAGGCATTACCTTCATGTACCTCTACCTTATCCCAGTACTTGTGTATGAGGCATAGTGCCTCATACACAAGTACTGCCTCATACACAAGTACTGGGATGAGGAAGAATAGGGCTAGGTGTAAAGAAGATTACCAATAATTAATCAAGGCATTAAACACAAGTAGTGGTGGAACACCATTGAGCTGACCGGGCTTCAGCACTCCCCCCCCACTGAAATTGTGGGCTATGTTGACTTGACCTGGCTGACCTTCAGAGCAGTTGCCGGAAAGAAAAGGACACAGATGTTAAACAGCAGCTGGGTTTTGCCATTAACAAGGGCCCATCCCAGCAATTACTAATGTAAATCATTTCACTGTTAGTACCTGCATTCAAATGCCACATTTTGTAAGCAATTGAAATTGTGATGTGGGTTTAGTACTTGCATGCCAGGGGAGTGATTGGAAGGGTAGAGCGGAAACAGGAGACCAGTCATTCTCACAGCAGCCCGTAAATGGGTGCTTTCAGACCTCTAGGAGAGAGTTAACTGCTTGTAACATTGAAGCTGCACTAGAATAGTCTCATTAAAATGCGTAAAGAAGTTAGATGCCCCCACACAAATAAGTTTGCTCCTCCCCACCACACGTGAAGTTAGCACCTCTCCCAACATTTGAAAAGTTAGCCCTCCTGAAATGTAGGTTTTGTTGCGCCCCTGAACACAAGCACACACACCATTCACCATATATACACCCGCACACCCAGCCATCCATGTATTTAAGTGTGCACCCTTTCACCATACAGGCACACCCAGGCACCCACCCATACATTTAAGTGTGCACCCATTCACAATACAGGCACACCCAGGCAGCCACCCACACATTTAAGTGTGCATCCTTTCACCGTACACACACACCCAGCCACCCATACATTTGTGTGCACCCTTTCACCATAGACTCACACAGGCTGTCACCTATACATTTAAATGTGGACATTTTCACCATACAGGCACACCCAGGCAGCCACCCACACATTTAAGTGTGCATCCTTTCACCGTACAGGCACACCCAGCCACCCATACATTTGTGTGCACCCTTTCACCATACACTCACACAGGCTGTCACCTATACATTTAAATGTGGACATTTTCACCATACAGGCACACCCAGGCAGCCACCCACACATTTAAGTGTGCATCCTTACACCGTACACGCACACCCAGCCACCCATGCATTTGTGTGCACCCTTTCACCATACCCTCACACAGACAGTCACCTATACACTTATGTGTGGACATTTTCACCATACAGGCACACTGAGGCAGCCACCCATACATTTCAGTGTGCATGCTTTCACCATACACTCACACACGCACACGTCATGGGTTGAGGGGAGCCATAATACTTCAAAAATACATTGGGCCTCATTAGGACCCTGGCGGTGATGGTATAAACGGTGCCGGTAAGGCACCGGCACCGTTCATACCGTCCCACCGCATTACTAGTTCTGCTCGCGGGTTCCTGACAGCTCGCCAGACCTTACCTGGCGGGCTGTGCGGCACCCGCGAGCATAACTTGTAATTGCGCCGGCACCATTATCAACGGTGCCGGCGCAACCATGCTCCCCACCCCCATTCTGCCCTACTGGGCAGAATGGGGATTGGGAGCCCAACAATACCTCCACCCGCGAATGGGCAATTACCGGCCCATTCATCTTGTAATGGGCCGGTTATTGCCCAATCACGGGAGGTGGTGCCGGTGGCGAGCATGGCGGTAGCCGTGTCTGCCATACAGGCACGGCTACCGCCATGCTCGTAATGAGGCCCATTGTTTCTTTTTGAAGTCACTCTTACTTCATAGAGAAAATATTTCCGTTAAGGACTGAAACATAATGGAAATAATTTCTTTATGAAGGCAGAGTGACTTCAAAAATAAACTATTTATTTTTGAAGTCATAGGGCTTCCCCCAACCCATGACATGGAGGCCTCCAGCCTAGGGTCTTCTTGTCATGGGGTGGGGGTAGCTACTGGACTTTTTGTATTCACTCTGCCTTCATAAAGAAATTATTTCTGTTACAGAAATAATTTCTATAGAAATGCAGAGTGAATTCAAAAAGAAAATGTAAAAAAAAGAAAATATATAAGTATATTTTTTTTACTCCAAGTGGGGCTGGGGCCCCCTTCCAGAACATGTGGTCGCGGGGGCCCCTGTTATGCCAGTGGTGGGATCCTTCTTGCCTGACCCCTAGGGAGGGTATTGCATACTGGGCTTGCCCCCTTAGTCCCAAACGGGGTGGCTCCCCCTTGGGAAAAGGGGACGAAGTCCCTGGATTCATCACAGTATGCAACATGATGGCGTACCATCCGGCAACTCTACAATCCAACTCATGTTACACAATGTAGGACAACCAGGCAATAAACTGTCAACAATATGAACAACACAGACATCACAAGCATATCACATCCCAGTCACAGGCACCATTAAACATATGTAAAAGCACAAATAGGCACACAAAATATACTGACATGCTCCCCAAGCAGCTGCATCAATACACCATGCCACAACTATTGGCAAACAAGGTAAACACAAGGAAACATTCAAGGGCACAAAGGACCTGTTGCCTAAACACCTGGACCCCTCATGGAAGCACCACTACACATGTGACTGGCACATCTACCCAGAAAGACAGGCCCAATTCATTCAGCATCAAACACTTCCACCCACCCCAGACCCATCCAATAAAAGCCACCACACAATTGTCCCAATGACTGTAGAGTCTGGGATAACCAGCAACATGGCGGGTCAGAAGATGTTCCGGCGCAAGCTCATTTTCACCAAGCAGGTGATGCAGCTCATGGTGGACTCAATCCACCAACACTGGAACACAGTGATCAAGACCACAGGAGACCACACCACCCAGAGCCAGCTGGACACCCTCTGGGACATGTTCACTGACAGTATTAATGCTCTAGGTGTTCAGTCATGTTCTTTCAAGGACATCATGATAAAGGGGGACTAGAAGGCCACGAGGAGAAATCAAGCCTAGCGAAGAGGTGACACTTGCCCTCATCCCAGCGGAGGCCCGCTTGGGAAAATAAGGCATTTCGGCAAGCAAGCGTTACTGAGGTAAGGAGATCACCTTCATATCACCACACACAGATCCATGTCTGCCATCACTCTGTACCCTAGAACACTCCAGATAACTGTCACAAAGGGAACACAACAGGAACGCACACTGACCTACAACTGTGAAGTCCAAACATGATGTGGTGCCAAAGGTTATATGTTCACTATTGCAAATGTTTCCACAACATCTCATACACAAAGCACTTCACAACGTCGAATGTGAAAAGGAACAGACTATGCCATTACATTCTATCACGCATGCCGCAAAAGACTCTACCCCACCCGCAGCCAGCTCTGCCCAAAGGGACAGTGCTACCGGCGGGTGGCAGTCGGACCCGTAATAAATGACTTCCCGTGCCACAGGGCTATTCCAAGTCCAGCGGCCCAGGAAGTCAGGTGCCGGCAATTTCGTTGAACCCCATTCCCATACAGTCCGATAGTACTCTATGGGAGTGGGTACCACAGAATCACCAGCACCGTTGCTAACAGTGATGGTGCTTCTGTGACGGTCTGCCTACTGTGGCCGCTGTGCCCGGCAGCGTCAGACCTGTCGGGCACGGCAGCTCCGGCAGGAAAACCTGTAGTTTGCCAGTCCGGATACAACGGTGCCGGTAAGCTTACCTTCATTGTTGTTTCCGGAACGGCAAACTTATAATGAGGCCCATTGACTGCTGGCAATGACATGAACACAAACGCTGACATCAAGCAAACCAGCTCTCCACACAGGACTTGGATCTCCATTTGGAATGTAAAACCAGGCAACTTACACACACACATGCAGCACACAGCTGCAGTACAAGAGCAGCACCACACATGCCAAAATAGGGACAGATCACAGTACTAGTCCAAACCTCACAACACAACTGTACATGCATGAAAGCAGGACACACACGAGACAACTGCCCCTCAAAGGACATGTGCCCTGGCTGCCATGGGCTAACAACAATGCCTCCTCCCAGATGTCGACCGCAAACATGTCCCCATGTCACTCCCAGTGTACATGTGCACTGTATTGTTCACATTGGATGACACCTTCAAATAGGCTAGATTGCAGAATGCTGAGAAGGACAATCAATATCAGGAACACCACATATGCTGTTGTGCACAGATCTGCACAGGGCATCGCTCATCATTACTCACATGTGTAGACCCAACCCCGCCCACCCCCATGAACGATCACACTGGGACTGCCCTATGTATCACAGAGACAATTATAATCCAGGCAATGCAGTACCATGAATATCACCAAACCACTTGCAGGTCTCCTACCTCAACACTCAACAAAAAAAAAATGAACTGGGTCGTGGGAACCAACCCCTCCACTCCTTATTGTAAGTCAATACATTTAGAAGAATGTCTCACTTCAGTAAATATTTAAACACATTTAGAGAAATGTCTCGTCTGAGTGAACATTTAATATGGGTCACCCAGTTGCCTGTATCTATGGTGGACCAACACAGGAGACTGAACAACTGTAAGCATATAACAATAAATGACAGATTTGGTGTTATCAGAAGTGACTGCACCGGATTGTGGTTCAAAAAGAAACAACATACATACACTCTGCCATTACAGGACTGAACGGGTTACAACAATATACAACAAAAACAATACCTAGTGTTGCCATGCACAATCATAAAACAGTGTGTATATTCAGACACTGGGACTTGAAGTCATATAGCCCATAGTCAACACAGAAGTGATTCGGCCCAAGGGGGCTGGATTATAAGCCTTGCTTGTCTGGGCCTTCATCAGGATGGGAACATTTTGGAGAAAGAGTATCCTGTGTCTTCTGTCTAGGGAAAAGTGACAGAGGACCGTGTCAGGAGGGAGAGTATGGTTCCAAAAAGCAACAATGACTATTGAATTATTCCACAGGTCTTACCGTGTCAAAAGAATATGAAGCCACGTAAGAGCGATCCAGGATGTCCCATGGGCATCAGGAGTCCAAAATGGACAGCAATTGTCCTAGCGAATGTGTCCAATCTAAAGAGGAGGAGGACCGCAAAAATGAATTGATGGGGTCTGCGATGTAGGTCTGACCTGAATGTTGAGACACAAACCATGTCATCTATAGATTATTGGCACTGCTTACTTTCTAGCTCAAAATATTGGCAAACAGTTCTGAAGGGACGGTGGTCACAGTGCGTCCGTGAGATCGCACCTGTAAAAACAAAGACAACCATTATAAATAGATCTCTGCTGGTATACATGTTAGCAATCAATCTATGGAATCTGCGATGTAAGCACGACCTGAATGTTGAGACACAAGCCATGTCCTCTATAGATTGATGGAACTGCTTACCTTAAAGCTCAAATTACTGGCAACCAGTTCCGAAGGAACAGTGTGTCCAATACAGTGTGTGCGTAAGATTGTACCTGTAAAAACAAAGACAACCATTATAAATGGATCTCTGCTGGTGTACATGTTAGCAAAAGGTAAAGCTGCGTGTCCACAACAAGTGTGGACCTGGGTTGGTAAGGTGGTCCCAGAAATGGTTACCTGTGTGCTGCAGCGAGAATCTGCTAGTCAACGCCTCCGGCAGAGTCATGCCGTAACCATGGCCACCACTCTATATATATGGTGATGGCCATTTTGGAACTGCCCATGTGGCAGGCTCTGGGAAATCCAAACCAATGGGTCTGTCTTTGGTGATTTGGGGGCCAAAGGAGTCAGAAAGATAAATATCGGGCATGCCCTATGTGCCCTACAAATTGTGGGAAAATTCTGAGCGTTGTTACTATCGGTTGCCATGGTAACCGATCATGGTAATGTGTACTGGTGAAAATGTGCATAGCAGTTCCGACTGGGTCTAGTGTTAAGTTGGTGGCGTGGCACGGAAGTGCTAAAGTTGTGGTGGCCCCACGGGCTGTGCCACAGGATGAGTATTCAGAAAACCGTCGCCGAGTACGATGTACACAGGCTCAATAACACAGGAGGCGCGGGGGGGGACTTGCTGTGATTCCGCACACTCCTCGATTGAAGAGGAGTATTTTATACATTGGACAAGAGGATTCGATAAATGTTGTCACACGATGGTTCAGTAACAGTTTACATTGAATGTTGTGTGATAGTACGTGCTTAAAAATTAGGGCAATTCCAAACGAGCGCAGAATGAGTCTGACAATATATGAAGAGACAGGAATGCATAGTCATATTGATTTTTAGCAAAGCTGTTTCCTACAACCATAAAGGATCAGTTCCATAGTGGATGTCACGTTGCACAGACACAAAGTTATACACAGTTATACAAGTTGGACCAGCACCACATGTGTTGACTCAATCACAGTGCTGAAATCATTTCTCAATTTGGGACACAGAATACGCCCTAACCATCAGTTCCGAGGCTTGCTAATTAGGTTCTATACATGCATGTCTGGGTACATCATGGATATAAATGGACAGAAGTCCATGGTCAATTCGTATTAGACAGCAGGTAGTTCTGTGTAACGTGAGGAAAACATAAACGTGATAAGGTTGTTATCCCGTATAATACACGCCAAAGTTATTTGTGTCTAAAAACATGGCTCCTATGATCTAGATGACGCATTGAATCGTACCATTCACAATTCTGTGTTTATAGTACTGTAAAAGAAGAGTGCCCCCTCAGTATGTCACATACCATGTAGAATGTCCCTCTAAATTCTCTATTAAGAGCTGTGACAGAAAACCGGTTACTATCAGAACAGTAACTGTCATTACAGAAAGGTCTTCCATTCTACTGATATATTGAGTCCCTCTTTGACTGTGTTCAGCTTATGCACCCATCTCTGTTCTAGCTGGGTTAGGATCTTGTCTATATCCACTCCTCTTACGGTAGGGCTGAGTTATTGAAGTACAAACCACTTCAGGTCCAAATTGGTGTGTTGCTTCCGGGTATAATGGTCTATCAGGGGTTTGTCGGGTGTTCTGTTTTTAATACACGACCGATGTTCGGATATTCTCATTTTGATGGCTCTGATGGTTTTGCCAACATATAAAAAGCCGCACAGGCATTCAATAATGTAGATCTCTAACTTGCTGTTAAAGTTTGTGTGATCATTCAACACCCATTTGATGTCCTTGTGTTGGAAAGTCTTCCTAGGCTCAGTAAAATTGTACGTGAGACAATGTCCGCATTTGTAGTGTCATCTGACAGGAGGGAGGTCCCACAGTGTGTTGGTGGACGTTGTTGGTTCCAAGAAAGTATGCACCAATTATTGTTTCAGATTGCGTTTTTTCTTAAATGCAAAGAAAGTTTTTTGTCCCAGCTCCCCGTATGTTTCACCAGATGGCAGTGTTTTTTGACTGTCTTCTTATTTAGGTTGCTCAAAGGACTGAAGATTGTCACGCATACTAAATGGTCTAGATGGCTTTTGGGTTTTTCCCTGAGGCAAATATCTCTTGGTGTGTGGGCTGCTCTTTTTTAGCGTCCTTGATGGCTTTTATCGGGTACCCCCTTTGTATTAGTCTATTTTGCAAATCCTGTGCATGTGTCTTGAACTTGTCTTGATCAGTGCAGTTTCTTCTGAGACGTAAAAGCTGTCCATATGACAAATTATACTTCAGACCGTCAGGATGGTAACTGTCGAAGTGGAGCAAACTGTTGCGATCTGTAGATATACAGGTCCAGGAAATCAATGTTGTGGTAATCCCATTGGCTAGAAAAGGTGATGTGTTCATTGCGTTGGTTCAACCACTGATGAAAAAGTAATAGATCTTGGTGTGTGCCTTTCCATATCAGTAGCACATCGTCTATGTAGCGCTACCAGATGACAATGTTGTCTCTGTAAGGATTTTCTCCGGTGGTGATGTTATCGATTTCATACTTCGCCATGTAGAAGTTGGCGACATCGGGGGCGAAGGTCGCGCCCATGCTGACGCCTTTGGATTGCTTATACAGTTGATTCCGGAACAGGAAAAAATTCTGAAACATGGCAAGTCTTACACACTCGAGGATGAAGTTGGTAGGGGTTGAGGTAGTATCCTCTCTTAGATCGAGGAACATTCGGAGAGCTTCCAAGCCTTGTTGTTGTGGTATAGAAGTGTATAATACCTCTACGTTCATCGTGCCTAGAATATAGTCTTCTTGGATGATTATCTCATTCAGTATATGAATGGTGCTGGTGGTGTCTTTGAGTTAAGAGGCCATTTGGTGGACAAAAGGCTTAAGAAAAAAATGTAAGTACGGTAAGATGTAAAATGCTGGTGTCGGGGTGGAGTTTATTGAGAAAAATGCGTTCTTCTCCTATCCATCCCTGGTCTTCAGCATGTCTGGTTAGACTCCTAATCTCCTCTTGCAGGTGTTTTGTAGGATCGTGGCTTAATGTGGTGTAGGCTTCGATGTCACCCAAAAGACGCAGGCATTCCATGTCATAGTCCTTGATGACTGTGTCCCTGTCCTTGTCGGCTGGCTTAATAGTAATTGACTTGTTGTTCTTCAGTGATAGGAGTGCTGCTCTTTCTTCCTGTAGTAAGTTGTCTGGATAATAGTTGTTTTTACAGAGGCCTTTGGTGACCGCCTTGGTAACCAGCTTCTCAAAAGTTTTGAATTCACAAGGAATGATGTGAGGTGGAGGATAGTGGTGTCCTTGTCAGCTGGCTTAATAGTAATTGACTTGTTGTTCTTCAGTGATAGGAGTGCTGCTCTTTCTTCCTGTAGTAAGTTGTCTGGATAATAATTGTTTTTACAGAGGCCTTCGGTGACCGACTTGGTAACCAGCTTCTCAAAAGTTTTGAATTCACAAGGAATGATGTGAGGTGGAGGATAGTGGTGTTTTCACAGCGGTTCTGTCTTGGGTTGTCCGCATTGTCTTGTGCATTCTGCTGTTCGGGGAGGTAAACCTCGTATAAGTATTTGAGACGGATGTTTCTGAAAAAATGTCTCAGCTAGAGTTCTGTCTCAAAAGGTCTAGCCTTGGCAGCAGGTACAAATGACAATTCCTTCTCCAATAGTTGACGTTCTGCTTGACTGATCAAATGTTTTGATATGTTGAAGATGGTTATCCTGTCATCTGTCCTTGGTTTGAGTACCACTGGCGGGTTCTCATTTGTTGCCCTGATGGTGTGGGTCTCCTCTTGGGGTGGCCTCGTTGCCCGCCCCTTTGAAAAAAAAGGATGTTGTTGTGGTGGTACCAAATAGCCTGCAATATTGGGGTCACTACCGCTGCTTGAAGACATCCCAGAGAAGGTGACTGCCCTGTTTCTTCTATTGTAATTACCTTGACCTTGTTGTAGGTCGGTGTAATAGGTTTAACGAAGATAGGGCTACATCTTTTCTTCTTCGTAGTTTTGAAGATCCTTCTTGAACTTCCGTACCTTCCTGTCTATAGTGATGGTCTTGAACTTCTCAATTTCCAATTCTAGTTTCTCTAGTTTGCCTTTGGCATCTTGTACTGTTTGGTCTTCTAGGAATTTCTTTTCTAATTCCATCAGTTCGGATCCTTGCTTTTTACATTCTTCATCAGCGGTATAGATAATCAAAATAAGCCAGTCCCGGCTGCATATGTTTCCTACACCGCTAAAGTTTTTGGTAAATCTGGGGTCATCAGTGAACACCCTGGGAATGTTTCTGACCTGGAGGCCCTCAGGGAGGATCCCGGCCTTAAAATACTCCAGCATAAACTTGCTGTTCATCTCCATTATAATGAGTTTCTTCTTCTTTTGATTCAGTACCTCAAAACTCATCTTTGAAGAGGTTTCTGGTCAAAATACCTTCGTCATTGCTAAGGGTAGATGTTGTTCTGGAATTGTACGATCGGACCGAAAAAAAAGGTCTGACCATACAAAAAGTCCGAAAAATGCTACCACCAAATGTTCAAACACCAAAAGTTTGAACCTTTGGTGGTAGCATTGTAGGTATGTATAAAAAAAGAAAAAAAAGACAGCATCTCAAACATGGGCCCGCGCAAGCGGCGTGCAAGTTGTAGGTCTTGAACATGCAATGTGACTCATTTGACATGGATAGTAGTAGGACTCCTGGAGCAGAAGCACCATGAACGCCTTCGTGGCCTCTCTCGAAGTGCAAGAAGTGCTTGTGCCTGCCACTGGAAATCCAACCCCCCGGGGTACTGAGTGCAGATTTCACGGACCAGCTGGAAGAACGGAAGCTTTCGCATAAGGAGGCACATGCTCTTCTGATACTTCTGCATCACCTTTCGCGGCAAAATTCCTGTCCGATATCGCCTCATCCTCGTAGCTTCTCTGGAACGTTTTACTGCAGGGTTCAGGCAGTTTGTGTGTTTTTTGAAGTTGAGGATTTTGCATTGCTTTTAATGTTCCATGCAATTCTGTTGTATACTTTTATTGTCTGCTATTTGCAGTGCCATTCAGCTTTTCATTGTCTGAATTCTTATGTCTCTGTTGTTCCTGCTCATCAGTCTTTCCGCCTGCCTTTTTTGCCCCTGCAAAAATGGCTATCCATATGTTTCCACATTTTACCTCTCTCCACTGCTTCCTCCTTTCTCCCCTTCTAATCATCATTTCTAGATTCCTATGTTTTATTTTCTATGGAATGATTGTATATTGTAAGTAAAGATGTTTTTATTTTTTTTAAAAAAGACTGCGGGGGCTGCAAGGGTGTCCCCGCAACACCCCGCTCCCTATACTGTTCGTATAGCGGGGGGTTGCGGGGGTCACCCCTGCAGCTCCTGAAAAAATAAGAAAAGGACCCTGCGGCACCGGTTCCCGATCACAGAAGTGAAAGGGAACTGGCACCGCAGGGACGCAGCATGTAAAAAAGGTAAGTAGGGTTTGTTTATGCTGGGGGTGTGGGTGGGGGTGTGTTGACGGTGTGGGTGGGGGCGTGTTGGTGGGAATGTTGTAGGTGGGGGTGTGGGTATGTAGGGCTTTTGAATGTGTGTTCGCATGGGAAATGTGCAAACCTTTTGTTCCTAACAGTTTCTTGAAATAATCATCAGTGTATGAGACTATGTTGACTTTCTCCATAATATAAATAAATATGGAGATTGTTGTTCAGTGTGTAATAGTAAAGGTGAAGAGCCCACTAGGGGAATACTGTGTCCACAGCCACGGGCTGCACTAACACAATTGAAATATAAGGGCCCTATTCTAGTGTCCTCTGACAGGAGGGAGGTCCCACATTGTGTTGGTAGACGTTGTTGGTTCCAAGAAAGTATGCACCAATGATTCTTTCAGATTGCAGTTTTTCTTAAATGCAAAGAAATGTTTTTTGTCCAAGCTCCCCATATGTTTCACCAGATGCTAGTGTTTTTTGACTGTCTTCTTAATTATGTCGCTCAAAGGACTGAAGGTCGTCACACATATTAGACGGTCTACATAGCTTTTGGGTTTTTCCCTGAGGCAAATATCTCTGGATGTGTGGGCCGCACATGGTATATGATATATTGAGGGGGCATTCTTCTTTTGCAGTACTATAAACACAGAATTGTGAATGGCACAATTCAATATGTCATCTAGATCATAGGAGCGATCTTTTTAGATACATATAACTTTGGCGTGTGTTATACGGGATAACAACCTAATCACGGTTATGTTTTCCTCACGTTACACAGAACTACCTGCTGTCTAATGTGAATTGACCATAGACTTCTGTCCATTTATATCCATGAAGTACCCAGACATGCATGTCTAGAACCTAATTAGCTTGCCTCGGAACTGATGGTTAGGGCGTATTCTGTGTCCCAAATTGAGCAATGATTTCAGCACTGTGATTGAGTCAACACATGTGGTGCTGGTCCAACTTGTATAACTCTGTATAACTTTGTCTGTGCAACGTGACATCCACTGTGGAACTGCTCCTTTATGGTTGTAGGAAACAGGTTTGCTAAAAATCAATATGACTATGCATTCCTGTCTCTTCAGGTATTTTCAGACTCATTCTGCGCTCGTACTATCACACAACATTGAATGTAAACTGTTACTGATCCATTGTGTGACAACATTTATCGAATCCTCTTGTCCAATGTATAAAATACTCCTCTCCAATTGAGGCGTGTGCGGAATCAAAGCAAGTTCCCCCCGCGCCTCTTGTGTACACCGTACTCGGCAACGCTTTTCTGAATACTCGTCCCGTGGCATAGCCGTGGGGCCACCACAACTTTAGCACTTCCTTGCCATGCCACCAACTAGACCCATTCGGAACGGCTATGCACATTTTCACCAGTACGCATTCCCATGATCTGTTAC
The DNA here is from genome assembly GCF_040938575.1 of Ambystoma mexicanum. Taxonomy (NCBI): domain Eukaryota; kingdom Metazoa; phylum Chordata; class Amphibia; order Caudata; family Ambystomatidae; genus Ambystoma; species Ambystoma mexicanum. The sequence continues at coordinate 1,437,138,173 of NC_090935.1, forward strand.
CATGGCAACCGATAGTAACAACGCTCAGAATTTCCCCACAACCAATAATTATCTTTCTGACCCCTTTGGTCCCCAAATCACCAGAGACAGACCCATTGGTTTGGATTTCCCGGAGCCTGCCACGTGGGCAGTTACAAAACGGCCAACGCTATATATAGAGCAGTGGCCATTGTTACGGCATGACTCTGCCGGAGGCACTGACTAGTAGATTCTCGCTGCAGCACACAGGTAACCATTTCTGGGACCACCTTACCAACCCAGGTCCACACTTGTTGTTGACACATAAGTTTACCTTTTGCTAATATGTACACCACGAGAGATCCATTTATAATGGTTGTCTCTGTTTTTACAGGTGTGATCTCACAGACACACTGTGACGGACACACGGTTCCTTCGGAACTGCTTGCCAGTAATTTGAGCTTTAAGGTAAGCAGTTCCATCAATCTATAGATGACATGGCTTGTGTCTTGACATCCAGGTCGTACTTACATCACAGACCGCATCGATTTATTTCTAACATGTATACCAGCAGAGATCCATTTATAATGGTTGACTCTGTTTTTACAGGTACAATCTCATAGATGCACTGTGACCGCCGTCCCTTCAGAACTGTATGCCAATAATTTGAGCTAGAAGGTAAGCAGTGGCAATTATCTATAGATGACATGGTTTGTACCTCAACATTCAGGTTGGACCTACATCGCAGACCCCATCAATTCATTTTTGCGGTCCTCCTCCTCTTTAGATTGGACACATTAGCTAGGACAATTGCTGTCCATTTTGGACTCCTGATGCCCACCGGACGGCCTGGATCTCTCTTGCGTGTCTTCATATACTTTTGACACAGTAAGACCTATCTCGACCTGTAGACTTACTGTGTCATTCACATATTAATTGTGGAATAATTCAATAGTCATTGGTGCTTTACGGAACCATACTCTCCCTCCTGACACGCTCCTCTGTCTTGTTTCCCTTGACAGAACACACAGGAAACTCTTTCTCCAAAATGTTCCCATCCTGATGAAGGCCCACACAAGTAAGGCATATAATCCAGCCCCTTCGGGCCGAAACACTTCTGTGTTGACTATAGACTATATGATTTCAAGTTCCAGTGTCTGAATATACACACTGTTTTATGATTGTGCATGGTAACGCTATGGCCCTCATTACGACCCTGGCGGTAAGCGAAAAACGATGGTGGTAAATGATTACCGGCATCGTTTTCCGCTAGGTACGATCATGACCCATGACCATTAACTACGATGCCATTAGCGGCATCGTAGTTAACGCTGCCGCTAACTGCAACAAGGTCGCGCGCACGCGACCCGCCACGCCGTAAATACCGGCATGGCGCAAAGCTGCGCGGATCACGACCCAAGCGGACATGCACCTAACGCCATCACTAAGCCCGTTAAGTACCTTACCGCCATGGTGCTAATTACGCCATCGCGAACCAACCGTAAATGGCCATGTGCAGTGAATCCAGCTGCCACAGGTGCACAGAATCAGCACAGGTGGAGGCAATACAGACTCAGGAAGTACAAAAAGAGCACACCCCACCCCTTCCCACACCCAGTCACACTCCACAATGATACCAATAGGACTAGCAATGTTGGGGCTGGAGGACCTGAATGCAATGCAAGTGCTACAACAACAACAACAACAACAGGCTGCACAGAGGAGACGCAGGAGGAGAAGGAGGGCAAGGCAGGGCCAGCAAGCCCCACCAGCACAGCCAGTGGCACCACGCAGGCAGCCCACAATCCCACGCATCAGAGCTAGTCCATTCAACCTCATCGCTGAGCAGATCCACACCCTTGGACCGGGACACCATCACCGCCATCGTAGACATGACACACAACGACATCGTCAGCATGATAGAAACACCAACCGCCATCCCACCCCTACTGAAGGTAGTGTCTGTACTCCACTTCCTGGCCACAGGCACCTACCAGCACACAGTGGGGCACTTGCATGGCATTTCACAACCATTATTCTCTCGTACACTGATCCAAGTGCTCGATGCCCTCCTCAAGCACACAGACAACCACATCTCATTACCACGGACTGCCCAGGCGATAGCAAACACCAAAGTGGGTTTCCATGCACTAGCCGGCATACCTGGTTGCATTGGTGCCATCGACTGCACCCATGTGGAATTGGTGGTCCCACATGCCATGGAGGCACCGTACCGCAACCGTAAACTATTTCACTCAATCAACGTGCAAATGGCCTGTGACTCCAACAGGATCTTCACACATTGTTGTACCCGATTCCCCGGAGCAACCCATGATTCAATGGCCCTGAGGAACTCCACAATAGCACGCCACATGGAGCGACATGCAGGCCCAAGATCCTGGCTACTCGGTGAGTCTAATGTCATGACCATGGAATTGCGAAGTGGGTAGGCGAACGACGTACCAATGCATACTCCACCTGGCTGTGAGTAGCAAAGACAACGGAGCCAGATCATACCCTAATGCATCGCAAACCTCAGCTGACAGCAGTAAACCTAAGGCCTGATGTATGCAGCCCTACCATGTGAATGCACTTGCAGATGGTTGTGTTATGGTTGGGTCACACCTTCATTGAACCAATTCAGACCACAATGACTTCAACAAAATGCACCTACATGCACGTCACCAAACACCATCAACTGAAAGGCCTGTCCCCCATAACTGCGCACGAAGGAGGCACATGACCCCCCCTGCATACTTTGGTTGATGGCATGCACAACAGTCCATAAGAGCCATGAGCATATTCCTGTTGCATAGTGTGAATCAATTAGTGCATTTCAAAGTGGTCCGAAGTAACAGTTGGATGCAAGCCATGGTGGCACGTCAAGTTTTGAGTTTGATGTCATGACTGACACATACATTCTCGCCAACATACAGGTAATGCAGGCCATCCCCTGAAGAGGTGGCTATTTACACCAGTCCGGAACCCACAGAACCAGCACAAGGAGGACTTCAACCGTGCACATACACGTACCCGTGTGGTGATTGAGCAGGCATTTGGCCTATTGAAGGTATGGTTTCGGTGCCTCAGCAGGTCTGGTGGGGCACTCCTGTTCCGCCATGAGAAGGTGGCAAAGATCGTCATGGCATGTGTCATGCCACACAATATGTGCGTCAGACGAAATGTGGCCCTGCCCCCTGACGCTGAACTGCAACCACCTGACGATGAGGATGAGGAGGGTGTGGATGGGGCAGCACGTCATGGAGGCAGCGATGCACAGGAGGGGCGTGAAATGCATCAAAATATCATTGACCAATGCTTCTAGCACACACGGCTGGTGTGTGTAACATGGAGACGGCACTTGGGGCACACTGTGGACTGTACACCAATAAAGCACACATACGAAATGAGCAATGTCCACACATTTGATTTGTGCAAAAGGAAAAAGTGTATTATGAATGTGAATAGGTTTGACACACCCAATCCCCCATCCCCCTCCCCCCTGAACTCCCCAACACACCCAATCCCCCCTCCCCCCTGAACTCCCTAACACACCCAATCCCCCCTCCCCCTGAACTCCCCAACACACCCAATCCCCCCTCCCCCCTGAACTCCCCAACACACCCAATCCCCCCGCCCCCCTCCCCCCTGAACTCCCTGCAAAGGTGTGACGGTGCCAGTGATGAAGTGGGTAATGTTCCATTCGTCCACTGGGCGGCCACTATTGGCAGCCCCCTCTCCCGGCCCCTGACTGTATTCCGCAGGTTCCTGGCTGTCCTACGGACGGGGCTGGTTGCGGCAGAACTTGCAGTGGAGGAGGTACTGGGCTGCTCGGTACGCCGCGTGTCCCTTATTGTCTGTACATTCCGCTCCGCAGCTAGTTCCGCACATATGTCTTTGCTTGCGGATTGGATGGCTGCCTTGACAGTCTCAGCACATCTTTCCATGTCTGCACTGGCACCTCCACAATCAGCCACATGCTGCGTGAGTAGTGAGGACAGTTGTTGTTGCCTCGTCATTATTTGGTCCAGCGACTGTTGGAAATCTGGGGCATTGGATGTTGCAATTGCCGGGGTAATTGGGCTACTCCCCTCCTCCCCTCCTCCCACTGGGCTGGGAGTGGCTGGCCATGACTCTTCAGGGGATAGCCCCTGTGTGCCGTCTCCGTGCAGGCTACTTAGGGACAGGTGGGGGAATGAAGGTGGGCAGTGGGGGGACCTTCTGTGTCATCCTCCTCATTCCCCACATCGCTGTCAGAGCAGGCTGCGATGGCAGCAGTCTCCCCAATTGTACTGCTCCCCGCAGACACATTCCCCTCAGTGGGCAGCAGTTGTTGTGTGTCTCCTGTGGGTGGTGCCATGCTGCTTGCCTCGGGGATCATTGCTGCCCTGGGCTGTTTTGCGACAGGCAATTTTGGCTGCTGTGGTTGGTCTTTGGGTCCAGCAGAGGTGGAGGGTTGGTGTGCTCTTGCCTCTGGCCTGGCCTTCTTGGCAGGTGTGGTGCCACTCTCGTCCCTGCCGGTGTCCGATTGGGAGCCTGTGGTGGAGCAGAGGAGGGAAAGTGTTATTGATGGGTCAGCGGACATTGAGCAGGCATTGTGAAACTGCCATGAATTTGATGGATAGATGGTGCACTTTGTAGGCTGTGACATAAGGTTGTCTCCCTTTTGGGTGGGTTGAACCTGCAGGAATGTGGGTGCCTGCTGTGGAGTGTGCATGCTGCATGTGTGCAGGGTTAGGTCTTCTGCTGATGTGTTGCGTTAACCCTATAGAGCAACATTGTGATGCACATGTAAGTGGAATTCAGGGGGTTTCGCATGGCTAGATTAGAGGCACCTACCTGTGTCTCCTGATGTCGGGGCTCCTCTCTCCATTCCACCAACCCCCTCGAAGCTCTGCATGCCGATCGTCGAGGCACATATCTCCTCCCATGGCTGCATCTTAATTGGGGAGTCTGCTCCTCCGCCTGTTGCCATGCCCATGTTGCGGTTGGCCAACAGTATGCTCCTTACTCGGAGCCGGAGGTCATCCCACCTTTTGCGGCACTGTTTTGAGGTGCGTGGGGTGGTTCCTACAGCGCTGACCCGTTGTGCTACGAGTTCCCATATGGCCTTTTTGCGGGCTATGGCTAGTCTTGTCATTTCTGCGGAAAAGACGATGTCCGCCTTTTCCTGTAGCGTTTCAGCCAACATTGTTAGTTCCTCCCTGCTGAAGCGGTCCTGCCGCTGACGATCGCAGGCTTTTTTAACAACTTTTGGCATTGCGGGGATGCGTGGAGGTGGCTGTAGCTTTCTGCAAGGTCTCGGGGTCAGATGTTCAGTGGTAGTGGAGGATTACAATGGATTGTGTTTTTAAAGATGGCCGCCGTGCTCTTTCCCTTTCCGCCGCGATGACGCTACTTCCGGTTCTGCTTACTGGCGGTCACCGCTAATTACGGTGACCGCTAATTACGGTCAGTGCTAAGATCGGTGGCCGGGATGGCGGTAGTGCACCTTACGCGGCATGCCATGCCGGTAGGTGCCGTTTTGGGGGCATTTACGCCATGGCGCTGTTTACATTACCGCCGTTTACATTACCGCCATGGCGCAATGCTCGTGCCCGATGTGTCGTAATGTCCCGCTTTTTACGGCTTCGACCGAGCACGGAAACGTTAATTACGCCATGGCGGTAATGTATGTTACTTACCGCCAGGGTCGTAATGAGGGCCTATGTATTGTTTTTGGTGTATATTGTTGTAACCCCTCCGCCAGTCCTGTAACGGCAGAGGGGTATGTATGTTGTTTTTTTTCGAATCACAATCCGAGGCAGTCACCTCGGATAACACCAATTGTATCATTTAGTGTTATATGCTAACAGTTGTTGAGTCTCCTGTGTTGGTCCACCATAGAAACAGGTCACTGTGTGACCCATATTAAATTTTCACTCAGGTGAGACATTTGTCTAAATGTGTTGACTTACCATAAGGAGTGGAGGGGTTGGTTACCACGACCCTGTTCGTTTTTTGTTTTTTTATTGTTAACCCTCCTGGGTAGAATAGGGTCCCAACTAGGAGCCCTTATATTTCAATCCTATCTCTACACTACTTGGGCCTGTGAGAACTATCCAACATTGCAGGCATCACACTGTACCCCTGCCCTGACAACACCATCACAATATGCCGTCAAGTCATACATTTACAAGAGCCACTAGTAAATTGTATAGGAGACATATAGGACAGTGTAACGGATGGGAGATGGGTTGCCGGAAAATCTGAAAACAAAAGGCAGAATGTACGTGATTACAAGGCCACGGCACAACACATACAATGACAATTGACCAAAGACACACAGAAAACACCACACTGCATAAACACTGTGCACACGTATATCCCTCGCCTGACACCTTCTATATCCTGCCACTGTGAAGAAAAAGGAGACACCACAGCCATGGGCCATACCTTGACACACACACGCATAGCCATTGAATGATGCATAGGGCTGGTTTGATACCAACACACAGACCTTCCATGCAGAGGCCCACACTCCCTGCACCTTCATCCCCTCATTGCCAATCACAGCATCAATGCACATATGGCATACAAAGGACATTTGCACATATACGGTAGGTACCCTCTACACCATCAACAAAACCAATCAGGCTCTGCATTGTAGAGACACAAACATGATGGTAGAACAAACCAAACACATGGCCAATAAACAGACATGTTAATGGCAACCTGAAAACATTCCCACATAAACCAGCCAGCAAACAATGCACAGGCCAGCAGCCATGTCAAATGACAGGCACCCACGTGATGGGACCCGATATGCTACCTAGACGGATAATCATCGTGAACATGCCATGACGACAAACATGCACCACACACATCTTCTCAACCGGCAGCCATGTCTTGGATGTACACTACCAACTTATTCACACACATGGCCAAAGAACTGAGTGGACATACCCCCAACACATCCATGATGGAGGAAGTGACCTTTGAACACCATGTCACCTATGACACCGCTTTACAGAGCAAGAACTGACTCACATTCACAGAATCCACCAACATGGCAGTTGTCCCTACGCCCATATCCTGAAATTACTCATAGGCCACATATAAAGGCAGACCAATGTATTCCTGGACATACAAACATGCCCTAGTCAGATGATCATTGGAGTTTTACGACACAACTATTAAACGAACTGTGAACATGGGCCAGGGAAGAAGGGCATAGTGACTGCACTGCATGCAATAATCGCTGTCATGCCAGACTGACTCCACACCAACTGTGGCAAGGGAGCCTTGCAGCAGTGCCTGTAGCACTCAAGAGGCATGGCAGGCACACACATATGTAGGATACCGAGGGGAGGACAAGTGAATGGGAAGATGTGTGACAGCAAGATGTCAGAGAATATACTGCAATGTGATAACACTGATGTGAGCCATGTGAACACATCCATAGCCTGTGAAGGTTTGACATGTCTCTCTCTTTCTGCACTTCCCTTCGGTGGTAATGGAGGAATCAGGCTCAGGAGAATGTTCTGAGAGCAGTGAGGATGGAGAAAACCAGCAGCTGCACCTACCTGTCCAGAGTGCTCTGCTGGAGGTGGGGGAGGAGGAAAAGGTCATCCTGCCAACACCATGGAACTGTTGTGGTGCCTCATCATCTGGTCCCGTTGTGTGGGCCTCCAACTCACCCCACCCTGAAGTTACTTGCCGAGGACACACACATCAAATCCGCAAAACCCCAGTCTCAACCACATGCCTCTCCTTTGGAGTGCCAATGTGCCTCAGTCAGGGCTGCTGATGCCGCTGCCACTCACCATCAGGCAGAGCAACCACTGCCTCAGCCTGCTGGACCATAAAGGGTGGGGCAGCCAGACCTGGTCCTCATCTTGGTTAGGCAGCAGTGGCAGGTAGCCCAGGCAATCTTGGATTCAGCCATAGAAACAACTTTACTGGTCAGCAGCAAGGGCGCAGTGTATGAGGCAATCATGAGAGGGAGCACAAGCCGTAGATAGGGCCGTGGATGTGACTGGCACCGGCCTCATGTGCCACAGCCAACCTGCAAGCCCACCACTCGCCGGAGTGGCACTCAGCCTGTATGGAGTGAAGCCAGCATGGAGGATGACATCCAGCTATCCCAGGCTAAGCCAGAACCCAAACGGCGATGTGGGAGGCACAGGAAGCAGCACCCAATTCCCACCTCAGACTTACCTCCTATCTCTCCTCGACCTCCTTCTCCACTTGCAGCCAAAGCCTGACACCCCACAACGCTTGAGCACTGTACCATTTGTCATGAATCCAGCAATATTACACTCCCTTTCTTGGGAAACTCTCTTCCCATATGGCCAGGGAAGAGCAGCCGCTACATGATCCCGACCTGGTGGTGGCTGCCCAAGGGAGGATCATGTGGGTGGAGAGGACTCTCATGTGAGGGAGAGAGACTGGTTGCAAGAAATGCCTCACCCACATTACCATTCTGAGTATAAGCACCCTATGTTCCCAGACTATTATAGTTTATTGTGGTATTGAACCTGTCCAGCCATCTAACATTGACGTCAGGGTTCCTTCCGACAACCTACCTATACTCAAGTACTGAGATGAGAAAGAAGACTGGAGTGATGAAGATTACTAAATTCAGGAAGCGTACGCTGCATTCTAGTAGTTGACTGGGAACTACATAGTAGCGGGATGTTTGAATACCCATTAGCTGTGTCAATGAAGGAAACCAACGGGATAGAGATGCTGCAGAGAGAACCTCGCTGCACACTGAGCCGGTCAGAAGCAGGAAAGCAAGCAGAGTGCTGCCCGACGCGGGACATCTGCTGGAAATGCTGTCCAGACTAGGCCAGGAAGCCAAAGGTCTGCCATAGTGAGATAAAGGGCAGTGCAAGGCTGTCACTTAGCCACCGGCAAGCCACAGCAACCACAGGACAACGTGAACATTGCTGGAGCAACCAAAACAAACCGGTGAGCCCAAAAGGGAAAAGCAGGACACCCGGGTGCTTCAGAGAGTCTAAATTCCCCCGTAAATCTGATAAGGAATCAGTCCAATTCATTAAAACAAAATGTATTCACAATTAATATCCCAAATGTTAACACATCTAAAAAACACATGTTAGTTAATATAATAACACAACCCGTATTGTGGGTATTATTCTCAAGAAATGTGTTATACGTACAAAGATATCAGTGTAGTTAGTAACAGTGTGATCAAGTACACTATGCTGGTCGACACACTAATGTCAACTTTCTTTTATTTCAGTTTACATTCACATCATCCCCTCTGAGGTTTCTTCAGTACACTGTGTGGCACTGTTTGTAAAATGTATCCTCATACATGAAAAGGTACTCTGTTAGAGCTAGAAGTATACACTCCAATATGAAGTCTGTTGGTACTTCGCAGTTATCTCTTTTGTCCAAATATAATCGCAATACCTCAATGCATTCTCTCTCTGCTATACTTGTATATAGTGACTCATCGTCAAGGGTGGCGAGGATGTCATCAGTTTCAATGGCAAGGGTGGCAAGGATCTTTATCATCGCTGTTGTATTCTGTACAAAAGACTTAAAGGCATGGTCCAGTAAAATTTTTTATTGTCCCTACGGGTCGGCCATGTTTTTTTAAGCCTAAGTGGCTCGATTTTAGAAAACGTTCCTATGGACCTTACCCTAGTTTTTGTCCATTAAACGGACGCGAAAACAGGCACCAGGGAGCCGCCATTTTGTGATAATCCTATCACTTGCTGCATCGCCCTGGCTGACCTGCTTCTGTGGCACTAAATCAATTCCCCCCCCCCCTGAGCCTGACATTATCAAAACATTCATATTCCCCGCCTCTCACCGTGACGTTACTGTGTTGCGTAGGCAAACGCCCAGTCGTCTTCTACGCAACTCCACACAGAACCCGGAAACCAACACAGACCATCTCACAACACAGCGCACCACAATTCGGAATATGAAACTGTACTTTAAAATCAAACAGCAACACGGTACATTTGGTAATGTACATTTATTTGACATTAAATGTTTAGAGAATATTCAGCAATTGCCATATGAACTCCGAAAGCCATTTATTTTCTTTTATCTGTATCCGCAATGGTACACAGGGTGTTGCTTTTCGTTAAAAGAAGCACTTTGGAAGCACGGTGAACCGCAAGGCTGTTCCATCAACTAGGCAGTAGTCCACCGTAAAGGTTGATATGTTGCTTCTAGCCACTAGTACAGCGTAAGGGCATGTGGGCCCTTGGCAATTGTCCCGTAAAATTGTCAGTGTGCTCCAGTTGTTCACACGAAGCTGCAGGTGTCTGACGAAAAAACCGTCTGCCGGTGTCTCAAACCGATGACAGTAGCAGAAGGGGAGCAAATACCTGTTATGAAAACAAAAAAATTATAATTAGTCTCGCCAGCCGATCTTCATTAATATTACTCATTTTATTTATTACGGCCGATCAGAAACTATTTGCTTGCAAGGATAGTTCAATGGAGTATGTTTAGCTCTAAAATCAATGCGAAAAGTAACGAAATAAATCGAGGCCAACACACAATGAGAAACAACAGTTAGTCTACATGCGTGTGGAATGATATGATATATGATATGGCATTTGTAACGCGCCTATGCACAAGTGTTTCAAGGCGCGACGAGGCAGGGGGGAACAAGGGCAGACAGACAACGATCCTACTAGGCCAGGTGTCTTTCAGATCGCGCATGGGGAAGGGGGGAGGGGGGTAAAAGTGCTGTACATGGTTAGTAGAATACAAGATAAATAATAGGGCCAGTTGGTGGCAAGTGCAAGGTAAATGCCGGGAGAAAGGGCCTAAAGGATACAGAGACAGTCCCGTAGTGCAGGTAGGCAGTGCAGGGAAAAGTGGCTGGGCCAAGGACCGAGATCGGTGAGACCAGCGAACCTGCATGCCCATGTGCCCACTACAAACACGTTTTCCTTGCTTTTCCTAGCTCTTCATTCATTCATTTATTCATGCATCCATTCATTAATTCTTCATTCCGGTATAAAAGCGTCTAAAGATTTACTCACATTATATTTGAAATTTCCATTGTGTCTCTGCGTAATGCAGTCTGTAAATCGGACCGTGCTCTTGACAACAATTTTTCGTATACTGAACTAAAATGAAACTCGGTCTAGTTTCTGAATTTTCTGCCTTATCGTCTCTTACGTTATTGCGCACCCCCTTCAAATGAAGTTCTTTCGGCATGGTCCCTGTCTCAAGGTCAAAAAACAATAGACCCTTATACTTCCAGTGCGACTTGTGGGCCTCTTCTGGGCGCGAGCTGAAAATCAAAGCCGCTGTCGTTCGCATTCTTTATTTGCAACATCCCGTATTAATGGCATCTGTGAGAACTTGAAGTTTAGAATCCCTCTATGTAGTGCGCCTCAATGTGCAAACGCGAACTGGCTTCTCTCCCAAATTCCACGGCCCGCTTGGCGCGTTCTAAGGCCCCCAATTTTGTCCCCGTTGTCTGCGAGCTTTGCAGCCCAAATGGAGACATTTAATTTTTGGCGGAAGGTCAGGGAAAGTATAAAGTACCACAGGAGTTGAGTTAAAAGTGAGATTTATTGTTTGTTTGTTTTATTATCTGCAATACGCAAGCCTCCCCTCCGTTAACAGTGCGCAACAGTGCGCAGCATTTACATTTACATGAGATGAGACATGAGAAAAATATATACATACACATATATGAGGTGAATAGAGAGAATTCAAAGATGACACCCAGCTTGTTCGCCACCCATGATGGTGAAGGTAGGGGTTAGGGTTACAGGTACACTGTACAATAACATTTATTTACAAAAAGGCAATCGTATTGCAATTATTTAAACCGGGATTTGTACTTCACAACCAGCTGTGCTTCTGGTGGACATGGCACAGTTGCAATGTTCATTGGCAATGGATCACTGCTCTGCACAGAAACGTCCAAAATTCCATATCTGTGCTTCCCTAACACAGCAACAATAAGACCTTTCACAAAGTCGAACTGCATTTCATCATAGACTGGTTTGATCACCCATTGCTTACTTCGTTTTGAAAACACCTTAGTGTAGCGAGGCATCCTTACTTTACCCCTAGTCCTAGATTGTTCACGTCCGACATTGCTGTTATGGGCCAAGACCGCTAGTAGAGTGCGATGTTTCATGCCCCGAAAGCTAAAATGCAAGCGCTTTGGCCTGTACTTTAGGCACATATTGTGGAACACCTCCAAATCTCCTGTGTGACAGAATTCTGTCAGTCCTCTCAAATCTCTTGATAGAGTTTTGTCGAAAACAATCTTCTCAATGGCTTTGTGTGTCGGTGAAGATGGAATCAACCACTTCTTCTTCCTTGCCGCCTCTGGGGACAAAGGGCCATGTTCACCTTGGTGGAAATGTAGGTTTTCTGACCAGCGGTGAACCTTCGTACAGTGGTGCATCAGTGACCGCCATTTTTCAAGTAGTATTTCCACTGACCCTTCACAAGTTTTTGAGCTCCACCAAAGATGGTTGGTGATAGACTGGGACCACTGCAAAATACTGTCAAAACCTTTTTTTTTTCCTGCAGCCGAGATTTTCTTACTGATTGATTTAGCAAGATGCCATACGTCAAATTGATGATTAATAAGCGGGAATTGCTCTCTCATTGTTTTGGCAATTGAAACGTGTCTGTCCGTGGCTATGAGGTCGATGTGCATTCCCCTTGATTGTAGATATTCCACTGATTTTATAAATCCTAGTTTCTCCATGGCCACTGAGGATGTACATTGTGTTACCTGCACGACCACCGAACTCACAATTTTCTTACAATCCATGTCCTGAAAGTGGTAGGTGCAGTACTTGGCAGAAAATCCAGAGCTATCGCAATGTCCATCGCTGGCTAGCCTGAAACATTTCCCTTCGAATATACTTACTAGAGACAATTGTTCAATTTTCCAAGCATCACTAATGGCCGGAAACAATTAATCACGTTGGTATATGTAGTACAGCGATTTAGAAATGAAATGGAGTCCCACAAACTGAAAGAAAGCCTCTAACTTTCTAAAACTGGAGCCACTAAAAAGTGATGCAGCTGCACACAGTAGATTGCCTGCTGGAATTTTCCCCAGCATCGTTTGTGCAGACCATGAGAACCTATGATTTAATCTACAGGCGGCATTTATTTTGACGTTACTGCCTTTTATTTGACGAGTCACATTAATCAATGGCTTCCCACTACTTTCCCTATAACGGAATGCACACATTTCAGCATACTTATAATTTCCATCAAACAACTGTCGAATACAATGTATTTGCTCTCTTTCATTAGACTGTCATCCTGCGTCAACGTTGTTTCGGCCTGTGACATTGCGAAGATTTCAACACATTGGAAAGTAATATCGCTGATATCAAGTTCTGATGCGTCTATGGATGCTGCGGCTGGTTCATTCTCTGTCATTTCAACATCTGTTACTTCAACATTGATGGGAGAACACAACAATGTCGACAGGTTTTTGGGTGGCAATATTTTGGCGGGTGTAGATTGTGTGAATTGATCTGCAACTACTTCATAGCTATCTTCAATACATTCAATATCATCTTCTTGTGGTGGTGCGGTCGCACTGTAGCAATGGTCCAATGCAACTTTGCTGTATTCTCCAAACACAGTTAATTCATGTTCTGGCCATTGGACATGAGCATCTCGAGCCTGAACACGCCTCGCCTCAATTAATAGTTCCTCCTTAGTGTACATGGTCTGGCAAGCAACATCTCTCATTCGCTTCACTGTCTGTGTATGTATAGTTCTGACACCCACGGGTAACTAGAGGAGAGATTGGAAAAGGGATGTTCAGTTTAAACACAAGACAAATTGTAGTCCAATTGACTGGAAAAAAACATAAAATAGTCCCCAGCAGAAACATTTTTTTAAAGTTATGAACTGTTTGTAACTAACCTTTTTTTGTTTTTTTTTCTTTGCAACTTTTTTGACTCGACCTTCAACATCTGCACGCTGTAGCTCTGATTCGTTTCCGCATGTCCTCCCTTCCTCTTGCGCTGCAACGACTATATTTTCTGTATCCGCATAGACAGTACGGAATGAGGCTCCATCGTCTCCCTGAAACATAGTACTTTCATTACTATGCATCAAAATATTGTTAGCATAAAACACACATGAAGACGAACACACAGGTACATCTCAATAGCCAAACACGATTTAAACATTGTGTGCAACAATCAAACGACAAGTATTCGACCAGTGATGATCTATTTCGATGGAGCTGTCAGTATCCATACCTCTGGCTCTGCATGGACTGCCATGAATGGTTGTATTTGAGAGGAGGCATCAGCATCTCCCTGAAACACAGTACTTGCATTAGTATGGTTTTCAATATTGGAAACATAACACACACTTGGGGTAGAATGCACAGGTACATATAAAGAGATGACCACAGATGATGCATTGTCTAAAAGAATCAAGGAAAATCTAAATATGATCACATTTCATCGACTTATTTCTCCGATTTATTTACATCTGCATCATCTAAATGGGATGTTGTGATTGTAGTGGAAGCTCCGTCGTCTCCCTGAAACACAGCACTTGCGTTAATAGGGAAGAAAGTATAGCAAATGGAATCACGTTATATGATCACGCATGATGGAGCTGTCAGTATCCATACCTCGTGCTGCTGAAGAATATCTATGGATGTTGCAAATGTATTGCACACTTCCGAAAGCTGTTGCGCCGATTCGTATACGTATGGTCCCGCTTCCACTTCCCCTGGAATTACTTGAATGTCAGGCTCTCCATCAAGTGCTGGAGTTGACGCTCCATCAACTGCCTGAAACATAGTACTTGCATTAGTGAGGATTACAAAAGTGAAAACATAACACACACCTGGGGTCGACAGCACAGGTACATATCAACGGCTAATCACGAATGAAACATTGTGTAGAACAATCAAACGACAAGAATTCCAGCTCTGATTATGACGCTCGATGGAGCTGTCAGTATCCATACCTCCTGCTGGTGAAGAACATCTAGAAATGTTGTAGATGTGGCGGACGCTTCAGTATCTCCCTGAAAGACAGTACTTGCATTAGTATGGATAACACTAATTATAACTGAAAACGAACACCAGTGGACGATAACTAAGGTGTATATCAATTGGAAAGCACTAACCAAACATTCGGTAAAATAATTACACGATAGAATAAAACTATTACTTGACATGCATAAAACAAGTCTGTAGCGGATTAGCCTAGTAAGATTACCTGATACGCGCTAGAAGTGGTTGATAACTGCGACCACGTCAATGAAGTAGAATGTTCTTGCTTCAGATTCAAGGGATAGTGAAGAAGTTGTAAAGGTAAACTAATGATTGATAATGAAATGCCAATATTAAAAATAGCCATGTAAGGCGACAGAATACTTGAAAAATGCTCAATACAGCACAGTTCCCTGTTCCCATATATATACATTGCGTTTGTGGGTTATGAAATCGAAAAAGAATATATTGATAAATATCATTATTCAAAAAACTATACACTCATATCAATATCGAAATTATTACAAGGGATAGAACACCTACAATATCAATTAATCCATTCGGCTACCTACACACTACCGCAAGGGCTAAAGCTAAATCCGGACACTTGACTCACCAGTGGCGGAATGTGGACGAATAGAGTGGGAATAGCGTTTTCGAGCAATTTCCGTGTCGTTCGCCGTTTATTCTTCTTTGTTACCCAAGATGTTGTGTACATGTCCAAGGAAAAGTGCCGGCTGCAGATGCCGTATCGATCACCCCTCTTGTTCTGTAAAACTTGTTGGACTCTACTTTCCAGCTCATCCAGTGGATATACGCAATGTCTGACCCATTCTCTTATTCGATCAACAGTTTTCGGGAATACATGCATTGTAGTGCCTTCAGATTTCGCATGGGTCTTCGAGGGGCAACCGCTAATCGAACAGGCAGGCATTGTTGATAAATCTGAAAAGTAAATATCGACATTATTATACAATCTTCAAGAATAAAGATTTGATACAAAAGTAAATGAATCATACAATGATCAATGCAAGGTTTGTTTTGGTCGCAGGAACTATACCAGTTCATTATGTGCGGCTTAGTATTTGCATAAGTTGCAGAAATGTATAAATGATGTGACTAAAATCTGAACATGTGACTCGTCCCTTGGATGTTCTGTCTTGCACGAGAAGGAAACATGCTTACATTATAGACTGGACCCCCGAAGGATCAATTCGATGACAATAGACACAGATGAAAATAAATAGATCTATTGATAGCATAGCAATGGAAACTCAAGTCAATAGCAATGAGACCAATGAACATAGCACTATTATGTACTCTACTCGCAAATAGAAATTTAAAAATCTGCGAAATATGACTAGGATACATGGCCTTACCTTGACCAACAAACAGTTGGATTCAGCAAGCAGAGCAGTATGTTGCAGAAGAATAGGTGGGTGGCCACAGGTAGCACACTGATGGGTTTGCTCTAAGCGGTCACAGAAGTTCACGGATAGCACGACGACGAGCAGATTAGCGTAGATCTCAGTGGTTGCCAGGTAGCACGTTCAGGAGTTGACTTGCAAAGCACAAAGATGTTCTCGTGAGACATATCAAGTGGTTTATAAAGTATTAGAAACAGGGGTGTGTTTGTGAATGAATGACGTATGTATGTCGTGGTATTAGGGGGGCGGCCTGCTTCAATGGGAGGCCTGGCTGGAGACACGGGGTCTGAGGAGGCCATGTGACCGATGGCCCCTTGGGGTGGGATACCTTTTGAAGTGTACATGTAGTTTGGCACCTTGGCCTTTCGCACCCCTGACAGCGCGCATCCACTGGCGCGAACCGCCTTTGATAGAGGGTGGGTGGGATGGCGGGGCCTGGGGCGTGCAGATAAGGCACAGGAAGACTGCTGAATGGAGACACACTTATCTGGATTGCAGGGGGGCGGCCTGCTTCAAGGGGAGGCCTGGCTGGAGACACGGGGTCTGAGAAGGCCATGTGACCGAGGGCCCCTTGGCGTGGGATACCTATTGAAGTGTACATGTAGTTTGGCACCTTGGCCTTTCGCGCCCGTGACAGCGCGCATCCACTGGCGCGAACCGCCTTTGATAGAGGGTGGGTGGGATGGAGGGGCCTGGGGCGTGCAGATAAGGCACAGGAAGACTGCTGAATGGAGACACACTTACGTGGATTGCAGGAGGGTGGCCTGCTTCAAGGGGAGGCCTGGCTGGAGACACGGGGTCTGAGGAGGCCATGTGACCGATGGCCCCTGGGCGTGGGGATACCTTTTGAAGTGTACATGCAGTTTGGCACCTTGGCCTTTCGCGCCCGTGACAGCCCCCATGCCAGCGCTCATCCACTGGCGCGAACCGCCTTTGATAGTATATCGTTGCTTATCAATAACAAATGCCAAATACCGGAGATTCTTGTGAGCACAGACCCACACTCGTACATGTAGGGCATTATTGTAGCAATTGTGTGGTAAACTAAGTAAAATAATTTACCGAGATGGTACAGGTGTTCACACGGGCTATAAGCGGCGAAGGTAGCTGACCAGAGCACAGAAACGAGTCACAACATACTCAAAGTAACACAGAGAGAGGAATGGAATCGAAAATCTGCTGCTGTGTGTTGTGAAACGGTCTGTTTATACTTATTGAGGAAAGAGGCGTCCTGCCATTTCCATGGTGACACGTCATTAGCTGAAGCGCAGCGAATGTTGACACAAGACGTGCTTTGGCGTTGGGAAATGGGCGGTACGAGTCTGCTGATGACAGGCTCAGAGGCGGGGGAATTGATTTAGTGCCGCAGAAGCAGGTCAGCCAGGGCGATGCGGCAAGTGATAGGATTATCACAAAATGGCGGCTCCCTGGTGCCTGTTTTCGCGTGCTTTTAATGGACGAAAACTCGGGTAAGGTCCATTTGAAAGTTTTCTAAAATCGAGCCACTTAGGCTTAAAAAAACATGGCCGACCTGTAGGGACAATAAACATTTTTACTGGACCATGCCTTTAATTTTGCGAACAAAGGGACGTAGATACACAACTGCATAAATTGACAATGGTTCCAAAACCGAACCTATCCCTGATAAAATCGGTCTCCCTGGGGACATGTGTCATCTTTATGAATCTTTGGTAAGCAATGTAAAGTTAAGGAGGCGCGTCCCCTTTTTTTCATCCAACTTTATTGAAGCCGCCCATGTTCGTTTACTGTTGCCTGGTGACAGCTGCCAGAACTCCGACACACAATCCCTGTCTCTATTAATTGTGCTGAGGAAAGTAGCACGCAAGCATCCCCTGAAGGTATTCATGAAGGAATTAATATATGCATGTTTTTTACTTAAAACATATGAACTGGTATGGACCGCTAGGGGGCGCGGCACACGATGGCCGTGGCACACGATGGCCGTGGGCTAGCAGAGCTCCAGACAACGTGGGGACGGTACCGCACATCCTCACCAGTTATTAGCTACAGATCGCCCCATAAATGAAGGATTAACAAAGCGCACCTCATTAGGATCCAGAAGAACTAAAGCGCAGGCAATTCGAGGCATACAAACCGAAGATAGCAGCCTGCAGCTGCCCTGCAGACACAGACTATCTCAAAGTCGCTCAAAACTCATCACCCTGCTAACTGACGATCGAGGCCGCGGCAGTGAGCGGACTCAGAGGGCACACACCAGCAGCACCGAGAGGAGTAGCAGACCCAGGCCACAAGACCACACGGACAGGAGCCAGGCACATTCTACGGCGCACCCTTACTATAACAGCGCAGCGCCTCACCACTGGGGGGGGCATCACCAGCAGGAGCGGAAGAGCACAGTTCATCCCCCGCGGCTGACGGCAGGGGGAAGCAAAGACACTGCCCCACTATACCGCCAGACTGGAATACCACCCGCGACCATTACCACAGGCGGAGAAGGCTGCTTCCCGCCAAAGCGCGACCACCTCCTGGGCCGGGAAGACCAGGAAGGCTGCACACGTGGCCTGAACAGTAGGGAGAGAGACCGCGACAAGTAGACCCCATCGGATACCAAGTAAGAGGACAGGGGGAGATGGGGGACATGCTGACCCCAACCCTCAGATGTGCGCCGCAAACGAATGACCAGCTGGCCACGACAGACACGGTGGCCTAAGTGTCATGCATCCCTGATGGAAACTGTGGCATTTATGGAGACTCCATTGATTGCGCCGCTATGTTTCCTGCCATTCATTTCAAGCAGTCTAGTTGTTATAATCAAGATGGCCGCCACCTCCTTATACTGGTTTCAGTTCAGCAGTCCGGTGCGTTGCACCTAAGTTTTTCCCCGGATCCGTCAGCACTAGTGAATTTCACTCTTTCAGCTAACGCTCCGTTCTGCTCTTTCTCTGCCTGCTTGCCCTCTTCTGTGCGGTCTTCCCTTTAACCGTTCCTCTTGTATCTTTTCGTTTCTTTTCTGTCCTCTGTGTGCCTTCGGCGCACTCAGTATTTCCTTTGTTTCCCTCGTTTTGGCTTTCCCTGCTTCTCCGGGTCTCTCCCGCACTCCTTCTTCCTCCCGCTTGCTACTCCAGTTGGCCAGTCTCCTCGTATTCATGCAGCCTCTCACGGCTCCATTGTTACTGCCTTTCCTTCTGCTTTCTTACTATCTCTTCATTTCCCCTTACCTTTGTACCTCTTGTCTTGCCGGTAGCCACATTCTACCCTGTCTCCACAGACACTTGTTGGGAGTCTTCTGCTACGGTATAGACAAGTCTTCTATTTGGATTCTGCTCCGGAAACAGGAATCTCACCATCCTCCATCTTCCACTCCGGAGAGACTTTACCAGGTTTTTTTTTTAGTCAGGAGGCCTTTTCCCTGTTTTGGAGCACTGGCTCCCGGGATACCCCATTGTCTGGTGCTTGGACCCCAGACAACGTGACCTCCAATGGAGCCCGTCCTTATTTGCACAAGAAGATAAAGAAGATAAGTGAGACACGGGTCTCTCGTAGAAGAAGAAAGACAGATACCCAAGAAAGCTCCACAGAAGAACAAGGTGAGGAGGTAGGGGAGAAGGTGATCACTGCGTTTGACACTAACCCCCCCCCCACAAGGAAGCCAACAACCAAGAGAGAGACCCGGACACACGGCACTCCCACAGGGGGAAAGAAAAAATTAAATTAAAACGCACCCTGTACCAAAACCAGAACTCATTCAGGGAAGAGCGCTGTATGCTGAAGCCGCCTGTGGGCACAGAAGCTCACAAAGTACTGCCCACTGGGCCCAGCGCACCCTTAGACATAGCTGGAGGCCTGACTGGTCTCAACCCCAGCATCAGGGGGCCACTTAAGTAAGCCCCGCAAGAGGGCCACACGCAAGCACATCCCGCGTGCACCCAGGCAGGGGAGGCCAAGATTAGAATATACACCAGACCATCACAGCTCCCACAAGACCCAGACGCCCAAGGATTGCACCACACCACTCGGGGAGCGACCGGATCGTCGAGATCGGAAGCACTTCCACACCGAGTTTCGCCCAAAAAGGCAAGCCGGAGAAAGGTGACCAACCTGTCAGCGGCGCGCCAGGCTGGAACGATCCACAAACGTGTGGGCACCAACCCGAGCACTCCGCAGATGGGCAGCACATACCTGCTCCACTACCACCCCCCAAGCAATTGCTCCTGCGCTTACAAAACGAGGGATAGGCAGGCACACACACTGAAAGGGACCCCACCCACAGGGGCGACAGACAACAGCACCCAGCTTGGGGTCTGGGAGATCCACCAACAGGGAAGCACATCGGGCCTTGCTGTAGCACGACAGAGCAATCCATTGGCGCCGGGAATCGATGCAGGACCCAGACACAGGCCACCACAGCCCATCCATCCGGCAGCCAGCCCGTGGAGGCACGGGCACAATGGGCCAGACGGGCATGCAAAAAGAAGGCTGTACCCTAACCTCAGAAGAACCCGCTGCGCCAAGTCACCAAGAAGGTCCAACAGGAACAAGTCGGAAATGGATGTCCAGACGCAGCTGCAGACCATCATAGCTGAAATGCGGATCATTGGTCAGCGGACCCAAGAAACAAACAGTACAGTACTGGACATTAAACGCGACCTGCAGGATGTACAAACCCGCCTAGCCGCCCAAGCGGAGCGCACCACGTGCAATGAGCAACGGATCAGCGCTATGGAGGATAACCAGGCGACAACAGAAACAGACTTTTGACAGGGTAATCAGAGCGGTCCAAAGACTGGGTGAGAAAATCTATGATCAGGAAAATCGATCCAGACGGAAGAACCTTCGGGTGGTGGATCTACCCGAGAATGTGGAAGGAGCGAATTTAGAGCCATGCATCTACAACATCTTACACAACGCCCTTAAAATCGAGAACCCACGCAAACTCATAATTGAGAGAGTACACAGGGCACCAAAACCGAAACCAGCCCCTGATCAATGCCCACGGATCATAACTATGCACCTCCTCAACTTCCAGCACAAGATGATGATACCGAAAGCCTATAGAGCCGCATGCCCCATCAAAATCGGATCAGCCAGGCCCATTGGCAGGCTAGGGCGAGGGTGTATGAACTTGGGGATAAGTCGGGTAAACTGCTCGCTTGGTTGCAGAGGAGAGACGAGGGGCAGCGCCATGTCCGGGAAATTGTCACGGCACAGGGCGACACCCAACATTCGGACTCTGGGATTGCCGAGGCCTTCACAGAGTTTTACGCAGATTTGTATCGGGCTCCGACCTCACCGCTAAACCCCTGCCTCCTAGATGAGGTGACGCTGCCGATCCTTTCGGGGCAACAGAGGGACCAGCTGGACTCTGCTTTATCAGAGGCTGAGATTGCAGAGGCACTGTCTCAGCTCCAGTCGGGAAAGGCACCGGGCCCGAACGGATTCCCAGTTGAAACTTGGCAGAAGCTAGGAGTAGACAAAATGGCCGGTCCTCTACATAGGATGTTTCTTGCTGCCCGGGAACAGGGTACCCTCCCACCAGATCTTTGCAAGGCCACCATTGTGGTCATTCCCAAGCCTGGCAAACCTCCACATGATTGTGCTTCTTATAGACCTATATCGCTGATTAACGGGGAAGCTAAGGTCCTTGCTAAGCTATTAGCGAATCGGTTGCAGTTAGTCACATCCTCCTTGATCCATCCGGATCAGTGTGGTTTTATGCCTGCCAAATCGACTCGGATGAATCTGCGCCGCCTCCATTTAGCATTGGAGAGATCCCCGATTATAAACGAACCCTTGGCCTTGTTGGCAATCGATTTTGAAAAGGCGTTCGACTCCATTCGATGGGACTACCTTTGGGAAATAATGCGCCGCATGGGGTTCGGAGAGGCCTATTTAGGCTGGGTGCAGCTACTTTATGTTAACATCAAGGCGGAAGTGAGAGTGAATGGCTGGTCCTCTGGGTCCTTCCCCCTGGGCCGTGGTACGCGACAGGGATGCCCTTTGTCCCCTCTTTTGTTCGCCCTTGCTATCGAGCCATTAGCTCTTTGGCTTCGCCAAAACACCGCCTGGAGAGGATTCAGATGGCCGGAGGGACACGAGGATCGTACATCCCTGTATGCGGATGACCTCCTGGTGTACCTGGGTGACCCACTAACATCCTCTGCCATTGTAACGCAAATGTTAGTCCGCTTTGGGGAACTCAGCGGACTCAGAATCAACTGGGGGAAATCAGTCCTCTTTCCGGTGAAGGGTGGGGAACAGGCAATCCCCCAGGACTGCCCGTACCGGGTGGAACGACAGGGGTTTCGTTACCTGGGAATATGGATATCCGGGGATTTAACAAGCTATATAAGGAACAATCTCCGACCAATCACAGACCGCTTTATTGTTGATGTCCGGCACTGGAAACTCCTCCCCCTGACACTTATGGGAAGAGCGGCACTTTTTAAAATGATGACCCTTCCTAGATTCCTCTATGTCCTTCAAAATGCCCCACTTAAAGTCCCCGACTCGGAGTTCCACCAGGTGGAGACACTTCTCAGAGACCTCATATGGGGGGGAGGCCAGTCACGAATTGCGTTAACTACACTTCAAAGATCTATTTGGGAGGGAGGAATAGGAGTTCCCCGCCTTCAAACGTATTACTGGGCATCACAACTGGTGGTGGTTAATGACCTTCTCCACGGGGACCGAGACCTGCCCCATATACGGGCTGAGATAGCCACTATGCGCAACACTGACCCGCTGCTTCTCCTCTATCAGCCCCTTTCGAGAACCTCTCCGCCCACAACCACTACGCATATGATCACAGTGTGGAGACAGGCACACCGATTCATTGGGTGGGAAAATAAAGCTACTAGAGCACAACCCCTCTGGCGGAACAACAACCTAGCTGAGACCCAGAAGTTGGAGCCGTGGCCTAGGTGGGTGAATGCGGGGATTGCCAGGATTGGGGACATGCTTACACAGGGGTGTTTGGCCTCATTTGATGACCTACAATTGCGATTCCAGATTCCGAATACGGAACATTACCACTACATCCGCCTCGCCCATGCTTTGAGACCCTACCTGACAGCAGATACGCAGTTACCGGACTATACCCCCATAGAGCGTAACATCCTTCCGGCGCATATCCCTACCAAATGCACTTCCATCCTTTACAATGCTATATCCTCCTTTGCTACCCCCGAATTGAATGAACTAAAGGCAAAATGGGAAGTAGATGTGGGGGTGATAGATCCTGAGGATTGGATACAAGTCCTTATGCATCCCCGGGAAATCGCCATTTCCTCTAGGCTTCGATTAGTGCAGTTGAAAATACTACACCGGGTTTATTACCCTAGGACACGTCTATATGGCTGGAAACGGGCTTCTGACCCAAACTGTTTGCGGTGTGGGGATGGGGAGGGGACCTTTATTCACATTTTGTGGCTGTGTCCCCAGATACAAACTTTTTGGAACGCATGCTGTAGGGAACTCTCCCGAGTTCTGACTCGCACCATACCACTGGACCCAAGGGCTTTGCTTCTGGGCGTGCCCGATGAGATAGAAGCTAATAAGTGGGAAAGATTGCTCCTACACACGGCGATGGGGCTGGTTAAGCGCAATATCGCGCAGAAATGGGGTGCCCCTGACTCCCCAACGCTGGAACAATGGAAATTGGATATGGACATATGCGCTATGATGGAGCGTAGGATTTACTCGGCGCGAGGCTGTCCCAACAAAGCGTCGAAAATATGGGACAGGTGGGAGGAAGGTGTGGCCTGAGTGTCCCATGTACAGGCGGGGGAATGTGCACTGGGGGTTTTGTTTTGTGCTTGTACCATACTATACATTATTGCATGTGATGAGATGATCGCTCAACTGTTGATGCTCAGGGTACCTTTTCTGATTGTGAACGACTATGACAGTCTGAAGTTGTTTTTGTTTGCTTGTTGCTTTGTTATTATGACCATTGTACTATGTTAATAACAATAAAATACTTTATAAAAAAAAAAAAAAAAAATCGGATCAGCAGACATTTGCATATATAACGACTACTCGATGGAAGTCTCTAGGAGACGCAAGGAATTCAACCCAATATTTGAAGCGCTGAAAGATTCTGATATTAAAATTCCCGCCAAAATGGTGTATCCAACACGACAAACAATGGCACAGTTATGAGGTTCCGGAGGCAGCATGGCGCTTCCTCCAACAGCACAATATAGTTACCACAGACTACGAAGAAATACCACGGGAGACCCAATGCCCAGAACGACATCCCACCCCCAACTCAGACAGTTCACAGACCAGCGGGAAATGGCACAAAAACAGTCAACGCCTGAAAGGATGGGGACCAAAGCACTGAAAGCACCTGCCGCCTTTGAAGGACCACTCACCCCCAAAATCGAGCCTTCACCCAGGTCCCACACTGGGCCTACCCTGCCAGTGACTTCTGGGTCCTTGCACCAGGCGCATCAGACACACTCCCTTCATAAAGCCAAGCGCACATGACCTACACATCGTATAAGCCGTCCCTGCGTGTCGAGGCCTGCCGCAGCCTGGACAGGTACACATTGTGGTGAAAGCACCCAGAGTCAGGTGTGGCAAAAAGGGATGGGGGATGAACACCGACCCCCTCATACCTCCGGCCCTAGCACACGTGCCACTTGTTGGGCAATGGCGACTGATTACACCACCCCAACGTTTGAATTATGTTATTGAGTTGGAGCCAGATTGAGTTGCATGCTCCCATGGGAAGACAACGGCGGCTAGACTTTGCTGCCTTCATACACTATGATATCACAGGGCAAAACAAAATCAATACACAAATAGCACTATCCAAAGACACATCTACCCATGCAATGACCACCTCAATCAATTTTGTGTCACTTAACATACAGGGGCTGGGCCACCCTATCAAACGGAGAAGAATGCTCAACAACATGCGGGATCTCCAAGGTGACATCATTTTCCTCCAAGAGACACACCTAGGACTCACTGAGTCGATGAAGCTCCAACAAGGATGGGTGGGTACGGCGTTTCACTCCCCTCATCACGGGAAAACAGGAGTGTCCATACTCATTAATAAGCAGGTGCCACTCCAGGTTAAGCATACCATTGCAGATACGGAGGGCAGATACATACTTGCACAGGGGCAAATACATCACCAACCCATCACGCTCCTCAATGTTTACGCACCCACCAAGGACACCCCATCCTTTTTCACAAAGATGTTCACGACTTGTGCACAATACATGAGCAATATCACACTTATAGGGTGAGACCTTAACCTAACCCTGGACTCTCGACTAGATCACCTAGGGTTGGCCACAGCGGGCTCCGGCACATCTAAGAAATGGGCAGTATTTCAGGCAATCAAACTTGATTGCCATCTAATCGACATCTGGAGAAATATACACAGACAAAAACAAGACTATACATTTTACTCGCACCCGCACAACAGCGACTCCCGGCTGGACTACTGGCTAACCCCATCTAGCACATGCTATCTGGTGAAGGAATGCACCATACTCAGACCATGCCCCGGTCCACCTTCGCATCGCCCTACCGGACACACCTCGCAAACCAACCCCGCGGAGGCTTAACCTATGCATGCTCCACTACCCTGACATCGTAGAACTGCTGATAGCAGACACAGATCATTTCTGGAATGCAAACCTAGGACAAGATTACACAGCTCATAAGTGGTGGGACGCCTACAAGGCCTATATGAGGGGCAACTGTATATCTCGCTGGACACACAAGCGCAAAACCTGGGGGTATGAAGTTGCCCGCCTAACGGCCGAGCTAGACAAAATAGAGAGAGAACACAAAAGCCCCAGAAACAAGCAACTCAAACCTCTCCTAAACAAACTGCGGGCCAAAATAGGTCAACTGACGACCGACAGGGCCCAAAAATCATACACCAGCTGGTCTCAGCAATACTATATCGACTGCGACAAACCCCTAAGGTCAAAGGCCCTGGCCCTAAAACAATGACAAGCCGCTGAAACAATAGTTGCTATCCAGGGCAAATGGGGAGAGAGACTGGTGGGATCTCAGATCGACGAACGCTTTGCCGAGTTTTGCAAATAGCTGTACAGAGCATAGGACGCAACCTCATCTCAAGACATAGATCTCTTTCTTGACTCCATACAGATCCCCAAAATCCCCCTCAACCACACAACCGCCCTCGAGGCCCAAATCACAGTGGCGGAAATAGCAGCCGCCATAAACACACTGCCGGCTGGGAAGGCAGCAGGACCAGACGGGCTCCCGATCGATCTATACAAAAAACTAGAGGAAGAAATAGCACTGCGGCTGGAGGAAGTATTCTCAGAGGCAATTGAGCAAGGTCACCTCCCCCTTCTATGCTCACCACCAACATTATAGTCTTTTATAAGGGGGGGGCGGGACCCAGAAAAGTGCACCTCCTATAGGCCCATATCCCTTATAAATGCGGACGCCAAAATATTAGCGAAGTGCCTCGCAAAACGCATAGAAAACAGCCGCCCCCACATCATCCACAAAGACCAAACGGGCTTCATACGCAATAGACACTCGAAGGACAATATCAGGTGACTGTTGCACATGGTACCTGACGACAGAGACCCCTTAGATACTGGCTGTTGACGCGGAAAAGGCCTTCGACAAAGTACAATGGGAGTTTATATTTAAAGTCCTCCCGCACTATGGCTCCTCCCGCCTTATCCAAATGGTCAAACTGCTATACACTGGCCCCACTGCCACCGTGGTAACCAACGGGATTACCTCCCCCATGTTTGAACTCCAATCGAGAACATGCCAAGGGTTCCCGCTTTCCCCCTACTCTACGCCCTATCCATAGAGCCGATAGCGATCAAGCCCCTGGCAGACAAGGGTTCAGCAGGCATAATACAGTGGGGTGAGGAACATCACGTTTCCCTCTACACAGATGACATGCTCTTGTACATCAGTAACGGCCCCTCATCCCTTCCACACATCCGCACACTCCTGCTCGATATAGGACCGATGGCGGGATACATAATCAATTGGAGTAAATCTGAAATTGTGCCACTACGCCGAAACATCCCATGGGACCCCATACAGGTTGCTATGTTCTCCCTGCAAACACATTATAACAAATACCTGGGCATCAACATAAGTGCATCATTTAGCCAAATTAGAAACTTAAACTACCCATGAAAAATAACGGGCATATGCCAAGACCTCAGGAGATGGGGCACCCTGAATCGCTCATTGACTGGACAGATAAATGCCCTGAAAATGAATTTGCTCTCCAAGATAATGTACATCGCAATGATGATCCCAGTTAGCCCGCCACTAGTGGCCATGAAAGAGCTAGACAAGGCAATTAATAAGTTTATCTGGAAAGGGAAGAAGGCGCAAATACGCCTAAGTGCCTTGCAAGCAGCAAAGGCAAACGGTGAACTGGCGGCCCCGTCCCTCAAGGCATACTATCACGAGGCCCAAGTGTGCTGGGGTAAAGCACTGGCTGGACGCATCAGACGACTCCAGTTGGCAGGCAATGGAGGTCGAACTAATGAAACCATTTAACCCAATCGAGATCATGGCCATCCCCTCAAACAGGATCCCCACATCCTTGAAAAAACATCCCATAATAGGGCCAACGATCACCCAATGGCAAAAAGTCAGGGCAGCGCAAGGTGTCAAATCACGCACCACCATGGTCTAGCATCCGGGAGGTGTTAACCTATGGACTTGCGCACACATCTCAGCACAAACTGGACCCTGTGTGGGCCAACACTAGAGTAATGGATATCACAGAGGAGGGGGTATTCCAGTCATTTCAGGTCACTTGCATAAAACCTGTCCTAAACACGGGAGACTGGCTCACATACCACACAATATGCGCCACCATACGCCGCCACACCGCTCATCCCCACACCCCGTTGGCCCCAGCCCCATGTGAGGAGGAGATGGAACGACACCTTGAGTCCTTCTCGCATATGCGTACATTCTATCAAATGGCAGCTACGAATAATATAGGGCGGAACCGCACACTCGCACACGTATGGTCAGAGGAGTTAGCGGTTCGAAATTCCAGACATTCAAGAATACTGCACCATCATCCCACTAATCTCAACCAACCTTAGAAATAGAGAGATCCAATATAAAATACTGCACCAGCTATATTACACCCCTGCACTTTTATATCAAATGGGGATTTCCCAAACAAACGGCTGCTGGAGAGAGTGCAGCGCTACGGGCACGATGGGTCATAAACTCTGGAAATGCCCAAAGATCTCCTCATACTGGAGGGAAATACACAAGTACATAGGCGACATTAACAGGGCCTCTGTCGCTTACACACCAGAGGTATTGTTTCTTGGAGCCAGGGCAGACGAATGGCAGAAAGACGTGCTTACCCGCAAACTCATTGGCTTGTTATTATTCACTGCAAGGAAACTCCTTATCAACCATTGGAAGTCTAAGACCCCGCCCACCTTGGCCGAATGGGCCTCACACCTCTCAAAAACTTGCAGAATGGAGCAGGAGGCATTCGCGAGACGGAAGACGCACAATCCCTGGAGAGCATTAGAATTTCGAAAATTGACGGGCCTCTACACGTGTCATGATGCCCTCTCCCGGGCAGCCGGTTCAAGCCCTGCGTCCCCGAAAGCGGACATCCAGTCCCCAAGGAAGGACCCAGCAACCCCATATAGGGGCCCTTTGGACAGTGTCCTGGCGCCTATGGCGCCAGGCTCATAAAAGACATCAGTCTTGGCGCCATAGCCGCCAGGCTCATTATGGGAGTGCTTGGGTGCACTTACCTGATGCAGACCATGCTGCAGGATCCCGGCCTCCTTGAGGCCAGAAAGGAACTACTTTACCTGTGGGACTAATTTACCATCCGGGCGGGGTCGGGGAAGGATACATACCTGATTGGAGGAAGGATACATACCTGGAACTTCATCCAAAGCTATTTAAACCCCACCGAACAGCCACACGTGCTTCGCGTTGTTCTGCATCTAGCAGCTGGACGCTCACCGTGTCTGCTCCTGCATCCTGACTTCTTCCACGCCTGCCAGCATCCTGGATCACCTGCAAAGGAAGAGAAGAAGAGAACAGAAGAAGGAAAAATCCTTACCTGCTAAATCTGCATCCCGGAGACATCTCGCCGACAATCCTGAAAAGGAAGACTTTTATTTAAAAGCTCATCGCGTCGATCGCTGCAGCGCCGCATTCCACTCACCTTTACAGGGCGCCTCCATGTTCAGCAGCGATCATCCGGATTCGCAGTCGCGCCCCAGCGCCTAGGGAGAAAAAGACAAGAACAAAAGGTGAGAGAGAGAAGGGAATAAGGAAAGCTAAATCTCCATGTTAAGACTTACCTGTTGATTCATTCCCTCTTCATTTCGGGTCCGCGCCGCATCCTGGCATTTCCGGACCCCGGCCCCTAAGGGGAAAAAGAGACATCAGCGTTAATGAGCTAATGAAAAGACATTACCAAAAAAACGCTCATTAAAGACTTACCTGATTTCTACAAGGATTTCACCTCTCATCTCGGGTCGGTGCCTGTTCCCCGGCATTCCGTACCCCGGCCCCTATGGGGAAAAAGACATTAGCATTAGTACATTAATGCATGGACACAAGGGGAACCTCTTATCAAAAAAACTTACCTGGAAGCCACGCAAGTTTGGTTCTCACCAATCCGAAAATCCAGTGAAGTAACTGGATACCAACGCGCCCCTGCATTAGAAGCAGGATGGAGAGCTCGTCCTTCCAGACCCTAAGGTGAGACGCTACGGGGAATCATAGAAGGGTTTCGAGGAGGGTGAGAGGGGAAAGTGGGAGGCCGATTGCATTACCCCGCAGACAGTTAATCCCCTATTTTCGCCTACAGAAGGATACTTCTGCGAGCCAGACAAGCCAGATTTGGGGTCCCGGTCCAGTCCGTCTTCCGAACCCTGCGCATCACCTTAGAAGAGGTCACAGCAGCGCGAACCAGGCCAGCGCCTCCGTGGGAGTCAGGTGAGCGTTACAACACGTGAACAGAGTCTAAGGGCGAATAAGATCACCGACCCTGTAAGCAAAAAAAAAAAAAAAATGTATTGGGCACATTTTACACTCAAATCGCACCACCACAGAAATAAATGATGGGAGCAGCAACTCACTGTTGGGGGGCAGGAGTTGAGGGGGGAGGGGAGCGTTGTCTTGGTTAGTTGTTTAGGACTGTTAAGTTAATTGCGTACTGCCACCACAGCAAAGTACTGTAATGTATGCGGAACGAGGAAGCTACTCTGATTCGGATGATCGTAACATGTCAGAAGCTGTGTATCCAAAAGTTTGGTAACGTGTTGTCATAAAAAATAAAAAAAGTCAATAAAACAAATTAACTGGCAAATGGGAAAGATCCAACTTAAGTAGTAGTAAGTTTGGTGAACAATAGGGAACGTGGTCCCTTTTTCCCCTCGCTGTAGTACTGACAAGAGAACAAACAAAGACAAACACTGAATAATGGGAGTGCAATATTAAGTGGCACAAGACACAAAAGAAGCAATCTAAGGTGGGTAGGCATCTACAACACACAGGGAAAACCGAATGGTCCCTGTTTGATCAGCTTTTTAGATTTGTATGTATATTTTTAACACATATACACTTCTTTTAAATGTAGGTTTTTGGAAACCTCCATACTGGTTCTGGAGTTCAGAAGTATGCTACATCGCATTGGGCTGAGTGAGGGAATGATGTGAATGTAAACTGAAATAAAAGAAAGTTTACCTCTGAGCTTGAAACACTAGTGTGTCGACCAGCATAGTGTACTTGATCACATTGTTACTAACTACACTGGTATCTTTATACGTATGACAGATTTCTTGAGAATAGTTCCCACAATAAGGATAGGTATATTAACTATCATGTGTTTTTTTTTTTAATTAATTTATTTTCAAGATTTCCAAAAAACAAAATATACATCACCAAAAGGTCAAACAGAGTATTAAACATAACACTCAGTGTTTCATAGGTACAGAAGCAAAAACAAAGTCCAAATCATGGATAAAAATGGAAACATTTCTGATAAAACAAGGCACATTTTGTATTATTCACAAAATAAGATACCTAATCCAAAATAATTTAATTAAAAAAAATATATATATATATATATAATAATAAATAACGCAACATAGAATATTACAAAGACATAAAGACCACACACAGACTACATAAAACAGAACAAAAACAAAACAGGGGGGAATCCTCAACTGATACATATAAATAAATCGGATAGTCGGATCCAATAGAAACAACTAATCCTCAGATACACATTCACCATATAGATCTGTAAATGGTTTCCAAAGATCTTGATAATTATTTTCCTTTCCTTGTCTCACAAACATCACCTGCTCAAAGTTTGACAATACCACCAAATCATTAATCCAATTCTCCACTCTGGGCTTCTTCCTCGTCTTCCACACCATCAGTATTTGTTTCACTGCAACCACAAGTGCTTTATCAACCAATTGTCCATATTGACGAGCAACCGCACAACGCCCCCTACCCGACAACAGCAACACCTGCATAGGCATCCTGGGAAAACGTACGGACAAGATTGCCTCCAGCCTATCTAATATCTCCACCCAAAATTCGAACACCCGAGGACAATACCATAACATATGGATCAACGTTCCCTTCTCCTTCCCACACCCCCGACACAAGTCATCAGCAATCAATCCCAACTTATACATACGCAATGGAGTCCAATACAGATGCCCTAACACTTTCAAATGAATCAATCTCAACCTGAGATCCAACCTACTCCTATAACCTACATTCCACATAAATTCCTACTCCTTTTCCGTAATATCAGAGCCCAACTCCTGTTTCCACCTCTCCAATGCTTTCCTGTCAGCATGAACATCCTTAGAACATATCGGCATCAAGCTGGTATAAGTGCATACCATTTGCGGAGATGACATTGCGGAGATGACATAAGAATGTGACCACCCGCCGATACCACTTCCAAGGAACCTGACAGCATTGCCAACCTTTCACTCAATAGAGCTTTCAATTTCACGAATCTATTCCGTTCTCTCCCTACCAAATGAAACGTCCTCTGCAACTCCTCAAATGATAATATACGGCCATCACGCACCACATCTCTGATACATAAAATCCCTTTCGAGACCCAACTTCTCTAACAAAAGGATTTATTGGCAAATTGTAAAGTTGGGTTAAGCAAAATAGACGCTCCATAGTGCAAGTACAAGTTCCCTTGAAAGAGACTCAACCACCACACCAAAACCTCTTTAGACACTGCAATAGTCGGAAGTCTACTACCCCTCCCCGGCAGACATCCCATAGAGGTAACAGCATGCAACGGAAAACCATTCAATTTATACCTTTCAATAAGCACCCACAAGGGTTCTGGCCCATTCCCCACAGAAAAATAATACGCAGCTTTTTTCAAAATAAACCCTCTATAGTAGCGTTCCAAGACTGGGTACCCAAAACCCCCATTTTTAGTACTACGTGTCAAAATAAACTTAGGAATCTTAGGTCCCTTTTTTATCTCCCCACAGAAAGTTCTGAAGAACACAGTCTATACTAGTCAGCATCTTTTTTGAAAATTTCAGAGGCAAAGATTGCACAACATAAAGTATCTTTGGCAAAAGAGTCATCTTAATAGCGTTGACTTTAGCCCAAATCCCCAACGATAATCTTTCCCATCTTCTAATATCCTTACTCAAGGCAGCCACCAATTTACCTACATTAAATTCCACCATTTTTCTGACATCCTTAGTCAGATAAACACCCAAATACTTCATATGGGACGTAGTCCATTTACACTGCCAATCCAAAAAGTAACCACGCACACAAGTACTAGCAATTGGAAACACCTCCGTTTTGTCCCAATTAATTTTATGTCCCGATAACCCACTCATCCTATCAAAGATATCTTTCAAGACCACACTACCTTGCTCAGGATCCGCAAGAACCACCACCATGTCATCTGCATACGAAAGGACTTTAACTTCCACATTACCAAATTCCAGGCCCCTAATTCTTCGCTCCCCACGTATATATGCCAACAATGTCTCCAAAGCAAGATTGAACAAGTAGGGTGACAACGAGCATCCCTGCCTAGTTCCCCTAGTCAGCCCAAAAGCTTCAGACAAAACACCATTTACCCAAATCCTAGCCTTGGCACCACCTTGAAGAGAACTGATTATCCCTAGAAATGTATTCCCAAATCCCATCTGCCTCATTGCAAACTGCAAAAATCTCCAACTCACTCTATCGAACGCTTTCTCAGCATCCATAAAATTCAAGGCCACATCCGATAGATCCTCCTGTTTCAAACTCATGATATCAATCAAAGTTCTGATATTATCATAACCAAATCTATCCCGCATAAACCCCACTTGGGATGTATGAATCAATTTCCCCATATATGTTTCCAATCTATTAGCCATGATCTTAGCAAATATCTTCACATCCACATTTAGTAATGAAATGGGACGATAATTGCTACAATTCTTCCGATCCTTCCCCTCTTTCGGTAACAAGGTAATCATTGCTTCACACATCGACTGGCACAGATCACCCTCATGTATAAACAGATTAAACAACCTACATAAGATAGGAGCCAAATAAGTCTCAAATTTCCTGTAAAATTCCACAGGAATACCATCCATTCCTGGAGATTTACCCACTCCTAGCTGCTTAATAGCTAGTAAAACGTCATCCACCTCAATATCCGTTTCTAAATCTCTGCTTTCCTCCAACGACAACTTAGGAAGATCCAATTCCACAAAGACATTTTCCAATTCCACCTGAGATGGGAACACATCCTCTGAATACAATTTCTCATAAAATCCTTTAAAACATTTACAAATATCAATATTTTTCATTACCACATCACCATGTTCATCAACAAGACTTTGTACAAAAGGTTTCTCCGTCATCCCCTTCAACCTACTTGTCAGGATTAGTCAGGCGAGTACTAAGGCAGCGAATATGGCAAGGGAAATGTGCACCCAGGAACAACGACTCAGGTATGCTAGAACCCAGGAGTGCAAAATAGAGTGTGACATCAAAACCAATATATGAAAAGGGATGTGGGGTAAGCACCTGACCGCGAGTAAAGTCGGCAAGCGCCTTACCCCCAATGCTGTTACAGGTACTGACAGCGCTAAACCCACGTGGAGGGCCAGCAATGACAGGATCTGTGTACTAACACTCTTGATGGTATTACATAAGGGAACTTAGGAACTGTACTCACGAGGACGAGATACACCTCTTGAATGTCAGCTAGCCCACGAATCCTGTTGATGAATCTGGGACCCAGAAAGGCTATAACAGCAATGGGAGAAGTAGGGAGGTCCAGAGGACAAGGGCTGTAGGCAGCCGGAATGAGGCAGGCTGCCGGGCAGGGAGCCCAGAGGACAAGGGCTGAGGCTGGGAATCAGCAGAGCGAGATCCGCTGCTATGTGGAGAGCCTGCAGGGCAAGGGCGGAGGCTGGAAGGCAGCAGAGCGAGATCCGCTGCAATGTGGAGAGCCCGGCAGGACAAGGGCGGAGACTGGAAGGCAGCAGAGCGAGATCCGCTGCAATGTGGAGAGCCCGGCAGGGCAAGGGCGGAGACTGGAAGGCAGCGGAGCGTGATCCGCTGCAGAAAACTAAATACCTAAGTAGGAATAGGGATTACAAATAGTGGGGAAAACATAAGCATTCACACAGGAGCTAGCTACCACCACACCTAATGATCAAATGGGAAATGGATGCAGAAGTGCAATGGAAAACATGGAATGGATCCTCTAGAAAGTAAGGATCAGGAGCAGGGAAAAACGAAATAACCTATGCAAACTTCTCCCTACCCTTCCAAGGAAAAGACAGGAAACTAAACTAAGAGGAAGGCTAAGGCAAAAGGGTAACAGCAGCAAAGGACAGAGTCAAAGAAATATAGAACACAGACAAACTGGGCTGCATCTAAAAGGGGAAAGCACTGAGAATTGCTGCCTGCAAACAGGGGAAGACAAAAAGGGAAATCAAGGGAGCAGAAATCAATTAGCGCATGAATCCGAAATTCAGGGCGGAGGAAACAAGAAAACAGGAACAAGGAAGTAGGTACAAAGGCAAGGAACCAGGGACCAGGGACTAGTCAAAAACAGGAACACTGCAAACGATGACCAGCGCTAGACTGAAGTGAGACTGAGGCTTTTAAAGCTGTTTAACGAGCACATGCCTCAGGTGTGCTGACTGCTGCACCTGCAGCCACAGGTGTTGCCTATCCTCCACCCAACCTTGTCCTGCAAGGGTGGAGGTGGAGCAGTGGGCCAGGCATTCTGGGAAGCACAGTCATTTGGTTAAAGAAGCATGCTAGCTGCCAAAAACCTGGAATGGATCCGGAAGGGAAGTAGTTTGGAAAATAGGGATTTAGCGCTCCCAATTCATTACAGCACTGTGGCATTAGGTTCGGAGGAAATGTCCAGCAAGGAATAAGCCCCAAAACATGCCCCCAAGTGGCGGGAACGGGAGCGAAGGGAGCGAGTCGTGACAGTATACCCCCTCCTACGGCCCTCTTCGGGTGCCCGCCACCCGTACGAGACTTCTTCTTTCCATGATGGGAGTGCTTTTTCTTTGGAGGTGGCACTGATGGAAATCGTGGCTTGTGGGCAAAGGCAGATGGGCTTCCATGATAGGAGTGTGTTGTCTTTGGAGGTGATACTGATGGAAACGGTGACTTCTGGTGAGGAAGAGACTCATGGTTCGAAGAAAGGCATGAACTTGCAGGACCTGGAGCAGAGTTGGAAGGTCCAGGAAGCTCAGTCACTGGGAGTGGACCCTTGTAAGTCTTTGAGGAGGGAGGCAGGCTGGTGCAACTTGCC
Organism: Ambystoma mexicanum; assembly: GCF_040938575.1. Taxonomy (NCBI): domain Eukaryota; kingdom Metazoa; phylum Chordata; class Amphibia; order Caudata; family Ambystomatidae; genus Ambystoma; species Ambystoma mexicanum. The sequence continues at coordinate 1,437,174,366 of NC_090935.1, forward strand.
TTAGACGATGGTAGAAGTTCTGTTAGCCTTTCTGCCGAGAGCGGACATGCGGGAGGTGAGGAAGTTGCTGGCTTCAGGAAATGTTCATGTTCCGCCATTAGAGAAGGTGGCGGCTGAGGTAGAGGTTCAGATCTTTTTCTGTCATCCATCTGGGAAAAGGCTTGTGGTTGAAAATGATTAAGGTTTGACTGCACATATTCTACGCCTTGGATGCCTGGAAGTCCCATGGGTTGTACGAGGCTGGTACTCCTGGTGACAGTCGTGTAGCCACCTTGTTGCACGTTGGATACAACAGCAGGGACGTTTGGCATACTGATAGGAGTGATAGACACAGTACTTGGTATTTCAGGCACACTCGCAGAAGGAGCAATAACAGACACATCTTGAACTGCAGCAGTCATTCCCTTCCTTTGGCTACTAGCACCCAACTGGTGCTTCTTGGCGGAATTCTGTTGCACAAGTTCTGTAGGTAATACGCCGGTCTGCACCACCCCCTGTGCACACCCAGGTGAGTGGTTCTGACTCACCACTTGGTCCAGCTTGATGACTCTGAAGCGGGAGCTGGCAAAAGTCTCAAACTCTGATGCTGCATTTTTAGGAGGCTCTGATGCTAAAGTGAAGCAGTTGGGAGAATCGTCTTGTGGAAAAGGCAGGCATTCTGGTGCTCCTCCTGAAGCAAAAGAAAGGCAATCTAAACGTTCATCGACAGTAAATGTTTGGGATTCAGGAGGACTGTCTGGAGCAGTAGAAAATATAGCAGGATCTGATGGTGTAGACAGGTATACCTCTGATGTTGGAAGCGAAGCTAAGCAGGATACCGGTGTATCATGAACTGAAGGCAAACAAGCAATAAACTCTGGAACTGAAGACATGCACATATGATGGACTACCGGAGGCTCTCTGGCTGAAGGATGATCTTCTGGATGAGTCACTGTAGCTGAAGACAGGCAGGCCAGAGGAAACTTTGAAGCTGAAGGCATGCGAGTTGGAGCCATCTCGGTAGCTGAATCCAAACATGTCAGGGTCTTTGGGACTAACCCCGTGCATGGTGGAGGCTCTTGATTAAATGGCAGACATGGCAGCGGTTCATTGATTGAAGACACGTGTACCAAAGATGACTGCAGGGCTGTGGATTGGATCATAGAAGAGTCAATGGTTGTAGGAGGACACACAGAAGTCTCAGAAGTTGATAGACACATTAGTGGCTCAGGAATGGAGGGCACCTTTAGGGCATTAGACTCCTTGGCTCCAGTAACCAAGGACTGAACTGTACCCTTGCAGTCCTTTTCTTTAGTGGGTGACACAGAGTCTCTTTCTTTGTGGAAGTCAAAATCAACCAGTGGAATCACCATAGTAAAGTCTCTGTTAATCAGGATTTCGTCAATTGTCCATTCCTCTGTCTTAGCTTCTGAAAGAGGCAGATTAACAATCAACAGTTCAGGAATCGCCTGCTGGTCTTTTGGTTCTGTATACTGTGGAATGAGTTCATCAGAACATGAAATCTGTACTGTCTCTGACTGTTCGTATTGATCAGAATTGGCAGAAGGAAGAGTGAACCCAGAGGTAAGATCGTCTTCCACATCAGCTTTAACATCTACTTCAGTCTCAGCAGCTGTGTCAAGAGCAGGACCTAAGCCTACTGTAGTGACTGAATCTGTGTATGCCACCTTTGTGTATTGTGTTTGGAGATCAGAAGCTTGTATGTGTGCTAGCTCAGAATTATGACAGACTGCTACACAGGAAACTTTAGGTAAAGGAGTGGCTTGTAAATCTTCAGCTAACTGCAATCCCTGACAATCAGCAGAACAATTGTTAGAAACTGTGCCCAGATTGAGCGCTGTGCTAGAAGAAAGACTTTCACTTCCAATAGATCTAACATATTGGCAATTATCATGGTTTACCAAAGTCTCTGCACTCAGGGGCTGAACTGTGTTCACTTCATCAACATCAATGGATAAAGTCTGAGGTGTATTCAGGAATGCGTGCAAGATCTTATTCTCCTCTTGTAAAGAAATGAATTCTTGTGTTAACTCCTCAAGCTTAGCTCTTAGCATGCCCTGCATTAACTGTACATCACTATCAGTAGGCACAGGGGGAGGCATAGTGGCATCAGGGCTGGATCCTGCACTAGCAATCTGGATGTGCACCGATTGTGCATTGTCCTCAACTGCTTTCAGGTTCTGAGATTTATACTTTCTCATACTAACTTGGTCTGTGTTACCCTTAAGCAATCTATTGACCTTAGACCTCTTGACATTAGGGACTACCGTATGTACTTGTGCAAAGAGGTATTTGGACTGAGGGTAGAAAACTGAAGTTATGCAAGGAACCCCTCCATTCGTTATGTTTGTACCATGAAACTGTTCTATCTGAGGTGAAGCACAACTGGAATCATGGGGTTCAACAACAGAGGTACTCTTGTATAATAAGTCTAACAGTGTGTTGTTTTCTGCGGCTAAGGCTTGCGCTGACATAGAATCGGGATCAGAACAAAAGATCGAACTAGGATCTGGCAATGTAGGATGTGCCATCCTATGGGAAAAATACTTTGCTCGTAAATGCCCATTCGTGACAAGGAGTTCATTTAAGCCAAGACTAGTGATTTGATTGTCACAGGTAAATGTAGGGGAAGCTTTCTGTACTAACTTGTTAGAGGCCTTGCTGCCTTTCTTTCTTAAACTTGCCATATTCAATGGGAATTTTGGGCTGGTCATACTGTCAGGATTAGTCAGGCGAGTACTAAGGCAGCGAATATGGCAAGGGAAATGTGCACCCAGGAACAACGACTCAGGTATGCTAGAACCCAGGAGTGCAAAATAGAGTGTGACATCAAAACCAATATATGAAAAGGGATGTGGGGTAAGCACCTGACCGCGAGTAAAGTCGGCAAGCGCCTTACCCCCAATGCTGTTACAGGTACTGACAGCGCTAAACCCACGTGGAGGGCCAGCAATGACAGGATCTGTGTACTAACACTCTTGATGGTATTACATAAGGGAACTTAGGAACTGTACTCACGAGGACGAGATACACCTCTTGAATGTCAGCTAGCCCACGAATCCTGTTGATGAATCTGGGACCCAGAAAGGCTATAACAGCAATGGGAGAAGTAGGGAGGTCCAGAGGACAAGGGCTGTAGGCAGCCGGAATGAGGCAGGCTGCCGGGCAGGGAGCCCAGAGGACAAGGGCTGAGGCTGGGAATCAGCAGAGCGAGATCCGCTGCTATGTGGAGAGCCTGCAGGGCAAGGGCGGAGGCTGGAAGGCAGCAGAGCGAGATCCGCTGCAATGTGGAGAGCCCGGCAGGACAAGGGCGGAGACTGGAAGGCAGCAGAGCGAGATCCGCTGCAATGTGGAGAGCCCGGCAGGGCAAGGGCGGAGACTGGAAGGCAGCGGAGCGTGATCCGCTGCAGAAAACTAAATACCTAAGTAGGAATAGGGATTACAAATAGTGGGGAAAACATAAGCATTCACACAGGAGCTAGCTACCACCACACCTAATGATCAAATGGGAAATGGATGCAGAAGTGCAATGGAAAACATGGAATGGATCCTCTAGAAAGTAAGGATCAGGAGCAGGGAAAAACGAAATAACCTATGCAAACTTCTCCCTACCCTTCCAAGGAAAAGACAGGAAACTAAACTAAGAGGAAGGCTAAGGCAAAAGGGTAACAGCAGCAAAGGACAGAGTCAAAGAAATATAGAACACAGACAAACTGGGCTGCATCTAAAAGGGGAAAGCACTGAGAATTGCTGCCTGCAAACAGGGGAAGACAAAAAGGGAAATCAAGGGAGCAGAAATCAATTAGCGCATGAATCCGAAATTCAGGGCGGAGGAAACAAGAAAACAGGAACAAGGAAGTAGGTACAAAGGCAAGGAACCAGGGACCAGGGACTAGTCAAAAACAGGAACACTGCAAACGATGACCAGCGCTAGACTGAAGTGAGACTGAGGCTTTTAAAGCTGTTTAACGAGCACATGCCTCAGGTGTGCTGACTGCTGCACCTGCAGCCACAGGTGTTGCCTATCCTCCACCCAACCTTGTCCTGCAAGGGTGGAGGTGGAGCAGTGGGCCAGGCATTCTGGGAAGCACAGTCATTTGGTTAAAGAAGCATGCTGGCTGCCAAAAACCTGGAATGGATCCGGAAGGGAAGTAGTTTGGAAAATAGGGATTTAGCGCTCCCAATTCATTACAGCACTGTGGCATTAGGTTCGGAGGAAATGTCCAGCAAGGAATAAGCCCCAAAACATGCCCCCAAGTGGCGGGAACGGGAGCGAAGGGAGCGAGTCGTGACACTACTAGCAAGCATTTTCCCACTCTTATCTCCACATTCCCAGAATTTTTGTTTCGTATAAAAAATACCTATCTCAGTCAATAGGTCATTCTTACTAGCTAACAATCTCCAAGCCTGTAACATCTCCTCTTTATCCATAACCATCCGTGATTGCGCATATATTTGTTGCAAATCCGAAAGTCTATTTTCCATACATTTTAATTCATTCAAATGCTTAATCTTCAAGTGGGCAAATTTACTTATAAATTCCTCCCCTCCTAATACAGCCTTAAAACTATCCCACACCATCCTGAAGTCTGTCGACCCTTCATTCTCTTCAAAATATCTCTCCACAAATCTCCCTATCCTCCAAAACTCCAACTTTAAGACGCCACCTAATAAATGTTGGCACCTCCCAATCCATAACCACCTGCAAGTCCAGAAGAACATGGTCTGAGATCTCTCTTTCTCTAATGTTCACAGCAACCGTTTTATCCAACAATGAATCAGACACCAAAATATAATCTATCCTAGAAAACGTATCATGCACTGGAGAATAGAATGTAAATTCCCTTGAAGAAGGATGTACTTCCCTCCAGATGTCCACCAAAACCGAACCTCTGCAGGAAGAAATCAAATTCCTTACAAATACCAAAATGAGTGTATCTACATTGACTAGTTCGGTCAATTTTATAATTTCTAACGCAATTAAAGTCCCCCCCTAAAATAACCGTCTCACCATGCATTTCACTGAGTAAATGTGAAATGTCCTCAAAAAAGCAATTGTTCGGAGAACACGGCCCATATATACACCCTAATGTGATCTTCTTACCACAACACTGGATATAAAAAAAAATAATTCGACCCTCTCCATCCATCACCACTTTATCAACACTGAATTGCAAACCTTTCCTAAATAGGATGCTGACTCCTCTCAATTTAGACAAATAACAATTAGAAAAATGTCTACGAAATCTCGAATTAAGTAAAAGATGATCATCCTCATCCATCAGGTGAGTCTCTTGCAAGAACACAACATCTGCCCTGGCTCTCCACAGTCTCGCAAAAACCTTCCTATGCTTACGCGGGCAATTCAAACCCTTAACATTCCAAGTCACTACTGACAGTGTACCCATCTCCCTATAGTAACCTACTCAAAAGACCAGACAATCCGAAACAGTATCACCATCAATTGAACTCCAACCCAGCACTGAAACAAACAGTGATACATATACCTAAATTTCCAACAACCCGAGTTACCATATTATTCAATTGAGGATCTCCAGTGACAAACAATTTACAAAGACAAAACAAGACAAACATACAAACACAAACCATCAATAGACATAACCACATTAGTATCTGGATGAGACCTCCAGATTGCACATGAGTGCGCCCCCCACCCGCATATAGCACATTCCAACCCATCTCCTCCAGGATCCCAGCCCGTAAAATCAGTAACAGCAGCAAGTACCTTCTCATCAAACAAACCTTCTAACCTAGCTAACATATGAAACTCTCCAAGTGAACCCATAAAACCCTTCCAACATAGTGTATCCACATAGAGGCAGAAATGTTACCTAAATGCTACATGTAATTTACGGCATCAAAAATGACAAAACAGTTGCACTACCTTACACTATAGCAAACAAACACCCCACCACATCAATTCAAAACACAACCAAGTTAATAACTTGACAAATGCAAATTTCCAAGTATATGTCAAAATAATACCATCCATAACCAAAACTCCCGAACGATTCTCACACCACCCAACCACCAAGATCCACCGCCATCCCATTACATGAGATAACCGATTGAGACCACACAACAATTAAAAATAGTAAACATCGAAATACAGCAATGACTTGCACACAGAACCACCACCCAATATATATTTAGAGCACACAACTCACAGCCCAAAGTTGCATCAATGAATCCCCACCACTTCCTGTCACCAGGCTGGGGCACCGCAGTAAAATGTTAACCTCCCACCCAAATCCACACCCCCATTCGCACTTTGCCCACAGGTTGTACAACATCTAGCAGTTTAGACCACCTCAATTTCAAAGCCTCAGCCACCATCTTGAATGTACAGTCCGGGGATAAATGTACCAAAATCAACCTGCAGCGCAAGGTATGTAGGTATTACAGTCCTTCAAAAAAAAAAAAGCAACACAAGCAGAACAGAGAGGCAACCAAGCAGGGACTGGTAGCCCGCAAACAGAAGAAGTAGTGCAGCAAACATGAAAGAGCAGTCGCAGGATCTATCCCTCCTTTTCTATAAATAATGAGGGATGCACCCAATCATCAACAGAGGGCAAAGTATGGTCATGCACCAATGTTGCATCAATCCGTTCTGAATGCAAGAAAACACTCAAGACATTTGTGTACCATAGATCTCCACATAACTAGTCTTCACTCCCTAAGGAACCCCACACAAAAGACTTATGCAGCTCCTGCAAATTTCCCGAAAAGTAAACGTTATCAATGCCCATATCGTTATACTGGAAAACCTCCAAGGGCAGAAAGTTTTCTCCCTCCAAGTCGCAAAATTCAGAGCTCATTCCCATGGTGTTGTCGCGAAGGCAGAAATACATGAGGGGCAACAAATATGGTATAGACGTCCGCTCACAACAAGGTGACTGGAGAGAGAATGAGTGAACATGCGAAAGAGAGCACCAGAAGTGACAAAACATTGTTGCTCCCAATCATCAGGACAGGTAGCACCCCAATCCGTCCTCAACCCGGAGCAAAAAAAAATAAAAAATAAAATACATGCAATCCATGACAACCTCATCAAGGCCCCAGTAACTGCTGAAAAGTGAAGCTTGGACCAAACCATATCAGGACTGTACTGCTACTGATTTGATTCTGACTCTCCCGGAAACTCAACCAGTAATAACATTGCAGAGGACAAAAACACTGCATAAAGTATCCTTAATGAAGCAGGACTCGTGAATGTGAAGCATGCTCCATCCACGTCGTTCTCACTGTTTGATCACTGCAGTTGATGGACAGGGCAGGTGTAACATCGGTAATCATGCATAAACCACTCCAAGGCAAGGCAAGGCAGCACACTCCCGTTTGAGGCACAATAGCAGATCACAAAGGCAGGCAGTTTTGGGAGTGATATTTAACATTTGTGATATTGTGAATGCATTTTGTTTTAATGAATTGGACTGATTCCTGATCAGACTTACAGGGGAATTTATACTCTGATTTGGTTGTAGGTGGTATCTAACCATATTGAATGGAAGGGCAGCATAGCTGTGCTCAATTGTGTTTATATGAGGAGAGTAAACCAGAAACTGTGTGAGTTTGGGACCAGCACCCAAATCTATATGTGGAACATTGTGAAGGCGAATCTGGAGATCCATTCCTGAAAGGAAAAATGACTTGTTGTGAAGTCCTGGCAGGAGAGTAAACTAGGCAAGTCTGACAAACATTTTAAAATCCTGGCAGGAGAGTAAACCAGGCGTAAAACTGAATGTGCAAATATTGTGAAGTCATGGCAGGGGATTAAACCGGGCCAAAAATTGTCTGTTATATTGTGAAATCCTGACCGAAGAACAAGCCAGGCCAAAGTGAATGTGAGTCTGGAGATCCACATTGTAAGAGTGTGAAATTTAGGGGAAGGGAACCATACCCCCTGATGGAAAAGTTGTAAAAGAACCTTAAAGAGCTGTGAGCTGAAAAGAACTGTGATCTGTGGAGTAAGTCAAAGGGTGAAGAAGAACCCTTTAGTGAATTCATACTCCGGTTTGGTTGTAGGTGTTATCTAACCATATTGCGTGGAAGGGCGGGGTAGCATGTGCTCAATTGTGTTTACATGAGAATTCTGTGGCCCTCACGAGTCATGCACCCCTGTAACAAAAAAGAGGGCTCTACCCAATATTTTTTCTTGATGTATTTGGACAACCCTTTGTTTGATGGCCGCAACAAGTGTGCATAATAGAAAAGGTAAATATAGTAACGTTTTCCGATGAATTATTTTCGAAATTATTAGATTTACCCTCCCTATTGGGTCAACCCCCTCCGCCATTGTCTACAGATAACAATCCATCAGCCACTGATTTAGACACCATCACAAAAAAAAGAAAAAGCTTGTTTGAACAGAATCACACAGTCAACTAATGCTTGAATACTTAAAAGCAGGAGTGATACCAGAAGGACTCCAGGTAAAAAAGATTCCATGGGTATTTTTAGACAACCCCAAGTTCAAGATCAACTTTAGCGGGGTCTGCAGCAAATGTTTGAGAGATTGGGTTATTCTTGATATAGAGACAGCAGAGGAGGAAGCAAAGAAACAAAAAGAATTAAAATTGTTAGAAGAGAAAATACAGGAAGGATCTGTGATCCCAGATATCAAACGTCAGTTAGACAAAATTAATAAAGAGATAAGTAAATTCAAACAATTCACCTTAAACACACAAAATTGGAAGTTGAAAAAGGATAATGAAACCTACAAAGAGGAAAAAACGTACCCTAACCTTGTACCAGGATTTTGCCAACAACAAAATGTCAATCGCACTAACAATGGGGGGGGCAGAATCAACAAAGATACCCGAGGAAATATGTGACCTTTTCCGACACCTCAAACAGTAGTGACTCTGATACAACCAAGGGAGGTCCTTCCACTTCAGCTATGGGAGGTCAACATCAAAAAGGACAACAGTTTTTTTAAAGGACGAGGCAAACGAGGCAGGGTGAGACAACAAGGCCACCACGGGATGCGTACCAGGCAGTGGACAGCACAACCACTTCTGCCAATGTAGTAATTCCTATTTGCAATCTAAGTAACTACAAACTAACGAACAAAGAGAGAATTGTCTTAAGTAAAGCTCTCAGCTTTGTTCCGAGCACCACTGCAGATAGATTCCTGACAAAGGTGAAGCTTAGAAAATTCTTCGGAATTGTGAGAGCATGTTATTTTTTCTGTGATTCTTCTGAAGCAGGCAAGGTAGTCTCAAATAAAACAGGGTAAACCCCCTTCCTCATTTACCCCTCTTGCATCGTTGGTCTGTCCAGAGTTACTCGCATTTGAGAATAAGATACTTCGAGAAACTGATAAAATATTCTCTACTAAGAATCGGTACACAGACAATTTAACTAAAAAAGAGAGGATGTCCTTAAAGAATTTAGAAAGTCAACATGACTACATCATAAAACCAGCCGATAAAGGTGGAGGCATTGTTCTATGGTCTAGAATACTATATGAAGAAGAGATATACAAACATTTGGGTAATGAAAAATTATACAAAAAACTTGACTCTAACCCCACAGCTAGATTACAAGTCGAGATAGACAGCCTCATGACACATGCCTAGACAGAAGGATGGATCAATGATGATGAAAGGGCATTTCTAGTTAAAAAAAACATCCAATTGTACCAGCATTCTATTGCTTACCAAAGATTCATAATGATCACACATGTCCCCCGGGGAGACCGGTTTTGGAACCATTGTCAATTTATGCAGGTGTGTTTCTACATCCTTTTGTTCGCAAAATGAAGCCTTGTGTACAGGATACAACAGCGATGATAAAGATCCTTGCCACCCTTGCCATTGAAGCTGATGGCATTGTCGTCACTCTTGATGTTGAGTCACTGTATACGATTATACCACAGAGAGAATGTATTGAGGTATTGCGATTATATTTGGACAAAAGAAATAATTGCGAAGTACCGGCAGACTTCATATTGAAGTGTATATGTCTAGCTGTAACAGAGAATTTTTGCATGTATGAGGATACCTTTTAGAAACAGTGCCACAGCACTAGTATGGGAGCAATCTTTGCTCCCGATATTGCTAACCTCTTCATGCACAACATAGAGGTGCTATCAGTGTATAAGAACAACAATATCCTGAACACACACCTCAGATGTTGGTACCATTACACTGCAGACGTGTTCTTGGTATGCAGAGGTTCTCCAAAATGTTTGGACAATTTTCTGCAATGGCTCAATATTCAGAACCACTCAAATACATTTACCATGCATAGTTATTTGCAGAACATACCTTTCTTGGATCTAGAAATCTACAAAAATGATGACAACAGAATAGGTACCACCCTATACAGAAAACCTTCTAACAAGAATACACTGCTAGCATAAGGCAGTTTTCATCCATTAAGTCTGAGGGAGAATTTACCATACAGACAATTCCTTCAAGTCTGACGGAATTGCAGCACACTATCAGCACACTGTCAGATTTTGTCACTAATATTAAAATCCAAGTAGTCGACTATTACAACGTGGCTACCCCTCACAAGTAGTGCGAAGAGCACGTAAAAGGGTTTGAAATACCGATAGGCAGACATGCCTCTCAAAATGAACAAGTGAGAAAAAAGAAGATAAAATGACATGTGTCACAACGTTCAACTCGTTGAGCCATCACTTAAGGAGGACCATCCTTCAGAACTAGGATATTTTGAAAACAGATAGCTTTCAACCAGAGAAACCCAGGTTTGCTTTCAAACCGAACAAACATGTGAAAGCTTGATTGGTTAATACCTATGAAGAGCCACAGAGGAAATCATATCGCAGACTTATCTCTGGAATTTGCCACCAGTAATTGGGCATTTCAGGTGTGACAAATGCTCGGATTGTGCACTAGCTTGGGACATGAAGGTACTTGATTTATATGGATGAAGGAAATTGATCTATATGGGTTGCACTGGAAGTTTAATTCTTTCACAAATTGTCTAACTAAATGGGCCATTTATGGCATCACATACTCATGTTGACCCGTATTTATTGGTAAATCCAAAAGGCAAATACAGCACCGAATATGTGAGCACAGGTCATGTTTTAAGAATTTGGTAACCGACAAACCAATGGTAGCTCATTTTAAATCAAAAGCACACAAAAATACTGACTTGTGTTGGTTTGTGATACAGACAGTGAAGAGTCCATCTCGTGGGGGAGCTCAAGACCTCATGTTGAGGAAAATGGAACAAAAGTGGATTTACGTTTAGATTCATTTAATGAAGGTCTCAACATTGTGATAGAATGGAATCTATTTCTCAATTAGGTCTCTGGTTCAGAGCCTTTTTACATACAATGTTGTTTTCCAGAGAGTTTTTTGATGGTGAATGGATCCATTTGGGAAAGTCATCTGACTCCTTCATAGAAGTTTGGTCTCCCTCAGGGCCTGCATACAGAGCAGATATTTTTATTTTTATTTTTGTCTCACTTAATTTATTTTTGTTTAGTTTGTATCTTTCCCATTTGCCAGTTAATCCGTTTTAAGCAAAAAACATGCAGCAATTAATTCCTTCATAAATCCCCTCAGGGGATGCATGCATGCTACTTTCCTCGGCACGATTAATAGAGACAGGGCTTGTGTGTCGGAGTTCTGGCAGCTGTCGCCAGGCAACAGTAAACAAACATGGGCGGCTTCAATGAAGTTGGATTAAAAAAACGGACATCGAGTGTGCATGCGCGCAACCGAGTGAAGTAACAAACTCAGGAAACTAAAGACGCGTGTTTTCTCTGGCCAACATTGAGAAGGTAAGAGACCTTGACCCATGATTTATGTCACTAGAGGGATGAAACAGAATGATGCAGTCACATGTTGTAATTGTCTTGCGCTACATAGGCCGCGACGAACCATTTTAAAGAAAGATATATGGCGACGTGCAGATAGCTGTTTCAGTCAGAAATATGACTTTTGCAGTATTCGGCATCATATTTAAATGGAGCTGCATACTGCTATGACAATGTGTTGTATGGAATGCACATTTAGTAAATGTGAATAACTGAGTCTAAGCCACAACGTTTTGACACACAGCTCTTGCATGTTGTTGCAGGAACCTGAATCACTGTAACCATACAAATAAGGTTCTTTCCATTTTGTTGCAGAAGAGTCACAGATATTATTGTGGCAGTTGAGGGCTCCACCTAACAGGCATCTACCTATACAGCAGAAAGATGATGCTGCTGAGGTGCAATATCGCAATCAGGTACAGATATGAAATATTCTACCTGAATTTAGTCTCAAAAGAAATAAGAGATTAGTAGTAAGCTTGCTCAATAATAGGGAACATGCTCCTTTTTCCTCTCTCTGTAGTACTGACAAGAGAACCAACAAAGACAAACACTGAATAATGAGAGTGCAATATTAAGTGGCCCAAGACACAAAAGAAGCAATCTAAGGTGGGTAGGCATCTACAACACACAGGGAAAACCTAATGGTACCCCGTTTGATCAGCTTTTTAGAGTTTTATGTATATTTTTTAACATAAATAGTTACAATATTTCACTTCTTTTGAATGTATGTTTTTGGAAACCTCCATACTGGTTCTGGAGTTTAGACGTATACTACATTGCATTGGGCTGAGTGTCCTGAAGAAAGCTCAGAGGGGATGATGTGAATGTAAACTGAAATAAAAAGAAAGTTGTCCTCTGAGCTGGACCTCTGAGCTGGACACACTAGTGTGTCGAGTCGACCAGCTTAGTGTTGTTGATCACACTGTTACTAACTACACTACATATCTGTGTACTTATGACAGATTACTTGAGAATAATCCTCACAATATGGGTTGTGTAATAATATTAACTATCATTTGTTTGTTAGATATGTTAACATTTGTGATATTAATTGTGAATACTTTTTGTTTTAATGAATTGGACTTATTCCTGATCAGACTTACAGGGGAATTTATACTCTGGTTTGGTTGTAGGTGATATCTAGCCATATTGTATGGAAGGGCAGGGTAGCCTATGCTCAATTGTGTTTACATAGGAGAGTAAACCAGGCACTGTGTGAGATTGGGACCCGCATCCAAATATCAACATTGTAAAGGCGAGTCTGGAGACCCGTTCCTGAAAGGAAAAATGACTTGTGAAGTCATGGCAGGAGAGTAAACCAGGCCAAAAACTGAATGCCCAAATATCGTGAAGTCCTGGCAGGGGATTAAACCAGGACAAAAACTGTCTGTGATATTGTGAAATCCTGGCCGAAGAACAAGCCAGGCCAAAGTGAATGCGAGTCTGGAGATCCACATTTTAAGAGTGTGAAATATAGGGGAAGGGAACCATACCCCCTGATCGACAAATTGTAAAAGAACTGTGAAGAGCTGTAAGCTCAAAATAACTGTGATCTGTGGAGTAAGTCAATGGGTGAGGAATAATCCTTGACTGTGCGATGCTAGCGTAAGGGGATTATACCCCATTCAATAGAAATATGTCTTTTGTCAAGGAACAGAACTGTGGTAAAGAGCTCGAGAGAAGCTGAAAACTCGATGGAGTTCTGAAAATTGAGAAACATTAGGGAACTTTAATCATTTCTTTATTGGTGCATCTTTTGGAACTTTATGTTGGAACATTAAAGAAGACTACAGATGGCCAGTTGAAAGACTTTTTCCCTTTGCACTTTTTCTTAGGTTTAGCTTGTAAGGGTCAGGATAGGAATTTGGACAGGATGGTGTACTCTTTATATTTTTGACATTCTGACACTGACATCCTATAGTTTCGTTGAGGCAATCATGCCCCTCATAGTGTTTGGGTGAACTAGGTCTTTCTCCAACCCTCTTTTACTTTAATAAAAGTTTATAACAACCATCACAGTGTCTCTATATCTGAGTCCTGATTTATCACATATCACACACCTGTACACGTGTACATCCCTTACATTCCACTCACATGCACTAATCACTATTCCCAAAATCACAGCATGCCCACAATAAAACACTATAGAAATACTCTACTTGGCTCTAGTCTCTTGGCATGTGACTGGATGAAAGTTGCAAGTGTGCGATGTTGTGTGCGGGGCCATGACAGGTATACAACGGGGCAATGTGGGTACCAACTGAGACAGTGCCAAAATGCATCACAACACACATAGCCCGGCATCAAGGTAAAGCTGAATATACCAATTGTGGCAATGCCAGTAGTCATGCGGGCATGATTCACATCAGCGCCTTTTAATGGTAACATCTAATTGATCGTTGAATTGCATATCAGGCCATGTGTGTACAGACATCCATATACTACCAACCCTCACACCTACACAACACTTACACATATAGTCTGGCCACCCAAAATGTCACGGCCAGGAGGGATGCATCATTGTTGACGGCAACTGTCATGTGTCAATACAACATGTAGGGAATGTGATGAATCCTGTGGAGTCCTTACAGAATCCCACACTAAACTCTCCTCCCACGTTCCCATGTGGCCAGAGGAAGGCAGACGCTACCTGATCCTAACCCTGGGGGTGGTATTAGCTGGGTGGATCACATGGGAGGAGAAGGCCATCAAAGGAATATCCTCTTGTGAGGGGAATGTTTCTCTAATACCTGAATACCTAATGGCATGTTGTCATATTAGGTCTTCACCTTCCAAAATTACCCAAAATGTCAGTTGTGAAAACCCTTATGATAAACATGGAAATTATATATGTAAGGGTCAGAGAATGAATACACCTATTTCTGATAGTTATATTACATTATGTTTGAATTATAAAAACAAGAACCAACAATTAATTCCTTTGAAAAGTTCCTCTAAATGTGCATCCTCTGAATCACTAAAGCAGAGTGATTTCAATAATCTTACAAGGAAAAAGAACATTAAGGACTTCAAGTCCCAAAATGCTCTTAGTACTGAGATGAGGAAAAGTGCACACTACAGCTTTGTAACTCTGGGCCATTCTAGTGGTTGTAATGACCCACATCTGAGTGGGACATTTAAAAGCCTTTCAGGTGCGGGCCATTAAGGCAAAGCAGTGGAAGCAGCAGAAGCAGAAGGAAGAAGTAGAAGACAGAGCTGCTGCTGTGTTAAAAGCGGGACGCCATATCAAGAGAGGGGGAGGGGGGATGGGTGGGGGGGATTTGGGGGGTTTAGTGGACAGGTTGTTGTTTTCTTGTTACTCTTGTTTCTATGAAAATCTGCTAATAAAAATTTATTGGAAAAAAAAGAGAGTGGCAAAAGTCGGGAATCTTGTACAATGGAGAGAATGCGCAGCGGCACACGATACGAGGGACTAGCTGTCCCGAAGGAGAGGGAAGCCCTCTAGGTTGTGCATACTGCTCTGGTGGGTGGCATTCACCAGAGTATGTGATCAGCAGAGAAAGCTCCTTTTTCAGGAGGTGCAAGCAGGAGTGTTACCAGAGCTCTCAAGCACCAAGACAATCCTGACAAGCGAAAAAACTGAAGCTGCAGGCCCAGCGCAGATGCAAAGAAAGACCGGTGAGTTGGCCTTTTTTAGGTAAACCTGGGGCACTCCGAAATAGACTGCTGGCTCAAAATAAAGCTTTTGAATACCTAACTGTGAAATTAAAGCAATTTGGGCACAACTCTCATGTTAAGAGAGATCGAGGCAGAGAATATTGTAACCAGCATTGCTAAAGTAAAAAGGGACAATATTCAAACAAAATCAATGTAAACTACAAAAAGGAAGAATACCTGTAGAAGAAGATCATAGCCAGCATTGCCTAAGTCAAAGAAAGGGGGTACAACTTTCCTAATGAGGGATACCTGAAAAGAAGAAATTGTAGACTACATTACCAACCGCTAATTGGTGGTGTAGAAGGAAACCAAAGATTGCAGAATAGAAGCCCTCCTTATAGAAATGACAAAGGGGGAGAGAAATATAACCTGCGTTGCCTGGGGCAAACAAATCAGTTTGAGAGACATTGTCAATGTATGTTGCATCCTTGTGGAAGAAGTTATATACCCCCCTTGTTGTTGAAAGTCAAATTACTTATACAAGAAGCAGTTGTTGATTTAACATTCCCCATTGAGGATTTAAGTGTAGAAGGTTTGAAGCAAACCTCACCACAGAGTACTACTACTAGTAGTAGTAGTTGTTGTAGTAGTTATAGGAGTTATATCCTTGCAGGCGAGTACGTCAGGAAAGGAACAATTAGTGGTTAGTCATGGCAGGCGAATGGACCAGGAAGAAGATAATTTAAAGTACTGCAATGTGGTAGAAGGTGGTGGTGGAAAGAATGTGGCAAGTCCACTAACGTGTTATGAGGAACCATTGAAAAAACATCTTGATAAAACTGTGTTGCTTATGAAGAAGAAATGTAATATGATGAAAAGTGATTGGTCTTCAGAGAAGAGAATAATTACATTGAATACTGACTTAGTGTGTGAAGACAGAGTATTTTTGGTTTGTCAAACAGAGGTTTGTGGAAACTTTAACAATTCTCTTGAGTGAGAATTCCTGTTTGAAAATAAGGCAATCAAATTGCCAAGTGAAGGAACTATGGAATGAAAAAAACTGTGTGTTGTACTTGGAGTGGAACCTGGCTATTGAAAAGAACTCTGGTTTGAAATATCCTAAATTGATCCTGGGGAAGGGGATTTGACCCTGGAGACAAGGATTCATGTTTATGAATTTTCTGTTTGAGATTAAATGTTATTTTATGAAGTCTAAACATCCAATACATTCCTGTATGGTTTTGTTGTATGTATGAGGTTGAGGGACCGATATTTATGGACATTAGATCATTTACAGTTAGCCTTAGTTTGATAGGCAGGGATAGGCAGGGAAATCCTTGTTAGGTTAGAAAAAGATAGGCGTTTGAAAATTCGATCGACTTGTCCGTCTCGCATTACTGACCTCTCACAGGAAGCAGATCATACTGCCAGGGAACAGACGGCATACATTTGCCATACACCTGTCAGACCATTTTAAGACAGGGTGAATTTCCCCATTCAAATCTTCACCAGTGACATCTGGCGTCCCCCAAGGATCTTCGTTATCCCCCCTGTTATTTAATTTGCGTCTATGCCCTTTTGTTAATTTGATTGAAGATCAGAGTGTGCGGTTCTACTCCTACGCAGATGATATGCAGATCCTTTTTTGTTTAAATGCTCTGGCGTCCGACTCCCCAGCCTCTCTAAGTTGAGGGACTGCTTATCATCCATCAGTCTGAGTCTAGGGCTAAGGGGGTTACCTCCTCGATTATGGGTTCTGTTGATTACTGTAAAGGCATCTACCTTGGGCAACCAGCCATTCTGCTCCAGCATCTGCAGATCTTCCAAAATTCAGCAGCACAGCAGGCTCTTGGAGCACCTAGACTCTCACATTCTGCGGATCTGCTTCGTCAGCGGCACTGGCTCCTGATTGGGAGCTGGATTAAATTTAAAACACTGTGTTTAGTACATCGTGCAGTCCATAATACTGGTGCTGAATATTTATGCTCAAGGCTTATTCTTTATAAGACCACTAGAAAGAACCCTTTGCTCCTTCTCCCCAGCTTTGCTCCGTATTCCGAGTCATCATAGGGCACGAGCAGGGGGAAGATCCTTTTCAGTGTTGGCTCCCCCTTTGTGGAATTCTTTGTTAATTGGCCACTTCCATTGCTTGATTATATCCAAATAAGAGTGATCCCCTACACCAGTGCACAAGGTCTATTCCCCACACACATCATAGAACACAAGTCCCTGAATGTAATCTGGCACCTGTTGCCGTGGAACAGGCAGGTATATGTGAGTGGGTCACCAGCCCCATGACTGAAGAGAAACATTGGACCTGTGAGTCACAGGGTCCCGCTGTCACCTGCATGTACTCGTAATAGACAGTACATAGCAGTGAACTGGGACACTCCAAGTGTGCCTTTGGAGGCATTGATTAGAATGGACCGACCCGTGTGCAGGTGGATCAGAAACATGCCACCATTCCTTTTTATGTCCCTGTCTGTGTGGATATGGTAGGGTCTCAGTGTGGGTAAGTCCACGTTCCATGTATGCACCACTGTGATGTACTCCATGCAGCATATCCTGTAAATGGGTTGATGGTGGGAAATTGCTGTAGACGAGGTGGAAAATCATCAACACCATTGCATAACTTCCGCCGGGCGATTAAGGCACTTCAGCAGTATGCGTGAATAGTGACCAGAAGCCTTTGAGACCATATAAAGGGAAGTCAATGTCAGTACATTTGGTCAGCTGTTGACTACACGCCGGCATGGAAGGCAGCAGAAAATGCAGTGGAGCCAGGTAGCCCACAGACCAACTGGGGACTCTCCGGACTCTGCAGGAGGACCAGAGGCAGAGATTCACACAGAGAGTAGGCCACTGGCTCAACTTCCAGAAGAGCATGGGAGGGGGATCCACCACGGCGGCTATGACATCATCCAGCCCACCAGCACTGGTGTAACCTCTTGAGTGCCGCAATTCCACTGACCCTGCTGAGGATGTCACAAGTCTCTCCCCTTCTCACCTGCTTTTGTTGTTTGCTTGAGACCTTCTGAGATGTCTTCTTTCTCACGGTCCGGGATTTGTACAAACCCGAATGCTGGTCCTCGGATTCCAGCGTGAGGTTCGCTATTCAGTTTCCGTGAGCGTTCAGAAGTCCAGGATGGATACCAGGATGCAATGAAGTTACGCTCGGAGGCACGGAACGCCGAGCGCGGAAGAATTCCAGGAAGATAGGTAGAGAAATGGGAGGAAGGACGGGGTTTCAAGGAACCGGGAACAAGGATTCAAAAGGGAGCCCCAAACACACGTCCGACTACAAGCGGTAGCGTTGAGACGCGCAGAGCCGCTGGGCGTGTCTCTTTTGTAAAGGGTGCAGCGTGGAGCCAGGAGCATTCCGTTCCGAGCGGCCATGTTGGAAGGATCACTGCATTCAATCCCCTATGGGTCAGGGACCAGGAGGTCCAGAAGGGACGTAGACGACGGTTCATGACAGAGGACTCTGAGGACCCGCCTGCAAATCATCTGCTCTGACTCGTGCGAGGACAAGGGATATGAGAGGACACCCCAGCCATGTGGGGACGGAGGAGTCGTACATAGAGGAGGGCGGTACTACCTCTGCGGATTCTCCCCCTGAACATAGGGAGCTGATCGCACCAGCCACTCCAAGGCACCACACCACCTGATGGGGATCCCTCATACTCTCCACCTCCATGATTGCAGATCGTCAACTTAACGCAACAGGTGGTGGCGCTGCTGGGGGCAGAGGTGTTCAGCAGGTATGAGCACCTCATAAATCGCAGTTCTGTGCATACTGAGGTGGCACCTCAGGCCAAGTGCAGGGCTGGTATAGAGGGGCACATAAGCGTGCTTGGAGTCTTCCAGCACAAAGATAAGGGGGTGATGAAGCTCTTGAACGAACTCAGATAGGTCACTGTCAAGAAGTCAGGCAAGATCATTGAGGTGGGGCCCGGATGAGGGCATGCATTAGCCCCCTGGAACTACGGGTGCTCAGTCGGATCAGGCCAGAGGATCATCAGAGGGTTGTGGGTTCATAGAGGCCCTATACGACGCCAGTAAGTGTGATACAGCTCGTGAGCCAACATGGCATTGCACTGATGTTCATTGCATGCCGCCTAAGAGAGGAGGGAATTGCCGCTGGTGTACTGGTGTGGTGTGTGCCAGCAATAGGCATGCATGTGTCCTGAAAAGACGGGGAGCAGGGTTCACTTTGTAGGCTGAGATCACAGTGCAACTGTTGCACATGATGTGCCGGTGGATATGGAAGGCGAAGCTATAGAACATATGAATATTTGATCTGCTTTGTCAGGGCTGGTCCCACCTTGCGCTGAACTTAGTGGTCAGGTGGGCCCACAGTGTTCATAGATGTCTGGTTTGCTGTGTACGAAAATGTGGCATGTCAATGCGAAGTGTGTGGTGGCAGACACAGCCCACAATCAGTGCATGCGTGTGTTGTTGTTGGAGATTTCGTTACCATGTTAGCATTGCTTTGGTAGTTGTCCATGTGATGAGGCTAGTTATATCGCATCCTCTGGCCAATGTCCTGCCACTCCAATGCACACAATAGGTCAATGTCTTATCACATGCCTCAAGGTCCAAGGTGGATAGGGTGTGTTCCAGGTTGTGTATGTGTTGGTATGGCCGGCAGATTTGTTGCCTCACTATGGTGTTTGATCTGACACACTCAGCCTATGGCCATGCCACTCATACTGCTGCATAGGCAAATTTATTTGTGTTTTATTCAGCATGCCATCTTCTTAGGGAGGGGTGTAGTTATGCCACATCGTTCATCTGTGTCCTGCCGGATCCCTGCACAATGAATGGGTACACACGTGTGAGGTGGCAGAGTGGCATGTGTGTGCCCTGGAATTATGTGTATTGATATTTAGCAATCCCTCACAGACAGACGAGGGGGTTGGCATGTCCTGCGTATGTTCCCTGCAGGGTTGCTACCATATACCATTGCTGTGGATCCACATGTGTAAATGTAGCGTGTCAGTTGCATGTGTTGGTGACATGCCCTTGATGTTTGTCGCTAGCTGTGTCCCATCATCATCTGTTGCAGCCTCTGTAACCAGAGACCCTATGGCCCAGCACCAGGCCTAGACCTGTAAAGTGTGCCAGAGCAGCAACCCACCCTCAGGAATCAGGAAGTGACTACAGAGGAGAACGGTGCAGGTGTCAGTGTAGGTGGAGTATGAGACTGTGTCTTCTGTGCCTACTTCTGCTCCACCTGTCTTACCTTCTTTTGTGCCTGTGCCCACCCCCCCCCCCCCACCCAGCCAGCTGCAGGAGGCCACCTCGTCCACTAGGACTGTCTCACTGCCTTGTTCTCCTGTTAGTTCTGCCTCCCTTCTGGAAATCGGGCCAGTGCAGAGCCCTGGGAGCGCCCCCAACCCCTTCCTGCTGCATGGGATTGTAAATGGAGTCAGGACACAAGCGGGTGATGGCCCTCCACAGGACCTTCCCCACCGGGACCATCAGTGCTGGCCAGAGATTCTTATCCTATGGCACCAACTGTGCCCACCCCAGCAACCGCAGCCATGGCACCTTCTGAGGGCCAGTCTGATGTCATCAGGGCACAAGCTCCATGACATAGCGGTGTCAGTGAAGACATCTACAATCAGTTGCTGGGGTCCCTGCAGGCCAACCATGAGGCCAGCGGGGCTGGGTTGCAGGAGGTGGCAAGGGAGGTGAGAGTAGCAGGGTAGAGACAGGTAGGGGCTGTGAGGGTGGTGGGGCAGCAGGTGTGGGGTGTCAGGGAGAGCATTATTCCAGGGGTGAGTGGTGAGTTGTTGGAGGTGATGAGGCAATCCGTGGCATCCAGTAATTTATCAGTGCCACAGGCTGCCGCTGCCACTCCACATCACCTGAACTCTCTCTCCCTTAGACATCCCCATTCGGGCAGAAGACGGCTGCAAAATGCGTCCATTTCCCACATGCCAGACGCCTCGATATCCTCCTCTTCCACGCCATCAAGGATGTGGCCCCTACATCATGAGGTGAAAGAGGAGGAGATTGAGGTGTTCGTGGTGAGAGATAGCATTGGCCACAAATTAGAGGGTGTCTAGTTGTAGATTGTTTTTAATCCTCATGTGCCATTCACCCATCACTTCCCAAGCCAAGACTGCACTCTGTTTATATTATGTCCGACGCCATACGACTGCCTATGTGCATGCTTTAAAATACCGATCTGCTATGGTGAATGTTGCCCTATTACTTTGCCCGCCCAAATTTTGCTGTCATTGGCCTTGTCGTTATCCAAGTCCTGCTCCTCCATTCTCCATATTCATGTGATGTGTTGCCCTTATTCCTTCCTGCCAGTCATTGAACATGTTTTACGTTCGCACTTATGATGTGTGCGTTTGGTTTTGGGTTTGGTGGTAACAGTCATCGTTGCAGGGGTGTGTACAGGGAAAGGCCCTTTGCATATAGTCTATTATCTGGGTCGAGAGACGCCATTCATTGCACCCTGATGATATATGTTAGTGTGCATTGCATGTTCCTTCATGTCATATTGGGGATGTGACCCGGTTGGCTTTGTGTGGACCCTGCGGTGGTCTTGGTGTGCTTGCATGGTCATGTGGTAATGCACTCATGTCTCGAGGTGAGGCTGTGTGTGCATGGCCCTTATGTGGTGTGAGATCCTGTACTTTGTGTGGACCCTGTGGTGGTCCCAGTGTGCTTGC
This sequence comes from Ambystoma mexicanum, assembly GCF_040938575.1. Taxonomy (NCBI): domain Eukaryota; kingdom Metazoa; phylum Chordata; class Amphibia; order Caudata; family Ambystomatidae; genus Ambystoma; species Ambystoma mexicanum. The sequence goes on from NC_090935.1 coordinate 1,437,196,500, forward strand.
ATAGTCATGTGATGATATATGTTAGTGTGCATTGCATGTTCCTTCATGTCATATTGGGGATGTGACCAGGCTGGCTTTGTGTGCACTCTGTGGTGGTCTCAGTGTGCTTGCATGTTCCTTCATCTCATATTGGGGATGTGACCCGGTTGGCTTTGTGTGCACCCTGTGGTGGTCTCAGTGTGCATTGCATGTTCCTTCATGTCATATTGAGGATGTGACCCGGTTGGCTTTGTGTGAACCCTGTAGTGATCTCGGTGTGCTTGCATGGTCATGTGGTAATGCACTCATGCTTCGAGGTGAAGCTGCGTGTGCATGACCCTTATGTGGTGTGAGATCCTGTACTTACCTAGCAGCCACATACCTCTGTAGTCTTCAGCTTCCAATTCTGTACACAACCTGGGACACCTGAAGATGTTTCTGTCATGGGTGGACCCCGGGAAGTAGGCATACACCTCTGTGAAGACGCCACTGGGATCACATGCCAGTTGGGCATTCACAGAGTGCCAGCGGTGCCAGCTGCAGTACATGTACGAAACAGCCTGTGGCGAGCAGAGTGCAATATGCATGCTGTCTATGGCACCTATTACCCGGGAGAATTGGTGCACCACATAGAGTTTGTATTTTTGAATGTGAAAAGTAAAATATAAATGAAACAAACAGATTTCTATTGTTTTTTTAATCAATATTCTATTGTATACCGGTGATCCGGTAATCCTGGAGGTGGAATTCCGTAAATCCCATATGACGGAGGCAGTGTTTCCATTTCCGCCTGCAGGTGGGTGGGGTTACTCCCACCAGGTCAGAACTGGCGGGAGTGACACCCCCCACCTACAGAACTCGGAATCAGCCAGTCCGGAAACAACAGTGGCGGCGGATTTACCGCCACCATTGTTTCCGGACTGGCAGGATCATAATGAGGCCCATTGTCTTAACACTTCACATACCAAAGAGTGAGAACCTGGTGCAGAATACCTACTCCCTCCATCTCCTTCTCTGCTGTGTGGCGGCAGATGCATCCTCCTGTTCCTGGGCAAGGAGCACGCACTAATGCGAACTTGCATGGAAACATTATAGTGACAGGAATGTGGGATCAAACTCTGTCTTTATAATGGCACCTGTTATGTTATTCAGCATTTGTATAGGGCATTTTACCATTGGCATGATTCCAAAGTGCTCTGGGTTGAACGCCCCTTGGGGACCACAGTCTAGGTCAGTAAGGATAGTAAATCAGTAAAACGTGCTTTGGTGCACACTCGGTATGTGTGTAGCCAGTGTGCAATAGGTGGTCTGTAGCTGCATACCAGTGCTAGGCGTGATGCAGGTGTTGTGTAAGATCAGTTGAATGAGTGCAGCAGGACCAATGGACTTGGGTATCTGCATTCTGGCGATGCTGGTGTTTGAGGGTGATGTTATGTGTGCAGCTAGGCTGATTCTGAGGGCTATAGCTGCATTGTAAAGACTATTGAGGTAAACATGGAGGTGTGTGCAGCTAGGTCAACTTAATCGAGGGGGGTAGCTGCATTTCCAAGCAACGAGCTCGGGGCAGATCTCTCTCTTCTGCGGGCACCTCCCTCTGGAACAGCCGCCCTGCCTCTCTGAAACTTGAGCAGAACCATCTCCGGTTCCGGAAGCAGCTCAAGACTCTCCTCTTGCTTCTGCCTTCTCTCTTCCTCTTCCCTACTGATCTCCTGTCTGATACTGCACTGGTTATCTGGCTACCCTCTGAACCACAGGCCCAGGTCCCTGCCCCCCCACCCAGCCGCACACCTGCACTGCCTCCTGGCAACCCTACACTTGGGGCTGTATCTATAACCCTACAGTCCCCCTATGTCCTGCACTTGCTCCTCCTACCCTCAGCACTTTTCCCCTTTCCTCTTCCCTGCACTTGCACAATCTCAATGTCACTGGGCCTAGTAAGATTGTTGTCTTGTCTCCCCTTTGTTCCCCTGCCCCGCCTCGTCGTGCTTTGAAACACTTGTGTATGGGCGCACTATGAATAAAATATCATATATCATTCTATTGTTTGTTGGTGCAGAGGCAAGAGTTAGCATAGTGGTGTGTTTGAGTGTCTGTGTGTTCTCCAGGGGAACTTATTCCTGTTCAACTTCCAGTGTCCGTGGATGCAGTTTCTTGTGGGTCAGATTGTTTTGGCGAAGACTGACAGGTGGTGACAGGCAGATTGGTCCCAAAGCTCATGTTGTTACTGTATAGGTATGTACATATATATGTTGGACCGTGTCGGGTACTGCACCTGGGACGTACCCCAGTCAATGTTTTCACACATATCGAGTCTCAGGTAATGCAATTGAACGGAAGATGATACAAACAATAGTTTTCATTATTTTGCCCTTAGTGGGATTCTTTTGGGTCCTCGTGGCTACCTGTACCCAGTGGTGTGTTGATGTATCATGCACACAGGGGCGGTATGCTGTAGAGGGGAGGTTGCCCTTGCACTAAAGTATTTGGATATGTGCAAAAGAAACAAAATTTAAAAACGCATGTTGTATTTCATACAGCATGTGTGTACTATTATGGCAAGTGGAAAGTGTCAACTTTATGTTTTCCTATGTTATATACTATTAATTAATAAAAAAAGAGCTGGTGAGTCTTCCTAGTCAGGACTGCCACCGGCAAATGACCGAGCTGTCTCGGATTTAGGAAACCCCTTCTTGTACAAACAGAGCTCTATTTGTTCTCTGCGTGCAGTAACATGTGGAGTGTCAATACAAAACATTTTTTCAGTGTCCCTTTTGGAATTGTCATCGAAAGGTAGCTCCTCGGCCTTTGTCCAGTTTTCTTGTCAATTCCTTTGTCTTTGGCCGAGGGTGGGCCTACCGGTTTCAGTGGTAAAAACAACGTGAACCACTTTCTTCAGGACCAGAAAAGTAGGAAGCAGACAAATCTTTAAAGGCTGCTCCGGTGTGGATTGAATGTAGGCTGCTTAGAATGGTTGAAGAGCCCCACCTGTAGATGGAGGGGTGTGGGGGATAAAGTGGGAAGACACATAGGAGACATCAGAGTGAAAGTAGTGTCTTGTGTGCGGTTGCAAGGAATAGTCACAGGTGGAACATGGGTGACTTATCATAGCAATAGTCCTTCCCGCGTGCAAGGAGAATGGGGCAAATTCGCCTAAGTTTGTTGTGTTTTAAAGTTGGACGCTGTTAGTGGGGCGTTCCAAAAGACCTGGGAGGTTCAAGAAAATATTTTAGGAATCTCTCGAGTGGGGGGGTAAAGTAACTACAAAATAACTTGAGAAAATCAGTGCTTTCTTAAAGTTAGCATGTCATGAAGGCATTGCTAATAAAATGTCCAAATCTAAGAATAAAAGAATGAAAGAATGAACCCTGGGTAGATGACATGTTGACAAACAGCCGTGCCACTGCAATATGGGCGGTTCTAAGTTTTGAGCTTGACACAAAGTGCAGTGATGCTCAAGAGTACGATACAATGTTAATAACAACTTGACAGCTTAGTGTAGTGGATGTTAAAAACTAAATGCTAATAAGACGTGCTAACAAAAAAAGTAGTGCTAACAAAATGGCTCACCCTGCGCCATGGAGAGTGGGTGTGGATTCTTTCCCAAACAAGTCCTGAATGATGTTATAAAATGGTTTCCTGATGAAAGAACATATCGTATTACACTCAGGTCTGTTAGTATGCAGTTTTCTATTTCGATGTATTCTCCCGCGAGGGTCGCTTACCTCTATGCGCGTATTCCGCACGGAGAGCTGTGTGCTTGCAAAGCTGCTGACTCAAGGCTCGCCGTCATTTTTGTTAGTGCTGCTGCCGGGGTAACCGTGACGTGGCAGCATTCCAGTCCAGAGCCCCGGACAGCGAGCGCCATCTTAAATGAGGTGATATCCCTGTTTTTGGTACATTTTGTTGGGACGGGACTGCGGGTACACCCAGTATTTACATTGTGTACATCGGGTGTCGCCCTTGTGAGGGGCAAACTACATTTTTAAATATATATGTGTGTGTGTGTAGCCCTGATAAATAAAACTGACTATCACTGCATCTGGTCGCGTAGTGCTGCCTAGTGCACCGATGCATTGCGGATGTTGTAGTAAAGGGAGAACAGTATAAAACATTGAAAACATCTTCAGATAAGAGTGTTCTCAGGTAGGCAAAAAGTCACAGGGTCGAGAAATGGTCACCCTAAACCATCGAATCGAAAGTTTGCAAATGTTACAGTTCAAAGGAGGCATTGTACAGTTCAAAGGATACAATTCAAAAGAGGCATTGTACATGTACATTTGTTACCACATACTGGAGACATTTTTCAGTGCTATAATGGGAGCACAAAGGGCACCGGGCACATGGGAACAGACAAGTTTTTATTAGCAAGATATAACATCAACAAGAAATTCAAAGAAAAAATCAAATGAATCAAGTATAAGGATCACATGGTACATTTTGCATTCTCACAAGGTTTCTACAGTCTGCCAGCTTGTGGGCTCATTGAGGCCGCCCCTGTCTGTTTTTAATCTAAATATCCACAGTTGTTCCCTCCTATAAAGGAGATCGTGTATATTGTCACCTCTTTTAGGGATCTTGATTTTTTCAAGTACAGTCCAGGTAAAATCTGTCGGGCCATGGTGTTTCTCGATGAAGTGTTCAGCCATGGGTGCAGTAGTTTTTTTTAGTACGGATGCATGATCTATGTTCAGCGAATCTAGTTATGATTGCTCTTGTGGTCATGCCGATGTAGATGGGCAGGTGATCAAGTATATTACATTCTTGCTGTTGCAGTCTGTGAATGATTTTTGTGTCCACGGATAGTTCCACCCAATGTCTATTGTTGTGGTTCTCGTTGTGTTTGTGCATGCGCTGCAGTTCCCACATGGAGTGTGTCCCATAGATGCAGTTTGGTCCCATAATCTATTGGACTCAGGATCTGGTTGGTCTCTGTAGGTATGTATCAAGGAGTCACGTAGGTTCTTTCTTCTCTTGATAGCAAAACGTGGTATTTCTAGAGTCTGTTCACCCACGTTCAAAAGAGGCCAAAGTCTGAGTACTTATTTTTTTATGTTATTCACCAGTGGAGAGAAGCTAAAGAATGCCGTAATGGTATCTTTTTGTTCTTGTCGCCTGGGATCTTGCTCCAGGGAGATGTCTCTTGGGATGTTTTTGGCCCTCTTGCGGGCATGTTTAATGGTTCGTTTCGGGTAGCCTCGTTGTGAGAGTTTGCTGGCCAGAAGGCTAGATTGTGTCTCGTAGTCAGTAAGGCTGGAGCAGTTCCTCCGGTTTCTAAGAAATTGGCCGAATGGGAGGTTGTTCCTCAGGTTGCTTGGATGGTAGCTTTGGAAAGTCAAAAGAGAATTCCTGTCTGATGGTTTGTTATACACCAAAGTTGCTATCTCTCCATTCCTTATGACTATGTTTAGGTTCAGGAAATGTGTTTCTGTGAAATTCAAATGTTCATTTTGTGCATTGAGCCAGTTCATGTAGGCCATTAGGTCTTCCTCGTTTCCTCTGAAAATCATAATGACATCATCGATGTATCGGGCCCACAGGTCAATGTAGGGGAACCATGGTTGCTGTTATTATAAATAGTTTTTGCCTCAAAATTGGCCACATAGATGTTCACAAGACTTGGTGCGAAGGTGGCCCCCATGGCCATGCCTGAAATTTGCTCGTAGAAGTTGTTCTCATGTAAGAAGTAGTTTTTGGTAAGGGCAATCTCCGCGAGTTGCATGATGAGACTGATCAGTGTATCAATTGGTGGGTTAGCTGTTCTTAGGGCTCTCTCCACGACTTGTAGTATGGCCAACTGTGGGATTTTTGTATAGAGAGACACAATGTCTAGGGTCACGAGAAGTTGCTTGTCTGGATCAAATGTTCGATTTTTCAACAGATGTAATACCGCAGTAGTGTCTTTTAGATAGGATTGCATTTTCCCTATCATTGCTCTGAGAAAGAAGTCCACAAATTCAGATAGGGGTTCTAGAAAAGATCAAATCCCAGACACTATGGGTTTTCCAGGGTATGGTGTTATGCCTTTATGGATCTTAGGGAGGGTATAAAATGCCAGTCCGATTGGTGCTTTTGGATTAAGGATCTCATACTCCTTGTGACTAATGTTTCCTTCCGCAATAGCTTCTTCCAGGATGGGTATAATGAGGGACCTGATGTCATCTGTAGGATCTTTGCCAAGTTGTCTGTAGCTTGAAAGGTCCCCCAAAAGGGCCATAACCATTTGTCTGTAGTCTGCTATATCCATAACAACCGTTGCTCTGCCTTTGTCGGCTTGTTTTATTGTTATTTGATTGTTGCTGGTAAGTTCCTTTAGTGCTATTCTGTCTTGTTTGGAAAAATTATTGTATCCCTATGTTTGATTTTTCTCTAGATTTTCAAGTTTCTTTATCAGGGCCTTTTCAAAGGTAATTGATTCTGGTGTTATACCATTGGGTGGTGGGTAGAATGTAGACTTCCCTCTGAGGTTTGTGTCATGAACCATCGGACACACCCCTTCTGGGCCTCCTGCTCCCTGACACGTCGGGGCTTACGCTCTGTTATGCTACCAACATGGCCGCAAGCACAGAATGCTGCCTACCAGCCTTCACGTCCAATGCAGCACGTTCTATAAAGTAGCCACACCCCTGCGTCTCAACGCTACTGTTAGCTGTGGCTAGACGTGCGCTCCGTAGTTTGCCTTGGCGGAACTCTGTTGTTTCCTGGTTCCCGGACCTTCTGCTTTCCTACTATTCTCACTCCTTCTTATTCAGCCTTCTCCCGGATTCTGTGCACCCGCCACTGAGTTCTCCTTTCCCCTTTCCTGGACTTCCTGCAGTTTCCTAGCGATCCCGGACTTGAAGCTGAACGAACACTGGAAGCCGAAGATAGCCGAGCAGGCTTGTACAAGACCCGAACCATACAAAAGAAAACTCCTCCTAAGGATTCCATCAAGCAGCGAAAACAGGTGAGAAAAGGGCAAACCTGTGACAGATTGAGATGCCACCTGACCGAAGTCGATACAGACATGGAGGCGGCCATTCAAGATCTTATGCGCGGCATGCAAGAACTAACGACCGAGGTACAAAACCTAACGGCAGAGAATGCCGCGTTAAAACAATTAGTCTTATCCCGCGACTCTGCCACGAAGGAGAGCGTACTATTGGGCGGCATTGTAGACAAATACGATGGGTCAGCAAAAAACCTTAGTGGATTCCTTGATTCCTGTTTGGTCCACTTTATTTTTAAGCCCTATTATTTCTCTACTCCCAGGGCTAAGGTGGGCTTTGTTATTTCGCACCTTTCCGGGAATGCATTAACCTGGGCCACCCCATTAGTTAATGCCAGAGATGCCCTCCTGGATGATTATGACGGATTCATTCAAGCTCTCAAGACCATGTTTGACCGCCCAGAACAGGTCTATAGTGCTCAGGAACGTCTACTTGATTTCCAGCAGGGATCCCAGGACATGCTCACGTATGTAACACGATTCAAGCAATTGACTAAAGAAGAGGGCTAAACGAAGGCATCAAGTATGAACTAGCCAGGGTGGCACGTCCAAGTTCATACCAGGCTCTTATGGATCTCGCTCTACAGATTGATTTTCGCATCCAGGAAAGGAAGGCAGAGAAAAAGAAGACCAAGTTACCCTTCCAGAAGAACCCCATAGAGACTTCCTCAAAATCCGAAGGTGGTTCTGTCCCTTCTAACGAATCCGAACCCATGCAAATAGGGACCTTCCGTGGACCCATATCCCACCAAGAAAGGTTACGAAGGATCCATACCGGCTTATGCATGTATTGCGCCTCGGACAAACATTTAGTGAGAGAGTGTCCTATAGCCCCCACCACGGTGTTCGGGAAACGCCAACTCCCGATCCTAGATGGAGCACAGTTTCGGGAGAGAGATGTTGGCTCCACATCTATACCATCCTTGAACTCTCCTGGACAAAACAATTTGGTAATTTTACAGGCCTTTCTATGGCCATCCAAGAAGGAAACCTACCCCATTCTGGCATTAGTGGACTGTGGGGCCATGGGAATATTTACAGATCAAGAATGGGTCCTTAACCACTATATTCCTTACGAATCCCGGAATATCATGCAACCCATAGAAGCAATTGATGGGAGACCTCTTTCTTCGGGACCTATAACCCTTCAGACCAAGGAAATTGAGCTTGCAATAAACCACCATCGAGAAAAGATAAAGTTTGATATCATAAAATCCACCCATTACCCAATGGTTTTGGGAATGCCATGGCTACAAAAACACAATCCATACATCAATTGGGCAGCAGGTTCCTTGTTCCTGGGTTCCGAGCATTGCATGTCTCATTGCCTACTCCTGGATCCTGCTCGGACACCATCGGAAGGGCATTCAGCAGACCTTCAAGCTCCACTCAAGGTCTCAAACATCATCCGGGTTGCTAAAATCTATCAGGAATACTGTGATGTGTTCTCTTCTGCTATTGTTCAAGCCTTACCTCCTCATAGACCTGAAGATTGTGCTATTGAAACCGAACCTTCAGCTGTGATTCCCTTTGGAAGGATGTTCATTTTATCCGAACCCCAGAAAAAGGCCCTCCGTGAGTACCTAGATACTAACCATGAAAATGGCACCATACGACCATCTAAATCTCCAGCCGGGGCTTCTCTGTTTTTTGTTCCAAAGAAAGACACCAATGAGCTGTGACAGTTTGTTGCAGATTTCTCTTTGCCTGTGTTGGATATTGTCGCAAAAAATGGTTTCAGCCTGATTTTTCTGACCAGTTAGGCTATTTCAATCCTGGTTTGGAAGGGATCATGTTGCACAGTTGGAAGAAAGGACAGACCTTTCTCTAGGAGGTTCAGTTGGTCTTGTTTGAATATGTGTTTCGAAAGGTTAAGCACTAGTGAAAATGGTATCTCTGCTTCAGGATGCTTTTTGCCCCTAGATCTCAGAATTGTGGTTTCTCCAGTATGTGGTAACAAATGTATATGTACAATGCCTCTTTTGAACTGTATCCTTTGAACTGTACAATGCCTCTTTTGAACTGTAACATTTGCAAACTTTCGATTCAATGGTTTAGGGTGACCATTTCGCGAACCTGTGACTTTTTGCCTACCTGAGAACACTCTTATCTGAAGATGTGTTCAATGTTTTATACTGTTCTCCCTTTACTACAACATCCACAATGCAGTTGTGCAGTAGGGAGCACTACGTGACCAGATGCACTGATAGTCAGTTTTATTTATCAGGGCTACACCCACACACATATATATTTAAATATGTAGTTTGACCCTCACAAGGGCGATTCCCGATGTACACAATGTAAATACTAGGTGTACCCGCAGTCCCGTCCCAACAAAATGTACCAAAAACAGGGACATCACTTCATTTAAGATGGCGCTCGCTGTCCGGGTCTCCGGAATTGAAATGCTGCCACGTCACAGTTACCCCGGCAGCAGCAATAACAAAAATGACAGCGAGCCTTGAGTCAGCAGCTTTGCAAGCACACCGCAAGGCTGCAGCTCCCTGCCCTCCGCGCCGAATACACGCATAGAGGTAAGCGACCCTCGCGGGAGAATACATCGAAATAGAAAACTGCATACTAACAGACCTTAGTGTAATACGATATGTTCTTTCATCAGGAAACCATTTTACAACATCATTCGGGACTTGATTGGGAAGGAATCCACACACACTCTCCATGGCGTGGGGTGAGCCATTTTGTTAGCACTACTTTTTTTTGTTAGCATGTCTTGTTAGCATTTAGTGTTTAACATCCACTACATTAAGCTGTCCAGTTGTTATTAACCTTGTAACGTAGTCTTGAGCATCGCCGCATTTTGTGTTGAGCTCAAAACTTAGAACCGGCCATATTGTAGTGGCACGGCTGTTTGTCAACATGTCATCTACCCAGGGTTCATTCTTTCATTCTTTTATTCTTAGATTTGGACATTTTATTAGCATTGCCTTCATGACATGCTAACTTTAAGAAAGCACTGATTTTCTCAAGTTATTTTGTAGTTACTTTACCGCCCCACTCGAGAGATTCATAAAATATTTTCTTGAACCTCCCAGGTCTTTTGGGACGCCCCACTAACAGCATCCAACCTTAAAACACAACAGACTTAGGCAAAGTTGCCCCATTCTCCTTGCACGCGGGAAGGACTATTGCTATGGTAAGTCACCCATGTTCCACCTGTGACTATTCCTTGCAACCGCACACAAGACACTACTTTCACTCTGATGCCTCCTATGTGTCTTACCGCTTCACCCCTCGCCCCCTCCATCTACATGTGGGGCTCTTCAACCATTCTAAGCAGCCTACATTCAATCCACACGGAGCAGCCTTTAAAGATTTGTCTGCTTCCTACTTTTCTGGCCCTGAAGAAAGTGGTTCACGTTGTTTTTACCACTGAAACCGGTAGGCCCACCCTCGGCCAAAGACAAAGGAATTGACAAGAAAACTGGACAAGAGGCCGAGGAGCTACCTTTCGATGACAATTCCAAAAGGGACACTGAAAAAATGTTTTGTATTGACACTCCACATGTTACTGCACGCAGAGAACAAATAGAGCTCTGTTTGTACAAGAAGGGGTTTCCTAAATCCGAGACAGCTCGGTCATTTGCCGGTGGCAGTCCTGACTTGGAAGACTCACCAGCTCTTTTTTTATTAATTAATAGTATATGACATAGGAAAACATAAAGTTGACACTTTCCACTTGCCATAATAGTACACACATGCTGTATGAAATACATGTGTTTTTAAAGTTTGTTTCTTTTGCACCTATCCAAACACTTTAGTGCAAGGGCAACCTCCCCTCTACAGCATACCGCCCCTGTGTGCATGATACATCAACACACCACTGGGTACAGGTAGCCACGAGGACCCAAACAAACCCCATTAAGGGCAAAATAATTAAAACTATTGTTTGTATTATCTTCCGTTCAATTGCATTACCTGTTACTGTATAGGTGCAAGCGATTTCCTCGGTTGACAGTTTTGCTAAATGGAATCTCTGATAGGTGGACATTCCCAGATAGTTGGGATTAGCAAAGACTAAAGGCTAGAACGTTCCTTTCTATATAATTCTCCCTCTGTGTTTTCCAAATGTGTAGGGTTAGCCAGAAAGGCAATTCCTGGGCTGATAGTGTAGTGCATAATTGCAGGGCAATGATCAAGTTCATAAGTGCTATTAGTGCTTGGGTTGCTAGTTCTGCTAGATAGATTACCGGTAGGTAGTAATGGTATATACGTTCACTGGTAGGTGTGATTAGCAGAATAGCTGCTAGACGGCCCCCTGCTATCTAGTTCTGCTCTTGGATTGCCAGGTGCTTAGGTTTAGCAGGCATTTGCCTTCTTGGACTGATTGTGTAGTGCATAGTTGCATAGCCTCGATCAAGCTCTTGAGTGTTATTGGTGCTTGGTTTATGAGTCTAGCTCAATCGGCCCTGTTTAATGGCGATCGATAGCTCTAGGCCTCAGAGTGTACGGAATTCCTGCAGAATACATTCCGTCAAGTACATGGGTGACTTTACAATTCAGGTTTCAAGTAAGGGCAAAGGCTCCTAGTAGTGGGGTTAAATTAGGCCTAAGGGTCTATGACAGGGTCCATAATCAGCGGGGTACCACGGCTGGTGTCGTTGTGGTGGTAGGTCAGGTGATTCAATGCATTCCCTTATGTGTTATTAGAGGTAGAGCCCAGTGCTTTCCGAAAGCCATGTAGTCTTCGCTGAGTCTAATGTGGGGAAGCAGTGAGTTCCACAAAGTTGGCGCCAGGGTTGAGTAGGCTGACCCGCAGATCCTGGCCAAATTGGAGGTGGGGACCACTAAGAGGAGGGCAGTGCTTGACCCAAGGGTGCGAGTCAGGTGGTAAGGTGTCATCTTTTCTTGTAGGCATTTGGGCCTGCTTTGTGCACTGCTCAGTGGGTAATGCATAGGAATTTGAAGGTGGCCCTACGTCCAATTGGGAGCCAATGTAGGGTGCAGAGAGCCGTTGAGATGTGGTCCCTTTGCCCCAATGCATTCGGCTGACAAGTTTTTTACTCTTTGGAGTTTGTTTAACTGTTAGGCCAGTGCACCCAGGTAGATGGAGTTTGCATAGTCAAGTCTGGACATGACAATGGACATAATTGCAGCCAGTCTGTTCAGGTAGGTAAGGTGTGCTGCTTGGAAGTGCCTGCAGGTGTGTGAATTGAGTTAGATTGGGTGTGTGCCTTCTAGGTGTGTTGGTTGCTGTGCTTCTGTGGGTGTGGCCTTCAGGTGTTTATGGTTTTGTGGAGTTATGTCTGTATTTTGCCGGATAGTGTTTTTCCAACTTCTGTATTTGTGTTTGGATCGCATGTACAATTGCCTTTAAGTGTTTTGGTGGGTTTTGTGCTGTCATACTGCACATTAGAGTACTTTTTCGGTGTCATCTTGGATTGGTTGCTGGTATTTGCGGTGCATCTATCCATTTCTGGGAATTTTTACATCCATCATTCCATTTTATGTTTTTTGTATTTGTTCCCATTTTCTTGATGGCGTTATTTCTGTCAACAGCGGATTTTCAGCCATGACTTATGCTTTCCATTTTAAACTACACCTTCCATCGAAGGGGGAGTAAGTCCTTTTAGTAAATTTGAATGAGTTCCAGTTGCAAAGTTACGCGTGATTCATGGCTTAAATTCTACTTATGCCATTTTTGGACTTAGTAAATTGTCTGTATTAGTTAAGAGACAGTTAAGATGAGCTGATATATTACAACAAAAATCTTGAAATTCAGTGGGTGTGGAAAGTAATTCCAATCTTTACTTGGCGTCCCCCCGTAGATGTCCCACATGATGTTTTTTGTATGTCATTATGAATCTCTTTTGCAATATCATGTGCTAATGGGCTTTGCAACAGGGGATGCCGAGTTAATATGGTCATCACTTTCCACACCCACTGAATTTCAAGTGTTTTGTTGTAATAACTCAGCTCACCTGAACTGTCTCTTGACTAAAGTTGTTTCAGTGGACTTCAAGGGCTTTGTCATGCTATATTTTCTTTGGGGCCCATTAGCCATGGTTTTGAGCCACTGTACATGTTGCACCAATATGTTTCTTCGGGGCCCACTAGCCATGGCCGTCGATCATGGCTAGTAAAAAGATGACAGATCACTGGCTATGCCTATAGGCCGAGGCCCGTATCCCTTTAGCAACATCAGGGTCCAGTATTAATTGGCCATTTCCAGTAGCCTTTGGCTGTGACCACTGTAAATGTTGCAACAATAATTTTAAAAGAGGGAAGGTCATAGGCCATGGCAAGTCATGGCCACTGTCCCTTTTGCACCAAATCTTTGTCAAAACACAGAGAGCCTGAGACCAAAGGGCTCAGGGTCCACTGGCCTTGGCCTTCAGCCATGCCCACTATCCATGTTGCCCCAAATATTAAAAACGTAGCAGATGGGCTCAATGTCCATTAGCCATGGCTATGTCCACTGTTCGCGTTGCACCAAATTTTCCGAAAGACCCATTGCCAAGTACCTAGTAGATGTGATCTCTCCGGATGTAAAATACAGGTGTTTTTACCATTTCTATTCCTGCAATGATTTCCTAGGAATCATTTTTGATTATGCAGATTCCCACGGTAGCATACCGGTGTGCTGATTCTCCCCATAATGGAAAAAACACTCATAAATGAAAACCTCTTCAACGTCCTCACAGTCACTCACCATGTGCCCCCCTCCTACTTTCTTGATTCCCTCACTCCTCTCAATTGCCTTTTCCCTCCATGACTCTTTCCCATTACCCCCTATCACTCTTCAGTTCATCTGACGCAGTTTATTTTCTGAGCGTGTGTTGCAACGTTGTTAGGGAGGATTCTCTGTTTAGGCTGAATTTCCTAACCTAGTGAGTCCCCCAGCAGCTTTGCTGGATTTCTGGTTTGTGTTTTTCCATCCTGCCAAGAGTGAGACTCTTTTTCTCCCACTCTTGGACATGAATGTGATTAATTCCTTTGAATGTCAATGTGTTCTATGGGCTATGGGGTATTTTACTCCATAGGGTCTCATATGTTTTACTATGTGTGTTACACTGCACCCTCCATGCCGTAACACTGGGGCGTCCTAGAGGATCCCCACCATAGACTCCATACCCTGGGACTGACTCCTGTCTCCCAGGGCATGTAAAGTCACCATTGGCTTTACTAGACCTAAATTTACTAACAGAACTAGTACAAACCATCCTATTGTGGACGTACTAGTAGGGGTAATTCGATTACCCCTGGGTCTGTTATTCGAGGGGGGCACTGTCCCGTCCCCCCTCGTCGAGTTTTGGCTGGTGGCAGTGGAAACTACTTGTTATATTCGACCCGGAATATAACTCTATGAGATTCTTCCCATTGTTGGAGGTTAATACTTTTTCTCGTTAGTCTCTAACATACCACCGGTTTATTTGTCTTAAATAAATCTATCGGTTGGTATTTTCTGCCAGAACTCGGTTTTTAAAATGGCGTCTGTGTTCGTCTCTGTGACTCCTAAACCAAAGGTTGAGCCCTTTGTTCCACTTTTGGCGGGCTTCTGCACAGAGGCCCTCCAAAGTGGTGCTATTCTGTCTGTGTAACACAGGGGGTGTGGGAGGGGGTTTAGGCACCCTGGACTGAGTTGCCTTGCCAACCCAAGTCGCACTCTGGTGTGATTGGCCCAAGTGGTGAGCCACCCCGCTCACCACTTAGCGTGTTTTGATTGACAGCTAGGCTGAATGAATAGGGGTTTCCTGCATAAAAGCAGGGCTTTTGGGACTGGATCTTCAGAAGTCGCCACAGGACCTAAGAATCCGACGAGGGTAAAGCTGAGCCGACCTGCAACGATGACACCTCCGTTGGAGCCCTGCTGAACCGACTCACCAATTCCCAACGACAGAGGAGATCTCCCGGCTGGAGAGTCTTCTTCCCCTGACTGGTGGCAACAACCAGTCTCACTTTGCTTTTTCTTCGCTTCCAGGGCGTAGTGGTCGAATTGCCCGTGCTGAGCACCCCGGCAACCGGATAGCCACTAACCCGTACTGCGACCAAAAGGTGGTGCCTTGTGACGGAGCACTCCGCGGCTGGTCTCTTCCCTGGTGGTGCAACGTTCTTCAATTTTCCTTCGACGACGAGAGCATCTCTTCTCTTGGCAAAGCCCCGACTTGCATCCACCACCAGGAACAACTGCCCCCACCGGAGCTGTCTCTCCACATACAAGGTACCGTGTCCGCCTGGCTTCCCTTGTGACGGTTAGCGTGAGGTGCCTTAATCCTTGTCTCTCCATTGGGTCACCTCCAAGCCTTCTTAACTTTCTGTTCTGAACTGGTCCAATCTTTCTGTGACAATTTGTGACAAAGACTCGAAGTGCATTTCCACTGTGAAACTTTTTGGGACATATCGCCTTGCCTCTCTCCGAGTGGGCCTGGCCTCTGAACTTTGCGATCTACAGTAGACCCTGCCTTACTTGCCTTGCATTTGTTCGTAAAAGTGTTGGTACCGAGTTGATTTCATACCCTGCCTTTTCTCTCCCGCCCTAACGAATACTAGAGTGCCATCTAGGTTAAAGCATTCACCTCTGTCTGCAAATAAGTGGTGCCGTTGAACCTAGACTTGCCGAACTATTGTTAGGGCGATTGATTTACTTATAGTAATTGTAATTAAAGTTGCTTGCCGTATTAGTGCCAGAGTGTTTTTCATAGATGTGTTGTTATAAATAAATACCTATACACCTTTACACCCAAGCTCTGTTCCGTGTTTGCTTGTTCTACTGTGTAAATTGCCCTATTTTGTATACTCCACATACTGCCTTACTCTTCTTGAGGGAAGTCTGACTGCTCAGCCACAGCTACCAAGTGAATCTGTGTGGTACAGACTGCTACCAAGTGGGTTTACTGCCAAACACCTGTAGTCCTAAATATTTTGCAGTGGTCCCAGAGGGAACTGCACAGGTTTCCGCCTAACAAACGTTATTGCACTAATCTAGGGAGCCCGCGATAAGCTGAACATTTTCTACCCATAATTGGCTTCCCAGCCCACCCCAACTTCCCAACTTCACATGTTGTCCTCTTCTCCACTGTAATGCTTGTGTGAAAATGCGAGCCAGAGTAACATGGCAGAACACTCGTCCCCCATCACAGTAATAAAACCTGCATTTTAGCGGTCCTCACAGAATAAGTAAGTAGCAGCTAAAACAGAGCAAGGTCACGTAAATATTATCCGAGTGGACTTACTGCAGAGAATAGTTATTGTATTGTCCACTGAAGGACAAATACAGAAAGGGAGTCGGAGCACACTGCAGGTGCATGGTAAGGGGTTCTGGGAATGAATGTGAGAGAGAGGGGCGCTGGGGTTTTCCACTTCTAACTGGATTTTTCCACCCTCTGTCCCCTCGACTTGTGATCTGCTCTTCGGCCGAGAGAAAAACACAACTAAGAGGGAGAGCGGATTGCATGGAAAAGGTTAGTTGGAATTTGGACCCCCGATGATGCAGTCTCGCTAAAAGGGAGGACGCTCTGCTTCAGACCCCGTTAGACGCAGCTATCGCTTTGCCTACCTGCAGAGGGACTAAGCAGTGTTGTGGTGGCTAAGATTACGTTTTCTTCTGCCTCCTGCTTAACGGTGATGTTGCTTATATTCAAATTCTTATATATCTAAGTTTATGTTTGTTCATTTGTGTATATATATATATATATATACATATATATATATATATATATATTCACTTAAAAAAAACTTTGTTGAGGGGACGTTATGGTTAAGTTGCCCTAACAAAGACCTGTACACTTCACTACAAAAATACTTTCCACCTCCCCTTTATGCTTCAAATTAAAACCGAAAAACCCCTGAAATTTGACAGTTATGGTAAACTAAGCCCCCACCCCTGCCACCGCCCTTGTGCACTGCTAACACTAACACTCACACCATGAGAGATGTCATCTGAAATGTCAATGCTGACATCAATGATGACATCACTTGTTTAGCCCCTTTCTTTTACTTCTCTGCCATAAATATATATGTGCATTCAGTCAAAAAATGGCTCTAATAGAATGTTATACTTCACAGTGCAAAGAAACACCACTGCACATTCCCCCATTATAATAAGCTAAGCAACCATAACTCGCACCATCTATGTGCACTGCTAAGACAAAACACCCAGGACATCAAAGATGACATCACAAATTTCATTGATGACATCACTAAAACTTGAATACACTTCACGCACTCGTTATTTCTCTGTAAAGTACCTAGGCGCAATAATCTTTGCCGGCAATAGTCTAAATTACAAATGCAGTAGCGTGTGCTACTAAAAAGGATGTGTACTTGTTGTAATCCCAGGAGACCTTGGCAGTAAGGATCACAAAACAAAATCCTCTTTCAAGATGGCCGCCATAGAAAGGGAAGGCGATTATTGCATACACAGGCCCTCTTCCCTTTCCATTGTAGGTTGCAAAAAGCACAAGAACGTGGCGTGACGCAGAAACTGTAAATAAACATTCAGCGACGTACAAGCTAATAAATTACATTTGCAAATAAAACAGATGAATGGTAAAGAACACGTGACCACTTTTACAGGTTACAAACTAGATTTATTTAATAAACTTGCAGAGACCATCGGAATAGTCGCATAAGCAATGCAATAATTACAATGCTGGTTAGGGAGGCATTGCAAATGTTGAAGGTAAGGAGGCCGTTTTTTTTGCGCAAACAAACATTTTGGGGTCTTCGTTGAAGCAGTCGCTTTGTTTCCACAGTTATTTCCCAAAAGTCGTCATGACGTAGAGCCTACAGCACCATCAATGATGTCACGTTGCTCCGAATAACGAGTTCAGCGAATGGACAAAGCGGGTTTACAGTGTCATTCCACATTATTGTTATGGACAGGCAACCGCTCACCAGCAGTTGCATTTGCCGTCCGAAGAAGCCCTCACTCGGGATTTGAAAACCATGGCACGCACAGTACGGCACAATATACCTAATCGAGAAAAGTTACAAAAAATAAGTGTCAGTAACCAACTTGTACCAACATTTTTTAAAAGATCAAATCGAAACTGTGCAAAGTGGTACACAAAAGTATGTGCTCAAATTTGACATTTTTGTAATATATTACTAATGTCCAAATGTACCTATAGGTGGAGGTTAGAAACAGCGAGATTTTGCATGCACCGTAAGAGAAAATAAAATGGCAAGTACACAGAAAGACGATAATGTAGGTATGAAACAAAAAAGAGTGAACAAATAAAAAAAAATTACGTCTCGTAATTTCAAAGAAGACCAATAAAATGTGCCAAGTTATTCACAAACCTATGTGGACAAACTAAGCATTTCAAATTAGGAACATAAATAGTAAAAAAGGTTGAGTGCAGTCATACCCTACAAATGAGCAACGTGTGCACTCTGTAACATTACAGGAAAATTGTACAAGGGCAGAAAAATAATACGTTAAGTACATTAGCACAATTAGATGGGCAGTTATGTAAAAATAAAGCACGGATTGCTGTACAGTGGGCCAAAGTACACTTATAAAATATTTACAGCCTCCATTCTTTTTCGGCAAGTCAGTCGCAAATGTTTGAGCAGCGAAGAATCTTCCTTGACTGATATGCATGTCACTTGCAAACTTTTTAATATATACCCTTATCAATTGTTTTTTTTGTTTACTCTTTCATTCCGTGATTAGCGCGCAAGTTTGTCTTGGGCTCAAGGTCAAAAAACAATTGCCCCTTTACTTTCACTCGGATGCGCGGGCGTACTGAACGGTCAACCAAAAAAGCAGAAGGCACTCAGAAGGCAAATACATTCTTGCTTTGAAGCAACATAGTGAAATCTAATTATAACAACCTGTACTCCCATAGAGCTTCAGAAGCGCTGTTTGAAGCAAACAGTGCAGATGGTAGCCTTAGTTCTCAAAACTGTAAAGGCCAATGTGAGGGAAATAGTAGTGTAAAACACATTTTAATTCACACGCTATTATTGGTTGTGGTGCAGTGAGCATGAACTTCCATTTAAACGTATCATTTTGCAGAGAAGAAAACTGCACTTTTTCACTTTGTGCTGCCACAGCTCACTGGGCCCCCTGAAATGTCAACTTGTGAAATACTATTACTTGAGTGTGAGAATTATAATGCTGTCTTGTTTTGGAACTGTTTCTGGCGGTATCTGTGCACACGAAAACATTAGTAGAAGAGAGGGGTCCACCGAACAAAGGTACCTTACTACACGCTATTTTGCAAACAATCTGGGAAAGAGCCACATGGGCGTGAGCACAAACTTTTCTCCCTGTTCAGTATAAGGGGAAAAAGGACGTTTTGAGAACCCCTCCCCTTATAACTTTCGCCCCCTGCACCAAACATGACCAAACTTTCCAACCAAAGTCAGAGTAGGTGATATATTTTTTTCCAAACTTTGGCGACGATGAGTCCAAGAGTACGACAGTTATAAGGCAGCCAAAAACAGTTCTTTCTATGGAAACAGCCACTCCACCAAAGCAACACAGGCAGTAACGTCACTCTCGAGTGTTCTGCAGTGGGTGCCACCAGGATTTAGAGGGTAAGATATATGTCCACGTACTTTTGAATGTATATGTGTACAATGGCTTATGCCTCCACAGCTAACAAGGTCGTTACTGGGTGCACGGGCTTCGGCCATGCAGCCAACACTGTACACCCTCCCCAGAACCATCTGACATGCTAACCTATAGGACGAGTGTATGCACTGCAGTAGTATGAAGTGGTGTTTCTGGGCAGGGCCTTAGGTTTTACGACAATGATGTATAGGCTACGTGCTGCAGCCATGGAAGCAAAACTCTACATCCTGCCCACAATCACCTCAGTGATGTACATTAGTAGGGGTGTATTGATAGGTGTGCTATGCTTCACTTATTCTGGCCAGACACTGCACTCCTACCTGTTTCTACATAGTATTATTGCAATGTGGTGATGTGCACTGTCGTATAACTCCAGTGCTTATAACTTTCTTGTAGGGTGCATGGCCTTTGGCCATGCACCCAACACTGTACACTCTCCCCTCAACCATGTAAGAGATAATGAATAGTACACATGTAGCCATGGTCGTGACATGCAGCGGTGGTTGTGGGCAGGCCCTACAGTCTTGGAAATATGGCCTTTGGCCTACGGCCATGCATCCAAGACTCTAGGCCCTGTCCACAACCACTGCAGCATGTCACGACCATGGTGGCGTACTAAGGAATAACACACTCATAGGAAAATGTAATGTAATTGGGAAATACACTCAAAATTAATGGTCATTAACGCCACACGTATCTTGCGAACATTTTACAATGGCTTATGCCTCCACCGCTAACAAGGTCGTTGCTGGGTGCATGGGCTTTGGCTGTAGCCAATCGGCGCACACGTCGCGTGTCCGCGGTGATGACGCCACCCCCCCTGGCCAATCGGTATCATGTCCGCGGAGCGAACAGGGAAATGTGACCGCGGAGCGGACATAGATATCACTAATTTATTCAGACATATTTTTTGGTCGTTTTAAAGGAAAGTACTGGACAGATTATCACCAAATTTACCAAAGCGCGCTTTCGGGTCCAAGCCCCTGCCCCTGGCACAAATTTGGTGCAAATCCGTCCAGCGGTTTCACCTCCATTCAGTCTATGGGAAAAAAATAAGTTTTGGGCCCCCCCTATAACTTTGCCCCCCTGGCCCAAACATCTCCAAACGTTGCAAAAAAATTAAGAGTGACCCGTATACTTTTTTTGCAAAGTTTGGTGAGGATTCGTCCAGGTGGAGCAGAGTTATAAGCCACCCAAAAAGTGCTCTTCCTATGGAAACAGCAACTTAACCATAACTACACAGCCACTACCGTGGCCATGTAATATATATATATAACGTGTGAATAAAGGGCCTATAACAAGCCATTTGTATTATGATATTGTATAGTTTGTGTGGCTTTTTTCTTGCTCGCCTGAGTCCAATCACTCGCATTTGCTAAGGGGGCTGGGGAAACACAAGTTTTAGTTTTTCCCCCATATGGCCAACATACATGTTTTTTGGGTGCAGGGGGCACACCCTTCTCCATCTAATATTTTTAAAACTACTGGATGTATTTACCCCAAACCAGCAAAAGAAATACCTGCAACGCTTTGTGCCCAAGTTGTTTATTTGGTACAAATCTGTCCAGCACTTTTCGCACTATGGCTGTTCAGTCAATGCACTTATTCACTATGGAAAATAATGAGGGTAGGCCGAAAACAAAATGTCTTTTTCTTTTCTTAATAACCTTTTCATCTTTTGACACATTTTTCCCAAACTGTCCAGTTCGTAGGGGCCGGTACAAACCTTTTTGGGAAAATGTTTTTCATATCTGTCCAGCATATAAAATGTTATAAGCAATAGAATTATATATATATATATATTTATATATATATATATATATATATTCAGTAAAAAAACTTTGTTAAAGGGACGTTATGGTTAAGTTGCGCTGCTAAAAACCTATGATATTCAGTAAAAAAACGTTGTTAAAGGGACGTTATGGTTCCAAGTAAAACCGAAAAACCCCTGAAATTCGCCAGTTATGGTAAGCTAAGCAACCGTAACTCGCGCCACCACCGTGCATTGGTAAGACTAACACCCAGGACATCAAAGATGACATCACAAATGTCATTGATGACATGACTGATGACATCACATGTCTGGCTCCCTGTTTTTTCCTTTAGTGATATATCTTATCTTAGCCAGTAATACTTAGGAACAAAGAAATCCAAAAGTACTATATTTGTAGACTTATATTTCAAATGTGTTCTTACAATAATTCACTTACGGTCCACTCACAGCATATGAAACATATACATAGGAAGAATACACACAAAACTCTAATAAGAAAGCATTTATCAACATGGTAAGATTATGAATATTGCACCTCCATCATGTATGCTGCACACAATGCTTATATTTATACATGAGTAGCTTAGTATACTGTAAAGAACTTCATAATTGTCTTGAACCACCGAATACGTCCATTCTGGACTTCATGGTCCATGATGCACCGCGGTATGAACTCCGTGATCCTTCCAACATGGACGACAGTTTTGAAATGCTGCACACCAGCCCTTGCGCGTTACGTTCGACATCCTAGAAAACAGCCATGCCCCTGCGGCTCCGCGCGTCTCAACGCTACTGCTTGGAGTAGTTAGACGTGTGTTGTCGGAGTCCACTCCTGTGCCCTTTTTGATTCCCTTCTTCCAATTCCTGGAATCCCATTTGTTCCCTTCCTTATCTCCTTCCGTGGCTTATTCCTGGATTAATCCTGCGCTCGGTCCTACGGCGCTTCGGCTCGCTCAGAGTCTGGAACTCTATCTCCCTCCTGGCTCCATGTCCTGGATACTGAACGCTACCCGGCGAAGGACAGCCGGAGAAATCACTCTGGAATCCGAAGACCCGTGCCCAGGCCTATACAAGTCTCGGACAGTACGAAAGAAGGAAGCCTCTTCCAAGAAGGTTGCAAGTAAGGAGAAACAGGTGAGAAGGGGTGAAGCTTGTGACAGAATGAGACGCCTCAAACCTGATACAAAAGCAGATATGGAAGCCACAGTTCAAGACCTCATGAGAGGTATGCAAGAATTAACCACTGAAGTCCAAAACCTCAAGGCTGAGAATGCGGCATTAAAGCAGTTAGTCTTATCTCGTGACTTTGCAGCCAAGGAAAGCGTCCTGGTAGGGGGGAGTAGTGGACAAATACGACAGATCATCAAAAACCCTATGTGCCTTCCTTGATTCTTGTTTAGTACATTTCACCTTCAAACCGTACTATTTTTCCACCCCACGAGCAAAGGTCGGATTCATGATATCTCATCTCATGGGCAATGCCTTAACCTGGGTAACTGCCTTAGTCAATACGGGTGATTCTCTCCTGGATGATTACGATGGGTTTGTGGAAGCCCTTAAGGCCATGTTTGATCGACCAGAACTCGTTTATAGTGCACAAGAAAGACTGCTTGAATTCCACCAATTAACTCAGGATATGCTCACTTATGTGACTCGTTTTAAACAGCTAGTAAAAGAAGCCGATTGGTCCCAAGAAGTCAGCTTCACCATCTTTCGAAGAGGTTTAAATGATGAGATAAAGGACGAATTAGCTAGAGTAGCTCGCCCAAGTTCCTTCCAAGCTCTCATGGACCTCTCCCTACAGATTGATTTCCGGATCCAGGAAAGAAAGGCAGAGAAAAGGAAGTCTATGTCAATATCCTCAAAGGCAGCCACAGGTTATCCCTGCCCTAAAGAAGCAACTGCTTCGCAAGCCTCAGATCCAGAACCCATACAACTAGGCGCCTTCCGAGGACCAATTTCTACCCAAGAACGGATCCGTCGGATTAATACAGGACTTTGCATGTATTGTGCCTCTGATAAACAGCTTGTAAGAGAATGTCCTATAGCGCCACCTCGGCGTTCGGGAAACGCCAGCTCCCGATGCTAAGCGGAGTACAGCTTCGGGAGAAAGATGTCTGCTCCTCATCTATTCCTTCCTTGAAATCTCCAGGACAGAACACTCTTGTAATTCTACAGACATTCGTGTCACCTACCAAAGAAGAATCCTACCCCATCCTGGACCTTAGTGGACTGCAGTGCCCTGGGCATTTTCATAGATCATGATTGGGTTGTCAACCATCACATTCCTCGAGAAACCAAAGAGGTAGTACAACCTGTTGAAGCCATTGATGGCAGACCCTTGTCTTATGGACCCATAACTCACCAAACCAAGGACTTACTACTTTCAATAAACAACCATTAGGAAATACTTAGATTTGACATCATAAAATCTGCTCATTACCCCATGGTTTTAGGCATGCCTTGGCTACAGAAGCACAATCCATACATCAATTGGGCAGCTGGGTCCTTGTTTCTCGGTTCAGAACATTGCATGTCCCATTGTTTATCTCTTGCCACATTGCAAAGTCCTTCAGCGGACTTCCAGGAGCACAAGCAACCATCCGTAACTGTATCCAACATTATCCAAATTCCACAGGCGTACCAAACATACTCAGATGTGTTTTCAACAGCAATTGTTCAAGCTCTCCCACCTCATAGACCCAAGGATTGTGCCATTGATACAGACCCATCTGTGGTGATTCCTTTCGGGAGAATGTTCATTTTGTCTGAGCCAGAAAAGAAAGCTCTCCGAGAATATCTGGACACCAATTTGACAAATGGTACTATCCGACCTTCCAAATCCCCAGCCGGTGCTTCCCTCTTCTTCGTTCCTAAAAAAGACACTAAGGAACTTCGACCTTGTCTGGATTACCGTGGCCTCTACCAATGCACACTCAAGGACCGCTATCCGCTACCACTTATTTTGGACATTCTGGAGGTAGTGAGGGGTGCTATCATTTTCACTAAACTTGATCTCAGAGGTGCTTACCATCTCATTTGCATAAGGGAAGGCGATGAGTGGAAAACGGCCTTCAGAACTCCCTTTGGCCACTTTGAGTATCTGGTGATGCCCTTTGGTCTAGCCAAGTCACCCGCAGTATTTCAACGTTTTATGGATCAGGTTTTTTCTGACATGCTGTTCCTTTTTGTCATTGTATATCTGGGCGATATACTAATTTACTCCAATGAACCTCAGGCCCATCAAGAACATGTAAAAGCAGTTTTACAATGCCTACGTGAACACAAGCTCCTGGGCAAGCCTCAAAAATGCCCTTTCCATGTATCAACCGTTCATTATCTTGGATTCGTACTTAGTTCCAAAAGTATCAGAATGGATCCTTCCAAGGTTGATTCCATCCTGTCTTGGCCTGCTCCCAGTACTGTAAAACAGATCCAATCCTTCCTGGGACTTGCTAATTTTTACAGAAAATGCATACCTGCGTCTTCTGACATAGTACATCCCATTGTAACACTCTTAAAGAAGGACACTCAGTTTCAATGGTCCACGGCTCAAGAGACGGCCTTTCAACAACTGAAACAGGAATTCACTCGAGCTCCAATCCTAGCTGGACCTGATATAGATCGACCCTTCTTGGTAGAAACAGACGCATCTGACTATGCCATTGGAGCAGTCTTGAAACAAGAGCTTGAGGACAAGATGGAGCATCCTATTGCATACTTATCCCGCACTTTGACTCCCAGTGAGACTCATTATTCCGTCCTCGAGAGGGAGCTGTTAGCCATCCGACAAGCCTTCACCGACTGGCATCATCTTCTTTTGGGTGCCAAACGCCCAGTACAAGTTCGGACGGACCATTGAAATTTACAAGTCCTACAGTCCTTGAAGTGCAGAAACAGCTGTCAGGCCTGTTGGGCCTTCTTTTTTGCCCAATATCAATTTCAAATTCACCACTTTCCTGGAACACATAACATCATTGCAGATGCCTTGTCCAGACGTCCTGATTA
The DNA here is from genome assembly GCF_040938575.1 of Ambystoma mexicanum. NCBI lineage: Eukaryota > Metazoa > Chordata > Amphibia > Caudata > Ambystomatidae > Ambystoma > Ambystoma mexicanum. Next base: position 1,437,221,790 of record NC_090935.1, read on the forward strand.
TGAGCCCCTCGAAGCACGGACCTTTCCCAAGATGTTTCCTGACACCGTGTTTGTAGCTCAAGCCATTTCTCTCCTGGAGGACATTCGTGCAAAAACACCTTCTTCCGAACTATGGAAGGAATACAAGGGGAACAATAAAAGGAACCTCATGATGAAGGATGGATATCTCTTCAAGGAAACATGACTTGTAATACCCACACAAGAACTGAGACGCAAGATTACGAATCTATGCCATGATACCCTCCATTCAGGACATCGAGGCATCACCACCACCCTCCATCTTATATAGCGGCAGTTCTGGTGGCCAAGGATGATAGACGACATAAGAACCTATGTCCAATCTTGTGCAGTGTGCAACCAGAATAAACATGATAACAGAAAGCCAGCACGCCTCTTATACCAACCAGCAATGCCAACAAGACCTTGGGAAATCATCGCCACAGATTTTATCGTGGAATTACCCCCATCCAGAGGATACATGACCATAATGGTTACCATTGGTTTGTTTACACATATGGCTCACTTTACACACTTGTTCAAGCTACCATCCTCATCTGAATTGGCTGGGATTTCCCCAGAACACAGGCTTCATGGACTACCTTCCAAAATAATCTCCGACAGAGGATCCCAATACATATCCCAGTTTTGGAAACAACTATGTCAAATATTGGGAATCCAGCGCGCGTTGTCTTCAGGATATCACCCACAGACCAATGGAGCAACTGAACGAGTCAAACAGACCCTAGAACAATACCTTTGCTGTTTCGCCACCAAAGTCCAGGATGATTGGTCACTTTTGATTCCTGTGGCTGAATTTGTTTACAACAATTCGGATCATTCAGCTATCAAGACTAGTCCATTCTTTTGCAGTCAAGGATTTCATCCTTCAGTTCTACCATCTGTTCTTCCACATCCTACTCCAGTTCCTGCGGTCGATTCCTGGATTGAAACACTGGTCAACGTGCACAAAGATGCCAAGGAACGACTGGAAAATGACAGAAAAGATGTCAAACGATATGCAGACACCAAAAGGAGACCAAGCCCTTCTTATGCAGGGGGAGATAAGGTTTGGCTGTCTTCGAAACTTCTTCCTCGACATCTGTGACCAAATAAACTGGCCCCCAAGCATTATGGGCCCTTCTCCATTATGGAAATCATTAATCCAGTGGCCTTCTGACAACTTCCAGAATCGTGGAAAAGGATTCACCCAGTCTTCCACACTTCCTTGTTAAAACCATTTGTACAATCCACCCGAACTGCTCCAAGACCTACTCCTGTAATCATCAATAATCAACTTGAATTCGAGGTCTCCAGGATATGTGATTCCAGATACAGACGATGTCAACTCCAGTATCTGGTTGAATGGAAAGGATATTCTCCCAGCGAGAGCACATGGGAACCCGTCTCAAACATGAATGCCCCCCATTTAATACAAAGATATCATCGGATCCACCCAGGCAACCCAGAGGTGCAGGGCTTAAGAGGAGGCATATTGTCAGGAACCACCAAATTCGTCCATTCTGGACTTCATGGTCCATGATGCACCGCGGTATGAACTCCGTGATCATTCCAACATGGCCGACAGTTTCAAAACGCTGCACACCAGCCCTTGCGCGTTACGTTTGACTTCCTAGAAAACAGCCACACCCCCGCAGCTCTGCGTGTCTCAACGCTACTGCTTGGAGTAGTTAGACGTGTGTCGTCAGAGTCCGCTCCCGTGCTCTTTTTGATTCCCTTTTTCCCTTCTTCCTATTCCTGGAATCCCGTTCGTTCCCTTCCTTACCTCCTTCCGTGGCTTATTCCTGGATTAATCCTGTGCTCGGTCCTACGGCGCTTCGGCTCGCTCCGAGCCTGGAACTCTATCTCCCTCCTAGCTCCACGTCCTGGATACTGAACGCTACCCGGCGAAGGACAGCCGGAGAACTCACGCTAGAATCTGAAGACCCACGCCCAGGCCTATACAAGTCTCGGACAGTATGAAAGAAGGAAGCCACTTCCAAGAAGGTCGCATGTAAGGAGAAACAGGTGAGAAGGGGTGAAATTTGTGACAATAATAGAATGCTATTTATATCAATGCATTGCCTAATGCACTACATAGCTCAAGATATCTATTCCGATGATCCTTGACACTTTTTCTGTGTACATTATAATAAGAATCCCTTGTACAGAGTTTTGATCAAAAGTAAATGCACATGTGATGTCATCAGTCATGTCATCAGTGCCATTTGTGATGTCATCTTTGATGTCCTGGGTGTTAGTCTTAGCAATTCACGGTGGCGGCGCGAGTTATGGTTGCTTAGCTTACCATAACTGGCGAATTTCAGGGGTTTTTCGGTTTTACCATAACGTCCCTTTAACAAAGTTTTTTTTACTGAATATCATAGGTTTTTAGTAGCACAACTTAACCATAACGTCCCTTTAACAAAGTTTTTTACTGAATTTCATGTTTTTATTATTCCAACTTAACCATAACATCCCTTAACAGAGTTTTTTCATTGAATTTCATAGGTTTTTATTAGTTGTAACTTAACCATAATGTCTATGAACATCTGACTTCATTTCAGACCTTCCAGAGAGTGCCACATGACCATATGCTGGCACGCAGCATGATGACGTGTCTGAGAACCCGCACACACTTCACAATAAGATCTGTGCTTCGTGGACAGTTTGGAACTGCATTTTCTACTGATCTAGGAACTTTCAACTTCAAAATGTTCATTGCACAGCTCCAACACCTATTCCTACGCATCCATTAACAATCTACTACACAGTACATACTTTTAGCAAAACTGCTATTTATCTTAAAATGGCATCAGCTCAGGCCATCCCTCCTCCCCAAGAGACAACACCACTGCTGTAATCAAGGAGCATGAGAAACACTGCCCCCTACCTTAGAAATAACACACGCGCAACCTTTTCCCCTGTCCACCTGCACCTTTATATTAGTGTTTGGTGCCTCTTCCCTCATTGCCCTACCCACCTTTCGTTATAAGCGCTCCTGCCAAAAACAATCCATCCAAAAACAAAATAAATGTTCCTTTAGGAACCACCTTTTACAGTTAAAAAATAGAACTAAAAAAAAATGCATAGACTCCATCTGCTTTATATTTCTCAGTAAAGTACATAGACTCAATAAGATTTCCAACATTTCCATTTGTATTTTGTGTTATACTAATGGAAATATTGGGGCGTTCATCCTCCGTTCCAGGGACTGGCACGTTGGATACCAGCCCAACAGCCCAAGTCATCAGCCCAAGCGAAGCAAGGGTGGATGACAAGGTCTCTGGACCATTATCCCCCCATTCCAACCCCTGAAATGGGGGATGAAGGCCATTAGCAGTCTAGGATCCCAAAGCGGGAACCTGCGGTACTAAGAAAGAGGATTTTTCGTCCTACACCGGGACGCCAATGGTGTCCCGCTTTAGGAAGAAAAATCCTTTTCCAAGATGGCCACCATGGAAAGGGAAGGCGGGGGTTCCATACAGGGCCCCTCTTCGCTTTCCATGGCAGCCTGTAGAATGCAAAAAGAGAACCCTATGACCATATTACCACGTGCACATTTTTCTTCTCTTTCAAATCTGTCCTAATTTCAAATAACTTTACCGCAACGCCAGTCCCAGGTGGACATGGCCACTTTAATCCTATGTTTTGTCCCTTCTGGTCATGGCCAGTAGCCAGATTGTCCACATCATGACCTTATTCCATGCCCCGGACAATGTGGCCACTGCCCATGGCCACAGGCTACCCCTCAGTCACTAAAGCTATACCACTATTTTTTTTTACTACATTATGACTCTTGTCAAATAAGAAAACACTGCCACATTTGCAAAACCATGCTTTAAGATCCTTGCCAATGCGCCTCACGCAAGTTTGCTGGAAATCCACCCACGTTTGATTTTTTCAAAACTGTCAAATGAATGCACTTACAATCGTCATATAAGCTCTCCACAAAATCCCACCAAACTTTGTAAACTCATTCGAAATCACGTCAGAAATATCCCACCCATCGTCATCACCCCTCACCTTCCCAGACATTATTTAATAAGTTTGTCCAGTGCAATGCTCAAAAAATATTTTTGCCCCGAGGGGTCGGCCATGTATTTTTATACATACGTTGATCTATCGCAAACATTTCCAATTCACCTTACTTCACTTTTCCTCTTTTAAAAACATACAAAATCTGGCAGAAGGGCGGGTCCATCTTGTGTTATTCTTATCCATTGCTGCATCTGCCTAAGGTAAACTGCCCTGACGTCACTAATCATATGCCCCACCCCTGACCCTCACATCACCAACCCTAGTGATATTCTACACCTTTCTCGGTGACGTTCCTCTTCAGCGTAGCCAAACGCACCCATAATCACCTAAGTCACGTGACGCAGAACCCGAAAATCAACACACATCGACTAGCAACACAGCACGTCACAATTCCGAATATTAAACCGTACTTTAAAAGAAAACAATAATACTGTACAATTTGTAAAGTACTTTTATTTCACAATAAACGCTCCGAGAACATCCGACTATTGCCATATTCAATCAAATTGCAAATGTGTTTCTTCGCTCGTGATCTAAAATTTTTATCGTGAGGCACACGTTGTTCTTTTTGCGTACACAAGGTGTTTGTTTTTGATAAAAGAACCGCTTGGGTCGCACAATGAATTCCAGGGCTTCTGCATCAACTTGGGCCTAGACCACCATAAAGGATGTTATGTTACTCCTAATCACTGGTACAGCGTACGGGCACATGGGCCCTGGGCGATCGTCCCAAAAAACAGTCACTGTGATCCAGGTGTTGACAACTATGTGCAGCTGCCGATTAAAGAAGCTGTCAGTTGGCATCTGGAATCTATGACAATCGCAGAAAGGCAGAATATATCTGTTTCGAAAACATAACAGAAAATGTGTCTCAATACCCGAACTTTATTACAATGTATTTATTGACTTTTTAATTTAGCATAGAGTTTAAACTAATGATTAGCACACAAATCAAACAATCTCAACAAAGAGAAAACAACGTGGAAACTGATACACAATTCGATATGGTCACACATGACATTTTAATGAAATATTAGCGTTGAACCTGGGTGAACCTAGTAATGGTCTACATGCACCTCGATGCTGCACTCCCCATAACCACGTAAAAAAGACAACTACACACAAAGATAGTACTTGCGTTACATTGCAATAAGCAACACTGAACAAACGAATAGAATATAACCCAAAATTAATCTTCAGATAATCATAAGTTGATGCTCGTTCGGGCATAAAATCGTCGGAAATCAAACTTACATTATATTCACCATTTCCATTCTCTTGGTGTAACTCAGACCGTAACGCAGACTCTGTTCGCACCAACGATTTTTCATAAACTGAATTTACATGTTCCTTAGTCCAGTTTTGGAATGCATAACCTTTTCAAATGTTCATTATTATTACATTCCTTATGGAATGGTCCCTTTCTCTCAAGGTCAAAAAACAATTGAACCTTATACTGTGTGTCCCATGCATGGGCTTCCTTAGCTCGCAACCAAAAATTCAAAGCTGGTGACCTTCACTCAGAATATAAATACATTCTCACTTTGCAAAAACTTTCCTCACCAACGCCATGAGAACTGTTATTCTCATACACGTGCAGGGCCGCTCTTTGCATCAGACACTGCAGGTGGCTGCCTCAGATGCCAGACTCTAGGGGGCGGCAGTCTGACTCCATTATTATTTTAAATACATTTTAACACAGACACATTAGTCCTTCGCCTGTACTTTATGCACATTATATTGTAGAACACCTCCAAATATACCGTATGACTTTTGTGACAAAAAAACATCAGTTTTCTGCTTCTTGCTGCCATATCCCATCCCATCCTCATCAACCCTCACCTCCGCAGACAATATTTGTTAAGTTTAACAAGTGCAATGTTGTGTTTTTTCATATGTTTTTGCAGCGATGTCCGCGGATTCCAAAACATGGATCCAAGATGGCTGGCGCATTGGAACAATCTGATGCACTTCACCCTCCAATCACCAAACGCGTCACATGTCTGCGGACATGACGCGACCGATTAGCCAATCGTTATCTTGCCCATGGAGCGAACAGGGAAGTTTGTCCGTGCAGCGGACATAGATATCACTAGTTTTTTTAGACCTACTTTTTGATCGTTTAAAAAAAAAATACTGGACAGATTTTCACCAGATTTACAAAAGCGCGCTTTTGGGACCAAGTCGCTGCTCTTGCCGCAAATTTGGTGAAAATATGTCCAGCGGTTTGGGCTGTAGGCATGCACAACATTTTTCCCCCATTCAGTCTATGGGAAAAAAAGAAATTTTGGGACCCCCCCTATAACTTTTCCCCCCTGGACCAAACCTCACCAAACTTTGCAAAAAAATTCAGAGTGCACCATATACTTTTTTTTGCAAAGTTTGGTGTACATTCGTCCAGGGGGAGTGAAGTTATAAGCTGCCCAAAAAGTGCTCTTCCTATAGGATGAGCAACTTAACCATAACTACACGGCCACGGTATATATATATATATATGTGTGTTTAGCCCTGATTTTGATTTTACGAAGACTGACCTATCAGAGTGAGTTGCCGAGGAGGAAAAGGGGGGGTGACTAATGCAATTGTCACAAGTTCGATACATTTTGAAACTTAAACATTGCCAAAAAACATTGGTGGCATACAAAATAGGGCTAATCATGCTTTATATTATAAACGGAATGGCATGTAGTACAAAAAATATTCCTAATAAACTAACCAATTCCAATTTGCCCCCGTCACCATCCTAGACGTGGAAAACATAATATCCTCACTCAAACCATCTAGGTGCCTAGGTGATTCCTGTCCAGCGGCCACAATCAAAGACGCAGCTAGGCACCTAGCACCTTTCATCACCAGGCTAATCAACTCCTCTTTCAATACGAGTACAGTTCCCACCAATCAGAAAGAGGCATGGGTTCTCCCTCTATTAAAGAAACCGAACCTACACCCGATCATTCCTACAAACTACAGACTGATAACAATGGTTCCTTTTCTACTAAAAATATTAGACAAGGTAGCTTATCTCCAGATTCAAACCTATATAGAGACTAATAACTTGTTAGGACTCCGCCAATCAGGCTTCAGACCGAGACACAGAACTGAAACGGCACTTATCGACCTGAAAAACCAAATGGATGAGCTGAAGGACAAAGGGGAATTAGCTGTCCTCCTTCTCTTAGACTTGTCCGCCGCATTTGATTTGGTGGATCACTAGGTCCTTTGCAATAATCTGACCTCAGCTGCACATTTCTCCAAGGAATCCACTGCCTGGATCCAATCCTTCTTAGACAACCGATCCATGAGAGTGTTCTCATCTACCGCATCAGCTGACCTAGTACCTGTAACTTGTGGTTTACCTCAGGGTTCCTGTGTCTCACCCACCATGTATAATATTTTTACAAAGCCTCTCTTTGACGACCTTGATAATGGGTGTCCCCTACACTAATTATGCAGATGACACCCAGATTCTCATCCCCGTTACAGGTGATTACAAAACAGATGTGGCACGGATTAACAACATCTACCTTATCATACAAGCCTCTATGGCCACACAGGGCCTGGGTCTCAATGATGACAAGCCAGAACTCCTGCTTATCGGATCATCGGGTAGACTTAACAAACTTAGCAACCAATGTAAGACATTCGACATTGACGGCTTAAACATCAATGTCTCCAAAGAGGTAAAGACGCTAGCCTTTCACTTGGATTCAGCGCTGAACTTGAACAAACAAGTCAATGCAACTTCCTCAGCCACCAGCTACACATGTGAACTCATCAATGCATGCAAACCATTTCTTTCCATTGACAGGTGCATTAAGTTAGCCAGAGCCCTTATTCTGTCTAAGCTAGACTACTGTAACGCTATCTATCTAGGGTCCAGCAAATACAACATAAGTAAACTGCAAACTCTTCAAAACAATGCCCTTAGAATGGTGTTTAGTATCCCTAGAATGCAGCATATCTCTAACGCCAGGTGTTCTACCAAATGGCTTGCCATCAAGGACAGAATCAAATTTAAATCCTGAATCCTTTAAATGTCTTCCCAACATGACCCCCAAATACCCAGTGGACACATTCATTAAACATATCTCTGAACGTCCTATCAGATCCCTACATGCTAACGGCCTCAAAGTACCAAACTTCAAACTCAAGAAAGCAGGGGGCAGCAGCTTCCCAGTCATGGCAGCCCAACTGTGGAACGCCATGCCAGCTACCTTAAGATCAGCCCCTTCGCACTACACATTTAGGAAAGAAACCAAAACTTGGCTTTTCTCCCTTGATCTATAAATATGACCACAACCATGACTTTTACTGATTGTTGGAAAATGTTTATTATACTATCTTTATTAATCATGTAATGTATTCGTAATTCAGTCATATGTGTGTGATCTTTATTGTATATGCTCTGTTTTTATCTACCATTGTGTAAAATCCTAAGTAACCTTGTAAGATGCAATGCGCCCAGATACCATTGGGTTAGGCGCGCTATATAAATAAATAAACAAACAACCTGGAGGAGCGGGAGAAAGTGTTAGTGTTGGTCACCTGAGACACAATTGTGTAACAATGCACAGAATTCTTATTTATAAAGTGCAGGCAAACAGAGTGTGTTTAATGCAAAGAAGCATGCATGAAAGTTTATTAAATAAATAGCCAGTGCAATTGGGAAGCCTCCGGTAGCAGGAGCTATTAGCGGCTGATAGGCTGTGCTAATGTTGCAATCCTAGAGGAGCACACTGCTTTTTTTGCCGCTTCTTTCACAACAAAGGCATCGGGGTTGTACTGGACGGTATTCATTGGAAACCTAAAAGAAAGGATGACAAATAAATACTTTATTGCATATTCTGCAAATATGTTCTCATAAATGTGGGGGTCATTATATGTAGCACACATCCTTTTCAATTACCACTAAAGCATTTCAAGTAGCATTGCACAGATAAGGACGATGGTTTCCTTGTCTGAAATGAAACAGCATTAAATATCACTCCTTGGTGGATTGTTGGTGTCTGAATTCGCTCTCTTTCTTCTAATCCCCGAAATGATATAAATAGCCCAGGTATCAAAGATTAGAAAACAAAATTAAAAGCAAAGAACTATAAAAGCAGCAACTGGTAACCAATGTCAAGCAAAGATGCCTTTGCATGGTTGAATGAGTGTTTTTTTTATTTCTACAAACGGATTTTACCTGAGGAAATGACACTCCAAATCTCCAGAGCACCAAACACTCAAAAAGAACTATTCAAAATCATAAACGAAATAAAAAAACCACCAGGCTGCAATAACACGCCAATTCCATCGACAAAACTCTGTGAGGACCTCAGAGACCACTTCAAAAACAAAATAACCTCCATCCAACACTCTGTACAAAACAGACCAAGCGATCACAGCTCAAACCATACCAACACCGATGAGGAACACGCAAACAAGCTACGAAACTTCCCAGAAATATCAGTTGAGGCTTTCGTCAAACTGGTAAACCAAAGCAACAAATCAGGCTCTCCTGAAGACCCTTGCCCCCCAGACATATTCAAAACAATTCTCAAACAAGGAACCCCCATGGAATACCACAGGAACCTTCTCAGCCTCTCATTCTCAACAGGTAAAGTACCACAGGCCTTCAAATCAGCCTACATCAAGCCGCTTCTCAAAGACACAACAGGAAACGTAGAGGACTTATCCAACTACAGACCCATCTCCAACATACCTTACATAGCCAAACTGCTAGAAACGTACGTCTACCAAATAACCCAAGAATTCATAGAAGAGCATTGCCTACTAGAACAGGCACAAGTTGGTTTCAGACCCATGAGAGGAACAGAATCAGCTCTCCTCTCAATATGGGACGACCTAAAAACAAACGCTGACTCGGACAACAGTACCGCCCTGATTCTCCTTGATCTGTCTGTAGCCTTCGACACTGTCAACCACGCCATCCTCATAAAGAGATTAGAAGGACTAGGGTTAACAGCCACTACCCTACTATGGATCAAATCCTTCCTAACAAACAGAACAGAAACAGTATGGATGAAACCTTTTAAATCCAAACCCAGAGACTTCACGTGCGGAGTACCACAAGGATCATCCTTCTCACTGCTTCTATTCAACATCTACATGTACCTATTAATCAAACTCATCAAAAAACACGGCCTCACATGCTACAACTATGCCGATGATACTCAAATAATCTTCAACATACAAGATACCCGAGAAGAAAACACCACACTAGAGAATTGCCTTCGCGACATATTCAACTGGATGAACCTCAACTATCTCAAAATCAACCCAGGCAAAACAGAGATAATGATTGTTTCAAAAAAAGGAGGAGACATCAACTACATCCCCTGGCCAAGAGAGCTCGGCACCACACCAGAACCATCATCAACTGTAAAAAACCTAGGGGTCCTGATGGATAACAACCTTACTTTAGAGCCACAAGTAAACTCGGTAATCAAAAAAATGTTCTTCCTCCTGCGAGCAGCAAAAAGGATCCTACCGTTCCTGTCGTTCGCCAACAAAACACTTACCATCATCGCTCTGATCATTCCAGAGTAGACTATGCCAATAGCCTATACCTGGGCATGCCTGAACGACTTCTAAAAAAACTGCAACGCATACAAAATGCAGCAGCCAGACTCCTCCTCAAGCTACCCAGAAGAGAACACATCACACCCGCGCTACAAATACTACACTGGCTACCACTAAAACAGCGAATAAAGTTCAAGTCCATGTGCATCACGCACAGAGCAATACACAAACAAGGCGCACAATTCCTAAGCGACAAACTACGCCTACATCAACCGACAAGAACACTAAAATCAAGCACCGACATGGCCTGGAACCAAAACCCTACAACAGAAAAAAACTAGGAGGGTCCTCTTTCTCTCACCAGGCACTCAAAACCTGGAACGACCTACCTAAGAATATACGGAACACAACAAACCACCCAGCATTCAGGAAACTCCTCAAATCATGGGTCTTCACAGCGTAACCACAACGGAGACGCACTCGAATGCGCAGACATTAAAACAACGATGAAAATAACTCCAACCTCGGCCTCTCTCAAATTGGACAAACACTCAAACCAAAGAACCAACCACTCGACGGAGCATAAGATATCATGGAAAATAGCCACTACAGGAAGGCTCGAGAGACTGATCACATACCTAGACCTAGACGAAAACCCTCTAGAGACTCGCCCACTTGTACATACCGGACGGACCATATCCAGACCGGCAGACGCATTTAGATAGAATTGTGAATGTTAGCATGGCCACACTTGGATGGAGTTGTGGATATTGGCCTGCGTCACGTCTGGATGGAACTTTGAATGTTGGCATGCCCGCACTTGGATGGGATTGTGAATGCTGGCCTGCGTCGCATCTGGATAGGACCTTGAACGTTAGCATGCCCGCACCTACGCTAAACGTGAAGACTAGCAAAGGCCACACTTAGAATTGTGGACAATTGGCCTGCGTCACATCTAGATAGGATGGATTGAAGCATAACATGCCCGCGCCTAGATGAAACTTGAATGTTAGCAGGTGCCACACTTAGAATTGTGAACACCAGCCTGCGCCGCATCCAGATTAAGTTAGGAATGTTAGCATGCCCACACCTAGACAGATTTCTAAACACTACCCTGCGCCGCACCTAGAAAAGACTGTGAATGTAGGCATGCCCACATGTGAAGGCCAACAAGTGCCACACTTAGACAAAACTGTCAATGTTAGCATGCTAAAGGTCATGTAACCCACTAACCAATATAAACTGAAACTCTGCATACTTATCTCACTCAAAAAACTCACACAACTATCTCTCACACAACAAGCCGCACGCACTTAACGACACTGCAACAACACATAAGCCGGATCAACAGCACATGCGGACTGGCACCGATCCAATACCCACATCAAAGCTCAGCACCTGGTGTACACCGAGTTGAAGCTGCCAACAGAACACCACTCCTCTCACTATCCTACTCCCTCTTCACCCTACTAACCAATCCCCCCCTTATCATTTACATATCCGCCAGAGCGCCTGGGGACCAATTCCGTTGGTGATGGTGCGTGGTACAAATACCTTTAACATTTAACATTAGTTCCCCGGGGTAAAGGTCCAAGAGCCAAAGTTACCTTTTTTTTTTTAAAGAAAAGAAAATGGTATCTGCAGAGTGTGCCAGGCTTTTCATTAAAAACAAATTTTAACCGCCAACAAGATGGTTGCCATGAAACATGAAGATAGGAAAGAGGGCACTTTGAGGAGCCACGTTGCTATGTCCATTTTGGTCGGTAGCAGTGTGAATGGGGGTGAGGATTCAAGGAGGCTCCATGAAACTACAAAATATTTCTTTGTTTATATTAGGTGGTAGGGATTATTGGGGCAAGACAGTGAGCGAGCAGAGTGATGCCGAACATCCACTAGCTTGCTCATAATGTAGGCCTCTCGGCAGCCTCATGAGCTGTTCACTACTTACTGTGTACTAATCCGCTGAATTCTCTACATTTATAAGTCTTTTTTTTAATATGGCTCCAACAATGGGAAGCTAGTACTTAACAGTAAACATATTATGATGTGATGCACATGTACCACCTTCACATTTCTATATTCAGATAAATGACCGACAACCGATGTTGTGTTAATATCCAAGAATGCAGATAAAGTAAATCGTCAAGAAAATTGGTAGGCGGTGGCCTGTGTGATGGTGGCCTTTCACGCCTTAAAACACTTGTGTATAGGCGCGTTATAAATGCCATATCATATCATATACTCTCATATCATGGACAGCACATCTTCAGGCTCAGCTTCAGAGGGTCCTACCATTTTACACCTCCTGTAGGGGGATTCAGGAAAGATAGACCGTAGGCCGAGGGAAGTAGGGGCCAGAAAGGTTTGGGTCTATTTGACCTAATCACATTTGATCAAATTTATTTGTCCTTTTTTTCAGTCTAAAATCCTGCAACACCCCACTTCCCCTCAACCTAATCTATACCCTTACCCACCCCATATATATATATATATATTTTTAATTAAATTTGACCAAATAAAGGGTCAACAAAAATTCCATTAAATGTTTTAGGCCAAATGTGTTTAGGTCAATTATGCTTTTTTTTTTTTTTTTTAATTCTTTATTTTAATTTTAGTACTTAGAACAGAACTGACCAATAAATCACAAAATATCATAACACCGCATAAAGGATATATACATGTAGGAATAGAAAAAGAAAGAACTTAGCAATGCACTAGTACCTACTCAAAAAAGCTCCCCAGACCTTCGTATATAAACTCAATTTCCACATTTTTCTGTATATAAATTTCTCAATATTCGCTAAGCAGTTCATTTCTGTAATCCAATCCTCCAATATTGGTGAGACACACGACTTCCAGCTCCTCAAAATCATTTTCTTGCAAATAGAAGCACCTCTGAACAAAAATTTCTTTTCCGATAGTGAAAGGTCGTCCAGTAAAGCATCACAACCCAGCACCATAGTCTTAAAATCCAAGTCAACATTTTGGTTCAGAGCCCCGAGACAAATAATACAAACCTCATGCCAAAAGCCACGAACCCTCACACAGTCCCACAGCAAATGTTCCATACTGCCTTTCTCACTCCAACAACACCAACAAACATCAGAATCAGACAAACCTCTATTTTTAAGCCTTTCCGGGCTCCAAAAAACTCTATTGAGAATTTTGATTTGTCTCGACCGTTCAGTCAAACTTATCGAACAAAGCTTCACATTCGCACACATCACAAGCCACAGGTCAGAAGTGATTTCACAACTCAGTCTTCTGCTCCATTCATTAAGTAATTCAGTATTCTCCTTATAATTCGATACAATTCGATGATACACCCTACTCGCAAGCGACTGAACGCCAGTAGTGAAAAGTTCAACATTCACATCCCCGTCACAATGCACTTCACCAATACATCTCTTCAATTTCCTGAAGTCCGAGATAGAAACATTTTCAACATTAAAAGTAGCACTTAACTCAGCAAAGTCAATCCATTTTCCATCTTTAAAAACATCACTAATCCATTGAATTCCGCCAAGAAAACACTCCGGCCAAAACAACAACTTGCCATTGTCCGTTATAGCTTTATTCAGCCACAAAGATGCATCAGGCGATTTCAGAGCAACCGAGCCACACATATCATAGATATTCTTCCAAACGTCTCTTAGAAACTCCGTCAAGGGGCATCTATTACCACGTTTGCTAACAGTCGTGAATATCGCTCTTGGGGCGAGTGGGCCCATCACACTTGCCTCTGCCATCGCCCACTCACTAGGAGAATCCTTCAAAAAAGGAAGAAAAAACTGGCATGAGAAGGCCATATGATATGCCTTAAAATTTGGGACACCTAGTCCCCCCTTCTCAACCGGGAGCTGGAGTTTCCAAAGCTTCAGTCTAGGCGGTTTCTCATCCCAAAGAAAGGACTGGAGAGTGGTATCAATCAACTTCCAAAAGGATTGACCAATTTTCAGGGGAAGCATACTCAGAATATAATTAATTTTTGGTGCATTCATCTTTAGCGCATTTACTTTACCCCACAGAGATAGATGCAATACCGACCACCTTTGGACGTTCAGTTTCAGTTCCTTACAGACCATACCCATGTTCTCTTCAACCATATCACTGACATCCGGAGTCAACCAAACCCCCAAGTATTTCAGCTTTTCCTCACACCATTGAAATCCAAACCCCACCACCAAAGATTTATCACAAAGTGCAGTCACCGGCATTACCTCCGATTTAGACCAGTTAATCTTATATCCAGCCACTTCATGAAACCAATTAAGTGTGTTCATCAACGAATGCAAAGACAAATCCAAGTTCCTCAAAACAAATAAAAGATCATCTGCGTAGATCCAAATCTTCTGTTCAACACCATGAAAGGAAACACCTTGCAAATTCAAATCACCTCTCAATGCAATAGCCAGCGGTTCAATGGCTAGGACAAACAGCAAAGGGGACAATGGACAACCTTGCCTAGTGCCCCTATGTAAATCAAAAGATTCCGACACTAAGCCATTAGTTTTAACATTAGCTGTGGGGCGAGCATATAAAAGGGCCACCCACGCAATGTATTCTTCTCCCATGTTCATATTTCGTAAAACCATAAACAAATATTGCCAGTTAATTCGATCAAATGCTTTCTCAGCATCTAGGGAGAAAATCGCCACGTCTTCATCTAAATCCTGTGCATGTGACATGGTCAATAACAAATTCCTGATATTACTGGAAGTCCTACGGCCTTTAACAAACCCAGATTGGTCAGTGTGAATAAGCTTCGGCATGAGTTGTTCAATCCGTAAAGCAAGTAATTTAGCCAAAATCTTATTGTCAGTGTTTATCAAACTGATTGGTCGATAGTTTGACGGCAAATTACCATCCCTGCCCTTCTTTAAAAAGACTGAAATAGTAGCATGGTTTGTAGACGACGGGAGAAATCCAGCTTCCTTGGATTCAGTATACATATCCTTCAAAAGGCCCAGCACCCTCTCTGGCAGAATTTTATAGAACTCAACCGGTAAACCATCAGGTCCCGGAGTCTTCCCAGAATTCAATTTACCAATGGCAAACCTGATTTCATCAATTGTGACCTGTCTGTTCAACTCTTCCTCCTCATCACAATTAACCTTTGGAACATCCAACCTGTGTATAAAATGCTCACCTTGACCAGTAACATCAGATTCATCTCTATATAAATCAGCATTAAAGGTCTTAAAGACTGCATTAATCTCACGCGGATCAAAAGTGGTCACACCATTCCCATCCTGAACTGAAGTAATGGCACCCTCAGAGTGTTGTTGTCTCAATCTGTAAGCTAGCCACTTATCACATTTTTCGCCTCGTTCGAAATAAGTACACTTGATCCTATACAAATCGTTATTAGCTTTCATACTCAAAATGTCATCCAGTTCCCTCTTCAGCTTCCTTAACTCATTCCTCTTACCATCATCATTCGGAGCACACACCAATTCCTTCGTCACCCCAATAATACGAGCATCAATATCCGAAGTCAACCTATCCATTTTCTTCCTTTTGCTGCTAGACAAACTAAGAGCAAGACCTCGCATTGTACATTTAAAGGCCTCCCAGATAGTTCTTTTACTGAGTTCTTCCGAAGTATTTTCCAACACAAAAAATTCAGCTTCAGTCCGAAGCTTCTCCAAAAGGACATCATCATATAAAATTGATGTATTCATTTTCCATTGAAACGATCTACAGCACTCAAAGTGCAGAGCTATCCTCATAAAGACAGGAGCATGATCAGTAACAGCAATAGAGCCAATACTGCTGTCTAACAAATTCGCGGTCACTCCACCCGCTGTGAGTAGCATATCAATTCTCGAATAACTCGAATGCGAGCCAGAATAAAAGGTAAATTCCCTTACATTAGGGTGTTGCAGCCTCCAGCAATCTTTCAAATCAAAATCCTCAATAAGATTCCTAAATGAACGATAATGAATATCTTTCCTCTGAATCATCCTCTGAGTTGAACGATCAATAGAAGGATCATAAACCAAATTAAAATCGCCTCCAATCAAAATATTGGAACAATCCAGATCAAGCAATAACTGCGACATATCCCTATAGAAGCAGCCATCATCCATAGATGGAGCATAAATACTGCAAAACACATTCTTAGTCCCCTGAATATCCATCAAAAGAGCAATCATCCTGCCTGCTTTATCACTGCAAGTTTTCAAAATCTTAATCGGCGAACCTTTTCGAACAAGAATTGCAACACCCCTGCTTCTACTGGAATAGCATGAGGTGAAGGCACTGCCAACCCACCTCTTCTGTAAAACACTTACATCCTCTTTCAATAGGTGAGTTTCCTGCAAAAAACAAACATCACATTTCATATCCTCAATACAATTAAGAATCTTCTGCCGTTTCACCGGATTATTCATACCATTAATATTCCATGAGGTGATCGAAAGACACGATTCCCTGCTAGCAGACATAGTGAAAGGTCCAAAATAAAACCAAAAAGTAAGCACTAGTTCAAAAAGCAAAATAACCCAAGAAAAACCTAACCCCCTAAAACAGAAATATGACGCCAACGTTACAAGCGCTCAGAAAAGAAAAAACCCCCAATACCCCTGGCACCCTCCCGAATAAGATTACAAATGTCCATACATGAACACAAGCATCACTGCTGAAAACCAAGAACCAAATTGCAATCCCTACATCCATATACATACCTCAACAAGAAAAAACAACCAGAAAGCAATTAACCAAACCATCTGTAAAAAATAAATAAACAATACATGTCCCCTCAGCCTAACAGTCAAAACAAGCCGACACATGTAGCTCACAACAAAAGGCCCAACCCGATCACGGCAGCAAAGTCACAGTACCCCAATAGTGCCAATAAAATCTCCCCAGACATAGCAGATAGTGCACATCCGCAAACAATCAACACAAGGTGTGCAGTATGATACAAAGAATAGCTGCAAATTCCCCATATCTTAACATGAACCAACAGCTAACAAAATACTTACCACACCACATGCCAGGAAAACATGGAGCACTCAACTCAAGAACAAGTAATTATCAATCGGAACCCCCCCCAAGTGGCAATAAAACACTATACAGGTCGAATGGCAACCACAATCAAGTACTAAATGCAGTATATCAGTGAACTAACACACTAAATAACATACTTATTAATATCCCATTGTGCTAGTATCCAAAAGGATAGATTATTGTATATATATAATAAGCAATATCGCTTTTTGAAAATAAAACCATAGCAAACAATAACTAACCCGCTACCCCCCCCTCAAACTGATACAAACACAGGCAGCCATTGAAGGAACCAGAAGCGGGGGCACACTGCAAGGGCACTGCAAGGAGGTGAAATATATCCACCAAAATTATGTTTGTCACTAAAACCACCCTAGCAAGTCACGTGTCACTTAAAATGCACTTGAGCTGGCAAGGGCCTCTTTCCAAGTCTAATCGAGCACCTTCAGACCTGCATTCCCCGCAGCCCCTCACCCCCCATCCCTCCAGCAGCCGAAAATGGGCCCGAGAGAACAGTGCAAAACATGGTCACGAAAACGAAGGAGGGGAAGTTATCCATCGGGTTCAGAAAGTGGTCAGTTGCAGAACTTGTCCGTAAAAAGATGAACAAGCTGTGAGCACAATCACAGCCCAGAAGAGACAGGACACAGGAGCACTGGCACATGTGGGAAATCTTGGCAGCATGAAGCTTGTGCTTGCAGAAACAAATCAGCCAAAAAACACACCCCCAGCGCAGCGATATTTCAGGTGCTCCAACACTCCAGTATGAAAGAAAATGTAAAGTCTCCACTTCAACACGTTGGGCATTCATATACCGTGATCGACCGTAATGTGGTGACTACACTGGGATCCAAATAGAGCACCATGGAAAAGTGTCTGAGACGAGGTCGATGATAACGTGGAAATGTAAGCCCCACGTCTGGAATGGAAATGGCATTCGCTAAAATAACAATGCCCTGCAACCCTGATGCAGGTGGGCCCTCCCAAACATGCTAGAAAGAGTTCACGCCTTGGGAGTTAAGCATAACGTGGCACCAGACCCCAGCACAAAAGGATTTCACTGGAGGAAAGGGGGGGGGAACCGCATATGCATGCACGCTCCCCAGAGAGGGCCCTCGTACATTCGAGTATTCCCCGTCCCCAGCAAGCCCTGAGATAACAAAGGTCAGTCAGCGTTTCAGCTGGAGAGCGCAGGCCCTCGAACGCAGCTCTCCGCTCCCGCAAGCCCTGCATACCGGAGCAGGACAGCCACCGCGCTCCCATGAACGCCCCCCTCCTCGTAAGCAGTTGATTCACTTCTGTTGCCACACACAGATTCTGTCAGGAAGCAGGCCACGCAAAGTAAGGAGAGGGGAGGGGAAACCATACACCTCACCGTGTCCATTCCATGCTCTGCCATTCGAGCGATGCCTACACTCCCCAGCAGCTCCGTAAATAAACGGTCCCATTTTCCGGCGAGCAGACGTATCTTGAGACAAACATCCGGGCACATGACTGATCAGCTGGTCAGATGAACGAAGGTTCTTTCCTCAAGTAAACAAGCTTTCTCCAGCACTGCCGAGCCAAGATTCCACGAAAAAAAAAACGTTTAACTGCAGCATATAACAGGCGCAATTTTAATGTTAAAAAATACAACTCCAAAAACACTGAAAACGGAGTGTATTTGCCAAATAACTCAATTAATCAGCAATATTACGTGTCTTTCGAAAATCCTCCAGCCAGGAAAATGCCTCCTTAGGGTCAGATGTAGTTTTATCACCCTCTGGCAGCATCAATGTTAATAAATTAAACTTATTCAAGTAGACCTTCACCAGAAGCTCCCTTGCCAAGTCTTTCACACCCTTAAAGGCTCTCCTAGCCTCCACAAGTTCCTTAGGATAGTCAGGATAGGCATATATTGATTTACTTTTGAAGGAAGCTGTTCCTCTATTCCTAGATGCAGTCAAAAAGGATTCCCTTTTCCTGGAGTGAGTGAAGGATACCAATATGTGCCTAGGTCTGGAGGTAGGGGCTTTACCGACTCGGTATGCATGATCAATGTCATTTTCACTGATGTTGTCCACTCCATAACACTCTTTAGCAATCTGCATAACCAGTGGTATCAGTTCCTCAGCCTTGGGATCAGCATGTTCCATAACACCGACCAGTCTGATATTTCTTTCCCTCAATTTCAAATCCATTTCCAGGCGTTTGCTTTTCTCACTCTGTAAATCCGTTTTCAGGTTTTTATAGGCTCTGTAACTCCCTGCCATCTCAGACCCCATATTAGAAGATTTTTTCTCCAATTCAGAAACTCTTGTATCCAGATGTACAACCGCTAGGTTCATCTCAGCCATGGTTGTCTTCACTTCAGCCATGTCCAGAGCAACTTGTCTCATCAATTTGAACAAATCCTGAATGCTGGGATTCTCCTCATCCATATCTGAAAGCTGCTTTTGTTTTTTAGATGAAGGATTTTCAGGTTCCTGAATTTTCTTCTTAGTATTCATATTAGTATGAAATAGCTTCAGGGAGGGACCAGGAGCTGCAGGTTCAAGCTGCTTCCACCTTGGCCAACATTCCGGAATCTCTAGGTCAATTATGCTAATACCGCCGGAAAGTGTCCTCTGTCTATATTTAGTAACATTCGATAGTAATGCTGTCACTGGGCTGGGCCTATTATTGGTTCATACTCTAGGAGAAGACCTAAGCACACAGGCAAGGCCGGTGGCTGTGTGCATTGCTCGAGCAGACCCACAGGCCTCTAGGTGGGACTTAGAGGAACTCAGGGAGGTGGGGGGCACAGCCTCAAGGGAAAACGACAGGTGTGTGACTCTTCTGGCTTCCTCTTGCACCAACCGTCGTGAACTGATGGCAAGTTGGTGCCTAGCTGAGGCCAATAATGAGGCCGCCCCAACGCAGGACAGATGCATGAGTCAGCACAGTGGGCAGCGTGTATCCCAGGTGTCACGACACCCAGGAATATTCCACAAATGCAGCAGATCTAACAATGTTAGAAAGTGAGGGCCTGGAGCTGTATTTAAGGGCATGTGCTTTATGCTTGTGGTGAGTTACGGTGCGCCAAGATTGCAAAGCAATGGGCTGAATAACAGGACGGTGCCTTGTGGACTGAGATACAGTAGGTGGCAGTCCAAACGCGGATTCTGCTGGAAGACTGAAGTGTTTGTTGCCCTGTAAATTAAACACCAGAATAACAAAGAACATAAATGAATACAATTAATGCCATTTGCAGACACAATAAGAAAGAGGTGGAAACAATGTAGAAAACAACAAAAGGAAGTGAATAAATGAGTACGCCGTGGCATTCCTACTCTGTCTGGGTATGGCGCAGATGCGGGGAATGCCAAATATCCCCTGGTGGCCAGAGGCCTGCACTCTCTATTTGCACAAGTGAGGGTTAGCGCAATACTGTTTAAATGCAACCCAAGGAAAGTGGCTATGCTTGTGTTCTCTTGTGTGATGCGCACGTCTGATGCAAGGTGTGTCTTAAAGAGGGAGTTAAAGAACAACCGCGGAGAGTGACTTTTGGGTTTCTCAACACTAATTTATTTACACACACCCACACACGCATGAAGGATGCACAGTTCGAGGAATAACAAAACAACACAAATAGCAAACCCTCTAGGTAACAGGGAATTCAACTATTAAACAATAAAGGCTCCCTCTGGATTTTGTGTGAAGGCGGCAGCCCTAGGATGATGGGCATTTCGGTCGCTGTGTTGCTTTGATCACCCAATGTTCCCCTGAAGTTAACTGAACAGGTGCGCTTTGCACCCTTCAAGAGTGAGAGGACAGCCACAGCACCATGGCTTAAGGACGGCATTTGTGAGGGACTCTCGTGTGGAGAGCAGCCTCAGCTGCAGCCCCATTTGTGTATTTTAACAAAGCCCCCAACAACAGCTTTGTTGCGTGTTGCATCCCTCCCGGTGTTGTGGCACCAATCACATTGGAATTAGATGTAGATAAGAATAGCCACTTTTGCAAAAAACTTTATTCGGATCTATGTGATCACTGCGAATCTATATTGCTGAACCCGAAAATGTCAATTTTGTTTTCTTTTTTCATACATTTCCCCATGATGGGGAAGATCTCCTGCAGCCTTCCCCCATACTCTCCTTATATGTTTTATAAACCTATTAATCCACCCCCCCCACCGCCCACAGGAAAATGCGCATTTCGAAATATGACATTTTTGGCTTCAGCATTGTGAGTGATGAGGAAGGCGTTGCATTCATGGTTGAGGAGTGTAAGGGAGGCATGGAATCACAAGTGAAGACAGACACAAGGGATTCAGTGCATGATTCCCAGAAGCGGTTTAAAATGGTGCAATCCCATTGGAAAACGTTCTGTGAATCAGGCCCTCAATGTTCACAGGTGTTTATTTAGCCACGAGGATTGCATCAACGCCTATCTGGCCCTATATCTAAGGATCAGAGCAGGCTCGACCATCATATAATCAATAGCGCAGTCCTAGTAGTGTCTGTCAACAAAACCTATTGCCTGCCCTTGCACTATAACAACAAATGTGTGCAGGCTAAATGTACATGTAAGGAAAATAGTGTTCCGAAATGATATGTCAGGCTACCTGAGCAACGGGTCCCTTCCCTATGTTTTCAACACGGCAAGGTGACACACTCGGATTTTAGACCACATGGGCTTTTTCGACACGAGGATGCAACTCAGGACACAGTCCAGGGCCTTTCCACGATAAAGTCTCTTTCCCAGATGTCGAACACTCAGAAGAAAACAAAGAGAATGTAAAAACACTTTTTCTAACTATAACCCAGACTTATCCTCATGTTGCTCTAATATCAGGAACTACTTTGAGACCCAATCTTTTCCTTCTGTGTTAATCTCATTTACTTAGGGAACCAGAGTGAAAGAACCAATACCAGTTTCTTATCCTAAGAACACCCCTAGACCAGAGACAGGGTATACCCCCTTCTTGAGAGTGTCCTAGCCGACCCCCCCTTTAGCCTTCATAGAACGTATTAAGACACACAGGGCCTCATTACACGGTAGGCGGTGAGCCATGGCGCTATTAGCGCCATGGCTCATGCCGGTAAAATACTGGCACCGCCTTGGTGGAAAGGGGATTTACCGCCCCATTCCAAGGTTGGAGGGGCGGTAAATCCCCCTTCCACCATTGCCCTTCCCCATTCCCATTTCTGCCCCATAGGGCTCTATGGGAATGGGGAAGGCGCTAATTACGGCACCGCAATTTTGCGATGGCGTAATTAGCTCCGAGGTCCCTTTGCGGGTTGGATTTTAACGCCTGCAAAAAACAACTTCGTTACAGTTACAGATTACATGACATACATATGTGAACAACATTGCAGACATAGAGAGAGTAACAGTATGGCATCTATAGTTGTGAAGGGTTGTACTAGATATTTAGCTTTCAGCTAAAGAGCTTAGTTTTGATGGCTTTGCGGAATAATTGGTGGGATTGGTAAAATGAAATGCTTGTTCACCTGGGCCAGGACAGGAACCCTGGAGTGTCTAAGGGGCAGGTGGGGAGAACCAGTGTGTATTCAAGTAAGCGAGCAAGATACAGTGTTGCAGCCTGAATGCGTAAGACTGGAGAGGCTTTGGGTGAAATTGACAAATGGAATTACAAGGATACATAGTAGCAGAGTGGTTGCGTGTATGATTACACGTTCTTGAATGACTGTGTAAAGAAAGGAAGTGTCTTCAGAGAGGGGAGCTGTGCGTGGACACGAAAATTGAGCGAAATAGAGATCCTAAAAAGCGGGAGCTGTGTGAGAACTGAAGTGGGAGCAAAATCCCCACAAATGATAGAAAAGTGTTGACAACAAACCAAATGTGGTGGAAAAGCATTGGGGTGGCCACCAGGTGGGAGATTGATCCAGGCTGGCCGCAGGGACGCCAGAATAAGCATTGGAGTGGCCACCAGGCAGGAGCTGGATCCAGGCTAGCTGCATAGACCCCAGAATAAGCAAAGAGTGTTGGAAAAGCATCGGGTGGCCACCAGTATAAGGAAAAGAGAACACAATTAAGGATACGGCACCTGGTTGCATGACCTGTAATGGGTGGACCGTGCGATCTGACAACTGCACCACGACCAGTGGAGCCCAATTGAAAGCATGATCTAAAGGGCTTCTGGGTTCACGGAAAGGAAAAGTAAACAAAGATGTTAGTGCACACCTAACTATAAACCATCAAGATGGACAGGTTCACAATTGTAAATAAAATTATAGGTCCCCTGCACACTTTCAGTGCTGAGAAAATCAGCCAGCTATTTGAGACAAGCAGTCAAATAGATTTCTAGAAAGTTAGAGCAAGCATTATACAATAAAAGTAACAAAATAAAAATATTTATTAACTTCAGAGTCCTCTTGAAATCAGGCAGTCTGACATATATGCTGATGCATTTCGGGGTTCAAAGCCCGTTCTTCAAGAGCAATTCAAATTGCAAGGAAATACCAAAACAAACGTACAAGATCTGTATATACATACTAATCAACAGATATGGTATATATCATACTTATAAGCCAGTGAAAACGCATGTGTTGTTCATGCCATGGTAATATAAAAAAGTTGTGTTCCAGGTGAAATTAGAGTTAAAGGCTATTCCAATATAGTCCAGAGAGCTAACTGGATGTAGCTGAGTGATTCAAAGAAAAGAGGTGAAAGAGAGCCTTGTTCCTCATCTCCCTAGTGTAGCATGCTGAAACCATGCGTGAAATAAATGGGCAAAGCTGGAATTAGCCTACCTGGCCATAGCGTAAAAAAGCTTGTCAAATGAACATGGATAGCATGCTCAAGGACCAAATATCTATTGACAGTACGGTAAAAAAAACAAAGAAAGTCATAAGGAACTGTTAATGAGCTCAATTCAAAAATAGCATTCAGGTGATGAACCTAGCATTAAACTACACTGACCTGGTCTTCTAATAATAATTGGAAATTCCATTAGAGGTAACGAGAGAGGTTGGAGCTGATTCCCGGAAAAGCTGAATTGAATGTGAAGTAAATGCGGACCCTTGAAACCATGCATTTCTTTCTAAAAAAAAAGTAATGGCACCAGGTTACCAAGGGGATACATAGAGAGTACCTGCCAAGCACTTAACATCGAACAGAGTTTAACAAAACATGTCAAATGTTTACGCTTACGCTCTAGCGAGTGAGAACCAATCTCCATCAGCTGCGCGGAGACGCGACATTCACAGTGTTTACACTGGAGAACCCGGAAGTCCCGAAAGGATCTGGGATGTGGTACTGAAGGCACATACACCTATTCAGGAAATCAAAAGTGGACTAACCACAAATGTAAAGGAAACAACAGCCAAATTGGAAAGGGATTAGTATCTAACTACTGAGCAGTCAGCGAGGTACCCAGAAAGTGAAAGATGCTCGACCAATACTCTCACGGGTAACGGAAGGCAACCAAAATTAGAAAAAAGCATCAACACCTAATTGGCTCATTGGATACATACTAACATCTACTGTGGGGTGAAGAGTATATTCACAACAGAATTTCCTCAATGTAGAACAATATAGTTATCATAATAATGGGGGCAACTGTAAAGAATAGCAATCTGTTAGTGTTAAACACTGGGGGTATGTGATGAATTCAAGGAGTTTGTCACCTGAGCCACTCCCTTTGTGACTAAGGAGGTGAGGCTGCTATGCTTAACACCCCTTAGAGGGCAGGGTAAGCAGTATCCCTCTGTATGTGACTTCCCTTTAGGGGACTACTAAGGTGTGGAGAGAGGAGCACCACACAGACTGCACCAGCTTCCAGAGGAGCACCGCCCTTCACAAACAGGTTCCAACGGACCGGGAGGTTTCGCAGTAAGGAAAGAGAGACAGAGAAAAGTCTGGGAGCGGTCAGAGACCCAAGACAACTCAGAGAGGAGAGAGCGAGCGAGATAAGCCCCCAAGCAGGGAGAAACCCAAGATGCCTGACAGTGGAGAGAAAGAGTGAGCAAAGCCCAGAAGAGGGGAGAAAACAAAGAAGCCCCAGAGTGGGGAGAGAGAGTGAGAAAAGCCCCAGAGTGGGGAGGGACCCAAGATGCTCCAGAGTGGAGAGAAGAGTGAGGAAAGCCCCGGAGATTGGTGAACACAGAGATGCCCCATACTGGGGCGAGAGAATGCCCTAGAGTGAAGAAAAGATATAGGAAAGCTAGAGTGGGGAGAGAGACTGAGAAAGGCCATAGTGTAGAGAGAGAACCAAGAAACCCCCCAAAAATGGGGAGAGAGGAAGAGGGGAGCTCCAGAGTGGGGAAAGAAGAAAGACACCCCAGGATGGGGAGTGAAAAGAAAGGAGAGGAGCCCTGAACTGGGGAGAACAGACTGATTTGAGAGAGAGAGAGAGACAAAAGATCTTGCTCGAGCCCCGGGACAATACTCCAGCAGTACACAAACTGCACACTTGGATTTGTTCACATTGGACAAGTCCTTTGGTAAATAGACACAAGAGTGGGGCCAGAAGCCAGCAGCTGCCCTTTATTTGGGCAATGGCTTATGGTATGTCTTTGTTTTTTTATATTTTCTTTTGAGAAGTAGGGAAAGAAACTATGTTAGAATAGGATTCGGGACAGAAGACTCCATTCCTGTTTTGCCATCTTGATATCCTAACAAGCACCTCTTTTGACTTTCTTTTGTATAGAGTAGGGATTAGTAACTCAAGTTTAGGGACTAGACTAGGGCTTCTTCCTTTTGAATAAAACTTGGGAAAATCATGCCTCCTAGTCCGTCTCCTGATTCCGGCCTATCTCAATACATATAACCTACATATAGATCTTCCAAATATAAAAATATTCTGTCTTCTATCCCCGATGGCCATAGAAAATCTGTTAGGAAAGGGTCTTTATGAATCAGTATAACCAGGAACCAGGGACTCCGTTACCATTTACCACGAAAAAGACTAACAACACTTTGGCTCAGGCCTACCTCTTCCAAGTCAGGAACCTTAAGACAGCTAGCCTATATCCCTGCCCTTAGAACTGTAGGCAACAACTTTAGCCAGTAGTTAAATTGCTAAATACACTTTTATATAATATGTCCATCACAAAACTCAATTTTACCATGCCTGATGCCTTTTGTATGTCAAAGGAAATTATGGACACCAGTTCACAGATTGGGTTTGATAGAGTGGGTCTGATCGATCTCCCTCATTTAAATCTGGGGTCAAGATGGAGGAGGGTACCTACAATCTCTAAAACTCGACAAGACAGAACTTCTGCCAAGATCTTAATTTCCATCCTCATCAATAATTTGGGCCTACAGGAAGAATAGTGTCACAGTGGTCGGTCTTTCTTAGCACCCACCACGAATCTATGTGATCACTGCGCTGCCCGTAACTGCGCCAACCGAAATGTTGACGCCAATTACGGCACGGTGCAGTGATCAGATAGATCACTGTGCCCACATCCCCCGACCCGCATTTCCCTTCCCAACCCCCCACTTACCTTTACGTTAGCACACTTCTGTGTGTGCCGACCTACAACCTGCTATCCCTGCGGCGTCAGCTCCTCCCACTAACGTGGGTTAGAGCTGATGCCACAGAGTGCTTTTTTCTTTGTTTTTTTTTCTTTCTTGTCCTCCGAATCCCATTAAGGCGCCCAAGTATAGCTGGGGACACCCCCAAAACCCCACTCTGCTTGGGCGCAGTAAATATCGCCCTCATTTTGTGCGCCCCCAAAGTCGCAGTGACTGCGGGGGCGCACAAATGAGGGTGACATTTCGGTACGATTCCCCCACCATAATCATGGCTTGTTTTGGGTCTAGCAATAGCATTCTTTGTCTCTTCATTCCATGAACACACCCATCATGTGCTTGCGATCTTCCCCTTTATCTTTTCCCCGCTTACAGACCACTCACTGGGTGCCACAATTTTCTCTGTCTTCAATTGGTCTAGTATAAGCACTTCATCCGAGATCGCAGCCTCCAAAACATCAATATGGGTTGTAGTTGATTTCTACACCATTCCATCTTTTACAAAGCTACTGAACTCCATGATAGTGCTTTATTTTCTCAAAGAGTATATATGTTCCTAATATTGTGCAAATACTCTTTGTTTTCCCCCCTGCTGCATTTTTGACACTGTCTTCTTGCTTGTTGAAAATATATCTAAAGGGCGCCTGGCGGAGTCCTGATATACACAGGGGGGTAAAAGTATTCATATCAAAGCAATCAGGATGTGCGATCACCATACAGCTGTAGTGTTCTGGATACATTTATTTAATCTCAAAACATTTTTTTCACACAAAATGTTAAGTATTTACATTTCTTTCGATAAGCACGAAAGTGACACAGACAGGTGTAGTATTCTATCAATGGGGGGTACATCTGGGTACCAAGTTCCCAAAAAGGCGCAATTGTGGATAAAACAATTGGGCAAATCAATCGGAATTTGAGAAAGTGCTGCCCAGGACTACTCTTTGTCCATGGGTATTTAACAGACAGTGTACACAACATTATATATAAACATACAACGGGGGTCAAACAGTTGTATCACGGGTCATCGACACTGCAGTGTTTCGGCCAACGGGGGCCTTTTTTGTGCATGCTAGTTTGGTGGCCTTCGTCAGGAGAGACGTGAAGTATAGTTCTGTCCGTGAGTATTATCTGTGGGGGAAAGGATAGCTGTGAGGATCTCAGTAGTAAATTGTTCATTATTTTGAGTTACTTATTAGTGGCTGATTAGTGCCTAGACCATACATATTTGTGTGTATTTAAGTATAGTTTACCGTCAACTGAGGGTTCGGCGGTGTGGCTGTGCTTAGGAGTCCCTCATGGCATCATGGAGGAAACTGTGGTGTGTTCAATACACTGGAGCGAGTAGACCTGGGGTTCCTGGATCCAAGGATTGCAACAGGAACCAAAATGCCTGTTAATGGCCCTTTTTGGTCTCAGGTCTGTACAATGACAAGACAAAACTGTGTCTAAATATCGTATAGCATAGAAGACTATGATAACAACATGGCATGGAGTGCCGTGGTTTAAAGGCATGCTGGTGATGTTAACAGAACGTTGAAAGCATAGGTCGTGCGTGAAGGCAATGCCTGAGGCTCTTGGTGTGCAAGGGGGCCGAAAGGCCTGCTGGAGATGCACGTAATGGTGTTTTTCGGCTGGATATCAGGGCATAATGTGTGCTGGTCACCGAATCAACATCCAGTGAGCATATGAGTAAACTAAAGTGCCCTGTGAGGTGCAAGCCCCTGGTGGTAGGAACGGCATCTGGTGTGGCTGGCACTTACTGGCTGGTGCTGTAGACAAGGCGATCTCGCTGCGGCCACGGCGTGTAGTGTTAAAGATTGCCGTGGTGATCGGGATAAAGACAATGCTCAGCCCCGCCCTCAGGGTCACGTAGCCTATGGTGAACGGTCTCGTGGACCAATAGAAATGGGGGTGTGTACGTCGGATGACGTGTATGCACAATAAACACGAAGCCGGGCTGGGTAGGCTCGTGGCTCCGCCAATTGGGGTCGAGACAATGCTGGGTCCCGCCCTTGGGTGACGGTGGTATGTGTCATGGACCAATAGGGGCGGAGGTGTGCGCATCAGCTGGCGTGCTAACTCATCACAAGTGATACCGGGCTTGATAGGCTTGCGGCTCTGCCAATAGTCGCAGAGCTGGTGTGCACGGGGCTGGGACATGCGCCATGTGTCATGGGAGATGTGGTTCAATGAGCCATGATTAAACACAAAGCCCCTTACTGTGATGGCCCTGGAATCGGGGACTCAAAGTGCACGGGGAGGGGGGATAAGCTCAGGATCGAGTGTCACAAAAGTGAAAACAATTCTAGTACATTTCCATGGTAATACAGCACTGCAATTCACAATGTTATATGAAGAAAAAACATGTGTGGTTGTTAATTGACCGGGTATATCAAGTCACATAACATGCTGAGTTCTATCTGTAAATATCATACTGTGTTTAGAGGTCTAAATTCAGATCATGAATTTGCAACCTTTTTGTGAAAACCTACTGTTGTTCTCTTCTTTATTTTACACAGGTATCATGTTTTCCCTCCCTTTTTTTGTGGACATGAGTACTTTATTTACACCCAAGTGGTCATTTATAATCGTGTGGCGTCTAGTGATCCCTCTACAATGACTGTTTGCAGTCCCGTTACCTCACAGTTTTCTATAGCAGCGCATTCACAGATGGCAGATGCACAATTTATTTAACATCTTTCCCCAATTTGGTTCCTACTATCATGCTCTAGTAGTCGCAATTCTCTGCGGTTTTAATCCCCTTCATCTATATGAACCCGTTTTTCCTTTTGGTTATTCAGCTCAACAGCATTTGGTGCCCGAGGCGCAAATTTCCTTTCGTTCTCAGGCCTTACTAGTATATATTTATCTTGGCGCCCTCCGGGGCTCCATTTTTTGCAATTAGTACATTTTTTGCTGTGCTACGCACTTTATATACATTTTTGTGGAATTCCAGCCCTGCTAATTTTTAAATTCAGAACAGGTTAATCTCTGCCCTTTTGGGGCGTTTGGTAAGCTCCTTACTTTTTGGGGCAAATTCACTCCTGAGGGATTCATTTCATTTTCACCATTCCAATATGGCGGTTTTCTTTCCTGACCTAATCGGCAATGTTCTAAAATACCTTGTGTATTTAAATAGTCCTGTTCCTATCTCTATGGTCTGGGCTTAATTTTATTTCATTCAGTTCAGCAGCATTGCACAGGTAAGACGGTTTTTCACGGACCCCTGGCCGCTATGATACTTCTAATTAGTGCATCAGCACATCTCAATTAAGTTTAGAGAAAGTCAATTTTTAGCTTTTGCCCATTCTTTTTTGCGCAAGCACGCCATGCTTTTGCGTTTTGGGTTTCCTCTGGCACTCCGGGTAGCTGCATTTTAGCAATCACAGTTGTTACGTTAATTTGTCCATGTTTAAGTGATGTTGAGGGAATTTCTTTTCCCTTACAGAGTTCCGCAATTGCGAAGCAGTGAGGTATGATTTGTCATTTAATCTCACACTCTCTTGTTCTTCCTGAATTTCACATTTGTGCTTGAACAGCGTATTTAAACACTTCATATAAAATAAAAATCTTTTCTTCTCTCTTCCTTTGTAGAGAGTGCATATGGCACTGGCCACGATATACTTAATTGGTTAGGCTAGCTCTTGAAACTTTCAGGTACCTTTTATTTATGATTCCAATTTTGTTTTTTTTTGGCGGCTTTTGCCTCTTTGACTGTGCTGCTATAGCTGTTCCGTGGATGCATTATAACTAACTCTTTGCAACTTGTTTGTTTCTTTACCCGTGTTTCTTACATGCATCCCGTAACCTATGGATTCTCCATTCAATTCAATCCCCTCCTAATAAGGTACTGTGCCAATCTTTTTTATCTATTATTTTTTATTATTTTCGTTTGTTGCTATTTGATTTTATCTTAATATATACGCTGTAACTGCTGTTCTTTTTGGCCTACCTGCACTTGTGTTTGCCCTTTTGGTTGAATGTCCTTACTAATGTCCTTAGCAATTTTTTATTGATTTTTTTCACAATGGACGACTTTCATTCAAACTGTTTATGTTGTGCTGTACTATCTTTGTTCATCATTATGTTGTGCATTATGTTTAGCCTCAGATGAAGAGTCGGTGATGACTCGAAACACGTGTCAGGCTACTTCGTTATTAAACTCATTGGACTCATGAGAAATCCCTCCTTCTTTGAATTACTTAGAACACCTGCCACTATTGCACTGTTCAGCGCAGTGAGACTGAGAACTGTCTGTGTTCATTTAGTTGGTGAAATGCCATACTGCACCATGGGGGGGATCGAGTTGCGTTCATATTAGAGTTTTGCAACGATTCAAAACGAAAAATACAGAGGGTAATAAGGTACCACAGGTGGATAGTGTCAAGTGGATAGGATCAGTTCAAAAATGCTTCCACTCGACTGATATTCAGTCCGTTTTTTACTGTATCAAGTTTGTGGACCCATTTCTGTTCGAGTCTGGTTAGGGCTAGGTTGATGTCCCCTCCTAGTTTTTGTGGATTTAGTTGCTGTAGGATGGTCCACGAAAATTGCTCATGGGTGTGTCCATTTTTGGTGAAGTGCACCACAAGTGGTTTGTCTTGCACGGCATTTTTTATGCACGATCTGTGTTCATTGATCCTTTGTTTAATGGGCCTGATTGTTTTGCCGATGTATATAAGGTTGCAGGGACATCTGATGACTTAGATGACATGTTTGCTTTCACAGTTGGTGTGGTTTCTCATTGTCCAGTTGAAGTCCTTATAGCTGAAGGTTTTTCTGGTTTCGGTGTACCTGCAGGCTGTGCAGCGTCCGCAGCTATAGTGTCCCACGACGGGGGGTAAGTTCCATAGTGTTGGTTGGATTTTTTCTGGTTCCAGGAAAGTGTGCACCAAGGTGTCTCTTAGATTTGTGTTTCTTCGGAACGCAAAGAGGGTTTTTTGGACAAACTTCCTTTATTCTTGATGAGATGCCAGTGTTTGTTGATTGTTTTATCAGGTTGCTGATGGGATTGAAGGTGGTGACACAGAGAGTCCTGTCTATGGGATCCTTGGTCTTAGCAGTTAGACAGATTGGGCGGTCTGTGTTTGCTGCTCTTTTCTTTACCGTTTTGATTGATTTTTTTGGGTAACCTCTTTCAGTGAGACATGTTTGCAATTGTTTGGCATGGTGTTCAAATTTCTGTTTTTCAGTCCAGTTTCCACATATGCAGAGAAATTGACCATACGGAAGGTTATATTTGAGTCCTTGGGGATGGTAACTTGCAAAGTGAGGAGGCTCTTCCTATCCGTCGGTTTTCTGAAGAGTTCGGTTTTGAGTTTGTTTCCGGAGCGGTCTATATGTAGGTCCAGGAAGTTGATAGATTGGAAGTCCCATTCGATGGTAAATTTGATGTGTTGGTTCCGTAAATTGATCCAGAGGTGGAATGCTACCAGTAGCTCCTTGCTACCTTGCCAAATGAGGAGAACATCGTTGATGTAGCAACGCCATAATCTGATGTGGTCTTTGTAGGGATTGCTGTCATGGTATATATGATCTTCCTCGTATTGGGTCATGTATAAATTGGCTACATCTGGAGCAAATGTGGCGCCAATGCTCACTCACTTGACTTGTTGGTAGATTTGGTGTTCGAACAGAAAGAAATTCTCGGACATTGTTTTGCGAATGCACTCAAGAATGAAATTCGTTGGTGTCGATGTCACATCAGCTCTTTTATTTAGACAGCAGGCGAGTGCTTCTAGTCCTTCTTGTTGTGGAATTGAGGTGTATAAGGCCTCTACATCCATGGTAACCAGAATGGAGTTTGAGGTCAAGTCCAAGGTTTGTAAGATCTTGATGGTGTCTGTGCTGTCTTTAATGTATGACTTCATTTGTCCAATGAAGGGTTTCATGAAGTGATCTGTGTAGAGTGAGAGGGGTTCGAGTATTGAATCGCACGCTGAAACAATGGGCCTGTCAGGAGGTTTCGTAGCCTGTTTATGTATCTTGGGCAGGATGTAAAACGCAGGCGTCCTTGGGTGTGTTTTGTTGAGGAACTTGCGTTCGTCTTCACATATCCATCCCTCATCCTCAGCATGTCTGGTGAGACTCATGATCTCTTCTTGTAGTCGTTGGGTAGGTCTCTGTTTAGCTTCTTGTAGAATGTGGTAACTGTTAGGAGCCGTAGGCATTCGCCGTTGTAGTCTGTAGTGTTCATTACCACTATCCCGCCGCCCTTGTGGCTGGTTTGATCGTGATGGATCTGCCGGCATTGAGTGTACTAAAAGATGTCCTTTCTTCTTTGCTCAAGTTTTCTTTGAAAACATTTTTTGCGCTAGTCCAGTGGTGATGGTTTTCATTACTATTTTTTCAAAGGTGTCAAATTCTCCGGGAATGGTATGTGGAGGCAGCATAAAATTGGACCTCGGTTTTAAACCACTGGTGTTGTCTTGTGGTCTCTCTGGTTCTTGCAGAGTTGCGTTGTCAGAGTCCTGTTTCTCCGGTAGATATATCTCGAAGAAGTATTTTAGTCTGAGGCTCAGAAAAAAACCTTTTCAATTCAGCTTCTGTTTTAAAAGAGTCTGCTTTAGTGGCTGGGATGAAGGACAAGCCTCTCTCTCTCTAGGAGTGCCTGTTCTGCGTGACTTATCATTCTTGATGATAAATTGAAGCTGGGGATTGATGTCACGGCTGGTTGGAGTACCACTGTCTCGTGCGCATATATTGGCCCGTCTGTTGTGGCCTCCTCTTCGGGTCTGCCCCGTTGTCCCCCTTCTAAAAAAAAGGGTGTTGTGGCGGTGGTCCGGTGATCATATTTCCGCCTGGGGGACTTGAGAGGCTCCCACTTGATGATCCAGAGCTTCCAGAAAAATTAACGATTCGGTTGCGTCTGTTGTAGTTGTTGTGCTGCTGTTGTTGTAAATCACTATAGTAGGTGTCTTTTAGGTAGGGTATGTTTTATCCTCTGCGTAATTTGAAAGATCTTTCCTGAATATCTGCACCTTCCTATCTATTGTGATCCTTTTAAACTTGGCAACTTCTTCTTCCAGTTTTTCTAGTTTCTGTTTGGCTTCTGTGATGGTAGTATCATCGGTGAATTTTTTCTCAAGTGCGGCCAATTCTTCTACCTGTTTCTTAAACTCTTCTTCTGCTGTATCAATGATGAGGATGATCCAGTCGCAGCTGCACTTGTTGCCAACTCCATTGAAATTGGTCTTAAATTTAGGGTTGTCTGTGAAGACTCAGGGAATGTTTTTGACTTGTAGTCCTTCTGGTATAATGCCAGATTTCAAGTATTAAAGCATGATGGTGCCATGCATCTCAGTGCAAATTAGTTTTTTTCTTTTTTGATGTATTGTATCTAGATCATCTTTATTCGACCTTTGTGCAATGGCTCCTCCTTCTGATCACAAGGCTGATGTAGTGTCTAGTAGTTTCTGAAAGTATTCATCAGTGTAAGACACTATGTTTACTTTTTCCATTGTTAATTGGGTTGAGAGTATAGGCGTTAGTCCATACTCTGAAAACAAGTAGCCCTACAACCACAATGTTATATGAAGAAAAAACATGTGTGGTTGTTAATTGACTGGGTATATCTAGTCACATAACATGCTGAGTTCTATCCTTCTAAAAATGTCTTGTATTCTATTACAGCACTGCAATTCACAATGTTATATGAAGACAAAACATGTGTGGTTGTTAATTGACCAGGTATATCAAGTTTCTCAAATTCCGATTGATTTGCCTAATTGTTGTATCTACAAGTGCGCCTTTTTGGGAACTTTACCTCCACAATCAAGAGGTTGGTACCCAGATGTACCCCCCATTGTTAGAATACTACACCTGTCTGTGTCACTTTCATGCTTATCGAAAGAAATGTACGTACTTAACATTTTGTGTGAATTTTTTTTTTAGATTAAATACATTTATCCAGTACAATCCAGCTGTATGGTGATCTCACATCCTGATTCCTTTGATATTAATCCTTGCTTGTTGATCCACACCACCAGTCTGCCGGCCTTATTGCCATGCTTCTAAATCTTTATTTGGACTTTCCCGCTCTTGTGTTTGGTATCATCAATCTTTTTGATTCAAGGAGTACCCCTGATGCCTAATAATTTTCACACGATGTCATATGATCCATTTAATGGATATTTGTTGGTTTGTTTCATTTTTAGGTCTTCAAGTCTGTCTGCCTCACCTTGGAAGCCTTCATTACTTTTAGAAAAGAACCCAAAATACACCATATAATCCTTCCATGTATTACCAAGGACTCCCCTTCACTATCACCAAGTGGGCAACACCTATGTGCTGAATAACTGAAACAAATTGAGAGTTCGGATACCCAGATGTCTTCGGCATTCAGTCTGTGAGGGTCAGCAGTAAATGGTCTGACAAATAATATAGTATCATGTCTGATGTAACATTTCATGTCGGATTCCGCTGGCTTCAAAGCGATGAAATAAAAATGCCATTATCACAACTTTCTCCATGTCCATCTGTTTATGGAAGAATTCATCCAGCCTAGAAAAGGAGTAGTTATTTGCAAAACAATGTGAAAAACCGTTCACCATAGGGTGTCTATTTCTCCACCTGTCTGTCAGCCCCAAAGGATTTATTTTTAAATGTTTTTATTGGCATTTATAAATATACATACACAAGAAAAAGAAAACTGTTGAGCAACTACTCTGGGTTGTATCGTCTGATGCATATATTGTGTGCCAATTAATCTTACAAAAATGTAACAACAAATAAATAAACAAAATAACAACATTGACTGTCCCACCGTGTACTAGGGCCTTATATTCCTTGTTTCTAGGTTAGGGGCATGGGTCCGGAGCCAGTTCTCTGCATTTGCCCACTCAGGGCGGCGACAAAGTTGAGTACATAGGTTTGATGGGCTGTTCTCTGCTGCCTGTTGTCTTCTGGAGTTCGGGGGGGAGGGGACAGGCTCAGGGAGGTTTATAGGTCGTTGAAAAGATCATGTTTCTCAGGAGGGCCCTCCAAGCCTCTAGCGTGTTGCTCACGTCGTCGCCTCCCCGTCTGTTCCCCTCCTCCCAGGCTCTAGTTTCAGCCGTGGTCCACCTTTCCATCTCTTTGATCCAGGGCTCATACCTGGGGCCTG
Source organism: Ambystoma mexicanum (assembly GCF_040938575.1). Taxonomy (NCBI): domain Eukaryota; kingdom Metazoa; phylum Chordata; class Amphibia; order Caudata; family Ambystomatidae; genus Ambystoma; species Ambystoma mexicanum. The sequence goes on from NC_090935.1 coordinate 1,437,257,938, forward strand.
CTGGGGATTTCCAGGCCATGGCAATTGTCCTCTTGGTTAACACGCAGGCCATGTCCATAAGCTTCGCCAGGTGCTTGATTTTAGTTAGTCTCGGGTAAGTGCCCAGTAGGCACTCCTTGGGTGTCCACTCGTATGTCTCTAGGCCAGCATTCCTACAGGTTTGTTCGGCGGCCTGCCAGAGTTTCTGAGATTTGGGGCAGGTCCAGAACATGTGGATCATGTCTGCCAGGTCTGAGGAGCACCAGGGACATTTTGGGTCGGCTGTGTTGTTAAACGTGGATATCCTGTGTGGGGTCATATATGTTCTGTAGAGTATGTTCAGTTGGATCAGTCTAAACCTGGCATTCCTAGATATCTCCTTTGGGTATATCAGGGCTCTCGACCACTCGCCCTCTGTGATTTCGGTCCCCAGGTCTGTCTCTCATTTTTCTTTCAGCCTTGCGCTCTTTGGATTGGATCTGTTGTTTATTTGGGTGTACAACCTTGATGTCGGTCTCCATCCGTCGCTGAGTTCGTATATTTCCCTCAGGAGGGGATGTGTCTCTGGCTCCTCAGGCCATTCGGCCCAGTTCTCTTTGGCTGCATGTTTCACTCTTTGGTACCAGAGGAATTGGCCTGGTGGGAGTCCGTCCCTTTCTTGGAGTGAGTCAAAGTCCCTGAAGAGTCCCTCGCAGAACATGTCCCCCCACGTGTAAAGGCCATGACTCTCCCATCTCCTCATCGTTGCTAGATCGCTGGGGGTTTTGCAGATGTCCGCCAGCATGGGAATGTCGGGTGTGTATGAGTGTTGTAGTCCGACTATGGATCTCACCCTGCTCCATACCTCTCTCCCCACCTCTAGTATCATGGGTGGGTTGGGCGGCCCTGCTCGAGTGTTCCAAATTAACTCTTTGGGGTGTAGCGGTGAGGAGGATTGGGATAAGAGATTCAGCTCCGCTGTATGTTCATCTGAAAGCCATTTTGCTAGATGTGTCGATTGAGCCGCCAAGAAGTACCTTTGGAAATCGGGGAGTTGGATGCCGCCCTCGGCGTAGGTGAGTGTGAGGACATTTAGCGTGAGTCTGTGCCTAGCTCGTCCCCAAAGAAAGTCTCTAATCAGGGATTCTAGCTTCTTAAAGAAGGATGGGGGGATGTAGTATATCACGTTGGTGAAGTAGTAGAGGAACCTGGGGAGAATTATCATTTTGGATATTGCAGCTCTGCCCATCATGGAGAGCGGGAGCTTTGACCAGAATTGTATGGATCTACGCACTCCGCTCATTGCAGCCTCCGTGTTGGAATTGTGGGTGGATATTGGTGTGTGTGTGATGTCCAGGCCTAGGTATCGAAAGGTGTCCATCTGCCAACGGATCCCGATCTCAGGAAGCTCCTCCACAGGTTTACCCTTTAGCCTTGCAAGTGGGAACGAGCATGACTTCCGTCTACTGAATCTTATCCCCGAATATTTCGCGAAGTTATCCAAGACATCCAGTACAATCGGGGCGTTTTCCAGGGGGTCGCGTAGGTATAGGAGGTCGTCATCTGCGTATAGGGAGATAATGTTGTCCGACCCACCAATGCTAATGCCAGCATCGAAGAACTGCTTCCTAAAGTATATTGCCACCGGTTCCAGTCCTAGGATATATAGCATTGGTGAGAGCGGGCATCCCTGCCTGGTGCCCCTCTGGATGGGCCAGGCAGTTGATAACACAGCGCCTGTTTTTACTCTTGCTACTGGGTCGCTATAGAGGACCTTGATCCAGCAGATGAAGTGCTCTCCGAGCCCAAACTCCCTCAGAGTCTCTATCAGCCATTCCCAATAAATAGAATCAAAGGCTTTTATGGCATCCAGTGAGAGTACTGCTAGGTCTTCCTCGCTTTCGGTCGTCTGTGCTATTATGTGTTGGAGCCTCCTGAGGTTGGCAGTGGTGTTTCGTCCTGGAACAAAGCCATTCTGATCCTCATGCACCAGAGATCCGATCACCCTCGAGAGCCTCTTAGCCAATATGGTTGTTAGTATTTTGCCGTCATAGTTTAGGAGCGCCAATGGGCGATACGAATCACACCTGTCGGCTGGTTTGCCTGGCTTGAGCATTGGTACGATGAGGGTTTCTCTCATGGAATTGGGAAGAGTGCCCGACTCATATGCCTCCATGTATACTGCCTGTAGTACAGGGGACAAGGTCTCCTCGTAGGCTTTGTAGAATTCTGGGATGAAGCCATCTGTCCCGGGGGACTTGCCTGTGGAAAGGGATCTAATCGCATCCGTGATGTCCTCAATCGTGATAGCTTCTCCCAGTTTGTCCCGTTGTTCTTGATTCAGCCTGGGTAGTCCTACTTCGGCGAGGGTGTCTCTTATGTCTGCCGCAGGGATCTCGTTCTTGTGAGCGTATAGGTCATTATAGAAATCCGTGAAGGTGTCATTGATCTCTTGTTGTGTCCTGCGGGTCATATCCTTGCTGTCTTTGATCTCCTTGAGGGCTTGCCTCGGGTGTTCCTTTCTGCATAACCATGCGAGTATTCTGCCCGGCTTATCTGCTTCCCTGTGGGCCTTCAGAGTGCGGACAGAAAAGTCGAACTTTGAGAGTCTCTCCCATGCCGCCCTGCAGTCTTCCCTGATCGGTTTCAGTTCTGATTCCTTTTCAGTGGTCAATGGACCGTCACTTTCGAGTTGTTTTATTTTCTCCTCCACTGCCTCTAGTTCCCTGCGTAGTTGCCTCCTGATCCCGCCAGCTTCGGCGATTATCTCTCCCCTTGTCACCACTTTCATCGCCTCCCAGAGTGTGCTCCACTTCTCGACTGAGCCCTTGTTTATCAGTAAGTATTCTTCTAGCTTTTCTCCTAAGGTTTCCTTGAATGCTGGTTCGGTCAGGGCATCTACTGGCATGCGCCACATCGGGATGGGTGGGCGAGGGCCCTTGAAGCAGAGCTGCAGCAGTAGAGGGGAGTGGTCCGATATTGATCTGCCCATGTATTCTGCCGATTCTACTTGTGGGGTTAGCTCATTGGCGATGAAGAAATAGTCTAGCCTGGTGTGGAGGTTATGGGGAGCCGAATAGAATGAGTATGATCTGTCGAAGGGGTGGAGGTCTCTCCAAATATCGGTTAAGTGTAGGTCTGCCACCATCTTGGAGAGGGGCCCTGGGGAAGGGCTGTTAGGTATGCGTGGCGTTACTGATCTGTCTAGTTCAGCATTCATGACGGAATTGAAGTCTCCCCCCCATATGAACGTGTATTCTCTGTAGTGCAGCAATCTGGCACATAGTTCCTTGATGTGAGAGGATATGTTGTGATGAGGAAAGTATGAGTTTACTATGCACAGAGGGGAGTTCTCAAGCATGCCCCACACTATTACATACCTTCCCTCTTTGTCCAGTTCGGCCCCCATTTGTTGAAATGGTATTTCCGGACTCACCCACGTGTAGACTCCTCTTGCATACTTTGAGAAGGATGCGCCGTTGCCCTGGCCCCCCCAGTAGTTCACCATCTTGTCTGTGGCCTCCTTGGTTAGGTGTGTTTCTTGAAGAAGGGCCAGTGATATTCTTTTTCTCTTCAGGTATGAATATATTCAGTTTCTCCGTATGTATGTTCCCATCCCTCTAACATTCCATGTGATTAACTTGAGTTTTGCTGCCATTGCGTGAGTGGGTTCCTCGTTGCGGGGAGCGCCTCCCCTTCCTTCTGTGTCATATGCGTCGCATCGTGTGATACATGTTGTTCCGCTTGTGTGGGATGGGCAGACCCAGCCTCTGGTTCGGAGTCCAGACCAGGCCAATCATTGTTCATCTGAGGTAGGACAGTCGAAACGATAACAACTTGAAAAAAGTAACTGTAACTAACGCACCCAGCTTCTTTCACCGGAGTGCAGTGCTCGGGGGCTCTCGCGCTGTCTGACCTAATCCGGGTCTCTGGCGCGAGTGGGTGCGTGCAGGCAGCTGGCCTGCACTGGTCATCAGTGGGTCCGTGGTCTGTGTCCATGGGTGGGAGGTCAGGCAAGCCCCGCAGTCGTTTAGCATTCTCACTTAGTAGTTTTGCTTCAGTGATAGTGTAGCTTCGTTCTGGTTTAGGGTGCGATGCAAGGGGCTTGGGTGCCCCGGCCGTGTTATTAAGCGATCAACCTTGGATGCTTTCGTTACGTTTCTCACATGTGGGTTCTGTGGGGACCTCAGCCAGGTTGTTGTGTTCCATCCACATGGTAGCTGCCTCTGGTGACTCTAAGAATATTGCGCGCCCTTTATGGATTACTTTCAATCGTGAGGGGTATAGCAGCATGTATTTCAGGTTTAGTTTCCTCAGCCTGGCCTTGATCGGAACGAAGGAATTCCTTGCTGCACCGATTGGGTATAGTCAGGGTATACGGTGATCTTTGAATTGCCCTGCTGTATTTCTCCTCCATCTCTTGAGAATTTCAGAATCACCTCACGATCGCGGAAGTTGAGAACCTTAGCGATGATGGGGCGGGGATAAGATCCGGGAGGAGGCCTCTTCTGAAGAGATCTGTGGGCTCTCTCTATGGCAAAACCATGTGAGAGGTTCGATGCCCCTATTTCCTGCTGTATTAGGGATTCTACATAGGCTGTCGGGTCCATGGTCTCTGTCCCCTCCGGTATGCCCAGAATCCTGATATTATTTCGTCTGGCCCGCCCTTCTGCTTCCTCGGTCCTCGCCTCCAGGGAGCTCACTTTGCGTTTTAAGTCTGCAACCTCTTTCTGCAGCGACGATGTCCCGTCTGAAATGTCTTTCTGGGAGGATTCAATGATGGTTACGTGCTCCGTTAAGTTGCGGGCGTCTTGCCTTATGAGTTGGATATCAGCCTTAACCTCCCCTATTTTCGTGTCGATAAATGTTCTCAGGGCTGCGATCGCCTCGAGCAGTTGGTTATGCCTGGCCTCTTCTTCCGGGCCATCGTGATTTGATGAGCTCTTCGGGGTGGATTGGGCAGTGGGCTGAGGCTTGGGTGTTATGAAGGGGTCTAGGGTAGCGTTCTTGGCTTTGTTCCTGGCGGTGGCCATCTCTCCTTTGCCTGGTCTCACCAGGTAATGTAGCGTATCTGTAGCTCCCCTTGGGGGAAGTATCGTGTGTGGGCTCTCAGAGGTTGTTTCAGCCCAGTGTGCGACTGTGTGGTTCTGCCGCTCACCGTGATGGTCTGGACCCTAAGGCGTGGTAGCGTCTTGCCTCGGTGGCAGAAGTGGCATTAGGGACCGTGGGCCCGCCCCCTTGGGGTGGTCTATAATGTTGAAGGGCCTCTGCGGGGGCTCTTGAGATGGCACCGTTCAAGTGGTGTGATATGCGGTTGGAGCGGTGGGGGGGCTCCCTAGCGTGAATCAACAGTGTCCGGTTGATTGATTCGTCCACTATGGAGTGGCCGTAGTCCTTGACGGCTGTAGTCTCACTTTACAGGTGGAGGAGGTTGGCAATAGGACCCGCGCCGGCCCCAGGGGGGGACTGTCCGTGAGTGCCGCGGATGGGCTCCGATGTTCTGGTGTTGTAGGGCTGTGGGGCTGGGTGATGACCCGGCCCCCGTCGGTGAAACAGGATCTCCTTCGGGGAGCGGACGCTCGGCTCCCCTATGTCGAGGTGGCCGTCCGGGAATCCGGAATTATAATGCTGTGGGTTGAGGGAGCTGAGCGACGGCCACCAGCACCGCCAATGGAGGAGGCTCTGTCCCGGGGAGCGGCTCCCCGATGTTGGGGTGTCTGTCGGGTGGTGGGGTGAGTGGTCCCGGTGGGGTCCGTCAGCGTGTTCATGCGTCACCCTGGAGCGGAGCGGCGTCTCCCCCCAGCGGGTACACCGGGCTCCCGGGTTGTGGATCGGGGGGGACACTCACCAGGTGCGCTGGGGGGGTGCAGCTTCTCGGGTGCGGGTCAGCACTGTTCCTCGGCGTGTAGTCGGTGTGTTCCCTCCAAAACGTACCTCGGGCGCCGCCGGCTCCGCCGTCTTTATGTGCTCCAGCCGCACAGTGATCCTCCGTGGCGCCGGCCCTCGGCGGTTATCTGGGGCGCTCGGGCCGTGGGGGGAGGGGCCACCTCCGGTTCTTGATGGCGTCCTGGTGGGCTCTAGCTGTCGGCCCGTGGGTTCGCCCCGTGCTCCCAGGGAGGGACATCAGCAGGGGGGCACTCATAAGCAGCCTGGGTCTGCCTGGGTCTGTGGTCGCTGGTTCCCGGCCCCGATGTGCACCACGGGTCCGTCAGCGCGAGGCGGCCGCCATCTTGTGCGCCTCGCACGGGGAGGAGGGGGAGCTGGGCCGGATCGCGGCAGAGGCTTCTCGGGCTCCGATTTTTGTCGGAGTAGGGCGGAAAGCGCAGTTCTTCGCCTCGGTCGTTGATGGATCACCGTGCCTATGGTGTCTGTGGGCAGAAGCACCCAGAAAAGGATCGGACTGCTGCGGCTTAGCCGGAGCTCAAGGAGCCTGCGTCCTCACTCCTCGGACATCAGGCCACGCCCCGTCAGCCCCAAAGGATGTGCAAACATAGTAAGGTTAGTGGAACATCCCTAGACTCACTCATTAGTCTTTGATTTGTCAATTTCATAACCTATTACATTGTTGAAACCTCCCACTGGTCTGGGAGGGAAATCTACTACCAATCAGTGGGTTGTATAAAGTCATTACTAGGGAGAGATTATTTGTTCCACTAACCAGTAAACATCTGTAACTTGGATAAGACATTTGGAAATATTTGGGTTGGGGGGGGGGGGACTCTTAGCGACCTCTTGTTTGTAGCCAGCATCTGGCACCTAGTTATGCAGGGGTCTTGCCAGAAACGAACGCACATTATACAACAGGTGTGTTTCCTGAAAGAGAACCACCTTTTCTTGCTGAGAACATTTTTCACCACAACTATTTCGTGCTTAGGTTCTACCCATAAGACACAGATTGCTGATCAGAGAAAGCGCCTATGAACACGGTCAAATGTCTTTATTTGTCATCCAGGCTTTGAAATACCAATGGATGTTATATTTCTTGCCAGTCTCCAGGCTTATAAGCAACATATACTTTACTTGTGATAAAATGCATCCCTATTCTGTCCTTCTCATACTAATTTACTAACAGGGTCATTCAGACTCTGACAATAATTTTCAGTAATGAAATTTAGTCAAATGAACTGTTCTTGTAATGTTTCCCTTTTTTCAGATGCCGAAATTTGGGCTCTGCCACCATCCACTTAAAGGACCTAAGAAAAAGTAATTCTACAATAAAGATACAAAGGTTAGAAATATAATCCCACCCATTCATTATAATTGAACAATATGTTGTGCATTCTGTATTTAACTAATTAGGGTGATTTAACTCTCATATTTAGATTCATTAAAAATTGGTATACAGGTGCTGGGAACCTGCCCCACACCAATACTCTACTCGGAAGTTGTAGCCCCCATTTAACCCTGCCCCTACACCTTCCTTTTCTTTTGAAAGGGCTCTCTAATTCACTCCCTGTCCCCTGTTTATTCACTTCTTTTCGTGATGTCTACTTTCTGCCTCCTTCCTCTCTGTCAATGTTGTCCCCTCCTATCCACTTTACTGCCCCCTGTAAGCCACGTTGCCATTGCAGCTGCAGCACTATAAATACACATGCAGCAAAGCTGTAAAGCATGTTATGGAACTACAAGTGTAATAAGCTAAGGCAGTCACATGCACTGCCCTTGCGTCTTCAACAATAACAGAATTCCATATTAAAATTGTTTTTTTGTGGTGCTAACTCTTTTGCTTCTTCTGTTGGAATGCATGTTCAGATCACCGCCCCTACCAAACGATTTAGATTGTGGAAAATATATTCAAACATGGAGAATGTGTAAAAGATGGTGCGGGAGGATGTGGCGGGGGGGTTACTGGTACAAGTAATTGGCGGTGTGGAAGCTATATAGGGGGAACTAACCATTTGTTTTGCGTTAGCATTATAAAGAATATTTTGCATGTTTGCGATAGTTATAACATGAACTAATGCTCCGTTTACAAATAGGCCTGAATCCTCGCAGGCTCTGTTGGAGACACAGAACAACAAGGCTTAACTTCTTGCTTGATTATCACATTTCGAATCCCAGACACGGCAAGGAACATGCACGCACACCCACATATACATGTTTCTCGTAAGACCTTTGCACAATTATGCAGGAATGCATGCAGCCGAATAGGCGAAGGGCTGTGGCACAGTACGAAGGCCATACTCATGGGAGGTCTCGGATTGCCAAAACATGAACTAAGATTTAGGACACTAGCGCCCTCCAGAATGATGGTCATTCTATTTGAACTACCAGATGTACAGGAATATGAGTCTTGAATCCTTCATGATTTGGATTGTTTAGAGGAATACCAGGCCTACCTCGAAGGGAGGATAACTGATAAAGGGGGGGAGCAGAGAACAACACAATCTGTGATTTGTACCAGGGAGAGCCAAGGGTGATGCCTATACAGTGGGGAGGCATGATGGGGTGCCTGTGTGTCATGGCCACGCGTACGATCAGTCCACGACCATACGCGTATAGCCCTTTAAGAACGCTGCAGCCAGGTGCCTGGAAGTTGGCATGGCAACGTTGGCGTCCCGTCCTTTCCTGTTCCTGGTATCGTCAACGTCTAGTAGCACGTAGCGTCATCACATGACATGTATTTAAGCACCTCCTACTTGTTGCCTAGTGCTTCTGATTTGCATTAGTAGCGTTACGAAAGTTGCTTGTGTTTTTCCTTGTTTCCTTGCCCTGGTTTTTCCTCTCCTTGCTTCTGGAACTCTTGTGTTTTGACCCGGACCGTTTACTGGATTTTCGCCTTGGATTACCCCTTGCTACGCCTCTGCTGCATCTGTGTTTTGACCATGGAACGCTAACGGAACTGCCTTGCTTCTGGCCCTCTTGTTGTTCAGCTCTTCGATCTCGATCTTGTCCATTTTTTAAGTGTCTTCCTTCTGCGGATTTTGGGATTTATGAACTTTGGATACTTTGGAGTTTTCTGGTATATTTCGGAACAACTAACTTTTGTACACGGACTAGAGACTGCCTCAGTGTACTTAGGCGTCCTCGGCCCGTCGGGTTAGGCTGTGTTTCTTCCTCTGGAGACCGGACCTGTCCCACCTTGCCTCTCTGATTGGAACTTTCAAAGACTGCATGGACTTTACTCCGGTAAGCCCGTAAGGGGTTTTCTTGTCTATTTGATTTAGCCTTGGATAAGGGGAGGGGGGCCTAGACTTGTATTGACTAGTACTTTCAATTATGCATCCCGTCTAACTGTATACCATTGCAAACTACTGTCTGGGTTCCCAAAAGAGTGGTTGTCCTGCATATGCACATTGTGATCAAACCTCGCACTTCGCTTGTAGGTTCACTGTCCTACGCATCTTGCCTTCCCGACATCGGCTTCTACGACACTGATCCTCTGGAAGCAGTCTCCTAGTGCAACACACGGATCTCATCTGGTATCCTTCTTTCCTCTGATTAGCTGCTCTGGTTGTCTGATTGCAACACCAGAGGGGCACATTAGGTGGAAGAATTCGTCTACTACACTACGCGGGCAACTCGGATCCTGACACTGTGTTTCTGAGATGAGAAAAGGGTTGCTTTGTTCGTGAGGACCAGGCTGACCTCGAAGTTATATGCAGAGTTCATGTTGATGACAGGATGCGCATTATGTGGTTGGTAATAAAGATAGGGTGGTGCCATTTGAGTCCAACCAATTGCTTTGCAGAGCTTCAAGATGGAAGAGGTTATTACCCATGTGTGGTGAAGATGGAGGAGAAGACAACGCGACTAATTGGAAGATGGGCTATATGTAACTATTAGCATGTAAATAGGTGGCAGCCAATGAGGGTGGAGGATGAACAGTCTATATTGAGGACATCATGAATGACGAGTTGTATTTTTATAAGACAACCACCATTTTGAAGGAGAGCGAGAGCTCTGTGGCAGTGGATCTGTAATGCTCTGTTACCCATTCCTTTTTGTATACAAAATAAAGCTCTTGTTCTTCTCCAGAAAGGGTGCGCCTAGCCTTTTTCCCTAGTGGGTTGCTCTTCCTTGGTATGGTTGTTGGAAAGTTACCCTCCACTTTGCAGAGTAAATAAAGTGTACAAGCATAATACTTGCCTATAAGTCTTTAATACAAACCTGGCTTTGCTACCCAATATCCTCGATACCCTGCATCCTGATGCAAAACAGTATTATTTTCTTGGGGTTGGTCACCCTAGGTTACCTGGGGGCAACCAGACGTGGACTCCCTGCTCACTGTGCTTAGAGAGGCTCAGCTTCACCTCACTGATGATGCCCAACAAGACTGAAACACGTGTATGGGGTTGCTGTGGGTACTCTTGTTCAGAGAGGAATTGCCATAGCATTTCGGTGCTGGACTGCCCATGTGGCGGGACAAAGACTGATATGCAAATGGATATTTCCCATCTGTGAAAGGTACAGTGAGCAAAAAGCAGATGGCTGAGAACTCTCAATGTGGTTAACAACCACTGAACAGGTTATCATGCCTTGTTCTTCCGAGAGAGGGGCGCCTGATACCTTTGTTGAATTCTTTGAAGGAACTTGGGGTTGGTCACCCTAGGTTACCTGGCGGCAACCAGACGTGGACTCCCTGCTCACTGTGCTTAGAGAGGCTCAGCTTCACCTCACTGATGATGCCCAACAAGGCTGAAACACGTGTATGGGGTTGCTGTGGGTACTCTTGTTCAGAGAGGAATTGCCATAGCATTTCGGTGCTGGACTGCCCATGTGGCGGGACAAAGACTGATCTGCAAATGGATATTTCCCATCTGTGGAAGGTACAGTGAGCAAAAAGCAGATGGCTGAGAACTCTCAATGTGGTTAACAACCACTGAACAGCTTATCATGCCTTGTTCTTCCGAGAGAGGGGCGCCTGCTGCCTTTGTTGAGTATTATTTTCTTACTGTGAGGATAATCATCTGGACAGAGATGGCTTCCAGCAAGTCCTAGAAGTCGGACTCTGATCATATCACTCAGAGGAAGGTAGTACAAGAGTGTATGCAGAAAACTAGATCTGGTCTAAATTGATTACTGAGAATACAGAACCTAGGGGGCAAGAGTTGAAAGATGAATGCATTGCACGCAGAGATTCGGGTAACTTTTTGGGAGCATTAGTCATACAATTCCACACGGACAATTAGCACCCAGGGTGGGCGCTGCAGCCAATCAGGTTACTCGAATTGTGGGCTGAATCCCATGATCCATGCCTGCGTTTCACGCAACCTGGATGCTGCTTGCATCCGTTCTGCCATGTTCCCACACTTCCCCTTCCTTCCTGTTTCTGTCCCTTCACCCCCTCCTCACTTACCTTATTTCTCTGGTGGCAGTGCCAGGCACTGCCGCCACAGCTTGAGACGCCATGGAAAGGGAAGAGGGGCTCTGCATGGAGCCCCGCCTCCCATCTCCACAGTGGCCATCTTAGGTAAGTATTTTGTTTGAATGAACAGAACCCTGCAACTACGTCCCATTCATTCAAACAAAATAGATTGCTGTCTGCACCAGAGGCGTTGCTAGGGGATGGCTGAGGGGGCTATAGCCCCGGGTCTTTTGGTTGCCAAGGTTCTCTCCAATAGAGACAAAACAGTAAAATAAATTACACATTAGCTGATTAGCACAACTAAAGGACATGTGACTTAATGGAGCACTTCCCTCCTACATTCATGACAGTAAACACTAGTCATATCTGAATCTACATAGCTTATCTGACCTTGGAGGACAGATAGCTAATTTATGTTTATTTATTGAATATTTATAAGTCGCACTATACAGCAAAAAGGTGTTTTCGAGGCACCACACGACAAAAAGGGGGGGTGCAGGGGAGATGAACAACAATAACGGTCCTACCAGGCCTTGTGACATTTGGATTACACAAGGGCAGTAAGGAAGAAAGGGCCCAGGGGCTAGGAAGTGCTGGGGGGAGCCGAGGGGGGCAAGTGCCAGGGGCGGGCCACCTGATAAGTGTGACGGGGTGTGAGGGTGGACCAGACTCTGGAGGGATGCCCAACCCTATTATCAACAAACGAATGAGCAAGGTCAGGTCAATCTCTGCTGAAGAGTAACTACTGCTACACCCTGAGTGGGTAACCCCTTGTGTGGGTGGTCACAGAATTCTCATGAAACTGTTATTCTGCACTAAAGGGTTTCATTTTGAAGTGCAGTGGTGTAGTAATACACTGGTATTTTTCAAAAACATAGGACATTCACATTTGAGGACATACAAGGTGTAGTACCTAAGTACGAATGATCAAGTAGACAATATTTGAGACATCTACTTGTACAGTTTGTTCATTCTCTATAGGTTCCTTGGGAAGGAAGCTTAAATAATTAGGTGGAATCATAGACAGGTAGGGGGGCCATAGAGTGTGGGCACAATCAAGAGTTGAACAACAACATATAATACATGGCAACACTACAGTGTTTCGGCCATTTTGCATGGAGCTAGGTGAGCTCTAATGGTGTAGGCCTTGATCAGGACAGGAGTGTCTTTACGAGTGGAGGGTCCTATGTGGTCTGTAGGGGTGAAACAGACAAAGAACGTGCCAGGATGTACGTGGTCAGCAAAAGATCTAGCAGAGAGAAGTTATGAATACTATTTAAGGCGATGCCGGTGCTTACCGAATCCGGGGAGCTTAGTGGCTCAGATTAAGAGATGGAAGGATCCACTTCTTTAGGATGCAGTCGTCATCTTGTCAACAGGCGTGGTCACGCCTGTCAGGGTATAAGGAGGTAGGATTACTAAATGGCGCCCCAAGGGTGCGGTTCCTCTCTAGCCCATAGTGTGTGACTAGGGAGGTGGTGGTGTAGGTCTTAACAGATTTGGTGAGAGTAGACCTAGTGGTGGTCCCACTAAACGTGGAGTGCGCTTAAATGGGATAAAAAGGGCTTCTGTGGAATCACAAATGCCATTTATCAAGTACACGGAGAAATTAGTGCAAATCTGTATTTAATACAATGTGATTAAAAAGAGTGCCCCTTCTCAACGGTCCTGGGGGAAGGGTGGACCGTGATCTATGTGGGCTGTGCAAGTTCTGGATTACGGTGCCACAACACGTGTCATGCAGCCTATGGTGTAGGTGGCACGAAGGGCTATGGGCGTTTAAATGTGCAGAGTCGTAGGGCCTCATTACACGGTAGGTGGTAAGGGTGTACCGGTAAGGGCACCGGTACTGGTAAACCCTTACCACCTTACTACGAGGTCCCTTTGCGGGACCCGACCTTAACGGCTGGTGTAGACCAGCCGTTAAAGTTGGGACCCGCAAAGGGACCTTGGTGCTAATTACGGTACCGCAATTTGCGGTACCGTAATTAGCTCCTTCCCCATTCCCATTGAGCCCTATGGGGCAAAAATGGGAATGGAGAAGGGCTATGGAGAAAGGGGGAATTACCGCCCCGCCAACCTTGGAATGGTGTGGTAATTCCCCTTTCCTCCATGGTGGTACCGGTATGGTACCGGCGGCAACCATGGTGCTTATAGCACCATGGTTTACTGCATTCCGTGTAATGAGGCCCATACTGTTTAGAGATTCCTTACAGTGAGGGTAGGCCTACCAGTTTCTGTGCATAAAGCCGCTTGCAATAGAGCTTACCTATTGCCAGTGCATTCAGCTGCCAAGATCGTTGAAGCAGCAGTGTGTCGTCTCGGATGTCTAGGATGCAAGTGTGTAGAATGCAGGCTAGGGCCATGTTAAAGAACAAGGGCCCTGTGGTGGGGTGACTACCTAGATGCCTGCTTGGAGTTGATGCAGGCAGTCAGTCGGGCCAAAATGCAAGTCATGCAAGGTGTGGCGCAGGATGATGATGTCAGCCCCTGTCAATCCCATTGGGTGTCTGGGGCTAGGGCTGTGTTGAAGAACAAGGGCCCTGTGGTGGGGTGACTACCTAAGAGCCTGTTTAGAGTTAATGCAGGCGGTCAGTAGGGCCAAAATGCAAGTCATGCAAGGTGTGGCGCATGATGATGATGTCAGCCACTGTCAATCCCTTTGGGTGTCAGCTGTCATGTAGTATAGAATCAGGCCTGTGTTACTTCATTCCCACATGTTGTTCATAACAGGTATATGACATCAATGGTTTATATCAATTTACAGATGTAATTACTTTAAAAACAAAAAAAATATTTGACACAAAATCAAATAACAATTGTTACACAGTGCAAATTCTTGTTTTTAGAAAATGGAAAGGATCTGTATGAAAGACTGGCCAGATGCAAGGACGATGTGGTTTCTCAGAGAGCATCTGCAGCCATATTGTATAAAACACATTGCTGTAGATGGGTGTTCTGACATAGGACATACATATTGTCGCCTTATTTTACAGGAAATGCTTCCACTCTACAGTTATGTTCAAACCCTCTTTGACAGTTCGTAGTTTGTGGACCCATGTCTGTTCTAGTCTGGTCAGGGTTTTGTCAATGTCTCCACCTCTACGGGTGGTGTTCATTTTCTGTAAGACACACCACTTTATATCCGTGTTGGTGTGGTTCTTCTTAAGATAGTGTTCCACTAGTGGTTTGTCCGGTACCTTGTTTTTTATACAAGACCGGTGCTCGCCAATTCGAGTCTTCACAGCTTTCATGGTTTTCCCAACTTATAGAAGTCCACATGGGCATTCAATGGTGTAAATAACTTGTTTGGTATTACAGTTCGTGAGATCCTGTAAGGTGCACGAGATCTCTTTGTGTATGAATACTTTGGTTGTCTCGGTGAACTGACAGGCCATGCATTTGCCACATCGGGAGTGTCCTTGGACAGGTGGTAAGTTCCATAGAGTATTGGGTTGTTTTGGAGTTTCAAGAAACGTATGGACCAGTGACTCTTTGATGTTGCGGTTTTTCTTGAAGGCAAAAAGGGGCACTTTTTGGAGAGATCCAGTGTTCTTGATCACTGGCCAGTGCTGCTTGATTGTCTTTTTTATCAAATTGCTGAGGGGACTGTAGGTTGTCACGCATACCAGTCTGTCCAGTTCTTTTTTGGTGGTTTTGGTGAGGCAGATAGTACGGTCCGTGTTTGCTGCTCGTTTGCTTGCGTGTTTCACGGATTTCCTCGGGTAGCCTCTGTTGAGAAGGCGGTTTTGTAGATCTGTGGCGTGTTTCTCATATGTGTCACAGTTGGTGCAATTCCTCCTAATCCTCAAGAACTGTCCATAGGGCAGGTTATATTTCAGACCTTGAGGGTGATAGCTTCCAAAGTGCAGTAAGGGTTTCCGGTCTGTAGGTTTCCGAAATAGTTCCGTGTGTAGATAGTCTCCTGACCTGTAGATGTGGAGGTCTAGGAATTCAATCCCGTGGAAGTCCCAGTGCATCGTGAAGTTGATGTGAGGATTGCATAGATTGAGCCATTCCTGGAATGCAGTTAGGTCTTGTTGGTTCCCCTGCCAGATGAGGAGCACATCGTTGATGTACCTTTTCCACAGCTTGATGTTGTTTCTGTAGGGATTAGTGTCTGCCATGACGTTTTTGGTTTCGTAATATGCCATGTACAAGTTGGCAATGTCTGGTGCAAAGGTGGCCCCCATGCTGACCCCTTTGATTTGTTTGTACAATTGGTCTTTGAATAGAAAGACATTTTCGTCCATTGCAAGTCTCATACATTCTAGTATGAAGTCTGTAGGGACGGTTTGCCCAACCCACCAGGCTAGTCAGGGAAGGGGGCCTGGAAGGGCAGTGCTGATTTGGGGGGCGGAGGTGCTTGGTGTTAGGTACTTGTTGCCAAGATCTATGCTTACACTTTGGACCGGGTCTGGGACTTGACAATGTTAGGGGGGGAACAGGGACCCCACCAGACCTGAGATAAGCAGCCTATTGGAGTGTATGCCAGAGTCTATCCTACCCCGGAGCCAGGTAAAGGAGCTGTGGCGGTCCAGTTTCTGACCCCATGAGTGTGCCATGTTGGTTCATTTGGGTACTACTGTCAATCACCCAATGCATAGTACTCTCTCTTCTGGCCAGAATTTTCTTTTTCTATATTAGGACCGCAAGACACAGAATTCACTGCGGTGGTAACCAGCGAAAATGAACAGAGGAAAAGAGATGCCAACTAACCAGCCCCCATTTACAGTAACTTCCAATTTACCGGAATTAATTGTAGCATGCCAGTGCAGAAGGGAAGTGACACAACCAGTGACTGCCAACCTGACCAAACCGTTGAGACTGCACGAACACTGGTGAACTGACAAGGAGCTGCAGCCTTATGGAGTTTTTAAACGTGTGTACTGTGATATTCTGGCCACAGGGAGAATCGACGTCTTAGATAGGGCCGTGGAATGAGGTGAAAGGTGCAGCCAATGGAAAGTGGGAGGAACCACCTAAACAAGAGGATACACGTACAAAAAAGGCTCTCAGGCACTAGACAGCGTGAAAGGTGTTTGGATGAGGTCAGACAGTGTGGTGGTGGACCGAGAGACCAGGAGGAAGGCAGAAGGTGGAGCAGAACACTAAGAGGTCTGTAGAGCTAAGAGATGCGAGTGAAGGTGATGTATTGAATATGCAAGAGAGTGGTACTAGGTATGAAAGGTCGAAGTTGTGGTTGTGAGAGTCTATGTTAGAGTAAATGGAAGTAGAGAAAAGGTGTGAGAGATAGGAAAGAGTGAGAGTAATTAGTGAAAGTTGAAACTGCCAGCGAGAGAGATGGAGAAAGTGAGAGAGAGAGAGAGAGAGAAAGAGAGAGAGAGAGAGAGAGAGAGAGAGGAAGTCAAAAGAAGGGAGGAAGTGAGTGAAAGGTATAAGGGATAGGTGTTTAAGGGGAGATTTGAGATAGGAGAGAAAAGTAGGGGAGGGGATTGTAGCGAGAGAGACAATGAAGGAGTGTGGGAAGAATGGGGGACAGAGGAGGAGAGAAGTAGGAGACAGAAGAGAGTAGGTGGAGAAGAGAGAGTGTGGCCAGAGAAAGGATGAGTCTAAGGAGACTGGAGGGACAGAGGAGGTTGAAGATAGGAGTAGGGGGTGGAGAGAGAAAGAGGAGGAGAGAGACAGGAGGGAGGAGGAGAGAAAGCGGGAGGCAGGGGAGGGAGAGGAAAGAAAGAGAGAGAGAGAAGCAGCGAAGAAGTAGGAAGATCATAGGTGGGGAGGAGAAGATAATGGAGACAATGTGTCAATATATGTAAGACAATTTAACGGCCTCTGAAAAGGAATGAGTGGATTACAAATTAAATTGAAACTAACATTTTTAACCACGCAAGACATGATCATCAAACAGTGAGAAATAAATAATAGTACAACCTAAATAAAGGATATATATGACAGAACAACCGGATGCCTGGCCTGATGTATTAATGTTGAAGAAATGTGTACAAAAACAAGCGCCTGTGAATGTGTGCATCAGAGTTACCAGCTTGTACATTTCTGGAATGCAATCTTGTGTGCTACAAATGGAACACTCCACTAACACCCTCACATTCACTATTTAGACCAGGCAGCTGCATTACCAGACTTTAAACATTCATTAAATAAATTACTTTTGGCACAAGTATAGAGGTGAACAGCGTAGCTATTTGAATAACATTTACAAATGGACTTGCAGTGTTATGGTTTGCTTTACGTGCTCTATACCTTTTGATTGGCTGGGATAATTCTACTGTTCTTGATGTAGCTATTGCTCTCGCTGCTCCCCTTGACAAATACCAAATTTCGCTGCGACCTGGCTGGCATTCTGTTGGAAAGTCTCTCGGTTTAGCCAACTGTACCGTCCTTGGACTTGCCACAGCACACCTAGCCATCTTTGACACCTGCAAATAAAGGAGGTGGTTTGCTGTTGGGATTATGAAAATAATTCAGTCAATAGATCTAACATACCACCAAAAGAAGATAAGACTGAGGATCGTGCCACTGGAATTCTGTGCCCGTCCTATGCCACAACACCAGCGCCATTGGAGATAAACTGTTGTGTATTGTTTATGGCTGTTTACACGATTCATATTTTTTGTTGAGTATAGGAGTTATCTGAGACAGTGTGAACAGCATTTCCACAGCTTAAACATTCTCTACAATAGAAACGTGGGAGGCGGTGCATCTAGGGTGAATGGCAGCAGTGATGAGGATCTTGCCTGCCACTACAATTGTGAACAAATGTAGCACACTCCTAATACAAATTTGAAGGATCCATCCACAATAGTCTGGTCGCCTCATCCCCCCTGGTGTTTGCCTCCAAAACCTAATGTACATCAATCCCACTGCTGTTGCTGTCTTACTCTGGCAGCTTCCATTGGCTGGTCGCTAGCCAATGTTAATACTGCATCCAGGTTCACAGCAGAAATTCTGGGGCGGTGGAGATGTTTTGGGATTACTTGCCCCAAGTGGAAAGCAGAGTGTGGACAAGTTTCCCCAACAACAGCTTAGTTTTAAAAAAAACGTTATTTAATGTTATTATGGTTAATTGAACATTATAACAATCATCATAAAATAAATCATTCATAACATATCTACATTATAAATCATTTCTATATACATTAAAAATTACATATAAAATCACATACATTGAAATACATCAACATCAAAAAAAGATAAAATCCCTATAAAAACCTTAGTAAAAGATTGTTGTATTCATACCTAAACGTTGGAAACAATAAGATACTTTGGTCAATTGTATAGAAGAAGAGCAGATAAAAAGAGGAATAATTCATTGGGTATACATAAAATACTTCTTGGATTTCCAGCCACATATGATACACGGTCAAATGTAAAATTGTACTGTGCACAGACTATATTTGGCTCCATGTCTGACCAGACTCAACATTCTCTAGACTATATCTTAATTGACAGACCCTCTAGTGTAAATTTCGTTTAATTCCTAGTTGGCACAAAGTTTGCTTATGTGTCCCTCGACTCACAGTGACCGCTGTTGGGAATCTGCCTTTTTTCAGATTGAAAAAGTATCCATACACCAAAAAGGAATGAGTTTCCCGGTACGTGGCACAGGTTGATAGGAAAAATGAAAATGCAAGCTGATTAGCACTCTTCATCTCTCTTGGCTGGCTCTTGCTAGGTGGTCAGAGTGCTGGTTGTGAACGTAGAAACATACGACACACCTGATCCTGGTGCACTTGTGGTACTGTGATTTTGTATTGTTCATGAATGCTTGCACACGCCAAGGGGAATGCTGATAGCAAAGAAATTATCCTGTACCTTAATGCTTGACTACAACATGGGGCGTACTACATGGCACCACTAAAGACCTGTTGATGTTGTGAAACAAAAGTTGGTATGGCAGATAGGTGCAGGCTTACAAGAAATTGAAATACCGGCACCATTGCCTTACAATTAATAAAGTTCCATTCAAGATATACGCACTAATACTAATGTAGTCTATTAGCTGCCCCTGTCACAATCCCTACACTCAATGTTAATGGCGAATGGCTTCGACCCTGTGAGCTTAAAATCTCTCTTCTCAGCACCCTCATGAGTCCATGTCTGTATCACCTTTTATGACATCATGTTCCCAATTAGGATCTAAATATTTTATTTTAAATTGTTTTATTGGTTGTTTATCTTTCAACCTTTAACATATATAAATACATCATCCGTTCAAAAGAGAAGTAGTCCTTCTATTTATCAGAATTAGTCTGTCCTTATATCAGTGTAGCTCTGGACTTGTAGCTTTGGAAGCTAAGGCCTTGAGTTTACCTTCCTTGGATTTTAGGTAGCCGTTTCATCTATCAGCAGTATCTCAAGGAATTTCAGGGCATCTATTGTTTGCCCTATTTTGACAGCCGTTAGTAGCATCTCCCATAGTTGACGTTCATCAATTGGATCAAGATTGTTCGTAAAAGATCCCATCACCTTTGTTCTTTGCTCAATTAGCGAGGGGCAAGTTAGCATCAAGTGTCTAGTTGTTTCGATCATATCTGTCTCTCTACAGAAGCGACATACAGCTTCCCGAGCCGTTATCTGTTTTCTAAACAGAAGCAGTTCTTTGGAAGCCAAGATACAGAGATTTGCTGTTACGATGCTGACTAAATAATAAAACTATGGAATTTTCATCAAATATGCTGGTAGTTCATTTACTTTTCTCTGTTCCCAGATGATATTTATGCACAATTTACTCTGACTTTTTTAATTCAATGGTTTCGATCCAGTCCCTCTCCAATACATACTTTTTCACCCTTGGTTGAATTTCCTTTAAGGGTTTCAAGGTCGATCTTTAAGTTATCTAAATGCTCTTTACATCGCAATTTCCATCTCAACAGATATTTTCTTTATTGAGTCCATCACTTTTAATATCTCAAAAGGTGCTGGGGGGGAATCCATGACACATTTCCAGATGAGAGAGAGCCATTTCCATAAGACAATTGATGTTAATGACTGCAGTCTTAACTCATATCTTATTGTGGCTGCTGACACTGCATATGGTAGTTTCAATATCTTCCGCCAAAAAAAAGCTTTCCATATCTCCCAAGTTTTCCAAGAGAGATTCATTAGGGCCTCTACACCATACGTTATTACTGCTGTCACCTTTTGCTCAGGGAAAAGGTACCATAACGATAATGCAAAGCTCTTCCCTGATTTGTGCGTTTCAGGAGTTTCTTCCTGATGAACATATGTTGGACCAGCTCGTTTACATTTTTGTTGATTCGTATTCCAAGGTAGATAATGGAATCCACTATTTCAAGTGGGCTATTTTCGATCGTCCATTTGAAAGTTTTAAACTTTTTTTGATTGCCGTAAGCAGATTGCATGATCATCACCTTTGACTTTTCTCCATTGATCTTCATGTCATTCATACATTCAGGCGCCTTTGGAGTTCTATCGAGGTTAAATCAACAAAGACCAAATCGTCCGCGTAAAGGATCCATGGAATTTCTCTGTTCTCGATCTTAGGTGGAAAGGCCCTGATTGACTTTTGGGAGTCCATCATGTCTGCCAGATAAAGAACAAACAGAAATGGTGCTAGGGCACATCCATGTTTAATCCCCCGAAAAGTACTGATCGTCTTCGATAGGGTGCCATCTTCGTAAAGCTGAATTTGAATAGTTGTGTCTGTATAAAGTGCTTGTATTGCTTCCAAAAGATCTTCCGGTCAACCCCATCTCTTTAATTTTGCCCATAGTAATTCACAGCTAATGCCGTCAAACGCTTTTTCAAGGTCTATGAATCCAAGGTAAACTTTACTCTTGGATTCAAGCGCTCTTAGTTTCAGGAGATTCAGAATGAACAAGTTTAGGGATGTGCCCACTCCACTTACAAAGGCAGTCTGACGTTTATCTAGGATGTCCGCCTTCTTTGCCCATATTTTGAGGTCGCACAGGAGTACAGATGCAAAAAGTTTGCCAATTGAGTCTGAGGCTATAGGCCTGTAATTCCTTGGTTCGCTACAAGACCCTTTTTTTTTTAATCGGTACAATGATGGCGTCCTTCCATGACGATAGAATAGTTCTGATTTTCGTAACTTGTTTAAACAGAGATAAACAAAATTTGCCCATTTTTATTTCTTTTCTCTGAGCATGTGATTGGAGACGCCGTCAGGCCCAGCAGCCCTTGAAGAACTGAGCCTGTTGATCGTCCAAAGGATTTCTGCACGGTGAAAATCGATTGACCATGGTTGCCATGAGTTGTTTTTTTCTTGTTTTTTAATACACTCCTTACTTGGAAAGAGAGCGGTATAGTGGCGAATCAATCTTTCTTCTGACACCTGGTTGGTTGCAACAGCTGCTTGAAAGTCGTTTCTGCTGTTGACAATGTCCCATAAATGTCTTGGGTTACAGACACGAATTGTAGCCAGCATTCTTTCAGCATTGTGCTGTACTCTGTGTGCTTTTGTTGACATCAGCCAGTTTTTATAGGCTTGTTTGCACTTCCTTCAAAAAAGGTAGCAGGTGCTCCTCTCCAGAAAGAACATGGCATGATAACCTGTTCTGAGATGAGAGTTTGCAGCACACGCTTTTTGCTCACTGTACCTTTCACAGATGGGAAATAACCATTTGCATATCAGTATTTGTCCCACCCACATGGGCAGTCCAGCACCGAAATGCTATGGCAATTCCTCTGTGAACAAGAGTACCAACAGCAACCCCATACACGTGTTTCAGCCTTGTTGGGCCTCATCAGTGAGGTGAAGCTGTGCCTCGCTGAGCACAGTGAGCAGGGAGTCCACGTCTGGTTGCCCCCAGGTAACTCAGGGTGACAAACCCCATGTTCCTTGCAAATATTTCAAAAAAGGTAGCAGGCGCTCCTTTCTAGAAAGAACATGGCATGATAACCTGTTCTGAGATGAGAGTTTGCATCACACGCTTTTTGCTCACTGTACCTTTCACAGATGGGAAATATCCATTTGCATATCAGTCTTTGTCCCGCCCGCATGGGCAGTCCTGCACCGAAATGCTATGGCAATTCCTCTCTGAGCAAGATTACGAACAGCAACCAGATACACGTGTTTCAGCCTTTTTGGGCCTCATCAGTGAGGTGAAGCTGTGCTGATAGCCTCATTTTTCTCGGGATTATCCCCTTTTGATAGTCGGAGTAATTGAGATAGATATTCGTTTCTTTTGTTAACTAAAACTTTATTATAGGCGTGTTTCCTGTTTGTCGTTGTTACTTTTGTTGGATCTTGTTTAGTTTTGAATGCTATCAGCAGCCAGTCGTAATCTACATCCTCCGGGTTGCTCGTCACATGGTAATTATATTGTTCTGCCAGGCCAGGAAGGGGTTCCTACTTTATTCTCAGTTTATTCCGACCCCAACATACTTCCGCAGGAGATATTTTGGACCGCTCATATTGCTCCCCTGTCCACGTAATTTCTATGTCCAGAAGAGCATAGTCACTATTTGCTTGCTTTTTTTACTTCAAATGATTTGATATATTGCCATGTGTTTCCAGCCACAAAACAGTAGTCTAAACAGGCACAATTGCTGCCGCAGAGTAAAGTGTCAGCACCCTTTAGGTCCCCAGCAATTGAGCCATTTAGCATCCTCATGGAGCAAATTCCCATTTTGGTCTTCCATCTACGTTCTTTATCGCCCAGATGTTGATCATTCCTCGACTTCCCCTCTTTATTAATTAATTTAATATTGAGGTCACCACAAAGGATAATTAATTGATTGGGGTCTTCTATCTATAGATGAAGATAAAGGGCAAGTTTTAACCATAACGAAATATAGTTCACAAAGTCAAGTTGTTTATAAAACTCTGAACACATATTAGACGAATCTGTTGACAAAGCTTTTAAACTATTTGCGGAAGCAGAGCAGCTTCTCACTCGATCACTTTATCACCAAGTCATTAATCCCAAATTAAGGATAATACTGTTATTTGGGTGTTCTTAAAGCTGTTTCCTTGGTGTGGAATGTGCAGCATGTGCAAATATGTACTGGTTAATACAAAAGAGTATGCCGATGAATTTGAGAAAGTCATTAAAATTTTATAATTTATCAGTTGTAGCAGCACCTTTGTGGTCTGGTCCTAGGATGCACCTATACAAAGGTGTATATTGTTACCACACTCTGTCAAGTTAAAACTAGAATTTATGGACACATCAGAGCAATTAGAATGGTAAACTATAGATATCCATTAGTGACACACCGAAAAGAAAATCATAGAGCGGAGAGCATTCAGGAGCTGGAATTCTTTGGCATACAGAAGGTCCAATCCACTGAAAGAGGTGGAGATAAACAAGGAAAGGTATGGCAACAGGAGGTAAGGAGCATCTTTAATCTACGATCAACTATAAGTGGACTGAACAAAGACCATGAGCATAAGGATTTATGATATTTAAAATCATGGAAGTACTATTGCATCTAAAAAAGCTATTATGGCCTTATGATTAAGAACAATTTTGGTACAGATGCTCTTTGTGTGACAGTTCCCAGATTATTGGAATAGTTTTACTAAGAGGAGGTTTATTAATCCAAAAAACATTTACCTGGTAGAGAAACTATGACTGAGCAAGTCCCTTAAGGTAGTCTTCATATAGTTAATGCTTGTCTAAAATGGATCTAAATCATATTTTTGTAATACCGAGAACATATGAAATACTTTTTCTTACTAGGCTTATAAACTTATATTAGGAATATAATGCTGACAGCACATGTGCAATCATATGCTATTAAGGCCTTAAAACAGCAGATGTTAAACAAGAACAACAAAATAGTTAAAGCATGAAGTTTCAACAATACACGCTAACTCTGATTACAGTGTCAAGCCAATTATTTTCATACATCAGAATCACATTTCAAAAACGGCAATCGCCAAGATATCACACAAGACTTTCGTTTATGTTCATGATGGGGATACCATACAAATACATTTACATAATCAAAGTGGCACCAGAGTGTGTTCACAAACAGCATGCATGTGCAAACTACCACGCCAGATTCATTACTAAACCTACAGGTAAGCGACCAGCAAGTACAAATTTGTATTTTTAGAATCATTTTTATATAATTTACATCACATCTAAATACAAATGTAGGGTTTGTTGGTTATTCTCTTTTGGGGACATTTTTGAACGCATCATCTAAGAAATAGAAGAATGACTAGCTAAACTTGAAGTAAAAGCCCACATAAGCATCCTTTTTTGTTCCATTATTGTGTCCCTGTAACTACATGGTACAAAGCAATACCGACAGTACCTTAATTAGTATTCTCAGCAGACTGCTCTGGAAAATGGGATTATATAAGAATTGGGAGTGCCAATTTTTGCAGTTATTGTGGTCGTATCTACACTCCTCAAATTTCAGCGTTTATAAACCAGCTTCTTTTGTTTAAATTCCAGTTATAAAAAGCCTAGTCAGTATAATGAGTTATTTTTTTAGATTTGTCTCATCATGGGTGCCCATTATAGTTTAACTTACAAACATAGTGAATTTATACCTTTATTCAAAGCGGACTATCTGGCCTCAATTTTGAAACAATACATTTAAACCATTAAGAGTTATTTTATGGAGTAATTAATTTCTTATGTAAACATCAAATAATGTCAGGATTAATAATTTGTCTTCTGTGTCCTTTCTTTTTATTTTAACTATGTGTGTTCTAGGACATAATAGTGTGTACTTTTGTTTGTATACATGGCTACCAAAGCATATTGATTAATACTAAGGCCTATAAAAACTGTGCACTATAAGCATAAAAGGATTAGCCTTATCAGGGAAAACCTGTGTTGGCTGTTTTGAAGTTTTGAGAATTGTAACCTAGAGCAAAAATGTATCACTAGGATAAGGAACTGATATCCCTAATTTGTATGCATTTATTATTTACAAAATGTTGCAGCTTTGAAGTCATGAACACAATCATACTTACAATTAGGTGTGTCATTTTGTTCTGTAATGCATAGAGTGATTTGCGTTTTGGTAAAGGGCATGAACATGTTGGGTTATGAGGATGCCATAACAACTAAGTCCTGTGGGGTCCAGGCCTTTACCAATTGATCAGTCCAGTATGGCATGTTAATCCTAGAACCTCTGCCCAAACCCCTGTGAGATACTGCAGAAGTATGATAAAATATCCCTTGCCTACTTGAGAGAGCCTGTACCTCTCTTTGAACAAACCTAGCTCCAGTGTAGAAAAATGTGCATTTCCATTTAAAGGAAACACTTCCAATCACTGGACATTTGTAGTTTGTATTGTAACTGTGTTAAAACCTCCTCCAGACCATCAAGGAATTCATTTAAAAACTTGAAACGGTCATTCAAAGATTCAGACCCCGCAGATACAGTGTTGCACACCTACAGCTTTGAGAAAAAAAGACCAAGGCTAATTAGCCTTCGATGTGGGCTGCACACCCTCCTAGCCACTCAGGGTTAATTATGTCCTTTCAATGTTTTTGGTAGTTAATAAAGAACAACAACATTCTTCTTGTTCATCGATTCAAAAAATTGTATTTTAAAGTATCAAAAAATCAAAAAGAATCTTTATTTAACAAATGCGTCTATCTGGCCAATGCATTTTGGACTGTCTGTCCTTCGTCAGGGCCTTGTCTGATTAAATTAGTCATCAACACATCATAATCCATCATTGATCAAAACGAGAACATATACATATTTCAACCAAATGTTGTTCAAAGTAATCACATGCATATATATTTAAAGCGTAACAATATCACAATGAGCAGGGTACCCACAAGACAAACATGTAACAAATAGAGAAAGGACATATACACAAAGCATTTAAACAAGTTCATTATTCAGAGAGATATCTATATCCACATTATATGCCTTTTCAAATCTGTTATAATCATAAGCAACGTCACCACTAAATGTAACAATGAATCTCTTAATGTTTTGTATTAAGGCATCCTGTGTTTTAAGGAATCGGATATCTTTCACCTGCGGCGTCCCACAAATCAGAGGGAATACAGTTACTGGAGCATTGTCTTTTAGCACAGTGTTTTGCTGGCAAGAATACTGTGTTGAAGCTTCCTCTGTAAATAGAAGAGTGTAAACACCTTACCTATTCGGGCTAAATTTTGTCCCGGCACACTGCAAATGAAAGACTTAAAAGCCTTGGCTTTTATGTCTTTCATTTGCAGTGCGCCTCATTTTCATTCATTTGTATGGTGGAGTAGAGGGGCGGAACACAACTTGCATTTCCACTTCCTGCCTTCCTTTCCGAGATACAAATGCCCTACCATTTACGCTACAATGCATTTTCATGTCAGCGCGAATGCTAGGGACCCTATGGAGCCCGCTGGCTTTATACACCAGTATAAAGCAGGCAGACTCCATAGGGATCCATTAAACACGTTGCCTGCTGTACTGGCATGGCAGACAGCATGTACAATGAAATGCTGCCTACCATGCTTGTATGGCAGGCAGCTTTTAATTGTAATTGTAAACGCTCCCTGCCATGCAAACATGGTAGGCAGCGCAAAAGACAGTGTGCACCCGTGTATGTCGCCTTTTGCCCTGCACCGTGCAAATGACAATAATTTGGCAGTACGGAGCTGCCTACATGTATGTCTACACGTAACCGCTCCCCGCTGCTAAATAACGCATTGAAGCAAAATGGGCTCCATTGCGTTTCCAGAATTGATTTCAACCACAGAGAAAAAGGGGGTCCTGAGTGCAGCCCAAACAGCACATGGAAGAATCTCAGAAAGAAGCATTTCTGGCTTCCAAGATGGTAGACAGACCAGTTTTAGACCTGGCCGTCACCCCCAAACCCAAAGCAGCTGAGATTCACTTGGAGACAAAAACCCATCTCTGTCCTCACCCTATTACAGGGGACAGGTGCAGAACCTGAATGAAAGAGCCCCCCCCCCCAAGGGGAGGAGGGCGTACACTATAAAAGCACACAACTCCAGTCAAGCAGTGTGGGTTGCAGAAGCAGGAGGTTTTTATGTGGAATGGCTGGAGACTGGAAAGAAGTAGAACAAGCAGAGGCTGGAGAGACAGAAGAGACTAGAAAGAGGGCAGTAGTGGAGAGCAAGAGGAGGTAGTGAAAGAGGGACAAGGAGGAGTTGGTAAAATCAAGGATTCAGAGTGGACACAGGGAGGTAGTGGAGTTTAGGTGAAGGCGGACATCAAAAGGCAAGATTTGAGAGCAGGAGAAGGCAGGAAGGAAGAAGCTAAATGTGGAGGTGGCAAAAGCAGATGAGGCAGACCAGGAGGTGGTGCTGAGAGTAAAGGGTTTGATGGAAGTGGTACCATCAGAAGGAGGACAGGTCCCGGAAAAGGAGGGAATAACCTTAGGACCTAGATATGAGGAGGAGGTGGTAAGACACATGATGAAGGAGGTGTTGGTAAACCCATAGGAGTACTGGGAGTGACACTGAAGAGTTATCATCCGGGGAAGGATATAGGAGGCAGAGAAAGTAGTATAATGCGTTGGAAGTGGTAGAGCATGAATGAAAGGCCCACATATTTAATCCTACCTGAGTGAAGATGGATGCAGAGTCAGAGTTCAGTTTGGGTGCTTTAGGAAAGTTGTTAATGGAGATAAAGGAGGATTTAAAGGTGGCAAGGAAGGAAACAGTATCGTTGGGAGTAGGGATGGAAGAATTAAGTAATTATGTGCACAAATCCAAGATCCAGCGTTCTTCTAAGATGAGTAAAGAGTTGGACAGTGACCCTGAACCACTCTTGCTGTATCCTGAGGGAGGTCTTGAGTGGCAGAGGCGGGCACCTGAGGAAACTAAGAGTAAATTTGACTCACGGAATATCTTTAATTTCCACCCAATTGGCACCTCCAGAAAGATATGGTGGGGATTATAGGAAGTTTAAATATTTTCTAATACAGTGTGAATTACACTTTTTGTGCAGACCACAGTCTTTTTCCACCGGAACCTCCAAAGTAGCATTCCTGATTTCATATCTTACTGGGGAGGTGGCAGCTTGGTCGGTTCCTTTGGTGGAAAGGGGAGCAACCGAGTTACACAGTTGGACAGAGTTTAAGTGTGAGTTTAGTAAAACGTTTGACAGGAGAACATCTTCTCAGAGTGTAGACGG
This sequence comes from Ambystoma mexicanum, assembly GCF_040938575.1. NCBI lineage: Eukaryota > Metazoa > Chordata > Amphibia > Caudata > Ambystomatidae > Ambystoma > Ambystoma mexicanum. The sequence continues at coordinate 1,437,286,256 of NC_090935.1, forward strand.
GGAGTTATTGGATCAGGTCAGGGTTGGTTAGAACTGCTTTGTTTAGCCAAATTCTGTTACAATAATACAGCTAAGGATTCAACTTCCATGTCTCTGTTTTTTGTGAATCAGGGGTTCATCCACGTTTTTTTAAGAGGAGTAGTGTTGGAGGAGGTGGAAGTGCCTGATGTTGAGAGTAGGTTGAGGGCTATGAGACAGAATTTAAAATGGGCAGTTGAGGCTTTGGAGAAGAGTAAATTGATCTACAAGAAATTTGCTGACAGAATACGTAGGAAGGGACCAGTTTATCAGGTTGGGGATCAAGTGTGGTTATCTACCAAGAATCTAGCATTGAATGGGAAGAATATGTTTAGTCCTCATTACATTGGACCATTTGTGGTGGAGCTGGTTTTTTCGCCGGTATCAGTTAAATTGAAATTGCTACCTGGGTTTTCATGTAAATTTGTTAAAGATTTGTAGGAAGGACACAAGGATTTGTGAGGCTCCAGGTCCAGTGTTTTCTGAAGATGAGAATGAATATGAGGTTGAAGCCATACTAGACGCAAGAGTGGTTCGGGGGCATCTCCAGTATTTGGTGGATTGGTAAGGTTATAGGCTAGAGGAAAGATCTTGGGAGAAGGTTGAGAATGTGCATGCTTGTCAGGGTTCCATTGAATGCCTCGTTGGATAAACATAGACGGAGCTCACGCAATAACAACCTACCTAGTAAACCCAGGGGAGCAAACGTTTTTGGTTCCAAATCGAGGTGGTCTGCTAAGCCTCAGAACCGTGCTGCATCGTTTCTGGCGTATCCTTTTACAGAACGCTATGGGTTGCCATGGAAACACTGGCGGTCATGGTATTCGCGGAGGTACTCAGGCCTACGGCGCCGTCCTATGCGTACGGTCAGGTTACCAGTACTTAAACTGAGCCCCCGCGCACGGCGGCGCTTCTAAATTTGTCTGTTTTCAAAGCTACGTACCTTGTACCTTGTCTCCTTGGTTCCTTGAATCCCCGGCCCGCCTTGTGACCATCCTTGCTTCCTTCTTGTCATTGCTCTCAAGTCTTACCTGCTCAAACCCGACCTGGAATGTCCACAGACTGCTCTCGTGTAATCCCTCATGTCTTACCTGCTCATATCAGACCCGGAACGTCCACGGAATGCATTCGTCTAATCCCTCACGTCTTACCTGCTCATACCAGACCCGGAACGCCCACGGACTGCATTCGTCTAATCCCTCAAGTCTTACCTGCTCATACCAGACCCGGAACGTCCACGGACTGCAATCGTCTAATCCCTCAAGTTTTACCTGCTCATACCAGAACCGGAACGTCCACGAACTGCAGTTATTTCATTTCACAAGTCTTACCTGCTCGTCGTTACAATTGGAAAATCCACAGACTGCATACATCTCATCTCGTGAGTCTCGCCTGTGTCATATCTTCTTTCTGGAACTGTCAAAGACACTTTTGGAACATTCAGGACTGTCGCGCATCGGTGCAAGGACCAAAGGACATTGGCGCATCAGCGCAAGGCTCAAAGGACACCAGCGCAACAGTGCCCGATCAATTAACTCTTTAGGCGTCCTCGTGCCGGCGGGTATAGGAAAACAAAACATTGTGTTTCCCGGACTGTCACTCCATTTCCAACTCTCCTGCAACACCTATCCAGGGCACTCATTTGGTAAGCACAAGACTATTTATTTCCTATTTTCTTGTTATTTCTGTATTCTTGGTAACATTGATTTTCCTCGTTTTCAAGGTGCTCACCAGTCTAACTTGGAACTATTCAGTCCCAGTCTGATTTTCTTGTTTGTGAGTATCAGTTCAGTATCTTGCTTTGGAGAGTCCGTTGCCTTAACCCACATGTTAATATCTGGTCAATTTCTCTTGCAGCCAGCTGTTGGAGTACCAGGGTGTACCATATTTTTGGGCAATACTCACCTCAATCTGTCCTTTTGTACTCTTGAGGGGTATATTGTCAGAAAGCCTAAATTGCATCACGACGTGTCAAGCCACCACTACTATACTGAGCTTTTGTGTCATAACAATGCTCCTAGGTTGGTTAGATGATTCCATCGTTTACATCCTGAGAAGTTAGGCCCTAGGACAGGGCATTGCGGGGGGAAGGTATTGTCAGGGTCCCACAATGCATTGTCAGGTTTCCTTATTACAGGACACACTTTAAATAATGTAGTGCAATGTGGAAACCTAAATGAGCCTTTAAACATTTTCACTGGAGGTGTAGGAGTGGTGATCAGTAGTATTTTTCAGCTAGTATTTGAGAATGAGTTTAGTTTCTGGTGGTCACTGATTGGGAATGGGAACTTCTTCCTTAATGTAATGTAGTACTCTTGTTCAGAGGAGAATTGCCTAGCATTTCGGTGCTGGACTGCCCCTGGGCAGGACAAAGAATGATATGCGGGGACATTTCTTCTCTGTGAAAAGAACAGTGAGCTAAAGACTTGGTTGAGACTCTCCGAAGGGGCCATCCACACAAGAACAAGTCAATGGGCTGTGTTTGTGCTGGTAGAGAGTTTCCCAGACCCCCCTCTGTCTTCATTAATGTGGCTTTCAGGAAGCCTTTGTTCCTCCAGGGCAAGATGGAGGCTTAGCTCAGCAGCAGTGATTCAGTCATTGGCTGTGCCTGGTGGTGAGGTAGTTTGGAATTCTTTAAGGAGTTCTAAACTGTCTTTCATTCTAGTTTCCTAAGGGGCAGGTCGCAGTTTCCATAGTTTAGCAAAATAAGTAACAAAAACCTCCCCAAGAATACTATCCAGCCAGAAGAAGAGTCAATGTGAAAACTACAGCAACTACAATGAAGCAGGAGTTAGCTTGCTTCATCTGTTTCAGCTTCTTAAGTTAAGTGCAAACCACTCAAGTTATTGAATATGATGTTTTAAATATTGAAGTTTATGGAAAAGGTTTTTGAACTCTTTCAAAACGTGAATTGCATGGGCGCACGTTACAGGCTGTAAATAAGGATATGTTTAAATGTTTAATGTTAAAAGCAGCAACAGTCAGCTGGCGGTGTTACGCGCGTGGAGGTAAGTAACTCATTCTAATTCGGACTGCAGTAATATTCACTATCTAGGCGTGTGCTCAGCGGCGGATGCACAGGGTTTTACTAATCCGATGAAAATAACAAAAGTGATTATTAACATTATTAACTTAAAGTTTTCCTTCATTCGCGTCATACACGTACCTCGAAGGTCTTCGTTAGAGAAAAGGACCTACAGATGTTGCATGTGTACTGCGCGCTTCGTACCTCCTACAGAAACAATATTCAAATCACCTGTCCAACAACAATTTCAGTGATGCGGCGAGTGGCAGAGAAATAGTTTACAAGTTTTGTTTATTTCAGATAATCTACAGAGAAGAAGTTCGAAGTGTGTGATACTGTCACGATCCTACTTGCCTGCCACGCAGCACTGCAACTGCATCTCTGCCTTTATTTCCTTGTTTTACTGCTGCAGTTTTGGACTAATCTAATTGCATGTTCCATTCCGGCTTTTGCGTTAAACCAGCAGATGCATTCTGGGACATGTATGCTGTCCAAAAGGCAGAGGGCTGGAGGAGGCATACTAAATACATTTGTTTGCAGCAAGCTACTAAGAGCTGCAGAGGGCCTGATTGCAGCCTAGCGTGCAGTAGCTTGGAACAGGTGAATGCAGAGAGCTGGAGAGCACTTGATTAGAAACCACTGCTGCTACTGCTACAGGCTACTGAAGCCAGGGCTGGGCTTAATTGAACACAGCTGCCAGAGACTGCAATCAGCTCCATCCTGCTGACTGGGAGGGCCTTTATAAGCTCACTTTCAACAGAAGCAGTTGTCAGTCAACTGCTTTCACTGGGAGTTCGTGCTGGTGCTCCTGTTACCAGTTTTTTGACCTTTCCTGGAAATCCACTTTTGGCCTTTTGATTCCTGTTGCTGTTGATGCTTGCAGCTCCCTCTCCAGTCTGCTGCAGCCTTCTGCCCTGCTCCTCTGGGCTCAGACCTGGCGGCTCTGCCGCACTCTGCTGCCTTCTGCCCTGCTCCTCTGGGCTCCCACCTGACGGCTCTGCCGCACTCTGTTGCCTTCTGCCCTGCTCCTCTGGGCTCCCGCCTGATGGCTCTGCCGCACTCTGCTGCTTTCCGCCCTGCTCCTCTGGGCTCCCGCCTGATGGCTCTGCCGCACTCCACTACCTTCCGCCCTGCTCCTCTGGGCTCCCGCCTGACAGCTCTGCCGCACTCCGCTGACTTCCGTCGTGCTCCTCTGGGCTCCCGCCTGGTGGCTCTGCCACACTCCTCTGCCTTCTGCCCTGCTCCTGTGGGCTTTCACCTGACAGCGCTGCTGCACTCCGTTGCCTTCCGCCGTGCTCCTCTGGGCTCCCGCATGCGGGCTCTGCCGTACTCCGCTACCATCCGCCCTGTTTCTCTGGGCTCCCGTCTGACAGCTTTGCCGCACTCCGCTGCCTTCTGCCCTTCTCTTCTGGGCTTCCCTGCCTGGCAACCTTGCCACACTCCTCTGCCTTCTGCCCTGTTCCTCTGGGCTCCTTGCCTTGCTTCCTGCCTGTTCAAACTTCTGATATCCTATCCTGTCCTGTACCTGGTTATTTCTTTCAACACTGCTTTCTACTTGTATACATCTTGGTCCACTGTGGTTTTTCCACTTGAATCCGTTTTACAGTGTGACCCTCGGTTGGTCTCCGTTCAGATCAGATAAGAAAAGACTTATGTTGCCTTAACCTAGTCCGTTGAAGTCGTACCTGCCTCAGTATATGGTCTTTCAGTTTTACCCTTGCACTGAGTACAACAGTTTCCTCGGATACGCACACTCGCATCAGATTGAAATACGATGCAAGGCAAGTTTCTGCGCGTTCAGGCACACATGTCTTTTGAAATTTCAAGCATTTGAACCGCAACGCTAAAGTAAGCGCGCACCGTCCCTCATATTAAAAAACTAAAAGACTTCAGAGAGAGTCAGAGTGTGCCATGCAGCAATCCTCAAAACCAAAGAGAGGGCATTCTGGTAATTGGATGAACAGACAGGGAAGAATTCAATTTCATACAATTTCAAGTGCTAGGAAAAGACTCTGACAATGCCTCAGTTTGACCTTAGATGATTACTAGCATAAAGGAAGGAATTACCAGAGGATTTAAGAAAGACCAAAGACTTTCATAAAACAGCAGCAATTTAAAATAAGAGCCTATCAGCAAGGAAGCATAGGCAACAGGTATTTAAGGGAAGTGGGTGGAAAAAGCAGTTTTAGTTCATTTAGAATAAGTGACAGTGCAGATAGTAACTTGTTGTAATTACCTTTTGGATCTGCACAGAAGCATCCATCCCAGTTCAAGAAGGTGAAGGTGGCAGAGGTTAAAAGAGATGATCTGCGTTTATTATTTTCTCCACTTCCCCGTTCCCCTTGGGTTTGCCGGCTTGGTAGTTATTTCTATTCAGAGACAGTTGGGCAGGCAGACTTGGGGGGTCTGGAGGGGCATCATCACTCCCGCAGGAAATCTCAAGCTGGACCTGACAGTATCATGCGTTGGAAGTGGTAGAGCAGGCGGTAGCGGAAGTAGTACAGAGTTCAAGATGCAACTTCACAGAGTGGACGAGATACACAAGAGAAGACAACATGCCATGAGATGACGGAACAAGAGAAGACTAGCACGGCATGATGAAAAAATGGAGAAAGGCCAGTTCGCAGATAGCAAAAGCAAGATGGCCGCTTCGAAACTGAACAATAATTCTGAATAAAATGAGAAGGTTCCAGCTGGCCAGGTCGGCTCTAAAGAGGACCAAATGGTGGGAGGAGGATCGAGAAGGGACAAGGATATTACAGTCAGGTCAGAGAGGCAAGGAGAGACTAATCCAGAGGAATTTCGCAGCAGCCCCAAGGACCATTGTCTAACTCACCCTGCAACTATGACCACTGGCCCGTCTGTGCATAGAACCTTCTACTAGAATCAGTTGAGGAGTACGAGTCCCAGCAAAGCCTGCAACAGCTTAGACTGAAGAAAAGGTTAAGGTGAAGTAACTTCCTGTGAACTGTATGTATTGAAATATTTACTCCAGGGCCTAAATGCCTTACTATCCGCATACGGTGGGAGAGAGATATTTTGGAGAAGTTGATCCTGATAATTTGTTTCCTTTGGGAAGATAACAGATTTGATTTTTAAGTTGGCCGAATTTGTATACAGTCCATTAATTAAGTGATAGAACAACAGTATTGGTGTTGGCATCATTCTTGATGCCAGGTGTCTTATGTGACACCTTCGAAGACTCATATCTTTTTCAAGTGCTTTTCATTAAATTCCAACTGAAAATCAATAAGAATCATCAACAAAAAAAGGCAATATACGTTTGTAGCAGCAGACCCATCAGGACCACTAACACAACATTAACAGCGGCATTAATGAGGTACTGCTTGGCTCTCGGAAACCTCAAGTGATACATTTATGCTGCTCAATTAAGTTTTGGCTCCCTCCTATTGCTAGAACTGAGCTGATGGCAGTCCTAGAAACAACTAAGGCTAACCTTTTGTTCTGCTTTAAGTCCCTGTGGAAGTGTGGGCTCTTATCCATTCTCTCCCCTTTAATATGTCAATTTCCTCATGCTGGGGAGCCTCATCAATATATGGAGAAATTAAAGGGCATACCAAGAGTTTTGCCCGCACTATCCTCACACATTGGGAAAACTGAAGATTACAGCTTGATCCTAGAAGCCTAGGGCCTACTTAGAGAACATAGAATTGGAATTTAAGATGGTAGGAGAGGACTATGTAGGTGTGATCTAGCCCACCTATGACCCCCTGACCCAAGTAACAAGACCAATCATCGAAAAGCACAAACCAGATCCCACAGGTGGAGGTCATAGAGGGAAGACCATCCCAGGGCATGCAATAACCTGCTTATTTAAAATCGAGCCTTCAGCATGGGGTGTTGGAGAAGGAGGTGGATGAAGGAGTTTAGAGGCAGTTTGAGATAGGAGCAATATTGGGGAGGAGAATTTAGAGAAGAGGTTGGAGGAACCTGGAGATTAGGAGGGAAGGATGAGGCGCAGTGTATTTGGAGGAAAGCACGAAGGTAACCATCTGGAGAGTAAGTGAGAGTGACAGAGGATTTGGAGGAAAGAGGGAGGCATCTGGAGATGAAGGATGAGGGGCAAAATTAAGATCTTGATAGGAAGGAGGAGGTACAGAGCATGTTGATCGAAGAACATAAGGAGAGATAAAGAGGATTTACAAGGACAGAAAGGAGGCAAATGAGCTTGAGCCTTGGGTTGGAGACATCCTAGATGCCATCTGGTATTTCAAGGAACCTAGGGAGGAGGGAGGGCAACAGTAGGCAGAACTGGGACAAAGCCTGGGAAGGCTGACTGACTATGGGGCGCTATAGGAGGTAGAGTGGCTATGCTAAGGGGCCTAAGGAATGGGGAAGGTGGTTCAGAGACAAGGATCCACCAGTCGGACATGAGAGGAAAATGTTGGGAAACATTACTGAATCGTAAGGAGGTTGCAGTAAGGACAGAGCAAGAAGTTAAGAACGATCCCTGTGTGAAAGCTTTGAAGCAGGTGCTTAGACTGTGAGAAGAAAAGGTCACATAAGAGATATACAGAAACTGAAAATGAGGCTTGATATTGTTGAGAAGGATAGAGAAGAGAAAACACACAGCATAGGTGGAGGTGGATATCAGCAGGCCTCTTAGGAAGAAGACATCAGGAGACCTGAATCAGGCAGAAGGTTCCAGCAGAGTAGTGCAGGTCAAGGTAGGCACTGAGGCGGGTGGAGGTTCCAGATGGTGGGGTTGCACCAAGGAGGCAGAGAGTTAAAGAAAGAGGAGAGGTAAGTGCACTATATGCATGCATAGAGACAGTCCCTATCTTGCAAGCCTCCATACTTGACTTTTCACGACACAAGGGTAGTGCTGAGGACACACCCCTCCTTCATGCCCAAGGTGCCGTCGGACTTCCACCTCAACGAGCCCTTGATGTTGCCAGTTTTCTTCCCGTCGCCTTCGTCACCGGCTGAGAGGACTCTGCACTCACTAGATGTAGCTAGAGCGCTGCTATCCAGCTCTTCCAGATTTCTGCCAATCCCACTCCACTGGACTCCTGGAAAAAGAGAAGCCAATCACAGTAGAGCAGCAGAGACTCCCTGATCCCGCCATTCTGTGTCTCAGAGACTGCAACAAACCATTTGGGACTTTGGCCCCAATGGCCATTGTGAACTGTTTTGTTATGTTGAAAATGTTTGGTTACGGACACAAAGGAAAACCCACATCTAGCTGAAAGGTATTATTCAACAGCCTGAGCATGAAATCTGCAAAGTAAATGGGGTTCCCTGAGAATGTGAGACTATTCTGTGCATCCTTCTGTTGGATTTGGGAATTAATATTTTTCCTTGTCATCTGAACCCTAATTGTTCTTGAAATGAAACTCTGCTGTAAGAACTGAAAAATCAGTGTCAGACCTTTCTTTGTGTGTTCCACTTGTGGCGATGTCACAGTCACATCGCAAACACATGAATCCTCACTGGACAATAATTGCACTGGAGCAACTAAGTCTTCGACCCTGAACCTAAGATAAAAAGAACTGCTATCAACTTTCTTTTTCATGGTACCTAACCACGGTACTTTTGAGCAAAATGCATCCATCTCAATAGGCATTCTGATGGAGATATCTATTGGATATATTATGGTATGTTATCAAGTACTGCGCCCATCACCACCCTAGTGATCTTACAGCGTTGAATCTTGTCCAAGGAGTGGCACATTGTGACCTGCACCTTGGTCTGTGGATAAAGAAGACAAAGGTTTGGGGGGAAGAGGAAGTGAGAATATGGGAAAAGCTAATTCATGGATGAGATTTGATTTACACTTTTGATAGGGGGCGCTGTTATTAATGTGATTACCAAAATCGATCTATAGTTTGACCCTTTAATTGTTCTTCTGGGGAATTTAGGCTAGGAGAAGACTTATTGGTTCAACTGTTTCTCCTGCACACTAGTTACACATTGCCTTGTGGGAGCTAGGTTAACCAATGCAAAATACTTGAAGTCTCTATGGCCTTACATAAGATGTCAGTAGAGGGAATTAATCCCTTTTGTCCTCATGTTAAATTTGACAGGTGGGAAAGCCCCTTTAAACAAGAAGTCCCGCCCTACTGGAATTCCCACCCTGGAAGAGCCATCATGGGTAGTTACCCGGAGGTTCTGCCCCGCCGGGGGAAAAAAAAACCCCTGTGGTTAAGAACAAAAACATCATGTGGGTCACCCAGAAGTCCTGCCCTGCCAGAACTACCACCCCGGAAATGATACTAAAGGGGCCATCCGGAAGTCCCCCCTCTAAGTTGTGGATAAGTGACATCACCAGTTTGCCACGGTAGTAAACTGTGTGAAGCCCAGGTTCATGGGGTGACATTGTAATGTGTAATTATGTACATTTTGTTTTTTTTACCCCTACAGGTACGATCCCAAGAGCCAGAAGCTTATCATAGGGTTTATATTGCGACCTGGTGGTGTGCATATGCCTCCCGTGACCCTGAAAAAGTGCCATAGTGTGGAGATGATGCAGGCCTTATCCTGTGAGGTATTGCGGCAGGTGTGATATGGGTAGTACACTTTTGACCCTGAATTATGTCAATGTATTTGTATTTTATTGTTTATATAGCGCTTTAATCCAAAGCACTTTACAGTTTAACAACAAGAAAACATCAAACATAGAGCATAGAAGTAATAATAATATACATGAATCAAACCAGAAAAACAGCATGTAGAACAATTTGCATTTGAAAAGGAGGTGCAGAGGGAGGAGAAATTGGAGAGAGAAAAGGGAGTAAAGAGAGTGGTAGGGAGGGTGGAGATCACAGGGGAGACAGGGAAAGATAAAGGAAAAGGAAGATGGTATTGGGAGGAGAAAGAAGAGGAGGAAGGGAAAGGAGTCAGGGAGGGGGGTGAAGAAGGAGTGATTTCAAGGAGGAACGGAAGGAGGAATAGGTGGAAATGGAGCGGATAGTGAAAGGAAGGGAATTCCAATGTAGGGGGGCAAGGAGCTGAAAGGAGCGGAAACGAGAATAGAGGATAGGTAAGGAGGGGTAAGGTCATGAAGAGATTTAAAGACAAGACAAAGGAAGTGAAATTTAAGTTGGGAGTGGAAAGGAAGCCAGCCTAGATTGGAAAGTGAGTTGGAGATGGAATCATGGGGCGAGACAAGACAGAGGGTATCATGGTGTGATAGGGTGCTGTGGGGATGATGCAGGCATGGTGCCACCCCTTGGTGGGCGGTGTAAAGGATTTATATACAGAAGGAGCGTTGGAGAGAGACATGGTTGGCTTTCCTGATAGATGTGACATTGTGGCTGGAATGTAGGCCAAACTATACAGCAGTTAACTAGATCTACAAAAACATTTAACGGCTGGGGGTGTTAAAGAGCCTGGTTAGTATTGAGCTGTGTTAGGTTTTGTGTTTCCTTGTAATAGAAGTGTACTATACAGCCTAATATTTATACCCTGGTTCTAGCAAACCTGCACACATAAACAATAGCAAATCATTAAACGCACATCTGTAATATGGCAAAGGCTTGCTAGGATCTGAGTCTGGTGTGTGGTGTGAACCCCATACATGTGTTCTTTCATAAGTCTGGGCTCTAATGTCCTTTGCTGGGAATAGCCTTTGCATAGACCTTGCTTGCAGTGTGGTTGGAAGGCAAGTTCCTGCGGCAGCTGTTTGAACCCCTTTCAGTTCGAACTATACCTGCGCAAGCCATGTCAGGGGGCCAGCTGTGAAATAAGGGGCTGACATAATGCTGTACAAGGTCTGGCTTTTTTTGTTTATGTATTTAAACGGTGTAAGATTGTGCATTCCAAAAGGTTAAAAACAGCTGTTTGTTTTGTTTTTTTGCAAAGATTATTTTTTCAAGATATGTTAATTTCCAGGCTGCATTTCAGATGTTGTACGGCTTGTGGCCTGCTGCATTATAAGCCTAAAAATAGGGATGCATCGTGTTTATTTATTAAAAGCTTGTTTTATTTTTGCTGTGGAAACCTATATCACGGCTCGCGTTCGTTCTGCACTGATTCTCACAGATATCTAAAACATATGTGTCCATGTGTTGTCTCGTACTTTGATTACTCTCGGCTAGCGAGCTTATTATCTCCTTAGATAGTTTAGGGGGGGTAATGATTTACACTTTTTTATTTTATTTTTAGCAACGGCTGCTGGTGAACTAAAAGACGACATAGATGTAGATGGTAAGTACTCTTGCTTGTTTCAAAACACTTTACTGTCTACTTTTTTGTATTATGTGTTTTAAAGGGTGCTAGATTGTGTTTTCCAAAAAGTTAAAAACAACCGTTTTTTGCACACACAAAAAATGTAAGATATGTTAATTTCCAGGCTGTATTTTTGATGTTGTGTGGCTTGTGGTCTGCGGGTTTGTAAGCCTCAAATCCAGGATGCATTGTGTCTTTTTTTAAAAGCTTGTTTAATTTCTACCGTGTAAAGATATATCACGCCTCATGTCCTTCTGATATCTAAAATAGATGTGGGTCGGGTGTTTCGGAGTTTGTTTATTTTTCTGCATCACGAGAGAACCAGGAAGGGCTTTTGTTTTTCTTGTTTTCTCAGTCGTCAGGATAGAGCGTTTGTGCAAATATTGCACTCTCTCTTTTTTTAAAGATGGCTCCATTTCTACCTTGTAAACATTAATCGCGCCTCATGTCCTTCGGCTCTGAAGCATCCGATATCTAAAGCAAATGTGTGCCTGTGTGTTTCGGAGTTTGTTTATTTTTCTACAGTGAGCGCTTGAAGGAGCTTTTTACCGCCTTACATAGCTTAGAGGGTTAGTGCCACTACGGCACGGTTTTGGCTTATCTGTTTAAAAAAAAAAGCTCTCAAACGCTAATAGATATACTGAAAATGGTTTTCAGCTCTATGGTAATAAAGGATTCCATTTTCTTTTTTTCTTACCATCCAGTATAAGAATTCTGGTTATTTGAGTTAAATGTCCTGTCTTTAAACCTGCTATGCTTGTATATTTTCAATGTTTTACCAACTAACCCTTCACAATATGTTAGAAAATGTAAAATGATAGTTAGCTGAGTATTAACATAGACAGCTCATCTTTATCACTGGGGGCTTTTATATTTAGACATGTAGGCACTGGTTGGTCTGTTAGAATGTAGAATTGTATTTCTTCTCAGCATAGCTTGGAAATACCAGATTGTATACAAGCCCATCTGCATTTTTTTTTAAACCTTGGATTTGGGCCTGGCCCTGGTGGCAGCAGAGCCCAACCAGCCGTTAATACAAGTTATACTGTCTAAACCCCCAACCCTGAAAACTCCTCAGGTGCACGCACTCAGCACTAGACCGTTTAAAACAATAGCTTTAAAAAAATGTATTTGCTTTTAGATGCTGGTGCAGCGAATCAATGGTACTCATTCAACACTTGACCCCTAACAAGAGGAAACCCCTGCAAACGTTTCGATGCTAAGCATTTAAAGACCACGAAATACACACCTGTTATCATGAGAGGTAATTAAAGGTGTCATCCAAGAAATGCAGGCTTCTTTTTCTTGCAGCTGTAATTTTTGTGTTGCAATATGCCTTTAGGTAGAATGTGGAATGTCCAGATGGAATGTGGTCTGGACATAACATAGTGTGGAATGTTTTCTTTCAGTGTCCAACGGTTGGTGATAAGTGTCAACCTGGATGTGGTGGGGGTTTGTCTTCTCTGCAACTTGCTTAATAAATCCATCCTGACTGCCACCTGGAGTGTATGCAAGCCTTCTTTATATTGGTGATGAGGACCTGGCTCAGCTGACCCCCACCATCCACCCCCACCCCCCCTTGCTACAAGTTTTCAATAAACCGTATGGGCCAGGGCAGGTTACGCCTTGGTTATCCGAAGAGTGAAGAGAGACAGAAACGGAGCGGAGTGCCGCAACGTTCTCCTACATTGAAAGGTAGACCCAGAATGAAGTGCAGCGGGCACTGACCAGACGGTGAGTTAAAGCAGCTCCATAGCCTAAGCGAGGGGAAGTGCCACAGCGGGGCCGGGTGGGGGGAGAAAGAAGAGGCTCGGATTGGGCCGCTCTCAGCAGCGACGCACTGAAGAGGAGGAGTTCCCATCGGGAGGTGCGACCCAAAGGGAAAGAGATCCTGATCGACACGTCCTTAACAACAATGCAATAGGATGCAACAACGCATCCATAAATACGCCATGCTGTGCAGGCCCAAAGGCCCTGAGCGTCCTTGACTACTACTATGCCAAAAGACGCAGCGCCCGTAGTCACGCCACGCTGAGATACAAGGGGCAACTACCAGGGTGCCAAGGGCAAGGGGACGCTAAATATGCGAAGACACAGTCAGCGTGTTGCATAAGGAGAAGGAGGCTGCTTGTGTGTTTGTGGGTTCACTGCAGCAGAGCTCACGAAGAGATTTAAGGGTGCAGTTGTGACTGGGACAGCTTATGCAAGCAAAGTAACGCATTCTCGGGCAAAGCAGAGTAAAGACATAAGGTTTTAAATGCCCAAACACTAAAGGGGAGGAAGAGAGCAGTAAGCCTCTAGGATTTGCAAACTCCACATCCAGTCTCTTGCTGCCATACACAGAGCAGTGCATTGTTAAAAATCCTTGGAGCTTGGAAATGGCAGTTGCTGGGGTACCAGGACCACCGGTGTTGATGGCAAGTCCGGGGCCAGTGAAAATGAAGTGGTAAGCCTGGAGAAAGGGGGTTTATTCATTATGTGAAGGCTGCATGCTGCAAGTCCATATCAGCTGAACGCAAGGTCTCACATTTGATGCACTTTAAGGGCTACGAAGGTCAGAGGATCTATGAGACTTTACCAGAAGTACCTGATTTGGACCAGGTGGGTGGGGCCAACGAATTTGATATGGTTCTGCTCAAACTTGACTGCCATTTTGATGTTAAAACCAGTACTGTTCTGGAGAGATACCATTTTGGGGTAAGAGATCAGAGAGGCTGGAAGCCAGTGGAAGAATACATAACGGAGTTATGGCATCTCGCCCTTAATTGCAAATTTGGAGAGAAATTAGATGAACATATAAGAACTCAATTCATGATTCACTGCTGTAACTACAAGATTAGGGAGGAAATATGGTTGAAGGATGACCCAACCCTAGATGATAGCCCAGAGGGTTGAGCATACCATGGCTTGTGTTGCGAAACTTGGGAGGAAGGAAAATAAAATGATAACCAGTGAGATATTGAGGGTGGGTGACCAAGGGAAAGAAAATAAAAAGGTGAAAAGAAAGGGTACAAAATTAATAGCCAAAGAGGGTCTGATTCCATGGATTTCAGAAATGATAAAACAAAAGGGTCTAAAAGCGATGAAAAATTGTGTTTCAGATGTGCCAGTGCAACCCACTTTGCAAGTTCCCCACTGTGCCTGGGTAGGAGGGTAACTTGAAGTGTAAAAGGTGGGGGCATTTCACAAATTGTTCTAAGAATAATTCTCTTGGAAATGGGAGAAAGGTGCTATATGTAAGTGAGGAAACACATCAATCGTCTGGCGGAGAGGAAGATGAGCGAGTGGAGGTTGTGACAGTGAATATGGTTATGTGAAATGAGGATGATACATGCAACAGCCCTTTTGCAGATATAAGTGTCAATGGGAAAATGGTGTGAATGATGGCGGATTCGGGGGCAAAGCTATCACTAATGTCTCGTGAGGTATATGAGTGAGATGGTGGGGGCAAAGTATGTGCTCTATTACCATCCGACAAGAAGCCAGGGGGTACAACCTGGGAAGAATAGACATCATAGGCTCTTTCATGGCCTAACTACGGTTTAAGGGAAGGGAGACCCAGGGGAAAGTGTACGTTACCAGAAGTGGCGAAAAGTTACTAGGATGGAGAGAGCAAAAGGGTCTAGGGATAAGACTTGATCCAAATACGGACAAACAAGCCTTAAATGGGAGTGAAGGGGTACATGTGGTCGAGGGACAGCCCAGCGTTTTTTCCAAGAGAATTGGTTGTGTGAGAGGTATGGTTCACAAGATTGTGTTGAAGGAGGGGAGCAAACGTGTGGTGACGAAGTTTCACCCTGTCCTCATGGTGCTGAAAGATGGTGTGAAAGGCGAGCTCAGGAAATTAAGGGATGCTGGACTAATTGAACGGCCAGGAGTGTAGAATGGGTGTCTCCCCTTGTGGTAGTGAGGAAAGCCAGCGGAGAGTTGAGGTTGTGTGTATATTTGAGAGAATTGAATAAGTGTGCTGTAGCAGAGAGACATCCGCTCCCAAATATGACTGAAATGTTGACAACGATTGGGAAGGCGAAGTTCTTTTCAAAATTCGATATGGCGTCTTTATATCTTCAAATAAGGTTGGATGAGACATCAAAGTAATTGACAGCTTTATCACGCACGAGGGGTTTTTTCAATTCTTTAGAATGCCATTTGGGTTGGTTTCGGCCTCGTCTGTTTTACAAAATGTGATGGACAAGTTGTTGAAAGGGCTCCCCGGTGTACATTGTTTTCAAGATGACAACCTGGTGTGTGGGATAGTTGGGAAAAGAATGAAGTGTTTTTAAGGAGAGTTGTGTACTGGAACAGAAGGGGATAACGTTGAGATCAGAGAAGTGTGTGTTTGGGCAGGAGGTTGTGGAATATTTTGGACATGAGATATCAAGTGAAGGTTTAAGACCAAAGAAAGATCTGGTAGATGGCATCAAAAAGATTAGGTCACCTGAAGGGAAGGGAGAGCTGAGGTCCTTCCTAGGAATGATTGAATCCTATCAAAAATGTGTAAATAATTTTGCAACAAAATTGTAAAGACAAGGCGTTTACTCAAGAAAGGGGTTGAGTTTGTGTGGGATGCAGAATATGAGGGCGAGTTTCAAAGGATAAAGGAGAAAAAAGACATGGCAAGGGCATTGGACATATTTGACACTAAGAGGAGGAGTGTCATTTCCATGGATGCCGGTGACTCAGGGATTGGAGCTGTGTTGACGCAAGTTGAGGAGCATGGGAAGGAGGTGATTGTGACACATGCCTCGAGGATCCCGTGAGGGGCGGAATCCATCATCAGGACCGACCATAGGCCACTGAAGGCAATCTTTGAGAAGAAGGGTCTTGAAAAAGTATCTAGGAGAGTAGCATACTGGGTGGCTAGGATGCAAGGCCATACGTTTGCAATGGAAGTGGTGTCGGGTAAAGAAAATGTGTTAGCGGACCATGTTTCAAGACTATGTGAGAATGAAGTTGAAGGTAATGATGGGCAGGTGGAGGATGTTATTAAGATACAGTGTATGTCACCCATTATGGTGTCCTCACCCGCGAGGAGTGGTCAAGAGCTTTGAGGGCAGAGAAGACATTTGTGAGAGTGATGCGTGATGTCCAATGTGGGTGGCCAGAAAAGAGACTATTGAGTGCTGAGGAGAGGTTGTTATGGGAAGTGAGATCAGATCTGTGTGTAAAGGATGGATAGTGCAGCAGTTCCCTATGCAAGGAGGAAGCTAGTGGACAGTGGTCATGAGGGCCACATTGGGATATCGAAAACCAAAGGAGTTTTGAGACATGAATATTGGTGGGGACGTGGAAAGGATGTTGGGGGAATGTATTGAATGTGATGTCTCAGGCAAGAATGTGGTGGCCAGCCAACAGCCGATGGTGAAGGTGGACACACTGGATAGGGTGTGGAGTGAGTTGGCACTAGAAGTTTTGGGACCTGTGGCTATGGGAAGTGGTTATCGTGGAAGGGCCCTGTGGATATGGGAAGTGATCGTGGAAGGTTCATTATCCTATTGTCCTGGTCAATTTGTTTTCAAGGTGGACAGAGTTTCGCGTGGTCCGAGATATAACGGCCCAAGGAATGGTCGAATGTCTGCAGGGCGTATTTGAAAGAGAGGGTTGCCCACCTCTGTACTAACTGATAATGGGAGGCAGTTTGTTGGTGGATATTTTTGTGAATATCCTAGGCTGTGTGGTGTGAAGCACAACAGGACGGCGCTATATCACCCACAAACCAATGGAATGGTGGAAAGGGTTAATCAGTGTTTAAAGGAGGCGGTGCTGATGGCAGGAGCGTGTGAACAGGACAGGAAAATGGCAATGAGGGATAGGCTGTATGCTGTACTTTTGGCTCCTCATGCAAATACTGGAATAAGTGGTTTTGACCTCAAGGGGGAGGAAACCGAGCCCCAAGCTGTCACCACCCTGGTTAGGAAGAGCGTGTGAATCTGAGAGTGGTGTGGAAGAAGTGGGGGAGAGAATGGATAAGAGAAAAGATGGGTGTGTGGGTGAGGAGAAGGAATGAAAAGTTGGGGAGGAGGAGGGTAAAGGTCGCAGTGGGAGATTGGATACAGGCCAGGAAAGGTGTGATGAAAAAGAAAGTGGCGATGTTGAATACCAAACCTGTCCAGGTGACGCAAGTGTTTAGAGGAGAAGGGAGGGTGCAATGGGGTCAAGTGTGGAACATGGCAAGGGTAGGAAAATATAAAGCAGTGCAATAAAAGACGTAACTTTGTAAACTGCACGGTGGTGTATTGATAATGCAAATTGAATATTATATTGTGTTAAATGGCTTCTTTTCATAAGAACAGAGCGAAGGAAGAACAGCCAAGTGTACATAGTTGTGGTTTGTTGTTCTATATGTGTTTGGGTTATAATGATGGGTAAGGGAGGGAGATGTGTTGCAATGTGCCTTTAGGTAGAATGTCCAGATGGAATGTGGTCTGGACACAGCATAGTGTGGAATTTTTTCTTTCAGTGTCCGACAGTTGGTGATCAGGGTCAGCCTGGATGTGCTGGGGGTTTGTCTTCTCTGTAACTTGCTTAATAAATACGTCCTGGCTTCCACCCGGAGTGTATGCGAGCCTTCTTTACATTTTGTAAAATAAGCATTTAGTAAAAATAATATGGATCCACATGTGAAAGCTATATTTACCTGTTTTGTCCCAGAATATCCAATGGTAAAGTTTTAAAACCTTTTTATTTCGGATTCACACCCTCCTGCAGCGGCTGGTGTTTCGGCGCTAAAAAAGCAACATCCAAGTGGAGGGTTGCATTGTACGTTTGTATCGTTACTCAGCAACTAGCAAAACAACTTTTTTTGTCCTTACCTATACAGGTTAGCATCTGCATATTGCGCTGTAACTCTTTACACAAATCTTTTTATTTTATTTTAGTTTTGGGGTGGGCATAATGAAGCAGGATGATCTACTTGCAGCTGTAATTTTTGTAAAATATGTTTATGTAGTTAAAACAGTATGGGGCACATGTGAAAGCTATATTTTCACCTGTTTCTTCCGAGAATATCCAATGGTAAAGTCTTAAAAAGTTTTTATTTCAGATTCACAACCTCCTGCAACAGCATCAGCTGGTGTTCCGGCGCTGAAAAGGAAACATCCAAGTGGCGGGTTGCATTGTACATTTGTATGGGTACTCAGCTACTAAAAAAACAGCTTTTTCTTACCTATACAGGTTAACATCTGCCTATAGCGCTGTAACTCTTTACATAAATCTTTTTTTTAATTTAGTTTTTTTTCATTTGTGCATCTTGGGTTACGCCCAAAGAACACGTCCTAGCACATAAGACTTCTGAAGCCCTACCAGCGGACATTGGGATGACTACATGTCTGACATATACACAACACCTGAACACAGCAACTGCCTCATGCTATCAGGAATGCAGGGGTCTCTAAAACTATTTTGGAAAAAAAACAAATATGTCTGTTAACAAGCTCAGGTGGTCCAAAGTGTTGCAAAATTCTCCAAAACCCTTAGCGATTAAGTTGTCAAAGACTGTGGCATACAAATACCCCACCCATATCAGGCCTTTACACCTTTGTATAGGGATGGCCCTTTAGCCCCAATGGTTGTCAGCCCTAGGCCTTGGTCTCCTGGCTGTGGTAAAATGACGCCACCCATGTGTTTTTACCCTCGAGGTCCAGAACCCCTTTAGCTCCACTAGTTGTCATCCCTAGGCCCTGGTCTGCAGGCTGTGGTGAAATTACATCACCCCATGTGTTTTCACCCACAATTCCCAGCAGTGAACAGGATGTTAATATTCCCAAAACTTTAGAACAACCATTGTGGGACTTTGTTGCACCTGCAACCCCATATTCCTAGGCTGTGATAGTTATTGCGGACTCCCCCTTAACAATAGAGCCCAACGGTACCTCAGTCATTTGTCAAATAAACAGCAATGCCAAAAACTTTAAACAGTCTTTCAAGGAACCAGATGATGCAGCTGAACCGGTATCCCCTTTGAAATCACATTTAAAAGAGTTTGTATATGCCTCTGTCATTTGTGGATTAAACTGCGCCCCCAGAGCCCTCAATCTTTCTTGCAGAGGACCAGATGGTGTAAAAAAACTGCAACGTACAACTGTCATTTATAGCTTAGACCATAATAAACAGCCGTTTAAGCCACCAACATCTAACCATGATAATACACCAAACGTGAGGGTACATGTTCCATGTTATAAACAGAGTATCACAGTTAAAAAGTTATTTGTGGGGTACGCACCAGAAAGTGAAAAAGCTAAATATTTATTACACCTGCATAACGGCACAAATTTATGATGCCAGAAGTATAGATTAAGACAGAACATTGCTGAGAAATCTTTAGTTGATATGCATAAGCATGTTTCCAAAGCCAAACACGTCCTGTACAACATGAAATCTAAAAACATATTACCAGCCCTATAAAAAAGAAAATGCACTTTACTATGAAAAGTACACCCAGAAAAAGAAATGTCAGCTAAAAAGTCTTGTAGAAGCTAAATGTGGTTTTGTAGGCCCCCTAACTACTTCAAGACCTGGGCCATTGCTCGTGCAGCACACAAAGGCTGCAGAACTAAACGCAGGCCCTAAGCCCCATGTGCCTGGGTTGGAGGATCCAATGACACTGCACTTCGGGAACAAAGCCATTTTAAACTCCAGGCAGCTAAAGCTATTATGGGTAAAGGAAAATGTTCCTGAAACGTTTCAAAAAAGCAAAAACTATCATTAGCCAATGCACCGGGAAAGATTTAGAGCTCCGGCCCCCAAACACACCACAGCCGCCCAAGATGGACATGTTTTTTTTTATTACAAAGTACGGGAACATATCAGAAAGAACTACCAAAATATAAAAGTGTTGAATACTATGAAGTTTTTCGCTTTGTAAATCTAAACCAGTTAACATCCACAGGTCATGTCCTATTAATTATAACAGAATTGGTTTAAAGGCTCGTTTCACTCATCCTTGAAAGGGCAGGCACTAATGACTTTGTTCAGATCAATTTGGACAGTTCTGCTTTAAACAGGCCTCTTTTCACCAGGTGTTCATATCGCCAGTCCTTTGATGTTTTGGAGTTCTTAGAAAATATCGGAAGACTGCTACAAAGTGAGGCAGAGCGCACCGTGACAGAGCCTTTGAGGATTGTATCCATGGTTGTCAGATCTAGAGTGGGTGGAGCGTACAGGGCACTAAAGAAAACACTTTACAGCATGGTTGTGGCAATGAAAATGCAGTGGTTCTTGGACTTTAACTATGGGCCATTAAACATTTGCATGGCTGCGAGCATTATAGGTCTGTTGGAGGCTAAAACTGTTACAGATTGTTACATACAGATAAATGCTTTAAAGATCTGGCCTGCCCGGGTATGCAAATTCAGCCAGCTTGGCCTTAAGTTCCATATGCTTTTGTACCAGATTGGAGAGACAGGAATATCCAGTACCCCCTCGCCAGAAGCACAAGGGCAAATCCCTCCTTTATGCGACTCGCCAGGTCCAAACTTCTCTCCAACAGAGGAGGAGAGGGGGTATCCCCCACTCACAGCAAGGCGGGCACACGCCCCTGAATTGGGGGTCCACACCTTCTGCACGGTCCTTCCAGTAGGGGGCCGGGCATGTCCTCCGCTGTTTGGCCCTGCTGCCCTAGGTGGATCACCCGACTAATGCTCGTGGTCTGTCCGGAGCGTCGAGGGGGACCTCTGGCTAGATCCCCCGTTGACCCTCAACAGTCTCTCAGTGTGTGGGGAAGCAGGCACATAGCCCAAGACTGTGGGCCCACACCTCACGGGCCCTGTACGTTATTGGTGAGCTGTGGCTCAGCCACCCCAATCTCAGTGCCTCAGGACCTTCCCCTTTGTGCACAAATGTCTATGGAGGAGCTCAGGTGCTCCAGATGTGGCCCCTCCTGGGCCCTTGCACACTCCCAATCAGGCGGCTGACCCCACAGTAGAGCCGCTGCTGGCTGGCTCTTACCTGGTGACTGCTGTGCCTGCACTGCGCAGTCCTCCGGTCCGCCTAGCTCAGCGCGGGCTGCAACATACAGAGACACCATCCTCCAAATGCCTCACTGTCTTGATTGTCCTCTTCTTGGGGGCGGGGAGGTGGCCTGGGGGAACAGGGCCTCAAACGTTGGCCACTGCTCCGACCATCTTTGGCCTCTTCCCGCCGTCCTGCCTGACAGGGACCGTACTTTTGCTTTTCCCAGCCGCCTTAGGAGCAGCCGATCTCCGGCTATATGAGGCCGATTTAGTCTGTTTTTGTCCTCCATTGACAATCCACCACTGTATTCTATCAAAGCTCTAAAACATAACAAAATGAGGCATGTTCTGAAGTCATGCTTCTCTCTAAGATCATAAATACATACATTTCTTAATATTTCTATTGGGTAACAATATCAAATCTGGTACACAAAATGAATAGCCTTCCTTCTCCGTTAGTAAAACAAATGAGCAGCCCTTCCCTCTGATGTTCACGGATACAACCTCAATGTCCCACAATCCAGCTAAAGAAAGCTTGCAAAAAGCAGCTGCATGGTTAATGTATATCCTCCACTTGGACTCCAAACTCACAATATAGCGGTGCAGTAAACTGGTGGTAAAGTGGCAGTAATTCCATTAATGACAGAGGCTCCAGGCCTGCAGTGAGGGTGCTGTTTAGTTAGACGTTGTTACAGAAACATTCATAAATTGCTCATGATTGCTTATCATAAAGAACTGCTTTACACAATTTAAAATGAGTAGTATATCAGGTTATTAATTAAATGATAGTGACATATTCTAAAGGCCAATACATTTTGGTCCGTAAGATCCTTCATCGGGGCAAAATCTGAAGTTAAAATCACAACAAAGCAGTAACATAATGATAGTGATCCAACAAAGACGCGGAAAAATAACAAAGGTCCTACATTTAATGAACATACAACAAATATCAAGTTTGAAAATTGAGCAATGGGGCAAACATTAATGTCATGGACGCGAGTTTCAAATGTTGGATGTTGATTCAACAACGCGAAGAAATAGCACCGCACATAAAGAGGGACACAACAAAAACAAAAATTAAAACAAAATGAGAAAGCATCATACATATCACATGTCAACGCTACATTAAAACATTGGTAAAAAAAAATTGGTCCATACAAATCATGCTGTCATGCTTGAGTTTGCAATAGTCTCAGTAATACCGCATATATGGGTGGCTATAGACAAGTAATCACAATGAGTACTGTTGTGGGCAAATGGATAGTGCACATACAACAGAGGTTGATAAAACAAGTAAAATTGCCTTGGATAAAAGGAACATCTGTTATTAATACACTACAAAGCTCCAGGACAGTGTAAACGCAGTGAAAAGGTGACATGAATAATGTTTTTTATGGTGATAGTTCATTTCTTTGTTGGTAAGAGGCATCCCCGTTGACACGTATTGCTCCTTTGAATGTGTATGCACTTGAGATTTAAAAAATGTCTAGCCATAAAAACTGGCTGGTCCCTGAGCAAGAACTCATTGCAATATAACAACATTAGCATTTATTCTGTTTTAAAATCTGGCACATAGAAACCAAATCCTTCTGTGTGTGGGCTCGTAAAGCCTAATCCAATATAGATAAAGCAAAATAAAGTAAAATTACTTGGAATTCATAAAATCTAACATTAACTTGGTGGTTTCTATTTGTAGAGTGTGCTAGGTTAGACAGAGGAGGAGGACACGGAGGCATAGTGCAACATTGCTTTATTATGTAAAGAAAAACCTGTTCTATGCCCTACTTCTAGGATGAGCTCCCTAATCCCACTTTAGGATTGTATCCCTTCTCCAGGGACATACGGATTTACACCGAGAGTCTCAGTGCTCCCAAGTCCAATAAAATTGGTTCCTGGGCCCTCCTAGGCTCTCACGTCTGATATCATTGGGTAGACAGCAGGCTTCCTTGGTCTGGTTCTTTACCTTGCAGAGGTGTGGTGCATTTCTTAGCTCTGGGTGGGCTTTGGGCAACTCAGGCTTGGTTGGTTGTTTGGTTTGGTTTAGCCCTTTCTCAGGTGTACTCATGGCTGGCCCTTTCGCTTGTTTGGTTTCATTCACCCCGTCATGGGGTATGCTCTCAGTTGGCCCCTTGCGAGCAATGGGCTTTTCTAGCCCTTTCACTTGTTCACTATGTTTAATACCATCTTGGGGTATGTTCTCAGTCTGTGCCTCATGGGCTACAGGCTTCTCTTGCCCCTTCGTTTGATCTATTTCGTTCACCCTGTCATATGGTATGCTCTTGGTAGGTCCCTCGCTGGCTACTGGCTTTGTTCTTTTGGTTTTGTTCATCACGTCCTTAGGTATGCTCTCAGTTGGCCCCTTGCGTGCTACAGACTATTCTGTCCCTTCTGTTTGTATGGTTTTGTTCATCCTGTCCTGGGGTATGCTCTCGGTTGTCCCTCACAGGCTGTAGGCTTTGCTAGCCCTTTCAATGGCATCACTCCAAGCGGTCTGCTGGGAGCGTTGGCTTCTATGCTCCAGAACGGCAGTACCACACAGCCCGACGGATTCCACCCAACACTTAGGCTGCTTCATGCTTGGATCTTTCTGCTGCACGACCTCTCAAGCCCACGTTCCTCACTCTACAGCGGATGCTCTCTCCTCTACTGGTTGTTCGTCAGTCTTTAAGTTCCTCCATAGAACGGAAGAAGAAACTTGATTGGTGCTGGCTTCCACAAGAAAGTGACAAATACAAGTCAAAAACCGAGCCCTCCACATGGAAGGGGCCATACACAAAATTGCCCTGCTCACTTCCAATGTAGACAATAAACATGTTAGACATATGCTAGAGGGATGATGGGGTGTTATTCTTCTTTGGGCATTCCTTGTTTCCAGAGGGGGAGGTCAGCCCCAGTGGGATTCCGCTTGCCCTGTCCCCTAGGGATGGTGTTGCGTAGCAGGCTCACCTCCCTAGACCCAAAGGGAGTAGGTCCCCCTTGGGAAGAAGGGACAACTTCTTTGGATTCGTCACAAGAGCTGGTTTTTATCAAAATGTTGCTACATTAAAAGGAATCTTAAATAGGTGCTCAAAACAGTGACAACTGCACAGCCACTTTTCCAAAAAGTTGTCATGCCACTGAAGGAATCAATAACGTGATATGTCCACTTTCCTTGACTGATTGCACCTTGACCAAAGGAGGTGCCCTCTCGGAATGGTAGGGCATTCCTACAATTGTTGTGGATCAGCTGTGTGATAATGTGTGACAACTTTGAGCTGTGTCATGTAATATATTGTAGTGGATGAATCCATAAATGATATTATGGGTGAACACTGTTTTCCTTGTAAATTACCACTTTGACCTCTGGTATATAATGTAATGATACCTCATAGCCAATGCATCTTTCATTTATAGAACATTCTCACTTACAGATCAGTGTTTATAAAAGATAATGGGCCTCATTACAAGTTTAGCAGTATTCTGGTGGTAAATCTGTCAGAATACCGCCAAACAGAATTATCGTTACTGCAACTTGGTCTGGCAGAATGGCGACCAGATTACAAGTGGTGCCATGACAGTGTTATTTACTCTTTATTGAATCCATGAACATTTCTGTAACTGGCGGTAATACTGCCGATTTGGCAGATTTTTGGCAGAAAGTGGCGGAATTACCTCCAGATTTTTGCTGGAGGTTTTGTCTCTGCCTTACTACAAAAGTTGTAGTATGGCAGTGCTTTAATGCAGTTGCCACTGCATTACTGCTGTTTCTTCCCGCACCGTTGTACTTGTAATGAGGCTCAACGTAATCATTTCCATAAAGCTTTGTAGCGCTGCAGGGTGTAGAGAAGTTATGTGCTTTGTTATATTTTATTTGTTATTGCATTGTACTGAACAAGCTTTTCGAAAGTATAGGGAATTAGTGTTTATATCACTATTTCTGAGAAATGTCATTTAGGTCGACCATGTCTATTCTCATACCGCTACCGCTGTATATTGACTCAACTCTCTCCACTCAACCCTTTGTAATTCATCCTGCACCATATATACCCAAGCATTGGATTTATCGGTAGGCAAATGAGACCTAGTTGATTTCTGGAGCATGAAAAATCGGTGCTTACAAGAGAAATTAAAACACTAACAAGGTTGCACAACAAGCAGGGAGCTTATCAATCTGGCAGACATTATGAAGTAGAAGCTTTGAGATTTCTCTCAAATGGCAAGTTCACAAAAGCAGTGGAAAAACGCATAGTTCTGGCTTTGAAAATAAATAGACAATTTTATTTTTATCTGTGGAAGTTTTACAAAATAAGCTTACCCTTTACATTTCCCAAACCTAAGATATTTGGTTTGCCGAAGCCAGTTTAGTACTAATTATAGGGAAGATACATACAAATGTTTTGAGTAACTCCTATGATTGAGTGACATCTCCCAGGTATTTGCTATATCTTTCACAGATGATGTACTCTCATAGTGTTTACTCTCAAAGACTTCAGTCTCTCTGTCTCCCTACTCTACAGGTTCCTTAATTTCCTTATTCCCTATTCAGACACGCCAGGCTGAATCCCAGGTATAACCCAGTGTTCTAGGTCATCGGGATGCTGACACCCCATGCAACAGGCTGCTTCCTTGACTCCATGAATCAGGAGAAAGGACTGACTTGCTGCTCCATGGCCACCATCTTGCAATTCAATTGCCTGTTTTCCCCTTTGGTCGTTGGGTGCACACCTCTCCACATGCCCTTCCACTAAAGGCCACAGTTTATTTCCATTCATTTCTTTTAGCACCATGTGAAATGTGGTGTGTGCTAATAGCGTTACAGGATTACAAGTGTTGGTACGGCCGTGTTAATCCCCATAGGGCATCCACAGGACTCGATGGCGATTTTAGAGGATTTACTGTGGTAATTCTACAAATTCTTTTAACCTAAAGTGGCAGATTTATCTCCAGCATGATTCTAGAGGAAAATCCTCCACACTTTAAGATCAAACCTGTAGTTCGGCGGTACGGGAAAAACAGAGGTAATTCCTTTACCACCAAAAAAGTGGCAATAAAGAAATTATCACCTGTTTATTCCTGCACCGCCAAACTTGTACTAAGGCCCTACAGCATCAATATCATTTTGTTCCGAACAATACATGCCACATCACTATACGCCAAAATGGTGAGAATAATACTCGCCGCTGTGGCTGTGATAGAATTTGAACACCCTTAACACTAACAGGTATGGAGAATCTACATTCGATGGCAAGACCTGGAGGTGGGTATTATACTTGTTTAAAACTAACTTACAATCAACAAAGCCCCTCTTTATCTGGTTCAAAATAGAACACATTAAAAACCGAGTCACATTTCCAGTTGGCTGACTTCATAATATCCTCTAATCGGGTGCCAAGCAGGACTGCCTTAGAAGCCACTGCCACGCTAGAAGAGTGGGCATCATAAGCTAACAAGACCATTCATGCCTCCTCCATGGCCCACCTGGCCAATGTGGGAGAGGAGAATGGCCTATGGGGGAAGTCTACTGGCTAAAAGGAGCTGCTTGCTACCTACAGGCCTATGAACTACTGTCACAAACTTGTGCAGTTTAAAACAGCAAACCACAGACAGTGGCAGGCATGCAGGAAAGGTACCTTACAGATATAATGCCATTCTTCGTATGCCTATAGATGGTAAAACACATTCCTTACATGTCTTGCATGCATTGTCAAGAGGTCAGACGCGACAGCATTGTGAGTTGAAGGACAGCAGCTGTAAAACCGAAAAGCACATTGTCCCTTCTGATTCCAGAGAAACCAGAGCACCACGTTAACATCCCAGAGGCCGGAGAAATTTCACACCCCAACTCATCTGGTTATGACCCACAACCTGGTGACCACCAAATATCTAAGAATTGTCCTTCCCAAGGGTCTTGGTGTCCCCCCTAACCCCATGTGATGTTGCTGGAACCTATCCGGTGCTGCTGGCAAGTCATTTTCTTTGCTTGAGTCTTCATAAGGCGACAGATCAACGGGTGCTCATCCACTGGCTTGCCATCCATGCACTCCTGTCCGGCTGAAATGGCCAATCTGTAGATGCCTTGAGTGCAGAAGTCTTTACTGTCATACACAAAAGAGGTCATGAAATCCAATACCTCCACTATAGAGCCTGAAATGGGATCTATGTCGCTCTTCCTACACCAGCAATCTCACACAGTCCAATATGCATCGTAAGTCCTCGCCATAGAGGGAGCCCAGGAGTCCTAAATGAGACTAGCAGCTGAATTGAAAGCTTGCGACATTGAAACAAAGCCAAAACTTCCAGCCCCAAAGACCAGTGTGGTGATCCCCTGCCAGATCCTTCAAAATGGTAGGAGTCCAGGGAAGTAGGATTTTAAAATCCAAGAAAAGTTCCAGAAGAATCAGATACCAAGCCTGTCTGTCTGCCATGTGGCGATCAGTACCATGGACACCTTCTTTCTCTTCACTTTCGCTAGAGCTTAAAAATTATTAGCACAAATGTAAGGAAGGTGTACTCCCTGGCAGGGCCCCCAGGCTGAATGAGAGGACTTGTGCTTGAAGAAGCATGGCAGTTGCGCATTGAGCCTGTAGGAAAAAAGATTGGTCTGAACGGGATTCTCAAGGCTGATAAACTTGCAAACCAGCGAGGGACCATGGCGTACTGTTATTGAGGTCTCAGCTGTCAGGTGTTGCAGATCTCTTCCACCACTGACAACTTCCTCTGAAAGCAATAATGGCAAATGTCTTTTGCTAATTCCGCAAGAAGCCTAAATCTCGAACCCTCAGTGGTTGATACACCTAACCAATGATATAAAGTCCACTTTGAGCAGGATGCAAGGTTCCACACAGGCTATGCTCAAGCTCTGATTGCAAAGGAGCCGCCAAAGACTCCAGGCAGTTGATATGCACATTTCACTCTCTCAGGGATCACTTCCTGCCATCAAAGATATTTCTACACTTGGCTCGACAACCTGATCAGCCCGCATCCAATTCTATGATGAGATCCACGAAGGATACAAAAATCGCCTGGCTGTTCCATGCAACCATGCAATCGAGTCACCAGTTGAGATCTTTGTTGGACTCGAAGTCTAATGGAAAATTTGGAAAGTAAGAGAGATCAGAACGTAGGTGATGAAACTTCCGTCCCTTCAACGTTCTGTGGTGGAGCGGGCTTGGACATATGGCTTGGATGGATAAGTCCATCAGAGAGGTCCATAATTTTTGCCAATGGACTGGGAAGGACAAACAATTTGTCTTCACAAGACTTCCAAGTGCAGTCAATTCCTTTCTTAGAATCTTTTCTTTCAGACAATAAGGTCAGCATGTTTGTATCTATTTGTAGGGCTGGAGCCACCTTGCCCTTCACAGTGTAACTCATCATTTAGCTTGGCCTTTACTTCACTGCCCGGAAGTTTTCTAAGGATGGAGGCCACATAGTCCACCACTCTGGCTGATGGGATCCACTCAAACAGCCTACAGTGATGTATATCTTTGGGGTTGAACATAGCTGAGCTGTGAGAGTGAGTGTCATGTGCTGAGGATGCAGGGGTGGTCAAAGATTCTTTCCTACTTGTGGTTTTGCCACTCTTCTTTTGAGTCATCTTTGCTGTCTACGTCATTGAAGGTGGAATCCTGATCCTTACCTCATGGGTCGTGCTCCAAGTGGGAATGGAGTTTATGGAACAAGTTACTTACCTGTAACTGTTGTTCTCCAGCATGGGTCTGGCATGTATTCACATGCTCATGAATATTCCCCGTCGTCAGGCTGGGAATCCTCGGTAAAGAAAAAATCAGTTTCAGTTTCGTTTCTCAACTGTCTTTCCACTAGCGACCAATGACTGGTCTCAGGGTCATACTGCCCCCAGCAAATGACTGCCCTCTACCTAAGCCCCTCCTCTGGCAGCCATCTTCAGATTTGGTAGCACGTAAAGTGGAAGTAGGACCAAGAGAAGAGCCGCAGAGGGGTTGGAGGGAGGGTTTGCATGTGAATCCATTCCAGACTCATGCTGAAGAACAACAGTTACAGGTAAGTAACTTGTTCCTTCTCCAGCATGGGGTCTGGCATGGAGTCACATGCTCATGAATACAAGAATACATAGCACTACACAGATGCACAACCACGGGAGGTCGCAAGGCTCAACATTAATGATTTCAACAACTCAACATTAAGCATCTCTTGCCTTCTCACCAGGCTCACCTTCAAGCGAACAGATTGCGCAGCACTGCCTGGCCGACTCTGGACTCCTCCCTGGAATCCCAGTCGATGCAGTAGAATCTCGTGAAGGTGTGCGTCGACCTCCACGTAGCAGCCCTGCAGATGTCCAGCAGGGGCACAGCAGACAAGAACGCAGTGGTAGCAGCGATCGCTCTGGTTGAATGGGCTCTCGGACGGCCGGGCACCGGTCGGTTTGCCAACCGGTGACAGTGCATGATGCAGCCGGAGAGCCATCTGGAAATGGAGGCCTTCGAGAGAGCCTTGGTTCACAGGTCCAAAGTTTAAAAATCGCTGTGATGTCTTCCGAAGAGACTTGGTGCGGTCCACGTAGAACTTCAGCGCTCTAGCTACATCCAGCAAGTGCAAAGTCCTCTCAGCCGGCGACAAAGGCGATGGGAAGAAAACAGGTAACACCAAGGGCTCGTTGAGATGGAAGTCTGACGGCACCTTGGGCATGAAGGAGGGGTGCGTCCTCAGCACTACCCTCATCGGTGGAATGTCAGGTATGGAGGTTTACAGGAGAGGGCCTGGATCTCTCCCACTCGTCGTGCGGAGGTGATGGCCACAAGAAACGCTGTCTTCCACGACAGGAACTTCAACGGTGCCGAATGCAGAGGCTCGAATGGAGGCTCCATGAGCCTGGTCAGCACCACGTTGAGCTCCCACGCCGGGGCCGGAGCCTTCACCGGTGGGAACGATCGGCACAGTCCTTTCATGAACTCCTTCATCAGGTGATGAGACCACAGAGATGACCGCCCCGGAGTTCTGGTGTAGCGGGAGATAGCTGCCAGATGGATCTTGATGGAGGCATGTGCCAGCCCTGCCTTGGCCAGCGATAGCAAGTACGGCAGCACTTGAGGGGCCGTAATCCGCAGAGGGTTAATCTTCTGTGCACGGCACCAGACAGAGAACCTCTTCCATTTGTGTCCATAGCACTTGAGAGTCGAGGACGCCCTGGCCTTTCCAAGTACTTCCTTGCAGTCCGCCGGGATATCGTACCCTCCAAACTCTAGTGCTGCAGGAGCCAGGCCTATAGGTTCAGCGATCCTGGGTCGTGATGGAGGATGGCGCCTCCCTCCCTGGCGAGAAGATCCGTGTCCGTCGGTAGTTTGACCGGAGGGGACGCTGACATGTCCAGAAGGTCCAGGAACCAGATCTGCCTCATCCACGCCGGTGCGACGAGGATCATCCTGCACCGGGACCGTCTGAGTTGACTGATGAGTTGCAGCAGCAACGGGGGGAATGCATACAGGAACAGGCCGTCCCAGGGGAATGAGAAGGCATCGCCCATGCTCCCCGGCTGGGGAAACCTGCTTGCAAAACTTTGGCACTTGGCGTTCGTCGCCGTCGCGAATAGGTCGATCTGGGGATTACGCCATCGTCGGAATAGGAGATCTACTTAATCCTGCCGAAGTTCCCACTCGTTGAACGAGCGCAGCTCCCTGCTGAGCGAGTCGGCTATGGTGTTCTTTATTCCTGCCAGATGGAAGGGTACCAGGAACATCCCTTGGGCAATGGCCCAGTGCCACAGAACCTGCGCTTCCTTGGATAGGGCTGGGGATCTGGTGCCCCTCTGCTTCCTGATGTAGAACATCTTGGTGGTGTTGTTGGTGAAGACCCTTACCACCTTGCCCTTGAGGGACAGAAGGAACAACCTGAGGGCCCAGAACACGGCTCGGAGCTCCAGGACATTGATGTGTAGTGACATCTCCTCCGGGAGCCAAAGGCCTCTTGCGTGGAGATCTCTGGTGTGCGCTCCCCATCCTTCAAGGAAGGCGTCAGTCGTCACCGTTTCCTGATGTGCCGGGGTCTGGAAGTCCATGCCCGCCGCTAGATGCACGCGGGTGCCCCACCACCAGATTGCTTGGCGGAAAGTCTTGTTGAGTGAGATCCTGTCTTCGAAGATGCGTGTCGCTTGTATCCAACGGGCGTCGAGGAACTCCTGCAGTGGTCGCATCCGCAACCTGCATAGGCGCACGAGGTAGATGCACGAGGACATCATGCCGAGTAGTGACTTGATGGACCTCACCCTGGCCACGTCTATGGTCAACAGCTATTGTACCTTGCCCAGGATGGCCTTCGTCCTTTCCTCCGACGGCAAAGCCAATCGCGTCACTATGTCGAGTCTGGCTCCCAGGAACAGGGTGTCTTGTGACGGTACCAAATGGGATTTCGCAAAATTGATCGAGAATCCCAGATCCGTAAGCAGTTGGACGGTCCTCGCTGTGTGATCAACGGCGAGTTCCCTTGACTTTGCTCGGATAAGCCAATCGTCCAGGTAGGGGTAAAGGTGGATCCCCTGTAGGCGCAGCCGTGCTGCCACTGGTGCCAGGCACTTGGTGAAGACCCTGGGCGCAGATTTCAATCCGAAGGGAAGAGCCTTGAACTGATAGTGTCGCCCTTGGACCACGAATCGAAGAAACTTTCGATGTCCTCTGAGAATGGGGATGTAGAAGTAGGCATCTTCCAAGTCCAGCGACGATAGGAAGTCGCCTTCCTCCAGCTGTCCCAGCACGTGCTGCAGGGTGACCATCCGGAATTTCTGGGACTTGATGTATTTTTTTAGACGACGAAGGTCCAGGATGGGTCGCCAACCGCCGGTCTTCTTTCGGACGAGGAAGTACCGCGAGTACACTCTGGAGCCCCTCAGCCTCTTCGGGACGAGTTATATCACGCCCTTTTTCAGCATTGCTCGTACCTCCAGAAGTAGCTGTGGGACGTGGTTTTCCTTCCTGGCCACAGGTGGTAGACGGGGACACTTTCTTTGGAATTTCACAGTGAGCCCATGGGCCAGCACGTCCAGCAACCAACGATCGGTGGAGATGGACTCCCACACGCTGATGACTCTTGCCAGCCGGGCTCCCATCGGGGTGCTTCGGTGGGGGCCCGACGCCGCGGCTGGCCGAGGCCTTGTCGACAACAACGTCCTCCAGCCTTGCTGCGGCCTCCGTAGGCCTCTTGAGACGATGAACGGGCCGCTTGGCGGTACGACGAGGAACCGCCACCAAATCCTTTGGAGGCACCTTGGGACTTGCCTCCGGAGGTCCGAAAGGGCGGCCGTCGTTGGTGGAGAGAACCCAAGGACCGGGGCGTCTCGGTTTTCGCCTTGATGCCCTGCAGTGACTAGTCCACTGCCTTGCCAAACAGGTTGTTCCCGTCGAAGGGCATGTCCAGTACCCTGGTCTGCACGTCCTGACGGAAGTCGGTGGCCTTAAGCCAACCGCGCCGGTGCAGGCAAACGCTGTTGCCCATCTGGGGTGAAAGCCGGTGTCGACGATGTCCGTGGCCACTGTGATGGCATGGTCCGAAGCCACCCCGCTTCCTGCAGGATTTCAAGGGCTTCCACCCTATTGTCGTCTGGGAGGAAGTCCAGGAGGGCAGCGATCTTGAACAACAGCTCCCTGTCGTAGCGCGCCGCGATCGTGAGGACGTTGGCCGCTTTGATGGTCGTCGCCGCCGACGAGATGACTCATCGCCCCATGGCATCCAGCTTCTTCCCCTCGCCGTCCGGTGGGTAATTGGAAGTTGATCCCTTCGAACCTGCCGATTTCTTCTTGGCCGCTATGGAGACCATCGAATCCAGGGATGGCTGAGCTCTGAGGCACATCGGGTCAGAATCTGGGACCCGGTACTTCTTATACCGGTCCCTCTTCGTAGGATCTGTGGACGGGTTCTTGAGTAGCGACAGTCCTTCGTCCCAGATGTCGTCTAGTAACGGTACTGAAAGGACAGTCTTTCTCTTGGCCTCCTGTCGCTGCTAGAGGAAACCCTCCTTCTTCTGATCTTTGGGACAAAGTTGGAAGAGCTCCGAAGCCCTGGCGATCATGGCGTGGAAAGAGCCAATTTCGTCGGGAGGGGAGGCCCGGGCAGGAGGTGATGGGAGATCCGTCCCGTCGTCACCACCATCATCGTCAGTCCCCATAATCGCCGTCTCTGTTCCCGTCTCATCCCTCGGTGGAGGGGAAGGAGGTGAAGGCTGGAAAGGAGGGGGAGGATGGGTTTGCATCCGCTTGTTCGGTGGCCTTCCCGACAGTCCAGGCACCGCTGGGGTTAAGGGCAACCTTGTCCTTATCTCCGTACACAGGGCCTGGATAGCCATCAGGATTGCTCCTGAGTTGTCCTGTGGCATAGGCACCGGTTGCGATGGGAGCGACGGCTGGGGAGTAGGGTCCTCCGTCTCCTCCACGATCCGTGGCTCGTCGGCTCCACCGTCGCTTTCTACGTCCACCTCGTCGAAATCCCTCCCATAGGACCGGACTTCCTCGAACTTCTTGTCCAGGATCTTTGCGACGCCAGCCAGCTCATCTTCAGATGTGGTATCTGTGTCCATTATGGCTACCATGCCCCCCCTCTTTCTCCACCCGGGGTTTCATGGGGGTCTTATCGATAGGCTGAAAAGAGGATTCCCTCCGGGGTGGCAGGGAAACTCTACGCCTGGAAGTTCTCTCCACTGGGGTAGTCTCCACAGGCTTCGCCAGGGCCGCCACGACTCCTTCGATCGAGGCCTTAGCTGGGTGAATCAGAGCCTTCGCGACTTTGGGCACGCCTGAGGCCTTCACCTTGGGGGTAGGGTCGCTGCCTCGCTCCCCCTCGGCTCTGCCGTCGGGATCGACCGGGGCTTCTCCCGAAGCTTACCCGGGTTCGCCGACTTCCTCTTCACCGAGCCATAGCGTTAGTTCGTGGTTGATTGCATCGGTGACATCGCGCCCTGCCTGGCAGCCAAGGAGCCCGAACCATATAAACGAGTAAGTAATATAGAGCAGTGCGGTTTGAGTAAAGAACCTTGCCATTTTGGATGTTGGATCACGTGGCTTACGCACGTAAGGCCTTTCATTCAGGAAGAGAAATGACGGTCATCGTACATGAGGCAGTCTGGGTATGTGGAATGCTTGGACGTCGTGCAAGGATGTTACAGAAGTGTTTCCTGTTTATGGGGACAGTGGCTCGAAAGGGAATTGGATGACATTGTGGAAAAGTAAGTGTACTGCAAGTTTCTTTTTTGATCGATCAGCGCTGCGATCTGTTGGCTTCCTGTCAAGTGTCCCATTACAATGCATTCATAGGAAACGATGTCGACGGTTGGTGTGATCTTCGCGCATTTGATTTGAGCGCTCACATATAACCTGCGGAATGCATTCGGGGATTTCTATGTTCCACTGTTGCATCATCAATGCTGTGGGATGCAGCATTTTAAGCTACTTGTCTCCTTATGCCGTCTTTTTATGGTAACAAGCCTTTGAACACATTAAGTCTTTTGGGTAAAACTGAATCCACGCTTTCGTGGTATCCCTCCAAGGTGGTTGGTCATCATTGCTATTGTCTTTTCTGATTGGAGTTCTTAAGTTAAATGGGAGCTGCAGTAAATCTAGTAACTGGAATGAAGCAGTTGCGACATGTGGAGATTGGCACATTTCACAAGCGGAGGCACACAATGCTCATCTCATCTGTCCTCCAATACCTTCAATAACATCGGGATGGATGTGAATTGTATACAGATTTTGCTACGTAACACTTTCAAAGGCATTAACTAATGCTCAGGATAGCTCAAACCACTGATTGGAGGTGAATGGTTGATGCCTATGCGGGGATGTGCTGTGGAACTACCTGTGCCTAATGTGCAGCTCTGAATGTGCAGCTCTGAAGGAATAAAATGATATGACTCTCAATCTTACCGTGTATATTTTGAACCAACCTCGAATTTTAGCAAGAGGGTTTGCGAAAGGCTGTTGGTGAGAGTCATTCATGATGTACATTGATGGCTCTTAATGAGCCAATGACATACCATCTGAGACAGGGTTGGCTGTTGGCAGGCTTGAAGATTTATGCTTGCTTGGAGTTAGTCCAATTTTGGGTCTTTGAATTCCGGACTCATCAACCATATGGGAGAAGGATAATTGCGGTGTTCTGGTTGGTGGTAGCCGGGGGGATCTGTGTCACACACATTGCAATTGAACTAGTGTTGCCTGGAGCTGTGACATTGGTACAATCCTTTGATTTCCTGGAATGCTGTAATAATCTTTGGTATGAGTTATGGTAAATCTATTGCGTCTATAGTGTCACATTCTGCTGATTTGATCAACAATTGGAAGCTTTAGAGGTAGTGTCTATTGACACTTAGACATAGAGTTCAAAGAATGTTGTGCTCACCTTTTACGCAACGTAGTGTTATATTGCATGTGAAATGGGGGATTGTTTAAAGTGGCTTGGATCTTGTAGACAGTTTGTTCTGACTAGTACATTTGGTTTGATACTACTGAGGAAAGGGATTCTGTTGTGGGTCTTATAGTATTTTTTTTTATCGTAAAATTTAGTTTATTACAAACTTTTTATTACAAAAATTACAGAAAAGTCATCCAAAAAGGAAAAGAAAATTCCTCTATTTCTGTGCCCCCCCTATCACCACTCATTTTCTACTTCTTAATATCAACTTTCCCACCATTTTTTTCACACATGATGGTATCTACAAAATTTATGACTGAGCATGACATGTGCACTGAACTCCCGCTTAATATTCGGAACCACAAATCATCCATATCCATGTTTTTAGGAGCAAACTGTCCCAAATGCAGAGTTCTCAAATCTTTAAGCATATGACATTCTGTAATTAAATGCCTTATCGATTTGATTTCAGACCCACAGTATCTGCATGCATTGTCCTTCGTGGTCTGACCATGCCTCATATAGTAGCATTTCTTTTGTTTTGATGGCATTCAATCGCAGGCGAAGAAAACCGTCACGATGTCGTGACGGAAATTGCAACAAGTACCTCGGCATTGCATTCAGTTTATTCTTGGTGGGACTAAGTTTTAGGGCAGTTAGCAAGCCTTCAAATGTTGAAAAGGTTTGAATCCACGCCCATTCTTGCAGTTTTCTTTTTGCAACTTGTGGTTGACCCATCAGCATCTCACAATTTATTTCAGCGGCGTGCATAATTGCCTTTAGATCTTTTGCCCATATCGAAAGTATTCCCACATAAGGTTGGCTACAAGTCGGTGCGAGTATTTCATACGCCGGTTCTGGATTTGGGATTATCATTTTTCTTAGCAAAGCTAATGACTTCCAAATCACAGTTACATAGAGTGCATCTAATGCCAACTCATGTCTGATGACTGTGATCAATACATATTTTGGCAGTTTTAATACTCGCTTCCAAAATAGCCCTTCCAATTTTGCCCAAATTCTGTAATCTACGTTCCACCCTGCTTCAGCACCAAAGGTGATGGGCGGTATTACCTTTTGTAGGTAAAACGTCTGCACTGATGTTAATGTGAATTTTCCATATAGATTATGGATTCGTGCACCTTGTATTGCTAAGATTTTGGTTCGATTCACAATGTCTTGTACCCAACTCCATTCGCGTATCGATTTGCTGACCATGACGCCCAAGTATATAATTTCCGCTATTTTGGCAATGGGCATGTTTTCAATCCTCCAACGAAAGTTTTTATTTTTGACGCCTTTTACTGATCCAATTTGCATGATTTTTGTTTTGCTGACATTTATTTTTAACTCATTATAGTTCATATAAAGTTGGAGATTTGTCAGTAGTCGTTGGAGTCCAATCTGTGTTTTGTCCATCAAAACTAGGTCGTCAGCATACGTTATACAATTGATTTGTTGCCCATTTATCTTGGGAGGAAAACATTTCACATTACTCAGTGCAGCAGGTACATCGGCAATGAACAATTTGAACAAGCATGCAGCAATTGGGCAGCCTTGTTTTACGCCCTTTTTCGTCATCATTGATTCAGATAGTTGACCTTTTTCGTTTATTCTTATTTGAATTGTTGTCATTGTATGTAGGGCTTTTATAGGTTGTAAGAGACCTTCCAGACAATCCCAATTTTTTAATTTCTGCCACAGCATTTCTCTATTGATTGTATCAAATGCTTGATGCATGTCAATGTATGCTATAGAGAGCTTTTTTTTTTTTCTATGGCGTCCAGTTTTAGAATGTTTATCAATGTCAGATTTATTTCGGTCCCTACACCCTTAGTGAAACCAGTTTGGCGACAATCGGTAATTTTTTTCTTGTTTGCCCATGCTGTTAGTTTCCATTGTAGGAAATTTTGCGAAAATCTTTCCAATTGTATCAAATAGGGCAATCGGGCGATAGTTTGCTGGATCAGCCCGATTGCCCTTCTTAAAAATTTGAACTATTATGGCCGTTGTCCAAGAATGCAGTATTCTCTTAAGCTCTGCAATTCTTGCGAATAGATTTGCAATGAAAATTGACCGTTCATATTTGTTTAGTTTTAACATCACATTGGTGATGCCCTGCCGCACGTGAGTTTTTAAACTTTACAATTACGGCACATATATCTTCAACTGTCTCATTGCAATTCCAACGCGCCACTGCTGCTTCTTCTCAGAAGATAATGCAAGATCCGTCCCTATACCAGAACACTTTGTTATAATGTTTTTTCCAAACACTTTCAGCAACACCGTTGGCCATCGTGTCAGCTTGATTTCGAGTGCATTTATTCATAATACGCCAAATTTCTCTGCAATTGTTTGATTTGATAAGGTTCGGCATAGTTTCACCTTGTTCTTGATCACGCAAGAAGGCAAACGCTTTAACCCAATTACGATACTTCTGCTTCCGTTGTTTGATCAAAATCAGGACCTCTGGTCCACCTTGCATTTTCAGTTTGCGTATTTCTTTATGAGCCTTCTTTCTTTACTCTTTTACTTTTGTGCTCCATTCATGAGTATATATTTTAGTTGTCTTTTTTTCAGTAAAGATCTTTCATCTTGATGAGGAAGTAATGCAAGATAATTTAACGAGTCTCCATGAGATTTGGGTAGATGTTGGAAGTTCTTGGTCAGTAATGTTATTTGATTGTTACTTATTCTTAACCTGTTCTTCCCATTCGTCACCTCTAGATTTTGGTCCATTGTGATGATATTTGTTTTCATGGGCAAGAGCAAGTCTAAAACTAGGACATTATGGTCGCTATTTATGGTCTGGATTAGTCTCAGTCTCACAATTTTATGCCAAGAATGTTTCGACAACCAGATATAATCCAAAATGTTCTCATAGCTCATGTTGTGCCAGGTCGAATAGGGCGGTATATCGCCCTCTACCTGCCCATTTACCATTAAACAATCCTATGCCTCCATTTCGGTTTCCCATTTGGCACTTCTTGATTTCATAATTTGCCCTTCCTTCCTGGTTTCTTCAGTTCTTTCTCCATTTGTATTGAACCAAGTAGTATTCATATCTCCGCATATGATTATAGTCAAATCGTGAAGGTCTTCTAAGTATTTGTCTATAATCGTTGTCACATAAGTCACAAATTTGTCTGATGTTATCTTGTCCGAATTCCAATAGACATTAATTAATAGTAAAAACTGCCTTTTAGCTGTTTTCGTAGCGTCATGTCGCATCAATGTGCTTTGCACAAATAAGTTTGGATTCTCAACTTCGAGCATTTCCCAATGTGTCCCAATTTTTACCATCGTTATTAGTCCTGAAAATGGGCGACCTTGGGCGTTTTTCCCTGCGGGATTTAGTAAGGTGACATACCCATCTTTGACCGGCGTGCTCCTAAGCCATGTTTCTTGTAAACATATTACCAGATTATTGCTCAGGTCAACAGGGAAGTCCTCGTATAAATGATGAAATCCTCGAGTGTTCCATGATACCAGAGTAGAGGATGATTCACCCAGGGTCTGTGTTTGCTAGTGGTTTCTCTCATCAGTCTTCCCTTGTCCAAGTTTTTTTTGCTGGATTGGCACTGAGGTCAAATGTTGTCTTATCTCGTCCCTGCGCTGCTCATTAGTGAGCTCGTTCTGACTCTTCTCACTTTTTTTGCGTTGATTTGAATGTGTGCCATGTAGCACTTCAGACACCTCAAAACCAAGCAGCAGCAGATCTTCTTTTGCAGACAATATGATCCTGTGTACAGCCTGAGATTTTATATGCAGTTATACTTGGTCAGCTTGTTCTTCAGAGATGTATTCAACAATCGAAATGTCATAGGAGGACACAGTTCTTAAAGCCGGTACTGAGTGCAAAAGTCGCATTTTATGTTTCCTCTATTTAAATTAACATCATTTTCATCCTCGAAGATGTTAGCGACCAAGATTTTCGAAGTCGAGGATTTGGGATCTTCCCTGAGATGTTTTTGTGCAACTTGACTTTGCTCCTTTTGGCGCTGTGCTGCAGTTAGTTTGGGGTTCAATTTCACGGGCTTTTTACAATTCCGTCTTTGATCGACGGATTGTTGAATTTCATTGACATCTCTTTGTTTCTGTGTCAGTGTGGCCTTTCCTTTCCTTAATCCACTTAGTCTATGCCGCTCCTTCAGGATGCCGTCATTGTTGGAATTTAAACCAGAATTTGTAATTACAGTCCATGGATTTGGATTGATCACCTCAGCCTTATTTGGCTGCATGTCCAGATCATCAGGACAAGTTGCACTCTCTTCTCGCCCATCAATGGAATTTTCTTCCTCGTAATCTTCGGAGTAAGTAGAGAGGTTGCACAAATCTTCAGACGACGTCACTGACTGGATTGACTCTACTTCCGAGTCTAATCTTAATCTTTTTTTAGGGTTCGATGTCACCAAGGTTACTTTTCTGACCTCTACAGTTTTCAGCACATCCAAGTTATGTGCTTTCACTGTCTCCTCCTTTTTTTCACTTTCGAATAAACTTGGTTTCTTTCGAGTAGTTAGATTTTGTATAAACTTTCTAGAATTGCTAGTCGTTTTATTTGCAGCACAATTTTTCTTTTTCTCCTTTTATTTTTGGGTTGATTAACACCTGTCTCTTGCGTTTTTTGCTTTGAGTTTGTGGTCATCAGCGTTTTAGCAGCTCCGCTAAATATGCTGAAGGACATTTTTGTTGATGAGCAGTGTACAATGACAGGAGATTGTTGCGAAGGGGCTTTTTCTGCCACCTCGTTGTTGGGCTTTTTTTCGACCTTTTCGGCAATTACTACCGGTCTAGTTTCCTGCTCGCTAGTTTCTCCTTGCGTATCTTCTGTCGCATGTGGAATCGCACCCTGAATGACCAATGACACATTTGGCCTCAAGGGTAGTAAGGAGTTATTATTTTTTTTAGAAATAGCATCTCTGCTTTCTCGCTCGGTATCAAGGTTAAGAGCTCCAGTTTTCTGCGTATTAATCATGGGAGCTTCGCTAAGCAATTTTTCCTGTGTAGTTCTGTTTTGAGTACTACAGTTAACGTCAGAATCCACAATGGCATTTTGTCCCATGATATTAATCAATTGATTCATGCACTTGGTCAGTGTTTCCATTAGAACTTTCTTTTCCAGAATGTCAGTCGCGGCTAATTCATTCAATCTATTATGCCATAGTGTTGAAATTGCGGCTTCATTAGCCATTCGAACTTCAAGCATTGTGTACAAGCGTTCCATTTTTGTTACCTTTTCATTTAGTTGCCCTATCATTGCCCCATTATTTTGTATCGCTTCATGTAAGTTTTCATAAAGCTTGGTAAATGGAATGAGTGCCAATCATGTTGCTGCTAGCACATTATTATGAATCTGGATAGTGGCTGCTGCCGACAGATTGGATTTACTAGCAGATGACGCCTCTTTTGGAGCAGGTGTGCGATCATTTTCAATGCTCGTGCTACACTGTTCGAAATCCTTTTAGACCTCCAGTCTCTGAGGCCCCTGCAACCGCTGATTAGAATCATTCAAATAGGACTGTGTCTTTGGGGTAGAAAAGTGAGACAGATGCCTTGCTGATAAGGGTTTGTCTTTAATATTGTGAAGGGGCTCGTTGTCTCGGTTAGTCGCTGCTTTAATATTTAGTCCTTGTTCGTGAGGTCGACCAGGCCCCAAATCCTTATTCTGTGGCAACTCCGCATATTGCATTTGGTCTACTTGAGTTGATAGTAAGTTTTGCAGTAGACTCCGTCCTTCCACCATCTGCAACTTTTCAGAAATTGTACCCTGTGATTTTTTCCCAACATTCACAAAGCTCTCAGACAATCTCCTCTTCATTATTTCAAAGTCTGCCTCTAAGGCGCTCAGTGAGCCGGGCTTCCCGCCCAGCCAGATCAAACTCAGTGGGATACACATTATGTTCTTTAATCTGCGCTGTTCCCGTTTTTATGTCCAGTTGTGAGGTAATTTTATACGACTCAGTCATTACATTGGAAATAGAGTTCTTCAATGTTTCAGTGGCGTCTTTCTTTGTGAGCATGATAGTTGTTTTGTTAGTATTTGTTTTTTGCTCCATTTTAGACTGCTTCTCGATAACGGATGGATCTGGGATGACTCTATTTCCAATATTAGCACCATTGATTCTGGCCGCTTTTCTTGTTTCCGGAAAAGTAAATTTTACAAGTCTTGTATCATTATTAATTGTGGGCACTTCCATCTCCAACAATTCGATGTCAGTTAAATCGAATGCAGACTGAAAGGCGGTAATATTTACTTCAATCATGTTCAGGTTATCTTCCATGTTTTTTATCACCAAGCAATTCCGTAGTTCCGTCGTTGTTCGTGGTGAATTCGTAGGCAGCCTTTGCTGTGACAGCAACCTCGCTTGGCGATGCCTCCGCCTCACCCTGTGGGGCGCTAGAGACCGCGTCGGCTGAACCATCGTCACCATGGGTGATGGCACTAAATACAAGTTCTCCGTTAATTTCATGTACCGTGCTTGTATCAACATGTGCTGCCATCGCATCCTGACTTACGGTATGCAGGTGCTTCGTTACAGTGTACACTTGGGAGTAAGGTAGGCTGCTTGATGGTATATGGGGCAAAGTATGTAGGGGAGAGGTACATTGATCAGTATTTTTGGATGGTCTGGATTTTGACCTCCAGTTCTAACGTCCTCATGCTCTTCCGTCCCTCTCCTTGACCAATCATAGCCATCCAATGACTCAGTTAGATTTGCCCCTTCCCCATCTCCTTGAAGTCCCAACATGTTTTGGTTTACAACAGTCATGCAAATGCAAGGATTGTTTTAACTTGGAGCGTGTCTGTGGGCCAAGGTCGGCCATGTAATAAGTCTTACCTCTATGTGCATCTGTGGACTCCTGCCGATACTCCTCTAGATATTAATTTGTTGGCTCAATCCAAGGTCAGTAGTCTGTTGCTAGATCTGTGTGTCCAAGTGTTGTCGCCACTCAGAGCCAAACAGCAGCAAAACAGTTCTAATTAATACAGGATGCACCGCCCTTTACTCCGCGGCTGGGCTTCACGCCGCAAGGGTGATAGTGTCAGCTCTTTCAAGTGGATGTAAGTCAAGTGACTGACCACGTGATCGGCAGAAGGCTCCGCCCCCTCCTGGGAACGAGCGTAATGCAGCACGAGTCCTTCGTGACTCTCAGTGCTCAAATTGTAGCGGCCAACACACGCACGTTGCTTATGGCAAATACAGTTCACTTTCAGGCAGCAGTCCTCGCCGCTCAGCTGATTGTGTCAGCTCTTTCAAGTGGATGGAAGTCAAGTGACTGACCACGTGATCGGCAGAAGGCTCCGCCCCCTCCTGGGAACGAGCGTAATGCAGCACGAGTCCTTTGTGACTCTCAGTGCTGAAATTGTAGTGGCCAACACACGCACATCGCTTATGGCAAATACAGTTCACTTTCAGGCAGCAGTCCTCGCCGCTCAGCTGATTGTGTCAGCTCTTTCAAGTGGATGGAAGTCACGTGACTGACCACGTGATTGGCAGCAGGCTCCGCCCCCTCCTGGGAACAAGCGTAATGCAGCACAAGTCTTTCGTGACTCTCAGTGCTGAAATTGTAGCGGCCAACACGCACGTTGCTTATGGCAAATACAGTTCACTTTCAGGCAGCAGTGGGTCTTTTAGTGTTGTCACGTGAAATATTACAAATTTTTAACTTACTTCATGAATTTGTAGTAAAGGGTTGAATGCTTAGTTGTTTTGTTATTAGGTGTAGAATGGAGAAGGTTGGTTATGGAATTGTATTGTTATTTCCTTACTGTGCTGGTGTGTTTTGACTTCTGAACAAACTTTATAATTAGTTGCTAAGTGTTCAGATCTATGTTTTAGTGGAGGGTTAAAAAAAAAAGAAATTCCAATTGATTATGTTTGAAGATTACCTGGGTGGG
The DNA here is from genome assembly GCF_040938575.1 of Ambystoma mexicanum. Lineage (NCBI taxonomy): Eukaryota > Metazoa > Chordata > Amphibia > Caudata > Ambystomatidae > Ambystoma > Ambystoma mexicanum. Next base: position 1,437,329,691 of record NC_090935.1, read on the forward strand.
GGTGGTGCATGCTACTTGATTATGGCTGGAAGTGGATATACATGTGATTTGGGCCGAAGTATTATTAGGAGATTGTTGATGGGATACGTAGTGAGTTCTGTTAGCTGTCTTATGGATAGGGTTTTGTTTCTTTTTGTCTTCATTGCTGAATTTCTTTCAAAGGGAGAAATGTAATGATTGTATATAAGTTGGGCATAGGTTCTGGGGGTTGTGGTCTAGCGATAGTGTTTTTTTCTTTTGCCTTTGTCAGTCTGTCCGGGCTCCAGACCATTTTCAAGATGACTTGGTTGATGTTTTTTTTGTTCTGTTTGTGGGTTTGTTGGGTGGGGGGCTATTTTATCTAATCTACACATTTTACCAGTGGATATGGGAATGGCTTTGCTTTACGTGATTGGACCATTGTATGTTAGCAATATCTACTTATATGAACCGTTGAATTGCTGATGACGGGGACATTAAGTTTTGTTACATGGAATATTAAGGGGATGAACTGTCCTAAGAAGGGGAAACATATAATGATAAAGTTGAAGAGAGAAAAGGCAGATATAATCTTTTTGCAGGAAACTCATTTGACTGAACAGACTGGAAACATTTCGTACACCGTCCTTTCATCGTGGGATGAAACAACGATGGGTTTTTCTCTTGATATTTCAACGCGAAAACTCATCATTGTTTGTAGGGGTGTTAAAATAAATATACAGATGGGGTGTCGGTGTTCGGGGATAGTTAAATAGTTAAAGGGGTGGGGGGGCTGGGTGGGAAACCCCCCCCCCAAAAAAAGAAAACTATGAGTTTTTGTGTTGAAATATCAACGGAGAAAACCCATCATTGTTTCATCCCGCGATGAAATGACATGGAAACAAACTTTTATGGGGTTTCAGTATATGAAAGTCCTGTTGAACTGTTATTCAAGCAGATCAAGGGGAGTGGGTATATTAGTTCGAAAATCCTTGGGTATGAAAGTTGAGAATGTTGTTATGGGTGATGAAGGACAGTTTATTTTGGTAGATGTTTTATATGAAGGGAAACTTCTGATGTTGGGATCAGTGTATAGCCCTTGTACTAATGGTGTTAGTTTTTTCAAAACGCTAACAGATTGTCTGAAAACAATGAAGGGTGATAAAATTGTTTTGGGTGGTGACTTCAATTGTGTTTTGGATGCTTCTTTGGACAGGTTGTCAAAGTGTAGGTTCTCGGGTTCAGTGCTGAGTAGTGTTTTTAGTGACTTCCTTGAAACATTTGATTTGGTGGACAGTTGGAGGTTACTGCATCCTGCAGATAAAGGAGTTCTCGTTCTGTTCTCCAGCTCATGACTCTTACTCAAGATTGGATTATTTGTTGGTGACAGATGTGATGGTTGATGATATTGTGAGTATAGATATGGGAGAGAGGTGACTATCGGATCACGCATTAGTAAAATTGAAACTTGAACGGAGAATAGGTCAGTTGGGTATGGATAAGTGGAGATTCAAAACGTTCATTCTAAAGGTTGAGAAAGTTTGTGAAGAAATAAGTGTTTTTATTGATCATTTCTTTATGGATAATATGTATTCCGCGGATAATCTAGTGGTCTGGGATGCTTTCAAAGCTACCATTCGGGGAGTGTTGATTAATTGGACATCCAGAAAAAGAAAAGAGGGGGAAAAACAGATAAGTGATCTTGAATTAAAATTGAAGACTATACAACAAAAATATACACTGTCTGGTAAAAATAGGGATAGGTTAAAAATGGATGAGGCTAGGGGCGAACTGAAAAAAAGGCTTTGGGTGAACAAATTGAGAAAGGCATGTATTGTATGAGGCAGACGTTTTGGGACGAAGGGGATAAGAGTGGTCGTTTATTGGCTAATAAGCTGAAGAGTTTAACTAAAAGGGTGTTTATTCATAAGATTTTAGATGATGCTGGAAATATAAAGGTTAAACGTAGGGATATTTGTGACTGCTTTCAGGCTTTTTAATGCGTCCTTTTTTGCAGTCTGATGAAATGATGCTGAGTGATTTTTTTGCAAAAATAGATATGCCATTCTATCTGTAGAAGGGAGAGAGGCCCTTGATGCTCCAATTAGTGAAAATGAGGTAACTGGGGCTATTTGTGAACTTAAAATGGGTAAGTCTCCTGGTCTAGACGGGTTACCAATTGAGTTTTATAAAACCTTCAGTTCGGCCTTGGTCCCAAGATTGTGTGTACTTTATAATCAATTTCTTTCAGAAGGGAAGTTATGTCCTTCTATGCGGGAGGCGGTTATTACACTAATTCCAAAGGAAGGAAAAGATTCTGCTAAATGCGGTAATTATAGACCTATCTCTCACTTAAATGTAGATATGAACATTTTTACACAGAAGTATATAGGGGAATCGATAGATTATTCACAGGTCGGTTTTATGGAGAATAGGTATGGATATGATAATATTAGAACCTTATTGAATATAATTGGCTTATCGAATACAGAAGTGGATGAAATTTTGATTGTTTATTTTGATGCTGAGAAAGCGTTTGATTGTGTCAATTGGTCTTTTTTAAATTACACGTTAATTAGAATGGGGTTTGGCCCACAATTTCTGAACATGATAGGTGCCTTGCAATATGACATCTCGGCTAGAATCTGGGTAAACGAGGTGATGTCCATGTCCTTTAAATTGTTTAGGGTAACTAGACAAGATTGTCCACTTTCTCCCTTTTTGTTTAATTTAGCACTTGAGCCGTTGTCATATATTAGGCAAGAGAGGGATATTCGTGGATGGAAATTGAAAGATGGTGAGATAAAGGGACTAGCGTACGCTGATGATTTAACAATGGTGTTGTCAAATCCGATTGAAGGTGGGTCACTGCTTCGAAGTATGTTACAGAAGGTGGGATGGTTGTCAGGTTATAAAGTAAATTGGGGAAAGACGGTGGCCTTTCCGTTGAAGATGGACCCGATTAGTAGAAGATTGTTGGATTGGGATTGTCAGTGGGCGGAAGTGTCGGTAAAGTATTTGGGTGTGTATTTGGTTCGGGATATAAGAAGGACAGTGGATTTTAATGTAGACAAATTAAAATAATCTTTATTGAAGGATATATGTAGATGGGATAGATTGACTTTAAATCTGTGGGCTAAAATAAATGCAGTTAAAATGGTGCTACTTCCGAAAGCGTTGTATTACATTCAATCTCTTCCTCTGAAGTTTACTAAAAAGGTGTTGAAACGTATTGATAAGATTTTTATGGATTTTTTATGGGGTGTGAAAACAGCCAAAGATCCCAAGGTTTATTTTGGTGTGTACTGTTAGAAATTGAGGTTTCAGTTACCCAATATTGGAGAATTACTACAAGGGGTTTCTTATAAAGAAAGCTTCCCATTATTTTAGAGATGATGGGTGCCCTGATCCATTTTGGCTTCGGATGGAAAAAGAGAAGCTGAACCCATTTCCTATGGATTGTTTATATTCATATGGAAAGCTTCTGAAACCCAGATTTAAAATGGCGGCATTAGAGGCTACAAAGGCTGCTTTGGTTTCGTTGATTCAGGGATGTGGTCAAGCATAATTTTTTTACAATAATGCTTCCATTTGGTCAAACCCGGGTTTGCAGATTGAGAATCAAATGTTGTACTGGGTTAATAAAGGAATCCTGAAAATTGAGGATGTGTGGAGAGGTGATCGGATGGTGGCTTTTGAAGACTTAGTATGTCAAAATGGATTGGGTAATAACGAGATTAATAGGTGTTTGTGTCCCTGAAGCAATTATTGTCAGAAAGGTATGTAATGATACATGAACTGTTGGGTGATTGTCCACAGGTATGTGTGTTGTATGGTGCTGCTACAATTGTAGTCTCTATGTATACTAAATTGATGCCCATTCAAGAATGTATGCGGGTCTTTTGGGAGACTTTACGTATGAAATGGGTGTGAATGAGTTGGGTCAGGATTTATCGGAAAAGGAATGGGATAGAGCTTGGAGGGTAACGGTGAGAGATAAAATGGATTTGAATTTGAGATATACTAATCAAAGAATCTTGGGACGTATTTATTGGACCCCAGTTAGAATGCAGGAGAGGGGTTCGATGGATTCAGATTTATGTTGAGGATGTACTCGTTCGAGGGGAACTTATTTACATATGATGTGGGAATTTGAACGAGTGCTTACCTTTTGGAAGGATGTTTTTGATCAGGTACATTTGGTGTTGGGAAGTCCATTTCCTCAAACATTTCTGTCTGCGATTTTCCTCTTGAATGAAAGTAGGGGTTTGGAGATTTGTGGTGGTGCTGATTGGATTAATAGGGCACTAATGATGGCAGTAAAAGATATTATGAAAGTATGGAAGTCACGAAAAAAGCCACATGTTGAGGGTTAGTTGGTGGATTTGCGCTTGTTGTCAAGATATGAAAGGTCTCGTGCTTATCAGTTACATCGGGAGACTGAATACTGTGAGAGTTGGGATTCCTTTAATGATTTATTTGGGTAAGATGTAGATTAATTTAGATTGGCAATTATGGGGTTGGGGTGGAAGTTGATGTAGTGTTTTTGTGTGTATGTGGATGTAGTCTGTTGAGTTTAGTATCGAAATTAGAACAGGGGGTGGGGTTTTTGGAAAAGGTTGATTTCTAATGGGATTATTGATATTTGTATATTTGAGATTTTGCTAGAAAGTTGTCCATGTTTTGTGATTCTCACCATTGTATTTATTGATGTGTTTGATTTAAAATTAAATAAAGATGATAAAAAAAAAATTCAAAAAATACAAGTGTGCCAGGCAGAAGTCCACATTGAGGCTATTATACAAGCCTTCCTCTTCTTTTCGTTAGGTATTTTTCCACAGTGGTAGGGCCAGTTAAAAGTATTTAGGATTCGGACAGAGGACTTTTTGTTTGGACTTGACTTGACGTGCACCCTTAATTTTACTTTTAGTAATTAGGGAACTTCCCTCATAGCTATGAGGAAAGTTAAGAGTTTTCTTTTAATTTAAATAAAACCCTTGTTGAACATATCACTAAGTTGTCCGACGACTCCTGGTTCACCACAATACCCAGACTCCCCAGGCAACGGACCTGCTACTAGACCCACCTCTGAGGAGGCTGGAGTTCAGCGATGGCATGCAGGCCACGCCAGTAATCACTGTACTGGTTGCCAAAGGAACTAAACCCCCCCCCCCCCGCATATAAACCATGCACACCAGCGTGCAAGCACTGCCATTGGTGCCCTAAATTGACCACGGACACACTAGAAAGGGCCTGTTAGCTGCCCGCTTGGTAGGGATCCCAGAGGCTTAATAGGATAAGAGAAACCCTTTCTTTAGAAATACCCTTAAAATCAAACTGTCTAATCATTTAAATAAAACATTTACAGAACACAGAGCTAATGTGAAATGTACGTATCTGCTGAAAGAGCAACAAAGAAAGAGGATCATTCCCACCCTTTTGATTTACAGTCATGTGACATGAATTCCTCTGCGAATTTGGTCTTGATAATATGTCTTGCATTTTATACATGCCTGACCCGATACAATTTAGTGATGGTATGATTGGTTTCTTTTCTCGAGGTTTGGAACCCAAGTCTTCTTGAGTGGATGGCATGATAAGTCTGCTGGTCCTGGTTGCAAGTTAAACTGTTGTCTGCTTTGATCTGATATGTTCCATTGGGCTTTGGCATCAATGATTCCTTCTGGAAGTAGATCGTTGGAGTGGCAGGTAGCGCCTGGGTTTTGGTTGATGCAAAGAAACAGGAGTCAGGACAAGGCATGAGGTTATAGCCAGCTCTGCCAAGGGCCTGGGTTATGATTGTTTATTGGTTGCAATGTACGGTGTGAATTCAAAGAAAACCTACTGAGGCGACAAGATGTCTCTGGGAAATGTACTTTATTGTTGAATTGTGCTTTGCTGATGAAAATGTACAATAAAGGAGATATAGCACAATTCGAGCTTCTGGGTCTTGCCATAGAATCTATCTTTGTGTTGACATCTTTTGTGTTTTAGTACTTAATCCAAGCAATGGGTCAGATCTTCAACTTTTGAGGCGTACTGGGGTTGGAATGAGCCAATGACCATAAATGGCCACATTTCTATCCCACACACCCATTCATATAAACAATGTCTGGCCACCATCTCAGCATTCAATTTACATGGGGTTCCTAATAAAACTACCAGGCCATAGCAAGACATATCCCACTAGAATCACAAAGAGTTTGCCGCAAATATCTATATCAAAATTTCATTGATTGCAGGGAGATTTAAGGGGTGTCTTAATCATACTTAAACCTCCCTGAATGCCTTTAAATCTGGGAACGTGTTATGGAGAAGGTTTCTCGTAGGTAATTAGTTGCATGACATTTGAGTGTCATTTGAGTAACAGACCGGGTAGAAGTTTGATGTAAATGAAACATGGTAGAAACTGTGACCCTTCAGTCATTTAATGCCACTTGAATGACAAAGAATAAAACTGCGTAATGAATGTGTGGTATACTTTGAAAAATACCTGGGTATGTCTACATGTGAATTGTGTATATACACAATCTCAGAAACGTCTTGGAAATGTTTCCTGTAACATAAATCGACATTAATTCTAAGAATATGATAATTGGCAAGCCTGTCCTACATAACTAAAATTATTTTCTATTATTATAATTTGTAGAAAAAGAATGAATTGAAAAAATACAATATTTCTAAATGTGGTATGAAACAAGAACTAACCATTTTGACATGACAAGATTTTTAAATATGATATATAATATCACTTAATCTTAATATAGGTCATGGTACTTTACCGGTCGAATCAGCGCCTCTGGTCTTTCTGGGGGGAAGCATGGAGAGGCCATCTTGAGTTTGGGATTTGATAGGCAATGTTCTATTCGGGGTGATATGGGTGCCATTGATGATTTACTACGCACTGGAATCTTAAAGGAGTAACAGACAATTACAGGCACATATTAGAATACAGAGGAAAGGAACGAAGACAAAAACACAATTATTGTATTACAAACATTGAGTCTAGACCTAAAAGCGATGCACATTTTTATTGATTTATTGTTATTGATATTTTATTTGTATCACGCTCGCACACAAGTGTTTCCGAGTGCGAATTATTATTTTGAACTATCTGTGATGGTTATGTGCCATTTTTGAGCCAAAAATACTGCATTTGAGTGTAGATGGGAGAGATGGTTTATGAGGAGGCACGCATTCAACATGCAGGCGTGCATTGGCCGTGTGCCCACCCACTTCATATCCATAGCACTGTTAACACTGATGTGTATTTACACCCATGACCTGCCTAGCCCAACCCAAACCACGCTAATGGGGGACACCTTTAATTTATTTGTTTTCTGAGCCATCTCGGTAGGTGCACCATGCGCTGACCAACCTTTTTTCTCTGTGATCTGCTTGCTGTTGCCACTCATATGTACACGTGACATTGGAAAATGGGGACCATGCGGATCATGTATTATAGACCTGTTACTATGGTCCTTTCCATAATAAGAACAATTCCACAGTACCGTACCTGATTTAGCATGCCAACAATTAGGATGACCAAAGAGTAGAGTTACAATTGTGTTCATAAGGCCTACCTCGTTGGCATGCAATTCGCAAAGTGAGAGGTCATTTTAGCAGACACAGTTAAAAAGATAATTAAATGTTTTTATAAAACAATTCAAACATATAGGGAATGCTCTAGATCGTTCACGTTTTACTATCAATTACCCGCTGTTAGATGGCTGATGTGTTGACGTTTAGCTGTCGTCAAACTCGGGAGTCCCATTGTTCATCTCTGTTGCCAAATAGTGCTCCTGTAAAAATGTGGAGGTTGCTGTTCTGTGTGTGTTGTTTGTGAGAGCGGTCTGTGATGGTTTGGTTTAAACATCCATCATTTATGAGCCGTTTTCCTACTATGTGTTACAGTTGTATACCGGCATATCCATCCAAGACCCTATTTGACCCTAGACGATTGTCTGGTACCCAATACTGAGGCAGTGGAAGGTTAAGTAATGGAGAATTGAATAGTGTATCTTTAGCACATCAGCAGTGACTTAGGCAAATTACCTCATCAAGTTATCCTCAGCTTCAATAAGCTTAGCCTATCTGTGGGCTGAGAAGACCTCTATTTTATAGTGCACAATTATGTCTCATACTCGACCATTCCTTTTAAATTATATTATTGAAAATATGAATCTACTAAGCATCAACATCAATATTATTATCAAATATAGAAAGGTCAAAATCAGAATTAGGATTGCAGAGAGTAGTAAGCTATAAAAAATCTTCTCTTCCCACTTGCTTGAGCCAGACATTGAAAATTAGGATTTAAACACTGATTGAATTCTCACTGCTGCATAATAATTCCTCTCTGACCTTGCATGTTGTCTTCTGCATGTGAGGCCCTCTCTGGCTTTAAAGCAGTTCCCTTGTTATAGGGTGCTTTAAAAAAGAAATTCTTTCAGCTGACATGTAGCTTTATAACATGCACTCTTTCTAAAAGCCCCAATCATTTTCCACAGATGCATAACTGCCAACCTGCAGTCTGACGATGGTCTATAGAGTGGCCTCAGAGAACAGTAACTCGCAAACACAGATTTGACTTCTTTTCCACTGTTCTTGGGCTTTTCTGATCCCTGTGCTTTTCAAACTGAATCCCAATGCTTTAGCGGAATCAGGTGTCACTCTTCCTCCCTGCACTGCCCTCAATCACACCAGATGTACCAGGGTCTTGTGCAGAGAGATGGGATTTTACAACTTCGAGACAAGGCATGGCTTATTCATTTTACTCCATGGATTATGTTTGAAACAGTCATTCGATTAGTCTAAACCATCAGCCTTAGTTGATATTTTCAGATTTCTGTTGGATATCAACAGAATAGTGTAGCCCTACTGAAATTAATGAGTGAAGCATTTGGGAGCCATCTAAATATTGGTCTCCCTAGACCCCAATGAGTTTGTGACTCCTGGATAGGATTGTGGCAATTTTCTCAATTGGTAACCTGATACAGGAAGTTAATATTCTGTTCGGTTTATCTAAATTAAAAAATATGAATGGTAATGAGCAGATGAAGCCTTGACTTATGGAGTGATTGTCTAATCCTGCTGATTTACAGATGTGACATTTCCATAAATAATTGAATTCATCTTGTGTTTAAAATGCCTTATCTTTTACTGAGCGACAAATATGAAATGGATATGTGATTCAGAAATGTGATTTGGTACTTCCACGTACCTTGGGTAACCTCTATTGCATGAATATACAGATTGTGAACTCATTAATCTGAGACAGCGTTTGTCCTTAATAACTTATTGACGTTGTCTCAACATCCTGGGAAGGTCATTAGCCCTTTGGAAACCTGAACAGAGTGTGAACTCCTTTTGGGAGACAACGGACGAATGACATTTTTCCTGTGACAGTGGGTATTGTTAATCATTAATTAACTTGGTACTTATATCCTGTGAATGACTCCAATATCCTTAATATGGTACCACAGAGGCAACCGATTGCCACCAATTCCTCAGTCAGGCATCTGCCATTAGAATAGGTGATCTACAGCAGCAAAATAAATGCCTATCCAATATACCTCTTTCCTCTTCTTTTGATTAACTTTTTCTTTAATATTCCTCTATAGAAAATCCACTGCAAGATTAATGAAAACAGGTATACAGGCTGCGTAATATATGGGACAAGACCCACGATAATTTCTCTAAATAGTAGATTATCACTTATTGCTCTTTACTTTACGCCGTACCCCACGGCAGAACTCAGTGACGTCACACACATCTTTATGTGACTGCGCCAGATATATTAGCTCTACTTCCACTTCTTACCTCTCATACAAACGTGGCAGTATGACACAACTACTTTGTTTACATGCATGACATCATTCACGTTTTAACGTGATGATGTCACACTAATGACGCATATATCTACCGCCATCTTGAGAGCCGGGATTACAGTGCTCAGCTGGATCGGCTCCATTTACTCCGGCTTTCTCGGCTAGAAACCAATAAGTATTCTTACTCATTTCCATCACACAATGTGATGTAGCATCAGGGGATATGGCACCCTTACATTGACAGCAATTTTAATATACACTGAAATCCATTGGTGTTCGGTTGCTCCTTTACAAACTATTCTACAGTAACTAACATATGGTGCCATTTTTATGATGCTGCAGATAAGACGGTGGGCCTATTATTCCCTTGAAATCCAACAACTACCTACTTTCGATCGCAGGACTGCATACTATTTGCCATCTGGGACATTAAGCAGTAAGTCCCTACCTTTTCTTACTACACGCTGTATATATTAGTAGGCAGCACACATTATTTACACAGTGTTCTTTACACAGTATTGTGCTCTTTATTCCCAAGGAAATTCTGAAGACCCTCTTTAATCCATTACAGTTGGAGCCATACTGTTGAGCATTTGTCGACCACCCTCGTACACTACAATAAATTACGAGAATACGGTATGCTTATCCATACCTGTTTTAGAATGTTGTTTATTTATTCACTTAGGCTACAACTGATGTATGAAACCGCTTATTAGGTTAGGCCTCTGGGCACTAGTTGTAATACTTTGGTTATACATGAATTATGGATCTAGCGATGGTATAAGGTTAATAGATGATGAATCTATGGTATTAACTAGCACTGAGGAGTTATAAGGATGAATTATATCTTCCATCATGTTGACACAATGAACATTTTCTTCTTTGCCATTAAGATTTGTTTAAAATCGAATTCTGACACATTTGTTTAAATTTATTTTGCATTTATAGAATACTTTGATCATTGAATGAACTATTACAGCCCCTGATGAAGAGAAATGATCTCGAAACGCATTGGGCATATTCATATGAAAAATAAATAATCTTTGAGAACAAATCTATTCTGAAGTTATACCTAAATCATTGGGTTGGAAGGCCTCTTTTCTTAAATAACATGTACTTGCATACAATATGATCTGATTACTATGTTTACACTGAATTCCCCTTAGGGAATATAAATCTATTGAGCCTTTTCTGGCCATTAATAGTGTGCAGGGGACGGGAGTTCCCAGATTGCAATTATTAGACACCATTTATTGCTTTGGATTTCATTACAAAAATGTATGGTTTTATGTAGGCATTTTGGAATATCCTTTGTGCCACGTGAGTTAAAAACAAATTCTTTAAAAGCCTTGCTTAATTGTACTTCTTTGTGATTATTATGATTTTTGACTAATAGTTTATCATTTAAAACTTTAAACGTGTTTGCTATATTTTGCTATGTGTATGTTTCTCTTTCTAAAATATTTATAAAGGCAGAATAAATATATTTTTCTATACAACATCAATATTATACTGGACTGTATTGAAGTATCAATACCTACCTGTTATCATGGCAAAATCATTTAAACCTTTATAAAGGTATAAAAGTTAAAATCATTGAAGAATTGTTGACTGATCAGTATCAACTATTTTTTGACAGGCGCACTTTAGTGTGTTATTTTCTCCAGTGCCATAAAGCCATAATTATTGTGTTATTAGTAACAAATAAACCACACATTTTCGTGGCTCTTTCAGACCACACTCAATGATGAATATCGCCAATGAGAAACTGGCTTAAGTACTGGAAAATCCCTAGTTTGCCACAACCCTGAACAAATTTAGCAAGAACAATGGGGCTCCGTGCCTGGACGCTCAATGCTAAAACCTAAGGAGATTGTCTAATATCGATCTATGTGATCACTGCGACACGCGCAACTGCGACGCCGAAAATGCCGACGGCAGTTACGGCGTGGCGCAGTGATCATATGGATCACTGTGCCTGCTTCCCCTGGCCTGCATTACCCATTCCAAACCCCCCAGATTTATTGGCGGGAGGTACAAGATATGGATGCCCAGTCTCTCGATTCTCTTCAGCCTTGCTATCTAACTCTTGGCCCTATGATGAAATCCCATGCTGGAGACTGGCCATTGGGACTTGGGTAAACCTTGGGGCTGGGCTCCACAATCTGCTCCCTAAGGAGGTACACAGAGCATCCCTCAGCCTTCCCAGTACATTACCAGCCTTAGGATGAAGCCTGATGTATGGACCCATCCTGCCCCAGAGTCAGCCAACCGAAGAATCTGCCAGACCTATCAAGACCCCAATTACTGAGGTTATCAGCCACTTAGGAGAAAAGGGAGGGGAGTGGTAAAAGTACCAATGCCTAGTTGGTACACAAGAAAAGGAAAAGAGACATGTTTAGGTAACTTTGCTCAGGAAATCTTACTGATCTAGCAGTCATGTGTGAATTTGAGTTAATTACCCTACTAATCCATCCCCAGCCTACCAAACCAGGAGGTGCAATCAGAGCCCACGCTGTGATGCATGGGGGCTGGTTTGACGAGGAGTATAGGGCGGCTAAAGACAACTTGATTGGCTGCACAAAGAATGTTGAGGGTGCAAATCACATGTCTTTGCGTGTTTCCAGAGACCACTACAACAAAAAATTTGCCAACAAAAAGTTAGCTTATTTCAAAGGGAAATGAGAGAGGCCCCTGGAAAATGCCAGGGTAGTGCCGAGTTCTGGAAGCTGGTGATGTCACAGACAGAGCCGTGTGGTACAACAATACAAAGTAAAGACACCTAGCTCGAACATTTTAACAAGAAGACACGGCCACTTGCGAGTTGGGAACTCCCCTTAGACATCCAAAAGGAGTATCTTAGATATGATAGGGCACGTGTATTCATTATACAAGAAATAGAAGATGCAATGAGCTCTCAGAAAGGGGGAATGCTGCAGGCTCAGACAAGATGCCAATTGACATTTTTAAGACAGAACCAGACATCTGAGCTCCTATATTCCTCTGCCTGTTCAATGCTGTGGTGTTTGTAAATCACGTACCCGCATCTTGGACCAAGGCTGAGATCCTGCCCCTGTACGAATATGTTGACCGCAGTGACCCGGAGAATTAATGGCCTATATCTCTGTTAGATGGCTGGCGTGGCTCACCTCCTTCCTTTCAGACTGACCCTCCCAAGTTAATTTGGGCCCTTTCCTTCACCTCACTCTCTACCTGTGGCATCCCTCAGGGCTCTATCCTATCACCTGGCCCACCTCATCTCCTCCTCCTCTCCTCACTTGCAGTGTTATGCAGATGACGCTCAGCTTTCCTTTAAGCTTCCATCCTCTACCTACTCCCCTTTCTCTCTCATACCTGACTGCCTATGCTATTCAGGTGTAGTGCTCTGCTAACAATCTCTGCCTTAATGCCAGTAAGATAGAAATCTTTCTCATTGGGACACCTGCTCCCTGCTTCCCCCACTCTCTGGCCTCCCTCCCTCGGTTCCCTCCCCTTACCCTCCTGTGAGGCTAAACACCCTGGGGTCATATTTGAATCCTATCTCTCCTTTTCTCCATCTTGGACCTTGCTAAGAAGGACAACTTTCAGCTCCACCTTCTCAGAGGCATTCTCCCTTTCCTCACCTTCCTCCAGAAGCTCAATGTCTCCAGAGTCCTGGTTCTCTCTAGGCTGGACTACTGGAACATCCTCTTCCTTAACCTATCTCTTTCTTCCATTTGCCCTTTTCAACTAATCCAGAATAGGGATGCAAGACTTATCCTTGGCCTCAAGCCCAGGGAAAGCATCTCTCCAGCCCTAAAATCTCTTCATTGGCTCTCAGTGACTGCAAGGATCTAATTCAAGACTCTCTGCATCATCCACAAGGGGCCTGGGATCTCTCTACATTCAGCTTTCCTTCCCTAAATACCTTCATGCTAGAGTCCTTTGGTCCTCTAGCTCCAACTCTCTGCAGGTCAGACCCTTCTCCAAGCACAGAGTGGGAAGTAGATCCCTTTCCTCGGCAGGAGCCTCCCTCTGGGATGGCCTTCCTGCCTCCAGACTAGAGCCAAATCTTCATAAATTCTGGAAACTCCTCAAGACTTTCCTTTTCTCCTCCTCTTTCCCTCACCCCCTCCCGTGCTAATGACCCTCTGCCGCTGCGACTGGTGCCTGGTCCCTTACGGGTCTTACAGGGGCCAGGCCCTCTTTGACCAGTCTCCCCTCAGCATCCCTACCAGCACTTGCCCCCGTACTAGTCTGTTTCTGGTCCCCCATCCTCACACTTCTCCCTCTCCTGCTTCCCCTTCAAGGCTCCTCTCAGCACTTGTTCAGCCCCCTGGGGCCCTCACTCCTGCACTATCTCCCCTTCCGTGTTTTCCCGCACCATCCCTGCCTTCTCCCTCCCCACCTTGCACTTTTTTGTCTCTGCACTTGCACGGAAAGAATGTCACAAGGCCTAGTACGACAGTAACTGTTGTTTTCCCTATGTCTCCCGGCCCCCCCTTTTGCTTTGTGGCGCCTGGAAACACTTGTGTATAGGCGCCATACAAATGTACAATAAATACATAAATAGATGCTTCCGGGAAGATCCTTGCAAAGATGGTGTTGAGGCACCTGCAAGCGTGGGCAGAGGATAACAGCATAGTCAGCTACTTTGCAGGCAGGCTTCCAAAAATCAAGCAGTACTCTCGACAGCGGTGTTGCTAGGTCTGGAAAAGATCAGGGGCTAAGCTAATGTCGGGGCTAGCGGGACTCAGGGATAGCTAGAATTTTGGTTGTAGCACCAAACTTCTATCCGGGGCTACAACAAAAAGACCCAGGGCTATACACCCCTCAGCAGCCCCCAGCAACGCCTCTGACTATCGGCCATTGCTTTAGGCTCACATTAATCATACAAAGTGCATAACAGTGAGGAAAGCATGTCTTTATACTGCCTTCATTAATTGGAAGGCGGCTTTCGACGGGGTTCCCAGGAAGGTTCTTTGGAGTGCACTTAAAGACAAAGGTATTCCCAACCAGCTACTCAAAATCATTCAAAGCCTATAGGCAGATAATGTGGCAGTTATACGCCGGAGCCTGTCAGACGGAACAACAGAGCCCTTTAAGGTGCAGAGTTAGGCAAGGTTGCATGCTAGCCCTTACCCCTCTCGTGTATGCTTATTAACAGCATGATCGATGTTCTCAGTCAGTCAAACACAGACACTCCCAGTTTAGACCAAGAGAGGATCCAATTACATTTATTTGCTGATCTTGCGATTTTACTGGCAACAACACTTTGCGGTCTAAAAAATCTACTGTCGACAGCGAGCAATGCAATATTTTGGGGTTGAACATTAACACAAGCAAGACCAAAGCCAGTGTCCTCATACGATTACTTGGGCGTTAGATTTAAGGGAAATGTGATTGGGGCGAGCAATTGCTTAAAGCAAATTTTACTTTGGAAAGATTAAGTGAAGCTATCCTTACGCTTTCACATAGGTATGAAAATAGAGCCTTAAAGCCGGCCATAGAAATCTATAACATGCAGCCGAAAGCGGCAGACGACTACTGTGCAGAGATCTGAGGACATGTGTCAACAAGGGACCTATGCACTACTGAGAATACGTTTCTAAAAAAGCTCCTGCACCTCCCTATGAGTAGTCCCAATGTACCAGTCCACCTAGACACAAATGTACCAGTCCACCTAGACTCAAATGTCCATTTTACTGAAACCTGCCCTATACTGAATACGACTGTGCTCAACCACCGAGTTCCATAGATTCGGAGCAGCACCGCAGGATGGTGGCTCCTACCTACGCTAGTTCAAACAGGTAAAATACATACTCACATCGACTTGTCTACCCCAGCTTTGGCACAACCCTAATGATATTAATGGTAAAACAAAGGCAACAGTCAAGGACATATTTGCACTGCTATCGCAATCCGCAACTTTGACAGGACTATCGACAGGATAGTTTTATTTGTGGTGTAAAACTGAGCTTAGATATGAGGAGTATCTGGACTATGTCACCCCCTCTTTAGCTTGGTCCCTATATATGAGGTTTCGAATGGGCACACCTCCCATAGGTCATTTCACCAAGTTTTGGGGGCCCCTAGAGGAACAGGCTTTGCCCCTTGTGTTGTTTGAGCGAGGAAACTATGGAAAATGTTCTATTCTTCTGTAGTGCCTTTTCTCGACCTCTGGGTCAGATGTTTGAATTCTATGCTTAAATCAAATAACATCTTCAAGCCATGTGATGCTTTGACCCTATGTAGAGGTTCAGATGAAATTAACACAGTATGAACTGTGGCCCATTTCATCCACATCACATGGCGGTGAAGGTGGAAACGTACACAATTACAGCAGATTCCATCAGCAGATATTGTCTAGGCTACAGTGTTATTATGTAATAAATATTTTGTCTCTGGGAGCCTTTGGGCTCAATGTTATAGTAGGAATGTGACCCTGGGCCTTCAGTAGCCTGGTACACTTAAAGTAACTGTCTTAGGAACATTAACTTTCGCTTTCTTGTTGAAGCTTTATTACGTTCAATTCTGGAATTAATTATGATGGTTTTGCAGTCTCTCTTATAAAGCTATAATCTCATCAGAGGGTTTCTACAAAAGCGTTCATTTTACAATGTAACTAATGAATTAGATGTCTTATTTTTTAAATTATTTTATACATTGTTTTTTATACATTCATGCACAACCTGATGCACAACCCAATCAAAGTGTTGAATAAAGGTTGTGTGATGACCTCTTAAACTGGTTGCGAAAGTCAATCCAATCCACCTGGGGTTCTGCTAGCGTCTAGGTAGGCCGATACATTTGGTGCTTAAGAGTGTACGTAGAAGTAAAGAGCTTATTTGATAGGAATGTTGATACAGCGATTAAATATCTTGAAGCAAGGGCGAGGAAATGGTTGAAAATGCTACTGTCTCTTGCAGGCAGAGGACCCATTATTAAGATGACTGTACTAGTTAGAATTATTTGCTTGTTTCTGGCCATACCACTTGCTCTACATTTGTCGTTCTTCTCTAAGCTACGAGCAGTGCTTGCTGCAGCTGGTCTTGTGATAGAAGGAGGCAAAAATAAGCTGGAGAATTCTTACTAGGCTGCGTGTATTTATAGCGTGAACTTGTAGTACAAGACCGTAACAGATATTATTTGGTAGAAAAACCTCATTTTGCACATCATTGGTTCTGGGAGGATCATAGTTGGCCGCACCGGGAAATTAAGACGTTAGGGTTGGGCCCTTCATTCAATGAACTCTCCAATCATAGAAAGTGTCCCCATGCCGGTCTGGACCCGGCTGAGTGCACAAGCTAGGCATAGACTTTGAAATATTGGGGGGGGGGGCTAAGGTCCTGTTTTCTCCTAACCTGCACATGTGGCAGAAACCTGGATATGTTTCGCCTTCGACTGAATGTACAAAAGAAGTGGCAGAGCATTGGAATTGTGTGTTTGGGATGCTTGACTGCTAAACATGGGTTCCTTTCCGTGATGACCCTATTGGGACAAGTCGGTGTGATGAGGACAAATAATTTTTCTGTTATTTTCTTGCTTGTACCAATGTTAAAGTCGGAAGGAAAGGGGGTGTACAACAAACAAATTATTTCTTACTTAACAGGCTGGAGATGCTGAACCAAAAGGAAAGTGTTTCAACAAAGGATGCCCTGTCTCTCAATTGTCAGGATACTGTGATGACAACAACACTTAGTACGGTAGGAGTGTTTCTTGCCTTATCCCAAATTCTCTCCTTAGAGTTGATCTGGTCCCCTTCGCACAATTTCCACAAACCAATTTTCAGTTACTCTTAACCCGAGTCCTAGGGTGAGGGTAGGGTGAGAACCTCCAAATGGCCCAGGAGAAGAAATAACCAACAGGAAGGAGTTAATTCTGAGATAAACTGTGTCAAGAGGGAAGAGTGAATCAAAGGAAGTGAAAGGGTCTAACATAAGAGGACGTGATGTAATTAGTCCAAGATGGTCACGACCAGGAAGATAACCATCAATGCAATCGAACGTCACAGGGGTTTTAAAGTCTTTAATCCTTGGCATTTGCAGGTGATCCAGAAGCTGATGCACCTATCAGGAATCTGTAGCCATAATTCCCAGAGGGTGTCTGATATAACCTGATGCAGGGTCATGGACTAGGAGGGGGGACCGTGCCACTCCAACCCTCAACTGCCTCTGGATAGCTAGTTGCTCTGGCCAATATTGCTCTCCATGCCCTAGGATGGGGTCAGAACTTCGCAATCAGGTCTTTCCCCAAAGTAAATTCATTCATGAAGTAAAACTCTTTATTTAAATTTAACTATGTGAACTAATCTGTGCTTTCTGCTTGGTTGACACACACAAAACACCACATTCGCCTTTTTTGTGGGTTCTGTGACAAATTAAGGGAATTTGTCCCTTCTCCCCAAGGGGGAGCCCCCTCGCTGTGAGGCTAGGGAGGTGAGCCTGCTCTGCAGTACCCTGCCTAGGGGTAGAGGCAAGTGGGACCTCACCAGGAGAGACTCCCCCCTAGGGGACAAGGACTCCCGTTCCCATGAGGAACTCCCTAATGCTGGACATACTATGGCATACATGGGATGTTTTAAAATACCAGGAAGTATCAAGACTGGGACTAAGCAACTCATAATAGAAGGCATTATCTTATGAAAAAAGAACATGTTTCTTTAAATCAGAATGTCCCATCCACTGGGACGAATACATTAAAGAGCGTGCATCCAGAGAGAGAGGAATGCATACGCAAGCTTGTGAAGGCCGCAAGCCGTATAACACTTGGAGAAGATGGAAACCGGGAAGCCCACGAGTTTCAAACTCGCTTGATGTTGCAGAGCGGAAAGCCAGAGCTATAGCAGACCCTAAGCAAAAGCAACCGACAGGCCAAGAGACCAGGAGAGGGTGGTGGTGAGACCACGAATGAGAAGCTGTAGTGGACCGCGGGTCCAGAGTCCATTGTCGATACCACCGGCATTAGAGAGTCATAGGTTGTCCGGTCAAACAGCAAAGCACCGGAACACAGTGAGGGACTGACACAGCGTGAGAGAGACACCAGACAGGAGAAGGCACCAGTGGTCAAGGACCAGAGAGGAGGTCCCCGAGGAAGCGGGCTCCCAGAGATGTTCTCCTTGAAGACCTAAGGTAACGGGGAGAACGAGAAGCACAGGATGCCCCAAGGGAAAC
The DNA here is from genome assembly GCF_040938575.1 of Ambystoma mexicanum. Lineage (NCBI taxonomy): Eukaryota > Metazoa > Chordata > Amphibia > Caudata > Ambystomatidae > Ambystoma > Ambystoma mexicanum. The sequence goes on from NC_090935.1 coordinate 1,437,348,631, forward strand.
ATCATACCGCACAAACAACTTGTCACAGCAGAAGATGTGAAAGAGAGTTAACTAAAAAGCCAATGAACTCTAAATGTTGTGAAAGAAGAGAAAGGATTATTGAAAAGGTGAATAACGAGATAATAATACACTGGGAAAAGGGGAAACCAAGTCAGTATTCTATGCAAGAAGAATATAATACCAAATAGAAAGAAAGATATGAGACAGAGTTAACAAAGAAGGCAATGAACTCAGTGTTGTGTGAGAAGACACAGGATTGTTAAAAAGCTAAATGATGAGATAATACCCTGGGAAAAGGGGAAACCAAGTCGATATTCTATACACGAAAAACACAATACTAAAGAGAAATCAAGATATAAGCCAGAGTGTAGACGAACTAGGCAATTGAGAGACATCCAAGCTCAAGTAGACCAAAACAAGTTGAACTGTAATTACGCAGGACGGAAAGCCTACCAGAGCAATAAGACCTTCACAGGATCTGCTGAGATCAAGAGCCAAGAATGTAGATATTATAAGAGATCCCCAGAAGGATTCCCAAAGAGGGAAGAAAGCTCAATAGCCCAATCAACAAACTAAAGAGACTGCTCCAGGAAGTCACAAGAGACTATTTGCAGATTGTGTATTAGAGGGAACTCTGAAGACTGGTACTGGCAGTACCCTCCGGAGAAGGGGATCATTCTCCTGAACTGTTTTTTTTTTCATAGTGGTAGGGTCAGTTAGGGTAGTTTTGGGCAGCTGACTTATTTCTTTGGATGTTCAAGACTGACTAACAAGCATCTTAGTTAGTAAGATAGGTAGGGATCACCCAAAGTGATAGGGAAAGGTAAAGTCTTTATAGTTATACTTTAATTAAATATCATGTCCTTCGGTTTGGCCAATGGAGAAAGAAGGAGGGTGACACTTATTAGAAGACACACAAACTAACCATGGGAGAATGAGGAAAATAATATTGTTTATTGCAACTTGGAGGCTAGCACTGACTTAAATACCTAAAGAATCAACCATATTGAAAAAAGCCCCAAGTGGGCGAAACTGTTGGCTTGACAGTTGGCAAAAAATAGCAAATGCATTGGTATATGTTGTGTTCATCAATTTTGTTAAGTATTTTGTTTTTGTGCAAAGGATGCACATTGTGTGATTGATTTACTTTTGAATGGGCAATCATTGCCAATTATTGTTTAAGTTTCAAATTCATTTCTAGGAAGTCACTCTACTAACCATCATGCACAAAGGATACTTACGCCATGATTAATGTAACAATATTTCTTTGTTATTTTGTACATCTATGTAATATGAATCATTTTACATCTTTCAAAAACAAAAATGTTTTCAATTTGAAAATACTAAGTTCAATAAAACAACCTCATAAACAAAGATACGCGGAAAAATTCTAATGTATTCATTTAGAGGTGCGCCGCCTGTTGGGAATTATTTTCATACTGGATGTAATTAATTTATTAATGTAATTAATTTAACCGTTGGTTGTAGGCTTCATACCATCAGCGGCAGCCCTCTTTTCCTTGCAAACAATTAGCCTCTGAGATTAGCTAATAATATGCGCAGCCCCAAATAAATCTGATAAACAAACCAATTTCCATAACTGTCCTTAGAGAGTCAGTGTCTGTCTTCTGACTCGCCACAGTTCGCAAATCCTTTTCCCCATCATGCATGACACGATGCATGTCTGTCTCAAACAATGACTAAAATACTTTTCTGTCATGTACTTATGTTTTGAATGCTGTACAAAGTACAGGGCAATATTCTAAGATTTGAGGGAGAAAATAATCAGCTATTCCTGTCTTTCTGGCTCGCATCATGTATTCTCGAACTCGCAGTCCTGGATGATTAATGTGGAAAAACTACAAATACCGTACACGAATGCCAGATGACTTGCATTAAAGAAGACAAGACTTCCAGAGCATGGCATAAAATCTCCATTTCTGTCTGGATATTTTTGAGAAATAAGAGTGTGACTGAAATAGTTGAATTAGGTGAGAAATGTGTGCACTGGGTTTTCTGCATTAATGGCTATAGTGGGCTTTCACATTTTTCTTAAAGTCTCAAAGGAAGCCCTTGTTTATGACTTTTTCTGGACCTTTTCCTAGGCCTCCCTCCCCGCCCTCATCCGTACATGAGGCAGCTTTTTCTGGGCTCTTCTTACGATTGCAAGACCGGGTGCATGGCTCTTGGGACAGGCTAATTAATCTGCCTGCCGTTATGCTGAGGAACAAGCCCACAGCTAGGAATAGGACAACGTAGTGATGTGCTGTCTGTGCACCATCACATCTCTGGAGCAGCTCGTGCATGGAGCTCACAGTGCAAGGATAGCATGAGAGCAAGCCAAGGAATCCAGGCACAAAGGTAGTTTTATATTTTTATTGCAAAAATCCAGTTGCGGATTACCAAATAGGCACCAGCCTATGGGCCCCACTCCTTTAAGGGGGCCCCTTGACAACAGATCAAAATAATATTGATTTGATCTTTAAAGAACATTACAATCAAGCTTTCTTAAATTGTTTCCTAAAGATAGAAAATAATGAATCAACTCAAAGAAATGAAAACTTTACATTAATGGCTCTATAGAGAAAATACTGTATTAATGTAATATATCCATTAACAACTTAAAGTACATAAACCAGAGACATCAGATTCACATAACAGTTTGTCTCTTAAAATCTCATCTTCTGGCAGCTGTCAGTTTGTAAAAACAGTATCTGGTCAGTCCATCGAATACTAATGCATCTAACACCATACCATCGAATTATAAAGAACGTAATTCCATTCCATCGAATGTCCATTTAGTTGAATATAATGTGTTGGATCTATCGAAATTAGTAATATAAAACTGTGGGTTAGATTAGGGTTAGGGGCTAGTGTTGGAGCTAGGGTTAGATTAAGGGTTACATAAGGGTTAGGGTTAGGGGCTAGGGTTGGGGCTAGGGTTAGATTAAGGTTTACATTAGGGTTAGGGTTTGGATAAGGGGTTAGGGTTGAGGCTAGGGTTAGATTAAGGTTTACATTTAGGGTTAGGGCTAGGGTTAGATTGGGGTTTGGGTTAGGGTAAGAGGGGTGGGCGTGGAGGTTGGGCGGGCTGGGTGAGGCCCCCCCAATATACCAAAAAAATTACAACGTTACACGGATCTGGCCAGTGCTGAAATGTTAGCACTGGACAGCTCCATGTAACATTTTAACATTACAAAAAAATGCTATCTTTTACATGTAAAAGTGAATTTCCATTGAAACCAGTCCATTTATATTTTCGATGGACTGGTTTAGATGTAAAGGCACTTTAACTTGTAAAAGATGGCCTCTCAACGCTTTTATAGTCGATGCATCTTTTTCGATGCATTGGTATGTCGGTGCATCGATTTCGATGCATTGACTATAAACCTATAAAAACATCCGGTGCAAACTCCATACATGTAATGTACAGTACTGATGGTCATCTCCATCTAGCGGCCGACAGCACATTACTTAGTTCAGTGTTATCACGCATTAAAGCACGTGCCCAAAAACAAAGCTTTACGTGAGTTAGTGTGTCGCGAGAGTTCCGCCGACTCCAGACCATAGTGGAATATTTGCGAATAGAAGCTTCGAGAACACTGACAAGCATATATACCCAATGTCTCCGTTACTGCAAATTAGTTTTTCTGAGTTATAATAAAGTTTGATTAACTTCACCATCTAATTTAACAGAACGGATCTATCTTGTTCAGGCACGTTTACTCATTTTTGGTTGAGACTTAAGAATTCTTTCATTTTCTTGAACAAAGCGTAAATATTGTTTATTGTCGCTCACTTGCCATTATGGCCACTGAATACGACATCTTGCAAAAGGTAGACTTTCAAGATATCCTGAAAGATTTCCCCACAAACACATTGAGGAAAGTGAATATTTAAAGTTTTATTGGTTTAATAAAATTGTTTTGTTTAATAACATTAAATAATTGTTAATGTTTAGTTTTGTGCATTAAAATTGTTGGTTGGTAAAATTAAAACATATTAGGAGATAATTTGCGGGGAAGGGGGGACCTGGAATTTTGACTGCCTAGGGGCCTCCAGAGGGTTTAATCCGGCACTGCAAAAATCACAGAAAGGAAATACACATGTCCATTTCTAAGAATAAACCTTTCATAGGAACAAGGATGAATTGTGAAGAAGACGTGGTGGCAATCTGCATTTTCAAGCATACGTGTTGTGTAATGGACTTCACTTACTCCTTGGCCTTGGACATAATTAAAATGGTTGTCAGAAACAAGGAAAGAGGGTGCTTCAAAAAATGAGGACAACCACGTGTATCAACTTTAGATTTATAATGCCACTACCAGATAATAGCTCAATGGGAACTCCAGATTACTCCGCCAGCCTGCCCTCCAACATCATTAAATGTGTATGTTTATGTGCCTTATCGTCTTGACCTGATCATCTGATGCACAACCGACCAGAAGACAGGCTAATCAGACCCATGAATGGTGAGGGACAGGCTCCATGCCTCTGCGCACGGTCACCCTTATGGGATGAGTTTCAGTGTAGCCAACGACCCAGCAGCCATCATGTTAATACATCTTAGGGCGGTAGAGGTCAGCACAGAGGAGCAAAGGCAGTGCTCGACTGTAGAAATATAATTGGCTGTCTTGCTTCCAAAGGGTTTGTGGATACTGCCTCTGAGCAGTTCAAACATTATTTTTGTTGAGAAATATGAGTGATACTTACCTCTGATGCTATGCAACCATTGTTTGCTCAGCTCTTTACTAGATGCTTGCATATGTTATATAGTATACACAATTTCCGCTCACCCATACCATATGTATATCCGCACAAACACTGGTGAAGGAATTTCTTATAGAATCAAAATACTTTTGATAGATCATCTATGGTGATGCAGTGCTGATTTTATAAAGGTGAATTAAAATAAATATTTCATTGGAGTAGCAACATTTCATTATTTCGCAAAGCATTAATGGTTAGCTCAGTCAACAAGTCTCACCTTTACCTATGCAGTTTAATATCTTGTTAAAATTATTATTAAAGTGTTAGTTTTCTAAAACGTTCAACACTACATGCACACTCCATTGACAATGATACACATTTACAGTGTTAAATAAAGTTAAACATTAAAATTGATTGATACATGGCCCAAATATCTCAATGTTTCTACAAGTACACCTACCTCATGTCCAATCATCAGATGTTCCCAAAGAGTCTTGGGGTCTTCATTGCCCAGCTTTTCCATGTACTTGCCAAATATTATTGTTCTTATTCATCATGGTCGCTACAAGATGTATATGTTTTAAGGTCTCATGCGTCTTGCAATCATGGCAAAACCTTTGACCACGTTCAATGTTAAGACATGGTCCCAGAAACCCCAGTGAGGGAAGCTGATTGAATTGGAGCAATAGGTATGCCGGATTTTCTGCCTGCTGGGGAAAAGCCTCAAGTAGGAGGAAATATCATGAAGTTCATTCAAGATTTGGGCCTATTCTATCAGACTGTTTTTCTATTCCTAATAATGTCCTTGATGTTGTTCCAGTCCCAGTATTCCATGATAGTTTTTAATTCACCTATTTTCGGATATTCCTCCATCTTGATTCAGACTGCACCCGACCCCTCTGTTCACCAGTGGATCATTCTTAGACTAGTATTTAAACCAAAAGGTTTCGTAATTTTGCTAGACACTCTACTTCTCTATCGAGCAATCCTATTAGATTATTTTCATTAGAAAGTTTGATATTATTCCCAAAATGAATGGCTCTATGTTTCGCCAGTGTACTCCATGTCATTGAGACATTTCTCTGCATTGATTGCAGCTAAAGGTAACCCTTGAGGAATACGTAATAACTTTGTATAAAAACAATTCTTCATTTTAGCCAATCAAAGCAGATCTGCGTAGACCGACACTTCTACTCCATGTAACATAATTGGTATCACTTTTCCCTCAATCAGCTTAAGCAAGCTCAGCACTGAATAGCCTCACTACATCCTATCAAACAGCGTAATGACATATACTGCTACACCATTAACATTGTCTCTCTTTGATGTGCACTCCACTTTATATTATGATCTAGACCTACTCTGAGATACTTAAGCTCTTAGACAATTTCGATCCTTGTCCCATTGAAGGTCCAGTTAGTTATATAAGTTTTTTTATCTGCCTGTGGGTAAATCCCATTACTTTACGGCCAATTGCAGTGGTGGCAAATCGTCTATATATGTCAACCACTGTATAGAATGCTCAGCCAACTTTGGTTTGAAGCTTCTTGTTTATGTCAAATAATCCTGTAAGTCTGCTGAATATACATAGGTGCCAAAATATACCCTTGTTTAAGGGTGCGATATGTGGTAACATCTTTTGACAATATCCATGTACCCTCAAGCATCTTCCTAATTTCCTATCAGTTCCCCATTCAGACATTTCTTTTCCATAGCTTGCTTCTATCTACTTTATCAAAAGTTGCACTCAAGTCTACAAAGGGCGCATACAGCAGACGCTGCTTCTGGTGTATCGCCTTCATGGCTAACTGAGATAATACCATTATATTGTCATTTGCTGATATAAGGCGCTGAAATCGGTTTGCCTCAACCAAAGAATTTTACCGTTTTCCTTTGGCAAAGATTTCTGATGAGGAATCCAAATCTTATTCACTCTGCCTTCTAAGATTCCACCTCCTCTCTCGTCATTCCTTTTCCTACTTTCTCTCTTCCCTTCTCTACTTCTGCTCAAAATCCAGGTTTAGTTTTTGATTCCTCGCTCACCTTTACACTCCACATTGCTAACCTTTCTGTCATTTCCAATTCTTTAACATTCGTAAAGCCCGTCCTTTTCTCATGTTCCATGTCACCAAACTCCATATTACTTCTTTCATTTGTTCTTGTCTTGATTACTGCTCCTGTCTTCTTGTTAATCTTCCTGCTTCTCATCTGGCCCCTCTTCGTTCTGCCTTTAATTGCTCCATTCGCACTCTAGGCTGAATTTCCCTTTGTGCTTCTATTATGCCCCCCTTCTACTCCCTCCATTGGAAATATTCTGAATCTTGTCTTCAGATTCACTTCTAAATGTCTTCATGGACTTGCTCCTTCCTACCCGTGTCCTCTTGTTTCTCTGCATGCTCCTCCTTGCTCCATTTACTTTCAATCTCTCTTTTTGTTAACTGTTCCTAGGCTACCATGTGCCAAATCTTGCTTTCAATAATTTTCGCTCTCAGCCCCCAAGCTTTGGAATTCCCTGCCGCTCCACATCAGTCTACTCCCACCTACTCTCTTTTTCGCATGCAACTCAAATCTTACCTAATTTTTGATATGTCTTAATTTTTCTCTCTTTTGGTTTTTATGTTAACAATTCATGAATTTGTACTGATTCTATGTGTCCGACGCTTTGGCAAAAGCACCTTATAAATGAATAAATACAAATAGAACTATCAGTCTATAGTTGCCTGTATTACTTGAGACTACTTTTTGTAAATGGGGACTGTGTCATTCTTGGACCATGCCGTTGGGATTATTACACTTTGAAAACAGTTCAATATCACATATTTACCTGCCTGTCAGCAAGATAATCCGAATGTAGTGGTCTTGGAATTGAGAGCTGCAATATGCGTTTGGAAGCCTTGTATGTAAGCGTGGCACTCTGTGACCTGTTAACAAAGTAATGCACTAGTCAAAACAGTCCAACCATCCCTTTGCTTTTAGCATATTATTGTCATGTATGTTGCATGCAACTCTTTTCACTTCCTCGCAGATTTTGGTAATAACGAAAGAAGATCCTCTTTTTCAGTTGCCATGTGTGTACACTGTTTTAGGATTTCAAACATGCAACCTAATATGTGCACCCAATCGGATGAGCAGACCATTGACAATTAGGTAAAGTTAGCCACCCTTAAACCTAGATGCTATACACTGGGCTGATGCTTACATTCAACATAAATTATGCCAAAAGCAGAAAAGATAATTCAATTGATCACTATTAAAGGACTGCCTAATAGCCATGTCCATACATATGTTTATTAATAAAGTGCACATCATAGAGCTCAGTTGCTTCTTGGCATCTAGTCCGATTTGCAAAAGTATAACCTCACAAAAGAAAATAAGAAGACACTTCCCTTTCCTTGTAAGATATGCACTGTTGTCTATAAAGGACAGAAAGGTTTTGTGATGTGTGCAAAGTCATCAACACAATAGGCTTTCATAAATACACAGAGATCACATAGTAGCAATATGTCCGATGAAAGTATATAATTTTGAGCTTGATAGAGTGGAATGAGCACTAATTAGTTTTTGGACAGATTCCTCAACAAATACACTGCAAAAGATAGTACAACAGACAACCTACCGGGAAATAACGTAATTTAATAGACATTTCTAATAGAATGGTGTAAATCACAAGGATGTATATGTTTTCAGTAAAAGATCAGCCCTTTACACCTAGACATTTAGAAGATTAATGACCTTCTGACAGTGACCTCTGATGAATGCTTTCAGTGATTAGCATAAATATTTCTTCTGAAATAGAGCGAGAGCGACCTAGCATAGTACTGGAGCCAGAACACAGCAAGGGGAGTTCGGTGGGGGCAGAGGGGAGTATTTCTCCCCTCGGATATGTTTAAAATAATGAATTAAAATAGTGTATTCGAAAGCATTGTTTTTAATAATTATTGGCTGAAAAGCTTTACAATTTACAATCAGTTTCGTAGGGTAACACATGAAAAATCAAATAGATGTCAGGGCACCAATATTACCCACAAAATATGCCTGCTTTACCACTGTAGAACACACTTTCACAGTGCCTGTGGTCATAGTATATGTGATCACTACCACTGAAAAATACATGTTCATGATGCCAATGCCCACAGCATATCCCAGAATTGCCACTGTAAAACTCTTTCACAGTGCCATGACCACAATTTATCGCCGTACTGCCACTATAAAGCGCATGCCAATGATCTAAGGGCCCAACAACATATGGCTAGCATTGCCCTGTAAAAAAACACTTTTATGCTAGCTTCCCAATGTATGCTAGTACTCTTACTGTAAATGTGATTATATGATGTCTTCTCCCAATATATGCAAGGGTTGACACTGTATGAACACCACATGCTAGCAGCGCACAATATATGCAGTGGTGCCACCTAAAGAATACACTCATGCTGTGTCATAATTTGGCCACACCTGCCTACTGCAACTGGGCACTGATCACACCCATCCTCATGCACCTTGAGGCAAGCATACCTCTCACTCACAGACTCAATCTCAGGCATGCTCGTTTGCATACATTACTATCACCCCAAAACCCCATTCTCACACACTGCCAGGCTTGCATGCCTGTCTCTCACAGACCTGCTCACATTTCCATACTCATGTGCTTATAACTCTCGCCTGCAGACACACACACCAACAAACTAACCCTTGAACATCAGTGAGTATCGCAGACAGGAGTCACTGAGTGGATTGTGGATTGCAGAGGCACAGCAGAAATGGCACAGGGAGTTGACAGAGGTTAACATGGGTCACATGTTTAATGGTGGCTTGGGAAACCAAGTTCAGGGAGTCAGCAGGGGCATAAAGAAGGCCATTCATACAAACAGAGAATGCACAGATGCAGAGACACACCTCCTCAGTTCTTGTGCTCATGATCAGTACGGTTAACACGGTTTCTGTGTATATGTCTATTTGTTCCTGGATTTCTAAATGTTCTCACTATTGGAGGCATTTTCAAATACTATAAAAGTGCCTTCCTATATGTTATTCATTGCTCAGCTAGTGGGTTTGAATGCACTTGCCTTGGTTGCTTATGGGAATGACCTTCTGCTTCCGTGTTCTTGGTGTATCTTACTGCTCTGGAATCCTTGCTGCTCTGGAATCCTCGCTGATTTGGAATCATTGCTGCTCTGGAATACTTACTTCATTTTGGCTTCAGTTTGCGAAGAGTTGCTCTGATTCTCTCACACTTGCTCCTGTTGCCTATGTACCATGCTTTCTAATTATACATGTCTACTTCTGCTATTGTGGTTCTGCTGTTCTTGAAGTTGTACACTGTGTTTGTGTTTTAAGAAGCAGGTCTTACATCACTGCCTACTCCCGATCACCCTCCATCTACCCCCTACTGTACATCAAATCTGTTCTTCCATAGAGACTGCCTGCACCATCTTTGGCCACTCCTGGCCCTTCAACTTCTGTAGGGCCAAATGTATGCTAGTCTTACCACTGTAAAAGCATTTCTATGCTGGTTGTGTGATATACATGGCAGCATTTCTCTGCTAAACAGTGTCATGTAGCCAGTTTGCACAACATTTTGTGTGTGTTTGTGTGGGAGGAGGTATGCAAGGACAGGCAAGGCAGGGCAACTGCGAAAATTAAATACACACCCAAACACACATATATACACTGTGAGACAAGCATGGTATCAAGAGAGACGCAAACTCAATTGTTATCGTTTCAAAACCATTATTTACTATAATGCTGGGGTTGGTGTAATACCTAACTGGCCCTAACTCTAAAGGGATGGTTCCCTCAACTGATGTTTCTAGAAAGTCCAATCCCAGAATGTCTGTGTCTAAACCTATGCTGACCCTCACTCTTTGATAAAATGTGGTAGGAAGTCTCTTTAAAGAAAAATAGTGATTCAAAAAGATATATATATCAAGGATGGTTTCAGGCAGTCTTCTCACCAGGTGTGGCTCAGTCAGTATTGTCAAAGTTCAGCACAATCAAAAAGAGGTTGTTTGTTAACTCTTCTCCACAAAGTTCTTGCACTCTGTCCAGAAAACTCACAATGTCTTTAGTTCCTGGGGATTCCTTTCCCCAAGCTTCCATCCTTGCAGGTTTCAGACAAAACAAAAATATAGTACAGTTTCTCTCAGGCCTTCTCAGGTTTGCCTTCCCCAAGCTTATGTCTCCTTGTTTCACCAAATAAGTATTCCCCTTTGTTAGGCCTCTTAGGGTTCCCTTCCCCAAGCTTAGTTTCAAACACAAAGTTCAACTTGTCAGGATGTGGCTTTTACTTATTTACAGTTCCTTTCACAGACAACCTTCTCATGTGGAAAAATCAGAGACTTTAGAAAACACTAGGTTCTTTGCTCCTTCTAAGAGCGACCACTGGGATCTTTGGGCCCCTCCTAGTATTTCCCCTGCTTGCTTTTCTTCTATCCTTAAATCTTCAGGTGCTTCCTGCACCCCTTTGTTAGCTTCCACTTCGCTGTGCACACTTGCACCTTCTTTGTCTTTCTCTTCTTTCACCTTGGCGTGCCTCTGGCACATTCCTTTTATTCACTTTCTCTTCACTGTGCCTCTTGCATATTTACTTGTTTACTTTTGTGCACCCTTGCACACTTATTTCACTTTTCGGTGCTCACTTGCACCTTTCCTTTATTTTCGGGTCACACGCACCCGTCTTCTGGGAGGACATGCTAGAGATTGGTGCTGTTTGTCCCGCTCTTGTGATTGCCACATGCAGTGCAGGTTATGCTCCTCTCCTCCTGAATGCTTTCTATCAGGAGGCCTGCCCTCCTGCCACTCTTGTTTTTCCACTCTTACATCAATCAAATGCTGATAATGGCTTCCTCTCACGTTTGTTCTTCATTGGCTTAGACAATGTTAATGTTAAAGGATATTTGTAGCACGCACTATCACCACAAGTGTGGTCTCCTGGTGCTCTGGCGGATCTGAAAGAAAAGGGGGTAGGTTAGGGCATGTTAGTAGGACAAAGTTTGGAGAGGAGCATGGAGCTGTGATGTGCTATTGGCAGCTTCAGTTCGGTTAACACTGTTCGCTGAGCTTTTGTTGTGGTATCCGGTTGGAGTCTGTTGTGTACTGTTGTGTGAGGGTCTGTGTGGTATGCTTGTTGTTGCGGTGTGGTGAAGTGTGTGCGGGTTGCTGTGGTTTAGGAGGTATTGGCTGTGTTTAGTTAGGGTTTGAGAGGTATCTGAAGAGGGGTGAGGTATTAGTAGTTTTTATAAGGTTGGTTATTAGCATTGTTGTACCGAGAAACGCCCACTCCTATTGTGTGTCTTTCGAGATTTAGACAAAGTTGTCTTCCTTACAATGATCTAGTTTCAGCTTGATACTGCTGTCTCATTTTTCTATCATTATTTTGCCTAAGTTAGTCTTTACATTTCTAACTTCGTTCTTTCCCAGGCCAGCCCCTACGTCCCGGTCTGTGGTTGATGCAAACTGGTTCTCACGGATCTATCTACTTGCAACCTTCGCCCGTACCCATCGCTTTGTCTCAATGGTTAAGGATAGTGGTTGTGCCTGTATGTGTCAGCCTTGTTTGCTATTGTTCTGATAAGCATTGACTCTCTTGTTCTTGTGGGAGTTTCCCCTTTGTCGGTTCTGGGTGTTATCTGTGCCGTCATGGGTTCTGCCAGCCTGTTCTTTTGTATTTTTTGTTTCAGTTGTTTCCGTCTGGTGCCGAGGTGTTGAAGAGCCAGGTTTTTAGTGGTTTTCTAAATTTTAGGTGGTCTTGGATGTTTCTTATTCCTTTCGGGAGGTTGTTTCAGGTGTTTGCCACCAGGTGGGAGAAAGAGGAGCCCCCTAGTTTTTTCTTGGCGTATGGCTTTGGCTCCAAGCAGATTTCATTGCTTGATCTGAGGAGTCTCTTTGGCTTGTAGATTATTTTCTTATGTAGGAATTCTGCTACCTGTCTGCTGATTGGCCTGTGTGTTATGCACATTGTTTGAACGTTACGAGATGTTTGACTGGAAGCCAATGTAGCATTTTTAGTGCTGGTGTGATGTGATCTCTTCTAGATAGTTTGAGCAGGAGTCTAGCTGCTGCATTTTGGATGTGTTGTAATTTCTTCAGGAGGTGTTCGGGCATCCCAAAGTAGTGGCTGTTTGCGTAGTCGGTTCTTGACATGATGAGGGCGACAATTGTTAGTGTTTTGTGGGTGAAAGACAGAAGAGGTAGGATTTTTTTGTTGAGTAAAGGAGGAAGAAGCATTTCTTAATTATCGTGTTTACTTGTGGTTCTAAGGTTAGGGCGTGGTCCATTAGAACTCCCAGGTTTTTAACTACCTTTGATGGTGTAGGCGCGGTTCCCAGTTCTATCTGTATGTGGGTGGTGTTCTCTTGGTTTTTAGATATGACCATGATTTCTGTGTTTCCTGGGTTTATTTTTGGGTTGTTGGTGTTCATCCAGTCATAGATTTCTTTAAGACATTCTCTTAGAGTTAAGTGATCTGCTTGCGCTTCTTCGATTTTGTAGATGATTTGAGTGTCGTCAGCGTAGGTGTAGCACGTAAGGTTGTATTTTTTGAAAATCTTGATTAGCAGAGTCTGGTAGATGTTAAAGTACAGTGGTGATAGTGAGTATCCTTGTGGATCCAATGCTGGTTATTATTAACTTGCTTTAGTATTACCCTTTCTTAGCTTTGGCAATTTAATATTGGTCTCTTTTGGCTTTGTCAATGACTTCGACCTTTATATGTACAATTATAACCTCCTTGCCTGTTCCTAAAGTTCTAATTCTGTCACTTTAGCGTCTTTACATCTGTTAGGCAGAAACCTGTGCAGTTCCCTTAGGGAACTCTGCAAAAGATTTAGGACTACAACCTGGATTTACCTGGTAGCTGTGGCTGAGCAGTCAGACTTCTCTCAAGATGAGTTAGGCAGTATGCAGAGTATACACAATAGATACAGAGACACAGTAGTACAAGCAAACACTGACCAGAGCTTGGGTGTAAAAGTATATAATTATTTATTTAAAGACACACTTGTAAATTACACTAGCACAAAAAGAGGTAAATTCAACACACAGTCACTATTACTAGATGTACATCCCTTATTCCTTATTAGACAAGTCTTAGTTAACATCACTTATTTACAGACAGAGGTGAGCGCTTAACTAAAGATGGCACTCCAATAAGTTAAGAAAAAGGGAGGGGAAAAGGCAGAAAAGCACACAACACAATACTTTAGAAGCACCCAGCAAGGCAGGAAAGTCAAGTCTACTTGTAAGCAAAAAGTTCAGAGGCCAGGCTCTCTCTTAGAGAGAATAGAGCACCAATGTGCCCAAGATCACACAGTTTAAAAGTCTTCAAAAGTCTTGCAGGGAATTCAGAAAAGAATTAAGTCAGCTCAGAAAAGTTCAGTTAGCCAGCCTAGGGTCAACCCAAGTGGAAAGTGGAGGCTTTACGAGTCACCCCACACAGACCGTTGTGAGGGAGGCCAGGCGGACACAGTACCTTCAAAGTGGAGAGGATCCTCCAGCGGGGGCAGTTGTTCCTGGCAGCAGGTGCAAGTGACGGCGTCGTCCAGAGGAACAGATGGTCTCGACGTGGAGGAAAGCTGGAGGTCGTTGCACTGCCAGGGAAGAAACCAGCCGCGGAGTTCTCGGGTTAAAAGGTATGACCCTTTTATTCGCGGTAGTGGAAAAACCGTGGTATCCCGGTTGCCGGGATGCTTGGCACAGGCAAGGCGGCCACAAGATGATCCGGGATGGCGAAAAGGCGGGCAAACTGGTTATCCCCACCAGTCAAAGGAAGAAGTCTCTCTGGGCTGGAGATCTCCTCTGTCGTCGGGAAAAGTGGTGAGACGGTTCCGCAGGGCTCCACTGGTGGTGTCGTCGTTGCAGGTCGGCTCAGCTTCTCCCTCTTCGGATTCTTTAGGTCCTGTGGCGACTTCTGAAGTTCCAGTCCCCAAAGACCTGCTTTTATGCAGCAAACCCCCATTCATTCAGCCTAGCTGTCAATCAAACATGCTAAGTGGTGAGCCGGGCGGCTCACCACTTGGGCCAATCACACAAGACTGTGACTTGAATTGCCAAGGCAACTCAGTCCAGGGTGCCTAAACCCTCTCCCACACCCCATGTGGTACCCAGACAGAGTGGCACCACTTTTGGAGGCTTCTGTGGAGAAGCCCGCCAAAAAGTGGAACAAAGGGCCCGACTTGGGTTGGAGTCACAGAAGTGAACACAAACGCCATTTTGGAACCGAGTTTCGGAAAAAAATACCAACCGGTGATTTTATATTAATTTAATAAACCGGCAGTATGTTCGAGGCTATATTAAAAAGTGGTAGCCTCGAACAATGGGAAAATCCCATAGGAAAATATTCGCGGTCGAATATAAAAAGTAGTATCCACTGCCACCAGCCAAACCTCGATCAGGGGGGACGGAGACGTGCCCCCTCGAACAACAGACCCCGGGGCAATCGAATTGCCCCGACCAGTACGTCCACAATATGATGGTTTGTACTGGTTTCTGTTCATAATTTGGACCAGTAAAGCCAATGGTAACTTTACATGCCCTGGGAGACAGTAGTCAGCCCCAGGGTATGGAGTCTATGTTTGGGGGTCACTATGACACCATGACACCACTGAGTTACTGCACTCAGGGTGTGGTGTAACCCACATACCAAAAACACATGAAGCCCTATGGGGTAAAGGACCCCATAGCCCATAAAACACATACAAAGTCAAAGGAACACCTCAAATCATGTCTAAGAGTGGGAGTAAAAGAGTCTCACTCTTAGCAGGAGAGAAAAAATAAACCCCAAAAATCCGGCAAAGCTAGGTTTGGGAAATTAGCCTTAACAGAGAATTCTCCCTAACAACATCAGTTTGGTATTCAAGGTTATTCGTATTCTGCTACTTAAACTTCTTTACATCAGTTTGGTATTCAAGACTAGTATTTATGTCCAGGAGGCTATTTCGGAGCATTCTGGGGTTACACAACAGTAGTGAATACACTGGTTACTACAGACGCGTCGGCTCGCTCCGCTGCCTCAGTGACTTCAGCTTCCTCTGCTTCGTTCTGCATGGCAACCTGCTTCCTTTTGCTTCCCACGTTACGCACTGGTCGGAAGAGAAGCGTTCCTTGCTCCAGGAACAGCCTGGTGCTTGCCTGCCATCTGAGTACAAGTTACAATGAGGAAAGCTTTGCAAAATAACGCTTCCAGTCGCGCAACCTCTGCATTCAAGGCCATCAAAAGGGGAAAAGCTTTTCACAGCAATGTTTCCTGCCGAACAACCTCGGCATGCAAGGCCATCCAGGCGAGAGACTTTCTCTGGACCATTGTTCGCTCTGTAAATAGCAGTGGCTCCGGTGTCTCTGCTTTTTTTCTTCTTCTGCTACTGCAACGTCGAGTCTCTGCAAGCACTCCACCTTGCACTAATCTTCCTGGTGCTACTACTACTAATGGCCTGCACCTGATGGGGTCTGATATACTTAATAGTCCCACTCAGGTGTGGGTCATTAGAACCACTCGACTATAGCTTGCATTGTAGGGCCTCAGAATCCCTCTTCCTCGTCCCAGTACTTTGGGCAATGTGGGACTTTCCTTTTACAGTGTCAATCTTACAGGCCATTAGGATTGTAGGGTCTCTGGGAAAGTTAATGAATGGGTTTTCCTAGTCCTCCTAACCTGATACTCCCCTTCCCCCATGTGATCCCAGAGAACACCACCCCCAGGGTCAAGATCAGGAAGCATCTACCTTTCCCTGGCCACATGGGAAGGGTCCATGGCCAGGTTGTCTGGGGGAATCATCTCCGATTCATGACACCTCTTTGCGCAGCCTCTAGCCTCCTATTCCCTGCTCCAGCTCCATTGGCTCCCTTTGCAAGCCATCTCCAAATGAGCTCTTTTCCCAACTTCCACAGCCTTCTGCAACAGACCCTTCCTTTTATAGGACCTTGACCCCACCTTCCAGTCTATCTCTGTCCCAAGGGAACTCAGTTGTGTCTAACTATGAAGGTGGGATGGGGACTGGCTGATGAGTGCTGCGCCCCTGGGGAGGGCTTTCAGTTCTGATATGGGGCTTGGTGTTGGCTAGTCCTTCTGGTCCTCTCTCTGCTTGCCACACCATGGTTCTGCCTTAGCCGTGGACTCCCTTAGCCTAACCGGTCTTAGTTGTATGTGCTTATGAGGTGACTGGCTGGCTACTTCTCAAGTTTCCCATCTGAGTTCAAGTCCCGGTCCTCCCTCTCTAGGATGTATATGATTTCTGCAACCATGCGATGGGTGCCGAGCTTGCCGGCACTGTAGCCTCTACAGAACTGCACCTGAGGGACAGAAACTGTTAAGGCAGAAATGTGACAAGCTCCTTCGGCATGGTGAAGGTAGTCAGAGGACCCACCCTATACCACAGGCTCAGAATCATGTGGTTTTTAATATGCACCTGGTCCCCTTGGCGATTCAACCGCCCACAAGCAAGGTCAGCAAGGAGACTTCATCAAACCTAGGTACCTTCATCCAATTTCACTGCCAGAGGCTCAATGATGTTCTGTTGCCCTCTCTCTTGCATGATGTACTTTGGCTTGGATCCGAGGGCATGCATGCCAGCCCCAATGCATATTGTGGTAAAACAGAATAATCTACTGAGTATGGGAGTAGGTTGGAGAAAAGAGGACACAAAATGGGTACCCCCACTCCAAGATCAGAAGGACAGGGGAGTCCTGCCCATCACCCACATTCCATTAAGGTCACAAACAATGCATATCATAAGCTAGTATCCAGCTTTGTCAGCGTCTGCATCTGTAGTCAGTCAAGGAAGCAGCACTCGACACTCACCGCGTGCTGTCTTCCTTCCTTTAATGGAGGATAGAAATCAACATGTATGTGCTGGGGCTCGTTGAAACGGGTTCCCGAACAGCTCTGGATAGATACTTGGGGATTCCATTGGCCAGTGGATTTTTACAGCACTGTCCCTATGTGTGCAATTGGGTCAATGCTAAGTAGCCCAAACGAGTCTCTGATCCATTACACGAGAAAACAATCTTGATTTTCAATAAAGGTTAGGTCGCCTCATAATCACATCTCTTGTGACACAATAGTACAGATTATAGCATGATTATGAACATAGCAATACATCCTTGTACCATGCTCAGCAATGACTATATCCCCTCTTGACCTTCATTCTTCACCTTCCCATTAGCATGAAAAGCAACCCAGTAGTAGTAGCGCCCTTTCCAGGGGTATAACATCAGTGCTGCTTCTTTTGCCCTAACAGATGTATGCAGTGGTCTCTCACCCCCCTCAGGTGTGAATGACGTCAACATATTTCCTCTGCAGTTTCGATTCATCTTTATCAGTTGGTGGCCTGTCCCTCGAAGAGAGATCTTTGGGTTTTCAGTTGGTCTGGCCCACAGAATCAGGGCTTTGGCACGGGGAAATCCTCGAGTTGGAGCCAGGCTGCAAGACACACCAATATCCCCTTGAGCACAGGGCTGATAGTGCCCACAACAGCCAGCTTGACTTTTTCACAAGTTTGAGTCTTGCACTCTTTTCAGATAGCAGCACTTCCCGTTTCTCGCGTAGCTTTTCTGTTATGATGGTTTAGTGAACGTGTGCTCTCTTTTTATAAAAGGAAGAACGCTGCAGGTGTGGTGCGCCCGTCGTGTACAGTGTAGTAAACAAAGTCTACCCTTTGTCCTCTGATTAGAACTGGATTTGCAATGGCTCTGGTAGATGTTCTGGGGTTCCATAAACCTGGGGAACATCCCACGACGGTCTGCAGAAAGGGTCCGTGTTAAGTCTGTGGTCGAATCGTCTCTGCAGGCCTGCCTTGTATCCTGGATAAGCAGGAACGTCTTCATTTTGCATTTCCAATTCTAGAAGGTATCCGGGTAGTTTATTAGGGCAATTTAGGGCATGTGAGTTAATAATTGAGAAATCAGACCATGAATGCGTCAATCTCCTGTGGAAGTTAATTCACAGCAATGTCTGTGGTCGCTATAGAACTTTCTTTTATAAAGAGCTACTTTAGAACACACCCCTTTAACCTTTGAACATAATGCAAATAGAATCCAGCCTGGCAGTGGTGAACTTGTAATGGTGCAGCACTAATGCACCGCAGTTGGCTTTGTGAGACCAACTTTAGCATGCCTCGTGTGCAAAAAATAAAAAAATAAATGGAATATTCCATGTGGGATCCAATTTCTGACCACAATAATTTAAATCAACTAATAATGCAGTGTAGGGTGCAGTTTCAATCAATCCTGACGAGAACAAAAACTGAGAGCCAGGATAACACAAAATGCTGGCATAAAACATTCAGCCCTGGGGAGAGCCCTTATTTGAGGGCAATAGTGCAGTGCTGAAAAGAAAGCAGGGTGAATTATAAGCAGTATATGGCTCTGACAAAGCCTTGTAAAGGTTTACATTCTGGAGCAAGTACATGTGTGCCTGCTTCTCTGATTTTTATATTATATGGTTCTGGCCCCAATGTATCGTATGCCAGTATTTTATTTATTTATTTAATGCATTTGTTGATAGCACCCAAGACCCTTGAGGTATGTCAGCTCATTGACCTGAGCGATCTCTGTGTAACCTTCAGGTCACAGTTCAAAGGGTGAAGTCTGCAGGTGTGACCTCTTGTGACATGCAGGTGGTTCGGGGTGCCTCTATAACAAAGCCACTTTCCTGTAGCATGATGGCATCAATGGCAACAACCAGTGAGTGCGTTGGCATTGCAGGTCTGAATATTAGGAGAGAAGGGGGCTGAGGGGAAGGGAAACATGCACTGGCAACAGGTCAATTTCAACATTTTAGTATAAACATAAAAATGGGTTCACTGGGAATATTGAGAAAAAAAACGCGTGCCTAGGGGTAGAGCAAAACAAGGCAAGGACTGGGTAACGATATTTCACGGAAGACTTTGAATACAAAATATGCATTTCTAAGTTATAAAATACCCTTGGATTTCTTATCAGTCATAATTCTGCTGTTTTTACCTTTGATCCAGAGAGGTTTCCGAGCGTTTTTTGGGCTCTGCAAGCCTTAAAATTCGATCTGAAGGTAAATCCAGAAATGGAACTCTCTCAAGGAGACTTGAACTCTGACGCAGTTCGTGTGGAAAAAAAGGCCTGCGGACAGAAATAAGACAACATTAGCATAAAGGTCTCAAACATTTATGAACAGCCATTTCTTTTTTCCCTTGTGTGGCAAGCTCTTCAAACAGGATGAGATCCAAATAAAACATTGCACTGTGGTTTTTTAATCGATTTGTATTATTGTATTATATTGTGGATAATTAGTAGTGCAGACCTAGCTTTACGAAGCAGCAGAGCACTGTAGTGTACGTTGGTTTGCATTACATTGAGGTGGAATCCTATTTCTTACTTTTTCTCAGAGAGGGTTGTTGTCAAGGGTGATAGTAAACAGTATGCCTTGTGCTTAAGTCATATATAAAAAAGCAATTATCTAGGTTACATTGGTGTTAAATGGAGACACAGGATGCCATGGGATTATAGCACTTGAAATTAATTCCACTGGCGACCTTTGGGGCTATCGGGTGGGGTGACCAAGGGGCCTGGGGCCTACTCAAACTAGTGAATGATGGACCTCAGGTATGGGGAGGTCCCTCTGGTAACCTTCACGTAATCCCTTTCATGTAGTAGAGGACAACCCCACGTGGCAAATAAACAACACTTGCCCTTTGAGGACAGCCCAACCTTCTAACATCCTTGCACATGCAGCAATAGTACACTTTCCACAAGGCAGATCAGGCAACAAAAAGTCCCTTGCATACCCAAATGTTCTGAGTACATTACTGATACAGTTCAAGCCTTGACTGCTAGTTTGGGGAGAGGCGTGGTTCCATTGCGGACGCATGATGCCGGCATGCCTGTGCAAATGAACTCCAATAGTAAATCCAAGATTGCAGATTAAACCACCTTGCCACATACAGGTCATGATATGATATGATATGATTTGATAGGTTATTTATAACGCGCTTAATACCCAGAGGTTTCTAAGCGTAGACCCGGAGATCGAACCTGTGTTGCTCCGTGTCGTCATGCTTCCAAGGCGAGCACGTTGCCCCTGAGCTATCCTCCCAAGACTCAAGGTTGAGGTTCTTCAAACAGACACCCATGGTTCAGATAACAGAATCACAGTGAACCAATCCTCTTTTGTCACTAATCATGGCACAGCCGTGCAAACATTTAAACACAATAAAAAAACTGGGGAGAGACACCCACCGGATAAAAAGAAAGCAGTGTGGGTGTTTGGAAACACAGGTGCTGGTAGGGGTTTGGAGCAAGTCGGCAGTGCAGATATGAGATTGTGAAGGGAGCTTGGAGTATAACAGGCTGGGGGCCAGAGGGGGAGAAGGAATATTAGGAGGAGGACATTAAGGAACATCAGGAGGGGTTTGGAGTTGAGCTTTAGAAGGAGGAGCTTTAGGAGCATCAAGTGGAGGTTGGAGCACCAGGAGGTGGAGGTTAAGAGACATCAAGAGGAGTTTGGAGTTGAGCATCAGGGGGAGAGAAGCGACAACTGGCATCAAGATTCTGCGCGATGAAGGAGGGGAATACCCAGAATGTAAGAACCTTGAGCACAGGGATGTGTGTTTGCATCTGGTGGTTGTGGAAGCCATTCCCAATCATCTTCCCTGTCTTTGAATTTGCTCTTGTACGTTCATTCTTCAATTATTTTATTGTTATCTCTTGTGCAGTTAATGTATAGATTATCTACACACTTTAAAATAGATGTACTTTCTGTGCTTTATTGGTTTGCCGTACTTTTGTACTGTCAGCAAAGGCATTCTTTAATTCACTCATTATGTATGCATCAAAACCCATAACTTGTACATCCCCTGCATTATCCAGTACAGTTTGAATTGCCACAAGGGAAGAAAAAAAATGTTTGCAGCCCTCTCTCACTGCTCTCCCCTGCCTTCCTGATTGGAATCTGTAAGCCATCCTGCACAACAACCACTTGCTAAGAAGTTAGGGCCCGTTTGGTGCCTTTTCTGCAGAGTCTTTCATCGTCATTTTCCTGAAGAATGCCAAACCTTTCCATATTATTAATGAATGCAATGATTGCAGACCTAGTTCACTACGAATTGCACTCATCGGAGTAGTTTTTGGATGAAGAAGACTCTTTTCCAAAATATTCCTTCAATTAAATTCCAGGTTGACCATATCATACTCAAAGCCGTTTCACCTCCTTATGTAACTATTGGAACCACTTTTTGTTTATCGAAGATTAGTAGCGGTATCATTGTGAATTTTCCATAACTTGCATGAATTATTGCTCCTTGTGCAGCTAGTAATTTAGCTTTTGATACCAACAACTCTATCCAGGTTCCTTCACCAAAGGTTTTATTAAACTGAACTCCGAGGTATCTGATAGACACGACTTGTTCAAGACTGTCATTCCCTAGGTAACAGTTAAATGGCTGCTTTTTACTTCTAACACCTTGATTGAATGTTACTATTTTGGATTTATTTGTATTTATTGAAAGGTTGTTTATTCACATATAGCTTTCCAGTCAGATCAATTGCTGTGAAAACCCAACTATGCCTGATCAATGAGCACCAGGTTATCAGCATATATGATCCATGCTATTTGTTGACCATTCATTTTCGGTGCTAAGTCCTTTGCCTCCAATAATGATTTGGATAAGTCGGCTAGATACAAATTAAAAAGTGTAGCCTCCATTGGGCAACCTTGTGTTACACCTTTATTTGTTTGAATTTTAGAGGAGAGCTCTCCTTGTTTGTTTAACCTGCTTTGAATTGAGGTGTTAGAGTGGAAGGCTTTGATCACTTGCAGCAGTTCTTTTGGACATTTCCAGGCTTGCATTTTTTCCCCAGAGTCTACCTCTATCCACGCTATCAAACGCCTTTTGCAGGTCAATAAATGCTAGATGTAAATTCGTTTTGGTTTTTATTGCATGCATTTTGAGTACATTTAAGATAAATAAATGTAACTCTGTGCCTGTCCCTTTCGTGAACCTGGTCTGTCTAGGATCCATAGTTTTTATTTTGTTGGCCCATGATACAAGTTGTTTTTCTATATTTGATGCCAATATTTTACCAATTACATCTAATAAAGCCATTGCCTATACGTTTTCAGATCTGTTTTGTCTCCTTGTTTAAATATGGGTACAATAATTGCAGTTGTCCAGGAAGGTTAATCCATTTTTACTATTTGTGATATTATTTTCTATATCCATTTATCCCAAGCTGCCGGTTCTTTTCTTACTAAATTATTTGTGAGGCCACCCGGTCCTGCATCGTTAGAAGATTTAAATTTTCTTATTGAAATCTCCATCTCTAATTGGTCGAAGTTGATTTTCCATCCAGTTTCTGAAATTTTCATCACCACAGGGGGCTTTGTCTTGGGATCCATAAAAACGTTGGAAAACTGATCAACCCATTGACTTTATGTTACTCCGCTGGATAGGACTGCTTGTTGATTACATGTTGTTTGATTCAAGAGTGCCCATGTTACTCTAGCGTTTGCTTGTACTACTGCCTTCTCTTCTTGTTCTTGATCTCTCAGTATTCGAAAGTTAATGTCACGTCCCCGGTCCTGCCCTCCTCCCGTCACTCACCAGGCACCATTCGCTCCCGTACCCACCACCCACACCAACGGGGAAGACACGGCAGGCGGGATGTCCGAGGGGGCAGAACCACCTCTTTCCGCCCATTTCCATGCTGGCGCTTGCCATGGCGTCTCATACATGCCCGACGGCTCCGGCGTCGGCGGCTCCAGCTTCCGCGCACGGGGGAACCTGATCGCGTCTCGCTCAGACGATCACGTGACTGGTCACGAGATCGCCTGTAGCCGACGCTGGCGTCCACATCGGACGAACACCAATCACTGATGGCGTCTGTCCATCACGTGACGCTCCTGTGCGGTCACGTGCCCTGTCACGTGATCTACCTTTCCTTCAAAAAGAGCTGAGAGGAAACACTCAGTGCTTCACAGCTGTTTCCACCAGAGACCTGTTCGGCATTACCCTCGTTCTTCTTGATACACTTTGGAAACTCGACCACGGACCGTTACTTGGACTTGTCTTGGATTGCCCTTTTGTTTCGACGCATCTTCTGGACCCTTGGAACTCTTGACCACCCTTTTTCTGGCCCTGGAATTGCTCTGGATTACCCTTCTGTTTTGGCGAACTTCTACCCACGCTCCTGGCGATCACGTTTTGTCTCCTGAGTCATTTGGGGTTCACCACCTGGACCTTGGATGGACTTGCTATCTGGTCACGCTCTGGCTACCGGTGTGAGTTGGAGGAAGTGCTGTACATCCCAGCCTGCTGTCGGTCTTCCCTCGTTGTCTATTCAGGTTAACTACCTGTCCTGTCATCCCCAGGGTAAGCTTTGTCATTTTTTCCCTGTTTGCTTGCACTGCCATTATTGTTCATAGTATACCTGATCCTAACCTTTGCCTTGCAGCACTCAGGGGTCCTTCCGGTGTTCCGGGTATCTGATTGACGACGCCACTCATCACCTGTGGCCTCAAAGATTGCTAGGGCAGTATTCTTTACCTGCTCGAGCGGTACTTGGGGACGGAGGTAGTTTATAGCTGCACGACCATCAAGGCGGATCACCAAGATCAGAACAGACTGTGAAGCCTATTGGTCGTCCAGCTATGGACACCTCAGCCGGGGACCCCGTGACGGCTCTAATGCAGGCAGTGACAGCACTCAGGGTCGACATGGCAACCGCTACTGCAACCCTACGCGCTGATATGACCGCCGCCACCACCGCCTCGACACGGTACTAAGTACACGCCATCCCTTACCTGCAGAAGCCGAATTTGACGAAACCATTCCTCCCCAAAACCCTCCTCCTATCATACCCCCTTCCTTCCCGGCCGCTCCTGTGGTGATCCAAAGCCCTTTCCCCTTGGCTACTCCCGAGCGATACCAGGGCGACCCAAAGAAATACCGTACTTTCATCAGTCACTGTAAGCTCCATTTCATGTGTCGCCCTCAGGCTTTCCCCGATTCAGTATCAAAAGCAGCCTTTCTTCTCTCCCATCTATCAGGGGTAGCCGCCACATGGGCCAACCCATTGCTGGAAAACAACCACCCTGCGTTGTACGATTTTGAATTGCTGACCCAAGAGATGGCGAAAGTATTCGACACCAGGCACAAAGCGCAGTCTAGAGACATGGAATTCCTAGATCTCACACAGGGTCGCTCAACCCTCATAGAGTACATCACCAGGTTCAATCAGCTGTCTGCGGAGACCTCCTGGCCAGAAAATAAAAAGGCTGTGGTGTATTACCGGGGTTTATCTGGGGCCATGAAAGATGCCTTGTCCGTAGTGCCTACGCTTCCCACAGTGTATGCTGATTTGGTGGACTTAACATTGCAAGTCGATGCCAGACGATCGGAGCGACGCGGAGAAGGTTCATCCTCGTTTCCACTCCCATCCACGGCCGTTGCTACCCCCGAACCCATGCAGATAGGCGGGATCCGCAGCCCTATCTCTCACGTTGAACGAGAGCGCAGGAGAACGGACAATGCCTGTTTTTACTGCGGTCTTAACGGCCATTTCATAAAAGAGTGCCCTCGCCGTCCGAAAAACAGAAACCCGGGTTTTCAGAAGGCTCGCCCCTAAGATCAGAGGTAGGAGCGAGTACTATCCGGAATACCTCTGAACCTACCTTTGGTCCTGTGCGACCCATTATAGTACAGGCCTTTCTGAACCATGCTACTGATTCCCACGCCGTGTCAATAGTGATAGACTCAGGTGCTACAGGCTGCTTCATCGACATAGCCTTGGCCGGTTCATTGAACCTGCCTTTGGTCACAAAGGATTGTCCTGAACCGGTCCAGGCGGTGGATGGTACGTCTCTTGCCTCTGGCCCGATCCGGCAACAGACCGCTCCCTTAGAGCTGGTTGTTCAGGAAAACCACAAAGAGACGATATCATTCGATCTCATCTCTACCCCTCAGTTCGGATCAATCTTAGGCATTCCTTGGCTAAGGCTGCACAATCCCCTCATTAACTGGGGGACGGGTCAGGTTTCATTCGAATCCGAAACATGCCAACACTACTGCCTCCTGGCAACACCTCAGTTCTCCAGTCCAGCGGGCATCCTGGGAAGCGTCACGTCCATGGCTATAGGGGACAATACAGACCACCATGATATGCACACAGTAGGGGCTGTCACGGGTGGGATACCTGCTGTTTACCACGATTTCCAGGCGGTATTCGATAAGGGTTCGGCAGAAGGCCTACCCCCGCATCGACCTTACGACTGTCCTATCGACCTGATACCTGGCGCATCTATCCCGAAGGGTCGTATCTACTCCCTTACTCAGGTGGAAGAGCGGACCTTGCAGGAGTATGTCCAACAGGCTTTACGGCTAGGACATATTCGTCCATCGACTTCTCCGGCTGCAAGCCCTATATTCTTCGTTCCAAAGAAGGAAGGGGACCTCCGTCCCTGTGTCGATTATAGGCGCTTGAATGCCGTCACAGTGAAGAACCGCTACCCCATACCTCTGATCACTCCCTTGCTGGACAAACTCACCCATGCCACAATATACACCAAACTAGACCTCCGCGGGGCATACAATCTTATACGCATGCGTGACGGTGATGAATGGAAAACGGCCTTCTGCTCACGACAAGGCCTATTTGAGTATACTGTCATGCCTTTTGGCCTATGTAACGCCCCGGCTACCTTCCAACACTTTATGGACGATGTTTTTAACGACATCTTGAACGCTTATGTAATTGTTTATCTAGATGACATTCTGGTGTTCTCCACTTCTCTTGATGAACACATAAAACATGTCAGAGAAGTACTGTCGCGACTACAAAGCAACGCCCTTTACGCCAAACCCGAGAAATGTACGTTCCATGCAAATCAAATCGAATTCCTGGGGTTCCATATCACGCCCAAGGGACTCTCTATGAATCAATCCAAGGTACGGGCAATCGACGAATGGCCCACTCCGACCAATCTCAAGCAGCTGCAGTCGTTCCTAGGATTCGCGAACTTCTATCGGAGATTCATATCAGGGTTTTCTTCGGTTGCGGCTCCACTTACGGCACTCACTAGCCCTTCTGTCCCCTATGTATGGTCCACGGCTCAGCAATCTGCTTTTGACATACTGAAAACCCTGTTCACCTCCGCTCCGGTATTACAGCACCCTGATCCCGACCTTCCGTATATTCTGGAAGCAGATGCCTCGTCCTATGCATTAGGTGCGGTGTTATCCCAGACCTGTCCTACCACCAACCGTTTGCATCCGGTAGCATTCCACTCCCGCAAGTTCACGACTACCGAACTACACTACACGGTTACAGAAAAGGAACAACTGGCTATTAAGGATGCACTACAGGTCTGGAGACACCACCTTCTAGGTGCCAAACATCAAACCACGGTGTTCTCCGATCATAAAAATCTCCAGGACCTTGCTTCCTTGAAGTGCACCAACAGTCGCCAGGTCAGGTGGAATCTGTTCTTTGCCGCTTATGATTTTGTGGTCAAACACAGGCCCAGTGTTGGGCACGGTAAAGCCGATGCCCTGTCCCGTTCACCTGGGGGGGAGACCCTTCCTTTTTTCCCAGACACCCTGTTGGGAAAGAATCACGTTATCTGTCTATGCACACCAACTCCCTCCTTGTTGTCCACTGTCCGCCAATGGGCCTCTCGGTATCCGCAATCATTGGCGGAATGGGACCCAGTCATGCAAGATGGTTTGCCTTTCGTTCAGGGGGGTAAACTCCTTCTCCCCACAAGTGAAACCCGGAACCAAGCGCTGACCTGGTCTCACGACGCTGCCGTCAACGGTCACCCCGGACAGCTTCGCACCTTAGATCTCCTTAAGCGTTGGTGCTGGTGGCCTACGATGAAGCGTGACGTACGGGACTATGTCAACACCTGTGCGGTGTGTGCCCAGGGCAAATCGCGCAGGGGTCGGCCTTTGGGTCTGCTCCTATCTCTCCCAATCCCTCCACGACCTTGGCATACGATCTCCATGGATCTGGTCACTGATCTCCCCCGCACTCATGGGTTTGACACTATTTGGGTCATAGTCGACTCGTATACCAAGTTTGCACGTTTTATACCCTGTAAGGGAATTCCCTCAGCCCCTGTCTTGGCCAAACATTTCTTCACACATGTATTCTGCCTTTTCGGATTGCCCCATGTGTTGGTCTCTGACCGTGGATCCCAGTTCACCTCCCGCTTTTGCGGGCCCTAACCGCTCTGTTGGGCATAGATGCCCGGTTTTCCTCTTCGTATCACCCGGAGAGTGACGGTCAGACCGAAAGGGTCAACCAAACGATGGAACAGTATCTACGCTGCCTGACACTTCAATACCAGGACACATGGCTCAATCTGCTACAAATTGCGGAATTTGCCTACAACAATGCTCTGCACTCGGCTACCGGTTACTCACCTTTCTTTTCACTCTACGGTCAGCATCCTCGTGCCCTCCCCATTCCAGACTATTCCTCTTCCGACACCCCAGCCGCATCGGCTTGTGCCCGAGACATCGTATCTGTACACGCTCAGACCTTGGTCCACTTACGTGAGGCACAGGCTTCTATGAAGGCGGCTGCTGACAAAAAGAGGGCTGTTCCGCCCGTTTACGGGGTGGGGGATAGGGTTTGGCTGTCCACTCTTCATCTACAAATCCCTGGCTGCCGCAAGCTGTTGCCTCGTTTTGTGGGTCCTTATGAGGAAGTCAAGGTTCTGAACCCGGTGGTGTTGCGTCTGGCGGTTCCCCCCGCCTGGCGGATCCACCCAGTATTCCACGTTTCTCTCCTTAAGCCTTGCCCTGGCCCTACCCGCTTGGTTTCTCCTCCTGCTCCCGTCTCTGTCTCTTCTCCCGATGTGTTTGAGGTCCGGGCTATTTTGGGTTCTCGCGTTCATCGGGGTGTCCTGCAGTACTTGGTGGACTGGTTGGGTTATGGCCCGGAGGATCGTTCGTGGGTGGCTTCCCGGGATGTTCATGCTCCCCGTTTGTTGGCCCGTTTTCATCGTGATAATCCTGCGAGCCCACGCGGTCGTGGGCCTTTGGGGGGGGGCTCTGTCACGTCCCCGGTCCTGCCCTCCTCCCGTCACTCACCAGGCACCATTCGCTCCCGTACCCACCACCCACACCAACGGGGAAGACACGGCAGGCGGGATGTCCGAGGGGGCAGAACCACCTCTTTCCGCCCATTTCCGTGCTGGCGCTTGCCATGGCGTCTCATACATGCCCGACGGCTCCGGCGTCGGCGGCTCCAGCTTCCGCGCACGGGGGAACCTGATCGCGTCTCGCTCAGACGATCACGTGACTGGTCACGAGATCGCCTGTAGCCGACGCTGGCGTCCACATCGGACGAACACCAATCACTGATGGCGTCTGTCCATCACGTGACGCTCCTGTGCGGTCACGTGCCCTGTCACGTGATCTACC
This sequence comes from Ambystoma mexicanum, assembly GCF_040938575.1. Lineage (NCBI taxonomy): Eukaryota > Metazoa > Chordata > Amphibia > Caudata > Ambystomatidae > Ambystoma > Ambystoma mexicanum. Next base: position 1,437,377,730 of record NC_090935.1, read on the forward strand.
TTTCCTTCAAAAAGAGCTGAGAGGAAACACTCAGTGCTTCACAGCTGTTTCCACCAGAGACCTGTTCGGCATTACCCTCGTTCTTCTTGATACACTTTGGAAACTCGACCACGGACCGTTACTTGGACTTGTCTTGGATTGCCCTTTTGTTTCGACGCATCTTCTGGACCCTTGGAACTCTTGACCACCCTTTTTCTGGCCCTGGAATTGCTCTGGATTACCCTTCTGTTTTGGCGAACTTCTACCCACGCTCCTGGCGATCACGTTTTGTCTCCTGAGTCATTTGGGGTTCACCACCTGGACCTTGGATGGACTTGCTATCTGGTCACGCTCTGGCTACCGGTGTGAGTTGGAGGAAGTGCTGTACATCCCAGCCTGCTGTCGGTCTTCCCTCGTTGTCTATTCAGGTTAACTACCTGTCCTGTCATCCCCAGGGTAAGCTTTGTCATTTTTTCCCTGTTTGCTTGCACTGCCATTATTGTTCATAGTATACCTGATCCTAACCTTTGCCTTGCAGCACTCAGGGGCCTTCCGGTGTTCCGGGTATCTGATTGACGACGCCACTCATCACCTGTGGCCTCAAAGATTGCTAGGGCAGTATTCTTTACCTGCTCGAGCGGTACTTGGGGACGGAGGTAGTTTATAGCTGCACGACCATCAAGGCGGATCACCAAGATCAGAACAGTTAAGCAGCCAGTTCCAATACTGTTGTTTTCTCTTTTTAGTTAGGTCTATTCTTTTGCTTGCAGTTACGTTCTTCAACTTTTTTAGGTCTTTTCTCAGGCATTTATTTTATTCTGCTATCATGTTACTATATTGATATTTGCGTTTCAGGTATGGATATTTGAAGCCAGTTGAATGATCTTATAACTTTCCAGTAGTGGTTGGTAGCATAGACCACTACTTCCATTCTTTAGGTGATCTATATAGGCATTGTTCAGCTGGGCGATGTCATTCGCCTTGAACTTTAGCCGATTTCTTCCTTGATTTACTATTATATTCATTGGAAGACGAGGCTGCGGTTTCTTTGTCCATATATTCCAAGAGAGGGGCAATGCATCATGATCGCTTTCAGCCATTTCTAGACTCTCTAGTTGCCTGATGTTATGTTTGAAGTTACAGGAACTCCATATGTAGTCGATAGTTGAAATGGAAGCGTCACTCTGCCATGTCACTTTTCCTGGGATGTCACCTCTTGTTTGTCCATTCAACATATAGCAGTTACGGTGAGGCAGTTCTTGTACCACATTTCATTTTTTTTTTGTCGTTTTGATGTTGCTTCATGTTTAAACGACAGCGGGATACCACTCTGATCTAGGTATTTGATATTTAAATCACCACAGATTATCAAGTTTTGATTTCTTAGTAGCAGTTGTCTATTATTGCAGTAGCTGCTTGCCGATATGTCCTGTTTGTGATCAGAGCTGTATTCCCATAGATATTTAAGATTACTGAGTACCTTGGGTACTCATCATCTTGGTATATATGCTGTAAGGATGTAACCTGCATGAATGGGTTTGGGTTTTCATTCTTAATGACCCTGACACTATGATTATTTTTAATCATTGTCAGTAATACTCAGAATGGTCTACCTTGTTTCCCCTTTAACGCAGAATACTACATATCCATCTCCAAATTAGCCTGTATTGTGACACTTCTTTTGGAAATTGTCATAGTTTTTGGTTTTAACTGTTCGACGAGCATTGTGCCTTCGATCTTTGCATTCTGTATTGGTGGCATAGGAAGGTTTCTCAAAAATGCTTGCAACCCATGTGACTTTGGTTTTGGTCCACCTCTCACATTTTTGTATTCCATTTCTTTATTTTGATTTCCCATACCATTGGTCAGCACTAGTATTTTCACCTTAGCGTTCTTACTTTGTTTTTTAAAAATATCAAAGACTTCGCTACGTACATTAGGTAAATCTGACTCAACAGTGCTAGAGATTTCTTTGGAGGACCTTCTTACTTGTCAATTTCTGCGTCCCTTTTGGTAAGGCATTTATTTCTTGCGAGACGAGGCAGACTTCATCACAGTTGTCATTCTTTTGCTGGGTTCCTTCCATTTGATCTCAAGCTTTCTCTCCTTTTTCATGTATTGCGCCTTCACCCTGAGACTACAGCTCTACATAATTGACCTCTGACAGGATTTCGAAACCAGGAGGAGGTCTTACCTGTGTACTTGCCCCTTTTTATTTGTTTTGTTAGTTGAGGTTACTTTCGTATGTCTGGTCTGTTTAGTACTCCCTTGCTGACTCAAATCAATATGCTGTGATTTTTCCTTTTATAAAGGCCTGGAGCTTGTTATATTGTGTTCTTCCTCATCCATTTCAAGCATTCTAAAAGTGCTGCCATTATGTTGTTTTTGTCAGTGAATTCTCCTTGTGCAATATCACTCAGTCTTGCTTGCCATCTGGCAGATGATTCCGCTTCCGTATCCAGTCTTTTTTTGCACCATTATAGTAAATGTTTCCAAGTGCAGGAGTTTAGCATGAATCATGGCAAGCAGGGTGTCATGATCTTTCATGCTGGTATGTCTTCAATGATCTTTCATGCTAGTGTTTATGTCTTCATATATTCTTTTTAATGGTGCAATTGAGATTGATAGTGCGGCCATGACATTGTTGTGTATTTGAGTCAATGCTGCGTTTGAAAGCTGTGACTTGTGCTTCATCAAGTCAATGTCCTCTGATTGCTCCGATAACATTGAGGTGACTGGCGAGCACTGCACAATCAGGGAATGAACCTCAATTAATTGGAGGTCATCCTTATATCCTTGACTGTTAAATACTGTGTAATCTCCCAGAGTTTTAGCAGTTTCCGCCTCATCACACAAACCGATGATTTCCCCATTTAGGTCACACCATTTTTCGTCAGGATTTATATGTGGACTTTTCCCTCTGTGTGCTAAACTAGGCATCGAAACATTATTTTCTTCATTATTAATATAATTTTTGTTGAAGGAGAACGTAAAAACTGTTCACAGAGCCGTTCCCAAATTTCTGCCACGTCTTGTTTTAGTCTGGCCGCCAGTCATATGTCACGCTTCTCAACTTCATTTCTAAGATGAAATCTGGCAACTATCGTCTTTCCTTTGAGCTGTTCCTGTGCCTCACATGCCTCGTATGTTTCTGTCATTGCTATTTTTTGATTCCTTCTCCTGTGAATTATTACCATTAGTGGTAAACTTATTTCTTTCAAGACTCTGTGCCTTTACATTTTTACATGGAGTATCTTCACTCTCCAGCGTTAAAGAAATCCGTTCTTCATTATGTTCCTCAATGATATTTTGTGCCCTTGTTTAGGTTGTGTTAGTGGTTTTGTTGAAACGCTGAGAGCCTGGACCAGCTCCAGCTCCCTATGTTCCCCTTTCGCCTGTTCATAAACCTCCTGTTGTTTTTTCCCTTATCGCATCTCTCTCTGTAGGTTCTCCTGGGGCGGTTCCTTTTCCAGGATGTCAGTTTCCTCCCTCCTGTCAAACATGTTGGCCTTTTTGATCTCTAATAATTCAGCGTCTGTTATGTCACCGCTACGCCACCACCACAACTACATTATTAACCCAGTGCTAATGTCAATGCTGCCTTTGCAGCTATGTTCATATCGCTCGGAGCTTTTCCACTCATCTTTAAAGTAGCAGGGAGCACCTTCTCCAACAGTGTAGTTGCCATCAGCCTTTGTTGTTGTTGGCAAGTCCAGGGGCAGGACTGTTTCATCCATCTCAGATTAGCTGAAAACGCTTGTTATTCGTTGCTCATTGGTGCCCGGAGCATGACTGGAGAGAGACTGGACTCTCTGCCGGACTCGCACACCGGCGCGACGCACCTCCTTGTGTTTAAATAGGTGGAGCTAGATAGTTAAAGTGATAGTAGTCAGTTCGCAACGCTCCAGAAAGGGAAACAGCAGGATGCAGCTCTCACAAAAAATAACAGAGAACTGGAGAGAGACTGGAATCTCTGCCGGACTCACCCCTGCATTCTGCCTACAGAGTATTCCCAATATAGGTTTGCTACTTGGAATCTCGCCACTGTGATATTATGCCATGCCTGCATTTGTCCTCCCACAGTATTCCCAATAAAGGTTTGCTATTTTGTATATCGCCACTGTGATATTTTGCCACACTTGCATTTTGCCTTCCAGAGTATTCCCAATATAGGTTTGCTACATTGAATCTCGCGCTGTGGTCATTTGGAGGCAGAATACAAGTGTGGCAGAGAATTTACCAATGTAGTTCTGTTACTTTGAATCTCGCCACTGTTATTCTTGGCCACACCTGCATGTTGCCTCCCTGAGCATTCGCAATATAGGTTTGCTACTTTGAATCGCACCTCTGTGATATTTGCCAATTACATTTTGCCCCCAGAGTATTTCCAAATATCGGCTTACCGCTCTGAATATTGCCACTGGGATATGTTGCCACAATTGCATTTTGCACCTGGAATATTCCCAATTGTAAGTTTGTCACTTTGTTTCTGGTCACTGCGATATTTTCCAACTCTAACATTTTGCTTCTTGGTTTTTCCATATGTAAGTTTGTCACACTGAATCTCGCGTTTGTAACATTGGGTTACACTTGCACTGTGCCTTTTGGAGCCTTCCCGATGGAAGTTTTCCACATCTAAACTTGCCACTGCAATATTTTGCGGCACTCACATTTCGCCTCCTGGAGTTACCTCAATTCAGTTTGCCACTTGGTTTCTTGTAACAGCAGTCACGCGCAGCATGAATAAAACAAATGCTTCAGACCTACTTCACCTGCGACCCATAGAATACAGCTGAGTGCCGCATGAAAAATTCAGTCCAGCTGTTCACATAGCTTTTGCCACTTGGACACTGACACAGCTCCCGTCCTCTTTCCCTTGCAATACGGCCTGCCGTTAGAGACCTAGCCATTGTCTGCCTACCTTCAATTTGACAATGAATGCACACACACATTTTACCACTCCTTTTATTATAATTCAACACAGACTACGGTCTTCTAAATGGCGTTCATTGACTGCAGTGCTTCAAGGCATACCAATAGCATTAGGCACTATACAAATATCACCTAACATAACATTTAAATGCTCATCATTAATACATTTGACATATTCTAGATCCTTTGTAGTAATTAAACAAGTGAAATAGGGAAATTATGAAAAACGGATGCTTGCAGAATTGTTACCCTACCACCTCTACCAGCTTCAGATGGTTTCTTTTTTAGATATGTCAGTATATGTGATTTCATTTAATTTTTATTTAAATCGTGTTAAATTCCTAAAATTCTTGAGAATAAAAATAATAATAAAATCAAATAGTCAACATTTTCAATTTCACTCAATGACTCATTCTCACTGTCACAGGTCTCCAAGATCATAGATGTGCAGTCTTCTCCTCTTTCAACTCTTGCAATTTCTATGGTTTCTTCCGTTCCCTTATTCATATTATTCCCCGGCATTTTATTCTGATATGGGAAGCAAAGCCCCACATTTCGAGTACATTTCCTCTGGTGTTAGAATTTTAAATTCTCCTTTTCTCTTCTTCTTACTCTGGGACATCACTTTTGTTGTTACTGGTAATTTTGCCTTCTTTACTCTTTTTATAATTCCAAATGCTTGGTTTTCATTGGGTTCTCATTATTCTGTCGCTTCTTTCTAATTGCATTTTTGTGATGGACTTTCAATCTCTCAGGCTCAGGTATCACTACCCTTTGATCCATCTTGTTCATGGTGTAAGCCATAAGCGTTAGTTAAAATAAGTCTGTGCCATCCCATTATTCAAGAGTCTTGCTATCCTATTATCCATGGAGATATTGCCACAGTAGTGCCAGTCACCTGGTCTTTTATAATTGATGCACTTCTGTTGAGCAGATAGGCAGGGTTGTTCTTATCCAGCAGCTGGTTGCATCTGGTGTATAAAGATGCTAGTGCTACTCCTTGTTTCTGTGTTTCTCTAGACTTGCGGTCATACAACTTAAGAAAAGGACTTTAAAACTAAATGCAGGGCCGAGAGCACTGGAGTCATGGTACTTTTAATTCCTGATCTATCATCATACATAGAACGGTCAAGGTAAGGACTGTTGGACAAACGTATGCAATTCTTAATGTTTGTTTCACTAAATGTCCAACCTAAATCCTGCAGCCCAGATGAGAGCTCACTCATGATCGTATTCAAATTAACTTTTTGTTTTCTAGTCTGCTTTTTCTCTCTGTGGGCTTTATGAAAATCCCTGTTTAGTTATAATTTGTGAACTACTGCCAAAAAGGTATTCTTCTGACTTTCCCACTATGTTGTGTTGCCTCAGTTTTATTTTTTTATTTATTTATTTGCAATCGTAAAGTGCCTAAGCCCGGAGGCATCAAGGCACTGTTGCGAACCAGTTGCACTGTAAATTCTTTAGGAGCAAAAAGACCAACAGACATAAAAAAAACCAGACAAACTGTGTAGCCAGTAATGGGCTCTTAGCTCCTCGGGTGTTAGTTCAGCCGGGCAACAGGTTAGGTGAAAAGTCAAGTTTTAAGAGCCTTCCTGAATGCCCCGTGAGAGATTTTTGCTCTTAGATGTGGGTGTGTGGGAGGGTGTTCCAGTGGGATGCCACCACAACCGGGAACTGGCACCTCCTGCTCTGGTACGCTTTAATGTTGGTTGTGCGATGCAGTTTAGGTGGGTGGCCCTGGCTGGTCTGGACTGATTAGATCTGACGATTTTCTGGGGCAGATATTCAGGGGCTGTGTTCAGAAGGCATTTGCGAGTGATGGTGAGGATTTTGAACTTGATCCTTTCCTGGACTGGCAGCCATTTTACCCCTTTTCGAGCAGCAGAGATGTGGTCTCTCTGGGAAATGTTTAGTGCTGTACGGAGCGCATTGTTTTGTACTATCTGCAGTTTGCAGATATTCCTCATAGATGTGCCTGCAAAGAGGGCATTGCAGTAGCCACGTCTTGCTCCAGTTATTGAACGAGTTATGGTGAGGCAGCTGGATGGGGTCAAGAATTATCTAGCTGCATTTAATAGTTTGGCAGTGTATGCTGCTGAGGATGCAATTGCATTGAGTTGGGGGAGAGAGTGGAATCAAGATGGACTCCCAGGGTTTTCACGGACGCTGCAGCCGGGATTTTGATACCATCGATCACGAATGCTGAGTATTGGAAGGGCAGTTTCTTTAGCGTTGCTGGTGATCCTACAACTAGAATCTCGTTGTTGTTTAGGGAGAGATTGTTCTTAGCCATCCAGGTTTGAATGGTTGAGTACATTTTGTTGATGGTCATAGAGTCATCCTCATAAGATCCTGACGGGGGGAGGAGTATTTGGGTGTCGTCGGCTTAGTTGGTGTAGGCTATCCCGAGCCCATCCAAGAGGTCAGAGAGGCTTTAGTGAAGCTATTCTAGAGGGTGGGGGAGATACAGGACCCTTGTAGGACGCCACAGACGATTGCAGTCGGGGGCATTAGCGGAGTCTGAGAAGACGCTCATGGATCTACCCTCAAGGAATGAAGCAACCCAGGACAAGGCTTCTGGGGAGAAGTTAGCGGCTGCGGTGTGATGGCAGCACAAGGTTTTATGGTCTACCAGGTCAAAGCAGCTGAAAGGTCAAGGAGGAGGAGGAGAGCTGGCTTGCCTTTGTTTCTAAAACTGTCAATCTGGTTTTTAAGATCTAGCCATGCTGACTCAGTTCTGTGTACAGGTCTGAAGCCTGATTGGCGCTTGCCCAAGATGTGGTTAGTTTCAAGGAACGGTTGAATTTGGTTGTAGGCTGCCCTATCCAGAATTCTTAGTAGGAAAGGAACAGTGGTGATCGGGTGGTAGTTGTTGGGGCTGACAGGTCTAAACTGGGTTTTTTCAGCAGGGGAGGACCCATGATTCTTTTAGACTAATAGGTACATGGTTAGAGGCGAATTATGCATTAATAAAATTAACAATTAAATGGGCTAGGATGTCTACACAATCCTTGATAATGGTTGCTGGGCAGATATCCCCTTTACATTTGGAAGGTTTGAGTTTTCTAATAATATTTGCAGTCTCCTCTTCCGGGAAATCTCTGAATTGAAATGTTGTGGTCGGTGGGCTGTTAGAGGGGAGGGGGATCGTGGGTGTGTGGGCGGGTGCCCTTCCTTTAATGAGATCTTGTTTCAGCAGTATTTTATTCTGTACGGAATGAAGTTTAGATCTCATGGCGGTTTGAATGCTGGCGCACCAAGACTTGTCTTTTAAGATGGTTGATGGGGGCAGGGGGTGCTGGTGTTTCTAATTCTTTGAGAATACGGAAGATTTCTTGTGAATAAGCCTACAATGCGAGAATCGCAAAGGCCAGCTCTGTCACTTTGGGTGCAACGATGGCTAACTTATATTCTCTCGCAATCTTGTTCAAAGCAGTTATGGGTGTGTTTGCAGGTACCTTTTTCCACTCATCCTCAGCTTGTCATTTTTTGGTTTGAAGGGCTACAAGGTTGACTGTGAACCAAGTGTTAATATGGGCAACTGGCTTAGGTTTGCAGGGGGCCAGTGGGGCAACAGCGTTCACTGCCTTGGTTAGCGTGTCAGCATAGATGTTTGCAAGTACGTTAGAGTCTGTGGAGGCAATGTTCTCTCGCAGAAGTGGTGTAAAATGTGGGGATTGGGTTTCTTTATTCAAATCTTGGGCACTGCGACTCCAGGTGGGGGGAAGGGCCTGTGTAGTGCTTTGGGGCGCCTTAGATGGAGTGAAGTTGATTGAAAGAATATGGTGATCAGACCATGGACATGGCGCGTTGTCTAGGATAATGATCTGACTGTTAAGGTCAGCCACCCAGTCCAGTGTCCTGCCTTTCTTATGGGTGTTGAGTTGAGTTGAGTATGAGTTGATGCAATGATTGAATCCCAGGTTTAAGTCTCCTAGTATGATAACTGTGGTGGTGAGCTTGATGTTGGCTGCAATAGTTTGCAGGTCTTCTTCAAAGGATCTGATAGGGCCAGGTGGGCAGTACATGATATGGATCATGATGGAGTCAGAGGATGAGGCTGAGGGCTTGACTGAGAGCAGTTCAACATTATCTACTCTAGATAGGGCAATGGGCGTTCTGTGTGGGGAGTCCCTATAGATAAGGGCAACTCCCCCCTCTAGTATCAGGTCTATCAGTTCTCTGGATTGTGAAGCCAACAGGTATGGCTAGGGATAGGGCGGGCCAGATGCTTGGTGTAGCCAAGTTTCTGTCACAGCCAGCAGGTCTAGATTAAGGGCTGTGATGAGGTCATGGAAGTCGAGAGCATGTGCCGGTATCGATCGTTCTTTCCTTACATTGATTTTTGGACCCAATAAATTCATGTTCTTCATTTAGCTTCTGTAGAAGTATTGATAAGTCATGGTTGACACCATCATGCAGTTCACTTGATATTGGATCTTTGAAAAAGTCTGTAGTTATCCTTTGTGTATTAATAGAATGGTAGGCATACAAATTAGGTTCCTCCCCTCTGTATGTAAAGTTCACCACTTTAGAATGAGGTGATTCTGAGACTACTCCATCCTTCGTTTCATGGGTTGCACCCTCTTTTATGTCCCATCGACTTGTTAGTTGTCACTGGGCCTATTTATGTAAATAGTGTTATCAAAAAACAGTTATTCACATTCACAACAGTGCTGTTTCGCTTTTGAGGGACTCTCGCCTGGTGGATGCATGGCGGGTTTCCCACCCCGGGGAGAGGGACTGCACCTCCTTTTCTCATTCCCATCACATCTACTCCAGGATCGACTACTTCTGGGCTGGGGAGGGTCTGACCCCTTAAATCAAATCTGTTGAAATAGGTACCATCGATTACTCTGACCATGACCCTGGTACCATGCATCTCTCTCTCTCCCTATGGATAGTGGGGTCCACAGGGGCTGGAGGCTTAATCATACACTATTGAACGATAAGGTGGTAATGGAGGAGTTTGGGGAGGCAATTGCTGGATATTTTCAGATGAATCAAGTGGGCCAGGTTCCAGAGGAGGTTCGCTGGGATGCCTTTTAGGATGGGATATTAAGGACAGGGAAAAGGAATACAGAGAGACTCGGTCACGAAAATGATTCGAGCTCTACAGGCAACGTGGAGGCAAGTGAATATGATTGAGGGTTCTAGGACAGAATTCGCTTTATTGGAGGCAAAACTAAAATACTGCGAGGAAGGGAACAGGGCGGGGAAGATATTAGCGTGGAAAGTGAAGCAGAGGATAATTGGGGGACTTAGGGATGAAGCAGGTAACAGGCTAGACAGTACCCCTGAGGTGCTAAGCGGCTTTGATGCGTTCTTCCAAAAGCTATACACATCTGAATCCCTTAAGCGGGAAGCTATTGAAAGTTTCCTGAATCTGTGCCCTATGCTGCATCTCTCCACAGAGCAAAGGGGCCCGTTAGAAAGGGGCATTACCAAGGAATAAATACTGAAGGCGATTTCCTCCATGCAGGTGGGCTCGGCTCCCGGTTTTGACGGCCTCCCGCTGGCCTTCTTTAAAACCTACTCTGGGAAGCTTCTGGATACTCTGTAAGTTATTCAATGAGATGTTCAAGTGGGGGGGTCTCGTCACGGTCTATGGGGTAAGCGAGAATCACCTTGATAGCAAAGCCCAATAGATTTCCAACATCTTAAGCGTCTTACAGACCTATAGTGGTTCCTAACACTGACATAAAGATATATGATTTTAGCACTACGGTTGGAGAAGGTTCTCCCATTCTTGATAGCGGAAGATCAGGCAGGGTTTGTGAAGAGGTGCCAGGGAGCTGACAACATCCGGAAAATTGTAAATCTGGTAGATGTGGCCCGCCACACAAGGACGCAAGCCATTCTCATGGGATTGAACACTGAAAAAACGGTTGAACGTGTGGAGTGGCTGTTCCTCAAGGACGTGCTCTGCAGGCCCAATGTGGAGGAGGGCTCTGCACTGCACTCGTGCCCCATGACTCGGGTGATGGTTAATGGTGCTCTCTCAAGGGGGTTCACGCTGACCAGGGGCACGAGGCAGGGATGCCCCCTTTCACCCCTGTTGTTTGCACTGGCGGTGGAGCCCCTGGCAATACCAGAGGGAACCTCATAAAATTGCTTTTTTTGCAGACGACGTAATCTTAACCCTGACTAAAGCAGAGTCATCTATTCCCAAGCTAATACAGATTGTTGATGCTTTTCAGCTAGTGTCGGGATTTAAGGTTAACCTTATTAAGAGCGAGATAATTAATATCAACTACATGGGGGGGACATTTCCGCTTTGAAGCGGGGGGTCCCTTTCGCCTGTGCCACACAGAGGCTGAAATATCTGGGGATCTATCTTACCCTGCGATGTGAGGACCTACACTGGGCTAACTACCCTGCCTTACTTAAAACTATTAGAACTGATCTTAGATCTTGGGGTTTAAAGGCAATCTCCTCGTTTGGAAGGATAGCGACCATCAAGATGAATGTTCTTCGCAGGTTGTTGTGTCATTTTCAGGTGGTCCCGGTTGTGGTCCCAGCTTATACCTAAGCGACTTTGCAAAAGGAGATTATGAACTTTTTTGGGGGAGGAAGGAAGGTCCGAGTTTCCAAATCTGTGCTCTTAAGGCCAAGGGCAACAGGGGGTATGGCGTTCCCGAACATACAGAGATATTATTGGGCCACCCAAAGTAAGGCTCTGAGGGACTGGATCGACCCAGGCTCGACCAAGGCTTGGAGGTGGCTTGAGGAGGATATAGTGGGCAAGCCTCTCTACTACCTTCCATGGTTGCCAAAGGTTGATAGACCTCTAAGTGGCTATGAACTTCCAGCGGTGGGTACAACTATGTGGGTATGGGACTCACTGGTAGTTAAACAGGGGTTGTCCCCTACTCTCTCTCCCCCATACATAAAAAACCAAATATTCAGCCGGCCTATGTGGTTACCACCTTCTCCAACTGGAGGGTGGGGGGCTGCGAGCTTCTAACTACATGTTTGAGCAGGAGCAGATTTGCTCCTTCGCCTCATGCACAGCGGCTTTTGCAGTGGGAGAAAGAGATATATTCCAGAAATGGCAGATTCATCATTGGGCGATGCAAACTCATAACTGGCAGGTAACAATTAGACCGAGTTTTGAGAAGCTAATATTCTCCTAGACATACGTGGGGATGATGCTTTCCAATCTCTAAAGATGCTTGTGGGAGTAAGAGGGTGCCGAATTACCAGCATATGTGGAAGCCAGGCATAAGGATTTAGGGTATGAATTATCCTCGGAAGACTGGGGTAGGATTTGGATGGGGCTTAAGAAGGCGGCTAGAAGCGTTACATACGCTGAGCGTGGCTTCCACTTTATTCCTAGGGGCTACCTCACACCAGATAGAATGAAACATGTGGGGCGACAAAATAATAATGGGCTGTGCTGGAGGGGCTGCAGGGCAGATTGAACATATATGCACATATGGTGGAGGTGCACAAAGCTCTGGAGGTACTGCACAGAAGTGTTGGGTTCCATTAATGGTATTATGGGATCCACTTGCTCGAGAGAGCCAGGGGGGTGTCTATTGGGATTGCTCAGCAGCCGTCCCGGTTCTGGGGCGCATTGTGCACGTGGGGTATTGCATACGCTGCTTCTAGTAGCGAGAACCACAATAGCCTGCTTTTGAAGATCTGCCAGAGCCCTGAGTGAAGAAGACTGGGGGGCACGTCTTTGGGCAATGGTGGCTGCCGAGAAGGTGTTGTATTATATGGCGAACCAGCCTCAATATTTCTATCAGAAGTGGGAGCCGTTTTTGACTTACACACAAACCCACAATACAGACATTTTTCAGACTTTTTTTCATTTATTTTTGTGTGCATTTGGATGAACTTTGTCAGCCTTTTACACTATTAAAAAGTTTCAAAAACAGAGAGTTTACCTGTCCTGCTCGTTGGCGAGTGATGGGCTTGTTGGAACAGGAGGGTATCAGAGATTCTACTAGTGTGGCAGTTTCCTCGTCAGATAGGGATGTACCATATTGGTTATTTCCAAGGTATTGGTTGGAGTTTAATGCATAAGGGGTGGGAGGGTTTGGGGAAAAAGGGGAGTCCGTTGGGGGTTAGGCATGTTGTGTATTGTTTTGTTTTGGTCCAGATTTTGCATGTGTTCCCTCCGTGCAGAAAGTTCTACAGTAGCTGAATGTTAAGTTAACATGGAGTGTGTTTTAAATTTCAAATGCTAATAAAAACGTGTTAAAACTAAAAATGTTTTTCTTCTATTGAAAATAATTCCCTTCTGTACAGTAAAAAAAAGTCAAAAATAGTTATTGGGTCTTTTGTAATTTGTACGTCGACCCCAGACTTTGGCAAATCTTCAGCTAATACATGTAAACCCTGCATCCGGAAGACAGTATGTTCGGTGGTATTTCGCAAATACTGACTGAATTACCATTACCATTGAAATCGTAATGCCCCCTGTGAAAAAGTCACAGTGCAAAGATCTCATCAAGTCCCCGTTCCGCCTGAGAGTAGGACTGACAGGACCAGCCTTGAACTATTCCAAAACTGCCTGAGACAGCAATACAAAACTGCTAGGTTCCAAAGAAAATGGGCATTCAGGAATACATCTCCCAAGATGCATCCGGTTTAGCGATCCAACAGGAACAGGTTTCCGGGGTGTCTTTCAGGGATTCAGGGAATACTACACTGTGGAGAAACACTAGCCCATCGAGGGAGACCCTTTAGTCAACAGGTGCAGATCCTAGATGGAAAAACCTAACCTATGCCATCCACCCCAGCAGAAACACATGTAAAGGAGAACAGTTGTCTCCCTGCCCTACGGCTGCAACATTTAAAGAGAGAAATACTTCCTTCCGCCTCCCCAAAGGAAACACAATTTTTGCAAAGGTAAGAACTTACTACTGGTTTGCTTGTCCATTGTTGTGGCCCTATTTACATCGGAAACCAAATATCCCCTATATTTCTGTGCTAGGGGATAGCCAGGAGACAAGGCAGGAGCAGAGCAGCTAACAAACACCAGCTCCAGCTTTTGGAAGCCAGCTGAAAGAAATCCAATATGAGGGAAAGTCTTTTAAAGACTTCCTTCCCCTGGCTTGGAACAGGAACTTAAATCATCCAATCAATTCAAAGGTTTGCCTCAGCAAATGGAGGAAGTTTGAGGGCTGTATAACAAAGGTTAAGAAAAACAGACCGTGCCTTTTGGGCCAGGAGCTGAGGAGAGGAATTTGCTTAGGAAGCCGCAGAGCAGTGGAGCCGAGCCCATTGAACCCAGAAGAGGAGTTTGCTGAAGTTAGGGGGGAGGTTCCCCTCCAACCCCCATATTTAGACTCTGCTCCAGTTGTGGTGGAGTGAAGTTCCCTGACCCCCCTAAGAAGGAAGTGCTGAGGTGAGGGAGATAAGAGCTTACTTGATCCCCAAAAGAGAAGTCTACTCCAGTGAGGCAGAGAACGGCAAACCTGAACCCCACAACAGGCATATGCTCCTGTTAAGAGGTTGGCCCCTTGGACACCAGAAGAGGGTTGGGCTCCAGTGAGAAGTAGGGAGCCCCTTTAACCAAAAGAAACAGACCCCAGACCAAAGAAAAGCGAAGGATGAACAGAGCGTGACTTTGGCCCCATATGAGGGGATGTGCAGCAGACGAGGAGAGCCCTGTGAACCCAGGAACGGGGTGTGCTACAGTGGAGAGAGTGAGCAGCGCACTATATCCCTTTGTGCGGACTAGTGAGCAGAGCACTGTATGCCTAGGTGAGGATGAGTAAACAGTGCACTTTCTCCCTGGGAGAGTGAGCAGGGCACTATATTCCTAGACACAGACTAGTGAGCGGGGCACTATGCCCTAAGTAAAAGACAGAGAAGGAAAACCCTAATTAAGGGGCGTACATTTGTGGTGCTTGGCAAAGGAAAGAAGCCCCAAATCCCAAGAGAGGCGGGGAGGCCTTGTGGTCCCCCAGAAGAACTGATAAAGAACGAATGCTGGAGTGATCTAAACAGGAGACCTTCCTGTCTGGAGTTTTCTGTATGCCTTTTTCTTTGTTGCCCTTTGTTTATAATCTTGAGATCAGGGACTATAACTTCCAAGAATCTTACAGCCATCCTGAACCAATTTCCATCTAATAGTCTTATGTTTTACATTTGTTTAATAAAACCCGTAAAGATTATTCTGTTATCAGTATTGTGTGTTACCTCAGCAATGTGACACCCCTTAAATCTGAGAAATATCAATACAGAAAACAGTCTCTGGCAGAAGTCTGTAGAACCAAATTAGAACAATGACTGTGTCTGATAAGCAGTGGTTATTATAAAAGACATATGTTTATAGAGGTTTGCTGAATAATACTTTGAAAGGAGAAGAACCTAAAATGGTTAAAACTGGACTGACAATTGTTTTTAAATCATTCTATTACATTATGGCTGTATTCCCTAGATGGCACTAACATAATTAACTATTCAAAATGCTGTAGTAGTTGTTTAACCTGGAATTTCCATGTTGTATTTGAAACAGCAAATGAAGGTGACATACATACAACAACACTGGAGGGCTACTCTCTTTGAGAAAACAGAGAGCGTAAACATCTGCTGATGAATCATTCATGCTTGAAGAAATTGTCAGCAGCTTCACACAAGGCATATATAAGAGCATCAAGAAATCCGAAGTAACAGCATCAACCAATCATGAAGCATGGAAAATAGCATGGACGTGTTTGTCACTTGAAGAGGAGAGTACATGGATTAGCAAGAATCATTCAGGAGTAAAAGAATTTCCCAAATGTATGTCAGCTGAACCAGGGTTTATAAATGGAACAGAAAACAAATGGAACATTACTCTATCCAGCAAATACCAACTGTGTCAGACTGACACTGTCATTGATAAAAACCAGCTCAGGCTTCCCCCCTCCAGATCTTTGCTTGCTTTGGAGTTGTGAGATTGTGTTACCACTACAGGTCCTTCCTCACGAAGGGCATTCATAAGTTTCTCTCCCTTTGCTCCTCTCCCTCTCCTCTCGTCTCAACTCTCCTCCTCCAGTGGGTTTATTCTGCCCTTGGCTGAGAGACTTTTGTGTGGGTCAGTGGAGCTGCTGGACTGTTTTTTCCTCTTCACTTTGCGTCTGTAGCCCTTTCTATACCATTCCTTCTCCTCTTGTCTAGCCCATCTCGTCCTCGCTACTGAAAAGACCTTCATCATCAGACATCTATGTTCCCTTTCTTAACATTGTCTTCCATCGTCCCTCCACTGCTTACTCTCCGTGTGGCACCAGATAGCATTCTGAGGATCTCTTCTGTCCCGCAAGGCTGGTCTTAGTCTGGATTGCTCGCATTACTCATTCTCCTCCACCATAGTCCCCCTTCTAGTGTGTGGATCAGTGAGTGAAATCATGTGTCCATGGGAGAGCAGAAAAACTGCAGAACTGATGATATGTTCCTCATGGGTATGGATAATTCCTTAACCTCCCCTTTCCTAACTTTTAAATCTGTGTGTGTCTCTAAAGGAGTGTAGAAGAGATAGGTTGAGGTACAACCCAAACAAGCTTTTGCCAGCGCCTGTCAAGGTCCACCCCGGTAGAAGCCATAAAGGCATCTACACCAGGGTCTTACCCCTAGAGGAATCCGGGGAGTTACAATACGCTGCTTCAGGAAGCTCGAATGGTAATATTCATTCAGTCGGCGGCCATCTTGAAATAGACTAGAACGCTGTAAAACGTTTGGAAAAGACGTGATGGACCATTAATGGCAGAGAGCCCAATGGCTCCATAGATGCCACGGAGTACCAGAGGTGACAGTGTGTTATACCTGCACCATGGAAGAATGCTCACGGATCAAAGAGGAGACTGATATTATTCTCGTTTCTTTCTTGAACCCCTTAAACTGGGGTCTCCTGAATACGAGGTGACCTTTTTCTCTAGATACCCCCATATCTGATGTACTACAGACAGGGCAATAGTTAGAACAAAAGACCAGTTTTACCACCTGGCGAGCGCCGAGCTGTAAAGAAGAAAGAACAGATTTAGTACTAGGAATGAAGGTGAATAGTTAAGTTAGGAAAGGTAGTACAACTAACCTCATAGCAATAGAGCTTATTCTTTTATCCCATTCTTTGGTAGAACTGCCCTGTCTTCACTCTGTCTGATGGTAAGGATACAATAAAAGAAGGAAAAGACCAGCAAGTAGAAGAATATCCAGGAAAACGTGGAGGATAAAATAACAAATGGGAAGGTTAGTAAGGACCTACCCCGAACGGCACAAGGCCACTCTAACGACCCTTCAGAACCCCAGAACTCTGCGGAGCGTCTTTTTCTGTGAAGCGTCCTCGAAGTTCTGTTGACAGGAATCCAACTGTCAACAAACAAAGAAAACCAATGTCCATTTAAACCCAAAGCCAAAAGTAATCCAAAATCAAGCAAATAGTACGGTGCAAGGTCAGTTCTAGTAAGCTGGGAAATAGTATTCCACAGGGTCAGGAATATTTGTTTTGATGAAAGATGTTGAGGTAAGTAAAGTTTTGCCCATGTCAAAGCTCCTTTTGCCATGGGATGGCAGGGTATGAAAGATCCTTTTGCCACAAGACGGCAATGAAGCAAAGAGCAGTTTGCCGCAGGACCGCAATGAAGCAAGGATCGGTTAGCCGCGGGACGGTAATGAAGCAAGTATCTCTTTGCCGCAGGCTGCAAGGTAAGCAAAGTCAGTTTGTCGCGGGACGGGTACGAAGCAAAGAAATTCCCACAACAGGAACAGTAGATTTGTAAAGAACAAGGAACAGGAGGAACGAACAGCTAGGGGGTTTCGGCGTCAACTTTAATTAGAAGCGCCGATACCCAGAAGTGTCCTCTTTTATGGAACCTGGAGGTTCTTTAGGCTTGCGTCGGCTCCTCGCGTTGAGTAACCATAGCAACAATGAAGTTTACCCGACGCGAGAGAGCAGCTGCAGATGGATTATGCCCAGAACGTTGCCACAGGTGCCATGGCAACCGCCACCTGCGCCAGAAGGATAAGGGAAGCCGATGCCGCCCGCAAGACAAGCGGTCTCTCGCCTGGCAGACTGTGACACAGCGACTGGCTGACATTTGGTCTGCTATGGAATTTGGGTGGTTCCCACTTTACCCACAATTATTCTTTTTATAGTGTTGAATAAGGCAAGGGGCTTTAGGGTGTTTTTTAAATATAACTTTTGGAAGCAGTAAAACTGGTCACGGAGAGCATTGTGATTACAATGCCTAACCATTCTTTAGTTCCCAAGGTAAGGCCAGTAAGTCAGGAGATCTGGAATCCGTTGGAAAAAGTAACTAACCCACATGTTCTCCACCTTGGTCTTATATATGACTCCTTCTTATCCAGTGCCATTAACCATCAAGTATTACCACAACCTAAAACCTTAGGAATCACTTGATTGAAACATGACATTAACACCTCGATCAAGTTGTTGGTCATTGCAGAAGCACGGAAACTGCTCTCCTGAACATCCGTGAAGATCTGCTCTCCAACTGTTACTCACCACTCCGAATAGGCCGAAGATTCAGAGAAAATGACCTTGGAGATGTTGTTGATATAGGATTCCGAATTCAGCCTTCCATCCCAGCTCCCCTGAGTACAAGACTCAGGCTTCCTCAAAGAGGGGCTCTTTTCCACAATGTACCTCTCTGCTGTTTCAGTTAGAACAGACAGAGATGTCAATTGAATAAAAGAGCAGGGAGAACACACACCGCCAATACCAATGCTGCAAAAGAATACCAAGATATTAGACAGGGTTGATATTATACAGGTGATTAGAACAGTTGAAATGATTGGACAACTACCTATATAGATATTGGAGTGGAGTTGCGTTTCCCCGGGATAATCTACAAAAAATAAAAACAATATGAGTGGAATTGAACTAAATCAGTATCGGTTCCCACTATAGCTATAGAATTGATAACAACTGACCTGAGTAAAGATAAATGGAGTAAGAGGAGTCCAGGATTCTGAAGACAACGACAGGAGAAAATAACAAACAGGGAAGTTAGTATAGGTAAGTAACCCCGAATGGCACGAGGGATGCACTAGTGCCGGGTTGGTGCAGTTCAGGAGAGTGTTCATATGCACTAAAGAGCAATCTCACAGGAAAGTCACTCAATGTCCCAGAATCCAACAGAAGACAATATCCATGGAAGACAATAGGTATGTACCTGAGTACACGAGTATAGTTAAGTAGCTGTTGAGATGATCCGGATGTAGACAGCAAATTGATGTGCAGAGCGGCAACCAGGAAAGAACCGCAAGACACAGAAGAGAGCCGTAACCAGACGATCACAACAAGAATAAGGGAGGAGACGAGGCAATCCAAAAGTCAGACAAAAGGTCAAAACCAGGAGTTCAGATAAGGATTCGTGTAGGGAGACACGAAGAGGAAACGGAAGAAACCGCGTGTAGCTGGTAACGCTAATTGGCAGCAACGAGCCCCTTGGAAGACGGTGGTTTTATAGTCGTAAAAGGAGCGTGGCTTGCTGTACGTCTTCCACGTACAAGACGTGTCAGGTGACCTGGAGTGCGTCGACGTTTGTACAGACGCCATGGTAGCTTGTACCTGGACCATAGAGGAGCATGTAAAGAAGTTGTATTCTACAAGGATGCCCGCGGGGAAGCCTGAAGTGTAACACCAACCTTGACTCTAATATTCCCTCTGTCCTCATCCTTCTCGATCTCTCTTCTGCCTTTGACACAGTCAACCATACCATCCTGCTGAACCATCTCTGTTAAAACGTGGGTATCACTGATAAGGCTCTGGCCTGGCTGACCTCTTTCCTCTCAGATCGACCCTCCCAGGTCTAACTTGGATCCTTCCTATCATCTATCTCCCTCTCTACCTATGGTGTTCCCCAGGGGTTTAACCTCTTGCCCTGGTTTTTCAACCAATACCTAGCAACTCTCGCCCACTGCATTGCCATTTTCTGTTCAAATTTCCAGTGCTACGCTGGAGACACTCAACTCATTTTCAGGCTACCCTCTGCCACCTCCTCTCCCTCTCTCATCTCTGATTGCCTAACTGCCATTCAAGATTGGTGTGCCGCCAATGATCTTTGTCTGAATGCCAGCAAGACGGAGATCCTCCTCATCGGCACACCTTCACCATCCTTTATCCTCACTCTCTGGCCGGCTTCCCTTGGCCCTCCTCCTACCCCCACCTGCGAGGCTAAGAACCTCAGGGTCATCTTTGACTCCACTCTTTCCTTCTCCGCCCACATCTCTGAGGTCTCTAAAAAGTCACATTTCCTACTGCACCTCCTCCGAGGTACTCCGTCTTTCCTCTCCTTCCCCTAGAAGCTCATGGTATCACAAGCTCTGGTTCTCTCTAGGTTGGACTTTTGTAACGGCCTCTTTCTAAATCTGCCTGACTCTACTCTCTGCCCTCTGCAACTAATCCAGAACAGGACTGCGAGTCTTGTCCTTGGCCTCAAGCCCTGCTATCGTATCTCTCCCGCTCTGAAATCTCTCCATTGGCTCCCAGTGGATGCAAGGATTAAATTCAAAACCCTCTGCATTGTCCATTGGGACTTGGGTCCAAAATACCTTCAGCTATCCCTCCGCAAATACCTCCCCTATCGAGCTTTTTGCGCCTCTACCTCTAACTCCCTCAGGGTCAGTCGTTTTTCAAAGAAACGAGCTAGGGGTAGATCTCTGTCTTCGGCTGGGGCCTCCCTCTGGAACAGCCTCCCTGCCACTCTAAAACTTGAGGAGAACCATCTCTGGTTCCGGAAGCACCTCAAGACCTTCCTCTTTTCTTCTGCCTTCGCTCCCCCTGTCCCCTGCTGATCTGTTCTCCCTTGGCACCGTGCACCTGGCCACCCTCTGTCCTCCGGGCCCAGGTACCTGCTCACCCTGCCACCCTCCTGCACTGCCTCTGGGCCACCCCTTGCACTGGGGTCTGTATCTGTACCCATACAGCCCCCCCTTTTTCTTCCTGCACTTATCAGACCTACCCTGTCTGCTGCCTTAAACCTAGCACTTGCAAATTTCTGGCTGCACTACCACTGTTTGTTGCCTTTATTATTTATTTATTGTTATTTATCTGTTTCTCCTCTGCTTCACACTTTCCACTTCTCCCCCTTTCATGCACTTTTCTCCTCCCACTCTCCCATGCACTTGCCCGTTTTCAATGTCACTGGGCCTAGTAAGATCGCTGTTTTGTTCTCCCCTGTTCCCCTCCCTTGACTTGTCGCGCTCTGAAACACTTGTATACGCGCGCTATAGAAATAAAATATCAATATCAATTGGCACTACCTATTATCTCAGACTATTCAACCAGCTCAGACCCTCTCTTGAGGAAACAACTATTGACTCCGCAAACTTCATTGGCATCCAGTACAGGCCAGAAATGATTTCAAGATTGTCACCTTGGTAAATAAATGTTAATTCAAAACTGCTCCCAAATATCTCCAATCCAGGCTCACTTCTTATAGCTCAGTCAGATCTTTACGATCAACTAATCAGCATTTGTTCAAATGTTCAAGATTCAGATTACCCAATTCTCTGAGAACAGAAAGTAATGTATCACAATTTCATAAAAAGCTTACATTTTTTTCTTCTGCAAATGTTAATCACTGAAGGCTGATTTTGACTTCTTGCATTTCAACGCTCTTATACCGTAGAGTTTATTTAGCACTATATAAAATATTATGATAAAACATAAAATAACACAACATATAGAATTCTCAACAGAATCAAGCTGGTCTTCTAAGAGCTTTCAAAGGGTTCAAGCTATGGTACAGCACTTTGAGATGGCTTGACGTTATTAGACTACCAGAATGGGCATCATCTAGTTGGTGGCCAAATGATTTGAAGCTTCTGGTTAGTGGAGCCGTATCTTATAATTGTTGAGGCTCAATGGCCTTGATGAACAGCTTGATCTGTGAAAATCTGAAGGCTTAATCTCGTGTCTCGAAGAGCAGCAAGGCAGGCCAAAAGGGATGATAGCAGCACAGACAGCTTCAAACCAGGTAGACTCCACTGGCTTGCCTGGTCTTTTACAGTTCTCTGAGTGGCACAAAGATCAGATGGCAGTCTGGTGAATGAAGGCTAACTTGTGATTCAAATGTGGCTTGACAGCTAGAAAATGTGCTCCATTTCTTACTATTTCTCTTGTGAGCATGTGAGCAACAAAAAGGACCAGAGCTGATATCTTTTGAATTTAGGCTGCATGTGTCATGGAATTCCCCCCGTCTCACCTGGGACCGCTTCTTGCAGGACTCCGTGGGGGAAATCTTCTTGTGAACGGATCGGGTTTTGTACAAGCCCGCACGAGTCTCTTCTGACTCCAGCGTGCGTTCAGCGTTCCAGGATACTCGGATGTTCAGGACGTCCAGGAAAGAGGAAGCGTACACAAAGGGGGTACGCGGAATCCAGGAACAGGTTGGAGAGGAGAAGGAGGAAGGAATGGAGCATAAGGATCCGGGAATCTAGGACAGAGGAACAGTTCAACAAGCTAGGAAGCACACGTCTAGTCACTACCAGCGATAGCGTTGAGACGTGCGGGGCCACGGAGGCGTGGTCTATTTGTAGAATGTTCTACGTCTGCCGTAAAAGCTGGTGTGAGGCGTGTCACGTTAGACGGCCATGTTGGGAGTATCAATGAATGCAAGCCCCGCTGCGATAAGGACCAGGAAGTCCAGAAGGGGCGCATTCTGTGAGTCATGACAGCATGGGGGTCTACCTTGAGCTACAACACTCATCTTTATGACCCTGCCAGACCGAAGTATGTTGAGGCACCTCCAGGCACACTGTCTCACTGTTGGTACCTATCTTGAGCCTAAGTGCTTACAAGCTCCAACGTTCTTTCAGCAGATGGCGGTCATGTTCCCCAAGGATGTTAGGATATACTAGTCTTTCACCCTCTTATCAAAAGTCCTCCTCGCACCTATGGAACGGGATTTTAAACTGTTGATAGTTCCCACGGGTAATTGGTACAGTTGGCCTTCCTACTCCATTCAAAGGAAAACCTAGCTGGGGATTGGTGGCTTCCAAGCCTCCTGTTTGAATCCAATGTGATACAAATACAATTGTGCAATCCTGCCTCTTTTGCAGCGAGTCTACAGTATTATGAACCCGCAGCCACTTTGGGGCAGAAGCTAATGTCAGGATTCCATGGTACATTTCTAGAGTTTCAAGGGTTCATAACCTTAAAAGACATACCTTTACAATTCCAAGGTAAATTAAATAAACTTACACATTTACATTACTTAATTAAGAATTCATCATTTAGCATCAGAAAACCTTTTGAATGTAGGTTACTTAGAGTTGTGATGTTTGGGTTATGTTTGGATTGACAATTGAACTAGTATGAATATTCCTTAATGTACATTCAGGAATCACTTGACTCCCCAAAGCAAGATGGAGAGTTTTTTCTGCAGGACTGATTGGTTTAAATAGTTATGAGGTCATTTGGAATGTTGCTCCGAATTTCCAACTGCCTTTCATTTTAGTATCCTTTGAGACAGGTCGCAGTTTAGTTAGCTCTAGCAAAGAATATATTTAAGTATATTTAATTCTAGTTTTTCAAGAAGATTTTAGAATATCCAATTACTACTAATTCTAAGCTGAAGTGAAGTTTATCCAAGAAGCTGAAGAAGTCGTACAGATGAAGCAAGCCAAGTTTTATTAATTCTACAAAGTCTAATGTCAAGGATTTTCAGTTCGAATTACTTTGAAAAAGACTGTGTGGAAATCAAATGCAAATATTTATTCTTTTTTGAGGAAAATAAGATTCAGTGTTACTATTTTGAACTTTTATTGTTACGCTTCCATTCTGCTTCTGAAAGTGTATTTCCCTGAACAACTGCGTGTTTAATATTTACTAACCAGGCGCATGTAACTCTTCGTGTTTTACTCGCATGTTTGTTTTTTCTCGCTCGTAGTTCTTTCGGGAGCGTTATTTTTCGGTTCGAGTATTATGCCATGCGCGGCTCTGAGGTTAGAAGAAGGAACCTTACGAACGTCTAAAGTACGTGTAAGCGTCGTGACGTCGTTTCAGGAAGTGCTCGTTTGCAGGACTATAATATTGAGCACAATAAGCGTTGTGACATTTTTTAGTTCTGAAGGCATCGTTTCTAAGGACAATTGAGTAGAGAAGCGTTGTGTCGGCTGACATTCGTTTTTCAGGAAATAAACGGCTAGTGGAACTCTTTACAGCAATGCCGATCTTTTAAGGAGGTTACATTTTTTTGACATCGTAATTTAGTGCAAGTTCATAAAGACTCTAATTCAAGTAACAGACTTTCCATATGCAATAAATACGAGAATAAGTATTTTAAGAAGTTCATTTATGAAAAATATTATCACAGTAGAAGAAGAAGGAAACATTGAGTTCTGATTTCCAGACTTCAGCTCAGCTACTACTGAATAAGCCTATCAGCAATAAAGCATAGGCTACAGGTACTACAAGGAGAGTGTTAACATTTTAGTAAACTTAGGTAGAGTGGATTGATTATTAATATATACATATATATTTGTCTCCTAGATCTCACAGACACTGAGGTGTATTTCCAGCTCCAGAGAACTACAGTGCCAGCCAGTGAAGATCTGTCTTTTGTTATTTTCTCCTCTATTCCCCTTTCCCCTTGGGTTTGCCAGCTTGGTAGTTTTATCAGTTGAAGGACTGTTGGGCAGGCAGACTTAGGGGCTCTGGTGGGCCCAGCATCACTCCTGCAGGAAGATTCAAGTTTGGACCTGACAGCTAAGCATGCTTGAAGATTACAAAATGGTTGACGGAATCATCCCTGTCCAAGGGATCCCATGCTGCCATAGCTTTATCCATATCCTCCATCAGAACAAAGAGACTCTGATCAGAAAAAGCGTTCCCTTCCCTCATCACCCACTGCCATCTAGGCCCCAATGGTCTGTTATCTGTCCGATACAGAATTAGAAGCTTTCATCTTCACATGTGAATGAGGCATGAAAGATAATCACTGAAGAACAAAAGACATCCTGGCTGGGCCTAAGCCCTCTGTCATGGGTTCTGTGAGAAGGGGCAGCCATATGACCTATTCACACACTAACTCGGCTCCAATCACAGACAGGCATTTATAACTTTAAAAAACAGAAGCATAATTGGCCATATTTTCAGTTCTATAAATACTACAGTGAAATACATTCTTTGAAGACAAGCTTCCTTATTGTTATAACTGCCCAGCATCCAATTTTGTGGCTACTAATGCACAGATACTACATATGACAAATGAAAAAAAAAATTGAATTGTCCCATGGGGCTGCAATTTTAAAATAAATCCCATTCTGCATAGGAGCGATTTTGTATAATGTTATTTTGCTTTCCTGGTGCCAACAATCTGCTACACAGAGTTCCATTTGCAGAGTTCTCTGCTCTGTGTAACTTTATTTCTGCACGTTGGACATATCAATAATATTTGCTGATGCGTATGTAGACTGTACAGAGCAGAAGGTATTATACATATGTATATTATATGGCTGTCCGTGATCCAAATACACACGCAGAATCCATGCCTTAGAGCTAAAATACATTTAAAAAACAGGGAGCTTTCCCCTCGCAAAGAACCTATGGGGAATATAGTTTTCCTTCTTCCATGGCCTTACTTTATTTGCTCTAAATTTGGGGTTTTGGATTACAATGCTCAAATAGCAGACTCCTCAAGAGCCCTGGGTTTTTCTTTATGTGTTTTCAGATGTTCTGATTAGTTTTTTGTTGTCTGGGGGTATGGTGGTGTATGATAATCTTAATTGTTTTATAGGTCAAACGTTCTGTTATACCCATCAATATTCCACTTCTAGTCCATGTGTGATGGACTAGAATGAATGATGAGTTCAACGGTTTGATATATACGGAAAACTGAGTAGATTGTGGTGTGATCTGGAACTCCATTCTTTGTCTTCAAGTGGTCACAAAGCCCCCCCCTCAATCCCCTGATGTCACATAGGAGTTGTGACGGCAAGGCCCATTTTATAGGATTTATCTGGGGTTTCAGTTCTTTGAAGTCTCTTGCAAATTAAAGGTCCAATTGGAATGTTTATTTTCTTTATCAATGTCACAGTAGCACTTGTGACCTTGGACTTAAATTTCCAAGAAACAATGTTCTCTTGGTAGTCACTTGTTCAATGTCTCTTGGGATCTTGCACTTGTAATCCCAGTGTACAAGGTTTCTGTTGAAATTAACTTCCCCAATGTCTCTGATGAGCTTGGGCTCTAAGTGCAAGTGCACAATGCTTCATGTAGCTCTCACTTACTCAATGTCTCTTGGGACCTTGGATATCAAGCCACATTGCACAATTCTTCGCTAGGCACTAACCTGCTCAATATATCTTAGGACTGTAATGAAGTCCCCGCATTGCCCCTGGATGCCAGTAGTGCTGTGGCCATAGGAAGGAACTGTATGCGAGACACCCTGGAGCACTATGCTGCGACACCCTAACATTGCAGGGGATAATCCCATTGCACTACAACATCCAGAACCTTTTATTGCCAGGGTCCGAGTAGCAAGACCATAGAAGCCCAGGACATTTATTCTTCAGAGGAAGTCCCCCTTAAGGATGCAAACAAGAGGACCAGGGTTCAGCTTGACTTCTACCTTCCCAGTTTGGGGACTGGTTCTGGTCCTTTTGAGTCACCCATGCTAGGCTATTTACATAAAACCACTACAGATACAAGTAAACCCTCACGGACAGCTCCCATAGGTGATTCTGGAGGTTTGCAATGTTTGTGAACCAGATGTAAGGCCTTAAACAGTTGGAGAATGCTGGATCTTTGATGCCACTGGATCAAGGAATGTGCTGCCAGATCCACAGACACAACAAACACTAAAGCCCAGAGTATTGGCAAGGTATGTCTGATCCTAATTCCCCAACTACCCACAGGGAGGGCACCTTCCACAAATAAGCCAAACCCCACATAATACAGGTCAGACTCAACTTTTTAATGCAAAGGGAAGGAATTAAAACAGAAGTGAGGCAGAAGGGTAGAGGGCAGCTAAGTGAAATCCAACATGACCCCCCTCCGCCCCTTTTCTAGTCTCTTTCTCACTAGAGCCTCCCCGTGGGAGTCAACAGAAGGAAACCAATCACATCCTAGCCCTCCTCACAAACTACTGGTGTGGATAGTCAACTACAGAGCCAGCCCAAGGTTAGCCAAGAAACCATAAAACATGCCTAGAGCTCAAGTCAGTTAGCGGGTAGTTCATTGGATTCATCACCCTTTTTTGTCCAGAGGCAGGGTTGGATTGGCCCCTTGGCCTTTCGGCCCGTGGCCGGGCCGAAATCGTCCCTGGGGACTGGGGGGCGATTTCTGGCCATGCCTGGGCCGGTTTGGGGAAAACAAATAGAAAAAAAAAATATTAGTTTTCAATTTTTTTTCTTATTTTTTTCAAAAAGCCATCTTAGATCTATAAATGAGTACCAACACAGGTTGGGTGATATTGTATGCATATTTGTTCTCTAAAAAAGAGCTTACACGTAAGTGCTATACAATAACATTTTATCATTTGGCCTTGGACGTCTGATGGATTCACAGTAATTTAGTGTACTTAGGAAACAATGCTATTTGATGACACTCCCTGTTTTGTCAAGGGGTGAAAGGTTGTGTTTAATCGCTTCCTGGGATGTCACTTTGGGGAGGGGTCAAGTGACATCACTTCCGGTGATGTCATCAGAGGTCAAGGGTCATGAGGCGGGGGGGTGGCCCACTTTTTTGAGGCGAGGGGTGGGCCACTTTTTTTTGGGTGACCGGTCCTATTTCTTTTCCCAGTCCGACCCTGTCCAGAGGTTTCTATTCACAGCCACTCTAGTTTATGGTCACCATCTTGCTGCTAATTTGAAACACTGTACTGTGACCTCTAAGAGTCCAACAGAATCAAAAGGGAAAGTAACTCAGTGAGTACTACTTCTGATATTAACTATGATATTGGGGGTCACTCAATGTCCATAAGGTGCACTCTGCTGAATAAATCCCCTTCCCCTATGCTATTTACGTATGGGATATGCTGGGTCCAGAGGATTGGTCTTTCATGGACAGGTAAAGTTAGGATAGCTCCCCCCTGTGTTGTCTCTGTACACAGCTGTATGCACAGAGTTTCTGGGATTGGTAAAACTACAGCAGATGAAGACTGTATCCTGTCAGGAAGATCCACCATTGATAATGTGAAGTTAGCATGTTGTACCTCCACCCATGCTGGCAACTGGATTCTGTAATCTCACTTAGAATAGCTGTACCTGAAGACACCATGACCACAGAGAGGCTAATCAAGGTCAGCACAGGGGCATTGGAAAAAATATGAAATACTTGAAGAGCTCTGGACAAGTTCAGATAAATGTCAGAAAAGGCAGATCATCTCATAACTGACAGTATAAGACAAACACCTTGATTAACTGAAGCACCTTTGAAAAGTTGGTGAGGCTTGCTTTGGCTGTTTTGTTATGCATTACACATTTCAGTTCTGACATTGCAGACAGTGTTTAAAACAAAGTGTACCTTTGTGACTCAGGCTGAAAGTTTTTCTTGGGTTTCGCCAAACTAAGAATTCTCTCCGATTGTGGAACAGAGAGAGCAGAAAAGGAGCGAGGCCAAATAGGGTCTTGATTTCCCCACACAACTTTGCTAAAAATAAAAGAAATCTGAATTATAATACAAAAACAATTTTTATTAAAAATAGAGCATATAAAACCACACAAAGCAAGTCAATGTACATGATTAGATGGTATTCACAAAGTAATTTCTGATGCTCTATACATATATATATATACTAATATATTCTCATATTCAGTTTTTCTGCTGAAATGGCTGCATTTTGATGCTAAGGTGGCGGAGTTACCTCAAGCATTTTGCTGGCGGTATTTCCTCCACCCCACCGCCAAAACCATAGATCGGCGGTTCGGTAATGCAGCGCCGACTCTGTTTCAGCCGATTTTAGCCACACCACTGAACTCGTAATGCAGGCCCATTATAGCAAGGCTTGGAAAAGCCCATAGGTTTTCCTTTTTTTGTAGGTGTTGGAGTCTGTTTATGGATGGTTGGAGGGTTGGGTTTGATTGTTCTGCTGGAGAATGGATAGATGAGTTGGAAAGCTTGATTGTTTCAACGGATGATGGATGCCATTGACTAAATGGATGTGATTGGGGGGATATGTGGGTGCATGGAGCTAGCACATGACAGCAACATCAGGCTTTGGTGTGGCGTGTTGGGTCTTTGACAAGCAGCAGTGTTAGTATGTGGAAGTAGGACAAGCCGACAGGGCTGGTGCGAGGAAGGGGGCATGGGGCTAAGTTACACATGGTTGGTGTGTATGGGGAGAGGAGCACAAGCCACATTAGGTTGCTGTGTGTCAGACAATCATGCTGTTGAGGGGTGCAGCTTTTGAGATTTATTTTTTAAAAGTGATACAATGTACAATTGGTTCTACAGGGTATGTGACTAAGTCAATTGCCTGAACTTGAAGGTGTATGGGTTATGTTGCCAAGGGTGGTGTATGCCACCACAAACCACATTATACTGAGCTTGGGGGGTTGCACAAAGAGGATAACCCACAATACCATGCAACCATGACAGGGGCTTGCCACATGGGGTTATCCTGGGACACTGTTAGTTTATAGACGATTGCTCCCTGAATATCTCAGACTATGCAGTTGTGCAAGACACCATGTTTGTAAAAGAAATGTGTTACCTGGTCCTGTTAGCAAGCATGAGACACGGTGGGAGAGCTGACTGTGAATCTTTGGTCACTGAACACCCTACCACAAATCCAGTCTAACTTTCTAAGATGGCTGCAACCTACCATAAAACCTCTGGTTGTGGCCCTGTGGAAGAAGGGAGCAGTGCCATAGAAGCGATACAGAGGCTGCAAGGAAGTTATTTATGACCAATAATATTTCTTAAATAGGAATCACTCAAGCACATATAGCAGCAGTCATTTGAACAGGTGCAGGACCCAATGGAGGGTCCAGACTTCTATGTAACCTGCAGGGAATAACAAGGGAGCATGGGTGCTTGGAGATGCAATAATCAAGGTTGTGGCATGGCTGCAGGGGAGTCTTTGAACAAGACAAGCAAAAGGAGAATGATTCTCAGAGGAGAACAGATTCAAGGGAAATGAACCCCATGGAAAAAAAGAGGAGAGTGTTCAAAACAGGGGTTGGGAAATAGAGCGAGGAGGAGGAAGGCTGAAAGAGAAAAGGAGGAACCTTAGGAGAAATGAGGAAGAGGATGAGAAGAAACCAGAGGAAGCATGGAGGAACACCAAGAAGTGGAAAAGAAAGAATGCGAGGAGAAGAACTAAGAGGGGGAGACTCAGGAGATGGACAAGTTGGAAGTCATTAGGTTTGAACACATGGCACAGTATCTAGGAGGGGAGAAAGGCCAGACTGGTGGGCCAGAAAACTATAATGCAGGAAAAGGGATGTGGCAAAAGGCCTGGGATAAATCCAGTAGAAGTTATGGGGTGGTTTCCTGTCTGACTAGGTCTATGGGCCCATTTTAAGGACCATCCTTAACACAGCATTTTGCCCAGAACTGACAAGCGTTGGATACGTTTGAAAGACAATTGGACAGACAGATCCGATAATACTAAAGACCTGTAAAAAGAACAAGGAAATCAGGGAGACCCGAGGAAAAAAGATCTCCTAATAAACTTTCAGTTGCAGAGGATGCCCCAGAACCAACAAGAGATCTGTGAAAACTATTTTCTTTGAATAGAGGCTTCCATTTTGAAGGCAAGTGGATAGCGTGTACCCTACACTAGATAGAGCGAAGACAGATGGAGATGCAGTGAATCACTGAAAGACTATTGTTTTGTTAGCTTAATTTTCAGTTTAGAGATTCTTGTCCCAGAGAGGGTATCTTGTGCATCATGAGTTAGTAGGAGACAGAGGGAGGGAGGGAACAGAAAAGAGCAGTGATTCTTGGAGAAGAGCTCACACGGCAAGGATGAGACAACCTATTTTTTGTTTTCATATTCACCTCACTTGTTTTAAATAAGTAAAAGCCTCATAATAAAAACTGGTAAAAGAGGCGCATGTGGCTGATCCTTTCATCATCCTTGTTTATTATTGGCAGGTGTCCTATAGCCGTGTGAGATCCACAAAAAGGCTTTCCCCTTCAGGGTTAGTAATTTTCACAGAAAGTTCACAAGGATTTTGAGATACCTTCCAAATACTCAGGGCTCTTTAATATTTGGTTCCCAAAAAAGGTTATTCTGTGCCTCTGCCCTGTTGTTACTGGGAGGTTACCACCTCCAGTCCCTATAGTTGTCTCTTTGTCTTGCCCAAGAGGAGTATCAGTAGTTATAGCTTGCTCTCCTTGGGCAGGGAAAGCTACACTGATTTTGGACCCAGGCCATACAGGAGCTATTTAGGGTCTCACCACCACCCTGCCCTAGGTTCTTTTTTCTACCCTATGTCCTGCTCCCCTGATCCTGCACTGGTCCTGGCCCCCTTGTCACAATGCCACATTGTTGTCCCTCTTCCCCCTATGGGCTCAGTCCCTTCATCTCTACTTCATTCCTTAGGCAAAGTGTGCCGCTCGTGACTTACTGCTCCAGCTAGTTCCAACCACAATAGCCTTCACTAACGCTTCATCATTCCAACTACCTTCGACTAATTAACTCCTGCCACCGTCTATTGCTCACCTCCTTATAACCACTGCTATTCTCCTTCCACCACCTGTTGTTCTCCACCTACCCAGACTAACCCCTTTCTGGTCGTCCCTTTTATCCCTGGACTGCTCCTCCCCCTAGGGTTGGGTTTGCACTGAGGTTTCCCAGGAGTGCGTTATTGTTCATTATTTAGCCATTGGTCCGATTTAAAATGCTTTTGTGTCTCAAATGTTGTGCAAATCTGAGTTAAGGAAGTACACAGAGTCGTAGCTTTAAAAAGCTGGTCCACGATCTTGGGACTGGATAGCGTATCTCCCAACTCAGGCAGAGGTGAGTGTCACCTTTTGGGAGCTGCCATGTCTGATGCTTCTAGCTGAACAAGATTGGCTCAATGCGAGATAGACAATTTTAGATTTGTATTTCCACTTCTTGGGGTGATTGCTGCACATGGCCTAACTCTCAGAGTTTGGGAGTCTCCGTTTATTCTGATATACAGATCTTTCTCTTGAAGGGTAAGGAGCAATTGGTGGTCGTGTCCTGCCTGCTGGATGGGTGAAATGGGGGCGTCTGGAGGATTCCCTCATTCCGCCCCTGGGCCTATCACTCATTGGCCTAAGGAAGCTCCCAGGCCCCTGATTCACCTCCAAAGAAATCACTAAAAGAAATGAGAGGACTTTGTTATATAGAAAACACATGAACAAATCCAAGAGATGCCAAGCCAAAAACTGTACAATATTTAGCTGTGTCCAAAATTATATACCATTCACAACATAAAACACTTTCATAATGGTGCCAACAATGTATGCAAGCATGCCATTGTGAAGTACACATTTATTATGCCTTTGTCCATAATATATGCCAGTATGACCCTTAAAACAAATGATAATGCTGGCTGTGCCAAAATATATGTCATTGTGGCAGTGTAAATAATATGTTTATGATAACTGTTTCCAAGCCTCTCCAAACTTTCTCAAAAGTGGTCCGCAGGGTCCCATCGAATCCCCTAATGAGATTGGGTTAGGTTTGCTGGTTCCTGCAGAATTTTCTTCCACTCCAAATCTTCCAAAATCTCATTTAAGAGCAATACATCTGCAAGGAAGTTTGAGAAAGTTTTGGGCAGGTTTGGACTGATGTTTGTGAAAAACATACAGAAAAAAACCTAAAAGACTTCAGGAAAG
Source organism: Ambystoma mexicanum (assembly GCF_040938575.1). Classification (NCBI taxonomy): domain Eukaryota; kingdom Metazoa; phylum Chordata; class Amphibia; order Caudata; family Ambystomatidae; genus Ambystoma; species Ambystoma mexicanum. The sequence goes on from NC_090935.1 coordinate 1,437,410,365, forward strand.
TAGCAAAAGGTTAGTAGAAAGGGGGCAGTCAGGTGGAGCTGGATGTGGGTGGTTGTAGCAAGAGGAAATCGAGTCATGTGTATCTGTGAATGCTATTCAAGTAGGACAGCACATTAAACACTGCAGCAAGATATATCCATAGATGGATGCAACTACTTCAGAGATCTATGTGTGACCTGCGGGACCCATGTTTGAACATGGGTAATAATTTTTCAGCCTTTCATCCTCTTCAAGTTAATCAAATTAGTGAAGTTGAAGTGGGGAATTGTAAGGTTTCATGTCAGGGTAGCCGAGTTAGTCATGTGTTAAATCAAAAGGTCTGTTTTGCATCATTCAGAGATCGACACATTGATGCTCATTTTCATCAAATGAATAATTTGACGACGGGGAGCCATTGCGTTAACACTTTCTCAATTACAGGACCTTTATGGGTCTGTCATGATGAAATGCACTCCCAGCATCTAGTGGGTGCAGGGAGCGCCATACATGCTCCTGACACTAATGTTAGTTAAGGGGCTGGCCAGCGCATTATTTTCACTGCAGCACAGGCCCCTTGAAATGCGAAGACAACGTCTATGATTAATGTGAACTGCACATTTCTCAAAGTAATGCAAATAAAAAATGCAACCTCTGTGCATTTTTCATTTTCATTACTTTTTGTGAATTTGGCACTTGGTGTTTTTTAAAAAAAAGATTACACATTTTGTCAGCTGCAAACAAAGAGTTCAATTTGGTTTCTATATTAAAGACGCAAGCAAGTTGCACACTATTAGTCAATTAGACACTTTGCTTTCTTTGCGCATCCCTGCCAGGAAAGTTTCTGAACTTCTGATTTATTTCTTTAACTTCATACTTTATTTGCTTTGAACATGTTCTGGCAGTAAAAGGTCTGTCCTCTTCAACCCAATGTTTACAGCAATATATGATCAGCATGCATTGTCATAAGCTTAACCTGAATCTATCATCTGAATCTCTTAAAGGTTTGGCTGAAACAGAATCACTCAAATAAACTGAAAATGCAGATGACCCAGGTACAGTCAAAAGTTATTTGCCCAGGCTTATCTGTGTCCACAATATATGCCAGCATGGACCTGTAAAACCACTGCTCATATGGGGTATGGCCAAATATATACCAACGTGTAGCAGTAGAGTACATGTTCATGATTCCTCTCTCCACATTTAATGTCTGCACAGCCCAGTAAAACCATCTTCTGCCTCATTACGAGTCTGGCAGTAATTCAGCAGTAAATCTGCCAAATAAGCGCCAAAATCGTATACAGTTACCGCCACTCGTTCCTGTGGGTTTATCACCAGACTATGAGGGGTGATAGGACAGAGTAATTACCCATTTCTGGAGTCCATAGGACTATGTGGGGATTTTAGGGGAGCGGTCCAGGGTTCGAGGGGTCGACAGGAATGGCAGAAAACATGTATGCTGAGCTGGATCGCACTGTTAGAAATAAAGAAAGGACCTCCGGATTTTATATGCTAATGACCGCCAGTACTGATTGAGAACTTAGGTTGATGTATTATGACAGCACAGAAGAAGCACAGTGTAATACAATACTAAAGTGGAAAATGCACATACATTTATGTCACCAATGTTTCCTGGGGTGAGGAAGCAAAGGTGATGTCAGATTTGTACTCATCCCCTTTGTACAATGTCAGATGAGCCACTTTGATTGCTGATCTGGACTGTGCATGACTCTGCTGTCAATATGATGTGTCTGCCATGCTCCAATCTTGTCTGGGCATGCTAAATGTAATGTGCACCAAGCACAATCTTGTGGTCCACCATGTATGCATCGATGCACACTGGGAGTTTGAGGAAAACAATAAAGAGAAATTAAAGACTTGATATTACAGAAAGCCGGGAGGCACGGTAAATACAGCCATGGAATGAAGCATACCCCGGTTACATTGTACAGGAATTACATTGCTCTCCTAGCAGCCCAAGCTCAGACTCAAGACCGGAGGCTTTTATTAGGCTTCTATATCTTTAATATCAGATAACAGCATCATTGAAAAACAACAAAACATGTGACAGATTCCTCCAATCACAGTCCACTCGGGGCATAAAACATCCCTCAACCGAAAACCTTTGATGTTGAGAGAGCAGGTGAGTACTTTAGTTTTATTGTGGAAATTATTAGTGTTGTTGTTGTACTGTCAATGATAAATAGATGCCGCAAAATATATTAGTATGCAGGAGCGCAGCAGCGAGCTTTGTGCAACAGCATGTTTGAGTGGGAACGTGCTGGAAGTCTCCTCTCTCCAGCATCGGCATCCTCCTCAGAAGGAAGCCTATGTGGAGCCAGGAAGCGGGAGCGCTCTCATCAGTCTTGTCACAACCATTGAGAACAGCTCAAACGCAACAAGCACTGTGCGTTCCCTCAATTTTAATGAACTTGACCGCGTATACAAACAGGGAAGATTGGCCTCTTCTGAGTATCAGGCCGCCCCAGCAGACACGTCAGAAGGGAGTGCCCAGCACAGTTCAGCCTCCAGAGGGCACATATCTGAGCCATCAGAGGGTGCTCTAAAACACATCCATCCCTTTTTGAAAGACAGTGGAGGATTCAGACTTAAGACAGATGCCAAGAAGGCCTTTGACAGGATCGACTGGGTCTTCGTGCAAAGGGTTTTAGTTAAATTTGGCTTTGCTTAACTCTGCTTAACCTGGCTAAATACATCATACTCCACCCAGTCTCCTACAATTCTGTTGAACGTAGTACAATCAAAGGCTATCATTCTCTGTATGGTAAATCGTCAGGGCTGCCCCCTTCCCCTCTCCTTCATACCTTACTAATGGAACCCCTTGCAACATGAATAAGACATAATATAAGGATAAAGGGCATCCAGGTCAAGAACTTACAGTATAAGTTAGCATTGTTTGCAGATGACCTCTTGCTGTGTATTCAAGACCCCACCACAACACTACCACTTATAATTCAAGAATTGAGAGACTATGGTGGTCATTCAGGCTTAAAAGTCAAGTATTCAAAATCAGTGTTGTTCCCTATGGGGGAGGCACCTGATCAAACAATGGACTGTATATTGAAATCCCCCTTTAGCTATACAGGCATTGTGATTAAGTACTTGGGCATAAATATATGCAATCCTACTTGCACTTTGTGTCAAGAGAAATGCCTACCACCATGGGAGATTGTGAAATAAGATGTTGAGTCAAGGGAATAAATGGATCTTATAACGCTATTGGAACTGTTTTACTGCTTGGGAGTGTATTATGAGAAAGAAAGGGGACTTCAGAACCCCTTTTACCGCTGGACTCTTCCTTTGAGTTGAATGCAATCTCAGCCCTCTAAGAGATCTCCAAGGTGGCCATGGTGCATCGGACCAAATCAACACAAAGATAAATAAGACCTTCCCCAAAAACCAACATACTGGAGACCAATCATGCACAAGAGATTGCTACACCGACATTAATACCATTATATTTTGTCCTCAGCTCACTTGTAAAAGTATTTGAAAGTTTGAAAACAAAGGCGCAGCAACACTCAGGCATACTGTTTGAAATAACAACAGACTTATTAACAAATCTTGATTGGTAGCCCTTAAGTCCGCGCTCAACGACTCCCTAGGCAAAACCCTGGCAGAATTCTGTTCCATTACCAAGAAACAATCTGGAAAGGTAGATATTCTTACAAAGAAATGGGAGGGAACTAAGGAGGAGCTGACGATACTGAATTCTAATTTGGGAAAAGGGGTGAACGGTGTCCACCAGGGAAGATGCCCTCTCTGTTTACAACCCTTGTCAACTAATAGTCTGAATGCCATTATGGACGACACCCCCTTATCGGCGTCCACATTAGAAGAATGTATTCGTCTGGCTCAAATGACGGAGGAAAAGGACAATCGCATTTCTAAAATTGGGCTCGCCAAGTAGAGGCCTAATCAGAAAACAAAGGAAACAATGGAAAAACTAAAAAGAGGTGACAGAAACGTATTTTATATGTGAAGGAAGTCCCACTAATTGTTTCTGATGAAGTGAGCACAACTACTACTCCGGAACATAAGAAAAACATTCGGAGTACTGACACTAATCAATTTATTCCGATTCTAATAGCGGTGGCCCTAGAAAAAGAAAATAAGACCAAAAAGAAGGGGGCCAAGCCATCATCCGAATTGGGAAGAAACAAGAAACCTAAACAAGACAAGGTCAAAATGGCAGGGAAACGGGTCAGTAGACCCAAAATCTATGAAGTTTCAGTGGGGATCCAAACGGAAAAGCATTAACAACCCCTAAAGATTTCCCTGATCTTTCTAAGGGGCAAACAACGGGCTGAAATAAAGGCGGTGACAGGGACCGTACCTTTGGGGGGCCAGCAAGAGCAACAGTCACAGGCTGGATATACATCGATCAGCCCACAACTGAATTCACATTCCACTGGTCCCAATGATTTAAAAAATCTCTAAATACTGAGGTAGAACCCGTAGAAATACAGCCAATCCCGGAAATCCAGGCCTTGTTGGCGCATCCTTCATGTACTAATGTTAGTTCGGACATATCAAAAGTGAATTAACACCAGGCCAAGCTGCAGAAAGGGGATCTAAAGGTTTTCATCTCAAGGACAGTTCTGGATAATAAACCAAGAGAGCCACTGAACCGCAGCAAGATACATTTGGTAATGAAAGGAATGCCTGACCTGCAATTTTTTACTTCGGCAGATATAGATTGTGTTTGATTTCCATTTTCTCCAACTACAGATACTGTTTACCTAGATTTGAAGTCAAGATTGGGGGTCAAAGTCATCTTGAGATCTGATTCGGAGTGGGCTAAGAGGGGCTATACAGTATGGCGAGATCTGCCTGCCATATCAAACGTAGGCACTCCACATGCAGCTAAATACGATGTACCACAGAAAAGGCCAAATAATGTGAAAATACCTACCACTTCCCTGAATGTGTGGGCTGTGGTACCGGAAATAGTCTCCCAAATCTTCCTTAAACTAGGGTTTCCAGAGCAGCCGCTCTAGTTAGGCATATGATTAAAATGCTATCCTGGAATACGATGGGGCACACATCGTTTTGTGGAGAAACTAGGAGGGGCTATATCTTCGAGAAATTTTATTTGGTATTGTTTCCGGAAACATGGCTAAAGTCCACCTTTGGGCTAGATGGTTTTTCTACATTCCACCAACTGGCCGTAGGGGAAAGGACGTCCAGCAGGGGGTTTATGTATTGCCTGCAGAAATTAGGTTTTTTCACACTCATCTTTGCTGTCTGATGCCGTTTCTGGGATATTGGTTGTTAGAGCCCAATCTGGGCGGGGAGGTTGCAATTCTAGCTGCATAGTAATACACATTTACTGGAATCCCCTAAAGTGTCCCTTGTTGGACTTTCTCCAGAAACTGTCAAATCTGCTTTTTCATTATACCGCCCAATTTCCAAGTGATTAGATTTTGATTATGGGACACTTAAACTCCCAATGTATAAAAGGTGTCTCCTTAGGCTCTGACAGATGTAAACTTCCCACGTTTAATGGGGACACATGGCGTAGCTTTTTATTGGGACGGGACCTATTGATGCTTAACAGGCACATCACTGGGGATATTCCTCAAGCCCCCACCTGGACAAGGGAAACATATTTCTCAATAATTTACTACATTTTTCTTTCAAAGAGCCACTTTGACAGGTGTGCCCATTTCTCTGTAAATAATTGGACTCCAAGTGACCATGCTATCTTGGAAGCCATCTTCAACATAAAACAGGGAAATGGGAAACTCAGATTTACGCAAGAGCTGGTTTTAACAATGCTAGCAATAGATTGGCAATATTTGAAAAGGGGGGAAATATCATAGGTCACATGACTGATGGGGAACTCTTAAAACATTGCCAACCTAGCCACTTTGTAGAATTTCTATGGGATCTTAATACCCAGATCGGTCCTCTGTATCTCGACTCTACAAACACAAACATCTGTTTGATGAACAAATATTTGAGGAAAAAAGAGATAAGAGGAGAAGTCTAAGACAACTAAAAACTGCAAACAAAGACACTGAAGAGTATAAAAGGGATGTAAGCCTGATAAATAACAACAATAGGAATTGGGCCAAGCCCCACAAATCCCTGAGACTCCAAAGAGAGGGGGAAGAGATGCTGAGGGCAGTCTGTCAGAAGAATTCTCGTAACTTCTGGTCAATCATTGGATCAATGGAGAGTCCTGTTAATAACGCAAAGCATGGTGTCATCCAGGAGCAAGTCTTGGTGGATCATTTCTCTAACGTATATGGTGCCAAGGGCTCTCCAAATCCTAAGATCATATTACACTCAGAATGGTCTTTGAATACTTCACTAGAAGAGCTGACTATTTTAATAGAAAATTCCTGCTTCTTATAGAATTGCATAAAAACTCGGAATTCAAGTTAGAATGAGTAGATCGGGGGAACTTTCAATAACAATCCGAATAGAAAGAGAAGTCCGATAGGGCTGCCTTTTGGCCCCATTTTTGTTCAACTCATACTTGGCGGACTTGGTACTATGACTCCAAGATGTGGCCCTGGTGAGTCCCAAAATGGGAACTACTATTATAAATTGGTTGGCATATGCCGATGATATTGTGATACCAGACCACACACAGCTATGTCTACAGCGGCTTCTCGATGCATTGCAAGAATATGCAAATTTAAATTATCTCAAAATAAATCCGACAAGTCAAAAATTGTAATTTTCAAACATCCTCTAAAGGTCACCAAATCATTCACCTGGCAGCTGAACAACCAAATAATTCCAATTGTTATGGAGGTCACCTATTTGGGCTCACAGGTTAGAGTGTTTCCAACAAAAGGCCAGTTAACATAGACCCTGGAAGCGAAAATCTTGGATTTGGGTTTACAAATGAAAACACGAATATCTGAATTTTGAAAATTCTCTATTGTTCCGGCCATAAGATTCTATATCAGCACAATAGTACCAATTCTACTTGATGGTTTGGATACCAATTTTCAATCATTTTCTAATGACTGGGACAAAATTGAAGGGTAAATATGGAGGCAAACATTAAGTCTCCCTAATTGTGTCCCTATTGCTTGTGTATGCTATGAACTGGGCCTCACCTCACTTAGAGCATGGTCGGAGTGGAAATGAATATCTTTATATAGAACAATTATTGATTCACCCTGCCCATCCTTATATGAAGATGTGGCAGTTCTATTAAAGGCGTTCACCAATATTTTTCTAAATATGTTGAGAGAAAAATGTACTGGCATTCTGATAGTAGGATACTACAGAAGAAATACTGATCCAAAATCCCCTCAAGGTCAAAGAATCCATGAAAAAAGATGGACTGGATTAGGACCATTGGGAGGATGAGATCTGTAAAAATATCCACCTCTATGTCCCTGACTGACAAACCAAGGTCCTTTCTACCTATCTATCTAAGGAAGTCACCAGACCCCATGACTAGATCAGACTTCTTAAGATTCCAATTAAATCTTCTACCGACACTGGAAATTCAGCATATTATAGATCTATAGATCCCAAATAACATCTGCCAAAAATGTGACACGGCTGAAAAACAGTCCATAGAACATCTGCTATCTGTATGCCTAGGGATATGGGACTTGAGGGTACAAAGGCTACAAAGATTAATACATAATGTATGGTCCTTAGAACAAACAGTTTTTGGCTAAGACTAGCTAGGGGAATGAGGTTTTTCTGACGGCTGAGGTAGTAAAGATACTGAAAGAATTCAATCTTAGTGGATACAAATGAGAATTAAACAGTAAGATACTTCCTAAAGATATGATGTCTCCATACAAAGCACTAACATCGAAGATCAAAGATGCCTCATGCACTCCAATCTTTGCTCTGATATGATATCAAGAATTAGTTTTATACGATGAGAAATCTCTTGTGTGTTTTATTTCATTAAGCATTTCTGGCTAAAAAGATAGACTGTTTGTTTATATAAGATGTTGATTTGGTTTTATGTCAGTTTCTTGTAGGTATACTTGTAATGTTTTGTTTTTAATTTTCTTCTCCCTTACTTTTGTACTTTGTTCTGATTTTGAGTCTTAATCTTTTATGTTTCTGTCATTGAATTGATTTTATGTAAGATATGATCTTGTGAAAAGTCAAACATTTTTGACTATGACACAATAAAATAAAAAATAAAAGAAATACAAGGAAAGTTGTCGGAGCAGAAGTTGTTTCTTTATCCTTTGAACTATGGCAATATAATCCTGGAAAGAGGACATCCAGGATTACCACTGGTGCTGTTTTCTTGGCTGGAATTAGAAGAAGTACTTTTGAACAGAAATCTGAAAAACGGTTACCAGTGGATTTATGTTTGCTGAACTTTTGTTTCCTTTGGAACTCACAAGAACTGATTTAAGACTTTACATTTCTTTTTGAACACTTGGAGACATTGACTTTGAACAATCCTGGGGAAGGAATCTACCCAGGACAGGTGAAAGCCAACCCAATCAATGGTTGTTGGTTATTCACTTGTTTATATTGTTTATGATTTACTTTGAATGTTTTTGTTGTTTAGTGTGAGGGCCAATTTTGATTATGCTATGAGTAATCTCATTGGACCTTAGATTGGGTAGGGAACTCCCTGATAGAGTAAGTTTAGTGAGGATTAATTTGCACTTTTTGTCTTCAATAAAATGATTACTTTGTATAAAAACACAAGCAGTTGCCCGCCTCACATTACTGACCTCTCACAATGCCTATCACCTGGAGACTCCAAGAGCTTTGCGTAGAAAGACACAAAGACCCACAAGACAGATAACCCAGTGTAAATTCAGTATATGGTCATACTCTATTTGCAGTGAAACAAACTCTGTGTTACTTGCATACTAAGAACTCACAATAACATCCCAGACAAATGGTTTTTCACATTTCTTTCCTTTAACAATACTACTAAGGGTAATAAAGAAAATAGTTCACAGAATCCACGTGAATATAAGGTCAAACGAGTATGATTTTAGTTTAACTTTACATGTTAGGTCAAAATGAATTTTCCTGCCTATTAGGTGTTTGTCAAAATGGCGGAAGTTGCCTTTCACCTGTTATGCCAAATTGATTTTGTTGCCTTTACATACTATGCTAACACGATTATTGTAGTTGCACTTTACATGGTGCTCCAAACGAATTTACCTGCCTATTTGTGATGTGCTAAACGTATGTAGCTGCCGCCTACGTGCTAGGCTATCACGATGTTAGTTCAACTTTACATGTTACCCCAAAACGAATTTTGGTCATAACGCATTTCTAACTTGACCAATTGCACACTCCAGGTCTCATTAACTGTCCGGCCGCCCTTTGATACCTTTACACTTGCTGCCTTGGTTTAGACCTTATATTTCCTTACCATTAGTGCAGCATCTATGCTAAAGTAGAGAACATTAAGACTACACTACAACTTTTCCGCTGTGCCCCACGGTTGCTCTATATGCCCCTGGCCACCTAGCGTTACCTTCACAAATGTAACTCATACTCCTAACCACATTAGTGTGGGCACCTACACACATTGCCTACCCACAGTCCCCTAGCTCCACTACACCTAACACATCCAAGGCCATGATGACTAACCTTGCTAATAGTGTCATTCTGAATCAGCCACAACAACAGCTACCCCACTCCCAAAACCACACTGTGGGATGGCCCCAGTTAAGTGACACATTACCCAGCGATATACCCACAACCACTAATCCCTATATAAATGCACCCGCCTTATGGCTAGAACACTTTGCCAAGAAACCTATACTTAATCAACCTTGTACTCTGCACATAAGAAATAACAAACTGGGTTCTAGAACGGCCCGTGCTACCGGCCGTGCGCAGAAGCTGTTCACCTTGACCAAACCATCCTCTCCTAGTCATAGCCTCACTTAGCCTTCCACATCCCACCTCAAGCCTATTCCTTACAACCTACCTCACACTCCCAAAGTTACGCTGATTAAGGGCACCCTAATCAATGCTAAGTCCCTCCCTGCCCATGCACTGGACATTGCAGACCTTATTAAGACTCAAGACCTCGATTTTATCGCCATATCAGAGACATGGCTCCATGCAGTCTCCGGACAACTAAACTTTCTCGCCATACCTACCAACTATTCCATCACTAGAGGTGACCGCAACACCTCGCAATCTAGAGGGGGCGGAGTTGCCTTTATTCACAAAAACTCACTTGGCCTCAGAGCAATGCCTAGCTATAAGATTCCCTCAGCTGAGCTACTCTCAGTCAAGCTTCCCATCTCTCCTAATCAAACTGCCACCTTACATCTCATCTACAGACCACCTGGCCCTATCACATCCTTCCAGGACTACATCACATCCCTATTAATAGACAACTCAAAAACTAAATCTCAAATCATCTTACTGAGGGACTTTAATGTGGGCTTCCAAGATCCTAATGACCCCATTGTGACCGACCTTGCTAATACTCTTACTGACTTGGGGTTCTCTCATCACATTCTAGAACTAACTCACATTAAAGGGTGGACACTCGACTGGTTAGTCGATTCCAATTGCAACGTTAGCCTTCAGACCAATTCACCTTGCGCCTGGTCAAACCATCATACCATTACCTTCATCATAGAAGCTGTCCAATGCCCCAAACAGACCATTGCCCCGGCCCTACCTACTAGAAATAAATGGGATATAACTAGAAACAAGCTTCTCCCACTTATCCCTCCCACTCTCAGCAAAGCGTCTGCTTCCTGCTCCGACCCCTCGATTCTAGCAGATACCTATAACCATGCTATGCTCACAGCACTGAACTCAATAGCCCCAGTCAAACTTAGGAAAGCGAAACCTCGTGCACATCTTATTTCCTGGTTCACACCACATTTGAGAGTGCTTCAAAAAGAATAACACACTGCCGAAACCCACTGGAAAAGTTATCCTTCTGATGCCCATAAGGACAGCCTCATCATAGCATCCATCAACTATAAAGAGGCTATCTTCCAGGCCAAAAAAGATATCTTCAACAATCGTATTACGCAAGCAGATTCTAACACCAAAGAATTGTTTAAAATTCGGAAGGAACTTGAATCGCCTGATTCATGCACTAAAGACAGCAAATGGTGCTCGAATATACAGAAAGCACTCTTGGACAAAAATTGCCACCCTCCAAACTAAAATCAAAACCAAGCAAAACTGTCTACAGACGGACAAGCAATTGAATATCTCTACGACTGTAATCGGCCATGCCACTTCCAATATTAAACCTTTCAGCTTCTTCCCACTCACTATTGCCGAAGTTGAATGCATCATTAATAAAATTAAACCTTCCAAATGTCAAGGCGATCGTGCCCAGCCCCAATTATCAAGGAGGCCTCCCATGATCTAGCCCCATTCATTACTGCCTTCAAAACAGTCATAGTCCCGGACAACCTAAAGGACGCCTGGGTCATCCCACTGCTTAAAAAACCTTCCCTTGATCCCAGCCTACCTACTAACCATAGGCCTATTACCACTGTCCCATTCATGCTTAAAATGTTTGACCGTGCCGCTTACCTCCAGGTCCAGAACTATTTGGACGTTAACAATCTTCTTGATTTAAGGCAATCCGGTTTCTGGCCCTGGCACAGGGTGGAAACTGCCCTCATCGATCTAAAAACACAGATGCAGGAGCTGAAAGACAACGGGAAATTAGCCTTGCTATTATTACTCGATCTCTCAGCTGCCTTTGATCTGGTTAATCACCAAAGCCTTTGCCAGCACCTCATATCTGCCACCCACTTCTCTGACTCTGCCACCGCCTGGATCAGATCCTTCTTAAGCAACAGATCTATGCAGATCTTTTGGCCGTCAGCATCTGCTGAGCCTGCTCCCATTCACTGCGGTGTACCCCAAGGTTCCTGTGTGTAACCTACACTTTATAATGCATTCACCAAACCACTGTTTGATGTCCTTGACTATCTGGGTGTCTCGTACACTAACTATGCCGACGACACCCAGATACTCATCCCCATCACAGGTGATTATGTAGTGGACACTAAAGCTCTGAATGATGTCTACTTGGTCATTCAGGCATGGATGGTGCAAAACGAGCTGTGCCTCAATGACGACAAGACGGAACTCCTTATTCTTACATACATCAACGTCTTAATAAACTTTACCCTTCATTTAAGTCGTTTATCATTGATGGTAACGTCATTAAGGTTTCTAAGGATACGAACATTTTAGGAATTTACCTTGACTCTACACTATCATTGTGTAGACAAACCAATGCTGTCAGTTCAGCTTCTGCTCATACATGCAAACGTATTACTGCCTGTAGACCATTCCTGACTACTCCCAATTGTACCATCGTGGCTATAACACTCGTCATGTCTAAGATAGACTACTGTAGCGCCCTTTACCTAGGAACTATCAAATCTAACCTTAACAAACTGCAAGTCACTCAGAACAATGCCATTAGAGCAGCATTAAATATACCCAGAAACTACTATATCTCTAATGACAGACGTAACCTGCACTGGCTTCCTGTTAAGCATAGAATCTCCTTGAAAACTCTTGCCTTGACTCACAAGTGCCTGATTAACCAGGCCCCTATCTACCTAGCCAACCGACTATCACCTCACACCTCCACTTGGCCCTTGAGAGCAGCCCAAGCCCATAGTCTATCCCTTCCCAGATAAAAATTACAAAAAGCTGGCGGCGCTAGCTTCCCTGTTCTGGCCTCTAAACTTGGAATACCCTCTGTAATGCTATCAGAGCTGAGCCCTCCTTCCAAACTTTTAAGAGCAAAACTAAAGCATGACTCTCAGCACAATACATTTGAGATATTCAATGCTATACCTCGGATACTGTCACTCTGACACTCACTTTTTAGCATTCTGCTGCACAGATCACATGTACTGAATGTTGTATTCTTTGTTGCATTTATCTCTTGTACGTAGTTAACTTATCCTTCGATGAACCTCCTATATTTCACGTGTGAACCTCCCATATGTTCACGCTTTTACTTGATAGAGGAACTGTTGTATTTCCTTCTTGTCTGTACCTGATCTTGTATTTTTATACTGTATGTATTCTTGTCATACCGTAGCTCTACCCACAGGACTACTGTAAGCTGGTAGAGCCACCTATTTGTCCATGTATGTAATCGTAACTTTGCCTCCTAAAATATGCACCCAGATGCCCTTGAGCCCGGCGCGCTATATAAATAAACAAAATACAAATACAAAATAACAAGCATTGTTCTCCCACTTGAGCCACTGTGGTAGAAGCAAAGTTGCAAGTCCCTCAATACCTGTACCTAGTTGTTACATTTGCCCATTCACAAACCTTAACAGTGGGCCGATGCATAATAGAGATACATGCTGGGCTTAGCAAAGCCCAAAGAGAGGAGTAGGCAGGCTCGGGGTGGGTGGTAATAAAACAGACTGTAATCACAGACCAATCTGAAATCCTAAATGATGGCTGGCCTTTATATTATGTTAGGCCAGTCCCATGAGAGCCCACATGACTCCTATCACATGGATTAATCAGGAACTGTGCCATCCCACACCAAACAGGTGATGCATATTACTCTAGAGCCCACCCAACGGGAGGGACAGACAGGCTATAAAACCAGTAAGCCCTTGTCAGTCCTGGGAAGAGCTTTGTGGTGAAAGGCAGATCCTGGGACAGCCCAAGCAACCAGACGTGGCCTGAAGGACATAGACCTGGGAAGAGTGGGTCAGCAGAGAGCAGCAAACCTTCTGCGAACTAGACTAGAAAAGGGCCACCAACAAAAGGAAATGTCTGAACAGAGTGCCAGAAGGCGTACCCCTTGTGTATGGCAAGGTGAGAGAGATGCAGGGAAGTATCAGAAGGGGTTTATCGTGTTAGAAAGAGAGTTAGAGAATTAAGAAGGGAGTTTTGAACGGGGACGTCATTTCACCAAAATGCCTGGGGTAGCGGAAGTGACATCACACAACCCCTGACCTCTGATGACATCACAGGAGGTGATGTCATGTGACCCCCGCCCCCCACAAAGTGACATCATGGGAAGCAATGGAACACAATATTTCATCCCTTGGCAAAACAGGAAGTGGCATCACATAGCATTGTTCATAAGTACACTATGAAAAATATGGTTACGATATCACTGTAATGTGATATACATTTCATACAAGAATGGATCCCCATACGTATCGTTAATATCAGTGTGTGTATAGGATCATATTACCAAATTACTGTGAATGCAAGCAGACTTCCAAGGCCAAATGATATTGATGTGTTATTATATAGCACTTATGCTTAAGCGCTTCATATAGAACAAATATACATACAATATCACCCAACCTGTGTTGGTACTCATTTATTGATCTCAGAATGATGAAAGGTTGAGTTTGCCTTGCCGGGATTCAAACTTGCAACCTACAGATAACACACACATTGCAGCAGCGAACGCTCAACTCACTGAGCTATCTTACCGGCTATAGCTATCTTACCGTCTATAGTAAAATGAGCAATTCCATGTCTGAATGTTCTCAAAGTCAGAAAACAAATTGCACTCTGTAGTGGATACCATTAAACTGGTAACTGAGATTTAACGCCTGGCCAGATCATCTGCAGGTCTGGTGCAAAGTTGGCCACATGTCAAGCCTGCGTGGATCTACTTTTCAGGCTTCAGAGGTTGGCAAAGCACATACCATTGGGAGGGCTCATAACTGTGTATTAAAGAAATTAGAGTAGCGCAGGGGAAGCAGCGTACGCACATTCATCCCGTACTCTGGGCACTCGATACCTCATACGATACTATGTAATAAGTAATTTATAACGTGCCTGCGCACATGTGTTTCTAGGCGCTAGGCATACATGCAAACAAACATCATGAACAACATGCCACTGAGATAGGAAAGATAGACACATTACCACAAAAACTTAATTGTGGCACAATTAAATCAAGAGCTCCTTTATGTGCTATGGTCAAACATTTCTACACTGTACACAAGCTTTTAGGCACAAGGACTTTGTCAAATGACCGAGGACACTGAGATGGAATGCCTTGTTATGATCGTAACAGAGATAATGGCAGCAAAAAAAACATCCTATAACTGCAAAATGCGAAAAGCAAAATACATAGTTTGAAATGGATGCTTATTCTACTCGAAATTCCTTTTGGACGTTTTTATCTGCATTGTGAATTTGAGGTGTTTCAGAACAGACTAAATCAGTGACTCACCCCCTGAAGTGTGCCTGAAATAAACCTTTAATAAATTTAGCAATTATTGTATAGAATTCCAGAAAGACAAATTATATGTTATTCCTATTCTTTCTTATTTAGGGTCACTGTTCAAAGTGTAACACTTGTTTTTTATTTATTTTTTAAGAGGCATGAACAAGAAAACAAGACACTCTAGAAACAAAGAGCCACATGGGGCTGGCCACAGCCCAGGAGCTTCCATTTAAAAAACAAAAATGTGTTCCTTTTTTTTTAGGGGTAGCAAGGGAGACCCCAGGGGTCGCAGCTGCGACCCATAGTGATCCTCAAATGACATCCCTGACAATGTGAAGGAGAAGGGTACCACCGTAGAGAGTGAAGGAAGGGGTAGTACCGGGGAAGCAGGATAGACTGAATCAGGGGAGAACTTTGGAGTATTTAGTGAAAGTCGACACATACGTTTGGGAAAGGAATAATTAGGGAACCACTTGGGAGAGCGAAGTAAGGGGTATTGCGGGCGAAGTGAGAGGAAATAATAATATCACTATCCTGGCATGTTCTACATTTGTGTGTACTCTGATATGATAATAAACAACAATGTTAATGTCAGAATCTCCATTTTGAGAACAGTTTGTTAAACCAAAATGTATACCCTGCCTATGCAGAAATGACCACACAAGACACTGTTCTTCTACATGATTTATTGTTTATTTTTTTCCATGTCACTATTTCTTTCAGTAACACTAGGGACATATTTATAGAAACCCTGTAGTTCACAAGTCAATGACTTGTACTAACCTTAAACAAGCTCAACATAAATGGACCACGGGTTGCAGTGGGTCCTACATGGCTTACGAACAGTAATACATATGACTCTATTGATGACTTTGAAACAATTCAGGTAACAGATATGGCGTCATTATGAGTATGATGCTAATGCCAAAAGCATTTGGTATTGTAAAGAACACTTGTTCTTAAATGATCATGTAATTATGAATTGTGATCATATGAGATATTTACAGTAGAGGGCTACATAGAAAGTACTATCGGGTATATAATCCCTATGTACCCAATTTTTGTAATACTGCAAGTAGTAGCCCATGAATAAAACTCATAATTAGGGGATATTTTCAAATGAGAGATGTATAAAATACAACATGTTTACCACTACCCCCCTATCCATTATGAGGCCCTTATCCTTAGTCCGTTCCAAAACTGGAAAATTCAGCACTATTGCTACCACTATTATAATTTCTGCTCTTAGTTATTTCTTAGCGACATGAAGGAAACCCCACAATCATCTGATTGAACTAAGAATACAATTTCATTTAAAGCAGTCAGGGGCCAGTCCATTCTAAAGCCAGCATGTTATTTCTATAGAGCAGCTGTTTTCCAGTAAGTTTATGAACCATAAATTATACTTTTCAAAATTATCGTACCTGTAACGGGTGGCCCATATTCTTTTATCTCGTTTTGGTATGGCAAGTTCTAAAATTCTGAGAAAAAAACAGATTATAACATCAATACTAATCTTATAACAAAAGCATCAAGCAAAAAAAGTGTGCATAATAAAGGGCCAACTTTTCGACATTACTATGTATTTGACGAGGTCAGTAATCTGACCTTGCTAAAAGGGGGTGAGGACTTCGACCAGCCTGGAGTGTGTGAGACCCACCACGGTGGGAGTCAGAGCCAGTCCTGCCCCAAAGGAGGAGGGTGGCAGATAAGAGGGCCCCAATTCCTATCCCCTCCCCAAGTTCCTGCTTATGTCTGTCTAGTACCAACTTGCATGAACCCAGAGAGCTTATGTGGCCGCTGAAGACGCAATGCAAGGCTCCTCAGAAACCGTTCCCAGAATGAGAGAATTGCTGCTCAGAGCCGATTGGACTTGTCATGGAACAGCGGTCCAGCAATGAGATTTCATTTACCTTGGGGGAACCACACCAAGGGTTCCTAACACGAACTTAGCCACTTTACAACGCGGGTCGACATTGGTGTCTCACGGTGGTCCCACATGGAGAAATGGGGCAGGGCTTCATCTGCTACTTTATTTATTTATTTAGGATTTGTATAACGCAGAACCACTGACCGTAGGGCTTAGGGGCGCTGACATACACAGAACAAACAGAAGGCCGAAAGCCACGAGAGAGGAATACAGGTGCAGAAGAGCTGACGGTAGGACCAGCAGAGTGTTTAGTTTTTCTGAAAACTCTATTAGAATTTTCGGCTCTCAGTTTAAAGGGGATATTATTCCAGGCCCGAGGTGCCGCAGAATAAAAAGCTCCCACCCTAGTCTGCGACAGTCTGCAGGCCGGGACAATTAACTGAGAGTGGCTATTTAATCTATGACTGTATTTACTCGTCTTAGGCCTTAATTCCTCATTAAGGTAGTTAGGACCAGAATTTTTCATACAGTTGAATAAGATAGACAGGAGCCGAAAGAGAATTTGTTCCTTATTAGGAAGCCAATGAAGCTCCCTTCTCGCCTTGGAGATATGATCTGATCTCTTCTTGTCCAGAACAATCTATTCACTTCGCAGTTTGGAAGGCCGTTCAAGAGTCTACTACAGTAATCTATCCTATAACTTATCACTGCTCTCGCCAATGTTTCCCTACTAGTTTGTGAGAGAAAAGGGCGAGCATGAGATAGCAGTTTACTATAGTAGGTGGACGAAGCCACCAGACTGCTAACCTGCGCCTTCATGTTGAGATTGCAGTCAAGATAAATCCCCAGTGTCTTGACTTTTCTCTGGACCTTTATAACACAGTCATCAATAACAAATTGGGAGTATTGGTCTTCTAGTTTGCAGATTTTAGAATCAGTACCCACAAGTATAAGTTCCGTCTTGCTTGTATTAAGGGCCAATCCATTGGAACACATCCAGCTTTGAATGAGAAGGTAAATCCTGTTGATATTGATTTCGTCATCCGAGAAGACACCCGTAATAGTGATGATACACTGGGTGACATCGGCATAGTTTGTAAAGTCTATGTTGTTACTATCCAGGAAATCCACAAAGGGCACCGTAAAGATGTTATAGAAAATAGGAGAGAGACAAGCTCCCTGAGGGACTCCTTGAGTCAACTCCTTGGTGTTAGCATCTGCCAGATTGCTACTCACTCTCCATTGGTGGGCTTTCAGAAAAGAGGCAAGCCAATCAGCTGCCAACGCTGAGAAACCTGCCACCACCCTCAGCCTGGAGACCAACACAGTATGGTCTACCAGGTCGAAGGCGGCGGTTAGGTCCAGCAGCATAAGCATGCTGGGGTTGCCTTGATCCATATGGCGGAGGAGCCTAGATTTTAAATCCAGCAGAGCAGACTCAGTACCGTGCTTTTCCCGAAAGCCAGATTGTCTCTTATTCAAAATGTTAGCATTTCTCAGGTGAGCCAGTAGTTGGGTATATGCAACTCTGTCAAAGATCTTAAGCAGAAATGGAGAATTAGAGATAGGGCAGTAATTAAGTGGATCATCAGGGGAGAGGTCTGTTTTTTTTAATAATGTAGTCACCCAAGGGTGTTTGATGCAGGTCGGCACAGCGCAGTTCCTGAAGGAAGCATTAACAAACTTACAGATGGTAGGGATGAGCGAAGCAGCACATGCTTTGATCGTTAGGGCAGGACAAACATCTTCCTTGCAGTTACGGTTTACCAACTACAACAGGAGGAGGACCAATCACTGGCTTTTATAAGTGAACATTTTCCTCAACACTGCTTGCCCGAAAGCAGCATCAGATTTGGAGCTGGAATCCAGACAGTATTGTTTGCAAAACTCCGAGGGTGAAGCACATATAGCAGCTTTGCTTATCACATACGGGTAGGCAAGCCTCTGAAAGGCTTCTACGGCAGCTTTCGCTCTTAGAGCGTATGCATGGATCCCTTCTGGCAGAGCTCTTATCTGATCTCTGTATGCCTCCACAGTGCCAGCCACTATCGACTTGGCGATGGAAGCCTTGGAAGCTTGGTTACCTTGGCAAAAACTCCAATCAGCGACAAAGACCACATCAGATTTTCTGAAATCCTTAATTCTGATCAGATAGAACCTAAGCGCCCTCCTAACATCAAGCCAATTAATTGCGAGTTTTGTCAGCATCAGCTAGGTTAGGGAAAAACATTGGCAGCACAATCTCCTACTTGTATGGAATGCAGAAAAAAACCTTGGCTAAGCGGTTGGGGTGTGTGTGAAGCACCAATCTGTCCCTGTGAAAGATCATTTAAGCTTCTAATATATCAAGGGCCTGTATTTCACTTCTTCTCCTTGCTGATGTTAGCACCACTAACATCTTTGTTTTGTTGTGACTAACTTGATGTCTACCGAGAACATTGCTTCAATTGGTTTATGGTCTGAAGCCATCAGCACTATATTAAGGTCCAAGACTGGGTGAGGTTGACTGAATGGAGGGTAAATTCTGAACAATCCCTCAAAACCCCTTTTAACCACTGAGTTTGAGGAGGAGAAGATGATCTCATCCAAGTTCTTGTTTGCTCCTATTGCAGCCATAGAGGTGAAACAAGTGTCCACCGACCCCTCATTGGGCTAGGTGCTGAAAAAGATTGGATGTAATTCAAGCAAATGGACGGAGGTTCCCTGTTTCTTTTTTATGACCAACAATAGACTGTTGTCCCTTTACTCCTGTGCGCAGCACGGGTAGAGTCTGTTTGGGCCCATTGAATAATTTGAAGAATTTCCTCTGACAAACCTAGATGACCTAGTGTCCATTTTTCAGGAACCTGACAACTAGGAGTAGGGATAAAGGAGATGGGTAAACAACTATACCCTCTGCTGTGTCATTAGCTGCTGGCACAATCCCAGCCTCAACGGACCATGGCACACTAGTTGGATAAGATCCAAAACCCATTCTCTGGAGGGCAAGTAAGGAGCCACCAGTATCATTCTGCATCCCTCCGACAAGTGAAATTTGTGGTTGACCCTCGGAAGAAAGGCAGTTGGAGGGAAGGCGTAACACCAAAGATTGTTCCAAGGTTTCTTGAGCGCATCACCCATCGGTCCCTCAACCTGCCCTTCCCATGACTTGAAGCAAGGGCACTTGGCATTCAATGCTGATGCAAATAGATCCTTCGTTGGATGTCCCCAAAGATCGAACACCAACTTGAGGACCACCTGATGAAGCACTTATTTGTAGTTGATTGCACCTAGTTTGTCTGCGTCTGTGTTGCTGTCCCCTGGAAGGTGAACCGCTCAGAGAGCATTCGTTGAATAGAGGACCACTTTCAGATTCCTACAACCAGCAGGCACAGGGAAGGGAACCTGGTCCTCCCTTGCTTATTGATATAGAACCTGGACATTGAGCTGTCTGCTCCAATGAACACCGCTGTGTTACAAACTAGTGGCAAGGATTACTTTAGAGCCAATGCAGTTTCTTTAAAGTCCAGTATATTGATATGTTTGGACTTGTCCAGATCTGTCCAAAGACTCTGGGCATAATGGGGACTTAGAGAAGCCAACCCCCTCTCCTGCTCCTCTGGAGATTAATCTGTCGTGATTGTGAGAGAGTGAGGATTGGGCGACAGAGGTGCTCCACTCATCATTAGATTGTTTTTGCCTACCAGCAAAGAAGGTCCTCTCCTAAGACAAGCGGAATAGATACTATATCTGACTGGGGCCCCTTTACCTGGCTCCAGGAAGCCGATGGGTGAAGCTGAATGAGCCACACCATGAGCCTGGCCTGGGGTTCTGCGTGCCCCACCTGAATCCAATGAAGGTCAATTTATCGAAAGGTGTTAGTTCCAACTTCCTGAGATTGACAAAGAACCCCAGACTGTAGAGCGTGTCTATCAGTATATGAATCGTAGTAAAAGTTACTGCAGGTGAGTGGGCCCTGATTATTCCTCAAAAGAGAAGCAATTGAACATGTGAGGGACCAAGTTGAAGCGGAAAGGCAGGACCTTGAATTGGAAATGTCTTCCCATGACTGAGAAGTGCAGAGACTTTTCATGCTGTTGCCATATCAGAACATGCAAATAAGTGCTATCAGGACCAGGGGGCACATCCAATCCCCATGGGCAGAGGGACTTTGCAATCTGAGCCAGTGTCACAATCTTGAATGTTTTTATGGGTAGCATAAGTTCAGGAAGGACAGAGACAGTACTACTCGCAGGCCCACCTGGTTCTTTTTTAGAACTGAAAAGATTCTTGATTATAAGCGGTTACTCCGATCCAATAGGGAAACTGGTTCAACCGCTTGAACTTAACACAGCTATATAACTTCTTACAGTAGTGCTTGAGAGCATATCTGCAAAAGTGGAGGAGAAGCAGGAGGCTGGGAATGAAGGGGTAAGCAGAAATGTGCAGAAACCATAGAAAGAAGCCAGGCACCTGATCAGGTGACGCCATTTTCAGAATGCCAATCTAGCCTGCACCCTACGGGGTGAGTGGAGCGGGACACCATCCTCATTGTTATTTAGACTCAGAGGCTGGTGAAGTGGAGGGTGAAGAATAAAATCCTTTGGGGGTTGTACGCTGCTGCTTGTGCCTATTCGGACTAGGCAACCTCCCAGGCTGCCTTTTTCTCTTTTCCTTAAACACACAAAAGTCACTGAAGGATCCAGATGTGTTCTCGGATCTGAATTCAGAATGCCCACAAAATTTTGCTGCCAGTTTAGATGAAATAGCCAGTGACTTTTGTGATTTTGTGAGCTGGCCTTTTTCTTAATCAGTTAATCGCCGGACAATTGATGGAAAACATGAACACCTTTAAACAGCAGCTCTAGGATACAATCCTGCACATCCGTTGTGAACTTTGTTTCATGAATCTGGGCACAATGCTGCATGTGTGTGTGGGGTTATTTGCCCTACTTGCTGTATCGATGTGTGCCACTAAAGATTCAAGCAGAACCTGTGCAACTATCTTTGACTCGGTAAGGCCCACATTAAATGCTGCTTGGTGGTCCAGAGGAAGGTCTGGCAAAGAATTGCTATCTGCCTCGAAAACTATTAGTTAGCTGCACACACAACAGCATCCTCGTTGGCCTGCCTTAAATGCAATCCCACATTTGCCTAGACGTTACACTTATAGACTTCCAGAACCTTGTCTGCCTTGGACAGGCTCAAAATGAAGATGATGGTGTAGAGGATGTCATTGAGGTTGGCTTGGAATAAAGTGACTTAGCCGCTAAAACGGAGGACTGAGGCTGTGGATGAAGCATTGCCTCCCCTTCTAACGCCTGTATCTAGCATTCAGATTTTTATTGTCGGGGTGGAATGAGGCTTCTGCCATACGTATTTGTCTATTGCCAAAACCTCCATTTGCAAAGCGATTCCTGAACCGATACATGCTTGAAATGCCAGGATTTCTTTTAGGACCCCTGCTTCCGAATGCTCTTTCTAGGGAAGCACAACACCTAGGAACACCACCAACCCTTCCATTCAGTCATGAAATGATTTTGCAGCTGATGGGGTATCCCCCTCATCATCCATGTCCTGCTGTGGAATCATTGGTTTGTGAGACAACTCAACCCCCAGAGAAGCTGAACCTAGGTCTCCAGGTTGGAGTCACCAGAGGAGCCTACAGAGCAGGCGTGGAATCCTGCAAACAGGATGCTGGGGACACTGTGGCTTGCCAGGTAGAAGGTACTGGAGTAGATATGGGATGGGACTAACGTTGCGGAGGCACACACTTTTGCATTACATTTTTTAGGATATTGGTCATTTGTGGAGATTTCATTAGCCCCACAAATATGTCAAACAAATGCTCTTCACAGGCTTCTTGTGAGGACTGTGGACCTGATACTGCATAGCTGAAGATGGAGCACCGTAGCCTTGCCCAATCTGGTAAGCCTGTGCCTCCTAATAGCTAAGGGAAATTGATGATGAGACTCATCACTCACCCTAATGTGTCCCCCCCTTTTTCTTTGTTCCTCAATGTAACTAGCGCCTAAATACCCGAGGGTTTTGTGCGCTGTAATAAATGCATGAATAAATAAATATTGGTTGCAGGGGAAAAATCATGCCTAGATGGGGTTTCACCTGAAGGACCCAAATGTCTAACTTAGCTGTTCAATTTGGTCGTCACCTCTGTGGGTGAGGATCCACCAGAAGAGGGAGAATCGTCATTAATTATGCACAACATGGAAACCACGTGCCTCGCCGCCATTTTGAGTGCTCTGGATAGATTTGAAAGAATGCACAGGGAGCCAGACTCTGCCGCAGAGCCTTGAAGAAAAGGCCTTAGTGAGCCCTCAAGCCAAACCTCAATGTCTTTATGGACCTCTGCGCATGCTCCAGCAGGTTTTGTGCCATCGGCCTAGACCCACTAGTCCATCTGCGAGGAGTGACGCACCGGAGGTCAGAAGAGTTCAAATGAAATAAACATGTTTCTCGGGCCAGATTCCATCATGTGCAACACCTCATATCCAGATTCTGTTATGCCCAGTTAATACATCATGCACAGTTTCCATTATGACTAGTTAACATATTACTTGCCAGTGTCTATTATACATTGTCAGTATGTCTGCGCCAGATTCCATGAGGCTTAGATAACACGTCATGGCTAGAATCTCTCATGTAATATAGCACAGCCATACTGTAAATTGTCCATAGGTGCAAGCCAGTTACCTCATTTCTAGATTTATGTATGCCCCATTTGCCCAACTCCGCCCAGAAGAAGCTCTTACTTTCTCTTTTTGTTGCATTTTGCCCCCTGAGAAACCGGACATCGGTGGTGGGGCTTTAGAGATTGGACAGTTTTCAAAGGGAAGAGCAGGCCCTGCAGACTCCTTCCCTGGAAGTGCTGTGCCACAATACTGTCAATGGTCGGGAGAAGGCATTCATCATTTTGGTAGGGAGCCACAATGTGTGCTAAAAATGGGAGGGCAAACAGAATAATGCGGCACGGTCTCTCATGCAGTTGTTGTGTTGCATTACTGGGTGACCTGGTCAACAGGGTAACCTTAGCTGAGATGCTTCTAAATAATGCATAGTTCAGTAGAGACTCAGGGCAGTCAGCTGGGCTGTTGCAAAATGGCTCAGTCTTCACATTGTGGCTGTCTGAGCCGTCACCTACAGCCCAGCTCTTATCATGATAGCATACAGGCCGCCAGGGCTTATCGGGCTGCACATAGTTTGCATTAGCTAGACCTGTCAAATGAACTGGTTTGATTGCTGCAAGCATGCAGGGCAACTCTGCAGTAGTGTTGCTGAACACTAGTCCTGATTCTACATTTTCCCTTGTTCTATCTTTCCATTTTAAAACTATTCCAAAAAATACATATGCTTGAAAATCTTTATTTCGTACCTTCTGCTTGGATCTCCCGGGCTGTGGTCATCTGCAAATAAACAATGAGATCAAGTTAGTTTTCCAATTAGTTTTACAATTAAAAGGGGAATGCCTTTTTTCATCCTTGGAACCCAGAAGGGAAAGTGCTCCAAGGGGGTGTCCGGTCAAAGGGTCGACTACAAAGGGTCGAATGGTCAAAGGATCGACACCAAAGGAACGAAAACAAAAGGATCGAATTTTTTTTTTAAAATTAAATTAGGGGGGTTTCGTTTATGGAAAAAATGTGGTTTTTACCACAAAAAACAGGGGGTTGCGGGGTTGGACCCCCCAAATTTTTTTATTTTTTTTAAATAACAAATTTCGATCCTTTTGTTTTCAGTCCTTTGGTGTCGATCCTTTGACCATTTGATCCTTTGGTTGTCGATCCTTTGACCTCCAACCCTCCAAGGGCATACAAAGGCAGATTTTCTTCTTCCATTAAGCTGTAGTTTTATTAAAACATTCATTTAAAAGTCCATTGTTAGAAAGCATGAACAATTTGAAGATTCGGGTTTTTAAATTCACTGTACTAGGTCAACTGAACAAAATAGTCCAGCTTTCCTCTATCTTTAAACATAAGTAAAATCCCTCCCTGTCTAGACATTTGCTTATCCAGGTAACTCCTAAACTATTTTACTTGTTTTACTCTTTTAAATAAATATTATACATTTTAGACACTAAGGGCTTCATCGCGGCCTTGGAGAAAATTGTAAAACAGGCAGAATTTGCCAAATGCCAACCGTTTTACCACCCTCCCAATTACAGATAAGGCAGTAGATACATCAAGCAATATTCCAGGCTGGATGTATTCCAATATTCCAAAAGAATAACACAGGTGGTAAAATAAAAACACCAACATCACAAGTTGGGCGGTATCCTGGCTGTAATACCTCCTAACAGTAATAGCGTTAGTGCCAACCGGTTTGGCAGTATTACTGCCGGATCACGGGTTGGGTGTTAATGGTAAATCCCCATTCCCCATTGGATCCAATCGGGCATTTTCAGCAAAAATACTGCGTGCTAATACAGTTGCCAGTAATTACACCAAAAACAGGGCGCTAAATGCGATTGTCATTTCCAGAAGAAAGCTGGAGGTAAAACACATGATAGGGCCAGCCCTTAAATGTGGTGGTAATACAGTTACTGCCGCATTTAAGGCCTACCGCCCAACTCGTGATGTTCCAACGTTCATTAATCCCCCGTTTATTTTTCGTGGCACTTTTTGATGAAACTTTTGTGCCAAAAAATATGGGCGCGGTGGAGGAGGGCATTTAAGTGGTAGGGTGGGGTGGTGTTTTGGGATAAATAATAGGGGAGGGGGAATTGTGGGGACCTTCCCTCCCAAAATAAAAAAGAATTTGATTATTTATTTCGGCAATAATGTTGCAGCAAAAAGTGCCGTGAAAAAAAAGGGCGAAGAATGAACATATGATATGATATGATGTGGCATTTATAACGCGCCACAGAACCCTTGTGATGTGTTTCAAAGTGTTATTTCACTTTGAAAATCTGTCACTTTTTACCTCCACCTGACAACCGGAGATACTTTAAATCTCTAGCCAATTTGTCACAGTGCACTCCTCTTATTCCTTGAAATTTTATAAAGTATAAATTTAGTAGTGGGGTGCCGGGGAGAAAACCAACCCTGACACTAGGTTGTATATAATCTACTATAGACAACAGATAACCACACACTTGTGGATTTCTCCCGTCCCCGGCACACCCAAACAATATTGTAAACACAATTAATGAATGATTTCTGTATGTTCAATTCTGTAATTCAAAAATAACGCTTTGCTTGTAACTCTGGTCTTATAAAGAATTCTTTACTCAAAAAAATGTATACATACACACTTATTCAATTTTGTTAGACCATATACAATACCAATCTGTTGAATTTAGAACTTTACAATATGTCACTTTGTTGATCATTTCACAATTCGAAATAGACAATATACAGTGTGACGTTTAATTATTCAGGGGCAATCTCTTATAGAATAACAATACGTTAACTTGTGTCTCTACCCGTTTCGGGGTTTGATGCTCCCCTTCTTCAGGAGTTGTCTATTCCCTTCAAAGGCTCTGTTGTTCCATCTATAATGAACAATTTAAATTGTTAAGTTTTAAATTCCATTATTCTATTGTTTTTTACTGTCACTCTAATTAGGATCTCATAATTAACTAAGTGATTTTAACTAATTCAGTACGGTTTTTCACTAATTCAGAGAATTGCCTGTTCAACTCAATAACAACAATACGGAATAAATAAGGATAGCTCCACCCATTTACACTAATCCAGTTAAAAAAATATATACCCTACGGGGTATCCAGATTTTAACATGTTAACTCTTCAATTAGATCCATTCCAATATTCACCTGTGGAACACTTCCAATGGTTTCTCCCATCTAGGATTGTCCTTTATACCCACACAGAATTCTAATCTATTAGAAGAGAAGGTCAATTTACACAGATTAACTAGAAAAATGAGATTGAAAGTATTTTTCGATACTAACACGACCACGGGGGAACCAACTGTACCACACGAATATCTAGAAATAAAACCGAAGAGTACCTTCGACCCAAAGGTGAACAACATTAGAATAAGAATGTTCGAGGAACAGATGCAAAAGGATCTCAGGAGGATCATCTTCAATAAAGCTAGGAATTACAACATCAGAAGACACCAAAGTAAACTAATTAAAGAATTAGCAGATGATGCTAGTCTAACTATGAAACCAGCTGACAAGTGTCATGATGCCTACCTCCAAGGAGCCAGGCCCAGCCCAGCAACCCCAGAGGCAGACATCATTTTCCCCAAGGACGTCTCAGCGGGCCCAAGTTGGGGCCTTTTGGACGCAGTCCTGGCGCCTTCGGCGCCAGGCTCATTCTGGACCCCAGTCCTGGCGCCTTAGGCGCCAGGCTCATAAAGCAAGACATGTGTGTAAGTGTTTTAATGTGCACTTACCTGAAGCAGACCGTGCTGCTACATCCAGGCCCTCTTGAGGACTGAATGGGGCTACTTTATCTTTTGGACTACTTTATCACTCGGGTGTGGTCTGAGGAAGAATACATACCTGAGTGGAAGGATACATACCTGGAACTACTTTACAGGCTATTTAAACCACACCCGAAGAGCAGCACATGCTTCGCGTTGTTCTGCATCTAGCAGCTGGACGCTCACCGTGTTTGCTCCTGCATTCGGACTTCTGCCACGCCTGCCAGCATCCTGATCACCTACAAAGGAAGAGAAAGAGAGAATAGGAGAAGGAAAAGACTTTACCTGCAAGATCCGCATTCCGGAGTCAGCTCGCCGACGATCCTGCAAAGGAAGACACTTAATTTAAAAGCACATCGCATCGACCGCCGCAGCGCCGCATTCCACTCACCTTCACAGGGCGCCTCCATGTTCAGCAGCGATCACCCGGATTCGCAGCCACGCTTCCACGCCTAGGGAGAAAAAGACAAGAGCAAAGGTGAGAGAGAGAAGGGAATGAGGAAACCTAAACCTCCATGTTAAGACTTACCTGTTGGGTCATTCCCTCTTCATTTCGGGTCCGCGCCGCATCCAGGCATTTCCGGACCCCGGCCCCTATGGGGAAAAAGACATTAGCGTCAATGAGCGAATGAAAAGACATTACCCAAAAACGCTCATCAAGACTTACCTGATTTCTACAGGGATTGCACCTCGCATCTCGGGTCGGTGCCTTTTCTCCGGCATTCCGTACCCCGGCCCCTATGGGGAAAAAGACATTGACATTAGCATATTGATGCAAGGACAAAAGGGGAACCTTTCAAGGAACTTACCTGGAAGCCAAGCAAGTTTGGTTCTCATAAAACCAAGAATCCAGTGAAGTAACTGGATACCAACGCGCCCCTGCATCAGAAGCAGGAAGGAGAGCTCGCCCTTCAAGACCCTAAGAAGGATACTTTTGGAAGCCGGACAAGCAGGAGTTGGGAGTCCGGTCCAGTCCATCTTCTGAGCCCCGCGCAACACCTTAGAAGAGGTCACAGCAGCACGATCCTGGCCAGCGCCTCCGTGGGAGTCAGGTGAGCGTAACAGAACGCGAAGCCTACCCACAATTTCCCACCCGGGCGCTATGGAGACTTCTGAGACAGACCAGCTGGCCCAGCTGTTGGGGGAATTAAGGGCAGAGGTACACTCAGCTCACCAAGAAACTAATGCCCTCAAAAGAGAACTCATTCTCTCCAAGGAACAAACTGATGACCTGGCCAAACGATTGCTACAGAGTCAGGCTGGACAAATTCCTTTACCTAGTCCCGGGGGAATTTCCACTTCGTTGGGTTCGAGTAACCCTGTTCAGATCAATCTGCCGGGATCCATGCCTTTAGCACCGCCTGAACGTTTTGCGGGGGACCCAAAGAAATATGCCATTTTTATGAACCAATGTCGCTTACATTTTATATGCAGACCAGGAGCCTTCCCTGATGATAGGACCAAAGTGGCCTTCGTGTTATCGTACCTAAGTGGCTGTGCTGCCGATTGGTCTGTTCCCTTGGTGAACCAGAACTATCCAATTCTCCAGGATTTTCAGGGCTTTCAGGCCAGCATGGAAAGGTTGTTCGCTCGACACTCGCAGGGACAGGCCCTTGACAACGAACTGCTATCTCTACGACAAGGTAGTCAAGATCTTTTGTCTTATATAGCCTCCTTTAACAGACTGGTGGTGGAAACCGGATGGCCTGAAAATAAAAGGATCACTTTATTTCACCGGGGTCTGCGCGGAGAGCTAAAAGACATTCTGACCCAAGTAGTGAATCCACCCCAGGGCTGCGCAGAATATATTGACTTTGTGGTACAACTGGATCACAGACTTCAGAATAGGAAAGCAGATCGGTCCAAGTTTGAAACCCAAGTACCGATCAGAACCCTCGTAAACCCCAGGAATACCGAAGCTTCGGAACCTATGCAAATAGGGGGAGTTAAGGGGCCGTTAACTCAGAAGGAACGCGAGAGAAGGCGACAAAAGCAACTATGCCTCTATTGCGGGGCTTCCGGTCACTTTCTTCGTGATTGTC
The DNA here is from genome assembly GCF_040938575.1 of Ambystoma mexicanum. Lineage (NCBI taxonomy): Eukaryota > Metazoa > Chordata > Amphibia > Caudata > Ambystomatidae > Ambystoma > Ambystoma mexicanum. The sequence goes on from NC_090935.1 coordinate 1,437,439,808, forward strand.
CGGTAAAACCACCTAGGAAGGTGGTTGGTGCCTCTGACAACAACTTAATGGAACCTGTTTCGGGAAATGACCTGGCTCGACAAGCGTAGAGGTCCGCTTCCCGAGCTTGAAAACGAACTCTCTGACCTCGCATTTTGTCTTGCCAATGGTGCTCGTGGATCCAAAAAAGCCCCAAAGGTTGCATGCCATCAAAGCATACGTCGACAGCGGAGCTATCGGAAACTACGTGGAGCGCGAATTGGCCTCCAGGATGAACCTTCCTCTGCATCCAAAAATAAACCAGGATGTCATTACTACGGTTGATGGTACCGAAATAGCCTCTGGGCCGGTAACGCATTCCACCACAGAAGTGACACTTGTGAGTCAGGATGGACATCGGGAAGCAATAGTGTTTGATATAATCAAGGCTCCACAATTTCAAGTAATCCTCGGAATTCCTTGGTTAGAAACACACAATCCTCGAATAGACTGGCGAGCAAAGAGAATAACTTTTCCAGATTGTGGTCCCACTTGTTATCCTAGAAATCCAGCTATTGGTTTAGCCACAGTAACCCCCGCCACTGTTCAACTACCGGCAGAATACCTTGAATACCAGGACGTTTTTCAGAAAGAACAGGCTAACACGCTACCCCCTCATCGTTCTTACGATTGCCAGATCGATCTAGTATGCTCAACCGCCGTGTAGTAGGATTTACGCTCTCACTGAACCTCAAAACCAGCATTTGCGTCAGTATTTGGATCAGTACCTTGCCAATGGCTTTATTCGCCCATCAAAGTCCCCGGTCTCTTCCGCTTTGTTCTTCGTGCCTAAAAAAGAAGGAGACCTTAGAACTTGTATTGACTACCACGCTTTAAATCAGATAACGATAAAGAATCGTTATCCACTGCCTCTGATCCCTGAACTTCTTGATCAAGTAAAAGATGCTCGTATATACACCAAGTTAGATCTCTGGGGAGGTTATCACCTAGTGCGAATAAAAGAAGGTGACGAGTGGAAGACAGCTTTCCGCACCAAATACGGGCTCTTCGAATATCAGGTTATGCCCTTCGGTTTGTGCAACGCGCCTGCAGCTTTTCAATTCTTCATGAACGATGTTCTGCGAGAACTTATCGATGTTTGTGTCATCGTATACATCGACGACATCCTGGTGTACTCATCTTCTGAGTCAGATCATCGAAAACATGTTCGAGCAGTTCTAGACAAATTGCGCCAGCACAAACTATTTGCCAAGCTGGAAAAGTGTGTCTTTCATACCACTGAAGTTGAATTCCTCGGATTTGTTCTGACTCCTAAAGGAATTCGAATGGATTCACAAAAGGTGGACACCATCCTCAAATGGCCATCTCCCGGTTCAGTGAAAGGGGTTCAGAGTATGCTTGGCTTTGCCAACTTCTATCGAAGATTCATCCCAGAGTTTTCACGACTAGTCCAACCCATTACTGCTCTTTTACGTAAGAATAAACATTTTGAATGGACTCCAGAGGCCGAACAAGCCTTTCAAGACCTAAAGACCAAATTCACTTCCGCACCTGTGTTGAAGCATCCGCGTCCTGATCTCCCGTATATTGTTGAAACTGACGCATCCAGTTTTGCCATGGGAGCTGTCCTGTCGCAAAGGGATCCGAAAACTAACCAGCTACACCCTGTAGCCTTTTGGTCCAGGAAATTCTCAGCTCCTGAAATTAATTACGCAATTACCGACAAAGAGTTACTGGCCATTAAATCTGCTTTTAAGGCTTGGCGTCATTACCTCCTCGGTGCAAGACACACCATCACTGTAATTACGGATCACAGAAATTTGCAGTATTTAAAGACGGCCAAAGACCAATCTTCACGACAACTCCGATGGGCTTTATTCTTTGCAGAATTTGATTTTATAATTACCTATCGCCCTGGCTGCAAGAATGGCAAAGCGGACGCCTTATCCCGGATTGGCATGGAAGAACCCAATTCGTGTTTAGAATCTGTGCCGATAATACCTGAACAAAGAATCTTAGGTTTGACTTCATTGCAAACCATCGAGGACGTTGAAACTCGAGTCAAACTACTTTTTGACCCTTCAGCCTTACTGGAATGGACTCAAAAGGGTCCCCACTTCACCGTTAAGGATAACTTACCGTACTTCCAAGAGCAGTTATTTCTGCCAAGTAAGGAATTGCAAGAACTAGTTATTGCTCATTATCATGAATCGTTAATGGAAGGACACCCTGGTATCGCTAAAACAGAAGAAAAGATCAAACGCCAATTCTGGTGGCCTTCTTGGAGAAAAGACATAAAGTCTTTTGTGATGTCTTGCGGAGTTTGCGCCCAAAATAAAGGTCAAAGGAACAGGCCAGCCGGCCTACTTCAACCCTTGGAGATTCCACCGGCACCTTGGCACACCTTGTCTATGGACTTCATTACGGACCTGCCTCCGTGTGGTGGTTACAACACTATCCTAGTAATCGTGGATCTGTTTTCCAAAATGGCCCACTTTATCCCTCTAAAAGGATTGCCTTCAGCTTCCATCCTGGCCAAGGAATTCCTGGAGAATATAGTTCGAATACATGGTTTCCCTTCCGTACTAGTTTCAGATCGTGGAAGTCAATTAATTTCCCATTTTTGGAGGAAGTGTTGCCAACTAGCACAAATAGATGTGCGATTATCCACCAGCCACCACCCCCAGACCGACGGACAAACCGAGAGGACAAATCAGACTCTCGAGCAATATCTTCGGTGCATGTTGCACCAATCCGAGTACAATTGGAAAGACATTCTTTGGATCGCAGAATATGCATACAACAATTCTATGCATTCCGGAACCGGTCAAACTCCTTTTTATACTTTGTATGGTCACCATCCTCGAACCTCTGACCTAGATCCACCTCTGACCCTGGGAATGCCCGCAGTAAATCATCTGCATTCCACAATAACCCGAGCCTTCAAAGAACCTACAACTCAAGAAAAAGTACAAAGAAAACGCTGATTTGCACCGAAGTAAAACACCTCCTTACCAAGTAGGAGACCAGGTTTGGCTAGCAACTAGACATTTATCTCTCAAGGGCCCACGGACTTTCAATCCCAGATTCATTGGGCCTTACCCCATCAAAGCCATAATCAACCCAGTGGCCTTTAAACTGGATTTGCCTTCCAACATGCGTATTCATCCCGTTTTTCACGCATCACTTTTGAAACCGGTACAACCAGGAACCTGACTGTCCAAGCCTCCAGATCCTATTCAAATTGATGGGGAATTAGAATTCGAAGTGAAAGACATTTTAGACTCCAAAATGTTAAAGTCAAAACTCTTCTATCTTGTTGACTGGAAGGGTTATGGACCTCATGAGAGATCGTGGGAGCCTAGTAACCATATTCACGCACCACGATTAATATGAAGGCTCCACCGTAGATTCCCGAACAAGCCAAAACCCCCGGAGGAAACAACCTTGGGAGGGGCCTTGTGGGGGGGTACTGTCATGATGCCTACCTCCAAGGAGCCAGGCCCAGCCCAGCAACCCCAGAGGCAGACATCATTTTCCCCAAGGACGTCTCAGCGGGCCCAAGTTGGGGCCTTTTGGACGCAGTCCTGGCGCCTTAGGCGCCAGGCTCATTCTGGACCCCAGTCCTGGCGCCTTAGGCGCCAGGCTCATAAAGCAAGACATGTGTGTAAGTGTTTTAATGTGCACTTACCTGAAGCAGACCGTGCTGCTACATCCAGGCCCTCTTGAGGACTGAATGGGACTACTTTATCTTTTGGACTACTTTATCACTCGGGTGTGGTCTGAGGAAGAATACATACCTGAGTGGAAGGATACATACCTGGAACTACTTTAAAGGCTATTTAAACCAGACCCGAAGAGCAGCACATGCTTTGCGTTGTTCTGCATCTAGCAGCTGGACGCTCACCGTGTTTGCTCCTGCATTCGGACTTCTGCCACGCCTGCCAGCATCCTGATCACCTACAAAGGAAGAGAAAGAGAGAATAGGAGAAGGAAAAGACTTTACCTGCAAGATCCGCATTCCGGAGTCAGCTCGCCGACGATCCTGCAAAGGAAGACACTTAATTTAAAAGCACATTGCATCGACCGCCGCAGCGCCGCATTCCACTCACCTTCACAGGGCGCCTCCATGTTCAGCAGCGATCACCCGGATTCGCAGCCACGCTTCCACGCATAGGGAGAAAAAGACAAGAGCAAAGGTGAGAGAGAGAAGGGAATGAGGAAACCTTAACCTCCATGTTAAGACTTACCTGTTGGGTCATTCCCTCTTCATTTCGGGTCCGCGCCGCATCCAGGCATTTCTGGACCCCGGCCCCTATGGGGAAAAAGACATTAGCGTCAATGAGCGAATGAAAAGACATTACCCAAAAACGCTCATCAAGACTTACCTGATTTCTACAGGGATTGCACCTCGCATCTCGGGTCGGTGCCTTTTCCCCGGCATTCCGTTCCCCCGGCCCCTATGGGGAAAAAGACATTGACATTAGCATATTGATGCAAGGACAAAAGGGGAACCTTTCAAGGAACTTACCTGGAAGCCAAGCAAGTTTGGTTCTCATAAAACCAAGAATCCAGTGAAGTAACTGGATACCAACGCGCCCCTGCATCAGAAGCAGGAAGGAGAGCTCGCCCTTCAAGACCCTAAGAAGGATACTTTTGCAAGCCGGACAAGCAGGAGTTGGGAGTCCGGTCCAGTCCATCTTCTGAGCCCCGCGCAACACCTTAGAAGAGGTCACAGCAGCACGATCCTGGCCAGCGCCTCCGTGGGAGTCAGGTGAGCGTAACAACAAGGGAATGGCAATAGTCATAATGGATACAACATATTATGACAATGGAATTAAAGAATTATTAAATGACGAAGGAACCTATATTAAGGTTGCACAAGACCCCACTAAACAAATAAAGGACATTATCGAAACAACATTGGAGAGAGCTACAGAGGAGGGATGGATCTCTGAGAAGACCAAGAAATTTCTCAGTAAAGAATTTCCAATAACACCTGTATTCTATGGATTGCCTAAAATACACAAGAACCAACAAACACCGCCACTGCGTCCAATAGTAGCAGGGACTGATAGTATCTTTAATCCCTTGGCAGTCTACGCAGATAAAGCCTAACAACCATTAGTCCAGACCACTACGACATATTTGAAAGATACCACAGATTTCCTAAACATACTGAAGAACTTACCAGAAATCAGGGAAGATGATATACTATTATCATTTGATGTACAAAGTTTCTACACTTCGATTCCCCACCAAGATGAACTTGAGGCCTTAGAATGGATGCTAGTTAACACCAACGAATGCACAGCGAATAAAGTCTTTCTAGTGGAACTAAGTAAGATCATACTTGTCAACAATTACTTCAGATATGGTAATCAATTTTACATACAAGCAGCAGGCACCTCTATAGGGTCATCAATGGCACCCGCATATGCAAACTTATTTATGTACTTCTTGGAGAGCACGCGAATATTAACCAAACAAAGATGACCAACTTGATAATTTGGAAAAGATTTATAGACGACATTTTTGTTGTCTGGCGAGGAACAAGGACAGATGTCGATTTATTTTTAGACTTCCTGAACTCAATTCACGATAGAATAAAATACACCATGGAAGTGGGTACACCCAAATTACATTTTCTGGACGTTGAATTGGAGATAGGACCTCAAGGCATAATAACAAACATATACCATAAGAAAACAGATGTGAACAATTCACTACATTATCTGAGTCACCACCCAGAACATCTACGAGACAATTTACCATACAGCCAATTTCTACGCTTGAAGCGTATAATATCGACACCTACAACATTGGAAGAAGCAAATCTCACCATGACTGAGAAATACAGAAAACGGGGATACCCAAACAACATTATTGAGAGAGCCAGAGAAAAAACAGAAAGACTAACAAGAGAAGAATTACTCACTCTAAGAGTAAAATCAAGAGAAACACAATTCATATATGCCCTAAGATATTCGGGACAAAGCCATCACATTGCCAGGATGATCAAGAAGAATTGGAGAATCATTGGAATGGACCAACAGTTGAATAAATTGTTCCCCAAACCACCAATCATAGCATACAAAAGAGGCCGGAATTTTAAAGATCAGCTAGTACATGCTGAAAGACCACCAAAAGACAAACAGATGACTCTACAAACAAGAAAAACAGGAACCTTTGCGTGTTTAAACTGTGGACATTGCAACAACATAATAAAAGGGACCCATGTACGACATCCATACAATGGTATGAAGATCAAACTCGGGGATTAACCATTAACCCCAATAGACCTGGAAAACGGGTGGATCATAGACAGAAAGCATTATAAACAACTTAGATCACTGTATGAATTGATTAGCATATGGACTGTAAAATAACTGGTGAGTCCAAGAAAGTATCAAGTGCTAGAATATGTACCTATTCTCACTGCATATGAGATCAACGGTGGTAAAATGTAATTTAAGTAACAAAATGAGAAAATTGACACAAATTATATTGAAATGTGGAAACACCATGTAGAGGAACGGGAATACATTATATACAATTTAAAATGTACAGAAGAGAACGAACAATATATTGTGACTAATGTTAATGGTTGGATGGCTTTTCATCTTTATTACCAAGAGATGAGAAAAATAAATTGTGAGCATGTTTATGATCACAGAATTAACTTGGGACACTCTATGCGTAAACATGGGATTACCTATTGCACAGAAGTTTGTCTAATGACATGGCATGCGCTTTTTTACTAAACCATCTTTGAATGGACAATGTTGCAATCAATAGCAGCTGCACGTGATGATCTCATCCGTGCAAGCTGCCAAACCATGAGATACTAACATAAACAATGAGCACATCGAACCAGTACGGAATGGCTGTGCGCTTGACATCATCGCGCTATCACGTGATGACGTCGCACATAGAACGTAAGTAAATAAAGCGGCGGCCATTTTGCGGCACTTGCACGCAAGGCTGCAGAATTTGCGCTTGGCAGTTGGAGAGACAGAGACTCCTGACTTATAAGGTAAATGCTGGAGACAGAAAATAGAGTTATACATGTACTAGGACATTGATTTCAGTTCGCCCTTTTTCTTAAGAGGATAACATAGTGACAAAGGATTTTTTCCCTTGGAACTGAAGGAGAGTTTTCTGATGAACCAAATTCCGAATAGTGATCACAAAGGGAAATATTCAGCCAACAAAAACCTATCAACAACCAAGTAGATAGGTAAGAAATTAAGTCTCTACAATCTTTGTATTGCAATAACATGGGAGACTGTTTATCACAAATTGGAACTTTATTTACAGAACGGTCCACACATTTAGATAATCAAAAGGTCAGCATTGGCACTAGGAGGGACCTAATTGCATCACCAAGGGCAGCTTACTGTACAAGCAGTGGTGAGATTCCAAACAGAAGTGGGAGACACCATTGGAAGTGTTCCACAGGTGAATATTTTAATGGATCTAACTGAAGAGTTAACATGTTAAAATCTGGATACCCAGTAGGGTATATATTTTTTTAACTGGATTAGTGTAAATGGGTGGAGCTATCCTTATTTATTCTGTATTGTTGTTATTGAGTTGAACAGGCAATTCTCTGAATAAGTGAAAAATCGTACTGAATTAGTTAAAATCACTTAGTTAATTATGAGATCATAATTAGAGTGACAGTAAAAAAACAATAGAATGATGGAATTTAAAACTTAACAATTTAAATTGTTCATTATAGATGGAACAACAGAACCTTTGAAGGGAATAGACAACTCCTGAAGAAGGGGAGCATCAAACCCCGATAAGCGTAGAGACACAAGTTAACATATTGTTATTCTATAAGAGATTGCCCCGAGGGGTTATTATTGAATAATTAAACATCACACTGTATATTGTCTATTTCGAATTGTGAAATGATCCACAAAGTGACATATTGTAAAGTTCTAAATTCAACAGATTGGTATTGTATATGGTCTAACAAAAATGAATAATTGTGTTTATATACATTTTTTTGAGTAAAGAATTCTTTATAAGACAGGAGTTACAAGCAAAGCGTTATTTTTGAATTACAGAATTGAACATACAGAAATCATTCATTAATTGTTTGTGTTTACAATATCGTTTGGGTGTGCAGGGGACGGGAGAAATCCACAAGTGTGTGGTTATCTGTTGTCTATAGTAACTGGAGATACTTTCACAGACGCCCCTATCAATACAGACACCAAATGATGCATCATGGGTTTTTATTTTGTAAATTCAAGTCATTCAGAAACTTGACGGAATAAAAAGGAAATGTGGCACACTATGGGCCATCCCTCTGTCGTTTCCCATGAGCTTCCCACCTCCCTAGCGCAGGCTTCACTATTCCCCAGTCAACTAGAGATCCGAAACAGCTAGTAGCGATAATTCTAACTAGAGTGATGGTATAAAGGCTTCAGCCTTTTCTATCTCTCTCCCTCTGGGATTTTCCTAGGCGGCACCTTTCATAAAAGTTCTCCGGGTTAACAAGATCTGGTGCTTTTTCAGATGCCCAGTTCCATTCACTCAACACTTCTAGGCCCTTGTGTTCCTGTGCCTGATGTTCCCTTACTCACTCTCCCTTACTCTGATCCCTTCTTCTCCTTCCCTGCTCTTTTTCCTCTCTACTATCTTCCTTCTGCTTTCTAATGGTCACACAAACTCCTAATTGCTAATCTTCTCTCTCCTCTCCTCTCCTCACTCTCCTCTCCCCTCTCTTCTTTACTCTCTCCTCTCCCGAACCAATGTTCTTCTACTATCCTTTCTACTCTCAGCTCTTCTCTTCTCCCCAGTCCTTAACTCTCTACTCTCCTCCCGTCCCTGCCACTCACTTTCATTAATCTCTTACACTTTCTCATACACCCTTCATACTTATCCTCCTACTCTCTCAAAACATACTCACAACTTCCAGCAATCCTCATGCACTCTTATAAACAGGTACCGATCTCTCACTCAACCAACAACTCACCTGCAACAATCACTACCACAGTCTTCTCAATTCTCTGCTGCAATCTCCTCCCTCCGCCTGGTCTCTTGATCCGCCTCCACTTCACTTAATCTCACCCAAACAGTCCCTGCTCCTGATATCTACAGGAGGGTTGTTATCCCCTCACTTCCTGTGGTGATTTTTCCTCCCTTCTTTTTTGGCTCATTTGTTCACCTGTTCCCCTGGGCCAATCTGATCATACTTTTCCCCCTCTGTGTAGTCCCACAGCGGCAGGAAATTTTAAAATCCTCACTTAACCCTGACTCCATTTTTGTTTGTAGCGTTCGCATTAGTCTCTTTGCCGTGGTGTTTGGTGACCATGTCACCGCTGCAGGGACATGTTGAGTTTTCTTTCAATGTGGCAATGGTTCTTGGGACTCTTGCTGGTGTTTCTGTGTCATTTATGAAGTGAGCCTTTCTTTTGGAGCATGGTGACTTCTATCTGCTACAATGCTTTCTGGTAGACGAAGCCCTGCGATGAAAGAAACAGTTCTCTGGCCAGCACAAGGTATTTCAGGCACTGGATTATTGATATCTTCCATTTGTAATAAGGCACAAAAGGAGGGACTGAGATTGGGGCCCTTCCAACTCCCTCACGCCACCTCTGGGGCAAGTCTGGCTCTGGTGAAAACGCTGGTAGGCGTCCTGCACCAGGTTCTGAGCTTTCCCTGTCTCCTCCTGACAGGACCAAGTCCCAAGCCTTGTCATATACCTGCACCCTTTCTTGTGAATCCAGCTCTTCCTGGGATTCTCTAGCTAGCTGGGGATACTTTGAGAAAAAGTCCACATTAGTTTGTTTGGACCCCACCTGGTGCACTACTGTAAATTATTAGGGCATGATTTTGTGAAAGGGATTACAATTGCTAAAAAATTGAATGGACGTTGATTGAAGCACCCATGCAAAAAATACATGGAAAAGATTAATAACACTGAGGGCCGAGATGTCCCAGCTGGCCCCCTCTGCCTCATGGACATCCTCATACAGCAGTCATGAGACAATCCAAGCTGGCACAAGAGACTTTGGAATGCATGCACTGCTGATTTCCCGCTGCAGGTTATTTTTTCCTGGAGCAAAGATGACAGTGGAAGGGTTGTCACCACTGCTGCGACTGGCTGCTGAGATTGATGTTTTAAGCACAGGAGGGGGAGCTACCCAGGGGCTTAGCTGGCAGATGCTCATACTCGGAGGAAGAGAAGGCTTGCTGCACGGCGGGAACCCCGCAGATATGAAATGAGGCAAATAGCTTGCATTGTGGATTCGAGGTGTTGCATTGAAGTCTGACTGAAGGTCGACATCGTGCTTAAGAGCATTCAAAACTGTGAGTGGTACAGACATGCAAGGCAGTGTTTAATGGAATGAGACATAATGTACACTGAGCTTAGACAAAATAGTGTTTCAAGGATTTCATCCTTATCTGTGCAGTTATATTTGCAGACATACAGCAAATCAGTTTTATATAAATAACTGTCCAGGATGTATGAGAAGAAGGACATATCTGGAAACTGGCAATATTAAAATAACCTTTGGCCATTAATAATACTCACCGATCTCTTCTCCATTTGCTTTTATATCCTCAAGTTAGGGAAATAAAACAATAATAGCAACGGAAAGAACAAGAAGAAGTTCAAACTTACTCAGACTTTTTCACATCCGGTACATCAACAAGCAGGAAGCCTAGCCGCTAGAGGCCCAGAAACTCCTCTACATGGTGGGCCCTGGCGATAGCAGAGCAGGGATGTATCAAAAAATCAATGTTTCATCTAGAGAACACAATTTTGATAATTGTCCGAAAAGGTGGCTGAAAAGGAGCAACAATCTGTCCAGACAATCCCAGTAGTGAAGCAACTGGGTAAAGAACTCAGTAGTACACGGAAACAGAGTTATGAAAAGCAGGCGTGAATATCTTGAAAAGCTTAATACGGGGGAAAGAAATCAGGGTTAGCTGCCTCCGCTCTGGTGCAGAAGGTGATGATCCATTTCCCTTTGCTTCTGGATGGATTCTGGATATGCTCAAACCGGAAGTACAAGATGACGCCATTTACATGAGTCTTATCAAATGATTATGCCGCTCCCAAAAAATACACAAATCTCCAACTGGAACAACACTCGTGGTCCAGTGAGCAGTTGCTCAGGGTAGAGAAATAATTTTAAGCATAGTAAAGGAAATAGGGAATCTGGATTACTGACAGCATAACATTCTACTTTCCCCAAACCTTGTTCCTGTGACCAAGAAAAGAAGAAAGATTGAATACAATTAAGGAAACTTACTTCGCCAAAGGTGCAAAAGCAAGCATGATCCTGCTTGCTAAATGAAGGATCACTTGGAAGGACAAGGAATACATCTTTTTGGATGCTGATACTGCTGAAGCGCTATTAAAATCTATACATGAAAAAGCCCCGGTTAATATGGACAAGGGATAAAGCGAGGTGATTTTAGCTAATGGCAAAGATAAGCATAGACTAGAAATAGGAACGTTTAGTTTCTTGGTTATATACCCTGCTGTAGCTAGTACAGCTATGAAAGCTATATGAGACTTTTTGCTTTGCTGTTGAGGGAATGTGGGAAAAGTGTAAAATTGTTATAGCTCATCTCAATTAGTAGATGAAGTGGAGTCTTTTTGCAAAAAACAAACACTGCATATCTGAGGGGTGGGTGAGCCTAGTGAATCCCACACCCTGCACTCTCTGGGAGGCACATAGGGTACAGGCTGGACCAACCCAGCCCCCCGTGGTAGGGCCCACTCATATTAAAGGGTGGTGAGTTTCTCAAACTCAACACATTAGCCAGTTAGGGATGACAATTTGTTTTTAAAAACATACAGATAACTTGTTTACCCATTTTTATTTAGCAATGCACAGTACACTTATTCTCATATGGTAGTAAATGTGGAACGGTTTACCTGATACACCTCTAAGTCATTCTCAACAGCAAGCTCCAGCTGTAAATCTAAATTCGGTGCATTGCATAGGGTCACATGATGCAGGGAAGGAACATGAAAGTGGTTGGGTCCATTCAGGGGTGGGAGATTATTGAGTCAGAAGGCAGAGCCAAACAAGTTATACATACCCGTTAGTGGGTGGCATGAAATACTCCCATCAATCAACAAAAACAACCACACCCGCAGGCGGGGGTCCATAACTTAGTAATTAAAGTGGTGAAATAATTTCCATACTTTGTCAAATGTATTCTAGTCTTGAACAACATCTTCTCTATATTCCAATATTTTAATACTGGCATACTCACGCTTTTCCCATATTTTCAAGATGGACCTCTGGGCCACTTGCATCACTCTGAGCAAGAATTACTTAATTCCTCAATCAAAGAAGAACAGCTGAATATTCAATTGCAAAACTGCCAGGGAAACACCCAAAGGAGCTTTCAATCTTAGAATACGTTTGAAGCTAGCAGCTACTTCAGTCCAACCTCTAAAATACATTTGCTGCTGATTATTTTCATTATCCGCTAGGCCTGATCTAATTGTTATCGCAAGGGTCTGTTACTTAGGTACGAGCATTCTCTGCTCAATGTCTAGCAGCAAGTATTTTAGCGATCGATCGAGAAACTCAATATCACCTTAAGCACACTGTCGGAGTCCGTTTCTTGTATGCCTCTCCCTAGATGAAAAGCTGTTAACAGACCAACAAACCTTGAAAAAAGACTCAGAAAAGGCCTCAGATAGTTTCACTCCATTTTTTATACGGAAATCTGCCCACTTATTGTTAGAACTACTTTACAATAGTTCCATTCTTTAAGAGTGTCACAGAGTCAAGAAGGATCAACAAAACGACCAGGAGATTTGTTCACATCTCACGTTAATTAAAATTGTTTAACAGGGTTACATTTAATGACCGAAGAAATAAGCCATGAAATCCGTCGAGTTGTGACATTTTCTTCAAGATGGTTCAAAGATGATTCTTCAAAATGGTTCTTCCAGATGATTCCACAAAGGGAGAACAACAATGATTCACTTGAAGGGGCGGGACCTCAACCCCTTATATAGTAACTTTGCAACAGAGATTTGGTCCATTCGAAGCCTTGTGTAAGGGTCCAATCCTTGCTATTGCAACAATACTATTCATTGTGATGTCAGATCCCAGAGTGCCTTGTCTGAAGGAATTTAGGGGGTGTCACAGGAAGGAAGTAGGGGCCTAGTAAATCCAAGATGGCTGGCTCCAAACCCCTTTGTGAAGCTACCCTTCAAGCAACACTGGCCATCCATCTATCCCTAGTCTGCTTGAGATAAAAGGGACTCCAGTAGTTACCTCCCTGGTGTGACTTTGTGATTGTGTTGCAAAGACGCCTTTGAAGCTCCCAACCCTCACCCCGCCCTTAGAGAATGTATGTACTGTTCTCCTGAGAAAAGTGTCACAGTTTCCCAGCAGAGAAAGATCATGGACAAGGCCTACCATCTGTCATGGTTGAAACCAGGCAAGACGCAATGCACAAATGGCTCTGCCCTGCAGGCCCAGTGGAAATAATAATGACATCAGATTGGGTTTTGGCAGTTTTAACTGCATTTCCTCACCTGCAATCTGCCACTATTTATCTTTGGGCAAAGCTCTAAAAGTAGACGAATGAGGTTACGCAGTTAAAGGTATTTTGAACATGGGGTGGTACGGCAGAATCAGGAGTCAGACAAGATGGTATTTTGTTTAAGTGGTTCTTTATTTTTAACAACCAAAAAATCTGTCCCTAAGTTTCTCAGCCCTACTTTAAAGGAAAGGAAAAGGTGTCTAAAAGAGTGCTTGTCAGAATGTCCTAAAATACCCAAAGTACGACATCCAAAAACCTGTCCTAGTCTGAGTTCTATCCCTACTATTATAAACAAAAAATGAGCCTAACTTTAACAAAGGTGCAATAAGGGTCTTGACCCAAACAAAGGAAATAGTGGCTGGTTTCTAAACCTACCATTATGTCTCTATTAGAAAAAGGTGTTCTAGGCCCCATTACACAGTTCAATAATAAAGATGCCAAGTGTCTCGACCACCTTTCCTTCCTCGGGTTGGTATCAGGCTGTGATTTGTGGTAAGTCTCTTTCTCCCGGTATTACTAGGGACTTTGCCTCTTCTGGTCTTGGGGTTTCCTTCACACTTAGGTGAAGTTCAATGCCTGGTTCATAAATCCACACCAGGCATTCTCCTTGGGCTCCCCACCAAGGAGTCTTGTGGTACTTCCCCCAACTAGGTATCTCCTGGTTGTAACCCCTCCCTGGGGTCTCAGGTCTCACAACCCTCCTTGCGGTTTGGTTTCTCTCACCCCACCTATGGGTCTGTTTCCTCTTGCCCCACCTTGGGGTTGGGTCTCTGTTACACCGCCTTAGGGTCAGGTTTCTGTTTCCCCACCTTGGGGTCCGATGTCTGTTATCCTGCTTGGTGTCTAGTCTTTGTTACCCCACCTTAAGGTGTGGTCTCTGCGCCCCACCTAGGGCTCTGGTCTCTGGTACCCTAACTTGGGGTCTGGTCTTTTTTACCCTGCTGTGGGTCTGATTTCTGTTACCTTGCCTTGGGGTCTGGTTTGGCCTCTTTTCACTCCACCCAGTTGCCTGCAGCAACTGCATTCCTTCTGTCTTCACGTAGTGCTTCTCCAGGCAGGCTTTCAGGTAGGTTGATGCAGCTTCTCTGCTCCGGCTCCTTCCTGGTGTTCCGCATTTAAAGGAGCTAGCGCTCGCTTCCCGCTCTCCTTCTGCAGGGCTTTGGCGTTGGATCCTTGTCACGCCACTCATCCTCTGCACGGATGCTTTTCATGGCTTAACCGTCTCGTGGGCTGGCCTTTTCCGGTTCGTGTTTCAATAGGGCCGCTCAGCTTTCTGCGGGCTCAGCTGCTGCTGGATCCGCCATGTTGGACGGGTGCTCATTTCTTCCTGCCACACCGCCCAGGAGGAGATCTATTCTTCTCTGCAGTTCTGCAGAAGTTTCTTCCTCTCCTGTAGTAACACTAATTGGTTCTTTATCTTCCACACCGCAAGAGTATGGATCCATATTGCGCTCTCATCTCTGGGATGAGGATGGTGTCTGAAAAGGGTCAGAAACCATACTAGTCATTTGTGTAGGGATTTGCAATTTATTATACAAGTCAACTCCCATATAACCAACCACATTTTTAACGTCTTGAGACCAGGATGGATAACATATCCCTGGTGAGAGACTGCCTGTCCTCTCAATGGGGTCACCCGCAGTGATATCGCGCTAGCCCTGTGCCCCGGGGGATGTTTAGCTTAGCAGGTTCACCTTCCTAGTCCCAAAGGGGGTGGCGCCCCATTGGGGAGAGAAGGTGAATTGCCTGGATTCATCACAATGACTGCCAGTATCTTTAAATACAGCCCATGCCAATTGGAATTAATAGGGTTCCAGCAGTTTCTTTAGGAAGACATATGTTATTCTCTATCTGCCAAATCACATTGCAGCTACTGGTGTGTCAGTATACAGGATCCAGGCAAGTACATATGCATGAACTATACTTTTCAGCAAGGAGCATTTTGGAAGTGGGGTCTGTTTAGCAGAGCCCACTCTCTCTGAGAGAAAACCACTTATCATTTTACATAGCAAAAATAAAAAACAACTCAGAACATTCCGTCACAATGAGATTAGCGAAAATGGGATTGCCAGGCTACTCTTTGTAACATATCCAAAATGCAGGGATATGATGGGAGGGGATGGACATTGGGGAGATAGGGATGAGGAGGAAGGGCAGTCGGGAGAGAGTATGGAGCAAGTAGGAGAAATGTAGGGAGATAGTGAGTAATAGCAGTAAGAGGAGAGAGGAATGCATGGTAGAAGGAGAATTGAGAGGAGAAGAAGAGCAAGGTGGACAGAGGAATGAGAAGGTTCAGAGTGGTGCTGAGTGTTAGTCAGAAGAGTGTGCAGGGGGAAAGCCCTCAGAGAACAGTATATGAGTGAGTCATTGCAAAGCTACCCAAGGCCATAGGCAACCAAAATGCAAGGTACAAGGCAAACGTGAGACACTCAGGGTGGAGTTAAAGCAGAATACTGTGACAGATTTAAGAGGCCGACTGTAGTAATCAGGGGAAACCCTTGTACAGGATTTTGGTAGAGAAATGGTGGAAGGCAGTATGGGGCCGGGGAGTGTACGGCATGGAGTGAGGCCCTACGCCGTGGAGGTGGGTGACTCTCTGGTTGTATTTCAAATGTTTATAATTTGAAACATTTACATATTGCCTGTGTGTATGCCTAACAAGGTTGATATTGGCATAATGTTAATCCAATGTATCTATGACATTAATTCTATATTTGTCTGTGTTTGAGGGATGGCTCACAGAGCAGAAAGGCTGAATTCAAGATATATTGATACGAGTTACTTTATCTGTGCATGATATTTGCACAGTTGAACTACCTGATAAGCTTGAAAACAATGTGCTGTTTTTAATTCTGAACCCTTGAACAAAATGTACTGCTTTGTACCATGTGCTACCCCAACCCATGTATCACTGACTTATCCCATTCCACCACAGTAGGGGCCAATAATTCGTCCATGATGCTCCTCGATCACACAAAATCCATCCCTACTTTGGCAAAGGCAGGTTCACCGAAGTGCAGCCTGCCAATTCTTCCGAGCATGTATCATTGGCTTGCCCTGCACCAACAAACCCACTTCTTGTGAAGTGATGCTAGTGGTCTTGCTGCCTCCTAAATACGTCTGATCTCAGTTCTCCATGACAACTGATGAAGAGACTGCTACAGTCTGAACAGGAAGGTTCCTACACACGGTTCCCAGTAAGGCTCTCTTACAGGAGTATTTCAAAATTCTATGCCATCTAACACACCTGCCCTCATAATCCCAGTTGTGGAAAGGCAGAAGATTTGTATGGCAGCATTTCATCAGCAAACCCAACAAAAATACACTGTGATCGGAAAAGCCACACTCTTTGAAAATATCTGTGATCAAAAGGAGGTCATCTCATCGGAACATACAAACTAAACAACACATAGATTAATCTAATATTAGAAACATAGCCAAATGTGGAAATGCTCTTCTTGCAAATTCAGGAACCTGGTATACCAGGAAGGTGTGAAGGAAATGTGCAGCTTTGTTAGAACATGTCAGAGTTATATTTTACACACAGTAAAGGCCAAGGGGCAGACACCCTCTACAGTAAGTTTCATCTTTCCAGTACCTCGTCTTTGCCTGTGGTATTCATAGTCTTCATGTTCTTTATGGACAGTAAAGTGTTTAGAAACCTTTGGTGAGGGCCTCCTCGCAACTTCCTCTAAATCATCTGAAAAGTCAGTAGTCTCCAGAAGGGTTTCTCCACTGTGCTGCATTGGCTGCTCCACCTGGCTGTCCTCTGAACCACCGCTCAGGTCTGGGGTGAAAAAGAACTTTGTTAGTAATGGAAGAGTACTTGGTGGATTCCCCAGCACGTCGTCATCATAAATTGCCACAAATAAGATTTGCGTTGAATGCACGGACAACTACTGAAAAATATCAACTAACAAAGTTATTACATACTGTAATAAAAGATTAAAACATGACTCACATTTTTAAAATATAGTACGATCAAAGCCTTCTAACAAAAAATAAATACATTGCCACACTTTGGAAGTTATTAAAATTATAAAAAAGAGAGCATTTAGAAAGAGGAAACTATGCGTGTCAACAGGTTTTTACAGTCCTGCTTAAGCTACTATGCTAGATCATCACCAGCATCCAATAAAATAGAACTTGACCTCTTCCATGCCTTACAGATAAACTTAGCAATGGTAAAAGCAACCACAGGTGTGCTTGCAGCGATAAGCCCAAACGAGTGCTTCTTGTAGATTAGTTATTCTACCCGCAAGTAGGAGGGGTTTGCACATTCCAGGTCTCGTATTACGATATAAACCGTGCAAGAAAAAAGAAATCCACAGATTCCAGAGCCACGCCACATACGTTACCAATCTCCATAGTGTCAAATTTAGGGAAAGGATACCAGAACAGTACTTTATATAGAGCGCGAGCATCTCAGGAGACCATATATCAATTGGGGATGAGGTAGGGCTGCCTCACGTTTTGTTGCCATCACTGGCTGCTAGCATAACTCCTTAATATGCTTTTATTGTGATGGGGATCAAAGCTGGGTTTTCCTATAGATTAGTTCAACCCAATGAGCACAACAGACTTTTTGGACCAAGGCAAGGATGTTGCACCTCTTAAGCCCATCACATCGCAAAGGTGACTTTTATGGACTGAGTCAGCCTCAGCTACCCATACTCTGGTTCATAAAAGGATGGACCTAAGTGCAGCATCCTTTCTTATAATTGTTAGGCCCAGCTCTGCCTCTGTGTCTCTCCTCCACAAGAGCCACCTGATCTATTGTGTTTTCATGTTGTGCCCAGATGGCTGCAATCAATGTGATCCATTACCTCTTTGACAAAGAATCCCACAAAATGTGCTGGTTGGTAAATTGATTGGAAAATACTTTTATTAATAACAAAACCAAGCCGGGGCGTGTGGAAGAAATCCTAACTAGCCCTACCTCGAAGAGGGGTTTCCATGCCTCAACAAAACTGTCTAATGAAACTGTGTCAGAATGTCCAAAGTAAAGTTTGCCGTCCTGTGTCGGGATCCTAACCTATCCCTCACAAGCTAAACTCAACAAAAGGTATTCATCCCCAGCATTATTGTTTCATTTGCTCTGCAACACAAAGAATACTATACAAGCAGCGTTTTGTTTTCTGCACGTGTGTTTTCGCTTATCCATCTTAAAGCATGCACAAAACTGTTCCAAGTTTTCTTACATGCCACATTTATTGTCTTAACCACCCTTTCTTCGATGCTCACCAGCCCCTCTGCACGGCACTGTGCTATTCCCCTTTCCCACTTCCCGGTGTGCAGCGCTGAACCCTGGATTTGCATCAGGGGTAAGTGTGGCCCCATGGCACATCGTTCCCCAGGAAGGTCTAACAGTGTATTCTTTAATGGACAGTGGCCACTTGTTTTCCCTTTTGTGCCCCCTCTGTTACATATTCCAGAACCATGTGCTTACTCTTCTCGTCATGAGCCAGCTCTTCATGGAACAAACTGTAGCAGATCATACTGTTAGAATATAAGAATAATATGCATCTTTCTTAGCTCTAAGCTAATTCCTTTTTTGCGATCAAAATCGTGTTTTTTCAGTAATATTCTAAATGGCATCGCATTTGTCAGTCATTGAGTAGAAACAAAATGGGAATGTGTTCATGACTTCCTCTGTCAGTCATTATAAGAAATGGCTGGGACCATGGAGAGGGCATGTATCAGTCACCTGGCCTTCACCGATAAACCTAGGTTAAATAACATTAAGGATAGGACCATCTATTCTGCGAAGTAAGTTAAGCTGTTCCAATATGGCTGTATTCTCTTCTTTAAATGCTATGTAAATACTGACTGCACCAAGCAGAGGTTAGCTACACATTGAGTCATAGGGCCTGATTCACAAACACGTTTTATAATGGTGCAACCCCATTGGAAAACGCTCTGCGAAATCAGGCCCATAGTGTTCAGCCTTTCCACTTTGTTAAACACACAAAAGGTATCTTTTTAAGGTTATACAAATAGGGTGACCATTGTTGGAACATAGGGCAAGTGGATTCTGTATTTAAGGCCTCAAACACAAGTCACCGTCCGTGAACTGGCTGAAAGAGTTTGTCATTAAATCCATAAGTAAAGTGGAAACTAGCAAAAAAAATAAGAACTGTTGAATATGTAATTTGTTTTGCCTTCTGGGGATTAGGGCATTGTTATGTATGCAATCTGAACATATTTGTATTGTTATCTCTTGTAAATGAATAACAAATTACCTATGCTGATGCAGGCTTCACCTTTTGTATAGAGGGAGAAGCAGTGTACTATTCAGGCACTTCAATTCTCCACTCTCGATGAAATACTGGTCGTGGAAAACCTGAAGTCCGCTCGAGTGTATGATATGCACAAAATAAATCTTACCTTGTAATTTTGAAACTCAGTCTCAGATACTCTACTTTGTTTAAATTATAGCGCTCAGAAGTCTCAATACCGTTTTTTGGAAATATCCCTTTCAGCTACTTGTAAGAGTTAAATTTTTACATGGCCCCACAGCTCATTGTCATACAGTGAAAATGCCATAGCCTGAGAGGCTTTAAAAGGAGCAGGGACTATATGCTCCCTGATGTTTGGCTAAAAAATATAAAATACCCCCAGCCCTTTCAGTGCTAACTCACTTTTTCCTATTAAGAACTTTCAGGAGCCAGAAGAGGAAAAGCACACTCTTGAGTAATCATAGTGCTGCACGACTTCCAGTGGTGACCCACTCACCATTATCTTACCCATAAATTCACACCTCCATAACTTGGTCTCAGAACTATTGAGATGAAGCACCTTTTGGCATCAGAAACTCTCAAAACATGTAATCACTTTCATAAAGGCATTCTATGTTATGGCCAACATTATGACATCATCTGCAAACAAAAGGACTGGGACGTTAACAGGAACTACCCTGGGTGTATCAACACTGGCAAGCTACACCTAGACATCAAGAGTATTGATAAACAAATTAAACAAAGTCAGGTCAAGACACACCTCTGTCTGACACCTTTCCTGATAGGAAATGCCTCTGTGTCCTCCTCCACAAGAGCCACCTGATCTATTGTGTTTTCATGTTGTGCCCAGATGGCTGCAATCAATGTGATCCATTACCTCTTTGACAAAGAATCCCACAAAATGTGCTGGTTGGTAAATTGATTGGAAAATACTTTTATTAATAACAAAAGCAAGCCGGGGCGTGTGGAAGAAATCTTAACTAGCCCTACCTCGAAGAGGGGTTTCCATGCCTCAACAAAACAGTCTAATGAAACTGTGTCAGAATGTCCAAAGAAAAGTTTGCCGTCCTGTGTCGGGATCCTAACCTATCCCTCACAAGCTAAACTCAACAAAAGGTATTCATCCCCAGCATTATTGTTTCATTTGCTCTGCAACACAAAGAATACTATACAAGCAGTGTTTTGTTTTCTGCATGTGTGTTGTCGCTTATCCATGTTAAAGCATGCACAAAACTGTTCCAAGTTTTCTTACATGCCACATTTATTGTCTTAACCACCCTTTCTTCGAAGCCCACCAGCCCCTCTGCACGGCACTGTGCTATTCCCCTTTCCCACTTCCCGGTGTGCAGCGCTGAACCCTGGATTTGCATCAGGAGTAAGTGTGGCCCCATGGCACATCGTTCCCCAGGGAGGTCTAACAGTGTATTCTTTTATGGACAGTGGCCACTTGTTTTCCCTTTTGTGCCCCCTCTGTTACATATTCCAGAACCATGTGCTTACTCTTCTCGTCATGAGTGGTACTTTCTAGCTGTATAAGGTTGCTCTTGTACATCTCCTCCCCGCATTAATCCACTTTACTTCAAATGTATGCCCCAGAAACATACTCCTAGTCCTGCACAAGGCCATTTGTACCAGACATCCTCCCTCTTCTGCTGTCACCTCTTGTGGCAAGAATTGCTTCGGCGTTTCTGTGAGATGTGGGATGAGTGATGTAAGGAACTCATAGTGGCAACAAGTATGACAGACACAAGTGATCACAGTTCAAGGGTGTTTATTAAACTGTATGCAGGTTGGAAAAATAACGCCTAAACTAAACCTAAATCTAAGATGGGAGCAAGTGTCGACCATCAAATGAAAAATAAGAACGTCCTAGTGATGTGTCAAAATAAAAGTGGCCTTTACTAATAAAAACCTATTGCCAATCCTTGCAACTAATACAAAAGAGTGTGGGATTGTTTTTTCGAAAAAAGAAATAAGTGTTCTCAAATATTATGTCTGGATGCGGTAGCCTTGGGTTCCCTTGACCATGTTTTGAGCACGGGGTAAGGTGGGATCTTTGAGCACAGTGCACTCTCAAGCTTCTCCAGCACAAGACGACAGTTCAGCTTTCAGCTCTCAGGTCCGTAGATGGACAAGTCTTGTTTCTCTTGAAAGTCACTTGCCCTCGAGGAACTGACGTATTCAACAAATAATAAAACAAAAGTTCCTTTAACCAAATGAATGTTTGTTAGGGTGATAAGCGTTCACCCCAGGTTCCCCCTCTTCCGGGAGCAGACCATTCTTGTTACTTCAACGTATTCACAAGACAGTTCCTCCCTTTGTGAAATTTAGGTGACAGCTTTCCACCCCTGGATCTCCCTCAACCGGGCTTGGATCCCAAATGACAATGGGGATACTTCCCTTACCCTTGAAAGACTGTTTTTAATGTTGGGTGATTGCTTCACCCCTGGGTCCCCCTCTTCCAGGCGTAGGCCCCTCCTGATTCTTAGCCTCCCACGGTTGGGTTCACTGTGGCTCTCTTTAACAATTTAGGTTGATGATGGTTCACCCCTGGCTCCCCCTCTTCTGGGTGCAGGCACCTCTTGATTCTTAGCCTCCCTCGGTCGGGTTCACTGTGGCTCCCGATTAGAGTGATAGTGCTTCACCCTTGGGTTCCCCTCTTCCGGGCGCTGACCCCTCTTTACTTTCACAGTTTAGTTTTACACATTTCAATGTTTGCGGGATTCGCCCCTGTTTTCTTTCACTGTGGGATTCACTTCCCTTACTTTTCAACAGTTTGTAGATCAAAGACTTTTGACTGTAAGGGGATTTTGCTTGACCCCCTGTATCAGCACTTTGACCTATCCTGGCCTTTTGGTATATGTAGTTTCAAACAATAATTGGTCGACAGGAGTCTCTCGAGTTAGCACCCACGGGGTGGTGATCCCCTCTGAAGCTGGTCTTCTCTTTAACAATTTTACAGTTCACTTTGCTTTCAACTTGCCACTTTGTGACTTTCAATCAACAAAGCCCGGCTCTAATCAGTACTCCCTCTGACTCATCAGCTGTGACGAACCGCTGGGCAGTCCTTCTTTCTAGAGTCAAGACCGGTACCATGATAGCAGGAATCTTTCTCCTTCCTGCTTGTTGGCATCTGCTGCAAGACAATTGGGCTTTTGTTCGCAGCCTTATGCTCTCCTCCATGAGGTTTTGCAGGCCTCGGACGAAAAGGGCAAGGTGGCTTCTCTCCTCGGCACCTTCTCGCTTCCCGCCGCCTTTCTCCTTCTCTTGAACTGACGCGCCTGGTTAGCCACCTCTTCGTGCTGTCTGCCGTGCTCATACAGTGTTCGCTTGCTCCACATTTTATCCCTGTGGGAAAAAGAAAGGCCTGTCCGCTGTGTGTGATTTAAGTCAATTGCCTGACTCTTGTGTTGGTACATGTCAGGTAAACAGTTTTATTACAAGTCTGTTGTCTTTCATGAGGTAAAACAGTTTGTTTTGGAAAAGGGAGGGGTTGGAGTGTCAGAGTATCCTAAAGGACGGGAAGGGGAATGTTTGTGCAGTGAACGGGAATGACCGGGATGGAGAACAGAACATAGGGGATTGTGGGAACAGTAATGTTCTGTCATAGTAGATTGGATGTTCGGGACAAAATAACCAGAGAAATGTGGAGAAGAATGTCTGGGGTTGTTTGGGTGGGATGCAGGAGAATATTGATTGTGGGGTAGATAATCCTTGGATACAAGCGGGTTAGACATTTTAGGGGATGGGTTCTGTATGGACAGGTTATTGGATCTGGGTGGAAGAGATTTAATGGGAGGGGGGAGGCAAATGAAGGCCTCAGGGATTTCGTCCTCTTCTTCCGCCTCGGTACAATACCGTGCCTCACCTTGGATATTCCCCGTAGCATAACCCCGGTCTCCCTCAACCAGGTGATCCTCCCCCACTAGTCAACCCCCAGGAACTGGATCCAACAGTGATGGTCGTGTCCTGGCCACCTGGATAAGGGATTCTCAAGGTCTTGCTGGGAGGATACCCTCAGGTTTCTCACAGTGAGCACACATAGCATGTGCCTTTGGTGATCCCCAGTCCCACCTTCTTCATTTCCCCATACCATAGGTTTTCTGAGGCCAGGTCCAGCCCCTCCCCAACAATTTTGTAGAATTCTATTGGGCTAGTTATACTTCGCTTAGTGCGTGTCTCCCTATCACCACCAGCTGATGGGCCCAATTTATCCTTAGGTGTTAAATGCCAGAAAAGAAGAAGACGCAAAACAAAGATGCAGAACAATACACCACTGTTTACATTTAACCCACTCTTCTCTTTAATCCCACCCCTCATCTTTTTCCTTGTCCATCCTCTATTTCTATTACGGGTCTTTTGTAACACCTTATTATAGCACAAAATGTTAATGTAAGTTGGCTAATACTCCCCATCAAGTGATTCCACCTCTTCCTGATGTGCTGCTTGTACATGCACGGTTTTCTTTTATTTTCACTGCCGTGGGTGTTGAGAAGACCACTTGAAAAGGACCACAAAACCGAGGCTCCTTCCACTTTCTCACTGTGTTTCAAATATGTACTTTGTCCCCTGGATAAAGAGGCTGTGTTTGTGGAAATGTTTGACGGTCTTGTGCACAGTGATCAATATTGGTTTGCTCACTTGTAGATTGCTGGACCTGGCGTGAGATCTAGCGAAGCACATTCGTCACCTCAGTTAAATAGTCTTTCATTTCCAAGGATTTCTGAGCTAGGGATAGCATATGAAATTGAACATGAAAGAGGTACTGGCGCATGCATTCTCCTTTCTGTTACAATTTAATGCAGAGTAAGGTGGTGCTCCACAGAAGGTGTGTTTCGAAGGGCGAAAGGTGCACGAGGGAGGCAAAAAAGCCAATTTCGGCACATAGTAGTTGTTAGCTTAGCCATGCGCTCTTTTTTTTTTGCAATCCATTCATTCTCTCCACAGCCCATTTGCCTGCGGGCGGTAAACTGTGCAAAGTCTGTGTTTGATCCCCAAGAGATGTGTTATCTCCTTAAGGTGATCGTTGGCGAAGTGTTGGCCATTATCTGACCTTATCTCCTCACATACACCCCCTCTTGTGAATACTTCCTTCACCAGGAACTTTGCTGGGGATTTTGCATTATTGTTTGCACAGGGCCTGCCTCAAGCCAACGTTAAAATGGACAGACCACTACGATTAGGAATCTGTAGGAGGCACATCTTTCTTGCATGTCAACATAAATTATATGCAAGTCCCGTAAGGGCCCTTCTGGGCATGGTATCATTCCCCGTAAAGTATGGCCAGGCAGAAACTGTTTGTAAACCATACAATTTTCCATGAACTCATTCACTTGCTTATGCATGGTTGGAACGTACCATCCCTCACTCAGTTCTGCAGCTATGCTTTCTTTGGATGAATGGGTGGGGAAATGCAGCTATTCTAAAGCAACATTTAACAATCTTCTGGGCATAACAGGATTCCCGGTGCTATTCTGCCGCCAAATCAGGTCCATTGGTGACAGTGAACATCCTCTTTTTATCCACAGTTCTTTTTCCACGTTTGGTACCTCTCCTTGTAATTCTATTCTTTGTACTATGGGGTCATGTTAAAGTTGGCCTCCCTTTCTTCCTCCCCACACTTCTTCATTTCTGCTGTGATGAGTGGCATTGTTTTCCCTTCTGCAGGGCACCTCTGAACTCCCCTTCCCTCTGGTACATATGCTGCTGCTTTTGCCGCTATGTGGGCCATTTCGTTCCCCATTGATGTCTTGTCTTGTTTTCCTGTGTTTGTGGAGCATTTTATTATTGCCACCGCTACTGAAACCTTCAGGGCCTCAATTAATTATTTTAGTAGTTCTGCTCGTTGTACATGGGATCCGTCACTTTTTTGAATCCCCTTCTTTCCCAACATGCGAGTCCTGAATAGATGGTTGACGTGACATAGACAGAGTCGGAAAAGATGTCTGCTGTATGCCCGGCCATCATTTTTAGTGCTCTTTCTTATCATCGCCACTAATTCTGCTGCCTGTGCTGAATAATGCAAAGGTAGTCACTGCTGAGATGTTATTACATATTCCCCATTTATGTAGCACACTACTGCCACACCAGTATGTCTCCCTCCTGTCTCTGGGTCAATACTTGATGACCCGGCAATATAGACCCTGTCTGTTCCTGCTATTTTTTCCTCCTTTACCTGTACATTCCCTTCCATCCTGTTCACGTGCGCTGCACAATCATGTATGAAATCCCCTTCCTGTATTGGTTCTGCTATGTAGATTGCTGGGTTTACACTTCGGCACCTTACCACCTCTATGGCTAGGTTGGTTAATATGACCTCATATCCCGATGCTCTTTGGGTAGTTAGTGTATGTTTTGATTTCTCAAGAATGGCGAATTATGAGTGTTTCACATACAATACTACGGGACACCCCATGGTAATCGATGATGCCTTCTCAATTGCAAATGCTGCAGCCACAAGCAATTATTTGCAAGGGAAGTGTCCTTGCATTACTGGGTCTAGGCTTCCAGTGTAGTAAGCTAGTGGTTGATGTCCCTGCGGCTTATTTTGTGTGAGGACAGCCGTCATCACTGGGCCATCTGAATGTCAGAACAAACAGAATTTTTTGCTGTAAATTCGGGTAGCTAACAATGCTGCATGTGCCAGTGCGTCTTTTAGTACGGTAAAACTTTCATTCATTTCAGGTGCCCATTGTATGTCCCTCTTCTCTTTTTGTGCTTCCTTAGGGCCCTGCAGTAGGGGTTTAGTAAATGTGGCATAATCAAATACCCATGCTCTGCAGTAATAAAGCATAGACCTAGAAACCGTTGCATCTCTTTCACCATTTGTGGGCGGGTGGTAGAATGAATGGCCTGTGTGCTTTCGGGTGCTATTCTATGCCCGTCAATGGATATTATTTGCCCCGGGTACATAAGCTCTTCTAGGCAATACTGTAATTTTGCCTTATCCACCATGTACCCTTTCTATGCAAGACGTGACAAAACATGAACTAAGTCTGTTCTACACTCTTCTTCTCTCTCACTGCATATTAGCAGATTGTCAACATATTGAATCACAGTGCTTGGTGTTTGCACATTGCATAGATCCATTTGTATTATCCTATTGAAAATACTGGGTGATTCGCAGTACACCTGGGGAAAACGTGTGTGTTTGAATCTAGTTCCGCGATACGTGAAGGCGGTCAGATATCTTGATTCTGGGTGCAAAGGTATAGAGAAGAAGGCATTTTTCAAGTCAATGACCGTGAAGTAATTTGCCTTCGCTGGGATATTGCACAATATGGTGGCGAGGTTTGCAATCACAGGAAATTCTGCTTCCCCCACTTCATTTAGGGGGTGTAATTCTTGGATGAAACTCCATGACCCGCCCTTTGATTTCTTTATCTGATAGATTGCTGTGTTACAGGTTGATGTTAATGTCTGAATTAGGCGTTGCTGCCGTAATGCGTGCAAAGTGAAGTATATACATTCATCTGCTTCTCTGGTCAATGGGTATTGTTTTCCTTGGGGCTGCAGTGCCCCTTGTTTCAGTTTTACTTTTACTGCTCCAATCCCTTTCATTCCCCCCACAGCATGAGCTCCCTTCATCCACAACTCATCCGGCACCCTTTTAAAATCTCCCTCTGTGTGTTTATTTTCCCTTTCCACTAATTGTGTCTGAATGGGCACAATTTTTTCCAATATCTGAACTGGGCAAGGTATCTGTATCTGGAGCACCACCTCTCTTTCATTTTCAACTGTTCAGCCAATACTCCTGTAATTGTCAAAGTGGTGTCAATGCACAGCACTGTTCGCCACTCCATGTTGTCATTGTCTGTTGCAAACAGAATCACCATGTCTTTGCGTATTACTGCTTCTTCCAGCTGTAACACCATTGTTTTCACCTGTAAGTCATCCTTCTGGCACTGTGGTGTGAATAGGAATACCAAAGCCAGTCGGAAAAACTTCCCCTGTATTCCCAGGACCCATCCCAGCAGAACTTCGACCCCGTACAGGAACGTGCTGTGGTATAGTGCCTGTGCTGCTAAGGTGCTTTGTGCGTGTGCTACCAAGAGAAGAGCTGCTACCCGGGCATAGTGAGCAGACTACCCTTTCTCTGTGAATGATATGGGTGCATTTACTTTACTAAGCAGGTCTCTCCCCAAGATATTGATGGGTGTGTCTTTGGAGTACAGTAAGGGAGCCATGAGGTGTTGTGTCCCTATAGTTTATGGTAAATCCTTTGTTACTGGAATGCGACCACTGCCCCAGAAAAGCCCCAAGTATCCATCACTTTGTTAGATAATGGGAATCCCCCCTCCCTGATGCAGGATTTGGTTGCTCCTGTATCTATGAGAAACGAGAACTTTCTTTGTCCTATTTTCACTCCTACCACTGGCTCCTCTTCGGGGTCATCACTTCCTTCTAGGACTGGACACGCTCGCCCTTTCTGTGGGCACCCCTTTTGCTGAGTGTTATTCGGCAGGAAGGGGAAAAGGGTCCCTTCTAGCACGCTGACCCCTGTGTAATGGGGCACCACGTTTGCCCTAGCAGCACTGTGGTTCTGCCTGCTACTGCAGGTGGCTCAACCATCGCTGGAACTGTTACCCCACTGTCGGTTGTCCTTCCTTGGTGCTGTACTCCTCCCTGGTTGTAACTGCTCTGGAGGACACTGTTTCTACTGCCACTGGAGCCCCTGCTGTTGCACTACTTCGACTGCCTGTTGCATAAATGGACAGGTGTGCACCACGTGTCCCATGTTCTGACATATGTAGCATGGTCCGAAAACCCTGTATCCTGTTACTCGATACCGCCTCTTCCTCCATAGGGAAGTATCTCCCATGCATGTAATTCCACTGTGGTGGTGTTCCCCATTGTGGCCCATCGTCTCGGGAGGATAGCTCAGAGGGCAACGTGCTCGCCTTGGAAGCAAGGTGACACGGAGCAACACAGGTTTAATCCCCGGGTCCGCGCTTAGAAACCTCTGGGTATTAAGCGCGTAATAGATAACCTATCATATCATATCATACTGCGGCTGCACCTACCATCCTTGTTGTGCTGTTTGTCCTATGGGAGACCCTCTTTGGTACTGTCACCACAGTGGTGGTGTTTGGCACTAACAGTGCTCCTTACATGGTGTATTTGGCCAGTTTCTTTTGTACTAATTTGTTTTCTGCCTTTGCAGCATTCTCTGCTGTCTGCCTCTTACTTTCCTGCTTCCTTTTACTGTAATGTAGCATTGTTGCTTGCATTTCGGGACAGCCCTTAGCTTCTATACCCACTGCCTTGTCCAAGGAAGCCTGTACTTCTGTTGGTAGTCCATTTACTAGTATGTGATAGAACAATGGTGTTCATTTGTCCCAGGACCTTCGCGTCTCTTGGGTCCATAAACCCTGAACTCGCTTTATATATTCAGCTGTGTCATCGTCACCTTTCATTTTGTAAGCCCTCACTGTCGCCAGGTCATAGCTATCTGGATACATACTCCTTAAAACTTCCCAGACATGTGCTCGACAATTGTTAAATGGATCTCTGTCATGAGCATAAGTGCCCAATTTCACTCCTTTATAGCCAGCCTGATCCCAAATTTTGACTGCCTGTTCTCCTATATTTGCAGCAAACAAAATGTCCATATCCCCTACGGCCAGCATCATCCGCTGTCTTTTTCTCAAGTGCCTGTATCCATTTGCTGGCCCCGGCTTTGAGGGAGGGTAAGACAAATATTAGGTTGTCCTGGTCCATTGTTTGCCAGGGCACATAATGGGCTCCCCCTCGTCCCTTCTGTAGTAACAGCATTTCCCGTTTATAAGGTCCTGTCCCTCCATCTCTGACAGCTTGTGTTAACCCTATTTTTACCTTCCCTGTCCTACTACACATGGAGGTGTACCAGTCCCTGTCACAACCATCACTGTACTGTCATTTCCGCTCTATTCTTCTCCTTCTCCTATGTTTGTCGGGTGACCATTCGTCAACGCCTCCTAATAACCCTTCATCTGAGGCTGCGTCTTCTCATCCCCTTCATCATTCTTTTTTGTTTCTTCCTCTTCGTCCTCCCCATCTAATTTGAATATTAAAGACTTGGTTCCTTTTAATTTAGTCATGCGCCCTTGTTGTCAAAGAGAAAAAGCAGGCAGAGAACACTTTTTCTCCAATGTTAGACATTTGGCTTTTAATTATACAAAGTTTCTGAAGCGCCCTTTGTGATTACACGTGTTTCGACGTCTCCAGCGTCTTTTTCAAATCAGGGCTGATTCTGTTGCCATTTTACAAATTAACATTGCATTTACAAAACAAATAATTAAACCACAATGATTGTATGAAAATAGTATTGAAAACACATTTTCGTTACATAAATTCATGTGAAAAGGTGGCCATTGAGGGAGGGGGAAAGATAGGAGTGTTTAGGGATGGTTGAGAATAGAAAAGAATACACCAAATAAGGCATTCACAAATAATAATTGAAAAAGAAAAAGAAAAGAAAAGAAAAAGGGTCACATTATTAGTGATTGATATCCCATTCCACTTTAAATCTTCAGTGTACAAAGAATCATATTTGGTGAATCAGATGAAAGGTACGTTTAGCTCTTACCTATTAATGTTGATTCAATGTTCATATCAAATGGTTTAGGTTTAGAGTTCATGGGTTAAATCCCTGAAAAAAATATATATATAATCCAACCCATTAATGAGCTGCCTAAATGTTACTTGGTAATATTCATTTCAGGTAGTTTTAATGACCATTCCATTATTCCAAAAGTTTCTAAGATGCCTTCCCTTTTTGTCTAAGTATTACGGTCTAAGAAACATATTTTTTCCCTTCCTTAAATGGGAAACCTCATAAATGTTCTAAAAGGGAAATGTTAACTTTCCATTCCTGTCAATGGGCTTATTGCATTACAATTTCTTTTGGGAAACGAACTGCGTGTGGACCCAGTTTTTGTTTATACCCACCGCGTTTTACTTTAACACATACGTGCTATCAAGACACGCTTCCGCCAGTCCTTAAACATTATTCCTTAAGAACTCGTGTGTTCACGAGTGTCCACGTGTGTCCGCATTGTCTAAGAAATCCCCCCCTAGACCGGAGCCCCTCTAGCACGCTTACCTGTGAAAGCGTGTCCCGTTCCGAAAAGTCCTCGATTGCTTTTCGACACGGGTCTATTTTTGTTGTGTCCATGGAAACCTGTTGCCTTAGTCCTACTTCTGTTTTCTGTCATGCATAACACAAAAAAGTTTTCAAATTTGATCAATATCCAAAGGTAATATAATAACCCTCCCTATGCTAAAAAGCCCTATTCGCCTATTTTTTGAATACTTCGTGCCTTATGCACATTGTATATCCATAATGTTTAAGGACTAGCGGAAGCGTGTCTTGATAGGGCGTATGTGTTAAAGTAAAACGCGGTGGGTATAAACAAAAACTGGGACCACACGCAGTTCATTTCCAAAAAAAATTGTAATGCAATAAACCCATTGACAGGAATGGAAAGTAAACATTTCCCTTTTAGAACATTTAGGATGTTTCCCATTTAAGGAAGGGAAAAAATATGTTTCCCAGGCCGTAATACTTAGACAAAAAGGGAAGCCATCTTAGAAACATTTGGCATAATGGAATGGTCATTACAACAACCTGAAATTAATATTACCAAGTAACATTTAGGCAGCTCATTAATGGGTTGGATTATATATATATTTTTTCAGGGATCTAACCCATGAACTCTAAACCTAAACCATGTAATATGAACATTGAATCAACATTAATAGGTAAGAGCTAAACGTACCTTTCATCTGATTCACCAATTATGATTCTTTGTACACTGAAGATTTGAAGTGGAATGGGATATTAATCACTAATAATGTGACCCTTTTTCTTTTCTTTTCTTTTCTTTTTCTTTTTCAATTATTATTTGTGAATGCCTTATTTGGTGTATTCTTTTCTATTCTCAACCATCCCTAAACCCTCCTACCTTTCCACCTCCCTCAATGGCCACCTTTTCACATGAATTTATGTAACGAAAATGTGTTTTCAATACTATTTTCATACAATCATTGTGGTTTAATTATTTGTTTTGTAAATGCAATGTTCATTTGTAAAATGGCGACAGAATCAGCCCTGATTTGAAAAAGACGCTGGAGACGTCGAAACACGTGTAATCACAAAGGGCGCTTCAGAAACTTTGTATAATTAAAAGCCAAATGTCTAACATTGGAGAAAAAGTGTTCTCTGCCTGCTTGTTCTCTTTGACAACAAGGGCGCATGACTAAATTCTAAGGAACCAAGTCTCGTTTATACATAAGTCAAACGGAGGATAGGAGCCAAGGGAACTCTGTTGGTACACATGTCATGCGACCGAGACTGGACAGATAGTAATTACTAAGAAGGGCGCTGAAGTCCACTTGGAAGGAAACCCAACTTAATAGGCTCCTCTCGGAAATTACCTAATTTGAATATTATTCTTCCTAATAACCATTCTCCCTTATCCCCTGTGCTCTTCCTCCTCACTTCCTCCTCTATCACCCGTTCCGCCTCACTAAATAACACATCCACCTGAGGGCGTGTATTCTTTTCAATGTCTGCTAGATATTTTCTTTCACCCCGTATGTGCACCCCCTCTCTTTGTGCTTCTTTCTCTTTTTCCCCCATTGCTTTCCTCTCGTCTCGCTTTGAGGTTTCCCGCCCTGGGTTAGTTCTGTGGCTGGTCGTAAAGTGGGATATAATCCATGGGGGGGGTGGGAGCGGCGGTGAGCTCGGTCTTCCCGCTCCCACTGTCCCTTCTTCTTCTTACTTAATTTTTCCCCTTTAAGTCTCCTCGGATCATTTCCAGAGACCCAATATGTTTTGCCCGCTTTTTAGTTTAGAGCCTTTATATTTCGGTTATAGGTACGAGTCTCTATTATCTTGCTGTCAAATGTCCTTTCCACTGGTGTAGGGGAGGTATGGTATCACAAGTATAACACTGACACAAAAGATACAATTTGTAAAACCTTCATTAACTTCGAGGGGTTTGGAACAACGCCTACTTTGCCCTACAACTAGGATGGGAGTTGTCTCAACCATCAAATAATAAAGAAAACAGTCATAGTCATGGCTGTTGATTCAAAATGGCCTGTGCTACCAAAACCTAATGCCTGCCCCATCTCTTGTACAAAAAAGTGTGTAAAGGAGGTATGTATATAAAAGGAAAATCAGTGTTCGACAAAGAATAAACGTGGCTGAATCAGCTCTCCTCCCCTCATTTAGACAGCACGGAATAAGGCAGTCTCGGTAGGCAGTATGACACACTCTCGCTCTGGCTTTAACACTGAAACAGTTTGGAACGTGAATCGAGGCCGGCTGGCCTGCCACGTTAAAGGTTCTTGTTCCAGTCTTTCCCAACCAACGTAACAAAAGGTTCACATCGGTCCCCCTCTTTCGGCTCAGACCTCTTCAAAAACAAAAGTTCAACGTTGGTCCCCCTCTGCCAGGCTCAGACCTTTCACAGTTCAACAACACTTGCCAGGGCTCTCTTCCCCAAGTTTTTTACACTTTGGGTCTCCCTCAGTCGTGCTCAGACTGTTTTTCGGATGTCGAAGACTTTAGAGTGTGCGTGGCTTTCTTTACAGACCACCGCAGGACCACTTTGACACAGAATTCAATGTTCAGCTTTTCCTCTCCCCTTCTCTCTGGGTTAACTTGGTTCACTGTCACTTTTACAGTTCATTCATTTTTATCGCTACAAACAATGCACCTTTCACAGTGACTTTCGAGTGGGCTACTCCCTTTCGCCCTACCACTCTGTTAATCAGTATCAATGATTCCTCAGCTGTCCTTACTTTAAAGTTCATTCACAGGTCTGCCTTTCCTTGCGTCTCATCCACACGCGTGCAACCTTCACTTGTGATATATTGTAGCAAGCTTCAATCTTTCTTAACACACACCGGTCCCTCAGGTTGCTTGCCAACTCACCGGCTGTGTGCGGTTCTTTCTTGCTTTTTTGAATTTCCAATTCACGAGTCAAGATTAGTACCGCAGGCTTGGCCTTGCCTCAACTCTGCTGTTCACCCGGCAGTGTCGCTGGCATCCTTGAAACACAATGCAGTCTTCAATATTGGGATCTGGCCTTCTCCACAAGTCTTTTGCAGCCTTGTGGAGGCTACAACTTCCTGTGGGGAACTCTTGGGTTTTTCGATCAGCTGCTCTCGTCCCTTGGTCCGTCGCTCTACTCCAGTAGGTTCACCTTCGTCCCGGAAGTTATGCTAGTACTCATGTTCCACCTTGCTCATGGTGTGTCTCTAGGTTCTGCTTTTTATCTGTGTGAGGAGAGCTAATTGGAATCAGGTGTATGCACTTAAAGTCAAGTGCCTGACTTTGCGCGACCCGATTAGTGGGACATGTCCAGTACGATGTATGTTAGTCTTGTTACTCGGTCGGCCTCTTCTTCAGCCTAGTGTTTGTGCGGAAAGGGGAGGAGTTGGAACATCAGATCCTAAAATATAGGAGGGGTTGGATGTACAAAAAAGGGGAGAATACTGCGTCCCACCATCGGCTGCCTAACCCCCACTCCCTAAAGACCCCTCACCCAGGTGATCCTCCCCCGCTGGTCCCCCCAGGGTTTGGATCCAAAGGCGATGGCCATGCCCTGGGAACCTGAGAGAGAGATCCCTGGGGGCTAGCAGGTGTGACACCCTTTGGTTTCTCACACTGGCCGCGCATGGAAACACTGCCCTGCAGTCTCCCCGGCCCACTGAAAATTGTATTTTAATAGTTTATCGTGATACTGGGGCGATTTGCGGCACATGTGGTCTAGAGGGCTGTCCACATAAGCCATTATTTCTTTTCTTTTAGTCTACTACCCTGTGTTACACCATCCTCCTGTGCTCCCAACTCTTCCCCTTTTTTTTCTTTTTTATTCCTAATCACACCTCTCAACATTCATACTGGCCCTCTATGCAGGCCCTACCGGACACTCCACTCGTTCGCAATAGCCCTCCCCACAGGCCCAACCACTCACTCAATGTTAGTACTTGACGATCCTCCCACGGTCTCACCATTCCCCATGTTAGCACAAGAGTGTCCAGTGGTTGCATTGCATCACCAGCACAGTCCTGCTGTTGAAATGCACAAAGTCTGCTATTTTACACAAGATACCTCTTGGTGCTGACTCCTCCACCACAAGCTCTCACCACTGAATGACTCTAACTACCACACGCGTGTCCCTATCTACAACAAAAAAAACAACACAACTTGTACCTCTATGACGCAACTATGCAATCACCTGCACTACGCACCACTCCTGTCTAATGGAGTTTGCCACACATTACGCACCTCTCTTGCTCTACCCGCAGGCATACCCACACCAACGCCCACTCCCTATCATGTGGTATGCTCAAATATCTACACTACTGCAGCCGATCATCCTCCCTTCTCTGAGGATGCATAGGCATGCACTATTATGCAACGTCTTCTTGCACCATTATACTCACGTCCTGGATACTCTCAAGTCCCGTCGGTACTGGGTCTTCACCAAGGGCTCCCCCTTCCACTGAGTAAAGGACGGCGCTCGGGATCTAGCAGACCTTTGCGAACTCAGCATCTGCAGAGCCTCTTCAGTCATTCGCAATGAACAGGTCTGCAGTCGCCAGTCCTGTGCCCCCTGGGAGGGCGGCCTGGATACACTCAGTGGTTCGGGGAGAATATAGAGATCTCGCTGCGGCTTCCGAAAATATAGTCAGGGATCCACCAATTATAACATAATAAAAATAACCACATACTCAAAAAGTGGAGCAAACACCGGACAAGAAGCAACATTGTTTATCACAGCTGTGTGAGCACAAATCAAACAGAACAGCGGACAGGCTCTGATGGAAAGGCTGACATCTGAATGGAATACGAACAGTAGTTTTATACCAAGAAATACAATGTTCGGAAATCCATTGAAAAACTTGCAAGTTGGAGAATTCACCTTTTCTAAGTTTCCCAGGGATTTCATTTTCGTAGACATCACCTCCTCGAAGTTTACGCTGATTGGTGAAGTGTAATTGAAGCAAAAAGTTGAACACTTTCCCATTACAATAACTCCCCATCTGGTACCACATTTATTCACAACCCACCGCGGAACAACTTGTTATTACTGAAGTAACATTTGTGCTGACCGCCAGAATTTTAATAGACCGCAAAGTTCATCATCCAACAGGTATCATGTGAATGTCCTCTTCCCACCAGCTATAGGGTGTCTCATGCTCCATTCTCAATGATGATGACGCGTGGCAAACTCTGGGGTAGATGCTTTGGCGGCGGGCCACCTGCCCAGAGCTCAAGAACTTACTGTCTGATTGGTTCTCCAAGGAACACCACACCATCCAGTGTTCCTCTCCCACAGCCGCCTGCCGATGGACATCGGCGGTCATGTGACCGCACACTGGTACAGAGCAATTTCTTTCCCTGCTGCCGTACCAAGCAGCTGGTTTGGCTGACCGCCCTGTAATTACATCACCTTGTTCTTTTTATGCTGTTTGTCTGGTAATGAGAAGCTTAAGCCACATTCCCTTTTACAGATCCCTGTCGTACTGTTCACGTGTTTCAGATTGAGGTTTTCCAGGTCCAGCCCACCCGTGGGATTTCCCACTCTGCGTATTTATGATGGTGCTATTTTGATCCTTCCCCATCTTTAGCTAATCATAGGACAGTATCATGGACTGTGTATACACCCAATGCATCATTACCCCCTACCGTTCTCAGTGAAGCCTTTTGTACGGGGCATCTGTGGCTTAGAATACCTGTGTCATTTCCCATGTAGCTAACCCCACCATCCCCTTTCTTTACTTTCACAGTCGGTAGGTGCGTCCCCCTGTCTGGCGCTGAATTAGCACCTTTAACACACCGTCTTGAGGGTACCAGCCCCTTGGTGGGCAGAACCAAATCCTAGATACTGCGATGATAAAGGATAGCCTGGTTCTCTTTCCCAAGCTGTGCCCTTATTTGATACTGAATTATTACGGGTCCTGGACCCTTCTTTCAGTACCCCTCTCAGGTACTCTGATGAGAAAGAAATAGCCTGGTACTCTCTCCGAAGCTGTGTTGAGGGTCCTCGACCCTTTCTGAGAGGGCCCGACTTCCAGGTATTGTGATCATTAAAAGTAGCCTAGTTCTCTCTCCCAAGCTGTGCTGAGGGTCTCCAACCCTTTCTCATACGTCTTGTCTCGGCTCACTCTCCTGACAAGTAGCATACTCAATGTTCTTGGATTCAGTTCTCTCTGTCTTTACATCCACTGAGAGCCTCGGTTTACTCTCCTGCCAAGGTCTCTGAATGTCACTTGTACCAACAGGATTTGTGTTCCCCTTGATTATACTGCGGAGTGCTCTTCTCCAACATGGGTCCCAGACCCACTTCACCACGTCCTCTTTGTCTAATTTCACTTTGACCCAAAGCCTTTGTTTACTCTCCTGCCAAACTCTATGAGTGCTACTGATATATATAAAGTGTGTATTCCTCTTTATCACTCTTTGAGGTGTGGCTCCCCAGCGTGGGTCCCAGACTTCCTTCACTTGGTTATTCTCCCAGTTTTCTTAATCGGACCTTTATTCAAGCCACATCGTTGGTTTATTCCCCTGCTAAGGTATGTGAGTATCATCTGTATATGCAAAGTGTGTGTTCCACTGTTATTATTGTTTGGGGTATGCCTTCTTCTTATGAGTCCCGGACCACTTTCACTATGTAATTCTGCCCCTGTGAGTATTCGTATTCCTTTTGTCCTTCACTGTGGTCTTCAAGCACACTCTGGGTCTCCCGAACCCTGGGCCTTGCCCCCCTGATACCTGCAGGGTCTTGGCCATCTCCTTCTCGTTGTTTGTGGGTTTCCCAGGAGCTTCTGCAGGTTGCTTGGCTCACCTGGGTCTTCCCCGGTCCTCTACACGCCTCCCCTGCAGCTTGCCGGCAATTTGGAGGCACTCCAACAGCTTCGGTCACCGGTGGGTGTTTTCCCTCTCCTCAGGTCCGCTTTCTCCGTTGCGGGACCTCTGCGAGTGTGCTTCCCTCCTGGACACCGTCTGCTGAGCCGACAATGAAGACGCCATTGTTCAGTTCCCTCGCTGCCTTTGAATGACAGCTGAACAACAGGATCAATTGAAAGGCTAGAACGCATACAGTCGTCCTTGTCAGTGATCTGCATTACTCGCGGCCTCTTCCTTGTCCCAGTAGTTCTTGTCTGAGACATGCTGAAACAAACCATGGGGACATTGGATACTATGGGATTGGAGGGGTTGGAGGGAAGGTGGGAGGGTCAAAGGGATACTTTGTTCTCCTGGTATAGTTACTATACCCAACCTGGCCCTCCCTCCCCATGAGATCCTCCCACTGAGTACCCCACCCAGGAGGACTCTTGGTACGACATTCATTCATCTTCCATTTTCTTTCATGGTGCTTTTTGGCAAAAAGGTTTTGCCGAAAAAATATCAAAACATATGGGGGTTGTAGGGGGCATATAAGGGGTAGGGTGGTGTGTAGGGACCTCCCCCACCTCCAAATAAAAAAAATGTTGATGAATTTGTTTGGCAAAAATATTTCTGCAAAAAGTGCTGCAAAAAGCACAACAAAAACAGGCAGAGAATGAATTGGAATCCTCTTGGGTAGCAGCCTAACATCCCTGGCCTCATAGAAAGTGGCTTCCCCATCTAAAGCAGCTAAAGCAGCTTTATGTATCTTCTCACGTGCCATTTCTCCCTATCTTTGCTCTAATGCAATAGTGTTGCACCGCTAAAGCACCACTAAAAGCCCAAACTAAAAAACAGTATTGATGGTTGACTTGGAGGTGCTCCTGTTGTCTGATTGCTCCTCCCCATTCTTGCACTTAGCCAATCATTTGTCACTGTTCTCTCTGCCTTCTCTGACTGCAGGGTGTGGCCGTGGGAGCAAAAAGCGAGTGAGCACAACTGCACAAGCCTCAGAACCAAGCAGCACGAGGGCTCACACTTTGAAAGGCAGCAGGCTTTAGCTTTTCTCATGATTCCTACCTGCCATGGATTGGATGCTTCCCCTCCTCCTCTGTGGCTGCCCTGCCTCTGCCCTCCATCATTGCATGGTGTAGCACGTTGCCACCACTGTTACTGTTTGTCTGCAAAATTGGGGAAGGCATGTACATTCAGGGCCGTCACAAGGCGGTTGCCAGTCTAAGGGGCAAACTGCCCCAGGCCTCGCAGGTCAGGACATCCGCGCAGCATGGGGGCTCCTCATGTGATGTGTTGCAGGCTATTATTTGCATAGCACTTCTAGCAAATTGGGATGCGTGGTCTAGTGACTCCTCGATTTAAATCCTAGTTTCAGTACCTCATCAGCACAGTGTTATTCTGGGCCAATCTTTGCCTCTCCCTGTGTCTAAAAGTACATTATGTGGAATGTGATGTGAAAATGTAGCCGCCAGCTGTTGTGCTGCCGTGTGCTAATATCGTCGCTTCACTTTTAGGTTCTCTAATTTGGCCTCTACAGCCCCATGGCCACATTGTTATGCATGCAATAGCGCATGTTTGAGGAGGCCATGCTGCCATCTATCTCAAATATCAGCTTTTATCATGCAGTATATGTGAGAGTTTACCTTTTACGTTATGCTGGATTTGTAATAACCTGCTCAGAATACAAAAAATATATACAAAGTTAAAGGAAAAGGAAATGCGGTCATCACATTGGTGGAGGGAGCCTGAGGAGGGCATTGGCAGCTACGCACTTTAGTGAAAAGTATTTTTGGCATGGGAACCCTCTCTGAGCCCTTGATTCTGCATTGGGGGGCCTCTTCCATCCATGGGGTCTGTAAATAGGTTTATGGTTTCAGAAAGCAGGGATGTATAGCCAGAGAGGGCAACAATTCTGAAACCAACTGAGTATAGTTTTGCACAGCATGCTATAAGAGCTGAATCATGTATTCTGTCTTCTAATTGTTTGTATATCGCCCTGTACTGCACATATGCCAGGAAAATGCTATCACAGTCAGATACTGGGCCACTTCTAAGCCATGGCACATTTGATCCTCATTCGTTATTGGCCGGAGTAACTCCCTGGAGCCTGTGTCGCCAGGAGAAAACAAAAGCAGATGACAGACAGGCTACGTCCCCAGATGTAACAGGAAAGTAATAATAATGGAAATTATGCTGACCCAATGCACAATAAATACGTTCTGGTGCGTGAAGGCTTTTGTTGAGAACATTTTCTCTGGCATTTATGTGTGTGTCGAACTGTTGTAGGAGGAGCTGTACAAATTACAATAAGCAGACATAGGTTGCAATATTGTCTTAGTCCCTGCCACTCAATGTTGGCTATCATTTTGAAAAACAAAAACACAGACATGCTTACTTCTCTGCGAGTGTGCGCATTTCAGCATGCCGGTTACAGTTAATCTTTGGTGCAGGGCTGGCATCCATACCCTAGAGCCATCAGCATCTCATAAATCTCAGTCAGCACCTACCTAAGGTGATGGCTGACAACAAAAGGAGAGTAATAACAGGCATGATAAGTGTGATCAATTTGTCTGCCTACACTGAGATGTTGCACTGTAGGAGGGTCCCCCACCTGGCTACCGGGCAAAGAAGTTGTTGCAATTCTTTTTTTAAAGACTTAAGCACATCATGATAATGCATAGTGTGCCAATGAGGTATTGCAACCAAGTTCAGATCAGATCAACTGATCCTCTAAATGCCCAGTTTGTGCATCCAGTACAGCACAACCTTTGTGGCAAGTACATCTTTCTTTGGGGAATATATTAATAAAATGCAATAATCGAAGCTGAAATTAATATTGATACATTTGAGTTCAACCATGGTGAAGGAGATAGCTCATTGAGTTAAGCACTTGTTGCAGAGATCTGTGTTTGTGTGCTTGGGTTCATATTTTTGCATATTCATGCTGTTGATAGGAACACTTACTAGTGGTCGTGTGTATCTTTCCTCGCAACAATATTTTTTTTTACCAAGAACAGCATTGCAAGATAAATAATAGCTGCTACATTGGTCAGTGTCACCCATCTACTGGTCTATACAAAATGCACATTGAGAAGTGATGTTAGTGTTTCTCAAATCCCCTTTATAATTGCTCCCTTCATCTCTTCTTCACTTTAATTTAATTTGCACTTTCTTTGAGACTTATTTTTCATATTATGAGTCCCCTTTGATCAATGTCCTGTTTTGTTTTAATCAGTTCTTGAGCATAATTTATGTCACATTTTAGAATGTACACAGTGTGAAGAATTGCCATCTGGCGAGGGTGCAAAGACTTGGCTTTTTTGTTTTTTATTAATACATAAAATGATGCAGATTATTCCATCTCCTATAAGGTAATCTGCCAACCAGAATCCCCTTTTCATCACAGTGTACTTCTGCCCTGCTGCATCATTTGCCTGATCAGCAGCGCCTGCTCTGCTTGTGGCATAGATAAGATTTAAAGGCCACAAGATGCCCACTAGAGAGCTAAAGTGACAGACAAGTTTCTGCCGCAGAGGGGCAGCATTTGACATCTGCCTCCCCTGTATTTCAAAACTAAGATGATCATGAATAACCCATGCTGGTGGCAGGGTAAACTCTAAATAAAGCTATGCCTGCGTTTAGGCATGGTACTACGTATGATCATTGCTGCCACAATTGATATTGCACAGGCGTCAGCTCCTGTGAGTCAGTTCTGCTGTGGAAGGCGATGTTTTATTCTGGCCAGCTGGGTGGAGGCTGCCAAATCGTAGGACAGGAACCTGGAGGACCGGGTCTCTTCTTTAATCTCTTTATGAAAGCAGACAACACTCTCAGCCAGAGGCAGCTGTCATTAGCCCAGGCATCAATGGAGCATAGCCATTCAAAAGGAGTAGCCTCAAACCAGGGTGCTGCACCTGTAAGGGTCTTTGTTCTTAGTGGGAAGGGAAGGGGCTGAATTAGAGTAGGCAGGAAGTCCTCGTCAATGGAAGGAGACAGACTTCCACTAGCTTGTTTCTCTCTGTCCCTCTTTCCTTTCAGGTCCCCTCTACTTCCTCTGAAGCAAAACACTTCAGGAAAAGGGATTGGACCACTTAGTCAGGGCTTTAGTCCAATCACCTTTTGCCTTTAAAAGAAGGGGTCTCCCACCCATTCTTTAGATCCTCTCAAGACACAAAGATTCACCAGAGAAGAAACCACTGGTCTTTCTTTGGAAAGCTTGTGCTTTCCAAAGCCCTCAGCCTGGGGGGAAGAGCAAGCCATCCAAGTCAGATGAAAGGTCTGTTCCCTACCCACTCCCACAGCACATCTGGAGTGACCTTTGCTGTGGACCAGAACCTACCACTCTGCACCAGAATCTCCTTAAGCTGGGAGAGCAGACCCTGAATGGAAACATCATGTCCTCAAGTCCTCCTGAGTGGGCTACACAGCAGCAAGATGGCCAGACCAGCTGAAGCTCTCTGTTCTACTGAACAGGCAGCTCTGTGTTTATCGCACTATGAATGAGAGAAAGGCACTAGCCCTGATGTTTGCACTCCTCCACCAAGCTTTACTATTGCTTGCACTTTGAACCAGCCTGACACTGCGTCGTGCCCTAGCTAAGCCTATCACCTGCTAGGCCCAAATCGACTGCTCGATGCCGGGCCCCAATCCCAGACACTGGTGAGTCACACACCGACTCTGACCAGGAGTTACAACTATGGCTGAGCCCAGCTAGCCCTCGAACAGCGGCCTCATCGACCTGTACATCGACACCCCCAAAGTTACCACTTTGCTGACCATTGCCCAGTGACTAGAACCACTGGAGCATCACTCATCGACCCCTCCCAGCGGCTAAAACCCGACTCACCCTGGCTCAAATGCGAAGCAATCCTGGGACTTCCA
The DNA here is from genome assembly GCF_040938575.1 of Ambystoma mexicanum. Lineage (NCBI taxonomy): Eukaryota > Metazoa > Chordata > Amphibia > Caudata > Ambystomatidae > Ambystoma > Ambystoma mexicanum. The sequence continues at coordinate 1,437,482,354 of NC_090935.1, forward strand.
TGTCCTGCGTCATTGAGAGCACCCCTTCTGCTGCACAGAGCGACCGTATTCACCTCTATCCGGCGCCTATCAAGGTCTGAATCCTGGTACTGTTGACCCTGAACTTGCCCCTTTGGTCCACTTGGGCCGTGGAGGCTTTTTGGGTCACCATCGCAACTGTTTTCAACATTGACATATACTTTTGTGGCTAGAAATTCACTGCTAGGTCAAACTGGAAATAAGCATAAATAAAGTCACAAACTACTAAGAGGGAGAGAAGTAGCCTCTTGGGCAGGTTCATAGAGCAGCATAGATACTTGATGCTTGATGGACCATATTATTTAATGGTCAATACTTGAGTCTCTCTTTAGCAACAATAACCCTTTTAGATCAACTGCTTATACAATTGATTGATTGATTGATTTGTTTATAGAGCGCTTTACACCAAGGCGCTGTACAAAGAAACAACAAGATACAGAATAACAATAACATTTAACAATTAGAGCAAAATTTACATCATGAATCATTCCACAAAACAGTGCAAAGAGCAATTAACTGAGGGGGGGGGGTGGAAAGAGAGGGAGTGGGAAAAGGTGGGGGGTGGAAGGGAAAAGGAGAGGGCAAAGGGGAAGTTTTCAAGGAGGAGGATGAGGAGGAAGGATTTAAGGGAAGTGCGAAATGAGGTGAAGGTAATGGTAGAGCGGATTGTAAGAGGGAGTGAGTTCCAATGCAGAGGTGCAAGGAGTTGGAAGGAGCGGAAGCAGGAGGAAGCGCATGGGGAAGGAGGTACAGTGAGAAGGAAATGATCAGCGGAACGAAGGGAGCGGGAGGGGGAGTAGAAGGAGAGAAGGGAGGAGAGATAAGGAGGAGCAAGACCATGGAGGGATTTGAAGAGAAGGCAGAGAAAGTAAAATTTAAGCTGTAAGTGGAAACGTAGCCAGCTAAGGTGAGAGAGTGAGGAAGAGATGGAGTCACGGGAGGAAAGGATACAAAGGGTACAAATAGCAGAGTGGTATATGGATTTAAGAGGGGAAAGATGAGATACAGGAAGTCCAAAGAATGGAGAAGAGCAGTAGAAGAGGCGGGAAAAGATGAGAGAGGAGATTCTCATCTCCTCTCTCATCTCATCTCCTCAATTCTGTGGCTGCTAGCATTAGGGAATTGCTTTAAATCGAGGAGCATTTATGTGATTTTTAGGTGTTTTAGCCAATATGAAAGGTACATGCGAAAGTGATTTATGAAGATGATTATTTTAATTTTAGGAGTTTTAATGTGGTTTTTAGGTGTTTTACATAATATGAACGGTAACTATGAAATGGTATTCTGTAATTTAAAGTGTTTTCTGAAGATGATTGCTGAATTTGTATAAGACTTTGTATATCTCTTTTTCTGAAATGTTGCTAAAGGTTTGCCATGTGCAAGCAACAAGCTTAATTAAAATAAAAAAGGAAAAACTAGATAATCTATTTAAAGCCTAGAGGAGTTTCTGTTGAATGTGACTCAAGGTATGTAATCCTTTCGGGGGTCTGTAGGGGGTGACATGTTTTTCACGGGGTGGGTTAGAGTAGGGCATGGGCTTCAGGGGGAAGGGAGGCTCCAAGGCTGTCTGTGCCCCGGGCCCCAGAAACGTCAGCCTGGTGGCCTCCCGCCTCTCCCGTTCTCTCTGGTACCTTTTCCGATTCAGAGGAACCTCGCGGGGCTCGTCGCACACTGGGGTACTCGACTTCTTGTCTGGTCTTTTCTGTGCCTGGCTTCGCCGGCGTAGCATTCTCGGCACCTTCAACTTCGGGGTCCTGTCTACGGACTCGGGCTAGTGGCTAGGTAGCTAGTAGGATTCACTTCTACGGTGGTCTCGGCAACATTCGTTAGGCATCTCACCCACCATGAAGCTGTGGTCATGCCAACACCTTGCTGGGGTCTTTCGTCCCTTTCAGGCAATGTCTCTCAGGTTGCAGGATTTGTCGACTCTCAGGCGCCTCTCTCGCCTTTACAAAAGTCGCAGGCTCCGCAACTTCATCTGCTCTGCCTCTCCAAGGCATAATCACATAAGGGGATTTCCCCTATGTGCCATACTCTCCCTCAACACAACAATGGGGCAGCTGTGGCAGAGCAGGAACTAGCAAGAGAATGCCCAAGAACAGAAGAGACCTAGGAACACACCCCATACCTTGTTGGACTACTGATTTACAGAGTGAAGGGGATACACAGAGAATAAACAGCCACAGTGACTGCAAGTCAAAAAGGGAGGCCGAAAAGGAGGAGGTGCTATAGGTCTTTATTGACCCTTGCAGGTGAAGTCCTGACCCGCAAGAGGATAGCTTAGAGATGGGCTCAGAGAAGCAGCTGACTCAGGTAACCAATGGGAGCAGAAGGAAGGTTCTAGGCAGGAAGAGGAGGGCTTAAAAAAACAGCATAATCAGTAGACTTTGAGAGGTTCTTGGGTGAGGTCAGCAGAGCTGGAAGGAGACCAAGAGACCAGAGTGGAGGGTGTAGCCAGTATAGGAGGACTTGGAGGAGACCATGGGAGTATTTGGAGAGAGTGAAAGTAAGGTGTTGAGATTGAGGGAATGATCCAAATGTGGCAGTTTGTATGTGAGTGAGAGGTTGGTTAAAGGTAGTTTTAGAGTGAGGGAGCTGGGAATAGGTGTATGATAGAGAGAGTGTATGAGAACAAGAGAGAGAGAGGGGTCAGAGACAAGAGGGCAGAAGAGAGTAGAGGGAGTAGTAGTGTTGGGAGGAGTGATATTTGCAGGGAAGTGGTTAAGATCCGAGGGAGTTGGCAGGTGGAGAGAAGAGAAGCGGGAGAGAAAAAAAAGACATGGGGGAAGACTTTACAGAGTGTAGAGATCAGGAGGGAGGGTTGAGACAGGAGAAGGGGGAAAGAACAGTAAAACCAGGAGACAGAGCATGGAGGGAGAGCGTGACCAAGAGGAGGATGGGTAAAAGAGGAGTCAGGTGAGTGAGCAATAGGGCACCAGATATGATGATATGGAGGAAAAGGGCACCAGAACAACCAAGCAACTAGGTCACCTAAGAATTCCCTGAGGGAGTCAGAGAGATAAGTCCGAGGCCTTTAGGCCCTCCCTAGTATAGGTATAAACCAGACAGGGGGGATACCCTGGGTCTAATGAATTGGCACTGCAGTGTGACTTGTTGGAGCAGTGAGCCTGGGCTTGGGGTGTGGGCTGGAACCCGCAGGGAGTGACAAAGCACTAGGCTAATCCAGGGACCACTCCACAAAACGTTTATGGACAATGGCTTACTTGATCCAGGAGGGAAATAGTAAACGATTGAAGAGAACACATGTTAACCTGGAAGAAAATGTAGATTATAAAGGGGACAAGAAAAGGGCCCTCACGAGGACTTCCTGGGTAAATTCCATCTCTCAAGGGGAGGAGATGGAAGGAGATGGGAGTAGATTAACAAGAGAAAGACTCAGAGCTGACTTGAGCATCCAAAGGGAGCAGAGGGAACCTTCCAGACAGGAAGAGGAAGGCTATACAAAGCCAGCAGAATCAGTTGTCACAGAGCATTGTTTGAGCGAGGTTGGAGCGGGACTGAGGGACTACAGAGGAGTTTGTAGCAGGCCGAGAATCTATTTGGACTAACGTAATATGTTTATCCTGTCCCTGGTTTCTGTTCCGTGTTTTGCCCACCATCCACTGGTCAGTTTATCACTACCTCTCCCACTTTCTTATGGCACCTCGCTCATGATTGCCTCAATGTCTGTTGTATCCCTTTTTTAAGTGCATCTTGTTGAAATACACCATACCCTCAATAAATAAATACAAAATAAGTAAATAAATAAAAACAAAAACACGCCTGCAGGCAAGTGAGATTGGTGGGGATGTGCACCAATCACAGAGAAGTGAGGAGGAAGAAGGGAAGACAAAGAAGAGGAAGGTTTGAGAGAGAATAGCCGAGGAGTTAGGAGATGGAGAGAGAGGAGGAGGCACAGAATAAAAGAAATTACGCAGTCTTGACTTTGGCAAACCAGAACTTTGCCTATGATTTCCTGGGAGTCCTTTCCTAAATCCCGGCCCAGGCTATAGGCCAGAGGTATAAGAGGGAGAGATGAAAGAGCAAGTCTTGCTCGAAAGTAGCCTGACAATGTCTTTGATGAGATCCCCTAACTATCCTTTGGTGTGTGGGTGATTGAGCGGGCTGGCGCTACCACCTGCTGCATTAGACAAGTTCTTGGAGTGGTATGGGCGGGATATCCTGGTCTCCCCCACAACCCTACAATCAAGGGGCCCGGGCTCATCATATATATATATTTATTTATTTATTTAGTATTTATATTGCGCCGGTAAATCGCAAGCCTCAGGCGCAGATACAAGGACACAGTGGACAGACAGAAAGCGACTAGACATGAGGACGGGACGACCATGTAAGTTTACTCTGAACTAGGCATTGACGAAGAAGGTCGTTTATTTGAAAATGTGGGTTTTTACCTGTTTGCGGAAGCAGATGTAGTTAGTTTCCAATCTTATGTGGTCTGGGAGGTTGTTCCAGAGAGAGGCTGCGATAGTCGGGAAGGATCTGCCTAGGCCGCTTTTGATTTTGGATGGTGCCACTGTGATTTTACCAAGGTTGGATGATCTAAGTGTTCTACAAGGAACATATGGGTTAATCCTGGTTTTAAGGTAAGCAGGGGCTTTACCGTGGATACATCTGTGCACGATGGTTAGGGTCTTAAAATGTACTCTGTCCTCGATCTTCAGCCAGTGAAGCTCCCTTCTGGAATTGCTGATGTGCTCTGATCTGGTCTTGAGCTTAAAAATTCTACCCGCATCGTTTTGGACAACTTGGTAAACTTGCAGACACTGCTTGGAGGCACCCAGGACTAGAGCTTTGCCATAGTCAAGGCGTGACATAATAGTCGCTCTTGCTATGGTTGCGCAGTTTTCCTCTGATATGAAGGGTCTGGTGGCTTTTATTAGTCTAAGATGGTATGCACAGTTTTTTTGATATATTGCACTTGGGCATCTGCCCCAAGTAATGCTTCCAGAATCATCCCGAGGGTTTTAACCTTACATAGAACTGGGATGGGTGTGTCTTTGATCTGGAAGGACTTATAGGAGGAAGGTAATTTAGCTCTAGCTGTAGATGAGCCAAATATCATGAGCTCAGTTTATTTTCCATTGAGGCACATCCAATTTGAGTCCACCCATTTCTCCACGCTGTTGTAGATCGTGGTAAGTTGCTCGCTATCTTTCTGATAGTTGCCACTTAACTCAAACACCAGCTGTGTGTCGTCAGCGTAGTTTGTAAAATAGGTGTTGATGTGATCGAGGACAAGGCATAGGTACCTCAGGTAGAGGTTGAATAGCAGTGGTGACATGCTGGCCCCTTGCGGGACTCCACAGAGGATTTCCTTTTCTAAGGAGAACTTGTCCCCCTAATGGACCCTAGATATCCTATCTTTTAGGAAAGACATTATCCAGCCGATTGCTTCGTCAGAGCAGTTGGTGGTCTTTTTTTTAGTGCTTTCTGGAGTAGGTTATGGTCGAGGAGGTCAAACGTGGCGCTGAGGTCAAGGAGAATGAGGAGACCTGTCCTACCCTTGTCGATAATGCTAAGCATTTTGGTTTGTAGGTCTAGCATGGCAGTCTCAGTGCTGTGGGTGGGGCGGAAACCCGACTGTTGTATGTGTAGGGAGTTTGAAGCCTCCATGTGTGCCTGGAGCTGCATGGTGGCTATCTTATCCATGATTTTAAGGACAAAGTTGCAATTAGTTATAGGTCTAAGGTTATTGGGATCTCGTTGGTCGAGATTGGGTTTCTTAACCAGTGGCGTAACTGTGACCTTTTTGATGGCATTAGGGACGTTCTGATCTCTGAAGGAGGCATTGATAATCTTAGTTAATATAGGGGTGAATATGTCAGAGTTGTCCAGTATTATTTTAGGCGGAATGATATTTTCTGCACATGTCGTAGGTTTCATTGATGCAAGTACCTTGGTCATTTCACTGCTGGTAATTTGTGTGAACTTGAAAGTTTCAATATGTGGTAGAACGGTCTCATCAGGCAACGTGATTCTTGTTTTTTTGTTCCTCATGGAGTTTATGATGGAGTCCCTAGCTTTGGATATTTTACTGAAGAAGGCGATCTGAGTTGCATCGCATTCTTCTTAAGAGGGTAGGAAGGGAGGGGTGATGGCTCTGGGTTTTTCTATGGATTTAAGAATGTTGAATAGTTTGCTGGTGGAGTTAGCGACTGTAGAGATCTGTTCATTATAGAAGTTTTTCTTAGCCTCCGTTATCAGGTATTTATATTTTACTTCACTTTCCTTCCATTTGTATTTATTGGCAAGTGGGGGATTTTTTTGCCAAACATTTTCTATGATTTGTTTGACCCTTTTTTGTTCCGCCAATTCTTTGGAGAACCATTGTTGGGTTTTTTGGGAAGGTCTAGTAGACTTTGTTTGGAGGGGTGCTACTTGATTTGTCAGTTTTTCAAGATAGATGGATAAATTGGATAGTAAGGTTTCACAAGAGTCATTCTCAGCTTGGTTATTTTCAACATTGGCCAAGCACTGTATGAGATGGTTCCTATCGATGTTTTTGTAGTTCCCATATGCTGATAGGATAGGGCAGTTGGGCGTTTTGGGTTTGGGAAAGGGCAAGGCGATTTGGAAAGAGATGCTGTGGTGATCTGACCATATACATGGTTCTGTCTTGAACACACAAGTTTCAAGGTTATTAGAGACAACCCAGTCAAGGAGGTGACCCTTGTCCATTGTGGGCCATATGTACCCCCTAGCCAGTGGTGGCTATTTAAGAGGGTAGCAATGCCATGTTGTTAATTCCTCCAGCCCAAAAGACCAAACCGACAAACTTGAATTCTCTTTTGCAATGCTACACGAAAGAATGCTGTAATAGATCCAACCAGCAGGGTACATGAACAGAATTCCACTGAAACAAAGAGCAAACAGTGAGATGCCTGACAAGTTCCTCGTCAGCGCTACACCTCCTCTAAATTTATTGTGTGTTTGTTACAACCATGTCTGTCACTGAGTGAACCAAGGTGGTGGGCTGTATTCTTGTTGGATCAGTCTGCCCGCCTTGTATCGTAAACATCTTTGCAGATCATAATGATGATAATTACGCACAGTTTACTACTAACCTGTGTCACTACTACCAGTTCCAATGTTGCACTTTCGAGGCACATCCACACTGCAGGTTTACCTGGTATTTGGAGGTTCTACCCACGCTGGAGCATGACCCCGTGCCTGGGACAGAGAAGATATGGAAAAACTTGGCAGGAATCATGCAGATTGGCCCAGAACAGAACGAAACTGCAGGCAACATGGGGCTGACATCTTGCACTGACCACACATACAGTGGAACCAACAGCACAGTTTCAAGCATGCACTCTATGCAGAGCACTCTGGTCACTGTTAACAATACTTAGTCCAAAATTGCTTGGGACACTCGCGTCACAACTCTTCCTCTCTGTGAGTTTGACACTGACTGTGTGTACTCTTTCTGTCTCCTTCAGTTATTCATTGCGCAGTCATGTGCTCTTCATGGTCCTTCCTGTACCTATCTGCTCTGCCTGGTACCATGTTCTGCTTCGGTTTTGCCATATTCTCTGCTACCTCTCCTCTCCCTTGCAGTGGCCACTTACTGTCAAGCCCATCTTCTTCCATCTATTGCTACCTGGCATGTTCACTGCATACTCTGTTTTCAATATTTTTTTTATTGTGCATTCTTTTTAATTTACAAAAACCTTAAGCACATACAAATACAAAACTTTAAACACATATAAATATAAAAAGAAAGACATTTCTTATATATGAAAGTCTAACATACATAAAATCTTTCCATGATCATCATGAACATTATGAGTAAAAAATAATCATTTAGTTAAAAACATTCAAATGGAGTCATATTCCCATAATCTCTGCTTTTTTGCCCATTTCTTTCCATACTTCAAGAGCAGCATCGGTTATAACTAAGATTGGGCACCACATATCGTTGACCAAAATTGATCTTCATGTTTGCTGTTCATATTTTTTACATATCCCGAATACCCTTTCACATAAGAGCCGTCCAGTTCCGGTCAAGCTATTGTGGCGACATGCCTTGACTTCTTTGTGACAGTCTACAATAAAGATTAGTTGGAGATGTGGCCTACCATGTCCCCACATATTCTTTAGTGGGAAGAAGGTTTAATTAAGCATTAAGCCCCAAGCTGCGTGGGCATTACCGAGTCAGGTAAAGCCCCACGGCCCATATGGCCTTAACGGAGGACTTGGGGGTTTACCAGGCTCTGTAATGCCCCTGCGGCGAGGGGCATATTGCTATTAGTACCCCGGCCCACAAGACCGGGGTACTAATAGCATTGTTTTTCTGTTCTGAAACACTTATCTGGCTCCCCGGTGGGGGAGGATGGCAGCCTCCAGCCGTGTGGTGGCTCGGCACGGGGATTACCCCGTTCCAAGCCTCCTCATTAGCTGAGGGTCTGCCACACACCCCTGCTAGGGACAAAGGAAAAGAACGTGCATGTTACAATCTGATTGTCCCTCGCTGGGTACTAATCTTAGATACAGTGTGAAGCGTTTCAGCTCAATTGATCAGGCCTTAGTCAAGTAAATGCATGGTCTGTAATAAGGAAAACTCTGATACGATTATTCCTTATATCTCTTCTTCTTGTGTAGGTTATCTATGTTCATGGCCCTGTCACGTAATTTTGTTTTTGTTTTTATTATCGTTTCGAAATTCGGGGAGATAAAGATATCTGGCTCGATGTCTAATGTTGTAAGATGGGTTTTTGCAGTTGATTTTAGATCCTCAATAAAGGCATTTTTACGATTGTCGTCCATGCTATCTCCTAGCAGTTGTAATAAAGCATTCGAGTTCCGGTCTGTTTTTAACAGTTTGGTGTATAACAATGTACGTCATACACACCATACTACACATCATACAGACTTTAGTGAACACAGCCCATACTCCAACCTTAACGCCTCAACCGGAACAGATTTCGACAAATTGATAATTGTACGTAACAACTTGCCTTCAATTTTCTTTAACCATTGCACGTGTGTACTGGGCAGTGCATCGAGTAAGAACAGTATAGTGGGAACGATAATTAATCGATAGACTTCCAAGAAGCCCTCAATATTGTGCCCTCCTCGATGCTCGATGTAGTTTTTAAGGCATGCAATTTTTTCCATATTTTCCCCCTAACCAGTGCTTCGTAGTAAGAGGGAGATGGTCTAGTTCTAACAAAATAGCCCAAATATGTAATTTCTCTAAACCTTTCCAATTCGGTTTTATGAAGGTCCAAGACAAAGGGATCTTTTTCAGAGGTGCCCTTACTCAGGCACATTGGGCCTCATTATGAGTCTGGCGGTAACCCTGCCAGTGCCACCGGCAGGTTGCTGCCAGACTCGTAACATTTTACCAGCGCCTGACTTCCCGGTGCCACCGGGACATTACAAGTCTGGCGGCCCAGGAAGTCAGGCGCCGGAAAACCATTGTTCCCCATTCCCGTGGGGTCCAATAGGACTGCACGGGAATGGGTTCACGGAAGCACCAGCACTAATGGTGCTGGTGCTACCATGATCAGCCTGCCTAATGGGACCGCTGCACCTGGCAGCGTCAGACCTGTCCGGCATAGTGGCCCCGGCAGGCAAACTTGTAATTTGCTGGTCCGGAAACAAGGGGGCCGGTGAGCTTACCGGCACCCTTGTTTCCGGACCGGCAGGGTCATAATGAGGTCCATTGTCGTAGTAATTTTTTATGTTTCGAAAGGAGACAGCAAGACTTTGGCTAAGGAGCCGTGAAAAGTAGGTAGGCAGATGCTGAGACGGGACGAGACACTGAAGGTGGACAAAGCAGCACTGCGACCGCTGGAGCAAGGAAGCCTCGCCCCGGGAGTCACAGTAGGAGTGGAAAGGCAAGAAAAGAGACAGGACGAAACCCGGAATGCAAGCGAAAAAGAACCGCAGCCGCCGGAGCAAGGGAGACAGCCCCGAAAGCCACAGCAAGGAGACGAACAGCAGAGGATAGACGGGAGTAACCAGGGACAAGAGCAGGCAAAGGATGGGAACCAAAAGGCTGTAGAAAAAACACGGGGGAGAATAACAAAGTACAGCGCGAAAACCTAGGAACAAAGCGTAGGGTTGCAACGCACCGCAGTACGACGGGCGTGGTTTTAAGGAACGAAGCTTCCGTGAGAAAAAGACTAGACCCACAAACCAGGAATTAAAAGCAGAATGGCGGAACATTCAATGGCGCCCTCTTTTCCACACTCTCCACAGGCGCCAAGAGGTGAAGCACGTGACAGTATACCCCCTACTCGTGGGCGAACCACCTGGCTTACTGGGATGACATCAATAATACCTGTGAACCAATCTAGGGGCATGCAGGTGGGTTTTAGGTTCCCAAGAGTCTTCAGAGTGATGGTATCCTTTCCAATGGACTAGGTATTCCAAGCACCCTTTTCTGTATGTAGAGACCATTAGTCCAGCTACCTCGTATTCACCCGGTGTGACGTCTTTGATGACCTGATTACGAGGACATGGACGTTGGTAGGGATCAGTATGGAATTCTTTGAGCAGGAACGAGTGGAAGACCAGATGTAAACGTCTCATATGGTTAGGAAGCTGTAGACGGCAAGCAACCGGATTGATCCCCTCGGTTATCGGAAAGGGACCCAGCTTGGACACCCGCAACCATTGCGGGAGGTACTTGGTTGAGAGCCAGACCCTAGTACCCTTCTCCCACATAAGCAAGGGTTGGCGATGAGGGTTGGTTTGGGGATGGCATGAGCATCAGAAATGTTAGTGAGTATCGCGTCCACTGACGGAACAGTGGAAGCTCGTAGGTCTCCAGGTAACAAAGAATGGGGGTGGAAACCGTAAGTACTGTAAAAAGGGCTCAGGGTAGTAGCACTGTGTTTTGAGTTGTTGTAGGAGAATTCAGCGGTCGGTAGTAAGGCTACCCAATTGTCCTGTTGTGAATTGATATAGCAGCGGAGGTATTGTTCTAAGGAGGCGTTAAGCCTCTCCGTCTGCCCGTTCGTCTGTGGGTGAAAGCCTGAGGACAATGCTCTCTCTATCCCCAGCTTGGAACAAAGGGCCCTCCAAAAGCGTCAGGTGTACTGGCTGCCCTGATCGGATATCTTATCAGGTAGCCCATGGAGCCGGGAGATATCTTTGGCAAATACAGCAGCCATCTCTGCTGCAGTGGGAAGGCCTGGTAGCGGAAAAAAGTGTGCCATTTTTGTGAATGCGTCAACCGTTACCATTATGCAAGAACAGCCCTCCGAGGGTGGCAGATCGACTATAAAATCAGTAGACAGGACACTCCAGGGTCTTGTTGGAAGAGACGCCTGTTGCAACAAACCGATTGGTTTCTGGAGGTTGTATTTGGCACGGCAACAAATGGGAAAAGATTGGACATACTTGTACACATCTGAGGCCAAACCAGGCCAACAAAATTGTCTTTACAAGAGTTCCATGGTGTTAGACCCCCCTCGATGACCAGCCAAGGGACTGTCATGGCACCACTTAAGGGTGAGATGCCGGGTGTTAGGATCTGGAAGATACAGCCATTGGTTGACAAACAGCAAACCGTCTTGTTTGCTGATCACATCTTGGTGAGTGATAGCTAGAAGTAAGGAAACATGACTGGTAGCCGTCCTTACTTTTTGCAGAAAGGTCGAGACCTGGTTGACAATTTTACGTGAAGGAATGATCGGTTCAGGTGGATGCTCCAAGGTTACACCTGGTATGGGTATCCGGGAGAGAGCGTCTGCAAGTATGTTCTTGGATCCGGGTAGGTATGTAATGGAAAAATCGTATTGGGCAAAAAAGTGTGCCCACCTGGCTTGCCGGGAGTTGGTACATTCCATCTGTTGAAGTATTTTCAGATTTTTATGGTGTGTCCTTAAAGATGAACGGATAAGCGGCACCTTGGAGCAGATGACGCCATTCCTCGCAGGCGGTCTTCATGGCGAGGAGTTCCTTTTCTATTACAGAATAGTTGATCTGACTCGGTGTGAGGGTCCTTGAGATGTAGGCCACCGGATGCTCCTTATCTTGGAACTCCTGTAACAAAGCGGCTCCCAGAGCGGCCACCGAGACATCCGTTTCTACAATGAAAGGCCATCCTTGATCCGGCTGCTGAAGGATGGGAGCCGTACAGAAGAGCTGTTTAAGATGGAGGAATGACTCTTCCGCCTGTTGGGTCCAAGTAAACGGTGCTGAGGTCTTCTTGAGTAGAACGGTCTCAGAGAAGCCTGCTATGAATTTACGGTAGAAATTCGCTAGCCCTAGGAACTTTTGTATCTCTTTCACGGAAACGGGTGTAGGCCATTTAAGACTAGCCTCTACCTTCTGGGAATCCATCTGTATTCCGGCACTAGATAAAATGAACTCTAGGTAAGGAACGGTGGCAGCTTGAAACACGCATTTCGCTGGTTTGATCAGAAGATGATTGTCTCTGAGACGTTGTATCACTTGGCAGAGGTGTTCTTGGTGGAGTTGATGAGAGGACAAGAACACCAAGATGTTGTCAAGGTACACAATGGTGTTATGGTACAGGAGATCAGAAAATAGGCGATCCATAAATCTTTGGAATATGGATGGGGCGTTCACCAGCCCGAAAGGCATGACCCGGTATTCGAAATGCCTGTATGGGGTACGAAAGGTTGTCTTCCATTCGTCCCCCACATGGACTCGGAGCAGATGGTATGCCCTCTGTAGGTCGAGTCTAGAAAAGAGCACAGCCCCTTGTACGGCTTCCAAAATGTCTTTGATGAGGGGCATGGGATATCTATCCTGGATGGTATCTTGATTGAGGCCGCGGTAGTCAATGTATGGTCTCAGTTCCTCAGTGTCACATTTGGGGACAAAAAACAGAGAAGCTTCAGCTGGTGAACACGATGGTCGGATGAGGCCGTGCAACAAATTTTCATCAAGATACTTCTGTAGGGCCTCTTTCTCCTTGAGGAATAATGAAAACATGCGGCCAAAGTGCACCAGAGCATTGGGTACCAGGTCAATCACGCAGTCTTCAGGTCTGTGTGGGGGTAGCCTTTGTGGATTGTTATCACAGAATACCTAGCTGAATTCACATAGGCTGGAAGGAATGTTATGGACCCCTACAGCAGTCTGTGGTGGTAAGGAATCCGCAAGTGTCTTCACAGTGACATAGTTGGTTCCCTGCAGGCAAGTCTTAGCACAGCAATCCGAGGTAAAGGCCAACTGATTCTTGGCCAAGTCTATTGCGGGGTTGTGCTTGCAAAGCCATGATATTCCAAGGATGACAGGGAAATGAGCAGCCCTTATAAGGTCAAATTGTATCACTTATGTGTGTTGCAAGACGGTCATAGTGAGAGCTGTGGTGACATGAGTAATCAACCCAGAACTCAGGGGTCTTCCATCAATGCCTTCAACTTTTTGGTCTTCCTCTTTTTCCAGCAGAAGGATCCTGTCTTTTTGTCAGTCAAGCAAGTTTATTTTATTTATTTATTTATTCTTGTTTTTAATCATTTATGATTGTTACAAGATTGTTTATACAAAGACATTTTTACACATTGATTCAGGATACACTATTTTACACAGAATTAGATGAAAAAGATTTTTACAATTTCTTCATGTTAACAAATAAATTCATCAAGTGCCCATTCATGCTATTTAGTTAATCGTCTGATATCATAGGTAAGCAAAGATTATTCACAAAATTTGCAGAGGCAATGAGTAAACTCATATTAGTTGAGTTTAGTAAACAAGACCATCTCAAACTAGGATGGACATTAGCAACAGTAGATAGATGTTTTTTATACATTTTATTTCTTATTGAACTTAGTGCGGAACATTCAACAATTAAATGTTCTAGGGTTTCTTTTTGTAACATATTGTTACAAAATCTGCAAAAGTTATTTGAAACAACAATTTGCTTTAGTTGTGCTAAAATATCTCATGTAGGCCACAAATTAAAGCGTAATCTCATAATCGCTATATGGATATGTGGTGAGGGCGATTTAATCAAATAATTCGCAACAGTTCCTTTTTTTTGTCTGGGAATATATGGCTGTTAAAGTTTTTATAACCTAAACAAAGATCGCGATTAAGCAGCCAGTCTTGAAGAAAGATCTTTTTCTTAGCGCGTTCAGGATTTTGAATTAAGCAAGTTTATTCGGATATATAAAAAATCCATCAAACGACAGAGAGAAACAGTGTTATACACATTCAAAGAATTGCAAATTCATAAAAAGTATCTAAAATTCCATAAAAACAGAATCAATAAACATTCACAAAAATACCAGGATACAATGGGATTATGGTTACACATAATTTCATATACAGTGGCCCAATAAAAACCAATAATAAGTCCAGCAATAATAAAAAGCACAAACATTAAAAATCACTTCCTCAGAGATTATAAAATACACGTTGCTAGCTTCCAGCGCCCTGAAGTTTTAACAGGCTGTTTCTATAATACATCGCTCTTTTCAAAAACGTAAGTAAAGCCCAGGCTGTGTATACCGTATCAGCACTCAAGAGGAACACTAGTGCTTCTTTATAGGAACGGATCTCTGTCTTCTTGAGGGCAGGAATCAAGGTTGCTCTACGAATACCTGCATAACCTATGCAAAAAAAAGGTAGGTGGGCCAAGTCTTCACGGGTATGGCCACAAACCGGGCAGCCCGCGAAGTTAGGAAAACCTTTCCACTTATAAGTATTCACTTGCAACCGAAGGGAATCAAACCGTACCCTCGTTATCAGCCATCTGTCTTTTTTATAAGGGCTCCATGTTAAATACGGTTGTATTCCTGTAGGCCTGCTAATACTAGTGTGAAATTGGCCGGATTTGTGGCCATACTCCATGAGTATTCTTTTCCTCACTGCAATCACGCCCAAAACAGTTTTGTAACGTGCCCCCTCCAACTTGGTTATTAATGAAGCAGGCGGAAAAAGGACACTAAGATTAACCTCCCCGGAATTCTGGAGATGTAAGCAAGCCAGGGGATTTTTTGCCATCCAGCTCTGCCCAACACAGTCCGAATAATAAAATGGCAGAGAGAGGCATGTTCATTGGCCCACAGCCGAGCCCAGAATAATAGTGGAGCCAACGCCCACTGGTCGTCCCAAAACTCCACACCCAATTCTCTGTGCGTTGCTATTCCAGAAGCGCAGGATGGGAGCCCCAACAGTTTTTAAAAAAATGTGCTCTCTTTACATTGGATTTCAGCTGCGTTCTGGAAGCCTCAAGTGGATGCGCCATACATAGTGACTGCCACAGTTTGGGCACCGTAGATCTTGATAATAACATCCAGTGGCTGGCCCCTACACTTTGACATAAATCTGTACAGACCTCCTAGTTGCTGGCTCATCTTTGCAGATTGTTTAACCACATGGGCCCTGCCGTTTAGTGCTTCTGAGAAACCAATTCCCAGATAGTCGAAAACCTTAACTCTGGGTATGATTTCTCCAGCACAGAGCATCGGTTTCATGGGCACTGAAAGTTTTCTACCTACACAGGCCATCACTGCTGATTTTTTGGTTTTTATTTTTAGGCCCAGATTGCCCATGAATGAAGTGTAAGTATTAATCAAAGCCTGTAATGCCCTTGGTGTTCTAGCTAGCAGGAATGTATCATCAGCATAGGCCAATACTGGAAAGCCCCTTCCCCCCAAAACCAAAAAGTCAGCCAGAATGTTAATGAGGTCCTGTGAAAGGCCATTAATGTAAAGACAAAAACAGATGGGGGCCAACACACAGCCCTGCCTTACGCCACACCCAACCTGAAAACAAGCCGTACATGCCCCCCTGGACCACTACGCACACATGCCTCGTTGTCTGTGTGTAGGTCAACCAACACCCGCAGGGTGCCCCCGGGACACCCTAAGGACCCGAGCACAGCCCAGAGCTTTGCTCTATCCACCTTATCAAAGGCCGTGCTCAGGTCCATAAAAGCCATGTATACTGCCTCTCTGCGAGAAAAAACTGAGTTGGCCACTAAAATGTATAGGTTTAGGCTCTGTTCCATTGTACCCATTCCAGGGCGAAACCCACATTGAATGTCCGAAAGGATCGACTGTTCACTAATCCAGGTTTCAATGCAGGCCAGCAGGATTCTCCCAAATATTTTAAAGGACGAGTCCAGCAGAGAGATTGGCCTGTAGGCGCTGGGGCTGGACATGTCCCCTTTTTTAAAAATTGGGAAAATGATCGCCTTTTTCCAAGAAGGCGGATACTCCCCTGATTGTATGCAGGCATTCAACACCACCGTTAAAAGAGGTGCCCACATGTCTACCGGATCTTGAAACAGATCTGAAGGGATCATGTCCGGTCCCGGGGTTCGATTATGTGCTTGGAGCTTGATGGCCTTTTTGGTCTCCTCCACCTCAAATTTTAGGCAGGACCTAGCAATGTCTGCGTTGGCCTGGGTGTTCACTGACCCAAACAGATTCCCGAAGTGGGTTAACCATGCCCGTTCTTCTATATGAGTGCCACTACCCACATTAGACCAGCAACCGTCCGGCCCACCATTTACAAATGCCCAAAATGCCTTCTCGTCCACCTGATGGCGGCATTCAAGAAGCCTTCCCAGGCCACCCCTTCAATCTCATATTTCTGTCTCTTTAGCTCCTGTTGATAAGCTTTTCTAGCTTGGATGATCGCAGTTCTACTGCTGGAAGGGTCCTTAAGTGTTGACAGCAAGGTTTTCTTTGCCCTTTTACAGGCCTCATCAAACCACCCCCTCTTCGATGAGTTCCCCTTTGCCATGATAGCTATAGTAAATGTTGT
Organism: Ambystoma mexicanum; assembly: GCF_040938575.1. Taxonomy (NCBI): domain Eukaryota; kingdom Metazoa; phylum Chordata; class Amphibia; order Caudata; family Ambystomatidae; genus Ambystoma; species Ambystoma mexicanum. The sequence continues at coordinate 1,437,499,100 of NC_090935.1, forward strand.
TGTGAGGGCAGCCAACAATTCTACACATTTTTCAACAACTTCCCTCGCAGGCAGGCAATATCCTCAAAATGTCCATCAGAAGGGGTTAATTCTCTCTAATTGATTTATAATGTAACTCCTCTAAAATGGTCCCCCACTTAATTCTTCTTGAACCAATAGGAACACCCAACAATGGACTGGGAGCAGTATCCTTCGAAACCCCTTCCCCCAAAAGACCCTTGAGTGACAAACATATGGGGTAGTGGTCACTATGTAAGTCCGCCAGCACCTCGAAGCTTACAGTACTTTCCCATAGGTTCGCAGAGATACAGAAATAATCTATTGTTGATGAGCCTTGGTGGTTGTTAAAGGTCATCTCGCTTGGTATATCCGGGGCTAGGCGGCCATTAACTATATGAAAGCCCCATTCTAACAGCCAGGAACTCATTTGCAAACCCTTAGGACACACTCTCTCGTCCCTCATGCACCAAACTGGGATATTCTCCACCAAATCCTCCAGGGGATCTAAAGTATCCATAGATACACCCCCTCCCATTCTAATGTTAAAATCGCCCCCCCAGATGTAGGATATAATTTTGTTCCTACCCTTGGACAGTAAGTCCTCTATAAACCTCTTAACCTTTGTTAGTCTATCTAATTCCGAGATATGTGGGCTATTATACAAGTTAATAATACATATTGAATCCCCCTTTGCTGTTGATAGTATGACCACCTGTAGAAATTCCATCCCCGTTGTGATCACCTTCGTCCTACCTTCAAGGGCGGCCTTGATCAGAATACACAAACCCCCATAGTATCTACACCTCGGTTTTTTCTTTGCCGGAATTCCGTAAGAGACAAAACCGTCGAGGTGTGGGGGTTCCAAAGCCCATGTTTCCTGAAGTAGAACCACTGAGTTAGCTTGAAGAAGCTCAATCACCTGCCCTAGGTTCATCTTCCTCATTGAACCTTCAATGTTCCATGTGAGCAGACAAACTCTGAGTTCTTGCTCACTGGGCGCCCACAGGGTACGGAGGGGGCTTGCAAAGGTTCACGTGCCTCTGCAACCACCACATTTCAATCGACATCCTCACATGATGTTAGGATCTCATAGTGGTTATCCAGGGGCAAGGAGGTTAAGTCATACCTTTCCATGGCATTACCATGCCCCCTCTTAGTGGGAATGGTGCTCCAGCCGCCCATTGGTGTACTATTTGGTAACGACCAGCCTGGGACGGTGTCTTTCTCTACATATCCCCCACCAATCCTTCTATCCACCAGCTGGCTCTGCACCTCCTGCCCCCCAATCCTGACGTAAAAATAGTCCAATGGTAGATGTTTGCTTGACAATTTATTGCCATTTGGCTTTAGCCCCCGGGCTAAGTTAGTGTTCAAAAGGTAATCTGTTATCTGTGCATCTGAAAAGGTTACCACCACACAGTCCCCGATCATATTCTTGGGCCTATTCCCCACTCATCCCACTCGCCTGGCCATGCAAATGATTTTGGGGTCTATCTTGGGGACCATCAAGTTCGAATTCATCCAGTAGGAAGCCATATTGATTAGGGAGAGTGTCGATTCAAAGCTCCCATTGGGGAACCCAGGCAAACCAATAATGATCCCCAAAAAGGGGATTGCTTCCGGCGGTAGATTCAGGATAGTCGTATTCCCTTGCCCATGCCCTTGCCCTTGTGCGGATGTAGTTTTCTCCAGATTTTCCTTGTCCAAATCCCTTACGGGCCCACTCACCGCCTTTTGAGCCACTGAAACTTCTTTCAGTTCTACTATCAAAGTGACAGCTGATTTCCTGCCTTGTACTTCACTAGCCTTGACACCACTAGAGGGATGACCGCCAGGTAAAGATACAGATGAGGAGCATGGGCAAGGCCTGGCAACCACCCCCCCTTTCTCCACACTGCTTGTCATGTCACACAGTTTTAGAGAGTTCTCTAATGGAATCATCCATAATTGCCAGAGTATTAAAAAAACCCTCTTTTAACCCCCTCAAGGAGTTCAACAGCAACAGGAGTGGTTTTAACTTCTAATCCAATAAGGCCTCCAGCCACTCTTTATCCCCTTCACTAGCTGTAGAGGAGTCCAAGATCATAGGGTCCTGGTCCTCCTGAGTTTTACTATTCCTCCTTGGCACCCCCTCCCTAGGGGGCAGGGAGGGCAACGGCCCCGGGACTATCCCCACTCCAACGTTAGCCCCAATCCCACCATCCCCTGGCTCCAAAAACCTAGCACCAGAGACTTCCACCCCTACACTCCCTGTGCCAGGCGCCTCACACCGAGGTGCAGTCTCTCTAGAGACTGCTTCAGCTGCATTCATGCAGCTTACTATTTTATTGGCCATAACATCCATGTACGAATCGAGGGATCTTTGGGATGCGTTGGGAGCTAGTTTGGGAATGGGTTTAGCATTTTTCGTTGATTTGGTGGTTTTGGTGGCCGTAACATTTTTGGGCTTTTTTGCCCCCTTCCCCAGGGCCCCCCTCCCCCAGATCTCCCCTCATCCCCCACTTTTCTTTTCCCCATATAGCAAGTCTATGGTTAGGCTCAAAGTACATGAAATACCCAAAATCCCGATTGGCCACAGTAAGAGAAGAAACAGACAAAAACACAAATTAGACCAGAGAATGGAACACTAGTTCACAATAAATGCAGTGCTGTATACCCTAAAACACAGCTAAAGTATCTAAAAACCCCAGCTAGCCTTAAAAACAGGATTACCATATACAGAACTAAAGCATAAGCCCCAAAAGGAGGCAATGACAAACTCGTAGTGGTTGTCCTTGGGCAGGGAGGCTAAGTCATTCCTTACAATGACACTAAAACTGGGAAAAATAAGCAAAAACAGGACAGATTAAACTAGAAAGAGCCGTTGGAGGGGGAGAGAAATATCTCGCAGCCTTCTCCCTGCGGCTATCTCTGAGTAAAGGAGGATAAAAAAGATACAAAGAGCCACGCAATAAAAGCAGTGTTAAAATCCATTAGCATCCATTGCTGAAGATTATATGTCCATTCAATCCCTTTGTTGCAATTTAATTTGAAGGATCATAAAAGAGTCCAAAAGCCCAATGGTCCAATAGTGCAATGATCCTAAACCTGAGGAGGCAGTAACAACACAGAGGGCGGGGAACGCCAAAGTCTGACTCTCCCCCCCCCCGTCCTCCTTATGAACAATCTGGTTCCCACAAACACTCGCCCAAACAGTCTGCTAGGCGTACCTTAAGGCCTCACAACACTGTCCACGGGTCCCGCAATCCAACACGCTGTTCACTGACGATGAGGCGCTGTAGCTCTGATCAAGGGCAGTCAGTCGGCACCTGACAGGGACTATCGCAGTTGGCGCACCCTGTGCTGGGGACCCCGAAGACTAGACACGAACACTCCTGCCTACACGGACTGGAGCGCGAAGGAAGCAAAGGACTCAGCCGGACTCCTCGCTTCCTGGCTGTTTTAAAGGTTTGGCACCGCCTCCTGCACACGTTAACCCCTTGAGGACCGGGGAACTTGAAAGACTGGAAGGACGCAAAGGACTCAGCCAGACTCCGCGCGGTCCGCGCTTCCTGGCTGTTTTAAAGGTTTGGCACCGCCTCCTGCCCACGTTAACCCCTTGAGGACCGGGGAACTTGAAAGACTTGAAGGATGCAAAGGACTCAGCCGGATTGCGCACTCCGCGCTTCCTAGCTGTTTTAAAGGTTTGGCACCGCCTCCTGCACACGTTAACCCCTTGAGGAACGGGGAACTTGAAAGACTTGAAGGACGCAAAGGACTGAGCCGGACTCCCTGTCTTTTTGGCCCACACTGTGTCCATAAAGCAACCGGCTGCTCCACAGTCAACAAGGCATCAATGATTCTTTGTTCGTAGTGTAGCTGCAAACTCACGACCATAAATCGGTTATCTTCAGTAGAGGTAGTGGAGGAAACAGACATAAAATCGTAGGGACTGGAAAGTGCTCCTTGAAAACCTGTCCCTTTTAGTTCTGAGGTTGGCCGTTTCCCGGCCGTCATGGTGGTACTTCTGGGCAATCCCGTTGGATCCACAGTACATACAGAGTTGATTGTCTTTTCTTCTCTTTCGTTCCTCGGGGCTCAAAGGACCACAGGCAATTCCGATCTGCATTGGTTTTTCTCTAGATGGTCTAGGTGAGGAGGGTACCGACACCAGGGGATCGGAATGGAAGAACGGACTACGGCCCTTCTTTTGTTCAGACCTTCTTTCGTCAAGACGGTAGTCCACTTGTAGAACTGTAGACAGCAGATCAGTGAACGTAGTGGGTCTGAGTGTTCTATCCAGCTCGTCTTTGAGATCCTCCCGGAGACCCCGCCGGAATATTATGTACCTGAGCAGCTTCCGGCCATCCAGTCATGGCAGCCACCCTTTTGAACTGCGATTTGTACAGAGCTCCACAGAATGAGAAGCGAGGAGAGAGTTTGCAAGGAAAAGTCACATGGGTAAGAGGACTAACGCAAGAAGGAATCCCAGTGGAGGTGGAAAAAGGGGAACAGTGACAGGTACGGAAATAGAAGCGAGAAAAGCAGGAATCGAAAGGAGACAGCAAGACTTCGGCTAAGGAGCCGCGGAAAGTAGGCAGGCAGATGCCAAGACGGGACGAAACCCGGAAGGTAGACAAAGCAGCACCGCGACCGCCGGAGCAAGGAAGCCTTGCCCCGGGAGTCACGGTAGGAGTGGAAAGGCAAGAACAGAGACGGGATGAAACCTGGAAGGCAAGCGAAAAAGAACTGCGGCTGCCAAAGCAAGGGGAACCAGCCCGGAAAGCCACAGCAAGGAGATGAACAGCAGAGGATAGACGAGAGTAACCAGGGACAATAGCAGGCAAAGGATGGGACCCAAGAGGCTGTAGAAAAAACACGGGGGAGAATAACAAAGTACAGCGTGAAAACCCAGGAACAAAGCGTAGGGTTGCAACGCACAGCAGTACGGATGGGGCGTGGTTTTAAGGAACAAAGCTTTCGTGAGAAAAAGACTAGACCCACACACCAGGAAGTGAAAGCAGAATAACGGAACATTCAATGGCGCCCTAGTTTCCACGCTCTCCACAGACGCCAAGAGGGGAAGAGCGTGACACAACATTGTTTCCCTCGCTCCAGTCTTGGCCAATTTTTGCAATCATTCCTTTGCTACTGGATCTTTCCCCTCTCTTCTCAAGCACTCCCTTGTGCACCCCCTCCTGAAAAACCCTTCTGCTGATCCTTCCTGCTCGGCCAACTGTCTCCCGATCTCTATCACTCCTTTCCTGGGCAAACTCCTTGAGAAACTGGCCATCTCTCAGCTAAACCTCCACACTGAATCTGTCGATTATCTTCATCAGTCTGGCCTCAGATCGGCCACTGCTCTCCTGAACTCCCGTGAAGATCTACTCTCCAACCTTGATTCCAGCTCTCACTCTGTCCTCATCCTGCTTGACCTCTCTTCTGCCTTTGACACAGTAAATCACACCACCCTGATCAACCTCTCTTTCCACATGGGGTGTTCCCCCCAGGGATATAGCTTTTTTTAAAAAAAAATATTTGGCATTTGGTTAACAATTTAAACCTTTTACCAATCCTCACAAATACAAAAACACGAAAAAAAAGAAAAAGAAAAAGAGACAAGAAAAAAACTCAAACACTTCATTGAATGAGTATTAAAACACTGTCAACATCAGCTCTTCTCTTTCCGTATCAAAAACCAGTATAAAAACAGTAAATTCCTGAATGCCCCCACAGAGCACCCATAATTAAAAAGTCTAGTTCAGGTTTCCAAAAATAAAAATATCTCATTTAAAAATGCAACAAGAGCTAATATTAGGGTTAGACTTTCTCCATGCATAAATGCTGTCCACCATTGCTTCGAACATCGTAAACTCTGGTTGTAAATGAATTTAGCCAAAAACATTGTTCTCTGCTCAGTCAGTGATGTGCAGAATAGGACTAGGTGTTTCAAAGTCTCTTTTTCGTTAACCAATTTGCACAACCTACACGAAGAATCAGAATGCTTGTTTCTGCTACGTGGGGTGAAGATTTAATCTAAATCTCATGTACTGTATGCAGTATTTGCTGTCTGGGAATTTCACTAGCTACTAGGGCAGACTATTATATCTTTGAAATTCAGGGATCAGTTGTCTGTACAATTTGAAGGTCTGTCTTTGGTCCTGGGACTCTATCCAGTCCTTTGACCAGATTTTATCCTTCACAGAGATCGGATTTGCAACTAATATTTAATCTGAAACATTGAAGTCATTTAGTATTTCTTTACAAATGAACCTCCATTCCCTTAGTGTTTAGTCAGAGCCACTCAATAAGACCCCCTTTACAATCGAGAACCCTCTCACTGGGTTAGATATCATACATTTCCTATACAACATTAAACTTTTCCATACCACCATAGCGTACATGGATATGAGACCCAACTCGGCTCTTATCACCTGAATAGGGATGCACTTGGGAAGAGATAAAACTCTCTTTCAAAATAGGCCCTTAAGGATTGCCCACACCCAGCCGACGCTGCGAAGAAAGCCTGCGCCATAAGTAAGGATCGGTATCACCTTCAATCGGAAGAAAGATATCACCGGAATCAAGGAGAATCTTCTGTATCTTTTCAAGATGATCCTACCCTGCGACGCTAAGTTTCTTGCCTTAGAGTGCAGGACCCTTTCTGTTCTAATGCTATTTCCTAAGTGCATCCCTAAGTATGCAAAGGAATTTGTTTTAAGCAAAATGTCCTTTCCTAGATGCCATTGCTCCTTAGAGCTTACCTTTCCACATAGTTGTGTAGAGGTAAGCACTCTGGTTTTGGACGCATTCATTGTTAGGCTGTTTTCTGTAACATACGTCTGCAAAGCATTTAGGCCCACTGGGGTTTTCTCTACGAGGACCAAATCATCCGCGTATAACAGCCTATCCAGAGAGTTGCCATCCACCTTTGGCTGGAAGCTGCAGACCTTTTTTAATGTTTTGCACAAGTCTGAGATGAACAAGTTTAAAAGTGCTGGTGCGAGAGGACACCCTTGTTTAAGGCCCTTGTCGGTTACAATGGTTTCTGAAAGTGACGCACCAAGATCTAATCTCACCCTGAAAGATGTACCAGTGTATAGACTTTTTATAGCCTCTAAGATGTCGCTCAGGCATCTCCAAGCTTCCAGCTACCCCCAAAGCTTCTGCCTATCAACAGTATCGAAGGCTTGGGCCAAACCTTACTCAGCATCAATTAAGCATCGTACTGTAGCATTAGATATTTTCTCGCTTTAATCAACTGCAATGCTGTAGTTTAAGCTTTTTAGGCAGGTACTCCCTCACCCCCGCTGCTTTGTTTTCAAGTTTTCTCAAATCAACTTTTAATTTTCCTTTACCTCTGTTCACCTCGAAATCATACGCATGCAAATGAGTGATATGTGTCCTACCTTATTTAATTTGTGTAACAAAAATTGAAAAAGTGTCTGGTGTAATCCAAGGTAATGTCGGCTTGGTCCAGAGGATAATTAGACACAGATTCTATGAATCTCTCTGTCAGTTCCTCTATTCTAGGTTCATTCATACACAGTTTATTCCTTCCTCTCGCAAGATTGACCTGTGTGCTGTAAAACTCTATCTCTTTAAGCTCCCAATCTTTACATGTAAGTTTCACAATATTATGGTCATCACTCAGGAGTGTATAAATTATCTCTAAGCTTGAGCATATCGGGTGGATGTTACCTGAAACAAATATATAATCTAATATACTCGTTTCATCACCTCTTTTCCAGGTGGCTTGAGCTGAAATGTCTCCCTGTAAGTGCCCATTCAACATGTGTATATTCCTGCTGGTCAGTTCCTTACACCAGGCGTAGCCTCGTCTTTCCGAGCGGGTGGAGGCCACCTTAATCTCAGTGAATGCAGCTTTTGAGCCCTCTACACAGTGTATGGTGGAATCACCACAAAGGATGATTGCTGGATCTGCCCATGTTTCAGAGGCTCTATCCAACAGATCTATTACTGACGATAGAACAAATTTAAAACCCTCGTCCTTTAAGCTCAATTATAAATTGAACGGCAGCAGCCACCTGTGACCACCCAAAACTCCCACCTTCCACTGCAAGTACCAGCAATTGAATGTACAGGTGGGAATGAGCGTTTCTAACACAGTTGATCCGTTACAGTTTTTGACTGCAGTCAACAACTCACGACATTGGCCATCCCTTCAAACCCTTTAAAGCGTGATTCAGATAAACTGTAAACCCATCCAGAATTGGAGGGTTGCTTAGTCAAGTCTCTTGCAAACAGAATACATTGTATGAGTAAAATCTGAGATCACCACTACCAAACAAGTAGGAATGTCCTCTAGTGTTCCAGGATCCCAAAGCGATTTCACAGGTTATCTTAACTAAGCTTGCATCTTCTGTACCAGCTCACTCTCTTGGGGGTGATTAACATGGGGTACAACTGTAAGAAAGAAGTCAGACCTTTGGGTCGATAATCCACCCTGTGTGAAGTCAGCCTGCAGCCTCCTCATGGGCCATCCTCAGCAACAAAACTAGTGCAATAACTCACCAAGCAAATCACGTGTCACAGGTTGATGTATGCAATCTGAAGTGAGAGGTATGAATCCGGAAGTGCCCACCCAGTCCTTCATACTTCCGAGGTCAATCATTTGAATAACCCATGGACATAAATATTCACACAGGGAAATGGTGTATCAGCCATCTGTACTTCCTAAAAAACAATAAAATCCTGCCAACAAAAATTTTGAGCAAAAATACTCCAAACAAAACCTAGGAACCAATGGAGCAGTTTCCACCGGCATCTACACGGATATGCTTGGATCCGTGCTAACAGCAGAGCCGAGCATGCCTCCGATGCTATACCTCCTTGATCTGAAGAGAACCTTTAATGTCAAAGGGCATCTTTTCATTGTGATCAATTACCAGGTGCATGCATGGAGGCATGGATTACAAAAGGATTGGTTTACAGTTCAAATATATTTTGACAGGGCATTACTTTTTTTAACCCCCAAAAAATGATATCACTTCCGACTTCAAAAACCATGGACTATATTGTTCTCCCTTCGAAGTTCTTATTTATAGATTATTGCATTTCATACATGCACAAGGAATATGTATAAAAAGTAGATTTTGGCTTTTATCAGGTGGTAGTTTCTTTCGGATTCAATACATTGCATTACAGCCAGCATGAAAATGCATTCTGGTTGGAATTCAGACACCTTTGCCCGGCAGAGAAGGAATAGAAGGCAAATATATAAAGTCCGCCCTGCCCCACCTAAGCCTGACAAAGTCCGGAAAATCCTGTGGTATGGCAAAATTGGTAGCAAAAGTGTGCTGCCACTTTTACAGCCATTTTTACTGATCCGCAGACCTACAAAATGGCCCCCTCTCATTGAAGCAGCATTAAAGCAGTCACTTTCTTTTTTAGTAGCACAACTACAAGCTCTAATTGCCTTAGAGAGCTTGGAGGCGTCATGATCAAAATATGAAACATGAAAAGGTAAACATTTGACACAGGATCCCTATTATCGTTTGAAAACGATTCCAGGCTTTGTACGAAATTTTTGACTTCAATTAAGCAAAATAATGACCATTGACAGCCAGCAGCTACACAGTAAGGTGTATTTCTCCTGCATAGTACCTTTTCTTTGGTCGCCGGAATTTTCTAGATTTTCCTGATGGCTGATGGACTTTGGCTTAGGCAACTTCTCCAATGGTCTTGCCTGAACACCAGGCACGTCACCAGAAAAGTCAGAAGCCACGAGGGAGTCCCCGCCCTGCTGCATAGGATGATCCTTAGGAGTCCCCTCCATCCTTGTCTGTTGTTCTAGAAGGGAAAATAACTCTGTCAGTGGAGGAAGGACCCTTCAGTAGAACCCCTTAAGAAATGTGTAGGTACCACTTCAAGGTTTAAGATATAAGAATTGCTCATTTCAGATAAAAGCCAAGAACAACGAATTGTGTTGAAATATTGTGTGCATCAATTCTCAATATGCTGGTTAATCGGGACCTCTTCAAGCTTTTCCTCTGAAAATCTGTGCTTTTACTTATTCCTTTCTCTGCCTGTATTGTACATCTGCAGGGCAGATTCTCAAAAAATGTTGGGGCGCAAGTGATGACAACTTCGGTCAAAAAAGCGGCACCATATTCACAAGCCGCATCTAAATCTGCACATGTGTTCCATCTCCTTTGCTCAAAGTAAGAGGGCGTTTCTGCACATTCCAATGCACCGCCCAAATTCCAAATGGGAGGCGCATTGATTTGCACAGAAATCAAACGCAATGCCCTGTGCCTGTTTGGAACTGGTACAGAGGGATGTGCAATGCATGGCAGGGGAAGTCCTGACCCTGTTATGCCATTTTTTAAAGTCCAACAGCCAGAGGCGTTGCTAGGGGGGGCCTGTGGGGGGCTGTAGCCCCTGATCTTTTGGTTGTAGCCCCGGATAGAATCTCTGGAGCTACAGCCAAAAGACTAGCTAGCCCCCAGTCCCGACATTAGCTCAGTCCCTGATCTTTTCCAGACCTAGCAACACCCCTGTTCTAATAGCCAGGTGGTGAAATTTCCCCAAATATACACCTTTGGTAAAATCAAACACTTTCCACAAATATTCTAAGATTGGAGTTTATAACCGTAGATTACACCCTTCCTTGAATATTTGGGGAAAATATTTTAGGGGTCAGGAAAAGAAATTCGCCTCCCTGCCGACATTTTTCAGGCGACATATTCACATGGAACCTAAAAGGGAAATACATGCTTTAGCTTTAATTGGTAAGGGCTAGTCAATGTATAATGCCCTCTGGGTGCCTACAATTCATTACTGCAGGGAGAGCACTGGCAAAATAAATATATGCAAGGAGAGGGGCCAGTGCACCCTTTGCGCTGCTGAAGCAAAACACAAAAGGTGATGGCTGGAAGGTTTAGAATTCATTTGAAACCTCTGGCAATTTCTCTGGGCAACCCGTTGGACCATTGTTCTTCAGCCTGCCAAGCAGAAAGACTATCTGCAGATCAGACGTGATCCCACCCCACAAGGAGCAGTCCAGCACAAACTGCTAGGTCGCATCCCTTCTGCACAAGACCACAAGCATCCCCAGTCATGTTTCGGCCTCATTGGACGTCATCGGTGAAGTCTAGTTTGGGTTTCTAGTCTTCAAAGACTTAAAGAGTGGCCATTTCCTCTCAAGTATCGGCTTCCATTTATTCATATTTGGGCCATTAGCCAGAGGAAGGGTCACCTGTGATTCAAAGCCTGCATTTGGTCCTCAATCTCTAGCTCACTCTTAAGTAAATTGAAGGGCGAAGTGCTGTTGTTTTAAAACTTTTTGAAGATGATTGGACCATGATCTTTGCTTTATAGATCAGACTTCTCTTTCTCGACACCTGATGATGTTTAAAGACAAGGAGGAAAAAGGAAGAGGAGAGGGTGAGGCGGCCAAGGGGGCCTGAGAGAAGGAGAGGAAGAGGAAAGTGAGGACAGGATGTCCTGAGCTTTAGTGGTAAAATGAGAAGCTAGTGCCGTGCAGAACCAGGGAGGGGACAGGAGAGGTGGAGACTGCAGTAGGATTGGCCAGCTCCTTGCAGATTTTAAAGAGTTTGGCTGCGTTTTTAGAGGCCGCTTTGATGCAGGCTTGGATGTGGACTCTCTTCTCGGAGAAGACATGGAGTCTGCATTGCCTTTGGAGCAGGCAGCAGGACAGTTTGTCAGAGGATGCGCCGAAGCCCTCCACTTCCACTGAGCCCCCTTGCACTTGCATTTCAGGGCTGCAAGGTCAAAGTCATACCAAAAGTTGCACTTGGAGGTAGGCTTCAGACGGATTCTCATGGCAGGGGCAAGGATGTCCAGCATGTTGGAGATGCAGGTTAGAGAGGGCTGTGTAAGAGTGTGAGTCAGCCGCAGGAGTAGGAGGAGCAGAGAAAGTAGAGGCAAAGGCGTCTGTGATGCTGGAAATGTATCGGAGGGACAGGGCCTAAGTATCCTTGTCCTTTACTGCTTTTTATTGTGTGTGTTCATGTGTGACTCCTGGCCGTGCAGCTCTCTCTCTTTTGGTTTGGTGAACGTGGGATACCCTTATGGCACCCATGGGTAGGGGTACAACCCTGTGTCCCTAGTGTATGTGACCCACAGAGCAGGGTACGGGCTGGTGGCAGCTCTGTGCTGAAATGCCTGGTGCCCTGAGCGTCCTCCCTTTTGGGATGCCCAGGCCCTGTCATTTGGAATCGGTAGATTCCGGATGGAGACAAAATGGCCCCCATGGCCTCTTGTCTTCCATCACCTGTTACCTTGATCTTCCCGAAGTCCCGGGAAGCCCTGCCTCTGTCCCTTCCCCCTGACTGGCTGTTGGGTGGAAGTTCAGTATATGTTAGTGTGGGGAAGTGCCGACCAGACTGGCTGGAGCCTTCTCAACGACCGTATGTTGTGGGTACGCCTGTGGGTGGGACCTGGGTCAATGGGGTGTGTGACGAATATGCATTCTATGTTGTGGCTGTCTAGTATCTGGTGGTTGACACAATGGTTGAGACAGCCCTGCCCGAAACCGGTATGAATGCAGCTTGGAGTGTTGAATGGCTCGGTACTTGTCCCAATACACATAACTTGTTGTGAGTGTCTGGAGAGAAGTGAATGGCCTGAATGCCCTGTGTGCCTTATTGGCTGCCTGCATGAATGCCCATAGTCGTGATTGGATGCTTGAGTGCGACCCAGCGGAATGAATGGGAGATCAACAGTATATCTGGGGACCTCTCACTGCTAGGAATCGTGTTCGGAAGCTGAAGTCCACTACGACGAGTAACTGGAGTAACTGAAGCTTAACCTTGAGCCCTGCTGGACGAGAAGAATTGCTGTTGCTCACCTTCGCAATCTGAAAGCTGTTGTGCCTCAAGAACTGACCCAGAGAGGACCTGGTAAGGCACCCTCTTCCCGAGCTATGAGGGACCATCATGCACAGCTGATCTTTGCCTAAGCTCCCTGGTAGACAGACCTTCGACAGGCTGCCGACCCGATACAGGGATTGCTGCGGAACTCTAAGGAGAAGCGCCCGGACTGTTGTCCACCACTGTCGATGACCGCTGTCGCTGACTGGAGCCGCTGTGCTCCCGTTGCCTAAGAACTTAATTGATCCAAGGACGCTCTCGTCTGCATCGTCGCTGCTGTATCCTGCTGGAGAAGGCCTGACCGTTGACGCGCCGAGGAGCATCCACCGGTGCGTTTCCCGCCACCCAAAGACCACAGAGACACTGACGACTCAACGCCCTTGCTGGGCCACAGTTCTTCAACTCTTTGCGGTCCAGAACTATCGACACTGAGGTGCCCCGCACGCCTCTTCCTGGCAGGACGTTTACGCTTCCCCGTCAATGAACACCGCTAGGAACGACGCGGCCACTTCACCGTCGTAGCTTGGCTTGTTCTCCGTCTGACGTTCGATGACCCATGACTCCTGCCTGAAAGGGAGGACACTCGAGAAGGGTTGTCGATTTCCCCGACAAGGAACGCTACAACGCCAAGGTACTTTGGGGTTGCCCAGGTGGGGGGGGTCTCCTCACAGAACTGTGTCTAGGTAGCAGGACCTGTATTCTGCCTATTGCTCAAACATCTTGCTTTCCTTCCTCTCTCTACTGCTGGTTTCCTCTTTATTTTGATCTGTGTGTCATTCTGACTGTATGCGCTTTAAGAAGATCTAATAACGTTAGTGGTACCACTTTTAGAATTGTATATATTTACCATTGTTGATTTTTGGAGTACAAAGTGAGTTATCGTGATCGTGTATACGACCTTGAATATTAATTATATAAAGACTGTGTTTTAACCAATACAGTTTGTGCACATTCCTTTGTGGGTGCTTGGGGACTACACTGTACTTAAGAACCAGCTTGCATCACCTCCTGAGAAGCTAGGCCCTGATTGCTCGACCTCTTGCCAATAATAGAGAATCATGGCAGGGGTCTCTGTGCCTCCCCTCTACCATATAGAGAGCAGAAGTGCAGACCCCCCTCTGGTCTTTACAGCGTCCACTGACCCTCGCTTCATGGGCCGATTGACCGATAAGGAAGGTGGCAGTGCTCGGGTAGGCTTTGCAAGTGGTACACACAGTGTCAGATGGGAGGAGAGCAGAAAGTGGTCAGTCTACAAGAAAGGAGTGGTGAGAGGGTTAGAGAGTAGATGAGAGCATCCAAGGTGTGGCCAGCAGAGTGTGTTGGACCAGAGGGAAGGATGGAAAGAGAGAGAGAGAGAGAGAGAGAGAGAGAGAGAGTCGCAAAGGTTGCGGAAGAGCCCAGTGGAGACATTAGAAGAATCCAGCTGGATGTTGAAGTCTCCCAGGAAGAGAAGCTGAGAGGTCAGTCCATTCAGAGAGGAATAGGGTGGTCTGGCCAGGTGGTCAGAAGATGGTGGCCACAATCAGAGAGAAGTCAAGAGAGATAGAGAGCCTGAAGACCACGCATTCAAAGGAGGAGTAGGCCTGCATAGGAATGACAGAGCAAGGACCCACTCCGGAAAGATCAGGGGCACTCCACCATTGGGCCGGTAGATTCTGGGCTCGGAGAGGATCTTGAAGCCCTTCGGGAGGAGAGTGTCAAAACTTGTGACAGAGATGGCCGTGAATCATGTCTCGGTGAGAGCGAGAACATCCAGGTCAAGGCCTTCAAGGAGGCAGCAGATATGAGAGGAGTGTTTGACAGCAGAGCGAGAGTTGAGAGTAGCAACATGGAGCAGGTTGCCACATTTGAAAGACTTCCTGGGTGGAGTACAGGAGGGAGGTACACCCAGCAGAGGATGTAGAGATGCCCTAGAATGGGCAGAGGCAATAGACGCAGGGGGCTGGGGGTCAGAGAGGAGGAGGAGGAGATAGGTACCAGAGAGGCGATGGAGGAAGGAGGTGGCAAAGGACCTAGAGAGGTGTTAGAAGGAGTAACAGGAGAAGAGAGGAAGTTGATAAGATGCAGGAAGCGCCTAACGAAAAGGAGGAGATTGGGATGAGGGCCCTGGACCAAGACGGTCCCATTCAGATAGATAATTATGATGGTTTTGAAGGAGTGGAAGGAGGCCAAGAGGGCCTCCCGCAGGGTGCCGCCAGTAATGGGAGAGGAGGAGATAGGAGAGAGAACAGAGACCAAAGGAAGGGTCCATAGGTCAGGAGACGGAACGACAAAGAGGATGTCGGTGAGAGTCTGTCTGGAGGAAGGACTGATATAGGAATCAGCGACAGGGAGTTCTAGGTTGGAGAGGGATAGGATAGTCGCTAGAGTAGCAGTTAGAGAAGACGGGAGAAGAAGCTTATTGGGTTTTATGGGAATCTTTTATTGACTTATATGATAATAGTTCATTGCCTATATGATCAGCTAGTGTAGGTGAATAAATATTTGTATTAGTGTTTGTCTTGTCTACTGTTGTTAGGGAGTAGATGATTATTTGTCTAGTTTTGGGTGTATTGTTTTTTGTTAAGTCTTGTTTGTGTCAAGATGTTGGTAATTTTGGATAATTTTATTGTATAGGACTTATTATTATTAGTAAATGTTTTATGACTCCATTGTATATACGTTTTTTGAATTTTTTATGCGTATTTCTTTATTTGATTAATTGGGGTATGACGATTTTAATAGATGTATGTGTGTAGCTATGCTATATTTCATGTTGATTTTTGTTGTATTTTATCTTGTATGTACTTGTTTGAATAAGATAAATAAAGTTAATTTAAAAAAAGAAGACGGGAGAAATGGAGAACACGATAGGAGGTGCGAGGAGGAAAGTTGGAGGAGGTGGGAGAGAGAGAGAGAGAGAGAGAGAGAAAAGGGGCACAGCACAGTACTGTGCGCCGCAGGATGCACAGGAGGAGTGTGTGGGCGGTCACACAAGGGAACACAACAGTAGGAAATTACTAGAAGCAAGGCAAGGCACAAACAAGGGGGAGCGTGGCACAGTAACAGCAATAACCATAGTGGACTGGGGACCTGAGAGTGGGAGAGAGCCTGGTGGATACAGTAAAACAGTAGCAACAATGTCATGCACTAAAAATGGCATATTGTTTACATGCAATTGTATATAAAATAGTGATGCTTAGGTAACAAAAAGTGGGCTGTATTTTGTGCACATTATTAGCTTTTGTGGGCTTTACAAATGACAAATTCAACTGTTACTGTGGATGTAGGTAACTGTAGTGTGGCAGAAAATAAATCATTTACTTCTGCCAATTAAATGGGTTCATCCCATGGAGGTAGGGTCACATATTTGTAAACCCCAGAGACATCAAGAACGAACCCTCACACCGTGCCTTCAGAAAGCGCTGGAAAGCCTGGCGCTTTGACAAGTACGACTAACTTTGAGAACTTTGACGCTGTCTTTTTACCACTGTTTTTGTTCAAGCGCCGTGATCAGGCCTACAGATAAAGGGTGTATCGGCCACTTTTGCTGCTTAAAAATTGGCAAATACTCCCCAAAAATTTTAATACGGAGTACAAATACTCCCAACAAGAAATAGGAAAAAGACATGTAGAATCCTGCGCCCCTCCTTTCACCATCAAAGCTCCATGAATATGTTTGGACCAGTCATGCACAAAGTACCACAGGAAGAAACTACTATATTTTAATTGCCTGATTGTAAGAAGCAAACCTGTATCTTTTAATATGTATTAATAACTAGGTTCAAAGAAATAAATATTAAAAAACATTTTAGTTTTTCACTTAAAACATATTTTTACCTGCTTCTCATTGGGAATTGGACCTACAGTTTTACACCCTAAAAAATCCTTTTGCTCCCAACTTTAAAAAATAGGGAGTAAAATACTCTGTCTTCCAAATCTTATTTGGACCACTGGCTGTGATACCTCCGGGTCTGGGTGCTACATAAATGTAATAAATAAATAAAATAAAAAATATTGGTGAAAGCTGCATGCATATGTTTGAAATCAAGTAGGGCCGTCCATGCCTTTCATTCCGAAGCAGTCAATAAAAGGAGTACCATTTAGTTAAGTAATAGAAGCATCTGTTATTTGCAATGTTGTTAAGCTCCTGTCACCAGGGTTGGACTGGCCGCATCGGCCGATCGGCCACTGGCCGGTGTACTTTGAGAACTGGGGGCCGGTTTTTCGTGAAGCACCCCCTGGGCCGTTTTCTTTTTTAAATTTACTGTTTTTTTTTTTAATTTACTGTTTGTTGCACGGCACTGGCTAGCAGTGGCAGACAGGTGCCATGGGCGCTGCGCTGCTTGCGTGAGTGTGCCAGCGCTGCCGGGCCCGGGCCGTGTTTTTTTTTTTACATTAACTTTGCATCGACTCAGCAGGGCCGGCCAGGCTGGCTGCTGCTGCCTCGCTCGCACTCGCACTTCAGGCGCAGGAAACTGACACACCGACTGCAGCAGGGGGGGGGGGGGCGGGCAGGGGTCAGGCTGGCTGTCACGCATCATCAAAGCAAGGTAACAACACACGTTGTTGTTACCTTGCTTTGATGATTTGATAAAGCAGGAGGAAGGAAGCAGCACATTAATTAGCAAATTTGCATGATGCCATCGTGCATTATAATTTATGCATCATGCAGATGCACCGTGCAGCCATGGGTGGCATGGGCGTAGTGGTGCTCACTGTCACACTAGTGCTCACTCCCTCGCCTTGTGGGCCTGGGGGGGCCGCCCCCCGGCTCGCCGTCGTCGCTCTGCTAATGAAATTAGCAGGCCTGCGCCGCCTGCGGCCTCCTCCTGCCGCCAGGGCTGGGCCGGGGGCTGGACTTGGGCCGCCCAGGCCCCCAGGGGGCACAGCACACAGTCTGGCGCCGGCCTCCTCCACGCCCGCCCGGGCCCAACAAGTTGCTTTCAACTTTTCAGGAAGGTGTTGCCCTTTGTGCAAAGTTGAAACAACTGTTGTGCCTGGGCGGGGCTGGGCCGGGGACTCTGGAATATGGATGTGGCTCAGGCTGCGGCGCTGTCCCAGACTCTGTGTCGCCGGGCGGCGGGCCGCGGCAACTACCTAGAGAATAAATGGGCGTTCGCGGGCCTCTCTCTCCACCATGATCAGATCATCCCCCAGAGACGACTCGAGTACGAGAGAGAGACAGAGACAGCAGCGACCGCAGACGAAGTTCAGCAGGAGGAGCCTCCACCGTCCGAGCCAGGCTGCTCAGGTAAGAGATGCATGCACGGTGCACGTGCACCACTATTCGTTCCTTTCACGTCTGTATAGCAAGGGCCAGTGACTCATGGTGATATGCACTTCCCCTCGTTATCATGGATTGCTGCTGGCCGCGCCGTGATGCCGATGCCGTCACTGTTAGGCGCAAGGGGCGGCCAGCAGCACATCATCTGAAAATGAGCACCACGCCACTTGTGAATGAGGCGTACTGAGCATTTCTCTGGATCTGGCATCCATACACGGCCCGCTCTCATCCATTGTGTACCCCACGGTCCCCACCCCACCACCTTCGTCACCCATCCCATCCGCGATGCTCTCTGTTGCACAAGCCAAGAGGATTTGTGAATGGTGCAGAGTGTCCACAGCTTCTGGGCTCTCTGGCAGGTGCTTTCGTCTTGGAATACAAGCTAGACATCAAACAAATGGGGATTGGGCGAGAGGCGGGTAGTAGATGGGCGTTGACCTATTGGCATGCATGGATGGGGGGTAGAAGGGAAACTAAGAGGTGTGCATAGGGGGAGATGTCTGGGGGAGTTAGGCAGAGTGGGAGGGAAGAGAGGAAAATGATGGTGGAAACAAGGTCAAAGGGGCTGGGAAATAAAGGATGGATGGGAAGGAGAGCTGGGGAGTTGGAGAGTGTGCATACACAGTGGTGCCTCTAAAGGTGGGGGAGGGCAGTGGATGCCTTTCCTAACCCCTGCGCCCCTTATCTGCCCCCCCATGCAGTGAGCAGCAGGCGTGCCGGCACTGGGCAGGCATGTGGAGCACACACACACTGTGCCAAGCTTCAGATTGTCATGAGTTCCTTTCTTGCCCAGTCC
This sequence comes from Ambystoma mexicanum, assembly GCF_040938575.1. Classification (NCBI taxonomy): domain Eukaryota; kingdom Metazoa; phylum Chordata; class Amphibia; order Caudata; family Ambystomatidae; genus Ambystoma; species Ambystoma mexicanum. Next base: position 1,437,517,998 of record NC_090935.1, read on the forward strand.
AGTCAGCTGAAACGGGTACACAATGAAATGAATGTGGGCTATAGTTTGATATTGCCCCCACGATGCTCCCTGCCAGAAGCCTTCCACTTGTCAGGTCTGCTCTGGCTTTCTTTCAGTAGCTGGTGTGCTATATTCTCAAGGCTGCAGCTAGACATTATTAGAGGTGCTCTGCTCTACATAGGACTGACAGACTGAGTGGCACAGGGATTATCCAGGGGCAACGTGATTGTTTAATGTTTCTTTGCCCTAACATTTTGTGTATTCAAAAATACTCCAAATATTGATCTTACTGTGGCCTACATTTTCTCAGATAAAAGAGTTGCTTGTACATGACATCTAGCTCATCATGCCTGATTCTTCTAGGCTGAGAGCGCTGTAACACAGTACGTGTGTTATCCCCATGTAATGGTACACAATGCATCGACCCCAGCGGGACGCAGCGGACTGGGGCTCTGAGTCTGACCCCTGCCCGCCCCTTTACAGCCGGGGCGGGGAGGTGTAGTAGGGCCCCTGGAGGCTGGAGCCCAGTTTGAGCTTAGTAGCTAGCTTAGCTAACTCTCTTCTTGGTGGCGGCCGCCGGCCGGCGCCGCGGGTGCTGGCGGGTGCTGGCGGCGGGCCACTGCCCACTGCTGGCTCGACTCGAGTCAAAGAAGTGGGGCATATTTGTCTCGGACTCACTCGGGCACGCCACGCACCGGAACAGCCCACTGCCCACAATGTGTCCCTTTTGTGGCACTGGGAGTTTTCTGTTAAAATGTGATCATGCAAATTGTGCAATTTAAGAGGAACAGGGTGTGCCGTGGGGCTGGGGGCTTGAGCTGGAACGGTTCCTTAACTTCCTTTTGTGGCACTGTTTGAATAGTGCCCAAGGCGGAGTTTTCTGTTAAAATGTGATGCAATGTGCAATTTTAAGGAACAGGGTGTGCGTGCGGGGCTGGGGGCTTGAGCTGGAAACGGCAATGTGTATGTGTTCCTTTGTCTATGTAGCAATAGCAAGCATTGAACTCGCTGAGCCTTTTTAATTGTATTTGGTAATGTATATGCTGTTGCCTATCTCCAAATGCACCACAGTATCTATCCCTATCTAAATGATATGTGGAAGTGTACTTTTTCATGAGCGTTGTCAACTTTTTATATAACTGGCCATTAGTGTACTATTTTAACAAATACAGTTGATTAACTTCTGTACATCTCGCTTTTTACTGTGGAGAACGGCATAGGCGCATTTAAAATTCACTTTGCTGGAATTTGCATTCTAATTGCGCATACGTTATCGGGCTCCCGCGCTCCTTTGCCTTTTTCTAAGTGTATAGCTGGCTGGTTTGCCTAATGTTTAGCAGTGGTCCATTGCAAACTCTATAATCTGAACACCTGGGTTGGGTGCCAACTTCACTATCATCAGTGTTAACAGGTGCTTTCCTTTCACCATTTTGAAGCGGACATTATGGTAGTTTTAGCTTTTGTGTGGGCAGCGATAGGTATTCGACAGGTAGGAGGGGTCAAACTTACTTGTGTGCTGGCATCTAACTTCTTTACACAGTCTAATGAGACTATTTTGGTTCAGCTTCAATGTTACAAGCAGTTAACTCTCTCATTTAAGTCTGAAAGCGCCCACAGAAAGACTGCCGTGTGAATGAGCTGTGTCCTGTCCCCCACCACCCTTCCAATCACTCCCTTGACATGTTAGTACTAACACCCCATCACGATTTCAACTGCCTAAAAATGTATGCATTCAAATGCAGTTTCCAACAATGAAATGCTTTGCGTTACTAATTGCAGGCCTTTGTTAACTGTGCAGCTGCAGGCGTTGTCTGTGTCTTGTTCTGCCAACGCTGTGTAGATCACCCAGGACAAATCAACTTAACCCAAAATTTAGGGGGCGACTAAACCCCAATCTGCACAATGGTCGTTGCACCACTCAAGCATGTTGTGGCTTTGCTGCATGTCCACCACATACATGCCAACATGTAGGACCCATTCAATTTATGAGATGGTAGTCCATTCCTGTTTTTATCTTTGCCTTCTGTTCCTTGTAGTCTTGGAGTCATAAGGGGCAATCCTAGACTACAAGTCCCAGAACGCTAAGAAACAAGCAGCACCTGACCTGACTACCATCTTCTGAATGGAATGGGGCATGCTGACATGTATGACCATACCCTGCTGTCTCCCCGACCATGCTCCACTGCGCCGGGTTCCCTTTGTAGGGCTGAAAGGGAGAAAGATGCCTTGGTGGTTTGTTCCAGAAACAGGGCCTTTACTGACAGTGTTTTACTGACGTGATGTTGTTGTTTTCAGGCTGGCTTTGACATCCAGCTAACAACATCAGCCTACCATCAGGTGCTCAAGGCCCTGGGATTGGCTGGCAGCTTGTCATGGACGTGATTTACTAGAGACTGCACGTTGGGATCTTAGAAACTACCCTCAACAGTCAGGCGCCATTGCCTTGTGTCATGCATGCACTTGTATTTGCTGAGGCCCTTGTCACACAAGCACTACTGTGGGCAGAGCCTGAAAAGTAGATGCATTGCACACAGTCTTGAAATGCGGCCAAATTTGCACCAGACCTGCAGATGCTCATTTTACTATAGCCGATATGATAGCTTAGTGGGTTGAGCGCTCGCTGCTGTGATGTGTGTGTGATCTGCAGGTTCGAATCCCAGCAAGGTCATCTCAGCCTTTCATCCTGAGGGCGATAAATGAATACCAAGACAGGTTGGGTGATATTGTATGCATATTTATTCTATAAAAAAGAGCTTAAGCGTAAGTGCTATACAATAACATTATCATTTGGCCTTGGACGTCTGCTTGTATTCACAGTAATTTGACAATATGGATCTATAGACACAGATATTAATGATACATATGGTGATCCTTTCTTGTATTAAATGTATATCACATTAGTGAAATCATAACCATATTTTTCATAGTGTACTTAGGAACAATGCTATTTCATGGCCATTTCCTGTTTTGTCAAGGGGTGAAAGGTAGTGTTTCATTAATGGCACTGATTCTGTAGAAACATCTGTGTTTGCGCAGTGAGAACCGTGGTAGGCAATGCATTCCTTTCTATAGCATTGCGCTTTGCTGGGCACAGATTCCTCAGTCAGTGTTCACTCTGTATCAAGTCTCACTCACACACATTGTTTTTTACAAGCCCTTGTAGTTGATGTCTAGTTTAGAGCTTATATTCAAATGACCTTTACCTGTTTACTGCAATCCCAGTTCCCTGCAATAGCACATTACTATCTGGAAATGCTTTAGCAATTTGCATCCTCCAAATGAAACAAGGAATACATCAACACATCACAAATCATCCTCTATTGTTTTTTAGCTCAATTTGCATATAGCCTTTATGGACCTGGATGCTCTACTCCTTTTTTTGTGACAGACTACGTTTAGCCCCTAGCTATTGGGGGATGCTTGCTTCGGTGCCCATCATATCTTTGTTACAAGCCCTGCACTGTATTTATATGCTATATACTGGGTTTATTGGGTTTTCGTCATCTTTACCTTGTTTCTTTTTGCAGGCAGGTCACTGTTCAAGTATCCACTCGAGTCAGGCCTTAGCGCGGAGCTACCAACAGCCAGCCAGGCAAGCTCATCCCTGTGGGTAAGTAACCACTAGTGACTGTACATATTCAATGCAGTGCAATGTAAGGTGGTCCTGTATAGCACACTCAAACTACTTTGGCAGCCTTTATTGTGCACACCTGTTGTCTCCCCACAGATGCACGGCCACCCTAGGCTCCAGTCCAGCATATAAGCAGAACAGTGACCAGGCAGAACTCCTAGCCTATTCCTCCTCTTTCAATCTGGCCACGTTTTGTTATTGTGAATTTGCATCCAGGCCTAATGTATGCTAGGGCGAAAGGAAAACCTGGATTATACCACTCTCAAACACTGGGGTGGAGGGTAGGATGATTACACAAATGTGTGCATTTGTGTGCATGCAGCAGGCATTCACTTGCTATATGTATGTTGCTGCATGCACCCTTGGTGTTTTTCATAAGTTAATTACAATGCAGCTTTCCTTTTTGGGTACTATTTTTTTCTGAGACGTCATGCCATAATACAACGTCCAGGCCACTGCTTGCTCGCCTGTAGAAATAAGATGCATGCATCCAGTTCATTTACCATGCCATGGGACTGGATTACTGTTAGACTCAGCATTTTATAGACCCAGCTGGATATTGTTCTCTTTTTTGGGAGGGAGGTTATGGTGAGGCTGGGGACAGTCGCATCTGAAAATGCTGACAAGCACTTGTTTCCTCTTACTGAAATTATATTTTGGATGTTGGCACTGGCAGCCAGGTTACTTAGACCTACTGTGATAAAGGTAGGAATCCGATGCACAATTAAGCTAATTTTATTTTTTAGGGGAGAAATGGATTCAAAAAAAAGAAAGGGAGGAGCAGAAAAACTAAGAGAAAAGAAGAAAAGGCGAATTGAAGAGGAAATCCGGCAAAACAAAAAAATTGAAGATCTGTTTACAGGTCAGACCATCAAAATGTCAAGTGGTGTTGCTGGGAGAAAAGTGGATGAGGGTGACCAGCCATCTTCTTCAGGTATAAGTGTTAAACCTGGTTCTTCACTGGACCCATCAACAAGAGATCAAGATGTGAGAAAACTAGAAGCCAGAGTCTCTGCAGTTATTGGAGACATCTCAACAGAGGCAGATGCTTCAGCAACTACAATGTCAGCAATCATTGAATGTGCCCCCCAAGAGGAAGTGTCGGAATCAAGTCTGCCAGAAATAATTGAGACTGTACATCTCGAGGAAGAGGCAGTCGGTGGTGGTACCAGTCTGCCACAAACAATTGAAGATTCCCCCAAGGAAGAAGTGTTGGAATCAAGTCTTCCAGAAATAATTGAGGCTGTTCATCTCGAGGAAGAGGCAGTCGGTGGTGGTACCAGTCTGCCACAAACAATTGAAGATTCCCCCAAGGAAGAAGTGTTGGAATCAAGTCTTCCAGAAATAAATGAGGCTGTCCATCTCGAGGAAGAGGCAGTCGGTGGTGGTACCAGTCTGCCACAAACAATTGAAGATTCCCCCAAGGAAGAAGTGTTGGAATCAAGTCTTCCAGAAATAATTGAGGCTGTCCATCTCGAGGAAGAGGCAGCCAGTGGTGGCACCAGTCTGCCACGAACAATTGAAGATTCCCCCAAGGAGGAAGTGTCAGAATCAAGTCTGCCAGAAATAATTGGAGACAACATCATCTCCCCAGAGGAAGTGGCAGGTACTAGTCATTCGGAAGAATCTTTATCTGCTTTACAACATACTGAAGACTCAGGGAACGGGGGTGTGAAGCACAGAGCACGGAAAGATGATCTACAGGTGGCAGACTACTTGTTTCAACGTCCAAAACCAGATCAACTTTCCTATTTCTTTCAGCACCATCCAATTCAACCTCCCAAACATAGACACATCAAAGCCAGCTTAGCCTTTTGGAGGAAAGATGGGGCAAAACGGTATTGGTTAAGTTACTCTGAAATACAAAAGGCCCTTTTTTGCACAGTTTGTTTAGCGTTTACTAAACGTGGAGAGAGGGGTCTTTTCATCAACGGGATGAAAAACTGGAGGCGTATTTACCAGCGCATTGCAGAACATGAGGCAGGCCAAGGTCACCGGAGGTGCACAGATTCATATATGTTAAACTTTTCAGGGGTTGACATAGGCGGTTTACTCTTTCACCGACAGAAATTAGCTCGAAGTGAGCAAATCAGAAAAAGGAGAGACATATTGGAGCGCGTTATTGATGTTGTAAAAGTCATTGGGAAAAGGGGGCTCAGTTTTCGTGGGAAATCAGAGTCCATGTCCGAGCTGGATAATGAAGAGCTGGATCATGGCAACTTCCTTGAAATCCTTCTGCTCCTAAGTAAATATGACAGACCTCTAAAGGAACATATTGAGGTCATTCAAACCAAATCCAAAAAGAAAACTGGGCAAGGCCGGGGTGCTTCTGTGACCTTCATGTCAAAGACTACAGTTGGGTATGTGATTGAAGCCATTTCCAAACTGATCAAAATGGTAATCTGTCAAGAAATAAAGGAAGCAGAGATATTTTCCATTCAGATAGACTCAACCCAAGATGTGAGTGTTACTGATCAGTGCTCTATAATTATTAGATATGTTACTGACACTGTACATGAACGCCTACTAGCAGTAACCAACTGCACTTTGTCTACTGGAAAGGGGCTGTTTGAGTTGGTGCAGAGTGTTATTAAAGATAATGGTCTGGACCTACGCAAGTGCATTGGGAATTCAACCGATGGTGCATCCAATATGCAGGGGCAGTACAATGGTCTCACATCCTGGCTCAGTAAGGAATCCCCTGGTCAAATACATGTCTGGTGCTATGCACATGTATTAAATCTTGTACTTGTAGAGGGGACACAAGTATCAAATGAATCCATGGCTTTGTTTGGCCTGTTAAACTCCTGTGCCGTTTTTTTCAGGGAGTCCTACAAAAGGATGGATGTGTGGCGTGAGCTGTCTGTGGAAGGCCGCACAATCCAAATAATAGGAGAAACAAGGTGGTGGGCAAAGGATGCAGCACTACGGAAAGTTTTTGGCTCCTTTAATAACCCAAACAAAGCAATGTTCATTGATGTGGTTGTTGCACTCAATAATATTGGCTCAAATACAGATAAATTCAATGCAAACGTCCGTTACCAAGCTTTAAACTTTTCTGAATCTCTGTGCAAATTCCAAACAGTGCTCACAGCTCAGTTATATCTCAGAGTATTTAATTCGACAACTCCATTATCTAAGTACCTCCAGACAAGTGGAATGGACATCCTACAGGCACAAAGAATGGTCTTGGACACTACAAAAGCGCTTGCTGCACAGTCAAGAAATTTTGATTCTGTGTATTCTGCAGCTGAAAAATTTGCAGAATGGGCCAACGTGGGCTTGGAAGAGAGAGGCTATGATAAAAGAGTAGAAACTGCACTTCCAGAGGGGAGAGTGGCCCACAAAAAGAGGATGCCTGGAATGAATGCAAGGGATGAGCCAATCACCTTGGCTAAAGACCGGTTTAGAGTTACTGTACATAATGCCATTATGGACAACATTCTTCAAAGCCTAACTAGTCGTTTTAAAACCCACTCATCACTTGCCGCAGATATAGCATGCCTGGATCCCAAAAATTTCAATGAAAGTCTACCCGACAATGCTCTTACAAATATGTGCTCCTTGCTTGAAAGACTGGATGACTCCATAACGCTACAGGGGTTAAGGGAAGAACTCTTAGACTTTGCAAGCAAGTGGACTAAACTGAGGAGGACACTACCAGAAGAGTATGCCTTTGAAGCCCTACACAGTGAAGATCTAGCACTACAAGATTTTGGAGAGCTACCTTTAGTACAGAAATGCAATACATGCCGTAACTGTGCAATATGTTGCTATGCAATTCTAAAAAGGTATGAACTTTTTAGTAGTGCTTACCGGCAATTGTATTTGGCATACAAGTTCATCTTGACCTTATCTTGCACACAGGTAGCATGTGAAAGAAGTTTTTCAAAATTGAAGAATATTAAAACCCGCCTAAGAAACCACCTCTGCCAGGACAACCTCGAAGCCTTTATGCTCATGTCAGTGGAGCGTAATGTGCTTGTCCAATTGCAAAATCCGGACATAATCGACCTGGTTGCACATAAAAGTGCATTGTTGCAGGAACTCTTGATTGAGTGATTTCCAGGATTTTCATGAAGCTGGAAGCAGGATTTCCAGGAGCTGTGTACCCTGTCACAGAACTGTATGCAACGTTATGTTATTTTATGAGTTGTGTTGTTATTGTGTCATCATTTGGCTGTGTACTGCTTATTAAATGCAACTCTATTTTCATTACTGGTGTCAACGAGTAGACATGCTTTGAGTCTGGTTCTGCAAAATAAGTATTTTACTAAGTGATGATGTTTTTATTTTTTAAAAAGAACAAAAGGAATGTTATAAAATAATAATAATAATAATTTAGCATTTATATAGAGCTACGAACCCTCAGGTATCTGAGCACCGCTTATTAATACCCACGGTGTGTGGTGCTCATTTATCGACCTCGGAAGGATGAAAGGCTGAGTTTGATCCTGCCGGGATTTGAACCTGCATCAGCAGGCTCTGCACAAATGTCAAAGCAAGTGCTCTAATTCTAATTGTTTTTTTTATAGTGCTTTACTCGCTGTGCTATCGGACCGGTTATCACTTTCCCAGGCGTTTTACATAAAACATAACATGCAACAGACACATGAACCCTCCATAAGTAGCATTTTCTGTTAAGTTGTGAATTGACGCGATTCACGGATGATGGTTTGAGGGCCACTTTTTTTAGGTGAGGGGTGGGCCACTTTTCTGAGGCGAGGGGTGGGCCACTTTTCTGAGGCGAGGGGTGGGCCACTTTTTTTTGTGTGTCCGGGCCTATTTCTAGTCCCAGTCCGACCCTGCCTGTCACCTTGGGCCCAGAGGATAGCTCAGGGCCCACGCAAGAGCAACACAGGTTTGAATCCTGGTCCAGCACTCAGAGACTGGTCTCCGGTATTAAGGGCTTTATAAAATATTAATTAAATATATATTTTCTCTGTGATCTAGTGAATTTTACCTACTGCTCAAGGTAGCCATTACAATATTATAGTGGTGCATTTGGAAACAAGAGTGGGTGCCAATGAGATGGCTTTTAGTGCTCTCAATTTGGCTACACATCGGGATATCCAGAATCCCCTAACAAATTAAGGTTTATTCCACACATGTTCCAGCCCACGAAGCCCCGCCAGCCTACAGTCCTCGCCCATGCCATGCTGGCCCATAAAAGTCAGCCATTGTGCTTTTCTTTTACACGAGGGCAAACTTAAATTCAGGGAGTTACATTTCAAACGCTCCCGTGCATTTTCATCCAGGGAGATAGACTTCAATGTTGCAGAGTCCCGAGTGCATCCGGGATCCCCGTGCACAGACACACATGGAACGCGTGTTTCAGTTCAGGCTCCACGGTCGCTCTGCCAATGCCGGGAACGCCCCCTTTATTTAAAGCCACACGAGTCGGAGTTGCATCACTCCGCCGCGCAGACAAACACGGAACGCGTGTATTCAGTTCGGGCTCCACGGTCGCTCTGTCGTGGCCGGGAACACCCTCTTTATTTAAAGCCACACGCAGCACAGTTGCATCACTCCGCCATGGGTGCACGCCTTTAAAGGGGCAGGCACCACAGGCAAGAGTAGCACAAGAGAACAAGCGGGCATCAGAGAAAAGGAGGCAGCAGCAGAGCAAATATGTCCTGGCAGTGAAGGGGTTGCGTCTGACTGCTGCAGTAGCAACAGTGGTAGAAGTGTACCAAATAAAGTAGTGGAACTGTCGTCTTGACAGGGGAGAGGGTAGGTGGAAGCATAGTTCAACATGTGGCAAGGTGTTGCAGCCAGGGCGCTGCAACAGTCTAAGTGACTAATTAAGGCTCCAATTACACTTTCACAGGGACATGAACGGACAAATCCCCTCTATAGAATGGAGAACATGGTCTTTAAAAGTAGAGTAATGGTAAACAGAAAAGAAATGTAAGTAGTGGAACACTACTCCCGACCGTTCCCGCTCACTTCCATCACTGAGTAACAGAGACACAGTTACAAAGTGATGGATGTAGCGGCAGACAGACTAGTTAATGACCCTGTCGGTCTGAAAAAAAGTGTTGGTATTTCCATATACCAGCACTTTTTCAGGACGGCATTGTACAAGTTTCCCAGTGGGGGTTTACTGAATTACCTCCAGCCAAGAGCTGGAGGTAAATCAGGCCCCCATCGGCAAAAACAGCCGGTATTACTGGTGCCGGTAATCCCGGCAATCCCTCTCCATGATGGAGTCCTATGGGACTCTATGGAATGATGAAGGTCCACTGTTCCCAGCACTTGTAATATCCCAGTAATACCGGGATCGCAGGCACCAGGTTAAGGGTAGGTCCATTTGTCGGTATCCGCGCGGATTTACCACCAAGATACCAACAAACTCAGGATGACCCTGTTCCAAGACAGAGGCAGTAAACGAGAAATAATTGTAAAGCAGCATGGAAAGATATTGTAAGGAACCAAAAGATACAGTCAGCAATAATGTGAAGGAAAAAACAGAAGTGTGGCATATTTATTTTTGGGGGTGTTCCCACTTTGTAAATAGGAGCAACTTGCATGATCTTCTGGGGACTATGGGCTGCGTGTTCTAACAGCGCATTCCTCAATATTATGTCCCTGTATAGTTCTATCTGCGCTCCTTATATTCTTCTACTGACCGCTTCTTTTTTTGTCTGTCCATGATTAGAAGACATTTATGAGATTTTGCCTTCAGAGTTGCTGGGCCATAGGAGTAACTCCAGGTTGCAATAAAATGGCTGACACCGAGGAGCTATGTTCAGCTTTTTCTTCATAAGTCTCAATTCCAACCACTCACTGCAGAACATGAAGGGGAATCACACACGCCTGCCTCCAGCTCCCCCACCTAGTGAAAGGAGAGGCAGCCATCCACCCCCAGGCTTCTCAGGAGGATATTGCCATTCTCTGCCATCAAATGTGTCTCTTGCAGCATGGCAATTTGGATGTGTCTAAACTGTAGGAAGCCTGTGTCTCTCATACTTACCACATTTCATGTTTGGGCTAAAACCCCCTGCACCTTTGCACGTATATCCTGAAATGCCATTTCTACATTGTCAACACTCCCATGTCTCCCTCATCCGCTATTGAAAAAACAAGCATTGGCAATGCCAACAGCTTGGGCTTTTGTGTAGGTATTGGAAAGACACTGGCCAGGCACTGCAATAGCGGTATTAACTGGCTATTGATGGTAACCGCTGGAACCACTAGAAACATTGTACACTTCATTCATTGCAATACAAAGTTTGTGATTTAGGGCATTAAATGCTTACGTGCCAAAACATGCATAGAGAGCACAATACGACCCCTCAAGAATAGAATTATGGAACATCTGAGAGCCATCAAGAACAATGACTTCAAATACCCTTTGACATATCATTTTTTGACGGAACACAGCCAGGAAAATGCTGACCACATAAAATTCTATGGAATGGACAAAATATGCATGCCACCTAGAGGAGGCAATAAAGAACTGCTACTCAGACAAAGAGTAGCGCATTAGATAAATATTATGGACACATGCAATTCAGGGCTGAATTGCGATTCACAAATGAGCCATTAACTCTTATTGGCAAAGTCACACAGACATAGAACAAATGCACCTATGTAACTATCCAGCATAGCACCCAAGGAGGTTACCATGTCAATCTAAAAATGAAATCTGTCATATTCTGTTTAGTTTTAATGGGTCTACACAATATGTAGCCCAAATGTATGTTATGTTATGTTATTTGGCATTTATATAGCACTCTGTACATCATTGGTATGACCTCAAAGCGCTGGTAGGTTGAACGCCCTCGGGGACCGTAGTCCAGGTCAGTTGAGAGAGTAAGGTGTCATAGGGTGCTTGGGTGCACCAGTGATGTGTGCAGCTGATGCAATTGCCTGATGGTAGCTGCATCATAGCAATAGGTGTGGTGATATTGTTATCAGTTGGATGTGTGCAGTCTGGAGGGTGGACATCAAGACTGGGTTCTGGCTACGTTAGGCCTGTGTGGACGCTTAGGTGTGCAGCTATGATATGATATGAGTGGTTATTTATAACCCGCTCAATACCCAGAGGTTTCTAAGCGCGGACCCGGGGATCGAACCTGTGTTGCTCCGTGTCGTCTTGCTTCCAAGGCGAGCACGTTGCCGCTGAGCTATCCTCCCGAGCTAGGCCGGTTTGTCATGGGATGTAGCTGCGTTTGATTAGAATGAGGAGGTGTTCATGGGGTAATGTTTGTATGTGAGCAGCTAGGCCGAAATTGATTGAGGGGTGTATCTGCGCTCTAAGTGTGTGTTGGTGTAGAGTAGAGTGTAAGCATAGTGACATGGGAGGTGAGTGTTTGGGTGGAGTTATAATCTAAGGAGTTCGATATTCCGGATTTCAAGTGTGTGTTAGCTTAATAGTGACTTAATAAGCGTAATCGGTGGCGTCATTGCTCCGGATCTCATTGAGTATTTGTCATTGGGTTGCAAGGCTCAGTCATCTCAGATGGTTGTGGTCGGAATTACTGAAAGAGACACATTTTTAGTGCTTTGCAGGTCATATAGTCTTGGGTGTGTCGAATATGTGGGGGGAGTGAGTTCCGCAGAGTTGGGGCCAAGGTTGAAAAGGTGGATCTGCCAGTCCTGACAGAGTTAGGGGTTGGAATTTCTAGAAGGAGGGCAGTGCTTGACTTTAGGGTGCGCAATGGGAGGTAGGGTTTCATCTTTCCTTGTAGGTACATTGGGCCGATCTTGTGCACTGCACAGTGGGTGATGCATAGAGTCTTGAAGGAGGCCCTTCGTCCGACAGGCAGCCAGTGGAGGGTTCGGAGAGCTGGCTAGATGTGGTCTCTGTGACCCAGGGCGAGGAGCAGTTTTGCGGCAGCGTTTTGGGCTCTTTGGAGTTTGTTGAGTTGGTATGCAGGAGTTCCTAGGTATAGGGAGTGGCATAGTCCAGTCTCGACATCACACTAGACATAACTGCGGCAAGTCTGTTCGGGTAGGAGAGGTAGGGAAAAATGCGTCTGAGAAGTTTGAGGTGGTAGTGAAACATTTTGACACATTGTTGATCTGACGGCAGAGGGTTAGGCCTGAGTCCATAGTGCAGCCTAGGTTTTTCATTATATCGTAGGGGGGGTGGGTGAGGGCTGGGGGCCATGGGAGCGGATGTGACAGAAGGGCAGTATTGCCGCACAGCATGATTTCAGTTTTATCCATGTTCAAAAGGAGGTGGTTTATTGTCACCCAACAGTCAATATCACAAAGACAAGCTTCAAGGTCGGGATGGGGGTTGGTGCCTGACTTGGGAATTCTTAGGATAATGTGCGTGTCGTCAGTGTAGTTTTAACAGGAGATGTTGTGTGTGCGGATGATTCCTGGTAGAGTGGTCATATAGAGGTTGAACAGGAGAGCAGATAGGCATGCGCCTTGGGGTAGTCAGGTGTTCACTGAGCAAGAAGTTGAGACAAACAGTGATAGGAGGGTTATTTGTTTCCTGTTGCTGAGGAAGGAGGCCATCCATTTGAGAGCAGTGCCACAGATTCCTACGGAGGGAAGGTGGTCAATGTATCGCTAACACAGAAATGTGTAAGTAGTAACGGTTCGACACAATTATCATGGGCGTTTAACTGACATTAATTTCCCTAACAACTACCTTTAATGAGTGCAACATATATCTTTAACAATTGCTAGGTTGTGCTTCAGTTAAAATCACATTTAAAGACAAGCTCAATGTACTCATTTACGTTGCTATCATGCCCATGATAAGATGGCTGACATTTGGGGGTAACGTGATGACGCAATCGCGTGCAAAAACGCAGTGATGTCAGCGCGTGTCCATGTTAATAGGTGGCTATTTTGTTTTCGTGAAAAAACATTGCGGAAGCAAAAACAGCCCGGACAGTCGTATCCACTCATTGTTTGACACAATGATAAGTTCTAATGAACTCTGTTACTCTGCATTTCTCATTCATTTTTCACCATAGTTATAGATTCTGGTTGAACACTAACACATAGATGTCCTTCAACTTAGAGGACAACTATGTGCATTGAAAGGAACATAATCAACATATACTTCAACTACAAGCCTGCACAAACAAGCAGGGGGAATAGTTTTTCAGAAGCATACATTTCGAGTGAGTAGTTTTTAATATGAACCCATTAGTCACCAGGGACGTAATTTCACCGAAATGCCAGGGGTAACGGAAGTGACATCATACGACCCTTGACCTCTGATGACATCACAGGAAGTGATGTCATTTGGCCCCCCACCGCCAAAGTGACATCACAGGAAGCGATGGAACACGCCCTTTCACCCCTTAACCAAACAGGAAGCAGCATCACATAGCATTGTTTCTAAGTACACTATGAAAAATATGGTTACAATATCACTGTAAAGTGATATACATTTATACAAGAATGGATCACCATATGTATCATTATTTTCAGCGTGTATAAGCCCATATTACCAAATTACTGTGAATGCAAGCAGACATCCAAGGCCAAACGATAATGATGTGTTATTATATAGCACTTTACTTTACTTTACAACATTTGAGCGCACTGTGGACCCTCGGGCATAAAGGCGCTTAAGCACTTCATATAGAACAAATATACATACACATTACTCAACCTGCGTTGGTACTCATTTATCAACCTCAGCAGGAAGAAAGGCTGAGTTGACCTTATCGCGAGTCGAACCTGCAGATCACACACACATTGCAGCAGCAAGCGCTCAACCCACTGAGCTATTTTACCGGCTATAGCTACCAGAAAACCAGCCACTTCAAAAACAAGGAGCCACGTGCCGCTGGCCAGCCCAGGAGCCTCAATTTAATAAAAGAAAAAAAGAAGAAAAAGAAAAAAAAGATTATATTTTTTAGGGGTAGCAAGGGAGAGCTCAGGGATCGCAGGTGCAACCCCTAAATGACATCCCTGTCAGTAACATATGTGTGATTATCACTTTACTTTTATTTACGTATATAATTTAGAACTTGTCACCCTCTATTCACTTTTATTCAGATACAAATGTTGGAAACCCATGATTGATCCTCCTGATGAGCCACTGAGATTCAAGTGGGGAAACACGAGTCGAGGTTAAAAGAACAGAGATACACCTTTGAATTGAAAAACAGTTTAATAAAACGCAATGCTCTGAACAAAATGAAAACTTTGCAAGCAATTATTGTTGGCGCAAATTGGTTTATCCATCTTTCAACATAAAATTCCAACAAGAAAAAATGCTCATATTGAGACAAATTCAATTTCCTTAAAAATGAATACAAAGCTAGAAATGTTGATCTAAAAGAAAAATCAGAATGAACTGTTTCCCACAAGGACACCCCAGGTTGTAATCCCAAATAATTAACATGTTTCCCAAGAAAGTTATTTCTAAGCGAATTTAAAGCCTGACATTCACAAATCAGAGGCTTTAGGGACAATACCCACATACTACATCATTTATACCCCTCCCTTTCCATCTATGCCCAATTTTAGATGGCAGTACATTCAGGCGGAAGCGCAACAAGCATCTGGAAAAGCCCCATGATGAGTCTAAAAATAAATGGGGGGCGCAGCTTCCTCTTTTCCTGTGCTTTTCCCCAGACTCTTTGTTTAGCTTATGCGACCTAGCTCTAGCTTCGGTCTTAACCCAGTGACATTCTCTACTTTTCTTTCTGGCTAGTGTGTTATTAGTCGCTGATTCGTCTAAGCTGGTTGATGCAGCCTCAAGGAAATCGCGACTTAATAGAACCAGGACATTCTCTTTTAATGCTCTTGATACGTCCATTTGTTCGACAATTGAATATTGCGGCGGGTGGCAGATTTTGGCATATAGAAGCGCTCTATTCCAACAGATTTGATGGTTTCGTGAATTTACGCCTAATTCGTGTTGAATGATTGATATGGGAACTGAGCTGAGCTTTTTGCTTGATGTAAAAATCTCCCTTTTCTGCCCGTTTCCGACGCTATTAATAGTGCCAAGAAACCCCCATTGGGTCTAATGGACCCCATGGCAATGGGGTCTAATAGAGCCAATGGGAATGGGCGAACTGCGGTAATGCTAATAGTGTTAGCCCGGCGCAATAAGGGCCGGAATACCGCCCAACTCAGGATGAGGCCCAACGTGTTTTTGCGTGTGTGTGCAATCCCAGTGACCCACTGGCTGGGTTTTTAAATGCATGTAATCAAAGAAACAATGTGTAATGTAAGTGTTTGTTGCCATAGATAATATTGCATTATGTAATTTGTTTTAATTTACACTTGGCATGGGATGTAATGTTGTGCGGCCCCACCCAGGGCTCGTGCAGTGTTGAGCTAGAATCGTGCCCTAGTTATCACCGCAACTCAAGGCTCCTGTGTCTCACTTCATCGGGGCAATGTAGGTGGGTGCCCGGCTCAATCTGATGCCCCACAACACAACCGAGCAGTGGCAGGACACAGATGTTAAACGACGCCTGGGCTTCGCTGTTAACAAAGGCCCTGCAATTACTAACGTAAAGCCTTTCACTGTTAGCACCTGTATTCGTATGAATACATTTTAAGGCAATTGAAACGGTGATGTGGGGTTAATACTTGCATGCCAGGGGAGTGATTGAAAGGGTGCACAGGGCACAGGAGACGGCTCAACCTCACAGCAGTCCTTAAGTGGGTGCTTTCGGACTTAAAGGAGAGAGCTAACTGCTTGTAGCATTGAAGCTGCACTAGAATAGTCTCAGAATACGTACAGAAGTTAGATGCTCCCACACACAAATAAGTGTGCCCCTCCCCCACCGTCTCGGAAGTTAGCGCCCCTCCCAACCTTTGAAGGGTTAGCACCCCTCTCCCCCAAAATGTAGGTTTTGTTGCACCCCTGCCATCAGTGTAAGCTCTACCCCATGCTGAGTACCAGAAGGCATGTGCAGAATGCGCTGAAGCGCAGCGCTAGGAGCCAAGAGACGCCAAGAGTGGGAGCGAGATGAGAAGAAAAAGCGGTGGGTGGCTGGCTGCTGCTGAACTGAGTTACTTTGTAATAAGGTATATATTAATCATACAACAATGACAAGCTCCTTATTTATCTTGATGCCTGCACCTGGAGAACATAACTTAAAAAAACACACAAGTGTATATGGAATGCTCCCCTTTGTCACTCTACAGGACCGGCCCACCACCACCTCGCCGTCGACGTTCTGTAGAAACTGCGGCCGGCAGCTCAGGACCTTCTGATCAGCGTATGATACAAAGCACAACATTGGCATCCACTGGGACCTTCCCTGGTCGGTCATGAGTCCCGGAGAGTCAGTCTAGTTGTGCGTGGCTATTGGGGATTCAAACAATTGCCTGGTACCTTTATGGATCACCTTCAGTCCGCATAACTAGAGGAGCATGTGTGTAATGCCTAGGGAGTTTGGCCAGTCTGTAGAAATAGATTGTTGTTTGAACTGCTTGAGTGTAGTCCAGCAAACCGTCAGGCGTGTTGACTCCCAGTGATTGGTCCCTTTATCCCTGGCGCATTGAAGTAAGGGCTCCTTCTAGTGGTCGTTCAAAGACCTGGCAATACTAACCTGAGGAGAGGCTCCCCTTTATGATGAATTGGCCAAGGAATGGGGTGCTCGTTCCACCATGAAAAGCAGAAGTAGATGGGCAGATCCCTCCACTTTCAGAGGAAAGCTTGTGAAGGAGGCCATCAGCAGCTCCAGGCCCTGCTGATCCTTGGCAAGGCCTGGATGCAAATATTGTTCAGTTGGAAACTGGCCCAGGCGTCCTCGCTCTGCGGTCCAACTCACGGGTGCCCTCCACCAGTTGCGACTGTAGCATGGAGACCGTACCTATAATGCAGATAGACTGTTTTTGTTCCCAGTGACCCTCTCACTGTTTGCAAGTCTTGCCATGTATGCACTATTTCTGCTCTGACCTTTGTAGTCTTCTGTTCAAGGGATATCCGCAAGTCCTTGATCACAACCAGAATTTCTTGCACCAGAAGCGCAGGGTCAATGCATTTCTTTAATAGTAGGTGGCTGTGTCGCATCACTAGCTGTTGCACGAGATTATGTATATGCAGCCATATTTGCCTTCTTGCGGCTTTGTGACTGTTGTCCTACCATCATGGTCTAGAACTTCAATCCCTATGCATCCCAGAAAGGACATGGAAGCACCAAATTACCCCAAAACTCTTGCTCTCAATAGTTCCAATAAGAGGGGTCAGCCACAGGCCAGGATATCACCACAGCACGAGATCACACCTCAGTGTCCGATGTCATCTTCCATGTGCAGAACCCAGTGGTCGAAGTGGGTGGGAGTGTTGCACCTCTACTTTTTCTTTTAAGTTTTACTGATCCTATACTTTTATTTTAAAAATAAACCGTTCTGGAATGGTTTCGTTGTAAAATAAAAGTGTAAGAAGAGCACTGAACATTCCCTTGAACAGCAGGTGTGTTTTTTGGGGGATTTAATTTGCACGTGGGAGGGGGTGTGGTGATGGGGTTTGTGGGGGGGCAGGCCAGCAGGGAACATAGGTCCACTACTTCTTTTCGCACACTTCGACCACTGGCAGCACCTGCGAGCCTCTTTCCCCGGTCCACCAACCGGCAGTGTTTCAGTGAACAACAGATAGAACATTCCAGATTCTCTCTCAGGCAGGACTATGCACACAGGAGGGTTCACCACCTCACAGTGACAACAGCTCACCAGACGAAGAGAAAGTTACAGAGAGTCAAAACGCCGGCATTCAAAGGGCCCCCCACCTTGCACGCATTCTCAAATGATGCACCTCAAGTCGTCCAGCAGACAGGGTCGGTCTTGTGCAGACAATCATCTCGGGCACCAATGAAATGGTACAAATGGTAATCCATTCCTTTTGTGACAGACAGACTGCTTGAGTAGTCCCCAAGGGGGAGGTCTTTGATAAAATGTGATAGAAATTGTGCATTTTAAAGAACAGGTATTGAGTAAAACGGGTCAAAACTACTAGCCTCATGGTGAATTAACTTATCAAACTGCCCCACACGGGCATGTCTGAGCAAGCCGTCAGATCTCAGTTAAAGTGTACACATCTTGGATAATGGCCCACTGTCTAAAGGGCCAGTTTCACCTTCCCAGGATCACCAAACTACAGTTTGGCGAGGCAAATATGGTGTACCCCACTCCTGCGTGCCTCCACCAAGTCCAGTTTAGTGGGCAGCGAGGAAGCCAGCAAGGCCCCCGGCCCAGCTCTCACCGCATTTCCAGCCACCACTTACTTCACTGTCTGAAGATCTGTGTGCGAACAAAAAGGCAGCTTGAACCATCACATACTGAAGAGAAGGCTATTTCTAGCGGCAGGAAAACCGGGCAAGGGCCGAGGGCACAGTTGGGGGTGAGGGTGCCACACCAGGCAGCCTGTTAACCTCTTTCCTGGGAGTGCAGGGAGCATTGGCATTGCAACAACACTGCACTGGCCCGGCGCACTGTGGAGGAAGGGGGCAAAAGCCTGTCCTTATCCATCTACCTCCCTTGATGCAGCCAATGGATTAATACTCTGCTCAGATTTTTTTTAAGGAGGCTCCCACCTCCTACATAGGCATCTCTTTGTGAAACTAAACATGCAGAAACATTGTGCATTGATGGTGGACTGAAAGGGCTGTTTTTTGGGGGGGTTTGCTAACTTAATCAAAAGGGCCAGATGAGATATAGCCTGCAGGAGTAAGTGGTTGTGGGGGAGAAACGTAGAATGGAAGGTATGAGAAGGGGAGGAATTGGCATTCATTTATGGTATTTTAGCAGGCGACCCATGTTCTTGTTTATGGGATGTTTTAGGGGAATGAAATGAGTGACTCCATGTCATCTGAAAACCACTGCCATTTTCTAGAAACAAAAGACTGCAACTCCCAGAATGCATTGATCTGTTAAACGAAACCCCATGACTTGAAACAGGTGGTCGGGTAGCATGGGGTCTTCTTGCCAAACTATGCTCTGACCTGGGAGGCAAAACAGTTTGAGCAAGTATGGGAAAAGCAATGTGTGTACATATTGTTTCTGCCCTTTAAGATTCTTCCAAGTGGCAGGATATGCTAGAAGGGTTGAAGCCTGAGGGGATTGCGTCCTTTGTTTGATAATTGATGTGTGTCGGGGTTTAATTTACTGTGAAATAAATGTATTTGCAAAGATAGAATACAATTACTCTAGCTATATTTAATGACAAGGCCAACAGTTTTGGCATGTGTCTAGTGTAAAGTTTTTCTTTCTTGCTACTGTAGGTATGGATATCTAATGCCCATTCATAATTTGCCGAGTGTTACAATTGCATGTCCAAGTTGGTTACATGTCTTTATAACAAATCATTTTATAACGAATGCACATATAACGCAAATTATATGACGACAAAGCATAACACATTTTTTTCTTTTTTTGGGGGGTGACCCCCCAAACCCTTGTTTCCCACCACTAAAAACCCACTGCAACCATTTCCACACAAGATTTAATCCTTTACTCCTCCCCACATACATTTTCGTTATATAATTGTCCCTATATATTCATTTGTTATATGTTCGTTATAAAGAGTGTATACTGTCCAAGTTACCATCATTTCATAGGTTTAGCTAGGAAATGCTGCTATAAAAACCTATTACAGATATTGTTCTCGTACAGTAAGAAACTCGCATCATTACCAGATATTCACTCAAATGGGCAGCTTTTGCCATCAGAAAAAAGCAACCAGGACAATCTACTAGGCATGTCATGTGTTGGCATTGTACTTCCATCGTGTGCACTATAATTGGGTGATTTTATAGAGCTTCGTGTAGATTGACCACTTTATGCTCTTTCTTTATCAGTGTTATTATTACCCACTGATGGACCTCAATTATTTGCCCTCAGAATGACGAAGGGCATAGTAGGTGCCTCCAGGATTTCACCTGGTTGCATGGCATTGTTCCATTCCCAAAGTGAGCACTTTGTACATGAGCAATGGCATCCGGCATGCAACAATTTTGAACAAAGTTAACATTATATGCCAAGGAACTCATTCCATTAGGCAGCTGGTGCCCTCACATGAGCTGTTGGGTATTCCCCAAAAACAGTGGAAAATAAATACAGAATGCGCATTTAGTGCACATTCAGCATGGATGAAAACGTTGAATCCCAGAATGCCGAACAAGGGTGTCCCTCGCTCCCCTAGTTAAGCATTATGGGTTCAGGTGTTGCAGGGGTGTCCCCTGCTTCCATTATGTGGTAAGCGGGGGACAATTTTCATTTGAAGGCGCTCAAAATTTTCGGAATACAAAGCTTTCAGCTTCGGCGTACGATGCCGCGTTGTTCTCATCTTCGTCATTTCAACATAGAACCAGCTGTTGTACTCATGCCATTTTCTAGATATTGCCATCCTATACTCAGGTACTTTCACTGTATACCAGGATTTCCCATTAAATGCTCATGCACTCACCCAATTGGCAAGTATTGTTATATTTTGTCTAATACGACTGCTTCACGCCATAGCCTTTCTACTTCTCTGGTCTTCCCCTACAGCAGGGGTCTGCAACCTTTGGCTCTCCAGATGTTTTGGACTACAACTCCTATCCTCCCTAACCAGCATGGTTAATAGCCAGATATAATCGGAAATTGTAGTCCGAAACATCTGGAGTGCCAATGGTTTCAGAGCCCTGCCCTATAGTGCTTTGGAGTCGTTTTTTGTCATTCTCTATGTTAAGTTAGCTGAGAACTATGTGATTGGAACTGCCCGAGGGTACAAGATTTTTGGAAGGAAATTATAGATAGAGTTGACATAATTTTTGGTGTAACTATTCAGAGATCGGCTGCTAATGTGGTTTTGCTTATTCGTAGAGGGAGATGTGCACTTACTAGAAAGCACAATGCCTGGATTGATAACACTTTGGTGGTAGCAGTTAAGGTGATTCTTAGAGTCTGGAAGACTAGGAAGAAACCTAATGTAGATGAATGGCTGGTGGAACGGCAGATTTTGTCTAAATATGAAAAAATCTCTTTGAAAGAGAAAGATAGAGAAGATGATTACCTTTCGGTGTGGGGTTCATTTAATACCTTGTATGACTAATACGTAAGGAAGGGAAGAGGGGGGAATATTTTTATTTTGTGATGTATTGTATGTTTATGTGTGAAGTATTGTATTTTGTCTCTTCTATTTTTCACATAGGATTTGTAATGTGTTGTTATTTTGAATTGTAAGGTCTAATTTTATTATGGGTTAGATAAATGGTATTATAGTTGTGATGACATAGGATATTATTGTTTGCAATCATTCATAGTTTGGTTTGTTCTGCTGAAATCTGTGTGATGGTTATGTATTGTGATGGAAAATCTAATATACCTTTAAAAAAGACATTTTTATTAAAAGATAGATGGGAACTACCTCCCTTTTCACCACCACCAAACTCTTTTCTGATTTGTTTGTATTAAGCAGTGTAATAAAGCTGTTGTAAAAGTCTACAAAGCTCACCTTGACAGATCGATGATACCAAATGGGAGGACCAATGCAGCCGTGAAAGTTACCCTGAGACAGCCCTGACCTCTCTTACCCAGGATAAAGTAACCCAGGAGAAAGGGCAGGACCGCCAGGGAAACCCTCTAATGGGAAGAAAACCCTGGTCGAGTCTCTCTTCGTCTGGATCAGGAGGAAGTTGAAGTGGAAGCTTCCCCGACAGATGGCAGAAAAGGATTTCACACGGGAGGCTTCTCCTACGAGCACAGGAGAGGGATATTAGAAGAATGTCAGAAGAGGAATAAAGTAGAACAGTGAAGGGGAACCGGAAAGTAATCCTCTCACCAACGAAGGAACGAAGTTGGAGGAAGACTGTTCAGAACTGGAGATCGGAAGTATCGTGGAGCAGCGGGAGACTCTGGAAGAAATGAACAGGTGAGTAAGCTAATCGGAGAGAGGGGGGAGCCCTAAAAGGACTAAACTTACTCTAATGGAAGTCTAGGAGAGACGGGAAACAAACAAGTCTGCCGGATTGGTCTGAATGAACAGTGTGCAGGCAAAGACTGAAGGGAGAATCTGAATGAGGGGAGAGAACAGAGTTAGGAGAAACGGAAGGTACAAGTAGTTTTGTCTAATGGAGGTAGGTAGAAGATTCAGAAGCGAACTCACGGAGCGTCAAAAGCAGAAGCGACGCTGTTAAGACGGATTTCTGAACTCTGTCCTGGTGGCGCAGAAGTTCAGAAGGCCAACCTAATTACTTGGAACAGGGTAACCTCTTGACAAGCCAGACCAATCAAGGTAGCGATCGCGGCGGTCAAGACTAGGTCTCAAGAGGGGTGAGGGTGACTGAAAGCCCGCAGTGAGCACACAAAGCAAGAGCGCTTACAAACTACTCCAAACAGGTGTTATATCAAAAATATAAACACATTTATTTTAAGGCCTTTAAAACAACGACCGTAGCGAGAAAATCACAATATCACAATATTAAACCAACACATACCATATCAACACAATATATATACAAATACACAGTCGCAAGCGTTTAAAGCACGAAATATGTAGTCCACCTGAAAGGAAAGGAAAACAGGCAGTGCGATAACGCTTTAGACTCAGTTCGCCTTCAGAGGCACCTAACTAGATGGAAGTCCGAGCCCTGCGAAGAGTGGAGCCTTGTGCTCAAAGTACCTGCCACGCCGGTGCCAACGGGCAAAAGGGGAAGCTCTTCGGAGGAAGTCAGGCAGTTCGGGTTAGTGCACAGCAGAAGGAGAACAGGTTCCGCAACTCAAGCGCAGCCTCCACAGCGGGCAGAAGCAGAGCGCGAGTACGGCCAAAAGGGTGCTGTTTTTACACAGCAGGGAAAAGCAATGGGATACTGCAGGAGGGCGACCAGATCCTAGCTAAACTACTCACCGGTCCCCGAAGCAAGCAGACCCAGGCTTCTCCACGTTAGTTTCAGCAGCTGGCAGGTTTAGAAGAGCAGGGAACGCCTCGTAGTCGTGTAGAGCAAAAAGACGTCCCAATCGACGAAACCAGCACAGTTTGTTGCCGCAGCAGGACAACGGAGCGGCCGTGTGTATTCGAGCCAAATGTACACTCCTCCCTTCAGACCTGGGGACGCCAAGCGTACGAAGCGTGGGAGAGTGACCAGGACTCGAAATACAACACAACCTGGCGGCAGTTACAGAGCAGGACTCCCTTGTAAACTGGTCAGTCAACTGGATGGCCCAGAGACACTTCCGAAGGCTTACTTGGCAGGAGTTGATGAAGTCGCCGGGAATAGCTGTTCCTGCTATTCCAAAGGTCGAAGCACCAGTACAGGCCTTCTGGTTCGATCCAAGGAGGAAAGGGTTTCACAGGACGACAGCAGTGCAAAGGAGGATTCCTTCAGCGGGTCACCAGCGATTCCTCGGTCCAGCCTCTTGGTTGCAGGATACTTGGCTCCTGTATTCCTTCGTTCGTGAGAACTCAGGAGATCGACCTGGTAGTGGTGTTTCCAGCCCCCTCTTATCCACGGTTCCCTTCGCGCCAAAACGGAGGGGAGCCAATGGGAGATCCGCTCATCAACACACATACCATACGTGGACCAATCACGGACCACGGTGGTCCCAGGCATTCACACTACCCTAGACTCTCTGGCACCCAGGATGTGTATTGGGACCAGACATCCCAGCCCACACCCTGGAGGCACACAAACGACATGTAGAAGCCCGCGAAAGCAACCACGTTTTGCGGGAAAGTACATGCCCAAATAAGGAAGGCCCCGGGTCGCCCGACCTGGGGAAGGTGAAGGGAGCAATACGGTCAGTGGACAGGACAAAGGAGCCTCGTGGTCTGGCCATTTTGGGAGCCAGGCCACCATTTTGGGTTCAGTGCGAAAAACGTGCTCAGAACGCCAAAAGGAGCTCAAAATAAACAAAACGATCGCTGCCACCATTCGAGTCCCTGAATGACTTGCACCGATCAAATACCATCCTAAAAGAGTATCTAGGGCCTGTAGAAGGCTAGAGACCCATGAGAGCTGTAACTGAGGCTTACAGTGCCCTCTTGTGTCATGTTGCACTAAAGCCGCAACACGATAAAAGAAACTACGGGAAACCACGTTCCCCGGTACTGACTGTCTTAAGGGCATGTCAGTTTCCCCATAAGAAAAGGAGCGAAAGCCCAGAGAAGTGCGGCAGAAGGCTGTACTTCTCTGGCAAAGTCAAGAACAAGGTTAAAAACAATAGCAAAAAGTTTAGGTGTTGCCACATGGAAGGAAAATTCCCTACAATTACGAAATCTTTCCTAACAGACGCGAAGCACTATCCGCTTCGATTCCGGATAAAGGATCACGTGAGCAGTTGGCCGTACGTCGAAGAGACGTGCAAAAACTGGACCGCTGCAGGTAGTACGGGGAATCTCGCGGGAATCCATCTTGGAACTGCTCGAAAGCAGAGTGCCGCACAAACGGGTATGTTCCCACAAAGACCATTTGTAGCGATGTGTAACATTTTCCTTTATTTGAGAGCTATTCCACCTTGTTACTCTTTCAATTGAGAGCACAATTGTTGGAAAAATAGATTACAGCAGCAGCAATAGCCGCTTTTGTGAAAGCATTATGCAGGCGAGTGCCCTTTATTTAGACAGTGAATACAAACATGATAGAAAATGAAATCCTGTTTAAAATATTATATCCATTATCTAATTATTCATTTTAAGTAACAGGCAATAAAACAATATTTAAATTGCAATGATTAAATGATTTTGGGGAGTGAATGCAGTGCGGGTAGCAGTAGAGGAGCAATGTGGGGGTGAGGGAGGGCGTATTCTTGTGTTTTGCCCTGGGGGAAATATTGTCTAGAAACTGTCCTGCTGAAGCGGAGCTAACTTGAAGGTTATCAAGCCTTCTCTATCCCTACCCGAGTCTCAGAAAAATCATCAGGCATGGATCTGTACACTACATCTGGGTAAACCAACCCAATCTCAGTTCAAGGAACCCGCCTTTCAAATAGGAAGTGGCTATGAGCTAGCCCAATTGATTTGTGAACAAATCTGCTAACCAAAGATGGAAGTGGTGGAAACCCTAGAGCTAACGGAAGGAGGACTCTGAGGATGTGGCTCGGGAGACTCTGTAATTCTAAGTGATTACCACCAGTGCCCAACCCCAAAACCAGTTATCAACCAGTACATGGAGGCACAGATATCTGTTGTGACAGATCCAGGGAGCTAGTCACCTCCACCCAAGGGAAAGCCACTCCCATTGGAACTAGGGAGGTGTGCATGCTACACTTAACATCCCCTAAGGGACAGGGTAAGTGGGATCCCTCGGGAAATGACTCCCCTTTGGAGGACAGGTAAATCCCAGGGTGAGACTTACGTCACCATCCATTCCCCTGCATACCCCTCCCCCCACACAGACTAACACTTTTATGGTGTATGCAGGAACTGAGAAGTTTGAAAACCCTTTAACAAGGCTGGCTTGGCTTCTGACCCAAACTGAATTTCAGCCTCTTTAGTGAAAACAGCAGAATAACTGAAAGACCAGCCATCTGAATTCACGCCAGGTGAGGAAGCAATCAGGAAGATGTATTTACACAGCCCACAGTCTTCAATTACGCCAGAGTCCCATTGAGAGGAGAGACGCAACACCAGATGTAGCATCGCACCTGGAGGTCCGCACTAGGAGAGTGCAACAGGGCCTGGCACGAGAGAAACCAGAGCCTGTGGCAGCCTGAGAAAGAACAGAGTACCTCAGTGGGATGAGGCAGATCCTGGAGGAGGAACTGCCCACAAGCTCATACACAGAGTAAGCAAGAAGCAGGAGGAGATGCCCACAACCATGGAGCGTAAGCGGCTCTGCAACGAGACGAGAGGCAGCTGGCCTACTTAGCCCTCCGAGAGAGCACTACTCATCAGATACAGGTATGCAGTGGCATCAGAGGAACAGAAGGAGGACGGCAAGGACAGAAGCCCCAGAGTGGAGAGGAAGAATCAGAGAAGCCCCAGAGTGGGCATAGACTGAGAATGCCCCCGAGTGGGAAGTACAAAGGAGAACAGCCCTAGAGTAGGGAGAGTCTGAGAACACCCCAGAGTGGGGAGTACGAAGGAAAAGAGTCCCACAGTGGGGAGAGAAATCAAAAGAAGCCCTGGTTGGTTGAGAAAAAGAAGGCCCGGTGTGGGGAGAGAAACTGAAAGAGTAGAAGCTGAGAGAAGGCCCAGAGGAGTTAGAGAAACCGAAAGAAGCACCAGTGTGGGGAAGGAACAGCAAAGCCACAGAGTGGGGAAAGAAAGAGAGAGAAACCCGAGGTGGGAAAAGAACAGAGAAGCTCCCAAGCGGGGAGAGAAGCCGAGAGAAGCCCCGGTGTGAGGAATAAGCGAGAGCAAGCCCTGGAGTCAGTGAGGAAAAGACTGAAAACCCCCAGACTGCAGCAAGAGGAAATACAAACGTTTTCCTGGAAGGGAGAAGGTCTGTGAGACACACAAGTTTCAAACAAAACCAGAGAGACCTGGCTGGAACCACGGGATGGCACTCCGGCGGTACACAAACTATATGGTTTGGACTGTGAACATAGGTCAGGGACTATAATAATGTGACACAACGGTTGGGTCTGAAGCCAGCAGCCATGCTTTTCCCTTAGGCAAGACCCAAAAGTATGTCTCGCTTGTTTTATATTTACTTTTGAGCAGTAGGGAGAGCAAGAAGGTTAGGATAGGATTTCTTCACAGAGGACTTAATTTATGTTTGACCAGCACCCCTTTTTGCCTTCATTTATATAGAGTAAGGATTAGTATCACAGAATTATGGAACGATTAGGTCTTTTGAATCAGAAGAAGGAAATAAAACTTTTTTGAAAATCACGCCTGCGTGTCCGTCTCCTGATTCTGACCTACCAGAGGCAGTGCCAAAAGTGGGATGTGCATGACCCAATAAAGAGTCAGACCCGCTCGAGACTCTGATGCTAAAACGCATTGACCAATAACCCCCTACAAGCCAGTGGGGCAGAAAACCCACCTTAACCACCCCACACGACCAGCAATCAGGCCCGACAGCCTTGTCCTTGACCAGTAAGTAACCTAGCGCCACAGAACACCAGGGAGAGTGCAGAACTGCGGACCCCCACAATTTGTTCCCACATGGTTGACTTATACCTTCCTAGTGGCATTGGTTTATAATCCTTTTTGGTGAGCTGCATTTTGTCCTACTATTTCGAATCTTCTTTATGCTTATAAATCTCCTGAGTTGCCCATCAGCCTTATAGAGACTCTTGCTCTTAATTTCATATAACCTCTTGAACATTAAAACATCAATTCACACACATCCTCTATAGGATTACTATCATTAACACAATGTACCTTTTCTCCAAACCTATTTAAACATTTTTTTGGTTACTTGATCTATTTCGATCATAAACAATTAGTGATAACTTTCTGTATATTTTTTAATACAGAGAAAGAATCATATGTTCAGTACTTTCAACATAAAAAAGTAAAATTTTCAAAAGTGAATTAATTTCATATTTTATGCAAGCACTTTTTGATTTATCTATGATACTGTTTTCATGTACTTTTTATTAATCGTAAGATTGAGGGAAACTTACACTATCTTTAAACTTGATATTTAACAGATTTTGAGAAAATTCTCCTGATGAAGGGATCTGCTTATAGAGAAACGTGTTGATCAATGATTTTATCTGAGCAGTGGCTCTAACTGTTCTATTTGGAAAATTAAAATACTTGGTTAAAAAAACCTTTCCTTTACATGGATTAAAGTCTTCTTACTCTCAAGTACCTTTTTACGATATACTGAATGTGTATATAGCAAACAACTCACAGATTGGCAAAGTTGTTTTACTGTTAACTGATTTCAGTTGATTGGTATGAAGGGGATGAGAGTATCCTTAACTATAGGATAATATTTTGTTGCAATCAAACAAACTATTCCCATGCAAGCGGGCAAGGTCCTAATGCTGAGTTCACAGTTCACACCAAGGGAAGTAACTGAAGTCATCATAGCACAAGCGGCTAATTAACGTTCTAGCCCTGATTGAATCCAGGGTGATCTGTTAAAGTTTCATTTAGACCTTTGGGCTCCTTTTTTTTATGTTGTTAATTCTATTTGGGCTACTGGATGGATCCCTGGTAGCTGGAGAAGAGCTCTCATTGTAATACCTGGTAGCTGGAGAAGAGCTCTCATTGTAATATATTAAAAAAGGTTTTCCCAGGTGTCCACTTTCCCTCCTTATTCCTTTCTTCCAGGGGGGTATTTGGCCAGGAGTGTTCTATATTCACTCCTGCCAAAGTGGCTTCCAGGAGGGACAGGCATTGCTACAGCCAGCCCCACCACCAACGGATTAATGAAGTAAGATCTGTTGCTGACAGTATGTTTATAGGCAGCAGGGCCAGGAAACGCTTCCTTTGGCTGTGGTTGTCATGATACCGACGGAGGGTAAGCCAATAGCGTCTTGTGGATTTTGGCACTCCATTTCGTTTCTGAAGGGTCAAACCAAATAATTACACACAATTCTGTTGAACAAACTACAGAAGGGGATCACATCTGGACCACTGTGGCTTCATGTGTTATCCGCCGCCACGGCAGCAGCCGAGATTGGTGGATACTTCTGCGTTGGAGTTCGCGACGCAGAGGTAGGGTGTTTTAGTCCTTTCTCTGTGTTTTTGCTTGCAGCTCCACTGACGTAGCGCCCCTAGGAGTATTTAATCCTCCTCCTCTCGGCTGGACGTTGCGTTGCAACCCCCCCACTTGGATGTTTCCTGTTTCGGGTTTCCTCGCTCCCAACTTCTGCCTTCCCACTTCGGCCCGGTCAGAAGTTCCTTGCGCTCCTGTGTTCAAATTTCATACAAAGCCCACCTTCTCCTTAATTTCCCAGACCGCTGCCCTGGGCGGTTCGCTTCTGTTTCCTCTCTGATGGCTTTGTTCCTTCGGACACCGCTTTTTTTCTCTTCCCTTTATTCTTCCTCCTCCCATTTTTCCTTCTGTTTTCTCTGGGTCCGTGCACCCTTCCTACCTACTACCTCCTCCTGTTCGGCCCGCTTTGGATTCAGCGTACTCCGTTGTATTGCCTCGTCTTCACTTGCAAGGTGTTATCGACTTCCTGCAGAACTGCGACTCCTTCGCTACAGCTCTGTTGAACTTTCTACTTGGCTACCTGCATCTTCAACATAGCCCTCCAGCCAGCGGTCTGCCTTGTCATAAGGATTGGAAAAGAGTATACACTGCACCAAGGGTTTTTTCCCCGAATTCAGGTTTTTCCCTTATTCCAGCTTGATTCCGGAAGGGAAGTCACGGGACAGCTGTTTTTTCCAGCAGTCACTGTGGCTTCCCTCCGTGACAAGCATGTTCATCTAAAAAAAGGGAGAGACTACCTTGCACGGCGACGCCTACAAGAGACCGACAACTCCAGCAGCTCAGGTGAGGAGAGTGTGTTAGTAGGGGAGGAAGGAACCAGAGTGCAAACTTCACCACATCATGCCAGGTAAATCCACACATATGAACCTCAGGAGACTATATGGCATGCTGGCGCTATCAGGGGCCATTCCAGATCAGCCGTTGGCGCAGTTATCATTGGATTCCTTGAAATCCATTCATGCTACTGAATGGACCCTTATCTGTGTTTTGCAGGGAAATGGTATTTGGACCAGTTTTCTTGAGCTCAGTGTATCTGCCATACACAGCGCTGCTGACTAGGGTTCAGGTCAATGTGTATACTTTGAGGGAACTTTCCCTGAGTAGAGGAACAAGGCACAGCTACCCTCTTTTCCCCAGGTAGTCAAAACCCTGACAGAATAGATCCAGAGATACCCATTTTTGTGATTTACTGTTGGTCCATGGGGACAGAGGAAATGTTGTCCTTATGCGCTGATGACCTCCTAATGTTTCTGAGCAACCAGGTCTTGTCGATCCAGTGGGCATTGGACATCATCAAAGAATTCAGAGACCATACTGGTCTTCTGGACAACTGAGATCAATCCTATAGATTCTATAGAGCTGATCCATTGCTCATTAAAGAGGGAGCCACTCATTTAAATATCTTGGGTTCATGTGGGAACAAACAGGGCTGACTTTCCCTGGTTGATTTGGGAACCTCTCATTAACCAATTCATTTCCAATCGTAATTGTTGGTCCCTGCTGCATCTCTCCCAAGAGAAAGGGTTACAATTTTTAAAATGCTTGCATTCCTCCCATTTCTCTAGTTCTCTATATTGAACGCCATATAAAAACTCTAAACTAGAATTCAATAAAGTGGCATGGGAGATTCACAAACTACTGTGGGGTCATGGCATCTCCAGAGAAGCCCTGAAAATGCTATGCAGAGTCCCATGGGAGGGTAGTCTAGGTACACAGGATCTCCAAAAGTATTCCTGGCCTTCGCATATGGCAGCAGCTAATGATTGGATATTTGAGATGAGGGGCAGTCAAGGGAAGTTATGGGCTAGCAGGTGCCAGATCAGGTTCTTCAAACTTCATGCATACATTCTTTCGGCTGGCAGGAACTGAGGAATATGATGGATTGGGGTGAGCAGGTCACACTCCTGACAACCTTGTGTGATTATGACTCTCAAAGGGAACTATATGAATCACCAGAAAGTAAGGCATGGGCAGAATTGGGGAACCTAAGGGTGGAAGGGAGAATGGATAACACAGTTGTTTGTTTGGCATATCTCTGCGAAGAGCTGTGGTCTATTGATGTTTGACTGTTATGAAGTGTGGGGCAGCGGGGAGGGTGGAGAAGATGCGCAGTTTTTTTCTCAGCCTTCATACCTCGTGGGAATTATGTACCTATTGCATATGTGGCTAAAATGAATGATGCCGAAACATTCTGGAGATAGGGATATACGGCTGTGTAAGTTATGTGACCAATATTTCACTTAATGTCAAAATGCTAAGTATTTTTGTATATTTATATTTTAAAGGATCGCGTTTAGGAGGGTTTTCACACGTTGGAGGATGAATAACACATGAAGTTCGGGACAGGCAGGAGCATTGTGGGCAACTGGGCTTGTTTAAATTGTAGTACTAAGGGACAGAATGAATTTCTGGTGCATACTTGGTCATGAAACTACATAAGCAACCAATAATGAGGAAAAAGAGATTAGGTGCTTTTGTGTCTCTTCCTCAGGAGACAAGTCAGATCAATTATTTCATTTCAGATGGGACAAGTTGCTTGATTATGTTGAAAGTGATACAAATGTATTGTGGGCAGACATCAGGTTTTCTGACATGTTGAATTCTAGCGCTTCAGGCAGGTACATTAATCAGTACTGTGCAAGGAGTGTGGGCTACCAGTGGTTTCTATGTCCCACGCGGATATGGTTCTGCTGTGTATGGATGTTGCCCTCCGACTCCCGAAATTCGGACTTTTTATTTACGACCTCCCCTTACACCACATATACATGGGGGTTGGGGGGGGGGTTATGTGATAGTATGGGGGATTGCAGGGGGTCTGCCCCACATATGTATGAGGTGTAAAGGTGCAAAAAGTCAGCATTTTCGGTCATCGGAATTCTGGGGGTCGTAGTGATCACATAGATCCCCAAGCTAAGGTGGTTGAGATCCCAACGTGAGATCATTATGAGGCCCAGTCTTTTGATGTAGAAAAGCATTTTTCCCTTTATTTGTAAGATTATGTGGGTTGGGGAGGCATAACATCTAAATACATGTGGCTGCTCGGTCAATAATGATGGGATTTTCTTTGTGTAAAGCCAATTGCTTTGCAGAGGCTTGATATTGGACCTGAGATTAACGTTAACAAAAGCCAGGCTGGCATGCGATTTCTGTTGTATTTTTAAGTTATTGCTAATTCATTTGTTTTTGCAAGGGAGAATTTTGGGTAGTGAAATGTTTTTTTTCCAAAAATCAGTAAGCATCACGTTTTTTTTCTTTTTGGGAATAACTACAGTGTGTGTCCGTTTGCTTGCAGTGCCCTTCAACAGAAATGGTCAGTCTAAATGTATGGATGGGAAATGCAGCCTTTTTTCCGTGTGGCATTATGCAATCAGTTTCAATAATAGATACATTTTCCTCAGCAACAGCCACGCAGTATAACAGTGCCAGGCTGGGAGTGTTCAAGGATCTGGGAGTGGTAGCTGTGACTGGGTGGCCCACCACAAAGAACCAGGCTGACTCTCAGGGTAGTTCCAATGGTCTTTATTGGAATTGTACAACAGATAGGATGGCTGTAGATTCTAGTGGCAAGCAGGGTCTACCGGGGGTTTAGGAAAGTTGGTGCTAGAGACGTCCCTCTCTTTTTTTACTTCCCTGGTCCTTCCGCACCTCCCTAACCCAGGTATCCTTAACAGGGCGTTAGTACTATTTAACAGTGACCCCTACCTGTCTTTCACTTCCTTGGGCTACAAGTGTTTTGCCTGAGACGGTGCCTGCTTAATTCCCTAGGGTCCTCCTAGACTTTCCCTGACCTAGCCTTCTTAGTATTCTAGGAAGATAGGGATCGTACCTTCGTCCACCCGATGCCACTCTCACTTCACTCACACCTGACCCTTCAATATACTGGTCTTTAACAGATGTTCTCCTCCCACCGTACTAATGTCCCTCTGATCTCTAACTCCGCCTTTCAACCTCCACTCTTTCATCTGACTTCTCCCACTCCTCAACTCTATCACTTCTTACTGACCCAACCTGCTGCTATCTCCGTTGTTCCCTTCCTCCTGCTCTACTTCCTTGCCTCTTATTATTCTTCTGTTATTTTCTCTCTCTACTCTTACCACTAGCTACTCTAGTTTCCCACTCCATGTCTCTCCTACTACTCTTCCTCTACTACTGTTCTTACAATGTATCTTTCTACTAACTAGTGTGCACTATCGCCCTATACTGCCAAATACCACTCTACTACCTATTCCACTTACCCGCTACTCCACTACTCCAGCAACCTGCTGTCTCTACTCCCAACTACTGCTACTACCTCTGCCACTGCTACCACTCTGCTACTCCTACTCTGCCTCTACTCCTCAAACTCTCACAAACCCCCCCTCCTAATAATAACCTCTGCACTCTGTTCGCTCTCGCCCTTCTCCGCCTCCTGTTCTCACGCAACTAACCCACAGCCAGGCAGTCACACACACCTCCTTACATACTCCACTCCTAACCGTAGCCAACCACTTATCTGTCTCCAGGGTGTGGTACAGGGGCAGGCCATGGGAGGGCTTAAGAGGGTGTGTAAGCCCGCCCCTTTCCAACATGGACAATGATGGGGTCCAGGGGTCAGATGTTTCAAGGCCTTGGGGTAGAGGGCACCTTTGTGTGGTCTTTCTTTCATCAATAAAAAATCTCTCTGGTGGTTTATTGGGTTTACTGTGGCCTTCATGGAGGCCTTAATTTTAATAAAATTCCCTGGTGGCATAGTGGGTGCTCCCTGTATGTGCAGGCTCGCCGGTGTTGTAGTTGATGCGGCATGCCTGGGTGCCGCGTCCATCATTGACGCATCCTACATCCGGTGTTGCCACATTCGCGGCACCCCTTTCAAGTATGCAGACCACTGCCGTGAGGTCTCTGGCATCTCCTCGTGCTGTGGCGCTCCATGTCTTTCCCACTGTAGCACCCGGACATCGGCGCTCTCCCGTGGCAGTCTTCCCGGCTGGGTGTGCTGACCCACAGCAGGTAAGGCGGGTTTGGGAAAGGGTCCTACACCATAGCAGGGCAGGGATCTGTAACTTGAGAAGAAGGCCAAGTTTCTGTAAATCCAAAAAAGATAAGAGGCCCATGAATAGCTTATGACTAGGGCCTCCTCATTGCAGAGTGGCTGGGATACCTCATTGTTAGCACAGTCAGCAGATCCCCAGTCACGTGTCCCTGAATTGACAACACTGTTCTAAGCCTATTGCAGTGACCAGAGGTAGTTTGGGCCTAGATTCTCCGAGCCTCTGGAGGGCTCTCCCGGGGCTTAGAGGACTAGACAATGATATGACTGGGAAGACGACGCAAAGCATACTGGATGTGCATAATGGACACGTGCTATTCTGGTCTTAACACAGACATGGAAATGTACCACTTTTTATGATTCTCTATCTAAAAGACTATGTGACTCAAAAGTTAGAATGAGGAAATTGTAAATGTGCATGCCTATTTAGGTTAATGTCAAAATGAGTAGTTTCTACATTGAGTAGTTAAATGAGTATTGGACCGAATCAATGACACGAGTGCATGTTAATTTGCATGTTTTTCTAATTCTAAAGTTAAAATGAGCAGATGTATTGTAGAAATCAAATTCCAAACAGACACAAGAAGGTAGCAATTCAGCCTCTGATTCATTAAGCAATATTAATGGTTTATTATTTTTATTATCTCAGGAAAATTGTATTCATTCCGAAAAGTACACTGTCTTTATAAATAACATTAGAAAAACTGTATGATAGAACCATAATTGATTTATAATTTAAAAAGGAAAAAAGTAAAGATAAACATTGATTTAAATTACCAAAACAAAGTAGGCATTAATAAATAGAAACAGTTTAAATTTTCAATATGAATTATGAACTTTAGATCATTATTAAATAAGACGAGCAACGTCCTTTATATGCAACGTGTTAGTTTCCTGAAGCAAGATCGCAGCAACGTACGCATGTTGCAATTGCGCCTACATACGTAACCGCGTCATCGCGCTCAATAAAAAACTGCCATTTTGGATATTTGATCGGCAATCGTACCGCGATTAAGCAACAATACAGAAAACCGCTGAAGCACAGGTAACACAAATCTTTAAACTCTATTCTGAGCCAGAAAGAAAAGAATGGTAGAATAACCAAACGAAATGCCAAGAAACTCCAACAATGAGAGGGTCATATTCATAATACTGCAACCGTGTATGTCTCTCTAGGAAGAACAAGATTAAATGC
This sequence comes from Ambystoma mexicanum, assembly GCF_040938575.1. Taxonomy (NCBI): domain Eukaryota; kingdom Metazoa; phylum Chordata; class Amphibia; order Caudata; family Ambystomatidae; genus Ambystoma; species Ambystoma mexicanum. The sequence continues at coordinate 1,437,553,337 of NC_090935.1, forward strand.
TGGTTAATCTAGTTGAAAAGGTTACACATTGGGGCAAAGAACATGACTGATAGCATACAAAGGCTGATGAATAGTAAGTATGAATGAATCTAATATCCAAATAATAATTCCCAGATATATAAATTATAAAACACTCATAGATATGTTTACCTGACTATGAGGAGTGGCAAATATCTGCATATAGGAGTGACAAATATTCACATAAGGAGAAAGTGAGGAATGTTAAACAACAAGTAATCAAGCGAGGAGTGATAAAAAAAGTAACAAACATCCATATACAGGAGTCACAACTATTTATATATGGAACCAAGTGAGGAATGATAAACATTAAGCAGTTAGGTAATTGAATGAATACAATTCAATCCAAACAGAATATTTTGCAAATTTAATTGATAAACAAATCTAAACAAGCGTCCCAAAATAAAAGGGATAGATCACTATATAATACTTTATGAAAATTGAATGAAGTAAATTTGTTTGAGGAGTCACACACATCTATCAAAGAAGCTAACCAATTGAATGAATACAATTGAATTTAAATTGAAGAAAACGATGAAAGTTTGCATAGAGGAGTGATACACATTCACACAAGGAGCCAAGTGAATTGAATACTATGTAGGACTACATTGACAAATATAATATGTCATTTGGTGCAGCAAAATCTGATTCTTTTGTTCGTTTCATGGCCCTGGTCAGCCTCAAGACCGATAGAATATGATAATGCAGCCGAATACACAACAATAATCAAATAATTTCTTTTCGACTGGACTATACAACAACATTTCTATTAGGAAAAGGCAACTCGCCAAATTGCTTTTAAAGTCTGGACCAATTTCAATGTTTTCCTATTACGCAGCATCGGCAGAATCCCAAGTTAAGAAATACATAATATCTACAATGAAGAACCAAAAGGTCTAAAGAAAATGTTGAAGAATTATTCAAATAGAGAATTATTCTCGGGCGACACCATACAATCAGTGGAGTCAGGCAAAAGCTCTCCACTATCATTAAGACAGTTATTTGTCATACTAGAAAAGCAACTAAAGTTGGAACTATCACGATGGTGGGAAATTAAAACATTAGACAAATACTTACAAGTGGGCAGAATTCCACAAGGTTTACGTATTTGCATATTTCCTTCATTCGAAGATGATGTAGAGAGCCTCAAAGAATGGGAAGAACTTCTCACAAATACGTCCAAAGAAATGATAAGCAGACTAATACAGAATGCCAAAAAAGCACACAATAAAATAATTCAAGAAATTACCAAAACTAAGGGTGACAGTGATTTTGAATTTACCTGAAAAACTTTCAAAAATTACCAAATCTTGGATGACATAATAGATACATACACTCAAGAAATAAAAACCAAAGAACAGAGACAATTTATAAGAGATGAGATGGATTAAAAATTTGAAAGAGTGTATACCTATCAAAAGCCACAAGGAAAAGGAATATACAAAACAGTAACATCACGTCAACGGCAAAGCTCTAAACTTCCACAGACCTCACCACAATCTTCAGACATGGATTCAGCAAGTGATGTAGACCAAGATACTCCAACAACAATATCAATAGAATCCAACCAGCCCATAAAAGACAATCCTTCTTCTTCATCTTCTTTTTTAGAAGAATTCATCCAATACAAACAATCATGAAATGTTGCACCGTCACCCCGAAACTGGGGCAACCAATCAAATCAATCGCAAAATAAAGAAGAACCAAAACAGGCAGAAGGGGGAAGGGTAGTAATAACAAACCAAGGAGGAAAACATTCAGAAATTAAAACCAGATCCAAAGAGCCACTTCCCCAAACAAAAACCTAATTATAAACTTAACACAATTGAAAGTATCACCACAGCTAACAACTGCACTAAACAAAGGTTTAACCTTCTGCCCTAGCAACAAATTAAATTATTTTGAAGTGCAGATTGATCTTTATCAGTTTTGTAGGAAACTAAAACTTAAAAAATACTTTCAAAATGTGATTATACATAAACAACCACCAAGGACAACATTCCCATCAGAGTTATCAGTTGCTCATTTGGAAAGTACAGTAGACCTTCTTAACATACAGGAAACAGAAGATATTCATAGTATACAATCATTTGCGGAACAAGACGTTACTTTGGGACTCTCTGAGGAGACATCTTTAAAACCAAAATCAAAATGTGTCCCCCACCTGGCAGCTGACAATGCTATAGACATATTCTTAAAGGCAACATAACAGGACCTAAGAGAGATATACCTGTCAAACATAAAACCCAAGATGAGATACATCCTAACTCTATCCCAAAAGAAAGCATTATCAGAACTGAAATAAAATTCACGAATAACAGTGAAAATTGAAGATAAGGGAGGCTAAATTGTGCTAATGAAAATGGAAGACTATATCAAAATAGCCACTGACGATTTGGACAATATGCTATGCTATGAAAAATTAAACACAATCCCACTATCTAAACTGCAAGAGGACTGGAATGTAATGAGTGTACATTGGAGAGACAGTGGTCTATTAACAGAAGAAGAACACCAATATATGCATACTCTCTTCCCAATAACTCCAACTATCTACGTTATACCCAAAATTCATAAACCCTTCACAGAATTACCTTCATGTCGGCCCATCATCAATAGCATAGGTTCATTGACAGAAACACTATCGGAGTATATAGACAAACATCTTCAACCACTGGCAGCAGGATTATCATCATACACCAAGGATACTAAGCACATCATACAACAACTCAAATTAATACAATAGGAAGATAACTACCGCTTGGTTACACTAGATGTCTCAGCATTATACACAAGCATTCTTCATGGAAAAGGACTAACAACCACCTACTACTTTCTAAAAAAACAAGATCAGTATCATTCGACCAACACAATCTGATAATATTGGAAATGTTAAACTTTACCTTATGTAATAACATCTTCACCTTCAATCAGCAGCTGTACAAACAAGTACAAGGCACAGCCATGGGTGCCAAGTTTGCTCCAACTTACACAAACTTATATATGGGGCACTTCGAGATTGAGCACGCCTGGCAACACCCAGCGTTCACTAAAGACAACAATGTTGTGTATTGAGGAAGGTATATAGAAGATATCATTATGATATGGAATGGAACACAAGAAAAACTTTTGGAATATTACCATTTTCTCAATACCAACACATATAGGGCCTAATTCACAAAAGCGTTTTATAATGGCAAAACCCCATTGGAAAACATTCTGTGAATAAAGGCCATAATCTCAAACTAACTATGCAACAGAGTACAAGTGAAATTTACTTTCAGGATCTCCATCTATACATTAAAGACAATACGGTTCATACAGCTCTTTTCATAAAACCCACTGCGGTAAACAATGTATTACATTCTTCGAGAAACCACCAAAATCATGTCATCTCAAATATACCCTATGGAGAGCTACAACTAGTCAAATGAAATTGTCAACACAAGAAGAATTAAAAAAACATGCAAAAAATACCATCCAGAAATTTAAACAGAGAGGTTATCAACAAAAACAGCTAACCAACACCTACCTAAAAACCAAACTGTGAACGAGAGAAGATTTTCTTAAAAACAAACCTAAATTGGCAAAATCACATGAATCAGACAAAGTGAGATTTATAACAACTTATAGCAGCAACAACCAATCAAAAAGGTACTGACCAAAAATTGGAACATTTTGAAAATGGATATGGATCTCAACTCCATATTGGATAATCAACCAAGTAACACCTTTCGAAAATCTAAAACCTTAAAGGAAATGCTAAGCCCATCTCATTTTGTACGAGACGAAAAAGACACCATCGTCTCTTCAAAAATGTGGCTCAAGTCACCAATAACAGGAAATTACAAGTGTGGGCATTGTCAAATCTGCAAATATTCGGACAATGGTAAACAAAATATTCAAACACCTAATGGGACCATTAGACCAATACAGCATTAAATCAATTGTAACACCAAAAACGTTATATATGGGATACAATGTATTTGTAAAAAACACTATACAGGAAGCACAATCAGAGCATTAAAGACAAGAATTGGTGAACATATAAGAGCAATCGAAAATAAAGATCTGAGCTCGCCACTGGCATTTCATTTCCAAGAGAATCACGAAACTGAACAGATGCAACAAATAAGATTTCTTGGCATTGAAAAAATAGAATTACCGCCGAGAGGAGGACACCTAGAGAAAATACTGAGACGACGCGAAGCATACTGGATTTGCATAATGGACACAACCTATTCTGGTCTTAACACATACATGGAAATGTGCCACTTTTTATGATTCTCTATCTAAAAGACTATTTGACTCAGAAAACATGCAAATTAACATGTGCTCATTGTGTCATTGTTTCAGTCCAATACTCATTTTTCTACACAATGTAGAAACTACTCATTTTGACATTGAACTAAATAAGCATGCACATTTACAATTTCCTCATTCTGACTTTTAATTCTAAAGTTAAAATGAGCAGATGTCAAATTGTAGAAATCAAATACCAAACAGACACAAGAAGGTAGCAATTCAGCCTCTGATTCATTAAGCAAGACAAATGTTTTATTATTTTTATTATCTCAGGAAAATTGTATTCACTCCGAAAAGTACACTGTCTTTATAAATAACAGAAGAAAAACTGTATGATAGAACCATAATCGATTTATAATTTAAAAAGGAAAAAAGTAGAGATAAACATTGATTTAAATTACCAAAACAAACTAGGCATTAATAAATCAAAACAGTTTCAATTTTCAATATGTATTATGAACTTTAGATCATCATTAAATAAGATGAGCAATGTCCTATATACTCAACGTGTTAATTTCCCGACGCAAGATGGCGGCGACGCACGCATGACGCAATTGCGCCTACGTACGTAACCGCGTCATCACGCTCAATAAAAAACTGCCATTTTGGATATTTGATCGGCAATCGTACCGCGAGAAGGCAACAATACAGAAAACCGCTGAAGCACAGGTAACAAAAATCTTTAAACTCTATTCTGAGCCAGTAAGAAAAGAATGGTAGAATAACCAAAAGAAATGCTAAGAAGGTCCAACAATGAGAGAGTCATATTTATAATACTGCAACCGTGTATGTCTCTCTAGGAAGAACAAGATTAAATGCTGGTTAATCTAGTTGAAAAGGTTAAACATTGGGGCAAGGAACATGACTGATAGCATACAAAGGCTGATCAAGAGTAAGTATGAATGAATCTAATGTCCAAATAATTCCCAGAGATATAAATTATAAATCACTCATAGATATGTTTACCTGGTTTGTTTTAGGTCTTTGCAAATAAGATAACACTTACAGTGAACCTCCTCTTAATCTAAAATGGCGAAACACGTGTCAAGGAGTGACTATGAGGAGTGGCAAATATCTGCATATAGGAGTGACAAATATTCACATAAGGAGAACGTGAGGAATGTTAAACACCAAGTAATCAAGTGAGGAGTGATAAAACAAAGTGACAAACATACATATACAGGAGTCACAAATATTTATATATGGAGCCAAGTGAGGAATGATAAACATTAAGCAGTTAAGTAATTGAAGGAATGCAATTCAATCCAAACAGAATATTTAGCAAATTCAATTGATAAACAACTCTAAACAAACATCAGTGAATTGAATACTAAGTAAGACTACGTTGACAAATAAAATGTGTCATTTGGCACAACAAAATCTGATTCTTTTGTTTGTTTTTTTTAATAGTTTCTAGGCCCTGGTCAGCCTCAGGACCAATAGAATCCGATAATGCAGCCGAATACACAACAATAATCAAATAATAATTCCTTTGACTGGACTATACAACAAAATCTCTTTCAAAATAGAATTCAATGAATTTGCCAGAGGATTTACAATTTTATGAAGGATCATCAGGTTCTTATATGATAAAATTGATTGCAATCCCAACTTTAACAGAATGGCAACAAGCGGGGTACATTTTGGAATACTCAAAAGCCCTTTCATTAAAAGCCCCTCAATGACATTCAAATCTTTGTCCAACTGGGAATCAACTACTTCTATACTATAAAGTAGGACTGGTAGGACTTTTTGTTTATAGAATCTCAATACTGGAATCATTGAAAATGTACAGAATGTTAGCTTAACTTTTTCCAATTGTGTCAAGGGGGTAAGGTTGCTACAAAATTTAACTAGGGCCTCAGCCCTGCTATAAGAACTGTATATAGAAAACAAGAGATAATGTATCTAGTTGCAGGGCACCAGCTTCTGATTATCAATAAACCAGTTACCTCCCACTAATTTATTCCCTTTTTTCACAGTAAGGATTGCGGTCTTCGCGATATCCAGCAAGAAGTTATTTTTCAACGGGTAGCCCTTAGCTGACGTTGTAGTCCAATTGCAGTTCTGTCTATTAAAACAAAATCATCAGCAAAGGCAAAGAAACCAAAATGCTTGTGACCAATCTTTGGCAGAAAGCATATGACTTTCACTAGTATCTCTGCTAGGTCACTAACATGTACATTAAAGAGGCAGGGGGCCAATACACCCCCCCTTGTCTAAGACCTGTCCTAGTTGCTACTTCCTGTGTTACCCTCCCTTCCAAATCCAGCCTCACCTACATGGACCTATCACTATGCCAAAAGCATCATTATTTTCAGAAGACCAGCCACCAAACCCCACAGCCACAGTTAGTTCCACAAGTGCCTCCTGTCAACATCATCAAAGGCAGCATGGATATCAAGAAATGCAATGTGAAGACGTTCATTTCCATTCCTCTTTAGATGGCATTTTAATATTTTCACAGTAAGACAGTTTAAAGAAGTTCCTACGCTATTCCTAAAACCTGTTTGAAAAGGTGATAGTCAACCCGAAGCCTTCACCCAATCCTTCAGGTATTGCAGACTATACCGGCAAAGATTTTGCTAATGGAGTCTAATAGCACTATTGGCCTGTATTTTCATGGTAATTCACGGTTTCCCTTTTATTTATATAGTAGAACTATACAACTTTTATACCAAGAACTGGGAAACCTTCCTATGCTTTGTATTTGAATGAATGAGGGACATGATATACTAGCCCAATATTGTAGATCATCTTTTAGTATCACATTAGAGAGAACGTCAGGGCCGCAAGCTCTAGAAGACTTCCATCGCAGAATCCTCTCCTCTGTATCATCCTCTGTAATAACTACTTCGCAATCGCTGAGATCACTTATCTGGAAGATTAACTTCGTCTCCGGAAAGTGATTGAACCTTTCCTTGAGAAAAGCATCCCAGACGTTCTCCGAAATGGGTTTAGATTGCATCATACTCTGCCACTGTACATTATAAAAGCATGAAGAATACTAAAGTTGTCATCTGGATTGTAGTGCCAGTATTGTTCCCAGGACCGATGGGCCAAGTCCCACTGTAGACCCGAGGGATGTCTTGTGAGTGAAAGAAGTGATTGCTAGTGGTACTGCTGAACTGAGCTTGAGTGACCACCGGGCATCATAAGATGACAGGGAAGAGGTGTTTACTTCCAATGGTGAGGCACTAGAAGATGAGCAAATATCTGATTTCGATTCTGATTTTGACTATGAGACTGAAAGCGACCCAGAGCCTACATTGAACCACTGGAGAAGCCATTGCAGGAATGAACCCCACAATGAACCCCGTCAGGGACATTGCTGATAAAAAGGAAGATATGTGGGTACACCTGCAGTCAGCTGAGTAGCTAGAAAGCAGAATTTGCAAGTATGCAGTGATGCACATGACAGATCAGAAGAATCTAGGAGAAGATCCCATGACGGGCACTAGATTAGTGCTACATGGTTCTTAAGCGGACTGACCTGAAACTTTGCTTTACATGCAACACCAACTAATTCTTGTTGAGATGGAGCACTATTTAGACACTTGCAATGCTGTTTCTTTGAGATTCCAGGCTACATTTAAAGTGAATTCTGTTCTAGTATAAGAAATGTGAATGTTTTATAAGAATGGCAAATTATAGTGTATAGATTAGGGTATATTTTATTTGCAGATGCAGGTTATCATTTAACTACAAATTAGCATGAACAACAATGATAATTTTCATAAAGAGGGAGGAACAGAATGCTATGAGACTAGAGGACATAATTTTCACATGGTTTATTAACAGTAGTAGAAAGCAAATACCAAAACAGGGTGCCAGCAATAAGATAGTAAAATACAAATATAAAGACTCCCTAAGCCCTCAGATCTACCAACCGGGCTTTGTCTGTAGATCGGCTATCGCCCAAATACCCCAACAGCTCATCTCCCCTTCAGGACATCGTCTCTGTGCTCTGATTCTAAGTTGATGTAGGGGATGTAGTTTTGTAATCTACTCCCACCTTTTCCTTAGGTCTCACGGATGGGTTGGGTGAATTCCTATTGGACTTGAGGCTTTCCCTACACACTAGAAGAGGCTACAGTACAAGAAAATGTCAGTAAGGCAAAGAGGCTAAATCAGCACAGTGGGCTCCCTGCTCTAGATGGACCAATGGTCCTGAATCCAAATGTCCAGGCTCTAGATCCTCAAGATAAGGGTCCATTAAAGTCACTCACAATCTGAGGGAGCAATAGAGTATCTGTGCATTTATCTCTTTTTTGGGGTCCGCTCCTTTGGGACTCTAGGCACCACTCACTGTTTGTTCATGGCCCTGTGTTGCCTCTGGAGACACTAAGATAGCCTCTGACGATAGCTGGACTCCTTGTGCACTTATGGGTCTGAAGGTCTATGCAATGGGCAGGTGCCTGACTGCCCCTGTGCCCTACAGATCTCTGGTGCTTGGTTGCCCACCTTAGAACTCAGGTAGCTATTACCCCTCCCCGCTCCCACCAGGGTAGTTCCAGATAGGATTTCACTCCCCAGGCTCGGTGCTAAGTGTAGGGTTCTTGGGGTCGAGCTGATGGCCTGCTCACTGCCACCCTAGTCTGAGCCCCAACCCTGTTCTTCTGGTCTTACTCTCCTTGGTCCTGTTGATAGAACGCCCTGCTTGCTGTGTTAATATTAGGGATATAGATCCCTTGACTCGCTTCAGCAACTTTAAGGGGATGTAATGCCCCTGACTTGTGGTAACTTCTCTATCAGCCTCTGTCTGAACTTCTCCTGCCCAGGTCTTCCACAGGCTTGTTCCCTGGTTCTGGACCTGATCACAATTTCACTGTGGTGCCCTGGAATCAGCCCCCTCTTGAGCACAGACCTTTTTCCCAAGTAGTCCTCCTAGCCTAGCCACCGCAGACTTCATGCTCCTTGTTCTGTGCCTTCTCCTCCACTGCTCTCACCCTGGCTACACACACTCTGTCTCCTGATGGTGGTTCTCCTCCTTCTTCTCTCACTTGTTCTCTTCCTCCTGCTTCCACACTTTCTGCTTTTGCTTCATTTTCTATCTGTGCACTGGATTGCAGTACGCTCTGCCATCCAGCAAGTGAAGATCTGACCACTTTTATGTTGTGAATAATAACGTGGGTGGGATAACAAGAGTCCAGATTCGGTGGCCCATTCCTTCTTTGTTTGACCTGTCCCTGAGCGGTCTCTGCCCCTATCTTCTAGCTCCTTTCCTTGTGAATAAGCCCTCACCCACCATATGTCCTGGTAGGGGCAGGTTTCCAATGGTTTATTTCGTCCCCTGTTCAGGCCGAGATATCATGGCTTCTTCCTGAGCCAGTACTCTACCTGTCAAGTTCATGGAAAACTGGCTGTCCTTTATGTTTGCAAGTAAAAGTAAAGTATATCGGTCAGAGTTTATAAAACGAGCAGCAATGACCACTCCATGTTTTTACCCGCACTGCCAGAGGTTTCACTTCACTTTTGGCTCCGGTAAACGGTCCATGCTATGGTTGGCTCAGCTGATGTGTTCTGAGCTCGGACCCATGTGCTCTGGTCATAGAACGAGGACTAAACTTGAAGGCTTTGTGGAAATGTCTTATTCGCTAGTCAGCCGCCTGCAATTTTCTCTGGGCCTGGATATATTGTGGTTTCCCCCTTACGGTCGTGCCGCACCTGTTCTTAGATTGCCTCTACCAGACCTGAAGGCACTTTTCTTTCTAGGGTCGCTTAGGGTCTTCTTCAGACAATAATTATTTTTTTCCCCTACTTTCAGCTAAAGGTTGAATGGGGATTTCTGGGGATCCCCCATTTACCGCCTCCACTGGTTGCATCAAGGAGTGGGTACTCCCCTTCGCCCCAGAATACCCTAGGCTGCCCTCGCTGGCGTGGCCAGAGTGACTGCATCACACCATGAAGAAATATTAATGCTGTAGAGAAAAGAAAAGTGCACTGAAATAAAAATAAAACATATTCAATGAAGATCATCTTTTGAAGCAAAACCTCAATGCTATATACCAACACAACTGCCAATTGCTAAATTATGCTTAAATAGCTAAGAGCCCCTATCTAATGACCAAAGAATGAATCCCTAAAACAAAGAATTACTGAGAAAAGATTGGCCTAGCAAGAGTATAAGGCAATGTATTACATGTCTTATGATTGGTACTGCCTTTCCAATGGCTTGATGTACGACTATGAAAGTGGTGACATATTTTAGAATCTCTTATACTAAGAGATGGGACCTTGCAAGACCTTTATCTGGCCAGTGGAGGGTTGAAAGGGTGCCTGCCGGGAACAAGGTGTTAGAATATCACATCTTTCTTGCCGGTCGGGCAAACAGTTTAAAAGTTGAAAAGACAAGGAGAAGATATATCTCCTCCCCCCTCAGTTTAAGGTATATGAGTGTCAAAGTTCGATTTGCTTGGACTACCCTAAAACTTAAAGGAGGATCATTTTCTTTTTTAATTGTTATTAATTATTATTAGTTTAGAGTGAACCTTACATAATGTCACTTATTCATAATAATTTAAAAGAATCATAAACGTCTGAAAATATGCTACACACATTTGTATAATTATTAATATATAAAATTAGTTAACTGTGGGTAAAAATATAGAAACTAGCACTGGGCACACAATCATTCAACTATCAATATGTCCCAAATTCCGCCCGATGCATGTGCATGCCTGCCAAGATTGGGTGGCAGAAACTAGCTGCAGAGAGAGCTTTCATGTCCTGCATGAATGACGCAGAGCGGCCTTAGGGCAGGGCCGGACGGGTGACCGCCGGGTGCCATTATCCCCCTACCCCCGCCACGCCAGCTCAGGGGAATCTTTCAAGATCTCCCCCGAGCTGGCATTGTGTGTGGTAGAAGGCACGGCAGGCGCCCTATTGAAATTAAATATGCCCCACTCTCGGGGGGAGGAGAGGGCACATTTATTAACAATAGGGCACTGATGCTTTTGATTTGGAAACTTTTGAAAAATGTGGCACCCCCTCCCACATGACATGGGGCATGCGGGGGGAGGCAGGTGCCGTCACATTTTGTTTTGCTGCCCGGGGCGCCGCCACTGCTAAAACCAGCCCTGTGAATCAGTTTAAATGTGTGGGAGAGAAAAATAGCCTATGTTTCGTGTGGCATTTGGCTTTCAGGTTTAGTAAGAGATACATTTTTCTCAGAATCAGGGAGAAAGGTTAGAAGGTACCAGGCCGGGAGTGTTTGAGGAACGGGAAGTGGTAGCTCTGCCATTTGTGAAAGATCCTATCCCAAAGACAAAAGGGAGGGGAATTAAGAGAAAATCAGTTGGGAAGGAGGAAGGAAGAATGTAAATTAGGCTAAGTTCCTGTAATTCCAGAGTACATAAGAGACCTTTGATTACTTTGGGACTAGGGCCTCCCTATTGTGTGCTGGCACCCTCTTGGCCAAGGCGGGAATGGGCCCACAATCATGCTTCCCTGAATTAACAGTATGGCTCAAAGCCAGATGCCAGCTCGTGAACCAGACACAGTTGGAGACTAACTCCACCAAGCCATTTCAGGCCTTAAGACTGTGCCTGAGGGTGTAAGGCTGTTCAATGATGGGACAGAGTATGACATCAAATTCTTAGTAATGAGAGGAGAGGTAGTAGTGGTGAGAGGGGAGCTGGATGTGGGGACAGGAGAGGTAGTAGTAGCAACAGTGAGAAGAACAATGGTAGTGGTGAGATGAGAGGTAGTTGTAATGGGAAGAGAGGTAGTAGGCATGCGAGGAGAGGTATTAGTAGTGTAAAGAGGAGTAGTAGTGGTAAGAGGAGAGGTAGTAGTGGTGAGAAGAGAGAGGTATAAGTAGTGAGGGGGAGCAATGGTAATAGTAGGAGAAGAACAGTATCAGTAGTAAGGGGAGGAGTAGTAATAGTAAAGAGGAGACATAGTGATAGAAAAAGAGTGGGAGGAGGAAATAAATTATTATATAAGGGTGGAGGCAGGAAGGCAGAGAGAAATGACCAAGGGACAGAAGGTTTTAAGGGAGAAGAGGGCAGTGAAGGAGATAGAAAAGAAAGGTGAGGTGAGTGGAGACTAAGCTTCATTGGCCTAGACTTTTCCAATAGAGCGAGTGTAGGACACTGTTCTCAACTTCCTATAATATACTAAGTGCAGGCTAGAGTAGGGATATCGAGGAAGCCCCGAGGTAGTTAGTGGCACAACGTTTTATGGAACGGGATCCTTGAAATGCACTGTTTAAAGAAAACCACTGACCGCAACACTTTATGTTCAATTGAAATTAAGATCTAAAATAAAACCCAACATATATTTTAACAATGGTTGTTTTGATTTTTTAAATGAATCTAGTGTGTCTCCATTGAATAGTCTTCCTGTGCCTTGTCTTGTCACACCACATGTCTCCGGCCAGCATCCTCCCTCATGCTGGCCGCCCACCTTCAATCCACATAACCGTTGAACCCATATGCAGCAGACATACATATGTTATTTTGCGGGTTGCCATCCTCCCCCAAAAATCCTTGCCTCCTCCCCCAAAAATACTTACCACACCACTTTGTTCAAGCGTTGGCAATAAAAGGCTGTTGGATTTTATTGATACAAAACATGGTTATAGGTAAATAATCAATATGGTTGATCATAATAAATCATCCTTTTGGGCACCGGGTACAGAGATGACCCCCTCTGGCCCGTACCGCCTTGCTACCACAGGCCAGCCTGCTGCTGACTAACTGCCTAGGCATCCAGGGTCTCCAGGGTGAACTGCACCCATATATTCTCCTGGGAGGGTGAGGTATTTATAAACTCACCCCTCTGCCTTCCATGTACTAGATCCTGCAGCCTGCCTCTTACATGCAGTTAGATGGCCTCTCCTTGGTGAGGCCCTGCGGCAAACGAGTCTTGTCTGCACGACCACGGCCCCAATCCACCCCCGGCCCTATCAAAGGCAGTTCGCACCGGGGTACTTGCGCTTGCAAGTGGAGCTGTCAAGGAGCGATAAAGGCCAAGAGGTGCCAAAGACCATGTACACTTCAAAGTGGTCTATAGAGCATGGGTTGTTCTTCCCATGTCTACCTCCAGACCCCGTGTCTCCTGCCAAGCATCCCCCCTCACGCTGGACGCCCCCCTGCAATCCACATAAGTGTGTCTCCATTCACGAGTCTTCCTGTGTCTTGTCTGCACCACCACCGCCCCAATCCACCCCCCCGCCCTATCAAAGGCAGTTCGCACCGGGGTACTTGCGCTGGCAAGTGGAGCTGTCAGGGAGCGATAAAGGCCAAGAGGTGCCAAAGACCATGTACACTTCAAAGTGGTCTATAGAGCATGGGTTGTTCTTCCCATGTCTACCTCCAGACCCCGTGTCTCCTGCCAAGCATCCCCCCTCACGCTGGACGCCCCCCTGCAAACCGCATAATGCCACGACATATTCACGTCATTCATTCACAAACACACCCCTGTTTCGAATTCTTTATAACCCACTTCATATTTCTAATGAGAACTTCTTTGCGCTTTGCTAGTCAACCCGTGAAGGTGCTGGTTATCTGCTCTTCGTCTCTGTGAACTTCCGTGACCACTTCGAGCAAACTCGTCAGTTTGCAACCTGTGAACTGCTCCCTGTTCTACGACAAGAAACTACTCTGATCCCTGCATCTAACTGTTTGTTCGTCAAGGTAAGGCCATGTACCATAATCATTTTGCGTCCAATTTTTTAATTTATATCTATTTGCTAGTAGTCATCAAATTGCATCCATGTTTTCTTTTCGTTCAAGACAGTACATGCAAGGAACTAGTCACATGTTCTGAGTTTAGTCAAATTATTTTTCTATTTTTTTAAAGTTATTCAAATACTTATCCGCATGTGAATAACGTGTATAGTTCCAAGAACCAAAACGAACCTTGCATTGAACCTTTTATGTGTCATTTAATTTTTTAACACATTGGTATTCATAGAGAATTGTTGATCTTTACTTTTCAGAACTTTCCACAATGCCTGCCTGTTCCATTGGCGGTTGCCCTTCGAAGACCCATAAAAAATCTGAAGGTACTATAATGCATGTTTTCCCTAAGACAATAGATCAGATAAGAGAATGGGTCCGATATTGCGGATATCCACCGTCTGAGCTTGAAAGTAGAGTCCTAGAAGTCTTTGCGGACAAGAGGGGTGATCGATACCGCATCTGCAGCAGGCACTTTAGCTCAGACATGTACTCCACATCATTGCTAATAAAGAAGAACACACCGCGAGCGAAGCGAAAATTGCTCTCAACCGCTATTCCCACTCTATTCGTCCACATCCCTCCACTGGTGAGTCAAGTTTACGGATTTAGCTCTCGGCCTTGCGGTAGTGTGTAGCATTAGCTAACAATAATTTCCCCATTTATGTATCCACTCAATATGAAGGCGGAAGATTCTCCATCCGTGTCGTTATTGCAGTCATCAGCCACTTCAAGCGCCTATCGGGTAATCTTACTTAGCTATTCTGCCACTGACTTGTTTTAGGCATGTAAATCAATAGTTTTAATTTATCGTGTAATTATTTTACCTAATGGTACACCCTAGTACTCGTCCTCTAGTCTTTGTTTTCAGTTATAATTATTGTTATCCAAAATAATGCAAGTACTGTCTTTCAGGGAGATGCTGAGGAGTCCAACGCATTGACGACAACCGTTGATGTCACTCAGATGCTCGAGGTACGTTTCCGGACAGTTCCATCGATGGAGATCATCAGATCTTGCATTCTTGTAGCGTGATTGTTACACACAATGTTTCTTTCGTTTTTAGCCATTGATATGTCCTTCTGTCGTCGCCCTCCTATGTGTCTTCTTTTTTCAATATTGTGTTCATTACTAATGAAAGTCCTATGTTTCAGGGAGTCGATGGAGCATTAGTCCAAGAAGAAGGGGGAGCATGCAGTTACGGGTCGGCGCAATGTTCTACAAGAACATCACCCCTAGTAGTTGATGCAGATCTCTGGGTGGTGACACTTCCAACGATCGAGCAAATCGAATCATATTTAGATATCCATTACTTATTTTAGACAACTGATCATTTGTGCAGGTCTATTTAGATGAGCCGTTGACGCCTGCACAAAGTTTATGTTCTTTTTAACAAAATAGAAAACCATACTAATGCAATTACTGTGTTTCAGGGAGTTGCTGAAGCGTCATCTTCAATAATATCATCAATGGAAGTCTATGCGGAGCCCGAGGTATGGATCTTGACAGTTCCATCTAACTAGATCAACAATGCGTGAATAATTGTCGTTTGAATGTTCTACACAATGCGTTCATTCGTGTTTTGCTATTGAGATGTACGTGGGTATTGGTCCCCAAGTACATTTTGTGTTTTCAATATTATTATACATACTAATGAAAGTTCTATGTTTCAGGGAGTCGATGGAGCGTCAGTGCGTGATGGATGTGCTTATCATGAAAATATAGTCGTTGCAGCGCAAGAGGAATTGGAGACATGCACACACGAGTCGGAGCAACAGCGTCCTGATGTTGAAGTTCGATGCAAGAAAGTTTCAAAGAAAAGAAAGCAAAAGAAGGTTAGTGTCCTGGTCACTATATTATGTTGTTTTTCACTGTTAATAGTTCAATACTGTAAGTTGTGTTTAAACTGAACATCCCTTTTCCAATCTGTCCTCTAGTTGCGAGTGGGTGTACGAACTAGATCTACACAGACAGTGAAGCGAACGAGAGATGTTGCTTGTCAAACCTTTTGGCAGGGACTTGAGACTGGAGATGCATCGTGCCAATGGGAAGAATATGAAGTGATTGACAACGGAGCTATACCACCACCAGCCATTGATAGTGAATGTCCTCCTGGTAGTTCAGATGCAGTCGGAGATCAATTCACAGAATCCACACCCGCAAAAACTAAGACCGCGAGAAAGTTGAAGAAATTGTTTTATTCACCCATCGCCGGAGAAGGAACAGATGTTGCAATGGAAGAGAATGAAGTGGACGACAATGAAACACCATCAATATCACTGAACATAGCGGAAGACGATATCAGAGATTCTACCTTTCATGTGAGTGACATGTCCTCAACGTTACAGGCCGAACCAGCTGGGATGCAGAGTGACAGTATAAGGAAAGAGGCCAAATTCATTGTATTCGATAGTTGTTTGATTGATATTATTATTAGGATGAAATGTGGGCATTCGGTTGGTGGGGAAGTATGTGGGGAGCCATTGATTAATGTGACTCGTGCAATTCGAGGCACTAACCTTAAAATACATGCCACCTGTATAAAATATCATCCTTTCTCATGGTCTGCACAACCCATGCTGGGGCAACTGCCAGCAGGCAATCTACTTTGTGCAGCGGCCGCACTTTTTAGTGGTTCAAGTTTTAAAAAGTTAGAGTATTTCTTTCAGTTTGTGGGAATCCATTTCATTGCGAAAACTCAGTTCTACAAATACCAAATCGATTATCTATTTCCAGCCATTAGCGAAGCTTGGAGAATGGAAAAAATGTCTATTGATAGTACATTCGCGGGCAAACGGTTCAGGCTAGCCGGTGATGGACAGTGCGACAGCCCAGGATTTTCAGCCAAGTACTGCACCTACCACTTTCAGGACATGGAAAGTAAGAAAATTGTGAGTTCGGTGGTCGTGCAGGTGTCACAAAGTACATCCTCAGTGGCCATGGAGAAAGTTGGCTTTGTAGCATCATTGCAAGAACTACAATCGCGGGGAATGGTGATCGACCTGATAGCCACGGACAGACACGTTTCAATCGCCAAGACAATGAGAGAAGAGTACAAAAATATAAATCACCAATTTGACGTATGGCATCTTGCAAAAACAATCAATAAAAAAATGTCGGCTGCAGGTAAAAAAAAAGATATGCAAGGTATTTCACAGTGGTCCAAGTCAATCAGCAACCATCTTTGGTGGAGCTCAAAAACATGTGGAGGGTCGTTGGAAATTCTACTGGAAAAATGGCGGTCAGTAATGCTACATTGTAGCAACGTTCACCGCTGGACCACAAACCAACATTTCCACAATTGTGAACATGGCCATTTGTCCACAGAGGAGGCACGGAAGAAGAAGTGGTTGATTCCTTCATCACCCACTCACAAAGCCATTGAAAAGATTGTATTTGATAAAACTATAACAAGAGATTTGAGGGGACTCACGGAATTCTGCCACACAGGAGATTTGGAGGTGTTCTACAATATGTGCCTAAAGTACAGGCCAAAACGATTGCGTTTTGGCATGGAGGGCATGATAAATCGGACTCTTCTAGCGGTCTTGGCACATAACCATAATGTTGGCCGTCAACAAAGTAGGACGACCGGAACTTTAGGGACGCTTCGCTACAATAAGGCCTTCACTAAAAGAAGTAAACAACGGGTGATCAAACCAGTGTTTCAGGATATGCAATATGAGTTTATTGAGAGACTTATTGTTGATGTCCTAGATAGGCACATACATGGAGTTGTGAACGAACCTGTGCAGGGGACAACTGCATTGCCACCCAACATTGCCTCTGTTCCATGTCCACCTAAAGCAGAGCTCATTGAGAAATACACATCACGGTTTAAATGATTGTAATTTGATTGTCTGTTCTCTCGAGTCTCCTCATGTTGCAGGCCCATTGAATATGTGTATCTATGTAATGTGTAAATAAAAGTGATTGCTCAGTGTACATGCAATGTGTCTCTCCACCGTTGCCCCTCCCTTCACGGTGCAGTTGTGCGAACCACCCGGCTGTCACATGTGACTTTGCTCTGGAGTCTCCTCATGTCGCAGGCCCATTGAATATGTGTAGCTATGTATTGTGTAAATAAAAGTGATTGCTCAGTGTACATGCAATGTGTCTATCCAACCTTGTTCATTTGCGCATTAAATTAAACCAAACAGTAATATAAATCATTTTTCAAAAAATATAGAATGTCTCCGTATTTATGGTTCTCTGGGGCTGCAAATGCAAGCAGACAAAATGCAAAGATGGAGTGTAAATTTCAAGTCCTGTGAGATGGCCTTACACTGAATGTAGCTAACTAGGAATGTGTGCTCGTTCAAAGTGAAGGTCAGCTGCTTTGATTTTTTGCTCGGGTGCCGGAATGGCCCACAACTCAGTATAAGGTTCTATTGTTATTTGACCTTGACAGGCCGGGACCATCCCGAAAGACTTCTTTTTGGGGGTGTGGTGCAATAACGTAAACGATAATGAATATAATTTCAGAAACAAAAGCCATTTAATGTTCGTTCATTAGAAGAAATAACGTCGGCATAGAAGGAGTGGTATTTCGGGGCTGCCCTACGCACAGACACAATGGAAAATGCAAATATAATGTAAGTAACTCTTTAGATGAGTTTATACCGCAATTTAAATACTATACAGTAGCTTTAAAGACGGGTTAAGTTGTACTTGTTCGTTCTATGTGGCATATTGTTTTGTACCGCGCACTATCTTGAGGAGAACCATCTCCTTTTACGGAAGCACCTCAAAACCTTCCTCTTTGCTTCTGCTTTCTCTCTCCCTCTCCCCTGCTACAACTGGTCCACTGTCTGCGACCTCAGTCCTGGGCCCTTCCACTCTCCACCTGCACTGCCTCCCTGTCAACCCCTGCACTGGGGGACTGTCTCAGTATCCTACAGCCCCCCCTTCCCAGCACTTGTTCTGCACTTACCTTGCACTCGCCACCAGCTGGCCCTATGTATTTATTATTTTATGCTACTTACCTTGTACTCCACTTCCACCCTCCCCTTCCCCTTGCACTTTTACCTTCCCCCTACCCCTGCACTTGCGCGATCTGAATGACACCTGGCCTAGTAGGATCATTGTCTGTCTTCTCCTTGTTCCCCCCCCTCCCTGCCTCGCCACGCCTTGAAACACTTGTGTATAGGCGCGTTGCAAATGCCATATTATATCATATCAGTGACGAAGTGGTCCACTGGCGCTCAGGCGGCTCTGAAAAAGGCGGAGGAGAGGGGGTGGGTTACTGGAAATGACATATAATACCCAGTTGCACTGTCCTAGCTATGAAATAATTTCCCGACCTAATATATAAAATGAATAATTTTGATAAAGATCTGATGGTGAGACTAGTTTCATTTTTTATGTTTTTAAAACAGGTACATCCTTCATTATTGTATGTGTCACGAGTACCAGACACCGGCGGATGGCTTTTACAACCGCCAGTTGCTTCTCCGCGTGAACAACGTTACCACCCTGACCATTTTATGGGACGATCGCCAAGTACAAGTATGCCCTTACGCGGTACTAATGGCTAGATGCAACATACATACCGTTGTGGTGGCCTAGTGCCTCGTTGTTGGAACAGCCATGCGATTATCAGTGCGACCGAAGAGCTTATTTTATCGTAAACCAACACCCTGTGTACTGCACACGAACATCGCTTGCCTCAAGACGAACTATTTTGGATCGAGAGCAAAGAAAAATGCAAATCGCTGAATATTCTCTAAACATTTGATGTCAAATAAATGTACTTTACCAAATTTACTATCTTGCGGTTTGATTTAAAAGTACAGTTTCATATTCCGAATTGTGGCGCGCTGTGTTGTGAGCTGATCTGTGTTGGTTTCTGGGTTCTGTGTGGAGTCGCGTAGAAGACGCCTGGGCGCGTTTGCCTACGCAGCACAGTCACGTCACGGATAGAGGCGGGGAATATGAATGTTTTGATAAAGTCTGTTTCAGGGGCGGGGGATATGATTTAGTGCCGCAAACGCAGGTGAGCCAGGTCGATGGGGGGAAATGATAGGATTATCACAAAATGGCGGCTGATTTCGAGTGCGTTAATGGACGAAAAGTCGGGTAAGGTCTATAGGAAAGTTTTCTACGATCTACCGATTTATGCTTAAAAACACATGGCCGAACCGTAGGGACAATAAAAAAAAAGTCCCGGAACTTGCCTTTAAGTATCTTCCCAGACCTCGCCCTGCAGTGTATTCGTTTTCAACAGCACGATCCAGCACACATATCATATATGCCGCTCTCACGTTTCCATCTGACTTTATGGCAGACCTTGACTCCGTGGCTATTGCAGTACCGCTTTCTGCCTGATTGATTTATGCATTTATTCTGGCTGCACTTTCTCTTTTTTTCTGTCATATAAGTGTATGTTCCATTCTGCTTTCGTTAGCATTTTCTTAATTTTTCCTTCATGGTTTCCGTTTTTCTCTCTTCCTTTTGATGTATTTCTACTCTGGCTGCATTGATTACTAGCTTTTCCATTTGGCTTTGCAGGCATCTTTCCTCTTGGCTGCTGAGACACACCTGAGCCCGGAAGTCTTTTGCTTTATGATCTGCACTAGACATGTTTTCCTCTTATCATGTCTCATAAATACCTTTGAATTCCTTCATATGGACAAAGGGGCCCCGGTGGGCCAGAATAGAGGGCAGCTTACACAAGACTTTCCTGCTGGACTTGATCTGACAACTATCCAATCTATGTGGATTTATTCACCTACCCTGAACTAGGTGCGGGTGAGCTGGATACCTTTTTATTCTTTTATCCATATGTACCACTTGAGCCTCCAGTGGGGGATGAACCTTTTTCCTACAATGATTCAAGATTCCATTATTACTTTTCTTTTTGTTCTCCTATAATTTCCAGTCCCTATAAATAGATTGCTGAATTTCTTATTATTTATGCAAACTCAGGCCTTTCAACCCATGGCCCCTTTGGGGCTTTGAAGTACTTTCTTGATCCTTGTATACAGTTACCTTTAGCTCGATGTGTATATTTTGAGGAATTTTAAAGCCAAACTTTTTGTAATTCGTGCCATTTATTTTGCTTTTTATTTGCAGCTGGAGTCACTCACCTTTGGGTGTCTTCACAAACTTCTTGTAAAGCTGCAGATTGGCTCCTTTATGTTTAAAGGTTCGTTTTTCTTGTTTACTCACAGTTTTTGCTCCAGCCTCTTGCACTCTACATGGGTAGCCCTTTGAACCCTTTTGTTTGGGCCCCCAGTGGAAATTGCAACTATTTTCTTGCTAGGTCTTTGTACACTATTCAGTAGTGTTTGCAATTAGGTACACACATGCTCACTAGTGTTGTATGTTTATATGCAGGGTCCGCGAAAAGAAATTACTTTTGGGTCCTGATGAAGACTTTGGTCACCTAAATCCTAGACACCAGCCGAAACGTCAATCTACCTAAAGACGAAGTTGCCCAATATTCATATTGGTGGTCCAATGCATGTTTACAACGATATGATACTGTATTAGGATTTGTTATATTCCCAATATTGCCTGTAGTATAGGTTTCATTGACGTAGACCTGCAGTTAGATTTGCATGTATGTTGGGCTGACAAATAGTGGACCCCCGTTCCACTCTTTGGTACAGTATCAATCTTTTTTTTCACATAGGGTTTTTCAATTTTACAATTCATATGATGAACCTATGAGATTTCATAATCATTCAATGCTTGTGGTTTCACATGACTGTGTTCCTTTGTTTGACTTATTTTTGAACACGCATGTTATGTTTATTTATTTTTCTTCTTTGACTCCCATACACTTCTCCTCCTTTTCCTTGTGTGTATATTTTGGTTTACAGTATTTAAAACTGACTTTATGTATCAATGTATGCATAATGATTCATTATTGATAACATATTTATGTATGCAAAAATACTCTGATTAAATACGAATATTGTTGATTTTGAAGAAACTGCACTAACAAGGATTGGGTTGTAGGTCAAAGGATCGACAACCAAAGGGTCGAATGGTCAAAGGATCGACACCAAAGGACCGAAAACAAAAGGATCGACATTTTTTTTTTTTATTATTATTTTTTTTTGGGGGTTCCCCCCCAACCCCTGTTTTTTGTGGTAAAAAACACTTTTTTTCCATAAACAAAAACCCCAAAAAAAATGTAATTTAAAAAAGAAATTCAATCCTTTTGTTTTCAGTCCTTTGGTGTCGACCCTTTGACCATTCGATCCTTTGTAGTCGACCCTTTGACCGGACCCCCAAGGATTGATTATTTAGTACTATTTCGTGTCCGCTAATTAATGGTTCATAGAAAATTAATATGTCTATGAAAAATGTTGATATGCGACCTAATTCAATACCGGTCCACAAACTGTCCTGTTTTTTCAATTGTGAAGGTAGTCAGATGGAAAAATTGTCCACCTCAACCTTTATTATCTTGACTTTGAAGTAGCTTTGCTGCAAATTGCAGCTACATGTTGGGAACTCCCCCTTTGTACAACGTTTTAGGGAAACCACAACAGCATTAGATCTAAGTAAATAGACAGAAGGGGTTACCATTCGGTAGTACTAACCAGCAGTTGTGGATGCCTGGGTTTAGACAGGAATCACAGGGTAGACGAGAAAGCGAGGGACAGCGTTTACACCAATTTCCAGACCCCATTCACTGATCAGTACCTCCAACCAAAGATATTGACAGTGTTTCATCCTGACCAGCAAGAAACAACATATAGCTTCTGTATACAAAAACTGTGAAACATTTAAAGGTGTCAGCTTGCTTTTGTGATGGCCCATCAAAGTTTGTAACGTTTGAAGTACTGTGTGGTGAACATGACCCACACCCTAATGGGTGGATAGGATGAATCTGATGCAGGAGGAATTTATGCATTGTTTTGTAAATGCCACTTAAGGCACATTGGAGGGTACTACTTCCAACAGCAAAGTGTTCCTGTAATAATTTAGTCCACTTTGCAACAGAGGGAATGCATTTTTCTTGCTTGTATGGTATCTGCATGCAGTTTTTCCTGAGTTATTCTGTGAGCAGAATTCGGTCCCTGTTTTTCATTCTTTTTTACAGGAATTGAAGGAAGTTTGTTCTTTATTTTGTTACAGATTAAGTGCCTGCCTAATTGGTGGTAAATAGTGCAGCTGATACATTACAAAGTGCTGCTGCAGACTATCTTTTATTGGCACCGGTTGATTGTCTTTACACTACCTTTTAAGCCATAATTTACCAGTGAAATTGAGACCTTGCTTCTTTCAGCCTTTTATGGCTGGCCGACTTATTTATCCAGTAGTGCTTTGCTTTTGTTTAACCCATATTTAACTGATCAATTCTGTGTTTTATGTATTTCAGTTGAAACCTGATGAACCTGAATCCTTTGAAATTGATTTAGTTCCGTAAGGAATTTGAGGTTTCTAAGATTTGTGGTACACAGATTTTGCAGGGTCATCAGCAGTGTGTGGTTAATTGGTAGGGCTTGTGCTTATGATAGATTGTAGGAATATGGTCCTTTTTGTTTATCCCCCTACTAATTTGTTATTTGTATTGGTAGCGTCTTGATATTTCTAAGGCTCCAAGAAGGAAGAGCTCAGGTCTGAAAATTTAGAGAATTTAAACCTGCCGAGGGCTACACCGCAGACACCCACTGAGACCAGATCCAGAGCAAGAGGATACGTTGGAAGACAGACTGCTGGGGGCTACATCCCAGACACTGGTTAAGACTAGGCAGGGAGTAAAACGAAAAACAAAGAACCTGTTGAGGGCTATATCTCAGACAGTTGCTGAGGTCCGACCTGAATCAAGACTCAGAACAAGAGGAGAGGTTGGTTGCCACCTGGGGCTACATCGCACACAACAAATCTGGAGCAAGGAAACAAATTAGAAGCCTGATATGGGCTATATCTCAAACCCTCCCTAAGAGCAGATCGAGGGCAAAAGGGGAAGTTGGAAGCATGTTGAGACTTGGGAGCTATATCTCAGACACTGACTGAGAGCAGACCTGAAACAAGAGGAGGCATTGGAAGCCTGCTCAGGGATATATATTTCAGACAGTGATTGAGTACAAGGCCAAAGGAAGGAAGAGTGCTAAGCGCCTGCTATGGGCTATATCCCGGATTCTGGGTTTGAATCATCACCCGCAGAGAACCTAAGAGCCTTGTAGAGGGCTAGGCACTTTGGCCCAGAAGGTAGACCTGTAGCTAGTGGGTGGGAATATCACAGCCTGATAAAGTCCCTAAGCAAGAAGAAGAGATACGTGCTTGTAGGAATGTCAAAGGCAATACCCTAAGCCATGTGAGAGGTCAAAAAACAAGTAGGAGTGTGTCGAAATGTACTGCCAGTAGCCTGGGAAGGCAACCTGTGTCTACAGGGAGATAATATCTACACCAGGGTAGTGACTGTCACATGGGTGACAAGGATCAAAGACCACAGAAAACCTAGGTCCACAGTGACTTCTGAGTGAACTATAACAGTGCAGGGGCAAACAATTACATGGGGATGACATAAAGTACCATTGGAACGTTTCAGAATAGGTCTCTGGATTTCTAACTAAAATTGCAAGGGGACAAAATGTTCAAAAAATCACTTTCCTGCAGCCTTAGAATATATAGGGGTTCTCTTTCCAGGTAACCAGTTTATTATATACATATGCATCTTCAAGCATCTCAGAATCTCTGGTTTTCCAGTATCTGGGGCTTGCCTTCTCACGGGGTTCATGGATCGGCCTCAGCAATACTGGTTTTCACAGGAGCATCTCCCCTTTCTTTCGATTCTTCTTCTTCCTTGTCTAGTTCTTAGTTATCACTGGTCTCTCGTTGTTTTACGGGATTTGCAACTTCTCTACCTTGAGGCGCTCTACCTCTGATGGAGTCCCCAAATCTCAGGTGCAGAGAATGATGGCTTTGGGGAGCTTGGGTGGTAGGTGCCTAAGTCCTGAGTGTGGACCCAGACAGCGTAGTGGGAAAGGGGGGTGGACAACTACTTTAACTCTCCCTCCTATGATTCTTTTACATCTTGACACTTCCCCCCCAACTGATACACCACTCTTCTGATCCTCATGTTTTTTCAATCAGAACTATCCTATCTTGTCTTGTAACTGCATTGTTGCTTCCCACAACTCTATCCCTGTTCTTAATTCCTGCACCAAATTCTCCTCCTTACTGTCCTTTTGCTCTCCATTCCTGCACCTATTTATCAACTCCTGCACCAACTCTGTGTCCATTTCCTCCAGTTTCTGTTCTCTTTACAACCACTTCCCATTGCTGTATTTTTCTTTCCACTCTTTCCTCCCTTCTTTGCCTTCTATGACCCTTTGAGCACTTTTAAAAAATCTCTAACGACCCATGATACCTCCCAACCTTTTTACCAGTTTATGCACCTTCTTCTTTGCAATCAGCGTTCTCCATGTCTTTATTATCACCCCTTTTCGTTTTCTCTCTGGGCACCACCCATCTTTTCAATGCCACTCTCCAAATCACAACTGTCTCTTGATTCTCCTTCTTCCGTCGCCTCATAAATCTTCTCCGACTCGATACTGTCCCTGACTCCAGTTTAACCCCTCTTTGCACTGCTCCTCTCCTCAATGATCTTCTCCAATTCAAGAATGTTTCTTGTACCTAATTTGCCCCTCTCTGTCCCATCCATCTTCTCAATGTTCTTCTCCAACTATTGTCTCTCACACCTTCTTCATTCCGCTGGGCACCACTTCTCTCCTCAATGATCTTCTCCAATCAACATTTATCTCTTGCAGCTTTTTCACACCTCAAGGTCCAGGGTCCCACCTTCCCTAAGGTGGCTTTTACTATATTTAGCCACCACCGCCTTACTCCCTACCAGCAGCTTCAGTTCTCGTGGCTCCTCAGTTTGGTCTCCTGTCTCTCTCCTCCAGCATCCAGCTTCCACTGTGCCCAGCTTTCTGTGCCACTCTTCCAGACTGCAGGGCCCTACTCAACATCCAGGTTCTCATGGTATCTTCTCCAGTCGACCAACACCAGCTCCTGCCTCCAGTCTCCAGCTCCTACTCCAACCACTTTCAATTTCAGACTAAGCTCTTGGACTTTAAAAAGGTGTTTGCCCTGCCTCCCAACCTCTCTGTGGTGAAAGGGGTTTCAAGTGTGGTGGACAGTATGAGATTGACCGTCGGGCTACCCCCCATGGAGATGCTTACAGCGCTGGTGTGACACTTGGGATTTGCTTGTTCCACCCATCCATCCTCTCTCTATGTTAAGGGAACTCAGGGTTGCAAGCTTGATATAGGGAATTTGGATGTTTTAGTTCTCTGGGCCTGGGTGGGTGGCTAATGTCTTCTTGACCGCAGATTCAAGATCCCTGCTCGCCCTCTTGGAATTCCTAACTCCCTCTTCTTATTTAGGTCACTAGTACAGGGCCTGGCTGTTGGGTCCCACCCCAGAAGAAGGCTTACAGTTCTGAGGTATTACTTGGAGCTTGTTAGTTACTCCCCTTGGGTGGTCCTCTCTCATGTTGTGACCCTCTGGCCTACACCCAGGGTGGACTCGCCCTGCTTATCTGTTCTTAACTGTCTGAGTGTGGAGGACTTTTGTGAGAAATGCACAAAGTTGTATATCAGCTCACTAATGGTCTGTGCCACACTAAAGCCAAACTATTTCAGCTATCAATATATAACCAGCCCGTAAAGATATATGTATGTAAAGATGTTGGAAATTTGTAGAACCAACATATAGATAGACATGCACCCAATGATGTTTGAAACTGTCTTTATTATGCAAGTGCCAAGCTGTATACAATTGATCAGGTGATCTAAGAACGTAAATCTCTTTTAGGCACTTTAACACAGAATGCAATATACACTAGTCTTTATATGTTAACCATGTAAGCATAACTATGTTGACAATTAAGAAACGGTAAATAGATCTGTGATGTTTACACTGTCGAGATAGCAGAGCGTTGAGTATCTCATTGTGTTAATATATCGGGACTGTCTGTTATATACCGCAAGCCTCATCTGAGTGGAGCCCACGAAAGACACCAATCGCAATCAAATACTTTTTGTTTCACTATCTGTTCAGACTCCACACAGCAGACAGACACAACTGAATTCCTTAACAAGTACTTCTGTACTTTGATATGAGATAGGCATCTCTGCCCCGTTTTTTAATGACCCTTACTTACACACTTGATATGTCTACTCGTTTAGCCCAGAGAGAACATGGACCAAATTTCAGCCTATGTCCTAATAAGCCATTGGTATTTATATAATCAGATGTGAACCTTGCTGAAACCTCAAAATTGTATACCATATGGGATCAGATACTTAACACAACGGGGACAGGCTTCTAACGTCACCACAACTACATCATCGGTATGGGTCGACACGGTCTGACGAAGTACTAATATTGGCCATTTTAGATCACAGGTGTGTTTACACCCGCATCCGTGAGGATGCGCCATGCGATTTTTGGTAAGTTTATAAAGTAACTGCAGTTGGTTCTTTTAGAATCAACCATCTATAACTGAGTAACACTAAATATATATACACTACTCTTGCAGGGCATGGTTGCTGAGACCTATAGGATTGATGCTCATCTACAGAGAAGGAGATTTACCCTTATTACATTCCTCATTGTGGATGACTGCACTTTACCCACACAATCAGCTACAACAATTTGGGGTAGGTTTGTAAAGGAAATTCTAGCAGTTCTTTAGGAACTGACCTATCCATAATTGACGGTTATGAAATTCTAATATTAGATATACTATTCTTGCAGTGCATCATAACGGATACCTACAGAAGTGATCCTCAACTACAAAAAAGTAGAATTACTCTGATTGAATCCTTTGTTTTGGATGACTGTACCTTGTCTGCAAAATCACATGCATCTATACCATACTATGCGAGTAGGTGAGTACCCTTCACCGATACTTGACAAATTCCAACAATGGAGATTGTTTTTACCTGTTACATACCTGAAGGCAGTCATTGATAGTAGACTTTATATATACATATAGATAAGAATCTGAACCCAAGATGGGGAACCACAGATCCTGACACAGTGTCCTCTATTGGATACAAGTGTTGTCACATAGCAAGGTAGGCCCATGTTTTACTAACTCATCTTACTGAAAATCCAAGTTGGCGAGCACACTATTATTAATCAGTTGTAATATTACACCAGGTCGAGCCCTTACCTCGTCCCCTCGACAACACCATCATAAAGGAGACCTTCCTAGTCAAGATTACAGCGTGCTCACATTGAGGTGAAATCGAAAGGCATTTTTAAGAGTACATTCTTGAAAACTATGTTTGTTCTTCAAAATGATATTTAATAAACTACTCTTGACTACAATTGGCTATACTCATTGAAGCTTTCCTACTTAGCCTTGTAGATAGATACATGAGGTTTTTGAAGATTTATTGAGACACCTGTAAAAGATGTACTGCTCTTGATGAAGGGAGGCATCTCCCGAAACACGTAGAGCTCAATATTATTTATTACTGTTTGCTTAATATTTCTTTGTGTACTAATAAAAGACCGACACTTGACAGCATATTATTTACCACTGTAAGTGTACCTAATTGTATGAAGACTGTTCAGAACAAATCACACAGTTTTGGCTGAGTTTCCTCAGTATAGATGGTGTGCAGGGGACGAAAATGTCCTCCAATTTAGGAGACTACTTTTTCTCTTAGTACATAGTAGCAGCTTAGTGTGCCAGAGCTGGGTTTTTTCTCCCGTGCACCCAAAGTACACCTTGAATTTACAAGTCCCCATTACTATCCACCACTACGAACTTAGCTCCAAGAAGGTGTGCGCTCCAGCAAATCGTAGGCCATACCGGGCAGATGTCGCTAGCACATATGTTCCAGATATGCTGTTGATGGGACAGGGATAGCATGCCCAAGTGGAATCTGATATAACATGAGTGTGCATAGTGGGGAGTTATCAGACCTAAACATCTCTCATAACCTAAATCACTTCAACAGTGCAAGTATACTGCCAGATACCTGGAGTATGTGCAAGCCATCAGCACTTGGCCCTTCAAAATATGTGGTATGGGCTTTTTTTTATCGCAAGCTTCGTGGTATCATTAATGCCTGATGCAGACCATAACTTGGCCAAGTCTAGAGCATTTTGTATCAACAGATAATGTATGTAGACTAAAATATTAGTTTTAATTTGTCCCAAAAAAACATTGTACAAAATATTTAGCTTCCATTTTTTATACATAATGGGACTGATTGACAAAGAGCTGTCCTGGAGTAAATCAAGAGACGCCCGTGAGCACATATAATGTGCACCTGCTTCCTTATGTCTGACTCACAAAACCTAAAATCTGAACCGCCTAGCGCACCTTTGAGATGCTCATGTGCAAATGGAATTTACCAAGGTATGCTCAAGGGCCTCTACGAGATGCTCCAACCATCTCTGGATTAGCTATAGTTTTAGGCTTTATGAATCCGGTTTAGGGTAACAGGTGCAAATCTGAGATGCTAATGAGCATCTAGAGATTTGCTCCGCTGCAAATCTTTGTGAATCAGTCCCAATCTCTTCTCAGGGTAATCAGATTGATTAACATAGAAACACGTTGGTACCTCTGTTTTGGCTGTAGTCTCCAGTCTCCATGTTTTCCTTCTGCCCGGTAGACTTCTGATGATTAACTGTTGGGTATGACATCTTCTCACCTCCAGCGGCATTCTCTCTGTTTTCATTGTGGTTCATCTGCTTCTCCATACCTAACCCTTCTGGTTTTGATAGATGGTCTAAAAAGAAACACAGTTACTTCAACTGAGTGAATTTGTTAGAAACCCCACTACTTCTCTGGGTATCAAATTTTGAATTATTGATACATAATGTTAACTCTGTCCAGAGGTTGAGAAACATTTAAAAAACATAACTTCAGATTCACTCAGGCTTGCCTCAATTGCCAAGCAATACCTTAAATGTCTACCGTTTTAAAGCACTACTTCTGGCCCCCAACTTCGGTACATGTTGTTTTTCCAATTTGATATTGTCTGTATTTATTTTTAATTAAAGTCTTTATTTGGCTTAGGAAAACCATAGGGACTAATCAAAACTATATAAAAAGGATCACACCACCAATTGCAGACAATACATAAAATACAACAATAAAAGTAAACCATATAGAAGGTTACATTGCTCAGCTTTTATTTACGCCAAATATATTGCAGCTCGATTTTAATATTTTCAGTTGATGAGGTTCTTGAGCATATTAAAATACAACATACAAAAAAAACAACCACAAACAACATGGACAAAATCAATACAACTTAAAAGTTAATATATAAAATCACTAAACATTAATATAAAATACATACTCAAGTCGCAGGGCATTGTTCTCATTAGCAAAGTATAAATCATCCTTATGATCAATCAATCAGTACGAAATATACACAAAGGTTTTCCTGCAATTAAATTCATTGCTGCAGCGATACAGTAGGCTACCCATCAACTCAACAGTAGATCCGGCGGTTTAGATGGGTATACAGATAATTACAATGATCAGCATACAAGGGTTTACACTACAAAAAGGATGCTGCAAGAATTCAATTCGGACCATGCATATCCTGAAGAGGTACTCATAATAGGGGTTTTCTTCCTAGCTCCAAATTATTTAATTATTTAATACTAGCTGGGGTACCCGGCTTTGCCCGTGTCCTGATCGAGTGGTGTCTCATTTGCCCTGGAGGATGTTGCTCTTCTCCTCTTATCGACAAGTTTTACTTCAGTTTGCTCTGGTGTCGCATGTGCCCTGGAGGATGTTGCTCTTATCCTCATGTCAGCAAGTCTTGCTTCAGTTTGCTCTGGCAACTCATTTGCCCTGGAGAAAGTTGCTCTTGTCCTCTGGTCGGCAAGTCGTGCTGCTGTTTGTTGTTGTGTTTCAGAAGCTCTTGATTGATTTACGCTTTGCATGAGATGGAGCTTTTCCAAGTGATGTTTGTTTTTTGTGCAGCATGTTACAGTACTCAGTGGCTTCAGCACATTTGAGAAAATGTGCAAGAAAGATTGATTGATTGTGCTCTCTTCTCATGAATGAACTTAAGTAAACTGTAAACTTGCCATTTCCCATAGCCATTGCTTGAATTCTTTCATTATCGAACAGCACAAGTGTGAAAATAGCAATACTAGCAGCTGATTGTTTTAGGTAAAATGCATAGATCTGTTTTCCAAACGTATAAACGTGCAAAAAGGCAATGAAAGCAGCAGATCTTTATCAAGGATGTTAAGTGCATGGGCAAACAAAGCAAATAAAACTGGAATGCCCCCTCGTTAACCAAACAGATGTATATATTTTGTACATACGAACATTAAGCAGAATAAATGTGCAGAAATAGCAAATTAGCAGCTGAAGTTTGAGCAAAATTAGAAAAACATGTAAACATATATTTCTAAGCACAAAAGTGCAAATGTCAAGATTGAAAACTGATATTCAAGACAGTATAAAATACATAAAATGTAACCGGGCTATGCTTACTGGACTCCACAAACCAACGGTTAATAAAGTGCTAGTGCCTCTCAAAAACCATCTAGGTATGTACAAGTGTGAAACAAATAGTAATAGCAATAGTAATCTAGAATGATAAAAAGCAACTACATATACATGCTACGGGCTGTTCCAACACGAACAGCTATACAGTAGATTAAATACTTCAACATCTATAAGCCTAATATCAAGATCCAGCTAGACCAAACAAATACAATTCAGAACAAATAGTAAAACAGCCAAATAATGCATCATAGATACATAAGGTGCAAAAGTGAAACTGTAAACAGGATTTCTACATGATAACTCTTACAAACCTGTAATATACTTTGACTGTGAACCGTCCTTTCAAAACCTTATTTAGCAATTGATGAACATCACAAGTCAAATAGTAAAACATGTAATTCATTATCCAAATTATGACCACGGGGCAGCAAAGAAGCAAAAAGAATGATGAGTTTAGATTCAAGTTGACGTAATTTTAACTCACTATTTCCTTTTCGAATGTGCTCAGGTAGATGAGCTAAACCTAAAAAAGTCACATTTTCGGGATCGCCATTATGTTTTTCAAATAAGTGCTTTGCTAGAGGATGAACCTCATCTTTAGTGTTGTAATATCCTGATTTTCAGACTACATATGGTGGAACCAATATAAGCCTGGTTGCACGGACAGAGTATAATATACAAAACAAACTTTAGTCAAACAAGTCATTTTGGGCTTCATTTTCCAATTGACTCTTTCATTGTACTCAAATTCAGAGGTGCAGATTGCCAATTTGCATATTTTGCACTTACCACAACTATAAAAGCCATTAGGTATATGTTGCTGTGTAAGCCAATTAGATACATTCATGTAGGGAGTGTTTGTTATACTGTGAGCCACCACATTTTTTATATTCGTTGCTTTGGAGAAAGTAACCAAAGGGCGAGACCCTATCACATTAGCAATGTCTCGATCAGACTGTAATATCGCCCAATGTTTATGTAGTGTCTTATTTACACTGGCTGCCTGTGTACTGTATTTTGTAACATCTAGAAATTCCAGTTTGCTAGAAATCATGGTCATAGTCAGTTGTAAATTCAGATCATTACAGTTCAGGATGGAAACATATTCTAACAATTTAGCTGGCGCTACTCCCCAGATTAGAAACAGATCATCAATATACCTGAACCATACAACATCATCCATATATGTGTCCTGTTCCAATGACCAAGCTATACATTTCTCCCACCAACCCAAATACAAATTTGCATAGATGGGGCCACACAAAAACTCATAGCGGTACCTCTTTTCTGTCTGCACAGCTTTTCTTCAAAAAGGAACATATTGTTGTTTAAGCAAAATGTTACAAGGTCAATAATCCATTTATTTTGTTGTTTAAAACATATAGATCTCTGCTTGAGAAAATAATTCACATGCTTGAATACCTGCTTGGTGGTTAATGCTAGTCTAGAGAGAAACCACATCCAAGTAGACAATGCGAAAATGAGACTCCCAGTGAAACCCTTAAGAATTCAAATCCAAGACAAAAGGAAATAATATCTGGTCAAGGTATTTAGAGGCTGATTCCAGCAGGGAGCCCATGGAAGAAACAATGGTGGTTCGGTAAGGCTTTCGTGCACTTTAGGAAGTAAATACAAAATTGCTGTCACGCAAAAATTCCATCTAAAAAATGCAATATCATCATCACTGAGAAGATCCTGTTTGGACCACTTTGTGAACTTGCAATTGTACATGTCCTGGGCCTATAGTAATGTCTGAGAAGTGATGCCCTCATAACATTAGATGTCTCCTAGTTGTTTCAAAGCTTCCTTCAGATAGGAAGATATTTGCCACATCACAATTCCTCCCCGGTTATCAGCAGGTCTAATGACTATATTTGTATCACTTTCAAAGCTGGTGAGGGCCAGGGATTGGGAATGGCTCAAATTGGATTTAAAGTTCTCTTGTCCAGACAGTTCCTTCAAATCTTCTAGAACCAATTCCTCAAAAGTGTCACAAAACTGGATACTCTGTCATCCCTGTTCTTATCAGGTACCCACGTAGTGACTTTAGGATTGCAAAACTTGGTGAGTTTTAATTTAGGTATAAACTTAAACATTTCAATACGTGTATCAATAAAGTTGAAAGTACTCACCGGACAAAAAGAGAGGCATAGTTTGAAAACGGGCTCCTCATCACCAGTGAGAATTCTGTCTAAGATATTATAAATCATTATATTCTCTTGCTTGGCCAACCCCTCCCGCTCCCTCTTTGTCCTCTCCCAGAGCGCGTGGTTCGATAATTCGCTGCACTTGTTCCTTGATCTCCGACCTCTCCTTGTGCATCTTTTTCTCTTGTCCGCCCTGAACCTGGATTTCGTTGTTTTCCCCTTCTGTCCAGTTTGCTCTCCAAATGCAACAGTCTGAGCTTCTCTAAAAAATTCATCCTGATGCTGGTACTTGCTTCTTTATCCGAAGAGTCTATTTCTGAACCTGAAGTCTCCAATGCCACTTTGGGTTTGTTTGTAATTGTCTTGGATTTCAAATCTTGGTCCTTAATGGGTTCATCAAATTTCCTGCCAAAAGTATAGATATATCCAGATTCATAGTCCATTCTATCTCGTCTAAATTGGATTTGTTTCTTTAGACGTATTTCATCCTCGTTATCTTTCCAAGTTCTCGTCCATACGGGATATTCTTCTTTTACATTCATCACCATCAGGAGAATTGAAAAGCTCTTCTTCTAGACATTCAAGATCCTTTATAAGTTTAAGATCCGGTTTGGCAAATTTGATCAATATCTCCATCATCTTAAAAGAACACACATTTGTGTGTTCAGTCCATTCAGTAATCAATAATGGATCCATTTCTTTGTAGGCGGGTAAAGTGAGAATACGAATACCCCTTGGAATCCGTGTTGCTTTCAAATACATCTGTAGTGTCATGGCTTCCCACCACTTGCTTGTCTCTTTTCTTTTTAGTTTTTCTAAATTGTCCTTTCTTTATTGTATCGTTAATCCAGCTGAAGCCGTTTTACCAGAAGAAGGCACCACAATTACCTTCTGATTCTTTAAAGAGAACTTGAGCTGCCACCAATGGCCTGTTCTCTGTTGCCTCTGCCATGGTAACAAAAGTGTTTGTTGCTGTACTTCCAAATCCAAGTTCAAAATTTCACCTGCTGCGGCCCACTCATGGCCTAACAAATATACATTCACAGCATCCGGTTCTAAAAAAAGCCTCAACAAGAGCTAGACCAGGCAATCAGTTTCCGCACATGCAGATTTTTACACAAAGCAAAAAATATACTTGTAGTTGACGCGGATGCCTATATCAAGGAGCATTGCTGGAATAACACCATTGCTTTGCTAGCAGTGCCAATACCGTTAACCAGTGGGCCAATTGTAAACACTGAGTTGGGTGGGTTTTCAGGAATACCGCTGATGGCAGTAGTAATTACCCCAGCTGTATTCCTGCTCCAAAATCTATCCAACTCGTAATGAAGTCCTTAATTAGTATATTTCCCATAGGCCATCCACCTCAGAAACTTTAAAGCACTTTCAATCATTAATTTGTACACAGACAATGTGTACAGATGAAAAAGTGAATGTTGGAGAGAGACCTCACAAATATATTTACGTTGCCCAAACGGTGCTGCATAACCTAGAAATAGAATGTGTCCATTCAGTGGCAGAGCTCAAGCCATCCTGAAAACCAGGGGTACCTTCATCTTTATCAGAGACCAAGGGCCAACAAACCTACAAGTTCTAAGCAGGATTAGCATCCTGCATATCTGAGCAAAAGTCTCCTTCATTAGTTTATTTACAGTACTTCAAATGATTTCTATACTCTTGCTTAATTTTCCTAACAGCACATACTTTATAAATAGAAGAAATAATTCTGTTTACCTTCAACAATCTAATTGTACTGTGATGTGTTTTCCGACCACTGCAATATCTAGCAAAAGCTTTACTAAATACAGTACCGGTCTAAATGGACTTTTGCTTGGTCCCAAGATCTTCCAAAAGCTCCATTTAATAAATGGCCCCATGTGCGGATTGCGAAATCAATGCATTCTGCACTTTCCATTGCGCAGGTCTTTTGGGCAATGGGAGTTCCGTGCCCTTTCAACCTCCCTATCCCTCCCTGACCTCTCCGGGAGACACTGGCGGAACCTCTGGTCTTTGCTTTGCCCTCCCCTCACCCCACCGCTCTGCTCACATTATCCGGGGAGACCTCTGGAACCTCTGACCGCCTCCCTACACCCGTACCCCGTCCTCTCCACAGTCCACTCACCCCCCTGTTTATCAACCCACCCCTCTTCTGTCCAGACTCACCTCTCCTGTACCTCTGGCCATCCACATATTGCGCAGGGGACATTTCTCACTGGATTATGCACAAAAGTCCTCTGCGCAATGCGTACCGCGCACCCATGTAAACAAACCAACCACAGTGAGTCTGTTTGAGCCAACGGTCCAAACCACAAATTGATCAAACAAACCCTCAAGTTTGATTACATTCCACTCAGTCCATATATTCTGACACCATCATCCCACACAGAAGAACAATATGGATTTGGAAGCATCATTGAGATGTCAATAGATAACGTTTCAAACAAAGTGGGTAATGATCACTGTCATAATGCTGTGATGCCACCAAACATTAAGGCCATAATTGTAGAGAAAAAAATAAGAGGATTTAACAGTGGTACGTACGTACTTTGGGGTATCCCCTGAAATTCCACCAATAGCCATTTCAGCAGGCTACCTACAAGCATCCCTACTCATCATTTCCCTCGGATTTCAGTGAAACGCAACAAAATTCCACTTTTTGCATCCAAATTTATCCTGTCCTCATCGTTTGCCCTTGAAATTGTGCATTTGCCATTCAAACTTCCTTCAACTAAAAAGAATCCCTAGTATTGTTAACTGTCAATGACGGCAGAAGAGTTTTAACATCATCCCACATTATATGCATATCAAATGGAATGAGGGAGCATACATAATAATACAATGGACACTAAGCATATTACCATTCTCTAAAGCCGAAGATAGCCTAACCTCCAAGAGTTGAGGACCACTTCAGAAAAGTTCAGATTTTACGTTATTTCTCAACTCATTTCAAACACAGTCTTCAAGCCATCTTTCAGTCAACCACCTTTTCTAACAGCAGGAGTGCAAATATTTAAAAACCGTCAAGCATGCAGGTGTACAAGTCACCCCGAGTGGGACTGTTATGTCTAGACCTGGATCTAGAGCCAGCTCGGCCTAGAGACCCAAGCTACTCCTCACTGATGACACCCAATGAGGCCGAAACATGTCTGGGGATGCTTGTGGTCTCGTGCAGAAGGGATGTGACCTAGCAGTTTGGGCTGGACTGCCCCTTTTGCTGTGGGACCAAGCCTGATTTGGATATGGTCTTTCCCCTTCTTTAATGGCTTGGCAGGCTGAAGAACGATGGTCTGGAGAGTTGCCCAGAACAATGCCAGAGACCTGGATCCAGAGCCACCTCGGCCTAGAGACCCAAGCTACTCCTCACTGATGACACCCAATGAGGCCGAAACATGTCTGGGGATGCTTGTGGTCTCGTGCAGAAGGGATGTGACCTAGCAGTTTGGGCTGGACTGCCCCTTTTGCTGTGGGACCAAGCCTGATTTGGATATGGTCTTTCCCCTTCTTTAATGGCTTGGCAGGCTGAAGAACGATGGTCTGGAGAGTTGCCCAGAACAATGCCAGAGACCTGGATCCAGAGCCACCTCGGCCTAGAGACCCAAGCTACTCCTCACTGATGACACCCAATGAGGCCGAAACATGTCTGGGGATGCTTGTGGTCTCGTGCAGAAGGGATGTGACCTAGCAGTTTGGGCTGGACTGCCCCTTTTGCTGTGGGACCAAGCCTGATTTGGATATGGTCTTTCCCCTTCTTTAATGGCTTGGCAGGCTGAAGAACGATGGTCTGGAGAGTTGCCCAGAACAATGCCAGAGACCTGGATCCAGAGCCAGCTCGGCCTAGAGACCCAAGCTACTCCTCACTGATGACACCCAATGAGGCCGAAACATGTCTGGGGATGCTTGTGGTCTCGTGCAGAAGGGATGTGACCTAGCAGTTTGGGCTGGACTGCCCCTTTTGCTGTGGGACCAAGCCTGATTTGGATATGGTCTTTCCCCTTCTTTAATGGCTTGGCAGGCTGAAGAACGATGGTCTGGAGAGTTGCCCAGAACAATGCCAGAGGTTAGGATTCACTTCAAACCTTCCAGCCATCGCCTCTTTTGTTTTGCATCATTGGACCCCCCTGCGGTGCAGGGAGCACTTGATTCCTGGATTTGTTTAGTTTTTAATTATACTTGTTTGGTTATTTTTGGGACTGCTGATGTGTTATTTCTTTTAGGAAAGGGTGTGTTTGTCAAGCTTAATTTATTCTACAATTCCTCATTGCCCTATTAGACCTCGGGTAGAAGCACATTGGGAATTAGCGGCCGTTGTACCCAGGTTTTTTTCCCTGCAGGTTCCTCTTTAAATTAAGCTGCTTTTTGCAGTCCCACACCGGTGCAGTGTTGCTCTGTGCTATTTTATGAGCTAAATGTCCGTAGGACAGAGTGCTACATCGTGCTGAAAGATGTGATGTCATGACAGAGAAGGTCGGAGGGCCTGATTCTGAGCATGTGATAAATAATGTGTGGAAAGAAGACATTCTCCCCTCCAGTTTCCAGCACCATCATTCTGAGGTGGGGAGATGCTGTGCTTTCCAACAGCAAAAGCTGCTAAAATCACAGGGTGTGGGGGAAACATGTGCTCCAGTGACACTGCAAGCATTTCTCAATAGAATGCCACTTTTCTAGTTTAAGAACGTTTTCTTAAACTTTTATTAATGTTGTAAAGTGGTGCTGCTGTCTAAGAAATGCATTGTTTTAAAGGGCAAACGGGTGCAGTGGAGTTTAACGGCACCTCATAGATACCGTATTTTTCCTCCTTTTTTTGTTGTGCTAAACCAGTGCTGCTGGGAGGATAATACCCTCCATGTGGCTATGCTGCATTCATGACAGTTGCTAGGGCTGTTGTCAAGCCATAAATCAAGCACATGCAAATGTCAGAGCTTTCATGTCCCTGCACCACTTTCTTTCTTCATTAGAATATGGTGTTTGTAAGGAAAGTGTTCCTCCTTTATAGAGGAACACTTTCTCACATTTGCATGCACCTCAAAATTAGCACCTCAGCGGTGGAACTCAGAGTGCGGCCGTGATCAGCTACATCTCTTTGCGCACAGTGGCATTATAGAGATGGGGGAGGACCTGAGAGGAGGGCCCATGCACATGGAGGATGTTGTTTGGGCCTTCCCGCGTCCGTTCCTTGCTGTGGAGTGATGTCACCTTTAAAAAAAGTCCTTGGGCCATCCCGCCACCAGGTACGCGTTCCAAGCCATTTTGGATTTATTCTGAGTCAAACCTGCAAGATAACATTGATGCAAGGAGTCTTGTGGAGGGAGGCGAGGCAGACGTCGGGGAGTTCACTCTCAATAGGTAGGTTTGGTCTGGGCCCTGCCGCCCAAGTTCTGAACATTATTCATGTTATCCCAGGTTACATCTAGCATGACAACTTCTTTTAAAACCGTTGTTACTGACTTCACTGGGGAAAGACCAAGGTATAGCTTACAATGTCTTTTGGAGGAATCTTGTGAGTGATAACCAGTGAAAGGTGGTACTGCTGTGGGTAACAGGCCTCTCATCATGGGGACTGGGACTGAATGGGGTGGGGGGGTATATCACTGATTCTGTATAAGCCTTCTCTGTCAAGAGGCTGTACATGAGAATACTGTGACTGTGGGTTCAGATTTTCAGCCCAGTCGTCGACCTTGGTTAATTTGTGACACCCTAGATTTAGTTGCCCGCATTGGAGCGACTGGCGATACAGGTGTTTAGGGGGTAATACTGACAAGTGATGTTTCTTGGCTATGGAGGAAAATGATATATGATCAAGATTAGTAGTTTGTTGAGATGGGGAAGGGGCAGGGAATGCCTGTTTAATAGGCTACATTTCGGATCTTAATTGGTCAATTATTTCTATTATAGTTACGCTGGTTATGTGGCATTTGGTGGTGCCGACAACGGACGTGGTAGCTTGGGCCCCTCCATTTATTGTTTCCTTTGTGTGCTGCCTTCTGTGTGGTGTGTCATGGGGTGGTAGTGGTGGGCGGGACTATGTATACAACCAAGTGAATAAGTATTAAATGCTGTGTTTTGCACTCACAATTTTGGATGATGTGTGGGAGAGTGCTTTTGGTGGGTGTGCATATCCCTTAAGTCTGAGTTAATTTGTGCAATTGTGCACTATTTCTTTAAGGAATGTGAACGAAGATGAGCTAGCCACTATTTGTACTTGCATGGGATGTCCATGGGCTGCACAGCCTGTAGGAGAGGAAAAGGCTACTTTCAAAGCTTTCATAGAGGAGCGCAGATGCAATCTTCTTGTAAGAGACTCTGTTGCTGAAGCAAACAAAAGACTGCATTTTGATCAAGAAATGTAACTATGCACTGTCAGGTTGTAATTCCACCTAGTCAAACAGGGGCAACATCATGTTTTATTCAGCAGAATTTCAGGCACTATATCGGTAAGGTTGTGAAGGATGAGGGAAGACTGTATCATTTGGGGGAGGTTACGATTGAAAATATGCCCCATCAGTTAGGGATGTCAGGTTACAACACTGGGGACAAAACAGGATGCTAAGACCACGTGGATGTGTTCAAAGGTTTTTTATGAGGAGGGTCTACATTGGGGCCAACTAAAAGGTAATAGGGAGCTCCACTTAGAAAAGCACACTTAGGAAAAGAGACTGTTGTTGTTCCCCGTCTGTATTACTAAACCGCAATGTGATATGGGTCATGCGATCCTGTTGAAACGCAAAATATGTATACATGTGACTGTCTTTTCCCACGGTATGTTAAATAAAAGTTTTTTTTTAAAGAAGAACAAAACGGTCAGGGTGATCTTCTCCAGGTAAGTGTCTTTCCTGACAAATGCCGGTACCGGGCCCTCCATTTGGGCGCTGGTGTCAAAGTCCCAGTCCTCAGGGTTCAAGGGAGGTTGCGCCATCTCCCCACTGCCTGGCATGGCAGGCTGACAGGGATCCTGAGTCCTCTTCTGAATTTGATTCTAGTTGCAGGCTTTCCTGGTCCCGTATCATGCAAATGCAGATACCAAAATGTGTGAGACGCAGTCATTGGTCATGGGTGGCAGGGGGAACTATAGAGGGGTCCCTGAGGCAGGCTGACCAATCCCTGGACTTCTGCCTCTTTTCCCTTTTGTACTGATCACACGCTCCCTAAACCCATTCCATTCCTTCTCCCAAAATCTGGACCTTCCTAAGGTCAGTCTGGCCCACTGGAACCTGCCTATTCTGGCTGATTAGGCCCTGGTCTTCCAAGAAGTCTTCCTTTGTCCTAGATCTCTGTTTCCTCCCTAACCTTTCCACCTCACTGTCCTCTGGTGTTAGCAGGGCGTTGGTGTTGCTCTCAGCTACGATGGTCTTCACCTTCTTCCTCTCATTGCCAACCTCTGGCTTCAGACCCTACCAGCTCCTTGACAGTCTCCACTTCCTTGTGCTTACTCTCCAGTTCTCTGGTGTTGGGCAAATCGTAGGCTTCAAAGATTGTTTTCGCGAGGCCACATATTTCACTGAGGGTGGCGTGAATTCCTAATTGTGATTTTTCTGAGGTGGCGGGTGAGCAGGTAACTGTATCCTGACCTAGGCCACCTACGTCCGGGACAACCAATACTTCAGTTTCAGTGCTGCATATCTCGGTGCGGCTAAGGAGAGCTTTGTGCTCTCTCACCTGGGGAGGAGGGACCTTTTCTAATACCTTGCAGGTTATTCCCAGGGTTCTGGCAATGAGATACCCATTTTGGGTTGGTCTGCCCAGATGTCTAAATGGGCTGGGGTGGGACTGGCCCGTGGTGAGGTAAAGTGACTGCCTTCTGTCAGGTGCTGGAGACTAAGCAATATAAATAACTAACACAAAGGTGACGTTCGGAATCTCCCCATACCACCCAACTTTGCATCATACAGTTCAGGGTGGCACTCGACACCATGACTGACTCTCCTGCTCATCCCTAGATTCAGGCAAATGTTGTCATTACAGGGAATATAATTGCCCAAAATGTACATGCAGTGGGTTTTTATGAGGCATTAATGGGTGACCTA
The DNA here is from genome assembly GCF_040938575.1 of Ambystoma mexicanum. Classification (NCBI taxonomy): domain Eukaryota; kingdom Metazoa; phylum Chordata; class Amphibia; order Caudata; family Ambystomatidae; genus Ambystoma; species Ambystoma mexicanum. Next base: position 1,437,594,984 of record NC_090935.1, read on the forward strand.
CTGCCCCTAAGGAAGGGTAAGGTGCTCCTGTGGGTTACTTAATGACATATGGGGTGGTAACTTGTACCAGTTAGTGAATCATGGTGAAAATAATCAAGTGAATGAAGGGTTATTGTTACTGAGATATGTAATTAGCTTTGTAGATGTTTTGACGGCATGTCACCTGAATGTAAGAGACTATACCTAGTCCTCATATATAGCATTCATAGGTAGACTTTTTTTGCTGACGCAAAATGCCTAAAATGATGTGCAAGCCACATCTATTCCAGCACTCACACCCGCTGGTTCTTAGTGGGTCCCGGTGGCTGGTATCTTAGTTGATGGCAAGGGCGCATGGTCCCCTGAGGGCATTTCAGACACAGTTTCAGTGGTCATGGGCCTCAGGGGCGATCAAGCCATATAGGTCGGCCTAGACGCATGGGTATGCTGGTGCGTTTCAAGGGATCTGGATTCTGTTCATGCCGGGTTAATTCAGGTGGCAAAGGTTTTAACTGATTTATCCCCTGTACTCATCTTAACCACCATTACCACTTATAGGTCAGCGATATCCTCTAGTCATGTTTTGGTGGAAGGTTTTCCGGTAGGAAGCACCCCTTGGTGTGCAAGCTCTTGAATGGGATTTCCTTATCGAGCCCCCCTCTGTCATCTCAGTATTCTTGCCTCTGGGATGTCATTGTGGTATTGTCCATGTTCAGGGGCTTGCCCTCCAATTCTTACTTGTCACTGCAGGCTTTGTCTGCCAGATTGTTAATTCTAATGGTGTTTGGTGGGCTGCAGGAAGGTGAGGATGTAAGGATTTTGGATCTGTCTAGGAGGTTTTTCTATCCAGAAGGGATCAGATTTCATGTGAATCTCAGGACTAATTCTGGATCTGGTGTTATATCCATCCCTTTGTTTCCAAATGTTCCTCAGTTGGGCACAGTACAGTGTCTCTGCACTTATGAAGCCAGTACAAGTGTTCTTAGGGGCCTCCGGATCAACTATTCATCTTTTTAATCTTTTCGCCCTTGTTGTTCGGCACTTTGGCCAGATGAGCGCACTGGATCATGTACCAAGCAGGCATTGAGATCTCGTTGTTTGGGGCATATTTGGCTAGAGGGGCCGTGGCTTCTAAGACTTTTTTAACAGGGAGCGGGACTGAAGCACATCTTGCAGGTGGCAGACTTGTCTAACGCGAAGAGGTTGTAGAGATTTGATTGAAAACCTATTGTTCCGCTTCCAAGCCATGTGGGCAGGCCTTTGAATGTGCATACAAAGGAGGCCATGTATCTTTAAACAGAATGTCGATTGCTCATAGACTGTGACAGAGAGTCAGTATTCTGTTAATGGCACAGAGGTGAGTATTATCCCTCCCTGTTTGATATCCATAACAGTGTTCTTTATGTCTTCCGACAGATTGATCCTATGTGGGCCAGTCATTTTACTGAGGGAATCGCGAGGTTCTCGTGGTCTCGCTCGATATAGATGGTGTTGTCGATGCTCTTCTTTCTGCCTCAGAGGTCGTTGGAGGACTGTTACTAGGGTTACAGCCAAAAAGAGGTGGGGCAATATTTCTGATGGATATTTTTACAGATGGATATGCAGGAATTGGTGACAGGGTCACATTGTATGGGGAAGACATTTTGGGGTTAGTAGTGTTCTTTCTCTTTCTTTTGTAAACTGTGTTCTTACTGCTGTGCAGCGAATTAAGTTGTACGCGAAGAGTTGTACGCAGAATTATGTGCAATGGAAATTCGTGAAAGTCTGAAGACTAGCAACACCTGGATAGTTTATGAAATGTCATGGCAAATGGCCACGTATTCCTGAGGATGAGCCACCACACCTGCAACTGTGACATTCCTAGGTAAGAAAGGAACTTTCAAGACTTGTTCAGCACCCTCATCTCGATCATCGAAAGTGCAGTATTGGGAACGGCAAACTATTTCCGAAGAGCTGGATGAAGTTCCTGATTTCTAAGAGTACTCGCATTGTGTGGCTTTCCCTAACCCCAATGAATCGTCTGCATTCTGTGGAGTCGCCTCTGGGCGATGATTAAATATATATTTCATGCATAAAAGCTGTACTATATTGTTAGAAATGTTGCTGTGCTCAGGGACGTCATTTCACCAAAATGCCAGAGGTAGCGGAAGTGACATCATGCGACCCTTGACCTCTGATGACATCACATGAAGTGATGTCATTTGACCTCACCCCGAAGTGATATCGTGGGAAGTGATGGAAGACGACCTTTCACCCCTTGACAAAACAGGAAGTGGCATCACATAGCATTGTTCCTAAATACACTACGAAAAATATGGTTACGATATCACTAAAATGTGATATTCATTTCATACAAGAATGGATCGCCATATGTATCGTTAAGATCATTGTGTTTAGGCCCGTATTACCAAATTACTGTGAATACAAGCAGACGTCCTTGGCCAAATGATAATGATGTGTTATTATGTAAGACTTATGCTTAAGTGCTTTATATGGAAAAAATATACATACAATAGCACCCAACCTGTGTTGGTATTCATTTATTGACCTCAGAAGGATGAAAGGCTGAGTTGAGGTGTTTAAGAACAGACTAAATCTGTAACTCACCCACTGAAGTTTCCTTGAAATACACCTTTAATGAGTCTAGCAATTATTGTATAGAATTCCAGAAAAAGACATTATTTGGTATTCCTATTCTTTCTTATTTGGGGTCACTGCTGAAAGTCTTAAACTTGCGGAATCCCTGTTCTTTTTTTTCTTTGCTCTTTTTAAGAGGCCTGGAGAAGAAAGACAGCCACCCCAGAAGCAAAGACCCACATGGCGCTGTGCACATCCCAGGAGCGTGCTTTAAGAAAAAAAAAGACACTTTTTTTTGTGTGGTAGCAAGGGAGACCACAGGAGTTGCAAGGGAAACGTCAGGCGTCGGCTGGCCTATAGGGAACTCTGGAGACTTCCCAGTGGGCTTCTGCACCCTGGGCCTCTTTTGTGTGGTATTTCCAAATTTTCTCATAGGAAAAGCATTGGGTTTGCTGAAAATGTGTCATATGAGGCCACTTTGAAAATTATTTTCAGGGCCTCTTTTGGTCCCCAGTAATTATTTCCAAGGCCTCTTTTAGTTCCCAGTCACCCCTGCCCTTGGCGACCCCTAAATGACATCCCTGGTTGTGCTCCTTCCTAGGATGTTGTCACTAAGGTGTTTCTAATTTCATGGGTTTGTTTTGGGATTTTACGTCCTTGTTTAAAATAATAAAAGATAATGTTTTTAAAAGTCTTGGTGCATGAGCACACACTTTCCTTTTGAATGCACAGTTCCGATTGTTGTGCACTGTGCCCCACTGCATTACACCTGAGATAAGGCACAGTCTCGTCGACTCATTGAGATGGTGATGGGCATATGTGGGTATCAGGCTTCTGAATGAATCCCGCCACTGGCTATCCAGACCGATCTCATAAATCGCATTAATGGCGCCACACGGACGGAAAATATATTCTTTGATAAATATTTTATCTCTTCGTGGAAACCCCCTCAAACACACGTAGGAACTCTTAGATCTAACAAAACCTGATCAACTGCACGGTCCATAACTAGAAAAGCACAGCAGAGGCTTTTGTGTACATACACGAAAACTGGATACAAGTTACAATTTAAAATAAAACCCTGAAAGGAGGAGAGTGGGGGGAGTGGTGCATGATTAGAAGCAGAATAATTAAGTAAAATAAAGTGAAATTGGTAGTTTAAAAAACATAGAATGAATCGCTAAAGAGCACGTTGAGCGCTTTTAGCTGCTAATCTTGATTTTAGACTGCCTGATTGCTTCTGTCTCATGTTTGTCTTGTCTGTCGGTTCATTATGTCTCTGTTTATTTTGGCTCTAACCTCCCCATATTTTAAACCGCCCCATATTTTAAACCGCCTGGTGCTCTGTTCAACGGGCAGCGCGGACCGGTCTTTACCTACCCAGCGGGACAGCCTCTGCCATGCTCTCAATCCTTTCGCGGGTCTGGTGGTCCAGTACGCCGAGGTCGTCCGATCAAAATCCGACGTAAACCGCGGGCCCTGACCCCTGGCTGCTCTTTCCCGGGCGCCGCTGTCCAAGGTTGTCTACGGCCGTTGCTATGGGGACGCGAGGAGGGCGCCATAGCAAGAGCGACAGCAAGCCTACGGAAGCTCTGTACACCTGAGAGCCTCTGGTTGGAGGCGGAGGAAATAGGAGTATTCATTCCCTCTACTGTTGGAAACAACACATTGCTGCATGTGAGAAACGTCGAGCCGCTTCGTGTCAAAAGGCCGCAATCCGCACGTGCAGGTCATTGCAGATTATATATTAAAACAAAGAACAATGTAATATGTGAAACAAAGCATCAACTACCCAACTCACGCACCCTTTTTTTGTATCCGTATGAAGGCCTCTTTGCTCTCCTTGCAAGCCGCATGGCGTGTTTAGACTTCAATGGGATCAAGCTACCAGAAAACCTTGAACTGGTACCATAGAGGCACTGTGCTCGCAATGGGCTGGGCACTTAACAAATGACCAATGCGTACATAAAAGGATACAAACTAGCATTAAAATTATGAATACAAATAGCTTTACAAATCTTCGCCCGGCATCGATTTTAATGGGATGACCTGCAAAAAACAGCTGATCTCACTACCTCAGACACTCAACAATTTTCGAAGTATGTAAATGTGAACTTAAAACTCGGATGTCCATTGCCATGCATGCCAACTTGCCTAGTTTTTTAAAAAAATTTTTATTGTTTTATGGTTTTAACTTAAAACCTTTCACAAAAATCACATCCACTAAAAACCTTTTTTTAAAAAGAAGAAATGATGCGGACCTAATCATCTCGGCTCCCGGCGGCCGCTACATTTATCTTGTAATAACTTCCCTCGTTGTTTAATAATCCCACCCCAGCAGCACTCCAGTGGCGGCGGATGTAGCGGAGAAGCAGTGGCCGCAACCCCGAGAAGAATCGGAGCAGAGGACGCGAGATTCTGCCCGAATCCTGCATCTGGGCGAGCCGCGGCCATTGGGGCACAGGCGTAGCGACCGCCCCCTCCACAGCACGGCGAACGAAGGGAATCCTCTGCGAGAAGGCACGCCGGAATACAGTGCCGACCCGCCTCCAAGACCCGGCGGCGTCCTACAGACACCGCCAGAGAGCCAACTGCGGTCTCCTTCATCGGGCCGGCCCTGGAGAGCCTACGGTGGGCGTGACACGAAGCAGCCGGAGCCATTTCTAACGGCGCCTCTCTTGGCCTCGTTGCAGCTGCGGATAGGCGGAGATCTGAAACTCAGAGGCCCACCTGCATATCTGCCCGCGGCTCGGGCCCACGCTGTCTGCCTTCGCTGGGGAGATCCACTCCCCCCATCAGCGAGACGGCAGCGCCCGGGGTCGAACGGCAGCAGGACAAGGAGAACCGTGTGCTGCGCTCCCCCGCGGATGTGCTGCGCTCCCCCGCGGATTGAGGATACGCTGCAGACGGACTTATCTACAATAAGGTACGCGTGTGGGCAGAGTGGGGGATTTGCCCTATCTCCCCCCTCAAGGCCCCTTATACAGCTCAAACCTACTGTAAGGACCACGGAACCTACGGGGGCGACCACAGGTGACGGAGATAGGCACTGGCCAGCATCATACCAGTGCATGGAACACCGGCACGGTCCTCCCCATGAGGCCTATGCGCAGTGGCCCTGAACTGTGAGTGCAAGTGAGAGGCATTTCTCCGTGCACCTAATTGGACCTTGTGCACAGGGGACCCCAGGACCTTCCCCCCTGCTGAGCAGCGACTGCAATCCGGGGGATACGTGCCAGAACGACCCTCACGGGGCACTACTACTAAAGGGACGAGCTCTCCCCCGCGCAGGATCTGCCCTCCACTCACTCCCTGCGGCCCTGGAAGAGAGACCAATGCCCACAGAGGCCACACTCTTCTGTCTTTGGCGCAGCCCTCGCACTGACACATGACGGGCCCCCTGCGCTATTTCTACACGCTCGCCTGACCCACACTAGCCCATTCCCAACCCTACATTCACCCCTGGGGTGACAACGTGAAGCACCCAGACCTCCACCATACAGGGTTGATCAACCACAACATAGGAAAAGAAAAGTCTAAGCGGCAAACTCTACAAAGCAAGATGGACCTCTACACCGTGGGGGCCCCTCCCCGCTGCGAGACTCAGTCCGCAGAAGAAGAAGGGGCCAGCGACGAGCCCTATGACCCCCCAGTCTCCTTGACAGACCTCCTGAGAGCGATTGGGTACTCGACATCATTGGAACTCAAAATAGGTGGCCTATCCACTGAGGTGTCCCTTATACGCCAGGACCTCCGCAACCTGTCGGCCAGGGTTGGTGAGGTGGAACTGAGAGTGTCAGACACAGAAGACACTGTGCACCGACTGGAGCAACAACTCACCGCGATTACCCAAAAAGTTACTCAACTGGAATACTGTGCTGAGGACAGTGAGGGGAGGGCGCAATGCAATAATCTCAAGATCCTTGGGATACCGGAGAAGGAGGAAGGCCCCAGCGCTGAACTTTTCCTTGAAGATTGGCTCGCTCATGTCTTTGTCCCCAAAAAACTGTCCAAATTCTTCTCCATAGAAAGGGCACACAGAGTCCCCACCGGCCAACCTACCCCAGGCGCCCCGCCTAGAACAACAATCGCACGCCTGCTGAATTACCACGACCGAGATGCAATCCTACAAATGGCAAGGGCCTCTGGCCCGATCACATACAATGGCTACAGGGTCGGGTTCTACCCCGATTACACCAAGGAAGTCCAAAATGCCCGCCAATCATTTGACTCGGTCAAGAGGAAACTCCAGTCGCTATCTATCAAATATGCCTTATTCTTCCTGGCATCGCTCAAAGTCCACTATGAGGGCACCACTCATCTATTCTACATCCCAAAGATGCATGGGACTGGCTTGAAACCCAAGTCCTCACAGACTCCAGAGCATGGCGTGCACCGCCGGGCCCGCCCACACAGAATCCCGGGTCTGGGCGGCCCTTGCCCCTTTGACCCCCAACTAATGCGGATGGGGACACTATGCAGCACCTGGCTGGGAGTCCCACGGAAAAGGGATAAGAACGACAAAATATGGAGATTAACCTGCAGTACAATAACATGGGAACGTCTATTCAGCGGCTGCCGCTCCTTATGCGGTGCGGGCGCTATCCCAGTTCGGGTTCTCCCGAAGAAGTTTACAAAGTTATAAGTTTAATGTTTGGGCGACAGGTGCTCCCAGTTGGCGGGGAAGTACAGGGTGGGGGAGTTTTAAGGATGTAAGGAATCAGAATCACAAGTCGAGAAGGCATGACACCGACAAACGCTGGCAACAGAATCGAGCACTGTCTATGAGCAAGGCCAATGTCACCCAAACTACCCACCCATCAGCCACACCGCCACAGGGCGGCCCCCAAACGTCTTCCCCGGGTGTATACCTCTGCACAGCTCTGAAAAATACACAACCGCCATTGATCCTTCTAGACGCCCTGACTAGACACCCACGCAGATAGAGTGAACACCAACACGATATCCTTACTGTCCTGGAACGTCAACGGCCTCGGCTCCAGCATAAAGCGAAGACTGGTGCTCCAGTACCTCAACCGATACTCACCAGATATAGCTCTCCTGAATGAGACATATTTGATCGGCACCAGCACTAACTTTTTCAAAAGATCCAACTACCCACATACCTACCACGCCGGATTCACAAAAGGTGCCAGGAGCACGATGATATTCGTTCATAAGCGAGTCCCCCTACAGGTCAGGAAAATCAGATCTGATCCTTGGGGCCAATATGTGATGCTGCTTGCTGACATTTGGTGCGGGAAATGGGGCCTCGCCGCAATTTATGCCCCCCCCACGCTCACGAAAGAACTGCTGGCCGAATTACGGAACTTGCTCCTGGAAGAGGAGGCTGATCTATGGGTGATAGGAGGGGATTTCAATGAAGTGATGGACGCCACAGTTGATCGATCTCATAGGAGACCTGGAAGCCGCCCTGCCCCGACACCGCTCGCTATGTTCGCCGAACCTCAGGGGCTAACGGACACATGGCGCTCACTCCATAATGACGAGGCTGGCTTCTCCTTTTTTTCCGGGGTGCACAAATCATTCTCAAGGATTGACTACGCCTTCATCCCCCGCAGCACAAATCACAGACTCATAGCTGCTGAATTCCTCGCAAGGGGAATCTCGGACCACTCTCTGCTCCTTCTAACCATGAAGAACGCCTCCCGATGTCCGGATCGCAACTGGCGTTTGAACACATACCACCTGCGGCTACCTGACATCACGGAAGAACTGGAAAAAAAGACAGCAGAATACTTAGAAATCAACGAAGGCTCAATGGAGTGCCCGATCTCAATCTGGGAGGCGTACAAGACAGTCCTCTCGGCGGTCTCCGCCCACCAAAAACGTGAAATCCAAAAGATCAGAGAAGCAGAAGCACGGGTCTTGGAATGCGAACGGCAGATCCTAACACACAACAATCAAGTAGTTAAGGAGGCCCTGATCACGGCACAAGATTCCCTCAGCAACTTAGCTCTAGACAATGCACGAACAGCCCATCAGCTAGTCCGGAGACAAATCTATGAACAAGGCAACAAAGCAAATAAAACCCTGGCCTGGTTGGAGAAATGTGAGCAAACCAGAGGACACGTGCGGGCCATCAAATCTCCAGATGGAACACTGCTGACAGACGACTCTGACATCGTGGAAGCATTTGCCGCCTACTACAAGAATCTTTATACCCAACCCACCGGTAGCTCTGCATTCGAACCCCCAGACTACCTTGACCGGATCGAGATCCCGCAACTCTCACAACACCAATCAGACCTCCTGAACGCTGAAATCACAGAGACCGAGGTGCAAGAGGCGCTCGCACAGCTCCAACCCGGGAAAACTCTGGGTCCCAACGGCTTCCCTACAGAGACCTGGAAATGCCTCGGAGGCACACTATCAGCCCATATGCACTGTATGTTCCTACGGAATAAAGAACAAGGGGCACTCCCCCCGGACCTCAGGAAGGCATGCATAGTAGTCATACATAAACCCGGGAAACCTCCAGAGGAATATGCCTCCTATCGACCCATTTCACTGATCAACGGAGAAGCCAAGGTCCTCGCCAGAACACTTGCTAACAGACTACTACAGGTGATTGAGACCCTGGTCCACCCAGATCAATGTGGATTCATGCCCAATAAATCTACTCGCATGAACCTACGCAGAATCCAGCTGGCGTTGAGCAGAGCCAAAGAAATACTGGCCCCACTAGCCCTCCTGGCTGTGGACTTTGAAAAGGCATTTGACTCTGTGGGGTGGGACGCCTAGTGGGCAATTATGGCTCGAATTAACCTCGGGCCAACATTTATATCAAGGGTCAAAGTCCTCTATGTATCCCCAGAGGCCACGGTAAATTTGAATGGCAGGTCCTCCAAACCATTCCCTTTGGGTCATGGCACTAGGCAGGGATACCTGCTGTCTCCGCTCCTCTTCCTCCTGGCCATCGAACCTCTTGGAATAGAGCTTAGAACTAACACCAAATGGACCTTATTTGTCTGGCCGGGGGGGGGGAGAGGATTGCCTCTCGCTTTACGCGGATGACCTCCTCATATATCTCAGCAACCCGAGTACCTCATGTCCAACTGTCTCCCTTATCCTTAAGGAGTACCAAAACTTTGCGGGCTTAAAAGTGAATGTAGCCAAAACCATTTATTTCCCAATCCAAGGGGGTGAGTCTGCGATCCCCGAGACCTGTCCATACCATATCTGTATCAGGGACTTTAAATATCTGGGCATACGACTCGACCCGACACTAGAAGGGTTCCTCCAACTCAACCTTCAGCCAATATTAGAGCGGTTTAATAGGGATACCTCCGACTGGCAATCACTCCCCCCTATCGATAATGGGTAGAACCGCACTATTCAAGATGATGACCCTCCCAGACTTTTGTATGTTCTCCAAAACGCCCCATTTGCCATCCCTCAGGAAACCTTCACGCTTATTGACAAAAACCTCTGCACGTTATTATGGGGGGGGAACAACCTAGGATTGCCCTGAACACGCTCGAGAGATCGGTATGGGAGGGAGGCATCAGTTTACCCTGCATGCGCACATATTACCTTGCAACACAGATCAGAGTGGTAAATGACTGGTTACACGCAGTCCCCACACTACCGCATATCCGCATCGAAATAGAGACCATGTCCCCAGTAGCCCCGCTGCAGATCCTGTATGCCACCTGCAACCAACTCCCGACACTGCCAAAAATGACACACCATATCCGCCGGGCCTGGCGGGATGCACACAAATTGATCGGCTGGAAAGGAAAACCAACACTATCCCAACCCATATGACAGAACGCACACCTCCCGGAAATAGTGAAAATGGGCTCTTTTGGTCACTGGCGCGCTGAAGGGATACATACACTAACACACGTCATACAGGGGGCTCACCTCCTGGCACCCATGGACCGGTTTCGACACGCGCAGCTGGCCCACGCCATCCGCCCCCAGTTCCCTGATACGACATGTATACCCCCTGCTCCCCCATTGAGACTAATGTCCTCCCGCAACGCATTCCCTCCAAGGTCACCTCTACCCTATATCAGGCCCTCAACTCCTTCGGGGCTACACAGCGGATGGGCTTAAAGCAAAGTGGGAAAGGGACTTAGGTGAACTGGAACCCGAAGACTGGGTCGATGCACTAATGTCCCCTAGGGAAATCGGGATAGAAGCCAAACTCAGACTAATACAATTAAGAATCTTTCACTGCTCTTATCACTTGCGCGCCGCTATGGCCAGATGGGCGGGATGCGAAGATGGGACATGCATTAGATGCAAAACTGAGCCGCCACCTTCTACCATATGATATGGGACTGCCAGGTGCTACAAGTCTTCTGGGGGGATTGTATCAACACGATCTCCACTGTCCTGGCGATGCCAATTCCTAGGGATCCTAAAATGGTACTTTTGGGCATCTGGGGGAGGTGGATCTGACGAAATACGATTTTTTTTCTTCTAGCGATTGTGTTGGGGGCGGCCAAAAGAATCATAGCAGCCAAATGGGGCTCCGCAGACCTACTGTGCCTGAACCGCTGGACTAATGAACTGGACAGATGCGCAAGCTTCAGAACGCCGATCTATAACGCACGGGGTTGCCCCCGCAAATTTGAAAAGATATGGGGTAAATGGCTTGATGCTCACTGAAATCCGCCACCGCCTCCCCCCACGCCTCTCTTACCCCTCCCTCAGCTGGTGGATGTAAGTCAGAACCTGTGTTACTAATATTTATTTGTCTTGTTTCACAATTGCCTCACGGCCCCTCGGCCCTGCGGTGCCCATCCCGCTCTTGATATTGCCATGTTTTCTTTTTCTGAGGTATGCCTATGTTCAATGTCTATTTTTCCGTTGTATTGTTTAAAACTTAATAAAGAGAGTTGTTAAAAATAAAGAAATAATGTATTACCTAATGCGAAAAAAGAGAATAGAAAAGAAAAAAAAACAATATACATTTACTTCACATATTAAATAAGATCATTTCATTGTGTTTCTGCAGGTTATCCAACATTCATTTTTCTACCATTTCAAAAACCTTTTGTGCAAATGTCAAGGCTGCAATTGATAAGCGTCTCTCAAATTCGATACCAGAGATTGCATAAAGCAGCTGGAGCTTAATCGTTTAAGAAGGAACCAAGAAACGTGTAACATATATTTAAAAAAGGAGTATGCAGTGAAGATGTGTTCCAAACTTTCAATCTCAATTTATGTCCCTACAAAATTTGCATATTGCTAGTAATTTCGATAGAATTCCCTGGATTTCCACTGTAGGCCAGAGATTAAGCCATAGACGAAATAAGTTTGCTCATTCTTTCCTATTAAGGAATTTCTTTGGGTGTGGAAGGATAGTGTTAAGAGGTTTCTCTATGGTAGTAGTATATGCATAGAGTTTGTTGGATTTAAATAGGTCAATGGTTGAAATCCAATCTGACCTCCATAGCTTTTTCTTCACAAGAGTAGAATTCGGGAAGAGCTCTAAGGAGGAAGAGTTAAATTGTTCCAGTCTTGACGTACATTTGGACACCCACTTGTTTAAAAACTGGCAAGAAGGATTCCAAGATGGCCGCTGCAAGGGCAGGATGTGCTGATCGTAGCTCGTCTCTTTGTCCCTACTGAAAAGGTATGCAGTAAGCCGTAATTGTTTCTCCCCCACCCTCGAAAAAGGGCTAAATCAGCGGCACCCACCACATTGGTAACAGAAAGCGTGAACTTCAATACAGAAGGTGCATTTAGACGGTGAAAGCGGCAGCGGAACACCAGAGACAGGGCGTGGCGGCCCTCGCTGGCAGTTCCCCGGTAGTGAGGGACGAGGTGTAATTTACATTTGCCGCTGCGCGCATCACTGCACCATGGTATGTTCGATGGGCTGAGGGAGGAGGAATCTCTACCCATGGGTGCATGCGGGTAAGAACGGCAACAGAGAGGAGACAGCTTTTGAGGCAAGCAGCTGAATGGGACTTATCGTAGAGTATCCTCCGGTGCTTTAGAGGGTGTGGTGGGATTGTGGCATCCCAGAGAATCTAGTGCCGACTGGCTTCCTAGAGACATTAATATCAGTGGTGAGAGGAGTGGCTGGCACCTTTATGCAAAACGTGACCTACAACAGTGAAGAGAAGGACTAGGGGCGGAAGGCATAAACCCCTGTTGAGGTCACTGTTCGCTAAGAAGTTCAACAAGCCAAAACCACTGTGGAGCGAAATAAAGGTGAGTTGAGACCTGTGTCAATTAAGGGGTACAACAATGCCACAGTGTGCAGCGCAATATTGGTGAAGGGAAGTGGGACATTTGCTAACTGCAATGGTGTACAGGGGGGGGAGCGAGCTCGCTCAAGTTCCAGAAGAAAGCTGAGGGACTGACAGCCAGGGGTAGTCCCATATCATATTGAGACTTCCATAATGACGGCGAAGGGGAAGGCCCTCATTGATTCATGCTCTCCAGGTGTATTTGTATTGTGGCTGAGACTTACTAGACATTTGGTGACGAGGAGGCGCTTGCCAAGACATTTCCAAGTGGCTGTGCATTAAGAAGGAGCGTACAGCCCACTGGGTGTAATGTGCAAGAACTTAGGTCTCACCTCCATTGTACCTTTTGAGTTCAGTAAGTGGACACTAAGGCTGTCTACGGTCGCAGGCATCATTAACGCTGAAATGAAGAGGATTAGGACCCGCTAGGAGCTGCAAGTCTGTATGTTCATGGTGAGATAGATAGCGCCACCTCAGTTGTCTGTTTTTTGCTTTTTAGTAGGCAGGAATTGTGCACCCAGGTATTTGGACCATATTGGAAGGTGCGAGGGGAATCGTCAAGTGGGAAACGCTCAGAGAGGCACATGTCGAAAACTAAAGGACAAGGTCAGAATAAAGGTATCCCGCACATCCTATGTCGAACGCTCAGGGGGGGCGAAGGTATGATCACTAGGTGTTGCCAGATGGAGGTGCAAGGAATTTCAAGGATGGCCCAATCTGCACAATCACCAACACACAACGAAGAGACTCCACAACATTGGCATACAATGGCTATTACCAAAGAGGAACTGATGAAATGTCTAGTGTACTACCATCAACGTCTTAAGGAAACTCTTTAAGAATCTTTGCAGGAGCAGATTTCTTCTTTAAAAACGGACATAAAAAGTGCAGTGCAGGAAATAAAAGGTGAAATCTCGAAATTAGTGGAGCCAGTGTACACAAATGAATGAGCCTTGCAGGAATTGGCTGACGATTCCCGAAAAACGATGAAGCCCTGGAACGACTTGCATGGATGTCGCACAATTTAGAGCTCCAGTGTGAAGATCTCAAAAATAGATCAAGGCACTCAAATATTGTTTTTAAGAATGTTCCAGAAGAGATTCCAGAAAAAGCTCTTAAGTAATCAATTCAAACCTTTTGTGCAGATCTGCTCTCGGAGATTCCCTCTGATGAGATTCACTTAGATAGGATCCACAGAGTGGGTCCAACAAGAAAGGAACCCGGGGGCCTGACCAAGGGATATTTTGGCTGCATTCACGTCCTACGGGCAGAAAGAAGAAATTCTGAGGGCAGTATGAGCAGGCACGTCTTTGAACATCAATAGCTCGGAAGTACAGCTCTTTCAGGACTTGGCATATTCTACTCTACTTAAAAGCAGGTTGATGGGACCAGTTACTAGTATTATAAATCAGGAAAAGGTTCTATATTGGTGGACTTTCCCTTTTGGTTTGTTATTTTCCTGGAAATGCGGGCAGTTCAGAGTGACAACTTGCAAGGAAGGTCTTGCTGTGGTGGCACCAGAGAGCAGCGGGTGTACTGGGACACAGGACGGAAGTTGAACTTCTCAGCAGCAGCGGCAATGGGAATGGTCCACAGTGAATCAAGACCACAGAAAAGCCTGGGCCCTGAAAGGTTGGGAAAAACTGGAGGACATGCCAAGTACAGTGGGGTGACAGAGGGGGGCCTGATGCACTGGTGAGTGAGGGCAGGATGTCAAATTTAAGATTTGGTGGGGGGTGAGAAACCTGACTTCTCCCAAGTAGACCTTGAGAATCCCTTATTCAGATGGTCAGGGAAGGGCTGGTGGTCTCAGATCCTAACCCTGGGGACATACGAGCGAGGGAGGATCACCTGGGTAGGGGAACCTGGGGTTATGCTCTGGGGAATACCCCAGGTGAGATGCGGTGCGATACCAGAAATTAAGGCTAGGAGGACGAGGTCCAACGACCCCGCCATATCTGGTAAATCCCCTAGGAACCCAACCTCCGGTAAATTTGAAAACCACAATTCCCAGAATCCCTGTTTTCCTGTTTTTTACCCGAATACTCCCAATCATTCTCTTGCACGCCACTTTGATAATTCTTTCCTGAACACCCAGTCTAAATTGGCAGAACACTACCGTTCCCATAATCCTCCCTGTTCCTTTCACAATAATAATCCCAGTAATTTCTGTTTCAAAAATCCTACCAATCTCACCCTTTCATGTTTTCCAAAACCCCTCCCTTTCCCAACACAAACACTTTCTTACATTGTGAAAACCAACGAAGTAGTACTAGAACTATTCACCTGACATGTCCCGACACAAGGGTCAGGCAGAGTCAGGCAATTAATCAAATCCACACACACACCTGACAACCCTTCCTTTACCCCACAGGGATAGGAGGTGGAGCATGAGAGCACAATATGAGCAAGGCAAACCGCACAACGAGAGAGCAAACTCAGCACGGCAGTGCAAGAGGAGGCGAAAGATGGCACGAACCGAGAGGGTGACAAGGAGAGAAGAGACCTTGCCATTTCCGACCAAGGCCCGTGAAACTTCCAGAGAAGGAATCGTAAGACCGCGAACAATAGCCAATGTGTGTTGCAGCCAATGTCATCGGTACTTGGGGTCCTCCTCCGCTGACAACCAAGCTGGGGAGAGACGCTTGGCCCCATGGTACCAGCCCTGACTCCAGAGACAAGAAAAGGCAAGCAGTTCATCACAGCGCATGAGTCGAGGGGAGAGCCAATAAGAAACCAAACTGTGTTGAACGAAAGTAGCAAACGGCTAATTGAACTGTGAAAGAGTACAAAGAACTGTTCTCACCATAGAGGGGAAAACCAGCTGCAGAGGAGTCTGTCACAACGTGGGTGCTCATTCGAGAAACTCTGCGCTATTAACCGATTGTTGAATCTACCATTACCAGAAGGCCCTGGGAAACGCGAGAAAGGGGTCAAAGTCGTCATACAGGAGTCTAGTAAAATCCTATCTACAGTCGAAAGTCTATGACCAGCAGATGATTATGAAGCTAAAGGAAGTGAATTCTGTAAGGTAAGAACTGTATATTGACAAAGTTGGCTAGAGTGAACCTGATGGAGTGATGGCGATTAAAAAAAGGGGCGAAGCCTAAAAGTCCTGATAAACAGTGTGTTGATAAGAGTGAACCCGGCAGAGGGATGTCCACAGTGAAAAAGACATTACGATTTGTGAACCACAGATGAGATTGTGTTGAAAAGGCCGGAGTAAACCAGATAGAAGGAATGCAAGCATTCGAAAGGGTCTGACTCCGGAAGAGGGGGATCCATCACCCCACTGACGAGTGAATGCAACAGAGATATCCTTTAAATACAAGCCAGAGTGAACCCGATGGAGGGAAGGCGATATTCGAGAGAGATCTGAGCCCGGAAGAGGGCGATCCAGGGGTGACAAATCATCACCCCAAGTGCAATCCGAAAGGAACTTTTGTTTATTATTTTGTTTATTATTTTTTGTGAACCCATCAGACCCTCGGAAGCAAGAAACTTAATAACCGAAGAACCTGATATTGCAAAGACTTTTTTGGTGGATCCAAGCTCGGAAGAGGGGGATCCAAGGGTGAAAAGGCATCACACAATTTACAAGCAGAAATTGACTTTTGTTTATTATTTTCGGAGTACATCAGGTCCTCGGAGGCAAGAGACTTTTTGTAGAAAAGAGACTTAACCACCAAAGGCTCTGATAACTGAGAGCGGAATGTTGGCTCGTGCTGGGAAAGCTCGAGTTTGTGCTGTGCTCAGGAGTCCTGCCTTGGCCAGTGCTCAAAACGTGGGGAAGGGAGACCCCGACTACCGCATCCTGACTTATTATTTGTGAACGCTTCTTTCTTTCTTCTGAACCTTATCCCACACTCTTTGTATTTAGTGTAAGGATTGGCAATAGGTTTTTTTCTTAGTATAAGCCCTTTTATTTGACAAGATGCCACTAGGACTGCCTTATTATTGTTTGATGGTCGAAGCTTGATCCAATCTTAGATTTAGGTTTGGATTAAGTGTTTTTCCAAGCCGCATATACAGTTTAATAAACACCCTTGAACTCTGATCACTTGTGTCTGTCTTTACTGTTGCCACCATGAGTTCCTTACAGGGGTGAACAATGAACAATGGGCTGTTTGAATGGGGACGGAGTGAGGGTGGGCGTTGGGTTCGGGGGCCTGAATAGGATCATTGGGAGAGGGTTAATTTATCTCTCTGCAATTGGTAGGATCCAGGTAGTTTACTGGCACATGGGTGGGGATCTCCCTGTAGTTGTCATTAGGACCCATGAACCGGCCTAGGTCATTGCAAGGGGTTGGGAGGGGGCATGGGAGGGTAAGCTGTGGGGCATATGAGGTGATGTGGATTGGGGAGATCGGCGAGATGGTAAAAAGTACAATGGTCCATACATGGGAATTTTGTATTAGTAGAGTCACAGGCTATGCTTATATGTGGTGTTCCCAACAGGGCCAGTTGTAAGGGGACAAAGGATGGGGACGGAATCTGGTATGCTTAGGATTTTCCATGTGGTTTAAAATCACCACGTACAATATTAGAAGGTTAAAATCACTGGTGAAGCGATGTAAACTGGAGCACCAAGAAACTCACATATGCAAGAAAGTTAAACTGTGCATTAGATTAAAGGGATACTCCCAGATCTTCCAGGCCAATGTGAGAAAAAAGCAGGGGTTTTGATAGCGCTTGGAAATAATCCTGACATGGTGTTTTTGGGTTCCACGAATGATAAGCAAGGGAGATATTTATTTGTTAAGTTTAGCATTAAGACTGAGATATTTACCGTAGCTACAAACATTGAGAAGATCCCATGCCAACCCTGGATCCTATTTCCCAAACCCCTCTCTGCCCCCTTGGAACCCTCCTCGGCCCCGCTGCTGAGCTCCTTGGTGCCATTCAGAGTACTGATGCTGAAGCCCGCCACTCCACTGCCCCGGTGCTCCACCTGGCCAAAATGCTGCTATTCTCACATCTGCACGTGCTGCAGTCTGCTCCGCCGAGTCGGTCTCTGTACTTGCTGCTACCGTCCCTTCTTCTAATGCTATTTTTGCTAGTTTTTCTGCACCAGTTTCGTTTCCTCAGCCTGTAATCTCTGAGTCATTTCCTTTT
Organism: Ambystoma mexicanum; assembly: GCF_040938575.1. Taxonomy (NCBI): domain Eukaryota; kingdom Metazoa; phylum Chordata; class Amphibia; order Caudata; family Ambystomatidae; genus Ambystoma; species Ambystoma mexicanum. The sequence continues at coordinate 1,437,612,890 of NC_090935.1, forward strand.
CTCTTTCTTTAATCCTTTTACAGTGATGCAAAATAATAGTCTGAATTTCGGCCAATCTCTCCACTTTCATGCTCACTATTGTAGGGGAGGGCTGGTCCAGGAGACCCCTCTCGCCTGCGTTTCTTCCCCAGGTGAGGGCCATGGCCCATTGGGCGTTCCCTCATGCCACCCGGGCCCAGGTGGTGGAGGGCCCACCCACTGGAGACATTGCCCACACGTATCGAATGCCCACATGGATTGATCACAACACAAATTTAGCTAGGCCCAAAAACCATTCTTTGCCTGGTAAAGATGGTGTGAGCTCAGCACCCACCCTTGGAGAACATCCCTGTTGCCGCAGCACCCTGGCAGATCCGCTGCGAGCACGTTCCCACGAACAAGACGGACATGAGCTAGCGCAATACGCCAACATTGTAGCAGTTCACCTCCCGCAGTGTACCATCACTATCAGCCTGACCCGGCCAGCAGGCCTGAACAATGGGAAGAACAGTAAAAAGGTCCTCTGATGGAAGACAGTCTTTATATATATGTATATATTAATGTCAAGACCTCTTGCATTATTTCTTTCTTCCACAAAATACAAATACCTGTAGAATGTATTAAAATGAGAGAGTATGCTCCCATGATATAAGCTATGGCGAGCTCGCACCATCACTGGTGGATGCCAATGATAAAGGAACGCTCCAGGGATCTGTTCGTTGCGTGTATCACTGGGCAGCCTACCTCACGTGGTTTCGCGCCATAGCTAAAGCTAATGCTGCTAGAGTACACGAGAAAGCGGATGCAACTATACTATGAACCCATGAAAAGAATGCGCGAGAGTGCACGTATGCACGTGAATGTCTGAGCCCCTCATATGCCACCACCGTCACGTACAGTGGCGGGTCGTTTTCTATGTACTCCACTTATCTAACCACTACCTCATTTACTACGAATGTATATGCATGTAACTGAAACACTGTAGCTGCTAGAGTCTAATGTACAAATATGATGCTCAAACTGGGTATAATCGAAACGCACCCACCAAAGATTAAATGCATGTTTCGAAGTGATCTTAAATAAGTATTATAGAAAGTATTCAAATGTTTGCGATGTCTTTACTTATATTCCCCAACGCACGAGGGAGATACCTTTGTGAAAGCGTACAAGGTCTCGAAGTATCCCCCTCCCTCCCTCAGAAGGCTGCCAAGACAGGAGAACAGAGCCCCGCTCTGCGCTATCACGCCTCCCCCGACCTGACTGGAGTCGCTTCAAAGACTTGTAGCCCCACACCAGCACCCAAGGCCGCGGCCAGCCACCTGCATTATTTACAGCACAGCAGTAAACCTCAGTTTAAACTCAAGCGCCCCCTCATAAACCCCACAACCCACCGGACTGTCTCAGACTTATGGCCCTGTGCAATCAGGACACCCAACACTTTGACAACACACAGCGAAACATCCATAATCACTTCTAACAAGACAGAAAGACCTGTACCACCCGCCCCAGTCCCCGAAGCTTAGCCCCTCGACCTATGGTCCCGGTCAACAGATCACAAGTAACCAGGCCACGATATATTATCTCCAGATCCCTCACAAGGTGCATTCCTCCTGTGTTGCATTAACCTATTAAAAGATTTACTCAAGAGAATAAAACTGTAAATGACTGAATGACTGCAGTGTGCATGGCAGAGGGCAAGTAAGTCAGAAAAGGCATCCATCTCTGCCACAGGCCGCCTCGGCACACCAACACCGCCCGGATGAACTCAAGCCGACCTGCCAGGCCCAGCCCAACCCACGAGGGTGACCAGTGACGTCCTCCAGCCAAGACCAACCACACCGCAGCAGCACCTATAGTTAGTCGTCGCCACCCAATCCCAATGAACTTGTGCCCCCTATAGTATGTAGGTTTTGATGACGTTTTTTGTAAATATATACGCCTGTCTTTGCTATTGTCAGACAGAGCGCTCTCGGAGGTTGCAGAGTTCTTTGCATGCCCAATTCTGATTGATAAACTCCCATTTACGCTCACCCGCACTCTGTCTTGGCCTTATTCCCATTTTGGGAGAGTCCTTCATTGTCTCTCATTGCGGGGAGGATCGTGCTGTTTGGGGACGCATGCTTTCAGTGGTGACCCCGATAGCGTGATTTTTAGTTCTTCCTAAACTCCTTATAACCGTCCCCGTTTGGCACGAGAATCTCCGGTCGAAAAGGAATACGCACGGTGAGCCGGCTCCGGGAGGCTGCCCGCCAACGGCGACCGGTACACTAAGAAGTGCGCACTCAATAGAGAGGGGGTACGGGATCCCGGTTGAAAAATCCCCTTTGAGTACCGCTCGCCGGAGCCGGGGCTGACCGTTGAGCTGACGGCGACACTGCCTGGACGGACCCAGTTTCGGAGAGTATCGGTTCAAGACGGGCACGTGAGTACTGAGTGCGAGCGATCTTAAGGGGAGCGGGGAGTGAAGTGTAGGACAAGGAACGAAGAGGGGGTACGCAGATCTACTAAAGATCATCTTAAATTTTCCTTGCTTTTTTCTTTGCATATGGCCATTAGGATTAAGAGGTGAATAAGAGTTAAAAGTGACGGGAACCTAGCTCCGAAAGGGGGTGGAAGGCGGCGCCGCATAGTGCTATCTCAACTAGTACTGGGAATATATGAAGAAGTGGAGTATAAAATAAAAGTGTTCAGCAAAAAGGGACACTGAGAGTACATTAGTGACCGCTATTACTTTTTTCCTTTTCTTTAAGGGTAGGGGGGGAGAATAAAGAACTGTGATTAGCACAGACTTAGGGAGACAGTAAGAGAAAAAGAGTCCTATTAGAAGGAGGGGAAAACGGGTTAATATCTATATATATATGGGCATCTAGATACTCAAATAAGGCGATTAGGGACAGCCGGCTAGGGAGGAAAGGGAGGGCAGCTTGAATGGTGAATGGTGCCAAGAGGTGTGTGCACCTCATATGTGCTAGAGGAGATTTTGACGTTGTGAATGTGTGAACGATTATAAGTGCATAATAGTTAAATGGTCATAATAAGTGTGGTCGGATAAAAGCTTTTTCTCTCTTCAGACAACGCCAATATAGTGGAGTGAGTGAGTACCTTTTTGATTTCCAGTCTGACATTGTCAAACCAAAGGATGGGTTGCTCTTGTATGTGCCCCTCAAAAAGAACATAATAGATATTGTGTACGGCCAGTTTTGTATTGTGCAGACAGGGAGGGGGAGAGCCCAAAGGGACCCAACATTGAATGTGAAGTAAAATATAAAGAATAATATTGATACTACATTCACGTTGTAGTTGCAAACACACGAGGCACATCAGCACTAGGAGGGCACCGAGATGGGGGCTGAAACACCCTTATCACATATTTGTAAGAATCTCCCGGGATACGTGGAGCGGATTAAAAAATATCACGACCAATGGGTGACCGAGCTAAAGGGGGAGGGGTTACCTCAGATTTGGCCCGAGGGAGGGTCGTTTGATAAAAGTGTCCTGGATACAGTGGCCACATGCATTTATCTAAAATACAAAGGAAAGCAGCTGCAAAATAGGAGGGAAATATTAGATCTCTGGAGGTTATTTGAAGAGGTACCACCGCCTAAGACACCAGCACTAAATCCTGATCTCCCGTCCACCACAGACAATCCACTGCTAATACAAAAAGATGTCAAAGAAGGCTCAAGTGTAGCGCCACCAGTAGAAGTAATAAGTTTGTACCCGATAATAAAGAAGCCTGTGCCCGCAGAGGGGTACAGTGATCCCACTTACATACCTCCCCCGAGAGATACCACACCCCTCCGGCCCACGGCACCTCCGCCATACGAAAGCACGAGGGAGCGAGCCCAGGCAGGCGCACAAAGGGTGGATATAGAGAAGCTCACAGATGATTTAGAATCGAGACTGACGATAGCAAAGGATGAGCTCTCGAGGATAAAAGACATATGTGAACGAACAGCACTAGATGCAACTAGATCAGGGCGTACGTCCAGAGCGCAAGGTGAAAATAGAAAGCCCGAAGAGGGGTGGAAAAAGGGCGAGATTTTGTTCAGAATTGAGGAAGAACCAACGCGAATAATAGAAGTAGGGCCCGGAGAGGGAGATATTGCAAGCGAAGAAAGGCGGGGGGGAATTAGAGAGGAGTTGCTGTGTGACATAAGAGACGAGGTAGAAGAAAGCGACAGGTTGAGTATGGCGATAGGAGGGGGAAGCGAAGGGGGGGAAGGTACGTGTTCACTGAGAACCCTGGACGATGAGTGGACGGGGCGACTAAGGAACAGAGTGGGAAAAATGGCATCGCTAGGGACATCAACAGATCAAACGGGTCCGGACGGAACGACAAAAGGAAGGCTACAGCTCCCATTGATACACAGGGGAGGAGGGAGGCCTAACTATATCCCATGGGCACAGATGGATAAGGCCAATTTATTGAAGCTGTTGCCCCCCTTGTCAGGAGGGGCAAGTAAGTGGATATATGCCTTTGAGAAACATACTGCCGGGGTACCCCTAGCCATAGGAGATGTGAAAAGTCTACTCGTATCAGCGGTAGGTGACCAGGCTGAAAGGGTATGGGTTAAAGCCGGTTTCCCGGGAGTAACGTTAGACTGCGACCGCCATGATGGGGCATCCTTTAACACGGTGCGTGCCAGGGTGTGGGATGCCTTACGCGAAACATTCCCTGACACACCGGACTTGCAGTCAGTGATGCAGTGTACAATGAATGACGGGGAAGAGGCTATGGATTACATTTTTAGGGTCCAAGAGATGTGGAGAGCAGAAACGGGCACGCCCTGGTATCAATCGACATCTTTATTCTATTTCATTATAAAGAGAGGGCTCCCAAAGGAAGTGCAGAAGGCGCTTGACAAGATAGCAGGTATTGAAGCAAAGGGATGGCCAGAAATTCAAAGCATAATAGTACACCATTGTAAAAGAATCAAGGAGAGGGAGAAGGAGGTGGCGCAGAAAAGATTGGCAGACGAGGCGAAGTTAGTACAGTCAAAGTTAGTGAAGGTTGCAGCAGCAGTAGCCGCGCTCCCACACAGTAGGGAGGGAGATGAGGAGGAGGAGGGGCTGATAGCACTCCAAGGAAGGGTAGCAACTAATTGGGCAGGACTAGCACAGCGCTGCAGTGGACTGAGCAAGAGCAAGGTGGAAGCCCACAGTGGCAAGAGTGGACCCCTCGAGGGGGACGAGGTGGGTACAGGGGCCGGAGAGGAGGTGGACAGGGGTATGGAGGAATGGGAGGAAATGGATGGCAGGGTCCCAGGGGCCCCCAAGGGAGTTGCTGGAACTGTGGACGATGGGGACATTACTCCAGGGAGTGCAGAAGTAGAGCAAACAATGGGTTCCAGGAGGGGGAGACTTATGGTCATCCACACCCGGGAAGCCCATATGGTCTCCCAATGGGACAGCAGCAATTAAGAAACCCCGGCCAGGGTACCACGGGCCAGCAACAAGGACACCAGTATAGGACACAGAACCACCCCCAAAACAATGACAGTATGCAATACACGCCAGGTAACCCTTTCGCGACAACAGCAAACGGGGCCCCCGCGCCAGCGCCTTACAGCGGCATGTCGGTAGTTTCCGGAAATGTCTTTACTGAGGGAGGGGCGACGAGATACCCCGCATAGGACAGCCCACAGAGAACACTTGCGTGTCCAGTTCTATCCACCACCTACAATGCAGCAGAGGAACCATTGGTAGGGGCGCAGATAGGAGACAAGCAGTTTATATTCATGGTTGATTCGGGAGCGGAGAAATCATGTATCAGAGAGGGCCGATTCCCGTTATCTAACAGGAAGTTAGAGACGCAGGGGTTCTCTGGGGCTGTAGTTGAAGTTCCTTACACAGAAGCTTTGGATGTGACAGTGGGGGGTAAGACAGTGAAGGCACCCTTATTATATTACGAACATTCCCCAATTAACTTGCTAGGGAGGGATCTCCTGAGCAAACTCAACATGACCATATCATTTACCGAGAGAGGGATAGTGTGTTCCACACCCAGGATATGCCCCTTGCGTGCAATGCTGGTAGTGCAAGCCTACACAACCACGCAGGAAATACGAGGACTGCCACAAAATGAGGAAATGTTTATCAAAGGGCTGAAGACTCTGGCCCTCATAATTCCCGAGCTGAGAAGCATGGACTGGAGGATCCCGGCGGAGTTCCTCTTCCGCCCCATAGTATGCCCCAACGCAGCACCAGGGTCAGTGGTATCGTTAGATTTGCACGCTGTGCAAGTGTCAGCAAAAAGAATAGCTGTGATCGGAGTGGACGAGGAAGGGTGTGAGTGGCGCACAGTGCTATGCACAAACGCCAACATCGCCCTGCGAGAGGTAACAGATGAGGATCTCTTCTCAGATTCAGAAGGGGATGGTGAAATAGTGATGGAAATAGCGATGCCCTGTGATATTTTAATACAAGCAAGGGAGACTCCCGTCCACTTGATGACAGTGGTAGGAGCACCACCGTCGTTTTTTGATGACGACATGAGGCTCGTACCAAACAACTTATGGACAACAGGCCCCCATGATGTGGGGCTGTTGCATGGAGTACAGCCTGTGGTAATAAAGTTGAAGCACGGAGCAATTTTACCACGAGTTAAACAGTATCCTCTGTCTCGTGAAGCTGAAGAAGGGATAAAAGAGACAATAAATGCCCTACTGGCACAAGGGATAATAGTGCCTTCAAACTCCCCATGTAACACGTGTATTTATCCGATCAAAAAAGCAAAAGGGGGGTCTTGGAGGATGATACAGGACTTACGCCCCCTCAATGATGTAATTCAGAAGGAGTTCCCTCTAGTCCCGAACCCCGCATCAATACTGTGCAGCATCCCGAAGGAGGCATCACATTTCACAGTAGTGGATTTGAAAAACGCATTTTTTTCTATTCCCCTGGCTGAAGAGAGTAGATACCTTACCGCCTTCACACTGGGGGGTAAAAGGTATGAACATTGCAGATTGCCACAGGGTTACTGCGAGAGCCCGAGCATCTTCAATCGCGTATTACATGAAGACTTAGGAAACCTATCAGTTGAGAGCACCATTATTCAGTACGTAGATGATTTACTAGTCTGCGCACGAAACGAAGAGACATGCAGAACAGATTCAATAACATTATTGACTTTGCTCGCCAACAAGGGGTACAAAGTGGACAAGGGAAAGCTACAATATTGTCTGACAGAGGTCCTGTACCTAGGACAGCTGATTTCGAGAGATGGGAAAAGAATAATACCAGACAGGGTAGAAGCCATAAGATCAGTACAAGAACCCACAACAGTAAAAGACATGCAGAAATTTTTGGGAATGTGCAATTACTGCCGAGCATGGATATTAGATTATGCAGCATACACCAGGCCCTTATTACATGCACTAAAGGTGGCCCAACAGGAGAACAGGAAGGTGGAATGGACGGAAGAGATGAGTTCCTCCTTCCAAGCACTAAAAGAGTTGATTTCAAGCGCCCCAGTACTCGCAAACCCTGATTATGGACGCGAGTTTTACCTATTCTCACACTGCAAGGAAACACTGATGACAGCAGTCCTGACACAAAAAACATCCTTAGGACACAAGCCATTGGCTTACTATAGTGGCACTTTAGATGCCGTGATGCAGGGCCATTTTGCGTGCGAGCAATCACTCGCTGCAGCCGCGTTTGCGATTGAGAAAAGTGCCACAATAGTAATGGGCTGCTCTGTGACATTGTTTGTGGAACATTCATTATTTGCCATACTGGAGAGATCAAAAAGCACACTGACCACACAGCGGGCAACTGCCTACGAGATTATACTGTCCAGTGCCAACATCCATATAGTGAGATGCAAGACAGTGAACCCCGCCACATTCATTACAGAAGCGTGCACACTCGAAGACATGCAGAACCACGATTGCGCAACCTACACAGGAGGAAGTGGGGAGGAGACAGTGGTGTGTGAGAACGCTCTAAGCGAAGGGGAAGTGTACTTTGTAGATGGGTCCGCATCTATTGACACGGACACGGGAGAAAAACACGTTGGCATGGCAGTGGTGAGGTTAGAAGACGGTGAGTATGAAACACTGGTACAATATCGTCTCCCATCACATTACTCCGCGCAGGCAGCAGAACTGATTGCGCTAATAGAAGCACTACATGCAGCAAAGGGTTGTGCAATGACGATATACACAGACTCAGCTTACATGACAACGACAGTACATGGAGGCCTAGCGAGATGGGGGCGGAGGGGCTTTAGGAGGGCGGATGGAACACCTGTACAGCATGCAGAATTGTTAAAAGAGTTAATTGAGGCCCTGCAAAACCCCACTGCAGTAGCAATAGTCAAATGCCAAGCACATACGTCCAACACAGATGTTGTGTCTTTAGGGAACGCGGCAGCGGACGCTGCCGCCAAGGAGGCTTCCTATTTTCAGAAAAATTACACAGGTGAATACATGCTCAAGGACAAAACAAACGAAGAGCCCACAGAGGGATATAATGCCATGCCCATACCACAAATAATAGAATTACAGGAAGGAGCCAGTGCAGAGGAAAAACTATTGTGGACAAAGCGAGGGTGCAGCAAGTCAGGAACAGACCTGCTGTGGAGGCAAAATAACTCGGGGAAGGTGGTAATGCCAATTCAGCTACTAGAGATTGCATTCCAACAGCTACACTTCCCTGCACATAACACCAAACAACACATCGCAGCAGAAATACAGGAAGAATGGTTCGTGCCCTGTCTCCAGGAGCATGTGTCTCGATTGGCAATGGAATGTACAACATGCCAAATATACAATTCAGGGATGACATTACGTACTCTCCGGGGAACAATCCCTAAGCCCATTGGCCCATTTAAGGAACTACACATAGACTATGCAGATATGGGGGAAAGGTGTAATGGTGCACGGTACATGATTGTGGTCGTGTGCCCATTTTCAAGGTGGGTGGAAGCAGGACCCTGCGCGCGCCCCGATGCCAAAAGCGCCGCCAAGTTCCTAGTAAGGGAAGTATTCCCGCGCTGGGGAATTTGTGACGTGATCCGCTCAGACAATGGCACTCATTTTGTGAATGAGCTTTTTAAGGAAGTGACTACATTGTTGGGAATAAAACACAAATTATGCTCAATTTATCATCCTCAAAGTAACGGCGTAGTGGAAAAGATGAACGGACTGTTGAAGGGCAGGTTATCAAAACTATGCTTTTCATTAAAAAAGAATTGGATTTACTGCCTACCGCTTGCGCTATTCGAGTTACGAAACCAGCCAAGCAAAGACCACCATTTGTCCCCGCACGAGATCGTGACTGGGAGACGGATGAACACAGCCCATTCACCACTGCGCGAACACTCAGACGCTCACAGAAGCGCCGCGATATTGGGAGATGAGTTCACAGACTATTTAAAGAAACTAACAAGGGCAGCGCGCGTGATAGCAAAGCAATTGTCCCCACCCTTCACTAGAGAAGAGGGAAACGCAACAGGCGCTGACACGGAGCCAGGGCAACAACTACAGCTAATGCCCGGTGACTGGATATATGTCAGAAGTTTTGTGCGTCGGTGGAATGCACCACGATTCCATGGCCCATATGAAGTAATATTTTGCACGCCTACAGCGGTAAAGGTCAAAGGGTTGAGGTACTGGGTGCACTTGACCTATGTACGGAAGGCATATAGCAACGTACAAGAGGAGGTAGATGAGGAGGCACAGACAACAGCAAACGCTGCGACTGAACAGAATGACTGAATATGAACTTGCGTGTATGTGCTGGTATTGAATTTTTGATAAATTTTGTTTTAACTTTCATCTTGTTGAGTGTAAATATATATATATATATTTTGAATAAAATGCCAAACTATGAGCTTGTATACACCCTTGTCTGTGAATACCCCTCCCCGTATCCCCACCCGCTTCCATTCCCCGTCATATGTATACTGGCACTGATGGTGCCAACAAAAATGTTTACATGTATGCACTCAATGCACTTTTATATCTTAAAACAGGAGCTTCCATGGCATCTAACGGGCGGCCTGCAACGGATAGATTTACTAGACTTAGAGAATGGTTAACTGTGAAATGTATATATTCGTATGAATGTGGACTATCTGCGTGCATTATATTGTTTTTTACATTATTATTTGGTCTGGTTACATACTGGTTCATAGCGTTCATCTCTATCGAGATGAACGAGGGGGGAGGGAGTAACACAACTACTGGGACCAATACAACTGCAAGTGTCAATGCAACTACAAGGGAAGGTGATTTTTTGATATGGGATGGAACTAAACTTGTGTGGGGCTACTATACTACGTCATCCAATGTTGTCATCTCACACGATGGAGGGCCAAAGGGTGAAAGACAAAACAACACACTGTCCCCACCTGAGATGTCTAATTACAATGCTCACAGCTTAAACGACCGAAATCCCTCTGCCATATCCTGGTTGTATAATACCCCCACCAGCCAACCTGCCCCCACGGCCATAGAGAATCAAAGAATGAGAGAAACACATGAAATATTATATGATGACTGGGTGAAGGGGGGCGGGAATGAGAAAGGGGGGTCTAGTTTGTCTCCAGCCCAGGGAATTGGGAAGTATATGGGGAACAGGAACAATAGACGGAAGAGGGAAGCAGGAAGGAGGAAGTATGATGAGTACTACGGGCTAGGTCTAGATAAGATGGAAGACCCGCGACACCCCCACCAAACAAATAAGTGGTATGCAGACATGAGTGCCACAGCTAGACAAACAACAAACGAGAGCTGTTATGTTTGCTCCCTCATCCCTCACGCATCAGGTACACCCAAGGTACTGTTACCCAAAGAGTTGCCGATTATAGATGCCCAATGTCTCCTTCATCTCACGTTGTGCAGAATTAAGAACACCTTCCAGGCACATGAAGTGACTTTTCAAATGCTGCAGAACGAGAAAACGTGCTACCCGAAACCGTCAGGGGTTGTATGTCTGAGAGAACCATTTTTTGCAATCGAAGGGACACTTTTTTCTGATAACAAGTGGAAGAATGAAGAAGTAATGTGTAAAGCTGAAGCACTGAGGGGTGTGGCACCGGAGAAATTGCAATGGATAGAAGAAACATGCACACCCGTATGGAGAGAACACATTTCAAAACTAACCTGGGTTACGTCCATCGAAAAGCCTTTCAAGTTGCAGAGTGAAATAGACTATGAACTATGTTTCAAAGGAGAGGGGAGAACGTCCATGGGGACGAACAAGAAATGCAACAAAACCCTCACACTCCCAGACCTAAGAAAAGGTACTGCGGCCCTTATGAACACGTATTGGGTATGTGGAAAACAGGCATACCTACACCTCCCCCCGTTGTGGAGTGGCAGCTGCTCAATGGCCTCTCTGCACTCAGCTCTGATGGTGATACCAGAAAGCCACATCGAGGGGAGCCAAAGGACACAGGAGCGCATGCAGCAGAGTATGGCCCAACCAACTTCAGAGTCACAAATCTATGTCCTGTCTTCTGGAAGCAAGGAAAAGGTGCTGACCCGCAACAGACGAGCATCAAACTATATATCAAAGGAATCATCAGAACTATTGGCCCAGATCCCAGACAAATATCGATTATTCAGCTCAGCAGAAACATTTTTTGCCTCGCTCGTATCAAGTGTCCAAGCAAGGGCTAACGCAAAATGGCTCCAGATAACCCGCTGGGAATTAATTCAGCTGGCGAACGACACCGAAGAAGGTTTTAACATAATAAAGGTCGAACTAAGAGCCTTGCGACTGATGACCATGCAGAACAGGTATGTCCTGGACCTGTTGACGGCGATGGACGGCGGTGTTTGCCGAAAAATAGGAAGTGCCTGCTGCACTTTCGTACCTTCTGAAGACGCAGAGAACGGCTCCCTGTCCCATGTGATCGAAGCAGTCCATAACCTAGGAGAAAAAATGAAGATGGAAGGCGGAGCAGTAGATAGTACATGGTTCGATAACCTCTTCTCCTGGGTCCCCTCATGGCTTGGAACAACGATGACATTTTTGATGCCAGCTGTGGTGTTCCTCCTTTTGATTTTCTGCCTATGCCAGGTGGGTCTTCGAGTCTGTGCTAACGCAGTACCAAATGGTGCAATGATGATGGTGACAATGGGCAACTCACACGGTACAATAAAAACGGTGCAAGAAGCACAAGTGCAAACAGGGGTAGACAACACACCCAGGTACCAACTGGTGCCCATGTACCACGACAAGGATATTGTAGATAAGCTTTGGCACACCATCATCAAAGAGCCCCGCATACTAGAATGGTACGAGGAAGTGTGGGTGGATTTGGAAGGAGATGGTGGGTGCATATATCTTACGTGTACTCCGGATGAATACGCCAGGAGAGGTGAGAGTTTAAGGGGGGTGTGCAGAGCATGGATGCCTATCAAAGGAACTCCTGCATGGGATGAGGCGGTGATGGACGAAGCAGAATGTAGAAGGATAGAGGAGTTAAAGAATTCGTTACTTAAGTAACAAAAGGGGGGAAATGTAGGGGAGGGCTGGTCCAGGAGACCCCTCTCGCCTGCGTTTCTTCCCCAGGTGAGGGCCATGGCCCATTGGGCGTTCCCTCATGCCACCCGGGCCCAGGTGGTGGAGGGCCCACCCACTGGAGACATTGCCCACACGTATCGAATGCCCACATGGATTGATCACAACACAAATTTAGCTAGGCCCAAAAACCATTCTTTGCCCGGTAAAGATGGTGTGAGCTCAGCGCACTGTAGCGCGGCCCCCAACCTTGGAGAACATCCCTGTTGCCGCAGCACCCTGGCAGATCCGCTGCGAGCACGTTCCCACGAACAAGACGGACATGAGCTAGCGCAATACGCCAACATTGTAGCAGTTCACCTCCCGCAGTGTACCATCACTATCAGCCTGACCCGGCCAGCAGGCCTGAACAATGGGAAGAACAGTAAAAAGGTCCTCTGATGGAAGACAGTCTTTATATATATGTATATATTAATGTCAAGACCTCTTGCATTATTTCTTTCTTCCACAAAATACAAATACCTGTAGAATGTATTAAAATGAGAGAGTATGCTCCCATGATATAAGCTATGGCGAGCTCGCACCATCACTGGTGGATGCCAATGATAAAGGAACGCTCCAGGGATCTGTTCGTTGCGTGTATCACTGGGCAGCCTACCTCACGTGGTTTCGCGCCATAGCTAAAGCTAATGCTGCTAGAGTACACGAGAAAGCGGATGCAACTATACTATGAACCCATGAAAAGAATGCGCGAGAGTGCACGTATCATGTGTGAATGTCTGAGCCCCTCATATGCCACCACCGTCACGTACAGTGGCGGGTCGTTTTCTATGTACTCCACTTATCTAACCACTACCTCATTTACTACGAATGTATATGCATGTAACTGAAACACTGTAGCTGCTAGAGTCTAATGTACAAATATGATGCTCAAACTGGGTATAATCGAAACGCACCCACCAAAGATTAAATGCATGTTTCGAAGTGATCTTAAATAAGTATTATAGAAAGTATTCAAATGTTTGCGATGTCTTTACTTATATTCCCCAACGCACGAGGGAGATACCTTTGTGAAAGCGTACAAGGTCTCGATGTATCCCCCTCCCTCCCTCAGAAGGCTGCCAAGACAGGAGAACAGAGCCCCGCTCTGCGCTATCACGCCTCCCCCGACCTGACTGGAGTCGCTTCAAAGACTTGTAGCCCCACACCAGCACCCAAGGCCGCGGCCAGCCACCTGCATTATTTACAGCACAGCAGTAAACCTCAGTTTAAACTCAAGCGCCCCCTCATAAACCCCACAACCCACCGGACTGTCTCAGACTTATGGCCCTGTGCAATCAGGACACCCAACACTTTGACAACACACAGCGAAACATCCATAATCACTTCTAACAAGACAGAAAGACCTGTACCACCCGCCCCAGTCCCCGAAGCTTAGCCCCTCGACCTATGGTCCCGGTCAACAGATCACAAGTAACCAGGCCACGATATATTATCTCCAGATCCCTCACAAGGTGCATTCCTCCTGTGTTGCATTAACCTATTAAAAGATTTACTCAAGAGAATAAAACTGTAAATGACTGAATGACTGCAGTGTGCATGGCAGAGGGCAAGTAAGTCAGAAAAGGCATTCATCTCTGCCACAGGCCGCCTCGGCACACCAACACCGCCCGGATGAACTCAAGCCGACCTGCCAGGCCCAGCCCAACCCACGAGGGTGACCAGTGACATCCTCCAGCCAAGACCAACCACACCGCAGCAGCACCTATAGTTAGTCGTCGCCACCCAATCCCAATGAACTTGTGCCCCCTATAGTATGTAGGTTTTGATGACGTTTTTTGTAAATATATACGCCTGTCTTTGCTATTGTCAGACAGAGCGCTCTCGGAGGTTGCAGAGTTCTTTGCATGCCCAATTCTGATTGATAAACTCCCATTTACGCTCACCCGCACTCTGTCTTGGCCTTATTCCCATTTTGGGAGAGTCCTTCATTGTCTCTCATTGCGGGGAGGATCGTGCTGTTTGGGGACGCATGCTTTCACTATCTTATCAAACGCTTTCTGAACGTCCTTTGGTAAGCCCCTCTTAATAAGTACATAACAAAGGGGAACAGATCCATCCCACCCGTCTCCACTTGCCACATCTCCTACACTTTTAAAATGTATTGTGCAGAGTCTTCATTGCCCCCCATAGTATTCTGCATTTTGGACTGTAGTTCTGGTGTGTCTGGGTACGCCCGCCCCAGTGCATCCCACACTTGTGCTCTGATGTTGTTAAACAGGGCCCCTTCATGTGCATCATCATCTAATTTCACTCTGGGGTATCCACCCTTAACCCACATGTCCCATCCCGATCTCCCACAATTTCCACAAGTAATCTCTTCATGTCTCCTACTGCTAAGGGGACCCCTGCTGTCTGCTTTTCAAAGGCATATATCCACTTCCCAGCCCTGCTAGTGAGGGTCAGGAATGTGTTCATCACATTTCTTTTTTATCCATCTCAGCCAACCACATGTAATGCACCCTCCCTGGCCCTTCGTGCAACAGTGGCAGCTGCGTGACAACCTCCTCCTCTGCTTCTGCCTATCACTTCCCTTTTTCCTTGCCAGTGCTAGCCGCCCATATCAGTTCCTCAATCGGGATCCCCACAAGCTCTCTATTCTGGGTGATATCACAGGTGCCTCCTGTGCGTCCCCCTCGTCATCTTCAAATGTATCCACTGTATTACATTCTCCTTTCTGCAGTTCCCTACTCGCATCCCTATCAGACCTCACTGTTCCCTATCCTGTGCTTTCTTCTCAGTGGTGGTCACCCCTCCCTCTGTCCACATGCACATCCTTTATTGCAGTGCTATCCAGTTTGAACAAAATGTCTTGCGTCCTCTACTTGGCTACCCCACACTCCTTGTTGCCCTCTCTTTCCTTCACTGCCCTCAGATGGGCAAGCTCTGCCTGCGTCAACTCTAAAGCCTCTTTTGGCTCCTTCTGTGACTTACTTTCTTGTAGTGGAATGCTGTTAGATGTTGGTTGATATGGGGCTGGGGCGGTTGCATGCGGGCGGTGGCAGGTCTGGCACATATGTCAGATTAGTGTAACCCGTAGCTTGGTGTGCGGTGAGCGGGTATAGCCCCCCCTAGGCGCGGGCTGCGAGCCTTCCACTGACGCTTCTACGGTCACTGTTTGTGGAGGGGCATTATCTTTGCATCAGGGTACACACCAGGTGGTATCTTCTACATCCTCTACCATCTTCCATAGATCCAAAATCTCTTTTTGTTTCGGCAATTGATTTTATCTTTGTACAATGGTAACGCACTAATCATATACTCCAGCAGAGTCATCACCCCATGTCGATCACTTTATTCACAAAAAAAGCTTTTAATATATGTCTCGCACAATATCTATGTAATTGTCACTACCAGTCCTACAAGCACCCCTCCACAATGCCCCCTGTTTTGGCCTCCCCTCCTCCCCACACTTCCACGCTGCTCACCCCACGCACTCACAGCTCTTCCGCAGGCCCCCTTTCGGCCTCTACCAAATCCACAATAACAATTTGATACACTAAAACAATAAACTAAAATAACAAGCCTAAACAACAACCACTACTTTTCCTTCTTCCACAGGAATCCAAGCTCCCTAACTATATGGAGCTCCTACATTGTATTCTCCTTATCACAATAACAAATGGTGCCAGCATCTCCCCTCACTCAGGGAGGTTCCCACACTCCTATTTTCCTCCACGTTATTTTGTCAATAATAAATGCAATAATAAAAAACAGAAACGTCACCACGTGGTCTCTCACATTCTCTTTCCACACATGTACCACACAACCCCAATCACCCTATTCCCCCGTTATCATTATTCGCAAGAGGTGGACTTACATCAGCATGTTCACTGAAGCTGCTCCGTCCTGGGGTCCCAACAACGACCTGCACACTCCTTGGAGTCGCAGCCCGGTTCAAAGGGCAGACAGGAATTCTGTAAAAACTGCCCTTGTACACCACTGCAAGTTTGCACGCATGGGACTCATCACTGTAGGTAGGTGTGGCCCCTCCAGAGATACGGCCTGGAAGCCTCCGTCTTCACGGGGGTCGCTGGGATCACATTGGGGTCGCCATAAATGTAGAGAAGCCCCTCAATGCTCACACCAGAGAAAATGCAACCCACTAGGGAAAAAAGCCCAGCACACCTCTTGCAAGGAGAACAAAGTTTTGTTTCCACAAAATAAGGGATGCGCCAGCAAAGAGCTCTGCTGCTGCTGAATGTTCTGCCAACATCAGCACATGCAATAAGTTATAAAGGCATACAGCATCATCAGTAACGTAATTAGATAGGGTACATCCGAATAACTGGTTAGTGCGCCCTTATACATAGTCTAACTGCTCCGTATGGGATGCCAGGACATTGGTCCCATCCCCGACTGTCCATCTTCTTCCATGTGGGCTCCTACTCATATATCAGCAGACACGAAGTTGCCATTAAGTGCTTGTTACCAAAGGAAAAACAATACATTCTCTATTACTGACCTAATGTGCACCTGGTACGGCAGACATCGGCTAAGAAGAGACCTTGAGGCCATCGCATCTAACTAACTACAGCTCAATTCCAGACACATTGGCGCCCTCCCAAAGCTTTCCCACCCTGGTTTTGGCTATATTGTTTTATCCCTCAGCACAAATCACGCGGCCTATGGTGAAGACAACTGGTCCGTACTTTCTGATCTTTTTCTGATCGATCGTGGGCCTAACATTTTATGGTTGGTGGTCTGGGATGGCTGGTACTTTGGAATGCCAGGGGTCTTTGGGGTGGGGACATCTGAGTGCTATTATTTAAAGTTGAAACAGGGAAGGTCGGAGGCTCGTGCTCTCCTTCTCGTGAGATTGTTTTTTACAGAGAGCTCTCAACCCCTTTGTGACCTTGCAAGGTGCATTCTTTCTGGTATAGGAACATAGGCACCATAAGACAGTGGCAGGTCTATGAATCTCTGCAGCTCTGGCCTTTCTCACCGAGGCCCATGCTATGACCTATTCTCACATGCAATCACCTTCTGTTTTTCCCATGTATGCCTTGGGGCCTGCGCCCCTAACTATCTCAACGCTAGGCCTCGATTTCAATATGGCTGATGTTATTCAAGATGGTGTTTTGTTCCCAATGTGTAAGCGCGGAAAACCTACACCACCCTTCCCACAATATGGATTCTGTGGCCACCCCCCTACCCTCTGCACCCTCCCCAAGCCCCAACTGCACATTCTTAGGCCTTCCCAACAGCTTCTCCCCGCACTCTCCCCTAGAGAACACATCTCCCCTGCACTCAGGATACTCCACTGGTTGCCTATCAGCCGACAGGCCTCCTTCAAAGCCATGTGCATTACCCACTGTGCCATCCATAAGAAAGGCCTGAATTCCTCCAAAATAAACTCACACACTACCACCCCACCCGAGTCCTCAGATCAAAAGATAGAGTCCATAAAGTTTTCAATGCTGACAAACAAATTATGCAGAAAACCAGATGAAAAAAACCATGTCAGAACCCTAGAGCAAATGTGGGTACGGACAAGGCTACAGAACAAAATGTCATTGCTTCTCCCACCACTGCCTCCAGTAATTGCTTCTACGTGTCGGATGCGGCTACAGCGTGACTTTACACATTTCTTTTTGGTCCTTTCCTCTAGCAGAGATGAGACGCGATATGGGTGAAGCAGCTCCTGCATCATGTGTCCCATCCTGGCTGCTAAAGTGCTGGAGGGGGCGGGGGTGCAGGTGAGCTCTTCTATCCTTTGACCTTGTCACCAGATCCCTGTGACTCGCTGTGCCGACGCCCGTGAGTTGCCAGTGTCCAAAGGTGGGCTGCTGTTTAAAAGTAAGTTCCTGACTAGGGGCCACGCCGGTGAGTGCATACAGCACCCCGCCGTAGGTGGCCTCCCTGCGTCTTTTCCTGTTTTCTTTATAGGCACTTACTAATATCTAAATAATAATAGTTGCTGTGGGAAGACTGCCCCAACGCTGAGTCTGAACGTTGGGAGACTTGCAGAGTGCATAGTAGGCGGCTTGACCGTGGTCCTGGGATTAAGCGTATCCCTTCGTGCACATGCGATACCTGCACCTGTGCAGCAAGGACAGTGGCGACAGGACCGCAGGCCTATTTACCGTGTAATACTATTGCATTTAATTCATTTGGTTAGATATCCCACATTCATATTCCACCTGTGAGAAACGGATAGTCTGCTTTTTTAGAGTAAGCTGGGAGTGACTGCAGGCTTGGTGCCTTGGAGCACCCCCTGTTAAAGAGCTGTTAAAAGAGCTGCAACTTTGGTTGTCCCTCTGGAATATCTGCCTCAAGCCACAATTCTGCCGTAACTATTGTCTGAACGCAGGAAGCGATGTGAGTATTGGAACAGGCGCCCTATCGCTGGGATATTACGAAGTTTAAGAACTGCCATATGAGGTAAAGTGAAGGGGTGGAAGTCAGACTATGGATGCCCCCTAAGCCAGTCGAGCGTTCCTCTCTCTCACTCACCCAAAGGATTGCTAATGTATTTAATTAATGGTTGTTGTGCTCATTGATACATCGAGAAGATTGAGAACTCTGAGTGCCTTGATGTTTCTGTAAAGCATAGGTGCCCTAGTTGTATACTGTGTTTTCTTAGTGTTTTTATTGATAATTGTTACTCATACTTGTACTGCTTTTAGTATGATGAAAAGGAAAGCAGAAAGTGCCATGTTGGGGCGAGGGATGGTGGGAGTGTGGAGGGGTCGGAGCAAAATCGGAAGACTTTTCAAGCCAATCAATGAAGTTAATTTTCTGATTACTGAGATCAAGGACTTCCTATATGATATTGACGTCCCAGCAGGCTAATAGGCTACAACCTCAGCAGAATGTGGATTGTTAGTAGCCGAATGAAGGAGGGATGGAAAAGTACACCCAAGCTCTGCTTCTAATTGTGTGGCTGTTGAAACAGAAAATCTAATATGCTTTTGTGATAAATATCCAGAGAAAGTGCGAGCAGTGGTGGGCTCGCACCCACATATTAAAACGGAGGACCATAAGGCCCCATTTGGAGTGACGTGGTCTTTTTGTGATGTTTACCATAGGATTGAGAGCAGGCTACAGCTGACAGCTGGAAGTTGTTGATTTTGATCTTGTTTTTGATTTTGTTACTACACTAATGACAGATCAACATTTAGTTGATCTGTCATTAGTGTAGTAACAGGCCTGTTTCTAGTCTCTTCTGCTATGCTGAAAATGTTCTCTGTACTTTTGAAGTCCTCCTCCTGATGGCGTGGGACCGCAATCTCTTCTTTCTTTGCTGTATTTATTCTGTTGAGACATTATTAACATTTTTCGTTGTCCTTCCTACACTAATCTTGCCACCCATGTTATTTGGAACCCAGCACTAATTCTATTAAGTGCATGCGAGTGTGGCATAGAGGCATACACTACTTTGCCTATACTTAAAGGTTCATGCATTTACCAAATGCACATATTTGGCATTTCCTTATCACCAGAATTACAAAAAGGTTACTCCACCGACTATCCAAAAGTCTTCTTCATTCTCGTCATTAGATATGGCCATATTCGCATATATGTGCTATTCTATGCTCACACCTGTATGCACCTTTCTTGGGAAACTGCTACCTATTCAAAAAGGACTGTATCCCTTGCTATTTTATTTCTGTACTCACATGGGTATTCTTACTCCCAATAATGATCAATAAGGTTGTTCACACACTTGCTTGGTCAACTGGTACTTAGCATTTCATTCTCTACTTCTCCACTAGTATTTACCTTTATCATAATATAATGTTTTCTTTCCATTATATGGCTATACTCCACTAAGGCCATACAGACATTCTTCCCATTCTCCAAAAATGACAATATTTCTCATCTGTAAAACATAAATCAACATCTTCATATAAACTTAAACAATGTTCTTGTTACTTACTCTCATATGTTCTTTTGCGCAGTTCTACTAAAAGTCCTCTCATATTGTTAGATCAATCTTGGCCATCCATACCTTCTTGGCCTTTCATTAATCACATTTTATCTTTATCAAATATATTACACTGATTAATTTAAACAAGCACCATCCATTGTGCTCATTGTTTGAAAATCTGGATAACTTATCCACACCTTCCCTCATCACTCCTGTCTCATATTGTTATTCTTTGTTCCTTTATTTGCACCTCTATCAACTTGTGTTTTTTGCTGCTTTAATATCCGTTCATTCATTCATTTTTTATTTATTTATTGGACCCCCTGGATTGAAATCAATCTTTTGGTTTTGAACTTCTTAATTCAGCGCTTTTAGCTTTAACTGTTTATGATTATCATACATTAATTAGTATAATTACAATGCACCCAAGCAAGTACCAGAAAGTACTGCTTGGCCATGAAAGACTCTCCGTTACTCCTGCGTATTTCCTTTTAGATTTGAACTGTGGACTGCGTTTCCCACAAGGTGAACTGTACCGTGGGCAAATTTAAATGTATTAGCACTTGTGTGCTACATCTTTTTGTTTATATTCTTGCGTATACCCTTTTTGTTTTGTGTTTAGGCTGCAGAAGCAAGTCCACGCTGCTCTGCTACGTCCTGGGGGAGTGCCTATAAAAACCGGCACGCACGCACACCCAAGCAAGTACCAGAAAGTACTGCTTGGTTGCTTTGCCGCGCTTGTCCCCAGAGACATGATTACTTTGACCTCAGGAATGCCCCCTTTGTCCGCAATGGCCGTCTTTTTAGAACCAGTATCTGGGTTCAGAACGCCAGATCAATCGATTAAAAGGACATGGAGTGCCCCCACTTCCAAAAATGGCTAAACCACGATCAAAAGTCATCGGAAACCCTGGGAAACATATGGACATTCGCTCTTTTTGTCATGATATGCCACATTCATCAACGCCAGTAACAGCTGCAATAACCCCGACATTGCTGAGTATTATCTGTATGGCCAAACTGGGTGTCCAGTCAAACGATCGAAAAAAAAGGATCGAATGACCTTTTGCTCGAATGCAAAAGGATTGAAAAAAAAAGGGTTGAATTTCTTTTAAAATTTATTTATATATATTTTTTAGTTTGGGTTGGTGAAAAAATGTATTTAATAAAGAAAACAGGGGGCTGAGGGGGAACCCCTCCCCCATAAAAAAAAAGAAATCGACCCTTTTTTTTCGATCCTTTGACTGTCGATCAAAAGGCATTCGATCCTTTTGTTTTCGAATGAATTGTCATCTGTTGTAGTGACAGACCCTGCTGTACTCAATACTGATTTAAATGAATCGTGTTTTTCTTCTCAAACACTTCATGATAATCTCTCTGGTTCACCAGTTATACATTCTAGCATCTCTCATTCTGCTATATCGGAACTTTCCTTTGCAGCCCCTACTTCTCGAAAATCGCACCATGTCTCACCCATTGTAGATTCTAGCCAGGTGCAAACTGCTAATGCAATGCTGGAAATTGCTTTAAACTCAATGAATTTGACCATTAAATCAATGGTTAAACTCTTTGAATCCATGGACATTAAACTTTCCATTCAAAATAAACAAATCGAGCAGATCATGATGTGGCAGCAAACATTGGCCAAGAAATTAGATGAAAAAATGGAAAGGACGAGTAAGACAAATTACATAATAAAAACAACTGTAAGTGTCACCACTCAAACCGCTGTGCAAGCCATAGGGGGCAATTGAGGGAACTTTCTATACCTCAGAAATGGGCTCTGAAAAAGGATGTGTAGAACCCCTGAATTCTGATCATATAATTCCATCTACGCCACTATACTCAATGTTTTCAGTTGCCAGTTCACAAAGAGACAGGGTTAAAACTGGAAAAAAGTAACCTTTAATTTGGGGAAAAAAATCCCAAAATATCAAAAATACAAAAGCCGTTTCCACATTGCAGACCAAAAGATTTGTCAAAGCGATACACCCACCATGCCCAGTAGCTGTAAAAATGTCCCAAGCAATTACAAAGAAATACCAATTCCAAGCGCATCAAAAGAAACTTACTGCATTGTCTTCAAGGATGACCCCTATTCCATCTTATAAACCACTTGATGATTTAATTGAAGTAGCTTCGACTTCCATCTTATGTGAAGAATTGAATCAAATGGAAACAGATAAAGTGAATGACTCATCAAAAGACCAAGTTTCTCACAATGTTGAGATCAAAACAAATTCTGATAACTATCAAAGGGATAACCTCTAATGGAATGAAATTTCGACCTCCTGTAAAAGAATAATATCTCAAGCTTCTCTTACGAGCGATAAGTTAGCAGACTCTAACAACTTACAATAACAAAAAAACTTGCCAACACCCATAGTCCCTGGATTATCACATTCTGAAATCAAGCATTTAATAACAACCACAATTTTGGAAGTCTTCCAAAATAGACCAGTGGATGCACCTCAATTAACTAAACTTTCAACTCTTCCAAACAGGGTAAATAGTCAGAACACCTTAAAAGTGAAACGACCAGCTTCTCACTCTCTAATAATAAAATGCTGCCCTCGACCTGCCACCCAATACATTTTTGGAAATTTCCTCTGAAATCCCTGCCTTAGATGATATAAACTCAATTGACATTGAGCAAGTTGAGTTTCTTCTAGAAGGGAATAGAACTGCGGTTAGGCTGTGGATAAATTCACGAGTGATCTTTAACATGATTTGGGTGGTGAAAACTCAATTAAATGACTTAGGCTTCATCCTCTTGGAAGATTTGCAAATGTACAGCATGTGAAGGGAGATTTGACACCTCTTCCTTCTAGTCATATTGATGTAAGTTTGGGCAATAATCGATCTAAAAACACACCCTGTGCTTGTACTCAGCAAAGTAATCGCCATTAGCTGCTATGTCAGAAAGAGCAGGTTTTATCATTAGTTAGCTGGAACTCGAGAGGTTTTAGGCATCTCCTTAATAAACCAACAGAGCTATATGTGCATGATATAATCATACTGCAGGAAACATAGCTCACAGATTCACCTGTATGGAATAACTATGACCTCCAAGTAGTTCCAGCGAATAAGTCATCTCGGGGTAGGCCCACGTCAGGGTTATTAATCGCTACCAAGCAAAGCTCTAGTTTAAAAACTGAATTCTGGGCATCCCCAAATCCCTATATACAGATGATCAAAGTACATCATAACTTAAAATCCTTTGCTATGATCAATCTGTATTGGAATCCGGAGGCCATTTCTGATGATCAATTTCTCTGCGATTTCACTGGTCTCATGGGCCTTATCTCATTGGACCCTTGTATTTGCTACACTATCATAGCAGGTGATTTCAATCTTCATTGCTTTGTTCACAAACAATCGTACTATGGAACTCGTTTGGCGAAATGGTTAAATTTGGTTAAAGCGAGAAATCTATCAGTTGTCAATGGATCACTCCCCTCTGATACACCCCCCAGACTGACCTGGCATAGAGGGAACAGTGCCGGCACGATATATTACATTTATGTTGACAGTAATATTATGTCACAAATTACATTTTTCCAAGTAAACCATACAGATTTGAGTGATCACAATATGTTGCTGATGAAATGGTCATTCAATAATTTTATAGGGGAAGTACAATCTGATCATATGCAGGGTAACATAATTGTAAACACAGCCCGTAATAGACTAATTTGGAATGACAGCTTGCTTAAAGTCTTTAGTGATTACTATGCGTTACAACTTTAACAAGCTAGTCACAACCAACATTTGAAAGAAGTAATCTATCCTGAAACTATGCAGCTGTTACAGCCAAATTCAATAATGCAAAAAAGAACGCAAAGGCCTACTTTCCTTAATTTCAGTAGTGAGGTCAAAGCCAAGAAGACACAAATTTGACAAGAAAAACGTAAAGCTTTAAAATTACCATTAGCCTTACGAGTTCCTGCCTTGAAACATATCAAAACCAAGTATAAAAATTGGCTGAGGGGGAGGAAAATCTGTATTACACCAAATTGATGGAGCCAGTATGTTACGTAGCCTAAACAATAAGAACGCGTCACAGATTTGGTCAATAATAAACCAATCTGTTGCTGGGAATCAAGTTGCAATTCAAGCAAATTGTGTAAATGAGCAGACTTGGGTTGATTATTTTACGAAAATATACAGACAACAC
The DNA here is from genome assembly GCF_040938575.1 of Ambystoma mexicanum. NCBI lineage: Eukaryota > Metazoa > Chordata > Amphibia > Caudata > Ambystomatidae > Ambystoma > Ambystoma mexicanum. The sequence goes on from NC_090935.1 coordinate 1,437,637,459, forward strand.
CTTGACTCAAGCAATTATTCTACTCCCACCCAAATCGGGTCCCTTTATCTGGATTTTGATAGGGAGGATATTCTCCACTTCATATATAAATCCTGTATCTCGAGAGCTCCTGGCCCCGATGGGCTCTAAAATTTCATGTTGAAGCAACACCCAGAGCTGGGGGCTAACATATTACTTGTCATGTTTAATAATGTTAATCGAATGCAAAAGATTCCTGATTCCTGGAAAAGTTCCATCATTATACCAATTTATAAAAAGGGTGATCGCAATAACCCAGCAAGTTACCGACCGATATCCTTACTTGACGCACCAAGCAAAATATTTGCGCATATTATTTTACATGAATTTAACAACAGGTCAGCAAGGACATTTAGATGCGACCCCTTTCAGTCAGGCTTTGTAAAAGGTCTAGGTACTACGCCAAACATGATGACTATAAACATGTTGAAATCACAAAGTGCCACAGAAAATCAACCTCTCTATATCGCCTTTGTGGATTTCAAAATGGCTTTCGACTCCATTGACCGGAAACTGCTGTATGACAAAACTTATCGTTATGGATGCCCACCCTTTTAATTGCCCTGATTCAACATCTGCATTCTAATACTCATTTGCAAGTCAGTTTAAACACAGAAGGTTTATTATCTCTACCCATTAAAACAAATCAGGGCTTAAAACAAGGTTGTATTCGGGCTTCCACTTTGTTTATTTTCTTTATTTTGGACATTGCTGAATTTGTTCTATCTGTTGCGTCAGATCCACCTAAATTGGGAAACCAGCGCATACCTTGGATGCTATATAAGGATGATCTGGTGCTCTTCTCTCGTACTCCGACAGGGCTCCAGAAACTAAATTGATGGTTTAGCTCAATATATCGAATTGAATGATTTGAGTGTGAATCAAGAAAAAACACAGATATTAGTGTGTAAAACGAGAACTAGAAACGGATTCACTAAATATAATTGGCACATTCATCAATTGGGTCTGCAGATTGTCTCAGAATATAAATATCTAGGGATGTGTGTTCAAGATTCTGTATCTTATTCGAAACATCTAAGCAATCTCAATTGTAAAATTACAACCCTAACCTCCCAAGCAAACATTTTGGTCTTTTATGAGCAAAAAGTTGTTCCAGTTTTGGTCTATGGAATGGAAATATTGTTAAGAAATCAACAACCTTTATGGCAATTTTTAGAAGCTCGCTTTTGGAAAAGGGTTTTGAAATTAACTATGTGCACACCTATGCCGATTTTGTGCTATGAACTGGGTCTAGTGCCTCTGTCGGTATATGTTGTTTGGAAAATGTGTGGTTTCCTGTGAAAATACTTACTAGGTTTGAAATTAAATAACATCTTAAGTGCAGTAGCTCATTACCTGATCAGTTCAGTGCATCCTTTTCCGCTGAAGTGGCGGCAAGAGGTGTTTAATGCAATGTCAGATGCAAGTATCACTCTACAGCTACTACTTGACAATCTAATGCCAGCAAAGAGGAAATTATATCAACATGGTTAGATATCCAATAGAGAAAAATGTATGTTGTATAAGGATTTTACATCTGCTTTGTTTGGACATAAGAGACACCGCCACATGTCAGATTATTTGGCTAAATGTCCATCTCCATACAGAAGAAAAAAATATTTCAGATTCGGATTGAATTTATGGCCTATTAACGATATCTTGGCCAGGAGGAGACAAATCTCTAAAGACTTGAATTTTTGCCATTTTTGCAAAAATGTCATGCAGATAGAGACTTTAGAACATATTATAGTCTCATGTCCTGATCTAGAAACACAATGAAATTTATTCTTTTCTAACATACTTTGTATTTTTAAACCAACTGATCTTGAGGAAATATGGTGGCTTATCTTCTCCAACATAAAAATAGCTATAAGGAAAGCAATAGTTCACTTTCTTGATCATTTTTTCCAGAGAATCCCACAAACACCTATACTGAGAACGTAGTGTCATAAACTGTTCGACTAAAGAAATGTCAATAATTTTAATGTGAACTTCTTTTTTGTAAATATGAAATTGTGAAATTGATAACATTATATGTAATACATGAAAAATGTTAAATATCTTGTAAAAAAATGAAAAGTTGATGTAACTCAGCCAAACAAATAATAAATAAATACATAAATAATTACAACACAAATCATCATATTTTTCATATTATAATCCCTTGCATGTGTGTACTTTTATTTTGTTCCCCTATTCCTTTCAATCGGCCCACATTACCAGAGCCTATGGTCCACAGGACACTGGGCACTTTTTCCAACTCTTCCTGAAAATATGCTGGGTACTGCCACATTTTTATCATTCGCGTGAGATTTCCCTTTTCTCTATTTTTATCCAGTATGTGATGCTCCTAAAAAACACCACTTCATCATCTGTTGAGTCTTCTGCAAACATGTCATCATCAATAATGTCAGTCAGCCTATATCCTTCTTTGAGAGCTATCACTGTCCTCAATGGTCTACCCTCATCATCCATTCCTTCAAGCATTTGCCATTTCCTTTTTTACTATGGCTGCTTCTAATTCTATAGGGATAGTCTTTCCCCCCCTCTTTGTCCATAAGTATCTGTGGTCTGAACAAGAACTTGTCAGGCATTCTCATCGTCTTCTCCACTAAGCCAGGTAGCCATGTCAGTAGAGTGCTTACCCCATAAATAAAAACCTCTGGCTCTACTGTAACGCCTCACAGAGCTACTTGCCCTGTGAATGCCCATATAAATTTGTCAACATTTAAATAGTGTATTCCAGGAGTGGAACACACTGCTCCTTTGTCAATAAATGAAAATGTCATATTAAATGCTGTCATCAAATCTCTTCCGAAAATGGTTACTGGTGTCTGTCCTGAATACAACAATGGAACAGACATGTCACACTCTCCTATAGATTGTTTATCAAAAAGGGCACCTGGTTGATGCCTCGCTCTGCCAAGGTGGGTAGTTGCGTATAAATGAGAGAATGAGCGAGGTCATGGGGTACCTGGCTGATTAACGAAAGGTGCACACACTCCTACGGGGGTACAAATGTATCAGGGCGCTTTAAAGTACCACAGTCAGATTTTAATGAAACTGTAGTTTGTGTGTTAGTAGATACACTTCACTGAGGTTTTACACAAGATACAGCAGTATTTACACATATATGGTTTAGTAACCAAATAGTACATGGCAAATGCAGAATATTTGCAGCGTCTTTTCAATGCTTGCACATCCACTGAGCAGGAGCTCATTCTCTCCTTTATACACTCTCCTATAGATACTGGTAATTCATCAGTAAAAGGAACTTGACTCATAGCTCCAGAAAAGCCCTCAGCATCTCATGACAATTCCCAACATTGGATACCTTCCCTCCCATGTACATGAACATGTAGCCCTAGTGTCTACTAGAAAAGCAGAGGTTTCACCTCCTACCATCACATCAACACTCTATTTCTCTTGGGGGTCTGTTGTCATTCATAATTCTGAACAAATCAAGTCGCCCAGTGAACCGTCCTATTGCGGGTGCATGCATACCCCCGTACTTGCAAAATGATTACCTCCTACCACAGTGGCACCTCCTATTCTGGGTGTCAATACCTGTCCTGTGTTCATGTATTGCTGAGTCTATATGAGGGCGTATTGCGATTACCCTTGTAGTGGATTCATTTGCACTCGCTCTGGCTATTGTACCTGTTGCACTCTCAGCGCTTGCGTCTGATGCAATGTCGGATCTTGGGCAAACCCTAGTATCCCTATCTATCTTCCATTTATAGTCTCCAGAATATCTAGCTTCTTTTATATCATATTTTAGCAAAACATAATGTTCCTAACTGGTATTCCTAATTGAAAGTGAAAGCATCCTATACGTGTGTGTGTGTTCTTATTGCAAAATTGAATTCCTTCTCTAACTACCTATGTGTGTTTTTATGTGAATTGAGCCTGCGATCCATTGATTGCCTGTACTTCCACAAGATATGTGTATGTGCGTGCATGTGCATGTATGAGTGAGTGCGTGTGTGTGTGCGCATGCATGTGTGTGCATGTGTGTGTGTATGTATGCATCACTCCCCCTCTCCTTATAAGCACATCATGACAGGGAATCTGGCCTAAATCAATTCATCATGCATAATAGTAATGCATATGGTGCTTAATAATTGTTAAGTCTTCATTGTTTTTCTTTGTCAGTGCCCAGCCTGCTTATACTTATTTATAATATATATTTCATTTAAACAAACCCTGCAAAAATCTACATAATGCACTCGTTATTCTGGAAAACCATATTAATCATGGTGTGTGCTCTATAGAAAAGACTTTTTTGATCTAATGGGCCTCATTAGGGGTCCGGCGGTAACCCTGCCCGTAAAACCGGCGGGTTGCCACCAGACTGGAAAAAAATGACTGCCGTCTGACGTCCCGGTACCACCGGGCTATTCCAAGTCCGGTAGCCGGAAAGTCAGGTGCTGGTAATTCTGTAAATCCACATTCCCTTGGAGGCCAATAGGATGACACGGGAGCACCGGCATCGTTAACAATGGTGCCAGTGCTTCTGTGAGAACTCTGCAAGCGGGTGCCATCCCACCCGGCAGATCTGACCTTGTCTGGCGGGACGGCACCCGCCCGCATACTTGTACTGTTCCAGTGCGGAAAAGACAGTGCCAATAGGCTTACCGGCACAGTTGTTATGAGGCCCAATGTCTTCTCAATGCAACTGTTAAATATATCATACCTTTTTCTCTACATCATGTGTAACCTCAGCCGTAGCACATTTGAGAGTACTTCCCCCTCACACTTACTGCCGCCTCATTTTAAATACACATTTTTGCATCAATATATCCTCTTTTAACATTGTTGCTAAAAAATGTGTTTTGTCTTATTTATTCTTGCTATTCCCCATAAATATTCACTGTGCTTAGTTTAATATCATTCATTATAGCAATTAATCTACTTTTTAATGTAATTTGCACTCATAATTTAATTTTTATTCTCAGCAACATACTTCACAATTTGCGTGATCTTAGACACATTCATTTTTTTGTTGATGCCTCTATTATGTATAACATCCCCATGACTCTGCATTGTATTATGCTGCATATCCCATGTCTTCCCTCTCTGTCCTTGCTCACTGTTCTGGTCATCCACAGCATTCTCCTGTGTTTTCGTTTGCAACGTCTTTTCTTTTTATAGCGCACTGAAACCTCTTACCGTAACACTTTCCCTCTCTTCCTCATCTGTGTGATTGGCCCATGCATGCCTTATGATATATGTTCTTTCTAAATGTTCCATTTATCACTAATGAAAATGCCTATTTTGTTTTAAAATGCTATTTAACAAATCAGGGGTATTCTAATGTGTGCTTAACAGAGAAAGTATCCAACAATAATTCCAAAAATAACTAGCAAACCCCTTCACAATGGTAGTAACATGTGTGATTTTTTAACCAATGGCGTAATGGGACCTCCCTAGTTCACATATGTGCAATAATTGGGAGCAGATTCTATTGTAAAACAATTAATTCACAATAGTGGTTCAATCACATATAGTTTTATTTGCAAAACAACCATTTTTCAAAGTACATACCTTCGCTTAACTTAAGCAACCAGGGGCTTAACTATCCCATAATGTCATATATTCCAGTGCTTCTCTTAGCACCTGGCTTTAATAAACATACACAAATGCCATGAAAAAATGCTGTTTTCAAAAACATACTCAATTGTCAATTTCCTCCGCTGAAGTTTGTCATACAGACCTACAGCTGAGGTTCCTTATTCTAAAACACAAGCATTTACATGTGTTTATCACACAAAATCCCCCCAAAAAACCCAAATTAATTTCACTGAGTTTTGGTTCAAAACTATATTTCCATAAGGGTGTGAGTCAGCCCTGGTTCACTTACAGCTTGGTACAAAAAATACGAATATTTCAAAGAACATACAAATTACCCACTACTTGTTCCAAGCAAACATATATACATCAGCTTTGGTCCTACTGATTGTCACTTGTTTCATTCATATCTTCAGTCTATTTTCCTGTTTCAATGTTAAATACACATACATATATTTCCCTAAATTGCCCATGATTCTGCTAGTGTAGCATAAAAGATATTGTCAACAGCATATTACTGTTTCTCTGTGAAAACGGATACATAGCTGCTTTGACTTGCAAAGCTATCATATGTTTTTCAAAATTCATGCAGCCTTCACTTTCTGCAACTATTCAATCACTTGTTGACTTTGTGTCAGCACAAGGAGCCATGGCTAATCTTCAAAAGCACTGCGGTTTTGGACATACATTTCCCTGTGCATGTCAGTGCGTAGCTCTTTATCAGCTGCACACTTTATAAAAAATGACTATATTTCTGCCTTGATTTTTAAAAACAAATTTAAACATGTCATGTACACAATTACCTTAGTTTGTTCAAACAAAAGGAACTTACTGTTGGATTTTGGCTGATAACTCAGCTTAAAGACTTTTTTTTCCAACTACGCACTTTTTTCCCAGCCATGAAAATGCTTGCAGAGTCTCCTACATGCTTTATCTGTCCCTTCGTTTTAATGATTGGCTTGTCGGTTTTCTATCGTTCAAAGCATTTCAGTTTGTGAAAAGCCTTCTTATTGTGCATATATACATTTTAACCTTTACATGATGTCACTCACTTGTTTTAAAGGTGCAAAGTAGAGCCACAATTTGATGGCATATTTTTTACCAGATTTTTTAAACAAAGTCTCCAAACATCTCAAAGCAACAAATATGAGCATGCTCCAACAATCACCGCTCAAAATCTCTTTCTATCTCTAGATTTGTCCCGACCACTTTCCTAGATAGATAGTATGACTTCTTGACTTTTTCTCAATTCTGACACTACTCGACACCTTAATTCAAAACAAATACATAAACACACTAGTCGACTCTTTACATAAAAACTTTGATGATCAACCTCACTCTCTTCCCCTAATTAATACTCTAATCACAGAGTTTAGATTGTCACTTTATGCGGACCAGCCTAATTTACTCCGATTGGAGTGTGAGACAACCTCTTCTACAGCCCTCTTGGGTTAGGACTCTTGGACATTATATGTCTCTCTCTTCACAAACATTTTTAAATTACCAAAATACCCTCAATATATACATACACATGTTTTATTTTGCCTCTGTCCCTCATAATACATACCATAATTCACAGATGCCAAGTGTACCATGTTGGCAACCATGGGGAGACTCCCCCGACAGAAATGAGAGCACACTGCCGTTTTGCCACTCACCGTGTCTCTTTTTCAAGCATCTCCCCATCTCTACCAGCACGTCAACATGAAGCCTGGGTGCTTGCCCATGAATCTTTATGAAATACTTTAGGGTCCCATCTGGAGGTGCCAAGTGAACAGGGGGATCTCTTCCCATCAAGATTTCTGGCATATGTGAATTCATTTTTAGACAAGGACAGGAGAAAAAGAATAGGAGCCGGGTGGTTCTCACAGCAGTCTTTATTAGAGGTTACAAGACACTTTTGGAAAAGCACACAACACATTTTGCCTTCAACCTGCTTATATAGGCTTATTTGGATGATGCAGCATCCCCATACAATTGACTACTTGGTCAAAGTATGCGTCTCTTAGCCAGAGGAAAAAACTCACTTCTCTGTGATAGGGTGACTTATCTGGTGCATTCCAAGCCCACATTAGCATACTTGGCATTAACACTTGCTGTCTGACGCATAGACTGATAGGCTATTTTAAACCCAGCTGAACACAGTTACAACATTCTTTATCTTTTGCCAAGAACAATTTTAATCACATCAATGTCAATCTCTTATCTACTTTTCGAGGTCCTGCCAAGTTTAGTTAGCCCTTATACCGTGGGGAAATTAATGTTCTTAATTAAATGGTGCCAAATAATGCAGCTGTTCTGTTCAAATTGGTAATTTCCCTTACCTTTATCTGACTCCATCATCAATCTTGGAAAAGAGTGGTTGTTCCTAAAAGGTTTGGGAACTCCCGTCCCCTGCACACTGTCGAATATCTGTAAATACAGATCAATAACTAAAGAGAGTTATAGATACTCATTTTATACATTGTTTCAGGAAACATTTAGCATAAAGTGATTTGTAGTAAGCAATTTAAGTGGTACATAAACCATATTCATTGAACAAATACATTTTTTGAAGAAACGAGGATCGTAGAAAATATTGGTTGCTTTACTGTACATAGTACATGATGGTGCCCAACACGTTTCGAGTTATCAACTCTTCTTCAGGGGCTATGGCACAATTTTTCAATTTTTCTAAAAAAATGATGAAAACATAAATCATATTTTAACCAATTCTATAAGTTCATATAGCCTATAAATGTTTTAAACTCGGAAAAATGACAATACAGCCATCATTTCAGCAGATGATAACAATTTGAAAAGTAATGTTAGGATACAGATATCAGATTACAAGCAAATCCCTGGACTAGACATTGTGATTTGTTGGACAAAAGAACAAAAGGTAACTCTCATTTTACTATTTAAACTTTTTAAACAGATCCTGTATCTCTAGGAGAGGTAGGTAATGTTTCTGTACATAAATGAAATGACATATTAGTTGTTAGTCAAACATATGAAAAAAGCGCTTACCCTACAGTGTAGAAAGTTGTGCAAGGGTAAGTTTTTAAAGAAGTACTTCAGGTCAGACTGTTCAAATTTCTTTCTTTGAGTATCTCTATATTATGTAAAAAGGGTTTTACGAAAAAGTAGTCTAAGTACCGATAAAAAAGGAGAAGATGAGGATAGGTGAATGGCAACTTACATGTGGCTCGTGAATCAAAATGCTATTTAGCATATTCCATCGGATGGTTATCTCCAAAAGGGAATGGTAACAGGTAATGTCCAGAAGGCGGCAGTCGGCTGAGTATTAGAAAAAGGACAGGTAAAAAAAAGAAGGTGAGTATATGTAGTGGCCTATAGATTGGAGGTCAAGTATTCGATGCCGAAGAGGCCAAAGTACTTACTTAAATCTAGAGAAAAGGAGCTTAGAGTCTTCACGCTCTTCCATCATCAATCTTGTCTGCTTTTCCTGCCAAGTTCCATTTTTGGCTAACAATCTTAATTATCTCACTGCAAGATACTGCCAAAGACTTTCTGCTGTATCAGTTTAGTTTGGGGTTTCCACCCCTGTCCTTAGCACTAGCCACCATTTTGTGCTTGGGAATTCATTTTGAAATATCTCTCAGTCTGCCACTGTGCTACCCTTCAGGGAGCCATTAATTATTTATTTAAGCATTTCTCACTTTGTGTCTCTTTTTCATAATATATTTTTATATATTCAGGATATATGTGTGATATTTAAAGTACCGTTCACTTCTTGGGTCATTTTTAACCCAGATATTGCAGCGCCATGTGCACTTTTTACCTTTTAATAAAGGCGCTATAACCTTGATTTCTACAATAATAGAACCATTAATCTGCCTATTATGTTATCTGTACTAAGTTGAAGGGGAGGGGTCAATACACCTATACAGCTCCCTCACATGAGAGCGTGTACCAGGGGAGGACCTGCTCAGAGCTGCAGAGCTGGCGGCATTGCAAAAGTGAGGGAACGCCACAGTGGGACTCGCTACATCCCTGGAAGAAACACATAAGGCCACAGGCAGCACGGCCATGCAGAGATGAGGAGTCTGGGAGGTGCAACCACGTAATGGACGTGGTGGGCCCAGAGCCCATCAAGAGATGCAGGGTCCTGCGTTGACCGGAGCAGGGAATCACACAGGGACTTCAGAAACCCCGGAAACTGGTCAAAAAACACAGAGAACCCAAGAGCGATAGAGAGCCGAACAAACAGGGGGTGGTGGGAGCCTGAGAAGCCAGAATGACTCCCCACCTAGAAGGGGAGTCAGAAATTCAGAAGGGTCACAAGAACACTGCTAAACACAATACAAACGTGGGTCAGGAGACCCGAATCGACCTAAATGTCCCAGGAGGATAACTCAGTGGCAGCATGCTCGCCTTGGAAACAAGACAAAACGAAGCAACACAAGTCCGCCCTTTGAAACCTCTGGGTATTAAGTGCGTTATAAATACGCAACTAAGACATATGTCCGGTAACAGCGTCTCGATGCCACCGGCCTGTGTGAGTGCTTTAAAAATGCAAATAAAAATGCAAAAAAATACAAGGGAAGCACCAACAGAGTGAGCGGGAAATAATACGGGAACACCAGAAACACTGGAAACTGGTTGAAGTGTGGAAAGAACTGACAAGTTGGTGGAAGGGGATCTGAGAAATATCCCTCCACATAAAAGAAGATTTGTTTTGTTGTAAGTAAGCAACTTGAGATGAATTCATTCTTTTGCCATCTTTAAGGAACTTTATGATAAGACTGACAAGAACTGTTTTGCCTTGAAAGGAATTTTTGGTACAATGCATTATCAGATCAAGATGCGAAGAGAGTCCTGGAAAGACTGAGAAGCATCTATGACGCAAAGAAAGTGCAGGACACCCTCCATATTTTTGTTATGTTTTGATAGATGGTAAGGCCAGTATAGATAGGTTTGGACCGAGGACTATTTTTGTTTTGGGCTGTACCTTTGTTTACCTTGGATAGGTAGGGATAGTAAGGCATATATCCTTTTAATATAAATAAAACTATATGTACCAATGCACTCTGGTCCGAGTCCTAATGGTTTGCCATAGTACTCATGAACGTCTTGTTTATACATTCACTGTGTTTCATGGTGGGATCCTGCTAGCCAGGCATGGTGCACTGCTATCAATTTCTACCTCAATGCCAGTAAGACAGAGATCCTTCTCATTGGCATCCCTCTTTCCCTCCTACACTCTGGCTGCCCTCCATGGGCCCCCTCGGCCTCCTGTGAGCCAAAACATCTTAGTGTCATCTTTGACTCCTCTCTTTCCTTCTCTCCTCACATCACAGCCCTTGCCAAGAAGGCCCATTTTCAGCTGCACCTCCTCAGAGGTATTCCCCTTTCCTTACCTTCCCCCAGAAACTCAAAGTCTCCATAGCTCTGGTCCTCTCCAGGCTGGACTACTATAACAGTCTCTTCCTCAATCTGCCTAACTCTTCCCTTCGCCCACTTCAACTAATCCAAAGTAGGACTGCAAAACGTATCCTTGGCTTCAAGCTCACGGACCGCATCTCTGCAGCCCTAGAATCTCTACACTGGCTCCCAGTTTCTGCAAGGATCAAGTTCAAGATCCTCTGCATCATCTACAAGGATTCCTTCTCTCTCCCTACATACCTTCCTGTGAGAGCACTTGTGTCTTCTAGCTCTAACTCTCTGCAGATCAGCTGTTTTTCCAAGCAGAGAGTTGGGGGTATATCTCTCTCCTTTGCAGGTGCTTCCATCTGCAATGGACTCCCTGCCCATCTCAGACTTAGGCTGGATCTCCTTAAATTCCGGAAGCTTCTCAAGACCTCCCTTTTCTCCTCTCCCCCCCCCGCTAATGTCCCTGTCAGCCTCTTAACTGGCTGCCTGGTTCCTTCAGAGACTTACAGGGCACCAGCCCCCCCTAATCCAGTCTACCCTTGCACTTGGTCTCCCCTGACCACCCCCGCCCCCACCCCACCCTGCACTAGCTTGTCAGGGCCTGCACCCTTGTAGGCCTTCCAGCCCCTTACCTTGCACCTGCCCGTGAACCTTCCTTCCCTTGCACTCTCTGCTTCTCCTGGCTCTGTCTACCTGGCCTCCCTTGCCACTTGCTTTTCTCACGGGCCCTGCGCCCTGACCGGCACTGCCCTCTCCTTCCCACCCGGTCCCCTGCACTACTCTTACTGAACTTGCACATTCTGAATGTCACAAGGCCTACTAGGTTATTTTTGTTTTGTCCTCCCTTTTCCCCTGCCACTTCTCTTGTTGTGCCTTGAAACAGGTGCATTATAAATACCGTATAAGTAAATAAAATAAATAATGCTTTCCGAGGATATCCATGGAGCCGCGTGTCATCAACCGCCGATTACGTCCATTCTGGACTTCGTGGTCCATGATGCATCGAGGTCTGAACTCCGTAACCCTTCCAACATGGCCGTCAAGTTCGAAACGCTGCCTACCAGCCCTTGCGCATTACGTTCAACTTCCTACTAAACAGCCATGGCCCTGCGGCTCTGCGCGTCTCAACGCTACTGCTTGGAGTAGTCAGACGTGTGTAGCCGGAGTCCGCTCGGTGCTCCCTTTCAAGTCCTTGTTCCCATCTTCCTGATTATATTTCCTGTTCGTTCCCTACCTTCTTCCCGCGCTTCATTTCCTGGATCCTTTCTGTACTCAGTCATACAACGTTCTCCGTACCTCCGAGTCAGGACACTGTTCCCTTTCTGGTTCCCGATCCTGTATGTTTGAACGCAACCCAGCATAGGACATTTGAAACCTCACACTGGAATCCGAAGACCCACACATGGGCCTGTATAAATCCCGGACCGTACGAAAGAAAGAAATCACTTCCAAGAAGGTCACAAGTAAAGAGAAACAGGTGAGAAGGGGAGAGACTTGTGACAGATTGAGACGCCTCAAACCTGATACAAAGGCAGATATGGATGCCGCAGTTCAAGACCTCATGCGAGGTATGCAGGAATTAACCACTGAAGTCCTGAACCTCAAGGCTGAGAACGCAACATTAAAGCAGTTAGTTTTATCTCGTAACTCTGCAGCCAAAGAAAGTGTCTTGTTGGGAGGAGTAGTGGACAAATACGATGGCTCATCAAAGATCATCCGTGCCTTCCTTGATTCTTTCTTAGTACACTTTACCTTCAAACCGTACTACTTTTCCACCCCAAGAGCAAAGGTGGGATTAATGATATCACATCTCACCGGCAATCCCTTAACCTGGGCAACCCCATGCGGGTGATGCACTCCTGGATGATTACGATGGGTTCGTGGAAGCCCTTAAGGCCATGTTTGATCGCCCAGAACTTGTTTACAATGCACAAGAAAGACTGCTTGAATTCCAACAAGGATCCCAGGATATGCTCACGTATGTGACTCGCTTTAAACAACTAGTAAAAGAGGCCGATTGGTCCCAAGAAGCCAGTTTCAACCCCGTTTCGAAGAGATCTGAATGACGAGATAAAGGATGAGTTCGCTAGGGTAGCTCGCCCAAGCACCTTCCAAGCTCTCGTGGACCTCTCCCTACAGATCAATTTCCGGATCCAGGAAAGAAAGGCAGAGAAAAGGAAGTCTAACCCAACATCCCCCAGGGCAGCCACAGACCACCCCCTACAGAAAAGAATCTGCTACATCACAAGCCTCAGATACAGAACCCATGCAACTAGGCGCCTTCCGAGGACCAATTTCCCCCCAAGAAAGGATCCGTCGGATTAATACAGGACTGTGCATATATTGCACCTCTGATAAACACCTTGTAAGAGAGTGTCCTATAGCGCCGCCTCGGCGTTCGGGAAATGCCAGCTCCCGATCCTAAGTGGAGCAGAGTTTCGGGAGAAAGATGTCTGCTCCTCATCAATTCCTTCCTTGAGCTCCCCAGGACAGAACAATCTCGTGATTCTACAGACATCTCTGTCACCTTCCAAAAATGTATCCTACTCCATCCTGGCCTTAGTGGATTGCGGGGCCATGGGCATTTTCATAGATCATGATTGGGCCGTCAGCCATCACATTCCCCGGGAAACCAAAGGGATAATGCAACCTGTTGAAGCCATTGATGCCAGACCCTTGTCTTCTGGACCCATAACTCATCAAACCAAGGAGATTCTACTTTCAATAAACAACCATCAAGAGATGATTAGATTTGACATCATAAGATCTGCCCACTATCCCATAGTTTTAGGCATGCCTTGGCTACAGAAACACAATCCATACATCAATTGGGCAGCAGGCTCTTTTTGTTTCTTGGTTCAGAACATTGTATGTCCCATTGTTTATCTCTTACCACCTTGTCAAGCCCCTCAGAAAACCTCCGGGAACCCCAGAAATCCTCAGTAACTGTCTCCAACATCATCCAGATTCCCCAAGCTTACCGAACATACTCAGATGTGTTTTCAACAGCCATTGTTCAATCTCTCCCACCTCACAGACCTGAGGATTGTGCCATTGATACTGAGCCTTCAGCAGTGATTCCCTTTGGATGAATGTTGATTCTATCTGAGCCAAAAAAGAGGGCCCTCCGAGAATATCTGGACACCAACTTAACAAATGGAACTATTCAACCTTCCAAGTCCCTTGCGGGAGCTTCTGTCTTCTTCGTTCCTAAGAAAGATTCCAAGGAACTTAGACCATGTTTGGATTACCGTGGCCTCAATCAATGCACCCTTAAGAACCGTTACCCATTACCTCTTATTTCGGACATCCTAGAGGCAGTGAGGGGTGCAGTAATCTTCACTAAACCCGATCTCAGGGGTGCCTACCATCTCATTCGTATTAAAGGAGGCGATGAGTGGAAAACAGCCTTCACAACTCCCTTTGGCCACTTTGAGTATCTGGTTATGCCCTTTGGACTTGCTAATGCCCCCGCTGTATTCCAACGTTTCATGGATCGGGTTTTTCTGACATGTTGTTCCTTTTCGTCATTGTATACCTAAACAACATACTGATTTACTCCAAGTTACCTCGGAAACACCAGGAACACGCTAAGGCCATTCTACAGCGTTTACGTGAACATAAGCTCCTAGCCAAACCTGAAAAATGTCTTTTCCATGTATCAACCATTCACTACCTTGGATTTGTTCTTAGCCCCAAAGGTATCGGAATGGATTCTTCCAAGGTTCATTCCATCCTATCTTGGCCTGTTCCTATCACTGTGAAACACATTCAATCCTTCCTGGGGCTTGCTAACTTTTACAGGAAATTCATACCTGTGTTTTCTGACATTGTACACCCTATTGTCACACTTTTGAAGAAAGACACTCTGTTTCAGTGGTCCTCAGCTCAGGAGTCGGCATTTCAACGATTGAAATCGGAGTTCACTCGAGCTCCCATCCTAGCTCAACCTGATACAGACCGGCCCTTCCTAGTTGAGACTGATGCATCCGACTATGCCATCGGAGCAGTTTTGAAACAAGAACTTGATGACAAGATGGAACACCAGATTGCCTATCTATCCCGTACTTTGACTCCCAGTGAAACTCATTATTCCGTCCTGGAGAAGGAGTTGCTATCCATCCGACAAGCCTTCACTGACTGGCGTCATCTCCTTCTGTGAGCCAAACACCCAGTACAAGTCCGTACGGACCATCGGAACTTACAAGTCTTACAATCCCTGGAGTGCAGAAACAGCCGTCAGGCCGGCTGGGCCTTCTTTTTTGCCCAATATCAATTTCAAATCCACCACTTTCCTGGAGCACATAACCTCATAGCTGATGCCTTGTCCAGACGTCCTGATTATGAACCTCTTGAGGTCCGGACCTTTCCCATGATGTTTCCTAACTCAGTGTTTGTTGCTCAAGCCATCACTCTACTGGAGGATATTCGAGCCAAGACACCGTCTTCCGAACTTTGCAAGGAGTTTAAAGGAAACAATCTAAGGAATCTCAAGATGAAGGACGGATAACTATTCAAGGAAACACAGCTGGCTATTCCCACACAAGAGCTGAGACACAATATCATGAATCTGTCATGATGCCCTCCATTTAGGACACTGTGAAATCACCACCACCCTCCGTCTTATACAGAGACAGTTCTGGTGGCCAAGGATGAAAGACGACGTAAGAACCTATGTCCAGTCTTGTGCAATGTGCAATCAGAATAAATATGATAACAGAAGACCAGCGGGTCTCTTACACCAACCAGCAATACCTGTCATGATGCCTACCCCCGGGCATCCGGATCAAGCCCATCAGCCCCGGGAGCAGGCATCCAGACATTTACAAAATCCCCAGCAGCCCCAGCTATGGGCTGTCTGGGTTCAGTCCTGGCGACGTAGGCACCAGGCTCATAATAAAAATCAGTCCTGGCGCCATAGGCATTACTTACCTCATGCAGACCATGCTGCAAATAAATCCAAGCCAACGTGAGGCCTGGATGAGACTATTTTACTACAGGGACTATTTTTTACTCGGGTGTGGTCCTGGGGAACTTCTTTCCTGGGACTACTTTGGAGGCTATTTAAACCACGCCCGAACAGCAGCACATGCTTCGTGTTCTTCTGCATCCATCAGCGTGACTCTCACCGTGCCTGCAGTCAGCATCCAGTCTTCTGCCACGCAGGCCTCGAATCCGGAGCTCCTAGAATAAAGAGGAAGAAAAGGACAAGGTTAGAAAACAAACTTATTTCAAATTCCTCACCTGATTCCGGATCCATTTCATCTCCAGACCTGGAAAGTACATCAATCCTGCAGGCGTCGCTTCGCCAGCTCCAGCACAGCGCCATACTCACCAGTTCTCACAGCATCTTTCGATCCGGCACTGTCTCTATTATTTCTTCGCCGTACTCCTGCACCTAGGGGCACAAGAATAACAAGGTGAGCCAAGGGAATCAACAAATACCTCTTACCACCATAGACTTGATTTACCACCGGTGGTATTATTCTCCATATCTTCATATGCCGCATCTGTAAAGAACGCCAGCAGCAGCTACGAGATCTTCTTCTCACGAACTCAGTTGTAACTTAAGGTAGGAAGGGGACAAGAGTGAACATCGGGCACATTGAACTCTTTGAACTTGATACTTACCAATCCCGCCTGGGACTTCAGAGTCAATGCTTACCGGAACTCTCCCAACGCCTTCAAACCAGTGAAGTAACTGGTATCTACGCGCCCCTGCAAGACACGCAGGATGGAGAGCTCAACTTTTACAAACATAAGGTGAGGTTACTAAGGGGATATCGGAGGTGATTAGTGGGGGAGAGCGAGAACAGTTGGGAGGCCATCACTAAAACCCACAGGTCGCTAATCCCTGTCTCCACTTGCAGGAAAATACTTCTTTGGGTCCAGCAAACAAGACTAGGCGGGCCAGTCCAGACAGTCATCTCTGCACTATGCATCACGATGACGGAGACCGCAGCTGTCCGGGTCCGATCGACACCCGTGTGGGGTCCAGGTGAGCGTAACAATACCAACAAGATCTTGGGAAATCATCGCCACAGACTTTATCGTGGAATTACCCCCATCCAGAGGATACATGACCATAATGGTTACCATCGATTTGTTTACACATATGGCTCATTTTACACCTTTGTACAAGCTACCATCCTCATCTGAATTGGCTGGGATTTTTCTGGAACATATATTCAGGCTTCATGGACTACCTTCCAAAATCATTTCCGACAGAGGGCCCGAGTACATATCCCAGTTCTGGAAACAACTATGTCGGATATTGGGGATCCAGCACGCGTTGTCCTCGGAGTATCATCCACAGACCAATGGAGCAACTGAACGAGTCAATCAGACCTTGGAATAGTACCTTCGCTGCTTCGCCACCAAAGTCCAGAATGATTGGTCACTCTTGATTCCTGTAGCTGAATTCGTTTACAACAATTCGGATCATTCAGCTATCAAGACCAGTCCATTCTTTTGCAGTCAAGGATTTCACCCTTCAGTTCTACCATCTGTTCTTCCACATCCTACCCCAGTTCCTGCGGTCGATTCCTGGATTGAAACACTGATCAATGTACACAATGAAGCCAAGGAGCACCTGGAAAAGGCCCAAAAAGATGTCAAACAATATGCAGACACTAAGAGAAGGCCTAGTCCTTCTTATGCAGTGGGAGATAAGGTTTGGCTGTCTTCGAAACTCCTTCCTCGACATCTACGACCAAATAAATTGGCTCCCAGGTATTACGGACCGTTCTCCATAAAGGAAATGATTAATCCAGTGGCCTTTCGACTCTGACTTCCAGAGTCGTGGAAAAGGATTCATCCAGTCTTCCACACTTCTATGTTAAAACCATTTGCACAATCCACTCGAACTGCTCCAAGATCTACTCCAGTAATTGTCAATAACCAACTTGAATTTGAGGTCTCCAGGATATGTGACTCCAGGTACAGAAGAGGTCAACTCCAGTATTTGGTTGAATGGAAAGGATATCCTCCCAGTGAGCATACCTAGGAACCCGTTTCAAACATGAAAGCCCCCCGATTGATACAAAGATATCATCATATCCACCCAAGCAAACCCAGAGGTGCCGGGCTTCGGAGGAGGCATACTGTCACGAACCGCCGATTACGTCCATTCTGGACTTCGTGGTCCATGATGCATCGAGGTCTGAACTCTGTGATCCTTCCAACATTGCCGTGAAGTTCGAAACGCTGCTTACCAGCCCTTACTTATTACGTTCAACTTCCTACTAAACAGCCACGCCCCCGCCACTCTGCGTGTCTCAACGCTACTGCTTGGAGTAGTCAGACGTGTGTAGCCGGAGTCCGCTCGGTGCTCCCTTTCAAGTCCTTGTTCCCATCTTCCTGATTATATTTCCCGTTTGTTCCCTTTCCTTGCCCTACCTTCTTCCTGCGCTTCATTTCCTGGATCCTTTCTGTACTCGGTCATACGACGTTCTCCATACCTCTGAGTCAGGACACTGTTCCCTTCCTGGTTCCCGGTCCTGGATGTTTGAACGCAACCCAGCGTAGGACATTGGAAACCTCACGCTGGAATCTGAAGACCCACACACGGGCCTGTATAAATCCCGGACCGTACGAAAGAAGGAAGTCACTTCCAAGAAGGTCACAAGTAAAGAGAAACAGGTGAGAAGGGGAGAGACTTGTGACACCGCGGATATGAAGAGGCAAGCTTTACCCACTGTTGGAGCTATCCATCTTGCTAGACTGTTGAGGCTGTGAGTTCCAGAGATTCAGCAACTTAGCTTTTTTTGTGGGGTGTTGATCCTCCGTTGCATGCTCTGATGGTTTGCTGACATTGAGCCGATGCCGCCGTAAGCAGGCGAAGAACAATCCTCTCTTTACCCCTGAGAAGCATAGCAATGTCCCACAGGTGCTAATCATGACACAAATCATCTCACCTAATCTCTCTTTGCTTTAGCATGGCATACTGCATTTTTGGCAGGCACAAAATGTTTTCAAACTCTTTCTCACCAGGGCACATGTTTATTCTTAAACACTGTTTAGGTATAGAACAATTCCTACCTTTCCCAGGCCTCAGCTGCTTAATTGCTTCTCATTTCCTGAATCGACTTGCCCAGACCAGGTCCCGGCAGTGCCTAGAGTGTGACACCATTTACTGGGCTGCCTGTCCTCTCCTCGCCTTGGGCAACCATGTATTTCAGTACCGAAGCACCAGCATTCTCACAGTGCTTCAACCTAGCTACCGGTGGTAGCACATCAACCCAGGCTCCAACACACCCAGTGAGTTAAATAGCTGAGCAATAAGCCAGCCTCTGCATCTTGCAGGTTAAAAGATCCTCTGGGGGTTGTGGCCGAACGCCGGAGTTGATGGCAGTGTAGCCGCACCGCTCCGTCCCATCATTCTTTACATACGGCATTAAGTGATTTATTTTTGCATTTTGTCTTACCCCTTGCCTGTCTAATACTGGAAAACAGTCTTTGGAACCTCAGTTCTTGCTCTTGTGCAGTTTTACATGACAAAGGCTTCTTCCTTGCTCCGAATCCGTTGCACCGACTGCTGTTAGATATCACTCCTCTACAAAAGACCATCGAGAGGCCACAATAAACTATGTGCATTATCTTTTATCATTGCAAAGACAGATCTCATACCCTCTATAATAGTATTACTACCACTCCACCTTTATGAAGCCTTTGGTATTCTTCTTCATTACGTCTTGCTTCCAAGTTCAGACTCCCTGGTACCTTCATCTTCTTTTTGCTTATCAATCAGCCTTTAACTGGCGCTACTATGGCCTCTAACAAAAACTCTCAGAAAAAAGAATCTTCTTCAAAAGAAACCAGTTTCTCCTCAACAAACTTTAAAAGGCCTAAAAGTGACTCACCACCCCCTTTAAATATCTCTGATCCTGCCATTGAAGCTATTCTATCTGAAATTAGAGCACTGAAACCTTTCATTGAAACTATGAATATTAAATTACAACAACTTGATGACAGATGGCTAGGATTCCAGAACAGACTGGGGGAGGTGGAAAGTAGAGTCGGTCAGCTGGAGGATGTATCCCCTAGAGTTGTTGAGCTTGAGAAATCTGTTAAAGACCATTTGAAACACAACAAGGACTTAGAAAATCTAAGTCGTCAAAACAATCTTCGCATTTCAGGCCTTCCGAAGGGTTCTGAAGGAAACAACCCTATTGCTTGCCTGCAAAGGTTTCTACCAGCTTTACTTCACTTACCCTTGGAGACCAAATTCAACATTCAGCGTGCTCACCGGATCGATCAACTATCAGTTCCCACTACTTCTCGGACTTCATCTAGAACCCTCCTATTCAACCTCCTTGAATACTTACAACTTCAACTAATCCTATCTACTGCCAAAGAACGAAAATCTCTCATCTGGCATGGTAACAAGTTGTTTATTTCACAAGATGTAGCCAAAAGTACGGCCCAATGCAGAAAGGTATTCCTATCCTTTCGTCCAGCCCTGAAGCAGCTTAATATAAGATACAGGCTTTATCATCCTTGTTCCTTTAAAGTCATGCATGAAGATTGTACCGCCGTGTTTGATGATCCTGCAGACCTAAGAGCTTTCATACGCTCCATCAAATCTGAAGGCATGGACACATCCTCGCCTGCCAATGCATCTACTACTTCCACCATATGACTATTTTTTCTTAATTATTTACCTTTGTTATTCACTTGTGTAGTATAATTCACTTAATGCCATTATGATCCTTTTATGGTATATGGTGGGTTGAGTGTCGCTGCACTGCCCTTCCCCTACCGAGAGTCGTTCTTTTTCCCTTGGACGACTCAGAAGGCGTTGCCTATCCCTGCTGCATTTTTCTCCTGTTTTTTTCCCCTTGTCCTGCTCTGATCGCCCTATTCTTCCTTATTTTGGTTGGTTCATATATATATGCACTTCATTGTCAGTCCAGAAAAACCAAACACCCCTTGAGGGTCCGGAAATTAATCATAATTGGTTGGCCGCAAGACCAAAAGCCTCATTTACAGTGCTAAGAATATATATTCATTAGTTATTACGTAGCTATTAGTTCAACTAGAGTAAAGCCATTTTAAGATGACCAGACTCGCCATTTTGTTTTCTCTCTCTGCTCTCTCTAACGTTGCCACTTTGCCTCATGTAAAACTGCTTTGCTGTAGATATTATTTCGCTTCAATGGTCCAAGGCTAAGAAACATGTTGAAACATTACACTGGAGAGCCAGACAGAAATTCCCGATTCCCTCCCTCACATATCCTTGAAGACAGGGAGCAAGGCATTTAATCAGTACACGAATGCCAGCGAGTCTCCTGAAAGAATAGCAATGTACGAAACTAGCATTTAAAGAGTTGAATTATGATCTTTTTTACGGCCCCCCTTTCTAAGCCCAGTGAGGCCCCGGAGAGCGGGCTGAACTCTAGAGCGAGAATCTAAACTAAGAGATAGTGAGGTCTGGTATGTGCCAGTCTCCTACGCGCAGCTTGCCCATGAAAAACAAAAAGCAAATAAAGAATGGTGTCTGTAAAATTGAAGATTGCAAACCGTTACTAAATATGGTGGTCTAAGGTGTCATATTTGTCATACTGGTCAATCATCACCTCTAATTCAAAGGGAAATGAATTGGGGGCGGCATCAAATGTGTCATACTGTGTCATTGCTGATTGTAAGGTGCTCGGTTTGTATATATGTAACTGATGTACGTTTCACTCTCTCTTGCGTCCCACGAGGTCTGTTAGACACACGTTGCGGGGCGTGGGACCATTTGGCCAACTGGAACTTCTTTGTATTGCAATAAACCCTAGATTTTGGGAACGGAACCTCGTGTCTGGCGTATCTATTCGAGTGTGGTGACTGTGCCTTGTTTCCACATCCGAGGTTCCCTCAGGGGCCCCTTCATCATGATCAGACCCCCTACTCCTTCTCCTGAACCTTTATGTGTTTTCCTTATGTGTCTCTCTAAGGGTATATGTGTTCAAATTGATATAGATACTACTGTGCACCCTTGTTTTCTCCTGGGTATCAGGTTGTACATCGATAATGCTCTGTTTTTGGTTTCTTCCCTTTTCTCCACGACTGAATGATTTTTAAGTGTGTTACATGGAATATTAAAGGCTGCAACAACCCTATTAAAAGAAATATTAAAAGAAATAAGTTTCCATCTCACCTTAACAAATTCAACCCATCTGTTGCATGCATACAGGAAACACATCTGTCCAATAAAGAAGCAAAGAAACCTAAATCCCTTTGGGTTAAAGACGTCATTTCAAGTCCGGCTATTGCTAAGAAAAATGGAGTGGCCATATTAATTAGTAAAACACTTCCTTTCAAAATCCTAGACCAGGGTGCTGATATAAATGGGAGATGGGCATGAGTTAAACTATCGATCAAATCTACACACATCTCCATTCTCAATATCTATGGGCCCGCCTTGCCCGACCCTCATTTTTGGACCTCTGTCAAACAAATTATACTAAGGAATAGTTTTACTAATTTAATCATGTGGAGTGATGTTAATCGGATAATCGATCCGTTTCTTGACCGGAAATCCAGTTGTGCATTCAAATCCTCTAAGTCTCATAAGTCCTTTTTGGGTTGTTTAGCCGAAACCGGTCTTAAGATTCTTGGAGACTCTCTCATCCTACTCACCTTGATTACACCTTCCACTCTTCTCCTCACAACACACTCTCAGGCCTAGACTACATTTTCTCTACTAAATCTCTTACAGGTTCCATAATTGATTCTAAGATTGCCAACATAATCATTTCTGACCACGCCCTGGTATGTACTTCATTTAGTCTCTTGGATATTAACAAAAGTGCATATGGATGGAGACCTAATCAATTCTTACTACAAGACCCTCACTTCCTTCAATCTGTTCATTCATTCATTCAACAATTCTATACGGATAATAAAGATGAGGACACTTCTGTTGTGAATAATTGGGATAAGTTGCAATGCTGCACTTAGAGGTCATATTATGGCCTACTCAGGAACAAAAAGCATTACAGAAAAAATATTTAGTTGACCTCTACTCTCACCTTACTATAGCAGAGAAACAGTATTATCATAATTCCAATCCTGAAAATCTTCGTCAAGTCATGGCCTTAAGCTTCAAAATTAACAATGAAATTACTGATCTAGCAGCCGGGACCATTCTCAAGTACAAAACGAAAATCTATCAACATCCAATAAAGCCGGTATGGCGCTAGCCTCTTACTTAAAAGCGAAAAAAGAAAAAAACTATATTTCCCACATTAAGGATATATCGGGCATCTCTCATAATAAACCTGATGAAATTCTAAAATGCTTTAAAAACATTTATGAAGATTTATACACTTTGGACAACACCATTTTGAATAATAATATTGTCTCATTCCTCAACAATATGAATAGGGTCGTTTTCTATGTACTCCACTTATCTAACCACTACCTCATTTACTACGAATGTATATGCATGTAACTGAAACACTGTAGCTGCTAGAGTCTAATGTACAAATATGATGCTCAAACTGGGTATAATCGAAACGCACCCACCAAAGATTAAATGCATGTTTCGAAGTGATCTTAAATAAGTATTATAGAAAGTATTCAAATGTTTGCGATGTCTTTACTTATATTCCCCAACGCACGAGGGAGATACCTTTGTGAAAGCGTACAAGGTCTCGATGTATCCCCCTCCCTCCCTCAGAAGGCTGCCAAGACAGGAGAACAGAGCCCCGCTCTGCGCTATCACGCCTCCCCCGACCTGACTGGAGTCGCTTCAAAGACTTGTAGCCCCACACCAGCACCCAAGGCCGCGGCCAGCCACCTGCATTATTTACAGCACAGCAGTAAACCTCAGTTTAAACTCAAGCGCCCCCTCATAAACCCCACAACCCACCGGACTGTCTCAGACTTATGGCCCTGTGCAATCAGGACACCCAACACTTTGACAACACACAGCGAAACATCCATAATCACTTCTAACAAGACAGAAAGACCTGTACCACCCGCCCCAGTCCCCGAAGCTTAGCCCCTCGAACTATGGTCCCGGTCAACAGATCACAAGTAACCAGGCCACGATATATTATCTCCAGATCCCTCACAAGGTGCATTCCTCCTGTGTTGCATTAACCTATTAAAAGATTTACTCAAGAGAATAAAACTGTAAATGACTGAATGACTGCAGTGTGCATGGCAGAGGGCAAGTAAGTCAGAAAAGGCATTCATCTCTGCCACAGGCCGCCTCGGCACACCAACACCGCCCGGATGAACTCAAGCCGACCTGCCAGGCCCAGCCCAACCCACGAGGGTGACCAGTGACATCCTCCAGCCAAGACCAACCACACCGCAGCAGCACCTATAGTTAGTCGTCGCCACCCAATCCCAATGAACTTGTGCCCCCTATAGTATGTAGGTTTTGATGACGTTTTTTGTAAATATATACGCCTGTCTTTGCTATTGTCAGACAGAGCGCTCTCGGAGGTTGCAGAGTTCTTTGCATGCCCAATTCTGATTGATAAACTCCCATTTACGCTCACCCGCACTCTGTCTTGGCCTTATTCCCATTTTGGGAGAGTCCTTCATTGTCTCTCATTGCGGGGAGGATCGTGCTGTTTGGGGACACATGCTTTCACTATCTTATCAAACGCTTTCTGAACGTCCTTTGGTAAGCCCCTCTTAATAAGTACATAACAAAGGGGAACAGATCCATCCCACCCGTCTCCACTTGCCACATCTCCTACACTTTTAAAATGTATTGTGCAGAGTCTTCATTGCCCCCCATAGTATTCTGCATTTTGGACTGTAGTTCTGGTGTGTCTGGGTACGCCCGCCCCAGTGCATCCCACACTTGTGCTCTGATGTTGTTAAACAGGGCCCCTTCATGTGCATCATCATCTAATTTCACTCTGGGGTATCCACCCTTAACCCACATGTCCCATCCCGATCTCCCACAATTTCCACAAGTAATCTCTTCATGTCTCCTACTGCTAAGGGGACCCCTGCTGTCTGCTTTTCAAAGGCATATATCCACTTCCCAGCCCTGCTAGTGAGGGTCAGGAGTGTGTTCATCACATTTCTTTTTTATCCATCTCAGCCAACCACATGTAATGCACCCTCCCTGGCCCTTCGTGCAACAGTGGCAGCTGCGTGACAACCTCCTCCTCTGCTTCTGCCTATCACTTCCCTTTTTCCTTGCCAGTGCTAGCCGCCCATATCAGTTCCTCAATCGGGATCCCCACAAGCTCTCTATTCTGGGTGATATCACAGGTGCCTCCTGTGCGTCCCCCTCGTCATCTTCAAATGTATCCACTGTATTACATTCTCCTTTCTGCAGTTCCCTACTCGCATCCCTATCAGACCTCACTGTTCCCTATCCTGTGCTTTCTTCTCAGTGGTGGTCACCCCTCCCTCTGTCCACATGCACATCCTTTATTGCAGTGCTATCCAGTTTGAACAAAATGTCTTGCGTCCTCTACTTGGCTACCCCACACTCCTTGTTGCCCTCTCTTTCCTTCACTGCCCTCAGATGGGCAAGCTCTGCCTGCGTCAACTCTAAAGCCTCTTTTGGCTCCTTCTGTGACTTACTTTCTTGTAGTGGAATGCTGTTAGATGTTGGTTGATATGGGGCTGGGGCGGTTGCATGCGGGCGGTGGCAGGTCTGGCACATATGTCAGATTAGTGTAACCCGTAGCTTGGTGTGCGGTGAGCGGGTATAGCCCCCCCTAGGCGCGGGCTGCGAGCCTTCCAGTGACGCTTCTACGGTCACTGTTTGTGGAGGGGCATTATCTTTGCATCAGGGTACACACCAGGTGGTATCTTCTACATCCTCTACCATCTTCCATAGATCCAAAATCTCTTTTTGTTTCGGCAATTGATTTTATCTTTGTACAATGGTAACGCACTAAACATATACTCCAGCAGAGTCATCACCCCATGGCGATCACTTTATTCACAAAAAAAGCTTTTAATATATGTCTCGCACAATATCTATGTAATTGTCACTACCAGTCCTACAAGCACCCCTCCACAATGCCCCCTGTTTTGGCCTCCCCTCCTCCCCACACTTCCACGCTGCTCACCCCACGCACTCACAGCTCTTCCGCAGGCCCCCTTTCGGCCTCTACCAAATCCACAATAACAATTTGATACACTAAAACAATAAACTAAAATAACAAGCCTAAACAACAACCACTACTTTTCCTTCTTCCACAGGAATCCAAGCTCCCTAACTATATGGAGCTCCTACATTGTATTCTCCTTATCACAATAACAAATGGTGCCAGCATCTCCCCTCACTCAGGGAGGTTCCCACACTCCTATTTTCCTCCACGTTATTTTGTCAATAATAAATGCAATAATAAAAAACAGAAACGTCACCACGTGGTCTCTCACATTCTCTTTCCACACATGTACCACACAACCCCAATCACCCTATTCCCCCGTTATCATTATTCGCAAGATGGGGACTTACATCAGCATGTTCACTGAAGCTGCTCCGTCCTGGGGTCCCAACAACGACCTGCACACTCCTTGGAGTCGCAGCCCGGTTCAAAGGGCAGACAGGAATTCTGTAAAAACTGCCCTTGTACACCACTGCAAGTTTGCACGCATGGGACTCATCACTGTAGGTAGGTGTGGCCCCTCCAGAGATATGGCCTAGAAGCCTCCGTCTTCACGGGGGTCGCTGGGATCACATTGGGGTCGCCATAAATGTAGAGAAGCCCCTCAATGCTCACACCAGAGAAAATGCAACCCACTAGGGAAAAAAGCCCAGCACACCTCTTGCAAGGAGAACAAAGTTTTGTTTCCACAAAATAAGGGATGCGCCAGCAAAGAGCTCTGCTGCTGCTGAATGTTCTGCCAACATCAGCACATGCAATAAGTTATAAAGGCATACAGCATCATCAGTAACGTAATTAGATAGGGTACATCCGAATAACTGGTTAGTGCGCCCTTATACATAGTCTAACTGCTCCGTATGGGATGCCAGGACATTGGTCCCATCCCCGACTGTCCATCTTCTTCCATGTGGGCTCCTACTCATATATCAGCAGACACGAAGTTGCCATTAAGTGCTTGTTACCAAAGGAAAAACAATACATTCTCTATTACTGACCTAATGTGCACCTGGTACGGCAGACATCGGCTAAGAAGAGACCTTGAGGCCATCGCATCTAACTAACTACAGCTCAATTCCAGACACATTGGCGCCCTCCCAAAGCTTTCCCACCCTGGTTTTGGCTATATTGTTTTATCCCTCAGCACAAATCACGCGG
Organism: Ambystoma mexicanum; assembly: GCF_040938575.1. Classification (NCBI taxonomy): domain Eukaryota; kingdom Metazoa; phylum Chordata; class Amphibia; order Caudata; family Ambystomatidae; genus Ambystoma; species Ambystoma mexicanum. The sequence continues at coordinate 1,437,664,662 of NC_090935.1, forward strand.
CCTATGGTGAAGACAACTGGTCCGTACTTTCTGATCTTTTTCTGATCGATCGTGGGCCTAACATTTTATGGTTGGTGGTCTGGGATGGCTGGTACTTTGGAATGCCAGGGGTCTTTGGGGTGGGGACATCTGAGTGCTATTATTTAAAGTTGAAACAGGGAAGGTCGGAGGCTCGTGCTCTCCTTCTCGTGAGATTGTTTTTTACAGAGAGCTCTCAACCCCTTTGTGACCTTGCAAGGTGCATTCTTTCTGGTATAGGAACATAGGCACCATAAGACAGTGGCAGGTCTATGAATCTCTGCAGCTCTGGCCTTTCTCACCGAGGCCCATGCTATGACCTATTCTCACATGCAATCACCTTCTGTTTTTCCCATGTATGCCTTGGGGCCTGCGCCCCTAACTATCTCAACGCTAGGCCTCGATTTCAATATGGCTGATGTTATTCAAGATGGTGTTTTGTTCCCAATGTGTAAGCGCGGAAAACCTACACCACCCTTCCCACAATATGGATTCTGTGGCCACCCCCCTACCCTCTGCACCCTCCCCAAGCCCCAACTGCACATTCTTAGGCCTTCCCAACAGCTTCTCCCCGCACTCTCCCCTAGAGAACACATCTCCCCTGCACTCAGGATACTCCACTGGTTGCCTATCAGCCGACAGGCCTCCTTCAAAGCCATGTGCATTACCCACTGTGCCATCCATAAGAAAGGCCTGAATTCCTCCAAAATAAACTCACACACTACCACCCCACCCGAGTCCTCAGATCAAAAGATAGAGTCCATAAAGTTTTCAATGCTGACAAACAAATTATGCAGAAAACCAGATGAAAAAAACCATGTCAGAACCCTAGAGCAAATGTGGGTACGGACAAGGCTACAGAACAAAATGTCATTGCTTCTCCCACCACTGCCTCCAGTAATTGCTTCTACGTGTCGGATGCGGCTACAGCGTGACTTTACACATTTCTTTTTGGTCCTTTCCTCTAGCAGAGATGAGACGCGATATGGGTGAAGCAGCTCCTGCATCATGTGTCCCATCCTGGCTGCTAAAGTGCTGGAGGGGGCGGGGGTGCAGGTGAGCTCTTCTATCCTTTGACCTTGTCACCAGATCCCTGTGACTCGCTGTGCCGACGCCCGTGAGTTGCCAGTGTCCAAAGGTGGGCTGCTGTTTAAAAGTAAGTTCCTGACTAGGGGCCACGCCGGTGAGTGCATACAGCACCCCGCCGTAGGTGGCCTCCCTGCGTCTTTTCCTGTTTTCTTTATAGGCACTTACTAATATCTAAATAATAATAGTTGCTGTGGGAAGACTGCCCCAGCGCTGAGTCTGAACGTTGGGAGACTTGCAGAGTGCATAGTAGGCGGCTTGACCGTGGTCCTGGGATTAAGCGTATCCCTTCGTGCACATGCGATACCTGCACCTGTGCAGCAAGGACAGTGGCGACAGGACCGCAGGCCTATTTACCGTGTAATACTATTGCATTTAATTCATTTGGTTAGATATCCCACATTCATATTCCACCTGTGAGAAACGGATAGTCTGCTTTTTTAGAGTAAGCTGGGAGTGACTGCAGGCTTGGTGCCTTGGAGCACCCCCTGTTAAAGAGCTGTTAAAAGAGCTGCAACTTTGGTTGTCCCTCTGGAATATCTGCCTCAAGCCACAATTCTGCCGTAACTATTGTCTGAACGCAGGAAGCGATGTGAGTATTGGAACAGGCGCCCTATCGCTGGGATATTACGAAGTTTAAGAACTGCCATATGAGGTAAAGTGAAGGGGTGGAAGTCAGACTATGGATGCCCCCTAAGCCAGTCGAGCGTTCCTCTCTCTCACTCACCCAAAGGATTGCTAATGTATTTAATTAATGGTTGTTGTGCTCATTGATACATCGAGAAGATTGAGAACTCTGAGTGCCTTGATGTTTCTGTAAAGCATAGGTGCCCTAGTTGTATACTGTGTTTTCTTAGTGTTTTTATTGATAATTGTTACTCATACTTGTACTGCTTTTAGTATGATGAAAAGGAAAGCAGAAAGTGCCATGTTGGGGCGAGGGATGGTGGGAGTGTGGAGGGGTCGGAGCAAAATCGGAAGACTTTTCAAGCCAATCAATGAAGTTAATTTTCTGATTACTGAGATCAAGGACTTCCTATATGATATTGACGTCCCAGCAGGCTAATAGGCTACAACCTCAGCAGAATGTGGATTGTTAGTAGCCGAATGAAGGAGGGATGGAAAAGTACACCCAAGCTCTGCTTCTAATTGTGTGGCTGTTGAAACAGAAAATCTAATATGCTTTTGTGATAAATATCCAGAGAAAGTGCGAGCAGTGGTGGGCTCGCACCCACATATTAAAACGGAGGACCATAAGGCCCCATTTGGAGTGACGTGGTCTTTTTGTGATGTTTACCATAGGATTGAGAGCAGGCTACAGCTGACAGCTGGAAGTTGTTGATTTTGATCTTGTTTTTGATTTTGTTACTACACTAATGACAGATCAACATTTAGTTGATCTGTCATTAGTGTAGTAACAGGCCTGTTTCTAGTCTCTTCTGCTATGCTGAAAATGTTCTCTGTACTTTTGAAGTCCTCCTCCTGATGGCGTGGGACCGCAATCTCTTCTTTCTTTGCTGTATTTATTCTGTTGAGACATTATTAACATTTTTCGTTGTCCTTCCTACACTAATCTTGCCACCCATGTTATTTGGAACCCAGCACTAATTCTATTAAGTGCATGCGAGTGTGGCATAGAGGCATACACTACTTTGCCTATACTTAAAGGTTCATGCATTTACCAAATGCACATATTTGGCATTTCCTTATCACCAGAATTACAAAAAGGTTACTCCACCGACTATCCAAAAGTCTTCTTCATTCTCGTCATTAGATATGGCCATATTCGCATATATGTGCTATTCTATGCTCACACCTGTATGCACCTTTCTTGGGAAACTGCTACCTATTCAAAAAGGACTGTATCCCTTGCTATTTTATTTCTGTACTCACATGGGTATTCTTACTCCCAATAATGATCAATAAGGTTGTTCACACACTTGCTTGGTCAACTGGTACTTAGCATTTCATTCTCTACTTCTCCACTAGTATTTACCTTTATCATAATATAATGTTTTCTTTCCATTATATGGCTATACTCCACTAAGGCCATACAGACATTCTTCCCATTCTCCAAAAATGACAATATTTCTCATCTGTAAAACATAAATCAACATCTTCATATAAACTTAAACAATGTTCTTGTTACTTACTCTCATATGTTCTTTTGCGCAGTTCTACTAAAAGTCCTCTCATATTGTTAGATCAATCTTGGCCATCCATACCTTCTTGGCCTTTCATTAATCACATTTTATCTTTATCAAATATATTACACTGATTAATTTAAACAAGCACCATCCATTGTGCTCATTGTTTGAAAATCTGGATAACTTATCCACACCTTCCCTCATCACTCCTGTCTCATATTGTTATTCTTTGTTCCTTTATTTGCACCTCTATCAACTTGTGTTTTTTGCTGCTTTAATATCCGTTCATTCATTCATTTTTTATTTATTTATTGGACCCCCTGGATTGAAATCAATCTTTTGGTTTTGAACTTCTTAATTCAGCGCTTTTAGGTTTAACTGTTTATGATTATCATACATTAATTAGTATAATTACAATGCACCCAAGCAAGTACCAGAAAGTACTGCTTGGCCATGAAAGACTCTCCGTTACTCCTGCGTATTTCCTTTTAGATTTGAACTGTGGACTGCGTTTCCCACAAGGTGAACTGTACCGTGGGCAAATTTAAATGTATTAGCACTTGTGTGCTACATCTTTTTGTTTATATTCTTGCGTATACCCTTTTTGTTTTGTGTTTAGGCTGCAGAAGCAAGTCCACGCTGCTCTGCTACGTCCTGGGGGAGTGCCTATAAAAACCGGCACGCACGCACACCCAAGCAAGTACCAGAAAGTACTGCTTGGTTGCTTTGCCGCGCTTGTCCCCAGAGACATGATTACTTTGACCTCAGGAATGCCCCCTTTGTCCGCAATGGCCGTCTTTTTAGAACAAGTATCTGGGTTCAGAACGCCAGATCAATCGATTAAAAGGACATGGAGTGCCCCCACTTCCAAAAATGGCTAAACCACGATCAAAAGTCATCGGAAACCCTGGGAAACATATGGACATTCGCTCTTTTTGTCATGATATGCCACATTCATCAACGCCAGTAACAGCTGCAATAACCCCGACATTGCTGAGTATTATCTGTATGGCCAAACTGGGTGTCCAGTCAAACGATCGAAAAAAAAGGATCGAATGACCTTTTGCTCGAATGCAAAAGGATTGAAAAAAAAAGGGTTGAATTTCTTTTAAAATTTATTTATATATATTTTTTAGTTTGGGTTGGTGAAAAAATGTATTTAATAAAGAAAACAGGGGGCTGAGGGGGAACCCCTCCCCCATAAAAAAAAAGAAATCGACCCTTTTTTTCGATCCTTTGACTGTCGATCAAAAGGCATTCGATCCTTTTGTTTTCGAATGAATTGTCATCTGTTGTAGTGACAGACCCTGCTGTACTCAATACTGATTTAAATGAATCGTGTTTTTCTTCTCAAACACTTCATGATAATCTCTCTGGTTCACCAGTTATACATTCTAGCATCTCTCATTCTGCTATATCGGAACTTTCCTTTGCAGCCCCTACTTCTCGAAAATCGCACCATGTCTCACCCATTGTAGATTCTAGCCAGGTGCAAACTGCTAATGCAATGCTGGAAATTGCTTTAAACTCAATGAATTTGACCATTAAATCAATGGTTAAACTCTTTGAATCCATGGACATTAAACTTTCCATTCAAAATAAACAAATCGAGCAGATCATGATGTGGCAGCAAACATTGGCCAAGAAATTAGATGAAAAAATGGAAAGGACGAGTAAGACAAATTACATAATAAAAACAACTGTAAGTGTCACCACTCAAACCGCTGTGCAAGCCATAGGGGGCAATTGAGGGAACTTTCTATACCTCAGAAATGGGCTCTGAAAAAGGATGTGTAGAACCCCTGAATTCTGATCATATAATTCCATCTACGCCACTATACTCAATGTTTTCAGTTGCCAGTTCACAAAGAGACAGGGTTAAAACTGGAAAAAAGTAACCTTTACTTTGGGGAAAAAAATCCCAAAATATCAAAAATACAAAAGCCGTTTCCACATTGCAGACCAAAAGATTTGTCAAAGCGATACACCCACCATGCCCAGTAGCTGTAAAAATGTCCCAAGCAATTACAAAGAAATACCAATTCCAAGCGCATCAAAAGAAACTTACTGCATTGTCTTCAAGGATGACCCCTATTCCATCTTATAAACCACTTGATGATTTAATTGAAGTAGCTTCGACTTCCATCTTATGTGAAGAATTGAATCAAATGGAAACAGATAAAGTGAATGACTCATCAAAAGACCAAGTTTCTCACAATGTTGAGATCAAAACAAATTCTGATAACTATCAAAGGGATAACCTCTAATGGAATGAAATTTCGACCTCCTGTAAAAGAATAATATCTCAAGCTTCTCTTACGAGCGATAAGTTAGCAGACTCTAACAACTTACAAGAACAAAAAAACTTGCCAACACCCATAGTCCCTGGATTATCACATTCTGAAATCAAGCATTTAATAACAACCACAATTTTGGAAGTCTTCCAAAATAGACCAGTGGATGCACCTCAATTAACTAAACTTTCAACTCTTCCAAACAGGGTAAATAGTCAGAACACCTTAAAAGTGAAACGACCAGCTTCTCACTCTCTAATAATAAAATGCTGCCCTCGACCTGCCACCCAATACATTTTTGGAAATTTCCTCTGAAATCCCTGCCTTAGATGATATAAACTCAATTGACATTGAGCAAGTTGAGTTTCTTCTAGAAGGGAATAGAACTGCGGTTAGGCTGTGGATAAATTCACGAGTGATCTTTAACATGATTTGGGTGGTGAAAACTCAATTAAATGACTTAGGCTTCATCCTCTTGGAAGATTTGCAAATGTACAGCATGTGAAGGGAGATTTGACACCTCTTCCTTCTAGTCATATTGATGTAAGTTTGGGCAATAATCGATCTAAAAACACACCCTGTGCTTGTACTCAGCAAAGTAATCGCCATTAGCTGCTATGTCAGAAAGAGCAGGTTTTATCATTAGTTAGCTGGAACTCGAGAGGTTTTAGGCATCTCCTTAATAAACCAACAGAGCTATATGTGCATGATATAATCATACTGCAGGAAACATAGCTCACAGATTCACCTGTATGGAATAACTATGACCTCCAAGTAGTTCCAGCGAATAAGTCATCTCGGGGTAGGCCCACGTCAGGGTTATTAATCGCTACCAAGCAAAGCTCTAGTTTAAAAACTGAATTCTGGGCATCCCCAAATCCCTATATACAGATGATCAAAGTACATCATAACTTAAAATCCTTTGCTATGATCAATCTGTATTGGAATCCGGAGGCCATTTCTGATGATCAATTTCTCTGCGATTTCACTGGTCTCATGGGCCTTATCTCATTGGACCCTTGTATTTGCTACACTATCATAGCAGGTGATTTCAATCTTCATTGCTTTGTTCACAAACAATCGTACTATGGAACTCGTTTGGCGAAATGGTTAAATTTGGTTAAAGCGAGAAATCTATCAGTTGTCAATGGATCACTCCCCTCTGATACACCCCCCAGACTGACCTGGCATAGAGGGAACAGTGCCGGCACGATATATTACATTTATGTTGACAGTAATATTATGTCACAAATTACATTTTTCCAAGTAAACCATACAGATTTGAGTGATCACAATATGTTGCTGATGAAATGGTCATTCAATAATTTTATAGGGGAAGTACAATCTGATCATATGCAGGGTAACATAATTGTAAACACAGCCCGTAATAGACTAATTTGGAATGACAGCTTGCTTAAAGTCTTTAGTGATTACTATGCGTTACAACTTTAACAAGCTAGTCACAACCAACATTTGAAAGAAGTAATCTATCCTGAAACTATGCAGCTGTTACAGCCAAATTCAATAATGCAAAAAAGAACGCAAAGGCCTACTTTCCTTAATTTCAGTAGTGAGGTCAAAGCCAAGAAGACACAAATTTGACAAGAAAAACGTAAAGCTTTAAAATTACCATTAGCCTTACGAGTTCCTGCCTTGAAACATATCAAAACCAAGTATAAAAATTGGCTGAGGGGGAGGAAAATCTGTATTACACCAAATTGATGGAGCCAGTATGTTACGTAGCCTAAACAATAAGAACGCGTCACAGATTTGGTCAATAATAAACCAATCTGTTGCTGGGAATCAAGTTGCAATTCAAGCAAATTGTGTAAATGAGCAGACTTGGGTTGATTATTTTACGAAAATATACAGACAACACCTTGACTCAAGCAATTATTCTACTCCCACCCAAATCGGGTCCCTTTATCTGGATTTTGATAGGGAGGATATTCTCCACTTCATATATAAATCCTGTATCTCGAGAGCTCCTGGCCCCGATGGGCTCTAAAATTTCATGTTGAAGCAACACCCAGAGCTGGGGGCTAACATATTACTTGTCATGTTTAATAATGTTAATCGAATGCAAAAGATTCCTGATTCCTGGAAAAGTTCCATCATTATACCAATTTATAAAAAGGGTGATCGCAATAACCCAGCAAGTTACCGACCGATATCCTTACTTGACGCACCAAGCAAAATATTTGCGCATATTATTTTACATGAATCAACAGGTCAGCAAGGACATTTAGATGCGACCCCTTTCAGTCAGGCTTTGTAAAAGGTCTAGGTACTACGCCAAACATGATGACTATAAACATGTTGAAATCACAAAGTGCCACAGAAAATCAACCTCTCTATATCGCCTTTGTGGATTTCAAAATGGCTTTCGACTCCATTGACCGGAAACTGCTGTATGACAAAACTTATCGTTATGGATGCCCACCCTTTTAATTGCCCTGATTCAACATCTGCATTCTAATACTCATTTGCAAGTCAGTTTAAACACAGAAGGTTTATTATCTCTACCCATTAAAACAAATCAGGGCTTAAAACAAGGTTGTATTCGGGCTTCCACTTTGTTTATTTTCTTTATTTTGGACATTGCTGAATTTGTTCTATCTGTTGCGTCAGATCCACCTAAATTGGGAAACCAGCGCATACCTTGGATGCTATATAAGGATGATCTGGTGCTCTTCTCTCGTACTCCGACAGGGCTCCAGAAACTAAATTGATGGTTTAGCTCAATATATCGAATTGAATGATTTGAGTGTGAATCAAGAAAAAACACAGATATTAGTGTGTAAAACGAGAACTAGAAACGGATTCACTAAATATAATTGGCACATTCATCAATTGGGTCTGCAGATTGTCTCAGAATATAAATATCTAGGGATGTGTGTTCAAGATTCTGTATCTTATTCGAAACATCTAAGCAATCTCAATTGTAAAATTACAACCCTAACCTCCCAAGCAAACATTTTGGTCTTTTATGAGCAAAAAGTTGTTCCAGTTTTGGTCTATGGAATGGAAATATTGTTAAGAAATCAACAACCTTTATGGCAATTTTTAGAAGCTCGCTTTTGGAAAAGGGTTTTGAAATTAACTATGTGCACACCTATGCCGATTTTGTGCTATGAACTGGGTCTAGTGCCTCTGTCGGTATATGTTGTTTGGAAAATGTGTGGTTTCCTGTGAAAATACTTACTAGGTTTGAAATTAAATAACATCTTAAGTGCAGTAGCTCATTACCTGATCAGTTCAGTGCATCCTTTTCCGCTGAAGTGGCGGCAAGAGGTGTTTAATGCAATGTCAGATGCAAGTATCACTCTACAGCTACTACTTGACAATCTAATGCCAGCAAAGAGGAAATTATATCAACATGGTTAGATATCCAATAGAGAAAAATGTATGTTGTATAAGGATTTTACATCTGCTTTGTTTGGACATAAGAGACACCGCCACATGTCAGATTATTTGGCTAAATGTCCATCTCCATACAGAAGAAAAAAATATTTCAGATTCGGATTGAATTTATGGCCTATTAACGATATCTTGGCCAGGAGGAGACCAATCTCTAAAGACTTGAATTTTTGCCATTTTTGCAAAAATGTCATGCAGATAGAGACTTTAGAACATATTATAGTCTCATGTCCTGATCTAGAAACACAATGAAATTTATTCTTTTCTAACATACTTTGTATTTTTAAACCAACTGATCTTGAGGAAATATGGTGGCTTATCTTCTCCAACATAAAAATAGCTATAAGGAAAGCAATAGTTCACTTTCTTGATCATTTTTTCCAGAGAATCCCACAAACACCTATACTGAGAACGTAGTGTCATAAACTGTTCGACTAAAGAAATGTCAATAATTTTAATGTGAACTTCTTTTTTGTAAATATGAAATTGTGAAATTGATAACATTATATGTAATACATGAAAAATGTTAAATATCTTGTAAAAAAATGAAAAGTTGATGTAACTCAGCCAAACAAATAATAAATAAATACATAAATAATTACAACACAAATCATCATATTTTTCATATTATAATCCCTTGCATGTGTGTACTTTTATTTTGTTCCCCTATTCCTTTCAATCGGCCCACATTACCAGAGCCTATGGTCCACAGGACACTGGGCACTTTTTCCAACTCTTCCTGAAAATATGCTGGGTACTGCCACATTTTTATCATTCGCGTGAGATTTCCCTTTTCTCTATTTTTATCCAGTATGTGATGCTCCTAAAAAACACCACTTCATCATCTGTTGAGTCTTCTGCAAACATGTCATCATCAATAATGTCAGTCAGCCTATATCCTTCTTTGAGAGCTATCACTGTCCTCAATGGTCTACCCTCATCATCCATTCCTTCAAGCATTTGCCATTTCCTTTTTTACTATGGCTGCTTCTAATTCTATAGGGATAGTCTTTCCCCCCCTCTTTGTCCATAAGTATCTGTGGTCTGAACAAGAACTTGTCAGGCATTCTCATCGTCTTCTCCACTAAGCCAGGTAGCCATGTCAGTAGAGTGCTTACCCCATAAATAAAAACCTCTGGCTCTACTGTAACGCCTCACAGAGCTACTTGCCCTGTGAATGCCCATATAAATTTGTCAACATTTAAATAGTGTATTCCAGGAGTGGAACACACTGCTCCTTTGTCAATAAATGAAAATGTCATATTAAATGCTGTCATCAAATCTCTTCCCAAAATGGTTACTGGTGTCTGTCCTGAATACAACAATGGAACAGACATGTCACACTCTCCTATAGATTGTTTATCAAAAAGGGCACCTGGTTGATGCCTCGCTCTGCCAAGGTGGGTAGTTGCGTATAAAGGAGAGAATGAGCGAGGTCATGGGGTACCTGGCTGATTAACGAAAGGTGCACACACTCCTACGGGGGTACAAATGTATCAGGGCGCTTTAAAGTACCACAGTCAGATTTTAATGAAACTGTAGTTTGTGTGTTAGTAGATACACTTCACTGAGGTTTTACACAAGATACAGCAGTATTTACACATATATGGTTTAGTAACCAAATAGTACATGGCAAATGCAGAATATTTGCAGCGTCTTTTCAATGCTTGCACATCCACTGAGCAGGAGCTCATTCTCTCCTTTATACACTCTCCTATAGATACTGGTAATTCATCAGTAAAAGGAACTTGACTCATAGCTCCAGAAAAGCCCTCAGCATCTCATGACAATTCCCAACATTGGATACCTTCCCTCCCATGTACATGAACATGTAGCCCTAGTGTCTACTAGAAAAGCAGAGGTTTCACCTCCTACCATCACATCAACACTCTATTTCTCTTGGGGGTCTGTTGTCATTCATAATTCTGAACAAATCAAGTCGCCCAGTGAACCGTCCTATTGCGGGTGCATGCATACCCCCGTACTTGCAAAATGATTACCTCCTACCACAGTGGCACCTCCTATTCTGGGTGTCAATACCTGTCCTGTGTTCATGTATTGCTGAGTCTATATGAGGGCGTATTGCGATTACCCTTGTAGTGGATTCATTTGCACTCGCTCTGGCTATTGTACCTGTTGCACTCTCAGCGCTTGCGTCTGATGCAATGTCGGATCTTGGGCAAACCCTAGTATCCCTATCTATCTTCCATTTATAGTCTCCAGAATATCTAGCTTCTTTTATATCATATTTTAGCAAAACATAATGTTCCTAACTGGTATTCCTAATTGAAAGTGAAAGCATCCTATACGTGTGTGTGTGTTCTTATTGCAAAATTGAATTCCTTCTCTAACTACCTATGTGTGTTTTTATGTGAATTGAGCCTGCGATCCATTGATTGCCTGTACTTCCACAAGATATGTGTATGTGCGTGCATGTGCATGTATGAGTGAGTGCGTGTGTGTGTGCGCATGCATGTGTGTGCATGTGTGTGTGTATGTATGCATCACTCCCCCTCTCCTTATAAGCACATCATGACAGGGAATCTGGCCTAAATCAATTCATCATGCATAATAGTAATGCATATGGTGCTTAATAATTGTTAAGTCTTCATTGTTTTTCTTTGTCAGTGCCCAGCCTGCTTATACTTATTTATAATATATATTTCATTTAAACAAACCCTGCAAAAATCTACATAATGCACTCGTTATTCTGGAAAACCATATTAATCATGGTGTGTGCTCTATAGAAAAGACTTTTTTGATCTAATGGGCCTCATTAGGGGTCCGGCGGTAACCCTGCCCGTAAAACCGGCGGGTTGCCACCAGACTGGAAAAAAATGACTGCCGTCTGACGTCCCGGTACCACCGGGCTATTCCAAGTCCGGTAGCCGGAAAGTCAGGTGCTGGTAATTCTGTAAATCCACATTCCCTTGGAGGCCAATAGGATGACACGGGAGCACCGGCATCGTTAACAATGGTGCCAGTGCTTCTGTGAGAACTCTGCAAGCGGGTGCCATCCCACCCGGCAGATCTGACCTTGTCTGGCGGGACGGCACCCGCCCGCATACTTGTACTGTTCCAGTGCGGAAAAGACAGTGCCAATAGGCTTACCGGCACAGTTGTTATGAGGCTCAATGTCTTCTCAATGCAACTGTTAAATATATCATACCTTTTTCTCTACATCATGTGTAACCTCAGCCGTAGCACATTTGAGAGTACTTCCCCCTCACACTTACTGCCGCCTCATTTTAAATACACATTTTTGCATCAATATGTCCTCTTTTAACATTGTTGCTAAAAAATGTGTTTTGTCTTATTTATTCTTGCTATTCCCCATAAATATTCACTGTGCTTAGTTTAATATCATTCATTATAGCAATTAATCTACTTTTTAATGTAATTTGCACTCATAATTTAATTTTTATTCTCAGCAACATACTTCACAATTTGCGTGATCTTAGACACATTCATTTTTTTGTTGATGCCTCTATTATGTATAACATCCCCATGACTCTGCATTGTATTATGCTGCATATCCCATGTCTTCCCTCTCTGTCCTTGCTCACTGTTCTGGTCATCCACAGCATTCTCCTGTGTTTTCGTTTGCAACGTCTTTTCTTTTTATAGCGCACTGAAACCTCTTACCGTAACACTTTCCCTCTCTTCCTCATCTGTGTGATTGGCCCATGCATGCCTTATGATATATGTTCTTTCTAAATGTTCCATTTATCACTAATGAAAATGCCTATTTTGTTTTAAAATGCTATTTAACAAATCAGGGGTATTCTAATGTGTGCTTAACAGAGAAAGTATCCAACAATAATTCCAAAAATAACTAGCAAACCCCTTCACAATGGTAGTAACATGTGTGATTTTTTAACCAATGGCGTAATGGGACCTCCCTAGTTCACATATGTGCAATAATTGGGAGCAGATTCTATTGTAAAACAATTAATTCACAATAGTGGTTCAATCACATATAGTTTTATTTGCAAAACAACCATTTTTCAAAGTACATACCTTCGCTTAACTTAAGCAACCAGGGGCTTAACTATCCCATAATGTCATATATTCCAGTGCTTCTCTTAGCACCTGGCTTTAATAAACATACACAAATGCCATGAAAAAATGCTGTTTTCAAAAACATACTCAATTGTCAATTTCCTCCGCTGAAGTTTGTCATACAGACCTACAGCTGAGGTTCCTTATTCTAAAACACAAGCATTTACATGTGTTTATCACACAAAATCCCCCCAAAAAACCCAAATTAATTTCACTGAGTTTTGGTTCAAAACTATATTTCCATAAGGGTGTGAGTCAGCCCTGGTTCACTTACAGCTTGGTACAAAAAATACGAATATTTCAAAGAACATACAAATTACCCACTACTTGTTCCAAGCAAACATATATACATCAGCTTTGGTCCTACTGATTGTCACTTGTTTCATTCATATCTTCAGTCTATTTTCCTGTTTCAATGTTAAATACACATACATATATTTCCCTAAATTGCCCATGATTCTGCTAGTGTAGCATAAAAGATATTGTCAACAGCATATTACTGTTTCTCTGTGAAAACGGATACATAGCTGCTTTGACTTGCAAAGCTATCATATGTTTTTCAAAATTCATGCAGCCTTCACTTTCTGCAACTATTCAATCACTTGTTGACTTTGTGTCAGCACAAGGAGCCATGGCTAATCTTCAAAAGCACTGCGGTTTTGGACATACATTTCCCTGTGCATGTCAGTGCGTAGCTCTTTATCAGCTGCACACTTTATAAAAAATGACTATATTTCTGCCTTGATTTTTAAAAACAAATTTAAACATGTCATGTACACAATTACCTTAGTTTGTTCAAACAAAAGGAACTTACTGTTGGATTTTGGCTGATAACTCAGCTTAAAGACTTTTTTTTCCAACTACGCACTTTTTTCCCAGCCATGAAAATGCTTGCAGAGTCTCCTACATGCTTTATCTGTCCCTTCGTTTTAATGATTGGCTTGTCGGTTTTCTATCGTTCAAAGCATTTCAGTTTGTGAAAAGCCTTCTTATTGTGCATATATACATTTTAACCTTTACATGATGTCACTCACTTGTTTTAAAGGTGCAAAGTAGAGCCACAATTTGATGGCATATTTTTTACCAGATTTTTTAAACAAAGTCTCCAAACATCTCAAAGCAACAAATATGAGCATGCTCCAACAATCACCGCTCAAAATCTCTTTCTATCTCTAGATTTGTCCCGACCACTTTCCTAGATAGATAGTATGACTTCTTGACTTTTTCTCAATTCTGACACTACTCGACACCTTAATTCAAAACAAATACATAAACACACTAGTCGACTCTTTACATAAAAACTTTGATGATCAACCTCACTCTCTTCCCCTAATTAATACTCTAATCACAGAGTTTAGATTGTCACTTTATGCGGACCAGCCTAATTTACTCCGATTGGAGTGTGAGACAACCTCTTCTACAGCCCTCTTGGGTTAGGACTCTTGGACATTATATGTCTCTCTCTTCACAAACATTTTTAAATTACCAAAATACCCTCAATATATACATACACATGTTTTATTTTGCCTCTGTCCCTCATAATACATACCATAATTCACAGATGCCAAGTGTACCATGTTGGCAACCATGGGGAGACTCCCCCGACAGAAATGAGAGCACACTGCCGTTTTGCCACTCACCGTGTCTCTTTTTCAAGCATCTCCCCATCTCTACCAGCACGTCAACATGAAGCCTGGGTGCTTGCCCATGAATCTTTATGAAATACTTTAGGGTCCCATCTGGAGGTGCCAAGTGAACAGGGGGATCTCTTCCCATCAAGATTTCTGGCATATGTGAATTCATTTTTAGACAAGGACAGGAGCAAAAGAATAGGAGCCGGGTGGTTCTCACAGCAGTCTTTATTAGAGGTTACAAGACACTTTTGGAAAAGCACACAACACATTTTGCCTTCAACCTGCTTATATAGGCTTATTTGGATGATGCAGCATCCCCATACAATTGACTACTTGGTCAAAGTATGCGTCTCTTAGCCAGAGGAAAAAACTCACTTCTCTGTGATAGGGTGACTTATCTGGTGCATTCCAAGCCCACATTAGCATACTTGGCATTAACACTTGCTGTCTGACGCATAGACTGATAGGCTATTTTAAACCCAGCTGAACACAGTTACAACATTCTTTATCTTTTGCCAAGAACAATTTTAATCACATCAATGTCAATCTCTTATCTACTTTTCGAGGTCCTGCCAAGTTTAGTTAGCCCTTATACCGTGGGGAAATTAATGTTCTTAATTAAATGGTGCCAAATAATGCAGCTGTTCTGTTCAAATTGGTAATTTCCCTTACCTTTATCTGACTCCATCATCAATCTTGGAAAAGAGTGGTTGTTCCTAAAAGGTTTGGGAACTCCCGTCCCCTGCACACTGTCAAATATCTGTAAATACAGATCAATAACTAAAGAGAGTTATAGATACTCATTTTATACATTGTTTCAGGAAACATTTAGCATAAAGTGATTTGTAGTAAGCAATTTAAGTGGTACATAAACCATATTCATTGAACAAATACATTTTTTGAAGAAACGAGGATCGTAGAAAATATTGGTTGCTTTACTGTACATAGTACATGATGGTGCCCAACACGTTTCGAGTTATCAACTCTTCTTCAGGGGCTATGGCACAATTTTTCAATTTTTCTAAAAAAATGATGAAAACATAAATCATATTTTAACCAATTCTATAAGTTCATATAGCCTATAAATGTTTTAAACTCGGAAAAATGACAATACAGCCATCATTTCAGCAGATGATAACAATTTGAAAAGTAATGTTAGGATACAGATATCAGATTACAAGCAAATCCCTGGACTAGACATTGTGATTTGTTGGACAAAAGAACAAAAGGTAACTCTCATTTTACTATTTAAACTTTTTAAACAGATCCTGTATCTCTAGGAGAGGTAGGTAATGTTTCTGTACATAAATGAAATGACATATTAGTTGTTAGTCAAACATATGAAAAAAGCGCTTACCCTACAGTGTAGAAAGTTGTGCAAGGGTAAGTTTTTAAAGAAGTACTTCAGGTCAGACTGTTCAAATTTCTTTCTTTGAGTATCTCTATATTATGTAAAAAGGGTTTTACGAAAAAGTAGTCTAAGTACCGATAAAAAAGGAGAAGATGAGGATAGGTGAATGGCAACTTACATGTGGCTCGTGAATCAAAATGCTATTTAGCATATTCCATCGGATGGTTATCTCCAAAAGGGAATGGTAACAGGTAATGTCCAGAAGGCGGCAGTCGGCTGAGTATTAGAAAAAGGACAGGTAAAAAAAAGAAGGTGACTATATGTAGTGGCCTATAGATTGGAGGTCAAGTATTCGATGCCGAAGAGGCCAAAGTACTTACTTAAATCTAGAGAAAAGGAGCTTAGAGTCTTCACGCTCTTCCATCATCAATCTTGTCTGCTTTTCCTGCCAAGTTCCATTTTTGGCTAACAATCTTAATTATCTCACTGCAAGATACTGCCAAAGACTTTCTGCTGTATCAGTTTAGTTTGGGGTTTCCACCCCTGTCCTTAGCACTAGCCACCATTTTGTGCTTGGGAATTCATTTTGAAATATCTCTCAGTCTGCCACTGTGCTACCCTTCAGGGAGCCATTAATTATTTATTTAAGCATTTCTCACTTTGTGTCTCTTTTTCATAATATATTTTTATATATTCAGGATATATGTGTGATATTTAAAGTACCGTTCACTTCTTGGGTCATTTTTAACCCAGATATTGCAGCGCCATGTGCACTTTTTACCTTTTAATAAAGGCGCTATAAACTTGATTTCTACAATAATAGAACCATTAATCTGCCTATTATGTTATCTGTACTAAGTTGAAGGGGAGGGGTCAATACACCTATACAGCTCCCTCACATGAGAGCGTGTACCAGGGGAGGACCTGCTCAGAGCTGCAGAGCTGGCGGCATTGCAAAAGTGAGGGAACGCCACAGTGGGACTCGCTACATCCCTGGAAGAAACACATAAGGCCACAGGCAGCACGGCCATGCAGAGATGAGGAGTCTGGGAGGTGCAACCACGTAATGGACGTGGTGGGCCCAGAGCCCATCAAGAGATGCAGGGTCCTGCGTTGACCGGAGCAGGGAATCACACAGGGACTTCAGAAACCCCGGAAACTGGTCAAAAAACACAGAGAACCCAAGAGCGATAGAGAGCCGAACAAACAGGGGGTGGTGGGAGCCTGAGAAGCCAGAATGACTCCCCACCTAGAAGGGGAGTCAGAAATTCAGAAGGGTCACAAGAACACTGCTAAACACAATACAAACGTGGGTCAGGAGACCCGAATCGACCTAAATGTCCCAGGAGGATAACTCAGTGGCAGCATGCTCGCCTTGGAAACAAGACAAAACGAAGCAACACAAGTCCGCCCTTTGAAACCTCTGGGTATTAAGTGCGTTTTAAATACGCAACTAAGACATATGTCCGGTAACAGCGTCTCGATGCCACCGGCCTGTGTGAGTGCTTTAAAAATGCAAATAAAAATGCAAAAAAATACAAGGGAAGCACCAACAGAGTGAGCGGGAAATAATACGGGAACACCAGAAACACTGGAAACTGGTTGAAGTGTGGAAAGAACTGACAAGTTGGTGGAAGGGGATCTGAGAAATATCCCTCCACATAAAAGAAGATTTGTTTTGTTGTAAGTAAGCAACTTGAGATGAATTCATTCTTTTGCCATCTTTAAGGAACTTTATGATAAGACTGACAAGAACTGTTTTGCCTTGAAAGGAATTTTTGGTACAATGCATTATCAGATCAAGATGCAAAGAGAGTCCTGGAAAGACTGAGAAGCATCTATGACGCAAAGAAAGTGCAGGACACCCTCCATATTTTTGTTATGTTTTGATAGATGGTAAGGCCAGTATAGATAGGTTTGGACCGAGGACTATTTTTGTTTTGGGCTGTACCTTTGTTTACCTTGGATAGGTAGGGATAGTAAGGCATATATCCTTTTAATATAAATAAAACTATATGTACCAATGCACTCTGGTCCGAGTCCTAATGGTTTGCCATAGTACTCATGAACGTCTTGTTTATACATTCACTGTGTTTCATGGTGGGATCCTGCTAGCCAGGCATGGTGCACTGCTATCAATTTCTACCTCAATGCCAGTAAGACAGAGATCCTTCTCATTGGCATCCCTCTTTCCCTCCTACACTCTGGCTGCCCTCCATGGGCCCCCTCGGCCTCCTGTGAGCCAAAACATCTTAGTGTCATCTTTGACTCCTCTCTTTCCTTCTCTCCTCACATCACAGACCTTGCCAAGAAGGCCCATTTTCAGCTGCACCTCCTCAGAGGTATTCCCCTTTCCTTACCTTCCCCCAGAAACTCAAAGTCTCCATAGCTCTGGTCCTCTCCAGGCTGGACTACTATAACAGTCTCTTCCTCAATCTGCCTAACTCTTCCCTTCGCCCACTTCAACTAATCCAAAGTAGGACTGCAAAACGTATCCTTGGCTTCAAGCTCACGGACCGCATCTCTGCAGCCCTAGAATCTCTACACTGGCTCCCAGTTTCTGCAAGGATCAAGTTCAAGATCCTCTGCATCATCTACAAGGATTCCTTCTCTCTCCATACATACCTTCCTGTGAGAGCACTTGTGTCTTCTAGCTCTAACTCTCTGCAGATCAGCTGTTTTTCCAAGCAGAGAGTTGGGGGTATATCTCTCTCCTTTGCAGGTGCTTCCATCTGCAATGGACTCCCTGCCCATCTCAGACTTAGGCTGGATCTCCTTAAATTCCGGAAGCTTCTCAAGACCTCCCTTTTCTCCTCTCCCCCCCCCCCGCTAATGTCCCTGTCAGCCTCTTAACTGGCTGCCTGGTTCCTTCAGAGAC
The DNA here is from genome assembly GCF_040938575.1 of Ambystoma mexicanum. NCBI lineage: Eukaryota > Metazoa > Chordata > Amphibia > Caudata > Ambystomatidae > Ambystoma > Ambystoma mexicanum. Next base: position 1,437,683,552 of record NC_090935.1, read on the forward strand.
TTACAGGGCACCAGCCCCCCCTAATCCAGTCTACCCTTGCACTTGGTCTCCCCTGACCACCCCCGCCCCCACCCCACCCTGCACTAGCTTGTCAGGGCCTGCACCCTTGTAGGCCTTCCAGCCCCTTACCTTGCACCTGCCCGTGAACCTTCCTTCCCTTGCACTCTCTGCTTCTCCTGGCTCTGTCTACCTGGCCTCCCTTGCCACTTGCTTTTCTCACGGGCCCTGCGCCCTGACCGGCACTGCCCTCTCCTTCCCACCCGGTCCCCTGCACTACTCTTACTGAACTTGCACATTCTGAATGTCACAAGGCCTACTAGGTTATTTTTGTTTTGTCCTCTCTTTTCCCCTGCCACTTCTCTTGTTGTGCCTTGAAACAGGTGCATTATAAATACCGTATAAGTAAATAAAATAAATAATGCTTTCCGAGGATATCCATGGAGCCGCGTGTCATCAACCGCCGATTACGTCCATTCTGGACTTCGTGGTCCATGATGCATCGAGGTCTGAACTCCGTAACCCTTCCAACATGGCCGTCAAGTTCGAAACGCTGCCTACCAGCCCTTGCGCATTACGTTCAACTTCCTACTAAACAGCCATGGCCCTGCGGCTCTGCGCGTCTCAACGCTACTGCTTGGAGTAGTCAGACGTGTGTAGCCGGAGTCCGCTCGGTGCTCCCTTTCAAGTCCTTGTTCCCATCTTCCTGATTATATTTCCTGTTCGTTCCCTACCTTCTTCCCGCGCTTCATTTCCTGGATCCTTTCTGTACTCAGTCATACAACGTTCTCCGTACCTCCGAGTCAGGACACTGTTCCCTTTCTGGTTCCCGATCCTGTATGTTTGAACGCAACCCAGCATAGGACATTTGAAACCTCACACTGGAATCCGAAGACCCACACATGGGCCTGTATAAATCCCGGACCGTACGAAAGAAAGAAATCACTTCCAAGAAGGTCACAAGTAAAGAGAAACAGGTGAGAAGGGGAGAGACTTGTGACAGATTGAGACGCCTCAAACCTGATACAAAGGCAGATATGGATGCCGCAGTTCAAGACCTCATGCGAGGTATGCAGGAATTAACCACTGAAGATGGCTCATCAAAGATCATCCGTGCCTTCCTTGATTCTTTCTTAGTACACTTTACCTTCAAACCGTACTACTTTTCCACCCCAAGAGCAAAGGTGGGATTAATGATATCACATCTCACCGGCAATCCCTTAACCTGGGCAACCCCATGCGGGTGATGCACTCCTGGATGATTACGATGGGTTCGTGGAAGCCCTTAAGGCCATGTTTGATCGCCCAGAACTTGTTTACAATGCACAAGAAAGACTGCTTGAATTCCAACAAGGATCCCAGGATATGCTCACGTATGTGACTCGCTTTAAACAACTAGTAAAAGAGGCCGATTGGTCCCAAGAAGCCAGTTTCAACCCCGTTTCGAAGAGATCTGAATGACGAGATAAAGGATGAGTTCGCTAGGGTAGCTCGCCCAAGCACCTTCCAAGCTCTCGTGGACCTCTCCCTACAGATCAATTTCCGGATCCAGGAAAGAAAGGCAGAGAAAAGGAAGTCTAACCCAACATCCCCCAGGGCAGCCACAGACCACCCCCTACAGAAAAGAATCTGCTACATCACAAGCCTCAGATACAGAACCCATGCAACTAGGCGCCTTCCGAGGACCAATTTCCCCCCAAGAAAGGATCCGTCGGATTAATACAGGACTGTGCATATATTGCACCTCTGATAAACACCTTGTAAGAGAGTGTCCTATAGCGCCGCCTCGGCGTTCGGGAAATGCCAGCTCCCGATCCTAAGTGGAGCAGAGTTTCGGGAGAAAGATGTCTGCTCCTCATCAATTCCTTCCTTGAGCTCCCCAGGACAGAACAATCTCGTGATTCTACAGACATCTCTGTCACCTTCCAAAAATGTATCCTACTCCATCCTGGCCTTAGTGGATTGCGGGGCCATGGGCATTTTCATAGATCATGATTGGGCCGTCAGCCATCACATTCCCCGGGAAACCAAAGGGATAATGCAACCTGTTGAAGCCATTGATGCCAGACCCTTGTCTTCTGGACCCATAACTCATCAAACCAAGGAGATTCTACTTTCAATAAACAACCATCAAGAGATGATTAGATTTGACATCATAAGATCTGCCCACTATCCCATAGTTTTAGGCATGCCTTGGCTACAGAAACACAATCCATACATCAATTGGGCAGCAGGCTCTTTTTGTTTCTTGGTTCAGAACATTGTATGTCCCATTGTTTATCTCTTACCACCTTGTCAAGCCCCTCAGAAAACCTCCGGGAACCCCAGAAATCCTCAGTAACTGTCTCCAACATCATCCAGATTCCCCAAGCTTACCGAACATACTCAGATGTGTTTTCAACAGCCATTGTTCAATCTCTCCCACCTCACAGACCTGAGGATTGTGCCATTGATACTGAGCCTTCAGCAGTGATTCCCTTTGGATGAATGTTGATTCTATCTGAGCCAAAAAAGAGGGCCCTCCGAGAATATCTGGACACCAACTTAACAAATGGAACTATTCAACCTTCCAAGTCCCTTGCGGGAGCTTCTGTCTTCTTCGTTCCTAAGAAAGATTCCAAGGAACTTAGACCATGTTTGGATTACCGTGGCCTCAATCAATGCACCCTTAAGAACCGTTACCCATTACCTCTTATTTCGGACATCCTAGAGGCAGTGAGGGGTGCAGTAATCTTCACTAAACCCGATCTCAGGGGTGCCTACCATCTCATTCGTATTAAAGGAGGCGATGAGTGGAAAACAGCCTTCACAACTCCCTTTGGCCACTTTGAGTATCTGGTTATGCCCTTTGGACTTGCTAATGCCCCCGCTGTATTCCAACGTTTCATGGATCGGGTTTTTCTGACATGTTGTTCCTTTTCGTCATTGTATACCTAAACAACATACTGATTTACTCCAAGTTACCTCGGAAACACCAGGAACACGCTAAGGCCATTCTACAGCGTTTACGTGAACATAAGCTCCTAGCCAAACCTGAAAAATGTCTTTTCCATGTATCAACCATTCACTACCTTGGATTTGTTCTTAGCCCCAAAGGTATCGGAATGGATTCTTCCAAGGTTCATTCCATCCTATCTTGGCCTGTTCCTATCACTGTGAAACACATTCAATCCTTCCTGGGGCTTGCTAACTTTTACAGGAAATTCATACCTGTGTTTTCTGACATTGTACACCCTATTGTCACACTTTTGAAGAAAGACACTCTGTTTCAGTGGTCCTCAGCTCAGGAGTCGGCATTTCAACGATTGAAATCGGAGTTCACTCGAGCTCCCATCCTAGCTCAACCTGATACAGACCGGCCCTTCCTAGTTGAGACTGATGCATCCGACTATGCCATCGGAGCAGTTTTGAAACAAGAACTTGATGACAAGATGGAACACCAGATTGCCTATCTATCCCGTACTTTGACTCCCAGTGAAACTCATTATTCCGTCCTGGAGAAGGAGTTGCTATCCATCCGACAAGCCTTCACTGACTGGCGTCATCTCCTTCTGTGAGCCAAACACCCAGTACAAGTCCGTACGGACCATCGGAACTTACAAGTCTTACAATCCCTGGAGTGCAGAAACAGCCGTCAGGCCGGCTGGTCCTTCTTTTTTGCCCAATATCAATTTCAAATCCACCACTTTCCTGGAGCACATAACCTCATAGCTGATGCCTTGTCCAGACGTCCTGATTATGAACCTCTTGAGGTCCGGACCTTTCCCATGATGTTTCCTAACTCAGTGTTTGTTGCTCAAGCCATCACTCTACTGGAGGATATTCGAGCCAAGACACCGTCTTCCGAACTTTGCAAGGAGTTTAAAGGAAACAATCTAAGGAATCTCAAGATGAAGGACGGATAACTATTCAAGGAAACACAGCTGGCTATTCCCACACAAGAGCTGAGACACAATATCATGAATCTGTCATGATGCCCTCCATTTAGGACACTGTGAAATCACCACCACCCTCCGTCTTATACAGAGACAGTTCTGGTGGCCAAGGATGAAAGACGACGTAAGAACCTATGTCCAGTCTTGTGCAATGTGCAATCAGAATAAATATGATAACAGAAGACCAGCGGGTCTCTTACACCAACCAGCAATACCTGTCATGATGCCTACCCCCGGGCATCCGGATCAAGCCCATCAGCCCCGGGAGCAGGCATCCAGACATTTACAAAATCCCCAGCAGCCCCAGCTATGGGCTGTCTGGGTTCAGTCCTGGCGACGTAGGCACCAGGCTCATAATAAAAATCAGTCCTGGCGCCATAGGCATTACTTACCTCATGCAGACCATGCTGCAAATAAATCCAAGCCAACGTGAGGCCTGGATGAGACTATTTTACTACAGGGACTATTTTTTACTCGGGTGTGGTCCTGGGGAACTTCTTTCCTGGGACTACTTTGGAGGCTATTTAAACCACGCCCGAACAGCAGCACATGCTTCGTGTTCTTCTGCATCCATCAGCGTGACTCTCACCGTGCCTGCAGTCAGCATCCAGTCTTCTGCCACGCAGGCCTCGAATCCGGAGCTCCTAGAATAAAGAGGAAGAAAAGGACAAGGTTAGAAAACAAACTTATTTCAAATTCCTCACCTGATTCCGGATCCATTTCATCTCCAGACCTGGAAAGTACATCAATCCTGCAGGCGTCGCTTCGCCAGCTCCAGCACAGCGCCATACTCACCAGTTCTCACAGCATCTTTCGATCCGGCACTGTCTCTATTATTTCTTCGCCGTACTCCTGCACCTAGGGGCACAAGAATAACAAGGTGAGCCAAGGGAATCAACAAATACCTCTTACCACCATAGACTTGATTTACCACCGGTGGTATTATTCTCCATATCTTCATATGCCGCATCTGTAAAGAACGCCAGCAGCAGCTACGAGATCTTCTTCTCACGAACTCAGTTGTAACTTAAGGTAGGAAGGGGACAAGAGTGAACATCGGGCACATTGAACTCTTTGAACTTGATACTTACCAATCCCGCCTGGGACTTCAGAGTCAATGCTTACCGGAACTCTCCCAACGCCTTCAAACCAGTGAAGTAACTGGTATCTACGCGCCCCTGCAAGACACGCAGGATGGAGAGCTCAACTTTTACAAACATAAGGTGAGGTTACTAAGGGGATATCGGAGGTGATTAGTGGGGGAGAGCGAGAACAGTTGGGAGGCCATCACTAAAACCCACAGGTCGCTAATCCCTGTCTCCACTTGCAGGAAAATACTTCTTTGGGTCCAGCAAACAAGACTAGGCGGGCCAGTCCAGACAGTCATCTCTGCACTATGCATCACGATGACGGAGACCGCAGCTGTCCGGGTCCGATCGACACCCGTGTGGGGTCCAGGTGAGCGTAACAATACCAACAAGATCTTGGGAAATCATCGCCACAGACTTTATCGTGGAATTACCCCCATCCAGAGGATACATGACCATAATGGTTACCATCGATTTGTTTACACATATGGCTCATTTTACACCTTTGTACAAGCTACCATCCTCATCTGAATTGGCTGGGATTTTTCTGGAACATATATTCAGGCTTCATGGACTACCTTCCAAAATCATTTCCGACAGAGGGCCCGAGTACATATCCCAGTTCTGGAAACAACTATGTCGGATATTGGGGATCCAGCACGCGTTGTCCTCGGAGTATCATCCACAGACCAATGGAGCAACTGAACGAGTCAATCAGACCTTGGAATAGTACCTTCGCTGCTTCGCCACCAAAGTCCAGAATGATTGGTCACTCTTGATTCCTGTAGCTGAATTCGTTTACAACAATTCGGATCATTCAGCTATCAAGACCAGTCCATTCTTTTGCAGTCAAGGATTTCACCCTTCAGTTCTACCATCTGTTCTTCCACATCCTACCCCAGTTCCTGCGGTCGATTCCTGGATTGAAACACTGATCAATGTACACAATGAAGCCAAGGAGCACCTGGAAAAGGCCCAAAAAGATGTCAAACAATATGCAGACACTAAGAGAAGGCCTAGTCCTTCTTATGCAGTGGGAGATAAGGTTTGGCTGTCTTCGAAACTCCTTCCTCGACATCTACGACCAAATAAATTGGCTCCCAGGTATTACGGACCGTTCTCCATAAAGGAAATGATTAATCCAGTGGCCTTTCGACTCTGACTTCCAGAGTCGTGGAAAAGGATTCATCCAGTCTTCCACACTTCTATGTTAAAACCATTTGCACAATCCACTCGAACTGCTCCAAGATCTACTCCAGTAATTGTCAATAACCAACTTGAATTTGAGGTCTCCAGGATATGTGACTCCAGGTACAGAAGAGGTCAACTCCAGTATTTGGTTGAATGGAAAGGATATCCTCCCAGTGAGCATACCTAGGAACCCGTTTCAAACATGAAAGCCCCCCGATTGATACAAAGATATCATCATATCCACCCAAGCAAACCCAGAGGTGCCGGGCTTCGGAGGAGGCATACTGTCACGAACCGCCGATTACGTCCATTCTGGACTTCGTGGTCCATGATGCATCGAGGTCTGAACTCTGTGATCCTTCCAACATTGCCGTGAAGTTCGAAACGCTGCTTACCAGCCCTTACTTATTACGTTCAACTTCCTACTAAACAGCCACGCCCCCGCCACTCTGCGTGTCTCAACGCTACTGCTTGGAGTAGTCAGACGTGTGTAGCCGGAGTCCGCTCGGTGCTCCCTTTCAAGTCCTTGTTCCCATCTTCCTGATTATATTTCCCGTTTGTTCCCTTTCCTTGCCCTACCTTCTTCCTGCGCTTCATTTCCTGGATCCTTTCTGTACTCGGTCATACGACGTTCTCCATACCTCTGAGTCAGGACACTGTTCCCTTCCTGGTTCCCGGTCCTGGATGTTTGAACGCAACCCAGCGTAGGACATTGGAAACCTCACGCTGGAATCTGAAGACCCACACACGGGCCTGTATAAATCCCGGACCGTACGAAAGAAGGAAGTCACTTCCAAGAAGGTCACAAGTAAAGAGAAACAGGTGAGAAGGGGAGAGACTTGTGACACCGCGGATATGAAGAGGCAAGCTTTACCCACTGTTGGAGCTATCCATCTTGCTAGACTGTTGAGGCTGTGAGTTCCAGAGATTCAGCAACTTAGCTTTTTTTGTGGGGTGTTGATCCTCCGTTGCATGCTCTGATGGTTTGCTGACATTGAGCCGATGCCGCCGTAAGCAGGCGAAGAACAATCCTCTCTTTACCCCTGAGAAGCATAGCAATGTCCCACAGGTGCTAATCATGACACAAATCATCTCACCTAATCTCTCTTTGCTTTAGCATGGCATACTGCATTTTTGGCAGGCACAAAATGTTTTCAAACTCTTTCTCACCAGGGCACATGTTTATTCTTAAACACTGTTTAGGTATAGAACAATTCCTACCTTTCCCAGGCCTCAGCTGCTTAATTGCTTCTCATTTCCTGAATCGACTTGCCCAGACCAGGTCCCGGCAGTGCCTAGAGTGTGACACCATTTACTGGGCTGCCTGTCCTCTCCTCGCCTTGGGCAACCATGTATTTCAGTACCGAAGCACCAGCATTCTCACAGTGCTTCAACCTAGCTACCGGTGGTAGCACATCAACCCAGGCTCCAACACACCCAGTGAGTTAAATAGCTGAGCAATAAGCCAGCCTCTGCATCTTGCAGGTTAAAAGATCCTCTGGGGGTTGTGGCCGAACGCCGGAGTTGATGGCAGTGTAGCCGCACCGCTCCGTCCCATCATTCTTTACATACGGCATTAAGTGATTTATTTTTGCATTTTGTCTTACCCCTTGCCTGTCTAATACTGGAAAACAGTCTTTGGAACCTCAGTTCTTGCTCTTGTGCAGTTTTACATGACAAAGGCTTCTTCCTTGCTCCGAATCCGTTGCACCGACTGCTGTTAGATATCACTCCTCTACAAAAGACCATCGAGAGGCCACAATAAACTATGTGCATTATCTTTTATCATTGCAAAGACAGATCTCATACCCTCTATAATAGTATTACTACCACTCCACCTTTATGAAGCCTTTGGTATTCTTCTTCATTACGTCTTGCTTCCAAGTTCAGACTCCCTGGTACCTTCATCTTCTTTTTGCTTATCAATCAGCCTTTAACTGGCGCTACTATGGCCTCTAACAAAAACTCTCAGAAAAAAGAATCTTCTTCAAAAGAAACCAGTTTCTCCTCAACAAACTTTAAAAGGCCTAAAAGTGACTCACCACCCCCTTTAAATATCTCTGATCCTGCCATTGAAGCTATTCTATCTGAAATTAGAGCACTGAAACCTTTCATTGAAACTATGAATATTAAATTACAACAACTTGATGACAGATGGCTAGGATTCCAGAACAGACTGGGGGAGGTGGAAAGTAGAGTCGGTCAGCTGGAGGATGTATCCCCTAGAGTTGTTGAGCTTGAGAAATCTGTTAAAGACCATTTGAAACACAACAAGGACTTAGAAAATCTAAGTCGTCAAAACAATCTTCGCATTTCAGGCCTTCCGAAGGGTGAAGGAAACAACCCTATTGCTTGCCTGCAAAGGTTTCTACCAGCTTTACTTCACTTACCCTTGGAGACCAAATTCAACATTCAGCGTGCTCACCGGATCGATCAACTATCAGTTCCCACTACTTCTCGGACTTCATCTAGAACCCTCCTATTCAACCTCCTTGAATACTTACAACTTCAACTAATCCTATCTACTGCCAAAGAACGAAAATCTCTCATCTGGCATGGTAACAAGTTGTTTATTTCACAAGATGTAGCCAAAAGTACGGCCCAATGCAGAAAGGTATTCCTATCCTTTCGTCCAGCCCTGAAGCAGCTTAATATAAGATACAGGCTTTATCATCCTTGTTCCTTTAAAGTCATGCATGAAGATTGTACCGCCGTGTTTGATGATCCTGCAGACCTAAGAGCTTTCATACGCTCCATCAAATCTGAAGGCATGGACACATCCTCGCCTGCCAATGCATCTACTACTTCCACCATATGACTATTTTTTCTTAATTATTTACCTTTGTTATTCACTTGTGTAGTATAATTCACTTAATGCCATTATGATCCTTTTATGGTATATGGTGGGTTGAGTGTCGCTGCACTGCCCTTCCCCTACCGAGAGTCGTTCTTTTTCCCTTGGACGACTCAGAAGGCGTTGCCTATCCCTGCTGCATTTTTCTCCTGTTTTTTTCCCCTTGTCCTGCTCTGATCGCCCTATTCTTCCTTATTTTGGTTGGTTCATATATATATGCACTTCATTGTCAGTCCAGAAAAACCAAACACCCCTTGAGGGTCCGGAAATTAATCATAATTGGTTGGCCGCAAGACCAAAAGCCTCATTTACAGTGCTAAGAATATATATTCATTAGTTATTACGTAGCTATTAGTTCAACTAGAGTAAAGCCATTTTAAGATGACCAGACTCGCCATTTTGTTTTCTCTCTCTGCTCTCTCTAACGTTGCCACTTTGCCTCATGTAAAACTGCTTTGCTGTAGATATTATTTCGCTTCAATGGTCCAAGGCTAAGAAACATGTTGAAACATTACACTGGAGAGCCAGACAGAAATTCCCGATTCCCTCCCTCACATATCCTTGAAGACAGGGAGCAAGGCATTTAATCAGTACACGAATGCCAGCGAGTCTCCTGAAAGAATAGCAATGTACGAAACTAGCATTTAAAGAGTTGAATTATGATCTTTTTTACGGCCCCCCTTTCTAAGCCCAGTGAGGCCCCGGAGAGCGGGCTGAACTCTAGAGCGAGAATCTAAACTAAGAGATAGTGAGGTCTGGTATGTGCCAGTCTCCTACGCGCAGCTTGCCCATGAAAAACAAAAAGCAAATAAAGAATGGTGTCTGTAAAATTGAAGATTGCAAACCGTTACTAAATATGGTGGTCTAAGGTGTCATATTTGTCATACTGGTCAATCATCACCTCTAATTCAAAGGGAAATGAATTGGGGGCGGCATCAAATGTGTCATACTGTGTCATTGCTGATTGTAAGGTGCTCGGTTTGTATATATGTAACTGATGTACGTTTCACTCTCTCTTGCGTCCCACGAGGTCTGTTAGACACACGTTGCGGGGCGTGGGACCATTTGGCCAACTGGAACTTCTTTGTATTGCAATAAACCCTAGATTTTGGGAACGGAACCTCGTGTCTGGCGTATCTATTCGAGTGTGGTGACTGTGCCTTGTTTCCACATCCGAGGTTCCCTCAGGGGCCCCTTCATCATGATCAAACCCCCTACTCCTTCTCCTGAACCTTTATGTGTTTTCCTTATGTGTCTCTCTAAGGGTATATGTGTTCAAATTGATATAGATACTACTGTGCACCCTTGTTTTCTCCTGGGTATCAGGTTGTACATCGATAATGCTCTGTTTTTGGTTTCTTCCCTTTTCTCCACGACTGAATGATTTTTAAGTGTGTTACATGGAATATTAAAGGCTGCAACAACCCTATTAAAAGAAATATTAAAAGAAATAAGTTTCCATCTCACCTTAACAAATTCAACCCATCTGTTGCATGCATACAGGAAACACATCTGTCCAATAAAGAAGCAAAGAAACCTAAATCCCTTTGGGTTAAAGACGTCATTTCAAGTCCGGCTATTGCTAAGAAAAATGGAGTGGCCATATTAATTAGTAAAACACTTCCTTTCAAAATCCTAGACCAGGGTGCTGATATAAATGGGAGATGGGCATGAGTTAAACTATCGATCAAATCTACACACATCTCCATTCTCAATATCTATGGGCCCGCCTTGCCCGACCCTCATTTTTGGACCTCTGTCAAACAAATTATACTAAGGAATAGTTTTACTAATTTAATCATGTGGAGTGATGTTAATCGGATAATCGATCCGTTTCTTGACCGGAAATCCAGTTGTGCATTCAAATCCTCTAAGTCTCATAAGTCCTTTTTGGGTTGTTTAGCCGAAACCGGTCTTAAGATTCTTGGAGACTCTCTCATCCTACTCACCTTGATTACACCTTCCACTCTTCTCCTCACAACACACTCTCAGGCCTAGACTACATTTTCTCTACTAAATCTCTTACAGGTTCCATAATTGATTCTAAGATTGCCAACATAATCATTTCTGACCACGCCCTGGTATGTACTTCATTTAGTCTCTTGGATATTAACAAAAGTGCATATGGATGGAGACCTAATCAATTCTTACTACAAGACCCTCACTTCCTTCAATCTGTTCATTCATTCATTCAACAATTCTATACGGATAATAAAGATGAGGACACTTCTGTTGTGAATAATTGGGATAAGTTGCAATGCTGCACTTAGAGGTCATATTATGGCCTACTCAGGAACAAAAAGCATTACAGAAAAAATATTTAGTTGACCTCTACTCTCACCTTACTATAGCAGAGAAACAGTATTATCATAATTCCAATCCTGAAAATCTTCGTCAAGTCATGGCCTTAAGCTTCAAAATTAACAATGAAATTACTGATCTAGCAGCCGGGACCATTCTCAAGTACAAAACGAAAATCTATCAACATCCAATAAAGCCGGTATGGCGCTAGCCTCTTACTTAAAAGCGAAAAAAGAAAAAAACTATATTTCCCACATTAAGGATATATCGGGCATCTCTCATAATAAACCTGATGAAATTCTAAAATGCTTTAAAAACATTTATGAAGATTTATACACTTTGGACAACACCATTTTGAATAATAATATTGTCTCATTCCTCAACAATATGAATAGATCCTCATATCCTCACTCTGACCTTTCCCACTTAGATAATGATATTACTCTTACTGAAATCACCCGAGCCCTAAAGGATTTGGGTAGAGGAAAAGCTCCTGGCCCTGATGGCCTCTCCATCGAATTTTATGACAGTCTCCTTCAGCCCCTTTTAACCAAACTTAAGACTCTTTTTTCATTCTTTATATCCCAAAAATCCTCCTCAGGTTCCTTTTACTGAAGCCCTCCTCATACGATTTCCTAAACCAGATAAAGACTCTTCTCTTCCTTGTAATTATCAACCTATTTCCCTCATTAATGAAAAGAGCAAAATCTATGCTAAGATTTTAACCAACAGAATAGAATCCTCCCTTCCTGCCTTGATCAAACAGGACCAAGTTGGTTATGTCAAAGGACGCAACATCTCATCTAATGCTAGACTTCTGCTGAATGCCATTCAACTGGCTGCAAGGGATAAAAATGATAAACAAGGTTATGTAGCCATTGCATTAGATGTAGAAAAGGCTTTCGACCGTGTTCATTGAGACTATATGTTTCAAACCTTACATTGGCATGGTTGTGGTAATAAGTTTATTCCCATGGTTAAACTTCTCTACTCTTCCCCGAAATCCTCAATTTGTATTAATGGTCAATCTTCTTCCTTTTTTCCTCTCCACAGAGGCACACGTCAGGGTTGTCCATTCTCCCCTATCCTGTACATTCTCTCTCTGGAACCATTATTGGAACTAATTAGATCCAAGAAAAACATTCCTGGTATTTCAGGGGGTAATACACATATTAAAATGTCTGCATATACTGACGACATCCTTATTCTTATTAATAATCCTAAACTTCACCTTCCCAACTTACTTAACACTCTATTTCTATTTGGTCAAGTTTCAGGATACAAACTTAATCAAGATAAATCTGAACTTTTACCTTTAAACCCTTATTGTTTCAAGCATGATATTGACCCTTTTGGCTTCAAATGGTGTAAAGCCTCTATTAAATATTTAGGTGTTTGTTTTTCTCCTACGATTCATGACACTATTAAGCTCAATACTCAGATATTACTAGATAAACTCAAAAACCTTACGTTTAGATGGTACCCCCTCTATCTTGCTTGGTGGGGACAGCTGGACACAATTAAAATGATGCTCTCCCCAATTGTTCTATATCTTTTACAACTCCTCTCTGTCCCTCTACCTTCATCCTTTTTTAAATCAATCAATTCCATCCTACTTAACTTTATATGGGGTGTAGGGAAAAGTAAGAGAATTGCTATTGCTAAGCTGAAAGCACCTTACAACATGGGTGGGGTAAAATTCCCTGATTTTAAGTTATACCACTCTGTTTTCCTCTTGAAGCAATCTAGATTCTGTTTTGCATCCCCAGAAATGATGGATGTTCCCACTTGGTGTTCTTTAGAGAAAGATGTTGTCCATCCCTTTGAGATCACTGATCTCATATGCATATTTAATCATACTTCTGTGACTATCTCTGATCACATAGAAGCCTCAATTTCTGCCCTGCAAACCTTTCTCTTTCCTCATACTACATCTCCTAATAAAGGTCTCTCTCCGGTACTTTGGAATAATAAAGCTATTAAGATTAACAATAGAACCTTGTATTGAAAGTCCTGGTGGAAAAAAGGTATTAGATTCATACAACAAATTATGCATGACCCTTCTGTTCTCTCTTTTCCACAATTAAATCACCAATTTTCCATTCCCAAGACCGATTTTAATTATTACAATAACCTTGTCAATTCCTGCATTGATGCTCTTCATCTCTTTGCTAATAATATTCTATCACCAGACCCCTTCAGACTGCTGCAGCTAATCATGATCTCCGATATCAATACTGCTAAATTTTATGACATTCTTGCCTCAACCTTGGAGATTTGTCCTGTACGCCGCAAATGGGAAAATGACTTTGGGAGCACCTTAGAAGATCTTACATGGTCACTTCTCTTCTCTAAAATTAAAAATATTTCTGTGTCTGCTAACATTACACAACATTTTTTCTTCTTTATTCACAGAGCCTTCATTACTCCGGCCAAACTTGCTAAATCTAGGACTGATAGTGATGTAAAGTGTTGGTCTTGTGTTTATCCATCAGCCTCATATGATCACACATTCTTTAACTGTCCTTTTATTTACAAGTTTTGGCAGAGCATTTGGAAGTACCTCAATCGTTTTTTTGGCGTGGATGTTCAATTATCTTTTTTGAATACTGTATAAGGAAGTCTGGCTAATAATACCAACCTCTCTCCTAATTCCGCCAAATTGTATGACCTATTCATTGTTATTGCGCTAAAACTCATTACAGCCAATTGGAAAGACTTTTGTTCCCTTTCTGTTAGGGGTTAGTGGAACAACATCTGCCACATACAAAGAATGTAACTCTGCATGGCAAATAATTCAAATCATATCCCTAGGTACAATACTAAATTGTTCTGTTTGTTTCCTTGACTGTTTTAATGCTACCACGCATGGCACTTAAACATTTGAATGTACATGTTACTTATATTATGTTAATGTAGGTATTTATTTGCTATATCTGATATTATAACTGTTGTATACACTGATTTTATCTGTTAAAATTGTCCTCATATACCCCCTTCCCTCCTCTTCCCATGTTTGTTCCTTGGTAGTCGCCTTGTTTGTCTCCCCTTATTCGCGTATTATCTCTGCAGAATCCTTTATAGCAATTTTGCGTGTTTTTGATACTACTTACCCTGCCTTTGGATATATTCCTTTCAAACTCAACTAAATTGCTTATGGATCATTGTATCAGAATTTCCTTGATGTTATTTTTTTGATGTTCTCAGTTCCTACACATTTCTGCATTGTTTTGATTTTATTGTACTGTTATTAATAGGCTAATAAAATCTTTTAAACTTAAAAAAGATCCTCTGCATCAGTCCTGCATGAAAGCGGGCACCATCTTCAGAGGCACATGCATGGCTCTGTCTTCACAGTTCATTATTCACTTTGAACACCTGTAGCAGCAGCCCCCCCAAAAGACTCCTGTACTCCCCAGCTGGTCTGCACAGGAGCATCCTGCTTGCCATCCTGAGAGGCACACTGTAACAGTATTGTTAATTAATGAATCTTTTATTATGTGCTAAATACCAAAAACCAGTCTCTAAGCGCAGGACTGGGATTCAAACCTGTGTTGCACTGCCTTGTCTTGCTTCCAAGACAAAGATGTTGCCCATGAGCTATCCTCCCAGGTCTATTAACCAGAGGACGATATGGGGACACCAGAGCTCTCCCTATATGTGGCCACCTTGAATCACCACCAGCCATGCCCCCCTCCTTGCAGCTGACCACTAACCATGGCTAGGAAAATTCTTTAATTATAGGGTCACATCATAGCCAGCATCTTTATAGTCCAATCTGCTGAGGGGTTTTCCACTGAAGTTGCTTTCCACGATCATGATTACAACAGATGCCAATGGCCTGGGATGGGGGCAATGTTGGAGCAAATGCAACTCCAGGACAAATGGAGATACCAGGAATCAGCCAGTGTGTCAGCCTTATACATGGCTTTCTGGGCATTTTTTAACAGTCATTAAGCGGAGATCTGTGATGGTGAGGATGGACAACACCTCAGCCATGGCATATGTAAACCAGCAGGGTGGGGAGGGGGGTTCACTGGGGTCTCTAAACCTAATTGTGAGGGAAGAAGCAGAGTAGGGATCGCACAACTTGGAGTCTCAAGGTAATTCATATCAGGGACTTAGACAATCTAAAGGAAGATCTTCTGAGCCACGTATTCCCCTCTTTATTCTGGGTACAAAGACCAGAGAAGTTCCAAAAGAAATACAGAAGGTTCAGGACTTATTTGCTTCCCCTCTCAATGTCAATGTTCCTATGTGTTGCTCCAGATTCCTATCATGTGTCTTGTGGATGCCATGGCAATCCAGTGGCTCACAGGTCTGTTATACGCTTTCCCACTTTTCCCTTTTCTTCCCAGTGTATTACTCAGAACTGGACCTCGGACGTGATTCTCGTGGGCCCCAGTGCAGCCAAGAAGATCCTGAGTTCTGCTTCTATTAGAACTGGAAACAGCTCCTTTGTTTCAATTGCCACTGTGACGGAGGCATGGTATCACAAGTAGACACTGAAACAGGAACTACAAGTTTCAAAACCTTTATTGATGGTTTAAAAGGGGCTGGGAAACACCTATTTTGCCCTATAACTAAGATGGGACTATTCTCGACCATCAAACAAAAAGAAAATACAGTCCTAGTCAGTCCTTAGTCACAATAAAATGGCCTGTATTAATAAACCTAATGCCTGCTCTCTTTCAAATACAATAAATGTGTAAAGGGAATGTGTAATACAAAAAGGAAAGATCAGTGTTCAAAAGAAATGTCAGCATGGCTGAGTAAACTCCTTACCCACGTTTTGTAACACAGGGTAAAGTGGCACACTTGGACCTTGCAACACACTCTTGCTTCGGAAACATGGATGGAGTTTGTTTTGAGGACCACGGTGTGAGAAACCTGAGGGTTATTCTCCTGAGTAGATCTCGAGAATCCCTTATTGAGGTGACCAGGGAAGGGCTTGCGCTCTCAGATTCCAACCCTGTGGGTAGAGGAGCGAGGGAGGATAACCTGGTTAGGGGAGCCCGGGGTTATGCTTGGGGGAAGGCCCCAGGTGAAACGTGGTATTTCATCGGGGAAGAAGACAAGGAGGACGAAGTCCCTGAGGCTTTTATAGGCTGTTCCAACACAACCTCCTTTCCACCCAAAGAATCTCCCTTACCAGAATCCAACAACTCCTCCGAATCTAGTAAATCCAATAGGAACACAAACCCTGCTGCACTAGGAAACTACATCTCCCAGAATCCCTGTTTTCCCATTGCGTACCCAAATACTCCCAGTCATTCTTCTCCACGTCCTTCTTATTATTATTTCCTGAACTCCCAGTCTGTTTTGACAAAACACTACCTTGCCCACAATCCCCCCTATTATTAAGATGTGCGTCCCTAGAACGCTGCGTACCTGAGATTTCAGTTGCTGTTCGTACCGGAGAAGCCAGACTGATAGGTCCAGGAGCAGGGTGAAGAGAAGGTGATGCAAGAAGGTAACCTCAACCCAACCCTAATGAAACAGGGATGGATGGGGACCACCTCCCGATGCCACGGATACACCTCCATGCGGATTAACGTGACGTCAGAACAGTGCAAGCACTGACAGGGAGGTCGGTAGATTCTTCATACAGATGACAGTCCAAGATGGGTGGCAGTCTCCGTACACAGGGGTTGCAGGAGATGTTCTTCGGAAGGGTTCCTCAAGCAGAGCACGGGTGATTGGGGAAAGTCTATGGAACTGGTACCCCAGCCAGGCAGTCAAGGGATGGCATCCAATGAGCACAGAAGAGTGGAGTCCAGAAATGGAAGGGGAACCCAGTAAGGGAACAGGAGGGACCCCGGGTAGGACTCAGACTCACAGTAGGCACAAAAGAGGAAGGGATCCACAAGGACCCCAGGGCAGGCAACCAAGGGACCAAGGGGCAAGAACCACAAGGTGGCTGGGAACAGGCAATTCAAGGAGAGAACCACGGGAGAGGCCAGGGATAATCCGGGAAGAACCAAGGAGACTGAGGTCCCTAATACTGGGCAGGGAACCCACACTCAAGGAGAACCCAGGGACCCAGACAAGGAAGCACAGGAGCCAGGAACGGGCCAGGAATCGGGCAGGAACAAAGAGCAAAGCAAAAGGCACCAAACGCTGCGGTCAGCCAGGAACAAACCGCGTTAAGACGCGATTCATTCAAGAAGCCAGACGCTATTTACAGCGTTCGGCGTGAAAACGAGACTTGGAGCGCAGGCTGGCTTGCGCCTGCGTCATGGCCGAGCAGGAACCAGAACGAGGCTTGGAACACAAGCTTGTATCATTAATTAATGGTTACCCGCGAAGCCCGTGTGTGCGAGCGGGTGCGTCGGCAGGCGACCCGCCGCGGAATGCCGCCCCTCCAGAGCCGGAACCGCAGATACACCCGCCACGTCCAGGGATATGAACCGGGCAAGAGCCAGGTAGGTGCCCTAACACCTATTCATTTTACAACCCCTACAAATCTCACCTTTCCAAGTTGACTAACCACCCGGGAGTATAGCTCAGCGGCAACGTGCTCGCCTTGGAAGCAAGGTGACACGGAGCAACACAGGTTCGATCCACGGGTCCACGCTTAGAAACATCTGGGTATTAAGCACATTATAAATAACCTATCATATCATATCATAACCCCCCGTTTCCTACACAAACAATTTCTCACACTGTGACAGACAACGGACTAAGAACAAAGCCATTTACCTGCCATGTCCCAACACAAGGGTCAGGCAGAGTCAAGCAATTGCCAATAATTCCACACGCCTGAAGGCCCTTTCTCTTCCAAAGGGCAAAGCCCGAAAGCACACTTTGAGCACGCCAAGCACAAGAGAAAGCGTTTGACCTCCATTTGACCGGCAGTTCAAATGGAGGAGACAGGCAGCGAGACCTGAAAGGATGACGAGGAGGTAATTGCCCTTGCCCTTTTCAACTCAGATCCGCAAAGCCTCCGAAAGAGAACTCATAAAACCGGGGAATCCAGTTGGCATGTGGTGTATCAGATGTCAACGGTGCCTGGAGCCCTCCCGCACTGATAACCAAGGCGGGGAGACACGCGTGCTACCATGGTATCATCCTTGACTCCAGAGGCAAGAAACCCCAATAGGTTCAGCACAGCTGGTGAGTCAGAGAGAGAGCTGCTCGAAAATAGGACTGTGTTGAGCCCAAGGTTGCGAATGGCAAAATGGTTCATGTGATCTTTCTATGACTTGCTATGTATTACGATGACTTGCATTGCATTTTCTTCTTTGCCTTCTGGTCCAAGGGCACTTGCCAGAGGCCTTTGGTTAGATCCAAGGGGGAAATTAAGTTGGTATCGTCCAAGGTTTCCACTAGCTTGTCTATACGAGGCATGGGATAAGCGTCTCTGTCATGATGCCTACCTCCAAGGAGCCAGGTCCTACCCAGCGACCCCAGAGGCAGGCATCATTTCCCCCAGGGGAGTGCCAGCGGGCCCAAGCTGGGGCCCTTTGGACGCAGTCCTGGCGCCTTAGGCGCCAGGCTCATGTTGGACCTCTGTCCTGGCGCCTTAGGCGCCAGGCTCATAAAGCTAGACATGTGTTCAAGTGTTTTAATGTGCACTTACCTGATGCAGACCATGCTGCCACATGCAGGTCCTCTTGAGGCCTGAATGGAACTACTTTACCTGCGGGACTACTTTCCACCCGGGTATGGTCGGGGAAGGATACATACCTGATCGGAGGAAGGATACACACTTGGGACTTCTTCCAAAGCTATTTAAACCACACCCGGTCAGCAACTCACGCTTCGCGTTGTTCTGCTCCTCGCAGCTGGACGCTCACCGTGTCAGCTCCTGCATCTGGACTTCAGCCACGCCTGTCAGCATCCTGTGTCACCTGCAAAGGGAGACAAGAGACCTTACCAGCTAAATCTGCACCACGGAGACATCACCGACGATCCTGAAAGGGAAGACATTGTTTTTAAAAGCATTTCGTTACGATCGCTGCAGCGCTGCATTTCACTCACCTTTCCTGGGTTCCTCCATCTTCAGCAGCGATCATCCGGACACACAGCCACTTCCCAGAGCCTAGAGAAAAAGACAAGAATAAGAGGTGAGAGAAGGAAGGGAATAAGACTTACCTGTTGGGTCTTTCCCATTTCATTTCGGGTCTTGCGCTTCCAGGCATTTTCCGGACCCCGGCCCCTATGGGGAAAAAAGACAAAGACATTGAATGACCGTATGCAAAGTCAGTTCCCGAGCTCATCCAGAACTAACCTGCCATTTACTGGAATTGGAACTCACGTTTCACTTCGGGTCGGTGCCATATCTTCGGCATTCCGAACCCCGGCCCCTAAGGGGAAAAAAGACATAAGCATTAGCGCTTGCTGCAAAAAGACAATGAACATTATTATTAAGCTTGGACTTTTGAACTTGCAACAGAACTTTTACAGAGCCTTACCTGAATAGTCAAGCTTACCTGAACTCCCATCAATCCTCAATCCAGTGAAGTAACTGGGTTTCAACGCGCCCCTGCATCAGAAGCAGGATGGAGAGCTCATCCTTCCTGACCCTAAGGTGAGACTTCACGGGGAATTGTGGAAGGGTACTGTGGAGGGTTGGAAGAGAGTGGGAGGCTTGAGCATAACTCAGTCAGTAGGTAATACTCCCTTTTCACGCACAGGGGAATATTCCTGCGAGCCGGAGAAGCCAGAGTAGAGGGCCCTTCCTGTCCATCTTCAGAGTCCTGCGCTTCACCATTGAAGAAGCATCAGCACTCGAAGCCAGACCTGCGCCTCCGTGGGAATCAGGTGAGCGTTACAGAACGCGAAGCCTACCCACAATTTCCCACCCGGGCGCTATGGAGACTTCCGAGACTGACCAGCTGGCCCAGCTTTTGGGGGAATTACGGGCAGAGGTGCACTCAGCCCGCCAGGAGACTAACGCTCTCAAAAGAGAACTGATCTTATCCAAGGAAAGAACAGATGACCTAGCCAAAAGGTTATTACAGGCCCAGGCAGGGCACACTGCTTTACCTAATTCCGGAGACATTTCCACATCAATGGGTTTGAGTAACCCGGTACAAATTAATCTACCTGGACACATGCATTTGGCCCCGCCTGAACGTTTTGCGGGGGATCCCAAGAAATATGCCGTCTTTATTAACCAATGTCGTTTACACTTTCTATGCAGACCCGAAGCCTTCCCTAACAACCAGACCAAGGTAGCCTTTATACTATCTTACCTTAGTGGCAGTGCTGCTGATTGGTCTATTCCATTGGTAAATCATGATGATCCCATTCTCCAGAATTTTTAGGGCTTCCAGGCCAGCATGGAAAGATTGTTCGCTCGACACTCTCAAGGACAGGCCCTTGATAATGAACTGCTATCCTTACGACAAGGTAATCAGGATCTTCTTTCCTACATAGCCACCTTTAACAGACTGGTTGTGGAAACTGGATGGCCAGAAAGCAAAAGGATCACATTGTTTCATCGAGGCCTGCGCAGAGAGCTTAAGGATGTTCTAGCTCAGATTGTAAAGCCACCCCAGGTCTGCGCAGACTACATTGACTTGGTGGTTCAACTTGATCACAGACTTCAAAATAGAAAAGCAGATCGGTTCAAGTATGAAAACTGAGCACCGATCAAAACCCACGCTAACTCCAAGAGTACCGACGTATCTGAACCTATGCAAATTGGTGGTGTTAAAGGACCATTAACGCAGAAAGAACGAGAGAGAAGGCAGCAAATGCAACTTTGTCTGTATTGCGGGACTTCCGGTCACTTTCTTCGAAATTGTCCAGTTAAACCACTTAAGAAGGTGGTTGGAGCTACTGATAACGAATTAGTGACACCTGATTCGGGAAACGACCTAGCCCAGCAAGCGTAGGGGTCCGCTTGCCGAGCTTGAAAACTAACTCTTTGACCTCGCATTTTGTCATGCCAATGGTGCTCGTGGACCCAAAACAGCCTCAGCAGTTGCATGCTATAAAAGCATACATCGACAGTGGAGCTATTGGAAATTACATAGACCGTGAATTGGCTTCCAGGATTAAGCTTCCTCTCCGCCCGAAAGTAACCCAAGATGTCATTACTACAGTAGATGGAACCGAAATAGCCTCAGGGCCTGTAACGCATTCCACTGTTGAAGTGTCACTGGTGGGTCAGGATGGACATCGGGAAGCAATCGTGTTTGATGTGATCAAGGCCCCACAATTTCAAGTAATTCTTGGAATTCCTTGGTTAGAAACACATAATCCCAGAATTGACTGGCAAAGAAGATAAGTTTTCCTGATTGTGAACCAACTTGTTATCCAAGAAATCCAGCTATGGGTCTAGCCTCAGCAACTTCCATCTCTGTACAGCTACCGTCAGAATACCAAGAATTCCAAGACGTTTTTCAGAAAGAACAGGCTAACACGTTACCTCCCCATCGGTCTTATGATTGCCAAATCGATCTGGTACCCAATGCTCAACTACCTTGTAGTAGGATTTATGCTCTTACGGAACCTGAGAACCTGCATTTGCGTCAGTATTTAGATCAGTACCTAGCCAATGGTTTTATTCGCCCGTCCAAGTCTCCTGTCTCTTCAGCTCTGTTCTTCGTGCCGAAAAAAGAAGGCGACCTTAGAACGTGTATAGACTATCGCGCCCTAAATCAAATAACGATTAAGAATCGTTATCCTCTGCCCTTGATCCCTGAGCTTATCGACCAGGTGAAAGACGCTTGTGTGTACACCAAGTTAGATCTCCAAGGAGCTTATCACCTGGTGCGCATAAAAGAAGGCGACGAATGGAAGACTGCATTCCGCACCAAGTTTGGGCTCTTCGAATATCAGGTGATGCCCTTCGGTTTGTGCAATGCACCAGCCGCTTTTCAGTACTTTATGAATGATGTTCTTCGGGAACTTATCGATGTCTGTGTCATTGTTTACATTGACGACATCCTGGTGTACTCTTCTTCAGAATCTGATCACAGAAAACATGTTAGGGCAGTTCTTGAGAAACTGCGCCAGCACAGATTATTTGCAAAACTCGAAAAATGCGTTTTTCATACCACAGAAGTTGAGTTTCTCGGATTCATCCTGACACCTCAAGGAGTCCGAATGGACTTGCGAAAGGTGGACGCCATCCTCAAATGGCCATCTCCAAGCTCGGTGAAGGGAGTTCAGAGCATGCTCGGCTTTGCCAATTTCTATCGAAGATTCATCCTGGAATTTTCCCGAACAGTCCAACCCATCACCGCTCTCCTAAAGAAAAACAAACGCTTCGAATGGACTCTTGAGGCCGAACAAGCCTTCCAGGACCTGAAAACCAAATTCACCTCTGCACCTGTATTGAAGCACCCGCACCCAGATCTCCCGTACATAGTGGAAACCGATGCATCCAGTTCGGCCATGGGAGCTGTCCTGTCGCAAAGAGAACCAAAAACTAACCAACTACACCCAGTGGCCTTTTGGTCCAGAAAATGTTCTCCTCCTGAAATCAACTACGCAATTACCGATAAAGAGTTACTGGCCATCAAATCTGCTTTCAAGGCTTGGCGTCACTACCTTCTCGGGGCAAGACACACCATCACCGTAATTACGGACCACAGAAACTTGCAGTATTTAAAAACGGCCAAAGCTCAATCTTCAGGACAACTCTGATGGGCTCTATTCTTTGCGGAATTTGATTTTGTAATTACCTATCGCCCTGGCTGCAAGAATGGAAAAGCGGACGCCTTATCCCGGATTGGCATGGAAGAACCTAATTCGAGCTTAGAACCTGTGCCCATCATACCTGAGCAAAGAATCTTAGGCTTAACTTCATTGCAAACTATTGAGGATATCCAAACGCAAGTAAAACAACTTCTAGACTCTTCAACCTTACTGGAATGGAGTCAAAAGGGTCCTCATTACACCGTTAAGGATGACTTACCCTACTTCCAGGAGCGGTTGTTTCTGCCAAGTAAAGAATTGCAAGAACTTGTTATTGCCCATCATCATGAATCTTTAATGGAAGGACACCCTGGTATCGCTAAAACAGAGGAAAAAATCAAACGCCACTTCTGGTGGCCTTCTTGGAGAAAAGACATAAAGTCTTTTGTACTGTCTTGTGGAATTTGTGCCCAAAACAAGGCTCAAAAGAAAAGGCCAGCCGGCCTACTTCAACCCTTGGATATTCCACCGGCGCCATGGCACACCCTGTCAATGGACTTTATAACAGATCTGCCTCCTTGTGCTGGTTACAACACAATCCTTGTAATTGTGGACCTATTCTCCAAAATGGCCCACTTTATCCCTTTAAAGGGTTTGCCTTCAGCTTCCACCTTGGCCAAGGAATTCCTGGAGAATATAGTTCGCATACATGGTTTCCCTTTCATATTAGTCTCGGATCGTGGAAGTTAATTTATCTCACATTTTTGGAAGAAGTGTTGCCAACTAGCACAAATAGATGTGCGGTTATCGACCAGCCACCACCCCTAGACCGACGGACAAACCGAGAGAACCAATCAGACTCTCGAGCAATATCTTCGGTGCATGTTACACCAATCCGAGTTAAATTGGAAAGACATCCTTTGGATCGTAGAATATGCATACAACAATTCAGTGCATTCAGGAACCGGACAAACCCCCTTTTATACTTTGTATGGTTACCATCCTCGGACCTCTGACCTAGATCCACCTCTGACCCTGGAAATGCCAGCAGTAAATCATCTGCATTCCACAATAACCCGAGCCTTCAAAGAAGCTGCAACTAATTTACAGCAAGCCAAGAAAAAGTATAAAGAAAACGCTGATTTGCACCGAAGTAAAACTCCTCCTTACCAAGTAGGAGACCAGGTATGGCTAGCAACTAAACATTTACCCCTCAAGGGCCCGCGAACCTTCAATCCCAGATTCATAGGACCTTATCCCATCAAAGCTATAATCAACCCAGTGGCCTTTAAACTGGATCTACCGTCCAACATGCGTATTCATCCAGTTTTTCATGCATCACTTTTGAAGCCAGTACAACCAGGAACCCGATTGTCCAAGCCTCCAGTTCAAATTGAAGGGGAATTAGAATTCGAAGTTAAAGACATTCTAGACTCCAAGGTGGTAAAGTCGAAACTCTTCTATCTTGTTGACTGGAAGGGATATGGACCTCAAGAGAGATCGTGGGAGCCTAGTGACCATGTCCACGCACCTCGATTAGTATAAAGGTTTCACCAGAGATTTCCGAACAAGCCCAAACCGCCGGAGGGAAGAACCTTGGGAGGGGCCTTGAGGGGGGGTACTGTCATGATGCCTACCTCCAAGGACCCAGAGACCCCAGAGGCAGGCATCATTTCCCCCAGGGGAGTGCCAGCGGGCCCAAGCTGGGGCCCTTTGGACGCAGTCCTGGCGCCTTAGCGCCAGGCTCATGTTGGACCTCTGTCCTGGCGCCTTAGGCGCCAGGCTCATAAAGCTAGACATGTGTTCAAGTGTTTTAATGTGCACTTACCTGATGCAGACCATGCTGCCACATCCAGGTCCTCTTGAGGCCTGAATGGAACTACTTTACCTGCGGGACTACTTTCCACCCGGGTGTGGTCGGGGAAGGATACATACCTGATCGGAGGAAGGATACACACTTGGGACTTCTTCCAAAGCTATTTAAACCACACCCGATCAGCAACTCACGCTTCGCGTTGTTCTGCTCCTCGCAGCTGGACGCTCACCGTGTCAGCTCCTGCATCTGGACTTCTGCCACGCCTGTCAGCATCCTGGGTCACCTGCAAAGGGAGACAAGAGACCTTACCAGCTAAATCTGCACCACGGAGACATCACCGACGATCCTGAAAGTGAAGACATTATTTTTAAAAGCATTTCGTTACGATCGCTGCAGCGCTGCATTTCACTCACCTTTCCTGGGTTCCTCCATCTTCAGCAGCGATCATCCGGATACACAGCCACTTCCCAGAGCCTAGAGAAAAAGACAAGAATAAGAGGTGAGAGAAGGAAGGGAATAAGACTTACCTGTTGGGTCTTTCCCATTTCATTTCGGGTCTTTCCCATTTCATTTCGGGTCTTGCCGCTTCCAGGCATTTTCCGGACCCCGGCCCCTATGGGGAAAAAAGACAAAGACATTGAATGAGCGTATGCAAAGTCAGTTCCCGAGCGCTCATCCAGAACTAACCTGCCATTTACTGGAACTGGAACTCACGTTTCACTTCGGGTCGGTGCCATATCTCCGGCATTCCGAACCCCGGCCCCTAAGGGGAAAAAAGACATAAGCATTAGCGCTTGCTGCAAAAAGACAATGAACATTATTATTAAGCTTGGACTTTTGAACTTGCAACAGAACTTTTACAGAGCCTTACCTGAATAGTCAAGCTTACCTGAACTCCCATCAATCCTCAATCCAGTGAAGTAACTGGGTTTCAACGCGCCCCTGCATCAGAAGCAGGATGGAGAGCTCATCCTTCCTGACCCTAAGGTGAGACTTCACGGGGAATCGTGGAAGGGTACCGTGGAGGGTTGGAAGAGAGTGGGAGGCTTGAGCATAACTCAGTCAGTAGGTAATACTCCCTTTTCACGCACAGGGGAATATTCCTGCGAGCCGGAGAAGCCAGAGTAGAGGGCCCTTCCTGTCCATCTTCAGAGTCCTGCGCTTCACCATTGAAGAAGCATCAGCACTCGAAGCCAGACCTGCGCCTCCGTGGGAATCAGGTGAGCGTTACAGTCTCTCTCTGTCTCGTCTGCTTGCACCCCTCCCTGTGTCCTTCCCTAGTGGTCTCCTCTCCATCCCCTTCTCTTCTTTCCCCACCTACCCTATGGTGCTCTCTGTTTCTCCTATATTTTCTAACGGCTTCACTATTGACTATCCTGCTCTCCACACTAAATCTGGTAGGAAGAAGTTTAAAAAGGACATCCTGGTCTCCAACCAAGGCCTCCCTATCGCTGACCCCTATACCAGTGCTGCCTATAGGCAAATCATCACTGACATCCTCTTTGTCATTCCTTTGCCAGACCTATTGACTCTTCATATGGTTCTGTGCATTCTCCTCTCTCTTCTTCTACCATTAATGGTGGCACCCGGTGGGAGGCCCTCCTGGCCACCTTCGACTCCTCTAAGGTCATCATAAATGTTTACCTGAATGATACTGTCCTGGTACAAGGCCTGCAGCCCAAACTTCTCCTCTTTGATAGATGCTTCCCGTGCCTCATCAATTTCCTTTCTTCTCCTGCTGTCCCCTCTCTTCGCTCCATGGCTTCCTTGCCTCCCTCTGCTGTCTCCTCCTTAACTACCTTGCCCTCTCTTCCTTCCTCTTCTGCCCCCCCTCGGGTGTCTTCTACACCTCTGCAGGGCATACCTCTGAATTGTACCCCTCCCAGAGGTCTTTCAAAGACGGTAACCTTCTCCATATTGCCACTCTTAACTCTCGCTCAGCTGTCAAACACTCCTCTGACATCTGCCGCCTCCTGGAAGAACTTGACCTTGATGTCCTCGTGTCTCACTGAGACATGGTTCACAGCCAGCTCTGTCATGAGCTTTGACACTCTCCTCCCTGACGGCTACAAGATCCTCTCTGTGCCCAGGTCCAACCGTTCCGGAGGGTGTGTAGCCCTGAACTTCCCAGAGTGGATTCCTACACAGGCTTGCTCCTTTTTCGAATGCATCGTCTGCAGGCTCTCTCTGTCTCCTAGCCATTCCCTTACTGTGGCTACCATCTAACGGCCACCTGGTCAGATCTCCTCCTTCCTCTCTGAGTGGGCGGACCTCTCCTCTTCCCTCCTGGTCTCACCCACTCAACTACTCCGTCTTGGAGACTTTAACATCCACCTGGATTCTTCCTGTCCTTCCTCTGGACACTTTCGCGACCTCTGCGACTCTCTCACTCTCTATCCTCCCCTCTGGCCCGACTCACTCTGCAGGGCACACTCTTGATGTTCCGATCTCTACAGACTTTCCCCTCTCTACCCCTCTTCTCTCCTAGAGTGGCCACTTTCTCCTTTCCTCCCAGCTCACTTTCTCCACCCCTCAGGCCAAGCCACCTCCAGCACTGCCACCTACCTTCTCGGTTATCTGACCCATGAAGTGTGTGTCAGTTGAGGCTTTTGCCACCACTTTATCACCCCCCCACATCCTCTTTGGCTGACTCACACCCTGACACAGCCCTCTCCATGCTCCACTCTGCTGTATCTGATACTCTCAATGTTCCTGCCCCTGTCATGAGGATCCGCTTGAAGCCCAAAGCCAAGTGCAACTCCTGGTACGACTCAGACCTCGCCACCCTTAAAAGCAAGTGCAGGTTGGCTGAACTTTTTAAAATCTACAAGGAGATGGCCAATCCTGCTGCAGTTTCCACCTCTCCTGTCCCCTCCCAGGCCCTCTGCATGGCCCTGGCTTCTCATTTCATCTAAAAAACTCAGGACATCCTGTCCTCTCTCTCTTCCTCTCCCCCTGCACCCTCTACTCCCTGCTCTTCCTCTGGCCCTTCTTCAGCCATCTCTCCTCCCTCCTTCTCTGCCTTTCCCCTGTTCTCCCCTGACAAGGTTTCTAGACAAGTCTGATCTATGAAAGTGTCTGTCATGAACTGCCGGACGTGTCCCTTTTGGACTTCCTTGTCCCTGACACATCGGGGCTTGCATTCTGCAGTACTCCCAACATGGCCGTCAAACTCGGAACGTTGTTTACCAGCATCTGCGTCGGACGTAGCACGTTCCACAAATAAGCCACGCCCCCGTGGTCCTGCTCGTCTCAACGCTACCACTTGCTTTGGCTAGACGTGTGTCGCCGTAGTTCGCTCTCGCTGACTTCTTGATTCCTGGTTTCCTGGTCCCTAAATTCCCTTTCTCATTCATTCCCCTCTTTCATTGCTCCTGATTCCCGGACCTCTGTGTACCTGTCTCCGAGTACACTCTTCTTAATTTTTGTGCGCAAGAAGACTCCTTCAAAGAGCTCCAATAAACAACACAGACTGGTGAGAAGGCGTGAAACCTGTGACAGATTGAGACGCCAACAAACTGAAACTGATACGGACATGGAGGCGGCAGTTCAAGATCTCATGCGCGGCATGCAGGAGTTAACAACCGAAGTGCAGAATCTTAAGCCGAGAATGCTGCATTAAAACAATTAGTCTTGTCCCGTGATTCCGTGACCAAGGAAAGTGCACTTTTGGGCGGAGTAGTTGATAAATACGACGGTTCTTCAAAAACCCTTCGCGGATTCCTTGACTCGTGTTTGGTACACTTTACTTTTAAGCCCTACTACTTTTCTACCCCCAGGGCAAAGGTGGGCTTTATGATTTTGCATCTCTCCGGGAATGCATTAACTTGGGCTACGCCTTAATTCTGGAGATGCTCTCCTGGATGACTACGATGGATTCGTACAGGCTCTGAACACCATGTTTGACCCAGGAACGCCTATTGGATTTCCAACAAGATTCCCAAGACATGCTTACATATGTGACACGCTTTAAGCAACTGGCCAAAGAAGCAGATTGGTCCTCAGAAGCCTGCTTTACCCTTTTTCGAAGGGGACTAAATGAAGAAATAAAGGACGAGCTAGCCAGGGTGGCTCGCCCAAGTTCATTCCAGGCTCTTATGGATCTTTCTATACAAATAGACTTCCGTATCCAGTAAAGGAAGTCAGAAAAGAAGACTAGAATGCCCCTCCAAAAGGTCTCCATAGAAACTTCCTCAAAGACCGAGCACACTCTTGCACCCAGTAATGAATAAGAACCCATGCAACTGGAGGCCTTCCGTGGACCCATATCCCCGCAGGTAAGAATACGACGGATTCACACTGGGCTTTGTATGTATTGTGCCTCGGATAAACATCTAGTGGGAGAGTGTCCTTTAGCTCCTCCACAGCGTTCAGGAAACGCCAGCTCCCGATCCTAGATGGAGCACGGCTTTGGGAGAGAGATGTTTGCTCCACATCTATTCCATCCTTGAACTATCGTGGACAAAGCAATCTTGTGATCCTACAGGCCTTTCTATCGCCATCCAAGAACGAAAGCCTCCCCATTTTGACATTAGTGGATTGCGGAGCCATAGGGATATTTATAGATCAAGATTGGGTCACTAACCACCACATTCCATATGAAACTCGAGGCATCACACAACCTGTAGAGGCTATCGATGGAAGACCTCTCTCTTCAGGACCCATAACCCTACAAACCAAGAAGGT
This sequence comes from Ambystoma mexicanum, assembly GCF_040938575.1. Taxonomy (NCBI): domain Eukaryota; kingdom Metazoa; phylum Chordata; class Amphibia; order Caudata; family Ambystomatidae; genus Ambystoma; species Ambystoma mexicanum. Next base: position 1,437,713,015 of record NC_090935.1, read on the forward strand.
GCAACTTTCCATAAATCACCATCGAGAGAAGATCAAATTTGACATCATAAAGTCTGCTCATTACTCAATTGTGCTGGGTATGCCCTGGTTACAAAAACACAACCCATACATCAACTGGGCAGCAGGATCCTTGTTCCTGGGTTCCGAATTTTGTATGTCTCATTGTCTATTCCTGGATTCCTTGCCGACATCTTCTGGAGGTACGCCGTCAGACCAGCAAGGGCCCTACTTGGTCTCCAATATCATCCAGGTTCCTAGGGCCTATCAGGAATACACCCATGTGTTCTCAACTGCCATAGTGCAGGCTCTACCACCTCATAGACCTGAAGACTGTGCTATTGACACTGAACCCTCAGCCGTGATTCCCTTTGGAAGAATGTTCATCTTATCCGAACCTGAGAAAAGGGCCCTTTGTGAATATCTGGATACCAACCTTGAAAATGGCACTATACGACCATCCGAATCACCAGTAGGAGCTTCCTTGTTTTTTGTTCCTAAAAAAGATACCAAAGAACTCAGGCCTTGTCTTGATTATCGTGGTTTAAATCAGTGCACTCTGAAGGACCACTATCCATTGCCCTAAATCTCAAATATCCTGGAAGCAGTGAGAGGAGAGAAATTGGACCTCAGAGGTACCTACCATCTGATCTGTATTAGGGAAGGTGATGAATGGAAAACAGCCTTTAGAACACCTTTTGGCCACTTTGAATACCTGGTCATGCCCTTCGGACTCGCCAATGCCCCAGCGGTCTTCCAACGTTTCATGGAGCAGGTGTTTTCTGATATGCTGTTCCTCTTCATCATAGTATACCTGGACGATATCCTAATATTTTCTAAGGACCACCTTAAGCATGAAGAACATGTTAAGGCAGTGTTACAGCGGTTACGTGAATACAAGCTCCTGGCTAAACCCGAGAAATGCCTTTTTCACGTCTCTACTGTTCACTATCTAGGATTTGTCCTTAGTCCAAAAGGAATCGGAATGGATCACTCAAAGGTAAAAGCCATACTATCCTGGCCTGTTCCAACTTCCGTCAAACAGATTCAATCCTTTCTGGGACTTGGCAACTTTTACCGGAAATTCATACGTTCCTTTTTTGAGATAGTTCAACCGATCATAACATTGTTGAAAAAAGATACTCCCTTTGTCTGGACAGCAGGCCAGGATGAAGCATTCCAACAGTTAAAGACAGAGTTTACACAAGCCCCCTTCCTGGCTCAACCAGACATCAACTGACCCTTTCTAGTGGAAACGGATGCCTCTAACTACGCCATTGGAGCAGTTCTAAAACAGGAATTCGAATATAACCTAGAACATCCCATTGCTTATCTCTCACAAACTCTAACTCCCAGTGAAACCCATTATTCCATTATGGAAAAGGAACTGTTAGCCATCCGTCAAGCCTTCACAGAGTGGCGTCATCTACTTCTAGGAGCAAAACATCCTGTTCAGGTCCGCACGGACCATCGAAATCTTCACGTTTTACAGTCCCTGGAATGTAGAAACAGCCGTCAAGCCCGCTGGGCCTTCTTCTTTGCCCAGTACCAGTTCCAGATCCACCATGTCCCTGGAGCACAGAACATAATTGCTGATGCCCTATCCCGGCATCCTGACTACGACACTCTTGAGGATCGGTTCTTCACAAAGATGTTTCCTCACACACTTTTTGTAGCCCAAGCAATTACCCTCCTGGAAGATGTTCGGATACAAACCCAGTCCTCTGACCTCTGGAAGGAATTCACAGGGAAGAATCGATGGAATCTAAGAAAAAAGGATGGGTATCTGTTCAAGGATAATGGCCTAGTCATTCCCACACAGAGACTACAACAAAGGATTATCACCCTCTGTCACGATACCCTTCACTCAGGACATCGTGGCATCTCCAACACCCTCCGTCTAATACAAAGACAATTTTGGTGGCCAAGAATGAAAACTGATGTCCAACTGTATATCCAAGCATGTGCTGTCTGCAATCAAAACAAACATAATCAGAGACCGGCGGGTCTCCTAATTCAACCTACACTACCAACAAGACCCTGGGAATTCATCGCTACGGACTTCATTGTGGAATTGCCCCCTTCTAGGTGATACACGACTATCATGGTCACCATTGATTTATTCACTCATTTGGCTCATTTTTCACCATTGTATAAACTGCCATCTTCATCAGAACTCGCCAAAATTTTCTTGGAACACATATTCCGACTTCATGCACTACCTTCCAAGATTATATCAGACAGAGGACCTCAATACATTTCCCAGTTTTGGAAACACTTATGCCATATACTAGGGATCCACAGACTAACGGAGCCACTGAACGTGTGAATCAAACCCTAGAGCAGTATCTTCATTGCTTCAGTACCAAGGTACAGGATGATTGGTCCCTCTTAATACCTGTGGCTGAATTCACTTACAACAGTTTGGATCACTCCGCTCTCAAGACCAGCCCTTTTTTTTGCAGCCAAGGATTTAACCCTTCGGTCCCACCTTCCATCCTCCCACATCCTACACCAGTACCCACAGTCGACTCCTGGATCGAAACTCTCATCAATGTACACAAGGAAGCCAAGGAACATTTATAAAGGGCCTGTACTCACACCAACCATTATGCAGACTTCAAAAAAAGAACAGGACCCTCCTATGCAGTGGATGATAAGGTCTGGCTATCCTGAAAACTACTGCCCTGACATTTACGACTGAATAAGTTGGCTCCCCGGTACTGTGGCCCTTTTCCCATAAAGGAAATCATAAACCCAGTGGCCTTCCGACTCAAACTATCAGACTCTTGGAAGAGGATCCATCCAGTATTTCATACGTCCCTAATGAAACCATACATCCAGTCCTCACGGACTGCCCTCAGGCCTAACCCTGTACTTAACAATGACCAGCTGGAATACGAAGTGTCCAGAATATGCGACTCCAGGTACAAACGCGGTCAGCTACAATACCTGGTTGAGTGGAAAGGGTACCCTCCTAGTGAACGCACCTGGGAACCAATCTCAAACCTAAATGCCCCCAGATTACTCAGAAGGTATCATCTCATTCACACGGGCAAGCCCGGATGAACTGGCCTTCAGAGGAGGCATGCTGTCATGAACCACCGGACGCGTCCCTTTTGGACTTCCTGGTCCCTGACACATCGGGGCTTGCATTCTGCAGTACTCCCAACATGGCCGTCAAACTCGGAACATTGTTTACCAGCGTCTGCGTCGGACGTAGCACATTCTACAAATAAGGCACGCCCCCACGGCCCCGCGCGTCTCAACGCTACCACTTGCTTTGGCTAGACGTGTGTTGCCGTAGTTCGCTCTCGCTGACTTCTTGATTCCTGGTTTCCTGGTCCCTAAATTCCCTTCTTCATTCATTCCCCTCTTTCATTGCTCCTGATTCCCGGACCTCTGTGTACCCGTCTCCGAGTACACTCTTCTTCATTTTCCCAGACTTCCCGGACATCCTGAACGTTCCTGGAGTCGAACACTGTTCGCACGCTGGAACCCGACGACGTCCGCACAGGGTTATACAAAACCCAAACTGTGCGCAAGAAGACTCCTTCAAAGAGCTCCAGTAAACAACACAGACAGGTGAGAAGGGGTGAAACCTGTGACAGTGTCATCAAAACAGGTTCACCCCTCTTCCTCCAAAACCATCAAGGACCACATTGACACCTTGGCCCCTGCTTTGGCTGACTTCTGCAACCATTCCTTCACCACTGATGTCTTCCCCTGCCCCCTGAAGCACTCCCTTGTGCACCCCCTTCTTAAGAAACCCTCCGCCGACCCGTCCTGCCCGGCTAGCTATCACCCAATCTCCATCACTCCTTTCCTGGGCAAACTCCTGGAAAAGATGGCCATCTCCCAGCTTAATCTTCACACTGACTCTGTTGGTAGTCTCCATGACCACCAGTCTGGCTACAGAGCTGCCAGAAGCACAGAAACTGCTCTCTTGAGCATCCGTGAAGACCTTATCTCCAACCTCGATTCCAATACCCCCTGTGTCCCCATCTTACTTGATCTCTCTTCTGCTTTTGACACGGTCAACTATGCCATCCTGCTCAACCGTCTTCATGATAACCTGGATATCACTGATCAGGCCCTGGCTTGGCTGACTTATGCAACCATTCCTTCACCACTGATGTCTTCCCCTGCCCCCTGAAGCACTCCCTTGTGCACCCCCTTCTTAAGAAACCCTCCGCCGACCCGTCCTGCCCGGCTAACTATCACCCAATCTCCATCACTCCTTTCCTGGGCAAACTCCTGGAAAAGCTGGCCATCTCCCAGTTTAATCTTCACACTGACTCTGTTGGTAGTCTCCATGACCACCAGTCTGGCTACAGAGCTGCCAGAAGCACAGAAACTGCTCTCCTGAGCATCCGTGAAGACCTTATCTCCAACCTCGATTCCAATACCCCATGTGTCCTCATCTTACTTGATCTCTCTTCTGCTTTTGACACGGTCAACTATGCCATCCTGCTCAACCGTCTTCATGATAACCTGGGTATCACCGATCAGGCCCTGGCTTGGCTGACATCTTTCCTCTCTCATCGTCCCTCCCAGGTCCAACTTGGGTCCTTCCTCTCCTCTATCTCTACCTGTGTTGTTGTCATGCAGGCTGTCACGTATACAGATTCCCTTCACTCCAGTGCCCACTCCAGTGCCCCCTCTGGTTCGCTACATTCCATTGCCCCTTCTGCACACTTACCCTTGCTTACCCAATCAGGGCGGCAGCAGCGTGGTGTCCGTTGGCAGCGCGCATGGAGGCAGACGGGCATTGATGGTCGCCCGAGATCCCTGCGTCCATTCCTCCATTGGCAGCTGCCTTGGCGTCTTGCTGCGGTTCGTCATGGACGCCGGCTCGCTTCAGTTCCGCATCACGTGACCCAGAAGGGTCGGCCAGTTGTTGTTGCCACGGAACACGTGACGCGGAAGTCCCAAGTGCACACTGGGGATGTGCATCACGTGACGCCAAAGCACTTGATCACCTGACTACTCGGCAACAGCTAAAAGCAGCGAGTACGCGCTTGTCCAGTGCTTCACAGCTGATCTATCCGGCACTGTTTGGCGTACTATTGACTTTCTTGATTCACTGCTTTTTTGGACTACAGATTGCTTCACGGATTCCTCCTGTCTCCTCCCTGGATTGTTTGCCTGCTTCCCGTCGCTCCTGTTTTTTTGACCTCTGGATTACTATAACTGGTATTCTCCTGCTACTCCCTCGGAATTTGTTGGTCTTTCTGGAACTTGACCTTGGAACTCATTTGGATTGTTTCCGGATTGTCCCGCTCCATTTCTACGCTTGAGTCTGCAACCACAGCTCACACAAGTACCCCAGTGTGTGGCCTATCTGCCAACAGAGCACTACCCAGCCTCTCTACCGCTTGCTGCCGCCATTCACACACTGAGGGTGCTCGGAATGCCTCTTACTCTACCTGTCCCAATACCGCTTTTGGTTGACATCCACTCTCCTTCCACCTAGGTAAGCACGTTAGTGGTTCAAAGCCCATCTTCTGGTCTTTGTTTGTTATTGACATTGTGGTAATCACCTGCTTGCCTTGCAGCGGTTGGGGGTTTCCGGCGTTCCTGGTACTCAGCACCTAATACCTGTGGCCTCAAGGATCGCACAGGGAGTTATTTGAGTATCTCTCCTCAGGGGTCTAACCTCTCTCTCTGGCTGTTCAACCAATACCTGACACTTCTTGCCTACTGCATTGCCGCTCTCTGCCCCGACTTTCAGTGCTATGCGGATGATACTCAGTTAATTTTCAGGCTCTCTTCTGCCGCTTCTTCTCCTTCCCTCATCTCTGACTGCTTGTCTGCTATACAGGAGTGGTGTGCCGGCAATGATCTCTACCTTAATGCCAGCAAGACCGAGATTCTCCTCATCGGCACACCTGCTCCCTCCTTTCCTGTCACTCTCTGGCCAGCCTCTCTTGGCCCTCTTCCTGCTCTCACCTGTGAGGCTAAAAATCTTGGAGTCATCTTCGACTCCACACTATCCTTCTGTCCTCACATAACTGACGTCTCTAAGAAGTCACACTACCAGCTGCACCTCCTCAGAGGTATTCTTTCCTTCCTCTCCTTCCCCCAGAAGCTCACTGTCTCCAGAGTTCTGGTTCAATCTAGGCTTGACTACTGCAACAGCTCTTTCTAAATCTGCCTGCTTCTAATCTCCGCCCTCTGCAACTTATCCAGAAAAGGACTACGAGACTTGTCCTTGGCCTCAAGCCCAGGGATCGTATCTCTCCAGGACTGAAATCTCTGCACTGGCTCCCAGTGGCTGTAAGAATTAAGTTCAAAACCCTCTGCATTGTCCACAATGCCTTCTGGGTCCTGGGGCCTCAATACCTTCAACTCTTTCCTCCTAAATATCTTCCTTCTCAAGCTCTTCACTCATCCGTCTCCAACTCCCTCATGGTCAGTCGCTTCTCCAAGCAATGAGTTGGTGGTAAATCTCTTTCTTCGGCTGGGGCCTCCCTCTGGAACAGACTCCCTGCGTCTTGAGGAGAACCATCTTCAGTTCCGTAAGCACCACAAAACCTTACTCTTTCTTCTGCTTTCTCTCCTCCTCTCCCCTGCTGAACTCCAGGCTGATACTGAAACTGCACTGGTCACCTGGCCACCCTCTGATCTCGGGCCCAGGTCCCCTCCCCTGCCAGTTGCACACCTGCACTGCCACCTTGGCAACCGCCACACTTGAGGACTTACAGGAGGTTATTATCTTATGAAATAATACTTGCATTCTCCTGTGTATTCCTGACAAGAAGTTGGGATAGGATCCTAAAAATTCTGCCATGTCTTTGTGGTTCTTCAGAGGTAGTCTAAGAGGGATCTACATCCCATGTACCTCCACAGGTAGTGGGATTTCCCGGGTGTTATTTTCAAATAGGGCTACTGTTTATCAATGTAATACAGTTGGGATGGCTTTTTCCAGTCAGTTTGCTGGACTTGATACGTTAGTTTGCGATCCCACGTCAGTAAAGATGTATCGGCTATGCCATCTGGCAGCTTATTCTGGGTTGTGAAGAGGAGGACCCTCACATTGTTTCCCACATTGAAACTTCTCAGTTTGGTCCTCTGATTATAAGGATTGCTTTGCAGTGCAGCCTGCAGATGTAATTTCACCAATGCTATGTTTTTTTTTCCACTTAAATTTTATTGGAACTATTTCAATTAACAACTGAAGCCGTGGACTTTAGAACGATAAGTGCAGTTACTACACTTCAAGTAAAGCCCACCCCCACACCCCGCTCAAGGTTAAACCAAATTCAGTTACTACACTTCAAGTAAAGACCCCCCCCCCACAAACCCCTGCTTAAAATTCAACCAGTTTTTGGAGTCACCGGGTTAACATAACAAGGGGCCAATGCATGGCACGATACAACATCTTAGGCTCGAACAGAAAAGTGAGGTAAAATAACAGATAACTGGAAGTACTCATTCAAAAAGAAAAAGGTTCTCTCATCAAAGTTCATAGTCTTAATGAATCACAGTTCTCGTAGAGAAGAACCACCGTCCAGTCTTGCAAGAAAGCTCTCATATTATCATGAGACAAGGCCGAGAGCTTCTCATATGAAGTGTGCCCGTGGCCAGCACGCATGGCGTAAGGAAGCAGCTCCGTTAAGCTCCTGTCGGTGATCCTACATTTGATCCTGTTGTAGCGGATAAATATACAGATTCCTGTACCTGAATGCAGTAACTGCAAGCGGAACCCTTTTCCCTTCACCTGGTGTGTTGCCCGGAAAAAATCGGACCCGGAGAACCGCCGCCGCGCCCGCTTCAAGAGGAGCCCCTGCGCCCCACAAAATGGCGCCGCCAGCTTAGACGCTCTCCCAGAGGCGTCGGATCGAGGGAACGCAGCCCCGCGCCGGAGCCGCACAGCGCCCGCAAAACACCGCACAGCCCGAGAATGGCCCCCGCCCAGCCCGGCTGCAGAGGACTGCGTTCGCAACGCAGCGGCCCACCATCCACGGCGGACCGCCCCCAGACTGCCAGGAACGAGGGCTGAGGGGAGCCCCACAGCCAAGGCGGTGCACAACGACCCGCTGCCCAAGCCCCGTGCGAGGCGCACCATCAAGCTTGCAGTGCGCAGGACTCCGAGTGCTGTACCAGATCGGAACACCGTTGGAGAGGCGGCGAGAGAACGGAGCAGACTTAGCAGGTACCTGACACCTCCACTGCCTTCGCATGATCGCCGGTCTAACTCCCACGCACCCGGCCAGATAGCCTGGGCCCTGCTCACGCCGCCCAGGCTGCGAGCATCAGCCCCGCTGCGGGGGGGCGGCTGCAGACAGCCACTACTGTCGCATAGGCCCAGGGCCCAACCCATCTGACGCCCCCCAAGCACCCGCCGCAATCGGAGAGGGGACCCCCCTCCACCACCACGCACTGAGAACCCCACCAAGCAGTGCCGGCCTGGACCTACAACTCCTAGGGCCCAGGACACGCTAAACAGTAAACACACAGGCCGCGGCTGACTGCCCCACTACGCACCATAAAGCGCAAGAAGCTCTTCTACACGCAGAGCCGCCCAACGGAATTGGACAGGACCACTCGGGGGCTGGGCGCTGGACCACCCTGAGACACTGGGCAGCACGGGGTGAGAAGTCGGGGGGGAGGAGTGGACTGCGCGAGGCGGGTCGCTCCCACCAAACCCCAGAAAGTGCCTTTGTCCCCCAGGCCCGAACCAGGCAACGCATAGCCAGGCCTGCCGACACGCCACAGAACAACATCGGATTCACAACCATACAGATATGCAACAACTATACGCACGCATAGGACCGAATAGGCAGTGCAACCGCTTATAGTCAGTGACCTAGAGATCCCCTACCTTAGAGAAAGCTGCCGCTGTCATTGCAACCAGCGCAAATAATTATCCCCGCAAAACGGAAACGGGCTGGAGGAACAGCCCGGAGTTAAGGGATGTCACCCCCCAAAAATAAGCCAAGAGTCGTAACAATGGACTCCTACACCACGGTTAGGCCCAAACAGCAACAGGAAGCGGGGGCTGCAGATGATCCTACGGCCAAAGAAGAAGATCCCACGAACATGCAATTACTGCAGGCTATAGCAGCACTCCGCACGTCCATTGAAACTAGAGTGGATGAAGTTAAATCGGATATACAGCTGATGAGACAGGACGCCCGCAATCTTACCGAAAGGGTGACCACGGCGGAGATAACACTGCAGGACAATGTTGACAGCACAAAAGAGCTTAAATCTAAGGTCCAGGACCTTGAACTGCAGGTAGCGCGGCTGGAGGCAAGGTCAGAAGATGCGGAGGGACGCGCCCGTCGCTGCAACATTCGAATTTTGGGGGTCCCAGAAGATATGGAGGGCAATGATCCAACTGAATTTATTGAGACAATGATATTGCAAGAAATTGGGGCAGGCAAACTGACCCAAGGTTTTTCAATAGAACGGGCCCACAGGTCATTGCAGAAAAGGCCCCCCCCTGGCTCACGCCCGCGCCCGATAATAGCGAAAGTTCACAATTTTCGGGACAGAGAAACAATATTGAGATACTCGAGAGAAGGCGGAGAAATTACGAAACAAGACGCCAAAATAGTCATCTACCCAGACTATACCCCAACGGTGCAGCGGGCAAGGAACTCATTTGTGCCGGTGAAAGCAAGGCTGCGCAAGCTGAACCTCAAGTACATGCTGATCTATCCATCGCGCCTTAAAGTACTATATAAGGGGAAAGCAATCTTCCTAGAGACTCCAGCAGCGGCAAACATGTGGCTCGAGGACAACAACCTGGCGGATGATAAGGATGGAAAGGAGAAAGAGGTCACAGGTCACTGAATACCCCGAGCAATAAGGAAAGGAGCAAGGATTACATATCTAATGAATGGACCATCGGACTACATTGAGATCTACAATATCACGAAAAGCTACAACTGGCAGGAGCGCACTGACCCACAAGTGCGACGACGAAGCTGAAACACCCCTCCGGCACATGTGTAGGCCGACTGCCTACACACTACCCGCACCGGGAGGCCTGGAAAGGCCCGGAAGGCTCGGGTGCCCCTGAGCGTTGCAGGTTTGAGGCAACTGCTGGGGGCAGTATAAAGTTGAAAGGTTTGTTAATTTCATTCACCAGAATGAAAGTTGTTACTGTTAATAAGTCTCCAGGCGACACTAATGGGGGAGGAACTAGGGAACAGAAGATGGAGGGGGTCTGGGCCCTGGTCAAAATATCGACCAACCACAAGACAGTTGGCACAGGCCCGTGGGCGAGTTGGGAGGTGAAGCAGGTGAACAATGAAACCCATATTGCACCATTATGGCCACGACCACAATCAAAATAATGACATGGAATGTGAGGGGCCTGAGCACATACCTCAGCAGGAACAGAATTAAAACCTACCTATATAGAAAAGGGGTGATGATAGCATTGCTACAGGAGACCCACTGTACAGTAGACTCTATGAACAAACTCCAAATGCATTGGGGAGGGCAGGGATTCGGCACCACCTACTCTAAGTACGCAAGGGGAGTCTACACCTGGGTCCACCCACAGCTCCCGCTCCGGGTGGCCAAATCCGAGATAGACCCGGAAGGCAGATTTGTAATAATATGGGGATTCATCGAGCAGGAAGCAGTATGCATTATGAATACTTATTTCCCTAATACCAACACACCGACATACCTGAACTCACTGTACCCCAAGGTGGCACAATGCAGAAATGACCTCTTCATATGGGGAGGAGATTTTAATTGTGTGCATGACCCGGTGCTGGACAGGTCCATACCCCAACGGAAAGGCCCATCAGCGGCTACAACAGCTCTGTCTGCTATGCTGGATAGGCTAGACATGGCGGATATATGGCGCGAGAAACACCCAGAGACCCGAGGATACTCTTATTACTCGTCCCCACATAATCTACATACGAGATTGGATTATATCCTCATAGGTAAGGAACACATGTCCCGGGTGGAGGGGGCACAATACTTGGGAAGGACTATCTCTGATCACTCCCCGCTCCTAGTGTCATGGAGTCACAGGGGACCCAGACCCCCGATTCCCATGTGGAAAATGCCAACGGGAGCCCTGACGGACCCAGCCTTCAAGGAGGAATTACGGGACTCAATTGATGCCTACCTAGAGGTTAACATGGGCAGCGTAGAACACATGAGCACAGTGTGGGAGGCTCTGAAAGTAGTGACCAGGGGCGAAATCATTGCAAAGGCCGGGGGTATCAGGAAACAGCTCAAGGGCGAACTGGACCAAGTGGAACAGGAGATTAGAGAGCTGGAGGCTACCCCAGCGAGCACCCAACAGGGGGAGGCGGAACTTATGAAGTTGAGGGAGAGGAACATAAATGCTTGGAACAGACTAGAAAAGTTTGATTATACTGCTAAAACAAATAGAACGCACACGGAAGCGGACAAGCCGGGCAGGCTACTGGCCTGGCTCTGCCGGAAGGAGCACCCCAGACACACCACCACTTCACTACGAGATGAAGAGGGGAACATGCACTATACACAGCAGGGCATAAACGATACATTCACGCGCTATTATGCACAGCTATACTCTCATGAGGTATTAGTCCCCCAGGAACAGCTGACAGAAACACTGGAGGAGATAGGACTCCCTAGGTTGTCCCCTGAACAAACTGACACCCTGGAAGCAGAAATCACACTAGAGGATATCACAGAAGCCATCAGATCCTTGGCCACATGTAAGGCGCCTGGAACTGACGGGCTACCCACAGAATTTTATAAGACATACGAGTCCTCCTTGACCCCCCTGCTACATGCAGTCTACCAAGAGGCATACGAAGAAGGAATACTACCCGAAAGCATGAGGGAAACACTACTGGTTCCGATCCTTAAACCCAACAAACCGGCCGACCAGTGTGACTCGTATCGCCCACTCGCGATGCTTAACTACGATGCTAAAATATTAACAACGATTTTGGCAAAGCGACTGTCCAGAATAATAGGAGACATAGTACATACTGATCAGTGCGGCTTTATACCAGGGCGCAACACATCCATGAATTTACGCAGGCTACAACACATTATAGCACAAACAAATAACACAGGGGACTCGTATGCGCTGCTGTCACTAGACGCAGTCAAAGCGTTTGACTCCATCTATTGGGAGTGGCTGTCCGCGGTGCTCAGGGGGTTTGGCTTTGGTCCTGGGTTCATTAGATGGATTAACATCCTGTACGCCAGGCCCAGAGCAAGGGTGAAAACTGGTAAGCATGTGTCGGAGGCCTGGAACATATATAGAGGGACCAGACAGGGATGTCCACTATCCCCAATGCTTTACATTTTAGGACTGGAACCTATAGCCACATTCTTTAGAAAACAGTTCTTTGACGCAGGTATTAGTCTGGGAGGAGTGGACCACGTTATTTCGCTCTATGCTGATGACGTCCTTATATATGTCAGGGACCCACACCTCAACGTGCCAACCATGTTAGAAGTATTGGACAACTATTCCAAGGTCTCAGGGATACGCTTTAGCAAGCTGAAGTCCTGCCTATTCCCCCTAGCGGCACTAAAAGATGTGGGAGTAGAGGCGCTCCCCGAAGTGGACATCAAGTGGCAGACCACATCATTCCGATACCTCGGATTACACATAATGCATACCCCTGAGCTAATGCACGAGCACAACACAAAGGCAGCGCTTCCAGCTTTGCGCAGATCAATGAACTTCTGGGCGAAACTCCCCCTGTCAATGATGGGCAGGGCGTCGATAATTAAAATGATAGTCCTCCCGCGATTCCTCTATGGGTTCCAAAATGTACACTATTACATCCACAAACCCTTCTTCCGACTACTCGAGACCATAGTGCGAGAGTTCTTATGGGGAAAGGGCAGACACAGAATAGCGCTATCATTGCTAACCCTCCCATATGGACAGGGCGGAATTCAACTCCCAGGACTGGAGAGATACTACCTAGCGGCACAGCTTAGTTTTGCGGCCAAATGGCTGGACGATGAGCCCACATCGGAAACGCCGTTGCTGCAAGCCATGATACCTAGGTTTCACATGAGGGAGCTGATCTGGGCACCGTCTAAGTTACTGGGAACCATACCCTTTCTGGCTGACCTTGGAAGAAAAATCTGGCGCAGAGCAAAAACGCTATCCCACTCGCGAAACCCCTATGCCCCAGAGGTACCACTGCTTACAGACCTATGCATAACCACCTCAGACCTGAAACAAACCAGGCTATGGGAAAGGGAGGGCATTTACACCTGGGGAGACCTGTATGGTGAGGGCTCCTTTAAAGAGTTCACCTCATTACGGGAGAATGTAGGCATCCACACCGGCCAATTCCTATGGTACCAGAGGATTCGCACTATAGCTAGACGTAAATGGGAAACATGGCCAGAAGAACCAGAAACAGACCCTTTCCTAACACTGATGTATAACCTAGGAGAGGGCTGCAGACCCATATCCCAGATATATAGCCACCTGAACGACATACCCAACCCGAGAAGTATGGAACTGAAAAACAAATGGGAGGTGGACACAGACGGAGAAATGACAGATGAGGAGTGGAGCAGAGCCCTTATGTTCCCCAAAGAGGTTTCTAGGAACCATAGGTTCAGACAGATCCAGCTAAATATACTATACAGAACTTACCTGACCCCATGCCGAATAGCTAATTTCAATCAGCAAACACAACTAACCTGCATCTGGTGCAGGGGGGAAAGAGCGGACCTGATCCATATGCTATGGGAATGCCCCAAAACTGGGTCTCTGTGGGGTAAGGTGAGACAGACATGTGAGAAAGCAGGTTTGAACAAATACAAATGGACGCCAGAGGAGTGCCTCCTAGGAACCTACCCCAGATCTGCCAAGCTTAAGCATGCGATAAAACTCATGGACATAGCATGCATACTGGCCAAAAGAACTATCGCAATGGCCTGGAAGAAACCTGCGGGCCCTCAATATAGACTATGGCAAAAAGAGACTGAGCAATGGGTTCTAGCTGAGACCAAGGCATGGGAGGACTGTGTGGCTGGGTCCACAGATGACTCCAGCATGACACTTGAGGCATGGAAGGAGCTCACTAGAAATATGTTCCACCCTTCGGATGATATGCCCCCCTGAACTAAGCCCACTTTCGGCTACTACAAGAACTAGATGAGATGGAGGATTGATGGTCGAGATAATTACATGGGAACCGCTCCCCACTGAAGTTACCGAGCAGACCCCCCCCCACACCCACCTCCCCTTGAGACTGGCGACACCACAGGAAGAGAGCTAAATTAGGAGACAGTTATTGTTGTTTGAACAATGTTAATGTTATGTTAAACACATTGCTATCGCAAGAATTGTAAGGCAAATGATTAATGTGTATGAAAACTAACGAAAATGCCAATAAACAAATTTAAAAATAAAAATGAAGTGTGCCCACTAGCCTCTCTGTGAAAGTGGAATTTAGAAGTGTGCCCAATAGCCTCTCTGTGAATTTAGAAGTGTGCCCAATAGCCTCTCTGTGAAAGTTGCATTCAGAAGTGTGCCCAATAGCCTCTCTGTGAATTTAGAAGTGTTCCCAATAGCCTCTCTGTGAAAGTTGCATTCAGAGGTGTGCCCAATAGCCTCTCTGTGAATTAGAAGTGTTCCCAATAGTCACTCTGTGAAAGTCGAATTAAGAAGTGTGCCCAATAGCCTCTCTGTGAATTTAGAAGTGTTCCCAATAGCCTCTCTGTGAATTTAGAAGTGTTCTCAATAGTCACTCTGTGAATTTAGAAGTGTTCCCAATAGCCTCTCTATGGAAAGCCTAATTTAGAAGTGTGCCCTATAGACACGTTGTGAAAAGTTGAATCTAGAAGTACAATTAGAAGTTGTATCTAGAAATGTGCCTAATAGCCTCTCTGTGAAAGTTGCATTTAGAAGTGTGCCCAATAGCCTCTCTGTGAAAGTTGCATTTAGAAGTGTGCCCAATAGCCTCTCTGTGAAAGTTGCATTTAGAAGTGTGCCCAATAGCCTCTCTGTGAATTTAGAAGTGTTCCCAATAGCCTCTCTGTGAAAGTTGCATTTAGAAGTGGGCCCAATAGCCTCTCTGTGAATTAGCCTCTCTGTGAAAGTTGCATTTAGAAGTGGGCCCAATAGCCTCTCTGTGAATTTAGAAGTGTTCCCAATAGCCTCTCTGTGAAAGTTGCATTTAGAAGTGGGCCCAATAGCCTCTCTGTGAATTAGCCTCTCTGTGAAAGTTGCATTTAGAAGTGGGCCCAATAGCCTCTCTGTGAATTTAGAATTGCGCCCAATAGCCTCGCTGTGAATCTAGAAGTACTCCCAATAGCCTCTCTGTGAATTTAGAAGTGTGCCCAATCGCCACTCTGTGAAAGTTGCATTTAGAAGTGTCCCCAATAGCCTCTCTGTGAATTTAGAAGTGTTCCCAATAGCCTCCCTGTGAAAAGCCTAATTTGAAGTGTGCCCAATAGACACGTTGTGAAAAGTTGAATCTAGAAGTACATTTAGAAGTTGTATTTAGAAATGTGCCTAATAGCCTCTCTGTGAAAGTCGCATTTAGAAGTGTGCCTAATAGCCTCTCTGTGAATTTAGAATTGTTCCCAATAGCCTCTATGAATTTAGAAACGTTCCCAATAGCCTCTCTGTGAATTTAGAAGTGCGCCCAATAGCCTCTCTGTGAAATTAGAAGTGTTCCCAATAGCCTCTCTGTGAAAGTTGCATTTAGAAGTGGGCCGAATAGCCTCTCTGTGAATTAGCCTCTCTGTGAAAGTTGCATTTAGAAGTGGGCCCAATAGCCTCTCTGTGAATTTAGAAGTGCGCCCAATAGCCTCGCAGTGAATCTAGAAGTATGCCCAATAGCCTCTCTGTGAATTTAGAAGTACGCCCAATAGCCTCTCTGTGAATTTAGAAGTGTGCCCAATAGTCACTCTGAGAATTTAGAAGTGTTCCCAATAGCCTCTCTGTGAAAGTTGCATCTCTCTGGGCAAAGCTGAGTTAGATACATGCCTAATACCCCCCTATACAAATTGGAATTTAGTGAATTAGTTTAGTTCAATTTAGAAGTGTGCACGACACCATTGAGGCTAAGAAGCGTGCCTAATATCCTAATTAATCCTTTTTAGTATGCCTAATAATATATCTGTGTCATCTAGAATCTAGAACTGTGCCTAATAATCTAATATCCCCTCTATACAAAGCTGAACCTAAAGTTAGACCTAATATCATCTCTGTGTACAGTTGATCCTAGAAGTGTACCCAATAGTACCTAATAGCCTAATATCTCTGTGCAATTGAACTTGGCAGTGTGCCTGAACTTAGAACTACATTTAGAAAGCCCTCCTAAATCCACCTAAAAACCAGTACCAAGCATGAGTGCACCCACAATCCCACAGTTTGTCCGAAACGACCGTTGTGGACCGCCGCCACTCCCTGATCTGCCTTCCCTCCCGCCGCCCACTTCCCAAATCACCCCGGCCTCCTTCGCACTCCCTGCAATTCCTCTCTGCTAACACCAAGCCAGAGGGGCACGATGGCGAGCGATCCACCCTAAGACCACACCCCCCCAGAACCCCACCACCGACCAGCCAAAGTAAACCATGCCTGCTCCCCTCACTATCATACCTGGCACACCCTAGCCTGCAAGCTTCCACCCGCCGCCTTGCCCTCAAACCCCCGCCACCTTCCCCCCCGACCGCACCCTTTCCCCTCCCTAAAAACTGCACGCCTAGCCCTAGCAAGAACCGAAGCCGCATCCCTCTCCCCCTCTAAACCCCCTACCCTCTCTCACACTCCAATTGCAACAAAGAAACTAAAGAGGAAACGTACCTGGTCCCACACAATCTCTCAGCACTCTTCGCCTCCCCTTTCTCGACCTACCACCTCATTCCCCCACTCACCTCCTTCCCCCGTGGCTTCACCCTTCCTGAAACCCCTCTCCCTCGATTTCTCATTAACTACAACTGAAACTCCTAACCGCCCACTCCCCGCCTTTGAATTCCCCGAGCCAGACCGGATCATCCTAACACACGCAGCCACTCAATCCTGCCTGAAGCCTACCAATACTTCTGCTTGCCCACTATTCCCATCAATCATCACCAACCCTCCCCCTCTCCCTCTCCAGCCTCCACTCTCTCCGCCATCCCCGTCCGCTCCAGCTCAGAGACCAAACTCGCCCGCCGATGTGAACTGCATCCTATTGAATGCCCGATCCGTAGCAAAAAACAGACATTGCATCTTTGACCTCCTCACCTCTGACAAACCAGATCTGATCTTCATCACCGAAACGATTTTGCCCCAATCGCTAATGAAGCCTTCCCCCCTGACTACTCCCTCATCCCACTGAACCGTCCCTCCAGAGGAGGGGGAGTAGCATTCGTCTTCAAGTCTCTCTTCCACGCCTCAATCATCGACAACCAACCTTCCATTCCCTCCTGCGAATCTCTTCTCGTTAAACTATCCCTCTCCGCCTCGCACTCACACAGTTTCCTAATAATCTACAGGCCCCCTGGCTACGATAGGCAATTTGCAAACAACCTCTGCGACTCCATTGCCACCCTTCAACTAAACCATCCCAACCTCTCCCTTCTTGGAGACTTCAACACATGGCTCGACATCCCCACCAACCCTATGACACACTCTCTGGTTGACGGTTTAGAAGCAATTAACCTCCAACCCCACATAAATGGCCCGACTCACTATAAAGGACACACTCTTGATGCCATATTTGGCTCCAACACCCGGATCCATCTCAGCCCCCCACCCCTATTATCTGGTCCGATCACTTCCTCCTCTCGTTCGCCATACACTCACCCGACCCCCTCCCCGTACTCGAATCTGAACCTCCGAATCTACGCAAGTGCTGGAAAAAACTAATTATCGTCCCTGACCTAGACGACGCGCTCATCCAGTCTCCACCGCCTACTTGCCAACTCAGTAAACATCTAACCCCTGATGCCTTTGACTCATGGCTCAACGCATCTCTGTTGCGGCTCACACCCCCTTGCAAACCATCAACCCGCCGTGGCCTCTTCCCCAAATGGTTCACCACCGAGTTGAAGACCACTAAACAACTATGTAAATACCTAGAACGTAAATGGCAGAAAGACAAAACCCAGGAGAGCAGGGCCACCTTGGCCCGACACCTCTATCAGTACAAAGCCGAAATCCGGAAAGCAAAAAAAGCCCACTACAACTCCCGAATTCTAAACTGCAAAAACCAGAGCAAAGAACTCCACAAAATCATCTCTGAATTCACCAAACCGGCTTGCACCACAACCGTCCCAACCCCCTCGCAATCACTGTCCGACTCACTCTCCCTCCACTTTTACACCACAGCTCTCGAAAGAACAAATACTCTAACCACCAAACTGACGTTCTTGCATCCACCAGGAAATACTCCCCCCATACCGACCTGCCCACCAGCTGCAACCAATATGCAACCAACGTTGGAATCCTTTAGTCCAATATCACCAGAGCAATTTCTCAAACTTCTCTCTGCACGCAAACCATCTAGCTCTCCGCTAGACCCTTGCCCAGCAACAACCCTCAAAGAAATGTTTGCCTCCACCTGCGCAGAAGAACACGCAAGATCCATCATAAATGCCTCTCTTTCCTCAGGTATCTTTCCTGATGCCTTCAAAACAGTCCATGCCAAACCTCTGATTAAAAAAACCTTCCCTCGACCCTCTCGAGCCCAAAAACTACCTATCCGTCCTCCTGTTCAATCTCTACTTGATCACCCTCCCACCAATAATCCGTTCCCACAACATCCTGTGTTACAATTATGTCGACGACACTCAACTAATTCTAAAACTCCTGAACTCAAATCCCAACTCCCAACCTGACCTGGCCTCCTGCCTCCTTGACATAGATCTCTGGATGACCCAAAGCCACCTCTTACTAAAGCCCTCCAAAACGGAAATCATGGTTTGTGGCAACTCCATGCTGGGGGATTCAGCTGCTCTACTCTCGCCCCTACTTCCCAGGCTTTAATCTGCAGTGAAAAATCTTGGATGCACCCTCGACTCTGACCTAACTCTCTCACGCCAAGTCAACAACGTCTCAAAGTCCTGCCACTACCACCTTAAAACCCTTAGGCGCATCTTTCCATATCTCTCCTTTCCCAACAGACTCTCCGCGGTCCAAGCAATCGTTATATCAAGACTAGAGTACGCAAACCCCCTATACCTTGGTATCCACGCCTACCAACTGAATAAACTCCAAAGGGCACAAAATGCAGCAGCCAAAATGCTACTTGCGCTCGGCCCAAGAGACCACAGCTCCCCAGCCCTTAAGACGCTGCACTGGCTTCCTGTAGCGTGAAGGGTGACTTTCAAAACCTTTCAAAACCTTATGCATCTCCCATCGAGCACTGAATAAAACCGGACCTCAATATCTTCAAGACAGGCTAAAGCCCTATCACCCCCCACGCACCCTAAAATCAAGCTCAGACGGCCTCCTGGTCATACCTAAGACAAACACAGTCAGATTAGGCGGATCATCATTCTCATACTAACCCAAACAGACTAACAGCATCTCAATGACACCAACCCAACAAACTACCTGATGTGAGAAATTGACAGCTTGTATACCCTAACATAAACTAAAAGGACAATCAGAAGTATCCGAATAAAATAGATGAAAACAATGAAGTGGTTCATAAGAATACATCATACGGAAACAGTAAAGAGACTTAAACTCCTGAAATAGACATAATGCACGAGGAGCGAACGAAATGAATGACGTGAACGAAATAATTTGATCAGATGAAGCGTGTGGACCAGATGAATGCACTGAGTGAAAGAATGCACGAGTGGAAGAACAGATGGCTATATAATTTAAATGAGTATACAAATCGAATAAATATCTAAATTGGATGAGTGTATAGAATGGATGATCAGGTCGAGGGGTTGGGTGTGTAGAGAGCACCTGAGTGCATGGAGCGCCTGAGTGCATGGAGCGCCTGAGTGCATGGAGCGCATGGTTGTACGGAGAGGATGGGTGTACGGAGCGGATGGGTGTACGGAGCAGATGGGTGCAGAGAGCAGACGAATAGATAGAACAAAATTACTGCATATTAGCGAATTACTTTATAAGGCTGATGGGTGCATATTGCTGTTGAATGCATGGGGAGTGGATGTGTGCGGGGGCGGATGAGCGCGGTGGGCGGATGAGCGTGGGGGACAGATGAGTGCGGAGGGCGGATGAGTGCGGTGGGCGGATGCGCATGGAGAGCAGGTGAGTTCGGGGAATGGGTGAATGCGGGGAGCGTGCGACTGCGTAGGATGGATAAATGCATAGAGCAGATGAAGGTATGGTGCAGACGAGGGGATAAAGCAGACAAATGCCTAGAGCGGAGGAATTGCATTCACCGGATGAGTGCGCAGAACGGATAATCAGGTAGAACGGATGAGTGCGGAATGCATGCAGAGCTGATGAGTACGTAGAACGGGTGAGTGCAGGGAACTAATTGATGAGCGAAGCAGGATGGTTGAACTGAACAGAAGAACGTATAGAATGGAGGGCTGCACAGAACAGACTAGTGTGTAGGGCCACAAGTACATAGAGCAGACAAGTACATATGAGCAAAAAGAGTGCATATGAAGAAAAAAAAAAGAAATACTAAAATAAAATAAAGGTTTGTAAAAAGAGGTGCGTACAAGGGATGAATGCGTAGAAGGGGATGAGTGCGTAAAAGGGATGAATGGCACTGGTATTCACTTAAAGAGTTACCCCCCCAGAAAGCCGGGACTCCAATCGGTTGATAACATTGAACTACACCTTTCAAGAACAAAGCACCCCACCACCCTCCTCCCCCTTTCCGAGCGCCTGGACTGCTTGCGACATTACACCTGCCGCCTCGCCAGGCCACCAGGATTTACCTCCACCAGGGCAAAAACAGCAACAAATGCCTTCAACATTTTGAGCCCCCTCAACCCCACAAATCAAACACAATACTTCAAAATTAAACCATTTCCCTCCCCCCTGGAAGCCACACATAACCTGGGGGCCGTTAAAAACCCCCAACCGAATCAACCCTCTCTTCAATCTGAAGGAAAACCATTGAATGCCGGGGCCCCTCAGGACCCCGAAAGACCGGGAGAAGGGGGGGCCATTTTCCTGAACTTCCTATGGCCCCAAACCCGGCGCCTTTCTGCAAATTGCTTGGTGTTTGGTGGCTCCGTCGAGACACTCTCTCCGCTTGGTTGTCTGTCTCTTGTAGCTTGATCGCCCATCAGTTCTTGGGCTGCCTTTTGTATGTCAGACTCAGAGACTAGCAAGTACTTGTACCCTTCCACTCGAACGAGAGAGAGAATGGGTGGCCCCATCTGTATCGCACACCTCTGGATTGAAGCCACCTCATTAGAGGGATGCATAGATGCCTGCGTGACAGAGTAAGGGCTGACAGGTCTTGGTAGATAGACACTTTAGGCCCCCTCCTCCGAGCGAGTTCCAGAATTTTTGCTTTCTCCGAATAGTAGTGAAACTTCACTAGAATCGCCTGAGGGCCTCTCGCTGGGGCCCCTGTTCGATGGGCCCTGTCGATAGTAGGCTCATTGGTATTCCCTTCATCGAAAAGCTTGCTCACCACCGCCCTCACTATTTTGACAATATCGGCCGGCTACTCTCCCTCGATCTCGCACACCCAGGAAACGCAGGTTACACCGTCTCTCTCTGTTCTCCAAATCATCCAACTTAAGGGCGATCTTCTCCTCTTTTCTCTCCAGCTCTGTCAAGCGGGCATCGAACTTCGACTCAAGGATATCAATCGAGGATTGATTGGCCTCCAGTGCTTGGACGCGATCATCTACCGAGTCCACCTTCTTATCTAAGGTGTCCAGTTTCTTACTGATATCAGCGCGGAAGCCTCGAATCTCCTCCAACAGCGCCATCATTGTTCTGCTCATTGTTTGGGCCTCCATCTCCCCTGAATGTCTAATGTTAGTGGCTGTGGAGCTCTCTTGAGTCATCCCTGGGGTGTGGCGAAACCTCTGAAGGGCTTTTGACAAGTCCATTGAGAGTGGGGTAAGGGGCGCAGCCGTAGGGATCCACGCAGCTTCCAGCAAAATTCCACGGAAGGAGGCAACAAAGTCCACAAGGCCCATCAGGACCTCTGAATTGAGGACGTCCCACGTTGTCCTGCGCCCCAGGGGGTGCCTAAACTAGATGGTGCTTCCCCTCCACCTCAAGACTCGGCACAATGCCACCAGGACTGCAGCACAGGGAACAGGAGAGGCGGCTACACCTGTAGGGGAACGTCTGGAATCAACCAGGAGCGTGCAGATTAAAGCCTGGGAAGTAGGTCCGAGAGTAGAGCAGCTGAATCCCCCAGCATGGAGGCCTCCCAAACGCCGACCCAACAGAATAAAGCACAAACTTGGGCAAAAAAGTCCAATCGCCAGAGGTAGGGGGAACAGGTCCACTCGAGATTGGTAGGCAGGGCCACGGGGGTCCCAGGGAGAGCCTGTAATGTGAAGGACAGCTCTCACCTAGTACTGAGACCACTCAGCGGCCCCTCGGCGGCTACAGATATGGCGCCCTCCTCTTCAGGACAGGTGGGAACATCCCATGCAGCGGGCCGACTGCAGCCGGGGCCGTTGGGGAGCACCGCTGTCCCGCGCCACACCAAGGGCTATCGGGGGGGTCAATCGCTCCCGCTGCCCCACGGGGCTCCCTGCACCAAGGAACTTCACAGTCCCCCGAGTCGTGAGACAGGCTCGAGGGTCAGATCGGAGGAAGCAGCAGGCCGATTCCCCCGTCGGGCAGACAGCGCCTCCCCCCGCAAGCTACAATCGGGGGCAACAGATCACTCGGGGTCCGCCGCCTTCAGCCCGCCGCAGCACATCCAAAGTCGGAGGATCAAAGGGGGCCCCTCCATACAGGCCCCGCCACGCCGAACATCAGCAGCATAGGGTTGTCGCAGACACCGGTGCTACGGGCATTGGACACGGCGTGAAGGGTTGCGGGCTCCGAACAGGGCTCAGCCGGCACTCCGAGAGACCGGGATTTCCCTCCGCCGCTGCTACACAGTCACAATTAGCTCCATGGGGAGGCAAAATCACGCTCCAGGGGTCTTTTGGGGGGGCTCCGACCCTAAATTCGGCCCCGGTGGAGGAGATCAGTTTAAAGAAGCCTGAACATCACGGCGCCCCCTGGTGGCTCCTCACTAATGCTATGTTATATAATCTTGCAGAGAACACGTACACCCAGGGCCATCTTGGCGCTATAGAAACTGAGAAGGACAGAAATACCAAGAGAGAAGAACAAACCTTTGAAAAAGAAGGGTTTTCAAGGATTTTCTAAACTGAAGATAGTTTTCAGTAGCCCACAGTGACAGAGGGAGAGAGTTCCCCAAATTAACCACGGCAACTGAAAAGACCCAACATCCTACTCAGGACAGTCTAAAGTGAGGCACTTGAATAAAACTTGCCTCCTGAGATCAGAGTGAGCACTTGGGGATATAGGGGCAGAATTTAGATTGTAAATATTCTGCTGCAGTCACATAAAAAAAGCGATGAACATGACACAATGACTTAAAATGAATCCGCTTACCTATGGGCAGCCAGTGCAGTTGACTAAGTACAGGGGAAATGAGTACTCTAACAGGAGTTTTCATAACTACTCATGCTGCCGAATTCTGGAGGACTGGCAAACGGCGGTTTACATGAGCAGATTGGGCTAGAAATAGAGAGTTACGGTAATCAACTGTTCTCATCTCAAGAGAGGCAGTGACAGGGGCATGAAGCTATGCAGGCAGAAAATACCTAACTTTCCACAAGATTTTTTGTTTGAAATGTCCAGCTTGACAGATCGAAGAGACCTGGGCTTAAGTCGAAAGAGAGGAGATGAACTGCACCCCTAAATTCTTCACCAACAAAACCGGAGAAGGAAAGGGACCAAGAGCAGAGGGCTAGAAGGATGGAGTCCAGAGAGATGAAGCAAGGGGGGCGACCACCAGTACCCCCGTCTTGTCCCAATACAACTTGAGCCACTTTATCGCTCATCCAAAAACCCTCCTCCTCCAGGCAACTTCTCAGTTGTGATAAAGTGTCAGGTTGAGACAGATGAAGCCGTCCAACAATCTGTGTATCATCAGCGTAGGAATAGCACTAGAGGCCATGGGAGTGGATGAGCTCAACTAGAGGTTGAACATCCATCTATATATATATATATATATATATATATATATATATATATATATATATATAATGCTTAGGTATGGTTCAAAGACAAATCATAGAGGCCTGTGTAACTGATGCATTAAACTTAGATACAGTTCTTATACCGCGCATACCTCTCATTCCATCTGATACAAATATGCCTTTCAAATTCAACAGAAGACGGAATAGGATGAAATGTCTGAGTTAAAATTACCGACCCCACCAAAAGACCTAAAACACACACCACGAAAAGTTCTAACTACCAAAAGTTTGAATTTTTTGTGGTTTGTGTTTAGGTGTTTCGGTGGTGTCAGAATGGGGCTGTGGGGTGTCCCCCGCAACACTCAGCTCACTACAGTGAGCAGTGGTTGCAGGGGACACCCACCCAGCCCCCATCAGAACAAAAAAAATGTTTAAAAAGCCAGGGGTTGCAGGGTTGTCCCCCGCAACACCCCCCCCACTATACTGTATAGTATAGTGAGCAGGGAATTGCGTGGGACACCCCTGCAGCTTACACTAGCCCAAAAGAAATCATGAAAAAAAATAATTACTAAACTAAATAAAACCAGGGGCTGCAGGGGTGTTCCCTGCAACTCCCCGCTCACTATACTCTATAGTATATACACCCCCCCAGCTCACCCTAGCCAGACCAAAAAAGCCAGGGGCTGCGGGGGTGTCCTATAGTACTCTATAGTATAATACTCTATAGTATAGTAGTATAGTGAGCGGGAGGTTGCGGGGGACACCCCCGCAGCTCACCCGAGCAAAAGTAAAATATTTTTTTTTAAAAGGATCCTGCGGTGCCAGTTCCCGTTCACGGAAGTGAAAGGGAACCGGCGCTGCAGGGACACAGTGCGTCTAAAGGAAAGGTAAGTGAGGGGTGGGGGTGTGTTGGAGGTGTGAGTGAGGAAATCTGCGTGATTTGTAATGGAAATGTTTGCATGGGAAATGTACCATCATTTTGTAATGCGTAAATTTCCCATGCAAACATTTCCGTCGCAGGAAAATCAGCTGCGGATAAATCACGTAGATCCATAGAAGACACCTTCTTATACGTTTAGCCTTTTCAATGACCATGAATAAGTCCCAATGGCAGACTTTTGGCAGAATCTGCCTGTACTTTTCCGAAACCTATATTCAGTCCTGGGCAATTATATGTTGCTCTCTCAAGATTTCGATCATTTCGGCTCATTAAGTGTTGAATCCAAGAATAACGAGATTGTTCATTGGGTTTACAGTGAAATATATGAATGAACAAATAAATAAAAGTGCAATTATATTTAAGATATGCTAGAACGGCATATGTTATGCCGGGAACAGCTAGTAAACAATTAATATAATAGGGGGCAAAGCGGAGCCCTGGGGGACCCCACATGATAAAGAAATGGGTTTTAAGCAAAAAGAGGAAAGAGAGGCTGAACCCGATCTGTCAGGAACTAACTGAACCAGGATAAAACCTGTCCAGATAGACCAGCCCTGGCAAGTCAGCCAAGCAGGATGGAGAGGCCAACGGTGTCAAATGCTGCTGACAGATCTAATAATATCAGAGCCCCCACTCCACCCTGATCGGAGAGCCGGGCAAGATTGTCCACAACAGATACCAACACACTCTCTGTGCCGCTGCCGGGGCAAAATCCAGATTGAAAGGGGTCAAAGAAAGCAGAGCTTTCAAGAAAAGAACAGATCCGAGGAGATACTATGGATTGCAGGAGCTTCATAAGGAAGGCTATGAGCAATAATGGATGAAAATTAGCCAGAGTAGCTGTATCCAGTGAGGGCTCCTTTAAAGGGGAATTACTAAAGCATGCTTTAGCTTTGGAGTGATAGTCCCAGATGAGAAAGAAGGGTTTATAGCTTGGCTATCGAGGAGGCACTGTCAGGCATGATGTCATTCAAGATAGATAAAGGAATGGAGTCCAGCAGTGAGGCAGATTTAATTTTCCTTGTCTCCCGTATTATATACTTCGATGAAAAGGAGGGGAAATGTGACCATGGGTAGGCTGATATTGTCACAGAAGTACCTGAAATATACCTCCCAGACTGTAAGCCCGATACTGCAATTTTATCATGAATATCCACAATTCTTGGGGAAAATAATCCTGAACGAGAATCACATAAAGATTGAGAAGGGGTGACCACTGTATGAGAGGGTGATCCAGATGAAAGGGAACGAACAAGACCAAACCGCTCCTTAGACTGATTGAGGGCTGTTTCCACTGTATCAGTTTATTAAGCACATTTGGCCAGTCAAATAGCATTGTGGTGTATCATAGTAGCTTGACACAACAAAGGTTTATCCTGCTGAGAATACATTCTCTGCCACTGTTGCTAAGCCTGCCAGCATTTGAATCAAAGCAATGTAAGGTCCTCACTAAACCAAGGCTCATATGGACAGCTCTGTTGTTTACAGCTTCTCAATGGGGCAAGATGGTTGGTAATGAAAGTCTGAGCAAGAATCGACTCGTCTATTGGTAGAGATGAGACACAAGAGGCATTGACTGGGCAGCGATAGCCACAACAGGAATTGACTGCCACCCATGCTTCCTCACATTAGGCATCCCAGGGGTAACATAACAGGATTTTATCCTGATTGCAAAGGGAATAATAAAATTACCTGTCCAAACTGTAGTAGCAGACTCAGAAGAAAAAAACACACAAAGTGTGTTGCCCAACTGATGAGTGGGCTCGCATACCAATTGTTTTAATCCTAAATCGGCCATTGGCAACGCAAAGTCAATAAGAGATTGATCGTTAGTACTGTTAATTTTAAAATTAAAATCCCAACTATCAAAAAGTTAGAGAATTGAGATTGGTGGTCAGCAGCTAATTCTAAAAAAAATCAATAAAGGATGAGTCATATCATGGGGATGATAAATAACTAAAATATAGAGGCTGTAATTGCCAACTTGACGAATAATGCTTACATTCTAATGTTATGACTGATGGGGACAGCCACTGCTGACACTACAGATTTATGAATCAAAGCAATCCCCCCCACCTAGGTGTTCAGCATCTCGGTCACAGCGAATGATGTTATTAGTAGTGGGGAGAGCCTGAACTACTGCTGGACAAGAGTATTCGCTAAGCCAGGTTTCAGTCAAACAGATAAGCTCAGGAGCATAGTCCTGCAGTAAATCATAGCACAACCAAGTGTGTGCAACGAGAGAACAAGCATTTACTACAGGACAGTTAAGATCTCCCAGCAAAAAAGAGGACATTAAAGGTTTTACCGTAGGTACCAAGGAAAAGCATGCTAGCCATAGTGCATCAGTTGGGGCTAAGAGGCCGTAACGGATATGCCAGCATCAAGATCATCAGTATCCCAAGGGCCATCCTAGACTCTGACTTTCCCCATGCACTCTTTTGCGCTCTGTATCAATGGATGGTCACATATATGCAGATTTTCTGGAGCTTCCCACTCTTCTCGCATCCTAGTAACACGTCTTGTGGATTTCACCCATACACCAATTCAATAGGTGAACTTGGGGGATGTTTGAGGAGCTGTCCAGTCATAGTTTCGAAAAAATAGTTTCTACATGCAAAAGTTTCGACACAAAAGCATCGAGAAAAAAAGATTCAAATGCATATTTTTTCATGTTACAGGTTTTATTTTTCTTCGTATAGAAAAAAAGTTTGATTTAAAAAGAAAACAAGGGGTTAGGGGGGACCCCCATTAAAAATAAAAATAAAAATGCATTCAAAACTTTTCTTTTCGATGCATTTGTGTTGAAACTTTTGCATGTAGAAACTTTGACTGTCGAAACAGTCACTGTAAACCGTTTGAGGAGTGTTTTCCGGATGGCGAAGAGGGCCCAGGGTGTCACGTCCTTCCAGTTCTTTACTCCTTTATGGACTCGTTTTCTCAGGATATTTTTCAAGGTCTGATTGAACCTTTTTACTAGCCTTTCAGTCTGGGGATGGTACACAAATGTATGTAAGGTCTTCATGTTCACGAGCCCCATCATATACCCCATTACTTTTGACAAAAAACTGCTGCCTTGATCTGTCAAGATCTTCCGAGGGAAATCTAACCAGATAACTTAAGGATTGCTTTTGTGGTGTTGCTTCTTAATGGGAATGCCAAAGGGTTACGGATAAATTAGGCCATGATGACTGGAATTTAATTGTTTCCTCTCTGTGATGGTACAAGGGGCCCCTCAGTATCCATACTTGGCTGGTGGAACAGCACTTCAATAATAGATTATGGCTTCAGGAATGCCTTGGGTACATCGGCAGGTCATGTCTTCTGGCATATGAAGCAGAGAGTGCAAATGTTCTTGATGTAGGTGTAGACCCCGGCCAGTAGAATCTGCTTAAAACATGTATTTGTGTCTTCTAAGGCCCCCAGATGTCCTGCAGTCAGGTGTGTGTGGGTTTGCCCCAACACTGCTTCGGAAAGGGTTTTGGAACCAGTAGCTAATAGTATTAGATCCCATCATCTTTTGGATTTACGTCCACCCTGTAGAGGAGTCCCCTTCGCTCTATGAAATGAGGGAATTTCAGGGTTTGGCTATCTTCTTCTGATACCAGGGTTTTCCTGGCCTGTGCCAACAGTGGATCTATTAAATGGGCTCCTGCAAATTTGAGAGACACTGGGCCTGGAACCTCATTCTGCCTTTCACTTTGGGATGTAGTCATCCCTCCAAAACGGTCTCCTGAGTGGCTCCAAAGCAGTGCTGCAAGAAACAGAAAAGAATTCTGGCAAGATATGTGTCTGAAAGCTGTGGTGTGACAGACAGTGGTATCAAGGATACATTTATGCCCAGCACAATCATGGGGTTCATGTACTGGAGCCGTGCCAACTCCCTTACACCACAAATTGGGTAGGATCGACTCTGGCATGTGCCCTGTGAAGTGATCTTGTTTCCCCATGATATGGTCAAGCCCTTGTCTCAAGGAGTTCCCCCCTTCTTACCTGCGTCCGATCTTTGCTGGATTTCTTGGTCGATGCCTTCTTGCGGACGGATCGGGTCTTGAATAAGGCTGCACGAGTCTCTTCCGACTCCAGCATGCGTTCAAAGTTCCGGGATGCAATGATCCAGGAATCCGGGAAATTAAGAAAGTGCACTACTCAGCACACAAGTCCAGGAATTAAGAAGAAAGGAGAGGGACTA
The DNA here is from genome assembly GCF_040938575.1 of Ambystoma mexicanum. Lineage (NCBI taxonomy): Eukaryota > Metazoa > Chordata > Amphibia > Caudata > Ambystomatidae > Ambystoma > Ambystoma mexicanum. The sequence continues at coordinate 1,437,742,228 of NC_090935.1, forward strand.
GGAATGGAGTTAGTAGGGACAGAATCAGGGAAGCAATACCGCGAGCTACGGAGCACACGTCTGGTCGCTACTTCGCAATAGCATTGAGACGCGCGGAGCCGTGGGGGGCATGGTCTATTAATAGAACACGCTACGTCCAACGTGTAGAGCGAGGATGGTGTTTCACGCTGGACAGCCATGTTGGGAGTACCAGGGAGTGCAAGACCCGTTGAGACAAGGACCAGGAAGTCCAAAAGGGGCGCGCTCTGTAGGTCATAACAGCATGCCTCCTCTGAAGACCCATTCCTCCAGGTTTGCCCGGGTGTATGAGGTGAAATTTTCTGAGCAGTCGAGGGGCCTTGAGATTAGAAAGTGGTTCCCAGGTTCTTTCACTAGGAGGATATCCCTTCCATTCAACCAGGTATCGAAGCTAACCCCGTTTATACCTGGAGTCGCACATTCGGGACACTTCATATTCCAGTTGGTTGTCGACCAGCAAAGGAGGGGGTCTGCAGGATATCCGGGAGGATTGGATGTAGGGTTTTAATAAGGATGTGTGAAAAACTGGGTGAATTTTCTTCCAGGAGTCTGGTAGTTTGATCCGGTATGAGACTGGATTTACAATTTTCTTGATGGGAAATGGACCATAGTACCGAAGGGGCCAATTTGTTTGGCTGTAGATGTCGGGGTACTAATTTCAAGGACAACCAGACTTGATCACCAATTGCATAAGAAGGCCCTGGTCTTCTTTTGTAATCTGCATACCTCTTAGTCTGTGTTCTGGCCTTCTCTAAGTTTTCTTTGGCCTCCTGGTGTACGTTGATGAGGGTTTCGATCCAGGAGTCGACATTAGGTACCGGTGTGGGATGAGGGAGAACAGAGGGTAGAACCGATGGATGGAAACCTTGGCTACAATAAAAGGGACTGGTCTTAAGTGCTGAATGATTGGAATTGTTGTTGGCGAATTCAGCCACGGGTATCAGGAGCGACCAGTCATCCTGAACCTTGGTGGCGAAACATCGAAGATACTGTTCCAGGGTCTGATTAGCACGTTCTGTGGCCCCGTTGGTTTGGGGATGATAACCTGATGAGAGGGCACGTTGGATTCCCAAAATGCGACAGAGATGTTTCCAGAATTGTGAGACGTATTGAGGTCCTCGATCAGATATGATCTTGGAAGGAAGTCCATGCAGACGGAATATGTGTTCCAGAAAGATTCCAGCAAGTTCGGACGAGGATGGTAGCTTACACAGGGGTGTAAAATGAGCGAACAAGTCAATGAGTCTGTAGCAATGAATTCCCATGGCCTTGTTGACAGTGTAGGTTGCAGTAGAAGACCCGCCGGTCTCTTGTTATCATGTTTATTTTGACTACAGATAGCACAAGCTTGGATGTACTGCTGTACGTCGGTCTTCATTCCAGGCCACCAAAACTGTCTGTATGAGGCGGAGGGTGTGGGTTATGCCACGATGTCCAGAGTGAAGGGTATCATGACAGAGGTTTATTATTCTTTGTTGTAATTTCTGTGTGGGAATGACCAGTACATTGTCCTTGAATAAATATCCTTCCTTGACTCTTATATTCCATTGATTCGTCCTTGAAATATCCTTCCACAGATCAGAGGATTGGGTTTGCACTCGAATTTCTTCCAGGGGTTTGACTGCTTGAGCTACAAAAATCGTGTGGGGAAACATCTTAGGATAGGCCCTATCTTCAGTAATTACATAGTCAGGACGTCGTGATAAGGCGTCAGCAATCAGGTTTTGTGTTCTGGGAACATGAGTGATGTGGAACTGGTACTGGGCAAGGAAGTAGGCCCAACGCGCCTGACGACTGTTCCTACACTCCAATGACTGTAGAATTTGAAGATTCCGATGGTCCGTGCGGACCTGAACTGGATGTCTAGCACCCAGAAGTAGATGTCGCCATTCAGTGAAGGCTTGGCGGATGGCTAACAGTACCTTTTCTAGGACGGAGTAGTGTGTCTCACTGGGAGTCAGGGTTTGTGAAAGGTAAGCAATCGGGTGTTCCAGTTTATCCTCAAATTCCTGCTTCAACACCGCTCCTATGGCGTTGTTAGAAGCATCCGTTTCCACTAGGAATGGTCGATTTATGTCGGGTTGGGCTAAGATGGGGGCTTGCGTGAACTCTGCCTTTAAACGTTGGAATGCCTTATCTTGCGGTGTAGACCAGATAAAGGGGGTGTCTTTCTTCAAGAGAGCAACGATCGGCTGAACGATCTCGGATAAGGTGGATATGAACTTCTGGTAGAAGTTGGCAAGCCCCAGGAAGGATTGAACTTGTTTCACGGACTTGGGAGCGGGCCATGCCGGTATGGCCTTTACCTTTGAAGGGTCCATACCAATTCCTTCTGGGCTGGATGAATCTGTCATGACCGTTGACCGCTGGCGGTTGTGGAAGAGGTGGAGGTTGGGCCGCCATTAGACCGTGCCACCACGTATTCACTACGTGCAGGCAGCGGTCTAGTGTTTTTTCCAAGATGGCCGCCGCCGGATAGTATTTACTAGACGGCATTATGGCGGCTTAGCGCGTTGCAACAAATTTTTCTTTCCTCCTTGTTGCTTGCGCTCCATAATGTCTTTCTCTGGGCGTTTGTTTCGCCTGTTGTTGTTGTTAAATTTTTCTTGCTCCTGCCCTCCCTTTTTGTCAGCTCATCTCATTCCATTTTGTTTCCTGCTTGCCCTTTCCTCTGATATATTTTGGATACTGTTTTCCTGCCCTCATTTTTCACTCCTCCCTGCTCCTTTACATTTTTCCCCGTTTGTCCTGCCCGAGTCTACCCTTTGCTTTCTCTCTGCTTCTCACGGAGTATCCTGCAGTCTTTCTACGCTATATTCATCGGGTCTTGACCAGCCTGCTTCCTATCATCGAGTCATCATTCTGCTGCAGAGTCTTCAGCAACCAACTCCATTCCAACCAGGGTTTTTTTCTGCCAAAGGCTTTTTCCCCTGCTGGCTGTCACGGTGGGAGGTCACGGTGATTCCCAGACTCTGGGTCACGGTGGCTTCTTTCCGAGGCAGACCTTATCTGCATGAAAAGAAAAAGCCTCTCTCCCAAAAACTTCGAAGAAGGAAGTCGGATTTACACAGGTCACCAGGTGAGGAGAAGGAGTTGGAGGGAAAGTCGGGGGAATTGCTACATTCTAGCCTTGAAGACGTTAATACTGAAGGTCAGCCACCTAGCACTGATAGAATCCTAGGTAGTGAACAGAAGTACCGTGAAACAAGCATTTTTAGAGTTTGGCTAAAAGTTTGTGTTCACGGAGTCGTTGTAATACTACCTTTACATGTTCTTCATGCTTTAGAAGGTCCTTGGAAAAGATCAATATGTTGTCCAGATAGACAATGACGAAGAGGAATAACATGTCAGAGAACACCCTATCCATGAAACGTTGAAAAACTGCGGGGGCATTAGCTAGTCCAAAGGGCATGACTAGATATTCATAGTGACCAAAGGGTGTTCTAAAGGCGGTTTTCCATTCGTCTCCTTCCCGGACAGGGATCAAATAGTAGGCTCCCCGGAGATCCAACTTTGTGAATATTACTGCGCCTCTCACAGCTTCCAGGATATCCGAGATCAAGGGAAATGTGTACCGATCTTTGAGGGTGCATTGATTTAAGCCACGATAGTCAAGGCAAGGTCTGAGTTCCTTGGTGTCCTTCTTGGGAACAAAGAACAACGAAGCACCCACTGGAGATTTGGAAAGTCTTATGGTGCCATTTTCAAGGTTGGTATCCAGGTATTCTCGGAGGGCCTTTTTCTCAGGTTCGGAAAGGATGAACATTCTGCCGAAGGGAATCACTGGTGAGGTATCTGTATCTATAGCGCAGTCTTCAGGTCTGTGAGGGGGTAAGGCCTGGACTATGGCAGTTGAAAATACATCAGCATATCCCTGATAGGCCTCAGGGACTTGTATGATATTGGAAACCATGAGTGGTGTTTGCTGGTCTCTTGGTGGTTCTTTAGGGGGTGTCAAGGAGGAATCCAGGAATAGACAGTGAGACATACAAAACTCTGAGCCTGGGAATAGTGATCCTGCTGTCTAATTGATATACAGATTGTGCTTCTGTAACCAGGGCATACCCAATACCATGGGGTAATGAGCTGACTTAATGATGTCGAATTTAATCCGCTCTTGGTGATGGTTTATAGAAAGCTGGATCTCTTTAGTCTGTAGGCTTATGGGCCCTGAAGTGAGGGGTCTTCCGTCGATTGCTTCCACCGGCTGCATAGTGCTTCGTATCTCATATGGAGTGTGATGACTAACAACCCAATCTTGATCAATGAATATCCCCATAGCTCCGCAGTCTACCAAGGCCAGAATGGAATAGGTCTTATTCTTGGAGGGCGATATGAAGGCCTGCAGTATCACTAAATTGTTTTGTCCAGGAGAGTTCAAGGATGGAATTGATGTGGAGCAAACATCTCTCTCCCGAAGCTCTGCTCCATCTAGGATCGGGAGCTGGCATTTCCCGAACTCCGAGGAGGGGCTAGAGGACATTCCCTAACTAAGTCTTTATCTGAGGCACAATACATGCACAACCCCGTATGAATCCTTCTCATCCTTTCTTGCGGGGATATAGGTCCAAGGAAGGCTCCTATCTGCATGGGTTCTCGTTCAGTGACTGAGCCTGGGTTTGTGTCCGTCTTGGTGGTGCTCTCAAAGGACACTTTCGGAGGATTTCCTCTGGATTTCTTCTTCTCTGCCTTCCTTTCCTGGATACGAAAGTCTATTTGCATGGCAAGGTCCATTAGTGCCTGGAATGAGTTTGGGCGAGCCACTCTGGCCAACTCATCCTTAATCTCCTCATTCAGTCCTCTCCTGAAAAGGGTAAAACTCGCCTCAGGGGACCAATCAGCTTCCTTGGCTAATTGCTTAAATCGGGTTACAAAGGTGAGCATAGCCTGGGATCCCTGCTGAAAGTCTAACAGGCGTTCCTGGGCACTATAGACCTGCTCTGGGCGGTCCTGTATGAACCCATCGTAGTCATCTAGGAGAGCATCGCCAGAATTAACGAGGGGCGTAGCCCAGGTTAAGGCATTTCCTGAAAGGTGAGAAATTATGAAACCCACCTTAGCCCTGGCAGTCGAAAAGTAGTAGGGCTTAAAAGTAAAGTGGACCAAACATGAATCCAGGAATCCACGAAGGGTTTTTGCCGACCCATCGCATTTGTCAACTTTGCCGCCCAGCAACACACTTTCTTTTGTGGCAGAATCATGGGATAGAACTAATAGTTTGAGAGCAGCGTTTTCCGCCTTTATGTTCTGTACCTCGGTTGATAGTTCTTGCATGCCATGCATCAGGTCCTGAACGGCCGCTTCCATGTCCATATCGAGTTCGGTTGGGTGGCGTCTCAAACTGTCAAGGAGTTCCCCCCTTCTCACCTGAGTTCGATCTTTGCTGGATTTCTTGGTCGATGCCTACTTGCGGACGGATCATGTCTTGAATAAGGCTGCACAAGTCTCTTCCGACTCCACCGTGCATTCAAAGTTCCGGGATGCAACGATCCAGGAATCTGGGAAATTAAGAAAGTGTACTACTCAGCACACGAGTCCAGGAAGTAAGAAGAAAGGAGAGGGACTAGGAATGGAGTTAGTAGGGACAGAATCAGGGAAGCAATACTGCGAGCTACGGAGCACACGTCTGGTCGCTACTTCGCAATAGCATTGAGACGCACGGAGCTGCAGGGGGCGTGGTCTATTAATAGAACACGCTACGTCCAAAGTGTAGAGCGAGGATGGTGTTTCATGCTTGACGGCCATGTTGGGAGTACCAGGGAGTGCAAGTCCCGTTGAGACAAGGACCAGGAAGTCCAAAAGGGGCGCGTTCTGTGGGTCATGACACCTTGACCCTGTCACAGACTGGTGTAGAAAAAAAGAAATCCACATATCGTTTAGGATGCCCAATTCCTACTATTTTCTAGTTCCTATGAGAGGGTTTTTAATTCGCGTTGGTAGTATCATCACTAGTACCACAATAGACTGCTATTAGAGACTTCAGAGAACTTTGGAGCCTGCATTCTGAAGGGGAGGGGATCATATGAAAGCTTCTTCAAAGTTTCACTCAGTCAAGCCTGGTAGCTCTGGCAGGAGTCCCAGCCTGGGACTTATCCCTGGTGTTAAGATCTCTTCAGGTCCTGCCTTTTGAGCCCATTGCATCTATTGCTCCAAAATGTTTGACCATAATAGCAGTCTTTCTAGTAGTCATTATTTCAGTCTGGAAACTGGGGAAGTTTCTTGCTGTGATGTGCAGACTGACATTCCTCCACCTTTCCCTGGGTGCCCTTGTAGTGAGATCCAACCCAGGGTTCATTCCTAAAATCCTTCTAAATTTCACCAGTCTCAGAAGTTTGTACTTCCATAATTCTTCCTGAAACTTTCCTCCCCAGTAGAAAAGAAATGGTATATGCCGACGTTAAAAGGACTGTTTGACATATTGGGCAGAACTGATGTGTTCAGGAAGTCTCACAGCCTTTTTGTTACCTGCAGGGGATCTGATCGACGCAAAAAGACATATACCATCTATTATCGGGTTTACTAGGTGGACCTTCTCAAAGGCATACTTTTCAGCGACTCAACCTCTGCCCCTTGCAATTCAAGGAAAGCCAACCAGAGGAAGGTTGTCATCCTTGGCAGAGACGCAAGGAGTTCCCAATTCAGGACATTTGTTAAGTAACAAAGTGGGCCATCCCCAGGGACGTCATTTCACCTAAATGCAGAGGTGGTGGAAGTGACATCACACGACCTTTGACGACATCACATGAAGTGATATCATTTGACCCCACGCAAAAGTGACATCACGGGAAGCAATGAAACATAACCTTTCACCCCTTGACAAAACAGGAAGTGGCATCACATATTGTTCCTAAGTACATTACGAAAAATATGGCTACAATATCACTATACTGTTATATACATTTCATACAAGAATGGATCCCCACATGTATCGGCCAAATTATAATGATGTGTTATTATATAGCACTTACGCTTAAGCGATTTATATAAAACAAATATACATACAATATCACCCAACCTGTGTTGGTACTCATTTATCAACCTCAGAAGGATGAAAGGCTCAGTTGAGTTGTTTAAGAACAGATTAAATTAGAGACTCACCCCCTAAAGTGTGCTTGAAATAAACCTTTAATGAGTCTAGCAATTATTGGATACAATTCCAGAAATACAAATTATTTGTTATTCCTAGTCTTTCTTATTTGGGATCACTGTTCAAAGTGTTACACTTGTGGAACCCCCTGTTTTTTTAAAGAGGCCTGAACAAGAAAGTCAGTCACTCCAAAAATAAAGAATCACATTGCGCTGGCCCCAGCCCAGGAGCTTACATTTAAAAAAAAATATTTTACTTTTTTTAGGGGTAGGAAGGGAGACCTCAAGGGTCGCAAATTCGACCCCCAAATGACATCACTGGCCGACCCAAATACCTTAATTCTCCAATATAACATGAACATTCCATGTCACAGTTCTGCATCTATTGGCACATGAGTTTTGAGTGTCCACAGTCGGGTATGAAGATTTCTAATGAGCAACCCAATAAGTACGGTGATCGCATACATGCCAACCTTCCTGATATAGGTGGGAGACTCCTGATTTTTCTATTAAAAAAATCTATTTCCCCCTTTCTCCCACCCAAAATAATTAACCCCAATGCAGGGCTACAGGAAAATGCACTTCTCCCGCTTTCTGTGACAAAATCTCCCTCCCAGATACTTCGGAAAGTTGAGAAGTTTGTGTTTGGGTGTAGTCACAGCACACTTGTGGTCTGAGTCGTTATTTCCATGCGTCCATCCATCTGTTGGCAGAGCTCGCAAGTTTACCATGGTTGTGTATGAGAAGGCCACTGAGTCCTGTTTTTGATTGGAATTCCGGAACTTTTAGTTTTCTTAAATTTGAAATGGGAAATTAAAAAAACGTGCCACTACCAGAATCCAAAGAGGGTGAAAACAGGACTGAATGGTCTTTTCACGCATGGTCACGTAAAACTTGAGCTCTGCTGTAAGTTTCGGTATACCATGCGCAAGTACTGGAACGAGGAAGAGTGACATGGCGTTATCGAAGGGATTACTTACCGGTAATGTTTATTATCCTAGTCCTACTTATCCTCTTACAGTTCTTGCAATGACATGTCACTTGTGGCAGGCATTTTGTAACGCGGCATCAAGTCCATTAATATCAGAAAAAGAAACGTGACACCCACGGGTTTGGGCGTAATATAAATGGAATGAATACATAAATAAATCAATAAAATGTCCTACTGTCAACGGAACCGCACTGCTCCTACCCTATCAGTTGCCAATAATCGCGCTCGTTTTGAGATGTCAGGCTCAGTAAGTGTGACTTAAAAATGGTTATGCTGTAGTGCCTATAGTCAAACTATTGCTTAATTTGATACACTAGATTGCTAAGGGCCTTCGAGTTGACACTACTAGCGTAAGATGGCTGCCCTGTTTTTGGTCGGGATACACTGCTTTTCTCTGATTGGCGGCCGATTTGAGAGCAGCCACAGAGACCAACCACAGGCCGAAGGGTACCGCCCAGGGAGGGAGGAGTCACGGCTGCCGCCACCTGCCAGCGGGAAACGCAAGTCCAGGCACAGGCAAGGTTTTGACAACCCTGAGGCGCCGCCTTCCTCCTACCAGCAAAGGCAGAGCAGTGCTTCCGCGGCACGCATGAGATCCCGGGCGTATCCTCGTGAGCAGACATTCTGGCTGAGTTCTTGCAGTCTGTTTGCCACTCGTTGCAGCGCATTTCACCCACTAGTAGACGGACGAAAACCGCAGCAGCTTTGGTTTCTGTGGGGGGATTTTGAAACATCAGTATGTCTGTATGGAGGGGCATGGGGATGGGCGCCGCCGCCGCGGTAGCCCTTACAGGTGGGGTAGCCTACGTAGCCTGGAGTTACCTGTCCACCAAGCGCAACGAGGAAGCTCTTGGAGATGTACATGTACCCCGAGGCGAGCAGCACCTGGACGAGCCACATTTGCAGCAACAGACGGAGAAGCCCATTCTGGAGCAGCATAGTATAGTCGCACTGGAGCACCCACCCCAGGTGGTTCTTGAACCCGTGTCCAATGTAAGTGCAGAGCCACTTTTAGTATTCTAAAACCACTACAGCGGGAGCATAACGACAATGTTTGATGAAAGGGGGCATCATTGGTGTATTCAGTTGTATTTTACGTATTGCTGAAAGCACTTCTTTTAAAAAGAAAGAGTACGCTGACCACTTTACTATCGATGCTTGCTGCTGAGGCTGAATGTTGCTAATTACATTTAGACATCTTTTGCAGGGTCCAGATGTAATATTTTGAGGGAACATGGGAACCCCATGATTTTCTGTAACTATTGAAGACGAAAAGTGAAGAAATCCCCTGTTTTATAAGTCAAATGTACTGAATTACTTGTGTATTGCTCATTCCATCCTCTTTGCCCCACGCCCGCATTTGCAAGAAGCTGGGCAAGCTGGAACGAATAAACACAAAAACCTGTTGATAAATCATTGCCCTCTGTTTTCGAACTATTTAATTGTAAACGCGCTGTACTATATATGTTTTTCCTTTCAGTTTCAAACACTATCCATATGTGTTTAGAATTCTGTTCCGCGTGATGGACAGTTGAATTGGTTTTAGGGTTTTATTTTCTATTCAATATCTTTGTTGCTTTATTTAAAATATTTACTAGCGTGGAGAAAACGTCTTTTCCAAATCTTTAAATGCATTTCTTGATAACTTATGATTTCAGTGCAGTTTCCCATGGCTGAGGAATGGCTGTTCACCTTGGCACACCTACTTATATTATGGTATGTGGAACTTCCACAAACACAACGTCACCTAACCTCAGGTGAAGGGATGGGCTCGGCTGCTTTGTTACTTGGAGGGGGACTTTTTGCATGATATTGGGTGTGTCAGCGAATCAGATCTAGTTATGAAAGTAATTCTCTTTCTCCCCATCGTGGTTCTGAAGAATAAGTAGTTTTATAAACAGTAATGCAAGACAGCAGCCCCATAGTCCTGCTGCAAAACTATTTACTGCATTGACAGCTAGGAAAGCAAAGCAATAGACAGGCTGATCGTTGTAGGGGCCAAATATCCACAGATTTAAACTAAAAAAAATAATGGTGGCTGAGAGCCCCAACAGGGCTTTGTACCGTAAGGGCCAGGGCCCAGACTGACCGAGGTCTCGTAATATGTCAGTTTCAAAAATGTATGCTCTCCAAACATTTTTTTTAAGCTCCTTGTCGAGAACAGGCAAACAAAGTTGCCCCAGTTCAGAATTATCTGCCTTTGCTTCTTTGAGTGTATGTAGGAGATTTATATAGCGCCAACCCAGCTAGAAAGCAACCGAGCACTGGACAATTAAGGTCAGTAGAACATTCTTTGGGGGGGGGGTGGACATCATCGTGTTGGTCAGTGGTCCTCCTCAGTTAAGTCTTCCTTTCAGAGTAGGGTCTTCAGATCTTTCCAGAAACACGGGGTATGGATCCAGCCTGACATTAGCAGGAAGGTTGTACCAGAGCGTCGGAGAATAGCAGGACAATACTTTTTCTGGTCTTCTCCTGGCTATATCTTGGCTCGTTGTGTTGCATTGTCCTCCTGAGATGGTGATCTTTTAGCTAAGTATGATGGTGTCTTGGACAGTGGAGCTTTGCAGGTGATGACAACTGTCTTAAAGGTGATGCAAGCTTGGAGGGGTAACCTATATATTTGAGTGGGGGAAATGGGGTTGCATTTTTATTTTCTGAACCGCTTTCGATGGGACACTTGCCAGAAGGGTGTTGCTACCATCTTGGTGGGAGAGCACCGGAGCCTTGCCAACAGTTGTGAAGTCTGAGGAGGCAATGACGGTTTAGATTTGGTGCTGGAGTGAAAGCTGGTACCTTTTTGTCATGGTAATTTCTGCTTTGAAGGAGAGGTCGGATCAATGGTGAATCCGAAGTAATTTGTGTTAGGGATGAGTTAATGAGAGTTGAGATGTGCTTGAGATACATCTGCCTTTTTTTTTTTTATTTATCCTGGGTGTCTTTTGGTAGCACTCCCAAAGAGTATGAGCTTTGCTAAGTAAGGTAGGGTTCAGTTTCAAGTAGGCACTTTGACATCAAGTCTTGAATAGTGGAGAAGCAGTCATTTCAGTTGAATTTGACTTTCAGGTATAGTTGTGGGTCACCGGCATACTAACATTTTAATTTAAATGTATGAACAGGTTACATCATAACATAACCAATCCCCCACCCTATTTTGCATCTTATCCCATGCAGCAAGATGGCAGGGTGTGGAGCAGTGCTTTGTTGACCTTTGTCAGTTGGTGCAGAGAGGTCGAGCTTGTGGTATGTCGGGATTATGCCTTGCACGACAAGAAAAGGAGTGAGTATTTGCTGTGATATTCTTCAACATAGAGGCTGGGATGACTTTCACTTCATAGGCGGTGGCCTTGATTGATGCAAGGATGTTTGTGTGTTTTTCCAGTGTTAGGGGCTTGAATTATGACCATTTTTTTAACATTGCGTGGGGTATGCAAGGGTGTAAATCATTCAGTGATGGGTCTTTTTGATTTTGTTGGTGAGGAAGATCTTGATTGCATGGCTCTGAATTCGGGCTGGTGCAGTGTTTTCTTTGGCCTTGAGGGCATTGCTCTTGTTGGAGGCTTCTGCTTTGGCTGCAGTGATGAGTGCTAAGCTGAGGCTTTTCAAGGTAGTGAGATCTTCTTGGCTGTGTGTGATGCTGGAAATGTATCGGAGGGACAGGGCCTCCGAATCCTTGTCTTTTATCGTGTGTTCTGTCATGTTTTCCAGGCAGTTCACGTGGGACTCCTGGCAGTGCAGCTCTCTTTTTGGTTTGGTGAACAGACTCTTGGGATACCCGTATAGCACCCATGTGTGGGAGTACAACCCTGTACTCCTAGTGTATATTTTTGGGCACCTGTGTGTGGCCCACAGAGCAGGGTACGTGCTGGTGGCAGCTTTGTGCTGAATTGATAGATGCCTTCTCCATTTTAGGATGCCCAGGTCCTGTCATTGGAATCCGTTGATTCCTGGTGGGGACAAGATGGCCCCCGTGGCCTCTTGGTTTCCATCGCCTGTTAGCTTGTTTCCTGAAGTCCCGGGAAGCCCCGACTCTGTCCCTTCCCCTGACTGGCTGTTGGGTGCAAGTTCCATATATGGTAGTTTGGGGAAGTCCAGGCCAGACCGACTGGAGCCTTCCCAATGACCGTATGTTATCGGTAAGCCCGTGGGGTGGGGACCTGGGTGAATGGAGTGTGACAAATACGCATTTCCTGTTATGGGTGTCTAGTATGTGACAATGACTGAGACAGCCCTCCCTGAAACTGGTATGAATGCAGTGTGGAGTGTTGAATGGCTGGGTACTTGTCCCAATACAGATTACTTGTGTCTGGAGAGAAGTGAATGACCTGAATGCACTGTGAGCCTGGTTGCCTGCCTGCCCTTCTGAGTGATCGGTTGCCCAAGTGCGACCCAGCAGTGTGAATGAGAGACCAAATAGTATATCTGGGGAACTCTCCATGCTAGAAATCGTTCAGAAGCTGAAGTTGAAACTGAATCTTAATCTTGAAGCGCTGCTGGAAGAGAAGAATTACTGCTGCTCTACTTGGTTGATCTGAAAGCTGTTGTGTCTCCAAGAACTGATCCAAGAGAGGACCTGGTAAGGGGACCTCTTCCCGAACTACAAGGGACCATCATGCACTGCTAACTTTCGCCGAAGCGCCCTGGAAGCCAGCCTACGAAAGACTGCCAACCGGACACTGGGACCACAGAGGAATCCGAAGATAAGCGCCCGGACATCCGTCCACCAAGGTACCGCTGTTATCTCGTCGACCGGAGCTGCCGTGCTCTATTGTCTAAGAACACTTTGATTCCAGCAGACTCTTGCTCATCACCGTCGACTGCTTCCCTCCTGCCGGAGAAAGTCAAGGTCGCCGAGGAGAATCCGCCAGTGGGTTTCACTCAACCAGAAGACCTCAAGGACGCAAGAGAAGATCCAGCCGCGGTCCCGATCGCAGACGCTGATGACCTGACGCCCTTGCTGGGCCAAAGTTCTTCATTGACTTTTTGCAGCAACAAACCATCGTCGTCGAGGTGCATCGCACGCCTTGTCTGTTGCAGGACGTTTTCAACCGATCATCAACAAGCACTGCAGGGACTGAAGCTGCTGCCTCAACGACAAGGTTCACCTTTTCTTCATCCAGGAAACTCGACGACCCGTGGCTCCTGCCTTAAAGGGAGTTCACTCAAGAAGGGCCCGTTGACGACCTGACTAAGAACTCTACAACATCGGGTACATTGTGGTTGCTGTAGTATCTGGACTGGGCTTGTGAAATACGCTTTATTTACAGGTTGCCCAGGTGGGGGTGAGGGGGTCCTCGCACAGAACGGTCTCATGGTAGTGGGATAGACTGTTCTGCCATTGTACGCTGGTAATACTATAATGGCAAATATATACAAGTCTACGTGGTACCACTCTTAACTATTGAAATGAAATGCATCAACTGTTAACAGTTCAAATAACATACAAATCAGATGGCAAGATGAATCAACGATAGACACAGAAAGAACAAAGTTAAATCAAGCAAAGTGTGCTGTACATAACTTGAACCATATTTATATAAATAGCTGTGCTTTCACTAGCATAGTGTGTGGACATTTCTTTGTGGGTGCTTGGGGACTACACTGTACTTAAGAACCAGCCTGCATCACCTCCCGAGAGCTGAAGCCTTTGATTGCCCGCCCACTGCTACCGCATAGAAAATCGTGGCTGGCGTCCTCTGTGCTTCTCTTCTGACATATAGAGAGCAGGAGTACAGACCCCCCCCCCCACGCCCTCCGGTGCTTTACACTGTGCTTTTCTTGTTTGCAGATGGCATGCTGTCGTTTCAGCAGTGTGCATAAGGATAGGTTTTTGTTGGTTTTTAGTTTGAATTGTTATTTTGCACTTATATAGCGCCTTATATACTATTGGTATGGTCTGAAGGCGCTGGTAGGTTGAACGCCCTTGGGAACCGAAGTTCAGATCAGTAGGGAGAGTCAAAAGGTGCGTGTGAGCACCGGGTATGTTTGCAGCTCGTGCGGTACTTGTGTAATAACTGCTTCTTAGCGGTAGGTGTGGTGGTTGAGAGATCGGGTGAAGTGTTCGTTCTGGCAGGATTTATCCAGAAAGGATGTGGCTGCATTAGGCCTGAGGAAAACGCCTGGCTGGGGCTGTGAAACCAGCAGTGTTTACATAGAATGATGTGGAGTAAGCGGCGGATATTGGTATGAGAACAGTTATACTGAATGGTGTCATAGTATCTCTGTGTTCTAGTTGAGTGGTGATGTAAAGGAGAGAGTAAGCGTGGTGGTGTGATATGATGGGTTATGTTCTTTCAATGAGCACACTTCTAAATGCAGCTTTCCCAGAGAGGGTACTGGGCGAACTTCTTGATACAATTTTCCAGAGACTTTACTGGGCACACTTCTAAATTCAATTTCTAGAGAGGCTATTGGGCATGCTTATAAATGCAGTGTCTATTCGATACACTTCTATAATAAACTTTCACAGATGTTATTGAGAACACTACTAAATGCAACTTTCTCCGTGTGGCTATTGGGCACATTTCTAAATTCAATTTTCCGCAGAGAGGCTACTGGGCGCACTTGTAAAATCAGTTTTCCAGAAAGGCTAGTGGGAGCGCTCCTAAATTCAATTTTCTAGAGAGGCTATTGGGTACACCTCTAAATGCAACTTTTACAGAGCGTCTATTGGATACCCTTCTATAATCAACTTTCACAGATGCTATTGGGCACACTTCTAGATGCAACTCTCATAGAGGCTATTGGGTACACTTCTAAATTTCACAGAGTGGCTATTGGGAACACTACTAAATTCACAGCGGTGTTATTGGGCACACTTCTAAATGCAACTTTCCAGACTGTCTATTGGGCACACTTCTAAATTCAATTTACCAGAGAGGCTATTGGGCACATTTCTAAATGCAACTTTCACATGCTAACATTCGCAATTCCATCTAAGAGTGGACATGCTAGTATTAAGGCACACTGTTATTGTTAGGTAAGATAGAGTGGCAGGAGTTTTCTGGAGTAGAGTGATTGCTCTATTCCCCATCCATGCCACACTCACGGTTTTTGTTGGTGTCCACCTGCAGACACATCTTGGAGCCGCCAATGTAGGAGCCGCCCTTGGCCTTCGGGCCCTTGGCCGCAGGGGGCTGCCGGGCAGAGGGCTGCCCTGGGGATTTCAGATTTGTCTGTCAAGTGGCCAATCACGGGGGGGGGTGGGAAAATAGCATGAAAAGCTGGTCGGGAGGGGGAGAGGGAACGGAGCTGCCTGCGGGCAGCTGGGGCCGGATAATTGTGTAAAAGGGCATTGTGGGGGGGAGGGGAGGGGGTTTAACTTCGCACACGGCGGACTAACTCACCTGCTCCTAGGATGGCAAATAGGAGCAGGGAGCGGGTCGCAAGACCAACACTGCCTTGGCCATACAACCAATCAGGCACAGGCCTAAACACCATCAGATGGGGGGGTGGGCGGTCCGGGAGGCGGGAGGGCGGCGAGACCAGGAAGCGGGTGCAGGGAGGGAGCGGACAGTGTGGAAAGGGGGGTAGGAGCCTGGGGGCTCATAATACTTTCTTTACTGCAAATTTGGGCCTAAATCTTTGGATTACCTGCCGAGCTGCTTCGATGGAAATGAAGGATGAATGTTCAGAGCCAAGATAGAAATGGTGAATGAATGTTCACAGAGCCAAGCGCACATGAGCTGGTTGAGAAGGATGTTGATATCGGATGAAGGAGTGAATGTGGAAGCCAGGTTAGTGAGTTTTTCGTCTAAGGCGTCCAAAGGGAAGTTTTTTTTATGAGGGGTCTGTTAATTTCAGTTGTCCTCAATGGGAGGGTTTTGAGTGCTGAATCTTGATGGGCATGGCTGCGTGTTCAGTCGAGTTGTGTATATGGGAGGCAATTAATGTTAATACCTGGTTGAGAGTACTGCCTTTTCAGTGGGTGGGATCAGTGATGAGTTGTATGATGTGGAGAATGCCAGGAGACTGAGGGAAGGGGGGTGCTTTTTTAGGTTTTCTTGGTTGCTCGTTTTCTTGGCAGATCTCCTAGTTAGACACTGATGGAATGGTTGCAGTGATGTAGGGGATTTCATCCAGGAAGGCTTTGTTACTCAAGTAAGGGCGATGGATCAGATGGGAAGTAGCTGTTGTGGTGTGTTTATTTTTTTTTTTAAATGGAACAAACTTGGTGCCCGTCCTCACTGTTGCTCCCGACCCGTTCCTCATCTTGTTCCCCTTCCCCTCTCAGCCGTGATGGATCTGATTGCTGCTCTTAAGTGACCTTCCCGGGGCAGCCCTCTCTCTGCCCGTGCAGCTCCTGCAGCGAAGGGCCTGAGGCAAAGGATGGCTCCTGATAGTGTCTGCAGGTGAAGCCAGTGGCCAGCAGTGACTAGTAAGATAGGAGTGGCCCGGGCTAGGAATAGAGCCATCACACTACTCTGCCACATAGCAACCTTATCTACATACACTAGAATATTGAGATTATTAGCCTGTGCCACTCTGAGATAAAACTAAGGTTATTGGCCGTACTTACATTGCATTGTGAAACCTAGGTCTTTCTCCCACTATACATGACTCTCTGACCTAGGTGGGTTTTTTCAGGTATTGAAATTGCTTTGTGAAAGTAGTGCTGTCTCTGGTTTTTGCCTTCTTAGCAAACCGTTCATCTAGCAAACTGTTCTACTATTGTCTGAGCTATTGTCGTTTTGTTCAATTATCCACTAATATCTCGTCTGCTTGCGCCCCTCCCTGTGTCCTTCCAGCACCTGCCCCCTTCCCCCTTCCTCTTCTCACCCTACCTACTCTATGGTGCTCTGTCTCTCCTATCTTTTCTAACTGCTTCTTTATGCTCTACACACTAAATCTGGTAGGAAGAAGTTTAAAAAGGACATCCTGGTCTTCAACCCAGGCCTCCCTATCGCTGACACCTAGACCAGTGCTTCCTCCTCGCAAACCCTCACCGACAATAATTTGTCGTTCCCTCGCCAGAACTATGGACTTTTTTTTTCTGATTTTTGTTTTAAATATTTTCTTTTTTTAGGTTTTATACAACAAACAACAAACCCCCTCCCCTCCTCCCCTGGTGCCACCACATGTTTTTCCCTTTCATTGTTAATTCGTCTTATCTCCAGGGGCTCAATAGAGGTCCAAAAGTTTAAGGCGTTGGCCGCCATCCAATCCTGTAATCGTCCCTGAGAAAAGTCAGAACCCCCCATCCCCCCAAAATTTTCCCTCACACAGTTCTGCAGAGCATTGTTCATGGCGTATGAGGCCCATTCCAGCGCGACTAGCTCCCAAACTTTTCACAGCCAGTCCTGGAACGTTAGAATATTAGAACTCTTCCATCTTTGGGCGATAATTGTCATGCCTGGGCGATAATTGTCATGCCTGCTAAAGGCAGCAATACTAGAGCTCTTTCCCTAGCTCCTGGCTCTTCCTTGCCCCTAAGGTCCAATAAAGTCCTTTCTGGGGCTCTACTATACCTGCTCCTGCGCTATCCTAATTTCTTTCCAGAATGGCTGTATTTTTGGGCACCTCCACCATATGTGCTGCGCTGTACGCTCCTTCCCACAGCCCCTCCAGCAGTCCCCCGATGTTCCTGGCTATATCCTATGTAAGCGAGCTTGCGTGTAGTGCCACTCGTAAAGAATTTTATACCAAGCTTCCTGAGTTTGGGAAGCTCTCGCTAGTTTAGGGATCTTCCTGCATAATTCTTACCACTCATCTTCCTATGTATGCCCAGTTTTGCCTTGGGATAGCCCCATCTAGTATCTTGTACAGTTGATGGATCAGACCTCTAGATCCATAATTTGTCGTCATAAATTTCTCAAAGGTGGTTGGTGGTCTGCTGGCCGCCCCTTTGTTCATGGGATGTAGGAGCTAGTGGCACAGTTGGGAGTACCGCATCCTCTCCCCCAATCCAAATTCCCTTTTACAATCCACAAAGGAGCTAATCTCCCCTCCTATGAACATGTCTCGCATCCTTTGGCAGCCTCCTTCGCTCCATTTCCTAAAAGCTCCTCTCTCCAGACCTGGCGTGAATTCCTTATTGTTTAATTGGGGCATGAAGGGGGATGGAAATGTTGTGATCTCCTCCTTTTTGTTTTACCAATCGATCCCAATTATCGGCTACTAGTTTGGTGATGGAGCTTTCGTACATATGTGCTGGTCGGTGTTGCTTAGGGAGCCACAAAACCTCTTTTAAGTCATCTTTTGTTACTGCCTTGTCCATCTTGACCCAGTGCTTCTCTTCCCCTTCGTGGAGCCATTCCCTTATTACCTTAAATTGGGTTGCTTCGTAGTAGTGTCTAAAATTGGGTAGGGCTAGCCGCCCCTCTGACCTTGGGGCTGTAAGTTGGTGCCAGCTCACCCTTGCTCTTTTCCCCTCCCATACAAAGTCCTTTGTTATGGTTTGGAGCTCCTTGAAGAAGCTTGCTGGGACTGCCTGGGGGATAGCCTGGAATAGGTAAAGCAGCCGTGGGAGCACAACCATTTTTATTGCCACCAGTCTCCCAAACCAGGAAATTCAGAGATTCCGCCACCTCAGAAGGTCCTTCTTAATACTCTTTATCAGTGTGCGATAGTTTTCTGCATACCAGTCTGTGAGTGTTGGTGTGATCTTTATCCCTAGGTATGAGATTCCCACCCCTACCCCCACACCCACCTCCGGTCACCAGGCAAATATCGTTGTTATTTTTAGCTTTTCTCTCTCCTCATTATCCATTTTGAAACGCTTGTGTATAGGCGCGTTATAAATACCATCATTGCCAGGCTCATGAGTTCAGATTTTCCCATATTGATGCGTAATCCCGAGGCTTCCCCAAATTCATCTAGCAGTAACCTACACACTCTACTTGATTCAGATGGACTAGTAAGGGTAAGCAGCATATTGTCGGCGAAAGCGCCACTTTGTGCTGTCTGCCTCCAAATGGGATACCCCGTATCTCCTCTGTTTCTTGAATAGCTTGGAGGAAAGGTTCCAAGTAGATAGCGTACAGAAGCGGGGAAAGGGGACAGCCCTGCTTCGTTCCCCTTTGCAATTGGAATGACCGTGATGTCGTGCCATTCACTATTATTCGCGTTTGTGGTCCCTCATAATGCGCTTTGACCATTTACAGGTAAGGGCCTCCGAGCCCCATCCTTTCCATAGTTTTGAAGAGGAACGACCACTCCACCTGGTCAAATGCTTTTTTGGCGTCCTGCGATAGTATGACCGCCGGAGTGTTCGTACCTTTGGACTCTTCATATGGTGTCTGTGCTTTCTCCTTTCTCTTCTTTTCCCATTAATGGTAGAACCCGGTGGGAGGCCCTCCTGACCTCCTTCCACTCCTCTAAGGTCATCATTAATGTTTAGCTTAATGGTACCGTCTTGGTCTCCGCAGGCCGAACCTCTGATGTGTACCCCTCCCTAGAAGTCTTTCAAGGACAGCAACCTTCTCCATATTGCTACTCTAAACCCTCTCTCAGCTGTCGCACTCGTCTGACATCTGCCACCTCCTTGAAGAACCGGACCTCGAAGTCCCCGGTCTCACCGAGATATGGTTCACGGCCAGCTCTGTCACAAGCTTTGACACTCTCCTCCTTGGCGGCTACAAGATCCTGTCATTCCTATGCAGGCCTGCTCCTCTTTCAAATGCCTCGTCTGTAGGCTCTCTCTCTCTCTCTCCTAGCCATTTCCTTACTGTGGCTACCATCTATAGGCCACCTGGTTAGATATCCTTGTTCCTCTGAGTGGGCAGAACTTTCCTCTTCCCTCGACCACTCCACTCCTCCTTCTTGGAGACTTTAACATCCACTTGGATGCTTCCAGTCCTTCCTCTAGACCCTTTCACAACCTTTGCAACTCTGTCTAACTCTCTATCCTCCCCCCTGGCCAGACTCACTCTGCAGGGCAAACTCTGGATGTTCTGATCTCTACAGACCTTCCCCTTTCTATCCCTCTCGCCACTCCTCTCTCCTGGAGTGATACCTTTCTCCTTTCCTCCCCGCACGTTCTCTCTACCCCTCAGGCAAAGCCAACTCTAGCACTGCCACCTACCTTCTTGGTTATCTGACCCATGAAGCGTGTGTCAGTTTGAGGCTTTTGCCGCCACTTACTAGACCCCCCCCCCTTTCAGCTGACTCGGACCATGACACAGCCCTTTCTATGCTCAACTTTGCTATATCTGATACTCTAGATGTTCTTGCCTCTCTCATGAGGATCTGCTTGAAGCCCAAAGCCCAGTGGAATTCCTGGTACGACCCAGACCTTGTCACCTTTAAATGCAAGTGCAGGGTGGCTGAAAGGAAATGGCGTGCTTCCTGTATAGCCTCTGACAAACTGACCTGCCGCATGCTCCCAAGGCAATACCGGCTCTCTGTTCACACCAAGAAGAGAGCCTGCATCCCTTCGGCATCCAACAACTTGTCCAAAGTCTTTAAAATCTGCAAAGAGCTGGCCAATCCCTCTGCTGTCTCTACCTCTCCTGTTCCCACCTATGCCCTCTGCACGGTCCTGGCTTCTCGTTTCATCTCTAAAACTGAGGACATCCTGTCCCCTCTCTTCCTCTCCTCTACTACCCGCTCTTCTTCTGGCCCTTCTGTGGCTACCCCTCCCCTCTCCTTCTCTGCCTTTCCCCTGTTCTCCCCAGATGAGGTTTCTAAGTCCGATCTATGAAAGTCTTGTGAAAACAGGTTCTCCCCTGTTCCTCTAAAACCATCAAGGACCACATTGACACACTGGCTCCTGCTCTGGCTGACTTTTGCAACCACTCCTTCACCACTGGAGTCTTCCTATTTACCTCCCGACCCCGAAGAGCTCCATTGTGCCCCCTCTTAAACACTTGCTGACCCCTCCTGCCCTGCTAACTACCGCCCAATCTCCATCACTCCTTTCCTGGGCAAATTCCTGGAAAAGCTGCCCATCTCCAGCTTAATCTTCACACTGAATTGTTTGGTTGTCTCCAGGACTATCAGTCTATCAGAGCTGCCAGAAGCACGGAAACTGCTCTCCTGAACATCCGCGAAGACCTGCTCTCAAACCTTGACTCCAATACCCCCTGTGTCCTCTTACTTGATCTCTTCTGCCTTTGACATAGTCAACCCTGCCATCCTGTTCAACTGTCTCAGGCCCTGGCTTGGCTGACCTCTTGCCTCTCTGATCAACCCTTCCAGGTCCAACTTGGGTAATTCCCCCCCCCCCCTCCCCCCTTCTCCTATCTCTACCTGTGGCGTTCCCCAGGGGTCTAATCTCTCTCCCTGGCTGTTCAACAAATACCTGGAACTTCTTGCCCACTGCATTGCCGCTCTCTGCCCCAACTTTCAGTGCTATGCAGACGACACTCTGTGCATTTTCGTGCTCCCTTCCGCCACCTTGTCTCCCTCTCATCTCTGTCCGCCATCCATTTGGGGTACAGCTTATAGATACATTTTGTAGTTTATCAGGAAATGCCTTCAGCAGTCACAGGTGATGAGTGTGGCGTACATCAGGCAAAAAGTGCTTGGCTTTGCGGAAAGCCATGAGAGATACCTTTGCTATTGCTCTCTGTCCTGCCTCCCTTGGCCCTCTTCCTTCTCCCACCTATGAGGCTAAACCTCAGGGTCATCTTCGACTCCACACTCTCTCTCCTCACGTCTCTAAGAAGTCACACTACCAGTTGCACCTCCTCAGAGGTATTCCCTTTCCACTCCTTCCTCCAGAAGCTCACTCTCTCCAGAGCTCTGGTTTTCTCGAGGCCGGACTGCTGCAACAGCCTCTTTCTAAATCTGCCTGCTTCTACTCTCCGCCCCTTGTAACTCATCCAGAAGAGGACTGCAAGACTTGTTTTTGGCCTCACGCCCAGTGATCATATTTCACCAGGACTGACATCTCTGCACTGGCTCCCAGTGGCTGCGAGGATTAAGTTAAAAAACCTCTGCATTGTCAACAAGGCCTTCTGGGTGTGGGGCCTCAATACCTTCAACTCTTTCCTAAATATCTTCCCTCTCGAGCTCTTCGCTCATCCGCCTCCAACACCCTCAGGGGCAGACGCTTCTCCAAGCAACGAGTTGGTGGTAGATCTTTTCCTTTTGCTGGGGCCTCCCTCTGGAACAGCCTCCCTGAAAATTGAGAGCCATCTCCGGAAGCACCTCAAGACCTTCCTCTGCTTCTGCTTTCCCTCCTCTTCCCCTGCTGAACTCCTGACTGATACTGCACTGCTCACCTGGCTACTCTGTTCTCGGCCCAGGTCCCCTCCCCTGCCAGCTGCACACCTGCACTGCCACCTAGGCAACCCCTGCACTTGGGGGGGGGGGGGGGGGGGGGTTCTGTATCCCTACAGCCCCCACCAGCTCTTGACACATGTGTCTGCACTTACCCCTGCACTTTCCATAAACTGGCTGCACTTTTTACCTACTGTTTTATTCTATTCCTGTATACTGCACTGCCCCCTCCTCCACCCCCCCGCACTTTCCCCTCCCTGCCCCCATCCCCTTTTGCGATCTCAATGTCACCTGGCCTAGTAAGATCATTCTGTCTTCCCTCTGTTCCCCCTCCCTTGCCTCGTCGCGCCTTGGAACACTTCTGTATAGGCGCATTATAAATGCCATATCATGTCGGGAGCTCCATAGGTTTGAGGGTTACTGGAGGCTACATATCCATGTAGTTTTCTTGATGACTGAGGCCCCTGCCAGACTTCTCTGTACAGTTGACAAACTGTAGTATGTAGTCTGCAAGAATTAGAATGTCGGTTGTAGCATGTTTCTGTTATGAAAAGTGCATCACTGGTGTACAGTGAGAATATCTGCTTTGTCTACCGTGTGGAATACAGTAGAGCGTGCACTGATGAGCATGAGGCATCATGTGGTTGTATGCATTAGGTAATTGATGGTGGCACATGCGGGTTGAGCGTTTTCATCTTGAATCGTGCAAGTAGTGGATTACATAACTTCTGTAAACGTCATGCTATTTAAGCCAATCGTTGATTATTTAAGTTTAGTTAATCAGCAGTTTATATTGGCCTGGCCACCTGCTGGTGTCCCTGATGGACAGGACTGTGCTGTTGTAGAGTATACTCAGTGTGGTCAAAAGGTTCTTAGGAAGGTACTGGTAGACCGAAATTTGTAATCCAATAATATAAAGTGACGATTAAAAATGTTATCTTTCCAGAAGTAATTTCATTGTGCAGATGTTACAAAGGATTCAATTCTTTGAAAATACATACCTGCTGAGGAAAAAGCGTGGATTCTCGTCTTGTGAACCTTTTCTTTTTTTAAACTTTTATTTTTGTCGGCAGAGGTTCAAGGCACAAACATCAATGCGACAAGCATATAAACCAGGCATAACATAGAGCATCATAATGATTACGATATCTTAGTTACAACAGTGGTTTCAGAGCATCACCAAATGGAGTAGGACACAAGAGATCACGATGCATGCATGGATGGAGACTGGAGACAGGCCAGATCCGGGCGTGCCTTCACTTTGGTTGTTGAGATACGTATTAAATTCGCTCCAAATGTTCCTGGGGCGAGATTGGGCGGGCAGCATAGTCAAGTATTCCTCCTCAGAGTTTGGTGCCCATGTGAGCATACCCAGCCATTTCTGAGGGACCGGTGGGGCGGAACACTTCCAGGTCTGGGGTATACATTTTTTGGCAATCATACAACTTATATTCAAAAATCTTTTCAGGCGCTTAGTTTCGTCAGTCCTCCAGACCCCAAACAGAACTGCCAAAGGATCGAAATCGATTTCAGTTACTGCACTGAGTGTATTTAGAACACCATCCTAAAAGTCGGACAATTTGTTACAGGTCCGGAACATATGTAAATGATCGGCATGCACTGCCTTGCAACGCGGGCAGAGGTGCACCTCAGAGCGAGTAAACCCCGAAGTCCTGCGTGGAGTGTAGTAGAGCCTGTTAAGGAGTTTATATTGCGTGGCACGAAAACGGAAGTTGAGGGAGACTTTTTGGGTGTGAAGGCACATATCCTCCCACAATTCATCAGGTATTTCTAGGCCCAGTTCAACCGCCCATCCGTTGCACGCCCCGAGAGCCGGAGTGGGGGTGATGTCTTGTAGGATTTGATACAATGAAGAGACGACGCCCAGTGCACCACCCGAGTTAGCGATGTATGCTATTGCCGGGTTATCTGGGGGCTCATCAGGAAAGGAGGGCCATATGGTGCGGAACGCGGCGCAGAGCCTGTAGTATTGAAGAGTCTCTAGGGGGATCTGGTGTGCCCCGGTCTCCAAGTTTGGGGATCTATGAATTTGCATTCAGGCTAGAAGTCGGATAGCGCCCGATACCCCAGTGCACCCCAGTGTCTGGCCAAAGCAGTATCCAGCGTGGGCTCCAGACCAGGAAAGGCCCATCCGGGAAGCCATTTGTAATATGGGGAAGGCCCACTTGTCGAGCATAGCAGGCGTGTCCAGGCATACAGGGTCGATTGGGGGGGGGGGGAATCCGGTGCATAGTGTCGGTGTAGTACTAAGGACATTAAGTTGATACCAGCAGACGCAAGCGGCTCCAGTTTGACATGTGGGCGCACTGGGGAGCCAGGGTACCAATGAGTAGCATGCTGGGCCGCAATCCAGTATAGTGTTAGGTCCGGAGCAGCAATACCTCCCCGTTTGTATCAAAGTGCCATGCCAGTCCACTTCTTGCGCACTGCACCAGGGTGCCAAAGGAATTGTGCACAAAGCGTATGCAATTTAGTGAAGTATACCCTCCCAGGCCATATGGGTATATTACAAAAGGTGTAAAAGAGCTTGGGGAGCAAAATCATTTTAATAAGAGATAGTCGGCCAGCAACGGATAACGGAAGAGTGCGCCATCGTGAGATTTTGGTCTCAACTGTTCGTGCTACCTCTGAGTAATTATCGGCAAGCAGGGTGGGTTTAGTGAGGGATATCTGCACCCCCCAGGTATCTAACACCCTCTGGGGCACAGCGCAGGGGATATTCGGTGGTGGGCTGTAGGGTAGATTTAGTGAGTGCGAAGATCTCCGATTTGGAATGGTTAATTGTAAATCCGGAGTGGGTGCCGATACGGGTGATCAGTATGGGATCTAGGTGGGTTGTGGGATCTCTGACTTATAGTAGGACATCGTCAGCATATAGGGATATAATTTCAGGATCATCTACCAGTCTTATTCCTTTACGAGAGTGTCGTGCACGGACAAAGTCCGCCATTGGTTCTATCACCAACGTGAAGAGGATCGGGGAGAAGGGGCAACCCTGTCTGGTGCCTCTGAATAGCGTGAAAATCTCAGATGTTGGTGAGTTAACTCGTACTCGCGCAACAGGGGAGGTGTATAATGGTTTGGACCCTATCATGTTTGGGCCAATGCCCATTGTTTAGAGGACCAGCCACATGTATTTCCAAGAGACCATATCAAAGGCCTTCTTAGCGTCCAACGTAACCGCTACGGCCTGGACGTCTTGAGCTATACGGGACATGACATTGAACAGTCTCCTGATATTATGGGAGGTGGACCTGCCAGGAACAAAGCCTGCTTGGTCTTCTTGTACCAAGTGCGTCATAATAGGCAGAAGGCGATTAGCAATGATCTTTTTGTCAAGATTCATGAGGGAGAGAGGTCTATAGGACCTGCACTCGTCATCAGGTTTACCCGGTTTGAGCAGCAGCGTGATGACCGCTTCACGCATGGAAGGGGGAAGGATGGAGGTACGGAGTGCCTCATTCCAGACCTCAAACAGCCGGGGGGCCATAATAGCTATGTGCTCTTGGTGGAAGTCTGCGGTGAGCCCGTCGGGACCCGGCGCCTTGCCTTTGGGTAAGTCCGAAATAGCCGTTACTATCTCGTCTAGCGTAAACGGGGAGTCCAACTGGTCCTGGGTCTGTGGGGAAATTTCCGTAGTGGGGATCTGATCAAGGAGTTCTTGCATATGTTGCTCGGTATGCTCTACGGGCTGGGAGTAAAGGGATCTGTAGAACTCCCACTGAGCGTCACCATATCGATCTTTGATGGAAATGATCTGCGTTCGGCCCAACTTCCCCCTCACAAGTGCCGCTAGCGTTTTCCTAGGTCTGTCTCCCTCTCCATATTTCCTGGCGGCCTGCGGGCGGCTGAAATATTGAACTTATCTGGTAGCTAGTGTGTTATATACTTGAAGTTCATCCGAGATTTGGGCAAGAATGTTGGGGTCAGTACTGGTGGAGCAACACTGCTCCAGTCGTTTGTTTGGCTTCAGATTGCCCAAGGGCAGCTCTAATGGCTTTCAACACCCCAGCCTCCCGGGAGATGGACATACCCCTAATGTGCACCTTAAAGGCCCCCCCATCTAACCGCGCCGAACGTGTTCTGAAGAGTTAAGTTCAAAGAACAACTCAATGTCAGCTAGTATTTCAAAAAACACAATGTCTTTTAGGGCTTCGGACTTAAAGCGCCAGGTGCTGAGTGTTGGAATGGGAATTCCCAGTCCTAAAGACAGTGTGATTGGAGCATGATCCGAAAGTGTGCGGGGCAAAATACATGTACCCTCCGCCCTACCCATGACCTCCCTAGAGACCAAGAACAAATCTTTCCTGGACGAGCTATCGTGTACAGATGAATAATAGGTGTATTCCCGCTGTTGGGGGTGAAGTATTCTCCAGGCGTCCCAGATGTAGAGCGACTGCATGTGACCATGCAGCCTGCGCGCCGTGCCAGACAGAACTCTGGCGGCCGTGGCAGTTCTGTCCAGGACAGTGTCCAGAATAAGGTTCAGATCCCCCCCCCACCCCCATATAATCTGCACCCCTACGAAGCCCAGCCATATGGTGGCTACCGTGTCAAAGAATTCCAGAGAGTCTACGTTGGGACAGTAAGTGTTAACCAGTAGATACTCTTTATTGACCAGTGTACAGTTTAGTATGACATAACAACCTTCAGGGTTGATGTAGCTTTTATGCAGCACAAACTTAATTGATTTGTGGATCATCGTAAGAACGCCCCTAGATTGTGTGGAATAGGAGGTGAAGAATCTGGCAGGACCCCATGACGGGGCAACAGCCCTCGGGATTAGTCCATTGGAGTGTCTCCTGTAGAAGCAATATCTTGCAGTTGTGTCTGTTGGCATAAGCCACGATCTTACGGGCCTTGGTGTGATTGCTCAGCCCCCGAATATTCCAGGACATTATGACTGTAGACATTTCAGAGGTAGCCATCTACACTCACAGTACCCATTTTTCAGTGAACATCCCAGCTCCAATGATGGTATGAGCTCCCAGAGTTAGAGCAGCAAGTGTGCGTGTGGCACTTCAGTGTGCGCGCCGCGAAACCTTGTGTGCCTTTTTGAAAAACCACCCCACCACCCTCGCCACTAACCATGGATCAGCAGTGTAAACATTGCCCACCCTTAACTGCGCGCAGTTGGGCCGTCCCCAACCTGGCCCAAACTGCCCTAAGGCCCAACTGGGGCCAACGCATACCAAAGGTGTGAAAAAAAAACAGTGCAATTGCAATGGGGTGCGCCTTTGCCGTGCACTAGCACGCTTGGAGCCACATGGCTCTGTTGCAAAACGAACAGTGGTGGCGGACACATGACGCAGGCCCTCGCCCGCGGAGCGAGTAGCCGGGGACTGCGCACGAATCCCTGCGGTTCCTCAACAAACCAGAACAGTTTGAACAGTTATATAGTATTCACCCCTGTGTCCCATATATGGGGAACGGGACTTGTCGCAGAAAGATTAAAGACCTCCATTTGAACAACAGGAAGACCGAAATTGCAATGGGACAACAAAACCATGCAAGATTAGCTCTGTAGAGTGCCTCACCAAAACGCCAAGAAGGATGTGCACATTAACGCTGTGGATCGTAAAATCTGCAGAGACGTGATTCATCGCAGGCGCAACACCCGATGAGACATCCGGCTCCCAAACAAGCGTAACATCAATAGTGGGCGGCGGGACAAATTATCCCAATGTAATCAGCCTTATGGGCATACTGTGAACCAGCGTGCCCTGAGTGGGGCGCGCCACCTTAGTTTGCAAATTGTGTGGTCGACCCCAGAACCAGCCACCACCCCCCAGAACAACCAAGGACTCAGGGGAGATTGGTGTGAGCGTTCATACCCCGGTAACGGGAGAAGTAAATGGCCAGCATTGACACTTTGTGACACACCCACGTCCCAGGCGCGCGCTGCCGGGAGCCAGAACGTCTCAGTGAACAGAGCAACATTACCAGTAACGCTGGTAAACAAGTACAATAAGTGTCTACAATCCGTGCCATTCATAATCAATTATCAACAGCCCAGCCGTCTCTAGAACCCTGGAGCGGTATCTGTATCTCAATGAATTTCACCGCCTCATCAGGGACGGTGTGTGTGTGTGTGTGTCAGTGTCAGTGTCAGTCACATCTTCATTGGTGGAGATCCGGTTTTCGGCCTCAGTAATTCTAGATCCAGCCTGGTCAACACGAGTTTTGAGTGAGGCAACGTTTGCATTAATGCCATCAAGCTTTTTGTGGAAGGAGGCAAAGTTTTTATCCATTGATTCCATCATGGCAGTAAGGTCTGGCGCTGCCACCCCGAGATTAGGGTCTTTGTCGGGTGCTTCCTGTAGGGATGACGTGTGGCCCACTTCAGACCGAGGGACTGCCTTAGTAAATTTGTCCATGGCACCCCCTTTAGCAGTTCCTTTGGAGCGGCTCGACATGGCCGGGAGCAAAGAACCAGAGCGCAAGATGATGAGATGGAGGGAGCAGGCTCCGGTAGCGTTAGGGGCTGCTACAGGCTCGATGAGAGCAACCCGACAAATGTGGCCAGTCCAGCCAGTGAGTCGGGTATTGAGGAGGCCCTGTGCGTGGGATGTCCAAATATGTAGTTCAGCCAATTATGAGACTCACCGCTAGCTCCATTAAATGGATCATCACATTCTCTAATGCAGCTCCCTCGGAGGACACTCCACAGGGAGCGGTGTCAAATCTGGGGAGGTTACAACTCCCAAGCAGTGTATGGCAGGGCGGCAGAGGGAGACCCCAGCGGGTGTGCCGCGCTATCAGCAGGCGGGAGAGGCACCCCCTCTAGACACATGGCTAAGTGTGGGTGTTTGGGAAATCCACCGTAGAATGACAGTGTCCCGGTGCCCCAAGGCAGGGACCAATTAATACACACGCCGCCGGCCAGTATCGGGAGAGGGCAGAAGAATGATGGATACATGTAGGGCCCAAGTGGAGCCACCCCCTCAACTCCTCACCTGACCGCCACTGGATCGGCAATGCAGCGCAGGAGCGGGCATCCCGGAGGACCCCGCGGCCGCAGCACGCATCCCAGGGCCGGGGCGCAGCTGCACCCCACTCGAGGCAAATCCGCGGCGCGGAGTTCCCAGACACGCCGCAGTAACCCTCCGGATCTCGGGGAGGGGGGGCGCAACAAACGGGCCAACCTCCAGGAGCCACAGATCAGCATCGATGCAGGAAACGGCCACAACAGCGGTCCTCACCGGCCCGCCTCCAGCAGCGCAGCCCTGGCCCCTCACGGCCGCAGACGGGCAGCCGACACTCTACGGACGGCCGCGGCCCTAGCCCCAGCGGAAAGGACAGTCAGGCGGGGCCGGGACAGGAACGGACAGGCCCACAAGTGTAGTGTGTGCCCCGAGGCACCCGGGGCAGAGCAGCCAGCAGTGAATCCGGCGGGAGGCACCCGATCAGGTCTCGATGAGGACGGGGCCTGTCGGAGGCCCAAGGGCGGCCTCTCAACAAGACACAGCGGGACGAAGATCTCTGGCACCGAGGGTCCGATTTCTCCCAAAATTTGACATGCGGATAGTGCTCGTTGGCTGCAGTGCAGGAGTCGTAGCAGGGACACAGGACTAGAGTGTTTAATCTCTCACTGTCTTGTATTCGTTATTTTATATTGCAACTCCATTTAGAAGGAACTGACACTTGGTTGTAAATTTTCAGTATTCCCTGTCACATTACGGTAGTCTAACCGGGGTATTATTGCACGCTGAGCATTTGCTCTGCCAGATGGAAATGTCAGTCTCAGCATAGTGATTTGCAAATATGAAATAGACACTTTTTTGTCTCTTACATGAAATAGTGTTTGTTAGGAGTCGATTAATATTTTCTGTTCCGTTTGGATGGTGACTTGAGCTATTCTGCTGTGAAAAGCTGCTGTACAGGTTACGTCTGCCTTTAGTCTGGTGTATATGTAAACGCCAATCTGGTTTGTTTGGATTATCACTAATTGCATATTTATTGTCGCTGAGCATTTTGCTTTGGTAATATGAATTCTGTTTCTAACTGAAATATTCCGAAGTGCACACAACACACGATTTACTGCTCTGTCTTCACTTACCTGGTCTCCGGCCCCCCGAGGGCATTCAATTTACAGCGCATTGAGACCATACCAATGGTGAAAGGCGCTAACAAATAACCAAGAACATAACACAAGTAATGAATAAAATGCACACTGGTGATTCTCAACCATTTCAAAAGGCACAGCACCAAGTCGGGGTTGAAGGTGGGTGGACGAATTGGTGGATTGGGAATTAACTAGTTTATGTTTGGGGGTGGGGCTGAAGTGTGACACACATCTGCTTTTAAAGGCTTACATCTCGTATGACATACCTGTAGTCCATGATGGAACAGCAAGAGCACAACCGCAGTTCTGAATCTGCGTTTATATTTGGTACTAGTTCTACTTGTTGGCACAATATGTATCCTTCAGTATGCTCAATATCTCAGAAAGTTGCCAAAGAAAATCACTCCTGTTGCAAAATATACCCCAAATGTTTTGGTTAACCTTTTGAAAATAGCTAAAGACCCATGAAGCGTTCATGTCTTGCCTTGAGGGAAAATATATTCATTTAGGTCTCCTGCTTTGCATGTCACCAGCAAAGCCTCCACTCTTTGTCGTCCTGTATTGTGATATGCGGGTTTGTTTTCACATGCAAGTCCTTCCCTCATGAACACAAAACCGGCCAGTGAGACCAGTACTGTATGTTAATTTCCCACTGACAGTGATTACTGTCCTGCAGCAGCACAAGGATTAGTAGCTGAACGACCTGCTCAACCCTTGCACTAAAACAAACCAACCGTGATGTCAAAGAGGAAGCTGGCACAGCTGATAGCTGCCTGCTTCGCTTTTTGCGGTAACGTGGGCCCTATACTCTTGAGGACGTTAAGTGCTCACAGTAGCAACCCAAACGGCAATAGTACAGTAAAAATGTCCAATCAAGGTTCTATTAAAAGTATACATCAATTAAAATCACGAAAGGCGAATAAATACACAATACTATTGAAAGAACATGGAATATGCAGAATGTAGATCCTTTAAGTACTCTAATGTAAAGGCAACACATCGCAACCAATGTCGCCATAAAGGATATGTCTTGTTGAAAAAGGTGTAGGTGGGTTGCTTAGCAGTCTCTAGGGTCCCAAAAGTGGACCAACGAGGCTGGGGCATATCGGCCTCACTGTACTCTGGAATTGGTTGTTCAACGGTTACAAACCAGGCTTCTGCATGCTGTAGATGCAAGTCAAACACTGTTCAGATGCACCAAGGTGGGTGCTGTATTTGTTTGAAGCTTAACTCGTTGCAGTTCGAAGGCAGCTTGGACAATGCAGTTTAGGGTCAGTATGAAGGTCGAGCTGTTTTGAAATGTTGGTGAAGGTAGTGTTGAGTGACACATTGCTCCCAGTGGTTCAAGTCGAGGCCTGGGCAGTTTGAAGCTGTGGTCCTGATGGCCCAGGTGTCGGGCATCACCTTGTAGGCAGGAGCTATCGCAGGGGAAACTGGGGGCTACCAGAGATGCTCCTTAACTTTGTCTTTTTTGTGTGAACTATTTTGTTTAAATGTGATGGGTTCTAATTCTTCTTCTTTATTAACATTCCAAGTCATTGTCACATTTACACATGTTTGGAAGGCACCAGTTGGCCCTAGGAGCCAAAAGTAGCTCCAGGTAGATGTTGTTTTCAAGCTGAACGGGCTCTACTATGCTAGAAGGAGGAGATTCAAATATATATATATATATATATATATATATATATATATCAGCTTGCTGCTATCGAACATTTTCATGCTGCTTGTGTCCAAAGACAATTGTGAAGCTTAGCACTGCATTCTGTCACCGGTGCCTCACTTTTACCTTAGTAGAGCCCGTTCAAATATATGCTAGCATTATATGAGAAGGCCAGTAACCTGGCATTGTCAAGAGCGGAAGGGTACCCCTCTCAACCAGAGGTGGGAGGCCCACCAGGGAGCAATCCAGAGCCAGTGCTACTCCTGAGGTGGATGGTGGCCGTTGAGGGGGCTCCAGTTCTTGGCCACCCTTCCCAGTGCCAGCATGCCTCCGTGCAGTCCACCTGTAATCCTTGTCACACCTTCAATGAAGATACTTGCATGTGTCTTTCTTTTAGAGACCCCTCATCCAGTCCAGAAGGCGAGAAGAAACCTAAAAGTGTAAAACCAGATACAGTGAGCTGGTGCCCTATCACCATCCATCCAACTCAGTAGGCAGCTGCACAGAGAGGGAGAATCCTGCGGACGTGCACTGCTGGCTTCACTGTTTTACAACTGAGGAGAGTGGAGCAGAGAGAAGCTGCATTCCTGTGCAGCCAATGGATGAACTCTAGCTTGCCCCGCAACAAGCAGTAAGCCCACTAGACCACCCCCCCCTCCCCTGTGAGTTTACCTCAGACATCCCCGTAACACATGTCAATGTGTAATCTTAACATTGTCTTGTATCTTCATGTTTAGGTGATGTCGGCACTATTTGTGTTTTTGTAAATGAATTTGACTTTTTAAAATTGTTATTCTGTTCGTGTACTTGGTTTTTTCTTTTTCCCCACGCACGAGGCACTTTAAGGCGGCATCAGTGTGTCTCGCTGTAACGGTTGCATTTATTATACTTTATGGTATTGTCTTTGGAAAAACATTTTATTGTATTTATTTTATGTATCTCTTGGAAACATTGTGGCATTATCAAAATGATCAATTCCTTTTTTATAGATTAAAACATTTAATTCTGACACTACCCACATGATGCCAGATTGAATGTGTTATTTGCCCGTTGTTTTGCTCTGATCATACCAGTGATATATCGTTTTCTCTTATTTTATAAACTCATCCTCTTGGGCATTGGGCCTCTTCCTTTGCAATACCTGGAATCAAGCCCTAGGTCATGAACACTTGCCTTCCTGGGCCGCCATTGTTGATCTGAGGTAAACCCACGTTAGAAAAGTAGGCTGGGCTTAACCTGCAACGTTTATTTAGTCAATCTGCCACTGGTGGGAAGGACTGGGCCAGATTAGCCTGGGAGAGCGAACCAATCGACGGCAGCTGGACGGGTGGGTTATTCTGGTGAGGTCTGAGGGCCACCAACAGATTAGCAGAGGAGAGCTAAGAGCGGCAGCGTGTGGAGCAGATTTCTGCAGAAGGTGTTTGTGTGGAAAATGTGGCTCAAGAAATTAGAACTAAATTTAAAATCTCGGGCTACCCACATGATTTGGTTTCATCTCCCAGAGCAGCAGCAAAACACTGATTGGTGCCCTTCCAAAACTGATTATTTTTCCGGAGTTGCATTAAAGTGAGAAAGTATTTTGCCTTGAAAAAATTAAGGAGCGACTGTGACGTGAGCAGGAGGGTGTTTGGAGGGAGTAGTCTGGGTAGTAGTGTGGAGGAGAGAGCATTACTGGGGGTAGTAGTAAGAAGGAATAATACTAAAGGATGGAGGCGAGACCTATAATGTATGAAAGACATCAGAGGGGCAGAAGTGGAGAGTGTGAAGTCACGCCGTCCTTGCCTGTTAGCATCCTTCCCAGAGTCTGCTCTACTGGCAAATGATCACTGTATTCATAAGATCTTGAAAAAGCTTAGATGAGCACCACCACTAACGACTAATTTGTAATTACGCTCGGTGCATGGATCAAAATTGAGGGGTGCTGGGAGCTATTTAGCTCATGCTCGTAACGTTGAAGAGCCTTGTTAGCTTGACACCAACAGCTACGAGGAGCTACTTTTGTCTCCCCAGGCCAATGCATGCTACAGAAACGGACCGATCTGAATTTAACTCTCTGCCTTTGGGACAATCTATAAATAAACATTAGGGAACATTTAAACATTTAAAGCATAAGGAGTCATAAATGGATGAAATAAGTGTCCATCGTATATGGAAGTTGGTTCATGCTGGGTACCCAGGAGCTGCTTGTCCTGCTTATCCAACCTTAATTTCGAGCCCTACAGTGTGTATGTCAAAAAGCAATCTGTTTAGTTTGCACTGTAAAGCAAAACCCCTCACTTCCAATTGCCCATGTGAGGCTCCATAGAGGTTGGCATCCGGTTCTTTGCCAGTGCTTCACTCTGTAGTTGGGCTATCAGTGGTGGTGTAACAATATTATTTTAGGCCTTTTTGTACATAAATGGAACACACTTCCAAAATCTTTAAGCAGCCCTTGAATTCCTATATCGCACACCTTTTTATTGCCACAACTATTTTATGCACAAACTACGTTTGAGCATCTGGTTGCCACCACTCTCTTGGTAACATACATTTGTAAGCTATGGAATGTAACTTGAATGTATGCCACATTGTGCAAGTATCGTATTTGGACATGAATATGCCTTTTGGCCTGAGGCTACATTATCCCAATTCTGTCAACTTCTGGTCTTGTGGTTCAAGCAGTGGTGTTCGGTTCCTTTTCTTTGCGCTGCCCTTGTGTAAAAACCTTCAATGTATCCCCTGTGGAGTATCGTTCCTTGGGCAGCTTCCACTGCATTATCTAAACGTAATCTAGGGTGTACAATTACGTACCTCGCTTTCCCGATGTATTTTTGGTGCTTTGAAAGTTTTATTGACAACGCTTCGGCCCTTTAGGCCTTTGCATCAGAATTGTAGATATCGGAACTTAAAACCATGGAACATAATAAGAGTGCATGAACAAGTAAATATATGCCGTGATTCTTTTCCATGATGTAACTATTTCTACTGAACAGATATATAAAAGACATGGGGTAGGGTTGTCTGTAATGGGATAATCGGTTTAACTTCCAGGATGGAAAAAGTTTTGTCAAAACATCTGGTACGAAGTAAGGGGAACAGCTGGCTTAGCTATGCATACTATAAATGCAAAAGCTAACCAATTTTAACTTTAGATGCACCATGTGCCAGGTTTTTAGAGATGTTTAGGAAATGGGGGAGATTGCTTTTATCACATCCCACAACAATAGTTTCTATTGTCCTAGGGTCACCACGAATCAATTTGTAACCTCTAAAGGAATTTGAGGTAATGCTGATTTTTGCACCCATGCCCCACTTTCTGGTGCAACCAAGCTAGAACTTTGTTTCTCAGTGCTTTTCTCGGTTCATTTCTTGCTGGCTTCTCTACATTTGTGAAAAGTTCCCTTTTTCCTGGATTAGTTCGCTTATTTTGCTATTTGCATTCGCTGGCATTTGTTTTCCTTTAACCGAGATCACTGGACATAGAAGTTCTTTACTTCGGACTGGCAGTTCATCTGGGTTTGCATGGGGCTGCACAAGTTGACCTAATTGGCCAGCTGTATTTGTCAACCCTACTACCGAAGATGGAATAGAGCTTCTTGCTCCCCCTGCCATTTGTCACCAGTTTCTCTTCTGAGCACATTTTTGTCCCGACTGCTGTTAAGGTATATAAGATGGTTTGGCAGTGCCTGTCCACTGTTTGGCCTTGGGCTCTCCATGATTGACAGTCTCAGGCCATTGCTGGAGTCTTTGCGCTCTTTAGGGTCGGAGCACGTCTTATGCCGGATAAGTGACATAACACAGGCAAGGCTGTGAAGGAGCTCCTCTAGCTGCCCTCGATGTGGGCCCTGGGGGCTGGGAGGGATTTCTCTGTTGGTGTAACAGCTGGAGCACCTACTATTGCTCCTGCTAGTGTGACTCAATTTTTGCTCTTGTTCATTTTGCCTTGCAACGCCACCAGGATTTTCATTCTAGTTCTCTGGCTTCACCTTGGCTTTACTAGATAGCTTAATAAGTCTAGGTTGTTGGGCAGAATCCTGTGCAGTTCCCTTAGGGAGCACTACAGAAGATTAAGACTACAGGTATATGCAAAAAATCCCCTTTGGTATCGGTGTGTATCGCAAAGATTTAGTTGGTAGCTGTGGCTAAGCAGTCAGACTTATCTCAAGAGGGAGCTGAGCATTATTCGGGGTTTACACACTAGGACTACAATACTATGGAACAAGGAAACGCTGACCAAAGCTTTGTATCAAAAAGAATATATATTTTTATTTTACACACGCTGTTCACACACAAATCAGGAAGTTAAAACAGTCAGGAAAAGTATACACGACTCCCTATTGAAATTGTAGACTAGTTTGAGCAAGAGTGAAAACTGAGCAAAACGGCACAGTGTTAAACTAAGCACAAATGGCACTCTAACAATTTCTTTAGAGGGAGGGAAAGAATAAGTTATACAGGTTAAACCTCTTAAACACACCAGCAACACTTCCCAGTTGGATTGTGAACAAGTTAAGCAAGGCAGCACTTGAGCATCAACAGTATTTTGGTGAAAACCGAGCAAAATGGCACTTCAGCAATATATAAAGGGGAAGAAAAGGTGGTTATAAGAGTTTTAGGTGCACCAACACATTTCTTGATGAGAAACAATCTAGAGAAGGCAGTTGTAACAGATTTAGCCAGAGTCAAGAGGCTTGTGCCAGAGTCAGTGGTACAAGGCAAAGTGCCTAGATTCAAAATGTTCTAGTAGCTGCAGTCAAGTCTTTGTTAAACAATTGAAAAGGCAGTTGCAGGTCATAGAAAGATAATGTTAGACGAAAAGGCGGCCAGCCCAGAAGGTAAGTTAAAGGATTTAAAACACCTTTAGCAATACCCAATGAAACGGGATGCCTGGCGGAACAATGTACCTTGAAAGTGGAAGAGGCTCCTGCAGTGGCGGTAGTTCTGCAGTTTAGGAGATCCAGCAGAGGAAGAGAGGCTCTCGTTGTGGAGGAAGGTTTGAGTTACTGCACTGCCCAGGGATGAAACCAGCAGTAGTGCTGCCAAAACGGAATAAAAGGTACGCTCCTTTTTAAAGTGTGGTTGTGGTGGACTTGTGCCTGGCTATCCGGTCTCCTCGTGCTTGGCACTGGTGATTCAACCAAGGCAGTTCTTGGAAGGCGATTGGCGAACTGGTTGACCCCACCAGCTGAAGGGAAGAAGACTCTTGCAGGTGAAGATCTTCTCGAGTCGTCGGAGAAAAGTGGTGAGGATCTGCAGCAGGGCTTCCACCGGTGGTTCAGTCATTGCAGATGTCTTTAGCTTTTCTCCTCTTCGGCTTCTTGGTTCCAGTGGCAACGTCTTGTCCTCCAGTCCTCAGGACCCTGCTTTTATGCAGCAAGACCCCCATTCATACATCCTAGCTGTCACTCACAAAGTGGGGTGGCTATCTTGGGGGGAATAACTCCCCAGCCTATCAGGGTAGAGTGCGACTTGGGTTGCCTAGGGCACCCTGTCCAGGGTGCCTATTCCCCCTCCCACACATCCTGTCTACCCCATAATCAGTGGCGCCGAAAGGAGGGCTTCTGTGCAGAAGCCCGCCAAAAGGACGAACAAAGGATCCCCAACCTGGGTTAGGATTTCAGAGAAAGACCAGAGAAAGAAATATTATTAAAGTTCTGGCAATAAAAACCTACCGGAGTAACTGTCAGTAAAAGTGGTAGCCTCGAACAATGGGAAAATCCATAGGAAACATTTAAGTTTGAATATTTACGTTAGTAACCACTGCCACCAGCCAGAAACATTGGAGAGGGGGACTGTACGGTACCCCCTCGATAATGAACACCAGGGAAAAACTATTAACCCTTCCCAGTACTTCCATAGCAAGAGGGGTTGTACTGGTTCTGTTCATAACTATTGACTGGTAAAGTCAATGGTGACATTACATGCCCTGGGAGACAGTAATCAGTCCCAACCCTGTGTTACGGCACAGAGGGTGCTGTGTAACACACATGTTGAGAAGATGATTCCTATGAGGGTGAGAAAAACCCCATAG
The DNA here is from genome assembly GCF_040938575.1 of Ambystoma mexicanum. Classification (NCBI taxonomy): domain Eukaryota; kingdom Metazoa; phylum Chordata; class Amphibia; order Caudata; family Ambystomatidae; genus Ambystoma; species Ambystoma mexicanum. Next base: position 1,437,780,239 of record NC_090935.1, read on the forward strand.
ACCATAAACAAACAAGATAGCCTAAAACACACATCAGCAATCTAAGATTGGGGAAAAAAGGGTCTCGCTCTTAGCAGGAGAAAAAAAGAAACCCTTCAAATCCAGCAAAGCTGCTGGGGGACTCTATAGATAAGGGAAATTAGCCTTCGAGGAGAATTCTCCCTAACATGGGTTCAAAGGGCGTAATCAGTTTGCTCCTGGGAAGCTATTGCAGCTGCACACTTTTCGGAACGATGGTATGGGGAGGATTTTGACAACAGAGGACACTTGTTTCTTGCATCCCACAATATCCTCTGGAGCTTATCTCCTCCGTCGTTTTCAACATCGTGCTTGTCACCCGCTCGCAGTTCAATTAATCGTCTCATCCTCCTTGCGCTCCCCTATAAGACTTCTGAGGGCCGACTTGCACTTCGCGGTGGTGAGGTGAATAAGGGGTTTGGTTTACTGCATGAGGAATTTTGGATAGATCCCCCTTGGTGCTCATCTAGGCATTTGGCTGCGAATGATACAACCTTGTAGTAGGTATTTCGTTTTCAGAGGTGGGATGTTTGTATGTGCATACAGACATGATATTTCCCGATTGGAAATGCAAGTCAAAATGTGGATGTGGGAAAAGTGAGAGGAGGTGCAAACCAACCTCACCCCCTTAGACGGCTTATAGCGCTACACAGGATGCACAGTATGGTTAGTATTGTACTTGCAGTGTGTGACTTAACTTGACTGGATAGAGCGTAACGTGTGACATTTATCCTGCTTGAACCTATGGATAACTTCACTCTATATTGCACTCTCGTCCGCCTTCCTCTGCTGCTGAGGGATGCCAGTACCAGGAAGAGGAACTAAGCGGCTAACCCTCAGATGCAGAGTTGACCCTGGTCTTCCTCTTGGGCATCCAGAACCGCCCCCCCCCACCTCCCCGCAGGAGAGTAAGAGGAGGATGCTAGCTGGCAATGGGAACCATAGGTAATCCATGCCAGACTGTCAAGCCATACCACTGGTGTGTGCACGATAATGCATGCTCGCTCCCTTCTGCCAGCCCCCCAGACTCCTTGGAGTTGAAAAGATTTGGAGGGTCCTTTAATTTCCACCACGCATTACATCTTTTCACTTGAAAATCATACCGTAAATGTTTGGATCCTCAGACTAACACAAAAAGACTGTTTACATATGGGTCAAGTTCAATGAGTTCTATGTCTTTGAACGGTGGCTTTAACGTTCTTCTCTTGTCAGGTAGTGCAATTATACTTTCACCGTAGGTTGTACCTTCTCACCTGTGTCGCCATGATCGTTAAAGTGTTACGTGTGTATACACGTGGGTCTGAGAAACGCTTGTGTATAGGCGCTTTATAAATGCCATATCATTTATGACACTCTGAATATTGCTTGAAACGTCTGTTGCTTATCACTGGATGTGTTCAGACCAAGAACCGTTATTTAAAAAAAAATAGAAAAAGATTTGTGGTCAATGCTTCGATTTTTGAGGATTTTGGTGAAATATTTATGGCTTGAGCAGCTTAGATTTGAGCTTATTTGTTCTCTTTTAATGTCACCTGGAGACCTACCTTATCTTTTCCCTGTTCAAAGAAATCTTCTATAAACCAGAGGGTTAAGTCCAATACCTTCCATGTCATCACCAAGTCCATTCCCAGCCTCATAAACTCCCCAAGACCTATTGCATGTTTTAAAAGATCAGGGCATTCTACAAATTCTTATGGACCTTCTTGGTGAACACATTTAAGCCTATGCAACATCTGTTTAAACCATTCCTCCAGTCCCAACTATGCCCAGCCTTTTCGGCTTGTACAGGACATAGAAACATCAACTACTGATAGTTAGTCTGGGCTTTATCGCTCCCTGCATCTGTTCAGTGATCCTTGGTCCCTTCCCGAACTCAAAATCCAACCGCGATTTACCAGGATCCAATGGCTAACACATCTATTCTGCTCATGCATTGTCGCAACCCCAAATGTACATAATTACTGTTTTGAGCATGGGTTTTATAAAAAACATAATCACTTGTAATCGTATGCGACAGTCTGCTACTTTGTTCTGGGAACATCTAGTTGGGTAACCAAAGGGGCAAGACATCCCACCAAACCAGTCAATGGGCTCTTGGTGGTATAAGGATCCCATGGTCCCACTCCCCACCCCCTTGTTTAGTGGCTGTCACTGGGGAGAATACAGTAGTTTTTTCTGTGGAACAGGGTTACTGGACCTAAGTGCCTTACCAAGAGACTTGCTACCTCCCGTGGAGCAATGCACCCCCTACACCAAACACTAGCCAAAATGCAAGCTCTGTCCTCGTCTGCCATCTCTACTCAAAAACACACTGCTTGCCACAGATCCCATGGGGGATGTGGCGCATCCACAGATGTCATTGATTCACACATGCAAGAAATCAAAGATGGCAGACCACAGCTGCGGTCCTCTTACAAACACTGCTCCTCTGCTTTGTGTGAAAAGCAATTGTATGGAATGCAGTCGCATGGCGACTCCAATAAGGATACACCTGTGTATGCCTACCACCATGATTGGCCAAAGGGGAGGATCTGCTAGCATATCAAAGAGACGTTCCAGGAAGTTGGATAGGTTGTTGGGAGCTGGAGGTTCTGGCAGGCATGTGGAGCGAAGTAGCAAGTGTTTGATTAGATTTCCATAAAGTAGTGAGAAACCATCCAGGCCATTCTTTCTAGGGAGGACGTATTTTGTTTGTTGGGAGTCTATTAATCACTTGGACTCAGCCCCCCCTTTTTTATTTTTTTTATTTAATATAGGCAGGCCAGGCTCAGACAACCCTCGGAGGTAGCATGTCACTGGAATGAAGTTTCTTCAACCCTCCACCAGATTTGATCTGGTCAGTTTATCAGTGCCCATCATATGACACACAAAACAAACATACCTGCTCAACATATTGCTGCAGGGCAAGTCCTTGAATTGGGGCTTTTTATCCTCTGTATCCATCTTGGAATTGCTCCACAGTCCAGTTTTGTCTAAACTCAATAAGGCACAGTCTGCATGGGATCCACGTATAGTTAATGTTGAAGGATATTTGAATGCGTACCGTGCAGTATCACCACCAGAGTGGTCCCCTGGCGCTCTGGCAGATCTGAAACATAAAAGGGGGGTATGTTCGGCGTGTTGGTAGGGCAAAGTTTGGAGAAGAGCAAGGGAGCTGTCAAGTACTGTTGGCAGCTTCAGTTCAGTTAACACCGTTCAGCGAGCATATTGGTATGGTGGTATTCAGTTCCGAGTCTGTTGTGTGGGGGTCTGCGTGGTTTGTTGTGGTGAAGTGTGTGCAGGTTGCTGTGGTTTTAAGAGGTATGGTTGTGCTTGGTTAGAGGGTGAGAGGTGTGTGAGGAGTGGTGAGGTTTTTGGTCCTTTTTTCAGGTTGATTAGTAGCCTTGTTAGGAGAAATGCACACTCCTGTTTTGTCTCCTTCGTGATTTCGGGTTGCTTCCTTTCTGTGAAGTTTCAGCATACGGCTGTCTAGTATCTCTGTCATTATGCTAATTTATCTTTGTATTTGGCTACCCCTTTTAACCCAGTTTGTTGCTGCAACGTAGTCATTTCAGATTGATTTACTTGCAAACTACGCCTGTACCCTACGCCCTTTCTGAGTAAGGTTGTTGGTAGCGTTGGGCATGCTTGCTGTTCTGTCCTCATGGGGATGTCTCTTGCGTTCGGTTCCATCTAGCATCGTCTCTCTTGTTCTTGTAGGAGTTTACCCTATTCGGTCCTAGTTGTCTGTGCCATCATATATTATATCAGTCTGTTCTTTGCGTTTACTGTTGGACTGTTGTAGTTTCAATTTGGTTCTGAGGTGTTGAAGAGCCAGGGTTTTAGAAGTTTTAGGTGGTCTTTGGTGTTTATTTCTTTTGGGAGGTTGTGCCAGGTTTTCGCACCAGGTGGGAGAAGGACGCTCCCCCTCGTTTTTCATGACGTATGGTTTTGGTTCCAGGCGGATTTCATTGCTTGATCAGAGGAGTCTTGTTGGCTTTGTTTTGAACGTGATATGATGTTTGGGAGCCAAGGTAGTATTTTTTGAGCGCTGGAGTGATGTAGTTTCTCTTGGATAGTTTGAGGAGCATCTAGCTGCTTCATGTTTGGATGCGTTTGTAATTTCTTTAAGAGGTATTCGGCATCCCGAGGTAGAGGCTGTTTGCGTAGTCTATTCTTGACATGAGGGTGACAATTGTCAGTATTTTGTGGGTGAAAGAGAGGAAAGGTAGGATTCTTCTTGAGTGAAGGAGGAAGAAGCATTTCTTATCGCGTTAACTTGTGGTTCTAAGGTTAGAGCTTCGTCCATTAGGACGCCCAGGTTTTTTACTACTTTAGATGGTGTGGGCGCGGTTTCTAGTTCCGTCGGCCAGGGAATGTGGTTGTGTTCTTTGTTTTTGGATTTAATCATGATTTCTGTCTTTCCTGGGTTGATTTTTAAGTTATTGGCTTTCATCCAGTAGATATTCTACTAGGGTACAGTGATCGGCTTCTGTATCTTCGATTTTTGTCGATTATTTGAATGTCGTCTGCATAGTTGTAGCATGTAAAGTTGTATTCTTTGAAAATCCAGATTAATGGAGTCTGGTAGATGTTGAAGTATAGTGGTGATGGTGAGGATGCTTGTGGTACTCCAGTTGTTAACTCGTGGAGTAGATTGTCAAGTTACTGTTCCGTCTGCTGGGAATGATTTAATCCAGAGTAGTGGCCTGTCCGTTATACCTATATTTTCTAATCTTTTGATTGGGGTGTCATGGCTTACAGTGTCGAAAGCTGCCGAGAGGTCGAACAGAATCAGAGCTGCGGTTGTGTTGGAGTCTGCATTTGTTTTTCGGTTGTCCCAGATGGATAGTAGTGCCAATTCTGTTCCTCTTGTGGGTCTGAAGCCGACTTGTGCTTGGTCTAGCAACTGGTGTTCTTCTACATGTTCTTCGGTTAATTTGTATACTTATGTTTCTGAGTTTTGCCGGGTAGGGAATGTTTGAAATCGGTCCGTAGTTGGAGAGGTCTTCCACGTCGCCTCTTTTCTTTTTTTTTCTTTTTGAAAAGTGGCTTAATTAATATATGCTGATTTGAAGGATTGTGGTACAGTCCCTGTTGTGAGCGGCAGCTTCAAGAGATTTCTGTAATATTCTGATGGCATTCTTTGTGCGAGGATTGATTTGTAGATGTGGGGCACGGGTCCATGGGTGATCCTGCTGTCGTGCTGTTTTTATTTAAACTTTTATTTATTTTTTACATGCTCAGCGAATGTTGGATATTTCTGGGAAATGTTGGCGTTTGTGCTGAAGCTCCTTGTCGGGTCTGGTTGGTTGGTCTGTTTTGTATGACTTGTCAGATGGCGTTGATTTTGTTTTTTAAATGATCGGCCAAGTTGTTGCATAGCTTCGGTGAGGGTATTGGATTGTTGTCGCAACCTGGTGGATTTCTCATTTCGTTTGATGTTTAACATTTCTTTGTGTATTGGTGGCATTGGTAATTCTGTCATCGTGCCTTTTCTTTGCCTTTTTGAATTTCCTTCTGTATGATCGGATTTGTCTCTGGAACTGGGTTTTCTTATATAGGTCGTATTCTTTCCTCCATTCCAATTCCAGATTCTTGTTCTTTTTCATGGTGCTTAGTAGTGGGGTGAACAATTTTGCCACTGCTCTTTTTCTTGAAGGGGTAAATGGTTTTTCCATGGACATGTTTACGATTGTATCGGCAATCCATTTGTGGAGTAGCTAGGTCTGCCAGCTCCAGTTCTGCCGTTGAAGGTTTGTTCATCTCCAGTTCTATTAGGTTGCTTGCTTTGACGGTTTTCTAGTTTCTTTTTGTAGTGATTGGGAGCTTGAGGGGCTGGATGCCGACTTTGGTTGGTAGTGTGATCACGAATGGAATAATTAGGTGGTCGCTTCAAGTATTTGTATCGGTGGTGCTTTTTATTTTCTTGGCGAAGATTGCGTCAAGAGTGTGTCCTGCCGAGATGTGTTGCCCCTTTGACGAAACTGTTGTAGTTTTGTGGTTGTTAGCTGCCCAATTAGTGAGTTTTGAGATTTGGCTTGTTTTTTTCTTCGAACCGAATGTTGAAGACCCTCAGGATTATCAGATGCTTGTGTTGGATGGCTATGTTGGTGATGGCTTCTATGATGTTGTTGACTAAGTTTGCATCGTATGTGGATTTGCAGTTCATGATTAGAGGTTCGTCTGTTTTTTACTTTCAGGTGATCTTTGAATGCTATTAAGACTCCTCCTTTTTTATTTTTTCTGTTTAACTGAAGGCATTTGAAGTTGATGGGGAGACTGCTTTGGAGTGTGATTTTGTATTTGTTCATGTCTCTGCAATGGTTAGGATGTTGTTGCTGCAGAGAAGGTAGAAGATCTTCAGTGTTTTTACATGGATTGTGCCTTTTTATTAAGTTGCAGTGGATTTTTAAGTTATAGTTTGGTTTGTGCTTTGTCGTTTTTGTCTTCTGACTGGTGTTTAGGTTTCCTTCCAAGTCGATCTCTAGTTGAGGTGTTGGTACAGTTGTGTCTGTCGTCAAAGCTCTTCTAGGTTCAGTCTTGGGTTTTTGTTTTCATCAGGCTCCTCTTCTAAATTTTGTGGCTGTCGAGTGGAGGGTCCTCTTGTTTTTGGTGATGTAAGGGGATAGGGCGTTGATTGTCTCTAGTTTACTCGCTTCTTCTTCTGCTTGGTTGTTGGTTGTTATTGATTTGTACGTTGGGTCGGTTTGTTTGTGAGTGGTTATTTGCACGGTATGGTGTTGGGTATAGGGATTTCTCTTTTCTCTGTGGTGGTTCTGTTATCGTTGTCCATGGGGGTGCCTTTTGCAGTTGAGTCTTTGGTGGCATTCTGTTGGGTTAGTTCTTTCTGCTCTGTCTTTCCTTTGGTCCAATTCATTTTCATGGCATTTTGACTTTTGGGCGTTTATTTGGTTGGTCTTGTTCGGTTCGTTGTTGCAGTCGGTCTTTTGTGCTTTTGGTCCAGCTGTCTTGTGGTGTTTGGACTTGGTGTGGGGGATTGTCTGATACTAGCTCGGGCTCTGTCTGTTGGGGGTGATGTATCGGGTGATATCACTAGGTTATTTCGGTCGCTGTCTCGAGTTCAGGCTGTCCGGTTGGGGAGGTCTGCTAGGGTATTTCAGTGGCTGTCCCTAATATGGCTCTCCCTGGAAGAGGCCTACAGCAACAAACGCATTTCCGTGGTGTGACGCATGGTACTGTTCAGAGCATCATCTCAGAATGTCGGGGCCAATGATCACAGTACCATCTTGCAAGGCCAATAATTATAGTGTTATCCCAATGTGGCGCCCTACAGAGGTGGTTTGAAGACCTTCCTCACAATTCTCTGTTGGTGTGACCCAGGCCAACATTCAAGAGCTATCCCGTCCTGGTGCAGGCCAACGGTCACAACGCTATCCCAGTGTGGGACAAGGGTGCCAATCACTGTGCTATCCCCGAGAGGCACAGGCCAGTAATCCCAGCACCGCTCCTATTGTAGTGTTCTCTAGATATAACTCCAACCACCATCCACATCTGTATGGGTGCTGCAGAGGCCAACAATCGCTGCACTATCCCGGAGAGGCAAAGCCAATCCTGATACTATCCCAAAAAAGGCACAAGCTGGTAATCGCAATACTGTTCTATTGTGGTGCTTTCTAGATGTGATTCAAGTCAATATGTGCTAATCGCTAAGGGTGCAGCGCATTCTAATAAACGCGGTACTATCCCAGAGAGGCACAATTAACACAGCACTATCCCAGAGAGACGACCGCAAACAATCCCAGTACTATCCCAGAAGGCAAGCCAATGATCCAGTACTATCTTAGAAGGGTTAAGGCACAGGCTAAAAAATGACAGTACTATCCTGGCAGGCACAAGCTAATGATCACAGTACTATTCCAATCAGATCAATATGTACTAATCTCCAAGGGTGCTGTGCAGTCCAATAATCGCAGTACTAGCCTAGAAGGCACACGCCAATAATCATAGTGGTGTCCTAGAAGGTGCCAGCTAATAATATATAGTCCTAACACCTCCTGGCCACCGACTGTGTGCTTGCAGTTGTTGCTGTGGTTCTGAAAAGGAGTGCAACCAATGATTTTCTTTTCTGATTACTTTGTGATGGCGAACAGAGCAAACAAATTAGATGGCTCAGTGAGTTAGGTGCCCCCCGCCTGCTTGAATATCTGTGTTCAGCTTGCTGTGCACGGGATGGAGTTCCAGATTGAGTTTAATTTTGTGACCTTCCAATGTTAGGTACTATTTAATTGGGAAATGCTGACACTTATGATCACAGCATGCATAAGTGGGAGGCATCTGGAAGGACGTGTGACAAAGTGCTATTCCTGGAATTGAATACCATGCCACCTATTCATTTCAAAAGCAAGGCATAAATAAGCAGTGTGCCGAGCAATTTGCTATAGAATGTTGTGGGTTTGCTAATTAATTTGACACTTGTGTTGCACAGATGGCTATTTAAATTACTTGGTGCAGTGAAAAAACAGCTCACCTTGCATTCCTCTTGCCCATGGGGTTCGGCCCACCTTGTTACCTCTGTTCACTGCCAAGTTCTGAAGGGCAAATGGCGAGAGTCCAGCATTAATCACCTCCTTCACTCTAAAAATCGTTGATTTCAAATAATTGCAAACCAGAAGTAATCGTGTTGATACTTTTATTAAACTGTTTGTCTAAAACCAGTATGTGGCTTTTTTCAAAGGTTCTGCAATTGAGTTCGTAAAAATGTAATTTTTTATAGAATGCATAATTACAGTATTTCCACTTTAAGACATGGCATTGTATTTTTTTTTCCAGTTAAGTTTTATCTAAATCTTAGTGGCAAGTATATTTCATTTTGAAGGGGAATGTACATTATCACATGGCCAAATGCTTTTGATGGAACATGGCCTGCTGGTTGCATACATGGGTGCAACTGCTGCCATCCATGAGCTGATCCCAAACTACTTGACTTATTTTATCACCCTGTAGCTTTATTCCAGCTAACAGGATGTCTGCAAACTACAAACTTCCACTTAGTTTGCACAGTTCTCTGCCTGCTACGCCATCCTCTCTGCTTAGTCTCATACTTTCTTTCCTCTTACATAATTAATACACAAAACTAACTAGAGGTTTATGCAAAGAAGTGATCAATGTTTCCATACAGGTCAGTGCTTTAGATGAGATTTTGAGGTGGGAGTATTTTACTCCTGATTTTTCAAATTGGAGAGTGAATGACATTTCGAGAGTCAAAATGAGTTCTCCTTTGTAAGAGTGTAAAACATATCCAACGTGCACCCAATGCGTTCGTAAAATCAGACCCGTATAGAAACAGACACAAGAGTTGCAGATCAAAATTGTCTGGCTTACTTTCATTTTATTACACTTGTGAAAAATAGTTTGGCATAAAATAACTAGTAAGTATACGCTAGACAGTTTGATTTTCAAAATTCTGCAGCATAGAAACTGTTAAGAACTACTATAGATTGCGACTATGCCTGCAGAAAAGTGCAAGCAGTCAACAAAACGGTGCTAAACTAGAATTTAAGAACTATATAACTTCAAAATACTTTTCTATAACCTATGTTCCATCTGTTGTTGTCATGGGAAAGATTACATGTGGACTCCTTTCCTATCATTTAAAACCGACTTTGCAGATTCCGAAAATGTGCAACGCTTCACAAATGTAGGATAAGGTAATCTGTTTTGACCACTAAGTATTCCACACATTACTCACTATCCAGAATCGATTTTTACTGGCTTTGTTGGTAGCTCGGAGCAAGGTAAAACTGAGACACCATCACACACTAAAACATAAACCGTCTGATACACTTGAAAGGCAAGCTGATTATAGGTTTGCTTGTCACCTGGAGAATGGAGGTAGAGTGTTCAATGTACATTTCAAAAGACAAGCTTATGTTTTTATGTGATTGTATTTGCTAAATTGTTGCAAACCTCTGCATCCTCCAACACTCCTGGCTGTAGAGTACATGACTGCCGTGCAGGAGTGGAGTTTATTTGCCAGAGACTAAAGACTCTGACTTTGTTCCAACCACGCTGAGGGTTGAATATACACGTCAACAGGCTTGCTGTGTCCTTTCTAATGCACCCATCCAATGTGTAGAATGCCTTTTTTAAAGCATCATGGCTGAAGCAAAGTACCTAGGGGAAGAAAACCAACAGGAATTCAGGTAATGTTTATTTTTTGTCTAGGTGTATATGGCAGTGAAAGCCTGGCGGGATGCGTTTTCTTCCTTGCATGTCATAGTTGTATTTCAGTATTTGGGTCAAGTCTCCAAGGGGTGGTTCTAACAACTATTTTCAATTAAGTGTCTATGGTTTCCTTTTTTTAATTTATTTTTTATTGGCATTTTTGGATTTAAAAAATACCCCCACCAACGTACCCCCGCCTGAGCACAGTTGTTATGACTTCCATTTCACAGAGCGCTTATTTTTCTTGTTTACGTAATATTCAATAACCAAGTTGTGAGAGCACCATTGCCTTGCAATGTCTCCTTTTTAAGAAAGTTCAAAACCATTGCCCAGTCTTGTCGGAATCTGATTTAGTCCCTTTGTAAATTATACGCCATCCACTCCATTGCCATGAACACAGCAGTTTAAACATCTAGTCCCTTATTGTTGGTGGCCGTTTCCAGCAGTTCGTTATCACCAACCATGCCGGTATGACCATCAACATAAAGGCTTTGCTATGTGACTTGCAAGACAACGATCTCCAGGTCAAACAAACCACACATCTATTCTCTAGGTGTCAAAATTATATCGTAGGGGTTTGGGGGGAAGGTTACCATCGGCTTTGTCTGGCAAAATTTTGAAAAAGTTGTCCTAACCCAAAGTCGGACACTCCCACCAAATATGCCTTCAGTCACCTTTCATGCCCTAGCCCCTCCAACACATATCCCCTGTTGTAGGAAACATTGTATGTAGTCTTGCTGGGATATACTGCTATTGCATCATTATTTTAACCCACGCCTTTCTGGCCTGGATCGACCTTGTCAGTTTGGGAATGTTGGCCCATAGATGTTTCCAGTGCACCCTCGGTAGGTCCATCCCTAGCATTTCCCACTTATACATGTATCCCCAGGTCTTTTCTAACTCTCCTTCCATTAAAATAGTGTAAAACTTTGACACCATTTTGTCTATTACCCGTATGAGTGGTGATAAACCTCTTGAACGTTTTGAGCTTTCTCCCTGCTGCTGGTTTACGCCCTGAACTAGCTATCCAGTGTCATATTTGGAAAATACTCCAGCCTATCCTTCTCCGATAAACCCACCAACTGTTTGAATTCCTCAAATGTATAGATGTCCCCGCCATGCATCATATCCCATAGCTTTGTACATACCTTCCGCCACTGTCTAAACACCCCTTGCAACATCCCTGGGCGGACTTGTGTATTCCCAAATATCAGAGTAAACGGAGACGGGCATGTAGATACATTTCCCCTTTCTATTAAGCATTCCCATGTATTGCAAACCACTGCCAGTACTTGGCTGTTCTGTGTATTTTGGGGTGTATCCTGTCTATGCAGCCAGAGGACCCCTTCCAAGGGTCACCCCGCCATCGCCCTATTCCTCCTTGCCCAGGGTTTCGAGCCATCACCCACCAACCATTCCCGAAGTACACGCAGCTGCGCCGCCTCATAATACTTCACAAAATTCGGAAGGCCCACTCCCCTGCTCCCCTCTCTTGGTGCCATTAGCATACGTAATGCCACTCTCTGGGTTTTGTTTAGCCAAATAAATCTCAAAACGATCTTATTCAGTGCCACAAAGAATGCCCATGGGACTGAAATCGGGAGAGCTTAGAAGTAGTAGAGTAAACTCGGGAGGTCACCATTTTAATAGTAGCAACCCTTCCCAGCCATGAAAAATCTGGTCCATTTCCCCTGATCTTCATTCACCTTTTGAAGCACAGTCTGATAATTACCATCGAAAATCCGCGAAAAATCCTTTATTTTGACAACTAGGTATCTAATGCATCCGCCAGCCCTTGCAAACGAAGAGTAGGAAGGTAAAGCCTCCTTCTTTGTTATAGATGGGTCAAAACCCAGCAGCTCTGACTTCCCCATGTTAACCTTGAGGCCTGCCACTCGTTCTGTTTGCCAATTCTTCCACCAGTATTGGTATTGACTGTTCAGGATGTGTTAGTGGCCCTCACGGATAACATATCTTATGATTCCCACCCCCCAAAAGGTATGCCTTGCTCGGAGTTTAAGCAAAAATGGCTCCAAATATATAGCATACAGAAGTGGTGACAGTGGGCATCCCTGCCTCGTTCCGTGACCTATCTATACTGCGAGACATTTGTTTAACCGACGGGCGTATCCTGGGAGCCTGATAGTTTGCCCATGCCATCTGCATAAACCTAGTTCCCATTCCCGTTCACCCAATAACTGCAAACAAAAAGGCCCACTCCACCCGATCAAACACCTTTTTGGCGTCTACAGACGCCAACACACCTGGAATCTGTTTAAAGTTCACTTTTTCTAATGGGTGAATAACTCTCCTAATGTTGTCAGAGATCTGTCGTCCCATAATTGATCAGTATTAAAGTCGTGAAAGAGAGGCGCTAACCTCGCTGCCAGTATACAGTTTTGCATCTATATTCCTCGATGTGATGGGTCTATATGACCTGCATTTCGATCAGTCTTTACCTGGTTTCCAGAACACCACCACCTTGGTCTCCGTCCTAGTCGGCATTACATCCCCACTAGCCACTACTGCATTGAATACCTCCCGTCAGCCGTGGAATCAATTGCCTAGCATATTTCTTATGAAAGGGTGCCGGGAAACCATCTGGTCCTGGCACTTTATTCAATGGCAATGCCTTAATAGCGGCCTCCACTTCTTCCCTTATGTCTCTCTAAGATTTCCTGCTCCCTAACCGTTATTTTGGTACTGATATATCTGATGGATATCGTTTTTTTTTATTTCCCTTTTAGTCGGTTTGCTCTGAAGTATATGACTCCTAAAATTGAGCGAATATTATAACTTGTGTATCAGTAGAACTCGATCCATCAGATAGTGTAATCTGTTGGATCGTTTTAGCTGCTTCTGTTCCCTTCAGCTGTCGATCTGATAACTTGTCTGCTTTATTAGCACGCACATAATACCTCTGTTTGGTCAATAACAAAGATCTCTCTGCCCTGCTGGTCCACAGCAAGTCCAGCTGACTATATAGCTCCGTTAGCCTTTTATGTAAATCTCTCGTTATACATTTAGCTGTAGCCTGTTGGGTATTGCGTAATTGAGCTTCTAGGTCTCCCTCCATTCCTGCCCTTTGTTTCTCCCTCTGAGATTGTAATGCGATTACTGCCTTAAAAGCATCCCAGGTCCCCTCTGTCGATATGCTTGGTTATTTTTTTAACAGCGAAGCATCCATCTATCTTGTCCCCAATCACCTCTACCACTGCCCCATCAGTTAGCAGTTCAGTTGGAAACGTCAAAGCCCACAACCCTCTATGTGGCCCCACATCCCTAACCGTCATCAACATAGGGGCATGATCGGCTAATCATATAGACCCTAAGTCTATTTCCTTTATCTCCCCCATTAGCCCAGCTGTAACCCGCGTATAAGCAATTCTAGACAGAGTTGGTAAATGTGCGAGAAGCATGTGTATTCCCTTTCATCACCTCTTAGTCCGCTATATGTCACATAGTGTTACATTTTCAAAACATTTCTTTAAGGCCCGTGAGGAGAGTACTGTACCCTTCCCTGTACCGCCACTTTTATCTATATTGGGATCCCACGCTAAGTTAGTCACCCGTAAAGATGATTTCTCCTGCTGCAAAGGCCTCCAGCTTGAGTACCACCTCTTGTAGGAACCCATCCTGCCCAGTATTAGACAAATTACTTTGCAACAATATATGCAACTATGTTCCAATTGTACTAGCAAAAACAAATATCGCCCCTCTGTGTCCTCTAGGGAGCACACAATCGTAGCCTTGAATGAATCTTTAAGTCCGATCGAAACCCCTAATATTTTCCCCCTCGCATTAGCTTGAATTATACGTGGAAAAGACCGCCATTTCAGTGCAGATTTATCAATTTCCTTAATGTGTCTCCTGTAACATAATCGCCTCCGCATTCTTTCTTCATTAAAGCTTCCACCTTTTTTTGATTTATAGGAGAGTTTAATCACCTTACATTATAAGACACAACCTTGAACGCAAAACATAATTGAGTTAGTCTGTACTATGCTTCGGACCCAGCCACCAACAACCATGTCTGTTATTCCACCACCACCACCACCTCCTCGCCCCCCAAGTAACCATCTCAGGACCAGCCCAAAGATCCTATAATGCCCTCGGGGACCAACCCCAAAAGCTTTGATTTAGGAAATTACCTGGGGTTACTCCGTCTGGGAAGCCACCTAACACTACCCTAGGATTCCAAAACATTATCCACCAGCCCTCCACTCAGGGCAAAACCTTGCATTACTACCACACATGGTCTATCCACCTTCCTCTCCACTTAATTTCACCTTGTGCACTCGCACCCCATAGGACACCATCCGTTGTCCCCTCCGCTCCTCACCCTTGCCAGCAGACCTTTCAGTTTTGCACCCCTGCTTCCCCTCCTCCCTTGCACAGTGCACCAGTCCCATTGTCGCATCCCCCCGTTGGGTGGAGGACCTCCTTCGTCTTGCTCCATGTCCTTCTAGTTCAGCAGTGCCATACCCTCCGCACAGTTATCCGATGCTGTATGCCCTCCAAATTAAAAAGCAATCCAAATGGAAATGTCCACCTGTATGGGATCTGTTTTGGTATCAACGCTCTTGTCACCTGGCCCATATCTCTCTGGTTTTGCAGTGTCCCTTCCACTCTTGCCGCTCGCAAAAGAGTTTCTCCAGCATGGGGTCTGGCATGGATTCACATGCTCATGAATATTCCCCGTCGTCAGGCTGGGAATCCTCGGTAAAGAAAAAACCAGTATCCGTTTCGTTTCTGATCTGTCTTTCGTTGTAATAACCAATCACTGGTCTCTGCGTCATACTGACCACAGCCAATGACTGCCCTCTACCTAAGCACCGCCTCTGGCAGCCATCTTCAGATTTTTACCGCACGTTCATGTGTTGGGATCCTCGTGCTATTGCTCTCGAGCGTTAGTGCTATTTTTTTCACGTTTTTTCTCAAAAACTTCATTTTTTTTTGGTCAAAAGAGCCTCAAGCTCCACCGACTCTCCATCCGATCAACGGGGACCCGTGTCGGATTCGTCTGCGCCCCTCAAGGGTGAAGATTTCGTCGAGCTATGCTTTTGGAGGACTCCAGAAGTTTCTCAGGCCCGGTCATGGCCCAGGAGAAGGGAAGCTCGACGCCCGGTAAGCTGTTCAGGGTCTGGCCTGGATGCCAGCTGCAGAACGTCTTCAAGGAGGACGAACACTCTTTTTGTCTTTACTGCCTACATGAGGACAAGACGCACGTGGAGAAGGACTGTGCGTTTTGCGGCAACATGTCGGAGCGGACCATGAAGGACCGCCATCAACGTCTCGCCAACTGGCTGGAAGGGAAGAGCCCGTCCGGCGAGAAGAAGAGGAAGAAATCCGAGCGGTCTTCTAAGACCTTTGAGGACGCCCCGGCGACGGGGGTCCAACATAAGGCCAAGCACCGCGAGTCCGCTGGCACCGGGAGCGCCGAACGGTCGGGCTCTACGGGCGCCAGGCTGGGCGCACCCTCCCCGGCACCTCAACCACGAGCCAACGCTCTGGGTCGGGTAAGAGGAAGGCCGAGCACCCGGCGAGGCTCCTAGAGAGGCCCCGGTCGAGCTTGAAGGCGGAGGGGGAGCGAGGCACTGTTTCCCCCCCCCCCTCAAGGATAAGGCGGTGAGCTCACCTAAGGTGGTGAAGGCCTTAATCCATCCGGCCAAGCCCTCTATCGAGTCTGTCGCGGCGGCCCTGGCTCAGCCTGTGGAGGCTACGCCAGTGGTGGCGACCTCGGGGCTCAGAGTCTCCCTGCCACCTCAGAGGGAGTCCTCTTTTGTGCCCATCGATAGGACCCCCGTGAAATCCCCCGTGGGGAAGAAAAAGGGGGGGCAGGGCGTTGTCGTAGATTCGGCCTCAACCTCGGAGGAGGAGCTGGTCGAAGTCTTAAGCCACGGCCTCGGCGTGGAAGAAGAGCGGCCCGTCGGGATGGATCCCGACGCAGGTGACGACGACATCGTCGAGGGTACCGACGGGGCCCCTGATCGCCCGTCGGATTCCCCTCTGCCAGCGCCGCGAGACAGCTCGGCGGCCATTTTGTTGGCTATACAGTCCTTATGCTCAGAGATAAGGACGAGACTACCGTTGCCGACGGAACCGCTCCCGTCGGGGGACCCAGAACCGGGACCTTCTGGGGTTTCCCCCTACCAAGAAAAGAAGGATCCACCCTCCTCCTCCTTTTCAGCCGTCGCGCCCCTTCCAGCCCTCCTCCCCGTCCACCCGAGGGGATGATACGGGGACTGACACGGCAGCGACGGGTACGGACGACGAGGTATACGAAGAGGATGTACCGTCGTCGCCTCCCACCAGGGCTTCTCCGCCTGACGAGATTGGATCGTTCCACTCCATGATCGCCAGGGCATCCGAGCTTTTCCAACTCTGCCCTGAGGAGAAGAAGAAGGAAGGTTTCCTTTATCAGCGGCGCGAGGCCAAGAGGAAGACGGTCCTCGCAGTGCCTCTATTGGATGACATTTGGGATGAGGGCCTCACCCTCCTCAAGAACCCTTCCACGACGCCAGCTAGAAGAGACCGGTACGAGAAAAAGTACCGGGTCCAGGACACGGCCCCCCTGTGCCTCCGGGTGCAGCCTACCCCGGACTCCGTCGTCTCCGCGGCGGCCAGGAAGAAAGCAGGGGGGGGTGCGGCCTCCACATCGACTTCCCCACTGGACGGCGAGGGAAAGAAATTGGACGCTATGGGACGCAGGGTCATCTCGTCTGCAGCGACGACGATTAAAGCTGCCAACGCCTTGGCTATCGTGGCCCGATACGACAGGGAGCTATGGTACAAACTGGCTCCCCTGCTGGACTTCTTGCCGGACGACAAGAGGGCAGAGGCCCTGGAGATCCTGCAGGAAGGTGAGGTGGCTTCGGACCACGCCATTACCGTTGCGAAGGACATCGCCCACACTGGGTTCTGCCAGTTGGGCAACGGCGTTTGCCTTAGGCGGCGTGGATGGCTCAAGGCTACGGACTTCCGTCAAGACGTTCAGACCAGAGTCCTGGACATGCCCTTCGATGGGAACAACCTGTTTGGGAAAACAGTGCACGATTCCCTTCAGCCCATTAAAGCGGACACCGAGACGGCCCGGGCCCTTGGAGTTCTGCAACAATGACGGACGCCCTTTCGGAGCAGAGGAGGCAAGGGCGCCTCCAAAGGTTCCGGCGGCGGTTTCTCCTCCTACCGTCAAGCGGCCCGCTCGTCGTCTCAGGAGGCCTACAGAGGACGAGGCAAGTCTGGCGGACCCCGCCGTCGTCGCCAAGGACAAGGCGGCAAAGCCTCGTCGAAGCAGGATTGAACCGGCCGTGGGGTCGGGCCCCCACCGAAGCACCCCGGTGGGAGGCCGGCTGGCGAGCTTCGTCAGCGTGTGGGAGTCCATCTCCACCGACCGTTGGGTGCTTGGCCCAGGGCCACGCGCTCGAGTTTCAAAGAAAGTGTCTGCGCGTCCCCCCCGTGGCCAGGAAAGAACTTCACGTCCCTCAACTTCTCCTGGAGGTAAAGGCGATGCTCAGGAAGGGCGCCATCAAACTCGTCCCAAAGAGGCTTCGGGGCTCCGGAGTTTACTCGAGATACTTCCTCGTGAAGAAGAAGACGGGGGGGATGGCGCCCCATCCTGGACCTGCGACGTCTGAACAAGTTCATCAAGGCGCAAAAGTTCCGGATGGTCACCCTCCAGCACGTCCTGTGTCAGCTGGAGGAAGGAGACTTCCTGTCGTCGTTGGATTTGGAGGATGCCTACTTCCATATTCCCATCCTGAAGGGGCACCGAAAATTCCTCAGGTTTGTGGTCCAAGGGCGTCATTACCAGTTCAAAGCCCTCCCCTTCGGACTACGGTCGGCACCCAGGGTGTTCACCAAGTGCCTCGCACCGGTGGCGGCGCAGCAGCGACGCGAAGCGTTCCACGTCTACCCCTACCTGGACGACTGGCTCATCCGAGCCAAGACAAGGGAGCTCGCCGTGGTTCACACGGCAAGGACCGTCCAACTTCTCACGGACCTGGGATTCTCCGTGAACTACGCCAAATCCCACCTGGTACCCGCGCAAGACGCTCTGTTTCTGGGAGCGAGGCTCAACACAGTGTCCCTTCTGGCCTCCCCGTCGGAGGAGAGGACCAGGACCATCCTGGGCAAGGTGCAGCGGATGTTGGTGGCCGACGCGGCCAAGGTGAGGTCCATCAAGTCCCTCCTCGGAATGATGTCTTCCTGCATCTACCTCATTCCCATGTGCAGGCTCCGGATGCGCCCGTTGCAGGAGTTCCTGGACGTGCGCTGGATCCAAACGACGGGCAGCTTCGAGGAAAGGATCACACTCGACGAGAGTTTCCGACGAGCGATCCGGAGGTGGGGCACCCGCGCGCATCTGACGGTGGGCATGGACTTCCAGACCCCAGCCCACCAGGAGACAGTGACCACGGATGCCTCCCTGGAAGGGTGGGGAGCGCACACCGAAAATCTGCACGCAAGAGGCCTTTGGCTCCCGACGGAGAAATCCTTACATATCAACGTCCTGGAGCTCCGTGCAGTGTTTTGGGCCCTCAGGTCCTTCCTTCCGTCCCTCAAGGGCAAGGTGGTGAGGATCTTCACCGACAACACCACCACCATGTTTTACATCAGGAAACAGGGCGGAACCAGGTCCCCAGCACTGTCCAAGGAGGCGCAGGACCTGTGGCATTGGGCAGTCGCCCAAGGGATGTTTCTGGTGCCGTTTCATCTGGCAGGGATAAAAAACACCATCGCCGACTCACTCAGCAGGGAGCTGCGCTCGTGCCACGAGTGGGAACTACGGCAGGATCTAGTGGATCGCCTCTTCCGACGGTGGGGCACACCCCAGAACGACCTGTTCGCGATGGTGACGAACTCCAAGTGCCGGAGGTTCGCCAGCAGGTTTCCCCAGGCGAGGAGCATGGGCGATCCTTTCTCGTTCTCCTGGGAGGGCCTGTTCCTCTACGCGTTCCCTCCTTTGCCACTGCTAATCCGGCTCGTCAACCAGCTCAAGAGGTCACGGTGCAGGATGATCCTCGTCACACCTGCGTGGCCGAGGCAGATATGGTTCCCGGACCTTCTGGACTTGTCAGCGTCCCCGCCAATCAAGCTGCCGGTGGACGCGGATCTGCTCTCCAGGGAAGGAGGCGCCATCCTCCACCACGACCCGAAATCGCTGAACTTGCAGGCCTGGCTCCTGCAGCGCTAGAGTTTGGAGGATACGACATACCGGCCGACTGCAGAGAGGTTCTTGCAAAGGCCAGGGCGTCCTCGACTCTTAAATGCTACGGACACAAATGGAAGAGGTTCTCTGTCTGGTGCCACGCACAGAAGATTAACCCTCTCCGGATTACGGCTCCCCAAGTACTGCCGTACCTGCTGACGTTGGCCAAAGCTGGACTGGCACACGCGTCCATCAAGATTCATCTTGCTGCGATCTCCCGATACACCAGAACCACGGGGCGGACGTCCTTGTGGTCTCATCGTCTGGTGAAAGAGTTCATGAAGGGACTGTTCAGATCGTTCCCGCTGGTGAAGGCTCCGGCCCCGGCGTGGGAGCGCAACGTGGTGCTGACCAAGCTCATGGGACCTCCGTTCGAGCCTCTGCACTCGGCCCCGTTGAAGTTTCTGTCGTGGAAAACAGCGTTTCTTGTGGCCATCACCTCCGCACGATGGGTGGGAGAGATCCAGGCCCTTTCCTGCAAGGCCCCGTACTTGACATTTCACGACACGAGGGTAGTGCTCAGGACGCACCCCTCCTTCATGCTCAAGGTACCGTCGGACTTCCACCTCAACAAACCCTTGGTGTTGCCTGTATTCTTCCCGTCACCTTCGTCGCCGGCTGAGAGAACTTTGCACTCGCTGGATGTGGCTAGAGCGCTGAAGTTCTACGTGGACCGCACGAAGTGTTTTCGGAAGACGTCACACCTCTTTGTGAACTTTGGACCTGTCAATCAGGGGAAGGCTCTCTCGAAGGCTTCCATTTCCAGATGACTCTCCGGCTGTATCATGTACTGTCATCGGTTGGCAAACCGACCGCTGCCTGGCCGTCCGAGAGCCCATTCCACCAGAGCGATCGCAGCTACCACGGCGTTCCTTTCTGGTGTGCCCCTGCAGGACATATGCAGGGCTGCTACGTGGAGGTAGACGGACACCTTCACGAAGTTCTACTGCGTCGATCGGGATTCCAGGGAGGAGTCCAGGGTCGGCCAAGCAGTGCTGCGCAACCTGTTCGCCTGAGGTGAGCCTGGTGAGGAGGTAAGATGCTTAATGTTGAGTTTGATGCAATGCTTAATGTTGAGCCTTTGCCACCTCCCGTGGTTGTGCATGTGTGTACTGCTATGTATTCTTTATTCATGAGCATGTGAATCCATGCCAGACCCCATGCTGGAGAAGGAACAAGTTACTTACCTGTAACTGTTGTTCTCCAGCATGGGTCTGGCATGGATTCACATGCGAACCCTCCCGCCTACCCCTCTGCGGCTCTTCACTTGGTCATACTGCCACTTCACGTGCTTCCAAATCTGAAGATGGCTGCCAGAGGCGGTGCTTAGGTAGAGGGCAGTCATTGGCTGAGGTCAGTATGACGCAGAGACCAGTGATTGGTTATTACTACGACAGATCAGAAACGAAACTGATACTGGTTTTTTCTTTACCGAGGATTCCCAGCCTGACGGGGAATATTCATGAGCATGTGAATCCATGCCAGACCCATGCTGGAGAACAACAGTTACAGGTAAGTAACTTGTTCCTTCCTTTAAGCCATTTGAAGTTAGGGCAACCGAAACATCCCTAGGTCTAGCTCCCGGTTCCCTTCTCCTCGGTCGACTATGAAATCTGTCAATTCCTGTGTCTTCCGGCTGTACATTTGTCAGTAAGTTTCCCAAACATTGCTGAATTGTGCACTTCAGGTCTATATCCAATATTGTATCACTTAAACCCTTCACCCAGATTTAAAAAAAACTAATTTAAAGATTTTATAAATTTTAACCAACAACATAACTTAGACGCTCATGTTTAGCACATCACATTGTTCAGCTCATTCTATCTGTATGACCCTCATCCCAGCCTATTCCACTAACATTGTGAAGACATCTTATTCTGTTTCAGACATGTACATTCACATTCGGTTCCAGTTGTATAGACATATTACTTATTACTTATTCAAGTGTTGCTATATTGTAACACCATCGGCTCATGCACTATAAGTCTCCCAAGAGTCGAGGTCACTGTGTTGTAGTGCATCTCCTTTGGGGAGGAGATCTCTCTAGTGAAGGGAGCATACATTATGATGTCATGGAATGTTGATCTGTGTTTTGCTTGTTTGGTTCTAAGTGGGGCAGTTGGAGGTGAGAACTGAAGGGAAGGGAGCCCATGAGATGTGGGGTCTTCTTTTCTTATTTATTAACCTAAATAAACCTAATTATATGAATTACCTGCTTCCGCTTCATCTTCATAACAGTCAACACTAGGTTTACCCTGGCCCCGGCGGACTGCGTCATGCCAGACTGAGGTTTCAGCAAGCATCCACTCCTGGAGATCACTCCACCACAGATGCACTGCTGGTTTCTTGTGTGCCTTCCACCCCATTGCTATTCTTTTTTGCTAGGATGTACGCTAGGTCCTTCAGCTTACTGACATGTCTCGGCTGTTTTGGTGGTGCGAATATGCCAAGCCTACAGGCTACCGGTGTGCTAATAATAATAATAATTTGGCATTTATATAGCGCTACGAACCCTTAGGTATCTGAGCGCTGCTTATTATTACCCCACGGTGTGTGGTGCTCATTTATCGACCTCGGAAGGATGAAACGCTGAGTTTGGCGCTGCCGGGATTCGAACCTGCGTTCGCAGGCTCTGCACTGATGTCAAAGCGAGCGCTCTACTCGCTGTGCCACTTGACCGGCTAATGTCCAGCGTTATACCCGCTCTAACCATGGTACGCGCTGTTTCTTCCCAGTATTGCAGACTCTACGCACCGGCCACATCATGTGCACCAAATCCACATTATCAACCGCATTTCAGGCAGGTTTGGTTTGTTGCTTTGCTAAAATTGGCAATCCTCTTTGGGGTCAGGTATGCCCTACGGGTTATATATAGCTGTATTAGTGGAGCTTTGCGTTTCTTGACACCTTTTTGTGATGGGCCAATGCTCTATCCCAGACTGCATATGTTAATTGCTCTTGTAAATCTGCCTCTCAGCTACACCTGGTCTGCCTCAGCATGTCCCCACTCTGTGACATTAGTAACTCGTATTTCCTAGAGGCTGCATGCCCTCCTTCCGAGATATCAAGTGTTACTATAGTGTCAGCCTCATGCCACTCACCCTCTCTACCTGCCTACCTCTGCTTAAATCTAGTGATAAGTGTGGTTTGTATTTTTTTTGTATTTGGTTAAACCTTTACAAAAACAATTCACATACCAGATAATTAAAATTACAAATTATGCAGATCATTTAAAATCGTATTAAACATCTTGAAATCTTATCACATTTCACAATCCTCAATTGTATTCACATGTCTGTTATACACTATTAAAAGATGTTTGAGTTGGTGTCATGCCTCAATATTAAATTTCATCTTGAATATCAACTACTATCTTTTAAAAAGTTTCCGAGAGCTAAAATTAATGGGTAATGTACACCATTCATGAGTCTAGCCCATAAAACTTCAGTGCAATCAACAAATTCAATACTAACAAATTTTAGCAAATAAAATGTACGTGATATTTTAAAATGGCAGCACACCAAGTGTTTCAAAGTTTCGTGTGATACTTGACAGTAGGGAAATCTGCATTGCATTGTTTGCATACACAATGACCTGCCTGTCCAGTGCTGACAACGTTCTCTGGTGTGAAATTGATTAATTTTAAAATGCATATACAAGCCTCTAATCACAGAATAAGGAAATATGGTAACATAGGGATTGCATGGCAAACGCTTCCTCAAAACTTTTGCATATTCTAAGTAAGAGGAATACATTTTTAATTATCCATTGTTCGAATCCAGTCTTCCTCGAGCAATTTCTTTTTGACAAAAGCTGGCCGAATGCATAGATCATTTTGAGTTACGCTAAGTCTGTCTAATATCGCATGCATCCGCGATTCAAACCTCTTAATTGTGTCGACTGAGTTGTTTTCCATTGCATATTGGAGATCTTTGTATAAACAATTTTTAGGAGGATTTAAACATTTTGCATAGTTCGATAACAGACGCCATGATACTCTGCAGGATAATGAAATTAAACTTAACTCGTGCCTAATCAAACAATTGGGAATTGACATAGCCATGTTCAAGGCTCTTTTGATTAGTCGACTTTGCAGAGAATCCAAGTAGTCACTTAAGTCAAATGGACACATGTCAAGAATGTAAATGAGGGCGGCTTGCACTTTCATCGTTAAGAAATCACAAAAGGGAATGAGGGAGAATTGACTATCTTTTAAAGATTAGCTTCATTTAGCTATTTGATGGACGCGCTTTAGTGTTAAGCCTTTCTTTCCAAATTAATATGGAAGAGTTGCTGCTTAGTTGATATCCAAGGTAACAAATCTCTGATTGTATTTTTACTGCAAGATCACCCATTTTCCAGCTGAACGATTGTATTTTCCTACCTGCATGTAGAATCGGAATACATGTTTTGCCGAGATTCGGAATGAGGATAAGGTTATGGGCATATTTTTCAAATGTTAGCAGTTTCACCTGAAGCCCAGATGGAGTAGTATCCATTATCAACAGGTAATCGGCAAACGCTAGCCAATGTAATCTTATAGTACCAAGTTTTACTGGGTACATCCCAAGCTCATTCCATATCTGTTCCAAATCGCAGATCTAAAGATTAAAAAGCATGGCTGCGAGGTTACAGCCATGTTTTAGGCCAATTTGAGTTTTGATATCTTCGGTTATAGCGCCTTCTCTTGACAACTTTACCATATATGCAGCATTAGAATGCAGCATTATTAACCAGTATATTATTTCTGGAGAAATTCCCAATTGAAGTAATTTAGTCCATAATAACTTCCTTATCACACAGTCAAAAGCACAGGAAAGATCAATGCTTGCTATGTATATTGGATATGCTCCTTTCTTTTTTGTACTAGCAATAATGTGGGTCATCAATGTTGCATTCAATGAAGTACCCATCTCCTTCCTAAAACCTATCTGCAATTTTGCAAGAATGCTATTATCTGCAATAAACTTTTCCAGGTCGTACAGTAGCAGGCTCGCAAAAATCTTAGCGCTTGTGTCGAAAGTGAAATGGGTCTGCAATTGCGGGGATCCAATACATTGCCTTTCTTATAAATAGGTACAATTATTGATGTACCCTATTGTTCCGGTATATTGCCGGTTTTGAGGATTACATTAAATTTTATTTTAAGTATTGTTGCCCATACAATCTGCTCGGCTTTATACATGCATGATGGTATGCCATCTGGACCCGGTGCATTAGACTGTGGTGATTTCTTAATTGCCCATATGTCAATTTCAGACCAATTAAAAGAATCCCATTTCACAAAAGAATTCAATAGAGGCACATTGGATCTAAAACGAGGCGGAATATAAAACGTTTGTTAAATAAGTGACTTGTGTGTGCTGGTATTATATTCACATTCAGGGTATCATTTGAACTAGAGGTATTACGCATATTCGACATATATATTTAGTGTCATGCATGCATAGTTTCCGCACAATCTCACAATTAAGGTTGAGTTTTCCTTAAGATTCTAATTTTATTTTTATACAAAAGTATAATTCGATTTTTAACATATTTAAACTGGGCATGATTGATTACCAGCTTTTTGGTGGTACGCAAATCCTTTATTTAATTTTTTTGCGTTTTAGAAGCTGTATTTCATAGTTCAATTTATTTGACTGACATGAGCCTGATGAAAGATTTGGTCTGAATGCCTTGTATAGCATCAGCAATTATTTTAACTATAGTTTCTTCTTTAACGAAGGATGAGACATCCGGACCTCAACACTGTGAGGCCATGGTGTATGCAGTTCTAACTTTCTCTGAAATACGCTTACACAATGCAGGATTCCATCTCACTGATAATTTGGGTCGTTTGAGTTCATATAGTGGTAGCAGATGATTGATACTATGGCATTCATGAGGGGATGTTTATATTTAACTGAATTGGGGCATGCTCCCCTGTGGTAATGGGGTAGATCAACACAGGTGAGCTTTGGGACAAGAGCTTGTAAGTGATGCAGCAGAGTTTGCAGGAATGGTCAGAGACTGATTTTGGGCATTTAGTGAAATAGACTGATTCAAATTAGTCTCCAACTGGGGCCTCAGGGTGGTGTTCAGTCAGTGATTGTGATATCTCAGATAAGTTAAATTCTCTTGCCAATGTTTTAGAAGAGAGAACACCCCATTCAACTGCTGTATTTAAGGTCTGAATAATGCTAACGATGGATGAATGGTAAGATGGAATTCCTTGTGTCCGATCATTACTCGTAGGACCAGATGGAGTTAAGGGTGCCAATATAGGTCCTATCCTATGACTGAAGTTAGATTTTTTTTTTTTTTTGGGCATCCTCGCCTCCTGATCATTCATGTGATAGAAGAGTAGGTGATACAAATGGGATTGATGGAGCGTCAATTATTGCTGGCAGGCAGAGATATCTATGCTTTCCTGGGCCACAGACCATCGCATAATCTTTCTTAGTGAGCGGGTGAGGTGGTTTAGTGTCGAGCAAATCAAAACTACATGCATCCGCATATGATGGATCGGCACAAGTCCCTATGTTAGAAGTAGCGTTTAACTTGGAGATCATAGGTGCAATGGAATTAGTTAACTCTTCTGAGTCCTGTCTTCTATTCACCTTCTTGGAAGTGGATTTTATACCCCTTGATGGAAAATGAGTCCCCATTTCAATTTTCGTGGTTTCTTGTGTAGTTGTCGAAGCGCTGAGCCCCCCCCCCCCCCCAATCCTGAATCCCAGTTGAGATAATCATAATTTTCTGTGGTTTACTTTTGGAAGCCAAATTGGGTATGCTAGAGTTAGTAGGTTGTATATCACTATGGCAAGTGCTAAGGGATTCTTTAGTAGTTTTTTATTTTTATTTTCGGAGATAAAGGATGCAATAAAAGTGCGCGACTTTCCTCCGAAAGTTGCCCTATGTCAATGTCATCTTCCTGGAGGGGAAGTAATGCACCTCTCGCACCTAAATCCTCATCTTTTTCTTCACCAGATGGATTACCATCTTTTTTGACATTTTCTTTCCTGTGTTTTTTATTTTGTTTTCAGCACGTTTTTTGGCTTTCAAATGAATTTTTCTAATGCGCCTTGAGATGAACAGATTTATTGTTTTTAACATTATTCACCCCATGTCCTTCCATAATTTTTAGCAGGGCTGATGGACTATCACGAGGTCCGAGCGTGATTTCAGGCTGGGGTGAGATTTTATATTTAAAGCAAGTTTTATCTCTAATATCCTGCCTAATGGAATCCATATTAATATCATCCTTGCCAGTAGATAAAGCCGCATCAACGAGGACCTGATTGCACATTGTTCACTCCCTGAAACTTCTCATTCTCATTTGGGATATAAGACTGAGGGGGTAACTCATGGATTATTTGCGGCGAAAAAAAATGGATTTGTGCGCCATTCTGCCCGCAAATCCCTGTTTAACAAATGGGGATCTTGGGCAGAATGGCACACAAATCTCGTTTATTTCGGCGCAAATAATCCATGAATTACCCCCTGAATCTGTTTGTCCACAGATCGAGGTCTATCTGGAATTTCAGACATCTGAGTATTGACAGCACAAGGGCAAAGCACAGAAGAAAATGTCTTTTAGCTAACATAAAACCCTCAAGATGATTAAATTTTAACAATCTTGTTTCAGGTAGTCTTCATTTCACGCAGTTCGATGTGTGTGAAATCATGTCCTTTGTCAGCGAGGTCAAGAATCCTTATGATAACCGGGAAAGAATATGGACTTCGAGGTGAAGTGTTATGAAGTAAATCTCGGCCTTCCTCTTTATGTAAGTCACTATGACCAAGATTAGAATCGGGTTCAATACAATTAGGGTGTGTTGACTGTAATGAAAGCAAAGGCAGAACGCTTTTCTTATGGTAGGGAGAGGGATGGGGGGGGGTGGGCTGTCATCAAACGATGAGTCTTTACATTTTAAAGCGGGCAATCGCGGCAGTGTTGGAAATGTAGGGCTGGTATTTAGATCATACAGCAATTTATCTATTGGAGGAGTTAAAGCTCCAATTGAGGCCTGCATACATTTGTTTAGTTAAAGGGGCAGATCCATCACCCAAGTTGGCACTAGCGAGATCGCCATCCGAATGGAGCTGTCCATTATATCATTTGTGTTAGTAGAAGCTATATTTCTGTCATATGGGAAACTATCCTTGTTTGCAGTGGCGAGTGGAAAATTTGCCATAATAACAGCTTTATTGCCTTCAACAGTGTTAAGTGTTCGAGTAATACTCCCAGCCTTAGCATTAAGTTCCGTAGCTATTACATTGCCGTCCTTTGGCACACAGGGAACTCCCATAGATGCGGTTACTAGATATACAGCGTTCCCGCTGCATATTAAAGCATCAACATTGATAACATTAGTATCAGGCATGTCAGTCAGCGGCCGCTACGCAAACCTGATGCCATTAGACAGACCAACCTCCAAGAACTCGAAGTAAAATGAGTTCCACAGATTATTAGGAAGAGAGGAGTGCCTACTCGCCCACCACCCTAACAGCCAAACAGCCAGTCCACTTATGAATCCACTTGCAATGCGGTGCACAGTGATTAAGTATTCTTTTTCCGGTTCCTGTTGGGGCGTGATCACAGGCGTGGCAATGGGCTGGCTGGAAAGGGTAGTGGGATGAGCAGACTAATGGGTGGAGTCCAATTTAGTCCAGAGACACGGCACACACTATGTTGCGGATATGGACTCTTCCTCTTGCCGACTAGTGAAGTCCACGCGGCAGCAGGAAGAAGTCGGTGAGGCAGCAATGTAGAATGAATGGCAGCGCGACATGGCAGCCAAACACCCAGTCCACTTATCCACTTGCGAAGCGTGTATCCGGTATTGTCCTTCATGTATACCTATTTATGAGGTTAGTTCCTTGAAGTCCATGGGTGGGTTTGCCTTAGTGTAATAGGTCTCCTACAGTCACTACTCCCATGGGCTCCCAGTACTTCCTCCTAAATTGTGGCTCTTCAGCTTTGAGTGACACCAATGGGATCTGGGGGAATACAGTGCCAGTTTCCCTAAGTAACGACAGTCCCTAAGCCAAATTGTCATACCTAGCTTCAGCAACAGCAAAGGCTTCGGGGTACACAGTGGTGCCATCCATAACGTCTCCTTCAGGTAGAATGGGGCGCATAAGGGCTGTAACATCAAGGTGTCTTGGGATTGTTTATCTGATAACCAATCTGTGATTAATTGCATCTGGCTCGCCTCGAAGTTGGGCACCTTTATGCCACCTTGTTCATATGGTCTTTGCAATTTGGTTAGTGCTACTCTGCATCTCGTGCCATGCCATAAGAAGCCACGCAAATTACAGTCAAGCTTGTTAAAAAAGCCTTTAGGAATGTTGTATGGAACGTTCGTGAAAAAGTGAAGCATTCTTCAGAGCACTACCATTTTAAATGGTGCCGATCTCCCCATCAGTGAGAGCAGCACTCTGGCCCAGAAAGCCATGGACTTTTCCACTGTGTCTACCGCCTTACGTGTGTTCTGTAAATATTCTGCCAATATTCTGCCCTGGGGTCATGAAATATATTCACTCCCAGGTATCTGAATGAGTTGACCTCCCCCTTTACCATCAACGTTGGCAATGCACTAAGGGAAATCCCTATATATGCTGCCAAAGGGAACAGGCATGATTTTTGTGCATTAATTGTAATGCCGAATAAATCTGCGTACCACTCAAACACGTCTAAGATATACTGCTAATCGGTTTCTGGGTGTTGTAAGTACAGGAGCATGTCATCTGCATATAGAGAGATTAAATTAGCAGTGCCCTCTATGCCCGTTGCATTATATTCCTTAAGTACACCGCCAACAGTTCCAGGGCCAGTATAAACCACATAGGAGATGATGGGCAGCCCTGCCTGGTACCTTTCTCCAACTGCCATTGATCAGTGGGCTCTTGGGCTGCTATATAGCTGGCATACCCAATTTATGTACATTGCCTCCATGCCGTAGCTACGCAGTACCGCCATTGTCCATGGCCATCTAACTGAGTCAATTACTTTTACTGCGTCCAGCGAGGTTACAGCGTATTGATGCATGCTCTCATGGGTACTATCAATGACGTGGTGAAGTCTCTGTAGGTTGTACATAACCTTCCTGCCCGGTACATAGCCTGTCTGATCGTGATGTATAAACTGGAATATTACCGGCTTAAACCTATTGGCCATCGGGGCTGTGAGGATTTTACCATCCTGATTCAGCAGCGAAAGAGGTCTACAGGAACCGCAGTCGGTTTCCAGTTTATTGGGTTTTAATAGTGGCACTATAATGGACTCCCTCAGTGATGCTGGCAGTACACCTGTGTCCAACGCTTCATTCAACATGGCAAGCATTAGGTGAACTACATCCGCCACAAATACCTTGTAGAATTCACTAGGTAACCTGTCCGCCCGAGGGACTTTATCTGTCGGCAATTATCTTATGGTGGCTTCCAGCTCCTCTACAGTTATGGGGGCCTCCAGCCTACCAGATGTCTTTGTCTAGCTTGGAGATCTGCGAAAGGGCCTCTTCTATCTCTGACGAATCAGCTCCTGTAGTCTCTGTATAATTCCTTATCATAAAAGCACTCATTAATACGTACCCCACCCTGTCTTTTCCCACTAACTTTTACCAACTCTCGTTTAGACTCACTTCTGTATAGCTAGGCTACATATTTCCTGTAATTCAGCTTACCCTGTCTTTCCCAATGTACAAGACATTCTTGCTGTATCAGTCTACTTATTTTGGCCACTCTTTGGGCAAGTTCCTGAAGCGGTCCATGGCCGCCAGCTTAGCATCAGCTCTACTTAAATCAGTTTCGATCACGGCCTGTATGCCTTTAACCTTGGCGATCGCTGTCCCTCTGATCACTACTTTGAAAGCCTCCCATAATGTGCCAGCGGAGTTGACACTGCCAGTGTTGTTCCTAAAGTAATCCTTCACCCCTCTCTCAACTGTTCTCGAAATGCCTCCTCCTTGAGGGACTCATTTCTCAGCTTCCAAGTCGGGATGCGTGCCCTGCAGGGTGGGGGGGGGGGGGGCGGAGACATGTTTGCCAAGTGACCACCAAGGGAGCATTATCTGACAGCGCCCTTGCCCTGTATTCTGCTTTAAAATCTCCCGATGTCTCGTCTCTTATGTGAATATGTAGTCCAATCTAGTATATAGACCTTTAGGAGGAGTATAATGAGAATATCCTTGCTCGTACGGATTTAGGGCTCTCCATACATCCGACATTCTAAAATCTTGCAGTAATGTATGTAAAGCTTTGGCGGGGGGGCCTCTACTGCATTATTTTGTCATCTGGTCTGTCTAGGTTAGTGTTCAATGTACAATTAAAATCACCCCCCCCCCCCCATCTCTGTGCTGTCCCTGAGTTTAACAATCTGGGGGTATAGTGATCTAAAGTAGGCTGCGTATCATTGTTCGGTGCATACTTATTAACAATTTAAACGTCTCTGTTCCACTAGCCCATGGATGACAATCATTCTGCCTTTGTCGTGCCCATAAGTCTTCAGGACTTTAAATGGTATCAGGTAATATTATCCCCACCAATAATATCGCCATATATATGTGGTTGTCTGGAACGGCCATAGGCGATATTATTAGTGGGAGTAATTTTGTGGGTAAATGGGAGCTGGGGTTGCAGGGGTGCTCCCCGCAGGTTCATTGGGTTAATATGGCGTTATATTTGCGGTGATATTAACACATGGAACCCTTTTAAATGGCACTGTTAGTGCTATCCATACCAGAACCCCTCTTGCAAATGCAGAGTATGGCGAGTCCACTGTTGTGCCGTTCCATTTCCTAGCAAGTACTGTCTGCCTATCCTTGGTGAGCTGCGTCTCTTGGAGGAGTGCAATGTCTATCCTCTGGTGTTTCAAATATGACATTATGTTTCGTTTAATATAGCTGTTGAGCCCTCTAACATTCCATGTGACTATCTTAAGGTTCCCCCATCCAATATAAGCAATGTCTTTTCCTGGAACAGTCCGATGTAGCTATTATGTCCCTTGTGTGGATCTATAGGCAAACCCCTTCCCAACTACCCCAACTACCTTACCCATCCCCTCCCATCCCCAACAATTACCCACCTCAATACCTTGCGATGAGGCATCCCTGCGTTTTCCCCTTACCCCGTTGCTTGTCCTGTGGGCTGGGGTGCAGCAGGTGGATACTCGACAACTAGTATCCAAAAACAAACCACACTTCGGGGGAGGTTTCTTCTCCGCAGTATGCTTCTAGTGGTGGGCCAACTGCTGGCTCCTATCATGCTTATGTATAAACGCCTGTATGTTATGTACAAGACCTTGTCTATTGCAATCCGACAGTCATGCCAGCTGTCATGATGCCTACCTCCAAGGAGCCAGACCAGGCCCAGCTACCCCAGAGGCAGACATGTCCCAGAGGGAAGTCTCAGCAGCCCCAAGTAGGGGCTCTTTGGACTCAGTCCTGGCGCTTTTGGCGCCAGGCTCATATTGGACAACAGTCTTGGCGCCATAGGCGCCAGGCTCATAAAAGATGACTTTGTTTTTAAAGGTGCTTGGTGTAAACTTACCTGATGCAGACCATGCTGCAACATCCGGGCCATCTAGAAGCCTGAATGGGACTACTTTATCTTTGGGGACTACTTGACCACACGGGTGTGGCCGGAGGAAGAATACATACGAGAGGAAGGATACATATCTGGAACTACTTTGAAGGCTATTTAAGCCACACCCAAGCAGCAACCCACGCTTCCTGTTGTTCTGCATCTAGCAGCTGGACGCTCACCATGTCTGCTCCTGCATCCTGACTTCTGCCACGCCCGCCAGCATCCTGGAACACCTGCAAAGGGAGAAGAGAATAGGAGAAAGAAGAGTCCTTACCTGCTAAAAACCGCATTCCGGAGACATTTCGTCGACGATCCTGAAAAGGAAGACATTCATTTTAAAAGCACATCGCATCGATCGCTGCAGCGCCGCATTCCACTCACCTTTTACTAGGCGCCTCCATGTTCATCAGCGACCATCTGGATCCGCAACCACATTTCAGCGCCTAGGGAGAAAAAGACAAGAACTAAGGTGAGCTAGGGAAGAGAATAAGAAGACCTTAATTTGCCATCATAAGACTTATTTGTTGGGTCATTCCCACTTCATTTCGGGTCGGTGCCGCATCCTGGCATTTCCAGACCCCGGCCCTTAAGGGGAAAAAAAGACACAAGCATTAGTGCATTAATGCAAGGACACTAAAGGAACCTCATCAAACAACTCAACTGAGTTTCCTTCGTCGGTTCCATTGCTCATCTCGGAATCTTTGTTCTGCACCTGAAATAGAGACAACAGACAATTATTATTTTGGGCTCATACTTATAAACAGAATTCTCACAGTACTTTACCGGGAAGGTCAAGCAAACTTGAACTCTCTACAATCCATGATCCAGTGAAGTAACTGGATTACAACGCGCCCCTGCATCAGAAGCAGGATGGAGAGCTCGTCCTTTCAGACCCTAAGGTGAGACTTCACAGGGAATCGCAGAAGGGTTTCGTGGAGGGTGAGAAGAAAGTGGGAGGCTTACACATTATCCCACAGATTGTTAATACTCCCTTTTCACACACAGAAGGATATTTCTGTGAGTCAGACAAGCCAGATCCATCCTGTCCATCTTCCGAGTCCTGCGCTTCACCATAGAAGAGGCAACAGCACTCCAAACCAGGCCTGCGCCTCCGTGGGAGTCAGGTGAGCGTAACACCAGCTTCATCCTGTGGCAATCCGCAGGTTCTTCAGCGTGTCACCCTTCCCCGTCTGCTGGACCTCTTCTGATGGCAAGTTCTCGATGTCCATCCACGTATGAACATCCTAGTTTTCAGAAAAGGTTGGGTACAGTAACATGTACTTTAGATTCACACACTGCATGCACCTCTTGACAGCGGTGAAGTGCATTCTCTGCTTTTGCACCTGCTAGGGATATTCTGGGTATGCAGTTATGTTTGCTGATGCTCATTGAATTGTGCCTCCCTTCTGGAAATAGTTCTCTATACTTGTAATTGAGTATCTTGGCTATTATAGGCTGTGGTGGGGCACCTGGGGATGGCCTCCTGGACAGGGACCTGTGAGCGCTTCCAACCGTAAAACCTGGGGTGAGGCTGCCTGAGCCGATTTCTTGCAGTAACATATTCTCGATATAGTTGGTGGGGTTCGCACCCTCTTCCCCTTCAGGCAGGCTGGTAATTATCACATTGTGACATCTAGCACGACCTTCTGCATCTTAACCTCTGCCCTCGAGGTTCTGCAATTGATGTTGCAGAATAGATGCATCTCTGGAGGTGTCTTTCTGGTTGGCTGCATTCCCAGCTAGCTCCTTTTCCAATGTTCCTGCATGCTTCGAGAGCACCTGAACATCTTACCTCAGCAGGTTTAACATGCAGGCTAATGGCGTCCATTTTAGATTCTAAAGCAATTTTCACGGCCGCAATTGCCTCCAGGACTTGTTTATCTCCATTGTTCCTGTTGTGGTCTTCTTGTGTAGATAGAGCTTCCGACGCAGCATTGTGTGCCGTATTTGTGGATTTGGTCAAATTGTCTAGTGTTGGCTGCCTAGCCATATTCTTTAGTGACTTGGACGCCATAGATGTATCGTACTTTATCTTCGTGTTCGCTCCTGACCACTGACTCGGTTGCCTACACCTGTCCCGTGCGCCGGCTGTTGACTGAGAGCTGTCGTACAGTTCCAGAGTGGTGAAGATGCCAATTGGATGCTCCATCCAACTTTGTTACTGGATGGCGTCCTTGTGCTTCCGCTATGCCTACGACCAGTTTCCTCCGGAAGGTAGTGGGGGGGGGCCCTTGCTTGTGTGCCCAACAGTGATGCCTAGCTTGAGCCGCCTTCAGGATTACTGATGTTTGACTGCTGTTGTCTTGCGTGTGCTCTGTGAGGTGTAAGGCAACGTCTGGGTCCGCTTGCAGTCAGGCCTGCCTTCCGGAGTGATATTCCTTCTGCCGGCAGTAATCACTATGATCCTCCTGGTACTTCAACTGGTCCCTGTTCACTGATTACTGGTGTCGCCCTCCTTTACATATGTTCTCACTCTTGCCTGGGTGTTGCACCTCACTGGCCCCTCTTGCTGTTTCAATTGTCTCTTTATTGTTGAGGCTTCCAGTACGGTTCTGCCTCCTTCGTAGCACCACAGGGCATACTGTATCGTTGTCCCAGTCACTTGCTTGTCAAGGTTCTTACTTGGACCAGTGTTCCATGAGCTCAGGCAGGCCAGGCACTTCAGCTCTTATTGCACGCTGTCTTGTGTGGATTGCACCACAGTCTGTAGCGTCTACTTCGTTCTGTCCAGCGGTGTGCACTTCCCTCTATAACGCGTCCCTGTGCTGCATGTTGCCCCCATCAGTGACGTAGCCAACCCAAGTTACTGCCTTGTTTGCCCTTATGGGTTCCAATGTGGCTTTACCACTTCCCATAGGGAGAAGCCATTTGGGCTTTAATGACTTGTTCCTTGCACTGGCACCTGGAGCACTTCTCACTTACTCCTGTGCTGCCCCCCCCCCCCACTCCCTCCATGGCAGTAATTTGCTCTCCTCTCTACTGTGCCCACTGTTGCTGTGTTCGGAGAGGCTTATGCTCATTTGTTCCTGTAGGGAATCAAGTTAAAGTGCTGCATTCCAAGCTTTTCAGATCATTCAGTGGTGCTTGGATGCGTCTGTTACAATACCTGTTACATAGCTCAGGCGCTCCAACCAATGCTCCAGATAAGATTTTGAGGTGGGAGTATTTTACTCTCTATTTTTAAACTTTGAGAGTAAATGTGATTTTATGAGAGTAAAAATTACATTTCTCCTTCGCAAGAGTAAAATGTATGCGACATCCAGCCGACGTGTGAAAAAACTGTATGGCAATCATTACTATGCAGCAGCTTTCTGCATTGTTACAGAATACACCTTTCATTATTTCTGGCCATTTGATCTCCTGTATATATTTAAATGTTGAAATCACAAAAACCTAGCCAATTATATAGTAAAGCATACATGAACTTGTATTGTGTGTTTTGAGATTCGATAACAGAATTGTCTTTTGATGTGTAATGAAAGTCCTACTTTCCTGGAGTTATTACTACCTAATGGTATGCCAATGTTATGATACAACAGCGCAAAGAGGCAAGGACGCCATGCTAAATTCTATATCTAATCTAGTGGTCAAATGGTTATTTATATAGCTCTTTTGGCAAAGTGCTGCACATGGAACATATTTATCACAATTACCACCCAACCAAAGTCTGTACTTCTTTTATCGACCTCGAAAGGATGAAAGGCTGAGTTGGACTTGCCAGGATTCGAACCCGCAACCCACAGATCACGCAGAGATTACACCAATGAGTGTTCAACCGGCTGAGCCATCTTATTGGCTAACATCCTTCAGAGGTTGGTTAACGGAGTATCGACTGAGGTATAATCAGTACCTAGATGTATGACGAACCATTTATGAAGCGTTACATAAAGTTAAATACCGATCTGGATTATCACAGCAACAGGTTTTGCTGAGTTTCTATTTCAATTACTAATGTAACTTTCATGTATGTTTTTGAACAGTCAGGTTTCGGATGTTTTATTTGCATTCTTGAAGATTTGAGGCTAGAACACTTGTGATCATTGTAATGACAATTATGCACCCTTGAGCAAAGACTCTGCTGCCACTAACCATTTATAGTAATGTACCCCAATGACTGCAAGGTTGAATGGTTGTAAATTAGACTGTGCATAGTCATAATTTTACCCACTGTTTTTATAATTGGACTGTAAATTAAATTAGAAGTGTGAAAATGATCTGCTTCTGCATGATTATGCACACAGCACCGGAACTGTGAAAAATACAATTGTGCAATACTGGTTTGCCTTCACAGGGAAAAAAAGCATAACTTTAAAAATAAATAAATAATTCACAATTGCAACTTATTTTTCGAAGGGATTGTGTCCTCCGACGTATTTCTTAACTTAGATATCTCTTTCCAACTTTTGCTGGCCTCGGAAAATTTTTCTCTAGAGGGCGCTGCGCGTCGACATCCGCCGAGTCGATGTCCCTCGACAGCCGCCGTATCGACGTCGACGTCATCCTGCCTATGAAGGCTGTGCGCAGCGTCCATTGCTCAGTTCCGTTTTTCCACGCTTACTCAGTGCCTCGGAATATCGTTGCTCAGTTTCGTAGAGCAGAGAATTTATCCTATTTCCTCGAGATATTCGATCCATACTCGATGGCTTCCTCGTCGGAACCGACGACCCCTCGGTCCGGCTTCAAAAAATGCTGAGACTTTGGGAAAAAGATGTCGCTGACTGACCCTCAGAGTTTGTCAGTGGTGTTTGGGAGCTGAACACCATTGTTCGGAGTGCGAGGACTGTATGTCCATGACAGCTAAGGCCCTGAAGGAGCGTAGGGGGAAGCTGTAAAAAGGTAAGACTTCAAAAGCTTCTTCTTCCTCGACGAAGTCGAGACATTAGTCTCCTCGTCACCATTCGCGCTCCAGGTCTCGGAGTGGGTCCCATCACTCCTCGAGATCGAAGCACTCGAAGAGGGGACATCGAAGATCCCCTTCTTCGTCCTCCCCTTCCTCTGTTTCTCCTAAGAGAATCCCTTGCCCCACGAAACATAGTTCCCGGGCTGAATGGGAGGAATTCCGCAAAAATATGAGCGTCTTCGAGAAAGCGGCCTCGACCCCCTCGAAGACTGCCGAGAGCGATGCTCTGGTCGAAAGACCCGAAGGTCAAAAACGCTGCGAGTAGCAGTACCCGGCGAAGGAAGCTTCTCGAGCGCGTCACGAACCCTCGAGTAAAGCTATGACCTCGAAACCTTCTTCGAAGCTTCCGTCGACACCGAGATCGGTGTCTTCGCCGTTGTCGCGGCGCACCCAGTGGCTATCCCCAGGTCCTCTGACGATGGCGTTGAGATTGTCGTCTTCCTCGAGCAGAATCCCAATTCTATCGAGGTCCTTGAGGCCTCCGCCTTTGTTTTCGACGCCACGCTCGCCACGCTCGAAGCCTTCGGCGTCGACGACATCGACGTTTTCGAGGCCGATTACAAGAAGTTTGGCACCCTCTGCCTTGGAGATGGGTTTCACACCCTTTGTGAGTTCAGACCAATTGAGAACTGTCCTCAATTATGGAAGAGGGAGAACTATCTGACCAAGAAGAGACATTTGAGTTGCAGGGACCTGCAACCCCAGTTCAAGAGGAGTTATCCTCAGAAGAACGCAGGTTAAAGGAACTCCATGATTCCTTACATGAGGCAAGTGGGTTAGACACTTCCCCTGAGGTGGAGTTCGCTAGGCCAGACCCGGGAGAGTATGCTGAAACCCCCTATAGAGCCTTAATGGCCAGGATCACAATTTATGGGGTGGTCAACACCTTCACAGGCTTTCCAACAAGATGACCTCACGGATATTCTTGATAAAGGTCCACAGGAGGATCCTGTAGTGCCTTTTCATAAAGCTCTTCAAAGGAAAATCATGACGAACTGGGAAACCCCAGATGTCGTCCCGGCAGTAAATAAAAAACTGTCTACTAAATACAGGGTATCTTCTGCAGACAGATCCGGAGTTTTTGTCCAAACACCCATCCCCAGAAAGTCTGGTGGTACAGGCAGCATCTTCTACTGACATCAAGACTGCTTACCCTACCGTCCCATAGGACAGGGACGATAAGAAATATGATGCTATGGTAAAGAAAGTTTTTTTCGGCATGTAGCATGGCGTTAAAATCTATTAATGCTACTTGCACCCTTGCTAGATTCAGCCATACACTTTGGGAGTGTGCTTCTACAGCAGCTGACTGCATCCCGGAGGGAGAAGAAAGGGAGGCGTTCCTAAATATCATACAGGACGGTAAAGACGCTATGTGCAAATCCCTCCAGACAGGCATTGATTCGGCTGACAGTATCAGCAGAGCAATGGCGGCAAGTACAACAACCAGGAGATTCGCTTGGTTGAGAAAGTCTGGTTTTGCCCCAGATGTGCAAGCCAGGCTCTTGAACATGTCATTCGATGGCTCTTTGTTTGGGAAAAAGGCGGATGACAGTTTAGAAAAACTGCAAACATCAAAGGCAGCAGCAAAATCCCTAGGCGCTGCAATCCGTCAGACACCTTTTAGTTCCACAGGATCCTCTGCGAGAGGCAAGTCCTTTCGCTTCTACTCCGCATTCGGAAGAGGTAGAGGACGACCGGCTCAAAGGGGACAAAGAACTACCCGAGGTGGACGGGGTAGATATTCAAAAGCCGCAGCAACAGCAGGTGCCTCTTTACCATCTGCATCTGCATCAGCCGCCCCAAAACCACTCTGAGGACTTCCCTCACATGACACCTGTAGGAGGCAGGTTAACTCAACATCTGGCGGAATGGCAGGCTATCACGTCAGATGCTTGGGCATTGGAAACAGTTGCCCAAGGTTACTGCCTGCCTCTCCTACGCATACCTCAGTCATCCACCGGGGATCAGCTCTCAAAAAGCTCCAGATCCGCTCCTCTTGCAGGAAATTTTAGACCTGCTAGAGAAAGGTGCCATAGAACCGGTACCTGTAGCGGAGAGGAACAAGGGCTGGTACTCCCCTTACTTTTTCATTCCAAAGAAAGACGGAGGACTGAGACCCATCTTGGACTTGCGAGAATTGAACAAATTCCTCAGGAAAGACAAATTCAAGATGGTAACTCTTTCTCAGATCCTTCAGGCCCTTTAGTTCCAGGACTGGTTGGTACCTCTGGACCTTCAGGACGCTTATTTCCATGTGCCTATCCATCTCAAACACAGGAAATACATGAGGTTCGCAATTGGCAACTCTCATTATCAATTTTCAGTGCTGCCATTTGGGCTGACCTCCGCCCCGAGGGTCTTCACCAAGTTAATGTCGGTAGTGGCTGCAAGTCTGAGGGAAGGGATTCACGTCTACCCCTACCTGGACGATTAGATGATCAGGGCTGTATCTTCGGAACAAGCTCAGATCCAGCTAAATCACGTTTGCCACTCCCTTCACAGACTGGGCTTCTCCCTCAATTTAAACAAGTCACAAATGATACCATCGCAGAGACTCCAGTTCATCGGAGTGATCCTGGACACTTCCCTGGGAAAAGCCTCGCCACCAGAGGTGAGCGCTCAAGATATTCTACAGATGGTTACCAAGTTCCAAAATGCCCAGCGTCTCCCAGCCTTCAACTTTTTGAGGTTGCTAGGCCTCATGGCATCCTGCATTTTCCTAGTGCCAGAGGCTCGCCTGAGAATGAGATCCCTCCAGTGGGCACTGGTCACAATTCTCAGGAAGAATGACAGATCTTCAGGTTCCCGACAGGGTGGCTCGAGACCTTCAGTGGTGGGCCTGTCAGGAGAACATTCTGAAAGGAGAACAGTTTTGGCAACCCTGGCCGGAGATAACAGTAGTCACGGATGCCTCACTCACGGGGTGGGGAGCCCACGCCAACGACTTGACCATCAGCGGTCGTTGGTCTCCATCGGAGTCCAGACTACATATCAACCTGTTATAGCTGAGGGCCATCAGACTTGCGCTGAAGGCGTTCCTGCCATCTGTACAAGGGAAAAATGTCCTGATAATGATGGACAACACAGTGACCATGCATTACCTCAACAAAAGAGGAGGCGTAGGATCACTACCTCTGTGCAGAGAGGCGATGCAGCTCTGGTTTTGGGCAATCCAAGAAGGAATCTCTCTATCGGCAGTTCACCTAGCCGGAGAGAAGAACTTGACAGCGGACGCTCTGAGCAGGCAGAGCAGTCTCCCACGAGTAGGAACTAGCTCAGGAAGTCCTTCAAGAGATCTTCGCCCTTTGGAAACCCCTCAGGTGGATCTGTTCACCACCAGTGTCAACAGGAAGTGCGATCTGTTCTGTTCAAGGGAATTTCCCCCGAGAGGAGCTCTGGGAGACGCGTTCATAGTGGACTGGGAGTTTCCACTTCTGTACGCGTTCCCACCGGTCCCTGTCATTCCTCAAATGATCAGGAGGTTGAGAAGATTCCGGAAAACCATGATCCTAATTGCCCCGGATTGGGCCAGGAGAACGTGGTACCTGGACCTTCTAGACTTGTCCATCTGCCCTCCACTTCGACTTCCACTCAGAGAATCTACTTTCACAGAAGGGAGGTCGGGTTCTCCATCCAGACATCAAAACCCTCAACCTTCACGCTTGGCTTCTGAAAGGCTGAGGTACAAGGATTTGGACCTCCCTGATGATGATATGGAGGTGTTGCTTTCGGCAAGGAGGCCAGCAACAAAGTCTTTATACCGCTGCCGTTGGAACAGATTTTGCAGCTGGTGTAGAGAAAAGAATATCGACCCCTTTTCATGTGGTACACCAATGGTTTTGTCCTTCCTACTCTATTTAGCGAATTCAGGCCTTCAAGTTGGCACCATTAAGGGCTATCTCGCAGCGCTATCCATCTTTAAGCGCACTGCGGAAGAACCATCCAATTTCAAATTACCCTTGGTAATACAGTTTCTGAAGGGGTTAACTAATGTTTATCCCCCAAGACCATTCCAGGTTCCCCTATGGGATTTAAACTTAGTCCTAACTTTTCTGATGGGCACACCTTTCGAACCACTCCATTCTTGTTCGTTAAGATTTCTTACCCTTAAAACTGTTTTATTAATAAGACTTACATCTGCTAGAAGGGTGAGCGAGTTACAAGCCCTTTCTTGTAAACCCCTCATACAATATTTCACAAAGACAAAGTTGTTGTGCAAGTGAAGCCTAATTTCCTCCCAAAAGTGGTTTCTGAATTCCATAACTCTCAGAAGATTACCCTTCCATCTTTCTATCCCCCTCCTCATCCGGGGAAAGAGGAAGAGAGGTTACACAGGCTGGACCCAAGAGGGGCTTTAAGTTTTTATATCAGTAGACTGGCTAGGATAAGACAAGCAGACCAGCTGTTTGTAGGCTACGCAGGTCACAAGCTGGGGTTACCGATAACTAAGCAGACCATTTCCAGATGGATCATTCTAGCCATTTTGGAATGTTATAAACTGGCAGGAAAAGAGCCCCCTCAAAATCTTAGGGCTCATTCAACCAGAGGTATCGCAGCTTCATCGGCCCTCAAAAGAGGAGTGCCGGTTAGAGACATATGTGCGGCTGCCACATGGTCGTCAATCCATACCTTTACACGGTTTTACAACTTGGATTCCGCCTCCAGTCAAGAGACTAGGTTTGGAAGGGCAGTATTGCACTCTATTCATCAATAAAAGGAAGCATGAAGTCAGTACTCCCACCTCCAATAACAGAATACTGCTATGGGAGCCTATCTAAGATAAGGAATACGTCGGAGGAACATCCCATCAAAAGAACTTTACAAGGTAAGAAGTAACTTGTTCTTCCATCTTATTAATTGTACAATCCTAAAATTCTAGGAAAACGTGTACAGTGCTTCTGAAGCTGAATGGAAAGAAACCATTCCTTTTATCAGTGTGCAGTTTTTATTTTTTAAATTAAAGGCTTTAGAGAAATGCATTCTGTTTCAGCGGTGGCTTGCAATTACATCCATGTAGATAAACATCACAAGAAGCCTTCTGGTTTCTGTCAAGTAACCTGACCTTTGCACTGCCCTCTGTTCCAAACCTGTGCGTAAATGTACCCAGGAAAATAATAAAGCTGGCCTATTTACAAGATTTTCATGTGTAAAAAGGCCTGGTACTCTCCTTATCTGGAGCCCTGGCTCCAACGTTCCTTTTCCCAACTCTGTCATTTAGTTAATCTGGTAATGTTGCACTTTCCACACCGCCTTCTGATTGTGCCGAGGAGAGTGTGCGCTTTTGATGTTGATTGCCCCTTAGGGCTGTGCTGAGCCTCACTTCGGCGGCTCCAGTAGGGCTCCGTTGAATGCCACCACCTGTGTTGCGGCTGTGATCCTACCTCTGCATGTGAGCGGGTGTGGGGGGTGAGGGCCTTGCCACTTCGTGACATCGCTG
This sequence comes from Ambystoma mexicanum, assembly GCF_040938575.1. NCBI lineage: Eukaryota > Metazoa > Chordata > Amphibia > Caudata > Ambystomatidae > Ambystoma > Ambystoma mexicanum. Next base: position 1,437,822,545 of record NC_090935.1, read on the forward strand.
CACCGTCAGGTCCCGTGCTGGACTGCTACACCACCACCGTTTGTCAGCCCTTGTCACTCTTCCCTGCCGCTCGCCTCGTGCGTTTCCGACGTTGTCCCACAGCTGCGCTGCCATCAGCCGCTTCGGCCACCCTGCCAGCTGCTCTGCACAGTCATCCTCTTTGGCTTGTAGCTTCATCTCCCCAGCCTTGTTTCTGTAGCTTCGCGAGCCTGTTGTCTGCGCTCGGTCCGTGCTTCATATGACTGGCAAGCCACACTGGATACGGTCCTGCACAGGTCCCCACTGGCTTCCACCTCTATCCACGGCACCTTGTGTGCTTGTTCGGCTGATTCCTGATCAGGTCCCGGTGAGAGCCATCTTCCTTCTGCTCGCCGTTCCGGGGCCCCTCCTTCAATTGCAATTAACTTCTTAAGCGACCATTATGCAACACTCAGATTTTCACCCTTCCGTGCCGCTGCCTTCATGCAGCTACTGGTGATTCCTGGAGAATTTGCGCACGCTATGGCCACTCTTACAGGCCAGGATCAAGCAGGATCGTTGGAAGCCGTCTAGAAGAGCTTCCTCACAACATGGCTAATATAAGCCACGACCCCCCCTTCATCCCCTGGATGTTAACCCTCTGTGATCGGTTTTCTAAGTCTTCCGCTTGCAGTTCCAAGTTATGTGAGACTCTGGCCAGTTGATCCAGTAATTCACTGTTCTGCCGTACCTCAACTGACATCTCTGCCAGGCCCTGTTCTGTGACAGCCACCCTTTCGCCTAGTTCTTACACTTCCACTTTAACTTCCGTCAGGGAGTTTCTCAGTACTTCTCGCAATAAAGTAACTGTTCCTCAACACTTCTTGCGATTCTTCCTTCAATGTCCCGAAGGCATTCCTTAAGATCTTTACTGAAGGCCATATCTCCCATCTCCAGCGCGTCCCCCACCTTTTTCCTCAATGGCCTCCTTTTTGGCCCTTGTTAACTCTGCTCTGTTTCAATTGTCCATCCTGCACATATTCTTCTGGCCGGTATCTTTCTCTTTAGGCTTTGGCATCTGGGAGGCCTCTTTCCCACCCCCCCACCCCAGACACCATATTCTTGTCACCTCTTGCTAAGGGGCAGCCACCCACTTTGTGTAAGAGCCTCTCCTCCACTTCCCGGCTTCTTATTTATTCAGTCTCCTATATCTTGAGTGCATCAATCTCTCTGCACACACTGTCCTTCTGTAATTCTTCTCATTTTCACCACTTTACACACCTGGATATTTAGGGGCACCCCCACGCATCCTGCCCACTGTTCTGCCTCCACCAGGGCGCTCGTCCTCTGGCCCGCTTCACTGTATGAATGGTATGTTTCTTGTGGAGATGGGCGTGCTTTTCCAATTAACTTTTCCTCAGTCTTTTGTACCTTTTTCAACTCTGCACCTGCCCTTTGCTCACCCCCTCCTCTACCTGCTGTTGTTCATCCGTATTTCAGCATTCAGGCACTGTCCCCATAAGCATTATAAGAGGATTCAATTCAACACTACAGCTAAGTCAACGCCTAGTCTATAATACTGAATGAAAACCCTTATTGATATATCTTTATGTCCAGTTCATGCGTTCTGGATGACTACCCCTATATAACACCCCTCTCTTGGAATCCTCCTGACCCCACTGAGCCAAGAAGTAGTTCTGTTTTGCAAGTTAAAAGGTTTATTTGATAATTTAAACAATAGGTATATATATCACACTTTAGAATAAATTAATAATTGAATAGCACACTTAATCTGATATGATAAAGATTAACAACGGAGAATCTGGCACTAGCACACCTCTTTATAATCACTAAGGAGTTGACATGAAATGGATAAGGTAGCACACTGGTAAATAGGGACAGAAGAATAATGTGATAGAGAATGCTTTATAGAGTTCAAATGGATGCAATGTTAAATGAAAGGCAGTACAGAAATTACTTGATAAGATTTCAGCAAAAGACAATGTAATCACTTTCTTGGACAATTCACCCCCCCCCCCCGCCCCGCTTTATGCAATGCAAGGAAATGGAAGGAAGGCACACAGTTCTCAGAAATGCAATCAAATGTGATTCAGTTCACCCCAGCAGCTTAGACTACAGAAGTTTAAAAAACAGGCAAAATGCTTTTATATGTGCTGGCAATTAAGTGAAAAATATGCTAAATTGCTTTTAACTCCCTCTAGAGGTTCAGGGTGAGTGGTATCTAGTTAATATTAGTCCGGGCTCACACTAGCAATGATTCAGGGATGATTAGCAGGTTAAATGAATTTTTCTTTAACGGAAGGCAAGCAGCAGCAGATTTTTACAAGTGAAGAAATTTGCAAATCGCGGCTAAATTTGCGAATGCGCCGAGCGCGATTACAGAGGAACTACAAGGACTATCACTATCGTTTTGGGGTCCTAGGAAAGCCTAGGATCTCAGCTTCCAGATGAAAGTTGAATAAAGGTCGTTTTTCAGATTTGAAATTTTAAAGTTCAAAAAGACAAGTGCAGCTTGCAACTAGAAAATGACAGGTGACAGTTAGGAGGCAGTTCTACTTAGATTAAAATAGCTTGGATTATATTATTTTAACTAAGAGATTGGTTCTGCACAGTTTTCTAGGTACTCACACTATATTCTTGAGTTAAATGGGCCTCGCCACGGATCTGGTCAGGTTTTAGACTGGACTCTGGTCTCCGCACTTCACAGTGATCTGGGTCAGCTCTCTCTGCTGGTCTGGGTCTCTGGTTCTGCTAACAGTGGTCTGGATCAGCTCTCTCTGGTTTTGGATACTGCTCTGCTTTCTCTGGGTCTTTCTGCACAACTTTCTCTGTAGATTGAGGAGGTAAAGTATGGATTTTCCCAGCAGAGCTTCCAGCTGCAAATGGATTTGGAGGTCCCTATCTGTCCTGTCTGTCTGCTTTTATGTGTTTTTTTTTATGGGTGTGTGCAGCATCACTAGACCCTACCCCTCTCCACTTATCATTGGCCAAGCTTTCATTTCTTCCCTGATTGGGGGAGCTAAGTTGTGTCAGAGTGATGTCATTTTACAGCCTGCAGAAAGTCCACTCCTCCTGTCAACTTACACACAAATCTAGATTTGAACCAAATACATATTTGCAGAGGTACATTTTGTTTTAAAATCATATGCACCCCTCACATATCACAGGAGGTATCCCCTGTTCAAACTCTGCTCTTCCTGGGAGCTTGCATTCAGAAATGGCAATATTTTGCACTTTTTAACTGGTTTGCAATACCGGACATTACCCCAAATTTACACACGTGCGCAAGGAGTATGGACATTAGTTGATGAAGTGTCAGATTTTTCACATGCACACATTTTGAGTAATATCCTCTTTTCCGCTAAAACCCCCCTGAACATACCACCGGTTCTAAAAACCTCTTAAAATGTGGGCAGAAAAATCACAAGAATTATGGTATCATTTATAAAATTTTCACAAGTCCGTACTATGAGTTATTCATCTTTTTAGAGTCATGTTCTGGCCCCAAAGGGGTGTGGTTTTCCTCCAGCACAAGGTTGAATTTCTGGTTTTTCCAGTTCTGCCAAGCCAGCTTGCTCTCACAGGCAGTGCTCCTCCCCTTTGCTTCAGGAGGAAGCTACTTTTACGACATCTGCAATAAACCATCTGCCTGGGTCAGGACAGGGCTTTGTTCAGAGCTATTGTATTCTGTGGGGGCTCCCCTTAATTCAATTATCAGAGAGATGGCATATCCTTAGTGTGGCCAGCAAAAGGCAGATAGGCCTGGGAACACAGCTGTGACTCAAGTTTCACTCCTGATGGGGGTAGTTGCCAGGCAGAATTCAGTTTCTCAAGCCAGGTTTCAGATAAAATGTCACTTTTTGTTCCCCAGTTTAAGTCAAGACATTTTTTTACATATACAGCTAGGATGCTGATTCTAAGTTTAAAACTATGACATTTAAACAATTGCAACCTATGTGACACTCAAAGTAGGTCACTCATTTCTTTTAAACATTAAGATTTGTAGTGTCTTTCAGTCCAAATTTACTTAAACTGCTGAAATCCACAGCTCAGCCAGTCTTGTTATAAACCTTCAAGTCACTTCAGAATATAACTTTACATTGGATCCACCTCTCAGTAAGTCTTTCTTTGGCCTGTTTTGGGTTCATTTATTCAGTTTTACAAAAAGTAAAATCTGCTGTTTTAAAATGCCGGCTTTTGGATAGTGGTGAGTACTGGTAATGCACCCATTTTTGGGATTTAAGAAATGAATTCCCCACAGTTATGGGTTTGCTTTTGGCAATCAGCATTGCCATTCCCAATGGTTTCAGACTACTGTGTGGGTAGTCCAATGGTGGTTTTAGGCAGTGTCCTTCTGTGCCCATAACATCGGCAAAAATGAGTGGCAGCCTATTCTTCATGCATTTCCCTGTGCATTTTCTGGGAAGCTCTGGCCATCATGAGGTTTTCCATGTCAGTACTGCACAGTTTTGAGGTAGGGCTCGGATGCATGGGTAAATACATCCCACAGCATAAACTGCTGCAGTGTCTTATTTATTTTCTCCTTTTGTCACCTCTGACCGTCAACCCTACCGAAGGCTTTATTCTCGCCGCAATCAGTCTAGGAAAAGGTGCCTCATTTTGCTACGCACTGTGGTCGGGATCTCTTATTTATACCCCTTTACGCCTCAATACTTCACTCCCTTTTGTCATCAATCTGTATCGCCGCCGGATGCACGTGCCGCCAACGCCCATTTTTCTCTGTACTACAGGGATCTTCAAATTGCGCAGTGGGGGGAGGGGAGGAGCACCTCCGAGGGTCTCTTCCTGCTCTGGTGGTTCATTGTGTAATATTGCTGTGGCCCAGCCCGCCTCCGTGGTCTGAAGTAAGGCCTGCTAATTTAGCCCCGAGTGGAGTAAGAACTAACGCTTCCTTCGTTACGCACTGGTGGCCATCTTGGAATCTTTATGGTTTCACTTTTAAGGGAGCATCTGATTTTTCTTTTTGTAATCCTGTTTTGTGTGCTAAATGCCTGTTCGCATTTTACACTGTTACACACAGACAAAGCAGTTTTGCCTACTTTTGCAATCTTTGGCATCAAATCACCATGTAGACTAGCAACATGCCTACATGTGATACTGCAACCCTTATAGCTCCCCTTAGTCATAGCATGCAATGGAGGCCATTTCTTGTTGCCATCTAATAAAGAAGCAATCTCATTTACATTTAGTAATTGGTGCTCCTCTAGTGTTGAGGTACTGCACACATATTGCCAGTTTCTTTTGAACACTACGATCCTGACTGTCATCTATCATAATACAAAAACAGGTGATTGCTTTAGTTGCTTGCAGAGACGTTTTTATGGGTCAGCAAACTGGCCATGTGCCCTGGGCCCCCATCCTGGTGGGTGGGGTGGGGTGGGGGGTGTTGGCACATGCTGCCTAACATGGGGGTTGGGGGAGTACTCGAACCTGGGATTGTGTGAAGCCCAGCTGTAGGGGGCTGGGGGTTGCTGGACAGATGGTCACTAAATGGAAAACCCGCCTTTGCTTATTAAAAAAGAAACCGTTTATAATTAAAATGTTTTGGCTGGGCTGCTTGGGTGGATCGGAAAGATGCGAGAGACCACCAGTCTGTCCGTGCCTGCCGGTACTAAAAAAAAGTCAGTCTGGCACTGCTACTCCCCCCTGCCCCATCCCCCTCTTTTTGCAGCCCCATACCTATGATGGCATTGCAACCAATTCGAGGCCTCTGTGGGGCCAGCAGTACAAGTTCACTGCATTTGGTGTGGTGCACATGCGCCAGTGAGCGACAGGAGGGTGAAAGGACTGATCGAGGGGGTTGGGTGTGCCAGCGAGCTAGCTCGTGGTGTTGTATATGGCTCTGCTCAGCCTCCTCCCAGAGCAACCAATCATGATGCACCTTTCAACCTGCAGTAAGCCAATCAGACCTTGGTTTCTAGTCTCTCTGCCAGTCTCCCTGAATCCCATTGAGAGGAGACTGGGTGAGGTGTTGCGAACCACGCATGTGGGTCCCCATGCCATTGAAGTTCAAGGGAACAATCATTACCCAGGATGCTGGGGGGACGGAGGGGGCAGCGGAACAAAACACAGGCCTACCTGGCTGGGCCCATCCTCCACAATGGCTATTCAAGGCCACGTCATGGTGTACGCATACATATAAAGTATGTTTGTATGTGTGGAATATAGCCCAAGATTATTTCCATAATCTGACAATACCAAATAGCTGGCAAGCGTGCTGCCAAGTTCTGTCGGTCGGAAAGTTGTACCCTTGCACCTAAAGTTCAAGACTTTATTGAAGCAATCAAACGCTGCCAATTGTTTGTTTGAACCCAGCTATGTTCACCAATATAGCCTCTGCAGTAAAAGCATTGATGTCAAAGAGTGCAAACGTGTTGCCAGAGTTGGATTTCAGTGTATTAAAAGTAGAATTCTGTATTACAGTTGTCTATTTTATCTGAGTGAGCATTTGGGAAACCATTGAATACATTATTGGGGGAAATGCTGAAGTTGTTTGTACTATATGAAGCCGGATATCGGTACAACACTACGAGGTTACACTTCTGTTTGTTTAAATGCAGTTTCTGTTTACGATTCTCTTTGAAGCTCTGCACAGCAATTTTAGTGCAGCGACCTTCTTTCCATTTGGTACCCCATGAGCATCTTTCCAGTGGGAATATAGTTTATATCACAGATGTATTAATTCCCAGCACAGTAGTTTACCAAGGCATAAAGTGGTATTACATTTCACGATGCAATCCTGATCAATTGCGTTTCATTTAATTGAATGTCATAGAAACTGCCGTTAGCATTTCTGGTGTGCTGAAAGATTTCAAAGGCAGACTGGGCCTGCTGTGGAGGTGGAGGCACAAGAGACGGGCCGACTCGTGGTGAAACTTTATTGCAAAAAACACACGCACCTTGATTACCTTTGATAGGCAGCCGCAGCCCATCGCGGTCCGAGGGGAACTGAAGCCCACGCTGTGTTCTCTGCTGGTGTTTTCGTCGTCACTTGGCTAGTAAGTTAAAGCCAAGAATGTGGGGCGCTCTAGAGATAAAATCGGGGGGGAAAGAAGTGGTGCCGGCTCTGCTGTATGCTTAACCTTATTGGTGGCATACATCCATGCTTGCTGCAGACACCATATGTGTTGGGTGCTTGACGGTGAAACTAAAGGGGGAGGGAGGGGTAGTTAATATGCAGTTAAGTCTCTAACCGTGTTGTCATTCTGAAATGAACCGTGATGCTAAAAACCAGTTAAACTTTATGAGCAAACCGAGTATTGGGATCTGTGCAAGGTCATTTGCACGGTAGTACTGCTTTCAAATTTGCCTCCCAGCTAAGCGGGCCCTTGCTGGTAATGCAAGCTATGTTTCATGTCCTGAGATTACTTGTTTCAGGGTATGCTGTGACTGCTTCCATGCTGTTTTGAGGTTGGGGGTAGTGTGGTTTCTCTGTTCATGCTTGTTTGGCAACAAAGTGCTCCTCGGCCAAATGGGAAGATCAGGGTATCGGTTGATATGCTAGGTCTACTCTTTCACTTGGGGATTGTGCACCAAACTGGTCTCAAACAGTGCCAAAGCATACCACCTGGTTTCCTGTTCAATATTGGTCACCTGATTAAAGGGTGCAGTTGTCTTTTTTTCCATTTCCTGTATGCTGACTACTAGTTTTGCATGTAACTTGATGGGAGCTTAATATTAAAACTGCTTGAATTTGGAGAGCTCCCTTGTCTGGTCAAAGTTGTTCAGCCAGTGTAAGATCACTTTGCATTCTGATACATGTTGTCCTGTATGCAAAGATACCACACAGGTGTAGATACAGGAATGCACAAAACATCTGAACTAAAAGCCAACACTTCCAGAACATCACTTCGCTGCTTTTGTTTATTAACAAGCATTGGCAATACCAACAGTTTGGGTATTTTGCAGGCAAAGGAAAGGTTCTTGCCATTCACTGCCGTAGTGGTATTAACTGGCCATTGATGGTAGCGGGTGCAAAATAGTGCGAATACCTGGACGTCTAAAAGCAGTGCCTGGCAAATGCCTAATACACAGGCCAAAACGAGTGCCGAGTTTGATGGTAAGGCTTGCTTAAAGCAAGCTCAATTAGTTCCCGTGAAGAGGTGTTTTGGGCTGGGAGGAGGTGGAGGAGGAGGAGGAGGAGGAACTGGTTGGCAGTGGGCATAGGAATTAACATGGTCATGGGCAGTCAATAGGTGAGAAAATAACCGAACGGCACTTGCAAATGGTGCCCCCCCATCATGTACTATTTCTCCCTAGCTGTATTCTAATGCAATGGTTTTGGCTTATAGCTGGCGCAAACACCACCTATTAACTCAAACTAAAAATGTGATTACATGGGGGGTTTTAGATGAGAAAAGTAGGCACATTACCAGGGTTATTGGAAGTTCCTATTCAGTGGTTTCTTTACATGCTCATTACTATGCATCAGACGAGATGACCTCTAATGACAATTAACGGAATGTATCTCCCGGGGCTGGCATTGCCTTGCAGTTTGACTTCACATCCTCTGGTGTTGCGTGCTGTAGATTTGCACATTCCATAATAGTCCCTGTATGTATTTGTCTGCAAGGGTTATTTCCCCATAGCCTCGATGAGGAGACCTTGATCAGGTAAGTGCGCACTGCGGTAGCATGGCTCTAGTATATTGGCAGTATACTGGTAGTGAGAGGGTCCTGGGTATTGAAACATCTGGTTGAATGCTGCTAGATTCCTAGCACAACTTTGTTAATTGTGGCTTAATGTAACTCGGTGTGGCCATTGGGTGACATTTTGGTACTGGTGCCCTTTGGACAAGTAGGTACTTATGAGGGTTTCCCTTGCAGCACCCTGGAATAGGCTGGTATCTCCAGCAGTGGACAGTGTGCAGTGAGTGGTCCTGAAAAAGTGGGAGAACACAAGGAGTGGAAGACACAGGAAAAATCGGTGGGTGCCAAGTAAAGTGGCACACTTTCTCAGTGGGTGTTTTATTTCAATGGGATGGATTCTATCACCCTTGTGTTGCTGTGTGGTGGGCCAATTTACACAGATGTGCAATGTTTACATTTTATGAACTACTAGATAATCAATTTAAAGCCTAAATTAGTTTCTGTTGAATTTGACTCTAGGTATGTAACCCCTTCGTTTTTGTGGATTGGGAGGAGGGGACGCATGGATTTCAGTGACGGGGGAGAGCATGGGCTTCTCGGAAGGGGTGCATAGGTTTTTTTGGCGGAGTAGTGGGGACATGGGTTTCGGGGATGGTGGGGAGGGTCCCCAAGACTTTGTCCCACAGGCCCAAAAACTGTTGGCCCTGGTTGCCTGAACAGTTGTTTTCCCATCACAGATGCAATGCTATTTTGTACATCCTTCACTGAATCCCATTTTACATTTTTGTAATCTTTACTCTGTCAAGGCATAAACTAACCAGGGTTGCATAGCAATTTGCTATGCAATTCTGCAGGTTTGCTAATTAAATTGACTTGTGTAGCAAAGCTAGCTATTTTAATTATCCTATTCAATGAAGGCACAGCTCACACTGCATTCCTCTTGCCCTCAGGGCTCTCAATGCTTTTTTTCCATTCACTACATGTTGAAAGGGGTAATGGAGAGAGAGATCGTGCTGCAGTAATTGTCTCTAGTCTTAAAAATGTCAAAGACCCGTGTGGGAGTGCCAGACAAAGTTCTCCTATTCAAATAATTGCAAACCATTGCCTATTATGCAGCAAACCTTTACGTTTTACAGACTCAACTCACTAATGTCTGTCTTCAGAAGTAGACAAATATTGCTCATTTTATGTCTTGAGTACAAATAACTTCTTGTGGCATCAAAAATATTAGTACAACATTGCTAATCAACAATATTTTAATTGGCAACTTCTAATCCAGCTTAAACGAATATATGCCTTGCTGTGTACAGTAGTAACGCAATTCTTAGCTTGAAGTTCAAGTAAACTAGCTACTTTTTTCAGACGGCAATTACGCCTTTGCTGCATAAAATATTGTACTAAACAATGGCTTGTCATTCTCTTCTACAACAATGCTGAAATCCTCTGCACTGCCACTACTACATAACCATTCTGAATCAATGTTGGATATCCATGTTGTATCCAATTTTCCGTTCAGCAGTTTGATTATCTTTGGAATCCTTGTGGCGCCTAATGGTTAATATTTGATCATTGAGGGATCCTTCCTGTCCCCACACTACCAATTGTTGCCTTAACACAAAGTGTGCATAGAAGTCTCCTGTTGCCTTGTCATTCATTTTTGTCCTAACCATAAATTCCAAACCTGCCGTCCAGCAAAAGTGCTATATTTAACATTTTCACATGTTTAATTTTTCCTGCTGCTCAACTTTGCACCTAGTACAAAGAAACGCAGTAAGATCCTGTACTTTTTGGTGGCGCAATTGTACATGACATTATTGGGAATGTAGTTTACAAAGACCTCTAGCAGTGTTCTCTCTAACCATTTTAGCTGACCTCTCTGAGTTTCTTTTTTGCTTCTCCCTAGAATTCTGCCACTGCCGGGCACCCTAGCATGCCCAACTTCAACCACCCTTCCTGACTAGACTTTTTCAAATTTTCAATTTATTATGTAATTGAACATCTAAGTTTAAAATTTAGCATAGCTGCACTTGAACTTTAGAAACTGGATATCACATAATATAATAGACACCTTTTGGCAATGCCAACGAGATAGAAAGATTAGTGTGTAGGTAGACATTTGTTTCCCATTTACTTGAAGTTCTAGGTTACTTTGGGGGGGATGGCTCTTCCGTGTCTGCCTCCATTTAGCTCATCTCTTTGCAGTCTGAGTATTAGTTGGTTCGTTAGGGTCTCTGATACTCTGATTCTGCTGCTTATTAACCATTTACTAATGAAGACCAGGAAACATTGGTATAGAGAGATCTACAAGATGGCCTTAATGTGCAGTGACTCACTTAATTTGGACCTCCACTCCATCCAAATTTATCTAGGGCTGTTCACAAAAGGTGACCGGGACCCATCAATACATGTAGGAAGCTACAGAGGGACACACCATTTAGTTAACATGGGGGCAGGGGCGAGGAAGACTTTACATAACTCCTGGAAAAATGGTAATCCAGTGAAAAAAGACTGCTTGGGTAAATTGTGTATCCTTTACCTGCTTTTAAATGGTGCCTTTCCTCATCCCTCTATAATCCCAAGCAATATGTACCTGGTGGTCTAGTAGCAATAGCACATTGCTTCTTGGTCCCCTCGCCTGATGCCGCAGCCTGTGACATCCTGATATGGTCCCTGCCGACCTGTTTCTACTCCAGGTTCCGTTTGTGAGTGTGCTCTCTGTGCTGCTGCTGCCTTGGCTCTTAAAGGCCTTCAACACACTCCGTGCCACAGTGTGTGCTGTGAAAGACATTTTCTTTAATGCAGTAACTTTGTTAAACCGCACCATATGAAACGTGTGCATACCCTCGGGTGTCAAAAGCCTTCATATTCAGTTCAAGATTTAGTAACCCAGTGCATGCTGCACCCTTTGCATTAGTGGTTTGACGTCAAGGATGCACAAATCAAAGTACTTTGTGCTATTGTCACAGAACAACATTTTGAGTGAGGTGACCATATATATTGAACTCATAGAATTCTCTGTTCTTCTCTCAATGACTTCCTTCATTGATCAATGTTACTTCACCTATGAGTCCTTTTGTAATGCTGCAAATGTGTTGCATTATGTGCACTGTACACATGGACTCCCTTCTTGCCATGGCAACAAATAAATGTTTCCATCCATTTTTAACCGAGTGCCCTTGTGCTTTGTCCCATAGTTCCTAGGCCCACTTTTCCCAGTGTGCTGTTTCACACTCACTAATTAGACCATGCAGTTTATCAGAAATGTTCACTCAACAAATAACATGGAAGTTTTGTCATTTAATAAATGTGCCACAAAATGTCTAAAATGTCACTAAAAGGTTCGAGATGCAAAGAAGACCCATTTGGGGGTTGGGGGGGGGGTTTATTGGACCGCAGTTGTGTCCCACTGCCACATTCTAGGGGCTAATAGTCTGCCTGAAAAAAGGTGTTCCTATTCCTTGTAGTGCTGCAGGTTTTGTATAATTGTGGCTTATCAGTGTGCTTAAATTGAGGGAGACTGCTGAGCCTGCATGCTTGCACATCGAATGACTTAACACCCACATTCCAATCTAGTGTATGGATGTCTGACTCTGGCAGCTCCGGGGCAAATCAGCATGTGAAATTGCACATGTCGTGTTGTACCCATGCCAACCCAAAGAGACAGATTGTCCTTTTGAACTTCGGTAAACTCAAAGCATACTCCACAAGTGATGCTGCCCTGATGCCACTTCCAAACCCATCAAGTCATGGCACCCTGTTATGTTGTGGTGATTTATACTTTGCACCACTGCACTGCTGCCATTTTCATGGTCTCCAGGCACTCTGGTGGATCTGGAAACAAAGCAGGGCTAAGGGGGGGGGGGCTAGTGGAATCGAGAGGGTGCTCACAAGAGCTTTTCTTTGGTGTTTGTAGCTTCAATTCGTAAAAACCGGTCGCTGTGTTAGGTTTGCTTTTAGTTTGATATGGTTTGGTGTATCGGGTGGTTTGCGCACCTTGTTTTAGTTTTCTGTAACATGTTGGGTGTTGCAGAGTGTGTGCAGTTTGTGGTGGTTTCAGGTTTCTGCTGTGCTAAGAGTGTGCGTTTTGTTTGGTGGGGGTATGTAGAACACTGGAAAGTGAAAAGCGGCAAAATTCAAAGCGCCAACAGCTCACGGTCATACATTTCTGCAATATTGGCAAAATGTTAAATATAAGCATATTAAGTCATCCCTTACCTTCTCCCATTATAGATGGGCTGGTGAGGGGTTGCAGAGCATGGTGCCAGACCAACAGGGATTCACCCTTGGCCTCTGCCAGGGCTAGGCTGACCTGGGGTGCTTGTTTAAGATGGTTGTCCTGGTTGCGGGTGGAGGGAGGTGCATGGAATAAAATACTAAAAAGGAATACATCTGCATGGTACCCATTATGTCTAGAAGCCGTATAAAGTGTTAGAACAGTATATTCCTGTTACTTGATACTTAATAAAGGATTGGATTTTTGTGACTTTCATCCAAGATTCGAAAATGTGACCTGCAGATTGCACACTGATTTTAAAGGTGCATTGACCCACTTAACTATCGTGCCTCTTATCTGTTTTGCAAGACATTCACGGTCTGCCCACCTCGGCTCTGGATTGCTCTCGGAGATATCGCAGCACCAAAAAGTATCCCATTTAAAGCAAGGGTAGGTGTTACTGGGTGTGCAAGAAAGGTTTTTCGCACACACACTGCTGGGATTGTGGCAGTACTGCGCACTGCGTGCTTTTGTGATGCAGAGAACTCTTCAGTGTTTCAACATCCTGCCCGATTTTACCATTGAATATACTTGGTCTTAAGCTTTACCCTCGCCCTCCACGCCCTCGCCCTCTTTGCATTTAGATAGTGCGCCCTTGTTATCCATATTACCAAATAGCGGAGCAATTTTCATGGCATTACAAGACGAGTGCTCCAACATGCATCTGACAGATTGCTTTACGATGGTGCCATGATATGATATGTTAGGTTATTTATAACATGCTTAATACCCAGAGGTTTCTAAGCGCGGACACAGGAATCAAACCTGTATTGCTCCGTGTCGCCTTGCTCCCAAGGTGGGCACGTTACCGCTGAGCTATCCTCCCGAGACCCTTGGGTTGCACGCCTCCTCCAGAGACATGCGTGTTGTCTGCATGGCAGAGAAACTAATTGCACCTCAGCTGACTCTGCTTTTGGCCAATAAAATGTACACCTTTGAGTTGACGAACAATAGCGCACACTTTGTAAGCACCAAGTCATTGATCAGTCTACATTCTGCCCTGTATGCATTGTTTTGCAATATTCATTTATATTGCACGCCAGACCCGAGGATATAAGGTCGCAGGAGCAACAAGGTTATTCTCAGTTTGGTTAGTGTTGTACAATAATTAGTGTACATAGGTTAAAGCAATTGTATTTGTAGCGACAGATGCAGTGATAAACAATTTACAAATATACATATTTACAAATAAACATAGGTTAGGCAAGGTGAGTTATTGGTCATTGTCCTTTATCTACTGAATATAGTTGCACCTAAAATGGGGGTAGGTTTGAGGTGGTGGCAGGTTTGAGGTGGTGGCAGGTTTGAGGTGGTGGCAGGTTTGAGGTGGTGGCAGGTTTGAGGTGGTGGCAGGTTTGAGGTGGTGGCAGGGAGTGCCATTGTTGGGTTGCTTTCACCTGGAAGCTGTTGCCACCAGTTTTGGTTCGTTTGAACCTGGAGACGGAGAGCAAGTTGGCATTGGCGGTTCTGGTGGGTCGGTTGGGGGTGTATCTTTTTATTCTGTCAGCTAGGTAGCGGGGGGGCTGCATTGTTAAGGCATTTGAGTTAAGGAGGCTACTTTGAGCAGGATTTTGTACATGGTGGTAAGCACATTATGGGCTCTCCTACTGTTGGAAATGTGTTCTCTTAGGGATGCTCAGTGCTGCTCTGAGAGCATTGTTTTGCCCAGTCTGGATTTTATTTGTAAAGTATTTGTTGCCTCCTATGTATAGGGCGTTACAATAGTCCAGTTTTGATAAGATTAGGGCTCTGGGTGGAAATTAAGGGTTTGGCTGCTCTTCTTAGTTTACATGTGTGGGCTTTGGAGGAGGCCATGGAACTAACCTGTTTGCGGAAGGATAGGGTGGAGTCTAGATAGATTCCTAGAGTTTTAACTTCCTTGGCTACCTTGATGGGGTTGCCATCTATGATGAAGCTAGTGTAGCTGTGATCCAGTTTGTTTAGGTTAGGGGTGGAGCCGAGGATAATGAGCTCAGCTTGTCATTCAGGAATAGACTGTGTGAGGCCATCCATGCCTGGATGATGAGGTACACCCTGTTCACCAAGTCCAAATCCTTGTTGTAATCTCCCATCAAAGGGAGGAGGATCTGGGTATCATCGGCGTAATTAGTGTAGGTGATACCCAGACCGTCAAGATCATCAAACAGGGGCTTTGTGAACACGTACAATGTGGGGGAGACGCATGATCCCTGAGGAACCCCGAAAGTGATGGGGATAGAGTCCGCGGATTCTGTAGTAGAGAAGACACGCATGGACCTATTGTTCAGGAAAGACTCGATCCAACCGATGGCTTCTTGTGAGAAATGGGCTGCCGAGTCTGTGATCTACTAAATCAAATGCTGCAGAGAGGTCAAGTAGAAGTAGTAGAACAGTTTTCCCGTTATCTCGAAGGGTGTCAATTTGAGCTTTCAGATCGATGAGAGCGGTCTCTGTCCCATGTTGGGGTCTAAAGCCCGATTGCCGGATTCCCAGGAGATGGTTTAATTCTAGGTATTGTTGTATTTGTAGATAAGCTGCCTTGTCTAATATTTTGAGCAGGAAGGGGACGGTGGTGATGGGTCTGTAGTTAGTTGGTATAGATGGGTCTAGGGAGGGTTTCTCGAGTAAAGGGAGAACCAAGGACTCTAAGATTGTTGGGGATGATGCCTGAAGAGGAGGCGTTAATGTTGATGAATGGTGAGAGGTCTCTTGCCGCATCTTTAATGATTTGTGCAGGGCAGGGGTCGACCTGGCAGTTTGAGGTTTTGAGGCTGAGGATAAATGTTTCCCCTTTTAGCGTAGAGACTTTGGAAAAGCTTAAGCGGGAGAGTGGGTTGGGTGTAGGGTTATAAGGTGTAGGGCTGGGGGAATGTTGGTAGTGTTTGTAGAGTTGGTTAGGGATTCTTTCTTGTTAATTTTGATTTGTAGGCCTGCAACTTTGTTGGAGAGGGCGTTTTGGACACTGATGCACCATTACTTATCTTTCACACGTGTCCGGACAGGTGTTTCCAGCTCTTTGATAGTGAACAGTTCTTTAGTGCTAGAGTTGGCTTGTGATATTCTGAGATTGTAAGATTCTTGTTTAGCGATTGTTTTCTTTTTTATATCTAGTAGCTATTTTGTTGAGGATCAACTTGTCTGTGGGTGATTGTCTCCAAACGTGTTTCTTTTTGCGTTTCTCTAATATTAGAGATTTTAAGTGAGGAGAGAACCAAGTGTTGGTTGTTTTTTCGGTTTGCTTTTTCTCAGTTTTAGCGGTGCATTGGAATCTAGAGCTGAACGCATGATTTTATTGTACCCCTCTACGAGGTAGTGAGGATTGGAAGTTGCTGATAGTTGGTTCAGGGTCAGGAGAATGAGAGGGATGAGTTTTCCCGCTGTGATGTTTTTCTTGTTTCTCGTTGGGATGGCTGTGGCTAGTGGGTTATTGGAGATGGGGGTTGTGGCAACGAGGGCGAAGGTAAGGAGATGGTGGTCAGACCACGGTTGAGGGGAAATGGCGGTGATGGAAGCCACACAGTTGTAGTCTGCGACCCAGTGTCAAGGGTTCTCACTTTGTTGTGGGTAGGTGTAGACACTCTTTGGATAAAGCCTAATTCTGACAGGGTATTGTCAATGAGGGTAGCCTCGGGGTCTTTGGGGTATTTAAGGCCTAGGTTAAAATCTCCTAAAATAAGGCTCTGGGAAGTATTCTTTAGGTATTCGTGCGGATGGTAGTATGGTTTTCCTCGAACGAGTCTAGGGTCCCAGGAGGTCTATAGAGTAAATGAATGGTGATGGTTTGGGAATTTGTTGTGGGCAGCTTGGCTGTAAGCGATTCGCAAGATGTGAGGTTGTCTGTGGTGGCAAGTCTAATGTTGAGGTGTGTTGTGGCAATTATGGCGAGACCTCCGCCTCTGGATTCTGTTCTGTCCACTCAGAGGATAGTATAGTCATCAGGGATAGCGAACGTGAGGGCTGGGCCAGCAGCTGCATGGAGCCAGGACTCTGTGATGGCTAGAAAGTCTAGTTGTTCTTCCAAAATGAGGTCTGCTATATCTGTGGTATGGGCTAATACAGATTGTGCATTAATTAAGGCGCCTCTAATGGGAGGGGCGATTGTTTTCGTATGGGTAGGTATGGTGGCTGTGTTGTGAAGGTTATGTTTGGCCATAGTATTAGTTGGGTTGTGCTTGGGTCTGTTCATGGGAGTAACTATGTGCATAGGTGGGGTCCGGTTAGTCAGTTTAGACTGGATGGAATCCCTCGCACGAGGTTCATGCAGTTTGGGTAGTCTAACATTTCTGGTGGATGGACTACAGCGAGTGGAAAGGTATGGCAGAGTGGATGTGAGGGTGAGTTGAGGCAGTGGTGGGTGGGCATAAGACATGGTGGTAGGAGGAACGGTGCCTGTGGAGGCAGAACGAACGGTGAAAATTGAGTAACTGGATGAGTGTATAAGGTGGAGAATTACTTTCAGTAGTGCTGAGAAGATGCCTGGTAGGTACATTGTTAGCTGTGGGTAGTACTGTAAAAACTGACCGATGGTAGGCTAGGCACTATATTTTGTCAGACTAATCGGGTTGTTCTGTTGTATTCCCCTGCTGCGGTAATAGTCAGGGCACAGGGTTATGGGCGCTGTACGAACTGGAGTGTCGGTGGTTTAATTGGGACACTACAGTGCATTGGTAAAATGGCCAGTTCAATTGGGAACACTAAGGAGAGGAGATCAGAGTTAATTGCAGTTATAGGTTGTTGTAATATAGACAGGTCTACAATAACGGTCTATGAACAGTGGTCTGCAAGCATATCATAGGTGAGTGAGCTAGAATCTGCGTGGGCAAGGTCAGAGACCGATGTGGGCAGGTTAGGTTCAATTGTAAATATTGTATTCAGATATTAAATGCAAAGTTGGGTTGGTGTGAAGTATACTTGGCACAGGGGAGAACCTAGGCTAAAATGTTGGCTAATCCTTCAAATGTTGGGAGAGGGACTAACTTCAGAGACTGTTTGGCCGGGGGAGGGGAGGGGGGGGGGAGTACTTGCCTGTGTGAGCAGCTCAGTTTCTTCACACATTCTGAGACTATTCTAGTGCAGCTTCAATGTTAACTCTCTTCACGCCTGAAACCGCACACTTAAGGACTGCTGTGAGAATGATGGCCCCTTGGGAAGAGTCAGTGGAAGTAGGCCAGTTCACCTCCCCCTCGCTCCGTGAAGCCATAATAACCGTCTTGCTAAAACCCATTAAACCCCCCCCCCCCACTCAATGTGGCTCCTACCGTCCACTTTCACTCATCAACTGCGATGTCAAGATCTAGGCAAAATACTTGCCAACAGAGTACAATAGAGCGTACTGCAAGTAGCATACAGAGGCCAGGCAGCTTCCTGGAGTCTCGGTGGAGTTCTGGTACCTCTAGAGTAACTTGAATTGGATCAGTTTGAAGCAGGAGTTGAAGGAGACCCCATGAATGCGTGCGCACATATGGGCCCACCTTTCGGTTATTTCCAGTCCAAGGTCGGCCTTCCAAGTATGTTTTTTTTAGTTTGGAAATTGTGGGGGGCGATCTGGTCTGCACCAAAGTGTAAAGTCTGGAGACTTTGCCCCTCATGGGGGAGGGTGAGGAGAGTTCCGTAATTGCAGACTCATCAGGTGGTAACGCCGGGAAGCTCGGGTATTTGTGTTAAAGGATTTTCCGGAGGGATGAGTATTAAAGCCAAAAGGAAGGTCTCCACCTTGGGGACAGCGGGAGGCCAGGCCACTCTATGAAACTGCCCTGTTCAAAAATGTCCCGGAGCAATTCATATCCCGCCTCAGCCCACTGGCGAACAATAAAGGTAGGCACTTGTGGGACCTCTGGGAGGAAATTCCAAAGTGGAAGATTCCCCATGAAGGGGATGGGTGATGCCCAATAGTTGCCATGTTTTGGATAGGGCCAGTGACGTGCAGGTCGCTGGGTCGAGAGTCAAATACCATCGGCATAGGTGTAATCACCAGGGAACGGATGTCAATCGTTTATTGATAACTTCTCGAGCCTGACATGGGGTGGGAGGGTCTGATGTATTAAAGCAATATGCGGTATATTGGAGTTGCGCCACCAGCTAGTACGGAAATCAGGAGCCCCAAAGCTGCCAACCTCCATCGGGGCAGCTAGGGTCTTGAGTTTAAGCCGGACCGCGCCCGAGTGCCAGAGCAAGGTGTTAAGGGTATGGGTCAACGCCTGAAAGAACCCGCTACCTGGCCACTGTGGAATGTTGGCGAACCTGTACAGGAGCTGGGGGTAGTACTACCAACTTCAGTATCCCTATCCTGCCCGTCAGTGAGAGCGGAAGTTTGCTCCAGCCCAGTGACTTTACTGTAAGAGTTGTGAGGGATTTGTGGTAATTTTCTTCAAAGACCAGTTCAGTTTGATGTGACACTACAATGCCTAGATGGGGTAAAGGCAGATTGGGCCCATGTGAATCCCAGGGTGTCAGCAGGGGGGGAGGGGTGCTGGCCGTGAGGGGAAACAGTGGATTTAGAACAATTCCCTTTGAGACCGGAGATTCGACCAGAGAGGACGATATCTTCCAAAATCGGGGCCAGATTAGTATCAGGGGAGCGGATGAAGAGAAGGGCGTCGTCTGCATATAGGGGAACTATATCCGAGGAACGGGCGGTGCGCAGGCCCCTGTGTGCATGACATTGGCGAAGCATGTCCGCAAATGGCTCCATGGCTACAGTGAAGATGAGTGGGGGGAGGGGGGGAAGGAAAGCCCTGTCTTGTGCCCCTAGCTATTTTGAAAGAGGGGGGAGCATTGGTCTTCAGTGCGAACTCTGGCTACAGGGTTGGAGTAGAGCAACCTGACCCAGGAGAGGAAGGTGGGGCCGAATTTACATTTGGCAAGCACCCGCCAAAGATACTTCCATGAGACAGTCGAAAGCCGCTTGGTCAGGGTGAATGATGTGAGGCATGTAGGGCGCAAGACGTAAGGCAAGTAATTTGCATAGATCTTGACATTGCAGTTGATGAGCGAAAGTGGACGTAGGAGCCACATTGAGTGGGGGGTTTACTGGGTTTTAGCAAGACGGTTATTATGGCTTCATGGAGCAAGGGGGGGGGGGGACTGGCCTACTTCCACTGACTCTTCCCAAAGGGCCATCAGGCGAGGGAGAAGGAGTGATTTAAAGTGTTTGTAAAATTTGACAGGAATTCCGTCTGATCCTGGGGATTTACCCTAAGAGAGCGAATCCACAGCTCAGAGAACTCATCGTCAGTGAATGGATTCTCGAGGGAGCCGATGGTCTCTGGGTAGAGGATCGAGAGGGGGAGATAATCTAAGTAAGCGTCAATTTCCGATGCTGTAGCGCTGTCCGCTTGGGTATATAGGGATTCATAGAAGGAGAGAAATTCGGAGTTTATATCTTGGGGTGAAGTTGTCAGTCGTCAGGTCTTTCTATTCCGTGGATGAGTGGGGCGCCAAACTCTCGGCGGAGAAGTCTAGCCAGGAGGCAGCTTGGCCGGTCACTCTCGCCGTATTTCCTCGCAAGGTCTGGGCTGTCCAAAAACCTCAGTTCGCAGTCCACAGGGGAGCGGAAGGTATCTAGTTCTGTACCGATGGACGCCAGGATTTCAGGGGTTTGGTGTAGCGTGCATTGGGCTTCCAGTGCGGACAGCGTAGCCTTGCTTTCGGCAATTTCCCTTCGAATAGTTTTAAGGATGCTTTTTTCCTTGGACAGGGCAGTACCTCTGATATAGGCTTTGAAGGACTCCCAAAGGGTGGCCTGTGAGGACCCCGAGTTGGTCTCGAAGAACTCCTCGATCGCCGACTCCAACTCGGAGCTGAAAACAGGGTCGAGGAGTGTGGCTTCATTCTCCAGTGCCTGGGTCGACCACGGTCTGGGCCCCAACACAGGGTGATGGTCACCGGTGAATGGTCAGTTTTGGGTAGGATCGCTATGCAAGATACACTCCTTATGAGTATATCAGACACTAGCCATCTGTCGATTCAGGAATAGGAATCGTGTACCTAGGAGTAAGAACGAGAGTCTGGTTAGAGAAGCCTCCATGCATTCATAAGGGCCAGGCGGGGGAGAGACGAAAGTGTAGTATAAGCAGCTTTGGAAAGCTGACGGGGGGTGGGGGGAGGGGCCTGGAGCCCGATCTGTCCAGGTCTACATCGAATAGTGTGTTAAAATCGCCTCCTCAGAGGATTGTTGACAATGGGAAACTATCAAGGAGTGACGTGAGGTGTAAATAGAATTCGGGATCGTCGCTGTTGGGACCGTGAATGTTTAACAGGACCCCCTCCTTATTTTGCAGGATACCATGGATTAGTACATATCTACCCTGGGGTCGATCAGTGTAGCTATGGGGTTAAACTTAAGGCTCCTGTGAATTAGGGTCATAACCTCACAGCTTTGGGTAGAATAGTCGGTGTAATACCTTCTGAGGGCCCCATGTTTTGGCAAACTTTTCACAATACTCAGTGCGGGCATGTGTTTCTTGTAGGAACAGGAATTTAACCCCATGGCGCTCGGCTTGGAGCTGTAGTAGCCTTATTTTCATAGTTTCCCAGCCCCGCACATTCCAACTCATGAATGTCGAGGTGTCCTCACTCAACAGACCAGGGGTAGTCATTGGAAGTTGCAAGTAAATGGAGCGGTGCCCCCCATGGTTGGTGCACAGCATAGTTAGATCTGCAATACCATTGGCTCAATAATGCCCTATACTCTACCTCGTCTGTGGATACCAAGCCTTTTTTAACATAGAACCCAATTCCCCCACCCCCTCCCACATTCCTCCCCCAAACAGAGGAATGATAACCCCGTAACCAAACACCCAAATCCAAACCAATGGCGGCAACGCCTGGGGGGCCGTGTGTAAGGGTAAATATGGTGCCTAGTGGTGGTATCGGGTGCCACCCGGGCAGGGACCTTTCCGGGTAGGCAAGGCACGGTCGCATAATAGAGAAACAGTTTGCACAAACTCGGGATGAATGGTTTCTCAATCGGATCATGACAATGTGTGGGTTCAACAACACATATTAAAGGGATATTATAATGGTGGACGAGCACTAGGACAGTCCCCAGCAACATCCCCTCGACAGTTGGTCTATGTTGTAGTAAATCAATGTCTCAGTTCGTGAACAAAAATAACAGGGAACAAAACATTAACAATGTATGTTGTAAATGTGATTCAGCCAGGGAAGTGTTCATCAATGAACCTGGATTCCTCCTCAGGAATCGTGAAAAAGTACACCCGGTTCGCATGTTCAATTCTCAATTTGGCAGGATATAGCATGGCATATTTGACCTGCAGATCTCGCAGCCTCCTCTTCACTGCCAGAAAGGTTTTGCGCTCCCGCTGGACCGCCACCGAGAAGTCTGGGTATAGAGGGATCCTGGCTGCGCCCAACAGAAGTTCTCCCTTGGCTCTCGCCGCACTAAGGAGGGTTTTCAGTCGTGCAAATTTAGGACTCTGCCTAGAATAGTTGTGGTGGTGCGCCCGGTCTGGGTTTTGCCGTGAGTGCTTGGTGGGCTCTCTCGATTGTGGACTGTGGGGAGAGTTTTGGGGAATCCAGCAATTGTAATAGCATGCCCTCTATATGGTCCTCCATGGGTTCCTGTATGTCATCCTCCGGTACACCGATAATGCACAGGTTGTTGCGCCTCGAGCGAGATTCGAGGTCCTCGTTTTTCTTCTCTACTTCGGTGACTCGGGCAAAGAGTGTAGAGAACTCTGCCTGCAGGGAACTCAAGTTGTCCTCTGTGGTGCTCACTCTTGTCTCGATTTTGGCAACCCAACCGTCGGTCCTTTCCGTATGCGACTTGATGGAGGATATCATGCCGTTCATGTCGTCCAGTTTGCTATGGAGTGTGGTGAACCGCTCCCGGATGTATTCCATCATTTTTTGGGAATCTGGCAGTTCTGACGTTGGATTGGATGGTTCCTGTCCTGATGTCTCCACTACCGGTCCCACCGGGGTCTTTGTAAACATGCTGATCGAGGATTGTTTGTTTCCAGCTCCCTTTTGTCATGATGCCAATGAAGGGTGGGCTTAAAACCCAGGAGACGGCCGGGGCCGGGCTGGGGAGAGAACAGGCCACAACTGGAGGTCAATCGGGCTGTCTGAGGTGCTGTGGACACACAGGAGGCCTCAATATCGCGGTAGAATGCAGTGTTGCAGGTTAGGGGGGGGGGGGTCTGGACGCTGATGACCAACAGATCAAGGACCGGAGGGGCCACCTTGGCCAGCAGGAGCGTGTGGGAACAAGTGGTCAGTGAGTCCACCAGTGCAGACGGCCCCAATAATCCTGGGTGGGGGCCGGGGGCCTAGGGATCAGTGTTCCGCAGCCGAGATGGAGGAAGTAGAGGCTATGGGCACTGATGCAATTGAATGGATTGAGGGTACACTCCGTGTGTCAAGCAATGGGGCAGCCAATACACCCAGTCCAGTAGGGGTGGGCCACTGAAGGGCAGCTGGGTCACCCTGAGCCCAGAAATGGTAGTGGAAGCAGTGTGGGAGACCACAAGTTACCACACACACAGGTGGGGCGGAGGGGCCACTTTGAGGGGGCAAACGCAGGGTACCCCCGGTCTGAATAGTTAGAGTCAAGGGGTCCCGAGGATCTGTCGGTGGATGGGGATGCGGGGGGGACTGGGGACAGTGGGCACAGCGCCGCAGTGGAGGCCTCCCGCTAGTATTGTGTAGTAGGTAGCAAGATCTGTGGCTGGGGGGAGGCCACGCCGGGGGCAAGCACTGGGTATGGCACACCAGCACCTAGGGGGTGCAAGGAAGGAGGAGGGGGGCAGCACCCAAGGCGATCCAGTCCCCCCAGCAGTGGCTGCAATTCACATTGGGGACAGAGTCCCAGTATAACTGGCAGAGTAGATGGGCAACAGTCTGAAGGCCGCCGCTGTGAACGCCAGTGCGAGGGGGCCCAGACGTCGTTCAAGTCTTCTGGGAGAGAGGCGGTGCAAGCCCGGACCAATGTCACTGCAAGGCGTGTGGTGAAGTGACCGGGGGGCCCTGACCGACTCACCACGGCTGCCCGAAGCGGGGATGTCCAAGGGACAGGTCTCCAGGCGAGGTCCTCGGGAGTTGCAGGAGGCAGCACGCCGCCCAGGGGGGGGGGGGGGGGAGACAGCGGAGCGGGCCGCTCTGGACTCTGGTGATGGCTCCCGGGTCCCAGTCAGGGGGGCCGAGGTCGCAGCGTGAGTCGCCACGTTCCTGCGACAGGCGGGGGAGGGCAGGGCAGCACAGTGCGGCACAGCGCCCCTCCCCCACAGCAGGCCCCAAAGCCGCAGATCTCGGGCACGCTCCCCTGGAACTGGGAGAGGGGGCGGAGCAGCTCCGGCTCCTGGCCCGATTCCAGCGGGTTGTAGCTCTGCAGTGGGGGCGATCCGAAGGACGGCACTCGGGGAGCACACGCCCGAGACCTCCAGCAGTCAGAACGGGTGGTCAGGTTCAGGTTTAAGCAGGCACCAAAGCAGGATTATGGAAGGAATGTGCCTCATGGAACGGAGCACAACATCAGGTGGCCATCTTCTCCGAGCTCAACAGCGCCCCTCTTTTTAAGGCACACATCTGACTCCGCCCTGCCCATTTTGTGTAGCCGATCCCTGGAACAGTATACCCTGTGCAGAATTTTGTACTGGATCAGCCACATCCCAGAGGACATAGTGTTCTCCCTGACTGCTACCATAGCTTCTACCCAGTCCTCCCTTTCCAGGGGACCCAGATCTTTCTGATTTATTTTTTCTTTAAATTACATCAGCGGGGGTGCTGAAGTTATTGATGGCCTGGCAGTGTTGCAATCCCTGTCTTCAACAAACCCTCCGTGAGTAGATTGAGCTCCAACAGACTGTGCTTTGGGAGGTCTACTCTGAACTGTGCTGTTGTGACTTGCACCCACCGAATAAATTAATATGCCTCCTCAGGACCCAGTCCCTAACTTTCTCTTAATAACTGATAGAACCCTGGCTTGTTATTTTCAGTCATGTCTCCCAACCTTGTAGTCACTGCCCTACTCCATTGTGGTTGATTTCACAATTTTACGGACTTCCTCCAACTCTGGGTTCCCCCTAGCGGCTGGAATCTCATAATTTTCCCCTTCTAGCACATCGCTTTCATAGCATCCTCTCTTACACGTATCAGTTTCTGTCCTGCTGGTGGGACCTGTTGCCCCCGTATAGAATTACCAGTGGGCCTGTGTCCCGCATTGCCTCCTAGTTGCATAGGAGGGAGGTCCCTCATCTGAAACAGACATTTGCGACGATTAGCTGTCCAATAGTATTTCCTAATGTCTGGCAGCCCCAGACCACCCATGCAGGGCTATACGTGGGAATTTGTTGTCACATATTACCCATCTAATCAAGACATTTATTACACTTAAGTACTTGTTCGATAGTTGGACCGGGGGTGTTTTGTAGTACACTGTAATCTGGGAAGCGCCGGAATCTTTAGTAGGTTGACTCTCCCCAGGAGCGTTACCGGCAGTTGTGCCCAATGTTTGTCTTCCTTGTGTAGCCTGTTGATCACTGGATCTAGGTTCTGATCCAGGAAGTTTCCCATCTGCTTGTGTATATATATTTCCAGGTATCTGAACCCCCTCCATGTCAACTCGCAGGGGACCATCTCTTGGCCTGCTTCCCTTCTTCCTTTAACAGATTTCCCCCAGTTTATCGCCGAACCACAGTACCACCGGAATTCTTGGAGCACCTCTCTCTAGTCCGCGGGCCAGATCTTCCTGTGTCCCCCAAGTATACCAGGAGGTCATCTGCATATAGGGATATCTTGTCGTCCTACCCATCTTTTCCATCTCTGCCCATAGGAACCCCTGCCAAGTCAAAGGCCTTTTCTGGGTCCAGCACCGTGACCACATGGGGCCCTTCCAGTGATTCTGAGCTAGTCTGTGTGTTAAGCCTTCTCTGGTTCATTCGAGGAGCCCTTCCGGGGACAAAGCCACATTGGTCTGGGTGTATTAATTTGCCAATCAACAGGAGTGATCTGTTAGCTAGGACCTTATCCAACAGTTTCGTCTCGGCATTCGGGAGTGAGATTGGGCAGTAGGAGGAGCATTCATTTGCGGATTTCACTTTTTTGGGATGACTACAATATTAGCCATCCTCGGGTCTACCGGGAGCGCACCTCTCTCCCGACTCTACAGTAACGTCTCTAGCATTGGGTCGCCCACCTTGTCCCACTTGCTCTCCCAAAACTGCACTGGGAAGCCTTTTGGCCCTGGTGGTCCCCCCCCCCCTTGCAAGTTGTGGATAGCCACCTGGATCTCCTCTTAAGTTTCCAGTTTTAAGTTCAGGGGCTCCTGTTCTCGCAGTCGAGGTAGGTCTATGGCTTCTAAGTAGCCCTCTATTTCCCCGGGTGTCGGCCCTGGAACTTCAGTGTAGAGCGATAGTAGCCAGCTCAAGTTTTTGCTATTTCTTCCCTCTTTGTGCCCCCCTCATCACCCCAACCCCACAGTCGTATCTGCAATTGTTCGGACCAGTCTTGCCCCTTCGCTTCCTTTCTCCTTTCGAGCCATGCAAGCATTTGCCCTCCCCCTTTTTGTCTTGTGTATTTCATAATCTGTGCCTGCCTGGCCAGGTACGACTCTCAAGCCTCATCTGTTGGCTTGCTCTTTAAATTCCCCTTCTGCCTTTTATAAGGGCCCGTCTTGTTTTGCCTGTAGGTGACTTATGTCTCCTCTCAGCCTTTCTTCCTTCCGTAGTTTAATCCTTCTCTCTGCCTCATGCCCCCAATCCCACACTTAGCAGTCCCCTAATCGCTGCCGTATATGCCTCGCAGATTGTAATGCTGCTCTCGACTGTACCTCTATTTAGCGTAAAGTACTCCTCAGTCCCTTTGTGGAGTTTCTTTGATCGTCCCGTCTCCTAGGGAGTACGCATTTAACCTCTACTCCTCAATCCCCGCCTTGGCGTTCTCTTCCAGTTGAATATACATCAGGGCATGGACTGACAGCCCCCTTGGCAAATATCTTGCTTCGGCCACTACCAATGGTCGTAAAGGGCAAATATATAGTCCAGCCGCGACTGGGAGTTGTGGGTCCCGGAGTGGTAAGAAAAGTGTTTCTGACTTGGGTGCAGTTCCATCCACGCGTCCCGCAGCCCTGTCACTGCCAAGATCGCTACAAGCATGGTTCTAGCCTCGCCCCTTCTCGACTCCTCCTTTGCGACCATATGTCCAGGTACCTATTGAGGATCTCGTTAAAGTTCCCACCTACAATCTTAATTCCTGCCCAATATCTCATTGGGAGTGCCTATATTTCGACCATCACCTCTGCCTGAAGTGTTGGGTGGCGCATATATGTTCATTATCAGAACAGATTCCCCCTACAATTCACTTGTGATCTCTACAATCCGTCCTTTCCCGTCCCTTAACACCCTGCCTATTCTGAGAGGGACAGAACTGCATACCACTATCCCCACACCTCTGGGACCCTCTGCAATATGTGTGGTCCACTACATTAAACTGTCCCTTGCTTAGGCAATGACGCACCGTCCCCATTAGGTGGGTTTCCTGCTGTAAAATTATCTGCCCTTTGCTCTCTGATGGTGATTACAAGGCCCCTTTTACTCTTGTCCAACATGCCTTTGACATTCCATGTTACGCATCCGAGTTGTCTACGTTCCCTCCCTGTCCCGCTGCATGTAGCTTCTTTTGACCAGTGGGTTGTTCTGGAGTGCTGGCGCAGGCTGGTTGTGGGCATCCCTCTCTGTGTAAAACAAACCACTTTCTTTCCACCTGAACTCCCACCCCTCTTGGAACAACTCCTTTTCCTCAACTAACGGCCCCCTTATGATGCCCCCTGCCCCATTGAAACTCCCCCACCCCCCGCTCCCTCCTCAATATACTTCTCCCCAACTAGAAGCATCTGTCACCCTTCAAATAATGAACTGTCCCTTGCTGTGGCCCTGGAGACAGGACTTTGTGTGGGGGACTGCGTGGAATGGTTCCGCCATTACTCCCACGCACAAGCTGCCGTCAAAATTCCCCTAATTTCAGCTTGGCACCCAAAGCCATCCACATAGAACTATAGTTTGTAGTTGCCAGGAAGCCAACTCAACTGGTTTCTCCCCTGCTCTTGCCGTTCAGCAACTGTCTGGTTCTCAGGGACCCGGTTGAGCCCTCCCTGCAATCGCCCTCTGGCCAATCTTCCGGGTGCTCCACAATTTTCTGTGCCCAGTCCCACGCCTCTGCCAGTTTGTTTAAAAAGAAAAAACTCCCTGTGGCCCGCAAACTCTTATGGTGGCTGGGAACATCATTGTGTACTTTATGCCCTTGAGTTTATTTTTTCTTCACTGCGTGAAAAGACTTGTTTTTTTGCACCGCCTTGGTAAAGTCTGGATAAAGGGACACTACTTCTCTGTTGTACTGGTAATTGAGCATTTTTGCAATCGTTTGCCTGGGTGGAGCCCCAGAAGGAGATTCTCTTCCCGGTACCATGTGCGCACGCTCTATAGTAAAGCACTTCAAGAGTCCCGGGGGTTCCATCCATTCCTGGATTCACTTGTCTAGGAAGGGCTCAATTGAGGGGCTCTCCGAGATCTCTGGCAGACCACTCCACATGATGTTTTGGCGAGGGCGCCCCATGGCATCCTCCATCCTACTCTCCAGCGTTACTGTTCGCCGTAGTAGGTATTGTCTTTCTGAAGTGTGGTTCACTCCTCTACCGGCGAAAAAAAAATATCTTCATCCTCCTGTACCCTAGTGGACATGTTCCACAGATCCTGCTGTGGGAGGCCAACTTCAATTCTGACAGTCTCTATCCTCTGCTCCAGTTGTATATTTTTGGTTTGGGTACTTCGCTTCCTCCCCTTGTCTCTCATATCTGTGCTCTTTCTGCACCGTTTCAGGGGTTTTGCTGTCACTGTCCAATACCCACAGGCATCCCAGTGGAGCCTCTGTTTCAGCTACAGTCATCCAGAGAGCTTGATACAACCCCCCACCCCCCCACCACCACCACTGGGGCCCTTTAAGTGTGTTTTGGGTTTCTCACCCCTGGGTGGCCCCTCTTTAGGCTCTGTCCTTCCACCGGGCTCCAGCCCTGGGCAGCTTGGCTTTGTGCTGGTGGGTTCACTCAATGACACCCCAGATACTTGGCCCCTCCGACGGTTTCTTGGCAGTTTTGCAAACAAACTCGAGACCAGTTTCCTAATTGGGGAACTCCTGTTCCCTGCACACTGTCAAAAAGCCTAAAGTAAGCCAAACTCTTCTGTGGTGGAGCAAGTCACCCAAGGGTGGCCAATTTAACCACTTCGCAGCTTATGTAAATGTTAGATACACTTTTGTAACTCTTCACTTTAAGAACTGTGCAATCAAGTAATTCAAATGACCATTAAATAGTTTAAATAAGTACTGAAATGTATTCTACTTTTCATCAGGGGTGGGTAGATGCACAGTTAATCTACAAAAAAGTACAAATTATGAATGTTAATTTCAATACATTCTTTCAACCTAATATATTCATACCAATTGTTGATGACCATTGATAAAGATTTTAAACATCTAGGATTCTTAACCAAAATTTCTTGGGCCACAACCAAATTCAAAGTATTTCTCTAAATTCCTAAAAGAACGTGAATTATTAGTGCATAACCAAAAATTAATCCACCACTTAAGAGTTTGGCTTACTTTAAGCCTTTTTGACAGTGTGCATGGGACGGGAGTTCCCTAATTAGGGAACTTTCTTTTGATCTTTGTTATTCACAACCTATATGCCAAGGTTGTTGGTTTCTCCCCTGCACCTAGAATATTAATAGTCTGTCATCATTGTACCTTTATAGAAACACTAACCTTAATAGGTGTGGTTAGTGTAAACAGAGTTCAGTTTTGCAACGTGGGCAGGTTTGTCTGTCCTTATCACAGTGGAAGCCTGGTTTTACCTTGTTTGAAATTGCAGTTCGTATAGTGCTCACAGCTCCCCACTGAGAGCTAACAAAAAAGTAGAAAAAAGGGAAGCGGACTCTGAGAAGAGCACTGCGTTGAAATGCTCGTGGAGATTGTTGAATGCCGGCAACTTCCACAGCTTTGTTCAAGTTGGATGTCAGTTTCACAGCAGCGGCGGCGAGCAGTGAACCTTGGGCTGCTTTGCCAATTTCAGCCTGCTGTCACTGCCACTCTAGTGGTTTGTTGATGCAGCGGACGTTAGGGCCGGGTTGAAGCCGTGGCGAAGCTCTCGGGCAGTGCGCCTTTCAAAATAGGTTACTAGAGCTGGCGGGCGGTGAAGGTCTGCTCACAACGGCCCTCATGCACCGTTGGCTGCACCTCCTCGCTGGCGGACCGGAAGCCCTTAACATCTTCCTCCCTGCACCATTCACTTGTCATCACATTGTTCTGTTTGCTTTGGTCACTGCAATAGAGCGTTGGGAGCAGGTTCTGGGCAAAGCTGCAGGGCCGCCCAAAGCGAGGCAGGGTAACTGCTGGTACCATCCAAGCATGGGGGAGGGGCAGCTGCCTTCTCCCCAAGCCTGCTCCCCTCTCCCCCACAACAGTCAGTCTCTCCGCACTACAAGCAACAGGGTGCCAATCACCCAGAGGAAACCAACAGGAGGCAGGAAGGAGTACAAAGGCCTGCCCCCCGGTGGGGGCGGGGGGCGCACGACGGTGGGCTACAGCCGGCCTGGTGGCTGGGCCAGCCCCACAGCTACTCGTCAAAGACCCAGGGCCATCCCTGGGTCTTATATGAGCTGCACAGCTCACAGAAAAATACAA
This sequence comes from Ambystoma mexicanum, assembly GCF_040938575.1. NCBI lineage: Eukaryota > Metazoa > Chordata > Amphibia > Caudata > Ambystomatidae > Ambystoma > Ambystoma mexicanum. The sequence continues at coordinate 1,437,853,076 of NC_090935.1, forward strand.
ACTGTGGACCCTGAATGGGGACCCAAACAGGCAGGAGGTTCGCTGTTCACTCAGCATCCTCCACTCCTTCTTTTAAACAGGAGGTTCACTGTTTACTCGGTGTCCTCCAACCTTTGCTTCTTTAGCAATTATTATTATTATTTAATCTTAAAAAGTTATCTGCATCCACAGCGTCTTTTTTTCCTGCAATCAGAACATTGTCACTGTTCAGACCTTGTATCCTAGCAGAGCGAGCGGCAACATTCTTGGATGAAAGAGGAAGCGAGCTGCGGATTTACGGGCAGAAACAGGACCCGCATGCAGCCCAAGCGAGTGAAAGAATAAACAAACAAGAAATGTGGCGTAGACAACTGTGTCAATTTCTGCAGCGTTTAAGGTGAGCCGTCACGCCGGGTTGCAGGGGGAAGCTAATGTTTTACGGACGCTAGTATAAACATTCTGCACGAACAGCAGGCAGAAGGAAGATCTGCCAAGCTACAGAACGCGTATATTCCACTCGTCAATTACAGTGAAAGGTAGCACGTCGCTCAGCCCCCGGCAGCTGCAAATGCACACTGCTTTCTGTTTTTCAATTAGCAAAGGAAAGTAGCATGTCCTGGGCCACGCCGCCTGAAATTTAGCGGCACAAACCCCTCGCAGGAAACCATAACGATACATTTAAAAGGCCTTGGGCAAGATTAGCTGATCAAGTGGCACAGCAACTAGAGCACTCGCGTTGACATACGTGCAGAGATTGCTAAAACTGGTTAGAATCCCGGCAGGCCCAAACCCACCCTTTCACCCTTCCGAGTTCGATAAATGATCACCAAACACAGCGGGTAATAATAAGCAGCGCCCAGATACCTGAGGGTCGTAGCACTATATAAATGCGAAATAATGTTAATATGCAGATAGCAATTCGCAAAGCCACAACGCCCTCGGCCTGCAAGCTAATACACTGTAACTCAGGAAATGATCTTGGGCATTAATAAACAGCGCTCAGACACCCAATATTTTTAGCCCAGCATAGCAGTTAAGCGTAAAATAGCCCCTCCAATCAGCGACAAAGATGCGCGGAAACAAACCAAGCCCAGGGGCAACAGGGGTCCACAACAACAAGCAACAACTGAAGGAGGCTCCTATTCCCGGCAGGGCCAAACTCGGCCCCCCACTCCCCTCCCGCACCCTCCCAATCCCCGCCCCCCCCCCCCCCGAATAAGACAAACGCAGGAAAAATAGCTTTCAAATCCCACACCCGCACAGTGCAAACATTAAAAGTATAAATCCCGGGGTACGTGGGACAGCCAATGCACGCAAGCTAAAGGGTCATTTTCCTTTCCCCGTTAGGCAGCGCGAAACATGGGTCAAATAAATTGCCAAAGTAGTCATATCTTGCCAGGCTAGGGGGTAGCAAATATGAAGCTCACGTAAATACAATTTTTAACCCACTGCACAAAGAACAGAGACCTAGAAGCTCCCCAGGCACAACATCAACCAGTTGCCCAAAACAGGAAATAGCACAACTTCTGCTTTGGTTGGTCCGATTAGAATAGAAGTAGAGTGCTTGTTTTCGGCATCTGTGCAGAGCCTGCTGACGCAGGTTCGAATCCCAGCAGGGCCAAACCAAGCCTTTCGTCCTTCCAAGGGCAATGAGCGATACACACACTGTGGGTAATAATAAGCAGCGCTCGGATACCTGAGTTTTTCGCAGCGCGATATAAATGCTAAATTGTCAACAAGCAAACCGTACATGGAGGTTCAGTTTTCTGGCATAAACAGCCGTTTAGTTTATAGCCGGCCAGATGGCACATTGAGCAGAGCGCTTACTTTGACATCCGTGCAGAGGCTGCAGTTTCGAATCCCATCAGGGCCAAACTCAGACTTTGAATTTTGAATTTGAATTTTGAAGCATTTATAATCGCGCACACAAGGAACCGAATCGTATCCTGGCGCAGATGGAACGAAAGATGACACATAAAAGGCCAGAGGGACCGATTAGATAGACAGTACTACACAAACCGCACCAGTGATCAGGAACACAGATTTATTTAAAGAGACGTTTTTAGACCTGCTCTAAAGGTCATCAGGGAATTGGCTTGTCTCAGTGATAACCGAAGACTATTCCATAATCTGGGCCCGGTCACTGAAAAACACAGATCTCCTCTGGATTTATAATTCATCCTAGGAATTACAAGAAGGAAGTGGTCCTCCGACCTAAGGGTGCGAGTAGGTTGATATCGTCTGTTTGTTAGATATGCTGGTGCCATGTCGTGCAGGCATCGATAAACCAAACAACCGGTCTTAAATTTAATCCGATCTTCAACTGTCAACCAGTGTAATGATTGACGAAGACCGGATATATGAGTATTTTTAGATACACCAAAGACCAATCTGACTCCAGCATTTTGTGCCTTCTGGAGACACTGAATTTGATTACTTGGTGCTCCGGTCAGAAGACCATTGCAATAATCAAGGTTTGAATTAACCAGTGCTCCCACCACTACGGCACAATCTACTTTAGGCACGTAGGGTAGAGCTTGGCGCAGGAGGCGAAAATTATAGAATACGGATTGTACCTTAGCTGAGACCTGGGCATTACATCCTAGGTCACTCTGCCAAATACAGCCCAAATTCCTGACCTTGGTGGAATATTTGAGGCTAGCCCCTAAGAACTGAGGAGGGGAGGGGGGCATTTTTCTCCTACAAGGAGATGTTTAGGCCCAAACAGGATCACCTCCGTTTTTTTGGTTTTAGTTGCAGCCAATTTTCCTCCATCCAGGTGCTTATTTCATCTAGGCAACAAGTCACCACGGTAAGAGCATCCTCCACATCATCAAGTCTGATGTACACCTGAGTATCGTCGGCATAAGAGTGAAACCTGAGGTTGTACTTCTCCAGGATGTTCATCAAGGCACGGAGGTAGATGTTAAACAAAAGTGGGGAAGGAGCCGATCCCTGAGGCTTTCATCCTTCTGAGTTTATTAGCCGAACACCACACACCATGAGTAATAATAAGCAGCGCCCAGATGCCCGAGGCTTCGTAGCGCTTTTTAAAGGCACATTATTATTACACGAAGTAAATTGCTCACACTCAAACAGGCAAAGAATAATGGCTCCCAAATGAAAACTCATGGACAGCAGTACAGAACCCTTGGTTAGTTTTCAAATCCTGGCACGTTACAAAAATACATTGTCTAGTATTTGCCGTGGCCCCCACCTCCCCTGAACAGGCTGGTGAGGGGCAACCATATCCGAGGAAGAAGTAATCCGATAATCAAACCAAGAATAATCGCACACGGAACATTTTCTGGTACTAGCATTACAAATCAGTGTAACCAGTCATGAGACAAGTTTATATCGAGAACTCAGTACCCGGATACGGGGTACAACAAGGCGTGGAACAGGGCACCCAAAACAGGGGTAGGCCACGGACACCACGCAACAAGTCAAATTACCACAAAAACTTGCACAAGCACTACAAATCAAGGTAAACATCCAGGGGACAGGTTATAGCTCCAACACAGTACCCTGACACGGGGCAAAAGGCGTGGAGCATGCCACCCAACAGGGGCGGGGCAGGCCAGGGACAGCACGCAACAAGCCAAATTGCCAACAAACAAAACAGTTTCTCGAATTGCCAAAATGTTGAAACACAGGCAGCGCCAAGATAACACAGGAAGTTTGAGTGGAGCAAGGGACAAGATGATAACTTGGACCTCAGGAAAGTATTGTGAAACCACCGAACCACCTGTACAAAAGCCAACATAAGCACTAACAATTTTGTATGCCTGGACAGATCATACTGGCTCAGATTTTGAAGCCTGGCAGTTACAACACACACGCCAATGCGTATCAGCATCAGCCTGAAACAAGGGCAACAAAAAAGAGAACCCATTGAAAGGGATCTCCAACTAAATACAGCTATCCAAAAAAATGGAGCCAGCCAAATATTTCTGTATACGCAGAATAAACACAGAACCCTGAAACGGGGTCCAAAACAGTAGTGCAACAGATCCAGACCACAGGCATGGAAGGGGGCACCGACAATACGACAAAAGAACACAGAAGCATCCAGGACATCGGGGGCTAGCAGCAAGATGCCAGGTGAAGAAGCGGCGATGACACCAAAGCCACATGGCAAGGTAAGTAAGATAGCACCCACACAGGGCACCAGAAGACCCAGATCCCGTACACCCTCCAGTAGCACAACCAGCCAGGGTCCCGAAAGACACACATGCAGGCAGATGAACGGTGAACAAGCCCCACAAACAGTTCAAGGAGCTGAAACAAACAGCTAGGACAGGACAGACAACCTAACAGTCGGTTAACACAGCAAGCAGAGCATCTTGCAGCCACAACTCATCCCAGAGCCCAGTCCACCTCTTACCAAACACGGCCCCCAAACATCGAATGATGTACGGTATAATATGGAAAACCCGCACAGAAAAACAGAGCCGGGCCATTTAGCACAGCCTTTTTATTGCCAACACTTGACAAATGTGTGGTCTAACCTTTCTCTGGGGAGGGAAAGGGTCCCGGTAGCCCACAACCACCATTACGAAAGGCACTAAGGTAAGTTACGTGCATATGGGTCCAGCAGTTATGCTTTGCCCTGCCCAGTCTCCAGCCTGGTCGGGTTGGGGTTCCTCGCTGAACCTGTCCCGCTACTTTGCAGGCTTGCTCGGGTCAGCCAACCATTTGATTACTGCAGGGCTCCTACTGTGCCAGAGCCTCCCTTGATGTTCCATGTCCTGCAGGAGGCACTGGCGCTCTCCCTGTGCCTGGACTATGGACCTGGGCTGGCTGGTCCCTGTGGGTCGGGGGCTGTCGCAGCATCCGGTCTTCTCCCCCCAGGTGGTCCTTAGACCATCATTGGCAGATATGTTGCTCCGGTGCCTCTTTTTCCTGAGGGTCCATACCACTAGCAGCCCTGGGCCAGCCCTTCAACGCTGTCCCTCCTCTGCTGCTAGATCTTCAATTGGCGGGGGCCGTTTTTGAAGGTGGTCAGCACGATTCACTGCCTGCTGAATTTTCACCTTTTGCTCTCTCATGTATTCAGTGCCCACCAACTTGCATTTATGCCGTGCGCATCACCACACATTCTCCTTCAATATCTTGATTTCGAGCGCCCTAATACGGCCTCGGCGTGGTTTCAGGGCAGTGCTAGTTTGAGAGCTACCACTCCTGTTGCACGCCAGAGCGCACCCACCGCCTTGTCTTACTGTGCTGCAGTGTAGTGCAGAAAGTGCAAGGGAGGGTGGCAATAGGTGGCAGGGTTAGGAATCGGAGGGCGGGTTGGAATGAGTGGGTGAAGCTCAGTCCCTCTGACACCCCTACTCCTGCACAATTACTAGGGGAAAGAGGGGAAGGGAGGATGGGGTGGACCAGAATCCGGCTAGTCCAGGAAGGGGACCCGAAGGTAAGTGCTGGTTACAAATGCTGGTGGGTGTTTGGGCGGGGGGGTGGGGAGACTGGTCAAGGGGGGGGCCTGGCCACGGGAGACTCATAAGGGACCAGACATCAATTGCATGAAGCAGCAGGGTAACATTAGCACAGGAGGGGGAGGAGAAAAGGAAAGTCTTGAGGGGTTTTCAGAACTTAAGATCCGGCTTAAGTCTGAGAATGATGCAGCCTGCAGTGCCATCTTTTTAATGAACAAACATAAACCGTATGTAATGGAACATGAAATGTTCGTATTTGCTATAATTGCGTCTGTAAAAGGGCACAATCCGCACCTTATCTGGAGGGTTGATCCGAACTTTTGAGGGTGGTTATCCAAGGCATATGATGGCATTTAAAGCTGTACCTGGCATACTTCCAGAGGCCTCATAAAATCTAATCGCCCACTAGCATTTGCTCGTACTTTTAAGGTGGGGTCGAGTACTATTCTCCTTGTACTCTCCCTGGCTGGTGAGCGTACCTAGGATGTTGTCATCAATCAATATTTTGCTTTGAGTGGATTTAATGGAATTATCATGGCTCTCCACTTGGTGGCGGCGGCAGTGCACACAGCATTTCAATGTCCGATTTTGTTAATGCAGAAATAACTTTGCAAAACCTGCAATTAGGACAAACGTCATAACAATTAGTTATTTCCAGATATTCTTTTGAATGGCAGCCAAGTGGAAGCCTACACATCTTTTTAAGATATATTTGAACATGTGAATGGTTATTTATCCAAATAACCTTTTTACCCAGGAATATGTTTTGCTTTAGTTGACTGGTGAACAGCTTACTGGTGCATAGGTACGTACGTTTCGCCATATTGCCAGGGGACTTTCGTGAAAGAAAACAGCCTTCAAGTGCTTGAACACCAGTAGAAATGAAGCCGGCTTCTGGAAGTAGTCAACGTCTTTTTTAAAGGCTATTGCTGGTCATCGCTTAGCTCTGCACATGCATTGCGTATCTTCCTAGACATAGCGTGCATGCTGTACCAGTAGACTAACAGCAATGTGGGACCTTGGCCCTAGAAATGGACTTCTGTGGCCTCCGTCACTGTTGCCAGAAAATTGCACTGTCGCCCTGAAGACAATCACTGTGCAGTCATATCGACCTACTGGCGCACAGACCATCACTGGAGCCTTTGGCTTCGCCTGTCTGCACCCTTGGCCTACCCGGAGACCCTTGTTGGCCCCTTTTCCGTCTTTTCCCTTGGTAATAGAGGGGTCATTGTGATCCGTGTGGGAGTGAGACAGAAAGGGTGGGGGCGGACTACAAGGCTAGGCTGGCATTTTTTTTATAAAAAAAGTATTTTTACAATCTTTCTGGTCAATGGGAATTGGGGAAACCGCCCCATTAAATATAGTGCTTGGAAGCAGTAAGCCCTTGACAAGGCAATTTAGGGATGCTACATGACTAGGACAGAAGTCGATGGTACAAGTAGGTGACTGGAATCACTCTACTTTTCTCACCGGGTGTTAGACCTCCACCTTGTTCTTATGCGAAGAAATAAAGGTTGTTTCCTACCTTCTGCAGCATTAATTATTTAGCAATGTTTTTTAAACTGTATACACGCAATCAAAATAGCAGTGATGACACCTCTGTAAAAATCATAGTTTGCTAAGCAGGGACTATTTTGAAACCAATTCTTCATTTTAAAAGCTTCTCGCCACCTTTTTAAGGTAAACAGCATTTAAATCGTAGACTGTTACTAAATAGTCTTGACCAAGCGAGCACAAAGCTTATAGGAGATGTGTGAGAATTATTCTGTTGCCCTGTGGGGAAATACTGGGGTTTGGCAAACTGTTAATCTTTGTTGGAGACTCAACCTTCCTCCCACATCTAAGCAACGTTACAGGAACATCTCCATTTTTTTCCACATGTTTTCTGAAAGGAAAATGGCCATTTGTTGCGTGCACTTCAAGTAGGAAAGACCAGTTTATTGATCTTTACTTTTTTAACTTGTACTTCTGTGTCATCGTTTTCCAATTGCATATGTTTTAAGATGTGATTGGTAAGGTTCTGCAAGTTGGGTGGTACTCTAATCAGTGCCCCAGTTAAGATTTTGAGGTGGGAGTGTTTTACTTCCTATTTTTATAATTGCAGTGTAAATGCCATTATAGAGTAAAGATTAGTGTTAGAGTAAAAAGTACGACCTCTAATGGGTCTGTAAAGGTAAAACTATTTAGAAAAAAGGTTGGTACAAAAGAGTTGTACAGCCCAATGTCATACAGCAGTGGGTCGCACCCTGGTGTGCTATAAACTGCCTGATTCTGGGGACCTCATCCTTATGGTTGCTTTCTGTCCAGCAGCACTTTGTTGTGTTAATGATTATAAAGGGCATGTGGTTTGTTTCGGGTCTAGTGGCTGGTTGTCTTCTAGTGCTATCATCCTGCTGGTCATCCTTGCTTGTTGTGAAAATGTACTTGACTGAATGACCGCTCAGTGAATGCTCTTTGGATGATGATGCATGATCAAGTGCTGCTGTTTTGCTGTGGGACTCTGCTGCTCCTGTTTGTGTTGTCTGCTGGAAGCCTTCTACACCCCGCGACTCTAAGTCAACATGGAGTCGGCAAGGAGAAGTCCACAGACAGCGCCGTAACATGCTGTTTTTGGAACTCTAACTGGCATATGAACTCTTCTGTGTTGCCTCGCATTGACTGTTTTAGGCTTGTGACTGCGATCAGTGCGTGCCGAACGAGACTTGTTTTCCTTTTTACTCTTTCACCAGCGTCTATCCAGGCTCCTCCCAACATCTGACACGAGTTGTATATTAGCAGCGGGAACGTAAGGTGACTTGGGTCCAATTGGATGACAATAACTGCGGGGTGGTATTATCCCTTATAGCATAGTACACATTATTGCACATTTTTACCTCGGTTCCAGTAAGGGGACTCGCGTCCTATTAAATGACAAAATAACGTTACTGCCCATACCAAGATGGCGGTCCAAGGCACTCGTGCGCATGCGCGAATTGCCATGGTAACCATCTTAAACATCGGGGAGCCAGCTGCGCGCTTCAGCGTCGGATGGCTGCTCTCCGTTTCTCAGAACGAGGCGAGTGTGTTTACATTCCCTCTCTTCCTTGTGCGCTCGGATGTCAGCAGGCACCTTCAGTTGAACAGGGATGACATGAAATGTACTCGTGTTGCAATGGGCTATGACACGCTATCAGTGCCGGTTAGGTTTCACACTGCATATTCGTGTGCCCTGGTTAGGAGCGCGCCAGTATCTTTACGTGATTAGAAAGATTCATGTCTTTTTACTCCAGCAGCTCCATAGGGTTGTGTGACTTACGACACAGAGTAAGTACTACTCTGCCAATATTTAGTTGAACCCCATGTTTCCTTGCGCAAGTGAGAATTGCCCTGTGACACCCACGGGTGTCTACAAGGGCTGTAATACTGCAATCATGACTATGTGCACCCCATTGGAAGTATCATCCCATATACTTTTCCTTCATGAATGAAGCGGCCTTTTGGGCCACACACCATTGATTAGCTGAGCTGTCCTCTAAAATGAATGCTTCTCCTCCCTTGGTTTTCTCTATTCGACTTGAACTTGCACCCGGACGCAGTGAGTGACTGCAGTCCAGCGTGATTGAGTCTCTTGACATCGATTATATATGGACCACAAGGTTGGTGTTTTCTCAATATTTAAGTGAATTAGTGTAGCTTTAAACTCTGAGCCCTTAGTGATTGTCTTTTGTTGTCCTGTAGGTATTCACTTTGTGGCAAATCGAGATTAGTATTGAACCAAAAGCAACCAAAGCCTTGAAGATGGCTTATTTACTAATCCGAAACGCGTTGGCAATAGAATAGACCGAATGGTGCCGTTTGGGATTGTTTAAATGTACCTTGCTGTTTTGCGTGTTCTAGTGTGGATGTTGCAAACACTAGTCGGTGAAAAGTTTCATCATTTTTGGAAAGAGTCAGTTTGACTTATCGATTTATGTATGACTTTGCGCTTTCGTAGACACTTTTGTATTAAATATGTTTTAATGTATGATATATACATTTAAGTATTAAAAATACTTGTGGCATACATTGTTACTGGTTCTTGAAAGTGTATAAAGTCAAATCACTGGCCGGTGCCAGCACTTTTATGCCCTATAGAAAAATACCCACTCTCCGCCTGAGAGTTACGGTTGTTTTGCGTTTGATTTACTTTGTTGAAAAGCGAACTTCAGTCTATACCCCTGCTTATATCCTTCCTTTGGGATTTTCTAGTGGATAGACTTTTGAGAGTGAAATCTGGGACTCGGTCCCATTGGGAGTGCATATGGGGATATCGTGTGGCAACACACAATTTCGTTTTCTTAGTCACATTACACCCTTACTACAAGCCCCTCCACTTGTGTGAATATTTTAGTGAATGGAGATCCGAGGACTGTGACATCTAAACTAACCCACGCCCACCCAGGCCAAACAATAGAACACCCAACCAACCGCCACCCCCACCCTGCCAGTAAAGGCCCCCGCCCAAAAAACACCAGCCGGAGCATGTGCACCTCTCGAGGCTTGGCCACCGCACCCGCCATGTCCACCTAAAGAAACCTCGAGGGCCAAACACCCCTGGCTCTTCTGCGAAAAAGGAGCAATTTAGAGTCACTTATAGGCTGGCATTTCAGTCCGGGCCCCTGGCCAATTGCCTCCATTGGCGATTCCTGCTTCTCGACGGCCTGGCCCCATTATCCACAGTGCCAAGAAATTTGCTGCCCTCTTCCGGGAAGAAAGAACAGGGCGTTTCCATTGTCTTCGACACGTAGGTGTGCTGGGAACATCGCATTTCTCCAGCATGGGGTCTCCATGGATTCACATGCTCATGAATATTCCCCGTCAGGCTGGGAATCCTCGGTAAAGAAAAATCAGTATCAGTATCAGTTTCGTTTCTGATCTGTCTTTCGTAGTAGTGACCAATCACTGATCTCTGCGTCATACTGACCACAGCCAATGACTGCCATCTCCCTAAACCCCGCCTCTGGCAGCCATCTTCATATTTTTACCGCACTTTCAAGTGTTTGGGATCCTCGTGCTATTGCTCTCGAGCTTTAGTGCTTTTTTAGGAGGATGAACACTCCCTTTGCCTCTACTGCCTGCATGAGGTGCAGACGCACGTGGAGGACTATGTCAGAGCGGACCATGAAGGACCGCCATATGTGTCTCGCCAACTGGCTGGAAGGGAAGAGCCCGTCAGGCGAGAAAAAGAAGTCCGAGCGATCTTCTAAGACTTTTGAGGGCGCCCCGGCGACGGGAGCCCAACAGAAGGCCAAGCAACGCGAGTCCGCTGGCACCGGGAGCGACAAACGGTCGGGCTCTACGGGTGCCAGGCAGGGCGCATCCTCCCTGGCGCCATCAACCACGAGCCAACGCTCTGGCTCGGGTAAGAGGAAGGCCGAGCGAAGCTCCTGGAGAGACCCCGGTCGAGCTCGAAGGCCCCATCGGAGGGGGAGCGAGGCGGTGACCCCCCCCAAGGAGAAGGCGATGAGAGCACCTAAGGTGGAGAAAGCCTTGATCCACCCGTCCAAGGCCTCTATCGAGACAGTTGCGGCGGCCCTGGCTCAGCCTGTGGAGGCTACACCAGTGGTGGCGACCTCGGGGGCCCAGAGTCTCCCTGCCACCGCGGAGGGAGGCCTCTTTCATGCCCATCGACAGGACCCCCGTGAAACCTCCGGAGAAGAAAGGGGGGGGTCGTTGTGGATTCGGCCTCCTCCTCTGAAGAGGAGCTGATCGAAGTCTTAAGCCACGGCTTTTGCGTGGAAGACCAGCCCGTCGGGAGGGACCCCGACGTCGGAGACGACGATAACGTAGAGGGTGCCGACGGGGCTCCTGACCACCCGTCGGAATCCCCTCAAACAGTGCCACAAGACAACTCGGTGGCCATTTTGTTGGCCATACAGTCCTTATGCTCGGAGATGAGGACGAGATTGCTGTTACCACCAACTGAGGTTCTGCTCCCGACGGGGGACCCAGAGCCAGGCCCTTCTGGGAGCCCTCCTCCTAAGAGAAGGATTCATCCTCCACCTCCTTTTCAACCATCGCGCCCTGCTCAGCCCTCCTCCCCGTCCACGACCTGTGGGGATGATACGGGACGGATACGGCCGCGACGGGTACAGATGACGAGGTTTACGACGAGGATCTCCCGTCGTCGCCTCCTCCCCGGACTTCCCTGCCCGACGAGATTGGATCGTTTCATGCCATGATCGCCAGGGCATCCGAGCTTTTCCAGCTCTGCCCAGAAGAGGAGGAGGAAGGTTTCCTTTATCAACAGCGCGAGACCAAGAGGAAGACGGTCCTCGCTGTACCTCTACTGGACGATATCTGGGATGAGGGTCTCGCCCTCCTCAAGAACCCATCCACAACGCCTGCGAGAAGGGATTGGTACGAGAAGTAGTACCGGGTCCCGGACGTGGCCCCCTTGTGCCTTCAGGCACAGCCGACCCCGGACTCGGTCGTCTCCGCGGCGGCCAGGAAGAAAGAGGGGGGGTGGGGGGGCTTGGCCTCTACGTCAACTTCCCCACCGGACGGCGAGGGAAAGAAATTGGACACGATGGGACGCAGTCATCTCATCGGCAGCGACGACGATTAAGGCTGCCAACGCCTTGGCTATCGTAGCTCGCTACGACAGGGAGTTGTGGTACAAAATCGCCCCTCTGCTGGACTTCCTACCAGACAAGATGGCGGAGGCCCTAGAGATCTTGCAGGAAGGAGAAGTGGCGTCAGACCACGCCATTACGATAGCGACGAACATCGCTGACACTGGATTTCGCCTGTTGGGCAATGGCGTGTGCCTTAGACGGCGTGGATGGCTCAAGGCAACGGACTTCCGGCAGGGTGTGCAGACCAGAGTGTTGGACATGCCGTTCGACGGGAGCAACCTGTTTGGGAAAACAGTGGACGATTCCCTACAAGCCATCAAGACGGACACGGAGACGGCCCGGGCTCTTGGTGTTCTCCAGCAACGACGGCCGCCCTTTCGGAGCGGCGGAGGCAAGCAGGGTGCCTCCAAAAGTTCCAGCGGCGGATTTTCCACCTATCGTCAAGCGGCCCGTTCATCGTCACAGGAAGCCTACAGGGGACGAGGCAAGTTGGGCGGACCCCGCCGTTGTCGCCAGGGAGGACAAGGCGTCAAAGCCTCGTCGAAGCAGGACTGAACCGGCCGTGGGGTCGGGCCCCCACCGAAGCACCCCGGTGGGAGGCCGGCTGGCGAGCTTCGTCAGCGTGTGGGAGTCCATCTCCACCGACCGATGGGTGCTGGACGCCCTGGCCCAGGGTCACTCGCGTGAGTTTCTAAAGAAGTGCCCACCCTCCACCGTGGCCAGGAAGGAACATCACATCCCTCAACTTTTCTTGGAGGTAAAGGCGATGCTCAAAGGTGCCATCGAGCTCGTCCCAAAGAGGCTTCGGGGCTGCAGAGTTTACTCAAGATACTTCCTCGTGAAGAAGACGGGAGGATGGCGTCCCATCCTGGACCTACGACAACTGAACAAATTCATCAAGGCACAGAAGTTCCGGATGGTCACCCTCCAGCACGTCCTGGGTCAGCTGGAGGAGGGCGATTTCCTGTCGTCGTTGGATTTGGAGGATGCCTACTTCCATATCCCCATCCTAAAGGGACACCGAAAGCTTTTCAGGTTCGTGGTCCAAGGGCGTCACTACCAGTTCAGAGCCCTTCCCTTCGGATTGAGGTCGGCACCCAGGGTGTTCACCAAGTGCCTCGCACCGGTGGCTGCGCCTGGAGGGGATCCACGTCTACCCCTACCTGGTCGACTGGCTCATCCGAGCAAAGACAAGGGAACTCGCCGCAGAGCACACGGCAAGGACCGTCCAACTACTCACGGACCTGGGATTCTCCATAAACTACGCCAAGTCCCACCTGGGGCCCGCGCAAGACACGCTATTTCTGGGAGCGAAACTCGACACAGTGGCCTTTCTGGCCTGGAAAGGACAAGGGCCACTTTGGGCAAGGTGCAGCGGATGCTGGTTGCCGACGCGGCCAGGGTGAGGTCCATCAAATCCCTCCTCGGAATGATGTCTTCTTGCATTTATCTCATCCGCCTGTGCAGGCTTCGGATGCGCCCGTTACAGGAGTTCCTGGACGCTCGCTGGATTCAGACGACTGGCAGCTTCGAGGACAGGATCACACTCGACGGGAGCTTCCGACGAGTGATCCGGAGGTGGGGCACCCGCACGCATCTGACGGCAGGCATGGACTTCCAGACCCTGGGCCACCAGAAGACAGTGACCACGGATGCCTCCCTGGAAGGGTGGGGGAGCGTACACCGAAAACCTGCACGCGAGAGGCCTTTGGCTTCCGATGGAGAAGTCCCTCCATATCAACGTCCTGGAGCTCTGTGCAGCGTTTTGGGCCCTCCGGTCCTTTCTTCCGTCCCTCAAGGGCAAGGTGGTGAGGATCTTCACCGACCACACCACCACCATGTTCTACATCAAGAAGCAGGGCGGTACCAGATCCCCAGCCCTGTCCAAGGAGGCGCATGATCTGTGGCATTGGGCCGTCGCCCAAGGGATGTTTCTGGTGCCGTTTCATCTGGCAGGAATAAAAAACACCATCGCCGACTCGCTCAGCAGAGAGCTGCGCTCGTGCCACGAGTGGGAACTATGACGGGATCTAGTGGACCGCCTCTTCCGACGGTGGGGCACACCCCAGATCGATCTGTTCGCGACGGTGATGAACTCCAAGTGCCAGAGGTTTGCCAGCAGGTTTCCCCATCCGAGGAGCATGGACAATGCTTTCTCGTTCCCCTGGGAGGGCCTGTTCCTATATGCATTCCCTCTGTTGCCGTTGCTGATCCGGCTCATCAACCAGCTCAAGAGGTCACGGTGCAGGATGATCCTCGTCGCACCTGCGTGGCCGAGGCATATATGGTTCCCAGACCTTCTGGACTTGTCAGCGTCCCCGTCAATCAAGCTGCCAGTGGACACGGATCTTCTCTCCAGGGAAGGAGGCGCCATCCTCCATCACGACCCGAAGTCGCTGAACTTGCAGGCCTGGCTCCTGCAGCGTTAGAGTTTGGAGGCTACGACATACCGGCCGACTGCAGAGAGGTTCTTGCAAAGGCCAGGGCGTCCTCAACTCTTAAATGCTACGGACACAAATGGAAGAGGTTCTCTGTCTGGTGCCACGCACAGAAGATTAACCCTCTACGGATTACGGCTCCTCAAGTACTGCCGTACTTACTGACGCTGGCCAAGGCTGGACTGGCGCATGCTTCCATCAAGTTTCATCTTGCTGCGATCTCCCGATACACCAGAACCACGGGACGGACGTCTTTGTGGTCTCATCGTCTCGTGAAAGAATTCATGAAGGGACTGTTCAGATTGTTCCCGCCGGTGAAGGCTCTGGCCCCGGCGTGGGAGCTCAACGTGGTGCTGACCAAGCTCATGGGACCTCCGTTCGAGCCTCTGCACTCAGCTCCGTTGAAGTTCTTGTCGTGGAAAACAGCGTTTCTTGTGGCCATCACCTCCGCACGACGAGTAGGAGAGATCCAGGCCCTTTCCTGCAAGCCCCCGTACTTGACTTTTCACGACACGAGGGTAGTGCTCAGGACGCACCCCTCCTTCATGCCCAAGGTGCCGTTGGACTTCCACCTCAACGAACCCTTGGTGTTGCCTGTTTTCTTCCCGTCGCCTTCGTCGCCGGCTGAAAGGACTTTGCACTCGCTGGATGTGGCTAGAGCGCTGAAGTTCTACGTGGACCGCATGAAGTGTTTTCGGAAGACATCACAACTCTTTGTGAATTTTGGACCTGTCAATCAGGGGAAGGCTCTCTCAAAGGCTTCCATTTCCAGATGGCTCTCCGGCTGTATCATGTACTGTCATCGGTTGGCAAACCGACCGCTGCCCGGCCGTCCGAGCGCCCATTCCACCAGAGCGATCGCAGCTAACACGGAGTTCCTATCTGGTGTGCCCCTGCTGGACATCTGCAGGGCTGCTACGTGGAGGTTGACACACACCTTCACGAAATTCTACTGCGTCGACCGGGATTCCAGGGAGGAGTCCAGGGTCGGCCAAGCAGTGCTACGCAACCTGTTCGCCTAAGGTGAGCCTGGTGAGAAGGTAAGAGATGCTTAATGTTAAGTTGTTGTATTGCTTAATGTTGAGCCTGTTGTCACCTCCCGTGGTTGTGCATGTGCGTACTGCTATGTATTCTTTATTCATGAGCATGTGAATCCATGCCAGACCGCATGCTGGAGAAGGAACAAGTTTCTTACCTGTAACTGTTGTTCTCCAGCATGGGTCTGGCATGGATTCGCATGCGAACACTCCCGCCTTCTCCTCTACGGCTCTTCACTTGGTCATACTGCCACTTCACGTGCTACCAAATCTGAAGATGGCTGCCAGAGGCGGGGTTTAGGGAGATGGCAGTCATTGGCTGTGGTCAGCATGACGCAGAGATCAGTGATTGGTTACTACTACGAAAGACAGATCAGAAACGAAACTGATTTTTCTTTACCGAGGATTCCCAGCCTGACAACGGGGAATATTCATGAGCATGTGAATCCATGCCAGACCCATGCTGGAGAACAACAGTTACAGGTAAGTAACTTGTTCCTTTTCACCTCGATAAAACTCTTCAGCAATGCCTGCACTTTGCTGGAGGAGTCAGGAAAAAGCCAGATCTGGTAGCCCTGGTAATTGAAGGAGCCCAACTCTCGACCAACGCAGAGCATGGTCTCAGTCTTGGTAGTTTTGGAGCCTGGCGATCATTGGTCTAAGCGGTGCCCCTTGCAATAAGGCACGCCCCCCTGTGGGACCTTTTGGGCCCTTTTGTTTACAAAAGTCTGTGCTCTCTGAGAACATCGGGCTTCTCTTCCAGCTCCTTGACCGCCTTCCTAAGTTGAACTATCTCTCTAGGTGTGGTGCAAGATGCATCCTCCAGCACATCTGCGGTGCAGTGATCAGCTTTGTCCAGCCTGTCGCCATGCCTGCTCCCTGCTGGGGTTACGAAAGTTGGCTATTCAGTTTGCATAGAAGGATCTTGTGGCTGTCCTCACTTCCATCCTTTGGGTCCTGATGTGTCTGGCATAGAGCAAGATTGTTTTTGGCGACACATCTGGTGATGATGATGGCGAGAACAGGTAGGGTGTGGGGTTGGGGTGGTTTTGGTGAGTGGGGAGGATTGGCAATATAGTGGTAGGGTAGTGGGTGCAGGGGGATGCAGACTTCTAGGTGATATCCCAGAGGGTCGTTTCAGGGAGATGAATTGGGTTGAAGAGGGAGTCGTTGGTAGGAGAAGGGGATTAAGGGGCAAGCCTAGGGCTGATGGGGGAAGAGGGCTCATGAGGGACTATTTCTTAGGGGGGGCATAGGGTAGGAAGGACTGAGAGGGGATCCGTGGTGTGTTCGGGTAGATTTTGGAGAGTGGGAGAGGAGAATGAGCTGGGAGAGAATTAGCTGAGGAGGCAGGCGGAGGAGGCTTGCTGCTCTCCAAACGTCCCCTAATACATAGCATCCTAGCCCCCCGTCCCCTTTCTCACAAACTCTTCAGACTTCTGCGCATTTTAGCTCTCAAGTGACTTCTCATTCAGAAGGCCCTAATCTCATTAACCCTGTTTAGACAGACAACTCGTGTCCTGCAATGGTCCTATATATAATTAATCCAGTCTAAGTGAGTTGAATTTGAAGTTGAAGGTGGTCAAGTATAGCAATGTTTGTTACAGCATTGCAATTGACAAGTTGAGCGTAATGCCTAAATTGACTCTCTGTATCCCTTCTAACAGTTAACGCTTCAGCTCGCCTCGGTCTCCCATTTCGTTCTCTTACAGGGTCCTCTCGGCTACAGTTGCCCACCATTTCTCCCCCCCCCCCCTTCTCTGTGCCCATGGTTCTTAAGGATGGCTATCTGCTGTGCAGTTTCCGTTCCCTCCCTTCCAATCAGTAATTTTTCACAGGTGCTTTTAAAAAAGTGTACCACGTTTCTTTTTCAGTGCTTTGTCTTATAGCTCATCAAAACTCCACCCACAATATCATTCTAAAAGTAGGTTGCTTTGATCGTTAAAATAAACAGTTTTTCTACAGAAATGTTTCGTCAGGTTAGTATTAAAATGACCGAGAACTCTGACTATCAAACGGTAAAAGCTCTGGTCTCTATTCTGTTCCACGTCTGTGTTTCTATGACTCTCATGATTTAGTTTGAGACCTGGTCCCCTTTCATCCGAGACTTTCTGCACTCGCACACTTATCCATTTGTAATAGTACACAGCAGTAAGCATTAATCAATATTCATTACGATGCACGAATAATATGGTGCCACAGAAAAGTAAGTGGGTGATTAAGCCAATTGCTAGTGCTTTAGTGAAGACATTATCGCTACCGCTTCGTTAGTCAAGAGAAATAATGTCTTTGGCAATGCATCTGTGTGTAGTTAGCGCCATTTTTCTGAGACTGGTCACTACTGCAACCAGGTGGCTCTAGGGCACATCTATACAGCAGTGCCATTGAGCGAAACAATTCTTAATGTTTGCAGGCAGTTGTGTTGTAAGTGGCTATGTGATGGCTTCCTGCCCATGTCTGCGCTCATCTTGGATGGACTTAATTTGCTTTTACCTTCTCCGCTTCCTGGGTCTCGCAATTGAAGCCACAAGCAAAGCAAGTCAACCGCTCAAAGCTGCAGCCTGAATGAGTACTTCCAGTCACAAGAAAGCTGAACAGAATGGGCTCTACACTGGGGACTCCACTCAATTTGACGCATAAACCTCACTTGAAGTGCATATTAAATCCACATGCAACACACTGTAACCAGAGGATTGTATGTCAATAATTAAGATGCACAGACAGCTTGCTACAAACGTAGAACTGAGTTGGGGCAACTTGTGCTTACCTGCTCAGCACTTTAAAAATAACTGGCTCCACTGATATTGGCTGACGGCAGTGCAAGAGGACCAATTCTGGGCCATGGCCTGCCAGGTATGACTCTTGGCAATTGGCCTCACTTTTACGGAATGTACTGCATTATTTGGGTCCACTGCAGATGCACAGGGCTGTGTAACTAGTTGTCTCACGCAGTCTTGTCGAGGATAACCGTTTATTTGCGTTGGGGTCAAACTTAGCAAACTTGATTCAAGACCTGCTCCGTTCCCTGCAGCCTGTCTGGTTTATCATCAATCACATGACACTGCATAGTCTCCACACAAGGCTTAAATCTGCTGAAGTTTTTAAGCCCTATGTACTGCAGAAATGTAGCAGGGAATTCACAAAACGGCTGTGGCCAGCCTTTGTAAATGGTACTTAAGAAAAAATGAAATGGGGCATTTGTACAAGGTTGAATAGTGTAAAAAGTCAAGATATGCATCTTATCTAGAGGGCTCTTTGTATTACATTTGTTAAGATGTTTTTTCGGTAGAAAATTGTGTTCTGGCCTATATGCTTTGAAAAGTTGTAAAATTCATGTAAGCTGCTACTAGTGCCGATGTCAAGAAAAGGCACATTACGTTGCTGCAAAACAGGGAGACGCTAGGGTTTATTTATGTATTGTGCCTTTGAAACAATTTCTTGATGTACAAGCGCCTCACAAAGTGCCCACAGGGCAAAGGGGAGGGAACGTGGTAACAAAGGTAAATAAACTGGTGAAAGAGCGGGGACAGTCCTACTAGGCCTTGTGAGCATTCAGAACATGCAGGGAGAAGCGACCAGGGACAGGGAACGGCGTAAGTGCTAGGAGTTCCACAGAGGGAGGTGCCAAGTGATCAGTTCTTGTGCAGACTGAAACACAAGCCAGGGGGCGCCCCAGGGCAAGTGCTGGTATGGGGCAGAGGCTGAGTCCGATTAGGCGGAAGGCCAAGACCCAGGAGGACACATGGTCCTGGCCACCAATCTCAGTGACTGTGGGGTATTGGCAGGGGAGTTAGAGGGGCAGAGAGGAGGTGAAGAGGAAAGTCTTGAGGAGCTTCTGGAATTTGAGGAGTTCCGGCGCAAGACTGAGGAAGGGGAGGCTGTTCCAGAGGAGGGAGCGAGCCAAGGAGGGATCCGCCTCCAGCTCGCTGCTTAGAAAAGCACCTGCCACACAGCGAGGTGAAGCCGGAGGAGCATAAAGATCTGGAAGGAAAGTATTTGGGGAGAGCAAGTTGTAGATGGATTGGACCTCGGACGCAGACAACCTTATGGATGATGCAGAGGGATTTGAATTTGATCCTTGTAGCAACTGAGAGCCAGTGGAGGGATTTTAGTGCTGAAGAGATACGGACCATAGGCTTGAGGCCAAGGTTAAGTCTTGCAGTGCTATTCTGGACCGGCTGGAGGGGGTGCGGAGGGAGGAACAGAAGATGAACACAGTTGCAGTAGTCCAGCTCTAGAGCCATTGAGCTTCTGGGGGAAAAGTGAGGAAAGAAAGGATGCCTCTCAGGAGGTGGAGTTGGAAATGGGCCGCCTTCTAAAGGTCCAAGATGGGAGGGAGGAGTCAAAGATGACGCAAACGTTTCTGGCCAAAGAGATTTGAACACTGTGCACTCCCTGTTCAATTGTATGTGTTATATAAATGTTGGTTGGTGTTATTATTTTGAAAGTGAAGTAAGTTTAAGTGTAATTTAAGGTGCAGAGGAGAGAGGGACACAACCTTGGCATCTAGGCTGTGCGTATATATGAACCAAGAACAAGTTCCCAATTGGGGAACTTGTCCCCTGCACACTATCTGATATCTGGGTAACCAGACTAGTAGTTTTGGGTAAGGTTGTAGTCCTATTTACATGGTTTTAGGTAAACATTCACAATAAGACAAATGGTCTTTTTGAAATTACCTAAGTTAAGAACTGACAAAAATAACAATATAGCAGTTATTTATCACAATCTTTTTTTATTCATGATGCTGCAGAGAGGGCACAACGCGTTTCGAGTGCAAAGTCACTCTTCATCAGGGGCACATGTGATCCTATAGAAAAAGTACATATGAAATAGATCTTAGTTGAACACATGCATGTACTTTGTCTATAGAATCACATGTGCCCCTGATGATGAGTGACTTAGCACTCGAAACGTGTTGTGCCCTCTCTGCATCATCATCATGAATAAAAAAGATTCTTGTGATAAATTACTGCTATATTGTTGTTTTTGACTGATGTAATTTCAAAAAGACAATCTGTCGTATTGTGAATGTTTACCTAAAACCATGTAAATAGGACTATAACCTTACCCTAAGCTACTAGTCTGGTTACCCAGATATCGGATGGTGTGCAGGGGATGCAAGTTCCCTAATTGGGAACTTTTTCACGGTTAAAAGGTTTGTCTTCAGATGGGGAGAAGCGGGTGGGGGAAGCCCATAGAGGGTGGCATGAATGAATGAATGAATGAATGAATGTCCCAATAAGGATATCAGTCTTGTTGACATTGATGCAGAGATCATTGGAGGCACACCATGACTCGCTAGCAAATAAGCAGCCAAGAATGTTAGAGGAAGTAGGGAGAGCATCAGAGGGAAGTTTGAAGAAGAGTTGAGTTGGGTGTCCTCTGCAGAACTGGAAGTGAGGGGAGAACGTGGAGATAAGGTGAGCAAGCAAAGCGAGCTAGACATTGAAGAGCCAGGGTGAGAGGTTATAGCCTTTGGGAATGGCACAGGTGGAGATGGAGGTAGGAGAGGAGAAAGAACCCAGGATGATCTGGGAGGGACAGTCAGTGATGCAGGTCAACCAGTCCAGTGCCCACTCCGAGATACCAAGGATATCTTGGAGCTGTTTAGAGAATGCAGTGGTTGGCCGTATCAAATGCTGAGGAAAGATGAAGAATGAGAACAGCGGGAGAGTTGGTGTCAAGAGATGCGAGCAGTTGTTCACGGGTGTTCAGGAGAGCAGTTTCCCTGCCTCTGGATGCTCAGAATCCAGATTGGTGTTTGTGTAGGCACCTAACAAGCTCAGTATGCGGAGTCACTTGGAGGACCAGCTTCTCCAGGAGTTTCCCAAAGAAGAGAGTGATGGAGATGGGGCAGTAGTTAGCCGACACAAAGGGTTGGCAGAAGGCTTTTTCAGGAGGGGGTGCACAAGAGTGTGCTTGAGGGAAGAGGGGAAAGACTCACTAGCAAGTGTGGTTGTAGAAATCTGCAAGTGCGGGGACAAGGGAGCCGATGTCCTTTTAATAGTTCTCGAAGAACAGACCTTCATGGAGCTGACAACCCTAGTGATCTTGTCTGATCTGAAAGGAGAGGCTGAGGGAGGTTTGGGGGGGGGGGGCAGGGGTGTTGGAGAGAGGGGAAGGGGGAGGAAGAGGGAGTGCTCAGGATGTCCTGAGTTTTTGCAGTGAGAGGGAAGAGGCGAGGTTGAGACTGCAGAAGGATTGGCTAGTTCCTTACAGATTTGAAAGAGCTCCGCTGTGTTAGGTGCTCCAGAGACATGGGCCTGGATGTGGGCCCTCATCTTAGACCGAATGGTGAGATGATATTGTCTTTGGAGAAAGTGACAGGCCAGTTTGTCAGAAGAGCCTGTGGTCTGCCACTTCTGTTCTGCAGCTCTGCGTTTGAGCTACAGACCTGATTCGTACCAAGTGCTATGTTTAGTGGCGTGTTTCAGGCAGATCCTCATGCCTGGGGCAAGAATGTTGTGTTGGAGATGGCGAGATTGAGGTTGCTGAGAGCAGAGTCATTGGTAGTCTGCGGTGGGAGGAGATGGTGGGATAAAGGTGGATCCTTTCATCTGGTGGATGTCAGTGAACGAGGTTGGCAGAGCTGGGGGAGCTGTGGTTAGTGGTATGAGGGGGCCCAGGTGGCAGAAGAGGGAGTGGTCGGATCAGGAGAGGGTGAGTTTCGAGTGGGGTGGAGAGCGAAAGATCTGTGTGGATAAGGGCAGTGTGTCCAGCCAGGTGGGTAGGACCCGAGGGGAGAATGGAGAGGGAGAGAAAGAGTTGCAGAATTCACGGAATAGAGTGGACGCCAGCTTGAGGAGTCAAGGTGGATGTTGAAGTCGCCCAATAGGAGTTAGAAGATGACGGGAGCGAGGAGGAGAAATCGGCCCATTTACCGAGGAACCAGGTGATGGAGCCAGATGGTCTAGAGATGGTGGCAATGGTCTGGGAGGAGGTAGGATAGATGACCAACTTGCAGACCAGGCTCTCTGAGTAAGAGTATGGCTGGGTGGGTACGAGGGAGGAAGGGACCCACTTGGGCGAGGCTTAAATTATCTTATAGCCATCAGGGAGTCCAAGTCAGTGACTGCGCTGGCATTGAACCATGTCTCGGTAAGAGTGAGGATATTTAGGTCAATGTCTTTGAGGAGGCAGCTGTCTGAAGGGTGTTTGATTGCAGAGCAAGCATTGTGCATGGCTAGATCGCGGGTCACTGCCTTAGGTTTTACGAGGAGAGGTACAGGGACATGGTACACCAGTTGGAGGAGGGGGAAGAGGGAGAGGAGCAAGTAAAAGGCGAGAGGTGGAGGAGGAGCTGCCATGATAGTGCCATTGTGATAGACATTAATGATGTACATGGATGATTAGGAGCCCGCCAAGAGTGCTTCCGATCTAGTGCCACCATTAATGGGTGAGGATAGGAATGGGGAGAGAGTAGAGAAAAGATGAGGCGTCCAGAGATCTGGAGAGGGGACAGAAAAGAGGATATCGGTGACAATCTGTCTGGAAGTTGCGCTGACGTAGCTGTCTGCAATGGGTAGACCAGGGTTAGTGGCCAGGAAGTTTTTTTTTTAAATACGTTTTCTGGGCGTAAACATCAATGATCAACTATCTGATCTACCATATTGAAAAGCCATTGATAATAAACTGAACTCGGCTATATCTCGAGCGAGAATAATCTATTTCAAATATGGTACATTTTCCTGTGTGCAACTATTAACATATTACAACCAGAAAACCGTTCTGCAAATTCTTTACGGAGCAGAAACTAAATTGCTACTCCCATATT
Source organism: Ambystoma mexicanum (assembly GCF_040938575.1). Classification (NCBI taxonomy): domain Eukaryota; kingdom Metazoa; phylum Chordata; class Amphibia; order Caudata; family Ambystomatidae; genus Ambystoma; species Ambystoma mexicanum. Next base: position 1,437,876,344 of record NC_090935.1, read on the forward strand.
CTTTCTGATTGACATTAGAAGGAAGATTTTGGAAGCAACTCCTGAATTTGGCGCAATGTTCACCATTTGCCGTAGTTAGACATGAGTTGGGCGTAATTTCACTTTACTGTATGTATTTATTGAAAATATGTATCAATGCATAAAATAAGCAGTGTCTCATAGCAATTTGCTATGCAATTCTGTAGGTTTGCTAATCAAATGGACACTTGTGTAGCAAAGTTAGCTATTTAAGTTGACCTCTTCAATGAACGCACAGCTCGCCCTCTCGCCCTGCATTCCTCTCTTGCCCATGGTGCTCTATTCACCCTCTTTTCTCTCTTCACTTCAAGTGCTAATGGAGAGAAAGTGCAGAAGTAATCATCTCCTCCACTTAAAGTGCCAAAGGCATGTGTGGGAGTACCAGGCAAGAATTTCTTTTTCAAATAATTACAAACCAGAAGTAATCGGCATGATACTTTTATTAAGCTTTCTATATCCTGTCTGGCAAAGACTATTATGTGTCAACTTTATATTTATATAAAGAGTCACACAATTCCATTCCTAAAATCTAAGTTGTTACATAATTAATAATTACAGTATTGATACTGTAACACTGCATCATCTCCATGCATTACAGGAAGTTTTGGTTAGTGTATCTGCATTTCATAGTGTCCACTGTATTTCGGTTTGTTGGGGAAAGCTGCATCATATTGACAAGTGAACACTTGAAAATGTACAAATGTAAATGATCAAATGCTTTTGATGGCAAACCTAGTTCTGTAACCTGCAGGTTGCATACCTCTTGCAACTGGTGCTCGACAAATGAGCAAACCCATATTCCTTGAAATTCTGTATTATGGCTTAACACCAGGTGCCCTGAAAGTGAGATGACCAAAGACTACACTTTTCCACCCTGTTTTCCCAGTTCTATGGTTGCTGGAGAATCCACTCTGCTTAGTCTTTCTTACCTCTTACATACAAAGCGAACCAGATGCTTATGCAAAGTAGTGATCAATAGTTCCATCCGGTCTGTACATCTACAGATCTACTGCAATACCAAACACTGTAGTTGGCCTTCAGAGTAAGCTTTGCTTTCTGATTGTATTATATATTACCATCTGCAGGAGACAGCTGGCCCAACTGTTTTCAGAGCCTTTTTTATAGTATCTATTCATTTTTGTCCATTCATGCAGCTAAATTTTTTTATTTTACAGACACTCATCTATGGCTGTCTTTTCGCCCACTTGCATAGTCGAGTAGATTTTATAAAGGGCGAGTAGCATTTGCAAGAGATTTTTGAAACTTTGATTTAACATTTACTTTGCAGAAAAATGTCAAATATAAGTTTCACTGTGCGTGGCTGGCCTCTGGGTGGCAGCAGTTTGCCAAACATAAAATGGGTTTGTAAGCACATGCACCATTTTAAGAAAATCACATTTCAAATGTGTTGTCCTCCGTTGCTATGGGTCGAGTGCATTTATCTTAGGTTGAATAGGTAAACTAAGTTACCCGACCTGCAGATCTGGTTGAAGTTTAAAGAATTTGCAAGGCCTGACTCCTCTTATTAAGATCTTATTTCAGCTGTACTCAAAGCTGCTGTATTGTTGCTCATTTCAAGTCTTGAGTACAAATAACTTCCGGTGACATTAACAATTAGTACAAAATTGCTAATCAAATGAGCTTGTTTGCTAATCAAAAATAATTAGCAAACTCTGCCAATCAATTTTTGAAATCTAATTTATGCCTTGTGTATACTATACAGGAAGTTTTTGTTGGCACAAACATCAAAACAACTTTTGTACATATTCGCCTCATGTCCATACGACTAATCATAAGTTCATTAATGTGTGGCAGTCTACTGTTATGAACATGTTAGCTGATGCAGATATCTCACAACTTTTGCCTGAAAACCCAAAGCATGCTAAACTCAAACTATTACCAGCGGATTGGCTGAGAACATGCAAAATCTGTTTATAACATACAGATTTGTCAAACAATCCTTTTGACATCAAAAGCTACAGCATGTTGGAAAATTATCTAGCAAAATGTCCATCAAATGTTAGAAATGCAATAATACGTATGAGATTCAATTTGTGGCCCACTAATGAATTGATGAAACGGAAATTTTCGGTGTGAATCAGAACTTCTGCCAGTTTTGCAAACAAGTGACTCAACCCGAAACTCTTCAACACTTGATGCACAAAGTTGAATGATAGATGCACTTTTTATTTAAAAATGCTTCTCGAATGGATTGTGTCCTGCAACGCATTCCACATCTTTGACATGTAATGTCCACAGCTGTGCACTTCGGAAACTTTTCGGCAGAGGGCGTCCTGCGTCTATGGCGTCTGTCCCATGTCCCTCGAAGGCCTCCATCGAGGGTGACATCACAGGATGTCATAAATGGGACGCACGGCACCCGTAGCCTTGGTTCCGTTTTTTCCACGAACATGTTAACTTCGTGAGACTCGGCGCACCTCGTGTGTTTTCTTTGTAGAAGATGTCTTTCTCTTCGACCCCTCTAACTCCGCTGTCTGGCTTTAAGACCTGCTGGGACTGCAAGTCGAATGTCACTGACACCCACTGCATTTGTGTTTGGTGCCTGGGCGAGTCGCACGACAGACTGTTCGAAATGCCAGTCGCTGTCTGCCAAGGCCATTGCGGAAGGGGAAGCTCCAGGTAGGTAGGGGCTCAAAGCCTGTTAAGTCCCATGCTTCCAAGTCCAAGGGGGTTTCCACTGATGACTCGAGGGGCGACTCTCCACGTCGGAAGGTTTCCTGGGGATCTCTGTCCCGGAGTGGTTCCCATCACTCGTCTTCCTCGTCCCAGCACTTGTGGAAGCGCTGTCACTGGTCGGCTTCCCCATCCTCCTCGGCGTTAAAGAAATCCATGATGGCGATTTTTCAATCGCAGGACACTGGTCTGGTCGTGGCTTCTGAAGAAGCTGGCCAGGATCGGTCTCGTTCCATGGCTCACACGCCTTCAGGCGCAGGTTTGTGACGCGACACATCCGGAGCCGTCAAGGACCCGTATGGACAAGGAATCGAAAGGTCACAAGAGACGTGTCTCTAGGTCTCGGTCCTTGTCTCCAGTGAGACCACAGCAACCTATTGAGGGTTTGGGGCCGGCGTTGACTCGTTCGGTGCCATGTCAGTCTGATTCAGACATATACGCCTTGCTATCGTATCAGCCCATGGCACCGTCGGCACCTGTGTAGACGTCGAAGCCTTCAACGCTATTGGCGCCTTCGGGGATTTTTTTCTCGAAATTTGCCGTTGGGAGTACCCGGACATTGTGGATCCTCCAAGGAAGGCTACATCGAAGTCTGTGAGGCTGGTTTTGGCACAGACCTGGGTTTCAACCCCCTCTGGATTATATTTATGAAGAGGAGGAAAGTCCTGAGGTTGAGTAACCTGGTGACCTTGATGATCCCCTTTTTTTTTTTTCTGGAGACAGTCAGTTGGAGTTGAGGCAGTCCCTCCATGATGCAAGTGGACTGGACACTTCCCCGGAAGTGGAACTTGGTAGACCTGAGCCTGGGGCTCATGCAGAGCCTTCAATAGCAGACTCGTGGCGCGAGTCTTGCGAGTATCTGGGCTGTTTTAGTCCTCCGGAAGACTTTGTGCAGGATGATCTGACGGACATCTTGGATCAAGGTCCGTTCTCTGGCCCTGTGTTGCCATTTCATCTTAACTTACAGAAAAGGGTGGCAGCTGCTTGTCAGTCCCCGGAATCTCTTCCGGCTGTTAATAAGTCTTTGACCAAGAAATACCGCCTTCCATTAGCAACCCCAGATATCTATCTACTCACCCCACTCCCGAGAGTTTGGTGGTTCAGGCGGCTATGGCCACCTCGAGGCAGGCGGCGTACCCTACCATCCCTCCGGATAGGGACGATAAGGGCTTTGACGGTTGGGCCTGGAAGGTATTTTCTGCTGGGAGCATGGCCCTGAAATCGGCCAACTCCACGTGTGCCTTGGCAAGGTTTTCACACTCTGGAATTTTTTCTGTGGCGGCTGAGCATATTCCCGAGGGGGGAAGAGGTCAGGGGGTGGTCAGGTTCTCCATCCTGCGGTCAAGACTCTCAGCCTTCACGCTTGGTATCTGAAAGGTTGAGGTATAAGGATTGGGATCTCCCAGATGATGTGATGGAGGTGTTGCTTTTGGCCAGAAGGCCAGCAACAAAATCCCTGTACTGTTGGCGTATGTTTTGCGACTGGTGCAGGGGACCAAATGTTGTCCCCTTAGAGTGTTCCATTGCTATGGGTTTGTCTTTCTTTGGCCCACAGGGGCCTTCAACTGGGTACCATTAAAGGTTACATGGTGGCGCTGTATCTTTAAGCGCGAGTCTGAAGAAAGGTCTTACTTTAAGATTCCTTTTGATTTCCCAATTTCTTAAAAGGCTCACTAATGTGTTTCCACCATCCACTTTCCAAGCACCGGTTTGGGATCTGAATTTGGTTATGAAATTCCTGATGGGTGCTCAGTTTCCACCTTTGCACTCTTGCCCATTGAGATTGTCTTTCAAGACGATGTTCTTGGTGGCGGTTAGTTCCGCTCGCAGAGTAAGTGAATTGCAGGCACTTTCATCTAAGCCACCCTTTACTGTGTTAGTGTTGTACTGAGGTTACATCCTTACTTTCTACCTAAGGTAGTGTCTGGCTTTCATTTAAGCCAGAAAGTGGTTCTTCTGTCTTTCTATCCTCCTCATCCTCGTAAGGGAGAAGAGCGTCTCCATAGGTTGGATCCTAGGAGAGCTCTGAGCTTTTAGATTTCTAGGATGCCCAGGGTCAGAGTGGACGATCAACTCTTTGTGGGATATACTGGACACTGATTGGGCCAGGCTGTTAACAAACAAACCATGTCCAGGTGGATTATCCTCACATTACTGAATGTTACCGATTGGCAGGTAAGTACCCTCCTAAAGGGTTGGGAGCTCCTTCCACTAGGGGGGCGTGGCTACTTCCACAGCACTACAACGGGGAGTTCCTATTCAGAATATTTGTGATGCAGCCACATGGGCTTCTAGCCACACATTTGGTAAACATTATTCCCTGGATACGATCCATCGCCAAGATATGGCCTTTGGTAAGGCGGTTCTTTATTCCGCCATCTGATTGGGTACTCCTTCTTTTCCCTCCATTTTCTGGTACTGCTTTGGGACTCTGTAAAAGATGTGGAATACGTTGGAGGACACAATCCATTCGAAGAACAAATTACTTAACAATTGGTAAAGTTCTTTGGATTGAATTTTCCTCCAATGTATTCCAAATCGCCCTCCCAGCCTGCCCCTCTGGAGAATATCCTATGCGATTGCAAATTACATTTCCGCAAGGCTATGTGCAGTCAAGCAGGCATTGGATAGATGCCACAGGAAAAAACAAACTGAGGCTACGGGCACCATGCATCCTATTTATAACATCCGGTGACGTCGCCCTCGACGGAGGCCTTCGAGGGACATCGACCAGACTCCATCGACGCAGGACGCCCTCTGCCGAAAAAGTTTCCGAAGTACACAGCTGTGGACAATACATGTCAAAGATGGTGGAATACGTTGGAGGAACATCCAATCGAAAGGTTACCAGTTGGTAAGTAACTTGTTCTACCATTTTATAGGCACCTATTGCATTTTCTTTACTATCTGGTTTGTTCTGTGAAACATCGGAGGATTACGAGGTTTGGATGTTAAACTATTGTGTGACTGACCAGATCACTTTTTTTTCCAATCACATCTGTAACAAAAATGGAATATAGAAATGTCACTGTTCCCTTTCTCTTTTGTAGGAGAGACAGTCACCTGGCAAACAGATTTTAGTGCTTGGTCTGGATGGGTCAGGGAAGACCAGCCTTCTTAACTCGCTTGCAACAAATCGAGTCAAGCACTGCACAACATCCACGCAAGGCTTCAATGCTGTGTCCATTAACACTGAAGAGACCCAAATGGAATTTTTGGAAAGTAAGCTCACCACGTGTAATTTGTTTGCAACCACCTTTCTTGGATGCCTTTTTGTGATGTTTTTAAAAAAAATCAATTTTTTGTGCGATATCCTCAAATGTTCGTCTTCTTCCCATTGTAATAATTGCTTTAATGCTATTATTGAAATCGCATCTGGATTAGGAGTGGGAAAGTGTGCCAGAGCCCAGCTAAGAAAGCTGCCACAACTGGAACTTCATGAGGTGAGCAGGGTCTGGCAAGAAAACATTTTGGATCCCATATGCCTACATCAATGGAATCAGATGCTGAAACCTTATGGCCTGGGTGGTAGTGTTATTGTGCCTGATCAGCAGCTCAGATGTGTGTGAATTCAAATGCTGCTTCAGGTACTCATTCCTGACATTGAAGGATCTGGGTGAGTTGGGATGGTCCAAGTTGTTTGGGGATTACAATGTTAGATTACAAGGATCTGGAATGAGGGCATGATCATTATAATACTTGACCAGATGTAGTATGTTAGGAGAACATGTTGCCAGGTAGGTTTGGTAGAATTCTACTTAAAGGGTCTCCCTGCCCAATACCAGTTTTCAGCCATGTGATTACCGTAACAATGTAATCATCAAATATAAGATTATCAAAATAATTTAGGGGTCTAGTTTCTTGTATTTATTCCTCTATATTGAATCTAACGGAGTCTGTTGATTCATTTTCCGCTGTGCATTCAGAAGTGTACAGGTTTTTTTCGAAAATTCTGCCTAAATATCTGCAGTGTCAGAATATTCTTTTTTTATTCATTTTTGTTTTTTAATAGTTGGTATTTGGGACTTTTCTCGCCATTCCTCAAAATAATTGCTAAGCATATATCCCATTGTGTTTGAACCGGTAATATTTGGCCTTGGTGTTTAGAATCGTTTTGCTGGTGGTTTACTTAAATGTTTAGCCTGAAATTCTTTTGTGTGTTTTCTGAATTGGATTTCTGGTGGTAGTTTTGTGCAAGTTTTAAGTTTTTTTTTATATTTGGTTCTTTTCGCTACTTTATATATGATCTCTCCTCTTAGTGCTGCTTTGAAAGGTTTCTAATTGTTTTTCTTTTTGTTGTCTATGTGGTTTTTGGCAAATTTGTGTTTAAAGGTGATCCTTCCTGTTAGGGAGAATTCTCTTATGGGTAATTTCCCAAACCTAGTGAGCCCCCCAGCAGCTTTGCTGGAATTTTGGGGTTTGTTTTTTCTCCTGCTAAGAGTGAGACTCTTTTTCTCCCACTCTTAGGCATGATTTAAGGTATGTCTGACTTTTTGTGTGCTTATGGGCTATGGGGTCTTTTACTCCATAGGGTATCATCTGTTTTGGGGTGTGTTTTACACAGCACCCTCAGTGCAGTAACACAGGGGTGTCATAGTGACCCCCAAACATAGACTCCATACCCTGGGACTGACTGTCTCCCAGGGCATGTAAAGTCACCATTGACTTTACTAGTCCAAAATTGTGAACGGAACCAGTACAAACCATCATACTGTGGAAGTACTGGAAGGGGTTAATTTGGTTGCCCCTGGGTCTGTTTCCAAGGGGGCACTGTCCAGTCCCCCCCCCCCCCTGTCGAGTTTCTGGCTGGTGGCAGTGGTTACCACGCAAAATATTCCACCAGAATATTTCCTATGGGATTTGTCCATTCATTTTAAACGCACCACTTTTTGGTGCAATGTTAAAGATACCGCCGGTTTATTTATTTAATATTAAATCACCGGTTGGGTCTTTCTGCCAGAACTCTTTGCTAAAATGGCGTTCGTGTCCATCTCCAACTCCAACCAAGGTCGGGCCCTTTGTTCCACTTTTTGGCGGGCTTCTCTACAGAAGCCCTCCAACTGGTGCCACTCTGTCTGGGTCCCACAGGATGTGTGGGTGGGGGAATTGGCACCCTGGACTTCGTTGCGTTAGCAACCGAAGTCACACTCTGTTCTGATTGGGCCAGTGGTGACCCGCCTGGCTCACCACTTAGCATGTTTGAGTGACAGCTAGGCTGTTGAATGGGGGTTTTTCTGCATAAAAGCAGGGCTTTTGGGACTGGAACTTCAGAAGTCGCCACAGGACCTAAGAAATCCGAAGAGGGGAGAAGCTGAGCCATCTGCAACGACGACACCAACGGTGGAGTCCTGCTGCAAAGACCTCACCACTTTCCCGACGACAAGAGATCTACTGCTGAAAGTGTCTTCTTCCTCTGAGCTGGTGGGATCAACCAGTTCGCCATTTCGCCTCCCAGGACATCTCTTGGTCGAATCACCCGTGCCAAGCACCCCGGCGGCCGGATAGCCAAGCTGTACCACTGACTGCGAATACCAGGAACGCACCTTTTCACAGACGAACTCCGCGGCTGGTTTCTTCCTTGGGCAGTGCAACGACTCAAGTTTCCTCCTCAAAGAGATCCTCTTCCCCTGGTCGAAACCACGAACTGCACCCGCTGCCAGGAACTGCCGCCACCGCTGGAGCTTCCTCACTCTTTAAGGTACTGTGTTCTACCTGGCCTCCCTTTCTTCGGTTTGCCCAAGGTGACCCTTAAATCCTTGGCTTTCCAACTGGGTTGGCCCCCAGACCTTCTAGCTTTCTTTTGAACCACCCCAACCTCTTTTGAACATTTCTACAAAAACTTGAGTGCATTGCTAAACCGTGTGATCTTGGGCACATTTCGCCTGGCTCAATTCAAAGTGGGCCTGGCCTATAAACTTTGGCTCTACAGTATACCCTGCCTTCAGTAACTTGATTCTGTCCCTTAAGTGTTGGGAACTGTTTGATTTTTATGACCTGCCTTTTTCTCTCCCTTTAACCTAATTATTGGAGTGCCATCTGAGTTACGCACTCACCTCTGTTTTGACAGTGGTGTTTTAACTTCGACTTGTCTAGTAATTGCTAAGGGAGGTGTAAATACTTTTCGGATTGTGTTAGAACTTGCTTTTGATAGTGTTAGTGTATTTCCTAAAGTGTCTGTTAATTATATACTTTTGATACAAAGCTCTGGTCAGTGTTTGCTTGTTCTACTGTATTTTTAGCCCTATTGTGTATCCTCTGTATACTAACTCTTCTTGAGAGAAGTCTGACTGCTCGTCCACAGCTACCAGGTAAATCTGGGTGGTGCAGATGGCTACCAATTGGGTTTACTGCTTACTCCTGTAGTCTTAATCTTTTTGCAGTGGTCCCCAAGGGAACTGCACAGGATTCTGCCTAACACTTCTGCCAACAAATATGAGTGTCTTTCAGTGATGCTGTGTTGAATTTTCGCTCTTTAGTTTGGGATGTAATGAATAGACGGGTTTTACTGACATTAACCCTGATCAGATGGAAGTTGCAAGCTGGGTAATTTCAACACGTGTCTACCTGAATATTATTGCCCATACTTGCCAAAGTCATGACCTTACATTTATCATGGCTTTAGATTCTGGGAAACCACTTGAAAGCTGAGTTTTCCTTTCAAGGCGATGAATGACATGTCATTGGCGAACTTTTCATAAACCTTATTAAATTCTTGCACATTTCCCCAGGGCCTCATTCTACATTAACCTATAATTGCCCTTCTTTCGTCTACAAAGAGAATACAAGATAAGAAATTGGGGTTAGTTGAACCTAGTCCCAATTTCTTTGATCTGAGTGCTTGAACCGCTACTAAAAGCATACGTAAAAGATGAAGAGATCACTGGTATCAAAGAAAAAAATATTTAAAACGTGCTTCCTATGCCAAGGATATGGTATTCCTGTCTTAACCCTACGTAATTGGGCATCTGTAAGATATGAAGAAAACAGATCTGGGTCATATTTGAAGAATATTGATCACGTCCATGTCTACTCTACTGCCGCCTTTCTATGAAAAACCCTGCAGAAAACTCAAACCAGCCAGTATTAGTAGGCTCGATTTAACATTTTAACAGGTTCACAAAACATACGTATACTAGTTAAATACAACTCTTGCATTCTCCAGTATGGTTTGTGGTGAACCACAAAGAGTTGGACTAAGTTGTGACATGTTAAGTATGCTTTTTGTAAATCACAACGCCCTTCTAGCCCTACCGCCTATAATGGTCATTCCCTGCCTTTATAAAAGAAAACTAAAACCTTACTCCAAAACTCTATTAGCTATCTGGCTGTACCACTTAGAAAAAATAACAAAGGAGCAGGCCACAGCAATAGTCTCTGCCCTTGGCAGTTGCCTGGCCCAGTGGTTTGGATCACTCTCCAAAAAGAGTGTAACGCTCACCTGGTATCCACGGGGATGTCGCTCAGCCTTTTCTAACGTCTTACGACCTCGAACCCTTCCCTGGAGTCTACTCGACTGGAGACTGGGCCTTGTTTTCTTGGAAAGTGTGTTCTCCGTCCTTTCAGCGCAGGGGCGCGTTGATTGATGCGGGCTCGTTGCTGCCTAGTTACTTCACTGGCAAGAGTCAGACGGGTAAGTATAATGAGTCTTTTGAACAGTTCTCTAACTTCGCTCCTTTCCTTTCTTAGATGATGGCCGGCGTCCGGGGATGGCGACGTGCTACTGAGATGATTAGCGCTGAAGGTGAGAGAGCGCGATGCGACCCTTTCGTATTTGTATTGAACTGAGTTCTTTTTCTGTGTCTTTTAGGTGCTGCGACGTTTTCAGCGTGGATGCCGGTTGCGAAGAAATGCGGTGAGTAAACGCGGTATGCGGCGCCTCTAGATGTTTCCACACTAACCTGGAGTGTCTTTTCCCTCTTGCAGATGGATGAGAAGTTCCAGAGACAGAGTTCCCCCAACTGGGATTCAGGTAAGCGTTTGAAGCTCGTACAGGCTTTAGAAATAAGCGAAGATTTGCTGAATGCTCACTAATGCCTTTTTTCAGTTCTTTTCCCTTTTCCTTAGGAAGCGGCGTGCCGGGATAGGAATGACACCGCTGAAGATGCCTGCAGAACAGAAGAAGCGATGAATTATGGGCAGAAGCGCCGCAAGTTAAGGCTGTTCCTAACGGTGGTCTAGTTCTTGCAGGAGCTGAGCACAGAAGAAAGATGCAGGCCTACTGGAGACCGTTCCGAACACAGTGATTGTCACGCTGCAGGTGCAGAAAACACAAAGCATGTTTCTCAGCCTGGGCGTGGCTTAAATAGTTTCTGGGTATCCCAGGTGTCTCTGGGATGAACCACACCCGAAATACTAGACTGCACATGCAGTACTGGGAATCGAAATGTGGGGGCATCAATATTGTCCCCATCAAAGCACTACAAGTCCAGTCCCCAATGTTATCCTATGGTAGTGAGTGAGTCTGGTGCCACAAGCGCCAAGTCTGACTCCAAGTGGGTCTTTGGAGGGATGGAGAGGCCCTTGAGGGCCTTGTACGTGTTCGGGGCCTGGCTCCAGCCGGACATCTTGGAGGGCTGGGGACATGAGGGGCAGGCATCATGACAAAGAGGTATTGAAATGTTTGTCAAGTTCTGGATCTTTTACAAAAGCAGAATTTAACATTTCTTCGGTTCCTCTCTTGCAGTGTTTTTGTTTTTCTAGGGATTTCAGGTTTCTCGGGGATGCCATAGCCCTTTGCTTCTCCAGCCCTGGATAATACTTTTCTAGGGCTCTCTAGCCCTTTGGCCCTCAAGTAGGCTTATTTCAGTGGGGCGTTGGTTGGGCATCTGCCCTCTTCCAACTTTTGGGTTTTCCTGGCTCCCGTAATCCTTGTGGCATCACCAGACCGTATACAATTGTTCGCCCCGCTCAGCGGTGTTACATCTTCGGGAGCAGTCACTTCCCTAAATTCTGCCTGGTAGTTGTTGCACTTCTCATGCTTAGGTCAACGTGCCAATCTCTGCTGCGGTCTGGTCTCGGTGACGCCACCAGGTGAGATGTTCTCTTTACCGTCTCGTCTTTCTCGTTACTTCATAGTCCATTTTATCTACATGCAATTATTGCTCTTCACTATATACCATCTAATTAATGCATCCACAAGATGTCTGACAATGCTTCTATATAATGTTTGTTCAATATGTTTTCATAAAACATTCAAATTCCCTGTGGAAAAGTCAGGTAAAGAAAGGGCATTAAGCATGCTGACAGATTAGGTATTGCCCTTCTTGAGAGTAGGAGATACAAATTGCACAAGCAACTGAGGAACAGGCAGCCAGACGCTCTACCCTCTCACCATGGACACCAGGCAAGGGGACTGTGTGCTGGAATTGGCAGACGCCTAGAGGAACGGAGAAACCAGCCATCCTGCTGGAGTTCATCCCCTACCCACAATCCAACTTTTGCTACATTAAACTGGGAGGAGGGCACACGGTCTTGCTTTCAGATTGGGAGTAGTGACAAGTTTCTTCTCTGCATGCACAGTGGAAGTGGGGAGCACAGTGTCTGGCTGTGATTTAGGACAGTGGATCATGTATTGTAATGACACTCCCCAACCACCAACTGGCAAAATCATGATTACTACTCCATACAAAAGGATTTTACAAGCTACTGATGCAGACTGTATGCTGCAGGCTTTGTGCCTCAGCTGTTTGATTAAAATCACCAGCTAACGGCTCATGTTGTCACCTGATGACCGACATTATCTTTGCTTGTGCTTTTTGGGAGCCGATGCAGATTCACGCCTATACTTATACCAACAGTCTTGGTTTTTTGACTTGTTACATATTAAACCAGGGTAAGGAGGGATATAAATATTGTTGCCACTAGGGATCAGGGTTTCTCCTAATTCTTTTAATTTACTGTGATGGGGAATAAACGGTTATGAATGAAAAAACCTTGTAGAATTACTTCAGTTGGTTTTGGATATTTTGAGACCTCTCTTGGTGAAACAAATTAAATACCAGACATCTTTTGGTTAGTCCTCACTATGCTGCATATTGTGGCGAACGAGAAAAAGGAGACTGACTCAGGAATGACAGGTTCAATGTGTTTTAATGATAACTAACAGAAAAATGCCTCTGTCCCATGAGTGGTTTCCTTACCTACAAAGGATGCTTATCGAAGTCATCAACAGGAAGAATGGGCACTCCTACCTATCTGCTATCCAGCCCTACGACTATATACAAATAAAATAAGCCCAGGTGATGGCCTTCTTACTCTGGTTTTCTTTGGTCAATATTCAGAGGATCATATTCTGGATATTAGATTTCACAAACTGTTCACATGAAAAAGGGTTTCCGGTCCCCTTTTAAACTCTTCAGGAAAAGGGGGCAAGTCTCTCTAAATTACATTTCTCTAGTGCTTTACACGTGGGAAAGACTTCCGTCTCCTTTTCCTGCCACTTTCTCTTCCTTGGCTTTATGTTCTGATTCATTCGCTTGAAACCATACAGACTCCCTTGGATTTCCCAAAAGTCTGGGGTTACATCATGCTCCCACTTGCTTTAATCCTCCAGATTCCCTTTCCTACGGAGTTACCCCAAATGTCTTATATTTCTCTTGGATCTTTCAGACCTCTTTTGCTTTCTGCGTTTCTTGAGCAGCGTGCTTGTTTCAATATACTCCTACTTCCTATCCTCTTTCCTCCATACTTGTGTGCCATTACGTCCTTTGGGACAGGACCGGAGTACTTTTGTCAAAAAGCATCACAAATATAATTTTTGTCCTTTTTATTTTTACGCGGGGCCACAGCATGTGGCCATTACCCTGAGCTCTGCATTGCCCTTCAGTCCTTTTTCTCTGTGCGGTTGGGCCAGACACGCTAGCATCTCAAGGAATTTGTCTTTTTATTCCCTTTGTCCTTCCTTCCTGCTCCGGGTTCACGGTCCTCTTGTCATCCGTATATGCCGGAGTGTCTGGGATTAGTGTCGTGTTCATCCTGTGAACGCCGCTTTGCAAGGGCGAATCCCCTCTTTGCCTGGTGTGTCTAGGTCCGGAACACCGTTGGGACTCGTGTTTTTATTGCGACTCCCTTTCTGTCTGGGCACACCAGCGTCGTCTTGTCAGGTGGGAGGTGTTGCATATTATCCCCACCAAAAATATCGCCGTACATATGGTCGTTTGTCTCGAACAGGGTAGTCTCTGTCCGCAAGGACAATTCTTATCAACAAGCAGTGCAACACCAAGTTGCCTCTTCTTGTGGATCTTGCCATACGAATTTGGGACTGGGCCATCCAGCACAAGGTCTGGCTCCAGGCTGTAGACCTCCCAGGTCACATCCATGTAACTGGAGATTCACTCAGTCGTAAGTCGGCAGCCAAGTTACAAGTGGGAATTGAACAGCGATGTCTTCCAACATTTTCCATCGATGCAGGCACTCCAGAGGCCTCTTTGAAACTTTGGCAAACGGGAAACTCCCTCTTTATGCGTCCAGGGACGGGCTCGAAGCGTCCCACCTGGGAGACCCACTCGAGATTCCGTGGGACAACATGAAGGCTTACGCTGTCCCTCCATTGCCACTGATTCATCGATCACTCTGCAAGCTCAGGACCGCATCCAACTGCACTCTCCTGTTCATTGCTCCTTGGTGGCTAGCCAGATTCTGGTTTTCGGACCTTCAGCATCTGTCTGTTCTTTCCACGATCAGATTGCCCCTGATACCTGACCTTCTTCAGCAGAGCAGTAACCAGCTGTGGCACCCCTCCACTCAAACGTTCAGCTTAGTGGCCTGGTGCCAGAGTTCAGATCTTTAGCGCAGTTCAATCTGTCTGAAGACATGCCCATTATCCAAGCATCCTGGAAACAGTCTACGAGGGCCCAATATAGGAGGCAAATGGCTTCATTTTTGCCACTGGTGCTTGGCTAAACTGCTCGATCCCAGGCATGCTACGGTCGACACTATCCCTAGTGTCTCGCCTGCTTCTGGCATTCATGGTCTGTCTTGCAGGACTTATTTATCCGCCATTGCCGCCTACTTGTCCCCGGGCAGCTGTTCGTTTTCAATGACTAATCCAGTCATCAAAAGACATTTTGCAGGACGACTTCAGCTCTTCCCAACAGTGCGCACTCCGCATCCCATGTGTGATTGAAATGTGATCCTTACTGCTTTATGCCATAAACCGTTTGATCCCACTACTGACCTTAAGTACCTTTTTTGGAAGGTTGCCTTTCTGATTTCAATAACATCCGCAAGGTGAGTAAGTGAACTCCAAGTGCTTTCTGTGGATCATCTGTTCCTCACTTTCCCCAAGGATAAGTTAGTGCTTTGCACTCATCCTTCTTTCCGAAGGTGGTTACTTACTTTCATTTGACCTATCTCCGTACCAGTCTTCTTCCCAAGCCCGGCAACTGATGCTGAGAGAGTTCTACCCAACTTGCCGTCGAGCGAGCCCTGAAGTTATCACTCAATGGAACGAGTGAACTCGGACGCTCCAACGTTTTGTCACGTTTGGTGACCCTAAAGGGAAACCACCTTCGAAAGCATCCATTGCCCGCTGGATTTCCTCGTGTATTTCAGACTCCAATAAGAACCAAGGCCTTCAACCACCGAAGGGCATCCATGCACATCTAGTCTGTGGCAAAGCAGCTGCTGTTTCCTTCCAAAAATGTTCCTAAAGAGTCCACCACCAGGGCGGCTACGTGGGCCTCCCCATCAGCTTTCTGCAAGCATTACTGCTTAGACGTGAGCTCCAGGGCAGATGCCCAATTTGGCCAGGCTGTCCTCAAAAACTTGTTTTAGTGAAGGGATTTTCCATCCACCCATACTACCTCTGGTTGTGCTTGGGAATCTCCCACAAGTATGGAGGAAAGGGGGGGACGGGACATAGGAGAATAATAGTTACCCACCGTATTGACTATCTTACTCCTAGTCCATAGTCCCTTTTCCACCATACGCCCACCCGCCGTCCCCTCTAAAATGTATCCCCTATTGCTTAAATGGTCTCAGATCTGCCAATATAAAAGGACTGAAGGGCGATGCGTGGGGTGGAGCTCAGGAGGGCGGGTTTATAGCTGCATGCTGTGGCACCATGTAAAAATAAAAGGACAAATTAAATGTTTGATGCTTTTTGAGAAAAGTGCACTGGTCCCGTCCCAAAGGACGGAATGTCGCACAAGTATGAAGGAAAGGGGACTATGGACTAGGAGTAAGAAAGTCACTATGGTGAGTAACTTTGTTATTTCTGTCAAATATTCATCTCTTGTTTTTAAGACTCCCTTCCCCTCGCAGTTTATTAGGCGGTCACATTAAACTCTGGGAGTTCCTCTCCCCCCCCCCCCCCCCCCCGCTCCCAAGCAAGGTGGCGCACAAAGCGCTTTGTAGTTTCAAATCTGGTGAGGCCTCCAACTCGTCTAATACCCACCCCAACAAATACTCTGTCAGCAATGGACTAGGAGCCAGGCCAGTGTATAGTATGAATATATATTTAAGGTTTGATAAAGAAGACTAGCAGCCAATATCAGCCACCAATGCTGTAGCAATACCCAATATCACAATAACTGTTATTAAAACACCTGTAATTTTGCAACATGCAGTCACAACTTGCAACACATTTAATTTCAATGTAATCAATAGAAAACATTTCCAATACAATGGAAAAATAGTTTTGCAACACACATTCAAAGGACAGGCGCTGCTTTGGAATTATGGTTTTGAGGCAAGGGCATCCATGGAAAAGTTGTGTTTTTTTAAGGCTTTCAGCTGAAAGGCACAGTTGGTAAAAGGAAATCAAAGGGAAATCTGTTTTCAACACACATGAAAATGAAAGGCAGGGCTTTGTGATTTGGGTCAGAGAAATGGGAACAAAGGGGAAAGAAATGTCAGTTTGCAACACACATACAGATGAGATGTAAGGCTTTGTAATTCTGATTTTAAATGAATGGGAACTTTCGTTTTTGCACCCTCCACACTGACTTGAAAGGTGGCGTTTTGTGGATTTCTTCGTTTGGAATTCAGGACCCCCCCACCCCTTCTGTACAGAAGTCAAGGGTTTTAGAAAACGGTCAACCAAGTCTTTATGGGCTATACCGGCTCTAAAACACTGAACTTTGTTAGTTTCGAATTCTAACAACACTCATACTGTGATTTTCTATATTGGAATTAATTGATGTACAAATGTGCTAAGGGTCTGTACAGTGTCTCCCCCTTCCCCCACAATTTAATGGAAAGAATTAAGGCAGGCAGTTCCCAAAACAATTCATTTTCAACAGAGGGTGATATGATATGGCATTTGTAACGCGACTATACACAAGTGTTTCAAGGGTGGTTTTCTATGGGGAAATAATTTGAATGAGATTTAATAAATTGTGCGAAGGGCCTACCCATTTCCCCCCCCCCCCTTACCCACTAATGGAAAGGGATAAAGCAGATTGCGCCCCACTCATTTGATGCCTTTGATATATCTACTTGCATGGGTGCTCTCTTCTCTTTGCCAGATTTTTAGGACCCTCTTTTGGTAGGCAGCTCACACCAGGGCTCTCCCACAGCAAGGTCTCTCCAGATGGGCCTCCCAGGTTTCCAGGGAAGGTTTACTCTGATGGTCTTGGTAGCTCTCCTTGCCTCTCTGCTAATTGTTCCTTGCTGATGTCCAGCCACAGGCTATTTCCTGCAATCAAGTGAAAAAGCCCTGTTCTGATGCGAACATGCACGCTGATGATGCTCAAACATTGTCATAATTCCCACAGTCCGGATTGGCTGGCTCGCTCCCTTCCACTCCGCCATGCCTGCTGATAGGACCAGGGAATGAGAGGAGTGTATGATGTAGGCTGAGGGAGGAGATTAGATACAGAATTTCAAAATTACTGAGGTTTTTTTGTTTTTATTTGCATTTAGTTTATAACAAACATTTTGCATTTCTGATTCTTGTATTCCTCCTTCCCAACACCCCCTTTCAATTGGTTTAAAATTCAGTGTTTAAAAACAGGGTTCCCATATACTTCTAGTGTCTTTCGTTTCCCTATTTTACAGAACAGTCTTCATTTCCAGTTCATCCAAACGGGCTTCTATGAAGTTCAGTGGCATGATTTACTTTTTGGTCAGCTGCTGCGTACATGATCTCCCACCATTTCTCGGCTTTCAGCCTTGACTTATTATATAGTGCATTAAGGAGGTGTATGGATCTTCTTTCAGTTCTGGACAGTAAAGGCTGAAGTGCCTTAAATGTTTCAGTGTTTACCGGATAGCCGACATTTGTAGTTTCTTCTTTCTTATAACGCTTTACAGTAGTTCTGTTCTGTAGTAAGTTTAGTGTGAACCTCATCAATAAATTCTGTACTTTATTTGGGAATTTCTTTCTAGTTACGTTTGGCTGACCGACATTACTCTGAGACAATGTGTGGGTGCTGGACACTGCACTTTTTTCTTCTGCATAGCTCCAGTCCACAGCCCATATGTTTCTTTTAAGCAAAAATGGGTCCCTACAGAGTCTCGCTGGTTGTTCCCAGATTTAAAAGAGAGTTTTCACAATCATTTCTCCATTTTTGATAACCCATTCATCTCCTATTTTCTATACAATGATTTTTTGTTCCATTGTATTTTTGCCTGTATGGTGAGTAGGCCTAACTCGTGGCGAAACATAGCCACAGGTACTGATTGAGGGAGTTGTATTTTTTTTCTCCAAAAATACCGCTCTAGTCGCTCTCATACTTCATTTCGTATTCTCATACAGGATTCTGCTCCATAAATGAGTGCTGGCGTCACTTTTGTTTATAGAAGTTCAGGATGGGAACCAAAGAGAATTTTCAATATCTTTTTGTCCATTGCTCTTCCATGCGCACTGAGTTGTCTTATTTTATTCCATTAGTATTCTATCCATGTGCCTTCAGTTTTGTTTGTATTTAGTAGTGCCCCCAGATATTTCAGTTCTTTGACTGGTATTATTTTTACCGAATCGAGCAACCACAAGACTTTGGTTTTGTTTTTCCTCTTATTTTGCCAAACGCCATTTCATCTAATTTTCTCTGCGTTTTATTTTTAGTTGGTTTTTCTTGATCTACTTCTGTAGTATTCAGTTTTCTTTAAAGGCCATTCTTGGTCATCTCCAGCAGTATTAAGTAGTCATTTTAGAGTAGCCATTCTACTTCTGCCATTTAATTTTGGTGGAAAAGTTACTTTATCGTTCAGTTCCTCGTTGATGGCTTGGATGGAAAAATTAAATAGGGTTGCCGCCAACTGGCACCCTTGCTTTAGCCTCTTTGCTGTTCTAATCATTTGGGATACATTTCCTCGTTTGTCTAGTTTAACCTGCATGCTTGCGTTTGAATTCAGCTCTTGAATAATTTTTAATAGGTTATTAGGACAGCCTCTTGCTCTGAGTTTCTTCCTCAGTAATCTATGATCTATACTGTCGAAGGGTTGTCTTAGATCGATACTGGCCATAGATTTTTTTCTTATGTTCTGCGCAATGTTTGAGAAAGCTTTAGTATCAAAAGATTTAGATTGCACCCCACTTCTTTACAAACCTAGCCTGTCGTTTATCAAACGAGTTAGATTCGAGGATCCAGACTTTCAGCCATTTTAAGATCATTGTGGTGAAGATTTTCCCAACCACATCTAATCCGATTGGTCCATAATTAGGTGTTTGTCTGTCCCCTTGTTTGAAAATGGGGATCACTATCACGGTTTTCCACGATTCTGGAATTTTTATTCTTTCGAAAATCCTCAAACAAAATTTCACAGTACACCGCCCATTCTTCAGGGGCTTCTTTCATGGGTGCGTTTTGATACCCCATCAGGACCTGGTGCTCTTGACTGGCCGGCTTTTTTTAATTAATTGCAGAATCCCTCCTTTCTCACTATTCTATTGCAACTTTTTCCTTTAGACTGCTGCTCTGTCTCCTCTAGAGAAACTGACTTCTTCGGTAGCTCGAATAGTTGTCTAAAATGGGCCATCCAGACCTCTTCGTTTATTGGGTTTGCTGAGACTGAGTTTGTAGATTGCCCTTTTCCTTTCCACAATTGCCAGAAGTACATACTGTTTGAGATTGTGAATCATTATCTGTGCCTAATGATGTCTTTATTATCTGGCATCTCTGAATTGCTTATTTCCTGTAATTCCTTAACATTTTCTATTCAATCACTTTTTTGTTGTAGACATGCATGTGTATGAATTCCGTTTTAGTGCGCCTTTATTTACTTGTTTATATGCCGTAAGTGACTGCTTATGCTCGACCTCGCCCGGGTCATGCTATAGCAAAGCCTCTAATTGTTTTACAACATTTTGCATGTCTTGGCGGTAAATTTGCACTCTATTTACCCCTCGCTCTACTTCCATATTGTGCATCCATTTCTGTTGGGTTCTATTTACCACTCCTTTTAGTGCCACTATGAAAGGATCATGGTCACTGTGACAACCTCCCGACCACCATACTTTGCACCTTTGCTAGAATGTTTCCTGTTACAAAACAGTGATTGAGAGTTGCTTGGGTGTTCCCATTGGACCATGTTGTCACTGCAGGGATGTAATCTGAGATGTTACCGTTTAACTGGTGCAAATCTTGGTTGCATTTCTTCTAGCCACTCTCTCCCTCGCTTATTTTTCGAGGTCTTTCTTTCAGGGCCTTTCACATCGGTTCCACTTTCCTTTTATTAGGCAGTTTGCATTTAAATCGCCACAAATCAGAATCCGGATTTTCGGATGTGCTTCCAGATTTTGGTCAATTAGAGAGAACAGTCAGAGGCCCCTTCTTTCCTGTCCGGGTTCCAGTACACATTCATGATCAAGTCCTCTTCTATATTTTCATTTTCTTTTCGAATAGTGATCTGTATATATGGGTTGGGGTTCTTTGATTGCGTTAGCTTGAAATTCGGTTGTCTTTGATCAGTGTCATTAAACCAGAAGAGGGTCCTCTTCGTGTGCCACCCTTCGCCGGGTTTAAGTATGTACAGTATCCTTCCAGTTGAGGGGCTTCTTTCAGCCAAGTTTCTTGGAAACCTATCCACTTCAAGTAACTTTAAGAACAAATCGTTAAATGACTTGATCCCCGTATATACCAACAGCAAATTTTCCAGTGATGTAATTTCTTCTGGCTCTATTCATGTTTTTTTTTTCAATAATCAGTACACATACATATGGGCATTTCTTGTACATATCATGGTTCTCCAATTTAATAAGATCAGGTTATGCTCTTGTGGGGCTGTCTTCATCTGACAGCATGTCACACAGATATATTCTAAACAGAGTCCAAATTGGTTCTGGGTAACATCACATACTGTTCCTCACATTAGTTTACATAAGTGATTTCTCGAAGAAAGTGGTGCATGTGGGCTTTTCCAGTTTTGGAGTATGCACTTCTTAGCTACAGCCCATGTAACATTGAATAACCTTCTAGTCCTCTGTCATTTTCCCTATATCACCGAACAGGTATTTCTGCGGTGTGAGGTCTGCTCGAATCTGTCATTTCCTCGAGTATCTATGCTACCTCCCTCCAGAACTCTAATCAATTGGCAGGCCCAGTAGATATGATACGAATCAGCTATAGAGTTTCCACATTTCTGACATCCTCCAATTACAGTATTTGTGAATTTGGCCATTCTAGCCGGTGTATAGTGTAGTTTGTTCAATACTTTGCACTGTATTAAACGAAGACATCAAACAATATCTTTTCAATTTTTCCTCATCAGTGACCAAACCCATGTTTCCCAGGAGGCTTTAATCCTATTTAATGATTGCGTATGTGTTTGTATTATGTTGTATAGCTTACATACACTGGTCCCCGTTTGTGAATATAAGGATTGAAAACATTTGTGTGGGGTGGTTTCGTCTGGAAATGATGGCCATTTTGCTTTGAATGTGGACTTCTTACAATGGTATTGCAACATTGCGAGCTGACCTCCCTCCACTGTGGTTGCAAAGTCTCCTGGTGTGACAAATTTCCCATTTGGGAACATCTCTCATCTTGATCTCGTACTCGGGGAGGGGGGGGGGCATGTCTTTTGTATGCCTTCATCATATGTAGGCTTAATCCCTGGGAAGTACCATAGCGGGACCTCCGAGTCGTAAGGTGTCTATTTTTAGCCGTCTGCAGATCATAGCCCATGCATTAATCGTGGTGCTTACAGGGTCAAACCTGCATGTATCTTTGTGACGTGTTGTAAATACTATGGAGCGTAGGTCTGTTGGATGTACAGAGTGGCGCTCTACGGTGATATGTGGTGAAGTTTCTGCTGGGTCCTGCCAGCACTTGGTGTTCTGTGCCTGGGCTGCTAAGTAATACAATTTGAAATCCGGTGCAGCTATGCCACCCATCTCCTATGACTCAACTAGTTTCTCCCACTTCATCCTAGTGGCACCTCCATCCCATATGAACGTCGTCACCATTGAACACAGATTATAGAAGAATGGCCTGCTCGGCCAGATCGGGACGTTACCAAACACGTATAAGAGCTTAGGAAGAATCGCCATTTTAAGAACCGCAACCCGGCCAATCAATGAAATGAAGTTTGGCCCATAGCTGAAGCTTGGCCATGATCATGTGTAGGAGTTGATCATAATTATCAATATATAGGGACATCTTTTCCTTGGACACAAGCATCCCCAGCTATCTTATACTAGTAGGTGACCACCAGAGGCCATGAGTGTTGGTTGGGCAATTGGTAGCAGTTGTTAGTGGAAACATTTCGGATTTAGAAGTATTTATCTTATTCCGAGTATTCTGCGAATTCCTGTATGACTTCAAGTAAGGGGCCGAGGTTTTTGTCCGGTTCACGAATGTACGGCAGTGTCATCTGCGTAATAAAGATATGAACTGGGTGATTCCAGCCATTCTGATCTCCGTCTGTTTGTCTAACAGCTGCAGCTACCGTCTCAACGTCAGGGCAAACAAAATGGGTGAGAACGAGCAGTCTGCCTCGTGCCTCTGCCCAGGTCAAAGGTGTTGATCGTATGATTGGTAAGGACCCTTTCCTCTGGGGAAGCATACAGTAGTCCCACATCAAACAGAATCTGGTCCCATCACAAATTTTGGAAGTAACGCAAATAGATATGACTAGGATACAGTCAAAAACCTTTTTGCTATTTAGTGATATAACTGCTGCTTGTGCCTCCGGTTTGATCTGGGCCATGACTCCAAACAATCTGCCTAAAGTCAGCGCGGTGGATCTGGTCGGGATAAAGCCGCAATGTTCCAGATGGACCAGCATGGTCATATTGGGTAGCAGTCTAGTGGCGAGTACTTTAGCATATATTTTCGCATCCGAGTTAATCTAGGATAGAGGCCGGTAGGAGGACTGTTCGTGGGAGGGGCGTCTAGGTTTCACATTGTGCGATGGGAGCATGATCCCATCTAGATAGTCCCTCATTGCCATCTCTGGGCGTGTCATGATTTGCATAAAGATCGGTATACAATTTAGTACATTTTTCGTTAATCTCCTCACCGTTTACGACCTCCCTGTTTCCTGCTATGCTAGTGATCGGTGCATGGTACCGTTCATTCTTCAGAAGATTTGATAGGAGCGTCCTGCCTTATTACCCTCTCTGTATCTACGTGCCCTAATGGGTGATGTCATGTACTGTAGTTCTCTGGCTGCTAACTCATTGAATTTCTGCAGAAGGCCATTGATCTCAGCGAGGGTTCCCTTTTCATTTGTGCCACTGTATTTGTTTTCTAGGTCTTTCAGGTGTTTTTCTGGATCGACATTATGGCCCCCCCTTACCCATACTTTAAAGGTTTCCCAGAGTATTGCATATTTGTCTACAGACCCTTTATTTATCTTAAAGAATTCTTCGATTTCAGTGTGATTCTGACACATTCAGATCTTTAAGGATGTCTGGGGGCATTTTCCATCTTCTGGTGGGAGGCTTGATACTTCGCAGTGTTAACTCCTAAGGTGATTGGGGAGTGATCCGACAGGGTATGGGGGGTGAATGTCGCAGTGATCTACCACATTTGCCAGGTGGGCTGAAATAAACCAGTAGTCGATTCGTGACTGTCATGTACCGAGGAGTAAAATGAATATTGCCTCTCCAGTTGAGTGCAGCGCTCTCTAGGCATCAATGAGGGATGGTTGCATCAAAGCCTGATGTAGTACGCTAGCTGCCCTGGTGAGACTCCTTTGTTTAACAGAGGATTGATCCAGAGATACATTGAGTATAGTGTTAAAGTTCCCTCCCCACAGTATACATGCACTTTCCACTAGGCCAATTTCGTTGATTACACTTACATAAAAATCAAGGTCTTCCATATTAAGCCCGTAGGTGTTAACGAGGACCATCTCCTCTCACACCACTTTTCTCCATACAATTACGTATCTGCCTTGAGTATCAATTTTGCTTTTCTCGAACTTAGAACTCAGCGAGGGGTGTATCAATGGAAGCACTCTGTTTTGTGATGAGTATTCAGTGTAGTATCGTTTCCCCATTGCCGTAGGATGCCAGTATTCCCTTTCTGCATTGCATGTGTCTACTGCAACATAACAATATGAGGGTGGTGCCTGGTAATGCATGCTCCCACTTTCCTATACTTCGATCGGTTATTGAGTCCACGGATATTCCAAGTAATGAGTTTGAGCTTCAGCCCTGTGACCGATAGTGAGATGTGCCATTCATGTGTAGTGAAACAAACTGGGATTAATGCCATTTTATCCAGTCTTGTGTAGCGACGTGAGCAACAATTTTATGTATCTTAACTTCAGCACCCGATGCAGAAATTGGCATCTCTAAGGTGCTTGTTCCCTCTCCAAAAACATTATCAACTTGCCCTACCCCCACCCCACCATCAACCCCAACCTGATGAGACCCTTTCATTAACCTTTGGAACTTCCCGGGGGTGCGTATGTTGTGGCCACAGCCCTTGTAGCCAAACGCAGATAATCAAAACCTAGGTCGGTGCCACCCAGACACCTCTATTTTCCGTAGTACACTTGTTAAAGGATATTGCAGTGCTGTTATTCAGTCGTTGGGGCCTCTTATGTCTGCAATTGGATCCTGGAGATCATTTTGGTCGGGGTCACCCCTCTGCGGTGGAAGTGGAATGGAGGCTTGTATGTAGGTCATGGCCGCTGATGGGTGCTCGAAAAATTGTGCACGGCCACCGTGCTGTAGCAGTAGTTTTGCTGGGAATAATAAAGCATACGGGACCTTTCTCAGTCTGAGTTGTCTCTCGACCGGGTCATACGATCTCCTTTGCATCTGAACTCCTGTGGCGAAGTCGGGGTATGTGTGAATACGGTCACTGCCATGTCGAAGTGCTCCCATTTCCCTTGCCGAACGGAGAGCTGCATCTGTCCCTGTAATTTAACAGTTTTGTAATAATGGTGCGGGGAGGGGCCCCTGGATTAGGCACCGGGGCCTGTGTGCCCTTTCTACCAAGAAATGTTCCAAAAAGGAGGTCTCGCCAAACAGGGCTTTCAGCAGCGATTCAATATGGGGGGGGGGTCCATGGGGCCCTTACAGAACAATTCGAAAGTCACACTATTTGGATTTTGCGGTGGGATCTGGATCCCAAATCACATTTGCCACGTATCTTGGACATCTCCCCTTTCAGGAGAGTTAGGTTGCGAGTATTCTGGCCAATGGAGTCTTCGTTGGTCCCGACTCTATTCTGCGCCTCTGTGATTCTTGCGCTTTCTTTGTCTATTCAAGCCAATGGTGGCGACCATATCGTCCAGTTTGACATTTACTGCAAGAAAACCATTTTGTACTGTAGTGAGAAGCTGGTCAAATTTGGTGTTTTCAGGTGAGTTTGTGGAGGCCTCGATCACTGGAGTCAGCGCACTTGCCGGGGCCTGGGAACTTGTGTAGGAATCCATCAGGCCTGTTTTCTTCTTCTTATTGGCGTTCGTCCCCCTTGGCATAGCCCAGAGATACGTTCTAGGCAACTGACGGCTACCTGTGTGGTCAGTTCAATCCGACCGATAGCTCAGGCATCCTCACCATTGCCAAGACTATGCAGGCACACAGTGTGGGTTTAGGGGTGTTAAATGGAGTCAGTCCCCCGGTGCATTTCATATACTTTTCAGTATACGTGGTCTCTGTATTCGTGATATCTGGACTTGCGCCTGATGAGGTTAGTTGCTTCATTCCAACAGTATATCGGGTCTCTTGCTCAGGGGTGAACAGAATATGCAGTACAGTTATAGTTTGCCAACGGATGTAATTTACAGGTTATTTGTGGCGTATGGAGCGCATTTATCTGATAGAATGGACCGTACTCTCCAGCGTAATGTTGCACTTCTATCTGCACACCAGGAAGCAACCCCACCCGACCCGGGCGTAGGTTACCGGGCTGATGAGCATCTGACTTCACACCTATAGCGGGCCCAGTTTATGAAATTAAGTAGTCTTGCCACAGTGCCTCACATACCTGCGTAGCATGCACCGTAGGAGACGGGATCAATCTTATCAGAGTGCATGCGGAGTGGTTCCAAATGGGCTGCGAGGATCTGTATGGCAGTCTGCTTTGCTGGAGGAGTGGCACGCCTGACCTGTGTTCCCCAAGTCCTGGGCTTGTGTGTAGCAGATTTAACAATAGCTTTGTTTTAGCCCATCCTCAATCTCAACTTTAGGGCTTATATAGAATTATCGGAGTAATGTAAGGTCCTTTGCAGGCATAACGTGTGGGCAGTTCATAACCCTAGGAGCCCATTTATCACTCTGAGTGGACTGTAGTCTCCCACGTAGCCCTGTATACTTGCGCAGTGAAAAGCGGTGGCTACTACCACTTATGCAGCCGTCCAGCACACGCACAAGCATCATACAGTTCCCAGTGTTTGTAGCAGTTCGGGTTAGCAGGAGTATATTGTTGTAGAATTTGAGTAACCCATTTTTACCGCAGTGTGATCAGCCGTTGGCCGAATGCAGGGCCGGGGGGGCGAGCCCGGGCCGTCCTGGTGGGGGACCACGGGACCGGGTCCTGTACTGGGCTTAAGTTTTCCGCTGGGATGCATTGTTGCAGGCCGCCCAGCACCCCAGCCGTCCTCCGGGGTAGTAGGCCGCTGATCCTAACTGGCGGGCGCATGCCACCTATTCACAGCAGTGTTATCGCTCCTGACAGGGATGGGTTCGAGTGAGATGACAGTTGTTGCGGGGAGTGAGCGGGCCAGCGGGGGGGGGCGCACTTATCTGTTTTTAGATTAGATGTTGTAGTCTCTGCGAATGGTGTCAGCGCTCCCCAATGTGTGGCATGCCCTCGGTCCACAGCTCCCGATCTGCAGTGGATTGTGTTCCAGGGATCGATGCGGTCTCCCTCCAGGTCCCCTGAGGTGATCAGGGCACCTCCCCAATCCAGGACACGTGTGATGGTGCCAGTAGGTATCCGTAAAACGGTCTGCTTGTTGAGTATGTCGAAGCTGCAGTGCAGATCGGGCGGGAGGCTGGCTCCGCCCACACCGCGGCCCTGATGAGTTGCTGGGGCCGCGGTCTCCAGTAGTAATCACCCAGGTCTTGCTCTCAGATCGCTGCTGCACCTTGTTGGCTCGTTCCCACGGTCAGGCAGCTCCGATTTTTAACTGAGCTTTCACCAGTAGGTCCTCTAGGGTTTAGGCAGCATATTCCGTTTGAATAGGTGGCTTGGGTGGCTCCGAAAGAGGAATTTGCCAAAGGATTTTCACTGGAGAGGAGCTCTGCAATCAGGCGGCCCCCTCTATTCATGCAGCTGCCAACCAATTCTAAGATGTAAGATCATTATTTCAATTTTTCGCTGTTAATGGGTCCAGTAGACGCCTGTTCATTGTCACTTTACATTCAATTGTTTTTTAGCCTTTGCAACGTGCTTTTTTTCATTCAAGCAATGCGCTTTTTCAACAATCTTTTTTTTTTCTTGGGAATCAATCGCAGCATCGGCCTCTGCTGGTAGTTTTATTTTGGATAGTTCCCATTTTCAACATAGGCACTGATCATCTTAAATCATTTTTACACATCACCTTTGGCGGGGTATCCATTTTTTTTGTCTACATTTTTCGGCCTTTCGGGATCTTCGACATCAAAACCTCGTGAGCAGAGATCATTTCTAGCATCCATGATTGTCTATCAAAATTGGGGAGCTCATAAACAGTGTCACTTTGTAATTTGTTCTTTCACCCGGGCAACTTAGTGTGTATGTCCTGAATTAATCACACACAGCCGGGGAGCATGGTGTAATAGTATCATCAAGTTTGAATGATTCAGTATCGGCCCATCATTGGACCTTGCTAATCTTTCTATGTTTGGGCCAGCTCCTTTTTCAGCCTTTGCACTTTCTCTATAATTAGTGTTCCCCATAGGTTTTTGTCTAATCGTCAGCTGTTGATCAAATGAGGAATTTCTTTTATGTTGAAGTAGGATCTTTGCAGATTTTTCTACTAAGGTAGACATCAAGGTTTCTGGTGACATAGGATCGGCCGCTTCACAGGACTCCAGTTTACTTTTAATTCGCTTCTCACTAAATGTAAGAAAATTAGGTGGGCTCATTTGTCTTGTATATTCCATGACGATTCACTGCCACAGATTTTCTCCGAGCTGATTTTTACAAGGTGTACCGGTTTACTGGGTGAGCAATGTACTTTAGCTTCATAAGTGGATAGGTCTAATAATTCAATCAGACTTTCATCAATTTCATCCTTTTTTTTATTTTCCCGGTGTACAATCCTTTGCTTGGTTATGGCCATTGTTTTTCCAATCTGGGGTGGAGCTTTGCTCTTATTGCTTTCCTCTGGTTTCTTACTTCCATTTTTTTCCACACAATTTGGGGTCCACAAGAATCTACGAGATCTGCAAGTTTTGTTTTTAACCAGTTTTTTGAGATTTGTTGATTTCTGAGTTAGAATTTTGGACCTGTTCACTCTCCCCCTTTCTGCCGATAGTACACATTGTTTAAATATAGAAAGGATTTGTGATCTTTTCATTAGCAATTGGTATTCCCTTTGTGGCTGGATGCTGGGAAGGCTCCTATGTTGCTTCATTTGCAACTGCGCTATGAATGGTGGCTTTTTTTGTTATATTTATTTAAGTTATTGACTTAGCTGGGGTAATTTTCATTTTTTTATGTTAGGGAGAATTCTCATTTTATGGCTAATTTCCCTCACCTAGTGAGTCCCCCAGCAGCTTTGCTGGATTTCTGGAGTTTTTTTCCACTTGGTAAAAGTGTTAGCTTTTCCCCCACTCTTACCCAAGTTTTGCCATTTGTATTTCATCTGTTTTTGTGATTGTGGACTCTGAGGTACACCACTTCAGTAGCCCCCTTCTTTTGTGTGTTACACAGCACCTTCAGTGCAATGACACAGGGTTGTCTTTTTAGACTTTCCACTGACTCCATTTTCTGAGGCTGACTACTGTCCCCCAGAGAAGGGTAAAGTTGCCATTAACTTTACGTAGTAATTTAACCACAGATCCAATACACCCCATCTTAGGTGGAGTACTGGAAAGGGTTACTGTGTATCCCTTTTTATCTGTACCTCCTAGAGCCTTGTTTTGCTCTTAACATTTAGGCTTGGCTGGTGGTAGTGGTATCTACCCTCACTTTTCTACCGCGATTATACTATATAAACGTGTTATTGTTTTAGGCTATTAGCCTCGAGCATAAACCCGCTTGACCAAATGTTCTTTCTTTTGGCTCCGGTCGGGTTTATTCGCCATTTATTTTTCTTAAAGTCCTTCTTGTGTTTTACTTTGCGCGGCAAACCAGGTTTGCCTTCTTTGTTCACTCTTTTTGGCGGGCTTCTGTGAAGGAGCCCTCTTTTGGGTGCCTGGGTGTCTAGTTGGGCTGAATGTGAGGGAGGGGTGTAGTCACCCCCTGCACAGGGTATCCTAGGAAACCCAAGTCGCACTTTGCCATGATTGGCTGAGGTGGTTGTCCGGGCTGGACAACCCCCCCCCCCCCCTGCTGTTTAATTGACAGCCAGGCTGTATGAATGGGGGATTTTTGCATAAAATGCTGGTCTCCTGGGCTAGAAGTGGTTCCAGTGGCGACTGACAAGGAACCGAAGAGAAGCGGAGAAGTCTGCTGCTGCAACTACCCCGTCCCGGTGAAGCCCTGCTGCAGTCCTGAACTATCTACCCTTCAAAGACCAGAGAAGATCCAGTCCGGAGCCTTCTTCCCTTGAGCTTGGTGGGGATAACCAGCTCATCTTCCACAGCCAAGGGATCCTCTTCGTGGGCGAAATCGCTGCACACTGCTGTAGTGGTCCGGATAGCCATCTGAAGAGCCTCTCCTGTTTCAAAGGAGCACACCTTGTATTCACCGTCGCTGCTGCTGGCTTCATCCAGACGTCTTCCTTCTTGCCGAAGCTCCAGGAACCGTGGGTCTGCAGGAAACCAACAGGAACTGCTGTGGCACCAGCTTCTTCACTGAATAAGGTACTGTGTTCTGCTTGAGGAACTAGGGTGAAACTCTTTTCTCCGCTTCTAAGGCTTGCCCTTGGTTTTTCTCCTCCTTAAAACTTTTGCTTCCTCTAAAGACAATATGTGTGATCCTCGACAACAGGAACCCGGTTCCACTTGACACTGGCTCCGGCCTATTGACTTTTGAATTACTGTCAGCAAGTGTTCTGATTCTGTCTGCCTTGAAAAAAGTATTGCAGTATTAGCATATGCCACCCTTAGATGGAATTTCAGAAATGTGATCGTTAGCATATGTGATTCTCCAGCATGGGTCTGCCATGGATTCACATGCTCATGAATATTCCCCGTCGTCAGGCTGGGAATCCTCGGTAAAGAAAAAAAATCAGTATCAGTTTAGTTTCTGATCTGTCTTTTTTAGTAGTAACCAATCACTGATATCTGGGTCATACTGCCCCCAGCCAATGACGGCCCTCTCCCTAAACCCCGCCTCTTGCAGCCATCCTCATATTTTTACCGCACGCTCAAGTGTTTAGCTCGAGTTTTTTTGCTGCGTTTTCATGCTTTCTCATTTTTTTCGTTTTAATTGAGCCTCAAGCTCCACCGTTTCTACTTCCGACAACGGGGACCTGTTTTGGAATTCTTCTACGCCCCTCAAGGGTGAAGTTTTCGTCGAGTTTACACTTCTTGGAGGATTCCGGAAGATCTGCGGCCTACCTCAAAGGACATGGCCCAGGACAAGGGAAGCTCGACGCCCGGATCCAAGCTGTTCAGGTGCTGCCCTGGATGCGGATTACAGAACGTTTTCAAGGTGGACGAGCATTCGCAATGTGTCTACTGCCTTCATGAGGACAACTGCACGTGGAGAAAGACTGTGCGTTCTGCAAGAACCTTTCGGAACGGACCAAACAAGATAGTCGTTGCCGCCTGGCTGGAGAAGGGCACAGCAGGTGAGAAGGCCAAGATGAACTCTGAGCGGTTTTCTGTTGGGCCCCGGCGACAGGGAACCCGGGTAAGCCGCTGGAGCGGACCCGGTCGATCTCGAAGGGGGAGCGAGGCGCTGATCCTCCCCCCCACCCCCCCCAAGGCGAAGGCCCAGGACGCACCTAAGGTGGTGAGGGCTTTGATCCACCCGGCAAAGGCCTCTACCGAAGTGGTCGCTGCGACCCTGGCGAAGCCGCCTGAGACTACACCAGTGGAAACGCCCGCTGGGCCCAGAGTATCCCTGCCACCGTGCAGGGAATCCGCTTTCCAGTCCATCGTTCAGACCCCCGCGGAAAAAGAGGGGGGTGGGGGGGGGGGGGGGGCGGTGGCCATTAAAGACTCAGAATCAGCCTCTGAGGAGGATCTGGTGGAAACCGAGAAGGGCCTCAAAGAGAGGTTCATAGGCCTCAAAGAGAGGTTCACAGGCCTCAAAGAGAGGTTCATAGGCCTCAACGAGAGGTTCGATCCCAGGGGGCAGTCCCTGCTGACGTGATCGAAGGTAGCGACGATGACGAACAGGGCCCAGTGGAGCGGCCATCCCGTCCGTCGCAGCCATTACCCGAGCCCCAGGATAGCTCGGCTGCCATTTTGTTGGCAATACAATCCTTCTGTACAGAGAAGGACGAGATTACCATGGACCCCGACGGAGGATCCAGAACCAGGCCTGTCGGGAAGCCCTCCGAACAAGCAGAGGAGAGTCCACCCCGCTCTGCCCTTCGTGCCTGCGAGACCGTTGGACCCCTCATCCCCCTCGCCGGACCCTAGAGGATACGGCGACGGATACAGCGACGGGGATGGACGATAATGGCGGTGATGACACAGCGGACATCCCGTCATCACCCCACCCCAAAACCCCCCCCCTGTCACCAACCCCCTCCGCGGGCATCTCCAGCCGACGAAATTGTCTTTCCACGCCATGATAACCAGGGCATCCAAGCTCTTCCAGCTCTGCCCTGAAGAACAGGAAAAGGAGGGGTTTCTGTACCAACGACCAAGGGCAAGAAGTTGGACTCCATGGGACGAGTCATCTCGTCAGCAGCGACTGCTTTAGCAATCGTGGCCCGCTACGACAGGGAGCTCTGGTTCAAGATGGCTCTCCTGCTAGACTTCCTACCTGATGACAAGAGGGCGGAGGCCCTAGAAATTCTGCAGGAAGGCAAGGTGGCATCGGATCACGCCATAACTGTGGCAACGGACATTGCCGATACCGGATTTCGCCAACTGGGCAACAGAGTTTGCCTCAGACGACGAGGATGGCTCAAGGCGACAGACTTTCGCCAGGACGTCCAGACCAGAGTGTTGGACATGCCGTTCAACGGCAACAACCTTTTTGGTAAGGCGGTGGACGAGTGTCTACAGGCCATCAAGACCGACTCGGAGACGGCCCGGGCCCTTCGGGTGCTTCAACAGCGACAGCCCTTTCGGAGCTCCGGAGGCAGACGGGGTGCCTCCAAAGGATCCAGCGGTGGCTCCTCCACTTACCGCCAGGCGGCCCGCTCCTCTTCCCAGGAGGCCTACAGAGGTCGCGGCAAGCAAGGGGATCCCGCCGTCACCAAGGAGGCCAAGGCGGCAAGGCCACCTCCAAGCAAGACTGTCGGGCCCCCACCAAAGCACCCTGGTGGGAGGCCGGCTGACTAAGTTCGTCAGCGTGTGGGAGTCCATCTCCACTGATCGTTGGGTGTTGGACACCCTGGCCAACGGGCACTCGCTGGAATTCCAAAAGAGGTTCCCTCGCCTTCCTCCCGTGGCCAGGAAGGAGAATCGCGTCCCTCAACTGCTGTGGATGTAAAGTCGATGCTCAAGAAAGGTGCCATCGAGCTCGTCCCCAGGAGGCTCTGGGTCTCCGGAGTGTACTCAAGGTACTTCCTCGTCAGAAAGAAGACAGGCGGCTGGCGCCCCATCCTGGACCTTCGTCGGTTAAACAAATACATCAAGGCGCAGAAATTCAGGATGGTCACCCTCCAGCACGTGCTGGGACAGCTGGAGGAAGGAGACTTCCTATCGTCGTCGGACCTGGACGTTGCTTACTTCCACATCCCCATTCTAAAAAGGCACAGGAAGTTCCTCAGGTTCGTGGTTCAGGGACACGACTACCAATTCAGATCCCTACCATTCGGATTAAAGTCGGCACCCAGGGTTTTCACCAAGTGCCTGGCACCAGTGGTGGCGCGGCTGTAGGGATCTACGTCTACCCCTACCTGGACGACTGGCTAATCCGGGCAAGGACAAGGGAACTCGTCGTCGAACATACAGCGAGGACCGTCCGGTTACTCACGGAGCTGGGGTTCGCCATCAACTACCCCAAATCCCACCTGGTTCTTCGCAAGTAGCACGGTTTCTGGGAGCGAAGCTCGATACAGTGGGGCAATTGGGCTCCCCTTCAGAGGACCAAGACCATCCTGGGCAAGGTGCGGCGCCTGTTAGCCACGGACGTGGCCAGGGTGAGGTTCATCAAGTCCCTTCTCGGGATGATGTCCTCATGCATCTACCTTGTACCCCTTTGCAGACTTCAGATGCGTCCACTACAGGAGTTCCTCGACGCCCGCTGGTTTCAGGCGACGGGCTGCTTCGAGGACAGGATCCCTCTCGACGAGGAGTTCCGTCGGGCGATCCTATGGTGGGGCACCCGGGCTCACCTCACTACAGGCACGGACTTTCAAACCCCGGCGTTTCAGGAAACGGTGACTACGGACGCCTCTCTGGAGGGTTGGGGGGCCCACACCAGAGATCTCCACGCAAGAGGCCTTTGGCACAAAGTGGTGAGGATCTTCGCTGACAACACCACCACGATGTTCTACATACGGAAGCAGGGGGGCACCAGATCCCCCAGCCCTCTCCAAGGAGGCCCAGGATCTGTGGCACTGGGCTGTCGCCCAGGGGATGTTTCTGGTTCCCTTCCACTTGGCAGGAATAAAAAACACCATTGCCGACTCACTCAGCAGGGAGCTGCGCTCGTGCCACGAATGGGAACTGCGACAGGATCAAGTCGATCAGCTCTTCCAACGATGGGGCAAACCCCAGATCGACATGTTCACGACGGCGACAAACTCCAAGTGCCAGAGGTTCGCCAGCAGGTTCCCACACCCGAGGAGCATGGGCGATGCTTTCTCGTTCCCCTGGGACGGCCTGTTTCTATACGCGTTCCCGCCATTGCTGCTCCGCCTCATCGACCAGCTCAAGAGGTCCAGGTGCAGGGTGATCCTCGTCGCACCGGCGTGGCCGAGGCAGATCTGGTTCCCAGACCTTCTGGACTTATCAACGTCCCCACCAGTCAAGCTGCCGGCAGACCCGGATCTTCTCTCCAGAGAAGGAGGCGCCATTCTTCATCACGACCCACATTCGCTAAACTTGCAAGCCTGGCTCCTGCGGCACTAGAGTTTGGAGGGTACGATATACCGGCTGATTGCAGAGAGGTCAGGGCCAGGGCGTCCTCAACTCTCAAGTGTTACGGTCATAGATGGAAGAGGTTCTCTGTCTGGTGCCGTGCACAGAAGATTAACCCTCTGCGTATTACGACCCCTCAAGTACTGCCGTACCTACTGTCGCTGGCCAAAGCTGGACTGGCTCACGCCTCAATCAAAATACATCTGGCTGCCATCTCCCGATATACCAGGACTATGGGACGGGCGTCCTTGTGGTCTCATCGCCTGGTGAAGGAATTCATGAAGGGACTATTACTATCATTCCCGCCGTTGAAGGCTCCTGCCCCAGCGTGGGAGCTTAATGTGGCGCTGACCAGGCTCATGGGGGGCCCCATTCGAGCCTATGCATTCGGCGCCTTTGAAGTTCCTGTCATGGAAGACAGCGTTCCTCGTGGCCATCACCTCCGCACGACGAGTGGGAGAGATCCAGGACCTCTCCTGTAAACCTCCATACCTGACATTCCACGAGACGAGGGTAGTGCTGAGGACGTACCCCTCCTTCATGCCCAAGGTGCCGTCTGACTTCCATCTCAGCAAGCCCTTGGTGTTACCTGTTTTCTTCCCATCGCCTTTGTCGCCGGCTGAGAGGACTTTGCACTCACTGGATGTGGCTAGAGTGCTGAAGTTCTATGTGGACCGCACAAAGAGTCTTTGGAAGACATCACAGCTGTTTGTGTACTTTGGACCTGTGAACCAAGGGAAGGCCCTCTTGAAGGCTTCAATTTCCAGATGGCTCTCCGGCTGCATTATGCACTGTCATCGGTTGGCAAACCGACCCTTGCCCGGCCGTCCGAGAGCCCATTCAACCAGAGCGATCGCTGCTACCACGCCGTTCCTGTCTGGTGTGCCCCTGCTGGACATCTGCAGGGCTGCTACGTGGAGGTCGACGCACCTTCACGAGATTCTACTGCGTCGATCGGGACTCCAGGGTCAGCCAAGCAGTGCTGCGCAACCTGTTCGCCTAAGGTGAGCCTGGTGAGGAGGTAAGAATTGCTTAATGTTGAGTTTGGATGTAATGCTTAATGTTGAGCCTTTGCCACCTCCCGTGGTTCTGCATGTGTATACTGCTATGTATTCTTTATTCATGAGCCTGTGAATCCATGCCAGACCCCATGCTGGAGAAAGAACAAGTTACTTACCTGTAACTGTTGTTCTCCAGCATGGGCCTGGCATGGATTCACATGCGAACCCTCCCACCTACCCCTCTGCGGCTCTTCACTTGGTCATACTGCCATTTGGCTTGCTACCAAATCTGAGGATGGCTGCCAGAGGTGGGGTTTAGGGAGAGGGCAGTTATTGGCTGGGGGCAGTATAACCCAGAGATCAGTGATTAGTTACTACTAAGAAAGACAGATCAGAAACGAAACTGATACTGATTTTTCATTACCGAGGATTCCCAGCCTGACGGGGAATATTCATGAGCATGTGAATCCATGCCAGACCCATGCTGGAGAACAAAAGTTACAGGTAAGTAACTTGTTCCTTCTTAGCATGCACCACACTTAGAATTCCGACTTAGCTTGCGTCGCATCTAGATAGAAATTAGATTCTTAGCATGCACCACACTTAGAATTCTGAACCTAGCTTGCGTCGCATCTTCAAAGAAATGTGACTGTTAGCATGTGCCACACCTAGATGGAATCCCACAATAGCAAGGACAACAAAGCCAGCTAACCAACCAACCAACAATTCCATCCCTCTGCATACACCTCTCAAACTATAACCAAACACAACCACAAGCCTAAAACGCAGCAATCCGCACAAACTTCACAACAATGCAACAACAAAACAAACCACACATAGACTTGCACAACAGCACACGATGACTACGGACCATAAAACGCCCCAAGCCCAGCCAACGGACCCACCGGGCTGAGGTTGCCAACAGCACAGCACTGCTCTCTTGCAGTTTTCCAGCTTATTCCCACTAACCCACCCCCCTCTCCTCCCCTTTTACAGACCCGCCAGGGGACCACTTTGGTGGAGATGGTGCACGGTACAAACATGTCCTTTAACATTAACATATGATTTTTGCTCCCAACTCTCTGGTTAGCCCAGGTGCTAAGTGTGTTTTTGCCCCGGTAACATTTCTTGCTGCGGATGTGCATTTCTTTAATACGACCGAGCTGTTAAAAAGTGATCGCATCAGTATCCCCGGTAACGTCTTTTGTTCACAACACCGGTCCGCCAAAACAGAAGGTACTTACCTTGAGTTATTCTATGCCAGAGAATTGGTTGGTTGTAGTGTATTTTACGTGTGATTTTGAATTTATAGAAATGTGTTTTACAGATGGTTTAAAAATAACTGTACTTATATTTTTTTACCTGTAACCTTGAGTCAGTGTCTGCTAGAGTCACAGTAATTGTGGTCCCTTTGTGTAATCTCTGCTACTGCTCATATACTCTTGAGATAAGCCTGGCTGCTCCGCTACTGCTACCACTTTAACATAGTAGAACAGGCTTGTACCAAAGGTGAACTTGTATTACCACTTGTAGTCTTAATTGTGTGTAGTGGTCCCTAAGGGCACTGCACAGGATTCTGCCTAACATTTTACTAGACTCCTCTCCAACTGTCAGCTTTGGGTCTGTCTGACTCAACAAGGCTGCATCTTTCTTAAGCTTTTTGCCACTCTCCGCCTGATTTTCCAGTAAATTAGTTATATCAACAGCCTTCTCTGGTAGATTTGTTGAAATTGTTTACCTTTGGAGTGGAGTTGGCCAAGCCTACAATTTCTCTAACTCCATCCAAAAAGATGCTTTTGTCTGATATTGCATCTTGTAGGGCTTCGATTTGATTTCAGAATGACCCCTCCAGGTCTTTTTTTTTTTTTGTTGTTCCCCTCATCGCTTTGATAAAACTTTCTACCAAGACCAGTTTTGAATTCATCAATGCCATGAGAGTGGAGAGGTCTTTAGAATTGACACTTAGTGCCTCATATAACTTTAGATAGGGTGCTCGTGTTATAGTTACCGCTGAGATTAATGATGAATGTAGTATTTTTTTAGTCATCCTGCTTTGTCGCTGAGGTGTCTGACCTGCAACCGGGAGGTTTTAGTCCACCCAGAGCAGTCAGTTCCTTCTGTTATGGGTCAATTCAGCTCCACCTGAGCTCTCTAGATCCGGCGAGTCTGAGTCGCTTCTAGAGTCGATTCTTGAAGCTCTCCTCCTCTGGGTTCTTTTGTTCAGTTTGTGTAGGAGGGACATCTCTTTCACATCCTTCTTTGCCAATGGTCTCAGAGTCTGAATTGTACCACGTAATCCAATGGCTGATGGGGTCTATTTCCAGTCTTAACACCATGTCAGGAATTGTGTGTTCAACATTTCCATCCGTGGTGCATGGCAACTTGCTTTTCTCAGGTGGGTGACTTGCTTTTGAGAATGAACTCGCGTCGTTTGTTGTCTGCCATTGTAACATACTTTTCTTGTTAATTTCAATTTTTTTTATAATGCAGATTAGTCTGGTTCAGTACCATCAAAGTGTGGCATTAACATTTTGATTGGTGGAATTTGTATTTCATTTCCACTTACTGTCAGTACAGGTTCCATGTCAACAGTTGAAAGTGATCCTTCGGGGACAGTGATATCGACTCTGAATGAGGGATACGGTTTGATGTCCCTTTTTGGTTTTGGTACTTCATGCAACATTAACGATGGTTTTCTCAGCCTCAGTCTCTGTACAATGTTTCCTTCAGGCCCTGATCCTTCTGGTTGCCCATCGTGACACCTAGTTCTAATATCAGTTGGTTTGGGGAGTGAAGTTGCACTGATTACGAGGTGATCCTCTGCTTCCGTTGAAGCATTCGGAACAAATGTTTCACTCTCTTCCGGTCAGTGTGCTGTATTACTCAACAAGTCTTTGTCTGTAAATGTCTGCCTCTGAAATGTCGTTCTTTCAAATTTAGTATGGGGTTTGAAACCAGCAATGCTCTTTCACTCTCAATTTCTGTTGCATTTATTTTCCGAATGTTTACAGACCTTTGACTTAAAATGCCATTTTAGGCTACCCATATCTGGGTACGAGTAGCTTCTTTTCTTCATCAGCCTCTCATTATGAATCTCTCTCGCCCGATCTTTTCCTTTCGATTTGTTACAATGTGAGACTTTCACTTGCAATCCAGAGTGGTGACCTGTAACAGGCTCTCGGCCTGTGTGCTTAATTTCTACTTCTGAACAGCGCTCCGCTTCGATCGTTCTGTCATCACAAACTGACTGACGTTCCATTTCACTATGGATCTCTCACATTTGAGCAGTCTCCGACGTTCACCGCAGGCTCTGCTGGAAGGATTGTAGAGCCGGGCAAATCCAAGACCGTAAATTCTGTTTGGAAAATTTCTGGCTCGGCGTTCAACATTTACAGTTCTAGAGTGTCAGGAGTGCTAGCAGACAAAACATTCTGCACACTCCACAGGGAGTTCTACATTTTGTGTTCTGAAAATCTATGAACATAGCAACCATCTTAATTTTTCAGATTAACCACCTGAATATCTATATCCTCTAAATTTGATTGTGCGTCAGACCATACTCCTTTTATTTCAGCATGCCCTCCCTGGGTGAAGATACTGTTTTTCACGGTTTGCTGCTGCGCCAAAATAGTAAAAAATGGCACCATTTACAATTCAAACGTTACTTTCTTAAGCTATCACTTTGCCAACTTTCCCATTTTCAGATGTATGAAAATGGCAGAATCATAATTTTCCCTATAACTGAGTTTGTGTACATTACACACTTTGTATTTACAGGGTCTCAATGAGCTTTTTATTCTGCTTAATATAAGCCCGCATTGAGCTTGGTGGGGCACCGCTGCACTTAAACCATTTCTTAAGTTTCCATTTCCCATGTCCACTTACAGGACATTAGAGACTGTGGGATTCTGCCCTCTTTGGCTTCAAAGGTCTTGGTGCCGAGCTAATGCACTTTTTATGGGAAGGCCTCACCTTAAGGTCACTTCTGCAGGACACAGCAACTCCCATAATTTCTTAGTATATCTTGGCATTTAAATTGTCAGCCCGACCCCATTTCCTTGGTGGGCCCAGCCCCAAAGGTCTTGAGTACAGATTTATTTTCAAAGGGTCTTTGTTCAGAGCTAATGCACCATTAAAGGGGAATCTGACCTCAAAGGTTTTTTCGGTTGGTTGGGTTATACCACAATTCAGATCTTTCTCTGTATATTTAAGCATTTACTTGAAACTAGCCCTGCATTCCAAAGGGCTTCCAGGTCAGGATCCAGATACACTATTCAGCTCACAGCTCAGTGGGGGATTTCAGCTCAGAGAGAAAACACGTTGCCGTTTACCATTATGAAAGGCTAGCATATTACATTTACCCGCTGTGTACATGTAACTTTTCGCCTGTTCACAATATAATCTTTACTTTATACAATATTAGAACAGAGGTCAATGAAACGATCTCCTGCATACAAAATAGGCCATAGTTGGCACAGGGAATCGGTGTCCATTTCTGAAAAATGAAATTCCTTTCTCTTAATGTCATTTTGATGTGCTGCAATCAAATGTCTTCTGGATAAAAGCTGTCTGTCCAACTTTAGGCCTGCTCCCTCCTTTTTTAGCTTACAAATGCCCAACTATTTTCATCCCATGTGTACTGCTGCAGTTTTTAAATATGTCCATGGGTAATGTATTTAACCCCTTAAGTGCCAAGGACGAGATAGCTCGTCCTTTTTGGCACCTTGTTTTGAGCGATAGCTGCAAAGCAGGGATCGCTCAAAACTGTAATCCAATCCCTGGGCTATGTGAGGGGGAGGTCCCCCCTCACTGCCCGGGGGCTGGATTACCTTAAGTTTCACGTCAGCCTGCTTTACACACGCCGACGTGAAACGAAGTAATTTTCACTGCGGCAGCCATTTCGGGCTGCTGCAGTGAGTCTCCACCTTTCTCCCCCTCGATCTCCGTCTGTATTTCAAGCCAGAGATTGATGGAGGTGTCGTTGGAAAGGGGAGATTCTCCCCTTTCCAACGACACCTTTTGTGAAGGCATTGCTGGGCGCAGAACGCTCGACCCGCACCCAGCAATGCCCACTAGACACTAGGGATCTGTCTGAGAAGCGGGGGAGATGGGGGGGCTGCTTAGAGTAAGCAGCTCACCCCCCTGCCCCCAAACCCTGGGGGCACATGTGAATAACCCTGGGGGCAGATGGCTGATCATCTGCCCCCAGGGAGGGGAGCAAATTGAATAAAAAGAAAATTAAAAATAATGAAATGGAGGTGGAGGGGGCCACTAGGCACCAGGGATTTTTGTACACATGAAAGGGTGGTGGCCCTCCCCCCTCCCACACTAAGTGGAAAGGGGGCCACCCCTTGTAGCCCTCCCTGGGGGCAGATTTCAGCCCCGGGCAGGAGTACATGAGGTGGCCCCATCTAATTGGGGGGCGGGGGAGGCCACCAGCAATAAGTGTGCAGGCCCCCCAAAGGATGGGGCCTGCAGGTTAGGGCACCCCTTGGGGCAGGTGGCTGATCTGCCCCCAGGCAAGGGAGCAAAATGAGGCAGGAAAAAAAGAAAACGAGGGAGATTTGGGGAAGGGGGGGCACTAGCCACCAGTATTTATTTTACGGAAGAGCGAGGTGGCCTTCTCCCCCTCACCCCAAGGGGAAATTGGGCTACCCCTTGTAGCCCTCCCTGGGGGCAAATATCTGCTCCTAGTAAGGGGCATCTGCCCCCAGGGAGGGTCGATTGAGATGGGCTCCCCTTTCATTTGGTGTGGAGGGGAGAGAGCCACCCCCCTTTACATTGGAAAATTCCCCGGAGGTTTAGGGTGCCCCTCAACCCCCCTAAAGTGCAGCCTGCCATTTTCAATTTTTTTGTTTACCAAACTTGCCTTGGCACCGAGGGGACACATTGGTGTGCCAAACTGCCCCCAGGGTGCCCATACCCTACTTCCCCATCCACTGGGGGGGCCTGTCTGACGTTTTGGGGTGGGATTCTACCCCCACCCCAAATGGAGTGTGGGGGGCACCTCATGCAGCCCTCCCTGGGGGCAGAGATCTGCCCGTAGGAAGGGGCAAATGGGTGTTCACTGGGGGGGGGGAGTTTCAGTAGACCCCCCAGGGATGGGTTGCAAGGGGAGGGGGCATGCTTGGAAAGTATTGATTTGTTTTTGCCGGTGTGACCGTAGGTCACACGTTTTTTGTTTACAGCTTTTTCTTGTTGGCAAAAGTTGACTGGCCTGCATAGCACCAGTCAACTTCATTCTTAAATCCTGGCCTGGCATAGCTTCTTTATTTCTGACATTCGGGGGTTATATTTTACCCCACAGTTCTTCTCTCTCCTCCAGCATGAGTGACTGCTCGCCTCCCTTCTCAGCATTC
This sequence comes from Ambystoma mexicanum, assembly GCF_040938575.1. Classification (NCBI taxonomy): domain Eukaryota; kingdom Metazoa; phylum Chordata; class Amphibia; order Caudata; family Ambystomatidae; genus Ambystoma; species Ambystoma mexicanum. The sequence goes on from NC_090935.1 coordinate 1,437,918,067, forward strand.
TTGGGCGTCTGCCTCTGTTATGTTGCCAGGCATGGCAGACTCATAGGTCCCTGACCCACCACGGCTGCACCACCAAGGAATACAGTTTCCTGTCTGTTTCTAATTCAGCTGCGTCTCCTCAGTAGGTGTCTGCTTTTTCAGATATTGTTGGGCACAACAGACTCCTTGGATCTCGTATCCAGAACAGAAGTCTTCCCTCTGGTCTCGCTTCTTGGCATTGTATCTCGGGTACCTGATCCACCACGGCTGCAGTGTAGTCATGCCACCAAGTTGAATGGTTTGACCTGTCTTGCTTGGCGATGTTGCCTCTCTAGCACTGGCCTTGCAGCGTCTTTGCCTCCTCGCTTTTCTTCCACGCTACCACAGGCTATGCCATTTAACACTGCTCTACCCCTCCAGGACTTCAGTATGCTAGGGTCTTGTCTCTGCTTAGGGTTCCCTTTCCCATTCACAATTCATCTCTATACGAGTGTTCTGTTGTAAATTTTCACCTGAATTTAACTGGCCTCCAGCATTACCTTGAGCCAATAGTAGGAAAGTGCTGTCAGTCTTGGTGGTTCCATATAGTAGTACTATTAGTTTCTTCTACTCCTCCTACAGACGAAGAAATTGTGTTTTTAAGGGAATCCTTGTCCCATAGATGGAGTCACTCTCTGTGAGGTACTGCTTCCCCTGACCCCATTGGAGGGTCTTGCTTAGTGGGCTCAACTTCTTGGCCTCACAGGGGGTAGCTAACCCCTAGGAAGAAGCAACAAATTGCTTGGATTCGCCACAAAATGCACTCTTTATCCCTCCATATGGGAGTTGGGATGATTCTGAATAAGGAACACTTTTTCTGAGATTTCTATCCAATAAGTGTACATTAGACTCTGTGAGAGGCATGGTATCGATAGACACAGACTCAAAGGTGTTTGTTTCAAAACCTTTATTTACAAATGTTGTTTCTAATAGCCGTCGATCTCTAATAGTTCCAAATAATTGTGTCTGTGTCTAAACCTATGCTTGCCCTCACTCTTTACAAAAATGTGATGAGATGTCTTTAAAAGAAAATAGTGGTTCAACAGTAAATTGGAAACCAAACTTTGTTTCAGGTTTGTCTTCTCACCAGGTGTAATTTGGTCAGTGTCACAAAAATGAGCTCAATCAAAAAAGGCTGTTTGGAAGACCTTCACAGAGCCCTTGGGGTATTCCCAAATACCCTCATTGTCTTTGGTTCCCTGGGGTTCCCTTGCCCAAGCTTCAATCAAGTTAGGCCTCTTGGGGTTCCCTTCCCCAAGCTCATGTCCCTTTTTAGTTTCCTACACACATTCAGTTTCGTCAGGATGTAATTTGCTTTCTTTGTTAGGCCTCCGAGTTTCCTTCCTCAAGCTTGGGCCCGTTTTCAGTTTCAAACACAAGTTCAACTTGTCAGGCTGTACCTTTCCCTTTTTAAACAGTTGTTTCACACAGTTCACTTTCGTGGGTTACAAGCAGACTTTCGAAACCACCTGGTTCTTTGCTCCTCCTAGGTGTGACCATTCTGATCTGCAATACCTCTTTATTTCTTGCTCTTTTCAAACCTTTCACCTTCAGGTGCTTCCTGCACCCCTTGTTTTCCTTGGCTTCTTGCTCGTCCAACTTGCCTTTGCTGTTCCTTTTGTTCCACTGTGCACTCTTCCACTTGTCTTGTTTCTTTATCGTGCTTCCTGCACGCCTAACGGTCCTTTCTTTAGTGTGTACACTTTGCACTCTTTAAACTCTTCACATGCCTTTCTTTCTCTTTTCTATTCTTCTGCGCTGCCAGCTCAACTTCGTTATGTTTCTCCTTCTGCTTATTGCTTATAATTTCTGTCCTTCGCACACTTTCAAACCTATCCACTCTGTGGCGCTTTAAAACTGTCTTTCCCCCGCTTCAAACGCATGCTCAGTTTCTCTCACAGGATACAGTTTTGAGGTCAAGGTCTCGCCACCTGCCTCTTGGACACCGTTGGGACCGGCACACGTCCCAAGGGAACAAGCATGTTCCCAAACGCCACCAGCAGGATACGGGCTACCTTACTCTGCCTCCTTGGAGGCACGGCTCCCTAGCCACGCTAATGCCCCTCTCAAACACTGGGCCAGCGTCTCTGCACACCGTTCTCCTCCAGGCTTTTGCTCCAGGTGCTCTCTCTCCTCCTTGGCTTCACGGGTCTTGACAGCATCCCCAGCTCGCTCACTTCCTTGTGGAAAACCACACCTTTTTATAGTTGAAAAACAGTCGAGTTGAGTGTGAGGGGTCATTATTAATTGCCTGACTCTATTAATGGACTCTATAGTAGTTTCCCCTTACTTTCCCATGTTTCTATGGGTAATCTTCACTGCTCCCAGTTGCCTCTTGCTCGTCCCAGTATTGGTTGGAAATCAGGAGGGGAGGTTGGAAGGTTTTTTCAAGAATAGTTCTATTTACTGCTATTCTATCAGGAAATGGACATAGGGAAATACTTTAGCCTGCTTTTCCCCTCATATTCCTGATAGTTGATTTTTCAAACATGAGGTTTGATGGTATTCCCTGTGATTTAAATTGGTAGAGGATGAATGGATATTCACATCAGACTCCGAGCTTGCTTTTAGTTGGTTTTTCTTTCTACCTTCCCTAACTTGGACAATTGACTTTCCTGCCTCCCCCTGGGGGTCATTGACACGATTAGATTTAGGGAACATGAGACCTGGATTAGGGTGACGGGAATCCATGTATACCATAAAGGCATCCAGGGCTAGTTCTTCCTCTTCTATTCCCCTGTCAGAATACTGAGTCTCGTCTGGGTATTACCACAAAGGCATCCCTGGATTCCCCTCCCCAGGTGATCCTCCCTCGCTCGTCCACCCCCAAGGTTGGGATCCAGGATCGATGGCCCTCCCCTGGCCTCCTGAATAGAGGACTCTTGGGGTCTTAATGGGAGAATACCCCTAGGTTTCTCAACTGGTTCACTGAGGAATTTCTGCATGAGTTAAAGGGGAGCTCATTTGATGGCCAGTCAGGTGTCCTAATCGCTAAGCCATTGACTCAGGATGGGGTGGATGGTAAGGTGGACACTCCCTTAAATAAGAGATGTGCCTCAGTCATTTTTGGCATTGGGGGAACATATGCAGCCCAGGATTTGCAGATTTAGTTTGAAGCATCAATAGCGGGAGTGGACCATTTCCAGCTACTCGCATCAATGGCACTTTGTTAGGCAGAAACCTGTGCAGTTCCCTTAGGGACCACTGCAAAAAGTTTAAGACTACAGGAGTAAGCAGTAAACCCAATTGGTTGGTCTGCACCACCCAGATTTACCTGGTAGCTGTGGCTGAGCAGTCAGACTTCTCTCAAGAAGAGTTGGGCAGTATATAGCGTATACCCAAAAGGGCTAAAAATGCAGTAGCACAAGCAAACACTGACTAGAGCTTTGGTATAAAAATATATTTTTTATTTAAAAACGCACTTGTAAAAATACACTGGCACTAATATGTCAAGCAAGTTCAAACAGTCACTATAAGTATATACACCTCCCTAGTTAATTATTCGAGAAGTCTAGGTTAAGACACCACTTAGCAAAACAGAGGGGAGCGCGTAACCGTAGATGGCACTCCAATAATTTGTTTACAAAGGGAGAGAAAAGGCAGAATAGGAAAATAACACAGTACCAACACTTAAGAAACCACAGCAAGTCAAGAAAGGCAGGGTCTACTGTATGGCAAAAAGTTCATAGGCCAGGCCCACTCTTGGAGAGAGCAAGGCGGAATGTGCCCAAGATCACAGTGAAAATGCACTCAGTCTTTGCAGAAAAGTCAAGAGGTTGGATCAGTTCAGAAAGGTAAAGTTAGCAGGTCCGAGGTCACCCCAGGATAGAGAGTCAAGGATTTATGGGACACCTTGGACAATCTGTTGCAAGGGAGACCAGGCGGGACACAGTACCTGAAATGGTGAGAGAGCTCCAGCGGGGGCAGTTGTTCCTGGCATTGGGTGCAAGTCGGGGCTTTGTCCAGGGGAAGAGAAGATCTCAACGTGGAGGAAAGCTTGAGGTTGTTGCACTGCCAAGGAAGAAACCAGCCACAGAGTTTCCCGGTTAAAAGGTACAACCCGTTTATTCGCGGTAGTGGTGAAGCGTGGCTATCCGGCCGCCTGGGTGCTTGGCACGGGCGATTCAACCACGAGATGATCCAGGAAGGCGAAAAAGGCGAACTGGTTGGTCCCACCAGCTCAAAGGGAAGAAGACTCCTGGAAAAAGATCGCCTCTGTCGTCGAAGTGGTGAGTTCGTACAGCAGGGCTCCACCGGTGGGGTCGTCGTCGTAGATGGCTTAGCTTCTCCCCTCTTCGGATTCTTTAAGTCCTGTGGTGACTTCTGAAGTTCCAGTCCCCAAAGCCCTGCTTTTGTGCAGCAAAACCCCCATTCATCAGCCTAGCTGTCACTCAAACATGCTAAGTGGTGAGCCGGGCGGCTCACCACTGGGCCAATCACACAAGAGTGCGACTTGAGTTGCCAAGGCAACTCGGTCCGGGGTGCCTAATCCCCCTCCCACACATCCTGTTGACCCCAGACAGAGTGGCACCATTTGGATGGCTTCTGTGGAACAAAGGGCTCGACTTGGGTTAGAGTTTCAGAGGCAACACAAACGCCATTTTAAAACCGAGTCCTGGCAAAAAGACCCAACCGGGAAATAAATATTAAATAAATAACCCGGCGGTATCTTTAACATTGCACCAAAAAGTGGTGCGTTTAAAATGAATGGGAAAATCCCATAGGAAATATTCCGGTGGAATATTTCGCGTGGTATCCACTGCCACCAGCCAGAAACTCGACAAGAGGGGACTGGACAGTGCCCCGTTGGAGAACAGACCCAGGGGCAATCGAATTACCCCTACCAGTACTTCCACAATATGATGATTTTTACTGGTTCTGCTCACAATTTGAGACTAGTAAAGCCAATGGTGACTTTACATGCCCTGGGAGACATTAGTCAGACCCAGGGTATGGAGTCTGTGTTTGGGGGTCACTGACACCCCTGTGTTACTGCACTGAGGGTGCTGTGTAACACACATACTAAAAACACATGAAGCCCTATGGAGTAAAAGACCCCATACCCCAATAAAACACATTACATAGTCAAAGGACATTCTTAAATCATGCCTAAGAGTGGGAGAAAGAGTTTCACTCTTAGCAGGAGAAAAAAAAAAAAAAGAATCCAGCAAAGCTGCTGGGGGGACTCACTCGGGTTGGGAAATTAGCCTTAACAGAGTATTCTCCCTAACACACTTCATGCGAACTTTCGATCAGATGTAATATTCAAAAACCTCTTATTAGTTTTCTGCCTCTGTCCATTCTTGCAGCAAGACCACCGCTCTGGATTAGGGGTGGAAATCCGATACTACTCAACTCGGGTGAGAATCTTTGCCCTTTTGTTTGCTTCGCAGGGAAGAGGAGCTATTGAAACTATGGTGAATAGGAAGACTGTCCACCTCTAAGCAGTAGTTTTAAACCCCAGGCTCACCTGGTGAAGTGTGCATGGCCCGTCATGGAAGGCGGCAGGTTTAGTTGGTCCCTCTGTGCAAGGGCCAAGGGTTGAGCGGGCATCTCAAAGGTCGATCCAATACCCCAGCTCCCGTCCCTCTTCCTGGTGGGTGGACCCCTGGCACTTTATAAGATCAAAATGGGCGAGGTCTTGGCGGGAGGGGGCTGGGGGGGGGATGTGCGCTAGAGAGCCCGGACAAGATGGCAGCAATCTAAGAAGGCTCCGGCAGGTGGAGAGAAACGCAGCTGCTCTCTACCCCCGATAATGCAGCTAATCGCTCAATAAATGGAATAATATATCGCGGAACATGAGGAGCACAAGTCTAAGCAGTCTGAAGTAAAATCGCACATCCGAGTCTGCACATTCGGCCGGCGGAAGCCCTGTTATCAGCCGGAAACAAAGAAAAAGCAGTGAACAAGGTAACTCGACCCAAAGAAGCCTCAGCGGGATGCAGCACGGTGTGAAATCAATTGACACGAGCTGCGTGACTGCAGTCCAAAGCCATACAGCAGCAACCACGACCCCGAACACGGTGGAAAAGCGGCATGGGCGACCCCCGCGGGGAAGCTTCCGGACCAGCACACGCCACAGTAGGACGGCGGTCAACAGGCTGCCCCGAAAGGCACTCCCGCTCTGGATAAACAGTCGAGCTGGCAGAGGCCTGCCCAGACTCGAGGAGGGCCATGTTCAAGATCCTGCAGCGGCCGACGGAGATGCACAGTGCGGGGGCAGAGGGGAGCGGAACAGCGACTGCAACGCCCGTCCTGCAGCCCCTAGTCCAGTCTAGATCCCAAGACGAGGCATTGCCAAGTAAGGCTGGCACGCAGTGGGGGAGTGAGGCAATACAACGGGCATCCCACCCCCTAATCCACGAAGAGCCACACAGCCCCAACCTTGTGCTCATGAGGCAGAGAACCAAGCGCAGCAGCAAGGTCTGGCGGAGCCCCTGCTGGCCGGACGCCCGTACATGGACCCCACAAACGAAGACCATGCAGAATTTAGCTAAGGAGAGGGGCATCTAGACGACTCAAATCGGCATGCAGCATCTTGCAGGCGCCCCAGCACAATCGGGTGAAGCAGGTCACCCAAAACCCAACGGGAACACCATGCCATGCGCGATGCAAAGCAAGAGGGTGAGGAGGGCTGCGACGACCCCCCCCCCCCCCAGACGCACTGCATGCAACATCATCAGCGGTACACATGCTACCCCACAAAGAAGCACCGCCTGATTCCTGGTTGAGATGTCCCTGTTGTGTGGCCTGCAGAGACCCACAACATCTGCTCTCACCACACCGCAAGAAATAGAGCGCCAACGGAGGTACGCATGGATATGCCCATGGGGAGAAAGACCACCTCATAATTACAAGGCCATCACCACAAAGTGGGCCATCTATCAGGACACTCAACCCAGAAACCCCAGATACCACTGCGTTGGGGCCATAACCGCAAATCAGCGGCAACTAGAAATACTGGTAAGAGACGAAGGCAACAAAAGCGGCAAGTGCCTGTGATGCAACTGTAGGCGAAAGGTGCTCAAAATACGCGACAGACTAGAGAAGGCACCAGGCATAAGGAGAAGACTAGCAATCAAGGAGGACCCTGTCTCCTCTAGCTCAGGCAGCAAACAAGCGCACGCCGGCAAGAACCCCCTCTAAGGACACCCCCTGGATGCTAATATATAGCAGAAATGACCGAGGGGGCATGCAACAAGCTGCTTCAAACCCAGGACTAAATGCAGACAAGGAGACTCTTGGAAGCCTCTTACGAAGATCAGAGCGAAACTAAACGGATATGGAAGTTCAAGGACAGCTACAGGCCATCCTGGCCGAAATGAAGCTCATCGGCCAAAGAACCCAGGAAACTAACAGCATGTTCCAAGAGATCAAAAAAGATCTTCAAGAGGTCCAAAATCAGCTAGCCACTTAGGCAGAACAGACTACGGACAATGAACAGCGCATAAGTGCACTGGAAGATAATCAAACAATGATGGAAACGGACCTGGACGGGATCATCCGTGAAGTACAGCGATTGGGTGAAAATATGGAGGATCAGGAATATATCTCCTGCAGGAATAACCACCGGGTGGTTGGCATCCCAGAAAACACCAAAGGTATGGACGTGGACAGCTACATGAATGACCTCCTCCAAAACGAACTTCATCTACTGAACGCAAGAGATCTTCTTATAGAGTGCACAGGGCGCTAATTCCCAAAACCAGCGCCCAGCGAACGCCCAAGAGTCATTACCACGAGGCTGCTGAACTTTCAGCATAAAGTCACCATACTTGAGGCCTACAGGGTGGCAACCCCGGTGTGCAAAAATAGCTCGGACATCAAGTTCAACGACTATTCAATGGAAGTGTCTAGACGAAGAAAAGACTTCAATCCCATCTTTGAAGCGCTGAAAACGGCACATAGACACTACCTCAAATACCCTGCGACATGGTGCATTCAGATTGGAAAGCAATGGCACGCCTTCGGGGACCCGGATTCGGGGTGGCAATTTCTACGACAACAAAACATAGTGACGTCGGAAATGACCAAATCTACACTGGATGGAGCGAGAGCGCAACACACCACCTCGCCTCAACCCGATCGCCTGAGCCCAGGGGGAAATAGCAGAAGACGGGCAGAGGACACTGTGGCTGGAACCCGGACCACAGAAATCACACAAGCAGACCATGAGGGATACCCAACAGGGGCCAGGCAAAGGAGAGCAAGCTTCACTATAGGAAACCAGAAGGTACAGCAAAAAAAATATAGCATAAACTGTTAAGAAATCACGCACTCCTAACACAAAAATCATAACCTGATCGACTAAAGGTGGTCGAGGGCAAGACTGTAGAGACCGAATAGTGAACCTCAAACATTGCAGCCATGCCAACTACCACCCCCAGAACATATTCCGGATGACGTATGGGAACTGGCGATGAGCCTGTGGCTCGCGTCTTCCGATCCGGTACTTGGGCTCCCAAGCCGGTATTAGGTCAGGGCCAATTGGTTGGCCCACCCAATGTTTCTGTTCCGTTTTATGTAGGTCAATCCCTTGACCAAAGTTCAGATGTTCAGGGGACACCCCCTCAATTTGTTAAATATGCGACATACAAGCCACCCGCATGTCCCAGATAGATGACTCACCAAACCCAATTGCCTTACACCCCAGCAAATCCCAGGCCAGACAAACATCACCTCTTGAAAATGGCTGAACTCACCCTGATGACCCTAAATATACAGGGCCTGGGCCACCCCATCAAACATAGATGCATGCTAAACCTAGCGAGGGACATGAAGTGGGACATACTGTTTTTACAAGAAACCCACCTAAATAAAACAGAAGCAGAGAAACTAGCGCAAGGATGGGTGGGGGTGGCTACATATTCACTGCATCAAGGGAAGCGGGTCCCCTTACAGATTCAATAGACGCATAGCGACAAGGCGGGCCGATATGTCATAATCGAAGGCTAGATTCTGAAACTCCCAATCAGCCTACTGAACATGTACGCACCCACCGCAGACTCCCGCCCCCCTAAACCCCCCCCCCGCTTACTTCAACACCTTCACACCTTCACCCACACACACACCCACACACTTCTCGTCTAGCCTACTGGCTCATGCCCGCCAGCACCATACATGGTAAACGACTGTAAAATCTAACCATCCACCTTATCTGATCACGCACCAGTCACACTGTCTCGGACTCCCGGGGAAATGCAACGGACGCTGCTGAAGTGGCGCCTGCATCTCAGAACACTACAATATCCAGACTTTGTGGAACAATTGACTAACGATGTGGCTAGCTTCTGGACCGACAACGAGAGACCGGGATACACACCCTATAGGTGCTGAGATGCCTTTAAATCCTTTCTTAGAGGGCAATGTATTTCCCGCCGGGTACACACAAACAAGCAGCGGGGGGGAGGCCAAGCTAACATGGGAACTCGTACAACTAGAGGAACAGCATAAAGCGACGCTGAATAGAACCCTACGGCCACAGATGGAAAGAACTAGGAACACAATCAAACAAATAACTACAGACGGGGTGCAAAAAGCATACAGTAGCTGTGCGCAAAATTTCTACCTTGAAGGGGACAGACCCCTTTGCAGGGTGGCGCTTGCCCTCAAGCATCGCCAAGCCACCCAAATCACTGCCATCAGGGACGACACCAACAACCTAGTGGAGGGGGATGAGCAGATAAACCAAAGATTCGCAGAGCTTTATCGCGAACTATACACAGCCACAGATGCATGCATGCCCCAAAAAATAGAAGCATTTCCAATCAAACTTCTAGACACCCCCATTACCCCCGAAGAAATCAAGTGAGCAATACAGTCCCTATCCAAAGGGAAAGTGGCAGGGTCGGACGGAATTGCCTTGCAGACGAAATTGTCCCCATAATCACGGTAGTCTTTGAAGAAGCTCTGGCCCCTAAGCAATTACCAAATCTATGCTAAACGCCAATATAATCGTATTCCATAAAAGTGGAAAATGTCCTTAACTCTGCGGGTCCTATAGACGGATTTCACTGATCAACTTGGATGCTAAAATTCTGGCGCATTGCCTGGCCCAGAGATTGGAGAGCTTCCTACTGCAATTAGTGCACAAAGACCAGACAGGCTTCATCAAGGGGTGCCATTCGGGGGATGATGTACATAGACTTTTGCACATAATAGCAGGGGGAGGGATCCCCAAGATGCCATCATAGCGGTGGACTCAGAAAAAGCTTTTGACAAGTTCCAATGGGAATTTATGTTCAGGACTCTCCCTTGGTCTGGCCTCCAACTCGACTAATATAGCTAATGAAGCACCTGTACACAGTCCCCACGGCCGCTGTGGTCACGAATGGAGTTGCCTCCATGGAGTTCACGTTGCAATCAGGAACGTGCCAGGGGTGCCGCTATAACCGCTTCTCTACGCTCTGTCCATCGAGCCCATGGCAATTAAGCTGCACATCGACCCAGCATAGTCGGGGATACACCAAGGACCGGAAGAAAAGTCATATGCAGACGACTTACTGATTTATATGGGCAACGGCCAAAAAACTCTCCGCTAAATCAGAGCCCTACTGCAAAACATTGGCCCGATGGTAGGCTACAGAGTGAACTGGAGCAAATCTGAGGTAATGCCCCTTTGGCAAGACATCCCATGGGGGGGGGTAGCACCGTTCAAACTTGAAACACACTCTAAAATATCTTGGAATACGCATTAGCGCCTCGATGGCAGAACTTCGTGACCTCAACTATCCTCAGGTACTGAACAGTATCTGGAAAGATCTTGAAAGATGGGACACACTGACCCTCTCCCTGTCAGGGAGGATTAATGCCTTAAAAATGAACTCCTTCCCCAAACTTATATTACAATGATGCTACCAATTGGCCCAACGACACATGTACAGAGACCTAGACAAGGCCGTAAACAAATTCATCTGGCTAGGTAGGAAGGCCTGGATCCGACTTCTCATCCTGCACGCATGCAAAACCGAGGGAGAACTTGCGGTCCCCTCACTTAAGGCCTACTATCAAGTAGCCCAAGTGACCTGGGCAAAACGGTGGCTTAACACCAACAAGGACACCAGCTTGTGACATCCATAATGGTGCCACTGAACCCCATCGAAGTCATGGCGATCCCACAACACAAGCTACCACCAAGTATTAAAACATACCCAATCATAGGACCAACACTGCAGCAATGGCATAACCTTAGGGCGAGGCAAGGAGCTTGGATTAAAGACTCACTGGCCTGGGTCAGCATTCGATCAATTCTGTCATACAGGGTGACATAAACTATACACCGCTACGAAGTGGGCCAACGTTCGGCTAATGGACATAATGGAGGAGGGGGTACTGATGGGTTGCCCGGAAGCGCGAAGAACATTAGACCTGGGGGACAGATGACTGGCAACACTACCGTTCCGTTCAAGCGGCGATCCGCAGCCACACCACAACCGAATCTTGAATGTAACCGCCCACGCAATGTGAGAAAGGCATGGATCACAACATGGACGTGTTCGCACATTATACTTAATGGCAATACCGGACAACCAACTCAGACTAAATGCACTCGCAGCAGCATGGACGAAGGATCTGGAAAAACCCGTAAGTGTACCAAGCATCCAAAGAGGCTTTGCGGCCATCAAAACGCATCCCTCAACCTTAAAAATAGGGAAATTCAGTTCAAAATACTTCATTGGTTATATTACACCCCCGACAAGCTACATAAAATGTAACTCCAACCCACGAACCAGTGCTGGAGAGGGTGCAAAAACACTGGGACTGGGCATATACTTTGGTCATGCCCCTCTATATCCGCATATTAGCGACAACTGAACCAAATGCTACCAAATTTCAAGGGGGCAGACATCCCATTTTCCCCAAACACGATGCTAGGGGACAATGGCACAGACTGGCACGAAGACATGTTAACCCGGAAAGCAATCTCCCTCATAATGTTCTCTGCACAGAAACTTCTGATCATCCATTGGAAATCAAACACAGCTCCCACTGTCGCAAAATGGGGAAAAAACACTCGCCAAAACTTGCCGGCTCGAAAAGGCCAGCCTACAAAAGACAAGTGGAACAGAATCCTGAGAGAGGACACCGCTTAGCGGAGATCTTGGACGCATATATCTGACACGATGTGCCGAGCACAAACCGGCTAGACTTCTGATGTCATCCCAAGCCCGCCCACATGGGACAGGGAGTGGGGGAGAAATGTTGGCTGGACAGGTGAAATGTGAGACGGGTGAATACAGATCGCAAGTGATTCTTCTGGGATATGCATGGAAATATGGACAGGAATGTACTGGAACTCCCCTGCAGGAATTCCACACGTCGGATCGTCTCTTATCTTATAATTTAATTCTATTTTATGTTATTGTATTAAGGTTGTATTATGTTAGAAGTCCGCTCCTGTACGACTTGTGATATTGACACTTTTTATCAATGTTAAAAAAACAAATAAACCGAGTTGGAAATAAAATAAATGGGAGAAGTTTTCTCAGACCAGTGGGTCCTGAAGTTAGTCTGTTTATCAGATGGAAATAAACACAATTTCTTCTGCTCCAAATAGTTTCTGAACACCACTGCCAAAGGGTCCAGAGAAAAGCACTGCACTATGGCAGGGGATATTGAGCCACCTGCAGAAAAGCGCAAATACTAGGGTTGCACAGGAGAAGCGACAAGGTACTTGTTCCAGTTTCTGATGAGGAAACCAAATGGAGGCTTCTAGACCAGTGCTTAACTTTAAAGTGTACAAACCCTTCAGAGTGGTAGCCCTGCAAAATATCACCCCGCTTTTGTCATTGATTATTTCGCCTCTAGACCATGAAGAAGCATATTGTCATAGGCTGATTATTTCAGTTCATCAGCAATTTCTAAGCTTTCCACTGTTAATTTAAATGTTTTAAAATTGGGTTGGCTTCAGCCTCCTGGATATCTACACAGGTGATTGCACCTTTTTATAATTGAAAATCTACATGGGAAGGGTATGAGGATTTTCCCTTACTTGAATGACCTCTTCTCTAGGGACTAGTCTGACCTTTGTGGTGTTAACACAGCTTCCTGATAAACCGGATGAGGTCTGATCCAGTGCCACTAAAAGACTAAAATGTATTGGATACCTGTTTGAAACAGGCTTGTGGAAAGTATTTTCACCACTAGATTGCAGGATTCACACGCAAGCTCAACTGTTAACTCTACTTTCAAAGAAGTGAGACACAGCCCGGTAGTGGTTGGATGTTTAGGGTCTCATGTCGTCAACCATGTACTCGTCCAGGTTGGCTTCTTAAGAATCTTTTTAGCCGGTCTTCAAAACTCCCATGGTTTCTTTTTTTTTTTCTTCATTTCTTTGTGTTCTATCTGGGTCCCTGTATCATTTTTCTTGCCTCCCTCAATGTATATTTTTTTGGTTTGGGGCAAATCAACATGTTGCTTGACCTTCTCTTTGAGTGACTTTTTGGACTGAGTACATTTTCTTCTTGTTGGTTTTCTTTGTTTTTTTTCTATCGTATGGTATCCTGCTGTAGCTTGCCATCAGTGCCTCTATTGTACCACCTCATTAAAATATGTAAAGCGCCTTGGCGTATTAAGACACTATAGAAGAAAAATAAAATAGTAATACAAATGGATTGGGTTCCATTAGGAAGCCTGTAGTGCTGTGTACACATTTGCTTTGTTTTACCTGGCTGTAGACTGCAGAGCCTGGATTTCTTTGAGTCACACTTTTCTCCTCCCATTTTTGCCATGTCAAACCATCAAAAGGCGACTTGGTGCTGAAGTGTTGCAACAGTGTCGCACGTGATTGCCAACCAAAGACACAGAGGCAAGACCACGCTGAAGAGGATGCATTGCTTGTCGTGTTGGGGAATACTACGATCAAACCCACAATACTGGCAGAGATGAGCTCTAGTGAATATTTTAATTCCGCACAAATGGATGCTCCATACAATCTACGCATATAGAGGAGAAAAGTTAGGTAGCAGTCGAAATAGTGCGATCCTTAGGTACTGAGATGACGACGTTACCACAGTCCCCGAAGGAGGATCCAGAACCAGGACCGTCGGGAAGCCCTCCGAACAAGCGGAGGAGAGTCCACCCCACACCGCCCTTCGTGCCCACGAGGCCTGTGGACCCCTAATCCCCCTCGCTGGACCCTCACGATGATACAACGGACATTCCTTCATCACCCCCCTTCGGGCCTCTCCGCCCGACGAAATTATCCCTTTCCACACCATGATAGCCAGGGCATCCGAGCTCTTCCAGCTCTGCCCTGAGGAACAGAAAAAGGAAGGCTTTCTTTACCAACGATGGGAGGCCAAGAGAAAGACGTTCCTCGTGGTACCATTGCTCGACATCTGGGACGAGGGGCTGGCTATCCTGAAGAACCCTTCCACGACACCTGCCAAAAGGGACCGGTACGAGAAAAAGTACTGGGTCGCTGATGCCGCCCCCTTGTGCCTCAGGGCCCAGCCTACGCCGGACTCGGTCGTCTCGGCAGCAGCCAAGAGGAAAGTGGCGGGTGCGGCGGCTTCAACTTCCACTTCCCCGCCGGACAGCGAGGACAAGAAGTTGGACTCCATGGGACGACGAGTCATCTCGTCGGCGACGATTAAGGCGGTCGATGCCTTGGTGATTGTAGCCCGTTATGACAGGGAGCTTTGGTTCAAGATAGCTCCCCTGCTAGACTTCCTACCGGACGACAAGAGGGCGGAGGCCCTACAGAGTCTGCAGGAAGGTGAGGTGGCGTCGGATCAGGCCATAACAGTGGCAACGGACATTGCCGATAGATTTCGCCAGCTGGGCAACGGGGTTTGCCTTTGACGAGGATGGCTCAAGGCGACGGACTTTCGCCAGGATGTCCAAACCAGAGTGTTGGACATGCCGTTCGAAGGCAACAACCTGTTTGGGAAGACGGCGGATGAGTCCCTCCAGACCATCAAGACAGACAGACACAGACAGCCCAAGCCCTAGTAGTCCTTCAGCAACGCCGGCCCATTCGGAGCTCCGGAGGCAGACAGGGAGCCTTCAAGGGATCCATCAGTGGCTCTTCTACGTACCGCCAGGCGGCCCGGTCCTTGTCCCAGGAGGCCTACAGAGGTCGCGGCAAGCAAGGAGGGTCTCGCCGCCATCGTCAAGGAGGCCAAGGCGGCAAGGCCTCTTCCAAGCAGGACTGAACTGGCCGTAGCGTCGGGCCCCCACCGAAGCACCCCGGCGGGAGGCCTGCTGTCAAAGTTTGTCAGCGTGTGGGAGTCCATCTCCACCGACCGTTGGGTGCTGAACACCCTGACCCGCGGACACTCGCTAGAATTTCAAAAGAAGTGTCCTCGCATTCCTCCCATGGCCAGGAAGGAGAATCACGTCCCTCAACTGCTGTTGGAGGTAAGGGCGATGCTCAAAGGTGCCATCGAGCTCGTCCCCAAGATGCTCCGGGGCTCCGGAGCATACTCAAGGTACTTCCACGTCAGAAAGAAGACAGGCGGTTGGCGCCCGATCCTGGACCTGCGTCGGCTAAACAAGTACATCAATGCACAAATTCAGGATGGTCACCCTCCAGCACGTGCTGGGACAGCTGGAGGAGGGCGACTTCCTATCGTTGTTGGACCTGGAGGATGCTTACTTCCACATCCCCATTCTAAAAGGACACAAAGTTCCTCAGATTCGTAGTCCAGGGGCGTCACTACCAATTCAGAGCCCTGCCGTTCGGATTAAAGTTGGCACCCATGGTGTTCATCAAGTGCCTCGCACCAGTGGCGGTGCGGCTGCAGGGATCCACGTCTACCCCTACCTGGACGACTGGCTAATCCGTACAAGGTCAAGAGAACTTGACGTCGAACACACGGTGAGGACCGTCTGCCTGCTCACGGAACTGGAATTCGCCATCAACTACCCCAAATCCCACCTGGTTCAGTCACAGGTGGCACTGTTTCTGGGAGCGAAGCTCGATACAGTGGAGCAATTGGCATCTCTGTCGGAAGAAAGGACGAAGGCCATTTTGGGCAAGGTGCAACGCCTGTTAGCCACGGATGTGGCCAGGGTGAGGTCCATCAAGTCCCTCCTCAGGATGATGTCCTCATGCATCTACATTGTGCCCCTTTGCAGACTTCGGATGCGTCCGCTACAAGAGTTCCTCAACGCCCGCTGGATTCAAGCGGCGGGCAGCTTTGAAGACAGGATCCCGCTCGACGAGGAGTTTGTCGGGCGATTCTATGGTGGGGTACCCGTGCGCACCTCACGGCAGGCACGGAGTTTCAGACCTTGGCGTATAAGGAGTCGGTGACGACGGACACCTCCCTGGAGGGATGGGGGGGGGGCCACACCGGAGATCTCCACGCAAGAGGCCTCTGGCTCCCGGAGGAGAGGTCTCTCCACCTCAACATGCTGGAGCTACGAGCCGTGTTCTGGGCGCTCAAAACGTTCCTTCCGTCCCTCAAGGAGAAAGTGGTGAGGATCTTCACCGACAACACCACCCCGATGTTCTATGTCCGGAAGCAGGGAGGCACCAGATCCCCCAGCCCTATCCAAGGAGGCCCAGGATCTGTGGCACTGGGCCGTCGCCCAGGGGATGTTTCTGGTTCCCTTCCACCTGGCAGGAATAAAAACCATCGCCGACTCACTCAGCAGGGAGCTGCGCTCGTGCCACGAGTGGGAACTACGCCAGGACCAGGTGGATCGGATCTTTCAACGATGGGGCAAACCCCAGATCAACCTGTTCGCGACGGCGACGAACTCCAAGTGCTAGAGGTGCGCCAGCAGGTTCACACAGCCGAGGAGCATGGGCGATTTTTTTTTTTCTCGTTCCCTTGGGATGGCCTGTTCCTGTACGCGTTCCCTCCGTTGGCGTTGCTGCTCCGTCTCATCAACCAGCTCAAGAGGTCCAGGTGCAGGATGATCCTCGTCGCACTGGCGTGGCCGAGACAGATCTGGTTCCCGGACCTTCTGGACTTGTCAGCGTCCCCAACTACCAAGCTGGCGACGGACGCGGATCTTCTCTCCAGAGAAGGAGGCGCCATTCTTCATCACGACCCGGAGTCGCTGAACTTGCAGGCTTGGCTCCTGCAGCACTACCGTTTGGAGGATACGATATCCCGGCTGACTGCAGAAAGGTTCTTGCAAAAGCCAGGGCGTCCTAAACTCTCAAGTGCTATGGACATAAGTGGAAGAGGTTCTCTGTCTGGTGCCGTGCACAGAAGATTAACCCTCAGCGGATTACGGCCCCTCAAGTATTGCCATACCTACTGTCGCTGGCAAAATCTGGACTGGCTCACGCCTCCATCAAGATGCATCTGGCTGCCATCTCCCGATAAACCTGAACTACAGGACGGGCGTCCTTGTGGTCTCATCGCCTGGTGAAGGAATTTATGAAGGGACTATTCCGATCGTTCCCGCCGGTGAAGGCCCCTGTCCCGGCGTGGGTGCTCAACGTGGTGCTGACCAGGCTCATGGGGGAGGGGGCCCATTCGAGCCTATGCATTCAGCGCTGTTGAAGTTCCTGTCGTGCAAGACAGCATTTCTCGTGGCCATCACCTCCCCACGACGAGTGGGAGAGATCCAGGCCCTATCTTGTAAGCCTCCATACTTGACTTTTCACAACACGAGGGTGGTGCTGAGGACGCACCGATCCTTTATGCCCAAGGTGCCGTCGGACTTCCACCTCAACGAGCCCTTGGTGTTGCCATTTTTCTTCCCGTCGCCTTTGTTGCAGGCCGAGAGGACTCTGCACTCGCTGGACGTAGCTAGAGCGCTGAAGTTCTAGGTGGACTGTACGAAGAGTTTTCGGAAGACGTCAGTTTTTTGTGAACTTTGGACCTGTGAGCCAAGGGAAGGCTCTCTCGAAGGCTTCCATTTCCAGATGGCTCTCTGGCTGCATCATGCACTGTCACTGGTTGGCAAACCGACCTCTGCCCGGCTGTCGGAGCCCATTTGACCAGAGCGATCGCTGCTACCACGGCTTTCCTGTCTGGTGTGCCCCTGCTGGACATCTGCAGGGCTCCTACGTGGAGGTCGACGCACACCTTCACGAGATTCTACTGCGTCAATCGGGACTCCAGGGAGGTGTGCAGGGTCGGCCAAGCAGTGCTGCGCAACCTGTCCGCTTAAGGTGAGCCTGGTGAGGAGGTAAGAATTGCTTAATGTTGAGGAGTTGTATTGCTTAATGTTGAGCCTGTTGCCCCTCCCGTGCTTGTGCATGTGTATACTGCTATGTATTCTTATATTCATGAGCATGTGAATCCATGCCATGCTGGAGAAGGAACAAGTTACTTACCTGTAACTGTTGTTCTCCAGCATGGGACTAGCATGGATTCACATGCGAACCCTCCCTCCTTCCCCTCTGCGGCTCTTCACTTGGTCATACTGCCACTTTACGTGCTACCAAATCTGAGGATGGCTGCCATGGGAGGGGTTAGGGAGAGGGCAGTCATTGGCTGGGGGCAGTATGACCCAGAGATCAGTGATTGGTTACTACTAGGAAAGACAGATCAGAAACGAAACTGATATTGATTTTTTTTCAGTACCGAAGATTCCCGGCCTGACAGGGAATATTCATGAGCATGTGAATCCATGCCAGACCCATGCTGGAGAACAGTTACAGGTAATTAACTTGTTCCATTTTAATTTATTGCAACCCAATTGAAATTGGTAGTCATTTTATCGACTAAGGAAGAATGAAAGGCTGAGTCGACTTTGCCGGGATTTGAACCTGCAGATCAAACACAGATCATAGCAATGAACTAATAACCTTCTGCACCATTTTACCAGCTAATTAACACTGCTAAATTCAGTGGGAACATACTGCAGGTGGGTAATCACAGGAGTTAACCTGAGATGAAATCATAAACCAATTTTGCTAATTAGTATGTATGATCCACCTAGTCCAATCTACACTGAATCGAGCTGCATGGCTATAGATGAGCCTTTGTAGCTGGAGTATGACCTGAGCATTACTGCTGTGCTAATTGCAGGGGGCCTTAAAGCTAACACCCCTACTGAAATGAGCTGTTGATGCAGAACAGCTGGATTCTATATGGTCCATGCCTCCTGCAACACTAAAGCACGTTGGAGATTACCACAAGGGCAGGACTTGGTACAAAACATTACTACCCTTAGGTTTGTGCATGCTAAATGGTTGGACTGCGGATAGTATGCCAGGTTCTTCGGCTAATGCAATTTGACATCTGTTCCTGAGCTGACCCGATTTGGGTAACATATGGAATAGGAGGGTTATGGTCCAGTTGGAAAGTGACCATTATTCTATCAATACATGGATTTGTGATTGTATATTGGAACCAATATTTGACATAATTGAGCAGGTTGAGATTAATCGGTCTGGTAGTCGATGGAAATGGACCTCTGATAATCTTGATGGTACGGATAAAGTCCTGGGGCTAGGCTTCATTATGATCTGGAAACAACGGGATAGTTGTAATGGAATTAGCCAATTTCTTTTTTTTTTTTAAACAATTTTTATTGATTTTATTACAAACAAAACAATATAAAACAAAACTTGCAGTACATAATATTCCAATATTTGTATTTAACTTCAATGTCTGCTGCCTGCCCCTCTCCCTCCCCTACCCCCCCACCCGAGCCTACTCCACTTCATGGTCCGCATCCATTTCTTCTTAAGGGGTTCCTTTTTCTGTGTCCTCAGTGGAGTCCTGGTCGCTCGACCAGTCCTGGGTTGGCCCATACAGTGTAGCCACTAAGTGATGCCCCGCCGTCAGGGTTTCTGCTTCTTCCTCCCCACCTTTACTCCGTTTCCTGCCACACTGCTGTTTCAGCTTCAGTCCATTTCTGAAGGTCCCTCCACCAGACTTCTATCCAAGGTCTGTTGCATGCCTTCATCCCATGGCAATTCTACGCTTGGCAAGTATGTATGCCAAGTCCTTTAATTTACTCACATGTTTTAGTTGCCGTGGCGTAGGGAATCCTCCTACCAAACATGCCCACGCTGATTCGACATTTATTTTGATCCCCTTCTCATGTAGCCGGTGGGCTACTTCCCAGAATTTCCCAATTTCTGGGCATGCCCAAAACATGTCATCCCAGCGTTTTCTTCCCCACATTTGGGGCATGTTTGCCGTTCGGCGTTCTTGAATCTAGCTATTCTTCGGGGAGTCATATATGCCCTGTGGGTAATACAGCTATATATTTGCTGTAGCCTCGCGTTCCTAGACGCTTTCTTGTGGTATCCTTGGGCCTGCTCCCACATCCCGTCACTAATGGGTACGCCAACCTCTTCTTCCCAGTCATGGCTTAATTGGGCCACTTCCTTCCCAACTTTGGACATCAATAGGTCATATAGCCTGGATATCTCATGCCCTCCTTCTGCTATATCAAATATTGTCTCTATGGTATCGTCCAGTTGTAATATTTCCGACCATGTCTCTCCAATACACTGTACCATTCTGTTATATGTAATATATTGCCCTGCATGCAGCCCCATGTCCTCCACCAACGCCCCGAACACCTTTATCTCCCCCTCTTGCCATATGTCTCCCATTGTTGCGATTCCCACTGGTTCCCAGTGCTTACTAATTGTCTTCATTAGTTGCCCATTCCCCCCCCCTCTCCTCCACCACTGCGACCGGCGTCATTTGTGGTGAACAGAGTTGGGTTCTCCATGACCTGACAAGCTCTTCGCCATACCTTCCATCCCAGTGTCGGCATCTTTGAGCGCTCTTTCAACTCTAATTTGGGCAGCCATATCATTTCTTTTAGGAAAAACGGGGCACATTCTAGTCTCAATCTCGATTCTGAGGTGGGGTCTTCTGATAACCACTTGACCACATATTGTAGTTGACTAGCTAGGTAATAGATCTCATAGTTCAGCAGTTGTATACCCCCTTTATCATGTGTATTCTGCAACTTCCAGAGGGCGATTCTGTTCCTTGTTCTGTGCCATAGAAATTCCTAGCAAATATTCTGTACCTTAATAACAAAATCGCCTCGGTATCAGGTATGGAATGTTCTCGAAAAAATGTAATAGTCTCGGCAATACAACCATCTTCAGCAGCGCCCTCTTCCCATCATTGCTAAGGGGAGTTTAGACCAGAACCTCGTACTATTTTTGATGTTTTGTACTGCTTTCTCAGTGTTATGCTGGTGTTCTGCCTCTACCGTGTGATAAATGTCTATTCCCAAGTATCTGAACGTGTTTGACTCCTATCGTATTTGTAAGACTGATAATTGATCGCGTGGGACTCCTACGTACCTCCCTAATTCGAATATCCATGATTTTCTGGGGTTCACCGCTATTCCAGATAGCGACGCAAATCGCTCCATCACTTCCAAGATATATTGGAGAGTTTCTTCAGGATATCGTAAGTACAGTAGCATGTGTTCTGCGTATAGCGAAAATAAATGCGGCACCCCTTATATTCTGATCCCTATTACCTCGTACTGCTGCCTCAGGTATATTGCCAGGGGCTCCAGTGCTAAAATATACCACATCGGAGACCATGGGCATCCTTGTCTGGTACCCCTGCTCAGTTGCCATCTTTCTGAGATGATGGCTTCCCTTTTGACTCTGGCGAGCGGTGCACTATACAGTAGTTTAACCCATTTGAGTTACCCCGGTCCTATGCCATAGCTAGTCAGGGCTACAATCAACCAGGGCCACTTGACAGTCAAAGGCTTTTATTGCATTCAGTGATAACTGCCATCTTACCCGAGTCATCTTTTGTGTGTTCTATAACCCGGTGGAGTCGTTTGAGCTTATCGGATATGTTCCTGCGCGGGACATATCCTGTTTGATTAGGGTGTATTAGTTTATTAATGATCCGTTTCATTCTGTTTGCCAACACCGCTGTAAGCATTTTGCTATCTTGATTCAGCATCAATAGCGGTCTAAACGATCCGCAATCCGTGTAGCTACTATTTGGTTAGGTTGTGCTGTTGCAGTTTTTCTCCTGATGTCGGGAAAAGCGCTATTCCGCCTGTGCGCTACGTGCGGGTTGAAGGTGTACGAGGGGGACGGACATATGGACTGCATATACTGTCTACACCCTCATCAATCGGCAGACGAGTGCGACATATGTAAGGGCTTCTCCCAGAAGACTCTTAAAGATCGGAGTCGCAGACTTGTGGCATGGTTGAACGACGGAGCGGGGGCATACCCGCCTTCGGAGGTGGGCTCCACGCGCAGCGCGGCCTCAGTGTCAAAATCTTCAGGGGCCCCGCGCCGCTCAACGTCGTCGGAATCCCCGGTGAAGAAATCGCGACCGGTGGAGAGAATCATCGGAAGGCCATTCCAAGGACTCTTCTTCGAAGAAGGCCTCTTCATCTTCAGCGAGGAAAGACAAAAAAGAAAAATCTAAATCCTTCTCGGGCGATCGTCATAGATCGGCCTCTAGTCGAGATGCAGAGAAACGCAGGTAGAGTTCGGAAAAGGCGGGAACGCCGCATAAGCCTGCACGACCACCACCGTCGTCGACGATAGGGCAGTCGTTGACCTACTTCTCTGCCGCTGACGCAGTTGACCTCAACCGTTCCTGGACCGCAGACGACGTTGATGATGACTGAGCAGACTATTGCTTCGTCGACGGAGATCCCGCAAGAGGCCTGGCGTTCAGAGGTATACGACCCAATTTTGCCAGAGACACTTCTACAGCAAGAGGCCTTGTCTGTGTCCTCGGGAGACGAGGATGTGAGAATAGCTGGCCCTGTAGACTTGGGGTTACAAGTTACCAGGCCCCTCTCCGGGAGCATTCCGGGTTCTACCTCTCTGCTCAATCCAGTCACTTTTGTCATTGGAAGTCTTGTCCACATTGCAAACATTGCTGAAGCCACTGGATGACGGACTACTTCGAACAACTCCGGCCAGGTCGGTCATCGACGACCCGGGCCCGTCTCGTCGACCACCGCCTTCAACCCCTGCGGCAGTGCCGCCGGATGCAAAACTCTCAGCCCCACGCCGCGAGGAAGGGGAACTGATGGATTCAGACTCGAACAGCAGAGCCTCATCAGTTGTCTCCCTTTCCCCCTCCAGGGAATCCAACCTGGGAGTCCGAAGCAGAATTGGAAACCCAGAGGAGCCCGGCTCAGCCGTCTCCCTCAGACGATATTGGGTCATTTCACACCATGATGGCCAGGGCTTGTACAGAATTCGGGCTGGCCCAAGGAAGAAGAGAAAAAGGACTATTTCTTTTCGACCACATGGGGGGAAAAGAAGGTCGGTGTTTTGAGTGCCCATCCTGGATCATATGTGGAAGGAAGGACTGCAGACCATGCGCCACCCTTTCTCGGAACCAGCGATAAAGGGTTGTCTAGAGAAAAAATGTAAGGCCCCGGACTCTACTCCCAAGTGCCTTTCCTCCCAACCAACTCCTGACACAGTGGTATCGGCGGCGGCGAGGAAGGCGAGATCCCAGCACAAGTGCACGACCCCCCCACCCCCCCTGGAAAGTGATGCCAGACAGGATGCTTTTGGCGAAAGTGCTGTCGGTAGGTACTACCACAGTGAAAGCAGCCAATTCTCTAGCCATAGTTGCCAGATACGACGGGGAGATGTGGCACCGGCTGGCTCCTATACTGGAACACCTTCCGGATGAACATCGCAAAGCGGCTATGTTGCTGATCAGGGAAGGTGAAGAGGGTTCCAATCATGCCATAAACCTCGCAGTGGACCTCGCGCAGTCGGGGTTTAAGCAGGTGAATAACGGTGTGGTTCTCTGACGGCAAGCATGGCTAAAATGCACCAACTTCCGACCGGAGGTGCAGTACAAGGTACTGGATATGCCTTTTGAAGGAGACCACCTCTTCGGCGAGAAGGTGGACGAGGCCCTGAAGGGCATGAAAGAGGACTCGGACACGGCGCGTTCCTTGGGGGCCCTCCAGAGTGGTCAGTTTCCGGTCTTTTCGTCCCTTCAGGGGAGCATCGGGAAATTCCAGATTCTCTGCATCGAGGGACAGATCCTTCAGTATGCCAGCATACCCCTCCCAGGGATACAGACGAGCTTTGCAAGTGGCTAAACGTCGCCGGGACTACTAGGCCCCCAAGAAGAGAGCAGGTTACTCGTCGACCAGGGATAAGCAGACGAAGGACCAGCAATGACGGGCATCGGAATGTTCTGGGGGGGCAGAGTATCATGTTACATCAACGAATGGGAGCAAATAACGGATCAATGGGTGTTGAACACTGTAAAATAAGGACATTCCCTGCAATTCAAAAGTAACCCTCCGCACATTCCACCGGCGTTTGTAGCTCAATCCCATCTGAGCGTGTTGCAGCAGGAAGTAGCACTTATGCTACAAAAAGGTGCTATAGAATTGGTTCTGTCATCACAAAGGGATCAAGGGGTTTATTCCCGATACTTTGTGGTGAAAAAGCCAAACCGAAAGTGGCGCCCCATCCTAGACCTGCGCGAGCTAACCAAATCGTTGAAAAGCATAAAGTTCAAGATGCTCACGCGCCAAGAAGTGATCCGGTCAGTTCAAGAAGGAGATTTTCTGGCGTCTCTGGACCTGCAGGACGCGTACTTCCACATACCGATGTGTCGGCGACACAAGAAGTTCCTAAGGTTTGTGGTAGGGCGGACGCACTACCAGTTCACAGTACTTCCCTTTGGACTGAAATCTTCTCCCAGGACGTTCACGAAATGCTTGGCCCCGGTGGCAGCCTGGCTGAGAAGGCAAGGCCATCATGTATACCTGTATCTCGACGACTGGTTGGTGAGGGGGTCCTCCCCTGTGTCGACGCACAGGAGTCTGCAGGTCACCATGAGCCTCTTACAACGGCTGGGGTTTGTGATAAACTTAGAGAAATCCTCGTTAACACCGCCAAGAAGCTTGGTGTTCCTGGGCGTGCAGTTCGAGACCCAGTCCGGGTTAGAGAGACCATCCCTCGACATGATCACCAAACTCAGTCGATTGACAGGTCAGTTGAAAATCAATACCAGACTGTCAGTGAGAAAATATACATTGATCCTGGGCGCTATGGCGTCCTGCATTCCTCTGGTGGGCAACTGCTGCCTGTTCATGAGGCCAGTGCAACAGTTTTGGCGGACCGATGGACGCAGGCTCAAGGCCTCTGGTCAGACAAGCTGACCGTCGACGACGAGCTCCTGGTAGCTCTTCAGTGGTGGAAAAGCGTCCAGAATCTATCCAAAGGAGTACCCCTAAAGGAGCCGGAGTTTCGGTTAACCGTAGTGACGGACGAGTCCTTAACTGGCTGGGGGGCACACATGGGCACTCTGCAAACACAAGGCCGTTCCTCTCAGAGGGAATCTCTCCTGCACATCAACGTTCTGGAACTGAGAGCAGTGCGCGGGGCCCTGAGGGCGTTCGTGCCTCACATCAGAGGGTCCACAGTGAGAGGTTTGACGGACAACACCACAGCAATGTTTTACTTGAGGAAGCAAAGCGGCACACAATCCAGAACCTTTTCCATCGATTCTCAGAAAGTGTGGCACTGGGCTCTGAAACACGATGTATCCATCGTAACTCATCACCTTCCAGGAGTAAGGAACGAACAGGCGGACTCGCTCAGCAGAAATATGGACCAGATTCACGAGTGGGAAATAGACACCGGTCAATTGTCGAAGGTCTTCGAGAAATGGGGCGTCCTCCGCTGGATCTCTTTGCCACGAAGAGGAACAAGAAGTGCGAGATGTATGCCAGCAGGTGGCCACAGGAAGATTCGATGGGAGAAGCTTTCTCCTTCCCGTGGACGGACAAGTTCCTCTACGCCTTCCCTCGGTTTCCTCTGATACGGAGAACTCTGCAGTGGATACGCAGGTACAGGTGCCGAGTCATCCTGGTGGCACCGTGTTGGCTGAGGCAGCTGTGGTTTTCCGACCTGCTTCACCTGTCAGCGGATCATCCGATAACGTTCCCGAAGGTTCCCAACCTCTTGTCCCGGGACGAAGGAACAGTGTGGCATCACAATCCAGGCAGTCTCGATCTCACAGCTTGGCTCCTGACTTTTCAGAATTTGGTGCCTTGATCATTCCCTCGGACTGTCGGAAGATCTTACATGCTGCGCGGGCCCCTTCCACCAACAAGACCTACAGGTGTAAGTGGAGAAGATTCTGTGCGTGGTGTCAAGGACAGACGGGAGTGCAACCTCTGAGGGTTACTCCGGAACAGCTTCTTCCATATCTACTACACCTAGCAAAAAGCGGATTGTCTTTTTCATCACTAAAGGCTCACTTGGCGGCCATCTGTAGGTTCACAAGAAGAAGGAAGTCATCTCCCTTGTTTAGCGACAGGTTAGTGAAACACTTCATGAGAGGTTTGTTCCGGACATTCCCTCCGGTTAAACGTTTTCCATCAACATGGAGTCTGAATTGAAACCACCCTTTGAGCCAATGGCCACATCGTCGATTAAGTTTTTGTCATGGAAAGTGGCTTTTCTAATAGCTGTAACATCAGCTAGATGGATCTCGGAGTTGCAAGCGTTGGTCATAGACCCTCCGTACCTCAGATTTTTCAAAGACAAAGGGATTCTGTCAAGTCCTCGTTTCATCCCAAAAGTTCCTACAACTTATAAGCACTCATCCATTGTCCTGCCCACATTCTTCGCGACCCCTTCATCGGCTGTGCAAAAGGTCCTACATACCTTGGACGTCAAGAGAGCTCTAAAATTTTACCTTCACCGAACTCAACAACTTCGATCTACGCAGCAACTCTTCGTTGCATATGGCTCTTCGGCAAAAGGGAAGGCAATTTCAAAACAGGGACTGGCCCGATGGGTCTCGTCGACGATTGCCTTCTGTCATTCAAAAGCAGGAAAACCGCTACAAGGACGTCAGAGAGCTCGCTCAACCAGGGCGACTTTGTCGTCGACTGCGTTGTGGGTGGGGGTACCACTGACAGACATTTGCCAGGCGGCAGCTTGGTCAATGCCTCACATTCTCCCGCCACTACTGCCTCGAACGACAGCAAGCAGACGAAATACATTTGGGAAGAGCAGTCTTGCGACATCTATTTCAGTAAGGTAAGCCCTTTTTAGGAAGGGTCTATGCTGATTTGGACATATATATATATGTATAGATATATATGTATAGATATAAATGTGTGTATGTATACTATTATAGCTTTATATGGATATTGCTCTGTGCAATTACTGTGGCACGCTTTAAAATTGAATCTTATGTAAACGTGATTTGCTATATGCAGGATTGGGTGGGTGCTGGATTGCATTCACACCTTTTTTCAGGATCACTGCTGTGCATTCTATTCTAAGCATGTGAATCCATGAAAGATCCAATGCTGGAGAAGGGAATAGTTTCTTACCTGTAACTCCATTTCTCCAGCATTGGTATCTTTCATGGATTCACATGCGCCCGCCGGCCTCCCCTAAATGCAATCGTCTTGTAGTTCTTGGTTTCACCCCATATTACTTTGGAGGGGTCGAAATCTGAAGGGAGCCGCGGGGGCAGGGCATTTATACCGCTATGTCCTAGTGGGGCGTGTGTGCGCGGCCCAAAACGACGTAGATGAGACACGAAAGTGATGAACGTTTTCCTATGGGAAACGGCTTTATAAGCTTACTGAGGGAATATTCTAAGCATGTGAATCCATGAGATACCAATGCTGGAGAAATGGAGTTACAGCTAAGAAACTATTCCCTTCCGTCTGATCATTCTCGGATCAGCAGGAGCTGACTGAATGCACGTCCTAGTCTGCGGCCATGTAGCCACGCCCCTGGAATTAGCCAATTTCTTCATTAAAAATTGATCGAATGGTACATTTGAATGATTCCGGTCAGTACCATTCTCACTTAATTGCTCTTGTAGGGCATGATTTTTGCACCCCCCCCCCCCCCCCTCATCGGGTAGGGCTGTGTGAAGTGGGCAAGGAATCAAGACACATGTTATGATGAGGGGTGCCCCAGGAGTTCGGTCTAGCACTTGGACAGGCTCCCTGAGTGTTTGCACCCCATGACATAATTAACATATACAGCCAGGAAAATGTTGTGAAGTTCGTTTGGACTGAGACATCATTCTGAAGCGTTACTCAGAAATATGAAACTGACACTTGAAGGTAGCAAGTTAATATATTATCACATCTGTTTCCTACCAGCTCTAATTCTCATTAGACCTGCTATGGAAGCAGCAATTATAACATAGCATATTGCCATACATACGAAGAGCGTTATTGTATAAGCTAAGAGTATGATATACATTTAATAAAGAACCAGTACAATTAATAATTTCAAGATACCAGCTTGAGCAACATGGAGTGTTATGCTGGTCTATACTAAGCTATGGTATGATGGGGAAGTGGTGCAAATTACCAACGCCTGCAGTCTCATAATATGCATACAGTTCGACTTCCACATTTAAACTTGCACTTTTAGGGCTATCTTGACTGCATATGAATTGACCACAGCTTCTTGTCAATCAGGTCTGCTTGCACCTCTGCTCGAGGACCTGCGATGATGTGCCTTCCTAGCCCCCCAGGGTTCGAGTTTGCTGCGCTGTGTACGTGGCTCCTTTCCCCGTCAGCCTGTGTCTTTTATCTTAAGACTAGCTTTGGTCTGCCCATCACGTGTGCGTGATTTCCGATACCCGGAAATTAAGTCTAGAGCTAAAAACTGTTCCTGTGCTTTGAACACATGATATACCCTTGTGCAAAATCAAGAGACGGGTGCTGTCTTTCACCATTGGTCGTTTCCCTTAGTTTGAATGGGCTTCTGCTCAGGGAAAGAGAAAAACATGTCTTTTGCTACTAGACACCTTCAGAACTCCATTATAGTAACTGAGCTTTTAAAGATGTAAAGAGCGACACGTGCTTTCACACATATCTTAGCTGTGTGCATGCATTAGGTGTCTATTGGTGCTTCCTGTCTTATCAGATGTAACTGGTGTAAAAAAAGGCAAGGCATCTTTCAAACTCGCTATTTTGCCGTTTGAGAAAGGAAATGGCTATTATGTGGTTAAGGTTCCTTGTGCTGGAAAGAGGAAGTTAACATATCCTCATCGCCTCCTGCTAAAATCAAGCAACAGGCTATGCGGGTGCTTTGCTAAACCCACGTGCGTTATTCATTGACAGCACTATATTCTGGACAGCAGGTGTGAGCATCTGTCCTTTTGACACTAGCCCCTGCCTTATGTGAAACTGTGTACTTTGTATTCAATGCACAGTAGTGATCTTTTGCTGTTGCCATTATTGACGTCGACTGATCTGTGATTGTCTTGGCTCATTTGTCCATCCATAATTCATAACTAACACAGCAGTGGTGTCCCCTGCTTCCCATATTTGGTATTTTGGGAATTTAGGGGTGCAGGGGAGGGAAAAAGAAAAAGGGACCCTGTGGCGTCGGCTCTGACCCGCATAAGCGGGACGGAACTGACACTGCAGGGTACAGGAGAGGTGGTGGACAGTGATAACGTAGGGGGTTTCTGGAGGTACTGGTAATTTGGGGGGGGCAATAGGTTTGTTTGATGGCAGTAAAGTTGTTTTTGCAGCAAAGATGACTACGGTCAATTTCACTGCAAAATTCTACCCCGGTCAAACACAAATCCATAGTAATCTGTCCTTTCTACACTGATACTGTTGAATCATTAATCAAGATGAAGGGTACCAGGAACAAAATATACTTAACCACAAAAGACAATACGCACAAATGAGTTTGCGAACATTTGAAATGCTACAAGTTTATTACCGCAAAATCTTCCATTTATCTCCAACTCTAGCCTCCCTTTTGATTTATTAATAATACAATAAATGACTGAAGATCTATAGAAAATGGATAAAAACAATCATTTGGCAAAAAATGATCGACCTAATTAAAAACGGCAAATCGTGACAATTTTTGAGTCCAGGGTTATGGAAAGGATACCAAGCTTGATGTTGGTGCATCTAAACCTATTTGGGAACAACATACTTTAAACACTTTGGATACAATCATCTACTCGCTGCATTGTTACATCGTCTGAAGGGAGGCAATATACTGGTAATGTAGCTAACGTTATAGTAATACTAAACCTATCTGAAAAACTACTGTTCCAGAGCCTGATGGAATCTGTAATGCTCTATTAAAACTCTGCTCTACAATTTGGCATACAATACTGCACAGGTTTACTACTGTAAGTATTACGGGAAAAATACCAGTTAGTTAGAAAGTTTCATCATGCCTAGCTACAAACTTGGGGATAAAACCAAACCCACAAGTTATAGAATATTGGCTGTGATGAATGCATCTGCAAAAGTGTTTGCTTGTATACCAGTCGCGTATTAACTCTACAGCAGTGTGGCTTTAGGAAAGGTTCCAGCACACCAGTCAATTAACACATTTAAAGCACTTGTGTATCTTGCATACCTAGATCGAAGTGCAGCTTTTGATGGTGATCTGATGTATGCAGCAGTGTAAATTACAATGGTGGGGGATTGCCTTGCATAATGTTACTACTCTCAGTGCATCTCAATAACACAGGTTTAAGTGATCGATCCCTTCCTACACAGGGCTCAAACAAGGATGTGTTCTGGCACCAACCCTATTTAATCTCTAGCTCACTGATATGCCTTCCACTATTGAAGTGGCATATCTGCCAAACCTAGGCCAATATAAAATAGTCACCAGGATATGTAATATCATGGACAGCACCCAAACTGGGCTGCAAAAAAAAATCAGACTTTGCTAAAACACTGCTGGTTAAACCAAAATAATGTTATTGATGGGGAAATGTAACCGCATTAGACTTAAAGTAGTAGACAAATATACATATCTTGGTGTTTTGTCCTGGAAAGATAATTGTTCTGGAAAGAACATATTGATAGTACCTGTATGCCCTTAATTGAATACTATAAACTTAAATTGGTTCCAATTATGCTATTTAGGGCCAACAATAAACTAATTTAGGCAGACTTGACGGCTACTGCCTAAAGCGAATGTTCAACTTTGTGCAAAGCATGTCAGTGGAATATATTCATGCAGAGTTTGATATTGCCTCAATCCCACATCAGTTGGCTAAGAAGGGAGCATGCCTAAAATATTCTAAAGAACATTCTCTTGTGCAACAGCCTCTATACTGTATGTAGGAACACACTATGGTATTGGATCTGTGAAATAACCTATGATGCTGAACACTGCGCCAAGTGCCTCGGCATCAATCTGTAGATTCATTAGTACAATGAGACTGAACTACTAAATTCAATTCTAGTAATTGAAATATGAGCAAAATAAGATCTATTTCAGCCATTTAATCCTTGTCCTATGAATATTTACCATTTATACCATCAATGGGCAAACAGACTAAATGGATCCAAGAATATCTGAATCCTGATATAAGATGGACTATCATTGTTTACCAACCTTCGAACTAGTGGGTGCTTGGCATAATATTTCTGCATCAGTTTGAAGATTGTGTGTGCCCTTGGATCTAGAGTAACCCTGAAACATCTCACCCTAAACTGTCTGGTTAAGAATGGTACAAGAATGACATATTACCCGAATACTGAACGCCTGATTTAGATGAAGAAAAGTTCTGTGGAATAGGATCATGATGAGAAATTAAATGTATATAATATATTGTACCATCTGCTCTTGGCTTGCGATTAATGCATTGACTAAATGATGATTTTTCTGTAAATGGGCTATTGATTTTATCATTTTAAAATCAATTATTTTTTACATATAATTGTATGTATAAAGATATACAGTATGGCTGTTGTAAACTAATTTAAAAAAAAAAATACCTTGTACGGCAGTTGCTCATGCATTGGTACCTAGTTTATCGGTTTTGGATGCTGTTGGAGGCAGAGCCCAAATCTGATCAGGCCGTGCATGGTGTCTCAAGAAATCTCTGTAGGAATTCCCTTCATTCCGCCAGTACCACCTCTACTAACCACAGAAGCACGTCGGATGGGTTGGGGGTTACCTTAAGGATTCTTTAGTAAATCTGCCTGCTTCGAGTCCTTTCCCAACTGGAAGGTAGATGCCTGTGGTCCTCCGATCTGTGGTTCATTTTCAGTCACAACTGAGGGCCAAGCGGGCCTTCTCGTCAACTGAGCATATGTAAACAGGTAGGGGTGTATTCGAAGTCCTTCCCTGACTTTCGTGGCGTAGACGGTAGTAACCTGGGCAGAAGCCAACCGTAGAATCTGACAGCAATGTAACTTGCGTGGTGGGAGATGGGCCATTCACTTCGACTATGTTGATGCTTTCCTTCCTCATGAGATATATCTTCATCTGAGACTCTTGTATCAAATTTGCAGAATATGGAGCTTTTGGTGGATCGATTTGTTTGCAGCTTAAGAAAATGTGTGTGCCTAATATTTGTGACACCACCCCCTTGCCTACTAGCATGGCGTGAGGATGCCTGTCATTCGAGTGGCTGGGGTCCTCCTATGTTCCACCCTGCCTTCCCATCCTCCATCCATTATCCATCGTGATGTTCAATATCCATAGGTAGAAGGTAGAGGTGATTGTAGTCCTGAATTGGAGCAGATGCCCATGATGTTCCTCATTGATTCTAGTTGAGGAGGCTTCTCATGTGTCCACTCTTCACACATCTGCGCACAGTGCACCTCTCCTCAGTTCTCCGCGCTATGGGGCCTCCTGCTGAGAGTTTGTGGGAAGGATAGGCTATATACGGAACGGTCATTCAATAATCCAGCCGGCCAGCTCCTTGTCCACTTTTAATTGACACTAGGTACTCCTTCATACACCATGCATGAAGAACAGTTTATTAGCTCATGGTAGTCATCAATTTTTTGGTACTAGATTTTCTAAGATGAGGTTTTGACCCTGGTATATCCGTCTACTCTGAGGGCAATGGTCAATTCTGTGCACATTCATAGAGAATGGGGGGGGGTGATGCGTCGTAGATCTCACTTTTTACTGGGCTGGCTGGAAATTGTATAGGTTCAACAGTGTAATGCTAAAGCCACATTTACCATTTTCTCAGTGTGGCCACTGCTTGGTTGTAAGAGCCCTCCAGTAACCTTCATTAGAACCCTGGGCCGGTGAATACCCCTTTCCTATTGGTCAATTTGCAGGCTAGTCGGAAAGTCGAGCATTAAGTGCTTCAACCCCCCTTTAGTGGCCTTCTTTAAAATAACATTTGCCTACAAATACCATGCTTTTTTTCGTTTTCTTTAAATGCATGACAGCTGAGGATTGCAGTGAAGTCGGAGAGGGACCCCTTTACTTGTCCCTCACTCCCAGGGCCAGCCTTAGCAGCAGCAGTACCCTGGGTGAATTGGCTCCCTCCCCACACCCCTGGTCAATAGGGGGTAGGGGGTGTAGGATGCGCCACATTTTCTTGCTACCCCCTTGCTGCGGCGCTTTGCAGGGAGCTAATCACTGGAATAGGGCATTCATGCTAATGCAGGAGTGCCCTATTCCAATGCAAACTGCCTCGCTCCCGTATCGGAGCAAGGAGGTAATCATGTAAATAGGGTGCTGATGCTTTGCTATTGTTAAATGCACTCTGCCTCCATGGGCGCATTTAATAGAAGGGCACCTGCCGCGCCTTCTCCCACTCTCCCACTACGCTAGCTCGGGGGAGCTCTTGAAACCCCCCCGCTCCCCCTGGCTGGCGTGGCAGGGGGCTAATGGTGCCCTGCTCACTCCCCCATTCTGTGAGTCTGAGCATTCACCTCAGGCTGTGCTCTCACTTACCTTCCCTGTGCCCCTTCCTCCTCACTGTGCACTCGCCTCCATCTATCCTTCTCCGCTATCCCTCACTCTTACGTGGTCCTCGCTTGTTTTCGCTGTACTCCTGTCACCACTCACACCTGCTAACTCCTCCCTCTGAGGGCATGTTTCCAACCCCCTACTGTGCCACTTTATAAACTTAAATATTCCACGTGGAATATTTAAGCTCCCCTTTAAACAAAATACTTAAAAATGTTTTTACATAAACTTTGTTTGCCCATGGGTTTTGATAGCTTTATAGACCTCTCTCTCGGGCTGTACCGTCCTTATAGGCCCTCATACCTCATTAACTCTGTCTTCAGGGACCATAACGCCCGGTACGGCCCTCGCTGCCGGTCTATAAAGCTATATTGGAGTCAGTTGAAGAGATGATGCTGTTCTTGCTTCCTGCAAAGATGTATTTTTGTTCAACTACGATTATTTCAAGGCAGAGGCTAGGAGAACAAATAGCTTTTGTTATAAGAGAATTTTGAGAATGAATTCTTCAGAAAAGTGCTGTTTACAAGACTTGCTCAGATTGCAGTCCTGAAGTTGCCACTTCCTTACATATGTGTACATATGCCAGTTTGTTTACCCCAAACCTGCAGCTCCAGAAATGGAGGCACGACATACATTGGATGTGTGCAGGGCACTTTTGGTATGTTTAGAGCGCACAAACAACCTTTGCAACACGCTATTTTGCTGTGTGGGATTGCAAACCCTGCAAAACTACCTTGAGATCCAGGGATCGAAATGATAGTTGGATAAGCAGGATCAACCTCTGTGGAACGAGGAACTATTACATAGTGTTCCACAAATCTAACTTCCACATCAAATGCAAGCCTATCATTTTGTGCATTATTTATGACCCCTTATGCTTTAGCTCCCCTAATGTTTGTTTATAGCTTGCCCCAAATTCAGAGGTAAATTCACATAGGTGTTTGTTTGGCATTGGTTGGCCTGTGGAGCCAAAAGTAACTCCTGGTAGATGTTTGTATCAAGCTAACCAGGCTCTTGTAGGCAACATGCAGGAGCTGAATAGCTCCCAGGTCCTCCTAATTTCGAACCCTGAGTCAGTGGATCCGTTTCGCTATCAACAAGACTCATCTGGCAAGGACTTAAGTTGCCAAAAAGAGTACATGAGAGGTCAACTAAGAGTATCGCCACTTCATGGGGCTGATTATGCAGGCATCACCTTTGTAATGCTGAGTAAACGTGCATGCAGCCAAAGTGGTGTAGGGAGATTTTAGGGCATAGGTCTTTGGAACCCAATGGACTGTCAGCAACTGTGTAATAACTTGGGTTGTGTCAAAAGCAGGTCTAGTTTCTTAGAAAGAAACCTTTGTGCCATATCACATGTATCATGCATGTAGTGAGTAAGAACGGTACTGCTTTGTATAAACTCCATAAGGCCTGTGGTCAGTAAGACGGACGAGGAAGTCCTGCATTCATTGCTGCCAGTAATCCTCATTGCTCAGCCTCCAGGTTTAACTCATCCGAGCCCTTTGGGTTAAAACTTACTCAGAAATTGTGTACAATTTACAGGCCCGGTTTAGGGTTTGATATATACAGTGTGAGTCGGTGAAGAGGGATGGGTTTAGGGCAGACCATTACTTCACGAAAGGGCAGAATGAAAACATGGCTGTGTTTGTATCCCCTTGCTTCATAGGAATTCTCCTTATTGGTTGATGCTGTGATCTCATGTATGTGCTCCTGGTTGAGCAATGGTGGAGATTTTACACCGCTGCTGAATTTCATGGGTTTTGTTGAGATAAATCTCTCGCTTAATTTCTTTAATGGTTTTGCTATATAGGCCAGGTCTTATCCAGGGCCCACAAGCCGTGGCCTTTGGGCATGACCACTGTCCACGCTAGGATAAGACTTAATCCACTGTGGCGATAGCACCCTCACTAGTCCATAACCAGCTCCCAACAGCCTTGGCCTTCAGCCACTTTCCAACAGTTCGATTAAATGGCAATGTCCCATATCCCCTTTACTGATCAATCGGGTCACACGCCGGCCATGGCCACTGTCCACACATCACAATTGCGCTCAAAGCACAACTGGCCAATGCCCTCTCTCGTTTTCCCGTTTTTCCCCTTATTTTAATTCCAGCGTTATGTTTTTTTCATTCGTTTTTTCTTATCGTTCCCCTGAAATTTCCAGTGGAAACATTACCGCAATCACAGTGGCTCTGCCTTGTGTTGTGATAATTGTTCCCATGGATACGCAGCAATTTCACATTACTGTGCTAATGCACCAACGCGCAAACATTAGTCGCCCCCCCTCGCCACTGCCACTCTACATGTGCACCCCTCCTCCTTTTGAGGTCGCACGCTGTCGAAATCCCTACTGACTATCCTTACATTCTTTTACTGCGATTTGTCCGTAACAGGGTTTTCTGACTCTTGACTTTCCCACAGTAACACGAAAGCTATGACTCAAAGCAAGCTATCTAGCTCTCCCCAGAGTACCTAACCATTTTGTCCTTTCACTCTTCCCTACCTTGCCCTGTTGTGAAACCACCAGTTTTCCTCCTCCAAATATCTTTTTCTTCACGTCCCCACAGTATCACCAT
Organism: Ambystoma mexicanum; assembly: GCF_040938575.1. Classification (NCBI taxonomy): domain Eukaryota; kingdom Metazoa; phylum Chordata; class Amphibia; order Caudata; family Ambystomatidae; genus Ambystoma; species Ambystoma mexicanum. The sequence goes on from NC_090935.1 coordinate 1,437,954,231, forward strand.
GGAAAGGGACCATAGTTCCTGTGTAAGCACTGAATTACTACTAATGCATTTAGTTTCGAAAATGTCACTCTTCTATTTTGCATGTGTATTTTTAATGAAGTGTAGTTGTAAAGCTAATATATAGGGGTTATTAATGCATGCTGTACATTATGCATACATTTGCTTATCTTCCTTGGTGGATCTTGGGATGATGCGTTTACATCGTACTAGTTTATCATGCCGCTTGCATGGACTGCCATTGTTTACTGTCTTTTAATGTGTTTATTTCCAGTTGGTGGCAGCGAATCATTGCGCCCATATTGGACTAAGTACCTGCCCAGGGCAAGCGTGCTAGTTTTCGTTGTTGATTCAGCAGACCATGACCGCTTGCCCATTGCTAAAAGATGTCTTCATGAACTGATCCAACATGACGCTTCACTTCCTCTGGTGGTCCTAGCCAATAAACAGGTACTAAGGAAAAAAGTTTTCATGGGTTACACTGCATGCTGTTTTCCACAGTTTTATAGTCTTTTAAATAAAATAAGTTGGAAGGTAAATAAGGGTTTTCTTTTAAAGTGGAAACAGTGCAAATAAACACATTCTCTTGTTACAAAGTCCACCACGCTACAAATGTAAACTTAACTGGTACTACAGTGCTACTTCATAATTCACTTTAAAGCATAGATGTAAACTCCAAATATTTAAACCAAGTCTTGCGACGTAGTAACCTTAACGCTTTTTGAAACGTACTGATTTTTCTTTTAAACCATTTTTTTCCCTCTGTTTATAACGAAGGGCCTGTTGCTGGGAAATGTTGTCTGTGGTTGTTGTGCTTCCTGTAAACTGGTGTGAAGTGGGGCCAGAGCTTGATTCCATGTTTGTTCGTTGGTTGATCTTTTTATGGATTGTTGCAGAAGAATTCTAAGCCTTTGGGGGAGAGGTGGGGGGGGGGAGGGAGGATATGCTTATTCCACAGAATGAATTAAGGATGGTGCTGTGGATACAGGCATACATCATCCTCGTATGTACCTTGTGCTTGCACACGTGGTCTTTTTATCCATTCATTCTTACTCTGGTGTTTTCCATTGTTGCTTATTGGTGAACCTGCTGCACATTCCCAAATATATTGAGTATATTTCGACCAAGGAGGCCTTGGATCCATCCACACAACATGGCCCTACACCCTTCAGATACCATCGAGAATCATTCCCATCGAACACCTCCCCTGACCATTTCCAATTACAAAGACCAACTCTTTCACCTGATCTATTCACTTCCCATCTCAGCGATTGACAATTTGATAAAATTGTAGATATCCTCACACCCGCATCATCAAACACTTGAACAATACTTTTCTGGGAAACTTCATTCTACCAAGAAAATGAGAGAAGCAGTGCTTGAGCTCCTCAACTCCATGAACATCAAACCGCTTACCACAGACACAGCCCTCTCGCATGAAATCAAACACCCTTGATCTTCTATTCACAGCATCTTCAGGTATTGAATGGCTTGTACCTGTTTGACTGTTCCTATCCAGCTTCACCACATACCGTCCAAATCACCAATGCCATACAAAACAATCCAAGTTAATACAGCAATCCTTCAAGAACATCCACAAGAGCTCACTAGAAAATAAACCTGTTGCCCAACATCCATTTCTGATCCCTCAAACCTCAACAGCCATCCCCAACACTGAGGGAAACACTGACCGGCAGTGCCAAAACACACACACAACTCTGAAATTGCACATGAACACACTCCTCTTCATCTTGTTGCATGCTAGACCTTACTGAATGCAAACTCATTAGGCGATGAAAAGAAACCTCAACCATTCTGAAATCCAAAAGCACCGCTTGTGGGACCTGCTAATCATCTAAAATTAAAGCAGGTTATCTAATTTCCATCTTGAACATGTATTGATACTCCTATCAAATAGAAGCCATCTCTCCTGGGTTCTATGTTCTTTCATCGTGAGGCATTCTTACGACTGCCTTTTAAACGAGGTCACAATTATGAAAAAGTTCACTGCTTTTGTTGGGGAGAATTCTCAGAAATGTGCAAATTCCTTTCTACCTTAGAGACCCCCAGCAACTTTGCTGGATTTTGATCACTTGAATTTTTAACCTGGAGAGAGTGAGACCCTTTTTCCCATGCTCATGTATTTTAATGTGATCATCTTTTACATTGGTTCACACAGTATCTTTCAGATTTCCCAAGGTTCAAATACCTTCTCTTGGATAAACTGTTTCCAAGAGCAAAACAGTAAAGTAAAATTGACTTTACTTGCATTTATAACTTTCTAGACCCAGCACACACTATCTTTCAATAGGTTTCTGGAGGGGTTACTTGGTATCCCCTTGGTCTAGCTTCTCATGTAAAATTGTTACGTTACCCTTTCCTCACTGAATAGCTGGTGGCAGTGGTTTAGTTTTAACTACTGTTGTGCATTTACTGCGTGCTGCGTTCGCAGCTGCAGTAAAGCACCCAAGGGTGCCATTTTTGCCAAAATGTTCCTGGTCGTCTTTTTTCGCCATTTCTTTGTAGAAAGGTCCTTCTTGAGATTTACTCTGCACGCCAAACCAGGTTTGGTCCCTTTGTTCATTTTGCCTTTGGTGGGATTCACGAGTGAAGCCTTCTTCTGGCTCCAGGGTGTCTAGCGGGTCAGGAAGCGAGGGAGGTGTTGAAACTCTGTGCTTTGTCTCCTAGGAGACAGGAATGCACTCTTAGGTGATTGGCTGGGTGGCTGTCCGGCAAGGACAGCCACCCTGCTGGGTGACTAACAGCTAGGCTGGAATGAATGGGAGAAACCTTCATAAAAGGTGAGGCTTTTTGGCTTGGAAGGCAGTTGACCACTGGACGAAGGAATCCGAAGAAGAACTTGAAGAGGATTCCTGCTGCAACTCCTGGGCCGTTGGTTTGCCTGGTGAAGCCCTGTTGCTGTGCTGAAACCCCAAATTCGTATTGACAGAGAAACCCCTGCAAGGGGGACTTCTCCCTTTTAGTTGGTGGGACCAATCAACTCCAAAGTAAGCCACATGGACATCCTCTCCGAGCTGGTTGAAATTCCACTGCAGTCGCTGCTGGAACCAAATAGCCAGTGAAAGGAACATCAGTTCATGTCGTTGCTTTTAAGATTGCCAAGAGCTCCAGGAAGATCCTCCGGACTCCCAGTTAGCAGGACTGACCGAGCTTGGGCCCCAACGGGACCCCAGATGCAAGAAAAGCCTATCACGACAGCCAGAAAAGTGTTGCTATTTGTGGTAGACGCGAGGAGCCGAAACACCGAAGTGCCACTTGTTTGAAAATTGCCAGTTGCGAGCGGTGACCGTCCATTGTAGTGCAGGTGTCCCCAGAAGTCCTCCCTCTTGTCTCCACAACTGAGGCTCTGGAACAACAGACTCTGCAGAGCTGCACAGGAACAGAAGTCATCTGCTGCAATTTTCCTCAACCTAAAGGTACTGTAAAGTCGGAGAGAACTTATCTCTTGTTGTGCCACCTTGCTTGTCCTCAGAGACTTGTCTCGGTTGCCTCTGTAGAGTTGCGAACAGCTTCTTTACCTCACAAGCCTAATCAGCTTGTGGCCCTACTTTGAATTTCTTCTTCTACAAAGACATCTAAAACATTGTGCAATACTTATACTTACCTGCAAGAAGTGCTTCTGTTCACCTTGACTTTTGCTAAAATAGCATTGCCTGGCCTGGCTCCCTGAATGACTTCTCTCTTCTGCTTAGGTGTTGCATCTTTCTTCCAGGAAAACGTTAACTTTGCAATGGGGGGGGTTATCAAAAGTACTTACCTGCTTCAGAATATTTGTGCAATCTCTTGTTTTGTTCTAATAACCTTTTTCCTTTGGCATAGTCCTAAATCTGATTCTAAATGCAACAGTGATACATTAATGTCCCCAGCACTCTAACTATTGAAGTCACCTGAGGGTGTAGGTAGTGTCTGTGGGCCATCCCAAATGGGTATTTGCTGATTTCGAAATATTAAGAGTGTTTATTTTTGAAGTGTATTTGAGTGTTACTTTTATATTGCCCCTTCTGAAGAAGGCTTACTCTAACTGACTATTAAATTAATAATTGTTTAATCAAGAAACCTTGTGTGTAAGAGTTTATTTGAATACTTGTCACTGTGAATCTCAAACTCCCCTATAGCTCACATTGACCCCCTCTTGAGATAAGCCCGACTGCTCAACACGCTACCAACCGGTGTAGTACATACCTATACCAAAGGTTGGGTTCCTTTTGCCAGGAGGTCAGGGTTGTTGTAGTGCACCCAAAGGTTACTGCATACAATCTTGCCTAACAGAATCTTTCTTTTTGGGGGTGGGGGTTCCTCCCCGAACCCTTCTCCCCACCTATTTTTAACTATTCCAGACCCCTCCCCCCAACCCCTGTATTCGTAACGTTGTACATGTTTTAACATGCAGGCGTAGAAATGCCTTGCGACGAAAGGATGTTATATCTTCGCTTCCAACCCTTGCATATTCGCCTTCACATTTTGCTTTGAATGAACTGGACCATTCTGCCTGCTTTTATGAAGGGAAATTAATCTAAGCATTCAAGGTAGCTCTTTGCAAACCTCTGTTAAACAAAAGCAGGATTAGACTCTACCATCGATTAACTTCCAGGCTATACCCAACTGTAAATTCCTTAACTGATAAATGGTGCTGCTTATGGATGCACTGGCATATTTAATTGCAAGGCTTCAGAAAATGCAGAATTCAGCAGCACGGTTCCTTTTGAGATTGGAGCGCAGAGAGCATGTAACCAACCCTACTCGTATCACTTCATTGGCTCAGGGGGAGATATATAGAGTCCTTCAAAGCACTCTGTTTTACATCCCGGGCTATTCATGGTTTGGGACCAGCGTTCCTGGAAGCAAACGGAAAACCTTTATCTGCTTCTCAATTGAAGGCTTTAAAGACCTCCTTTTCTGAAAAGGCAAACGTAGGGCGCTTGGTTCTCCACACATTCTCTTAGGATTGGTGTTGGAACTGCATTAATAAAGCCTTCTGTCATACAAACACTGTTAACCTGACTCACCTCCTAACACATCCTTGTCTCTTCTCTATTCTTCTATTTCTGAGAGTCTTGATACTCTTGCCCCTGTCATGAGGATCCGTTTGAAGTCCAAAGCCAAGTGCAATTCCTGGTATGACTCTGACGTAGCTACACTCAAACAGAAGTGTAGGGCAGCTGAGAGGAAATGGAGGGCTTCTTGTTCATCCTCTGACAAACTGGAATGTCGCCTGCTCCAAAGGCAATACCGACTCTCTATTCTCATCAAGAAGAGACCCCTGTGGCATGTGTGTCTGCGGCATCCAACAACTCTGCCGAACTCTTTAAAATCTGCAAGGAGCTGGCCAACCCTGCTGCAGTCTCTCGTGTTGCCTCCCAGGCTCTTTGCAATGCCCTTGCCGCTCACTTTATTTAAAAATCCCAGGACATCCTGTCCACCCTCTCCTCCCATCCTCCTCCCCTCCCCTCTTGGTCTGTGCTTGCTGACCCTCTTTAGCCACCCCACCACCCTCTTTCTCCTCCTTTCCTCTTTTCTCTCCTGATGAGGTTGCTAGACAAGTCCGATCTATGAACGCCTCGTCGCAACAGGTTCAAACCTGTTCTCTAAAACCATCAAGGACCACGTGGACTCTTGCTCCGGCCCCTGGCGATTTCTATAACCTTTCCTTTGCCTTAGGAATCTTCCCATCCCCACTGAAGCACTCCCTTGTGCATCCACAGCTGATCCTTCTTGTCTGGGTAACTATCGCCCAATTTCCATCACTCCCTTCTTGGGCAAACTGTTGGAAAAGGTGGCTATCTCTCAGCTCAACCTTCATTCTGATTCTGTGGGTTCTCTCCATGACCACCAGTCTGGCTTCAGAGCTGCCAGAAGCACGGAAACTGCTCACCTGAACGTCTGTGAAGATCTGCTCTTCAACTAATATTCCCTCTTTCCTCCTCATGCTTGATCGCTCCTCTGCCTTTGACACGGTCAACCATAACATCCTGCTCAACCGCCTCTGTGATAACATGGGTATCGCTGATCAGGCTCTGGCCTGGCTGAGCTCTTTCCTCTGATCGACCCTCCCTGGTCCTACTTGGGTCCTTCCTTTCATCAATCTTACTCTCTACCTGTGGTGTGCCCCAGGGGTCTAACCTCTCGCCCTGGCTTTTCAACCATTACCTGGCAAATCTTGCTCACTGCATTTCCATTCTCTGCTCAAATTTCCAGTGCTACGCTGACACTCAGCTCATCTTCAGGCTGCCCTCGGCCACCTCCTCTCATCTCTGATTGCCTAACTGCCATTCAAGATTGGTGGGCCGCAAGCCATCTTTGTCTGAGTGCCAGTAAAACACAGATCCTCCTCACAGGCACACCTTCACCATCCTTTCCCCTCACTCTCTGGCCGTCGTCCTTTGGCCCTCCTACCCCCCCCCCCCACCCCCCTGCGAGGCTACGAACCTTGGGGTCATGCTCGATTCCACACTTTCCTTCTCTGCCCACATCTCTGTCTATAAAAAGTCAAACTTTCTACTGCAACTCCTCAGAGGTACTCTGCCTTTCCTCTGCTTCCCCCAGAAGCTCTGTCTCCCAAGCTCAGGTTCTCTCTAGGTTGGACTATTGTAACAGCCTCTTTCTAAATCTACCTGCAACTAATCCAGAACAGGACTTCAAGACTTGCCCTTGGCCTCAAGCCCTGGGATCGTATCGCTCCAGCTCTGAAATCTCTCAATTGGCTCCAGTGGTTGCAAGGATTACATTCTAAACCCTTTGTTGCATTGTCCACAATGCTTTCTGGGGCCTGGGTCCAAAATACCTTCAGCTGTCCGTCCGCAAATACCTCCCCTCTCGTGCTCTTCGCTCCTCTACCTCTAACTCCCTTAGGGTAAGTTGTTTGTTTTCAAAGAAACAAGCTGCATGTAGATCTGTCCTCGGCTGGGTAGAAATAAAATTTCTGATGTTTGTTAATCTGCTTAGAATCACATGCTGTGCATAGGTCCGACATCCAGTGGTCACTGCGGAGTATTGCATTTTGTTTTTCGTAGTCGAAAAGGGGACGTCGACAAGGCGTGTCTGTAACACTATCCCTATAGTGACGTGCGTTGTACCCATAATCCCTCACGCGTCGAGGTCCCTCAGATTGTTTTTTTCCGCCCAGCTTCTGGTCGCCTTACGTGGAGCTCCTAGAGAGACATTGCAAATACTTACTATCGGACCTCGGTCCTTAATTATACTTATTATATTGTTAAAGATCCCTCCCCTTGACGTTAGCTGTGAAGCTGTTTCTCCGCCGAATAAGTTTTCGACGGAGGGGAAGAGACGGAGGAGATCCTTCGGCGCTGCTGAACACGTGGCCTGGCCTCGCCGGCCAACATACAGTAGGGAGAGTGGGGGTTCGAACTTTTATCTTCTCTTTGAGAATGTCTTTCTTTCTCCCCTATCTTTCCCTTGGGGTTGTTATCACCAGTTATTGTTGCCTCAGCTATGGAGAGGACACCTTTTAAGTTTTGCCCACGCTGTAGGGGCAAATACACTTGGAAGGACAAACACAAGCTCTCTAATCGTTGCTTGCCCCTCGATCATAAGGACAGCTGCGCGGCCTGTAAGCTCTTGAAACCAAGAACTCTTAAAGAACGCAAAGTTAAGAGGTAGGCGGACTACGCTATGTCGAAGTCTGTTTCCTCACCCGCCGCCGCTGTTACAGAAAGTGACGAGGAGGGTGTTAACTCGACGTCCGTTACGGAAGTCATTAACCCCCAGAAGGAGCGCTCGCGCTCCTCGACGTCCGGCCCCGACGGGCTCGGCTCGCGCCCTGCTCATGGTGATGAACACCCCGGCAACAGGGACGCACACAGACCCCATAGGCCTAAGCACACAACCCACGGCTCTTCTTTGTCGAAGACGAAGGATCCATCAGCGCCGAAGGGGACGCAGGGCACTCCGGCGTCTACCTCAGACCGTAATGGTCTCAAGCCCCACCCGCAAACGCAGTCGCGACCAGCGATTGGGCTTTCATCAAACACGGGCGCTACCCCAAAATCATCCGACGTAACGCTCCATAGAGGAGCCGTAGAGGAACAATGCGTAACGCAGGCAACGTCGACACCAGAGTCCTCTACTGACAACCTCGTTGTCGAGAGCCTGGCGAGAATTGTTTCCGAAGACACACGTAAGCGGACGACGAAACAAACGTCGAATACCGCACAAAAAGCTATGGAAACGCCGAAAAGCAGAAGAGTAGCCAGGAACTGCCCCTTTCATCTAAGGGCACTTCAGAACTAACGGAGGGCTTTTCAGATGGCGACGGAAACCTTTCTTCGATGTTGTGGGAGCGTTCTAAGCGTTTTGAAGGTGAAAACACTGATTTCCCCCCTCTAGACTATTCAGGGGTCCCCCATGAGACCCTTGAAAGACTCCATTCTTGTATGGAGAAAATGGAAAGGTTTTTGGGAAACCAAAACCCACCCACACCCAAAAGACTAAGAGAAGGGCCCCAGGATGACCCTAGGGTCAAATTTCCTAGGCTGTTTCCCCCCCTTCTACAGACGTATATGACCTCACTGAAGAGGAGCAATACCTCCAGGAAGATTATGAGTGTTTGGGTGGAGTGGAAGAACATGAGGAAGAGGGGTTTGAAGAAGATCCTTACACAAGTGCAGGAGCTTTCGAAGAAGATACAGCTACCTCGCAGCCTTGGCAATCCCCATCAGTGCACTCAGACCCTGATGTCTTTCACCCTTCTCCTCCCAAGGATTCACCTATTGGAAACACCTCTCCCATAGATGACCAACCTTCACTTAATGCACTATTGCGCAAGGCAGCAGCGCATTTTGAAATAGACACAGGGGAGACTCTTCCTGACATAGACTTTGTAGAGAAGGTTATTAAAGAAAAAGCCCCTGTTAGTCTATTCCGCTCCTGGCTTCTACAAAGAGAAGAATAACTCCTTCCCTTTCCAATCCTGCCTTAGTCAGAGGGGTCAACCCTCGGATAGAAAAGCTCTTCAGCCCTTCGACCTCTGACCCGTTGTACATCAGAGGCCATTCTATTCCGGACTCCCTCGTAGTTACTAATACAAGGAAAAGAGCAGGGGTACCACTATCCACTAGTGATGCACCACCTGACAAAGAGGGCAAAAAGCTCTACGCACTTGGGAAGAGAATCACGACGTCCGCCACCTTTTCAACTAGGATTGCAAATAACAATTCCCTACTAGCTAGCTACGCAGATGCACAGTGGAGCAAGCTGCGCAGCGAAGCAGAGGACGCACCAGAACCCCTGCGTTCACGCCTGTTAGCTACAATCTCAGAGGGAACTCTTGTAAACCAGGGCATCGTAAAGAACTCCTTAGATGCCGCAGAGACGGCTGGCCGTTCCCTGGTTCAGGGAACACTTCTCAAACGCCATGTCTGGCTGCGCAATTCGGGATTTAAGCCGGAAACCCAGGCTTCCCTGATAAATAAGCCCATAGAAGAAACACATCTGTTTGGGAAAGCAGTTGATGAGGCCCTAGAACATGCGAAGAAAGAGTTTGATACCATCAAAACTCTTGACCAAATTTCTAGGCCCCCTAACAGACGCGGCTATGGCAATAGACGCTCCTTTCGTGGCCAACGCCAGCAGCAAAACCAACAGCAATTTTACTCTGCTATCAACTGGCCCTTTAACCAGGGTAACAACACCCAGTTCAGTCAAAGAGGCCAACGCCGTGGCAGGGGAAGAGGTCGCGGCTCCAGCCCCAAAGGTTCCACGCCCAATACCAACAAATGACCCGAAGATTCGGGTCCCCTCCCATGCATCACCGGTCGGGGGCCGGTTAACATCGTTCCTTTCAGCATGGGAGGGAATATAGTCAGACCGCTGGGTATTATCCACCATAGCCCACGGATATTGCATCGAATTCAACGGTTCCCCGAAGTACAGACCCCCACGGAACCGACGCATGACACCGGAACACCTCACCATTCTTCTACAAGAAGTAGAAGAGCTACTGAAAAAAGTAGCTATAGAGGCTGTCCCCCTATCTCAGGTAACGGAAGGTATTTATTCAGTGTACTTCCTTGTACCCAAAAAGGACTTAACCATGCGCCCTGTATTAGATCTGCGCCCAGCGAACAAGTTTGTCAAACCCCAAAAGTTTAGTATGGTGACCTTGCAGGAAGTAATCCCACTGTTATCACAGGGGGATTACATGACAACACTGGACATGAAAGATGCATACTTTCATATTTTAATGTTGCCAGCGCACAGGAAATACCTCAGGTTCAAGATAGAGAACAAACACTACCAGTTCAGAGTGCTACCCTTCGGGATAGCATCTGCACCAAGGGTATTCACGAAAGTACTGGCAGTGGCAGCGGCCCACCTGCGCAGGTTATCCATCCCGGTATACCCTTACCTCGACGACTGGCTCATAACAGGGGATTCTTACGAAACATGCTTCTCCAATACCCAAAAGACTGTAGACCTTTTGTTCCAACTGGGCTTCTCCATCAACGAAAAGAAGTCCAGCTTAGACCCCAGCCAAATCAAACAATTCCTAGGGGCTCTAATTCGAACAAAGGACTGCCTTGTCTTCCCCTCCGAGAGGGTCCAAAACATGCTGTTTCAGATCCCCCATTATGTGGCAGGTCGAGTGGTGACGGTACGCAAAGCAATGCGCTTGCTAGGAATGATGGCGTCATGTATTTATTTGGTACCTCACGCACGCCTGCGCCCAATGCAAGAGTGGCTCAACAGCCAGTGGTGTAAGGCCAGCGGACAATGGGACGATCTAGTGGTGGTCTTGCAGGCCTTGGTTCTCTCGCTACGGTGGTGGACAAAATAAAACCTGTTATTAGGGAAAACTTTTGCCACACCCGCAGTGGAAGCCACTCTAACCACAGACGCATCCCTTACAAGATGGGGGGCTCACCTATCCCATCAGACTGCTCACGGAGCGTGGACTCCGAGCTTAGCATCCAAGCATATAAACCTGCTGGAACTACTAGCGGTGTTCAAAGCACTGAAAGCCTTTCAGGAACACCTACAAGGAAAGACAGTGATGGTCCTCACAGACAGCACCACAGCCATGTACTACCTCAACAAGCAAGGGGGCACTCACTCTCCAGGACTGTCCAAGCTGTCACAGAACATCTGGAAGTGGGCTCTCAAACACATGTTCCTACTATCACAACATGTACCAGGGGAACTCAATCTGCTAGCAGACGAACTCAGCAGAGACTTCCCCCTGCCCGTAGAGTACGAATGGCGGTTACAAGAAGACATAGTCTTCGACGTCTTCACACAGTGGGGTTTCGCAGAAATAGACCTGTTTGCAACTCTGGAAAACTCTCAATGCCAAGATTACGCCTCCAGGTACCCCCAGAACCAGTCCAAGGGGAACGGTCTATCGATTCCATGGTCAGGGAAATTTGTTTACGCTTTTCCCCCCGACTCCCCTTCTCAACAAGATAGTGCACAAGATGCACCAGGAACAAGTAACCATGATACTGGTGGGCCCCTATGTGGGCCCGACAGCCATGGTTTGCTCACTTGGTGGAGATGTCTCTATCCCCTCCACTGAAACTGCCCTGCCCGTCAACATGCTGTCACAAGACAGGGGCAGGACACTGCACCCATGCCCTCAGACCATGAACTTAGCAGCCTGGCTCCTGAGGTCATAGAATTTGGACATTTACAACTTCCACAGAGTTGCATGGACATCCTCAGAGAGGCCAGAAAGCCTAACACTCGTCACTGCTATTCTAGCAAATGGAAAAGATTTGTCATCTGGTGTAGAGGGAAGAGTAGCAACCCCGTTGACTGCTCTCCCACACAAATTATTCTGTACCTGACCCATTTACTGGACTCGGGTCTAGTATTCAATTCTATTAAAGTACACCTGGCAGCGCTTTCTGCTTACACCACTTCACAACTCAAAGTATCATGGTGGAAGATCCCAGTAATCAAAGCCTTCATGGAAGGGGGAAAGAGAATACACCCTCCAATAGCAAACCCAGCTCCCGGCTGGGATCTAAATGTGGTACTCGCCAGGCTCATGGGGTCACCCTTTGAACCCATGCACAAGGCAGCTCTTAAAGATCTCACTCTTAAGACTGCTTTCCTAATAGCTATTACCTCCATTAGGAGAGTAAGTGAACTACAGGCCCTTTCGGTTTTAGACCACTTTGTAACAGTTCACAAGGATAAAGTGGTTCTACGCACACACCCAAGGTTCGCACCGAAATTCATCTCCAAATTCCATGTCAACCAGTCTATAGAACTACCAACGTTCTTTCAAAATCCTTCAAATCTAGGAGAAAAAAGCCTGCATACACTTGATGTGCGCAGAGCTGTCATGTTTTACATGGAAAGAACTAGTCCACTGAGAAAGACTAATCAGTTCTCTGTCTCGGTGGTAGCAGGAAGAGAACGAGATGCAGTTTCAAAATCCACTATATCTAGATGGATTGTACAATGCATCACTCTGTTACTCTTGCTAAGAGAGAACTACCCTTCAAGCCAAGAGCACACTACTCGAGGCACTGGGGCATCCATAGCATTCATTGCAAATGTTCCCCTTGAGTCCATCTGCAAAGCGGCAACCTGGAGTTCTGTACACACCTTTACAAAACACTACTGTCTAGATGCCCACTCTAGATCTGATTCCCAGGTGGGACAAGCAGTATTAAGACATCTTTTCTCTACTGTTCCTTCTCACAACCCACCTCCAACTCCGGGTACTGCTCGCTAGTCTATGCACAGCATGTGATTCTAAGCAGATTAACAAACATCAGAAGACAATGCATTACTTACTGTAAAAGCATTTCTGATGGTTGTATCTGCTTAGATTCACATGCGCCCACCCTTCCTTCCCCGCTCGGATGGAAGGAACATAGACATCCTTTTCTATATCTCTCTCACGTCTAGAAGGCTCCCTCAGGGCAGAAAAATACAAACAGAGGGACCTCGACGCGTGAGGGATTATGGGTACAACGCACGTCACTATAGGGATAGTGTTACAGACACGCCTTGTCGACGTCCCCTTTTCGACTACGAAAAACAAAATGCAATACTCCGCAGTGACCACTGGATGTCGGACCTATGCACAGCATGTGAATCTAAGCAGATTCAACCATCAGAAATGCTTTTACGGTAAGTAATGCATTGTCATATCATACAAATTCCTACTCTCAAGGTGAATGGCAATCCCACCAGACAGACCACCTATTACACCTCCGTTTTTCTGTTCTGTGATTTTTGCCTATCCCCACTAAAACGCATCACTTTAAATCAGGAGGATGGCTACTAAGGAAGGAGTCTTGCCATGCTTCAGTTATATTCTTTTCATGGTTAGTACAGTTTTTACTGTACCGTCCTGTAATCTCCAACTGCAAGGTATGTTTAGGTTTGATCGGAGAGGTACTTAGGGCCAGTTGGAGGTTTTGTGGTGGGATTATCCTGTGTTTGTGAATTTGCACAACCATGCTCTGTCTTGCCCTGGTGTTCTACTTTTTGGTATGCAGGAAAATGTAGTTTGTGAAATTTCGGGAGCCACAAGTCAATCTGGATCTCTCGACCCGCTGATAACTGGCAACTACAGACCCATTACTACGGCCCCCTTCCTCTTAAAGATCTTGGACAAAGCAGCCTATCTGCAAGTTCAGAAATTCATTGAGGACAACCACCTTCTTGGCCTGCGCCAATCCGGATTTCGCCCTTGTCATGGCACTGAAACGGCGCTACTTGATCTAAAAAATCAAATAGATGACATCAGAGATGCAGGCAAACCGGCGCTCCTTCTGCTCCTAGACCTCTCTGCAGCCTTTGACTTAGTAGAGCACAAAACCCTATGCCATCACCTTGCAACCACTGCAAACTTCTCCCCAAAGGCTTGTGCTTGGATCAACTTGTTCCTGCAGGAGAGAGTGATTAAGGTTTTCTCAGAATCCTCTAACGCCACATGTAGTCTGATCAAATGTGGAGTCCCCCAGGGCTCCTGCATTGCCCCCACTCTATATAACCTCTACACCAGAACGCTGTTCCGTATTCTGGACTCACTGGGCATCTCATATACAAACTATGCAGATGACACCCAGGTGCTCATACCCCTATTGGGGGACTATCGTACTGATACGGATACCCTCAACCTCATCTACTCCACCATTCAATCCTGGATGGCAGATAACTGGCTCTGTCTAAACAGTGGAAAAAACAAACTCCTGTTGATCGGGTCCACCTTCACACTGAGCAAACTTGACAAGGACTATCAGGCCTTCAATATAGACAACACCCCCATCGCAGTATCACAAACCATTAAGACACTGGGCGTATACCTAGAACCTAGCATTACCATGGAGAGGCAGGTCAATGCTATAGCTTCCTCAGCAGCGTACCACTCCAAACTGATCAATGCTATCAGGCCATTCCTCACCCAACAGAACTGCATTACCATAGCCAGAGCTATCATTGGCTCCAGACTTGACTATTGCAATGCCCTCTTCAACGGTACCTCCCAAAGAAACCTGGCTAAACTCCAGATTGCCCAGAACAATGCTTTAAGGGCCGCAACAGGCATTTCACGCAGAGAACACATCTCATTGGTCAGGAGAGAGGCACACTGGCTACCCATCAAAGAAAGGGTGGTTTTCAAAACCCTTGCCCTAACTCATAAATGTCTTCACGGACTCACCCCCCCCCCTATCTTAAACAAAGGATCTACAAACAGCGACCTGACCCTCCAGGGCCGCTTATGCCAACTGCATCCTGACTCCTCACACGCGTAGAGTGCGTGCTGGGGCTCGAGCTTCCCATCAATGGCAGCCTCTCTCTGGAACAACCTCCCAAACGAGATCAGATCAATCGAATCACATGCTGCCTTCCACAAGGCATTAAAAACTAGGCTTTTTGTCTAGAGGGCTTACCCACGTATGATCCCTGACATATGCTCCCTCACTGAATGTTTCACACCTTAAATTGTATAATACTGTTCTGTAACTGTACCAACCTAAGCAAACGTTATATACTTGGGCCGCTTAATGTAACCCTCAAACAAGCCTTCTTAAGTATCCTTGATAGCGCCTCTATGTCCGTGGGCTGCAGTGCGCTTTACAAATGCAAAATAAAATAAATAAATATACTTCATGTCCTGTTTGTTGGACTTAATCCCTCAAGTTAATTTTTTACAGCATGTCACCAAGACTGGGTTTAGCTTCTTTATAGCTACTCTGACTTGCCAGCATTTTTTCACATTGACCACAGAGTATGAAGTCCTAAACATGGATCGGGTATATATGGTCCTGTCACTCTGCCATCTGCTTTCTTTTTGGCTGCTCAGTACTCTATTAGCTAGATCTGCCCTGCTGCGTGTTATGCTGCTATTACCTTAAATTTACACCCTCACACCTGTCCTTCTAATCTGCCTTCTGGTTCCTCTTGATGTCCCTCCCCTTTCTGAGCCTTTATTAGTTTCTTATCCCACTTGGCCTCCCTACCTCAAGACCACAGTGTCTTTGGCAACTTCATTTTGGGCACCTTCATGTCTGCTCCCAAACAGGAGACTATAATCTTCAGGCGGGCACCACAATGTAGGCCCAGTTTACACTATTTACCATTCTTCTACCCCTTCATACTTTGGCACAATGATCATCTAATTGTCGAAGAGAAGACAATGCTGATGGGTGAAGATCTTTATGTATCTCTTATTTGTTTCCTGGCCAAGATGTGCGTACTCATGGGCTCCATCGGCTGTAACAGAATGAGGTGGAATTCTGTGGATTTCTGGTGAATTCCATTCCTCCGCCCGCCCTCTGCCTAGACTGCGTGCATGTCCCTGATAAATCAGCACCCTCTTGGTCAAGAGTGCCATTGTGGAAGTGACGAAAGGTACACTCTGCTTTGTATTTTCTTGCATGCAAGCTGTACTCAACCTCAAGGTGCTAAACATCTGGGAGGTTTACCACCATTTTCAAGGAGGTTCTGTCCCCTCCTGAAAGACATCTTGTGCCCAGGGGACTCTCATCCGCCTCAATCGGAAAGGCACATACCAGAATGTCCTGATCGTAGGCCACCACCAGGAGTTTCTCAGGTTCTACTTGACGAGTCATTTCTCGTTTATTGTGTCCTCAGTGCTTCAAGACGTTAATGTGGCTGATTGCTGCCTGGCTCCATGTCATGTGTTTTTGCCTGAATCTCTCTGGATGATGTACTTTTCTCCCTTGACACTGCCACATCACATCTCTGCGCCACCATGACATTAGACTTTATCCAGTCCTGGGGGTTTGTTAACACTGGGAACATTTCCCTAGTGGCCTTTTCATCTATGAAGTTAGTGGGTTTCTTGGTAGACACCAGTTTGTGTTCTCTCGAGCACCTGCGTGACCAGGTCCTCCACATACACAGGGAATTCCACACATTTATTTCTTCGCACAGTCTCGCTCACCGTCCTGAACAGTCTCATGGGGTGCATCACCACCTTAAACAATCTTTCTGGGCCTCCCCCACTGCTGCCCTCCCGCAGCACCTTAAGGGCTTTAACATCTGTCACTGCTTTGGATTTTCACAGAAACTCCAAGTTCCTCTTCTGGCCAGATGACCTTGATGGTGGCTTGATCACCTGGAATCCTGGACTGGATTTGACATACTTTGTATGCTGCCTGAGGTGGTTCTGGAAACCGACACCAGTTTCCTGAGCTAGAGGCTTTGCTGCGGTGTGTCCTGCGCCAAGAGCATGGTGAAAGCAGGTATGCACATCAACACCCTAGTGTGCATCACAGCCTTTTTCAGGTTCATGAGCCACCTCCGCAAGCCCATGGCTGACTACGTAGAATCTAGAACTGGTACTCCAGCTATGTAGACTCCAGCAACTGGTGTCTTTTGGAAAGTCGTCCTCGCCATTCAATTGGGGCAACTTGGCCCCTTCTGGAGTTTGGAACCTGATAATAAAGAGGTGGTATGTTCTCTCAGGATTGGTCACCGCAGGGAACGCTGTACGAGGGGAGAGAGAACAAATGATGGAACCGTTCAAATGTTTTACATCCAGCGTTGGGACCAAGAAGATTGTGTCGGTTAAAACCGCTGACTGTGTCTTTGCGAGGTTAAAGAACACTATGGCGTTGACTGCTAACCTTTCCAAATCCAAAATGGCACCAAATGTCCACTCCCTGTTTAAAGGCTTAGTGCTGACTGTTAAAAATTCCAAACCTCGAAGTCCAACCAATGCGCAAAGAAGGTAACTGGTTTAATCGGATTTAAACAACGCATAATCGGGCATCCAATCAGGACATGTTAAGTAGGTCAGTCAACAAAGGAACCAATTTTGAGCTATCTTCAGAAACCAACTACTGGCCTGGTCTTATCAAAAGGGACAACAAGCCAGAAAGGGAGGAAGCAGATGTGCTTTCATCCACTTATGGATCCACTAGAAGAACACTACCTGGTAAGAAGTAGTACATGTGCTTGAAGCATGTTCAACCCTGTCTCAGAGGCTATGTCAGAGGCCCATACAGAAGTAGTGCCATTGTGATGAAGGAAGGACCGAGGGAACGGTTCCACGTACAAGTCTGCACAGAAAAAAGGATTCTTGAAGACAAGGCACTTCCCTGAAGAATCTGGAGAACCACCACACCTGGCACCAGGAGGGTGGGCATCTAGTCTCCGAAAAGAATCTTTTCAATTTGAGGCCCATTATTGTCAAGTGTCTTTTCCAGATGTAAACTTTAGGGGGAAGATCACTGAGAACCACCGGTCGTCAAGAGATCCGAGTTTATTTGACAAACCTGAGTGAAACCCAGGTCATGGCGAGAACTGTGAGAAACCAGAAAGAGAGCCATGTTGTGGGTTTCATCATAGCCTAACCTCCTCACCAAAGGCGGTCGACATACCCACCTGAATTTTTGGTAGGTTTTGTGTCTGAGAAAACTGCTGTGCCCAATGCAAGGCTTTGGAGGGAGTTTGAACTCTGTGCCTGGTGCAAGAGAAACCACTATCCCAAAGAACCAGACTGGTTTACTATTGGAAAGCGGTTTTGTCGTGGTTGCACGTCTAGAACATCTAGGATCATATTCTTATTAACCTTGGGTATATGATTAACATTGGATGTTACCAATATCCTACCTACACAAATATCACTAAAACAAGTATTTACACTTGCAAAACAGTGCCTCTTTATACTCCTAAATAGAAACGCACCAGGAATGCTTTTTGTTAGCATTTTTGTACGTAAGCATTAAAAAGTAGTATGTTGAGAGACCGCTAAGGGGTGCAGGCAAGATGGCTGCCTGACACATTGGCTCTGTACCAAAGCCCTCTGTAATGTGAGCGTGCCAGCGGAAACGAAAAAAGAACACCCAGGGAGGGTTATTGGTTGAAACCTGAAGCGGCGCAGCAGAGTAGCTAGCCACCTGGAGAGAAACAAAGTAAGACGCAGATCGGGCCTGCCAGCACACTGACTGACCACGAGTGGGGGAGGAGCCCACCTGAGACCTGATGCAGAAATGGATCAAGTGTAGAGGAGGCCTCACAGGGTCTCCCCCAAAGAGGTCCTAAAGATCCCCCCCCACTGAAAGCAGCCGCAACATTGCGAGACGTGGGAACGGCTTCACAGGGGTTAAGGAGCGCGTCGCAGATCACAGCAGACATCGATCTGGCATCGGAAGGCGGGACGGAGCTCATGGATGAGATCAGGACCGGAGGGACAAAGGAGACCCGGAGCTATTTTCGCATGGAAGGAGGAAGAGCAGCCTGCACCACGCTGATGCAGAGGTGCCCCCCACTCTGGCGAACATCACTGCCGTTGAATTTGGAAGTGTGGAGGGAGGGGCTAAGAGGCGATGACACGGCTGGAGGCGAGACAAGGTCAGTGCCCCAGACAAGATTTGATGTGGACCTACAAACCAAGTGGAGGTGAAGCAGAGCGGACCCTAGGACACCTCACACTGAGACGGGGGGGGAAGAAGGTAGGAGTGGACACAGACTGGGGGTGCATCCCACACCCCGACTGAGCCGAGGTGTCTAGCAGAGTAGCTCCTCACACACTGTTACTGACTGCCCCAAGAGTGAGCATAAAGGGAGCGGAGCGAGCGGTGGGTGGGGGGGGCTTTGATAAGTCTGGGCAGTGGGAAGCTTTACTAACCCATTGTCAAGGTCCAGTCTTTGATCTTCCTGCAGGAGTGATGCTGGCCCACCAGACCTCCAAAGTATGCCTGTTCAATAATCTCCTAGATAAAACTACTAAGCTGGCAAACCCAAGGGGAATGGAGGAGAAAATAACAACTGCAGATCTTCACTGGCTTTCAGACACTGGCTCCCAAGTAAGTTAGACACTGCTAGATGAATCATCAATCAATCCAGCTCCAGTGAAGTAATCATCAGTGTGATGTGGTCTGTGAAAATCTAAACACAAGAACACACAGATTAAAACTTACTCTATTCTAAATGTATTGTCTTCTCTTAATAATACTATGATTTTAACTTATGAACAATACCTGCTGCCTATGCTGGATTGCTTATAGGCATAAACAGCATCAATATCGATAAATATACTCTTCTAAATTTCTTCTAGATATATTTTTTATATAGTATTCTTATTTTTGTTTGTATTGAAATTCTTGAGTTTTCTCTTAGCTCTATACTTGCTGACATCTGAATTGCTTGAAGATCAAAGTTTTCTAAAGTTTACTGAGGAATTATAATTAATAATTTTCTAGTCTCGAGTGTCTTTTCACTTTCCTGTTCGATACTCTGCAGATAAATAACTGACTCTGTACTTTGGAAGATGAGTTGCTGCAGAAATGGTGCATGTGACGCTACGCGCATACAGGACGAAGAACTGAAGCCCGCGAATCCGTTTGGAATAAAATGGAACCGCAAATACTAAAAAACAAACTACAAGTCACGACACGCCGCAACTCTAATGGAACAGCGCACACATCAATAAAACCTCGCCAATCACCAAACCTTTAACTACACTAATACGCACTGCGCAACCTGGAATATAAGGATTCTGAAAACTGAATGCACGCAACTCACGCCAGCGGGTCCTTTACTCTAGCTAAAAGTTCAACTGTGAAGTAGCGCGAGCAATTGAAACAATAACTTCACTAGGAAGCAATATAACGAGAAACTTCCACAAATAATTAAACTAAATAAATGCTAAATTCAGCACTCGCAATAATCCAGAACTAACAGAAACTAAACTAACTCTATTTCAATAGTGAATTGTACATGCAGCCACGAAGAAAAAAATGAAACGTAACGCTCGTATGAATTAAAAAATAACGTGGACAGTTGAGCACAGGTTAACGTTCCTTTATAAATGCGGATAAACAGTTTTCTCAAATTGTTCTTAGAAAAATAACTTCTTGAATTAATTAAAAATTATGAACATTTCACTTCCAAGACTTAGCTTGCTTCATCTGTAAATATGTAAGTGTCCTTGTTAAAATGATGACTTCTATGTATACTGAATATCACCAGAGCTACGAAAACTGCAACCTTCCTCTAAGGAAACTGGAATGAAAGGCAGTTTAGAATGTTGGAGAATGTTCCAAACTACCTCACATTACTTCGCCTCCAATCATTAGTGTTGAACTTAACCTCCATCTTGGTTTGGGGAAATTGGCACTATATATATATATATATCTCCATTATGAAACTTATGTAGAAATTGGAAACCCATGGAATCCTGACACCCATGCTGTCAGACACTGCAGCCAAGAAATTGGAAACCTACAAGAGGACGGAGCTGGGCCCAGTAAGACCCACAGGCGTAGGGATGTCATCTGAAACCAGACAAGGTTACAAGGACAGACTTTGTGTGCTGAGGTCCATCAGTGGGGACATCCAGGCTTCACTCCAGGCCCTGGGAAGCCTGACTGGACAAGCTTCAGGAAAAAGTGGAGGGGCTGGAACATTGACACCAGTCAGCGAACCTTCTGGAAATGTGGTGGCATGTCTGAAGGAACTAGAGGAGAGGGAGTACAAGACCTGCCTAAAGGTAGATGACTTTGAGAACCGCAAGTGCAAAATTTGCTTTCTTGGGGTAGAGACTGGAGAAGAGACCCCGGGGCTGGAGGCAAAAGTTATAACCATCCTGGAAATGCTGTTCAGAGATGTGATCGAGGGTGAGCCGGAGATCAGTTTTGACAGTGCACAGAGTCGGCGGTCCCCCCCGGGTGTCACAAATGCCAGAGACTGAGTGCAGATCTTGGGGAACGTGAGTTTGAGGGGATGAACATGGTGTTATACCAAGATCAGTCCGCCTTTACATTGGCCAGGTGTTCTGACCCTGTGGTTGCGAGAGCACGACCTATGATTCTGCTGTGGCTTCCCTTTCACGTTTGAAAACTAATTCTGCGAGGAGGAAGTGAAGGAGGACGACTTGACACGTTGTTGGGGCATCTCGGCTAGTTCACCTATTGGGGCTCAGTGGAGGAAGGGCTAAATGGGCCCACTGAGATCCACACTTTTTTGGGTATTGGTGGGGTTCAGGGTTGACTACAGGGGGTTGCTGGGGGAAGCAAATGGAAGCTATTGGAGGAGGAAAACGCGACATGGGATGGTGGGGCAGTGGATAATGGATGGTAGGGGACAATAGACCAAGATAGCGGGGAGCACAGGCTAGCTGTGGGCACTCTTAATGTCAAAGGCCTCAATTCTCCCACTAAGAGGTCCCTGGTGATGCAGGAATTCCATAAGGCTGCCCTGGCTATATTCTTAAAAGAAACCAGGCTAAAGGCCGGAGATGAACGCCCCCTGAAAGGAAGTGATATAGGACAGGTACACTGGACCTCGGGCTCAACCAAGAAGGTAGGTGTGGGCATTGTCATTGGCAAGCATCTGCCTTTCTTGTATGTTTCAAAATTTGAACCGATGGGGGAGGGGCTATTGATGCTACAGGGAATGTTAGAAGGGATTAATGTGGTATTGGCGTCAGTGTATACCCCAAACTAGGGCCAATGGGGATTCAATGCATGCGCCCTGAATGAGGTGATGGTTCGACACGGAGAGCTGACATTGTTCGTTGGAGACTGGGTAGACCCGGGTTGGACAGTGTCTGTTGGGAAACAAGAGGAATTGCTGAATCGATCAAGATTCTGATGACTTTGAGAACAAAATTGAGTGGCAGGGCCTAATAGATGTCTGGAGAATGATGCACCCCAGTGGGAACGGCTATACCTTTTAGTGTGCGCCACAAGCAACATATACGCAAATTGACTACATACTGGTTAATAGAGAGCAGGGGGCCAGAGTTCACCAGTGCAGCATTCGCACAGTGGGTTGGTCGGACCACGAAATGGTCCAAGTGGAGATGGATGTAGACGGGTTGAGCAGGACCAGTGGAGGTGCAATGACTCACTATGGCAGGACCCACTGTTTGTCAAGAGATTGGGCGAAGATATCAGTATTTCCATATCCATGATACTGCGGAAGTAGGGGTAGAAATAGTATGGGAGTCAGGGAAAGCCACTTGGAGATTTCTTCCCATGCGAGAGGGAGCGAGGAAGAAGCTTGAGCTTCAGATAAGGGAGGGGACACTGCACAGGGACATCACCAAGAGGGAAGAGGCCAGGCATGGGGAGTGAGTATATGATGAAAAAGACCTGGGTCTCCAAGAGAAACCTAGGGAGTGAGAGCACTAGGGCTGGGGGAAGTAGCTAGGAAACTGAAATTCCAAAAATAAAAATACTACGAGAAAGGAGACAATGTGGACGCAGTGCTAGCAGCATGTCTACATGCACAAAGGGTGGTGAGATGGTAACGGGGATCTTAAACATGGGAGGTTGGTTAGAGAACACGCCCCTCAGGAATATCTGAATGCTTTGCGCAATATTATGAGGGGCTCTACACATGGGACGCCCAGAGGTGATATCTGGGAAGCATAGATATGGCGAAACTTTGGGGTGATGTGAAACCGCTAGAGGGCCAGCTTACGCCGCAAGAGGTACAAGATGCCATTGATGGATTACCAATGCCTTCAAACACTTGTGCATAGGCGCGTTACAAATGGGAAGTCCCTAGGGGAAGATGGCTACACCATTGGCTTTTTTAAGAAATGTTCAGATATTATTCATGCTCGAAACTGGTGTCCCCCCCCCCCCCCCCCCCCCCCTCCTTTTTAATAGAACTGATTACGGTGATACCAAAGGAAGGCCGGGGCTAGAGTCCTACTGTCAGATATTGCTTTGAATTTAGATGAAAAAATGTATACTAGAATGATTGCAACGAAGATGGAAAGGATGATGCCATACCTGATCCACCCAGATCAAGTGGGCTTCATAGTAGAGAAAGGGAGCAGACGCGATGCTTAAGACGCTGAACATTATGGAGAGTGAGGAAGACGAGGCGGACGACTGTGTGTTAGTAAGGCTGGACGACAAGAAGGCCTTTGACTATGTGGAGTGGGGGTACTTGTTTGAAGTTTTGCGAAAGGTGGGATTTGGCCCTACGATTCTGAAGGGCATAAAGGCCGTCTATAGAGCCCCGTCGGCCCAGGTGGTGGCAAATAACAGGATATCTGAATCAATCCGCCTGACAAGGGGGGACTAGACGGTGTTGCCCCTCATCACCCCTGCTATTCGCACTATCAATCGAACCCCTGCGACTACACCTCAAATGGGAAACCGAAACAAGGGGGATAATGATAGTGTCACGACCCCTGCCCTAGGCCTGGATTGCCAGGCCAGGTGGGCTACTTCTAGTAACCCATCAGGCCCTCAAGGGCCTTGACATTTTCCCCCAGACTTTCTTGGAGTCAGTCCTGGCGCCTTTGGCGCCATGCTCATGTGCTTAAGCAGTAATCTGGGCCCATAAGGGCATTGCGCAACAACATGGATGCTTCCACATGGCTCAGTTCCTTAACTGAACTATGCGGTCTAGAATTTTGGGTGTGGCAGGCCCAGAGACACCTGGGATGCCTGCAGGCTATATAAGCCATGCCCGGACTCCAGTACATGCTTCGCGTTACTTTGCAATCCACCGCAAGCTGCTCTCCGCTCCTGCAACCATCATCCAAGGTACACCGAGCCGCCCGGATCATTGAATCTGCAAAAGGAGAGGAAAGGACATTAGACATATTGCAATTGTGCCGGCAGCTTACCACATGAGTCGCCCATCGACTAGCATCGCCTTGGGACTTCTTGCTCCAGGTGAGCACCGCAACCTAAGAGCAAAAAACAGGTTAGCAAAGGCAAGACGGCATAGCGCCTACTTATCGCATCAAGGCGCTCTCAGACACCATCACCTGTCGGCGAGTCCGAATTCAGCCAACATTCTAGAGCGAACTTCCGTGCATCTAAGGAGAGAGAAAGACATTTAAATCCAAGAAAGGCATACAGTATAACAGTAATAAGACCTATCTGAAAGACTCTAAAGGAAGGGCCAAGAAGGCAGGATGGAGAGCACGCCAAAACCTATAAAAAGGTGAAGAAAAGTCCGGGGAGAGGCTGCAGGCATACGGGGTGTTGGGAGGCTCTTACCCCAGTTGCCCAGTCTTGAACATTGCCCACCTATTTTCCAGGCAGAACTTCTCTGCTGATTATACCTGGGAGCGGCTGAGAAGGGCACCAGAATCCCCACAGCTGGGTGGCGTCCCCGTGGATACCAGGTGAGTGTAACAGATGAGGGGGGGGTGTGGTGTGGCTAAAGAGCCATGCAGTAGGACGTGATTCCTGGGGCTACTGATGATCCGAGAATGATTATGCCCTGAAAAGGAGGAGAAAATGAGGGCCGTCGTTTGCTAATTGACATTGCTTCAATAAAGGTGATGGGTGCGGCCAGGCTTAGACTTGAAACTGGAAGCGAGATAACAGCAGAAAAGCCCGCGACCCAGAATGCAGCATAGAACAGAAGATGGCGTCTGGAAGACGGTAGCCTGCGAGGGTGCAGACTTCAAGACTCTGCACAACCCCTGTGAGGTACGACCGGAATGTCAGTGGCATGGCTGGATCCTCAAAGGAAGGACATTGGGATGCCCTGTATATGCTCGGATTAACATTTAGTGTGCTGCTGAGAAGGGTTGTGGGTCGAGAGGTCACGTGGGGGCTGGAGACAAAGGAACCCATCCAGCGAGGAGCAAGCAACGCCGGTAGTTTCCACCTCAGGAGAATTGGGAAGCTGTGGCACGACGCAGAGGAGAGATGAGCAGTAAGTGCTAGGGATCGAGGTGGCACACAATACAAAGGGATTCACTGTCTTGTGTGGAAGCGGAGACTACCCCACGGTGGGCAGAGACGAAACTGGCCTGCTATGTCAAAGGGCCAGCTGTAAGCCTATACCGGAAGAGGCACAGCATAGAATTAGTCCAAATCATGAACAGCGGACCAAATAACCAGGCCCATCCAGGCAATTTGTGAATTGGTTGCGACAAGGCTGGCCGGCTGACACTGCAGTCGGCAGAGCGCCGGGGTCACCGGATCACATAGCCGCTGTAGACGTGGAGTGGGCCGAAGCCCGGATGATGGGCTGACTCAAATCGACAGAGGAACAGCATTAGGCCCGCTGTGCGAGGTGAACTCTAGCATACAGAGGCGGCCCCCAATCCTCCACCGGAGATTTAAAGTTGTGCGAATATATGGGCATGCCAAAGAGGGGACTGGGAGCGGGCGGCCTGCAACGGAGACTGCCTAGAGGTTGGACCAGGGCAGACCACAGTGGGAACTGCCGCGTGGGAACCGACTGGAAGGCACAAGCAACAGCTGAAGAGCAGCAGGAGATGTATAACGCAGAGCGTTCTTTCTTGTTGTTCGTCTCACAGTAAGCTACATCAGGAGCAGGATTTAAGACTCACCCAAGAAGGTAGGAAAGGTCTGGACAAGGACCACGGCAAAATAAAAATGGAGGAAGGACCAGCGCCAAGGGAATTACCATAGCGTCGAAGTCACAGAAGAACAAATCCAAACAACCCACGTTGGACAATTTTGCCAAAAATACAACCACGGTTGAAACTGCTTCACCAGTGAACCTGCTAGAGTAGGGGAGCAGATCCAAGGGAAAGGAGATGAGCAAGTACCAGACACTATAGCAGCCTTAAAGATAGCGCTAGAATCCAAGATGGATGCGATCAGCATTGATGTGAATCTCCTGAGACAAGATGTTCGGGCTCTCGCAGAGCGCACATGGGTGATAGAGCAGGAAGTAGTGGTTTGCACCACTAGCCTAAAAGACACCTCGAGAGATGTGCCGACATAGCAGCAAGTGAAGTCTTGAGGGCGGAGTGGAAGATGCAGAGGGAAGGGCCAGACGAAATCACGTCGGAATAATTGGACTTCCTGAAGGGGAAGAGGGGGGCCAACCCCACCAACTATATGGAGACTATGCTATTACAGGAAATTATCCCAGGCAACCTCACCCAAGGCTTCACAGTGGTGGGAACGCATAGGTTACAGATGAGGAAACCTCAGATGGGCCCATCAAGGCACGAATTTTCAACTACAAAGAGAAGATTCTGGAGCATGTTTGTAAAGGGTCACAATACATATAGCATCAGCTGATATTACGGCATAGCCGTACTACACCTTGCAGTTGCAGCGACAGAGAATGAAGTTTACGTCCGTCAAGAGAAGGCTACGAGCATCAAGCCTCAAATGCTGCTGTATCCTGCACATCTGAAGATCAGCAACAAAGAAAAAAGACCATCTTCTTTGATGCTCCTGAGGAAGTCCACAAATGGATGGACCTGGAGAATATGCCGACTGGAGTGTACAGCCAGAAGTCGGAAGAGGGGGACACGGGAGCACAGCCCACACGTATAAGGAGAATATTGCCGGAATTGGCCGTCGAACTGCAGTGGAAAGGATTTTAATTGAATATTAAGGGATTAAACTTGGAAGGTAACGAGAGCAGAGCAGGAGTCCATGCAGGAACTCCTCAGAAGGGAAGCGTTCTACACCAAAAAGAGGAATTGTTCATGGGTGCTATTGTTAGAGTATCTGCCTGCTGCATCCCAGACACCAGGAAAAGTAACTGGGTGAGAAGCAGAGATGCCCGAGCACAAAGTATGGAGCTGGGCAATTCTTGGGGGGTGGGGGTAGGGAGAGGAAGGGTAGTTGGGGTAGTTGGCCTTTAGAAGCTTGCCAGAAAAGTCGGATAAAGATGGCTAACAGTGGAGACCAGCACAAATTCCAATTTATGGTGGGTGAAATTAAAATAGCTTTGTGGAACGTAAGGGGGCTAAACAGTTACATTTAACATCAGAGGGTAATGACCCATTAATGGCGACAGGAAATTGATAAAGCGTCCCTGCAGGAGACCCATCTAACAGTACAAAAATAGTCGGTCTTAGCATGAAAGTTGAGCGGGACGACGTTGGGTGCATCATATTCTGCATACGCTAGAGGGGTTCTAATATGGATCGCACAGACGACACCATTTAAAGTTCTTAAGACCTTTTGTAGGCAAGGGCGGGGGGGGGGAAGAAAGGATGAATGTTACGCAGGGATTTATGGAAGGGAGAGGTATGTGCTTTATAAACACTTATGCATCAAATCATGATACAGCTGCCTATTTTCGCATGTTATAACCCCTTCTAGGCTCTTATAGACATTACAGTGTAGTATGGGGAGGAGATTGTACACTGTGCCCAAAAGTTGATAGATCCTACAACAAGCCGCTGCACCAAGCCCCACAGCGAAAGCTGAGAGCATTTAATTTAGCTGACATATGGAGAACCCTACACCCACAAGCTCGAGGTTACTCCCATTATACGGACCAGACTAGATTGTCTTCACTGAAGATGAGACCTTGGGCGAGTTTAAGATGGCGGCATATAAAGCAAGGGTACTATCAGACCATGCCCCGCTAGTGGTCACGTGGCAGGGCTCCCCCCCAAACCACCCTAGGACACGCATACCGACTTGGAGGCTCAGAAGTGAATCGGAAAGAGATTCAGGGTTCCGGGAACTCCTGAGAGAGGGGTGAAAGTATTTTGTAAATACAGGAAGGTTCAAGTCGGCAGGCACGTTGTGGGAAGCCTTTAAAGTCGTGATAAGAGGGATGGCGATAGCTAATGTGAAAGGAGTGCATGCTGAAATATAAATATTTGCAGTGGGTCGAAACCAAAATAGAAGTCTTAAGAGAATGCAGGTCACACAACCAGGCACAGAGCCCGAAAGTTCTCTACTGCAGCAAGAATGTTTAGGGCATTGGGACAGACTAGGCATGCTGAGCTACAGGAAATATGTAGATAAACCGGGACATCTGTTAGCCTGGTTGTGCAAAAGCAGATATAAACGGGAATCAATAAGCAAGATCACTGGGCGAAACTGAGGTATATAGGATGCCGGAAAGCATCAACAAGCACTTTCGGGAGTATTATCAAGAGCTATATTTTGAGACGTCCTCAACACAAGCCTTAGACATAGAAGCAGCTCTGGAACATATGTATCTCCCACAAATGGATGCAGAGACAACGAACCAGTTGGAAGTCCCTATAACCAGAGAGGAGTTGGAATCGGTTATTAGAGGGTTACCAACTGGTAAGGCCCCGGAGACGGACTGATTTACCCAGCTAATTTTATAAGGAATTAATAACAGATGCAGTACCCCCGTTATTAGTCATGTTGAATGAGGCACTGGATACAGGCATGTTGACAATGTCATTATGTGAATCTGTGATTGTGCCGTTATTGAAGCCCAATAAACCAGCCGCAGACTGCGAATTGTATCGCCCCCTCCCCTGTCACTGCTTAATCGGGGCAGGAAAATATTAACCGCCTTAATGGCCAACAGGCTTAAGCCGGTAATATCTAGGCTAATACACCAAGATCAATCAGGATACGTGCCAGAGAGGAATATCACCTGTAATTTAAGGAGAATGCACCATATCATAGATCAAACCCGAAACACTTTAGAGCTGTACGCAGTGGCATCGTTGGATGCAGTCAAAGCATTTGTTTTGATCAGATGGACATGGCTGCTGGTGGCCCTGCAGAAGTTTGGCATGGGGCCTATACACATAAGTGGGTGCGGTTGCTGTATAGCAGCCCAATGGCAAGGGTTTAGACTGGAGGTCAGATCTCGGATCAATGGTGGCTTGAGAAAGACACGAGGCACGGTTGCCCATGGTCACCTATGTTGTTCATCCTAGCTTTGGAGCCCCTAGCAGCATATCTGACGAAGAATATTGTGAAGCAGGCATAGCAGTGGGGGGGAGTGGTAGGGGGCCACTGATGTTCTGATTGCTCTATATGCAGGTGACATGTTGTTATATTTACAGCAGTTTGAGCAATACGCCGAATGTATCCGCTATCATGATTAATTAACAAAAATGTTGTTCCCCCTAGCTGGGTTCCCTTAACATATTGATATATGATTGGTTATTTATAACACGCTTAATACCCAGAGGTTTCTAAGCACGAACCCGTGTTGCTCCGTGTCGTCTTGCTTCCAAGGCGAGCACGGTGGCGCTGAGCTATCCTCCCGAGACATTGCCAGTACTGCCGATCAAGTGGGAAGTGAATTCGTTCAGATATCTGGGAGTAGACTTCTTTCAGGATCCCAAGATGGAATACACACAACACGACGGAAGCGGTAGAAAATATTGAGAAATCTATGATCTTTTGGGCTAGGTTACCGCTCTGACGGGTAGGGCAGCACTATTAAAGATGGTGGTGCTCCTGAGGCTTCTACGTTTCTTTACTAACATCCTGTATAATATACCTAAAGGTTTCTTCACGAAACTCTACAATATGTCAGTTTTCTGTGGCATAACTCACAATGTAGGACAGCATTGACTAAATTGGAGACCACATGATTAGGGGGTGTTAAAGTACCCAACTTTGAGGCATATTTTCTGTCATGCCAGCTGCAGTATGTTACGAGTTGGTTATCGGATGAGCAGTCTCAAGAAACACGGTTGCTGCAGACTGCATGCACCCCATTTTATCTGAAGGAAGTAATATGGACGGCAGCACAGCGAGGTATGCAACTGCCGCTGTTAGCACTAGGTAAGGTGTGGCATAGTGCCATGCGCTTTCGACTCACTCCCCCCAATCCCACAAGTGACACTAAAGGAGGAAGCGCCAGAGCTCGGATTGAATGTGAGGAAGTATTGGGAGCCCAAGGGAGTGCTAACGGTGTGAGATTTAGTATGCAAGGGCAGGCTGTTGACTTTGAAGCACTTACGAGAGACTGGCATACATGAAGGGTAACATGTCATATACGCCTCGCTCATCACTATACTAAAGCATAAATGGCTGGGAACAGATGGGATGATATGGGTAGACAAAGGGATAGAAACATTTTGATATTTCGGAAGGCGGGCATGCAGTGTCCAGAATTTGAGCTGTTAATGTCACAGAGGGGGACATGCAGGGGCAGATGAGGCTTAGTTGGGAGGCGGACCTGCAGGAGAAATTGACAGATGCAGTATGGAGCAGAGCATTGGCCAATCAAAATGTCCAGGAACGCGAGACGCCAGCTAATCCAACTGTACATAACGCACAAGGCGTACCTAACCCCGGGGAGAATAGCCAAATTTAGCAATGCCTCCATACAGTCTTGTGCAAAATGCAGAATAATTAATGCCAGCCTGGTACACATGTTTTGGGCATGCACACAGATCTGTCAATACTGGAAGGACATAGCCCTGGTCCTAGCCAAAGCAGGTATAACACTGGACATAGGATGCCCTCAGGCCTGCCTGCTAGGTATTTTTGCACACCCGAAGCAGGCAAGACATGTGGACAAGCTGAAAGATCTAGTATATGTCCTAGCGGAGCACCGTATAGCAATGGGCTGGAAAGCACCATGAGGGCCAGACAGAAATGGAGACAGGCGGAAACCAAAGTGTGGCAAGAGTAATCCCGTAGAGGCCAAGGGGAACAAAATGCGGACTTAGAGTCCTGGAAGCAGTGCAGGAACTGATGGCCTTAAGGTACACCGAGGAGCAAAGAGCAGCAGAAGCCCTGTCATGCTTGGCGGATTAAGCTAATGTATATAAGCAATAGTCGATGCAACGGGAGATCAAGGTTGATGGAATAGGCTGGGAAGGGGTAGTGTGGGTGGGGGGGTTACACAGACCGGGATTATAATTATGTAAATATATGTGGAAGTCTGTATTTTATAGTGTGGTTAAGTAAAATAATAAAAATTGTTTAAAAAAAAATAAGATAGGGGAAAAAAGAGTATGCTTGAAATGTATGCGGACGATGTTCTGCTGCACAAAGACCCGCATAGATCCATACCAAAAGCGATTCAAGTATTGGGAGATTACGGAAGGCTGGCAGACTTGGATAAATAGTGAGAGATCTGTAATTTTCCCTTTTGGACACTCAGCAAGGCAGCCGTTAATGGGCCTGGAGTGGTATTTATTTTAATTTGTCCAATGTGCCACTCACAGAGCGGTCTTGGGGGACCACAATAGACAGACTGGAAAGAAGCAACGGTTGTAATTATGCCATATTAAAAAGATGCGTCTTGATTTCTTTCCTAAAATCTTTGAGAGAACTTTTCTGTCTTATGTGCAGGGGTTAGTGTATTCCATGCCTGTGGAGTCTGAAAGTCAAATGAGGTACCCCCACAACCTCTTAATTTGTATTTAGGTTGCTGGAGGCTAGCCTTGTCAGCCGAGCGGAGTGGCCTAACTGGCTGGTATACCTTAATTTGTTTGCAAAGGTATGCAGGGGCTTGGAGATTTCAGGCATTTGTGACTGAGCGTCAGGACCTTGTGGGTAACCCGATGCTTCACCGGAAGCCAGTGAAGTTCTCTCCTTGCTTGAGTAATGCTCTCATGCCTGGCTAGGTGTTTGGTAGCCCGAACAGCCCTGTTTTGAATTACCTGGAGTGCTGCTAGGTTCGCCTGGGAGGTACTGTAAAGCCCTGGAGGGGAGTATATGTACTCCTGCTCTCTATATGGCAGAGTCAAAGCACAGAGCACCCCAGCCAAGATTCTCTAAGTGGTAAAATGTGGCGAGCAATCAAGGCTTAGCTCTCAGGAGGTGATGCAGGCTGGTTATAAAGTGCAGTGTAGTCCCCAAGCACCCACAAAGGAATGTCCACACATTGTTAGTGAAAACAGTCTTTATATAAATAAGGTTCAAGATTATGTACACAATCGCAATAAAACACTTTGTACTCAGGCAATACTATAGTGGCAAATCTATACAGGTCTACATGGTACCACTCTTAAATATTGATTCCTTTGAAATGCATCAACTGCTAATTCAAAATGGCATACAAATCAGATTATAAAATGAATCAATGATAGACCTAGGAAGAAAGCAAGTTAAACCAAGCAGAGGCAGAACAGTCTATCCCACTACCATGCGACTGTTCTGTGCGTTGATTCACCCCCTCCCCCCCCAACCTGGTCAACCTGTAAATAAAGCGTATTTGACAAGCACAGTCCAATTATGAATGGCATAGTCTCGACTCCTTCTAAAAGGTTCCACAACACCAAAGTACCTGGTTCTGTATAGTTCTTCGATGAGTCGTCGATGGGCCCTCCTTGGGTGCACTAACTTTAAGGCAGGAGCCACGGGTTATCGAGATTCGGTGAAGAAAAGGGTGAACCCTGTTATTGCACCAGCAGCTTCGGTTCTTGCGGTGCTCGATGACGATCGGTCGAACGTCTTGCAAGCTGAGGCGTGCGTGTACACAGACAAGCTTTCGTTGCTGCAAATAGTCGATGAACTTTGGCCCAGCAAGGTCGTCAGCGTCTGGCGTCGGCGAATGGGACGAAACTATGGCTGGCTTTAGTAGCTTGGTCTGCGTCTCTGAGGTCTTCGGGTGGTGGGAAACCCACCAGCGGATTCTGCTCGGTCGTCGGCAGCCTTGACTTTCTCCGGTAGGACGAAAGCAGTCGACGATGATGAGCAAAGGAGTCCTTGGATCAAATGTCTTAGGCAAAGGAGCACTGCAGCTCCGGTCGTCGACGGTGATGGACTTCAGAGTCCAGGTGCTTCGCTTCGTGATTCCACGGCAGTCTCCTTCTCGGTCAGCAGCCTTTCGAGGGTCTGACGTCCAGGGAACTTTGGCAAAGATCAGCTGGTGCACTATGGTCCCTCTTAGCTCGGGAAGAGGTCTCCTAGCCAGCTCCTCTTGGATCAGTTCCTTGACCGTCACGCAGCTTTCAGATTAGCAAAGGACAGCAGCAGCAATTCTTTGACAGCGGGCTTCAAGGTTAAGCATCGAGTAACAAATTCAGCTTCTGAACAATTTCCATCAGTGAGAGGCCCCCAGATATACTGTTGATCTCCCATACTCCTACGTCCCGTCCCCTTTCCTCCATACGAATGGGACATCTCTCCGTCCTGTGGGACGGGACCGGAGCACTTTGTAAAAAGCTTCCAAATGTTTGTTCAAAACTGTGTCCCTCCTCTTTCCTGTGCGGGGCCCGGCATGCAGCTGTAACCCCGCCCACCTTGGCTCCGCATCGCCCATCAGTCCTTTTCTCCGCACGATCTGGGCCGGACGCACTTGCATCCTCGGAAGATTTTCTTCCAGTTTTTCCCTCTCTGGCTCTCGCTAGCGTTCGTTTACTTTTCTGTCTTTTAAACTAGATTTTCCAGACTGTTCATCGTGTCACCGTCGCTTCGCGAGGGCGGATCCCCATCCTCTTTGTTTAGAGTGTTTGGGTCCGGAACACCGTTGGGACTCCTGTTTTTACTGTGACTCCCTTTCGGTCCGGGCTCTTCGTAGGTTGGAGCGGTGGGAGGTGGTGTTCGGTCGGACTCCTCCTTCGCATTTTCAGGCGTTCGATGAGAAGAAAAAACGCCCGGTAAGTTCTTTGATTTTCAGAGCACCCCGGCCGGGGGATACCTTCCCGGGTTCCTCTCAAGCCGGGAGGGGCGTTGATCGCTCTGTTACTGGAGTTCGCCCTGAGGTGCCTGTCGGGCCTAATCATTCTACCAGAGTTTTCTCCGAGGGTCTCCGTAAGGGGCCTGTGATCACCGGTGTACACTCCGAGGCCCCTCCTGTGGGGGCTGTGTGTAGATCCAGTTCTACTGAGTCGTGGAGTACCGGAGCTTGCTCTGAGGCCATTCTTACAGCTTCCCTCAAAAACAAAACCAGGGTACGCCCCGAGGTCTTGGCTGGGCTTGAGGTTACCGAACGCATGTTCGGGGCCCGTGCCGATAAGGCTTCTACAGGGCCTAGGTCCGAGGTCCCTTGTACAGAGGCTAAGGCTACCAACAGTTCTGAGGGGCCGGGCAAGGCCCTGTCGTTGACAGCGCACCGTTCCCGCTCTTGTGGTGACACCAGATCTGTTGAGGGGGCAAAGAAGAAAGTTTCTTCTTTTACCGGCAGTGCCGAGGCTCTTCCTTCGAAGGCTCAGTTGGCGTTTGGTATGTTGCAGAAACATTCCAGGCCTCATAGTACCGGCTCTGCCGAGGTTCCTTACGTTAAGGCTAAAATTAAGACGCCTGATCCATCGACGGGGACGCCTGCCTCACTTCCTCACGTGTCGCAGTTCCTCTCAGATGAGGACAAAATGGTGCCCGTTCCCGCCACGACCACGGCGGCCATTTTAGGTACTACCCCTACAACTACGCCATCGGCCCCTGGTGTATGGTTCGGTCCTTCGGGTGAACCTAAGGTCCCTTGTGCACATCCTTACCGGCCGGTTTATGATTGGAACGCCTGGATGCCTCTTCCGCGCAATGTTTCGTTGCCCGCGGGGGCGGCTCCCTTGATTTATGTGGAAACGTCGGCGGAGGGGCCTGTGTGGCACCCTTCCCCGTTGCGTCCCTGGATTTGTCCACCTCATGAGGCCTCCTCAGGTTCCGAAACAATCTCCTGAGGACGCCTTTTTCGGTAAATTTCAAGCGCTTATGCGCCACGACCCCATGAGGGAATATTTCAAGGGGCTTTTCAAGGAGATATGTCCACCCGCGCCTCCGGCTCCACCCGTCCCATCGGTGGTTCCGCCAGCGCCTCCCTTGCCTGTGGTGCCTCCCCCTGTGCCACCATTGTCCCCAGTGGACAAGGCAGTGTCTGACTCGGCTCAGCAGGAGCCGGACCTGTCAGATGACCCTCAAGGCGATCAGGACAACGAGGACCTGCCCCGCTCTACCAGAGCTTTCCATGACCGGGTACTGGACATGATGAGCTTCTTAGATGTTCCAGTGCCCGAGGCACCTGCTCCGCAGGAGGGCGTGCTTTCTGGGGCGTTCACCTTGTCTCCTTAGGAGCGTACCAGCCTGTTCTTGCAGAAGGACGATCTGGCCGAGGTCTGAAGAGTTTGGGAAAAGCCACACTCGGGACTTTTTGTAAATAAAAAGATTGACGCGAGGTACAGGCTACATTCCTCGGAAGAAGTGGCCTTGTAGTCTTGTCCGCCTCCCTCCTCCACAGTGGTGGCTGCGGCCACGTTGCAATCCAGACCTGCAGCTTCCTCCTCCGCGACGGCGACTCAAGTCTTGGGAAAGGAGGACAAGCTCCTGGACTCCCTAGGGAGGAAAATCTTTGCCAATTCGGCCTTGCAGCTCAGGCAGGCCAATGCAGAATTGATTTTGGCGGGAGCTAACATGCAGATGTGGAGAGGTCTGTCGGGGTTTGAGGAGCACATTCCGGTCGAGAAGCTGGAGGATTTCAGAGGAGGCCTTTCCGATGCCAGGGTCTTGGCTCAGGATCTCCTGGAGGCTGCGACTCATCACATAGACACCTCGGCTCGGGGTCTGATGCTAGGGGTTGATACCTCGCGGCAAGCATAGCTGCATGCCACTAAGTTCTCAGAGGTGCAAGACAAGGTTCTGGACCTTCCATTTGATAAGCTTTTTCACTCTTCTACAGATGTCGAGCTCACCAAAACCAAGGACAGCACTCAGACGGCCAAATCATTGTCTGTTCTGGTTAAAACTCCCTTCAAGACTCAAAGGCCGTTGTCGCAAGGTCGACGTTCCTCTGGTTTTAGGGGCTTCCTCGACTGCAAGAATCGCAGAGTGGATACTCCTGTGGGGAATAACCACCGTAGACAACAGCGTATGTGGTATTTCTCCCGCTCCTCAGCCTCCTCATCAGGTTCAGGTGGCACCGACAGCGATAAACCTGCCAAATGAGGGTTTTCTGTGGTCGCACGAGACCCCGGTGGGAGGACGCATTGCGTCTCATTGGGAGGATGGCAGACCATCACAGAAGACAGATGGGTCTTGTCAGTCGCTCGAGTGGGCTTCCGCTTACCTTTACCCCCTACCCCACCCCTCAACCCTCCTTTTCAGCTGTCGGGCTCACCCTCCCTCATGGCCGAGGTTCAGAAACCTCTGCTCCTCAGAGCTGTGGAACCCGTTCCCCTTGGGGAGCGAGGGGAGGGCTTCTACGCCCCGCGGTTTACAGTGCCCAAACCCAACCAGGCTGGCCTGCGCACCATCCTAGACCTTTCCCAGTTCAATCTTTCCTTACCCCAAGAGAAATTCAAGATCACCCCCGGCCAGATTCGCTCCTCGTTGCAGGCGGGCAATTGGCTCAGCGTGGTGGATCTTCAGGATGCGTGCATGCATATCCTGATTTGGAACCCACACAGGAGATACCTCTGTTTTCTCTTTGGGAGAGGAGCACTTCCAGTTTCGGGTGCTTCCTTTTGGCCTCAGTTCGGCGCCGCGTGTCTTCACGAAGATGTGGTGATTGCGGCCCATCTTCGTCTCCAGGGTATCCATGAGTATCCGTATTCGGACGACTGGCTCTTATGCCGGGGTGCTCCCCGAGGCCTTGGTGCTACCGAACGGATGTTCAAGGCCCGCGCGAGTAAGGCTGTTAACGGACCTGGGTCCGAGGTCCCTCGTACAGAGGCTAAAGCTACCAACATTACTGAGGGTCTGGCAAGGCCTTTTCGGCGAAGTTTGTTTCTCACCGTTCCTGCTCTTGCGGCGACACCAGATCTGTTGAGGGGGCAAAGAAGGGAAATTCTTCTTTTACCGGCAGCGCCAAGGTCCTTCCTGAGAAGGCTAATTAGGCGGTTGGTATGTCGCAGAAACATTCCAAGCCTCATAGTACCGGCTCTGCCGAGGTTCCTTATGTTAAGGCTAAAGTTAAGACCCCTGATCCATCGACGGGGACCCCTGCCTCACTTCCTCACGTGCCGCAGTTCCCCTCAGGTGATGACAAAATGGTGCCCGTTCCTGCCAATACCGCGGGGGTCATTTTGAACGCTACCCCTATAGCTGCGCCATCGGCCTCAGGTGCAGGGCTGGTTTCTCGGCCTTGTGCGCATTCTTATCAGTCAGTTTATGACTGGAATGCTCGAATACCCCTTCCGCACAATGTTATGTTGCCTGCGGGGTGGGCACCTTTGGTTGATCTGTCCATCCAGATAAAGGAGTGGGCCATGCTTCATGGCGTCTGGCTGCTTGCGGTGCACATACCAGGCCAGCTGAATTTCACAGCGGATGCCCTCAGCCGGCGGACAGTGGTCAGCTACGAGTGGGAGTTGAAAGCGGAGGTCCTCTCATGGACTTTCTTGCGTTGGGGCACACCGGAGGTTGACCTCTTCGCTACAGTGGTAAACAAGAAGCTTCCTCGGTATGCCTTCACAGGGGGGCTGAGCCTCCTCTCTGGGGATGCTCTCGAGATTCCATGGCACAACATGAGAGTTTACGCTTTCCCGCCTCTGCCTCTAGTTCATCGAGCAATTGGAAAGCGGAAGAACTCTGTGAACTGTTCCCTTCTGCTCATGGCCCCGTGGTGGCCGGGCAGTTTTTGGTTCTCAGAACTTCAACACCTGTCGGTGTTTCCACTGATCAGGTTACCAGTAACCCCAGATCTTCATGAAGGGGAACAGCAGATGTGGTACCCCTCCCCACAATCGCTCAGCTTGGCGGCATGGTGCCTGAGTTAAAGTCTTAGAGCATTTTAACTTGTCTACGGATAACATGTGTATTATCCAGGCAGCCAGGGAACCCTCGACCAGATCCCAATACAGGAGTAAATGGCTCAGGTTCTTTCGTTGGTGTTTGGAAAAGCAGTTGGATCCAAGAGTGGCTACGATTGACACGGTGCTGTCCATCGTGTCCTCCCTAGCAGAGTCGAGTGTTTACGGTCTGTCATGCAGAACTTACCTTTCAGCGGTTTCCGCTTACCTTGCTATAGACCAATGCTCTTATTCTCTGAGTAACCCAGTGGTTAAGAGGCATTTTGCAGGCTTGACACGCCTCTACCCTCCGGTTCGTAGTCCGCACCCGCCTGGGGACCTAAATGTAGTCCTGACGGCGCTGTGCCATAAACCCTTTGAGTCAATGGCTACGGTTGACCTCAAGTACGTGTCCTGGAAAGTGTCCTTTCTGGTAGCCGTTACGTCAGCGAGGAGAGTGAGTGAGCTCCAGGCATTGTCGGTGGAGCACCCTTTCTTGGTCTTTCACAAGGACAAGCTAGTCCTTCGGACGAACCCAGCTTTCCTACCAAAGGTAGTGACCGAATTCCATCTGAATCAGTTGATTTCCCTTCCGGTCTTTTTTCCGAACCCTGCCTTGGAGGCGGAAAGGGTTCTACACTGCCTGGATGTCCGAAGAGCTCTTCGGTTCTACCTGGACAGGACTTCCGAGCCTCGGAGCTCTTCCCAACTGTTTGTGACCTCCGGTAAGCCTCTGGGCAGGCCGGCGTCTAAGGCATCTATTTCCAGATGGATTACCGCCTGTATCACGGAATCTTTCACCGTCCAAAAGCTGAAGCCTCCTAAAGGTATCCATGCACACCAGGTGCGAGGCAAGGCCGCCGCGGTTGCTTTTCAGAAGTATGTTCCCTGGGAGTCCATCGCTAAAGCGGCTACTTGGGCCTCCCCATCTGCTTTCTGTAAGCATTACTGTCTCGATATGAGCTCTGGAGCTGACGCTCAGTTCGGCCAGGCTGTGCTGAAGAACCTGTTTCAGTAAGGGGTATTTCCATCCACCCATAGTTCCTGTAAGGAGTGCTTTGGAATCTCCCATAAGTATGGAGGAAAGGGGACGTAGGACTATTACCAGGTTATTCACCTTAGTGACCACCTTACTCCTAGTCCATAGTACTCTTTCCTCCAGACGCCCGCCCGCCGTCCCCTCTAA
The DNA here is from genome assembly GCF_040938575.1 of Ambystoma mexicanum. Classification (NCBI taxonomy): domain Eukaryota; kingdom Metazoa; phylum Chordata; class Amphibia; order Caudata; family Ambystomatidae; genus Ambystoma; species Ambystoma mexicanum. Next base: position 1,437,993,158 of record NC_090935.1, read on the forward strand.
TAAGGTTCCTCTGTTATTGCTAATGGGTCTTTGACCCTGCGATAGAAAAGGACTGATGGGCGAACTGCGGGGCGGAGCCAAAGTGGGCGGGGTTACAGCCGCGTGCCAGGCCCCGCGCAGGAAAGAGGGACACATTTTTGAAAAAAATGTGGATGCTTTTTACAGAGTGCTCCGGTCCTGTCCCACAGGACGGAGAGATGTACCATAAGTATGGAGGAAAGGGGACTATGGACTAGGAGTAAAGTGGTCACTACGGTGAGTAACCTGGTAATTCACTCTGCTGGCTCATACTCGGGCAACCAATCATTTAGAAAGACATTCACATGACTACCTAGTCAGGCGACCAATCAGGCTCACAGTGCATTCAGGCCATTCTTTGCCATCCATACACTCACAACACAGAATGTGGATTTGGGCAAGCACCCAGCCATTCAGCACTCCACACTGCATTCATCCCAGTTTCGGGCAGGGCTGTCTCAGTCATTGTGTCAACCACCAGATACTAGACACACCACATGAAATGCGTATTAGTGTCACACTCCATTCACCCAGGTCCCACCCCATGGGCGTACCCACAACATAGTCATTGGGAAGGCTCCAGCCAGTCTGGTCTGGACTTCCCCCACACTACCATATATGGAACTTCCATCCAGCAGCCAGTTGGCGGGAAGGGACATAGTCGGGGCTTTCCAGAACTTCGGGAAAATAAGGTAACAGGAAGAGGCCACAAGGGCCATCTTGTTTCCTATCAGCAAAACAAAGGAGGTTCTGGGAGTGTCTCTACCGGCACAAACACAGCCCATTGACCTGTTCTTGGGTGGATGGACCCTGGGAGAGTCTCACCAAGTCTTTAGCTCACTGCCCCTTTCACAGAGGAGAAATATCCCTGCATATCAGTCTTTGTCCTGCCCAGGGGCTGTCCAGCACCGGAATGCTAGGCAATTCTCCTCTGAACAAGAGTACCAACAGCAACCCCATACGCGTGTTTCAGCCTTGTTGGGGCATCAGTGAGGTGGAGCTATGCCTCTGAGAACAGTGAGCAAGGGGTCCATGTCTGGATTCCCCTGGTAGCTTAGGGTGAGACCCAAAGTTACTTAAAATGCAAAACAGAAGGGGTTCTGGGAGTCTCAATACCGGCACAAACGCAGCCCATTGACCTGTTCTTGGGTGGATGGCCCACAGTAGAGTCTCAACCAAGTCTTTAGCTCACTGTCCCTTTCACAGAGGAGAAATATCCCTGCATATCAGTCTTTGTCCTGCCCAGGGGCTGTCCAGCACCGGAATGCTAGGCAATTCTCCTCTGAACAAGAGTACCAACAGCAACCCCATACACGTGTTTCAACCTTGTTGGGGAGCTAAAGCCTTGGTTGAGACTCTCCCGGGGCTCATCCACCCAAGAACAGTTTAATGGGCTGTTTTTGTGCCGGTAGAGAGATTCTCAGAACCCCCTTTGTTTGGTTTCCCATCAGGAATCAACTGATTGCAAAGGCAGGGCCTGGGTATCCCAAAATGGAGGATATTCAGAGCACCTGTCAGTTCAGCATGGAGCTGCCACCAGCCCATACCCTGATCTGTGGGCCACACACAGGTGCCCAAAAACATACACTAGGAGTACAGGGTTGTACTCCCACCCATGGGTGCCAAAAGGGTATCCCAAGGGTCTGTTCACCAAACCAAAAAGAGGAAGAGCCGCACAGCCATGAACTCCTGCTTGAAAGCCAGACTGGTGAGTGCCAAGAATGCAGTGTTCCTCGATGGAACTCTAATTGTAATGTTGCTGCACGGCCCAATTGGGCAATAGTTTCCTGCCTTAACAGGATCCAGGCTGCTCTTAAGAAGTGTTGTTGATGCAGTCCTCCTTCAGGAATTGGGGGACCAGACCTTCAGTAAAGGATATATTCACGAGCTTGGTGACCCAAGGAACCAAAATTAGTGAACAGTCCTTAAATACCCTCAAGGGGCAGATATCTCCCTGAACAGGTCGAAAAGATAATCTTGTCAATTCTGTGACCTGGAGTGGGCTTGGAGTCCATACCAGGGATGGAGATATCCATCCTAGCTGATGGAACAGATTTGCTGGCGGCACCAATGGCCGCCTGATGCATATACATTTTTTGTTTAAATTTAAGCATTTAATGGCATCACTGTACGTCCTTGATTGGAGTGGGTCCCATTGCTGGTTTGCCCTCAAATTCCTTTAGCATTGTGAAAAGCTCCTTCGAGCAGGAGTTGGCATGATATATCCTGTTATCGGTAGTATTTTTAGTGACTATAATACACTGGCCTCATATAAACAAGCTGCACAGAAACTCGCGCAGGGCAAGTGTTGAGGGATTTTTCCACCACATTGTCCCAGCTGCTCTTTTGGAGTGCTTCCACTCAAATATGTCATTGTTAAACCAGCCATTTTTAGAAGAAGCCGGTTTATCCAATTTATCCTGAAGGGGGCAAGAGAATTGATTGTGGTGTTCAAAGTATCCACAAGGAAGGATGCCAATTTAGAAGAATTGTCAAACTTCTTGAGCCCAATATGTTTGGTCTTAAGAATGCGCAGATGAATCTCGGCTGTGACTTTTTTTTAGGTTTCTTGAGATCGTTATATGGTTGGAGTTTGGGCTCATCCTGATGGGGAGGGGCAGGGGGATGGACAAAAGATGTTTTCACGAAGTGTTATGACCAAGTACATGGTCGAACACAAATGTCAGACAGCGGTAGGGAGTGCGTTAAAATCCAATCAAGGATATGGCCTGCAATGTGTGGCTTCATTCACGACCTGTGAATACACTAAGTCATCGGGCTGCTGACAGAGAGGTGGCTACTTTGTCATGCGGGTCGTTGGCCCTGAGATTGAAATCACCAAAGATGATGACGGGGGTATTCACTTTCGTGAGTGTCAAGGAGCCTGATGCATTGTTCCTCAGTTGTATGGTATGCATATAGAACACACAGAGCTCAAATACCTGGGAATTTGGATGACGCAAGCAATATAGGCTCTTTTCAGACTTGGTAACTTGGTCTTCCCTGATGCTCTTCTGGCTGGGCTGCATGAATGCAGTTAAGATGAGCCTAGTACTTAAAGTTCTATACCTATACCAAATGCTGCCTATAAAAATGCCAGAGGAACTTTTTAAACAACTCCCCTGTAAAATGGTGGGATTTAAATGGCAGGGGCAGAAGTAAGGGGTGGCCCGGCAGATATTAATGCAGCATAAGGACAGGTGAGGTGGGCCTTCATTTACTGCGGGGTGGCCCAATTCCGTGCATTAATTCCCCATTTAGAGATGGATAAGGACAAACATGGGGTTAGAGATGCAAAATCATATGCTGTGCCCTCTGACGGTGGGAGAATGACTGTGGGCACCGTTGAGTAAAGTACCATGTAAGGTTCGGCAACGCAATACAGTAGGCCCACTCTGGGCACTATTGAATGTAAAGAGATGAACAGGGTTAAGACCTGGCTGTCAACCCTGAGTCACATTTGGGCACCTCCGTACATGGAGATTCAGGAGCCGTTGCGATTCCAGGCATGGGTTGAACCTGGGCTTGAAAGAGTGGGGCAACTGGTTAAAGGAAATGCATTTACTACCATTTACTTAGTATCTTGAAGAGGGATTCGGGTTAGGAAGGCTCTCTGTATTCCACTTCCTGTAATTGAAAGGGGCTGTAGATGGTATAAAAATGGAAAGGGGGAATACAGAGAGACATGACGGGCTTATAATTGATACTGAGTTAGACGCTTACGACCAAGGGACTAACCTCCAATATTTACCAGGCACTCTTCAAAGCTAGTGAGGGGATATCACACACATCTGGTCAATTCAATGTTTTTTTAAATCTTCCTTGCCCCCCATAAATCATGGAGCTCCTTGGTGACGGCCTGGCCAGCAGAAACTTGCAAATCCACTCTTTAGCAATTCAGAGTTCCTTGAAAGAGACAACTGGGATGAGTCCTGGTCCGTTTTAATCCGTCTTCGGTGAGTGTCAGTCTTATGTTTCTTTTTCAACACTCATCTGTTAATGATTCTATCAAGATAATACTTTCAGAGTAATGTAGAGGGGAATTTGTGTGTTCACTTTGTTAAACTGCTTGCTTTTTGTAGGGTACGGTATTAAAGCATTTTGGATAATGAACATGCTTTTCACATTGCTGTAGGACACATGTAGTATTGTGTAAAATTAAAAAATTTCACACACGGGCTGCATTTCTGCTTCATTTGCCTACGTTTTAATCCACTTTAATAGAGGCAGCTCAGCTGGAGCAATTTCATACTTTTTCTTTGATCACAGAAGCACATCAATCGCATTTGATGGCTTGGGGTTCTTGATGATTTTAGGAGAGCCTCCCAGCAAGCATTTGTTTGGCATTTTGTAAGAAGGAAAAGCTTTTGGTGTTCTATATGAAGATGTGTTTTTTTTAGTCTTAAGATTGCATGTGATCGCATGCATGAAAGGGCACTGTAGATAGTTTGTTGCCTTTAGAGAGCAACGGATAGCTGGGCATGTGGTCTGAACTTTAACTCCCTTTCTGACCACCAACCGCAAGCAGGTATAATGGATACAGGTAGAATCTGTACTGTATATATTTTCAGTGGCACATATTGTACCAGTACCTCTCCAGGACTGCTCTATATTCAGGCAAAGAAGCCTATTTTATCAGCAGAGCTGCTAAATAGATGTCATGGCACAATGGCAATTCACAGCGGGGCTGATTGCATCATGCCCACATACTTGTGTGCTGTCCCCTTTCCTCCATACTGCATGGGCGTCTCTTCCAAGGGACGGGTGACAGAATGTTTTTCACCATGAAAAACCTTCTTCCCCTGGGGGTGTGGCCCAGGGAGCATGCGCTGCCCTGACTCCGCCCTCCGGCGCCACACCTCAGTCCCCTTTTCTGCGTCGACTGGAAAGGGCCAAATTCGTCAGCGCTGTTGGGTTTGGCTTCGGCCATGTAATTCCACACGCGGATGATACTTCTCTTCTGTCTTTTATCATTCAGGTACTCTGTCCTCAGGTGTCACACTCTTCACCAGCGCATGTCGACTTCTACAGGGTTCAGCAGGTGTCCATCCTGTGACTGGCTCTTCCCGACTAAAGACCCCATGCCCTCTTCCTACGGTGCCTTGGCCCAGACCACGGCTGGCAGGCTTGTACCGCGTGCAATGCTCCTTCCTCGATGTCGCTGAAGAATGGACTAGCCAGGTGGATGGAGCTTTTTCAGAGCTCGCCTTCAAAGGACCTAAAGGACTTAGTCTTCCATCGATCCAGGCCCAAGGTAGGGCTGCTCCTTTCCATTGCACCCTGCAAGGGAGACCCCTTCCCAAGGACACGCCTGCGTGGGAGAGACCACCTAGGTTAGTGTACCGGCACAAGTACTGAGGCTGAATCAGCTACCGGCTGATGGGCCCGAGGGGTCAGTAGATCTTCCCGGTGACGGTGCTGAGGGACAGGAAGGTTCTTGTACCGGGTCTTCACCTGAGGGGTTACGCCATAATGCTGGCAATATGTCTGAGGGGGCGCCTATATGCAGTTCTACCAGCAGATCCGCTGACGCGAAACGCCAACCATTCCTTGGCCTGCGGAACAGGGTAGGCCCCATGATCCACACTCAAGAGTCCTGGATGGGGCAGGCCCCAGTTAGCCGAGCAACACGATGCAGGTGCGTGGAAGGCAGCTCAACAAAATGGCTGCCGCGCTAGAAAATCCAGACATCCGGCCATGCTGCTCCAAGGAAGCCAGCGGTGGAGGAACTTGCGTCAAGGTGGGACTGGTGTCAACCAGGTATGTGGTCCACAGCATAGCCTTCCTTCGCAAGGCAGGTTTCCGCTGCGCCCCTATGGGCAGGGCACACAAGGGCTCAGGCAGCCGCTCGCTACCCCATCAATATCGCCTACCACCACTACGGCCTGCGAGGACAGGTTCTTCGAATGGTTCCTCAGGCTTATGAAATCTCCTCAGATGGGGGCATCTTCGGACGCCATCAGGGACATGCTCGTGCCAATGGCTCTGGTGCCAGAGGCCCCAGTTCAGGCGTCCCCAGTCCCTGTTCAGCCTTCGCCACCCGCTCCGGCCCCCCCCAACCGATGGTGCAGGTGGTTCTGTACCAGCCTACGGCTCTGTTCTCCACACCCCAGCCTTCGGCGCCCAGCACCCCTCCACCGGTTCCGGACCCTCAGATGGACACAGATGAGGAGGACCCCGACAGTCATCGGCCAAGGCCTTCCATGAACGTCTTTCAGGGCTGGAAGAATACTTGGGCCTTCCTCAACCAGAGGTCGAGCAACCGTTAGAGAGGGTCCTCGCCAAAGTCCTCAAGCTACGTCCCACGGTGAGAACGGGGGGGTTCCGATGCAGAAGGACATAGTTGCCTTGGCCAAAAAGTGCTGGCTCAAGCCCCACTCATTCCAGTCGGTCAGTCGACTCCTGGACACTAAGTACAGGCAGATGGAGGGGGATACCCTGTTGCTAACGGCCAACCCTCAGCCGTACTCCTCAGTGATCGTGCAGCATCACTATACTCAGATTCAGTTGGCCTCTTCCTCCATGGCGCTGCTAGGCAAGGAGATCTTGGAGGCGTATGGGAAGAAGCTGTATTCCAAAGCGTCCTTGCACCTTCGTCAAGCCAGCGCGGATGCCGTGCTGGCAGCCGTTAACCAGAGGCTCTGGCAGGAAATTGCAGATTTCCTCCCATAGCTTTCGGCACAGAGCCAATCACGATTCAACTCTGGATTGGCGGAGGCCAAGATGGTGGCGCAGGACATCATGGAGTCCACTGTGGCCCACATTGACACCTCTGGCCGTACCATTTGCATTGCCACGGATATGAGAACGGCCTGGCTCCATGCTACGAAATTCAACCCGAATGTCTAGGAACACATCTTAGATCTTCCGTTCGAAGGGGGTGACCGCTTCCACTCCACAACGGACGAGGAGCTGGACAAAAAACGAAAACCGCTCACAAACGGCCAGGTCTTTATCCATTCTGACAATGACCACGCCCAAAAGGTACACCCGTCACAGCAGCACTCCGAATAGGGGCGTACATACAGAGGGTTCCACGAGCGGAGGTCCAGGCAGCCTAACTGTTTGCCAACTCTACATTGGCGCAAACAACAAAGGGGGGGGGTGTAAGGGCTTTTTCCAGTCCCCCCTCCTCCACAACAGCCTCAGAGGGAAAGAAGGCATGACACACCCCTCCGGGTCCGCGTGTCTCCAGTGGGGGTGCAGGCTTACACTCCATGCACATTTTTGGCGCCAGAATTTCGCGGACCCCTGGATCCTCTCAGTTGTATCCCCGTCCCATTCTTGCCTCTCCTCCCCCTCCACGCCCATAGTTTGGGACAGCAACTCTTTTGGTGGAGATCCGGGCGCTCATTGAGAGCCAAGCAGTGCAGCAAGTCCCAGCCTCCCAGCGAGGCTTGGGCTTTTACTCCAGGATTTTTGCCATTTAGAAAAAGAACCAGGCGGGCATGAGAGTTGTGCTGGACATTTCCACCCTCCACTTTGATAGCGAGACATTGTGCAAGGGAGACTGGATGTGCTCCCTGGATCTGAAGGACGCGTACCTACATGTCCCGATCTGGCAGCCTCATCGTTCTTTTGTACGATTTAGGATCATGGGCTACAATTTCCAATACAAGTTGGTTCCTTTCGGCCTCAACTCGGCCCAAGGGTCTTTACTAGGCTGATGAATAAAGTGGCGGCCCTCCTCAGGTCTCAGGGCCACCACATCTATCCGTACCTCGAAGACTGGCTCGTCAGGGCTACATCTGCAGAAGAAGTGCCCCATAGTTCCCATGCTCGGATGAACACACTGCCTAAGCTGGGTTTTTCACTCAACCTTAAGAAGTTGCAGCTGCAGCCCACGCATAGACTGTTGGGACACGTGCTCCGAGAGTTTTCCCCTCAGAGGACAAGATCACTGCCCTCAAGAGGGCCTCCGCACACTTCCTCAGCTGAGAAGTGACCTTGGCCTGTTGGTACCAACACCTACTGGGGCTCATGGCAGCAGTCCTCTTGGCCGTCCCCCACACGAGACTCAGGATGAGGATACAGCGGAACTTTGCAGCCTCTTTGAACCAGGAGTGCGGCTCTGTCCGAGATGATCAACATTCCTCCATCACTTCACCTGGACCTCACATGGTGGTCCAGGCACTGCAACCTTCGGATGGGAAAGCCCTTCCGGCAACCTACCCCGCAGGTCACCATCACCACTGACTCCTCTCTCGGTTTTTTGGGTCACCCCGGACAACCACTGCGTCATCCATGGTCCCTGGACCCGGCAGGAGCACCACATCAATTGGCTGGAACTGAAGGCCATCTGACTGACGCTCAGAGCCTTCCTTCTGGTTATCGAGGGCAAGGTTTTCCTCATTCAGACACAGCTCGACCAGCATGTTCTACGTCAACAAGCAGGGAGGTACCAGATTCCCCCCCTGGCCCCCCGGCCTCCACTGTGCAGGCTCGCAGTCAACATGTGGGAATGGGCCCTGGAGAACATCTACCTCATGGCTGTCCACCTGCTGGGGGAATCCAATCTGGAGGCAGACAGGATCAGCAGATTGGGGGCGGAAAACAAGTGACAGTTGTACGACCCAGTTCTGCAGGAAATTTTCCACAAATGGGGACACCCCCAGGTGGACCTCTTTGCCTCCTGGGACAACAGGAAGTGCTAACGGTTTGCTTCTTGGGAAGGTCAGGGCCCGGGCTCCCTAAGCAATGCAGTCCAGATTCAGTGGGACGGCATACGCCTTCCCGCCCACACCGCTCATACACAGGGTGATATGCAAGATCATGGAATCTCGCCACCTCAGCATCATTCTGATAGCACTGTGGTGGCCAGCAAGGCCATGGTTCTCGGAGCTATTCAGCCTCTCTGAGAAGCCGCCCATTCGCCTTCCGACGGGCCCAGCACATCATCTGGCGCAGCAGGGGGCAGGGTCATCCAGCCTGTGCCAAAGAAACTAGCCCTCTGTGTGGTTCCTGAACAGGTCACGCTAGCTCACCTCAGTCTTTCCCAGGCTAACCTAGAGATCATACAGGGCGCCAGAAGCAAATCTACAAGGGCACAGTATAAGAGCAAGTGGACCAGGTTCTGCCACTGGGCTGACTCTAAGGTTATCAACCCGCTTTCATGTACCTTGGACGACATGCTCTCCTCGGCGCACCTCAGCCACTCAGGCCGCACTTGTTTGGCAGCCATCCAGGCTTTCAGGAACTCAGCGGAAGAGACCTTTTCCTCTTCCGACCAGATTGTCAAATATTTGACGGGACTCTCCAGACTCTACCCGCCCATCACGAGGCCACACCCCATGTGGGATTCAACAGTTCTGGGTGTCCTGGCGCACAAACCATTTGAACCAATGGCGTCCGCGGACATCAGGCTGGTCACCATTAAGTTGGCTTTGCTAATCTGCCTCACCTCGCAGAATCAGCGTAATCCAGGCGCTGGTCGCCTCAGCCATATACTACATTTGATAAGGATAATTTAGTCCTGCGGGGACACCCAGCATTCTCGCCCAAGGTGCCTTCCGCATTTCATCTGAACAAAATAATAGTGCTACCTATGTTTTTTGCTGAGCCCAAGGACGAGGCACAGAGTTCTGCACTGCCTTGATGTCAGGCGTGCCCTGAAATTCTACTTGGACAGGACCAAGGGCTTCCGCTAATCGGACGCACTTGTTATCACCTTTGGCGGATCAAGACGGGGTATCGGGCCTCTAAGGCCTCCATAGCCTGTTGGATGGTCTTGGCCATCTAAGAAGCTTACGAGGGACAGCACAAGCCACTGCTGGTCATCATGCACTCCCAAGCGCTCGGGGCTAAGGCAACAGCCATCTCTCTATTGGCATGTCCCCTGGCAAGTCATAAGCAGGGCGGCCACATGAGCCAACCCATGCACTATGGAGGAAAGCAAATGGGACGTAAGTGTAATTATAAGTTACTCACCGTAGTTACTAACATACTCTTAGTCCCCTTTCCTCCATATGTCCCACCAGCCTTCCCCCCCTAATAAAACTGATGTCATTAGGCAATCTTAATCAATTGCTGACGTGTCTATGGGGACTGAGGTGTGGCGGCGCAGTCAGGGCAGCACATGCTCCATAGGCCGCATCCCTGCGCACCTCTAAATTTAAAGGAGAAGGTTTTTTCTGGAGAAAGGTTCTGTCTCCCATCCCTTGGAAGGGATTCCCATGCAGTATGGAGGAAACGGGACAAAGAGTACGTTGGTCACTATGGTGAGCAATTTATAATGCTCTTACGTCCAGTCCCCTTTCCTCCATACTGTATGGGCGTCCCTTCCTAGGGACGGGAGACGGAACCTTTTTCACCAGATAAAATCTTCTTCCCCTTTAAATTTAGTGGTGTGCGGGGGCGTGGCCCAGGGAGCATGCGCTGCCCTGATGCCGCCCTCCAGCACCACACCTCAGTCCCCTTTTCCACATCGACAGGAACGGGCCGAATTCACCATCACTCCTGGGTTTGGCTTCGGCCATGTATGTAATTCCACGCACGGATACTTCTCTTTGGCTTTTTTCTTTTCTATCATTCAGGTACTCTGTCCTCAGGCGTCACGCTCCTCCCTGGCGCAAGTCGATTTCTACAGGGTTCAGCAGGTGTCCATCCTACAACTGGCTCTTCCCAATGTCAGACCCCCAGGCCCTCTGCCTATGCTGCATTGGCCCAGATCACGGTTGGCAGTCCTGTTTGGTGTGCGACTCTCTGTCCTCGAAGGCGCTGAAGAACAGACTAGCCAGGTGGAGGGAGCTCTTCCAGAAGTCGCCTCCAGAGGATCTCAAGAACTTCTTGAAGCATCGTCCCAGGTCCAAAGTAGGCCTGATATTTTCCAGCGCACACCGCAAGGGAGACTCCTTCACAGGGACTCTACCGCGCGGGAGGGACTGGCCAGGTCATTCCACCGGCACGTGCACCAAGGCTGCTACAGCTACCGGCCTTCGGGTCGAGGGGTCCTCGGATCCTCCCGGACGCAGTCGAGGGACCGAAAAGTTCTTGTACCGGGCCTACACCCGAGGGGCTATGCCCTTTTACCGGCGCAATGGCCGAGGGGCTGTGCCCCAACACCAGCAATACGTCCGAGGGGCTATGCCCTAATACTGGCAATGCGTCTGATGGGGTGCCTAAACGCAGCTCTACTGACCACCGGGTCAAGGGTATTGCACCTACCGGTCTGAGACCTGAGGAGCAGGATGGGCATAATGATCCACACGCAAGTGTCTTGGGCTGGGTAACGCATCACAGGGACGTGGTGAGCAGCTCGACAAGATGGCAGCTGTACCAGACAGGAACACCCGTCCGTCATTCCACAAATTCGGCAAAGATTGAGTGTCAAGGTGGAACTGGTCGCAACCAGGTACGTGGCCTACAGTCTACCCTTCATTTGCACAGGGCAGCCTTCCCATGCGTCCATACGGACTAGGTACACAGCAGCTCCAGCAGTCCCCCCGCTACCCTGTCGGTACCCCCCTGCCACCTATTTGGCCAGTGAGGAGGTGCTCTTCGACAAATTCCTCGGTTTCACGAGGTCTCCTCAGATGGGGGTTATCAAGTACACAGTCGGGGGAAGTCCTCCCCGCCATGCTAGGATCACCACAGATGCCTCCATCGGGCTCCCTGACCCCGGTGCAGCTGCCTCCTCCGGCTCCACAGCCAACTTCGCAACCTCCTCCGGCTGCGGTCTCTATACTCAGGCGCCATCTACCCCTACTCGTCCACAAGATCCTCCAGATCCGCAGGACACAGAGGACGAGGACGAGGAGGAGGATCTACTCGGGCGCCATCTACCCTACTCATCCACAAGATCCTCCAGATCCGCAGGACACAGAGGACGAGGAGGAGGAGGAGGATCTGGACAGCCATCCTCTGGCAGGTCTTCCACGAACACCTTACTGGCCTGGCGTAGTACCTAGGCCTCCCTCAACCCGAGGTCGAACAGCCAGCAGAGGGGGTCTGGCTGAAGTCCTCACAAGATGCCCCTCTACCAACACAGGGATTCCACTGCAAACCGATATAATCTCCATGGCCAAGAAGGGTTGGCTCAAGCCCCACTCAGTCCAGCGGTGAACTGACGCCTGGACGGCAAGTACAGGCAGATGGAGGGGGACACTCTTGCTCTCTACCCATCCTCAGCCACACTACTTGGTGATCGCTTCGGCATCACTTTACTCCAAGCCTGTCGTCGTCCGCCGCCTCCTCTGTGGCGCTGCTAGGCAAGAAGATCCTGGAGGCTCAAGGCAAGTAGATCTACTCCAACGCCTGCTTGCATCTGTGTCAGGCCAATGCGGATGTCATGCTGGCTGCCGCCAACCAACAGTTATGGCGGGAAATTGCGGATTTCCTCCCAGAACTCCCCTCCCAATGCCAATCACACTTTAAGGCGGGACTAGCGGATGCCAAGCTAGTGGCGCATGACCTCATGGAATCCAGTGGCGCATATTGATGCCTCGTGTTGTGCCATCTGCATTGCCACAGCCATGAGGCGCACAGCCTGGCTCCGGGTGATGAAATTCAACTTGGACGTCCAGGAGTGCATCCTAGATCTGTTGTTCGAGGGGAGGGGAGGGGGGGTGGGGAGTGGGCCCCTCTTCCACTCCTACGAATGAAGAGCTGGACGAAAAGAACAGCAGCTCACAAACGGCAAAGTCCTTGGCCATTCTTTCAAAGACCAGGCCCAAATCTTACACCTAATCTCAGCAGCACTCAGAGAAGGGCCATACATATGGAGGGTACTGCGGCTTTCTGGAACGCAGATCCATGCAGCCGGGAATGCTCGCCGTCTCGGAGCCCGCGCAAACAACAAAAAGGGGTTGGGGGGAAGAGTAAGGGCTTCTTCCAGTCCCCCTCCTCGTCCTCAGCCTCTCAGGGAAAGAAGGCATGACACGCCCCTTTGGGTCCTCGTGTCTCCGGTGGGGGAGCAGGCTCTTGCTCTCATGCACATTTCTGCAGCCAGAATTGCACGGACACCTGCATCCTCTCCGTAGTATCCACGGGGTATCGCCTACCCATCCAACCCTCTCCTCCCTCCTCTCCACTCCCACAGGTTGGGACAGCAACTCTTTGGTGGAGATCCGGTCGCTCATAGAGAGCCAGGCAGTGGAGGAAGTCCCAGCCTCCCAGCGAGGATTTGGCTTCTACTCCACGATTTTCGCCATTAAGAACCAGGTGGGCTTGAGAGTTGTGCTGGACCTTTCCACCCTCAACCTCTCCTTTCCCCTGCAAAAATGTAAGATGGTTACGCCAACTTTTATAGTGGAGACATTGGACAGGGGAGACTATGTGCTCCCTGGACCTGAAGGACGCGTACTACACATCCGATTTGGCAGCCCCATCGTTCTTTCCTATGGTTCAGGATCATGGGCTACCATTTCCAATGCAAAGGCCTTCCGTTCGGCCTCAACTCTGCTCCCAGGGTCTTTACCAGACCCATGAATGCTGTAGCGGCCCTCCTCAGAGCAGGACCTCCACATCTACTCATACCTTGACTGGCTCGTCATGGCTAGATTCCCAGAAGCGGTTCACCACTCTTCCCAGGCCCCTATGAACACACTGCATGACCTGGACTTCTTGCTCAACCTCAAGAAGTCACAGTTGCAGCCTAGGCAGACTATTACATTCCTGGGACTCATTTGGGACACATGCTCTGAGAGGGTCTTCCCGTCGGAGGGCAAGATCTCGGCCATCAAGAGGGCCACCGCACACTTCCTCAGCAGAGGTGACCTCGGCATGGTGGTACCAACATCTCCTGGGTCTACTAGCGGCAGTTTTGTTAGCTGTGCCGCACATGAGCCTAAGGATGAGCAAGATTCAGCTGCACTTCGCGGTCTCATGGAATCTGGAGCAGGGTTCGCAATCCGAGACGATCGATGTTCCTCCATTTCTCCACCCGGACCTAACTTGGTGGTCCATGGCCTGCAACCTACGGACGGGCAACCCTTCACCCGCCCTCTCCGCAGGCCACAATCACCACAGACTCTTCTCTCGGGGCGGGGTCTGGGGAGCCACCCTAGACGACCTCTCAGTCCACAGCACCTGGACTCGACAGGAGCAGGAATACCATATCAATTGGTTGGAGCTGAACAGCATTTGGCTATCGCTTGGAGCATTCATCCCACTTCTCAGGGGCAAGGTTGTCCTCATCCAGACAGACAACTCGATCAGCATGTACTAAGTCAACAAGCAGGTAGGCACCAGATCCCCTCCTCTGTGCAGATTGGTGATCAGCATGTGGGAATGGGCCTTGGAAAACATTTACCTCTCTGCAGTCCACCTCCCGGGGAATCCAACCTGGAGGTGGACAGGCTCAGCAGGCTGGGAGCCGACAATTATGAGTGGCAGCTAAACAACCTCGTTATGCAGATCTTCAACAGGTCGGGTCATCCCCAGGTGGATCTCTTTGCCACCTGGCACAACAAGAAGTGTCCCCAGTTCACATCCTGGCAGAGGCAGGGTCCCGGGTCGCTGGGCAACGCATTTCACCTACAGTGGACTGGCATGACAGCCTACGCCTTTCTGCCCACTCCTGATACAGAGTAATTTGCAAGATCAAGGAATCTCACGACTCCTCATCATTCTGATAGCCCCATGGTGGCCGGCCAGGCCATGGTTTTCGGAGCTTCTCAGCCTCTCGGAGGTGCCACCTATACACCTTCCGACGGGCCCAGCACATCTTCTGGCACAGCAGGGGGGCAGAATCATCCCCCCCCCCGCGCCAGGGAAACTAGCCCTCACAGCGTGGTACCTGAGCAGGTAACGCTTCGGCACCTTAGCCTCTCGTAGGTCAATCTGGAGATCATACAAGGTGCATGGAGCAAAGCAAACGGGGCCAAGTACAAGAGCAAATGGACCAGGTTCTGCCACTGGGCAGACTCCAAGGGGATTGACCCCTTGGCCTGCAATTTGGACGACATGCTCTCCTTTTTTGGCGCACCTCGCTCAATCGGGAGTACAGGTCAACACCTGCCGTACATGCTTTGCCGCCATTGGGGCTTACAGGAACTCGGAGGAAGGCATTTTTTCCTCCTGCAACCCTATCAAACATCTGACGGGTCTTGCTAGGCTCTACCTGCCCGTCAAGAGACCGCACCCTGTGTGGGACTGTAATCTAGTCTTGGGCACCCTGGCGCTCAAACCATTCGAGCCAATGGCGTCTGTGGACATTAGGCTGGTCACCATCAAGACGGCCTTACTTGTCTCTTAACTCGGCTCGCATAGTCAGCGAGATTAAGGCGCTCGTCGCCTCTGAGCCATATACCACCTTTCACAAGGACAAGGGAGTCATGCAGACGCACCCGGCATTTCTGGTCAAGGTTCCATCTGCATTTCACTTGAACGAGGAAATAGTCCTTCGTACGTCCTTCCTACCTTCTTTCTCGATCACAAGGACGAAGCACAGAGAATGCTGCACTGCCTGGATGTCGGGCGTGCCCTAAAATTCTACTTGGACAGGACCAGGGGCTTCCGCAAGTCAGACGCACTGTTAGTCACGTTTGGAAGCTCGAGGCTAGGCTATCCGGCCTCTAAGGCTTCCATATCCCGCTGGATGGTCTCTGCCATCAAAGAAGCCTATGAGGGTCAGCACAAGCTGCTCCCGGCCAGCATGCATGACCACACAGTCAGGGCCAAGGCAACGGCCATCGCATTCCAATGCCATGCCCCTTGGCAAGTGATGAGCAGGGCGGCCATTTGGGCCTCTCCCTCGGCTTTCTGCAAGCATTGTTTGGATGCCGGCTCTAGATCTGATGCTGGTTTCAGGCAGGCGGTTCTCAGGAACGTATTTGCTTATGGGGGGGGGGTCTCCTCTCCACCCTGGGGCTACAATCAGTTGTAATCGCCCACAGTATGGAGGGGACGGGACGTAAAAGTAATTATAAATTACTCACCGTAGTTACTAACATACTCTTAATCCATAGTCCCCCTTCCTCCATACGTTCCACCAACATCCCCCTTAATAATACTGCTGTAATTGGGCAATGTTAAATCTATTGTCGACGCGTCAATGGGGACTGAGGTGTGGCGCCGGAGGGTGGAGTCTGGGCCCCTAAATTTAAAGGGGAAGGAGGTTTTTTCTGGTGAAAAAGGTTCCGTCTCCCGTCCGTAGGAAGGGACGCCCATACAGTATGGAGGAAAGGGGACTATGGACTAAGAGTACGTTAGTCACTACGGTGAGTAACGTATAATTTTTCTTAGCAGGACTATGTGTCGGGACAGTATCTCAATTTCTTACAGAGCTGCTGTAATGACAAAGCACCAACAAGTGTTGGCGTTTTCTAAATAGAGGTAAAGCACTGAGCAATAACAGTGTCTGAGCCCTTCCCACCATCCTCCTGATTTGGTGTGATGCACACTTGCAGGCAGTGTGAGAAGATGACTATGCTGTCATGTACTTCAATCCCTCCTACTTGGTCTTCCTCTTTTCCAAAACTCTGCTTCTCCCGTGTCTTATTACTGAGTCCCACTGCCAAAAATATAGCACATTTCAAAGCATCATTATGAATCTCCTGACTCATGTAGGATAGTCCAAACTGTCAGAGCTTTTAACAAGCCTGTTATGTCACACAAGCCTCACATGGAACTGCCAGTATCCTAACCCTGTGTGCCTGTCAGAGTCAACCGCCTGTTGGAAAAGGTAGCTTGGTGGGTCAGCCCTGCTGCGCAGATCATTGTGTAATCTGTTAGTTCAAATTCTGTTATGTGAGATAATGCCTCTGCATCAGAGGTTTGTGTTTAAGATGCAGGTAACGTTAATTTGTAAACAGAGCTGCCTTAGCTTTCGACTTCTTAAAAGGACTGCTAAATGTTCAGTGATTTAGAACACACACAATTCATCAGGAATGCTATACTTCTAATGGCTCAGAATTAGAACATGCACTTTGCACAAGAGCAGCTATACTTGTACTGCTCAGAGAACACTCTTCGAATGGATTGTCCTCAACGTATTCCACATTTTTGACATGTAATGGCCACAGCTGTGCCCTTTGGAAACTTTTTCGGCAGAGGGCGTCCTGTGTCGATGACGTTGGGTCGATGTCCCTCGAAGGCCTCCATCGAGGGCAACGTCACTGGATGTTATAACTGGGACGCACATTGCCCGTAGCCTCAGTTCTGTTTTTTCCGCAAACGTGTTTGCTTTGAGAACTCTGCGCGCCTCGTCCGTTTCATCACCGAGATGTTTTTTCTCTAGACCCCACTTTCTGGCTTCAAGACTTGCTGGGACTGCGAGTCAAAAAATGCCGATCACTGACCCGCATAGCATTTGTTTGTGGTGCTTGTGTGAGTCACAACCCTGATGACTGTTCAAAAAGCCAGTCGCTGACTGCCAAGGCCTAGCAGCAGCGTAAGAGGAAGCTCCAGGTAGGTAGGGGTTCTAAACCCAGTAAGTCCCATAAATCAAAATCGAAAACCAAAGGGGTGTCCACTGACAACTTGAAGGGCAACTCTCCACGTTGGGAGGCGGCCCGGGGTTCTCTGTCCCAGAGTGGTTCCTGCCATTCTTCTTACTCGTCGCGGCATTCTCGGAAGTGCCGTCACCAGTGGCCTTCCCTGTCCTCCTCGGAGGATGGAGCCACTAAGAAAGTGGCATGCCCAACAAAGTCCTCAACTCCGGAGGAATGGGCTGCCTTTAAGGAGCACATGTTGGTGATATTTCAATTGCAGGACACGGTTCTGGTCGCGCCTTCTAACGAAGCCGGCAAGGAACTGTCTCGTACCATGGCTCGTAAGCCTTGCACCGGGAACCTTTTGAGGTCCCATTCAGACAAGGCTTCTGATAGTCACAAGAGACGTGCTTCCAGGTCTTGGTTCTTGTCTCCAGCAAGACCACTGCAACCTGCTAAGGGCTCGAAGCGGCATCGACTTGATCGGCGCCATGTCTGTCTGACTCGGACGTAGACACTTTGCTGTCTTGTTAGCCCACGCCACTGTCGGCACCAGTGTCGATGCCGAAGCCTTCGGCGCCTTCAATGCCTTTGGGGATTTTTGCCTGAAATTTGCCATTGGAGTACCCGGATGTGGTGGATCCTCCAAGGAAGGCTACTGCTAAGTCTGTGAGGCCGGTATTAGACTCCAGGCCCTCTTCTGTCCCCAGGCCAGGTTTTCACCTCCCTCCGGACGACATATATGAAGAGGAAGAAAGGTCTGAATTTGTTGTCTCTGAGCATGATGTGGCTCCATTCTTTCCTGGAGACAGTCAATTGGAGGAGTTGAGGCAAACCCTTCATGATGCTAGTGGTTTGGACACTTCTCTGGAAGTGGAATTTGGCAGGCCTGAATGGGCTCATGCTGAGTCTTCATACAGGTGGCTCATGTCTAGGATCTCGTATCTGGGCTGGTCCAGTCATCCTGAGGTTTTTGTGCAAGATGATCTAACAAACATTTTAGATCAAGGTCCGTCCTCTGACCCGGTGTTACCATTTCATCTCACTTTCCAGAAAAGGATGGCAGCTGCTTGGCAGTCACCAGAATCTCTTCCGGCTGTTAACAAGTCTTTGACAAAAAAGTACTGCCCTTCCGTTAGCGACCCCCAGCTACTTATCCACTCATCCCACTCCAGAGTTTTGTGCTTCAGGCGGCTACGGCCACCTCTAGGCAGGCTGCGTACCCTACCATCCCTCCGGATAGGGGTGACAAACGCTTCGGCGGTTGGGCTCGCAAGATATTTTCTGCTGCGTATGGCATTGAAATCAGCCAACTACACTTGTGCCTTAGCAATGTTTTCACACACTGTGTGGAACTGTTACTCTAGCAGCTGAGCATATTCCTGAGGGGGAAGAAAGGGATGGGTACCTTGCTCTCGTGCAGGATGGCAAGTGTTAAGATGGATTTCTGAACTGACCTGGAGGGGCAGAGGTTCAGAAGGCCAGTCTAGTTTCTTGGAACAGGGTAACCTCTGGACAAGCCAGACCAATCAGGGTAGCTATGGCAGGCGGTCAACACTAAGTCTCAGGAGGGGTGAGGGTGACTGAAGGACCTCAATGAGCACACAAAGCAAGGACACTTACAAATTACTCCAGACAGGTGTTATATCAAAAATATAGACACATTTATTACAAGGCCTTTGTAACATAGACCATAGCAAAAGAATCACAGTAACACCAAGTGAACCACACATCTCTATTAATATAATGTGTATACAAGAGCATTGGGTTCCAAAGGGTTAAATGCACAAAATGTCAACTACCTAGATGGGAAGGAAACGGGCAGTGCAGATAACCTTTAGGCCCAGTTCGACATCAAAAATGCACCTAAGGGGCAGTCCAAGCCCTAAAAAGAGAATAGTACATGCAATGCAATGCAAACGCATGCGGTTGTTCCAATGGGCAGAACAGGGTCCTTTCAAGGGTCTCTAGCAGCTCAGGAAGGTGGATGAGGCGATGCAGAACAAGTTCCCACTATTCAAGAAGGACCTCCACTTGAAAGCAGAGGCAGTTCGAGAGTTTGGGATGGTCGCTATTTTGCAATAGCAGTGGAAAGGAGAGGGGCCACTTTTGTGTAAAAATGGGCCCTTGCGCTAGGGGCCACCGATTGGGTTATTGAGTACTCACCAGTCCCTGACGCAAGCGGACCCAAACTTCGGCAGGTCAGTCCACTTCGCTTGCAGGTTCGAATGTGGCAAAAACAACATCTCGGCACCTTTTTAGTTCCTGACAGAGATACAGAGATGATGCCCAAACGGGACAGTGGTGATTTCTCTGCTCCAGGTGGATGAATAGACCCAGTTTCACTGCAGCTGGCTTCAGGGGCAAGAGGGTCACAAATGCAGCGGGCTTGCAAAGGACGTTGCCACGGCAGGGCAACACGGTAACCGCGTTCACTCCGGTCTTGCCACACTCGTCTCACTTCAGACCTGGGAACGCCAAGTGTACGAAATTTGTTGTGAGGGTGCCGGGGACACAGAGCTAGCAGTATACCAAGTTTTGAGGGCCTCCTCAAAACTGCAGCGGTGACAGAGCAAAGCAACTGGGTAAACTGGTCAGTCCACTGGTTGGCCTAGAGACACTTCCAAGAAAGCTCACTTGCAGGGTTTGATGAAGGTGCAGAGAATAGTTGGTCCCACTATTCCAATGGGTCGAAGGGTCTTTGCAGACCTTTTAGGACGACCAGATGCAGAGGGGTCCCACGGGACAACAGCGGGCTCAGGGTGCCAAACCTTCCAGCGGGTCACCAGCGGTTCCTCGACTCAGCTTCGTAGTTGCAGGATACTTGGATCCTATCCTTTGTTCAGTGAGAACTCAGGAGATCGACAAGGTAGTGGCGTTTTCAGCCTCCTCTTATCCAAAGTTCCCTTTGCACCAAAACGGAGAGGACCCAATGGGAGAGGGGCCACTTGTGTGTAAAAACATTGCTCACAAACACACTCCATCCATGGACCAATCGCGGACCACGGTGGTCCCAGTCATTCATGGCACTCCAGACTCTCTGGCACCGAGGATGTGTATTGGAACCAGACGTTCCAGCCCACATCCTGGTGGCCCACACACAAGGCATGCAGAAGCCCACTAAAGCATTGAGATTCGCGGGAAAGTGCATGATCAAATAGGGTCAAACCTGGGTCAACTTCACCTGGGGAAGGTGAAGGGGCAAGATGGCCAAAGGACAGGACAAAGAACCTTGTGGCATGGCCATTTTGGAGCCAGGCCACCTATTCGTGCCAAACACGGTTAACATGGCAGGAAAGGGTTAAATAATGCGGTAAAATAGCTACCACCGGTCCTGTCCATGACACATCTGCACAGTTCCTAAAGTCCAGCAAGAGTATCTAGGGCCTTTGGAAATGACTAGAGACCCAAGTGTTCTGCATGGTAAGGTGCATTGCATACTTGTTACGTGTTGCACTAAAGTTGCAACATGAGGAAAGGACTAAGGGAAACAGTCTCCCAGTACTGACTGTCTTAAGGGCATGTCGGTTTCCCCAGAAAAGTGAGCGAAAGCCCAGAGGAGTGCAGCTGAAGGCTGTGCTTCTCTGGCAAACTGTCAATGGTGTCTATACAGCAGCAAAAGGTTTGGGGGTTGACACATGGAGGGAAAATTACATAAAATTTTGAAATCTTTCCTAACAGCAAGGATGCCATGTGCGAATCCCTTCAGTCGGGTTTAGATACGGCCGACAGTGTTAGCCGGTCCATGGCTGCGAGCACCGTTATTTGCAGGTTTGCGTGGTTGCAGAAGTCTGGTTTTGCCCCGGATGTGCAAGCCCGTATTTTTAACATGCCCTTTGATGGCGCACATTTGTTTTGCAACAAGGCTGATGAGAGCCTTCAGAGGTTGCAGACCTCGAAAGCTGCGGCAAAATCTTTAAGCGCAGCTGTGCGTCAACCTACGCCTTTTCGTCCTAGGGGACAGCAGTGGAGGGGAGGTTCTTTCCATTACTACTCCTTTGGTAGAACGAAGGGGGCCGCCAGTCAAAGGGGTCAGCGGAAAGGTACCAGTGGTTTTCGGGGAAATGGAGGTGCCAAAGCCACTCGGGCAGCTGCCTCTTTGCCTTCAGGCACTGCTGCAGCCGCTCCAAAACAGTCATGGGGCCATGTCCCATGGTTCGCCAGTTGGAGGCAGACTGTCTCAGCATCTTGAAGAGTGGCGAGCCATTACTTCGGATGCGTGGGTTCTGGATACAATAGCGCACTGCTACTGCCGTCCCCTCCTAAAGCAGCCTCACGACAATCCACCGGGGAAACTCTTTGAAGCTTCCAGATCCGCTCATTGTGCAGGAAATCTTGACCCTGCTGGAGAAAGGCGCTATAGAACTGGTGCCTGTAGCCGAGAGGAATAAGGGATGATATTCCCCTTATTTTATTTATCCCAAAGAAAGACAGGGGATTGAGACCCATCCTGGACTTGGGTTGGTTGAACAAACTTCTCAGGAAGGACACGGTCAAGATGGTTACTCTTTCTCAAGTCCTCCAGGCCCTTAAACTTCAGGATTGGTTGTTTTAAAAAAAAAATGATATAGTTAGTACAACTTTTCAATATTTATACATATAAAGAAAGACAGTTCAATTCATTTATATACAAATTTTGATATAAATAAGATAGTGATAAAAGAAATAAAGGAAGAAAAACGTTAAGTCTAAACTTAGAATTTTATAGTAATTGGTCTCAGTAAGAATGTGAAACATTAAAAAAAGGGAAAAAAAGAGAAGAAAAATACACGAGAATTATATGTAGGCAAAATATCATTACATTAGGTTATACATGGAACATCCTTCATGAAAATGGTTTTATATTCTTGATAATTTCGTTATTTGGGTTTCACATTTCTTAGATGCCTATAATTTACATCATAGGGAGAGCTCTAAGCATGTGACTATTGAGTACTCTTCACATTGTTAGGGCAGCAATTAGGATTCTAAGTCAAGTAGCTGTATATATTTAACAATTGCTATTTGCAAAAGAGTTAAATTTGTATGAAAAATTCTCTTCCATAGGTCCTCAGAAGTGAGGATTGTCTGATCTTCAAAGTGTGGTTTAAATAGATCACGTCGGTAATTTAGTAAGTTTGGACATTCACTCACAAGATGTTTCATTGTTTCTTTAACTAAAGGATTAGAGCAAAATCTACAGAAATTCTCCCAACCAACTGTTTTCTGGTTGCTCTAAGGTCTCTGGTAGAGCATAGATTGAAACGAAATCGCAGAAATGTTTCATTGCATACCATTAACACATTTTTTTAAATATGTTTCCTTTTCATTTTTTTATACCCAACAGATTTTCTCTGAAGGTTTTATAGTGTTTACAGGTTTCCATGGTTAAGCTCCAATCTGACCACCATAGTTGCAGTTTGGCACGAGTTGGATTTTCTCATAGGAGAGTTTCTGAGATATTTGCTGAAATCAACAGGGAATTGACAAGTTTACGCCACAATTGAGGCTAATCATGACTAGATTCCAGCATGTACTTCGCAAGCTTTACCGTTATAAGGACTGGGTTCTGAGTCAATGCGAGAGTAAGTTTACGATGGAGAGAAAGAATCTTCCAATTAGCCATAATATTAAGCGAAGGTGGACCTAATTCGTGTCTTAAGACACATTGGAAGACTGATCGGCAACTTTAGTCTCTTCCGTTAAAGACCTTCAAGTTTGGTCCAAAATGTTGTATTCTTGGTTTTATTTCGCTTCCATACACAATTATGGCCGACGCCTTTTGCAGAAAAAGGTAATAGCTGGTTGGATAGAAAACTTCCTGTATTTTCCCTGTATACGGATTGCTTGCGAAGCACAGGCTGAACTTCTTTTCAGTTCAGGGGTATGGATCGTCCTTTGGGTCATTATTGATATTAATACCCAAATATCTATATCATTAACTATCTCTAGAGGATTAGAGTTTGATTGCCATTTGAAGGTATTGGTTCTGGATTTTTTTTATTTTGTGATCGTAGAACTTGTTTTATTTGCGTTTATTTCCAAATTATTGATGTGAGCATATTGCTCCAATGCAGCCAGTAAATTTTGAAGGCCAGCTGGGGTCTTGGAGAGTAGAACCAAATAATCTGCATAAAATAGCCAAGAAATGCCTACGTTGCCTAGGCGGGTGGCATCAGTGATTAGATCTAAGAAATATTTATATAGATCATGGATAAAGAAATTAAAAAGGATTGCAGCCAAAACGCAGCCCTGTTTGAGGCCGCGAAATGTCCGAATGGGTGCAGACAGAAGACCCTGCATGTTCAGTTTTACACAAATTGACGTAAGTTGAGAAATTAGATCGACCAGGGATGGCAGACATTGCGCCGCTAATAGTCAGTCGTGAACTTCTATTTAATAAACTAAGTCAAACACTGATTTAAAGTCCACGACGGCAAGATATATACCCTGTTTCGATGCATGCGCTTGCTGGAGTATAGCGGTTATCGTAGTTAGATTTATAGTAGTTCCGGCACCAGGAATGAACCCTGTTTGGTGAGGGTCGTTCAATTCATTTTGGGTTAACCACGGAGAGAAATCTCTTAAGATCAGTCTACAGAATAATTTCCCTGGGACATCAAGTAGTGTAATTGGTCGATAGTTCTGGGGTTGCTGACAATCTGCTTTTTTTAAAAATAGGAACAATCGCCGATTCTCGCCAAGACTATACAATTTTACCTGATTTTCGAACGTCACTAAAGATAAAAAAACAAAATTTGAGCCCACAATTTTGGATTTGTTTTAATTAGGACATTTGATAGGCCAGCTTAGAAATGTAAAACTCAATATCGTCTTCATTAAAATTCAGTACTAGTCTGGAGGTCGGAGTCCATCTCTCCTTTATTGTAACTGTGGTATTATTAGGAGATGCGTACAAATGTAGGAAATATTCTGTCAATTCTTTTTTGCTTACTGGATTAACTTGTAAACCAATCCGTGATGGATTGATCGGTTTATTTAAAAGAAGCCATATCTTGTGAATTTTTAGCAGCAAAAGAGTTCAACATGTCTTCTTTTTGGAAAAGAGATTTCATTACTGTTGAATTTTTTATACCTTGTTTTCAAATGTCTAATCTTATTCTGATACCCAGATAATTTAGATTTTTGAAGGTTCTTCATTTTCTTCTGCAGTATAGATTTGCGGATTTTCAACTCTGGGTCAAAAACATGTTTATGTATGAAGGATGGTTTATTTGAACAGTTATCGATTTCTCTGAATAGTTGTAGTCCATCAACATATGAACTTTCCACTGTAATTTGGAGAGAAGATTGGCCAACATTAAATTTTAGACAGTAAAAGAGGCTATGTAAGGAATCCTTTCAAAAGCATTCAGTTTCGTCCACTATTTACACCAAAAGATGTTTTAAAGTATGCTGATTGAATAGCAAGAGTGTCATGTGTCCATGTAAAGATGAGATAGTCATGATCACTAAAAGTTTGAGATTTCATTTCAAACTTTTTTGCTAGTAGGAACGCCTTGGCGTCGGTGTATATATAGTCATTGGTGGAATATTGATTAAGACGATGCCATGATGGTTTCTGCAGGATATCTCCTTCAATTGCGCCATTTATCATGTATAGGTCATTGTTGGACATATCGGACCATCTCTGAATGATTTTTCCCTCTTTTTTGCAGTTCTGTTGGAAATAATGCAAGTTTAAATCTCCAACCACTAAGATCGTGGAGATTGTGTTATCTAGAGCAACCAGTTTAAGGAGGAGCTCTATCTGCGAAAAAAATCGGCAGAATTTAGGTCTGCTCGGTTCCAATATATATGAATCAATGCAATAGTCGACGTACTAGTATGTATTTTGACTAAATGCATATGATCATTTGGAGTAGTACATTCAGAGATTGCAAGTCCAGATTATTTCTTTACTGCAGTGAGCTGACCAGCCTTGGGTCTGCCTTTAGATTGTTTTCATTGCCTTCACCGATATAAGATTGCAATTATTCCAGACAGGATTATCAGTTAGCCAAGTCTCTTGGATGGCTACAATGTCGTTAAGGTGCAAAATGGATTGTTGGTTATTTAGGAAAGAAGTTAAAACCTGGGCATTCCAACTAACTAAAGTTAATTGGGCTGTTACTTGTGATAGTGACCATCATGATCAGGACTCACTACAGGAGTTTCTGGAGATTGTAATACTAGGGCCCGTCAATTTCTGATGTCTTTGGTACGGATTTACTTGCAGTTTCTTTATCGGTAATTCTTTCTGGAAGGTTTCATACTGCATTGTAAATCCTAAATTAAAGATGTCTTGTCCGGCCTGCCAGATCAAATTTAAGATGACACCAGATCTGATCCACAATCGTGCGCTTGTAAGAAGTGAGTCGTCTAGAAATTCAACTGTCGATGTCAAAGGAGGTCAGGTCTTCTAGTGACGGAATGTCTGCGAATATATTCAGAACCGAAGCGTGGTTCAGATCAATATATCATATCGGCCAGGTCTACATTTTATGATCAAGGTATGGTAATCCGGCAGGAGCCTTGCCTTTATTAGCAACTATAGGTTTTTGTCCTGAGTATTTGGAGCAGAATGCGTAGATGTTACAACGTTTGGGGAAATATTTGATAGAGAGTTCTGATAGAGAAACGTCTGCATCAAACGACTCTCAATCTGTGATGGCCTGGTATGCAAGGACTGATCTTCTAATGAAACCGAGGATAAATGTGTTCATCTGATCATGATGATGACCGCACATTATTTGAGCCTGTGGAGGGGCAGACAATCTTATTTCGGTAACCCCAAGTTGTTGCAGACTTTCAGTACCACTAGTTTGGGTAGAAAGATGGATTTTGGGGACATTTGGTATCAAAATGTGTGGTTTAAATGAGTTTTCAAGCTGCATAAAACGTCGCTCTATATCAGATGTTGTCATACCTAATGGGCCATTTATTGGCTTCCGAGGATGAGTATGGGAAAGGACTTTCAATGATTTGGAATGTCCTTCTATTTCGTCCACTAAATCCAGAGGTTGATGAGTGGGCGTGCTTTATTTTTCTTGATTCTTTTAGGATAGCAGATACTTTATTCAATTTAGAATTTTTTTTTCAAATGGCTGCAGATGTTTCTAATAAAACTTTTTCCGGCTTGGTAAGGTTTTTTAGAAATTGTTTAGTTGCAGCCTGCTCAGTTGGCCTGTTTTCCAAATTTTATTTTTCTTTTCACTGTGTATTAGGAGCAAAAGGTACCGTTTTATTTGTTACAGGCTTACAGAAGTTGGCAATGTCTTGTACAAGGATAGGTTTTTTTTTTGGTTTTTGTTTTGAAATATTCTTCCCTTTATCGGATGTAATGATGGGGTTTTCGTTGGGCTTCTCTGGGGCAGTAAGATCAATTACGGATTTTTTCTAATCCAGCTCAGAACTCATTACATTTTGTTGTGTGGTGGCGTTTGCCATTTTGTCAGCAAGCACAGGCAAAACTGCATCTGATCTGAGCTGAAAGTGAGCTTTCAATTCTATTAGAATTTTAGATACACAGGTTTGAATCAAAGGAGAGTGCAAAGTGGTGTTCGATGCATTAGAAATTTGGTCTGCTAACAGTTGTTTATTTGACAAGAGAAGCTAAAGAATTGGAGCTTAAGGTTTGTTGGCTCAAAAGATTGCCTACGAGAACGGTTTGATGTTTTAAAAGTGTGTCTAGAGTTTCATATAGTTGCAATAACGTAGTAGTCGGGTTCAAAGAATCTAAAGCAGTTTGTAATAGCGGAGGTAATGCAAGCATCGTAGCCGATGGTACAGTTAACGGCGATGAAGTGGAATTTTGAGCGCATGGTTTTGATGGAGACACAGAAGATTGTAAGTCAGGGCAAGGGGATAAATATGGTTGTTTAGAAGTTGGGAACAAAACGGGGGACTGTAATGGATTAAAAAGAGGAGCATCATGATTTTTAAAGCTTCTTTTCAGGCGATTGCTTGGAGTTGATGCTTGAAAGGAATGACCCGCTTGCATTAAAATATTAGCAAACTGGACATCTTCAGCAAGAGCATCAAAACAGTTTGCTTTTATTGGAGGTTGAATATCTATTTGAGATAGCGGAGGGTCAATTGGCAGGTCAATAATGCAACTAGGTAACGTTTTAGCTGTGATTTCTTTCGTTACATGGAAGCTTATTTAGTTGAACATGGTTTTGAGCTGCAATCAGTGAGGTACCAGTAATTGGAACAGAAGCCATCGTAATATCGCTAATGAGAGGGGGAGGGGGCGGCCAACGTCTCCTGAGCGCTCGCCAGTATGTTGTCATTAGTTCCTTTGGAGGAGGTTGTTAATGAATCAGGAACGGGTGAGTAAAATGTACGAATATCAGCCGGGCTCGAGTGGCCATCAAGACGCTCCTAATATTGACATTATCTTGTGTGAGGATAGCGAATGACTTTGTTTGCCGAGCATATTCTTGAGGCGTTGGACAAGTTTCAAAATTTGGGATTTAGGTGGCATATCTGAATTTAGCGTATATAGTTCCATGGACTTCAGTGAATGATTATGGAACTCAAAGTTAATTTATAACAGAGTAAAATAAAATAACAATCAATTAACAATAAATTAAAACCTTCACTCCAGTATCAAATAGTAGCATGTGAAGAACATAAACTTACAAAGGGTGAGATGATACTCTTAAGCCAATAAGGCCCTACACAGCCCAAAAAGCTACAACAGCGCTTGTCAAAAAAGCTCTTTGCAGAAAAAGCTTGCGCGCAAAAGCATGTGGCCTGTCATAATATAGGGTTGTGGGTAATAGAGGAAGAGTTTCAGGGAAATGTTCAAAGTTTGTTGCTTTCCCTTTGCAAACGTTGCATTTGCTTTCCCAAGCTTTTCTCGTAGCACATGGCAGGAGCAGGAGTCCAAGCATGACCCAACCACAACAGCTCTTGTAAAAAAAGCTCTTTGCCGAAAAAGCATGCGGATTGGTTAGTGTCTCTGGACCTACAGGATGCTTACTTTCATGTGCCGATTCATCCCAAGCACAGAAAGTACCTGAGCTTTGCTGCTGGCGACTTGCATATTCAGTTTCGGGTCCTGCCATTTGGATTGACCTCCGCCCGAGGGTCTTCACCAAGCTAACGGTGGTGGTGGCAGTGTACCTCAGGCAAGGGGGAGGGTGCTTGGGGGGGGGCATTCACCTCTACCCCTATCTGGACTGGCTGATCCGGGTGCGTGCTCCAGAGCAAGCGTTGGATTACCTCAGTCTCAACTGCCACTCCCTCCACAGGCTGGGCTTCTCCCTAAATTTCAAGAAGTCGCATCTGACAACGTCCCAACAGCTCCAGTACATCGGGGCTGTGTTAGACACGTCCTTGGAAGTGCTCGCCTCCCAAGGTAAGGGCTCATCACATTGTGCAGATAGTGGACAAGTTTCAACATGCCCAGTCTCTCCCGGCTTTCGAATTCTTAGGGTTGCTCGGCCTCATGGCATCCTGCAGTTTTCTGGTGCCAGAAGCCAGGCTGAGATCCCCGCAATGGGTCCTCAAGATGCAGTGGTCGCAGTTCTGAGGCAAGATGTCGGATCCCGTTCAAAATTAACACATTCCCTACCCTTTGTTAACCAAAACATTTCCCTTTTTCGGACAGTCCTCGATTTGGGGGGCCTCCTGGCCCTCACAGCTGGCAGTACCAGAATTATTACACAGCTCGCCCATGGCAAATTCAAGGTGTACTTGGGCGATCTTTTAGGATAGCCCAAGCACACTCTTGAGTACTTCATTCAGCCAAATATTACTGCATTGTTTTGCCAATTTTTGACACACTAAATCTGCCTTGGAAACAAGATTGTTATTACATTTATGAAACACCCTGCTTTCTACAGTTTAACTATGTGTACCATAACTTGACAGGCATGCACCCATGTACCACAATGCATTCCTCCTGTTTGTTCTACTTATTACACACACTGCCATCCTTTATCTTCCTTTTCCTCATGTAGACCAAGGTCTGCCTACTACTGGCAGGTTAACAATACGCCCAACTAGCACACAAGCTGTGGCTCCCTGAGACTACTACAGTGGTAATTTGCAATAAAGCTTATTAACATAACATTCCATTAATAAAGTTGAGTCCACACGTTACCTAATGGTACCAGGTTCGTATGTATTATTGTGCCAACAAGCCCACAGCAGAACCGTTACCTATAGATGGATCTTTCAGAATGCTAAATTTCACTGAAAGGATTCAGTGTGGATCTTGGTCCTGCAGTAGAAAATACCCCCTTGAATATTTTTAATAAATATTAGCATTTTAAAGTGTGCATGGGGTGCCTGGAAGGGAGTTCCATTTTGCTGAAATGAAATCAAAGTACCACGGTTTTCTTCCCAATGGAAGTTGTCGTTTTGTTCTCAAATTACCAAAGGGTTTCTTCGCTTTTTTACCCTAAATATCGTATCCATTTGTCAGCTGTAAATAAAGCCTTGGTTCCATTGTGAAGAGCTAGATTTTTCTCGGGTCCTTTTCTGTGCTGTGTATCACCCAGGGATCCAAGGCGCATAGTTTTATCTTCCGATGACGATCTCCCGAATCGGAGCAAAATGCTGCACCCCATGAGGCAAGAACTTTGTATTGTGCGATCTTAGCAAAGCTATGAGCCATTCCATTATGATGTGTCTGCACTAAAGACAGCTTTATGATATAATTTAGAAAGCCATTCATTATTGTACGAACATGCGCTTCAGCATATTACGCATGCTACATGAGCATTGCTTTTCCATCATTGCCGTCTGTAGAACGGCATTCTCTTGTCGTAGCCCAGAGTACTCAAAATAGCATTATTCTGGATAAGAATTACGAAGCTAAACCAGAATAGTTGTACCTTTCCAGTATAAAACTCCTACACCACCACCTATTTGCTGTATAATTGCTACAGGCTCTCTGGGCTTTCAGGCACTGTATAGAAAGTATTCCATGTTACTCCAGAGCTGCTGAACAGGTTGTGTTGGCCACTAGGTCGAGGCCCCAGCGCCTAAAAACGACGCTACCCAAGAATACATGATAATTAAAGGCCCCTTCAAGCTTGCGAATAGTTGCACCAGAATGACCATACATATTGTCATGGACATGAACTTCAATGTATTTAGCAATTTTGTATGGCACATTTTTTGTTGTGCATGCATTGCTAGCATCCTTAGGAGCTATACTGTCATATATTATATTCATATGTTGGGCTATGCTGTGGTGAGTGTTTATTTAGCCTCAAATTGACCAATCCTTTAGTGTTGAACTACATTGACAGCATTCCATGTGTACAAGAAAGTGGGTGCCCCTGTCCCGAGAATGAACGGGCCCTAATGACCTGTTCTACGGGTTGTTTCCCACCCAGGAGCGTTCTGCAATCGCGTATTGGCTCACCAGACCTTTCACAGAGGAGAAATGTCAGTTTGGTTGAACCCATAGCGGCGGTCCACCACCGAAATGCTAGGCAACTCTTCTCCGAACAAGGCACACACACTTTGCGGTTGCTGTTGGTACTTTGGTCTCACCCACAAGTGCAATGCAGCACTGACATGCTACAAATTGATCTGCTGAACAAAAGGACCAATCGCAGACAAGTGTTTCTGCCTTGTTCTGAAGTGCAATTTGTAGCATTTCGGCAGGGTCGGACTGGGACAAGAAATAGGCCCGGACACCCAAAGAAAAGTGGCCCACCCCTCGCATCAAAAAAAGTGGCCCTCAAACCATCATCCGTGATTCGCGTCAATTCACGACTTTACAGAAAATGCTACTTATGCAGGGTTCATGTGTCTGTTACATTACAACACAACTCATCAAATAACATAACTGTGTATACAAGAATGAATCACCATATGTACCATAATATCTGTGTGTATAGATCCATATTGTCAAATTACTGTGAATCCAAACAGACGTCCAAGGCCAAATGATAATAGGTTATTGTAAAGCACTTACGCTCAAGCTCTTTTTTTAATATAACTAACATGCATACAATATCACCCAACCTGTGTTGGTACTCATGTCTCGACCTCAGAAGGATGAAAGGTTGAGATGACCTTGCTGGGATTCGAACCTGCAACCTGCGGTCTGCTTTCCAGAGCTGTTTGGGTTGATACACGCCACTGGCATTGGGCTTCTGATGGTGCATGGCACCAGGGGTCTCGGGGCTCCTTTCAGGTCTCTTATTTTCTGGCCTTCCTTTTGTGCCAGCTCAGAGCACGTGCAAATACTTTTTGAGAGCCCACAGTAAAGAGTTAGAGGGGCGACATATTTTCCAGCAAAGCAGAATTTGGAGATTTCGCCTGCCATTCCCCAGAGGTGCCTTCTTTCTATTAATGTGTGCGGGAGTGGGCGGAGGGGGACACCTTAGAGCTACACCTGCAAGCTTTCTGGGAGGCTAGTCCCCATGGAGAGCCTGGGGCTGGAGCAGAGTCAGCCCGCCTTCGGGACACAGCGACAGGGGACTGAGAGTGCCCCCTCCCTCGCCAGCCTCGCAGTGGCACCAGCTAACCTTAAAAGCTCACAGGCCTCCGATAGGCCAGTCCTAGCTCCTGGTCATGCATATTATGCTGCGCCCACTCGTGCATTAACCCTCCAAGCGCAGGGTTTGCAGGCAGCGCAGAAGAGATGCATTCCTGGGTGGTATTACAGAAAACTTGCACTGGTGCTGGGGCAAGTGGCACTTGTTTGCCCTTGTGAAAAACAAATATAATTTCAAGGAATGTTTGCACCAGGGCAAAGGAATAAGTGTAGGATAAACAATGCTCTGGTGCAAGGTTGCATTGCAAGAGTATGTTTCTGTACTAAGGCAATGTGTGCCCTCGTGATAACGGCACTTGTGCCTGTGTACAATTTCTATGATTTCACACCAGCTGCTCATTCCAAGTACACGGCTGCATTTCAGGACATCGCCCGGACATCACACCTCCGACACAGTTCATTGAACTGCAGCCCCGGCACACAGTGGAGTAACTTTGCTGAAAATGTTGGGGGGACATAACATCCGAAAAAAAGGTGTCCCAACCAAATGAATGGGGACAAAATGGTGTTCCATGAAAGTTGGGGGGGACAAACACCCCTGTCCCACCCCTAAAATTACACCCATGCCGGCACACTACCACCCAGATCCGCAACACATCAAAGCTTTTCGACCTTTTGAATTATACTAAGAAGGACATCCTGGAATTTGCCACCATAAGGCACGCCCTGAGGGGTATCCCCTGCAGGGCACCCCCTCCCTCTCAGGCCCCACTGCATTTACCAAGCAAGAAACTAGTCCAGGGCGTTGTATGCATGTCCCAAATCCCTCTGGGACTTTTAATTTGGGCAGTGCACAGGCAAACAAGTCATCAGGCATACACCAATATACAAAGTGCACTTCACATACAAGACCTCTGGTGACAGCAACACTGCTGGCGCTTAATAATATGAAGAACTGTGACATTGCTGTCAGAAATCAAGGGTATTAAAAGCTATTTAACACTCGTTAACTGCTTAAGTGGTCACAGAATGGGGAGGATAGCATGAATTGGTGTTTTTATAGCATATTCACAAGGCCCAGAACGAAATCCAGCCCTGAGATGCCAGAAGCTCTGAGATGCTCACGTACAAATGTGATTCACACAGATTTGATCATGCGCGTTTCAGAGATGCTCTGGGCATTTCCGGATTTGCAGCAGTTTTAGGTTTTGTGAATCAGGCATGAGGTTGCATGCTCTAATCTGAGATGCTGAAGGGGCCCAGTGTCCATTCTTTGCTAATTAGGCCCACTGTGCTTGATTTTTGCAAAACGTGCACATCACAATGAGATGGGAAATCCCACAAAGATGCACATGCAGGCTCACACATCACACTGCAATTTCGCCATTCAGAAAAGGGCTCCACATCAAATGTATGACATCTGACCCAGTGCTGCATGACAAAACAGGCCATGATGGATGCACACTTTTTATGCACATTTTGTCCCAGTCAACATGTTGTTTGAAAACGTGGGAATCTGTTAAATGAATTAAACAAGTGTGCATTTAACTTCAAAACCTAGACACAGCCGCAATCCATGCCTGGTTGGCCCCAGAGACTATAGATGGCTGTGAAGAAAGACCAGGGGAGCAAGGGTGGTGGGAAGGGGTGCATTGGAGCATTTGTGCAGGAAACAAAGCACACTTTTCAACCTCGATGGGAATAGAGACGGCATTGCTGCGTGCCGTGTCCTGTGGCTTGAAACAACAAACATCAATGGCATTGATGTGCACCAGATCACCCCATGTGAAGTGAAGAAGCACTGGGGGACATACAAGTGCAGGGCCACGGCCCAGAGCAGGGCCCATGGAAGTGGGGCGGGTGGCAGACTTGCCTCAGCCACAAAACGTACACCCGTAGAAGAAGCGGTGGCTGAGAGGAGGCCAACACTGGGGGACTAGACGCTACACAGCAAGAACCAGGAATGCATGCGCAGCACTCCTGGGTTACTGCATGGTGGTTTGTGCGCGTGTCTTGTGTGCTGCAGGAAGCACCGAAAGGTTGGCAGCGGGAGTTTGTACTTGGAAAAAAAAAGTCTGTCAAAATGCAAGTCTCGGGCGGATCGCTCAGGGGCAGTAGTGGCGACTATGAGCAGAATAAATAATGAAATAATTAACTAATTTCAGTGGCACTCACCGTCGATACTGGACGCTGCGACTGCGGTGTGTGGCAGGCTGCAGCAGGTCTCGAGTCGATGCCTCAATGCACACACAGACAGCAAAGTCGCCCCGGCCGAGGCTCAGTCTGCTGCTGCTGCTGGGGGCCAGGCTCAGGGGGGGCAGGCTGCTGGCTGTGAGCGCCGTAGCCACTACTAGTGCTGCTGCCTGCTGGCTGCCTGCAGTCTGCAGACAGTGTCTTCTTCGTCAGTCTTGGCAATGGGCACTGGGCTGGCTCAGCTGGCTGACTCTCTGTGGGCTGCCGCCTGCCTCGTCGGCTCGTGTCCAAAAAATGCCAGGGTCAGGAGGAGGCCCACTATACCACCAGAGAGAGAGTCACCCACGTGTCCACACTCTCTCCGGCTCCAAGATTGTGGCGGCACGGAGTCTGTCATCGCAGCCCCAGGCACAAGTTGCTTTCAACTTTCAGGAAGTATCAACAACTTGTTGATACTTCCTGAAAGTTGAAAGCAACTTGTGTGTGAACTTGGGCAGCCCCGCCCCCGGCAGCCAGGCCCCAGCCCTGCAGGCAGAGGAGCCAGAGGGAGTGAGCAGCCCAGCCAACCTCCTGCTGTGTGCTACAGTCTGACTGCAGACCACCCCCGCCGGAGTTTGTATTTGTTCATTTGTTATTGTTAACACGACTACACTATAAATTCTCACAGGGGGTGGGGGACCCGATGCGCCGCCGCCGGCCTGGCATGGCCTGCCCTCTCATATGCATGAAGCATGCATGATGAATGATGCATCATGATTATTTATGCATGCATCATGCATTGCAAAAATCAAAGCAAGGTAACAACGTGTGTGTTGTTGTTACCTTGCTTTGATGAATATGCTAATGCTCCTCAGGTCAGGACAAGAGCACCGGCAGCTCCAGGCTTAGCCGCAGAGGCTTCCCCTGGCTGGGTGGGCTGGCCCGGCCCCCCCACTCCCCAGAGAGTAAGAGCGCTGTGTGCGGCAGCGTGACTGACAATGTGTCAGTTTCCTTTACTTTGTGTTTCCTTTTCGGGCCCGGCGCCCGAGGCGAGCTGGCTGCTCAGGCCACGCCCAGCCCGCCACGGGCACGGCACATGCACCGTGCGCACTGCGCACAGCACACACACACAAAAAAAGGCCTACCTAAGCTTGGGCCGCCCGCGCTGACCGAATAAACAATAAAAAAAAAACGGCCCAGGGGTGGCCTCAGGAAAAAACTGGCCCCCAGGTCCCAAAGGTCATCGGCCAGTGGCCAATGGGCCCAGTCCAACCCTGCATTTCGGTGCTGGACTGCACTTGTGGGTGAGACGAGACTGATTTAAATTGATATTTCTCCTCTGTGAAAGGTACAGTAACGACCTAAAATGTTGTTGTAGACCCTTCGGAGTTAGATTCTCCAGAATAGAACAGGTTGGTTCGCCATGTTTGTAGAGGGGCTTGCAATTTTTTGCAGATTTTGAAAAAACTGGGGTTTACCCCGAAGTTACTAAGGGTAATGCATATATGAACCTCTCGCTCACTGTGCTCCGTAAAGCTCCATTTCACCCTGCTGGTGCCCAGTAAGGCACAAGCGCGTGCCCGAGTTTGCCGTTGGTACTGTTGTTCAGTTGGACTCCCCTTGTGTGCTTATGCAGAATTCTCCTCGGGGAAAGGTACAGCCTGCTAACACATGGTTGTGGATCCTCCTGAGTGGGAACCTTCCTGTGGAGCAGGCTAGTTGTCAATGTTTGCTCCTCTCGGAAGAGGCTGCCACGTTTCTTCAAGCATTCTATGTTTAGTGAGTGTCTTTCAGCAGACCTTTCCCAGCGTAATCAGCAGGTGCATTTCAATAATCGGCATCTTTTGGATCTCGCATCCTTTTTAAGCCACATGGATCATCCTCCCTGTTTAGAAACCTACCCAAACCAACTATCATAAAATGGTCTTGATTAGTTTAACTATGCTGATTGTTGCGAGTGAATAAGGGCATGGCCCTATTTAAGGAGAAAAAGGCGCGGAAAGGTGGGAGGGAGTGGGAGGAGGGAGGAAGGTGAGGGGCAAGGGAAAGTTAGTTGTGTAACGGAGGAATGGAATGGAGACTGGCACCTGTGTGATCATTTGATGTGCGTGGTACGGCCCAAAGGGGGGCCAACACTGATTTCCAAGTCGCATTTATTTTCTTAGACCAGCCTTCTGTAACTGCAACTCGCTCATTGTAAGCTCTTAGATCAGTTGTAATGTGCATTGCTAACAAGCCACTATTTTGACCATGTCCTACTGGCATTGACTAAAATGCGAGCTTTAAAAAAAAACGTTTTTAAATAGATTTGTTATAGGACTTTATGAATTTAGAAGTATTATGCAAAAGGGATATTTCTGTCCAGTCAAAGCCTCAGTTGATTGCATTGAAATATGTATTTTCTTATATTTCTCTTCACTTTCTTCATTTTTGTAGGATCTTCAGGGCGCGTATTCCATCGCGGAAATTCATGATGCACTCTCGCTTTCTGAAGTTGGAGATGAAAGAAAGATGATTCTGATTGGAACACATGTGGCAAATGATGGTGACAAAATACCATCAAGCATCCAAGATGCCAAAGAACTAATTGCACAACTAGTGCTGGACACTAAATGAGAACTGAACAAAAGGAAAAGTATTACAAGAAATTTTATTGGAGTTTCTAAGTACAATTTGGATACTTTTTTAAGCCCACAACCAAAGTAGTTTGGACTCCACATAGATGGAGTGTGTGATATTATGGCCTTTATTTATTCATACAAATCGATTTACATTTTTACTTCGAAATTATTTTTGCACAGATTTGTGTGTGGTGTTGAGAATTGAAAATGTAATCCATTAAATTCAACAGGTGCATTTTCGGTCATACGATAATTCCATTGATCCATGTTCTTTAATGTGTACAGCCCACCTGTGGAAGGTCCATTATGCATTGGTGCAGGGTAGGCCGTAGAATGAATTGCTACACCACTAAGTCTTTCTGTACTGCTTTTTATTTGCACTGCAGGTAGATACCATTATAAATGGTGCTCAACTTGTCTTGGAGCTCTGTTACTCATGCCCACCAACATTTAAGGCTGGTGTGTATTTGGAAAGAACACAAATGGCCCACTGACCACAAAGCGCCAAACCACAGCAGTGTCCCCATACTGCAGTGTTATTTGTTGCGTAACGGTGTACCTTGCTGTAGTGCCATTTTAATTTTTTCCATTCCGCATATAGTAAAGGGCAGGATGCTGGTCTCCATTGTCGGGCATAGTCCTTCTCAGTGCTGCTTCATCCATGGACCAACTGGCTTGCTGTTGTACCAATCTTCCTGGTAATGCTACACCCTGCTCTCTGTAGAAATGTTGTTCCCCATAAATGAGGTCTGGTGCTTCACCAGGCACATAGATCTCTTTATAGAATAGCAGTTTTCCTGCAGAGCTTGAGTAGTCACATGACGTCCTTTGAGCAACTGGAATGGTGTCGAGCTGTGGATTGGTGTGAGCTGCTATGAAACTGTTTACATAAACTATTGTATTTAGTGGGAAGGTTTTCTTGTGTAGAGTTAGGCGTCTGAACCATGTTTCCTGCCATCCTAGTTTGGCAAGCTGCACTGAAATGCGTTGAAGTGTCAATACATGATATGTTGTGTTGTGGTTTTGTGTGCACACAGGGGACAACCTTGTAGCCTGTACATGTCCTAGATCAGTATTCATTGCATGTTCAATCTAGAACACTCTAGACCTCTTGTGGATGAATGCGCTCGTAGCTGAGACGTGGACCTGGCTCAGGCTATGCTCTCCTAAGCCTTTTGAGCCAGCTAGTGGTCATTGCTTTTGTTGTAGTGAGTCGTTCTTTTAGTTTATCAGCAACACAAATATGTGAGCT
Source organism: Ambystoma mexicanum (assembly GCF_040938575.1). Lineage (NCBI taxonomy): Eukaryota > Metazoa > Chordata > Amphibia > Caudata > Ambystomatidae > Ambystoma > Ambystoma mexicanum. The sequence goes on from NC_090935.1 coordinate 1,438,031,039, forward strand.
ACTGTTGGTAGACTTGGCCAGTCGTTTTATATATCGGCAAGCATTTTAAAATAATGTATACAGTGTTAGCTGCAAGATGGTTGGGGGCAGGAGGGGTCCTCGGGAGAAGAATCAGGCGCTCCTCCAAGGCTTTTGGAAAGCGAGGTACATAAGCTTGTTGTGACAATAACATTGATATTGTATTCCCGGATTGGAGACCATGAAAACGACTTCAGAAATGTGTATTGGCTGTGATTGTCAAAAGCCAAGCTGTCATGTCATGTTCATTCTACTGTTTGACAGCTGCCATGGTTTTGTGTTACGATCTGAGTTGAAGCCATCACAACTCACTTGGACGTTTTTGAAATGGGTGTCCCTTTTTTTCTGTAAAAGTTTCTTTACAGTAATCCTCGCACTGAACCCATAGTTTGACCAGTTTGTATTGGAGTGCATGTTTGCCGGCCGTGTGGATTCACCAATCCCCTTTTTATTCTCAAAGGTTTGCATAGTATCCATGGAGTTTTCTTCCACAAAGATTACATCATAGTAAGACGAGATCTCGATACTTTGATGATGGTTCTTCTATATTCACGTGACCCAGCACCATCCTCTTTGGGCTCTATGGTTTGGGTTTTTTTGGGCAGAAAATCCTCTGCAGGGATGGAGCTTCGCTGGTCGCCTGGGTGGAGAAACCCTCTGTGCAGTATTGTTCATTTTCCATGCTTTAGGGTCCTTTTAATTAATCCCATGGCTATTTATGAATGAGTGTTGGGACTTGGTTTTTTTAAAAACAAAATATTGTATTAACTGTCTGGAAATGCATAATTTCATGCACTTATTTTTAAAGCAATAAAGATCTTCTAATAAACCTGTCTCTTTCAGGTTATCTGGATTTATTGTAAGAGGCATCATAAAGTAGACCAGCATTGCATGACATCTGGAATCAGTTGTATGAAACATGTATGGACATCACCTGTAACTAGGCTTTTGAAGAAAAAGGCCACTTGTGGACAAGAAAAGTACATGCACGCAGCTGCAGTTCAGCGTATCAAGTGTAGTTGCACAGTAGTCTGTGATATTTACATGCATTTAACCTGGCCCTGTGGACCGACTTTGGCGTTTTCGCAGGGAGAGCACACCGTGCATGGTCTAACCCATGCACTTTTTGTATCATCGTCTTGTGCTAAACACAGCCCATGACAAAACATTGCAATGTTTTTCCTGTGGTTTGTGGTGTTAATGACGAGTTGTCACTAGCCTTGTATCAGTGTCACTCGCTACAGTTTGTGAATGAATGTCATGCCACAGGTGTCAAACAACTGCGCGAAACCAGGTCCTCAAAATTCCAAAAATTTAGGGTCCCAAACATTTTGTGGCAAATGAGCAGACTTTTTGAATCAAATCAAATGGCCCTCTGCAGCCAAACCTCGACTTTCGGGTGTTGGCAAAATGATTGCACCACACATTAGAATAGTAATGTTGAAAGGAAATCCTTTAGTGCAGTTGGGGGTCCTTCCTTAAGGCCATCCTAGCAAATATACTGGCAGCTAATGAATGAACAAGAACATTAATTACTAACTTTGGCCTAAACCTGGTCAGAATGAAACGCCACTCTACAGGGGGTTCTCTGGTTTCTTCCCCTAGGGACTTCGGGGAATTTAGCCAAACATGTATTTTTTGGCACAGAGAACTTTCAAAACATGACATGGTTTAACAAGTTCCCATGGACCTTTGAGGCGTTTCCCAAATCCTTTTTGGGAATGAGGCGAACTTCATTTCTCCAGCATGGGGTCTGGCATGGATTCACATGCTCATGAATATTCCCTGTCAGGCCGGGAATCCTCTGTAGAGAAAAAAATCAGTATCAGTTTCGTTTCTGATCTGTCTTAGTAGTAACCAATCACTGGTCTCTGGGTCATACTGCCCCCAGCCAATGACTGCCCTCCCCCTAAGCCCCGCCTCTGGCAGCCATCCTCAGATTTTTACCACACGTTCAAGTGTTGGGAGTCCTCGTGCTGTAGCTCTCGAGCTTTTGCTGCGTTTTCGCGCTTTTTCAGGAGATTTTTCTCATTTTTCGGTTAAATAGAGCCTCAAGCTCCACCGTTTCTACATCCGATCAACGGGGATCCGTTTCAGAGTTTTCTACGCCCCTCAAGGGTGAAGATTTCGTCGAGTTACGCTTTTGGAGGATTCCAGAAGTTCCAAGGCCTACCCCGGACATGGCCCAGGAGAAAGGAAGCTCGACGCCCGGGAAGCTGTTCTGGACCTGCCCTGTATGCAAGCTTCAGAATGTTTTCAAGGAGGACGAGCATTTGTTATGCCTCTGTCTCCATGAGGACAAGACGCACAAGGAAAAGGACTGCGTGTTTTGTGAGAACATGTCGGAGCGGACCATGAAGGATCGCCACCTCTGTCTCGCCAACTGGCTGGAAGGGAAGAGCCCGTCAGGCGAGAAGCAAAAAGTCAGAGCGGTCTTCTAAGTCCTGTGAGGGCGCCCCGGCGACGGGGGCCCAACAAAAGGCTAAGCACCATGAGTCTGCGGGCACCCGGAGCGCCGAACGGTCGGGCTCCTTGGCTGCCAGGCAGGGCGCATCCTCCCCGGCGCCATCAACCAAGAGCCAATGCTCTGGCTTGGGTAAGAGGAAGTCCGAGAACCCGGTGAAGCTTCTGGAGAGGCCCCGGTCGATCTCGAAGATTCCGGCAGAGGGGGAACGAGGCTCGGACCCACCCCCTAAGGTGAAGGCCCCAGGCGTACAGAAGGTGACGATGGCCTTAATTCACCCTGCTAAGACCTCGATTGAGGATGTCGCCGCGGCCCTGGCTCAGCCTGTGGAGGCTACACCAGTGGAGGCGACCTCAGGACCCAGAGTCTCCCTGCCACCGCGGAGGGAGTCATCTTTCAGGCCCATTGAGAAGACCCCCACAAAGTCCTTGTTGGAAAAGGTGGGGGAGTGGCTGGTGGCCATCGTGGATACCGACACGACCTCTGAAAAAGAGCTCATCGAAGTCGTGGAAGAGGCCCAGCCCAACGGGAGGGATCCCGACGAGGGCGACGACGAGGGCGACGACGAGAGCGACAGTGTCGCCGACGAGGCTCCTCAAGAGCCCTCGCGCACGTCGTTTCCGGCGCCGCAGGACACTTTGGCTGCCATTTTGTCAGCGATTCAGTCCTTATACTCGGAGATAAGGACACGGTTGCCCCTCCCCCCCCCACGGAGGTACCTGGGCCAGACCCGACGGGGGAACCGGAGCCAGGACCTTCGGAAAGTCCACCGCATAAGAGGAGGGCGCATCCTATGCCACCTCTCCCACCTCTCCCACCTCTGCGGCCTGCTCTGCCTTCACCCCGGTCTTCTACCCACGGGGATGATACAGCCACCGACACGGCTACGATGGGTACAGATGACGGAGGCGACGACGGGACGTGTCCCCCGTTGCCCCCCTGCGCCCCCTGCTCGGGCGTCCCCGACCGACGAGATTGGATCCTTTCATGCCATGATTTCCAGGGCATCCGAGCTCTTCCAGCTCTGCCCAGAAGAGAAGGAAGGGATTCCTTTACCAACGGCGCAAGGCTAAAAGGAAGACGGTCCTCGCCATACCGCTTCTTGACATCTGGGATGAGGGGCCCGCCCTCCTCAAGAACCCTGCCACAGCGCCGGCAAAGAGGGACCAGTACGAGAAGAAGTACCGGGTCCCTGACTCTGCCCCCCTGTGCCTTCGGGCGCAACCTACCCCGGATTCGGTCGTCTCGGCGGCGGCAAAGAAGAAAGCTGAGGGGGCATCGGCCTCGACATCAACTTCCCCGCCGGACGGCGAGGGCAGGAAGCTGGACACGATGGGACGACAGATCATCTCATCCGCAGCGACTATCAAGGCGGCCAACGCCCTGGCTATCGTAGCCCGCTACGACAGGGAGTTGTGGTTCAAAATCGCCCCTCTGTTGGACTTCCTTCCGGACGCCAAAAGGGCTGAGGCCCTTGAAATCCTACAGGAAGGTGAGATTGCTTCGGACCACGCCATCACTGTGGCAACGGACATCGCCGACACCGGTTTCCGTCAGTTGGGCAACGGCGTTTGCTTGAGACTAGGATGGCTCAAGGCCACGGATTTCCGCCAGGACGTAAAAACCAAGGTTTTGGACATGCCCTTCGACGGGAACAACCTGTTTGGGAAGGCGGTTGATGAGTCCCTTCAGGCCATCAAGACACAGAGACTGCCCGGGCACTGGGAGTGCTCCAACGACGACGGCCGTTTTTTCGGAGCTCCGGAGGCAGACAAGGTGCCTCCAAGGGATCCGACAGTGGCTCCTCCACATACCGCCAAGCGGCAAGATCTTCGTCCCAGGAAGCCTACAGGGGATGCAGCAAGTCGGGTGGTGCCCGTCGTCGTCGACAGGGAGGTCAAGGAGGCAAGGCGGCCTTCAAACAAGATTGAACCGACCGTGGGGTCGGGTCCCCGCTGAAGCGCCCCGGTAGGATGCCGGCTGGCGAGGTTCGTCAGCGTGTGGGAATCCATCTCCACTGACCGTTGGGTGCTGGAAGCCCTGGCCCAAGGGCACGCCCTTGAGTTTCAGAAGTGCCCTCGCGTTCAACCCGTGGCCAGGAAGGAAAATCACGTCCCGCAACTACTGTTGGAAGTAAGGGCGATGCTCAAGAAGGGTGCCATCAAGCTCGTCCCATAGAGGCTTCGGGGCTCCGGAGTTTACTCAAGGTACTTCCTCGTAAAAAAGAAGACAGGAGGATGGCGCCCCATCCTGGACCTACGACGACTGAAGAAGTACATCAAGGCACAGAAGTTCTGTATGGTCTCCCTGCAGCACGTGCTGGGACAGTTGGAGGAGGGCGATATCCTGTCGTCGTTGGACGGATGCGTACTTCGACATCCCCATTCTAAAAAGACACCAAAACTTCCTCAGGTTCGTGGTCCAAGGGCGACACTACCAGTTCAAGGCCCTCCCGTTAGGATTGAAGTTGGCACCTAGGGTGTTCACCAAGTGCCTCGCACCGGTGGCGGCGCGGCTGCGCCTACAGGGGATCCAGTCTACCCCTACCTGGACAACTGGCTCATCCGGGCAAGGACAAGGGAGCTCGCTGTGGAGCACACTGCTAAGACCGTCCAGCTGCTCACGGACCTGGGATTCTCCATCAACTTTCCAAAATCCCACCTGGTTCCGTCGCAAGTCGCCCTGTTTCTGGGAGCCAAACTCGACACAGTGGCGCGGCTGGCCTCGCCGTCGGAAGAAAGGACCAGGACCATTCTGGGCAAGGTGCAGTGTCTGCTGGCCACGGACATGGCCAGGGTAAGATATATCAAGTCCCTCCTCGGGAGGATGTCCTCCTGAATTTATCAGGTGCGCCTTTGCAGGCTTCGGGTGCGCCCCTTACAAGAGTTCCTCGACGCCCGCTGGGTCCAGTTGACGGGCAGCTTCGAGGACAGGATCCCTCAACGAGACGTTCCGTCAGGCGATCCAGTGGTGGGGTACCCGCTCCCATCTGTCTACGGGCACGGACTTTTAGACCCCAGCTCACCAGGTGACGGTGACGACGGACGCCTCCCTGGAAGGTTGGGGAGCGCACTCCTGAGATCTTCACGCGAGAGGCCTTTGGCTCCCAGACGAGAAGTCACTCCACATCAACATCTTGGAGCTCTGTGCAGTGTTCTGGGCCCTCGGGTCCTTTCTTCCGTCCCTCAAGGGCAAGGTGGTGAGGATCTTCACCGACAACACCACCACGATGTTCTACATCCGGAAGCAGGGCGGAACCCGGCCCTATCCAAGGAAGCCCATGATCTGTGGCATTGGGCCGTCGCCCAACGGATGTTTCTGGTGCCTCTTCATCTGCCAGGAATAAAACGCGATCGCCGACTCACTCAGCAGGGAGCTGCGCTCGTGCCACGAGTGGGAACTACGCCAGGATCAAGTGGATCGACTCTTCTGACGATGGGGTGAACCCCCAAATCGATATCTTCGCGACGGCGATGAATTCCAAGTGCCAGAGGTTCGCCAGCAGGTTCCCCCAGCCGAGGAGCATGGGCGATGCTTTCTCGTTCCCCTGAGACGGCCGATTTCTTTATGCGTTCCCTCCGCTGCCGTTGCTGCTCAGGCTCATCAACCAGCTCAAGAGGTCCTGGTGCAGGATGATCCTCGTCGCATCGGCGTGGCCGAGACAGATCTGGTTCCCGGACCTTCTGGACTTGTCAACGTCCACACCAGTCAAGCTGCCGACGGACGCAGACCTTCTCTTCAGAGAAGGAGGCGCCATTCTTCACCAAAACCCGGAGTCGCTGAACTTGCAGGCCTGGCTCCTGCAGCACTAGAGTTTGGAGGGTACGACTGTCACATCGTGGGGAAGATGGCGAGTCTGGAATCGTTATCGCCGCGGCCCGCCATAGAGCTTTCCGTCACGTTTTTCTCCCCAAAGTGCTTGCAGGTCTAGTCTTTCTCTACTCGCGTACGCGACCGGGAGCTTTTAGTCCTCAGCTTCCGGGTCGCGTACGCGTTGCAACGCTCCCTTGGTTCCGCTTTGTTTTGCCACGCTTGGTTTGCATTCTGTTTAGCCTTTTCCCGCTCTTTCTGTTTCTTTCGTACTTGGCTTTTTCTCTTCCCTTTATTTCTCGTCCTTCCCACTCTCTCTTAAGCCCGTCTACCCCCCTTTTCCTCTCTCCGCCCTCGCTCTGCACTTCCCTCCTTCTTTCCTCTCATCTACCCTGTTTCCTCCTTCCTCTTTTTCCTAGTCCTCTCTGTGCACTGACCTTGCATGCTTCCCGGTCAGCCTCTGTCTCCCATTTCTGTGAACATTTCGCCTTCCTGTGTACCGACTTTGCCTGCTTATTGGACTGCCTCCGCCTTCTGTTTCTGTGAACATTCATCCTTCCTGTGTGGCGACCCAGCCAGCTTAACGGATTGCTTCAGCCCTCCCCTTTTGATCTAGTACCGTTCCTGTTCTACTTACCTTACCGCTGTGCCACTCGGACTGTTCAGAGCTTGAAGTCATCTCATAGGGGTTTTTTGTGCCTTTGGCTTTTTCCCCTTTATCCAACGGTCACGGAAGATCTTTCACCGCCTTACCTATACGGTGTCGCGGTGGCGTCCTTTCGTGGCCCTCCATACCTTCATAAAAAAAAAGGAGAAACCAGGAAACAAGGAAGAAAGGAAAACCAGGAGAAAAGACAGAGATGAGGAGGAGGGGGAGGGTTTTGAGACTGAATCCTCATTTGAAGAAGAGGACATAGCTGACCCTTGTGACAACGACATCCCGGCCGACTGCAGAGAGGTTCTTGCAAAGGCCAGGGCGTCCTCAACTCTCAAGTGCTACGGACATAAATGGAAGAGGTTCTCTGGTGCCGTGCACAGAAGATTAACCCTCTGCGGATTACAGCCCCTCAAGTACTGCCGTACCTACTGTCGCTGGTCAAAGCTGGACTGGCTCACACCTCCATCAAAATACATCTGGCTGCAATCTCCCAATATACCAGGACTACGGGACGGGCGTCCTTGTGGTCTCATCGCCTGGTGAAAGAATTCATGAAGGGACTATTTCGATCATTCCCCATGGTGAAGTCTCCTGCCCCGGTGTGGGAGCTTAATGTGGTGCTGACCAGGCTCATGGGGGGGGGCCCCATTCGAGCCTATGCATTCGGCGCCTTTGAAGATCCTGTCATGGAAGACAGCTTTCCTCGTGGTCATCACCTCCGCACGACGAGTGGGAGAGATCCAGGCCCTATCTTGCAAGCCTCCATACTTGACTTTTCATGACACGAGGGTGGTGCTCAGGACGCACCCCTCCTTTATGCCCAAGGTGCCGTCGGACTTCCACCTCAACGAGCCCTTGGTGTTGCCAGTTTTCTTCCCGTCACCTTCGTCGTCGGCCGAGATGACTTTGCACTCGCTGGATGTAGCTAGAGCGCTGAAGTTTTACGTGGACCGCACAGAGTTTTCGGAAGACGTCACAGCTGTTTGGGACTGTGAATCAAGGGAAGGCTCTCTCGAAGACTTCCATTTCCAGATGGCTCTCTGGCTGCATCATGCACTGTCACCGGTTGGCAAACTGACCGCTGCCCGGCCGTCCGAGAGCCCATTCGACCAGAGCGATCGCTGCTACCACGGCGTTCCTGTCTGGTGTGCCCCTGCTGGACATCTGCAGGGCTGCGACATGGAGGTCGACGCACACCTTCACAAGATTCTACTGTGTCGATCGGGACTCCAGAGAGGAGTCCAGGGTCGGCCAAGCAGTGCTGCGCAACCTGTTCGCCTAAGGTGAGCCTGGCGAGGAGGTAAGAGATGCTTAATGTTGAGTTGTTGTATTGCTTAATGTTGAGCCTGTTGCCACCTCCCGTGGTTGTGCATGTGTGTACTGCTATGTATTCTCTTATTCATGAGCATGTGAATCCATGCCAGACCCCATGCTGGAGAAGGAACAAGTTACTTACCTGTAACTGTTGTTCTCCAGCATGGGTCTGGCATGGATTCACATGCAAACCCTCCCGCCTACCCCTCTGCGGCTCTTCACTTGGTCATACTGCCACTTTACGTGCTACCAAATCTGAGGATGGCTGCCAGAGGCGGGGCTTAGGGAGAGGGCCGTCATTGGCTGGGGGCAGTATGACCTAGAGACCAGTGATTGGTTACTACTAAGAAAGGCAGATCAGAAACAAAACTGATACTGATTTTTTTCTATACCGAGGATTCCCGGTCTGACGACTGGGAATATTCATGAGCATGTGAATCCATGCCAGACCCATGCTGGTGAACAGTTACAGGTAAGGAACTTGTTCCTTGTATGCATCATTGGCCAGTAACCTTGTTCAATTTGGGCATATATTGGCTTTCACCCTTATCATAACTGCGTGATTTTGAAGGATTCATCGCATACCTGTACGCTCTGCTGTTACTTGAGCAAAAGAAATGTCGCCATTGACAGGTTTGGATGCATGTCACTTATTTAGGGACTTGGAAAAGGGATCGGGAAGCTCCACGCTTGGAGATTGTAATGTTTGGAGATGGGATGGCATTTCAGGGAAAGTGAAGACCTGAATGCAAAGAGGAGTTTGAAGGAAATAGTTGCTGCGGCCAGAAAAGTAGTGGGCTGTCCTGGAACTATGCCAGGAAAACCTTTGTGGGAAGCAGTTGCAGAGGAAGCGAAGGCTAGACCATTGGAGCCATAGCTGGAGGAAATCATTACTGGGACTGCTGGAGAATCCTGTGAGCCTGGGTTCAGGGACTGTTAAACCTATATCCCTTGATAAATACTGGAGTGAGAGTATAGCGAAGTAGTAAGGCATAAGACTATAGCGCTGAGCACTTGTCCAGACCCGGATGGAAAAGCAACATTACACGAACACAAAAAAAGGTTTGCTAAGTGATAATACACTTATGTAGATGGCTAACACATTCTACCCAGAATTACTGCTGTTGGGGGCGGGTGCAACATGTGCTAAAGCTGCAAACTACATCAATTACAAAGGGGTGTAAGGTTTTACCCAGTTAGCTGCATGAAGCTGGTGCCTCATTCCTTTGGGACAAAAATGTTCACCGGACGTCCGCAGCTCCTGCTCAAGCCGGGACCACGACCATAGTGTGTACAAATCTTCCTATATCCCTTCCTATTGCCTCCATGCTTTTGGGAGTTCCTAACTAGCGTGGACGGAACCAAAGACATGGCAAACCATAGAGCACTTCTCTTTTAAAAATTTGGTAAGCCGAGGTGGGTCATGTGCGTGACCATGCCATAGTACCTCCCACGCTCCTTACCCTCAGTCCCTTTCTCTGCGTTGGATGCTGGACGCAGCACTCGTTTTATTTATTATATTTTTGGAGGCTTTTTTTCACCGCTTCCCTTTGGTAATTTTTGATTTCCATTTTTCCCCTTGCTTCCTCCCTTGTATGCTGTGTGTAGCAGGGTTTTCATTGAGCACCGGGTCTCGCAGGTCATTCTCGGCAGTGGACCTTCACATTCCATTTAGAGGGTTTGGGGCCTCTCTACTACTGAAATCGATGTGTGCTCGGAGACGCACTTCTGAAGAGTCGACTGGTGTGGTGGGAAGACCTCATTCGGTTGTCCCTGCTGGATCACTTCTGTGATTTCATCAAAACTATTAAGTACAATTATTTTATTCTTTGGCACCTCGTCCAGGCGACACTCTTCCGGGGCTTAGTCAGGGTGTGAGGGCTAGTTCGGTGCCTGTTGCTTTAAACTTTTTTGCCTTATCAGGGCTTGTTTGAGATGGCTCTCACTGGTGTTCGCACGAGGACTGGCCTGGGTCTCGTTCCGGACTACTGTTGAGTGGGGCTTCAGCCTCTCAAGGTTTGTACAGGGGACTAGGTTCCTGAGAGCTATTCGCCGCATGCCGGACTTTGCCCAGAGGACCTACATGCGCCACTTACTGGGCTAACACTGGAGGGCCCTAGAAGCCTGTGGTAGCAGTAGGTCCCACACTCCAGTCTTCAGAGAGCCTTGCGGCCTATATGGGAACCTCCACCACATTACCTACGGCATACCAAGTCACCATGTGTCTGCTATCACTGTCTGATTCTGACCTATGGACTTGACCGGGAGTGGTACCACTTGATCTGTCGGAGCTAACACTTTGAGAGATTTCTTAAGCCCCATCCTCCCAGTTCCTTGGGGCTTCCTCCATTCTCTGCACAGATGAAATGGTGGCCCAGTTGAGATATTTGGTTGCTGCTCTTTCTGTGGCTTTCAGTAATTTGGTACCGAGGTCCACTCCAGGGCCCTCTGGCTGTCCTGACCCCTCCAGAGGATAGATTCTTTGATGGGTTCCATAGATTGATGGACTCTGGGACCCTGAGGGAATATTGTTCTTTCTCCTTAAAAGTGCTCCTACCCACACCTTACGTGGTAGCTCCTCAAGGCAAGCCTGCACCACTTCAGCCAGTGACCTGTGAGGTAACTCCAAAGAGAAGTGGACATGAGGTGCGGATCCTGCCCTTTGGAAAAACTATGTGTAATGAGCCACCCTCCAGCTCCTTTCACAATAGTCGCAGCAGAAACGCTTTTTGGCAAAAAAAAATCCCCGCGAATACTGGACACAGCAGGAAAAAAGTTCACAAGATTTTGGCTTAGTTTTAGGGAAAACAATGTGGCAGCTGTCTGGGCTGCTGCCAACTTTTACTCATTACCCCCTGCCCACCAGAACCACCTCCTAATCTCCTGCCTGAACCCCCAACTGCCCCCCCTCCCGATTTCCAAGAGGTTCCACTTGGCCTTGGCCGAGGCTCATCAAATAGCCCAAGACCTTATGAAAGTCGCCTGCCAACCGTTGGACACAGCAGCAACGGGTATGGCTTTGTGGGTTGCTGTCGGAAGGCAAGTCCTCCTCAAAGCTACCAAAATTCAGAAAGACTTACAGGATTGACTGCAAAGAGAACCCTTCCCCTCAAAGATTAGGAGGGTTTAGAGCAGACAGGACAGATCCAGAGTGCTCAGAGTAAGAAGCAAGCATGTCCCTCTCCCAGAGGATTCCTTTCCAGACCTGCCCTATCCCAGAAAGCAAATTAACAAGGGGGGGGGGGGGTCCTGGGAGTCCCTCTGCCAGACATTAGTCCTGGTTACGAGAGACTTACCCAGAGTCTTTAGCTCACTATCTTCCACACAGGAAATATCCCAAACATCAGTCTTTGTCCTGCCCTGGGGCAGTCCAGCACCGAAATGCTAGGCAATTCTCCTCTGAACAAGAGTACCAACAGAAACCCCAGACACGTGTTTCAGTCTGGTTGGACCTCATCAGTAGGGTGGATCTGTGCCTCTCTAAGAATAGTGAGCAAGGGGTCCACGTCTGGATTCCCCTAGTTACTTAGGGTGAGACCCCAGAAAGCAAGCAGTCCGTGATGTGAAGGTACAGATTCACAGCTCACTGGTCAGAGGAAGGGTGCATTTTCATAACTGGGGGTCCAGTTGCTGCTTATGCTGCCCATCAGTGATAGACATGGGCTATCACCTCATTCTTCCCCTATACTTATGCTCAAGTCCCGTCGCCTTTCCTCCATACTGCATGGGTGTCCCTTCCAAGGGATGGGAGACGGAACCTTTTTCACCAGAAAAAATATTCATCCCCTTTAAATTTAGAGGTCTGCAGGGGTTTGGCCCACGGAGCATGCGCTGCCCTGAATCCGTCCTCTGGCGCCACACCTCAGTCCCCTTTTCCGCACTGACGGAAGGGGCCAAATTCAAACGGCGCTCCTGGGTTTGGCTTCGGCCATGTAATACCACGCGCGAATACTTATTCTGTCTTTTTTGTCTTTTTATCATTCAGGTATTTGGTCCTCAGGTGCCACGCTCCTCCACGGCGCATGTCGAATTCCACAGGGTTCAGCAGGTGTCCATCCTGCAACGGGCTCTTCCCAACTTCAGACCCCCACGCCCTCTGCCCACATTGCTTTGGCCCAGACCACAGTTGGCATGTTTGTTCAGTGTATGGCTCGATGTCGTCGAACGTGCTGAAGAACAGACTAGCCAGGTGGAGGGAGCTCTTCCAGAAGTCTCCTCCAGAGGACCTCAAGAACTTCGTGAAACAGTGAGCCAGGCCCAAGGAAGGGCTGCTATTTCCCATTGCACCCCACAAAGGAGACTCCATCCCAAGGACTCGCCCATGTTGTAGGGACTGTTCAGGTCCTTGTACCAGCACGTGCACTGAAGCTGCTTCAGCTATCGGGCCGAGGGATCCTCTGGTCCTTCTGGTGGCAGTGTTGAGGGACCAGAAGGTCCTTGTACCAGATCATCTGAGGGGCTTCATCCTTGTACCGGCAATATGGCCGAGGGGCTACGCCCTAGTACCGGCAATTCATCCAAGTGGGCGCCTAAACGCAGCTCTACCGATCCCCGGGTCGAGGGTATCGCACCTACCGGGCATGGGCCCGAGGAGCAGGGTAGGCCTTGTGATCCACATACATGAGTCCTGGAGGAGGCTGGGCCCAGCGAGCCGAGCAATATGTGGCAGGCAGCTCGACAAGACGGCCGCCACGCCAGCCAGAGACACCCATCAGATGCAATTCCAGGAGTTCAGCGAATAACTAGTGTCAAGCTGGGACTGGCCTCAACCAGTATGTGGCAGACAGCCTACCCTTCTTATGCACACGGCAGGTTCCCACTGCGTCCATACGGGCAGGGTATGCAGCGGCTTCAGCAGCCCCCTTCTGCCCCATCAGCACCCCCCAACCCCTCGGACCAGTGCAGAGGGATTCTTTGTGAGGTTCCTCCGGCTCATGAAGTCACCTCAGATGGGGGTCATCCTCAAGGACGCCATCAAGGAAGTCCTATATATGCTAGCGGCTGGTCCTGGCTCCCCAGCCGACTCCGTAGGCGGTTCCGTACCAGCCTCCGCCACCTCCTCAGCCCCTGGCTGCGGTCCCTGTGCCCCAGCCTCTGGCTCCATCTACTCCTCCACCTCTGCAGGATCCTCCTGATACGCAGGACACTGATGATGATGATGAGGAGGATCCGGACATGCCAACCTCAGCCAGGGCTGGCAGAGGCCAAGCTGCTGGCGCATGACCTCATGGAATCCACTGTGGCCCATATCGACACCTCAGGTCCGTGGTGATACAGATGGCACCGCAAGAGGACGGCCTGGCTCCAGGCCACAAAATTCAACCCGGATGTCCAGGAATGCATATTGGATCTACTGTTCGAGGAGGTTGGGGGGAGGGGGGGCAGGCCTCTTCCACTCCACCACGGACGAGGAGCTGGACAAAAAGAAAAACGGCTCACAAACGGTCAAGTCTTTATCCATCTTGACAAAGACCACGCCCAAGTCGTGCGCGCCTTGTCTAATTCTTAAACACGCCCAAGTGGTACACCCAGTCAAAGCAGCGCTCCAACAGAGGGCGTACGTATGGAGGGTTCCGCTGGTTCCGCAGCTTCCAGGAATGGAGATCCAGACAGCTGGACTGCTCGCTGTCTCGGAACCAACGCAAGCAACAAAATTGGAGGGGGGAGTAAGGGCTTTTTCCAGTCCCCCCCTCCTCCGCAACAGCCTCCGAGGGAAAGAAAGCATGACACACCCCTTCGGGCCCACTTGTCTCCAGTGGGGGCGGGGACAGGCTTGCTCTCCATGCACATTTCTGGTGCCAGAATTTCACGGACCCCTGGATCCTCTCCGTAGTATCAATGGGGTATTGCCTACCCATCCCAGCCTCTCCTCCACTCCCTCAAGTTGGGACAGCAACTCTTCTGGCGGAGATCCGGTCGCTCGTAGAGAGCCAGGCAGTGGAGGAAGTCCCAGCCTCCCAGCAAGGCTTGGGTTTTTACTCCAGGCTTTTCACCATTCAGAAGAACCAGACGGGCCTGAGTTGTGCTGGACCTTTCGACCCTCAACCTCTCCTTAACCCTACAAAAATTAAAGATGGTTACGCCAGCTTTTATAGCAGAGACATTGTGCAAGGGAGACTGGATGGAAGGACGCGTATCTACACGTCCCGATTTGGCAGCCCCATCATTCTTTCCTACGGTTCAGGATTATTTGCTAACATTTTCAATACAAAGTCCTTCCTTTTGGCCTCAACTCGGCCCCCAGGGTTTTAACCAGCCTCATGAATACGTTGGCTGCCGTCCTCAGAGTGCTTGGCTTCCACATCTACCAATACCTCGACGACCGGCTCGTCAAGGCTACATCTCCGGAAGCGGGTCACCACTTTTCCCATGCCCTTATGAACACACTGCACGATCTGGGCTTCTTGCTCAATCTCACGTTGCAGCTGCATCCCACGCAGACTGACATTGGGCCTCATCTGGGACACGAAAAGGTATTTCCATTGGAGGACAAGATCTCGGCCATCAAGGGGGCCACCACCCACTTCCTTTGCAGAGGGGTGACCTCTGCATGATGATACCAGCATCTCCTGGGTCTCCTGGCGGCGGTCTTAATAGCCGTTCCAGACACGAGATTGAGGAGGATTCAGCTGCACTTCGCGGCCTCGTGGAATCGGGAGTGGGGTGCCTAATCTGAGATGATCAATGTTCCTCCATCTCTCCATTCGGACCAAACATGAGAGGCAAGCCCTTTTCGGTTGCCCACCCCGCAGGCCACCATCACCACAGACCCCTCGCTAGAGTGCTGGCGAGCCACCCTGGACGATTTCTCGGTCCACGGCACCTGGACTCGTCGGGAGCAGGAATACCACATCAAATGGTTGGAGCTGAAAGCTATCCGGCTAGCACTCAGAGCATTCCTACCACTTCTCAGAGGCAAGGTTGTCATCATCCAGACAGACAACTCAACCAGCATGTACTAAGTCAACAAGCAGGGAGGCACCAGGTCCCCCTCTGTACGGAATAGCAATCAGCATGTGGGAATGGGCCCTGGAAAATTACATCTACCTCACAGCAGTCCACCTCCCGGGGGAATCCAAACTGGAGGCGGACAGGCTCAGCTGGTTGGGAGTGGACAATTACGAGTGGCAGCTACGACCTCTGTTAAGAATTTCAATCCGGCAATACACCCGCGTCTCAGCTTTAGCATGCAATGCGGAAATGAAATATTTATTTGTGTGTATAGGCTCAATATTCTGAGTGATATATTACTCATTTCACACCCCTTCTCAAAATACCCCCAGGTCACAATGGACCAGGAATCAGGCTGGTTGGTAAAGGTAATATTTATTGAAAATTCAAATCAAACACTTGTTTTAATGTATGGGGCATCAATCACCAATGTGGTGGCAATACAATCAGAAAAATAGTTAAGGTTGAATTCACTTACATCAACACAGGATAAAACACAGGGAAAAGAACAGTTTTGGCTTGGTGGAAAGATGGCACTTAGTTAAGATTTCCCCCTGCAAATTCCTCAACTCACAAAGAAGCCATTCTACGCGAGTGTAAGTAAACAGCAGGCATTCAGGAATAAACAGTGTACAGGGTTTGAATGCAATCTTCCCATCCCAAATAAGAAACATTTTGGAAATATTACACTTTTAAAATGACATTCGAAAATTGGCTGAGAAAAACAATGAAGTGTGTAAAAATCCTTAAATTTATATGAATTCCTAAGGGAGCCACACTGAAAAGAGCATAACAAACATAAGCAATAATATGAGCAACAGTACACACTTTTAATCAGAATGGGAGTTTGGAAATACTTTGAAATTTACACGTGTAAAACCTTTACAAAAAATGCAAATTCCCACCCAATTTTCACTGAACGGTTTTGAAGAAAAACCGATCAAATACACTGTTTCTGGATGCAGTTATTTTTGGTAGGGATGTAGCTAAAGGTCTTAAGTTTAAGTCAGTTGAAATTAAATCTCTAGCTATTAAATTGAGAAAGTTATGCAATGTTGAATGAGAAGTGTTTTTAGAAAAATAGAACAGAGAAAAACAGAAAATCGGTTTTAAAATGACAGGTTACTTTTACTTAAACTAGATTAATAGCTAAGAAAAAGAATGCCACCCGTGATTCTCCAGTTACTTGGCTACTGTAACCCTTCACGTGGTAGATACCTGTTTCCTTTGAGAATTACTTAATTTAATCCAAATCACTAATGGTTTATGGTCTAGTAAAACAAGAATGAAAAGAAAATCGGCAGTAACACTAGGAATCACAAATGGGGTTGCAAAAGGATTCTTACAATATTATAGGTTAAGGTAAAGACAGGAATACCTTGTCCCAATCTATAATCCATCCTATTTATACTTGGTCTACTTTAAATTAAGATTTTGGACCGTCAAGGGCTCGGGTCATCACGAATCGGGTCTACAGGCAGCAGGGCACCTCTGGCGGGATAGGTCAGCTGGGCGGTCCTGGTCAACTGGACTGGCACCTCGCACTGGATTGGCCCTTCTAGTTGCTAGACACTGTAGATCAGTGGGATAGCGAGTTTCAGCAGGCAAGCATTAATGGTAGCAAGCCAAACTGGATCAAATTACTTCCCTTTGGTTCGTGATGGTTTCAGGATTTGGGCCTAGCTGAAAGAGTTCAGCAATGCGGAGGCCTTGGCTTTGTAAAGAAATCTGGAATCGGGAGCAAGATGGAGAATTCAGGAACAGGGAGCCACGCGGAAATCCGGATGGAATCAGGAATCGGTGTCTTTGTGAGTTTCCCTTATTTATCCTGCCAAATGAATCACTCAGTTTATGGTAGGGGCAGACTTACAACCCACACCCACAAGGCTATGATTGGTCAAAGACAGTTTCTGCCTTGCTTTTTGCTGGTTGGATGACAGAAAGGTTGTCATGTTTTATGATCTGATTTGGAAACCTCCCATAGTAAATGGGACCAAAATGTAACTTTCCCACAAATACATATTTATGTAATTATGCCCTCTAAGAAAATTGGACACATGAAATTACATATTTCGGGGGTCACATTTACATCCAACTCCCAAGTCAGTGGGACCTGGTTCTGTCTTTCTGTGGAATTCTGGCAATTTTAACCATAAAGGTTTGGCCTAACAATTTCTAATTGGGTACTTATGTGCAATCACCCCTAGGATATGGGTGCCCAATATTAGATTTGCAGCATTAATAGTTTCTGCGCAATTAGTCATTTTTCATAACTTCAGTTCCTTGCGCAGTAAGACATCCTACCAAGTCTTCAAATGGCTAGCATACGTTCAATTGTATGTATTTGTCACTCGTTTACTTATTTTTGCGGCTGAAGTTAAATGTCTTGAAGTTTAGTGGCAAACAAGCATTTTAACTCCAACAATCACATGTTAGTTTTTTTTTCGTTCCTTCAGTTTTTTTTCCTTTCCTTCCCAGCAAATGGCAAGTCCTTTGAAGTTCAATGAGAAGCCTCCTCCTGGAGAGTGGAGCATCCTGCCCCTCCCCTGGAAGAATGAGTGTCCAAGGCTACTATTGTCTTTTCCTGGGGCAAAGACAAATATCTAATGAGGTCCTTTGTCATGAGTATGCGAGGCCTCACCACAGCAATTAGCCTTTCTTGCCAGCAGTGAAGTGTCAACCTTTCCCAGGCTGAGGACTGTCGGAGCAGAATTGTTTTTTTTTAAATAGTTAATTAACTCCAGACTGGGTTTAACTTTAAGCTTCACCTAAATCTTTCATTTAAACATATAAAATGAACACAGTTTATAGGTAGATTTTTACATTAGCAATCCTTTGACATTTCTTAAAGAATTAAGCCTTTAAACAAAAACATGCTTTCAAAACAGGCGATTTTGCACTTCATTCATGAAAAGCACATCAAACTGCTTTCCTTAAATCCGATTTTCCTATGCAGCACATGCACATTTTATTCAGCTTTCTTTCTTCCCTTGAGTGCTGGTATTGTTTGCAGTCTGGATGCATGTATCCACCCTTTGTTTAAAGTTTCTCTCTGCACAGCTGATTCTGTTACTTGTTGAAATTTTAGCTGTGGTCACCCCCGCCTCCAGTGGAAATTAAAACCAAGGTTCCTGGGCTGTTTTTTCCTTAGATTTTGTAGAGCTGTCAGTCAATGAGGCCCGGTTCCTCTGAGCCGCACTGGATGTTTCTGGGCATTGCCTTTTAATCTCAATGATTCAATGGAAATGAACAGATCTAGCGCCAAAAGCAGCACTTTTGAAGGTTGCAAAGCTAACATTTTAAAACGCATTTTCGGTTTTCAGCACAATTCTGCTGCTTTTCTCCATGTTGAATGTGGCAGAGCCCACTAGCATGCTCCTGCAGTGATAACTCTGTTTTCACTCCCCCGCCTCCCTTGACTGTGTGTAGCAGGGTGTGCTGCTTTTTGTGGTTGTGACCCAAAATTTCAAGATTTTGTCAAGCACAGGAGTCGGCGCCTCCATTTTCAGCTGTTTCTTTCACCATTTGTAAAGTGATGCAGTGGGGCACATTTGAATGGGTCAAAAGATCCCACACCTCGTTATTCAGGAGATCTTCAACAGGTGGGGGTCATCCCCAGGTGGATCTATTTGCCACCTGGCACAGCAAGAAGTGCCATCAGTTTGCCTCCTGGCAGGGACCGGGCCCCGGCTCCCTGGGCGACGCATTTTGGCTTCAGTGGAACGATATGCAGGCTTACGCCTTCCCGCCCACTCTGCTGATTCAGAGAGTGATTTGCAAGATCAAGGAGTCTCACTAAATCAACCTAATTCTAATAGCTCCATGGTGGCCGGCCAGGCCATGGTTTTCCAAGATGCCTCAGATTCACCTCCCGCCGGGCCCAGCACATCTTCTGGCGCAGCAGGGGGGGGCAGGGTCATCCACCCTGCACCACAGAAACTAGCCCTCACAGCATGGTACCTGAGCAGGTAATGATGCGGCACCTCAGCCTCTCTCGGGCTAATCTGGAAATGATTCAGGAAGCAAGGCTACCAGGGCCCAGTATAAAAGTAAATGGACCAGATTCTGCCACTGGGCGGTCTCCAAGGAAGTCGAACCCCTGGCATGTACGTTGGACGACGTGCTCTCCTTCTCAGCGCACCTCGCCCACTCTGGTGTGCAGGTAGATGCCTGTCATGCCTACCTCGCAGCCATCGGGGCTTACAGGAACTCTGAGGAGGGGATCTCCTCCTCCAAGCCTATCAAACATTTGACGGGGCTTGCAAGGCTCTACCCGCCCATCAAGCGGCCGCACCCCGTGTGGGACCTCTACATAGTTGGGTGCCCTGGTGCACAAACCGTTTGAGCCAATGGCGTCCTGGGACGAC
The DNA here is from genome assembly GCF_040938575.1 of Ambystoma mexicanum. NCBI lineage: Eukaryota > Metazoa > Chordata > Amphibia > Caudata > Ambystomatidae > Ambystoma > Ambystoma mexicanum. The sequence continues at coordinate 1,438,050,621 of NC_090935.1, forward strand.
AGGCTGGTCACCATCAAGACGGCCTTGCTAGTCGGCCTCACCTCAGCTCGTAAAGTCAGCGAAATCCAGGCGCTGGTCGCCTCTGAACCATATACTACCTTTCACAGGGACAAAGTAGTCCTGCGGTCACACCAAGCATTTCTGCCCAAGGTGCCGTCTGCTTTCTGCTTGAACGAGGAAATGGTCCTTTGTACGTTCTTTGCTGATCCTAAGGACGAAGCACAGAGAGTGGTGCACTGCCTGGACGTCTGGCGTACCATGCAATTCTACTTGGACAGGACCCAGGGATTCCACAAATCGGATGCCCTTTTCGTGACCTTTGGAGGCTCAAGACCAGGCTATCAGGAGTCCAAAGCCTCCATATCCTGCTGGATGGTCTCGGCCATCAAAGCATACGAGGGCCAGCACAAGCCGCTGCTGCCAACATGCATGCCCACGCAGTCATGGCCAAGGCAACAGCCATTGTGTTCAGCGCCATGTCCCTTGGCAAGTCATAAGCATGGCGGCCACTTGGGCCACTCCCTCTGCTTTCTGCAAGCATTACTGTTTGGATGCCGGATCTAGATCTGACGCGGCTTTCGGTCAGGTGGTTCTCAGGAACCTATTTGCTTAAGGAGGGTCTCCTATCCACCCTGGGGCTACATTCAGTTGTAATCGCCCATGCAGTATGGAGGAGAGGACGGGACATAAGAGTAATTAAGTTACTCACCGTAGTAACTAACGTACTCTTGGTCCATAGTCCCCTTTTCTCCAAATGTCCCACCAACCTGCCCCTAATAGTTCTGGTGTCATTAGGCAATGTTAAATCTATTGTCGACGCGTCCATGGGGACTGAGGTGTGGTGCCGGAGGACGGAGTCAGGGCAGTGCATGCTTCCTGGACCGCACCCCTGCGCACCTCCTAAATTTAAAGGGGAAGATTTTTCTGGTGAAAGGTTCTGGCTCCCGTCCCTTGGAAGGGATGCCCATGCAGTATGGAGGAAAGGGGACTATGGACTAAGAGTGCCTTAGTCACTACGGTGAGTAACTTCTAATTTCCTCCTGAAAGTTTCCTGTGGAAAAACCTTCATATTTTTGACATTTTTCCCAGTTATTGACTCAAAATATCTGCCAGCATTTCATTTTTGCCCTGGGGGCGTTGGTCTGTATTATATCTAGATTAATATCAATTTTCTGCATTCTCTCAACACCATTCCTTTCCCAGGTTGTTAGTGGGGTTTGTCTTTGATTTTAAAAGTTTTAGCTTCTTTGTTAGTAACATGGAATAGTGTAGCATTATATGCCAAATGCACAGTTTCGAAAGCTGTAATCCCCAATTCATCGCATGTTATAGCAATAGGAACATTTTTTTATACTGGGAGAAGTGTTTTCCAGAATATACCTTAAATTACATCCCGTTTGGGCTTATCTTCCGGTGCTTTAGCATGTGCCCTGTATGTTAACGTTGCAACCACTTATTCTTTGTAATATTTTATCAAAGGGTGGTACATGTATTTGCCACATTTATTTTGTATTGTTTTTGCTTGTGATATTAGTGATTGCATTCTTTCACTATCATTTTGAACGGTTGCTTGGTTTTATGAGTATTTGTTAATTCCCAGATATTTATATTCTTTTGTTATTTGTACAATTTCTCCATGAATATGCCATTTGAACTTCTATGCCTTTGTTGCCAGTGAATGAATCTGCATGATATTCGATTTTCCTATATTATATCCAGGTGGTTTAACTCTGCAAAATGGTCTAATGCTGTTAATGTCTTTGCAGGCCTATCAGGGTCCTGTCAAACAGCACAAGATCGTCCTCATATGAGATCTATTCAATTTCCTGATATAGTAATTAAAAAATGTAATAGCAAGTACACAGCCTTGTTTTAACCCCCTCGTTGTTGGTATGGGTTTAGTTAAGTCAGTCTTCCGTGAGCCGCGCCTGCACAGTTGTTTCATGTAAAGTTGATATATGGCTGCCAGGATGTGCTTTGGGCAGTTATCTTTTAATTTTTCCCAGAGTAAATCTCTTGCTATAAAATCGAAAGCCAGGTGAAAGTCTATGGACGCAATATATAAAGGCTCTTTTGTAATCAGTTTGCTTTTTTTAAGGCTGTCAACAGTAATAGATTAATTTTAGTACCAAGTCCTTGGATAAAGCCTGCTTGGTAGGGATCTACTAACTTTTCTGTCAGCCAATTCTTCTGATTTTTCAGTATTATACGTGCAAAGATTTTTCCTATGCCAGCTAAAAGGGCTATTGACCTGTAATTACTTGGAAGGTTTTGGTTGCCTTTTTTAAACACAGGATTTATAATTGAGTGTTTCAGCTAATGGATTTTTCCAGTCGTTTTTAATGCAATAAGAAACTCATTTATTATTATTGCCAATTTTTCTGGATGTCTTTTCAAAATTAGGTTACTCAATCCGTCAGGGCACAGAGCTCTCGAGTTGCTTAATTTTTTCATTAAGATCAAGATGTCAAGTGTAGCAAATTTTAAATTGCCAAAGACAGTATTCTCATTCCGATACAATTTAAAAACGGATCTGGGCTTTTTGAGTTGTGCGTTAATGATGTATTCTTCCCAAGCAGCTACCGACTGTCGTCCCTGTGTTTCTGGCCTGATTTAGCAATTTCCATATCTGTTGGCTCGATTTGGAAAATAAAGCTTGTAACATTTGTTTATTTGATCTTTTATTATTGTGGTGTTTTATATAATTTTTGTACTAATGTTTGTAACTTGTTTCCATACCTTCATTTTTATTTCCTTATTTCAAGCGTCATTTTGTTCCTGGCAGCTTTGTTTATCGGATCAAAAGGCTTTAAGTTCTTAAATGTTGGTTTGTTATACCTTATGTTTTCCTTAATCATCATAATCGCACAGATGTAATCTTCTCGTTTATTTGATGAACCTTTCAAAAGTTTGTCTAATTTATAGTCTGACCATTAGATTATATTTCATTGCTCGGTAAGTATACTATACGAAGTATATTGATTGATTCTTGATTTTCTTTAGTATATTCGTATTCAATCATTATGATCGCTAGGTCCGTATGTATTAGGGTGAACTTTACCTTCAGTTATGTTGTGCATTGATATAAAAGCATAATCTATCATTGAAGTTGTTTTGCCTCTTTTCCATGTTGGTCTCGGAGGATTATCCATTTCGTGCGATCCATTGAGCATTGTTGGGTTTCTTTGCTTCATTAATTTGAGCCATTTCTTTGCTCTTGGTTGCATCATATTGTTTTTCGCTTTTACTCATGATGCATTTAGATCTCCTGTTATTAGAATTGTATAAACTTCAGTTTGGTTTGCTACTAAAGCCAACATTTTTGTGATGTACTCAAAAAATAACTCATCAGTGATTTAACTTATGTTCCAATAAGTATTGATTATGGACATGTTCGTGAGTTGATTGCGATGATTGCTCGTTAATTCTAACTTTGTCAATTGGATGCATCGGTGGGGGGTTTGCCCATGCCGTCAGCTTGGTCTTGAGGTCCAATTTTGCCACGATTAGCAAACCTGCCATTGGGTGGCCTTTCTTTTTTTTTTTGATTGCTGGTATAAAGAGGGTTTGAAAAGTTGTCCATATAAGTGTGTGCGTTAACCAGGATGCTTGTAAAATGACCAAATCATATTGTTGCCAAATGTTTACTCAGGGTTTGGTCGATCAGGTGTGCATTACCTCTAGTATCCCTGTTTTTAATGATTGCTGAATTGTGTTCTTCTGGCTCTAATGTTCTACATGGGATCTTGGAATCATGGCCTGTTTTAGCCAGCTCCAGGATGGTTTACTACTTGGAGCATTTTGATTGTCCATATACACATTTCCTGTTATTGTGGCAACACAGTTTAAAATCAATGGTTCTGAAGGGGTTTGCACCGTAGGTGTTTCCATATGTCGGGATCTTTGCTGGTTTATACCTATTGAGTCAGTCCTTTCCCGTTGATGGTAATTCATTTTATGATCTCGAGTAGGTAAGGATAGAGATAATCCAAACATTGTGAAAGCTGGTCTTTCAGTCCATATTCTCTCCATGATCATTTATCATTTAATTAGATCAGCTTCATTAATTTTCCTTGAAAGATACATGAGGACTCCTTGTTATGTCACTTGATTGTATTCCCTCCATTGGCTATTATGAAACATATCCCGAACTTAGTTTTTCTATTCGGATATGGATCCTTTCTTGTTCTTACTGCCTTACAAATGTTTATAATAACCTCCATAATTGAGGTGCATCCTGTTACTTACGTTTTCATCATTTTTATTTTGGTCAGTATTGTCATGATGCCTACCCCTGGAGCACCAGGCCAGGCCCAGCACCCCCGGAAGCAGGCATCATGCCCTCGGGTAAAAGCCCAGCGGCCCCTTATATAGGGGCTCTTTGGACTCTGTCCTGGCGCCTTTGGCGCCAGGATCATGTTGGACATCAGTCCTGGCGGCAAAGGCGGCAGGCTCATTTTGGGAGGTGTTTTGTGCACTTACCTGATGCAGACCATGCTGCACGCTTCAGGCCTTCCTGAGACCTGAAAGGGACTATTTTTTCATAGGGACTATTTTTTCACTCGGGCGTGGCCAGGGAAGGATACATACCTAGTTGGGCAAGGATACATACCTGGGACGACTTTGGAGGCTATTTAAGCCATGCCCAGACAGCAGCTCATGCTTCACGTTGTTCTGCTTCCTGCAGCTTAACGCTCACCGAGTCTGCTCCTGCTCCTGGACTCCAGCCACGCCCGCCTCGAACCTGGAAGACCTGCAAGGAAGAGAAGAGAAAGGTGAAAACCAAGGACTATTTCAAACTTCTTACCTGCATCCGGAATCTTCTCGCCAGCATCCCTGAAGAAAGACTTCCATTTAAAAGCATTGCGTTGCTCGCTGCAGCGCCACGCTTCACTCACCTGTCCTCGACATCTCCCGGCTCCATCGCGGCTGTCAGCATCGGACGCCACATCTCTGCACCTAGGGGAGAGAGGAAGAAACAATCAGGCTTTCCTTCTGTGTTCCTTCTGCTCACCTTTTAACAGCCATAATACTTACCGGCTTTTCTTCCACATTTCGGGTCGGCGCCGCCCCATTGGCAGGTACCGTACCCCCGCCCCTATGGGGAAAGGACAGACATTTCTGGGGAATGATGAGGACATTTAGAGGGATCGCCCTCATCACTACTCACCTCGGCAGTTTAACCCCTCGATGCATCGCCTTCATTCTGCACCTGAAATAAAGGACAGATCACAGGTTAGACAACATAAAGGGGGCCTCACTTGAACTTTCATACTTACGGCGCATCGCTCAGGAAAGTCAAGTGGATTTTGCCAGTGCCATTCTGAAAACCAGTGAAGTAACTGGACGAACACGCGCCCCTGCACCAGAAGCAGGATGGAGAGTTCATCCTTCCAAACCATAAGGCGAGCTTAAACCGGGGTTTGGAGGAAGTTAGAGAGGAACGAAGGGGGAAGGGGGAAAGGGGGGAGCTAGCACACTATTCTGCAGACTGTTAATCCCCTTTCTCATCTGCAGAAGGATATTCCTACGGGCCAGGCAAGCATGATTTGGAGGTCCTGTCCAATCGGTGTTCCGGGTCCTGCGCATCACGCTAGAAGAGGCCACAGCAATCCAGACTAGACCAGCGCCCCCGTGGGAACCAGGTGAGCGTTACAGAACGCAAAGCCTTCCTACAAATTCCCACCCAGGCGCTATGGAAACTTCCGAAACTGACCAGTTGGCCCAATTACTGGGGGAATTACGGGCCGAAGTACACGCCGCTCATCAAGAGACTAGTGCCCTCAGGAGGGAAGTGATTGTAATAAAGGATAGAGCTGATGACCTGGCTAGACAGCTTTTGCAAGGTCAAGCTGGACAAACTCCTTTACCCGGTTCCGGGGGGAACCCCGCTCCTGTGGTTTCCAGTAACCCGGTGCAGATTAATCTACCTGGAAACATGCCGCTGGCCCCACCTGAACGCTTCGCCTGGGGACCCCAAACGATTTGCCGTATTCATGAATCATTGTCGTTTGCACTTCCTATGCAGACCTGGGGCCTTCCCTAATGATCAGACCAAGGTAGCCTTTGTGTTGTCATATCTCAGTGGCTGTGCTGCTGATTGGTCAGTCCCACTGGTAACTCAAGATGACCCGATTCTTCGTGATTGTCAAGGATTTCAAACAAGCATGGAAAGGTTATTTGCTCAACACTCCCAGGGACAGGCTCTGGATGACGAACTTCTATCTCTGCGACAGGGCAATCGAGACCTTCTATCCTACATTGCAACCTTCAATAGCCTAATTGTGGAAACTGGTTGGCCAGAGGATAAAAGAATCACGTTATTCTATCGAGGTCTACGCGGAGAACTTAAAGATGTCATCAACACAGTAGATGGAACCGAAATTGCCTCTGGACCGGTAACACATTCCACAGCTGAGGTGACACTTGTAGGTCCGGATGGCCATCGGGAGGCAGTTGTGTTTGATGTAATCAAGGCTCCACAGTTTCAGCTTATTCTCGGAATCCCTTGGTTAGAGACACATAATCCTCAAATTGATTGGCGAGCGAAGAGAATAACCTTCCCGGAGTGTGCACAAACCTGCTACCCAGAAAATCCAAAGATTAATCTAGCATCAGTAACCTCTGTCCCCGTGCAACTACCTCCAGAGTACCAAGACTTTCAGGACGTCTTCCAGAAGGAACAGGCCAACACGTTACCTCCCTACAGATCGTACGTTTGCCAAATCGATCTGGTGCCCGGTGCACAACCCCCTTGTAGCAGGATTTACACCCTTACTGAACCAGAGAATCTGCATTTGAGACAATATTTAGATCAATACCTCGCCAATGGTTTCATTCGCCCGTCAAAGTCCCCGGCATCCTCAGCTTTGTTCTTTGTGCCTAAAAAAGAAGGCAACCTTAGAACTTGTATCGATTACCGCGCATTGAACCAGATAACTGTTAAAAATCGTTACCCTCTGCCTCTGATCCCTGAACTCCTTGACCAGGTGAAGGACGCTTGCGTATACACCAAGTTAGATCTCCGGGGGGCTTATCATCTGGTACGAGTAAAAGAAGGCGACGAATGGAAAACGGCCTTCCGTACAAAATATGGACTATTCGAATGCCAGGTGATGCCTTTTGGGTTGTGCAACGCGCCTGCAGCCTTCCAATTCTTCATGAACGATGTCCTTCGGGAACTCATCGATGTCTGTGTTGTGTATATCGATGACATTCTTGTGTACTCCTCTTCGGAATCTGATCACAGAAAGCATGTCAGGGCCGTCCTAGAGAAACTGCGCCAGCACAAACTGTTTGCCAAGCTGGAAAAATGTGTTTTCCATACCACCGAGGTTGAATTTCTCGGATTCATCCTGACACCTAAAGGGGTCCGAATGGATTCACGGAAAGTGGATGCCATCCTCAAATGGCCATCACCTAGTTCGGTGAAAGGTGTCCAAAGCATGCTTGGTTTTGCCAACTTTTATCGCAGGTTTATCCCGGAGTTTTCACGTGTGGTGCAACCCATCACTGCACTCTTGCGAAAAAATAAACGTTTTGAATGGACCGAGGAAGCCGAACAGGCCTTTCAGGAGTTGAAAGCTAAGTTCACGTCCGCACCTATTTTGAAGCACCCGCGTCCCGATCTCCCATATATAGTCGAAACCGACGCGTCCAGCTTAGCCATGGGAGCTGTCCTGTCTCAGAGAGACCCTGAAACCAACCAACTGCACCCCATAGCATTTTGGTCCAGAATGTTCTCGCCGCCGGAGATAAATTATGCGATCACCGATAAGGAACTATTAGCCATTAAGTCCGCCTTCAAGGCTTGGCGGCATTATCTCCTCAGCGCCCGGCATACCATCACCATGATCACTGATCACCGAAATTTACAATATTTAAAAACTGCCAAGGCTCAATCGTCTCGACAGCTCCGATGGGCTTTGTTCTTTGCTGAGTTCGATTTTGTAATCACCTCCCGCCCCGGCTATAAGAATGGTAAGGCAGACGCTCTATCCCGAATTGGAATGGAAGAAATAGACACAAACTCAGAACCTGTGCCGATAATTCCCGAACAAAGAATTTTGGGGATAACCACTTTACAAACCCTTGAAGACATTCAAGCACGAGTGAAACAATTCCTGGACTCTTCAGCCTTGCAGGATTGGATCAAAAGGGGGTCTAACTTTTCAGTCAAGGATGGCTTACCTTACTTCCAAGGACGCTTATTTTTGCCAGAAAAGGAATTGCAAGAACTGGTTATTTCCCGTCATCATGATACCCTGATGGAAGGACATCCTGGCATTGCCAAAACAGAGGAAAAGGTTAAACGAAAATTCTGGTGACCTTCCTGGCGAAAGGATATTAAATCTTTCGTGATGTCCTGTGGAGTTTGTGCCCAAAACAAAGGTCAAAAGACAAGACCCGCCGGTCTTCTTCAGCCCTTAGACATTCCACCAGCACCTTGGCACACCCTGTCACTAGATTTTATCACAGACCTGCCCTCTTGTAATGGTTACAATACTATTCTGGTCGTGGTGGATTTATTTTCCAAAATGGCCCACTTTATTCCGTTGAAAGGATTACTTTCAGCCTTTGTTCTTGCCAAAGAATTCCTCAAATATCATCCGTTTGCATGGATTCCCGTCCATACTAGTCTCCGATCGGGGAAGCCAGTTTATTTCTCATTTTTGGAAAAAGTTGTCAACTGGCACAAATCGACATAAGACTCTTGACCAGCCACCACCCACAGACCGATGGTCAGACGGAGAGAACGAACCAGACCCTTGAACAATATCTACGATGTATGTTGCACCAAACGGAGGGTAATTGGAAGGACATTTTATGGGTGGCAGAATATGCATACAATAACTCGATACACTCTGGAACTGGTCAGAGCCCCTTCTACACCCTATATGGACATCACCCTCGTACTTCAGACTTGGACTCACCTCTGAGCCTTGAAATGCCCGCAGTGGACCATTTGCATTCTACGATTACTCAAGCCTTCAAGGATGCAACTGCACATTTGCAACATGCGAAAGGGAAATACAAAAAGAATGCGGATCTGCATCGAAGAGAGGCGCCTCCATACCAAATAGGGGATCACGTATGGTTGGCTACCAAACACCTATCACTCAAGGGGCCTCGAACTTTTAATCCAATGTATTTAGGCCCTTACTCGATCAAAGCTATAATCAACCCAGTGACAGTCAAGCTCGATCTACAAGCTAACATGCGGATTCACCCCGTTTTTCATTTGTCACTTTTGAAACCAGTGCACCCAGGAACCAGATTAACAAAGCCACCAGAACCGATTCAGATAGATGGGGAGCCTGAATTCGAGGTGAAGAACATTTTGGATTCTAAGATCTCAAAATCAAAACTTTTCTATCTAATTGATTGGAAAGGGTACGGCCTCAGGAAAGGTCTTGGGAACCCAGTGATCACGTACATGCACCTCGGCTGGTAAAAAGGTTCCATCGGAATTTCCCAAACAAACAAACCTCCAGAAGGAACGACCTTGGGAGGGGCCTTGGGGGAGGGGGGGGGGGGGGGGAGTGCTGTCATGATGCCTACCCCCGGAGCACCAGGCCAGGCCCAGCACCCCCGGAAGCAGGCATCATGCCCTCGGGTAAAAGCCCAGCGGCCCCTTATAGGGGCTCTTTGGACTCAGTCCTGGTGCCTTTGGCGCCAGGCTCATGTTGGACATCAGTCCTGGCGCCATAGGCGCCAGGCTCATAAAGGGAGGTGTTTTGTGCACTTACCTGATGCAGACCATGCTGCACGCTTCAGGCCTCCCTGAGACCTGAAAGGGACTAGTTTTTCATAGGGACTATTTTTTCACTCTGGTGTGGCCAGGGAAGGATACATACCTAGTTGGGGAAGGATACATACCTGGGACTTCTTTGGAGGCTATTTAAGCCACGCCCAAACAGCAGCTCATGCTTCGCGTTGTTCTGCTTCCTGCAGCTTAACGCTCACCGTGTCTGCTCCTGCTCCTGGACTCCGGAAGACCTGCAAGGAAGGAAGAGAAGAGAAAGGTGAAAACCAAGGACTATTTCAAACTTCTTACCTGCATCCGGAATCTTCTCGCCAGCATCCCTGAAGAAAGACTTCAATTTAAAAGCATTGCGTCTTCGCTGCAACGCCACGCTTCACTCACCTGTCCTCGAGACATCTCCCGGCTCCATCGCGGCTGTCCGCATTGGACGCCACATCTCTGCACCTAGGGGAGAGAGGAAGAAACAAAAGGTGAGCAGAAGGAACACAGAAGGAAAGCCTGATTAACAGCCATAATACTTACCGGCTTTTCTTCCACATTTCGGGTCGGCGCCGCCCCGTTGGCAGGTACCGTACCCCGGCCCCTATGGGGAAAGGACAAAAGACATTTCTGGGGAATAAGGACATTTAGAGGGATCGCCCTCATCACTACTCACCTCGGCAGTTTAACCCCTCGACGCATCGCCTTCATTCTGCACCTGAAATAAAGGACAGATCACAGGTTAGAAAGGCAACATAAAGGGGGCCTCACTTGAACTTTGAACTTTCATACTTATGGCGCATCGCTCAGGAAAGTCAAGTGGATTTTGCCAGCGCCATTCTGAAAACCAGTGAAGTAACTGGACGAACACGCGCCCCTGCACCAGAAGCAGGATGGAGAGTTCATCCTTTCAAACCATAAGGTGAGCTTAAACCGGGGTTTGGAGGAAGTTAGAGAGGAACGAAGGGGGAAGGGGGAAAGTGGGGAGCTAGCACACTATTCTGCAGACTGTTAATCCCCTTTCTCATCTGCAGAAGGATATTCCTACGGGCCAGGCAAGCACGATTTGGAGGTCCTGTCCAATTGGTGTTGCGGGTCCTGCGCATCACGCTAGAAGAGGCCACAGCAATCCAGACTAGACCAGCGCCCCCGTGGGAACCAGGTGATCGTTACAAGTATATTGTCTACGTTCTTGTTCTCTATAGGTCTTCTTTCCAGTATCTTGATGTTTTCAATTTAGCTCTATATTTTGCATTGCGTTTTTATTTGGCTCCCAGCCTGTTCTTATTTTCAATGGATCGTTTTTCATTTGTACATCTGGCAGTTTTAGTATTTAATGTTTGCTGATTCTTATTTAAGTCCTCTTTTTTGTTGAATTGTTCTATACGGCAGTTTCATTTTGTAGGCGAATTGCAAAGGCTATTGCTGCTTCTAGATGATCCTTGTTCTCATGTGATGTAATTGCTTCAGTTTCTGTAATTAAGTATGTTGAGGGATCTAGGAGCTGGTTTACTTCTTCCTCTTGTTCTCTGCCTAATTCTATAACATTATTTGGTGGCCCTTCTGCTACCATTTGTATTTATTCATTAGCCTCTGTTTGTGATTGAGACTCTTTGTGAGAGGTGCCTTTTTTTGTTTTTCTAGGTGGCGTGAATATTGCATTAATTGCTTTACTTTGCTCTAATTTTGTTGACTTTTTAAGACTTTTTTTGTGCAAGCATTTCTTGCCTTTTTCTAATTTTCCTTTAATTTTGCCTTTTTTGTTTTAAAAACTTTGAATACTGATATTTCCTCAATAACAGATATTGCTGCTTGCTCTTCCTGATCCGTTACCATTTTCTGAGTTTCATGTTCAATTCTCTGTTCAGTTTCTATGCCTGGCATCGAAATGGTCTCAATTGTGCTTTGAGACATCTTTTCTTTTCCTGTGATTCCGTTTTGCTCTTGATTTATCTATTGCATTTCTGATCTGTGTTGTATTTCCATTGTTAGTAGTTGTATTTGCTGTTTAATTTAGTTGTGGACACCTTACTAAAATTGTTTGTCATTGGGGACTTGAGTGAGTTCTGTTCTATTTGGTTCCACAATATTTCATAAACTTTTGTTAAGGCAAACAAACCATTGTTAATTACCATTAATGTTGAGTCCTGAAACATTGGGGGGGGTTGCGGAAACCCAAAGGATGGATGCATGACTGGTTTAGTATAAGAGATCGGCGATATAGGTGATTTGATGATGTATTTGGAGACTCTGGATATAAGTTAGGTGATTTAGACAAGTTTTCTGTTCTGCCAGAGTTTGGACTACTCAGATCCTCAAGCTGAGTCTGTGCTACTATTTGAGAGGTGGGTAGTGCTGATAATTTGTTGTTCAGGGGTGTTTGCTCAATTGTATTTTGCTTATTTGTTTCGTTTTTCCACTCTGTCCTTCGCCATTGTAGCTTTCTTCAAAGCTTGCGAGTATAATAGTGGCCTAATTTCTTTGTTGCCTTTATTTATTTGGTCCTGCAGTATTTGTTTATGATTAAATGCAGGCATTGCTAAAGATCTGTTGCTAATTACCTTTTCCAATGTTATGTGCGAATACCACACCCAAATGGAAAAGAACACAAGTGTCCGAAATCTCATTGTTTGGTATTACGTTAATTGTTATTCCTTATGTTTTCATTTTGGATTTCAGTGTCTCGCTGCAATTGAGCTTTCAAGGGAGCTGCACTATTTTCAGGACAAATCATTTGTTCACCTTTTGTTGGCAAAATTTCCTTATCTATTGATAATAATTTTGAACGCTTTCCGCCCTTTTACAATCATTTGCTTAGTTTGTTTAGTCAGTTTGTCATTTTATCAGTATGGTAATCTGTCGTTTCAGCCATCAATAGTGGTGCAGTGACCGGCATTGCTTTTTTCAGCATTTAGGCCGTCATTGGTTTCGCCATACTTCACTGATTTGTCCGGTTTACTCTCGAGTTACTCGCTGCAATTCCAATGATCCGTTTGATATGAGATTGGTAAGAAGTCGCGTGGGGCTGCCCAGTTGAACTGCCAAACACCACTCCACGTGCACTCCCATGTTGCTCGCACGCGATTGCACGTGGGTGTTATTTTATGCCATTCAGGAAGGAGGGGCGTGGCTTCAATTAACACAGTATGCAGGGGTTCCTAGGATTAACACAGCGTGTTGTAACGATAATGCAGCAGGAGTTGATGCAGACCAAGAGTTTCCAGCACGAACACTAACAGCACTCCATGTGCACGCCCACCTTGCACGCAGAGGAACATTTATGAAAATGATTGGATATCAAACCGTACCCAGTTAGAAACATATGAAATCTTTGAATGTTTTGTACTTGATATTAATTTGTTCAACACAATTCAGAACTGTCTCATTAGACATCCTGCTAAGAATTCAAGGTCTTTCTGGGTATGTTTGAAACTAAATCTCCTCCTGACCATGGATGTATTAGGGACGCATAGCAAACTAGCTAATCCTGATCGATCTTGGTGGTACTGCTCTAATGAAAAGGTCACTCTGAAACACAACCATAGAATGCACTGCACTTTCTGATTTTTCGTAATGTGATGCTAGAATCTTATTTTAAAAATAGCCCATTTTTATCTTATGAACATTTGTGGTGGACTTTACTTGTTGACCCTAATGATCATTTAGTGATCTCAATAGTGAATTTTTTTAAAGTTCTGTTTAGACTTGTTGCTATGATGAATTTTTGCATTATCTTGTGATATTTTGTGTAATCTGATTTAAACTTTTTTGAGAAGTACGGCCTTGTAATTTGTAATGTTTCGTGTAATCTCTCAGTATTACATGTGTGTAAAGTTTTGTTGGACAAACCTAAATCACACAATAAATAAATAAAATTAATTAAATGTAAAAAAACAGCTATTAGATTTTTTTTTTGGAGCACTAGCTTTGTCTCTTAGCTAGTTAAAACAGTGTCTCATGAAATTATCACTTTGCACAGAGCCTTGTCCATCGCAAACAAAACTCCCCTTCCCCCTAGTCATTTGATTACAACCCGTTGAGTGCTTTAACTGTACTGAATGTAATATCTTCCACCCCTAGCAATGTAGGTGCAGGGCTTTGCGTTGCAGATTTAAAGAGGCCTTTAATTCTAGTGTCATCAGTCTGATTGCATCAAAATGAAATCGTAAACTTTTATAATGTGACTGAGAACGGGGAATATAATTATCTACTACAGTTACATTTTGTATGCTTACTGAGGGTTGGAAATGGTCCAGTTTATGGACCGAACCTGTCAAAAGGTGCCTGCTTCTCTGAAAAGCCACAGTTCCCAGTTGTGTGCATCTGAATAACTCCATTATTTGAAATTGTATTTCTTTAAAAAAATATTTTTCATTATCAATCTGGTTCTATGAAGACCCACTTACACAAATATTACAAACCACTTTAAAAATATTTGATCACAGAAATGTACTTACAATACATAGAATCGAAAATGATACAATAAAATACATATTTGCTAGAAAAAGAATAAATTGACAATAACAAAGGTAGGTGTCTGTGGTGTTCCATGTCAAATCACCAAGTTATTATTGCCAGGCAGGCATTATGTAACTATTTTATGGTCGCTGCCGTTAATATGGTCTCTTCTCCACTTGAGATTCTATAAAACCTATCCTTAGTATTCAAGTGCTCCCCATTATGTACATATTTATTCAAGAGTGATAGTCTAGATTCTTGTAGTGAAACGCATTCAATAAAAATAGGCGCACTCGTCTGAAGCTCACCAGCTGTGTTAGAAATAGTTCATATGCCAGGGTCCCAAGTCTCAGTATTGGATCTACATTGGTGGATTTCACCTGTCAATAGCGGGTTCAATCAAGAGCTGAGAAACTACCCCAGCAGTAAGCATTAGGGAACTTCACTAAATATGCGGGGGTGAGTCCCTAGAGGTTTATCTAAAATTGACAGGCTTCCATAGAGTTTATAAGTCCTTGCCTTCTCTATATTTGACCATTCCATTTCCCAGAGCAGTGTTTTCACATGGTTTGGGTTGGCGGTCAACTCATCCACAGCCAAGCCACAGTTTAGGATTGAGACCTGCACATTTTTGAAAATTCATTAGCGGAATAAAAGTTGCACACATCATAGCATTTTGAAAGTTAACATAAGGAAGCTGAGGAAGGATCTAGCAGCAACCGATATAAAGCTGAAATGTTCCACTTCAAGTGGCAAAGATGCAAGACACAGTTCAAGCCGCAAAGCCACCACGGGAAGACAATCAGGAAGACCAAGAACTTTATGCCACATTTTGGCCTCTACCCCTATCCCAGTCTATCCCTCTAGACATTTCACCAATCTCCATCCCATACATATTAAGGCTGGAATAAAATTCAATTTATAAAAGTTCACTAACGGCACAAGGGAAATGCGACAGAACTGAACTTATATTCTTTTTATTTGTACTGCCAATTGGGTGGCCTTCAGCTGTTCTATTACAGAACTTCTATTAGGGGTCACCTCCATAACAAAGCCCAAATAGACCATATTTGTTTTAGGTGTAGGAGGGCAGTTGTTTATGAACCATTTGAAGCCCATTGTCTTCTTCCCAATCTTTCCATAGACCAACTTGGGTCCTGTCCAGAAGGACAATGCCATCTGCATACGTCTGACCAGACTGGAAGGTCAGATATTTTGAAGGCATAAAACCTGTCAGTTGAACATGGTTCCCCCGGTCTGACAAATATAGATTAAAAGGGCCAGGGCACACCCTTTTCTTAGTCTTCTGTAGACTGTGAACCTATCGGTTAAGGCCCCTTGCCTGTTCAGTCTAACCTGCAAGGAATTGTCATCATGCAGGTATATCAAAATTGATAAGAATGCACTGGGGAGGTTGCCGTCCCTAAGCTTGGTCCAAAAAAGAGGCCAGTTAACAGTCAAACCTGGGTGTAGTTAATTGTTATAACTTAGACTGGGCTACATTCGCCCTCCCAGGCTCACTCCTGTATACAACCCAGTACAAAGCTGTTTAGAGTTGGACATCCTTCTCTTAAAACCGGTTTGTAATTTTTGAAGGCACCCTGTCGCAAATCCCTTGACTCCAGTTGACGCAGAACAAACCCTGCAAAGATTTAGCTATGGTTGTTCAATAGCGAGATAGTACGATAGTTCAAAGGATCAGCTGTGTCTCCTTTTTTTCTATTTGTTTATATGTAATTTGGTTTAAATCTCCTCGAAGCAGTATTGTTTCAAATGTGTTCTTGTATTTCCTGGTAGGTGTCTTTTTAGAAGTGCATATTTGTTCACTAGATCACCCATATGTATGGCAGTTCATCTGTAATTAAAATTCGTATGTCGCTTATCCAGCCCATTTGAAAAAGAGACATTTGTTGACCATCAAAATGTACTGTTGGATATAGTGGGTTGACTATGTTGAGAAGCCATTTAGTCTAGCAAGTGTATTCTAGATGTGTACCTCTGAATCTTTTTGTAAAGATGTAGTCCTAGTTTTTAAGGATGTACTTATTCCCTCAATAGTGTTTTTCTATCTCTGATTCCCATGTACCTCTTAGTAAACCTCTATGGTTGCTATTACAGAGTTATATAGTCCATTTACTGAAATGCAATTGTATGGCTACAGGGTAACAATCGACCACAGGTGGTGAAATTGGATCCAAACCAGTGGACACCACTTCCAAAGGAATGGTTGGCCTAAAGCCATGCCTTTCTCAGTGGCAGTTTCATGTTTGCATTCCGTGAATGATACTTTTATAGCTCTATTATTCCTAGGTCATCTATCAATGTGTCACATAATTTAACCCTACGGTACCCAATGGGCCTTGCTGATTCACACATGGAATGCATACAAGATCACACATATCTGCTTTACTCAGGCCTAAACCCACCCAGGTACTTAGAAGCCCTACATTTCGTTGTTGACCAGGCAAAGCAGTAAACTATGACTTGTTTTCACCACACAAATAGACCACTTGGTTGCAGATCTGTTTTAAAGAAATTGGTGAAGAACTGGTTTCCCTTGGGGGGAGGGGGGGGTGGATGGAGATATATATATATATATATATATATATATATATATATATATATATATATATATATATATATATATACTCTCTCTCAGTGGCAGTGTAGTTATGGTTAAGTTGATAATCCCATAGGAAGAGCACTTTTTGGGCAGCTTGTAACTTCGCTCTCCCTGGATGAATCCTCAGCAAACTTTGCAAAATAAGTATATGGCCCACTCTGAATTTGGTGAGGTTTGGTCAGAGGGGGGGTGGGGGGGTCAAAATTAGAGGGGCGGTCCCAAAATATTGTGAAGGCATATAAATGTGTCATTTGATGAATCTGCACAACATTTGGCAAATATTTTGGATCTAGATATAAATGGTTTTCTAAAGTTTGGTGGTGTTTTCTAAAGAGGGGGCAAAATTAGAGGGGGGAACATTTTTAGATGGCTTATAACTTTGTTGCTATTAGACGAATGTCGACAAACGTTTTGAGAAACATAGACCCAACCTTCAATGTTTGTGTAAAGACTGAATGGATTTTGTCAAGTGGGGGCAAGTTATGACTATTGTATGTACATACATTTTGACACTTTTAAAAAAAAAAAACACATGGGCAGGTTTTGAGCAAACTCGTGAGGATCATTGGCAAGGACATTAAAGCATGGTTTTGCAAATATGCCTGTGTTTTATTTTTTTTTACAAGTGTAATAATGTAGGTACAAAAAATAGTCACATACCTTTGGTGACTGAGGTTATAGCCTGTGGCTGTGGGCAATAGCCAGATTGTCTGGGTCATGGTATAAGGTCATGACGCGGACAATCTGGCTACTGGCCATGACCGCTTTGGACGGAAAATTGTGTTAAAGTAGCTATGTCTACCTGGGACCGGCTATGTGGTAGTTATTCAAAGGTAGGATTGGTTTTATAGGGAAAAAGGTACTTGTGGTAATATGGGCTGCCATGGCAAGGGAAGAGGTGCTGCGTAAGGAGCCCCGCCTTCTCTTTCCATGTTAGCTGTCTTGTAAAAGGATTTTCCTTCCTACTTACAGTGGGACCCGGAGGCGTCCCGCTATAGGAAGAAATAGTTATGTTTTAGCACCCTGGGTTTCCATTTTGGGAACCAGGGGTGCTAATGGCCTTTATCCCCCATTTCAGGGGCTGCAATGGACGATAATGGTCCGTAGCCCTCCTTATTTATGTATTCATAAAGCTCCAATGCCTGCAGAAATCAGGCTCTGTGGTTACAGTATTTGTTGAGGAAGATGAGGTGGAGGAAGACAACTTACTACTTGCTGAGAAAGGAACAACCTTTCTCAGAGCATTGCGGTCATTGGATTTGGTGTTGCGGCGCATGGAGGTGGTCCCATAGGAGTACTGTCCAGGTAGTCTGCGACTGAGTGCACTCGGGGCATTTCAGTTTGGTAGCATTAGCTTTTGGTACACTTGCAACAGTAGCAAAGAACTGGCACACCCATGATTTGATCTTGGTGCTAGAAGTAGGCACTTCCTCTGCCTTATCTTCTTGGTCCTCTTCATTGTCTTTGAAAGTACTGGGCTTTTTTTGTTGTGAAGGTCCTTCAGCTGGTGGTGGTGGTGGCTCTTGGGGAGGAGGGATGGCAATAACTGATGCCATTGTTCAGTTTTGATAAAATTCTTCCAAGTATGTACTGTGTACTAGATTGGTAATGGATAATGAGTACGAAAAGGTGTAGGTGTGCAAGAGAAATTTTGAAGTTTAAAGTTCCTAGATCAGTAGAAAATGCAGTCATGCCGCACGCCAGCGTATGGTCATGTGCCACTGTCCGGAAGGTCCGCAATGAAGTCCGATGTTCGTAGACGTTTACGGATGCAAAACTAGTTGAAATAGTTGCAGAAAGTGTGTAGAAGTGTTAAATTATTCTAGAAGGTGGGAAATGGCAGAGTTTTAAGGTGACACTTTGTAAATTGGACACAAATATTGTTATGTTTGGAAAGTATGATCTTAGTAAGTTGTAGGAAAATAGCATGCAATGGTAAAAACCCATGAAACTCACTGAAGAAAACCCAAGCACAAGAAGTACCTGAGGTTCGCGGTTGGCGACTTGCACTTTCAATTTTGGGTCCTGCCGTTCGGATTGACGTCCGCCCCAAGGGTTTTCACCAAGCTCATGGTGGTGCTGGCAGCGCATCTCAGGAAGGGGGATTCACGTCTACCCCTACCTGGATGATTGGTTGATCATGGGGAGCTCTCCCGAGCAAGTCCGGGATCATCTGTCCGTCACCTGCCACTCCCTTCACAAGCTGGGCTTCTCCCTCAATTTAAAGAAGTCCCATTTGACGCCAACACAGCGGCTCCAGTACATCGGAGCAGTGCTCGACACATCCCTGGGGCTGTGTTTTCCTCCCCAGGTGAGGGCTCTTCACATTCAGCAGATGGTGCACAAGTTTCAACTTGCCCACACTCTCCCAGCGACCGAGTTCTTGAGACTGCTCGGCCTCATGGCATCCTGCATTCTTCTGGTGCCAGAGGCCAGGTTGCGGATGAGATCTTTGCAATGGGCACTCAAGCTCCAGTGGTCTGTCCTCCGGCAGGATGTCGGACCCTGTTCAGGTGCTGCCCTCGGTCGCCCAGGACCTTCTGTGGTGGGCCGTCGAAGGCAATCTGATGAAGGGGGCCCCATTTTGGCTGCACTGGCCGGAGGTGACGATCGTGACGGACGCATCCCTCACGGGATGGGGGGCTCATGCCAACGAGTTGAGTCAGCGGTCGTTGGTCTCCGTCGGAGTCCAGTCTCCATATCAATCTGTTGGAGCTGAGGGCAGTCAGGCGAGCTCTGAAGGCTTTTCTGCTGACTGTGCGAGGAAAGAGTGTCCTGATTCTAACGGACAACACAGTGGCATGCACTACCTCAACAAAAAGGGGCTGGGGGGGGCAGGGTCACTTCCTCTGTGCAGGGAGGCGATGCAGCTCGAGTTCTGGGCCATCCAGCAGGAAGTTTCGATCTCGGCTGTTCATCTGACCGGAGACGACAACGAGACGGTGGACGCTCTGAGCAGGCAGAGCACAATCTCTGACTAGTGGGAGCTGGCTCAGGAGATTCTCTTGGAGATCTTCGCCCTTTGGGGGACCCCTCATGTGGATCTCTTCGCCTCCAGTGTCAACCGGAAGTGTGAAAGGTATGCTCGTGGGAATTTCCTTCAAAAGGAGCCTTAGGAGACACGTTTGTGGTGGAGTGGTCATTCCCACTGCTTTATGCCTTTCCTCCAGTCACCCGTCATCCCGCAAGTACTGCGGAGGTTTGGGTCCCGGATGATCCTCATTACTCCGGCGTGGGCCCGGAGGATGTGGTACCCTGACCTTCTCGAATTGTGCATCTACCCTCCACGTCGTCTTCCCTACCGAGACGATCTGCTGTCACGGGAGGGGGGTCAGGTTCTCCATCCAGAGGTCAGATCCCTCAACCTTCACGCTTGGCTTCTGAAGGGTTGAGGTATAAGGATTGGGACCTCCCTGAAGACGTGTTGCTCTCGGCCAGCCGGCCGGCAACAAAGTCTCTGTACAGTTGCCGTTGGCGTAAATTATGCGACTGGTGCAGAGTTAAGAATGTGGATCCTTTTGTATGTGACATTCCCGTGGTTCTGTCTTTTTTGCTTTCTTTGGCCCACAGGGGCTTGCAAGTGGGGACCATTAAAGGTTACCTGGCGGCGCTGTCTATATTTAAGCGCTCGTCCGAAGAATGTTCCTATTTTAAGATTCCTTTAATTTCTCAGTTTTTGAAAGGGCTCACTAATGTGTTTCCTCAGTCACCTTTTCTGGTGCCAGGTTGGGATTTGAATCTTGTTAAGTTTCTTATGGGTGCTCCATTTGAGCCTTTGCATTCTTGCCCTTTGAGACTGTTAACTCTGAAAACTGTATTTTTGGTTGCGGTTACTTCCGCTCGCAGAGTGAGTGAGTTACAAGCACTTTCAGTTAAGCCACCCTTCACTGTGCTTCATAAGGACAGGGTTGTCCTTCGAGTTTGTCCTTCCTTTCTTCCGAAGGTGGTTTTGGAATTTCATTTGAGCCAGAAGGTGATTCTTCCGGCGTTCTATCCTCCTCCACATCCTGGTAAGGAAGAGGAGAGGCTCCATAGGCTTAATCCTAGGAGAGCGTTGAGCTTTTATATTTCGCGCATGTCCCGGGTCAGAGTGGACGATCAACTTTTCATTGGTTACGCTGGAAAGCGTTTGGGACAAGCTGTGACGAAACAGACTTTCTCGTTGGGATTATTTTAGCTATCTCCGAGTGTTACCGCTTGGCGGGTAAGGACCCTCCGGCTGGCTTGCGGGCCCATTCTACCAGGGGAGTGGCTGCGTCTACTGCCCTGCAGAGGGGTGTTCCTATTCGTCACATCGGTGATGCAGCCACCTGGGTTTCGGTACATACTTTTGTACGTCACTACTCCCTCGATTCCATCTGAGGGCAGGATCTGGCCTTTGGCAAGGCAGTCATTTATTCTGCAATTTGATTGGGCATACTAAATTTGTGTTCTAAATTCTTTTCCCACCTCCTTGCTTGGTACTGCTTTGGGAGTCTGTCATAGATATGGAATACGTTGGAGGGCCCAATCCCCTCGAAGAACAATTTACTCTTACCTGGTAACGTTCTTTCGATGGGATGGTCCGACGACGTATTCCATATTGCTCCCTCCCTACCTTCCCCGCTGCAGAATTTCTTATGCGATTGCAGCTTGTGTTCCGCAAGGCCTTGTGTGTCTGACTGGCAGAAAACTGGTGTCGCGTTCTGGGGGAAAAAACTACAACTGATGCTACGGGCGTCGTGCGTCCTACTTATCACATCGGGTGACGTCGGCCGTCGGAGGAGGTCCTCGGGGACGGCGCATCGACGTCATCGACGCAGACGCTGAAAATTTTCCAAAGCAGCACAGCTGTGGTGATTACTGTCATAGATATGGCATGTCGTCGGACCATCCCATCGAAAGAACGTTACCAGATAAGAGTAACTTGTTCATTGGCTGCAGCATACACCACAGAGGTGCTATATTTGTAATTTTCCAAAGTTGTATAATAAAACGGTGAATGTTTCTGTATCAGACTTTTCCGTACTGTGAAGCATGTACTAAGTAGCTAATAATGCATCACTTACTACATATTTCTACTAATACACACAAAACATAGACTACAATGCATACACATATGGGGCTTATATATGGAGAGTAAAGTAAGCAAACAAGAGGCAGTATCATTAGCAACTGTGTATAAATCTACATGATTGTATTCACGTACAAAAATGATTGTGTTTCAGGCCTGCTTCTTCCCCTATATATGTACATCATAAGATGCGATGAAATTCTAAGGAAAGTAGTGTAAGAACATGTGAGAATAGCAATATCTATAAATGTAATACCTTTTGAAAGTGAAGTTTCTGACTGTCAGTAAATAAACCCACCTGGCCTAGATATGGCAGTAAACAAAAAAGAAGGGGCTAGACATGTGATATCAGTGATGTCATCAATGATATTTGTGATGTCATCTTTGATGTCCTGGGTGTTCGTCTTAGCAGTGCACGGTGGTGGTGCGAGTTATGGTTGCTTAGCTTACCATAACTGGCGAATTTCAGTTTATTTTACTTGTAACCATAAGGTCCTTTAACAATGTTTTTTACTGAATTTCATAGGTTTTTATTAGTACAACTTAACTATAACGTCCCTTTAACGAAGTTTTTTCCTTTAATATATATGTACATTCAAATTGGATTCCGGAAACCTCTCCAGCTTTTTAGAATATAACTAGTTGCATCTACTCCTTTCCTTCTTTGATTTTTAAATGCGTTTTGCTATGGCAGTGACACTTAGTGTTCAGTGTCCAAAGGCTCCTCTTTCACAATAGCACTATCTGCCCTGGTGGTAGGCAGGGGGCTGCTTTGTGGTGCGCATGCCCAGTGTTCTGGGGGGGGGGGGGTTCAGTCCAGCTGGAAGTCTGAGGGCCTAAGCAATCTTGCTTCCTAGCCCCTCTGGTCTCAATGGATAACCACAGGGGATGCCAATCGGATAGGTCTGGGTGGCACCATGCCAAGCTTGACAAGTTATTTCCCCAACACGTGAGCTGCAGGGATACCACCCATAGCTTCACTCTGCAATGCAGTTACCCATATGCAAGGTGTTGTCTGTCTTCCTCATGGGTCCACAGGCCAGCTTAGTGGGTACACGAAGGACTGTGCCATGTCAGATAGATGGAGCAGAGAGCTGTCTCCTACCATCTTGCTGGAAACTGTCTGGAAGGTATCAGCCTGAAATGTATCAAGAGAAACTATAGATTGGAGAACGTTCCAAGGTATCATGTTCCAGACCTGCCAGTGGCGTTGCCACTCTGAGGTACCATGGTAAACTCAGAGGAACACCTGTGGGCTCCTAATCCAAGAAAAGCTGGTACCCAAAAGCCTTCCCCTTGCACTGAAGCTTGTTCCTTTGAGAGGATCCCTGCAGTTCTAGCACTTGAGCTGTGGGTGGTCCTTTTTAGCCATCATACTACATGAACTTGCTCTGCTGTTGGGACACCCTTATTGGACTGTTTTACAGGGTCTGGTTTGACAGCCTCTGGGGCTTACCGCTTATTGTGGTCCCAGATCTTTTTTTTTGGGACACCTTTGTAGCATCTGGTTTACACTGAGCTTCCAACTGATATGCCCCAATAGCCAGATGTTCAGAGGATCAGTCACTCTAGTGTCAGCAGTATGCCAACGCAGATCTGTTGGGCAAACATTCAAGGTGGGCTCTAACATGATGAGAGTGCATCATCCTTCAAAAGTGTCCACTTTGTTCTGATGTATCCAACCATTTAAATTCCTCATCTTATAATTAACAGATTTCCCAGCCCACACTCCCTTTCCTCAGCATGCTGTGGAAACTGCTTGAAGGATGCTCTTGTGAGAATGTTTGTGAAAACTCCAACTATAGTGCCTTTGCTCCCTTTCACTCACCTCCAGAATAGCTAGAGGCCAGCAGGTGAAAAGCACATCCTTTTTCCTCACTCACTGGGTGTAGTAAAAACCAACTCAAACAAGACCTGTCAAGCTAAGATGCGCACCCCAACTATGTGCATTGACAATCTCTTCCCCCAAGATGGGAATGAGAGGGAGGGTCTGCGCAATAGCCTGTTCCCGTTACATGGGTCAGTTTGCTTGTCTTGGCTTTCCTGATCTTTATTTGCAGGGCTCTGCTTTTTTCGCTTTTTTTGTGTGCAAATCCTGGTTGAAGGCTTTTCTCCTTCTTTTGCATGCTGTACATTGACAGGTAGCAAAGTGCCTTTTGATCTGCCAGTATAAATTACCACCTCACCTTGCTTCAGGCATGGGTCTTCACTTTCAGGAGTGGGCATCTGGGTGTGAATCCTTAAAGATCAGTCGAGAATATCTTCTTTAATAAATTATTGCTCTTGTTTAAGAATACCCCAACCATGCTGATTCACCTACAATTAAGTACTCCCTGTGGCTGATTTGATTGCCCTTAGGCCATCCCTGTATTGGTTGCGGCTCTGGTCTTCCACAAGCCTGGCCGCCTACAAAGCTGCTCTGATGTACTTCCTGCAATTGGAAGGTGCGAACAACCAGGGTTGGGTTTTACATGTGAAAAAGATGTGTGGGCTAGGTGCCAGACACTTCTGGGAAAATCCCAGTGAGTGTTGCTCTTCACTCAAAGCCGCACTCAAGACAACTGCTAAATGCAATACATTCAGGAGTCTAGAGATCCAAAGGTATGCCCTAAAAAAGAATGGCACTGCATTTCTCTTACCCAATTCATTGGGGAATAGTAAACCTTTCTTGGATGTATACAACTCCCCCCCCCCCCCCCAACCCCCGAGCATTCTTTGTTGTTTCCGATTGGGCTTACTGTATACTGCCTGGTATAGATTGGTCCCCCCAAAACACAGGTGTATGCCCACTCTAAAAAGGCTGAATAAACCTAAACCCATTTTACATTGCGATGCTCACTCTTAATGGGTTTCAGACGTAGGTACTTATTACCACTTCTACTTGACATGGGACTAAGGAGTATGAAGGGAATCAATGCAACTTCCATCAATACACTGGAGTGGAAAGTGGTATTTGCTTCTGCGAGGTATGTCCATCGTGCCTGGCTTTTAAGAAGCAGGTTGACAGGTAATGAGCCATACCATTTGTAGACTACTTTCGCGGCTGCAATCTGCGCTCTCCTCTTGCAGTCTAACCAGATTTTGAAAATGCAGTTTCAAGGCTGTGAGCTTTGCTCTCTTCCCAACGTTGAAATGTAATTCTACAGATGTTTTTTTTAACTTGTTTTACTTTCCCCTGCCAAGTGCATGGTCTTACCCTTTGTGGAATTAGTTTGTGGTTTTATTGTATTTTATGCCAGTTGAAAGCGACTCTATTAACTGTGATTGTGGTGTTCTGTGCTAAAGGACTATCTGAAAAAAGCTTAAACATCAAAAAAGACCATGTCGATAACGGACTGAGAGCCAAGTGAGGTGTGGTTGGGAAAGTGTTCCCCTTGGCATCAAGAGTCTCTTGGGTGTTCTCTGAAGCTTGAGCATACCAACTTTTGGGGCCCTTCAAAAGCTTTACACAAGTTAACTTTTCGTCAAGTGTCTCGTTTTGAGTTTCCCCATCAGCATACATTTCATCTGATTTCATGCTGCTCTGCATGCATGGTTCAGTTACTGGCAAAGGCATAACATTTGTTTCTTGCTGTACCGTACTGCGACTTTGCATGCCTTATTTGCAGTGATACATGTGGTCTGCGGTCCATCACTGGATCGTTGCTGTCGCCAAATGTAAGGCTTTATCCCATAGACTGATCTTTAGAACTGGTATCCTCTTCTTCACTCCACGCAAACTCCCTCCGTTCCGCTCTGTGCTCTGTTCCTGGCGCTTCTACTGGCCATCTTTTAAAAAATGTTCCTCAGGAGTTCCCGAGGAATAATAATGAACGCCATTTGCACCCCGGATGAACCCATGGGTGCGACATTCATGCCTGCTCTGGAGGGCTGACATGGCCGGTAACGGCCCACAGTCTGAAATTAGGCTTCACCTGGGCATGTCTTTAGCTTGTGCTGGCTGGCTGCTTGGCCGTTGCCGGCCATGTCCACCCGCCTGAGCAGGCGTTCATTTATTTGAACATTGCACACAGCACCTTGAAGTGGGAATACTTTTGTATCTCCTTAACCTTTTACATTTGGGATTTCTGGTTACTTTTATATGTGCCTCAAAACAGGCTGGTGTCTGCAGTTTTTACTGTTTGTGCTTAATTTTTTATGTGCACATTCACATTTTCACATATGGCTACTAAAATAGGCTAGTTCCCTAAAATGGCCGTGCCGTGAGATTTTCGTTTGTTCATATTGTCATTTGGCCACCTTCCTGCCTTCTCAGGTCAAGAAATACCATATAAGGTTATGTACTTGCCCAGGAAAGCTGCTGCTTTCACGGGCTAGTGAGCATATGTGTGTGTGCCACAGGAAAGGGGCTGGGATTGTCTAGGCCTAAGCCACATCCTTGGTGCCAGAAAGGCTGCTGCTGGGCAGATGTGAAACAAGTAGTTCACTGTGATTAGACAACTACTGGCTGTTTGAATTGTGCATAGACTTTCCATTGGTGGGCTTGTACTTGCTTTCAGTTCTAATTTTGGATAAGACGGCTCCTGCAGCCCTTCTTCAGATATACATTGGAGGCAAGAATCTTTCAAAGAAGAGCAGCCCGTTAACCAACTAAGGGTGACTGTTGCAATGGGCCAGCATCTCCTCCAGTGATTTGCCCAGAGAAGCCCTGTCTGCCTGATCTTAGAAGACCCTCTTTGGTGCTCCAACCCTTGGCCTAGTGGAACCAACTAGTCTCAATGTCTTCAGGTTGCGTACCCCAGAGCCTTCGGAAATGTTCCAGGACTGCCCAGCTCCCTCGTGCGCTACCTTGCCAGAATTGTTGCCATACTGCGTTGAAGCCTGGCACTTTAGTGGTCGCCAGTTAGTGCAACGTCACCTTCTCCAGAAATGTCAGCTTCCCAGCATCAAGGTATTGGAGCAGCTGCTTTGTTTTTAATTTTTATAAAACCTTATTTTATTTTGAAATAAGAACATAACATAAAGAAACAAATACCCTTGCTTAGTTGGATATCACTATGCAACGGATACAAAATATGCCGTAGCTTCAAAAAAAGAAACACAATTGGACTAATGTAACACAATTAGTGAATGACAAAAAAAAGTCATTGATACATCTCATCCCTCCCTCTCCCACCTGCCCCATACCTTCTCAAATTCTGAGGGGGTAACCCTGAGCATTGTACACCCTCCTCGTCGGGGCCATACACCCGTCTGCTTCAGCCATCCAGCGATGAAGATGTGGACGATCCTCTGGGCCCCACAATGCAGCAACAATTCTTTTCATTAGCCCAATCGCTACAGACAAATATATTCTTTCATACTTGTTGAATCCGGCCTTCCCCAAATTCCAAGCAGCACCAGTTACCGATCTTTAGGCACCTCTGACCAATTACTGCAGTCAGCCTATTCCTACTTCTCCCCCACACAACTTGTATCTATTCACATTCCCATTGCTTTTAGAAGAAAGTACCCCCTACACCCCCCCCCCCCCAACACCCCCCCCGCTGCCGGTCTGCCACACTGTAAACCGTTCTCCTTATCGATTTTGTTCCACTTAACTAGTGCTGTTAGGGAATAATAAACATGGTGCAATATCTTATAGTGTATCAGCCGGAGCATGGCTGATGTCCCTATCACTTGCTGGAACATTTACGCTTCAACCCACTCCTCGAGCTCCAGTGAGCCAACATCATTTTCCCACTTTTCCTTTAGTGGAGTCAGTTCCTTAGTCCTGAACGCCATTAGTACTTGGTATAGAGTAGACATAACCTTGGTAACAATATGTTTGGGAAGGCTAGTGGCTTCAAGGGGCAAACTGTTTGGAAACTCCCCCAGGGCCAGGAACTGGGATCTCATGGCATGTATGAGTTGCAAATGCCTATATAATTGCCTGCCTGGCACGTCATGTGTGTCTTGCAGTTTCTCAGATTAATCCTCCTTCATTCACCTCATTCCCTAGGGTGATTTACCCCATAGTCCTCCCAGACCGTGATGTGTCCCATATCTTGGGTATGTGCATGTTAGTCTAGAGGGGTTGAGCCAGGGTCAGCCCACCCCCCCCCCAACCATCTGATATACTAAAGCACTTCACCCAAAACACCTATCAGGTGTGTTGTATCATTTGATGTAGGGCCGACTTCCCTTTCCTGCCGCCGTATAGCAATTCTTTCAGTGGTTCCACTCTCATCCATCCCTTCTCTGTTAATATGGGGTAGCCTAGAGCCTCCATGCAGTCAACCATTCACCACTCCCAACTGTGCAGCCCAGTAATACAGCTGGAGGTTGGGCAGACCTATCCTTAACACTCCCATACCGAGCGCTGCAGGTTTGTCAGGGTGATGCAGGGCTGTGCTCCCCCCCCCCCCCTGCAATTCCCAGAGGGCAGCATCCATCCTGGTGACAACTTTGGAAACCAAGAGTAGAGCATTTTGTAACACCGAGAAATTTGGAGAGCGTTAACATCTTGAACAAATGTATCAACGGGTAGAGATTTAACCAAAAGGTCTGAAGGACAGAGATCAACATGTATACCCTAGATGGGGACAGACCAAAGGAGTTGCCTCGTCTTCCCCCCCACCCACTGTATTGGGGAAAAGGACTGATGTCTGCACATTTATTTTGAGCCCACTGAACACTTGGTAATTATTCAATATACTCGTCACTATGTGACGCAATTCAGAGGGATTGCTCATATAAATCAAAAGGTCATCCACATACAGCAACACCCTATCCTCCCCATACCAAGGCCATTTGAATCCTAGCCAGCTTGGGTCCAGTCCGAGTTTGATTGCAAGTGATTCTATGGCCGCGTAAACAGGGGAGAAAGGAGGCAGCCCTGCCTTATCCTACACCCCAGAGGAAAGGTTCACAAGGCCGTCCAACTGACTGACTACTGCAACTGGGCAAACAGAGCAGGTGGATCCAGCTCAAGAAAGTCTCCAAACCCCATACATCCTGGAACCATCCACAGGGAATCCCACCAGACGGAATCAAAAGCCTTCTCAAGTCAGATATCACTGGCTTGACCTATGGTGAATTGTACCCTTCGGGGGCTCAAGCATGTGTATTTGGTGGGCATAAACCCACATTGGCCCGGATGAATTAAAGAGCTAATTGTTCTCAGTAAGTGATTAGACAGAACTCTCCCAGGATCTTGGCCTCCCCATTTATAAGTGAGATCAATCTGTAAGAGGCGCAATGTTCAGGTGGTTTCCCTGGCTTGGGGCGAACAACGATGCATGCCTTCCTAAGGTCCGGAGGGAGATGTCCATCCATCCTGCCTGCATTGTATAAATAGGCATTGCTGTTGCACGATAACCGGGTCCCCAAGCCTCTTCCATAACTCTATGGGGAAACTGTTTGGCCCCAGGGTCTTCCCGGACTGGAGCTGGGAGACGGCTGTAGCGATCTCCTCCTCAGTAATACCTGTTTCTAGACCAAGCCTCTGTTCTGTGAGACACAGGAGGGCCACTGAATCAATAACGCTCTGCCCCGCCATCTACAGCTAGTCCTTGTGGATTGCCATATAAGGTCTTAAAGTATGTGGTGAATGCTTCAGCTACATCTGCATTCTCTGCACAGGGTTAACAGCGAGGTCCTGACAGAGTTATGTGCCTCTGTCATGCCTGCGCCATGGGCGCATACATTGGCGATCATTATGGACCTTATTTCTCATATTTGAGACTTTGGTACTTTTCTATTTCTTCAATAAACTTCAATAACCACAATGCACTTGGCTATAACCATCTATTCCTGGCTATTCCTATTGGTCATCATCGAAACTACAATCCCCAGAAGCTCTAGGCATTTGCTCTGCTTCCACCAGCTCGGGAACAGAGAGGGAGGTGGCCGATTATCTGCAGGTGTGCTCAGCCAGGTGCGACCAATTAGCCTGCCTCTGTGCTGGGCTGGGCAGTATAAAAGCTGCTGCCTGCAGGGGCTCAGTCTCTTTCATTAAGAGTCCTTCCAGCTCCTTTTTTCTTCGAGCTTCGTATCTTTGTATGCGGTTCCTCTGCATAGCAGCCAATCACACTCCGCTGCTACCTTCCGTCCTTGCCTTCCAGGATCCAGCCTTGCAGCCGATCACGCTCCGCTGATACCTTTCCGTCCTTGCTTTCCAGGCTCCAGCCAAGCAGCCGATCACGCTCTGCTGCTACCTTCCGCCATTGCCTTCCAGGATCCAGCCTTGCAGCCGATCACGCTCCGCTGCTACCTTCGGTCCTTGCCTTCCAGGCTCCCTTCCGCCATTGCCTTCCAGGCTCCTGCCTTGCAGCTGATCACGCTCCGCTGCTACCTTCCTCCCTTGCCTTCCAGGCTCCTGCCTTGCAGCCGATCACGCTCCGCTGCTACCTTCCGCCATTGCCTCCCAGGCTCCTGCCTTACAGCAGATCACGCTCCACTGCCTTCAACCCACAGTCTTCGTCCGCTGGGCTTCCAGTCTAGTAGCATTCCACAGTCCTCCTGCAGCCTTCTACAGTCAGCGGCCCTACTCCTCTGGGCTCACTCCTTGCTGCCCGCCCCATTAAGGGCTCCTTGCTGTGCAGCTTGCTTCACTCCGCTGCCTTAAGCCCTTTCCCTCGGGGCTTCCTACCTTACAGCCCTGCTCCTTTTGGGCTTGCCCTTTGATTCCCTGCTTTTCTGAGCTTTCTACCTTGTACCCTACCGCCGTCTGCTATCCACATCAGTTTACCATCATTATTTACTTTCAGTTATTACAGATCCTGTTTCCTGACTGCTGCTCCCTTGCTTTCTTCCTTGTTTTCAACACTCAATTCTTTCTCTCTATCCAATCATGTTATACGGCTTTCCCTTCATTTCCTTCTGCTAGTTTGCTATTCGATTTCCTTTTCCCTGTACTTATCTATTAGTGTCTTCTCTTGTACTGTTTGTAATCCCTTTGTACAGAGCTTGTCTGTTGGTTTCCGTCAGGCAACCTCTGCCCCTTCCTTTTTCTAGTTTCTACGTTATAGACACCCATAGCTGCTGTTCCAAGCCATGAGCAAACAGCGTGGGCCTCTGTTATAGCAAACTGTGCAGAAGGTTAGAGTTTTCCTAAGGTTCGTGGAATACTCTTTTTCTATATCTGCATACACCCCAAGAGGGAATCCATTCTGTACCTTTTTCCTTACTACACTTGCCTGCTCTTCGTTCTCCTTTCAGCTGTGTGTGTGTACTTATCTGTCCACTTTACTTTGGCACAACCACCCAAACCCTTCCTGGGTGTCCTGTGCCACTCTTAATAGAGTGCCATCCTTAACAGCCTCATCCCTCCTTTCGAACCACGCTAAGATCTTGATGACGTGTCTAGAAGGCCCATCGCTACCGAGAAGTAATGTAACTAAGTAGGCAAAACTGGATTTCTACTGCCAATGTGAGTTTGGTCCCGACCCAGCTCCATAACATCATTGAAATCCCCCCAAAACACACACATCTGCTTGGCTGTGCACAATCGGCACCTGGAGATCATTCGATAGCTCAAGTGTAAGCGGGGGGTGCATAAACAGCTTCAATCCCCCATGTGGCCCCCCCACAACCCCCTCACATAAACAAATCACCCACGAGGATCAGGGCATACCTCTGTGACTTTAAAGGGAATCCTCTTGTGTTTAAGTATCAAAGTGCACCTTGCTCCTCTGGAGAATCCAACGTGAAAGGCTGTTTTGTGATTAGTTCTGCTAAAGAATTTACATTCTGTCCCTGCTAGGTGAGATTCTGTAAGAAGGGTGAAGACTAGTGCATACCGGTTAGGAAACTGCAACACCAGCCTGTGTTTTATACTGGATCACAGCCCATTCACATTCCAGGTTAATAGAGAGATCACCACTTCACTCGCCATCATCCCCGAGAACTAGTATCAGACGTCTTGTATTAAGTAAGCATAATAACACCCCCCCCCCCCTTCCAAGCATCTGGGGAGAAGCAAGACTTTAGTCCTGCACATCTTTCAAATGGATATCCAAAGCAATATAGGTAATTCCAGTCCCATTCATCTTTAGGAGTATGGAATAGATGGGCTGTGTACCCCCCCCCCCTGCGATACACATTGATCAGCGTGTGGAATAAAATGGCATACTTAATGCACTGAGCTATCAATTTCTTCTTTACTGAGAAGATTGGCGGGCTCTCTTCACATCCCTAGTGTGATCCGGGAAAAATCCAATCCAGCACACACAAGTAATGTGGCCCGTGGCCCTTGCCATTTGCAGCAGATGGCCCTGTATCTGTTTAAAAGTCTCGCAATTATTGTACATGCGGGCGCTCCGGGAACAGGTCAGCCTGCCGGAATTCAATGGGCCCTTTCAATGGAAAAGACATTTGGCAGTTTCTTTGGTGCCAACAGGTCTGCCAGCCATTGTTCCAAGAAAAGCTCTGTGGAGGGCCCTTCCTCCTTCTCTGGGAGCCCAGGAATCCAGAGGTTATTTCGTTGCGACCTTCCTTCGCTGTCTTCTGCTCTGCAAGACATTAAGTTTGAGACACTTGATGCTAGCTGCTTCTCCATTTGTTTGAGAAAGTCCTCTGAGTTTGAAATGCTCTGTTCTGCTTCTCCCAATCTTGTAGTCAGTTTGTGGAAATCCTGATGCAAAAAGGACACTTCAGATGTAAAGCCTGCCGATTTTCTCCACATAGGCTCCGGATTCCCCAATGGTGTTCATATCTGTGAGTGAGATTTGAGGATCTCCCCCTTCTGCATCCCCCACCCCCAAATCCTCATTGCAGGATTGTGTTTTAGCGGGTGGGAGAACATTCACTGTATATTGGTCTATCTTATCCTGGCGGTCCGCCCTATCGCAGTTTTCTTTTGCCATGGCGCAAAATGTACTGATCACCGGATAGTGGCCACTATTTGCATCAGCCTCTTTTGCAGGTTAGTCCCTGATACAGTGTAATTGGTTATACCTGCAGGGAAAGCTCCAGTACGGTCTTTCCTGCACCTTCTAACTGGGGCTCTAAGGTAACACCATGGAGGCTCCCCCAAACAGTGAATCGCACCTCTTGACCTTGTTGCTCTCCTCCCACCAAGAGGTCTATGCTGATTGCTGGCAAAAGGTGCAGAAAAATCCCCCTTCAGATCAATGGGAAGCTATGAGAGGGGTAAACCGGTGAGTGGGGGCACATTGGGCTCCTTCCACCACAGGGCAAGGATGAACACTTTAAAGGCAGTTGCCACCATCCCCCAAGGCCCCAGGCGTCTGAGAGCCCCCTTTCAGGCTGGCCTGCAACATTTGTCTTCTGGTCCACGTCTTGGGTGCTGTACCTTTTCTAACCACTCCTGGCAGGTGAATTACAGCGACGGTGGGGCACGTTAGTGTATCTGCTGACTTCAAGTATTAGGAGCTTGGGCCAGCCACTACCTCCAGCGTTTTGCTCCCGATCTGGCCAACGAGTGCGACCGTGCACAGCGGGTGAGCTGCTCCTCCGTTCACTGCCTTAGTCTTCCACAGACTAGGCTCCTGCGTTCTCTCCCCCTTCACCCTGTTCGCAGCCAGCCCTCTTTGTCCTGGTTAGGACATCGCCAGCTTGGCAGTTTCTCCTCCGGTTCACCCTCTCAGTGAATGGTTCACCTTGCCTCTGCACAACCCCCTGGCAAGTTAGTCGATGCAGGTACCAGCGCCGGCGGTCTCAGCAAGATGGCGCCTGCCACCCTGGGCTATCATGAAATTGAGTTGGTGCAGGGCTTCCTGGCACCGACTTCATTTACAAGAAGAGCAGGGAGTAGCGAATAGATTCTGCCACCAATTCTTGCCCAGATAGTTTCAGGATTCCTGGTTATGTCAGGATTTCAGCTGCAGGATGCCGGCAGCCCCAACAGAGCATGAGGCTCGCATCTCAATTCACTGACTGCTTAACAGCACCCCGCTGGAGCTGCTTCTTTGACATGATTAAAAGGACACCTATCATCAACTGCAAACGGTCATGGTGGCTGGAACACACCTTCCTCCATCCTGTGAAGTGCCCTGACGCTGTGTGCATGTCTTCGAATGGGCTTGCATCTTGCACCAGGCAGGAAGAGCACTTGAACCTGCAACCCCTGGGCACCTCTCACCCGAACAAAGGACGGAAGACTCCTCTCCCAGCGACCCCCCCCCCCCCTTTCCACCCAGACAATCCATCATGACCCCTAGGAAAATGAGAATCTGGGTAAGCATAGCTGTGCCTATTCCCCCGCTCCCCCACTCCCTTTTTCCATAGGATAACATTGGGTGCAAAGCCCTTTGTTTCATATAATCCCTCTTACTTACCTTTGGTCCTCAAACCTGGGTCAAGTACCCTGCTCCTGGGTAAGCATTTGGTCCTGTATTGGAACCTGTGACTTTTGGGCAATGGGCCCCATACATTGTAGTGCTAGACTTCTTAAGACAAAGGAATTGTACTTGTGACTGGTTCTATTAATTTTACCTACATCAGAGTACTGTTTCACTCAGTAGTTTTTCTTAAGTGAACCTACCAGTGAATGTATATATTTCTGTTTATATGGTTTTCTGTGATATTACTATCTGCTAGTTTTTTTAAATTTTATTTAGGCCTTAATGAACGCACAAATAAAAAAAAGAAACTATTTTTATAACTGACTGCCTAAGTTGAATTATTGTGTGTTACTCTGTGCAGACTCATTGGGGCCCTAAATGACCCGCCCTCTCCTGAGACTAAGACTGGACTGCTCTCCAAACTACTTTGATTGGGGTTTGGCTAAACTCTGTCTCCCTGTTGACCAGAGGGTGGTCTCCTAAAACCTGCTCACCAGGGTTGACTTTTGAATTTCATCTGATCAGCAGCATCCTGGCTGTTGTCCCACAAGGCAGTTTGGAGACATTCAGCCTAGTCACCAATACACATCAGATCAAGCCATGGCTCACACAGTTGACACTGGTGTTAGATTGAATGGATGAGTCTTGATAATTGTATGCTCTTATGAGCCATGCATGGTGGCTAATATTTAAATATTAACCTTCCACCAGACCGTTTAAGGCAGACAATATATTTCAAATGAGAGGTATAGATACTTAAAATGCTGCCTCTGGTTGTCTGGACTTTGCTCATTCCCTACAGATGCTGGGACATGGAGACCTTTGCGGGTGGGAAAAAAGGTGGGCAAAATGGTATGCCCGGTACGGGGTGAGGCCAGGCTGACTATCCTGAACTTGTGCGTTAGTGGGATCTCGTCCTCCCAGGAAACTGAGGTCTGCCGCCAGCACACATCGAGGAACTCCTGGAGAATCTGCATGCAGAGCCTGCAGTGCTGGAGAAGTGGAATGCATGAGGACATCATTGCAACAAGGAATTTAGGAGACAGAGGCCATTGGCACCTTGTAGAGCAGCTGGACCTTAGTCAGAAAGGTTTAGGCCCT
Source organism: Ambystoma mexicanum (assembly GCF_040938575.1). Taxonomy (NCBI): domain Eukaryota; kingdom Metazoa; phylum Chordata; class Amphibia; order Caudata; family Ambystomatidae; genus Ambystoma; species Ambystoma mexicanum. The sequence continues at coordinate 1,438,085,828 of NC_090935.1, forward strand.
TTATTCGAGGCAGTTGCCATACAAGAATGAGTGTCCAGTTGAGTGTCCACATAGAGAGCCGTCAGGATTTTGGAAAGTTCAGAGAATCCCAGTGATTGTAGGCATTGGATAGTCTGTGCAGCATGCTGGGCTGCCAAGGAAAATAATTTTCCTGGACTAGTCAGCTGCCTAGGTATGGATAGACGTGAGCACCTGAGCCAAGGTGTGCCACAACTGGGGCCAGGCATTTGGTGAATATCTTCAGCAGGCCAAATGGTACCGCCTTGAACTGGTAATGGCAGCCTACCACTGACGCGCAGATAGTGGCAGTGTTTTTGGTGAATGGGGATATGGAAATATGCATCTCCTTGGCCCAGGGATACCAGAAAATCCCCTTCTTTCAGAATTGTTACTCTGCAACATGTTTTGTCCCTTCTGAAAGTTTGAGCCTTGAGGAATTTGTTGAGGACCCGAAGGTCTAGGATGGGCCTCCAACCTCCTATGTTTTTTTTTTATTTTTTTATCTTTTACTACAAAATACCTGGAGTGTACGCCTTGACCCCACTGATTGGACAGGCAATGGGCAATGGCTCCTTTTGACAGAACTTTTTTTTGCCTGGAACAGGAAGGGGAGACAGAAGAGGGCCTAAAAACACTTAATGATATCAAGATCCTGGCAGCGGATGAGATTGACGAACCATGAACTGAGCGGATCCACAGGGCGGGAGGCTCGCCAGCAGGCCTGAGATCGGTCCTTGCCCACTTCCACAGATATCAAGACAAGGCCAAGATCCTTGAGATGGCAAGACGCGGGGGTGAGATCACCCTTAATGGTGCCCAAATAACCATATATCAAGACTTATCTGCTATGACATTAGCTCTAAGAAGGATGTGTGGCCCCCTGACTAAATAATTGAAGGAACGAGACACCTGATACAGATGGGGATTCATTCTCTCTCTCTCTCTCCCTCTCTCCTTTATCTCTGCTTCCTAAAGTTATCTTGCCTAATCCGTATGGCGAGCACCCGGTCATCATCTGCATTATTCCCTACTCCTGAGCGCTACATGGACTGCTGTCAATGCCTTCTACCCCACTAGCCTATGCCCGCCCAATGCTATGCACTTTCTCTGGCTGTATTGTCTTCTTACCAGCAACCGCCAGCCCATGCCTAGGCCTACCCTATCAGTCCACTCTACACTGCTCTACTTATAGCACATATCGCTTATACATCTCAGCCATCTTACCATAGCCCATACATAGATGGTGCTCCATGCATTTTTGCCTCATGTTATATTTGAAATTTAGTTGGTGTTCCATGCATTTCTAATATCTTGCATTTAGAAGGTGCTCCATGCTTTTTAGCCCTCTTGCCTCATTTGAACTTAGATGGTCTTAGTCACTGTGCAGACTCTTGATTCTAGCCACTCTGCCACCAAGATAGATCCAGACCTAATCCATGGCCACACAACCATGCTGGAAACTATGACCACTCAACCCTCACACCTTGTAACAAGCCTCATCCTCACCATGGCTCTCGCCTCCATTGCCTTATGCACCCCAGAGGATAGAAATATGAGACTGAGGGCAAGACTATCCCACCTCCACGAACCCTCATCCCATAGAACCTTCAGAGGCTACATCGACTCATCCAATAAACGCACACAATACCCCAACACCACCCACCACCTACCTCCCACCATCCGAACAACCAACCAGACAACCCTACAAAGAAGAACCCCAACTAAAAATGTCAAACTCAATACTACCTCACCTACCAGCACTTTATCTCTAATGGGGTCCCTCATTAATGCTAGGTCTATGGTAGCTCATGCCACAGAGATCTCAGACACCTTAATTAACGAGAACCTGGACATTCTGGTTATGACAGAAACCTGGCTCCACGAGGCTGCAGGCCCTGCGATCATGCTAGCAGTACCAGAGAACTACCAAATACTAGGAGCTGACAGACCCACCTCAAGAGGAGATGGCCTTGCCATTATCCGCAAATCCAATTTACCAATTAGGCTAACTACCTCCTTGCCATATCAGTCCTGTGAACTCCTGACGGCCAAACTCCAACTATCATGCAACTGAACCCTTACCATCCACGCAATCTACAGACCACCTGGACCACTAGGATCCTTCGAGGATGACCTAACCGGCATCCTGTCCAACAACACTAAAGACCACGCACAAACCCTCCTATTGGGAGACTTTAACCTCAGCTTCAATGACTGCATCGATAAACACGCCATTGCCATAACCTCTCTATTAAAAGACCTTGGCCTGACACAAAAAGTCGATGCCCCCACACACTCCAAAGGAAGGACTTTGGATTGCTGATCTGAATTGCAACATCAGCATCACCACCATAACACCGCAATCTTGGACAGATCACCACCTAATCACATTCTCTACCACACTTGACCTTACCCATCCCAAACCTATACTCATGGCCCGCCACTCCCCACTAGGTGCAAAAAAGATATCACAGCAGAACTTCTGATACCTCACCTTCTCCCCACCCTTAACAACCTAGACAACAACTCTGACCCCACCTTACTCGTGGAAGTCTACACTAGTACGGTATCCAAAGCACTGGATACCACTGCCCCGCTCAAAACCCGAAAAAGCAGACAACTCTCATCTGAACAACTGGTTCACACCTCAACTGAAAGAATTGCGAACTCAAAAAGAAAGTTGCAATCAATCTGGCGCCACTCACCCACCGAGGCGGACAAAACTAAGCTTACCAATCACTCCAAACTGTATTAAAAGGAAATCATTAGCACCAAAAAGAACACCTATAATGACAAAATAGCTAAAGCCACATCCGACACCAAGGAACTATTCTCTATCCTCTCTGAAATGGAATCACCCATACCTCAGACCGACAATACTCCCAAAGACAAATAATGGTGTACCAATATACAAAACGCCCTCGCAGGTAAAATCAGCTCCCTCCAAAATAAAATTGCCAATAAAAAAGCCTCTCTACCCTCACCACCCGACCCACCCCTGGTGACCGGGGCTTAACAGTTGCCTCTCAACCCATCTAAAAGTACCCCCAAGCCTTTCACCTTCACACAAATAACTATACCAGAGATTGAAAAATATCATACTCTCGCTAAAACCCTCCAACTGTAAAGGAGACAACGGTCCACCCCAAATTATCAAGGATGCAGCCAGAGATCTTGCACCCTTTATCGCCAAACTCATCAATGCCTCCTTCAGGTCAAACCTAGTACCCAACAACCTCAAACAATCCTGGGTACTCCCCATGCTAAAAAAACAAACACTTGACCCTGCCATACCGACCAACTACAGACCTATCACCACCGTCCCCTTCCTATTAAAAATCATAGACAGAGTAGCCTACTTGCAAATACAGGACTACCTGGAAACCAACCATCTATTAGGCTCACGCCAATCGGGCTTTCCCCCCCTTCATGGCACGAAACCGCCCTGATGGACCTCGAGACCAAAATTGATGGGCCGAAGGACAATGGAAAATCAGCTATGCTACTCCTTCTTGACCTATCGGCGGCCTTTGACTTGGTAGATCATGCTGTCTTATGCAATCACCTCAGCTCAGCCGCCCATTTTTCAAGTGACGCCATAGCCTGGGTGCAATCCTTCCTTGCCAACCGTACAATGAGTCTTCTCCTCCCTAGCAGTCGCCGACCCCACACAAGTCTCCTGTGGCGTCCCCCAAGGATCCTGTGCATCTCCCACGATGTACAACATCTTTACCAAGCCCTTATTCGACAAGTTGGACAGACTGGGTGTCATCTACACAAATTATGCTGATGACACTCAGATCCTCATCCCCCTTTCGGGCAACTATGCCGAAGATTCGGCCTTGGTAAACAAGATATATCTCCTCATTCAGGCATGGATGGCATCCCATGGCCTCTGCCTGAATGACGACAAAAGGGAGCTGCTAATCCTTGGCACAGAGACAGCAATTAAAAAACTTGACCCCAACTATACCTCATTTAACATCGACAACAATGTCATTAAAGTGATGCCTGCAGTCAAAACCCTAGGGGTGTATCTTGACTCAGCACTCACTTTCAAGAAGCAAATCAATACCCTAGCATCCTCCACAGCGTATACTTGTAAATTAATCCGAGTGTGCAGACCTTTCCTATCCGAGACCAGCTGCATCACACTGGCTAATGCACTAATCATTTCCAGACTGGACTATTGCAACGCTCTGTATGCAGGATCAAACAAATACATCCTCGATAAACAACACACGCTCCAAAATAACGCTTTAAGAGCAGCCTTAAACATCCCATCCAGAAATCATATATCCGCCACCAGAAGAAACATCCACTGACCAAAAATTAAGGACAGGATTACCCTAAAAACCCTCTTGCTCACATCCAAATGCCTCAACAATATAGCTCCTCCTTACCTGACAAAGAATCGCCAAGAGATCGTCTAACCGTCCCACTAGAAGGGCCAGCGCAGACACCTTAATGGTGCCCAGATACAAAAAAAGTACTGCCGGCGGCTCCAGCTTTCCGGTCATAACAGCCCAAACCTGGAACAGACTCCCCGCCAATCTCAGAACTGACCAACCCTACCCAAGCTTCAGACGCCTGGCCCTCACCTGGCTATGTACTAATGACACATAACCTTACTGAACAACCTGCCCTCCTGACTATGCCATCTATGCTCACCCGCTTGCCTTATGCTCTTCTCATCTTGACCTTATGTTTTCACTGTACCTACATTTGTAAATATATGTCTCAACTGTTTTTTATTTATTTATCACCCTGCAACCAAGTTCTCAAGTATTCTTGTATTATCTGCGTCCTTCTACCCTCAGGTTTGGTTTTGCGCTATATCAAATAAACAAACAAACAATCAGAGAGAGAAATAAAGGCATGCATATCCAAACTTGTTGAAGCCCGTGAACGAAGGAATGATGGAGATGCATCGAGGAGCGAAGGGAGAGATTGGAAACTCCAAGGCCCTAAGAGTCAGAGTCAAAGGATCTAGAAAGTTTCTAAGAGGTAATACCTCCCCGGAGGGGGGGCAAGTGAACCGGACCAGCAACAATTAACTTGACATTATGAGAGCGTCTAAGATAGGGGCTGCTTTCGTCCGGCGCAAAATCCGTGATTAATGGTTGCAAGTTGAGGTTGAGGGGGGGGTGAGGTCGGGGCTCAGAATCATGTGGTAGTTACTTGTAGCAAGAGGACCGCGTGGCGAAGGTCCCTACTGGTGGTTCGTTGCTGGTTCAGTGAAGTCAACTGGACCTGCTCGGATGCCGCCATATGAGGGGAGGGAGGGGAGGGGAGGGGAGGAGGAGGGGAGGAGGAGGGGGAGGGAGGGGGTCACAAGACGTGGGAGAGGGAATGACTGTTACGGATTCTTCACTTACTGCTGAGAAGGAGAGAATACTAATACCGGTTGAGGGCATGAAACACAAGGAATGGCTTCTTATTACCACGAATATTGCAATGTCACATGTAGATTGCCACCCTTGAAGTTAACATACGGGGCCCCTTGAAAGTGGGGACGCTCAATGTTAAGGGACTTAATTCACCAACTAAGACGTCATTAATATTAAGGGAGTTTAGGAGGGCCAATATTGACATTCTACTCCTACAAGAAACCAAATATATGAAAGGGGAGGAGAGGCCTATCCTGGGGTAATGTTTTGGCATGGAGTGCTGGGGCTCTGGAGCATTGCGCAAAGGAGGAGTGGGCATCCTTATTAGAAAGGGAATTGAATATCTTGTCTCCAAAACCTGGTCAGATGCAGAAGGGCGAGCCTTGCTAGTGGAAGTATTCCTCTCTAGGAACCATCGCCAGAATAATGTTGGAGGCTACTGGCCATATTGTACTGGGTGGGGACTTCAACTTATGGGCAGATCACAACTTAGATCGGAGAGCAGGCCATCCAACCGTTGATAATGGGATAAGAGGGGAACGTAATGACTATGTAAGCATGATGCAAGTATATGTGCTGGTTGATGGTGGCGGGAAATGCATCCTGATGAAAGAGGGTATACATTCTATTCTCCCCCACACAATAATTTCACCCGAATAGACTACATTTACCTCTCACAGGAGCTGTACGATATCATTCGGGGATCACCCCAATAACATGGTCCGATCATGACATGGTCACAGTTAATATACAGTGGGAACACTTACCAATCAGGGGTGGGAAATGGAGGTGTAATGAGACCCTGTGGAGAGACCCAATCTTCAAAGAGGAATTTGAAACAGAGATCAGAGAATACTTCAAAACCAACGACACTGGGGAGGTCTTCAAACAGGGAGTGTGGGAGGCGGCCAAAGCAACCTGGGGGGAATCCACATGCGAGAGGGGACCTGGAAGAAAAGAGAAAGAACCCTCATTGAAAATAAGCTTTGAGGTGAAATATGTCAGTTAGAGAAGCCAGGGAGGGGGACATCACAGACCCCGATAAGATCCAAGAAGCCAAAAAAAAACGGGAAGATCTCAGTCACCTGGAACACGGCCAGATAGCACATAGGCTGCATTTATTGAAACAGAAATTTTATGAAAAAGGAGATAAGGCTGACGCACTGTTAGCAGCTAGACTCAGGATGCAACAGGCAGAACGTAGGGTAAAAGAGATCCTGGCAAGGACGAGGAGAGGCTCCATAGGTTAGACCCTAGGAGATCTTTATGTTTCTACATTTCACGCATGTCCCGGGTCAGAGTGGATGATCAGCTCTTTATTGGTTACGCTGGAAGGCGTTTGGGACAAGCTGTCACTAAGCAAACTTTGTCTAGATGGATTATCTTGGCAATTTCTGAATGTTACCGCTTGGTAAAGCGGTCCAGTGAAGTTTGCAAATATACGCTCCACTTCATCCATGCAAACAGTGATGTAACCTGTTCTATATTTTTCTTTGTATTTTGTAACATTTGAGTTAATAAAAGGCCAGATAAACGCCAGTTTTATAACCTGAGACAGAGTGTGAATGAGTTCTTACTTTCCACAAAGCACACTGCCTTCCTTGTTTGTATTGGGGGAAAAAGGATGCACTTATATTGGAAATGCAGAACTATAACCCATCTCATTGTCAAAAACGTTAACCATTTTCCTGTTCCCTTTTCTTATCCCCACACCTCTTAGCCCCTCTTGTCATCCCTAGCACAGGCACAATATGCCTACTTCCCACACAAGTCATGCACTCTGGTACCATACAGTCGTGATATAGCACAGTACAAAAGCTTCGTAACAGACTTAGTGCATTTTTTATAACATTTCAGTGGTTACTGGTGCTGTAATAAAGAAAAATAAATACATGTATTTTTAAACCTTTTAAACCCACCATATCTGTGCTGGTGTTTTCTCAAAATGCTTTGATGCTCCAACCACATGAATCCAGACTATATGCCCAATAAGAGTGAAACATACATCCTTGGGAGCAGTCTGTTTTTGGGTTGAAAAACACTGTGTATAAACGTCCCACTATCCTATAGACAAAGATTTTCCTGGAGGAAAAGGCTTGACATTGGAGCTAATTTGCATATCTACAATGCTTTGCACTTCTGGCTCTAAACCAGAGGTGAACTTCAAGTAAGTTAATCATCAGCACTGTGCGAGACTTGGCATTGCCAATGCTTGTTTTATTTATGTATATAGCCAACAGTTTGAGCCTATGTGTAGACATGGGAAAACCACTTGCCAGGCACTGCCCTAGTGGTATTAAATGGGCATTGATGGTAGTAGGTGCAAGTACGTGGGCATCTAATTGCAGTGCTGGGCAAATGCCTAATACTTAAGCATTGGCAAACCTAGAGTTTTGGCTTGTGTATGTTTTTAACAGGACCTCCGTGAAGGACATGCATAGTGCTTATAAATTGAGTAGCTGAAGGCAGACCTGCTTTAGATGCATTTATTGTACCAGTAGCATGTTTACTGCTCCAATTAAGCCATTAACTCTCAGAAGACTGCTTTGAAAAACACCGGCAGGCATAGAGTACCAAAATGTGATGGTAAGGCTTGCTTAAACCGAGCTGAAAGAGTTCCCATGAGGAAGTGTTTTGGGTGGCGAGGGACTGGAAATGGTTGGGAATGGCCGTACGGATTTGCATGGCTATGGGTGAGCAAATAACCAAACACCACCAACACGCTTGGTGCCCCTCATAAGGCATTTCTCTCTCTCTCTACTCTAATGCAATAGCTTTGGCTTATAGATGGTTCTGCCACCTGATAGCCCAAACAAAAAATAGTTACCAAGTAATAGTTTTCTGTGACTTGTATCTGCTTAGTCACATGCTTTGCATAGGTCACCATCTAGTGTTTGGTGCAGAGTATTATATATGGTTTATCTTTTCAAATTAAAAAAAGGGAATGTTGACAGGGGGCATGCCTGTCACACTATCCCTGGCCTACGTGTACAGGTACCGATGATCTATCACGTTTCAATGTCCTCAGAATGTTTAAAAGTAAAAAAACAATAAATTAATAACAAATAGGATATTGTGCTCTCAACCCACTTATCTATACGACATATTATATAGTAATACATCCTCAACTCTAGCAGAATGCATTTTAGCACAACCCTATTAACATACGCCCCACTGCTGTTATTACAGCTTATACTGGCAACTATGGACCAATTTAAACATGCACCCAGCCCTACTCTCCACAGAAACCCTAGGCTTCGCGTTAGACTCTACACCCTCTACGAACCACAGTTACCTAGCAACCCCTGTTTGAATCGCCGTCCCATACCCAAAAACCAGACTAGGATCTCAACGCAACCTAAACCACAATTACCTGCCAGCACCTTAATGAAAGAACCCATCCGGGTTACTTCTAACACCAACTGTCTACCTAAAACAATCTCCATAACAGGAGCACTGATCAATGCTAGATCAGTCGTGGCCCACGCCACTGAAATAGCTGACCACCTTACCTTAGATAACCTTGACCACCTAGCAGTCACAGATCCTGGCTACATGACGCAGCAGGTCCAGCCATCTCCCTAGCAATGCCCAAAGAGTACCAACTACTAAGACTAGACCGCCCTAATGCCAGAGGTAGTGGCTTAGCCATCATTGCCAAATCCAACCTAAATGTAAGGTTAACAACACTGCCCACCTTAAAATCCTGTGAACTCCTGGCCGCTAAATTACCAATATCCCCATGCCAAACCCTAACTATTTATCTCATTTACAGGCCACCAGGGCCCTTAAGCCCTTTCGAAGAGGAATTATCCAGCCTTTTAGCAGGCAACACAAAAATGTCATCCCAGACAATGATCCTTGGCGACCTTAACCTAGGTCTTTACGACCCAAATGACAAACAAGCGCAAACAATCAATACCATGCTTGAAGGGCATGGCCTCACCCAAAAAAGTCCTCACCCCCACCCACGACAAAGGGAGAATACTAGACTGGGTAGCCACCTCCAACTGCCCTACTACTATGACTAAAATTACACCCTAACCTTGGACTGACCACTTCCTCATCAATTTCTACTTAACACTTAACAAGATGTCCAGAATTGGAAAAACAATGGCACCATCTGTTCCCACTAGATCCAGAAAAAACATCACACCAGACAATATCCTACCCCTGCTCCTCCCAACCATCAATGCCTTGCCATTTGATTTTGACCCAGACACCATGGTTACAATATACGACGACACCATGGCCATAGCCATGGACACCATCGCCCCACTGAAAAACTGTACAAGTAAACGACAATCCCACCTTAATACTTGGTTCACCCCCCCATCTAAAAGAACTGAGACTGGCAAAAAGGAAGCTTGAATCTGTATGGCCAACACTCCCCTACAGCTGAAAATAAACTTAAACTGAAATTGTGTGCTACACATTATAAGAAAGCAAACATCCAAGCTAAAAAAAGAAGTCTATAATGACTGAATTTCCAAAGCATGCTCCAATACAAAGGAACTATTCGCAATCTTGCGAGAACTCGAGTCCCCTATATCACCACCTGATAACGTACCCAAAGACAAGCAATGGTGTACAAATATCCAAAATGCCCTCGCTAATAAAGTAAAAACACTACAAACAAAAATTGCTATAAAAAAAAGCCTCGCTCCCTCTTAGTGAAATTCCCAGCACGACCACGCTCAAACCTAGCCTAAAATCCTTCAAATTCTCTAAAGTTTCCACACATGAAACTGAAAAAATCATTGCCTCACTAAAACCATCCAATTGCAAAGGTGATTACTGCCCAGCCCAGATAATCAAGGATGCCGCTAGAGACCTTGCCCCCTTTGTCACTAAACTCATCAATGCCTCCTTATCTAGCACCGTCCCAAGTAGCGTAAGAGTCCTGGGTTCTCCCCCTGCTTAAAAAACAAACCTTAGTCCCTTCCATCCCCACCAACTATAGGCCCATCACTACTGTCCCTTTCCTCCTGAAGATAATTAACAGAGTGGCCTATCTCCAAATCCAAAAATACCTAGAGACCAACCAAATCCTCGGCACTCGTCAATCGGGCTTCAGACCGCAACACGGCACTGAGACCGCCCTTATAGATCTCAAAGCCCAAATTGACGAGCTCAACGATAAAGGAAACACAGCTATGCTACTCCTCCTTGATCTGTCGGCAGCTTTTGACCTAGTGGACCACGCAGTAGTCTGCAAACACCTAGCGACAGCCACCCACTTCTCAAGTGAAGCCATAGCCTGGATCCAGTCCTTTCTCGACAACGGAAGCATGCAAGTCTTCTCCACCTTAGACTCTGCAGACCCTATCCAGACAATATGTGGAGTCCCACAGGGCTCTTGTGTCTCGCCAACGATGTATAATATCTTTACTAAACCTCTATTCGACAAATTGGACAGACTGGGTGTCACCTACACAAATTATGCAGACGACACCCAGATCCTCATCCCCCTTTCGGGCAATTTCACTACGGATACAGCTTTAGTAAACAAAATGTACACCCTCATTCAGGCATGGATGGCAACCTATGGCCTCTGCCTGAATGATGAAAAAACAGAGATCCTCATTCTAGGCTCACCCAACAACCTAAAAAAAAACTTGATTCCAACTACAGCTCCTTCAATATCGATGGCAATATAATCCCCGTCGCCATAGAGGTGAAAACCCTTGGTTTATATTTGGACTCCACTTTGTCCCTAAGGAAACAAGTGAACTCCCTGGCCTCATCCACAGCCTATACCGGTAAACTTATTAAAGCATGCAGACCCTTCCTCTCACCAGCTAGCTGCATTATCCTAGCCAATGCACTAATCCTCTCAAAACTGGATTACTGCAATGCACTTTATGCAGGCACAAAAAAATACATCATCCATAAACTTCAAACCCTACAAAACAACGTGCTCAGAACAGCCCTGAACCTCCCAGCTAGAGCGCACATCTCGAATGTGCGGAGAAAATACAACTGGCTAAAAATTAGCGATAGGATCACCTTCAAAATTGTCACACTAACATTGAAATGTCTGAACAATGCAGCCCCCCATACCTTAGGGATAGAATAATGAGAAAAACTACTGCACGACCAACCAGAACAGCCAACTCTTTCTGCCTCCAAACCCCTAGATTCCGACTAAAAAAACAGGAGGTAATAGCTTCCCTGTGCAAGCAGCCCAGTACTGGAACGCCCTACCAGTTGAACTATGAAGGGTCCAGCCCTACAACAGCTTCAGGCACCATACCCGCACCTGGCTTCGACGTAATGACCTCTGAAACCGGTGACCCTGAGCATTGTGACCTGATCACACACATACCCCTCCACTCTTACATGTCAATTGTACATAATGTATTTACTGTATATAATTTGTTACCTTTCCACCGTTACATGTAAAGAATGTAATTACTGCATACAATTTATGTTACCAACAACCTGTAATATGCAACCTGTAACCAAGTTCTAAGCATTCTTGTTATTCTGTGCCCCCAGCTACCGAAGGTTTTTCGGGCGCCCTATAAATAAACAAACAAAATACGTACTAACTTCAGGACAGAAAAAACAGAGTTCTAGCTTTGGGCCCAAATTGAGGCGAATGGGTAGGTACATGTGACAATGCAGACACAAGTCACAGAAAGACGATTACTTGGCAAGCAATGTTCATCACAAAATCCAATATTGGACCAAGTGGGCCACTCAACCTGGACGAAAGGCCCGTAGGCAGGATACACAAAAACATCCAGGTGACTTTTTATTATTTCAAATATTTTTTAGAAGCCTTCTAATTTAGCTAAAGCTGGCCCTCTAACCATCGCTATGTAGCCCTCATGTGATGACTGTCCCTAGTGGGCACTGATGCGCCGCCTATGCTAGGGTTAGGGGATGGACATAGAATGCTGGCCCTAATTTATATCAGAAAGCAATCTCAGAGAAGTGCAACAAATAGTATGTAGAAAACAAAGTCCATACTCAAATCTGGAAATGCTGGAATGAACTCAGGGGGGAGTGGTTTACTTTTAATACCCCCTACTCATTTGTTCACTTCACTTGAACAACTTCAAAACAGCAAAATACTGGTTAATTCATCAAAGATGTCTGGTTGGTGTTCAGACATTCTACAATAAAAATGGTCAACTGGTTTAGTGGGATACCAATTGCTTCTGTCCCACTTTAACAGGACCCAAACACAGGTGTGACTTCTGTGTCACAAGTCACTCTAAAGCTGCACGAGTCCAGACTGCTAAATCCTCACCCCTGTTGTTGTGAACCATATTGGTGCTCTCTTCCAAACAATTTTATACTGTTTTTTTTAGTTAGCAGTGATTCCAAAGGCACAAATGGCAGAATGTCCATTCACTCATAGCAGCCCGAGCAAATGGACGTTCTGCCATTCCTGTCTTTGTAATCTAAAATAAAAGAAGACATCACTGCTAACTAAAAAACAGTTGATAAACAGTTTTGAAAACTGGACAGTGGTGACACATGATGCACAACACAATGTCTTCTGAGGCTCTGATCTACTTAGATTCACCTGCTTTAGTTCAGTTTTTTTATTTGTGTAGCGCGGCCGAACCCAAGGGTAACTGGGTGCATTGTCTTGGGAGCAATAGTGGTACATAATGTTGCACATACAGGATAAAACATAAGATAGTACAGAGTCATAGTTAGCAAGCAGGACCAGGTTACATAGTGGTCTGTGAGTAATCTTGTATTGGCTGCAAAGGTGCCAGAAATCTGTCTAGTGATACATTTTAGCCAAATCCTGTACCTTGTGTATTATTTACTTAAATCTTGCATGTTCTAAGTGCAGTTAACCGTCTATAGCTGAGTTGAGAGTATATTCTTTACCTTAGCTCGGAACAACCAGAATGAGGTGTCAGCTCTGATTGTCATGGGTAAGGCATTCCAGGATTTTGCTTCCAACACAGGAAAGATGGCTCCCCCAGTTGTTTTCAAGTTGAACCTTGGGACGTTGAGTTGATTTAAGTATGGGGCTCTAGTAGGCCTGGCAGATTTCTGCCTCGTGAATTTGTCCGATAAGTAGCTAGGGGCGGTCTGGTATAGGCATTTGTGCGTAATGACAAGTGCTCGCAGTTTAAGCCTCTCGTGGATGGGGAGCCAGTGGACATGTGAGCCTTGCGAGGGAGAATGAGTGTGCATCTTATCAAGTTGTTTTGGAGTATCTGGAGTCTGTCAAGTTGTGGTTAGTAGATCCTAGAAAAAGTGTGTTACAATAATCCAGTTTGGAAAGAATGAGGGCTCTAGCCAGTGCGAGGTGGCTGTTGGTGGATAGGAAGGGTTTGCATGCATTGATAAGTTTATTGGTGTAGGCTGTGGACGAGATGGTGGCGTTGATTTGTTTTTTGAGGGAGAGAATTGAGTCAAGATGCACACCCAATGTTTTGACTTCTTTAGAGACTTTTATAATGTTGCCATTGATGGCGAAGGATTGGTATCTAGGGTCGATTTTGTTGAGATGGGCCTGTGAGCCAACTATCAGCAGTTCCGTCTTGTCGTTTAAGCAGAGGCTGTGGGTGGCCATCCATGCTTGGATTTCAAGGTAGATCTCATTGAGTTTAGCAACGTCTTCCTCATAGCTCCCCGAGAGCGTAATGATGACCTGGTTATTGTCAGCATTGTTAGTATATGTGACTCCTAAGTCATCAAAGCGGTCGAAGAGGAGCTTGGTGAAAATATTGTAAAGTGTGGGAGAGATGCAGGAACCTTGGGAGACTCAACATTGGATCGGGACAGGGTCCGCTGCGTCGCCACCTGAGGGGGCGAAGACCCTGGTTGTTCAGTCCGAAAGGAAGGACCGGATCCAGTTGGTGGCATCCTGAGAGAATGCAGCATCCGAAGAAAGGTGTTTGGTGAGTACTTGGTGGTGGACTAGGTCGAAGGCTGCTGACAAATCTAACAAGAGCGGGATGGCCAGATTACCCTTGTCTTTGGCTTCGTCCATTTGGATTTTTAGATCCAGGAGGGCTGTTTTGGTCCCATGCCTGGGTCTAAAGCCTGATTGTCGCAGACCTAGGAGGTGGTTGTCTTCTAAATGTTGTTTAATTTGGAGGTATGCTACTCAGTCTATAAATTTTAGGAGAAAGGGGATGGTTGTGATGGGCCTGTAATTCGTGGGTGTGTTAGGGTCAAGGTTAGGTTTTTTGAGTAGGGGTAGGACCAAGGCCTTGAACGATGAGTTGATGAAGGAGGTGATAAAGGGGGCTAGATCTTTGGCTCCGTCCTTGATAACACATGCTGGGCAAAGGTTGCCTAGACAGTTGGAGGGTTTTAGACTGTCAATTATATTGATTACTTTCACTTCTCACCAATCACAGAGGATGAGGTGGGGGGCAGTTGGGGTGTGGTGGCCTGGGAGTATTGCTTGCGTGGGCTTTAGAGGCACGGTTAGCTTTTTTAGATTCAATCTTGGCTTGCAGGAAGGCTATTTTATTGGAGAGTGCTTGTTGGATGTTACGCCAAGTTTTGTCCTTGATGCAGTCATCTGTAGGGGGTACTGGTGATTCCAGTTCACGTAGGATAAAGAATAGCTCTTTAGTACTGGATTTGGCATCATGTATTCTTGTGTTGAAGATCATTTTTTGCGTTTGTGATGGCTGCTTTGTAAGTAGCTGCTGTCTGTGAGAATTTTTCTTTTGTAGAGATAGCTGAATCCAGTTGGAGAAATGCCCCTCTGTCATCTTGAGGTTGCAAAGAGCTTTTAGTTCTGCTGAGAACCATTTATTCACGTGTGCCGTTGGTTTGATTTTTCTTAGTTTTAGAGGTGCTACTTGGTTCCAGGCTAGTTCTAGTATGTCGTTGTAGAGTTTGACTAGGGACGTGGGATTGAAGTTGGGGGATGTGGGAAACTTAGATGTTATGGGGTGTAGTAGAGGTCTAAGATTCTCTATAGAGATGTTGTGTTTATTCCTAGCTAGAGATTGTAGTGGGGTGGTGTGAGGGGGGCTTATTTGTGTGGTTATAGGTATAGTGTAGTTGATTAGATAATGGTCTGTCCAGGCGCAGCAGATGATGTCGGTCACAGAACTATCACAGTTGACATCGGGCAGCCAATCTAAAGTTCTGCCTTTAGCATGTGTGGGCTTGTTGATGCGTTCTCCGGCCTGATTGTGTCGTTGATCAGGGATGCAGTTGAGTCATTAGGGTCCTCAAGGCCAAGGTTGAAGTCACCCATAACTATAATTTGAGAGCTGGGTTTTGTGTTGGTCAATAGGAGGGAGATGTCCTCCTCAAAGGAAGCGATGTCCACCCGGTTTACAGACCCCCAGGTGCTAAGTAAAGTTCTGGAGCTGGATAGTGGGAGTTTAAAGGATAGGAGTTCAGCAGATGAGATATCAAGTTTGGTAACTTCTTGAATGTTCAGGCTTGATTTTGCAATGACAGATACCTCACCACCTGTCCCCGGTGTTCTGTATGCTCTGATGATGGAGTAGTTCTCTGGGACAGCCATGGAGAGAGATGGTCCTGCAGCAGCATGTAACCAGGTTTCTGTTACTACAAGGAGGTCTAGGTCATTGGAGGTAATCACGTCTGCAATATCAAGTGCATGGGCAACTAGAGATCGAGCATTAATGAGGGCACTTTTGATAGCCACTAGGGGACCCGGAGATCCCCGCCATTACCACTATGCACATGATAAAGTTGAGATAAGGTTGTTGGAGATATCAGTAGGGATTGCTAGTGGGTCAAGAGGTGTTGATTTGGAGTTCCCTGCGTAAAGGATGGGACTGTTAGAGGACATATGCTTGAGGTTGACGCGGGTGCTTAGTCTCCTATTTCTTAGTGGCATGGGGGCATGCAATGTCGAGACCTTTGGTGTTGTGTGTGTTCAGATGGGAGCCAAGTTTGGTATTTCTCAGGTGAGTTGGACATGGGATGAGGGGTGTAAGAGGAGTGGCAAATTTCTAGCCATTCTAAGGATGACGGGATAGGCTGGGGGGTAGTGCTCATCTCTGGCTGGGACAGTTTTATCCCAGGTGCTGGGTGGGAGGTTTGACGGTAATATGTTGTGTCAGAGTGGGAGGATGGAGGCCATAGTAAGTGTAACTCTTCTTAGTAAAGTCATGTTGGAGTGGTCATACCTTAGGGGAGGTGCTGCAGACAGTGGGTAAGTTGTGACGGTGGGCTAGTTAGTAGTTGCTGGTAGGTGTAAACAGTCATCTGAAGAGATGGGATATTTACCACACCCCTGCCATGATGGATTTGCTAACCATGCTCGTTTTTATGTATAACATGTACCACATCTTTGCGCTCCAATGTTGTAACTTATGCATATGTAACAAAGTTTGCTGCAAGTAACAGCGCCATAATGCCCCTGGGCTGTCTGTGCGCTATATAAATGTAAAAAATAAATATTTCAGATCAAATAGTGTGTCAACCTGTGAGAGGCTAATTCAGGCTAAGCAACATAATGGAGCATGTGCTGATTCAATTTTTGCATACCATTGACAAAATGGGCTAATTCAGACGAAGCAACAGGAGTGGGTATAGTCTTGCAGCTGATCGAGCAATGGACTGTGTGTGTCTCAATAGTGGTTGATGGGACCGCCTTGAGAGCGTTGTTAATGTTAATGTTAAAGGTCATTTGTACCGCGCACTATCACCACCGGAGTGGTCCCCTGGCGCTCTGGTGGCTCTGAAAGAGGGAGGGAGGGAGGGAGGGGTGGGTTAGTGGGTGGAGGCTGGAAAAGTGCAAGATTGCAGTGATGTGCTGTTGGCAGCCTCAGCCCGGTGGTTCCGTCGGCTGGGCCTGGGGTGTATGCGGCCGGTAGTCGTCGTGTGCTGATGTGCAAGTCTCTGTGTGTTTTTGTTTTGTTGTTGCAGTGTAGTGAAGTTCGTGCGGTTTGCTGTGCTGGAGGTTTGTGGTTGTGTTTGGTTTGGAGTTTGAGAGGTGTATGCAGAGAAGGAAGTTGTTAGTGGTATTGGTTAGTTGGCATCTCTATCCTGGATTGAGCCGGTTGGGCTTGTGTAATCTTACACGACGGGATGCTTGTACACCCTGTGCCTCAGGAGGTACGTGCTCGTTTTTTTTTTTTTTCTCCATTCGAGGCCGTTTGAGGATTTAGCTGTCCCCTCCGCCCGCTCCCTTAATAACTTTGCATGCTCCTCACCCCCCCACATGACTAGCGCAGCTGCTAGTGTCCATACTTCCGTTTGTGTGGTGATTAGTTGTGTCTTGTCCGTTCCACAGCTCGTGGTACCTAGTTGTGGCTGTACGGGTGATGGGGGATGGTGAGGGTTGGCTGGAGTCGTTGCCTCCGTCTCCCTGGGTCTCGCAGGTGGACCCCTGTGTCAAGGTCCTTTTTGTTGAGTCATTTGTCTTATTGTTGTTTCGGTTTTAGTCTCTGGTTGTAGGCAATAGTACTGTGAGTTCAGCGGGCAGACACTTAACTTGAGAGGCTGATGGGTGTGTGCCTTAGGGTGATGTGCTGGCTCTCGCCTTCCGGCGCCCTTGGGGTCTGGAAATAGAGTGGCACGCTGCGTGTAGTGGATCAGCTGCTGCTGACCTAGTTGCTTAGCAACCAGGAAGCTAACATGGCGGTGGCCATTTTGGGTGCCTTCTCGTGTCAGAGATTGGGAAAACAGCACTGAAGTGTCTTCACGATTCGGGAGTCAGAGTAGGGCAAAAGCAGGCGGATGGAGAGGAAGCTGTGGTGGGTCATGTTGGATGCTGGCAAAAAAGCAGTAGCAATGCTGCTTACCACGCTGGTCTTGTCTGTGCCTCTGGTGCAGGTGACGCGGTCGTGCACGGTGTGGGCTCCTGCCCTCCTGTCTTCTTGCTGCAGCTTTGCATAGCCTAGCGACCAGTAACTGATGAAGGCTGTGGCTGAGATAAATGGACAGCTGAGAATAAATATTTGAAAACAGCTTGTCCCACTTGTGAATCTATTCTTGCTTGAAGTCCCACACAATAGTGTTGTGTGAACAGAGCTTCGTGTTGTTGCTTTACAAACTGATTCTTTCAGTCAATTAGCAATGAAAGAGGGCGTTGCTGCTGTACTGCGTGCAGTGTGCGCCTTAGGAGTACAAGGACGAGATTTGTTTGATTGTGTGTAACATTGTTGTATAAGCCTAACGATCCATCTGGCAAAAGTTGTCTTTCTGACTGGATTGCACACACTCCATATTGCCATTGAAACAAATAACGAACCAGTGTTTAGTCTGACCAAGTTAAGACAGGTTGTGGACCCCTCTCAGCTTAGGGTGGGAGGCCTACCATGGTGGAAGCTGGAGCCTGTGTGACCCCCAGAGGGGGAAGGTGGCAGGAGGGCCCTAGTGCCTGTCGCCCTCCGAGTTCCTGTATGAATGTGGGCAGAACCATTGATGATCACCCTATAACCGTCTTGCATGATATTGGCAAAGCCTTCTCCATTTCTTGTAGAAAAGCTATCATTAACAGCAGGCACAGTGCTGAAGAAATCAACACGCTGAAGAACAGACAGCTGGAAGCTACAGTTCTGCCGAAAAGAAAACTGGCAGAGCCTCCACACAACGCAACAATCGCAAACGCGAGCCTGCAGAGTGGCCCAGCCGCCATTTCTACTTACTCTGTGCTCCAATCCATTCAGAGACATGTAATACCTATGGCAAGGCGGGGGGTGGGGGGGGGGGGGGGGAGCCAGCCCCATGCACTTCCGGTTTACGAACTGTCCCAGCAGGACACTATATAAACTGAAATTGCTATTGCAGTGCTGCACCATTGAGGAAAAAAGGACAGGGCTTAGACCCACTTTTATGAATTGCATTGTTAGTAACACCTCCCGAGCTGGGATGTGAACAGGCAAGGTTGGGTCAGGGGCACGAGAAGGGAGGCTGGAGGGGGAAGATGTAAGGGAGGACAGGTAAAAGGTTTGAGTTGTTTGGGTGATATCAGAGCAGGAGAAGATAACCGACCAGAATGAGGAAGGATGGTGGAAAGGAGGCTATTTTCAGAGAAGGTGAGGTATTGGTTGGTGAAAGTGGTGCTGTATTGTGTTTGTGCCAGTAAGGCATGAGAGGAGTAGGAGTGAGTTTGGGGTGACTGAGGGAGTGAAAGGAGGGTGACTGCGAAGGTGGGATGGAGTACTGGTAGCGTGGAGAAAGTATGAGCAGTAGAGGGGAGATAGGAGTAGTAGTGCAATCAGGGGGGTTGTAGGAAGAGGTAAAATCAGAGGGTGGAGGTAGGTGTGTTAGGGATACCGCAGAGGAAATAGCAGGGAGAGAGCTAGGAGACTGTGGGTGGAGTCAGAGGGAGGAGAATGAGAGGATGACGGGAAGAATACCAGGGTGCGAGAGGAAAAGACAGAGTTTAGGCATCGTTAAGGCAACCATCATGACCACTAGAACTAGCCCGGGAAGTAATCTATTTAACTTCCTCAGGGACTTCTGAGGTGTGACCTAGTCTAAGTACATGTCTTTAGGCCATCACCTTTAGAGAAGCAGAATTTCGACTGTAGGGGTTGCTGGTTCTGGGAAGCAAGGATGCCTGGGACAGGGAAGTACTCGCCATCTCGAGATTGTATTGTAGTATTTATTTATATAGTGCCTTTTCGCATTACTATGATCTCAACACGCTTGTGGTGGGAACGGCCTCAGGGACCGCAGTCCAACGTATGGGAAATTCTCATAAAGGCTTAGAAAGAGTGTGTGCATTTTGTGCCAAGAAAAGGAATTAGGTGGGCTGGATGGGCTCCAATAAGCACCTAAAGAGATCAGGCATGTGGACAGGTGCTGAGGGAAGTCAGCAGATTGTGTGAGTGCAAGAGACTTTTTATGTGTCTAGCTGGATCGAATTTTATTGTAGGTCATCGCTGTATTCCGATGGCAGAGGTGTTTCAGCATAATCTGATGTAAGGAGGCAAAAGCATTATGTGCCCAGCTGGACTGAATTTGTTGTGGGTCGACAATGCATTCTGGCGCATGTGTGTGGGGGTTAGGGGGGGGTCGCCATGCCTGCGGAAGATCTCCACCGGACTCGTGCGTTTATACATACGTTGAGGCTCAAATGGAGCTTTATTATTGGTGCCATGGTTTGATCAGGTTGTCCGTGTGAGAGTCCTCTAGGCCCACTAGCCAGCACTCCATACTAGGTCTTCTAAGTGTCCTGAGCAAGCTATGAAAATGCATTATCTAAGCATGATTGACCGGTTGCCATACAGTCTTCTATGTGCAATATTGAGGCTACTCGCTTATCTTTAATTGCAATTTGCTGGCAATACTCATACATATAAGCGCAGTAGATGGGCTAAAATCAAGGGTCGTCTAGCTGCAATGACAGAAGTGCGGAGGACAAGGTATCCTAATATCAGGTTCAGGGAAGGATGTCTGAAGGCTTAGAATGCAAGTGAGTTTATGCCAAGATAAGCAGTTAGGAAGCGTATTGTCACACAGCAAGCCCACCTAAGAGGTTGGGCATGTGGAAGGTGCTGAGGAGGCTGGGAGTGTGTGCGATGGCAGTGGGTTTGTTCATACATCTATTTCACTCATGGACATATTGGTAGTTTATAGACTGTGGATGTAGATCGCTGATGTACACTGTGTATTTAGAGGGATGTGGATGTCTCTAGGCGGGGCTGCTGCCTAGTGGAGCATGACCATGTTACTGATTGGGGCATTGTATTAGGTCTTATCAGGTCCAAATGGCTCGTAGACATGTCCGTAGGAAGTGGATGACTGATGTGAGTTGTGAATCGTGATCTGCGGTTGCCAGTTTGCGAGGGCAAGCTGCCACGATTACGGTAGGAGCCAACTGGCGGTGGTAGACCATGTGTGAACTGAAAAAATATCCAGAGGACTCTTCAAATATAATGTATAAAAAAATTGCACTTGATATAGAATTTGCAAAGATGAATTAATCATGTATAAATAAACATAATAAATTACATTTAGGTTGCAGGAAGAACAAGATTTAAAACATTGCAAATAACCAACCTCATTTCTGCAATGAAATGTTCAATCATTCATCAACATACATTCTCATACACACATCTACATACAAAAATACATTCACAAAAAATGTTCTTATATGTAAAAGAAAACATTCAAATGACTGCATGAAGAAAATGTCATAACATTTAAATGGTTTAAGAACATGTCATCAAATATTGGAATGGATCTAGATAGTAATTTTTGCTATTCATTTGATCACATCTCCAACAATCTTTGGTTTCTGACCGGTTTCAACGTATTGCAATTAGTTACTCCACGTCTTCATCGGGGAATCCTAAATTGTATACCAAATAATCAGCTGCTGCTTCCATGGGCACAAAAAAATATATATGCCTGCAATGGAGTATCTTTGAAGTGTCTATGGGATAATCGCGGGTCTCACAAGTTAGAAGACATCAGTTATAACTCCCACTTGATGATGCAACTGATTTTCTCATAAATGTGCAGCATAATATGGCTAGAAATAGTCTCAAGTGACGCTTGTAGAAATTATGCATATTCTAATTTCACTGCCCTTCCACCAGGAATCGTGTTGAACACGTCCCACATCCAACCCGAAAGTGTGCCTCCTTCGGCCTGGCAGTCAGTTAGATCATGTGCCTGGGTGGAGTTTAGCGGTGCAGCTAGGTGGGAAGGGGGGTGGGGTGGGGGGGAGCTGTGTCCAGATGACTGTGCTGATTCGTGTTATGAAAATGAGGGGCGGCTATTTAGCCAGTTTCATCTTTACCGTTTGCTGTGTGTGCAGGAGGCACTGCATTGTGCATGCCCCTGTTACCGTTATCTGGTTGACTGACTGATAATTGTTTATTTGTAAAGCGCTTATACACAAGTGAAGTGCTTCAAGGCGGAAAGGGAACAAGGGAAAACAGTAGTCATGCTTAACATATAGGGTGACGAATGCTGCCCTGCAGGTAAGATTACACCAATTTACATTGACTTTTCACAGCATTTTATTGCTAATAACTGACTCACTAAACGGATCTGGCTAAAATGTTCTCAAAAGAATTTCAAGCATGAGCCGCTCCAAACTGAAAATACGGGAGAGAACTCATCCAATGGTTCAAAAGGTTAACCATTGAAAGAAAAGCTTTTTTCGATCTACTCCCGTTAAGTTTCCTCATAGGGAAAAGATGTATCTTTTGAACCCACGCACAGTGAAAAACACTGGACAGATGTGTGCCAAATAAGACAAGCATTGGCAGTGCTAACAGTTTGGGCTTTTGTGTAGGCATGGAAAAGATATTTGCCAGGCACTGGCGTAATGGTATTAACTGGCTACTGATGGTAGCAGGTGTAAAATGGTGCAAGTACCTGGGCATCTAATAGCAGTGCCTGGCAAATGCCTAATACTTATACACAAGTGAAACTGTTGGCTTTGCCAATTCTGATTTTCAACAAGACTTCAGAGAAGGACACACATATTGCTTATAATTCGAGTGGCTGAAGGCAGACCTGGTTAAGACCTATTTATTACACCAGTAGCATGTTAACAACTCCAATTAAGTCATTCACTCTCAGAAGAATGCTGTAAGAAACCACTGGCAAGCACTTAGAGTGCAACGGTTCCCATGGCCAAAGGAAGCCAATGGGTGGGCAAATAAAACACCTGCAAGCTTTGGGTCCATCGTCATATGCCATTTCACCCTATTTGCATTCTAATACAATAGTTTTGGCCTAAAGGTGGCACTTTAGTCCAAACTAAAAAAAGGTTGTGCACAAAGCAGTGCAGATATAACTTTTTTGGTTTGCTGTAAATCCATGCAGTAGTTTTTTTTTCTTTTTAAAAAGTTACAGAGAAGAGGGTGCCCTGGCCCAGAATATACCTCCAATGAGACATTGCCGCAACTGTGGCTTTTCAGAGAGGAAAAAACATAATTTGTTTCCATTGGTGCCAGCCATTCTCAGGGTAACTAATATTGCAGTAAGGTTCTGCGAGAAGGAGAAATTACTTACCAGTAATGTTCTTTCTATGGATTCTTCTCCCACAGTTTCCCCATCTTGATACGTGGCTATCCAGCATCAGAGGCTCACAATTTTTTCGACAGGGGCCGTAGTGCCACTCAATATTGTTGACTCCCCCCGTGTATATAGCCCCACCATTCCTCAAATCGGACGGGACATTGGGCATCGTATAACAGGATGCACTATGACCCCATACTGGTCATCCTTTCTAAAAGAACCTGTTCTAACTCATGCCCTTTTGGGGTCCAATCTGTGGAGCCTCTCCTTGTCCTTTGAAGGATGGGTTAGAGGGTAAAACGCTGGTAGGTCGATGCTCTGGCCCAGATGAAATTCTGATACCACTTTTGGCAAAAACCTATGGTGCTGTTTCAAGGAGACCTTTTCTTTAAAATAAACCTCTGGAAAGGGGCTTTACTAGAGAGTGCCCACAACTCACTGACCCTTCTAGCGGACGTGATTGCCACCGAAAACACAGTCTTCAATGTGACAAGTTTGATAGCAGCTCCATTTGAGCCTTTGCATTCGGCTCCTATCAGAAAGGTGAGAAACACGTTCAGATCCCACTCCGGGACCACAAAAGGCAAAGGAAGAAATATTTTAACCATGCCCTTCAGAAACTGGGCCACCACAGCGATGGTAAAGAAGGAACTTTGTTCTAGCGTCCTTTGAAACAGTGAAAGAGCCCCCAGATACTTCACTGTGCCCACGTGCAGACCCAATTTGGCTAGGGCCTACACAAACTCATCACTGAGGAGGTGGGACATGACATGGGATCTACTCCCTTTGCCTTGCACCAAGTCATGAACCTTCTCCCTCTGCATGCATATAGGGACCTAGTGGATGGTCTACATGCAGCCAACAGCACCCCGCCCGCAAAGTCCCAGTCTCCGTACCTCTGCCCAGCATTCAGTTTGGGAGCATCCGACTTTGGGTGACGCACATTGCCTCTCGATTGTGACAAGAGGTCCGGCCTCCAAGAAGCCAGAGGTGGGCATACAGCCAGTTCCAGGAGCTCCGGGTACTGCGTTGTCCTCGCCCAGTCCCATGCTATCAAGATCAGATGAGCCCTGAATCTCTGCAACCTCCGGAGAACCCGAAGAAGGGATTACTGGTATCAGCGGGAACATATAATGGAGGTCGAAGACCCACGCCACTAAACCTGTATCCCACCAATGACCTCCTGGGGGGAAATTCACTGAAGCAGAAATGCTTGCCCTTCATGTTGTCTACCCACAGGGTGAAGATCGCCAAAGTGATCTCCAGACATAGAGCTCTGTCTCCCACGAGCGGGAGCTGCCTCTGCCAATTCATTCTCCACCCTTGCCAGATGATCCGCAGAGGCTATGCTGTTCTCTAGCATCCAGAACCATAGTTGCATTCACCCCTCCCTGCTTATTGAGGTAGTGCATGGTCACTGTTGTCAGTTAATACCAGGTCCCGTTTTCCTTGCAGAGGGGGCACAAAAGAAGTCAGCAGCTCCAGCAGATTAATGTGGTAACCTTTCTCCTTCTGGGACCAATGACCGCTAATCTGGACAGACACGCAATGACCCCCCCCCTCACAGCCCTTCAGCGAGCTGTCCACGATGACCTGTTCCTCTGCCCACTGCACCCGCCTGTTCGCCCTGTCCTCCACACCCGCCTGTTCGCCCTGTCCTCCACCAGGTCAAGTCGGTAGCCACAGATCTCGATACCTGAATCACATCTGACATCTCACTGAACTACTGTGATCACTGGCTCCCGAGAACCCCCTGAAAGGGTCTCAGCTGCAGCACCGTGGAAAATACAGGATGCCATGAGGCCCAGCAAGTGCAGGAAAGCCAATGGCGGTAGACTGCTGGAGTTATGGACGAGACAGCCCATGTGTGGGAGGAAAAGCCTTCCCTTCCCCATTGTCCGTGACTGCTCTAATAACCTGGAGCTTTTGTGCTGGTGAGGTCTGAGATTTCTTTAAGTTTGGGGGGAAACCCAAGCTGTGCAGTAGTGAACAGGTATCCTCTAGATGGCTAAAAACCTGCTCCGTGCTTGGATCAGCCAATCGTCCAAAGAAGGAAACGCAAAGTTGCCAGCTCTTCTGAAGTGGGCCACTATTACTACAATCAGCTTGGTAAAGACACTGGGGACGGAGGTCAAGCCAAAAGGGAGCAATTTTAATTGATAATGCACATCCCCAATGAAGAACCACCTGTGCTTCCTGTGGATAGGCATGTGGAATTAGATGTCCTGAAGGTCCATTGACACCAGCCAGTCTTGGAACTGCAGAGTCTGGATAATTTCCCTCAACATCACCATCCTGATTTCGCCCTGCCTCAGGAATTTGTTGTAATCCAGAAGGTCCGGGATGGGACGGAGTCCTCCCCCCTTTCTTGGGAACCAGAAAGTATCAGGAGTACCAACCATAGTCAACTTCCTCAGCTGGAACCGCCTCTACTGCTCCCTTCAAAAGAAGGGCCTGCAAATCTTCCTGTAGCTCCCGTTCCTGATTTCGGGAGGGAGGTGGACATGTGCCCGGTAATCTCTTCAAAAACAGGAAGCAGCAGTCCCACTCTTTCAGCTGAAGGACCCAAACATCGGAGGTAATTTCCTTCCGTTTGCCCAAGAATCCGGAGGGACTCCCTCTAACCAATGAACAATGAGGAGTGACCACAAAGAGGTTTTTGACATGCTGTGGACAAAGCTACAGCAGCTGTTGACTGTCTCAAACCTCCTCTATGTGGCCATGGGAATCTGCACTGCCCGGTTTGGCCTGGAGTGCTTGCGCTCCTCTGGGAAAGGTGGAGTACCTCCTGTAACCCAGTCCTCTGGACACAAAAGTAACATTTTGACTTGCTCCTTCAGCTGTTTCTGAAATTGTGCTCCAGAGGGTACAGGAGAATTTTGAAGAAGCTCAAGACGAATTAACAGTCTTAAGAGCCATGCTCCCCAAGGCCGACTTTATTTTCACCAAAACATTGACCTTTTGACTCCTTGTAGGTGGGGAGGTTCAACGTTGAGGGCCTGGATGCAACCATTGCAGCCTGTACCACTAACCCCTCTGGGTTTGGGTGAAACGTCAAAAATTGAAGGTTTATACTTTTTTGTACGTTCTGTGTCGACTGCCGGTGTCGAGC
The DNA here is from genome assembly GCF_040938575.1 of Ambystoma mexicanum. Taxonomy (NCBI): domain Eukaryota; kingdom Metazoa; phylum Chordata; class Amphibia; order Caudata; family Ambystomatidae; genus Ambystoma; species Ambystoma mexicanum. The sequence goes on from NC_090935.1 coordinate 1,438,112,243, forward strand.
ATGGATGCTTCCACAAGGCGATGACCAAGTGTGCTATGGCTGCATTGAATGTCAAAGCATGTTTTATTTGCGGTCCACAGTCAAGGATGTCAGTGAGGTCATACTGTGACACCGAACAAGTGTGTGCCGAGCCCCAAGACCATGATGTTAATGCTAAATGTATTTGTATTCCACAAGAGCACCTGGGGAAAACTCCGGTGGTGACGGTGTGCATCTGAAAAGGAGGGTGTGAAAAAAAGGGGTGGGAAGTGGGCGAGGGTTACTAGGGTGTAGTGGGAATAGGAAAGTGAGAGTTGTGATTTCCTGTTGGCAGTTTCAGTTTGGTTTGTACCATTCGTTGAGCTTAAGTGCGGTTTTCAGGTTAGTGCGACTTCCCATGTGCTGTTGTGAAGGGTTATGTGTTGTAAGTCTTTTGTTGCAGTGTGGTGAAGTATGTGCATATTGCTGTGCAGGAATGTGGTTGTGTGAATTTCTGTTTGGGAAGTGTATGCTATGCGAAAAGTTGAGGTTTTAGAGTTTAGCAGGTTTTTCTTACCTCTTTGTCTTTGCGGTTCTGTGCTTAACATCTATGATTCTCCAACATTGGATCTTTCATGGATTCACATGCTTAGAATATTCCCCGTCGTCAGGCTGGGAAGAGGATTCCCAGTCTGACGACGGGGAATATTCTAAGCATGTGAATCCATGAAAGATACCAATGCTGGAGAAATGGAGTTACAGGTAAGAAACTATTCCCTTATCCTTTGTGTTTGGTATTGAAGTTTGTCTGGTTCGTTGGCGGGCATGTTGAGGAGACCCAATTTTCCTCTGTGTTACTCTAGGGACATGTTTACCTGGCTGATGCTGGGGTGTCCCCGAGCTGGGTTGGCGATGATTGGGATAGAGGGTTTCTGGTTACTCCCTGCCTGTCCCTTAGGGGGGGGGTCCTTGCCTACCTAAGTTTCCTATGTGGACATAGGTTGTTGGGGAGTCTCCCCCCACCCTCCTGTTAGGGGAGATTAAGTTAGGGTCATGGGTTACTCCTTAAGGGTCTTGTTCCCGTTTGGGTGCATGCTTCCTAGTTGTTTCCTTCTGTTTTTGGAGTAAAGAGCCACGTTTTGAGTCGTTTCCTGAATTCCAAATGATCCCTTGTGTTGCGTATGTTTTTGGTAGGCCATTCCAGGTTAATGCTGCCAGGTGAGAGAAAGACAATTCTCTGAATTTTCTTTTATTGTATGGTTTTGGTTCTAAGTGAATGCCCGTTGCTTAAGCTGAGTGGTCTTGTCAGATGGTAGACTGTTATTTTCTCATTTAGGAACTCTGCTCCTTGGCTGTGTATCATTCTGTGCAATTGTTTTGAACTTTATTCGCTGTTTTATTGGTATCCAGTGTAGCATTTTCAGCGCTGGGGTAATGTGTTCTCTTTGTTCTAGTTTGAGCAGGAGTCTGACCACACTGTTTTGGATGCGCTGAAGTTTCTTTAATAGTCGTTCTGGCATTCCTAGGTTTAGGCTGTTGGCGTAGTCTACTCTGGATAACCTTACGGTATTGCGCATTCGAGTTCAACTGCTGGAATTCTTCTACATCCAAAGATGTGTTCAGACCACTGGCATTGTGCCTGCCATAAAATCTGGCAATGGATCCAAGGCTGTAATTACCCACTCACTGCATGGGCACAAAACTTTGATCTTGCTGGACCTCCAGTTGAGGGGCTTCTTGGCTCGAGGGCGCTGCTGCCAGTGTCAGTGCAGGAGGGGGTTTCTCCTTAAGGGTCACGATCGAGGGCATTCAACCCACCTTAAGTGCCTTTGTGCTGGGTGGAATGGGTGTGGTTGGAGCCGTATCAACCACCGGCGTCCAGGCTGAAGCCGTACCAGCCGAGGCCTTCTTAAAAACCATTAGCATTTGGGTTTTAAAGTCCTCCCCTAGATGCACCCTTTCCCCTTTTGTGCAACAAGTCGGAATCACATCTGCATTTTTTCTTGTGCGATGATGAGTTGAGAGAGTAAATGCTTTTTAGATTTCTTATGGCGACATAACTCTCGTCGTTTCGCGGGAAGTCTGCCCCTCAGTATGGTGCTCCAATGACCTTCAAACCGATTTCAAGGGATTTTGACGGTCGTCTGTAGAGCACTAGCTTAGCAGAGGATTGCTTCACCGCCTTCAGCTCATTGCTAGACAAGAACCACATTGCTTTGTGTCATGCCTGACACCAATCTTTAAATAAAGGGGATACCTGTGATCTAAACCCTTGTCCTTCAGGTATAGTACAAAGCAAAACAGAAAAATTGACCAGTGGATCGGGATGGCACACTTCACTATTTCAGTTTAAAGCAATCACATTTTTATTCAATTCATCTACAAAATATAAATGTCTATATATAAACATTAGAAAACAATACTCTAATCTTTCACAACTCGGGCAAACAAACTCTCAATCCTTCATTCATGTTTCTATACATAAAACCATAATGGGCAATTTAACAAAGTGGAGTCACAATCTAGTCCTACACAGATCTTTTCAATTCCTTATTCAACTTCTATTCATTCTGACCCTGTCCTTGTTTAGTGTGTCATTTACAGTTTGTTTTATTATTTACAAACAATTTGTGTGGTCTTCGACACGGGTTTCGGTCTCCATGGATATACAATCTTGTCCTTTTTTTCTAAGACCTTCCTCAGGACGTGAGGCTCAGTCGAGTTGTCCTGCCTCTCTCATGGACTGGAGTAAGCCATATCGTAATCTAAAACATATACAAACAAATAAAACCTATCAGGATTGTGTGCCATACCCATTTCTTCTAACAATGACTCATATTGTCAACACAAGCATGTCTAATCAATAAATGCCAAACATCATACCCCGGATAAAGACTTGGGGGATGCAGATGGATAAAGTGGAATAAATCCTTCCACAGGATTCAAGTATTCAGTTATGCTAGATCCTGTAGAAAAAAACAACATGAACGGTTTGAACTAACCACTTACTAATTCTCACATGTATTTATACATAGATCCTAGATTTCTCAAAGAAACGGTTGTGGGAATATACTCGCATAGGCAAATCCTTGCCAAATGTATTCGTAGTGTGGGTACACTTCCTAGCTGCACATAACAGACATGCGCTGCCAAATCTGGATCCCCAGGCTCAGATTCCTAACCATATAGGACAAAATGTACCATCTATAGTACTGCATAATTGTAGCAATCAATACACTATATGCATTTCATTGACAAGACACTTACCCACCTTCGGGGAAGCCCGTGATGGACAATGCCAGAATATTAGAGTTGGGATCCCGTGGTAAAAACGTCTTTACCAGGCTGATGAATACAGTGGCGGCCCTCCTCAGGGATCAGACACCACATCTACCCCGTACCTCGACTGGCTCATCAGGGCGACATCTGCGGAAGCAGTGCACCACACTTCCCACACTCTCATGAACACACGGCACGAGCTGGGTTTTTCACTCAACCTCAAGAAGTCACAGCTGCAGACTACACAGAGACTGACCACCTTGGGGCACAAATGGGAAACGTGCTCCGAGAAAGATTTTCCTTCGGAGGACAAGATCACACCCATCAAGAGGGCCACGGCACACTTCATCAGCAGAGAAGTGACCTTGGCCTGGTGGTACCAACACCTACTGGGTCTCATGACAGCAGTCCTTTTGGCCTTCCCCCACACGAGAATCAGGTTGAGGAGCATACAGCTGCACTTTGAGGCATCTTGGAACCAAGAGCGAGGCTCTCAATCATAGAAGATCAAAGTTCCTCCTTTACTTCACCCAGACCTCACATGGTGGTCCAGGGACTGCAACCTGCGGACAGGAAAGCATTTCCGGCAACCTAACCCCCAGACTCCTTTCGCAAGGGCTGAGGGGCCACCCTGGAAAACCACTGTGTCCATGGCACCTGGACCCGGCAGGAGTACCACATCAATTGGCTGGAACTGAAGGCCATCTGGCTGGCGCTCACAGCCTTCCTTCCGGTTATCGAGGGCAAGGTTGTCCTCATTCAGACAGACAACTCGACCAGCATGTTCTATGTCAACAAGCGGGGAGGTATCAGACCCCCTCCCCAGTCTGCAGACTGGCAGTCAACATGTGGGAATGGGCCCTGGAGAACATCATCTACGTCCCGTCCCCTTTCCTCCATCCTGTATGGCGATTACAACTAACACAATGCCCTGGGGAGGAGACCCTGACCCTCTAGGCAAATAGATTACCCAACACTGCTTGGCCAAATGCTGCATCTGCCTTGTTACTGTTATCCAAGCAGTAGTGCTTGCAAAAAGCCAAAGGGGGTGGTCCACGTTGCCGCCCTGCTGATCACCTGCCAGGGAACGTGGCGCTGAAACACGACTGATGTCGCCTTAGCCCGTACCGCATGCATGCCCTGCGGTGGATCCTTACACTGCACCTTGTATGCGTCCTGGATCACCGCTGTCATCCATTGAGCTATGGGTGCCTTGGAGGAATGCTGCCCTGACTTAGAGCCTCCAAATGTTACAAACTGAGCCTCCGTCTTGCAGATGCCCTTCGTTCTGTCCAGATATAATTTCAACACCCTCCTGACATCCAGGCAGTGGAGCGTCTTCTCTGCATCTTCCTTGGGGTCCGGGAACAATGTGGGGAGCACAATCTCCTCGTTGATATGGAAGGATGATACCAACTTTGGAAGAAACTTGGGGTGCGCACGGAGCACGGCCTTGTCTTTGTGAAATCTAGTGTATGGCTCTGAGGCAACTAGCGCCTGGATGTCGCTTACTCTGCAAGCTGATGTAAGCCCATCCAGAAGGACTGTCTTTAGAGTGACCAACTTAATGCCTGCCGTGGCCATGGGTTCAAATGATTTGTGTGCTATAGCGCCTAGTACTACATTCAGGTCCCAAACAGGATGTGGGCGCTTGACTGGGGGGGGGGGGGGGGAGCCTGGTCAACCTGTCAGGTGTTTCTTTACTACGAGATTGTCCGAAGACAGGATAAGAGAGTCAGAGTTCTTATTCACACCGATAGCAGCCAGGTACGTTCTGCAGGTATCAACCGGGACACCAGACCTGGCGAGATAGGCTAAGAATAATAAGACTCGGTCGAAAAGTGCATGTCAGTGGGTTCACCCCATGTTCCTTGGCCCAAAAGCAGAATCTCCATTTACCTTTGTACAGCTTGCGTGTAGCCTGACTCCTGGCATTTTGAATGATCTCCAGATTGTCACTGGACAACTGAAGGGGCTGGAGCGTTAGCGGCTCAGGAACCAGTTCGCCTCTCTGGAGAGGGTTGTAGGACTGCGCCTCCCTGCTGCTCTAGTAGAGGGCCCTCCCCAAGGGGTTTTGGGGGAGGCAGACTTTCTGTCTGAAGTGACATCTGCCATAGGTCCAAGAACTAGGGCCTTGCCAGCCAGCAAGGCGCCACAAGGATAACCTGAGGTTCCTGATCTTGCTCACTACCTTGTGCATGAGCTGTGTGAGTGGGAATGCATATGCCCACATCCCATCCTGGTGTATCTGTAGTGCGTCCCCTAGAGAGTTGCATCCCCTTCATCCCCAAGATGTGAATTGTTGATACTTCCGATGTGTGCTGTCGCAAACAGGTCTGTTGTTGAGTGAGCACATCTGCTGCCACTCGTAATTGTCCGCAGCCAGGTTGGACTCCCCCGGAGGGTGGATCGCAGAGAGCCACACTTCCTGGCTGATAGCCCATTCCCAGATTTCCTGGGTCAACGTGCACAATTGCTGGAATCTGTTGTGGCCCGGTTTGTTGATTATAGAACATGCAGGTCGTGCTGTCTGTCTGGATGCACACCAACCTGCCTTTGATGGGCGGTTGAAAGGACCCGAGTGCCAACTGTATAGCCACAAGCTACAGCCAGTTGATGTGATTCTGCCGGTCAGGGTCCAGAGGGCATGCACCGAGTGCGCTCCCAGGGTGGCTCCCCCCCATGGAGTGAGGAATCTGTGGTAATGGTGTACTCTATGGGGGTGGACGGAAGGGTCTGCCCACCAAAATGTTCTCTTCCTGTTTCCACCATCTGAGGTTGTGGTCCAGGTGTTGTAGGATGGAGACCGGGGCCCCCTGATAACCTGATTTCTAATCCCAAGAATCCACGAAATGCAAATGAAGCTTCCTCATGCAGAAGCTGGTGTACGGGACCACCAGGAGACATGCTGCCAGTACGCCCAGAAGGTGTTGATATCACCAGGCTGTGGTGATTGACCTGCTGCAGAAATGGGAGACTGACGATCGAATCGCAGTCACGTTGTCCCCTGTGGGGAAAACCCTCTGCTGCTGTGTGTGCCACAGCAGGCCCAGAAACACTTTCGTCTGTGTAGGAATTAGCAGAGACTTTTGGTAGTTGATTGAGAATTCCAGATCGAATAGGGTAGAGATGAGCCTGTCCGCTGAGTCCCGAATCTGCTCCAGAGAAGTACTCCTGACTAGCCAATCGTCGAGGTACGGGTAGACGTGCAGCCCCTCCGACCTGAGGCGAGCCGCCACCGCATTCATAAGCCTTGTGAAGAATCTCAGACCTGAGTTTATCCCAAAAGGTAGAACCTTGTACTGAAAATGCAGGCCCATGACCTGGAACCTGAGGAAGGCCTGGTGAGGCTGCACAATGGGAATGTGGATTTCTCTGGCATGGATTCACATGCTCATGAATATTCCCTGTCGTCATGCTGGGAATCCTCGGTAAAGAAAAAAAAAAATCAGTTTCGTTTCTGAACTGTCTTTCTACTATTAACCAATCACTGGTCTCTGGGTCATACTGCACTCTACCAAAGCCCCTCCTCTGGCAGCCATCTTCAGATTTTTACCGCACGTTCAAGTATTGGGATTCCTCGTGCTATAGCTCTCAAGCTTTTATTGCGTTTTGTAATTTTTCGAAGAGTTTACTCTTATTTTCTTCGGTCAATTGAGCCTCAAGCTCCACCGATTCTACTTTCGATCAACGCGGACCCGTTTCGGAATTTTCTACCCCCGTCAAGGGTGAATTTTTGTCGAGTTTTCGCTTCTTGGAGGATTCCGGAAGATCTTAGAGGCCTACCCAGCATGGACATGGCCCAGGACAAAGGAAACACGACGCCTGGATCCAAGCTGTTCAGGAGCTGCCCTGGATGCGGATTACAGAATGTCTTCAAGGAAGATGAGCACTGTGTGCCTCTACTGCCTTCACAACGACAAATTGCACGTGGAGAAGGACTGTGCGTTTTGTAAGAACATGTCCGAACGGACAATGAGGGATCGTCGTACCCGACTCACCAACTGGCTGGAGGGGAAAAGCACAGCAGCAGGTAAGAGGAAGTCTGAGCGGTCTTCTAAGACCTTTGAGGGTGCCCCGGCGACGGGGGCCCAACAAAAGGCAAAGCACTGCGAGTCTGCGGGCACTGGGAGCACCAATGGTTTGGGCTCCTTGGCTGCCAGGAAAGGTGCGATGTCACTGACGCCATCAACCACGAGCCAATGCTCTGGCTCGGTGAAGAGGATTTCGGAGAACCTAGGTGAGCTTCGGGAGAAGCCCCGCTCCATCCCGACGGCGGCAGCTGAGGGGGAGCGAGGCAGCGACCCTCCCCCCAAGGTGAAGGCCTCAGGGGCACCCAAAGTCATGGAGGCCCTGATTCACCCAGCTAAGGCCTCAATCGAAGGAGTCGTGGCGGCCCTGGTGAAGCCTACCCCAGTGGAGACGACTTCCGGGCCTAGAGTTTCCCTGCCATCCCAGAGGCAATCCTCTTTTCAGCCTATCGATAAGACCCCCGTGAAACCCCGGGTGAAGAACAACGGGGTGGGCACGGTAGCCATAACATACACAGATACCACCTCTGAAGATGAGCTGGCTGGTGTCGCAAAGCTCCTGGACAAGAGGTTTGAGGAAGTCCGGTCCTATGGGAGAGATACCGATGAGGCGGAAGTAGAAAGCAACGGTGGAGCCAACGAGGAGCCGCGGACCGTGGAGGAGACCGAGGACCCTACTCCCCAGCCGTCGCTCCCATTGTAACCAGTGCCTATGCCACAGGAAAACTCAGGAGCAATCTTGATGGCTATCCAGGCCCTGTGTACGGAGATGAGGACATGGTTGCCCTTAACCCCAGCAGACAATCCAGCGGCGCCTGGACCGTCGGGAAGCCCACCGAACAAGTGGAGGCGAATCCATCCTCCCCCTCTTTTCCAGCCTTGACCTCCTTCCCCTCCACCAAGGGATGAGACGGGAACAGAGACGGCGACGACTGGGACGGACAACGGTGGTGACGACGGGACGGATCTCCCATCACCTCCTGCCCGGCCCCCCTCCCGATGAAATTGGCTCTTTCCACCCCATGATCGCCAGGGCTTCGGAGCTCTTCCAACTTTGTTCTGAAGAACAGAAGGAGGGTTTCCTCTACTAGTGACAGGAGGCCAAGAGGAAGACCGTCCTCTCAGTACTCTTACTAGACGACATCTGGGACGAAGGACTGTCACTACTCAAGAACCCATCCATGGCTCCTGCAAAGAGGGACCGGTATGAGAAAAAGTACCTGGTCCCAGATTCCGCCCTGATGTGCCTCAGAGCTCAGCCGTCCCCGGATTCGGTGGTCTCCACAGCGGCCAAGAAGAAATCGGCAGGGGCGACGGGATCAACTTCCACTTCCCCATCGGCCGGCAAGGGGAAGAAGCTGGACGCCATGGGGTGACTAGTCATCGGGGCGGCGGCGACCATCAAAGCGGCCAACGCCCTCGCGATCGTGGCGCGCTACAACAGGGAGCTGTGGTTCAAGATCGCTCCCCTCCTGGACTTCCTCCCAGACGACAAGAGGGCGGAAGCCCTTGAAATCCTGCAGGAAGGCGAGGTGGCTTTGGACCACACCATCACGGTGGCCACGGATATCGCCGACACTGGCTTTCGCCAGATGGGCAACAGCGTTTGCCTTCGCCGGCGCGGTTAGCTTAAGGCCACGGATTTCCATCAGGAGGTTGTTACGCTCACCTGATCTCCACAGGGGCGCCGAACGGAGCTGGATGATCTGGTGGTGAGTGGTGTTTCCGATTCGAAAACAGGCTCGCCTAGAAAGGTAAATCACAGGTTACCCAACCATGTGGATGAGGGCGGCTCCCACCTCCTGTGGCGTCCTCTTGCACCCCCCCCGCTATATCTCACCTTTGAGTTACGAATAGCGGGCTCTCCGTTCTGCCACTGTTCGCAGGGGTGCGTCGTAGTTCTAGGATCTAGTTACTTCACTGATCCTATTGAAAGTTCCAGACAACTCTGACTCTATGGTATATCTTATTCCAAAGCTACCCCAAAGCTATACCATAGCTAAGAGTTCAAGTTGCAAAGGTTCACTCTGTACCTTTCTTTACAGATTCCCTCTTCGTGCATAAAATGGAGCGAGGTTCTTGGTAGCTGGCGTCCCAAGGTAAGATTTGCGCCAGTGCTATGCAAAAGTCTTTCCACCCGATATTGTTTTTCTGCACAACTAACCTGCTGCTTTTGTATTCTGCAGGTCTGGAATCTCGAACAAAGGCTGCGTGATGAAGAATTGTGAGCCCCTGAGGATTGCTGCTTACAGGTGAGAGCTGCCTCGTGCAGGATAATAAGTCAATACGGGGCCTTCCCACTGCTCTGCTAACCTGATGTCTTCTTTCTGTTTTACAGATGGGGCAGTCCTGGAGCGGCGATCGGAAGAGGAAGCGGAGATCGAGTGATGACGTTCCAATGATTCGCTGGTAAGTATTAGTGCGGCGCTGAACTGCGATGAAGAGCGTGTGGTCTGCAAGGCTAATCTGATGTTCTTTCCTTTTCAGTTCTGAAGAAGCGTGGACTCCCGAGCGGCCGCAATGAAGAGACTGGTAAGTATCTTGTTCTGCTCTTCTTTCTCACTCTTCTTTCCAGGTAGCTCAAGACCATTGGACGGACGTGGCTGATGGCTGGCCTGGAGCTGCAGACACAGTGAGCGTTACGCTGCAGGAGTGCAGAATAACGTGAAGCGTGTACTGTATGAAGGTTGTGGTATAGTCTTCTGAAAGTAGTTCCAGCAACCACACCCAAGCAAATAGTCCCACGGCAAATAATCCCTTCACCCTGCCTCATATTGGTTCGCACGTGCCTCTCTGGGTCTGAAACGTGCCATGTTGGTGATGACAGTATGAGCCTGGCGCCAACGGCGCCAGGACCGAGTCCAGGAAGCCCCTGCAAGAGTCTTTGAGGCCTTTAAGGCCTGCATGGGACCCAAGGCCTTGGGCAGGGTGGTCTGTACCTGATGTTTGGGGATATGGACCGTGACAGCCGTGCAGACCAGGGTACTGGACATGCCCTTCGACGGGAACAACCTGTTTGGCAAGGCAGTGGACGAGTCACTGGAGGTCATCAAGGCGGACACTGAAACAGCCCGGGCCTTGGGTTCTCTCCACCAACGACAGCCGCCCTTTCGGACCTCTGGAGGCAAGTCTCAAGGTGCCTCCAAAGGATTTGGTGGCGGTTCCTCGTCGTACCACCAAGCGGCCCGTTCATCGTCGCAGGAGGCCTACAGAGGCCGCACCAAGGCTGGATGACATAGTCGCCGCCAAGGCGCCAAGACCTCAGCAAAGCAGGATTGAACCGGCCACGGCATTGGGCCTCCACCGAAGCACCCCGGTGGGAGGCCGGCTGGTGAAATTCGTCAGCGTGTGAGAGTCCATCTCCACTGACCGTTGGGTGCTGGACGGACTGGCCCATGGGCACACTCTGGAATTCCAAAGAAAGTGTCCCCGTCTACCACTGTGGCCAGGAAGGAAAACCATGTTCCACAGCTACTTCTGGAGGTACGAGCAATGCTGAAAAAGGGTGTGATAGAACTCGTCCCGAAGAGGCTCCGGAGTGTACTCGCAGTACTTCCTCATCCGAAAGAAGACCGGCGGTTGGTGACCCTTTCCGGACCATCGTCATCTAAGCAAATACATCAAGTCCAAGAAAATTCCGGATGGTCACCCTCCAGCACGTGCTGGGACGGCTGGAGGAAGGAGACTTCCTATCGTCGCTGGACTTGGAGGATGCCTACTTCCACATCCCCATTCTCAAAGGACATCGAAAGTTCCTACGATTCGTGGTCCATGGGCGACACTATCGGTTCAAGGTCCTTCCTTTCAGACTAAAGTCGGCGCCCCGGGTTTCTTCACCAAGTGCCGAGCACCAGTGGAATCGTGGCTGCGCCTGCAGGGGATCCGCGTTCGCCCCTACCTTGACGATTGGCTCATCCGAGCAAAGTCAAAGGAACTCTCCGTCGATTAGACACACAGAAGACCGTCCAACTGCTCACGGATCTGGGATTCTCAATTAACTTTGCGAATCCCACTTGGTACTGTCGCAAGACGCCTTGTTCCTGGGAGCCAGACTCGACACAGTGGCGCGACTGGCTTCGCCGTCGGAGGAAAGGACGAAGGCCATCCTGGGCAAGGTACAACGGCTGTTGACCATGGACGTGGCCAGGGTGAGGTCCATCAAGTCGCTACTCGGCATGATGTCCTCGTGCATCTACCTCGTGCGCCTATGCAGGTTGCAGATGCGACCACTGTAGGAGTTCCTCGACGCCCGTTGGATGCAATCGGCGGGCAGCTTCGAAGATAGGATCTCACTCAACTAGACTTTCCGCCAAGCGATCCGGTGGTGGGGCACCCGCACGCATCTAGCGGTGGGCATGGACTTCCAGACCCCAGAAAATCAGGAAACGGTGACGACGGACACCTCCCTGGAAGTATGGGGACCACACACCGGTGATCTCCATGCAAGAGGTCTTTGGCTCCAAGAGGAGAGGTCACTACACATCAACTTCCTGGAGCTCCGAGCCATGTTCTGGGCCCTCAGGTCATTCCTTCCGTCCTCAAGGGCAAGGTGGTAAGGGTCTTCACTGACAACACCACCACGATGTTCAACATCAGGAAGCAGGGGGGCACCAGATCCCCAGCCTTATCCAAGGAAGTGCAGGATCTGTGGCACTGGACCGTTGCCCAAGGGAAGTTCTTGGTGCCCTTCCATCTGGCAGGAGTAAAGAACACCATTGCCGACTCACTCAGCAGGGAGCTGTGCTTGTGCCACGAATAGGAACTTTGGCAGGATCAAGTGGATCTCCTGTTCAAACGATGGGGCAATCCCCAGATCGACCTATTCATGATGGCGATGAACGCCAAGCGCCGGAGGTTCGCCAGCAGGTTTCCCCATCCAGGGAGCATGGGCGATGCCTTCTCATTCCTCTGGGACGGCCTGTTCCTGTATGTGTTGCCGTTGCGACTCAGTCAACTCAGACGGTCCTGGTGCAGGATGATCCTCGTCGCACCGGCTTGGCTGAGGCAGATCTGGTTCCCACACCTTCTGGACATGTCAGCATCCCCCCGGTCAAACTACCGACGGACACAGATCTTCTTGCCAGGGAAGGAGGCGCCATCCTCCATCACGACCCAGGATCGCTGAACCTGTAGGCCTGGCTCCTGCAGCACTAGAGTTCGGAGGGTACGATATCCCGGCAGACTGCAAGGAGGTGCTTGCAAAGGCCAGGGCGTCCTGGTCTCTCAAGTGCTATCGAGACAAATGGAAGAGGCTCTCTGTCTGGTGCCGTGCACAGAAGATTACCCCTCTGCAGATTACGGCCCCTCAAGTGCTGCCGTACTTGCTATCGCTGGCCAAGACGGGGCTGGCACATGCCTCCATCAAGATCCATCTGGCAGCTATCTCCCGCTAAACCAGAACTCTGGGGCAGTCATCTCTGTGGTCTCATCGCCTGGTGAAGGAGTTCATGAAAGGACTGTTCCGATCGTTCCCGCCGGTGAAGGCCCCGGCATGGGACCTCAACGTGGTGCTGACCAGGCTCATGGGGCCGCCATTCGAGCCTCTGCATTCGGCACCGTTGAAGTTCCTGTTGTGGAATAAAGTGTTTCCTGTGGCCATCACCTCTGCACGACGAGTGGGAGAGATCCAGGCCCTCTCCTGTAAACCTCCATACCGGACATTCCATGAGACGAGGGTAGTGCTGAGGACGCACCCCTCCTTCACGCCCAGGGTGTCGGATTTCCATCTCAACAAGCCCTTTGTGTTACCTGTTTTCTTCCCGTCACCTTCGTCGCCGGATGAGAGGACTTTGCACTCGCTGGATGTGGCTAGAGTGCTGAAGTTAGTCTTTCGGAAGACATCACAGCTGTTTGTAAACTTTAGACCTGTGAACCAAGGGAAGGCCCTCTCGAAGGCTTCCATTTCCAGATGGCTCTACGGCTGCATCATACACTGTCACCGTTGCCCGGCCGTCCGAGAGCCCATTCAACCAAAGCGATCGCTGCTACCACGGCGTTCCGGTCTGGTGTGCCCCGACTGGACATCTGCAGAGCTGCTACGTGGAGGTTGACACATCCCTTCACGAGATTCTACTGCATCGAATGGGATTCCAGGGAGGAGTCCAGAGTCGGCCAGGCAGTGCTGCGCAACCTGTTCACTTGAAGGTGAGCCTGGTGAGGAGGTAAGAGATGCTTAATGTTGAGTTGTTGAAATGCTTAATGTTGAGCCTTGCCACCTCCCGTGGTTGTGCATGTGTGTACTGCTATGTATTCTTGTATTCATGTGAATCCATGCCAGACCCCATGCTTGAGAAGGAACAAGTTACTTACCTGTAACTGTACGTCTCCAGCATGGGTCTGACATGGATTCACATGCAAACCCTGCCTCCTGCCCCTATGCGGCTCTTCTCTTGTTGGTCCTTTACGGGCTACCAAAACTGAAGATGGCTGCCAGAGGAGTGGCTTATGTAGAGGGCAGTCATTGGCTGGGGGCAGTATGACCCAGAGACCAGTGATTGGTTACGAGTAGAAAGACAGTTCAGAAACAAACTGATTTTTTCTTTACCGAGGATTCCCATCCTGAAGACGGGGAATATTCATGAGCATGTGAATCCATGCCAGACCCAAGCTGGAGAACAACAGTTACAGGGAAGTAACTTGTTCCATATGTGTCCTTCAGGTCCAGGGAACACATCCAGTCTCCCCCACACAGTGTCTCGGCAATGAACGCTGGCGTCACCATCTTGAACTTCTGCAATGGTAGGTAAAGATTCAGGGAAGACAATTCCAACACCACTCGCAGGCCCGTCTGGTTCTTCTGAATAGTCAAGATGCATGAGTAAAAGACCTGGCCCTGCTGGGAGGGGGGCACCTGCTCTACCGCTTCACTCTCTACGAGGGAGCAAATCTCCGCTAGCAGTGATAGTGTGCTGATCTGTTGGAGGGGAGGGGAAGACGGAGGGGGGGGCAGCTGGAAGCCCCAGGACACCACTGAGATGACCCAGGTGTCCGCAAACTTCACCCGCCAAGCCCGACTGTGCAGGTCCAGCCTGCCCCCAACTGGGGTGCTGTGGACCTGAAATGCATCATCATCATTGTTTCTTCTGGTAAGAGGCTGACGAAGAGGAGGGGGACTGGAAGAATCCCTCATGAGATGCTTTGTGGTGTTTTCTCGGGTGCTGTCTGGCAGACCTGTCCGGCTGTCTGGCTTTGCGGTCCTGAAACCCGTGGAAGCTGGCAAATTAACGCCCCTTGTATGAGCGGGACTATGTCTGTGAGAACGGTTTCGGTGCTGGTTTGGTAAGAATGGCCAGTCTTTGCAGTCTGAGAGTTGCTCCTCTTCTTATCAAGCTCCTCATCAGTGGAGGAGTGGAAGAGATAACCTCCCTCAAACAGAAGGTCCAGGATTCTATCCTGCACATCCGGGATGAACCTGGTAGCTTTCAGCCAGGCTGTACACCTAGTGCCTGTTGCCAGACAGATTTCCCGGTTAGCCGTGTCGATGTGGCCAACAGAAGCCTACAGGATGTCCTGAGCCACGAGTTTGGCCTCATCTAGGCCCACGTTGCAAGAAGCTTGCTTGTGCTTAGGGATATCGGGCAGAAAATCTGTGACCTCCCTCCACAGGCATCGGTTAGCCGCAGCGAGGATAGTGTCTGCGTTAGCCTGCCTGAGGTGCAGCGTGGCATTTGAATAGACCTTCTTGCCTTATGATTGGAGGGTTTTTTCTTCCTTGTTCAGGAGGGCTATCATGGCGGTACTAGATGAGAAAGTCTGAGGCTTGGCAAACATGGATGCTGCAGTGATTACTGATAACAGGGGCTGCTGGTGCGTAGAGAGCAGTATGCTGTCCCCCTCGGTTTGCCTGAACCTAGCACCCAGCTTTTTGTGGATTGGTTTTGCGTGGATTAGGGCTCGAGACAGCTCTTTTTGGCCAAAGTCTCCCTACTTTTTGTAGGGGGATGCCCGACCTCGCCTCCTCCCTGATCCTCGTGACTTCTGCCAGAACTCCTGCTTCAGGGAGCTCCTTCTGTGATACCCAGGTATTCTGACAGGCCGGCAATCCTGTCATGGAAGGCTTTTGCTGAGGAGGTAGTATCCTGCTCTTCCTCGTCTGTGTCCTGCTGTTCCTCTATCCTGGAGGAGTGACAACAGTCACCTTTCAGAGTTCCTCCATGGTGGGGGTCTGGACCTGCACCGGGTTGCTGAAGCCTCAGTACTGGGCTGAGCTGGAGCCAGAGGAGGAGGCATGGGCTGTGTTGTCGTGGGTTGCGCCGGTGAAGCTAGGGGCAACATGTACTTAATAATGCCCCTGAGAATTGAGCTCATTTGTGGGGACCGCATGAGGGACATGCATTTGTCAAAAAAACTGTCCTCACAGGCTGGCTGTGTGCAATCTTGTACGGGAGCAAATATGCCAGCTGCCTCTGCAGCCCCTGCCCGTACATGAGGTCACTGTACCTGGATCCCAGATGTTGGGATAAGACGTGGACCAGGTGACTTGGGTCAGTGGTGCCCAGTCTGTCCTAGGAGCAAAACTTCACCTTTGTTGATCGCTGGACTGACAGGCCTCTGTGCCTGCCTTCGAGGCTTCCTGCCTTTGCTGCTCGGGAGTGACAGCCATTTGTCTCGAGCCAATGCCATTTTGTCTGCGCCTTCAGCACATGGAGCTGTAGCCGGCGTGTATCTGGGCTCAGTCTGCATGCCCAACTGCCTCGGCTCTGTCCCACCCTTCACCTCAGGTCGGTAGTGCTGGACCTGCATTAAGGCGCCCCCCTCAGGTAAGGACCCGGTGTCAGAGCGATGCCCCACGGGATGGGTGCCAGTAGTAGAGCTCACAGTCCCCTTGGCTGCAGGACCGGTAGGCCCCTTGGATCCCTTGGCCGTGAGGCCAGTAGCTGTGTGAACCTTGGTGCTCCCTGAGCCGTTGCGAGGGCCAGACTGACCCCTCTCGCCAGAGGGCTTCCCCAGGAAGGAGTCGCCCCTGCAGGGTGCCTTGGAGATTAGCGCACCTACCTTCTGTGTCTTCCTGCGGCTGTAGTCCTTGATGTCCTGTTGAGCAGTTTCCTCCAACGCTCAAGCTGGTGCTTAAGTGACCTGGGCATGAGTGAGTCGCACGCAGAGTATCCATCCCAACCGTGGTCCTCACCAAGGCATCAGAGACAAGGTGCGTGGGTATCTGCTGTAGGGAACGTACCGTCGCACAACGGGCACCTGCTAAAGCCTGTCAGGGCAGACATGCACTGGGTACAGAGCTAGGGCACTGGTGGACAGTGTTCCCAAATCTGCAATAGAAAAAGAAAAGATAAGATACCATGGAAAGCGCGTGGAATTACGAGGCTAAGCCTCACCCAGCAGCGCTGGTGGAGAAGTCTGTTCCCGTCGACGCAGAAAAAGGTACCGAGTTGTGTCACGGTGGGCGAGGTAAAGAGAGCCAGCGTGCCAGTAAATTTAAAGGAGAAATGTCTTTTTCTGGTGTACAAAAGGTTTTGCTCCCGTCCCTCGCGAGGGACGCCCCATACAGGATAGAGGAAAGAGGACGGGACGTAGGAGTATAAAAACTTTAGTTAAGAGAGTTAAAGTGATCCTGCTGAATTTCAAGCCTTTGGTTGCAATAAATCGGAAGTGACAAGCATCTGAACACTGCGTCTCCCCTGCCCCATTGTAAAGCCTGTGAGCACATACATTGGTTCCATGTGTTAAAATCACTTCAAAAATGGCAGTTCATACAAAAATAATCGCAGCAAAAAGGCTGTGGTTTTGCCGCCGCAATCCATGTAAAGGATGCAGGGGACACCCCCGCAACCCCCAGACCCTATATACCATTTAAGGGGAGCGGGGAAAGAGGAAACCCCATGCATTTCCCAAAAGAGGACACCCGTGGGAATGCACAGAGGTCTCACTTGCGCGAAGCGGCCCAGAATTTATTACCCAGAACCCCAAACAAAGTGAACATTGTGTTTTTTTTCCCCACCAAATATCACACTTTGTCGGGGATTGTGGCTAATAAAAACTGGGGCAATTTGCGCAAGGCAGACCTCTGTGGATTCCCACGGGTGTCCTCTTTTGGGAAATGCATGGGGTTCCCTGTTTCCCTTGGTGGCTTCGACACCCTAGGCCCAAATCTGTAGGTTGCCCACATGAACAAAATGGGCAGTGGCGAAAGGCTTGGGGTTCCCAGTGGGTTACCCTTTTCCTTTTGCACCACCGGTAGGTGCACCCACACATGTGAGGTACCGTTTTCATCGGGACACGTGTGGGGACGCGGGAAGGTAGGCCATGTGTTGTTGGCGGTGTGTTTCGGTGGATGGCCAGAGTGAAATGTCTGAGAATTGTCTTCATTTCCAGCCAATTTCAGAGACATTTCCCTGTTTCCACTCACCGAAACACGTCGCCAACAACAGATGTCATACCTTCTCGCATTCCCACAGGTGTCCCGACGAAAAAAGGTACCTCACATATGTGGGTGCACATGTGTGGGTGCACCTGCCGGGGGCGCAAAAGGAAAAGGGTAACCCGCTGGTAACCCCAAGCCTTTCGACACAGCACAATTTGTTCATATGGGCAACCTACAAATTTGGGCCTAGGGTGTCGAAGCCAGCAAGGAAAACAGGGAACCCCATGCATTTCCCAAAAGAGGACACGTGGGAATCCACAGAGGTCTGACTTGCGCAAATCGGGCCAGAATCTACTACCCAGAACACCCGGCAAATTGAAATGTCTGGAAATTGTGTTTTTTACCCCCAAATTTGGACTCCACTCAACCACCGAAACACGCTGCCAACAACAGATGTCATACCTTCCCGCGTTCCCACAGGTGTCCCAACGAAAACGGTACCTCACATGTGTGGGTTCACCAATCTAGCCGCAAAGGGAAAAGGCTAACCCACTGATAACCACAAAAGGGTTTGGGGAGATAACCTACAGATTTGGGCATAGGGTGTCCACGCCACCAAGGAAAACTGGGAACCCCATGCATTTCTGAAAAGAGGGCACCAGTAGGAATCCACAGAGGTCCAACTTGCGCAAAGCGGACCAGAATGTTTTACCCAGAACCCCCGACAAAGTGAAAAAATTGGGGTTGGCACATTTCAGACTTTGTCAGGGGTTCTGGGTAATACATTCTGGGCCGATTTGCCCAAATCATACCTCTGCTGATTCCCACAGGTGTCCTCTTTTTTTGGAAATGCATGGGGTTCCCCGTTTTCCTTGGTGGCTTGGACACCCGAGGCCCATATCTGTATGATGTGCCCATCTGCAGAGAGTGTGAAATTCAGGTGTGAAAACAGACTTGGGGTTACTTGTGTTTTAGGCTTTCCCCTTGGCGCCCAGGTAGCTGCACCCACACATGTGAGGTACCGTTTTCATCGGGACACCTGTGGGAATGCGGGACGGTAGTCCATGTGTTGTTGGCGGCGTGTTTCGATGGGCGAGCCAAGTGAAATGTGCAGAAAATGCGTTTTTGTTCCCCACATTTCAGACTTTGCAGGGGTGTCTGGGTAATACGTTCTGGGCCAATTTGTGCAAATCATACCTCTGCGGATTCCCACAGGTGTCCTCTTTTCGGAAATGCATGGGGTTCCCTGTCTTCCTTGATGGCTTGGACACCAGAGGCCCATATCTGTATGATGTGAGTGTGAGAAATTCAGGTGTGAAAACAGACTTGGGGTTACTTGTGTTTTAGGCTTTCCTCTTGGCGCCCAGGTAGCTGGACCCACACATGTGAGGTACCATTTTCATTGGGACACCTGTGGGAACGCAGGAAGGTATAACATTTGTTGTGTTTGTGTGGTTTTCATAACGTTTTGACCCATTTGCTGGTGCCCTTTGTCACACAACCCTTTCATTTCCCAAATGTGACCTACATTTAGTCGCTGCTTTAGGCGCTATACACTTTTGTAACCTGCACGCGTCATCTACGCTTGAAAAGGTCTGCCTGTGCTCTTTCAAAAAATGTAGGCTTGCCGTTCTTCACCACATTGGTTTTCCCGATTTACACACACTTAGTGCATCTGTTCAGGCCGTGCGCATAAAACTCCTGTGTACCATGGCTCAGTGTTTGGCTTGTTGTACTGCTCGTTTTGTAAAACACTACAAAAAATGTGTGCTTTCCAAACTGCAAGAGTCAGAGGAATGTAGCGGAGCATTGCTTTTCTCAAAATTCATAGAAGCCATTGCTGTATCAAGCCAACCATGTCCAACACATACCTTTTTTTTCAGTCATTTTCCCGCTTATCCCCCAACCTAGTTGTTGCCCGACCTACACACATCACCCCTTTATAAACTTGGAATTTTGTCTACTTTTCAGAACTATATGCCTTTCTGTCCTCCAATTCAGCTTTCCTACCCTTTTTTTCCATTCCGTCCATGCATGTCCAATTGGCAAAAATGGCCAAAATTGCCTACCTCTCACAAAAAGGTTGATAACATCAAAATAATGTTTTTTCGTTTCCACTCAACCTGTTCTTGAAAGCCAGGAAATTGGGGAATTCAGCACAGCAAACCATTTGTTCCTAGCTCTTAAAAGGAAAAAAAACCACAGGCTTATTTCTACATCATTTTATTTGCATTTTTTGAAAAAACACATTTTCGTCCTTTTTGGTCATTTTCTCTCACCCTCCTACAGCAACCTAGGATTCCTGGATGGCGTGACGACCGCCTACATGTGGGGAAAAAAAGGAGCCAAATTAGGCGGAGATATTTCATGCAACAAAAAAGTTACAAGGCTTTGAATGGCCACATCACCAAAAAAGGCCTTGGCACTGGGGAGAAATACCCATGGCAGTTAAAGGGTTAAAATGGGGGTGGGGGGTCGCAGAGTTAAGATGCTAATCGCTCCGGATAGCAGAGTGTGGAAGCCGAGTGTGTTTGGCGGTGTTGGACTCTCACTGCGGTCTGGGGCAGTGTTTCTCTGCTGCCCATTGCTGGAAGCGCTGCCTCTATAATTAAATAGCCGCTCACGCGGAGCATGGAAGTCGAGTGTAGAAGTCGAGTGCATTTGGTGGTGTTCGGTGCCAGTCGGCAGCTACCCCCTCCGTGAACGCTGCAACTATTGTATTGCAAGTTGCGTGTTGCAGCCCAAACTTATTTACCTATTCTGTGGTCTTCCCGAGATATTTAAAAAAAGGATCCATTATTTACATAACGACGCTAAAAGGTAAGCCGCTGCGACCTGTTTAAAGCCATGCCTGGAAAAACAGTATGTAAACCTAAAAAGTACAGCTTGCACAAGAGCAAGCCATACAGCAAATCAGCTGGCTATCACTGTGAAGATTGTGATATATCTCTTGGCCAGAAAAATACTTTAACTGTTGTTTCGCCTATGAAATTCGCCTTGAAATACACCAAACCAATTGTCGAGAAACAACCTGTCAGATTACTGATTTTTTCAAACTAGGAACTGACTCCTTACCTCCCCCGCTTGCACCTTCCTTCACGATAGTAACCACAGTTATTCATCCGCCCCCAAATCGAATGCTAATTTTAGCTTACCTTTGAACGCTTCATTGGGGGCCATAGACGATAATGCGCTCCTCGATTTAGGTTATCGTTTGTGTAGCGCTAACAGAGCAACTACGCAGCCTACGGAAACCCGCTGCATGGACCCACAGACGCACACAGTTTCCCTTCACTCGGAACCAGAACTGCCATGTAGCATTCCTTTTTGTCTATCCAGTAGGCTGTCCCTTCTTCCCCTATCCGCTCCCACATATCAGCAATCTGCTACCTCTTCCTCCTTAACTGAAAACAAAATTACAGACGAACAACGTGTAACTGTTCCCCCTTCATGTATGCCTCCCATTAATAATAATGGGGTGAAAGATCAACATGGCCTACCATCAGTAGGCATGATGCACTTTGCTCTGAAGATTTTAATAAACTCTGCGACCAGATCCATCTTCAATTCCAAGAGCATGGCGAGATACTAAAGTAGCTTCAAAGCCATCATAAAGAATGACCATTTTAAAAATCTCGCCAAAACCAATGCAGTTAACGACAACCAATCTGTTTTTTTTAAAAATATTTTTATTTTATTTTGAAGTCAAACAAACACACTACAACTGTTTCAAAGCATAGAACGCATCATAGTCCAGCACATTTTCATTAGAACTCCCCAACTCCACCTCCCCCCTTAAATTAGAGCCGGTTCTCACATGTCATTTACAGGAGCATCATTGGGTAGCACAGTACTTAGGCAGTCATAATTCGGGTTCTCTGTTCCGTTGTTACCCTGATGAGAGTTTGCCATAGAGGCCACCAATTGCCTCCAGGCCAGCAAGGGCCCTACTTCCTCCTTGCCCCCCCTGGTGACCGCTTCAAACCAACCTACAGATTCAGCTTCCGCCCACCTCAAAAGGTCCGCCCACCATAGCTCCACCCTAGGTCTGTGGGCCGCCTTCCAGCCCATGGCAATCCTGCGCTTGGCCAAAACACAAGCCAGGTCCTTCATCTTGCTTATGTGTTTTGAATGCCGGGGTCTAGGAAAAAGCCCAAGCATGCATGACCAGGCCGATTCCACATCTAGCACCACCCCCCCACCAGCCAGTTTCGTCTTAACCTCGTCCCAAAATCTGAGCAAGCCCAAAACATGTGTAGCAGTCCCACATTCACCTCCCCACACCTGGGGCATTGCTGCGTAGCTGGTCCCCCAAACGTTGCAATCTTCCCGGGAGTTAAATAAGCATTGTGGGTAACGTACAATTGAAGCTGTTGGAATCTCGCTTTCGGGACACCTTTTTATGGTACCTCTGGGCCCATTCCCATTGCCCGTCTGTCATGGGTTCTCCCACCTCCTCCTCCCAATCTTGTCTCAATTGAAGCAACTCCTTCCCTGCCCTTACTCGCAGGAGCTCGTATATCCTCGATATTTCGTGCCTGCCCTCCGATACATCATACATGGTTTCCAGGGAGGCGTCAGGGCCTTCCGCTAGCACTGTCTCAGGCCATCTTTCTCTAGTCTTTTTCACAAGCCTAGTGTAGGTTATATATTGGCCACCATGTACCCCCGTCTCTTCCTGCAACCTCTGAAAGTCCAATGCCTCCCCTTCCTGCCATATGTCCCCGAGGGTGGCCAGGCCTACCTGTTCCCAGTATCTACGGACCGATTCAAGTAGTTGAGTCGCTCCCGCACAGCGCTGCCAAAGGGGCCTGCTGAGAGTACGGCTCCGAGTCCCCCCCCCCAATCTTCCAAGTTCTGTGCCAGATCTCCCAGCCCAGCCTCAGTAGCCGCCCCCTGCCCCCCAGTTTGTCTCTGCACAACCACACCCCTTCCATCAGAAAGTATGGGGCTGAATCTCCACGCAGAAGCCTAGCTTCCGCCGAGTCTTCAGCTGAAAGCCTCCTGGCCACGTACTGCAGCTGCCCCGCCAGGTAATAGAGTTCAAAATTAGGCAGGCCTATCCCCCCCTGTCACACGGGTTCTGGAGCTTCCACAGAGCAACCCTATTCCTAGAGCTGCCCCACAGGAAACCCCTACACACGCTATGAAGTTTCGCGAATAGGCTCCTAGGTATCAAAAACGGGACATTCACGAAAAAGTGCAAGAGTCTAGGCAGGACCATCACCTTGAGCAAGGCCGCCCTCCCCATCATGGTCAGAGGCAATCTAGACCAGAATACCATGCTGTTCTTGATCCCCTCTATCGCCTTTTCCGTGTTATGCTTGTGTTCTGCCTCGACCTTGTGGTAAATATTTATTCCCAAATACCTAAAAGTCACGGGCTGCCATGGTATGGGCAGGACAGGCAGCCTCTGTACCGGGACATTCCTGTATCTGCCCAAAGGAAACAGACTAGACTTTCTAGGGTTCACCGATATGCCCGAGAGGGTGGCGTACCGTTCTATTACCTCCAGCACATACTGCAGGTTTTCTTCTGGATAACGCAAATAAAGGAGCATATCATCCGCATATAGTGATAACTGGTGCCCTCCACTGACAGTGCTTAGGCCCACCTCCCCATATTGTTGTCGCAGGCATATTGCCAGCGGCTCCAATGCCAGTATATATAGCATGGGTGACCAGGGGCATCCCTGTCTGGTCCCCCTGCAAAGTTGCCAGGTATCAGACTGTGGACCCTGTTTTGACTCTCGCCATCGGGGTGCTGTAAAACAACTGGACCCATCTGAGGTATCCAGGTCCCATTCCGTACCCCTTCAGGACCGCTTTCAGCCAGGGCCATCGTACCGAGTCGAAGGCCTTGACCGCGTCCAACGACACTATAGCCAACTGGCCCGTGTCCTCCTAAGTTTGGTCAATGATATGGTGTAGCCTCCTGTGGTTATCGGTGATGTTCCTGCCCGGAACATATCCCGTCTGATCTGGGTGTATCAGTTTCCCAATCACCTTCTTCAGTCTATTAGCGAGCACAGCCGTAAGTATTTTGCTGTCCTGGTTAAGCATGGACAACGGTCTGCAAGACCCGCACTCTACGGCCGGCTTGCCTGGTTTCAAGAGTGGGATGATCACAGCCTCGCGGAGGGACAATGGGAGTTCCCCCTGCTCATAGGCCTTGTTGAAAGTGGCAAGCAGTGGCTGAAGCAGCTCTTGCTTGTATGTTTTGTAGAACTCGCTGGGCAGCCCATCAGAACCAGGCGCCTTGCAAGTGGGCAAATTCTGAATCACTACCTCCAGCTCATCCGAGGTGACGGGTGCATCTAACTCTGCGCGTTCTGGGTCATCCAGGGTGGGCAGTTCTATGTCCTCCAATGTGTCCAGTATGTATATCCTCCCCCGTGTCCTCATACAAGTGTCTGTAAAACTTAAGGAACTCCTCATTTACCTCTTTCTGGGTGTTGCATATGCAACCTCTCTCATCCTTAATCTCACTGATCACCGAGCGCGGGGTCTCACTCTTATACAGCCAGGCCAGCAGTCTGCCCGGCTTGTCGCCCCCTGCGTGTATCCTCTCTGCATAGTCTATCCCAAAGTGCACTGCAGAACAACTGTAGCTCCTTTACTTTGGTTCTATTATCATGAGCAGTGCTCTCGCAACGCGTGAGATCCTCTAGCTCCCTTTCCACCTCTTGGAGTTCCCTTTCAACACCCCCCTGTAGCCCCTTAGCTTTGGAAATGGCCACCCCGCGCACCACCACCTTAAACGCTTCCCACAGTGTGCCCACAGAGCTTACGCTTCCCGTATTTATATCAAAGTATTCTTCGATGGCATCCCTCAGGCCCTCCCGAAACCCCTCGTCCTGCAGAGCCTCGGTCCTGAGTCTCCATGTAGGGATCCGCGGTCTTGGGGGCTGGTGTCTCCAGTCTACCACCAAGGGCGAGTGGTCAGATAGTACTCGGGCCTTGTATTCCGCTCCGTCTCTCACTATCTCGGCTGTTACAAACATGTAATCTAACCTTGTGTGCAAATCATGTGGCGCTGCGTAGTGTGAATACTGCCTATCCGTGGGATGCAGCCTTCTCCACGCATCTTCTAGGCCTAGGTCTTTCAGTAAGGTACCCAGCGCTTTGGCCGCCGGTGCCGTTTTCCCTACCCTGTCCGTGGACCTGTCCATTCTGGGATTCACGGTACTGTTAAAGTGTCCCCCCCACACTACCGTACCCCCTGCAGGGGGCCAAGTTTACTGTAGAGGGTCCTAAAGTAAGCCACTGTGTCATTATTGGGGGCGTACAAATTCATGATATGCACTTCACGGTTTTCCAGGAGACCCGTTACAACCACCATTCTACCCTCCGGGTCCACCGTAGAATCAAGCACACAAAACGGCACATGAGGCGCCACCCAAGTAATGACCCCTCTAGCATACGCCGAGTACGCCGCCCCCACAACATTGCCCTTCCATTTTCTCCTGACCACCTCCAGCCTTTCCCTAGTGAGGTGGGTCTCCTGCAGCAGGGCTATGTCTACACGCATCCTCTTTAAGTACAACATCACTGTTACGTTTCAGGTAGCTGTTAAGGCCCCGTACATTCCAGGTCATAATTCTGAGATTACTCGATGCCATCCGGTCGGACTATCCCCATCCCTTCCCATAATGCCCCCCATGCTAGTTTGTTTCCTGGCTCTCTCCCTTCTATTCACAAACAATACCCCCCCCAACTTCACACCACTGCACACAACTCCCCTCCTCCCCGCCAACCCGCCAACCCCCAACAATAGCCCAGCTCCATCCCTGGATCTCAGGCCTACCCACGTCTGGACCCGTCTCGTGTCCGAGGACAAGACCCCGCGAGGTGTCACCTATCTAACAGTGACCTAACTAAGTGTACTACTATTGGGTGCAGAGGGTGCTCCCCAGGAGCTCCCAATCATCTATTTAGGAGAAGTGCATTCAACGGGACCCGCCGGCAGATACCACGACTTCCTCCTCACAAGCACAATATCGTACTATATTCCAGTCCCAATGTCGTAACTATGGCCTCACGGGTGCCTCTGCAACGTGCTACTTATCTCCAGCCGCTTCTGTCTGGGCATCTGATTCCTGAGGTCGACCCTGCATATCCAGCCACTCCATCGCTTCGGTCGGCGTCTCAAAGAAGAGGGATCTGTTCTTATAAAACACCTTTAACCTAGCGGGGTAGAGCAACATGTAGTGATGGCCTGCTTCTCTAAGCCTCCTTTTCACTGTTCCAAAGTTCATTTGACTCCGCTGTACGAGCATCGTATAGTCCGGATACGCCGTTATTTTCGCTGACCCCCTTTCTATCGTACCTCCTTTCCGGAAAAATTCGAGGATCTTTTCGCGGTCACGATAGTTCAAGATCTTCGCAATCAACGGCCGCGGGGGGTGCTCCTGGGGCCGGTCTCCTGGTCAGGGCCCTATGCGCCCTTTCAACCGCGAACCCCTGGGTCAGCTCCCCGCCTGTAATCTCCTGCAAGAGCATGGTTTCAACGTAATCCGTGGGGTTCGACCCTTCCATTCCCTCCGGAACACCCACTATGCGAATGTTGTTGCACCTGGCGCGCCCCTCTGCCTGCTCTGTCCTCCAGATTGCCCACTCGTTGCACGAGGGCATGAAGCTCCTTAGCATGTGCATTGCACGCCTCCATGGTCAGGGCCAACTCCTTGCCCAGTTCCCCAGTGCGCTCCGCGATCGTTCGCACGTCCTGACGCAACAGGTTCACCTCTTCTCGGACCGCTCCGATCTTAAGGTCTAGGCCCTCTTGCAGCTCTTTCATGGCCAGGCCCAACTTCGTCTCCCAAGCCACCTTCAAGTCGGCAATTGCTGCCAGCACTTCCTGGATAGTACCCGGTGGGATCTCCGCTGCCGCAGGGGCTTCTTTGCTCTTGCCCCCTTCCGCGCCCGGGTGCGACCTAGGATAGGCCTCCATTGTGGGCTGTTTGTTCCGGGGTCGGACCACCTTGGAGGACATCCTGCTGCATCGGTTGGGCACACGCGCCCAGCTGTGTCTCCGGCGCTGTGGAGCGCCTTGCGGGGTTCGCTCGCCGACCCCTTCACAGCAAGGTTCCGCTGAACTCGGGTTCGCTCTGCTGGCACGCCACGATCCAGGGCCTCCTCAGTGGGGGCTCGAACTTATGTTCTTGCCACCAGCCAGAGACGCATGCGACGCGTCTCTCTATTTGGGCTCGCCCCCGCTCCGGCCAGCTTTGTCTTCCTCAGCTCCACGGACCATTTATGGCCCTTTGTCCACGGGCGGCCATCTTGGGTGCTGCCCTTCCACTGCGTGACTGCCACCTTCTTCGAAGTCTAGTTCTGTGGATATGCAGTCTCGCTGGTGGAGAGGGCACTCACCATTTGCCCCCCACTTTCATGCACCCTTGGATGCACTGTGGGCTCGAAAGTCCGCCGAAAACCATCACTTCTTCCCAGGATCAAGATCGGATCATCGGGAGCTCCTCCAAGGAACGTCCTCAAGTAGCCATCAAGCCACGCCCCCCGACAACCAATCTGTTAAGGTTAAAAGCCCACTACTTATTTCAAACGAGTCATCCCATCTGTTCAGGTTCAAAGCCCACTACATATTTCTAACAACGACCCATCTCATCATTCGTATAATGTCACAGTCTCCATTAAAATACCTCACACGTAAACAAAAACGCTTGCAATTGAAGAAACTGAAACAGCCACCTAAAAAGCCGATTGAATTGGTTACTCTGGATGACATGGAAGAAATCCATAGCCAACCATTAAATTCAACTTACAAGTCTACTAATGCCATTAAGCAAAAATCCCAAAAGGCAAGAAAGCGTGAGAACCGCAAGAAAAAACATCAATCTAAAAAAACTGGGACTTTCACAAGTTAGCTTCTTCAAGAAACTAATTCTGACAAAAGTTGTCTGACAGAAGCCAATATATCAGTGGAAGAACAATCTATCTCTGAGCCTAGTAATAACAAAACTCCATGTCTCCCGGTAGTCACTAAAAGTAAGAAAAGCAAAGTGCCCGATAAAGCCCTTGCCATTGCCAACGAAAAAGAAGGTGCGCCCATAGTAAATAACAGAATAGTTACCATCAGCGAAAAAGCGGAAAAATTAACTAAGATTCAGTTGAGTAGACCAACATTGCTTGCTATTTATTCAAAAATTCCTGCTCTTCGGATACTTCAATCTGCTGATATGGAGTCCATTGAACCACTGAAGCAACATTTTGGAGCCATTTCTTTAATTCACTGTGTTCTCCCAGCTACGGCTTCCCTTATACATTCACAAGCTGAATCTCTTGACTTTCTTGGCTATGAATTAGTAGTGCCTATGCCTGATCCTGTGGTAAACCCAGCAATGCAATCACTGTAACCTTGGAAAACCAACTATCTCAAAGACCAACCCGCAACAGCCCATATCTGCAAGTGAAAATCAAGCTGGATGGAAATGGCTTAAAAAACTTGAGCCAAATGGAATCCATGCAATCATGAAAAACATCTATTATATCTTGGAACACACGTGGCACTCCCATTTTGTTAACATGGGCTGGTCTTTGAACTTACTCGTGAAATTTCCTATAATCTTATTACAGGAGACTTGGTTACAAAATGATTTCCATATCGATACCCATCATATGTTCCAGCGACACGCACAAAGGGGTGACGGTTTGGTGGCCTAATTGTTGGTATCAATCATGAATGAATTCATTGCCATTGAGATTCCCTCCCAAATTGCACCCAATAATGTACCAGCTATTCAAATTAAAGCTAAGAACATGACAGCTACCCCTAATATCTTGATTATCAATGTTTATGATTTCCCCCACCCGGTAATGCTCTAATGATATCTTTGATGCCCTTGATTTAATATTCACTGAATGGTTTATACATGAGGATAATGATATGGGTATGCTTGGGGGAGATCTAAATGCTCAATGTGGAATTAACAAGATGAAGGCCAATTTTGAAAACATTAATCCAACCAATTTGATGGTCAAAACCACCAAAAATATTAGAGATCTGGTGTGGTCTTATTTTTTGAAAGAATGGGATTTGTGGTCACTTAATGGTTGAACAGTGAGTGATTCTCCGGGTAAATGTACCTGGGCCGGAGGCAATAAAACAGGCACTATTGATTATATCTGTGGCAATCTGTATGCGTTTGAAAATGTATGCGATTTTGAGGTTGTTGAAATGCCCTATAGTGATCACCATTTAATCCATGCTTGCTGTGCCATTCCTCTTCAACATAAAATTGCAAAACATCCTGTGAATATTGGAGTGTCTAATAGCGGTCATAGAATTAAGTGGAATGTGTCTAAAGCTAAGAAAATGTCATGAAGACTGTCAATTGATAGATCATATGGGAACCTCAATAACTGGCTTGTCTAGTAATGAAATTGAACATTTTATCAAGATAACTACTAATGAAATCACCTCTGTGAGTAGTTCCCGTATTATTGCTGTTGGGGAGAATTCTCAGAAATGTGCCAATTCCCTCCACCTCGGAGACCCTCAGCAACTTTGCTGAATTTTGAGGACTTGATTTTTTTTTTTTAACCTGGAGAGAGTGAGACCCTTTTTTCCTCACTCTCTCATGTATTTTAATGTGATTTCTGAACTTTGTGTTTCTTTTGGTTGTGGAGTCTGACAAACTCCATAGGCATCATCATTTACATCGGGTCACACAGCACCTTCAGTGCAGTGGCACAGGGAAGCCTTTCAGATTTTTCAAAGGTTTAGATTCCTTCTCTGGGATAAACTACTGTTTCCTAGAGCAGTAAAGTGAAATTGACTTTACTTACATTGTAACTTTCTAGACCCAGCACACATTATTTTACAATAGGGTGCTGGAGGGGTTACCTAGTATCCCCTTTGTCTAGCTTCTCATGTAACATTTTTTATGTTACCCTTTTCTCACTGAATGGCTGGTGGCAATGGTTTTGTTTAACTACTGTGGTGTGCATTTACCGTGGGCTTCGTTCGCAGCTGCAGTAATGCACCCAAGGGTGCAATTTTTGTCAAAATGGCCCCAGTCTTCTTTTTTTGCCATTTCTTTGTGGGAAGGTCCTTCTTGAGATTTACTCTGTGCGCCAAACCAGGTTTGGTCCCATTGTTAGGCTTTGTCTTTAGCAGGATTCATGAGTGAAGCCCGCCTCTGGCTCCAGAGTGTCTGGGGTAGGCAGGAAGCGAGGGAGGTGCCAGAAACTCCCTGTGCTTAGTCTCCTAGGAGGCCCAATGCACTCTGTAGTGATTGACCGGATGACTGTCCGGCAAGGACAGCCACCCTGCTGGGTACTGACAGCTAGGCTGGAATGAATGGGAGAGAATAAAGGTAAGGCTTTTGGTTTGGAAGGCAGAGTCGACCACTGGACGAATGAACCAAAGAAGAACTTGAAGAGGATGCCTGCTGCAACTCCTGGACCGTTGGTTTGCCTGATGAAGCTTTGCTGCTGTGCTGAAACTCCAAATTCGAATGGACAGAGAAACCCCTGCAAGGACGACTTGTCCCCTTGAGATGGTGGGACCCATCAACTCCAAAGTAAGCCACCTGGACCATCCTTCTCGGAGCCGGTTCAATATCCACAGAGTTGCTGCTAGAAACCGTATAGCCAGGGAGAGGAACACCAGATTGTGTGCGTTGCTTTTAAGCTGGCCTAGAGGACCAGGAAGATCCTCCGGACTCCCAAGAAGCATGACTGACCGGGCCTGAGCCCCCTCAACAGAGAGTGGGACTCCAGAAGCAAGGAAAGCCCATCTCGACAGCCAGGAACCGCGGTGTTGCTATTTGCGGTAGACGCGAGGAGCTGAAACACTAAGCAGCCACTGATTTGAAGATTGCCGGTTGCAAGCGGTGACCGTCCCATTGCAGTGCAGGAGTCCTCCCTCTTGTCCCCATGACTGTGGCCCTGGAACAGTGAGATCTGCAGAGCTGCACTGGAACAGAAGTCATCTGCTGCACTTGTTCTTCAATGCAAAAGGTACTGTACAAAGTCTGAGAGAATTTACCTCTTGCTGTAGAGTTGCTTGCATCTTCTACTACTCACAAGGCTAACGGCCTGTGGCCGTACTTTTGATTCTTCTTTTCTTCAAAGACTTCTAAAACCTTGTGCAAAGACGTTTCTACTTACCAGAAGTGCTTCTTCCTATATAAGACTTTTGCCCATTGACTTTGGCTTAGCCTATTTTACTGAATGACTCTGCTTATGGGATCCAAAAGTATTTGCCTGCTTAAGAATATTTGTGGTCTCTTGTTAGTCCTAATCACCTTTTGCTTTTACAAACTTCAACAGTATTCTAAAAAACAACTGTAAGATATTAATGTCCCCAGCACCCTAGCTATTTAAGTCACCTGAGGGTGTAGGTTGTGTCTGTGGGCCATCCCAAAAGGGTCTTTACGGATTTGGAAACTAAGAGTGTGCAGTATTGAAGTGTATTTGTGTGTTAGTTTTATATTGCCCCCTTCTGAAGAAGGCTTATCCTAACTTACTGATAAATTAATAATTGTTTATTCAAGAAAGAAACCTTGAGTGTAAGAGTTTATTTGAATCTCTGTGCAACTCCCCTACGGCTCACATTGACCACTCTTGAGATAAGCCTGGCTGCTCAAAAAACTACTAAAACTGCGTAGTACAAGCTTATACCAAAGGTTGGGTTTCCTATACATGTGGTCAGAGTTGTTTGTAGTGTTCCCAGAGGGTACTGCATACAAACTTTGCCTAACACTGGTAGGCAGGTGGTGAGGATATATTGTAGAGTTGTTACACTAAGAATTAACTTTGCTTTTGTTCAACTAAAAAACTTCACAAGGCCAAGCTCCACTAGAAAAGCAATTGTAACATGCCAGATATGGATACCTTCAGGCAGGAAGACCTGATCATTTTAACAGCAGAGCAACTGAAAGAAAGATGTAAAGTTAGGAATCTCCCTGTTAAAGGAAAGAAAAATGAACTGATTGCAAGATTGTTGAATGATCAAGGTTTGGGTAGTAGGTCTGTCACACCTACTAACCCAGGAAATGTGGAAAATGATAATGACTCTACATTGTCTAATATTGTTGAAGCGTCAGAGGAGTCTCAGGAAGAGAGCCCCTCTTTACCTCAACAGGCCCTCATGCCTCAACCCTAAGCCACAGGGGACCCACAAGGTCCATCACTGAGTCCAGAATGTGTGTCTCTTGAGAAAATGAGACTTGAGTTAGAGTTCAAAAGATTTCAGTTCAAGCTGAAAACAAACATGAGGACATCAAACTAAGGAAAATGGAAATGCAACATGCTCTTGAAATGAAGAAATTGTCTCTTGAAAAAGTTTCTATCCCAGTCTCTTCTAGGTTTTCCAGTCCAAAGAGACCTTGCATGCATAAAGAAGCAGTGAGTATATATGATGTGAAACTTGATATTATGGATTGGTTGGGTGCTTTTGAATATAACTATGGGATTCGGGATTTCACAGGGAATCAGTTGATTCCTTGGCTTTTGTGTAGGCTCCCCCAGGTTGCAACTGATGATGTAATGGAGGTGGGGGAATTTGAAAGATTGGAGTATAAAAATGTGAAGCTAGCTTTGATAGCTAGATTTGGGAAAACTACTTCCCAGTACCTTAAGAGGTTTAGGACCCTCAAAAAGATTGATGGTACCCCTTGGGCTACCTCGGTGTGTGAATGTTTGAAAAACTTAGATGGTTGGGTAAGGGTTACAGGGTCAACTCTTTTGAAGGAATGAGAAATGTGTTTTTCTTGGAATCTATTTTTGATGCCTTCTTTCCTGAGCCAAGACAGCACTTGGCTGACTCAAAAGAGATTGATCACAAGAAGTTAGCAAAAGCTGCTGACTTGTGGGTTGCAACAGACAGGGATACTCACAAGGATTCTGGGGCCACTCACAAAAAGGATGAGGGGAAGCAGCACAAGAAAGATGACAAATAATTCTGAAACCTCCCATCCAAAAGAGGGCCACAAACATAAGACAGGTAAGCCATCTGGGAAACCAGGACAGTCTAGTGAAACCTATCGTGCCAAACCAGAGGGAGGTCAGCAGAAGCCCACAGTTGTCAAAACATTTGGAAAATGTTATGCTTGTGGGTCAACTGACCATGTGAAAGGGGATCCCAGATGCAAGGGTAAACCTTCATGGGCCCACACTGCCTCCTTAGCCTTCATCCCTGAGGGAGAAATACATATGGCAAGTGGAATCTTTCAACTATTGGCTGAAGGCCCCATTGGCACCTCTGCCAGTGTTTCTTTAGTGTCCCTGGGTCTGTGGGAACAGCATAATGTAGATGGGTATAATTTTATACCAGATAACACAAAAGAATACTACAAGGACAGTGTACTTGTACATGGTCAGGAGACCCTGCCATTAGAGACACTGGGGCCAGCACCACAGTGGTGGATGAAACCTTTTTCAAACTGGAGAATGTTGTTAAGGCACCCAAAGGCCCCACTAAGCTTATTGGAGGCCCTATCCAGATGTTTTCAATGCTACCAGCTCTCATCCAGTGCAACAATATGAGTGTAAGAATACCTGTCAGTGTTCAAAGTGAGGTGCCTGGGAGAGTCCTGCTGGGGAATGACTTAAAAACTGTAGAAGTTTTATCAAGCACCCCCAGGCCTCCCAGTAAAAAGAAGCAGGAGCAGACTAGGAAGGCCTGAACGCTTGCTTTAAATGACTCTCAGTGGGTTGTTACAGAAGAACCTATAACACCCAGTTCACAGGAAAAGCCAACTTCTATTTCCAGGAGGAAAGACACAAAGGGGAAACCCAAGGTCTCAGGAAACAAGATAGATAGCACTCCTGTGCATGAAACCAGGACATCCCCGAGAGGACAGTCCAAAATCACACCTGTGACTCCCCCACCAGCTGAGGCGCAGTGTGAGATCCAACCAGAAGAGGTTGAGTCAGCTACTGATGACAAAGAGCTGGAAGAAGACCTTCGCCCTGTTGAAGATCTGGATCCTAAAGACCATCCTGAGCTGCAGTGTTTACTGGCAGAGGGTGGCCCCTGTAGGGCAGACTTCAGCAGAGGTCAAAGAGAGTGTCCAACTCTTGAAGGACTTCCTGAACAGTCAGCTTCCCAGCTGGAAGGGCAAGAGCCAGGGAATCATAGGTTGTACTGGGAGGATGAACTCTACAGTGAACCTATTGTGTCTACCCCAGGAGACTACAGAAGACTTGTAGTGCCCCAGGGGGTGAGACCTCAGTTTCTACAGTTAGCCCATGAGATTCCTTTAGCTGGTCACTTAAGCTTTAAGAAGACCAAGGAAATGATTTATCTTCATTTCTACTGGCCTATGATGGGGTCTGACGTAGATAAATTCTGTAGAGGCTGTCACACTTGTCAGACATCTGGCAAGAGTGGAGCCAAGAATGTGACACCTTTGGCGCCTCTCCCAGTGGTGGGAGTCCATTTTGAGAGGGTAGGA
This sequence comes from Ambystoma mexicanum, assembly GCF_040938575.1. NCBI lineage: Eukaryota > Metazoa > Chordata > Amphibia > Caudata > Ambystomatidae > Ambystoma > Ambystoma mexicanum. The sequence goes on from NC_090935.1 coordinate 1,438,146,246, forward strand.
ATAGACATCGTTGGTCCCTTAGACCCTCCAACATCTTCAGGCAACCAATTTATATTGGTTGTGGTAGACCATGCTGCCAGGTATCCTGAAGCCATACCTATGAGGGCTGTCACTATTCAGGCAGTCGCTAAGGCTCTACTTGGTACTTTTACCAGAGTAGGTTTTCCTAAGGAAGTTTTCTCTGACAGGGGATCCAACTTTATGTCCCACTACCAGCCACTGCCAAAATATATCTTATATGGAGCTGAAGATGAAGTACATAAGATGGTGATCAAAGAATGCAGATATTCTATACGGCATCAAGAAAGCAATAAGGATAAGTGACATCTTGGGCTCAAGGTGTAGAAACTTATGCCACAGAAACAGATAAAGATATTAAATCATTTTACACGTGTACAGATGCAGAAGAAACACAAGAAGCAGAGTAATTGTGAAGCTAGCTTTAAGCTTATAGCAAAGTAGATTGCGGCAAACGCCAACCTATACATACATAGGAATAAGAAGATTATGGATGTTTCCACTAAACGTATTAAAGCAGGTTGGACATTAGCAAGAAGGCCTCAGTTCAGTGTGTTTCGCAGTTTTAAAAGCAGACATTGCATTACAGAAGCAGAACTCAGAAAGGCGAGGTTGGATGAGCCCCAGGAAGAAAGGTCTTATCAAACTGGAGTAACCTCAAAACCACACACGATAAAGCACATGCAGAGGTTTTTGGGGTTATGCAATTATGTCAGAGCATGGGGTCTTTGATTACAGTTCATACATAAGACCTTTATTAAACGCTTTAAAGAAAGCAAAGGCAACACAGGAACATATCGCGTGGACTGAGAAAATGGAAGCAGCATTTGAAGAGCTGAAAAAAGCAATATGTACAGCCCCAGTTATAGGGATTCCCAATTATGCTGAGGATTTTTTTTCTATTTTTCTATTCTCACACACACATGATACTGTTATGAAAGCAGTCCTCACGCAGATAACTACATTGGGGTACAAGCCCCTTGCATATTACAGTGGGATTTTAGACCCAATGATGAAAGGTCACTTCCCATGCGAACAGCCTTTGGCTGCCGCTGCGTTCGCCATAGAGAAAGCTGCGAGCATAGTGATGGGATGTTCCATGACAATATTTGTAGAGTATGCACCATTTGCTATCCTAGAGAAACCTAAGGGCACATTGACTTCTCAATGGGCTTCTGCCTATGAGGTAGTTCTATCAAATCCAGCGATCAAAATAGTTTGATGCAGAGTAGTGAATCCTGCCATGTTTGTAGCCGAACCATTGGCAGAGTATGAGCATGCGCATGACTATGCAAACTATGAAAAGTTCTATGATGAAATCCAAAGAGTAAAAGAAAATGCTTTGCCAGGTGGAGAAATCATTTTTATTGACAGTTCTTCAAGAATCAATCAAAATGATGGACAAAGATATACAGGTGTTGCTGTGGTAAAATACACAGCCAATGGGGAGTTTCAGACATTGGTAAGTGCACGACTCCTGTCTCATTATTCAGCACAAGCTGCAGAATTAGTGGTGCCAATTGTCGCGCTCTAGAACCATGCAGACCAGGAAGTAACCGTGTACAGCGACTCCACTTATGTGACGTCAACGGTGCACGCAGGGTTAGCACGTTGGAAAAGGAGGGGCTCCCTCCGAGTGGATGGCACGCAGCACGCAGCCTTATTTGACAAGCCTATTAAGGCACTACAACTCCCAGTAGCCCATACTAAAAAGACAGACTATTTCACTCAGAAACCAGGCAGCAGACGAAACGAAAATCGCTGAATGTTCAGAGAATATAATGTCCTTTGAAGCACCTGATGTAAAAGGAAAAAATAGTTGCATTGATGAATGTGGTTGAAAAGTATGGTGGTTCAGGGGAGAAGCACTGCAAGATGAGAAAGATTTGTGGACACGAAGAGGGTGTTCTTTAAACCCCTCTGAAGCATTGTGGCGACAGGGCAGCACTGGTAAACCGGTGATGCCTGTAGCCTTATTGAGGGTGGCGCTAGAACAGCCACACTACCCAGCACACACAACTAGGGAGAACCTTGCAACAATTGCTGAAGATTGGTTTGTACCAAATCTGTTAAGAGCACGTTGCCTTCTTTATGACTTACTGCATAATTTGTCAAAAATTCACAGCTGGGCATACACTGGACACAGTTAGGAGGGTCATTCCGCGATCCATTGGTCACTTTCAACATTTGCATATCGACTATGTTGATGATTCAAGTATGTAATGGATACAGATACATGATTGTTGTGGTCTGGCCCTTCTCAAGGTGGATTGAGGGAGGTCCCTGATCACACCCAGACTCCACCTGTGCAGCAAAATCTTTGGTGTGAGAAGGGTTTCCTAGATGGGGAGTATGTGAGGTCCTAAGGTCTGACAATGGTCCACATTTTGTGAACCAAATATTTGGGCAAATCAGCTTGTTGCTTAGTATAAAGCACAGGTTTCTCAGCTTATCATCCGCGAGGAAATGGGATTTGTGAGAGGCTCAACAGCTTGCTTAAAGAAAGGATATCCAAGTTGAAGCTTACTCTGAAGAAATGGTGGTTGCATTGCCTACCACTGGCATTATATGCTTTGAGGAACCAACCAGGTTCTGACCACTATCTCACGCCTCACAAAATTGTGACTGGAAGGCAGATGAGAACACCCCTAATGCCTCCATCCCAAGTTAGAAGTCATGCTCAGTCAACTGCAGATGTGTTTGGAAAAGAAATGCATGATTATTTGAACTGTAGGACTTCCAGTATTTGTCATTTCAGGACAGCTGCAGCAACCAGGGTGCAGGGCAGTACAGAACATAGAAGGAGATGCTTCAGCAGATCAATTTAAAGAATTACATCTTCCCCAACTATTTGCCAGAGACGAGGTCCTCATTCGGAACCACACTAGAAAAAGGTGGACCATTCGTGGTTGAGGACGTCACGCCGTCAGCTGTCAAAGTGCAGGGCAGGCGTGCTTGGATTTTTCTCGGTGATGTAAAGATCTTTCCTGGAACAACCTCTCTGCCCTCCGCACCCCACCAAGAAGCAAGTACAAGCATCCGGGAAGAACCACAGCACGTGCAGACGAGATCTATGATGAGGAAGAAGGATGGAGAAGCTGAGAAATAGAGAAATAGAGACTTTTTGTTGGACTGTGGCTTGGCTCAGACACACTCTTTCAAGCCATCTTTGAAAGGGTCAAAGGAAGCTGATGCAAACACTCTGTGCTGATATAACAGCGTAAAGTATTTGTTTTAAAGCCACAGAGGAGCGTATTGACTTTGGACTGAGGCATGATAAAGCCTTGATAAGAAGAGAGATGCCAGACTCTGATCGTGGCTTTGATAACTAAGTGCAGTATCCTGATTCGTTCCACACTGAGTTCTTGTTCGGATTTGCCCATGGTGTTATCCAATAACATCTCAAGGTTCATATTTGAAGTTTTTCTCTATGTGCAGCGATCGTGGGGAGAACTTCTAATCTACGTACATTTCTGCAAAATCCTAAGAATGGTCCAATAGTAAGAAGGCTCCTTGCAGCAATTATCAAGCAAGTGTTGCAGTTGCCCGAGTGTAGCGGGGATAGCACAAATGCTCCCGGCACATGAGGCTGCGCAAAGACTTGTCAATGTGGTAATTTTTCATCCGATTGAAGAATATCCACAACTTGTTGGCAGAGACACAGATGTACTCACGTTCCTAAGGGACCCCAGAAATACTGAAACTTTAACTGTGATCCTGGAGGGAATAATCATTCAAGTAAGCCTATATTCTGAGAGAACCCACAGGACGGTGGTGTTTAACTTCCCTTCGAGGGACAGATCCAGAAGGTTGCTGACAAAGACAGACATTTTGTTTCATGCTGAAAGAAGTTCGTCATGTCGCCTGGCTTGAAGCAAATTCGAGGAGTGGACTGGGAATTTATCTATATCGTGGAACTGATCTAGAAGTATTGAGATCAGTTTTCTTCTTGCTGGAGACATTTCTATTTTCGCATGGTTAAGAACTGACTCCTGGAAAATAAAGATCAAGAGTTCATTTCTGTTATTCAGCAAGCAGATCGGTGGATCAAGAATGAGGGTGCCAAAACGGGACAGCAACTTCCAGAAAGAGTGTGTAATGCTAATGTATTAAATAATTACTTTTTCCTTCCATAAAAGCAATAAACATGGGCAGTTCTAGTAGCAACTTTGTGATCACGGATGCAGAAAGAAATTCACATTGTCCACGGAAGAGGTGTTGCACATCCATGTACCTTTGTCTTATTTATGGATGTGTTCTGTTTATAATCATACTACTCTCACTCACAGTCCGCACATCCTACTACCTTGATATACATGGGGCTAAGACTCCAGTGAATCTTCCGGAGCAAAAGGAAGTAGCAATTGTGGCAACTACGAAACACCCAAGGCCCTATGTAGTTATTCCTACCCAGGAAGATGACTTTGAGCTAAATGATTACTTAGACAGTACAGCACACTTGGGGAAATAACTATTGGTACCAGCACATGAAAGAAGTAGGAAGAAGGACCTCAACAGACGAGTGCTTTGTCTGCGCACTCATACCATAGAGTATGGGAAGTCCAAAATCTTATAGCTATCAAAATAGATCTCCAGACAGCCCATTGTATTTCACACATAGCACTTTGCAAAACCAGAGGCCAGTTTATGGGTCAAGATGCCTACCTCAAATGGGCAACTGAATGGATAGATCCAGATGAAGAAGACTACATGCAATATACTAAAACAAGAAACAGAGCCCATACCAAGAATCATGTGATCAGATATGAGAAGCCTGGAGTAAAATGAGCTGGAATCAGATGGGAAGTGAACACGAAACTGGAGGTTGCAGGAAAATCAGCAGAAGACGCTTGAAGATGGAAGAATGAAGGTCAAATGCAGATCTGGGGATCTGTGTTATCACCCGATGGATGGGAAGAAGGAGTGGTTATCTGCAGAGCCTGGGTGATCATTGGATGCTAAAAACCAGTTATCGACATTGTGCAAAATGGCTGTAAGCCATTGTGGCCAAGACTTGCTAGATAACTGACTTGGGTTGAAGACAAAGGAGGACCTCTGCAGATTGTACCCTTGGAAACTTCAAAACTGTGGCCGAATCTTTGATGTTCCAGGAATGGCACATGGTACAGCAGTGATCATGGATCATTATTGGGCTTGTGCAGCCAGAGCCTATATCAAATTGCCTGCAGACTGGGGAGGAATATGCACACTGGTGAATGTCCATGTTCCAGCATTAGTGATTGCAAAAGGTGATTTGCACGTTGACAGTTTCCCAAAAGCAGATGCTCGCCTAAGGAAGAAAAGGTCTGTGGAGCCAATCAAGAGGATGAAGAGAGAGAACTACTCAGCCAAGTCAATAGAAGCCTTTGATGCCATACCATATGAGCACAGACTGTTTAGCCAGACCTCATATGTGTTTTCATTGATCTTCATGCCTGCGGTTCAGGTTGGAGAAAACACCAAGTGGTTACAGATAACCAGATGGGAATTGCTGCAGATAATTAACACTACAATAAAAGGATTCAATGCAATAAGAGAAGAGCTGAGAGCCATAAAACTGATGACTCTTCAGTATAGATGTGTCTTGGACATGATCACAGCGATGGATGGAAGTGTTTGTGCAAGAATTGGAGAGTCATGTTGCACATTTATATCATCTCATGATGACGAGAATGGAACACTGACACAGGCCATAGACATGCTGACAAAGCTCCATGGCCAGATGATAGAGGAAGTAAAAGACATTGCTGATAGTTGGTTTGAATCACTCTTCTCTTGGGTCCCACAATGGATGGCAGACATTTTCAAGTTCCTTGGAGCCCTGATAGTGATAATATTGCTTGGATTTTGTGTAATCAAGATAATAATCTTACAATGCAAGAAGACAGCAAAGAAGGCCATAGGGATGAAGATCATGATTGATTTTGAATCAGGATGGAAGCCCAAAGATCTGACAGATGAAGGGATCAGAGACTTTGTGAAGGCTAGTATCCATGCACCTGAGGGGACAAAGTTCATGTATCCGAAGAATCATAAGAAATATGTGGGAAGATGGATCTACTGCAGTCCAAGTGGACAATGCCAGCTTACGACATGGACTAAGGATGAGCATGTGAAAACAGCAGGATGTTTGAAAGGAGTCATTAAGATATGGGTCCCAAAGAAGTTATTCTTCAAGCCAAGTTGCCTTAATTTGAAGGATGATGTGGAAGTGGTTGATGAATCGCCCAGAGGGGGAAGAGTAGAGAAAGAGCCAAGTACCCCCATTTCAATAACCCCATCCCTTTTACCTGTATGCTGGAAACCAACGTATGAGACATACACAGAGCAGCTGAATCGACAAAGAGCAAAATATGGACTCAGTCCAGTACCAGTGAAAGGACCAATACTTAAGAGAATCTGGGAGCCAAGGTACCCATTGAGAAAACCATATCTACATACAAATAAATATGATGGCCATCTGAACAAGATCTCTGAAGAAGCAGAAAAAATAAACGGCAAGGATGAATGGTAAGGGTACCAGCCACTGCCAAAATATATGTTATATGATGCTGAAGATGAAGTACATAAGATGCAGTGATCAAAGAATGCAGATATTCTATAAGCCATCAAGAAAGCAATGAGGATAAGTGACATCTTGGGCTCAAGGTGTAGAAACTCATGCCACAGAAACGGATGAAGATATTAAATCATTTTACACGTGTAGAGATGCAGAAGAAACGCAAGGAGCAAAGTAAGCGTGAAGCTAGCTCCAAGTTTATAGTAAAGTAGATTGCGGCAAGCGCCAACGTATACATACATAGGAATAAGAAGATTATGGATGTTTCCACTAATCGTATTAAAGCAGGTTGGACATTAGCAAGAAGGGCTCAGTTCAGTGTGTCGCAGTTTTAAAAGCAGACATTGAATTACAGAAGCAGAACTCAGAAAGGCGAGGGCTTGGATGAGCCCCAGGAAGGCAAGGTCTTATCAAACTGGAGTAAACTGACTTTGGATACAAATCGAATGAAAGAACAAACCTCCTGTACAGAAGAAGTAAACATAACAAGGAAGACGGCCGAGGATTATTGGAATAAAATATGAAATACACGAAAAGGCTCGATTTTATGGTCTCTAGTCACATGGAAGCACGAAGTAGACTGCATGGAGGCAGACTGTGCTGCTCATTCCCTAATTTTAAGAACACTCTCCAGGACGAAGTTCAAAGGCCTAATTGACAATAGAGCACTGAGGTGATGATGGATTGATATGCTAATTGGCAGGAAGCTAAAGTTAAGGCAACCTCACCAGCGTCTGTACGGCCAGCCTGCAAGCTGCTAACGTAAGAGGAAAAATACTGAAGATGGACAGAGGGCCAACCAATTGTATAGGACCTGCGTATTTGGGGGTCCTATAGTATGAAAACCGATCGAACGTCGTGTATTTAGTGACGTTCATAGTGGTCATTCTTAGAGGAGGGCTTAGGTGCCCACATGATGTTAAATGACCAATCGCATTGTTACACTTTTTTTTAGACTAATATGGATCATATACTTCGATGTTCACGTAGAACCAGTCACTCCCTCGGTTAGGTTTCTGTATTTTGCCACATAGGATGACGTTGGCAACACGTAGGTTAGACGTGAGTGATGACACATTTTGCTTATAAAAATAGTTTTTTCTTAAATGTGTTGAGAGTTGAAGATCGAGCGTTCGCATTGATGTTCGTTATATTCCGTGTTTTAGATAATCGATATTAAACAGTAATTTGACAAAAGGTAGACTGAGTTGGCTCGATTTTAGTGTGTAACAGTAAGATCTGCATCCCCATCCATCTCAAAGGTAATTGCTGCTCATCAAAGGAGCTGGACAGTCCAGTTCAGTGCTCCTTCCCACAAGCGAGAGTCACTGACTATGTGTTAAGTCTCCGAAGGAGAATGACACACATGATGACAGAAGCTTCAGATAACTTGAAAGCAGGTCAGGATCTGGTGAAGCAATGGCATGACTAGAAGGCCAACATGGTTGAGTTTATTCAAAACCAGCTAGTTCTAGTTATGGTACCTACAAGGCAGAGGGCCTTACAGGACAAATGGATTGGACCCTTCAAGGTTGTGGGAAAACCTGGAGAGGTCAATTATTTGGTGGACTTCGGCAACACTAAGGAGGCCCCCAGGTTCTTTCACACCAACCGCCTAAAGGCCTATGTCTCTAGGCCAGAACTGGGAGCTTTCCTTCTAACCTCTGCTCAAGAGGAGGAGGAGGAGGAGAGTGAGCCTCTACCTGACCTCAGGGGATAACCTTTAGATGGGAAGATAGGAGTTAATCTCGCTTCTGATCCGACACTTAACAGAGCTTTGCACTCCTCCTGTTCCAATCAGTTTGCCCCTCTGTTTTCACTATCACCAGCCTTGACCCCATGGGGCCAGCATGAGATTCTCACTGGTAACTGTTTACCTGTTACAAGCAGAGGTTACAGGATGTCAGACCATATAAGAACCCACATAAAGGAAGAGGTCAACAAGATGCCTGATCTCGGGATAATAGAGCCATCTACAAGTCCCTGGTCTAGTCCAGTTGTGCTAGTACCAACGGCAGGATCCAAGGAGCTGAGATTCTGTGTGGACTATAGAGCCCTTAATGCAGTCACCACGACTGATGCTCATCCTTTACCCAGGACAGATTAACTGGTGGACAAACTTGGTTCAGTCAAGTACCTCAGTACATTTGACCTAACCTCAGGCTATTGGCAAACAGCTCCGACAGACCATGCCAAGGAGAAAACTGCATTTTCAACCCCAAGAGGCCTCTACCAGTTTAAGGTTATGCCTTTTGGACTAAAGAATGCACCTGCTACATTCCAAAGGATGATAAATCATGTTCTGAATGGGATGGAGGACTTCTGCATGGCATACTTGGATGACATTGCAGTGTTCAGCCCTACTTGGAAGGAACATATTGACCACCTAGGATATGTATTGCAGGCTGTTGAGCAGGCCAATCTGTCCATAAAGGTAGGTAAATGTCAAATTGGTCAGAGTAAAGTGGTCTACCTTGGACATGAGGTGGGAGGTGAAATAAGACCATTGCCTAACAAAGTACAAGCTGTACAAGACTGGGCCACCCTTACCACGCAAACCCAAGTGAGAGCCTTTCTAGGTCTCACAGGCTAGTATAGGAACTTCATTGAGAAATATGGGACCATAGCTTCTCCCCTTGAATGTGATCTCCTCACCCAAATTCCCCAAGAAGGTTGGGTGGAATGAGGAGTGCACTAAGGCATTTGAAGGACTTAAACAAGCCCTTTATCAAACTCCAGTCTTAAGAGCTCCTGACTACAACCAATCCTTTATTGTACAGACAGATGCTTCCAATACAGGTATAGGTGCAGTTCTGAGTCAGCTGGATGAGAAAGGCAGGGAACATCCAAACTGCTTCATCAGTAGGAAACTGAAGGAACCTGAGACAAGGTGGGCAACCATAGAACGTGAATGTTTTGCCATTGGGTGGTCTTTGAAAAGGTTTATACCATACACGTATGGATCTACTTTTGTGATTCAAACAGACCGCCAACCCTTGAGATGGTTAATGCAGATGAAGGGGGGAAATTCAAAATTGTTAAGATGGTCAATCAGCCTACAAGGGTTTGATTGTACCATTGAACACAGGTCAGGGAGTAATCACCAAAATGCTGGTGGTCTCTCCAGAAAGTATGCCCAACTGGAGTAAGGAGATTCAACCAGGGGTGGATTAAATCCTCTTGTCCCTTAGTCTGGGGGAGGGGAGGAACAGGTTTTAGGGAGAATTCTCAGAAATGTGCCAATTACCTCCACCTTAGAGACCCAGCAACTTTGCTGGATTTTGAGGACTTGATTTTTTTTTTAACCTGGAGAGAGTGAGACCCTTTTTCCCCCCATTCGCATGTATTTTAATGTGATTTCTGAACTTTGTGTTTCTTTTGGTTGTGGTGTCTGACAAACTCCATAGGCATAATCTTTTACATTGTGTCACACAGCACCTTCATGCAGTGGCGCAGGGAAGTCTTTCCGATTTTTCAAAGGTTTAGATACCTTCTCTGGAATAAACTACTGTTTCCCAAAGCAGTAAAGTGAAATTGACTTTACTTATATTGTAACTTTCTAGACCCAGCACACACTGTCTTAAAATAGGGTGCTGGAGGGGTTATCTAGTATCCCCTTTGTCTAGCTTCTCTTGTAACATTTTTTATGTTACCCTTTTCTAACTGAATCGCTGATGGCAGTTGTTTCATTTAACTACTGTGGTGTGCATTTACTGCGGGCTGCGTTCGCAGCCGCACTAAAGCACCCACGGTGCCATTTTTGACAAAATGGCCCGGTCCGTTTTCGCCATTTCTTTGTGGAAAGGTCCTTCTTGAGATTTACTCTGCGTGCCGAACCAGGTTTGGTACCATTGTTCGCTTTGCCTTTGGTGGGATTCACGAGTGAAGCCAGCCTCTGGCTACAGGGTGTCTGGGGTAGGCAGGAAGTGAGGTAAGTGCCCGAAACTCCCTGTGCTTAGTCTCCTAGGAGACCCAAATGCACTCTGTAGTGATTGGCTGGCTGACTGTCTGTCCGGCAATGAATCGGCGAGAACTGGATAAAAGGCAGGGCTTTTGGCTTGGAAGGCAGAGTCAACCACTGGACGAAGGAACCGAAGAAGAACTTGAAGAGGACTCCTGCTGCAACTCCTGGACCGTTGGTTTGCCCGGTGAAGCCCTGCTGCTGCAAGGACGACTTCTCCCCTTGAGTTGGTGGGACCAATCAACTCCAAAGTAAGCCACCTGGACATCCTTTTCGGAGCTGGTTGAATTTTCACAGAGTTGCTGCTGGAAACCGTATAGCCAGGAAGAGGAACACCAGACTGTGGGCGTTGCTTTCAAGCTGGTCTAGAGCTCCAGGACGATCCTCTGGACTCCCAGGAAGCAGGACTGACCGAGCCTGAGCCCCCTCAACAGAGTGCAGGACCCCAGAAGCAAGGAAAGCCCATCTCGACAGCCAGGAACTGCGGTATTGCTATTTGCGGTAGACGCGAGGAGCTGAAACACTGAACAGCCACTGATTTGAAGATTGCCGGTTGCGAGCGGTGACCGTCCCATTGCAGTGCAGGAGTCCCCAGGAGTCCTCCCTCTTGTCCCCACGACTGAGGCCCAGGAACAGTGAGATCTGCAGAACTGCACTGGAACAGAAGTCACCTGCTGCACTTTTTCTTCAATTCAAAAGGTACTGTACAAAGTCTGAGAGAACTTAACTCTTGCTGTAGAGTTACTTGCATCTTCTACCCCTCACAAGTGTAACGGCTTGTGGCCCTACATTTGATTCTTCTTTTCTTCAAAGACTTCTAAAACATTGTGCAAAGACGTTTCTACTTACCAGAAGTGCTTCATCCTATAGGAGAGTTTTGCCTAGACTATTATACTGAATGACTCTGCTTAGGGGACCCAAAAGTATTTGCCTATTTAAGAATATTTGCGGTCTATTGTTTGTCCTAATAACCTTTTCCTTTTACAAACTTCAACAGCATTCTAAATGCCAACAGTAAGATATTAATGTCCCCAGCACCCTAGCTATTGAAGTCACCTGAGGGTGTAGGTTGTGTCTGTGGGCCATACCAAAAGGGTCTTTACTGATTTAGAAACTAAGAGTGGCCAGTATTGAAGTGTATTTGTGTGCTACTATAATATTGCTCCCTTCTGAAGAAGGCTTATTCTAACTGACTGATAAATTAATAAGTGTTTATTCAAGAAACCTTGAGTGTAAGAGTTTACTTGAATACGTGTCACTGTGAATCTCTGTGAAACTCTCCTACAGCTCACATTGACCTCTCTTGAGATAAGCCTGGCTGCTCAACACGCTACCAAAACTGTGTAGTACAAGCTTATACCAAAGATTGGGTTTCCTATACCTGTGGTCAGCGTCGTTTGTAGTGCTCCCAGAGGGTACTGCATACAAACATGGCCTAACAATTGCTAATGGCAAAAAATGCAACACTACGGCGAATTCTTAGCAATTAGACACACACACACCGTAGAGAACTTTGCTGTTGACAAAAGAAGCTAATAACCATGAGTGTTTACATTCCACTTCAAAAGAAACTGTCTGCTATGTATAGAGTGCGCTGCAAACGCAGAAAATATGAGAAACTCAACACCAAATGGCAAAATATGATACATGTGTTGAAAGGCGGTAATTCCACAAGTGTGTGGAAAATGCTAAATAAAGCATGCAGCAACACCCTGCCACAACCATGAAATGCCATAGGTGAAGATGCATGGGTTTCATATCTCACCAACATCATGTATGAAGACCCCATTACATCTACTCCCACATTTAACATCGATGCATGGCCTTTGGCGTTTACCAGACAGGACATCCTAACTCAAGAGCTCCCAGCCCTAATGGCCTCGCCTGTTTAGTAATGAAATATGATTCCAGCAAATGGGTAGAAGTTCTCTATATATTATGCAAGAAGATGTGCAAAGAAAGACAAATGCCGATATCCTGGCTAAATTCCATTCTAATACCTGTTTTTAAAGCAGGGTCTAGAACCATGCCAGAGAATTACCAAATTCTGTCACTTCTTGACACTACCAGTAAAGTTTTTACTGCAATTGTGCTCGACCATCTGCAGAGCTGGGTTGATACCAACCAAATATTATATCCTTTTCAAGCTGGCTTTCGCGCTGGATCAAGTACTACTTAATATTTCGTCTACTTGATGCTATTATTACCAGAGCGAATTTACATCCCAACCCGTCGGTTTATGTCACCTTTATCGACTTTCGCTCTGCATTTTTTGCGAGTAAATCGACTAAAGTTATGGAACATCTTGATGGAATTAAACTGCCTAACATAGTTACTTGAAATTGTGATCAAACTTCACTCCAGCAATACCGCAAGCATACGTTTGGATAATGAAGGACGTTTATCGAGGCCTTTTAACATCAATAAGGGGGTCAAGCAGGGTTGCCTGCTGGCAGCCCTCCTCTTTAATATCTTTATATCCCTACTTATCTCCCGCTTGGAAAATCACGCAAACTGTCCTGTTCGATTCGGTTCCACCAAGGTGACAGCCATACTATAGGCCGATGTCCTTGTCGGACATATATTTACTGGAATGAAAGCTATACTGGAAAAACTTGGCCGTTTCACCACTGAATATAGCATGAGCGTCAATCTATCCAAAACAAATATCATGCTGTTCTCAGCTAACAAAGTAAATAGACCTAAAATGGTCGTTAGCTCAGGGACGATTGTATATACCTCCACTTATAAATACTTGGGGATTGCTGTGGATACGCATGCAGATTATAGTGACCCGATTGCTAATAAGATCCAGCGAGCCAAACAGATTACCATGCTGACTCAGAGCTTTGTAGTACATTATGCTGGTTATTCCTTAAAGGGCATTTTGACCTCCCAGTGGTTTATTCCAGTGGTTACATATGGCCTAGAGGCCTTGACTATCTGTAACCTCTCATGGCTAAATAAGGTTGAGGGCCAGTTTTGGCAGACCGTTTTGGGTCTTCCTCTCTCTTGCTCTATCCAGTATATTCGTGTCGAATTTGGCCTTACCTCTCTCAAGGCAATCATTCTACAAGAGAGATTTGCTACGCATGAAAGCCTTATGTCATCCAGTAAGTCCAATATTAAAAATACTTGGAACTAATGTCATGCAGATGCATAAAACCAAAGCAGACAAATATAACGGGATGTGTACCGACCTATATTCTGATTTAGATTGGTCAATTAATCGCTCGCGGTATGGACGATATAATACAGTCAAATCAGCATTTAAGAGACTACTCTAAAAGAAAGATTGGGTGCATAATTTTGATCATATTAGCAAATTACACAATTAGCAGTATCTTGAAGGAATAGTATACTCTTTCCTTTTACCTCAGAAGTACTCGATACGTTGCCCAAATCCGATGATACGTAACTTCTGTCTCCTCTTAAGGTTAAAGAAACTTCCAGTGAGAGGCATACGTGGCACACAGTGGCAATTATTAGCTGGTGAACGATATTGTTGCATGTGTAAAAACAAAGCTATGTTGGAAACTCCCCAACACCTCACTTACATCGATATATGCTGATTTGTATGGCCGGTATGTTTATCAGCCCACCTTTATAGCCACTACACACTTTTGGCACTTCTGTTTAAACTCTCAGCTAGAATCTTTACACATTGCCATGCTTAAAGTATGGTGTGCAGCTGAACTTATTTGGAATCTCATGGTAGAACTTTTTACCTATGACGTACTACAGGATATTGTTCTTCGATGAACTCCAAAGCATTTTTATGTTGGTACTGTACGATACTAATGTGACAGCCAAGATACGATTATATATGAATATTTAAGCTCGTAATTGCCCTGTGATAATCCAAAGAAGGTGTACGTTGATGTAGCCTAAGCTATATTAACAGGTCCCTTTGTGAAATATATAGAGAATTTTTATTAAGCCCTTTTATACGGTAACGATATACCTTTTAACGATTTTATGATTGCTGATGTCAATGACATTGTGAACAATATTATGGAAGTATTTTGTAATATGAATCAAGTATTAGTCTGAATTATTAAGTTTTTGTTCTACCTAATGTGATGAATAAGAATGATTAAGGGTGACAACTGTACACTTGTTGATATGAAGTTTATTTATAATTGTAAAAGTTTATAATGAACTATAAACTAAACCAATAAAAATATAAATAATCGCTTCCCGGACCTGCTGAATTTAAAAGGGCTTTGTTGTGATAAATCAGATCACCTTAACTCTCTCAACTGAAGTATTTCCACTGAATTTCAAGGGTTTTGTCATGCTATAATTCTTTCAGGGGTCCATTAGCCATAGCCTTTTGGCCGTGGCTATATAGATTGTACCAGAGATTTTAAAATTGCCATGGCCAGTGGTCCCTGCCCACTGGCTGAGGCCCCCCTTTTCCCCTAGTACGTACTCAGCTCCCACTAACCATAGTTTAAGTCCTTGGCAAGCAGTCTCAGGGTACACTGCCCTTCAGCCTTTGGCCATGCCCACTGTCCATGTTGCCCCAAATATTAAAAACGGCCTCAGTCCACTGGCCACATCCTTTGTCCGTGTTCATGCTGCTCCAATTATTCCAAAAGACCCATACCCCCCCCCCCACCCGTATTCAGGATTAAAAGAATATTGCCAAGTTGGTTTGGCTCATAGGCTATTAATAAGAAATATTTTTTACATTCCGCAATAATTTGTCATGCAAACTCCTTTGCTGCCATCCTCTATTCCTGATAATCACTCCCAAGGTAATGCAGAGTATGCCTATTCCTGTGGTACCATAACATTGAGCAGTTTCCAATTACTGCGTGAATCAGCCAGTCTTTCCCGAACGTATTGGCACTCACCATCTGTCCCCCATCTAGGACTACCCACCGCCCCCGCCTTGCGTTTTCCCTCCATGACTCCTTGCTCCCGATCACTCTTCGGTTTGTTTGATTCCTTTTTTTTCTGTGTGACATTACTGTGGTACTCTCGCAAGATTACTGATGTATTCTCTGGATAAACTGAAAATGTCCCCCTCGCACCCCAAAAACTCACCCATTGCATATCTGGGCCTCTTTCCCTCTCCCCATCTATGTAGCCTGATTTCAATGAACCCTTTTCCTCCACCAAATATTTTGAGCACGGTTCATTTTTGGCTTCTCTTGGTATAACCAGAATAAATGCTCGCATTTAGAACAAAAAAAGGCATATTTTTATTTCTGAAAAGCCTAGATGCTGCAAAGCACCATGGGAGATATATACACTTTCTTGGTAGTAGGGGGCGCACCTTCTGTGTCAAACATTTTAAAATCTACTGGACAAATTCACCCCAAGCCACAAAAAGACTCATCTGTGATGTTTTGCACCAAGTTACTTGATGCAAATCCATCCAGCAGTTTGTATGCTACATGTGTTCAACTGAAGCACTTTTTCTTTAAGGGAAAGTGAATTGTACTAGATCAAAACCAGAGTTTGTTTTCTTCATAATTTCCCAACCTTTTAACACATTTGCTCCAAAATTTCCATTTAAGAGGGGCACAGCACGAAAATGTTTGAGAATTTCATCCAAATCCAACCAGTGAGCCAAAGCTTATTAGCAGTACAATTTTAGGAAAAGTCCATGTAAACCGGTTTCACCTCAACTATTGGGTAATGACTGCGGATGTATAATATATACATACACACAACACATGCACGCATATTTACACACATACTAGGCAGAGTAAAGGCACTCCTGCAGGTAGCATTCCACAACCAGCACCAAGTGATCCTCCTGCACTGGATCAACCGCCAGGAACAGGATCCGAAAGTGATGGCTGTGTCCTAGTCACCTGGATGGCAGATCCCCAGTGACTAGCGGGTGACACCTTCAGGTTTCTCACACTACAAACAATGAAATTCATTTTTATAACTGCTAACCCTTCTGCATGAGTCACTCTCTGTGGGCCAACTTGCCCCCACTCCGTCCAAAGTAGAAGGCAACGCAGCAGGACGTTAATTTCTGATAAGATGGTCTCAAAGTTTCGCCACTCTCAGAAAAGTTCTTCCGCCACAACATTCTTCAATGGCAGATCACAGTACACACTACCTCGGTTAGGTTTCTGTATTTTGCCACATAGGATGACGTTGGCAACACGTAGGTTAGACGTGAGTGATGACACATTTTGCTTATAAAAATAGTTTTTTCTTAAATGTGTTGAGAGTTGAAGATCGAGCGTTCGCATTGATGTTCGTTATATTCCGTGTTTTAGATAATCGATATTAAACAGTAATTTGACAAAAGGTAGACTGAGTTGGCTCGATTTTAGTGTGCAACAGTAAGATCTGCATCCCCATCCATCTCAAAGGTAATTGCTGCTCATCAAAGGAGCTGGACAGTCCAGTTCAGTGCGCCTTCCCACAAGCGAGAGTCACTGACTATGTGTTAAGTCTCCGAAGGAGAATGACACACATGATGACAGAAGCTTCAGATAACTTGAAAGCAGGTCAGGATCTGGTGAAGCAATGGCATGACTAGAAGGCCAACATGGTTGAGTTTATTCAAAACCAGCTAGTTCTAGTTATGGTACCTACAAGGCAGAGGGCCTTACAGGACAAATGGATTGGACCCTTCAAGGTTGTGGGAAAACCTGGAGAGGTCAATTATTTGGTGGACTTCGGCAACACTAAGGAGGCCCCCAGGTTCTTTCACACCAACCGCCTAAAGGCCTATGTCTCTAGGCCAGAACTGGGAGCTTTCCTTCTAACCTCTGCTCAAGAGGAGGAGGAGGAGGAGAGTGAGCCTCTACCTGACCTCAGGGGATAACCTTTAGATGGGAAGATAGGAGTTAATCTCGCTTCTGATCCGACACTTAACAGAGCTTTGCACTCCTCCTGTTCCAATCAGTTTGCCCCTCTGTTTTCACTATCACCAGCCTTGACCCCATGGGGCCAGCATGAGATTCTCACTGGTAACTGTTTACCTGTTACAAGCAGAGGTTACAGGATGTCAGACCATATAAGAACCCACATAAAGGAAGAGGTCAACAAGATGCCTGATCTCGGGATAATAGAGCCATCTACAAGTCCCTGGTCTAGTCCAGTTGTGCTAGTACCAACGGCAGGATCCAAGGAGCTGAGATTCTGTGTGGACTATAGAGCCCTTAATGCAGTCACCACGACTGATGCTCATCCTTTACCCAGGACAGATTAACTGGTGGACAAACTTGGTTCAGTCAAGTACCTCAGTACATTTGACCTAACCTCAGGCTATTGGCAAACAGCTCCGACAGACCATGCCAAGGAGAAAACTGCATTTTCAACCCCAAGAGGCCTCTACCAGTTTAAGGTTATGCCTTTTGGACTAAAGAATGCACCTGCTACATTCCAAAGGATGATAAATCATGTTCTGAATGGGATGGAGGACTTCTGCATGGCATACTTGGATGACATTGCAGTGTTCAGCCCTACTTGGAAGGAACATATTGACCACCTAGGATATGTATTGCAGGCTGTTGAGCAGGCCAATCTGTCCATAAAGGTAGGTAAATGTCAAATTGGTCAGAGTAAAGTGGTCTACCTTGGACATGAGGTGGGAGGTGAAATAAGACCATTGCCTAACAAAGTACAAGCTGTACAAGACTGGGCCACCCTTACCACGCAAACCCAAGTGAGAGCCTTTCTAGGTCTCACAGGCTAGTATAGGAACTTCATTGAGAAATATGGGACCATAGCTTCTCCCCTTGAATGTGATCTCCTCACCCAAATTCCCCAAGAAGGTTGGGTGGAATGAGGAGTGCACTAAGGCATTTGAAGGACTTAAACAAGCCCTTTATCAAACTCCAGTCTTAAGAGCTCCTGACTACAACCAATCCTTTATTGTACAGACAGATGCTTCCAATACAGGTATAGGTGCAGTTCTGAGTCAGCTGGATGAGAAAGGCAGGGAACATCCAAACTGCTTCATCAGTAGGAAACTGAAGGAACCTGAGACAAGGTGGGCAACCATAGAACGTGAATGTTTTGCCATTGGGTGGTCTTTGAAAAGGTTTATACCATACACGTATGGATCTACTTTTGTGATTCAAACAGACCGCCAACCCTTGAGATGGTTAATGCAGATGAAGGGGGGAAATTCAAAATTGTTAAGATGGTCAATCAGCCTACAAGGGTTTGATTGTACCATTGAACACAGGTCAGGGAGTAATCACCAAAATGCTGGTGGTCTCTCCAGAAAGTATGCCCAACTGGAGTAAGGAGATTCAACCAGGGGTGGATTAAATCCTCTTGTCCCTTAGTCTGGGGGAGGGGAGGAACAGGTTTTAGGGAGAATTCTCAGAAATGTGCCAATTACCTCCACCTTAGAGACCCAGCAACTTTGCTGGATTTTGAGGACTTGATTTTTTTTTTAACCTGGAGAGAGTGAGACCCTTTTTCCCCCCATTCGCATGTATTTTAATGTGATTTCTGAACTTTGTGTTTCTTTTGGTTGTGGTGTCTGACAAACTCCATAGGCATAATCTTTTACATTGTGTCACACAGCACCTTCATGCAGTGGCGCAGGGAAGTCTTTCCGATTTTTCAAAGGTTTAGATACCTTCTCTGGAATAAACTACTGTTTCCCAAAGCAGTAAAGTGAAATTGACTTTACTTATATTGTAACTTTCTAGACCCAGCACACACTGTCTTAAAATAGGGTGCTGGAGGGGTTATCTAGTATCCCCTTTGTCTAGCTTCTCTTGTAACATTTTTTATGTTACCCTTTTCTAACTGAATCGCTGATGGCAGTTGTTTCATTTAACTACTGTGGTGTGCATTTACTGCGGGCTGCGTTCGCAGCCGCACTAAAGCACCCACGGTGCCATTTTTGACAAAATGGCCCGGTCCGTTTTCGCCATTTCTTTGTGGAAAGGTCCTTCTTGAGATTTACTCTGCGTGCCGAACCAGGTTTGGTACCATTGTTCGCTTTGCCTTTGGTGGGATTCACGAGTGAAGCCAGCCTCTGGCTACAGGGTGTCTGGGGTAGGCAGGAAGTGAGGTAAGTGCCCGAAACTCCCTGTGCTTAGTCTCCTAGGAGACCCAAATGCACTCTGTAGTGATTGGCTGGCTGACTGTCTGTCCGGCAATGAATCGGCGAGAACTGGATAAAAGGCAGGGCTTTTGGCTTGGAAGGCAGAGTCAACCACTGGACGAAGGAACCGAAGAAGAACTTGAAGAGGACTCCTGCTGCAACTCCTGGACCGTTGGTTTGCCCGGTGAAGCCCTGCTGCTGCAAGGACGACTTCTCCCCTTGAGTTGGTGGGACCAATCAACTCCAAAGTAAGCCACCTGGACATCCTTTTCGGAGCTGGTTGAATTTTCACAGAGTTGCTGCTGGAAACCGTATAGCCAGGAAGAGGAACACCAGACTGTGGGCGTTGCTTTCAAGCTGGTCTAGAGCTCCAGGACGATCCTCTGGACTCCCAGGAAGCAGGACTGACCGAGCCTGAGCCCCCTCAACAGAGTGCAGGACCCCAGAAGCAAGGAAAGCCCATCTCGACAGCCAGGAACTGCGGTATTGCTATTTGCGGTAGACGCGAGGAGCTGAAACACTGAACAGCCACTGATTTGAAGATTGCCGGTTGCGAGCGGTGACCGTCCCATTGCAGTGCAGGAGTCCCCAGGAGTCCTCCCTCTTGTCCCCACGACTGAGGCCCAGGAACAGTGAGATCTGCAGAACTGCACTGGAACAGAAGTCACCTGCTGCACTTTTTCTTCAATTCAAAAGGTACTGTACAAAGTCTGAGAGAACTTAACTCTTGCTGTAGAGTTACTTGCATCTTCTACCCCTCACAAGTGTAACGGCTTGTGGCCCTACATTTGATTCTTCTTTTCTTCAAAGACTTCTAAAACATTGTGCAAAGACGTTTCTACTTACCAGAAGTGCTTCATCCTATAGGAGAGTTTTGCCTAGACTATTATACTGAATGACTCTGCTTAGGGGACCCAAAAGTATTTGCCTATTTAAGAATATTTGCGGTCTATTGTTTGTCCTAATAACCTTTTCCTTTTACTAACTTCAACAGCATTCTAAATGCCAACAGTAAGATATTAATGTCCCCAGCACCCTAGCTATTGAAGTCACCTGAGGGTGTAGGTTGTGTCTGTGGGCCATACCAAAAGGGTCTTTACTGATTTAGAAACTAAGAGTGGCCAGTATTGAAGTGTATTTGTGTGCTACTATAATATTGCTCCCTTCTGAAGAAGGCTTATTCTAACTGACTGATAAATTAATAAGTGTTTATTCAAGAAACCTTGAGTGTAAGAGTTTACTTGAATACGTGTCACTGTGAATCTCTGTGAAACTCTCCTACAGCTCACATTGACCTCTCTTGAGATAAGCCTGGCTGCTCAACACGCTACCAAAACTGTGTAGTACAAGCTTATACCAAAGATTGGGTTTCCTATACCTGTGGTCAGCGTCGTTTGTAGTGCTCCCAGAGGGTACTGCATACAAACATGGCCTAACAATTGCTAATGGCAAAAAATGCAACACTACGGCGAATTCTTAGCAATTAGACACACACACACCGTAGAGAACTTTGCTGTTGACAAAAGAAGCTAATAACCATGAGTGTTTACATTCCACTTCAAAAGAAACTGTCTGCTATGTATAGAGTGCGCTGCAAACGCAGAAAATATGAGAAACTCAACACCAAATGGCAAAATATGATACATGTGTTGAAAGGCGGTAATTCCACAAGTGTGTGGAAAATGCTAAATAAAGCATGCAGCAACACCCTGCCACAACCATGAAATGCCATAGGTGAAGATGCATGGGTTTCATATCTCACCAACATCATGTATGAAGACCCCATTACATCTACTCCCACATTTAACATCGATGCATGGCCTTTGGCGTTTACCAGACAGGACATCCTAACTCAAGAGCTCCCAGCCCTAATGGCCTCGCCTGTTTAGTAATGAAATATGATTCCAGCAAATGGGTAGAAGTTCTCTATATATTATGCAAGAAGATGTGCAAAGAAAGACAAATGCCGATATCCTGGCTAAATTCCATTCTAATACCTGTTTTTAAAGCAGGGTCTAGAACCATGCCAGAGAATTACCAAATTCTGTCACTTCTTGACACTACCAGTAAAGTTTTTACTGCAATTGTGCTCGACCATCTGCAGAGCTGGGTTGATACCAACCAAATATTATATCCTTTTCAAGCTGGCTTTCGCGCTGGATCAAGTACTACTTAATATTTCGTCTACTTGATGCTATTATTACCAGAGCGAATTTACATCCCAACCCGTCGGTTTATGTCACCTTTATCGACTTTCGCTCTGCATTTTTTGCGAGTAAATCGACTAAAGTTATGGAACATCTTGATGGAATTAAACTGCCTAACATAGTTACTTGAAATTGTGATCAAACTTCACTCCAGCAATACCGCAAGCATACGTTTGGATAATGAAGGACGTTTATCGAGGCCTTTTAACATCAATAAGGGGGTCAAGCAGGGTTGCCTGCTGGCAGCCCTCCTCTTTAATATCTTTATATCCCTACTTATCTCCCGCTTGGAAAATCACGCAAACTGTCCTGTTCGATTCGGTTCCACCAAGGTGACAGCCATACTATAGGCCGATGTCCTTGTCGGACATATATTTACTGGAATGAAAGCTATACTGGAAAAACTTGGCCGTTTCACCACTGAATATAGCATGAGCGTCAATCTATCCAAAACAAATATCATGCTGTTCTCAGCTAACAAAGTAAATAGACCTAAAATGGTCGTTAGCTCAGGGACGATTGTATATACCTCCACTTATAAATACTTGGGGATTGCTGTGGATACGCATGCAGATTATAGTGACCCGATTGCTAATAAGATCCAGCGAGCCAAACAGATTACCATGCTGACTCAGAGCTTTGTAGTACATTATGCTGGTTATTCCTTAAAGGGCATTTTGACCTCCCAGTGGTTTATTCCAGTGGTTACATATGGCCTAGAGGCCTTGACTATCTGTAACCTCTCATGGCTAAATAAGGTTGAGGGCCAGTTTTGGCAGACCGTTTTGGGTCTTCCTCTCTCTTGCTCTATCCAGTATATTCGTGTCGAATTTGGCCTTACCTCTCTCAAGGCAATCATTCTACAAGAGAGATTTGCTACGCATGAAAGCCTTATGTCATCCAGTAAGTCCAATATTAAAAATACTTGGAACTAATGTCATGCAGATGCATAAAACCAAAGCAGACAAATATAACGGGATGTGTACCGACCTATATTCTGATTTAGATTGGTCAATTAATCGCTCGCGGTATGGACGATATAATACAGTCAAATCAGCATTTAAGAGACTACTCTAAAAGAAAGATTGGGTGCATAATTTTGATCATATTAGCAAATTACACAATTAGCAGTATCTTGAAGGAATAGTATACTCTTTCCTTTTACCTCAGAAGTACTCGATACGTTGCCCAAATCCGATGATACGTAACTTCTGTCTCCTCTTAAGGTTAAAGAAACTTCCAGTGAGAGGCATACGTGGCACACAGTGGCAATTATTAGCTGGTGAACGATATTGTTGCATGTGTAAAAACAAAGCTATGTTGGAAACTCCCCAACACCTCACTTACATCGATATATGCTGATTTGTATGGCCGGTATGTTTATCAGCCCACCTTTATAGCCACTACACACTTTTGGCACTTCTGTTTAAACTCTCAGCTAGAATCTTTACACATTGCCATGCTTAAAGTATGGTGTGCAGCTGAACTTATTTGGAATCTCATGGTAGAACTTTTTACCTATGACGTACTACAGGATATTGTTCTTCGATGAACTCCAAAGCATTTTTATGTTGGTACTGTACGATACTAATGTGACAGCCAAGATACGATTATATATGAATATTTAAGCTCGTAATTGCCCTGTGATAATCCAAAGAAGGTGTACGTTGATGTAGCCTAAGCTATATTAACAGGTCCCTTTGTGAAATATATAGAGAATTTTTATTAAGCCCTTTTATACGGTAACGATATACCTTTTAACGATTTTATGATTGCTGATGTCAATGACATTGTGAACAATATTATGGAAGTATTTTGTAATATGAATCAAGTATTAGTCTGAATTATTAAGTTTTTGTTCTACCTAATGTGATGAATAAGAATGATTAAGGGTGACAACTGTACACTTGTTGATATGAAGTTTATTTATAATTGTAAAAGTTTATAATGAACTATAAACTAAACCAATAAAAATATAAATAATCGCTTCCCGGACCTGCTGAATTTAAAAGGGCTTTGTTGTGATAAATCAGATCACCTTAACTCTCTCAACTGAAGTATTTCCACTGAATTTCAAGGGTTTTGTCATGCTATAATTCTTTCAGGGGTCCATTAGCCATAGCCTTTTGGCCGTGGCTATATAGATTGTACCAGAGATTTTAAAATTGCCATGGCCAGTGGTCCCTGCCCACTGGCTGAGGCCCCCCTTTTCCCCTAGTACGTACTCAGCTCCCACTAACCATAGTTTAAGTCCTTGGCAAGCAGTCTCAGGGTACACTGCCCTTCAGCCTTTGGCCATGCCCACTGTCCATGTTGCCCCAAATATTAAAAACGGCCTCAGTCCACTGGCCACATCCTTTGTCCGTGTTCATGCTGCTCCAATTATTCCAAAAGACCCATACCCCCCCCCCCACCCGTATTCAGGATTAAAAGAATATTGCCAAGTTGGTTTGGCTCATAGGCTATTAATAAGAAATATTTTTTACATTCCGCAATAATTTGTCATGCAAACTCCTTTGCTGCCATCCTCTATTCCTGATAATCACTCCCAAGGTAATGCAGAGTATGCCTATTCCTGTGGTACCATAACATTGAGCAGTTTCCAATTACTGCGTGAATCAGCCAGTCTTTCCCGAACGTATTGGCACTCACCATCTGTCCCCCATCTAGGACTACCCACCGCCCCCGCCTTGCGTTTTCCCTCCATGACTCCTTGCTCCCGATCACTCTTCGGTTTGTTTGATTCCTTTTTTTTCTGTGTGACATTACTGTGGTACTCTCGCAAGATTACTGATGTATTCTCTGGATAAACTGAAAATGTCCCCCTCGCACCCCAAAAACTCACCCATTGCATATCTGGGCCTCTTTCCCTCTCCCCATCTATGTAGCCTGATTTCAATGAACCCTTTTCCTCCACCAAATATTTTGAGCACGGTTCATTTTTGGCTTCTCTTGGTATAACCAGAATAAATGCTCGCATTTAGAACAAAAAAAGGCATATTTTTATTTCTGAAAAGCCTAGATGCTGCAAAGCACCATGGGAGATATATACACTTTCTTGGTAGTAGGGGGCGCACCTTCTGTGTCAAACATTTTAAAATCTACTGGACAAATTCACCCCAAGCCACAAAAAGACTCATCTGTGATTTTTTGCACCAAGTTACTTGATGCAAATCCATCCAGCAGTTTGTATGCTACATGTGTTCAACTGAAGCACTTTTTCTTTAAGGGAAAGTGAATTGTACTAGATCAAAACCAGAGTTTGTTTTCTTCATAATTTCCCAACCTTTTAACACATTTGCTCCAAAATTTCCATTTAAGAGGGGCACAGCACGAAAATGTTTGAGAATTTCATCCAAATCCAACCAGTGAGCCAAAGCTTATTAGCAGTACAATTTTAGGAAAAGTCCATGTAAACCGGTTTCACCTCAACTATTGGGTAATGACTGCGGATGTATAATATATACATACACACAACACATGCACGCATATTTACACACATACTAGGCAGAGTAAAGGCACTCCTGCAGGTAGCATTCCACAACCAGCACCAAGTGATCCTCCTGCACTGGATCAACCGCCAGGAACAGGATCCGAAAGTGATGGCTGTGTCCTAGTCACCTGGATGGCAGATCCCCAGTGACTAGCGGGTGACACCTTCAGGTTTCTCACACTACAAACAATGAAATTCATTTTTATAACTGCTAACCCTTCTGCATGAGTCACTCTCTGTGGGCCAACTTGCCCCCACTCCGTCCAAAGTAGAAGGCAACGCAGCAGGACGTTAATTTCTGATAAGATGGTCTCAAAGTTTCGCCACTCTCAGAAAAGTTCTTCCGCCACAACATTCTTCAATGGCAGATCACAGTACACACTACCTCGGTTAGGTTTCTGTATTTTGCCACATAGGATGACGTTGGCAACACGTAGGTTAGACGTGAGTGATGACACATTTTGCTTATAAAAATAGTTTTTTCTTAAATGTGTTGAGAGTTGAAGATCGAGCGTTCGCATTGATGTTCGTTATATTCCGTGTTTTAGATAATCGATATTAAACAGTAATTTGACAAAAGGTAGACTGAGTTGGCTCGATTTTAGTGTGTAACAGTAAGATCTGCATCCCCATCCATCTCAAAGGTAATTGCTGCTCATCAAAGGAGCTGGACAGTCCAGTTCAGTGCGCCTTCCCACAAGCGAGAGTCACTGACTATGTGTTAAGTCTCCGAAGGAGAATGACACACATGATGACAGAAGCTTCAGATAACTTGAAAGCAGGTCAGGATCTGGTGAAGCAATGGCATGACTAGAAGGCCAACATGGTTGAGTTTATTCAAAACCAGCTAGTTCTAGTTATGGTACCTACAAGGCAGAGGGCCTTACAGGACAAATGGATTGGACCCTTCAAGGTTGTGGGAAAACCTGGAGAGGTCAATTATTTGGTGGACTTCGGCAACACTAAGGAGGCCCCCAGGTTCTTTCACACCAACCGCCTAAAGGCCTATGTCTCTAGGCCAGAACTGGGAGCTTTCCTTCTAACCTCTGCTCAAGAGGAGGAGGAGGAGGAGAGTGAGCCTCTACCTGACCTCAGGGGATAACCTTTAGATGGGAAGATAGGAGTTAATCTCGCTTCTGATCCGACACTTAACAGAGCTTTGCACTCCTCCTGTTCCAATCAGTTTGCCCCTCTGTTTTCACTATCACCAGCCTTGACCCCATGGGGCCAGCATGAGATTCTCACTGGTAACTGTTTACCTGTTACAAGCAGAGGTTACAGGATGTCAGACCATATAAGAACCCACATAAAGGAAGAGGTCAACAAGATGCCTGATCTCGGGATAATAGAGCCATCTACAAGTCCCTGGTCTAGTCCAGTTGTGCTAGTACCAACGGCAGGATCCAAGGAGCTGAGATTCTGTGTGGACTATAGAGCCCTTAATGCAGTCACCACGACTGATGCTCATCCTTTACCCAGGACAGATTAACTGGTGGACAAACTTGGTTCAGTCAAGTACCTCAGTACATTTGACCTAACCTCAGGCTATTGGCAAACAGCTCCGACAGACCATGCCAAGGAGAAAACTGCATTTTCAACCCCAAGAGGCCTCTACCAGTTTAAGGTTATGCCTTTTGGACTAAAGAATGCACCTGCTACATTCCAAAGGATGATAAATCATGTTCTGAATGGGATGGAGGACTTCTGCATGGCATACTTGGATGACATTGCAGTGTTCAGCCCTACTTGGAAGGAACATATTGACCACCTAGGATATGTATTGCAGGCTGTTGAGCAGGCCAATCTGTCCATAAAGGTAGGTAAATGTCAAATTGGTCAGAGTAAAGTGGTCTACCTTGGACATGAGGTGGGAGGTGAAATAAGACCATTGCCTAACAAAGTACAAGCTGTACAAGACTGGGCCACCCTTACCACGCAAACCCAAGTGAGAGCCTTTCTAGGTCTCACAGGCTAGTATAGGAACTTCATTGAGAAATATGGGACCATAGCTTCTCCCCTTGAATGTGATCTCCTCACCCAAATTCCCCAAGAAGGTTGGGTGGAATGAGGAGTGCACTAAGGCATTTGAAGGACTTAAACAAGCCCTTTATCAAACTCCAGTCTTAAGAGCTCCTGACTACAACCAATCCTTTATTGTACAGACAGATGCTTCCAATACAGGTATAGGTGCAGTTCTGAGTCAGCTGGATGAGAAAGG
This sequence comes from Ambystoma mexicanum, assembly GCF_040938575.1. Taxonomy (NCBI): domain Eukaryota; kingdom Metazoa; phylum Chordata; class Amphibia; order Caudata; family Ambystomatidae; genus Ambystoma; species Ambystoma mexicanum. The sequence goes on from NC_090935.1 coordinate 1,438,173,751, forward strand.
CAGGGAACATCCAAACTGCTTCATCAGTAGGAAACTGAAGGAACCTGAGACAAGGTGGGCAACCATAGAACGTGAATGTTTTGCCATTGGGTGGTCTTTGAAAAGGTTTATACCATACACGTATGGATCTACTTTTGTGATTCAAACAGACCGCCAACCCTTGAGATGGTTAATGCAGATGAAGGGGGGAAATTCAAAATTGTTAAGATGGTCAATCAGCCTACAAGGGTTTGATTGTACCATTGAACACAGGTCAGGGAGTAATCACCAAAATGCTGGTGGTCTCTCCAGAAAGTATGCCCAACTGGAGTAAGGAGATTCAACCAGGGGTGGATTAAATCCTCTTGTCCCTTAGTCTGGGGGAGGGGAGGAACAGGTTTTAGGGAGAATTCTCAGAAATGTGCCAATTACCTCCACCTTAGAGACCCAGCAACTTTGCTGGATTTTGAGGACTTGATTTTTTTTTTAACCTGGAGAGAGTGAGACCCTTTTTCCCCCCATTCGCATGTATTTTAATGTGATTTCTGAACTTTGTGTTTCTTTTGGTTGTGGTGTCTGACAAACTCCATAGGCATAATCTTTTACATTGTGTCACACAGCACCTTCATGCAGTGGCGCAGGGAAGTCTTTCCGATTTTTCAAAGGTTTAGATACCTTCTCTGGAATAAACTACTGTTTCCCAAAGCAGTAAAGTGAAATTGACTTTACTTATATTGTAACTTTCTAGACCCAGCACACACTGTCTTAAAATAGGGTGCTGGAGGGGTTATCTAGTATCCCCTTTGTCTAGCTTCTCTTGTAACATTTTTTATGTTACCCTTTTCTAACTGAATCGCTGATGGCAGTTGTTTCATTTAACTACTGTGGTGTGCATTTACTGCGGGCTGCGTTCGCAGCCGCACTAAAGCACCCACGGTGCCATTTTTGACAAAATGGCCCGGTCCGTTTTCGCCATTTCTTTGTGGAAAGGTCCTTCTTGAGATTTACTCTGCGTGCCGAACCAGGTTTGGTACCATTGTTCGCTTTGCCTTTGGTGGGATTCACGAGTGAAGCCAGCCTCTGGCTACAGGGTGTCTGGGGTAGGCAGGAAGTGAGGTAAGTGCCCGAAACTCCCTGTGCTTAGTCTCCTAGGAGACCCAAATGCACTCTGTAGTGATTGGCTGGCTGACTGTCTGTCCGGCAATGAATCGGCGAGAACTGGATAAAAGGCAGGGCTTTTGGCTTGGAAGGCAGAGTCAACCACTGGACGAAGGAACCGAAGAAGAACTTGAAGAGGACTCCTGCTGCAACTCCTGGACCGTTGGTTTGCCCGGTGAAGCCCTGCTGCTGCAAGGACGACTTCTCCCCTTGAGTTGGTGGGACCAATCAACTCCAAAGTAAGCCACCTGGACATCCTTCTCGGAGCTGGTTGAATTTCCGCAGAGTTGCTGCTGGAAACCGTATAGCCAGGAAGAGGAACACCAGATTGTGGGCGTTGCTTTCAAGCTGGTCTAGAGCTCCAGGACGATCCTCTGGACTCCCAGGAAGCAGGACTGACCGAGCCTGAGCCCCCTCAACAGAGTGCAGGACCCCAGAAGCAAGGAAAGCCCATCTCGACAGCCAGGAACTGCGGTATTGCTATTTGCGGTAGACGCGAGGAGCTGAAACACTGAACAGCCACTGATTTGAAGATTGCCGGTTGCGAGCGGTGACCGTCCCATTGCAGTGCAGGAGTCCTCCCTCTTGTCCCCACGACTGAGGCCCAGGAACAGTGAGATCTGCAGAACTGCACTGGAACAGAAGTCACCTGCTGCACTTTTTCTTCAATTCAAAAGGTACTGTACAAAGTCTGAGAGAACTTAACTCTTGCTGTAGAGTTACTTGCATCTTCTACCCCTCACAAGTGTAACGGCTTGTGGCCCTACATTTGATTCTTCTTTTCTTCAAAGACTTCTAAAACATTGTGCAAAGACGTTTCTACTTACCAGAAGTGCTTCATCCTATAGGAGAGTTTTGCCTAGACTATTATACTGAATGACTCTGCTTAGGGGACCCAAAAGTATTTGCCTATTTAAGAATATTTGCGGTCTATTGTTTGTCCTAATAACCTTTTCCTTTTACAAACTTCAACAGCATTCTAAATGCCAACAGTAAGATATTAATGTCCCCAGCACCCTAGCTATTGAAGTCACCTGAGGGTGTAGGTTGTGTCTGTGGGCCATACCAAAAGGGTCTTTACTGATTTAGAAACTAAGAGTGGCCAGTATTGAAGTGTATTTGTGTGCTACTATAATATTGCTCCCTTCTGAAGAAGGCTTATTCTAACTGACTGATAAATTAATAAGTGTTTATTCAAGAAACCTTGAGTGTAAGAGTTTACTTGAATACGTGTCACTGTGAATCTCTGTGAAACTCTCCTACAGCTCACATTGACCTCTCTTGAGATAAGCCTGGCTGCTCAACACGCTACCAAAACTGTGTAGTACAAGCTTATACCAAAGATTGGGTTTCCTATACCTGTGGTCAGCGTCGTTTGTAGTGCTCCCAGAGGGTACTGCATACAAACATGGCCTAACAATTGCTAATGGCAAAAAATGCAACACTACGGCGAATTCTTAGCAATTAGACACACACACACCGTAGAGAACTTTGCTGTTGACAAAAGAAGCTAATAACCATGAGTGTTTACATTCCACTTCAAAAGAAACTGTCTGCTATGTATAGAGTGCGCTGCAAACGCAGAAAATATGAGAAACTCAACACCAAATGGCAAAATATGATACATGTGTTGAAAGGCGGTAATTCCACAAGTGTGTGGAAAATGCTAAATAAAGCATGCAGCAACACCCTGCCACAACCATGAAATGCCATAGGTGAAGATGCATGGGTTTCATATCTCACCAACATCATGTATGAAGACCCCATTACATCTACTCCCACATTTAACATCGATGCATGGCCTTTGGCGTTTACCAGACAGGACATCCTAACTCAAGAGCTCCCAGCCCTAATGGCCTCGCCTGTTTAGTAATGAAATATGATTCCAGCAAATGGGTAGAAGTTCTCTATATATTATGCAAGAAGATGTGCAAAGAAAGACAAATGCCGATATCCTGGCTAAATTCCATTCTAATACCTGTTTTTAAAGCAGGGTCTAGAACCATGCCAGAGAATTACCAAATTCTGTCACTTCTTGACACTACCAGTAAAGTTTTTACTGCAATTGTGCTCGACCATCTGCAGAGCTGGGTTGATACCAACCAAATATTATATCCTTTTCAAGCTGGCTTTCGCGCTGGATCAAGTACTACTTAATATTTCGTCTACTTGATGCTATTATTACCAGAGCGAATTTACATCCCAACCCGTCGGTTTATGTCACCTTTATCGACTTTCGCTCTGCATTTTTTGCGAGTAAATCGACTAAAGTTATGGAACATCTTGATGGAATTAAACTGCCTAACATAGTTACTTGAAATTGTGATCAAACTTCACTCCAGCAATACCGCAAGCATACGTTTGGATAATGAAGGACGTTTATCGAGGCCTTTTAACATCAATAAGGGGGTCAAGCAGGGTTGCCTGCTGGCAGCCCTCCTCTTTAATATCTTTATATCCCTACTTATCTCCCGCTTGGAAAATCACGCAAACTGTCCTGTTCGATTCGGTTCCACCAAGGTGACAGCCATACTATAGGCCGATGTCCTTGTCGGACATATATTTACTGGAATGAAAGCTATACTGGAAAAACTTGGCCGTTTCACCACTGAATATAGCATGAGCGTCAATCTATCCAAAACAAATATCATGCTGTTCTCAGCTAACAAAGTAAATAGACCTAAAATGGTCGTTAGCTCAGGGACGATTGTATATACCTCCACTTATAAATACTTGGGGATTGCTGTGGATACGCATGCAGATTATAGTGACCCGATTGCTAATAAGATCCAGCGAGCCAAACAGATTACCATGCTGACTCAGAGCTTTGTAGTACATTATGCTGGTTATTCCTTAAAGGGCATTTTGACCTCCCAGTGGTTTATTCCAGTGGTTACATATGGCCTAGAGGCCTTGACTATCTGTAACCTCTCATGGCTAAATAAGGTTGAGGGCCAGTTTTGGCAGACCGTTTTGGGTCTTCCTCTCTCTTGCTCTATCCAGTATATTCGTGTCGAATTTGGCCTTACCTCTCTCAAGGCAATCATTCTACAAGAGAGATTTGCTACGCATGAAAGCCTTATGTCATCCAGTAAGTCCAATATTAAAAATACTTGGAACTAATGTCATGCAGATGCATAAAACCAAAGCAGACAAATATAACGGGATGTGTACCGACCTATATTCTGATTTAGATTGGTCAATTAATCGCTCGCGGTATGGACGATATAATACAGTCAAATCAGCATTTAAGAGACTACTCTAAAAGAAAGATTGGGTGCATAATTTTGATCATATTAGCAAATTACACAATTAGCAGTATCTTGAAGGAATAGTATACTCTTTCCTTTTACCTCAGAAGTACTCGATACGTTGCCCAAATCCGATGATACGTAACTTCTGTCTCCTCTTAAGGTTAAAGAAACTTCCAGTGAGAGGCATACGTGGCACACAGTGGCAATTATTAGCTGGTGAACGATATTGTTGCATGTGTAAAAACAAAGCTATGTTGGAAACTCCCCAACACCTCACTTACATCGATATATGCTGATTTGTATGGCCGGTATGTTTATCAGCCCACCTTTATAGCCACTACACACTTTTGGCACTTCTGTTTAAACTCTCAGCTAGAATCTTTACACATTGCCATGTTTAAAGTATGGTGTGCAGCTGAACTTATTTGGAATCTCATGGTAGAACTTTTTACCTATGACGTACTACAGGATATTGTTCTTCGATGAACTCCAAAGCATTTTTATGTTGGTACTGTACGATACTAATGTGACAGCCAAGATACGATTATATATGAATATTTAAGCTCGTAATTGCCCTGTGATAATCCAAAGAAGGTGTACGTTGATGTAGCCTAAGCTATATTAACAGGTCCCTTTGTGAAATATATAGAGAATTTTTATTAAGCCCTTTTATACGGTAACGATATACCTTTTAACGATTTTATGATTGCTGATGTCAATGACATTGTGAACAATATTATGGAAGTATTTTGTAATATGAATCAAGTATTAGTCTGAATTATTAAGTTTTTGTTCTACCTAATGTGATGAATAAGAATGATTAAGGGTGACAACTGTACACTTGTTGATATGAAGTTTATTTATAATTGTAAAAGTTTATAATGAACTATAAACTAAACCAATAAAAATATAAATAATCGCTTCCCGGACCTGCTGAATTTAAAAGGGCTTTGTTGTGATAAATCAGATCACCTTAACTCTCTCAACTGAAGTATTTCCACTGAATTTCAAGGGTTTTGTCATGCTATAATTCTTTCAGGGGTCCATTAGCCATAGCCTTTTGGCCGTGGCTATATAGATTGTACCAGAGATTTTAAAATTGCCATGGCCAGTGGTCCCTGCCCACTGGCTGAGGCCCCCCTTTTCCCCTAGTACGTACTCAGCTCCCACTAACCATAGTTTAAGTCCTTGGCAAGCAGTCTCAGGGTACACTGCCCTTCAGCCTTTGGCCATGCCCACTGTCCATGTTGCCCCAAATATTAAAAACGGCCTCAGTCCACTGGCCACATCCTTTGTCCGTGTTCATGCTGCTCCAATTATTCCAAAAGACCCATACCCCCCCCCCCCCACCCGTATTCAGGATTAAAAGAATATTGCCAAGTTGGTTTGGCTCATAGGCTATTAATAAGAAATATTTTTTACATTCCGCAATAATTTGTCATGCAAACTCCTTTGCTGCCATCCTCTATTCCTGATAATCACTCCCAAGGTAATGCAGAGTATGCCTATTCCTGTGGTACCATAACATTGAGCAGTTTCCAATTACTGCGTGAATCAGCCAGTCTTTCCCGAACGTATTGGCACTCACCATCTGTCCCCCATCTAGGACTACCCACCGCCCCCGCCTTGCGTTTTCCCTCCATGACTCCTTGCTCCCGATCACTCTTCGGTTTGTTTGATTCCTTTTTTTTCTGTGTGACATTACTGTGGTACTCTCGCAAGATTACTGATGTATTCTCTGGATAAACTGAAAATGTCCCCCTCGCACCCCAAAAACTCACCCATTGCATATCTGGGCCTCTTTCCCTCTCCCCATCTATGTAGCCTGATTTCAATGAACCCTTTTCCTCCACCAAATATTTTGAGCACGGTTCATTTTTGGCTTCTCTTGGTATAACCAGAATAAATGCTCGCATTTAGAACAAAAAAAGGCATATTTTTATTTCTGAAAAGCCTAGATGCTGCAAAGCACCATGGGAGATATATACACTTTCTTGGTAGTAGGGGGCGCACCTTCTGTGTCAAACATTTTAAAATCTACTGGACAAATTCACCCCAAGCCACAAAAAGACTCATCTGTGATTTTTTGCACCAAGTTACTTGATGCAAATCCATCCAGCAGTTTGTATGCTACATGTGTTCAACTGAAGCACTTTTTCTTTAAGGGAAAGTGAATTGTACTAGATCAAAACCAGAGTTTGTTTTCTTCATAATTTCCCAACCTTTTAACACATTTGCTCCAAAATTTCCATTTAAGAGGGGCACAGCACGAAAATGTTTGAGAATTTCATCCAAATCCAACCAGTGAGCCAAAGCTTATTAGCAGTACAATTTTAGGAAAAGTCCATGTAAACCGGTTTCACCTCAACTATTGGGTAATGACTGCGGATGTATAATATATACATACACACAACACATGCACGCATATTTACACACATACTAGGCAGAGTAAAGGCACTCCTGCAGGTAGCATTCCACAACCAGCACCAAGTGATCCTCCTGCACTGGATCAACCGCCAGGAACAGGATCCGAAAGTGATGGCTGTGTCCTAGTCACCTGGATGGCAGATCCCCAGTGACTAGCGGGTGACACCTTCAGGTTTCTCACACTACAAACAATGAAATTCATTTTTATAACTGCTAACCCTTCTGCATGAGTCACTCTCTGTGGGCCAACTTGCCCCCACTCCGTCCAAAGTAGAAGGCAACGCAGCAGGACGTTAATTTCTGATAAGATGGTCTCAAAGTTTCGCCACTCTCAGAAAAGTTCTTCCGCCACAACATTCTTCAATGGCAGATCACAGTACACACTACCTTGACCCAAGAATGCACTCAGCATTTTGGGGTCTCACTAAAAGAAGTATTGGGCTGGCAATACACAGTTTGTTGCTGCTGTTCCCCGAAGAATACATTACTTTCCCCTGGTAACATACTTTCTACTGGATGTTCCTCCCACTGATTCCTCATCTTTGAAATGTGTATTCCTGCTTTGCAGCTCTTGGAAACTTTTCCCAAGCCTGGGGCGTTGTGCGCACTTGCAATGATGACAGGTTGTCTTTGTGACCGGACGTGATGTTGATGCAGTTACAAATAGCGCGCTCAGCTAACCGCAATTTTGGTTGTCATTTTCTTCCCTTGTACGGCCTCGTTGGGGATTAGAGACAAGGATAGCTTCTTCGGGATTAAAGGAGAGTCATTGTATACTCGTATTAGGGAGCGCCTTTACCGTGGAGTAGGCTGGGAGAGTGACTAGGAATCCGTGGGAGGAACATACAGTAGAAAGAACATTACCAGGGGTAAGTCATTTGTTGTTCTAATGGATTGTGTCCTCCCCCGAATTCCTCATCTTACATAAACTCCCATAGCAATAAAACCATTACGGAGGAGGGAAGGAGCGAACTCCATCGCGATTATATCAACACTTGCTGGAGGACAGCCCTGCAGAAACGACTCATTTCCGGACACACTGTCCAGGTAGTAGTGTTTTGCGAATGTGTGAATAGAGGGCCATGTTGTGGCCCAATCGATAACCTTTACAGGTACCCCTCTTTCGAGATCAGAGGAAGCTGCCACACCTGTAGTGGAATGTGCCTGTGCCTTGAAACAGTCAGGGATTTCTTTACCCTCCCTGGTGCAGCATTCTGAAACACAAAGAACTATCCACCTAGAAACATATTTGCTTTGTTATACCTTTGCTCATTGTCGGGTTGGTATATCCAATGAATAGCTCATCTTCCAGCCTGAATTGTCGTGTACTGGTGATGTACAAACTCAGAGCCCTCTTGGTGTCGAGCCTATGCAATCTTTCCTCTTCCTTAGATGGATGAAGAGGTGGGTCGAAGGTTGGCAAACAAATTGTCTGCGACAGGTGGAACTCGGATACGACCTTCAGAAGGAACCAAAGGCGCACTGTCACTTTGTTGTTGGGAAAGACTGTAAAAAAGGTTGCTTACATAACAGGGCCTACAATTTGCTCACTCTTTCGGCAGAGGAGCTGGCAGCCAAAAAGGCTGTCTTCCAGGATAAAAGCCTCAGAGGACACGAATGTAATGGTTCAAATGGGGAAGCCATAAGAAATGTTAACATCATGCCGCTACCACGAAGGAGGTCTGAGGGAAGGTGTTAGTTAGGCTTTTTAAAAACTGTACCACCAAGGGGATCAAGAAGTACGCTCCTTGTTCTGGCATGTGCTTAAAAATGTTTACGTCACTAAATAGCCCTTGATGGTGGCGACCTGAATGCCCTGTCTTTCCTAATGAAGAAGAAAGGACTTCACCGTTGAGAAGTCACATAAGAAGGGATCCACAAACTGTGCTCTGCACCAGCTGCAGAATTTCCACCTACGGCAGCAGTACAGAGCCTTAGTTGCTGGCCTACTGGCTGAAAGCAAGACCTCAATCGCCTCTTCCGGAAGGCCCCAATCCCTGTAACCTTAGTCTTTCAAAAGTCAGGCATCTAGATTGAACATGTGTATGATTTGGTGAAGTACCAGACCACCCCATCCCCAAGAGAGACGGTCTCGCCTGCAGGGTAAGACTATATGGAGGATCGCCATGTCCAGAAGGTCTGCATACTACGTTATACTTACTGAGACCGGGGAAATCAGGCACATGGTTTCCTCCGTACCACTTCAACCACAGGAATCTGTGAGAACACATACAGGAGCTGGAAGTTCCAGTCCACCACCTATGCATCCTCAGTGTCCCTCTCGAGGGAAACTCCCTAGAACAGAAATGTTAGCACTTCCTGTTCACACTTGAGGGGTTCCCCAAAGGGTGAAAGTCTATAGAAGAACTTCCTGGGACAGCTCCCACTCGTGTGAGACCGAGCCCGGTCTGCTCAGGGCATCCGTCATCATATTCTCCTTCCCGGGGAGGTTAATTGCCAATGGGGAGATATTTTTCTGCAATGCCCAGAACCAGAGCTGCATCACCTGACCCTACACCACCTCTCTTGTTGATTGTAGTGCATGGCCACTGTGTTGTCTGTCATGATCAGGACAATCTACATCTGTATGGTTCGGGCTGGACTGCCTCTTTAGGGGTGGGACCAATCCTGATTTCCCCCTTTGTAATGGTTTGGCAGGCGAAGAATGGTGGTGTGAAGGGTTGCTAAGAGCACTGTCAGAGGTTAAGATCAATTCTAAACCTTCCAGCCAGCCCCTCTTGTTTTTCTGTAGTCACCCCGAGTGGAACGGGTATGACCAGGCATGGGTCCCGTGCCTGCTGGGCTTAGAGATCCAAGATACTTCTCACTGATGAGACCCAACAAGGCTGACACATGTTTGGGGATGCTTGTGGTCTTGTGCAGAAGAAATGTGCCCAATCAGTTTGGGATGGACTGCCCCTTTTGGGATCGGACCAATCCTGATTTGCATATTGTCTTTCCCTTTTCGTAATGGCTTGGCAGGCAAAGGATGATGGTCTGGAGGGTTGCCGAGTGCAATGCCAGAAAACCTTCCAGCCATCACCTCTTGTTTTGCAGGAGGGCAAGAAGGCCATCAGGGCCAGTGTGATTGCCCTTAGCTCCAACAGGTTTATGTGAAGTTTTGTCTCTACCAGGAACTACAACCGGCTCACAGTCCGCTCATTCAATTGAGTGCCCCAGCCTTTCAGAGATGCGCCAGTCACCATGGTCGCCAAAACGGTTCTCCGGCCATCATGTTCTCTGTACAAGTCCACCACAAGAGATCCTGAGCAACTCTGCTCGAGACTTGAATCAAGTCTGTCATACTGCCAGAGAACTGCAACCACTGAGATCTGAGGGCCCATTGGAGGGATCTTATTCTCATCGAGCCTTTGGCACCAGGATGATGCAGGATGCCATGAGGCCGAGCAACCGTAGGAAGTTTAGCGCTGGCAAATATTGGGCGGTCTTGAATTTGGTGACCTTCTGCAGGATGTGTTGAGCCTTCTCCTTGGGAGGGAAAGCCTTGCCTGAGGGAGCATCCAGAACTGCTCCGATGAATTGGAAGCATAAGGGGTCAGCTGAGACTTTGTTAAATTGGGGGAGAAGCCCAGCTTGTGGAAGAGGTGGCAGGTACAATTGAGATGATAAAGGGCTTGATCTGGAGACTGTGCCCCGATTAACCAATCATCCAGGTAGGGAAAGACACAAATCCCTCTCCTGAGACTGGCTGCCACTACCACTAACCGCTTGGTGAAGACATCTGCGCGGAGGTAAGTTCGAAAGGCAAAACACAAAACTGGTAGTGAGTGTTCCCTATGACAAACCTCTGGTACTTCATGTGCTTTTAATGGATCGGCACATGGAAGTAAGCCTCTGTAGGTCAAGTAACACCATCCAATCCTGAATTTCTAGGGCCTGGAGGATCTGCAAGTGTGTGACCATCTTGAATGCATCTTTCCTGAGGAACTTGTTCAAGGGCCTCCAGCTCAAGATGGGTCGCTGGCCTTGGTCCTCTTCTGGGACCAGAAAATAGTGGGCGTACCACCTCTGTTCCTTTCCTGTATAGGTACTGTTGGGGGGAATTCTCAGAAATGTGCCAATTCCCTTCACCTTAGAGACCCTCAGCAACTTTGCTGGATTTTGAGGACTTGATTTTTTTTAACCTGGAAAGAGTGTGAGCCTTTTTTCGACCACTCTTTCATGTGTTTTGATGCGTTTTACATTTGTGTTCTCCGATTAAGGAGTTTTAGATAACTCCATAGGCAGCATCTTTTCATGGGTGTTACACAGCACCCTCAGTGCAGTGACACAGGGATGTCTTAGACTTCCAAAGGTTTAAATACCTCATCTGGGATAAGACATGCATTACTTATCGTAAAAGCATTTCTGATGATTGTATCTGCTTAGATTTAAATGCTGGGGGTATAGTCCGACATCCATTGGTAACCGCAGAGTATTGCATCTTGTCTTTCGAGAATCGAAAGGGGACATCGACATGGGCGCGCCTGTAACACTATCCCTGCGTGATGTGTAGTGTACCCTACGATCCCTCACTCGTCGAGGTCCCTCCGATTGACTTATGACTATCGTGAGTGAGTGAGTTCAGAAAAGAGAGAAAGTAGTAAGACGTCTATGTTCCTTCCATCCGAGCGGGGAGGAAGGGTGGGCACATGTGAATCTAAGCAGATACAATCATCAGAAATGCTTTTACGGTAAGTAATGCATTTCTTCTGATGTTTGTTAATCTGCTTAGACTAGCGAGCAGTACCCGGAGTTGGAGGTGGGTTGTGAGAAGGAATAGTAGTGAAAAGATGTCTTCGTACTGCCTGTCCCACCTGAGAATCAGACCTAGAGTAAGTGTTTAGGCAATAGTGTTTTGTAAAGGTGTGTACAGAACTCCAGGTTGCCGCTTTGAAAATGGATTCAAGGGGAACATTTGCAATGAATGCTATGGAAGCCCCAGTGCCTCGAGTAGAATGTGCTCTAGGCTTGAAGGGCAGTTCTCTCTTAGCAAGAGTAGCAGAGTGGGATGCATTTGACAATCCACCTAGAGATAGTGGATTTGGAGACCGCATCTCCTTCTCTTCCTGCCGCCAGTGAAACGAAAAACTGATTAGTCTTTCTTAGTGGTCGAGTTCTTTCCATATAGAACAGGACTGCTCTGCGTACATCAAGTGTTTGCAGGCTTCTTTCTACCATGCTTGAAGGGTTTTGAAAGCACGTTGGCAGTTCTATTGATTGGTTCACATGGAACTTAGAAATGAATTTAGGCGCAAACCTAAGGTGAGTGTGTAGAACAACCTTATCTTTGTGAACTGTTACAAAAGGATCTAGGACTGAGAGCGCTTGTAGTTCACTTACTCTCCTAATGGAGGTAATAGCTATTAAAAATGCAGTCTTACAAGTGAGATCTTTAAGACTCGCTCTGTACATGGGCTCGAAGGGAGGCCCCATAAATCTAGTCAACACCACGTTTAGGTCCCATCCGGGAGCCGAGTTAGAAATGGGAGGGGGGATTCTTTTCGGTACGACGTCCTTTCATCGCAGGATGTTTTTTCGCTGGGGTTTACCGTAATTTTTTTTCCAACAAAATAATCGCATTTTTTGGGGGTGGGAGGTTAAAAAAAATATATAAATTGGGTGTGGGTGTATGGGAATATATAAAAAATTAAAGGGGATGGGGTTTTGGGGGGTAACCCCCCCAAAATAAAAAAATAAAAATGTGATGCGTTTTTTCGACAAAAAAATCAGCGGTAAAAAACCCAGCGAAAAATCTCCTGCGATGAAATGACATGGAACCTTCTTTTCACTCCCTCCATGAAAGCTTTAATAACTGGCATCTTCCACCACAACACTTTCTGTTGTGATGTAGTGTAGGCTGAAAGCGCAGCTAAGTGAACCTTTAGAGAGTTAAAGACCAGGCCTGAGTCAAGTAAATGAGTTGGGTACAAAACAATGTGTGTGGGAGAGCAGTTAATCGGGTTAATGCTCTTTGAGTTGCACCAGATGACAAACCGTTTCCACTTACTGGAATAGCAATATCGAGTGTTCGGTTTTCTTGCCTCCCTGAGAATGTCCATACATCTCTGAGGGAGCTACAGGTGCCCAAACTTTATGGCTTCAGGAGCCAGGCCGCTAAGTTCAATGTCTGCGAGCATGGGTGAAGCGTTTCCCCTTTGTCTTGCAACATGTTGTACGGGCAAGGCAGTTTAACTGGAGGAGATGGGGAGATCTCCATCAGATGAGCAAACCAGGGTTGGTGGGCCCACATGGGGGCCACCAGTATCATCGTGACTGATTCCTGGTGCATCTTGGGAACTATCTTGTTGAGAAGGGGAGTCGGTGGGGTGGGGGAGGGCAAAGCGTAAACAAATTTCCGTGACCAAGTTATCCAGAGTCCGTTCCTGTTGGAACGGTTCTGGGGGTACCTGGAGGCGTTATCTTGGCATTGAGCGTTCTCCAGAGTTGCGAACAAATCGATCTCTGGGAAGCCCCATTCTGTGAAAACGGAGACTATGTCTTCGTGTAACCGCCATTCGTACTCCATGGGCAATGGGAAATCTCTGCCGAGTACGTCTGCTAGAAGATTGAGTTCCCCTGGAACATGTTGTGATAACAGGAACAAGTTGCGTTTGAGAGCCCACTTCCAAATGTTCTGTGACAGTTTGGACAGCCATGGAGAGTGAGTGCCCCCCTGTTTCTTCAGATAGTACATGGCCGTGGTGCCATCAGTGAGGATCAGGACCGTCTTTCCTTGCAGTTGTGTCTGGAAAGCTTTTAGTGCTTTGAACACTGCCAACAGTTCTAACAGGTGTATGTGGTTGGATGCTATGTCTGACGACTAAACTCTGTGCGCTCTTTGTTGAAGCAGGCGAGCTCCCCAACCTGTGAGATGCGTCTGTAGTTAACGTGGCTTCCACTGCAGGGGTGGTGAAGGATTTCCCCTTCAAGAGGTTGTTCCTCGACCACCACCACAGCGAGAGAACGAATGCTGGCGAGACAACCACTAGATCATCCCATTGTCCGCTGGCCTGACACCTCAGGCTGTTGAGCCACTCCTGCATTGGGTGCAGGCGCGCGTGAGGGACCAAGTAAATACATGACGCCATCATTCCTAAGAGTCGCATAGCCTTGCGTACCGTCACCTCTCGACTGCCTATATACTGAGGGATTTGAAACAGCATGTTTCGGACCCTCTCGTTGGAGGGGAAGACGAGGCAGTCCTTTGTTCGAATTAGAGCCCCTAGGAACTGCTTGACCTGACTGAGGTCTAGGCTCGATTTCTTCTCGTTGATAGAGAATCCCAGACTGAATAAAAGATCTATCGTCTTTCGGGTATTTGACAGACAGGTTTCGTAAGAGTCCCCTGTTATGTGCCAGTCGTCGAGGTCAGGCTAGATGGGGATGGATTGCCTGTGCAGATGTGCTGCTGCCACCGCTAGTACCTTTGTAAATACCCTTGGGGCAGATGCTATGCCGAAGGGTAGTACCTTGAACTGATGATGCTTGTCTTGTATCATAAATCTGAGGTATTTTCTGTGCTCTGGCAACATTGAAATATGAAAGTATGCATCTTTCATGTCCAGTGTTGCCATGTAATCCACCTGTGATAGCAGGGGAATTACTTCCTGCAGGTTGACCATGCAGAACTTTTGTGGTTTTACAAATTTGATCGCTGGGTGCAGATCTAATACAGGGCGCATGGTTGGATCCTTTTTGGGTACAAGGAAGTACACTGAATAAATACCTTATTTTACTTGTAACAGAGGTACGACTTCTATGGCTCCCTTCTGTCTCGACTTCCTGAAGGATACGAATATGGTCTGGGTTCAGTCTTCTTGCTCGCGGAGGTCTGAATGTTGGGGACCGGTTGAACGCTATACAGTACCCTTGGGCCACGGTCTTTAGCACCCACTGGTCTGTAGTTATCCCCTCCCATGCCTGAAGAACAATGTTAGCTGGCCCCCGACAGGGGAGGCATGGGAGGGGACCCGAATCTTCGGTCATTTTGAACCTGAGGCCGGGGAGCCTCTGGGTGTAGAGTTCCGGCCCCTTCCTTGCCCACGACGCTGACCCCTCTGGGGATACGGGGTGGTGTATCCGCTGGTTCCCTGTAGAGAGGACCAATTGTTTCCCCCGAGTTGTACTGTTGTTGAGGGAAGCGTTGGGCACGAAAAAGCTGTTTGGACACAGATCCTCGTCTTGTAGAGGGACTTTGTGTAATTTGGTCTAGCGTTTTCAGTGTGTCATGCTCCTTTTTTGCGGTCTCGAGGGCCTTGTCGACCACTTTCCCAAACAGGTTGGATTCTTCCAAGGGTTTATTTATAAGTGACGCTTGCGTCTCTGGCTTGAACCCAGAGATCCTTAGCCACGTGTGTCTCTTCAGGAGTGTGCCCTGAGCCAGATATCGACCAGCTGTTTCAGCAGAATCCAAAGTGTTCTTAAGTATGCTTTGGTTCACTTGTCTACCCTCAGTCACTGTGGCTAGGAGACTAGTTCGTAGTGGTTAGCAAGGCCCACTGAGCGTCCATGTAGCTGGCCAATAAGGTGGTATTGTTGGCAAAACGTGTTGAAAAAGCTGCTGCGGCCAAGACCCTCTTTCCAAGTGCCTAAAGTCTTTTACCTTCTTTATCAGGGGGTGCCTCGCCGGTTGACAGGGGGACCCCCTGCCCTTTTTGTCTTGTAGTGGTCACCACCAGAGAGTCTGGGTGGAGTGACCTCTGATATAAAGGGGGTCTGAGGGAGACGGACCAAAGAGTTTTTCTATCCTCGGATTAACACCTCTTGTAAGGGCAGGTGTTGGTAAGGAGGGAGCCAGACTTTTTTTTTATTGAATTGAGGAGAGGAATAGCCTGGCTGGCAGGTGGCTTCTCTTTGAGGATGTCTTCCACAAAGTCAGCTTCAGGGACAGCTTAATCTGTGGCGATTTTGAAATGTTCAGCTGCTTTGCGCAACATGACGTTAAACATCAATTGATCATCCACTGGCGAGGGTTGTCTAGTGGGAGTGGTCTGGGGGGAATCCAACCCCAGGGCATCAGGATCTGGAGACTGCCATGGCTGAGGGTCACCCGTATCCGGGTTTCCCCCCACCCCTCTATGGGATCATGTATGTCCTCGGGATTGGAGAATTGCTCCTCATCCTGAGTGTCTGCAGGATTGTCCTCAGTGAGGTCATAGGTGTATATATCCTCTTCCTGAGAGGGGTCAAAGAGTCTTGGGGAAGTTTGCTACAGGGTCCAAGGGGCTCTCATCCTGTGGTCTTCTAGGCGTGGGTTGTTCTGAACAGGTAACAAACCTGTCCAGCCTTTCCATACAATTTTCAAGTTTCTCTCTAGTCCAAACAGAAGACGTAGAATGGTCTATTTGTATTTATTTTATTTATAAAGCGCACCAAGCCCAAGGGCATCCGGGCGCATCTCTTGGGTTAAAACATGGTATGGGCAGACAAAGCATTACAAATAATTACAAGTATGTACATACGTATAAACATAAAGTAAGGATAAACAGTTACATATTTACACAAGGTGAGGCAGAAGGCTATCGGATGAGTGGTGGCTGGTGGGTGGTCGGGTATGAGTCTTGGGCAATTAGACAGGTTTTGGCCATGTTTTTGAATCTATGGAAGAATGGTTCAGCTCTTAACGGGTTAGGGAGCGAGTTCCAAAGTTTGGCAGCCAATACTGGGAAGCTGGTCCCGCCAGATCTCTGAAGGTTGAAGCAGGGCATGGTTAGGCAGTTAGTCTGCGCAATTCTGCAGGGTCTGTTAGAGATGTGAATGGAAAATCTATTGGCCAGGTAGCTGGGTGCTTGGTTCAAGAGACATTTGTGTGTAAGAGCAAGTGTTTTCAAGGAAATTCGTTGTGTTACTGAGAGCCAGTGCATACTGTGTCTGGTGTCTGAGATATGCTGGTTCCTAGGGCTATTTAGTGCAGCTCTGATGGCATTGTTTTGGATGATTTGTAACTTGTTTAAATAACAAAGGTTAGTGCCAAGATAGAGGGTGTTACAGTAATCTATTTTTGACACCAGAGTCCTGGCTAGTGTGGTACAGTTGGCTGGAGATAAAGGGCGACTGGCTGTGATAAGCTTGCAGGTGTAAGCAGCTGTGGAAGAGACTGCATTAGTTTGTTTAGCCAAGGATAGAGTGGAATCAATGTAGATACCTAATGTTTTAGTGTCCTTGGAGACCTTGATGGTATTACCATTGATAATGAAGGAGTTGAACAGGGGGTCAAGTCTGGTGAGTCTTTGGTGAGAACCGAGGATGAGGAGCTCTGTCTTTTCGTCGTTCAGACAGAGTCCATGTTGTGCCATCCAGGCTTGGATGACTTGGTAAATGGAGTTAACAGCCAGAGAGACAGTAGTATAATCTCCTGAGATGGGGATGAGTATCTGGGTGTCGTCAGCATAATTAGTGTAGGTGACACCCAGATAGTCCAGAATATCGAAAAGTGGCTTTGTAAACACGTTGTACAAAGTAGGTGAGACACACGATCCTTGTGTCACCCCACAGGTGACTGGTGAAGGTTTTGCTGCTGCAGAGGGGGAAAAAAAATCTCATGGATCGGTTATCCAGAAATGAGCTGATCCAAGTCGTTGCTCAATCTGAGAAGCGGGCAGCTAGTTTGAGGTGTTGACACAGTATTTGGTGATTTGCAAGATCAAACGCCGCTGAAAGGTCAAGGAGAAGTAGTAGGGCAAGTTTGCACTTATCTTTTAGGTCTTCGACCTGGGTGTTAAGATCAATGAGGGCAGTTTCGGTACCGTGCCGCGGACGAAACCCAGATTGCCTCAGTCCCAGGAGTTTGTTAGATTTAAGGTACTCTTGGATCTGTAAGTAGGCAGCTCGTTCGAGGATTTTTAGTAAAAAAGGCACTGTAGTGATGGGCCTGTAGTTGGTTGGTATGTTAGCGTCCAATGATGGTTTTTTCAAGAGCGGGATAACCCAGGCGTCCTTCAAATTGTTGGGTACAATCCCGGTGCTGAACGAGGAGTTGATAAAAGTAGTGAT
The DNA here is from genome assembly GCF_040938575.1 of Ambystoma mexicanum. Lineage (NCBI taxonomy): Eukaryota > Metazoa > Chordata > Amphibia > Caudata > Ambystomatidae > Ambystoma > Ambystoma mexicanum. The sequence continues at coordinate 1,438,191,564 of NC_090935.1, forward strand.
AAAAGGAGCTAGGTCATGGGAGGCCTCCTTAATGATAGGCACGGGGCATAAGACCTCCCGACAGTTGGAGGTATTAAGGCTGTTGATAATATTTTCAACTTCAATAACGGAGAGGGGTGAAAAGCTGAATGGTTTCAGCGAGTCAAAGCTAGGGTTGTTTTTGGTCGAATGGATATTGGTTTGTGGGTTGAATTGCAAGTTAGTCTAGAGGTGGAAAAGGATCTTGAACACGTCGTTCTGTCATAAAACGTCGAGATTTATGTCTCAATGTCGAAGACCTCCCTTCCTCGCCCTCCGAAAACTCATCCTGGGGGACCGACAGAGGTGGGGCATCCCTGTGCCTTTCTTTCGGCTCATGGGAGGGTTCCGGTACTCCCTTTAGGCTATCCTTGGATCTCGACAGATCCTTGGCCTTTTTCGTAGGCCTCGAAGAATCTCTTAACTGCCGTTTCTGAGAATCGGCAGAGATAATTCTCACTATGCTGTCGGCGACGTCCTCCGCAGACGGGAGGCGCGTAGCCTCGGCCTGCGATTGTGAAGGAGCCTTATCGTCAGCGGCTGCCTTCTTTGCCGGTGCCGTGGACTTGTCTTCGGTGAATGCCTTCTTCGGCAGAGCCGAAACCCTGTCGTCGCCGGACGCTTAGTTGTGATGCATCTCGACGGAACCCGGGATATTAGAGATAGCGCCCTTTGTTGTTGATGGCCCGGTCGCTAGGCGCATATGCGGCTGCGGGGAGGGCTGCCGACCCAGACGGTCAGCGGGTGCCGCCGGAACTTCTGGTGTACCCGTTGGCGCCGAAGTCGTCTTCGACTTGGTCGAAGTTTGACTTGGGATTGTGTGCTTAGTTCTATGTAAATGTTCATCTTTGTCGCCGGGGTGTACCTTCCCCATAGCAGTGCCTGAACCGTGCCTGGCGGGGCCGGGGTCAGACGATGCGGAGCGCTCTGTCAAAAGGTCAAAGACCTCTGGGTTGGAGGTCTGTTTGTCACTATTGCCGTCACATTCGGTGCTGCGGCAGCGGGAGAAAACTCAGCCTTTGACATCCCATAGGCCGCCCACTGCTGAACTTTGCGCTCCTTTAATGTCCTAGGACGGAGGAGCTTACAAGCTGCGCAATCTACTTCGTTGTGATCGAGGGGCAAGCAACGGTTACACCGTTTATGCTCATCTCTCCAAGGAAACTTGCCCTTGCAAATGGGGCAAAACCTAAATGGAGTCCTCTCCATAGCAGAGGATGGGTAGAGTGACGAAGACCAAAAGGGAAAGGCATTCTCTGATTATACAGAAATGTCCACCCCGACCACACTCTCCCTACTGTGTAGGCTGGAGGAAGGCCCGGCCACGTGGTCGGCAGCTCCGACTGGATCACCGTCCGTCGCAGTTCTGAAGGTTCAGGTTTTCAGCGGTTATCTGGAACAGCCGTCAAAGTAAGGGACGGAAAGGGTGATCTTAATATTTTATAGAACTATTCGACCAAAGGTCGAAGGGACAATTAGGCAATATCTCTGACGAGCTCCACATAAGGCAACCAGTATGCTGGTCGGAAGAAAACAATCTGAGGGACCTCAACTCGTGAGGGATCTTGGGTACACTGCACGTCACGTAGGGATAGTGTTACAGGCACGCCCATGTCGACGTCCCATTTTGCTTCTCGAAAGACAAGATACAATACTTTGCGGTTACCACTGTATGTCGGACTATATGCACAGCATGTGATTCTAAGCAGATTAACAAACATCAGAAACTACTGTTTCCCAGAGAATGTAAAGTGAAATTGACTTTACTAGTCTTTTCCAAATTAACAGACCTAGCACACTCCATCTTACAATGGAGTGCTGGAGAGGTTACATAGTATCCACTGTGTCTAAACACTCATGTAGCAGTCAAATGCTACCCTTTCCTATTGAAAAGGCTGGTGGCAGTGGTTTTACAATGAACTACCATGATTTTTCCCGACCGCGAACACCTGTAGCTAAAAATCACGGGAGCCATGTTTTTCAAGATGGCGCCTTAAACCCCTTTGTTTAACCGGGTCCCGGTCTTTTTTCACCATTTCTTTTTGGAAAGGTCCTTCTAGTGTTTGTCTCTACACGCCAAACCTGGTTTGGTCCCTTTGTTGGTGTGCCTTTGGCGGGCTTCAGGACTGAAGTCCGCCCTTGGCGTCTGAGTGTCTGGGGTGGGCAGGAAGTGAGGAAGGTGCCCGAAACTACCTGTGCTTAGTCTCTTAGGAGACCCAAATGCACTCTGGCGTGATTGGCTGGCTGTCGGGCAAGGACAGCCACCCTGTTGGGTGAGTGACAGCAAGGCTGGAATGAAAGGGAGAAAACTTTGAAAGGTTGAGGCTTTGGGACTGGAAGGCAGAGTCGACCACTGGATGATTGTGTAAATAAATTAATAAGTGTTTTACTAAGAAACCTTGAGTATAAGTGTCTACTTGAACCACTGTGATTGAAAGTCCTTTGTGTAACTACTTGTACTGCTCACATTCACTCTTGAGATAAGCATGGCTGCTCAGCTCGCTACCAACAAACTGTGTGGTACAGACTTATACCAAAGGATGGTCTTGCTTACACCTGTAGTCCTAATTATGTGTGGTGGTCCCAGAGGGTACTGCATGCAATTCTGCCTAACAGGTACCAACTCTATGATGTCCTTCTCCAGGAGAGGAAACCTCTTGCAGGAGCAGTGAGTCTGGAACAGGAGGTGGTCTGCCAAGAGGAGGGTGGGGGCAATACGGAGGGGGCTTTCAAAATGGGAGGCAGTAACCCTGGGAGACTACCTGAAGCACCCATGCGTCAGAAGAAATGGTGTACTGTTTGCAGTAAGGGCTGTGTGGAAGGGGGATAGATGCAGAGGCGGTCTGTGTCTTGCCTCTTCTACCCCTGGAACATTGAGAGAAACGTCTTTGACATTGATGGGCAGCGAGCTGTTTTATCTTTTTGTCCATAATTGTAATCACAAAAAGGTTTGCCATAACATTGAGTCGAAGGTTGAGCAGGCTGCCTTATTGCTACACCTACAAACTTTGCCACATCCTTGGATGCCTGCAATTTATCAAGGCTGTTATTTGCCTTTTGTCCAAAGAGATGTGTGCCGTCAAAGGGCATGTCAAGCAGCTTTGCTTGGACGTCCTGCACAAACCCTTACTCGCATGACCGAACATGTTTCCATAGATCTCCCGACAATCGACTGCGTCGAGTCCTGACTGCAGGGATTGGTGCATTGCTTCCTTTCCATCCTGCACTATGTTGAGGAAAGCTTTTCTCATTTCACCCCCAGGAATGTGCTTGGCTGACTCAGCTATGACAGATCAACGGGTATGTGTACATTTTGACAGTGCACATGAAGTATTAACCGCTTTAACTGCTATACTGCCAGAGGCAAAAGCCTTCTTCGCTAAATCGTCAAAACACTTGTCTTTCCTGTCAGGTGGTATAGTTGGATAGGCGCTTGCCTTGGTACCCACAGTTGCAGCCTGTCCTCCCAGACTATCATGTGCCGAATGTCTGGTTAGGAATTCTAGTTCAGATAAGGCGGGCCTATGCTTCTTAGCAAAATCCTTGTGGACTAATTTATGATGGCAGTATGTAGGGGAAGGACGGGCTCAACTGTTGTGCCCTTGTCTAGAATGTTAGTCAAGTCACATTCCGTTATATCACCATGTAGGGGGGCCCCCCAGCCTATGGCCTTTGCTACCTTAGCCACCATTCTCCAATAAGCCACATTAGTACGGGCTCCTCAATATCCCTGTGGGAATTCCACCTCAGGATAGGTACCCAAGCCACTTGCGTTGTGCAGAGATAGGGCTAAATCAGACGGCCTCTTTTCTTCTTCCTGAAACTCTTCAAGAGGACTAGGAAGGCCCATGGGTTCAACCCTGAAGGGAACCGGGTCATCACCCTCATCAAAAATGCCCTACAAAGAGGACATAAAATCCTTTGTAGATTTTGAAGTGAATCTACTAGAGGGTTCCTTAACTATATTCGATGGAATCTTGTTTGACATTGATGGAACGAAGAACACATCAGCGGCGTAGACAGTCGTCAAACCGAGGATTTTACAAGTCTCTGGCTCTTGGGTGCACAAGGTGTTTTTTGACTCGCGTCCCTGCCAGCCTTGACGTGCACGTTAGGCTCAATGGTGGTCTTCCCAGAGTAAGAGACAACAGGCGCACCCGCTTTCTCAAAGACCTGCATCATTTTGATGCAAAAAACTCTTCCGACGTCTCAGCTGAGGCAGATTTAGACAGGAACCCTACTTGTCTCTCTGGGGATGAGTCTTGACTAATGCTTCCTCTTGCTCTTCTTCGACAAGGAAGGACGACAGGAATAGCTTTCCTTCTCGGGCGATTTATGGGCAGCAAAGCTCTTTTCGTTGAATCAGATCTTCAAAGGCATCGTACTTGGAGACCAACCAGGGCCAATTTGGAGGTACTTTCCTTTAAGGCTTTAGGTGTCTTAACCCGCCACAAGTTGCAACCTGCCACAATGTACCACAGAAACACTAAGGACTGGTGAGTGATATTTTTCCGCCGCAGACACTGCACCTTTTGAAACCAGAGGGTTTTGGAGTAGACATACTGAAAGAATGTCTCACCTCTCCCCCCTCAAATCCATCTACCACTCTGCCATCCGCTCCCTCTGCCTTCTCTCACCTCACGACTCCATCTCCTCTTAACTCTTTAGGATGGCTCCCATTTCACTCCCTGCTCAAATTCAACTTCCTCTGCCTAGTCTTCAAAGCCCTCTATTGTCTTGCCCCTCCCTACCTATCCTCCCTTCTTAATTACTATACTCCTTCTCGTTCTCTCCGCTCTGCAGACCACTTCCTTCTCTCTTCTCCTCCTTCACCCTGTGCCCCTTCCCGCTTCTGCTCCTTCCAATGTCTCGGTCCTTTCCATTGGAACCGCCTTCCTCTCCCCATCTGCTCTATTACCTCCTACCCTTCATTTCGCACTTCCCTAAAATCCTATCTCTTCCACTTACCCCATTAGCTTCTTTTTCTTCCTTTTCTCTATTGAAGCCACCCCCACCTTCACCTCCTACCACCCCTCTCTCACCCATCTCCATTTGCAATTAACCTCATAAATAATGTAAATTGTTCCTTGTACTGTTTTCTGGTTTAGATTTAATGTCATGTATTGCTTGTTGTATTTTCTTGTTCCTCATGTTCCTCATGTAAAGCGCCTTGGATTATATAAATTAAAAAAAATACAAAGAATCTTCTCAAATTCAAAAGAGTTAACTGCGTCAGAGTTGTTCTATGAGGCAGGCAAAGTTCCTGAGTAGCGTGCTGGCCATGCTGAAAAATGTAACTGAGGTCACAGGGCGCTGAGCGATCTATTTGTACCTGAATCAAAGTCACGTCCGGTCAAGAAGACAACTCGACGACCATCGATGCCAGTGCGCACTACACCCTCTCAACCCCCCCCCCCCCCGTTGCTGGGAAAACGTTTCAGAAGCTGCAAAGCAGGAGAATAAATACCTAAAATGAGGAATCCGTGGGAGGACACAATCCATTAGAAAGGCATGGGCATTACCAAACAGAGCATCCCTTGCTGAAAAGTGATGTAAGTCAAGACTTGCAATGAGATGGTGCAGGAGTTTCCTGAAGGAATCTGTGTCCATTCAACTGGCATGTCAAGCAGCTACATATGCCTTTCAGAGGATCTTCCCTTGCTTGACATTGTCAGTGTGTCACGTTTTTAATTTCTGCAATTAATCTTCGGGCAGGGAAGGATGCAATATTGTCAAGTGAAAACACGTTTCAGATCTGTATTACATTGGTTTCTCATCTAGGGTATACGTTCTCAATCTTTTGGCCACCATCTTCTATTATGTTCCCTTTTTGGGACTAGTTCAAAAGAGAATCCATTTGTGGGTAGAAAGTATCCAATCGAAGAACACAATTTCTACATCTAAATGGATACAGATTCCTCATCATATTCACTGTTAGTTCAACTGTTTAGAATATTGGGAATACTCACAAACTGTGGTGCTCTTTTTATGGCATTTCTACAAATTATGTTGGCCACGGTGAGTGTGGAACATTTAATGTAATAGATAATGGGGCACATGCAGCTCCAAAATATACCAGCTTTGATGCCATTACAAAGCTGGTCATGTACTTGCACCTACTACCCATGTAGGCTATTTAAAGTCTGGATCCAGGAAGCATTTGAGCCATTTCAACAGACTAACAATCTCTGGGAAAAAATATTGTTTTAATCAGAAAGACTATTATAGAGTATTAATTTGTTCAAACACAGCACTCACTCCAGGTAGGTATTGGTTTCACACCACTCTCAATCAAGCTTATTAAATGCCACATCGCTTTCATTGCATCATACTGCACAAAATATATGTGCACCAATCTGGTTGCCTTACCCACAATGGCTAAACTACCAAGCAGAACAAATAAGGAAGCCACAATTTTTTGACAAAAGAATTGTTTACTGGCTTGAAATTTTATTTTTTTCGCTAAAAGAGTTTTTACATTTTGGATGATTCCTTTTCAGTCTACCAACCCCCCTTTCCACCTTTTTTCTTCTTCTGTTGCACTTTCTTCTTTGTGCCTGCAGCCCCAACAGGTTTTTGATGTCTCGGGGGTATGACATTACTTGCACTGGAAGATGGTGTATTCGCAGCAGCACTGCCAGGCCTTGGAGATGTGGGAGGACTACTTGTGATTTTACTTGCATCCCTGAGAAAATAAAAAAGCAATGGTTTTACCCTATGCAGTTTTGATTTTGTTAGCACATTTTAAAACGGAATAGTTGAAGATGGCTGTTAAAGTTTCAAATAATGAATATGTTACTTGCCTTCAGTATTGTTCTGATGGATACAGTACTCCTCCAACAGAATCTTTCACATTGAAAGGTCATCCAGATGAACAAGTTACTTACCAACTGTAAAGTTCTTTCGACTGGATGTTCCTCCCACATATTCCTCATCTTATAATTCGTTATCGTCAGCTTTGCTGCTTCGGAAAAAAAAAATTCGTCAGAGGGCGCTGTGCTCGAGGTCGTGGCGTTGATTGTCCCTCGACGGTCTCTGTACCTTGTCAGCGTCACTGATGGTATAAACAGCTCGAGCCGCGCCCATTGCTTCATTTCTGTTTTTTCGATGAAATATTGGAGGAACACCCAGGCGTGCCTCATGACTGATGCACTCTTTGTGAGAAGAAAGTGTAAGAAAACGCAAACTGTACTGCGGGGTAGGTTGGGAGGGGCGATGAGGAATATGTGGGAGGAACATCCAGTCGAAAGAACGTTACAGTTGGTAAGTAACTTGTTCTTCGAATGGATTGTGTCCTCCCACGTATTCCTCATCTTATGATAGACTCCCATAGCAGTGGCAATTTTGGAGGTAGGAGTACTAAATACTGTTTTCTTGGACGGAATGAAGTACCGCCTTGGCAAATAACCCCTCATTGGAGGAGGAAGCATCTAAGCAATAATGCTTGATGAAAGTATGCATCGATTTCCAGGTTGCAGCTGAACAAATATTTGCTGCAGGAACTCCCCTCTTGAGAGCCGCAGAAGTAGCCATTCCCCTAGTAGAATGGACTCGCAGCCCATCTGGTGGGTCCTTTCCCGCCAATCTGTAGCATTCAATTATGGCCAGAATGATCCAGCGGGATATGGTTTGTTTGGCCAGTATAACCTACAAAAAGTTTGTCATCCTCACGCAATTTTGACATTCTTGAAATGTAAAAACAGAGCCCTTTTAGGGTCCAGTCTATGCAGTCTCTCCTCTTCTTTGCCTAAATGAGGAGGAGGAGGATAGAATGTTGGTAAAATGATTGTGTGACAAATGGAAGTCAGAAACTACTTTTGGTAAAAAGGAAGGTTTAACTACCTTGTCCTTGTAGAAAGTAGTATATGGAGGTTTACATGAGAGAGCCTGTAGTTCACTAACCCTGCAGGCTGATGTTAAGGTCACAAGGACAGTTTTTAATGTTAAAAGCCTCAAGGGACAAGAGTGTAGAGGCTCAAAAAGGTATACAAGTTGAATAATTAATGGAATTTTAAAGTAAGAAACTTCTTTTGAGGAGCGCTTGAAAATGGACAGCACAGCAAGATATCCTTTAATTGTTCCGATCTGGAGCTCCAGATTGGCTAGATGTAATGGGAAAGAAAGCACCATTGGGGTGCTACATTGAAAAGGGTCCACATCCTTATCTTTGCACCAGTTGCTGAACTTGTTCCAGTGACATCGATACAAAGACTTCGTTGCTGGCCTTCTGGCCAAAACCAAAATCTCCATAACGTCATCCGGAAGATCCCAATCCTTGTATCGCAACCTCTCAGAAAACATGCGTGAAGGTTGAGAGTTTGACCTCCGGATGGAGAACCCGACCTTCCTCTTGCGAGAGAAGATCCTCTCTTTGCGGAAGACGTATTGGAGGGCAGATGGACATGTCTAGAAGGTCCGGGTACCATGTCCTCCTGGTCCAATCCGGGGCAATTAGGATCATGGTTTTCCTGAACTTTCTCAACCTCCTGATTACTTGAGGAATCACAGGGACTGGAGGAAACGCGTACAATAGTGGGAACTTCCACTCCACTACGAACGCGTCTCCCAGAGCTCCTCTCTGAGGAAATACCCTTAAGCAGTACTGTTTGCACTTCCGGTTGATCGTGGTAGCGAACAGATCCACTTGAGGGTTTCCCCAAAGGGCGAAGATCTCCAGAAGGACTTCCTGAGCTAGCTCCGACTCGTGGGAGACTTTGCTCTGCCTGCTCAGAGCCTCTGCCGCCGTGTTCTGCTCTCCGGCTAGGTGAACTGCCGATTGAGAGATTCCTTCTCGTATTGCCTAGAACCAGAGCTGCATTGCCTCTCTGCACAGTGGTAGTGACCCTACGCCTCCTCTCTTGTTGAGGTAGTACATGGCCACTGTGTTGTCCGCCATTATCAGGACATTCTTTCCCTGTACAGAGGGCAAAAAGGCCTTCAGCGCTAATCTGATTGCCCTCAGCTCCAATAGGTTGATGTGTAGTTTGGACTCCGATGGAGACCAACGACCGCTGATCGTCAGATCGTTGGTGTGTGCTCCCTACCCCGTGAGTGAGGCGTCTGTTACTACTGTTTTCGCCGGCCATGGTTGCCAAAAAGATTCTCCTTTGAGGATGTTGCTGTTGCAAGCCCACCATAGTAGATCCTGAGCAACTGCGCTCGGGACTTGCAAAAGATCCAACATATTCCCTGAGAACTGGGACCATTGAGTCCTGAGGGCCCATTGAAGGGATCTCATTCTCAATCTGGCCTTTGGCACTAGGAAAATGCAGGATGCCATGAGGCCGAGCAACCTCAGAAAATCGAAGGCCGGCAGATGCTGGGCATTCTGGAACTTTACCATCTGCAGAATGTGGAGAGCTCTCATCTCGGGAGGCGAGGCTTTTCCCGAGGAAGAATCCAAGACTGCTCTGTTAAACTGGAGCTTTTGGGATGGTACCATGTGGGACTTCTTGAAATTGAGAGAGAAGCCCAATTTGTGAAGGAAGTGGCAGGTGATCGAAAGATGTTCCTGAGCTTGTTCGGGATAACATGCTCTGATTAACCAATCGTCCTGGTAGGGTTAGACGTGAATCCCCCTCTCAGACGTGAATCCCCCTCTCTTTTGAGACTCGCTGCCACCACCGCCATTAATTTGGTGAAAACCCTCGGTGCGGAGGTCAATCCGAATGTCAGAACTCAAAACTGATAGTGAGAATTGCCAATCGCAAACCTCAGGTACTTTCTGTGCTTTGGATGGATTGGCTCATGAAAGTAAGCATCCTGAAGGTCCAATGATACCAACCAGTCTTGGAGTTGGAGAGCCTGAAGGATCTGAGAAAGAGTCACCATCTTGAACTTGTCCTTCCTGAGGAACTTGTTCAAGTTTCTTAAGTCCAAGATGGGCCTCAATCCTCCGTCCTTTTTGTGATGATAAAGTATGGGGAGTACCAACCCTTGTTCCTCTCCGCTACAGGTACTATGGCACCTTTCTCTAGCAGGGTTAAAATTTCCTGCAACAGGAGCGGATCTGGAATTTTGACAGAGTTGGTTCCCGGTGGATGATTCTGAGGCCTTTTTAGGAAGGGGAGACAGTAACCCTGAGCTACTGTTTCCAGTGCCCAAGCATCTGAGGTAATGCCCCGCCATTCCTTCAGATGCTGAGAGATCCTGCCTCCCACTGGGGTCTTGTGTAACAAGGTCTCAGTGATTTGGAGGCGGTTGCAGGAGGGGCTGAGGGCAAAGATGCTGATCCCGGGGCTGGTTTTGCACCTCTTCCTCATGCACCACGAGGGAAATTCCTTTTGCCTCTTTGAAAAGCCCGTCCTCTTCCTGTACCAAAAGATAGTACCACCGAAAAGAACGACCCCTCCAGGAAGATGAGCCAGAATAGGGTTTCTGAGGATGACGCATGGAGGCGCTAAGAGATTTAGCTGCTGCTTTTGAAGTTTTTCTAGGCTTTCATCAGCCTTACTACCAAAAAGCCTCGAGTCATCAAAAGGCATGTTGAGGAGTCTGGCCTGCACATCTGGTGCGAACCCCGACTTCAACCACGCAAATCTGCGTAATACAGTACTCGCAGCCATGGATCTGCTGATACTATCAGCAGTATCCAGTCCAGATTGGAGGCACTCCCCCATTGCCTCCTTGCCGTCTTTCACAATATTCAGGAAGCCTTCCCTTTCCTCGCCTTCCGGAATATGATCAGCCGCCGCCGAAATGCAGTCCCACAGGGTATGGGTGAACTTGGCTAGGGTACAGATGACATTGCTTGGTTTTAAGAGCCATACTACCAGAAGTAAAAACTTTACTGGCCCAAGCATCAACCTTTTTATCCTCTCTATCCGGAGGGATAGTAGGATATGTAGGCTGTTTAGAAGTAGACGCTGCTTGAATTACCAGACTTTCTGGAGTAGGATGTCTGTTTAAGTATTCAGGATCAGAACTAGCTGGTCTATTTTCTGGGGGGGGAAATTACTGTTTGCAGCAGCAGCAATGTTTTCAGGATTTTCCCAGTTCTTTTCCACTGTCCTCTGAAGTGCCCTATGGAAGGGGAGAACTGGATCTTTCTGAGGACCCCGAACAATTATGTCTGTCATATCGTCCTGTTAAAACATGGGTGAAGTGTTACCCCAACCCATATATTCTATCACTCTATTCATCAGACTCATGTACCCTAAATCTGCATGTTCTGCAGAATCAGGTTTAGCAAACTCTAATTCCGGTGAAGTGTCAATGCCACTAGCAGAATGCAGTCTCACACAGGTCTCTCATCTTAGATTCTGGGTCTATAAGTTCTTCTGGTACTTTTCTACTGCAATATTGCACTCCAAAAGGAGAGATTTCCTCATGCTCAGAGCCAGATTCTTCATAAATCGAAGACAGACTTAAAAAAGTCTGATCTTGGTAATGGAGTAAATCTCCTCTCTTCCTCCTGAATATTCGTCGAAGGAATGGGAAGAATCTTCGAAGGAATTTTCGATGACCCTGATGAAAGCTTCGACACAGGCGTCGAAGACGCTTTTGGCTTCGATGACGAAGCAGTCGGCGCCGATGGCGTCGACGAAGTCGTGGAAGTTTGACGACTTCTGTTTTTTATATGGTATCGGAGAAGTACTGGACTCTCGACGAGTCTTCGTCGACTTGGGTTTTTCGAGTATCCTCGACACTACTGGGTTTTACCACAGTAGATCCCGACTTCCCTTTGTCTTCCAATGGAGCGACTTTAGGGGTATGGCTCTTCTGAGGTGTCTTTGAGGGGGTCGAGGCCGCATTCTCAAATACCTCCATCATCTTCTTTCAAAATTCCTTCCATTTTCTGGGGGAATCCGATTTAGTCGGGCATCGAATCTCTTCGGTCGATGATTCGGAAGATGACTAAGGAGATCTAGGTCTCCTTTTCACTCTTTTCTAAGATGATCTACTATGAGATTGAGATCTCAGAGTGTCTATGATGATCAGATTCCTTCGAATCGTTCGATTTTTTATGTTTCTTCGACAAAGCCTTCGAGGCTTTGGAAGCTTCCCTCCCCACCGCCAGTTTACCCTTCCTCTCACGAAGGGCCTTCTCCGTCATTGACTGACAGGACCCACAGTCGCCAGTTCGATGACTTGAACCGAGGCACCAGAGAAACGCGGTGAGGATCCGTGATCGACATCTTCGATCCGCAGTCGAAACACTTATTAAACCCAGTCTTGGGTGTCGTAAGGTGTAGAAGACCATGACATTTTCAGCAGAAAATTTCGAAGCGCGCTGTTCGAGAGCGAAGCAATCGGAAAAATGGAACTGAAGCAACGGGTGCTGCTCGAGCTATATAGACCATCAGTGACGTCAACAAGGTACGTAGACTATCGAGGGACAATCGACGCCACGACCTCGAGCACCGCGCTCTCTGCCAAAAATTTGTTTCCGAAGCAGCGAAGCTGACGAAAACGAATTATAAGATGAGGAATACATGGGAGGACACAATTCATTCGAAATAGACTGGTCGGCACATATCTCTGAACAGCCACTTGGTAGCATTAGGTTAGAAGGCCAGAGGCATTTCTTGGGTGGAAAGTGAGCCAGAGTACATGCAATCTCACTTCAAAAAAGTAAACAATCAAAGAGTGTCCTTTTAGAAGATGGTGGGTCAATGCAGACCCTGAGGAATACTGTAGCCATCAGAAAGAACATTACACAAGGTAAGCAACCTGTTCTAATGAATACATCCTCCCTTACTCATCCTTGAAAGACTCCCACAGCCATAATGAATAGAGTAAACAATGCGATGAAAACAGTTAATAGCAAAACTTTGAATGATAGAAAGCCCCACTCGAGCATTCCCACCAGTCAGGCTTTCATGGTGATGTTTAATAAAAGTGCGCAGAGATGCCCACATTGCCCCCTGAGGAACTTGCCTCTGGATAATGTTCCAACTCTTCCTCCCAGTTTACTAATTTTAGTTAGATCTTCAACAGCACCAGATGCCTTCTAAAACTTGTAGTTCCTTACAATGGGCGTGACATGAGGCCTCCAAGTATGGAGCCAGCCTTGTCCCATGGGCCCGCATCACAAACCCAGTATATTGCTTGGAATGCCACTAGATTTAGCTAATTTTAACTGTCATACCTCATAGGCTGTGGCTTGAAGCCCTGTTCGAATTGCTTGTGATAAATGTCAAAGCAGTGACCCAACAAGGTATGCCATTATTGCCTTGCGGAGGATCACAACAGAGGACTTCGGATCCTGCCAATCCATGCATCCCAAGACCCTCTGTGAGAATGGCACAAAACTTTGCGTACCTCCCCCAAGAAGGTGCAGAGGACACTGCCGAAAACACCAGTGTCATACCCTTCTAGGAAGAGAACTTGAACCATTGGAGATGTTTAGGAGGATGCTCCTGCAGTGAAGCCATGAGAAAACCAAGTCATCACCCCTGTTCAAGGGATGCTGAAAGGTTTTCAGAAGGCAGCTGGCACTGGAGGAGATGCATCGAAGATGACGAATCTGTGGGAAAAAGGAATTAGAAAAATATCCAGAAACTGACATCTCTGCAGGTCAGATATTGCTTGACCTCGCACATGAGTGGGCACTCCGAGACATCTATGTGTGCTTGCTCAAGCAGGTCTTCATACACACAGCTCATCTAGAGTAGTCTAGTTCTAGCCAGGTCGGCCATTCCAAGGACCCGCAAATCCCAAAATGAGCTGATCATCCAGAGAGAATTACTTTGTTCTAGTAACATGGAAACTCAATGCCTTCTTGGGGTCCAATATGTGGAAGCGCTCTTCCAATGAAGATCAATGTGAAGGATTAAAGAAAACTAGAAGATTATTTCTGGGCTAAAATTTGGAAACCACTTTAGGTCGTCTGACCCTCAAGTTAAGCTTTGATTTGGAGAGGAAAAAAAAAGAAATTGTGTCCCCCTGATTGGATCTGGGAACCAACTGGGCAGTGACTGTGGGGGTTAGGGGTGGGCAGCTAAGAGTCACCAAGAGCCAGTGGATGCTGGGCAGAGGAGAGTTGTTGAGATGGATTTCTAAAATCAGACCCTTGAGGGGGAGTTTAGGTGCCCAAGCTATCTATGGTAAACAGGGAAGACAAAGAGGTTAGCCAAAACGCAATCAAGGAAGGTGGATGAGCAGTCAAGGCTTAGTCTCAGTGAGGGAGTGGTCTAGGGCTACAATGAGTCCACATAGAACACCCCCAATAATTCAAGTTAGTCAGCAAGTATATGAAAATTATTTATTAGGCCTTTTTAAACACACTAAGCATAATAAAATCATAGGTAAGTATTATTACTTGCTGTAATTGTATTTCTGATGCTTTTACCTGCTTAGATTCACATACTTTGCATAGGCCGACATCTAGTCGTAGATGCAGAGTGTTGCACATGTTTTAAGTTCGATAAGGGACGTTGACTGGGTGGGTTTGTAATATTAGCCCTAGTACGAAGTCTACTGTCCCCATGATCCCTCCCTCAGTTGTCGAGGTCCCTCCGATTGTTTTGTTGCTGACATGAGGGAGTATGGAGTGTATGCATGGAGAAAAGGTAAGTTGTGATGAGGTGTGAAACATCTATGATTTGCCCTAGAACCTTCAACTCCAAGAGGGGAGGAAGAGTGGGTGCATGTGAATAAGCAGATACAAGCATCAGAAACACTATTACGTAAGTCATGCATGCCTTCTGAGGCTTGCCGAGCTGCTTAGAATCACATGCTTTGCATAAATTAGCAAGCAGTACTTGGAGAAGGTGGGGGGTTGCTTGAAGGTAGAGTGGCAAAAAGATGTTTTTAACACTGCTTGACCCACCTGTGACACTCCTTCTTTAGAATGTCTATCCAAACAGTAGTGTTGTGTAAAGGTATGAACAGAACTCCAAGTGGCAGCTTTGCAAATGTCTTCTAAGGGGACATTTGAAATGATAGCTAGAGTAGCCCCGGTGGCCAGAGTTGTGGGCTCTGTGCTTGAAGGTTAATGTTCTCTTGGCAAGAGAATAACAAAGTTGGATGCATCTGACAATCCATTTTGAGATAGCTGATTTAGAGATAGGACCCGCCTCTTCCCCTGTGGCTTGAGATACACGGACTGTTTTTCTGAGTGATTCAGTCTTTTGAATATAATATATGACAGCCCCTATAACATCTAAGGTAGGCCGACTTCTTTCTGCTGCACTCTTAGGGTTTTGTAAGAAAGCAGGAACTTCTATGGATTGATTTAAATGGAACTTTGAGATACATTTTGGAGAAAAACGTGGATGTATGTATAGAACCACCTTGTTTTTGTGAATAATGACAAAAGGACAAAAGTTTTATATGTTAAATGTTTAATACTGGCTTTGTGCATTGGCTCGAAGGGGGCCCCCGTGAACTTCATAAGGCACAACACTGTAGTCCCAGCCGAGAGTTGGATTTAAAACTGGGGAAACGTTTTAAAACCATCCATGAATGCTTTCACCACAGGCACTTTCCAACACAAAATTTTACTCTGCAATGTGGTGTAGGCTGAGAGAGCCGCTAGGTGCACTCGTAGGGAATTAAAGACTAATCCGGAGTCTAAGATTTTCTGGTTACAGGGCAAGAGATGTCAAGTGATAACGGACAGTGACATGATAGTTACAGAGAATAGTTGGTTGACAACAGTGTACACTTACAATAAAATCAGTAATGCATACGATTGTGAGACAAACAGGTTAGAATTTGTTTCAATAACCACGTTTTTAGACGTTTCTTAAAGAGAGGGTGGGAAGGCTAGTTGCTTATGTTCAAGGGGAGTGAGTTCCAGATTCTGGGAGCTGCTACAGGAAAGCTGGACCCTCCGGTCTACTCTGGACGTACGTTCTGATAAGAATTTGAGCCATGCGATTGTGCCGTTTGTGAAATGAACGTTTTTTTGATAATGCTAGGCATAATTTGTCATGGTCCACTAGATCGAACGCAGCAGACAAGTCGAGTAATACTAGGATTCATAGGTTCCCTGAGTCTATCATAGCGTCCATCTGTTTTTTTCGGTAAAGTAGTGCTGTCTCTGTACTGTATTTGGGTCGAAAGCCAGATTGTCAATCGCCTAATAGGAGAATGTTTTATAGGTGAGTTTGTACTTGAGTGTACGCAATTTTGGCAATTATTTTAAGGAGGAAATGGACTGTGGTAATGGGTCTGTAGTTGGTGGGAATAGTGGGGTCCAGAGTGTTTTCTTTTCAGTAGGGGAGTCATTTGGCAGGAAAATTATCTCCTTTGGAATTTGATAGTGTAATGGAGGCGATAAGTCTTGAGTACCTGGTCTTGGGTGATTGGGTTGCTGATGTTTTGTTGTCAGTTAAAACTATTGGGGCAGTGTCAGCACTGTGGACCACTAAGTTTCTTTTCATGACGATTTTGTCTTGGAGGGACTTGATTTTAGTGGCTAGGGCATTCTGTATGGTGGTACAGTAAATAGAGTAATATTTATGAAGGTGAACAGTCAATTGGGTTGATGTTACGTGATTTATACCGTGAGACAAAGCATTTCCATTTGTTGAAATAGCAGTGTCTTGGTTTGTGTGCTTCTTTAAAGAGGTCCATACACCTTTGGTTTAGGTTTAAATGACCAAACTCTGACCTCAGGAGCCGAGCTGCTAAGTTCAATGTCTGAGGGCATGGGTGGAGTGTTAGTCCAGTGGTTCTGTGACAACATGTGTGTGCACAGTGTTAAGGAGAATTTTCATTTCTGTGCCAATTTCCTTTAACCTTAGAGACACCAGTTTGTTTGATGGGCTCATGGCTTTTTAATTTCAACTCCTGAATGAGTGGTACTTTTTCTCACTCTCTCATGTGTTTTCTTCTGACTAGGAGTTTTGTGTTTTACTGTTTAATGGAGTCTGGCACACTCCATACGCATCTGCTTTTTGCATTGTGGCACACAGCACTTTCTGTGCAGTGCCCTGGACTTCTCTTAATGTTGAACTACTTTTTCTTGGGTGAACTACTGAATATTAAGATGACTCCTGTTTTAGCTTTGATTTTGTGGGTCCAGCGCACACCACCCTATGTACAGTAAATCCTTTATCCCACTTCTCATGTAACATTCTGTTATACTAACTTGAATGGCTGGTGGCAGTGATTTATTTTGTACTACCTAGTGCCAGGTATTTGCAGCCTGATTCATCAGCTGCAGTACAGCACCCAATGGTGACAATTTTCCCAAAATGGCCCCAGTCTTCTTTTTTCACCATTTCTTGACAGTTCCGTCTGGGCTTTTACTCTGTTTGAATCGGGTTTGAGTCCTTTGTGCATTTTGCCTTTGGCAGGCTTCAGCCCTGAAGCACGCCCAGGCTCCAGTGTGTCTGGGAGGGTCCTGAAACTTCACTGTCATTTGTCTCTAGGTGTGCCTGAGTGAAACCAGTTCTGATTGGCCGACTGGCTGTCCAGGAGGCTCATCTTATCTGGAGGACAGCCACCCTGCTGGGTGATTGACAGCCTAGGGCTGTAAATGAATAGGAACTTGCTTAAAAGGCGAGGTTATTGGGACTAGAGGCAGAGTTGACCACTGGAGGACAACATCCGACAAAGAAGACGTGAAGAGATGCCAGCAGCACCATCCTGGACCAAGAAGTGCCCAGTGAAGCCCTGAAGATTTGCTGATCCAGTTTTTGTTTAGACTGGGAAGACCCGCAAGGGAGGACTTCCTCCCTTGGGCTGGTGGGACCAACTAGCCTTGAGACAAGCTTCATTTGGCACAGCCCCCGACTTGCTGCGACTTTCTAAGTCTGCAGCATCCCAATGCCCGGGGACCCCTTACCATCATTGAGTGCATTGTCTTCAGAAGTGCGATCCGGTCAACACATCGTGGGTATCCAGAGGACCCTACAAAAGCAGGAAAGCTTCATCCAGAGTCCACTCACCAGAGTCCAGGACCGAGGGATCAAGTAACTTCTAACCAGAGCTGTTTGTTGTTCTTTAGCGCTGGGAAAAGGCACCAAAAACTACAAAAGGCTACTGAATCAAGGAGAATTCATTGCTGCAGAGCCCCTCGCTTGAGCACTGTCCAAAAAGCAAGCGAGACAACCCCCCTGCCTTTTAACACCATGACCAAGGACCAGGAACAAGGGTCTGCCACACTGCAACAAGAAGGAATCTAGCTGGAACAAATTCTTCAGTACACAGGTACTGTGGGGCTTGGGGTACATCTGCCATTTGTGGTGCTTTCTAGCTTGGGGAGTACCATTTTAAACCCTTTTGAGATGACCTCAACTCACTTGCACTGTCCCTGTGCTTGTGCTTTTTCAAGGTGGCTCCTCTTGAGCTGTGATTTTCTTTTGAACTATTGACTATTTATGCGTGTTGCCCCATGCTGAACGGAGGATAGCACATGGGCAACGCAATGGTCTTTAAAGCAAGACCACGCAGAGCAACAGAGGTTCGAATCCCAGATCCGCACTTAGAAACCAAACTCAGGTACGGTATTAGGCACGTTATAAAAAAAAATGTATTAAATAAATATTTTAAAAACATTTTCTAAGAAGAGAGCATCAGAACTTTGAATTCGCCCATTGACTTTGGCTGTCCTGACTCCCTAAAGACCCCTTCTGAACAGATTGGCTTTGGCAGTGCCTGTTCCCTTACAGGTTTTAATTGTTGATCACCATTATTGCTGGGATAAAACACTACCTACATCCCTCTGGGAGAATCCAACTATTTTTCTAAGTACAAAGTATGTTCTGGTTTGACTATAACTTTTCCCTCCTTATAACTCAATATTGCAATGGTGCTCACAAATAAGTGTTATTACTGACCTCAAATGACGTCACTCAATGTGCTGGAATATGTATAACATATGAAAAGTTTACTTACCTGCTTTATTGCTCTTGTTGAATTGAATCCTAACTTTGGGATTACTGTTACTATTAGTTGCTGCTTTTTAAAGATTGTCTAAATATCCTTGTGTATGACATGTATTACTTACCGTATTAGCATTTCTGATGATTGTAACTGCTTAGATTCACATGCTGTGCACATAGTCTGACATCTAGCGGTAACCGCAGAGTAGTGCATCTTGTCTTCCGAGGATCGAAAAGGAGACGTCAACATGAGTGTGCCTGTAACACTATACCTAATGTGATGTGTAGTGTACCCAAAATCCCTCATGCGTCTAGGTCCCTCCGATTTTATTTGTTCTGCCGTGAGGGAGCCTTATGACTATCGTGAGTGAGTACAGAAAAGATAGAAGAAGTAGTAAGATGTCTATGTTCCTTCCATCCGTGCGGGGAGGAAGGGCGGGCGCATGTGAATCTAAGCAGATGCAATCAACAGAAATGCTATTACTTTAAGTAATGCATGCCTTCTGATGCTTGTTCATCTGCTTAGAATCACATGCTGTGCATAGACTAGCGAGCAGTACCGGGAGTTGGAGGTGGGATGTGAGAAGGAACAGTAGTGAAAAGATGTCTTAGTACTGCTTGTGCCACCTGAGAATCGGACCTAGAGTGAGTGTCTAGGCAATAGTGTTTTGTAAAGGTGTGTACAGAACTCCAGGTTGCCGCTTTGCAAATGGACTCGAGAGGAACATTTGCAATGAATGCTATGGAAGCCCCAGTGCCTCGGGTAGAGTGTGCTCTAAGCTTGAAGGGCAGATCTCTATTGGCAAGAGTACAGCAGAGTGTGATGCAATTGACAATCCACCTTGAGATGGTTGATTTAGAGACAGGATCCCCTTCTCTAGCAGCTGCTACTGAAACAAAAAACTGGTTCATCTTCCTTAGTGGTTTAGTTCTTTCCAGGTAGTACATGACTGCCCTGCGCACATCCACTGTGTGCAAGCTTCTTTCCGCCATGTTAGTGGGGTTCTGGAAGAAATTTGGTAGTTCTATTGACTGGTTAACATGGTACTTAGAAATAGATGCAGCCGCAAACCGAGGGCGAGTGCGCAGAACCACCTCATCTCTGAATTGTAACACAAGGATCTGGAATTGAAAGGGCCTGTAGTTCACCGACTCTCCTTATCAAAGTGACTGCCACTAGGAAGGCAGACTTGTTAGTAAGAGCTTTGAGACTTGCCTTACACATAGGTTCAAAGGGAGACCACATAAGTCTGGTTAATACCACATTTAGGTCCCATCGGGGAGCTGGGTTAGAAATGTGGGGATGAATTCTCTTAACACCTTCCATGAATGCTTTAATAAGTGGGATCTTCCACCACAACACTTTTTGTTGGGACGTGGTATAGGCTGAGAGTGCAGCTAAGTGAACCTTCAGGGAATTAAAAACCAAACCAGAGTCTAGTAAGTGAGTCAGGGATAACACAATATGAGCAGGCGAGCAGTCAATGGGATTGATGCTCTTGTAATTGCACCAGATGACGAAGCGTTTCCATTTATTGGAGTAGCAATGTGTGGTGTTAGGCTTTCTTACTTCCCTAAGTACATCCATGCATCTCTGAGGAATTTGGAGATGCCCGAACTCTATGACCGCAGGTGCCAGGCCGCTAATTTGAGAGTCTGCAGGCATGGATGAAGTGTTTCCCCCTTGTCCTGAGGTGGCATGTTAGGGAGAATTCTCAAAGTTGCTAATTCCCTCTACCTTAGAGCCCTCCAGCACTTTTGCTAAACTTTGGGGCTTTATACTTTTTTAATTATGTTTGTTTTCTGTGTTTATTTTCTTTGATTATGGGGTTTTAGATAACACTGGTGGCAGGCGGTGAGGATAAATTGTATAGTTGTTACATTGAGAGTTCTGCTTTACTTTTGTTCAGATAGTAACCTTCACAAGGCTAAGCACCACTAGAAAAGCAATTTTATCATGCCTAATATGGATAACTACAAACAGGAGGCCCTGATCATTTTAAAAGTAGATCAACTGAAGGAAATGTGTAAAGATAGGATAGGAACCTCCCTGTTAAAGGAAAGAAAAATGAATTGGTTGAAAGATTGTTGGAACATCAAAGACTGAGAAATTAGGCTCTAACTCCTAATCTCAGAAAATGTGGATAATATTAATGAGGAAAATGATGATGTAGAGTCTAACTCTAATGTTATTGAGGAGTCAGAGGAGTCTCAGAATGTGAGCGCCACTGCCCCTCTCCCTGCTATTGTGCCTCAGCCTTTAGCCATAGGGACCCTACCAGGTCCAGTACTGAGTCCAGATTTAGTCTCTCTTGAAAAAATGAGACTCGAGTTAGAGTTCAAAAGGCTCCAAATGCAAACTGAAAGTAAACAAGAAATAAAATTCAGAGAAATGGAAATGCATCATGCTCTTGAAATGAAGAAATTGTCTCTTGAAAATGCTTCTCAACCAGAGTCTTCTAGGTCTTCCAGTCCTAAGAGACCACACATGCCTAAGGAAGCTGTGAGTATGTATGAGGTGAAACTTGATATTTTGGATTGTTTGGCTGCCTTTGAATATAACTATGGGATTCAGGGTTTCACAGGGAATCAGTTGATTCCTTGGCTTTTGTCTAGACTCCCCCAGGTTGCAACTGATGCCGTAATAGAGGTGGGGGATCTTGAAAGATTGGAGTATGAAAATGTGAAGCTAGCTTTGATAGCTAGATTTGGGAAAACTCCTTCCCAGTACCTTAAGAGGTTTAGGACCCTCAAAAAGCATGATGGTACCCCTTGGGCTACCTAGGTGTGTGAATGTTTGAAGAACTTAGATAGTTGGGTAAAGGGTTACAGAGTTAACACTTTTGAAGGAATGAGAAATCTATTTTTGGTAGAATCTATTTTTGATGCCTGCTCTCCTGAGCTGACACAGCACTTGGCTGACTAAGGAAATGAATCCAAAGAAGTTAGCAAAGGCTGCCGTCAGGATTCCATGGTATATTTCCAGATTTCCAAAGACACATTACCTTAGAAAACATCCATTAAAGAGATTCATGTACATTTTCATTTTAGTTTTTATAATCACACATTTAAATAGGAGTTGTTTGGGTATTGGATTTGGTTTAAGCATGATTATATATGTAAGTTTCCTTAATGATATATGCAGGAAGTGTCTAATTCCCGAAGCCAAGATGGAGGTTCCTTGAAACAACAATGATTGGAGGAGAAGAGTTGAGGTAGTTTGGAACTCTTGCAAGAGTTCTTAACAGCCTTTCATTTCAGTATCCTAAGAGAAAGGTTGCAGTTTTCCTAGCTCTGTATTTATTATCTATAGAAACCTTAAGTAACCTTTTTAGTGAGAAGATAATTCTTGAAGAAGAACATACAACAGCAGATGCCAGATGAGCAAAGTTTGACTTGATTAAAATAGACTATTACAGATGAAGCAAGCCAAGTTATTTTGAAAAAAACATTTAATTTTTCTGATGTAAATATAGTTAAATGTTCTATGAAGATCGAACTGTTTCCTAAATTCAAGTATCTACTAAAGAAAAGTTGTTTAAATATTAAGAAACTGTTTTAATGATATTTTAAGAAGATTATCTACGTTGAGCGCGTGTCTTCTTGCGCGTGTATTTTGAAAGAGAGCGAGCACTGTATCTGTTGGCAGGCGGATGCGTGTACAACTTATTTCAGTGTGTTAACATGTTGTTTTAACAATTTACTTATGCGCGGTCTCGCGGATGTTATCTAAACTAACAAAAGTATAATTTTATCACTAACAGTGAATATTACTATTAATACGTTCGGCAAAGTATTTGTTTTAAGTGGCGAGCGCGTTCACTCGCCGCTTGCTGGACTTTACAGTAAGGAATCTGCTAGCGTCACACAAGCGCCACATACGTTGCGTCTGTAATAATCTTTTAAAGTGCGCGGAGCTTCGAATTTAGTATAGAAATATGGGCGTCATGTCCGTAACGATTTTTTGGTGAAAGAACTGTGCGCGGAACTTCGGATTGATCTTTTGATCAAGCGCGTCAAGTTCATCATTTCTTTTTCTTAATGTGAGAAGATTGCACGGAACATCCCTTCATCTTCAGAAAACGAACGAAAGAATCAGCAATATAATTTAAAAGGACTTCCTTCTTCAGTCTACGCTAAGTAAAAACAATTCAAGTACAAAGTTTTCAAGTTTAAGTTCAGCATTTATATATTTACATATTTACTCACTTCAGCAAAGCAAGTAATCCATCAGCTAAACGAGTTAGTGATTTTTGTGACAATTTAAGACAATAGAAAAATCTACAGAAGCCATAATTTACATTTAAAACAGAGTTGAGAAAAGCAGAATGTTTAAATTAAAAAAGATTGAAAGTAGTATGACAAAACGATAAGAAAGAAGAGATATTTATAACACTGAGCCAAGAGAGAAATTAAAGCATTCCAAGAAGATAAAGAAAGCATCAAAGCATCTTGAAGAGTTTAGAAATTTCAGTTTGCAAGTAAACAGAAGCCCATCAGCAATCAAGCATAGGCAGCAGGTATTCAGATAGGGGGTGGTAAATAATGTTTATGGCAGTTAATCAAATAAGAACAGAGTACACTTAATCTTTGCATATTTTGTGTTTAGATCTTTTCACAGAAAACGGATGAAACAATCAATTCAGTTCCAGTGGGCGTCAGAGAGCGAGCCAGTGAAGATCTGCAGTTTGTTATTTTCTCCATTCCCCTTTCCCCTTGGGTTTGCCAGCTTGGTAGTTATTTCTACTAAGAGATTATTGGGCAGGCATACTTAGGGGGTCTGGTGGGCCAGCATCACTCCTGGAGCAACTTTCAAGACTGGACCTGACAGCTGCTGACTTGTGGGTTGCCAACAGGGATACTCACAAGGATTCTGAGGCAACTTAGAAGGATGATGGGAAGCAGCAAAAGAAAGATGGCAAAGAGAATTCTAATGCCTCCAATCCAAAAGAGGGCCCCAAACAGAAAAAGGGTAAGCCACAAGGGAAACCGAATCAGGCTAGTGAAACCTCTGGTGCTAAACCAGAGGGAGGTCAGCAGAAACCCCCATTTGTCAAAACATTTGGAAAATGTTATACTTGTGGGTCTACTGACCACGTGAAAGGGGATCCCAGATGCAAGGGTAAACCTTCAGGGGACCACACTGTCTCCTTAGCCTTTTCCCCAGAGGGAGAAGTACAAATGGCAAGTGGAAACTTTCAGTTACTGGCTGGAGACCTCATTGGAGTCTCAGCCAATTCTTTAGTGTCCCTGGGTCTGTGGGAACAGCAGAATTTAGAGGTCTATAATTCAATTCTAGATAACACAAAAGAAGGAACAAGTTACTTACCTGTAACTGTTGTTCTCCAGCATGGGTCTGGCATGGATTCACATGCTCATGAATATTCCCCGTCGTCAGGCTGGGAATCCTTGGTAAAGAAAAAACCAGTATCAGTTTCGTTTCTGATCTGTCTTTCGAAGTAGTAACCAATTACTGATCTCTGCGTCATACTGACCACAGCCAATGACTGCCCTCTACCTAAGCCCCGCCTCTGGCAGCCATCTTCAGATTTGGTAGCACGTGAAGTGGCAGTATGACCAAGTGAAGAGCCGCAGAGGGGTAGGCGGGAGGGTTCGCATGTGAATCCATGCCAGACCCATGCTGGAGAACAACAGTTACAGGTAAGTAACTTGTTCCTTCTCCAGCATGGGGTCTGGCATGGATTCACATGCTCATGAATAAAGAATACATAGCAGTACACACATGCACAACCACGGGAGGTGGAAAAGGCTCAACATTAAGCATTACATCAAACTCAACATTAAGCAAATCTTACCTCCTCACCAGGCTCACCTTAGGCGAACAGGTTGCGCAGCACTGCTTGGCCGACCCTGGACTCCTCCCTGGAATCCCGATCGACGCAGTAGAATTTAGTGAAGGTGTGCGTTGACCTCCACGTAGCAGCCCTGCAGATGTCCAGCAAGGGCACACCAGATAGGTACGCCGTGGTAGCTGCGATCGCTCTGGTGGAATGGGCTCTCGGATGGCCAGGCAGCGGTCAGTTTGCCAACCGATGACAGTACATGATACAGCCGGAGAGCCATCTGGAAATGGAAGCCTTCGAGAGAGCCTTCCCCCGATTGACAGGTCCAAAATTCACAAAGAGTTGTGACGTCTTCCGAAAACACTTCATGCGGTCCACGTAGAACTTCAGCGCTCTAGCCACATCCAGCGAGTGCAAAGTCCTTTCAGCCAGCGACGAAGGCGACAGGAAGAAAACAGGCAACACCAAGGGTTCGTTGAGGTGGAAGTCCGACGGCACCTTGGGCATGAATGAGGGGTGCGTCCTGAGCACTACCCTCGTGTCGTGAAAAGTCAAGTACGGGGCCTTGCAGGAAAGGGCCTGGATCTCTCCCACCCGTCGTGCGGAGGTGATGGCCACAAGAAACGCTGTTTTCCACGACAAGAACTTCAACGGAGCCAAGTGCAGAGGCTCGAACGGAGGTCCCATGAGCTTGGTCAGCACCACGTTGAGCTCCCACGCCGGGGCCGGGGCCGGAGCCGGAGCCTTCACCGGCGGGAACGATCTGAACAGTCCCTTCATGAACTCTTTCACCAGACGATGAGACCACAAAGACGTCCGCCCCGTGGTTCTGGTGTATCGGGAGATCGCAGCAAGATGAATCTTGATGGAGGCGTGCGCCAGTCCAGCTTTGGCCAGCGTCAGTAGGTACGGCAGTACTTGGGGGGGCCGTAATCCGTAGAGGGTTAATCTTCTGTGCGTGGCACCAGACAGAGAACCTCTTCCATTTGTGTCCGTAGCATTTAAGAGTTGAGGACGCCCTGGCCTTTGCAAGAACCTCTCTGCAGTCGGCCGGTATGTCATATCCTCCAAACTCTAACGCTGCAGGAGCCAGGCCTGCAAGTTCAGCGACTTCGGGTTGTGATGGAGGATGGCGCCTCCTTCCCTGGAGAGAAGATCCGCGTCCACTGGCAGCTTGATTGACGGGGACGCTGACAAGTCCAGAAGGTCCGGGAACCATATCTGCCTCGGCCACGCAGGTGCGACGAGGATCATCCTGCACCGTGACCTCTTGAGCTGGTTGATGAGCCGGATCAGCAATGGCAATGGAGGGAACGCGTATAGAAACAGGCCCTCCCAGGGGAACGAGAAAGCATCGCCCATGCTCCTCGGCTGGGGAAACCTGCTGGCGAACCTCCAGCACTTGGAGTTCGTTGCCGTCGCGAACAGATCGATCTGGGGTGTGCCCCACCGTCGGAAGAGGCGGTCCACTAGATCCTGTCGTAGTTCCCACTCGTGGCACGAGCGCAGCTCCCTGCTGAGTGAGTCGGCAATGGTGTTTTTTATACCTGCCAGATGAAACGGCACCAGAAACATCCCTTGGGCGACGGCCCAATGCCACAGATCCTGCGCCTCCCTGGACAGGGCTAGGGACCTGGTTCCGCCCTGTTTCCTGATGTAGAACATGGTGGTGGTGTTGTCGGTGAAGATCCTCACCACCTTGCCCTTGAGGGACGGAAGGAAGGACCTGAGGGCCCAAAACACTGCACGGAGCTCCAGGACGTTGATATGGAGGGACTTCTTCGTCGGGAGCCAAAGGCCTCTCGCGTGCAGATTTTCGGTGTGCGCTCCCCACCCTTCCAGGGAGGCATCCGTGGTCACTGTCTCCTGGTGGCCGGGGGTCTGGAAGTCCATGCCCGCCGTCAGATGCACGCGGGTGCCCCACCACCGGATCGCTCGTCGGAAACTCTTGTCGAGTGTGATCCTCTCCTCGAAGCTGCCCGTCGTCTGGATCCAGCGCGCGTCCAGGAACTCCTGCAACGAGCGCATCCGGAGCCTGCACAGGGGGATGAGGTAAATGCAAGAAGACATCATTCCGAGGAGGGACTTGATGGACCTCACTCTGGCCGCGTCAGCAACCAGCATCCGCATCCGCTGCACACTGTGTCGAGCTTCGCTCCCAAAAACAGTGCGTCTTGCGCGGGCCCCAGGTGGGACTTGGCGTAGTTTATGGAGAATCCCAGGTCCGTGAGAAGTTGGACGGTCCTTGCCGTGTGCTCCACGGCGAGCTCCTTCGTCTTCGCTCGGATGAGCCAGTCGTCCAGGTAGGGGTAGACGTGGATCCCCTCTCGGCGCAGCCGCACCGCCACCGGTGCGAGGCACTTGGTGAACACCCTGGGTGCCGACCTCTGCCCGAAGGGAAGGGCTCTGAACTGATAGTGACGCCCTTGGACCACGAACCTGAGAAACTTTCGGTGTCCCTTTAGGATGGGAATATGGAAGTAGGCATCCTCCAAATCCAACGACGACAGGAAATCGCCCTCCTCCAGCTGACCCAGGACGTGTTGGAGGGTGACCATCCGGAACTTCTGTGCCTTGATGAATTTGTTCAGTCATCGTAGGTCCAGGATAGGACGCCATCCTCCCGTCTTCTTCTTCACGAGGAAGTATCTTGAGTAAACTCAAGAGCCCCAAAGCCTCTTTGGGACGAGCTCGATGGCGCCCTTCTTGAGCATCGCCTTTACCTCAAAGAGAAGTCGAGGGACGTGATGTTCTTTCCTGGCCACAGGGGGGACGCGCGGGCACCTCTTTAGAAACTCGAGCGCGTGACCCTGGCCTAGGGCGTCCAGCACCCAACGGTCGGTGGAGATGGACTCCCACACGCTGACGAAGCTCGTCAGCCGGCCTCCCACCGGGTGCTTCGGTGGGGGCCCGACCCCACGGCCGGTTCAGTCCTGCTTCGACGAGGCTTTGCCGCCTTGACCTCCTTGGCGACGACGGCGGGGTCTGCCTGACTTGCCTCGTCCCCTATAAGCTTCCTGCGACGACGAACGGGCCGCTTGACGGTAGGTGGAAAATCCGCCGCCGGAACCTTTGGAGGCACCCTGTTTGCCTCTGCCGCTCCGAAAGGGCAGCCGCCGTTGCTGGAGAACCCTAAGAGCCCGGGCCGTCTCCGTGTCTGCCTTGATGGCTTGAAGGGAATCGTCCACTGTTTTCCCAAACAGGTTGTTTCCGTTGAACGGCATGTCCAAGACTCTGGTCTGCACGTCCTGACGGAAGTTAGTAGCCTTGAGCCATCCACGCCGCCTAAGGCACACGCCGTTGCCCAACTGGCGAAATCCAGTGTCAGCGATGTCCGTCGCAATCGTAATGGCGTGGTCCGATGCTACCTCTCCTTCCTGCAAGATCTCTAGGGCATCCGCCCTCTTGTCGTCCGGTAGGAAGTCCAGCAGGGGGGCCAGTTTGTACCACAACTCCCTGTCGTAGCGGGCTACGATAGCCAAGGCGTTGGCCGCCTTAATCGTCGTCGCTGCAGACGAGATGACCCTGCGTCCCATCGTATCCAATTTCTTTCCCTCGCCGTCCGGCGGGGAGGTCGACGTAGAGGCCGCGCCCTCCCCCCCCCCGCTTTCTTCCTGGCCGCCGCAGAGACGACCGAGTCCGGGGTCGGCTGTGCCCTAAGGCACAAGGGGGCCGCGCCCGGGACCCGGTACTTCTTCTCGTACCGATCCCTTCTAGCCGGCGTCGTGGATGGGTTCTTGGAGGGCGAGGCCCTCATCCCAAACATCGTCCAGTAGAGGTACGGAGAGGACCGTTTTCCTCTTGGCCTCGCGCCGTTGATAAAGGAAACCTTCCTTCCTTCTTCTCTTCTGGGCAGAGCTGGAAAAGCTCGGATGCCCTGGCGATCATGGAGTGAAACGATCCAATCTCGTCGGGCGGGGAAGCCCGGGTGGGAGGTGACGACGGCAGATCCTCGCCGTAAACCTCGTCGTCCGCACCCGTCGCGGCCGTGTCAGTCCCCGTATCATCCCCACGAGTCGTGGACGGGGAATAGGGCTGAACAGGGCGCGATGGCTGAAAAGGAGGTGGAGGATGAATCCTTCTTCTCTTAGGGGGAGGGCTCCCAGAAGGGCCTGGCTCCGGGTCCCCCGTCGGCAGCGATTCCTCCGCTGGTGGTAACGGCAGTCTCTTCCTTATCTCTGAGCATAAGGATAGCCAACAAAATGCCGCCGAGTTGTCTTGCGGCACTGGTTGAGGGGAGTCCAACGGGCGGTCAGGGGCCCCGTCGGCACCCTCGACGTTATCGTCGTCTCTTACGTCGGGGTCCCTCCCGACGGGCTGGTCTTCTTCCACGCCAACGCCGTGGCTTAAGACTTCGATCAGCTCTTCCTCAGAGGTTGAGGCCGAATCCACGACGACCTCCTGCCCCCCCTTTTTCTTCTCCGTCGGAGGTTTCACGGGGGTCCTGTCGATGGGCATAAAAGAGGACTCCCTCCGCGGTGGCAGGGAGACTCTGAGCCCCGAGGTCGCCACCACTGGTGTAGCCTCCACAGGCTGAGCCAGGGCCGCCGCGACTGTCTCGATAGAGGCCTTGGCCGGATGGATTAAGGCTTTCACCACCTTAGGTGCGCTCACCGCCTTCTCCTTGGGGGGAGGGTCACTGCCTCGCTCTCCCTCCAATGGGAACTTCGAGCTCGACCGGGGCCTCTCCAGGAGCTTCGCCGGGTGCTCGGCCTTCCTCTTACCCGAACCAGAGCGTTGGCTCGTGGTTGATGGTGCTGGGGAGGATGCGCCCTGCCTGGCGCCTGTAGAGCCCGACCGTTCGGCGCTCCCGGTGCCAGCGGACTCGCGGTGCTTGGCATTGTGTTGGACCCCTGTCGCCGGGGTGTCCTCAAAGGTCTTAGAAGACCGCTCGGATTTCTTCTTCTTCTCGCCTGACGGGCTCTTCCCTTCCAGCCAGTTGGCGAGACGTTGATGGCGGTCCTTCATGGTCCGCTCCGACATATTGCTGCAAAACGCACAGTCCTTCTCCACGTGCGTCTTGTCCTCATGTAGGCAGTAAAGACAGAAGGAGTGTTCGTCCTCCTTAAAGACATTCTGAAGCTGGCATCCAGGGCAGACCCTGAACAGCTTTCCGGGCGTCGAGCTTCCCTTCTCCTGGGCCATGTCCGAGATGGGCCTGAGAAAATTCTGGAGTCCTCCAAAAGCGTGGCTCGAGGAAATCTTCACCCTTGAGGGGCGTAGACGAATCCGACACGGGTCCCCGTTGATCGGATGAAGAAACGGTGGAGCTTGAGGCTCTTTTGACCGAAAAATCAAAGTTTTTGAGAAAAAACGTGAAAAAATAGCACTAACGCTCGAGAGCAATAGCACGAAGATCCCAACACTTGAACGTGCGGTAAAAATCTGAAGATGCCTGCCAGAGGTGGGGCTTAGGTAGAGGGCAGTCATTGGCTGTGGTCAGTATGACACAGATCAGTGGTTGGTTACTACTACGAAAGACAGATCAGAAACGAAACTGATACTGGTTTTTTCTTTACCGAGGATTCCCAGCCTGACGACGGGGAATATTCACGAGCATGTGAATCCATGCCAGACCCCATGCTGGAGATTATTATATATTATAAGGACAGTGTACTTGTAAATGGTCAGGAGACCCCTGCCATTAGAGACACTGGGGCCAGCAGTACATTGGTGGATTCATCTTTTTTCAAACCTGAGGATGTTGCTAAGGCACCCAAATGCCTCACTAAACTTGCTGGAGGCGCTGTTCAAATACTTCCAAGATTACCAGCTCTCATCCAGTGCAACAACATGACTGTCAAGATACCTGTTAGTGTGCAGAGTGAGGTGGCTGGGAGAGTCCTGTTGGGGAATTACTTAACAACTCTTGGAGTTGCATCAAGCACTCCCAACAAAAGGAAACAGGAACAAACAAGGAAGGCCAGAGAGAGTACCTAACTGACTCTCCAGAGGATGTTACAGAAGAATCTATAACACCCAGCCGACAGGAGCTACTAACTGCTATTTCTAGGAAGAAAGACAAAGGGGAAACCCAAAGCCTTAAAGAAAAAGCAAGAGAGCACTCCTGTGCTTCCAACAAGGACATCCCCGAGAGGACTGTCCAAAGTCACACCAGTGACTACTCCACCAGCTGAGGCTGAATGTGAGGAACAACCAGTAAAGGTTGAATCAGCTGCTGTTACACTCGCCTGATATCCACGTGGACACCACTCTTCCCTGGCTAGAAGATTAGCACTCTCGAACCCTCTCCCTTGATGTGTTGAACGTGGAGAGCACCTGCAATACAGGAGAACTGGATATAAGGCTTAACGTCTCTCTTGGATTGATTCCCACCTCCCTCAGCCTCAAATAATTCCTCCCTCAAGTCTAGTCTCTCTCCTCACCTTAATATTAGGTATGGTGTGCTCTCCGTCCTGCGTCTCCGTGCAGGGGCGCGTTGGAGGTGTGGGCTTTTTGCGACCTAGTTGCTTCACGGGTGTGTTGCCCCGTGTTCGGGTCCAGGCCTGCTGTGACTTTGATTTGCTTGATGAGGTAGGCACTACTGTTGTACAGTCTTTTTGTTGTTATTAATGTCTCTAGTTTCTTTCCCTCAGAGGAGTTGGAGAGTTTTGGCGTTGCCGTGCTGTATAGGATGAGAATCCCAGCAAGGTAAGTGAAAGCGCGGTGCGCGGCACCTTCTTGCCTTTTATTTTTGCTAAGCTGTGCCTGCGCCGGCGCCGCTTCCTTTGCAGGTCGTTATGATGTTCCGGGCCACTGTGATGTTCCGAGATCAAGCAGAGACTGCACCTGGCAAGTGGTTTTTGTTGTCCTTGCGTGGCCGTGAGCGAGTGCTCACTAACAATGTCTCTCTGGTCTCTTTCAGGTTGCTGCAGAGTTCCGAAGAGGGATGCAGCATCGTGATGAAGAATCCCCGGATCGCGTGTATTCAGGTGAGCAGCTGGTGGTAGTTTGAAGATGGAAGATTCAAGACCAAAGCCAGGCTGATACTTACAGGTAAGCGCTGAATAATGGTGGTGGTGTTCTTCCAGATACAGGATTCAGCACGTGGCATGATGCAAGAAACACTGGAGATCAGAACTGGACACGGCGAGCGTTATGCTGCTAACTGCAGAATAACGCGAAGCATGTGCTGCTGTTTGGGTGTGGCTTATATAGCCCAAGTAAAGTAGTTCCAGGTAAAGTAGTCCCAGGCCCGGCCACACCCGAAACACTAGACCGCATAGCTCAGCTCTGTGGAACTGAGCTATGTGAGAGCCTCCATGTTAACTGAAGTCGCAATCCAAATGTTGTCCATCAGCTAACTGTATGAGCCTGGCGCCTTCAGATAACTGTATGAGCCTGGCGCCAAAGGCGCCAGGACTGGCTCCAAAAGAGTCCTTGATGGTGTTTTGTGGCCCTTGAGGCCACCATGGAAGCCTGTAATCAGGCCCCAGCCGAAAGGCTGGTTTGGCCATGATGACCAGGGGTATGAATCATGACAGCTGCTGAAGATGCAGAACTGGAAGAAGACCTTCCCCCCTGTTGGAGATCTGGATCCTAAAGACCATCCTGAGCTGCAGTCTTTACTGGCAGAAGGCGGGCCCCTGTAGGGCAGACTTCAGTAGAGGTCAAAGAGAGTGTCCTACTCTTGAAGGACTTCGCCAACAGGCAGCGTCCCAGCTGGACAGGCAAGAGCCAGGGAAGCATAGGTTGTACTGGGAAGATGGCCTCTTCTACAGTGAACCAACTGAGTCTATCCCAGGGCACTACAGAAGACTTGTAGTGCCTCTGGAGATCAGACAACAGTTCCTACAGTTAGCCCATGAGATTGCTTTGGCTGGTCACTTGAGTTGCAAGAAGACCAAGGAAAGGCTTTCTTTATATTTCTACTGGCCTAAATTGGGGTCCGATGTAGATAAATTCTGTAGGAGCGGTCACACTTGTCAGACATCTGGCAAGAGTGGAGCCAATAATTTGGCACCCTTGGTGCCTCTCCCAGTGGTGGGAGTCCCTTTTGAGAGGGTAGGAATCGACATTGTTGGTCCCTTAGCCCCTCCAAACTCTTCAGGCAATTTATATTGGTTGTAGTAGACCATGCTACTAGATATCTTGAAGCCATACCTATGA
Source organism: Ambystoma mexicanum (assembly GCF_040938575.1). Taxonomy (NCBI): domain Eukaryota; kingdom Metazoa; phylum Chordata; class Amphibia; order Caudata; family Ambystomatidae; genus Ambystoma; species Ambystoma mexicanum. The sequence continues at coordinate 1,438,224,274 of NC_090935.1, forward strand.
GGACTGTTACAGCTCAGGTTGTTAAGGCCCTACTTGGTATTTATACCAGGGTAGGTTTTCCTAAGGAAGTCATCTCTGACAGGGGATCACATTTTATGTCCCACTAAATGCAGGCCATGTAGAAAAACTGTGGAGTGACTTACAGGGTCTGAACTGCCTACCATCCCCAGACGAATGGGTTGGTAGAGCAGTGTAATAGAACTATGAAGAGCAGGATAGGTGCTCTAGAGGAACCCCTTAGAAGAAAGTGGGACCTTCTACTGTCATGCCTTCTATTTGCTTTTAGAGCAGTCCCTCAGGAGGGAGTTGCATTTAGTCCCTTTGAGCTGCTCTATGGTCATCCAGTTAGAGGCTGCTTGGCCCTAATTAAGGAGGGGTTGGAGTGCGCTCCTTCCCCCAAGCCAGTGAGAGTCACGCACTATGTGCTTGGTCTCTGGAGGAGAATGAGACACATGACAGAATCAGCAGATAACTTGAAAGCAGGTCAGGCTCTGGTGTAGCATTGGCATGCCCAGAAGGCCAACATGGTTGAGTTTACTCAAGACCAGCAAGTTCTAGTTATGGTACAAATGAATTGGACCCTTCGAGGTTGTGGGAAAACTTGGAGAGGTCAATTATCTAGTGGACTTAGGCAATCCTAAAGAGGCCCCCAGGGTCTTTCACACCAACCGTCTAAAAGCCTATGTCTCAAGACCACAAGTGGGAGCTTTGCTTCTAGCTTCAGCTCAGGAGGAGGAGAGTGAACCTCTACCTGATCTCCTCAGGGGACAACCTTTAGATGAGAAGATAGAAGAAAGTTAACCTCTCTTCTAATCTGACACTGGAACAACAGGAGGAGTGCAAGTTTCTGTTAAATCAGTTTGCCTCCCTGTTTTCACTATCCTTTGTGCCCAGCATATTATTCACACTGCTGACTGTTTACCTGTTAAAAGCAAAGGTTACAGGATGTCAGATCATGTAAGAACCTACATAAAGGAGGAGGTCAACAAGATGCTTGATCTCAGGGTAATAGAGCCCTCTACCAGTTCATGGTCTAGTCCAGCTGTACTAGTCCCAAAGGCAGGATCCAAGGAGTTGAGATTCTGTGTGGACTGAAGAGCTCTGAATGTAGTCACTAAGACTGATGCCCATCCTTTACTTAGGACAGATGAGCTTGTAGACAAACTTGGTACAGCCAAATACTTCAGTACATTTGACTCAACGTCAGGCTATTGGCAAATAGCTCCGACAGACCATGCCATGGAGAAAACTGCATTTTCAACCCCAGGGGGCCTCTACCAGTTTAAGGTTATGCCTTTTGGATTAAAGATTACGCCTGCTACATTCCAAAGGCCGGTTAATCAAGTTCTGAATGGGATGGAGGACTCCTGCATGGCATACTTGGATGACATTGCAGTGTACAGCCCTACTTGGAAATAACATGTTGACCACTTAGGATATGTTTTGCAGGCTCTTGAGCAGGCCCATCTGATCATAAAGGCAAGTAAATGTCAAAATGGACAGAACAACGTGGGCTACCTTGGACATGAGGTAGGAGGAGCTGAAATAAGGCCATTGCCTAGCAAATAACAAGCTGTAAAAGAATGGGCCACCCCTACTACTCAAACCCAAGTGAGAGCCTTCGGTCTCAGTGGTTATTATAGGAACGTCATAGAGAACTATGGGTCCATAGCTTCTCCCTTTGAATGTGGTCTCCTCACCCAAATTCCCCAAAAAGGTCAGGTGGAATGAGGAGTGCACAAGGCATTTGAAGGGCTTAAAAAAGCCCTTTGTCAAGCTCCAGTCTTAAGAGATCCTGACTACAGCCAAACCTTCATTGTGCAAACAGATGCTTCCAATACAGGCATAGGTGCAGTTCTGAGTCAGCTGGATGAGAAAGGTAGGGAACACCCAATCTGCTTCATCAGCAGGAATCTGAGACAAGGTGAGCAACCATAGAACAAGAGTGTTTTGCCATTGTGTGGTCTCTGAAGAAGTTTAGACCATACTTGCATGGATCTACATTTGTGATTCAGACAGACCACCAACCCTTGAGATGGTTAATGCCGATGAAAGGGGAAAATACTAAATTGTTAAGATGGTCAATCAGTCTACAGGGGGTTTGATTTTACCATTGAACACAGGTCAGGGTGTAATCACCAAAATGCTGATGGTCTCTCCAGAGAGTAAGGAGATTCATCCAGGGGTGAATTAAATCCTCCTGACCCTTAGTCTGGGGGTGACGAGTATTAGGGAGATTTCTCAGAAATGTGCTAATTCCCTTCACCTTAGAGACCCCCAGCAACTTTGCTGGATTTTGAGGACTTGATTTTTTTTACCTGGAAGAGTGTGAGCCTTTTTCCCCACTCTCTCATGTATTTTGATGCGTTTTACTCTAGTGTTCTTTGATTATGGTGTTTTAAGCCAACTCCATAGGCATCACCTTTTCATGTGTGTTACACAGCACCCTCAGTGCAGTGACACAGGGAAGCCTTTCTAGGCTGTCCCAAGGTTTAAATACCTTATCTGGGATAAACTACTGTTTCCCAGAGAATGTAAAGTTAAATGGACTTTACTAGTCTTTTTAAATTCCTAGACCCAGCACACACTATCTTACAATAGAGTGCTGGAGGGGTTAGCTAGTTTCTCTATGTCTAGAAACTCATGTAGCAGTCAAATGCTACCCTTTCCTATCTATCGAAATGGCTGGTGGCAGTGGTTTTAAAACTAACTACCATGATGTTTCCCAACCGCGAACACTCGTAGCTAAAAATCATGTGAGCCATGTTTTTCAAGATGGCGTCTGAGCCCCCTTTGTTTAAATAGGTCTCAGTCTTCTTTTTTCACCATTTCTTTTTGGAAAGGTCCTTCTAGAGTTTGTCTCTGCGTGCCAAACTAGGTTTGGTCCCTTTGTTCCTACGCCTTGAGCCTGAGTGTCTGGGGTGGGCAAGAAGTAAGGGAGGTGCCTGAAACTCCCTGTGCTTGGTCTCCTAGGAGACCCAAAAGCACTCTGGCGTGATTGGCTGGGTGACTGTCCGGCAAGGACAGCCACCCGGCTGGGTGAGTGGCAGCTAGGCTGGAATGAATGGGAGAAAACTGTTTAAAAGGCGAGTGTCGGACTGAAAGGCAGAGTCAACCACTGGAACGAAAGAACCGAAGACAAGCTGGAAGAGGACAGCTGCTGCAACTACTGGACCAGTGGAGCCCTGCTGCAGGTCCGAATTGCCAAGTTCACCTCGACAGAGAAGCCCCTTCAAGGAAGACTTCTTCCTTTGAGTTGGTGGGACCAATCAACTCGTAAGCCACCTGGATACCATTCTCGGAGCTGGTTAGGATTAACCATGGAGAAGGACACCAGCTTGTGTGCTTGAAGAACAGCAACCGGAATTGAAGATTTGCCAATTTGTCAGCCTTGTGATTCGTCCCAGCGCAGTGCAGGAATCCCCCCCCTCTCCCCGACGTCCTCCCTCTTGTCCCCACGATTGAGGCTCACTTATACAAGACACTAGTCCATTGACTTTGGCCTACCTATTGCATTGAATGAACTCCTCTGGAAAACTCAAACTATTTGCATTGTTTTAAAGTAACTGTAATATTTGTTTTTATCAACTTATGCCTTTTTGCTCCTACTTCAATGCTATTTTGCTCCGACTTCAAGGGAGCTCAACTGCTTAGTAATCAGTATTGTAGTACAATTTTTCTGTGATATTGGTTGCCTCATTTAGTGAATGCTTTCTAAATGATTGTGTAATAAAAAAATTGTTTTACCAAGAAACTTTGAGTATAAGTGTCCATCTGAATACTTGCTATTGTAGACCTTGTGTAACATCCTTACAAGCTCACATTCCCTCTTGAGATAAGCCTGGCTCCTCAGCTCGCTACCAAAAACTGTGTGGGACAGACCATAGGTTGGCTTTGCTTACACCGGTAGTCCTAGTATGTAGTGGTCCCAGAGGGTACTGCATACAAACTTTGCCTAACACATTTTGTATGGACAAGGAAGTTTCATTGGACGAGAGATCGAGAGAGAGACATCTCCATCAGATGGGAGAACCAGGGTTGGCGTGCCCACATCGGGGCCACCAATATCATGGTGACTGGTCCTTGTGCATCTTGTGCACAATCTTGTTGAGTAGGGGACTCGGGGCGAGGGGCTTAGGGGGTGTATGATGGCTGGGAGGGGGGAGCGTAAAATTTCCCTGACCATGTTAACCAGAGACCGTTCTCCTGGTACCTGGAGGCGTAATCTGGGCATTGTGAGTTCTCCAGAGTTGCGAACAAGTTGATCTCTGGGAAGCCCCATTCAGCAAAAACATTGGAGACTATGTCTTCGTGCAGTTGTCATTCGTACTCTAAGGGCAACAGAAGTATCTGCTGAGCACATCTGGCAGAAGATTGAGTTCCTCCGGAACGTGTTGAGACAATAGAAACATCTTGTGTTTGAGAGCCCATTTCCGTGACAGTTTGGACAGCTCTGGAGAGTGAGTGCCCCCTTGCTTGTTCAGGTAGTACATGGCCATGGTGCTGTCTGTGAGGATTAGTACCGTCTTTCCCTGCAACTGTGTATGAAAGGCCTTCAGTGCTTTGAATACCGCTAACAGCTCCAACAGTGGTTGGATGCTGCTGCTGGGGACCAAACTATGTGCGCCATCTGTTGAAGGAGGTGAGCCCTCCACCCCGTGAGAGATGCGTCCGTCGTGAGAGTGGCTTCTACTGCGGGGGTGGTGAAGGTTTTCCCCTTCAAAAAGTTTTCCCTCAACCACCACTGCAGAGAGAGAACGAGGGCTGCCGAGACAACGGTGTCCAGTTAAAGTACCAAATTCAAAAGGATCGAAATGCCAAAGGTGAGTCAATTTGACCTAAAACAAAAGGGTAAACATTTTTTTAATATTTTTTTTTGGGTTTCCGTTTTGGAAAAAAAAATGGTTTCTACCACAAAAGAGAGGGTTGGGGGGGGGGGGGGACCCCGCCCAAAAAAAAAAAAAAAATCATTCGAGCCTTTGGTTTTCGGTCCTTTTGATTCGACCCTTTGGTCATTCGATCCTTTGCATTTGAAACTTTGACCTACAACCCGAGATCATCCCATTGTCCGCTGGCCTGACACCACTGGTTGTTGAGCCACTCTTGCATGGGGCGCTGTTACGCTCACCTGGTCTCTGCGGAGGCGTTGGGGCACAGTTACAGCCCTCCGTGAACTTGAATCACACCCTTCAGGCCCTTCTCAGAAAAGCTGTGAGCAGTGGGACGTGGTGATACTGCTCCTGCGTGGAGATAACTGTGCGAGTGCGCCAACTGTGATTGTTGTACCTCTCGAACCCTTCACCCCAAAGTACGGTTTCTGTGAGCATACGCCGGCCCATAAAGCTCACCTGTGAATTATGGAAGATAAACTCTCCGTCCTGCTACTTCTGGCAGGGGCACGTCAAATGGGATCTAGTTCCTTCACTGATCCCTGATAAGGATTAGTTCAGTCCATCTGCGACTATGCTTCTCCTTATGATTGGTAAGTCTTTCTTGAGCTCTTGTGATGCTGTTCGTTCTCTTTATTGTCTTTATATGTTGCTCCTATTTATGACTGCAATAATGTCTCTTCTGTTTTCTTCCCTTAGATGGAAATGCAGCCTCAATGCAGCTGTGAGACGCGAGACGCGGCCGGATGGAAGATGGATGTTACCGCAATGTTCGACAGCAGGTAAGTGATGGTTTAAGGAAAGTGCAAAGTATGGCGAAGCGCAACCTGAAACTGTTTTTTCGATGTCTAACCTTGTCTTCTGTTTTTCCTTGCAGGCGCTGCTGTCGACGATGGTCTGTCCTTAGGCGACGGTGAGCGTTACGCTGCTTGTAAGTGCAGAATAACGCGAAGCGTCTGTCTTGAGGATCGGGGCAGCTTATATAGCTGAGATCGTGGGCACGCCCATTAGGGCCGGCTTACCAGCCACACCCTGCCACTCCTAGAGAGTGAGCATGTGCAAAGGCAATCCATTAGCAGCCACACCCAAGAATACACTTGGGGCTGCTTAATGGATGGCATGTTCAAGGTTAATGCATCCTGCTTAATGGATGGAATGTTCAAGGTTAAAGCATCTGAAGTGCTATGTCCATAATAAAAGCTTTTTGGTGTTAAATGGATGTTCTGGTTTACTTTTGTTCATGAGCCTGGCGCCAAAGCCACCAGGACAGTGTCCATCAAGGTCTCCTGTGCATGCGACCCCTGCATGCCTGTGCCCATGACTTCAGGACCATGACAGCCGCATGCGCAAACGTGCGCGAGGATCCAACTAAATTCAGGATGCCATCATCCCTAACAGTCGCATGGCCTTGCGTACCGTCATCTCTCGACTGGCTACATACGGAGGGATATGAAACAGCATGTTTTGAACCCTCTCGGAGGGGAAGACAAGACCGTCTTCTGTCTGAATTAGAGCCCCAGAAACTGCTGGACTTGGCTGGGGTCTAGGCTGGATTTCTTCTCGTTTATGGAGAATTCCAGACTGAATAAGAGGTCTATTGTCTTTTGAGCATTCGACAGACATGTTCCGTAGGAGTCCCCTGTTATGAGCCAGTCATCGAGGTAAGGATAAACTGGGATGGATTGCCTGTGCAGGTGTGCTGCTGCAACTGCAGTACCTTTGTAAATACCCTTGGGGCTGAGGCAATACCGAAGGGAAGGACCTTGAACTGATGGTGTTTGTCCTTTATCATGAACCTTAGGTATTTCCTGTGTGCCGGCAACATTGAAATATGAACGTATGCATCTTTCATGTCCAATGTTGCCATGTAATCGCCCTGCGTTAGTAAAGGAATTACCTCTTGCAATGTTACCATTCGAAACTTTTGTGGTTTGACAAATTTGTTCGCTGGGCGCAGGTCTAGCACAGGGTGCATGGTGAGATACTTTTTGGGTACAAGGAATAAATACCCTTATTTACCTGTAGAACGGGGATGACTTTGATTGTGCCCTTTTCCTGAAGGATCTCAACCCGCTTGCAGCAGGATCTTCAGGTGTTCTAGTGTCAGGTGCCTGGACCTTGGAGGTCTGTATCGAGGTAGCCGACTGAACTCTATGCAATAACTGTGGGTGACGGTCTTGAGCACCCACTGGTCTGTGGCAATCCCCTCCCATGTGTACAGGAATGATGTTATATGTCCCTCGACCGGGGAGGCATGGGAGGGGACCTGGATTTGAGAGTCATTTCTGACTGGAGGCCAGAGAGCCTCCGAGGGTGGCGTTGCGACCCATTCCTTTCCCACAGCGTTGTCTTCTAGGTGTATATGGGTTTGCGGAGTCAGACCCCTGTCCTGAGGACCAATTGTTGCCTGAGCCATATTGGTTGTGTGGGGAATGAGTGCAAAATTGCCCACGAAAGGAGCGGCGAGAACTTCGCCCCTCTCTGTTTGAATCAGATCACTCAAAGACCCTTTAAAGTCTTTAAAGTCTTGTGTTCCTTCTTGGCCATTTGCAGTGCCTCATCAATGGCCTTGCCAAATAGGTTCGAGTCTTCCACTGGTTTGTTGATTAACAACGTCTGTCTCTGGTTTGAAACCAGAGTTTTTCAACCAGGTGTGGCGTTTTAAAAGGGTACCCTGGGCCAAAGGTCTCCCTGCCATCTCAGCAATCGAAAGCAGACGAGAACGCACTGGTTCAGGGACCTCTTGAAGACCATCCTGCAGCAGGTTCCATTGGACGTCAGAATAACTTGCCAACAGCGGGGTGTTGCTGGCTATGCGGGTAGAATATGCTGCTGCAGTAGTGATTATTTTCCCAAGAGCATACAACTTTTTACATTCTTTGTCTGGCGGGGCCTCGCCCATGGACAGGGGGACCCCTGCCCTTTTTTTCTTGTAGGCGTAACCACAAAAGAATCCAGGGTGGCATGATCCCTAATATATAGGGAGTCAGAAGGTGAGGGGTGAAACAATTTCTCCACCCGAGGGTTCACAGCCCTGGTCTGAGAGGGTGTTAACAAGGAAGGGTTGATTCACCTCTTGATGGAATTTAGTAAAGGGATAGCCTGGCTGGCAAGAGGCTTCTCCTTTAATATGTCTTCCACGAAATCTGAATCTAACACTGCCTCTTGCGTGGCTATTTGTTAGCGTTCTGCTGCCCTTTTCAGTATGGCGTTGAACGCCATCTGGTCATCTAGAGGTGAAGCCTGATGCAGAGGAGGGGGGAGGGAGGGTCCATACATATGGTATCAGAGTCCGGCGTATGGGAAGGGGACAGCCAAGGTGGGTCATCCTCCTGCTGGTCATCCTCCCAATCCTGGGTCTGATCAGTGGCATCCACAGAGGGATCATCCTCCTCCAAATAAGGTTGAAGGAGCTCTTCTTGACCCGTAAGGTCAAAGACCTCCTCATGAAGCAGGCAGGATGTCTTCTGAAATGTGGTCACTGCAGGATAAAGGTTGTCTTCAGTAGGCCTCTTAGAGGTGAACCTCTCAGTGAAGTCCACAAATTTAGCCAACCTGTCCATACACCATTCAAATTATTCTCTGGTCCATGGGGATGAACCAGAGGGGGGGAAAGTCTCCTGTGTGAATTTTCCAGCCTAGGACGCCAGGATTTGTCAAGGACGGTCCTATAAGGTTTGGGGACTTTGAGAATAACCCTCCCTCTCTTCCAGGCGTTTAGACGGGTCTTTCGACGGGTCTTTAGACCTGTCCTTTTGTTTACTGTCTGCTGAAACGATTTTAGCAAGACTCTCGCTGATGTTCGGCGTTACCGGGAGGTATTTAGGCTGTTTAGACAGTTGCGCTATTGACTTCGACAGAACCGGAGCTTTAAGCGTCGGCGCACTCTTAGGAGCAGTCTCAACGGCCTTATGGGTTTTGGTGCTGGCGCCCTTACTCGTAGGCTGCCCGGACGCATGCCGCTGACAGGAGTGTGGGGAGGGCGCTGATCATGCGAATCGGGGGGTGTCATCGAGGAACTCGACGTACCCGTTGGCACCTTTGTCCGCTTCGACTGATCTGCCGAGGCGGTACCAGGGGTTGTGCGTTTGGTCCTATGGTTATTGTGTGCGTCCCTGTCGCCGGGGTGTACCTTCCCCGTAACAGGACTATTGTCGTGCCTAGTGGGGCCGTGGATGGACGTCGTGGAGAGCAAGCGCTCCGATGTGAAGTCAAGTCAATGGCAGCTGGATCGGAGCCATGGCCGTCGCTTAGCTCCTCATCACTTTCGACGGTTGTTGCGGCGGGTGAGCTGGCCTCGGCCTGCGACATGGCGTAGGCCTCCCAACGTTTCACTCGACGCTCCTTGATTGTCTTAGGACGCAGGAGTTGGCAGTACTTACAGGATACCTCGTCGTGAATGAAGGGAAGACACTTATTGTACCGCCAGTGCTCGTCTTTCCTGGGGTATTTTCCCTTACAACAAGAAGGGCAACATTTAAATGGTGTCCTGTCCATAGCTCAGGTGTGTGAAAGCGACGGCAAGACCAAAAGGGCAAAGAAGGGAGAAGGAAAGATTCTTGAAAAGAATAGAAACCCCCAGACCCCACTCTCCCTACTGTATAGGCTGGCCAGAAGGCCCAGCCACGTCGTCGGCACCGCACCGACCGGAGCACCAGCCGTCGAAGTCTGTTCTTTGCTGTCTTTGGCAGTGGTTAGGAAGTAGTCGTCGAAGAGGGGACAAATAAATAAGCGACCGGAGGTCAGGAAATATAACAATTTTGCAATAAGTAGGAGCTCCGCATAAGGCGACCACCTATCTGGGCGGAAAAAACAATCTGAGGGACCTCGACGTGCGAGGGATTTTGGGTACACTACACGTCACGTTAGGGATAGTGTTACAGGCACGCCCATGTCGACATCCCCTTTCGATCCTCAAAAGACAAGATGCAATACTCTGCGGTTACCACTAGATGTCGTACTATATGCGCAGATTAACAAGCATCAGAAATATAAATACATATTTATACTATAACTAAGTGTGTAAGTGTTTACTTGGATACCTGTATTTACGGATTTCATTGTACAGCTCTACAGCTCACATTACCCCTCTTAAGAAAAGCCTGGATGCTCAGTCACTACCAGCTGGTGTAGTACAGGCCTATATTAAATGGTGGGTTACCTATTACTAAGAGAAGTCTTGTAAAGTCCCACACCAGTTGGACTCTACACATTCTTACCTAACACACAGTAATTTCATCGGAGGACAAAGCGACATCTTCAGTAGGTGTGAAAACCATGTTTGTCACAACCACATAGGAGTGGAATTTGGGGGAAAAGCATACACAAACCTCCTTGACCAGTTCATCAAAAGAGTGTTCACCTTGGATTTTGTCTGGGGAAACCTGGATGTGTAGTTGTGGCATTGTGCGTTCTCTTGTGTAACAAAGAGGTCTATGTCTGGAAACCCCCAGTTTGTGAAACAGTCGTGTAGGAAGCCTGCATTTAACTGCCACTCATGTTCTGACAGAAGTTCTGCACTTCTGCTTAGTACGTCTATTAGAGAATTGTATTCCCTGGAACATGTTGTGCTAGGAGAAACATGTGTTTTATTGCCCACAGCCAAATGTTCTGGCCTAGTTTGGACAGCCCTCGAGAGTGTGTTCCTCCCTGTTTTTTCATGTAGATCATGGCTGTTGTGCTGTTAGTTAGTATAAGCACTGTCTGCTCTACTAGCCATTTTGAATGCTTGCAGAGCTTTGAAGACTGCTAGTAGTTCTAGAAGGTTGATATGCTTTTTAGTTAATGCTTGTGTCCACATCATGTGCGCAGTCTGTTGGAGATAGCTAGTTCCCCACCCTGATAGAAATGCGTCTGTAGTGAGAGTGGCCTCGACTGGTGGGGTGTTGAACAGCTTGCCCTTTAAAAGGTTCTCCATTGTCCACCACTGCAGAGATAGAACAAGAGGATTTTTTTAAAATAAAAACGTTCTTTATTGAGATTTTCAAACAAAACAACCAATAAAGCCATGCACCGGCCACCTTAAATGTCCCAGGCCCCCCCTTCCCACCCTCTCTCCCTCCATATTGTCCCCTACAGCCAGTCTTCGCTCTATTTGTGAGATACCAGTTCTCTGTATCATAAACGGCTTTATGAGATTTCTATATTTTCTGTGGTGCGTGGAGGAGAGACACTCCCACTTCGCGCGGAGGACGGTGACTGCGGGTCTAAATCATCAGTGGTCGAAATTAAATATGCTATATGCGGACCTCAAATGTCTGGTGGTCGTGAGTGAAGCGGCAGTGTCTTGATGAAATTGGTCTCTACGTTTTGACTATATGTAATATCTTTTAGCCAATGTTGTAGGATCAGCGGCGGTCCTCTGCCCCAGTTGCACGCTACTCTTCTTCGTGACAATGCTAGCAGTAGGTCCGTCAGCCTCCTCACGGTGCCAGGTAGGTTATTAGTCAGGCAGAGCATTGTTAGTTTGGGGTCAGAAGACGGGTTTATTCCAATTATCGCTGATGTTTTCTCCAGCACAGAGTTCCAGAATGCTGCCACCTGTGGGCAGGACCATGCCAGCTGTAGGAAGTCTGCTTCATGTGACCCACACCTGTCGCACGCCGCCGATACGGCTTCTCTTTGGGCATGGAGGTTTGCTGGGGTGTGGTATGTTTGGTGGAGATAGTTGAAGTGTATCTGGTTGTAGCTCACGTTAAGGGCCACTTTGAGTGAGATTTAGTATGTAGGTCCACTCTCCGTCTGTAATCGTGGTGTCTAGCTTTTTCTCCCATCTTCTTTTGGCGTTTGAACAGGGTGGTTTCTGTTCGGGGAGAAGGGTCTTGTAGATACTTGTAATCAGGTGGCCTTCCCCTTGTTTCGTGTTATGTAGTAGTGGCCATATTGGTGTCTGTTAAGGAAAATTCTGTATAATAGCTTGTAGAGTGTGTCGCAGCCTGAAATAAATGAGTGTCAAGAGCGTTGTCGCTTTCCCAGGTCCGGAGTCTGTTGTATGGACAAGAACGTGCCATCTGGGAAGAGATCATTTATGGTGTATATAACTGCAGTTTTTCCATCCATTGTTGGAAGATTCTTTCTGCAACTGACGGGAATGCCTGGGATGTGTTTGATCGGGAGAGGGGAAAACCTGATTGCAATTTCGCTTTTCTTGGCAAGCTTTCTCCAAATTAGACATGTCGTGGAAACAATATTCATCAATGTCCGAGTTGTTGGCAGAGCTCTTTCGACCTGAACGTGTGGTCTCACGAAGGATGTAGCACACCAGTGGCTGAGATAATGAGCCTGGACGGCCCAGTAAGAATGTTCCATATCAGGGATGGCCAGTCCTCCTTGTCGTGTTGGCAGAGTCAACGTGATGTATGCCACTCTCGCCAACTTACCCGCCCATATCAAGTCAAGGGCCATGCTCTTGCTGCGCTGTAAGACCCGTTGTGTCAGTACAAGGGGAATATTTGAAAAAAGATATAGCAGTTTCGGTAAGATAATCATCTTGACTATTGATACTCTGCCCCAAAGTGTGAGCAGTTGCGATTTCCACCTGTTGACTTTTGTTTGGATACTGTGTTTTCGTAGTTGTCTCGTATGATGTCATCTTTCAGTCTGGACATGTAGATGCCTAGGTATCGAATCCGGGAGTGTTGCCATCTAAAACCGAAGTCAACGACAAATTTGTTGGTGGCGGCAGTGAGCAGGAAGATTATAGATTGTGTTATTAATTCTCAGCCCCAAGAAGTGTCCGAATTGTATTACAGCTCGCATCATTGGGTTCAGGTTCTCTCTTGCGTTCCAAAGGAAGAGCGCAAGACCGTCGGCATATAGGGAAATGATCAGGTTGTGTGGGCCCAGGGAGAGGCCTCTGTGAAGGTGGTGCAGTCGAAGATCTGAGGCCAAAGGTCCCATTACTAAGGCAAACAGTAGTGCGGATAGCGGGCAGCCTTGTCTAGTTCCTCGTTTTAGGTGTATGTCGGAAGAGCGGGTGTTTCCAAGCATGATGTTAGATGTTGGTTGTTTATATAGAAGCGAAATTAGTTGAATGAAGTGTCTGCAGAGACCCATACGTTCTAGGACTGCAAAGAGGAAGGGCCATTCGACGGAGTCTAAGGCCTTTTCAGCGTCTAGCAGAACCGCTACTGCCTGGCACTCTGGATCTAGGGCTTCCATCACTCCGAACATTGTTCTTATTCCGTAAGAGGTGTTTTTGCCTGGGAGGAAGCCGGCCTGGTCGGCTAGCACCATGGCGGGCATCAGCGGCAGCAGTCTTTTGGTCAGGATCTTTGCGAAAATGTTTTTGTCTAAGTTTATCAGTGATATTGGCCTGTAGGATCCACAATTGTCTTTGGGTTTGCCGGGTTTGTGCAGGAGGATTATGTTGGCCATGTAAATTGTTGGTGGTAGTTGGTCCTTCTCAAGGGCTTCATCGTAAACCTGTAATAAAAGCGGGGGCAGGAGGTTTGCAAAAAATGTATAAAATTCGCTGGTCAGGCCATCTGGACCAGGTGCTTTGGTATTGGGCAGTTCTTTAATTACTTCAAGTATTTCTTCCGTGGTGATGGGTGCATTGAGCGGTTCTCTGAGATCGGCCTCTGTCCAGTACAGTTCAACTGTATCTAGGTATCGCACTTATTCGGGGGGGGGGGGGTCACTAGGGTAGCCCGAGTCGTATTGGCCTTGGTAGAATCGGCGGAATGTCTCAACTATTTCTTCTGCAGAGTAAACGGGATTGCCGGATTGGTCGACGACCGATTCGACCATGGTGGATTTCCTCTCTGCTGCTACCAGCCGTGCCAGGAATGTCCCGGGTTGTTGTCCCTCACCATACTGGTGGATCTTGTGATGACTGGCCAGAAATTTTATTTCTCTTTCTGCAGCTGTTCAGAATGTTTCTAGTCCTTTGAGTTCTGCTAAGTTCTGTAGCTTGTTGTCTGTTAAGAGTGTGTGTTCTAGTTCTTTGAGACAGGACTCACTTGTATTCAACTCTCTGCGTATTAGTTTGAGAATACCGTTTTCTTTTGCCAGGCACACTCCTATGGTAAAGCATTTTAGGGTTTCCCCACAATGTCCCTGCCGAGGACACCGATCCTTGGTTGATTTCGAGAAAGGTTGTTAGTTCTGTTTGGAGTTCTTCTGCGAAGACTGTCTTGTAAGGCTCTGGGTTTGAATCGCCAGTGGGGTTTAGCGTTGTTGGTTCGAGTTGTAGCGCATTCCAAAGTTACTGCAGACTGGTCTGATAAGGATCTGGGCAGGATTTGGCAGTCGCCCCACTGGAAGTGACTATGTGAGGACACGAGGAGGCAGTCTATTCTTGAGTTGGTTTTGTGGGCCCAAGAGTAGAATGTGTATTCCTGGGTGACTGGGTGGTTGTCTCTCCAGATGTCTGAGATTGTAGGCTTTGCATATCTCCTCGATTTGTAGGCTCGCCTTGGAGGGCGCCGTCGCTGTGTTGTGGGATTTATCTTTGGTGGGATCTAGTGGTATATTAAGGTCACCGCCCCAGATGACCGTGGATCGCCTATTTGTTTCTAGATGCGTCATTACCCATTCCAAGTTGTTGGGGCCATCAGTATTTGGGCCGTAGGGGTTTACTAGGGTGGTGATCTCACCATTGATTGTGCCATGTAATAGAAGCGATCTGCCTTCCGCATTTTTTTAGTCTATATAAATCTGAAGTTCGTTGTCTTATTGATCAGGATGGCTACTACCCTGGCGTACGAGGAATATGAGGCAAAGTACCTGTGGCATCCCCAATCTTTAGCTCAGAGGTGTTCGGATGTAGGGCGCAGGTGGGTCTCCTGGATGAAAGCTACATCTATTTTGTATCGGCGTAGATATTGCGTCACCTTTCTCACTTTGGTCATTTGGTTGCCTTCTTTGATGTTCCACGTGGCTAGGTTGAACATGTCAGTGTTTCTCGTTCGATTAGCTCAGATTTCCGGCATCGCTTCTGGGGTGTGGTGGTGCCGGGACGTCCTACGTCGGAACGGATGTAAAATCAGCGCAGAAGAACATCCTTTAGCAGTAGGGCGTGCTGGACACGGGGAACTGTGGTGCTCCCGTTGCCTGCTCGTGAAACACTGCGGCTGTAGCTGTGAATTCTAAATAGCTGACAACGCCACACACAGCACACGCAATTTGCTATTTCAGACCTGCCCTGATGAAGGAAAAGTTATTCCGAAATGCATTGGCAATCTTTTGGTCTGATTGAAAAACTTGATGTGGCAATTTCTTCCTCACCAAGAGTGTATTAGTGACTTCTCACATAAGAGATTCCTTTCTTTGATAAAATGATGTTGAAACACAACTGAAACATAACATTGTCATTCTTCAATCAACAACATATATTTTTTACCAACTAATTGAACTTGAAATGATTTTTGTTCACTTATAAACCCGGATTGGGTTCCTGGGAGAGCGGCTGTGTGACCTCGTATCTCACTAGGTCTTCTTCTGCTGCACATGTATTTTGGATTTGGGTGTCTCCGAATTCATCACAGCCAGCTCCCTTTTTGAAAATTAGGATAAGAAATATTTGAACTAATCGACCATTTGGTTTACATTTTTTGAAAATTGATACTCGCCGATCTATTATCAAGTGGTGCCCACTCATTTCTCTTCTTGCTCTTGTTGCCGACTACCACCATCTTCCTAGTTTTATGCCTGCGCAGGTGCAAGCTTCGTAGTATAGCCGTAAAGGGTGTGCTCACCTGAGTGTCGGGCTTGCATGTGATTAGGTTGTTAGGAGCTGGGGCAGTGCATTTTTCTCTGTTGCGTTTCAGTTGTTCCCCAGTCATCTACATTGATCGCCGCTGTTCTCTTTATACAAGTCTGTCTGCTGTTTGCCTGTAGGGGTGTCGGCTGCTGTTGACCGGGCCTGGTATCTGGATGCTATGCGCCCGGGTGGCCTTATGTTTGGGTGCAGGCTGGGAGGTTATCGCCTTCACCACTTTCACCAGCTTGCTGACTGGGTGTGGGGGTCTGGGATGGTTTGTTCTGCCTCTCGCTGTAGACCACTAGTAGTTGTGCCTTTTGACAAGGGTGTCTCGTCGTAGTTTAAGGTTAGCAGGACTCTGCACACTAAGCAGATGTAGAGAAAAGCAGTTGGAAAGGCGGCGTTGTGGGTCTGTGTGTGTGAGACGAGGCGCTGCCCGCCCTGAATCGTCGCGGAGTAATGGAGCTCGAGGGTGTTGTGTGTCCATTCACGCTGTGCAAGCTCTCACCTCTTACACTGCCCTTCGTTATCGGCCTTTTGTTTGTCTTTCCCACTCCGGCTGGATGCGTGCAGGCTGCTGTCGTCGTTGTCTTTACGTTTTTAGTGTTCATGTTCGTTTCTCTGCCTCAGCTTGTGGCTTCAGGAGGTGTATTTGTTGGGCGCTAGCACCCTCCAGATCAATACCATTTATTTGTCTTTTAAATAATATTTGTGTCGTGGCCGGAGGGGCGCCCGCTCTTCTGCTACTGCTGCAGTCACGGTTTGTTTCCCGCTGTATCCGCCGGGCTGAGCGGGTATCCGGGGGCGGAGCCTCAATGGATTCCACTCTGCCGATTTGTTGCCTCTTGTCTTGTCCTCATCTGCATCCGAGCCCGCCTCGTTCGCTGCCCCCGCCGGCTCGGTTGCGGACAATCGATCTTGTTGTGGGGAGAGGCTGGAAGCGGGGCCTCTCTGGCCTCTACGTTGGCTCCAAGGATTTAATTATTCATGCCTTGCCGGCCAGTGTATGGGGCTGGCGGGCCACTCATGGGGCAGAGGTGTTCCCAGCGGGGGCCAGCTTTGTGGTTGCAGGAGGATCTGCTAGCAGGCGTTTGGTTGGTGAGTTGCCTGCTCTATGTGGGGTCCCCGCTCGGCTCTTGGCCCGCTCTGCGACGTGTCCCCGTGTTGGGGAGGTTTTCCCAGTGCTCCGCTCGCAGTCACCACCCGCGGAGCCGGGGCATATTCGCTTGTTAGCTGCAGGGGGTGCGGGGGAGGTCTGGCCGCGGGCCGGTCACCGCTGCGGTGTCTGGTTCTCTCCGGTCCACACGGGGGGGCGTGGGCCAGCCGGGCCCCACCGGCCGAGCGGGTCTAGATGGCGCCAACAGTCTGCCAACTGGGCCCGGAGGGAGCTCGGTTCGCTGCAATTTTCTGGTTTCTGGCTCAGAGAGGTTGTCAGCAACAGCTGCAGGGGCCGGGTAAAGTTGATCTACCGGCAAGCAAAGATTAGACAGGATTTATTCAGGGCCACAACGGAGCTCACTAAGGAGCGGCCATCTTGGTCGACTCTCTAGCGCCCTCCAAGATCGAACAAGAGGATGCAAAATCACCACTACTATCGTCCCACAGACCGCTTGCTTGCGACCATTGTTTCTGTCAACACTCTTATATTGGACGCATGCACAACCAGGCATGCGGCACAAGGTAAATGCAGGAAGCCATCATGCCCAGAAGGGGCATGGCCTTTCGTATGGTTACCTGATGACTGACTATGCATTGAGGGGAAGACCCGGCCGTCCTGTGTTCGAATTAGTGTCCCTAGAAATTGTTTTACTTGACTGGGCACTAGACTTTACTTTCTCATTGATTGAGATGCCCAATTGAAACAGCAGATTGACTGTTGAGTATTTTGCAGCCACAATAGAAGTTCGTCTCGTGTTATTAGCCAGTCGCCTAGGTAAGGTAAACTGGAATGAAATGCCTCCATAGGTGTGCGGCCACCAACGCAAGGACTTTGGTAAATAGTCATGGTGCTAAGGCTATGCCGAATGGTAGCACCTTGGATTGGTAGTGCTGGTCTCCTACTTCGAATCTTAGGTACTCTGTGTGCTGGCAACATTGAAATATGAAAGTATGCATCTTTCATGTCTAATGTTGCCATGTAATCCCCCTGTTTCAGTAGAGGAATTACTTCCAGCAGCGTTGTCATCCTGAATTTTTGTGGCTTAACATATGTGTTTGCAGGGCGCATGTCTAAGACCGGGCGCATTGCAAGATCTTTCTTTGGAACAAGGAAGTACACTGAATAAATACCTTTGTTTTCATTCAGAGGTGGAACTAGGAACATTGCTCCCTTTTGTAGTAGTGTTAAAAACGATTACCTCTAAAATCAAGTGATGTTCTGACGTCATTCTTCTTCATCGTTGAGGATGGTGGTGAGGTGTTTCTAAGAATTCTATTAAGTAACTTTTTGCCACGGTTGTTAGCACCCAGCGATCCAATGTTATTCCCTCCCATGTGTGGATGAGCGATGTTATGCAGTCCCCTATATGGGAAGCATGGCAGGGTACCTGGACTGGAGCGTCATTTGCTGGCGGGGGCAGCAGAGCCTCAAGAGACTGCGACTCTGCCCAGATCTCCATCTCGCCTAAATCCTCTTTGCTGATTGCTTTGAAGAGAGGATTGGTTTTGGGGATTGCACCAGGATGAAGAGGAGGCTCCAAAGCCAGACTGTGAGGCCCTTGTGAAACCTTGGCTCTACAGAAACAGTGTTAAAGGTGCCCCCAATGGATAACAGGTTTATTAGTAACTTGCCCTAGCATCTTCAGGGTTTCATGCTCCTTCTTGGTAGTCTCTAACCGGTCGTCCACCGCCTTCCCAAAGAGGACCTAATCTTCAATAGGCATATTTCTTAGGGTTGCCTGAGTCTCGGGTTTGAACCGTGAATCCCAAAGCCATGAATGGAGTTTGACCAAGGTGCCCTCAGCTATCACTATACCAGAAGTGTCTGCTGAGTCCAGAGTGTTTTTTTTTTTATACATTTCAGGCTGTTTCCCCTTCTGTAGAGCTTTTGAGAAGGTGGGACCAAACTGGTGCATGTACAGAATCCAGTTTGTGTATCTCATCCCATTAAGTATTATTTTACATGACCTTTAATGTAAAGTGAAGGTGTAGTTAGAGATGGGGCAATTCTCTTGTTTATAGATTGCAAAAGAGGAACAGCCTTACTGATGACTCCCTCATTTAAAATATGTACAAAATCAGTGTCTTCCACTGTTTCCAAAGTTTGAATGATAAAATGATTTGCAGCTCTTTTTAAGAAGTAATTGAACAGAAGTTGGTCATCAATAGGGGAAGGGTGGCCACCCTCAGGAGTAACATCAGGGGGCTCTATAATTTTTACGTCTGGGCCATCCTGATCAGTCACTGGGATCATCATACCACACATCTTGATCTCCCTCCCGTTGTTCTTAATAAGCATCATGAGAGGCTTCTGTGTCAAGAAGAGTTTGTCCAGAAATGTCAACAATATTATGTGTGGGAGAAGGCTGACTCCTTGGGGATTTAGATAAAGGCTGTCCCATTTCTAAATCTAAAGTTTTTTGTCTAATTGAGTAACGTTCCATGAATGATACAAAAAAGGAAACCTTGTCCATGGTGTCATCAAACCGTTCTCTACACGGATAACGTGTAAAGCTCACTCACTCGCCTTATAGAGGTGATGGCTGTAAGAAAGGCGGCTTTGTAAGGGAGATCTCTGCGGCTTGCTTTATGCATGGGTTCGAAGAGGGGACTCATGAGCTTACGTAAGAATGTTTAGATCGCACACAGGGGGTGTATTTGAAATAGGGGTGTAAATCCTCTTCACCCCTTGTTAGGTAAGATTTTCATATTTGTCATAAACCGTCCTGACTTGTGTAAACCCAGAACTTTTTGCTTGGACGTGGTGGTTATTTTCACCTCGTCCTTTACTCTTTATGGGTGACCTTTGTATGCGTCTCCATTGTGTGTGATTGGCGTTTTCTATAACTTTTGGGCTTGGGATGGGTTGCCCCTTCGATCTTCCCTTTTAATATCTCTATCATGTTCTTCGGTGAACTACTGTTCCCAAGGGGTAAAGAGGGATTTTCATCTCCATTGCATTTATTTTAGTGAGCCAGCACACCCCATCAATGTATCCCCTTTCTCACTTAACTGTAATATTTTTGTTACAATTGCAATTTTACTTGAATGGCTGGTCACAGTGGTTTTACCTTCGTGAATTTTTAAGTCTTATTACTCGCAGGCTGTTGAATCAGCCTCAACAAAGGACAGACGGCACACCATCCTGCTAGAACGGTGGGCTCCTTTTTTGCCATTTCTCGTGTGCTCGTTTCCGAGGTCTTCCCCTGCCATTCTATGCAGGAATGATCTCAGTCGAAGGTTTGTCTTCAGTGGGAATCCTTTGTATTCCCCACCTAGGCTCCAGAGTGTCTGAGAAGGCAGGAAGTGAGGGAGGAGTCCAAAACTCTGCAGCCCTTTATCTCTCACCTTGCCTGAAAGGAACCAAGACTCAATGGGGGGCTGGCTGTCCCAAATGGATAGCCTGAACACACCTTTCTGTAAACTGCAGGGAGAGTTTGCAGATGTTGTGCTGTAGTTCCTGATAAATACTCCGATCCTGGAAGCTTAAACTTTAACTTTACCGCAAAAGAAAGCGATCCAGACTTGCCTACAGTTGGCACCTAGAACACTGCGGTCCCCCCCTTCTGCCTCTGAAAACTCATGCTATAGACTACAGAAGGACTTTATGAGAGATGGATTCTGTCTTGAAAGTATAACAAGTGTTTAAGTACTTACTTGTCAGAGTTATTGTTGTAACTGAATCTCTGCAATAGAAAATTACAAAGTGTCTAAAAGTTATTACTTACCTTTAAGTTGCTGGTTGCTCCATTAAAAAGTAGATCAGTTGCTTTACTTACTCTGAATAGTGTCCCACATTATAAAATGTAATAGGTGTTGGTAATGTTGTGTCACAGCTTAACTGAAAGATGGTAAAAGCTTACCAATAGGGTTTACCTACCTTGAATAACAGAGTGTCATTCTTAAAGTGTACCATAGGGTTCTGCTTTTCCCAATCAGCTTTATACAGACACAAGATAGTCTTGAAGTATACTTGTGTTATGAGTTGCTTGAAGCCCCTCTTAAAAGTATATGGTTTTACTTACCTTGAATAGCGGCTGCATTTCTAAATGTGTAACAGAGGGTTGTGCTTTCCCTGGAACTGCTTAGAGCATTTCTAAAATAGTCATAGGGTTAATTACATATCTTGAAATACATTGTGCCTTTAAGTGTGATTGGGTTTTGCGTTCATTGAATTGCTTAGTGCATTCTCAAATAGTTTGTGTGTTCATACTTATCATAGAGTAGCTTAAGGCCCATCCAGAAAGTACGAGTTGATTTACTAGCTCTGTACTGAGTTCTAAAATGTAATGTTGCAAGGAGAACACTTGTAACAGGGTTGGTCCCCTTGGCAATAGCTAACCCAACCTTTGGTATAAACCTGTACTACACAAGTTGGTAGAGTGACTGAGCAGCCAGGCTTATCGCAAGAGGGGTCAATGTGCGCTGCAGTTGTGCAACAGAGTTTCACAGTGATAAGTATCCAAGTAACACTTACACTCAAAATTTAACAGTCAGTTTGAATAAGCCTTCTTTAGAAGGGAGCAAACATGTAACACTTAAATATACCTAAATAATACACACACTCAGTTTCAATTAATCAGTAGATATCCATTTGGGATGGCACACAGACACTTCCTACCCCCTGAGGTGACTTAAATAACTAGGACACTGTGGACATCGATATATCACTGGGACATTTAGAGCAATGCTGCATTTGGAGTCCAAAGGAAAAGGTTAAGGGAGAAAACAAGGGTTAACAAGTTTCTCAAACAGGTAAGCACTTTTAAACCCCCCAATGCAATGTAGATTAACCCTTTCCCAGCTACACAAGTAAAGAATGTGCGACTTTTTGAAGGTTTTGAAGGGACAGAACAAAACACAAAGTTGGAGGTTTTAAGAGTCTTCAGGGAGCCAGGACAGCCAATGTCAATTGAGCAAAGTCTATGGAAGCTGGAGTTCATCTTGAAGATAAGTAACAAGGTCTTGCACAATTTTATACAGCGTTTTGTTGAAAAAGAAATCATTGTTGGGCTTGTGAAGGGCAAAGCTGCAAGCAACTCTGCAAAAGGTAACAAAGTTAAGTCTCAACTGAGAGCTAGCAGTGCTACACAACAAGAGGTTGACCCCTTCGTTGACAGTACCGTCGGTCAGAAGAAATTGGTTCCAGCTGGATTCTGTTCCTGTTGTAGTATGGCAGATCCTGTTGTTTCTGGGCCTCAGTCGTGGGGACAAGAGGGAGGACGTCTGGGGACTTCTGCACTACGATTCGAAGGTCGGCAGCAGCAATGGGCAAACTTCAGATCAGGTTCAGCTTCTCGCAAATAGCACCACTGCGGTTCTCGGATACCTTGTGGGCTTTCCTTGCTTCTGGGGTCCAGCACTCTGTTGAGGTGGCTCAGGCTTGGTTAGTCCTGCTTCAAGGGAGTCCGTAGGATCTTCCTGAAGCTTGGGTCCGACTTAAAAACAATACACTATTCTGGTGTTCCTCTCCCTGGCAATCAGTTCCTGCAGCAGCAATGGAAGTACAGCCAGCTTCGAGAGAATTTCCAGATGAGTTAGTCTTAGTGTCGATTGGTCCCACCAACCCAAGGGGAAAAGTTGTCCTTTGCAGGGCTTTTCTAGTTGAGGCGAATGAGGAGCTTCAGCACTGTAGCAGGGCTTCACCAGGCAAACCAACGGCCTAGGAGTCGCAGCAAGCGTCTCTTCCAAGTTCTTCTTCGGATTCCTTCCTCCAGCGGTCGACTCTGCCTTCTGTCCAAAAGACCTAGCCTTTTATGCAGGTTTCTCCCATGCATTTGCAGCCTAACTGTCACTCACATGGCAGGGTGGCTGTCCGCCAAGGACAGCCAGCCGGCCAATCTTCTTTGGGTGCATTCCTGTAACCAAGGAGACTAAGCACAGGGCATTTCGGGCACCTCCCTCACTTATTGCCTTGCCAGAAACGCTGCCAGAAACCTGGTTTGGCGCACAGAGTAACTCAAGAAGGACCTTTACAACAAGAAATGGCAAGAAAAAGAAGACCAGGGCCATTTTGACAAAATCGGCACCCATGGGTGCAATACTGCAGCTGCAATTGCAACCCGTGGTAAAAACACACAATGGTAGGAAAAAGTAAACCACTGCCACCAGCCATTAATTGTAGAAAGGGTAATATAAAAATGTTACATGAGAAGACAAAGGGGATACTAAATAACCCCTCCAGCACCCTATTGTGAGATAGTGTGTGCTGGGTCTATATAAGGATACAAATGTAAGTAAAGTCAATTTCACTTTACTACTCTTGGGAACAGTAGTTTATCCAAGAGAAGGTTTTTAAAACATGGGGAAATATACAAGATTTCCCTGTGCCACTGCACTGAAGGTGCTGTGTGTCACAATGTAAAAGGATGATGCCTATGGAGTTTGTCAGACTCCAAAACCAAAAGAGAAACAGTTTCCAAATCACATAAAAATATGAGAGAGGGCTCGCTCTCTTCAGGATAAAAATTTAAAGTCCTAAAGCCCAGCAAAAAGAGCTGGGGGTCTCTAAGGCAGAAGGGCATTAGCACATTTCTGAGAATTCTCCCCAACACAGATCTTGGATACCAGTTGGATTCTTTGTTCCCTCGGTCCTGCACTCTGGTGAGGGGACTCTGGATCTGGAGGTCCTTCTTCGGGATGGTCCTTAGGAGTCTCCTGGAGCTTCTAGCCGGATTCGTTCTGCGGCAGACGTTGCACTCTACTACGGACACTCGACCCCTGACATTGGGTTCTTACAGCAACGAAGAAGCACAGCCCGTCGGGGTGATGGTCCAGTGTAGTTAGTCTCGAGGTTAGTTGGTCCCACTAACCCAAGGGGAGAAGTCGTTCCACTTGGAGCTTCTGTGTTGAGGTGAAAAAGGAGTTCAGGACAGCAGCAGGGCTTCACCGGGCAATTCAAAGGTCCAGGAGGTTGCAGCAAGCTTCGTTCACGGTTTCATCGTCAGGCGTTTCTCCCAGTGATTGACTCTGCCTGTAGTCCCAAAACCCTGGCCTTTTAAGCAGGTTTCTTCCATTCATGCACAGCCTAGGCTGTCAATCACACAGCAGGGTGCTTGCATTCAGGCATTCCTAGAGACAAAGGACAAGTAAGTTTCGGGACCCTCCCTCACATCCTGTCCTTCCAAACACACTGGAGCCAGAGGTGGGCTTCAGGGCTGAAGCCCGCCAAAGGCAAGACAAAGAGCTCAAACCTGTCTCAACACACAGAGTAAAGCCCAAGAAAGACCCCACAAACAGAAAATGGCAGAAAAAGAAGACAGGGGCCATTTTGACAAAATGGTCAACCATGGGTACTGTACTGCAGCTGAGGGTTCAGTCTGCGGTAGAAAAGCACAATGGTAGGAAAAATTAAACCACTGCCACCAGCCATTTAAAGTAGTGAGGGTAACCTAAAATTTTACATGGGAGTGTAGGATAAGGGGCTACTAGGTATCTCCTCAGCACTCCACATAAGATTGTGTCCGTTGGACCTACAAAAGAGAAAAGGTAAGTAAGGTCAATTTCACTTTACTATTCTTGGGAACTGTAGTTCACACAAGAAAAGGTAGTTCAACCTTAAGAGAAATCTAAAATAATTTCTCTGACACTGCACTAAAGGTGCTGTGTGTCACCATACAAAAGGTATGTAATGCCTGTGGATATTGTCAGACTCCAAAAACAGTAAAGAGACAGAATCCAAATCGGGTAAAACACATGAGCGAGAAAAAGGTCTCACTCACTCCAGGGTTAAAATTAAAGAGTTCTAAATCCAGCAAAAGAGCCTTGGGTCTCTAAGGTTGAAGGCAATTAGAACAGAAATGAGAATTCTCCCCAATAATCCCCGACTGTCTGCCTGGGGAAGCATCTGACCGTCAGAGAGTTTGAGGTGGCTGAGGAAATGGCTCGAGAAGGAAGGTGTTTTGGAAGAGAGAGTTGGATGTAATGCAGGCCCCAGCACCAGAAAGCCTTTATATGCAGGAAGCCATAAGGTCCAAGAGGCAGAGGAACAAAGCCGCTGGTAGGCGGTCCTGATTCTGGAAGAGCTCCACCATTTGCCTGAAACTGGTGACTCTTTCCCCAGGACTGCTTTGATGAGCTGGAGCTTCTTCGTTGGCGCGACGTGGGACTTCTGGGGTCTCCCCACTGGAGATAGATGAGATTTGATATATATATATCAAATCTTAACACCAAGAAATAACCAGAAACATACCTGCACACTTGAAACGTGTCATTCTGGCTTGCACTGATCAACACTTCAGGATTCACACTTGCCTCTATATTCTCCAAGCAACCTTCTCCCCTCCTTTCCTTTTTCTTCCAGGAAAGAGGCACCAGGAAGCTGCCCAAATAACAGAATTTGTGCTCTGTAAGCTCATTACTTACAATTCAGTCGCTGCACCAGCCATCGATCCCTGCGTTCCCTTTCCAATCTGTTCCTTCTTTTTACCCTTCTTCCTGCCTCGATAATAGGAGCGTTCTCGCATAGGAAGCCATCTTTCAGGATCTGGGGTCACTTTTGGGTCACAGTTCTTTGGAAGTTTTCCTGCACAATAAATCAACAATTTTACTTATTGCATACAAGTTCTCTTCAGGAAATGCATTTATGACAATGGTGGTTAGCCAATGAATTACAAATCATTAACTTAAAAAGTCCAATACTTTCCAAACAGATTACCAGATTTTGCCGGTCCATTTATTGCCCATTACAAATGCCCCGATTACAATTTTGTCAGGTAAATGTTCATAGTCTTCTGGTCCAAACAATTGAACAATAAGAATCACGAAACAAGACTGTTTTAAACTTAATTCCTGGTAAAGAATCAGCTAGTAGAAATCACAGATGCCAAACAACGCAATTACAGATTTGATCCACTAACTACAATGATTCTTTTTTCCATTGCATTTATCTCACATCCTGAATGGCCAACCAAATTCGATAAAGGAAGTGCTTTAGAGGGTCAATATAAAGCTGCACTAGCTTTGATTTTCTTCAAGACTTTCTGCTGCAGGACCGTTCTGACAATGTGGCATATTTGAAAACAAATGAGCCTTGCATTGAGTTAGCTGCCAAGCCAATGGATGGGAGGCAAGTAAATAAGTGTTTATACACTTTATCACGTCCAAATGTCTGAACAACATAGCTCCACCTTATCTTGCTGAAAGAATCAACAGAAGAATCCCTGCCCGCCTCATGAGATCTGCCAACATCCACACCCTTGAGGTCCCTAGATTTAAACACTCCACTGCTGGCGGCTCTAGTTTCCCGGTCATAGCTGCACAATCCTGAGATCCTGGGGGAGTGAATTCCAGAACAGACCAACCTTACTCTAGATTTTGGTGAAAAATCCTCACCTGGATTCGGGCTAATGATTCCTAACCTACCTAAAATCCTCAACTTTCACTGCCTAAATTTTTACCTTATCGATAGTTGCCACCCTATGCCTGCTAGGCCTATCGCTCTTAATGTATCTGTCACCTATGTCCCATCAGAATGTAATCTTGTAAAACCTGTATGTGACCACCAGTCTCTCTGTAAACTAGTTGATAGTAACTGGCTTTATTTTTCCCGTATGTACATACCACAATTATCTCGGTAACTAAGCTCTAAGTATACTTGTAATGCTCGTGCCAAGTTACCTAAGGGTTTGGTTGCGCTCTATCAAATAAACAAACAAACCAGGGGCCAATATCTGCCAATATATAAAAAGGGCCTGGGTGGTAAACAGAGCCACATGAAGGTTGCTTCTACCAACTCAAGTGGGTCACTTGTATTTCAAGGGGATGCTGACATTCTAACAAATGTTCAATAGAAAGTAGGGCTTTGTTTCTTTGTCATGGGAGCGCCACATTTTTGCACAAGACAACAGTATAAAAGTAAAATTCAGTTGAACTTGACATGAGAACACCCAAATAAAGCTACAGATTTCACTAGGGAGCCTCTGACAAAAATAAAGGTACACAAAGCTGGTCTTGGCAAACAGAGGGGTGGCTGCAACAAATAGAACAAGTAGATGGTTTCAAAGAGGAAAGGAAGGTGGAGCTGGTGGTCTGTAGTACCAGGAACCCAGAGGAGGGCAGAGACTAATAATCTGCCTGTGGCGCCTCAAGGACGGCCCCACCTTTGGTGGAGATTGTGGGCCCTGTAGAATTGCTTGAGGGTGAGTTGGAAGTGTTAAGGCAGTTTTCCTAAAGCCCTACTGGCAGTAAGACATCAGTGAGCTAGCACAGTAGTTTGTAGATCCCCCAACTCTTAGTATCAGTCTGTACTAGCGCAGGACCTCAGAAGTGTGGCAGAGCAGTCGGGCTTATCTTAAGAGGAAGCTTTGAGCTGTAGTAAGTTCTCTGAATCTTAGTTAGACAGGCACAGTTTTAGGCAAGATTGTATGCAGTACCCTTTGGGTGCACTACAATAACCTTGACCTCCTGGCAATAGGGACCCAGCCTTTGGTACAAGTCTGAACTACACAGGTTGTTAGTGTGGTCGTGCAGCCAGGCTTATCTCAAGAGGGGTCAACGTGAGCAGTAAGGTTGTGACACAGTTTCACAATACAGTTATTCAAATGAACACTCACAATCAAGGTTTCTTGATAAAACAATTATTAATTTATTTCACAGTCAGTTATATAAGCCTTCTTCAGAAAGGGAGCAAAACATGTAACACTTAAATACACTTCAAAACACACTCTTAGTTTCTCCAAATCAGATGATCCCCATTGGGAATGGCACTCTGACACCTCCTACACCCTCAGGTGACTTAAATAGCTAGGACACTGTGGACATTGATCCATCACTGGTACATTTAGAGCAATATTGAGTTTGGTGCAAAAGACAGAATAGAGGAATACAACTAAGGTTAAATAATTCAGAAACAGGTAAACCCTTTTAGAAACCTTCCAATGCAGAGTAAATTAACACTTTCCTGGGGAAAGAGATAGCATGGAGTCGGAGGTAAGAAGAGTTACTCAGGGAGCCAGGACAGCCAATGTTACTCGCACAATGTCAAGAGGAGCTGAAGATCTTCTTTGCAGGTAGGCAAAAAGTCTTACACAACGTTTGTAGAAAATAGAACACTTGAAGGGCCACAAGCTGGGAGTCTTGTGAAGGGCAAAGCTTTAGCAACTCTGCAAGGTAATCAAGACAGGAGCAAGCAAGGCTACACAACAAGGTTATTTCTCTTAGATGTTACAGTACCTCTGGTTAGAAGAAATGGTTCCAGCTGGGTTTGGTTCTGTACAGCTCTGCAGATCCTGTTCCTGAGCCTCAGTTATGGGGACAAGAGGGAGGACGTCCGGGGACTTCTGCTCTGTAATGGGACGGTCAGCGGCAGCAATGGGAAAACTTCCAATTCAGCGTTCCTTTGGTGTTTCAGCTCCTCGCGCCTGACAGCAAATGGCAACACTGTGGTTCTCGGATACCACTTCAGACTTTCCTTGCTTCTGGGGTCCAGTACTCTGTTGAGGTGGCTCAGGCTTGGCTAGTCCTGCAACAGGGAAGTCTGGAGGATCTTCCTAGGGCTTGGGTCCGACTTAAAAGCAACGCACACAATCTGGTGTTCCTCTCCCTGGCTCTTCGGTTCCAGCAGCAACCAGCTTCGAGAGGATGTCCAGATGGGATTACTTTGAAGTTGATTGGTCCCACCAACTCAAAAGGGAGAAGGTGTCCTTGCAGGGCTTCTCTAGTCGAGGCGAATTCGGAGCTTCAGCACAGCAGCAGGGCTTCAACGGGCAAACCAACGGTCCAGGAGTTGCAGCAGGCGTTTCTTCCTAGTTCTTCGGATTCCTTCGACCAGTGGTCGACTCTGCCTTCCTTGCAAAAGACCTTGCCTTTTATGCAGGTTTCAGCCATTCATTCCAGCCTAGCTGCCAATCACACAGCAGGGTGGCTGTCCTGGACAGACAGCCAGCCAATCACCTTTGGGTGCATTCCTGTAACCAAGGGGATTAAGCACAAGGAGTTTCAGGCACCTCCCTCACTTCCTGCCCCTACCAGACATACTGGTGCCAGAGGCGGGCTTCACTCGTGTATCCAAAACAAAGACCAAACCTGGTTTGGTGCGCAGAGTAAATCTCAAGAATGACCTTCCTGACAAGAAATGGCGAAAAAAGACTGGGGCCATTTTGACAAACTGGGCACCCATGGGTGCCTTACCATGGCTGCGAACACAATAGTAGTAAAAAGTAAACCACTGCCACCAGCCATTAATTGTAGAAAGGGTAACAAAATATGTTACATGAGAAACTAGACTAAGGGGATACTAAGTAACCCCTCCAGCACCCTATGGTAAGTGTGTGCTGGGTCTAGAAAGTTACAAAAGGTAAGTAAAATCAATTTCACCTCACTGCTCTTGGAAACAGTAGTTTCACCAAGAAAAGGTATTTAAACCTTTGGGAAAATAAGACTTCCCTGTGCCACTGCATTGAAAGTGCTGTGTGTCACAATGTAAAGATGATGCCTATGGGGTTTGTCAAACTCCAAAACCTAAAGAGAAACAGTGCCTAAATCAAATAAAAATGCATGCGGGAAAAGGTCTCGCTCTCTCCAGGATAAAAATTTAAATTACTAAAGTCCAGCAAACGAGCTGGGGGTCTCAAGTAGAAGGGAATTGGAACATTTCTGAGAATTCTCCCTAACACCCCACAAGGTCCAACATTAGGCCCAGAATATGTTTCTCGTGAAAGAATGTGATTAGAGTTCAAAAAGTTGAATGCTCAAGCTGAAGCCAAACATCAAGACATCAAACTCAGAGACAGGGAGATGCAACATGAAATGGATATGAAACGACTGTCTCATGATTCTACTTCGCTTTCGGGGACCTCTAGGTCTGCTAGTCCCAAGAGGCCTCGCCTGCCCAAAGTAGTAGAGTATGTATTAATCAAAACATGATGTATTCGATTGTCTGGGTACGTTTGAATGCACCTAAGGTGTTCAATTAATCAGTGGGAATGATTTAATTCCTTGTCTCATGTCTAGGCTCACCCTGAATGTCTGTGATGAAGTTGGGTGCCCCTACCCCTTCCTCCAGCCTTTCCTCACAGAATGGCTGGTGGCAGTGGTTTTGTTCCGAACTACCAGGGTTTGCATTTACCACGACTGTTTGCAGCTCCGGTAACGCTACCGCGGGAGCCATCTTTTTCAAAATGTTTTTCGCCATGTCTTTGTGGGAAGGTCCTTCTAGAGAGTTTATCTGCGTGCCAAACCAGGTTGGGTCTCTTTGTTCATTTCGCCTTTGGCGGGCTTCAGGAGTGAAACCCGCCTCTGGCTCCAGTATCTCTGGCAGGGGCAGAATTGAAGGAGGTGCCCAAAACTCCCTGTGCTTAATCCCCTTGGTTACAGAACTGCATCCAAAAGGCGATTGGCCCACTGGCTGTCCGGCAAGGACTGTGTGATTGACAGCTAGCTAGGCTGGAATGAATGGGAGAAAACTGCATAAAAAGTGAGGCTTTTTGGCTTGAAAGGCCGAGTCGACCACTGGACGAAGGAATCCGAAGAAGAACTTGGAAGAGACGCCTACTGCATCCTCCTGGGCCATTGCATGGTGAAGTCCTGCTGCTGTGCTGAAACTCCTTTTACGAATCGACAAGAGAAGCTCTGGAGAGGACGGCTTCTGGCTTCTTCCCTTGGGTTAGTGGGACCAATTAACCCCAAGACCAACTTTGCTGGAAGACCTTCCCCAACAGGCTGTACTTCTTTGCTGCTGCTGGAACAAAGTACAAGGGGTTGAGAAATCCATAGTCGAGTGCAACGTCTTTAAGCCGGACCGAAGCTCCAGGAAGATCCTGAGGACCCACCGGAAGCAGGACAACCCAAGCTTGAGTCACCTCACCAGAGTACTGGACTCAAGGCGTGAAGGAAGCCCATCCAGTGTCCAAGATCCGCAGTGGTGCTATTTGCTGGTATCTGAAACCACGAAGTCCCACTGAATTGAAAAGAGCCCGTAGCTGCCGAAGACCTTTGATTTGCTGTGCAGGCGTCCCCCAGACGTCCTCTCTCTTGCCCCCACGACAGAGGCCAAGGAACACTAGATCTGCAACATTTCAATCAAGACAGAAGCCAGCTGGATCCTCTTCTTCTAACCTAAGGTACTGTTCTGACTAAGGGGTACTTACCTCTGTGTCTGTAATTTGCTTTTCTCAGTTGAGATTTGCAGTAGCTACTTTTTCTAGAGTTGATCGCAGCTCTAACTTTCACAAGTCTAAACAGTTTGTGGCCCAAAAGTGATTTTTTACAACAAACTCTCTAACATTGTGCAAGACGTTTTGTTATCTTAGAAGTGTCTAAGCTACATAGACTTTGCTCCAATTGACTTTGGCTGTCCTGGCTCCCTGCAGACTCTTTTATACCATTGACTTTGATTCTAACTGTCCCTCGTAGGTGATACATTGGTTTTTAACTAATATGCTGGGAAAGGTTTAATCTAGACTTAAGCAGAAGATTTGAAAGTGCTCACATGCTCTGAGAACCTGTTTAACCTGCTTTCCTTCCTTTAAACTTTCCTTTCTGCCAACTTGACTAAGTACAAAAGTGATACAAAAATGCCAATACTGTGCTAGTTAGTGACGTCACCTCAGGTTGTAGGAAATGTGTATGAAGTAGCTCTAAAGACTATCTACTTGCTTGACTTGATTCTGAGAAAGTTTTAAGTGTATTTTTATTGTTGCACATTGCCCCTTTTAAAGAATGCGTATTTAAAACTGAGTTACATAAATAATTATTTTTTCTAGAAAACCTCGAGTATAAGTATTATTTGGATACTTGCATTGGTGAATTTTGATGCTACAGCCCACATGTACCCCTCTTGAGATAAGTCTGGCTGCTCAGGCACACTACCAACTTGTGTGGTACAGACCTGTACCAATAGGTGGGTTACCTACTACCAAGAGGACAAGGGTGGTGTAGTCTCCCACAGGCTTAATGTTAAGGAGAATTCTCAGAAGAACAAGTTACTTACCAACTGTAACTTTCTTACGATTGGATGTTCCTCCCACGTATTCCTCATCTTAGATAGGCTCCCAAAGCAGTAAGAATTTGGAGGAAGGAGTACCAGAAATTTCAATTATGGACTGGATGAAGGACAGCTTTTGCAAAGAGTCCTCCTTGATATGAAGTAGAGTCCAAGCAGTAATGCTTCACAAAGATGTGCATTGACGACCAGGTGGCCGCAGCAAAAATATCCTGTACCGGGACACCCCTCTGAAGAGCCGTGAAGTTGCCATGCCCCGGGTAGAATGAGCCCTTAAATCCATCTGGAAGCTCTTTTCCAGCCAATTTATAGCGCTCTGAGATTGCTAGAATTATCCATCTGGATAGTGTTTGTTTAGACAGTCAAGGCCCAATTTGTGTCCAGTATACCCAACAAACAGTTGGTCAAATTGTCGAAGATTTATCAATCTGGAAATGTAGAAACTGAGAGCCCTTTTTTGGGTCCAGTCTATGCAACCTTTCCTCTTCCTTACTAGCGTGAGGTGGAGGGTAAAAAGAAGGTAAGGTAATATTCTGTGACAGATGGAAATCAGAGATTATCTTAGGCAAGAAAGATGGTTTGAATTTTAGAATAACTTTGGCCGTATGGAAAACGGTGTGAGGAGGCTTACAAGAAAGTGCCTGCAGGTTCGAAAGGGGCACACGAGAAATTTTAAGACTAAAATCAAATCCCAGATGGGCACCTGAAAAGGTTTCGGAGGGTACACATTTGTCAGCCCTTTGAAGAATTGAATGACTAAGGGCATTTTAAAATAAGACACCTCTTCCGAGGAACGCTTAAAGATAGATAGCGCTGCAAAGTATCCTTTTATAGTGCCAACTTGGAGACCCAAATTGGCCAAGTGTAAGAGGAAAGAAAGTACTGTAGAGTATTATATAAAAATGGATCTGCATTCTTATCCCTGCACCAGTTACTGAACTTGTCCCAACAACACTGAAACAAGTATTTTGTTGCTGGCCGCCTGGCCGAAAGCAAGATCTCCATTACGTCATCCGGGAGGTCCCAATCCTTTTATCTCAGCCTCTCAGAAACCATGCGTGAAGACCGAGTGTCTTGGCGAAGATCTCTTGAAGGACTTCCTGAGCTAGACTGCTCTGCCTGCTCAGAGTGTTCGCCGCCGTGTTCTTCTCTCCGGCTAGGTGAACTGCCGATAGAGAGATTCCTTCTTGCATTGCATGGAACCAGAGCTGCATTCCCTCTCTGCACAGTCGGAGAGGGAGTGATCCTACGCCTCTTTTATTGAGGTAGTACATGTCCACTGTGCTGTCCGTCATTATCAGGACATTTTTTCCCTGTACAGAGGGCAGAAAGGCCTTCAGCGCTAGTCTGATTGCCATCAGTTTAAAAGGTGAGTTTGTTTTATTTGTTTATTTGTTTTACTAATTTGATAATGCGCACCAAGCCCTTGGGCATTAGGGCGCAGCAGTACAAGAAGTCTCAAAGCTTAGTTACAGTGCCTGTCACAGGCTAGTGCATACATGTGAATACAATGTATAATACAGTATATGAAGAACTACAGACATTTGCCATTTGAGGATGACAGGGTCAGGCTTAACATTGCAGGTAATTAGGGAACACCTGCGGCTACGGCTATGGACAAACAGGGCCAGTGAATAAGTTGCAGTAGTGATGTTAGGTGCAATGGTTGTCTAGGTAGAGTGGCAGTGGGAGGGAGAGGTAGTTATGGGTCATTAGTACGAAGCCATTTGAGAGTCTTGTGGACTGGAAGGAAGAGTCGACCAATGCAACAAAAGAACCAAAGACACGCTGGAAGAGGATGGCTGCTGCAACCACTGGACCATTGGTTTGCCTGGTGAAGCCCTGCTGCAGGTCCAAATTGTCAAACGCCATTTGACAGAGAAGCTCCTTCAAGGACGGCTTCTTCCTTTGAGTTGGTGGGACCAATCAACTCGCAAGACACACGGATACCATTCTCAAGGCTGGTTAGGTTTAACCAGGGAGAGGGACACCAGTTTGTTCTTGAATCTACAGCTACTGAACTGAAGTGACTCCATTTTGTTTGCTTTCTTCAATGACCCTGTGCAGTGCAGGAGTCCCCCGACGTCCTCCCTCTTGTCCCCACGACTGAGGCTCAGGAACAGCAAGATCTGCCGGAACTGCCAGGAACCACGACTTCAGCAACTTTTGTTTTCTTCATACAAAGGTACTGTGCCAACCCGATTGAGAGAACTCCACTCTCGCGGAGAAGGTTTGTGAACTTTCTCAACTTGCAGGCCTAATCAGCTTGTGACCCCACAAATGATTATTTTTTGCCTAAACTACTTCGGAGAACTTTTGCAAAGACTTTACCGTTTCATTCCAGAACTGCCATTTCCTATCCAGAACACTCGCCCATTGATTTTGGCCTGGCCTATTGACTTGAATTGAACTATTCTGGTGAACTGAAACTATTTTCACTGCCTAGAAAGTATATATAATCTATTCTACTTACTTTTGTCCTTTTTGCTCACTGCTAAGTAACTGAACAGCCATTTGGCTCCTTTTTCAGGGTGGGGGGGCTCAAACTGTCTCAAAAACTAAGTTTTGTATTGAAGTGTAGTGGTCTATAATATTAAGTTGTCTTCTAGTGAAATGTTTTATAAATTATTGTGTAAATAAATTAATAAGTGTTTTACCAAGAAACCTTGAGTATAAGTGTCTACTTGAACCACTGGTTGAAAGTCCTCTGTAACTAAATGTACTACTCACATACACTCTTGAGATAAGCCTGGCTGCTCAGCTCGCTACCAACAAACTGTGTGGTACAGACCTATACCAAATGTTGGTCTTGCTTACACCTGTAGTCCTAATTGTGTGTGGTGGTCCCAGAGGGTACTGCATGCAATTCTGCCTAAAAGTGAATACTCCAATTCTTGTCTAACAAAGGTACTTGCCTTTGCAATTTCTGTATAGTTTTGGGGTGTTTTCTGCGATTGGGAGGGGCACTCATCCAGTTCACCCAGGCAGACTGCGGAATCCTCCTAGGGTGTCTTCTCTGAAGTCCCTGGACCCTCAACAAACTTTAACGTGAAATACTTACTTGTTTGAACAGTCTTCCTCTGGAACTCTGACTTTGCCTGCAACTGAACCCCATCTCACCCTGCCTGCAGCTGGCACCTAGACCACTAGGGTCCCTCTACTGCCTATGAGTGAACTCATGCTATAGAATAAGGGAAGGACTGGATAAGAAAAGGGTTCTGCCTTACATAGAACAACAAGTGTTAAAAAGTTACTTACTTGTAATGCTGTTTGTTTCACTTCACTATTCCTGTTAGGATAAATGTATGAGTGTTCGGCAAGATTGTATGTAGTAACTCTGTGGGAGACTACACCAGCCTCGTCCTCTTGGCAATAGGTAACCCAACCTTTGGTATAGGCCTGTACTACACAAGTTGGTAGAGTGACTGAGCAGCCAGGCTTATCTC
Organism: Ambystoma mexicanum; assembly: GCF_040938575.1. Taxonomy (NCBI): domain Eukaryota; kingdom Metazoa; phylum Chordata; class Amphibia; order Caudata; family Ambystomatidae; genus Ambystoma; species Ambystoma mexicanum. The sequence continues at coordinate 1,438,259,413 of NC_090935.1, forward strand.
AAGAGGGGTCAATGTGAGCTGTAGGGTTGCAACATAGAGTCTCTCAGTGACAAGTATTCAAATAACACTTATACTGAAGGTTTCTTGATTAAATAATTATTTTATTATTGTGCATTACTTTTAACAATTCAAAAAACATTTTACACATTTAATACTGTCTTTCTCAATTAGTCACTCTTAAAAGAACTAAAAACTAAAAAATCCATTTAATAAAAAGATTGTTCAATGTCCTCCAACTTGTCAAATTCTATTTCTTCTAACACGGTACTTATCCCATTTCTTTTTGTCTGCTCGCATTGCAACGTGCTTCAAGATCTGCCATTAGTTTGACCAAAAAATTGACTCCTGCAAAAAGCTGAAGGGGGTTTGTTCCGTGCAAGAAGACAACAAACAAATCTTGTTCAGTTTTCGTCCTGTGTGCACCAAGGAAAGGACCCATCAGCTGCTTATGTTGTTTCTTCAGCACCGTACATTCAGTTAATAGATGTTTAACAGACTCTGATAGCCTGACAGCATCTACAAATCACATTGTTTAACCCTCTGTTTCCTTTGGATTGGCGATACTCCATCGTCGGATATATTATATTTAGCTTTATTCACATTAGTTGATCTCAATGAAACTTGCTTGGAAATTTGGTCAAATATTCCAGTAATGTTTCTCTAGGGCGATGGTCCTGTGCTGCATTGTTCATCGATTTGTAGGCTTTCTTCGAGTCTTGAGATTTTATCCAGTCGTCTCGTTTTAGTTTTTCCTTGATTTCATCCAGATTGACTAACGATTCTAAAGGCACCTAAGGGTGCTCATTTGACCAAAATGGACCCAATCTTCTTTTTTTGCCATTTTAGTGTTTCTTGTCCTTTCCTGTTCCTTCCCCGACATCCAGGGTGGGAAATTCCTTTGTGTGATATTTATCTTCGGCGGGAATCTTCTGGACTTCCCGCCCAGGCTCCAGTCTGTCTGAGGGCAGGAAGCGAGGGAGGAGTCCAAAACGCCACAGCCCTTTGTCTTCCTCCTTGCCTGAATGGGGCCAAATCCCAGTGGAGGGCTGGCTGTCCTGACTGGACAACCAGACCGCCCCTTGTTGTCAAATGCTGGGAGAGAATGCAGAAGTTGTGCTGTAGTTCCTGTTAAATACTGGAAACTTAAAACAAGTTGACCACATCTTACCATAGGGTGCTTGAGGGGTTACTTAGTATCCCCTTTGTCTAGTTTCTCATGTAACATTTTTATGGCCCCCCTTCTACAATTAATGGCTGGTGGCAGTGGTTTCCTTTTTACTACCATTGTGTGTTTTTACCGCGGGCTGCGTTCGCAGCTGCAGTAAAGCACCCATGGGTGCCCATTTCGTCAAAATGGCCCAGGTCTTTTTTATCGTCATTTCTTGTTGGAAAAGGTCCTTCTTGAGATTTACTCTGCACGCCACACCTGGTTTGGTCCCTTTGTTGGTTTTGTCTTTGGCGGGATTCACAAGTGAAGCCCGCCTCTGGCTCCAGTAGAACTGGCACGGGCAGGAATTGATTACGGTGCCCGAAGCGGCCCGTGCTTAATCCCCTTGGTTACAGGAATGCACCCAAAGGTGATCGGCCGGCTTGCTGTCCAGCAAGGACAGTCACCCTGCTGTGTGATTGACAGCTAGGCTGCAATGAATGGGAGAAACCTGCATAAAAGGCGAGGCTTTTTGGCTTGGAAGGCAGAGTCAACCACTGGACGAAGGAATCCAAAGAAGAACTTGGAAGATACTCCTCCTTCAACTCCTGGACCGTTGGTTTGCCTGGTGAAGCCCTGCTGCTGTGCTGAAGCTCCGATAGTGTGTCAGTGTTTCTTCGGACCATGTGTGTTAGCCAAGATTGTCATAGAATGGTAAATCTTCCTGACCTGGGTCAACCCCGGAACTTTTGCTTTACTAGTGGGATATTTTTCCTTAATACCTCTGAGTGGGAACCTTTTTCCACACCCACAGAATCTTTTACTCTTTTTATAGGCGTAATTTTTTTGACTCTCCATAGTGTATTTTTAAAGTTTTCCTCCAACAACTTTTTGCCAATAAGTGCCTGTTTTTGCTTGCTGGGCTGCCCTAGTGGCTCCCCTTTTAACTTTCTCTGGCTAACCTTGAGAGAACTACTGTTCCCATGGGTAGAAAGGGTCTCTGGATCCCTTTTACATTTTATTTTGTGAAACCAGCACACCCCACCCTATGTTGAGTGCTGGGGAGATACAATGTATCCCCTTTCACACTAAACCTTTACCAATTCTGTTACAGGGACAAGCTTACCTTCAATGGCTGGTGCCAGTGATACCTTGTATTAATTTGGTGCACCTTTACCGCGGGCTGTGTTCACAGCTACAGTAAAGGCACCTAAGGGTGCTCATTTGACCAAAATGGACCCAGTCTTCTTCTTTTGCCATTTTAGTGTTTCTTGTCCTTTCCTGTTCCTTCCCTGACATCCAGGGTGGGAAATTCCTTTGTTTGATATTTATCTTCGGCGGGAGTCTTCTGGACTTCCCGCCCAGGCTCCAGTCTGAGGGTAGGAAGCGAGGGAGGAGTCCAAAACGCCACAGCCCTTTGTCTTCCTCCTTGCCTGAATGGGGCCAAATCCCAGTGGGGGGGCTGGCTGTTCTGACTGGACAACCAGACCGCCCCTTGTTGTCAAATGCTGGGAGAGAATGCAGAAGTTGTGCTGTAGTTCCTGTTAAATACTGGAAACCTGGAAGCTTAAAACAAGTCGACCACTCGAACTGAAACTGAAGAGGATGATTAAGGAAAAGCAGCCGAGATGATTTACAGCGTCTGGAGAGCCTGCTGTGTAACCAGAGCCTGTTGTAGCCCTTCCTTCCAATCGAATTGGGGACTACGAAAAAGACGACCCTGAGCCTGGCGACACCCACTAAACTCAAGAAGACCTCCATTTTGAGCCATCCCACGCGTTGCTGCGACCTCGCGGGGCTGCAATACCCCAATACCCTGGGACCTCGAGCCATTGTGCGGTGCACGGTCTTCCAAATCGCGCTGAAACTTTGTGGGCATCCTGATGTATCTCTAGAGCCACTAATCGAGTCCAAGAAGTCTGAACAGAGTGCTGGACCTTTGCAACGAGAATTTAACCACAATTTTCTGTCTTCTTCTGAACCGCATTCAGCCGCAAGGAAAACCTTGCCTTGAGCCTTCTCCATTGATCCCTGCTGCAAAGTTTCTTCTGAGATCTTGTTTTCAGTCACCACGACAAGGAATCCACTGAGCAGGTGTTTGGCTGCAGATCCTGAAGTCCTCCTGCTGCAAAATCTTCAATGCTGAGGTACTCTGTTGGCTTGGGTATGTACTTACCTTAAGTCTCTTAGGATGTCTGTGTAGTGTTTTCTGTGATGGAGAGGCCTCTCATCTTGTGCACCCAGTCCCACTGCTAGAATCCTGCTGGGGTGTATTGTGTGAAGCCCCTAGACCCTCTTGAACTTGAAGTTAAAGAAGTCGCTTGTTTGCCCAGTCTTCCTAAGGAACTTTGACTTTCGCTACTTAAGAACCTATTCTGACACTGTGTTGGTCATTAGAGCCTAGCGACCCCCCCCACACCCCCACTGAGAACACTGTTGGGGAGAATTATCAGAAATGTGCTAATTTCGTTCTACCTTAGAGACCCCCCAGCTCTTTTTGCTGGACCTTAGGACTTTTAATTTCCAACCTGGAGAGAGAGACCTTTTTCTCACTCTCTCATGTATTTCTGTGATTTGAACTCTTTTTCTTTTAGTTATGGTGTCGGACAAACTCCATAGGCATCATATTTACATTGTGAAACAAAGCACCTTCAGTGCAGTGACACAGGGAAGTCTTAGATTTCCCAAAGGTTTAAATACCTTCTCTTGAAGAAACTACTGTTTCCAAGAGTAGTGAAGTGAAATTGACTTTACTCAAATTTTGTAACATTCTAGACCCACAACACACTGTCTTACAATAGGGTGCTTGATGGATTACTTTGTATCCCCTTTGTCTAGTTTTTCATGTAACATTTTTATTTTACCCTTTCTACAATTAATGGCTGGTGGCAGTGGTTTACTTTTTACTACCATGTTGTGTTTTTACCGCAGGCTGCAATCGCAGCTCTCATTTTGTCAAAATGGTCCTGGTCTCGTTTTTTCACAATTTTTTTGGTGGAAAAGCCCTTCTTGAGATTTACTCTGCGCACCAAACCAGGTTTGGTCCCTTTGTTTGTTTTGTCTTTGGCGGGATTGACGAGTGAAGCCCGCCTCTGGTTCCAGCATGTCTGGCAGGGGCAGGAAGTGAGTGAGGTGCCCGAAACTCCCAGTGCTTAGTCTCCTTGGTTACAGGAATGCACCCATGGGAGATTGGCTGGGGAGCTGTCCTCAGAGGACAGCCACCCTGTTGTGTGATTGACAGCTAGGCTGCAAACTAATGGGAGAAACCGGCATAAAATGCAGGGCTTTTTGGCTTGGAAGGCCGGGTCGACCACTGGACGAAGGAATCCGAAGAAGAACTTGGAAGAGACGCCTGCTGCAACTCCTGGACCGGTGGTTAGCCCGGTGAAGCCCTGCTGCTGTGCTGAAGCTCTGAATTCGCCTCAACTGGAGAAGACCTCCAAAGGACGAATTCTCCCCTTGGGTTGGTGAGACCAATCGACCCCAAGACAAGCTCATCTGGAAATTCTCTCGAAGCTGGCTGTCCTTCCATTGCTGCTGCAGGAAACCGAGTGCCAGGGGGAGGAACACCAGAATCGAGTGAGTGTCTAAGTCAGACCCGAGCTCCAGGAAGATCCCCCGGACTCCCAGGAAGCAGGACTGACCAAGCCTGAGCTACCACCGAGTGCTGGACCCCAGATGCGACGAAAGTTGAGTGGTATCCGAGAGACTGCAGTGGTGCTATTTGCTATAGACGCGAGGAGCTGAAACCACGAAGTGCCGCTGAATTGAAGCTTGCCCATTGCTGCTGCCGACCTTCAAATTGGAGTGCAGGAGTCCCCAGACGTCCTCCCTCTTGTCCCCACGACTGAGGCCCAGGAACAACAGGATCTGCAGAACGACACCGGAACAGAAGCTAGCTGCAACCATTTTTTTAACCAAAGGTACTGTAACAATAAGGGGCCTTACCTCTTGTTGTGTAGCCTTGCTTGTTCTCAGTTGAGACTTGTCTTGGTTGCTTTTGCAGAGTTGCTTGCAGCTTTGCCTGTCACAAGCCTCCCAGCTTATGGCCATACAGTGATTCTATTTTTTCACAAGGACTTCTAAAACATTGTGCAAGACTTTTACTTACCTGCAAGAAGTGCTTCAGCTCACCTCGACTTTTGCTCAATTAACATTGGCTGGCCTGGCTGCCTGAAAGACTCTTACCTCCAACTTTGTGCTTTACCTCTCCTCTAGGAAAAGGTTAATTTACTTTGCATTGGGGGTTCAAAAGTACTTGCCTGTTTCCGAATATTTGCTTAACCTTTGTTATTCCCAAACCGTTTTCTTTGACACCAACTCAGTATTGCTCTAAATGTACCAGTGATAGATAGATATATATATGATACTTTACTCACCGTAATCATATTTCTGATGCGTGTATCTGCCTAGATTCACATGCTGTGCGCATAGGCCGACATCTAGTGGAAGCTGCAGAGTATTACAGTTGTTGTTTTCGAAACTCGAAAAGGGACGTCGACAGGGCGTGCCAGTAATACTATCCCTAGTGTGACGTCCACTGTACCCATGATCCCTCACGCGTCGAGGTCCCTCAGATTGTTATTTTTCGGACATGACGTAGCACGAGGTGTAGCGCGAGTACAGTTGTATCCAAGCAGATATGTATCAGACAAGCACATAAGCATTCATGCACCTTCTCTCAGAGGGGAGGAAGGGTGGTTCGCTTGTGAATCTAAGCAGATACAAGCATCAGAAATACGATTACAGTGAGTAATGTATCCCTTCTGAGGCTTGTGGAATCTGCTCAGATAACATGCTGTGCATAGATTAGCGAGCAGTGGAAGGAGGAGGGATTTGAGAAGGTTCATGAGCGAATAAATGTCTTAGAACCGCTTGTCCCACTTGTGTATCTGTCTTGGAATGGGTGTCAATGCAGTAGTGCCGAGTGAAATTATGTATTGAGCTCATTGCAAATACTGTCAAAGGGGACATTTGCAACGAAAGCCAGAGTGGCTCCAGTACCTCTTGTGGTGTGGGCCCTTGACGTAAAAAGGCAAGTGTTTTATCTGATAGGGAACAGCACAGTTGGATACATCCGACTATCCACCTAGAGATGGCATTCTTAGAGATTAGGTCACCTTATCTGCCTGGCGCTATGGTGACAAACAGTTGATCTGTCTTTCTTAGCGGTCTGGTCTTGTCTACGCAGTAGAGGACCGCTCTCCTCACATCTAGTGTGTGGAGTTTTACATCAGCAGAGCTTTTGGGCTCCTGGAAGAAAGCCGCCCAATAGACTGGTTTACATGAAATTTGGAGATAGGTGAGAACCTAGGGTGACTACATAAAACCAGCTTGTCCTTATGTATAGTAAAGAAAGGATTCTGCACTGACAATGCTTGGATTTCACTAACCCTTCTTATGGAAGTGATAGCTACTAAGAAGGCAGTTTTATAAGTCAGGTGTTTGAGACTAGACTTGTGCATAGGCTCAAATGGGGGTCCCATGAGCTTAGCGAGTACCACATTGAGGTCCCAACCTGGCGGTGGGTTAGAAATTGGAGGGTGGAGTCTTTTTACCCCTTCCATAAATGCCTTGATGACTGGTACCTTTCACCATGAGACCTTATTATGCAAAGTGGTGTAGGCTGACAAGGCCACCAGGTGGACTTTCAGGGAGTTGAACACCAACCCTGCATCTAGCAAGTGGAGGATATAGGTTAGAATGTTAGGAGTACAATCTATGGGGTGGATCTGCTTCGTCTGGCACCAAATTACGAATCTTTTCTATTTGTCAAAATAACAGTGCCTAGTGTTTGGTTTTCTTGATTCTTTCAAGATATCCATGCATCTTTGTGGTAGATTGAGATGCCCGAACTCTGACTTCAGGAGCCATGCTGCCAAGTTCATGGAGTGTGGCTGTGGGTGCACTGTTAGTCCCTCGTGCCGGGTGAGTAGGTTGTACTCGCACGGGAGGTTGATGGGAATCGCACATCGCCAGTTTGCGCAGATGTGGATACCACGGTTGTCTTGCCCACATAGGAGCAACTAGGATAAGCGGCATCGGTTCCTTGTGTAACTTGTTCACCACCTTCCTCGTGAGAGGAGTTGGGGGTGGAAAAGCATAAGCAAATTTCCCTGAGCAGCTCATCCATAGGGCCTTCCCCTTGGAGCCTGGCTGGGGGAACCTGGACGCAAAGTCTGGGCATTGACTATTTTTGGTTGTGGTGAATAAGTCTATAGTTGGGAATCGCCATTGAGAGAAGAGGTGTTCTACGACTTGTGTGTAGGCGCCACTTGTGTTCCTCTGGTAGGGGATCCCTGCTCAATGAGTCTGCTAGAGCGTTGAGTTCCTCTGGAACATGTTGTGATGACAGGAACATCTTCCGTTTGAGTGCCCATTTCCAGATTGTCTGTGCAAGCCTGGATAGATTTGGAGAACGTGTACCTCCCCTGTATGTTGACATAAAACATTGCTGTAGTGCTGTCTGTTAGGATCTGCACCAACAGGTTTGTTAACAGGGTTCGGATGCCTGAAGGGCTTTGAATACTGCGAGAAGCTCCAGCACATTGATGTGGTTCTGAGCTGCAGTGTGAGTCCACAAACCCTGAGCTGTGTGGTGAAGGTAGCGAGCCCCCCACCCTGCCACTGAGGCATCCGGTGTGACCACTGCCTGTACCTCTGGGTCGTAGAAAACCTAACGAAAGGGATACCTTTCCATCGTCCACCAGCGAAGATTGTGTACAAGTGTTGGCGAAACGACCACTAGATCGTCCCACTGACCGCTTCCCTGAGACCACCGTTTGGCCAACCACTCCTCTATGGGACGCAGGCGAGGAACAAGGTAAATGCAAGATGCCATCATGCCTATTAAACACATTGCTTTGCGAACCCTTATCTGGCAGCCGGCCTGATAATGTGGTATCTGCAGTAACAGATTTTTTACTCTTTCCTCTGAAGGAAAGACCAATCCTTCCTCTGTGTTTAAGACAGCTCCAAGGAACTGTTTTGAAGTGCTTGGCACTAAGCTTGATTTTTTCTGGTTGATGGAGAAGCCCAATTGAAAGAGGAGGTTGATTGTTGTCTGTATGTTTTGTCTGCAAATCGGAGGCGATTCCCCTGTTATGAGCCAGTCGTCCAGGTAACGGTACACTGGGATTGCTCCCCTGACAGGTGCGCTGCCACTACCGCCAGTACCTTTGTGAATACCCTTGGAGCCGAGGCAATTGCAAAGGGCAGCACTTGGAATTGGTAGTGCTGGTTCGCTATCTTGAAACGCAAGAATCTTCTGTGCGCTGGGAACATTGAAATATGAAAATAGGCATCTTTCATATCCAGTGTTGCCATGCAATCCCCTTTTTTTAGTAGCAGGATTTCCTCTTGTAGCGTAGTCATGCAGAACTTTTGTGGCTTGACATACTCGTTTGCAGGGCGTAAATCTAATACAGGGCACATTGTTAAATCTTTCTTTGGCACAAGGAAGTAAGTTGAATAAATACCCTTGTTTACCTGGTTGGCTGGGACCACTTCTATGTCATCCTTTAATAGAAGCATAGTTATTTCTTCTAGAAGGATCCGCTGATGTACTTCTGAGTGGATTTTCTGTCGTGGGGGGTGGTCGTGAGGACGTTGAAGTAGTTCTATGCAGTAGCCTCCTGCTACCGTGGACAGCTCCCATCTGTCCGAGGTGATACTTTCCCAATGCTTGGGTGAAGTCGGAAATGTGTCCTCCTACTGGAGATGCATGGGAGGGTACCTGGAGCAGAATGTCACTTGCTCTGAGGTGGGATGCCACCTCGAGCAAGGCCTCTGCCCTGACCACGACCTCTGGGTTGTCCTCTGGGATAGCCTTGGAAGGCTTGTCCTTGATTATTCCCATAGGAGCCTTGGCCTTGATTGTAGCCGGATCCTCTGTGAATTTTGGCCCCGAAAACGGCAAAAATTACTGTTACCTCTTTGACCAGTAGGCTTGTTCGTGAGCGGACGTAAAGAATTTAGAGTGTCATACTCGTCCTTTGCTGTCTTAAGTGCGTCTTCCACAGCCTTAGCAAAGAGCACATTAGGTTCCACTGGCATGTTTATTAGAGTGGCTTGTGTTTCTGGCCTAAAGCCTGACTGGCAAAGCCATGCTTGCCTCTTTATAATAGTCCGCTCTGCAATGACTCTACCGGCATTGTCCGCTGCATCGGATTTTGATTTAGGGAGACAGGTAGATACGGCCCTTCCGTCTGCTGCCACCTGAGCTAGTTGTGATTTGAGTGGCTCCGGGGCAGATGAAAGTAAAGCAGAAATGTCCTCCCACTTATGGCAATTATAACTAGCCAAAAGGGTTGCGTTGTTGGCTAGCCTGGTTCGATAGGCCGCAGAGGAAGCAACCTTTCTGCCCATGGCATATCTTTTGCTTTCCTTATCCGGTGGAGCCACGGAGGAAGCAAGGGGTGCACCTGCTCATTTTCTATTTTTCGAGTATGGTTTTAATTGGCCTCTTGTAGATAAAGGTTCTGATGGTGCAGGCCTGAATAGTTTTTCCACACGTGGGTTAACGGCCCGTGTGAGATTGGGTGCTTCCAAGGATGGCTGTATCCTGCGCTGGACTGATTTCAGTAGCGGGATAAACTGACCTACTGTCTTTTTGTCCTCCAGTATTTGTTCTGTGAAGTCTCTATCCTCCTGTACCTCCTGTGTATCAATTTGGAAGTGTTCTGCCGCTTTGGCTAAGACTTCATTGAGGAGGGGTTGATTATCGACAGGGGAATTGACAACTGGAGTGTCCTGATTAAGGGGGGGATGTATGGAGTACATGGTAGTCTCCTGGTCTGCTTCTGGGTCCTCGTCATCCCCATAATAAGGTTCATCTGTATCCTCTTCATCAAGTTGAGGACCACATCGCAGTATTCCTGCGGGGCCCCAAGGGCCCAATCATGCTCCCAAAGAGACTCTTTGAGTCAGGCCTGGCACTTTTGGCACCAGACTCATGTTCTTGATAGAGAGGCCATAATCTCCAATGGCAATAGCACAACATGGATGCCTCCACATGGTTCAGTTCTAGAACTGAACCATGCCGTCTAGCTCTTTGGGTGTGGTCAGGCCTGAAGACACCTGGGATACTTACAGACTATAAAAGCCACGCCCGAGCTGCAGAACACGCTTCGCGTTGCTCTGCACTCGCAGCGTGACGTTCACCGAGGTCCGATCTCTGCATTCCGGGCCTGCATCTGTGGAAAGAAGAAACAGAACAGCATTATTCATCCTTACCTGCGAGAATCCAGCGTCTGTTGTTCACTCCAGTGTCCTGCACCTCCAGCATCACAGCAGACGCTCCCTCTGGAATCAACCTGAAGGAAGCAAAGGAAACGAAAGACATTAGTAAGCGTTCGCATTTGCATCTAAACCATCATTCACAAAAACGCTTGCCTTAGTGGAAGTCGCGGTTGGCTTATTCTCATCGTGGCCTTCCATCAATCTGCCACAGACTTACTCGACTGTGAATCCGAACATCTTCCTCTCACCGCTCTGCATCCTTTCGCCAGCCTTCACCCGGAACATCACGGCGACCTGTGAAGAAGAACAGGTTAGCATATCATCAAAGCACACATAGCGCCGCGCTCTGCACAGTCACCTACCATCTCAGGCACAGCTCCAGCCTGCTCGGCGCCTCCGCCATTCCTTCCGCACCCAGGGAGATAAAAGACATTAACAGGGGCAATAACAATTAAGGACAAATAAACAAAGCAAAAGACTTACCTGAAGAATTGAGTCGCAGCAGGACTGTACTCGCGGGCCTGCGCCACTGAAGCAACTCAGCAGTGAAGCGCCCCAACCACAATGCACCCCTGCACAGAACTGCAGGACGGAGAGCGCACCATATCCGAATCCAAGGTGAGGAAGGCTCTATGGGGAATCTGAGGGTTCAAGAGGGAGGTGAGCCCAGAGAGGAGGAGACTGTGGGCTAATCCAAACTCCTGTATTCCAGATCAGATCCTTGGCAGAGTGGGAACCCAGGGAAGAAGGATCCGGGTCAAAGGCAGACCAAACAGATCGGGTGGCGATTCTGTGGATACCAGGTGAGCGTTACAAATACCTAAATTCTCATCAGTGGGGGGTATAATATTAGGTCTAGAGACCTTAGGTTTTTCTATGGCCTTGGATAATATTCCCTATGAGGGGTTTTAGAGGACTTATGTTTTTCCACACTCTGGGACCCAGAGGAGTGTTTCACAGAATTCTTGGGGCCTGCCGCCTTATCCGACGCCGATCATCGAGATTCGGGTGTGGGAGCCAAGGCTTCGTTCGTGGACGATCGACCTTCGGAAGGAGTTTTTCGAGCGACGCCCTTGCCGCCTTTCGACGGTTGAACCCGGTCGTGTGTCGATCTTGATCGAGATTGCCCAGAGGACCGGGACTCGGTGGACCTTCCTCGGGTTGTCGAGCGTTCGATTCCTTTGTCGAATCTCGACTGGGGCTTATGTGCTTTGTGGTGTGTGCTTTTGTAGCGCTGTTGCCGCCGGGTGTAGTCCCCACAACATGGCCGCCGGACTGTCCTACAGGGTCGGGGGTCTGTGCTTGAGTAGCTGAAGCTACTCCGTTGCCCTCGCCATCCAAAAGTACGGCGTCGCTGCCATCGCTAACAGTTCCCTCTACCTCCATGGTCTCGAGGTGCTTGGCATAGTAGGCCCAGCGTTTCGTGGAGTGGTCCTTCAATGTCTTAGGCTTGAAGAGCCTGCACGCTCAAGACGTTTCGACGTGGTCTCTTGGGAGACACAGATTACAAACTAAGTGTTTGTCCACCCACTGGAATTTTCGTTTACACTTAGGGCAACATTTAAAAGGTGCATTTTCCTTAATTATGGGTTATGGAAATGGCAGCTGGGCGAACAAAGTGTTTGCATTCTAGAATGGCCTCCCGCCTCTCTCGCTACTGTCTGGGCCGAGGAACGGGGCGGCCTAAGCCTGAATGGTCCGTCGCGGTGGTCTCCGACGGGCAGTTTTCTTTCTTCACCAGCATGGTGTTTCGGCAGTCGAACAAAGGATAGAAAGAAATACTATCTTAATTGTGAAAAGTTAATGGCTCATCACTGAAAGGCACTGTGCTATACGCGTCTGTCTAGCATGGTGGAAAAAAACAATCTGAAGGACTTTGACGTGTGAGGGATCATGGCTACAGTGGACGTCACAATAGGGATGGTATTACTGGCGTGCCCTGTGGACGTCCATTTTCGAGTTTCGAAAACAACAACTGTAATACTCAGGGGAGGGGGAGAGAGGGAGAACACAAATATACATACATATTCAGGAGGATAGCTCAGGGGCAACATGCTCGCCTTGGAACCAAGATGACACAGAGCATCACAGGTTCGACCCCCGGGTCCGTGCTTAGAAATCTCTGCGTATTTGGCGCATTATAAATAACCCATCATATTATTGTCCACAGTGTCCTAGTTATTAAAGTCACCTCAGGGTGTAGAATACATGTGTTTCATCCCAAATGAGTACTTGCTGATTTAGAGAAACTAAGAGTGTTTATTTTGAAGTGTATTTGCGTGTCGCTTAGATATTGCTCCCTTCTGAAGAAGGCTTATGCAACTGACTGCTTATTAAATTAATAATTGTTTAATCAAGAAACCTTCAGTGTAAGAGTTTGAGTACTTGTCACTGTGAATCTCTGTGTAAAAACCCTACTGCTCACATGGACCCCTCTTGAGATAAGCCTGGCTGCTCAGCCACACTACCAACCTGTGTAGTACAGGCTTATACCAAAGGTTGGGTTCCAATTGCCAGGAGGTCCAGGTTGCTGTAGTCTCCCGAAGGTACTGCACACAATCTTGCCTAACACTTACTCCAAGAATAAGGGAAAGACTTAAGGGATTGGGCCTTTTGCCTAGAAATGAAAATAAGTGCTTAAAGGTTACTTACTTGTAAAAGAGTTGGTTGGTAACTGTAATTCTAAGACTGAACAGTTACAAAAGTTCTTACTTACCTTGTAGGTGTGATGCACTAGTCTGAAAAGTATGGTCAACATCTTTCTTTCCTTAGAAACAGTTTTGCCATTCTAATAGAAAGTAGATGTCAGGGTATATTACTCACCTGTGATTAGTTTGCGTCTCTTTCCAAAAGTAATGCGTTGGTTTGACCAGATTATACCTGCTAGGATAATTGTATGAGTGTTCCCCAACTTGGTTTTGCTTCCGCTAACTTGCTGCTAGCCTGTCCAGAATAAGTCTGTATTGTTGCTGCCTACCTAGAATAACCTAATAACCTACCTAATGAGTCATTCAGTAAAATGTAACATTGATTTTGCTTTCCCTGTGCTGTTTAGACAGACGCAAGTAGACTCTTTGGTTCTAACTGTCCCTCAAAAGTCATGCATACGCTACGTTACTTGTATAGCTGGGAAAGATCTAAACTGGACTCCATTGTGAAATTAAAAAAGTATATGGTTTTACTTACCTTAGGTTAGCTGTTTGCCATCCAAAAATGAGTTACTGCTCATCTCTATCTGTGTTTTACTGATCTCAAAAGCACCTGTAATTGAATATTACATCCTTCGGTTTTACTCACCTAGTATAACTGTGTGTTATCACAAACGTAGCTGTAGGTTTTTACTGTACCTGGAATAAGTGTTCCACTATTCACAAAAAGTATTGTCCAGTTGACTGATCATGTGATTTGGACCGAGAGTCACTGTACAACTGGTACTGCCCTTGCATTACTGAAAGTAATTGTGAAAGTAACCATTGGTCTTTACCCCCCAAGAATAGGTGTGACCTATACTGAATGTGTATGAAAAGGTTGCGATTTACCTAGAACTACTTTTAGCTGTTCCAATTAAGGTTTATACCTTGGTATGTGCACCTTCAAGTATAGTATTGTGATTTTATAATTGTGATTACATATAATGTGTGATAGTACTTATTTAACCCTAGATTGATCTGGGCCTACCTGTATCTAAATAAATCATTTATTTTTACATACAGTGTTTCTTTGGACCATTTGTATTACAATTTCATTTGTACTGATTCTACAGCCATCTCTTCCTCCTAAGATAAACCTGGCTGCTCCGTCTACGCTACCCTGAACTCAGGTGGTACAGGTTTATACTAAGAGTGGAGTCTTGTACTGTCTTAGTTAAATGGCTTTACTAAGCCCTTATTTAAACTTCAGAAAAACTGTCCTAACAGTAGGCCCCTCGGTCTTGGCCTCAGAGGACCGGACGGTCGACCATGCAGGAGATTTCAATGGCAGTTGGCCAAACGCGAGCTTGGCTGCCCGTTCACGCACCGATTTCATCTTGGCACACGGCCGCATGTCATGCATGTCGGTCACCAACATTTTAGAGTGCCAGTATGTGCACCTTTTAAAACCCGAAATCCGAGAGGCGGACATCTCGCAATCGAGAAAAAAACTAATCTGACCAAAATACATCAAAAACACTGTTCCTCAGAGCATCATGTGGAAAAAATGAAATGAGGTATGGGGCATATTGACGTGGTATATATACACGACGCCCGACGTCACGTCCAGAGCCAACGATCGAGCACCAAGCAAGACGGATCAACAACCGAGTCGAAATCCACTACGACTCCTGTCAAAGAATTTTCCGAGCAGCAGAGCTTAGCAGATCTCTATCAAATGAGGAATCTGCGGGAGAAAGGCAATCCATTGATGTAGAAGTACACGTTAGATTATGGAAAAAGAGACAACATAATACATTCAATCTATATTAAACAGGGATCAGCAAGACCACAGGAAAACGAATAATCCAATTCCACTAAATCTATTCTTAAGCAAAAGGTTCTAAAAACATGACAACAATTTGCTCTTTAAAAAGATTGCACATAAAAGGAAAAATAAAAAGATGGCTCACCTTTCTTTTTTTTCCGCTTCTTTTTTACGTCCCCTTGCCTAAAACAACAAAGGCTAGTTAACGTGATTATATATTCTTCTTTGACTTTTCAGAATACAATCGAGAGTAACTCCAAGAAAGCGCAAATAAAAGCCGAGTTACAGGTTATGCATACCATGACAGAACCCTTTTAAAAGGAGGTTAACCTTAAAATGTGGAACTGCAGCTTTGAATCCAATTACACCGAACAGCACCCTTCCCAGCACATTCAACTGATGTCACAAAAGCACTATACATAAATTGGAAAGGTGGAAGAAAAGGATATTTGTTTGCTATGTCAGCTTTATAATTTCTACTAAGTAATGCTGTGGTCCTGAGCTTTTTGCTCCGAGTTCTTGCTCGTTGCTTGGCGGGTAAACATTACCCAGCAGGCTTGTAGTCCTTAATTAGCAGACCAGATGCGAGATAAGCCAAGCCGGTCTGTGGCGTTCTATTTAAATAGCCAGCTTTTCTCACGTTGCTTTATTGCCAACTCATTTTATACGTGTGCTGGCAGAGACTGTGCTGCACAACTAATTGTTTTATTATTGTATTTTTATTCATTGCATATTTAAGGATTGTGTGCTTTTAGTAATACCATTTTAGCTCTGGTCACCTCCAAGAAATGTATTTGATGGTAATTAGATTTAGACTGTCCTTTGAAAACGTTATTTAGATCCACCTCGCCGTGATTTGAATTATTTTAGTTGCTTTAGTAACGCTGTGGTCCTGAGCTTTCTGCTCCAAGTTCTTGCTCTTTGCTTGGCGGCTAAACTACATTACCCAGCAGGCTTGTAGTCCTTTTGGCCTACTAATTAGCAGACCAGGCGCGAGAGCGCCGGCGCAAGGTAAGCCATGCCGGTCTGTGGCAGTCTGTTGCGCTCCGGTGGCTGCGAGGCTGCATCTCTCCACTGGTGTAAAGGTAAGGCGCCATGAGTTGTACCTCAATTTTAGCCCCGATTGCCAAGGAAAAGGCAGATTCTTTATTGAGATCAGCAGGTTTTGGCGAAAACACAGATCGAGCTTGCTCACACGTGAGCAACTTACTTAAATGGGGAACACAAACACCTTAGTGCAGGCTAGCAGCATGGAAGACTCAAAGTTATTGAAACCTAGAAACCAAGAGCTTGCAGCCAAGTTGATTCTGCCCATTAACTCCAAGGCCTCAATCCTACATGAAGTGGCAGATATTCAGCCTGGAAGCATTGCTCGTCCTGTTAATGACATTAAAGCTGATCCTGAAAATACTTGGGATGTCTTTAAGCTACACTAACAAGCGACAATTATTACTTCGGCACCCCCGAGATCAGCGACAATAGTACACTTAGTTTAAAATGTTTGCTGCTGAATACACTGTCCCTTTTAAAACACATGCTAGAGGTTGCTACATACATATCTGCAAAGAATATTGACTTATGTTCACTTACAGAGACATGGAGCCATGCAGCGGCTGGTCCCTCACTTTCTCTGGCTGTTCCGCAGGGTAACAATATTATGTGTCAAGATGGACTAGAAGGGAAAGGAGGGGGTGGAGCAATGATTTATAAAGAAACCTTAGACTTATGGAGAGTGCCCACTACTAATATTGAGAACTGTGATATTCTCCATATTTAAATCAGAACGGATGCAGAGACTACCATCAATATGATTCTTGTGTATCGTCTGCCCTCCTACATGTCAGATTTTTATTAATCAGATATGTGATTTACTTTTAGCCTCCTTAAGGCCCTGCTCTAAAACCATAATTCTTGGGGAGTTAATTACTGGTTAGCAGATGATAGAGACCTACAAGCTAAGGCCTTTAATGGTGCTCTGGCGGACTTGGGTTTTATTCAATTTGTGAATAGCTCTACACATTTAAAGGGCATCACGCTGGACTGGATAGTAGGACACAATATCAATCTAGCCAGGCAGAATGTATGTCCTTGTCCGGACCATTTCTTTATCCACTTTGAAGTTGCATCAGGAAAGACAATTCTGAGGAAGAAACTGATGACATCTACAATACGGTGTAGAAATCTGAAAAATATTACACCAGAAACATTGGATCCATGGCTTGGTCCACTGCGTCAGAATCTGAATGATACTACGGCGGTAAACGAAATTACTAAAGTTTACCAAAAGACCCTTCAGAAAGCGGTGAATGCTTTAGCTCCATGGCATAATAAGAAATCATTCAAAAGGGAGACTAACCCGTGGTTTTCTACGGACCTACAAAATTAAAAAAGTACACAAATGAAAGCACTATATAACTTGAAAATATTGCGCACAGACTAGATAAAGAATTATACAAAACCAGTGTAAAAAGATTTAAGGCGGCTATGATTACGGCTAAGAAATCATATTTAGATGAGCGCATAGCCAAAGCTCATTCTGCACAAAGGAGCTTTTTAAAGTTTTAAAAGAGTTAGAACACACTAAATAAGACAACAGAGATAATTATCAGAAACACTGAATGGTGTAATACAGTACAAGACGCCATGGATGCCAAACTTAAGAATATAAATGTTAGGACTGACTTATCTAAAATAACTATCATTCCGATAGATTCTGATAACTCAGCTACTACGTATAGGTAATGGAAACAAGAAGAACAAGTTACCTTCAAATCTACAAGCAAAGCTGAACTGGCCCTGATTGAAAATCTTAAACGCTCTAATTGCTAAGGGGATGTTTGTCTGGCCCTGGCCATTAAGGCATGCTGCTCGGTACGGATCTCAACATTATCCAGATTCGTAAATGCTTCATTTAGAGACAGTTGTGTCCCAGGAAGCATTAAAGAATCCCGGATAACTCCTTTGTTGAAAAAACCTTGTCTAGCCACTGATGACCCTTTGAATTATCGTCCCACTCTCCCTTTCTTCTTAAGATCTCAGGTAGAGTGGCGTACTCGCAATATCTCACCCATCTCAGAATGCATAACATCTTGAACCGGTGGCAATTCGGGTTTAGAGATTATCACGTAACGGAGTCAGCGTTGCTGGATCTCAAGTCAAGGCTACCCAGTCACATGGACCATGGAGAATCAACTATGCTGATGATCTGCCTGCCGCTTTCGACCTGGTCAGCCATGCGTTATTGTTCACCAGGTTGGTGGAGATGGCGGGCTTTGCAACCTCAGCAGCGAAATGGGTGAATCTTTCCTTTGTGAACGCCAGTATAGGGTGAGCAGTGCTTTGGCAGATGCCAGACCTAACAAGTTGACTCAGGGAGTACCACAGGGGGCCTGCCTATCTGCTATGTTTTAGAACATCTTTACAGTCCCCCTTCCTCGATTTCCTTGTAGAAAATAACATCGAGTTTACATTTTATTTTTGTTTTTATTTATTTAATTTTTTTATTAAGTGTATTTGGTTTATTACAAACCTTTCACACATTTGACAAATTTAACAAAGATCTTAAATAGAAAAAGAAAAACAGAAAAGAAATCAAGGAAAAAGAAAAAAAGAAACAAGAAAAACCAAGGTAAAACAGCAGTTTAAAGCAGAAATTTAGAATAAAGTAAGTTTAAAAACAAATTTTTAAGCTGAACATGAAAACATAAAAACATTACATCCCTTTAGCTGTATCATCTTCGCTATGTTGGTCTAGCATTTTAAGAGTTTGTTCTAAGAATTTGACTGTTACCAAGTTTATTCTTGGAGTTCAACAGTCATATATTAAACTCTACCATTTCTCAGAGTCTAGACCGCATAGATCTACGATGTTGCTGTTCATATACAGATTTCAGAGATCTCTTAGCTTTTTACAGAATAACACCAAGTGGCTAAGTGACTCTTCACTTCTTTTGCATAATCTGCACTTTGTACATATATTTTCCTTGGTATATCTTGCCTTCGTTTTGTTTTGGAGAACATTCAGTCTAAAACGTAATCGATCTCTTCGTTTACAATTTGGACATTTTCTCATATAATCTGGTATAATAGACATCACACCACAATTTGTTTTTAGGAGTGTGTGGGTGTTTGACAATGCTCTTTTTGTTTCGGTATTGGACCAGTCCTCTGCCCATAGCATCCTTTTGACGGCTTTTGGGTTTTCTGCCAAGATTTGTTTCTCTAGGCCTGCCTCTTCCAGAATTCGATCATTTTTTCTTTTCCATTCTTCCACTACCTTTTCTGTGAAGTTGTTGTTTTCACAGAATATTTCAAATTGGGGTGGCATCAAGTTGCTCATTGTTTTTCTGTATAGTATCAGCTTGTTATAGCAGATATATACATGTAATGCAGTCAGGCCGTGACAAATTGCCGACATTAGTGTAGCTTTCGGTATTGGTAGGATACTTTTCCAGAATAGCCCTTCCAAGGCATTCCAGAAATTCTCTGGAATATTCGAGCAAGTTTCTCCACCATACATTAATGTTGGTATAACTTTAAGTGTGTAGAATGTTATTACAGGTCTAAGGGAACATTTCCCATATCTTTTGTTGATATTTGCTTGCGCTATTAGTTGTTTTGTTTTTGTCTTTAGCATCCTTTTCCAGGGCTCTTCATTTTTTAACCCACTTAGTTGGATACCCAAGTATCTCATTTGTTCGCTACATGGCTTTATTTGAGTTTTATTCACAGTCCATTCCTCGTTCTTGCCTTTTTTTCCATCTTTTGTCACTGAATATCAATATTTCTGTCTTTTCTGCATTTATTTCTAGATCCTTTTTTCCTATAAGTTTTTCAACCTGATTTAGGGCTCTTTACAGACCAACCTGTGTGTGGTCTAGTATAATCAGGTCGTCTGCCTATAATAGATGGTTGACCGGTCTGCTATTTATTCTTGGTGGAAAGGTTCTACTGTTGTTCAGGCAGTATTGCAGATCTTCGATGTAGAAGCAGAAAAGAGTAGCGGCTAGCGGGCAGCCTTGTTTAAGGCCTTTTGTTGTTTTGATTTCTCTTGATAGGTATACAGTTCCTTGATTTCTTTCAGGTGGTCTGCATGGCATCCTTTAGTAGCCAATTTTCCCCAAAGCTGTGTTCTGTTTACACTATCAAAAGCTTGGCGTAAGTCAATACTGGCTGTGTATAATTTTTGTTTATTTGTGAATGCTCTTTTTCATCAATCCTAATATTTTCAACAAAGCCTGGCTGTCTGTCGTTTGTTGTAGATGTTTGTATCTTTAATCCACTTTTTCAATCATATTAGCAAAAGTGTGGTGAACATTTTTCCAACACAATCTAATAGTGCAATCGGTCATTAATTTTTTGGTTCCATACTATTTCCTTTTTTAAAAATAGGAACAACGATGGTAGACTTCCATGATTTTGGGATTTGGCCCAGTGTGATGATTCTCTTGAACAATCTTTCGCAGAAAGTTGCCCATTTATCTGGATCTTCTTTTAGCACTGCATTCGATAAGCCGTCTGGCCGTGGGCTCTTGATGAGCTTGCTTTTAAAATTTGTATTTTTATATCTTCTTTATCAAAGATAATATTCCAACGTCCATCTTCATTTTCTTTTATGTCGCTTTGGAGATCTGAATTTTCGGTGTCATTAAACAATTTTGTAAAATGTTTAATCCAGCTAATTTCTGGGATTGGATTCATAAGAGCTTGCGCTGATTGTTTCTCGTTTAACAAATCCCATAGTGTTCTGCTGTTTGAGTTATCTATGGCTTTCTGCATGACTTCAGCATCATGTTGTAGCAGTTGTATTTTATAGGCCTTCTGCCAGTTTTTGTTTTCTTTTCCGAATCAGTTCTTTGGTATTTTCAGATTTTAGTGCATATAGATCTTTTCTCAGTTGTTTCTTTTGCGTCATCACCTCTGGGTCGTACATATGTAATTTTTTGACTTTCGGTTTCATATATTTTCCTGTGCTTTGTTTGAAAGTCTGTAAAGACATGTCATATTCTGCAGACTTTTTCTTTAGCTTGCCACTTTGTCCAGGTTTTGAAAAACAGTGTCAGTCAATGTTTTTCAGCCTTAAGCGATTTAATCCAGTTTCCAACTCAATTTTGGTGTCCCATACCGGATTCTGTCTTGGCTTCCAGTGTGAGATCACAGCGATAATTGGGTCATGATCACCGTGGATTGATGGTATTAACCGGAAACTCAGGACTTTCGCTAAAAGTTGTTCCGAAAAAAAACATATAGTGCAGTATATTACTCAGTTTGCCATTAGTCCAGGTGTTAATGGGAGGAACGTCCCCCTTCATATTTCCATTTAATCTGTGCAGTCTCCTCGTTTCCATTTCGTCGTTCCACATTTGCCCACGTTTGCATTTTTGGCCATCTTTTTTATTTGTTTCATTTTGTGTTGATCTCTTTACCCCAAAACAGTTTGCATTAAGATCACCACAGATGAGAATGTTCAAATCTTGATGCACTTCTCTATTACAGTCCAAACATTCCATTATTTGATCTATGAATTGTTCGCTTTCATTTTTTAGAGGATTCCAATATACGTTCAATATTAGTAACGTTTGTGTGGGCCTTGGAATTACAGACTGGAATTGCACTATTGTTGCCTGTAAGTACAGGTTTATATTTGAGCACCGTTATTCCAGAACCATTTTTGATTAAGTTTAATAGGCCTGCAGATGGTCTTCCAAGCAAGCCTCCTTTCGCTGGGTTGCATAACACGGTGTATCCATCCTTTATAGGTGCAATTTTCAGCCATGATTCTTGTATGCATATTATGTCCAGGTTATTTAGAGATGCGTTGAAATCAATAAAAAGATGATGGAATCCTCTGGTATTCCAGCTTCCTATTTTCCAGTTTTCTTCTTGGATTTCCTTGGGTGGCTACAATTTTGTTTTAATGGCAAGAGTGCCAGCTAGCCAATTCCAATATTTCGGATCATCATTTGGTCTTTGCGTTGTATTGTTTGTTTCAACCGTATTTTGATTTCTTTTTATAGTTATTTTTATTTTGTTTAGGTGTTCCTTTTCATGCCGTTGTTTAGGTTCTCCATTTTCATCTTCCTTTGGTTGTCATTGTGATGATTCTGGAATCTGCTTTATTGTGGTACTGTTACCACAAAATTGACTCCATTTTTTTCAGAGTTCTCTGTTTGAACTTCACAATCTCAGTTCTTGCTTTGTAATGGTTCATACCGTCATCTTTATAAAATTCTCTGTGCGTTAGCCCGGTTTTGCCATTTTCATAGGCCCCTGACTCATCTGCGATTTAGTTGGCAACTAGTTTTGTGATCTTAAAACCCAATACTCTGAAATTGTCATAGGCTCTAGCATAATAGAGGCTAGTATAACAGTTTGTCACAATTTCAACTAGGTCAACACGCGCTTCAACAGGGAAACTTACAGACAAAATTTCCTGACTTTATAGTTTTTAATTGAGGAATATATTGTAGGAGCTTCATGACGGCTGATATATTTAGTATTAGCCCGTCTCAATTTCTTGCCATTTTCTCCAGTATCACCACCGTGTTTCTTGGTGGTTTTGGCTTAATCCATTTGTTATTTTGTCCGGTTTTTCTTGAGATTCCTTGAGATTCCTTGTTTTTCAATCGGTGTCTTTATCAACTCCAAAGTAAGCCACCTAAACATCCTCTCTGAGCTGGTTGAATTTCCGCTGCAGTTGCTGCTGGAACCGAATAGCCAGGGAGAGGAACACCAGGTTGTGTGCATTGTTTTTAAGCTAGCCAAGAGCTGCAGGAAGTTCCTCTAGACTCCCAGGAAGCTGGACTGACCGAGCTTGAGCCCCCTAACAGAGTTATGTTATTTTGCATTTGTTTAAAACCTTATGTATCATTGGTATGATCTCAAGGCGCTGGTAGGTTGAACACCCTCGGGAATCGCAGTTAAAGTCAGTTGAGAGAGAGAGTTGTAAAGTGCGTGGGCGCACCAGGCATGTGTACAGCTGGTGTGGTAAATGCGGGATCCCAGATGGAAGGAAAGGCCCACTCAACAGCCAGGAACCGCAGTGCTGCTATTCGCGGGAGGAGCTGAAACACCGAAGTGCCACTTGTTTGAAGATTGCCGGTTGCGAGTGGGGACTGTCCCGTTGCAGTGCAGGAGTCCCCAGAATTCCTCCCTCTTGTCCCCACGACTGAGGCCCAGGAACACCAGGACCTGCAGAGTTGCATAGGAATCTGATGCACTTTTCTACAACCTAAAAGGTACTGTAAAGTCAGAGAACTTACCTATAGTTGTGCCACCTTGCTTGTCCTTGTTGGAGACTTGTCTCAGTTGCCTCTGTTGAGATGCTAACAGCTTATTTACTTCACAAGCCTAATCAGCTCGTGGCCCTACTTTGAATTTCTTCTTCTACAAAGACTTCTAAAATATTGTGCAAGACTTTTACTTACCTACAAGACGTGCTTCAGTTCACCTTGACTTTTGCTAACTTAACATTGGCTGGCCTGGCTCCCTGAAGGACTCTTCTCTCCTCTGCTTAGGTGTTATGCCTTCCTTCCAGGAAGGGGTTAACTAATTTTGCATAGGGAATTACCAAAAGTACTTACTTGCTTCAGAATATTTGTGTGATCTCTTGTTTTGTTCTAATAACCTTTTTCCTTTGACATATTCCTAAATCTGATTCTAAATGCAACAGTGATCTATTAATGTCCCCAGCACCCTAACTATTGAAGTCACCTGAGGGTGTAGGTAGAGTCTGTGGGCGATCCCAAATGGGTATTTGCTGATTTATAAATATGAAGAGTGTGTATTTTTTAAGTGCATTTAAGTGTTACAGTCATATTGCCCCTTCTGAAGAAGGCTTATTCTAACTGACTAATAAATTAATAATTGTTTAAGCAAGAAACCTTGTGTGTAAGAGTTTATTTGAATACTTGTCACTGTGAATCTCTGTGCAACTTGTTAGGCAGAATTGCATGCAGTACCCTCTGGCACCACCATACACAATTAGGACTACAGGTGTTAGCCAAACCAACCTTTGGTACAAGTCTGTACCACACAGTTTTTGGTAGCGAGCTGAGCAGCCAGGCTTATCTCAAGAATGAATGTGAGCAGTACAAGTAGTTACACAGATGATTTCACACAATGGTTCAAGTAGAAACTTATACTCAAGGTTTCTTGGTAAAACACGTATTAATTTATTACACAATCATTTAGAAAACATTTCACTAGGAGAAGAAAAATTATATACCAATACGCTTCAACACAAAACTACGTTTTTGAGACAGTTTGAGCTCCCATGAAATAGGAGCCAAATTGCAGTTCAGTTACTTAGAAGTGAGCAAAAGGGACAAGGTAAGTAGAATAGATCACATATACTTGTTAGACAGTGCAAGTGCAAATAGTGTCAGTTCACCAGAAGAGTTCAATTCAAGTCAATAGGCCAGGCCAAAGTCAATGGGCTAGTGTTCTGTATAGGAAAGAGCAGTTCTGGTATCAAAGTCTTTGCAAAAGTTCTCAGTAGTAGTTTAGGCGAAAAAGAATCAAATGTCGGCTCACAAGCTTATTAGGCCTGTAAATTGGGAAAGTTTCACGAACTTTCACCACAAGAGTGGCGTTCTCTCAATCGGGTTGGCACAGTACCTTAGTATGAAGAACAAAATGCAGCTGAAGACGTTGGTTCCTGGCAGGTCCTGCAGATCTCGCTGTTCCTGCGCCTCAGTCGTGGCGACAAGAGGGAGGACGTCGGGAGACTCCTGCACTGCATGCGATCATCGAAAGAGTAAACAAGATGGGGTCACTTCAATTTCCAGTAGCTGTAGATTCAAGAGCACAAGCTGGTATCCCTCTCCCTGGTTAATCCCAACAAGCCTTGAGAACGGTATCCAGGTGGCTTGCGAGTTGATTGGTCCCACCAACACAAAGGAAGAAGTTGTCCTTGAAGGGGCTTCTCTGTTGAGATGAACTTGGCAATTTGGACCTGCAGCAGGGCCTCACCGGGCAAACCAACGGTCCAGGAGTTGCAACAGCCGTCCTCTTCCAGCTCTTCTTCCATTCTTTCGTTCCAGTGGTCGGCTCTGCTTTCCAGTCCAAGAGACTCACCTTTTAAACAGTTTTCTACCTTTCATTCCAGCCTAGCTGTCACTCACCCAGCAGGGTGGCTGTCCTTGCCGGACAGTCAGCCAGCCAATCACGCCAGAATGCATTTGGGTCTCCTAGAAGACTAAGCACAGGGAGTCAAGGGCACCTCCCTCACTTCCTGCCCACCCCAGACACGCAGACGCCAGAGGCGGTCTTCAGTCCTGAAGCCCAACAAAGGCATACGAACAAAGGGACCAAACCTGGTTTGGTGCGCAGAGACAAAAACTAGAAGGACTTTTCCAAATAAGAAACAGCGGAAAAAGAAGACCGGGACCTGTTTAAACAAAGGGGCTTAAGGCGCCATCTTGCAAAAAAATAGCTCCTGTGATTTTTAGCTACCGGTGTTCGCGATCGGGAAAAATCATGGTAGTTTGTTGTAAAACCACTGCCACCAGCCTTTTCAATAGGAAAGGGTAGCATTTGACTGCTACATGAGTATTTAGATACAGGGGAAACTATGTAACCCCTCCAGCACTCCATTATAAGATGGTGTGTGCTGGGTCTAGGAATTTGGAAAGACTAGTAAAGTCAATTTCACTTTACTTTCTCTGGGAAACAGTAATTTATCCCAGAGAAGGTATTTAAACCTTTGAGAAGTCTAAAAGACACCCCTGTGTCACTGTACTGAGGGTGCTTTGTAACACACATGAAAAGATGATGTCTATGGAGTTATCTAAAACTCTATAATCAAAGAACACAAGTGAAAAACACACATCAAAATACATAAATACATGAGTGGGGGAGGATTACACTCTTTCCAGGAAAAGAAATCAAGTCCTAAAAATCCAGCAAAGTTGCTGGGGGTCTCTAAGGTGAAGGGAATTAGCACATTTATGAGAATTCTCCCTAACACTTGTCCCGCCCAGACTAAGGGACAGGAGGATTTAATACACCCCTGGATGAATCTCCTTACTCCAGTCAGTTAAACATTCCGGAGAGACCATCCGCATTTTGGTGATTACACTGGGACCTGTGTTTCAATGGTAAAATCAAACCCCTGGAGGCTGGCTGACCATCTTAACAATTTAGGATTTTCCTCCTTCATCTGCATCTCAAGGGTTGGTGGTCAGTCTGAATCACAAAAGTAGATCCATACAAGTATGGCCTAAACTTCTTCAGTGACCACACAATAGCAAAACATTCTCGTTCAATGGTTGCCCACCTTGTTTCTGGTTCCTTCAGCTTTCTGCTGATGAAGCAGATGGGGTGCTCCCTACATTTCTCATCCAGCTGACTCAGAACTGCACCTATACCTGTACTGGAAGCATCTGTTTGCACAATTAAGGTTTGGCTGTAGTCAAGAGCTCTGAAGACTGGAGCTTGACAAAGGGCTTTCTTAAGTCCTTCAAATGCCTTTTTGCACTCCTCATTCAATCTGACCTTCTTAGGAAATTCGGGTGAGACCACCACATTCAATCAATAAATACAAATACATTCAAGGGAGACGCTATAGACCCATAATTCTCAATGAAGTTCCTATAATAACCAGTGAGACCTAAGAAGGCGCTCACTTGGGGTTGAGTAGTAGGGGTGGCCCATTCTTGTACAGCTTGTACTTTGCTAGGCAATGGATTTATTTCACCTCCGCCTACCTCATGTCCAAGGCAGACCACTTTGCTCTGACCAATTTGACATTTGCTTGCCTTTATGGTCAGATGGGCCTGTTAAAGAGCCTGTAAAACATATCCTAAGTGGTCCACATGTTATTTCCAAGTAGGGCTGCACACTGCTATGTCATCCAAGTATGCCATGCAGAAGTCCTCCATCCCATTCAGAACTTGATTAACCATCCTTTGGAATGTTGCAGGTGCATTCTTTAGTCCAAAAAGCATTACCTTAAACTGGTAGAGGCCTGCTGGGGTTGAAAATGCAGTTTCCTCCTTGGCATGGTCTGTCAAAGCTATTTGCCAATAGCCTGACGTTAGGTCAAATGTACTGAGGTACTTGGCTGAACCAAGTTTGTCCACCAGATCATCTGTCCTAGGTAAAGGATGGACATCAGTCTTAGTGACTGCATTTAGAGCTCTATAGTCCACAAAGAATCTAAACTCCTTGGATCCTGCCTTCGGTACTAGTACAACTGGACTAGACCATGGACTGGTAGAGGGTTCTATTACCCCGAGATCAAGCATCTTGTTGACCTCTTCCTTTATGTGGGTTCTGACATTATCGGACATCCTGTAACCTCTTCTTTTAACAGGTAAACAGTCACCAGTGAGAATATCATGCTGGCCCTATGGGGTCTAGCCTGGTGATAGTGAAAACAGGGAAGCAAACTGATTTAACAGAAATGTGCACTCATCCTGTTGTTCCAGTGTCAGATTAGAAGAGAGATTAACTCATATTTTCTCATCTAAAAGTTGTCCCCTGAGGAGATCAAGTAGAGGTTCACTCTCTTCCTCCTCTTGAGCTGAAGCTAGAAGCAAAGCTCCCACATCTGGTCTGGTGATTTAGGCTTTTAGATGGTTGGTGTGAAAGACCCTGGGGGCCTCCTTAGGATTGCCTAAATCCACCAGATTGTTGACCTCTCCAGGTTCTCCCAAAACCTTGAAGGGTCCTATGCATTTGTCCTGTAAGGCCCTCTGCCTTGTAGGTACCATAACTAAAACGTGATGGTCTTGAGTAAACTCAACCATGTTGGCCTTCTGGTCATGCCAATGCTTCACCAGAGCCTGACCTGCTTTTAAGTTATCAGATGCTTCTGTCATCATGTGGGCCATTCTCCTCCGGAGACCCAACACATAGTCTGTGAATCTCACTGGCTTGGGAGAAGGAGCACTCTCCAACCCTTCCTTAATTAGGGCCAATGGACCTCTAACTGGATGACCATAGAGAAGCTCAAAGGGACTAAATCCAACTCCTTCCGGAGGGCCTTCTCTATAAACAAATAGAAGGCATGGCAGTAGAAGGTCCCATCAAAGAACACACATGAAAAGCACACATCAAAATACATGAGAGTGGAGAAAAAAAAAGGATCACACTCTTTCCAGGTAAAAAAATCAAGTCCTCAAAAGCCAGCAAAGTTGCTGGGGGTCTCTAAGGTGAAGCGAATTGGCACATCTATGAGAATTATCCATAACACAACTCCTACAGCTCACACTGACCCCTCTTGAGATGGGCCTGGCTGCTCAACACGCTACCAACCTGTTTAGTACAGACTTATACCAAAGGTTGGGTTCCTATTGCCAGGAGGTCAGGGTTGTTGTAGTGCACCTAAAGGGTACTGCATACAATATTGCCTAACACCTCCCTAGGGGTCTGGGCAAGTGGGACCTCATTGGGAGGGACTCCCCTCTTCGGGACAATGACTCCCATTCCTGAGCAGAACTCTCAGTCCAAACCACCTTGTCTGCATATGTGGATGAGGAAAAGACAATCCACTAACAATTTCATCCCTCTGCATACACTTCTCAAACTCTAACCAAACACAACCACAAGCCTAAAACGCAGCAATCCGCACTAACTTCACTACACTGCAACAACAAAACAAACCCCACATAGACTTGCCCAACAGCACACGACGACTACCGACCGTAAAACACCCCAAGCCCAGCCGACTGACCCACCGGGCTGAGGCTGCCATCAGCACATCACTGCTCTCTTGCACGTTTCCAGCTTATTCCCACTAACTCACCCCCCCCCCTCTTTCAGAGCCGCCAGAGCGCCAGGGGACCACTCCGGTGGTGATAGTATGCGGTACAAATATCCTTTAACATTAACAATATCACCTACAACACCTATATTCCACAAAGATGTTTTCATGTATTGGCCAGAGGCAATGCTGAACGCAGCTTGAATGCCATGATCAGCGAAGGACATTGTTCTGGTTATGGCCTGTGACGTCCATAAGTGAGGAACCTCCTATGGAGGAAAGGAAACTGCTGTGCAGAGGCGAGCCTGACGTGCTGGACGAGCAGAGCCACGCTGGGTCGCAGAGCCAGTGGCAGCAAGGATGACAATCAAGCAGCGAACCGACCACCTGAGAGTTTGGGGGGGGGGATCTACCCTGTTAGGCGAGATTGTTTGCAGTACCCTTTCGGAGACTACACCAACCTTGTCCTCCTGGCAATAGGTAACCCAACCTTCGGTACAACTCTTTACTACACAGGTTGGTAGTGTGGCCGAGCAGCCAGGCTTATCGCAAGAGGGGTCAATGTGAGCAGTAGGGTTTTTACAGAGATTCAATGACAAGTGACAAGTATTCAAATAAACTCTTACAGTCAGGCTTTCTTGATTAAACAATTATTAATTTATTTAACAGTCAGTTGAATAAGCCTTCTTCAGAAGGGAGCAATATATATGTAACATAAAAATGTACTTCAAAATACACACTCAGTTGCTTTAAAACAGCAAATACCCATTTGGAATGGCAAACAGATTCTTCCTACACCCTGAGGTGACTTAAATCACCAGGACACTGTGGACATTAATATATCACTGGTACATTTAGAGCAATACGGAGTTGGATGTCAAAGAAAAGGGTTTGGGAATAAAACAAAGGTTAACCAAATATTATGAAGCAGTCAAGTACTTTTGAACCCCCCAATGTAAAGTAAAATAAAAATTGTTGGGGGGAAAAAAAACTTTCCTGGAGGAAAGGTAAAGCACAATGTCAGAGGTAAGAAGTCTTTCAGGGAGCCAGGCCAGCCAATAATAATTGAGCAAAGGTCTAGTTGAGCTTAAGCACTTCTTGCAGTAAAGTAAAAGTCTTGCACAATGTTTTAGAAGTTTTTGTAGAAAAATAGAATCACTGTAGGGCCACCTTGGAGACCCCCAGCAACTTTGCTGGATTTTGAGGACTTGATTCTTTACCTGGAGAGCGTGTGACTCTTTCCTACTCACTCATGTGTTTTAATATGATTATATACACTGTTTGATAGGAAGAATTCTCATACATTTGCCAATTCCCTCTACCTTATAGCCCTCCAGCTCTTTTGCTGAACTTTGCAGCTTTGAACTTTTCATTTTAATGTGTTTTCTGTGTTTGTTTCTTTTGATTATGGAGTTTTCAACCACTCCATAGGCATCATCTTTTCATGTGCGTCACACAGACCCTTCAGTGCAGTGACAAAGGGATGTCTTTTAGACTTCCCAGGGTTTAAATACCTTATTTGGGATAAACTACTGTTTCCTAGAGAATGTAAAGTAAAATTGCCTTTACTAGTCTCTTCAAATTCCTAGACCCAGCACACACTAATTTACAATAGAGTGCTGGAGGAGTTACCTAGTATCCCCTGTATCTAGATACTCATGTAGCAGTCAAATGCTACCCTTTCGTATTCAAATGGCTGGTGGCAGTGGTTTTACAACTAACTACCATGATTTTTCCAGACCGCCGGTAGCTAAAAATCGCAGCGGGCTGGTTTTTCAAGATGGCGCCTGAGATCCCGGTCTTCTTTTTTCACTGTTTCTTTTTGGAAATGTCCTTCTGGAGTTTGTCTCTGCGCACCAAACTAGGTTTGGTCCCTTTGTTCTTACGCCTTTGGCGGGCTTCAGGACTGAAGACCGCCTCTGGCGTCTCAGTGTTTGGGGAGGCAGGAAGTGAGGGAGGTGCCCGAAACTCCCTGTGCTTAGTCTCCTAGGATACCCAAATGCATTCTGGCGTGATTGGCTGGCTGACTATCCGACAGGGAGAGTCACCCTGCTGGGTGAGTGACAGCTAGGCTGGAATGAATGGGAGAGAACCGAATAAAAGGCGAGTCTCTTGGCTTGGAAGGCAGATTCGACCACTGGAACGAAAGAAACTAAGACGAGCTGGAAGAGGACAGCTGCTGCAACTCCTGTACCGGTTTGCCCGGTGAAGTCCTACTGCAGGTCCGAATTGCCAAGTTCATCTCGACAGAGAAGCCCTTCAAGGATGACTTCTCCCTTTGAGTTGGTGGGACCAATCAACTCGACACTAAGCTACCTGGATACCCATCTCGGCGCTGGTTAAGGTTAACCAGGGAGAGGGACACCAGTTTGTGTGCTTGTCTACAGCTACAGGAATTGAAGATTTGCCAGTTGCCAGCTTTTGTGACCAGTCCCCGTGCAGTGCAGGACTCCCTGCAACATTCTCCCTCTTGTCCCCACGACCGAGTCTCAGGAACAGCGAGATCTACAGGAACTCCCAGGAACAGACGTCTTCAGCTGCAGCTTTTTCTTCATTGTAAGGTACTGTGAAAACCCGATCGAGAGAACTTACCTCTCACTGCGAAAGTGTGTGAATCTTTTGCAACTTGCAGGCCTAGTCCGCTTGTGACCCAACATATGATTGATTCTTTTACGAACTACTTCTAAGAATTTTGGCAAAGACTTTTCCGTTTAACAACCAGAACTGTTTTATCCTATACAAGACTTTAGCCCATTGACTTTGGCCTAACCTATTGCATTGAATAAACTCCTCTGGTGAACTCAAAACATTTGCACTGTTTAAGAATATTTGTACCTTCTTTTTTATTAACCTATGCCTTTTTGCTCCTACTTCAAATATTCTGAATGCCATTTTGCTCCTCCTTCAAAGTAGTTAAAATGCCTCAGAACCTGATAATGTAAAGTATTGAAGTATATTTTTGTGTGATATAGATTGCCTCATTCTAGTGAATGTTTTATAACTGAAATAAATTAATAAGTGTTTTACCAACAAACCTTGAGTGCAAGAGTTTGTTTGAATACTTGTGATTGTAGACCTCTGTGTAACACCCTTACAGCTCAGATTCCCTCTTGAGATAAGCCTGGCTGCTCAGCTCCACTACCAAAAACTGTGCAGTACAGACTTGTACCAAAGGTTGGTTTTGCTTGACCTGTATTCTTTGTTGTGTGTAGTGGTCCCAAAGGGTACTGCATACAAACTCTGCCTAATACCCACCTGCACTGCCTCTTGGCATTCCCTTGCACTGGGTCTGTATGTATCTGTAACCATTCAGTGCCCCCCACTCCGTTTCTGCACTTACCAGACACACCCCGTCCACTGTCTTAACCAGCACATGCCATTTGCTGGCTGCACTATTACTGTCTTTTGCTTTTACTATTTATCTGTATTCCTTTGCTCAGCACTTTCCACCACTCCCCCCCCCTCCCATGCACTTTCCCCTGTCCCCTCTACCATGCACTGACGCGTTCTCAATGTCACTGGGCATAGTAAGATTGTTGTTTTGTACTCCCTTGTTCCCCTCCATTGCCTCGTCGCGCTCTGAAACACATGTGTATGAGCACAATATGAATAAAATATCAATATCAATATTCTTGGAAACAGTTTATCCAAGAGAAGGTATTTAAACCTTTAGCAGAAATCCAAGGGATTTCTCTGTGACACTGCACTGAAGGTGCTGTGTCACAATGCAAAATGATGATGCCTATGGAGTTTGTCAGACTCCAAAACCAAAAGAGAAACAGGGTTCAAATCAAAGAAAAAATGATGAGTGAGAAAACTGGCTCACTCACTCCAGGATAAAAAGTTAAAGTCCTAAAGTCCAGCAAAAGAGCTGGGGGGTATCTAAGGTAGAAGGGAATTAGCGCAGAAATGAGAATTCTCCCTAACAGTTACTACAATATTTGCCCAATTTTATACCCTTCTAAGAGTAGACAGCTCTAGCTTGGGGCAGCCCCCAGCCCATCTGACCACCCCACTCTCTGCCTTCAAGGTTAGGGGAGTGAACTTCATTACACCTTACAAAACACCAATAAAACTTATGGCTTTTAAGATCTACTGAATATATTTAATTGAGAAGACCGGTAAACATTCTGCAAATCATTAGTATATAAACAATCTTTACCCTTGCTCAGTTAGTTGGTTTTCAGCAGCAACTTTTCCTGCTTTCTTTCGGATGAATGTGGCACCCGGGGAATTTTCAAGAGCATCTACATCGACTTTCAGCGACATAGAGTCCGACGAGGGTAAATGTCTACTGAGACTGGATTAGAGCAAGTGAAGGAAAATGCCAGTAAAACATGTACAAATAGCAAGGAACATCTGTAATAAATGTGTGCATGTACATTGTGAATGCTTCATTTGAAGGAACAGGTACACATTGGTGATATCAGCATCCATGTGCCACACATTTGAATTTGCCACCCTCGTCACCAGCACTTAACACTCAATCTAATAAAGGTTTTAAAATTTGAATTCTCAAAGACCAAAAGAAGGCTGCAAAAGCAGGCACCAAACGAAAGATGAATGCTTGCCCCATGTCTCATATTATATTTTGTTTAAAGAATCTCTTGTCTGTGCTACCCTAGACAAACCTGTGCAAGATGATCTTCTTAGCACTCAGTTTTCACATATATTATATACAGATATAGAAGATTCAATGTACTTGTTAGGCAAGATTGTATGCAGTACCCTTTGGGTGCACTACAATAACCTTGACCTCCTGGCAACAGGGACCCAAACCTTTGGTAGAAGTCTGAACTACACAGGATGGTAATGTGGTTGAGCAGTCAGGCTTATCTCAAGAGGGGTCAATGTGAGCAGTAAAGTTGTGACACAGAGTTCCGCAATACAGTTATCCAAATAAACACTTAGACTCAAGGTTTCTTGATAAAACAATTATTCATTTATTTCACAGTCCGTTATATAAGCCTTTTTCAGAAAGGGAGCACAACATGTTATACTTAAATATACTTCAAAACACAGTTTTAGTTTCTCTAAATCAGAAGACACACATTGGGGATGGCACACTGACACTTCCAACAACCTCAGGTGACTTAAATAGCTAGGACACTGGACATTGATTTGTCTCTGGTACATTTAGAGCAATACTGAGTTGGGTGAAAAAGATAGAATAGAGGAATAAAACAAGGAATAATACAAAGGTTAACAAATAACTCATAAACAAGTAAGTACTTTTAATCACCTTCCAAAGCACAAAGTCAGAGGTAAAGAGGGATCTCTCAGGGAGCCAGGACAGCCAATGTTAATTGCACAATGTCAAGGGGAGCTGAAGATCTTATTTGCAGGTAGGTAAAAAGTCTTGCACAATGTTTGTAGAAAATAGAACACCTGAAGGGCCACAGGCTGGGAGGCTTGTGAAGGGAAAAGCTTTATCAAATTTGCAAGGTAACCAACACAGGTCTCAACTGAGAGCAAGTAAGGCTACACAACAAGAGTTAAGTTCTCTTAGACTTTACAGCGCCTCCGGTTAGACGAAATGGTTCCCTGTTCCTGTGCAGCTCTGCAGATCCTGTTGTTTCTGGGCCTCAGTCGTGGGGACAAACGGGAGGATGTCTGGGGACTCCTGCTCTGCAATGGGATGGTCAGCGGCAGCAATGGGAAAACTTCAATTCAGCGGTCCTTCAGTGTTTCAGCTCCTCCCGTCTGACAGCAAAAAGCAACACTGCGGCTCTCGGATACCACTTCATCCTTTCCTTGCTTCTGGGGTCCAGCACTCTGTTGAGGTGGCTCAGGCTTGGTCAGTGCTGCAACAGGGAAGTCTGGGTATCTTCCTAGCGCTCGGGTCCGACTTAAAAGCAACGCACCCAATCTGGTGTTCCTCTCCCTGGCTCTTTCGGTTCCAGCAGCAACTGCAATGGAAATGCAACCAGCTTCAAGAGGATGTCCAGAGGGGCTTACTTTGGAGTTGATTGGTCCCACCAACTCAAGGGGAGAAGTCGTCTTTGCAGGGCTTCTCTAGTCGAGGCAAATACAGAGCTTCAGCACAGCAGCAGAGCTTCACCGGGCAAACCAACGGTCCAGGAGTTGCAGCAGAAATCTCTTCCAAGTTCTCCTTCGGATTTCTTCGTCCAGTGGTGGACTCTGCCTTACAAGCCAAAAAGCCTTGCCTTTTATGCAGGTTTCTCCCATTCATTCCAGCCTAGCTGTCAATCACATAGCAGCGTGGCTGTCCTTGCCGAACAGCCAGCCGGCCAATCACGTTTGGGAGCATTCCTGTAACCAGGGGGATTAAGCACAGAGTTTCGGGCGCCTCCCTCACTTCCTGCCCCTGCCAGACATACTGGAGCCAGAAGCGCGATTCACTTGCGAATCCCGCTAAAGACAAAACAAACAAAGAGACCAAACCTGGTTTGGCGCGCAGAGTAAATCTCAAGAAGGACCTTTCCAACAGAAAATGGCGAAGAAAGAAGACTGAGGCCATTTTGACGAAATGAGCACCCATGGGTGCCTTACCGTGGCTGCGAATGCAACCGCAGTAAAAACACACAATGGTTGTAAAAATTAAACCATTGCCACCAGCCATTAATTGTGGAGCGGGTAACATAAAAATGTTACATGAGAAACTAGACAAAGGGGATACTAAGTAACCCCTCCAGCACCCTATGGTAAGATAGTGTGTGCTGGGTCTAGAAAGTTATAAAATGTAAGTAAAGTCAATTTCACTTCACTGCTCTTGGAAACAGTTCAACCAAGAGAAAGCATTTAAAACTTTAGGAACTCTAAGAGACTTCCCTGGGCCACTGCACTGAAGGTGCTGTGTGACACAATGCAAAGATGATGCCTATGGAGTTTATCAGACTCAAAAGTTAAAAAAAGAACAAAGAATTTAAATCGCATTAAAATCACATGCGAGATAAAAAAAGTCCTGAAGTCCAGCAAAGGAGCTGGGGGTCTCTAAGCAAGAAGGGAATAAGCACATTTCTGAGAATTCTCCCTAACACTCGTCCCCCCCAGACTAAGGGACAGGAGGATTTAATCCACTCATGAATGAAGCTACTTACTCCAGTCGGTCATGCTTTCTGGAGAGACCATCAGCATTTTGGCAATTAAATCCTAACCTATGTTCTAGAGTAAAATCAAACCCCTGAAGGCTGATTGACCATCTTAAAAATGTGGGATTCTCCCCCTTCCTCTGCATTAACTCTCTCAAAGGTTGGTGGTCTGCTTGAATTACAAATGTAGATCCATGCAAGTATGGTCTAAACTTCTTCAAAGACCACACAACGGCAAAACATTCACGTTCTATGGTTGCCCACCTTGTTTCCCGGTCCTTCAGTTTCCTACTGATGAAGCAGATAGGGTGTTCCCTGCCTTTCTCATCCAGCTGACTCAGAACTGCACCTATACCTGTATTGGAAGCATCAGTCTGTACAATAAAGGATTGGTTGTAGTCAGCACTTAAAACTGGAGCTTGACAAAGGGCTTTCTTAAATCCTTCAAGTGCATGCCTCATTCTACCAGACCTTCATGGGGAATTTAGGTGAGATCATCACATTCAAGGGAGAAGCTATAGTCCCAAAGTTCTCAATGAAGTTCCTATAGTAACCAGTGAGAGCTAAAAAGGCTCTCACCTGGGTTTGAGTAGTAGGGGTGGCCCAGTATTGTACAGCTTGTACTTTGTCCAAGGTAGACCACTTTACTCTGACCAATTTGACATTTGCTTGCCTTTATGGTCAGTTGGGCCTGCTCCAGAGCCTGCAATACATATACTAGGTGGTCAATAGAACACTGCAATGTCATCCAAGTATGTAATGCAGAAATCCTCCATCCTTTTCAGAACATGATTTACCATCCTTTAGAACGTAGCAGGGGCATTCTTTAGTCCAAAAGGCATTACCTTAAAACTGGTAGAGGCCTCCTGGGGCGGGAAATTCAGTTTTCTCCTTGGCGTGGTCTGTCAGAGCTATTTGCCAACAGCCTGAGGTTAGGTCAAATGTACTGATAAACTGGTGGATAAACTTGGTTCAGGCAAGTACATCAGTCCTAGGTAAAGGGTGTTTAGTACCTGTCGTAGTGCAGTCATGGTGACTGCATTAAGAGCTCTATAGTCCGCACAGAGTCAACTCTTTGGATCCTGCCTTTGGCACTAGTACAATAGGACTAGCCCATGGACTTGTAGATGGCTCCATTACCCCAAGATCAAGCATCTTGTTGACCTCTTCCTTTATGTGGGTTCTTATATGGTATGACATCCTGTAACCCCCTGCTTTTCACAGGTAAAAAGTCACCAGTGAGAATCTCATGCTGGCCCCCAGGGGTCAAGCCTGTTAGTGAAAACAGAGGGGCAAACTGATTTAACACAGCTTTGCGCTTGTCCTGTTGTTCCAGTGTCAGATCAGAAGAGAGATTAACTCCTATCTTCCCATCTAAAGGTTGTCCCCTGAGGAGGTCAGGTAGAGGCTCACTTTCCTCCTGAGCAGAAGCTAGAAGCAAAGCTCCCAGTTCTGGTCTAGAGACATAGGCCTTTAGGCGGCTGGTGTGAAAGACCCTGTGGGCCTCCTTAGGATTGCCTAAGTCCACCAGAGAGTTGACCTCTCCAAGTTTTCCCACAAACTTGAAGGGTCCAATCCATTTGTCCTGTAAGGCCCTCTGCCTTTTAGGTACCATAACTAGAACTAGCTGGTTTTGAATAAACTCAACCATGTTGGCCTTCTGGTCATGCCAATGCGTTACCAGAGCCTGACCCGCGTTCAAGTTATCAGAAGCTTCTGTCATCATGTACGTCATTCTCCTATGGAGACCTAACGCATAGTCAGTGACTCTCACTGGCTTGTGGGAAGGAGCACTCTCCAACCCCTCCTTGATTAGGGCCAATAGACCTCTAACCGGATGACCATAGAGAAGCTCAAAGGGACTGAATTCAACCCCT
Source organism: Ambystoma mexicanum (assembly GCF_040938575.1). Lineage (NCBI taxonomy): Eukaryota > Metazoa > Chordata > Amphibia > Caudata > Ambystomatidae > Ambystoma > Ambystoma mexicanum. The sequence continues at coordinate 1,438,296,895 of NC_090935.1, forward strand.
TCCTGAGGGATTTCTATAAGCAAACAGATGGCATGGCAGTAGAAGGTCCCACTTTCTTCTAAGGGGTTCTTCTAAAGCACCCATCATGCTCCTCATTGTCTTATTAAACCTCTCTACCAACCCATTGGTCTGGGGAATGGTAAGCTGTTGGGAACTTGTAGGTCACTCCACAGTTTTTCCACATGGCTTGCATGTAGGGCGACATAAAATTGCCCCCGCCCGTGTCTGAGATAACCTCCTTAGGAAAACCTACTCTGTTAAAAAATACCAAGTAGGCCCTTAGCCACTACCTGAGCAGTAACAGTCCTCATAGGTATAGCTTCAGGATACCTGGTAGCATGGTCTACCACAACCAATGTAAATCAGTTGCCGAAGATGTGGGAGTGTCTAAGGGACCAACAATGACGATTCCTACCCTCTCAAAAGTGACTCCCGCCACTGCGAGAGGCACCAAAGGTGCCACATTCTTGGCACCACTCTTGCCAGAAGTCTGACCAGTGTGACAGCTTCTACAGAACTTATCCACATCAGACCCCATCCTTGGCCAGTAGAAATAAAGAGAAATCCTTTCCTTGGTCTTTATTGAAACTTAAGTGACCAGCTAAAGGAATCTCATGGGCTAACTGTAGAAACTGGTGTATCACCTCCTGAGGCACGACAAGTCTTCTGTAGTCCCCTGGGGTAGACTCAATAGGTTCACTGTAGAGGAGGCCATCCTCCCAGTACAACCTGTGCTTCCCTGGCTCTTGCCGTTACAGCTGGGAAGCTGCCTGTTGGCTAAGACCTTCAAGAGTAGGGCACTCTCTTTGACCTCTGCTGAAGTCTGCCCTACAGGGGGCCACCTTCTGCAAGCAAAGTCTGCAGCTCAGGATAGTCTTTAGGATCCAGATCTCCAACAGGAGGAAGTTCTTCTTCCAGCTCTGTGTCATCAATAGCTGACTCAACTTCTGGTTGGACCTCATACTCAGCCTCAGCTGGTGGAGGAGTCACGGGGTGTGAGTGTGGACTGTCCTCTTGGGGATGTCCTGGTTTTGTTCACAGGAGTGATACACTTCTTGTTTCCTCAGACCTTGGGTTTTCCCTTTGTCTCTTTCTTCCTGGAAATACAAGTTTGTCCTTCCTGTGGACTGGGTGCTATAGGTTCTTCTGTAACAACCCACTGAGAGTCATCCAAGGTGAGCTCTCTGGCCTTCTTAGTTTGTTCCTTCTTCATTTTACTGGGAGGTCTGGGGGTGATTGACAACTCCAAGAGTTTTTAAGTCATTCCCCAACAGGACTCTCCTAGGCAACTCACTGTGAACACTGAAAGGTATTCTTACAGTCATATTGTTGCACTGGATTAGAGCTCGTAGTATTGGAACCATCTGGAGAGGGCCTCCAGCAAGCTTAGTGGGGCTTTTGGGTGCCTTAGCAACATCCTCCGGTTTGAAAAAGGTTTAATCCACCACTGTGATGCTGGCCCCAGTTTCACTAATGGCAGGGGTCTCCTGACCATTTACAAGTACACTGTCCTTGAAGTATTCTTTTGTGTTATCGGGTACAGAATTATACACATCTACTTTCTGCTGTTCTCACAGACCCAGGGACACTAAAGAAACACTGGCTGAGACTCCAATGGGGTCTTCAACTAATAGATGAAAGTGTCCACTTGCCATATGTTCTTCTCCCTCAGGGAGAAAAGCAAAGGAGGCAGTGTGGACCCACGAAGGTTTACCCTTGCATCTGGGATCCCCTTTCACATGGTCAGTAGATCCACAAGCATAACATTTACCAAATGTTTTCTGGAATGGGGGTTTCTGCTGACCTCCCTCTGGTTTGGCACCAGAGGTTTAACTAGACTGACCTGGATTCCCATGGAATTTACCTTTCTTATGTTTGTGGCCCTCTTTTGTATGGAAGGTTTCAGAATTATCTTTGTCATCTTTCCTGTGCTGTTTCCCCCTCATCTTTTTTGTGAGTGGCCCCAGAATCCTGGTGAGTGGCCCCAGAATCCTGGTGAGTGGCCCCAGAATCCTTGAGAGTGGCCCCAGAATCCTTGAGAGTGGCCCCAGAATCCTTGAGAGTGGCCCCAGAATCCTTGAGAGTGGCCTTGTTGGCAACACACAAGTCAGCATCTTTTGCTAGCTTCTTTGGATCAATCTCTTGAGTCAGCCAAGTGCTGTCTCAGCTCAGGAGATCAGGCTTCAAAAATAGATTCCAACAAACAGATTTCCAATTCCTTCAAAAGTAGTTACTCTGTAAACCTGTAACCCAACCATCTAAGTTTTCCAAACATTCACACACCAAGGTAGCATAAGAGGTACCATCATACTTTTTGAGGTACTACACCTCTTCAGGTACTGGGAAGGAGTTTTCCCAAATCTAGCTATCAAAGCTATCTTCACATTGTCATACTCCAATCTTTCAAGTTCCCCAACCTCCATTACCAGCATCAGTTGCAACCTGGGGGAGCCTAGACGGAAGCCAAGGAATCAACTGATTCCCTGTGTAACCCTGAATCCCATAGTTCTATTCAAAAGCACCCAACCAATCCAAAATATCAAGCTTTGCATCACACATACTCACTGCTTCTTTAGGCATGTGAAGTCTCTTTGGACTGGAATACCTAGTAGACTCTGGGATTGAAACATTTTCAAGAGACAATTTCTTCATTTCAAGAGCATGTTGCATTTCCTTTTCCCTTAGTTTGATGTCCTGATGTTTGGTATCTTTTGAACTCTAACTCAAGTCTCCTTTTCTCAAGAGACACACATTCTGGACTCAGTGATGGACCTTGTGGGGGTCCCAGTGGCTAAAGGTGGAGACAAAAGGGCCTCTTGAGGTAAAGAGCCCTATCCCTGAGATTCCTCTTCCTCCTCTAAGACATTAGAGTTAGACTCTGAATTATCATCCCCAATATCCTTTTCCACATTTCCTGGGTTAGTAGGTGTGACAGATCCACTACCTAGACTTTGATGATTCAATAATCTTGCAATTAATTCATTTTATTTTCCTTTAATAGGGAGACTCCTGGCCTCGAGGAATGAATGAGGAGTTCGACCTTAATTGTTTTCTATAACACAACCAATCAATCTGTTTTCTGGACATGATATTTTTGAGCATCCGAGTACCTACGATCAACGCTCCAACAAAGCACTATATGACCTGCAGAGGAATATGAATTTAGAGCTAATTACCTCGTGTAACTTACGGAGGCCTTAATTTGGTGTTTTCAGTTCGCCTTACATACATAAGCATCAGGTCTTGTAAATGTGATTCGACATATGCCTTGGTTCGTTTGTGGTTTATCTTTTGTTTGTCCATCAACATGTTGAATTTGCTTAAAGTGATTTATACAGCTACTCAGCACGTACCTTACTGACTCTAATCGTTGATTTAGCTTTTCCCTTAGAGGCTTACTATCCTCGGTTGTTCAACTATAGACATTGCCCATAACTGTCGATCTACACTAACATTAACACAAACAGTTGCCATAAGCGGAGCAACTATCGGTAGAAGAGGTTTTCTCTTCACTGACAATACCATTCTTATTTCCAACACATAGCTCCACATCATTTTACTTCCAATAATCTGCTAATAGTTTGCACCCAATTCCACAACAATCTGCATCAGACCACATCAATATGGCCGTTTCGGATGCACGCGATCCGCCATTTTAGTATCAACGTTGCCACAGCAACAATAGTTATGCACACGAAGACGGGAGCACAGATTCGAGTAAACCGTCACTGGAGTTCCACTTTTGATCGAGCGCGTGAAGCATTCACTAGGTAAGCAGCCTCCGCTTTCACATAGATAAGCACACGATAGAACAGACCATGTGCGGTTGCAGCTAAACACATTACATTACTTTCTCTTGCAGCGTTCTGCGAATGAACGTTAACAATACAACCTCACGCTCGAATCGAGTAGTATATCCATCAGCCTCAGGTCAGTGACACCACAGGGTGTAGGTGGATGACTAACTGGACACTACCTGACTTTTTAGACATAGGAATAAGCACCCGCTTTAACACGTCACCATGTTATTGAACATCACGAGGAGTAGTGAATTATAATGGGAATCGGATAAACTGAATGACTTTGCTAAAGTAAAGGTTCGGAACCTAGGTATAATGATAACTAATTTGTATTGTGTATGCGCAATGTTATTCATATAATTCACTGACAATCCGATGTTCTCTTCTCTCTGTGTTATATGTACATGTTTGTCAAATGTGGGTACCCTGCTTTACTGAATGCATACATACCTGACGTTTTTCTAAATGTTCTAACAGTAAGATTTTTGTGAACGTAACCTGGCTCTGAAGAAGGAAATACTATTTTTTCTAAATGCATTAGCCCTAGGGTATTCTTCCTTTGCCAATGTATCAGCATATAACGAATTGGTGAAGTTTAACCATTCGTTACCTTAAAGAACGAAAGAATATAAACAAAAAGATCATTCTGCAAAATAAAAGCACTTTGAAGAAAAACTATTGGAACATGGTTATACTGTTATCAATAATTCAAGACAAATGATTTAAACCCTATTGGGTAAAATAGGAGTGCGGCCCACACCGATGGCTAACTAGCCTAGGTCCTTTCTTTCTCAGCACATAACGTGTGCCCGACACGGTGGCACTGTATAATGGCTGCACCCTTTTAAGCAAATCGAAGTGAACACTAACTATATATCAATTCAGCAAATAAAAAAGAAACTAGCTGTGCACCCTCTCCCATTCTTCAATTCTAGACTCCTGGCCTTACACATTTCTTTCAGTTGCTCTACTGTTAGAATGACCAGGGCTTCCTGACTAAAGCTATCCATATTTGGCATGTTATACAATTGCTTTTCTAGTGGAGCCTAGCCTTGTGAATGTTGTTAGGCAAAGTTTGAATGCAGTACCCTCTGGGAACACTACAAACAACTCTGACTACAGGTATAGGCAACCCAACCTTTGGTATAAGCTTGTACTACACAGTTTTGGTAGCGTGTTGAGCAGCCAGGCTCATATCAAGATGGGAAATGTGAGCTGCAGTGGAGTTACACAAAGATTCACAGTTACAGGTATTGAAATAAACTCTTAGACTCAAGGTTTCCTGCATAAACAATTATTAATTTATCAGTCAGTTATAAAGCCTTCTTCAGAAGGGAGCAATAGAATAGTAACACAAATACACTTCAATACTGTACACTCTTAGTTTCTAAATAAGTAAAGACCCTTTTGGGATGGCCCACAGACACAACATACACCCACTGGTGACTTCAGTAACAAGGGTGCTGGGGACATTAATATCTTACTGTTGGCATTTAGAATACTCTTAGAAGTTGGTGAAAGGGAAAGGTTATTAGAACAACAAGAGATTCTCCTAGAAGAGTCATTCAATTCAATAGGCTAGACCAAAGTCAATAGGCAAAAGTCTTGGATAGAATGAAGCACTTCTGTTAAGTAAATGGAAAAGGTTTTGCACACATTCTTAGGAGTCTTTGGTGAAAATAAATCAAATGTAGGGCCACAAGCGGATTAGACTTGCGAGTTTTAGACGTTACAAGCACCCTACAGTGAAAGGTGAAGAAAAGATGCAGCTGATGACTTCTGTTCCTATGTAGCTCTCACTGTTCCTAGGCCTCAGTCGTGGGGACAAGAGGGAGGACGTCGGGGGACTTCTGCAATGCACTGGACGGTCAAAACCTACAACCAGCAAACTTCACTTTCAGTGGCTGTTCAGTGTTTCAGCTCGAGTCTACCGCAAATAGCAACATAGCGGTTCCTGACTATCCAGATGGACTTGCCTTGCTTCTGGGGTCCCGCACTCTGTTGAGGGGGCTCAGGCTTGGTCAGTCCTGCTTCCTGGTAGTCCAGAGGATCTTCCAAAAGCTCTAGGCCAGCTTAAAGGCAACAAAACACAATCTGGTGTTCCTCTCCTTGGCTATACGGTTTCCAGGAGCAACTCTGCGGAAATTCAACCAGCTCCGAGACGGATGTCCAGGTGGCTTACTTTGGCGTTGATTGGTCCCACCAACTCAAGAGGAGAAGTCGTCCTTGCAGGGGCTTCTCTGTCGATGCGAACTTGGCGTTTCGGCACTGCAGCAGGGCTTCACCGGGAAGATCAACAATCCAGAATTTGCAGCAGGCGTCCTCTTCAAATTCTTCTTCTGTTCCTTCGTCCAGTGGTCGACTCTGCCTTCCAAGCCAAAAGACTTACTTTTATTCAGTTCTCTCCCATTCATTCCACCCCAGCTGTCAGTCACCCAGCAGGGTGGCTGTCCTTGCCGGACAGTCAGCAGGCCAATCACCGCAGAGTGCATTTGGGTCTCCTAGGAGACCAAGCACAGGGAGTTTCGGGCACCTCCCTCACTTCCTGCCTACCCCAGACACCCTGGAGCCAGAGGCGGGCTTCACTCGTGAATCTCGCCAAAGGCAAAGCGAACAATAAGAGCAAACCTGGTTTGGCGCGCAGAGTAAATCTCAAGAAGGAACTTTCCACAAAGAACTGTGAAAAAAGACGACCGGGGTCATTTTGAGAAAAATGGCACCCTTGGGTGCTTTACTGCGGTTGCGAACGCAGCCCACGGTAAATGTACACCTTGGTAGTTACAACAAAACGACTGAAGGTGTCGTGTGACACAATGTAAAAGATAAGGCCTATGGTGTTTGTCAGACTCCACAACCAAAAGAAACAGTACAAAAAAACATTAAAATACATGAGTGGGAAAAAAAGGGTCGCACTCTCTCCAGGTTAAAAAAAAAAAAAAATCAAGTCCTCAAAATCCAGCTAAATTGCTGGGGGTCTCTAAGGTGGAGGGAATTAGCACATTTCTGAGAATTCTCCCCAACACTACCCAAGGTGGACTTTTGTAAAACTCCTCAACAGTAACCAATCACCTCACTCTAAAGCTGCAGCACAATTTATTTCTGCCATCTTCAGAAGGAGCAGAACTCTAAACATGTTCCATACTGTTTCTCATGTAAGCTAATCAACCTCAGACAACGGAAAGGCTGAGTCAGCCTTGCCAGAATTTGGTAGCATGATATGGCATATTAAGAAAGATCTCTGTAATAAGTGCAAGATAAAATGGGCTATCTTCTGAATCATAGCGACCCTACAATGTATCAATATGCATTTCAACTTTGGTTTTTGCGAATGCTTACTAGATTGTCCACAAAAACATGGAAACGCTACCGGATTACAGGAAATGTCCTATATTAAATTCACAAGTAGTATGCACTATGGTGAACACATGAAGCAGTGCACGATTAATTGGTTTGAATGGAATGTACTTCACAACAGCGACGCAGCAGGTGTATAGCCTCACCATGGAACTAACAGATATCCTAATAGGTGTTTTTTTACAAAATTGCAGTAGTCCCCCGACGTCCTCCCATTAAGACATCTCTGAATAACAGGTATTATTAGTCCTCTTCTAGCATCAAGGTTTAAATTCTAATGTAGGTCTAGTAAAAAGGATACACTTTTGCTTTGTCAGGATCTACCAAGGAGTAGGCAGAGATGAGTTGTGCCAAGGTGTGAATATCCTTCGGGTTTTGCCTAAAAAAAAATGAAGAAAAATAAATTCATTGGAATTCATTTGTACTGTTCAGTAAGATAACCACTTCCCCTCGGACCCTCTGAATTAGCTAAACCCAAAACATTCAAATATCTAAAAGATGGGCTGCTGTGTATAATAATCATTAAGCATATTATTTGTCAGCTGTGAGGGTGGATAAAGGTGTGGGGTTAAAAGAGGGTTTGTGGCATGCAGAGTTCCATTTCTGGAGCACAACGAGGATACATATCTTTCTTGCTTACTTAGCAAACTGTGGGCAATAATAAAACTAACTTAGGGAGCTTCTTCAGGTAGCAAGTGATGTAAATCAAGAGTTTTATTTAAGGTGCAAAACGAATGTCAACAATCTGTGCCCAGCAAAGGATTGTAAACTAGATTAATGAAGTACATCACTAGGCTTGACAGAATGGTAAACAGTTTGGGAATTAACTTCAGAAGATGGTGTGACATCGTGGGCAGCCTTTGACTTCAATTGATTATGGTTTTCAAGTAGACTGATCGTTGTACACTAGACACTTATAAGGAAAATCACAAGCATATCCTGTATTAAATGAACCATATAATGAAGGCTCATGCCGGTCATACAAGAAACAGACCTCAGGCCTAGCATGAAATCGGCGACTTTTGTGAAGTTACAGAATTGCACAGACAGCGTGGGAGTCCAGGGAAGGATTTTCTATTTTTTTAATGTACTGGTTTAGTGAACAAATATCCTTGGTTTATGACTTGGGTCGCCAGATCTTTTGGACTACAATTCCCATAATCCCTCCCTGCTGACAAATGGCTAGGGAAGATAGGAGTTGTTGTAGATCAAATGATCAAGGGACAAAGGTTTTAGGCTGTTGTGAGAATTTGCAATGTCACTTTATGATTCTGGCCTCTAGTGCAGGTCAAAACACTAGTCAGCACATTTATCTTTTCTGCCATTAGGAAACTGAATTACTCATATGGCCTTCAGTAAATAGGTGTATTACCGTGTGCATTGTTTGCAATAAACATTTCCGATTCCACATAACACTTCACACAAATACCGTATATTTAACATTTGCCAGTTTATCAACATAAAAATTCTTTCAAAATTGGACCTTCAATCCGAAACGTATTCCCAAAAAATGTAAGCTTATGATGTATTATCAAAAGTAGGAAAACTTGGGTTCGTAATTTAGACAGTGTGCTAGTTCAGACCACAGATATAGGAAAGTGGTATGGCCTGCTGCAATGACACCCTTCCACTGGCGTCCGCTAGTAAACACCAGTACAAGTAAACATGAGGTTGGTGAAGGAAGGATAAGTTCAGTGTGCAGATCCCCAAAGTGCTTATTGAAAGTCCATAAGACAACAAGTAAATTTGGCTTCAAGTCGCAATTTATTAGTCACTAGACAGCGGACACGTGTTTCGACCTTTCAGGTCGTTTTCAAGGCGTGATTCCAAATTAGTGATGAGCAGATTGGTATGCGAAGCAATCAATTTGTTGCCCTCCAATGGGTATATATCTTTAGAATGGGATGGATTATCTGAAGATTTATCGATCTTGATTATTCAGGGGTCAAATCCTCATGGATGTCAACAGTGTTGATTTTCTGCTGTTAAACATCCATGGGGATTTGACACCTGAATAATCAAGAGCTATTCAACTTCAGATAATCCATTCCATTCTAAAGATATATACCTATTGGAGGGCAACAAATTGATTGCTTCGCATACCAATCTGCTCATCACTAATTTGGAATCACGCCTTGAAAACAACCTGAAAGGTCGAAACACGTGTCGGCTGTCCAATGACTAATAAATTGGGACTTGAAGCCAAATTTACTTGTCTTATGGACTTTCAATAAGAACTTTGGGGATCTGCGCAATGAACGTATCCTTCCTTCACCAACCTCATATGATGTATTCCCATTAGCCCCAAAGAGTATTCTATTAATGTAATGGGCTTACTTCCACAGTTGTTCCAGATCGCTTATAGCTTCTTTCTTCCTTCCATGCTTTAGTTTGAAGTTGGCAGCTTCCCGTATTAAAGACAGGTGAGTTGGAGTGTTGGGCTGAAAATAAAAAATGTTGGTTTAGTCTTCTCATCGAATACGCAGAGAGCAGCTTAGTGGGAGAAATGGATGCAGTGTTATTATAATTGAGGAGACGCTGCCATTTCTTCTTTTGTTTATCCACAAAGAGTTGACTTAATCAAGCAATACTCAGATTACTGCTCACCTTTCTTCTGGGGCCTTTTGGGCACAAGGCTCCAAACCATCTCAGGGCTGGACTTCATAAGAATTAGTGAAGGTGTTTGTGTTTATTCTAAAGAGTTCCATCTATTTTTCTATGCACCTGACTACTTGCCTGTTTTGCACTGTTAATTTATATGCAATTCTATTTCTCCTAATGGTGAATGTGTATGTATGACCTATACAGATGTGTGATAACACCTGGGAATTGTATATGCTTAGTGTAGACTAAAGGTGTTAGGCAAGATTGTATGCAGTACACTTTGGACGCACTACAATTACACAGACCTCCTGGAAATAGGGACCCAACCTTTGGTATAAGTCTGAACTAATCAGGTTGGTAGTGTGGCTGAGCAGCCAGGCTTATCTCAAGAGGGGTCAATGTGAGCTGGAAAGTTGTGACAGAGTTTCACCACACAGTTATCCAAATAAACACTTCTACTCAAGGTTTCCTGATAAAACAATTATTCATTTATTTCAGTCAGTTATATAAGCCTTCTTCAGAAAGGGATCAAAACATGTAACACAAATATATTTCAAAACACACTCTTAGTTTCTCTAAATCTGATGATACCCATTGAGGATGGCACACTGACACTTCCTACACCCCCAGGTGTCTTAAATAGCTAGGACACTGTGGACATTGATTTATCACTGGTGCATTTAGAGCAATACTGAGTTTGGTAAGAAAGATAGAATAGAGGAACAAAACAAAGGTTAACAAATAATTCATGAACAGGTAAGTATTTTTCAAAACCTTCCAATTTTCAGTAAATTAACCCTTTCCTGGGGAGAAGGTCAAAGCACAAAGTCAGAGGTAAGAAGAGTCACCCAGGGAGTTAGAATTGCACAATGTCAAGGGAAGCTGAAGATCTTCTTTCCAGGTAGGTAAAAATAAATGACCTGCACAATATTTGTAGAAATGTTTGTTGAAAATAGAACACTTGAAGGGCCACAAGCTGAGAGGCTTGTGAGGGGCAAAGCTTTAGCAACTCTGCAAGGTAACCAAGACAGGTCTCAACTGAGAGCAAGTAAGGCTACACAACAAGAGGTAAGTTCTCTTAGAATGGACAGTACCTCTTGTTAGAATAAATGGTTCCAGCTGGCTCCTGATTCCTGTACAGCCCTGCACATCCGGTTGCTCCTGAGCCTCAGTCGTGGAGACAAGAGTGGGGACGTCTGGGGACTCCTGCTCTGCAATGGCACGGTCAGCAGCATCAATGGGCAAACTTTAATTTAGCGGTCCTTCTGTGTTTCAGCTCCTTGCATCTGACAGCAAATAGCAACACTGCGGTTCTCGGATACCACTTCAGACTTTCCTTGCTTCTGGGGTCCAGCACTCTGTTGAGGTTGCTCAGGCTTGGTCAGTCCTGCATCAGGGAAGTCCGGAGGATCTTCCTAGCACTCAGGTCCGACTTAAAAGCAACGCACACTATCTGGTGTTCCTCTTCCTGGCACTTCGGTTCCAGCAGCAGTGGAAATACAACCAGCTTTGAGAGGATGTCCAGACGGGCTTACTTTGGATTGGTCCCACCAACTCATAGGGAGAAGTCGTCCTTGGAGGGCTTCTCTAGTCGAGGCGAATTCAGAGCTTTAGCACAGCAGCAGGGCTTCACCGGGCAAACCAAAAGTCCAGGAGTTTCAGCAGGTGTCCTCTTCTGCTTCAGTTCCTTCGTCCAGTGGTCGACTGCCTTCAAAGCCAAAAAGCCTCGCCTATTACGCAGGTTTCTTCCATTCATTCCAGCCCAGCTGTCAGTCACACAGCAGGGTGGCTGTCCTTGCCAGACAGCCTGCTGGCCAATCACCTTTGGGTGCATTCCTGTAACCAAGGGGATTAAGCATAGGGAGTTTCGGGCACTTCCCTCACTTCCTGCCCATCCCAGGCATACTGGAGCCGAAGGCGGGCATGACTTATACATCCCGCCAAAAACAAAACAAACAAAGGGACCAAACCTGGTTTGGCGCGCAGAGTAAATCTCAAGGACCTTTAAACAAGGAAATGGCAAAAAAAGAAGACCGGGGACAAGAGGGAGGACTTCTAGGGACTCCTGCACTGCAATGGGACGGTCACCGCTCGCAACGGCAATCTTTCCAACAAGTGACACTTCGGTGTTTCAGCTCCTTGCGATTACCGCAAATAGCATCAATGTTGTTTCTGGCTATCGAAATGGACTGTCCTTGCTTCTGGGGTCCCGCACTCAAATGAGGGGGCTCAGGCTCCGTCAGTCCTGCTTCCTGTGAGTCCAGATCTTCCTGGAGCTCTAGGCCAGCTTCAAAGCAACGCACACAATCTGGTGTGTTTCTCCCGCGCTATTTGGTTTCTAGCAGCTTCTCTGGAAATTCAACAAGCTCAGAGAAGGATGTCCAAGCAGCTTACTTTGGAGTTGATTGGTCCCACCAACTCAAGAGGAGAAGTCGTCCTTGCAGGGGCTTCTCTGTCGATGCGAACTTGGCGTTTCGGCACTGCAGCAGGGCTTCACCGGGCAGATCAACAATCCAGAATTTGCAGCAGGCGTCCTCTTCAAATTCTTCTTCCGTTCCTTCGTCCAGTGGTGGTCGACTCTGCCTTCCAAGCCAAAAGCCTCACCTTTTATTCAGTTCTCTCCCATTCATTCCTGCCTAGCTGTCAGTCACCCAGCAGGGTGGCTGTCCTTGCCACAGTCAGCGGGCCAATCACTACAGAGCGAATTTGGGCCTCCTAGAAGACTATACACAGGGAGTCTCGGGCACCTCCCTCACTTCCTGCCCACCCCAGACACCCTGGAGCCTGAGGCGGGCTTCACTTGTGTGGGAGAGAAAAGGCGAGTCTCATGGACTGGAAAGCAGAGTCGACCACTGGAATGAAAGAACCGAAGAAGAGCTCCAAGAGGACGGCTGCTGCAACTCCTGGACCGTTGGTTTGCCCGGTGAAGCCCTGCTGCAGGTCTGAATTGCCAAGTTCATCTCAAGAGAGAAGGCCCTTCAAGCACGACTTCTTCCTTTGAGTTGGTTGGACCAATCAACTCGTAAGCCACCTGGATACCATTCTCAAGGCTGGTTAGGATTAACAAGGTAGAGGGACACCAGCTTGTGTACTTGAATTACAGCTACTCGAACTCCAGTGACTCCAATTTGCACACGTTTTCCGACAATCCCGTGCAGTACAGAAGTTCCCCGACGTCCTCCCTCTTGTCCCCATGACTGAGGCTCAGGAACAGTGAGATCTGCAGGAACTGTCAGGAACCAACGTCTTCAGCTGCATCTTTTGCTTCCTACTAAGGTACTGTAACGCTCACCTGACTCCCACGGGGGCGCTGGCCTGGTTCGCGCTGCTGTGACCTCGTCTAAGGTGATGCGCATGGTTCGGAAGAGGGACTGGACCGGGCCCCAGATCTGGCTTGTCTGACTCGCAGAAGTATCCTTCTGTAGGTGAGAATAGGGGGTTAACTGTCTGCGGGGTAATGCAATCGGCCTCCCACTTACCCCTCTCACCCTCCTCAAAACCCTTCTGTGCTTCCCCGTAGCGTCTCACCTTTGGGTCTGGAAGGACGAGCTCTCCATCCTGCTTCTGATGCAGGGGCGCGTTGGTATCCAGTTACGTCACTGGATTTTCGGATGGGTGAGAACCAAACTTGCTTGGCTTCCAGGTAAGTTTTTCTATAAGTGGTTCCCCTTGTGTCCATGCATTAATGTTCTAATGCTAGTGTCTTTTTTCCCCCATAGGGGCCGGGGTACGGAATGCCGGGGAACAGGCACCGACCCGAGGTGAGCGGTGAAATCCTTGTGGAAATCAGGTAAGTCTTTAATGAGTGTTTTGGTAATGTCTTTTCATTCACTCATTAACGCTGATGTCTTTTTCCCCTTAGGGGCCAGGGTCCGAAAATGCCTGGATGCGGCGCGGACCCGAAATGAAAAGGGAATGACCCAACAGGTAAGTCTTGACATGGGGTTTTAGCTTCCCTTTTCCCTGCTTTCTCTCACCTTTGTTCTTGTCTTTTTCTCCCTAGGCGCGGGGGCGCGACTGCGAATCCGGATGGTCGCTGCTGAACATGGAGGCGCCCTGTAAAGGTGAGTAGAATGCGGCGCTGCAGCGATCGATGTGATGTGCTTTTAAAAATAAATTTCTTCCTTTTCAGGATTGTTGGCGAAATGTCTCTGGGATGCAGATTTAGCAGGTGGGGCCTTTTCCTTCTTCTGTTCTCTTGTTCCCTTCCTTTGCAGGTGATTCAGGATGCTGGCAGGTGTGGCAGAAGTCAAGATGCAGGAGCAGACACGGTGAGCGTCCAGATGCTAGATGCAGAACAACGCGAAGCACGTGTGGCTGATCGGGTGTGGTTTAAATAGCCTTGGAAGAAGTTCCTAGAATGTGTCCTTCCCCCAATCAGGTATGTATCCTTCCCCGACCACGCCCGGGTGGTAAATGAGTCCCACAGGTAAAGTAGTTCCTTTCAGGCCTCAAGGAGGCCGGGGTTCTGCAGCATGGTCTGCATCAGGTAAGTGCACTCAAACACTTTCATAATGAGCCTGGCGCCTATGGCGCCAGGACTGACGTTTTCTATGAGCCTGGCGCCATAGGCGCCAGGACGCTGTCCAAAGGGCCCCTATAAGGGGTTGCTGGGACCTTCCCCGGGGACTTGATTTCCGCTTTCGGGGACGCAGGGCCTGAGCCGGCTCCCCGGGAGCGGGCATCGTGACAGGTACTGTGCCAACCCGAATGAGAGAATGCCACTCTTGCGGTGAAAGTTCATGAAACTTTCCCAATTTACAGGCTTATTCAGCTTGTGACCCAACATATGATTCTTTTTTTGCCTAAACTACTTCTGAGATATGCCTGGCTGCTCAACAGGCTACCAACCTGTGTAGTACACACTTATACCACAGGTTGGTAGTGTGGACGAGTAGCCAGGCTTATCTGTAGAGGGGTCAATGTGAGCTGTAGGGGAGTTACACAGAGGTTCACAGTGACAAGTATTCAAGTAGACACTTACACTCAGGGTTTCTTGATAAAACAATATCAATTTATTTACCAGTCGGTTAATGTAAGCCTTCTTCAGAAGGGAGCACTATAAAACACCACACAAATATACTTCAAAATTAAACACTCTTAAATTCAGAATCAGTAAATAACCATTTGCAACGGCATACAGCAGAGACCTACACCCACAGGTGACTTCAATTGCTAGGATGCGGTTGACATTAATGTATTACTGTTGCCATTCAGAATTAGTTAAGAGCAAGCAAAAGGAAAAGATTATTAGAGCAAACAAGATAACAAAATATTTCTTAAACAGTCCAATACGTTCAGATCCCCCAATACGAGTCATTCAGTTAAAACAAGGCTAAAGTCAATAGGCAAGAGTCTATATGGGCTGAAGCACTTCTTTGAAGGTTAAGTAAAAAAAGTTTTGCACAATGTTTCAGAAGTCTTTGAAGAAAAGGATGAATCAATGTAGGGCCACAAGCTGTTAGACTTGTGAGTAGAAGATTCAAGCAACTCTACAGCAAGAGATAAGTTCTTAGACTTTGTACAGTACCTTTAAAATGTAGAAAAGATGCAGCAGATGTCCAGCTCTGCAGATTTCTCTGTTCCTGGGCCTCAGTCGTGGGTACAAGAGGGAGGACGTCAGGGGACTCCTGCAGTGCACTGGGACAGTCAAAACTTGCAACCGGCAAACTTCACTTTTAGTGGCTGTTCAGAGTTTCAGCTCCTTGCGTCTACCGCAAATAGCAACACTGCGGTTCCTGGCTGTCGAGATGGACTTTCCTTGCTTCTGGGGTCCAGCACTCTGTTGAGGTGGCTCAGGCTCGGTCAGTGATGCTTCCTGGGAGTCCGGAGGATCTTCCTGGAGCTCTTGGCGAATTTAAGAGTAGCGCACACAATCTGGTGTTCCTCTCCCTGGTTATTCGGGTCCAGCAGCGACTGCAGTGGAAATTCAACCAGCTCTGAGCGGATGTCCAGGTGGCTTGAACTTCTGTCGATATAAATTCGGAGTTTCAACACAGCAGCAGGGCTTCACCGAGCAAACCAACGTTACAGGAGTTGCAGCATGTTAGGGAGAATTCTCAGAAAATGTGTTAATTCCCTCCAGCCTAGAGACCCCCAGCAACTTTGCTGGATTTTGAGGACTTGCTTTTTTTAAACCTGGAGAGAGCAAGACCCTTTATCCCCACTCATGTATTTTAATGTGATTTTTGAACTCTTTCTTTTGGTTGTGGAGTCTGACAAACTCCATAGGCATCATCTTTTACATTGTGTCACATCGCACCTCCAGTGTAGTGGCAAAGGGAAGTCTTTCAGATTTCCCAAATGTTTGAATACCTTCTCTTGGATAAACTACTGTTTCCAAGGGCAGTAAAGTGAAATTGACTTTACTTACATTTGTAACTTTCTAGTCCCAGCACACACTATCTTACAATAGGGTGCTGGAGGGGGTTACCTCGTATCCCCTTTGTCTAGCTTCTCATGTAACATTTTTATGTTACCCTTTCCTCGATGAATGGCTAGTGGCAGTGGTTTACTTTTAATTACCATAGTGTGCATTTACCGCAGGCTGCGTTCGCAGCTGCAGTAAAGCACCCAAGGGTGCCATTTTTGTTAAAATGGCCTCCGTCTTCTTTTTCGCCATTTCTTCTTGGAAAGGTCCTTCTTGAGATTTACTCTGTGCACCAAACCAGGTTTGGTACCTTTGTTCACTTTGCCTTTGGCGGGATTCACAAGTGAAGCCTGCCTCTGGCTCCAGGGTGTCTGGTGGTGGCAGGAAGGGAGAGAGGTGCCAGAAACTCCCTGTGTTTAGTCTCCTAGGAGACCCAAATGCACTCTGTAGTGATTGGCCGACTGACTGTCCGGCAAGGACAGCCACCCTTCTGGGTGACTGACAGCTCGGCTGGAATGAATGGGAGAAACCTGAATAAAAGGCGAGGTTTTTGGCTTGGAAGTCAGAGTCGACTACTGGACGAAGGAACCGAAAAACAACTTGAAGAGGACGCTGTTAGGCAGAACCCTATGGGAACACCACACACAATTAGGACTACAGGTGTAAGCAAAAACCAACCTTTGGTATAAGTCTGTACCACCCACTTTTGGTAGCAAGCTGAGCATCCAGGCTTATCTCAAGAGGGAATGTGAGCAGTAGAAGAAGTTACACAGAAGTATCACAATCACAGTGGTTCAAGTAGACACTTACACTCAAGGTTTCTTGGTAAAAAAATACTTAAACATTTATCTACACGGAGGGGGGTGCATTGACCCTGGTTTCGCTAATTGAGGTGATACAGGCCTCTAGAAGTACCCTTCAGGAGAGTATCAAGGAGGTGGGAGTAGATGTCTCTTTGGTGAGGGCGGACCTGCGTAAAGTGTGTGAAAGGGTCACAGAGGTGGAGCAGAGAGCAAGTACGGTAGAAGATGAGGTCCAGAAGTTGAAGAATCAGGTAGCAGGACTGGTGGGGGCGACCCAAACACTGGAAATTAGAGCGGAGGATGCGGAGGGGCACTCCAGGCGCTGTAATATCCGTTTGGTGGGGGTCCCGGAAAGGGAGGAGGGCCAGAGTCCGGAATTATTTGTGGAGAATCTGATGTTAAAAGTGTTGGGGATTAAGGGCTTGTCCAAGTTCTTCACGGTGGAAAGGGCTCATAGGGTCCCGGGGAGGCTGCCTCGGCCGGGTGCTCCGCCAAGAGTGCTGGTGGCAAAAATTATGAATTTGAGACCGGGACGCTATCCTGCATGAGGCTCGTAAGGCAGGCTATTATGAGATTGGTGGTGCAAAGTTAAGGATTTTCCTGAACTTTACTCTGGAGGTGCATCGTCAGAGGAGATTTTATGACGCGGTACGACGCCGTCTGCGGGAACTAAACTTTAAATACATGATGTTTTTTCCAGCGAAGCTAAAGGTGTTGTCGGGAGTGGGCGGGGGGGTTTGTCATGGTTCTTCACATCCCAGAGGGAAGCATGGACTGGTTGGATGCGAAGTCTCGTAAGAGGGGGATCCCTCCTCGGGGGGTTCTCTGGAAGGGACGGGACGGGCATTGGGAGATTCTGGGTGATGTCCAGTAGGTATGGATTGAGGAGAAATTGATTAGAGCCTGGTCACTTGGAGGTGAGAGGGGGATGTAGAAAGGAGGGGGGGGATCTTGATGGGGCTGCACGGGTTAGATGTCAAGCCCCCTTGTTTTACGTGATGCCATTGATTACCGACCTTATGGGAAGTGAGGAGGAGGGGAGGTGTAGATCAGTGGGTCCACAGTTGTGGAGGGAGAGAGGGGAGGGGTTCTTTCTGGGATGGGGGGGCTGGGAGGCAGGGAGGGAAAGAAGGGGGATGGTTGAAGGGGAAGAGCACCAAGTTGGGGTTAGGTGCTGGGGGTGGGAGGACAGATGTAGAGAGGGGAAGCAAGGTCCGACACAGCAGTCACAAGGGTAGTGGGGGTTGTAGGGATGGAGATGGGTGCAAAGGTAGTGGGGATTGAGAGGGAGAAGGGTTGCAATGAGATGGCTTTCAGTATATTAGATGGATAAGCTGGGGAGTTTGAAAATTGGGACGTGGAATGTCCGAGGGCTGGGGAGTTACTAGAAAAGGAGGAGGGTGAGGGATTTTTTGAAGAGGCAGAAGATACAAGTGGCCTTCCTACAGGAGAAACGCGGATGTAGAATTGCTGGGGAAGTTGGGGAAGATGTGGGGAGGTCAGATATGGGACACGACGTATTCTACGCAGGCTAGGGGGGGGGGAATCCTTGTCTGGGCGGCGAGGGGGACGCCATTGAAGGTGGAGGCGGTGGTTAAGGATGGGGAGGGGAGGACGATTCTCGTTCATTGCTTCTGGGACAATAGGTCTCCTTGTCTGGTAAACTCATACGCGCCAAACGTGGATGATAGGGAGTACTTCCCCCTCAGTGTTTCGCATGGTGGGGGCCTATAGAGAGGAAATGATAATATGGGGGGGTGGGGGAGACTTTAATTGCCTTCTGGATGAGAGGTTGGTTGGGCTGGGATGTAGAGGGGCGCCCAAGAAGTACATGCCGGCATCATTGCGGGAGATAATGCAGGAATTGGACCTGGTGGAGATTTGGAGGGAGAAACATGGCCAAGAAAGGGGGTACTCATATTATTCTGGGGTGCATAGCTCGTATTCGCGCTTGGATTATATTGTGACGGGAAGGGAATACTGTCAATATTTTGGAGACAGTATTTAGGGCGCACCTTGTCAGATCACTCCCTCCTGGTTGTAACGTTAGGTGGTTCCACAGAGTATTCCCCCTCGGCGGTTATGGCAGATGCAGAGGAAGACGTTACGGGACAGGGCGTTTGTTGCGGAGTTGCGGGAGGGGATTAGGGCCTATTTTGAATTGAATGATGGTTCGGTGGACTCTAGTGGGGGGTGTTATGGGAGGCCTTCAAGGCGACTATACGAGGGAAATGTGTGGCGATGGCAGTGGGGATGCGAAAACCCCTTTCTGACGCGTTACAGCGCTTGGAGGTCCAGGTGGCAGAGATGGATAGAGAGGCGGCCGGGGGCGCGGAGGCGGGAGAAGCCCTGGCGCGGGCGTTGGAATCTTATCAGGTGACCCTAAAGGAATTATTGCATTTTAATGGCAATAAGAGGGATGTCACCCTTCATGGGCAGGGGGGCAAGGCGGGTAAACTGTTAGCTTGGTTAATTGGTAGGGAATCTCTGAGCCGGGTAATAACTCAGATACGATCTAGTACGTGGGGGGTTGTCGGGTCCCAGAAGGATATCAATGAGGCTTTTGTACCGTATTATAAGGAGTTATATGAGAGCGAGGGAGGATATGTAGATGGAGGTGGAGGTGGAAAATCTCATGGAGGTGCTGCGATTGCCGAGGCTGGGGGAGGACCGCCGGGAGGAACTGGAAGCCTAGGGGCAAATTCATCACCTATAGGTAGAAGAGGGGGACATCAGGTGGGCGATCCGCACCATGAGGAGAGGGGCCGCGCCGGGTAGTGACGGGCTTCCAGTAGAGTTTTATGCGATGTTTGCTGACGAATTGGTTCCGCAGCTCCAGAGGGTATATGAGGAGGCCTTTCAGAGAGGTTGCCTCCCGGATTCGTTGAGGGAGGCAGTGATTACGGGGATACTGAAAGAGGGGAAGGACCCGAAGGATTGTGCAGCCTATCGGCCTATTTCCTTATTGAATGTGGATGGGAAAATTCTAGGGAAGATCCTCGCTGCTAGGTTGGCGGCGGTGGCGCCGAGTCTGATACACCCGGATCAGTGTGGGTTTATAGAGGGCAGGAATACGTCAGGTAACATTTCCCGACTTCATCATGTGATGGATATGGTGAGGGCGCAGAGGCATGAGATGGCGATAGCATCGTTTGACGCCATGAAGGCGTTTGACTCCCTGGAATGGAAGTGGTTGTTTAGGGAGCTTCGGGAATTCGGATTTGGAGAAAAGATCTGTAGGTGGTTGTCTTCACTATACACTAAACCGCTAGCTATGGTGAGGACTAATACTTGGGTGTCAGGGACGTGGGAGTTGGGAAGGGGGACACGGCAGGGGTGTGCGGCTTCTCCGATTCTGTTTGCGCTGGCCCTAGAGCCGTTGGCGGCGTTCCTGCGGCAGGAAATGGCGGAGGCAGGAATTGAGGTGGGGGGGCAATGACATAGTGGCGCTTTAAGCAGACGATCTGGTATTATATGTGGCGGACCCCAGGACGTATCTCCCGGACCTTTTGGAAGTGTTGCAGAACTTTGGATATATGTCAGGATTCCGTATAAATCCGGAGAAGTCGGTCCTGTTTCCGTGGGGGGGAATTCCGGGAAGGTCGGTTGGAGGATTTGCCAGAGGTGGGTATAAGATGGGAAAAGGAGTCTTTCCGGTACCTGGGTGTACAGGTGTTCCATGACATGGTCGATACTTTTGTATAAAATACAGGGAGGGCACTATCCAAGATAGGAGATTCTATTCAATTTTGGAAGGTGCTGCCACTTTCGCTGATGGGTAGAGTGGTGCTATATAAAATAGTGATCCTTCCACGGTTGCTCTACTTCTTCACTGATATACCGTATGTGGCAAAGAAAGTGTTCTTTAGAATGTTAGATGTTAAGGTTAGGGAGTTACTGTGGGGGGTGGGGAGGAGGAAGGTTTCTCTTCAGACGTTGCGGAGAGCGAAGGGAGGGTTGGGCCTTCCGAATTATGAAAAGTACTTTGTGGCGGCGCAACTACAGTCGGTTTTGGTGTGGGACGAGTTGGAGGGGGAATCCCTTAAGGTATTGGTAGGGACCTGGCAGCCGGACCGTAGGCCGGTGGAACTTTTGTGGCACCCGTTAGGGGCTGGAACGGGGTCGGTAGTCTTTGAGGCGGTGCGGGAGACATGGAGGAAGTATGGGGGAGTAGAGGGGTGAGGGGACGCTATAAGGGGGGTCTCCCATGGGGGGGCGATCAGAAACTGCGTCAGGCGATAGGGAGGATGGGGATTCGAAGGCTGAAGGAGAAAGCATGTGAGAAGGTGGGGGATCTTTTTGAAGGCGGGCAGCTTCTCACTTGTGAGGAGTGGTGTGAGAAGTTTGACTTGCCGAGGGGGTTGTTTTTGGGTATGGGGCGGTGGTCCGTGGGATGGCGGAGTTGTGGGAGGGGATCCCTGAGGAGCCGGAACCATGCCCGGTTCTCCGAGTGCTACTTAGTCGGACGGTGGGTAGGGCACGTATTTCACAAGGCGCTCGGGGAAGGAGCGGCAGAGGGGGAATTGAAGGCCAAGGGGAAATGGGAGACAGATATGGGTCGCTCTATATCAGATGCAGAACGGGAGCAGGTCTGGGACCTGGCCCGGAAAATTTCGAGGAATGCCCACTTCCAATTAGTTTAGTTTAATATTTTGCATAGGATATATATGACCCCGATAGCACTCCGATCCATCAATGCGGAACGGTCAGACGAATGTCCTAGATATGGTGCAGAACGGGCGGGGTTCTGGCATATGGTATGGGAACGCGGGGTAATAGTGGAATATTGGAATGACATTGTAAACGAGGTGAATGTGGTGCTGGGGACCAGTTGGGAAAGAAGCCCAGAGGTTTGTTTGTGGAGGAAGTTACCAGGGGGAAAACGGAATAAGGTGCGAAATAGAATGGGTCGGTTCCTGCTTATACTGGCAAAGCGACGTATGGCGATAGCATGGAAATTGCCGCAGGGCCCGGTCGTCGACCTATGGCGGAAGGATGTACGGAGATGGGGCTTAGCGGAATTAACGGTGTTGCAGAAGATAGAAGCAGAGGTTTAGGGGGAGGTGGTCACAGTTCAATGGTCTCAACTGCTAAATGATCTGTCAAGGGACAATGACTTGCGTCCGCCGTGAACTTGCAGGTATTAGGGGGAGAGTAGGAGGGAGTTGTGGGAGAGGAGAATAGGGGGATATGAGCGGGAGGTGGGCTTACTGAAATCTCAGCGAACAGCAATTACAGAAGACTGTGTATGGTCATTATGGGGAGGTGAAGGACTCAGAGTGGTATTGGGGAGGGGAGGTCAAGAGGGATGGGAGGGAAGGGGTAATAGTTGAATAGTTTGATTCAAGTTGTTAATGGATATGGGGAGATTGCTGGGGGGGTCTCCCATGGGGGGCCGATCAGAAACTGCGTCAGGCGATAGGGAGGATGGGGATTCGAAGGCTGAAGGAGAAAGGATGTGAGAAGGTGGGGGATCTTTTTGAAGGCGGGCAGCTTCTCACTTGTGAGGAGTGGTGTGAGAAATTTGACTTGCCGAGGGGGTTGTTTTTGGCATATGGGGCGGTGGTCCGTACGATGGCGGAGTGGTTGTGAAGTGGTTGGGGGGGAAGGTTGTGAGAACTGTTTTGTTAAAATGTCAAAAGAGAGTTTAAAAAAAAAACATTTATTTACACAGTCATTTGGAAAATATTCACTAGTAGAAATCAACTCAATATTAAACACCAATATACTACAGCACAAAACTAAGTTGTAGGGACAGTTTGCGCTCCCCTGAAAAGGGAGCCAAATGGCACTTCAGTACTTTTAAATAGGAATAAAAAGGCAGAGGTTTGTACAAGGGGTTAGAAAACACTTCTTTCAGATAATGCAAAGGTTCAATGTACCAGGAGGGTCAGTTCAATTCAATAGGCCAGGCCAAAGTCAATAGTCTAGTGTTCTTGGAAAGGACAGCACAGTTCTGATACAGATGGAGAAGTCTTTTTAAAAGTTTTTAGAAGTAGTTTAGATGAAGCGAATGATATGCTGGGTGACAAACGGATTAGGCCTGCAAGTTGGGAAAGTTTCACAAACTTTCACTTCAACAGTTAGGATCTCTCAACCGGATGGCACAGTACCTTAAACTGAAGCAAAAAAATGTAGCTGAAGACCATGGTTCCTGGCAGTTCCTGCAGATCTCTCTGTTCCTGAGCCTCAGTCGTGGGGACAAGAGGGAGAACGTCGGGGGACTCCTGCACTGCACGGAGTCATCGTTGGAGCAAACAAAATGGCATCACTTCAGCTCAAGTAGCTGTAGCTTCCAAACACAAACTGGTGTCCTTCTCCCAGGTTAACCTTAACCAGCTCTGAGAATGGTATCAAGGTGTTTGCTGAGTTGATTGGTTCCACCAACGCAAAGGAAGAAGCCGTCCTTGAAGGAGCTTCTCTGTCGAATGGAGATCTGGCAATTCGGAGTTGCAGCAGGGCTTCACCAGGCAAACCAAGCGTCCAGTGGTTGCAGCAGCGTCCTCTTCCAGCTCGTCTTCGGTTCTTTCGTTCCAGTGGTCGACTGCCTTCCAGTCCTGGAGCCTCGCCTTTTATACAGTTTTCTCCCATTCATTCCAGCCTAGCTGTCACTCACCCAGCATGGTGGTTGTCCTTGCTGGACAGTCAGCCAGCCAATCACGCCAGAGTGCATTTGGGTCTCCTAGGAGACCAAGCACAGGGAGCTTCGGGCACCTCCCTCACTTCCTGCCTACCCCAGACTCTCAGAAACCATGGGCGGACTTCAGTCCTGAAGCCCGCCAAAGGCTCACGAACAAAGGGACAAAACCTGGTTTGGCGCGCAAACACCAGAAGGACCTTTCCACAAAGAAACAGCGAAAAAAGATGACCGGAGTCTGTTTTTACAGAGGGGTCTTGGGCGCCATATTGAAAAACATGGCGGCCCCGATTTTTAGCTACCGGTGTTCGCGGTCGGAATAAATTATGGTAGTTTGTTATAACACCACTGCCACCAGCCATTTCAATAGGAAAGAGTAGCTTTTGACAGCTACAAGAGTGTTTAGACATAGGTGATACTAAGTAACCCCTCCAGCACTCTATAGGAAGATAGTGTGTGCTGGGTCTATGAAATTAAAAAGACTAGTAAAGTCAATTTAAATATACATTCTCTGGGGAACAGCAGTTCATGCCAGAGAAGGTATTTAAACCATGGGAAGTCCAAAGGACACCCTTGTGCCACTGCCCTAAAGGTGCTGTGTCACAACAATAAAAAGATGATGCCTATGGAGTGATCTAAATCTCCATAATTAAAGAACACAAGAGTAAAACACACATCAAAATACATGAGAGAGTGGGAAATAAGGCTCACACTCTCTCCAGGGAAATAAAACTAGTCCTCAAAATCAAGAAAAGTTGCTGGGGGTGGAGGGAATTAGCACATTTCTGAGAATTCTCCCTAACAGACGCCTGCTGCAACTCCTGAACCGTTGGTTGCCCGGTGAAGCCCTGCTGCTGTGCTGAAACTCCAAATTCGTATCGACAGAGAAGACCCTGCAAGGACGACTTCGCCCCTTGAATTGGTGGGATCAAACAACTCCAAAGTAAGCCACCTGGACATTCTCTCGGAGCTGGCTGAATTTCCACAGAGTTGTTGCTGGAAACCGAAACGCCAGGGAGAGGAACACCAGATTGAGTGTGTTGCTTTTAAGTTGGCCAAGAGCTCCAGGAAGATCCTCCGGACTCCCAAGAAGCAGGGCTGACCGAGCCTGAATCACCTCAACAGAGTGCTGGACCCCAGATGCAAGGAAAGTCCATCTCGACAGCCAGAAACCGCAGTGTTGCTATTTGCGGTAGACGCAAGGAGCTGAAACACAGAAGTACCACTTGTTGTTTGAAGATTGCCGGTTGAGGTCGGTAACCTTATTGCATTGCAGGAGATTGCAGGAGTCCCCAGAAGTCCTCCCTCTTGCCCCACGACTGAGGCACAGGAACACCAGGATCTGCAGAGCTGCACAGGAACAGAAGTTATCTGCTGCATTTTTCTTCAACCTAAAAGGTACTGTACAGTCTAAACTTACCTCTTGTCTTGTAACTGCACTTGTTCTCTGTTAGTGAGACTTGTTGTGGTTGCTCTGTACAGTTGCTGACAGCTTCTTTACTTCACAAGCCTAAACAGCTTGTGGCCCTACTTTGAATGCTTCCATCTACAAAGACTTTTAAAACATTGTGCAAGACTTTTACCTACCTCTGAGAAGGACTTCAGTTTCACCTAGAATTTTGCTCAAATTGACTTTGGCTTAGCCCGGCTCCCTGAATGACTGTTCTTCCGTCAGTGAATGTGTTTGGTCTTCCTTCCTGGAAAGGGTTAACTAACTTTGCATTGGAGGGTTTACAAAAAGTACTTACCTGCTTTGAGAAATATTTGTGAGATCTCTTTTTGTGTCATAATAACCTTTATCTTTTGACAAACTAACTCCGATTCTAAATGCAACAGTGATATATTAATGTCCCCAGCACCCTAACTATTGAAGTCACCTGAGGGTGTAGGTAGTGTCTGTGGGCCATCCCAAAAGGGTACTTCCTGATTTAGAAATATTAAGTGTGTATTTCTGAAGTGCATTTGAGTGTTACTGTTAAATTGCCGTGTTAAGCAAAATTGCATGCAGTACCCTCTGGGACCACAACACACAATTAGGACTACAGGTATAAGCCAAACCAACCGTTGGTATAAGTCTGTACCACATAGTTTTTGGTAGCGAGCTGAGCAGCCAGGCTTATCTCAAGAGTGAATGTGAGCAGTACAAGTTATTACACGGAGGTCTTTCAATCATCACAATGGATCAAGAAGACAATTATACTCGAGCTTTCTTGGTAAAAACACATACATTTATTACACAATGATTTAGAAAACATTCACTAGAAGGAGGCAACTTAATATTATATACCAATACACTACAATACAAAACTAAGCTTTTGAGTCAGTTTGCGCTCCCCTGAAATAGGAGCCAAATGGCAGTTCACTTACTTAGAAGTGAGCAAAAGGCATAAGGTAAGTAGAATAGATTGCATATACTTGTTAGACAGTGTAAATAGTTTCAGTTCACCAGAAGAGTTCAATTAAAGTCAACAGGCCTAGGCCAAAGTCAATGGGCTAGTGTTCTGGATAGTAAAGAGCAGTTCTGGCATCAAACTGTAAAGTCTTTGCAAAAGTTCTCAGAAGTAGTTTAGGCGAAAAAGAATCATATTTTGGGTCACAAGCGGATTAGGCCTGCAAGTTGGGAAAGTTTCACAAACTTTCACCGCGAGTGGCATTTTCTCAATCGGGTTGGCACAGTACCTTAGTATGAAGAAACAAATGCAGCTAACGTTGTTGGTTCCTGGCAGTTCCTGCAGATCTCACTGTTCCTGAGCCTCAGTCGCGGCGACAAGAGGGAGGAAGTCGGGGGACTCCTGCACTGCACGGGATCGTCGGAAAACGCAAACAAAATGGAGTCACTTCAGTTCCAGTAGCTGTAATTCAAGCAAGGAAGCTGGTGTCCCTCTCCCTGGTTAATCCTAACCAGCCTTGAGAATGGAATCCAGGTGGTTTACGAGTTGATTGGTCCCACCAACTCAAAGGGAGAAGTCGGCCTTCAAGGGGCTTCTCTGTCGAGATGAACTTGGCAATTTGGACCTGCAGCAGGGCTTCACCGGGCAAACCAACGGTCCAGGAGTTGCAGCAGCCATCCTCCTCCAGCTCTTCTTTGGTTCTTTCGTTCCAGTGGTCGACTCTGCTTTCCAGTCCAAGAGCCTCACCTTTTAAAAACAGTTATCTCCCTTTCATTACAGCCTAGCTGTCACTCACCCAGCAGGGTGGCTGTCCTTGCCGGACAGTCAGCCAGCCAATCATGCCAGAGTGCATTTGGGTCTCCTAGGAGACTAAGCACAGGGGGTTTCAGGCACCTCCCTCACTTCCTGCCCACCCCAGACACTCAGACGCCAGAGGCGGCCTTCAGTCCTGAAGCCCACCAAAGGCATACAAACAAAGGGACCAAACCTGGTTTGGCGCGCAGAGACAAACACTAGAAGGACCTTTCCAAAAAGAAACAGCAAAAAAAGAAGACCGGGACCCGTTTAAACAAAGGGGCTTAAGGTGCCATTTGAAAAACATGGCTTTCGTGACTTTTAGCTACCAGTGTTCGCGGTCAGGGAAAAATCATGGTAGTTTGTTGTAAAACCACTGCCACCAGCCTTTTCAATAGGAAAGGGTAGCATTTGACTGCTACATGAGTATTTAGACACAGGGGATACTATGTAACCCCTCCAGCACTCCATTATAAGATGGGGTGTGCTGGGTCTAGGAATTTGGAAAGACTAGTAAAGGCAATTTCACTTTACATTCTCTGGGAAACAGTAGTTTATCCCAGAGAAGGTATTTAAACCTTTGGAAAGTCTAAAAGAATCCCTGCGTCACTGCACTGAAGGTGCTGTCTAACACACCTTCAAAGATGATGCCTATGGAGTTATCTAAAACTCCATAATCAAAGAACACAAAGGTAAAACACACATCAAAATACATGAAAGAGTGGGGAATAAAGGCTCACACTCTTTCCAGGTAAGAAAACCAATTCCTCAAAAATCCAGCAAAGTAGATGGGGGTCTATAAGGTGAAGGGAATTAGCACATTTATGAGAATTCTCTTTAACAAGGACCGAGTACATGTATGATAAGAGACAAAAAAGACAAAGAAGTAGTATCCGTACGTGGGATTACATGGCCAAAGCCAAACCCAGGAGCGCTGGTGAATTCGGCCCGTACCCGTCGACGCGGAAAAGGGGACTGAGGTGTGGTGCAGGAGGGCAGAGTCAGGGCCACGCCTGCTCCCAGGGCCGCACCCTTGCGCACCTGTAAATTTAAAGGGGAATAGGTTTTTTTCTGGTGAAATAGGTTCCGTCTCCTCTCCCATCCCCTGGAAGGGACGCCCACGCAGTATGGAGGAAAGGGGATGGGACGTAAGAGTATAAGGTTTTCCAACATCAGGGTATCTGATAAAAGAGCATTTCAGGGTTAGACCAACTGCTGCCAGCAGTGCTACGTCAGCAATAAGGAAGGTGGTGCAAAAACGGACATAATGCCCATGTCAACAAAGCATTAAAATAAACATAAAAGTGGCATGCATGTTTCCGAATTCCACTGATTTTTGAAGACTCATAACCATATAAACCAGCATCAAAGTACTTGCCTGGTGTTCCTGATACCACTGGATGGCCTGTGTAAACACTTCAATAGCACTGTCAATGTCCTCTTCATGACTGTACATCATAACCAGGGCTGACACCTATAAGAACCATCACCACATTATTAATCAAATCCTAAAAAAAACATAAAAGATGCACCTGTAAAACCCTGAAGATGATTAACATACTAAAACACTTTCTACCAACATTTCCAAATCTTCTCCAACAAATAAAATCAAACAAATGACCATACATAGCACACGCCTGGAAATACACTGAGCACAGCTTACAAGCATCAGGTTTCTTGGTGTGTTGATGAAAGTCCCACCGACCCCTATGACACAGGGCACACTGTAGTTTTAATTTAGCCCAAACCATTCACCCAATGTTGACACTAATAACTCATCTTTGCCCTGTCATTTAGTTGAGTGGGATGCCCAAAGACTGCACACAAAAATAGAGTAAAATATGTTTTTTTCTCTCCTCACACAAACTACAGTAGACTGTTTATATGCTCTGGCCTCGATACCCCATTTCAGTAAATCCAGTTCAAGGCTTCTCTTCAGTACTTTACAATGATTGGGGTTCAGGGTTTGCCTGATCCTATTCCTCTGTTGCCAGGCCGATACATTGGCCAGCCGGCACTGAGTTTCTTCCAGCAGCAGTTGGTTGAGTGAACTGCAAGGCAAGACTACAATTCTGCCCAAACATTCTAGAGGAACCTGGCAGGGTCCCACTACTGATCTCGAACCCTTCTCATCTCTGCAGCCACAGCACCCCAGAAGTGAATGTGTATATAATAGCAGTGTATAATTAGTCTGATAGTTAACTATTTCTTTTTTATTGATGAGTTGTTCAAGGCCCGAATAAATAATTGTATTGTTATACTTTGTGCCTAAACTGTGGAAAGAGTGCGCTGTGTGTGCTTCACTGCACCCTTCACCGTCTTCACACTATCCTAAATTGAAGCCTTACTGCTCAGTCACACTACCATGATAAGAGTTTGGCTAGCCATTAACGTCCGTTAGGGAGAGTTCTCAGAAATGTGCTAATTCCTCTCTACCTTAGAGACCCCCAGCACATTTGCTGGACTCTAGGACTTTTACATTTTTAACCTGGAGTGAGACATTTTTCCCACACTCATGTATGTTTTTGTGATTTGAACACTTTCTTTTGGGTCTGGAGTCTGACAAACTCCTTAGGATTAGGATCATCTTTGCATTGTGACACACACCACCTTCAGTGGAGTGGCACAGGGAAGTCTCTTAGATTTCCCAAAGGTTTAAATGTCTTCTCTTGGTGGAACTACTGTTCCCAAGAGCAGTGAAGTGAAATTGACTTTACTTACATTTTGTAACTTTCTAGACCCAGCACACACTATCTTACCATAGGGTGCTGGAGGGGTTACCTCGTATCCCCTTTGTCTAGCTTCTCATGTAACATTTTTATGTTACCCTTTCCACAATTAATTGCTGGTGGCAGTGCTTTACTTTTTGCTACCTTTTTGTGCGCTTTTACCAAAGGCTGCGTTCGCAACTGCAGTAAGGCACCCACTGGTGCCCATTTTGTCAAAATGGCCCCGGTCGTCTTTTTTCACCATTTTTGTCAGAAAGGTCCTTCTTGAGATTTACTCTGCGTGTCAAACCAGGTTTGGTCCGTTTGTTCGTTTCGTCCTTGGCGGGATTCACAAGTGAAGCCCACCTCTGGCTCCAGTATGTTTGGCAGGGGCAATAAGTGAGGGAGGTGCCTGAAACTCCCTGTGCTTAATCACCTTGGTTACAGGAATGCACCCAAAGGTGATTGGCCGGATGGCTGTCCGGCAAGGACAGCCACCCTACTGTGTGATTGACAGCTAGGCTGGCAAGAATGTCAGAAGCCTGCATATAAGGCGAGGCTTTTGGCTTGGAAGGCAAAGTCGACCTTTGGACGAAGGAAACCGAAGAAGAACTTGGAAGAGACGCCTCCTGGACCTTGGTTTGCCCGGTGATGCCCTGCTGATGTGCTGAAGCTCCGAATTGCCTCGACTAGAGAAGCCCTGCAAGGACAACTTCTCCCCTTGGGTTGGTGGGATCACTCAACTCCAAAGTGAACTTGTTTGGGCATCCTCTCTGAGCTGGCTGTACTTCCACTGCTGCTGCTGCTGGAAGCGAAGTGCCAGGGAGAGGAACACCAAATCGAGTGCATCGCTAATAAGTTCAGACCCAAGCCTCAGGAAGATGCTACTGATTCCCTCGAAGTATGACTGACCAAGCCAGAGCAACCTAAACAGAGTGCTGGACCCAAGATGTGCGGAAAGTCTAGTGTGGTTTCCGAGTCTGCAGTGGTGCTATTTGCAGAGACGCGAGGAGCTGAAACCGCAAAGTGCTGCTGAATTGAAGTGTGTCCTTTGCTGCTGCTGACCGTCCCATTGCAGTGTAGGAGTCCCCATAAATCCTCCCTCTTGTCCCCACGACTGAGGCCCTGATACAACAGGATGCACAGAGCTGCACAGGAACAGGAGCCAGCTGGACCCATTTCTTCTAACCAAAGGTACTGTAAACCAAGGGGACTTACCTCTGGTTGTGTAGTCTTACTTGTTCTCAGTTGAGACTTGTTTTGGTTGGTCCTATTGAGTTGCTTGCATCTTCTACCCCTCACAAGCCTCCCAGCTTGTGGTGCTACATTGATTCAACTTTTTCTACAAAGACTCCTAAAACATTGTGGAAGACTTTCTGAACTGCAAGACGTGCTTCAGCTCACCTAGACTTTTGCCCAATTGACATTGGCTGGCCTGGCTTCCTGAATAACTCTTCTCTCCTCTTCTGTTGTCTTACCTTCCTTAAATGAAAGGGTCAACTTACTTTGCATTGGGGGTTCAAAGTACTTACCTGCTTCAGAATATTAGCATGATCTCTTGTCTTATTCTGAAACTTCTTTACTTTAACACCCATCTCAGTATTGCTCTAAATGTACCAGCGATATATTACTGTCCACAGTGTCCTAACTATTTGAAGTCACCTGAGGGTGTAGGAGTGTCTTGTCGCCATCCCATATGGGTACTTGCTGATTTAGAGAAACTAAGTGTGTATTTTGCAGTTTATTTGGGTGTTAATATTTAAATGACCCCTTCTGAAGAAGGCTTATTCAAACTGACTGTTAAATTAATAATTGTTTAGTCAAGAAACCTTGTGTGTAGGTGTTCATTTGAATACTTGTCACTGTGAATGTCTGTGTAACTCCGCTACTGCTCTTGTTGGCCCCTCTTGAGATAAGCCTGGCTGCTCAGTCACACTATCAACCTGTATAGTACATACTTATACCAAAGGTTGGGTTCCTATTGCCAGGAGGTCAATGTTGTGTTAGTGCACCCAAAGGGTACTTCACCAAATCTTGCCTAACAACGTCTTTCCCTGTTCACCAGATAGGGGTGGCCTCAGAATCTGTTCAAAGGGCTGGTTCTGAATGGTGTTTTCCTACTTGCTCCTTTTGTATTGTTCTTTCCATCTCCCTCCTATGTCTCCTTCTACCTCTGCCTGTTCACCCACCTCTTCTGCATTCACACTCCTACAACCTCCTTGTTCCCTTCCCCACTTCAACCTTGTCAGGTAAGAATAAGTGCAGGCCAACTGGTGTGGGACTACACAAGACTTATTATTCATGTTTACATATCAGAAAACTATTATTGTGTTCCCCATCTCACCCTGACCAGACCACCACCCTGGCCCTCCAAGGTGTTCTCACCCTAGGTTGCGATGGTGCGCCGCCTATCTAAAAGGATAGGAAGGGAGATTCACTGACCCTAAAACTAAAATGAGACAATTACTCAAAATAAAACAGTTAAGTCTGGGAGCCTGTCCCAGAAAAAAGCAGTAGCGGGCTGTTCTTGGCAGAGCAGTTCACGGGGGAGTATTCAGAAACTGGTAACTTGCCCGAGATTTTATTAACCCTGCGCGAAGTGTGCTAAACCTACCAGTAAAAATGTTTTGGGGAAAAAGGCGCAAATTGGAGTGCTTTTAAAACATCAAATGTCTATTATATCTATGCAAGTCTATTGCTTTTCCTTTGGCACATTTAGATCCACAGTAAGAGTAATTACATTACTTCACAGAAGAAATTTGAAAGACACCTCAAATGTAATTAAAACCAATCATGTGTCATATAGGCACTAGTCATTCATGATTTGTTAATTTCTTGCATGTATCGGGATATCTGCATATTCTTAGGTCGACCATCTTCGACGATATGTTTATTAGATCCGTGTTTAAATTTTGCAGCACTCAGCACCTGTCGGGAGGATAGCTCAGGGGCAACGTGCTCGCCTTGGAAGCAAGACGACACGGAGCAACACAGGTTTGATACCTGGGTCCACGCTTAGAAACCTCTGGGTATTAAGCGCGTTATAAATAACCTATTATATCAAGTGCAGAATTTCTGGGGACCCTTTGGGTTCTCCTTTGAGATTCTTTACTTTTCCCTAAGAAGAACAAATTACTTATCAACTGGTAACGTTCCTTCGACTGGATGTTCCTCCAACGTATTCCACATCTTTGACAAGTAATGTCCACAGCTGTGCTGCTTTGAAAATTTTTCGGCAGAGGGCGTCCTACGCCGATAACGTTGGGTCGATGTCCCTCGAAGACCTCCGTCGAGGGTGACGTCATCGGATGTTGTAAGTAGGATGCACGGTGCCCATAGCCTCAGTTCATGTTTTCTCCCCCAACACAACGTGTGTCTTCACCGCACATCAAGCCTCCATGACTGCACATAGCCCTGTGGGAGCGCAAGCTGCAATAGCATAGGAAATTCTTCAGTGAGACAGGTTGGGAGGGCGATGTGGAATACGTTGGAGGAACATCCAGTCGAAAGAACGTTACCAGTTGGAAAGTAACTTGTTCTTCGAATGGATTGTGTCCTCCAACGTATTCCACATCTTTGACAGTCTCCAAAAGCAGTACAGTGAGAGGCAGAGGGAGAAGAATTTGGATATAACCAATCAGAAGGCAGAATAAAGCACTGCTTTGCCAAAAGCCAAATCTGGCCCATGGGGAGTATCCAGGGAGTAGTGCTTGACAAACCCATGTCGCGGGTTCACAAATGTTTTTGACAGGAACTCCCTGTTGCAGTGGAGTGGAGTGGAAGTAGCCACGCCCCTGGTGGAGTGAGCCCGCAACCCCTCAAGAGGGCCTTTGCCAGCAAATCTGTAGCATTCAGAAATGGCAAGAATAATCCACCTGCACAAGGTCTGTTTAGTAACAGCCTGGCCCAATTGGTGTCCAGTGAAACCCACAAAAAGCTAGTTGTACACTCTGACCGTGGTCATCCTAGAAATGTAAAAGCTCAAATCTCTCCTGAGAGTCAACCTATGGAGCCGCTCTTCCTTACCAGGATGAGGAGGATAAAAAGCAGGAAGAACCACCTTCTGGCTCAAATGAAACTCAGACACTACCTTCGGTAGGAAGGTAGGACGTACTCTTAGTACCACTCGGTCCCGATGGAACACAGTAAAGGGTGGCTTAGACAGGAGTGCCTGCAGCTGGCTCACTCTGCGAGCATATTTAACTGCAACCAAGAAAATTGTCTTGAAGGTCAACAACCTCAACGGACAAGAGTGCAAAGGTTCAAACGGAGCACCCATTAAGATCTTCAAGACAAGATTTATATCCCAGACCAGCAGTTTCCCCGGTGGATTGTTGCGAGGCCACGTCAGGAAGAGTAGGCAGTATCCGTGGGCAACTGTCTCCAGGACCCACGCATCTGAAGTAATGGCTAGCCACTCTGCCAGATGCTGAAGCAATCTGCCCCCAACCAGCGAACAATGGGACAAGGCCTCATAGCTGTTTTGGAGCGGCTGCGGCAGCGCCTGATGGCAAAGAGGCAGCGGTTTTGGCACCACGTCCTTTTTCACCTTGAGGACCTTTACGTCTGCTCCTTTGAGCGGCAGCCCCTCCCTCTCTTCCAAACGAGGAGTAGTAATGAAAGGAACCCCTCCACTGCTGTCCCCCAGGATGAAAAGGTGGAGGTTGCCGCACAGCAGCACCCAAAGATTTAGCAGCTGCTTTGGAGGTCCGCAAACTCAAGGCTCTCGTCAGCCTTGCTGCAAAATAAATGAGAACCGTCAAAGGGCATGTTGAGGAGACGGGCCTGCACATCCGGCGCAAACCCAGACTTCCGCAACCATGCAAACCTGTGCATCACGGTGCTCGCAGCCATCGGCCGGCTCACACAATCAGCTGTGTCCAACCGAGACTGAAGGGATTCACACATGGCATCCTTGCCATCCTGCACAAGCGCAAGAAAGCCATCCCTTTCATCCCTCTCAGGAATATGCTCAGCCGCCAGAGAGAATTCCGCAGAGTGTGCGAAAACCTGGCCAAGGCACAAGTGGAGTTGGCCGATTTAAAGGGCCATACTCCCCGTCGAAAATACCGAGCGTGCCCATCCATCGAAGCGTTTGTCGACCCTATCCGGAGGGATGGTAGGGTACGCCACCTGCCTCGGAGTGGCCGTGGCAGCCTGAACCACCAAACTCTCAGGAGTGGGGGGGGAGTGGATAGGTAGCTGGGGTCGCTACTGGATGGGCAGTATTTTTTAGTCAACCACTTATTGACCGCCGGAAGAGACTGCGGGGTTGTCCAAGTCACTGCCACCATCTTCTTGTGACCCCTAAATGACGTCCCTGCCCCAAGACCCATGCACATCTTCAAGCAACCAATAAAGGCAGACCATGCTACCAGGTATCCTGAAGCAATACCTATGAGAAATGTTACTGCTCAGGCAGTGGATAAGGCCCTAATTGGTATTTACACCAGGGTAGGCTTTCCTAAGCAGGCTATCTCAGACAGGGGGGCCAATTTTATGTCGCACTACATGCAAGACATGTGATGAAACTGTGGAGTGACCTACAAGTTCTCAACAGCCTACCATCTCCAAACCAATGGGATGGTGGAGATGTTTCAAGGAACTGTGAAGAGCATGATAGGTGCTTTAGAAGAACCCCTTAGAAGAAAGTGGGACCTTCTATTGCCATGCCTTATCTTTGCTTATAGAGAAGTCCCTCAAGAAAGGGTTGGCTTCAGCCCCTTTGAGCTTCTCTATGGTCATCCCGTTAGAGGTCCATTGGCCCTAATAAAGGAAGGGTTGGAGAGTGCTCCTTCCCACAAGCCAGTGAGAGTCACTGACTATGTGTTAGGTCTCCGAAGGAGAATGACGCACATTGTTAGGCAAGATTAGGTGCACTACTTCTTTCTTGGCAATAGGGACCCACCCTTTGGTACAAGTCTGAACTACACGGGTTGGTAGTGTGGTTGAGCAGCCATGCTTATCTCAAAAGGGGTCAATGTGAGCAGTAGTGTTGTGACACAGAGTTTCACCATACAGTTATCCAAATAAACACTTACACTCAAGGTTTCTTGATAAAACGATTATTAATTTATTTCACAGTCAGTTATATAAGCCTTCTTCGGAAAGGGAGAAAAACATGTAACACTTAAATATACTTCAAAACACACTCTTAGTTTCTCTACATCAGATGACACCCATTGAGGTGGCACACAGAAAATTCCTACACCCTCACCCTCAGATTTGTTTGTTTTATTACTTGCATTGCGCACCAGACCCAGGAGTATTAGGGTGCATTGCATAAGAACACTCGCAGCTTAGTTACACATAAGAAATGCATTATTTAAATTATGCAATATGGTTACACATAGGCAGATATATATATATATTCGAAAAATGGACGTCGACACAGGGTGTGCCAGTAATACTATCCCTAGTGTGACGTCCACTGTACCCATGATCTCTCACGTGTGTAGGACCCTCAGATTGTATTTCTTCTGACATGAGGTAGCATGAGGAGTAGCGCGAGTACAGATTATCCAAGAAAATAAGACTACAAGCATCCATGCGCCTTCTCTCAGAGGGGAAGAAGGGCGGGCGCATGTGAATCTAAGCAGATACAAGCATCAGAAATACGATTACGGTGAGTAATGTATCCCTTCTGAGGCTTGTGGAATCTGCTTAGATCACATGCTGTGCATAGATTAGCGAGCAGTGTTAGAAGAAGGAGGTGGGATGTGAGAAGGGTCATGAGCAAACCGGTGTCTTAGAACCGCTTGTCCCACTTGAGTATCTGTCTTGGAATGAGTGTCAATGCAGTAGTGCTGAGTAAAAGTGAATAGAGCTCCAAGTAGCTGCTTTGCAAATAGTGTCAAGGGGTACATTTGCAATGAAAGCCAGAGTGGCCCCAGTGCCTCTTGTAGAGTGGGCTCTTGGCGTAAAGGGCAGAGTTCTTTTAGAAAGGGAGTAACATAGCTGGATACAATTGACTATCCACTTCGAGATGGCACCTTTAGAGACGCGATCTCCCTCTCTGCCTGTAGCTATGGACACAAACAGTTGGTCCATTTTCCTTAGCGTCCTGGTCTTGTCTACATAGTAGAGGACCGCTCTTCGCACATCTAGAGTGTGTAGTTTCATCCCAGCAGAGCTTTTGGGTTCTTGGAAGAAGGCCGGAAGCTCAATGGACTGGTTCACGTGGAATTTTGAAATGAACTTAGGTGAGAACCTAGGATGTGTTCGTAGAACCAGTTTATCCTTATGAACAGTAAAGAAAGGATCCTGCACTGACAGAGCCTGAATTTCACTGACCCTTCTCATGGATGTAATGGCTACTAAGAAGGCAGTTTTATAGGTCAGGTGTTTGAGACTAGCTTTATGCATGGGTTCAAAGAGTGGGCCCATGAGTTAAGCAAACACCACATTAAGGTCCCATCCTGGTGGTGGGTTAGAAATTGGAGGGTGGAGTCTCTTTACCCCTTACATGAAGGCTTTAACCACTGGTACTTTCAACCACAAAACCTTGTTATGGGAGCTAGTGTATGCTGACAGCGCCGCCAGGTGTACCTTGATGGAGTTAAATACCAACCCTGCATCCAGCAGGTGGAGCATGTAGGTGACAATATTGTAAGGAGTGCAATCAACCGGTTTGATTTGTTTATTCTGGCACCAGATAATGATTCTCTTCCATTTATCAAAATAACAGTGCCTCGTGTTTGGTTTCCTAGATTCCTTTAGGTTGTCCATACACCTCTGTGGTAAGTTGAGATGGCCAAACTCTATGACTTCAGGAGCCATGCTGCCACGTTCTTTGAGCTGGGTTGAGGATGCACTATTTGACCTTGGTGCTGGGATAGTAGGTTGTGCCAGCACGGGAGTCTGATGGGTTTGCACACTACTAGTCTGCGTAGGTGTGGGAACCACGGTTGCCTCGCCCACATGGCAGCAACTAGGATGAGAGTCATCGATTCCCTGTGCATCTTGTTGACCACCTTCCTCATGAGAGGTATTGGTGGAAAAGCGTAGGCAAACATCCCTGACCAGTTCATCCACAGGGCATTCCCCTTGGAGTCTGGCTGAGGGAACCTGGATGCGAATCCTGGGCATTGCCCGTTTTCGCTTGTGGCAAATAGGTGTATAGTGGGGAAACCCCACTGTGAGAAGAGGTAATCTACGACTTCTCTGTGTAGACACCATTTGTGTTCTTCTGGGAGGGGATCTCTGCTTAAAGTGTCTGCTAGTGAATTGAGATCCCCTGGTACATGTTGAGATGACAGGTAAATGTTCCGTCTGAGTGCCCATGTCCAAATTTTCTGGGCAAGCCTGGACAGATTTAGCGAACGAGTCCCTCCTTGTTTGTTTATGTAAAACATCACTGTCGTACTGTCTGCTAGGATCTGTACTGACAGGTTCAACAGGCGGGGTTCGAATGCTCGAAGCGCTCTGAAGACTGCCAGGAGTTCTAGCAGATTGATATGATTCTTGGCCACTGTGTGAGACCAGAGACCCTGAGCTGTGTGGTGGAGGAGGTGTGCTCCCCACACTAACAGGGACGCGTCTGTAGTAACTACAGCTTGTACCTCCGGATCATAAAAGGGTTTCCCCTTTGACAGGATCCCTCTTGTCCACCAGTGAAGACTGTACAAGTGTTGGCGAAACGACCACTAGATCATCCCACTGACCACTTGCCTGAGACCACTTTCACCAACCATTCTTGCATGGGTCGCAGGCGCGCATGTGGGACCAGGTAAATACACGACGCCATCATGCCTAGCAAACGCATCACTTTGCGCCCCTTTATCTGGCGACCGGGCTGATATAGAGGAATTTGCAGTAGTAGATTCCGAATTCTTTCCTCTGATGGAAAGGCCAACCCCTCTTGAGTGTTTAGTACAGCTCCTAGGAACTGGTTGGAGGTGCTTGGCACCAGGCTTGATTTTTTTCTCGTTGATGGAGAAACCCAATTCGAAGAGGAGGTCAATCGTTCTTTGGATGTTTGATCTGCAAATTACTGGGGTCTCCCCCGTGATGAGCCAGTCGTCCAGGTAAGGGTACACTGGGATTGCCTCCCTGCGTAGGTGTGCCACCGCCAGTACCTTGGTGAATACCCTTGGAGCCGAGGCTATACCAAAGGGCAGCACCTTGAACTGGTAATGCTGACTGTCCACCTTGAAGCGCAAGAATCTTGTGTGTGCTGGGAACATGGAAATATGAAAATAGGCATCTTTCATGTCCAATGTTGCCATGTAATCCCCCTTTTTAGGAGGGGGATTACCTCTTGGAGAGTAGTCATGTAAAGTTTTTGGGGCTTGACATACTTGTTTGCAGGGCGTGAGTCTAATAATGGGCGCATTGTTAAATCTTTTTTTGGCACAAGGAAGTAAGTTGAATAGATACCCTTGTTTACCTGGTTGCCCGGGACGAGTTCTATCGCGTCCTTTGCGAGAGGATTGACGATTTCCTCGAGGAGGATCTTCTGGTGGTCCAGTGAATTTATCTTTTGTCGGGGAGGGTGGTTGCGGGGGCGCTCTAGCAGTTCGATGCAGTATTCTGCGGACACTGGACAGCACCCATCTGTCCGATGTGATCCCTTCCCATGCTTGGGTGAAGTTGGAAATGCGCCCTCCTACTGGGGATGCGTGGGAAGGGACCCTGAGCGGAAAGTCACTGCTTTGAGGGAGGCATACCGCCTCTGCCGGGGCTGCCTCTACCTCTATCACGGCCCCTCTTGTTACCTCTGCCGTAACTTTGGGTAGTCTGCTGGTTGCCATCCCATGATGTACCCTGTCCCTGTGTATAATTGGAGCTCCTCTGGGAATTTTGTCCGCATGAGCGACGGAAATTACTATTCCCTCTGATTAGTGGGCTTATTCGTCAATTGTCCCAATGACGTTAGACTATCATACTCGTCTTTGGCAGTTTTCAGTGCGTCCTCTACTGCTTTGCCAAACAAGACATTCGGTTCCACCAGCATGTCAATAAGGGTTGCCTGGGTCTCGGGTTTAAACCCTGACTGTCCTAGCCAAGCGTTCCTTTTAATGACAGTGCTCTCTGCTATGAGCCGGCCTGCATTATCTGCGGTGTCAAAGGTTGTCTTCAGAATGCAACCGGACACGGCTCTACCCTCTGATGCGATCTGGGCCAACTGACCCTTTAGTGGTTCCGGTGCGGAGTCAATGAGAGCAGCTACTTGTTCCCACTGGTGGCAATTATAGCTTGCCAGCAAAGTGGTGGTGTTGGCGATCCTTGCCTGGTAAGCGGAAGTGGAGGCTACTTTCCTTCCTAACCCATAGATTATTTTGCTCTCCTTGTCTGGGGGAGCCTCAGATGATGATAGAGGTGTCCCCGCTCTCTTTCTGGTGTTAGTGATTACCAAGGAGTCGGCCTTCAGTTGATCCCTTATGTAAAGAGGGTCTGACTGGACGGCCCTGAACATCTTCTCAATTCTGGGGTTCACAGCTTTAGTGAGATTAGGAGTGAGAAGGGAGGATCAATTCTACGTTGGATTGATTTGAGAATAGGAATGGCTTGAGCAATGGGTCTCTTGTCTCCCACTAGCTCTTCTGCAAA
The DNA here is from genome assembly GCF_040938575.1 of Ambystoma mexicanum. NCBI lineage: Eukaryota > Metazoa > Chordata > Amphibia > Caudata > Ambystomatidae > Ambystoma > Ambystoma mexicanum. The sequence continues at coordinate 1,438,336,907 of NC_090935.1, forward strand.
GTGTCTCTCTTCCTGCGCCCCCCGAGTATCTATGTGGGAGTGCTCTGCAGCTTTAGCCAAGACCTGATTTAGAAGGGGCTGATTATCTATAGGAGAGTCAGTAACCCGTGGTTCCTTGCTAACCGGGGAGTCCATATTGTAGACTTCCGCATCGTCTTCCTCCTCATCCTGACCCTCGTCATCTCCATAATACTCGACCCCAGTTTGGCCGTCCAGCACCATAACGTTTGGGTCATCCTCATACTGTTGGTAAGGCTGAATATAGTAAGGGTCTGAAGACAGTCCCTGAGCTGGAGTATCAAGCCGAGATCTCTTATTAGGAGGCTGAGGGTCCTTGGATCCTGAAGGAGTAGCATTGTCAGGGATATAGCTAAGAAAATGCAGTGGATTCTTTTGATAAAAATTAGCTAAGGAAGACATTCTCCTCATCACCCTGTCTATGTCCTCAGTGCTCCATTCCCTGGAACTGGGGATGACAACCTCCTGCTGAGGTTCATTTTCTAATCCCATATCGTAAGGAGTGGGAGGGGTGAGTCTGGGTGTAGAGACAGGGGGCTTAGATGTGTCCTCATCCGACGACCTGTGTTTGTCCTTGTGTACCTGGGGTGCAGATGTTGAATGTGTAGTCTTTTTCTGCCGTTTGTCCCCTTTCCCGTGAGTGGAAGTGTTTCCCTGACGGTTTGGCCTTTTCGGAATCTTTCGACGCCTGGCGTCGAGATTCGGGGGTTTTCTCTCTCTCTCTCTCTCTCTTGAGTACACACGTCGGGACTCTGAGGCAGATGCCGAACGGGCTGCCGGAGCTGACTTTTAGTGTGTGGCTTGGGGATGGTCGGCCTTAGTCTTCTTGAGTGTAGAAGAAGAATGGGTAGCACTTGTGTCGCCTGGTGTGTTTCCCATAACTGCCCTGCCGTACAGTCCTCCAAGATCAGGGACTAGCGCTTGGGTGTCTTCACACCCCTGTGCCCTCGCCGTCCGAAAGAGTGGCATTGCTGCCATCACTGAAGGCACCCACTGCTTTCTTGGTCTCGAGCTGCCTGGCGTGTTGGGCCCAACGTTTAGTGGAGCGGTCCTTGAGTGTTTTTGCTTTAAAAAGCTTAAACGCTCTGCAGTTAGCTTCGGGGTGGTCCCTCGGCAAGCAGAGATTACAGGTGGCGTGTTTGTCAACCCAAGGGTACTTGCGGTTGCACTTGGGGCAAAATTTAAATGGAGTACTCTCCATATGTCACCTTATGGCAGCAGGCTAGTGTGTGTAGGAAAATAAAGAATGTAGAGTATGTTTCCACCCCCCACTCTGCCTACTTGCAGGGCCAAGGCCAGAGGCCTTCCAAGGCCCAGACCGAGGCCAGAGGCCTTCCGAGGCCCAAAGGCCATCGTGCAGCTCTTGACGGTTGTTTGTTCTTCGGACCGGCGTCGATCTTCGATGTCTCGACGTGGGAGAGAAAGAACGGGGAAATTAATATTGATTTTTTGCAAAATGGCTTAAAGCCAGGGAACTCCGCCCAATGCTTCTAACAAGTATGGAGGAAAAAAACAATCTGAGGGTCCTACACGCGTGAGGGATCATGGGTACAGTGGACGTCACACTAGGGATAGTATTACTGGCACACCCTGTGTCGACGCCCATTTTCGAGTTTCAAAAAACAAACTAATACTCTGCAGCTTCCACTAGATGTCGGCCTATGCACACAGCATGTGATCTAAGCAAATTTCACAAGCCTCAGTATGGATGTATGTAAATGTGTGTATATAGATATATAGACACATATATACATACATAGGATATTTACATACATGAGATTCAGGTTATAGGCTGGGCTAAGAACGGGCATGTGGAATCATAGTTTGTAAGGTAGTGGTCTGTAGAGAGTAGCAAACAGTCGATAGTCAGTACTGGGATGTGTACGGGGTAATAGGCCTGTTCGTAGAGGTGTCATGGGTCAAACTAGATGTCTGTCTTTAAGCCACTTTATAAGGCACAGACAGAATTTTAGGTACGAATGCTCTACTCTTAGGTGGGAGGGTAGCGAGTTCCATAGTTGGGCTGCCTTGACCTGGAAACTACTGCTTCCAACTCTGGTAAGCTTATATCTGGGAATCAGGAGGCAATTCGTATTAGAGAGTCTAGTTGTTCTTGTCGCAGGTTTCGTGACAATTCTATCTGATAGGTAACGTGGTGCTGCCTTGTTCAGGCATTTATGCATGAGAGAAGCAACTTTTAGTTTAATTTGTCATGTGTGGATAGCCAGTTGTTGGCTCTTCTCGTCTCGGAGATGTGTTCTCTCCTTGCAATTCCAAGTGCAGCTCTGAGAGCATTCTTTTGCAGGAATTGGATTTTCTTGATAATTTGTTTGCCCCAATATATAAGGCGTTGAAGTAGTCAAGCTTTGATAAAATAAGTGCTCTGGCAAGAGTGATGCAGCTAGCATTGGAGAGAAAAGCTTTACCTGCTCTAATCCGTTTGCAGGTATAAGCCGTTGCCGAGGCCATGACGTTAACCTGTTTGTTGAAGGAGAGTGCGCAATCCAAGTAGAACCCCAGGGTTTTTACCTCCTTAGCAACGGTGATGATGTTCTGGTCTATGTTGAAGGCGGAGTATTTGGGGCACAGTTTTTGGAGTGTCGAGAAGGTGTCCAGGATAATGATCTCTGTCTTCTCTTCATTCAGGCATAGTCCATGTGTGGCCATCCATGCCTGGATGAGATATACCTTGTTTACCAAGGCCAAATCCATTTCGTAATCACCTGTAAGAGGTAGGAGGATCTGGGTATCATCTGCATAATTGGTGTAGGTGATACACAGATGATCCAAATAATCGAAAAGGGGCTTGGTAAAGATGTTGTATAGGGTGGGTGAGACACAGGATCCTCGGGGCACTCCGCACGTGATAGGGATGGGGTCAGCTGCAGCCATAGGTGAGAAGACTTTCATGGTATTATCACTTAGAAAGGATCGTATCCACGCAATGGTTTCTGTCGAGAAGTATGCTGCCGAATCCAAATGGTTACGGTGATCGACCAGGTCAAATGCGGCCGATAAATCAAAGAGGAGAAGGAGGGGCGATTCCCCTTTGTCCCCAAGTTCATCAATCTGGGCCTTCAAGTCTAATAGCGCTGTTTCGGTCCCATGTGGAGGCCGAAAACCAAATTGCCTTCCTCCTAGTAGGGAGTGTTTTTGTATTTGTGAGTAGGCCATTTTGTCTACGATTTTCAGGAGAAAGGGCACCGGAGTAATTGGTCGGTAGTTGGTGGGAATCAAAGGGTCTAGAGACTTTTTTTTTTTAATAGGAGGAGCACCCAAGATTCCTTGAGGTTAGATGGGATAGTATTGGACGCGAATAACGTGTTGACGAGTTTTGTAATAAAGGGTGCCAGATCTCTGGCTGCATCCTGTATGAGTTGGGCAGGGCATTGATCACCCTGACAATTAGAGGGTTAGTGATAATATCGTTTTTAATAGGTGACTTAAATAGCTAGGACACTGTGGACATTTATTGGGGACTCCTGCTCTGCAATGGGACGGTCAGCAGCAGCAACAGGCAACCTTAAATTCAGCAGTCCTTCAGTGTTTCAGCTCCTCGTGTCTGACAGCAAATAGCAACACTGCGGTTCTCGGATACCACTTCAGACTGTCCTTGCTTCTAGGGTCCAGCACTCTGAGGTGGCACAGGCTTGGTCAGTGCTGCATCAGGGAAGTCCAGAGGATCTTCCTAGCGCTGGGGTCTGACTTAAAAGCAACACACATAATCTGGTGTTCCTCTCCCTGGCAGCTTCGAGAGGATGTCCAGACGGGATTAGGTTGGAGTTAATTGGTCCCACCAACTCAAAGGGAGAAGTCGTCCTTGCAGGGCTTCTCAAGTTGAGAATTCGGAGCTTCAGCACAGCAGCAGGGCTTCACCGGGCAAACCAACAGTCCAGGAGCTGTAGCAGGTGTCTCTTCCAAGTTCTTCTTTGGATTCCAGTAGACGACTCTGCCTTCCAAGCCAAAAAGCCTTGGTTTCCCTCATTCATTCCATCCTTGCTGTCAATAACACAGCAGAGTGGCTGTCCTTGCCGGACAGCCAGCCGGCCAATCACCTTTGGGTGCATTCCTGTAACTAGGGGGATTTAGCACAGCATGTTTCGGGCACCTCCCTCACTTCCTGCCCCTGCCAGACATACTGGAGTTAGAGGTGGGTTTCACTTGTGAAGATCGCCAAAGACGAAACGAACAAAGGGACCAAACCTGGTTTGGCACGCAGAGTAAATCTCAAGAAATACCTTCCTGACATGAAATGGTGAAAAAAGAAGAACAGGGCCACTTTGTCAAAATGGACACACATGGATGCCTTACCGTGGCTGCGAACACAGCCTGCGGTAAAAACACACAATGGTAGGAAAAAGCAAACCACTGACACCAGCAATTGTAGAAAGGGTAACAAACATGTTACATGAGAAGCTAGACAAAAGGGGATGCGAAGTAACCCCTCCAGCACCATATTTTAAGATAGTGTGTGCTGGGTCTAGAAAGTTACAAATGTAAGTAAAGTCAATTTCACTTCACTGCTCTTGGAAACAGTAGTTTAACCAAGAGAAGGTATTTAAACCTTTGGGAAATCTGAGAGACTTCCCTGTGCCACTGTACTGAAGCTGCTGTGTGCCACAATGTAAAAAGATGAGGCCTATGGGGTCTGTCAGACTAAAAGTCAAAAGGAACACAGTGTTCAAATCAATAAAAGATACGAGAGTGGGAAAAAGGTCGCACTCTCTCCAGGATAAAAATTAAAAGTCCTCCAGTCCAGGAAAAAGTGCTGGGGGTCTCTAAAGTAGAAAGGAATTCGCACATTTCTGAGAATTCTCCCAAACAACCTCACAAACAGAAAATGGCAAAAAAAGACTGGGGCCATTTTGACAGAGTAGTCGCCCATGGGTGCTATATTGCAGCTGAGAATTAAGCCTGCGCTAGAAAAGCACTATGGTAGGAAAATTAAACCACTGTCACCATCCATTTAAAGTAGTGAGGGTAACTGAAAAAATGTTAGATGAGTAGGTAGGATAAGGGGCTTTTAAGTAACCCGCCCAGGCACTCCACATAAAATGGTGTGTGCAGGACCTGCAAAGAGAAAAGGTAAGTAAAGTCAATTTCACTTTACTATTCTTACGAACAGTAGTTCACCCAAGAAAAGTTATGTAAACCTTAAGAAAAACCTTAAGGTTGATACTGCACTGAAGGTGCTGTGTGTCACCATACACAAAGTAGATGCCTATGGAGTTTGTCAGACTCCAAAAACAAAGAAAAGACATAATCCAAATCAGGTAAAAACACATCAGAGAGTGAGAAAAAGGGCACACTCACTCCAGGGCTAAAATTAAAAGTCCTAAAGTCCAGCATAGGTCTCTCATTTTAGTTTCAGGGTTTATACGTTCCTCTGGAACTTGTCTAGTGCCATATTTTACTCCAAAAGGAGTGACGTCTTCATCCTCCGAGCCAGATTCTTCAAAAATTGAAGACATGGACCTAAAAAAATCTGACTTTGGTAAAGGTGTAAACCTTCTCTCTTCCTCCTGATTTTTTGTCGAAGGAATAGGTGTTTTCTTGAGGAAGTCTTCGATAAAGGCGTCGAAGATAGTATAGGCTTCGATGTCGAAGTTGTCAGCGCCGATGGCGTAGACGAAGTTGCACTCGACTTCGACAACTTCTGCCTTTTATGAGGGATAGGAGAAACACTCGATCCTCGAGGATCTCTCGACGATTTGTCGACTCAAGTTTTATAGATACTACTGGGTTTTACCGCCGTAGTTCCAGGCTTCCCTGTGTCGTCCTGTGGAGTGACTGGGGTCTGGCTTTTCTGAGGTTTCTTTGAGGGGGTCGAGGCCGCATTCTCAAAGACATGCATCATTTTTCTTCAAAAATGTTCCCATTTTGTAGGGGAATCTGATCTTGTTTTACATCTAACCAATTCAGTCGATGTATCGGATGATGACGAGAGAGATCTATGTCTCCTTTTTAGTTTTTTAGAAGACGAAGATCGTCTCGATCTACTACGGGATCGGGATCTCCGAGTGTTTTTTATGATGTTCCGATTCCTTTGAATCGGACGATTTCTTATGCTTTTTCGACGAGGCCTTCGAAGTAGCCTTTGACGCCTCCCGCCCACTGCTAACTTACTTTTCCTCTCACGGAGGGCCTTCTCCGTCATCGACTTATAGGAGCCACAGTCGCCATTTCGATGATCCGAACCCAGACACCAAAGACAGATACGGTGAGGATCGGTGATAGACATCTTCGACCCGCAGTCGATACCCTTCATAAACCCAGTTTTGGGTGTAGAAGCGGTTGATGATGAAGAAATTTTCTGACAGAAAATCTCAAAACATGCCGTTCACAAGAGCGAAGCAATCGGAAAAACAGAACTGAAGCCAACGGGCGCGGCTCGACCTACTTATACCAACAGTGACGTCGACACAGAACGGAGCCCGTCGAGGGAAATCGACGCCACAAGCTCGAGTACAGCGCCCTCTACCGAAAAAAAAATTCCGAAGCAGCGAAGCTGGCGATAAATTATCACAAGATGAGGAATACGTGGGAGGACACAATCCATTCGAAATGAGAATTCTCCCTAACAATCACAAAGTATCTGCAGCTGTGTGCAGCCTTCAAAATAATGCAATGAGCTGCCACCCACCAATGAGATATGCAAACAGAGAAAAATCGCCAGTGAGAGCCTGGAGGGTGACTCACTAGGGAAAGCATGAAGGAAAAGGCAAAACATGTCAGAGGACACTGACTCAAAGACTAGGCTTTCATCCCCACACTTTGCTGCTTTAAATTACCATTTGCATCTGATTTTCAGGGATTAAATATATTGTAGTTAAAATTACAACCGTTTTGGGGTTTTATACAAAAAAGGGGTCTGTAAATAAGCCACAATCTGCCAATATGGTTCACCATATAAGTGCACCCAATATCAAAGTGCCCAAGTTGCAACATTGTTTTAAAAAAAAAAAAAGAAAATCGCCTAGGGTAGCTACAGGGAGGAGATGCAACCACAGAGTATCCACTGGTAAGGACAACACACAAGGAAGAATTGCTAAACATGCTACCATGGCTGACTGATCTGTATTGCTTCATTCAATGTGGCCTCTTGTCATGCATGTACCAATAAGCAGTGACAAGCACTGAAAGCTTACTGACTCTGCCTTAAGCAAAGGTACGCATTATAGAGAAACTATTTAAAAAATGATATGCTCTACAGATTACATCGTCCTACTCTGCGGAGCCACACACAAGACTAAAAAAGTTGCAGAAGGTTAGTACCAGGTGATCGGAGAGGGAGAAGCAGATGAACCCTTTTCATATAATGATAGGAAAGGGGTGCCATATTCGCACCTGTGGTTGGGCGCTCAGCCAATCAGGTGGCTGGAACAGCATGCGAGAATACAGTGTACCGCCCGCTGTTTCCAGCCACCCAACGCCCTTCCCCAGGTAGTACCATCTATTTTGGGTTTCTTTGGAATGCGGGGAGACAACAGGGAGACTCTCCCCGTTTCCTACCCCTCCACCCACAAAACAAAACATACCCTTTCCGTGCCCCCGTCCCCCTGCATTTACCGGCTGGAGCAGAGCTTGGTCCCGGTGCTGCGCCATAGAAGAACAAGTTACTTTCTTACCTGGTAACGTTCTTTCGATGGGATGGTCCGACGACGTATTCCATATCTATGACAGGTAATCACCACAGCTGTGCTGCTTCGGAAACTTTTCCGGCGTCTGCGTCCTGCGTCGATGACGTCGATACGCCGACGTCGAGGACCTCCTCCGACGTCCGACGTCATCCGATGTGATAAGTAGGACGCACGACGCCTGTAGCCTCAGTTGTAGTTTTTTCCCCCAGAACGTGTGACAGAAGTCAACTGCCAGTCAGACACAAAGCCTTGCGGAACGTAAGCTGCAATCGCAAAAGAAATTCTGCAGCGGGGAAGGCAGGGCGGGAGCGATATGGAATACGTCGTCGGACCATCCCATCGAAAGAACGTTACCAGGTAAGAAAGTAACTTGTTCTCGAGGGGATTGGGTCCTCCGACGTATTCCATATCTATGACAGACTCCCAAAGCAGTACCAGAGCAAGGAGGAGGGAAAGAATTTATAAACAAATTTAGAACAGCCAATCAAATAGCAGAGCAAAGGACCGCCTTGCCAAAGGCCAGATCCTGCCCTCTGATGGAATCGAGGGAATAATGCCGTACAAATGTATGTACTGAAGCCCAGGTGGCTGCATCACAGATGTTGCGAATAGGAACACCCCTCTGCAGGGCAGTAGATGCAGCCATGCCCCTGGTAGAATGGGCCCGCAAGCCAGCCGGTGGGTCCTTACCCGCCAAGCGGTAACACTCCGAGATGGCCAAAATAATCCAGCGGGACAAAGTCCGTTTCGTCACAGCTTGCCCCAAACGCTTACCAGCGTAACCAATAAAGAGTTGATCGTCCACTCTGACCCGGGACATGCGTGAAACATAAAAGCTTAAAGCTCTCCTAGGATCAAGCCTATGGAGCCTCTCCTCTTCCTTACCAGGATGCGGAGGAGGATAGAATGCCGGAAGAACAACCTTCTGGGCTAAATGAAATTCCGTCACTACCTTCGTAAGAAAAGAAGGACGAACACGAAGGACAACCCTGTCCATGTGGAAAACAGTGAAGGGTGGCTTAACTGAAAGTGCCTGTAACTCACTCACTCTGCGAGCGGAAGTAACCGCAACTAAAAACACAGTTTTCAGAGTTAACAGCCTCAAAGGGCAAGAATGTAAAGGCTCAAACGGAGCACCCATAAGAAACCTAAGAACAAGGTTTAAATCCCAACCGGGCACCAGGAAAGGTGACGGAGGGAACACATTAGTGAGCCCTTTCAGAAACTGTGAAATTAAAGGGATCTTAAAGTAAGAACACTCATCAGACGAGCGCTTAAAGATGGACAGCGCTGCCAGGTAACCTTTAATGGTACCCACTTGCAAGCCCCTGTGGGCCAAAGAAAGCAAAAAGGACAGAACCATGGGGATGTCACATGCAAAAGGATCCACATCCCGAACTCTGCACCAGTCGCAGAACTTACGCCAACGGCAACGGTACAGAGACTTAGTTGCTGGCCTTCGGGCCGAAAGCAACACCTCCATCACGTCTTCAGGGAGGTCCCAATCCCTATAACTCAACCTTTCAGAAGCCAAGCGTGAAGGTTGAGGGATCTGACCTCTGGATGGAGAACCAGACCCCCCTCCCGTGAGAGCAGATCGTCTCGGTAGGGAAGACGATGTGGAGGGCAGATGGACAAGTCGAGAAGGTCCGGGTACCACCTCCTCCGAGCCCACGCCGGAGCAATGACGATCATCCGGGAACCTAACTTCCGCAACCTCCGCAGCACTTGCGGGATGACGGGGACTGGAGGAAACGCGTACAGCAGCGGGAACGACCAATCCACCACGAACGCGTCTCCTAAGGCCCCTCTTGGAGGAAATTCCCGCGAGCAGAACCTCCCGCACTTCCGGTTGACACTGGAGGCGAAGAGATCCACTTGAGGGGTCCCCCAAAGGGCGAAGATCTCCAGGAGAATCTCCTGAGCCAACTCCCACTCGTGAGAGATCGCGCTCTGCCTGCTCAGAGCGTCCGCCGTCACGTTTTCGACTCCGGCCAGATGAACTGCCGAGACCGAAACTACCTGCTGGATGGCCCAGAACTCGAGCTGCATCGCCTCCCTGCACAGAGGAAGTGACCCTGCCCCCCCCTTTTTGTTGAGGTAGTGCATGGCCACCGTGTTGTCCGTCAGGATCAGGACATTCCTTCCTCGCACAGTCGGCAGAAAAGCCTTCAGGGCTAGCCTGACGGCCCTCAGCTCCAACAGATTGATATGGAGTCTGGACTCCGACGGAGACCAACGACCGCTGACTGTCAGCTCGTTGGCATGAGCTCCCCATCCCGTGAGGGATGCATCCGTCACGATCGTCACCTCCGGCCAGGGAAGCCAAAATGGAGCCCCCTTCATCAAGTTGCCTTCGACGGCCCACCACAGAAGGTCCTGGGCAACCGACGGCGGCACCTGAATCGGGTCCGACATCCTGCCGGAGGACTGCGACCATTGCATCTTGAGTGCCCACTGCAAAGATCTCATGCGCAGGCGAGCCTCTGGCACCAGAAGAATGCAGGATGCCATGAGGCCGCGCAACCTCAAGAACTCGAACGCTGGGAGCGTCTGGGCATGCTGAAACTTGTGCACCATCTGCTGAATGTGAAGAGCCCTCACCTGGGGAGGAAAACACTGCCCCAGGGAAGTGTCGAGCACTGCTCCGATGTACTGGAGCGTTGGCGTCAAATGGGACTTCTTTAAATTGAGGGAGAAGCCCAGCCTGTGGAGGGAGTGGCAGGTGACGGACAGATGATCCAGGACTTGCCCGGGAGAGCTCCCCCTGATCAACCAATCGTCCAGGTAGGGGTAGACGTGAATCCCCCCTTGCCTGAGAAGCGCTGCCACCACCACCATGAGCTTGGTGAAAACCCTCGGGGCGGAGGTCAATCCGAACGGCAGGACCCGAAACGGAAAGTGCGAGTCGCCAACCGCGAACCTCAGGTACTTCCTGTGCTTGGGATGGATCGGCACATGGAAGTAAGCATCCTTGAGGTCGAGTGACACCAACCAGTCCTGAAGCTGAAGGGCCTGGAGGACTTGAGAGAGAGTAACCATCTTGAACTTGTCCTTCCTGAGGAGTTTGTTCAAACCGCGCAAGTCCATGATGGGTCTCAATCCCCCGTCTTTCTTGGAAATCAAAAAATAAGGGGAATACCATCCCTTGTTCCTCTCCGCTACAGGCACCAGTTCTATAGCGCCTTTCTCCAGCAGGGCTTGAATTTCCTGCGCAAGGAGCGGATCCAGACACTTCAAAGAGAGGTTCCCCGGTGGATTGTCGCAAGGCCTGTGCCGAAAGGGAAGACAGTAGCCGTGGGCTATGATCTCCAGAACCCACACATCTGAAGTAATGGCTTGCCACTCTACAAGATGCTGCGCCAGCCTTCCCCCAACCGGCGAACCATGGGACATGGCCTCATGACTGAGTAGGAGCGGCTGCGGCGTTACCCGAGGGCAAAGAGGCAACTGCCCGAGCGGCCTTGGCACCACGGGTACCCTGTCGTCCACCTCTGGTACCCCTGCGTTGGCCTCTTTGACTGCCAGCTCCTCTCGCTCTACTGAAGGATGAGTAATAGCGAAAGGAACCACCCCTCCACTGCTGTCCCCTAGGACGAAAAGGCGGAGGTTGGCGAACTGCAGCGCCCAACGACTTCGCTGCAGCTTTTGAGGTCTGCAACCTCTCAAGGCTCTCGTCAGCCTTGCTGCCAAAAAGGTGTTCACCATCAAAGGGCATGTTGAGGAGCCGGGACTGCACATCAGGAGCAAACCCCGACTTCCGCAACCACGCAAACCTGCGTATCACGGTGCTCGCCGCCATGGACCTACTGACGCATTCAGCCAAGTCCAGACCCGACTGAACGGACTCACACATGGCATCCTTACCATCCTGGACCATAGCAAGGAAACCCTCCCGTTCAACCCCTTCGGGAATATGTTCAGCCGCTAACGCAACACAGTTCCACAGAGTGTGCGTGAAACGTGACAAGGCACAAATGGAGTTGGCCGCCTGAAGCGCCATACCACCAGAAGAAAACACTTTCTTCGCCCAGCCATCAAAACGTTTGTCGTCCCTATCGGGAGGGATGGTAGGGTACGACGCCTGCTTTGCCGGGGCCGTGGCCGCCTGCACCACCAAACTCTCCGGAGTGGGGTGCCTGGTCAAGTAGCAGGGGTCGCTACTGGCTGGACGGTATTTACGCGACAAGGATCTGCCCACCGCCGGGAGACTCTCCGGAGCAGTCCAAGCCGCCGCCACCCTTCTCTGTAAAGCCATATGGAACGGCAGTACCGGGTCAGTTGGGGGACCAACATCAAGGATGTCCGTCAGATCATCCTGCACAAACTCCCCTGGGGGAGCAGACCATCCCAAATACACAGACACCCTAGCCATAAGGCGCCGGTACGAGGAATCGGCATGTGAGCCAGGCTCAGGCCTACAAAAGTCCACCTCCGGGGAGGTGTCCAGTCCACTGGCATCATGCAGTGACTGCCTCAAATCGTCAAACTGACTATGGCCCGAGACAATTTCATCAGGCACCAGACTAGGAACCAGGGCATCAGAATCCTCATCCGCCTCCGAAATAAATTCCAGGTGGCGAAAAGGCACCCGAGAGTGCTTGCTCTTAACCAGAGCCTTCCTAGGGGGTACACCCGTGACACGGGGCACCTCCGACACGAAAGGCGTCGATGGCGTCGAGCGAATCGGCGCCGACGCCGAGAAAACCAGCAACGGCGCCGAGAGGATCGGCGTCGACGTCGAGGAAATCGGCGTCGACGTCAGATGCAGCGCCTCCAGTATCGGCGGCGTCGACACAGCCCTCGAGGCCGGAGCCCCGAGCGTGTCCCTCGACGACCTGAACGTCGACGGCCTCGACGACGTCCTCGAAGCCGGAGCCTCGAGAAAGCCTGTCGACGCCTCAGACGTCGACGTCTTCCTCGAAGACTTCACAGGAGCACACGGTCTCGAACGCGTCGAGGACCGGGACCTGGAATGGGTACGGCGAGAACGAGCCTCCTTGTCCGAACGGGACCGCTCCCGTGACTCGTGCCGACCACTCTTGCGAGCGGCGTCTCTCGACCTCACACGGCCGACCCCACTCGGGGGCGCGGACGGCGGAGTACCCTGCGACTCAAGAATCGCCAACATTTTCTTCCCGAAGGAAGCCCATTCCTCCGGCGTCGCACGGCTGGTGGGGTAACCGACGTGCCGGGCAGAATCCTCGGAAGAGGACCTGGAAGGCGACCGGTGACGGCGCTTCCGAGAATGCCTCGAAGAGGCTGAGGAGTGGCGAGACCCACTCCTAGAAGAAGACCGACGAGACTTCCGACGATGACGCGGAGAGTCACCCCTCGAATCATCCGTCGAAAGCCCCGCCGACTTCGACTTCCGGGGCTTGGACACCCGACCTACCGACAACTTCTTCTTACGTTCGCGTAAGGCTTTGGACGTGAGCGACAGGCAGTCAACACAGTCATCCGTGTCGTGGGCCTCCCCGAGGCACCAGAGGCAGGCGTCGTGCGAGTCAGCCACCGACATCTTGGACCCACACTCCCCGCACTTCTTAAAGCCCGGACGCGGGGTTGAAGACGAAGTGGAAGACATCGCCGAAATTCACAAACGAACAGGTTCGAAGAACCAGAAAGAACAGAACTCCAAAGAGTCGAGGCTTAGAACCGAGAAACACGAAGCAACACGTTCGCGGAAAAAACGGAACTGAGGCTACAGGCGTCGTGCGTCCTACTTATCACATCGGATGACGTCGGAGGAGGTCCTCGACGTCGGCGTATCGACGTCATCGACGCAGGACGCAGACGCCGGAAAAGTTTCCGAAGCAGCACAGCTGTGGTGATTACCTGTCATAGATATGGAATACGTCGGAGGACCCAATCCCCTCGAAATGGAAAAGGGACTTTGTCCCTTTTCCTATGGCGGCGGCCATTCCACTCCCCCTCGGGTGATTAGCGTTGCGCAACACGTGCAGCCAAACTCCTGAGGAAAAAAAAAAACAGTTGCACTCTGATGAACCCCGGGGTGCGAATGGCTATCACCCCCTTGTCGAAGGCGATTGCCACACGGCTGGTGGGCCATTACCGGCCATGTCCATCCCCGATGCAGGGGCGATTGACATATTAAGCAACCGTTTTATGCAATTAATGTAACATGGAAACAGGTACTCACCATGCCTGGTTTATGCTGCAATTCTTCTATACTTTGTAGGATTATGCAAGCTTTGGTAATACTCCCTACAAAAAGCAAACAAATGTTTCTTAAAGACAGCACATGTAACCAAAGAAGATTCCAACTATTAGCAGGCACATTTGGCATTTTAATTAGTGGGAACAACAGACAGTTATCTCGCCTTTTCAAAATCTGCCATCTCAGGTTTTCTAAGACTGCTGCTTGCCCATTTTCACCATCCCAGGTGTGAAGGTGTCATGAAACAAGACAGACAACAAAATCAAAGTTCAAATAAAAATGTTCTATTAAACGGAAATGTCAGGATAGATGAATGCCTACTGTGCCCTAAACTAAGGTGGGATTTCCCTACCTAAAGAAACGTCTGAGTCAGAGTTAAACTTAAAAGCCTGTGTCCAAAACCTATACTTGCCCTCACAACTAAAGCTAAACAATGTGTAGTGATATCAGCAATACAAGAAATAGTGTTCCAAACAAAGTTCTGAGCTTCTTACAGCTCCTGCCTTACTTTTCAGCTCCCCTTCCATGTTCAAGAAAGTTTCATACAACCTCGGGGTTCCCTTCTGTTAGGCAAGATTGTGTGCATTACACTTCGGGAGACTACAGCAACCTTGACCTCCTGGAAATAGGAACCCAACCTTTGGTATAAGTCTGTACTACCCAGGTTGGTAGTGTGGCTGCACAGCCATGCTTATCTCAAGAGGTGACAATGTGAGCAGCAGGGTTTTACACAGAGATTCACAGTGACAAGTATTCAAATAACCTCTTAGACAAGGTTTCTTGATTAAACAATTATTAATTTAACAGTCAGTTCAATAAACCTTTAGAAGGGAGCAATATAAAACCAACACACAAATACACTTCAAAATACACATTCTTAGTGTTTCTATAAATCAGCAAGTACCCATTTGGAATGGCACACAGATGGTTCCTACACTGTGAGGTGTCTTAAATAACCAGGACACTGTGGACATTAATATATCACTGGTACATTCAGAGCAATGTTGAGTTGGTGTCAAAGAAAAGGGTTTGGGAATAAAAGCAAGGTTACACAAATATTCTGAAGCAGGCAAGTACTTTTTAACCCTCCACTGCAAAGTAAATGAACCCTTTCCTGGAGGAAAGGTAAAACACAGAGTCAGAGGTAAGAAGAGCCTTTCAGGCAGCCAGGCCAGGCAATGTCAATTGAGCAAAAGTCTAGATGCACTGAAGCACTGCTTGCAGTTAAGTAAAAGACTTGCATAATGATTTAGAAGTCTTTGTAGAAAAATAGAATCACTGTAGGGCCACAAGCTGGGATGCTGGTGAGGGGCAAAGCTGCAAGCAACTCTGCAAAAGCAACCAAGTCAGGTCTCAACTGAGAACAAGTAATGCTACACAACAAGAGGTAAGTCCCCTTAGTGTTACAGTATCTTTGGTTAGAAGAAATGGTTCCAGCTGGCTTCTGTTCCTGTGTAGGTCTGCAAATCCTATTGATCCTGGGCCTCAGTCGTGGGGACAAGATGGAGGATGTCTGGGGACTCCTGCACTACAACTTGAAGGTCAGCGGCAGCAATGGGCAAACTTCAATTCAGTAGCACTTCGCGGTTTCAGTTGCTCGCGTCTCTAGCAAATAGCAACACTGTGGTTCACTGATAACACTTCAGACTTTCCTCGCATCTGGGGACCAGCACTCTGTTGAGGTGGCGCAGGCTTGGTAAGTCCTGCTTGCTGGGAGACCGTAGGATCTTCCTGGAGCTTGGGTCCGACTTAAAGATACTCACCAGATTCTGGTGTTCCACTCCCTGGCACTTTGGTTCCTGCAGCAGCAATAGAAGTAGAGCCAGCTCTGAGAAGAGTTCCGGATGAGCTAGTCTTGGGGTTGATTGGTCCCACCAACCCAAGGGGAGAAGTCGTCCTTTGCTAGTGTTAGGGAGAATTATCAGAAATGTGCTAATTCCCTCCACCTTAGAAACCCCCAGGAACTTTGTTGGATTTTGAGGACTTGATTTTTTTAACCTGGAGAGTGACACCCTTTTTCCCCACTCTCTCGTGCATTTTAATGTGATTTTTATACTCTGAGTTCTTTTGGTTATGGAGTCTGACAAACTGCATAGGCATCATCTTTTACATTGTGTCACACAGCACCTTCAGTGGAGTGGCATATCGAAGTCTTTCAGATTTCCCAAAGGTTTAAATACCTTCTCTGGGATAAACTACTGTTTCCCAGAGCAGTAAAGTGAAATTGACTTTACTTACATTTGTAACTTTCTAGACCCAGCACACACTTTCCAATAGGGTGCTGGGGGGGTTACCTAGTATACCCTTCATCTAGCTCTTCATTTAACATTTTTATGTTACTGTTAGGACAGTTTTTCTGAAGTCCCTCTGAGGCAGTACAAGACTCCACTCTTAGTATAAAGCTGTACCAACCAGAGTTCATGGTAGCGTAGACAGAGCAGCCAGGCTCATCTTGGGAGGGAGAGGGGGCTGTAGAATCAGTACAATTGAAATTGTCATACAAATGATCTAAGGAAACACTGAAACACCATGTATTGTAAAAATAAAAGGATTTATTTAAATACAGGTAGGCCCAGATAAATCTAGGGGTAAGTAAGCACTAAAACATATGAAATCACAGTATAAAAACACAACACTATACTTGAAAGTACACAGACCCAAGTATAGACCTTATTTCAAGTACCTATCAGTAGTTCTAGGGAAGTCAAAACCTTTTCATACACATTCAGTGTAGGTCAAGCCTATTCTTGGGGAGTAAAAACCAATGGTCACTTTTTAGATTACATTCAGTAATGCAAGGGCAGTAGACCCTACCAGTTGTACAAGGACTCTCAGTAACAAATCACATAAGCAGTTAACTGGACAATATACTGTTGATGAATAGTGAAACACTTATTCTAGGTGCAGTAAAAACCTATAACTACTTTTGTCATAACACACAGTTATACTAGGTGAGTAGAACCGAAGGATGTAATATACAATTACAGGTGCTTTTGAAATCAGGGAACCACAGATTGAGGTAAGCAGTAACAACTTATTTTGGATGGCACACAGCTAACACAAGGTAAGTAAAACCCACATACTTTGTTTAACCTCACAATGGAGGGGGAAGGTAAATCCCAATGTTACACTTTACTGAATAGTTATTCTAGGTAGGCAACAACCTAACGCAGACTTATTAAGGACAGGATAGCAGCAAGTCAGGGGAAGCAAGACCCAGTTGGGGGACACTCATACAATTATCCTCAAGGGACTAATCTGGTGATACCAACACTTTACTTTTGGGAAGAGCCACAACCTAATCACAGGAGAGTAAAATACGGTCACATCTACTTTCTATTAGGCTGGCAAAACAGTGGGTAAGGAAGAAAAGACGTTAACCATACTTTTAAGAATAGTGCGGAACACATTCAAGATCAGTAAGACCTTTTGTACCTGTTCACTCTTAGAATTACAGTTACCAACCAACTCTTTACAAGTAAGTAACTTTTAAAACACTTTTCTTTTCTAGGCAGAAGTGCCAATCCCTTGACAGTCTTTCCCTTATTCTTGGAGCATGAGTGTTCTAAGTGGCAGAAGGGGGGTCACTAGGACTAGTGACCAACAGGCAGTGTCAGAATAGGTTCTTTAATAGCAAAAGTCAGAGTTCCTTAGGAAAACTGGGCAAACACGTAAGTATTTCACTTTAGAGTTAGAAGAGGTTCCAGGGGCTTCGCAGAAGACACCCTAGCAGGATTCTAGCAGTGGGACGAGGTGTACTGGACGAGGCACTTCCCCAATCACAGAAAACACCACTTAACTACACAGAAATCCTAACAGGCTTAAGGTAACTACATACCCAAGCCAACAATACCTCACCATTGAAGAAGCTTTTGCAGCAGGAGAAATTCAGGGTCTGGAGCCAAATACGCAGTCAATGGATTCCTTCTCATGGAGGCTGAAAACAAGACCTCAGAAGGGACTTTGCAGCAGGGATCGATGAAGAAGGCTCTAGGCAAGGTTTCCCTCGCGGCTGAATGCGGTTCTGCGGATTTGGCGCCTTTTTAAGGAGCACAGAAGACGACAGAAAATCGCAGTTGAATTCTCTTCGTTTTAAAGGTCCAGCACTCTGGTGAGGGGACTTTTCAGACTCAATTTGTGTCTCTGGAGATCCACCAGGATGCCCATGAAGTTTCAGCGAGATTCGGAAGACAGTGCACCGCACGATGGCTCGAGGTCCCAGGGTATTGGGGTATTGCACCCACGCAAGATCGCAGCAATGCGTGGGATGGCTCAAAACACAGGTCTCCTCGAGACTAGTGGGTCTCACCAGGCTCTGGGTCGGGGAAGTAAAGCAGGCTCTGGTTACACAGCAGGCTCTCCGGTCGCTGGAAATCGTCTCAGCCGCTTTTCCTTAATCTTCCTCTTCGGTTTAAGTTCCAGTGGTCAACATATCTTCAGCTTCCAGGTTCGCAGTATTTATCAGGAATTACAGCACAACCTCTGCAATCTCTCCCCGCATTTTACAAGAAGGGGTGCTTTGGTTGTCCACTCAGGACAGCCAGCCCCCTACTGGGATTTGTCCCCATTCAAGCAAGGCGTAAGACAAAGGGCTGGGTAGTTTTGGACACCTCCCTCACATCTTGCTCTCTCACAGACAGGCTGGAGACTGGGCGGGGAGTCCAGCGGACTCCCCCCCCAAAGACAGAAATCACACAAAGGAATTTCCCGCCCTGGATGTCAGGGGAGGGAACAAGAAACGACAAGAAACACTAAAATGGCAAAAAAAGAAGACCGGGCCATTTTGTTAAAATGGACACCCTTGGGTCCCTTTACTGCAGTTGTGAACACAGCCCGCAGTAAAGGTGCACCAAATTATTACAAGGCATCACTGCCACCAGCCATTGAAGGTAAGCTTGTCACTGTAACAGAATTGTTACAGTTTTAGTGTTAAAGGGGATACATTGCATCTCCCCAGTACTCCACATAAGGTGGGGTGTGCTGGTTTCACTAAATAAAATGTAAAAGGGATCCAAAGATCTTTTCTACCCTTGGGAACTGTGGTTCACTCAAGGTTAGCACAAGAAAGTTAAGAGGGGAGCCCCTAGGGCAACGCAGCAACAGACACTTATTGCCAATAAGTTGTTAAATATGATAACTTATGGAGAGTCTTAAAAATGACACCCAAAATATCCCACTAATAAAGCAAAATGTTCTGGGGTTGAACCAGGAAAGGAAGTTTACTAGTTCTGTCGAAATCTTACCTAACAGTTACCCTTTCCTCACTAAATGGCTGGTGGAAGTGGTTTCGTTTTAACTACCGTGGTGTGCATTTACCGCGGGCTGCGTTCGCAGCTGCAGTAAAGCACCCAAGGGTGCCATTTTTGTCAAAATGGCCCAGTCTTCTTTTTTCCCCCCATTTCTTTGTGGAAAAGTCCTTTTTGAGATTTACTCTGCCCGCCAAACCAGGTTTGGTCCCATTGTTCGCTTTGCCTTTGGCAGGAGTCATGAGTGAAGCGTGCTTCTGGCTCCAGGGTGTCTGGGGTGGGCAGGAAGTGAGGGAGGTGCCCGAAACTCCCTGCGCTTAGTCTCCTAGGAGACCCAAATGCACTCTGTAGTGATTGGCCGGCTGACTGTCCGGCAAGGAGAGCCACCCTGCTGTGTGACTGACAGCTGGGCTGGAATGAATGGGAGAGAACTGAATAAAAGGTGATGCTTTTGGCTTGGAAGGCAGAGTTGACCACTGGACGAAGGAACCAAAGAAGAACTTGAAGAGGGCGCCTACTGCAACTCCTGGACCGTTGGTTTGTACGGTGAAGCCCTGCTGCTTTGCTGAAACTCCAAATTTGAATCAACAGAGAAGCCCCTGCAAGGACGACTTCTCCCCTTGAGTTGGTGGGACCAATCAACTCCAAAGTAAACCACCTGGACATCCTTCTCAGAGCTGGTTAAATTTCCACAGAGTTGCTGCTGGAAATCGTATAGACAGGGAGAGGAACACCAGATTGTGTGCGTTGCTTTTAAGTTGGCCAAGAGCTCCAGGAAGATCCTCCGGACTCCCAGGAAGCAGGACTGACCAAGCCTAGGACCCCCAAATAGAGTGGGGGACCCCAGAAGCAAGGAAAGTCCATCTCGACAGTCAGAAACCGCGGTGTTGCTAATTGCGGTAGTCCCGAGGAGCTGAAACAACAAAGTACCACTTTTAGGAAAGATTGCTGGTTGCGAGCGGTGACCGTCCCTTGGCAGTGCAGGAGTCACCAGGAGTACTCCCTCTTGTCTCCACGACTGAGGCCCAGGAACAGAGAGATCTGCAGAGCTGCACAGGAACAGATGTCATCTGCTGCACTTTTTCTTCAATACAAAGGTACTGCAAGAGAACTTACCTCTTGTTGTAGAGTTACTAGCATCTTCAACCTTTCTAACAGCTTGTGGCCCATTTTATTCTTCTTTTCTTCAAAGACTTCTAAAACATTGTGCAAAGACTTTCTACTTACCTGCAAAGAAGTACTTCAGCTCATATAGACTTTTGCCTAATGACTTTGGCTTAGCCTTTTTCACTGATTGACTCTTATTGGAGGATCTGAAGGTATTTGCCTGCATAAGAAAATTTGTGGCCTCTTGTATGTTCTAACTACCTTTCCCTTTGACTTATTCCTACATGATTTAAATGCAACAGTGATATAATAATGTCCCCAGCACCGTAGCAATTGAAGTCACCTGAGGGTGTAGGTTGTGTCTGTGGGCCATCCAAAAAGGTTATCTACTGATTTAGAATATTAAGAGTGTGTGTTTTGAAGTGTATTTGAGTGTTACCGTTAGATTGCTCCCTTCTGAAGAAGGCTTATTTTAACTGACTGATACATACATAATTGTTTATGCAAGAAACCTTGTGTGTGTGTGTAAGAGTTTATTTGAATACTTGTCACTGTGAATCTCTGTATAACTCCTACAGCTCACATTGACCACTCTTGAGATAAGCCTGGCTGCTCAACACGCTACCAAAACTGTGTAGTACAAGCTATACCAAAGGTTGGGTTTCCTATACCTGTAGTCAGAGTTATTTGTAGTGTTCCCAGAGGATACTGCATACAAGCTTTGCCTAACACTGGTGGCAGGCAGTGAGGATATATTGTAGAGTTGTTACAGTAAGAATGTGCTTTGCTTGACAAGGCTAAGCTCCACTAGAAAAGCAATTGTAACATGCTAGATATGGATAACTTCAGGCAGGAAGCCCTGATCATTTTAACAGCAGAGCAACTGAAAGAAAGATGTAAAGTTAGGAATCTCCCTGTTAAAGGAAACAAAAATGAACTAATTGCAAGAGTGTTGAATAATCTAAGTCTGGGTAGTGGGCCTGTCACACCTAACCAACCCAGGACATGTGGAAAATGATAATGAGGATGATAATTCACAGTCTAATTCTAATATTGTTGAAGAGTCAGAGGAGTCTCAGCAAGAGAGCCCCTCTTTACCTCAACAGGCCCTCATGCCTCAACCTTAAGCCACAGGGGACCCACAAGGTCCATCACTGAGTCCAGAATGTGTGTCTCTTGAGAAAATGAGACTGGAGTTAGAGTTCAAAAGATTACAGCTCCAATCTGTTAGGCTGCATTGTATGCATTGTATGCAGTACCCTCTGGGACCACCACACACAATTAGGACTACAGGTGTAAGCAAAAGCAACCTTTGGCATAAGTCTGTACTACACAGTTTGAGATAGCGGAGCAGCCTGGCTTATCTCAAGAGGGAATGTGAGCAGTAAATGATGTTACACAGAGGTCTTACAATCACAGTGGTTCAAGTAGACACTTACACTCAAGGTTTCTTGGTAAAACTCGTATTCACTTATTTCACAGTCACCTAGAAAACATTCACTAGAAGGAGGTAACTTAATATTATACACAGATACACTACAGTACAAATCACTACGTTTCCGAGACAGTTTAGGGTCCCCGGAAGTAGGCGCAAAAAGGCATTTCAGTTACTTAGAAGTGAGCAAAAAGGCACAAGTTAATAAAAATAGATTACAAATACTCTTTAGATAGTTCAAATAGTTTCAGTTCACCAGGCCTAGGCCAAAGTCAATGGGCTAGTGTCTTGGATATGTAAAAGCAGTTCTGGTAGTAAACGGTAAAGTCTTTGCCAAAGTTCTGAGAAGTAGTTTGTACGAAAAAGAATCATATGTTGGGTCACAAGCCGATTAGGCCTGCAAGTTGGGGAACTTTCATGAACTTTCACCGCAAGAGGTAAGTACTCAATCGGGTTTTCAGAGTACCTTAATATGAAGAAAAAGATGCAGCTGAAGACGTCTGTTCCATGCAGTTCCTGTAGATCTCGCTGTTCCTGAGCCTCAATCGTGGGGACAAGAGGGAGGACATCGGGGGACTCCTGCACTGCACTGAGACTGGTCAAAAAGCTAGCAAATGGAAGATCTTCGGTTCGAGTAGCTGTAGTCAAGCACACAAACTGGTGTCCCTCTCCCTGGTTAAACCTAACCAGCTCCGAGATGAGTATCCAGGTGGCTTAGTGTCGAGTTGCTTGGTCCCACCAACTCAAAGGAAGAAGCCGTCCTTGAAGGGCCTCTCTGTCGAGATGAACTTGCCGATTCGGACCTGCAGCAGGGCTTCACTGGGAAAACCAACGGTCCAGGAGTTGAAGCAGCTGTCCTCTTCCAGCTTGTCTTCGGTTCTTTCGTTCCAGTGGTCGACTCTGCCTTCCAAGCCAATAGACTCGCCTTTTATTCAGTTTCCTCCCATTCATGCCAGCCTAACTGTCACTCACCCAGCAGGGTGGCTGTCCTTGCCGGACAGTCAGCCAGCCAAGCACACCAGAGTGCTTTGGTTCTCCTAGGAGACTAAGCACAGGGAGTTTCGGGAACCTCCCTAACTTCCTGCCCACCCCAGACACTCAGGCGCCAGAGGCGGTCTTCAGTCCTTGGGCTACCTGGGTGTGTGAATGTTTAGAAAGCGTAGATGGTTGGGTTAAGGGTTACAGAGTGAACTCCTTTGAAGGAACTAGAAATCTGTTTTTGTTGGAATCTTTTTTTGATGCCTGCTCTCCTGAGCTGAGACAGCACTTGGCTGACTTAAGAGATTGATCCAAGAAAGCAAAAGCTGATGACTTGTGGGTTGCCAACAGTGCTACTCAAGGATTCTAAGGCCACTCATAAAAAGGAGGGGAAATAGCACAATAAAGTTGACAAAGATAATTCTAAAACCTTGCATCCAAAAGAGGGACACAAACATAAAAAGGGTAAGCCATTTGGGAAACCAGGACAGTCTAGTGAAACCTCTGGTGCCAAACCAGAGGGAGGTCAGCAGAAGCCCCCATTTGTCAAAACATTTGGAAAATGTTAGGCTTGTGGGTCAACTGACCATGTGAAAGGGGACCCCAGATGCAAGGGTAAACCTTCAGGGGTCCACACTGCCTCCTTAGCCTTCATTCCTGAGGGAGAAGTACATATGGCAAGTGGAAACGTTCAACTATTGGCTGAAGATCCCATCAGAGTCTCTGCCAGTGTTTCCTTAGTGTCCCTGTGTCTGTGGGAACAGCAGAATGTAGATGTGTATAATTATATACCAGCTAACACAAAAGAATACTACAAGGACAGTGTACTTGTAAATGGTCAGGAGACCCCTGCCATTAGAGAAACTGGACCAGCATCACAGTGGTGGATGAAACCTTTTTCAAACCCGAGGATATTGCCAAGGCACCCAAAGGCTCCACTAAGCTTGCTGAAAGCCCTATCCAGATGGTTCCAATACTACCAGCTCTCATCCAGTGCAACAATATGACTGTAAGAATACATGTCAGTGTACAAAGTGAGGTGCCTGGGAGAGTCCTGCTGGGGAATGACTTAAAAACTCTTGGTGTTGTATCAAGCACCCCCAGGCCTCCCAGTAAAAGGAAGCAGGAGCAGACTAGGAAAGCCAGAGAGCTCACTTTGAATGACTCTCAGTGGGTTGTTACAGAAGAACCTATAACACCCAGTCCACAGGAAAAGCCAACTTCTATTTCCAGGAAGAAAGAGACAAAGGTGAAACCCAAGGTCTCAGGAAACAAGAAAGACAGCACTGCTGTGCATCAAACCAGGACATCCCCAAGAGGACAGTCCAAAGTCACACCTGCGACTCCTCCACTAGCTGAGGCTCAGTGTGAGATCCAACCAGAAGAGGTTGAGTCAGCTACTTATGACACAGAGCTGGAAGAAGACCCCACCCCCCCCTGTTGGAGATCTGGATCCTAAAGACCATCCTGAGCTACAGACTTTGCTTGCAGAAGGTGGCCCCTGTAGGGCAGACTTCAGCAGAGGTCAAAGAGAGTGTCCTACTCTTGAAGGTCTTTGCCACCAGGCAGCTTCCCAGCTGGTAGGGCAAGAGCCAGGGAAGCACAGGTTGTACTGGGAGGATGGCATTCTCTACAGTGAACCTATTGAGTCTACCCCAGGAGACTACAGAAGACTTGTAGTGCCCCAGGAGGTGAGACCTCAGTTTCTACAGTTAGCCCATGAGAATCCTTTGGCTGGCCACTTAAGCTTTAAGAAGACCAAGTAAAGTATTTCTCTTTATTTCTACTGGCCTAAGATGGGGTCTGATATAGATACATTCTGTAGAAGCTGTCACACTTGTCAGACATCTGGCAAGAATGGAGCCAGGAATGTGGCACCTTTGGTGCCTCTCGCAGTGGTGGGAGTCCGTTTTGAGAGGGTAGGAATCGACATTGTTGGCCCCTTAGACCCTCCGACATCTTCAGGCAACCAGTTTATATTGGTTGTGGTAGACCATGCTACTTAAGCCATACCTATGAGGACTGTCACTGCTCAGGCAGTGGCTAAGGCTGTACAGGACTGGGCCACCCCTACTACTCAAACCCAGGTGAGAGCCTTTCTAGATCTCACAGGTTACTATAGGAACATCATTGAGAACTATGGTACCATAGCATCTCCCTTGACTGTGATCTCCTCACCCAAATTCCCCAAGAAGGTCAGGTGGAATGAGAAGTGCAATAAGGCATTTGAAGGACTTAAGCAAGCCATTTGCCAAGCTCCAGTCTTAAGAGCTCCTGACTACAACCAATCCTTTATTGTACAGACAGAGGCTTCCAATCCAGGTATAGGTGCAGTTCTGAGTCAGCTGGATGAGAAAGGCAGGGAACACCCAATTTTCTTTATCAGCAGGAAACTGAAGGAACCTGAGACAATGTGGGGAACCATAGAACTTGAATGTTTTGCCATTGTGTGGTCTTTGAAGAAGTTTAGACCATACTTGAATGGATCTACTTTTGTGATTCAAAAAGACCGCCAACCCTTGAGACGGTTAATGCGGATGAAGGGGGAAAATCCTAAATTGTTAAGATGGTCAATCAGCCTACAGGGGTTTGATTTTACCATTGAACACAGGTCAGGGTGTAATCACCAAAATGCTGATGGTCTCTCCAAAAAGTATGACCGACTGAAGTAAGGAGATTCATCCAGGGGTGGATTAAATCCGCCTGTCCCTTAGTCTGGGAGGGACGAGTGTTAGGGAGAATTCTCAGAAATGTGCCAATTCCCTCCACCTTAGAGACACCCAGCAACTTTGCAGGATTTAGAGGACTTGATTTTTTAACACGGAGAAAGTGAGACCCTTTTCCCCCACTCTCTCATGTATTTTAATGTGATTTTTATACTCTGTGTGTTTCTTTTGGTTATGGGCTCTGACAAATTCCAAAGGCATCTTTTTACATTGTGTCACACAGCACCTTCAGTGCATTGGCACAGGAAAGTCCTTCAGAACTCCCAAAGGGTTAAATACCTTCTCTGGGATAAAGTACTGTTTCCCAGAGCAGTAAAGTGAAATTGACTTTACCTACATTTGTAACTTTCTAGACCCAGCACACACTATTTTACGGTAGGGTGCTGGAGGGTTTACCTAGTATCCCCTTTGTCTAGCTTCTCATGTAACATTTTTAGGTTACCAATTTCTCACTGAATGGCTGGCAGCAGTGGTTTTGTTTTAACTACTGTGGTGTACATTTACCGTGGGCTGCATTCGCAGCTGCACTAAAGCACCCAAGGGTGCCATTTTGGCAAAATGGCCCAGGTCTTCTTTTTTCGCCATTTGTTTGTGGAAAGGTCCTTCTTGAGATTTACTCTGCGCGCCAAACCAGGTCTGGTCTCATTGTTCGCTTTGCCATTGGCGGGATCACGAGTGAAGCCCGCCTCTTGCTCCAGGGTGTCTGGGGTAGGCAGGAAGTGAGAGAGGTGCCAGAAACCCCCTGTGCTTAGTCTCCTAAGAGACCCAAACACACTCCGTAGTGATTGGCCGGCTGACTGTCCGGCAAGGACAGCCACCTTGTATTAGGCAGAATTGCATGCAATACCCTCTGGGACCACCACGCACAATTAGGATTCCAGGTCTAAGCAAAACCAACCTTTGGTATAAGTCTGTACCACACAGTTTTTGGTAGCGAGCTGAGCAGCCAAGCTAATCTCAAGAGGGAATGTGAGCAGTACAAGATGTTACACAAAGGTCTTACAATCACAGTGGTTCAAGTAGACACTTGCACTCAAGGTTTCTTGGTAAAATACATTAATTTATTACACAATCATTTAGAAAGCATTCACTAAAAGTAAACAATATTGTACACAAATATACTTCAATACCAAACCAATATGTTTGAGTAAATTAGGCTCCCCTGAAATAGGAGCAAAATGGCATTTCAGTTACTTTCAATGGGAGTAAAAGGAACAAGTTAGCAGAATAGATCACACATACTCTTAGGCAGTGCAAATAGTTTTAGTTCACTAGAGGGCTTGACTCAGTTCAATAGGCCTAGGCCAAAGTCAATGGACTAGTGTCTTGGATAGGAAAGAGCAGTTCTTGAAGTAAACAGTAAAGTCTTTCCCAAAGTTCTCAGAAGTAGTTTGTATGAAAAAGAATCATGTTGGGTCACAAGCTGATTAGGCCTGCAAGTTGGGAAAGTTCCACGAAGTTTCACAGCGAGAGGTAAGTTCTCTCAATTGGGTTGGCACAGTACCTTCATATGAAGAACCAGATGCAGCAGAAGACGTTGGTTCCTGACAGTTCCTGCAGATCTCACTGTTCCTGAGCCTCAGTCATGGGGACAAGAGTGAGGACTTTGGTGGACTCCTGCACTGCACGGGATCGTCTGAAAACCCTGACAAAATTGATTCACTTCAGTTCCAGTAGCTGTAATTCAAGCACACAAGCTGGTGTCCCTCTCCCTGGTTAATCCTAACCAGCTTCGAGAATAGTATCCAGGGGGCTTTCGAGGTTAATTGGTCCCACGAACTCAAAGGAAGAAATCGTCCTTGAAGGGGCTTCTCTGTCTAGATGAACTTGACAATTCAAACCTGCAGCAGAGCTTCAGCGGGCAAATCAATGGTCCAGGAGTTGCAGCAGCCGTCCTCTTCCAGCTCGTCTTCGGTTCTTTCGTTCCAGTGGTCGACTCTGCCCTCCAAACCAAGAGACTTGCCTTCTAAAATTCTCCTTTTCATCCCAGCCTAGCTGCCACTCACCGAGCAGGTTGGCTGTCCTTGCCGGACAGTCAGCCAGCCAATCATACCAGAGTGCATTTGGGTCTCCTAGGAAACTAAGCACAGGGAGTTCCGGGCACCTCCCTCACTTCCTGCCCACCCCAGACACTCTGGCGCCAGAGGCGGTCTTCAGTCCTGAAAGCCGCCAAAGACATACGAACAAAGGGACCAAACCTAGTTTGGTGTGCAGAGAGAAACACTCAAACCTTTCCAAAAAGAAATGGCGAAAAAAGAAGACCGTGACACGTTTAGACAAAGGGGCTTAAGGCGCCATCTTGAAAAACATGGCTCCCGCAATTTTTAGCTGCTGGTGTTCGTGGTCGGGGAAAATCATAGTAGTTAGTTGCAAAACCACTGCCAACAGCCATTTGGATAGGAAAGGGTAGCACCTGACTGCTACATGAGTTTCTAGACAGGGGATACTAGGTAACCCCTCCAGCACTCTATAGGAAGATAGTGCGTGTTGGGTCTAGGAATTTAAAGACTAGTAAAGTCAATTTAACCTTACATTCTCTGGAAAACTGTAGTTTATCCCAGAGAAGGTATTTAAACCTTTGGCAAGTCTAAAAGATATCCCTGTGTCACTGCACTCGGGGTGCTGTGTAACACGCATGAAAAGATGATGGCTATGGAGCTATATAAATCTCCATAATCAAAGAACGCAAGAGTAAAACGCACATCAAAATGCATGAAAGAGTGGGAAAAAAGGCTCACTCTTTCCAGGTAAAAAAATCAAGTCCTCAAATCCAGCAAAGTTGCTTGGGGTCTCTAAGGTGAAGGGAATTAGCACATTTATCAGAATTCTCCCAAACACCCTGCTGGGTGACTAACAGCTAGGCTGTAAAAGGCAAGTCTTTTGGCTTGGAAGGCAGAGCCGAACACTGGTCTAAAGAACCAAAGAACTTCTTGAAGAGGACACCTGCTGCAACTCCTGGACCTTTGGTTTGCCCGGTGAAGCCCTGCTGCTGTGCTGAAACTCCAAATTCGTATCAACAGTGAAGCCCGGGTAGGGACGACTTCTCCCCTTGAGTTGGTGGGACCAATCAACTCCAAAGTAAGCCACCTAGACAACCTTTTCGTGCTCTAAAACATTTGTGTACGAGCGTGATGGAAATAAAATATCAATCAATCCGTCTCGGAGCTGGTTGAATTTCCACAGAGTTGCTGCTGGAAACCGTATAGCCAGGGAGTGGAACACCAGATGTGTGTGTTGCTTTTAGGCTGGCCTAGAGCTCTAGGAAGATCCACCGGACTCCCAGGAAGCAGGACCGAGCCTGAGCCCCCTCAACAGAGTGCGGGACCCCAGAAGCAAGGAAAGCCCATCTCGACAGCCAGGAACCGCAGTGTTGCTGTTTGCGGTAGACGCGAGGAGCTGAAACACTGAACAGCCACTGATTTGAAGATTGTCAGTTGCGAGCGGTGACCGTCCCATTGCAGTGCAGGAGACCCAGGAGTCCTCCCTCTTGTCCTCACAACTGAGGCCCAGGAACAATGAGATCTGCAGAGCTGCACAGGAACAGAAGTCATCTGCTGCACTTTTTCTTCAATTCAAAGGTACTGTACAAAGTCTGAGAGAACTTAACTCTTGCTATAGAGTTGCTTTCATCTTCTACCACTCACAAGTCTAACAGCTTGTGGCCCTACATTTGATTTTTCTTTTCTTCAAAGACTTCTAAAACATTGTGCAAAGACTTTTCTACTTACCGACCCGAAGCGCTTCATCCTATATAAGACTTTTGCCCATTGACTTTGGCTTACCCTATTGTACTGAATGACACTTCTTAGGGGATCCAAACGTATTTGCCTGCTTAAGAAAATGTGTGGTCTCGTTGTTCTAATAATCCTTTCCTTTTACCAACTTATAACAGTACTCTAAATGCAAACAGTAAGGTATTCATGTCCCCAGCACCCTAGCTATTGAAGCCACCTGAGGGTGTAGGTTGTGTCTGTGGGCCATCCCAAAAGAGTCTTTACTGATTTAGAAACTAAGAGTGTACAGTATTGAATTGTATTTCTGTATTATTATATTGCACCCTTCTGAAGAAGGCTTATTCTAACTGACTGATAAATTAATAATTGTTTATTCAAGAAATCTTGAGTATAAGAGTTTACTTGAATACTTGTCACTGTGAATCCCTGTAACTCCCCTATAGCTCACATTGACCCCTCTTGAGATTAGCCTGGCTGCTCAACATACTACCAAAACTGTGTAGTACAAGCTTATGCCAAAGGTTGGGTTTCCTATACCTGTAGTCAAGAGTGGTTTGTAGTGTTCCTAGAGGGTACTGCATACAAGCTTTGCCTAATGGCGAAAAACTGAAGACTGGAGCCATTTTGAGAAAATGGTCACCCATGGGTGCTGTACTGCAGTAGTAACACGTAACCAATGCCATCAGCCATTTACGTTTAGTCAGTGTAAGTAAAAAGTACATGAGAAATTGGAGACAATTTACGCAGCAACGGGTGACGTTAACCCTGAATGGAAAGTTGTTCTATGCATTATGACAACAAAGTGTAACGATCATATGTTGCAATTGATTATGTCTCCATTGAAAAATAAAAATGGTTAAAAAAAAAAAAAGTACATGAGAAGTGGGAAAAGGAGTTACAATGTAACCCCACATAAACTGGTGTGTGCTGGACCCACAAAAGAAAAGTAAGTAAGATACAAGTTACCTGCTATTCTTGGGGACTGTAGTTGCAAGAGAATGTATTTAAACATTAAGAGAAGTCCAAGGGACTCCTCGGTGACACTGCAGAGAGGGTGCTGTGCGTCACTAAGCACAAAGCAGATGCCTATGGAGTTTACCAAACTCCATTACAAATTAAGAATCAAAAAATCCCACAGTCCATCAAAAGTGCAGGGGGTTTCTCTGGTTAAAGGGAATTAGAACAGAAACTGAAAATTCCCCCTAACAAATGGTTCCCAGGGTCAGAGTAAAAGGATGAGGGAGTGTAAAAAGGTTTCCCACTCGCTCAGGATAATCAGATAAAAACCGAAGAGTCCAGCAAAAAATGCTGGGCGTGGGGAAACAGGGGGTGGGGGAGTTCACACAAAGTGGGGAGAATTTCACTCAAGAAGGAAAATCGACCTAATAGAAGTAACAACTGCAAATGTCTCAGCAGATGGTATCAAGAGGACCATAATATTTATTTGTAAGGGTTACTCTCCCTGTACCTACAAGCAAGTGCGTGATATGGGCCCATCTGAAAGCACACCTTTTTCATAAAAACTGCCAAGAATTATATTGCCCTGAAAAAATTAACAAATGACTTGCAAGAAATGTTGTATACCTTACAGTGAATAGTTGGCCTTCCAATAAACGCTAGCCCAACAATAGAATATAATTGCAAACATTGTCAGTCATAGTACCTTGAGCAATTTTTAATTGCGCCATTGTAAGCTTGATTTCGACTGCATTAGCAGGATGTTGCTCAGCAAATTCCTAGAAATAAAGCACACATCAGATTAGTGCACGGACACATGTAACAGCAAATTCACTGTACCGCAGCCAAGTACCCAACCCGAACGGATTATGGGCCATCAATCGAAGTCTGTAAAGATAGTGCTGCCACAGAATTCTATGGGGACATCAAACCATCAAGAATGAGATAAAGTAAACGGTTTAGCTCTTTAGCTTTAGTAGTGGTGGGACAAACGGATAGTGGTGAAATGATGAGCGACTCTGATGCCACTAAGGAGGCTTGTGTTGAAAGAAAGGCACACATGGAGGGTTATGCATAAAATGTATTGAAGGGTAGCGGAAGCACACGCCTGCACCACTTCAATGCACAATTACAACTGATAAGTAACTCGCAGGCCAGGGGGAGGGAGAGATCCGGAAACCTTTTGCTTCTAATAAACTACTATATGAGACATTCCAAGATGGAGTCTAAAAATCAGGTACCCTAAACCCAGTGGATCTAGAAACCAAGACACACCCTGATCACCTTTCTTTCAACATTAAAAAACAGCCTTTTCGCATTGCATTAGCCAGTTTATGCAAAGAAGTAGTACGTGTTTTTGCTTACCATACATATCACTCTATGTTTTGTAAGGGAACAAATAATCAAAATGCAAAGTTAGAAAAACGTCAGCGCACAGTTCATGTCAACGAGGATTAGGGATCAGCCAGCCAACAATAATATTCATAGCAGTATTTCCAATAACATCACAGCAATCCACTTATAAACTGCTCTGAAAGTTAGATGTTTTATCTTAAAGTCAATTGTTTGACAAATACCCACACGCTGATGGCAATGTGCATTTCACAACACACACCATTAAAGTGTTTATTTTTAATTATACAGAGAAACGATTTCTGGAAGGTTCAATGAAATCAGAACCTAGGCACGTTAAGAGGAAGAATGATACAAATAAACAAGAAAGGGAAAGCTTTGCAATTGGGAATTGTCACCTGAAGAAAATCAACATTAAGTCCCACCTTCCTGAATTTTTGGATGATTTTATTCTGCTGTCTGGCAGCTATAAACCAACACCATTTGTTTCGAGCTATAGTTTTCAGGATTTAGACAGAAATCCAATGGCTCACAGCACGAGACATGCCATGTGGAGAAGGTTGTTGGGAAGAATTCTAATTTCTGTGCCAATTTCCTTAAACCTTAGAGACCCCCAGCTCTTTTGCTGGACTTTAAGACTTTAATTTCTATCCTGGAGAAAGTGAGACCTTTTTCTCACTCCCTAATGTATTTTTTTATCCGATTTGGACTAGTTTTGGAGTCTGAAACTCCATAGGCACCTACCTTTTGTATTGTGATGCACAGCACCCTTGGATTTCTCATAAGGTTTAAATACCTTCTCTTCGGTAAACTACTGTTCCCAAGAGTACCATTGTGTGTTTTTACCGTGGGCTGCGTTCGCAGCTGCAATATTGCACCCATGGGTGCCCATTTTGTCAAAATGGCCATTTCTTGTTAGTGGGGTTTTTCTTGGGTTTTACTCTGCGCACCAAACCAGGTTTGGTGCCTTTGCTCGTTTTGCCTTTGGCGGGCTTCAGTGCTGAAACCTGCCTCTGCTCCAGTGTGTCTGGCAGGGCAGGAAGCGAGGGAGGTTCCGGAAACTCCCTGTGCTTAGTCTCCTTGGTGACCTGAATGCACCTAAAGGTGATTTGCTGGCTGTCCTTGGATGACAGCCATCCTGCGGTATGTGTGACAGCTAGGCTGTAAATGAATGGGAGAAACCTGCATAAAAGGCATGGTCTCTCGGACAGAAGGCAGAGTCGACCACTGGACAAAGGAACCGAAGAAAAACTGGAATAGAAGATTGCTGGACCCTCCTGGACCGTTGGTTTGCACGTTGAAGCCCTGCTGCAGTGCTGAAGCTCCAATTTTGCATCAACTAGAGAAGCCTGGAACGGACCACTTTTTCCCTTGGGTTGGTGGGACCAACTGACACCCAAGACGAACTTGCCTGGAAACCCTTTTGCTGCTGCTGGAATTGAGTGCCGCTGATTTGGAAAGAGCCCCTTGCTGCCGCTGACCTTCAAACTGCAGTACAGGAATCCTCACACGTGTGTGTGAGTGAGTGTCCTCCCAAAAGGGTATCTACTTGCCTAAACTTATATCTGAGCAAGGGTTTTTGAAGTATATTTTTATTGTTGCCAATTGCCCCTTTCTAAAGAAGGCGTACTTAAAACTGACTGTTAATACTATAAAAACTTGAGTATAAGTGTTACTTGACTACTTGTATTTGTGAACCTCTATGTTGCAGCTCTACAGCTCACAATTAGCCCTCTTGAGAAGTGTTAGGGAGTATTCTCTCAGAAATGTGTTAATTCCCTCCACCTTAGAGACCCCTAGCAAGTTTGCTGTATTTTGAGGACTTGTTTGTTTTAACCTGGAGAGCGCCAGACCCTTTTTTACCACTCTCTCATGTATTTTAATGTGATTTTGAACACACTGTTTCTTTTGGTTGTGGAGTCTGACAAACTCCATAGGCATCATCGTTTACATTGTGTCACACAGCACCTTCAGTGCAGTGATAAAGGGAAGTCCTTCAGATTTCCAAAGGTTTAAATACCTTCTCTGGGATACACTACTGTTTCCCAGAGCAGTAATGTGAAATTGACTTTACTTACGTTTGTAACTTTCTAGACCCAGCACACACTATCTTACAATAGGGTGCTGGAGCGGTTACCCAGTATCCCCTTTGTTTATCTTCCCATGTAACATTTTTATGTTACCCTTTTCTCACTGAATGGCTGGTGGCAGTGGTTTTGTTTTAACTACCGTGGTGTGTATTTACCACAGGCTGCATTTGCATCTGCAGTAAAGCACCCAAGGGTGCCATTTTTGCAAAATGGCCCCATTTTCTTTTTACGACATTTCTTTTTTGGAAAGGTCCTTCTTGAGATTTACTCTGCGCGCCAATCCAGGTTTGGTTCCAACGTTCGCTTTGCCTTTGGCTCCAGGGTGTCTGGGGTAGGCAGGAAGTGAGGGAGGTGCCCGAAACTCCCTGTGCTTAGTCTCCTAAGAGACCCACATGCACTCTGTAGTAATTGGCCGGCTGACTGTCCGGTGCTGGTTGACCGACAGCTGGGCTGCAATGAATAAAACTGAATAAAAGGCAAGGCTTTTGGCTTGGAAGGCAGAGAGGACCACTGGACAAAGGAACCAAAGTAGAACTTGAAGAGGACGCATGCTGCAACTCCTGGACCGTTGGTTTGCCCGGTGAAGCCCTGCTGCTGTGCTGAAACTCCAAATTCGTATCGACAAGAGAAGCCCCTGCAAGGACGACTTCTCCCCTTGAGTGGGTGGGACCAATCAACACCAAAGTAAGCCACCTGGACATCCTTCTCGGAGCCGGTTCATTTTCCATGCGGACTCGCAGGAAGCATGACTGACCGAGACTAAGCCCCCTCAACAGAGTGCGGGACCCCAGTAGCAAGGAAAGTCCATCTCAACAGCCAGAAACTGCGGTGTCGCAATTTGCAGTATTGCCGAGGAGCTGAAACACTGAAATGCCACTTGTTGGAAAGATTGCCGGTTGCGAGCAGTGACCGTCCCATTGCATTGCAGGAGTGCCCCGAAGCCCTCCCCGTTTTCCCCACAACTGAGGCCCAGGAACAGCGAGATCTGCAGAGCTGCACAGGAACAGATGTCATCTGCTGCACTTTTTCTTCAATACAAAGGTACTGCAAAGTCTAAGAGAACTTACCTCTTGTTGTAGAGTTGCTTGCATCTTGTACCTTTCACAAGTCTAACAGCTTGTGGCCCATTTCATTCTTCTTTTATTCAAAGACTTCTAAAACATTGTGCAAAGACTTTTTCTACTTACCTGCAAAGAAGTACTTCAGCTCATATTGACTTCGGCATAGCCTTTTTCACTGAATGACTTATTGGAGGATCTGAAAGTATTTGCCTGCTTAAGAATATTTGTGGTCTCTTGTATGCTCTAATTACCTTTTCCTTTGGCTTATTCCTACATGATTCTAAATGCAACAGTGATATATTAATGTCCCCAGCACCCTAGCAATTGAAGTCACCTGAGGGTGTAGGTTGTGTCTGTGGGCCATCCCAAAAGGGTATCTACTGATTTAGAAACATTAAGAGTGTGCATGTTATGAAGTGTATTTGAGTGTTACTGTTATATTGCTCCCTTCTGAAGAAGGCTTATAAATTAATGACTGATAAATTAATAATGGTTTATTCAAGAAAAACAAGTTACTCTCTTATGTGGTAACGTTCTTTCGATGGGATGGTCCGACGACGTATTCCATATTTATGACAGTAATCATCACAGCTGTGCTGCTTCGGAAAATCTTTTGCCGTCTGTGTCCTGCGTCGATGAGCCACCCTAGAGGACCTCCTCTGACGGCCGACGTCACTGGATGTTATAAGTAGGACGCACGATGCCCGCAGCCTCAGTTGTAGTTTTTTCCCAGAACGTGTGGCACCAGTCTTCTGCCAGTCTGACCACACAAAGCCTTGCGAAAACGTAAGCTGCAATCGCATAAGAAATTCTGTAGCGGGGAAGGCAGAGGGAGCGATATGGAATATGTCATCGGACCATCCCACCGAAAGAACGTTACCAGGTAAGAGAGTGACTTGTTCTTACAGGGGATTGGATCCTCTGACGTATTCCATATCTATGACAGATTGCCAAAGCAGTACCAATGCAAGGAGGTGGGAAAATAATTTAGAATACAGAAATTTAGCGTGCCCAATCAAATTGCGGAGCAAAGGACCGCCTTGCCAAAGGGCAGATCCTGCCCACGGATGGAATCAAGGGAGTAGTGACGTACAAAAGTATGGACGAAGCCCAGGTGGCTGCATCACAGATGTTACGAATAGGAACACCCCTCTGTAGGGCAGTAGAGGCAGCTATACCCCTGGTAGAATGGGCCCGCAAGCCGACCGGTGTGTCCTTACCCGCCAAGCAGTAACACTCAGAAATAGCCAGAATAATCCAGCGAGACAAAGTCTTCTTGGTCACAGCTTGTCCCAAGCTCTTTCCAGCGTAACCAATGAAGAGTTGATCGTCCACTCTGACCCGGGACATGCGTGAAATATAAAAGCTTAAAGCTCTCCTAGGATCGAGCCTATGGAGCCTCTCCTCTTCCTTACCAGGATGTGGAGGAGGATGAAATACCGGAAGAACAACCTTCTGGCCTAAATGAAATTCCGACACCATCTTCGGAAGAAAGGAAGGACGAACTCCAAGGACAACCCTGTCCTTATGAAATACAGTGAAGGGTGGCTTAACTGAAAGTGCTTGTAACTCTCACTCTGCAAGCGCAAGTGACCGCAACCAAAAATACAGTTTTAAGAGTTAACAGTCTAAAAGGGCATGAATGCAAAGGCTCAAACGGAGCACCCATCAGAAACTTGAGGACAAGGTTCAAATCCCAACCAGGCACCTGGAAAGGAGACAGATGGAACACATTAGTGACCCCTTTTAGAAACTGAGACATTCAAGGAATTTTAAAATAAGAACACTCTTCAGACGAGCGCTTAAATATGGACAGCGCTGCCAGGTAACCTTTAACCGTACCCACTTGCAAGCCCCTGTGGGCTCAAGAAAGCAACAAAGGTAGAACCACAGGAATGCAAAAGGATCCACATTCTTAACCCTGCACCAGTCACAAAACTTTTGCCAACGGTACAGGGACTTAGTTGCGGGCCTTCTGGCCGAAAGCAACACCTCCATCACGTCTTCTGGGAGGTCCCAATCCTTATACCTCAACCTTTCAAAAACCAAGCGTGAAGGTTGAGGTATCTGACCTCTGGATGGAGAACCTGACGACCCCCCCCTCCCGTGAGAGCAGATCGTCTCGGTAGGGAAGATGACGTGGTGGACAGATGGACAAGTCAAGAAGGTCCGGGCCCACGCCAGAGCAATGAGGATCATCCGGGAACCAAACCTCTAATCTCTGCAGCACTTGCGGGATGACGGGGACTGGAGGAAGCGCGTACAGCAGTGGGAATGACCACTCCACCACATCGCGTCTCCTAAGGCTCCTCTTGGAGGAAATTCCTGCGAGCAGAACCTTTCGCACTTCCGGTTGACACTGGAGACGAAGAGATCCACTTGAAGTCCCACTCGTGAGAGATTGCGCTCTGCCTGCTCAGAGCGTCCGCCGTCTCGTTTTCGTCTCCAACCAGATGAACTGCCGAGATCGAAACTTCCTGCTGGATGGCCCAGAACCCGAGCTGCATCGCCTCCCTGCACAGAGGAAGTGACCCTGCTCACCCCCCCTTTTTGTTGAGGTAGTGCATGGCCACTGTGTTGTCCTTCAGGATCAGGACATTCTTTCCTCGCATAGTCGGCAGAAAAGCCTTCAGACAGATTGATATGGAGTCTGGACTCCGATGGAGACCAACGACCGCTGACTGTCAAATCGTTGGCATGAGCTCCCCATCCCGTGAGGGATACGTCCGTCACGATCGGCACCTCTGGCCAGGGTAGCCAAAAAGGAGCCCCCTTCATCAGATTGCCTTTGACGGCCCACCACAGAAGGTCCTTGGCGACCGAGGACGGCACCTGAACAGGGTCAGACATCCAGCCGGAGGACTGAGACCACTGGAGTAGAGTACCCATTGCAAAGATCTCATCCGCAACCTGGCCTCTGGCACCAGAAGAATGCAGGATGGCATGAGGCCAAGCAATCTCAAGAACTCGAACGCTGGGAGACTCTGGGCAAGCTGAAACTTGTGCACCATCTGCAGAATGTGATGAGCCCTCACCTGGGGAGGAAAACACTGCCCCAGGGACGTGTCGAGCACTGCTCCGATGTACTGGAGCCTCTGAGTTGGTGTCAAATGGGACTTCTTTAAGTTGAGGGAGAAGCCCATCTTGTGGAGGGAGTGGCAGGTGACTGACAGATGATCCAGGACTTGCTCGGGAGAGCGCGCCCTGATCAACCAATCGTCCAGGTAGGAGTAGACGTGAATCCCCCCCTTTCCTGAGATGCGCTGCCACCACTAGCATGAGCTTGGTGAAGACCCTCGGGGTGGAGGTCAACCCGAACGGCAGGACCCGAAACTCAAAGTGCGAGTCGCCAACCGCAAACCTCAGGTACTTGTGCTTTGGATGGATCGGTACATGAAAATAAGCGTCCTTGAGGTCGAGAGACACCAACCAGTCCTGAAGTTGAAGGGCCTGGAGGACTTGTGAGTAACCATCTTGAAATTGTCCTTCCAGAGGAGTTTGTTCAAAACGCGCAAGTCCATGATGGGTCTCAATCCTCCGTCTTTCTTGGAAATCAAAAAATAAGGGAAACCATCCTGTGTTCCTCTTCGCTATAGGCACCAGTTCTATGGCGCCTTTCTCCAGTAGGGATTGAATTTCCTGCGCAAGGAGCGGATCTGTAATCTTCAAAGAGAAATTCCCCGGTGGATTGTCGTGAGGCCTCTGCAGGAAAGGAAGACAGTAGCCATGGGCTATGATCTCCAGAACCCACACATCTGAAGTAATGGCACGCCACTCTACAAGATGCTGCGCCAGCCTTCCCCCCAACCGGTGAACCATGGGACATGGCCTCATGACTGAGTTGAAGCGGCTGCGGCGTTGCCTGAGGGCAAAGAGGCAACTGCCCGAGCGGCCTTAGCACCTCGAGTACCTTGTTTTCCACCTCTGGCACTCCTACAGTGGCCCCTTTGACTGGCAGCTCCTCTCGCTTTACCAAAGGATGAGTAATAACGAAAGGAACCTCCCCTCCATTACTGTCCCCTAGGACGAAAAGGCAGAGGTTGTCGAACTGCAGCGCCCAACGACTTTGCTGCAGCTTTGGAGGTCTGCAACCTCTCAAGGCTCTCGTCACCCTTGCTGCCAAAAAGACGTTCCCCGTCAAAGGGCATGTTGAGGAGCCGGGTCTGCACATCAGGAGCAAACCCCGACTTCCGCAACCAGGCAAACCTGCGTATTACAGTGCTCGCCGCCATGGACAGGCTGACGCAATCTGCCATGTCCAAACCCGATTGAACGGCCTCACACATGGCATCCTTGCCATCCTGGACCATAGCAAAGAAACCATCCCGTTCGTCCCCTTCGGGAATATGTTCAGCCGCTAAGGAAACACAGTTCCACAGAGTGTGCGTGAGCACACGAAGTTGGCCTTCTGAAGCACCATACCCCCCTGAAAAACACTTTCTTCGCCAAACCATCAAAACGCTTGTCGTCCCCATCAGGAGGGATAGTAGGATACAACGCCTGCTTTGCTGGGGCCGTAGCCGCCTGCACCACTAAACTCTCCGGAGTGGGGTGCTTGGTCAAGTAGCAGGGGTCGCTACTGGCTGGGCGGTATTTTCACGGCAAAGACTTGCCCATTGCCGGGAGACTCTCCGGAGCAGTCCAAGCCGCCGCCGCCACCCTCCTCTGTAGAGCCATATGGAACGACAGTACTGGGTCAGTTGGTTGACCATGGTCGAGGATATCCGTAAGGTCATCCTGAAGAAAATCCCCTGGGGGATCAGACCACCCCCAAGTACTCAGTGACCCTAGACATAAGGCGCCGGTACGAGGAGTTGGCATGAGTGCCAGGCTCAGGCCTACAAAACTCCACCTCCGGAGAGGTGTCCAGATCACTGGCGTCGTGCAGGGACTGACGCAGGTCCTCAATTTGGCTATGGCCCGATAGAATCTCATCTGGCACCGTCGTATCAGGAACCATGCCATCATCAGAGCCCTCATCCACCTCTGAAATGTACTCAAGATGGCGTTAAGAGGGCACAAAATGGGGATCAAATGCCATGCTTGACCTTGGCCAGAGCCTTTCTAGGGGGTTCCACCGTGTACCCGGCGTCGACACAGGCCTCGAGGGCGGAGCCCCGAGCGTGTCCCTCAACAGCCTGGGCGCCGACTTCTTCGGAGGCGACTCGAAAGTGTCAGTCGACGACCTCTGCGCCACAGGCGTCGACATCTTCCTCGAAGACACCACAGGTGCACACGGTTTCGAGCGCCTCGAGGAGCAGGACCTGGAACGGGCATGACGAGAATGATTCCCCTTGTCTGAGCGGGACCTTTCCCGCAAATCGTGCCGACCACCTGAGCCCAAAGGCGTACAAAGCAGTGTCTCTCGACCGACCCCACTCGAAGGCGCGGACGTACCAGTGCCCTCCGATTCGAGAACCGCAAGCGTTTTCATACCGAAGGAAGCTCATTCCTCTGGCGTCGCATGCTTGGTGGGATAAGCGACCCGCCGACGGGCGGAGTCCTCGGATGAGGACGGGGAAGGCGACTGATGGCGCTTCCGGAAGTGCCTCGAAGAGGCAGAGGAGTGGCGGGACCTACTCCGGGACCGAGACCCACTGGACTTCCGACGACGATGCGGAGAGTCGCCCCTCGAATCGTCCGTCGAAAGCCCCGCAGACGTCGGCTTCCGTGGCTTGGACACCTTACCGACAATTTCTTCTTGCGCTCCCACAAGGCTTTGGACGTAAGCGACTGGCAGTCGACACAATCATCCATGTCATGGGCCTCCCCGAGGCACCAGAGGCAGGCGTCGTGCGAGTCCGTCACCGACATCTTGGACCCACAGTCCCCGCACTTCTTAAAGCCCGGACGCGGGGTGGAAGGCGAGATAGACATCATGAAGGATAACTTCACAAACGAACAGGTTCGAAGAACCGAAAGAACAGAAACTCCAAAGAACCAAGGCGCTGAGATCTCTGAAACGAACACGTTCGCGGAAAAAACAGAACTGAGGCTACGGGCGTCATGCGTCCTACTTATAACATCCAGTGACGTCGGCCGTCGGAGGAGGTCCTCGAGGTCCTACAGCTCACATTGACCCCTCTTGAGATAAGCCTGGCTGCTCAACACGCTACCAAAACGGAGTAGTACAAGCTTATACCAAAGGTTGGGTTTCCGATACCTGTAGTCTGAGTTGTAGTGCACCCAAAGAGTACTGCATACAAACTTTGCCTAACACAAGAGTGCTGCATTACTTTCAGGTGCTTCCAATAAGGGTCCCGAAAGGCTTTCTTCAGCTCTTTGAACAAGGCCATTAACACATACATATGAAGAAAAAAAAAAGCAACACTCACGGCCCCTAGGGACAAAGGGGGGCTGGCATTACCACAGATACTATGAGGGAGCCGAACTCGGGGTCATTGCAGAATGGCTAAGGGAAGACCAAAGCAAAATATGGGCAAGACATGACAGGGTGGTTGTGGCTAATCCCCTAAAGGGACTATTGTGGGTGGGAAAAAAGAAGCGGCACCCCAACATAAGGATAAGGAACAAGTTACTTACCTGTAACTGTTGTTCTCCAGCATGGGTCTGGCATGGATTCACATGCTCATGAATATTCCCCGTCGTCAGGCTGGGAATCCTCGGTAAAGAAAAAAACCAGTATCAGTTTCGTTTCTGATCTGTCTTTCGTAGTAGTAACCAATCACTGGTCTCTGCGTCATACTGACCACAGCCAATGACTGCCCTCTACCTAAGCCCCGCCTCTGGCAGCCATCTTCAGATTTGGAAGCACATGAAGTGGCAGTATGACCAAGTGAAGAGCCGCAGAGGGGTAGGCGGGAGGGTTCGCATGTGAATCCATGCCAGACCCATGCTGGAGAACAACAGTTACAGGTAAGTAACTTGTTCCTTCTCCAGCATGGGGTCTGGCATGGATTCACATGCTCATGAATAAAGAATACCTAGCAGTACCCACATGCACAACCACGGGAGGTGGCAAAGGCTCAACATTAAGCATCACATCAAACTCAACATTAAGCAATCTTACCTCCTCACCAGGCTCACCTCAGGCGAACAGGTTGCGCAGCACTGCTTGGCCGACCCTGGACTCCTCCCTGGAATCCCGATCGACGCAGTAGAATTTCGTGAAGGTGTGCGTCGACCTCCACGTAGCAGCCCTGCAAATGTCCAGCAGGGGCACACCAGATAGGAACGCCGTGGTAGCTGCGATCGCTCTGGTGGAATGTGCTCTCGGACGGCCAGGCAGCGGTCGGTTTGCCAACCGGTGACAGTACATGATAGAGCCGGAGAGCCATCTGGAAATGGAAGCCTTCGAGAGAGCCTTCCCCTGATTGACAGGTCCAAAGTTCACAAAGAGTTGTGACGTCTTCCGAAAACACTTCGTGCGATCCACGTAGAACTTCAGCGCTCTAGCCACATCCAGCGA
This sequence comes from Ambystoma mexicanum, assembly GCF_040938575.1. Lineage (NCBI taxonomy): Eukaryota > Metazoa > Chordata > Amphibia > Caudata > Ambystomatidae > Ambystoma > Ambystoma mexicanum. The sequence goes on from NC_090935.1 coordinate 1,438,378,862, forward strand.
GTGCAAAGTCCTCTCAGCCGGCGACGAAGGCGACGGGAAAAACACAGGCAACACCAAGGGTTCGTTGAGATGGAAGTCCGACGGCACCTTGGGCATGAAGGAGGGGTGCGTCCTGAGCACCACCCTCGTGTCGTGAAAAGTCAAGTACGGGGCCTTGCAGGAAAGGGCCTGGATCTCTCCCACCCGTCGTGCGGAGGTGATGGCCACAAGAAACGCTGTTTTCCACGACAGGAACTTCAACGGGGCCGAGTGCAGAGGCTCGAACGGAGGTCCCATGAGCTTGGTCAGCACCACGTTGAGCTCCCACGCCGGGGCCGGAGCCTTCACCGGCGGGAACGATCTGAACAGTCCCTTCATGAACTCTTTCACCAGACGATGAGACCACAAGGACGTCCGCCCCGTGGTTCTAGTGTACCGGGAGATCGCAGCAAGATGAATCTTGATGGACGCGTGTGCCAGTCCAGCTTTGGCCAGCGTCAACAGGTACGGCAGTACTTGGGGAGCCGTAATCCTTAGAGGGTTAATCTTCTGTGCGTGGCACGAGACAGAGAACCTCTTCCATTTGTGTCCGTAGCATTTAAGAGTCGAGGACGCCCTGGCCTTTGCAAGAACCTCTCTGCAGTCGGCCGGTATGTCGTATCCTCCAAACTCTAGCGCTGCAGGAGCCAGGCCTGCAAGTTCAGCGACTTCGGGTCGTGGTGGAGGATGGCGCCTCCTTCCCTGGAGAGCAGATCCGCGTCCACTGGCAGCTTGATTGACGGGGACGCTGACAAGTCCAGAAGGTCCGGGAACCATATCTGCCTCGGCACGCAGGTGCGACGAGGATCATCCTGCACCGTGACCTCTTGAGCTGGTTGATGAGCCGGTTCAGTAGTGGCAATGGAGGGAACGCGTATAGGAACAGGCCCGCCCAGGGGAACGAGAAAGCATCGCCCATGCTCCTCGGCTGGGGAAACCTGCTGGCGAACCTCCGGCACTTGGAGTTCGTCGCCGTCGCGAACAGGTCGATCTGGGGTGTGCCCCACCGTCGGAAGAGGCGATCCACTAGATCCTGCCGTAGTTCCCACTCGTGGCACGAGCGCAGCTCCCTGCTGAGTGAGTCGGAGATGGTGTTTTTTATCCCTGCCAGATGAAACGGCACCAGAAACATCCTTTGGGCGACGGCCCAATGCCACAGGTCCTGCGCCTCCTTGGACAGTGCTGGGGACCCGGTTCCGCCCTGTTTCCTGATGTAAAACATGGTGGTGGTGTTGTCGGTGAAGATCCTCACCACCTTGCCTTTGAGGGACGGAAGGAAGGACCTGAGGGCCCAGAACACTGCACGGAGCTCCAGGACGTTGATATGGAGGGACTTCTCCGTCGGGAGCCAAAGGCCTCTCGCGTGCAGATTTTCGGTGTGCGCTCCCCACCCTTCCAGGGAGGCATCCGTGGTCACTGTCTCCTGGTGGTCTGGAAGTCCATGCCCGCCGTCAGATGCGCGCGGGTGCCCCACCACCAGATCGCTCGGCGGAAACTCTCGTCGAGTGTGATCCTCTCCTCGAAGCCGCCCGTCGTTTGGATCCAGCGCGCGTCCAGGAACTCCTGCAACGGGCGCATCCGGAGCCTGCACATGGGAATGAGGTAGATGCAGGAAGACATCATTCCGAGGAGGGACTTGATGGACCTCACCTTGGCCGCGTCGGAAACCAACATCCGCTGTACCTTGCCCAGGATGGACCTGGTCCTTTCCTCCGACGGGGAGGCCAGAAGGGACACTGTGTCGAGCTTCGCTCCCAGAAACAGTGCATTTTGCGCGGGTACCAGGTGGGACTTGGCGTAGTTCACGGAGAATCCCAGGTCCGTGAGAAGTTGGACGGTCCTTGCCGTGTGCTCCACGGCGAGCTCCCTCGTCTTGGCTCGGATGAGCCAGTCGTCCGGGTAGGGGTAGACGTGGATCCCCTCTCGGCGCAGCTGCGCCGCCACTGGTGCAAGGCACTTGGTGAATACCCTGGGTGCCGACCGTAGACCGAAGGGAAGGGCTCTGAACTGGTAGTGACGCCCTTGGACCACGAACCTGAGGAATTTTCGGTGCCCCTTTAGGATGGGAATATGGAAGTAGGCATCCTCCAAATCCAACGACGACAGGAAGTCGCCCTCCTCCAGCTGACTCAGGACGTGCTGGAGGGTGACCATCCGAAACTTCTGAGCCTTGATGAACTTGTTCAGCCGTCGTAGGTCTAGAATGGGGCGCCATCCTCCCGTCTTCTTCTTCACGAGGAAGTATCTTGAGTAAACTCCGGAACCCCGAAGCCTCCTTGGGACGAGTTTGATGGCGCCCTTCCTTAGCATCGCCCTTACCTCCCAGAGAAGCTGAGGGACGTGAAGCTCTTTCCTGGCCACAGGGGGGACGCGCGGGCACCTTCTTTGAAACTCGAGCGCGTGGGCCTGGGCTAGGGCGTCCAGCACCCAACGGTCGGTGGAGATGGACTCCCACACGCTGACGAAGCTCGCCAGCCGGCCTCCCACCGGGGTGCTTCGGTGGGGGCCCAACCCCACGGCCGGTTCAATCCTGCTTAGACGAGGCTTTGCCGCCTTGACCTCCTTGGCGACGACGGCGGGGTCCGCCTGACTTGCCACGTCCCCTGTAAGCTTCTTGAGACGACGAACGGGCCGCTTGACTGTAGGTGGAAAATCCGCCGCCGGAACCTTTGGAGGCGCCCTTCCCTCCGCCGCTCCGAAAGGGCGGCCGCCGTTGCTGGAGAACCCCGAGAGCCCGGGCTGTCTCCGTGTCCGCTTTAATGGCTTGAAGGGAATCGTCCACTGTTTTCCCAAACAGGTTGTTCCCATCGAACGGCATGTCCAGGACTCTGGTCTGTACGTCTTGACAGAAGTCAGTAGCCTTGAGCCATCCACGCCGCCTAAGGCGCACGCTGTTGCCCAACTGGCGAAATCCAGTGTCGGCGATGTCCGTCGCAATAGTGATGGCGTGGTCCGACGCCACCTCACCTTCCTGCAAGATCTCCAGGGCATCCGCCCTCTTGTCGTCCGGTAGGAAGTCCAGCAGGGGAGCCAGCTTGTACCACAGCTCCCTGTCGTACCGGGCTACGATAGCCAAGGCGTTAGCCGCCTTAATCGTCGTCGCTGCAGACGAGATGACCCTGCGCCCCATCGTGTCCAATTTCCTTCCCTCGCCGTCCGGCAGGTAAGTCGATGTGGAGGCCGCGACCCCACCCCCCCCGCTTTCTTCCTGGCCGCCGCGGAGATGACGGAATCCGGGGTAGGCTGCGCCCGGAGGCACAAGGGGGCTGCGTCCGGGACCCGGTACTTCTTCTCGTACCGGTCTCTTCTAGCCGGCGTCGTGGATGGGTTCTTGAGGAGGGCGAGGCCCTCATCCCAAATATCGTCCAGTAGAGGTACCGCGAGGACAGTCTTCATCTTGGCCTCGCGCCGCTGATAAAGGAAACCTTCCTTCTTCTCCTCAGGGCAGAGCTGGAAGAGCTCGGATGCCCTGGCGATCATGGAGTGAAAAGATCCAATCTCGTCGGGCGGGGAAGCCCGGGTGGGAGGAGACGACGGCAGATCCTCGTCGTACACCTCGTCGTCCATACCCGTTGCGGCCGTGTCAGTCCCCGTATCATCCCCTCGAGTCGTGGACGGGGAGGAGGGCTGAACGGGGCGCGACAGCTGAAAAGGAGGTGGAGGGTGAATCCTTCTTTTCTTAGGAGGGGGGCTGCCCGAAGGGCCTGGTTCAGGGTCACCCGACAGGAGTGGTTCCTCCACTGGTAACGGCAGTCTCGTCCTTATCTCTGAGCATAAGGACTATATAGCCAACAAAATGGCCGCCGAGTTGTCTTGCGGCACTGGCAGAGGGGAATCCGACGGGCGGTCAGGGGCCCCGTCGGTACCCTCAACGATGTCGTCGTCTCCTGCGTCGGGATCCCTCCCGACGGGCTGGTCTTCTTCCACGCTAACGCCGTGGCTTAAGACCTCGATCAGTTCTTCCTCAGAGGTTGAGGCCGAATCCACGGCGACCTCCTGTCCCCCCTTTTTCTTCTCCGTCGGAGGTTTCACAGGGGTCCTGTCGATGGGCATAAAAGAGGACTCCCTCCGCGGTGGCAGGGAGACTGAGCCCCGAGGTCGCCACCACCGGCGTAGCCTACACAGGCTGAGCCAGGGCCGCCGCGACTGTCTCGATAGAGGCCTTGGCCGGATGGATTAAGGCTTTCACCACCCTTGGTGCGCTCACCGCCTTCTCCTTGAGGGGGGGGGGACACTGCCTCGCTCCCCCTCCGCCTTCGAGCTCGACCGGGGTCTCTCCAGGAGCTTCGCTGGGTGCTCGGCCTTCCTCTTACCCGACCCAGAGCGTTGGCTCGTGGTTGATGTGCCGGGGAGGGTGCGCCCTGCCTGGTGCCCGTAGAGCCCGACCGTTCGGCGCTCCCGGTGCCAGCGGACTCGCGGTGCTTGGCCTTATGTTGGACCCCCGTCGCCGGGGCGTCCTCAAAGGTCTTAGAAGACCGCTCGGATTTCTTCTTCTTGCCGGACGGGCTCTTCCCTTCCAGCCAGTTGGCGAGACGTTGATGGCGGTCCTTCATGGTCCGCTCCGACATGTTGCCGCAAAACGCAGTCCTTCTCCACGTGCGTCTTGTCTTCATGTAAGCAGTAAAGACAAAAGGAGTGTTCGTCTTCCTTAAAGACATTCTGCAGCTGGCATCCAGGGCAGACCCTGAACAGCTTTCCAGGCGTCGAGCTTCCCTTCTCCTGGGCCATGACCGAGATGGGCCTGAGAAACTTCTGGAGTCCTCCAAAAGCGTAGCTCGACGAATCTTCACCCTTGAGGGGCGTAGAACAATCCGACACGGGTCCCCGTTGATCGGATGGAGAGTCGGTGGAGCTTGAGGCTCTTTTGACCGAAAAAACGAAGTTTTTGAGAAAAAATGTGAAAAAATAGCACTAACGCTCGAGAGCAATAGCACGAGGATCCCAACACATGAACGTGCAGTAAAAATCTGAAGATGGCTGCCAGAGGCGGGGCTTAGGTAGAGGGCAGTCATTGGCTGTGGTCAGTATGACGCAGAGACCAGTGATTGGTTACTACTACGAAAGACAGATCAGAAACGAAACTGATACTGGTTTTTTTCTTTACCGAGGATTCCCAGCCTGACGACGGGGAATATTCATGAGCATGTGAATCCATGCCAGACCCCATGCTGGAGAAGTGAGGTGCTGGGTTTTGGGCTGGACATTTGGGATGGGACAATCGGGCAGGGATCCCCATCAACACAACCAGCACTATTTTCCCCCTTGTTTGGCAACCCAGAATTCCCACCGGGCTGGCCAAGGTAGCATTTAAGAAATGGGAGGCAGCGGGCTGCCAGAAGTTGAGGGATATGTACCAGGGGCAACGCCTGAGAACGTTTGAGGACTGTGTCCAAGACTTTGGGGTAGAAGATAAAGACAGATTCCACTATAACCAACTAAAACACTGGCTCAGTGACCCACAAGTAAAAGCAGCAGTTACAAGGCAACTGACGCCATTTGAGCAATTCATTACAACAAACGGGCTCAAAAAAGTTGGTCTCAAATCTATACAAACACTTGAATGATCAGGAAGAGCAGATTCAGTGGCACTATATGAAGAGATGGGAGACAACAACAGGGGGGCCTATCTCTAGGAACCAATGGGAACACCGATGGGGAACGATTCCTACACTAACAAGAGCAATCCAGCTAAATGATGTGGACCAAGGTGGTCTTCCAGTGGCACTATACGCCGGAAAGATTACATAAAAAGTTCCCACTAGCGTCAGACCAGCATTGGAGGGGATGCAAAGCAGTAGGGGGCTGGCATCTGGAGAAACTGCCAAAGCCTACAGGCATTCTGGGATGAAATACGGAACCAAATGAAGGAAATATGCCCGGAAGTGGAGCTACTGGGGGAGAACTTCTGGTGGTGTGGCATGTGGGACCCAGAAGCGAAGACATGACATCAGACGCAGAAGCGGGGCTCGATAATGGCTAACGATAGCACAAAATTGGAAATAACAGACCCCCCCCACCCCCACCAATACCGGAGTGGTTGTACAAAATATGGAACTTTGTAGCACTGGAATGGGTGACAAAAAATACAAGATTCAGGGAGATTCAGCAATGATTGGGGCCAGGTGCTCACTGTTAGGGAGAATTCTCAAACCGTGCTAATTCCTCTTTTGCTGAAATTTGGGACTTGGTACATTTTAATTCTGTTTCTTTTCTGTGTTTATTTTCTTTAGTTATGGAGTTTTACCCAACTCCATATGCATTTTTTTTATTTGCGTCACACAGCACCCTCAGTGCAGTGACACAGGGATGTCTTTTAGACTTTCCAAAGGTTTAAATACCTTCTCTGAGATAAACTACTGTTTCCCAGAGAATGTAAAGTGAAATTGACTACTAGTATTTTCCAAATTTATAGACCCAGCACTCATCTTACAATGGAGTGCTGGAGGGGTTACATAGTATCCCCTTTTAGGAAAGATTTCATATTTGAATGCAATTTTCCCTCCATGTGTCAAACCCCAAACTTTTTGCTGCTGTTTTACACCCTGATCTAACCTTTGCCAGAGAAGCGCAGCCCTCCGCCGCACTCCTCTGGGCTTTCGCTCACTTCTTATGGGGAAACTGACATGCCCTTAGGACAGTCAGTACTGGGAGACTCCGTTTCCCTTAGTCCTTTCCTCATGTTGCAGCTTTTGTGCAACATGTAACAAGAGTGCAATGTAACTTACTTTACCGCACCCTTGGGTCTCTAGTCATTCCAAAGGCCCTAGAAACTCTAGCTGGACTCATTATGAACTGCGCAGGTGTGTCACGGACAGGGCTGGTGGCAGCTATCGTTTATCTTATGTTTTGAACCCTGTTTTCCATGTTATCCGCACTTACCGCTTTTGGCACAAAAAGGTGTCCTGGCTCCAAATGGCCATGCCATGCAGTTCTTTGTCCTGTCCTTTGGCCATCTTGCCCCTTCACCTTCCCCAGGTCGAGCCAACCCGGGTCAGTCCTTATTTGGTCATGCACTTTCCCGCGAAACCCAAAGCTTTCGCGGGCTTCTGCATGCCTTGTGTGTGTGCACCTCCAGGATGTGGGCTGGGCTGTCTGTTCCCAATACACATCCTGAGTGCCAGTGAGTCTGGAGTGTCCTGAATGCCTGGGACCACCGTGGCCCGTGATTGGTCCACGTATGGAGTGAGTGTTTGTGAGCAGATCTCCCATTGGGTCCTCTCCGTTTTGGCGCGAAGGGAACTTTGGATAAGAGGAGGCCGAAAACACCACTACCATGTCGATCTCCTGAATTCACACGAACAAAGGATGAGGAGCCAAGTATCCTGCAACAAGAAGCCGAGTCGAGGAACCGCTGGTGACCCGCTGGAAGGTTTGGCACCCTGAGCCCGCTGTCGTCCTGCGAGACCCCTCTGCATCTGATCATCCTAGAAGGTCTGCGAAGGCGCTTCGACCCATTGGAATAGTGGGACCAACTATTCTCGGCACCTTCATCAAACCCTGCAAGTAAGCCTCTTCGGAAGTGTCCTTGGGCCAACAAGTGGCTGACCAGCTTACACGGGATGTTTGCTCCGTCACCGCCGCCGTTTCGAGGAAGCCCTCGAAACTTGGTATCCTGCTTGCTCTGTGTCCCCGGCACCCTCACGCCAAAATTCGTACACTTGGCATTCCCAGGTCTGAAGTGAGACGAGTGCGCCCGGACCGGAGTAAACGCGGTTACCATGTTGCCCTGCTGCGGCAAGGACCTGTGCAAGTTCGCTGCACTTGTGACCCCCTTGAACCTGAAACCTGCTACCGCGGAAACTACACAGTGTTGAGACGTCCTGCTTGTCGCATCCGAACCTGCCAGCACAGTGAAATGAACTGGCGAAGTCTGGGTCTGCCTGCGTCAGGGACCGGTGAGTAGTCTATACCCCAACCGGTGGCCGCTAGCATAGGAACCCATTTTTTTTATACCGCTGTTGCGAAATAGCAGCTCCATCCCGCACTCTTACCCTGCCTCTGCCCGCAAGTGGAGGTCTTGCTTGAGTAATGGGGACTTGTTCTTCATCGCCTCATCCACCTTCCTGAACTGTCAGAGACCCTTGAATAGACCCTATTTTGTCCATTGGCACAAGCAAGTGCATGTACTATTGAGCATAAGGCTCCTCTCTTCATAGGGCTTGGACTGCCTCTTAGTTAGGTGTATTTCTGATGTCGAACTGGGTCTAACGATTACTTGCACTGCCTGTTTTCTTCCCCATCTAAGTAGTCTACATATTTCGCGCTTTTAACTCCTTAGACCCCTCGGTCTTGTATATATATTGTATTGATTGTGATATGTTGGTTTACCTCAGTATTATTGTGATTCTTCGCTATGGTCGATGTTACAAAGGCCTTGTAATAAATGTGTTTATATGTTTAATATAACACCTGTCTGGAGTAATTTGTAAGTGTCCTTGCTTTGTATGCTCATTGAGGTCTTTCAGTCACCCTCACCCCTCTTGAGACTTAGTCTTGATCGCCGCCATCGCTACCCTGATTGGTCTGGCTTGTCCAGAGGTTACCCTGTTCCAAGAAACTAGGCTGGCCTTCTGAACCTCTGCCCTTCCAGGTCACAGTTCAGAAATCCATCTTAACACCTGTGTCTAAACACTCTTGTAGCAGTCAAATGCTACCCTTTCCTATTGAAATGGCTGGTGGCAGTGGTTTAATAACAAACTACAATGATTTTTCCCCGACCGTGAACACCGGTAGCTAAAAATCGGGGCTCCGGTCATCTTTTTTCGCCGTTTCTTTGTGGAAAGGTCCTTCTGGTGTTTAACTCTGCGCACCAAACCAGGTTGATCCCTTTGTTCGTGAGCGTTTGGCGGGCTTCAGGACTGAAGTCCGCCCTTGGTGTCGGAGTGTCTGGGCTGACCAGGAAGTGAGGGAGGTGCCCGATACTCACTGTGCTTAGTCTCCTAGGAGACCCAAATGCACTCTGGCGTGATTAGCTGGCTCACTGTCCGGCTAGGACAGCCACCCTGCTGGGTGAGTGGCAGCTAGGCTGGAATGAATGGGAGAAAACTGTTTAAAAGGCGAGTCTCCAGGACTGGAAGGCAGAGTCGACCACTCAAACAAAATAACCAAAGACGAGCTGGAAGAGGACAGCTGCTGCAACCAGTGGACCATTGGTTTGCCCAGTGAAGCCATGCTGCACATCCAAATCACCAGGACTCCATTAGACAGAGAAGCTCCTTCAAGGACGGCTTCTTCCTTTGAGCTGATGGGATCAATCAGCTTGGAAAACACCTTGCTACCATTCTCAATGCTGGTTAAGGTTTAGCCAGGGAGAGGGAAACCAGTTTGTGTCTTGAAGTAACGGCTACTTGAACCAAAGTGACTCCATTTTGTTTGCTCCGACGACAATTCTGTGCAGTGCAGGAGTCCCCCTGATGTCCTCCCTCTTGTCCCCACGACTGAGGCTCAAGAACAGCGAGCTCTGCAGGAACTGCCAGGAACCAACGTCTTCAGCTGCATCTCTTTGCTTCACATTAAGGTACTGTGCCACCCGGTTGGGAGATCCTAACTCTCGCGGTGAAAGTTTGTGAAACTTTCCCAACTTGCAGGCCTAATCAGCTTGTGACCCAGCAGATCATTCTTTTTCATCTAAACTACTTCTGAGAACTTTTACAAAGACTTCTCTGTTACCAGAACTGATCTGTCCTATCAAAGAACACTAGACGATTGACTTTGGCCTGGCCTAATGAATTGAACGGACCCTCCTGGTACACTGAACCTTTGCATTGCGTAACAGAAGTGTTTTCTAATCCATTGTACAAACTTCTGTCTTTCTATTCTCATTGAAAGTAATTGGAGTGCCATATGGCTCCTTTTTCGGGGAATCTCGAACTGTCCCTACAACTTAGAGTCTGTTACTGTAGTGTATTGGTGTTTCATAAAGTTAATTTCTACTAGTGAATGTTTTCTAAATGATTGTGTAAATAAATGTATAAGTATTTTTTTACCAAGAAACCTTGAGTGTAAGTGTCTACTTGAACCACTGTGACTGTGATACTTCTGTGTAACTTCAACTACTGCACACATTCCCTCTTGGGATAAGACTGGCTGTTCAGCTCACTACCAAAAGGTGTCTAGTACAGATTTATAACAAAGGGTTTTTTTTTGCTAACACCAGTAGTCCTAATTGTGTGTGGTGTTCCCAGAGAGTACTGCATGCAATTATGCGTAACACTCACCTATCTACAGAGTGGCTACATGCCACAGTGGTGCCCACACAAGATAAGAATATTGGACATTATGTGAACACTAGCGAAAGAGCGGAAGGCGGACCGAACCTCTGGTGGGAGGGTGGTAGGGTGCACTGTAAGGTAAGATTTGCACAGAACTGGTAAATCTTCCTTTCCTGGTTCAACCCCAGAACATTTTGCTTTACTATTGGGATATTTTTCCTCAATACCTCAGTGAGTGGGAACCTTTTTCCACACTCACATAAACTTTAACTATTTTTATGGGTGTCATTTTTAAGACTCTCCATAGTGTGTTTTTAAAGTCATCCTCTAATACATGCATGTTGTTGCTGGGTTGCCCTAGAGGCTCCCCTTTTAACTTTCTTGTGCTAAACTTGAGTGAACTACAGTTCCCAAGGGTAGAAAGGATCTTTGGAACCCTTTTACATTTTGTTAAGTGAAACCAGCACACCCCACCTTATGTGGAGTGCTGGGGAGATGCAACGTATCCCCTTTCACATTAAAACTAACAATTCTGTTACAGTGACAAGCTTACCTTCAATTGCTGGTGGCAGTGATACCTTGTATTAATTTGGTGCACCTTTACTGCGGGATGTGACCACAGCTGCAGTAAAGGGACCTAAGGGTATCCATTTTTACAAAAATGGCCCCATCTTCTTTTTCAGCCATTTTAGTGTTTGTCGTTTCTTGTTCCTTCCCCTGACATCCAGGGTGGGAAATTCCTTTGTGTGATTTTTGTCTTCCCCGCCCAGGCTCCAGTCTGTCTGTGAGTCCAAAACTCCCCAGCCCTTTTATCTTACGCCTTCCTTGAATGGCGACAAATCCCAGTGGGGGGCTTGCTGTCCTGATTGGACAACCAGACCGCCCCTTCTTGTAAAATGCGGGGAGAGAATGCAGAGGTTGTGCTGTAATTCCTGATAAATACTGCGAACCTGGAAGCTGAAGACAAGTCGACCTCTCGAACTGAAACCGAAGAGGATGATGAACGAAAAGCGGCTGAGACTATTTCCAGCGACCGGAGAGCCTGCTGTGTAACCAGAGCCTGCTGTAGCCCTTCCTTCCAATCGACCTGGGGCTTCCGAAAAAGACGACTCCGACCCAGAGCCTGGTGAGACCCACTAGAATCAAGATGTGCATTTTGAGTCATCCCACGCGTTGCTGCAACCTTGCGTTGTTGCAATACCCCAACACCCTGGGACCTCAAGCCATCATGCAGTGCATGGTCTTCCGAATTCCGAATCTCGCTGAAACTTCGTGGACATCCTGGTGGATCTCCAGAAACACGAATCGAGTACAAAAAGTCCCCTCAGAGGGCTGGACCTTTGTAACGACCAGAATTCAATCGCAATTTTCTGTCTTATTCTGTGCTCCTTGAAAAGGTGCCATAACCACAGAACCGCATTCAGCCGTGAGCTAAACCTTGCCTAGAGCCTTCTTCATCGATCCCTGCTGCAAAATCCCTTCTGAGGTCTTGTTTTCAGTCTCCACGACAAGGAATCCACTGACCAGGTATTCGGCTGCAGACCCTGAAGTTCTCCTGCTGCAAAATATTCTTCAATGCTGTGTTGGCTGAGGTATGTACGTACCTTAAGCCCGTTAGGATGTCTGTGTAGCTGTGTGGTGTTTTCTGTGATGGGGAGGCCTCTCATCCAGTGCACCCAGTCCCACTGCTAGAATCCGGCTGGGGTGTCTTCTGCGAAGCCCCGGACCCTCTTCTAACTCAGAAGTAAAGTACTCACCTGTTTGCCTAGTTTTCCTAAGGAACTCTGACTTTTTCTACTAAAGACCTTATTCTGACACTGCCTGTTGGTCACTAGTCCTAGTGACCCCCCTTCTGCCACTGAGAACAATCATGCTCCAAGAATAAGGGAAAGACTTTCAAGGGATTGGGACTTCTGCCTAGAAAAGAAAATAAGTGTATAAAAGTTACTTACTTGGAAAGAGTTGGTTGGTAACTGTAATTCTAAGAGTGAACCATTACAAAAGTTCTTACTGATCTTGAATGTGTGATGCACTTTTCTTAAAAGTATGGTTAACATCTTTTTTTCCTTAGCCACTGTTTTGCCAGTCTAAAGTAGAAAGTAGATGTGAAGGTATTTTACTCTCCTGTGATTAGGTTGTGCCTCTTCCCAAAAGTAAAGTGTTGGCATCACCAGATTAGTCCCTTGAGGATAATTGTATGAGTGTCCCCCAACTGGTTCTTGCTTCCCCGCTCCCCCCCCCCCCCCCAAGTTGCTGCTAGCCTGTCCTCAAGTCTGTATTAAGTTGTTGCCTACCTAGAATAACTGAGTCATTCAGTAAAGTGTGACAGAGTTACTGCTTACCTCAATCTGGGGTTCCCTAATTTCAAAAGCATCTGTAATTGTATATTACATCCTTAGGTTTTACTCAGCTAGTATAACTGTGTTATGACAAAAGTAGTTATGGGTTTTTCCTGCACCTAGATAAGTGTTTCACTATTCACCAAAAGTATCTTAACCAGTTTACGGATTATGTGATTTGTACCAAGAGTCACTGTACAACTGGAAGGGTCTACTGCCCTTGCATTACTGAATGTAATTGTGAAAGTAACCATTGGTTTTTACTCCCCAAAGACTTCTCCCTTTGAGTTGGTGGTTCCAATCAACTCCAGAGTAAGCCACCTGGACATCCATTTCGGAACTGGTTGAACCTTCCCCAGAGTTGCTGCAGGAAACCGAATAGCCAGGAAGAGGAACACCAGATTGTGTGCGTTGCTTTTAAACTGGCCTAAAGCTTTTGGAAGATCCTCCGGACTCCCACAAAGCAGGACGGACCAAGCCTGAGCCCCCTCAGCAGGGTGCGGGACCCCAGAAGCGAGGAAAGCCCATCTTGACAGCCAGGAACCACGCTTGTTTGTTTATTTCTTGTATAGCGCTCTAAACCCTGGAGTAGCTAGGCGCTTAACTTGTGGAGTTGGTTACATACATGGTATAAAAACAGGTTGCAGGCAAACAGGAATATTATGTACAATCAGGTAGAGAGGGAATATAATTTACAATCTGGTAGGAGCATAGGGGTATGGGTAGCATGGTAGGTTACAGAAATGGGGATATCAAGGAGAAATCAAAATTAGTAGCAGTATACAGAGATGTGTCAGCTGAACGCAGCCACAATAAATAATTTATTTACAGTAATATACAGAGATGTACATAACGCCAGTGGTCAGAGTCAGTGGAAGAAATTTTACAAGGTTCATTGGGTGGGCGAGCGAGCTTGTGGAGGAGAGCCAGGTTTTGACTTTGAAGCAAAAGGCTAGAAAGGCTCGTTTGATTCTCAGTGTTGGGGGCAATGTATTCCAAGTTTTGGCTGCTAGAACTGGAAAGCTGGTTCCGCCTGATTTTTGGAGTCTATATTTGGGAATGTTAAGGAAGTCTGAATAGTTGGCTCTGGTGGGTCTAGTTGTGGTTTTGGCACAGAATTTGTCGGCCAAGTATTTAGGGCCGGTGTTATTGAGGCATTTGTGGGTGATCATGAGAGTTCTGAAGGTGATTCTGTCTTTTATGGGGAGCCATTTGGCCATTTGTCTGGCTTGGCATATGTGGTATGTCCGTGGGATGTTGAGGGCTGCTCGTAGAGCATTGTTTTGCAGGATTTTGAGTTTTTTAATGTTTTGCTTGCTGGTTGTGAGGTAGAGGGAGTTGCAGGTTTTGATAGTATCAGAGTTCTCGCTAGAGTGATGCAGCTTTGTGGAGATAAGAATGGTCTACATGCCGTAATTAGTTTCATGGTGTAGGCGGAGGAGGAAGCTGTGGCATTAATCTGCCTTGAGAGTGAAAGTGTGGAGTCGAGGTACACCCCTAGTGTTTTGGCATTATTTGAGACCTTGATGATGTTACCATCAATATTAAATGAGGTGTATAGTGGTCTGAGTTTGTTGAGGCATTGCTTGGTGCCAATGAGTAAGAGCTCGGTTTTGTATTCGTTTAGACAAAGCCCGTGTTTGGCCATCCATTGTTGAATTTTGCTGTAGATTTCATTTAGTCGGGAGGAGTCAGTTGCCATTTGCTCTAATCGAGTAGCTGAAACGCGAAAACAGCCACTGAAAGTGAAGTTTGCCAGTTGCCAGTTTTGACAGTCCCAGTGCATTGGAGTTCCCCAACGTCCTCCCTCTTGTCCCCACGACTGAGGCCCAGGAACAGCGAGATCTGCAGAGCTGCACAGAAACAGAAATCAGCTGCATCTTTTTCTTCTTTACCAAGGTACTGTAAAATAAGTCTAAGTGAACTTACCTCTTACTGTAGAAGTGTTTAAACTTCTGCAACTCAAAAGTCTAATCAGCATGTGGCCCTACATTTGATTCTTCTTTTCATCAAAGACTCCTAAGAATTTGTGCAAAGACTTTTCCATCTGCTAGAAGTGCTTTATCCTATGCAAGACATTTGCCCATTGACTTTGGCTTAGCCTATAGAATTAAGAGCATCATAATCTAAAAGCAATTGCCCTGCTTAGAAACATTTGTGGTCTCTTGTGTTCTAATAACCTTTGCCTTTTACCTACTTATTAAGAGTGTTCTGAATGCCAACAGTGAGGTATTAATGTCCCCAGCACCCTAGCTATTGAAGTCACCTGTGGGTGTAGGTTGTGTCTGGGGGCCATCCCAAAAGGGTCTTGTGTCACACCACTTCCTAGACCACGGACACACCTCCCCACTCGCCCCTCCTTGTCTACCCATTCCCGCACTCCCCGACACTCGTGCATCATGCCCCCCACTCACGTCGCACACATCAGGGCACGGCAGGGCATGTTTGGGGGAGCGGGTGTTTATCGCCCTTCACGGCGGTGGCAGATCAACTGGAGGCTCCGTCACTTCAGGAACTCACATCCTTTGCGGAGACCGGCGCTTCCCGGCGCTTCACGGATCACGTGACTTTGGTTGCCTAGCAGCATTGCAACGCTTTCGGTTCACGTCACACGTGACTATACGTGCGTCCCTTCCAAGGATAAAAGGAGTCGGTGAACCGAAGGCGTTGCTTCACAACTGTTTAGTTTTGGATCACGTGACGTTCTTTCTTCGTTCAAGGACCTGCTCTGATTCTGACCTCGGCTCGCTCCACGGACTCCTCTTGCTTAAACCTACAAGTACTTTTGGATTTGCCTGTTACCGACTCACGCCTGCTCCACGGACTCCTCTTGCTTAAGCATTTCATTGGCTAGGACCTCGGTCCTGCAAATAGGTGGTTGCCTGTTCTACCCTACAGCACATTCCCAGCCTAAGATAGGAGACCCACGCCTTGACCCAAGTTCTCACAGGTATTCTGGTAATCGGGGGGTTTATGTACATGGAGGCATTCGGGCCCTGTTTCTTTGCTTAACCACTGTATCTTGCTTTGCAGCGCTCAAGGGGTTCTTCCGGCTGTTCCCGCGTCCTGGTTTTCCGGACTTCCACCTGTGGCCTTAATATTCACACTGACCATATAACTAAATCGGTCAGGGTGTTTCTTGGGGACAGAGTGGTTGTTCATACTCTACACGACCAACGAACTTCGTAACATCTTGTCTGATTCAGAAACTTAGAGTGCACAGTATTGAAGTGTATTTGTGTGTTACTATTATATTGCTCCCTTCTGAAGAAGGCTTTATAACTGATAAATTAATAATTGTTTATGCAAGAAGCCTTGAGTGTAAGTTTATTTGAATAACTTTGAATCTCTGTGTAACTCCACTACAGCTCACATTTCCCCTCTTGAGATAAGCCTGGATGCTCAACATGCTACTAAAACTGTAGTACAAACGTATACCAAAGGTTGGTTTGCCTATACCTGTAGTCATAGTTCTGTGTAGTGTTCCATGAGGGTACTGCATTCAAACTTTGCCCAACACCTATACTGAATGTGTATGAAAAGATTTTGACTTCCCTGGAACTACTGTTCGGTACTTCAAATAAGGTCTATACCTGGGTCTGTGTACTTTCAAGTATAGTGTGTTTTTATACTGTGATTTCAAATAATGTTTTAGTGCTTACATACCGCTAGATTTATCTGGGCCTACCTGTATTAAATAAATAATTTATTTTTACATACACAGTGTTTCATTGTTTATTTGCATCATTTGTATGGCAATTTCACTTGTACTTATTCTAAGCCTGGCTGCTCTGTCTACGCTACCATGAACTCAGTTGGTACAGTATTATACAAAGAGTGGAATCTTGTACTGCCTCAGTTGAATGATTTCACTAAGCCCTTAGTTGGACTTCAGAAAAACTGTCCTAATATGCACTACAACAACCTTAGCCTCCTGGCAATAGGAACCAACCTTTGGTCTAAGTCTGAACTACACAGGTTGGTAGTGTGGCTGAGCAGCCAGACTTATCTCAAGAGGGGTCAATGTGAGCTGTAGGGGATTTACACAAAGATTCACAGTGACAAGTATCCAAATAAAACACTTACACTCAAGGTTTCTTGATAAGCTGTTAGCCTTGTGAGTAGTAGAAGGTGCAAGCAACTCTACAACAAGAGGTAAGTTCTCCTAGACTACAGTACCTTTAGTTCGAAGAAAAATGCAGCAGAGGACTTCTGTTCCTGTGCAGCTCCTGGTGTTCCTGGGCCTCAGTCGTGGGGACAAGAGGGAGGACATCTGGGGACTCCTGCACTGCAATGGGACGGACACCGACAGCAACCGACAATCTTCAAACAAGTGGCAATTCGGTGTGTCGGCTCCTTGCATCTACCGCAAATAGCACCACTGCAGTTTCTGGCTGTCGAGATGGGCTTTCCTTGCATCTAGGGTCAGGCACTCTGTTGAGTTGGCTCAGGCTCGGTCAGTCCTGCTTTATGGGTGTCCGGAGGATCTTCCTGGAGCTCTTGGCCAGCTTAAAAGCAACGCACACAAACGGGTGTTCCTCTCCCTGGCTCTTCGGTTCCAGCAGCAACTGCAGTGGACGTGCAACCAGCTTCGAGAGGATGTCCAGGTGGCTTACTTTGGATTTCATTGGTCCCACCAACTCAAGGGAAGAAGTCGTCCTTACAGGGCTCCTGTAGTCGAAACAGCACAGCAGCAGGGCTTCACCAGGCAAACCAACTGTCCAGGAGTTGCAGCAGGCGTCTTCTTCAAGCTCTTCTTCGTATTCGTTCGTCAAGTGGTCGACTGCCTTCCAAGCCAAAAAGCCTCGCCTTTTATGCAGGTTTATCTAATTCCTTCCAGCCTAGCCGGCAGTCAAACAGTCTCCTAGGAGACTAAGCGCAGGGAGTTTCAGGCACCTCCCTCACTTCCTGCCCCCACCAGACTCCTGTAGCCAGAGGCGGGCTTCACGTGTGAATTCCGCCAAAGACAAAATGAACAAAGGGATAAAACCCGATTTGGCACGCAGAGTAAATCTCAAGAAGGACCTTTCCACAGAGAAATGGCGAAAAAAGACGACCAGGGCCATTTTGACAAAAATGGCACCCAAGTGTGCTTTACTGCAGCTGCGAACGCAGCCCGCGGTAAAGACACACCACGGTAGTAAAAAGTAAACCACTGCCACCAGGCATTAATCGCAGAAAGGGTAACATAAAAATGTTACATGAGAAGTTAGACAAAGGGGATACTAAGTAACCCCTCCAGCACCAGATAGTGTGTGCTGGGTCTAAAAAGTTACAATGGTAGGTAAAGTCAATTTCACTTTAGTGCTCTTGGTAACAGTAGTTATCCAAGAGAAAGGTATTTAAACCTTTGGGGAAATCTGAAAGACTTCTCTGTGCCACTGCACTGAAGGTGCTGTGTGACACAATGTAAAAAGATGTCTATGGGGTTTATCAGACTGCAGAAACCAAAAGAAACAGTTAAAAATCACATTAAAAAAAATGAGAGTGGGGAAAAAGGGTCTCACTCCTTCCAGGAAAAAATGAAAAAGTCCTAGAGTCCAGCAAAAGGGCTGGGGGTCTCTAAGGGAGAGAGGAATTTGCACATGTCTGAGAATTCTCACTAACAGAGTAAATAGCTTAAACAAAGAAAGTCACTAAAGCACATTTAAGCAAATCACTCACCTGAAGCAGTTCAATAGCTTTTGTATGCTGCTTCTCCCGGCACAGCTGGGCAGCCTGGATTAGGACTGGCAATAGGTGCTCTGGACTCTCTGACTGTAAAGCTGCGGAAAGTTTGCGGCACTGATCTGCCTACATGACAAAAACAAAAGGACAAGAATCATGAAACAAGTACAGTCTTCTATACTAGGCAAATAACAGAACAAATGATGCCATACAAACAGGCTTATGTGACAATAACTGTTTGGGAATATATATAAAGTAGCATTTAGACTCACGCAAAAGACAGTCATTCATCCTATATAAAATTGCCAAAAAGTGATACACTATTCACTACCTCCTCATTCACCAAGTGGTTCCTGCTGAATGGAGGATGCCCGATACTAGGGCATTGCCCATCAAATCTCCGTTTGCATCCTTGTAAAATGAATATCCCAAATCAGTTTCTCAAATCACTGTCACCGTGGTTTTTGCCAGCTACGGTAGTAGTCCCCTCCTCATAAATAAGCTTAAAAAAGTCAAGACGGGGGTAAGGAGGAGGGGGTGTGAAATTGGGGGGTGTCGCCAGTCTGAAAAACTTAGAAAGAAGGTACACAATGGTTTTGCCATTTTATAGCACTATAAATATTACATTTTGCATTTACGCAATGCCAATGGCACTCAATGTATTTATCTTGGAAGACTGAAGGCGGTCAGCATTAAAATCAACTAATTCAGTGGGGGGAGGGGGGCTAAATGATTTGGAACCAAATACACAAATCGCATGAACAATATAATGGAAATTCACAAGAAATGCTGCAGACCCGTTCACCACAGACAGGCAATATTCTTCATTACAGTACCTGGTTTGTATGCATAGCAAGCAAGGCTTTGTTGAACTCTATAGCCTGGAGTTGTTTCTTAGAAAGCTTATGCTCCACCCCATCTGCATTAGTTAGCTTCACCTTTTTCTTAGAATCGAAGACATTTTGGTCCTGGGGGAGGAGGAAACAGTTTACAGTTATATTAGGAATTGTATGCATAAGCACCTAAGCATGTTACTAGCTTTGCATGGTTAGTGGAGTTTGCCTAAAGTCCCACCTGGAGGTAAGACATTAGTAAGCTATCCCAGTGGTTTGTAGATCCCCCAACTCTTAGTATAAGTGTGTTCTACTCAGAGACGTTGGTAGAGTGGAAGCACAGTCAGGCTTATTTTAAGAGGAGATGTGAGCTGTAGGTAAGTACACTGAACCTAGCTAGTAATGCACATCAAAGAAACGATTACTCAAATGTATATTAAAATATAGATTATATTTACACAAGAGTCACTGTTAAAATAGTTTGCACCATAAACCAACACACATAGGTATACTTCACAAAACTTTAAAAAGGCCACTTCTTAGTTGGTAGTTGCTGAACGCATACAAGGATTACAGGATTTGACAGGTCTACTGTACTATCGGTAATAACACACACCAACAAAGTAATACAGTAATTGCATTTAGTCAGTATACACATAGATTTTTGGGAAGGAAAACAGTTGTTTAGTGCCATCCATCTTAGCAGAGCTTCAGGTTCTAGAGGCAGTTCTCCTGCACAGCAGGTCTTTTAAAGTCCAAAACCCAACCATAGCTAAAAGGCAGTTTGGAGAGGCTTGAAGTCTTGAAAAGCAGCAGAAGTCAAAGGTTCCTGTGGATAATGTCTAGTCTCTAGAAGAGAGGATACAAGAAAGCTTAACCAATGTTGGAGACCTCGCTAAAAAGGGACACAAGCAGCGGCTTGAGTCAGGGGTAAGGGGGGGTTGCCCTGGACACCTCCATGGGCGCTCCAACGCTCTGGAGCAACATTCTGGAATAAGGTAAGCAATACCTTGTTCCCCATAGTACCTTAGGTTTGAAGAAAACGTTCGTGGTGAATGCTCCATGATGTTGCAGCTCTGGACCCAACCTCTGGATTCCTTGGTCTGATGACAAAAGGCAGGACAATGGACGAGATCTCTCAGCAGCAGTCGAGGGAGAACCTCTGGCACGGCCTTCATCAACGTCTTTGGTCCCTCTGAGGTTTTGGTGCCTTTTCTGCAGCACCAACAAATGATGTGATTCGCCCGGTCAATCTTCTTCGGTTACTGTATTCCCACACTCTGATGAGGGGGTCTGGACGATTTGTATTGGGTTTCTGGAGCGTCTTTGAGGGCTCAAAAAATTATGAGTTACTCACTGTAGTGACTAACGTACTCTTAGTCCACAGCTCCCTTTCCTCCATACTTTATGGGTGTCCCTTCCAAGGGACGGGAGACGGAACCTTTCACCAGAAAAAACCTTCTTCCCCTTCAAATTTAGAGGCGCACAGGGGTGCGGCCCACGGAGCATGTGCTGCCCAGACTCCGCCCTCCGGCGCCACACCTCAGTCCCCATTGACGCGTTGACAATAGATTTAACATTGCCTAATGAAACCAGTATTATTAGGGGGGAGGTTGGTGGGACGTATGGAGGAAAGGGTACTATGGACTAAGAGTACATTAGTCACTACGGTGAGTAACTTATAATTACTCTTACGTCCCGTCCCCTTTCCTCCATACTGTATGGGCGATTACAACTGAATGTAGCACCAGGGTGGAAAGGAGACCCCCCTTAAGCAAACAAGCTCCTGAGACCCGCCTCTCCGAAGGTTGCATCAGATCTAGAGCCGGCATCCAAACAGTAATGCTTACAGAAAGCCGAGGGAGAGGCCCAAGTGGCCGCCCTGTTTATGACTTGCCAAGGGACATGGCGCTGGAATGCGATGGCCGTTGCCTTGACCCCGATTGCGTGGGCATGCATGTTGGCCGGAAGTGGCTTGTGCCGACCCTCGTACGCTTCCTTGATGGCAGAGACCATCCAGCTGGATATGGAAGCCTTAGAGGC
The DNA here is from genome assembly GCF_040938575.1 of Ambystoma mexicanum. Taxonomy (NCBI): domain Eukaryota; kingdom Metazoa; phylum Chordata; class Amphibia; order Caudata; family Ambystomatidae; genus Ambystoma; species Ambystoma mexicanum. Next base: position 1,438,399,973 of record NC_090935.1, read on the forward strand.
CCGATAGCCTGGCCTCGAGCCCCAAAAGTGACAAACAGGGCGTCCGATTTGCTGAAGCCCTTGGTCCTGTCCAAGTAGAATTTTAGGGCATGCCGGACATCAAGGCAGTGCAGCACTCTGTGTTTAGTCCTTGGGTTCGGGAAAGAACGTTGGAAGGACTATTTCCTCGTTCAAGTGGAAGCAGATGGAACCTTGGGCAGAAATGCCGGGTTCATCCGCATGACTACCTTGTCCTTGTGAAAGGTGGTATATGGTACAGAGGCGACCAGCGCCTGGATCTCGCTGACTCTGGGAGACGAGGTAAGACGAGTAAAGCCGTCTTGATGGTGACCAGCCTGATGTCCACAGACGGCATTGGCTCGAATGGTTGGTGCGCGAGGGCGCACAAGACTATATTAATGTCCCACACAAGGTTGGGGTCTCTTGACAGGCAGGTAGAGCCTAGCGAAACCCATCAGATGTTTCTCGTCGATAGGGTTGGAGGAGGAAAAAATTCCTTCCTCCCGAGTTCTTGTAAGCCCCAATGGCTGCAAGGTATGTGCGGCAGGTGTCCACCTGTACGCCTGAATAAACGAGGTGCGCCGAAAAGGAGAGCACGTCGTGCAAAGTGCAAGCCAAGGGGTCAATTCCCTTGGAGTCTGCCCATTGGCAGAATCTGGTCCATTTGCTTTTGTACTGGGCCCTGGTGGCTTTGCTCCTGGCGCCTTGTATGATCTCCAGATTGACCTGCGAGAGGCTAAGGTGGCGAAGCGTCACCTACTCAGGTACCACGCTGTGAGGGCTAATTTCCCTGGTGCAGGGTGGATGATTCTGCCCCCCTGTTGCGCAAGATGATGTGCTGGGCCCGTCGGAAGGTTTATCGGGGGCACCTCCGAGAAGGTGAGTAGCTCGAAAACCATGGCCTGACCGGCCACCATGGAGCTATCAGAATAATGAGGAGTCGGCGAGACTCCTTAATCTTGCAAATTAGCTTGTGGATCAGAGGAGTAGGCGGAAAGGCATAGGCTTTAATGCCGGTCCACTGGAGGTGAAATGCGTTGCCCAGAGAGCCGGGGCACTGACCTTGCCAGGATGTTGACTGGGGACACTTCTTTTTGTGCCATGAGTCAAAGAGATCCACTTTGGGGTGACCCCACCTGTTGAAGATCTCCTGAATAACGAGGTAATTTAGCTATCACTCATAATTGTCCGCTCCCAGCCTGCTGAGCCTGTCCGCTTCCAGGTTGGATTCCCCCGGGAGGTGGACTGCAGAGAGGTAAATGTTTTCCAGGTCCAGGGCCCATTCCCACAGGCTGATCGTCAGTCTGCACAGAGGAGGGGGATCTGGTGCCTCCCTGCTTGTGGACGTAGTACATGCTGGTCGAGTGGTCTGTCTGGATGAGGACAAACTTGTCCTTGAGAAGTGATAGGAATGCTCGCCAGATTGTGTTCAGCTTCAACCAATTGATGTGGTATTCTTGCTCCTGTCGAGTCCAGGTGCCGTGGACCGACAGATCGTCCAGGGTGGCTCCCCAGCCCTCGAGCAAGGAGTCTGTGGTGATGGTGGCCTGCGCAGAGGGCGGCCGAAAGGGCTTGCCCTTCCGTAGGTTGCAGTCCATGGAACACCATGTTAGGTCCAGGTGGAGAGATAGAGGAACGTTGATGATCTTGGATTGCGAGCCCCGCTCCTGATTCCATGAGGCCGCAAAGTGCAGCTGAATCCTTCTCATCCTTAGTCTTGCGTGCGGCACGGCTAATAGGACCGTTGCCAGTAGACCCAGGAGATGTTGGTATCACCATGCCGAGGTCACCTATCTGCTGAGGGAGTGGGTGGCGGCCCACTTGATGGCCGAGATTTTGCCCTCCAACGGGAAGACCCTCTCGGAGCATGTGCGCCAAATGAGGCCCAGGAATGTCAGTCTGCGTAGGCTACAGCTGTGACTTCTTGAGGTTGAGCGAGAAGCCCAGATTGTGCAGTGTGTTCATAAGGGCATGGGAAGAGTGGCGAACCGCTTCCAGAGAAGTAGCCCCGACGAGCCAGTCATCGAGGTATGGGTAGATGTGGAAGCCGTGCACTCTGAGGGCCGCCACAGTGTTCATGAGTCTGGTCTTTACCCTGGGGGCCGAGTTGAGGCCAAATGCAAGGACTTTATATTGAAAATGGTAGCCCATGATCCTGAACTGGAGGAAAGAACAATGGGGCTGCCAAATTGGGACGTGTAGGTACACGTACTTCAGATCCGGGGAGCACATACAGTCTCCCTTGTCCAATGTCTCTGCTATAAAAGCTAGCGTAACCATCTTGAATTTTTGCAGGGGTAGGGAGAGGTTGAGGGTGGAAAGGTCCAGCACAACTCTCAGGCCCGTCTGGTTGTTCTTCTGTATGGCAAAAATCCTGGAGTAAAAGCCAAAGCCTCACTGGGAGGCTGGAACTTCCTCCACTGCCTGGCTCTCTACGAGCGACCGGATCTCTGCCAAAAGAGTTGCTGTCCCAACCTGTGGGAGTGGCGGGGAGGGGAGAAGGCAGGAGAGGCTGGGATAGGAAGGGGTACCCCGTGGATACTACATAGAGCATCCAGGGGTCCGCGAAATTCTGGTGCCAGAAATGTGCATGGAGAGCAAGCCTGCCCCCACCGTAGACACGTGGACCCAAAGGGGCGTGTCATGCCTTTTTCACCTCGGAGGCCGACGCTGAGGAGGGGGACTGGAAAAAGCCCTTACCAACCCCATCCCCCTTTTGTTGCTTGCGCCGGTTCTGAGACAGCGAGCTGTCCGGCTGCCTGGATCTGCGTTCCTGGAAGCCGCGGTACCCTCCATACGTACGACCCTTTTCTACGAGCGCTGCTGAGATTGGGTGTACGATTTGGGCGTGGTCTTTGTAAGAGTGGATAGAGACTTTGCCGTTTGTGAGCTGTTTTTTTGTCCAGCTCTGTGTTAGATGAGTGGAAGAGGTCCGTATCCCACCCACCCCCCCAACGAACGGTAGATCTAGAAGGCGCTCCTGGACATTTGGGTCAAATTTCATTGCCCGGAGCCAGGGTGTTCTCATGTCCGTGGCAATGCAGATGGCACGGCCTGAGGTATCAATATGAGCCACTGTGATATGAGCCACTGTGGATTCCATTAAGTTATGCGCTTCGAGCTTGGCTTCAGCTAGCCCAGCCTTAAAGCGTGATTGGCACTGGGTGGGGAGTTCCGGGAGGAAGTTTGCAATTTCCCGCCATAACCTTTGGTTGGCGCCAGCCAGCATGGCATCTGCGTTGGCCTGACGAAGGTGCAAGGATGCATTGGAGTAGATTTTCTTGCCGTACACCTCCAAGATCTTCCCCTCCTTGCCTAGCAGCGCCGCAGAGGAGGAGGCTGAGGGCGACTGAGGCTTGGAGTATGTACTCCAAGCCTCAGTCGTCCTCAGCCTCCTCCTCTGCCGCAGCAATCACAGAGGAGTGCGGCTGAGAATGGGTCAAGAGCAAGAGTGTATCCCCCTCCATCTGCCTGTACTCGATTGACCGGCTGGACCGAGTGGGGCTTGAGCCAACCCTTCTTGGCCAGGGAGACTACATAGGTTTGCAGTGGAATCCCCGTGTTGGCAGAGGGGCGTCGCGTGAGGACTTCAGCCAGAACCCCCTCTGCCGGCTGTTCGACCTCGGGTTGGGGAGGCCCAGGTACTCCGCCAGGCCAGCAAGACGTTTGTGGAAGGCCCTGGCTGAGGGTGGCGTGTCCGGATCCTCCTCGTCATCCGGATCCTGCGGATCTGGAGGAGTAGATGGCGCCAGAGGCTGGGGTACAGGGACCGCAGCCGGAGGCTGAGGAGGCGGCAGAGGTTGTGCAGTTGGCTGTGGAGCCGGAGGAGGCAGCTGCAGCAGGGTCTGGGGGCCCGATGGAGGAGTCTGTGGTGCCGCTAGCATGACGGGGATGACTTCCCTGATGGTAACCCCCATCTGAGGGGACCGCATGAGGCCGAGGAACTTCTCAAAGAGCACCTCCTCACTGGCCAAAGGTGGCAGGGGGTGCTGACAAAGTAGCACGGCGCTGCTGGAGCCGCTGCATACCCTGTCCATATGGACGCAAAGGAAAGCTGCCCTGCGCAAATGAGGGGTAGATTGTAGGCCACGTACCTGGTTGAGGCCAGTCCCACCTGACACTTGTTCTTCGTCGAATTCCTGGAATGGCGCCCCTTTCTGGTGCTGTGGCCATTTTGTCGAGCTGCCTGCCACGTGCCTGTGACATGGGTCTTGGCCCGCTGGGCCCGGCCTCGTCCAAGACTCTTGCGAGTGGATCATGAGGTCTACCCTGCTCCTCGGGCCTTGGCCCGGTAGGTGTGACACCCTCGACCCAGGGGTCAGTAGAGCTGCGTTTAGGCACCCCCTCGGACGTATTGCCAGTATTAGGGTGTAGCCCCGCGGACGTATTGCCGGTGTTGGGGCATAGCCCCGCGGCCATGGTGCCGGTTAATGGGTGGAGCCCCTTGGTTGTAGACCCGGTACAAGAACCTTCCGGTCCCTCAACACTGCGCCAGGGAGGATCCGAGGATCCCTCGACCCAAAGGCTGATAGCTGCAGCAGCCTCGGTGCATGTGCCGGTAGAAGGACCTGGCCGGTCCCTCCCGCGCTGTAGAGTCCCTGGGAAGGCGTCTCCTTTCCGTGGTGCGCTGGAAAATATCGGCCCTACCTTGGGCCTGGATCGATGCTTCATGAAGTTCTTGAGATCTTCTGGAGGCGACCTCTGCAAGTGCTCCATCCACCTGGCTAGTCTGTTCTTCAGCGCCTTCGAGGACAGCGAGTCACACGACGAACATGAATGCCAACAGTGGTCTGGGCCAAGGCAACGTAGGCAGAGGGCGTGGGGGTCTGAAGTTGGCAAGAGCCCATTGCAGGATGGACACCTGCTGAACCCTGTAGAAGTCGACATGCGCCAGGGAGGAGCGGGACACCTGAGGACCGAGTACCTGAATGATAGATAAGACAAAAAAGACAAAGAAGAACTATCCGTTCGTGGAATTACATGGCCGAAGCCAAACCCAGGAGTGCTAATGAATTCGGCCCGTTCCCTGTCGACGCGGAAAAGGGGACTGAGGTGTGGCGCCAGAGGGCGAAGTCAGGGCAGCGCATGGTCCCTGGGCCGCACCCCCGCGCACCTCTAAATTCCAAGAGAAAAAGGTTTTTTCTGGTGAAAAAGGTTCAGTCTCCCGTCCCTTGGAAGGGACGCCCATACAGTATGGAGGAAAGGGAACGGGACGTAACTTGGACGGATTCGGTCTTTCCACGACGATGCACTCAAAATGGGCAGCAGGTCTCCTGGTAATGGGGTTCTGCAGCTCTGGAAACTCACAGGATCTCGGGCGATGGCTCAAATCAAAGTTAGTATTGGGACTGGTTGTTCCCACCAGTCAAAGGAAAGAAATACTCTTCGGAGTTCCTGTCGCACAGAAAACTGGGTCAGTGTTAAGCAAGCATTGATGTAGTAACCCTGTGGGAGACTACACAACCCTGGTCCTCTTGGTATTAACCCACCTATTGGTATAGGTTTGTACTACACAAGTTGGTACTGTGACTGAGCAGCCAGACTTATGTCAAGAGGGGTAAATGTGAGCTGTAGCATTGAAATTCACCAATACAAGTATCCAAATAACACTCACACAAGGTTTTCTAGTAAAATAATTATTTAAGTCAGTTTTAAATAAGCATTCGTTAAAAAGGGCAATGTGCAACAGTAAAAAATGCACTTCAAAATACTTTCTCAGAATCAAGGCAAAGCAAGTAACTCTTTAGAGATGCTTCATACAGACTTCCTACAACCTGAGGTGACTTCACTAACTAGGACAGTAATGGCATTTATATATCACTTTTTGACTTTGCAAATTCTGAGGTTGGTAGAAAGGAAAGGTTAAACAGGATCTGAGAGCATGTAAGCACTTTTAAATCACCCAATGAAGTCCAAATAAAAAATAACTTTCCCAGCAATATTAGTTAAGAACCAATGTATCACCTATGAGGGACAGTAAGTATCAAAGTCAATGGACTAGAAGAGTCTGTAGGGAGCCAGGACAGCCAAAGTCAATTGGAGCAAAGTCTATGGAGCCAAAGGCACTTCTTAGATAGCAGAGTCTTGCACAAAGTAAGAGTTTGTTGAAGAAAAATCCCTGTAGAGCCACAAACTGTTACACTTGTGAAAGTTAGAGCTACAATAAACTCTAGAAAAGCAGCTACTGCAAGTCTCAACTGAGAATAGCAGAACTACAGACAAAGAGTTAATTACCCAAAGTCAGAACAGTATCTTTGGTTAGAAGAAGAGGATCCAGCTGGCTTCTGTATGGTTGCAGTGATGCAGATCCTGTGTTCCTGGGCCTCGGTCGTGGGGACAAGAGGGAGGACGTCTGGAGGACTCCTGCACAGCAATTCAAAGGTCGGCGGCAGCTACGAGCGTTCTGAGGATCAGCTGCACTTCTCGTTCTCAACGCTCAGTAAACAGCACCAACGCGGATCTTGGACACCGGTTGGGCTTCCTTCACTCCTTGAGCCCAGCACTCTGGTGAGGTGACTCTAGCTTGGGCCGTCCTGCTTCAGGAGGGCCCTCAGGAGACTCCTGGAGCTTTTGGCCGGCTTACAGGAGGTTGCACTTACACATTTCTCGACCCTTGACACTCGGTTCCAGCAGCAGCCAGGAAGTACAGCCAGTTGGGGAAGGTCTTCCAGCAAAGTTCGTCTCGGGATTAGTTGGTCCCACTAATCCATGGCAAGAAGTCCTTTCCGGGGCTTCTCTTGTCGATCAGAAGAACAAGTTACTTACCAACTGTAACGTTCTTTCGACTGGATGTTCCTCCCACGTATTCCTCATCTTGTGATAATTCGTTATCTCCAGCTTCGCTGCTTCGGAAAAAAGAATTCTCGGCAAAGGGCGCTGTGCTCGCGGTCGTGGCGTCGATTGTCCCTCGACGTACTCCGTACTCTGTCGACATCACCGATGGTATAAATAGCTTGAGCCGCGCCTGTTGCTTCAGTTCTGTTTTTTTCGATTATATATATATATATATATATATATATATATATATATATATATATATGATAAATTACTCACCGTAATCGTATTTCTGATGCTTGTATCTGCTTAGATTCACATGCTGTGCATAGGCCGACATCTAGTGGAAGCTGCGGAGTATTACAGTTTGTTTTTCGAAAGTCGAAAATGGGCGTCGACATAGGGCGTGCCAGTAATACTATCCCTAGTGTGACGTCCACTGTACCCAACATCCCTAACGCGTCTAGGATCCTCAGATTGTATTTTTTCTGACATGAGGTAGCATGAGGAGTAGCGCGAGTACAGATAATCCAAGCAGATAGACAGAAAGGTAAGACTACAAGCAATCATGCGCCTTCTCTCAGAGGGGAGGAAGGGTGGGTCGCATGTGAATCTAAGCAGATACAAGCATCAGAAATACGATTACGGTGAGTAATGTATCCCTTCTGAGGCTTGTGGAATCTGCTTAGATCACATGCTGTGCATAGATTAGCTAGCAGTACCTGAAGAAGGAGGTGGGATGTGAGAAGGGTCATGAGCAAATAAGTGTCTTAGAACCGCGTGTCCCACTTGTGTATCTGCCTTGGAATGGTGTCAATGCAGTAATGCTGAGTAAAAGTGTGAATAGAGCTCCAAGTAGCTGCTTTGCAAATGGTGTCAAGGGGTACATTTGCAATAAAAGCCAGAGTGGCCCCAATGCCTCTAGGAGAGTGGGCTCTTGGCGTGAAAGGCAGAGTTCTTTCAGAGAGTGAGTAACACAGTTGGATACAGTTAATAATCCACTTCGAGATGGCACCTTTAGAGACACGATCCCACTCTCTGCCTGTAGCTACGGAGACAAACAGTTGATCTGTTTTTCTTAGCGGTCTGGTTTTATTTACATAATAGAGGACCGCCCTACGCACATCTAGGGTGTGTAGTTTCACCTCAGCCGAGCTTTGCGGGTCCTGGAAGAAAGCCGGAAGCTCGATGGACTGGTTTACATGGAATTTTGATATAAATTTAGGTGAGAACCTAGGGTGTGTGCGTAAAACCAGTTTGTCTGTATGGACAGTAAAGAAGGGATCCTGCACTGACAGAGCCTGAATTTCACTGACCCTTCTTATAGAAGTAATAGCTACTAAGAAGGCCGTTTTATAAGTCAGGTGTTTGAGACTGCTTTTATGCATGGGTTTGAAAGGGGGGGCCCCATGAGCTTGGCTAGCACAACATTAAGGTCCCATCCTGGTGGTGGGTTTGAAATAGGAGGGTGAAGTCTCTTTACTCCTTCCATGAAGGCTTTAACTACTGGTACTTTCCACCACAAAACCTTGCTATGGGAAGTGGTGTAAGCCGACAGGGCTGCTAGGTGTACTTTCAGTGAGTTAAAAACCAAACCTGCATCCGGCAGGTGGAGCATGTATGTAACAATAGTGGAAGGAGTGCAATCAACCGGGTTGATTTGTCTACTCTGGCACCAGATAAACCTCTTACACTTGTCAAAGTAACAGTGCCTTGTGTTTGGTTTCCTAGATTCCTTTAAGATGTCCATACACCTCTGTGGCAAATTGAGATGTCCAAACTCTATGACCTCAGGAGCCATGCTGCCAGGTTCATTGAGTTGGGTTGCTGGTGCACTGTTTGACCTTGGTGCTGGGACAGTAGGTTGTACCACGCTGGAAGTTTGATGGGCTCGCACACCGCCATCCTGCGTAGGTGTGGGAACCACGGTTGTCTTGCCCACATGGGAGCAACTAGGACGAGCGTCATCGATTCCCTGTTCATCTTGTTCACCACTTTCCTGATGAGGAGTTGGTGGAAAAGCGTCCGCAAACATCCCTGACCAGTTCATCCACAGGGCGTTCCCCTGGGAGTCTGGTTGGGGGAACCTGGATGCAAATCCTGGGCATTGTCTGTTTTCACTTGTGGCGAATAAGTCTATAGTGGGGAAACCCCACTGAGAGAAGATATCTTCTACGACCTCTCTGTGTAGAACCCATTCGTGTTCCTCTGGGAGGGAGTCTCTGCTCAGAGCATCCGCTAGGGAATTGAGCTCCCCTGGAACATGCTGTGATGACAGGAAGATGTTCCGTCTGAGTGCCCATATCCAGATTTTCTGGGCAAGCTTGGACAGATTTGGCGAGCGAGTCCCTCCTTGCTTGTTCAGGTAGAACATGGCTGTTGTGCTGTCCGTCCAGATTTGCACTGACAGGTTTAGTAGGTGGGGCTCGAACGCCTGAAGCGCTCTGAATACTGCCAGAAGCTCTAGCAGGTTGATGTGGTTCTTGGCCACTGAGTGAGACCAAAGACCCTGAGCTGTGTGGTGGAGATGGTGAGCTCCCCACCCCGTCAGACATGCATCTGTAGTGACTACTGCCTGTACTTCGGGATCGTAAAAGGGTTTCCCCTGTGCGAGATTCTCTCTTGTCCACCAGTGAAGGCTTTGTACCAGTGTTGGCGAAACGACCACTAGATCGTCCCAGTGACCACTTGCCTGAGACCACTGTTTCGCCAACCATTCCTGCATGGGACGCATGCGCAGGCGCGCGTGGGGGACCAGTTAAATACATGACGCCATCATGCCCAGTAAACGCATTGCTTTGCGTACCGTTATTTGTTGACCGGACTGATAATGCGGAATTTGCAGTAGTATATTCCGAATTCTTTCTTCTGAAGGAAAGGTCAACCCCTCTTGGGTATCCAGGATTGCTCCTAGGAATTGTTTTGGAGGTGTTTGGCACCAGGCTTGACTTCTTCTCGTTGATTGAGAAGCCTAACTCGTGGAGGAGGTTGATAGTCCTTTGAATGTTTGTCCTGCAAATTCCTGGGGTTTCCCCCGTTATGAGCCAGTCGTCCAGATAAGGGTACACCGGGATTGCCTCCCTGCGTAGGTGTGCAGCCGCCACCGCCAGTACCTTGGTGAATACCCTTGGTGCTGAAGCTATCCCGAAGGGCAGTACCTTGAATTGGTAGTGTCGACTGTCCACCTTGAAGCTCAAGTACTTTCTGTGCGCTGGGAACATGGAAATATGAAAATAACCATCTTTCATAGCCAAGGTTGCCATGTAATCCCCCTTTTTTAGGAGGGGGATTACCTCTTGTAGCGTGGTCATACGAAATTTTTGGGGCTTGACATACTTGTTGGCAGGCCGTAAATCCAATACTGGGCGCATTGTCAAGTCTTTCTTTGGCACAAGGAAGCAAGTTGAATAAATACCCTTGTTTACCTGGTGTCCCGGGACGAGTTCCATCGCGTCCTTTTGTAGCAGAATAGCGATCTCCTCAAGGAGAATCTTCTGATGTTCTAAGGAGTGTACCCTTTGTCGTGGAGGATGGTTCCGGGGACACTGCAGTAGCTATATACAATATCCTGTGGATACTGTTGACAGTACCCACCTGTCTGATGTGATCCCTTCCCAAGCCTGGGTGAAGTTGGAAATGCGTCCCCCTACTGGGGTTGCGTGAGAAGGGACCCTGAACTGAGCGTCACTGCTTTGGTGGAGGCGTGCCGCCTCCCTTGCTGGGGCTGCCTCTGCTTTTACCACGACCTCTCCTATTACCCCTGCCGTAACCCTGGGTAGACTGTTGGTTGTTGTTCCACTGTGTACCCTGCCCCTGGGAATAGTTAGATCCTCTCTGGGAATTTTGGCCGCGTGGGCGACAAAAATTACTATTCCCTCTCTGGTTAGGGGGTTTATTGGTTAACTGGCCAAGTGACTTGAGTGTCTCGTATTCGTCCTTGGCATTTTTCAGTGCGTCTTCGACCGCCTTACCAAACAGATCGGTTTCCACCGGTTTGTCCAACAATGATGCCTGGGTTTCTGCCTTAAAATCAGACTGCCGTAACCATGCATGTCTTTTGATAACAGTGCCCTCCGCTATCAATCTGCCTGCGTTGTCCGCGGCATCGAAGGTTGCTTTCAAAATGCAACCAGACACGGCCCTACCCTCTGCGGAAATCCGAGCTAACTGGCCCTTTAAAGGTTCAGGAGCAGAGGCTATGAGTGCCCGCGACTTCTTCCCACAGATGGCAGTTGTAGCTGGCCAACAGGGTGGTGGAGTTAGCAATCCTTGCTTGATAGGCGGACGTTGAGGCTACTTTCCTGCCGAAACCGTATAGTTTTTTGCTCTCCTTGTCGGGAGGAGCTTCTGACGATGACAAGGGTGTCCCAGCCCTCTTACGAGTGTTGGTGACAACTAGGGAGTCTGGCTTCAGATGTCCTCTTATATAGAGAGGGTCAGACTGGGCCGCCCTGTAAGGTTTTTCAACCCTGGGATTGACTGCTCTGGTGAGGTTCGGGTTCACCAGGGACGGATCTATTCTCTGCTGAATGGACTTAAGGATAGGGATGGTCTGGGCAACAGGCCTCCTTTCTCCCACTAACTCTTCTGCGAAGTCCCTTTCCTCCTGGACACTGTGGGTGTCAATGTGGAAATGTTCTGCTGCGCGAGCGAGAACCTCATTTAGGAGGGGTTGGTTATCAACCGGGGAGTCGGTAACCGGGGGCTTCGTTCTCTACCGGGGAATCTACTCTGTATGTTTCCGGGTCATCCTCTTCTTCTTCCTGGTCCTCATCATCCCCATAGTAGCCCGTCCCAGGTTTGCTCTTCTATCATACCAAATTCTTGGTCCTCACCAAAGGAAGCCTCTCCTTGATACCGTGAGTATGGTCTTGCGTAAGGTTGTACCTCGAAGAGTTCTGACCTCATCGGAGTTTCAAACCGGGGCTTTTTACTCGGGGGGATAGGATCAGTAGAGCCTGAGGGTGTGGCCCCTTGTGGATCATACGAGAGGAAATGTTCTGGATTTTTATCATAAAAATCAGCCAAAGAAGACATTCTTGACATGACCCTATCTATGTCTTCACTGGACCATTCTTTGGAACTGGGAATGACTCTCTCAGCAAGTCTATGGGATTTATCTTGAGTAGCTTTGCTGGTTGTAGACCTATCAGCAGACCTGGTTTTGTCTGTCTGTTTAGGGGGAGTGGAGTGTTTCATAGGTGTGGAAGAATGCACAGGTAGTTTCTTCTGCTGTTTTCCCCCCTCCCCGTGCGTTGAAAAATGTTTTCCCTGTCCCTTAGTGACTCCGGATTTTTTCGACGCCTGGCATCAAGGATCGGGAGTGGTGTCCCTGTCCTTCGAGAGTGGGGCCTCGCTGGCTTTAACTGCGGGCTCCGACTCCTGGAGCGCGGCCTGGGGGTGGAAGTCGTCTTCGTCTTCCGACGATCGAACTTCTGTTAGCCTAGGGAGCGAGGCACTCTTGGCAAGAGTGGATGATTGCCTGGAGTCATGCGGCGATCTTGATCGAGAGTGCCCAGAGGACACCGAATCGGACCGTTCTGTTTGTGCCTCTTTCCGAGAACTCGACGTCGTCCAGTCTCGGTTGGACTTAGTGTGTTTAGTGTGTGTAGTATGTGAAGCGCTTGTGTCGCCGGGGGTCTTCCCCATAGCCGCCCTGCCGGACGACCTTCCGAGGTCGGGGTCCTGCGCTCGGCTGTCTTTCGACACCGTAATGCCCTTGTCGTCCGAAAGTACGGCGTTGCTGCCATCGCTGAAGGCGCCCTCCGCTGCCATGGCCGCCTGCCTGGCGTGGTGGGCCCAACGCTTCGAACGGTCCTTAAGTGTCTTAGGTTTAAACCTACTACATGCTCTGCAGTTCGCTTCGGGGTGGTCCCTCGGCAAGCAGAGATTGCACGTGGGGTGCCTGTCGACCCAAGGGTATTTGCGATTGCACTTGGGGCAGAATTGAAAAAGGGTACCCTCCATACGCACCTTGAGACAGCGGGCAGTTAAGTGTAGGAAATGTATAAGGTGTACCTATATACCAAGAGTGCAGAGTATGTACCACCCCTAACTCTCCCTACTTGCAGGGCCGAGGCCAGAGGCCTTCCAAGGCCCGGGCCGAGGCCAGCGGCCTTCCGAGGCCCAAATCCGTCGTGCAGCAGCCGACGGTCGATTTCTTCTCCAGCCGGCGTCGAGTGTCGAAGTTCGACGTTGGGGTGGGGAAGGATGTGAATAGATTAATAGGGAGGAACACCGAGGCGTGTCCCATGACCGATACATTCTTCATGAGAGGAAAGTGTAAGAAACGTAAACTGTACTGTGGGGTAGGATGGGAGGGTCGATGAGGAATACGTGGGAGGAACATCCAGTCGAAAGAACGTTACTGTTGGGAAGCAACTTGTTCTTCGAATGGATTGTGTCCTCCCACGTATTCCTCATCTTGTGATAGGCTCCCATAGCAGTATCAATTTTTGGAGGCAGGAGTACTAATTTCAGTTTTCGTGGACAGAACGCAGAACTGCCTTTGCAAATAAACCCTTGTTAAAGGAAGCAGTGTACAAACAATAATGTTTAACAAAAGTATGCAGTGTTTTCCAGGTTGCAGTTGCACAAATATCTGCTGCTGGCACTCCCCTCTTTAGAGCCGCAGAAGTAGCCATTCCCCTTGTAGAATGGGCACAAAGCCCATCTGGTGGTTCTTTTCCCGCTACTCTGTAGCATTCAACTATGGCTAATATGATCCAGCGGGAAATGGTCTGTTTTGTTACAGATGAGCCTAATTTATGACCAGTATAACCCACAAACAGTTGGTCATCTTGTCTCAATTTAGCCATCCTTGAGATGTAAAAACTAAGAGCCCCTTTGGGATCTAACCTGTGTAATCTCTCCTCTTCTTTGCCCAGATGAGGAGGATAAAAGGTTGGTAGTACTATTTTTTGTGACAAATGGAAGTCTGAGACTACTTTTGACAAGAATGAAGGTTTAACTTTAAGGACTACCTTATCTTTATAAATAATAGTATATGGTGGTTTGCATGAGAGAGCCGGAAGTTCGCTAACCCTGCGGGCTGATGATAGAACCACAAGGAGGACATTTTTTAGAGTCAAAAGCCTCAATGGACATGAGTGCAGAGGCTCAAAAGGTATGCAAGTCAAGAATTTTAATACTAAATTTAAGTCCCAAATTGGTACATGAAAAGGTACTGGAGGGTATACATTAGTAAGCCCCTTTAGGAATTGAATTATTAACAGTATTTTGAAATATGAAACCTCTTCCGAGGAGCGCTTGAAAATGGACAGCGCAGCAAGGTATCCTTTGATTGTTCCCATCTGGAGCCCCAGATTAGCTAGATGTAGAAGAAAAGAGAGCACCATTGGGGCGTCACACTGGAAAGGGTCCACATCCTTGTCTTTGCACCAGTTACTAAACCTGTTCCAGCGACACTGGTACAAAGACTTTGTTGCTGGTCTTCTGGCCGAAAGCAAGATTTCCATTACGTCACGCGGAAGATCCCAATCCTTCTATCTCAACCTCTCAGAAACCATGCGTGAAGGTTGAGTGTCTTGACCTCTGGATGGAGAACCCGACCTTCCTTTTGCGAGAGAAGATCCTCTCTTTGCGGAAGACGTATTGCAGGGCAGATGGACATGTCTAGACGGTCCGGGTACCACGTCCTCCTGGCCCAATCCGGGGCAATTAGGATCATGGTTTTCATGAACTTTCTCAACCTCCCGATTACTTGAGGAATCACGGGACTGGGGTAAACGCGTACAGCAGTGGAAACTTCCACTCCACTTCGAATGCGTCTCCCAAAGCTCCTCTTTGAGGAAATTCCCTTCAGCAGTACTGATCGCACTTCCGGTTGATCGCGGTGGCAAACAGATCCACTTGAGGGGTTCCCCAAAGGGCGAAGATCTCCAGAAGGACTCCCTGAGCTCCCACTCGTGAGAGACCGTGCTCTGCCTGCTCAGAGCGTCTGCCGCCGTGTTCTTCTCTCCAGTTAGGTGAATGCCGACAGAGATTCCTTCTCGTATTCCCCAGAACCAGAGCTGCATTGCTTCTCTGCACAGTGGCAGTGACCCTACTCCTCTTTTGTTGAGGTAGTACATGGCCACCGTATTGTCCGTCATTATCAGGACATTCTTTCCCTGTACAGAGGGCAGGAAGGCCTTCAGAGCTAGTCTGATTGCCCTCAGCTCCAACAGGTTGATGTGTAGTTTGGACTGCGATGGAGACCAACGACCGCTAATTGTCAGATCGTTGGTGTGTGCTCCCCACCCCGTGAGTGAGGCGTCCGTCACTACCGTTATCTCCGGCCATGGTTGCCAAAAAGACTCTCCCTTGAGAATGTTGTCGTTGCAAGCCCACCATAGAAGATCCTGAGCAACTGCGCTCGGGACTTGCAGAAGATCTGACATATTCCCTGAGAACTGGGACCACTGAGTTCTGAGTGCCCATTGACGGGATCTCATTCTCAACCTGGCCTCTGGTACTAGGAAAATACAGGATGCCATGAGGCCGAGCAACCTGAGAAAATCGAAGGCCGGTAGATGTTGGGCATTCTGAAACTTAGTTACCATCTGCTGGATGTGGAGAGCTCTCACTTCGGGAGGCGAGGCTTTTCCCGATGAAGTGTCCAAGACTGCTCCGATAAACTTGAGTTTCTGGGATGGTATCATGTGGGACTTCTTGAAATTGAGGGAGAAGCCCAATTTGTGGAGGAAGTGGCAGGTGATCGAAAGATGTTCCTGAGCTTGTTCTGGAGAACTTGCTCTGATCAACCAGTCGTCCAGGTAGGGATATATGTGAATACCTCCTCTCCTGAGACTTGCTGCCACAACCGCCAACAGTTTGGTGAAAACCCTCGGGCGGAGGTCAACCCGAATGGCAGAACTCGAAACTGATAATGAGAATTGCCAATCGCGAACCTCAGGTACTTTCTGTGCTTAGGATGGATTGGCACATGAAAGTAAGCATCCTGAAGGTCCAATGATACCACCCAATCTTGGAGTTGGAGAGCCTGAAGGATCTGACAAAGAGTCACCATCTTGAACTTGTCCTTCCTAAGGAACTTGTTCAAGTTTCTCAAGTCCAAGATGGGTCTCAGTCCTCCCTCCTTTTTTGGGATGAGAAAATACCAACCCCTGTTCCTCTCCGCTACAGGTACCGGTTCTATGGCACCTTTCTCTAGCAGGGTTAAAATTTCCTGTGCCCAAGCATCTGAGGTAATGCCCCGCCATTCCTTCAGATGTTGAGAGATCCTGCCTCCCACTGGTGTTTTGTGTAATAAGGTCTCAGAGGGATTTGGAGGCGGCTGCAGGAGTGGCCGAGGGTACAGATGCCGCTCCTGAGGCTGATTTTGCACCTCTTCCTCGTGTTCCACGAGGGAAGTTTCTTTTTCCCCCCTTTGAGAAGCCTGTCCTCTTACTACTCCTCTTTTGGTAGAGGATCGAAAAGAACTACCCCTCCAGGAAGATGAGCCGGAATAGGGTTTTAGAGGCTGGCGCAAAGAGGCGCTAAGTGATTTAGCTGCCGCTTTCGAGGTCTGAAGTTTTTCTAGGCTTTCATCAGCCTTTCTGCCAAAGAGCCTCGAGCCATCAAAGGGCATGTTGAGAAGTCTGGCTTGCACGTCCGGTGCAAACCCCGACTTCCTCAACCACGCAAATCTGCGTAGCACAACGCTTGCAGCCATGGATCTGCCGATACTATCAGCAGTATCCAGTCCAGAATGGAGACATTCCCCCATTGCCTCCTTCCCGTCTTTGACTATATTCAGGAAACCTTCCCTTTCCTCGCCTTCCGGAATATGATCAGCCACCGCCGAAATACAGTCCCACAGGGTATGGGTAAACCTGGCTAGGGTACAGGTGACATTTGCCGACTTAAGTGCCATACTGCCCGATGTGAAAACTTTACGTGCCCAGGCATCAATTTTTTTATCCTCTCTATTTTGGAAAGGGAGAACAGGATCTTTCTGAGGTCCCTTGACGATTATATCCGTCATGTCATCTTGTTCGAAAAATGGGTGAAGTATTACCCCAACCCATATATTCAACTACCCTGGTCATAAGACCCCTGTAACCAGCACCTGCATGCTCTGCAGGATCAGTTTGGCGAACTCTAATTCTGGGGATGTGTCAACTCCACTGGCAGAATGTAGAGTATCACTCAGGTCTCTCATTCTAGATTCCTGGTCAATAAGTTCCTCAGGAACTTGTCTTGTACCATAAGTAACTCCCAAAGGAGTAACCTCGTCTTCTTCTGAAGCAGACTCTTCATAGACTGAAGACAGATTTGAAAAAGACTGACCTGGGCAAAGGAGTGAATCTCCTTTCTTCCTCTTCTATATGCTTCGAAGGAATTGGCAAATCCCTCGAAGTTTTCGAAGGTGTCTTCGAAGTCTTCGAAGATGACTTCGATAATGGCGTCGATCAGCATTTGGCTTTGGCGTCAAAATTATCGACGTCGAGGGCGTCAACTAAGTTGTCGAAGTCTTCGACGACTTGCGTTTCTTGCATGGCACTGGAGAGGTGCTCGACTCTCGAAGAGTCTTCGACGGTTTTACGTCGACTCGAGGTTTTTTGGATTCCTCGACGCTACCGGTCTTAGCCATGGTAGCCTTGGACTTCCCTTTGTCGTCCAATGGAGCGACTTTAGGGGTATGGCTTTTTCGAGGGTCTTTCGAGGGGGTCGGGGCCGCATTCTCAAAAACCTCCATCATCTTTTTGCGGAATTCTTCCCACTTACTGGGAGAATCCGATTTAGTCAGACAACAAATTTCTTCGGTCGACTCTGGAGAAGATGATGATGATGGAGATTATGTCTCCTCTTCATTTTTTTCGATAACGAAGAGTGTCTTTATCTACTCCTAGATCGAGATCTCTTTAAGTGCCTAAGGCGATCCGATTCCTTAGAATCAGTCACTTTCTTGTGTCTTTTTGACGAAACCTTTTTTGAGGCCTCCCTCCCCACCGACCGTTTACCTCTCCTCTCACAAAGAGCTTTTTCGGTCATAGATTGGCAGGACCCGCAGTCGTCGGTTCGGTGACTGGAACCGAGACACCAGAGACAAATCCGGTGGGGATCGGTGATCGACATCTTAGATCCACAATCTGCACACTTAAACCCAGTTCTGGGTGTCGAAGGTGTTAAAGATGACAACATTTTCTTCACAGAAAATAGAAGCGCACCGTTCGATAGCGAAGCGATCGGAAAAACGGAACTGAAGCAACGGGCGCGGCTCGAGCTATTTATACCATCGGTGACGTCGACAGAGTACAAAGTACGTTGAGGGACAATCGACGCCACGACCTCGAGCAGAGCGCCCTCTGCCGAGAAAAAGTTTTTCCAAAGCAGCGAAGCTGGAGATAACAAATTATCACAAGATGAGGAATACGTGGGCGGACACAACCCATTCGAAAAAGGAGTTTCAGCACAGCAGCAGGGCTTCACCAGGAGGATGCAGCAAGCTTTGTTCACGGTTTCTTCGTAGGGGTGTTCTTCGCAGTGGTCGACTCAGTCTTCAGTCCAAGAAGCCTCACCTTTTATGCAGGTTTCTCCCATTCATGCACAGCCTAGCTATCACTCGCACAGCAGGGTGGCTGTCCTACAAGGACAGCCAGCCAGCCAGCCAATCAGGACTGTGTGTATTCAGGTTGCCCTGGAGACTAAGGACAGGGGAGTTTCAGGCCCCTCCCTCGCTTTCTGTCGTTGGTCACTCTGGAGCCAGAGGCGAGGTTCAGTACTGAAGCCCGCCAAAGACAAAACGAACAAAGGGTCAAACCTGGTTTGGCGCGCAAAGTAAAACCCAAGAAAGACCTCACAAACAAGAAATGGCGATAAAAGACGACCGGGGCTGTTAGGGAGAATTCTCAGAAATGTGCTAATTCCCTCCACCTTAGAGACCCCCAGCAACTTTACTTGATTTTGAGGACTTTATTTTCTTACCTGGAAAGAGTGAGACCCTTCCCACTCTCTCATGTATTTTAATGCGATTTTGAACTCTGTTTCTTTTGGTTGTGGAGTCTGAAGAACTCCATAGGCATAATCTTTTACATTGTGTCACACAGCACCTTCGGTGGAGTGGCACAGAGAAGTCTTTCAGATTTCCAAAGGTTTAAATACCTTCTCTGGGATAAACTACTGCTTCCCAGAGCAGTAGTGAAATTAACTTTACTTACATTTGTAACTTTCTAGACACAGCACACATTATCTTACAATAGGGTGCTGGAGGGGTTCCCTAGTATCCCCTTTGTCTAGCTTATCATGTAACATTTTTATGTTACCCTTTTCTCACTGAATAGCTGGTGGCAGTGGTTTTGCTTTAACTACCGTGGTGTGCATTTACCGCGGGCTGCGTTCGCAGCTGCAGTAAAGCGCTTGAGGATGCCATGTTTGTCAAAATGGCCTCTTTTTTCGCCATTTCTTTGTGGAAAGGTCCTTCTTGAGATTTACTCTGTTCCCCATGGTTCACTTTGCCTTTGGCGGGATTCACGAGTGAAGCCCGCCTCTGGCTCCAGGTTGTCTGGGGTAGGCAGGAAGTGAGGGAGGTGCCTGAAACTCCCTGTGCTTCGTCTCCTAGGAGACCCAAATGCACTCTGTATTGATTGGCCGGCTGGCTGTCCATCAAGGACAGCCACCATGCTGCATGACTGACAGCTAGGCTGGAATGAATGGGAGAAACCTGCATAAAAGGTGAGGATTTTGGCTTGGAGGCAGAGTCGACCACTGGACGAAGGAACCGGTGAAGAATTTCAAGAGGACGCCTGCTGCAAATCCTGGACCGTTTGTTTGCCCGCCGGTGAAGCCCTCCTGCTGTGCTGAAACTCCAAATTCTATCGATAGAGAAGCCCCTGCAAGGACAACTTCTCCTCTTGAGTTGGTGGGACCAAGCAACTCCAAAGTAAGCCACTTGGACATCCATCTCGGAGCTGGTTGAATTTCTACAGAGTTGCTGCTGGAAACCATATAGCCAGGGAGAGGAAAACCAGATTGTGTGCGTTGCTTTTAAGCTGACCTAGAGCTCCAGGAAGATCCTCCGGACTCCCAAGAAGCAGGACTAACCGAGCCTGAGCACCCTCAACAGAGTGCGGGACCCCAGAAGCAAGGAGGTGCCCGAAACTCCTGTGCTTCGTCTCCTAGGAGACAGGAATGCACTCTGTAGTGATTGGCCGGCTGGCTGTCCGGCAAGGACAGCCACCCTGCTGGGTGACTGACAGCTAGGGTGGAATGAATGGGAGAAACCTGCATAAAAGGCAAGGCTTTTGGCTTGGAGGCAGAGTCGACCACTGGTTGAAGGAATCCAAAGAAGAACTTGAAGAGGACGCCTGCTGCAACTCCTGGACCGTTGGTTTGCCCGGTGAAGCCCTGCTACTGTGCTGAAGCTCCGAATTCGCGACTAGATAAGCCCTACAGGGACGACTTCTCCCCTCGAGTTGGTGGGACCAATCAACTCCAAAGTAAGCCACCTGGACATCCTCTCTAAGCTGGTTGCACTTCCACTGCAGTTGCTGCTGGATCCGAAGAGCCAGGGAGAGGAACACCAGTTCATGTGCGTTGCTTTTCAATTGGCCAAGAGCTCCAGGAAGATCCTTCGGACTGCCAGGAAGCAGGACTGACCAAGACTGAGCCACCTCAGAGTGCTGGATCCCAGAAACAAGGAAAGCCCATCTCGACAGCCAGGAACCGCGGTGTTGCTATTTGCGGTAGACGCGAGGAGCTGAAACACTGAACAGCTACCGATTTTAAGATTGCCGGTTGCGAGCGGTGACCGTCCCATTGCCGTGCAGGAGTGCCCAGAAGTCCTCCCCCTTGTTCCCACGACTGAGGCCCAGGAACAGAGAGCTCTGTAGAGCTGCACAGGAACAGAAGTCAACTGCTGCACTTTTTCTTCAATGCAAAGGTACTGCAAAGTCTGAGAGAACTTACCTCCCACTGCAGAATCTCCCCACAGCTCACATTGACCCCTCTTGAGATAAGCCTGGCTGCTCAACAAGCTACCAAAACTGTGTAGTACAAGCTTATACCAAAGGTTGGGTTTGCTATATCTGTAGTCAGAGTGGTTTGTAGTGTTCGCAGAGTGTACTGCATTCAACCTTTGCCTAACAGGGGCCTTTTTGACAATTGTCACTCATGGGTGCTATACGGCAGCTGAGGATTCAGCCTGCGTTAGAAAAGCACAATGTAGGACAATTAAACCACTGCCACCAGCCAATTAAATTTGTGAGGGCAACATAAAAAATGTTACATGAGTAAGGAGGAAAAGGGGCTACATGTGATGGGGTGTGCAGGACGCACAAAGCGCAAAGGTAAGTAAAGTCAATTTCACTTTACTATTCTTGGGAACTGTAGTTCATCCAAGAAAATGTATTTAAACCTCAAGAGAAATCTAAAGGATTTCTCTGTGACACTGCACTGAGTGTGCTATGTGTCACTAGACAAAAAGTAGATGCCTATGGAGTTTGCCAGACTCCAAAAACAAAGGAAACACATAATCCAAATCGGATCAAAATACATATGAGAGTGAGAAAAAGGGCCCACTCTCTCAAGGGTTGAAATTAAAAGTTCTAAAGTCCAGCAGAAGAGCTGGGGGTCTCTAAGGTTGAAGGGAAGTAGCACAGAACTGAGAATTCTCCTTAACACTCAGGACAGCAGTGGTCGATTCACTGTATTGCAAAGGGCCTGCAGGCATGTTGGGGAAAATTTTCATTTCTATGCCAATTCCCTTTAATCTTAGAGACCCCCAGCTTTTTCACTGGACACAGGGCTTTTACATGTTTACTCCTGAGTGAAAGGGACCCTTGTCTCACTCGCTCATGTTTTTTTCTTACTAGGATTTTCTATGTTACTTTTAGGCAGAATTGCATGCAGCACCCTCTGGGACAACAACATACAATTAGGACTACAGGTGCAAGCCAAACCAACCTTTGGTATAAGTCTGTACTACACAGTTTGTGGTAGCGAGCTGAGCAGTCAGGCTTATCTCAAGAGGGAATGTGAGCTGTAAGGGTTTTACACAGAGGTCTTTCAATCCCAGTGGTTCAAGTAGACACATATACTCAAGGTTTCTTGATGAAACACTTAATTTATTCCACAACCATTTAGAAAACATTCACTAGAAGGAGGCAAGTTAATATTATATATCAATAGACTACAATACAAAACTTAGTTTTTGAGACAGTTTGAGCTCCCCTGAAATAGGAGCCAAATGGCAGTTCAGTTACTTAGAAGTGAGAAAAAGGCATAAGGTAAGTAGAATAGATCACATATACTTGTTAGATAGTGCAAATAGTTTCAGTTCACCAGAAGAGTTCAATTCAAGTCAATAGGCCTAGGCCAAAGTCAATGGGCTAGTGTTTCTTGATAGGAAAGAGCAGTTCTGACATCAAACGGTAAAGTCTTTGCAAAAGTTCTCAGAAGTAGTTTAGGCGAAAAAGAACCATATGTTGAGTCACAAGCCGATTAGGCCTGCCAGTTGGGAAAGTTTCATGAACTTTCACAGCGAGAGTGGCGTTCTCTCAATCGGGTTGGCACAGTACCCTAGTATGAAGAAACAAATGCAGTTGAAGTCGTTTGTCCTGGCAGTTCCTGCAGATCTCACTGTTCCTGAGCCTCAGTCGTGGGGACAAGAGGGAGGACGTAGGGGGACTCCTGCACTGCACGGGATCGTCGGAAAACGCAAACAAAATGGAGTCACTTCAGTTCCAGTAGCTGTAAATCAAGCACACAAACTGGTGTCCCTCTCCCTTGTTAATCCTAACCAGCCTTGAGAATAGTATCCAGGTGGCTTACAAGTTGATTGGTCCCAACAACTCTAAGGAAGCTCCATGAAGGGGCTTCTCAGTCGAGATGAACTTGGCAATTCGGACCTGCAGCAGTACTTCACGGGCACACCAACGGTCCAGGAGTTGCAGCAGCCATCCTCTTCCAGCTTGTCAGGTTGCCACATTTTGTACCTCACATTAGTAAGGTTCATTGGAGAATAGGGGGTTTCAGATACATTTCCAGAAAGATAAAGGAGGAGTTAGTTGAAGTATTAAGTGAAATCTGTTTTGAGAGTAGTAATTTCCCTTAACTCGCTTGCATTTAGACAGATGAAACAGTCCCAAGCCAAAATGGTGGAACAAAGCCTCTGCTATGATTGGTTGATTTTACTGAAGGCAGCAATGTGTTGTCATTTAGAATTTTCATGACTGTTCTAAACTGCCTTTCATTAAAGTTGTCAACTGGTTAGGTCACGTTATTTATAGCTCCAGTTAATTAAATCTATAGTTACAAGTTTTCAAGTATTTAGTCTCTTGTAGGGGTTAAAATCTATTCTTTTAAGCAATGATTCAAGAAAGAAGTTTTAGAACTCGACATTGAAGACTTTCTTCTAGCACCAGTTTGCTGAGCAACTGAATCGTTTTAAAAGAAGAACAAGAAACTAAGCGAAGTGTATTTTTGTGAAAAGAAAAATAATTTACAAGACTTTCTTCATAAGACTTTGTAGTCTCTTCTTAAAAGAGAAAAATAATTTATTTTAAGAAAAGACAATTGTAAATATGCAAGTTTATTCAAGTGCGCATCTTTAATTTGTATTAAGAATATTTTTTTGGAATAAGATTGGCGCGCAAACTAATTTACCAAAATACTAATGCTAACTGTTATTTCCTAACTTTAAACTAATATTTAATGATTAGTGGGTTGCGTTCGCGCTGTTCGTATTTTTTCGTTCGCGCAGCTTTCGAGTAAAGGACCTTGCGACGTGACGCTGCGTCGCGGCCATTTTGGATTACTTTTTGGATGCGTTGCGTATTCCTACGGACTTCATTTCTTCGAGACTTTTGTTGAATGATAACGCTCGGATTACTAAACATGACAGTTTCGTAACGTTCAAGTGAGCGTCATTCTAAAGTAAATATTTTCAAGTTATGAATTCTTGCTGAATCGGATATACCTGCGGAATAAAGAGAGACATCACTGAAGGTATTTTATTTACATATTTAGTGATATAGTTACACAGCAGCGAGTTCTAGTCACAACAGTAAAATACTATATTATTGGGTATCCTTATTGTTTATATAACAGCCTGAAGCTTTAGAAAAGAAAAGAAAGAAGATAGACTATTGAAGAGAAGTTATACTGAGCACCAACTGTAGCAGCAACAATCTTTCCAAGGCGGCCTAAGGGCAAACAAAGTTTAGGCAACAGGTAATTAGAAGAATAATTTCATTAAGAAAGAAATAGTCGGAAAGAAAGATTAATAATATTGATTAAAGTTGTATTTTCCTTTTAGGAACTCGCTGACTAAAATCCATCCACAGAGGAAAATCTGAAGTACCGGCAGTGGGAGTTCTTGTCTTTTGTTATTTTCTCCATTCCCCTTCCCCCTTGGGTTTGCCTGGCCAATAGTTTTATTGAAGCAGGATTGTTGAGCAGGCAGGCTTTGGGGGTTTGGTGGGCCAGCTTCACTCCTGCAGGATCCCACTACTTCAGTCTGACACAGCTCTTCTTCGGTTCTTTCGTTCCAGTGGTCGACTCTGCTTTCCAGTCCAAGAGACTCACCTTTTAAACAGTTCTCTCCCTTTCATTCCAGCCTAGCTGGACAGTCAATCACGCCAGAGTGCATTTGGGTCTCCTAGGAGACTAAGCACAGGGAGTTTGAGCACCTCCCTCACTTTCTGCCCACTCCAGACACTCAGACGCCAGAGGCGGTCTTCAGTCCTAAAGCCCGCCAAAAGCATACGAACAAAGGGACTATACCTGGTTTGGCGGGCAGTGACAAACACTAGAAGGACCTTTCCAAAAAGAAACGGGGAAAAAAACAGACCGGGACCTGCTTAAACAAAGGGGAATCTGGAAGTGTACGCAAGTGTACGCTGTTGGGCTGTTCTCTACGCTCTTTTGCTGCCTGAATCCTGCCTGAATCCCTTCCGAGACGCCCTTCTGCTGCTACGACAGGTGAACACTAGTCGGCAAGGAGAAGCCCGACTGTTCAGAAACACGCGAACCTTTCAAATTGACCGCCTCAAATCCGCCCCCCCAGCATACCATTGGTGCAGCGTTACTACAACACTCCGGTGCACGCGCATCCGGAAGTGTACCCTGTTGGGCTGTTCGGCTGGCGGGTGCAGAGTAATCTGAAGCAGTAAATGGGTATTTAATGCTTTTGTACTTAGCCTCTACCCTGTATTTTGTCCACTGCTCTTACCTGATCGGTTAAACCTGGATCTTAAATCTAAATTATGAGGAAGAATAAACTCCCGGCAATGGGAAAAGATGCTGGTGCGGATTTATTTGCTGCTGTTAGCACGAGATGTGCTAGTCTTGCCCGTGCAGCAGCCCTTCCGCTACCTGATTCCAATGACGAGAAGTCTTGTTGCAATGTGCTCAAGAATGTTCACCAGCGTGTAAAACTCTTGAGGATCAAATTGATCCATCTGAACCTCTCTTTGTAGAGTTGGTGTCACCTGACTTAACTAAACCTAAAGAAGTACAATTCAGCAGCTTATAGTGCTGGAAATACGACCGACTCTACCCAATCGGCACTGGGCTCAGATTTAATAGCTATGATGGGTATTTTCAACAGATTGATGCTGTCTGAATTGAGAAAGCAGACGGCAGCCATTAGGAGCCTAGCTACTGAATAAGGGAAACTAACCCTGAAACTAAGTGATTCACTTGTCCTTATTCTTAAGGCTGAGACAATAAAATCTGTGTCCGATGCGAGGGGTGTCAATGTTGAAAAAGCAAAGTTGGGGTTGGTCATCTCCCTATCAATTGATACGATAATAACCATACCCACGACACAAGAAGAGGATAGCAGGAAGCAAGTAAAAGACAAGGTGGGAAAGAAAAATATGCAGGGTGGGATAGGCATTGTTGCTACTGAAGGGAGAAAGATCCAAAAGTCAGTGGTTAACAAGGACTTTGAGGTATAAATATCAAAAAGACAGGGCAAAAAAATGGCCAAAATAAAGAAAAAACAACAATGAGGCTCTTAAAAATCATCCAGAAAATATGAGAGATTTCGACTTAAAACATACAATGCAAGATGTGGATGTAACCCTTGTTCCTGAAATTATAGGATTAAACTCAATGGAAAACACGATAATTCAGGAGGATCTTCCCGACCCAATAGTTACTAACGACCTAGCCTCCCAAGGTGTATTCTCCGAGGGGGGACTATGCTCTCTGTGATGCAATGAAAAAGAAAAGGGAAGCCATGTTCCAAATTTTTAAAACTACACCTTTGCTAGAAAATAATAGCAAGTTATCCAACCCAAACTTTGTATGGGGGCAGAACAGCCATGCTGGTCCCCGGGAAACCAGTGTTATGACAGTAAGGAAGTTGGACGACTTTCAAAACGGGTGTAACCGGGGAACAACGTGGGAACTGTGATGGAATTACTGTGAATACTGGCATGGGTAATACAGATTGGAAAGTATCCAAAGGAATCATGCAACCAATCAAGCTGAATGAATTTGACTACGTACCTATGGATACTTTAACCGACGTAACACTACCTTCTAAGGCAACCAATGAGGCATGCAAAGGGTTGGAGGTGGCTGATCGTGACATGAAGGAGGAGGAATTACGTCAATTTATCCTTAAGGTGTTTAAGGATTATTTTCCATTGGAGCCTATGTGAAATTTGACAGCTCCATTGCCTAAAATTAAGGAATTTGCTATTCCTGATAAATATAAAGGGAATGTTTCAGATGGGACTGGAAATGGTGCCCCCCCCCCCCATGTTAATTTGAATGACCTGAATGGTGGTAATGAACAAAGGGCTTTAAGCCATCAGGATACTGACTTAAGACAGCCGGCCATGCCTGCGCTACCAGGGTTAATCATTAAAGTGCTATTCAACGATAATGGAAACATATCCTTGAGTAGACCCTATATCTGATCTTGATTTGCGACTATCCCAGAGCTTAGTCTAATTTCTTCAACTGATATTCAGTTGATAGATTTTATCCATAAATTCAGGTAAGATTATGTACATCTTGTTATACCTTCACCTTTGGTGAGGTGGCAACTTTTGAAAGAGGCTGAACAATAGCAATCTCGTGGGTTTGACATATATGAAAACAAGTCTACTATGCCATTAGTTCAAATTCCCGTATTGAAATCAGTCAAATACGATGGGGGTTACCAAGAACCAAACTTGGATAGAGCTGCTTCCAAAAATGAGCCCGATCTGAATAAACAGACTGGAGGTGGCTGGCCCGGTCTTTGTGGGAGTCTACCAACATGCTCAAACAGTTGGGCAAGCCCCTCTAGCTCTCATAACACCTTAAAACTTGTTCGTTGGAACTTGAGAGGCTGCCTCAACCTAATGCACAATGAAAAACTGATGAGCTACCTGGTTCAGTTTGATTTTATTCTTAAACAGGAGACATGGTCTAGAGTTGAGCTGTGTTGAGAAGGCTTTATTGTTACATCTGCTTGTGCACATGGTATAGACAAGGGCCGCCCCAAGGTGGGTCTCATTATAGCCGCAAAATATTCTAACGATCTGATAAAAACTGGAGAATGGTGTTTTTCCCACCATTTTCTTGTAGCCTCTTTTGTTGGGGGTGAACAAAGAGTGTCTATCTGTACTTATTGTTAATGTATGCTGGAAGCCAATCGAATTGACTGATCCTCAACTTGTGAAAGAATTAACTAATTTGGGATCCACAATCGAACTCTGGCTTCAAATGAATCATTGTGGGCAGCATGTAATTGCAGGAGATATGAATGCCGACTGTTATGGTGATCGTTTGTCTGGGGAATGTTGTTCTAGCCAATTCTGGCATACATATTAGATTAGGGGGAAACCCCAAACTGTGGGGGAGAATATGGACTCATATTGCTGAATCATGGGGTTTGGATCTCCTGTACAACAACCATTATACGTGGAAAGCCAGAGGTTTTGAGTCAATTATTGATTACATTTTTCTTTCCGTTGGCCTGTCAAAGGGCATGTGTAAATTTGAAATTAAGGACTCAAGATGCAGCGATCATTGTTTTCTCTCCATTGAAATAACTGTTAACTAGCAAAGATCGATTGCAAGTATGTATAATCAAGGTTTTCTGGCCAATTTTAAGGGTAACAGAATCAAATGGACTCACGGGATGAATGCTAAATTTACTACCACTATGGTGAAAGACTGATATCTTGTCCTATTACCAACGGGCGGATCTTTACTCAGCCCAATATTTTACACATTACATCAAAACTACCATAAATAAGCTGGTTGAACATTTACGTAAGAACTCAAGCTCAAATAACCTACATAATCATCATACTGATATTGAAGTTCATGATCGCAAATGTTCCTTTAGGAAAGAACTTAGACAGCTAGAAAAATTTGGTTTATCGCCTTTTAACATTTTGATTCTGAAAAAGAAAAATCAAACAAAGTTATAAAAACTGGTTAATTCACCATAGAGGAAGTCGCTCACAACTCGATGGGGAAGCAATGTTGAAAGCTCTGCGGGGTCCAAATTGTACCAATTTTGGGAATCTAATTAATGAGTTGGAAAGACCACAGAAGGACATTGCCTTGAATGTAGGTAACGAAGATACATAGCTGGGTCATTTTTCAAAACTATATACCAACAATGATTTTATGGAAACTATTAGGACCATAGGAAGACCAAAATGGACATTCAAATTTACTGTAGATGACATAGTTGGCCTTATTAAAAAAAATCCAAACATTCAGGTGCCCCTGGCCCGAATAATCTGTCAAACAAATTATTGAAACTTGACCCTGTCATTTGGGCTAATGTACTGTCTGTGCTATATGAAAAAATTCTAATATGTAAATGCATCCCTCAATCATGCAGTGTCTCGATTTTAATTCCAGTTTTTAAAAAAGGCTCTCGTTTGTGTTATTCCAGTTATAGGCCAATCGCAATAGCTGATCTGGAGTCCAAACTGTTTGCTTCTCGTCTTATTAGACTTACAAAAATGTATCACGGAAAAACACACCTTAGATCCTAAACAAATTGGTTTGAAAAAAAAAACATTGGAACCGAGTGTGGTGGATTAATTTTAAAATCTTTAATCGCCAAGTTAAAGAAATTAGGTAAAAGACCCATTTTTGTCGCATCTATGGACTTGAGCTCTGCTTTTGACTTGGTTGATAGGAAAATCTGATGGCAGCTGTTAAAAGATCGACCTCCATTTACACTTACTTGACATCATTATGGCACTGTACTCTGACACTAGGCTACAGGTTCGATTAAATTCCGAGGGCCTTCTCTCCAAAGGACTCATCATTCCTAATGGTCTTCGGCAGGGATGTATGTTGTTGCACACAATATTTAGTTTATACGTGAGCGGTGCAAACAATGCATTAAGTAATAAAGGTCAGGTGTGCCCCAAATTGAACGTTTGTTTGCCCTGGATGGCCTATGCGGATGACTTTCTCTTGATGGATAATAAGATCGGCCTCCAAAGACTATTAAAGGCATTTGAGATGTTTATACTTAGTCTACAACTCAAAATTAATCCATCTAAGACAGTAATCGTTCGTTTTGGGAGAACAAATAAGAGGGGAAAATGCTTTCTCTAGGTCATGCGGAGACAAAATGATTAAAGCCCAATCTGCTTTTAAGTATTTGGGCTACTATTTTTCTGGGGTTGGTTCCATTACCTTGAATAAAAGCCAGCTTAAATGAAAAGCGGAAATTGCAATTAGGCAAATGCGTGCTATGAAAACCAAATTTGAAAAATTCTCTATGGTACCATTAAGGAAGTTCTATGTTAAAAAAAATTACACCCCGTCTTACTTATGGTATGAATTATTTTCTAATGAGTTGAACGAGTATTTAAATTGCATAGGTAACATTTGGAGGTCTGTGCTATTCTTCCTACCAAAATGTATTCCCATCGAACTGATAAAATATGTATTTGGTCTGCTATCTCTTTCTACCTTTGTCACTTGGAAAAGAATGTGCTTATGGAGAAAATGTAAAATGGCGGATGAAGATACTCTATACGCCTGTGCTTACAGTGAATTTACCAATCCTTTTATACATACTCTCCATGTGGAGACGATGAAATGTTTAGTCGAACTAGGTATGTCTATTACATCTCTGCGTAACAAACCCAACAAAATCAAAGTAAGCCTTATAGATTTCGACTGGCAGAAAACCAATAGAATTTTAGAATCCAAATAATACAAATTTGTATGTTCTACATGGAAATGGTTTCCGGTTATTGAAGGGTATTCAAAGAAATATCCTAGCAAGAGACTGCGCAACGATTACATGTGTTTAAGATTTAAGGTAATTCAAACTAACCAAATCAAATGTATTAGAAACTGCAACTCTGGTGACCGGACATGGTGCAAATACTGTAAAAAGGAGGGGGTTTTGGAAACATTGTAACATATCCTGTTGGTATGCCCAGGACTTATGTCTCATAGGATAAGGTACTTTGCTCAATTTATACGTTCGACCCAAGATGTAAATAGGGAATTTGGTATAGAATGCTGCAGGAAAATTCTATAATTTTGATTCGGGTAACCTTTTTGAGAAATGTTTGTGACCCAAGTTAGTTCTGCTAAAGGTTGTTATGTTTCTTTCTTGTGATTTTATAGATCTGGTGTTCTATGATGAAATTTGGAACTTATTTAAGTTAGTTGTAATATTTGTTATTTTACTTTCTAGGTGATTTTTTTTGACCGAGTGGTTAACCATGAGTTTGAGAAATAATTGTAGGTTAATATTCTATGAAATTTTTTCTCAGATATGTCTCTTCTTTTTTCGTTCTTTTTTTCTGTTGGAAAAATTATACTATACTTATTGTGGAATGTTTTTATACACTTCATTGCTTCTTTTGTAAAGGTTTATAATAAACCTAAATAAAAAATAAATGCAAAAAACAAATGGGCTTAAGGCGCCATCTTGAAAAACATGGCTGCCGTGATGTATAGCTACTGGTGTTCGCGGTCGGGATTAATCATGGTAGTTCGTTTTAAAGCCACTGCCACCACCCTTTTCAATAGGAAAGGGTAGCATTTGACTGCTACCCGAGTATTTAGACACAGGGGATACTATGTAACCCCTCCAGCACTCAATTGTAATATGGTGTGTGCTGGGTCTAGGAATTTGGAAAGACTAGTAACGTCAATTTCACTTTACATTCTCTGGGAAACAGTAGTTTATCCCAGAGAAGGTATTTAAACCTTTGGGAAGTCTACTGAGGGTGCTGTGTACACATGAAGATTTTTATTTTGATAACTATGGAGTTATCTAAAACTCCATAATCAAAGAACACAAGTGTAAAACACACATCAAAATACATGAAAGAGTGGGAAAAAAGGCTCACACTCTTTCCAGGTAAAAAATTAAGTCCTCAAAATCCAGCAAAGTTGCTGGGCGTCTCGAAGGTGAAGGGAATTAGCACATTTATGAGAATTCTCCCTAACAGTTCCTTAAAGTTTTATGGAGTCTAGTAAACTCCATAGGCATCTGCTTTGGCATTGCCACACACAGCACCTTTTGTGCAAGATGACCCCTGTCTTACCTACCTTTACTTTATGGGTCCAGCACACATCACCCTATGTGGAACGCATAGTAATTCCTTTGACCCATTCCTCATGTAACATTTTGTTACACTAACTCACTTGAATGGCTGGTGGCAGTGGTTTCTTTTTTTACCACCTAGTGACATGTATCTGCAGGTTTATACCTCTGCTGCAGTGCTGCACTCAAGGGTGCCCATTTCTTGCTACTTAGTTTCTTCTGGGTTTTTACTCTGTTTGCATCAGGTTTGAGTCCTTTGTGTATTTTGCCTTTGCCTGGCTTCAGCCCGGATTCCCGCCCATGCCCCAGTGTGTCTGGAAAGGCAGGATGTGAGGCAGGGTCCGGAAAACTTCTCTGTCCTTGGTCTCTAGGTGTCCCTGAGTTAAACAAGTTCCAATTGGCCAGCTGGCTGTCCTGGAGGACAGCCAGCCTGCGGTGTGATTGACAGCCTAGGGCTGTGAATGAATGGGAAATTGCACAAAAAGCTAGGTTTTTCAGAGAGTCGACCACTGGAGGACAACATCCCAAGCAGAAGACGAGAGAAGACGTCAGCAGCACCCTCCTGGACCGCGAAGTGCCGAGTGAAGCCCTGCAGCTGTGCTGACCCTGTTTTTGAAAAGACAGGGAAGACCCGTAAAGGACAACTTCCTCCTTTAGGCTGGTGGTACCAACTAGCCTCGAGAAACTATTTTGGCGCAACTCCTGACTTGCTGTGACTTTCCAAAGCTCTAGAAGCCCAATACCCGGGGTACCTCGACCACTTGTGAGTGCATGGTCTTCTGAAGTCCGAATCCGGCCAGATCTTCGTGGGCATCCAGAGGACCCAGCAGATGGAGGAAACAGTGTCCAGAGTCCCCTCACCAGAGTCTAGGACTGAGGGATCAAGGAAATCCTAAACAGAGCTTTTCATTATTCTTTGGCGCTGAGAAAAGGGCGCCGAAACCACAAAAAGACGCTGAGTAGATGGAAATCCATTGCTGCAGAGTTCCTCTGCTGCCACAGGAGCCCACCAGCCATCCTCCCTTTCGTCACCACAACCAAGGACCAGGAACAATGGTCTACTGCATTGAATTGTGAAGGCAACCAGCTGGAACAACTTCTTCATTTAATAGGTACTGTGGGGTCTTGGGGTACTCTATGCTTTTGCCATTTGGGGTGCTTCCTATCTTTGGGAGTGCAATTTAACCCTACACTAAGTGGACCTCAACTCGCATTGGCCTTACAGCTTGTGCTTTCTAAAGGTGACTCCTCCTGAGTTGCTGGGATTTCTCTTTTGAACACTGACTATTTATGAACATATTCCTAAGAAAAAGAACATCAGAAATTTGACTTTGTCCATTGACTTTGGCTGTCCTGGCTCCCTAAATAACTCCTTCTGAACCTATTGGCTTTGGCAGTGCTGGTTCCCTTACAGGTTTTAAATGTTGAACACTTTAATGCTGGGATAAAAGACTGCCTGGATCCCTTTGGGAGAATCTAACTGTTCTTATAACCCATCAGTCTGTTCTGATTTAACCCAAACCTTTCCTTCCTTGAAACCTCAATATTGCAAAGGTGATACTATATAAATGCACAATACTGACCTCAAATGACGTCACCTCCAGGTGCTGGAACATGTGTAACATATAAATGAATTACTCACCTGCTTTATGGTTCATTTTTTAATTGAAGTGTTGCAGCTTATTACTGATTTTTAAAGAATGCTTTAGATATCTTTGTGTATAAATAATTTATTATAACTTCAAATGTTTAAGTGTTTACTTGGATACTTGTATTCACTTATTTCATTGTACAGCTCTACAGCTCACATTACCCCTCTTAGGATAAGCCTGGCTGCTCAGTCACACTACCAACTTGTACAGTCCTATATTAAAAAGGTGTGTTACCTAATACCAAGAGATAAGTCTTGTGCAGTTCCACACCAGCTGGACTGCACTCATTCTTACCTAACACAGCGTCTCTGGTGGTCGTCTTCTTCGGTTACTTCAGCTTCCAGTGGTCGACTTGCTTTTCACTCCAGCCTCACCTTTTATACAGTTCCAGCACTCACTCCTCTGCAATTTTCCTCAGCAGTTTACAGAAAGGGGCGTTTGGCTGTCCAATCAGGACAGCCAGACCCCCAGTGGGAGCTGGTCCCATTCAGGCATTCTGGCAGACAAACGACAGGGGGATGGAAAACTCCTTCCCTACTTCCTGCCAGTCCAGACATTCTGCAGCCTAGGCAGGAACACCCAAGGGTTCCCGCCAAAGGCAAAACAGAATGGTAGAAGGGTTGACAAACAACAACTACGCTAGTAATGGCGAAAAAAGTTGATACTTGGGTGTCCCTAATGTGCACTACCGACGCTATGGACATAGCCTGCGGTAGAAAAATCACACAATAGTTGGTAGAAGGTGTCCAGGTAAAGTACCTAATACAAAAGGATTGAATGCCAAAGGGTCGACTCAATTTGACCTACAACCAAAGGGTCGAATTTTTTTTTAAAAATATATATTTTTTTGGGTTTCTGTTTTTGAAAAAAAAGTTTTTACCACAAAAAAGGAACCCCCAAAAAAAAATGTTTTAAAATAAAAATAAAAACATTCGACTCTCTGGTTTTAGGTCCCTTTGATTCGACCCTTTTGGCATTCGATCCTATGCATTTGAAACTTTCACCTATGCCAATCTCTCAGACGATAACGTTTTAGGATAGATAAGAACTGTAGTTACTTGAGGATATAGAAAAAGAATCTTTAAGGATACAGTGGGCTATTAAGCCAGAATTTATACTGCTGGGTCTGGCTTCAGGTGATTAATGGATTGGAGGGAAGCAATGTTAAAGCTTGTTAATTGCACAAGGTTAGTGGCTAAGATAGTAATTAGCTCTATGTGGAGAAAGAAGGCTCCACCCCTGCCGCCCCCCCCACCCCTGACAATGGGCCAGTGAATTTAAAAAGATCTGGCAAAAAGCCACCGAGGACAAACTAACAGCAACGATTGAAGGGAGAATGGGGACATTTGAAACAATTTGGAGTCCTCCATTACAGCAGGGGCCCCGAGATGCTTCAAGCCTAGGGCACTACAGACACCTTTCCAGGACAGGAATTGAAGGCAGGTCATGATTTGGAGTGATGTCAGCAGAATTAAGACTGATGGTATAATTACTGGAAGGACCTGGTGTGGTGGGGGTACTGGAGGACTGATGGAGGGAACGTTTTTAACATTATTGGAAAACCAATAAAAATATCTTTACCAACATGTGTAATTCACAAATGTATGTAATCGGGCTGTCTGCCCCAACCAAGCACCGTTTCATTCATTAATACAGTAATGACAAGTCAATGAAGAAGTAAAGTTTCCTACCTTGTTAATAGTGATGGTGTTGTTTGCAATAACAGCAAGCAATCCCACATCAGTAGGCCTGCAAAAAGAACCAATGGCTATCATTGCACAATAGAACACTACAGAGTCTGACGAGCGAAAAGAAACACAATATAGATGTCTATACTTACTTCAATTTGATTATTTGATTGTATAGTTGCAATGCATCCTCGGTCCGACCCTGTTGCTGCATGATGTAACCCATCTGACCATGAATTATAGCCAGTTCGGCTGCTATGTCCTCTTCAGTCACATCCTGAAGACAAAAATATATCAACGCATGCCCATGACCTTTTGCAATATTACTTTTCCAATCAATGACAACGTGTAAGGCACATTAGATTTTGAAAAAGGTCTAAGCGCATACCTTTAGGACTACACCCAACATACACGTCAGTGATCTGCCTAACCTCTTGCTTCCCTATCTCTTTGGCAGAATTCTCCTATACAAGAATTTGATCTACCAGCTGGCTGATACAATTCCATTAGACACCTGATCTGAGATATCGGGTTTCTTCCCCACCAATATATTTGAAATCCGTCTCTCCTGACCTCTAATCAGGCCCTTCAATGCGTGCAATATCCACCTGTTCAGTCAGAAATCCTGTGTTGGTTTTCTTTTTCCCAAATGAGGCATTTCCCTGCTGGCCTTTTGGATTTTGTCTGTTAGTAAGATGTATCATTACTATGAAAATCTTAACTGACCAGTGTCAAGCCCAGAACTTTTTTGCTTTACTGGTGGATTACTTTTCCTTATACCGCTGAGTGGGAACCTTTTTCCACACTCACAGAATCTTTTACTCTTTTTATGGGAGTCATTTTTTAGACTTTCTGTTGCGTCTTTTAAATGTTATCCTCTTTGGCAATAACTGCCTGTTGTGGCTGGGTTGCCCTAGGGGATCCCCTTTTAACTTTCTACTCCAAAAACAAAAGAAACAGAGTCCAAATCAGATAAAAATACTTGAGTGAGAAAAAGTCTGTTTCTTTTGTTTTTGGAGTCTGACAAACTCCATAGGCATCTTTTTGTATTGTGACACAGCACCTTCAGTGCAGTGTCAGATGTCCTTTGGATTTCTGCTAAGGTTTAAATACCTTCTCTTCGATAAACTACTGTTTCCAAGAGTAGTAAAGTGAAATTGACTTTACTTACCTTTTTCTCTTTGTAGACCCAGCACACACCATCTTATGTGAAGTGCTGAGGGGTTACTTAGTATCCCCTTTGTCTACCTTCTCATGTCACATTTTTTATGTTACCCTCACCACAAATAATGGCTGGTGGCAGTGGTTTAATTTTCCTACCATTGTGCCTTTTTACCCCAGGCTCAATCCTCAGCTCCAGTATTGCACCCATGGGAGCCCATTTTGTAAAAATGGCCCCAGTGGTCTTTTTTGCCATTTCTTGTTTGCGAGGTCCTTCTTGGGATTTACTCTGCGTGCCAGACCAGGTTTGGTCCCTTTGTTCATTTTGTCTTTGGTGGGATTCACGGGTGAAGCCCGCCTCTGGCTCCAGTATGTCTGGCAGGGCAGGAAGCGAGGGAGGTTCCCGAAATTCCCTGTGCTTAGTCTCCTTGGTTACAGGAATGCACCCAAAGGTGATTGGCTGACTGGCTGTCCTTGTAGGACAGCCATCCTGCTGTGTGAGTGACAGCTAGGCTGTGAATGAATGGGAGAAACCTGCATAAAAGGCAAGTTCTTTTGCAAGGAAGGCAGAGTCGACCACTGGACGAAGGAACCATAGAAGAAACTGGAAGAGAAGCGTGCTGCACCATCCTGGAACGTTGATTTGCCCGGTGAAGCCCTGCTGCAGTGCTGAAGCTCCAATTTTTTGCATCGACTAGAGAAGCCTGAAACTGACTACTACTTCCCTTGGGTTGGTGGGACCAACTGACCCCAAGGCGAACTTGACTGGAACCCTTCTCCCTGCTGGCTGTACTTCTTCGCTGCTGCAACAGAGTGCCAGGGGACAGGAACACCAGGAACAAGTGCATCATCTTTAAGCCGGACCCGAGCTCCAGGAAGATCCTGAGGACTCTCCCGAAGCAGGGTGACCCAAGCCTGAGCCACCTCAACAGAGTGCTGGACCCCAGAAGCAAGGGAAGCCCACAATGTGTCCAAGAACCGCAGTGGTGCTATTTTCCAGTAGCTGAAACTGCAAAGTGCCTCTGATCTGAATTGTGCCCATTGCTGCAGCTGACCTACAAACCGTAGTGCAGGAGTCCCCAGACGTCCTCCCTCTTGTACCCATGACTGAGGCCCAGGAACACAGGATCTGCAGGACTACAACAGGAACAGAAGCCAGCTGGACCCTTTTGCTCAGACTTAAGGCACTGTCGAACTAGGGGTACTTACCTCTTGTTGCGTGTAGCCTGCTTGCTCTCACTGAAGACTTGCATTTGCTGCCCTTTGCAGAGTTGCTTGCATCTTTGCTTTTCACAAGCCTCCCAGCTTGTGGCCCAACAGTGATTCTTTTCTATAAACTAACATTGTGCAAGACTTTTGTGCTATCTTCATAAAGTGCCTCGGCTCGCCTAGACTTTGTTCAATCAACATTAGTTGTCCTGGCTCCCTGCAGACT
This sequence comes from Ambystoma mexicanum, assembly GCF_040938575.1. Classification (NCBI taxonomy): domain Eukaryota; kingdom Metazoa; phylum Chordata; class Amphibia; order Caudata; family Ambystomatidae; genus Ambystoma; species Ambystoma mexicanum. Next base: position 1,438,437,176 of record NC_090935.1, read on the forward strand.
CTTCTTATCCTCTGACTTTGCGTTCATCTGTCCGTCAAAAAGTCATACATAAGTTACTGTATTTCATTTTTCCACAATCTCAGTATTACATTTAAGTGTTAAAGTGATATAAAACTATGTCCACAGTGTCGTAGCAATTGAAGTCACCTCAGGGTGTAGGAAGTGTGTGTGTGTGACATCCCAAAAGGTTATCTACTTAACTGAAACTGAAGGAGTATTGCTGAAGTGTATTGTATTGTTGCATATTGCCTTTTCTAAAGAAGGCTGATTTTAAAACTGACTGTTAAATTAATGAATAATTATTTTAATAAGAAACCTTGAGTATAAGTGTTATTTGAATACTTGTCACTGTGAATATCTATGTTACACCTCTACAGCTCACATTGACCCCTCTTGAGAGAAGTCTGGCTGCTCAGTCACTCTTACCAACTTGTGTAGTACAGAGCTATACCAAAGGTTGGGTTGCCTATTGCCAAAAGGACAAGGCTGGTGTAGTCTCCCACAGGGTTACTACATACAATATTGCCCAACACCCCCCAGCACTCCACATAAGATGGGGAACCTTTGAAGGTTGGTATCGGTCTGCACTACACAAGTTTGTAGCGTGACTGAGGAGCCAGACTTATCTCAAGAGGTGAAGTGGGAGAATGGAAGACCAGGCTCCCGTCCTTCACCTCTCGCGCTTGGCCTAGAGGGTCACGACCCAGACACCCGCCACGAGAAGAGTTTGTCCATTTACCAGACGACCAGATACCCTGGTACAGGAACATACGGATGTGTCCATCTGCCTGCCCAGCAGCCCGCACTGGCCATGCCGACACCTGCGGCACGGATCAACTAGACTAAAATCTACACATCGTTAGAGATGCCATGACGACCTAGACAACGGGAAGCACATCTGTACAAATATACACACTGGACATTCCCACACCAACCTACACGAAGAATATACTCAGTGCTATGACGTAGGCGACAGGCATATTCACGGACGTGCATCTTTATTATTTTTACATAGGCTTTCAGAATGCAGAAACGCAAGACGCGTCATGAACTCATCTATAAAGCTTGCTCACGCTTCTCTTGAAACCCGTTACCACCATGAGAGGTATAATGAAGGCACGATACTGGTCATGGAACTATATGCTACTATAACCTAAAAGCACCTATGCACCAAACTGACTACTTATGCACCAGGCCTGAGTAGGCCTCAAACAAGAGCTCCCGTGGACATTAACAAAGCAAGAGTCAGGTTGCTGATTCTGCAGAAAGAGCCCGGTGGAGCAACCAGCCAAGGTCGCAATGTTGCAAACCCACATTCCAAGAACAAATCATCAAAGGCACGATGTTGCAACCTCGTACTCCGCGCACCAACGTTAAAGTCACACCGGCAAATTAAACCAGACGCGCAGTGGAAAAACAATATTAATTGTGCAGAATTCTGCCTCTTTCACGGTCCCTCCCCACGTGACCAAGCCGAACCTGACGAGATGCCAAACCCAGGAGAGAAGAGGCGTCTGGATCTCTCGCTACGGGACACAGGCAGATACACATGAAAGGCTCAATGGACATCTGCGACAGTGGGAGCGGTCAGCCTTCCAGCTATGAATAAATCCTCACATTGTCTGCACGTACCCATAGTGAAACATTGTTGCACCTTGCAGGTACACCGAGAGCTGGGTACAGCGGTGGTCCCAGGCTGGGAAGCTCACGGGCGCACCAATCAGAACATGGGGCTCTTATCACCGACGTCAGTAATGTTAACCAATCCCCAGGAGTCTTCATGTAACAATTTTCATTTATCTAATTGTAGGGACAACCCAGATATACCACCTGACTACCCTTTGTCCACTAACATCGTTCTCTATATGTGTGCTATACTAACCCTACCACTCGAGCACCCAATTAAGAGTGGCTATAGGTTTTTTGTTAACTTTCTGAAGTGACGCAAGTAGCGCGTCATAATACAGTAGAAAGGGCCTGCGAGCCCCACGATTGTGTGTGTCAGGACGAACGCGTACGCTCCTTGACCCATCCCTGCCGTTTTGTCTAATAAACAGCAGAGTCACCTTGCTCCTTGTGTGTGTCTCATACTCTATCTCATCTGGGATATACACGGGAGGAGTTGGGGCCTCCCTGCCTGGAGGTCTGCGGACGGCCCGGCCGACCCCGGCAGAATTTCCCCCCGACAAGTTGGAGGCACGGACGGGGTCTGTTTAAGATCGACTTTTTATTTTTACTTTTTCCAGGCACTCCCGTTGCGAGGAGGCCCGGCGGCGCGGCCCCCTCTGCCGTTGCCCCCTTCTGAGGACTACAGGACCATCGCGGAGCTGCGAGAAGACCGGACAGCGCAATCCGGATATTGGCCCTCGGGAGCCGGTTGAGAAGTATCCCGCCCGCGGTTGGAGAGTGTCCAGACGTGGTCCAGACGAGGGGAGGTGGCGAGCCGCTTGGAGGGGTGCACGCAGTCGAGCGGCCCTGCATCGAGAGAACTTGGTGAGCATGACACGCACAACAAGCAATGCGAAATTGTGAGGGAGGGGGAGGAAGTAAATAAGGGAGGAGGGAGGTGTTGTACAGATGCGCGGCGAAGGTCTAACAACTTAGTGTTGCCAATGGAATGAATGGTAGCGAAACGAGTGCGAGAGCAGTCGGCTACGTTACGCGAAAGAGGGGGGCGGGGCACGAAAACATCACGTGCGGCCGCTCGTAAGACACTGATTGGCCTAAATTGCGACTACGTGTGAGGGTGGGGGCGTGTGGTTTTCTACGATTTGGCATTTATTGATCAATGAGTAGACGAGGATTCCTATTGTTCGAGCAAGAAACTCGATAGGTAGATGACGTTTCCCTGTAGGCGGTAGCTAGTTGCCTAGTTGCCCAATACAGAAGATAGTTGGCTGGTTAAGCCCTCCTGTTGAGGGGCGTATCACACGCGAGGCGACGCAGCGTGCGCAGTCCGATTATATTATTGATTTGATTACCTTGTTCCAGGAGAGACAGGAAGACAGCTGTAGGGTTAGCGGGGGTAGATTGCAAGTGTATTTTGAACTTTAAAAAAACATAATAAGAATGTACCAGTAGCTCGAAGAGATCGGTGACGTCACCAGTAGGGATTTAATAGGATATCGCAAGCACAAGGAACTTTGGGTTTGAGAGTGGTGGGGAAGAGAAACATAAGGGAACGGATACGGAGATAAACGGTAGACGAGTGGATCGGAAGAGGAGAAGGGGAGAGGGGCGTGGCTGCGCACGGAGAACGCCGGCCACGGCAAGTGTAAAAGGGGGAGGAGAACGGGGAAACAGGACGACTGTATAAGAGCGTTGTAAGGGGTACGCAGCCGCAGGGGGCTGCGTGCGCTTCGGCCGCAGGGGAAGGGATATACAATATAAAATCATACATACATATATTTTTGTTTTTATGTTTTAATAATTTTTACTGCATATTCTGTCAAAGGATTGTCTTAAGTCCCCACACTTGCGGGGCCAGGTAAACAATATAAGGTTGTATATTGTAAACTGCTAGTGAAGGGAAGGGTAACAAGGGGAGCGCCACTATGTCATACGGGACAGGGTCGGGAGGGTGGGGGAACACCCTCACTACTCCACTACAACACATATGCACCACACTGCCACCCCACAGGGAGAAATTAATTAAGTACAGCATAGAGTGGACCCAGGGGACGGACAACAAAATGTTAACACCATGGCCGCCTAATGGTAGTTTCGATCCATATGCCCAACATTCACTGCTAAACCATCTGCACAATACATACAAGGGGAAGAAGTTGGCAAACCATGTGGAGGTGTTTTACTTATGGAGGATGTTCCAGGGGTCCCGACCAGGACCAAATGGAATGTTCACTATGGGGGAAACACCGGAAGAAAAGGAGATTAAGAAAGAAGGAACGGATGGGGAAAAGAGGTGTGAAAGCACAAAGAATACGGGGAACGGAGGACAGGGAGGAGAAAAGATTGATAAATCAGACGACATAAAAAAGGAACCGAGCAATGAGATACCCATAACACCGGGAGTGAAAACAGAGGGAGGAGGGTTGTACCCTTTAAGAGAATTAGGAGAAATAGAAGGACAGTTAAGGGCGGCTGAAGGATACTCGAACCCGGCATACAGCCCTCCACCATATGTGGCTCATAGGAAGATGACAGTGGGGGAGGGGAGGATTGGAGAAGAGCAGACTGTAGAGATAGGAAATGATGAGTGGGTAGCTGCACAGATATTATTAAAATTACGAGGTTCACTAACTGGAGAAGAGAGGGAGGTAGTAAAGAGAACAGACGAGGATAGTACAAGAGAGAGTGAGATGAGGGGGGAGGAGCTATTACGACAAAAGGAAGAGATTTTGGAGGAAAGATTAGCAAAGCTAAGGGATGAGCAGAATGAATTGATCAAACAGCTTGAGAGGGAGGAAAGAGAGAGAGAGAGTGAGGAAAAGGAAAGAAGGTAAGGACGAATTGGAAAAATTAAGGGAACGAAGTGAGGAGCAAAGGAGAGAAGCTGAAAGGGTAAAAGCAGCAGCAGACAGGCTGTCAAGAGTAGTGCTGAGAGAAAAGAAGAAGGAAGAAGAAGAAAAGGAAAAGGAAATGGCAATATGGAGGAGGAGGGTACTATCAGAGACAGCTAAGAAATATGAAGAGGGGAAAGAAAGAGAAAGGGTGAAATGGGAAAGGAAGAAAGAGGATGAAAGAATATTGGAACAGATGAGCAACGAAGTGATGGAGGAATTAAAAAGGAAAAGGGAGGAAAATAGTAGGGAGATGGAGGAGAGGAGTGAAGGGGAAAGAGAAGGGAGGAGTAGGGAGAGTGAAAAATGGGGGGATGTATATAGAAGTAGAGAAGTAGCAACAACATCAGCACCAGGGGGAGCAGTTGGTAACAAAGGAAGAGGAGAAATGGACCTAATAGACTTAGAAACAGTAACAGTAAAAGGGAAAAAGGCAGAGTGGGGGATACCATTTATGACTGATTTTTGCAGTGAGGAGGAAGAAGGAGTAGAGAGGGGAGGAAGAGAGAGTGAAAGGAAAAGCTTAGATAAGCTGTACCTCACTCGAACAAACAGACTCGCCATGGATCAGTAGGAGAAGGGAGGAGCTGGAGAGAAGTGAGGAGGGGGTGCAACAACTAGTGGAAAAACAAACCCATGAAGCCACACCATCCCCATCTCCATCACGCCCTCCCCCATCGCACCCTACATGCTCAACCGCCGCACGCTCGCTGCGCAGAATAAAGCTCGCGCCCTTCATGGACGAATTGACTCCCTATGCATGTCGGCTTAGGGACCTCCCTAGTCGCAGGCAAGACAGACAAATAAAAATGCCCACATTAAACACAGGAAATGACGAAAAAAGGGGAAAGGACGGAGAAGGAGGTAGGAGCAGGGGTAATAAGGACGAACTTGAAGAGGTAAAGGAAACAGGAGAAGAGGAGGGGTGTGAGGACTCGATATTATGGAACGTAAAGGGTGACACAAGACACAACTTAATGCCACTGTTGGAGAGAGGAGGGGTTAGACCACAGTATGTACCTTGGAAGCATACGGATAAAGAAAATATAAAATGTAGGCTCCCATCACTAAGTGGAGGTGCGGGTAAGTGGATATATGAAATGGAAAAACACACCGCAGGGCAGAAACTAGCAGTAGGAGATGTGAAGGGCCTGTTAATATCAATATTAGGGGATAGAGCGGATGACATTTGGAAGAGAGCGGAATTCCATGGGGTAACAATAACGAACACATCGCATGATGGGGCGCCATTTGCAAACTGCAGACATGCGCTATGGCAGGCACTGAGAGTACAGTACCCAGACACATCAGACATAGGAGCAATTACTTCCCGTAAGATGCGTGAGAATGAGGATCCTGTTGATTATATCCAGGATATTCAAGAGAAGTGGCGCATGGAAACTAGAGAACAATGGGACAAAACACCAGCCATATTTTATCATATACTAGTACAAGGGCTCCCAGAAGGAGTTCAGAAACAACTAAAGAAAGTAGTGGGAATGGAAGCAAAACCATGGCCAGAAATACAGCTGACTATAGTACATCACTGCAGGACATGGCAAGGAAAAATGAAACAAAATGGAAGAGGACAGGAAAACAGAAGAGGCCAAACTAGTACAGAAAAAACTTACTAAATACACAATGGAAGGGGCACTAATAACTACGCCCACACCAATGGCCCAAAGCCCCACACAAGTAGTGGCTGCACAAGATCGCGCTCAAATAGCACCTCCACAAAGTGTAATACAGCAAGTGCCGCCACTGCAATTACACGCACCAAACATGGGAGGAGGGTACCCAATGCAAGGAGCTGGGTATTATAGTTATAACAGAGGGAGAGGAGGATTTATGAGAGGGAGAGGATACGGATATAATACCCAACAGCAGGTGGGGGGACTTAGAAATTCCTACCCCACGGGGCAACCAGTATACCAGGACAACACAGGGAGCTTCCCATGGCAAAGCAGGCAACCACCCGTGTGTTGGAGTTGCGGACTATTAGGACACATGTCACGCACGTGTAGGGTCAGGCCAGGAACACCAGCATGGAATGAACAAGCACAACCTAGGACCTCACAAGAACAGCAGGGCATACAGCAACAGCAGACGTTACAACAAGGAAGTGACCGACAACAACAAATAACACAACAACAGCCACAAACATATTCACTGCCACAACAACAAATAACACAACAGCCACTGCCACAACAACAAGTAGCGCTAACACAACCACCCCAAACTCAACAAACGCAATTGGGTAGGGTGACGGTGTTGGGACACAACCCTTACACAGGGAACGGCCAATCATTGTACCCTCAATAGGACAGCCCACAGACGGCCTTGGTGTGTCCCATCCTGTCAGTAACACCTAATAGTGCGGAGGAGCCACGCATAGAGGTAACGATAGGTGACAAAATATTATCATTCCTTGTTGACACCGGGGCAACCCGGTCTTGCATAAGGGAAGGTAAATTTAAGATGTCAGGCGAAGCCATGAACACCCAAGGATTTTCTGGGGCTAAAGGGTTGGTTCCCTTTACTGATAACGTTCCCTTATCTATTGGAGATTATGATCTGTCGGTTCCACTTTTGTATTATAGTGCCTCACCAGTAAATATACTGGGGAGGGACATAATAAACAGGTTGAATATGACGATCTCCTTTACAGAGGATGGCATAATTTGCTCTACTCCAGGGATTAACATGCTCGCAGCACGACAGATTATGCAAGCATACTGTGGACAGACAGCGATTAGGGCGGAGCCAGTAGATGGCGAGCTATTCCAGTATGGCACAGACATGGCATTTGCATGGATGCCAGGGATAGAAGGGAAAATATGGAGGAGGCCAGCAGCCTATCTGTTCCGACCAGAAACACCTGTTAATGAACCAGAAGGAAAGGTGTTTGTAATGGACATCGAGAGCATTATTGCAACAGCTGATTATGTTGCTGTGCACGCCCAAGATAAAGAAGGGAGAGCATGGAGGGCAGTGATAGCACTAGCAGAAGGATGTAGGCTGACCCAGGTGTGAGATGAAGAGCTGTTCTCAGAAGAAAAGGAGGAAGGTGAAATGGTGTTCATGATGAGTGTAGAAATATGGCTAAGAGTGGCTCACAAACAAGTAGCACAGAAAATTGCAATGGCACTTGAGGCACCCGCATGCACCCCAGTCCCATTCTTTAAGGAGGATATGTCAAAGGTGCCCAAATCATTATGGACTATTAGCCCTTATGACGTGGGATGCATAAAAAGCATAGGGGGTGTAAGGATAAAATTGAAAAAAGGTGCCATACTACCAAGAGTGAAACAGTACCCATTGTCAAAAGAGGCAGATGAGGGCATATATGAAACCATAACGGCCCTAATAAACAATGGCATATTGGTCCCCTCAGAATCACCATGTAACACGGCTGTGTACCCGGTGCGCAAGGCTAAAGGGGGGTCTTGGCGCTTCATACAGGACCTCAGGCCCTTGAACAACATAGTAGAAGCAGAGTATCCAGTAACAGCAAACCCGGCCACAATATTGTGTGGCATTCCAGCAGAAGCATCACGATTTACAGTGATTGACCTTAAAAATGCTTTTTTCTCAATACCATTACACCCAGACTCACAAGATTTGACAAGCTTCACTTACCGAAATACAAAGTGGAAACATACCAGATTACCACAGGGGTATTGTGAATCACCCTCAATTTTCAATAGAGTAATACAAATGGATTTGGGTAACGTTGAGGTGGAAAGCACAGTGTTACAGTATGTGGATGACATAATAATTTGCAGTACAAACGAAAGTAAATGTAGAGAGGACTCCTTAAAAATGTTGACGATATTGGCTGAAAAGGGGTACAAGGTAGACATGGAAAAGATACAATACTGTCAGGAACAGGTACTTTACATTGGCCAACTGATATCCCAACATGGAAGAAAGATTGCACCACAAAGAGCACAGGCCATTTCAAGCACTCCCATGCCACAGACTGAGAGAACTGCAGCAATTTCTGGGGCTGTGCAACTACTGTAGAGCATGGGTATTTGATTACAGTTCATACATAGGACCCCTGCTTGAGGGTTTGAGGGAAGCCAATAAAGGGGAGAAAAAGTTGGGGTGGACTATGGAAATGAGGGAGGCCTTTGACGAATTGAAAGACGCGATATCAACTGCTCCAGTACTGGCATGCCCAGACTATGAGCGATGCTTTTTTATATTTTCACATTGCGACTCAGCAGTGATGAAAGCAGTATTGGCCCAAAAAACGAGCATGGGCTATAAACCAGTAGCATTTTACAGCGGTCACTTAGACCCTGTGATGTTAGGCCACTTCCCTTGCGAACAAGGTCTCGCTGCAGCTGCTTTTGCAGTGGAAAAGGCATCAGCAATAACCATGGGGTGTCCAACTACACTGTTTGTGGAACATGCACTATTTGCAATATTGAATAAACCCAAGTCCACACTAACGACACAGAGGGCATCAGGTTATGAGATCATTTTGTCTAGGGCTGAACTAGCAATTGTTAGATGTAGCACGGTTAACCCTGCAAGGTTCCTAGCAGAAGTAATTGAGGAGGGAGATTACGCCCACGACTGTACCCAAATAACTGAAATGTACTCATGTACTAGAAAAGTTGAAGAAAATGCACTAGAGGGAGGTGAGCTTTTGTTTATTGATGGGTCATCAACTATTGATCAAGGAGATGGGATACGGAGGACTGGGGCAGCAGTGGTAAAAATGATGGAGGCGCCGGTGTGTGTGGCTATGAAGTGTGTACAATTACCACAGCATTACTCTGCTCAAGCCGCGGAACTGGTTGCACTAATATTGGCATTAAAGGAAAGTTTTGACAAACGAGTAACCATATATTCCGACAGTGCATATGTTACATCCACTGTCCACTCAGAGAAGAAGAGGGTTTAGGAGAGCTGATGGCACTCCAGTGCAACATGCCCTCTTGTTGGCTGAACTAATTGAAGTAATAAACGACCCCCAAGAACTAGCCCTAGTCAAATGCACCGCACACACCAATGGTGAAGACCACGTCTCAAAAGGGAATGCAGCAGCAGACGCACATGCGAAATATGCTGCATACTTTGGTGAGATATGGAACCCCACAGACTCACAGAGAGGGAGAGGGAGGGGAATGGCTAGGGAGATGTTAATAAGAGAAGGGTACACCCATCTCCCAGCCACACAGATTATGGAGCTACAAGCGGCTGCACCAATGGCCGAAAAAGAAATATGGGTAAAAAGAGGATGTACAATGTCACCAACCGACGCACTATGGCGCCAGGGTGGCACTGGGAAAGTTGTAATACCGTTGGCACTTTTAAATACCGCCCTGAGCCAATTACATCACCCAGCCCATACAGGCAAGGAAATAATTGCAGCACGAATTAGAGAAGATTGGTTCTGTCCCGAGTTAAATTCTCATGTGTCAAATTTTATCAGCAATTGTCTCACATGTCAACAGTTTACGGCCGGTCATACCCTAAAAGTGATAAGAGGTACCATACCCCGGCCAGAAGGACCTTTTCGGCACCTTCACATTGACTATGTTGATATGATCAACATATGTCAAGGTAATAGGTATATGATTGTAGTAGTATGCCCATTTTCTAGGTGGATTGAAGCAGGGCCCTGTTCACACCCAGATGCATTTAGAGCAGCCAAATTCCTAGTAAGGGAGGTCTTCCCCAGGTGGGGAGTGTGCGAGGTGTTAAGATCAGACAATGGCCCGCATTTCGCAAACGAAATGTTCCAGCATATCACATCCCTGCTGAGCATAAAACACAAATTTGCATGTGCATACCACCCACAGGCTAACGGTGTATGTGAACGCCTGAACGGCTTATTGAAGGAGGCAATTGCAAAGATACAACAAACAACAAAGAAAAGTTGGTTGTATTGCCTTCCGTTAGCCCTATTTGAATTAAGGAATAGGCCAGGGTCCGACCACCACCTCACCCCTCACGAGGTGGTTACTGGACGTCAAATGCGCCTTCCCCTAACGCCAACGTCAAGGGCATTCACTGACCACGATAGTTCAGCGAGTGTGTTAGGTGATGAAATGTATCAATATGTGTCTTCTTTGATTACTAGTGTTGTGTTTGTGTCTCAACAGCTCGAGCGCACACGGGGCGGGTCTACCAGAAATCAAGAAGAAGGCGCCAGTACAGAATTGGAAAAAGAGAACTTGTGCAAACTTGCCAAAGGTGACCACGTGCTACTTCGCAATTTCAATAGGAAGTGGAACGATAAGAGGTTCACCGGCCCCCATCTGGTAGAGGACGTATCAACAAGAGCAGTAAAACTAAAGGACAAGCGTGCCTGGAACCACCTACATGATGTAAAGATCTACAAACTGCAGACCCGCCCCAGCGCCAACGACAGGTCCATTGGAAGAACAGCAACAACATCCCCGACAGCGGAAGGAAGTTCTACCACAGACAACGACCCAATTGTTCCCTTACCGTGTCACTACCCAGCTACCCCGGAGACAATAACTGACGAAGAAAGGGGTGATCCCCATACTGCCCACCCCATGGTCACACGTTCAAAGAGTAAAAATACTTCCGCCATCTGAGCCCAAACCCCCCCGCCCATTGACTCCCAAGTACAGTTATAACAAACTGAAAGACATTGCCTGCACAAATACACATGTAAACACGTGAATGTTCTCTTTTTTCTCTTGCACATACAGGAATTGCGTATTATTGTATTGTTAAGAAAAGAGCTAACTAACAAGTCCACTGTCCAGGCGTAGATGGTACTCCCAGACGATAACTACCCAGAAGAATTGTCACACCAATTTGTATACGAAATAAAAAGGCCAACATACCTAAAAAGGAGAAGGGTACGTGTCTACTACACAGCCTTCCTCCTGGCCATAGAATATTCTATGCCCCACCTCCGCCCATACTTGCCGGTCCTAAGAGACCGATCACTTAGAGTAGCGTGGGAACAGCTCTTCGCCTGGGCACTGAATGACTATTTGATAGGGAGAGCTTAAAGGAAACAAAACTAACATTTAATAACAAGCATTTTGAGAATTTTTAGGCGGGCAACTTTAACGTCGCAAGAATACGCTGCCAGGACTGCAGCAAGGTAAGAGCAAAATGCCGGTGAGATTAGCATATGTAATAAAAATAATAGGGATTTTGATGATCACCGGGTTCTTGGCTGCCTCTGTCTGGCAGTACAGCTATGCTATCAATTTTATTGCTGCACCCAAACCTAATATACCCCCGCTCCCTGCTGCAACAGGTGTTACGTCAGGTGGTAATAGTAACATTGCACCCAAGCAAAATAGAGTTAAACGCAGCACATACTCAGACAATAAAGGTATTGATAATTATATACAAGATTCAGCACACGTCACAAACAACATATGGTACCAACACATGACCCGCATTGGTAAGCAGACAACTGAGGATAGCTGCTACGTTTGCTCATTAATACCATACGCCATGAGTGCTTCACGAACATTTGTTGCCACAGAAATAGATGAAAAAACAGCACAGTGCATAATATACTTGGCACTGTTCCAAACGAAAGGAAGATTTCAAGGAACAGTAGTGCACATGACATGGAAAACACGAGACTCATACCCATATGAAAACAACTTCCTCAAGACCTATTTGAGTTATCACAAGACCAGTTTACATGCTGAAGCATTCAAATACATAACAAGTGGCCCTGCAAAAGGAGAAACAAAGAAAGTAACAATGCAGTATCTACCATGTGATTGGTACGCCACTGAAGTTCCGGGTAAACAAGGATGCTGGGAGAGGCCGCTGGTGACGATAACAGGAAAGGTGTATCTGGACAACAGCTGGGAGATAGGAGTAATTGGCAGCAACATGGTAACAAAAGAAACTATCTCAACCATCGAGACACACAATCACCGATGTTGGACGACGTGGATCAAGTATGTACCAATGCTCACGTGGGTAGAAGAAGATGAAGACCCAATAACAATACTACCGTTGACTGCGCCCAAGGTATGCTACCAGCATAAAGGAGAGGTGGACGTAGGATATAACACCAATTGTGCAAGTGTGATGGAGTTACCTGAGGGGGAGCGGGAACAGCAGTAATAATGGACCATTATTGGGCCTGTGGAGAAAAGGCATACCATACACTGCCTCCCCTGTGGAATGGTGTGTGCACAATGGTACACGTCAATGTACCATCACTAGTGGTACCTAAGAAGCACGTCAATGTGGCGAAATTTCCTAAAATGGATGAAGGGGATAAGAGAAGAAAGAGATCTGCACCACTTCAGGAGGAGCAAGGGAACAGGACCAACAGCAATGATACTGTCCTAAATAGAAGAAAAAGACAAGGAGAGTCACTGACAGGAAATTACCTGTGGGGAAGGTCGGAAACGGCACTAACATCAATACCGCCAGAACGCAGACTATTCAACAGAGCAGCAATGTTCTTCTCCTCAATAATACACCCGGGACTGCAGGCTTACGCAAACGCAAAATGGCTCCAAATAACTAGATGGGAACTAATGATGACCATCAATTCTACAGTAAATGGGTTTAACGCAATAAAAGAGGAGCTGCGAGCTGTAAGGATGGTAGCACTCCAGAACAGATATGTATTGGACCTTCTCACAGCAATGGAAGGAGGAGTTTGTGCAAAGATAGGACAATCATGCTGCACGTTCATACCTGCCAACGATGCTGACAATGGTACACTGACAGAAGCAGTTTCACAATTGGCCCAGATGCACTCCAAAATGATGGATGAAAGTAACGGTGTAAACAAGGATAAGAGCTGGTTTTCACTATTATGGTCATGGATGCCATCCTGGCTGTCAGATGGACTGAAAATAATAGTGGGCTGTACTATTTTGGCTGGAGCTACTCTGATCATAATTAGATTTTGGAAGGCCAGGAAGGCACGCACTACTGACGAGTTGGGGGGGAATGCACCCCTTGATGCCAGCAGATGACGGCCAGCATACAGGCGTGATAATACAGGAGGGAGAAGTTGCACACCCAAATCATCACCAACCATCTAGACCCACCATCAGTGAAGGTCGAGAACCCAAGAAACCCCAGGAGCTACATAGGGAAATGGGTATACTGTACCCCTGGAGGAACCCGTGAATATATGTATTGGTCATTTGAAGATCATGTAAACCATTATGGACATCTAGGAGGAATAACTAAGATATGGCGAGTAAGAGGAGATAACGAGAAGGATATGTTTGTGGTCGACAAGTCAACCAGAGGGGGGACTGAAGTGGGAGAATGGAAGACCAGGCTCCCGTCCTTCACCTCTCGTGCTTGGCCTAGAGGGTCACGACCCAGACACCCGCCACGAGAAGAGTTTGTCCATTTACCAGACGACCAGATACCCTGGTACAGGAACATACGGATGTGTCCATCTGCCTGCCCAGCAGCCCGCACTGGCCATGCCGACACCTGCGGCACGAATCAACTAGACTAAAATCTACACGTCGTTAGAGATGCCATGACGACCTAGACAACGGGAAGCACATCTGTACAAATATATACACTGGACATTCCCACACCAACCTACACGAAGAATATACTCAGTGCTATGACGTAGGCGACAGGCATATTCACGGACGTGCATCTTTATTATTTTTACATAGGCTTTCAGAATGCAGAAACGCAAGACGCGTCATGAACTCATCTATAAAGCTTGCTCACGCTTCTCTTGAAACCCGTTACCACCATGAGAGGTATAATGAAGACACGATACTGGCCATGGAACTATATGCTACTATAACCTAAAAGCACCTATGCACCAAACGGACTACTTATGCACCAGGCCCGAGTAGGCCTCAAACAAGAGCTCCCGTGGACATTAACAAAGCAAGAGTCAGGTTGCTGATTCTGCAGAAAGAGCCCGGTGGAGCAACCAGCCAAGGTCGCAATGTTGCAAACCCACATTCCAAGAACAAATCATCAAAGGCACGATGTTGCAACCTCGTACTCCGCGCACCAACGTTAAAGTCACACCGGCAAATTAAACCAGACGCGCAGTGGAAAAACAATATTAATTGTGCAGAATTCTGCCTCTTTCACGGTCCCTCCCCACGTGACCAAGCCGAACCTGACGAGATGCCAAACCCAGGAGAGAAGAGGCGTCTGGATCTCTCGCTACGGGACACAGGCAGATACACATGAAAGGCTCAATGGACATCTGCGACAGTGGGAGCGGTCAGCCTTCCAGCTATGAATAAATCCTCACATTGTCTGCACGTACCCATAGTGAAACATTGTTGCACCTTGCAGGTACACCGAGAGCTGGGAACAGCGGTGGTCCCAGGCTGGGAAGCTCACGGGCGCACCAATCAGAACATGGGGCTCTTATCACTGACGTCAGTAATGTTAACCAATCCCCAGGAGTCTTCATGTAACAATTTTCATGTATCTAATTGTAGGGACAACCCAGATATACCACCTGACTACCCTTTGTCCACTAACATCGTTCTCTATATGTGCGCTATACTAACCCTACCACTCGAGCACCCAATTAAGAGTGGCGATAGGTTTTTTGTTAACTTTCTGAAGTGACGCAAGTAGCGCGTCATAATACAGTAAAAAGGGCCTGAGAGCCCCACGATTGTGTGTGTGTCAGGACGAACGCGTACGCTCCTTGACCCATCCTTGCCGTTTTGTCTAATAAACAGCAGAGTCACCTTGCTCCTTGTGTGTGTCATACTCTTTCTCATCTGGGATATACACGGGAGGAGTTGGGGCCTCCCTGCCTGGAGGTCTGCGGACGGCCCGGCCGACCCCGGCAGAATTTCCCCCCGACAGAGGGGTAAATGTGAGTTGTAGAGATGCAACAAAGAGTTTCACAGTTACAAGTATCCAAATAACACATACTTTTTCTAGTAAAATAAAATAATGATTTATTTAACGGTTGGTTTTAAATAAGCTTTCTTGAGAAAGGTTAATATGCATCAATAAAAAATACACTTCACAACACTTCCTCAGATTTAAGTTAAGCCAGTAGATACCATTTTGGGATGTCACACACACACTTCCTACACCCCGAGGTGACTTCAATTACTAGGACACTGTGGGCATTGATATATCACTTTTGACACTTAAATGTAATACTGAGGTTGTGGAAAAGGAAAAGATTAGGGAAGGAAAAAGGGTAACAAGGGGCTGTTCTGGAAGTGAGTACCTTGGGGTTGCTGTTGACCAGGACCTGCTCCTTGGAGGCTTGTTGGGGGTGCTAGTCAGCAGACAGACAGGAAGAACGGCATTGGCTTGGTCTGTCCTGGTGAGTCCTGTGCCCCCCCCCCAACCACAATGTCTGGCTGACATGTCTGGATTGAATACCCTTCAGCCATGCCTGGATCATGGGCTGCGAGCAGTGCTCTCCTGTGGTTCTTGTGTTTTCAAGCTCACGGACCTTGCAGTTTGGGATTGCGGAGGGCTCTCCTGTTGGGCAAGTGGCAGCGACTGGTTATGCTCCCGGTCTAACCTCCTATGCGGTGGTAGCCTTTATTTCAACGTGGGCGCTATTGCAGAAGTGCACTATTTAGTGGAGGACAGGGTGTCAGATTATGGCAGTCCCGTGAGCCATTCAGGCGTACCTCTGCACCTCATCTACCGTGTAACTGCTTTTTTATTACTCCCCCTGGAGGAACTTTTAATCTCATTGGATATAAACTTTATCATCATCATTCCATTATTCTTGGAGACACTGGACATTTTAGTAGGTTTTAGTAGGTCTTTGGTATTTAAGGCTCATAACAGTATCTTGATTCACTTTTAATCTATTTTATTAATGTTGAATGGTTCTGTAAGTGAACTTTTTTTCTGTATTTGTTACTATTTTTCAGTGCAATAAATGAGTGGTATTTACACTACTCAGACAATGTTTTCTTCTGTAAATAGTCTTGAGTTAAAATTGCCTAAGCATGTCCAAACGAAAGGCTGTGAAATCATCACTGCTTTCGCAGCCAGGGAAGAGGGCCACTGTCACAACCTCCCACATTGAGGAAGAAAATTACATGATTGAGCAGATTGCCTCCTTATTGTGTGACATTGCACAGTTGGTCCTCTCTCCTTCTGTAATACAAGGGGTAGCAATTGTGAGGATAGCTAATCCTCCTGGGAAACAGACAGGGTGGGAAAAAGCCCACTGTGGTATTGTCAAATTGTGCTGTGGAAGATAAAGGAGATCATGCTAAGATAGGGTGTGTGAGAGAGCAAAGTGCAAGCCCTGTTTTATCTACACCTAGATCCAACGCTAAGGCCTTAGTCCCCTTGGAAACTATGCAGCACTAGCAAGTGAAAACATAATTATGCCGAACACCCCTTTGCCTCTGCTGGTGGAAGTAGAGAAAATACTCCCAGGGTATGAGGTTACTAAACCCATGGCTCAGTTGGGGGGTGGGCGGGGGTAAAGAGATCAAGTATTCCAGTAGAGCTGAATGATCATCCCAAAATGAGAGAGGATGCCCCTGGCAGCGGGCTGCAGCCTGTATGTAGGAAGGATACAACTTATCTGCTAGTGAGATTCGTAAAGACGCTAATGGAGGAACGTAGGGAGGTCTCCTTAAAGGCGAATGTGAGAAACTCATTGGCAACTACTCTGCAAAGTGCTCTGGAAAAACCTAACGGCTAGGCTGTAGACAGCTTGGCTAATATAGTGCATGTGATTAAAGCACACACATTTAGATAGCCTTACAACAGAGTGCACACTAATACTTATCTGACCTCAAAAAATACCCCTCATTTCAATCCCAAAAATGATAAAATGATCCCATTTTAGGACCTACTCCTTGTCCTTCGGGGGGACACTCGATTGAATTATGCTTAATGTTCCGAGGATGCAAATGGGAAATTTTGAATCCAGGGAGAGCCTGACGAACAAGGTGATCCACTGGATTCAAACAAGGAGGGGGCGTTGTTCAATAATTAGAAAGGACTTCTATACCTGTGAGCGAAAAAGGGGTGATGGTGCGAGAGACTGCATTAAAATACAACTTACCACTGGAACATTGACTGAGGGGCTCTCGAATCTCAAATAGAGGTCCCGCCCCCTGAAACATATAGAAATAACATTCTTTTAACGCCCTAGGCGTATTGCAAATGGGCTGCTATTAAATGGAACTGTGGAAAAACTTCCTCCACCTGGGGCTGAAAGAACAAATCCATTATTAAGGGCTAATCCGATGGAGGAACAAATCCTGCACCCTTTACCAATAGAACCACCCCTGATAGCAAACAGTGTGGTCGTAGGTACCCCGAATCAACCAAATTGAGCAACAGAATTCCTGGTGTCCGCATTGGTGGAGCGACGGGGAGCAGACTGCCGGCCGCCAATGGTTGAAGCTTCCACGAGCGTAACACATTCCACTTTCTCCGTTCACAATGTCTCGGTCCTGGGTGACAGATTGAAGGGACGTACACTGCATCCCAGTGTTTCCTACGTCTCCCTCGCTTGCTACTCCAGTTTGTGGAGGAATCGCTTGGTCCCCGGGTGGTGGGGTGGCGGAAATGTTATCAGACCACATCAGTTTACTGTTCTGGAATGTTGCGGGGCTATCCAGGCACATGGTGGACGAGGATTGGTTATTTTTCATCCAAGCACACGATATTATTGGTTTTCAGGAGACATGGACTCTGGTTGCTCATAGTATCCAGGGTTTTGCAACATTCCAGCAGCCCGCATTAAGGGCAGGGGTGAAAGACCTAGTGGTGTCTCGGCATTGTGCACCTGGTTACCCACTGACTTTTGGGCCCAGGTAACTGCTCACCCTGCCACCCACCCGCACTGCCTCCTGGCAATCCTTTGACTGGAGTCTGTATCTGTAACCCTACAGTCCCCCCCCTTTTTTCTGCACTTAACAGACATACCCGGTCTGTTGCCTTAAACCTAGCATGTGGCTGCACTACCACTGTTTGTTGCTATTTATTATTTATTTATTTGCATTCCTTTTCTCACCACTTTCCACTTCTCCCCCCCATGCACGTTCCCCTTTCTGTCTGCCATGCACTTGCGCGTTCTCAATGTCACTGGGCCTAGTAAGATCGTTGTTTTGTTCTCCCTTGTTCCCCTCCCTTGCCTCGTCGTGCTCTGAACCACTTGGGTACAAGCGCGATACAAATAAAATTTCAATTCTCTTTTGGATCCGCACTGAAAAGTATAGGAGGGTCAGAGCTATTGAGAATGCCCAATGGATATTTTAGAGATGCACCTAACAGGGTTGGATGGGCCTAACCTATTGTTACAAACCTCTAACCATAAGACAGCCTCAGGGGGAATGGGTTTGTTCTTTTATGTACAGGCCTCTACCCAGAGGTGGAAGTCAACGCATGGCCAAGCTTCTAAGATTCTTGTAATGGCAATTTTAATCTCCAACATGAGCCGTTGGACATTATGGCAAATCTCACAGAGGATGCGGATTCGATATTGGGGGATCCCCGACTTGGTAGCCCACTACCCCAAGAGGAATTATAAGAAGGCAGAGTCAGTGGCAGCGATACTCCTTGGCAGCAAGATCCGGCTCTGTAATGGGCGCTTTTCAGGAGATATGCCAGCGCAGAAAACTTTCCAATAGGGAAATCGCTGTAGCTTGATTGATTACATCATGGTGAATCTTGAGGCCTGGTATTACATTATGGACTTTAGGTCCCAAGTAGGACAGAGTGATCATAACCCCCTCCTCCTTGAGATGTCATCTGGCGTCCCTATTCGCTGGGGGATGAGATGGCGTAACCCACTGTTGAGGTGCTCATCGCTGATCACAATAAGAAACTACTCCAGTGGGATCGGGTGGCTCTAGAAACCACCATTCCTCTGATTTACGGATTTGATTCTTGCAGACCTGGTTACCTTCTTTAGGGACTCTGATGGGGGGGGGGGGGTCGTCCGGGATATCAGTATGGCAGGGTTGGGGCATTATAGTAAAGTGAGCATTGAGATAGGAGTACGCCAAAGATGTGTATTGGGCCCCATTTTGTTTATTTATAAATGGTCTCGTCTGCGACCTTCTGTCTCTGACCATGACAAAATCCCAGTTTTGAGGTTTGCTGATGACACCATACTTTTACTTTTGTCCGACTTCCGCATCAGTTGCAGATTTTCTTTCGTTTTTTGTGATAAAAATGGCTTGACAAACAATGACAAAACAAAGACCATGGTTGTTAAGGTTGTCAGGGGAAAAAAGCGTCCGAAACATGATTTGACCCTAAATGGAAGGAAAGGTTTGGCTTTTTTCACAGCTGGTCTACTGGGCGACTCCTTGTCAAACCAGATTTTCTAAATAACCACAGCGTCAAATTGTAGAATCCAAAACTTTTTGGAGTGATTGAATGTGTAAAATGTTGCAATTCACTGGAGTACAATGGTATAAAGCCTAACCAGTTAGGGAATTATTTGTAGAAAGAGACTCCAGGACTCTGCGCCAGTTAATCACAATTACTGTGCTTTATTCACTGTTGGATCAAAAAGGTGCCCTTGATGATCACACACGTTTCGGCTCAGCAGAGCCTTTCTCAAATCTAGGCTAGTATTCCAGAGTGTATATTCAACTTCGATTAATACTGTGTCATTCGTAAAGACTATAGTATATATCACAATAGCCATGATGACACCCCCCAATGCCCAGGGATTAGCCATTACAAAACATTGTTTGTTACACAATCAATCATATAGTGGCTCATAAACACAACATGTAATTGCAGATATAGTGACAGAAAATAGGGACTGGCGTTGGGGAGGATTGTGTAGGGAATGAGAAAATTGAAAACATTCAAATCATAGAATGAGGAGGGAGAAAATGGGAAAGATAAGAAAAAAAACAAGAAGAGAAAATAACGTAACAGATTAGAAACTATTCAAACCATCATGTTCATCCTTGCAATACCGTAAATGTACCACCGAGCCGAAACACGGGTTATCATCAAGGGCACCCTTTTAATCCAACAGTGAATAAAGCACAGTAATTGTGATTAACTGGCGCAGAGTCCTGGAGTCTCTTTCTACAAATAATTGACCCTAACTGGGTTGCGGATTGAGCAAGTTAAACATTATGACTATCTGGGAATAAGACTGCACGAAAACTGCTCTTGGAACGAGCAATCTAAAAAAGGCAGAGTTGACTGGACAGATATGGTGGCTCTATAGCCAACTTTGCTCAAGCTCATGGGGGTGGTGTTGTTTGTGTGACTCTAGAGGCCTACAAGGTCTAGGCAGGCTGTTGTATATGGTGCTGAGCTATGGGGATGGACAAATCTTCCACAATTATCTGTGGGAGGAAATGGCTTTCTTAAAAGCTTATTGGGGCTTCTATGAAGTGCCCACTCTCCAGATCCTCCTGGAACTCGATTTTCAGTCTATTAGACAAATATGCAGAGCACAACCACTCCTCTACTGGATTGGGTTGTGGAAAAATGAGAACCTTCTAAAATACTGGGTATCTCTAAAAGATGTAATCGACCAGGGCTCATCTCGCATTATGCTAGCCATTCTTTCTCCCAGAAAACTTCACATCTCAGTATCCCCAGCTTGAGAGAAGATAGCAACTGGCTGAACCAAAGGTACACCAAGTGTCCGGGAACCTGCAAACCTCAACCAGCGAGGAAGTGAACACACTACTACGCGACGCAGGGCCATAGTTAACAGAGGACTGCATCTACACAGAACACTCCAAAGACATTACGATGACTTGGGCGAGTCACATAACTATCCCCAGCCAAACTAACAAACAAAGGCCTGTGAGGCCCTCACAGGAACTCAGACCTAAGCAGCATGACTCACCACCACATGCTACCATTGCAAAACCTCAGTGGAACCGCACATGAGAAAGGGGGATGCTTAACACCCTCCCTCCCCTTTATGTCTTTTTGTGTTTTTACCAATTAACGGGAGGGGAGAACAAGGAAAGAATGGTCCGGAGAACCAGTGGGGAAGGATAGCTAATGGGGAGATGAAGAGCAGGTTAAAGGGAGACTAGAAGTTGTGGGTTGTTCAGATAGGGTCAGAAGAGGGGGAGATCGACTAACCAACCACGTGGAGGAGGAAGGTTCAGAGGAGCATGGAGGAAGATTGCTCATGCAATATGCAAGGTGAGGTATTCAGGGGTGGACTGGCGTACAGGGAACTCTGGAGATTTCCTGGTAGGCCCCCTCACCCTTGCCTTCTTTTGTGTGTTAACCTATTTTATTTTCAAATGTTCCCATAGGAAAAGGGTTAGCCTTGCTAAAAATGTGTAATATTGGGCCACCTTGAAAATTATTTCCTGGGCCTCTTTTGGTTCCCAGTCCACCCCATGAGGTATTGGTTGGTGAGAGGAAGTGGTTCGGGAAGTGAATGAGCATGTGTGAGGCAAGTTGTAGGATAGAGTAGGAAGGTGGTTGGGGAAAGTAAAAGGAGAGTCAATGTAATAGAAGGTGTAGGAGTAGTAGTAGTGGTGTGGTCTGTAGTAGTAGTGGTGGTGGTGGTGTGGAGTAGCAGTAGTGGAGGAGAGTAGTAGTGTGGAGCAGGGAGAATAGTGGTAGTAAGATCCGAGGGTGGGGATAAGCTGTGTTGAAATGGATTTCTAGAATGCGGCCTGGTGGAGAGATTTCAGGCCACGCTAGTTATAGTGAACAGGGGAACTCTGATAAGCCCAACCCAATCAAGGTAAGTGTGGAAAGTAGTCAAGGTCTCAGAAGAAGGTGAGTGGGGTCAGGGGTCCACAATAAGACCCCACAGTGAAGCACACAATTTAATTTAGACAGGGAAGTACAAAAATACTCAATTATAGGTCCAAAACGCATACTTCAAAATGAAACCAGCAGTTAGTAATATCACAATACTCAATTATCAAACATATATACAGTCACCTTTAAGTTTTTAGGAATGCATACAATAATAGACAACTAAAAGAAGGTAAGCAGTGATGCAGTAGAATGTAATCAGTTCACAAGAATTATGCACTAACTTTATAAATCCAATCCCATGATATATGGGTCCTTGTGCCCAAAAGTCACAAAGCTTCTTCTTAGGAGAGGGGATAGATGTAGGAGGAGTTCTTGTGATGGTGAATAATAAGAAGATATTCAATAAGTTGCAGGTATGTAAAATATTATTCAGATCTTTCAAATACATATAGAGCAGACGATCAAAAAGTGATGGAATAACCTACATGTATTTTAAGGTTTATTCTAAAGAGAACAGGGGGAGGTGAATGCATTGCAATTACTTATCCCCCTGAATCAGATTTTCTCAGATGACTAGTTTAGTTGACAGGGGGCATGAGGGGGTGGTAGGTTTTCCTGCCGTTGGATCCAGAAGAAAATGCCCAGGAGCTGCGGTGGCAAGGATTCTTCCAGTCAGTTCCAGGAGCAGAGTGCAACCCATTGCAAATAGGAAATGCAGAAGGCACCAATGCAGACATCTGCAGAACACTCCAGGCGGGGGAAGGCTAGTTCCAGTGACAGCTACTGCACACCGGTGACAGCAGGCGTCTTTCCAGTGGCGGTTGAAGACGACCTTCCAGAGCAGGAGCCCTTGATGCTGGGAAGCTGAAACTTGGCACGAGCTGGCGACCACTGAAGTTCCAGCGACGATTCTACCGAGGTAGCCAACTGGAGAGCTGGTCAGGCCCCCGGGTGATCCAGGGACACTAACGAAGGCTCAGGGCGGCTGAATTCTCAAGAATGCATCTAGGCCAGTTGGTCCCACCAGTCCAAAGGTTGCAGCACCGCTCACAGCCTTCGCAGATCAGGTATTCCAACAGGGCTTCATCGGGCCAATCCCGCAAAGGATGATAGGCCTCTTTGGGAGTCATCCATGGATCTTCAGTTGGCTGCTCTTCTATGCAGGACACTTGGATCCAATGCCGATTTGAAGAAATGGCTGCAGGAGTCCACTTCTTATCCTGGCTGTAGGCAAGTCCAGGGCCACCAACGGTAAGGATCTGCACCATTCAAAAAGGCAGCAGTGGTGCAATATGGGTCCACTGTGGGTTTCACTCATGCCCCACAGATGTAGAGTGGGGCCACGGGCACACACACACGGGCACACACACACGGGCACACACACACGGGCACACACACACGGGCACACACACACACACACACACACACACACACACACACACACACACACACACACACACACACACACACACACACACACACACACACACGAAAGCAGCAGCTTTTCCGGGCAAGTGCCTGATCATATATATGGTGCAGGAAGAAGGCCAAACAACAATATGGCCAAAGGACCAGCAAAGAATCTTGCGGAATGGCCATTTGAGGACACTAGTCACACGCTGTAAACCAAATGTGAACACTAAAAATAATGCAAAACTTGTAAAAATGTATCTGCTGCCACCAGTTTATCTTTAAGCACATATAAAAGTAACCAAAAATCCAAAGTGTAAAAGACTAGGGTGATACAAAACTTTCCCCACTGCATTGTGCACTGACAAAAAGTTACCAAAAAGGTAAAAAGACAAAAGGGAACCAGTTTCCAAGTCCTGATAGTCTGAATAACATAACAAAAAGATCAAAATGCAAGGGGAGTGAAGCTGAACGCTTCAGTTCCCTGTACAATGTCTGGACAATGTCTGGACAGTTTAAAAGGGTTGGAAACAATCTTACTATGACAACTCCTCCCTTCTGTTTCATTCCAAAGAAAACATTACATACATGTGTATAGAATCACATTAGAAGTTTCCAAAAGTTTTATATTTGGATAGAATTTAAATGTCTGTATTTTACATTCTGAACATCATATTAAAGAACACGCACATAAGATTAAACAGTTGACATTGGTAATATTGTGTATTGGTGAAATTTCACCAATACACAATATTACAAAATTCAACTGTTTGTTCCCATGTAGATATGCACTACTGACCCGTTTTGTTTATTTGTTCACTCTTTGTACGACGCCTGTCTACTCTCAGTAGCGACAGTGATTGCATTACGTTTGTCAACAATATTATTATGCAAGAACAGTATCCTGCTTCCGTTTTGTTCTGATAATGCAAATTATGTTTGCTTATGTGCGTGTTCTTTAATATAAAGTTCAGAATGTAAAATACAGAAATTAATTTTTGTTCTAGCAACTTAAGCCTTCTTGGGCAGAATAGGGTTACACCCACCAGGAGCCCTTTTTGATACAATTTGGACAGTTTAAAAACAAAAGCAAAACGTTTGGGGGTCCATAGAATATGGAAGGAAAGTTGCCCAGAGAGAAATCTTTCCTAACAAGCAATAAGAGGAGAGAGGATCATCAGAGGGACAGAAAAGAGAGGGAGAGTGGGGAAGAAATAGGGATAGAGGGGGAGAGAGGGCAGAAGAGGATCAGAGGGACAGAAAAGGGGGACGAGAGGGGGGAAGAGAAGGGGAGACATTTGCTAATCCCTCTCTACCTTAGAGACCCACAGCCCTTTTGCTGCACTCTAGGACATTTTCATTTCTACCTGGAGAGAGTGAGGGCCTTTTTCCCCACTCCCTCATGTATTTTCATGTGATTTTAACTCTGTTTTTCTTTTGGTGGTTGGAATCTGACGAACTCTATAGGCCTCTTTTTACATTGCGTCACACAGCACCTTCAGTGCAGTGGCACATGGAAGTCTTTTCAGATTTCCCCAAAATTTTAAATACCTTTCTTTTGGATAAGTACTGTTTGCAAGAGCAGTAAAGTGAAATTGACTTTACTTACCATTATAACTTTCTAAACCCAGCACACACTATCTTACAATAGGGTGCTGGAGGGGTTACTTAGTATCCCCTTTGTCTAGCGTCGCATGTAACATTTCTATGTTACCCTTTCTGCGATTAATGGCTTGTGGCAGTGGTTTACATTTTACTGCCGTGATGCGTCTTTACCGCAGGCTTGCTTCGCAGCTGCAGTAAAGCACCCTTGGGTGTCATTTTTGTCAAAATGGCCCTGGTCATCTTTTTTCACCATTTCTCTGTGGAAAGGTCCTTCTTCAGATTTACTCTGTGTGCCACACTAGATTTGGTCCCTTTGTTCTTTTTGCCTTTGGCGGGATTCACGAGTGAAGCCCGCCTCGGGCTGCAGGGTTTCTGGTGGGGGCAGGAAGTGAGGGAGGTGCCTGAAACTACCTGTGCTTAGTCTCCTAGGAGACAGGAATGCACTCTTAGGCGATTGGCCGGCTGGCTGTCCAGCAAGGACAGCCACCCTGCTGGGTGACTGACAGGCTGGAATGAATGGGAGAAACCTGCATAAAAGGCAAGGCTTTTTGGCATGGAAGGCAGAGTCGACCTATGGATGAAGGAAACCGAAGAAGAAATTGGGAGAGACATGCTGCAACTCCTGGACCGTTGGTTTGGACGGTGAAGCCCTGCTGTTGTGCTGAAGCACCGAATTCGCCTCGACTAGAGAAGTCCTACAGGGACGACTTCTCCCCTTGAGTTGGTGGGACCAATCAACTCCAAAGTAAGCCACCTGGACATCCTCTCGAAGCTGGTTGCACTTACACTGAAGTTGCTGCAGGTTCTGCAGATCCAGGGAGAGGAACACCAGTTTGTATGCGTTGGTTTTAAATTGGCCAAGAGCTCCAGGAAGATCCTTCGGACTCCCAGCAAGCAGGACTGACTGAGCCTGAGCCACATCAACAGAGTGCTGGATCCCAGAAGCAAGGAAAGCCCATTTCGACAGCCAGGAACCGCAGTGGTGCCATTTGCGGTAGACGCCAGGAGCTGAAAAACCGAACTGCCAATTGTTTGAAGATTGCCGGTAGCCGTCGGTGACTGTCCCATTGCAGTGCAGGAGTCCCCAGAAGTCCTCCCTCTTGTCCCCACGACTGAGGCCCAGGAACAGAAGTCATCTGCTGCATTTTTCTTCTACCTAAAGATACTGTACAGTCGGAGGGAATTTACCTCTTGTTGTAGAGTTGCTGGCATCTCCTACTATTCACAAATCTAACAGCTTGTGGCCCTACATTGATTCTTCTTTTTCTTCAAAGACTTTTAAAACCTTGTGCAAAGACTTTTCTTACTTAACTGCAAGAAGTGCTACAGCCACATAGACTTTTGCCCACTGACACTGGCCTAGCCTAAGTTCACTGAATGACTCTTCTCTCCTCTGACATTGTGTTGCACCTATCCTTCCAGGAAGGGGTTAACTTACTCTGCATTGGGGCGGTCCAAAAGTATTTGCCTGCTTAAGAATATTTGTGATCTCTTGTTTGTTCTAATACTAATCATCTCAGTACTATTCTAAATGCCAAACAGTAATATATTAATGTCCACACTGTCCTAGCTATTTAAGTCACCTGAGGGTGTAGGAAGTGTCTGTGTATACATCCCCAATGTGTATTTGCCGATTTAGAAACTAAAAGTTTGTATTTTGAAGGTATGTGTGTGTGTTGTTGCCATTATATTGCTCCCTTCTAAGGAAGGCGTATTCAAATGACTGATAAATTAATAATTGTTTTATCAAGAAACCTTGAGTGTAAGTGTTTATTTGGATGCTTGTCACTGTGAATCTTTGTGTAAACCCCTTACAGCTCACATTGACCCCTCTTGAGATACGCCTGGCTGCTCAGCCGCCACACTACCAACCTGTGTAGTTCATATTTATAGCAAAGATTGGGTCCTATTGCCAGGATGCTATGGTTGTTGTAGTGCACCCAAAGGGGACTATCCCAAATCTTTACCCAACAGGGAGAGGGAGGGGGAGGAAGAGGTGGGGGAAGAGGGGGAAGTGGTGGGGATGGGGGTTTTGGGGGGGGGGGGGAGAGTGTAAGGGGGGTAAGAGGCAGGAAGAGGCAGGAAGAGGGAGGAGAGGGGGGAAAGGAGGGAGCCACTGAGTCACAGCTCCCAGTTTGAGATGCCCAGTAAAATTTCCCATATGACATTCTGTGCAAGCTTGACATTCCAAGTAAGTGTGCAGTTTCATATAGGCAGTAAGATGCCAGATTCAAATTCCTCATAGGCTTGCCATTACCAGAACGTTTCCAGTTCCACATTCTGTCTGTGCTCTCAGTTTGATATGGTTGAAATTCCCAGTAAGTTCCCAGAATGGCATTACCAGGAAGCTCCTAGTTTTAAGTTCTCATAAGCTCCCAATTTGGCATTCCTTTCCCCGTAAATTCAGAGTTTCACATTCGCAACATGCACATAATTTGGAACTCCAATAAACCCCCAGTTTGAACAAATCGCACAATACAACGGTAAGCAATGTGATAAGACTGATAATCAGTCACACCAAGAGAAGGCTTTGCAAACATTCAGGACAAAAGTAGCATCTACTATTACATAAGGTGACAAATGCTTTGCTGTTGACACTGAACCCCTGCCCCTCTGCCCCCACAAATGATACCATTTAAATGGCAGCAATAGTACTCCTTACCGCATCTTCAGCTAGTGACTCCCGGCAAAGCTCTGGAAAAAAAAGTTAATAGTACTTGGTGTTATTAAGTCGAAACAAACCAACATGTGGTAATTCGCAAGTTGGATATTAAAAGCACCCTTTGCTTCTACATCCAGAAATAAATATGCATTTAGAGAACTGCCTTGACATGTTCATGCAGTTGTCCATTTAGAGAGATTATCTTACCTTCTGCCTGCTTAAGTCTTTTCATTGCATCGTCGAGTCTTCCTTGTCCAATCAAGGTGCAGGCTGCATTATAACAGAGCTCATAGGTCAGATCTTGTAGCCCCAGGTCCTCCTGTCAGAAGCAGGATAATTAAGGACATGTATTTATGAAATGAAACTCATTTGTTAATACACATAGCTGCTAATTTAGGTTGCTACCAGAGAGGATGAAATGCTTCCTGTATGGTAAAATGACCACTTGGTGCAGTGTTAGGACAGTTTTTCTGAAGTCCAAGAAAACCATTCAACTGAGGCAGTACAAGACTCCACTCTGTACCACCTGAGTTCAGGGTAGCGTATACAGAGCAGCCAGGCCTATTTTAGGAGGGAAAGAGGGCTGTAGAATCAGTACAAAGAAATTGTAGTACACATGGTACAAAGAAACACCATGTATTGTAAAAATAAATTGTCTATTTAAATACAAGTAGGCCAGATTAATCTCGGGGGGAATAAGTACGATCACATTATATAGAAGCACAATTATAAAAACACAACCCTGTGCTTAACTTTCACAGACCAAAGCATAGACCTTATTTAGAAATCTAAATATTTCTAGGTAAGTCAGACAGTGATATACACATTCAGTATAGGGCACACGTATTCTTGGGGAGTAAAACCATGTATTACTTTCAGATTACTTTACAGTAATACAAGGGTAGTAGACCCTAACAGTTGTACTGTGACGCTCAGCAGGAAATCATAATAAGATAACTGGATAATATACTTTTTCTGAATAGTGGAACACTTATTCTAGGAACAGTAAAAACCTTTAACTCTGATTCAGGATAACAGTTATTCTAGGGGATTTGGACCTTGCGGTGTATTATTCAATTATAGTTGCTTTTCAATTCACAGACTAAGGGAAGCAGTAACTAACTTATTTTAGGATAACGTCGTTATGCGCAAGTTAAATAAAACCTATGTACTTTGTCAGGAGCTACCATCCACCTAAAAGGTAAGTATGACTTAGGCAGACATATACTGGACAGGCTAACAGCAAGTCAGGGGAAACAAGACCCAATTGGGGACACTCATACAATTATCTGAACAGGAATAATAAAGTGAAACCAACAGCATTACTTTTGGAAAGAGGGGAACCCAATTCACAGGTGAGTAAGTTAACCTATCTACTTTGTTAGAATGGCGAGACAGTTTCTAAGGAAAGTAAGACTTTGAGAATACTTATTTAAGAAGGCACACAGCTTATTTAAGGTAAGTGAATCCTCTATGTACTGTTCAGAATGGCAGAACAGATCTAAGGTAAGTAATAACTTTTTGTAACTATTCACAGAGAGTTTAAAGTTACCATGCAACTCTTTTACAAGTAAGTACACTTTTCAACACTTGGTTTTCTTTTCAAGGCAGGCCCCTAGAAGTATCCAGCTCTTCCCACATGAGCTCTCTCAGAGGCAGAAAAGGGACCCTAGTGGTCTAGGAGGCAGGTGTAGGCAGGGTGAGATAGTGCTAAATTACAGGCAAAATTCAGAGTTCCAGAGGAAGACTGTTCAAACAAGTAAGCATTTTAGAGTTAGTTGAGGTTCCTGGGACTTCAGAAAAGACACCTTAGGATTCCAGCAGGGGCCCGGGTGCACTGGATGAGATAACTCCCAATCACAGAAAAACACCCCTAAACTACACAGCCATCACAAGAGACATAAGGTAAGTAAATACCCAAGCCAGCACAGAAGAATATTTTGCAGCAGGAAGACTACAGGATCTGCAGCCAAAAACCTGGTAGTTTAATTCCTTCATCAAGAAGACAGGACACTGAAAGGACTTCTGCAGCAAGCATCACAGGGAAGGCTCTAGGCAAGGTTTTGCGGCTCTGTGGATTTGGCGCCTTCTTCAGGAGCATAGAAAACAGAATACAGCCGGTCGGATTCTCGTCATTTGTAAGATCCAGCACTCTGGTGAGGGGACTTTTCTGACTCGATTATGCCTCTCGAGATCCAGCAGATTGCCCACAAAGTTTCGGCAAAATTCAGCATTTGGAAGACTGTGCACTGCACAATGGCTCGAGGTCCCAGGGTATTGGGGTATTGCAGCCCTGCAAGGTCGCAGTATGACCTGGGATGGATCAAAATTCCGGTCTCACCATGCTCATCGTTTTCCGAGTCCCCGGTTTGATTGGCAGGAAGGGTAACAGCAGGCTCCGGTTACACAGCAGGCTCTCCGGTCACTGGAAATCGTTTCAGCTGCAATTCTTCATCTTCCTCTTCAGTTTTGGTTCCAGTGGTAGACTACCTCTTCAGCTTCTAAGATCGCACTTTTATGCAGGAACCCAGCCAATCAAACAGCCTTGCAACATTCAAACTTGGGGGGTTGGCAATCATTCCAGGACAGCCAGCCGCCCAGTTTGAACTGTATTCTCACAGGCAGGCTGGAAGACAAAGGGCTGCAGAGCTTTGGACTCCACCCACGCTTCCTGCCTTCACATACATTCTGGAGCCTGTGCGGGGAGTCCACAGGACTCCCGCCGAAGGTCAAAATCACACAAATAAGTGTCCCACTTTGGATGTCAGGGCAAGGAACAAGAAAAGACAAGAAATGGCGAAAAAAGAAAACGGGCCATTTTGGCAAAATGGGCACCCATGGGTGCCTTTACTGGGGCTGTGGAAACAGCCCACTGTAAAGGTGCACTGATTCGGTAAAAAGGTCCACTGCCACCAACCATTAGGTTGGTCCTGGTAACATAACCGTTACCCGTCAGAATGACAATGGGTATATATGGCATCTACCCAGCACTCCACATAGGGTGGGGGGGTGCTGGTCTCACCTAAAAATGTTTAAAAAGGAATCCAAAGATCCTTTTTACCCTTGGAAAGACATGCATTACTTACCCTAAAAGCATTTCTGATGGTTGTATATGCTTAGATTCACAGGCTGTGCAAAGTCCGACAGTGGTAACCGCGGAGTATTGCATATTGTCTTTCGAGACTCGAAAGGGGACGTCGACATGGGCGTGCCTGTAACACTATCCCTAATGTGACATGTAGTGTACCCAAGATATCTCACGCGTCGAGGTCCCCCTGATTGTATTTTTTTCTGCCAAGAGGGAGCCTTATGACTATCGTGAGTGAGTACAGAAAAAGAGAGTAAGTAGTAAGACGTCAATGTTCCTTTACGTCCGAGCAGAGAGGAAGGGTGGGCACATGTGAATCTAAGCAGATACAACCATCAGAAATGCTTTTACATAAGTAATGCATGTCTTCTGATGCTTGTTAATCTGCTTAGAATCACATGCTGTGCATAGACTAGCGAGCAGTACCCAGAGTTGGAGGTGGGTTGTGAGAAGGAACAGTAGTGAAAAGATGTCTTAATACTGCCTGTCCCACCTGAGAATCAGATCAAGAATGAGTGTCTAGACAATAGTGTTTTGTAAAAGTTGTGTACAGAACTCCAGGTTGCCGCTTTGTAAATGGACTGCAGGGGAACATTTGCAATGAATGCTATGGATGCCCCAGTGCCTTGAGTGGAATGTGCTCTAGGCTTGAAGGGCAGAGATTAGCAAGATTGTAGCAGAGTGCAATGCATTTGACAATCCATCTAGAAATAGTGGATTTGGAGACTGCGTCTCCTTCTCTTCCTGTGGCCACTGAAATGAAAAACTGATTAGTTTTCCTTAGTGGTCGAGTTCTTTCCATATAGAACATGACAGCTCTGCGTACATCCAGTGTGTGCAGGGTTCTTTCTCCCAGGCTTGAAGGATTTTGAAAGAACATTGGTAGTTCAATTGACTGGTTCACATGGAACTTTGAAATTAATTTAGGCGCAAATCTAGGGTGAGTGCACAAAACCACCTTCTCTTTGTGAACTGTTACAAAGGGATCTAGAATAGAGAGTGCCTGTAGTAGACTTACCCTCCTGATGGAGGTAATAGCTATTAAAAAAAGCAGTCTTGAGGGTGAGGTCTTTAAGACTTGCCTTGTGCATGGGCTCGAAAGGAGCTCCCATAAGCCTAGTTAACACCACATTTAGGTCCCATCCGGAAGCCGGGTTAGAAATGGGAGGGTGAATTCTTTTCATTCCTTCCATGAAAGCCTTATTAACCGGTATTTTCCACCATGACACCTTCTGTTGTGATGTCGTGTAAGCCCAAAGTGCAGCTAGGTGTACCTTTATTGAGTTGAAGACTAGGCCTGAGTCAAGTGAGTGAATTAGGTATAAAACAATGTCAGTGGCAGAGCAGTCGATCGGGTTAATGCTCTTTGAATTACACCAGATGACAAACCGTTTCCATTTACTAGAATAGCAATATCTAGTGTTTGGTTTTCTTGCTTCCCTGAGAATGTCCATACATCTCTGAGGGAGTTGCAGGTGTCAAAACTCAATGACCTCAGGAGCCAGGCTGCTAAGTTCAACGTCTGCGGGCATGGGTGAAGCGTCTCCCCTCTGTCCTGCGACAACATGTTGTACAGGCAAGGCAGTTTGACTGGAGGAGATCGGGACATCTCCATCAGATGAGTGAAACAGGGTTGGCGGGCCCACCAGTATCATCGTGACTGGTTCCTGGTGCATCTTGTGCACGATCTTGTTGAGAACGTGAGTAGGGGTCGGAGGGGAGCGTAGACCAATTTCCCTGACCATGTTATCCAGAGTCTGTTCCCTTTGGAGTGGTTCTGGGGATACCTGGAGTCGTAATCTTGGCATTGAGTGTTTTCCAGAGTTGCGAACAAATCAATCTCTGGAAAGCCCCATTATGCGAAAACGTTTGAGACGATGTCTCCGTGTAATTGCCATTCGTACTCCCTGGGCAACGGAAAGTCTCTGCCAAGTACCTCTGCCAGAAGACTGAGTTCCCCTGGAACATGTTGTGATAATAGGAACATGTTGCGTTTGAGAGCCCACTTCCAAATTTTCTGGGGCAGTTCGGACAGCCCTGGAGAATGAGTGCCCCTTGTTTGTTCAGATAGTACATGGGCGTGGTGCTGTCTGTGAGGATTAGGATCGTCTTTCCCTGCAGTTGAGTTTCGAAAGCTTTCAGTGCTTTGAACACTGCCAGTAGTTCAAGCAGGTTTATGTGGTTGGACACTGTCTGACGACCAAACTGTTTGCTGAAGCAGGTGGGCTCCCCACTCTGTGAGGGAGGCGTCTGTAGTTAGAGTGGCTGCCACTGCGGGGATGGTGAAGGATTTCCCTATCAAGAGGTTTTCCCTCGACCACCACCGCAGTGAGAGAACGAGGGCCGGCGAGACCACTACTAAATCCTCCCACTGTCCGTTGGCCTGACACCACTGGCTGCTTAGCCACTCTTGCATTGAGCACATGCGCAGGTGCGCGTGAGGAACTAAGTAGATACATGACGCCATCATTCCTAGCAGATGCATAGCCTTGCGTACTGTTACCTCTTGACTGGCTACAAAGTGAAGGATTTGAAATAACATGTTTTGAACCCTCTCGTTGGAGGGGAAGTTGAGGCTGTCCTTTGTTCGAATTAGAGCCCTTAGGAATTGTTTGACTTGACTGGGGTCTAAGCTGGATTTTTTCTCGTCGATAGAGAACCACAGACTGAATAAAAGATCTATCGTCTTCTGGGTATTTGGCAGACACGTCTCGTAAGAGTCCCCTTTTATGAGCCAGTTGTCGAGGTAAGGATATACTGGAATGGATTGCCTGTGCAGGTGTGCTGCCGCTACCGCTAGTACCTTTGCAAATACCCTTGGCGCAGATGCTATGCCGGAGGGTAGTGTCTTGAACTGATAGTGTTTGTTCTGTATCATAAATCTGAGGTATTTTCTGTGCGCTGACAACATCGAAATATGAAAGTATGCATCTTTCATGTCCAGAGTTGCCATGTAATCCCCCTCTGTGAGCAGGAGAATTACTTCCTGCAGGGTGACCTTGCAGAACTTGTGGTTTTACAAATTTGTTCACTGGGTGCAAATCTAGAACAGGGCACATGGTTAGATCCTTTTTTGGGTACAAGGAAGTACACTGACTAAATACCTTCTTTTACCTGTGAAAGGTACGATTTCTATGGCTCCTTTTTGTTCCAGTATCTCAACTTCTTGAAGAAGTATGCAAAGATGTTCTGGTGTTAGTGTTCGTTGTTGTGGAGGTCTGAATTTTGGGAACCGGTTGAATTCTACACAGTACCCGTGGACTATGGTTTTTAGCACCCACTGGTCCGTAGTTATTCCCTCCCATGCCTGAAGGAACGATGTAAGCAGGCCCCCAACTGGGGAGGCATGGGAGGGGACCCGAATATTCAGGTCATTTGGAACCTGAGGATGGAGAACCTCTGGGGTTAGGGTTCCTGCCCCTTCCTTTACCACAGCGCTGTTCCCTTTGGGGGCACGGGGTGGTGTAAGTGTTGGTTCCCTGTGAAGAGTTCCAGTTGTTTCCTGAAGAGTATTGTTGATTAGTGAAGCATTGGCCAACACGAAATAACCTTCTGTTTCCAAATCCTCCTCTTATGGAGGGTCCGAGTAATTTGGTCTATACTCTTTAGGGTGTCATGTTCCTTTTTTGCGGACTCTAGGGCCTCATCGACCGCTTTCCCAAACAAGTTGGATCCCTCCACAGGTTTGTTTATAAGTGACGCTTGCGTCTCAGGTTTAATTCCGAGTTCCGTAGCCATGCATGTCTTTTCAGGAGTATGCCCTGAGCCAGGGCTCGACTGGCCGCCTCAGCAGAATCCAAAGTTCTCTTTAAAATGCTCTGGTTAACTTGCCAACCCTCAGAGACTCTGGTGAGGAGACGGGTTCATAGAGGTTCTGGAGTCTCTTGTAGGCCTTATTTTATTAAAGCCGATTGCGTATCGGCGCAACTGTCCAATTAAGTGGTGTTATTGGCAATACGCGTAGAGTACGCTGATTTTGTTGTAACCCTCTTCCCAAGGGCATAAAGTCTTTTCCAATCTATGTCAGGGGGTGCCTCGCCAGTTGACAAAGGGACCCCTGTTCTTTTTCTTGTGGTAGTCACTACCAAAGGATCTGAGGGAGAAGGGCGAAAGAGTTTTTCAATTTTTGGGTTTACACCTCTTGTGAGAGCAGGTGTTGCTAAAGAGGGAGCCAGGCGTTTTTTTAAATCGAACTGAGGAGATGGATAGCCTGGCTGGCTGGTGGCTTCTCTTCGAGTAGATCTTCAACAAAGTCAGCTTCAGGGGCTGCCTCTTCAGTGGCAATCTTAAAGTGTTCAGCTGCCTTACGTAACATTACATTAAACGTCAACTGATCATCAATTGGAGAGGGGTTTCTTGTAGGGGTGGTTTGAGGGGAGTCCAAAGCCAGAAGATCTGGGGACTGCCACGGTTGAGGGTCACCCATATTTGGGTCCTCCCCCCAACAGCCCTCAATGGGCTCATGTTCCTCTTTGTTAGAGAAATGATCCTCATCTACAGTAACTGGTGGAATGCCTTCTTCAGATATATATATATATATGACAATGCATTACTTACCGTAAAAGCATTTCTGATGGTTGTATCTGCTTAGATTCACATGCTGTGCATAGGTCCGACATCCAGTGGTCACTGCGGAGTATTGCATTTTGTTTTTCGTAGTCGAAAAGGGGACGTCGACAAGGCGTGTCTGTAACACTATCCCTATAGTGACGTGCATTGTACCCACAATCCCTCACGCGTCGAGGTCCCTCTGTTTGTATTTTTCTGCCCTGAGGGAGCCTTCTAGGCGTGAGTGAGTACAGAAAAGAGAGAATATATAAAAAAGGTGTCTATGTTCCTTCCATCCGAGCGGGGAGGAAGGGTGGGCGCATGTGAATCTAAGCAGATACAACCATCAGAAGTAGAGAAAAGATGTCTTAATACTGCCTGTCCCACCTGGGAGTCAGATCTAGAGTGTGTATCTAGACTAGAGTGTGTATCTAGACAGTAGTGTTTTGTAAAGGTGTGCACAGAACTCCAGGTAGCCGCTTTGCAGATGGACTCAAGGGGAACATTTGCAATGAATGCTATGGAAGCCCCAGTGCCTCGAGTGGAATGTGCTCTTGGCTTGAAGGGTAGTTCTCTCTTAGCAAGAGTGTAACAGAGAGTGATGCATAGAACAATCCATCTAGATATAGTGGACTTTGAAACTGCATCTCCTTCTCTTCCTGCTGCCACAGAGACAAAGAACTGATTAGTCTTTCTCAGTGGTCTGGTTCTTTCCATGTAGAACATGACTGCTCTGCGTACATCTAGTGTATGCAGACTTTTTTCTCCCAAGCTGGAAGGGTTTTGAAAGAACGTTGGTAGTTCTATAGACTGGTTTACATGAAATTTTGAGATGAATTTTGGTGCAAACCTTGGGTGTGTGTGTAGAACCACTTTATCTTTGTGAACTGTTACGAAGGGGTCTAGTACAGAAAGAGCCTGTAGTTCACTTACTCTCCTAATGGAGGTGATAGCTATTAGGAAAGCGGTCTTAAGAGTGAGGTCTTTAAGAGTTGCTTTGTGCATGGGTTCGAAAGGGGGGCCCATGAGTCTAGAAAGTACCACATTTAAGTCCCATCCGGGAGCTGGGTTAGCTATTGGAGGGTGTATTCTTTTTACCCCTTCCATGAAGGCTTTGATAACTGGTATCTTCCACCACGACACTTTAAGTTGGGAAGTGGTGTATGCAGAAAGTGCCGCTAGGTGGACTTTAATGGAATTAAACACTAGACCTGAATCCAGTAAATGGGTCAAGTATGGGACAATGTCAGTAGGAGAGCAGTCAATTGGGTTGATGCTCCTATTTGTACACCAGATGACAAATCTTTTCCATTTGCTAGCATAGCAGTGGCGAGTATTTGGTTTTCTGGCTTCCCTGAGGATGTCCATACATCTCTGAGGGAGTTGTAAATGGCCAAATTCTACGATCTCAGGAGCCAGGCTGCTAAGTTCATGGTCTGAGGGCATGGGTGCAGTGTCTTGCCCTTGTCTTGTGACAGCATGTTGTATGGGCAGGGAAGTTTCACTGGGGGAGATAGGGACATCTCCATCAAGTGAGCGAACCAAGGTTGCCGGGCCCACATTGGGGCCACTAGTATCATGGTAACCTGCTCCTGGTGCATCTTGTGCACCACTTTGTTGAGAAGGGGAGTCGGGGGAAAGGCGTAAACAAATTTCCCTGACCATTGAATCGACAGACCGTTCCCCTTGGATTGGTTCTGGGGGTACCTGGAGGCGTAACTTTGGCATTGTGAGTTTTCTATAGTTGCGAACAGGTCTATTTCCGGAAAACCCCATTGCGTGAAGACGTCTAAGACGATGTTTTCGTGCAATTGCCATTCGTACTCTTCGGGCAGTGGGAAGTCTCTGCTGAGCTTTTCTGCTAGCAGATTGAGTTCCCCTGGTACATGTTGCGATAGTAGAAACATGTTGTGTCTGAGAGCCCACTTCCATATATTCTGGGACAGTTTGGACAGTCCTGGAGAGTGAGTGCCCCCTTGTTTGTTGAGGTAGTACATGACTGTGGTGCTGTCTGTGAGGACCATCACTGTCTTTCCTTGCAGGTGTTTCTGAAAGGCTTTCAGTGCCTTGAACACTGCTAGAAGTTCCAGCAGGTTTATATGTTTGGATGCTAAGCTCGGAGTCCACGCTCCGTGAGCAGTCTGATGGGATAGGTGAGCCCCCCATCCTGTGAGGGATGCGTCTGTGGTTAGAGTGGCTTCTACTGCGGGTGTGGCAAAAGTCTTCCCTATTAGCAGGTTTTCTTTTGTCCACCACCTCAGCGAAAGTACTGAGGCCTGCGAGACCACCACTAGATCGTCCCATTGTCCGCTGGCCTGACACCACTGGCTGTTGAGCCACTCCTGCATTGGGCGCATGCGCAGACGCGCGTGAGGTACCAAATAAATACATGACGCCATCATCCCTAGCAAGCGCATAGCTTTGCTTACCGTCACCTCCCGACCTGTTACATAATGGGGGATCTGAAACAGCATGTTTTGGACCCTCTCGTTGGAGGGGAATACGAGGCCGTCCTTTGTTTGAATTAGAGCCCCTAAAAATTGTTTGGTTTGGCTGGGTTCTAAGCTGGACTTCTTTTCGTTGATGGAGAAGCCCAGTTGGTACAAAAGGTTTACGGTCTTTTGGGTATTGGAGAAGCATGTTTCATAAGAATCCCCGGTTATGAGCCAGTCGTCGAGGTAAGGGTATATTGGGATGGATAGCCTTTGCAGGTGGGCCGCTGCTACTGCCAGTACTTTTGTGAATACTCTTGGAGCAGAAGCTATCCCGAAGGGTAGTACTCTGAATTGGTAGTGTTTGTTCTCTATCTTGAACCTGAGGTATTTTCTGTGTGCTGGCAACATTAAAATATGAAAGTATGCATCTTTCATGTCTAGCGTTGTCATGTAATCCCCCTGTGACAACAGTGGGATTACTTCCTGCAAGGTCACCATACGGAACTTCTGTGGTTTGACAAAGTTGTTCACTGGGCGCAGATCTAATACAGGGCGCATGGTTAAGTCCTTTTTGGGTACAAGGAAGTACACTGAATAAATACCTTCTGTTACCTGAGATAGGGGGACAGGTTCTATTGCTTCTTTTTTCAGCAGTTCTTTTACTTCTTGTAAAAGAATGGTGAGGTGCTCCGGTGATCTGCGTTGGTTTCGTGGGGGTTTGTACTTCGGGTAACCGTTGAATTCTATGCAGTATTCGTGGGTTATGGTTGATAATACCCATCGGTCTGACGATATTCCCTCCCATGCTGATAGGAACGATGTTAGGCGGCCCCCGACCGGTGATGCATGGGAGGGGACCCGAATCTTCGGGTCATTTGCTGGTATTGGGCGTGGAACCTCTGGGGCTGGAGCCACGACCTCTTCCTCTGCCACGCCGTTGGCCTCTTTGACTGAACTGGGTGTTACCCTGGTTAGAGGGCCAGTTGGTAGCAGAGTAACATTGTTGTTGGTTTTGCTGCTGTCTTTGGCCACGAAAGGAGCGTCTATTACCATAGCCTCGCCTGTTAGGGGGTCTAGATATTTGATCAAGAGTCTTGATGGTATCAAACTCTTTCTTAGCATGTTCTAGTGCCTCATCAACTGCCTTCCCAAACAGATGCGTCTGTTCTATGGGTTTATTTATGAGGGAGGCTTGGGTTTCGGGTTTAAAACCTGAATTGCGTAGCCAAACGTGTCGTTTGAGAAGTATTCCCTGAACCAGGGATCGGCCAGCAGTTTCAGCGGCATCTAGGGAGTTCTTAACGATGCCCTGGTTTACAAGTGTTCCCTCTGATATTACAGTTAGCAGACGTGACCGCAGGGGTTCAGGTGCGTCCTCTGCCTCGCTGCGCAGCTTGCTCCACTGTGCATCTGCGTAGCTAGCTAATAGGGAGTTGTTATTAGCAATTCTAGTAGAGAAGGCGGCGGAGGTCGTGATTCTCTTCCCAAGTGCGTACAGCTTCTTGCCTTCTTTGTCAGGTGGTGCTTCACTAGTGGATAGTGGATAGTGGTACCCCTGCTCTTTTCCTTGTGTTGGTAACTACAAGGGAGTCCGGAATAGAGTGTCCTCTGATGTATAAAGGGTCCGAGGATGAAGGGCTGAAGAGCTTTTCTATTCTAGGGTTGACCCCTCTTACTAAAGCTGGATTAGAAAGGGAAGGAGAAATTCTTCTCTTAATAGAAGCCAGGAGTGTAATAGACTGGCTAACAGGGGCTTTTTCTTTAATAACTCTTTCTACAAAGTCTATGTCTGGAAGAGCTTCCCCTGTGTCAAGGTCAAAATGCGCTGCTGCCTTGCGCAATAGTGCATTGAGGGAAGGTTGGTCATCTATGGGAGAGGAGTTCCCAATATGTGAATCCTTGAGAGGAGAAGGGTGAAAGGCATCAGGGTCTGAGTGCACTGATGGGGATTGCCACGGCTGCACTGACGGGGATTGCCAGGGCTGCGATGTAGCTGTATCCTCTTCGAAATTAGTGTAAGGATCTTCTTCGAACCCCTCTTCCTCAAGTTCTTCTTCTTGCCCACCCAAACACTCCTCATCTTCCTGAAGGTATTGCTCCTCCTCAGTGAGGTCATATACATCTGTGGAAGGGGGAACCAGCCTAGGAATCTTGACTCTAGGGTCATCCTGGGGCCATTCTCTTTGTCTTTTGTGAGTGGGTGGGTCTTGGTTTCCTAGAAACCTTTCCATTTTCTCCATGCAAGAATGGAGTCTTTCAAGGGTCTCATGGGGTACCCCTGAATAGTCTAGAGGGGGGAAATCTGTGTTTTCACCTTCGAACCGATTCGAACGCTCCCACAACGTCGACGAGAGGTTACCGTCTCCTTCTGAAAAGCCCTCCGGTAGTTCAGAAGCGTCCTTCGATGAAAGGGGCAGTTCTTGGCTACCTTTGTGCTTTTTCGTCGCGGTATTCGACGTTTGTTTCGTCGTCCGCGCACGTTTGTCTTCGGAGACAATTCTCGCTAGGCTCTCGACAACGAGTTTGTCAGTCGAGGGCTCTGGTGTCGACGTGTGCGTTGCACGTTGTACCTCGACGGCCGCTCTATGGAGCGTTACGTCGGATGTTTTTGGGGTAGCGCCCGTGTTAGATGAAAGCCCAATCGCTGGTCGCGGCTGCGTTTGCGGGTGGAGCTTGAGACCTTTACGGTCTGCGGTAGACGCCGGAGTGCCCTGCGTCCCCTTCGGCGCTGATGGATCCTTCCTTCTCGACGAAGAAGAGCCGTGGGTTGTATGTTTAGCCTTATGGGGTTTATGTGCGTCCTTGTCGCCGGGGTGTTCATCCCCATAAGCAGGGCGTGAGCCGAGCCCGCCGGGGACGGACGTCGAGGAGCGGGAACGCTCCTTCTGGGGGTTCATGACTTCCGTAATGGACGTCGAGTTATCGCCCACCTCGTCACTTTCAGTAACAGCGGCAGCGGGTGAGGAAACTGACTTCGACATCGCGTAGTCCGCCCACCTTTTAACTTTTCGTTCCTTAAGGGTTCTAGGTTTCAAGAGCTTGCAGGCTGTGCAGCTGTCCTCTTTGTGATCGAGGGGCAAGCAACGATTACAGAGCTTGTGCTTATCCTTCCAAGTATATTTGCCCCTGCAGCGTGGGCAGAACTTAAAAGGTGTCCTCTCCATAGCTGAGGCAATAATAGCTGGCGATAACAACCCCAAGGGAAAGAAAGGGGAGAAAGAAAGACATTCTCAAAGAGAAGATAAAAGTTCGAACCCCCACTCTCCCTACTGTATGTTGGCCGTCGAGGCCAGGCCACGTGTTCGGCAGCGCCGAAGGATCTCCTCCGCTCTTCCTCTCCGTCGAAAATCTGTTCGGCGGAGAAACAGCTTCACAGCTAACGTCGAGGGGAGGGATCGTTAATAATATATTAAGTATAACAAAGGACCGAGGTCCGTGGCAAGTATTAGCAATGTCTCTCTAGGAGCTCCGCGAAAGGCGACCAGAAACTGGGCGGAAAAAAACAATCTGAGGGACCTCGACGCGTGAGGGATTGTGGGTACAATGCACGTCACTATAGGGATAGTGTTACAGACACGCCTTGTCGACGTCCCCTTTTCGACTACGAAAAACAAAATGCAATACTCCGCAGTGACCACTGGATGTCGGACCTATGCACAGCATGTGATTCTAAGCAGATTAACAAACATCAGAAATATATATATCCTCTTCTAAAGAGGGGTCAAAAAGCCTTGAGAATTTAGCTCTAGGGTTAAAAGGGCTCTCATCACGTGGCCTTCTTGGTGTAGGTTGTTCTGAACGTGAAACAAACCTGTCCAGCCTTTCCATGGAGTCCTCAAACTTGTCTCTAGTACAGACTGATGACCTAGAATGGTCTAGAGGTGGAAAAGTGTCTAGCACTCTCTTCCGTCGGAAACTGTAGAGATTTTTGCCTTAACGTCGAAGAAAGTCTTTCGTCTTCAGAGAATTCCTCTGACGGGACAGATGAAGGTGGGGCATCCCTGTGACTTTCTATTGTCATATGAACGCTATCCTTAGATCTCAGCAGATCCTCAGGCCTTTTGGAAATTTTCGAAGAGTCCCTCGACTGCCGTTTTTGAGAATCGGCAGACAATTCTTGCCATGCTGTCTTCGATCTCCTCCTCAGGAGGGAGGTGCGTAGTTCCAGCCGACGACTGTAAGGGAGTCTTTTTCGGCGGAGCCGGGGCCTTGCTTTCTTCGGCCACCTTTTTTGGTGGTGCCTTAATTTCGGGCGGTGCTAAGGCCTGGTCTTGAGTTATCGCGGCCCTCTGAACCTTATTGTCGCCGTATGCTTTCTTTTGATGCGTGTCGACGGAACTAGGTATTTTTGGGGTAGCGCCCTTTGTCTTGGATTGCACAGTCGCTAGGCGCATATCCAGCTGCGGGGAGGGCTGCGTATCCCGACGGTCGGAGGGTATCGCCGGAGTTACCAGTGTACCAGTTAGCGCCAAAGTCTTTTTCGATATGTAGTCTAAGTAAGGCTTGGCGTTGTGTGCTTAGTGCCGTGCACGTGTCCGTCTTTGTTGCCGGGGTGCGACTTCCCCATAGCAGAGCTTACGCTGTGCTTATCGGGGCCGGGGCAGACTATGCAGAACGCAAGCGTTCCGTCGAAAGATCAACCTCCGTTTCGGAGGTCTGATGGTCACTCTCACCGTCACATTCGATGGTTGCGGCAGTGGGAGAAACTTTGGCCTTGGACATACCGTAGGCCGCCCAACATTTTGCCCTATGCTCCTTTAACGTTTTGGGGCAGAGGAGCTTACAAGCTGCACACCCTTCCCCTTTGTGATCGAGGGGCAAGCACCGATTACACCGTCTGTGCTTATCCTTCCATGGGAATTTGCCCTTACAAATAAGGCAAAATCTAAATGGAGTCCTCTCCATAGCTGAGGGTACACAGAGTGACTAAGACCAAACGGGAAAGAGGAAGGCAAGGGAAAGGCATTTTCAGTTTGAAAAGAAATGTCCAACCCGACCCCACTGTATAGGCCGGCGGAAGGCCCGGAACACCGACCGGATCTCCGTCCGTCGAAGTTCTCGCAGGTCTTCGGCGGAGACTGGAACAGCCGTCGACATGAGGGACGGAAAGGGTGATTAACTATTTTATACAATTATTCAACCAAAGGTCGGTTGGACAATAGCAATGTTCTTTACGAACTCTGCATGAAGGCGACCAGTAAACTGGGCGGAAATAACAAGCTGAGGGACCTCGACGCGCGAGGGATCTTGGGTACACTACACATCACATTAGGGATAGTGTTACAGGCACGCCCATGTCGACTTCCCCTTTTGATTCTCAAAAGACAAGATGCAATAATCTGCGGTTACCACTGGATGTCGGACTATGCACAGCATGAGATTCTAAGCAGATTAACAAACATCAGAACTGTATTTCTCACAAGGTTAGCCAGAGAAATTTAAAAGGGGAGCGCCTAGGGCAAAGATTCTGTGAGTGTGGAAAAAGGTTGCCACTCGGAGGTATAAGGAAAAATAATCCACCAGTAAAAGCAAAGTGTTCTGGGGTTGACACAGGTCAGGAAGCTTTAATTGCTATGAAAATCTTACCTAACAGGACTCACTGGTGAAATAGGGGCAGGGCACCAAATGTAAAAAGATATGTTTTTTTTTAATGATCTTATAGCTTGCAATCGGCCATACAGTTTTGGTCACTGCAGTCCTCTTTCTGAGACAAGCATCAACTAGTACCATATATGAGTAATGGATTTCATAAGGGAGTTCCAAGAGGGACACATCCATGGTACAGCAGGTTGAGCCTCATTAAAGTTATACTGTAGACTGCAACCAACCAGTAGAGCCTATACAGCTAACTGAGCAGAGTTACTCACAGTGTAGAGGATGCCTTGTGCGGACCCGAACGCAGAGAGCCTTACATTCTCAGCAGCGCACCATTTGCATCCCTGATGTGGCCTCACATTAAAACTCATCAGGGAAAACGTTGGTAAACTAGTCGGTCAAGCGCCAGTGGAACACTACTATCTTGAACGAAATACACATAAGAATTTATTTTCAATAGTTGTAGAGTAGTTTCAGCCAGAGGCCCTTACGCTGTAAAAACTACCTTGCATTATTACATTACAGTATTTGTATTGCACGCTATGGACCCTAAGGCATAAAGGCGCAGACAAGTGGTACAAGTTACACCGAACAATTATCTCTCGAAGATTAGAGAGTCAAAGGAGCAAGTAGCAGGGGAGAACATCTCTAGAATTATGCAAACCGGTGCGTTTTTAAGTCTTTCTTGAAAGTCGACAAAGCTTTCCAATCTTAAAGTCATCGGTAGCGGATTCCAAAGTTTTAGAGCTACAGAGTCTAGGAAGAAGCAGCAAGTTCTGTCCACAAGACCTTAGCGCTCTGCCTTTGTCAATGATGGAATCCTGCAAATATGATGGCAAAAGACCTTGTCTACATTTGAATGTTATGGCTAGAAGTCTATACTTGATGCGTACTTCAATAGGAAGCCAATGAAGAGACCGCCTATCCTCCGTTACGGGATCTCTTCGAGTCAGGCAAAGCACTACTCTTACTGCCCTATGTTGACTGGTCTGAAGCCTATGAACATCCCGCTTGACAAGACCGACCAATAGACTACCACAATAATCCATCTTGGCTCCAATAATGGCTCTGGCAATTGTTTATGCACAAGCCTGTGTAATGAGAGGCCTGAGATGATAAAGCAGTTTAATGTAGTACGCTGATGCAGAAAATACGCTAGTGATATGAGAACTCATAGATAGCGACTGATCGAGAATCACCCCCAAAATCTTAAGTTTGGGGATAGGAGCAATATGGTCCACCCCTAACCTAAAGGGGCCAAATTGTCTATCCAGCTTAGTAAGGGCGACTGAACTGCCCACTATCATGAGTTCAGTTTTGCTTTTGTTTAGAGCCAAATTATTGATGAGCATCCAGT
Organism: Ambystoma mexicanum; assembly: GCF_040938575.1. Taxonomy (NCBI): domain Eukaryota; kingdom Metazoa; phylum Chordata; class Amphibia; order Caudata; family Ambystomatidae; genus Ambystoma; species Ambystoma mexicanum. The sequence continues at coordinate 1,438,482,057 of NC_090935.1, forward strand.
TCTCAATGAGGTCAAAGACTCTATTCAACTCGAATTCGTCCCGAGCATGACAGACAGAGCAGAACACCACATTGAGTGTCGTCCGCGCAGTTAGAGAACATAATCCCCTCTGCCTCTAGGTCAGAGAAGAAAGGAGCCATAAATATGTTGTACAGGTATGGGGACGTACCAGCTCCCTGTGGTATCCCAAAAAGAACCGGAATGGGCGAGGCCTCTGCTTTTTCCAAACATACTCTGCTGGGTCTATTCTCCAAAAAGGATGCAATCCACGAAACCGCCAGAGGGGAGAGGTAAGCCACCTTGGACAGTCTTGACTTCAAAAAGGGAATGATCGACCAAATCAAACACAGCAGACTGGTCGAGCGCCTTTATCTAGACGATCCAACAATTTTGACTTTAGCTCAAGAAGGGAAGTCTCCGTACCAAAGCTCTGTCCGAAGCCTGATTGATGCGCATTCAGGATAGGGTACAGATTTAGATGTTGTGAAATCTGACCATATGCCACCTTATCCAATATTTTTATAAGAAATAGGGTGTTAGATATCGGGCAATAATTCAGAGGATTATCCCTAGGAAGACCAGCTTTTTTTCTATATAGATGTGACCATGGTTTGTTTCAAATGATCTGGAACCTTGCCTTTGCACAAATATACAAATTGCCTTCATGAGAAGAGGGGGGGCAGGTTTTTATTATCAAGGAGGAGCAAGAATCCCCTCGACACTGGGTAGGTTTGAATTTTTCAATGACTTTCTGTAAAGTCTCCTCCGTTATTAGGTGAAAGTTAAATTGAGCAAGCATTGACTTACTTGCAGGGGGCTTCTGAGGCCCACTAGTAGCCTTTAAAGGTAACTCCTTTCTTTCCAACATGCCCGCTCTTATACCTGAAAGTTTGTTTTGCAAGCCATCTTGTATGCGCCGGCACCAGGCGGAGTCCCTAATCTCAAATTGATCAGCTGGAGGGGGTGGGGGACTACCTCCTGTTCTTTGAGGATTTAAAAAATGTCCTTAACATCCGATGCAGCATTAGCTATTCTTAAATTGTGGAAGTTCTGCTCTACTTCCAATACAGCTAATTTGTAGTCCTTTACACGAATCTTATACGTTTGCAGAAGGGCTGGGGTTAATGCGGATTTCCATGAGTGAAAAGTGAAAAGCCTTAAGCTTGCAATATCACAGCTACAGCTCAATAACCGGGTATCTCTTTGAGGGACATGTCATGTCCACCAGATATTCTAAATTCCCCTTTTTTCCTCCATTCATATAATATATGTTGTCCTCTTACCTTGGATATGCAATTTCAGCTTGATATTTCCCCTGGGGAACATAGCTACATTTAGAAAAACAATCTTTTATTCACAAACTAGGGCAGGTAACCTAGACTATGTCATAATATCTCAGTACTTGGTATTTCTGTTGAGAAAACTCAATTTGAAATAAGTACTCATGGTTATATGTGATCCTGCCGACCACAATTACAGAGTGGTAAATTTCACCACGTACAAAACACTGAAAACAAATTTTATTTTGCTTTTTTAATTTGGGGGTGTCCTCCCCCAGACCTGTTTAACCTTTTAACGCCACCCCATCCCGAACCATTTTATCCCCTTACCCCACTACCCTTTATTTAATTAATGCTTGCAGTTTTTCGGTGTTATGGTCTTCTCTGAAATGTACCACTCTGTTTTGTTTGCAATAAAATGACAGGATACCGTACTCGTGTGTATTTGTCAGAATTGTTTTCTTTCGGTGTACTGGGAATCTGTACTTACTGGCATGACTTTTTCCCATGTGCTCATTGCAGCCACCACTGCTGAAAGGTTTGTTTTTCGCTCCTCTTCATAGTCATCCTGCGAGTTCCGAATCAGATCCCTGTACACAGCTAAGCAGTCATCATAGCGCTCTAACCTGTACAGCTGAATGGAGAAAGGAAAGGTTAATCTCTACAGTACTCAGTCTATAGGCTCTTTTCACTTACACAACTATTCATAAAAATGTCAACCCTAAGGCAAGAGGATAGGAACCGGTTGCAAAAAAAACACTTCACTTCACAAACCGTGTCATAAGAGTCAACCCAGACTACTATTGTGAAGTCTGTGGCAACCTGCCATTCTACAAGGCCTCTGGACAACCCCAATCTGCTAGGCTTCCTCTTTTTCAATGCAGGTTGCATGTGCAAGGATGACTGCACATTAAATGTCATGTTTCTTATGTTCTTACAGAACATGCATTTGCTATATTTTATAGCATCGCAAAGGCTGTTATGGAGTAGGTCTATGATGGACTTTGGTCACTTAGTGCAGTGTTTTAGCCAATTGAACTAGTCTAACCTCTGAAGATGAGGTAATGTGCTCTAACTGCCTAGCATGCTGAATATATTTACTAGTGCACATACATGGGAATGGCACTAGATCCCCACAAGTCCTTGACTGATCACCCTTGAGAAGCCGGGTGACTAAGAGCAAGGCCTAGAGTAAGTGAACCTTTTGGACTTCTGGCATCAGTCTAATAAGGCGGGTTCAAATCTGAACACAGATAACTTGTGACCCCGATATTCTTATAAATAAGACTGGTTTGGAAATATTATGGAAGAATAATAGATCAAGATGAGAAAACCAGGTTAGTCTCAGAGGAGAGACATGTAACTGGACCAAGAAACTACACTGCTGTGTGCAGATAGGCTGCAGGAGATGCTCATGTGCAGAAATAGAAAATTGATTTTCGACGTAGATAAGCTTTATGGGGTCATTTTGAAATTATATTTATGCAGTGGTTGGCTTCAGAAGTAGGTTGGATTAGGTCTGTGCTAGGGATGTAACGGTATAACGGTATACCGTTAAAGATACCGTGAACAACTTAATTGAACAATAATAACTGTCACGTTGTTTATACCGGTATACCGTTTATACTGTTAAGTGTGCTTTTCAATCTGATTTGGAAAGGCTGCAATAAGCAAGTGCTGCACAGTCTTGGTCCTGCAATGTTGAATGTGCTGTCTGCCAAGGGGGACTTGTTTGGCAGACAAGAGCATAGGGAAAGGGAGGTCACATTAGTTAATGCAGCTTTGCTGCTGTGACCGCTCTTTCTCTGTCATCAGTACAGTCGGGTCACAGATCAGCTGACTTTGCACAAATTGTGTTGAAAGCTGTCCAGTGCCTGAACTTTTGTGTTCCCCATGCAAAACTGATAACGATAAACTGACTGAGTGGCTCTATAAGCATACCGGAGACTTCAGTTCATAGACTCCGCCAGACCTGGATTTCATGGGCAAACTAGAACAAAGTTAGTTTGTTTCAGGCATTATTTATTTGAAAGGCAGCATATAGATTTTAAACGTTTTCACACAGTCATGCTGCTGCTGCACGCTACAGGTCAGATCTTCTATGGCGATTGTCCTGATTTTCAATTTGCAATTCACAAGACCACAGGGACATTACGAGGGTGAGCTGAGGGCCTGAACTGAAAGGGAACTTTTTATTTTTCCTTTTGTTTGCATGTAAACAAATGTAATAAAATGTTCAGTGACTTGCAAAACAGTGGCAACCACTCAGCCAGAAGGAGCAGAAATGTATCGATTCAGCCTGGCCCGGCATCATGTGCCATTAGTTCAGTAAGTTAAGGTCCTACAGCACTGAGCAAACACACATTGGAACAGCCCTGTGCAAATTGTAAAAAAGGACGGCCAGTGAAATCATGCATATCGAATTACTCTAGATTCAAAGTTTCTCATAGTCATGGATCGGATAGCCATGCAGTTCTGTTTTAGCTTAGAATTCTGGTATTTGAAGTTTCCCACCAATTTGAAAGATGGGGAACTACACATCCCAGAATTCAAAGAGGGGAATTAACTGGATGCCCTTCTGATGCATGTCCACAAACAACTTTACCTCTGTAGACCAGGCATGGACTGGCCTTTAGGGCAATAGGCCCATGGCCGAACCAAAAACGCGAAATGCTTGTGTGGGCCAGTTTTTTTGGGTCAAAGCGGTGCACTTTTTTGGTCAAAGTGGGCCATTTACATGAGTGACTTCACTATGCGGCTAATAGTTTTTACCACTGTTGCTGAATAAATACTCTTTTAAATGTACAATTTTCATCACATTTTATCAAAAGTCTCCCCCCTTGGGTACTATTCAAATAGTGTTCCAAAAGGAATGAATTCCCGTTTGCAACTGTGGGCCACTTTTATGTTGGTGCCCGAGACAATTTTATGCCCCAGTCCGACCCTGCTGTAGACTGTGTGAAAACTGGGCCTATCAGTGCTTTATGCTAGTAAATAAACTTTAAAAAAAAAACTTCCACCCAGGATGTCCTCTGTGTAGATTTGCACATTGGCACTAGAGTTGTTGCTTCTCTTGATCCTTCAACTACCTGCCTTCTGCATATGGGACTGGACTCAAGCAGGCAGGACAGATTCTGCATTCAATTTGAAGTATCCAGAGCAATGGGGATGACATATTTCTTAGGTCCATTCTCAATTTGTGACACCACCCATGAAAGCATTCCTCCCTCTGAACTCGCATCACAAGGGTCCTAACGCACTCAGACCTGGGGAAAACGGTAATGATGGGGCTGTGCTGAGGTGGTGGTCTAGGCCATATTTGTGCCGATATGTATTTTAACTGTCATTTTCCCCAAAACAATTTTTTGCCACCATCTTTAAGAAGGTAAATGAACATGTATTGCAAGAATCAAGAAAGAAAATCAACAGCGCCCACTGAACCCTGTCCCTTTAGGATTACATGGTCAGTGGTGACTCTGACATCAGACCTTCATAATACACCCGGCAGATGGTAAACAAGCTATAGTGATTAGATCACTATGCAACCTTTCAGTGTGTCTGTGTTGGCTATGACATTTTGATAAAAGAAACACAATGACATGGGCTTTCAGCGGCACATGTGTGACTTTTCTCCATTTAATGAAATAAAGAGTTGTCAAAACAAACTTTTTGTCGCAGCAAGGGGGAATGATGCCCATGCCATGTGGTTCCAAAAAAATGCAAGTCGAGGCCAATTTTCAAAGCGATGACCTGTGACTGAGCAGCAAGCTCATTGCTCAAAATGTGCATTATAACACTTCCACTGGTCACTCTTTCATTCAAGGCGATCAACGAGTGAGCACCATGAAAGACCAATTCTGCAGCCACCTTAGATTCCTGGAGTATCAGCTAAATATGTGCAGAGACAAGTTTCAAAATGCTGCCTTGCTACAGCTGGAAAGTCCTGCCTGCGTATTCGTAAGTTAACTAAAAGCATTGACTTAATGGTAAGTTAAAGAACTTCAAATGCAAAAAGGCAATGCAACAACAAAAAAAATATATATATATCTTTTTTTTGGGTACAAGTAGTTTCAGTTAGAGCAGTTTTTAATGCCATTCCATAAACTTTGCGTGCCTGACACAAAATCACTAGCTTAGCAATAGGAAGAACAAATAGTGTCACAAAGGTAAATGATTTACTTTGGGTTGGCGGCTTTGGGGTTTATATATTTATAATGGATAATGTTTTCTAAACATATGACAATGGAGGATTTCCCTGGTTCTATCATTGAATTTACATATAGTCACACTGCAAAATTCACTCATCTCTGCGGGTATTCCCTTCTGCCATACCAAAGGGTAACATGTCCGTGATTACTGAACACCTTTTGGCCCACTAGTAAACTAAAGGCTGTAACATAAAGGAGGTAGAGAGTGCGTGTGTGTGTGTGTGTGTGGTATGCGCACAAGCGCATACTACCATCAGCCTCCATTGATCTGTGGCATGCAAATTATCAAGATCACAACATGTTAATAACTTGTAATGACCCAATAAGCGGGACCAGCAACACAGGGGATGAAATACTTCGATTAAAAAAGAAGACTTTCAGAACAGAACTACATGCCCACTTTCTAAGGCAATACCTGAAAGCAAGCATTATCCCGAATGGCCTAATAGTTAGAAACAGCCCATGTCTTTTTCTAGATGACAAAGAATATGAGACCAATTTTAGTTATATTGCAACAAAATGCAGCCGTGACTTAATGGTCCCAACAATCACCACAGCGCAGAGAATCAGCCATCAGATGCAGAAAGAATTAGAGACAGAGGAAAATAAATTTAAATCCAACACAACCATCACTGACGCACAAAAACAATTGTCAGACCTCAACAGACCAAAAAACTGCAAAAAGATAAAGATTTTCAATTAGACATTGTGTACCCGTACATTGCTGCTGATAACTATTTAGCGAACCTCAATCAAGGCGGACAGTCGTGTCCCCAGCCCACTAGACCACAACGTAACCGACAGAGGGGTTAACTTTTCAGGATCCAGCAGTGGATCCTCCTCGGACGATCAATCTAAACGACCGACAGCATCACCCCAGTCTAATTTTTCGGATCCACCACCACAGTTTTTCCCTTTTGCAGGGGGTGGTGGTTTTGGCAACCCCCCATGGGGGTACCCCCAATGGGGACCAGCACAAAGAGGAGGAAGGCAGGGCTACAGACCCAGGAGAGGCCGACAGAGATAACTGTTTCCAACCTGAACAACCATTTGACACCGATATTTAATCTAGCCAACATCAAGCTAACAGAGGGCCACACATCGGTACTCATGAAGGGTCTATCATTCGTACCCACTGTAGACACGGACTGGTACGATTCCGAAATGGAAATCCGCGCATTTCTTAGGAAAGTAAGACTTCGGACTTACTTAAAAGAACACTCTATGGACCCAGAAGATCTAGAAATAGACACGGTGTTGCACAGACCATCTACTTTCATCCTGTCGGACAGCCAGATTCTCAACGAACTTCTGACGTTCGAAAAATGCATCCTACAGGACTTTTCTAAACTCAAAAATAATAAGAAAAAGCAAGTAGGAGCCTATCATAACTTAACTAGTGACGAGAAACAAGCCCTCACAGACTTACAAAACAACAAGGGGATCATCATAAAATCGGCAGATAAAGGAGGAGGTATGGTGATCATGACCAACACTCAATGCAAAAACATGGTGCAGACCATTTTGAGGGATCGTGAATGTTACTCCGTCCTCCGCAAGGATCCCACAAAAGATCTCAGTCTCGAAATATCACAAGTGGTAAATTATGCATTAGCAAGAGACTGGATATCTTCCAAGGAAGCTGATTTTCTCACCACTCAAGCGGGCAGAACTTATGCCCTATCTAAGATTTATAAGAATCCAATCAACCCGCCAGGCAGACCGATAGTCTCAGGTTGTGGGTCAGTTCTGGAACCTTTGAAAAAATGTGTGGACAAATTCCTACAACCACTCAGCATGCAAACTAACACGTACTTGAGAGATACCACACATACCATTACTATCTTTGAGGAATTACCTATTGACCCAGACACCCAGATTCTTGTCACGATGGACATTAAGTCTCTTTATTCCAACATCTTGCAAGAAGCCGCAATAGAATGTATTTGAGAGTGGCTCACTAGAAACCCCTTACAAGATCGGGTTCCCAAACTTCATTATAGAACTAATGACGATAGCCCTCCAAAAGAACTTTTTCACTTTTGACAAATAGATGTACCTCCAAGCCAAGGGGACCGCGATGGGGCAGCATTTGCCCCCAGTTTGGCCATCCTATATATGGCTAAATATGAGAAGGAATATGCGTTTTCCCCACTCAACCACTGGAGAGATCAAGTACATCATTGGCACAGGTACATTGATGATGTAATTTTCATCTGGACAGGAGAATTGAGTCAACTTTTATTATTTTGGGAATGGTTGAATTCTTGCAATGCAGACATACAGTTCACTATTGAATACAGTAAATCTAAGGTCCCCTTTTTGGATCTCACTATTCAACATCTCAGTGGTAAACTAGTTTGTGAAAAACCACAGATAGAAACACCCTTCTACACCATACCAGTAATAACCCGATGCACACTAAACAGAACCTGCCCTATGGCCAATATCTACGGATACGCAGAAATTTCACTCTGCAAGAAGATTTCCGTACACATGCTAAAATGTTGTCTAAAAGGCTACAAGAAAGAGGCTATCCAAAAAGACTTCTAGACCAATCGGCAAAAAGAGCCCTTAATACTAACAGGGAACTACTCTTGCAGCTCAAAGAAGCTTTGCCCAATCCAGGGGTTGATTGTCTCATCTGTGTAGTCAAACACACAGCAAAGATTAAGAGAATCATTCAGAAACACTGGCACATAGCCAAACTTAACCTACCAGAGGACCTACCGCCCAGATTTGCATACAAGAGGGCCAAAAACCTTAAAGATCATTTAGTGCATTCCCTTTTCCAAGTGGAACCTCTTCAAACAGGACAAAGAACATTAAGTCCAACACAAGGGCACCACCCCTGTGGTAATTGCGTGGCATTCCAATTTACGAGCAAAATGAAACCTTCAATGAATGGACTTTGAAAGACTTTACTAACTGTAAGAGCTCCCAAGTCATTTACTGTATAGAATGCCCATGCGGTTTGAGATACGTAGGTCAGACAATGAGATCAGTACATTTAAGGATCTCGGAACGCAGATCTAAAATTTGTTGTAAAACATTGTCAGTACCTTTGGTGTCACATTTTGTGGAAGCCAGACACTCACCCAATGACATCAAGTGGTGGGTATTAGAGAAAGTAAAGGGTGGAGCTGATATGATACACAGCCTATTACACAAGGAATCCAGATGGATTCACCGACTAGACTCTTATCACCAGGGTTTAAATGACATTTTTCAACCAGTGGTGCACTGAAAAGTCTTCACCTTAAACAATATAAAGGGACCTTTAGCCCAGTACACGCACTTTAGCCTTTTCAAACAGAGTGTTTGCCTGAATACACAGGCATGGTATACACCCAACACGATACCGGCACCAAGCACTTTTATAAAGGGACTTTACAATTCAGATGCACATTTCACAGGCGGCATTTCTAGACCCCAGTAGCTTTTAAGCCACAACGGGGTTAGCACATTACGCCTCGGTTTCTTTTTCTCTTTTGTTCTTGATTGGCACTGGGCAACGCCATTATTTATTCGGTTGCACTACACACGCCCAGCAGCAATAATACGGCATTTACTAACTCACACGAGTGACCGAGCTGCACACCTCTGCCGACTCCAGCGACACGTACCCGTACCCGTAGCAAGGGCGAAGGACCGGCATAATGAAAGGCAGCAGCCCCGTTACCGTGACAACAGAACACCATTGCGCGTAGCCATCCCCGAGACGGGACTTCCGGGATCACGTGCTCCAATCACGTTGCAGTACCCCGGTCTGCAACTCCATAGCAACAAATGAGCCATACTACACAGAGACGCAGACATAGCCAGACACAGACGCATTCGCGTGTATCTGTATCCCGGCGCCACTTCCAAGGGTGAACGAAGGTAAGCGGCATTACACAGCCCTAGCCCTCATCCATTAATACTTTTGGATACGCATGTAGCCAGCTGCCGTGGATATATATTTTTAGTCTTCACACGGCATGCAGCACATGAAACAAGACCCATTAACTCTCCACAGTGGCAGTCTGCATTTTTCGATGAAATATGTTTTGCAGAAAACACAACAAGCGAACATTTACCTCCCTGACAGTAATGACCGGCTCATGTATTACAGGCCCACTGTAACGCTCACCTGACTCCCACGGAGGCGCTGGCCTGGTTCGCGCTGCTGTGACCTCTTCTAAGGTGATGCGCAGGGTTCGGAAGACGGACTGGACCGGGCCCCCAAATCTGGCTTGTCTGGCTCGCAGAAGTATCCTTCTTAGGGTCTGGAAGGACGAGCTCTCCATCCTGCTTCTGATGCAGGGGCGCGTTGGTATCCAGTTACTTGACTGGATTTTCGGATTGGTGAGAACCAAACTTGCTTGGCTTCCAGGTAAGTTTTTTGATAAGAGGTTCCCCTTGTGTCCATGCATTAATGTACTAATGCTAGTGTCTTTTTCCCCATAGGGGCCGGGGTACGGAATGCCGGGGAACAGGCACTGACCCCGAGATGAGAGGTGAAATCCTTGTAGAAATCAGGTAAGTCTTTAATGAGCGTTATTTGGTATTGTCTTTTCATTCGCTCATTAACGCTGATGTCTCTTTTTCCCCTTAGGGGCCGGGGTCCGGAAATGCCAGGATGCGGCGCGGACCCGAAATGAAGAGGGAATGAATCAACAGGTAAGTCTTAACATGGAGATTTAGCTTTCCTTATTCCCTTCTCTCTCTCACCTTTTGTTCTGGTCTTTTTCTCCCTAGGTGCTGGGGCGTGACTGCGAATCCGGATGATCGCTGCTGAACATGGAGGCGCCCTGTAAAGCTGAGTGGAATGCGGCGCTGCAGCGATCGACGCGATGAGCTTTTAAATAAGTCTTCCTTTTCAGGATTGTCGGCGAGATGTCTCCGGGATGCGGATTTAGCAGGTAAGGACTTTTCCTTCTTCTGTTCTCTTCTTCTCTTCCTTTGCAGGTGATCCAGGATGCTGGCAGGCGTGGCAGAAGTCAGGATGCAGGAGCAGACACGGTGAGCGTCCAGCTGCTAGATGCAGAACAACGCAAAGCACGTGTGGCTGTTCGGGTGGGGTTTAAATAGCCTTGGAAGAAGTTCCAGGTATGTATCCTTCCTCCAATCAGGTATGTATCCTTCCCCGACCATGCCCGGATGGTAAATTAGTCCCACAGGTAAAGTAGTTCCTTTCAGGCCTCAAGGAGGCCGGGATCCTGCAGCATGGTCTGCATCAGGTAAGTGCACCCAAGCACTCCCATAATGAGCCTGGCGCCATAGGCGCCAGGACACTGTCCAAAGGGCCCCTATATGGGGTTGCTGGGTCCTTCCCCTGGGGACTGGATGTCCGCTTTCGGGGACGCAGGGCTTGAACCGGCTCCCCGGGAGCGGGCATCATGACACCCACAGACTGCAGTGGACCACTCCGGAATGACCACAGCATTCCGGGATAGCATAATCTGCCAGCAATTTATGTGCAGGTACCATTTTGACCCCATTTCTCTGCTCACCTCCTGCATTTCTAACATTAGCAATTCAAGCTAACTTATAGCTTCACGTGGGTTTATTTTCTAGCTGCAGGTGATCGCTATAGGACAATTCCAAGGCTTGGAGACGATTTCTGTTCCGCATGGTACGCCTTTCCAGCCATTTTCTAGTCCTCTCCACATTAACAGAAGCCTGGACTCTCTCCCAGGTAATCAACCAGGGCCCCTTACATTCCAATAATGGCGCCCCCAGTTTCACACGATTTATACCTCACCAATTGGTTGTCTCTAACATTAGCTTTCTGCCTTTTTGTTTTACACCCACAGGGACAAGAGCTGACATAATTAGGAAAGGGACTTTGGACAACCTGCTTCTGAACTTTTGGAACAAAGAGGTACAGAAGCAACCACACATGAGGTTGAGGGATGGCCTAGTACTCCAGACCAGACACGACCCAAGACTTGGGATCAAATTATCAGCAGGTAAAGCCACATATATTAGAGGTTTCACTCATACTGCATAGAGTCAGAAACATACTGACAAGCATCGAGAGGGGGAATCTAAACTTTTTTCTTTTGCACATATACAGGGTCTTCAAGTAAGACGCCCTGATGAAGGCGGACGAACAATAAAGTTGAATGACCGCCGAAACGTGAAAAGCTTGGTTAAGAATTCTTTTACCATAAAGGACCCAGATACGAGGCTAAATTAAAGCCTTAGGACACATTTTTTTGAACCCTTACAAACTCCTGCCTTTTTTACCTAATAGAATAATCGCAAGGGAAAGATGCAGGGAGCTTTTCTAAGAACCACAACAGGGTGTTAAATAAGGGAACTGAATTTAAGTTTTCCTCTTTTAAAAATCACTTTCAATGTTACACTTTAAAACTTTAATTTTGTTTGTCATATTGTTGAATGTTTTTTGTTATGAATCATGAAGACAAATGGTTTTTCTTTGATTATGATATGTTTATTATGGAATGTATTACGGACATCAATGTTGAGTTCAAACTATCTTTGTATTAACGCACTTTATTAATATGAATTAAAAAGTACATGTTATTAACAAATGTTTTACCTCTCCAACTAGCTCAATTATTCTAAGACGTCTATAAGTAATTGAATTAGATGATTGATGCAATTTAGAGGTCACCCGGAAAGCAATTATCGAGTGATTACCCCGAAATAAATGTTCCGCTGAGACTGCTTTGATCCAGGGTGGGATACATCTATATTTATACATCTTCACCAGGAGCCAGTAGGGCAGCTAAAAGCCCAAATGACCACTTAAGAAAAAGCTATTAAGTTTGCTTTGCCAGCCGCAGAAGGGCTCCCCTCTCCCCCCTCCTCTCCACAAGTGTGTTTGTGTTTTTTGGTGGAAGCAAGGGGTGGCATTTCAGTAGAAAGTATGTTGAAATGCCCAAATCTGGCCCTGGGTGCCTGTTTTGTTTGCGATGATAAATCTGACAATTGATGACCTTTTAAGAAAATATTTGTTAAGATTAGTTGACACCTGCTATACCGCGATAACCATGATATACCGTCATTTGGCAAGAAGGTTATCGTACCACCATAAAACTAATACTGTGACACCCCTAGTCTTTGCTCTTGTATACTTTGGATTACAATGAGAATTGCATACTGTAGATCCATATTGATTTTACATCTGTGCCATGCTTATGCGAGATTGAAAATGTCTGAACATCAATCGTAGTTGTGAAGGGGCATCCCATGTAAAGGTCTTGCATATGTAAGTTCCTAAAAGCTCTCAGTAGTCAGTGCATGACAATATCACAGACAATAAAAAGCCTGCCAGTGCCAGAGAGGATTCTCTCTGGGAACTGAATTGCGACACTCTACATCTGGTATCCACTCTCTTACTCTACAGCACAAACGCTGCAACCTGCCTCATAGCGGAGCAGAGCAAACAGGCATCACAAAAAAATCACACATCAAAGGGCAATTAACCTTTGATCAAAATGCGTCAGATGGCACCAAACAAGGTATTCGTTCTAAAATAAAATCTCTCCATTTGATCACTGAGGAGAGACCAGAAATGGGGTTCAATTAAAGATACGAAAATGTTGGCAAACGCTGATCTTCCTATACTTGACCAGTGATATCTGCAAGTCGCTAGCTGGTTACACGATGAGTAGATCAAACTTATACCAGTTTTACAGTGGCTTTGTGAGAGCAAGGAGGATTGCCAGGAGACACTAACTGAAGGCGCCTGCTAATGGGGATGGGGCAAAAAGCAGGATTTTCATCCTGTACATAAGGTGCAACCTTAATGAAATACAACACACAAGACATCTCTGAAGAAAACGTTAGTTCTGCATGAGCACAATACAAATGTGAATAAAGCAAACCTATTTATTCTCAATTTATTGTACAAAACAGAACACAGACACTGGTTTTGAGGAGGTTTACAATATCCAAGCACCCATTACAGTCATGGCCCTTCTAACTTTACTTTATTATATTTATATAGCGCACCATAAAACCCAGAGGCGTGAGGGTGCACAAAAAACAGGTCATCCTGGCATATCTGGAACAGCAGCAACAACACATTCCTTATTTAAACAATAAGGTCTTGACTCCTTTCTTGAATGTTTCCAAGGAGTCAATCTCTGAGACCAGGAGGGATGTCATTCCATGCACTGGGAGCTGCCATGAAAAATTCACCTTTTTCAACATGAGTGAGGTTACATTTTGGGATTTGCAACTGGTTTAAGGTATTCAACCTCAATGTTCTGGTATTGTTTCTTCTTTGGAGTGTTTCAGTTCCATACACGGGACACCCCATCCCCCCTCCCCACCAAGGCATTTATGGTTAATAGTAAGTAGTCTGAACTGGATCCTAGACGCGACAGGAAGCCAATGCAATCCTTGCCTAGCCTTTGTAACATGATTTTTTTTTTCAAACCTACAATGCTCCTAACCATTGTATTATGTAGAGTCTCTAGGCGCGCTATATCATTTTTATCTGCTCCTACCATTCTATCACAGTAGTGGATTTTTGCGCCACAAATTGCCCTAGCAAATGTTTCACAGTTTGTGTGGGAGTCCGAGTTGCGTTACTAATTTAATGTGGTAGGCTGTGGAAGGCATAAGACTGTTTACATGTGTCTTCATATTCAGGTTTTGATCAAGAATAACCCCCAATGTTTTCACTTTCTTTTTGTGTTCCTATAATACACCCAGCAATTTTGAAGTGTTTATAGTCAGACAGTTTATCAATTTTGTTTCTTGTACCCATCACCATCAACTCAGTCTTTTCTTTGTTAAGTGCCAAGCCATTTTCAGTCATCCAGCAGTTGATGATTTCATACGTTTTATTTAATCTTTTTTGATCCTCTTCATGTTGACCTATCATGGGAATTATACATTGAGTATCGTCTGCAAATTAGTGAAGCCTATTTTATTTTTCTCCAACAAATTGAAGAATGGCACTGTGAATACATTATAAAAGAAAGGCGACAAGCATGCACCCTGTGGTACTCCACAATTGGGATTGTGGGGGTTGCTTTAGCTTCCACACTCCAAACTCTGCAAGTTTGTTAACTTAAGAATGATTCCACCCACTTCGCTGCATTAGCTGCGTTCTTTGAAAAACCTGCTACCTCCTTCAACCTGGTGATCAGTTTGTTATGATACACCAGATCGGAGGCGGCAGACATGTAGACATGTCCAACAGCATTAGTGTCACTAATTGCCCTTTATCCATATATTGTAAGATTTGTGATTTTAAATCTAATAGGGCTGACTCTGTGCTGTGTCCCTGTCTAATGCCGGATTGCCATTTATTTAATATGTTCTTTTCCTTCAAGAATGTTTACATTTGTACATACACAACCCAATCTAAGATCTTTAATAGAAATGGTGTTTGAGATGGGGCGGTAATTTGGAGCAGTCTTTGGGCATAGACCAGGGCTTTTTTTTTTTATTAGCGGTGTGATCCATGCATTGTTTAGGTCATCAGGAACACAATTCTCTGCAAATTATGTGTTTATAAATTTGCAAAGTGCACCTATCAAATGTGGCGTACATTCTTTTATTACCATAGCTGGGCATGCATCCCCTTTACAGTTTGAAGGTTTAAGCTTAGCAATAATTTCCATCAATTCAGTTTCACTAACTGGGTTGAAGCTAAACTGATGTTCATGGCTTATTATCTGTTGTTCAGTTATTTCCATTACATGTTTATCTTTTGGAGGGTGGACTTTATTTTTAGCTTCAATCCTTTCCCTAATGATATCGATTTGTTTCGGTCAGAGATTTGTATCTCATTACACCACTCATAATTTTTTCAATTGTGTTTGTATTTAATTTTACACGGTTGTTCCAGTTCTTTTAGCACTTTAAAAAGTTATTTTATGCTAGATTGGGCAGCAAGAATTCTGTCATTAAAAAAATGTTTTTGGTGTAATAATAGCTCGTCTACGTTTTTTGTTGCAGCTTGAAAACCGTCTTTATCACATGCATTTTGCGTCAACTTCCATGTGCTGAAGTGTTTGTCAGACTTTAGTTTCAGTAAATAAATAGAAAACCATGGGTTGTTTTTCCTTTCAACCACTTGTTTAAATTTCAGTGGGGCTAGTGAATTTGTGGCTTCCTGCATTGTCCGATTATACAGACCAGTCATCTCATCTAACCTACTTAACGTCATAACTTTTTCAGAGAGTGGGGTTAACCATGGTTCCATTGCTGGAGGTGTGAGCTTTTTTAGATTTCTGGCCAGTATCGGTGCCTTGCCTTTCGCTTTTAATTTGATAGGTGTGTCTGTATTCACCATGCATTGTACAAAGAAATGATCAGACTAGGAGCATGGGCATATGCAGACATCCTTAATTATGTGCAGCTATCCAATCCAAAGTGTTACCCTTTTCATGCGTAGGGGCCTGGACATATTGAGTAAAACCCAAATGCTCTAAACAGTTTTCCAGCTTTTTGGCCATGAGATCCAGTACAAAACGAGTAAACAAGTACAAAAACGTTTGAGGTCGCAGTTTGAAAATAGGCGGCATGCTCACTCAATTACTTGTTGGGGCATCACCCACAGCAGACGCCAGTACAGGCAGATTGTTTTTGTATGGGTGGGGGAAAGGAAAGGGAATGTGCACTGTATCATGAGAGGGCTCTGTAGCGTCACAGTGGACATTCACACATCCTCCTTTCCTCTCATTCGTTTCTCAATCCTGAAACTGTTATTCAGTCGTACATCCATCCAAATTCATTCATCCACCCATACCAAACATCCACCCAAACCTGTTCTCCTTTACCTATGTGACAGCACAGTCCATATTAATCGATTCTCTCGAAGAACAGTTTATGGTGTGGTAAACCACAGATACTTTCTACACCCTCAGGTGACTTTAGTTAGGACACTGTGGGCATTAATATGTCACTGGTACATTTAGAGCAATACTGAGATTGGTGTCAAAGAAAAGGGTTTGGGAATAAAGCAAAGATTAAACAAATATTAATGAAGCAGGTTAGTACTTTATAACCCCTAATGCAAAGTAAATTAATTAAACCTTTCCTGGAGGAAAGGTAACACACAAAGTCAGAGGTAAGAAGAGCCTCTCCGGGAGGCAAGACAGCCAATGTAATTGAACAAAAGTCTAGAGGAGCTGAAGCTCTTCTTGCAGGCAAGCAAAAGTCTTGCACAATGTTTTAGAAGTCTTCGTAGAAAAAGTAGAATCAGTGTAGGGCCACAAGCTGGGAGGCTTGTGCGTTACAAAGCTGCAAGCAACTCTGCAACAGTAACCAAGACAAGTCTCAACTGAGAACAAGTACAGCTACACAACAAGAGGTAAGTCCCCCCCCTTACTTTTACAGTACCTTTGGTTAGAATAAATTGGTTCCTGCTGGCTTCTGTTCCTGTGTATTTCTGCAGATGCTTTGTTCCTGGGCCTCAGTCGTGGGGACAAGAGGGAGGACGTCTGGGGACTCCTGCACTACAAATGGAAGGTCACCAGCAGCAATGGGCAAACTTCAAATCAGATGCACTTCGCGGTTTCAGCTCCTCACGTCTCCACCAAATAGCACCACTGCGTTTCTTGGATACCACTATGGACTTTCCTCGCATCTGGTGTTCAGCACTCTGTTGAGGTGGCTCGAGCTTGGTCAGTCATGCTTCCTGGGAGTCCGGGGAATCTTCCTGAATCTCAAGTATGATTTAAAAGAGATGCACTCAATCTGGTGTTCCTCTCCCTGGCACTTTGGTTCCAGCAGCAGTGGAAGTACAGCCTACTCCGAAAGGATGTCCAGACGAGTTCACTTTGGGGTTGATTGGTCCCACCAACCCAAGGGGAGAAGTCATCCTTGCAGGGCTTCTCTAGGCGAGGCGTATTCGGAGCGTCAGCACAGCAGCAGGGCTTCACCAGGCAAACTCGCGGCCCAGGAGTAGCAACAGGTGTCTCTTCCAAGTTATTCTTCGGATTCCTTCATCTTGTGGTCGACTCCGCCTTCCAAGCCAAAAAGTCTTGCCTTTTATGCTGGTTTCTCCCATTCAAACAGGGTGGCTGTCCTTAAATCAACTTTGGATGCATTCCTGTAACCAAGGGGATTAAGCAGAGGGAGTTTCGAGCACCACCCTCATTTCCTGCAACTGCCAGAAATCCTGAAGCCAGAGGCAGGCTTCACTTGTGAATCCCGCCAGACAAAACAACAAAGGGACCAACCCTGGTTTGGCGCGCACTGTAAATCTCAAGAAGGGCCTTTCCAGCAAGAAATGGCAAATAAAAAAAGACTGGGGCCATTTTGACAAAATGGACACACATGGGTGCCTTACTGCAGCAGCGAATGCAGCCTGCGATAAAAAAACACAATGGTAGTAAATAGTAAACCACTGCTACCAGCCATTAATTGCAGAAAGGGTAACAAAATGGTTACATGAGAAACTAGACAAGGGGGATACTAAGTAGCCCCTACAGCACCCTATGGTAAGATAGTGTGGGCTGGGTCTAGAAAGTTACAAATGTAAGTAAAGTCAATTTCACTTCACTGCTCTGGGAAATAGTAGTTATCCAAGATAAGGTATTTAAACCTTGGGGAAATCTGAAATACTTCCCTGTGTCACTGCACTGAAGGTGCTGTGTGTCACAATGTAAAAAGATGATGCCTCTGGAGTTTGTCAGACTCCAAAACCAAAAGAAACAGTTCAAATCACAGAAAAATACATGGGAGAGTGGGGAAAAAGGTCTCACTCTCCAGGTTAGAGAGAGGTCCTCAACTCCAGCAAAAGTGTTGGGGGTCTCTAAGGTAGCAGGGAATTAGCACATTTCTGAGAATTCTCCCTAACAATTGGGTTGATACGAGGAATAACCAGGCATGGTCATTTCCTGAATGTGGGCACCAGCCAGGAGCACAGATGAATTAGTGGTGTTTCCCTAGTGTTATTGGTTGCAGGGACTTGCTGTCTGGTATTACTCTAGAATCCACATCCATAGAGTTCATCAGTGAGAATGCCTGCAAGTTCATGTTTGGTGGCCAGCACTAGTTGGCAAAATTTGAATGGTGCATGTGTGAATGATTTGGCAATCAGGTTAACCTGCTACCCTTTGTTTCAGCATCACAGCTGACACTGCCCTAGGAACTTGGTCAACTGCTATAATTCGACCCTGAAGTATCTAAAAAAAAAAACAAAAAGACCAGTAGCGAGAGGCATGACTGCGGAAGCTTGGCACTAGAAACATTTTGGGACTCTGATGATCCAACAGCGACGCTCTGCCACTCTATTGACCAGAAGGAACTGTGACCAGCGTGCCACTTTCCTCTCATACAGTGGACACAATTGTATCTGTGCTTCAGGAGGAATTTTTGAATGTTGTGGCTCTTGGTCTCAGGACTCAGGTGTGCTGCTTGACCTCAAGACCTAACAAAACATCCTCCTTATAAGGCTTCGAAGAATCTTAAAAAT
Source organism: Ambystoma mexicanum (assembly GCF_040938575.1). NCBI lineage: Eukaryota > Metazoa > Chordata > Amphibia > Caudata > Ambystomatidae > Ambystoma > Ambystoma mexicanum. Next base: position 1,438,500,941 of record NC_090935.1, read on the forward strand.
CCTGCAAAACTGCAATCGAGTAACTTAGTTTACCTACTCAACTCGAACTAGATGGAACAACATTTTGTACTGAAAAAAGCACGGCAACAAATGAAACGTATGTTCATCCAGATAGGAAAAGGCTTTACTTGGATCCAAAAATTCAGGTCAGGAGTCATAAAGCAAAAAGAAAGGGTGTCCCCTAAAAGTCTATGGGAGAAAAGCTGCAAAAGAAAATCTTTAAGCTTTTCTTTTTGCTGCTTCTCACCCATCTGGGTAGAGTGCAACACAGGCGACACCCATGGAGACTGAATCAACAAACCGACCATAATCCCCACCCAACACCCCCACTCGCCCCTTAGTTGCCACAGGCACCACAGTGTTATGGAATTGTTGGGATATTGGCAATTACCACAATAGTTGAGCTGTGGACATTGGCAGATGCACGGGCCGTATGAGTGGGAAGGGAAGATAGGTAGGACTGCGAGGCAGGCTGGGGGAGGAGGAGGCCATATGTGAAAGGGACCTTGAAGGTCGGACGGACCCAGATCAGGACAGAGGCCTAGGGGTACTACCGAAACCCATCTGGGGAGATTACAGAAGCCCACCGCCTCAAGCCAGGATAGAGATGCCAACTAACCAATTGCACTAACAATGTTCCCCCTCTGCATACATCTCTCAAACACCAAACCAAACACAACCACAAACCTACAGCACAACAAACCGCACAAACTTTACTACATAGCAACAACAAAACAAAAACACGGACTTGCACAACAGTACACAAATACCAGCCGCAAACACCCCAGGCCCAGCCAATGGACCCACCGGGCTGAGGCCGCCAACAGCACATCACTGCTCTCTTGCACTTTTCCAGCTCCCTTCCACTAACCCCCCTCTGCCCCCCCATCCCCCTATCCCTTCCTCTTTCAGAGATGCCAGAGCGCCAGGAGACCACTCCGGTGGTGATAGTGTGCTGTATAAATGTCCTTTAACATTAACATTTAGTATAGGACACACCTATTCATGGGGAGTAAAACCATACATTACTTTCTGATTACTTCCAGTAATGCAAGGGTAGTAAACCCTAGCAGTTGTGCAGTGACACTCAGTTAAGAAATCACTCAGTAAACCAACCTGCAAGTATACTTTTCTGAATAGTGGAACACTCATTCAAGAACAGTAGAAACCTATAACCACATTCAGGATAACACAGTTATACTAGGCACAGTTAAACTAGGTGAGTAAGACCTTTGGGTGCAATATACAATTGTAGTTGCTTTTCAGCTCAGTGGAAGATAAGCAAGAACTCTTTACACTAATTTAGGATTGCACCAGGCAGACCAATGCCAGATACACCTACAGAACACTTTGTAAGAATGGCACACAACTATTCTAGGCAGGTAAAACCTAATGTTGTAATATACTATGTATAACAGTTGCTTTTTGGGTCAGTGGAACAATGACTAAGGTAAACAAGACTTTCTAACTTATTTTAGGATGGCACAAGGTTGACCCAGATTTGTAAAACCCACAGTAACTTATTAAGAATTGCATACAGCTATTCAAGGTAAGTAAAACCCATATACTATTTAAAGGAGCTACCAGCAACTTAAAGGTAGGTATGAACCTAAGACGGTTTTAGCATGTGTATAAAAGAGAACAGGCATGTTACACTTTAAGAATGACCCAATGTTATTCCAGGTAGATAAAACCCAAGGCAGACTTACTTTAGACAGGCTATACAGCAGGCCAGGGGAAGCAAGACCCAAATGATGAACTTACACACAAATATTCTGAACGAAATAGTTAAGTGAAGCCAAAAGCATTACTTTCAGGAAGAGTCACAACCAATTCACAGGTGAGTAAAGCTACCTTACATATCCTTTTCAGAATGGCACAACACACATTCAAGGTAAGTAAGAATGGATCTATGTGACCATAGCGCCCCCGTAACTGCGACGGCCGAAAATGCAGACACCAGTTACACGCGGCGCAGTGATCCTATGGATCACTGTGCCCACTTCCCCCGGCCTACATTACTCCTCCCAACCCCCCCCACTCCACTCACCTTTAGGGCGGCACACGCAGAAGTGTGCCGCCTGACCCCCTGCGATCCCTGCAGCGTCAGCTCTTCCCACTAACGTGGGTGCTTTTTTTTTTCTTCTTTTTTTCCCCGACGTGTCCCCCGCTTTCCAAAATGGTAAGCGGGGGACACCACCACAACCCCTGCTCTGCTTGGGCGCAGTAAATGTCACCCTCATTTTGTGCGCCTCCAAAGTCGCAGTGACTGCGGGGGCGCACAAATGAGGGCGAAATTTTTGTACAATACCAGTAAGAACTGTTATAACGGTTCACTCTCAGAGTTAGTTACCAACTAACTCTTTCACAAGTAAGTACACTTTTAAACACTCATTTCTTTTCAAGGCAGAATCCTTTCCTTATCCAGTCCTTCCCTATTCTATTGCATGAGTTCTCTCAGAGGCAAACGAGGGACCCTAGGCAAAATAGGGATCCTAGTGGTCTAGGAGCCAGCTGTAGGTAGGACAAGATAGGGTTCAGTTGCAGAAAAAGTCAGAGTTCCCCTGGAAGACTGTTCAAACAAGTAAGTCGTTCACCTTAGATTTTGTGAGTGTCCAGGGACTTCTGAGAAGACACCCTAGGAGTATTCCAGCAATGGGCCTGGGTGAACTGGATGAGAGGACTCCCAATCACAACACACACACCCCAAAGCTAAACAGTAACCTCAAAAGGATTAAGGTAAGTAAATATCTCAGCCAACACAGTATCTCAGCACAGAAGAGTTGCAGCAGGAAGACTTCATGATCTGCAGCTGGATGTGGCTCTGTGGTTTTGGTGCCCTTTTCAGGAGCCAGGAGAAGACAGACCATCCCGATTGGATTTGCGTCGCTAATCTGGTCCAGCACTCTGGCAAGGGGACTTCAAGTACTGGAATCACGTCTCTGGAGGTCCAGCAGGATGCCACCAAGGTTTCAGCTAGATTTGGAAGACCATGCACTGCACGATGGCTTGAAGTCCCAGGGTATTGGGGTACTGCAGCCTCGCAAGGGTGCAGCACGACATGGGGTGACTCAGAATGCAGGTCTTCTTGAGTCTAGTGGATCTCACAAGGCTCTGGGTCGGGTCGTCTTTTCTGGGATCCGCAGGTCGATTGGAAGTTAGGGTTACAGCAGGATCTGGTTACACAGCAGGCTCTACGGTTGCTGGAAATCGCTACTGTAGTCGTTTCTTCTTCTTCCTCCTTCTCCTCCTCTTTGGTTTCAGGTCCAGTGGTAGACTACCTCTTCAGCATTCAGGATCAGAATTTTATGCAGGAACCCACCCAATCAAACAGACGTGCAACATTCAAAATCAGGGGGCTGGGTGGTGCAGGGAGGGAGGCGTGTTGGTAGTCCTTTCATGACAGCCAGCCTCCCAGTTAGAACTGGATTCTCACAGGCGGGTTGGAAGACAAAGGGCTGCACAGTTTTGGACTCCTCCCTCGCTTCCTGCCATCACAGACACTCTGCAGGCTTGACTGAGGTCACCCGCCAAAGATAAAAAAATCACACAAAGGAACTTCCCACCCTGGAGGGCAGGGGAAGATCCAAGAAGGGACAAGAAGCACTAAAATGGCAACAAAAAAAAAAAGAACGGGCCATTTTGGTAAAATGGGCACCCCTGGGGGCCTTTACCACAGAGGTTAAAACAGCCCATGGTAAATGTGCACAGAATTTGTAATAAGGTTGACTGCCACCATACATTTAAGGTAAACTTGTCCCTGTAACAGAATGGTTACAAGGCTAGTGAGAATGGTGTGCTGGTTTCACCTAACAAAATGTAGAAGGGATACAAATACCCTTTCTACCCTTGGGAACTGTACTTCTCACAAGGTTAGCCAGAGAAAGGGGAGCCCCACACGGCAACCACGTAACAATAAAAAGGTATATACCAAAAGATGTCGAAGAGGATAAAATTTAAAAAGGACACTATGGAGAGTCTTAAAAATGACACGCAAAAAGAGTAAAAAGGATCTGCGAGTGTGGAAAAAGGTTCCCACTCACTGAGGTATAGGGTAAAAAAAATCACTGAAGTATAGGGTAAAATCTACCAGCCCAGCAAAAATATCTTGGGTTCTCACAAGTGAGGTAGATTTAGCACTAAAAAGTTACAATCTTACCGAACACTAAAGAGCCGGGCAGCGGGAGGGAAGAGAACGCACCCGAACAGGTGACGTCGCTTAGAGGGATGGTTTTAGAAGCTGAAAGAACAAGGGTTACAGGAGCCAGAAAAACCAGAGCGGGCAGATGCCCTACTGAAGTGGAGATAAAGCCAGCCAACAGAGGGTCTTGGAGAGCCGTGATGAACCAAGAGACATTAATATTCGAGGATGGGAAAGCCACAAGGGTTACGGAAGCAAGATAAACCAGAGCAGGCAGACGCCCCACTGAGGCCCTGCAAAAGCCCGTCAGAGGGCCAGACAAGTTTGAGGACCCAAGAAACATGAAACGAGGGAGAGATGGAGAGAGCGAGAGAACGAACCTGGAGGGTTCCAGTGCTTAAGTACAAAACAAGAACATTGTCAAGCACCAAATCGGAAATGATGGAATTGTATTAAGAAAAGCCTTTCTTCCTAGAAAGAGATAATCGTGTGGAGCTATGGTTTGGCATACAGAACCTGCAGAGAAGACGAGGACTAGTGTACTGTGAGACATTGACAAACTTAAAAATCAAAAGTTCCTGAGAAAGGGATTCAAGTGATTGCATCAGGAAAAAGCCAAGGACAGAGGCTATTGTTCCGGCCTCCTCCTTTTTGTTTTATCTTTCCTAAGTGGTAGGCCAGATCGCTTATAAGGTTTGGACTAAGGACCTATTCCTTTGGACTTTGACCAGCACCCTTACTTTTAGTTTCTTAGGCAGGCACCTCCCCTCGTAGCAGTAGGACAAGATAGGCATTTTATTATTATTTAAATAAACACCCATGAACATGTCACTACTTAGTTTGACTCCCCCTCCTGGTTCGCCACATAGGGGATGGGATTTTCTGGTCCCATTACACATCCTGGTGCCGGAATGTATGTTGCTGGACAGATGTGGCCAGTAAGTATGAATGATTCGATAGCCACTACTAGTTTGAATGATGCAGATCCTTACTAGTGGTGGATCTGGGCAAGCTTCCAATCCAGGTCGTGGATAAAATGAGAACTACTGCAGCCATTCGACGGATCATTATTGACGCAAAGAACTGCACGGAGAAGTGCTGCTGCTGACAACCAGATAACTCCTACAGCTGACAGCACCAACTCCAGTGAAGTCCCAGGGAAATCCTTTTCCTCTGACCTGATCTCAAGAAGGCCCTCCTACGTGATTCAACCCCAGAGCGGGTAGGAATAACCAGCCTCGATTCCTGCTTGAGGATTTGTGCCTGCTGAGTATTCAGAAATGTCCCTGGAACAACCGGTGAACTGACAAAATCTCTCCTGGGCTCCTCGCTGCAGCAGCCGCCATTCTGAGTGCATACTTTGAGGAGCTTCAGCTTGTAGAATATATGATAGGATATTTTATTTGTATTGTGCTCACACGTGTTTCAGAGTACGACGAGGCAGGAGGGGAACAAGGGAGGACAAAACAACTATCTTACTAGGCCCAGTGACAGAGAATGCGCAAGTGCAGGGGAGAAGGAAGGGGGAATGTGCAAGTGAGAGGGGATAGGTGGAAAGTGCTGAGCAAGGGATAAAAACACAACTGGCAGTGCCGCTAGCAGGATGGCAAGTGCGAGGTTTAAAGCACAGACAAGGGGTGTCTGATAAGTGCCGCTAAGGTGATTGTATGGTTACAGATACAGACAAGGGTTGCCAGGAGGCAGTGCAGGTGTGTGGCTGGGTGGGCATGGACCTGGTCCCGAGATCAGAGGGTAGCCAGGTGCACAGAGCCTAAGCAAACAGATCAGCAGGGGAGAGGAAGAGCGAAGGCAGAAGCAAAGAGGAAGGTCTTGAGGTGCTTCCAGAACCAGAGATGGTTCTCCTCAAGTTTCAGAGTGGCAGGGAGGCTGTTCCAGAGGGCGGTCTCAGCCGAGGAAAGAGATCTACCCCCAACTCGTTGCCTGATGATGCGACTGACCCTGGGGGAGTTGGAGGAGCAAAGGGTTTGTGTGGGAAGGTAATTACGGAGGGAGAGTTGAAGGTATTTTGGACCCAGGCCCCAGAAACCATTGTAGACAATGAAGAGGGTCTTGAATTTAACCCTTGCAGCCACTGTGAGCCAATGAAGACATTTCAGGGCTGGAGAGATACGATCCCGTGGCTTGAGGCCAAGGACAAGTCTCGCAGTCCTGTTCTGGATGAGTTGCAAGGGGCGGACAGTAGAAGCAAGCAGATTTAGAAAGAGGCTGTTGCAGTAGTCTAGCCTAGCAGAACCATAGCTCTAGAGACAGTAAGCTTCTAGGGGTAGGAGAGGAAAGGAAGAATACCTCTGGGAAGGTGCATTTGATTGTTTGACTTCGTAGAGACGTCTGGGATGTGAGAAGAAAAGGAGAGGTGAGTCGGAGATGACCCAGAGGTTCTTAGCCTCACAGGTGGGAGCAGGAAGAGGGTCCAGGGAGAACGGCCAGAGAGTGCCAGGAAACAAGGGTGCAGGTGTGCCGATGAGGAGAATCTCAGTCTCACTTGCATTAAGGCAGAGATCTTTGGCGGCACACCATTCCTGGACAGCAGGCAGACAGTCTGAGATGAGGGAAGGAGAAGAGGTGGCAGAGGGAAGCTTGAAACCGTGCGGAGTGTCATCCACATAGCACTGAAAGTTGAAACAGAGCAGCAATGCGGTGGGCGAGAGGTACCAGGTATTGGTTAAAAACCCAGGGAGAGAGGTTAGACCCCGGGGAACACCACAAGTAGAGAGTGAGATGGAGGAAAGGAAGGAAGGAAGGACCCAAGTTGGACCTGGGAGGGTCGATCAGAGAGGAAAGAGGTCAGCCAAGCCAGGGCCTGATCGGTGATACCCAGGTTATCACGGAGACGGTTGCACAGGATGGCATGGTTGACCGTGTCAAAGGCAGAAGAGAGATCGAGTGGGATGAGGACAGAAGGGATGTTGGAATCAAGGTTGGAGAGCAGGTCCTCACGGATGTTCAGCAGATCAGTTTCCGTGCTTCTGGCAGCTCTGAAGCCAGACTGATGGTCATGGAGACAACAACAGTCGGTGTGAAGATTAAGTTGGGAGATGGCCAGCTTTTCCAAGAGTTTGCCCAGGAAAGGAGTGATAGAAATCAGGCGATAGTTAGCCGGATGAGAGGGGTTGGCTATGGGTTTTTTGTGAAGAGGGTGCACAAGAGAGCTTCAAGCAGGAGGGCAAGACTCCAGAGGCGAAGGAATGGTTACAGAAGTTGGCCAGAGTCGGAGCAAAAGTGTCAATTTGGTCCTTGATGCTTTTGGACGAACAGGAAAGAACCTGTTTTGATGACTTTCATGGATCGGACTTGTCTGGAAATCTCTTCAGGGGAGAATGGAGGAAAAGATGAGGAGAGGGGGGGGGGGGGCGTGACTAACTAGCCATGTGAGAGGCTGGGTTGCTCCGGAGCTCCTGCGGATCCGTAAATATCTTGAGAATGCCCGCCTGTTAGAACCACTGCATACTCTCCCCAAAAGGAGGAGCAGCTGTGGGAAAGCAGGCTGCACACACGCGCTATGCTGTGACCGAAACCGTGCCATGAAGAAGCAGATATCCGCAAAAAACTAGATGCGGGACCCTAGTGAATGCCCAGACGAAATGGCCACCCTATCTAACAGAGGAGCTGGGCAGAACGGACTCTGCAAGGGCGAAGGGGTGAAGCTCAATACCGGCAACATGGAGAAATGAGAGCGGGGAGTGCCCAGCAGAGAGACCAGACGCATAGCGAAGGAAGCGCATGCTGAAAGTGAGTGTGCCCCGGCACCAGTCACACGTAGCGAGAAGATCGGAGCACACACACACAAAAACACGATTCGGGACTCCGGCGGCACGGAGGCACTGCAACGACCACCTGAAACTGCATGAGATGGAACAAGCACAAAGCGGGCTCATCTGGCAGGGGGTATACTACATTGCCCCTACGGAACAGTCCGCAGCAGAAAGACCGACAAGAGTGGGACGGATGTCAGCTGGACCCAACGAGGCAGCTGCAATATTTACAACACTGAGCCCACGGACTGGCCACGAATACTGACGAGGATAGCGCAGAGCCCACACAAATGGGCTACACGCGGCGAATCATAATGAGCGGGACCCACCAACTAAGTCGAGCACAGCAGAATGCATGCCACAAAGCGAGATTGGGAAAAAAGATGCTGCAGCACAGAACGGCGGCCCTACTCGGCGCAATGCCAGGAAAAGACGCTTGTGTGGGAACAAAACAGCAGTGCATGCATCCGGAGGACTGGCAGAGGCTGCCCCAAGTAAGACACTTTACAATATACAAGCCAAATCAGACATTGATACAAAAGGCACAGGACCAAGAGGTTAACAGGGGGTTGCCATTTTAAAGATTCAAGATAACAAGACAAATCAGACAAGGCACTGTCAGTGCCTCACACAGGGGGAAGGATACAGCTGGAGCACATGGTGCAGGATACCATGGAATAACAAGAGTGACCGGAGCCGGCACAGGCACACGAGGAAGCTGCATAGAACTACTCCCTCTAACACATGTGAGTAACCATCAACACTGGCAGGGAGAGACCCTCCCCCCCTGGACTAAGAAGGGGTACGGGTCGAACCCATGCCCAGGAAGCGCAGCCACTCAGTCGTAACCCGGGCGAGGCCAGAAAAGGAAGAGAACTCTATGGACGAGAACGAGCATCTAAGCATTCAACACCAAAGGAGAAGCACCTCGCCCCCTGCCAGCACAGCGGATAGCCCCAAGACAGAATCTAGCACCGGACGGGCAGGTGGGCGCAAGCATAAATATTGGATACTCTGCCCTCAACCACCCCAAACTGCGATGCCTGGAGATACCGCAATGGCATCTAAGCTGCCTAAGACAAAAGGGAAGCAATCCACAATGGAGGAATTCACAAAACGCCACAAACGACGGAGGGGGCCAGAAGCAAAGAGGAGCTCGCAGATGGATACAGCACCAGCACATAGTGATCAGCAGATTCTAGAGGCTATTGCAGACTTGAAAGTGGCATGGGAAACGAAACTGGAGGCCGCCATGACCACACAAAGAGTCGCTAGAGTTTAAAATTGACGAAGTGCAAGAGGACAAACTTACTGAGACAAGATATAAGGCCAATAGCGGCACACACAGCGAGTTGGAGAAAGAAGTGAAATCGAACACAGCTGCCTGCGCGTTGCACGCCTCGGGGATCCACACATTGTGGCAACAAGTGAGCAACCTGGAAAATAGGGCTAAGGAAGCCAAAGGACGTAAAGGACGTGCACGAAGAAACATACGTATCGTGGGGCTCCGGGAAGGGGGCAAAGGACTGAACCCTACTGATTATATCCATACCAGGCTGCTGCAAGAAAAAGAAAGAGGGGCACTTACCCAAGGATCCGTGATTGAGAGAGCACATAGAGCCCTAGCAAGGAGGCCCCCGCCAGGAGGGCTCCCCCACCCCCGAGACCGATCATCGCCAAGATACTAAATTACCGGGATAGGGAAAGAATCCTGGAATACTTCCTCAAAGGGGGAATACAAAGGGCATCTGCGTCTATCACTGTGTACCCAGACTACACGCTCCAGGTGCAAAGACTGCCATTAAATTTTGGAACAGTGAAGAGGACACTGCGCGAAGCGGGCTACAAATACATGCTGATGTACCCGGCAAAGCTGAAGGTATTCCACAGAAACTGAGCAATATTTTTTGAGTCCCCGAAGATGCGACGGAGTGGCTGGACGCACAGAACTGTACGTTGGGGACAGATGACCAGAGGGAGAGCGGAACGGATAAGTGAGGGAGCGATTCCAGAGGCCGAGGTGCTGTATAAACTGACATTGGGACTGGACTATAGACCTGTGATATAGGTAACGGGCAGGAAGAGCATGATGTGGCATAAAGGCAGGAGATCGAGAACTCGCACTCATACCCCATTAGATAGATTAGTTGGGTTGCTGGTAGTGCGGTAACCCCCTGCTGGGCTCCTAGTACCAGAGTAGCCAGGATAGGAGCAAATGCAGGGTCGCCTGAGATCCAGGGATAGAGCTGGGCAACAGTTGGGGACGGGATGGGTGGGGGAGGGGGGCGGTTGGCGAGCTGGGAAGTTTGCAGTGGAATTTGTTGGGGAACGAGCTTACACCCACACGCTGCTGCGCATGATGCGGAAGACGAGAGAGGATAAAGGTGGGACAGGGTATGGCTGAAAGATGGGAGACCTTAAGATAGGAACCTGGAATGTTAGGGGGCTCAATAGTTATTTGAAGAGGAATAAGATTATGATGTATCTGAGGAGGCAGAAGATAGATATTGCCCTACTAAAGGAAACCCACCTCACAAAGGAAAAACAGGAGGTGATATGGAAAAAATGGAAGGGGACCACCATTGGGGCAACATATTCGGCATATGCTAGGGGGGGTAATTACGTGGATTGCACCACATGTACCTTTTCAGTTAATACAGTCCACAGTGGAATCAGACGGGAGGATGGTGGCGATTGATAGAAAATAAAGAGTTGTATATCATTAATACACATGCCCCGAACCAAGATACTGTAGCCTACTTCAAAACCCTGTATAGCAAAGTCAGCCCGTACCTGGGGGCGCAGTTATATGGGGAAGGTGACCAACTTGGACCCAGGGGTGGATAGATCAGATGGGAAACTAGGCAAACCTACCCCCGCCGCCAAAACCTTGAAGACCATGTTGGGAGAACTTCAGCTTGAAGATATATGGAGGCTACACCACCCAAACGATAGACATTACTCGCACTATTTGTTACTTCAGAGATGAATGGGGAGATAGTGCAATCAGAATACAAAGCGAGGGTCCTCTCGGACCACTTGCCATTGATCTTAACATGGCAATACTTGCCCCTAGAGCTAAGATCCCTATGCTGCGGCTCAGACCTGAGGCATTGAAAGGCACAGTGTTCAGAGAGTACCTGAGGGAAGATATTGTAGAATACGTCGAATATAACACCGGAAGCGTAGAATCGGCTGGCACTCTTGTGGGAGGCATTGAAGGTGGTGGTGAGGGGATCAGCCATATCTAAATCCAGAGGGCTCCAAGGAGGCATAATGCAGGAACTACAAAAAGCTGAGGCGGAGCTAGAAACAATCATGAATAAGGGAAACAGCTCCCCGCGTGTCGCCAAAGCCATAAGAAAACTACAGCAGGAGTGTAGGGGGCACTGGGAGAGACTATGCAACTTAAACTACAAGAAATATATGGAGAGGCAGCACGCAGGCAGGGACAAGCCAGGGAGGCTGCTAGCATGGCTGTACAAAATGAGACGCCCAGACCAGCCATCAGAGCGATAAAAGGGGAGAATGGTCAAATACTGGATACCCAAGAGGGATTGAATGATGGGTTCCTCAAATTCTACCAACAGTTGTATGGAGACGTAGAAGGGGGGGAATAGAGCGAGATAGAGGAAACATTAGAAGATATAGGTTTACCTAAACTGAGTGTAGAAGAGAGAGAGAACTTAGATGCCCCAATCACGCTGGAGGAACTGGAAGCAGTGGTTAAGCAACTACCTACCAGCAAGGCCCCGGGAGCCGACGGACTCCCCAGCGAGTTTTACAAAACATATAGGACGGAAGTGCTCCCCTCATTATTGGCTATGCTGAACGAGGCGCTGGAGACAGGAAGATTACCGGAATCCCCGAGAGAGGCAATCATCCCGCTTCTCAAGCCTAATAAGCCCAGCATGGACTGTGGGTCGGACAGACCACTATCCATGCTAAACCAGGACAGCAAGATACTGACGGCTATGCTGGCAAATAGATCGAGACTGGTCATAGGCATACTCATACATCCAGACCAGACTGGATACGTGCCGCATAGAAGCATATCCGACAATCTCAGAAGGCTCCACCGCGTTATAAAACAGAAGGGGACACGCAAGAAGTAGTCATTGTTTCACTAGATGCGGAAAAGGCCCTTGACCCCGTCAGATGGCTTTGGTTGATGGCTGCCCTGAAAGAATATGGAATAGGGCCCGGGTATCTAAAATGGGTGAAACTGTTGTACAGCTCGCCACTAGCCAGAGTTAAGACGGTGTGAATATTTCAGATAAGTGGCAACTCAGTAGGGGCACCAGACAAGGTTGTCCTTGGTCCCTGATGCTGTACATCCTCGCATTGGAACCCGTAGCGATATATCTGAGACAACAATACGAAGCGGTGGGGATCTACATGAAGGGAGGACCACACCCAACATTACTGTATGCCTATGATATGCTGCTATACCTGAAGTATCCAGAGGAAAACTTGCAATGCATCTTAGAAGTAATGGAGCGATTTGCGTCGCTCTCTGGCATTGCAGTTAACCCCAAGAAGTCGTGCTTGTTCCCCCTGGGTAGATATATAGGGATTCCGCAGGAGAACCTACCAGTATTACAAATACCCTGGGAGACTAGAACCTTTAGATACTTGGGTATCTATATCTACCATAAGGTGGAAGATGAACATACACATAAAACAGAAGGCAGTGGCAAACGTTGAGAAGAGCATGAGATTATGGGCGAAGCTCCCCCTGGCCATGGTAGGGAGGGCGGCACTGTTGAAGATGGTCGTATTGCCCAGGCTGCTACAATTTTTTGTCAACATCCCTCACATGATACCCAAGCGATTCTTTGGTAAACTACAGAGCTTATGCAAAGGTTTCATCTGGCACAATACCAGGAATAGGATAGCCTTGTGGAAACTGCAGAACACGTATGACAGAGGGGGTATAAAATTGCCCAACTTCGAGATCTACCACTTGGCCAGTCAATTACAATATGTAGCGAAGTGGTTGATGGAAGACCTCACAGCAGAGTCCAGATTGTTGAGGTCTGAATGTGCCCTGTTTTTTCTGAAAGAGTTGATATGCGTGCCTGAATCGGAACTAAAGGGGCGATGGAGGCTGTTGGAACTAGGATGCAGGGTGTGGCGGAAGGCTTGCCAGGCTATGGAGAACCCGACTGTGTTCTGCGCAGGTGCCGCTAGTGGCATTGTTGGGAGTGGACAACTAAGGAAGACGATTCGCAAGCATTGGGAACCGGTGGGCAGTGCAACATTGGTAGATGTATGGCAAGAGGGAAAGGTAACGGAATTTAATGTGGTAGTAGACGAAACAGGGTTACACCCGGGGCAATATATTACCTACACTAGAGTGGTACGGTGGGTGAGAAAATCATGGCCTGAAACAGTGCTAGAGGAAAAACCCGACAAGGCAATAGAAACAATCTATGATATCTCCGAATTGGGGCACGAGGTATCCCGAATCTATGAACTCCTGATGTCTAGGGTGGGAAAGGAGGTCACCCAGTTGAGACGGGATCACAAAAAAGGGTCCAGCAACGCAAGGTTCCAACAGATCCAACTATGCGTAACCCATAGGGCGTATATGACACCCCCCCCCCCCAGAGGATTGAGAAACACAAACATGCCCCAAATGTGGGGAGGTGAACGCTGGGATGGTACATATGTTCTGGGCATGCCTGGAAATTGGGACATTCTGGGGTGAAGTCACCCACCATTTAACCGAGAAAGGAATCCAGTTGGATGTGGAATCTGTGTGGGCATGCATGGTGGGGGGCTTTACAAGACCTCGCAACCTGAGACATGTGAGCAAACTTAAGGACCTGGCCTACATATTGGCCAAGCGAAGAATTGCTATGGGCTGGAAGGCTTGCCACAGTCTCAGTATAGGAGGTGTGGTGGCATGATCTCCAGAAATGGGCAGAGGCGGAAATAGCGGTATGGTATGAAGCGGCCATTAGAATGGGGTGGTGGGGGGGGGGTTAGATGAGGAAGCGGAAACCCTAATGGCCTTGAGACACCTAGTAGCCACACTGTATGGGTCCACCCAGGCCTGTCCAAGTGAACAGGACTCCTCCGGGAATACAGAGGAGGGGAAACTCTATAAGAAACTAGGGCGGAGGGCGAGGGAGAGTAAGCTCGGGTTAAGGAGGGGGAGGGTAAAGGGAGAACAGTGGCCACTTTATGGTAAAGCATTTGATGCTTGATATCTATGACATGCACTGTTGGGTTTGGCTTTGTTTTTTTTTTTTAAAAGGAGGGAGGAGAGGCGGCTGCAGGGGGGCCAGAGGAAACAGCGAGAGAAGGGGGGGGGGGGAGGAGAGGACGAGAGGGTGGACAGGATGTCCTGGGTTTTAGAGATTAAATGAGAGGCCATGGCCGTGCAAAGGGCCTGGGAGGCGACAGGAAAGGTAGAGACTGCAGCAGGGTTGGCCATCTCTGTGCAGATTTTAATGAGTTTGGCCGAGTTGTGAGATGCCGCAGAGATGCCAGCTTTGATATGGGCTCTCTTCTTAGTGCGGACAAGGAGCCGGTATTGCCTTTGGAGCAGGCGGCCGGCCAGTTTGTCAGAGGATGCACAGGAAGCCCACCATTTCCTCTCAGCCACCATACACTTGTGTTTAAGGGTGACTAGGTCAGAGTCGTACCAAGAGTTGCACTTGGCTTTGTGCTTCAATCGGATCTGCATAATAATAATTAGGCATTTATATAGCGCTACAAGCCCTCAGGTATCTGAGCGCTGCTTATTATTACCCACGGTGTGTGGTGCTTATTTATCGACCTCGGAAGGATGAAAGGCTGAGTTTGGCCCCGCCGGGATTCGAACCTGCGTTAGCAGACACTGCACCGATGTCGAAGCGAGTGCTCTACTGGCTGTGCCACTTGACCGGCATGACAGGGACAAGAACATCCAGAGTATCAGAGATAGAGGAGTAGAGCGTGGAAAGGGCTGTATCAGGATGCGAGTCAGCTCAAGGTACAGGAGGGGGAGAGAAATTGGTAGCGAAAGCCTCAACTGACACGCGCTTCATGGGTCGGAGGACCGCGAAGGTAGGTGGTGGTATCAGAGGGATAGAGAGGGGGAGGTCTGAGGAATTCAGAGCATCCAGATTGTGTCCTGCAGAATGAGTCGGGCCAGAAGGGAGAATAGAAAGTCGCAGAGGTTGTGCGTTAGGGAGAATTCTCTGTTTAGGCTGAATTTCCTAACCTAGTGAGTCCCCCAGCAGCTTTGCTGCATTTTTGGGGTTTATTTTTTTCACCTGCCAAGAGTGAGACTCTTTTTACCCTCACTCTTGGGCATGATTTGAGTGTGTTCCTTTGACTCTAGATATGTTTAATGGGCTATGGGGTCTTTTACTCCGTAGGGCTTCATGTGTTTTTGTGATGTGTGTTACCCAGCACCCTCAGTGCAGTAACACAGGGGTGTCATAGTGACCCCCAGTATAGACTCCATACCCTGGGACTGACTACTGTCTCCCAGGGCATGTAAAGTCACCATTGACTTTACTAGTCTTGAATTCTGAACAGAACCAGTACAAACCATCATATTGTGGACGTACTGGCTGGGGCAATTCGATTGCCCCAGGGTCTGTTAGTCGAGGGGGCACGTCTCCGTCCCCCCTGATCGAGTTTTGGCTGGTGGCAGTGGATACTACTTTTTATATTCAACCGCAAATATTTCTCTATGGGATTTTCCCATTGTTCGAGGCTACTATCTTTATTTAGTTAATTACGATCGCCTCGAACATACCGCTGGTTTATTTAATTATTATTAATTCTCCGGTTGGTATTTTTTTGTCAAAACTCGGTTCTAAAATGGCGTTTGTGTTCTCTTCTGTGACTCCAACCCAAGTCGAGCCCTTTGTTCCACTTTTTGGCGGGCTTCTCCACAGAAGCCCTCCAAAGTGGTGCCACTCTGTCTGGGGTACTTAGGAGGAGTGGAGGGGGATTTAGGCACCCTGGACTGAGTTGCCTAGGCAACTCAAGTCGCACTCCGTCCTGATTGGCCCAAGTGGTGAGCCGGCCGGCTCACCACTTAGCATGTTTGAGTGACAGCTAGGCTGAGTGAATGGGGACTGGAACTTCAGAAGTCGCCACAGGACTTAAGAATCCGACGAGGGAGAAGCTGAGCCGACCTGCCACGACGACACCACCGGTGGAGTCCTGCTGGACCGTCTCACCACTTTTCCCAACGACAGAGGAGATCTCCCGCCAGAGAGTCTTCTTCCTTTGACTGATGGGGATAACCAGTTTCACCGTCTTTTCGCCTTCCCGACGCATCTCGTGGCCGCCTTGCCTGTGCCAAGCACCTCCGGCAACCGGAATACCACGTTTTACCACGACCG
This sequence comes from Ambystoma mexicanum, assembly GCF_040938575.1. Classification (NCBI taxonomy): domain Eukaryota; kingdom Metazoa; phylum Chordata; class Amphibia; order Caudata; family Ambystomatidae; genus Ambystoma; species Ambystoma mexicanum. Next base: position 1,438,517,209 of record NC_090935.1, read on the forward strand.
CGAAATAAAAGGTAATACCTTTAACCGGAGAACTCTGCGGCTGGTTTCTTCCCTGGCAGTGCAACGACCTTCATCTTTCCTCCAAGTTGAGATCTTCTCTTCCCCTGGACGACGACGAGACTTGCACCCGCTGCCAGGAACAACTGCCACCGCTGGAGGATCCTTCCCACTTAAGGTACCGTGTCCCGCCTGGCTTCCCTTGCCACCGACTGTACGGGGTAGATTTAGCCCCCGGCTTTCGAACCCGGGTTAGCCTGGGACACCCTGGCTGAACTTTTCTAAGCCTCTCTAAACTCTTTTCGAAATCTCTGCAAGACTTTCTAAGCCTAGTGTAACTGTGATCTTGGGCGCATTTGTGCTCTGCTCTCTCTAAGAGTGGGCCCAGCCTATGGACTTTGGCTCACAAGTGACTTTTGCTCTTCTGCCTTGCTAATAGTGTTCCTAAATCTTAGAGTGGTGTACCTTTCCATATTCTGTCTTTTTCCCTCCCTTCTTCATAAACTTATTGGAGTGCCATCTATAGTTAAGCGCTCACCTCTGTATGGAAATAAGTGGTGTTAACTAAGACTGATCTGATAAGGAATAAGGGTTGTATATATTATAATAGTAACTGTGTTTAGAGTGTTTTACAATAAGAGTGCTGGAGTGTTTCAAACAGTGTGTTTTTAAATAAATAGTTATATACTTTGATACCAAAGCTCTGGTCAGTGTTTGCTTGTATTATTGTGTCTGAGTGCCTATTGTGTATACTTTGAATACTGCCTAACTCTTCTTGAGGGAAGTCTGACTGCTCAGCCACAGCTACCAGGTAAATCTGGGTGGTACAGACTGCTACCAAGTGGGTTTACTGCTAACACCTGTAGTCCTAAATCTTTTGTAGTGTTCCCAAAGGGAACTGCACAGGTTTCTGCCTAACATCGTGAAAGAGTCGAATGTGGGACAGAAAGCATCCAGATGTATGTTGAAGTCTCCAATAAAGAGGAGTTGAGTGGTCGAGGCCAGGAGGGAGGAGGAGAGGTCTGCCCACTCAAAGAGCAAGCGGGAGATCTGACCAGGTGGCAGGGAGAGAGTGGGAGAGAGAGAGATCGATTACAGACAAGGCATTCAAAAGAGGAGTAGGCCTGCCTGGGAATAACAGAGGGAGGAATCCACTCCAGGTAGATCAAGGCTACACCACCTCCGGAACGGTTGGGTCTGGGTGTGGAGAGCATCTTGTAGCCATCAGGGAGGAGAGTGTCAAAGCTTCTGACAGAGCTGGCCGTGAACCATGCCTCCATGACACCAAGGACATCGAGGTCAAGGTCTTCCAGGAGGCGGCAGATGTCAGAAGAGTGTTTGACAGCTGAGCAAGACTTGAGAGTGGCAATATGGAGAAGGTTGCCATCCTTGAAGGACTTACGGGGAGGGGTACAAATTAGAGGTACTCCCTGCAGAGGTGTAGAAAGAGCCTGAGGGGGGGCAGAAGAGGAAGGAGGAGAGGGTAAGGTAACCAAGGAGGAGGCAGAGGGGGGAGGCAAGGAAGCATAAGAAGGGAGAGATGGGACAGCAGGAGAGGAAAGGAAATTGATGAGGCGTGGGAAGCGTCTGTCAAAGAGGAGAAGGTTGGCCTGAGGACCTTGGACCAGGACAGTGCCATTCAGGAAGACATTAAAGATGACCTTAGAGGACCTTACAAGAAGCCTGCTCCTGCATTTCTGCATCAACAGAGGCTTTGCAGGACCTGCTTCTTTGTTCGCCCATTGAAGATTGCCAGTCATCGGCTGACCGTGGGGACTGTTGTTGCAATCAGTCTTCTACGTTCCCTGGAGGCGTCTAAGGTGACCTGCTCCGCAAAAGTGTTAATTTTTTCTTCGCACGGGTGAATGGTGCTGGAAGATGCCCGAAACTAAATCCCAACGCCAAAGGCAACACCACCACCTGTGACCCTGGGACCTCCTTCAATGGTACCAAACACAGAGGAACACGTCCCCAACAGAATCCGGAACCTCAGCAGTGGTCTCTGGAGAGATCAGAGTCAGGGGAGTAAGTTAACATACCTGTTCCTTTCCCTACTGATTCTCCATAGGGTAACATGGGTGTAATGTCCTGTCCCTATATCACTCTTTCCCCGACTTTGGTTGGTGGTAACCTGGTCAAGGATCCCTTCTTACGCTTATCCTAGTGTATTGGAATTAAGTGAGTTACTTATCATAACCATTGGCATTGTCCAATCACATAGTAAACCTTCCTGAAAAGGTAGAGTTGGGAACTGATGACTTTAGAGCACAAGGCCCCAAACCATGTTGGGGCTGGGCTTACTACTTACTACGTTTTCAGGAACTGTTTTATGGTTACTCTGAAGTAACTCTACTGCACTTTATGCATCTAACATTTTACCCATTTTACACTGGTTATTGAATCACTTGCTTACTAGCTTCTCCTAAGGATGAAAGTTTATCTCTTTTATAGTAAGTGCATGACAATATTTGACCAGATAATTCATTGCTTAGTGTGCATTTTTAAGACCTAACAAATCATTGTATATTTTTATACTTGTTAAGAATTTGGCCCGGTGGACACATTTTAGGCCACTCTCTTTATAGTGAACAGCGGCTCTGACCCAAATCAAGCTAGCAATGGAGAGCAGTTAAGACTTATTCTAAGGAGTGCGAGAGTGGGGTCAGGGGCCCTCAAAGGAGTCCACACAGTATGGCACACAATTGAATTTAGACAGCAAGTACAAAACAGTTATTCATTATAGGCCTTTGCACACACTGACTGAAAAATGAGGATTATCGCATAATACTCTACGATACAAACATATAATCAGCACATTTCACACATGCATTAAAATAATGTATTTTAACAAAGCAGGCAGGTAGAGAAAATGCAATAAAAGATTGAACTAAGTCACAAGTTAATTCTTTTACTTAAGCAGTCCAAACCCTAGGGAGAATGGGGCCTTGTGCCCAAAAGTCACAGGAGCCACAATGTTCTCCCATGAATGGAGTCTCTGCAGGTAAGTCTGCAATTCACTTGTGTTGGTGATAGTTCAAAGACGTGTTCGAACAATCTTACTAAGGTTAAGTAAATGTGTTCTTATATTCCAGGTTACTCTACCCAGGTTTGATGACCAAAAGTTGTGTGGCGATGGTGTGGAGGGGGTGCTGTTGTGCGCCGACCAAAATGGCTGCCTAAACGCAGAGCTCTGTATTACACAATATCCTGCTAGCCAAATCCTGCATACCTAAGGACTGTAGAACTGAGGGAATACTGCCTACCACCGCGGATTACCACTGCTCTTACCAACTCCAACGAGAAGGTGCGCCCAATCCCCGGAAAGCAGAGGTCAGCCACACCCGTCTGCCTTCTCTGCTGCGGCCGAGTGGGTGATCGCACAGCAATAAGGGAAACTCAAGCCTGGGCGTTGGAGGCGGTGCTGTGTGCTGCCTCCTAAAGTGTGAGTGGCGTGAAGACAGCGGAAAGACCTGCACAGAACAGGTGATTGTCCGGGGGATCCCTAGGTCACGGACGGAGCCTTGTCTGACTTGCTAGCTGCCATTTTTCTTTCGGACAGATGGAAACAGCACCCCGAGCAGACTGGCGAGGACCCGGGCAGGTACACGACGAAATCCCCTGCAGGGCAGAGCACGTAGAGAAGAGACTGTCATGAGTCGGCCCTCAGCAACTAAACTAAGCTGTAGATATTGGTGGCATCACAGCGCCAGCAGCAACAGGAACCCTACAGTGATCATCCGTTGGGCAGCGACAGCATACAGTGCATTGCACGAGCAAGCGCTGAGGAGGGGGAACCCTTCACACAGAGGCATGCTTTGCACACAAGGGACTGGGAACAGAGCTAAACACTGAACGGGGCCTACGCTATGACTAGAGAGGGGCCACAAACACAAGGATTGAACAGAACAGAAACCGGCACAATAATAAAGCGCAATAAAACCCCAACAGCGCTCCATATTCCTAAAATGATGACCCGTGGAGGCCCAAAGGGAGGTAAAAAGAGGCCCATGGACGCATTTGCTAATAAGCCACAGACTGAGGAGGATGCCGCCTACTCCCAGGACCCACCCCACGAAAACACTGGCACACACCAACAAGGATCTGGACCCCTACATGGTGGCAATGCAGGCGGGATTTGTGGCGGTAAACACTTAGCTGGACGACATAGGCACTAGTATATCCTCACCAAGATCAGACCTACAGCAATAAAGTGGAAGGATCACTGCAGCGGAGAATCAAGGACACAGTAAACACACATGGAAAGGACATTGAGGAGATTAAAAAGGAGCTGAAGGTGGTCCGTCTAAAGTGCAAAGACTTGGAATCTCGATGGTAGGTAAGACTTTCACAGAACTCGTAAAGCTTCCCGACCGGGGTCAACCCCAGAAATGTTTGCTTTATTGGTAGGTTATTTACCAATACCTCAGTGAATGGAACCTTTTTCCACACTCACAGAATATTTTACTCTTATTATGGGTATTTTATTCTGGCTCTCCATAGTGTCATTTTATAGGTATCCTCGTTAACAACTTATTGCCAATACGTGCCTGTTGTTGCTGGGTTGCCCTAGGGGCTCCCCTTTTAACTTTCTTTTGCTAACCTTGAGAGAACTATAGTTCCCAAGGGTAGAAAGGATCTTTGGATCCCTTTTACATTTTATTCTGTGAAGCCAGCACCCCCCACATGATGTGGAGGGCTGGGGAGATGCAATGTATCCCCTTTTACACTAAAATTAACAATTCTGTTAGGGACAAGCTTACCTTCATTGGCTGGTGGCAGAGACACCTTGTATTAATTTGGTGCACCTTTAGCGCGGGCTGTGTTCACAGCTGCAGTAAAGACATCTAATGGTGCTAATTTTATAAAAATGGGCCAGTCTTCTTTTATCGCCTTTTTAGTGCTTCTTGTCCTTTCTTGTTCCTTTCCCTGACATCCAGAGCAGGAAATTCATTTGTGTGATTATCTTTGGCGGGAGTCCCCTAGACTTCCTGCCCAGATTCCAGTGCGTCTGTGAAGACAGGAAGCGAGGGAGGAGTCCAAATCTCCACAGCCCTTTGTCTTCCTCCTTGCCTGAATGGGGACAAATTCCAGTAGGGGACTGGCTGTCCCGATTGGACAACCAGACCGCCCCTTGTTGTAAAATGCAGGGAGAGAATGCAGAAGTTGTGCTGTAGTTCCTGTTAAATACTGCGAACCTGGAAGCTGAAGACAAGTCGACCTCTCGAACTGAAACCGAAGAGGATGATGAACGAAAAGCGGCTGAAACCATTTACAGCGACCGGAGAGCCTGCTGTGTAACTCGAGTCTGCTGCAGCCCTTCCTTCCAATCGACCTGACCCATAGCCTGGTGAGACCCACTAGACTCAAGAAACCCTGCATTTTGAGCCATCCCATGCGTTGCTGCAACCTTGCGTTGCTGCAATACTGCAATACCCTGGGACCTCGAGCAACTGTGTGGGGCACCTTCTTCCAAATTCCGAATCTCGCTGAAACTTCGTGGGCACACTGGTGGCTCTCCAGAGACACAAATCGAGTCCGAAAAGTCCCCTCAACTGAGTGCTGGACCTTTGTAACAACAAGAGTTCAACCACGATTTTCTCTCTTCTCCTGTGCTCCTGTAAAAGGCGCCAAATCAGCAGAACTGCATTCAGCCTCGTGGAAAACCTTGCCTAGAGTCTTCTTCGTCGATCCCGGCTGCATGGTTCCTTCTGAGGTCTTGTTTTCAGTCACTATGACAAGAAATCCACTGATCGGCTATTTGGCTGCAGATCCTGAAGTCGTCCTGCTGCAAAATCTTATTCCATGCCGAGGTATTTTGTTGACTTGGGTATGTACTTACCTTAAGTCTCTTGGGATTCTGTGTAGCTGTGGGGTGTTTTCTGTGATTGGGGGGTCTCTCGTCCAGTGCACCCTGTCCCACTGATAGAATCCTGCTGGGGTGTCTTCTGTGAAGCCCCTGTACCCTCTTCTAAATCTAGAAGTAAAGTACTCACCTGTTTGCCCAGTCTTCCTAAGGAAATCTGACTTTTGCTACTTAAGAACCTATTCTGACACTGTCTGTTGGTCACTAGTGTTAGGCAAAGTTTGTGTGCCGTACCCATTGGGAACACTACAAAAACTCCGACTATAGGTATAGGAAACACAACCTTTGGTATAAGCTTGTACTACACAGTTTTGGTAGTGCGTTGAGCAGCCAGGCTTATCTCAAGAGGGTCAATGTGAGCTGTGGGGGGTTACACAGAGATTCACAGTGAGAAGAATTCAAATAAACTTACACACAAGGTTTCTTGAATACGTAATGATTAATGTATTTGTCAGTCAGTTCGAATAAGCCTTCTTCAGAAGGGAGCAATATAACAGTAACACAACACAAATACACTTCAATACAGTACACTCTTAGTTTCTAAATCAGTAAAGACCCTTTGGGGATGGCCCACAGAGACCACCTACACCCTCAAGTGTCTTCAATAGCTAGGGTGCTGGGGACATTGAACAAGTTACTTTCTTACCTGGTAACGTTCTTTCGATGGGATGGTCCGACGACGTATTCCATATCTATGACATGTAATCACCACAGCTGTGCTGCTTCGGAAACTTTTTCGGTGTCTGCGTCCTGCGTCGATGACGTTGATACGCCGTCGTCGAGGACCTCCTCCGACGTCCGACGTCATCCGATGTGATAAGTAGGACGCACGACGCCCATAGCCTCAGTTGTAGTTTTTTCCCCCAGAACGTGTGACATAAGTCAACTGCCAGTCAGACACAAAGCCTTGCGGACCGTAAGCTGCAATCGCAAAAGAAATTCTGCAGCGGGGAAGGCCGGGCGGGAGCGATATGGAATACGTCGTCGGACCATCCCATCGAAAGAACGTTACCAGGTAAGAAAGTAACTTGTTCTTCGAGGGGATTGGGTCCTCCGACGTATTCCATATCTATGACAGACTCCCAAAGCAGTACCAAAGCAAGGAGGAGGGAAAGAATTTAGAATCAAAATGTAGAATAGCCAATCAAATAGCAGAGCAAAGGACCGCCTTGCCAAAGGCCAGATCCTGTGCCCGGATGGAATCAAGGGAATAGTGACGTACAAATGTATGTACTGAAGCCCAGGTGGCTGCATCACAGATGTTGCGAATAGGAACACCCCTCTGCAGGGCAGTAGACGCAGCCATACCCCTGGTAGAATGGGCCCGCAAGCCAGCCGGTGGGTCCTTACCCGCCAAACGGTAGCACTCCGAGATGGCCAAAATAATCCAGCGAGACAAAGTCTGTTTCATCACAGCTTGCCCCAAACGCTTTCCAGCGTAACCAATAAAGAGTTGATCATCCACTCTGACCCGGGACATGCGTGAAACATAAAAGCTTAAAGCTCTCCTAGGATCAAGCCTATGGAGCCTCTCCTCTTCCTTACCAGGATGCGGAGGAGGAAAGAATGCCGGAAGAACAACCTTCTGGGCCAAATGAAATTCCGTCACTACCTTTGGAAGAAAAGAAGGACGAACTCTAAGGACAACCCTGTCCTTGTGAAATACAGTGAAGGGAGGCTTAACTGAAAGTGCCTGTAACTCACTCACTCTGCGAGCGGAAGTAACCGCAACTAAAAACACAGTTTTCAGAGTTAACAGCCTCAAAGGGCAAGAATGTAAAGGCTCAAACGGAGCACCCATAAGAAACTTAAGAACCAAGTTTAAATCCCAACCGGGCACCAGGAAAGGTGACGGAGGGAACACATTAGTGAACCCTTTCAGGAACTGTGAAATCAAAGGGATTTTAAAGTAAGAACACTCTTCAGACGAGCGCTTAAAGATGGACAGCGCCGCCAGGTAACCCTTAACGGTACCCACTTGCAAGCCCCTGTGGGCCAAAGAAAGTAAAAAGGACAGAACCATGGGGATGTCACATGCAAAAGGATCCACATTCTGAACTCTGCACCAGTCGCAGAACTTACGGCAACGGTACAGAGACTTTGTTGCCGGCCTTCGGGCCGAAAGCAACACCTCCATCACGTCCGCAGGGAGGTCCCAATCCTTATACCTCAACCTTTCAGAAGCCAAGCGTGAAGGTTGAGGGATCTGACCTCTGGATGGAGAACCTGACCCCCCTCCCGTGAGAGCAGATCGTCTCGGTAGGGAAGACGACGTGGAGGGCAGATGGATAAGTCGAGAAGGTCCGGGTACCACGTCCTCCGAGCCCACGCCGGGGCAACGAGGATCATCCGGGAACCGAACTTCCGTAACCTCCGCAGCACTTGCGGGATGACGGGGACTGGAGGAAACGCGTACAGCAGCGGGAATGACCACTCCACCACGAACGCGTCTCCTAAGGCTCCTTCTGGAGGAAATTCCCGCGAGCAAAACCTTTCGCACTTCCGGTTGACACTGGAGGCGAAGAGGTCCACTTGAGGGGTCCCCCAAAGGGCGAAGATCTCCAGGAGAATCTCCTGAGCCAACTCCCACTCGTGAGAGATTGCGCTCTGCCTGCTCAGAGCGTCCGCCGTCACGTTTTCGGCTCCGGCCAGATGAACTGCCGAGATCGAAACTTCCTGCTGGATGGCCCAGAACTCGAGCTGCATCGCCTCTCTGCACAGAGGAAGTGACCCTGCCCCCCCCCTTTTTGTTGAGGTAGTGCATGGCCACTGTGTTGTCCGTCAGGATCAGGACATTCTTCCCTCGCACAGACGGCAGAAAAGCCTTCAGGGCTAGCCTGACGGCCCTCAGCTCCAACAGATTGATATGGAGTCTGGACTCCGACGGAGACCAACGACCGCTGACTGTCAGCCCGTTGGCATGAGCTCCCCATCCCGTGAGGGATGCATCCGTCACGACCGTCACCTCCGGCCAGGGAAGCCAAAATGGAGCCCCCTTCATCAAGTTGCCTTCGACGGCCCACCACAGAAGGTCCCGGGCGACCGAGGACGGCACCTGAATCGAGTCCGACATCCTGCCGGAGGACTGCGACCATTGCGTCTTGAGTGCCCACTGCAAAGATCTCATCCGCAGGCGAGCCTCTGGCACCAGAAGAATGCAGGATGCCATGAGGCCGAGCAACCTCAAGAACTCGAACGCTGGGAGCGTCTGGGCATGCTGAAACTTGTGCACCATCTGCTGAATGTGAAGAGCCCTCACCTGGGGAGGAAAACACTGCCCCAGGGAAGTGTCGAGCACTGCTCCGATGTACTGGAGCCGCTGTGTTGGTGTCAAATGGGACTTCTTGAAATTGAGGGAGAAGCCCAGCCTGTGAAGGGAGCGACAGGCGATCGATAGATGATCCAGGACTTGCTCGGGAGAGCTCCCCCTGATCAACCAATCGTCCAGGTAGGGGTAGACGTGAATCCCCCCTTGCCTGAGATGCGCTGCCACCACCACCATGAGCTTGGTGAAAACCCTCGGGGTGGAGGACAATCCGAACGGCAGGACCCGAAACTGAAAGTGCGAGTCGCCAACCGCGAACCTCAGGTACTTCTTGTGCTTGGGATGGATCGGCACATGGAAGTAAGCATCCTTGAGGTCGAGTGACACCAACCAGTCCTGAAGCTGAAGGGCCTGGAGAACTTGAGAGAGAGTAACCATCTTGAACTTGACCTTCCTGAGGAGTTTGTTCAAACCGCGCAAGTCCATGATGGGTCTCAATCCCCCGTCTTTCTTCGAAACCAAAAAAATACCATCCCTTGTTCCTCTCCGCTACAGGCAGCAGTTCTATGGCGCCTTTCTTCAGCAGGGCTTGAATTTCCTGCACAAGGAGCGGATCCGGACTCTGCAAAGAGAGGTTCCCCGGTGGATTGTCGCGAGGCCTGTGCCGAAAAGGAAGACAGTAGCCGTGGGTTATGATCTCCAGAACCCACACATCTGAAGTAATGGCTTGCCACTCTACAAGATGCTGCGCCAGCCTTCCCCCAACCGGCGAACCATGGGACATGGCCTCACGACTGAGTGGGAGCGGCTGCGGCGTTACCTGAGGGCAAAGAGGCAACTGCCCGAGCGGCCTTGGCACCACGGGTACCCTGTCGTCCACCTCTGGTACCCCTGCGTTGGCCTCTTTGACTGCCAGCCCCTCTCGCTTTACTGAAGGATGAGTAATAGCGAAAGGAACCACCCCTCCACTGCTGTCCCCTAGGACGAAAAGGCAGAGGCTGGCGAACTGCAGCGCCCAACGACTTCGCTGCAGCTTTTGAAGTCTGCAACCTCTCAAGGCTCTCGTCAGCCTTGCTGCCAAAAAGGTGTTCACCATCAAAGGGCATGTTGAGGAGCCGGGACTGCACATCAGGAGCAAACCCCGACTTCCGCAACCACGCAAACCTGCGTATCACGGTGCTCGCCGCCATGGACCTACTGACGCATTCAGCCAAGTCCAGACCCGACTGAACGGACTCACACATGGCATCCTTACCATCCTGGACCATAGAAAGGAAACCATCCCGTTCATACCCTTCGGGAATACGTTCAGCCGCTAACGCAACACAGTTCCACAGAGTGTGCGTGAAACGTGACAAGGCACAAATGGAGTTGGCCGCCTGAAGCGCCATACCACCAGAAGAAAACACTTTCTTCGCCCAGCCATCAAAACGTTTGTCGTCCCTATCAGGAGGGATGGTAGGGTACGACGCCTGCTTTGCCGGGGCCGTGGCCGCCTGCACCACCAAACTTTCCGGAGTGGGGTGCCTGGTCAAGTAGCAGGGGTCGCTACTGGCTGGACGGTATTTACGCGACAAGGATCTGCCCACCGCCGGGAGACTCTCCGGAGCAGTCTAAGCCGCCGCCACCCTTCTCTGTAAAGCCATATGGAACGGCAGTACCGGGTCAGTTGGGGGACCAACATCAAGGATGTCCGTCAGATCATCCTGCACAAACTCCCCTGGGGGAGCAGACCATCCCAGATACTCAGACACCCTAGCCATAAGGCGCCGGTACGAGGAATCGGCATGGGAGCCAGGCTCAGGCCTACAAAATTCCACCTCCGGAGGGGTGTCCAGTCCACTGGCATCATGCAGTGACTGCCGCAAATCGTCAAACTGACTATGGCCCGAGACAATTTCATCTGGCACCAGACTAGGAACCAGGCCATCAGAATCCTCATCCGTCTCCGAAATATATTCCAGGTGGCGAAAAGGCACCCGAGAGTGCTTGCTCTTAACCAGAGCCTTCCTAGGGGGGCACACCCGTGACACGGGGCACCTCTGACACGAAAGGCGTCGAGCGAATCGCCGCCGAGAAAACCGGCAACGGCGCCGAGAGGATCGGCGTCGAGGAAATCGGCGTCGACGTCAGATGCAGCGCCTCCAGTATCGGCGGCGTCGACACAGCCCTCGAGGCCGGAGCCCCGAGCGTGTCCCTCGACGACCTGATCGTCGACGGCCTCGACGACGTCCTCGAAGCCGGAGCCTCGAGAAAGCCTGTCGACGCCCTCGACGCCTCAGACGTCGATGTCTTCCTCGAAGACTTCACAGGAGCACACGGTCTCGAACGCGTCGAGGACCGGGACCTGGAACGGGTACGGCGAGAACGAGCCTCCTTGTCCGAACGGGACCGCTCCCGTGACTCGTGCCGACCACTCTTGCGAGCGGCGTCTCTCGACCTCACACGGCCGACCCCACTCGGGGGCGCGGACGGCTGAGTACCCTGCGACTCAAGAATCGCCAACATTTTCTTCCCGAAGGAAGCCCATTCCTCCGGCGTCGCACGGCTGGTGGGGTAACCGACGTGCCAGGCAGAATCCTCGGAAGAGGACCTGGAAGGCGACCGGTGACGGCGCTTCCGAGAATGCCTCGAAGAGGCTGAGGAGTGGCGAGACCCACTCCTAGAAGAAGACCGACGAGACTTCCGACGATGACGCGGAGAGTCACCCCTCGAATCATCCGTCGAAAGCCCCGCCGACTTCGACTTCCGGGGCTTGGACACCCGACCTACCGACAACTTCTTCTTACGTTCGCGTAAGGCCTTGGACGTGAGCGACTGGCAGTCGATACAGTCATCCGTGTCGTGGGCCTCCCCGAGGCACCAGAGGCAGGCGTCGTGCGAGTCAGTCACCGACATCTTGGACCCACACTCCCCGCACTTCTTAAAGCCCGGACGCGGGGTTGAAGACGAAGTGGAAGACATCGCCGAAGGAAATTCACAAACGAACAGGTTCGAAGAACCAGAAAGAACAGAACTCCAAAGAGTCGAGGCTTAGAACCGAGAAACACGAAGCAACACGTTCGCGGAAAAAACGGAACTGAGGCTATGGGCGTCGTGCGTCCTACTTATCACATCGGATGACGTCGGACGTCGGAGGAGGTCCTCGACGACGGCGTATCGACGTCATCGACGCAGGACGCAGACGCCGAAAAAGTTTCCGAAGCAGCACAGCTGTGGTGATTACATGTCATAGATATGGAATACGTCGGAGGACCCAATCCCCTCGAAACTATCTTACTGTTGGCATTTAGAATACGCTTAGATGTTGGTAAAATGAAAGGGTTATTAGAACAAACAAGAGACCACTAACATTCTTAAGCACGCAAATACTTTTGGATTCCCCTAAGCAGAGTCATTCAGTATAACAGGCTAAGCCAAAGTCAATTGGCAAAAGTATTATATAGGATGAAGCACCTGGTAGGCAAATAGAAAAAGTCTTTGCACAATGTTTTAGAAGTCTTTGAAGAAAAGAAGAATCAAATGTAGGGCCACAAGCCGATTAGACTTGTGAGTGGTAGAAGATGCAAGCAACTCTACAATGAGAGGTAAGTTCTCTCTGACTTTACAGTACCTTTGTATTGAAGAAAAAGTGCATCAGATGACTTCTGTTCCTGTGCAGCTCTGCAGATCTCGCTGTTCCTGAGCCACAGTCGTGGAGACAAGAGGGAGGATTTCTGGGGACTCCTGCACTGCAAAGAGACGGTCACCGCTCGCAACCGGCAATCTTTCAAACAAGAGGCACTTCAGTGTTTCAGCTCCTCAGAACTACAGCAAATAGAAACACCGCTTTTCCTGGCTGGCGAGATGGACTTTCCTTGCTTCTGAGGTCCCGCACTCTGTTGAGGGGTCTCGGGCTCGGTCAGTCCTGCTTCCTGGAAGTCCAAAGGATCTTCCTGGAGCTCTTAGCCAACTTTAAGCAACGCACACAATCCAGTGTTCCTTTCCCTGGCTATACGGTTTCCAGCAGCAACTCTGTGGAAATTCAAACAGCTCTGAGAAGGAGGACCAGGTGGCTTACTTTGGAGTTGATTGGTCCCACCAACTCAAGGGGAGAAGCCGTCCTTGCAGGGGCTTCTGCGTCAATACGAATTTGGAGGTTCAGCACAGTAGCAAGGATTCACCGGGTAAACCAATGGTTCAGGAGTTGCAGCAGTCGTCCTCTTCAAGTTCTTCTTTGGTTCCTTCGTCCAGTGGTCGACTCTGCCTTCCAAGCCAAAAGCCTCGCCTTTTATTAATTTCTCTCATTCATTCCAGCCTAGCTGTCAGTCACCCAGCAGGGTGGCTGTCCTTGCCAGACAGTCGGCCAATCACCACAGAGTGCATTTGGGTCTCCTAGGAGACTAAGCACAGGGCGTTTCGGGCAACTCCCTCACTTCCTGCCTACCCCAGACACCCTGGAGCCAGAGGCGGGTTTCACTCGTGAATCCCGCCAAAGGCAAAGCGAACAATGGGACCAAATCTGGTTTGGCGAGCAGAGTAAATATCAAGAAGGACCTTTCCACAAAGAAATGGTGATGAATAAAGAAGACTGGGCCATTTTGACAAAAATGGCGGCCTTGGGTGTTTTACCGCAACTGAAAGAAACGTGTAAAACCAGGAGTCTCCCTGATAAAGGAAAGACAAATTAAATTATTGCAAGATTGTTGAATCATCAAAGTCTGGGTAGTAGGCATGTTACACCTACTAAGCTAGGAAATGTGGAAAGTCGTATTGAGGATGATAATTCAGAGTCTAACTCTAATGTCTTAGAATAGCCAGAAGAGGAGTCTCATGAGGAGAGCCCCTCTTGTCCTCAACCAGACCTTCCACCTCAACCTTTAGCCACTGGGACCCTACCAGGTCCAGTACTGAGTCCAGAGTTTGTATCTCTTGAGAGAAAGAGACTCAAGTTAGAGTTCAAAAGATTACAAATCCAAGCTAAAGCCAAACATCAAGATATCAAGTTAAGGGAATTGGAAATGCAGCATGCTCTTGAGATGAAGAAATTGTCTGTTGAAAATGTTTCTATCCCAGTCTCTTCTAGGTCTTCCAGTCCAAAAAGACCTTGCAACCCCAAAGAAGCAGTGAGTATGTATGATGCAAAACTTAATATTTTGGATTGGTTTGGTGCTTTTGAGTATAACTTTGGGATTCAGAGTTACACAGGGAATCAGCTGATTCCTTGGCTTCTGCCTAGGCTCCCCCAGGTTGCAACTGATGCTGTAATTGAGGTGGGGGAACTTGAAAGAAAGGATTATGAAAGTGTGAAGCTAGCTTTAATAGCTAGATTTGGGAAAACTCCTTCCCAGTACCTTAAGAGGTTTAGGGCCCTCAAAAAGACTGATGGTACCTCTTGGGCTACCTGGGTGTGTGAACGTTTGAAGATCTGAGATGGTTGGGTTAAGGGTTACAGCGTAACTACTTTTGAAGGTATGAGAAGTCTATTTTTGTTGGAATCTATTTTTGATGCCTGCTCTCCTGAGCAGAGTCAGCACTTGGCTGACTCAAAAGAGATTGATCCCAAGAAGCTGGCAAAAGCTGCCGACTTGTGGGTCGCCAAAAGGGCTTCTCACAAGGATTCTGGGGCCACTCAAAAAGGATGAGGGGAAACAGCACAAGAAAGATGACAAAGAGAATTCTAAAACCTCACATCCAAAAGAGGGCCACAAACATAAGAAGGGTAAGTCATTTAGGAAACCAGCTCAGTCTAGTGAAAACTCTGGTGCCAAACCAGAGGGAGGTCAGCAGAAGCCCCCATTTGCCAAACACTTGGAAAATGTTATGCTTGTGGGTCAACTGACCATGTGAAAGGGGATTTTGTTGCGGACCGTCACGTTGCAGTGCAGGAGTCCTCCAGACGTCCTCCCCCTTGTCCCACCAACTGAGGCCAGGAACCCAGGATATGCAGAGCTGTACAGAAACAGAAGCCAGCTGGAACCATTTCTTCCAACCCATGGTACTGTACAGTCTAAGAGAACTTACCTCTTGATGTGTAGCCTTACTTGTTCTCAGTTGAGGCTTGTCTTGGTTGCTTCTGTAGAGTTGCTTGCATCTTCTACTTCTCACAAGCATAACAGCTTGTGGCCCTACATTGATTCTACCTTTCTACAAAAACTTCTAAAACATTGTGCAAGACTTTTACTTACCTGCAAGAAGTGCTTCAGCTCACCTAGACTTTTCCCCAATTAACATTGGCTGACCTGGCTCCCTGAATGACTCTTCTTCCCTCGGATATTGTGCTTTACCTTTCCTCCCAGGAAGGGGTTAACTTACTTTGCATTGGGGGTTCAAAAGTACTTACCTGCTTCAGAATATTTGTGTGATCTCTTGTCTTATTCTAATAACCCTTTTCTTTGACACCAATCTCAGTATTGCTCTAAATGTACCAGTGATCTATTAATGTCCATAGTGTCCTAGCTATTTAAGTCATCGCAGGGTGTAGGAAGTGTGTGTACCATCCCCAGTGGGTATTTGCTGATTTAGAGAAACTAAGAGTGTGTATTTGTGTGTTACTATTATATTGCCCCTTTTGAAGAAGGCTTATTCAAACTGACTGTTAAATAAATTAATAATTGTTTAATCAAGAAACCTTGAGTGTAAGAGTTTAATTGAATACTTGTCACTGTAAATCTGTGCAACTACCCTACTGCTCACATTGACCCCTCTTGAGATGAGCCTGGCTGCTCAACCACACGACCACCCTGTATAGTACAGACGTCTACCAAATGTTGGGTTACTATTGCCAGGAGGTCAAGGTTGTTGTAGTGCACCCTAAGGGTACTGCACCAAATCTTGCCTAACACCCACGATTAAAGGAATGCCCCGTTTGTGTACACCCAGGTCCCTCCATAGAGGGGAAGCTGTCGGGAGGGGAGGGCGCACTAGGGGTGTCCCGTCACTCACCCAGCTGTCCTAACGTCACACTGAGTGGACCTGGAACACCAGAGAAACTGCAGCAACTCCGGTGGAGCCTACTGGGCCTGCACATAACTCCCGGGAGGCATAAAGAACAAAGAGGAGCCTCCCCGGGTGGACACCCACCCTGCCACGAATTTGCCTGACAGGAGAAGAGCAACACATCTCCAAAGGCATCCCACCAAAGTGTGGGGCCCAACACATCACCGCAGACCCAGGAGGGGGATAGAAGCAACACCCCCTCACACAAACACTACGTCTACTCAAAAAGGAGATGGAAGCAGCGTACAGCACAATCATCCAGTAGGGAACACTACGCCCCGGCCTCTTCAACATCCAACATCCGCCGGTGCAGGATCTCGCAAGAGCATAACTCCGGCTCCACAAAGCATAATACACAAGACACTGCCCCACTCCCACCAAGAGGAACGGAAGACACAGGAACGCATCATTCTAGGCAGCACTGGAACGCCAGAGGGAATTGTAGCACCCTCGGGGGACCCCACATAACTCCCGCTGACCCACCAGGAAGCAAGAGGAGCACTCCTGGGTGGTGACTCACCCTCACAGGTGTTCGTCTGAGAGAAGAGGGGCAACACCTCTATGGACATCCCAAAAAAGCAGGGGGGGGGGGAAGATACCACAGCAGACCCAAGAGGGGGTCAGACGCAATACCCCCCCCCACCCATACACGACACCACTAAAAAAAGGCCACAGAAGCAGGGGGTCAGTATAAACATCCAGGGCGAACCACTACGCCCCAGCCTCTTCCCCATCCACGGGCGCAGCAGGGCAACTCAAAGGAATACACCCTAGGCCCCACAAATCATTACAGAAAACACCCCCCCCCCCCGCACCCCAGAGGAACAGAAGACACAAGAACTCAAACCCGTGGAGGCCAAACAAAACCCATACGCAGGGCCTTCAGAACCCATCCTACACACACCGGCAAAAGCAGAGAAAGGGCCCCGCAGGCGTGGGTCTGATCACCCACTCTAGGACATCTAGGTAGGACGAAATCCAGGGTAAAGGAACCCCAGACCTCCACAAAATCTCTTTAGAAAACCCAGGAGGGAACCCTCGAAAACATTTGGGCTAGAGACACGATTCCCTCCGAGGACTCTCAAATGGCAAAAGCTACCCGGATCTGATAGACAACACTCCTGACGAAGAACAAGAAAAACCAGTGACTCAGTCGCTTCTCAATCAGTACTTCAATGACTTAAGACAAAATTGCTGCAACTGTACAAAAACACATGGTTTCCCTGTGAGAGGATTTACCGGAGGGTCTGCAAGAAATAAAGCGAGACATCAATAAAAATTGGAGAGTGGACATCAATGAAACGGCTCTCCAAGAACGGACGGAGGACACAAGAAGTGCTGACAGATTGCTGGAGACCCTGGCAGCGGCTACCCACTGTTAGGTAAAGATATGGGGTAGTACCCTTTGGGTGCACTACAACAACCTGAGCCTCCTGGTAATAGGACCCAACCTTTGGTATAAGTCTGAACTACACAAGTTGGTAGTGTGGTAGAGCAGCCAGGCGTCTCTCAAGAGGGGTCAATGTGAGCTGTAGTGAGTTTACACAAAGATTGACAATGACAAGTATCCAAATAAACGCTTATAAACAAGGTTTCTTGATAAAACAATTATTAATGTATTTACCGGTCATTTGAATAAACCTTCTACAGAAGGGAGCAATATATTAGCAACACACAAATACCTTCAAAATACACACTCTTATTTTCTAAATCAGCAAACACCCATTGGGGATGACACTTCCTACAACCTCAGGTGACTTAAGTAGTTTGGACACTGTGGACATTGATATATTACTGTTGGCATTTAGAATAGCACCGAGATGAACAAGTTATTAGTACAAACAAGAGATCACAAATATTCTTAAGCAGGCAACTACTTTTGGACCCCTCAATAAGAGTCATTCACTGAAACAGGCTAAGCCAAAGTCAATGGTGTTACGCTCACCTGGCTCCCACAGGGGCGTCGATCGGACCCGGACAGCTGCGGTCTCCTCCAACGTGAAGCGTAGTGCAGAGATGACAGACTGGACTGGCCTGCCTAATCTCGTCTGCTTGACCCGTTGAAGTATTCTCCTGCAAGTGGAGAAAGGGATTTAGCCACCCGTGGATTCTAGTAATGGCACCCCACTGTTCTCCCCACTAATCACCTCCTATATTCCCTTTCAGTAATTTCACCTTATGTTTTTGAATGATGAGCTCTCCATCCTGCGTGGAATGCAGGGGCGCGTGGATACCAGTTACTTCACTGGTTCGAAGGTGTTGGAAGAGTTCCGGATGAATATTGACTCAGAGGTTCCTGGCCAGAACCCATAAGTATAAAGTCCAAAGAGTTCAATATGTATGATGTTCACTCGTGTCCCATTCCCTTCTTGTGTTGCAGCTGGGTCCAAGAGAAGATTGCCTTGTGGCAGCTGATGGCGTTCAGGTAAGAGTCTGTATTACCCAACACTGTCCGTTAAAGATGCGTGTATTTAACTTGTTGTTTTCTCTCTCCTTACAGGTGCGGCTTAAGAAGTTGCGGGATGTTAAAGAATAATGCCACCGGTGGTAAATCGGGTAAGTCTATGGTGGTAAAAAAAGAGATTGTATTTGTTGGCTCTATTGCCTCACCTTCGGTTTCTTTTGTCCCTTAGAGGCTGGAGTTCGGCGATGAAAATGGAGGCAGCGGCGAATCGAAAAATGCTGTGAGGACTGGCGAGTATGGCGCGGCGCTGCAGCTGGCGATGCGACGCATGCAGAAATAATGTCCTTTCCAAGTTCGAAGACGTGATGGATCCGGAATCAGGTAAGGAATTGAAATAATGTCCGTGTTCTAACCTTTCCTCCTTCTTTCCTCTTTTTCTAGGAGCTCTGGATTCGAGGCGGGCGTGGCAGAAGACTGGATCCTGACTGCAGGCACGGTGAGCGTTACGCTGCTGGATGCAGAATAACGCGAAGCATGTGCTGCCGTTCGGGCGTGGTTTAAATAGCCTTCAAAGTAGTCCCAGGTAAGAAGTTCCCCCAGAACCACACCCAAGTAAAAAAATAGTCCCTGAAGTGAAGTAGTCCCATTCAGGCCTCACGTTGGCTTGACTTCATTGCAGCATGGTCTGCACGAGGTAAGTAATGTACATGAGCCTGGTGCCTATGGCGCCAGGACTGATTTCCTCTATGAGCCTGGCGCCAAGACTGTACCCAGACAGCCCCTAGCCGGGGCTGCTGGGCTTTTAGTAAGCACCTGGATGCCTGCTCCTGGGGCTGATGGGCTTGGTCCGAATGCCCGGGGGTAGGCATCATGAAAAATGGGCAAAAAAGTCTAGGTGAGCTTAAGCACTTCTTTCAGGTAAGTAAGAAAAGTCTTTGTACAATGTTTCACAAGTCTGTGAAGAAAAAGAAGAAGAATCAATGTAGGGCCACAAGCCGTTAGACTTGAGTAGTAGAAAATGCAAGGAACTCTACAATAAGCGGTAAGTTCTCTCAGACTTTACAGTACCTTTCGTTAGAAGAAAAATGCAGCAGATGACTTCTGTTCCTGTGCAGCTCTGCAGATCCTGGTGTTCCTGTGCCTCAGTCGTGGGGATAAGAGGGAGGACTTCTGGGGACTCCTGCACTGCAATGGGACGGACACCGACAGTAACCGGCCATCTTCAAACAAGTGGCACTTCAGTGTTTCAGCTCGTCGCGTCTATCGCAAATAGCCCCACCGCGGTTCCTGGCTGTTGAGATGGGCTTTCCTTGCATCTGGGGTCCAGCACTCTTGAGGTGGCTCAGGCTCAGTCAGTCCTGCTTCCTGGGAGTCCGGAGGATCTTCCAGGAGCTCTTGGCCAGCTTAAAAGCAACGCATAAGAACTGGGGTTCCTCTCCCTGGCTCTTCTGTTCCAACAGCAACGCTGTGCAATTGCAACCAGCTTCGAGAGGATGCCCAGGTGGCTTACTTTTGAGTCGATTGGTCCCACCAACTCAAGGGGAGAAGTTGTCCTTGCAGGGGCTTCTCTGTCGATACAAATTTGGAGTTTCAGCACAGCAGCAGCGGTTAACTGGGCAAACCAACGGACAGGAGTTGCAGCAGGTGTCCCAAGTTCTTCTTCGGATTCCTTCGTACAGTGGTTAACTCTGCCTTCCAAACCAAAAGCCTCACCTTTTATGCAGGTTCTCCCATTCATTCCAGCCCAGCTGTCAGTCACCCAGCATGGTGGCTGTCCTTGCTGAACTGTCAGCCAGCCAATCACCAGAGTGCATTTGGGTCTCCTAGGAGAATAAGCACAGAGAGTTTTGGGCAGCTCCCTCACTCCCTGCCATCCCCCCCTGACACCCTGACACCCTGGAGCCAGAGGCGGGCTTCACTCGTGAATCCCACCAAAGGCAAAGCAAACAAAAGGGACCAATCCTGGTTTGGCGTGCAAAGTAAATCTCAAGAAGGACCTTTCCACAAAGAAATGGGAAAAAAGAAGACTGGGGCCATTTTGACGAAAATGGCACTCTTGGGTGATTTGCTGCAGTTGCGAACGCAGCCCGCGGTAAAGGCACACCATGGTAGTCAAAAGTAAACCACTGCCACCAGCCATTCATCGCGGAAAAGATAACATAAAAATGAGAAACTAGACACAGGGGATACTAAGTAACCCCTCCAGCACCCTATTGCAAGATAGTGTGTGCTGGGTCTACAAAGGTACAAATTTAAGTGAAGTAAATTTCACTTTACTGCTCTTGGAAACCGTAGTTTATTCAAGAGAAGGTATTTAAACCTTGTGGAAATCTGAAAGACTTCCCTGTGTCACTGCACTGTAGGTGCTATGTATCACAATGTAAAAGGATGCCTATGGAGTTTGTCAGACTCCAAAAACCAAAAGAAACACTGAGTTACAATCACATTAAAATACACAAGAGAGTGGGGGGAAAAAAGGGTCTCCAGGTAAAAATGAAAAAGTCCTAGAGTCCAGCAAAAGAGCAGTTTTATTCTGATAACCTTTTCTTTGACACTAATCTAAGTATTGCTCTAAAATGTACCAGTGATATATTAATGTCCACAGTGTCCTAGCTGTTTAAGTCACCTGAGGGTTTAGGAAGTGTCTGTGTGCCATCCCAAATGGGTACTTGCTGATTTAGAGAAACAAAGTGTGTATTTCGGAGTGTATTTGTGTGTTACTATTATATTGCCCCATCTGAAGAAGGCTTAATCAAGCTGACTTAAATAAACTAATAATGGTTTAATCAAGAAACCTTGAGTGTGTTTATTTGGATACTTATCACAATGAATCTCTGTGCAACTACCCTACTGCTCTTGACATAAGCCTGGCTGCTCATCCACACTACCAACCTGTGTATTACAGACTTCTACCAAAGGTTGGGTTCCTATTGCCAGGAGGTCAAGATTGTTGTAGTGCACGCCAAGGGTATTGCACCAAATCTTGCCTAACAGAAGGGAACGCCCAGACATAGTTGCCCTCCAGGAAACCCATGTCCACTCGCGCAACAGGGGCAGGATAAGGTTTTGGGGGCTACACCCAAATCTATAAGGCAACACAACTCAGCAAGAAAGGCACGGTTCTACTGGCCCTAAGGGACGGCCTAGATCTAGCGCCACTAGACACGGATGCTGACGACCGAGGGAGATACCTAGCGATAGACCTGGAGGGAAAAGGAGAGGCCTATACCATAGCTACGATATACGCCCCCAACACATGACAGGACGCCTTCATCCAAAAAGGCACTATATAGAGTAGAGAAATTCGCAAAAATCCCCATCATCCTAACGGGCGTCTTCAACATATTGTGGGACCCAACCAAGGACAGGAGCAACAAGGGATTAATTACACAAGGGAAGCCGTCGGGAGAACTCAGGGAGAAAACTAAAAACGTAGCCCTAGTGGACGTATGGCGGGAGTTGGAGGGAGACAGAGAAGGTTACGCATTCAACTCACACGTCCACTGCACTCATTCTAGGATCGAGTACATATTTCTTTTTTTATTTCCATTTGTAAAGCGCACAATCTGCCCTTGGGCACCGTGGTGCTGTTGCAGCAAGCTTGCTTAGTTACAGGGGGACAGTGTAGACATTTCAATAAGGTGCAATACACAGTATAGGTACGTTTTAGATAAAACAGGGCATACAGTGTGTTCCTTAGTTACATTGGAACCGAATCATGTGCATGTTAATTAAACAATTTAGTTTTAAGAACTTTCCAGAAAGATTGTGTAGGACACTTCTTTTCTAAACTCTGTGAGCAAGGCGTTCCAGTGTTTGGGCGCTAGATGTTGGAAGCTGGCCCCCCCCCTCCCAATAGGCTTTAGTTCTTTTCAACGTGGGGACGAACATCATGTTTGCATGATGTGAACGGATGGGTCTGGAGGAGTGTGGAGTGATCTTTTCTGTTAGATAGGGAGGTGCAGCGCATGAGATGCATTTGTGTGTAATGGCCATAGTTTTGAATAGAATGCGCTCCTTAACTGGTAACTTGTGAGAGATGTAGCCTTTTTGGACATCGGGACATGGGCATTGGGAATCCTCCTGGGCCGAACCCTGGGGATCACAGTGGGGCCAATACAACACTCTGACCATGCTCCAATATAAATAACACTGAACAGAAACAAGAGGCCCTCGGTCCTATGGAAACGGAGGTACCCAACGATACTGTTCAGGGACGCTGACGCGAGAGGTTAAAGAAGGGCTAATGACCTTCTTTGAAACCAAAAACCTGGAGGACACAAAACCGCAGACTAGATGTGAAACATTCAAGGCGACAATAAGGGGGGAAATCATAGCCATCAAAGCAAGAAGAGACAGGTAAATGAGACTAGAGGAAACACGATTGATGGGGAGGCTCAAAGAGATCATGTCCCGCATGGGCACGGCACCGACCGGAGAGACAGTATAGGTCAATAAAGGGACAACTAGAATTAATTCAGACTAGAGCAGCGGAGCGTACCCTGCTAGCTCTAAAGCAGAAATATTATAAAAAGAAAATAAAAATCGGACAAGATGCTGGCCAGGCTATTGAGGAGAGATGAAAAGGCAAAAACGATTCTAAAAATAAAACTCGAAGGAGATAAGACCAGCTCTAACAAAGGATATTGAAACATAATTGGTCAAATATTACTCCAGTCTCTACAGCTCGGACAAACCATCAGCCCAGGGGACTACTTAGGGAAACGTTACCCTGGTAGGGATAACTGAGGAAGAGAGGGAAGCCCTAGAGCAGGACATAACCTGCAAGGAAATCCGGCAAGCGATAAAAGCCCTACCTGCCAATAAAACTCCAGGTCCAGACGGGTTTACCTCTGAATTCTACAAGAACCACAGGGAGACATTATTACCCCACCTAACTGTACTGGCCAATAAAGCCCCATCACACAATCTATGAAAGAAGCGAAAGTGGACCTCATCCCCAAAAAGGGACAGGACCCCACAGAGTCTGGCTCATACCGACTAATCGCCTTGATCAATGTAGACGGCAAGATCTACACAAAAGGTGTTGGCGACTAGACTAGGTCAGGATCTCACCTCAAATTGTCCAATCAGACCAGTCAGGCTTTGTCAGGGGCCGTCAGACCAGCGATAATGTTAGAAGGATCGCCCATTTAATCGAAAAAGCGAATAAGAGGAAAAATTCCTGCTCTTCTCATGGCGCTGGATGCTGGGAAAGCACTTGACCAGGTGGAGTGGGAGTTCCTGTTCGCAACTATGAAAAGGATGGGCTTTGGGGATAGGTACCTGACTAGAATCAAGGCTATTTATCAGAACCTGATGCTCCGACTAGATATAAATGGCCACTTAACACAACCAGTAGCGGTGCAGAGAGGTACAAAACAGGGTTGCCCTTTGTCACCGCCTGCTCTACGCGTTATACTTCGAGCACCTTTTGGCAGCGGTGAGAGGAAACAAAGATATATTGGGAATCACATTTGGGTGAAAATAACATAGAACAGCCGCGTTCGCAGACAATAGGTTGTTGGCAATAACCCATCCCGAGGTCTCCCTAAGGGAAATAGAAAAAGAAATCTGTCAGATTGGGGCAGCGGCAGGCCTAAAGATAAATGCCTACAAATCCGTAATCCTCAATATAACGATCCCAAAGGGATTAGAGTTGGAGCTCAAAAAAGCATACGCTTATAGATGGGTAGAACAAACAATTACCCATTTAGCAATCAACCTAGCTAAATCTATAACAGAGGACCTCCATGGGGCAAACTATCCGCCCTGCTGGGAAGGCTGAAGAATAAAACTGATCGACTGGGGGCCCTCATCCATAACTTGGCTAGGTAGAATAAACGTCCTAATTACCTCAATTGCTCTACTACTTATCGGCACTCCCAGTCCAACTACCGACAGCCCTATTTAGGACCATCCAAAAATATTCAACCAGATGTGCGTGGAATAATCGGACTCCGAGAATAGCAAGCAAGGCAATGAAGATGCCCATATTCAGAGGGGGCTTGAGGGAAACAGATTTCAAAGCGTTCTACCTGGCAGCGCAAATCGGAGTAATCAGGGTTTGGCAGAAGGGGACCAGAGAGAAAATGTGGATACCAATGGACCGTGCTGTGGCGGGGGAGAACTTGGAAGGCATACTGTGGAGGCCCAAGTTACAGAGACCGGCCCAAACGTATAGCAGCACAATACTGGCCTTCGTGGGAATGCATGCGACTAAACCATTACACAAGCCCATATTACTTCATTTCCATCTCCGCTCACCGCAATATTTGACAACCCGCAATTCACCCCGGGGTACAGGACTAGCGCCTTCAATAACTGGTAGGGAGGGAGGATCCCATATGATCAGGGACATGTTTGAAGGAGCACAAGTGAAACCCTTCACCCAATGTAAATGACTTTGTACTGGGCGAGGGAGAGTGATTTCGATACACGCAAATAAGACATTGGCTCCAACACCCCTGATGAAAAAGGCAGCGACACGCTACTTAACCCCCTTTCAGCAGTACCTATCCAAAGACATAGGGGATAGGAAGGTTGTAGCATTAATATATTCACATATTAAAAAGGGAAGAGGACCCGGCTCAAAGGAGTTAGATGGGGCAATGGAAACGGACCACGGGACAGACAATAGAGGAGACGGAGTGGGAAAAATTATGGGCAAATATCCCCAAACATACAAGATCCCTCCGGATGCAAGAAATGTGGGTAAAATTGCTTGCACATTGGAATTTGACAACAACAAAATTCCACAAAATGTATCTGGCAGAAAATACTGTTGGAGGGGCTGTGGGTTGGAGGGAAAATGAAGCCACATCTGGTGGAACTGCCCCAAAATACAAGAATATTGGGGAGTAGTACAGGAAGCGATGGAACACAAACTCTGGGGCTAAAGATGCAGGGCAACAGAGGCTTGGCTCTATTAGGTCTAGCGGGAACCCTGGAGGACCTAACCTCAAAAGCAGACCACAAGGTATACGTAATTCTAACGATGGCGGGGGAATCAGCGCTAGCGTAAAAACGGAAATCTAAGGAACCCCTGCTGGAATATGAATGGGTATGGAACATTTTGAACTTTGCGGCCCTGAAATGGCTCAAATACTCCCTGCAGGGGGACCACAGGCACTATCGCGCAGGCTGGTCTAGGGCGTTGGACTACCTACAAACAGGCCTGCTGTCAAAGGAGAATGGGCCTCCTAGGGATAGTGTGACTGGCATACCCATCCTGGAAACGAAGGGAACTGAACCGAACAGCGAACAGGAACGCAACACGGGGCATTCTCCCCGCGAGAACGCAGTAGAGGGAGGGACTGGAGCAAAGATCAAGAGAAAGGAGAATCGCTGGATCAAGAAGGGGGAGTTTTTCAAATGCAAATTGTTATATTTAAAAATGTCAATATAAATGAAGTTATAAAAAAATATATAATAATAATACGACTTTCCAGGCGAAGAAACCGTCTCTACAACCTTGAACTAAGCTCATGTTTGTTTGTTTATTTAATATGGCGCTAGTCCAAAACCCTCAGGTAGCTGGGCGCAAGCAATACAAGAATACTTAAGAACTTGGTTACAGAACAATACAAGAATACTTAGGAAATAGGTTACAGAGATATGTATGCATGGTATACTTGGTTATAGAGCAGTAGGAGAAGACTTTGAAGCTTCATTCAGAAAGATGGTCATTTAACAAAGGGGGGCAGGGGAGTGCGGGTCATGGCAAGGGTGAAGGTCATAAAGGAGGGAGATCAGGTTTCGATGTCATTAGCTCGTAGCCAGGTAGTGACTCTTCGTCTAAAGCTAGGGTAGGGCTGGTCAGTTCTAAGGTCTACAGGGAGTTCCTTCCATGTTTGGGCAGCTATAACCTGGAAGCTAGAGCCGCCAGTAGAACTCTTTTTATATCTGGGAACCATACGCTTGTAGGCATTGGTCAGTCTCGTGGGGCTGTCGGAAGTTCTTTTAGTAACTCTGTCAACAAGGTAAGGAGGAGCTATATTGTTGAGACATTTGGAGGTTAGAGAGGGTTTTGAGAGTTACCCTGTCTCTAATTTTGAGCCAATGTGTTTTTCTTCAAAATGCCGAGATGTGCTCTCTGATCGGGATATTTAGAGCTGCTCTAAGAGTGTTATCTTGGAGCCTTTGCAGTTTATCAAGGATGTACTTATTGGATCCTGCATATAAAGCATTGCAATAATCCAGTCTGGATAGAATAAGTGCATTGGCAAGAGTAATGCAACTAGTCTCAGATAGGAACAGTCGGCAAGCTCGGATCACTTTACAGATGTAAGCTGTGGAGGATGCTAGGACGTTAATTTGTTTCTTAAATGTGAGTGCTGAGTCAAGGTAGACACCAAGGGTTTTGACTGCAGGCATCACTTTAATGACATTATTGTCAATGTTAAATGAGTCATAGCTAGGGTTACGTTTTTTGATAGCCGACTCTGAGCCTAGGATCAGGAGCTCTGTTTTGTCGTCATTCAGGCAGAGGCCATGGGAAGCCATCCATGCCTGAATGAGGAGATATATCTTGTTTACTAAGGGCGAATCTTCCAGGAAGTTGCCCGAAAGGGGGATGAGAATCTGGGTGTCATCTGCCTAGTTAGTGTAGATGACACCCAGTCTGTCCAACCTGTCAAATAGGAGCTTAGTAACGATATTCTACATGGTAGGAGATATGCATGATCCTTGTGGAACACCACAGGTGACTTGTATTGGGTCGGCAGCTGCTGGGGGGGGGGGGGGGGAACTCATTGTAAGGTTGGCAAGGAAGGATTGAATCCAGGTTATGGCATCACTTGAAAAGTGGGCAGCAGATCCAAGGTGATTGCATAAACCTGCATGATCTACCAGGTCGAAAGCCGACGACAGGTATAGGAGGAGTAGCATAGCTGATTTGCCATTGTCCTTCAACTTGTCAATTTGGGTCTTCAGGTCAATCAAGGCTGTTTCTGTGCCATGAAGGGGACGTAAGCCAGATTGTATTGAGCCTAATAAAATTGTTGACTTCCAAGTAGTCCTGAATTTGTAGATAAGCTACTCTGTCGATGATTTTAAGTAGGAATGGGACTGTGGTGATGGTCTATAGTTCGTTGGAATAGACGGGTCTACGGTTTATTAAGTAGGGGAAGCACCCAGGATTGTTTGAGATTGTTAGGCACAAGGTTTGACCTAAAGGTTGCATTGATACGTTTCAAGATAAAGGGGGCTAGATCTCTAGCTGCATCCTTTATAATTTGGGCTGGGCAGTTGTCCCCTTTACAGTTAGATGGTTTTAATGAGAGTATAATTTTTCTGTCTCAACTATAGATATTTTTTTGAAGCTAAATGGGTGGGGGGTGCTGTTAAGAGAATTAGGAGGTAGCTGCTCCTGTGGTACAGGTTCTGTAGGGAGGGGCAGGGATGCTTATTTATTGGCAATTTTAGTTTGGAGGGAACTGATTTTGCACGCTAGGGCATTTTGGATTTTAGTACACCAAGGCTTGTCTTTCGGGGTATTGTCAACTTGAGGTATAGGCGATTCCATTTCTCTGTTGCACTAACCACTTATTTTCCTCCCTTTAATTGACTTTTCTATATGTGTTTGCAAAGTAAATGTATAACCTGTTGAAAACCGCTTGAGTGCGCAATTACCGATGATTCGATAACTGATAACCTTGTCTCTTCCCTTTCTAAAGTTGCTACAAATGTAACCGCAAACAAACACAAAAGTGAAAGTGCCCTTTGAAGTGTATTATCTAGTATTCCTAAGTGTTCTATCATTACCGTCTGAAGTATTTAAAGTGATTCTGGTGTAAATATAATACAAATATTTCTTTTATGTAAATATACGTGTAAGTGCTTCGTTGCTGTGCCTGTCTAAGATTCAGAATACTTAACTACAGCTGAATCTTCCTCTTAAGATAAGCTTGACTGCACTGGCACACTACCAAGGTCCTGAAATAGTACATACTGATACTAAGAATTGGGGATCTACAACCCACTGGGATAGCTTACTAAAGTCCTACTGCCAAACGGCGGCATATATGAGAGGGAAAGAGGGTGAGAATGGCACTAGAGAAGGAGGTCAAAGAAGCGGAAGGACAGGTTCGAAGAGGGCGTGGAGGGCCCTGATGAAGGTTAGAGCCAAACTAGAAGCACATTTGCCAGAGAGATCGACGCAATTAATGATCCAGACGAAGCAAACATATTATGTCAAAGGGGACAAGGCAAAAATATTCCTAGCAGCGAAACTTAGAAAGCAACAGGTGAAAAACTATCTCTCACAACAAAAGAATGGGGAAGGAAAATTAAAAAGGGCAAAGGAGGAAAAGCAGGAGATCATGCACAATTTTTACTCTAGAGCTTTTGCGGGGGAGGGACTTAAAGAGGAAGACCACCAGAAGAAATTCCTAAGTGGTCTCAACATGCCGAAATTGACGGAGGAAGATAGGAGGTCATTAGAGGTGCCCTTTACTGAGGATGAGAACGGTAGGGCAATAAGCATTTTGGCGGGAAATAAAGCTCAGGGTCCAGACTGGTTCGGGAACGAATATTATAAAATATTTCAACCTATCTTAATGGGCGCCTTGACCAGATGATTTAACCTCATAATGGACACCGGGAAGGTGTCAGGGGACATGGGGCCCTCCACGACCATTCTACTCTTAAAGCCTGAAAGAGACCCCACCCTGTGCTCTAGTTACCGCCCAATCTCTTTGCTCAATGGCAACGCCAAAATATATTCGAAAATTATCTCCCTCAGACTAATGAACATTTTACCCAAAATTATACACCCCGACCAGACGGGTTTCAGAATGGGCAGACACACTCGGGACAACACACGCAGGGCAGTGAAAGGACGGAGGAGAAATGTTCAGTCTTAGCACTGGATGCCACAAGAGCATTCGAATACATTGACTGGAACTACCTTAGACTTCTATTAGAACATTTTGGGCGTGGAGAAACCTCTATGTGGATGATTTTAGCTTATTTCCAGACCCCTCCATGAAACACTATGTGAGTGGGAGGAGTTCAGTCTATACCCATTTGTAGGGGCACTAGACAAGGATGCCTGCTCTACCCTTCGTTTTTGCCATGGCCATGGAGTCGCTGGCACACACGATTAGGGAGGATCCAGCAATGAAGGGGGTGGTAGTGAACGGGTCAGAACACAAAGTGGCATTGTATGCCGATGATGCACTAATGTTCGAGAGACACAGGGAGCACGCTGCCGAGGGTGCTGGATCTCATAGGAAACATTGCGGAAGTCTCAGGTTTCCAGGTTCATTTCGCAAAGTCTAAGGCACTCAACATCTCAGAAGACAAATTGGAGGTGTCGGGTGGAGCAGGTCTTGTCACGGCAAAGTCAGGCCGTGAATCAGCCTTCAGTGTCCCTTCACGCCAAAGGAAGAAGAAACGGTTGTTTCATTCATTCTCTTCGGTTGCATCTTTCTACCAGCGTTGGTTATTGCCAAGCAAACGCGCGGTGCAGAGAAGCTTCTGATCACGTTCCGTTCCAAGGAGTGTGGGGCATGCTAGTGGTCACATGGTCATATTACGTGCCTTGACTGCCGTTTGTTCCGGTCAACGTTCTGTATAAAGCATTCCCTTCATCACAGAACGCTGCTGCTGATTAAAGTCAAGTACTTGTCTTTCCATTGTCTTTGCCTCTGAAACTCGATACTTGGTTTATCCCAGACCTCCCTCTGTCTACTGATTCGGCAATTCCTCTGACCGCACGTTAACAAACTCTGCATGCCTACTGGATTGCCTGCCTATCGGACATCTTCTCTTTTCAAGTCTGCACGGTAACGGACCCCGGCATGTCCCCGGCTCCTCTTTAGTTCTGTTGCCCTCCGTTGTACTACATTACACGGACAGGTCCTGTGAAGCTTTAGCACAGTGAAAGACTGCAATCGCTACGGCTCTTTGCATAACTAAGCAGTGCGGTTCAAACCTCTGTATCTCCACCCTGTTCTACCCTGCAAGCTGCTACTGTTATTTCCACTGCAACTCCACCCCTTTACTACAACTACCACACAGGACTCCGACCCACGTTTTTCAGTGCACTATTTCCAGGACGCTCTGCAGAAGGACACCAGTGCACCAACCCGGAACTAGCACGTCCCTTGTGCCGTTCGGGATTTAGGTCCATACTAATCCTTCCCTCTCCCTCACGTTTGTTCACTGGATTCATTTCTTTACTGGATTGGTGTGAGAATTATACTTTCTTGGTAAGCACCAGAATCCTTTGCATAATTACTCCTCATAACCTTACCGTATTTGTTAGGAAATAAACAGAAAGAAGTAATCGCTATCTTTAGTGAGGTGAAACGGGGTTGGAGTGCTAGATCTATTACTGCCCAAGGGGAGAAGAGTCGACACTTGTGTAGGCTATTCGTTCCACAAATTGTTCTACCTAGTTATGGTACTGCATATCAATGTCTAATCATTTACCACTTTCCTTTACAGCCTGGGTTAAAGCGGTGTGGTTCTCCCGCTCTTTCATTTGATTTGTCCCTTTGTCCTGGTATATTCAAAACAGCAAAGGGGTGCATCTAAAGAAGGATCTCCCTCACTCTCAAGTGAGGAGGAGACCTGGGCCAGGTCGGGCCCAGATTCGCTCCTCAATTACCCAGACTAAGGAATTTGGTCGGCCACGGAATCTTGGCAACTGGGTGAGTACTTGACAGAAAGGGAGCACTTGGAATACCTGGGGGTGAGGTTGACCACCACGAGTATGGGGATCCAAGACGCCAACATCCCTGATCTTATGAGAAACCTTAGGGAGGACCTAAAAAGATGGGACCTGCAGGAATTCTCATGGTTCGCAAGAATAACTTCAGTCAAAATGACTTCTTCCCAGATTTTTATATGTGGTGAGTGCGCTACCGTTATGGACCCCCCCTCGCCCCCAAACTAATTTCACGGCTGCAGAAAGATCGCAATTCATCTTGGGGGGGGGGGGGCAAGAAACAGCGGGTGGCCAGGGGAATCCTATTCAGAGGCCCGGAAATGGGGGGACTGGAGGTTCGTGAGATGACCCGTTACCTCACAGCAGCCCAGCTAGAACCTATGCTGCACTGTTCCTCACAGGAAGCCGAGAGGGGGTTGCGAGCTGGAACAGGCTATGAGCTTTCCACTGGGGTATGTAGAGATTTTAAGGCTAAAGCAAGAGAAGTCGGGGGACGCCTGCTAACCTTCACAAGAATCACTCTGTTACTGGGACAAAGCACTGTGGGCAAGAAAGCTCAGCCCTGCGAAAGGGCCCCTTACCCCCGTTAGGGAGAATTCTCAGACATGTGCCAATTCCCTCCACCTTAGAGACTTTGCTGGATTTTGAGGACTTGATGTTTTTAACCTGGAGAGAGTGAGACTCTTTTTTCCCACTCTCTCATGTATTTTAATGTGATTTTGTACACTGTTTCTTTTGGTTCTGGAGTCTGACAAACGCCATAGGCATCATCCTTTACGTTGGGTCACAAAGCACCTTCAGTGCAGTGTCCCCGGGAAGTCTTTCAGATTTCTCCAAGGTTTAAATACCTTCTCTTGGATTAACTACTGTTTCCAAGAGCAGTAAAGTGAAATTGACTTTACTTACATTTGTAACTTTCTAGACCCAGCACACACTATCTTACAATAGGGTTAGGGTGCTGGAGGGGTTACCTAGTAACCCCTTTGTCTAGTTTCTCATGTAAAAAAACAAACATTCCAATGCTTGGTTCTCCAAAGAACTCCTTGACCAACGCACCCAGAAGAGAATTGCCCTCTCCACATGGAAAGCCAACCCATCTGAAGCCACCAAAAATGCATTCAAAGCCATCTCAAAATCCTACAAAACCAACATCACCCTAGCCAAAGCTGCCTCCTTCATCGCCAGGATTCATGACGCCAAATCTGGATCTAAGGAAATTTTCACCATCTTTAGGTAACTGGAAAAACCATCCTCTCCCCCACCCTCGCTCATCAAAGATGATAATTGGTGCAATAATATTCAATCTGCCATGCTAGACAAGCTAAACACTCTTCAAACTAAAATTTGTGGCCATCAAAAAGCCCTATCCCACCTCATAGCCAAATTGCACGGTAAACCACTACGCCCACCTTGACTAACTCCACTCCCCCATTTGACTTTAAAGACATTACTGAACTGGAGGTTATCGCACTGCTCAAGTCCATCAAACCTTCCAACTGCAAGGGAGATGCCTGTCCAGCCAGTCTCATTAAAGACTCGCCACAGATCCTAGCCCCATTCCTAACTGCTTTTATCAACTCCCCCTTCCAGTCGGGCCACGTTCCAACTGGACTTAAGGAGGCTTGGGTACGCCCACTCCTCAACAAAACCCTCGCTGGACCCAACGGTCCCGGGGGATCTACAGGCCCATCACCACTGTACCTTTCCTGCTCAAAATTTTGGACAAAGCAGCCTACCTGCAAGTCCAGAAGTTCCTTGAAGAAAACCGTCTCCTCGACCTGCGGCAATCTGGCTTCCACCCACGACAAGGCACCGAAATGGCTCTTCTGGACTTAAAGAACCAAATGGACGACCTACGAGACGCAGGGAAACCTGCCCTCCTACTGCTCCTGGATCTCTCTGATGCTTTTGACCTGGTGGACCACAACACCCTGTGCCACCACCTAGCCACCCAAGCCAACTTCTTCCCCAAAGCCTGTGAATGGATTACCTCCTTTCTCCAAGAAAGGGCTATGAAAGTCTTTTCTGACTCAGCCTGTGCCACCCCGAGCCACATCACATGCAGTGTTCCACAGGGCTCGTGTATCGCGCCCACGCTATACAACCTCTTCATGAGAACCCCGTTTAGCATCCTTGACTCCCTGGGCATATCGTATACCAACTACGCGGATGACACACGTACTCATCCCACTCACGGGTGACTACCTAGCGGACACCAAAACACTCACCACCATCTACTCCACTATCCAATCATGGATGGCAGACAATTGGCTCTGCCTCAACAGTGAAAAAAACCGAACTCCTCCTCATAGGGGCACCCTAGGGAACCTCGGTGAACAATACGCTTCTTTCACTATTGACAATATTCCCATAAAGGTCTCCAACCACGTGAAGACACTCTGAGTCTACCTAGACTCAGATCTGTCCATGGATAGACAGGTCAATGCCATTGCCTCCTCCTCAGCCTACTACTCTAAAGTCCTCAACGCTGCCAGACCCTTCCTGTCACGCCAGAATTGCCTCACCATTGCTAGGGCAATAATTGGATCAAGGTTAGACTACTGCAATGCCCTGCTCGTTGGGACCTCCAATAAAAACCTGGCCAAACTTCAGCTGGTCCAAAATAACGCATTGAGGGCGGCCACAGGTACCGCCAGAAAAGACCACATCTCTGAAGACAGGAGGCAGGCCCACTGGCTCGCGGTCAAAGAGAGGATTGTCTTCAAGACACTCGCCCTCACCCACAAATGTCTTCATGAACTTGCTCCACCCTACTTGACGCAAAGAATCACCAAGCATACTGCCACTAGATCATTAAGAAGGCTTTACTCCAACACGATTGTCACGCCCAAAATGCGTAAGGTGCGCGCCGGTGGGTCCAGTTTTCCCACCCGGGCTGCCATTCACTGGAATGCACTGCCACCTCACGTAAGAATGATCGAGTCCCACCAAGCCTTCCGTAAAGCCATTAAAACCAAGCTCTTTGTATGAAATGTACCTGACTTGTAAACTGTATAATGCATATCCTGCATCACATGTATTTATGTTTGTATCTGTGTAACCAAGAGACCTCTGGTCACCTGTTTAATATTTGAATCAAAAGTTCTACAACTACTTGCAACAGCGCCTCGATGCCCCTGGGCTGCAAGTGCGCTATACAAATGCAAATAAATACGTTACCCTTTTCTCACTAAATGGCTGGTGGCAGTGGTTCCGTTTTAACTACCGTGGTGTGCATTTACTGCGGGCTGCGTTCGCAGCTGCAGTAAAGAACCGCAGGGTGCCATTTTTGTCAAAATGGCCCGGTCTTTTTTCGCAATTTCTTTGTGCAAAGGTCCTTCTTGAGATTTACTCTGCGTGCCAAACCAGGTTTGGTCCCATCGTTCGATTTGCCTTTGGCGGGATTCACGAGCGAAGCCCGCCTCTGGCTCCAGGTTGTCTGGGGTAGGCAGGAAGTGAGGGAGGTGCCCGGAACTCCCTGTGCTTAGTCTCCTAGGAGACCCAAATGCAATCTGCGGTGATTGGCCGGCTGACTGTCCGGCAAGGACAGCCACCCTGCTGGGTGACTGACAGCTAGGCTGGAATGAATGGGAGAGAACTGAATAAAAGGCAAGTCTTTTGGCTTGGAAGGCAGGGTCGACCACTGGACGAAGGAACCGAAGAAGAACTTGAAGAGAACGCTTGCTGCAACTCATGGACCGTTGGTTTGCCCGGTGAAGCCCTGCTGCAGTGCTAAGTTTGCAGAGACAGAAGCACCTGCTAGGACGACTTCTCCCCTTGAGTTGGTGGGACCAATCAACTCCAAATGTAAGCCACCTGGACATCCATCTCGGAGCTGGTTGAATTTCCAGAGTTGCTGCTGGAAACCGTATAGCCAGGGAGAGGAACACCAGATTGTGTGTGTTGCTTTTAAGCTCACCAAGAGCTCCAGGAAGATCCTCCAGACTCCCAGGAAGCAGGACTGACTGAGCCTGAGCCCCCTCAATAGAGTGCAGGACCCCAGAAGCAAGGAAGGTCCATCTCGACAGACAGGAACCGCAGTGTTTCTATTTGCGATATACGCAATGAGTTGAAACACGAAACAGCCACTGAAAGTGAAGTTTGCCGGTTGCAAGTTTTGACCGTCCCAGTGCATTGCAGGAGTCTCCGACGTCGTCCCTCTTGTCCCGACGACTGAGGCCCAGGAACAGCGAGACCTGAAGAGCTGCACAGGAACAGGAGTCATCTGCTGCATCTTTTCTTCATTTTAAAAGGTACTGTACAAAGTCTGAGAGAATTTACCTCTTGCTGTAGAGTTGATTGCATCTTCTACCACTCACAAGTCTAATCAGCTTGTGGCCCTACATTTCATTCTTCTTTTCTTCAAAGACTTCTAAAACATTGTGCAAAGACTTTTCCATTTACCTACCTGAGGTGCTTCATCCTATATAAGACTTTTGCCCATTGACTTTGGCTTAGCCGATTGACTCTTTCTGGGGGATCCAAAAGTATTTGCCTGCTAAAGAATATTTGTGGTCTCTTGTGTGTTCTAAGTAATCTTTTCCTTTTAACTTATTACCATACGATTCTAAATGCAACAGTGATATATTAATGTCCCCAGTACCCTAGCAATTGAAGTCACCTGAAAGTGTAGGTAGTGTCTGTGGGCCATCCCAAAAGGGTATCTACTGATTTAGAGATATTAAGAGTGTGTATTTCATGAAGTGTATTTGGGTGTTACTATTATATTGCTCCCTTCTGAAGAAGGCTTATTCGAACTGACTGATACATTAATAATTGTTTATTCAAGAAACCTTGACTGTAAGAGTTTATTTGAATACTCGTAACTGTAAATCTCTGTAACTCCACTATAGCTCACATTGACCCCTCTTGAGATAAGCCTGGCTGCTCAACACGCTACCAAAACTGTGTAGAACTTATACCAAAGGATGGGTTTCCTATACCTGTAGACAGTGTGGTTTGTAGTGTTCCCAGAGGGTACTGCATACATACTTTGCCTAACAACCCCATTAAGTCACAATAGCTAGT
Source organism: Ambystoma mexicanum (assembly GCF_040938575.1). NCBI lineage: Eukaryota > Metazoa > Chordata > Amphibia > Caudata > Ambystomatidae > Ambystoma > Ambystoma mexicanum. The sequence continues at coordinate 1,438,553,420 of NC_090935.1, forward strand.
TCTCTCCGGGAACAACTTTTGGGTTTTGGGAAATTGGAAGGGGGCACCACCCTAATACTAAAAGACTTCTTTCAGGATGGGGCTCCTATGCAGTTCGAGGCTTGCACAACTAAATTCTCCCTTCCGGAGGGTGATTTGCACACTATGTGCAAATTAGGCACTGGATCACACCCAAAGAGTGTAGAGCCGGCCAACAGAGCCCCGGCGGGTCTGGAACTTCCAGTAAATGAGGGGGCTACAAGGAAAGGCATCTCAAGACTAACTGCTACTGGATAGGGCTGTAGTGGAGGACAAATTGTGCTATATGAGAAGTTGGGAACAGGACATGTGCATGCCCATCTCGGAAGTAGAATGGGGGCAAATCTGGGGCAGGGCTCTAGATGCTCCATAATCAAAGAGTCAGCATATAAGATACACATGAGATGGACCCAACTGAGACTACATAAGGCGAATCCGGACATTCTAAGTGAGTGTTGGTGGAGGTGTGGGCAGGTGGGAGATATGGGACACGTGATGGACATGCCCAATGGCCAGACATTTTTGGAAAGAAATTCTAGGTCACATTAAAGAAATCCTGGGAATACAGTTGTCAAGGTGTCCAAAGGTGATCCTGCTGGGGGCAGTAGCTGAGAGCTTATATGGGGCAACTGGGGCAAGAGCAACTCTGATCACCCACATGTTGGCAGCAGCGCGGATCACACTAGCACATAATTGGAAACGGGAACAGGGCCTGATATTGGCAATGTGGTGAGTCAGACTGTGGGGCATTACAGCTATGGAAAAGGTGTGTGTGTTAGCAATGAGTAAATACCAGAACTTTGTGAAGGTATGGCTTCCTTTTCACAAATGTGTTGCTGAAAGAGACAATCAAGTCCACAAACCAGCCATTTTCAGAAATGTTTCGGTGCTGTAAACTGACTAGGGGATGTACCTGGACACTTGAGGGGACACTCTGGAATTCTAGGCAATTAACTTAACCTGATCCTGAGAATGTAATGATTGACTGATTGGTTGAATTAAGACCGGACACTTGAATGTACCACCATTGTTAAGTTAGCAGGAATTGGGTAGCGGTAGGGGGTGGTGGGTGACAGAATATATTGGCACCGGAAACAAGCCTCGTGTTGTATTACACACATATGAATGTTATTGGTTGGTGCTCAAAATAAAATAAAGCGTGTTAAAAAAAAATAAAAAGTGAAACTTTTTTCTTTTACAGAGGATTCCCAGCGGGACGACGGGGAATATTCATAAGCATGTGAATCCATGCCAGACCCCATCCTGGAGAACCCATCTTACCTTATTTCTAAGAGCGGTTTCCCTGCCTGAACTAAATGTTCTACATAGTCTGTCCGGATGTCCAAAATAAAGAGTACATAGTCCTGTGTCAGAAACCCATTTCCCTCCCTTACATTAAATACTGAACTAAAGAAGCAGTGAATCTCCAAAAGTTCTACAGTGAGGCATAATCCTGAGGGAATGCCTCCCTTTCCCCTCCCCGGCTGCAATCTAATTTCCAGGAAAACAAAAGTTCTCAAAGCACAGTTCAATGAAATATCAGCATTCCTTATCGCCCACACTTGTCTTCACTGTTGGGTTCTTCATGATTAGCCTTCAGGTTAAGGACCTCCTTTCCCTGGTCCTTCGTGTACTTCTTTCCTTAATCTTCTTGACTAAGGGGATGTCCCCCCTTGTCCCCCTGGTCTTCCATTCACAATGTTAGGGGGATGTCTCCCTCTGCCTAACCTTTCCTCAGGTTTTGGTAGGTTAACTCTTGGTGGGGCAATGGCTCCCTTTCCTTGGTCTTTCTCAGGCCTCTCAAAGAGTTCAACAAGTGATGGGGGAAGGACTCTTATCCTGGCCTCTCTCAGGCATCTCAGACAGCTCCGATTCACTAACCAGATAGGGGCTGTATCTGCTTCATAGTTCACTTTTCTGTTGCGAGTCCCAGACCCTAATTTCTTTACTTCTTTGGCTCGTAGTATTTGGGATCCTTCTCTCCCAAATACTCCCACAAGGAAGGTGGCATAGGAGGCTACTCGCTGTGTTAGGGATCCTAGATCCTTATTTCTTTAGACTTGCACCCTTTGGAATCCCACCAACTGTTCCCAGTCACCAAGAGCACCACAGGGTGCTGCTTACAAGCGTTCTCCAGTTGTGGGTCGCTGCGACTACCTGCGCTTCATTTGGCTTCTCCAGAAGCAGCAGCGCCTCGCATGGGTTCCCCTGCTCTCGGGCTGCGCATCCCTTGATGACAGTGCGAACCAGCATCAATGATCGGCTGGTTGCCTGTGGCCTCCGTCTGCTGGTACGTCCACGGCCGACCTTCGCAGGACGCCTCTGCTTGTGGGTAAGCGTCAGGGTTTGTACTCCATAGCCCCTTGTCTCCACTCGCCTTGCAATGTCCCGGATCCTCCAGGGTGGGTTTCTCCATTTTGATTGTCACTTCTTTTTAAGATGTGACTTTCACAGGCTTTTTCTGAGCAACTAGACCGCACACCATAGTTGTTTCTCATAGTGATCTTAATAGTTCGGCATTTCTCCCTCGTCTCAGTACTTGGCAAGTAGGTTGTAGGACTTTCTACCTGGGCTACACATATTGACATTTGGGGTTGTGGGGGGGTGGGGTGGTTAGAGTATCCCTCTCCATGTAGTCCGCCCGTGGGTTTATTGGATAGCAGCATCACTTCCCTGGCCTCATTGGAAGGGGCTTCTCCCACTCACCCCCTAGGGAAGCAGGGATGAAATCCTGGGATTCTTCACACCGGTCACCCAGAATAATACATCATCGCCACAAAGAATCTTAGCAAAAGATTTAAAGAATCAAAATACATTTCAGTAACAGTCATATTACCAGTACATTTTATGGAAAAATACAGACATTTTTACTAGATGCAGTTAGTGTTTTTTAAGTAGCAGAAATGAAAAGGACGACTTTAAAAATGGTTATAAAATCACAGCCACGTGCACAAATGATGAAACGTGGTCCGGGATGCCAGAAAAATCTCCAGGGACAGGTCATAACTCCAGAGTCACTTTAAGGAGTGCTCCAGCGTCAGTTCACAGTTCCATAGGAATGAATGGGAAAAGTTAGAGGCCCCTCCACACTGCAGGAGAGAAGTCTGATCTACCCCACACGAGTGATGGGCTGCAATGATCAACCCCAGGAAAGGCCAGAGGACACCCTTAGGAAATGTTCCAGAGGTCAGAAGATGGACCCCCGCACCCATAAAGCAGAGGTCTCAGGACAGGAGTACCCCAATCGAAAGGCTGGAGAATTGTGGTTAGGAAACTCACCTCCCAGAAATCTCGACACGGACCAGGGTGACACCCATGGCTGATTATCTTGAATCATTACCCTTCAACTTGGTAAAAAATCCCAACAACTTCCAGAACCCCTTCATTAAAGCTCCCCTATTCGTAAATTTGGATTCCTAGCTCTTAACCCTTCCGATCCACCCTTTGGTGTGACTGTACCCACTTTCAATTATAAAAACATCGACAATGGCAAACTTACCACTTGGCCGTAGAGTTCTTTTAATTGGTCTGTCTGTTCACTGGTGCTTTCAATTGTTTTTAGTGCGTTTTCTATCCTGTTCAACCTGTACTCGCAGTACGCCTTTTCAAAGGCGATCACATCACTGCAGAAACAAACAAAATCAATGAGATTAACAGTGAGCAGTGGAAGTAAGGATCTAAGAGAAAATCAACTGAGTATCACCAAGAACAAATTCGTATTAACGTGGCTGTGCATTTTATGGGGTAGGGCAAAGGGGGGCCCTTGATGCTGCAACTTTGTGATTGAAGTCATTCCTTATAGGTCTTACATACATGGACATGGCGAGTCAGGGTGAAATAACAATGGGCAATACTTCTGTGTGTTGCTATGTCATGGTGCGTAAGATAACAGGTGGGGGGTGGGTGGGTCCGTTAGTCCTTCTTGCAAAAATGTAAACTTCATTGCAACCACTAGCAAGTGCTAAAATAAAACAATTTCTACTGGTATTGAAACTTACAGAATACTATAGAGAAAGGACACTCCCCCCCCCCCCCCCCACTCACTAGATTGGATAATGTGGGGGTGACTCTCGAGGTGGGGGGCATGAGATGGCTGAAGTACGACTGAGGTAGTGCTCAATGACTCATTGAAGATGTAAATAAGCCATGTATGAAGCCAACTACCACAAGGCACCATTTCAACATTGGGAAGACACAGAGTGGAGCCAGGAGCAAAGGAAACATGCTCTCCCATAAAACACCAGTTTCTAGGAAGGAAAACTCACACTGAGAAACCGGAAAGCATAAAAACAAAAAATCAGAACACAGGTCAGACAGGAGAAATATACAAGACACAGAAGGCCCCCTCAATATAGACTGACCCAGCGTTTGGGTACGGCTATTCCTTTTCCCAAATTACACCCCCAGGATTTTGCACAGCCCCACAAACAAACACAAGAGCACATACCAGAGGACAGGATGAGCTGGAAGGAGAATAGGCCAGGTAGGCCGAAGATGCAGCACTAGATCCACAAGATGGAGCAAAGCATAACTCCAGCACGTTTGCAGAGCCACCATTTGGGTTCAAAATGCATCCATGACGGCCGCCAGTCCTTTTAAGCCCACTAACCACCACCGACTATTTTGACATTAAAGAGCAAATTACTTACCTCCAAGTTATGTTCTTTCTGATGGATGTGTCTCCTACCGATTCCTCATCTATCATATCTATCTCCCAGCACAGCTGCTCTTCTGAAACGTTTGCCTCCACCAGGGGGCGCAGCGCAGCCAGGTGGCTCTATGCGCCCAGCACCAGACAGGCTGTCAGAGCATGTATATACTGAGGCACCACGCCCTGTGAGCTTAGTATCACCCTTTTTTTCTAGCACTCTTGACGCTTAGGGACTGTAGCAATAAATTGCATTAGGTACTTGCCAAATGGGGCAGTTTGGGAGGCTGATGAGTAATCCATTGCATTAGGTACTTGCCAAATGGGGCAGTTTGGGAGGCTGATGAGTAATCCATGAGGAATATACCTCTCTGCAATGTTCTTTTTGAGGGAAACAATGTGTTCTTCTAAAGGATTCCTTCCTCCCACGGATTCGTCATCAATGATAAACTCCCATCGCAGCACTTTGATCTTAAGAAGGGAGGAGACCAAGGACACCACCTAAACCAGACTCTGCTCTAAATCGAGCATCCTGTCCTAACTGAGAATCCAAGCAGTAATGTTTTGTAAACGTGTGCAGAAAAGCCCACGTAGCCACCTTGCAAATGTCCAAAACAGGGCGTTGTAAGAAAGGCATGGTATCAAAGCAAGACAAACAAATGATCACAGTTCAAGGGTTTTTATTAAATTGTAAAATGGGTGAGATAAACGCATAATCTAAACCTACATCTAAGATGGGAGCAAGCTACGACCATCAAATAATAATACTGTCCAAGTGGAGCCTAATCAAATAAAAAAGGACCTATACTAAGAAACCTATTGCCAATCCTTAGTGCTACGTTACAAAATAGTGTGGTATAGTATTCACAAGAAAAGAAAGAAGTGTTCACAAAAATGATAACTCAGGATGTTATAGCTGTTGTCTCCCTTACCCACGTTTTCTAGAAAGGGACAAGGCGGGACTCCCGAGCACAGCACACTCCTGGGCCTTTCCAGCACGATGTTACAGTTCCTTTTCCGCAATATCAGTACCTTCTGTTTCCAACTCTCTGTTAGGCAGAAACCTGTGCAGTTCCCTCTGGGACCACTGCAAAAGATTTAGGACTACAGGTGTTTGGCAGTAAACCCACTTGGTAGCAGTCTGTACCACACAGATTCACTTGGTAGCTGTGGCTGAGCAGTCAGACTTCCCTCAAGAAGAGTTAGGCAGTATACAGAGTATTCACAATAGGTCAAGAGAACACACTAAAACAAGTAAACACTGACCAGGGCTTGGTGTAAGAGATAATTATTTATTTAAAACCACATCTAGAAAAACACACAGGCACTAATAGTAAGCAATTAAGCAATTCAAAAACACGGTCACTAAAAGATATACACTCCCTTAAAAGAATTAGACAAGTCTTAAGTAAAGCCCCACTTATTTTCAGACAGTGGTGAGCGCTTAACGCAGATGGCACTCTAATAATTCGTTTTAAAAGGGAGAGAAAAACAGAATAAATTGAAACAGATCCCAACACTTTTTCACAAACACAACAAGGGAGGACGGCAAAGTAACACTAGGAATTCAGAGTCAGTAGGCCGGATCCGCTTAAGAGGATCCAAACGAAATGTGTCCAAGGTCACACGGTTGCAGTGCAGGAAAGTCTTGTAACGGTTCAAAAAGGAGTTGGACCAAAGAAAGGGACCAGTTAGAGGGTCAAGGCGGCCAGCCCAGTCCAGAAGGTTAAGGGGCTATTATTACCTTGTAGCAATCTTTAGAAAGGGAGGCCTGGCAGACACGGTACCTTAAAGTGGTGAGAACACTCCAGCGGGGGCAGTTGTTCCTGGCAGTGGATGCAAGTCGGTGCTTCGTCCGGGGGAAGAGAGGATCTCGTCGCGGAGGAGGACAGGAGTCCGTTGCACTGCCAGGGAAGAAACCAGCCGCAGAGTTTCTCGGGTACAAGGAGCGGTCCGTTGATTCGTGGTTCAGTGGCGAGTGGCTATCCGGGTGCCGGGGTGCCGGGGTGCTTGGCACGGGCAGTTCGACCACAGACCGGTCTGGGGTGCGAAGAAAGAAGGTAAACTGGTTGTGCCCACCAGTCAGGGGAAGAAGCCTCTCCAGCCGGGAGATCTTCTCGGTCGTCGGGAAGTGGTGAGTCGGTTCCGCAGGGCTCCACCGGTGGTGTCGTCGTGGTACGTCAGCTCAGCTTCTCCCTCGTCAGATTCTCAGGTCCTGTGGCGACTTCTGAAGTTCCAGTCCCCAAAGCCCTGCTTTTATGCAGCATACCCCCATTCACTCAGCCTAGCTGTCACTCAAACATGCTAAGTGGTTGGGCCAATCACACAAGAGTGCGACTTGAGTTACCAAGGTAACTCAGTCCAGGGTGCCTAAACCCCCTCCCTCACCCCATGTGGTACCCAGACAGAGTGGCACCACCTTTGAGGAGAAGCCCGCCAAAAAGTGGAACAAAGGGCTCGACTTGGGTTGGAGTCACAGAAGAGAACACAAACGCCATTTTAGAATCGAGTCATGGCAAAAAATACCAACCGGCGAATTAATATTAAATAAATAAACCGGCGGTATGTTCGAGGCTATGAGAATTAAATAATGAAAGTTGGTAGCCTCGAACAATGGGAAAATCCCATAGGGAAATATTCGCGGTCGAATATAAAAAGTAGTTTCCACTGCCACCAGCCAAAACTCGATCAGGGGGGACGGATACGTGCCCCCTCGACTAACAGACCCCGGGCCAATCGAATTGCCCCGACCAGTATGTCCACAATATGATGGTTTGTACTGGTTTCGGTTAATAATTTGGGACTAGTAAAGCCAATGGTGACTTTACATGCCCTGGGAGACAGTAGTCAGTCCCAGGGTATGGAGTCTATTGTGGGGTGTCACTATGACACCCCTGTGTTACTGCACGGAGGGTGCTGTGTAACACATCGTAAAAACACATGAGACCCTATGTAAAGGACCCCATAGCCCATAAAACACATTAACAGTCAAAGGAACACCATAAATCATGTCCAAGAGTGAGAGAAAAAGAGTCTCACTCTTGGCAGGAGAAAAAAACAAACTCCAGAAATCCAGCAAAGCTGCTGGGGGACTCACTAGGTTAGGAAATTCAGCCTAAAGAGAGAATTCTCCCTAACAGTCTCTTCATACAAAGTCTCTTGCTTTAGAGGGCCTGATATGCCATAACAACAAAACAAAGGTTCCTTCTACTTATCTTAACGTGGGGTCCCCCTTGGATCCCCCGTGGCCGGGTTCCGATCCTTCTCTCAGTTGTCAGCCTCCCTCAAATCGAGCTCAGACCAACCGCTCACTGTGGACATCCCTCAGTCAGGTTCACACTTCCCCCAGTATCACAGTTCGCTTTACTTAGCTTTTCTCTTCTTCTATAACATTCAGAATTCTTAATGTCTCTTTAAACAATAGCACAAGCTTCAGATTGGGTCCCCCTCGTCCGGGCTCAGACCAACCAGACCGCTTGCTGATTCAAACAGACTTCCGTAGGGCAATCTTGTCTTGCTGGGTCATTCTGTTAGACGACGGCAAGTGCCAGCTTTTTGCCATTACAGTTCGCACAGCGTTCCACTCAGCCGGGCGCAAACGCCAATTTGTAACAAAACCTTCTGCAATGTGTCAAGGACTTTCGATTGTACAAAGGATTTGACTTGACCTTTGTATGACCACCTTAACATCGTATAGCACAACCTTTCATATGGCCTCTACGTATTTGTAGTTTCTTTGTCCACAATGTTCAACACAGTGTCTTTGTTCAGGAGAAGGGTACTAGCCAGAGACCTTTCGTCTGAGCGCCCACGTGGCACTGGACCACTCTATCTCTGGTACCAAGTTTAGTCACAAAAGACCTTTTGTCTATTTATCTTGGTAATGTTGCCACTGCAACCTTGAACCTAACAGTCCACAGTCCGGTTGACTATCAGATTCTTCCGAGTTACCGGCTGTGCTGAACTCGGCAGTTCCTTTGCCGCTGGAGTCAAGGACGGTTCCACAATGGCAACCACTTCTCCCCGTCCTGGCTATCAGTGCGGGAGGGTGTCATGTACTGCTGACATCTGTTACATCATTTGCCAGCTGCGATTCCCGGTCTTATGTTTCTTTCATCGAAGGCTTTGCTGGTCTGGGTTGAAAAGGGCAACTCCTGAAGTCCCTTTCAGGTCTTACCGCCTTTCTCCTCAGTTTGAACTGCTGTCCTGGAATGGCTGCTTCCTCCTGCATTCGGGATTGCTCGGACTGTGCTCGGGTGCTCCGTCTTTTATCCCAATGGGGAAGGGAAAGGGTAGTCAGGTGTGTGTAGTTGTCGGTAATTGCCCGACTCTGCCTAACCCTTGGGTTGGGACATGTCAGGTAAACTGCGCCAGTATTGGTCCATTGTCGTTCAAGCTGTGAGAAAGTGTGTCTCGGAAAAGAGGGGGTGGGGGGGCAGAGTTCCAGTATCCTACCAGGCAGGATGGGGAAAAGGTGTCCTAAGGAAGCAGACACTGCGTCTCACCCTACGGTGTTCCACTTCCACTCCCCAAGGACCCCTCATCCCAGGTGATCTTCCCTCACTAGTCCACCCCCAGGAACTGGATCCAATAGCGATGGCTGTGTCCTGGCCACCTGAAAACAGATCCACGGGGACTAGTCAGTGAGATACCTTCAGGTTTCTCACAGCGTCCACGTTGAAGAGCCAAGGTGGAAGCCAGCCCTCTAGTGGAATGAGTCCCAAGACCTTCAGGCACAGCATTCTGAGATGCAGAGGATTATCCACCCTGACAGGATCTGTTTTGTCACAGCCCTGCCAGCACGGCACCAGCATAACCAACAAAAAGCTTATCATCCTTCCTGGTTTCCCTCATACAAGAGACTTAATCATGGAGGGCACACCGGGTCCAGCTGGTGGAATCGTTCCTCTGCCTTGCAAGGATGAAGAGGAGGAAACAATACAGGGGGGATCGATCTTTTGAGGGAGATGGAAATCATCTCTTTGGAGAAAACCCCATAGGTAGGTTTAATCAAAAACAATTGAAGCTCACTCACCAGTCTAGCGGAAGTGATGGCAACCACGAAAATCCCCTTAAAGGGGGGGTGAGGGGGAGTAATCTTGAAACAAGAATGAAAGGGCTCAGACGGGGCACCCATAAAAAAAACTAACACTAATATCAAATTCCAAGCCAAAACAAGGAACTGGAGTGGGGGAAACTACACAACCCCTGCATAAATTGCATAACTGTGGGAATCAAAGACAAGCCCTTCTACAGGGAGCTCTTGAAGACCGAAATAACTGCAAGAAACCCTTTTCACAGTGTCAATCTGCAGACCCAACTGGGCCAAAGAAAGCACAAAATCCAAAACAGAGGATGTGGAGTAAGTAAAAGGGTCCAGATGCCTTTCCTGCCACCAAGTCGAAAACCTATGCAACCTGTAGGCATAAATGGATTTGGTGGCAGGCCCCCAGCAAGAAAGGAGCATGTCCAAGATGTCCCATGAGGATAGCTCAGCAGCAACGCGATTGCCTTGGAAACAAAAAGCAACATAGGTTTGATCCCCGGGTCCGCGCTAAGAAACCTCTGGGTATTAAGCGTGTTATAAATACGTGACATATTCTGGTAACAGTGCCTCGATGCCTGTGTGAGCGCTTTAAAAATGCTAAATAAATAAATAAAGGTCTTCTGTCAAATCCCAATTACTAAACCTCAACCTGTCCGCAGTCAGGCATTAAGGTCCAGGCTGCTGAGGTTCGGGTGTAGAGATTGTCCTTTCAAATGGGAGGACATGTCTGCTATCTGCGGAAGATGCAAGGGAGGGCAGATGGGCATATGCAGCAACTCTGGGTACCATTCAACCCGGGCTGGGGGGTCCCTTAAGATGAGGTAGCAGTATCTGAGATGGATGGGGATGCAGATATTACTCATTCATCAATCAGACCGACTCAGAAAGTTGGCAAACAGTGTTATTAACTATTATCTAAAACAGGGAGTTACAACGATCATCAACGGACACTCGCTCGATTTCTCTCAAATCATTATACGAAATAACTTTTTTTTATACTACAAATGTGTCACTGCGGACGTCATTCTACACGGCAAAGTAAGAAAACCTATGGGGGAATCTAATTGGCTAAAAGGAAACATCCAAGTATATCTTCTATATAGGCAGCGGTTGTGATTGGATCTCTAATGTCAGGTGGACAACTAAGCCCATCCCAAGTGCAAGTCATCTTCTGTGTCATGAAACTATACAACATCCTATTGTCTTCTCAAACTATAGGGCTCTGTACTACATGGCCCTCTACAATTGGTTTGCACGTTTGTACCCTTCTGGAATATTACACTCGCTAGCAGCACGCAAGCTGATATCCCAGGTGCTGGGAGGGTTGGCCTGGTCATGCCTCCCCACCCAATTAGCCAACATCCATCATTACTCCCGCGGTGTGTCATTCAATTAATCCGTTTGAACTCGGCCTTGTAGAGGCTCACTGTGCCTGATAATAAAAAGGCAGTGAAGGCATGGCCTTATCTTCTGGTCTCGGTGTAGCTCGACCCAAAGTTTTTCTTCATTGTGCCATGTGACTGTAGACCACGTTTTGAGCTCCTTCGTTGTATTTAATACTATTAAATGAAGAAAACCTGGCATGTTTAGTGTTTTTCCGTTACACCTCAAACCTCTGTCAAAGTCCCATTCTCATCATCATCATCCTGCTTCTTTTCCATGTACTTGCGCATTCTCAATGTCACTGGGCCTAGTAAGATCATTGCTTTTGTTTCTGCCTTGTTCCCCTCCCTTTGCCTCCCTTTGCCTGGTCGCGCTCCGAAACACTTGTGTACGAGCGTGACACAAATAAAATACATCAAGGTGTGAATGTGCAACACGATTCTCCAATTTTGGCACAAACACCTCCATCCACAGCTGTGATCATGACCAGGACATATCTGTTCTGAGGAGTCATCAATCGTATTGGCTCTCAGCTCTTCCATAATAGCATTGAATCCCTTTATGGTAGCGTTGATCATGTGTAGGTGCTCCCATCTGGTTATTTGTAACCATTTCGCATTTGCCATTGTCTGGATCCCCGGCATAAAAATTGTTGTGAACACTGCTGAAGTCTGACTGAACAACCTGTGCTCATAAGGAATAGAGTTGAAGGCTTCTATCGACTTGACTGAGAAGCAATTATCCCTCTTTGGTCGATGGAGGAATCCACTTGATCTCCTTTTACTCAGGTGACCATCTGGTTTTGGAAACTCACCAATGCTCAGTTCGCTTTTTGGAATTACTAATGCTGCAACATGATCAAGTACTATAGAACACAGTCTTCCTCAGTCTCTGGGCAGCTTCATATATGCTCTAGATCCACAGGCCGAGTAGCGATCCATTATCGCATCTGTCCAATTCTTCATTCCTGGTACATCGAAGATTCAACCGCACTGCTGATTCTCTCCAACTTTTCGCATGCCCTTATTTCTGAAGCATAGCTCTGCACTAGCCAGGGGCACCATCTGCAACGGGCCTCCTTTGTCTTCGACCCATGTCAGCAACTTCTAGACCAGAGGTTCGCATCATTTTTCCACACAATCTATAACTGGTTTGTGATGACCAGTTACTGCCACGGCTCGGCATACAACTATGCCTTCTTCCCAGCCATTTGGAGAAAGTACTGTTCACCAGATCTGCATCTGGTCTCTTTCGTTGCATCTTTGTATTTCTTCATTAGCCTTTCCTTGACAATTGAGCTTCTTATTTATCTCCCATCTGATTCCTGCTCCCTTCATGCCAGGCTGTTCGTATCTTATCACATGATCTCTGGTGTGTGCTCTTGATCTGGTCTTCAAATCTTGAACATAATCATCTTCTGAAGCTGACCATTCCGTAACCCATACCAAGGATGCTGTTCGACCCTGTAATTGACCTCTTGTATGACAGAGTGCAAGGTGAGTCAGGCAATGAGCTGTCTGAACATCTATTTCTACAACTATGAATATCTTGGACCTCCCCCATAGCATAAGGTAGGAGAGCACATACATAGCAATCCTCCTCAGAGGTTCTCTTTCCTATCGCTCTCGTGTTGATACCACATGTTGTTCCCCAAATGTGCTGTACTGTCTAGATAATCATTTAACTCAATCATCCTCCCTTGCACTTCTCTTGTGTCTCCCCTTTGCCAATTGAGCTCGTACATGATGATCATGAAGTATATAAAAAACGGACCATCTTACAGGGGGAATCATATGGACATTTGTCCGAGAAATTGGTGTTTTTACATGTGTCACTGATGTTGGGATAATCACATATGGCCTTCGTCTTCTTGCGACATCTAACTCTGCATAAGTCAGTGGAGTGGGAAGGATCAAAGGGACGCCTTCCTTTCAGGGACCAACAAAGTACACAGTATGGATCAACAAGAGGAGAAAAATAATAATAAATGCTAAGCACGCATATATTATACACCAATACATCAGACCCCACCATCGGTGTCTCTCCACACAGCGTTGAGTTTGCTCACTTTCTAGAACTGCATTGTTCTCAATAGACCACATTATTCCCATATATTGATTTTTAAGGAAGGAAAAAACCTTTTTAATCAGGCAGCCTCGTTAGATTCTCAGGAAGCTGCCGAATTCGCCCAATTATTTCCATAAGTAACCTCCTAATTGCAGAGACATTTATAGGATCTCATAGAACACTTAAGTGTTATTTACGCGCCAAACAAGATAAGGATGAACTCGAATTATATACATAAAAATAGCAATACGTAGACTAGGAGTATTGACATCAGACAGGACCATGGCCATGACCAATGTGAAACTCAGTAATAAACTAATCCGGGAACTGCTCCCTTTTCCAATCGTCAAATATGAAATCAAGATCTGGCATTGTTAGCACATCAACACCTTTCCAAAGTCTGATTTAAAGATTCCTGTGGCTCAAGAACAATAACTTTCACACTGCTGCTAAAATACAAAGAGTGTTGGGATAAACCACAGTCCAAATGCACACTTGCATTTATTTAATCAGCAACCTTAGCGTCCTTCTTCCTCATCATCGATTGAGTCTGCACGTGCTGAACAACTACTTGTTGTCTTGCTTCCGAATCAGGTGGCGGTGTGATGTCTCATCAGCATACGGCTTCACGTCTCCTAAATTGATCCAGGCACGCCTTTCTTGAACTTTCACTGCTGAAGGAATTATATTTTCCACAATACAAGGACCACTGAAGCGGGGCTCATGCCACTTCCTAGTGAAGTTGCGGATTAGAACGGAATCTCCAACAAAACGTTTAGGTATAGTTAGTTCTTTAAATCCGGTTGCTGAATGGTCTTCATCTGTGTCCTGAGACTGACACACCTTCTGCTTGAGTTGATCTGAAATGACAGATACTGGCGGTCATACATGTCAAATACGCACGTAGCTCATTTCCTCACATGAGGTGTCAAAGGCTTTCTCATTCTCCTTCCTGTAACTAGCTCATAGGGTGTGAGGTGGTGGTTTGACCCAGGCAGATTCCTTAATGCTATAATGCAAGGGGTAAGCAATACAGCCATCCCTTCTTCAGTGTCAATTTGAGTTGAGCTACTCTTTCCTTGAGAAGACCATTGAGTCTCTCGTATCTCGTTTCATTGCAGGTTATGAGCAGAATAAAACCTGTGTTTAATGCTGAGCAATATGCTAACCTGCTTGAATACCTTATTTACAAAATGGGGCCCATTGTCGGATCTTAGCACCTCACATACTGCCCATCTAGGAAAGACTTCTCAGACTAAACTTCACAGAGCAAGTGGCATCAGGGTGTGTACATGGACCAGCTTCAATCCATCTCAAAAAGGGCACACCACCACTATCATATACCTATATCCACTACATACTTGCAGCATATCAACATAGTCAATATGTAAATGCTGAAAAGGACCATTCGGTCGAGGAATCACGCCGCCTATAGTTCGAAATGTGTGTGCCCAGCAGTAAACCTTTGACATACGATGCAATTCACTGCATAAAAAGCAACGTGTTCTAACAGGTTCGGTTTGAACCAGTTCTCCACAATAGATGCTACAAGGTTCTCCCTAGTTACATGCACAGGGTAGTGTAGCTATTCAAACAATACCATTAATAAGGCTATAGGCATCACCGGCTTTCCAATGCTGTCCTGTCGCCACAATGCTTACGAGGGGGATAAAGAACACCCCCTCTGTGTCTGTTCACAGCTCCTTCTCTTCCTGTGGAGCACTGCCTTGAACTTCCATTAGCTGCATTGTGGACAAATGATGAAACCCTTCGTTTACAATCATAATCGTGACTATTTTTCCTTTCACATCTGGAGTATCGAAACTTTAAATATCAGGTGAATATGTAACCCTTTTGGCCTCTTCATCTGCGGCTTGGTGCCCATGTGAGATAAAATCAGTTCTCTTAGTATGTGCTTTGCATTTTATTGCAATGGCTACTAGGAGTCATAGTGCCTGAATAAGCCTGTCCAATAATGCAGTGTGTTGCACTGTAGTGTCGTCCGCTCATAGGTAGCCCCTCCTTTTACATCGTGCTAGCCCTGCGTGCATGGTCTATGTCACATAGGCGGAGTCACTGTAGACAGCCACTTCCTATTCTGCATGATTTTCAAGCGAGACTATAAGCGCCATCAATTCTGCAGCCTGCGCTGAAAAGTGAGACGGTAGTCTTGCACTTGCTACTACTTCGAATTCCCCATTAGCTCTGTGCCTCACCACAGCTGAACCGGAATGCCTTCCTCCATCCGTTTGACCAATTTTCAAAGACACATCAATAAAGAGAACCTCCCCCTGCTAGAGTTCTCCTTTACCATCGGAATCCCGTCCTAAAATTCTTCGTAATTTGAGCAATCATGCCTTTGCTCATCTGCCGCCAAAGGTTTGGCTACAAACGTAGTAGGGTTCACTATTTTACACCTGGCTGTTTTGATTGCAGTATTCGATATAACTACCTCATAAGCAGAAGCCCTCTGAGATAGCTGTCAGTGTACCCTTAGGTTTCTCCAAAACGGCGAACAAAGCATGCTCAACAAATAAAGTCATGGAACACCCCATTACAATGCTTGTAGACTTCTCAATAGCGAATGTGGCTGCTGCCAGCGATTGTGCGCAAGGAAAGTGTCCCCTCATAACTGGATCTAAAATTCCACTATAATATGCCAGAGGATTGTACCCAAGTGTGGTCGTCTGTGCAAGCACCGGTTTCATAACTGTTTCCATTTGTGAAGAACAAAGTTATGGCAGAAAATGTCACGAGTCCACAGCGCTTCTACAGTGATTAAGAAAATAAACATCAAGGCTGCGGGTATCTGGGCGGTGTGGGTGTACTGCCAATACACATCCACAGGAATAGTTGAAGAAAAACAAAGATGTTCCCAGTCACACTGCGCCAAGAAATTATAATTAGTTGTTTGTGCAAAGAAAAGCCTTTATTGTTTGTGCAAAGAGAAGTCTGACACGTGTTTCAAGCTGTGTACAGCTTTTCATCAGAGGCTTAAATTGCATAGTAAATCATTTCCATACAAATTGGGTAAAGTTAAAAATAAAAACATACACATGATTGTTTTGTGCAAAGAATTGTTACATAAAGAACATAGGCACAAGTTGCGAGCAAGCAGTCCAGGGCGCGATGCAACCACAAAAAATATAACACATGTACATCACATGTAGGAAGAGTAAAAAAGTAGAAATTAAGTTACCACAAATTAACCAATTTCATTTGTAGCAGTCCGTTGACAGACAAAAAAAAAGAAGAAAAAGAAACATGATTTTAGAAACAAAAGTTGGCCATAGCAGCGCAATGGGTACCTGTGGCGTGAACAGAAATTCATCAGGTATCCTCATAATCTTGCCCACTAAAACGGGTAGCATTTCAACAAAATGCATACCCCATAGTGAAAAACCTCTGGCTCTAATGGCATTCCTCGCAGCGCCATTTTCCCTGTAAACGCCAGGATAAATTCGCCCATGTTTAAATAATGTATTCCTGGCGTGGAACACTATGCCTTCATCAGTGAAGGAAATCGTCATTCAATTTCGTCATTAAAACTCTGCCAGAACGGCCTCCAGGGGGAGCAGAGATCAGCATGCTCTGTCTGTGAGCACCGTAACCAGCACCCCGGAAGATGGAATGAGCCCCTGTCTTTTGGTACCCCCCCCCCGCTGAACAGATACAGGATCTCGACGTGTGAACGTCCCCCCCACCCCAAGGAAAAATCCCGATGAAAATCGGCCTTACACGGCCTCAGAAAGCGCAAGAGAAAATCGGGGCCACTGAGGCACGTGGAAATCGAAACCAACTGCGTGTCTCACCGCTGGAAAGCCCGGAAGGCGTGTGTTCGGCTCCCGCAGTACAACACCCTCACACGAGGACATGAGATCAGCCGACCGACCCGGTGAGCGCGAATAAGTGCACTGCGGATCGCGAACATACCAATTTGCGACGGAGTGACATTGGGCAAGACCGCCGAGTGGTGCCATCACAGATCTGCAACTTCCCGGGTGAACCCAACGGCAGAGTTTTCCAGGCCCCAAATAAAAAGGCACACAAACTCCACCAGAGACGGAATTCATAATCGGAACAGACAGGGGACAATGCCTACCACCCCTCGGAGCCGACTACCCAGCACAACTCCCCGCCTGCCAACGACACCACCCCAGGCCAGCACAAGATCCTACGCCGCCCCATCCGCAAACTATTCGCAACACAACTCGAGGGAGTAGGTAGTCATCATCCACCTAGATCGAGTGAGGCGTGGATTATTACAGCGCACGCAGCTTCTACCCAGGCCGACCATCGGTGATCTGTATGAGTACTAAGCATAAACTAGCTCACTTTGCCTACATTCCCACCTTGCCTACAACCGCTGGCGCCAAGATGGCGAACTGCGCCACTATAGGAGACGACCTGGCTGCAGCCACGAAAGGAGACATAGCCGCCCTACTGGGGGAGATTAAGAACCTGGGAACAAATATAGGTGGCAAAATAGATAGGATCACTCAACGGCTTGATAGCATGGAGGACAGACTCGAGGGAGTTGAAAACAATCAGGCCTCCATTGACACGCTGGAAGGGCAACTCAACCAAAGAATGACGGAACTGGAACGACGCGAATACGAGTTTAACTTAAGCTCGATGATTTGGAGAACAGAGAAAGGAGGAATAATATACACATTTTTGGTGTTCCAGAGAGAGAGGGGGAAACTGAAGCGGATCTTAAGGAGACGCTTCACAACATCATCAAACTTCTGACAACGGATGATGAGGTGGATGAACCGGTAACCGAACGAACTCATAGGGCAGGAGGCCCAGCGAGTGGACCGCGCTCAGTCCTCGCCCGATTTCACCGATTCAGGGACAAAGCTAGAATTCTTGAGAAAGCCAGAATGAGCGAGAAGATTACGCTATGCGGAGCACACATCTCCATTTACCAAGATCTCTCTTCCTTGACCCTAGCCCTCAGGAAAATGTGCGGACCTCTAACGAAGATGCTCAAGGAAAAGAACGTTCGATATAGATGGGGTTACCCCTTCTCCTTCACATTCCAATACGAGGGGACCAGATTCAGACTGCGATCGGAGAATGAGATAAAATCGTGCATATCTGACCTCTTAGGGTCACAAGGAGAAGAGGCGAGTCAAGAAGCGACAAATAAGGAAGGAAGAGAATGGCGACTCCAAGGCCCCCAGAGAAAGAGTAAAGGGGTCGTGGAAATTCAGGAGGGGCAATCTCTCCCCAGAAATGGACAACTGACACCAGATGATACCGGTAAAACAATTTCAAAGTATGTCAATGGTGTGATATGGATGCACAAGCGCACACACATTCCCTGAACTCTAATGAAGATCATTAGGGGGGAAACCAACAGGGGGCTCACTCTGGACTACGATGACTTATTCTGGTCAAGGGGCGTGAAGCAACGACCCCCGGAAGTGGTCTGATATCAACCTGGGAAAACCGACTGGCCTCGACCGGACGCCATCAATTAGGAAGGAGGGGGCAAAGGGGGAGGGAAAAGTGAAGGAAACAAAGAAGGTCAGAGCAGCAAACATAATGAACCACAACAGCCAAACCAGCGTGCGGCTCGTGAGCATAGTGCATTGCCGAGTGTATACAAAGACAACTCCCAGCAAGAAAGAACTATGGCTATGAACGTTAACATAAGGGAACCGGTCTCATTAAGAGTTGGAACACTCAATGTTAAAGTGCTCAACTCACCGATGAAACGGTCCCTTGTAGCCAGAGAATTTCGTAGACGCGGACTAGATATTCTTCTACTCCAGGAAACAAAATACACAAAAGGAGATGGACGGATTCTTGGGAAACGAGTGGGAACTGAAGGGGCTCGGGCCCACTCAGAAAGGAAAGGGTGGGAATCCTCATTAGAAAAGGCATAGATTTTGCGATGACCAAGGCATGGTCAGACGTTGAAGGACGAGCAATGCTAGTAAATGAGCAACTAGGTAATCTGAACCTCACAATTGCCACCTTGTACGCTCCGAACACAGGCCAGTCTAGATTTCTCTCCAGAACAATCCCTAAGATACTACTCGAAGCCACCGGGCACATCATCTTGGGGGGGGGGATTTTAACCAATGGGCGAACCCGGCCACAGACCGGAATCCTGGGAACCCTACCACGACTCATCAGAATAGACCTGAACCGACAGCTAGCTAATATGATGGAACTGTATAACATGGTAGACACATGGAGAGCTCTTCATCCGGAAGAACAAGGCTACACTTTATATTCCGCTCCCCATAATACCTACACCCATATAGACTACATGCATCTCTCCAGAGAGCTCTCTGAAGTAACGTCACAGGCAAAGATAACCCTGATTACTTGGTCCGACCACAACATGGTCCTCACAGACATCCAGTGGGCCGACCTACCTAAAAATAGTGGGAAATGGCGCTGCAACGAGAGCCTCTGGAGGGATGTCGTTTTCAGAACTGAAATGGAGACAGAAATCTCTGAATTCTTTAAAACAAACGACAATGGAGAGGTACCCAAACAAACAGTGTGGGAGCCCGGGAAGGCCACCTGGAGAGGGATCTTGATAAGGGAAGGCTCATCAAAGAGAGAACGTAATCTTATTGAACAAAGGCTCCGAACTGAAATCTCCCTATTAGAACGCACACCCAAAATAGGCGAAGAAGTGGATCCTCAGAAGATGAACGAAGCCAGAGCAAAAAGAAACAAACTGAAACTATTGGAGCATGAACAGGTCATGCGTAAACTAAGATTTTTAAAACAAAAATTCTACTAGAAGGGCGATAAGGCCGACGCACTTCTCGCTGCCAGGCTGCGAGAACAAAGAGCGGAGCGAAGAGTATAAGAAATTAAAGGCGATACCTTCCCCACATCACAAGCCCGCACCACCATCCCAGAACATTTTGCTGACTTTCATAAAACTCTATATTCTTCTGAGGTAGACCCTGAACGATCACAGAGTCCTATCTGTCCTCAATAGATGTACCCCGTATTCCTGATTTAGAGGTCGAATCATTAGAATCCCCTATTACGGAACTAGAGGTCCAAGCTGCCATAAAAAGATTAACATTGGGCAAGTCCCCGGGCGAATACGGCTACACCGCCGGATTTTGTAAAACTTTCATCACCGCACTGGCCCCCTTCCTAACACTCCTCTTTAATGAAATAATGGACACAGGGAAACCACCAGACTCTTTTACCAAGGCATTGATCACTGTTATCCCCAAGGCTGGGAGGGATCCTACGAAATGTTCCTCGTACCGCCCCATCTCTCTACTCAACCTTGACGCAAAGATATACACCAGAATCTTGGCAGCGAGACTCGAAACCCTCATCCCTCAACTTATACACTCCGATCAGGTTGGGTTCATACTGGGCAGACAAGGTGCAGACACAATCCGCAAAACCTTACACCTGATCCACGCATCCCAGACCATGGAGAATGACCCGGCCCTGCTTTCCATCGACGCGGAAAATGCCTTGGATAGGGTGGAATGGGGGTTCCTTGAGGCAGTACTACGAAAGGTGGGAATGGGCACTAGATTTAGGAGAGCGATACACGCAGTTTATACAGACCCCAAGGCATCTATATTTGTGAACGGGGAATACTCACGATGGTTCAACCTGCAGCGGGGGACACAAGGATGCCCCCTATCAGCGATTCTCTTTGCCCTCTTCTTAGAACCCCTGGCAATCGCAATAAGGGCAGACCCTACACTAAAAAGCTTTTCGACTGGGGACAACAGAATACAAAATTGCCCTCTACGCCGATGACATCCTCCTCCACATCACAAACTCTTCCGTCTCCATCATATGGTAAACTCTCTGGGTTCAAAATAAATAAAACAAAGTCCACACTTTTTCCCCTCCAAGGTCAAAAAGATGAGAATACCATCAAATTCTCCCCATTCGGTCTCAATATCGAACATTCACAACTACAATACCTGGGGATACAACTAACGAAGAATCTAAGTGACCTATTTGAAGCAAACTTCCCTCCCCTATTGAAACAATTTAGGTTAGACTTGACAAGATGGGATAAGCTCACAATATCCTGGCTAGGCCGGCTCAATGCAATTAAGATGATATCCCTGCCCCGGTTCCTATATCCTTTTCAAGCGATACCCATTAGGATTCCAAAAAACTGTTTTACTGAGATCAAAAGGGCCATGCTCCAATTCCTATGGCAAGGGAAAAAAAACAGAATTCCATATAAGACTAATGCTCCCAAAAGATAAAGGTGGGGTTGAGCTTCCCAATTTTCAACAATATTACGAGGCCGTCCAACTTAGGGTATTGATTCCACACCTCCGTAACCAAACAGACACCCAGTGGGTCAATATGGACAACCATTACTTTACACCAGCCACAGTATCTGAATGGTTATGGGCACCTAAAAAAAGAATCTGTAGAAAACTCAAAGACCACCCGATACTAATGACCATCTGGGACATCTGGGCACATGGCAAAAACATGCAAAACATTGCTACTTGGCCGGCTCCCCTCAGCCACTTATGGTCCCCAGGAATCAACGACCACATTCCAGGAGTCGAAAGGTTCCAATCATGGTATGAGGCTGGATTAGAGAGAGTAGGGCAATCAGCGGAAAGACTCCTTCTCCCTGAACTAACCGAAGCTCTCGGAATAGGCTCATTATCTACCTTTCAATACTTGCACATAAAAGGGGTTTTGACAAGAGCCATGTGGAAACCCAAATTAATGAGAGAACTCACCCCTTTTGAGAAAATACTGAACTCAAGAACTGTAATAAAGGCCTCATCTCCGATATGTACAAAACATTGATATAAGGGGAGGGGGCGAACACGGACCCATTGAAAAGCAGATGGGAGACAGATTTCTCCGAACAGTTCACTCCAGACCTATGGGATACCATATGCCAGGCTGCCACACGAATATCCATTTCGAATCAATACAAACTCCATGCAATCAAATTATTACATAGATGGCAATATGATCCAGTCAGATTATCTAAAATGTTTCAGACTACGAGCCCGGATTGCTGGCGTGGATGCGAAAACAGAGCAGACTACTGGCACATGTGGTGGGGATGTCCTAAAATACAAGTGTTCTGGTCGGAGGTCCTGGGCTGGATCAAAGAAGTCGATGGTATCGACAGAACACCTACACCCTATCTCATATTGTTTGGCCTTGAGAAAGATGAGGATGACTGGGTCAAGATCAAGGATCTAGCACCACAATTGCTATTAGCCGTTAGCGCAACACTAGTAA
Organism: Ambystoma mexicanum; assembly: GCF_040938575.1. Lineage (NCBI taxonomy): Eukaryota > Metazoa > Chordata > Amphibia > Caudata > Ambystomatidae > Ambystoma > Ambystoma mexicanum. The sequence continues at coordinate 1,438,575,829 of NC_090935.1, forward strand.
TGAGGTGGAAATCGCCCGCAACTCCCACGAAAAATGAATGGATCCATGTTTCCAATAATATATGCATAATGTAACATCTAACAGCGTTGTTACATGGAAAACTACCTCAGACTGAAATCTTATGGATGGAATATAAAAGTATATACCTGCCCACCAGCTTATCTCATAACAATGCCCCTATCACGACGATGGAGGTACAAGAATTGACCTAGGCAACGTATGAGTTGAACTCTCCAACTGACACTCTCATAACCAACACAATTTCGGCATTTAACACTGACGCTGCTCGCCACACGATGACCGCTGCTCGACCTGCAATACAGGTTCTGAACAGGGGGGAGGGGGGCGGGAAAGGGAGGGGGCAAGGTCATGTTTGTGCACGAACCCTATGGATGAAGAAGGTGTTTGCAGGACAGACACTAAATACACCGAATTTTAAGGGTTCGTTTCCCCATCATTCCACTGTCCATAATACAGGTGTGAACCTTCTAATTTGTCCTCCCTGCATATTTTGATTATCATTCTGCACATTCTGAAAGCCACCTCGGCTGCTTTGAAATTTTTCATCTGACCATGTGACTGTAGACCACGTTTTGAGCGCCTTCGTTGTATTTAATATCATTAAATGACGAAAACCTGGCACGTTGTTTTTACATTACACCTCCAACAGGAGCTCCGCTTGTTTCTCACATTCATGTATCTTCTTGAATAGACACCCAGGCTCTCGGCAGCCCAGACTGTAGACACTGGGCCAGCCAAGCCTTTCTCGAATCTTGCTTCGCCGTCAGCTTATTCTATTCAACTGTGCCACACTTTTTCACTATGTAGCCAGCCTCATGATTACTTGGTCTACTTGCGTTACTGCTTCTGTACAATTGTAAAATGACTTTGCATTTTCTTCAGTGCTTCTTTGCACGTGCAATCTTCATTTCAATCCTGAAATGGTGCTCACTTAGATATTTCATCCTCAGATTCTTTACGTTTTATATTTCTTTCTTCATTGGCATCTCTGTTGGATGCGTCATCTCTGCTTTGCGTGATGTCAACAGTTTTCTCCTCATCCTTTTTCACACTTCTTCTGGAACTTCCTTCAGAAGACCGTTATTTCTTCATAAATAATATAAGGTTTTCTCAATGCATACCTTGCCTCCAGGATTCTTTGCGGTATAGGTACCCTCACTGGTATTGCACATGTTGCAATTTCCAGTTGCCAACATATAGGCAAAATGGGGGCGGCACTGGTGGTAGAGGTACTTGGCTCCTCCTCTACACCACACTGCTAGGTAAGAATTGGTGCAGTCACACTGTGTGAGACTACACAATAGTTATCTGCTTGGTATTAGGTAAGCCACCTTTTGGTATAGGTCTGTACTACACAAGTTGGTAGTGTGACTGAGCAGCCAGGTCTATCTCAAGAGGGGTAAATGAGCTGTACCGATGAAATCCATTAATCAAGTAACCAAGTAACACTCACACTCAAGGATTCAGTCAGTGGTCGAAGTGAGCGGGAGCGGTGCTCCTCTACATTTTTAAATTACGTTTTACAGCTCCTATATTTTTATTTTAAAAGGAAACCGTTCCGGAATGGTTTCGTTTTAAAATAGAAGTATAGGAAGAAGTTGAAACTTGAACTTTCAGTGCAGTGCACTGGACGTTTCCTTAAACAGCAGGTGCAAGTGTTTGGGGGTTTGTATTGTGCGTGGGAGAGGGGCGGTGATGGGGTTTGTGGGGAGTGGGTGCAGGCCAGCAGGGAACATAGTTACACTACTTCTTTTCGTACACCTCGAGCACTGGATTCAATTATAAATGACATACATTACTCACCGTAATAGCATTTCTGATGATTGTATCTGCTTGGGTTCACATGCAGTGCATATAGTCCGGCATCCAGTGGTAAGCGCAGAGTATTGCATTTTGTCTTTCGGAGACTGAAAGGGGACGTCGGCATAGGCGTGTCTGTAATACTATCCCCCATCGTGACGTGTATTGTACCCAAAATCCCTCACGCGCCGAGGTCCCTCCGATTTTATTTTTTCTGCCATGAGGGAGCCCAAGGCTATAGTGAGTGAGTACATAAAGAGAGAAAGTAGTAAGACATATATGTTCCTTCCAACCCGAGCAGGAAGGTAGGGAGGGCGCATGTGAATCTAAGCAGATCCAATCATCAGTAATGCTACTACGGTGAGTAATGCATGTCTTCTGATGCTTGTTAATCTGCTTAGAATCACATGCTGTGCATAGACTAGCAAACAGTACTCTGAGTTGGAGGTGGGTTGTGAGAAGGAACAGTAGAGAAAAGAAGTCTTCGTACTGCTTGTCCCACCTGAGAATCAGTAGCCCCCAGTGATGAGCAAGTCGTCAAGGTAAGGGTAAACTGGGACGGATAATCTGTGCAGATGTGCTGCAGCCACTGCCAGGACCTTGGTAAACACCCTTGGTGCCGAGGCAATGCCAAAAGTGAGTACCTTGAATTGGTAATGCCTGTCCTCCATCATGAACCTTAGATATTTCCTGTGCGCTGGCAACATTGAAATATGAAAGTATGCATCTTTCATGTCCAATGTTGCCATGTAGACCCCTTGTTTCAGCAGTGGGATCACCTCATGTAGTGTTACCATGCGAAACTTCTGGAGTTTTATGAACTTGTTCGCTGGGAGCAGGTCTAAAATAGGGCGCATGGTAAGGTCCTTTTTGGGTACAAGGAAGTACACTGAATAAATACGCTCGCTTGACTGAAGAATAGGGATGACTTCCTTGGCTTCCTTTCCCAGCAGTGCTTACACCTCTTGATTCAGGATCTCCAGATGGTCCGGTGAAAGGCGACTTGAGCGCGGCGGTCTGAGTTGTGGAGGTCAGGCGAATTCCACGCAGTACCCGTTGTTATGCTTGATCCAAAATGGTACGGGTGCGCAATGCATTCTGGGAGCGCTCGGAGCCATGTTGGATATTTACTTCATACCGCAGAGAAACGCTGCGCACATTTTGCTGAGTGTTAGATTCACAGTGCTGAGACAAACATGCTTTTCCAAACCTGGTATGCGGTCAAGGCCATTTCTGCTGGGAAAGCTAACGTTGTTATGGCTTACTACTGTTCTCTGTGGAGCGGGTTTTTAGAGAAGGGAGGCACTGCGCTTCTTGGGGGGAGCTCTCAATTGACCCAGCTGGCAATCGACGGCTGTTCCTCAACTGCGCAAGCGCAATTTCCAGAATGTTCGAGAATTAACTCCCCTTTGTGGAGTGTGTATATATGCGTAAGCCCAGAGAGGGTCAGGTGAGACTTCAGCCAGAGAAGGACGCTTACGTCTGGCCTTCCTGTGAGCTGTGGTACTCTCGGCCTGGCTGTTCCCGGGGTCTTCTTTTTGACCTCTTGACTTCTTCTGTGATCTATGTCCTTATTATTTTTATGAGTTATTTCTATGTACTTGTAATCTTTGAATAAATAGCCGTAAAGAGCGGATTATCTTCTAAAGAGTGTGTGGCTGTGAGTTATTGTGTCTGTCTGTTTACGGTTTGAAGTATTTGCTCTATAATTGCATTGGTGATTTATGGTTGTTCCATGTACTTTTTGGGGGAAGAGCAATACAACCGTGGGCGACCGTCTTTATGACCCACTGGTCTGAAGTTATCCCCCCCCCCCATGCCGTGAGGAAAGATGTTAATCGCCCCCTGACCGGGAACCCGGATCTGGTGGTCATTTCTGACCAAAGGCTGCGGCTAATCTGGGATTGGGGCCTCTACCTCTGCACTTGCCGCGCCGCTGACCCCTTGAAGGGTAGTATGAGGGGCTTCCTGAAGTTTGACCGGTGTTGAAATTTCCCGTGCCATAGTTTTGACCAGCACGGGCTTGCCCTGGAATGGACCGCCGAGAGTTATTATCTCTCTGGGGGGGAAGGTTTGTGTGTGATCTGTTGCAGAGACTTAAGAGTCTCATGCTCTTTTTTAGCTGTTTCCAAGGACTCATCAACCACTTTCCCGAAGAGGTTAGATTCCTCAATAGGCTTATTGATGAGAGAGGCCTGCGTCTCTGGTTTAAACCATGACGTACGCAGCCAAGCGCGTCTTTTAAGTAGGGTCCCTTGGGCCGGAGACCTGCCTGCTGTTTCAGCCGTGTCCAGGGTGTTTTTAATCACATTCTGATTAACTTGTCTTCCCTCGATTACAATAGAGAGAAGCTTGGATTTGACGGGTTCAGGAACCTTTTGGAGGCCTTCCTGGAGCAGGTTCCACTGAGCATCAGCATAGCTTGCAAATAGTGTGGTATTTTTAGCAATCCGCGTAGTTTATGCGGCAGCCGAAGTGACTTTGGATTCCTTGTCCGGAGGGGCTTCCCCAGTGGCAAGGGGTACCCCCGCCCTTTTCCGGGTGGTAGTCACTACCAACGAGTCTGGGATGGCGTGCCTTCTAATGTATAGAGGGTTAGAAGGAGAAGGGCAAAACAATGTTTCCACTCTTGGGTTCACTGCCCGAGTTTGAGCTGGTGATACCAAGGAGGGGGCCAACCTTCTCTTGATGGAATTAAGGAGGGGGACGGCTTGGCTAGATGGAGGCTTCTCCTTAAGGATATCCTCTACAAAATCTTGCTCAGGCACAGCCTCTAAAGTGGAGATTTGAAAGTGTTCAGCTGCTTTTTTCAACATAGAGTTGAAGGCCATTTGGTAATCTACAGGCGAGGCCTGGCGAGCCGCGGAATCTAGGCATAAAACATCACTGTCCTGATCTTGATGTGTCCATGGGTCTGTTCATTCCTGCTGTGTTTCTACCCAGTTGTCTGTGGTACCCTGCTGTTCCTCCTCCTAATTCTGCATAAATGAAGCTTCTTCCTCTTCATTATAAATGTCCCTATATGTGTCCACGTGGACAATGACTACCTGCTGGACGGGGACAGAAGGCTAATCTTGAAAATGAGAAGAAAAAAATGGAGGTTAGGCTCTACACAAGACCTTTCCGGGGATGGATGATCAGAAAAACTGATAATCTTCTTGTCATGATCTCTGCTTCCAAAAGGTCAGGGTTTTCCCAACTCCCTTGGAAGCAGATCCATAACCCAGGTTCCGAGTGCCAACCAGTCCCAATTGGGACCTTTTGGACCCAGTCCTGGCGCCAGTGGCACCAGGCTCATAAATATGCCCAGTCCCAGCGCTGGAAGCGCCGGGCTCATAATGCTTGGGTGGACTTACCTGCAGCAGACCATGCTGCTTACTTGCCTGCCAGTTGAGTCTCTGATCCTCTTCTGTTTGGAACTACTTTTCCTGTTGGGTGGGGCAGGAGCCACTCCCTAGATTCAGAACACTGGAACTCTTCTGGAAAGCAGGAACTCTTTTCTTACCTAGGCGTGGCTGTGGAAGGAGACACCTAAGCACTACAGGAGGCTATTTAAACCACACCCGATGGATGAATCTTGCTTTGCGTTATTCTGCATCCTCAGCAGCAGAACGCTCATCGCGTCTTCTGCATCTGATCCTGGGCCTAAGGAAAAAGGCTTACCATTCTGAATCCAGTCTTCAGCAACACCTATAAAGACAAGAAAGAAAAGGTTAGCATTACGGTCTTCAGTGACAGCTCTTCACTTGCCTGGTCCATCGGCTGTCACCAACGCCTCGCGCTGCATTCCGGCATCTGAAAGACAAAAGCTTACCAACTCTTCGCACGCTCCGGAGGCCTTCGGCGCTGCATCCCGCATCTGAAAGACAAAACAAGGTGCGTTTAAAGACATTGGGGAACTTTAATACTCACGTGCCATTACTCCTTTCCACATCTAACCCAGTGGGTATTCCGGCACCCTGCAGCCGCCCCGAACTTGTACCTGCAAAATAAAAAGACAGTTAGAGCGCATCGTGAAGCAGGCAACAAGCGCTTACTTACGTGCTTCCAGGCGCTTCTATTCATCACACGGGCTCCATCTTCAACTCACTTCAGCCCACCATCCGCGGAACCCTGCAAAACAAGAGACATCATTACTAAAGACTTTAAAGACATTAGAATTACTCGAAACTTACCGTTCGTGCAGTAAACGACGGACAGCAGTCCTCTGAAGTCAAGAGGCCTGCTCCCCTTATCCAGTGAAGAAACTGGTTACAGCACCCTGCCTCGAGGCAGATGGAGAGCACGGCGTTCACTTACCTAAGGTGAGAGCGTTAACCTTTGGGGTTCTACAGGAGAAGAGAAAGGGAAGAAGAGAGAGTCATTCAATAACCCAGTTCATTAATCCCACATTTTCTATCTGCAGACATCTTACCCTTCGAGCCAGACATACAGTGCACAGAGGTCCAGCCCAAAGAGCCAGCCGTGTGTTACACATCACCTTTGAAGATACGGTATACGCCCAGTCAAGACCGGCGCCTCTACGGGAATCAGGTGAGCGTTACAGAACGCAAAGCCTACCACAAAACTCCCGTCCAGGCGCTATGGAAACCTCGGATACCGACCAGCTAGCCCAGTTACTTGGGGAACTAAGGGCAGAAGTGCATGCAGCCCGACAGGAAACGAACGCTTTAAGAAGGGAACTGATTATTTCCAAGGAGCGAACAGATGACCTCGCTAGACAATTGCTACAGTCACAAGCCGGACAGACCCCGTTACCCGCATCTGGGGGAAATCTTCCTTCTACATCCTCTATGAATCCAGTGCAGATCAACCTACCTGGGAATGTACCTCTGGCTCCGCCCGAACGATTTTCTGGTGACCCAAAGAGGTTTGGAGTATTTATCAATCAGTGCCAGTTGCACTTCTTATGCCGGCCAGCAGCCTTTCCAACTGATCAAGCTAAAGTAGCTTTCGTGCTTTCGTACCTTAGTGGCAATGCGGCTGTAACGCTCACCCGATTCCCGTAGAGGCGCCGGTCTTGACTGGGCATATACCGTATCTGCAAAGGTGATGTGTAACACACGGCTGGCTCTTTGGGCTGGACCTCTGTGCACTGTATGTCTGACTTGAAGGGTAAGATGTCTGCAGATAGAAAATATGGGATTAAGGAACTGGGTTATTGAATGTCTCTCTCTTCTTCCCTTTCTCTTCTCCTGTAGAACCCCAAAGGTTAACGCTCTCACCTTAGGTAAGTGAACACCGTGCTCTCCATCTGCCTCGGGGCAGGGTGCTGTAACCAGTTTCTTTACTGGATAAGGGGAGCAGGCCTCTTGACTTCAGAGGACTGCTGTCCGTCGTTTACTGTACGAACGGTAAGTTTCGAGTAATTCTAATGTCTTTAAAGTCTTTAGTAATGATGTCTCTTGTTTTGCAGGGTTCCGCGGATGGCGGGCTGAAGTGAGTTGAAGATGGAGCCCGTGTGATGAATAGAAGCGCCTGTAAGCACGTAAGTAAGCGCTTGTTGCCTGCTTCACGATGCGCTCTAACTGTCTTTTTATTTTGCAGGTACAAGTTCGGAGCGGCTGCAGGGTGCCGGAATACCCACTGGGTTAGATGTGGAAAGGAGTAATGGCACGTGAGTATTAAAGTTCCCCAATGTCTTTAAACGCACCTTGTTTTGTCTTTCAGATGCGGGATGCAGCGCCGAAGGCCTCCGGAGCGTGCGAAGAGTTGGTAAGCTTTTGTCTTTCAGATGCGGGATGCAGCGCCGAAGGCCTCCGGAGCGTGCGAAGAGTTGGTAAGCTTTTGTCTTTCAGATGCCGGAATGCAGCGCGAGGCGTTGGTGACAGCCGATGGACCAGGCAAGTGAAGAGCTGTCACTGAAGACCGTAATGCTAACCTGTTCTTTCTTGCCTTTATAGACTGGATTCAGAATGGTAAGCCTTTTTCCTTAGGCCCAGGATCAGATGCAGAAGACACGATGAGCGTTCTGCTGCTGAGGATGCAGAATAACGCAAAGCAAGATTCATCCATCGGGTGTGGTTTAAATAGCCTCCTGTAGTGCTTAGGTGTCTCCTTCCACAGCCACGCCTAGGTAAGAAAAGAGTTCCTGCTTTCCAGAAGAGTTCCAGTGTTCTGAATCTAGGGAGTGGCTCCTGCCCCACCCAACAGGAAAAGTAGTTCCAAACAGAAGAGGATCAGAGACTCAACTGGCAGGCAAGTAAGCAGCATGGTCTGCTGCAGGTAAGTCCACCCAAGCATTATGAGCCCGGCGCTTCCAGCGCTGGGACTGGGCATATTTATGAGCCTGGTGCCACTGGCGCCAGGACTGGGTCCAAAAGGTCCCAATTGGGACTGGTTGGCACTCGGAACCTGTGTTATGGATCTGCTTCCAAGGGAGTTGGGAAAACCCTGACCTTTTGGAAGCAGAGATCATGACAGTACCCCCCCTCAAGGCCCCTCCCAAACCGGGCTTCTTCGGGGGTTTTGGCTTGTCAGGAAATGTTCGGTGAAATCTTTTGATTAGGCGAGGAGCGTGGACATATTCAGCAGGTTCCCAGGATCTCTCTTGGGGGCCGTAGCCTTTCCAGTCAATTAGGTAGAATAGTTTAGATTTGGAGATCTTGGAGTCCAGAATGCTTTTGACTTCAAACTCGAGTTCTCCATCAACTAGGATAGGTTTTGGAGATTTGGTTAGTCGGGTTTGAGGTTGCACGGATTTTAATAGAGAGACGTGGAAGACCGGATGTATCTTCATGTGCGGGGGCAAGTCCAACTTGACCGCTACTGGGTTTACTATGGTAGTGATGGAATAGGGACCAAGGTATCTTGGGTTGAATGTGCGTGGCCCTTTTAGAGGTAGATATTTGGTGGATAACCAGACTTGATCCCCTACTTGATATTGAGGGGCTTCCTTCCGATGTTGATCTGCTCCTTTCTTGTATTGTTCTTTAGCCCTTTGAAGGTGAGAAACAGCTTCCTTAAAGGCTTGGGTGATTGTAGAATGCAGGTAGTCTACTGCTGGTGTTTCAAGATCTTGGAGGGGATCCAACTCCGAGGTTCGAGGGTGACTGCCGTACAAAAGAAAAAACGGGGTTTTCCCAGTTCCCGAATGGACAGAGTTATTGTAGGCATATTCGGCTATCCAAAGGATGTCTTTCCAAGTTTTTTCAGTTTGTTGCAGCATGCAGCGTAAATACTGTTCCAGAGTTTGATTGGTCCTCTCGGTTTGTCCGTCGGTCTGAGGGTGGTGACTGGTCGATAGTCTCACATCAATTTGAGCCGACCGACAGCAACTTCGCCAAAAATGAGAAATAAATTGACTACCTCGATCCGAAATTACAACCGAAGGAAAACCGTGCAGTCGGATGATGTTTTCGAGAAATCCTCGGGCCAGAGTTGCTGCTGTTGGCAAGCCTTTGAGCGGAATGAAATGCGCCATCTTGGAGAATAAGTCCACGATTACTAGAATCGTATTGTATCCAGAGCATTGAGGTAGATTGGTGATGAAGTCCATAGAAAGCGTATGCCAAGGGCGAGGTGGAATGTCAATAGGGCGTAAGAGGCCTGCTGGTCTTTCCTTTTGACTCTTGTTTTGGGCGCATACTCCACAGGACATTATAAAGTCTCTGATATCTTTTTTCCAAGACGGCCACCAGAAGTAGCGCTTGATCTTTTCTGAGGTCTTGGCCATACCGGGATGTCCTTCCATTAAAGAATCGTGATAACAAGAGATTACTTTTTTCTGTAAATCTGTTCTGGGTAGGTATAATCGTTCTTGGAAATACAATAAGTTGTCCTTTACTGCAAAGTCCTTTCCCTGCAGATGCCAATTCTGTATGTCTGCTGGAGTTACAAGTTGCCTGGCTTTATCCTTAACTTCCTCTATGGATTCTGTGGCGATTACACCCAGAATTCTTTGTTCGGGAATGATTGGTACAGGTTTAGGGTTGATCAAGTGTTCTTCCACTCCCATCCGAGAAAGGGCATCAGCTTTACCGTTTTTTGTACCAGGTCGATAGGTAATTATGAATTCAAACTCGGCAAAGAATAATGCCCAACGGAGTTGTCTAGAGGATTGGGCTTTTGCGGTTTTCAAATATTGCAGGTTTCGGTAATCCGTAATCACAGTAACGGTGTGTCGGGCCCCCAGCAGATAATGCCGCCAAGCCTTAAAGGCAGACTTGATAGCCAGAAGTTCCTTGTCAGTAATCGTGTAATTGATTTCAGGAGGCGAGAATTTGCGGGACCAAAATGCAACTGGATGCAACTGATTGGTTACCGGGTCCTTTTGTGATAGAACTGCCCCCATGGCAAGGCTTGAAGCATCAGTTTCCACGATGTAGGGGAGTTCGGGGCGAGGGTGTTTTGCAGATAAATGTAGTCTTCAAATCCTGGAAAGCTTGTTCCGCCTCGGTAGACCATTCAAAACGTTTGTTTTTCTTTAACAAGGCAGTGATGGGCTGGACTATTCGAGAGAATTCGGGGATAAACCTGCGGTAAAAGTTAGCGAAGCCTAACATGCTTTGCACACCTTTTACGGAGGATGGTGATGGCCATTTGAGAACTGCATCGACCTTCTTTGAATCCATACGCACTCCGCCAGGTGATATGAATCCCAAGAATTCAACTTCAGTCACGTTGAAAACACATTTTTCCAATTTAGCGAAAAGTTTGTGTTGACGCAATCTTTCGAGGACCATTTTCACGTGTTTCCGATGTTCAGATTCCGATGAAGAATAAACGAGGATGTCGTCAATGTAAACAACAACACACACATCTATGAGCTCTCTGAGGACATCGTTCATAAAATATTGAAAGGCGGCCGGGGCATTACAAAGTCCGAAGGGCATGACCTGATATTCAAATAGCCCATACTTGGTGCGGAAGGCCGTCTTCCATTCATCGCCCTCTTTTACTCGTACCAAGTGGTAAGCTCCTCTAAGATCCAGCTTTGTATATATGCATGCTTTTCTGACTTGGTCCAGGAGTTCAGGGATCAAAGGTAACGGATATCTATTCTTAACGGTGATCTGGTTCAGGGAGCGATAATCTATACAAGTTCTAAGGTCTCCTTCCTTTTTTGGAACGAAGAACAAAGCTGAAGAAGCAGGGGACTTGGAAGGACGAATAAACCCATTTGCCAGGTATTGATCCAGGTATTGTCGAAGGTGAAGGTTCTCAGGCTCGGTGAGGGCATAAATTCTACTACAAGGAGGAGTAGATCCAGGTATCAGGTCGATCTGGCAGTCATAAGACCTATGAGGAGGTAGAGAGTTAGCCTGATCCTTCCGGAAAACATCTTGGTATTCTAGGTATTCGGGAGGTAACTGGGGAGTCTCTGAAGAAATTGCTGCCAGTGCAACACCAGGTGGAGGGTGACAAGTAGAGACACATTCTGGAAACTGGACCGTTCTTGCTCGCCAATCGATCAGAGGATTGTGTTTCTCTAACCAAGGTATTCCTAGAATAATCTGAAACTGAGGGGCCTTGATCACATCGAACACGATCTTCTCATGGTGTCCATCTTGACTTACTAGCGTCACTTCTTGAGTGGTATGCGTTACTGGCCCGGAGGCTATCTCCGTACCATCCACCGTAGTAATGACGTCCTTTACAGCCTTGGGACAAAGAGTTAGATTCATCCTCAAAACCATTTCATGATCCACATAATTGCTGATGGCACCGCTGTCGACGTAAGCTTCAATTGCATGTAATCGATCCGGATTATCAGGGCTAATGAGGACCATAGGTATCACGAAATGCGAGGTCACGGAACTGGTTTTCACGCTCGGCAAGAGGACCTCTATTCTTGTCGGGCGAGGTCGTTTCCCTGCTCAGAGTTTGTAACTTTGGTAACTGCAGCTCCTACTGCCTTCTTGGCAGGTTTCACCGGACAGTCTCGAAGAAAGTGCCCCGAGTTTCCGCAATAGAGGCATAATTGCAACTGTTTTCTCCTTTCCCGCTCCTTTTGTGTTAGAAGTCCTCCGAAGTCAAGAGGCCTGCTCCCCTTATCCAGTGAAGAAACTGGTTACAGCACCCTGCCTCGAGGCAGATGGAGAGCACGGCGTTCACTTACCTAAGGTGAGAGAGTTAACCTTTGGGGTTCTACAGGAGAAGAGAAAGGGAAGAAGAGAGACATTCAATAACCCAGTTCATTAATCCCACATTTTCTATCTGCAGACATCTTACCCTTCGAGCCAGACACAGTGCACAGAGGTCCAGCCCAAAGAGCCAGCCGTGTGTTACACATCACCTTTGAAGATACGGTATACGCCCAGTCAAGACCGGCGCCTCTACGGGAATCAGGTGAGCGTTACACTTCTCCAGCCGATCCATACACCCTTCGAATTTCTCTCTAGTCCATTTGGAGGACCCAGGCGAATCTACGGGTGGAAAAACGTCGTCTTCCGCCCTACGGCGCCGAAAGGAGTCTCTTAGGGTATCAGAAAGAGGCTCTTGGCTATCTTCATACGTATTGTGAGAATCGGGGTCCCAAACTGCTTCTGAAGATCTTTCCGCGGCTTGTCCCATGATTTTTGGCAGACCCACTGCCGCTGTAATTCTCTCGATGCAGTCTTCGATAGTCACTCTGATGGTCCATCGGTGGGTGTATAGAGGGTCTAGCGGTCGGTTTTTCGACTAGAGGCCTAGTCGTAGTTTTTGGGCCTACCGCGGCCTTTGGGACCTTCGGATTTCCACGCTTCAACGTGTGAAGTTTTAGGAGTAGCGCCCTTACTTGATTTTGATTGCCCAGTCGCAAGACGCTGCTGCGGATGCGGGGAAGGCTTTGGATATGAGCGATCCAAGGAAGCAGTCGAAATTTTTGGCGGCCTGGTTGGGGCTTTCACCTTTTTCGACGAAGACGTCGAAAATGGTGTAGGGCTTGTCTTCTTAGTGTGATGCGTTTGTACGACCCTGTTGCCGGGTGTTGTCCCTGAAGCGAGACCAGAGTCAGGCCTTAAAGGGGCAAGGACGGGGGTGGCAGACTTAGAAGTGTCCGCCGTGAGGTCTAACATCCACAACAGATGTTTGGTCATCTCAGGTGCCCCCCGTCACTCTCAGCGGGTTTGGCGGTGGGGGAAGCGGGTTCCACCTGCGACACACCGTGCGCGGCCCACTGCTTTACACGGCGCTCCTTAAGGGTCTTAGGCCGAAGGAGTTTGCCGGCCGCACACCGCTTTTCGTCATGCAGTAGTGGGGAGACAGGCGTTGCACGTCCCGTGTTCGTCATTCCAAGATATCGGACCCTACACTTAGGGCAGAATCTAAAAGGAGTCCTTTCCATAGCCAAAGGGGAAGATGAACAGACCAAAAAGGTAAAGAGGGGAAAGGAGGAAAGACATACCGAAAATATGGCCACCCCGACCCCACTCTACCTACTGTAAAGGTCGGCCAGAGGGCCCGACTACGTGGAAAATCCGGCCGCCGGATCTTAGGCGCCGAAATCCACCGCCATAGACGAATCCCCCGCAGTCTTCATCGAAGATGTTCTTGTGACCGAAGTGACTTAACGGGGAATAACTGACGAGTAGGTATAGGAAACAATGTCTCTTCTGTAAGAGCTGCGCTTTAGAATGACCAGTTATCTGGGTGGAAAAAAAAACATCTGAGGGACTTCAGCACGTGAGGGATTTTGGGTACACTACACGTCACGATAGGGATAGTATCAGACACGCCTATGCCGACATCCCCTTTCGGTCCCTGAAAAACAAAATGCAATAGTCTGCGGTTACCACTGGATGTTGGATTATATGCACAGCATGTGATTCTAAGCAAATTAACAAGCATCAGAAATGTATTTACACATCCGTTTCAGTTATGCATTCTTTAAAAAGGCAATTGTTTCTAACAGCCAAGCACACTTTGGAATCACTTTACAAAGTCAACAAAGTTGGTGAATACTCTTTGGATATACTAACATTTTTCCTATACCCTGAAGTGACTTCAATAAAAAGGGTAGTATTGCATTTATCATAAACACCAATATACTTTTCAGGCTCTGGGTTTCAGGAAGGGTGAAGGGAAATAGAAAAGGTTAGAACATACTTTCTCATGAAGTAAAGACAGATTGAATCCTCCAATGAAATCTAGGTAAGCCTTGCCCAGCAATAAAAGTGTTTAACCAATCAAAACCTATGAGGGACAAGCAATGCCAAAGGTAACCAGGACAGCCAAAGTCAATTGTATACAGTCAAAGGTTCTGATGCACTTCTTGGATAAAAAGTCTCTCACAAAGTCAGATTGTTCCAGAAAATCACTGAAGGAACACAAGCTTTGAAGCCTGTGCAATGGGATTTGAGATCAACTCAAAGTTAAGCAAGTGCCCTTCTCAAGTGAGAAAGCACAAATTAAGGCAAGAAGGTAAGTAGCCCAAGCCCAAAAAAGTACCTCTAGTTTGAAGAAAAGTTGTCCAGCTGGATTTTGTCTTGCTACAGCCAAACAGTCCCTTGTTCCGGAGTCTGTCATTGGGACAAGAGGGAGGACGTCTGGCAGGCTCCTGCGGCAGTACCCAGAAAGGACTTGGCAGCTACTGGCTGTCTCCGGTTCAATGGCACTTCGCGGTTTCAGCACCTCGCTAACAGCACTGATGCAGATCGAATATCTCTGGTTGGACTTTTCTTGCTCCCCTGGTCCTGGACTCTGGATCGGGATTTGCTGCTTCAGGAGTGTCCTTAGGAGGCTCCTGGAGCCTTTGGCTGCATTCGTTCCGCGGACGAAGTTGCACTCGGTTATGGATACTCAACCCCTGGCACTGGGCTTCTGCAAGACTGGAGAGGCACAGCAGGTCAGAAGTTGAGTTCGCCACGGGCTAGTTGGTCCCACCAGCCCAAGGGTAGAGGTTGTTCCGTCCGGAGCTTCTGTGTCAATACTAAAAAAAGGAGGTCAGCACATCAGCATGGCTTCACCGGGCAGTTCAAGGTCCAGGAGGTTGCTGTGGGCTTTGCTTCACAATTTAATTTTTGGATGTTTCTTCCAGTGGTCGACTCTGCCCGTAGTCCCAAGAAACATGCCTTTTAAGCTTGTTCTCATTCATTAACAGGCCTAGGCCGTCAAACACACAGCAGGGTGACTGTCTTTTGTGGGCAGCCAGACGGCCAATCAGGACTGGTTTCAATCAGGCCCACCTAGAGACAAAGGACAGGGGAGTTTCGGGACTCTCCCTCTTTTCCCTCATTTCCTGTCCTTCCAGACACAATGGAGCCAGGGGGGTTTCAGGACTGACGCCTGCCAAAGGCAAAACACACAAAGGGCTCACACCTGTCTCAACGCACAGAGTAAAAGTCAAGAAAGACCACAAAAACAGAAAATGGCGAAAAAAGACCAAGGCCATTTTGACAAAATGGTCACCCATGGGTGCTATATTGTAGCCGAGGATTCAGCCTGCGGTAGAAACGCCTGATGGTAGGAGAATTAAACCACTGCCACCAGCCATTTAAAGTAGTGAGGGTAACATAAAAATGTTACATGAGTAGGTAGGAGAAGGGGCTACTAAGAAACCCTCCAGCAATCCACATAAGATGGTGTGTGTTGGACCTACAAAGAGGAAGTGGTAAGTAAAGTCAATGTCACTTTACTATTCTTGGGAAACAGTAGTTCACACAAGAAAAAGGTATTTAAATCTTATGAGAAATCTAAAAGATTTCTCTGTGACACTGCACTAAAGTTGCTGTGTATCACCATACAAAACGTAGATGCCTGTGAAGTTTGTCAGACTCCAAAAAGAAAGGAAACAGTATCCAAATCAGGTCAAAATACATGAGAAGTGAGAAAAGGGCTCACTCACAACAGGGTTAAAAAGTCCTAAAGTCCAGCAAAAGAGCTGAGGGTCACTAAGGTTGAAGGGAATTAGCACAGAAATTAGAATTCTCCACAGCACTCGAATCCCCCCACCCCCCTCTTACCCTCAGACTAAGGGAAAGGAGGATTTAATCCACTCCCGGGTGAATCTCCTAATCCACTCGGTCATACTTTCTGGAGAGACCATCAGCATTTTGGCGATTACACCCAGACCTGTGTTCTATGGAAAGATCAAACCCTTGGAGGCTTATTGACGATTTCAACAATTTGGGATTTTCCCTTCCTTCATCTGCATTAACCATCTCGAGGGTTGGTAAGGTCTGAATAATGAAAATAGAACCATACAAGTATGGCCTAAACTTCTTCAGAGACCACACAATGGCAAAACATTCACGTTCTATAGTTGCCCACCTTGTCCCACTGTCCTTCAGTTTCCTACTGATGAAGCAGATTGGGTGTACCCTGCCTTTCTCATCCATTTGACTCAAAACTGCATTTATCCTGTATTAGAAGCATCCGTTTGTACAATCAAGGATTGGTTCTAGTCAGGAGCTCTCATGACTGGAGCTTGACAAAGGGCTTTCTTCAGTCCTTCAAAAGCCTCAGTGAACTCCTCATTCCACCTCTCCTTCTTGGGGAATTTGGGTGAGGAGATCACATTCAAAAGAGAAGCTATGGTCCCATAGTGCTCTATGAAGTTCCTGTAATACCCAGTGAGACCTAGGAAGTCTCTCTCTCACTTGGGTCTGAGTCGTAGGGGTGGCCCAGTCTTGTACAGCTTGTACTTTGCTAGGCAATGGCCTCATTTCACCTCCTCCTACCTCAGGTCCAAAGTAGACCACTTTACTTTGACCAGTTTAACATTTACTAGCCTTTATGGTCAGATGAGCCTGTTCCAAAGCCAGCAAAACATATCCTAGGTGGTGAAGATGCTCTTCCCAAGTGGGGCTGAACACGGCAATGTCATCCAGGTAGTGCCATGCGTAAGTCCTCTAACCCACTCAACACTTTATTCACCATCCTCTGAAATGTAGCAGGTGCATTCTTAAGTCCAAAAGGCATAACCTCAAACTGGTAGAAGCCTCCTGGGGTAGAGAATGCAGTTTTCTCCTTGGTAAGGTCTGTCGGAGTGATTTGCCAATAGCCTGAGGTCAGGTCAAATGTACTGAGAAACTTGGCTGAACCAAGTTTATCCACCAAAGCATCTGTACTGGGTAAAGGATGGGCATCAGTCGTGGTGACTGCATTAAGAGCTCTATAGTTCACACAGAATCTCAACTCTTTGGTTCCTGCTTTTGGTACTAGTACAAATGGACTAACCCATAGACCTGTAGATGGCTCAATAACCCCAAGATCAAGCATCTTCTTGACCTCTTCCTTTGTGTGGGTTCTTACATGATCTGACATTCTGCAACCCCTGCTTTTGACAAGGAGACCATCACCAATGAGAATACCATGCTGGCCCAAAAGGGTCAAGCCTGGCGTTAGTGAAAACAGGGAAGCAAACTGATTCAACAGAGCCTTGCACTCCTGTTGCAGAGTCAGATCTGAAGAGAGTTTTACTCCTTCAATTGTCTCAAGTGAGGGTTGTCCCCCGAGATCAGGGAGAGGCTCACTCTCCTCCTCTTGATCAGAGGCTAGAAGCAAAGCTCTGGTCTGGAAACAAAGCCTTCAGACGGTTAGTGTGATAGAATATAGGGGCCACCTTGGGTTGCCCAAGTACACTAAAAAATTAACCTTTCCAAGTTTACCCACAATCTTGAAGGGTCCAATCCATGTGTCCTGTAATGTCCTCTACCTTGTAGAGCTAACCAAGACAAGCTGGTCTGGAGTAAACTCCAACATGTTGACCTTCTGGTCATGCCAATGTTTGACCAGAGCCTGACCTGCTTTCAGGTTTTCTGAAGCTTCCGTCATCATGAGTGCCATCCTCCTCCTAAGGCCCAACACGTAGTCATGGACTAACTGGCTGTAGGGAAGGAGCACTCTCCAACCCCTCCTTAACCAGGGCAAAAGGGCCTCTGACCGGATTACCATAAAGAGGTTCAAAGGGGCTGAACCCAACCCCTGCTTCAGTGACTTCTAAATAAGCAAAGAGAAGGCATGGCAGTAGAAGGTCCCACTTTCTTCTAAGGGGTTCCTCTAAAGCACCCATCATGTTCTTAGTAGGGTTAAACCACTCCACGATTGGGGATGGTAGGCTGGTGAGAACTTGTAAGTCACTCCACAGTTCTTCCACAGTTCTTCCACATGGTCTGCATGAAGTGGGACATAAAATGTGATACCCTGTCACGGATGACTTCCTTAGGAAAACCTACCCTGGTAAAGATACCAAGGAGGGCCTTAGCCACTGCCTGAGCAGTAACAGTTCAGTATCTGGTAGCATGGCCTACCAAAACCAATATAAATCAGTTTCCTGAGGAAGTTCGAGGGTCGAGGGGACCAACAATGTCAATCCCGACTCTCTCAAGAGTTTTCAAATAATTTCCCCAACAGGAATCACCATGGCACTTCATCCTGTACACTAACAGGAATTCTAACAGTCATAATATTGCAGATAGGGCATCCTGCAAGTTTAGTGGGACCTTTGGGTACCTTCGCTACATTCTCAAGTTTGAAAAAACGTTTATCTACCTCTGTAATGCTGTCCCCAGTGTGTCTGATGGAAGGGGTTTCCTGACCATTTACAAGAACACAGTCCTTTTAATATTCTTTTGTGTTATCAGGAATGGAGGTACACACATCCACATTCTGTTGTTCCCAAAGACCCAGGGGCACTAGAGAAACACTGGCTTGAACTGCAATGGGGTCTTCAGCCAGTAGTTGAAAGTGTGCACTTGCCATTTGGGGTTCTCCTTCAGGGACGAAGGCTAAGGAGACAGTGTGGACCCTTGAAGGTTTACCCTTACATTTGGGATCCCCTTTCACATGATCTACAGACCCACATACAAAACATTTTGCAAATGTTCTCTGGAATGGGGGCTTCTGTTGACCTCCCTCTGGTTTGGCACCAGAAATTCACTAGACCTACCAGGTTTCCCATGGAATTTAACCTTGATATGTTTGTGGCCCTCTTTTGGATGGTTGGAATTAGAATCATCATCTTTACCCACTTTCTTGTACTGCTTCCCTTCTTCCTTTTTGTGAGTTGCCACAAAGTCCTTGTGAGTGGCCTTGTTGGCTACCCATAAGTAAGCAGCTTGTGCTAGCTTTTTAGGGTCAATTTCTTTTGTGTCAGCCAAGTGCTGTCTCAGCTCAGGAGAGCAGGCATCAAAAATAGATTCTAGCAAAAAGATTTTTTATTCCTTCAAAGGTTGTGTACTCTGGACCCCTTAACCCAGCTATCTAGGTTTTTCAAACATTCACATACCCAGGTATCCCAGGGGGTACCATCAGTCTTCATGAGAGTCCTAAACCTCTTAAGGTACTGGGGAGGAGTTTTCCCAAATCTGGCTATTAATGCCATTTTTACAATTCATAATCCTCTCTCTCACTGGTATCCAATTCTATCACAGCATCACAGCCATTCAGGGGGAGCCTAGACATGACCCATGGAATTAAATCATTCCCACTTATTCCTTGAAGACCATAGGTGTATTCAAACATACCGAGCCAATCAAACACATCAAGTTTAGATTCATACGTACGTACGTACGTACGTACGTACGTACTGCTTTTTTAGGCAGGCGAGGCCTCTTGGGACTAGCAGACCTAGAAGACCCTGAAAGGGAAGCAAAATGAAGGGACATCTCTCTCATTTCCATTTCATGTTGCATCTCTCTTTCTCTTAGTTTCAACTCTAGATGTTTGGCTTCAGATTGTACATTTACTTTCTTGAATTCCAACTCTTAATCTTAGTCTCTCAAGAGAAATATATTCTGGGCTTAAATGTGGACTTTGTGGGGTCCCAATGGGAAGTGACTGAGGTACAAGGACAGGCTGTAGCAGATGGGAGCTCCCTTCCTGAGACTCCTCTGGCTCCTCTTGCAGATTGGATCTAAACTAGCATCCTCATCATTATCTTCCACATTACTTGGGTGAGTAGGGGTTACAGGCCTACTACCCAAACTTTGGTGATTTAACAACCTTGTAATCAATTCATATAGTTTTCCTTTCAGAGTCAGGCCCCTGGTTTTACACATCTTTTAGTTGTTCTACTGTTAGGACAAGAAGGGCTGCCTCATGAAATGTATCCATATTTAGCATGTTACAATTGCTTAACTTTTTTGGTGGAGCTTAGCCGTGTGGCTGGTTTAGGTGGGCACAAGTACAGCAAATAGTCAATGTAACCACTCTACGCCAATCCCACCGCCTGCCACCAGTGTTAGACAAGTGTTGTGTAGTCTCACACAGTGTTAATACATCAATTCTTGACCAACAGAGAGCAACAGACCACACTATAATGTACTCAATGAAAAATAGTCCGCCATGTTTACTCATCACAATAGCTCAAATAAAAACTATTAGCCAAGAGATTTTATTTTTTTTTAAAATAGAAAAAGTGTAAAAAGATTCTTTTTTATAAACACATTTTTGGAAAGTTTACCATATTTTTTGCATCACAGTAACTTTGGACCCTCATCTCCTACAAGAATTGAAGGAAGTAAGTTGAGCCCATGTGCTCTATCAATGTAATTTCAATTTCTTTATTGATAAAATGAATAATACTTGAATATCCATCACTCAGGAACTGACACCTCTGTGGTATTTGCAGACACTCGCAATTCAGTATGTTCTTCAAAGGTTTTTGGGTGTTTAGCAGGCTACCAGCTCGAGATATGTTCTTTATTGGAGACTTTGAAATCCACTTGTAAGACTGAAGATTGTATACCAGATTGTTTCAATGGAACATGCCATGGTTTTAGACCCAAGGATAACCAACTCGGCTAATTGGTCACCGGCTTTTGGGGAGGTCCCAGATATGTGCTTACAACCTGTTGAAAAACATTTACCTCTGCATCTTTCAGTGATTAACAACTTCTGGCCCCCTTGCAGGCATAAACATGCCTGTTAAGATCCTTGAAACAGTGGCCACATCTCATCTTCATAAATCCTGGCAACATCCCAGTTGGACTACCGCCCAAGACACGATACAGAGTCAGGACTGAATATGGTCTGGGTGAGCTTTTGGAAGTGGATCAGGAGGCTTCGGTATTCTAATGTCAGACCCATCAACTGCATTTGATACAGTGAACCGGGCCAACTTGGTGGCTCGCCGTGTGTTAGTGTGTCAAGAGTGTTTGACTATTTTGGACCCTTTCCGTCGAATTGTGTACAAAATCTCAATCTTCACTCTTTTGCATCTAGCCCAATCACTGTGGACTGAGGCATTCTGTAGTGCTTTCCGCTATTCCTTTTGAATTAGATATCCATGTATCTTGGTCCTCTATTATACTTGCGCTGTGCTCAAGACCTTGTATGGCAGTGTGACCTTTAAGCAGGGCTCACAAAATCTACAAGCTTACTCGCTGAGATTTTATGAAGGATGAGTACCATTTGCATCGTACTCAACCTTGCCGGCGAGAATGGGGATATTTGAAACTTATCTGCCATTTACTGCAAACAAAGTCTGTTTGCAGTGAATGGCAAACAGCATTTTCACTGTGCAAGACTGGCATTTGGGTGCTAGCATTGTAACAAATATGAAGTGTGTTCATGGTGACATACACCATTTTATGGAAAGGACTGAAATATTTTGTCACCCATCACCATGGGGCGAGTGCATTTGTCTTAGGTAGGGTATGTAATTTAAGGAACTCGCCCTGCAGGGCTAGTGGGATTTTTAAGAATGTTAAAGGCCTGCTTTAACAACTGCCTGGATTTCAAATGTGGGCACAATCTTGCATGGCCTATTTAGCAGAGAAAAGGTCACCTTATAAATCAAGGAAGAGACTCAATATCAGGGATCCACCAAACACCTTCTGGCTATCCCCAGATAGAAATTCAAATGGAGGGGGAAATAAAAGGTTTGTGGTACAGGGTTCCTCCTCTAGGGAATTCTCTCCACTTGGAAACGTGTTCTCTGTCTCACTTGATATCTTTCGTAGGGACTAAAGACTTTTCAAGGTACAATTCAGTTTGTGGCGAGGGGCGCTAGAAATAGAAAAAAGTTAATTAAATACACTTTAAAGCTAGGTTTGGTATACGCTAAAGTATGTTACACAATTGCCACCACAGTTCAAACTAGAAATGTTCATGGCAAGCTATTAGTTCAATAATGTCTAAAATTCCATCAAGAATAGTTGGACCTACAGCCTGCTGGTGGTAACCAAAGAACAATGAGGGCTAAACTGTTCCAGGCCATTTTAACTACCAATTAGTGCATCATTTTCAAACGTATTTAATTGAATGTAGAAAACGACCCATCATATCTCACCGCATTTTTCACAGGTTTTGTACATTTCACCTTCAGTCTAACGTCATGTAAATTATTAAAGCTGAATACTATTTTGTGATGTAAATCGTGCTCGATTAATGTGGGTGCCTCTCTGCAGAGATTGCTACCGTAGATGTCCAGTAACCCACACTGTGCACGCTCACCTGGTTAGCACTTTGGTATGGCTGTGGATCACATTCAGGGCTTCCTTGAAGCTGCCACTCTGGATAAGACAAACCACTTTACAGTGGAGTGCAGTGGCATCATCCTTGGTGATTTGCAATACTGAAAGAGACAACAACGTTACATGTTATATGTTACACTCGTCTACAATAAAACAGATGCTCCAAAACAACATTTCTTCTGTGAATGATAGGTGTCACATTTGTGAAATATCCATTAACGGCTTGACACAAATTATAGTATTATACAATAAAATCAGGCAAAATCAAAAAACAATAACAATACAACTGTTTTATTTCTGGGTCATCACAGGAAAAATATGAGCCTTAAAGACACCATGGAAGAAAGGACCACTGTATTGCTTTGACGTCAGTTTCAATCATAAATTGCTTACAAAAGAACATTATTATTATTATTATTATTATTATTATTAACAGAAGGGAGAGGATCTCCCAGGAAGGCGGAGTGAACAATAGCACAGAGATTAGAAAAAAAACACAGGAAACAAAACAAAAAGGTAATATTAACCTGGGGGAACAGGTGCTGCAAACTAAAAAGGAGTACTGTACAAAATGACCTTGTTACGTACCACTGGAGGGAATGGTGTGGTCAGCTAGTGGAATGTGGAGTGCAGGGAGTGAGGGGGGCATGTAGGGAACTCTCTCTTCGGTTAATTGGTGATGACCATACCAAGCTTTGATGAGATACACTGTTGGGCTGGTTTGGATTGTGGGCTGGTTTTGATTGTGAGCAGGTTATAATGGAGTGGTGCGATTAGCAAGAAGGTGCAAAAGCGAGTGAAGGCAGGGGAGGGGCAAGGGACAGTGAGATAAAGTGAATAAGAGGAGTGATGGAAATAAGATGCTGAGTAGAAAGATACAGTCAGCCAGCTACAGAGGAGCAAGAACATTGATAGCTTTGTAGTCCAGGAGAAAGAACTTGGAAAAGAAAGCAGTCATGCATTGACAGCCAAACTACTGGTAGGTTGTATTGGGGGCCGACCTGGGTAGGTCCAATTATCAGGTAGAGAAGTGGACAATTGTCACAGGGTTGTCCAACTCCAGGCCTCGAGGGCTGGAAACCCGACGTGTTTTCAGGATATCCTTCATTAATATTCATGAGCAGAAATGTGCACACATTTAGAATTGTATGAAGTTGGACAATCCTGGTAGAGGGCGGAGTAAGCAGGGGTCTGCAACCTTTGATTCTCCAAATGTTTTGGACTACAACTCTCATCAGCCCTAGCCAGTCTCGTCAATGGTGCGGTATAATGGGAGTGAAAGTCAAGTACATCTGGAAAGGCACAGGTTGTAGACCAATGAAGTAGAGAACAAGGCCAGGGAGTAGGCATGAACAGTAGTCAAGTTCTCAGAAAAGGGCATTGAGGAAATTGATGCATTTTCTAAATATTGAGCAGATGAATACAAGCAGCAAAGACGTTTGTAGTGATGAATTTTTGCAGTTGGAAGTCGCTATCAAAAAGGACCCCAAGGATGCAAGCCTCTATTGAGGGAGCAAGAAGGTCAGGATGGGAAAAGATGGGATGGGAGAGGGTAGGGATAGAGTTGGAAGCTGGAAGAAGAGCACTTCAGCTTACGTAGTGTTCAGCATAAGGCATCCAGTGACAGAGTTGATAATCTGTTCTCAATAGCTTGGGTAAAGGAGGAAAAGGAGAACACAATTAGAGAAGTTGTCCGCAAAGAGGTTATAGTGAAAGCCAAAGAACAAGAAGACTACATGGAACAGGGGTATGGAGGATATAGAAAAGAGGTCCAAGAAATGATGTTTGGGGGATGACAACACTTAGATGGGTATGATCAGAGGTCTGAGAGTTGCATGAGATTTTAAAGGAGCAACCTTTCAGGTAAATCATCAATCTAAACTAGAGCAGATTTGTGAAACCCAAGTGTCTGGAGAGGGAGGACCCACTGTTTCACCCCAAAGACAGGCAAATACTCTCAACGAAAGAAAAAAAAAACCATAGGGAGTAGAAATACTCAGCACACAAAAAAATAGCAAACAACAAATACAGAGGATCTTGCCCAATTGCCTTCACGCACACATCTATAGGGATATGTTCAAACCCGTGTTACCAGCAGAGCAGATCCACAGGAAGGAGCTTTACCAATATTTCTCCGATCTAAAAAGGAACTTTAAGTAACAAATGCATCTTTTAATCTGCATGTATTACAAGCTGGTTTTAGAGTTAAAATATATAATTTACGTGTGTAAGGGTACAGAAGAAAGGCTGACACAAGGTGGCATGTTTGGGGCTAAAGACTTTTATTGAATAGGAAAGAAAGAGAAAACCAAGAGAAAACCTATCTATATCCCTATTGCCAAGACGGGTTTCCTTGCCTCAACCAGAGACAAGGTGACTGTCGAGTTGTCCATCAACTAAAAACTGTCCACCATCCCCTGTCAAGAAAACCTTACTTCTGTCCCTTACACTAGAAACTAAAGAATACAGCAGTACTGTTCTGGTCCCATGAGAATGACTGCCTTCTCCTGGGTTATAGTTCCTGGTTGGTTGAAACATTTCCCAAAACTAAGAACAGTCTCATGTCTCACACACTGTCAGGGGGAATGGCTCCCCTTCGCCGATGGTAAAGTTACAAACAAAACTTTCTTGGTGGGCTAGGAGAATGTCTTCCTTGTCCTGGCGTCTAGTCTCAGATAGCCCAGGGGAATGACTCTCTTCCTCAGGCCTTTTTGGAGCTTCCTGCCATCCATGTTACCAGGCGAATGACTACCTTCTCCTGGTATCTTGCCATCAGTTCCTTAAAACCAGGGGGAATTAATCCCTGTCCCATGTCTTCTTTTCATTAGGCTTAACACCTACAATACCCAATCCTAAGTGTTAGGAGGGTCCACAACCCTTGCTTCTCTTCTTTGATCTGGCTCACTTCCCTGCCAAGTACTACCACGAGCAAGATTACTCTTATTTTAAAACCACACAGATGGGGACTGTAGGAGCTTCTGGGTGACTTGGAATTCCACGCTTCTCTGCTGCTGATCACCGAGCCCTCACCTTGCCTGCTCTGGTGGAGTCAGTTGGGTCGTCTGGTCAGCACTACTGCTATGGCAGTGACATTTCATATGGTAGCTCCTGTGGGCTGGAGCTCTCGGGCCTACTGCCATCCTTGCTTGCATACCATCTCCCCGAACATGCTGTGCTACTGGGCACCTCAAGACACGAACCTGCCTGCACTCCTTTTTATTTATTGTGTCTTTAATTAGGTATTATCCTGCTTCCTTTGTTTCCTTGCAGTGGCACCACTTGCATTGTGCTCCTACTGATGCTATGCACTGCCGCCTGTCCCCCGGAACACTGCTATGCCCACACCGTGTTTGCTGGGTACAACGTCGCTGTGCACACGGGCACAGGTGCCGTGTGGTCCAGCCCAGGACCGGTGCAGGGAAGACCGCCACAGCACAAGCTCCCGAAAGCCAACACTGGCTGCTGAACTTCAGCGCTCTATGTGGGTATTCCCATCGGCCGCCGGATCGTGTGTGAGACATTTGCCTGCAGTTCCCCCCCCATCACTGGACTAGACACTTCAGGCGCAGGGGTCCGCATTCCACTTGCCACACCGTCGGCCTGTGCCTGCCAGCAAATCACATGGCCCCTCAGCAGAGTCACTTACTGATGTTGTTCGCGGCAATACCTGACAAAATGTACACTGCTATCACCTGTGACAATCTGGTCACCGTCACCTCCTTTATAGGTGCTACTGTTGGTCTCCCGAGGTTCTTGGAGCGGCTAACTGAGGCGGTCATTTTAGTCAGCACTTAGCCATGTCCACCCTATTGTTGTATTTGCGCTGAAAAATGAATAATGATGACCCCAAATTGATTTACCAGCTATTATTTTTAAATATGGTGGGATTGGGATTCATAGGATGTGTCCACAACCCTGTTTTGGGCACAGATAAAATGTGATCATTGTCTCGGGTGTATCAATTAGGAAATCTAATTTTTGTTCAACTCTAGGCAGTACTCTGAATCATAGGCTTATCCTTGATTGCCTTGGGGGCCACCTTCCACTTGTTTGATTGGTGCCATAAATCTGTGGAAATTTGGGTTTGGCAAAAGTGGCCCATTCGGTTTGACTGGCTTAAATGCATTTTCTCTGGTCCATGATTAACGGTGTTAACAACCAACAAAGGAAGTAATACAACACGTTCCTTCATTTAGTAAGCAATGGTGCTGCTCACAACTGTGTTTTTGGCTGAAAAAGTGCTTAATAGCCTCTGGCATTCCAGGGAAAAGTAAGCAGCAAAGTAGGCTAAATTCAAGGTTTTCCTTTTTGCTTCTGTAAATAAAACCTCTGTGCAGCATCTGCATTCCTTCACATTTCCTACTGGGGGTAAATAATGGCAATATTCTGTCTGAAAAATCTGATTAACTCACCAAGAAAAACCATCGTGCAGATCTCTTCGGCTGGTAGAAAGTTTCATTCAGAGTCAGTGCCTCGAGTGTCCGTTCTTACGCAGGACAATGCAGCGTTTTGTGGGATCTTTCATTTTAAAATGCATTACAGATTCCGAAACTCAGATTTGATGAGCAGGAGCTAAAACCAGCTCCTGTGTGTCTGCCATCAGCCAGTTGGCAGGAGCTACCACTGAAGAGCCAGGAGCGAGTACACAAAACATTGCAAATCTAACTTTCACAGGAGAGGCATTTTACTTGTTGCCCATTATGTATGATTTGTATGTTTTAATGTGTCCTAATCTTTCTTTAGGAACATTATCAAATACTCTAAAGTTCATGTGACCAATGCAGGTTTGCAAGGTACCAGTTGGCCTGGGGGAGCCAAAATTAGCTCCTGGTAGCTGGTGGTTTCAAGCCAACAATGCTCTCGTGGGCTAGAAGCAGGAGCTATATAGTTTCCAGCAATTTTAAACCCTGCATTAGCAAATCAATTAGGCCTATTACTCCTGTTGGAATGGTCAGGAAAGGTTCCAATGAGAAAGAGGGCTTCACGGTGGCCACACCAGATTTGTGACCGGGGGAGCGACGAAGTTGGGGCGATGTAGCAATTTTATATGTATCCAGCATAGTGAATGAGAATGGGATGTGTTACTTTGTGTTTAATCTGATACATTTAAGATGTGCACCCTACCCAGCACAGATAAATGTCAACATCACCAATTAAATATAAATACAATCTGGATATGGCATGCCACGGAGTTCCTAGAAGCTGAGCAACTATGAGCTTCATAATGCGCATGCGAGAAAGGGGATTTGCCACAAAGAAAACTCAGAAGAGGGCGCAGTAGTTATTAAACCTACATGCACCGATATACATAAATGGGGAATTTATAAATCTATATGTAGTGTGCTCTTTTCATAAATTGGTTACACTCTGCAGTCAGTGTTTCCAGGTGAATTCTGAGTGATTGGGAAAAACTGGCTTTGCAGGGGTTGGAGGCCAAAAGGAAAAGCAATGAGTAAGCACAACATTAAGCAGATGGTCAGCCAACAGGCCGGCCCGGTTGTAATGGCTTGGCAGTATCATGGAAAGAAGATGCAATCTCTTAAGTACATGGGAGCTTGTTATTTATTGTCCAGGGGGATTCAGCCATTTGCTTTTGACCAGCAATAAACCTGGGATGAAGAGACCACTGAGTTGATCAATACTTCATGGGGTTTCAATGGTTTTCTCAGGGTGTGACCGAAGACCATGTATGTTGAATTGGTAGTCGTTTAGATTAGAGTGTTCCGAGGACGTCAGCAAGCCGGGGTGGGTGAGATGGTTATCTCCAGTTCAAAGGGAACCGGTTTATTCGTCTTCTTACAAACCATGTGCAATTATGTACAGGGTTAGGAGGTATCAGGCCAGCTGGGACTTGTAATGAATTATGTTCATATGTGAATGTGTAACTGATGATGTCATTACCTACCACAGACATATCCAAATGGGGTGTGGTGTACACATGAGCTGAAGATGGTAGTTAAAATGACTGTACAATGAGAATGGGGGAATTAGATTTCTTTTGTATAGGTTTTGACCAATCATGTATACGGGGTTGTAATAAAATATAATGGAGTGTTTTAACTGTTGCAAAAATGTATATAATGTGTCAACTTAAGTTACTCTATAGTCATCAAGCCGATCCGGGGCGATTGTACAAAAAAACTTGCTTTACGTACAAACGTGCACTTGCACCTTAAGTGGTGGGGCTACTTTCGGTTAAGGTGTTTAAAGGCCCATCCGCACATTTGGCTTCCCTGGGTGGGCTCCAGACTCAGTGATGTGGAGGGTTTTCGGTCCGCACAATGGTAAAAAAAAAAAAAAAAACAAAAAAAAAGGAGGTTTACAGGTGCCATGTTGGTTAGAAGCCTGTTTGTTCACTGGAGTCGTGCTACTGTGGCCCAGCTGTGCAAGGCGAATTGAAGCACCACCACTTCGGAGCGCTTCGGTTTCACATGAGGGCACGATTGGCAGGTAACGCAAGGAGGAAATAAAGGAAAAAGAGGGTACTTTGATTTAAGGGGTTTGGTAAGGGTAGAATCGGAGTGCATGTGTGAAGTTAGCCAAGGTTACTTGGATTGAAAGGGTGAATGCTTTGAAATAGTGAGTGGACTGTTTTATGCTGCAAGTCCTTTTCATATATTTGTATCTAGTTTGTTATTTTAGAGGGGAGGGGTGAGGTGTTATCCCCACGACACAGCATGTCCATTGTGAGGTTTGTCCCGATACCCTTCATCTCGCTTGCTCGGAACCCTTACCTATGGGTGAGGGGGCATTTTATGGTAGATCCACCTGTATATACCTTCCTGAAGTGTACCCTTGACACCCTTCATTTTGTATTGACTGTGCGGACGGAGCCCCTGACTTGCATTTCTTGGTTAGTCAAAGTAGTGAAGGGAATCTTCCTGTAGTCAGGGAAAGACTGTTGTCGTAGAAAATACTGTACTGTACTAGTAATGAAGTGAGTGAGAGCAGCAGTGTTGTAGTGGAAAACATTACGCTCCTTTTATGCTGGAGTAAAGGTGATATCTCTGCGATATTGCCAGCATGTTTTTTGTTGGGATAAAGATGGTGCTTTGGTGTAAGAGTGAGAAGTATAATTAAAAGGAAATAGTTAAGCGAGGTGATTGCGGTGAAAGCGAGCTGAGTGATTGTGGGGGGAGTCTAAGAAACCAGGAAGGGGAAAAAGGAGGTTCCTTTGGTGGAAATGTTGTGCCGCAGGTTCGGGTTCATTGTTTTTTTGTAAACATTTGTTTGGCTAAATTGGGGTGTACTATGGAGACTCCAATAAATCATTTGTCAGGTACTTACTGGTTATAAGGTGAATATTTTAAAGTACCATTGGGATTGGCTGCGGTAAACCAAGGATAAAATGTTCAATTCTTGGCCCAATGAAGGGACCTATGATAAGGGGATATTGGAAATATGTATACTTTTAATTTCTAGGCACAAGGGTTAGAAATTAGAGAAGCAGCTCAACATCTTAGAGCTATGGGGTGGGGGGTGAACGAGAAAGACGGCAAGGCCCATAATGTTAATGTCTCTGAGGAAGGGCTGAAAAAGGAGGGTGCAGGAGTTTCTTCTGCATCGCCCCCATTGGGTGGTACCCTTACCCGGATTTCAAACCTCCATTTTCTCCAGACAGACAGGAAATGCCGCCCTCAGCTACGATTTCTAGAAAATGGGAGGATAACTCCTTTAATGTTAGGGCTGTAGAAAGGTTGAGAATGGAGCACGGGAAAGGAATAACTGTCCTGACGAGAGCGAGAGAGCGAGGCCAGCAGCCAGAAGAGTAGATGAAGGTCTGAGAAAGGGGAGATTATGCCTTTTACCGCTAGGATAAAAGATAGGCTGCGAATGGCAGTAGACACAGGAGCGGATAAAACTGGAAGTAGCAGCGCTGAGGCTGCCGGAAGAAGAGGTAGTGCTATCACGACAGCAGAGAAAAGAAGAGCGGGAAGAAGTGAATAGAAAGGCAAAGGACGTAGAGGAAGGAAGTATTGCTATGGGTACATGATTCAAGCAGTGAGAACGGAAGCCAGCACCCTACGGTAACGCAGAGTATGCCTCCGTGCCTGTAGAAATATCAGGGGAAGTGGTAGCAGTCGTAGAAGATGAAGGTGGATAGGAGTCGAACGTTGAGAAGGGAGTGCAGGGTGTAGCAACCCAAACTCACGCTCCAGCAGCAGGGACAGAGAGTACCCCATGGAGTCTTAGGACGTGCCTTGGTACTCAAATGGCCATAGTACAAAGTCGGAGAGAGATGGGGGGGAAGCTCCAGTAAAAGCTGATATAACTCATTTTCTGTTGCTCCAGAAGGGTCAAAGAAGGCATATTATGTCCTGTGGTCACACAGACCGGAATAATCTGATGAACACTCCCTTCACTCACTGCAGATGCAGAGAAGTGGATTTATGCATTAGAGAAACATACTGCCGGTGTCATCTTGGCCATAAAGGATATGAAAAGCATATACACAGCTCTAATGGGGGAAACGGTCAGATGAGCATTGGGAGGCGAGGGTGGTATTCGGGATTTCAGTTGGAAACAAAATACTCACAAAAGGCCAGGGTTGTTCAGAAAAAGCTACCGAAAATCTGTTTGGAAGGAGCAGCGATTACCATCTCCACAGAGGGATAGCAAAGAAAATTGGGACAACAGGGGCATAGTGAATCGGGTATGACAAGGTTGGACGGATGGGTATGCTCCCGGTCCAAGGCAAATGAGTGGGTTTCCGAGGGGCAGGGGAGGATTTTCACAAGTAAATGGGTCATTTGGCAGGATCGCAGGAATAGAGCCCTGGTTTAACATGCTAATGGCAAATAACTATAGATGGGTGTATTGGGTTCAGTGTTGGTCGCGTGGAACACGTGGCACGGGATTGCCGAAACAGACCACAGTATTTTAGCGTAGGAGCTCAGCAAATGGAATCCCCGACCATGCCATATGTGTTAGGTATTCCTTATCGTCATGCTCATTGTGGCAACGTTGACGGCGGAGACATCCTTATGGCAACTCTACCCACTCAAAATTTTCAGAGAATGGGTCCTCGCTTGCTTCGCAAACCCAGCGATCTAGGTCTTCCACACGAGGGCAGCACGGAGCCCTGCTCGGAAAGATGCTTACAGTTATGCAAAGGCTCCATAAGCCGAGCAGAAGGTAAGAGCTGCGCGTTGCTTCGATTCTTTTAGAAGCATTAACGCTAGTTTTCCTCTGCCGTTCTGCGAGTCATCCGCTCGAGCCTTACGCTCCTTGCCTTTCACCTCTGTCTCCCGCTCCTTGTTCCCCCCACCCCTGATGCCCGTCCGTGGCTCTCCTGGTTCTCCTTCTCCCTCCTTGGTTCTCTAGCCAGCTCGCCTCCGGTTCCCCTTGCTCGATTTCCCCTGCAGCCCGCGCCTGCAGTCTGTTTTGCCTACGCCCTCTTCAGTCTCTGACTGCAGCTCTTCTCAGTGCGGCAGCAGCGCCTTTCCCTCTTTGCTTCTGAAGTATCCGGCAGCTGTTTTCCCCTCTGCAGCTTCGGCTGCTGCCCTCACTCCAATTGCTCCCCGCTGCATTCTGTCTCCGCCTTTGCTGTCGCTACCAACTTCCTCAGGCTTCTCCTGTCATTACTGGAATTCCACTGAGCCTTTGATCACGGACACAGTGCATTCCGGACCTTCAGCCTTGCATCTCCTACAACTTAACTCATACCAAGGAGCAAGAACACCTATACTGGGTAATTTCCCCCTTTTAAGGTCCCCCCCCCCTTTTACTTTGGGCTTGGCCCAAGGAGTTTCTCCTGAGCTTTTTTTCCCACACCAGAGCTCTGGAGAGGCTTCTGGGCTTTTAACCATTTACATCATTTTCACCATCCAGGATCCAAAGAAGAGCAGGCAAGTTCCTTTACAATAAGACTGCTACAATATTCGTGCCATTGTGACCGATTGATTGTCGAGATATAACAGTATGGCTCAGGCTCTGTGCAATCACAGCAGGCACAAGTTGAACAGAACCCAGCAACCGGGGCTGCACAGACCTATGTGTTTCAGCCGACCATGCCAGCACAGGCGCCGGTAAAGACATGGGAGAAATATCCTTTACCCCTAGGGAACGATCACTCATTACACTGGAGCAAGTGTTTTTGGAGGGAATCCTTTCTTGCTCCCCGGTGCGAATCCGTACCCAGATTAGGACAGCCCACAAGGATTCCTAATATGTCCATTACTGTCCGTTACCACCAATCTGGAAGAGGAACCCCGGATAGGTATGCAGCTAGGTGACCAAACTTTCTTTCATGGTCGATACAGGGGCTACACAATATTGCATAAAGAAGAGAGTTCCCCTTGTCAGGCAAAACGATGGACACAGGGATTCTCTGGGGCTAGCACATCGGTTCTTTACACTTAAGATATACATATTAAAGGTGGTTCACAAAACGTATCTGCTCCTTTGTCGTATTGCAAAGATACCCCAGTGAATCTCTTGAGCAGAGATCTCCTCAGTCGACTGCTTTTCACAGAGGAAGGCATAGTATGCTCAATTCCAGGTATGTATCCAGTAAGAGAAGCAGTGCGTTTACATGCATACTGTATTGACAGTGCGAGAAGGGGGGGGTACATGTAAATTCAACTTGGTTTCTTTAAGGGGTAATGGTTTTGTTGAGTTGCGTCCCGGGAATAAGAGATCAGGCATTGCAGGTACCGACTGAATTTTTGTTTCAACCTACTGTGCCGCAGGAGGCACCACCAGGCACGATTGTTAAGATTCTCCTAGAAGAAGTAGTTAAGAATAACAGGGTGGTTCTCGGAGTCACTGATGTGGAAGGCAGATAGCTGCGCACAGTTTAGTGCATATCTACCTTATCGCTAAGTCACATGTCCGACAAAGTATTGTTCGAAAACACTGAAGACACAAGAGAGATGGCTTTGGCTTTTGAGATTGTGATGCATTGCCAGATAGCGACAGAGCAAAGTGAAGTACCACAGAGCATTCACATTGTTAGAAATAAATCGTCACACTGGAAGGTGGATTTGGAAAAAGTGTCGGACCGTTTATGGACCAGCAATCCTCATGATGTAGGGCTGTTAGGGTGTTGGAGCAATACGGATAAAATTGAAACATGGTGCGATTACCAAAGGTTAAGCAGTACCCCATGTCTAGAGAGGCAGACAAAAGGGATGAGACCAAAATGGCGTTGTTGTAGCAAGGCATAATACAATCTTCTGTGTCCCCATGTAACAGCCATCTACACTGTGAAGAAAACAAAGGGGTCGAGTTGGAGGATGGTCCAGGAATTGCGCCCCCTCAACAATACTGCTGAGGCAGAATTCCTGGTGGTACCAAATCCTGCTACCATTATCTGCAATATCCCTACTGGGTCAACCCACTTCACAGTGACAGATTTAAAGAATGCATTTTTCTCAGTCCCCTTACACCCCGATTCTCAGTACCTCATGGCGTTTATGCATCGTGGTCGGAGATTCAAGCCAACAAGGTTACCCCAAGGGTACTGTTCATCTCTGAGTGTTTTCAACCGGGTGATTCAAATGGATTTGGGGACTTTACATGTGTCTAGTACAGTAATCCAGTACATGGACTATTTGCTAGTTTATAGCACTTGAAGTTTCAATAACACTCCTCACCCTGCTTGCGGAGAAGGGGTACAAAGTGGACAAAGAAAAATTGCAGTACTGCCAGATAGAGGTAATATATTTGGGGCAAGTGATATCACCCACAGGAAGGAAGGTAATGCCAGAGGGAGCCACTGCAGTTCAAAATATACCTCAACGGTCACGGTGTGACAAATGCAGCAGCAGCAGTCTCTGGGACTCTGGATTTGGGACTACTCCAAAATCTACGCCAAAAACACAAGGCCCTTACTTAAGGAAGCGCAAAAGGTCAGAGTGTACGTTCTGAGCAGATGGTGACTTGCTTTCAGGATCTCAAAGCCACGATCAACAACGCTCCAGACTTGGCGACCCCCAAACTACAAGAAACCATTTTTATCTGTTTTCTCTCTCGAACATTAAGTGATGACAGCAATCACGGCCCAGCAAACATCGCTAGGACATAAATCTTTAGCATACTATAGTGGACTCTTAGACCCAATGATGCAAGGACAGTTCCCTGGTGAGCAAGCTTCAGTGCCAGCATCTTTTCAACCATTACGGTTGGTTGCCCGTTGACACTGTATGTGGAGCATGCAGTCTTTATGATCTTGGAAAAATACAAGTCGACTTTGACGACCCAAAGAGTTTCGGGGTATGAGGTTATTCTATCGAATGAATCTATATATCCCGTACAGTGTCACCTATTCAATTCTCTGTGACATTTGTAGCCGAGCCAAGGCATAAAATAAGCAGCATCGCATCACGGTTTGCTGTTTAATTGAACAATCATATTGCACCAACTGCGATATGATTTCCACACCAGATTAAATAAAGCGGGTGCCTTTAAACTCTGCCTCTGTGCACACTGTGCATGCAAGGAAGTAGCACCAGGGCTGGGCTAAATACATTGTATCAATGTTATGAGCCCAGCCCGGCTGCAGCGTCATCACGTGGAGAGACGTCAACAGCATGAGGATCTCGGAGCCCCACTCCCACACTCGGCTTGGGCTTCTTCCTATGTAAGGTGGAGTGCTTAGCAGAGGCTGGGGTGGGGGAGCCCTTCAGCAAGTGGCCGCTGCTGGCAATAGGAAGAAATATTTCCCCCGTTCGGGTGGAAGAAATATTATTTCCAGACATACTCGCTAGTACCCAGCCCCTCGGTAATAACGTAGCATGCTTGCAGAAGGCTTTAAAATATTCTTTCATTCTAGTCTCCACTTTAATCACGAGAATGAAAGAATATTTAAGTACTTCTGCAAGCAGGCATGCTGTGTTATTACTGCGGGCCTGGGTGTTCGCAAGTGGCTGGCAATAATATTTCTCCCGCCCGAACCGAGAGAAATATTATTGCCAGCCACTTGCTAACACCCAGGCCCGCAGTAATAACAGCCTGCTGCTTGCAGAAGCCCTTTCAAAAGGGCCTCTGCGAGCAGCCCAGCTGAAGATGTGGGGCCCCGCCCACCCCCTGCTGACGGTCAGACTGGGCCATAACCTTGTCTCAGGCACCAATGAAAAAGTGGCCCACGGTTGTAAATGGCTATTTATTCCTTTTGTAACACTGAATAACCAAGGGTTTTTGATAAATTTTAAAGCAAATTGTGCATTTGAAAGAATATATATTCAGCAATACTTGTAAAAACGATTAGCCGCAGAGGGAATTAACTCAAACTGGCCAAATAAGTGAGCCACTTTGACCAAAAAAAAAACAGAAAACTACCACACACCAGCATTTTGTGTTTTTGGTTTGGCCCTGGGCCCATTGCCCTATAGGCCAGTCCGAGCCTGCCTGCTGAGAGCAAAAACAGTGGTGCATGAAGGTTAGCTATCAAATTTACCAAAGAGGCCGGCAGCCAGAGCCAGCAAGAAGCTTTACACTAACTGGCTAGAACTTTAATGCAAACACTGCAAAGCGCATATTCAAAGTCCTACAACGAAAATTGAGACATTTTGCTGTGCTTTGCAGGCAGGAAACATGGTGGCAGTTGCTGGGCCCCCAAAGGCTTTAGGCCTCTTGTTTGTAAAGGTCAAAAGGCCCCGATGCCGTCCCCGAATACGGGGCTGGGTGTTAGCAAGTGGCTGGGTAGGAGAAATATTATTTCCAGCCACTTTCTAACACCCAAGCCTTGCAGTAACAACACAGCCTGCTGCTTGCAGAAATCCTTTTAAAAGGGCTTCTGCAAGCAGGCCGTTATGTGCAAAAAGGCCCAGCTGAAGATGTGTGTCCCCTGGTGCCCCCTGCTGTCCCCTGGTGCCCCCTGCTGAGGCGAAAACAGTGCAAGGCACCTGTTGGGTGCATGGAGGTAATAGCTTCTGAATATCAAGAGGCAGGCAGATAGCCAGCAGGAAGCATTACAAATTGGCAACACCTTTAATGCGAGCACTGCAAAGTGCATATTTTAAGTCCCAGAACGAGAATTGACTTTTTTGCTGTGTTTAAGTGACTGCGGACTGGAATCATTGGGGCAGTTGCTGGGCCCCCTCTGCCCAGAGGGCTCTTTTGTTTGTAAGGGTCGAAAGGCCCAGACGCTGTCCCCAATTGCGGGGCTAGGTGTTAGCAAGTGGCTGCACTGGAAATAATATTTCTCCCACCCGCTTGGGTGGGAGAAATATTATTTCCACTACATAGCAGGTGCTGAAGAGCCCCGTCGATTCTCGAGCCCCCTCGCCCTCCATAATGAGCCAGTGCATTGCTATGGGTAATCAGTTGCTTTTTGCCTATTTTGTAGCAATTGGAATGTGCCTGTAGAAGATTAGGCACCGTGGACCTTCCCACTGTGACTTTGATAACAGGCCCGAGAGGTAAGGAGCCTAGCCCACCTTTTTATTCTAAAAAAATATTTGTTTTTGGTGCCACGGATATCGCTTTAATCATGAGAATGGTAGACTATTCAAAAGGCCTTCTGCAAGCAGGATGTGTTATTGGTGCAGGGCTGTTAGCAAGTGGCTTCGCTGGGAATTAATTTTCTACCGCCAATTCGGGTGGGAGAAATATGTATTACAGCCACTTGCTTGCACTCAGCCCTGCACTAAAACCAGAGCCAGTGCTGGCTGAAAGCCCTCTAAATATTCTTTCAATAACAATTTAAAGAAGATTTAGAATGCTTTCTGCCAGCAGGCTGTGTTAAAATTGCAGGGCTGTATGATCCCATTGGGCAAAATAGTAGGTCCAGAGCCCCTTGATAGCACGCAGCTCTGCGTGGATAACAAAGCCTGCAGAAGGCTAAATCATGTATTCTTTCCTGTTGGCTCACTGCACAGATAAAGGCCTGGCAATTACTGCTGTAAACTTGTCAGCAGAAACTACGACTTGCAATATTTGATTTGCGATCATGGATTTTAGCACTTACATCACAATAGTGCTTAGAAGCAAGAGGAAATAGGAGACCCGAGAGTTCAAGCTGATTTAACGTTAAAGCGAACTGTGAAGAGTCTCACAATGTGTAAAGCAGCTACATGCCTTACCACATTTGCACAGAAAGGGACTCAAAGCAATTTCTTTTTAAATCCGAGTTCATCCATGACGTCAAACATGGTTTTGCATTCTGAGATTTGTAGCCTTCCGTTCAGGGT
This sequence comes from Ambystoma mexicanum, assembly GCF_040938575.1. Lineage (NCBI taxonomy): Eukaryota > Metazoa > Chordata > Amphibia > Caudata > Ambystomatidae > Ambystoma > Ambystoma mexicanum. Next base: position 1,438,613,126 of record NC_090935.1, read on the forward strand.
GGTGGAACACTCCAAGGAGGTTGCTTTGGGTGTACTTTGTATATAAACAAGACCATTGAGGTTCTTGAAACAAAAACACACAACAACAAAAAATATGTACTAATAATTAGAGCTTGGTTGTTTATGGCAGGAAGTTGCTTAAATTGCTGGCAAATTCTGTCTTCACTGCTTATGTAATCCTGGGCAAATGATTTGACCAAACCCAACCACACCAGTGCTGGCAAGAACAGAAATGTGCATTTTATCCTTAGGCAGTGTCAGTGGCCTCAGCCTAACAGATAAGGGGTTTATCAGCCACGTTTACTCCCTAAAGAAAGGCAAATACTCCCATAAAAAGAAAATGGGGCATACACATACTAGGAAAAATACCTTGTGCCCCTGCTTTCACCCACACAGCTCCATGGATATGTTTGGACCAGTAATGCAAGTAGTACCACGGGAAGAAACTACTGTTATAACTGCCTGATCAGAAGTAAAGCTGTAGCTTTTATTGTGCATGAATAACTAGGTGCAAAGAAATATCACCAAGAAAACGTAATTTTCCAGTTAAAACAGCACTATGCTGGAGCACTGACTGCATGATCCAGCCAAACACAGCCTTGAAATGAAACATGCTTTTAGTGCTTTATCATATATTTGTTTGTCCATTCAAGCAGCAAAACTTTACATTTTACAGACATTGCACCAATGTTATACTTCAGGAGGTACATAGAAATCATTTCTGCATTTTTTGCTACTGATATGTCATGGGGTACAACTAATTATGGTGACATTAAATATTAGTACAAAATTGCTAATCAAATAAGTTCAGTTGGTAATCAAAAAAATTTTAATTAGCAAATTCTGCGTATCAATTATTGAAAAATAATGTATGCCTTGCGAGCCAGTGAAACCTGATGACACTGTCCATGATTGTGCAACATATGAGGGAGAAGAGGAAGAGAGGATGAGTGTTAAGGAAGATGCTTTGGAGGTAGGTGAGGTACTTTTTGTTGATCGGGCCTCAAAAAATCAGTCAGGACACTGTTGAGAGGCATAAAGGTGCAGCCATTGTGGGCCTTGGGGAAGGGGAATACCAGGTCAGACTCAAGACACGGTTGCCTTCGCATTACTCCGCGCAAGCAGCGGAACTAGTAGCACATAGAGTCACTAGAAATAAGAAAGGGGAAAGTGGTCACCAATTATTATGACTATGCCTATGTAACCTCCACTGTGCATTCACGCTTATCAAGGTGACAGAGAAGAGGATTTAGGAGATCTGACAGGACACCTGTCCAGCATGCTGCGCTGCTACCCTAATCGAAGCGCTAACCCTGTCCACAGAGGTAGGGATCGTTAAGTGCGTTGCGCATACTAATCGTACTAACTCAATAGCACTTGGAAATGATGCAGCAGACAGGGCAGACAAAGAAGCCGCATATTTGCCATTCCCAGATCCACAGAAAATGGAAACTGTGTCCCAGCAAGTACAGTTGCCAGCTGCGTACACTGCAGGTCGTTTCCTTCAAATTATAGAAATGCAGGGGAAAGCACCGAAAGAGGAACAGGAGCTTTGGGCAAAGGATGTGCCTTCTCGCCCATGGATTTGAGACAGTAGCTGTAGTAGTATTGCCTGTAGAACTGTTTCTTGTGGCTCTAGATCAACTACATTAACCGGCGCACACTTCTGAATGACAAATTATAGCAGAGCTCCAGGCAGAATGGTGCATACCAAACCTCCAGGAACAGGGATGTAGATTTGTAGGAAACAGCATACTTTGAAGGGGATTCAATCCTGGAAACACCATTAATGCCTTGTTGTCAGAAATGACTTTGCTCTTGGGGAAGAAGCACGGGTTGTGTTCAGAGCACCACCCACAGGCCAACGGAATCGTGGAGCGGTTAAATGGATTTCTTAAGTTCCAATTGTCCAAAATATGTAGTGATTTAAGTAAAACTTTAATTGTTTGCCATTGGTTTTGTTTTATTTGAGGAATCAACCAGGGAACGATCACCATTTTAGCCCTCACAAGATCATGATGGGGTGTAGGTTACACACACCCCTCACCTGCATGCACAGCATCAGGTGCACATAAATCGGGTTCTGTGTGAGGAGTTTGGGGAGTACCTTAGGGCCTTAACCAAAAGTGCCCGAATAATTTCTTCACAGGTTGTGACTTCTCACCAACAGCCTACAGGAGGAAATGGCAAAGAATCAAACGATCTGCACAAGAAACCATTCCTAATCTTCATTCATTCCTTTGTGCAACGCTGGCATGAGTGGCGTTTCCATGGGCCATACTGCGCAATTTTCACAACTCCAACTGCTGTGAAGGTGGAGGGCAGCAAGAGCTGGGTCCATATCTGCGACGTACGGAGGGATTTCGGTACCTAGAAGAAAACTCTGGATTTACAAATGTATATTGGAATGATTGTTTACATGTCTTTCTCGTTTCTCTTGTCATCATGTTCAAAGATGGTAAACAATATATAGGTGAATGGTTTAAATGTATCTAGACTCATAAATTGATGACATATGAATTGATAATATTGAGGTCACAAAGGAATGCTGACTCCGATTTCCTTGGCCCTGAAAACAATGTAAATTTAGACCAATAGTAGATGCACATGGTTTTACAGCAGATAATGTATGGTACAGCAATATGAGGGGGGCTGGGAGAGAGATCTGTAGGATTTTTCTCTGTGTTTTAAGGGTGATGGCATGGTGCCTGTTGGCACAAATGGTAGCTGCTGCCGCATGCTTTGCATCACTGATCTGGCTGGAAGTACAGCTGCGCTTCTCAATGTTTTTTGGACTTGTGGACAGTTCGCTTACAGACAGTTACTTCCAGCCTGGCAAGGTGTGTGCAGTTTCACCACGTTTCCTTGTTATTCATGAGGAACATTTAATCTTCGCCCGTCCACCCGCCCGATGCTCAAAGCCACATCTGTGCCCCCAATGTCACCTGTGCCTCTTGCATCATCACACATCGACACCACAATGGCTGTCTGATCATGGTAAGAAAGCACTATTGTGATGGACCAAGCGGTCAAACTACCTTTCGGCGGCATCTTCAAAAGCTTTGGACATCCTGAACAGTATTGTTTGTTTAGTCATACAGAAACATTATTTTCATCCCTCTAGGCGACCAAGCAGTAGCAAACGCAAAGTGCCCACAGGTGAATCAGTACCAACTCCTGCAATTTGTGGATTCCACTGAATTGGCTTTCTGTGCCATCAAGGAAAAACTGAAGGCACGGAGGCTCATAGCCTTGCAGAATAGGTATATCCTGGACCGCCTAACAGCTATGGAGGGAGGGGTCCATCAGAAGATAGGGAGCACTTGCTGCACATTTGTGCCTCCTAATGATTTGGAGAATAGGACCCCGACTCAGACGATTGCCGCTTTGCACAATCTTAGAGTGGTCATGGAGAAAGAGGCAAGAATCACAAATGACGCTTGGTTGGACTCTTTTTCTTGGGCGCCGTCTTGGATGAGCCTAGTCGTCAAACTTCTCATGCCTATGTCTTTTTCCATGTTATCTTTTGTTCTTGCCAAATGCGCTTACGATGCCGTTCTGCCCAGCTACCAAAAGCAGCTACCATGATGACCAAAGCCAGAACAACTACCATTTCATATCACATGGGTACTCGGACAGAAGCTGTCTTGTGTCCTCCACCAAGTTCCGATGATTGTGTGAAGCAGCAGGTAGATTGCGGAAATGATGGAGGAACAAGTGGGGGGGGTGTTCTGCAGAGGAGTATGCCCATATTGAGACCAATGTGAGAGATTGTAGGGGTCCCCCTCCCCTAAGAAAAGACAGTTTTAAAGAACAGGAATTTGGTTTATTAGTTAAAGGGGGGAATGTTGGGGTGGTCAGAAAAAGTCCCAATGAGAAAGAGGGGTTCGCGTTGCACGTGCCATATTTGTGACTGGGGGAGCTGCGAAGTTGGCGCGATGTTGCAATTTTATATGTATACAGCATAGTTAACGAGAATGGGATACATGTTACTTTAAGTGTTTCTTTGCATTTAAGTGGATACATTTAAGATTTGCACACACGTAGTAAGATAAAAAAAAAACATTAAAAAAAATAATCACCAATGAAATATAAATACAATCTGAGTATGGTGTGCCAGGGAGTGCCTAGAAGCTGGGGAACAAGGAGCTTTGTAATGCACATGCGATAAAGGGGATTAGTCATGAAGAAGCCACTGTGAGGGATGCCGTTATTAAACATTCATGCACTTCTATACATACATCGGGAATTTCCAAATCTATATGCCTTGTGCTCTTCATAATTTGGTTAAACTCTACAGTCAGAGTTTGCGAGGTGAATTCGGAGTGATTTATTGTCCACTGGGAATTCTACCACTTGCTTTTAACCAGCAATAAACCTGGGGTGAAGGGACACCTTAGGCCAGAGTTGATCGATACTTCATGGGTTTCGAATGTTTTCTCAGAATGTGACTGGAGACCATGCGTGTTGAATTGGTAGTCGTTTATAAAACAGGTGGGTGAGATGGTAATCGCCAGTACAAAGGGAACCTGTTTATTCTTCCCCTCGCCATATTGTTGTGTTCAATTACGTCCAAATTATGTTCATATGTGAATGTGTAACTGTGGGATGTCATGACCTACCCCAGACAAATCCTAATTGGGGGTATTTTGTACACATGAGCTGAAGATGATAGTTAAAATAACTGACCAATGAGAACGGGGGAATTAGAAAAGATTGGATTTCCTTTGTATAGGTTTTGAGCAATCATATGTGGGGTGATTTGTAATAACATATATGAGAGTGTTTAACTGTTGCAAAAATGTATGTTTATTGAATTTATATAGCGCTTTAAGCCAACGCACTTTACAATATAACAGGTACAAAAGTGAGAGAAGCATATTTACAAACATGAACAGGTCATTTGAACAATAAGTAGAACTATTTACAAGAGGGGTGGGGGAGGGTGGGCGAGGATAGAGGGTAGGTGAAGGGAGTTACGGTGTAGAATTTGAGGTAGGGGAATGGGAAGGAAGGGGGAGGGAAGGGGGAGTGATCTGGTGTCCTCATTGCCCTTAAGTAGTACATGTTACCAGTTAGAGGGGGGAAAGGGGTTGGGGGAAGAGGGAGTGATCTGGTTTATATAATATGCCAGCTTGTGTGTTTCGGGGAAACTTGCATTTGTTTCACTCTATAGAGTCATCTAGCCCCTCCCGGCCGATTGTACAATAAACCAACTTTACATAAAAACGTGCATTTGCTTCTTAAGTGGTGGGCCTGCTTTGGGTTAAGGTGATTAAAGGCCCATCCACCCACTACACATCAGCAACCCCTCTTTTATGCACATTGGCAGTCAAGTTGATCACTTTTTATACATAGGGAATTGGTCTGAGTCACAAAGCATTAGAATGACCGTTCCTTCGGCTGCAGAGATCAGATGTTGGTTTTTGGTCAACTTGAAATTCTTGCAATTGGTGTACTGTTCTAGAGTTAGCTCTAAGCTGGACGTTTCTGTAGTGGCACTCAGTAGTGTTAGAGCCTTTGATTGGTCCAAGTGCCCCTGTTCTCTGCTGGAAGCTCACCCTGTTCTCTGTTAACTCTGTCATTAACTACAACCAGGGTTCCATATAAGATTTTGAAATCAACGGGATTCCAGAAAGTCAGCCAACAGAGTTGAGAGCTCCTACTTTCCCCAGACAACCAACAAGGCCAAGATCAAAGGAGCACAGTTAACGGCAAAAGGAAAATTGGTTGAGCGGCTAATGCTACTCCACAAAATCCTAAGCAGGTCAAGTGTTAAAATAGGCCCAAATATATCAATAACAAATAAAAACTCTATAACAGAATAACTCTAAATGCACAAAGAAAATCAGCTTTATTCGAAATCAGACAGCTGCTGGGCGAACATACAAAAGAATCTTCAAATGGCAGTGGGAACAAGAAAGGTTTTGTACACGAAAATCATCATAACCGACGTCACTGTTAGTACTTATTAGAAAAAACTCCTACTCTCTAACTTGATTTGACGGTAGAGTATAGGACATAAGATCACAATTCCACAGTTACCAACTCCTCCTAGGTACATCCTTGTACAAATGTAATATATTTCAATCTAGCTTACTTCTGGTTGGCACTCTACTAAAATAGTTGATAGAAAAACATAATTCGATTGGCCAGTCATTTGTTCATCCGACCCTGGACACCTTTATGCGGTGCCAAGGCACAAGGTGGGGGAAGGAAAAGTAGGTGAACCACTATGATCTTGTTAAAGTAATACTCACATCTCGCTCCCATGCTGGAGGTCCATCTGTCAGCTTGTTTGTGGCCTTGGGCATGTCGTCTTGGTGTCTGGACATACTAGGAAGTGGCAGGTGAACTTTCTAATTGGGCCTCGAATTAATGGCCATTGTTTTCAATCACGTGGTGAGGGGCCACTGTCCTAAAATCATTGACCATTTATTGCGATTTTCCTACTGTTCTACATGTGTGTGCTTGCCTTCAATGGCCATTTGGGGCACTGTGTGGATTCATTAGAGGTCAATTGGCACGGTAGCTATCTGCACCTGGTATTCGATGCATAGATTTCTCACTGGTACCAGCTAAAACTAATTAGCCTTAATATTGCATGCAGTGTGCACTGGGGAAACGTTACTTAGTGCGGTTTCAGCTTGCCAGGCAACCCTCCCGTCGGTGCACAGACCTTGGTGCTGTGCTACTGCCTGGGCTTTGTGAGGCCTAGAAAACTGTGTGCTAAGCAATTTTATGTCATAATGCAGTATTTCAGAATTGAGGGCTTGCAGGTTTGGTTTGCATAATGGGAGCACTTTTTTCTCTCCATCATGTGACACGAAACCAGGGGTTAAGTCCGTATTTACCTCCAAGGAAACACTACTCCCATACTTAAAACCAGACATGGCCTGAAAACTCTGACCCCTGTTACTACATTGAACATGCATATGCCACACCAGCTGGCATATTCTAAAATAATAACCCAAACTACACCCGTTATTGGTACTGCGACGAGGAGGCCCTACAGAATCAGCTACGTTCTAGTGGTTATCCAAAGGCAAGAGACACTCGTGCCATAAAAAGGAGTAGAAGCTACAAATGTTGGTTGTAGCAGTAGAAGTAGTGGTCGTGGTCGTGGTCGTGGTGGCAGAAGGAACAGCAGTGACTGTGGAAGTTATGGAAATAGAACCAGTAGAATGTCCTAATACGAAATTGCAAACTAGAAGATTGCCGAAAACACTGGGTAACCATTTACCCAGCTCTAGCGCCAGCAGAAACCAGGGCTGGTTGAAGTGGTGCCGAACCACTTTTAATAGACACATGGGAAGCATGAAACTGCCAACTGGAGGCAAAGTGGGAGTGGCCAAACGAGTCAGGAGGACTCTGAGGAACCCAGCCCTGCCTCAGAAAGCAGGAGGTAAGAGTGCGTCTCGTGTTCACCAGCAAAGTGAACGACCGGATAGGAAGTCGAAATATTGACAAGTGTCTGCTAAGGCCGTTTAATATCAAAACCCCGAAAAAACTACCAGCGGGACACCGAGCCCGGTTTACATAATATTCAAACGAGCAGAGATTGAAGCAAGTCGAGAATTGCCATGTAAGACACTGATAAGAACCAGTGGTCCCTGGCATTCATTTACAGCGAATAACCCGGCAAACAGGAAAAGCACATCAACGTTCTTAGAAGTAGAGCAATGCTGACGGAAGCAGCGGGCACCCTCACGTAGGGTGGACACTGGAAGCAGATCACACCGGAGGTAGCAAACTAGAGTCTGAAGGAAACCTTGTGAAGCAAGACCGTGATTAGCTGGTCTCAACAGCAACGCATAAACGAGAAGACAACTGAGCTCATGCCGTTTGGCTCGTCCCAAGCCAGAGCAAAATTGGACAGTCTGTACGCAGGTTTTATTATTGAAAAGCATCTTATTAAGGCAGTCAGTAAAGTTAAGACATTGGGTGTTATGTTTGAATCATCCTTGAGCTTAGACGCTTATATCATAAATGTCACAAACAAAGCCCAATCTTTTCTTAGGCTTCTGAGACTAGTAAAGCCCTATGTTTCAGAAGCCAACTGTGCCACACTGGTATGTGCATTGATAATACCGCAGATTGATTATTGCAATGCTCTGATGACGAGGGGTCAGTAAAAATGTATTAAAGCGCCTGCAAAACTACGCTGTACAGATTGTCAAAAACATACCCAGCCATGAACCCATCTCCGCCCACAGAAAGAGTCTGCATTGGCTCCCGGCAGAAGCATGCACCCAGTTTAAGGCGATGACACTTGTCCATTAAGGCCTATATGGCCAGGCCCCTTGGTACCTGAAAGCTTGTGTTAAGATTAACTGCTCGAGAAGAACCACCAGATCAAGTAATGGGGCCTGCCCGTCGGCTCGCAGGAGAAAAAGAGCAAGAGGTATGGGCAGGTCCTTACTGTCCAGGCCGTCAAGCTGTGGAATAAACTTCCGAAAGCTTTGCATGCAGAAGAAAATTTGCTGAGCTTTAGGAAAAAGTTGAAAACCATCCTCTTTGAATAGTCAAAGATGGAAGATTACTCCATCCCCAATTTCTCTGCCCTTCTCCATCTTGCTTCGCTTCTACTTCTCTCTTCTCTGCCCTGATGCCTGTGGGCTCTGGCGCATTACAAATGAACAAATAAATATACTTCAGTGGTCTTGCCACTTCTCAGTCTTTAACCCCAATACAGTACTTGATTGGACCAGGTAGAAGTCACTGACCTGCCATGTCTACTACTACAAAGTCCCTGCCCTGGTGTACTCGTCTGCCAGGACTCAATGAAACTTCTAACTACTACAAGTACTTCTGTGGTAAAGTTTTACTTCATACAACTTAAAGTCTCTCGACTTTTCACAACATTGGTTTTGACTGCTTCTTCTGGGAAGACATGAAACACATTGGTGCGGTTTGTCCCACACTTGTGATCGCCTCATGCAATGTAGATTATGCTACTCTCCTCCTGAATACTTTCTATCAGAAGGGCAGCCTTCCCGTCACTCTTGTCTTGCTCCCCCTAATTATTCTGACCTTGGTAAGTACAATTAAATCTTTGTCTGGTCCCAAATGTTTTATTTGTTCTTCCACCTTATCTTTTTAGTATCAGTTCAATATTCAAAGTGATTATATTTCTGCCACTTTACTTGCTTTACATCAGTTCGGTATTCAAAGGGTTTAAACCAGGTCAGCAGGCAATCACAGAGCTTTCCAGGGTCGCACAACATTAGTGAACTTGCTGGGTACTGCATATGCGTCCACTTGCTTGGGCTCTGGAGACATTGAGCTTCAGGGGGAAAGTGAGAAAAGGAAGAATACCTCTGAGGAGGTGCAGCTGCTAGTTTGACTTCTTAAAGACGTCAGATGTGAGGAGAGAAGGAGAGGGTGTCAAAGATGACACCAAGGTTCTTAGCCTCACAGGAAGGAGCAGTAAGAGGGCCCAGAGTGGGCCTCCAGAGAGGAAAGAAGGGAGCGGGTGTCCCAATGAGGAGGATCTCAGTCTTACTGGCATTAAGGCAGAGTTCACTGGTGACACACCATTTCTGAATTGCGGCCAGACAGTCTGGTATGAGAGAAGAAGAAGAGGTGGCTGAGGGAAGCCTGAAAGGGAGCCGACCGTCATCCGCATAACATTGAAAATTGGAGAAGAAATTAGCGATGCAGTGGGCAAGAGGTGCCAGGTAGTGGTTGAAGAAACAGGGAGAGAGGTTAGACCCCTGGGGAAGCACCACAAGTAGAGAGAAAGAGAAAGATAGAAGAGAAGAAGGCCCCAGTTGGACCGGAGAGGGTCGATAGGTGAGAAAGAAGGTCAAACAGGCCAGAGCCTGATCAGTAATACCAAAGTTGTCACAGAGGCGATGGAGCAGGATGGCATTGTTGACCATGTCAAAAGCAGAGGATAGATCCAGGAAAATGAGGACAGAAGGGAGATTAGAATCAAGGTTGGAAAGCAAGTCATCACAGGTGTTCAAGAGAGCAGTGTCCGTGCTTCTGGAAGCTCTAAAGCCAGGCTGGTGGTCATGAAGGCAACCAACAGATTTACTATGAAGATTAAGCTGGGACATGACCAGCTTTTCCAAGAGTTTGCCCAGGAAAGGACTGATGGAGATCGGGCGATAGTTAGCCAGAGAGGAAGGATCGGCCGAGGGCTTCTTTAGAAGGGGGTGCAGAAGAGAGTGCTTAAATGGAGAGGGGAAGTTAGTGGCAAAGGAGGGATTGGAGAAATCGTCCAAGGCTGGAGCAAGGGTGTCAATGTGGTCCTTGATGGTTCTGGATGAGCAGAGGAGAACCTGCTTTGACGAAACTTTCATAGATCAGACTTGTCTAGAAACATTGTCAGGGGTGAAAAGGGGAAAGGAGGAAAAAGGAGGAGGAGAGACGGCCTCAGACGGGCCAGTAGTAGTAGAGGACGAAGAGGAGGTAGAGGAGGAGAGGTTGGACAGGATGTCCTGAGTTTTAGCAGTGAAATGAGAGGCCAAGGCTGTGCAGAGGGCCTGGGAGGGAACAGGAAAGGTGGAGACTGCAGCAGTATAGGCCTGCTCCTTGCAGATTTTGAAACGTTCAGACGAGTTGTTAGATGCCCCAGAGATGCTGGCTTGGATGTAGGCTCTCTTCTTAGAGTACAAAATCTGTACTGCCTTTGGCACATGCGGCAGGCCAGTGTGTCGGGGGTGCACCCGGTGCCCTCCACTTCTTCTCTGCCACCCTGCACTTGCATTTAAGGGCAGCGAGGTCGGAATCGTACCAAGAGTTACACTTGGATTTGGGCTTCAAGCAGATGCGCATGACAGGTGCAAGGACATCCAGAGTGTTAGAGATAGAGAGATTAAGGTTAGAGAGGGCTGTGTCAGGGTGTGAGTCAGCCAAAGGTGCACGAGGAGAGAAAGTAGCGGCAAAAGTCTCAACTGACACATGCTTCATGGGTCGGATGACCGAGAAGGTAGGTGGCAGTGCTGGTGTCAGCTTGACCTGCAGGGAAGAGAGAGCGGTGGGAAGAAAGGAGAAAGTGATCACTCGAAGGGAGGAGTGGCAACTTCAGCGGTATTGGTCACACATCGCTTGACTGCTGCGAGAATGGTACTTGCACACGGTTGGAAATCAGCAGAGGATCCTATAGAGGTATTATGTTGGGTTAAAATATGGGATATAGTGGCCATGGAAAGAAAATATTGACTTTGGCAAATGACAGTTACCAAAAAATCTTGAGAATATGGATGCCCTTTGAGAAGATGACGGACAGAGAATAGATGCATTTCCAGCCTCGTCTTTTAGGGAATTTTTATATATTGTGAGAAGGACATTTATTTATTTGGAATCGCAGGAGACGTCAGGTCATTTATGGATAAGGGGGAGAATTTGGAACTGAAATGGGCAGTAAGTCAACGGAGATCTGTAAGCTAACATGTTGCCATGTTGGGGGGGGCGGGGAAATCCAAGAGTTGGGGGCGCAGGGTGGTATTCGGGGTCTCTTGGTGTGATTAATGTTAAAGCATTGTGTGATCAAGTCTTGCATTCATGACTGACTCCTGAAGATAAAAAAAAGTTTAAAATAATACAAAAAAAAATAAAAAAATCAGGGTGCTTTTGGCGGCTCGTCAACATGGCCACAATCTGAGAGTCGCCCGACTACGGCAAAAAAAATCCTCTTATTACCCGCCACTTTGCCTTTCCGTACTGCCCCAAAAACTCTTGCTCTGTATAGCGAGTGCTTGTGGCACCCTCCGGTGCAACGCTCATGTGAATCGCAGCTGACAAACATCAAAACTTTTAAAACAGAGTGTAAAGCTCAACCTTCACCGCCGGTGTGGGGGAGGGGAGGGCATGCAGCCCACCAGCGCCATGCGGATTCCGAAGCCAATGAGGTGACGAGGAGCGGATCATGGCGTGCAGCCGGCAGTGAGGGTGGAGTGTTACTGCCCCCCGGGAGGCATCGAGCCCTGCATGCCCAGCGGTGGTAGAACGGGTGCAACAAGGATCCTTCCCAGCCTGGGGCAGCTCCGGCAGCACTGCGTAATGTGACGGCCGGCTGCCTGGATACGCAAGCAAGGGGGCCGACCGATGAGACCTTCAGAGGCATCTCGCCCTGCTGGGAGTCTGAGTTGTGCGGACGGATCCGCACACTCAAAAACAGTGGGAGATGCCCCCACCCTCCCCGCCACCCAATCCTGCAGACACTTGGAGCCCGGGGTGACAAGCCTCGCTGGAAGCCCGGCTGCGCACTATCACCCGCAAAAAGAGATACGTGGACCTGGGCAGCCGTGGAACAATGCTGGGGCACGCAGCCCCCCCATGCAGCCCCTTGGGAGTCCTACCCAAAAGGGAACCCGCCACTGGGGCCCCCAAGGCACTTTCCACCTGGCCAAGCCTACCCCCACGGTTGCCGGGGCCAACAGCACTGCTCAGCGTGGGGTACATCACTGTCGTGATCACAGAGTAGAGGGCCCCCATCCTATAACGCACACAACACGGGAAGCTGCTAAGTGCATCATCGGAAACCCTAAGTGTGCCACCAGAGAGCGGTGCAGCGCAATGTCCTTGTGCGGCAACAACAAGATCTCGGACCCGGACAACAGGGACCACACGTGAATTGGTGGCACATGCGGCTGTGGGGTGAGACATCGACCAGCATTGCTTGGCCCCCACACTTCCTGGCATAGACACTGCGCTCTGAACTTGTCCACACCGCTCCTGGGCCTGAAGGGGACAGTTTGAGACTTCCACGCGGGCGCAGAATATCTACCGCATCACAGGCCCTCACGGTGGAATAGCAGAGTTCCAACCTCCAGTACATTTGCTCCAATCGACCCTGCAGTATGCCACTGATCATCAATCCACATACGGACAGTACCGGGGTTCAACTGGAGTCCTGGATATTGCACCACACCACGCGGAACCCGGCTCTAAATCAGCAGCGGTGCAGGCGGGACCGTCCAAGCTGCCAACGTAGCCCACCGTGGTATATCCAGGGTATGAATCCATGCTGGTCAGTGCACTAAGGGGGAGGTGCAGCATATACCGCTTGCCACGCCGTGTCTACAACCTTTTGCTCACCCCAACCTGCCTTCTAGGCCCAAAAAGCATAAATCAAGTCGATTCCGGACCCCCCCCCACACCCTTTTTTAGCAGGACTGTACAGGGCATCATCCAAACAACAGCCTCCCAGTATGATCAACCCTAAAAAAACAGGCGACAATGGAGCAATTCACCCGCAATGGTCAATCTCAGCCAGCCGCAATAACCCTCCAGACTTCATCGGAACAGGTAGACGTGAGGGCCTTAAATCAGACGCTGCTAACACTAAAAAAAACAACAGCACAGATCGCCTCAGTGCGAAGATTGACGCTCTCACGTCGTGTAAAGTGGACGTTTCAGCGATCCAAATAGAAAAATTGTGCGGACGAATGTCAAAAGATGAACAAAGAATCGGAGAGGGGGAGGACAAAATCACGACCCTGCAGTCAGGGAAAAAAGTCATGGCCAAGAACGAAGACCTGAAAGGCAGCGGTGAAAGTGTTTAAAATCTTTCTCCAATCCGAGGGCTTGTCCTTCTCTTCTACCGACCAACCTCGTCCAGAATCTGCCACGAACTTTACCGCAAACTACACTGAACCTATTATCTTGAGCAAAAGACTTTTGAACCATTGACTTTGGCCCCAAGCCTTTTCTATCTGATTTTACCCTTGTAGTCTCTTGTTCAGTAGCCCTGCTTACTTACCTGTTGGTTTTGCCTAATTTCTAATAACTTTGTCTTTCCCTCCCTTTTAAATTGGAGTGTCATTTTGCTCCCACTTCATTTTGTGAGCCTAACTTGTGTAGAATTTAAGAGAAGTGGTGTGGTGTATTTTTGATTGTGATTCTTAACTTGCTTATGATAGTGAAATGTTATACAACTGTTGAGTAAATAAATAATATATATTGTTTTACTTAAAAACGAGTCAGTGTTTGCCTGAACCATAGTAATTGCTGTCCCTTATGTAACCACTTGTACTGCTCACTTACTCTTCAGATAAGTCTGGCTGCTCTGCTACTGCTACCACTATAACTTTGTAGTACGGACTTGTACCAAAGGTGTAATTGTACTGTCACTTGTAGTTTTAATTCTGTGTAGCATTCCCAAAGGGTACTGCATGTAATTCTGCCTAACAGTATGGTTTGATTAAGTTATTGTTGGGGAAGTTTCAATGAGGGGTGGGCAGGGAGCCAGTAGGTCGTTTCTGGCGTGGGTGGGGAGGAGAGGGAGAGACCTCTAGTACAATTACACAGCACTATACATGACATTCCTACTGGGCACCAGAACATATATCTAATGCCTGCGAGGCAGCAACCATACACGCAGTTCGTTAAGAGTGGCAAAAACTGGGCTACACTGCACAACACAGCAGCAACGTCCAATGCACGGAAACCGCAGAACCTGTACTAAATATGGGGGATAATCGAACCACAAAACTGTCCATAATGTCGTGGAATATTAGGGGGCTGACCAACGGAAAGAAAGTTAGACTGATCAGTAACTATAGCAAGGACCACGCCAACAATATTCTCTGCTTGCAAGAAACGCATCTGGCCCGCGATGCACCCATGCCTCGGATGCCGGGTTGGGGCATACACAGATACGGCTCCTCCTATTCCACTCATGCCAGTGGGGTTGCGACGTATATCCATAGCTCCCTGAATTTTAGACTCCACAAGCAAATAGGCGATGAGGAGGGAAGATATATTGTAATAGCGGGGGAGATCCTTGGGCAAAAAATGCTGATAAATGTATATGCACCAAATACAGACTCGCCTGAATTCTTCCATGCTTGGAGAAAAACACATTAATAAATACCCGGGATACAACACTATCTGGGGTGGGGGACTTCAATATGGACTATATATAACACAAAGGACTGATTTGGGTATGCCAACTGTGGGTTGCCCAAAAAGCTAGTCGCACTAGAAACTCACAGTTTTTATTCACATGAATAGGGATGGATACATCTCTCTTGCTGAGCTCATAATTGCAAGTAGATACTCTTCAGCGTGTTTAAAAGACACAAAAAGCCGGTCCCGACTATGTGTGTCTGCCATTATTGGTAGAAATATCTCAAAATTTTTAATATGCTTTCTCCGTTAGGTAGGTGCAGAACTTTATATTAAAAAGGCTAGAGGAGTTGTATTAGATTCTCCAGTAGATTCCTCTTCTGCTTCTGAGCAGTGAAGAAATGTATAGGTTCCTTGCCAATTATGAGGATCCTGGGGAGGGGAGAAGCCCGCCTGTACTAATTACTGTAGCACTAGGTCAGGTCTCCCTATAGCCGACCGGTTTCTGTGGTAAATCAGTAGCTGCACCACATTCAGCAGGGCTTGTGGAGGTATTCAAATGGGTTCCTCCTAATTATGATGGGCAGCTTAGTCTGCATACTTCATGGTCCTCTCCCTGTAAGGATGATAGGAGGGAGTGGGAAGAGAGAAGGGGGGAGGGGGCAGGTTAAAGGGATGTAAACCTAACCTCCTAGTAGATATATTGCATACAAACATTATAGAAATGACTGCACATCTACAATATAAAAGGAAGGGTGCTTACCCTGTCCGCGTGGAAATAAATTCTGTACACGGGTGGGTGAGGTGACCTGGGACCTAGGAGCCAAAATAGTTATTAGTACTAGGTTGGAGTATCTGCTAACAGATATGAACAAACAGTGTAGGTTAGCACTGTATATATCACTTTTAACATTTAAATAACCGAGAATTGCCTCAATGGTGGGTGTATGTGGCCCACAGCGGCGTGCCACATCCCTCTCTCAATATTCGCGTATTACCCCCGCGGCCTGTACCGTGTGCGTCCGCTTGTGTTGAAGCAGACGGCTGCTGGTAGGGAGCGGCTTACCTGCTCGCTTTCGTCTCTGTAGAGGTCTGGCGGTCTGCGCGCGGAGTGTTCTCTATGCCGCTGACCGCCAGATCTCTTTATTTTTGTTGTGACGCCGCCGTCTGATGCACGCGCAGGTTCTTGGGACAATGGCCGCCCGTGTCTGTCTGCGGGCGGCCATGTCGGAGTCAGGCTGTCTGGGCCGTTATGGAATGCCAGAGTGTACTGGCGGTTGTGCGATCTCAGAAGACCTATAATTCTTAGGGTTACATGACAGGTAAGTAGTAGAGCACTAATAATGTTAGACATACAGCTGAAACTATTGCACAGTGTCTCATATTATTAACGGGACGAGTATGGGTCATGTCGCTAATTCCGTGCTGTATCTTGTGGGTGGTGAAGTGTTACCCATGTACAGCCGCCGATTCAATATGCTCATACCCGTACCCCACAGTTCATATGACACCCTATTTGATAGGCTAGACCATGGTTGCGAGGGTTTGCCAGCTGGTTGGCTTGTTTAATCCATTCTTGTCTGTCTTCAAACGGAAAATCCAAAGTTGTTCTCTTTTATAGAGTAGATTGTGGATATTCCCCCCTCTTATGGGTGAAGCCATTTTCTCAATGACTGACCAGGTGAAATCTATTGGATTATGTTGCTGGTCAATAAAGTGTTCCACCATTGGTGCAGTTGTTTTCTTTGTACGTATGCAGGAGCGGTGCTCAGCCAGTCGTATCTGACTGGTCTTGTTGTCATTCCTACATATCGTTTGGCACATGGACATGTTAGGATATAAATCACATTACAGCTGTTGCAGTTCGTGAAAGTTTTTTGTGACCATGGGAAGTGCCAGCCAATCTCAATGCTAGTCGATCTTTTGGTGCTCGACTATGCACTACATGATCCACAGGGTGTGTGGCCTGTGGCTTGGGCCATATTCCACAGTGTGTTGGTTCTGGGGGTGGGGTCCTTATATGAGTGGACTAACAAGTCTCTCAGGTTCTTTCGTCTTGTAATGGCAAATCTGGGGGTGTCCAGCCTTAAGGGGCCGACATTCAGAATCGGCCAGAGTTTCAAGACCTCCTTCTTAATTTTATTGGTGAGGGGTGAGTAGCTCAGTACTGCAGTTATTTGCTCAGCATGTGTTTTTTCTTTGATGTGGTTTTCAAGAGTAGTTTCTCTGGGTATATTTCTTGCTCTTTTTCTGGCTTGTTTTACCAGTTTTTTCGGATAGCCCCTGTTATGTTTAGAGGCTAGAGCCATTGACTGCTGGTTGTAATCAGTTGTCTGTGTGCAGTTACGGCGATACTGGAGGAATTGTCCAAAAGGTAGATTTTTTCTTAGGCTGGGAGGGTGATAACTCTTATAGGTCAGCAGTGAATTTCTGTCTGTCGGTTTGTTATAGACGGTACTGATAATGTTACCAATGCTGATTTTGAGAGTTAGGTCTAAGAAATGCACTGACGTAGTGCTGTGAGTTTCCGAGAATCTGAGGAATGGGTTTGTCTGTTCAACCAGTCCATGAAGGTGATGAGATCTATTTCATTGCCTAAGAAGATCAACCGTACGTCGTCTATATATCTAGACCAGAGTGCCATCTTGTTCAGCCATGGGTTGTTCTGCTGGTAGATTTTTTCTTCTTCAAAGTTTGCAACATAACGATTTGCCAGACTAGGGGCAAAAGTTGCTCCCAATGCTGTTCCTGAGATTTGTTCGTAGTGTGTATTATTGTAGATAAAGCAATTCTTGGTGAGTGCTATCTCGGCCAATTGCATCACGAAGGTTACAGGGACAGGTAGTGGTGGTTCCCTTTGTTGTAAGATCTTCTTTATAACTCTTAGAGTTGCCATTTGTGGAATCTTGGTACACTCCTTGTTGTGGTTGTCTGGTTTCTGGCATGAGAGACAAAGACTGAGACAGCCCTGCCCGAAACTGGCCTGAATGCAGTGTGTAGTGTTGAATGGCTGGGTACTTGTCCCAATCCACATTCCTTGTTGTGAGTGTCTGAAAGGGAGGAGTGTGGCCTGAATGCACTGTGTGCCCGATTGGCTGACTGACTGCATGAATGCCCTTCTGTATGATTGGCTGCTGAGTGTGTGCCAGCAGTGTGGATGAGAGACAGAATAGTATATCTGGGGACCTCTCACCACTGGTAATTGTTCAGAAGAGTTCTGGAGTTGAGTCTCCACTCTAAGAGTAACTGGAACTGCTGATCCTCGAGGTCCAGCTGGAAGAAGAAGACTTGCTGTTGCATTTGCTTCGACCGATCCGAAGGCTGCCGAAATCGTCGAAGACTGACCCGAGAGAGGACCTGGTAAGGCGCCCTCTTCCCGTGCTCCGAGGGACCATCGAGCACCGCTCCATCTTCGCCGAAGCGCCCTGGAAGACAGACCCTTGAAAGGCTGCCGACCCGAGACGGGACCGTCGAGGAGATCGAAGTGAAGCACCCGGACATCGCTGCCGTCGAAGTCCATTGCCGTCGACCAGGGTTCGCAGGTTTGTGTAACCGCTGGAGGCCCGTCGAAGTTGTGTTGCCCAGCCGTGGGAACCACTTGCCGTCGTGCCGCCGATGACCGGAGCCGTCCGCTCCTTGCCTAAGAACATTTGAATCGAAGGACTCCCTCGTCCGCACCGTCGACCGCTTTATCCTGCCGGAGAAAGTCGAGGATGACCAACGCGCCGAGGAGAAACCTACCGGTGGGTTTCCCGCCACCCGAAGACCACAAAGACTCGAACGACTCGACGCCCTTGCTGGGCCTCCGTCTCCACAATCTTTGCGGTCCAGAACTATTGTCACCGAGGTGCCCCGCACGCCTCTGCCTTGCAGGACGCCGACGCTCAGACGCCGACGAGCACCGCTTGGACGAAGCTGCCGCCTCATCGACGCCGTTCTACCCTGTTTGTTGTCGGACGTTCGACGCCCCGTGTCTCCCGCTTGAAAGGGAAGGCATTCAAGAAGGGCCGTCGATTCCCCGATGCCGAAGGCCGAGTTCCTCGATGGACGTTCGACGCCCCGTGTCTCCCGCTTGAAAGGGAAGGCATTCAAGAAGGGCCATCGATTCCCCGCCGCCGAACGCCGAGTTCCTCGACGCTTCTCGACGATCCGTGACTCCCGCTTGAAAGGGGGGTCGCCCAAGAAGGATCTGTCGACGCCTCTTCGAAGAACTCGACTCCACCAGGTACATTGGGGGGTAAAAACATTATAGGAGGGAATAAGACTTGCAGAACAATATATGGACTGGGCTTGTGCTATATCTTTATTTTACAGGTTGCCCAAGTGGGGGGATCTCCACACAGAACTGTGTCTAGTGGTAGGGGCCAGTATTCTGCCTATTGCTCAACCATCTTATTTTCTCTCCTCTCTCTATTGCTGGTTCCACTCTATTGATCTGTGTGACATTGTTACAGTATTGTTGATGCACTTTAATGAGATCTAATACAAAGGGTGGTACCACTTTAGAATTGTATATATTTGCCATTGTTGATTTTCCTAAGTACAAAGTGAGTTATTATGATAAGTGTACATAACCTTGAATATTGATTATATAAAGACTGTGTTCTAACCAATACAGTGTGTGGACATTCCTTTGTGGGGGCTTGGGGACTACAGTGTACTTAAGAACCAGCCTGCATCACCTCCTGAGAAGCTAGGCCTTGATTGCTCGCCCATTGCTACCGTAATAGAGAATCTTGGCTGGGGTCTTCTGTGCCTCTCTTCTACCATATAGAGAGCAGAAGTACAGACACTCCCTACCAGTCTTTACATTGGTATAGAGTGATTCAATGTCCAGTGTGACTAATAAGTTGTCAGTTGGGTTGAACAAATGATCCTGTAGTAATTTGATGACAGCTGTAGTGTCTTTCAAATATGACTTCATTTTTGTTACTTCAGGTTTGAGAAAGTAATCCACGAATTGTGAAAGTGGTTCCAGTATGGATCCAATCCCCGAAACTATCGGTCTTCCTGGTACTGGTGAAATGCCCTTATGCACTTTGGGGAGTGCGTAAAAAAAAAAAAAAGGTTTTCTGGGGAATTTGGGATTAAGAAACTCATTCTTTACTGCTAATTATTTCTTCCAAAATCGGCGTGATTAGTTGTCTGATAGTTTCTGTTGGATCAGCCCCCAATTGTTTATAGCTCGAGTGATCTTGTAGGAGGTTTTGTACCATCTGGTCATAGGCTGTTGTATCCATTATAACGGTGGCTCCACCCTTATCCGCCGGTTTTATGGTGATGAGGTTATTTGCTGCTAGTGATTTTAAGGCTAACTTGTTCTTATTTGAAAAATTCCTATAGCCAGGTACTTGTTCTAGTTTCTCTAGTGGTTTCAAAAGGGCTTTTTCAAAGGTGATTGACTCGAGAGATCCCGTTGGGTGGGGGGTAAAAGGTAGATTTGTTTTTCAAATCAGTCGCACTTCTTTCTCTTGGGGCGGTAGTAATTGAGCCAAAGTATTGCTTAAGGCGTATTTTCTGATTAATTGTGCCACTTCGATGCGGGACTGGAAAGGATCATGTTGAGCTGATGGCACAAACGAGAGGCCTTTCTCTAGGAGGTCCACTTCATCTGTAGTTAGTGCATATTTGGACAGGTTCATCACTAAGCTCTGCGCTGAGGGTTCTTCGTCCGTGTGAGCAGGATCTCTGATCATTTGGTTTATTGTACGCTCTGTCCTTGTTGTGGTTGACCTTGTCCACGCCCTCGACTGCGGGTCATGATTTGTGACTGGTTCTGCCAGTGGACCCGTGGTTGCCAGTTGCCTCGGCCCTTGTTTTTCGCCTTTCCTTGCCCTCCTCGAAAAAAAGGTTTCGGTTGATAGTTGGGATTTTGGAGACCAGAGTTGTTCATGGAGTTATTTGAGCCTGATCCACTTCCTGAGCTCCCGCTTGAGAAAGACCAGCTGCTTGGTCTGGGCCTGTTACTCTGAATCCTCTTCCTATTATATTGATTCAGTTGTTGGCCTGTTATTGCGTTGTTGCCACTCGGATCTTCGTAGTAGGTATCCGTGATGTATGGATATATTCTCTCTTGTGAGAAGGCTGCTAAATCTTTTTTCAGTTTTGTTACCTTCTTATTCAGGTTAAAGTCTCTGAATTCCTTCATTACCGAGTCAAGGACTTCCAGGCTTTTTTTGTATTGGGCTAGGACCGCAGTGGATTTCATGCTTTCCGGTTTCTCTTCTATTTCTCTCATAAGTTTCTTAGACACCGATTTGGCAGCGCTTATTATCAATACCAGCCAGTCTCTAGTAAATTTGTTGGAGATATAGCTCCAATCTTTGCAAAACTCTATTTGTTCGAGGAGGATTCTCGGCTCTATTCTTATTATCAGTCCCAAGGGGGCTGCATGTGCTCGTAAGTACTTGGTCATTAGTGCCCCGCGGAGTTCAGTTCTGATGAGTTGTTTTTTTTTAATACTTCCAATTTATTCCAGGCATCATTAGTTGTGCCCGGTATTGGTATAGTTACATCATCTCCCAGGATCGATGGAATGGCCAGGATGGTTTCCACAAGGTCTTCTGCAAAGGCTAAACATCTTGCTTCCGTCATGGTGAGTTCCGTGTTACACTAGACCTGGACAGGGCCTCCACTGCACAACTGACCCTACCGCAAGCTGCAATAGCATGGCCGGTTATAGCACAACAGAATGACCTGCACAATGTGCGGCGTGAATCCCACATAGATGAGAGGGAATACACGTTCTTCTCAGATGTTCACAGAAGCTCGTCCAGGATAGACTAAATCATGGCCACCTCCGCCTTGACGAGAAACGTGACAGAAGCCATTATACTGCCTCACACCCTCTCTGATCATTCCCCTGTTTTTGTACGCATATCCAGACTACTAGGGACCCCCCCGGACAAGTACAATGGAGGTTTAGAGCCACTGCACTAGAAGACGTGGCATTCCAGGCAGAAATAGCACTGGCTATTCAAACTTATTTTGACGCGAATGTAGATTCTGGCCCCGATCCAGGTGTGGTGTGGGTGGCATGCAAGGCCTACACGAGAGGCTGCTGCATCTCTAAAGAGGGAGGGCTACTTAAAGCATTGAGGGGCTCCATGCAGAAGTTGGAAGAACAGATTAAGGCCCTTGAAGTGCAACTGGGGGGAACAGGACAGTTACAAATGATGGAGGGCCCACAGGGAGCTAAGGGAATAAATGCTGTCTGTCGCGATTAGAGCCGAAAGATTCACAGGCGGCCCAATAGCGGCGGTGAAATATGGTGAAGGGGGTTCGCCCCAGTAGAACGCTGGCCAGGGCAGCTAAACAAGAAAGGCTAATAGCCCCAAACCAAAATGAAGACCTAGTCAAAGACCTGCAATTCATTAATGCAGTTTTTAGAGCCTATTACGAGCAGCTTTACTCTTCCCAAACCAGAGCTGACCATGATCATGTGCTGCAATACCTGGACGAAGTGGTTAGATCCTAAAGTAGGGAGCGAACGCAACTATCCGATCACAGAAGAGGAGATCCGGAAAGCTATTCTTTCCCTCCTGAGCGGTAAGGCCTCAGTAAACAACGGGTTTACCAGAGAATTTTATAAAGCATATGTAGACATACTCCTCCCCAACTTGAAAGTATTGTACGACAATGCTCTGTTGAAAGGCACCCTTCCCTGAATCCACGATAACGGCACTGCGCCTCATATCGTCACCGTCCCCGATTAAAACTGATAATAAGATTATAGCGAAAATGCTAACGGATAGATTTCTACCATATATCCCGGCACTTGTCCTCCCCGACCAAGTTGGGTTTGTGCCACGCCAATCTACGCAACACAACCCGAGAAGATTGTTTGGGCTAATGCACAATGTTGATCCCGGAATTCTGATAACGATTGCCGCTCTAGATGCTGAAAAAGCGTTTCACTCGGTTGAGTGGCCATTTCTATTCGAAGTCCTCAGATGCTCTGGCATTGGTCTGCGATTTACACAATGGGTTAAGTTATTAAATATAGCCCCAAAGGCGGCGATGTACACAGACGGGGTAACGTCGGACTTCATACATCCTTCTAGGGCAACACGACAAGGATGCCCTTTCCCTCCCCCCCCCCAATATTATTTGCCGCAGTGATGGAGCCCTTAGCTTGCCACATTAGAGATCTGCATGCGCATCGTAGGATACAACTCCAGGCGCACCTTAATATTATATCGCTCTATCCAGATGATATCCTGATGTACATTAAACACCCTAGGGAAAATCTCCCCCAGTTAATTCGGGAAGTCACCAGATTTGGCGAACTTTCGGGCATTGGAATTAACTGGATCAAGTCCGAAACAGCGGTGTCCCAGGCAGATATTGGTGCAGAATTCTGCTGGTGCCCCTCTGGTATGCGCTACCTGGGGGTGAGGGTGACAACAAATGTACGCAACCGATACACATACAACTATGTAAGAACATTAGACGCCCTGGAGCTAAATTGACTCCTGGGTACATCTGCCCTTGTCTCAAGCAGCACAGATTGCATTGGCGAAAATGGTCCTATTACCCAAGTTGTTATTTGTATTGAATAACATTACCATATGGCCTCTGAATAGTTTTTGGACACGAATCAGGAGCCCGATGATCAGGTTGGTATGGGCGGGGAAGCAGGCGCGAATGCCTTACGATACCCTTACCCGACCGTACGATCGGGGAGGACTAGAATACCCCCAATATGTAGGTTTACTACCTGGCAGCCCAAATACAATACATAGTGGGATGGAGACAATCCACCCCCGACTTCCCCCATTCTACGGTAGCCAGGGAAGGGGCACACCCTCACGATATCGAGGGGATGCTGTGGGGTACGCAACCTCGGAACCCGAGGAAAAAAGTACAACCCACTGCCGTGACTTGTAAGGCTTTGTAGCGTACTCTACATCTAATCGGTTCCACAACCACATACTCTCCGGATCTCCCATTATACAACATTCACAGGATTCCATTAACAGATGAAAGATCCTTTCAAATCTTCTTCCAGAGATTGGGTATCCAGAAACTGGGAGACCTGGTGCAAGATGGGCAGTTTATCACGTGGGGCACACTGCTGACCATGTTCAGCAGATGCATGGAATACATGTCCAAGTACGAACAACTTGAATCCAGATACTCCCAAACACTGCCTCTCAACACAGACTATTAGCCACAATTCTGACAATATTAGGGCGTTTGGATGAGCCGACCCTCACATCTGCACGAGAAGAGAGAGTTCCCACATACGCCGAGCATGGGAAGCTGGGAGGCTTTGCGTCGCTATGATCCGCGTAAATGTCAAGGAGACGCTAATTATGCCACTCTGATGGAGCGATAAAGACGCGCTGAGTCGCAAAAGGACAACAAGTAGCTGTCTGTATATGTTGCCGTTCTACCGAATGTTCACGGTCATAAAAAGGGAGTTGGTGGGGGGGTGGGAGAGTTCATAGGGGGGGGAGTTCCCAAGTACTCAAGTGATGTGTCTGTTTTTGTTGCTCGTAGTAAGAAAAGCAATAAAGAAAGTTTTAAAAAATGTTTTTAAAAAGTGCAACTGCGTATGCATATAGCATGAGAGCATACCCTGGAAAAGATTCTACCATAATTCTCCTAGCTGTCCTGCATTTTTAGGGGTCAATGAGAAAATTGTTTGGGATCTTTCTTCTTCTTTATTCCATAACGTTCACAATTGCTACACCGGAATCCCATTGTTCAAAGAACTGCACAGTGTGGCTTGTGGAACAATTTGCAGTAACCTCAAAGGCTTCCCCAAGCAATGAGTCTGTAAGAAGCTGGACAATGTGGTCAGGGGGTCATGTGAAGCCTTGTGGTGTGGGGAACTGCTGGCTTTAAAAAATTCTCTGAGGAGGGATGTCCATGTGCGGAATACTATTCATGATGAACTTACTTCTCTCGTCGCAGGCTCAGCAAGTGTCAAAGCCCAAGTGTATTTTGTACTACAACCGGTACATGAGGGGTGAGGGGTTGACAGAACCGACCAATTAATTGAACCATACCATCCAGCACGTAAATCAAGCAAGTGGTACAAGAAATTTCCAGTTCACATTATGCACATAGCTGCTCACAATGCACATGTTATCAGCTGCTCCAAACCACAACATGTCTTTCCTTCAGTTTGAAGATGCCGTTGCAAGTGCTCAGATTTGTGTAGTACATGTAGATGCTCCCTTTCAGACAGTGGAAGCTGTTGCCAGATTGAGTGGCACATTGGTCAATAGAATCCCCACGTCAAACCAGACACAGCGCTACAGAAAATGTAAAGTGTGTACCAAGCAAGGAAGCATACTCTTACTGTCCCAGTGTCCTTCCAAGCCAGCCCTGCCAAGAGCCTTGCTTTGCATCATACAAAGGAAATGTATTGGAAGATTGAATGATTTTGCACAAGTGTGATTTTGCACAAGTGTTTCCCACTTTGGCATTTTCTCAATACAATAATCCCAATACTTTTGGATGCATAGATTTTCATTCCTCCATGGCCTTTTGTGGCAGGTAAGCTGGTACTGCTGGGCCTTGGATTCTCGACCAGGGCTGCATGTTCCTCTTCTTCATCCCGATGAGTGAAGTTTCTTCACTGCTGAAAGCTGGAGCGCCAGCAACTTCTCCCAGCCCACTCCCACTGGCTTACACCTCCCTCAGCTGCCTTGATCTGTCTAAGGCCTCTCACATATTTTCTCAAGATTCGTCATGGGCCAGGGTTATGAGTGTGTTTGTATGGCTCATCTGCTTCAATGGGGCAGAGAGGAGGGGTGGGGGGGAGTGGCTGGTCAGTTTTGGCCAATTCCATTGAGTTGTCTCCCCCTTCTATGTTTGGTTCTAGAATTTCAATTCCAGCTCCCTCATCTCCTGAGTCGAGGGGTATAGTCGCTGTGGTTATCCAGCAGTCTCCTGCCTCTGATTTTCTGTGAGTCTTCCTTCTGTCAGCAGCCTTTACATCGGGGCCTGAACAATCCCACTTCTAACAGCACATGTTACTGATGGCTTCAATGACTCCCAGAGTCCAAAGTATAATTCAAGGGATTTTTATTATACAAGTGACATGGGTTGATGTTGGTTCTTGGTTAGACTGCAGCAGAGATAACGTATTTCAGCAATAATCTGTATAGGGACCTCATCCACCAGGATGATCTTATTCGGGTCCCTTAAGTCTGCACAACCTTCGATTCTGCCATTTTTCTTTTGGGCTACCACAATGGAACTTATCCAGTCCAGTCCACCAATTCCATAGATTTGATTAGGTCGTCTCCTAGTCTTTCCAGTTTCTTTTCTACAATGTCCCTTAAAGCTAAGGGAATGTTCCTTGCTTTATCGTAGATTGGTACAGCCCTTGGTACAGCCCTGGTTTTCCCCATTATTTTATGGGGGCACCTCTTATAACAATCGATCTTGTGATGGAGAACTTTGGGAACTATTTCTTGTTCAGAAAGAAGGGGGGGGGACTTTAACAAAAAGGATCCAGTCTTGGAGCAGGGACTAGCTTGCACCCTCTTTGTGGAATTCTCTACCGGCCTTGCTGCGCGAGATCAGTGACCATGCCTATTTTTGAAAACTCACCTGTTATAGATCACTGTTTGTGTTGGCTCATTGGTTTCCGTTTCTAGCACCTAGATGTCTTTGGGCATAAGCTTGCGCTCTACAAGTATACCATACCAACTTAATGTTAAGAGTGGCTTGATCCCTGCATCCTAGTACCTCGATCAAGAATTCGAATTTTGAAAAGATCTGCAGAAGCACTCAAGTTCGGTTAGTGCCAAGGGCTGCTTCTTTTCCTCACCCCAATTTTTACCTTTTCATTCACTGATTTGTTTATTCACCACATTAACTTGTGCTTTGCTGGGTTCTTCACTAGACATCTTTTTCTTCCTTTGATGTCTTTAGAACAAAGTTCGGTGTGCTCCCTTTGATGTCTTTAGAACAAAGTTCGGTGTGCTCCACCTTCTTCGCTATTGCAAGTGTTTCCTCCAATAAGGGGGTTCACCACACAACCAAATGATCTTATCCCCTAAAAATTAAATGGGTTCCCATAGCTATGCCAAATTTACTTGCAAGTACAGAAACATTTAATCAGATGCTTGTTAGTTGCCCGTTTCCTGGAATAATAATGTCACCTGTTAATTGCAAAGTAAATTGCTTTGTAAACGTTCATGTCCCTCCACCGAAGTAAGCTGATGTAAAAAGGTGAAATTTTTCTAAATGCCCTTTTCCTCTCTGGGCAGAGCGCATCAAGGAGCAAGGACTACTTTTTGTTCCAGAATAGAGTCCTCCAGGTTCTTATCAATCAAGTAGTTCTTCCCATATTCATTCCATTCAGCACAGGGGAATAGCGGATTGGTCTGGGGTTAGAAGAAAGCATTCGAGAAGGTGGACTGCATGCAGAGACCTAGTTCTCAATATCACTCTTTGAAGGTACAGTGTAAACTCCCGTCATATGAGAGCAGTAATTAACAGTATTCATTAAGTGGGTCAGACACAGATTGCAGATCAACGGATGGAGTGGTGTTCCCAATCTGTACACCCTCAAAGGTATTTATGGAAAGTGTGCTGCTGAGCCTCAGCCCACTGGGCGGAGGGGAGGGGTAGTTCAACCAGTCCAAAAACCACCCACCTGCTACGGGACAAACAATCCATGGGCTGGATGTTCCTTAGAAGGCCACAGGTTCTAAGACTGAATAAATATTGCTTTTTGCCAATATATAAGAAAGCAAAACAAGCAAACCTGGTCGTTGTGGACTTACTGAATTAATCCTAAACTGCTGAACCAAACTTCTTATGCTACAAAACAAGCATTTATTGCACTGCAAATTTCAAGTACAATTCAACAAACTGATAGTCAACATATCATATTTCTTTTGAAAGATCACGTCAATAACATATGGCGTGACCCAAATAAGAGCCACATGAAACAATTCACATTATTTGGAAACAAATTAACCCACAGTCAAAAGCATGTGTTTGAGTTCTGTAAGGAACTCAAACCACCATCTCAATAAAAAACTGAACAGTGCTACCAGCACAAAAAAACGAGTGCCAAGAATACAAGACAAGAATGGTATTGCTCCAATATATAAGCGCAAAAGTTCCTAACCTAAGACCCTACAAGGGTCATACACCTAGGGCTGCAATTGTAGCCCTACTTTATGTCTCCTTGCTCTGTGCTAAAATCCTTCACTACAGGGTAGGTCCTAAAAATCAACCCTATCCCTATGCGACATGTCACGAGAACAATTAGGACCATCGAACAGCTGCCTACTCGAGTTTCGGCTTAGCACGGGTCAAAACAATCCAAGGACCAAGTCTTCTTCAGGGTGTATAGATGCAAGTGAAGATTGCCAAAGTGTTGCAATTCACAGTAAAATTATGCTTTTATTTCATTCTATGCATTAGGAGATGTGCTATCAACATTCATACTCATCCCTTCGGATCCCCGATGACCATCAAAGCCAAAGGCGGAAAATCAAACGACACCAGATTAATTCATCTGTGAGGCAATATCCATGGGGACACACAGGAACCATGCATGCATCTCTCACAGCCTTCTGCACAATTTCGTTCTGGCTCATAATATCCGAACTTGAACAAGGTGCAGTTGCCGCATTTCTCCAAGCACCCTGCAGTGAGCATATCTAAACAAAATCAGCTGCAAACAGAGGAATGACCAGTACTAGCCTTAATACAGCCGTAGAAAAACAGCCCTGAGAAGTCCTAGCTGAATTAGCTCCAGTCACATCAGCAGTCACCCTGGGGAAATACTTAATCCCCTTATAATGTACAGGACTATACTGTGGCTCTAGCAGAAACCCCGCCAAAAGCAGGTTAAGATGCATAATGATGTTAGGGGAAACTTATCACAGAAACAAGATCTTTTGCAGAGGTTCGATATCCACTTTAGCGATTATGTGCAAGTATAATTGATGGTGGCTTAGAGTCTGCTCAACACTCACTCCCCCAACCCCTGGCCACAAGAACAATCAGATTAACAACCACTGAATATTTATCCTTTGTGATACAGTTTGCAATCATTTTTGGTTTGGTCAGCCATGGGCGTAATTTTAAGAGGGTTTGGGGGGGGGGGGGGACACAGATGTTTCTCGCCCCCACCTTTTGCGACACACCATTTTGTCCCCCTCATTTGGCAGGAACCCCTACATTTAGATGTCATGTACACCCCCACCGTCCCCCACACAACCTTTTCAGCAAAGTTAGTCCACTGTTGTCAGCTGTGGACATAATCCAGGGCTTGAGGTAAAGTATTTGGCTTAGAGTGGTTTAATACATAATTATTCACACAAACACTAATCAAACAGCTATTCATGGCCAAAGATCATTACACCTCTACTTTCATCACAGCATCGCGAACTGGATACAGGGTGGAAACAGTTTCTGAAAGAGTCAGTCCAAGATTAGGAAAGGAGGAGATGGATAAATTAGAGAAACACCCATCAGATCAGGAGACTCACTTACTATAGATTCAATTTGAATAAGCAGGGGGATTGAGACTGAATAGTTGTCGGCAGAGAATTTTAGGATGCGTACCCTCATAACTTGGAGAGGCGAGAAGTGATACGCTATTAAAGGCTGAAAGAACACCTACATGTATGTCCTGTAGACCCTTGCCTCTACTGAATGCCCATTTTAAAAGACTTGAGCAAGTTAATAGCGAGCAGGGTGCAAGCAGCTGCTAACAGTCCGATTCATCCATACCAGCCTGGATTTGTGCGAGGAAGCAGTACAGTGGATAACTTGCAAAGATTGTTCAAAGCCCTTGACCATAACAGGGATCATGTGGATGCAAAGGCAGTACCAGCCCTTGATTCTGAAAAGGCGATTAGGTTGGTAGTAATACTTACAACTTAGGCAGAAGGACATGAAGGTCCGAAAACAGAAACAATGTTTAACTGGGATACAATGCCTTCGGCTAAACCTTTCACAGGTAAGTTGATCTCTCAAAGTAGGGACATTCGGAGGGGCATGCTGCAGAGATGCTCTCTCTCGCCACTTCTAAATCACCATCACTTGGGCTGCTGGCTTGTCAGCTGTGCAGAAAACTATCGGACACAGGGATAAGCTACCAAATCGTAAGTTTAGTGGGCTCAGGGCTTCTTTAGGTACTTAAGGATACGTGTTAATATTGCTGAAGATGTTTTTTGCAGAAACCCTCTGGTGAGGGGCTTCAGAAGACCAACCTGTTGTATCAAAACAGATGTTGGTTCAAATTCTCGCAATTGGTAGTGTGACAGCCGTCAGTCTTCACTCCTAGGAAGGAATAAGATGCATGCACTAAAATATAAACATTATTAACAAACGCACACTACTTAAAACACTGCCAAATACATACGATAGGAAAACAGACTAAACATTACATTAAGCATATGACAAACATTCGCCAACACAAAAGCTATGCCTACACAAATGTCAGTTTTAGGATTAGCGTTTTCTATGCACTGCCATAATGGAGCTACCTAGTCAACGGTTTATGTACCTGGGCATATTATAGCAGTGACTGTGGTATGCTTGTACACGAGCCAAAACTGGTGGCTTTAGTTCATTGTTCCAGTAACGATAGGTGCACATGTTAGTTTTGGCACTGTGTCTGGCTAGGCAGTAGATAGGTTCTCAGTTTGGTGTGACGTGGACCACGGTTGCAGCTATAACTCAGACAAGACAATCCCAACAACGAGGGCACCTGTAATGATGACCACGAGCATAGGACAATGTGGCAGCAGGACGCCACCTCGTGTGGCTCAAGGGAGGACCAAGAGTCTAGCCAGTTAGGAAACTGGTCCTATGAGGATGACTACTGAAGGTGAGCCACAACATCCCAAAAGGAGCGGAGGTGAAGTAGCAGGCTGCCACTTTCGGTCAGGCAAGCCCAGCTGAGAGGGATTCCCAACTTTATGCACCAAGGCCAGAAGGAAATCAGAGAGAAAACAGCAGATGAAGGAAAGAAGGAGTCCAATAAGGATGGTCTGACAAAGCAAGCGAGAAAAACTGGGAGGAGCAAATAAAGGAGACCAGAAACGGATTCCACCATCAGAGAGAAGCAGGGATAAAAAGACCAGGGCCACAGCCAGTATGCTGGCATGTCGGGCAGCGTTTATTTTAATTGGTAACACTGCTTAGCATGCATCTATAATAAGCAGTGTTCACAATGAACATTAAACGCTGTCCGACACAATGAACATTAAACGCTGTCCGACATGCCAGCTTGTCAGACAGCATTTATTTGCAATTGTGAGTGCCACTTGACACAAAAGCATGGCATTGGGTGCTCACAATCACAGCTTTTACTCACTTTGCACTGCGGAGTGCAAATGTGAAAGGCAAAAGGGAGTGTGCACACTTGTACGCCACCTTTTGCCCTTTACATTTGCACCCTGCATTGCAGAATGAGAAAGAAGAAGTCAGGAGGTAAAGGGTGCTTTATTACAGACAGTGCATTCCAAATAGCAACAGAAAGATGTAAAATTACAGCAACGTAGACTATGAGAAATAGAGAGGCTCTGGGGTTACATGCGAGAAGGGGAGAGTAATGAAAGCTGGGGTTG
Organism: Ambystoma mexicanum; assembly: GCF_040938575.1. NCBI lineage: Eukaryota > Metazoa > Chordata > Amphibia > Caudata > Ambystomatidae > Ambystoma > Ambystoma mexicanum. The sequence goes on from NC_090935.1 coordinate 1,438,644,490, forward strand.
GAGTAGGTTTTGTGAAAGAAGAGAGTAGTGGAGCAAGAAGAGGGCGTAGTGTGGAGAAGAGATTGTAGGGGTGCATAGAGTGTTGAGATGGGTCTGAGCACAGCGCAGAGATATGTAGAAGAAAGATAGCAGGAGAAGTGCATGGTGAGGCTGAGAAGCAATAATGGGTACTAACAGACAAGTAGCAGGACACAGCAGAGCAAAGGCAAGGAGTTGCTTGAGGTGAAAAGACCTTTCAAAGATGGCGGTTTATGGTCAGAGGTCACCTGAGCATTCTCAAGATCGATCCTGAATGCTTCTTGCAAGTCCCTTTACCTCTGCAGGCAGCCTCATTGAATGAGTGCCTCTGGTGGTGATGTAATATTGCAAGTAACCAAAATGGCATCATATAAAAAGATAAGGATACAAAGTATCCTAAGTGCACTTTAAGGTGATGTGTGCAATTGTAATAATACAAGAAATAAAGTCCTTACAGACAGTGTTAGGGGTAGTGCCAGCCCCAGACCTAACAGCGCAAGATCCCCTCCCCACACTGGGCATGTGGCAAATGAAGGGCAGCACCAGCTCACATGTAAAGTGCCAGTCAATTACTTTCTATTAGTAACACGCCCTAAACACACTACCACTCACCTATAGAAAGTAATTGACTGACATGGAGCGAGCTGGTGACACCCTTTATTTGCTGCATCCCTGTGTGATTGCGCCCCCCCCCCCCCCCCCAAGTTGAGCCAAGGCAAGTCAGTTTCTCCATAAGAATGAGCAAAACAGGCAAGGGAAGCAAAGCACGCTTTACTCACCTCCAAAAAGTCAGGACAGGGTTAAAACAAGCAAAAGGAAACGGGATCCCATATAGATGTATGAAGTGAAAAGGTGCAAAAGGAACAGCTTTTCTATCACTTTTCTATCACCACCAAACACAGTCACTTTTCCTAAGATTCTCACTGAATGTTCTAAGCCCAGAACCAGTTCAAATGGAACATCGTTAAACAAATATTTTTTTTAAAGAGTACTCTGATAAAGCCCCGTGGTCACGGGATGGAACAGGGTGCATTTTGTGCATTCAAATTTACATTTCGTTGAGACATACACAGTCCAAAAGGAAAGTTCATTGTGTTAAACGTTTTCAGTGTCACTTTAAAATGAACTTTGAATTAGTCAGTGGGACTTTGTAGGCTTCAGCATTCAATTAAATTGCAGCTGATGGCTGTTACACTCCTTTTACTCATCAACATTACAATAATAATATTGTGTAGTAGAATTAGAGGTTTATTTATTTGTATGGCACACCCAACCCAGAGGTATCTGTGCGCCTTTCCGAAAAAGTTACACCTATACTGTCAGCTTAGTTACAGTAGATACAAAAATCCATTGGATACAGTGAATTATAGGGGATAGGTGAGGAAATATATACATAAAGTACAGGTACCGAAGAGAACATATAGGTAGTCAGATAGAGGTTACTTAACAGAGTCAAGAAGTCAGATATGGCTTTGCGGACACATCCATCAATCACAATGAACGTTAACACCAAACCGTTTGATATGCATAGATCTGTGCAAGTATTGCCAAAGCGCACAATTGTCTGAACTGGGCCGTTCGCTATTAGTCACCAATACAAGTACACCACAGCGGAACTAGATCTTATACAACAGATGAGGTGTCATGAACTGTATGGGCTTATGCATTCCCAGCCTAGGGACACGTCGCACTGGCACAGGCGGATTGCTACGAATAGGTGTTTCTCTCTTACTCTTGTTGATGGATTTTAGGGCCCGTGAGTAGTCGCCGCTCTGCCCTGCCCGGTTCACCTCACTCCAGTGGGAGGCAACCCCAGCAGCCGCCATCCCGATTCACGACAGTTCACTGGAGAAAGCGTGAGTGCACCCCACAGATACTGGTGGGCCGGCGCCGTCGCCAACACAAAGAGAGGACTAACAGGCCCAAGGCCACACCCACAAAACACTCGTAGTCAACTGGACGATTTCTGAAAAGAGACAGAGATTAATGTGGATCTGTATTATTATTTACTGTGAGAATGAACCGGCAAGGCAGTCTATTCATTTAAACGTAGTGCAGAAAGAGTTTTGAATTGGTACCATTGCGTTTTAAGCCAGTAAGTGATATGGGTGTCTGTAGATAATCTTTCTCTTAAAATGTCTTGAGTAAATAATGTCTCCGCAGTTAATATTTCCTCAAAATGGTTGCATAAGACTCCCATTAAAGCCGTTGGCGTGTCTCGGTATGGCCCGGCTTTCTCATCCACTTCGAATTTTCCCTAGTTAGTAACTCAATCTCAAAATTCTCAGCTGCGAGAATATGAACGTGGCCGCCATCTTAACGTTATATTTGTGTTGCAAGCGCTGCGTAAAAATGTTTAAGAACTGGAGAAAGCGGATTCTATGTCAAGATGGAGAGGAGCATTTGGCTTGACTTAACTTCCTTGAACTTTTCAACAGCACACAATTAAAAACATTAACTACAAAACCAAACGACATATTCCAAGTTGTCCCTTATGTGTTTTTGTAGTTTCCATCATCAGTGTCCCTAGTTTGACCCCCCATGAAGCTCCTCACCTGGAACCCTATAATACCTGTGTTATGTCCCGGGAGTCAGGTGCAGCAATAAAACAATATGGCAGAGTAAATGAGGCAAACACAATAATATAATCATTGGTGGGAGAACTGGCGCCTGAGACGGTGACCCCGCCTCTACCTACATACCCTTGGGCACAGCCCACAACAAAAGAACAATAGAAATGGGACTTGGCTCTCATTCAAACAGGGTTATTAACATGGATGAGGACACATCTCCCCCTCACTTAAGAGAGAACTTTAGTTCATTTCTTCTATCCACCTGGTCGGTCTGCGTACTGTCTGTTTCGAGGGGCTTCGCCTCGGTGTCATTGTTCTGGCCATCTGGGTGTCGCTGTCGTCAGCATCCCGATGGTCCACTCTATATTCAGCTTCTGGATCTGTGGATTCGTCTGTGACCGTGGTGGTTGTGTTTTCACGACCTGAGTTTCCTTCGAAGACTTTGAAGAACGATGAATTTCTCGTGACAGTTCTATGAGGGCTTGCCGCCGTTATCATGGACCCGCTGGTGTGGGTCACAGTCAGGGGTTCAGGTCCGAACGCAGGGGTGCCCTTGGTGTTTTGGTCCTGTCGTACCAGTACCACATCACCTACTTGAATCTGGCATGGTTTAGCTTGTCTCCTCTGGTCGAAATAGGTTTTCATTTTCTCCTTGGTCACCTTGTCACTGGCTCGTGCATCTTCGACGATGGTGGTGGGTGGACGGACATGGGGGTTGTGCGGAAGTCTTGTCCGTATGATTCGGCCAAACATTAGGGTGGACGGGCATTTACCGGTGGCGCTGTGTGGTGTGTTCCGATATTCTCTTAGCAGTGTGCAAATGGCTTGCATAAATGATCCGTTGGTGATGGAACAGACTTGTAAAGTCCTCTTGAGATTGCTCATAAATTTCTCGGCCATTCCATTGGCTTGGGGATATAAGGGTGTTATCTTTCTGTGCTGGAATCCCAGATGTTCTGCGAACATTGCAAAATCATGACCACTGAAGGGCGGCCCATTGTCTGATTTTACGGTCGTGGGGATTCCATAGTCTGCAAATGTCTTATCCAGGGCAGGGATGATGGCCTGGGCGCTGGTTGAGTGTACAAGGTGTACTTCTGGAAAACGCGACATTTCATCCACAATGACTAGCACATATTTTCTGTTCACTAGGGGTCCAAACATGTCGACGGCCACCTCATCCCATACCTGAGGGGCATGTCAGACGGCCTTAACGGTGCAGGAAATGTTCTCGGAGCCACCACTTGGCATGCAAGGCACTTGCTTAAGAGGCTTTCCACCTTCTCATCCATTTTCGGGAACCAAACTTTTGTCCGGAGCTGTCTTTTCGTGGATACCACTCCGCTGTGCCCCGCATGTGCTATGTCTAGAACTTGGTTTTGCAAACTGGATGGGATCACCAGTCTGTTTTCTTTGAGAATCAATCCCTCCGGGGACTGGGACAGAGTGTGGTGTATGAGCTTGAATGTGCGCAATTGAGATTCCTCTTGGGAAGATAGGCCCGCCTTATCCCGGTCTTTTACGTGCCATCGACCTGATTGTATGCACTCCTTCACGATTTGTAGGAGTTTGTCTTTGCTGGTGGCTTCCACTAGTTGGGCTGTGGAAATGTGTTTCGGGAGAGCGTTGTCAACGAGATAGTTTACGTATTGATTTGCTTTAACGGATTGACGCTCCTCTTGAGTGGGCAGAGGGTATCTGGACAGGAAATCCCCTGGATTATTATCTTTGCCTGGCCTGTGAACGATTGTAAATGAGTACTCCTGTAGTCGTAGTCCCCATCGGGCTATGCGAGGTGGCATTTTAGCCGTAGGTTTGCTGTAGATCGTGGTGAGCGCCTGGTGGTCCATGACGACGGTGAAAGGGCGTCCATACAGAAAGAGATGGTAATGCTCGCACGCCCACACGACTGCCAGGCTTTCTTTTTCAGGTTGAGAATAGGCACACTCGGCGGGTGACAGACTTCGGCTTGCATAAGCCACTATGCGTTTTGGTGAAGTTGGTGAGGCTCCGGGTCTGGACTGGGCCAGGATGGCTCCAAGGCCGACCGGGCTCGCGTCCACGGTCAGTTCAGTGTCATATGCAGGATCATAGTAAGCCATGCACGAGGCTGATGCGATGCGAAGCTTGATCTCTTGAAATGCTTCATCGCATTCTGGGGTCCACTGGTAGTCTCAATCTTTTCCTGTGAGCAGCCTTAGTGGTGTGCTCACTGATGCGAAATCTTGAATGTACCGAGTGCAGTAGCTGGCCATCCCTAGGAACAAGCGTATGGCTGATGGAGATGTGGGAGTAGGGGCGCCCACCAGTGCTTGCACCTTATCAGGATCTGGGCGCATGCCTTTGTTCGAAAATATATGTCCAAAGAATTTCAATGTTGCTTTGCTGATTTTGCATTTTTCAGGATTAAGAGTGAGGTGGGCGTTTTCTAGTGCCATGCAGACTCCTCTCAAAGTGTCATTGTGACTTTCTTGTGATGCGCCGAAAATGAGAATATCATCGCTATAATTTAGACATTGGGGAATATGCTTGATTATTTTATGAATCTCGTTCTGGAAGATTTCAGCTGCCAAAGATACTCCGAAGCTTAATCTTTTATACCCGAACAGTCCTAGGTGTTTTGAGAAAGTTGTGATATATCTTGATGAGGGATGCAGTTCAAGTTGATGGTAACCTTTGTTCAGATCAAGCTTTGAGAACATGGTCGCCCCATGTAATAGATGCATCATGTCAGTCATGCGCGGGGCTAGGTGTCGTTCCCTTTCAAGGGCCACATTTGGGGCACGCATGTCCATACAGATGCGTATGCTTGATTTGCTGTCTCTTTTGGGTACCGGTACTATCGGGAGACCCACGATGTTGGACCGGATGCTGGCTCTATAATGTCCTGTTGTAGCAATGAATGTATTTCATCCTCAACCTGTCGCTGTATGTTGAGCGGGATGCCTCTATAATGTTGAGCAATCAGTGGTACATGCGGGTTGATGTGTAGCTTGATTTGTCAGTCTTTTAGACGTCCCAGGCCTTTGAAGAGAGATGGGAACATCTTTTGAATAATGTCTTTTGCGCTAGAAGTGTAGGCGGACATAATTTGGTACATGATGCTGATTAGCCTCATTTGTATGGCTGTGCGGAAGCTCAGTATGCTTCCACCTGGGACTTCCCCTTTGATCACGTAGATTTGTACTTTTTGGCTTTGATCTTTGTATTGGCATTTTGCGGTGAACATGCCTTTGCAATCTAGCCGTTTGTTGGAGCCATACGGATATATCAATGTGTCGGCTTTCCGTAGCTCTTTCTTCACCTCAAGTGTTTTGTATACTATGTCGCTTATGACATTGACAGTGGCCCCCGTATCGATTAAGAATTCTAAATTTTGTCCATTGAGTTGCAGCAGCAGTGTTGGGCTATATTCAGCAGCCGTGTTGTTTCCTATGGCATGTACATATGCACGTTTCCTCTCTCCACTGGAAGATGACGACCTGGCCGTTCCTCTTTCTTGCGGCGATTCATCCAGGCACCTGATTCTTTGTCTTGGCTGGCGGCGCTGAAAGTGGTGTCTACTTTTGCGATGACTGGATGTGTCTCTTCTTTCTTCCCGCCACCGAGTGGATGACACATGCTCCCTTGACGAGCTGGGTGAGCGCCGCCTGCTGGGCGCAGATGACTGACTTGCGTGTTTGCGCGGGCTTTCCCGCCTTGGCCTTCGGCCATCTTGTCTCCGAGACTCTCTGTGGGGCTCAGCACTCTGATAGAATTTAATGTTTTTGCACACCGACTGAAAATGGTTCTCACCCCCACATTTGTCGCATTGGTGACCTATTGCAGGACATGGTCCTGTGTGGGGAAACCGAAAACCGCATCTGTAACATTTCTTTTGTTCTGATGAATCGGCGTGAGTGCGAATGGGACATACTTGCGCTGCATTGGCCGTTTGCGTGATGGTGATGTTTCCTAGACACTCAGTTTGCAGTGTTAATGCAGCGTCAGCTCTTGCTATTTGCAGGGTTTCTTCTAGTGTCCTACTTTTCTGCAGTAGTTTTTTGCGAAATTCGGGGGATCCACACCCGGCAATGGCTTGTGATTTGAGGGCCTCGTCTGTGGAGTATCTGTCAAAGTCACAATATTTGGCTCTTTTTCTCAATCTCATGACAAAATTATCTATGCTTTCGTTTTTATCTTGTATGGTCGTATGAAATATATGTCTCTCATAGTCAACATTTCTTAAAGGTGCAAAGTAAGAATTCAAAGAGTCAATGATGCCATGGAATGAGTCAGTGCTAGAATCAGGCATTTCAAATACTATGTCACGTACCGTGGGGCGCAATGAATGCAGCAAAATAGCTCTTAGGCGACGTTCCTCCCTCACTCCGGAGGCATCGATGTAGATATGCAGTTCTTTTAGCCATCTGGCCCATCTGGGAGCCAGGCTGTTCGTGTCAGACATGTTGAAGTGTGGCACGGCTTGTAATTGAAGTGACTCAGAGTTACCTTCCTCTTTGTTGCTTGCAGGCCTAGGGGTGGAACTGGCCTGGGGGCTTTGGATGCCACTATCTGCGGCACCGTCCGACTCGGTTGCAGCCACGTGTGATTGGCTGTGTCGCAATGCTTTCTGGGGCAGGCCTCTCCCTGCAGATCAGCGCGGCCTGTGCTGTCTGTGGGAAATTGAGTCGTCGTGGAGCCCACGTGGTTTTACTGGCAGCGTTCGCGTAGTGATGAGCGTTTTCTCCGTGGCGGTGAAATCCTTGAAGTTCACTGTGCTGTGTGCATGCAGGCGTGTGGACGTGTTTCTCTTCTTGCGATAAGGCAGCCGCCTGAGCGCGAAACGTCAATGGATTAATGAGGCCACGGTGGAGCAGCAGTGTGGCTGCGGATGCGGCCCTCGCACCTCGCTGTAGCACTGTCTAGCGGGTTCAGCTGAGCATGACAACTCAGTTGAAGATCCTCGTCGCCATTGTTATGTCCCGACGGGAGTCAGGTGCAGCAATAAAACAATATGGCAGAGTAAATGAGGCAAACACAATAATACGCGGGAGCCGGTCATGTGGCTTCTTATCTCTTTAATCATCGGCGCGAGAACTGGCGCCTGAGGTGATGACCCCGCCTCTTCCTGCATACCGTGGGGCACAGCACACAAAAAAAGAACAACAATAGAAATGGCACTTGGCTCCCATTCAAACAGGGTTATTAACATGGATGAGGACACAACAACCTGTCTCTCATGTGTCCTTCCTCTTTCTTTGTTGCTTTTCAGTGGAAGATAAGTGGTTTACTTCATGCATTTTTACTGATCTGAATTGACATTTTATTAATTGGGGGAGTGAGTGGATTCATATCTGCACAGTCTGTGCCAGAGCAGGCGTTATTATATCTCACCTCGCGCCAGGTACGGTGTCGAGTCCTTTCAATCTTTTCAAATGAAAGGGGCCTCGAGCCTCAGGGTACCCCCCCATATTTCCAGTCAGCAGTCTAATAACACAGCAATATATTTCTTTATATATCACTTACGTTCTGGGACTTAAAATGTGCGCTTTGCAGTACTCGCCTTAAAAGCTGCATTTGGTCGAGCCCGTCTGGCCGTCACTTCCATTGGGGAAAACAAAGGTGTTATCACTTTGTTGCCTTTCAACCCTGGTTCCTCCATGTCAGCCACTTGCTTACAAAGGATTCGTAGCATGGATTCCTAGCTATTCAGCAGCCCTTCAGTGTTTCAGCTCCCTACTGGCTCGCCATCTTGTGGTAATTGGCGGCTATTAACCTTATCTTTATCTCCATTATGTATGACCGCCAAGGGGTGCCTCAGACTGCTTTCCACTCTAAGCAAGAGGGAGCCCCAACCATGTTGAAATGGGCCCCCACACATCTTTAGCCGGGCCTGCCTCACGCATTATCATAGCCATAGCTCTCAACTCACACGCTTTTGGCGGATGTCACCCGACTCGCAATCACTGACTCGACCCTGCCAAGCCTCCTATATACACACCCAAAAAATAATCTGGTATTTTCATCCGCCTTGGCGACACAAAAGGTTGAGAGGTATGTCATAGATCTCAACCTTTTGTGTCACCACGGTGGGTGAATGGGGATATAGGAGGCTTGGTGAGTGAGTCAGGTGATTGCAAGTCGGTGACACCCGCCAAACGCATGTGAGTTGAGAGCTATGCATTGTTTGTTTTGTTTATTTATTTGTATGGCGCACCCGACCCGAAGGTATCTGCATAGCTCTCAACTAACACGCTTTTGGCGGGTGTCACCCGCCTTGTAAAGGGCTGAATCACCCGCCAAGCCTCCTGCACACCCATTCATTCCAATGGGCGTCTCACCCGCCAAGAACAAAATCGTGTGATTTCACCTGCCTTTGCAGCACAAATGGTTGAGAGCTATGTATCTGGGCGTCTTTAACTCAGAGGTTACAAGTATACTTTCAGCTTAGTTACAGTGGAAGGAAATATACAAGATGTACAACAATATACAATATGTACTACGATGTATACAAGGTGAGAGATCATCCATAAAAAACAGTGAATTGTACAGTGGATGCAAATGTACAACAAACAGATACAGTAAGATAATACAACAGATAAAGCGAATGATACAGGATAAAGTGAGCGAATATATACATATAGTACAGGTACAGAATAGGAAGAGTAAGAGGTCAATGAGAGGTCACTGAGTGAAGACAGGCGGTCAGGTAGTCTCGTCTGTGCAAGGCTAGAGATTATTCAGATGAGTCATTAGTAACCAGCCAATTTATGGTATTGCGCCTGAACATGAAGAAGAGTTGGTTAACTCTCAGTGAGGGAGGTAAGGAGTTCCATGCTTCTGCTGCCTTGAGAGGGAAACTTCTACCGCCTGCTATTTTTAGTTTAAATCTAGGCACGATCGGGCAGGATGAGTTGGTAGACCTTGTGGGTCGTGGAGTTGATTTTTTTATGATTATCTCAGTGAGGTATATAGAGGAAGCTTGATTAAGACATTTATGCGTTAGCAATAAAGTTTTAAGCAATATTTTGTCCTTCGTAGAGAGCCATTTGAACAGACTCCTCAGATGTGATATGTTTTGTTGGTAATGTAATTGTTTTCACCCAGGTACAAAGAGTTACAATAATCCAATTTGGAGAGGATAAGTGCTTGAGCTAAGATTGTACAGCTGTCTTTGGACGGTTTGCAAGCCCTGATAAGCTTACAAGTATAAACAGTGGAGGAAGCAAGAGCGTTGACTTGTTTGTTGGATGTGAAGGCAGAGTCGAGGTAGAAACCTAAGGTTTTTACTGTCATGATTCGCCGTTTCCGCCCCTTTTGGACTTCATGGTCCATTGTGCACCGCAACGTCGTACCTGCTATCCTACCAACATGGCCGACACCACAGAAACGCCGCTGTCTAGTGTTTACGCAAGACTCGTTGCTTCCTAGAAAACAGGCACGTCCCCGCGGCTCTGCGCATCTCAACGCTACCCTTCCGAGTACTCGGCAAGTGTGTTCCTAACTTCCTTTTTCCGTGCTACTCCTCCGATAATTATCGGCTCCCAACTCCTTCCTGGTGTGCTATTGTGTTGCCCATTGCGCTCCCACCTGAGGGCCCGCTCGTTCCTCTCCCTCCCCGGGTCCTTGTCCAGTCCTCCCGTGCTTGCTCTCTGCCTTCTGCACTCTGCGAGCATTGCGACTCTTTACTGGTTCCTAGATCCATCCCAGACATTCACCTTTGCTCTTCTTACCTTCCTGGAATTCTGAACGCTTACCATCTTTCCGAGGCTGGTGTCCGGTCTACACACTAGAAGCGGAGGATACCCATCCATCGCTGTATAAGTTCCCGATAGTCCAGGAACAAAGAAAGACCTCCAAGAAAGAAGACAACAAAGGACAAACAGGTGAGACAAGGGGCAGAGTGTGACATTTACTTCATTAACCACTTTCATGGTATTACGTCTATATTGAAGGCGGTATCATTTTAACTCAATTTGTTGAGGTTGATTGATGTTCCAAGTATTAGGAGCTCAGTCTTGTCATCGTTCAGGCAGAGGCCGTGTGCAGCCATCCAGGCCTGAATGATAAGGTATATTCTATTCACCAAGGCCAATTTTGTTTGTTTGTTTTTTATTTGTAGGGTGCCCGAAAACCCTTAGGTAGCTGGGCGCACAGCATGTCAAGAATACTTAGAGCATGGTTGCAAGTTGCACATTACAGATTGTTTATTTACATACATTATATACAATATATACATTATGTACAGTCTATGCATGTAGGGAATGGGTGGGTGCGTAGGATCATCAAAAATCACAGTTACACAGAATCAAGGATCAAGTCCTTGTCATACTCACCTGTGAGAGGTTGAGGATCTGGGTGTCATCTGCATAGTTAGTGTAGGTGACACCCAGATGGTCTAGATCATCGAACAGTCGCTTGGTGAATATATTATACATTGTAGGGGATACACAAGAACCTTGTGGCACACCACAGGTCATCGGAATTGGATCAGCCACTGCTAGTGGGGAGAAGACTCTCATGGTCCTTTTGTTTAGAAAATATTTAATCCAGGTGATAGCCTTTTGTGAAAAGTGGGCTGCCGAGGAAAGTTGATTGCAGAGTACTTGGTGGTTGACCAAATCGAAGGCGGCCGAGAGATCAAGGAGTAGCAGCAGTGCTGTTTCTCCTTGGTCCTTAAGTTCATCGATTTGTGTTTTTAGATCTATTAGCACTGTCTCAGTGCTGTGATGTGGTCTAAAGCTAGATTGGCGGGCGCCAGGGAGGTGGTTATTCTCAAGGTACTCCTGTATTTGGATGTAGGCCATTTTGTCAAGGATCTTGAGTGAAAAAGGTACCGTAGTAATCAGCCTATAGTTGGTTGGGATGGACAGGTCCAGTGTTCGTTTTTTCAAGAGGGGTAAGACCCAGGACTCCTTTAGGTTACCGGGGACAGTGCCTGAAGTGAACGAGGAGTTAATTAATTTGGTTATAAATGGTGCCAGGTCTCTAGCGGCATCTTTGGTTATCTCTGCCGGGCAGCTGTCTCCTTGACATCTCGAAAGTTTGAGGGAAGAGATGATTTTTACTACCTCCTGGATGGAGACTTGAGACAAGTTAAAGTGATGTGGGGGTTTATTAGACGAAGCTGTAGCTGTACTATGCTGATCAATGTTGGGTAGGTTGGCTTTTTTTTATTTGTAATCTTGTTTTGGAGGAGAGAAATGTTATTCATTAGGGCGTTCTGAATATTCGTGCACCAGAGTTTGTCCTTCAGACATTCGTCTATCTGGGGAATGGGTGATTCCATTTCCCTGAGAATGGTGAACAGTTCCTTGGTGCTTGAGTTAGCATTATTAATCCTTTCATTGTAGGATTCTGGTTTGGAGCTTATTATTTCTTTTTTGTAATGGTTAGCTAGGTTGACCAAGTTGTTTTTGTTTTCATCAGTGGGAAAGAGTTTCCACAAGGTTTCCAATTTTCTTTTTTCAGTTCTCAATGGTTTTAGATGGGGGGTGAACCAGAAGTTCAGATGAGCTTTGGGTTTGCTTTTCCTCATTTTAAGTGGAGCAATAATGTCTAGTGCTTTGGTCATGGTAGCATTGTAAATCTCTACTAGGTTGTCTGGACTGGTTCAGTCTGGTAGTGAATTGAGGGTAGGTACGATAAGAGGTATAAGCTTATCTACGCTAATGTTCCTTTTGTTCCTTGTGAGGAAGGGAGGTGCTGTAGGATTGAATTGAGAACTAAGAGTATTAGATGGCAGGGAGAATCAGATTAGGGCATGATCGGTCCAGGTTTTGGGCGTAACAGAGGTGATGGAAGCTGCGCAGTTGCATTATCTATACATTCCAGCGCTCTCAATTTAAGCAGGAGATTCATGTTTATTCAATAAAAAATATTGCTATTTTTCACTTTCTCCCGCCTAAAACAATTCTAACCCCAATGAAATCCTATGGGAGAATTAATTTCTCCCACTTTCTGTAACAAAATCACCCAGGCAGGGGCGGGGCCAGGCTGAACATTTTGGGAGCAGGGGCTAAATGACTGTTTTAAAAGCTGGTAGTGAGTGAGGCCATTAAACCCATTGCGCTTTCAACCACCACCCCCTTCCACTAAATAAACTCAGTGTCACAGGTTTCGTGTTTTCTCACCTGTTTATGTTGCCTTGCGGGATCCTTCGCCGGGTTTTTCTTCCGTGCTGTTCGGGTCTTGTATAAGCCCGCTCGGCCGTCGTCGGATTCCAGGATTCGTTCAGCTTCTTCGTCCGGGATCAAGGAAACTCCAGGAAGGAAGAGCGCACACGGGGGAGGTGTGCGTGGAACACGGAAAGAACAGGTACAAGGAAAGGGAAGGAGAAGGAGTGGGTCCGGGAATTAGAACAGCAACTCAGTTGAGATGCGCGGAGCCGCAGGGTCGTGGTTAATTTATGGAACGTGCTGCATGGGTGTAAAGGTCGATAGACCGCGTTCTGCGAATACGGCCATGTTGGGTGTACTACAGCAAGAAACCCCCGACGTGCCAGGGACCAGGAGGACCAAAAGGGGCGTGATCGATGGATCATGACACCATGCCCCCTTCTAAAACTCGTTCCACCGGGTTTGCCTGGATGTATTAGATGGAATTTTCTGAGCAATCTGGGGGAGTTTAGGTTTGAGACTGGTTCCCAGGTACGTTCACTGGGTGGATAGCCCTTCCATTCCACCAGGTATTGAAGTTGTCCTCGTCTATATCTGGAATCATATATTCGAGACACTTCATATTCTAGCTGGTCATTGACAACCACAGGACTGGGTCTAAGATTAGTCCGGCCGGTTTGGATGTAAGGCTTCAATAGAAATTTGTGAAAAACTGGATGGATTTTCTTCCAGGAGTCTGGTAGTTTAAGTCAAAAGGCCACAGGGTTAATGACTTCTTTTATAGGAAAAGGCCCATAATATCGAGGAGCCAATTTATTCGGTCTGAGATGTCAGGGGCAGTAGCTTCGAGGATAGCCATACTTTATCCCCAATGGTGTAAGAAGGCCCTGGCCTTCTCCTTGAATCTGCATAGTGCTTAGTTTGGATCTGTGCTCTTTCTAGATGTTCCTTGGCTTCTCTCTGTACATTGATGAGTGTTTCAATCCAGGAATCGACTGTTGGAACCGGTGTAGGGTGCGGAAGGACTGAAGGTAGTACCGCAGGGTGGAATCCATGGCTGCAAAAAAAGGGGCTGTTTTTAACAGCCGAATGGTCCGAATTGTTGTAGGCGAATTCTGCCACTGGTATCAGAAGCGACCAATCGTCCTGGACCTTAGTAGAAAAACAACAAAGGTATTGTTCAAGGGTTTGATTCACTCGTTCTGTAACTCCATTGGTTTGGGGATGATATCCTGAGGAGAGGGCTCGTTGGATTCCTAGTATCCTGCAGAGGTGTTTCCAAAATTGAGAGATATACTGTGGTCCTCTGTCCGATATAATCTTGGAAGGAAGTCCATGCAGTCGGAAGATGTGTTCCAGGAAGATTCCAGCAAGTTCTGACGAGGATGGTAACTTATACAGAGGTGTAAAATGGGCCATATGAGTGAACAAGTCAATGGTGACCATGATAGTGGTTTACCCTCTGGATGGCGGTAATTCTACAATAAAATCTGTAGCGATGACTTCCCAAGGTCTTGTTGGTGGTGTAGGCTGTAATAAGAGTCCTGCTGGTTTCTGGTTGTCATGTTTGTTTTGATTACAGACAGAACAAGATTGCATGTAAAGTTGAACGTCAGCCTTCATTCTGGGCCACCAGAATTGTCTTTATATTAGACGGAGGGTGTTGGAAATGCCGCGATGACCGGAGTGAAGGGTATCATGGCAGAGGTTTATTATCTTTTGTTGTAGTTTCTGTGTGGGAATGACCAGATTGTTATTTTTAAATAGGTATCCGTCCAGGGTTCTCAGATCCCATTGAGTCCTTTTCGAAGGATCCTTCCAGAGTTCCGAAGTCTGAGTTTGCATACGAATGTCTTCCAGGAGATTGTTTGCTTGAGCTACAAATATTGTATGGGGAAACATCTTGGGATATGCCCGATCTCCCGGAGGTTCGTAGTCTGTATGTCGAGAGAGGGCGTCAGCTATTAGATTTTGTGTCCCGGGAACGTGGTGAATCTGGAACTGATATTGGGCAAAGAAGAAGGCCCACCGAGCTTGACGGCTGTTCCTACATTCCAAGGCCTGCAGTACTTGTAGGTTTCGATGGTCCGTGCGAACCTAGACAGGACGCTTCGCTCCGAGGAGTAGATGACGCCACTCAGTGAAGGCTTGACGGATGGCCAGCAGTCCCTTTTCCAAGACTGAGTAATGGGTTTCACTGGGAGTTAACGTCCGAGAAAGGTAAGCGATGGGGTGTTCCATCCTGTCCCCGAATAGCTGTTTGAGGACGGCTCCAATAGCGTAACTGGAGGCATCTGTCTCCACTATGAATGGTCGGTTGACATCAGGTTGGGCCAGGATGGGAGCTTGTGTAAACTCAGTCTTCAACCGTTGGAAGGCTTCCTCTTGAGTTGTGGTCCAAAGGAAGGGAACATCTTTCTTTAACAGGACAATGATTGGTTGGACTATCTCGGAAAAGGAAGGTATGCATTTCCTGTAGATATTAGCAAAGCCCAGGAAAGACTGGATTTGTTTCACAGAGGTGGGGCTTGGCAATGATAATATAGCCTTAACCTTGGATTGATCCATTCCAATGCCTTCTGGACTAAGGACAAATCCTAGGTAGTGTACAGTATAAACATGGAAGATGCATTTCTCGGGCTTTGCCAGGAGCTTGTTTTCGCATAGTCGTTGTAACACTGCCTTTACATGTTCTTCATGCTTGGAAATGTCCTTCGAAAATATTAGGATATCGTCCAGATAGACAAACACAAAAAGGAATAGCATGTCTGAGAACACCCTATCCATAAAGCGTTGGAAGTCCTCCGGGGCATCAGCAAGTCCAAAAGGCATGACCAAGTATTCATAATGACCAAAGGGTGTTCTAAAGGCCGTTTTCCACTCGTCTCCTGCTCTAAGGCGAATCAGATGGTAGGCACCCCTGAGATCCAACTTGGTGAAAACAACTGCGCCCCTTACTGCCTCCAGAATGTCAGAGATCAAGGGTAACGGATAGCGATCCTTAAGGGTGCATTGATTTAAACCTTGATAGTCCAGACACGGTCTGAGTTCCTTGGTGTCTTTCTTGGGAACAAAAAACTGTGAGGCCCCTGCTGGGGATTTAGAGGGTCGAATGGTGCCATTTGCAAGATTAGTATCCAGGTATTCTCGAAGGGCTTTCTTTTCAGGTTCGGATAAGATGAACATCCTCCCAAAGGGAATTACAGCGGAAGGGTTCATTTCTTTAGCACAGTCTTCTGGTCTATGGGGAGGTAACGCCTGGACAATGGCAGAGGAGAAGACATCAGAGTATTCCTGGTATATCTCTGGAACCCGGATAATGTTTGAGACAGAGATTGTACCTTGGTGATTCGTAGGAGGTCCTTCTGATGGTGTCGGAGCAAGGTCTGACACTAAACAGTGGGACATACAAAATTCTGAACCCAGGAACAAGGAACCCGCTGCCCAATTGATGTACGGATTGTGTTTTTGAAGCCAGGGCATTCCCAAAACCATTGGGTAGTGGGCCGACTTGATGATGTCAAATTTTATCCTTTCTCGATGGTGGTTTATGGCAAGTTCTACTTCCTTGGTCTGAAGGGTTATGGGTCCTGAAGAAAAAGGTCTTCCATCAATAGCCTCTACAGGTTGCATGATAGTCCGGGATTCGCAAGGAATATGGTGTTTAAGAACCCATTCTTGGTCTATGAAAATCCCCATAGCTCCACAGTCCACCAGTGCCAGGATGGGATGCGTTTCCTTCTTGGATGGCGATAAGAAGGCCTGTAAAATCACCAAAGAATTTTGTCCAGGAGAGTTCAAGGATGGAATTGATGTGGAGCAGGCATCTCTCTCCCGAACCTGTGCTCCATTTAGGATCGGGAGCTGGCTTTTCCCGAGCGCCGTGGGGGGGCTATTGGGCACTCTCTTACTAAATGTTTGTCTGATGCACAATACATACACAACCCAGTATGGATCCTACGCATTCTTTCTTGGGAGGATATGGGTCCACGGAATGCCCCTAGCTGCATAGGTTCAGGCTCGTTACTTGAAGTGGAAATACCTTCGGGGTTCGACAGTATCCCAATGGGGTTCTTCTGGAGTGGCGACTTGCTTTTCTTTTTCTCTGCCTTTCTCTCCTGAATGCGAAAGTCAATCTGCAGGGCAAGATCCATTAGGGCCTGATAAGAACTTGGGCGCTCCACTTTGGCTAGTTCATCCTTGATGTCTTCGTTTAGCCATCTTCGAAATAGGGTAAAACAAGCTTCAGGGGACCAATCCGCTTCTTTAGCCAGCTGTTTGAAGCGTGTGACATACGTAAGCATATCCTTGGTTCCTTGTTGAAAGTCGAGTAGACGTTCCTGGGCACTGTAGACCTGCTCTGGGCGGTCAAACATGGTTTTAAGGGCCTGTATGAAGCCATCGTAATCATTCAGGAGAGAATCCCCAGAGTTAACCAGTGGGGTGGCCCAGGTCAAGTCATTGCCGGAAAGATGCGAAATAATAAAGCCCGCCTTAGCCCTGGGCGTAGAAAAATAATAAGGCTTGAAAGTAAAGTGGACCAAACACGAGTCAAGGAATCCACGAAGACTCTTTGCGGAACCATCATATTTATCAACAACGCCGCCCAGTATTACACTCTCTTTCGTAGCAGATTCACGAGACAACACCAATTCCTTTAAGGCAGCTTTCTCTGCCTTTAAATTTTGCACTTCGGTCGTCAGCTCTTGCATGCCACGCATTAGGTCCTGGATGGCCTCTTCCATGTCTGTGTCAAATTCAGTCAGGTGGCGTCTCAATCTGTCAAAGGTTTTGTGTTTTCTCACCTGTTTATGTTGCCTTGCGGGATCCTTCGCCGGGGTTTTCTTCCGTGCTGTTCGGGTCTTGTATAAGCCTGCTCGGCCGTTGTCGGATTCCAGGATTCGTTCAGCTTCTTCGTCCGGGATCAAGGAAACTCCAGGAAGACCAGGAAGGAAGAGCGCACACGGGGGAGGTGTGCGTGGAACGCGGAAAGAACAGGTACAAGGAAAGGGAAGGAGAAGGAGTGGGTCCGGGAATTAGAGCAGCAACTCAGTTCCAGGAGCACAACACGACGCACGTCTAGCCTCAGCTAACGATAGCGTTAAGACGCGCGGAGCCGCAGGGGCGTGGTTAATTTATGGAACGTGCTGCATGGACGTAAAGTTCGATAGACCGCGTTCTGCGAATACGGCCATGTTGGGTGTACTACAGCGAGTAACCCCCGACGTGCCAGGGACCAGGAGGACCAAAAGGGGCCTCATCGATGGATCATGACACTCAGGAGGTTGAATAGCTTCTGCGCCTTCCTTTGGTCCATTAGATGCATCTTACACCCCAATTCAGAGGCTGTTTAGTTTCACAAAGTGATGCTAATCATTAGAGGTATGGCCATCTAAAAGCTGAGCAATTAAGCATTTGACTTCATCATAGGGGTTACATTTATATCACTTTGGCAGGCTTTTATCTTCAGCCTCTATACCTTTGCTACTGCTGCCACATTAATGGTGGTTTAAATTTAAGGAAATACACTGCTCTCCTTCAGAATTTATTTTCAGAATCTTGCCATCGCACCATGTTATCAGAGCCCCGGCTGAGCTTCTGCCTCAAAGTGTGAGGGCTTGAGTCCTCCCTAGCCAGCAGCTGGTGCCACCCATGTATCTAGGTGCTTCTTTCTGAATGCTGTACTTTGAAGTCTCGTGGGGAACGCAGGATCTAATAGAGATTCCTCAACACTGAAAGCTGGAAATTAATCTCTGATCACAGAGGACAGGTGGAGCAGCTACTGGAGGGAGCCTCAGTGTTCTCCGCCCTCTCCACTTTAGGATATGATATGATAGGTTATTTAAAATGTGCTTCATTCCCAGAGGTTTCTAAGCACGGACCCGATCGACCCTGTGTTGCTCCGTGTTGTCTTGCTTCCAAGGTGAGCAAGTTGCCCCTGAGCTATCCTCCCGAGACGATGAGGTATAATATATTTGTATACTTTACAGTGGAAGGCAGATGCACCCGTGAGGCGTGCTGTGCCCGTGGGCCACACCTACTTCCGAAGAATGTCAACGAGCCGATGGAGCACAGAGGGGTTCTAGGATCCCATGGCCCGGGCTGGCAGGCCCCGCATGCACAGGGTGCCGCCACCATTGTTTGTAGTGATCAGTAATGGCCCAATTCATAAGAAGCTTGACTTTTTAGAGTCGATCCTGGTGCAATTCAAGGGCAAGAAGCCCAGTGATAGAATTCATGAAGAACTGGGGAATAGGCCTTCCACATATAGATCCCTCCCGCAGGAGGGTATAAAGGGAAGCATACCAGTCCGCCCCAACCAGCCCCTCCCAGAACATGAATACCGTAGGAAGGCACGCCAACCCGAGGCAAAGAGCGTGATTGACCAGCTTTGCGCAGTGCTCACAACACGCTCTAGTCTCTTGAATGTGGGGAAAATAATATGGGAGACACAGGTTAGTCTCAACATTCAGGAGTGTCCATCATAGGGGTGGACTCTGCATCTTAGGGGGAGCTGTCCTCATTAGATGACGAACAAAGAACCCCTTAGCGTTGTGAAATGGATAAGAGCACTGAGAAAACCCCAACAAAAAGCTCTTGAAGACGAGGACATGTTTGACCCTAACAATTGACGCCATTAGGCATCCGAGGTCCTCAGCCTGGACACCCTCAACCAGAATGACCACTGTGGGAAACCTGGGGGTGTTCTCACAAGTAGTCCCCGGGGATCCATTGCTCAGGTAGCCAGGAAAGGGCCATCGCTCTTGGATCCCAACCCTGTGCGCAGCCTAGCGCAGGAGGATCACCTGGGCAGGCGGTCTTCAGGGACTGTGAGGAGGGCATCCGAACGGCGAGACATGGTATCCCCCCATTCCTTGCCCCAATACATCATACCCACTCTCCTTGTTCATGGGATATTGTCCCCTGAGGCCCATCCTACCGCTCGACCTTCCTTCACGAAAAGGGAAGATAACATATCCTGGACTGCTAGGGAGAACAATCCCTACTCTTAACCATAACAGTGTCTTTCCTTCTTCAAGACCCATTGTTCATTGTCCAATTAAGAGGAGGAAAAGAGTTAAGTACATGAGATCGGGTGAGAAGAAAGATCAAGCACATCAGAGACAGGACCGTGATATTATATCCATTTGAAACACTTGTGTATAGGCGCGTTACAAATGCCATATCATATCATATCATTCATCTGTTACCCATCTAGACCACAGGGAATACTATCACGACCCATGCCTGTATCATAAAACATCAGAGAGATGGAATACTCTGCCACAAGGGGAAGCTATCTCATTAAATATAAACAAGGCTAGAAGATGTTCCCATCACCGTTGTCGATCTCCTAATAGTATTCTAGTAAATAGACTTAACCATCAATCTAATTTCTGATCCCATTTCACTTTACAGCCCTCTCCCTCAGCTTCCATGGGGTGTTTACAATCTCACCTCATCTCCTCCTCCCCATTTTCACATAATACTGAGAAGAAGAAGAGGAGACTAGGAGCAATACGGATTGTCCATAGGGATAACATGGGGGAAGTAAGGGCAACCTACGTTAGAGACAATCACTGTCCCACTAATAGAGTCAGGCATGGGTAGGTAACCATTCACACCTGACTCCACTTGACTGTGTGTTCAGCTATGTAAACAATAGGTTGAACCCTACATTTTTTGGTATTGGGGGGTCTGTGATGTAAAAGTGTAGCAATCAATATTATATACAGAAACCACAGACTACCCCCTTCACCTGTTTCTTACAACTGTAGACCGATATTAGCTTGAACATGCTGACAGTGATGTTCACATAATTTTGTCCAGCTTTGGATTTTGTTAGTTTTTTTGTTAAGCAATGCAGCCAATTACATACAACCATGGTAATATTAACAACCTTTCTTAACCCCAGCCCCCTCCCTTATACCCACCCACCTCACATGTGCTACCATGACCGTCCATCCATTGGGACGTTGCAGTGAATTGTTGGGTTCGTAAGATTGCTTTTTCTGGCAATGCAGATTCTGAATGTCCTCCCTGTTCACCTTGGCTGTCCCATTCCATCGGGGGTTCCAGCAGGCCCTCGACTCCCTTCCTACATTCAGGCTTATAGATTACGTTTTTCACATCCCTCTTTCAACAAGAAAGTTCCCCACTCGGTCATAAAGCTTTCCATCTTGTTGTTTACCATTGAGGTCAACTTACCATACGTAAAAATGTCCCACAAATTGGTTGACAGATCTTTCTACGATTGGGGCGGTTTTGTCTTTCCATTTCTGAACTAGAACTACCCTTCCCGCTCTTAGCATTGCTTCAATAACTTTTGCAAACCTGGGGGGAGCAAAGTCGGAGTCTGGGACACCCAGCAAGTCCTGGAGAGGGCACAGAGAGGGGGTCACACCGACCAGGTCTTTGATCCAACTAAGGACTTCGGACCAGTATATTTGAACAGAGGGACACTCCCACCACATATGGTACCACGTTTCCAGTTGCCCACATTCCCTTGGGCAGTAGGAGGAGGATCCCGTGAACATTTTGGACAGTCTCACAGGGGGCAGATGCCAGGCGTGATGGATTTTAAAATTGTGCTCCATGGCTGACGTGTAAAGATTGCCAGCAAACATTAATTTATAGAGTTTCCTCCATGTGTCATCTGTTATCTCTTCCCCCGTCCTTGCCTCCGAACATTGCCTAAAATTCTGTCTTCCCTTCAGTTCTGCTGTGACCAATACCCTGTATATGCTTGTCAGTTCCGTTTTACTGAATCGGGCGCGATCTCTGCCGTGTGGGGCCTCCGGGCCCTACCAAAGTGGAAAGTTGCGTTGCCTTTCTAGGATTCATCAGGGACTCAGCCCCTCCCCACCATGAGCGGCAGGGACAGCGGGTTTAGCTTCTTGAATTTCCTATGGCCACGAACCCGGCGCCTGTCCACAAATCTGTTGGTTTTCTGGGATTCACTCAGTTCTCCTACTCGGGGTTCCGATGGGGGCGGTGAAGTGGGGTCGCTCAACAGCTCCTAGGTCACTCTGTGGATATCGTCTTCCGTTATGAAGCTCTATTTGTACCCCTCATACTTGAAGGCCAGGGAAAGGGGGAATCCTCACCTATATTGAACTCCTTTGGCACTTAGCCACTTAGTTAGAGGCCCTCAAAGCCTCCTCCTTGTCAGTGTGAAGGCGGAGAGGTCCTGATATACAGTTATTTGTGAGTTCCCCCATTCTAACAGAATCCTTTTCCTTGCCAATTCCAGAATATGCTATTTCTCGGAGAAATAGTGAAAACTTGGCAAAATTGATCTTGGACACCTGGAACTCCCTCCCACTCTGTGTGCTCTGTCGATGGTAGGTTCATTTGTGTTTCCTTCGTTAAAGAGCTTACTGACCACCGTTTTTATAGCTTTGTTGATGTCGCTCTGGGATTCTCCCTCTTGCTCCGGGAACCCAAAGAACCTTAGGTTATTGCGGCAGGGCGTGGCTAACTAGCCATGGACTAGGACGTGCTTTTGTGCTGAGCTCCTGTTGATCCGACAATCATCCGATGAATTACGCTTTTAAAAATGATGCCAGCGCCTGGAAATTAAAGGGACGGGCGTTGGAACATATGCACTGCAGGAATCCTGAAGAGCAAGTCACTCGTGCCTGCGGATTGGAAGATAAATAGACTTTGTTAGGAGCGGCCGTGTGGATACATTGTTGCCAAGATGGCGGATAACAAAGGGAGTGTTGTTGCAGCCTGGAAGTGAAACAAATACCTCTGAACTACACGGAGCGCGAGGAAGACGGCTGCCAGCGACAATGTATTGCACCCCTGCTTGGAACCGTGATAGCAGATCAGCGCTGCCGGGCCCGAATGATTGTAGCGGTCGGAGATTGCTACAAGAACAATAAATAAGCTCCACGGGCTGGCGCGGCTCTTAGCCGTATACAAAGGCAGCTGAATCCTGCCGCATCAAACAGAGCGGGAAGACGTCGGCTGCCAGCAGGCAGCATCAAATATAATCTTTAAGTACTGAAATGACGAGGCGGCGCTCCCGAAATCAGATACATGTATCGTTCGTGAACAGATACAACAACAGCAGATGGGCGCGGTATGCAAGCGCGGCTCCCAGACGCTCATAAAGGCAGCCGGGCTTGGAGGACGCGGAGATCTACTGCGTGAGCAGCGAGCAACGGCAAAAGAAAATAGAAAAGACACCGATTGAGAGCTGTATGTGACTGTGGGCAGCAAAGCCCTGAGCGCGGCCGACGGCAGTGGATTGCATTGGCACGAAACACATGACACGGTGCCCCGAAGCAGAAGCAAGCAGTGCACGATACCAAAACGAACGCACGGACAAACGGAGCACTCGTAAATGATTATAATGGCAACGGATAAAAGTGGAATGCAGACGCGGCTCCCAGCCGCTCACAAAGGAAGCTGAGCTTGAGGACTGCTAAGATCAGTGGCAGAAGGAGCGGGCACAGGTGGGTGAGTGAAGAAAGAAGCTAATAGAGAGCTGCATGGGATTGCAGGCAGCAAGCCCTGAATGTTGAGGACAGCAGCAGTTCATTAAAATACGGAACACACGAAACAGTGATTTGATGCTGTAAAAAACGAAGCAAGATACTAGATGGAGTTCCCCTGCATGGAGAAATGCACTGTGAGTGCAGAGTAGCGCACTGATTGAAGTGAGAGGCAGCCGAAGTCAGTGCCACTTGGTTTGGAAGCGACAATAGATTGGGGCGCGGGGCAAGCTTATCTGGCCGTATTAAGCGCTTGAGAACTGACCCCCTCCACTGTTGGTTCGTGGGGGAAATGCAAAGGTGCTGATCTGTACAGTGACACTGTGGCTGTGTAGTAAGAGCAGATGGCCTGTCATTTATGAACTGATGCAATACTGTAGGCCCTAACAGAGGTTGGGGTTTGCAGAACATATATGGAGCCCACGTTGACACGCTGCTAAGTAAGGGAAGGAGTGGAGTGTGAGCCCGGGCCCTGGAAATACGCAATTGCAGTTATAACCGGAGGAGAGACGTGGGAGGACACAGCCCACTCGTAGCCTGGTCTTGAGGGCCGCCGTGCAGTAAGGCCTGCTAAGGACTCCCAGACACTGAACTGAAGTGAATTGAAACACAGGAGGGCTGATATTGCACGCAAAGCAAGATTGCAAGATGTCGGTGAAAGGCCTGAAGGCAAGGAGTAAGCAACCCACTATGGACACCTTTGCAAAGGCGCAACGGACCCCTCCGACCTCCATGCAAAAAACAGGAGAAGCATCGGGAGATGACGCTCCCGAGGGAGACAATCAACGAGTCCTAGCGGCCATAACGGATCTAAGTGCTAAGTGGGGCACAGCAATGGCAAAACTGCGAACAGCCCTGGAGAATAAAATAGATGCCATAGGAATTGAAGTTACCCTGCTGCGACAGGACGTTAGAGCGTTGGCAGAAAGAACCAGTGGCCTGGAAAGTGCAGTAAAGACGAACACTGACGTAAGCACGAACAATGCGAAGGAGGTCCATGTGCTCAAACAACAGGTCGCCAATCTTGAAAACAGAGTTGAGGAAGCAGAAGGACGGGCTAGACGGAACAACATCCGGGTGGTCGGCCTGCCAGAAGGAGAAGAGGGCCAAGACCCCACGGACTACATGGAGAATATGATCCTGCAAGAAGTGGGAGCGGACAAACTCTCACAGGGGTTCACGGTAGAGCGGGCACACCGGGCCCTGATGAGGAAACCACGGCCTGGAGCTCCTCCGCGGCCGATAATTGCGAACATTTTGAATTACAAAGACAGGGAAAAGATCCTGGAGTATTTCCGCAAGGGCGGAACGATAGAGAGAGCTTCCTCCAAGATTACAGTATATCCTGACTACACTATGCTAGTGCAAAGACAGAGATATAGTTATGTGGCGGTCAAGAGAACACTGCGTGCAGCGGATATTAGATACATGTTATTGTACCCAGCGAAGTTGAAAGTTCTACACAAAGGCAAAGCACTGTTTTTTGACACTCCAGAAGAAACAGCGTCATGGTTGGACTTACAAGGCTCCCCGGCGCCAGATGGGGAACAGGACGGCCGAGAGCACGATAAGTGAAGATATTGTATCATGAACATTTCTAGGATGGGGAGGTGGGAAGCTACTATGGCGCCTTGATGCACCCGATAGATGATGTGTAGCCCTCGAACTTTATGACTCTGGCGGACTATAATATGTTGTATAATAGCGCACAGGAAACTAAGAGCATTAAGCGTAACAACTTTAAACAAATAGGAGCGGCAGGATCGCGGTTACCTACCCCGAGAACTATCAACAAGGTAGCCATTAGGGCTGCTTCACCCTGCTGAGCCGCGAGTATGGGTTTTGCCAGAAAGGGCTAGATGCAGGGGTGCCTGAGACCCAGGGATGGAGCTGGGCAACAGTTGGGGGGGAGGTTGTTGGGGAAGGGAAGGGAGGCGGGAGGGAGTTGGGAAAGGGGGGTTGGAGTGTTTGTAGTTGTAGGAAGTTGAATTGGGGAATGAGCCTAGACAGATTGAGACGGAAGTGGGATCTGGACTGCACCGGTGGGAGGGGAAAGGGGATTCTAAAGGGCCATGAGGATCTTAAAATAATCACGTGGAATGTCAGGGGACTCAACAGTTATCTGAAAAGAAATAAGGTCATGTTGTACCTGCGCAGGCAAAAGATAGACATTGCACTGTTGCAGGAGACACATCTGACACGGGAAAAGATGGAGATGGTTGCGAAGAAATGGAAAGGGGTTGTGGTGGGCTCAACATACTCTGCTTATGCTAGGGGAGTACTCATGTGGGTTGCGCCGCATGTCCCGTTCCAGCTAATACAAGAAGTGGCGGAAAAGGATGGGAGGATGGTCATACTGAAGGGACTGGGGGAGAATAGAGAGATAAGCCTAGTAAATACATATGCCCCCAACCAGAGCACGGCAGCGTATTTCAGAACTTTGTGTACTAACCTTAGTATGTGCATGGGCAGTGCGGTGATCTGGGATGGGGATTTTAACTGTGTACTGAACCCCAGGGCAGATAGATCAGATGGCAAAATGGATAGGCCCGCCCCAGCGGCTAAAGTACTGCAGACAATGCTAGACGATTTTGGTCTGACAGATGTGTGGAGTACAAAATACCCCCGAGAAAGGCAATATTCGCACTATTCCGCCCCGCAGCAGCTACATACAAGGGTGGACTATTTCTTTGCCACGCCGGAGGTGATAACAGAGATTACTCAGGCAGAATATAAAGCGAGGGTCCTCTCAGACCACTCTCCCCTGGTTCTCGGATGGCAATATTGCCCTCCGAGAGCACAGATTCCGACATGGCGCCTCCGAGCAGAGGCGCTCAAAGACCCTGTGTTTAGAGAGGGCATAAGGGTGGAGATCACTAACTATTTTGAGACAAATACGGGTAGCGTTGACTCTGCCAGTACATTGTGGGAAGCCTTCAAGGTAGTGATGCAAGGGGTGGCCATAGCAAAATCAAAAGGCCTGCAGGGTGGAGTCTTGGCTGACCTACAAAGAACAGAAAAGGAACTAGAAAAGGCATTACAGAGAGGAAGTGTAGATATGGATCTGGTACTTAAGCTACAGCAGAAATGTGCGGAACAATGGGAAAGATTGTGCAACCTCAACTACAAAAGATATATAGAGAGACAGCATGTGGGAGGGGATAAAACAGGACGGCTTTTGGCATGGTTATACAAGAGCAAAACTCCCAGAACGATAATGAGAGAAGATGATAGTGTAGTGGACATCCAAGAGGGAGTTAATCAGGAGTTTGCGGATTATTATAAGAGAGAAGTAGCCATGGGGAGATAGCGGAAACATTGGAAGACGTAGGACTGCCTAGGATGAGTGTGAAAGAAAGAGAGGAGCTGGATGCACCAATTACTCTGGAAGAGTTAGAAGAAGTGGTGAGGCAGCTGTCTACTAGTAAGACTCTGGGGGCGGATGGGTTCCCAAGTGAATTTTATAAAGTATATGGGAAGGAAGTGCTCCACCCAATGTTAGAAATGCTAAATGAAGCGTTTGAGGTGGGGCGATTGCCGGAGTCACTTAGAGAGGCGATCATAATACCGCTTCCCAAACCCAATAAGCCTGGGCATAGCTGTGGCTCATACAGACCTTTCGTCAATGTTGAACCAAGACAGCAAGATACTGACGGCTGTCTTGGCAAACAGATTGCGAAGAGTTATTGGCAAACTCATACACCCCGACCAGACGGGCTATGTCCCGAATAGGAATATAACTCATAATCATAGACGACTCCAACGGGTGGTTGAATGGGGAAGTAAGAAGGAGGGAGCGATGGCGATTGTGTCCTTGGATGCGGTAAAAGCGTTTGATTCGGTCAAGTGGTCGTGGCTGCTGGCGGGGTATGGGATGGGACCTGGATACATAAGATGGGCGAAGATACTATATAGTGAACCACTGGCTAGGGTTAGAACAGGATCAGTGATATCTGAGATATAGCAACTCAGTAGAGGCACCAGACAGGGGTGCCCTTGGTCCCCAATGCTTTATATACTAGCCCTGGAGCCTCTAGCGATATACCTTAGACAACAATACGATACTATAGGTATCGAGGTTGGGGGGGAATGACACCTGACCCTCCTTATATGTGGATGATTTGTTGCTGTACCTGAGGCACCCGGAGGAAAATCTCCAGTGCATCCTGGAGGTGAAGGAGAGATATGCGGAGCTGTCTGGGATAGCGGTGAATCCTCAAAAGTCTAGCATTTTCCCATTAGGCAGCTATAAAGGAACCCCTGTGAGACGGTTACCGGTGTTACAGCTACCATGGGCGATTAGTACGTTCCCGTACCTTGGGATAGACCTGTACCATACAGTTGAAGAGGAACATAGGCACAATACCGAGGAGGCCATTTTGAAAATCGAGAAATGTATGAAATTCTGGGTGAAGTTGCCCTTGGCAATGATGGGACGAAGTGCAATGCTGAAGATGGTGGTCCTACCTAGGCTTCTGCATTATTTTGGGAATATCCCATACATGATACCTAAGAAGTTTTTTGTTAAACTGGATAGCATTTGCAGGGATTTTCTGTGGCATGGTACCCGGAAATAGATTAGCGCTATGGAAGCTGCAGAACTTTTATGAAAAAGGGGGAATAAAACTGCCTAATTATGAAGCCTATTATGTAGCGAGCCAGCTGCAATATGCTGCCAAATGGCTCTCAGATGAAGAGACCCCCGAATCCATGCTGTTCAGACATGACTGCACCCCATTTTATTTAAGAGAGATGATCTGGCTGCCCAAGACAGAAATGGGAGAGCACACTAGGATGATGGTGCTTTTGTGGAAGAGGTGGCACCGGGCATGCAGGCTGATGGAGAACCCTTTCCCATGCTCCCCGCAGACACCACTAGTTGCGCTAGTAGGGGAAGATAAGCAGCTGAGGATGACAATCAGGAACCACTGGGAATCGGTGGGGCTGGTAACGTTAGGAGACATCTGGCGAGAGGGGACTATTACAGACTTTGAAGTGCTGGGAGAGGAAGCGGGGTTACATATGGGCCAGTATATTACACATCACAGAATGGTGCAGAGAATCAGGAAAACATGGCCCGAAATAGTACTGGAAGAAGAACCAGATGCTATCATAGATGCAATATATGATATATCGGAAGGAGGGCATGAGATCTCCAGATTGTACGAGATGATGATGTCTAAGGTTGGGAAAGATCTAACGCAATTGAGACTAGATTGGGAAGCGGACGCAGGAGCCCCGATTGAGGATGGGATGTGGGAACGTGCCCTGGGGTATCACAAAAAAGTATCAAGGAATGCGAGGCTGAAACAGATACAACTGTATATCACGCACAGGGCATATAGGATATCCAGGTTTGAAAATGCTAAACGACAAGTATGCCCCAAATGTGGCGAAGAAAAGGCTGACATGGTACACATGTTTTGGTCATGCCCAGCGATTGAGCGTTTCTGAGGTGAAGTGGCGGAGAAATTAGCGGGAAAGGGGGTCAAGATTATCATAGACACACCCTGGGCCTGCTTACTGGGAGGGTTCCCCAGATCGCAGAAACCTAAGCATGTGGGTAAATTAAAAGATTTAGCATATGTGCTCGCAAAGAGGAAGATTGCCATGGGATGGAAGACGTGTCACAGGCCGAGGGTGGAGGTGTGGTGGAAAGAGTTGCAGAAATGGGCAGAGGCAGAAGCCATGGTGTGGTAAGAGGCAAGCAATGTAGGGGGAGAGGAGGAGGCGGGAACCCTGATGGCATGGAAATCATTAATAGCAGAATTGTTTGGAACAATACAAGACCTGACAGAATTCACGGAAAGTGAGACCCCACCATGTGCAGCAGATACAGACGGTGTGGAATAAAGAGGCTCAGAAAGGGGGGTTGTGGGGGGAGCAGTGATCGGAATTAAGCAATGGATAATTGAACTGTTGATATATGCACTGCGTGTTTGGTTTGTATTTTTGTTTGGTTGAATAAAATGAATAAACATTTTATTTTTAAAAACCTTAGGTTATTTCGGCGCTCACGATTTTCAAAATCGTCAATTTTTAATGCACACTTTTCCTCTCTCCTCTCCACTCCGAGACTCTCATGTCGATTTGGGTTTCCAATAGGTCCACAGATGTTCGGTTGGCTTTGAGATCTTGTATGCAGTCCTCCATACTGTCCACTTTTTTGTCTAAGCCGTCCAGTCTTTTGCCAATGTCCGCCCTGAAGCCCCTTATTTCTTCCAGGAGTGCTGCCATGCCTTTGCTCATTGCCTGAGCCTCCTCCGCGTAGGCCGCTGCTGTAGTAGGCATGGTTGGTTGTTTTGGGGGGGGGCTCTGGTCGTGCTGGAATTTTTGGAGCGAGGGTGCCCAGATCATGGGTGGTCGCAAGGAGACTGAATTCCTAGGTTTCAGGGTGGAGGATACACCTGGGAAAGCACTGGGGGATGGGGAGGGAGCGTTGGCCCCCAAACTCTCTTCAGCATGGGTCACTGATATGTTATGATGTTGGGACCATTTCATATGCCTCTTAAGGTTCCACGAGGGAAAAAGAAGGCTCGGTTTCGCAAGGCTGGGATAGAGGGCTGATATCACTGCTGCATGAGGTCAGGGCCCTGGTCGAGGTCTTTCCAGAGGGACTGTTCTTTGCGAGGGTTGTGGATAGCAGAGAGGGTACCCCAGGGGTCTCTTAGCTTCTCCCCACGGCCTCCACCGGGGCTCCTTTGAGTAACTGGAAGGTGGTAGTTAGATCACAGGGCGCAACAGGGTCTTCGGTCCCCCCCCCCGGTGTCAGCGCTGTAGTAAGAAAGAGGGTCCCCGCATGGTCACGTGTCCCCCGAGCTCCACATTGGGTCTTGCGGGTCTGGTGAGGCCATGATTGGGAGAAGGTTACAGCGCCCCACTTATGCCCATGGCCCTGAAGTACCATGAAAAATGCGGGTCAACACACCTGGGTTGCTGGATCTCCTCCCAGTAGGGGGGTAATTGGCTCTGGCCTCCTCTCTCTGTGTCTCGGCAGGCCTGGGGGCGGAGCTCCATCCCCTGTCTAATTCCTGGTGCTCCCAGAGACCCTCAAGTAGTTTTTCTTCACATCCGCTCACGAGTGGGGGTGGGGGGCACAGTTCCAGGCGGCCTGCCGCTCCACGGTGGGGCTACAGACCAGCTCCCACTTGCGAGGCTGTGATTGGGGGAGGGAGCCTCTGGGCGTAGCTGCGCTGGGTGGCCAGGGGCAAATGCTGCACTGGGTACGGGAGGAGCAGAGCTCTTTTGTAAAAGAAGAAGAAAAGAAAAGCAACCTTCATGGGCGGCGTACCCACCTTCCTTGTCGGCAGGCCTGGTGGCGGAGCTCCGTCCACTGTCCTGTACCAGGCGATTCCGGTGACCCTCGGGTAGTTTCTCCTCACCCCTGCTCATGGGCTGGGGGGGCAAAGCCATGGGCGGCCTCCCGCTCCATGGGGGGCCTCCCTCTAGCTCCCAGTTGTGAGTTGGTGGTTGGGAGGGGAGCCTCTGATTGTAGCCGCGCTGGGTGGCCAAGGGCAAATGCTGCGGTGTATTTGGAGGGAGCAGAGCTCAGTTGTGAAAGGAACAGTCCCTTCCAAGGTGGCATGGCTGCCTTCCTCCGTATATCACCCCTGGTGGTTTGGCAGGGGCTCCGGGCGCTTTCATCTACATCTCTGACGACTTGGGGGTGGGCCTCCACTCCGTCCACTACTTCTCGATGCCCCCGGTGCCCCAACGGCATCTTTTTTCTCAGGCTGTCGGATCCGGGGAGATGGAGTCGTCTCAGGAGGACTCCCGTGCTGCAGTGAGTCCGCCGAACTGCACTGACTCTCTAGTCCGCTTTCGGCCTCAGCTATCGTCATTTCAGCTCCTGGAACTCTGTGTCGGCTCAGAGTCACGGCACTCCCCGCTGCAGCTCCCAATGCTCGTCTCTCCAGTCTCCCTGCACCTATCGACACAGGCGTTGGACCAGAGGGTGCTCTTGGGATTCACACACCCCGGGAGAGGGGCGGGGGCAACTTCCTCAAACAGGGAGCTTAGTGGGGGGGGGTATACCCAAAATTTGGCCCTTGGGAGAAGAGCTGACCACAGAGACTACTTCATCTGCGCGCCCCCTGGTGGCCACCCGTTCACACAATTTGAATGATCCCAGACCCTTGTTTTTTTTTTACATACAAAACGTTCACTTTTTAATTCATTACATAGACACCTCCTGTGTGGAAGGTATTTATTTATATAAAAACATATATAAAAAAATGTCATTGTAAAGTGCATCATCTATTTTCATCAATCACGGGTTAGGGCACAGTATCCTCCTTTTTCTTGTACCAAAAATGTTCTGTGTTAGCCAAAAACAATTATCATAGATGTTCAGTTGATTCACAAACGTCTATTATCAGAGATACCAAGCACAAAAGAAAAGACACAATGATTTATTTCTGTTCCCTTACAGTCTGACAGTGTGTTTATATGTGGTCATTGGTCATTCTATTCATGTCAGTTCTTATTCTAAACAAAACCCTTTACTGTCCTCTGTGTCATTCTTTTCTGCCTCTCTTAATCTCTGTGGGATTCTTGATGTCCATTATCTCTATGCCTTTTTAATCAAAGGATGCATAAATAATGTTATGTCAACACTCTGCGTTTCAGCCTTCTGATCATGGGATAACCCCATCCAAAACAAGGTCTCCCCAATGTATTTCCATATGGCCTTCGTCAGGACAGACGTTTGTTGTTCCTTCACTGATCCTCAATCTTCTAACCCAAGTGTCACCCAAATTATCTAGAAAATCAACACACCAAAGGTTTAGGACCTATTATAATGCTTATTAACACTCTCTGCTTTACATAAGCTGATCGGTCTCTCTACTGACCTTTTTTCCAGTAGCCTTACAGGGAAGGAATTTTCATTGGGTTTCACTTATTTGCTGCTATCATGTTCAGCCTTTTCTTCCCGTAGTAAATCACAGATACCTAATCAGGGGAGTTAATTCCCAAACATTTTTCTGTCTATATATACACATCAGAAATTCTTCATTATGTGCTTTATTTGTATCATTCTATAAACTATACCTCTGTCCGCTATGCGCTGTGCTTGTGCGTCTGGTTAAACTCTTGCACCACCAAATAATTTCCCATGTGTTGCGCGCCTATAAAGTAAATTATGGCATTGTCTATTTTCCTGATCATAAACTGCATGCACAATTCCTATGTGGTCCTTTCATACCGCGTTTCTACCTATTGCTTATCAAATAGTGAGTCCATATATCTGCATTCGTCCTGCCCCTGTTATTTTAACAGATTCATGCAATTTCACAGAGATCACACACTCTTTTCGATGTGTACTTTCTAATCTACTGCCAAGCAGTTGTTTTAGCAACACTCAACTCTCTTAGATCCAGTCATATTTTGCGATGTATAATAGTACACAGACAGTCACGCTGTGGGACACTTACCGTCTTTGTGATCAGCAAATCCTATATAGGGGGTCCTTCTTGCATCTGTTCTTCCCGCATCCACTCGTCTCCTCTAAGTTCATACTTCCCTGTCTGCTTTGCATATGGTGGAAGTGGGGAAAGGACTATCTCTCCTGACAATCAGGAGATTTGTCGTGCTTGATGGCCATTACTAGGCCAGTCAATCCCATTCGGGAAAACAGGCTTGGTCCTATTTTCTTTCTCACTCTGCATATTTTTTTATTATTTGAATCTTTCCCGATTTGTTATGCTTATTTTCGTGTCTGCCATAGATAGGTTATTTATATGTTTGGCACCAGGGCCGATCTTCCTTAACTACGGATTGGTGTTAAGTACCACACAGAGATCGAAATAGAAAAAGGGGCTAATGTCTCATTCAGGGGCCATATTGGAGTCCGTAATCCTTTGTGTGGACTACTTATGTAATACCTCACTTTTCTAACCCTATTAATGGTTTCACTCTATGTCATGCGCCGGCCTTGGAAGTATTGGCAGCGATGGAGATTCACATAGACTGTAACTTAGTTCCATCTCATTCAACAGTCTAGACTTCCCCCAAGATGGCCACTGCCTCTATATCGTTGGGCGAGCAATCAGCTCCTCGCGTTGTAATCGTTTTCTCAGGAGATATGCTTGCTGGAGCTTTGTTTTTCATGTGGAGTTCCAGCCCTCCCGCCTTTGAAAGTCTAGCCCTCTGTTGCCCGACTTATCCAGTGATTTGTCCTTTCTGCAGGCCTGCCTCCCGTGCTGCCTTTCCCAATCTTTTGTCCTTAATTATACTTAGCGCCTGCTAGTCCTATCGTGTTCTGTCCGTTGCTCGTTTCCATTTGTTTTCCTTTCCTCCGTATCGTTTGTGGAACGGTTTCTGACTTTCCTGACTCCCTTTTGCTTTCCTTTTCTGTCACACTTCTTAATGCTGTTTCGCTGCATCCCTGTAGCTTTCACTCTTTATGATACGCAGTCCTCGCCGTC
This sequence comes from Ambystoma mexicanum, assembly GCF_040938575.1. Taxonomy (NCBI): domain Eukaryota; kingdom Metazoa; phylum Chordata; class Amphibia; order Caudata; family Ambystomatidae; genus Ambystoma; species Ambystoma mexicanum. The sequence continues at coordinate 1,438,678,113 of NC_090935.1, forward strand.
GCTGGTCTGCATTTTGCCGCGTCTCGCACAGCTTTCATTTTCCTGCAGCGCAGCATCTGCCGTGTATGGTTCTATCAGTCTTTCTTGTCACGAGGCTTCCATTGAAGCCATTCTTCTGCTATTTTGTACTCTTGGTATCTTTCTGGAAGTTGCTTTCACCTTGAATAGATTCTTTATACACCCAGGTGTATTTCCTTCTTCTTCCTTTTTCTTTCTTAATAATTACTTCTGGCAGAACCTTTTAGGTTTTTTCTTTCCTTCATACCCAGCCATCTGCCCAATATAATATCTCTTTTTGTGGATTTACGTAGGAAGAAGGCTGCCCTTCCTTCATCTAATCCGACTACGCTTGGAATCCTTCCATCCCTGCGGAACAAGCGATCAGCTCATCAACTTCTCCAAGGACTACTGGCAGGAATTTACTGGCAGCTGAGAGGCTTTTTCCCTGTACACAAAGGGGCTTGCTCCTTGGAGTCCCTCTGGGCTTGGATTACATTTCAGGCCACAGTGGTTTCCGAGGGAGCTCGCCCTTATCTGCATCAAAAGAAAGAGAAGAAGATTAAAGAACCCCGGAAGCCTTAAAGAAAGAAGGATTTTGAAGCCCAAAACAGCTCCTTTGAGGACCCAGGTGAGGAGGAAGCACGGGAGGGATCATCTGAGTTTGACACTATCAGTATTCTTATTTCCTTGGAATCTCACTGTCCCTTTCTAATTGTACTTTTCATGTAGTTATACATCATTTTTCCCACCAAGCACGACAGATCTCCTGATTGTCAGGAGAGATAGTCCTTTCTCCACTTCCACCGTACGAAAAGCAACCGGGCGAAGTATGAACTTAGTTAGAGGAGATGAGCGGGTGCGGGAAGAACAGATGCAAGAAGGACACCCTCTATAGGACTTGCCGATCACAAAGATGGTAAGGGTCCCACAGCTTGACTGTTTGTGTACTATTATGCATCGCGAACAATGACTGGGTCTAAGAGTTGAGTGTTGCTAAAACAACTGCTCGGTGGTAGATTAGAAAGCACACATCAAAAAGAGTGTGCGGTCCCTTTGAAATTGAATGAATCTGTTGAAAGTAATAGGGGCGTGTAAGGGTCCCACAGCGTGACTGTCTGTGTACTATTATCCATCGCAAACCACGACTGGATCTAAGAGAGTTAGTTGAGTGTTGCTAAAACAACCGCTCGGTGGTAGATTACAAAGCACACATCGAAAAGAGTGTGCGGTCCCTGTGAAATTTAATGAATCCATTGAAAGTAACAGGGGCAGAATGAATGCAGATATTTAGACTCACTATTTGATAAGCAATAGGTAGAAACACGGTATGAAAAGACTGCATAGGAATTGTGCATGCAGTTTATGATCATGAAAATAGACAATGCCATAATTTAATTTATAGGTGCGAACCACGTGGTAAATAATTTGGTGGCGCAAGAGTTTAACAAGACGCACCAGCACAGCAGACAGAGGTATAGTTTATAGAATGATAGAAATAAAGCACATAATGAAGAATTTCTGATGTATATATACACAGAAAAATGTTTGGTAATTAACTCCCCTGATTAGGTATCTGTGATTTACCACAGGAAGAAAAGGCTGAACATGAGAGTGGCAAATAAGTGAAACACAATAAAAATTCCTTTCCTGTAAGGCTACTGGAAAAAGGTCAGTAGAGAGCCCGATCAGCTTATGTAAAGCAAACAGTGTTGATAAGCACTAGAATAAGTCCTAAACCTGTGGTGTTTTGTTTTTGTAGATAATTCTGGCGACACTTGTGTTAGAAGACTGAGGATCAGTGAAGGAACAACAAACTTTTGTCCTGACAAAGGCCATATGGAAATACATCGGGGAGACCTTATTTTGGATGGGGTTATACCATGATCAGAAGGCCGAAATGCAGAGCGTCGACCTAACATTATTTACACATCCTTTGATAAAAAGGCATAGCCGTAATGGGCATCAAGAATCCCACAGCGATTAAGAGAGGCAGAAAAGAATGACACAGAGGACGGTACAAGGTTTTGTTTAGAATAGAATGACCAATGACCACATATAAACACACTGTTATAGACTTTGAGGGAACATAAAGCAATCATTGTGTCTTTTCTTTTGTGCTTGGTATCCCTGATAATAGACGTTTGTGAATCAACTGAACATCTGTGATCATTGTTTTTGGCTAACAGGACATTATTGGTACGAGAAAAAGGAGGGTGCCATACACTAACCTGTGATTGATGAAAATAGATGATGCACTTTACAATGCAATTGTTTTGTGATATATGTTTTTAGATAAAAATACTCTCCGCACAGGAGGTGTCTATGTAATGAAGTAAAAAGTGAACGTTTTGTATATAAAAAACACCAAGGGTCTCGGATCATTCAAATTGTGTGAACATCACTGTCGGGATGTTCAAGCGAATATTGGTCTAGAGTTGTAAGAAACAGGAGAAGGGGGTAGTCTGTGGTTCCTGCATATAGTATTGTGTGTTCAGCTATAAAAGGTGTGGTCAGCCACAGAGATTTGAACGAGCTGAGGATGCAGTCCGGAGTGAAGCCCAGAAGCGGAGAGAAGCAGGAGCTGAAGGCAGGAGGAAGATGGCACGCAGAGACGCTGGCCCAGTGTGTGTGGGCTGCAGCGTGGTGAGGGGGTTCCATGCCATTTCATCGCCTGCTTTTACATCGCCAGGCTTTTAAACGTGCACATTCCATCAAAAGTGCTCATTTATTTTGGGGGGGGGTCCCCCCCAAAACACCCCCAAACTCCCCACCCACACTTATGTTTTACTATTGTCCACCCACCCAAACCCTTATTTGCCCTTTCCCACCCCCCCCTTAAAAAATTCGATGAGCACATTCGATGTAATGTGCACGTTTAAAAGCCTGGGGATGTAAAAGCAGGCGATGAAAGGACGTCGTACCAGTGAAGGATGCGTGCCTCCAGGGAGCTGGAGAAGCGCTGACTGCATTCTGCAGGCTGAGTCCAAGGGTGCCTGAGAGGCAGGTGGTGAGACCCTGACCTCAATCCCGCATTGCCCAGAGGAGCCACCTCTCAACGCGACGCAGCCCGGTGAGTTTTATGAAGAATAGAAGAGAAACTCGAGAGCATGCGTTTAAATGAGAGTAAAGCAGGAGAAAGGCACAAACAGAAAAAAGCGACACAGAATCAGAGAGAAAGGAACGTGTGAAAGTTAAAAGCGAAAGCGAAAAGACTGAAAGTGCAGCAAGGAGACAGAAAGCAAAGGAAAGCAGTGAGAAAGGCAGATCGGAGCAAAAGGCAAGGAAACGCTTGATGGAAGCTGAAAGCGAGAGAAAGTGGAAAAGAAGCAGCGAGTGGTCCGTAGTGAGAGAGGGGCACGAGAAAGACTAAGAAGAGCTGCTGGGGGGCACAAAGAAAGGTGCAAGTGTGCACAGAACTAAACGGGGTGCAAGAGTGCATGGAAAGAACAGCAAAACAGTAAAGAGGGCGCAAGTGTGCACAGAAGGATCAACAGAGTGCCAGGGTCACGTTAAAGAGGGTGCAAGTGTGCACGGAAAAAAAAGCAAGAGAAGAGGGGTGCAAGGGGCACCTAAAGGAAACAAAAGGTAGGAGAAGAATGTGAGAAAAGAGAGTGGCAAGAGGGTCAGAGTGGTGGCACCTAGGAAAAGCAAAAAGCCTGGCATTTTCGAAAGCCTCCAATTCTACCCCATGAAAGAATGGCTTATGCATTCAAGACAGAACTGCAATTAATTGTGTGTTGTGTTTAGAAGCTGGAAGAGGCCTGGAACATGGAGAAGAAAATAGACCATGAGAGGCCTATTTAAGAAATCAGTGTACATCCTGATAAAGAACGGATTTAGTGTTTCAAAGTTGGAAGGGGTCTGAGCTTGGGGAAGGGAACCCTAAGAGGCCTAACCAAGTTAGAGACTTGTTAAGTTTCTGTTGAACTGGTGAGAGGATTAAAGCATGGGCAAGGGAACCCCGAGAAGTTTACGAAAGGAACTGTGTTATTGTTCCCAATGGTGTTTTGAAACTTGATGAAACTGAAGCTTGGGGAAGGGAACCCCAAGAGACTTAAAGACACAAAGTATTTGTAATAGCTATAGGGGACCTTTGGAGAAGGTCTGGCGAATAGCTCTGTCGATTGAACGTATTTGTGTGACGTTGACACAGCAGCACCGGGTGAAAAGACCACCAGAAACCAATCCTGGTTTCCATTTTTGTAGAACCATTATTTTTCTTATTTTTGAAAGGACTTTCTATCACATTTTTGTATAGAGTGAGGGCAAGCTTAGGTTAAGACACAGACTTTTATTTGGGACGCTTAGACAACGACTGTCATTAGAAACATCAGTTGAGGGAATTATCCCTTTAGTGTTAGGGCCAGTCAGGCATTAGACAACCCAGGAGCCTTAGTAAATAAAGGTTTTCAAAAAACCCACTTGAGTCTGAGTCTCTCTTGATACCATGCCTGTCTCACACCACATACATGAGTGTTAGACTGTGCAAGCTGCTAGACAAGAAGGTGAGGCAACGTCTCCAAGTAGAGTGCCACAGACCAGAGCTTGAGGGCAATTTGGCCTACATCTCGAACATGCACATGAAACTACTGACCATCCCAGCAGAAAAATAGAAAGACCAGAAGAAGGCAATAGATAGATCCTGTTACCCCAGACTAATTACTGGACTTTGCAAGGCCTGTGGGAAAAATTATGGACCTTCGCTGAGGGGGCCAGAGACACTGGGGAGCCAGTAAACAACTCAGTGCTGTCCAGTTGGGTGCAACATTCTGTTTGCCTTGTAGGAAATGCGAACTTCTCCTTTCCTGCATAGCACAGGAAAGGGCCCTGCTGAAAATTGACCAGAAGCTAAGTGACTTGGCATCTTACGAGACTGGTTTAGCGGTGCAAGTGCTCCTTTTTGGAGATGCATTCATGAAAGAGCTAGGAAAAATAGGCAAATTCGGAGCACTGAATAAGGCGCAGGCCTCCATTAAGAACATTTTCACTGCAATCATTTTTGCAGAGACCGGTCGTGGTAGGGGTTGTTCAGCCGGTCATTTCCTGTTCAGCAGAAGAACCCAAGGGGCAGAAGTGCAGCCCGGTATTGGACGTAGTCAAAATATACACCTTCTTCCCAACCCATGGAAGAGGGTGAAGTAGAAGAAAATGCAGGCAGCCCACCATTACTTCAGGTGAGGGAGCAGGAGGACTACCCTCCAGTAGGGTGCTGGACAGTACTGTTCTTAGAGAATTGGAGAGGCTTATCAAGTAAGGCAACAGGGCAGGAGGCCGGCTCTGATAATAATGTCAGAGGAAGAGAGGCAGCTACTAGGTCAAGAGGTTCTGACCAAGGGCACTACAGCACCAGTGCGCATTGAACAAGACAGCTTTGTTCACAGAAAAAGCAAGGTCCAGTCAGTGATAAATCTCAGGGAACTTAATGAGTGGATCACCTACTGCCATTTCAAGTTGGAGGAATCTGCTTGCTGAGAGAAGAGGACTGGCTTGTCAGAATGGATCTGAAGGGGGCTTAATTGACAATCCCCATGGCGCGGGATCCCAGGAAGTACTTGCAGTTTATCTGGCAGGGGAAAAGCTGGGAATTCACATATCTGCCTTTGTCAGATACTCACTGGCACAGAGGTCCTGAACTATGGCTCCCGGGAGGCTGTGGTGGAGGGGCCACGTAGGGACACATGCTACGTCTGGGACATGGAAGTAAACCCTGTCCTAGCCATTCATAAGAAGAGGCACTGAACCATAGAGACGCTCTACAACATTTACAGTGAGTCTTCTTTTTTTCCCTGCCATTGTTGTCCCATCTACCACTGGTCATCTTCCTCCATGCCCTGACCCAGGCTGGGCCTGATCACCATTTCCGTCCTGCATTCCGGTGTTGATGGATTATTTGCGATTATTCTCCTTTTCCCTTAATTTTCCCTTCCATTCTCTCGATTGTCAGGACCACCCCCTCTCTTGGAACTGGTTTTCCTTCCTGCAGTACACCTAATTTTTTTCCTTTCTATATCTGCTGTTTCCTTCCACTTTAGCCTTCTCCTTGGCTTAGGTAAAGGTGTACCCTCTTGGGGCTTGTCTTCTATTCCTGTACCTCTGGGTTGTGGGATCTTTGTTCTACCATTTCCCTGTGGACCATCCTGAAAGGACCATCTGCTGTTCCCTTTGAGAAAATCATTAATACTTAGACCTTGACCTTCTGGTCACTCCTATTGTCTATTGTCATACTGTTCACACTTCCTGTGGTCCCATAGTTTCATCTTCATGTCGGCGTGTCCGGTCCTTGTGCCTTTGGGTTTTTGTCGTGCCATCGGGCGGGTTCTCTGACCTATGGACTAAGGTATGGGGGGTCTTTGAGTGGGCCTAAGGTTTCTGCCGATTACAACTCACTCTAGGTGGGTTTAGTGTTTTTTGGGATGAGAGAGGGGGATTCCTGTCTGTTACTTTACTCACTGTGCTTTTGTTGTTTCCTTCTACAGCCTGGGGGACCCCTCATTGGCAAATTCATTTACACCTCCACCCTCTTTCTGACCTATTTGGTTGAGTTACTCGTCAAGTTGGTGAGGAATTGGGTGGTGGGGACTGTCTATGCAAGTCTCCTAAATTCGGTTCTTGATAGGCATTCAGTCTATCAGCTCCTTGGTGCTTCACCAAATTGATGAAACCGGTGGTACCGACCCTGCAAGAGACAAGGATGAAATTGATTTTCTATCTGGATGACATGATTATCATGTCTCAGGAAGCCAAAAGGTTTCAGGAACAGACAGGGTCATTTAGTTGCTGCAGAGCCTAGGATTCCTGATCAATTGGGAGAAGTCAGAGTTGAAGCAAGCGCAGAGATTCAAGGTCCTGGGATTCCCATTGAATAATTGGGCTTGAAGTATTTTTACTCCGCTTTGGGTTAATTTGACTCTCTCGCCACCCCCGCACCCTCTGGGTCATTTGGCTTCCACCCCACTCAGGGGTTGTTTGACTTTTTACCCCACCCTGGGTCATTTGGCTCTCCCCCACTCTGAGGTCGTTTAGCTTTAAAACCACTCTGGGGCCATTTGGCTTCTATCCCACTCAGGGTCATCTGGCTTTCATCCTACGCTGGGGTCATTTAGTTTTCACCCCACCCTGGGGTCATTTAGAATTAACCCTCACCCTGTGTTTTTCTGGCTCCGACCCACCTCTAGGATCGTTCGGCTCTCGCCTAACCCTAGAGTCGCTTTGTTCCTACCCTATCCTGGGGTTGTTTGGCTTTCCCCCCCACCCAGGAGTCTTTTGGCTTTTTTTCCCCACCTTGGGTCGTTTGGCTCTCACCCCACTCTGGGGTCATTTGGCGTCTACCCCTCTTGAGGCCATTTGGTTCTCACCCCTCCCTGTGCTTGTTTGATTTTCACCTTGCCCTGGGGTCATCTGGTTCTCACCCAACCCTGGGATCATCTAGTTCTCACCTATCCTGGGGTTGCTTGGTTTTCATCCCACTTTGGGGTTGTCTGCTTCTCACCCCGCCCTGGGATCGTCTTTGACCTTGCCGCCCATCTCTCGTTTTCCCTGAATGTCCGCGTGCACGGCAGCACTCCTCTGGTCGGGCGTCTTGGGAAGATAGTGGGGTCTCATTTGGTCAGGTTCATTCATCTCAGCCAGAGCAGTTGCTCCCTTCCCGCCAGCTCCTGGCGGGGTATTGGCAGCAAATCCACATCTAGTCGCCGGTCTGTGGCCCCATCTCCATCCGCTGGCCATCGGTCTCCACTCTTACACTATGGTGATGCAGCCTCTTTGCCCAGCATTCTGCACCCTCCACCGTGGTTCAGCACACCACAGTGCATGCAGGCTGTAAGGAAGGCATGGTATCAAACAGTGAAGACAGACACAAGTGATCACAGTTCAAGGGTGATTATTGAACTTCAATGGGTTGGTTGAACGCCGATCTAAACCTAAATCTAAAGATGGGAGCAAGCTACGACCATCAAATAATAATAATGCAGTCCTAGTCGAGTCTGTCAAAATAAAAGGGCCTATACTAATACACCTATTTCCAATCCTTATGTCACGTCTCCCAGCACACTCTCTGATGTCCGTACCACGCTTACACCAATTAGTCCACACTTACCTGATGCAACGACCGCTACCCACCAGGGCACTAATTCATGAATTCATGCACATAGGCAGCGACGACATTCCGCCAGATACGGAAGACCCATTGTCGGTATTCCGGGAGTTTTCCGACCCTCCCTCCGCTGGCAGCTACCATGGAAACTCCCGCATGGTTGGCGCTGCCGTCTGGGTGCACGGAGAGTCCCATGTCACGTGTCGAGGCATCCACAATAGCCTCGTTCAACATCACGTGACATGCTTCTGCACGCTTCTCCGTGACCCGTATCATGTGACTGCATCACGCAGTTAAAAGCATCAGAAAACACGGAAACAGTGCTTCACAGCTGCTTCTCGTAAGAACTGTTTGCCGTCTTGGTTTCTTTTGGATTACTAGGTATTTCGACCACGGAACGTTACTTGGATTGCTTTTTCTTGTCTCCTTGCACCTGTCACCTCCTGGAACATCGTGTGGAACTTTGTTACTTTCTACTGGCTTTTGACCTTATACCTGCTATCTGGACTGCACTTGGATTATCCTCTGTATCGGATTTTTGGCTCTTGGATTCTACTGGCTTTTGACCTTGGTTTTGTTAACTGGACTGCTAAAGGATTACCTTGTGTACTGCACATCTTGGCCCAGGTGTTTTCCACCACCCAAAGCCTTGCTGGAATCCTGCCTCACTGATTCTGCTGTTTGGCCCCGATATTAACCACACCCATTAAGGCCCTTGTCATCATTACACTTAGGTAAGCCTTGCCACGACTTGTCTTTATACTGCATTATTGTCCTATTGCATCATTTAAATAATCACTGTCATGACCTACAGAACGCACCCCTTTTGGACTTCCTGGTCCTTGGCTCAACGGGGCTTGCACTCCCTGGTACTGTCAACATGGCCGTCCAGCGTGAAACACCATCCTCGCTCTACACGTTGGACGTAGCGTGTTCTATTAATAGACCACGCCCCCCGCGGCTCTGCACGTCTCAATGCTATTGCGAAGTAGCGACCAGACGTGTGCTCCGTAGCTCGCGGTATTGCTTCCCTGATTCTGTCCCTACTAACTCCAATCCTAGTCCCTCTCCTTTCTTCTTACTTCCTGGACTTGTGTGCTGAGTAGTGCACTTTCTTAATTTCCCGTATTCCTGGATCGTTGCATCCCGGAACTTTGAACGCACGCTGGAGTCAGAAGAGACTTGTGCAGCCTTATTCAAGACCCAATCTGTCCGCAAGAAGGCATCGACCAAGAAATCCAGCAAAGATCGGACTCAGGTGAGAAGGGGGGAACTCCTTGACAGTTTGAGACGACACCCGACCGAACTCGATATGGACATGGAAGCGGTCGTTCAGGACCTGATGCGTGGCATGCAAGAATTATCAACCAAGGTACAGAATCTAAAGGCGGAAAACGCCGCTCTCAAACAATTAGTTCTATCCCGTGATTCTGCCACAAAAGAAAGTGTGTTGCTGGGCGGCTTAGTTGACAAATACGATGGGTCGGCAAAAACCTTTCGTGGATTCCTGGATTCATGTTTGGTCCACTTTACTTTTAAGCCCTACTACTTTTCGGCTCCCAGGGCTAAGGTGGGTTTCATAATTTCTCACCTTTCAGGAAATGCCTTAGCCTGGGCTACGCCCCTCGTTAATTCCGGCAATGCTCTCCTAGATGACTATGATGGGTTCATACAGGCCCTTAAAACCATGTTTGACCGCCCAGAGCAGGTCTATAGTGCCCAGGAACACCAGTTAGACTTTCAGCAGGGATCCCAGGATATGCTCACCTTTGTAACCCGATTCAAGCAATTAGCCAATGAAGCTGATTGGTCCCCTGAGGCAAGTTTTACCCTTTTCAGGAGAGGACTGAATGAGGAGATTAAGGATGAGTTGGCCAGAGTGGCTCGCCCAAACTCATTCCAGGCACTAATGGACCTTGCCATGCAAATAGACTTTCGTATCCAGGAAAGGAAGACAGAAAAGAAGAAATCCAGGGGAAATCCTGCGAAAGTGTCCTTTGAGAGCACCACCAAGACGGACACAAACCCAGGCTCAGTCACTGAACCAGAACCCATGCAGATAGGAGCCTTCCTTGGACCTATATCCCCGCAAGAAAGGATGAGAATGATTCATACGGGGTTGTGCATCTATTGTGCCTCAGATAAACACTTGGTTAGGGAATGTCCTCTAGCCCCTCCTCGGCGTTCAGGAAACGCCAGCTCCTGATCCTAGATGGAGCGGAGCTTCGGGAGAGAGATGTTTGCTCCACACCAATTCCATCCTTGAACTCTCCTGGACAAAACAATGTGGTGATACTGCAGGCCTTCCTATCGCCGTCCAAGAATAAGACCTATTCCATTTTGGCCTTGGTAGACTGCAGAGCTATGGGAATATTCCTTGATCTAGATTGGGTTGTTAGTCATCACATTTCATACGAGACACGAAGCACCATGCAAGCAATCGACGGAAGACCCCTCACTTCAGGGCCCATAAGCCTGCAGACTAAAGAGATCCAGCTTTCTATAAACCATCACCAAGAGCGGATTAGATTCAACATCATTAAGTCAGCTCATTACCCCATGGTATTGGGTATGCCCTGGTTACCGAAGCACAATCCGTATATCAATTGGACAGCAGGATCACTATTCCTAGGCTCAGAGTTTTGTATGTCTCACTGTCTATTCCTGGATCCCTCCTTGACACCCCCTAAAGAACCACCAAGAGACCAGCAAACACCACTCATGGTTTCCAATATCATACAAGTCCCTGAGGCCTATCAGGGATATGCTGATGTATGTTCAACTGCCATAGTCCAGGCCTTACCCCCTCACAGACCTGAAGACTGCGCCATAGATTACAGATCCCTCAGCAGTGATTCCCTTCGGCAGAATGTTCATCCTTTCCGAACCTGAGAAAAAGGCCCTCCGAGAATACCTGGATACCAACCTTGAAAATGGCACCAAAAGACCTTCAAAATCTCCAGCGGGTGCTTCGTTGTTCTTTGTTCCCAAGAAGGACACCAAGGAACTCAGACCTTGCCTCGACTATTGTGGCTTAAATAAATTGTTACACTTCAGGCTTCCCCGCGGGCCTCCTTGCAGAGTACGACTTCTTTACAAGCTCCTCTATGGACCAGATACAGGCTACCATGGCATCTGTACAAACTTCGACTACTCCGGGTCAGCTGACACGTCTTGTACGTGGAAGACGTACGGCAAGCCACGCCCCTCTTACGACTATAAAACCACCGTCTTCCAAGGGGCTCGTTGCTGATAATTAGCGTTACAAGCTACACGCGGTTTCGTCCGTTTCCTCTTCGTGTCTTCCTACACGATTCCTCATCTGAACTCCTGGTTTTGACCTTTGCCTGACTACTGGATTGCTTCGTCTCCTCCTTTATTCCTGTCGTGCTCGTCTGGTTGTTTGACTCGGAACGTTACTGGATCCGGCTCCCTTTTGTCTCTTGCGGTACTTCATTCCTGGTTGCCGCTTCTGCACTCGGAACCAAATTGCTGTCTACTAGCCGGATCTTTTCTACAGCTACTCGGGATACATGTATGCTCAGGCACATACTTAATTGGCTATCCCCATCTCTGCTACTGTTTATCTCCACAACTTGTTTGGATATTTGTCTTCTGCTGGATTCTGGGACATTGAGTGACTTTCACGTGAGATTGTCCTTACGTGCATATAAACGCTTTGCTGAAATTGCACCAACCCGGCACTAGTGCAACCCTCGTGCCGTCCGGGGCTACTTCCCTATACTAACATCCCTGTTTGTTATTTTCTCCTGTCGTTGTTTTCTGTTTCCTGGATTCCTTTCCTCAATATATCCTTATTCAGGTTAGTTGTTATCAATTCTATATATAGTGGGGACCGATATTGAATTAGACCATTTCCACTCGTTTTGTGTTATTCCTTGTAGATCCACCCCGGGGAAGCTCCACTCCAATATCTATCTAGGTAGTTGCCCATTTAATTCAACTGTTCTAATCACTTGCATTAACCTCAACACTGTCTAATATCTTTGTATTCCTTTGCAGCATTGGTATTGGCGGTGTGTGTTCTCCCCGCTCTTTTATTCAATTGACATCTCTGTCTGTCCCAACTGAAACAGCAGAGAGGTACATTGTGGAAAAGAGCCCCTCTTTGAGGAAGCCTGAGTCTTGTACTCAGGGAAGCTGGGATGGAAGGCTGAATATCGATTCTTGTACCACCATCATCTCTCTCCAAGGTCACTTCTCTGCATCTTCGGCCTATTTCGGAGTGGTGAGTAACAGAATTAGCAGCCAACGAAAATGTCCACGGAGGCCAGTGATGCTTTGAATCAAATCGTGCAAATGTTCACGGATTTACGTACCGACTCGACCAATGCACAAGAGGCACTGCGCCAACGTATGGACGCCATTCAGGAGTTGGTTACCACACCAGCGCCACATATGGCCGGTGCTGGTGCTACAGCATCAGGTTCAGGGTTTCCACCTCCACAGCAGGAATCAAACCCGATCATGCTTACAACCCAGTTCCCTCTAGCTCCTCATGAACGCTTCCTAGGCGATCCTAAACAATATCGAACCTTCATTAACCAATCCAAACTGCATTTTTTGTGTCGCCCCGCTTCATTTCCCACCTCTACAACTAAAGCGGCTTTTGTTTTGTCTCATTTAGGAGGCACTGCAGCCGCATGGGCTAATCCCTTGTTGGAATCCAATAGTCATGTTCTTTATAATTGTGATGCTATGATGAGTAAAGTTTTTGATACTCGTTATACTATTCAAGCTACTGACCTGGAACTCTTAAAGCATCGACAAGAGAACAATTCTTTATTGGTCTATTTGGCCCGGTTCAATCAGTTGGCAGCATAAACTGACTGGCCTGAGGAAAAGAAGACAGCCGTCTTCTATCAAGGTCTCTCAGAGGAATTAAAGGACATCCTCTCCACTGTTCCTGTAGTCCCCACGGCATTCGGGGAACTGCTAGATTTAGTCCTTCAGATTGATGCTCGTAAATCCGAAAGACGTGGTGAAAAGAAACCAGCATTGTTCAGCACGGTTTCAGCAGAGGCCTCGTCTTCCTCACTTCTTGCGCCAGAACCAATGCAGATTGGTGTGGTTAGGGGACCACTTACCCCTGCTCAACGAGAATATCGTAGATCACACAATCTCTGCATGTACTGTGGGGCCTCTGATCACTTATTGCCTGAATGTTCCAAAAAGCCCAAAAGAAAGGCGGGAAACGCCAAATCCCGACAGTAGACAGAGTCCCTATGTCGGGAAACTCACCTTTGGACTCTACATTACAGAATCCGAGTCATTTAGTCCGCCTACCTGTTACATTTTCCTTAGATCGCGGTGTTTCATTCCAGACAACAGCCGTGATTGATTCAGGTAATTATGTTGATCAATGCTTTGCCTCCATGTCAAGAATACCACTGGTTCGCAAAATGATACCTGAAACAGTGAATGCAGTGGATGGTTCAATTCTTGTCTCAGGAAGGGTAACTCACCAAACGGTTCCACTGCATTTGAGTACTGATGAAGGCCATACTGAAGACATATCATTCGATATCATTAAAGCACCAGCCTACAAAGTCATTCTGGGCATTCCATGGTTGAAGCTTCATAATCCTGCCATCGACTGGTCGACATCTCAGATTCAGTTCCCTTCCAATATATGCAATACTCGATGTACTACATTACTCGGTATTACCCAGGATAGTCCGGTCAGGGCGCTGGTTTCTCCTACTATGCATATTGGAGCTGTCGCTAAAAATGTTGTCTCTGTGATACCTTCTCAATATGCAGATTACACAGATGTTTTTGACAAAGGGATGGCAGAGACTCTACCCCCACATAGAGCCTATGATTGCCCAATAGACCTAATACCGGGAGTAAAGATACCATCCGGCAGAGTGTACTCCCTCACTCTCAAAGAAGATGAAGTCCTTAAAGATTACAAAGACAAGGCCTTGGCCATGGGATTCATTCGTCCTTCTAAATCACCAATTTAATCACCACGTTTCTTTGTTCCTAAGAAGGAAGGGGATCTACGTCCCTGTATTGATTATCGTGCTTTGAATGCAGCAACTATAAAAAAAACAGTACCCTCTTCCTCTGATTTCTGTCCTCCTTGATCAATTGGGTGCTTCCAAAATATTTACTAAGCTTGATCTCAGAGGAGCTTACAATCTCGTCTGCATGAGAGAGGGGGACGAATGGAAGACCGCATTCAAAACACGTTACGGTCTATTTGAGTATCTTGTCATGCCCTTTGGGTTATGTAATGCCCCGGCCACCTTTCAGGCATTCATGAACGATTTGTTTTATGACATTCTTGATCAATTTGTTGTTGTCTACCTGGATGACATTTTGATTTATTCACAAAACCAAGAAGACCACGAAAAACATGTCAAAACAGTACTCCAACGCCTGAGAGAACATAGATTGTTTGTAAAAGCCGAAAAGTGCATATTTCATGCCTCAGAGATGGAATTTTTGGGATATGATTTTACTAACAATGGAGTGCGCATGAGTCAGTCCAAAATTAGTGCAATCCTGGAATGGCCTGTGCCCAATTCAGTCAAATCTTTACAATCATTCCTGGGATTTGCAAACTTTTATAGACGCTTCATCAATGGATTTTCTGAAATCTCTGCACCTCTTACCTCTCTGACAAGTGCCAAGGTGCCATTTGTCTGTTCATCAGAAGCTCAGAAAGCTTTTGATCAATTAAAATCAGCCTTCACTTCCGCCCCTGTCCTCAAACATCCTGATCCCGAGCTTCCTTTTTTTGTTGAAGCTGATGCTTCAGGTTATGCTCTTGGGGCGGTGTTGTCTCAAACCTGTCCTCATTCGGGAGAGATTCATCCTGTTGCCTACTTCTCTCGTAAATTAACAGCTTACGAAAGAAATTATTCCATCACAGAACGCAAACTTTTAGCCATCAGAGACGCATTCTTGGAATGGAGACATCACCCTCTGGGGGCCAAACACCTTGTAACAGTATACTCGGATCACCGCAGCCTGTTAGCCTTCAAATCTATGACATGTCTTACAGCTAGACAGGCGCGGTGGCATTTTTTCTTTTCACAATACCAATTTGTTATCACATACCGTCCTGCTAAAGCTCAAGTTTCGGCTGATACTCTCTCTCACTTACATGCGGATGGCCAGTCTCAACAGATCGAAGCACTTCCTCTTCTACCGAACAAAGTTGTTTGTGGTTGTTCGGTTCAGCCCTCTTTGCGTTCAATCATCCTTGATTGGGTCTCAACCCATCCAAAAGAGATCACTGACCTCAACCTGGAAATAGTTCAGGGTATGCCATTCATTCAAGGGCGCGTCTATATACCCTCAGGTCAAGCTAGAGATTTAGCGCTTCAGTGGTCTCATGATTCTTTGATTGCTGCGCACATCCAGGAAGTCAAAAAACACTTGAAGCCTTAAGGCATTGGGCTTGCTGGCATCCCATGGTTCGTGATGTAAAGGACTACATTTTGACTTGTTCCATATGCACTCAGTGTAAAACTTCTAGAGCCAAACCAGTCGGTTTGTTACAACCTCTTCCTGTTCCGTACAAACCTTGGCAGATGCTGTCAATGGATTTCATTGTGGAACTTCCTGACGTTCAGCGCCATGACACTATTTGGGTAATCGTTGATTATTTCACAAAATATGCATTGTTCATACCTTGCTCAGGTTTGCCCGCGGCTCCAGAATCGGCAAGACTGTTCTTGACGAATGTGTTTCGTTTCTTTGGATTACCCTCGGTTATTGTTTCCGATCGTGGCACACAATTTACATCACGATTTTGGAAGGCTCTTACAGCTTCTCTGGGTATTGAGGGCAGGTACTCCTCGGCTTACCATCCTCAAACAGATGGGCAGACTGAGAGAACTAACGCTACTATCGAACAGTACCTACGTTGTTTATGCCTTCAGTTCCAACAGTCTTGGTTTACTTCTCTGCCTTATGCAGAATTTGTATATAACAACTCTATGCATACATCAACTGGAGTTTCTCCTTTTTTTTGCCCTGTATGGTGGTCATCCTAGGGCACTCCCACTTGATCCGGTATTACCAGCCATTAATCCTGCAGCAAGAGATTGTATGAGAGATCTCGATAAGATTCATCGGGATGTACGCTGTCATTTACTCCGAGCTCAAGATCGTGCCAAGAAGTATGCTGATGTGCATCGATCACCTGCTCCAGTCTATCGCAGTGGCATGAAGGTGTGGTTGTCATCCCGTAATTTGCGAATTGCAGGCAAACGCTCGCTTCTGCCCAAATATGTGGGACCCTATGTCATTACTGATGTTATCAATCCTTTGGCGGTTAAGCTTTCTCTGCCGCGATCATGGCGCATACATCCAGTCTTTCACGTCTCCCTGATTAAGCCTTTCATCCAGGGGACCCGTCTGCCTACTCGTCCTTCGCCGATCTTGGTGGATGGTGAGGAGGAATATGAGGTCTCGCGTATCCTGGACTGCAGGGTGTCTAGGGGTACGTTGTTCTACCTCGTGGATTGGAAGGGGTATGGGCCTGAGGACCGTACTTGGGAGCCTCTCTCCAATTTGCATTGTCTGGATCTTCTGAGGAGTTTCCATTCTGCCAAGGGGTTGCCGGAGTCTTTGGGGGAGGATGCTGTTACACTTCAGGCTTCCCCGCGGGCCTCCTTGCAGAGTACGACTTCTTTACAAGCTCCTCTATGGACCAGATACAGGCTACCATGGCGTCTGTTCAAACTTCGATGGACTCTGGGTCAGCTGACACGTCTTGTACATGGAAGACGTACGGCAAGACACGCCCCTCTTACGACTATAAAACCACCGTCTTCCAAGGGTCTCGTTGCTGCTAATTAGCGTTACAAGCTACACGCGGTTTCGTCCGTTTCCTCTTTGTATCTTCCTACACGATTCCTCATCTGAACTCCTGGTTTTGACCTTTGCCTGACTACTGGATTGCTTCGTCTCCTCCTTTATTCCTGTCGTGCTCGTCTGGTTGTTTGACTCGGAATGTTACTGGATCCGGCTCCCTTCTGTCTCTTGCGGTACTTCATTCCTGGTTGCCGCTTCTGCACTCGGAACCAAATTGCTGTCTACTAGCCGGATCTTTTCTACAGCTACTCGGGATACATGTGTGCTCAGGTACATACTTAATTGGCTATCCCCATCTCTGCTACTGTTTATCTCCACAACTTGTTTGGATATTTGTCTTCTGTTGGATTCTGGGACATTGAGTGACTTTCATGTGAGATTGTCCTTAAGTGCATATAAACGCTTCCCTGAAATTGCACCAACCCGGCACTAGTGCGACTCTCGTGCCGTCCGAGGCTACTTCCCTATACTAACATCCCTGTTTGTTATTTTCTCCTGTCGTTGTCTTCTGTTTCCTGGACTCCTTTCCTCAATATATCTTTATTCAGGTTAGTTGTTATCAATACTATATATAGTGGGGACCGATAATGAATTAGACCATTTCCACTCATTTTGTGTTATTCCTTGTAGATCCACCCCGGGGAAGCTCCACTCCAATATCTATCTAGGTAGTTGCCCATTTAATTCAACTGTTCTAATCACTTGCATTAACCTCAACACTGTCTAATATCTTTGTATTCCTTTTCAGCATTGGTATTGGCGGTGTGTGTTCTCCCCGCTCTTTTATTCAATTGACATCTCTGTCTGTCCCAACTGAAACAGCAGAGAGGTACATTGTGGAAAAGAGCCCCTCTTTGAGGAAGCCTGAGTCTTGTACTCAGGGGAGCTGGGATGGAAGGCTGAATATCGATTCTTGTACCACCATCATCTCCAAGGTTACTTCTCTGCATCTTCGGCCTATTTCGGAGTGGTGAGTAACATCAATGCGCCCTCAAATACCGGTACCCATTGCCCTTGATCTCGAATATCCTGGAAGCTGTGAGAGACGCCGTAATATTCACGAAGTTGGATCTCCGGGGTGCCTTCCATTTGATCCGTGTCCGGGAAGGAGACAAATGGAAAACCGCCTTTAGAACACCCTTTGGTCACTATGAATATCTAGTCATGCCCTTTGGACTAGCTAATGCCGCCGCAGTTTTTCAACGTTTCATGGATAGGGTGTTCTCTGACATGTTATTCCTCTTCGTCATTGTCTATCTGGACGACATATTGATCTTTTCCAAGGACCTTCTAAAGCATGAAGAACATGTAAAGGCAGAATTACAACGACTCAGTGAACACAAACTTTTAGCCAAACCCGAAAAATGCTTGTTTCACGTTACTTCTGTTCACTACCTAGGATTCATCCTTAGCCCAGAAGGAATTGGTATGGACCCTTCAAAGGTAAAGGCAATACTGGAATGGCCCGCTCCCATGTCCGTGAAACAAGTTCAATCCTTCCTGGGGCTTGCCAACTTCTACCGGAAGTTCATATCCACCTTTTCCGAGATGGTTCAGCCGATTGTTGCTCTCTTGAAGAAAGACAACCCCTTTATCTGGTCTACACCGCAAGATAAGGCATTCCAACGTTTAAAGGCAGAGTTCACGCAAGCCCCCATCTTAGCCCAACCCGACATAAATCGACCATTCCTAGTGGAAACGGATGCCTCTAACTACGCCATAGGAGCCGTGTTGAAGCAGGAATTTGAGGATAAACTGGAACACCCCATTGCTTACCTTTCACGAACCCTGACTCCCGGTGAGACACACTTATCGATGCTGGAAAAGGAACTGTTAGCCATCCGCCAAGCCTTCACTGAATGGCGACATCTACTTCTGGGTGCTAGACATCCAGTTCAGGTCCACACGGACCATCGGAATCTTCAAATTCTATAGTGATTGGAGTGTAGGAATAGCCGGCAGGCGCGTTGGGCCTACTTCTTTGCCCAGTACCAGTTCCACATCACTCATGTTCCCGGATCACAAAACCTGATTGCTGACGCCTTATCTCGACATCCTGACTATGTAACTACTGAAGATAGGGCCTATCCTAAGATGTTTCCCCACACAATTTTTGTAGCTCAAGCAGTCCATCTCCTGGAAGAAATTCGAGTGCAAACCCAATCCTCTGATCTGTGGAAGGATATTTCAAGGAAGAATCAATGGAATCTAAGAGTCAAGGAAGGATATTTATTCAAGGACAATGTACTGGTCATTCCCACACAGAAATTACAACAAAGAATAATAATCCTCTGTCATGATACCCTTCACTCCGGACATTGTGGCATAACCAACACCCTCCGCCTCATACAAAGACAATTTTGGTGGTCTGGAATGAAGACCGACGTACAGCAGTACATCCAAGCTTGTGCTATCTGTAGTCAAAATAAACATGAAAACAAGAGACCGGCGGGTCTTCTACTGCAACCTACACTGCCAACAAGGCCATGGGAATTCATTGCTACAGACTTCATTGTGGAATTAGCACCTTACCGAGGATACACGACCATCATGGTTACCATTGACTTGTTCACTCATATGGCTCATTTTACACCCCTGTGTAAGCTACCATCCTCGTCCGAACTTGCTGGAATCTTTCTGGAACACATATTCCGTCTGCATGGACTTCCTTCCAAGATCATATCTGATCGAGGACCTCAATACGTCTCACAATTCTGGAAACATCTCTGTCGCATTTTGGGAATCCAACGCGCCCTCTCATCAAGTTATCATTCCCAAACCAATGGGGCCACAGAACGTGCTAATCAGACCCTGGAACAGTATCTTTGATGTTTCGCCACCAAGGTTCAGGATGACAGGTCGCTCCTGATACCCGTGGCTGAATTCGCCTACAGCAATTCCGATCATTCAGCACTTAGGACCAGTCCCTTTTACTGTAGCCAAGGTTTCCATCCATGGGTTCTACCCTCTGTTCTCCCTCATCCCACACCAGTGCCTACTGTCGACTCCTGGATCGAAACCCTCATCAACGTACACCAGGAGGCCAAAGAAAACGTAGAGAAGGCCAGAACACAGACTAAGAGGTATGCGGATTCCAAAAGAAGACCAGGGACTTCTTATGCAATTGGGGATCAAGTCTGGTTGTCCTCGAAATTACTACCCCGACATCTACGGCCAAACAAAATGGCCCCTCGGTACTATGGTCCATTTCCCATCAAGGAAATTATAAATCCAGTCTCATACCGTATCAAACTACCAGACTCCTGGAAGAAAATTCCCCCAGTTTTTCACACATCTTTATTAAAACCCTACATCCAATCCTCCCAGAAATCCTACAGACCCCCTCCTCTGCTGGTCGACAACCAACTGGAATATGAAGTGTCCCGAATATGTGACTCCAGGTATAAACGGGGTCAGCTTCAATACCTGGTTGAATGGAAGGGATATCCTCCTAGTGAAAGAACCTGGGAACCACTTTATAATCTCAAGGCCCCTCGACTGTTCAGAAAATTTCACCTCATACACCCGGGCAAACCTGGAGGAACGGGTCTTTGGAGGAGGCATGCTGTCATGACCTACAGAACGCGCCCCTTTTGTACTTCCTGGTCCTTGTCTCAACGGGGCTTGCACTCCCTGGTACTCCCAACATGGCCGACCAGCGTGAAACACCATCCTCGCTCTACACGTTAGACGTAGCGTGTTCTATTAATAGACCATGCCCCTGTGTCTCCGCGCATCTCAATGCTATTGCGAAGTAGCGACTAGACGTGTGCTCCGTAGCTTGCGGTATTGCTTCCCTGATTCTGTCCCTACTAACTCCATTCCTAGTCCCTCTCCTTTCTTCTTACTTCCTGGACTCGTGTGCTGAGTAGTGCACTTTCTTAATTTCCCGGATTCCTGGATCGTTGCATCCCGGAACTTTGAACGCACGCTGGAGTCGGAAGAGACTTGTGCAGCCTTATTCAAGACCCGATCCGTCCGCAAGAAGGCATCGACCAAGAAATCCAGCAAAGATCGGACTCAGGTGAGAAGGGGGGAACTCCTTGACAAATCACTCATTGCCTTACAGTGGTCAGGGGGTCCTTCCCGCGTTCCTGGTTCCAGGTTGACGGCTCACAACACCTGTGGCCTCAAAGATCGCACAGATAGTGATTGGTATTTCTACATGTGTGGTACTTGGGGACGGAGGTATCATTAATCTGCACGACCATCAAGAACAGAACAGACTGTGAAGCCTTTCTGGTCGTCCAGATCATGGATACCTCCGCCGGGGACCCGGTGACCGCTCTAATGCAGGCGATTGCGGCACTTAGGACCGACATGGCCGCAGCCATGACAGCAATCCACCACCGTATCGATGCTTCACAGAGTTCCCGTCACCCTCTACCCGCTGATGGCGAGTTCGGGGACACTACCCCCCAAGACCCAGCTCCTTCCTTTCCCTCTACAACTCCCACTCCTTTTGTACTCCCAACCCCATTCCCTCTTGCTGCTCCAGAACGTTATCACGGTGATCCCAGGAAATACCGCACATTTCTGAATCAGTGCAAACTCCATTTTTTATGTCGGCCCCAAGCATTCCCCGATGGTGTCACTAAAGCTGACTTTCTTCTTTCCCACTTGTCCGGCGTGGCAGCTACCTGGGCGAATCTATTACTGGAGAATGATCACCCAGCTCTATATGATTTTGACCTTCTAGTGAACAAAATGTCAAAAGTGTTTGACATTAGACACAAGGCACAATCCCGAGACCTGGAACTACTAGATCTCACTCAGGATAGACAAACACTTATTGAATATATCACCCGTTTTAACCAACCCGCTGCAGAGACCTCATGGCCTGAGAACAAAAAGGCCATTGTGTTCTACACAGGTCTATGTAAGGCCATGAAAGACGCCCTCTCTGTGGTTCCATCCCTTCCCTCCTCCTTTTCAGATCTAGTGGACCTAACCCTGCAGGTAAACGCTCTTAGATTAGAGCGTAGGGCAGAGACCAGCCTTCCGAGTCAATCACCTCCACCTTCGACAAACACAAACCCTGAACCCATACAAATAGGCAGGATTAGGAGTCCCATAACTCAGGCTGAATGGGAACGCAGGAGAACAGATAATGCCTGTTTTTACTGTGGAATCAATGGGCATTATGTGAAAGAATGCCCATGTCGCCCAAGAAATAAGAATCTGGGTTTTCAGAAGGCTCGCCCCCGAGACCGGGGGTACGGGCGAGCCCTTCCCAAAACCAAACCTGCCTTCGATCCTGTCAGGCCTATTATAGTCCAGGCCCTGTTGAAACCCACTAGAGATTTAACGCACCCAGTACACATAGTGATCAACTCAGGGGCCACTGGCTGTTTCATAGACATCGCACTAGCCCAAAATCTCAACTTACCCCTGATCAGGAAGGAATACCCAGAACCAGTGCAGGCAGTGGATGGTACCACCCTTGCTTCCGGTCTGATCAAGCATCAAACTGCCCCTATGGAAGTGGTGATCCAGGACATTCACAAGGAAACACTGTCGTTTGATCTTATCGCCACACCACAGTTTGGTATTATTCTGGGTATTCCTTGACTGAGACAACACAATCCATTGATCAATTGGGGTACTGGACAGGTTACCTTTGAGTCCGAGATCTGTCAACATTACTACTTAACGGAACCCAAGACGCTCTCTACCCCGGCTAGCATTCTTGGGGCTATGGCCTCTTCCCAGATAGAGGATGTAGTCCCAACTGTTATCACTCCACATACGGTGGGTGCTGTGCTGGGGGAGATCCCCAGTGAATATCATGACTTCCTAACGGTTTTCGACAAGGTCACGGCAGAGGGCTTGTCACCACACAGACCCATGATTGCCCCATTGATTTAGTCCCTGACGCCTTAATCCCGAAGGGCAGAATATATTCCTTGTCGCAATCAGAGGAACAGGCCTTAAAAGAATACATCCGGCAAGCTCTACGTTTAGGCCACATACGGCCCTCCTGTTCTCCAGCTGCCAGCCCTATCTTTTTTGTGCCCAAAAAAGAAGGGGACTTGCGCCCTTGTGTTGATTACAGACGATTGAATGCTATTACCATTAAGAACCGGTATCCCATTCCTCTCATCTCCACGCTGCTAGACAGGTTAACACATGCATCTGTCTATACTAAGCTGGACCTTCGGGGAGCATACAACCTGGTCCGCATGCGTCGTGGTGATGAGTGGAAAACGGCATTCTGTACACGACGAGGCCCGTTTGAGTATACTGTGATGCCTTTTGGCCTATGCAATGCCCCAGCTACCTTTCAACGTTTTATCAATGAACTATTCAGTGATATCCTAGACGTATACGTGGTAGTTTATTTGGATGACATCCTAATCTTTTCCCCTTGTCTGGAAGAACACATTGTCCATGTTAGGGAAGTACTGTCTCGCCTCAAGAAAAATGCTTTATTCGCTAAACCCGAAAAGTGTCTGTTTCATACTAAGGAGGTGGACTTCCTGGGTTTCCATATCACTCCCGGAGGTCTATCCATGAACCAATCAAAGGTCCGTGCTATCATGGAGTGGCCTGCCCCGGCTAACCTCAAACAGCTGCAGTCCTTTCTCGGTTTTACAAATTTCTACCGCCGGGTTTTCCTCCATTGTGGCCCCGCTGACCGCCCTAACCAGTCCTCTTGTCCCGTTCAGTTGGAACTCAGAGCATCAAAAACCCTTTGAAGCCCTAAAAACCAGGTTCATGACAGCTCCCGAACTACAGCATCCGGATCTGGAACTCCCTTTTATCTTAGAAGCAGATGCCTCCTCTTTTGCATTAGGTGCGGTGCTCTCTCAGCCTTGTCCGGCCACGGGCCATCTACATCCCGTGGCATTCCACTCACGGAAGTTCACATCACCTGAATCTCATTACACGGTTACCGAAAAGGAACTACTGGCCATAAAAGACGCCTTAGAGACATGGCGACACCATCTTTTGGGGGCTAAACACCAGACCATGGTATATACAGATCATAAAAACCTGCAAGACTTGGCCTCCCTTAAATGCGTGAACAGCAGGCAGGTACGCTGGCACTTCTTTTTTGCAGCGTACGATTTTGTAGTGAAACATAGGTGGGGGGCATCCCACGGGAAGGCAGACACACTTTCCCGTTCTCCTGGAGGGGATTCCCTTTCTTCATTCCCTGTCACATTACTGGATAAGGGTCATGTTGTTTGTACTTCTACTCCTTCACCTTCCATGCTATCCATCATTCGGCAGTGGGTCTCCCAACATCCACATGCAATGACAGAACGGGATCTGGTTCTTCAGGATGGGTTACCGTTTATTCAAGGAAATCTGTTTCTCCCCACAAGCGATACACGCAATCAGGTGCTGGGTTGGTCGCACGATGCCGCCATCAATGGTCACCCGGGGCAACGTCGCACCTTGGAACTCTTGAAACGTTGGTGCTGGTGGCCGT
This sequence comes from Ambystoma mexicanum, assembly GCF_040938575.1. Classification (NCBI taxonomy): domain Eukaryota; kingdom Metazoa; phylum Chordata; class Amphibia; order Caudata; family Ambystomatidae; genus Ambystoma; species Ambystoma mexicanum. The sequence continues at coordinate 1,438,702,499 of NC_090935.1, forward strand.
CGATGAGACACGACGTGGAGAACTATGTCAACACCTGTTCTGTATGCGCACAATGCAAATCACACAGGGGCCGTCCACTAGGTCTACGCCAACCCTTGCCTGTACCCCCTAGACCTTGGCATACGGTTTCCATGGACCTTATCATAGATCTACCCCGCAGCAGGATTACAACACTATTTGGGTAGTCGTTGACTCCTATACTAAGATGGCCCGCTTCATACCCTGTACGGGTATACCCTCAGCTCCTACATTGGCCCGGTTATTCTTCAAGTTTGCCTCTTTGGTCTGCCACAGGTCATCATCTCAGATCGCGGCTCACAATCCACATCCCGTTTTCGGCAGGCCCTTACCAAACTCCTTGGTATTGACGCCCGCTTCTCCTTAGCATACCACCCGGAAAGCGATGGGCAGACGGAGAGAGTTAACCAGGCCCTAGAACAAAATTTACGCTGCCTGACCCTCCAGTTTCAGGACACATGGCTCAATCTACTACACCTTGCAGAGTTCGCCTATAACAATTCCTGCCATTCATCCACTGGTTTTTCCCCATTCTATTCTCTGTACGGCCAACATCCCTGCACCCTTCCTCTCCCAGACTTCACTTCCTCTGTTACACCTGCTGCCAATGCCTGCGCCCGCAACCTTGTCTCTGTCCATGCTCAGGCCCTTGTCCATTTACGTGAAGCCCAGGTCACTATGAAATCAATTGCAGACAGGAAACGGGTGGCAGCCCCTGACTATCACGTGGTTGATCGTGTCTGGTTATCGACTTGCCATTTGCATATTCCTGGCTGTCGCAAATTGCTTCCCCGGTTCATTGGCCCTTACCGCGTTGCCAAAGTCCTGAATCCTGTGGCCTTATGACTGACGATTCCCTCTGCATGGCGCATACATCCGGTTTTCCATGTCTCCTTGCTCAAGCCTTTCCTCGGTCCTACATGTGTCATCACGCCTCCTGCTCCTGTCTCTGTGTCCTCTCCTGACATGTTTGAAGTCAGTGCCATTCTGGGTTCCCGCTTTCGTAGGGGTCGCCTGCAGTATCTTGTTGACTGGTTGGGTTACGGTCTTGAGGAATGCTCTTGGGTTCCCTCCCGGGATGTTCATGCCCCTCGACTGGTTGCACGTTTCCATCGGGACCATTCTTCCAGCCCACGGGGTCGTGGCACGCGTACACCAATTAGTCCACACTTACCTGATGCAACGACCGCTACCCACCAGGGCACTAATTCACGAATTCATGCACATAAGCAGCGATGACATTCCGCCAGATACGGAAGACATATTGTTGGTATTCCGAGAGTTTTCCGACCCTCCCTCTGCTGGCAGCTACCATGGAAACTCCTGCATGGTTGGCGCTGCCGTCCGGGTGCACGGAGAGTGCCGTGTCACATGTCGAGGCATCCACAAACGCCTCGTTCAACATCACGTGACACGCTTCCACACGCTTCTCCGTGACCCATATCATGTGACTGCATCACGAAGTTAAAAGCATCAGAAAACACGGAAACAGTGCTTCACAGCTGCTTCTCGTAAGAACTGTTTGGCGTCTTGGTTCCTTTTGGATTACTAGGTATTTCGACCACGGAACGTTACTTGGCTTGCTTTTTCATGTCTCCTTGCACCGGTCACCTGCTGGAACATTGTGTGGAACTTTGTTACTTTCTACTGGCTTTTGACCTTATACCTGCTATCTGGACTGCACTTGGATTATCTTCTGTATCGGATTTTTGGCTCTTGGATTCTACTGGCTTTTGACCTTGTTTTTGTTAACTGGACTGCTAAAGGATTACCTTGTGTACTGCACATCTTGGCCCAGGTGTTTTCCACCACCCAAAGCCTCACTGGAATCCTGCCTCACTGACTCTGCTGTTTGGCCCCGATATTAACCACACCCATTAAGGCCCTTGTCATCATTACACTTAGGTAAGCCTTGCCACGACTTGTCTTTATACTGCATTATTGTCCTATTGCATCATTTAAATAATCACTCATTGCCTTACAGTGGTCAGGGGGTCCTTCCGGCGTTCCTGGTTCCAGATTGATGGCTCACAACACCTTTGGCCTCAAAGATCGCACAGATCGTGATTGGTATTTCTACCTGTGTGGTACTTGAGGACGGAGGTATCATTCATCTGCACGACCATCAAGAACAGAACACCTTACTTATGTTCGAGCTTCGCACACACTCTGACTTCTCTGCCATGAGAATACAGTTCAAAGCAGAGGTATCGGGGCCTTTTGCCAAAGCTTCTTTTCCAATAACAGTCTCTTACTGTAGAGGGCCTGTTGCAACAAATAAGCACCAAAGTTCCTTTCTAATCAGGGTTTTCACATGTACAAGTTCTCGTTTTCAATATTCATCCTGGGTCGCTCTCCTTCAGGCTTGGACCCCTTTACCACAATGCTCACAACTCGTCTCCCTCGTTTGACCTCGGACCATGGATCTCCCGCGTTCAGGCTTGGATCCCTATAGCATAATATTCACATTTAGTCTCCCTCGTTCGGGCTCGGCTTTTCTTTGGTTTCCTCTTGATATCAAAAATTGAAGACTTTCGAATGTGCAATGGGTTTTGCTTAACCGTTCCAGGACCACTTCGATTCCCTTCACAAAATGTTCTTACTTTCGTTTCTGTCACCTCTTGGCTGGATACCTTTACAGAGACCTTTGCTTGAGTACCCACGCGGCGCCGGACCACTCCGTCACTGGTATCATATCTTTCCTTCTCAAAGATCAAACATTCATCAGCAAATTAGCTTTACTCGCATCTTGTTTGTTCCTGCGCTCGTTGTACAATGTCAGGTGTGAGTGATTGTCAGTAATTGCCTGACTTCACCTGACCATAGTAGCGGGACATGTTAGGTACACTGCTCAGGTGCGAGTCTGTTTTCTCCCACAGTGAGGAAGGGGGGGTATAGTTCCCACGTATCCTACATGGTAGGATGGGGTAAAGGTATTACAGGGGGAGGGATACCACGTCTTACCATCTGGTGTCCAACTCCCCGAAGACCTTCACCCAGGTGATCCTCCCGCACTGGTCCACCCCAGGGGTCTGGATCCAAAGGCGAGGGCTGTGACCTAACCACCTGAGAGATCCCTGAGAACTAGCAGGTGAGACACCTTCTGGTTTCTCACAACCCCCATCTCCCCAGGTCACATCTCCCAGGAGGAGGGTTCTCCATTTTGGCTCTGCGGTTCTCTCTTCACTTCCACTGATGCATGTGGGCTCTGCTCCCCTTCGACAGCGACGGTGTGTGTTTTTGTCATGTTACCTGGGCCAGATTAAGAACGGTACCTCATTCCATATGTCCATTCCCATATAACCATCAAACTAGTTGTTGTCTTGTGGCAAGGGAGGATATCTTGTATCCCTATCTAGGCATTTCCTGTCCCCTAAGGATTGTTAAGCGATTCTGGCTCATCTCCCTACGCCTAAAGGCGGTGGCTCCCCCTTGGGGAGAGGGGACGAATAACCTGGATTCGTCACACCATCCAATCCCTCTTGGGGGCGGGCCATGTAGAACACCTTACCTTGCTGCTTGTTAGTGTGTCATACAGATAAGGACGGTCCGTCCCTTAAGCTACCTTGACCTCTGATGATACCCTGCTCTAGGTGACCTAGGAAACAGTTAGTCCCTGGGAAGAAGCTGCTCGGCAGGCTGCTGAAAATGGTCCTGATGTCCCAGGTGAAGTGTAGGAAGCACAAAGCAAGTAGGCTGGTAGCAGGAGCAGGCTGGAGGGACTAAAGGCAGGACAACAGGCGGAGAGACAGAAAGGAAGGAGGGTCTTACATTGAAAACAGGAGCAGGAGGCAGAGTAACAAACATTTGACTGAAGCCTGAAGAAATACAGTACCTGAACACGGAAAGACAAAGGCAGAAGGAGAGAAAGCACAGCAACAGGAACAACACAGGTCATAGCTCGGGAGCGTTGCAACACACCACGAAGTGTGCCACAGCTCCTATAAAGAGAGCAGATGCTCTGGGCCAGTGCAGTATTGCAATGTGGCATCATTCATCCAACATCCTACGACATTGCGTGGCTGTGTTACGCTGCCATTTTGGGACGGTTGTACAGTGCTGCCATCTTGGGAGTTTGTGAGGATGGCAGCTGTAGCAATCCCTCTTAAAGGACAGAGTAGGGTTCTGTGAGCTCCTTTTGACAACATCTTGACAGTCAGGTACATAAATCATTTAGGGGGGACTACATCCAAACTCCTCGGAGAGATGGCAAAGGATTTTTGGCACTACTGCCTCGATCAGAAGGTCTCTGTAACGGCAGAGTGCTTGCCGGGAACTGCCAGTGTGATCGTAGAATGGAACTCTAGTCACCTGGCCGATTCCAGTGTCTGGAAGTTGAACAGGAAGATCTTCCTGGAGATCGAGAAGTGAAGGGGTCCACTCAATTGTCTCGATTTTTCAGCTGGAAGCAAGGCAACAGATGCTTTTGTGCAATCTTAGCAGGCAACAGGGATCTACACTTTTCCTACCTGTGCCAAACCAGAAGGAAGAGTCGGACAACTTTGTGACCTGTTCAAAAAAGGATTTTATTTAAATTAAAAGAAAACAACTAACTTCACCTAAAAACTAAGGATGCATGTCAAGTCTTATGTCTAAATCCTAAGTACTGTGAGAAACCCAAGGGTATTCTCACTTCTTTTTCCCATGTATCCTCTGCTCAGGTGGCCAGGGCACAGCCGCCATCGCCTTTGGATCCAGACCCTGGGGTGGACCAGTGCGGGAGGATCACCTGGGTGGAGGGACCTTGGGAATTGGGAGTAGGATGCCCACGGGTGAGATGCAGTATACCCTTTTCCTAATTACCAAACATTCTATCCTTCCCCAACCCTAGTGGGATATTGTAAATATTACCCTCTGTCTCCTGTAAGGAACTCGTGGCAGTAACCACTAAGACCAACACAAATTATCACAGTTCAGGGTGTTTATTGAACAATGAATGCAGGGTGGAAAAACGCCTAATCTAAACCTAAATCTAAGATGGGAACACGCGTCGACCAACAAATGATAATTAGGCAGTCCTAGTGGCGTGGTGTCAAAATAAAAAGGGCCTATACTAAGAAACCTATTGCCAAACCTTACAACTAATATAAAAAAAGAGTATGGGATGATTTTCAAGGAAAGAAAGAAGTGTTCTTAAATAATATGTCAGGATGCCGTAGCTTGGATCTCCCTTCCCCACGTTTTACACACAGGGTACGATTGGATCTTGGAGCACAGTACAAATTCGAGCTTTCCCAGCACAAGTCAATAGTATCCCTCGCAGCTATCGGGACCGTCGTTGGCCAAGTCTCGTTTCCTTGAAAGTCTCTTGCCTTCGGGGGCCTGAGGTGTTCAAATAACAAAACAAAAGTTCATTCAACAAAATGAAAGTTTGTTTCTGCTTTTGCTTTGGGTGAGGATTCTTCACCCCGGTTTCCCTCTCTTCTGGGGCTGAACCTTGTTCCTTGGTGTCTTGGGTGAACGGTTTCACCCCTTAGATCTCCCTCTTCCGGTTTTACATTCTATAACAGTTCTTATAAATATCGAAGCATTTGGAGTTGTGATTTCCTGATTCCGTGGGCACGATACGATTATCAAGAAAAACAACAAACACACACAAAGTTCTGGTCTACGTATTTCTCGGGTGATAAATTCACCTGTCGATCCCCCTCTTCTGGGCGCTGACCCTTTCACAAATTGTATTCCACAAATTGTCTAAAAGTTATTTTCTCAATTAATTATGGGTGGTAACTTTCCACCCTTGGGTCTCCCTCGGTCGAGCTCGGACCTCTAAAATGACAAGCAGGATAGTACTTCTCTTTGCCTTATACTGTCTATTGGTTTCTCCATCGGTCGGGTTGGGACCCCAAATGACAAGCGGGACAGTGCACTTCTACTTGTCTTCCTAATGCCTTTTGAAACAGTTCTTAGTGGACATCCCTCGGCCGGGTTCACGTTTGTCAATGCACTGTTTCCTGGGACTTTAGACTTGGCCCCCTTCTCGTCAGCATCCCTTTCTGGGTTTTCACTTGCGAACTTCATATTCGTTTACAAGATTCACTTCCCTTGCTTTCTGAAGTTTGTAGATCAAAGGCTTTCGACTGTACAGGGATTTTGCTTGACCTCCAATATGAGCACTTTTACCTAACTTGCCGGATCTCCTATGGCCTTCTGGTGTCTGTAGTTTCATTCACACAAGGATCGACCAGAGTCTTTCAAGTTAGCACCCACGTGGTGCCAGTTCCCTCTGCAGCTGGTCCACATTCAACACTTTTACAGTTTTTTTGAACTTAGTTAATTTTGCCACTTTGAATCTTTCATCCACTAAAGCCAGGCTCTTATCGTCTCTCCCCTCGACTCACCAGCTGTGATGAACCGCTTGGCTTTCTTCATAACTGGAGTCAAGGCCAGTACCACGGTAGCAGGGGTTTCCCTCGCTCCCCCTTATCAGCATCGACACGCTCTGTGTACCGTTGACATCTGTTGCAGCACACTTGGGCTATTGTCCTCGGTCTTACGATTCCCTCTGTGGAGGTTTTGCGGGTCTTCGTCAGCAGGGGCAAGGTCATGTCTCTCTTTGTCAGCTTCTCTGTATTTGCCGCCTTTCTCCTCCTCTTGAACTGCCGGACCTGGATAGCTGCCTCGTCGTGCGGTCTGCCTTGCTCGTACTGTGCTCTCTTGCTCCACCTTTTATCCCTGTGGGGAAAAGGAAAGGCTGTCAGGTGTGTGTGATTTAAGTCAATTACCTGACCCTTGTGTCAGGACATGTCAGGTAAACAGTTTTATTACAAGTTTGTTGTCTTTCATAAGGTAAATAGTGTACGTATTGGGGAGGGATTGGAGTGTCAGCTTATCCTACGGGACGGTATAGGGAATGTTTGTGAAATGAACGAGAATGACTGGGATGGGGGCTTGTGGGAAAAATAGTATTCTGTCATAGTAGATTTGGGTGTTTGGGACAAAATAACCAGAGGAATGTGGAAAAGAAGGTCCAGGGTTGTTTGGGTGGGATGCAGGAAAACAGGGATTCTGGGGTGGATAATCCTTGGATGCAAGCGGGTTAGAAATCTTAGAAGATGGGTTCTGTACGAAGGGTTATTGGATCTGGGTAGGAAAGATTTAATGGGAGGGGGAGGCAGATGTATTGCAACCTACGAAGGCCTCAAGGATTTCTCATCCTCCTCTGTACAATACCACGCCTCACCTTGGATATTCTCCCAAGCATAACCCCGTTCTCCCCGACCCAGGTGATCCTCATTCACTCGTCCACCCCCAGGAACTGGATCCAACCGTGATGGCTGTGTCCTGGCCACCTGGATAAGGGATTCCTGGTCTCTACTTGGGAGAACACCCCTAGGTTTTTCACACTCCCCCTCCCCAATTTTGAAAACCACTGGGACGAAGAAAAGTAACAGAGCTATGAAGATTGCCCATAGGAACCAATGTACCATGGATTCCTATGTGCAGTCTCTATCTTGTCCCATTGACGAGTACAGGCCGAGTCAGGCCTCCCTTTTCATTCACACCTGGAACTGGTTAAACCTCCCTACCAGTATAAAAACACAGAGCACAGGAACACATTCGAGCGAGCTGGGGATGCTGGAGGGTGCAGAAAGGACAGGGGAGACCAATCAAGCTGGAAACAACCTGGAAGGCCTAGAAGAGGAAGAACTGGCCAGACACTGGACCAGTGAGTACCGGGGAGGCTGCAGTGTAGAGTGGTAGCTGTGCCTCCAGAGAGCCAAATCAGGGACAGCTGGGGTTGCCGGGCGGCACCCACATCAGAACTCCTCCCCTTGGCAAAACTGGAGAGCCCAGGCCTTTGAGGGGCAAGTGGTAGGACCCTGACCTCAGTCAAACACCCCTTTGTGCTCCTGTTGCTCCCAAACTGCAAAAATGTCAGTTTTCAGGGAGCTGGTGAAGTGGGAGCAAAATACAAGGAACTGCATTCTGGGACTCGAAGTCCAAAACCATTTATTTTTGAAAACTGAGAGGGGTCCGAGCCCGGCTGAGGGAGACCCTTGTGTGTGAACATTAAGCAGGGGTCAGAGAACCTTTGGTTCGAAGTCGAGAGCACGGAGAGGACCCGGAAAGCCAGAGTGCAGAAAGAAACCTTGAGAGACCGGAGAGGAACGTGGAGCTGAGATGCAGACTCAGTGCTGGAGAGACGCTGTGGTGTGGCTAGGGAGATGCATCTCCAGGAAACCGAGAGAAGGCAGGCTGCAAGCTGCTGGTGATGCCCTGAATGAAGGTGAAATACAGAAGAACTGTGAGCACAGCAACCAGTGAGTTTCCGAGAACTAAAGAAACCTGGTGCGTGGAAGTGTCAAAGGATTGAATGTGAAATACATCGAAGTGTCATGAGGAGGTTAAGCAAAGGTCTTGCACAGTCAAAAGTCGATTATCTAAGGAAGAAACAATTGTGAACAACAGGTCCGAGCCCCGCTGAGGGAGATCTGTAAATCTGTGAATAAGGGGTCTTTGCCCGAACGTGGGAGACCAATTATGAACATTGTGCTTAAGGGGTCCGAGCCCGAATGAGGGAGATCCGTGGTCCGAGCCCGTTCGAGGGAGACCAATTGTGAACGACAGGTCTGAGCTGGCTAAGGGAGACCTATTGGGAACTTGTGCTTGAGAGGGTCCGAGCCTGGCTGAGGGAGACCTGTGGTCTAAGCCTGGCTTAGGGAAACCCATTGGAAACTGTGAACCCTTAAGCTTGTAAACTTAAAAAACCTCAAAAAGAGAAGGAACTGGTGGCCACCAGGGGGCGCAGTGATGTGAAAGTCCCTGCGTGCTGCTCCTCGCTTATGGGCCAAATTGCTTGGTGAGCCCCCCCAGGAAGCCCATGAGTGGGGCAACTGACCCCCCCTGAGGTGCTGGACATCAGAGAGCACCACCCGGTCCAATCCGCTTCTCTCTGGACCCCCGGGACACCAGAGTAAACTCTGCAACAAACGGCAGCGGGACACCATGAGACCCCGAGCCGTTCTGTAGCTCCAGAAGGCAGAACAGCGTGAGATCAGCCAGAGGCTGTGCCTCATTAACACCAAACCTGTTGCCTTGCTAGTGGAGCGGGAAGCCGCCGGGATACCCTTCGCTCCCCCACTGCCTGGCTTGTGTGCTGAGTCGAGTGCTATAATTCCGAGGGACACCGGTGCCACGAGGGCGGACAAGTGGAACCAAGGCCCGCACTGGTGACTCCCCTGGCAGGCGGGGGGGCCATGAGCCCCCTCCCACGAAGGTGAGGCTCAAGCAGATCTGGGCTCCAACCGGGATGGCAACCGCTGGCCAGCGCCAGAGCTCCACGCTTCATACTTTCATGGCAGCACCCAGAACAGCCCTCCGCAGACTGGGCCTTTAGGGTCTGCTCCTGATCCACACACCGGCCGTCTAGTGGGACGCCGCCAGAAGCCTAGCCTGCCCCCCCACGAGAGTGGGGGAGAGCGTTGAAGAATTGACAGAGTTCCACACGCAGGTGATCTCTTTGGAAGCCCGCCCCCGGGACTAGAGAGAGTCAGCGGGACCCAATTAGAGCCATCGCCAGCCTGAGGTGAGAGAGGAAGGTGGGGCAGGCATCCTGCAGAGGGAAACAATACAGTCATTACACGTACGCCCCACTCCCTCCATCTTGCGCCCTGCATGGCATCCAGTCGCCCAGCACGCTCGTGACCAGAGGTGACCCCCTGGGGGAACCTAGCAACAATTCAGTGACTTGGCGTGGTACCCCGTGGGCATTGGTCACTGTAGAGATCTTGTTGCCCTCCCCACTCGATCCCCTGCTGGAGCAGCCTTGCCTCAGGGGGGGGCAGCTGGTGACTCCTCTGCGGCCAATGGCCTACCGCCTTCTACTGAGTGCCTCAGTGGAAGACGTGGGGCGATGACCTGATGCCCCCAGTGCACCCACCAGAATAAACATAATCTCCTTACCCGCAAACTTCCTCCGGACAGCACCCACCCGTGGGCCGGACCTCGCACAGTGGTCTCTCTACTCCTCGATCGCAGCTCCCTGGAACAGCTGGAACAGAGTCCCCCTGCCCCCAGAGATTCAGTGGGGAGCACAAAAAGTAGATTTGTCGGTTTCTGCACAGTGGTGACAAATACAGGATGGAGCTTTGGGTCTTCAACCCCACCGTCTCCAGAAGACACTCTGGCCTGAGCTTGCCACCCTGAACCCCGGGAATTGAGTCTCCTTGCCACAATACTTGAGTTGGGCGGCCTCTCTTCAAAAATTCCGGCACGACAAGAGACCTGCCCCGACACATTTAACCATGCCAACTACGTCTGCACCTGACGCAGAGGAGGCCCAATAAATGAGTAAAGGCATGGCGGCACTCCTCGAAGAGATCAGGGGCTTTAGGGCCGACATTGGCAAGAGGCTGGATGGGCTGGACAAAAAAGTTGACATTATGGACAATCGCATACAGGACCTAGAGGCCAACAGAACCTCTGTGGACCTATTGGAAATCCAAATTGACATGAGACTCTCGGAGTTGGAGAGGAGAAGTGTGCCCTAAAGACGGACGCTTTTGAAAATCGTGAATACCGCAATAACTTGAGGTTTTTCGACTTCCCGGAGCACGAAGGTGAAACCCAGAGCGACATCATTAAAACCATAAATGCAGTGGTCCGCAAGCTCTTTAAAGAAGAGAACACCAATGAACCGACCATCGACCAAGCCCATAGAGCGGGATGGAGCTCCAGGGGGCCGAGATCAATCCTGGCAAGATTTTACTACTTTTCGGAGAAGTCAAAGATTCTGGAACTGGCAGGGAAGAGGGGTACGATAGAATGGGGGAACTCGCAAATAACTGTATCAGGATCTCTCAGCCTTCACCCCGACGAGGAGGAGGCTCTGTGGGCTGCTAACAAAGTGGCTCAGCGCCAAAGGAGTTAGTTATAGGTGGGGATTCCCCTTTGCCCTCACCTTTAGGTACGAGGGGTACAAATTCATCCTCGTAACAGAAGATGATATACAAAAAGTGACACAAGAAGTGATGGATGGCGCCGCCCCGGCCACAGCACTGGAGCCCCGAAGGGCCGACTTTAGTGAATCCCAGAAGATTAATGGCTTTGTTGACAGACGTCATGTGCGTGGCCACAGGAAATTCAAGAAACTAAACCCGGCGTCCCCGCTGCCCCTGTAAAGGCGAGGCTGAGTACTTGATGATCCTTGGAGGGGACAACACAACCCATCACTGCAGCAGGCCCTGTAGCCCCTAGGTAGTGGAAATGGCAACTGATCTGGTCCGTTGGGGCACACGTAGAGGCCCGCGCGAGAAGCCAAGGGTTTTATCGGAGCCCGGTCCATGACTCAAAATGACAGAGCTTAGTATGTGTGTTCAGCACAAGTTTGTGGGATCATGAATGGTTTGTGGCCCCTTGGAGGGCAGGGGGGGTTTCGGTTCGGAGCTTGTGTACCGAATCCAGGCCAGCTAGAGGGGGGCTCTGAAGAGTCCATGTGCTTCACACCGGCACAGTAGGGGGGTAGGAATTGATGGTCTAGCACAGCAACGCGAGTCATGTCGCAAGCTGTCCAGGTACTGGGCGGTGGGTCCGTTGTTGTATATTGAAGGGAATGTCAAGTTTTGCAAGCTACCAAAAATCAGGTCTGGGGGGAACTATACCGCAATCACTTATGCAGCAGAGATCATGGTCAGGGGGAATGTAATCCGGGGCGCCAAATCCAGGAGCCATGAGGAAAAACTGCACCCCAACCCCATGACTGACACCACAAATACACTGGCGCTGGGTTCCCACAAAAGAGGTCCTTAACGATCCGGGAATTCAACCGGTTAAAGTTAGACTTCATGTTCCTACAGGAGACTCACTGGCAAGAGGGGAGGGAACTGTCCTTGAAGGCAAGGTCAATAGGAGTGGTGTTTTATGCGCCCGCCCCAACCAAAAGAAAATGAGTAACCCTTCTAGTATCTAGCAAACTATATTATGCACTAAAAGCACAGTCAAAAGACCCAGAGGGCCGCCTAGTGATAAGGGGAAATATCAAGGGCTTTTTCTCACAGTGGTTTCCATCTATTGCCCAAATGAGGCTCAGGACCAGTACTGGGATTCGGTTAAAGGGATTGCAGAAGGGACGCTTGTAATAGGAGGTGACGTTAACATGGTTTTATACCCCGAAAGTGATATAATGAGAGTAGGCCCTAGACCACAACCCACACACAACTGAGGACTTCTGCTTGCTTGCAGAAGGTAAACACAGAGTTGGAAGTAACAGACACCCACCGGAGGGGATGGGGCCGAGACCCTCTATTTACGTACTTTTCAAAGGTATACAACATCTTCTCAAGGATAATTACATCCTTGTAGAACCCCTCATGCTGGAACGTGTGAGTGAAGTCGCTGTGAAGATAATCCCATGGTTGGATCATGACTTGTTGAGGGCTCGGATTGGAGTGCCGCCCAGGGTGCAGTGCAATTCTCGGTGGTCACGCAATGACCAGCTGCTACAGGACAAAGAGCTAGCCCAGGCACTCCTGAAAGCGAACAAATAATTTTTTGCAATCAATGATGGCGGGGAGGTGGGGACCACAGGGCTCTGGGAGCCATTTAAGGCCACGACTAGGGGAGTCCTTATAGGAATGTGATCAAGGAGAAAGAGGGAAAGGGAGCACAGAGAAAGAGTCGGAGGTTTGATGTGATTTGCATGGTGAAAAACTTTTTGAAGACCCCCAGATAGCTGAGGAGTTTCGATTATTTTTAACACTCTACACCTCAGAATACAATGGGGATGGGTCAGAGGTTGATCGGTTTCTGGAATCTCTCCCCCAATCCTGTATCTCCAGGCCGAAAAGGCAGAACTTCTGGAAGTGCCCATCACGGCCCATGAAGTGGTAGACACAATTAGTGGTATGAAGGGGGCACCACATCCGGGGAGGATGGTTTTATGGTGCTACAAAAGGTTTTGCTCCACCCTAGTGCCGTTCATGGCCAAATTGTCCAACAGCATATTGCACAGTCCATGCTGGCCCGGATACTAGTGATCTCAAAGGACGGGAAAGACCCAGCCCAGTGCCAATCGTATAGACCCATCTCCCTGCTGAACACAGATGTCAAAATAATGGCAAAAGTATTGGCCAACAGACTCGGCCGTCTGATGACCTCACTGGTTCACAGGGATCAGGTGGGATTTATCCCGGGGTGTCACGGAGCAGATAACATAAGGAAGTCTGTAGACCTAATGCATGAGATAAGATGTAAGGGTTTGGGAGCACACCTGATATCGATAGACTCAGAAAAGGCCTTTGACCGTGTTGAGTGGCAGTATATGGGTAACGTCTTACAGAAGATGGGGCTCGGCATGAACTTTAGGCAGTGGATATCAATATTATACAATGGCCCCATGTCGAAAGTGGCTGTTAACAGCGCTGCCTCCTCCCCCCTCTTATCTTTCAAGAGGAAATAGGCAGGGTTGCCCCATTTCCCCCCTTGCTGTACCCCGTAGACATGGAGCCCCTGGCAATCGCCATTAGGGAGAACAAAAGGATCACAGGAATTCGATGTGGTGAAGTAGATTTTAAGCTCTCATTGTTTGCAGACGATATCCTCTGTTATTTAACAAACTTAACAGCATCCCTCCCCAAACCTTTGAGTCAAAAACAGGGCTATGGCAAGTTCTCAGGCCTGAAAATAAATCTCCTCAAATCTAGTGTGATGCCCATAGGAGCAGATAACTCTGCGACCAGAGGCAAGCCAATATGTGTGATGAGAGTTGAGGATGTGTCCTCCCCATACCTGGGCATTCGCCTTCCTAAAGACCTGTCTAGACTAATGGAGGTAAACTATACTCCCATCCAAGAAGAAATAAGACAAAATCTTCTGCGCAGGGTTCCCCTCACCCTCTCCTGGATTTGGGAAGATGGTATCAGTGAAAATGAATATTCTCCCCCAACTTCTTTACTTATTCACGTCCCTCCCATCACCCTTTCCAGAATCCTTCTTTGTGAAATTACAAGCCATGGTGAACCAGTTTATATGCAAAGGGAAGAGGCATAGTATTGAACATGCCACATTGACTCTCCCCAGGGATTTTGGGGGCTTCAGCCTCCCGGACCTCAGATTGTATCATAAGGCAGCACAGCTCTGTGTTATGTTGGAGCATTTGCGGGACGATATGGGCACCTAATAGTCATACAGAGAGGACACGCACACCCACCCGAAAAAAGTAAGGGACCTGCTGTGGGCCCATGCCAACGAGATACCGCCCCACATTAGAACCCACCTGTCCCTATCAGTGCTATGGGGCCTGTGGAAACAGAACAAAACTAACTCCTTCCTCTCCTCGTGGCCTTCACCTGAGTTTGTTGTGGGGTGCACCACTGGACCTGGGAAACAAGGGCTTCGAAAACACGCAGCAGTGGTCAGACGGGTGATTGGAGAGGGTAGCTCAGCTGTTTAGGGAGAACTCCTTCATCGGGTATGAGGCCCTTGTGGAGGCCTTGGGAACGAATAATTTTAATGTCTTTGAATACCTATGCCTGAGGGGTATCGTGACTGACCCCAAGTGGCATGTTAACACCTCCTGAGCCCTCACACCATCCGAGAAAATACTCTGCGAATCCGCAACAAGCAAAGGAGCTCTATCCAGAATCTACAGGGTGCTGGTCACAGCTGAGCTGGAGGGGAGGTAGAATTTTAGGCAGAGCTGGGAGACCAGGGTGGGGGAGGAGATAACAGAGGAAACCTGGGGGAACATCTATAAGTTAATGCTCGCTGGCAACCTGTATACGTCAGCCATGGAGCATCATTTTAAAATCCTCCACTTTTGGCACCTGCCCCTGGCTCTCCAAAATGTTCAAGGAGTCCATTCCATTCAGCCCCAGGGAGTGTGGACAGCGGGGAACGTGGTTCCATATGTGGTGGGAGTGTCCGCTTGTCCAGGTATATTGGGCCGAAGTTCTCAGTTGGATCAAAGACCTGGTCGGTGTGAGCTCAACCCTGTGTCCCCTCCAGGTCTTGTTAGGTGTCCCGCTCGCTGACTCAGAGAATGCGCGTTTCCCATAAATTGTGGAAGCAATGCTGAGGGCGGGAAGGGTAGCACTAGCCCAGAAGTGGAAAGACAGAACCACTCTAACCAAGAAGGAACTGTTAATGAAAATGTGGGACATATTTACATATGATAAGTTGACCGCAATGGTAAATGATAAGATGGAAAGTTTCTTGGTTGAGTGGGGTGCATTTTTGTGGAAAGAGGGAGGGGAAAACCTTAATCTTTGAACTGAATTGTATGACCGGGTTTGAAGCTTTGTTGGCCTCTGTGGTTGCAAGAGGCAGCCAATGTGAACGGACACAATACGCAGAATCCGTAGCGCCAGGAAAAATTGATGCTTTGGTCTTGATTATTAGCCTCAACGTTCCAATGGACGGACGGTCATGGTAGCTCAAGTGAGGGGTGAGAGTTTTAGGGAGGGGAGTGGGGATGCAAGGGAATGTTAATGTTGCTACGGTTGGTTGATTCTGCCTGTATTGCCTATTGAAAAATCCAATAAAAACCAAAGTTTAAAAAAAAGAAGAGAAGGAACTTTGTTTTGTTTTTTATGGGTCCAGGCATCCTGCGAACATGAGACTTTATTTTGGGGAAAAGACTGTCGCAGAAAGCCCTAACTTATGTCCTGAACAGCATCCTCGAGCCACAGAAGCCACAGTGTGTTTGGAGCTCAAATGGGACACCTTGTCCCGTGCTGAAAACGCGGGGAAGGGAACACATTTACTCAGTCATTCTGACCTATAATTTTCTGAACACTCTTTCTTTTGCATACATCATTTTCCCACACCATTTGTATTTAGAAGTAAGGATTGGCAATATGTTTATTAGTATAGGCCCTTTTTTATTTTGACAAGACTCCACTAGGACTGCGTTATTTTTTCTTTGATGGTTGTAGCTTCCTCCTATCCTCAGATTTAGGGTTAAATAGGCGTTTACCCAACCCTTTGAAGGTCAATAAACGCACTTGAACTGTGATCACTTGCGGCTGTCTTCACTGTTTGATACCATGCCTTCCTTACAGTACCTAACTGGCACCCTGCTACTTTAGAAACATTTATAACTAAAAAGAAAGGGAGGCTTGTATGATAGCCTCAGTATGCACTTTTGCCAGGCCCACTTGTATTCGACTTGTTCTCAGTATTGCAGCTCTTGCAGATAGTCTTCTACTTTAGCATTCAATCCTTTGGGGAAAATTAACAATTTTTGTCGGTCTAGGTTTCCCTCTCCCTTTGATCAGGAAACAGTTTCTGATTCTTAAGTGTTCCAATCCCTAGAGGATGGCTTAAAAAAATACACGTCTTACTTTCACACCTTTGTAGTGTTGGGACTTCCCAATGTCCAGTAGCTCTGTGATTTAAATGTGTTATTCCTCAGTATAAAAGGAACTTAAAGCTTCTAACCAGATAAAGAATACAATCTCCTGTGATTTCATGTACTTTGTTGTCACTGTTACAGAGTATTCAACTTCCCTTCAATCTGTTTCAACAGAGGACCTGTATCTGTGCTTCCTTCACACTCTTACCGGTTGTTTCAGCTTTGATAAACTGTGTCTGTATCTTTTACACTCTCATTTATTGGGACTGTGGGCCCATCTCATTTTCTTAACCTCATACTTTGGCAGTTATTCCAGCATTGAATCACATAGTTAGCATCCCTTTTGCTCCGGATTAGTGGGCCTGTTACATTTGCTTTTGTATTTCGTATCTACGTTGGTTTCCCTGCTACTGGAAACCCACAGTCGGGTATCTCGTTCGCCTGCACACATCCGCAACGCCTCTTTCCCCGTCTGTACCTCTCGTGGTAGGAAAGCTGCTTGTCAGTAGGAGCTTGGGTCCTTGGGCTCCTCCCTTGTCTCCGCGTTTGTTGCTGGGTGCCAGGT
Organism: Ambystoma mexicanum; assembly: GCF_040938575.1. Taxonomy (NCBI): domain Eukaryota; kingdom Metazoa; phylum Chordata; class Amphibia; order Caudata; family Ambystomatidae; genus Ambystoma; species Ambystoma mexicanum. Next base: position 1,438,719,376 of record NC_090935.1, read on the forward strand.
CCACCACTGCTCTTCAGTCTTTACGCCACCCACGAAGCAGTAGACTTCCTGTCCTTTCTGTTGACCGGAACCTCTTGCTCAGTCAAGGTAACCGCCTTCCAGCCTCTAGCTAGTGAGTTTTGTATACGTTTGGAAGATGTGAGGGGTTAATAATGCGTGGTGGACAACTGTTTGAAGATTTATCAAAACATGCCATTTTATTCTCAAAAGAATATAGTAAAATGGCTCGCTATCCTTACTGTGCTGAGGATTTCCCTGCCTAACCAAAGCTAGGGGAAACTAACACAGGATATCTGGCCCTCACACTAAGCTACAAATTCACACAAATATGGCAATACAACATAACATAAACAACATTCACAGTTCTGAATGTCCTGGATGCATTCCCTTGCCCAGGATTCAAGGTCAACTCTGCTAATGTTCAACCAAAGAAAGAAATATATCAAATCAGTTCTTGATATTTAAAAGTCAAAGTAAGGTTTGTTAACCAAAGTTCCAAAGATAGCAAATCTCTTCTTCTTGGTAAAATAACCACTTCCACCAAATAGTACCAATGGTGATTCCAAACACAATGATTCGTCACCTCTTCAAGAAGACTTGCCACAGTTCATATAAAATGCAATATCCACAACTGTCAGTGATACACAGTTCTTGGTTAACAGTATTTAATTAGTTACAGGTTTTGAATTCACAATGGTATATTTGTCAGGATGACCTCTCAGTGCTGCTGCTTCCACTACAGCAACTTCACTTCTACTTGATCCTCTATGAGAGTCATCTTTGTATCACACTTCTCCACTTTGTTTAGGCTACTACAATGTTGCATCTACTGACAACCAGATATACCACAACAGCTTCAGTACTTTGGACTACTGCTACAGCGTCGGTGATTTGTACTTCTAGATAGGCTTCGACAAGATATACTTTAAAGTACGTCAACACCTCCAAGTTGGCAGACCTCTGAATATCGCTATTCAAAAGGGGCACAGCTTCTTTGCTGTTCTTGTCTGTCCCTCAAACTAACAACCTGGGTGTGCCTTTAAGACTCACTTCTCTCTATTTTCCACATTCATTGGCACTACAGGTTGTGTCAACTTCCAAATAGTCTTCACACACAGCCAGTTTCCCTTCCCCAACTTTCTCAGCCCGAGTAATTACCCAGACGCATTGGTGCCACTCTTAGCTTCCAGTAATGCTTGCACATATATATCTTAGGTCAGTTGAACTGTTATTAACTTTTCAGTAACAGATTGCTTTTTAACCCTGAGAAAGTCTGGGTTTACTTTTAATATAGGGAGGCTCTTGGCTTGGGTAATGCTTGTTCTGAATCTATGTGATCACTGCGCCGCCCGTAACTGCGCTGACAAAAATGATAGATCACTGTGCCCACATCCCCTAGCACGCATTTCCCTTCCCCGACCACCCCCCACTTACCTTTACGGCAGCCCACTTATGTGTGTGCCGCCTACACCCCATGCTATCCCTGCAGCGTCAGTTCCTCCCACTAACGTGGGTTAGAGCTGACGCTGTAGGGTGCTTTTCTTTTTCTTCTTTTCTATCTTGTCCCCCGCTAACGACAATGGTAAGCGGGGGACACCCCCGCAAACCCAGACTCCTGTTACTGCGCCCAAGTAGAGCGGGAACACCCCCGTAACCTCTACTCTGCTTGGGCGCAGTAAATGTCGCCCTCATTTTGTGTGCCCCCAAAGTCGCAGTGCCTGCGGGGGCGCACAAATGAGGGTGACATTTCTGTACGTTTCCCTTGTTCTCTTCTTCAATGGTAGATACACTTTAACTTCTTATGTATGAAAAGTTATGCCACATTAAAGTAAAGAATAGAGTTCAATCTTTCTTTAGGAATCACAATTAGGCACATGTGACCACTTCATAAGGTAGTTTTTAAGGGTTGAAGACTTGTATTGAATTGTATCCCTGTGTAAAAGTAAAGGATAAGGAATGTATACAGAGGAAACTCACTCCTGTTGAAAAAGTCTTGGATTCCCATACAGAAATGAAGGGCCTCATTTCCCTCCTGGATGCTGCCCTTTTGGCTCCACAGGAGGGTACGACCAGGAGCCTCAGAAGGAGATGGGAATGGGATCTAGGCCGTGCCATTGGGGATGGTTTCTGGGATAAACTTTGCAAAAGGGCTTTCAAGACGTCGATCTCATGCCAATATAAGACTCATGCCGTCAAGCTCCTTCATAGATGGCAGTATGAGCCGATTACTCTTTCTAGGATGTTCCTGGACATTGTCCCAGTGTGTTGGCATGGATGTGGGGAGAGAGCCGACTATTGGCATATGTGGTGGACATGTCAGAAAGTCCAGTCTTATTGGTCGGAGGTGCTTAGCTGGATCAGAGAGGCATGGGAGGGAGACTACCCGTTAGACCCCACCTTAGTGCTCTTTGGCCTGCAACAGAGGGATGAACATTGGGAGAAGCTTCCGGACTTAACACACTCACTATTACTGGCAGCAAGAGCGGCACGAGCCAGGTCCTGGAAAAGAGCCGTCCTTCCAACAAAGAGAGAGTGGGTGATAGTGGCCAAGGACATTTACTTTATGGAGAGGTTGACGGCCGCAATACAGGGCTCAAGCGTACAGATAGAAACAGACTGGCTGCAATTTATGGAAGCTTTTGTCAACACGGAGGTCAGGTCCGTAGGGTAACCAGAATTCTCCACTCGGCCCGTAACCAACTTTTCCTATAACATTCATTGCACACGATCTATTAGAGTCTTGTGTGCATCGACGGACATGGGCCTGGTTCGCGCTGCCCAACAAGAAGTAATATGAAAGAATGGTCACTGAATCCCGAAAATGGGAGGTGGGGAAAGGGGGGGGGGGCGAAAGTTTCAGAGACTTTTGACTCTGTTATGTTTTCAACTTGCTATGGGCCTGTGCCCAAAGGTACACCTTTTGTAGAAGCTGATTTGTTTTCGGTTTAAAACCAATAAAAACTGAATAAAAAAAAAAAGTAAAGGGTAGAGTTTTGTCTTCCTTTGTGAATCACAATTAGGCACACGCAACCACTCTTTGATATAGTTTTCACAAGATAAAGACTTCAACAATTGTTTTTTCAGTGTTAGGTATTCAGTAATGGTCTTCGGAGCGTTCACTCTTCTTAATTAGTGACACGCGACCGCTCCTTCAGTATATACAGTTTGTTAAGTGTTTAACAATGGGTTTAAGCAGCATTTTCTCTCCACGCGAGGAAAAGGACTTTCCTGATATACGCAAGTGCTACTTTTTCATTGTTCAACTATTAGAGCTTCAACTAACAACTTCAGCTTGCTTTAAATCACACACGAGTGTATAAGGAACTGGATACTGTTGCTGCCATTGCTGGCGCAAGGTATTAGAATGCCAGATCTGGACCCAAAGCAAGTATCTTCTTCTCCCTATGTTCTACCTAAACAAACACTGGAAATTAAATATATCTCACACAAGACCTGAAACAAGGATCTATGCTGGGGAACAAATAAATACATTAAGCAACATCGCGAATAGGAACAATCAACAAGTATATAAATACTACTTCCCTCCTGAGGATCCACATATAGTGGTGCAACACGTGTAGAGGTTCTCTCCTAGACTTTAATCAATCTACAGAATGTTCTTTTTGAGCAATGTACACTCAAAGAAAATACTCTTTGATGAATATGATGCATTAATATTTTTTCAAAGTACAGCAAAAAATGAGAAAATAAATATAAATATGGAAATTTGAATATCTTGTCTATCCTTAGCGCATGTATTCCAAAGACCTACTAGGTAGAGTTTGGTAAGTGTTTAACAATGGGTTTAAGCAGCGGATTCTCTTCACCCGAGTAAGAGGACTTTCTTGATATACGCGAGTGCTACTTTTTCATTGTTCATATATGAGAGCTTCAACTAACAACTTCAGCTCGCTTTAAATCACACACAAGTGTATAGGGAACTGGATACTCTTGCCGCCAATGCTCGCGCACGCTATTAGAATGCCAGGCTTCACTCACCAGTCCCTTCCCCATGAAGACAACCCAGTTCCAAAATGGCCTCAGGGTTCCTTTCCCCAAGACGACAACACAGTTCACACAGCCTCAGGTTTCCCTCCCCAAGACATCAGCTCTTCCAGCGTGTAAACTTATAATAATTAAAGTCTCTTAGTTTTCAAAGCCTTTCCAGACCAACTTTATAATCCTTTAGGCTCTTCAATAGTGCATACAGATTACTCTCTTTCTTATTCACTTCAGCAATCCGGTCCCAAAATGTAGATTCTTTGGGCCCGATTCACAGAGCATTTTCCAATGGCCTTTTGCCATTATAAAACACTTCTGTGAATTAGGCCCTTTATCTTTACGTTCCTTGGCTTGTCCAATCAGGGTATCCTCGGGACAGGCGCAGTTGTCAGACCACACAGTCCACCCATTATAGGGCACGCAACCGATAACCATTGGCACTCTGTTAACTTTCAGCACTCTTTAGGTTTTCTTTCCAAAACAGGTTTCTCTGTCATGATGCCTACCCCCGGGGAACCAGACCAGGTTCAGCAACCCTGCAAGCAGGCATCACGTTATTTTGAGCAAGCCCAAAAACCCCTGCTAGGGGCTGTTTGGGTGCGGTCCTGGCGCCTATGGCGCCAGGCTCATATGGAGAGTCAGTCCTGGCGCCATAGGCACCAGGCTCATAGAGTGGAACATACCTGATGCAGACCATGCTGCAAGCTTACCTGATGCAGACCATGCTGCAGAGCTCCAAGCCAAATGAGGCTTGGAAGGGACTATTTTACGTAGGGACTATTTTTTGTTCAGGTGGGGCTGGGGAAGAATACTTAACTGGGACTACTTTGGAGGCTATTTAAACCTCACCCGAAGAGCAGCACACGCTTCGCGTTATTCTGCATCAAGCAGCGTAACGCTCACCGTGTCTGCAAGCCTGCATCCAGTCTTCTGCCACGCCCGCCTAGAGTCTGCAGCTCCTAGAAAAAGGAAGGAACAGAAGGAGAAAAGGTTAGAATAAGAGCGAAACCTTCGATCCTTATGTCATGCCTGCGCCATGGGCGCATCCATTTACACTCAATTTGGACTATATGTTTATCATTTATTTACAACAGACTCTTGGATCTATCTATATTTACTTTGGAAACTTTATTTCCCATTTGCGAGACTTTGCTGCTTAATTATTATTTCCAACAAACTACGCATACCATAATGCACCTGGCTACAAGCATTGATTCCTGGCTGTTCCTATTGGTTATCAATGGAACTACACCCCCCAGAAGCCCTAGAGACTTGCCCTGCTTCCACCAGCCCAGGAACAGAAAGGGAGGTGGCCAATTGCCTGCAGGTGTGTTTAGCCAGGTGCAACCAATTAGCCTGCCTCTGTGCTGGGCTAGGCAGTATAAAGGCTGCTGCCTGCAGTGGCTCAGCCTCTTGCATCTTCGAGTTCTTCCTCCACCTTTTGCTTCTTTCTACGGATCTTGTATGCTGCTTAGCTTCACTCCTGCTTGGACCCTGCCTTGTTGCTTGCTCCACCCTGCTGCCTCCAGCCATAGCCTTCCAGGCTCCCTGCCTCACAGCCCTGCTCCTCTGGGCTCTCCACACTGCAGCTGATCACGCTCTGCTGCCTTCCAGTCTCTGCCCTTGCCCTGCCGGCCTCTCCACATTGCAGCGGATCACGCTCTGCTGCCTTCCAGCCTGGCTCTCCACATTACAGCGGATCACGCTCTGCTGTCTTCCAGTCTCCGCCCTTGCCCTGCCGGGCTCTCCACATTACAGCGGATCACGCTCTGCTGCCTTCCAGCCTTCGCCCTTGCCCTGCCGGGCTCTCCACATTACAGCGGATCACGCTCTGCTGCCTTCCAGCCTTCGCCCTTGCCCTGCCGGGCTCTCCACATTGCAGCCGATCACGCTCTGCTGCCTTCCAGTCTCCGCCTTTGCCCTGCCGGGCTCTCCACATTGCAGCGGATCACGCTCTGCTGCCTTCCAGCCTCCGCCCTTGCCCTGCGTACCCTCTACATTGCAGCTGATCATGCTCTGCTGCTTTCCTGCTTCAGCCCTTGTCCTCTGGGGCTCCCTGCTCTGCAGCCTACCTCTCTCTGGCTACCTACAGCCCTTGTCCTCTGGGCCTTCCTACTTTGCAGCTTATCCCGCTTAGCTGCCTACTACCTACCTTTTCCGCTGGGTTCTCGGCCTAGCAGCTCTCTACAGTCCTCTGCTGCCTTCTACGTTCATCGGCCCTGTCCCTCAGGGTTCACTCCTTACTGCCCGGCCCTTACGGGATCCTTGCCGTGCAGTCTGCTTTACTCTACTGCCCTAAGCCCTTTTCCTCTGGGCGTTCTACCTTACAGTCCTACCCTTGTGGGCTTACTCATTGCTTTCCTGCTCCTCTGAGCTCTCAACCTTGTTCCTTACTGTCCTCTGCTATCCTATCCTGTTACACTACTTTCCTTTCATTTCCTTCTGCTAGTTTGCTATCACCTCATTTACTGGATTTGTCTGTAGTATCTTCTCTTGTATTGTTTGTAGACCCTTTTGTACAGAGCTTGTCTGTTGGTTCCCATCAGTCAACCTCTGCCCCTTCCCTTGTCCTGTTTCTACATTACAGACACCCAGAGCTGCTGTTCCAAGTCATGAGCAATCAGCGTGGGCCTCTGCTATAGCAAACTGTGCAGAAGGCTAGAGTATTTCCAAGGTTCGTGGAATACTCTTTTCCTATATCTGCATACACCCCAAGAGGGTATTCATACTGTATCTTTTCCCTTGCTACTCTTGCTTACTCTTCGTTCTCTTTCCTTTCCGCTGTGTGTGTTCTTATCTGTCCACTTTATTTGGCACAACCACCCAAACCCTTTCTGGGTGTCCTGTGCCACTCTTAATAGAGTGCCACTCCTGACAGAATGCAAGAGCCAAGAATTTCTTGTTCCATAGGCCGGAAAGGCACACACAGAACAAAGATGCTTTCCTTTCGGGTAAAGAAACCTTTGCATAAACCTATGGTTTCCCTAAAGACAGCAAACAAGAACCTTAGTCTAAAGGACAGTCTCGCCTCAGTAAACAAAGATTTACAAACACGGTACTATACTCACTGGCTAGCTGACCCTTCTTCCATGTACAATTATTATGACATCTGCGACTATGACCCGCAGTCCTTATCTGTTGCAGAGCTACAGCAAGATAATGAATTCTTACAGATCTTGTTAAACCAAACAGTGAAAAACACTCCTGCGTCTTCTGACAAGCCTTCTAACACCGCAACAGCCAAGGATATAGCACTCATTGTGGGAGACTCTAAACCAGAATACGCTGTTGCCAGAGTGATATGCGCAAGATCAGCTTGGCAAGCTCCCCAGAATGCTGGAAACCCTTATTTGACAGGACAAGGCAGTCATTATCCTGAGGTTTGTGCATCTGGTCCTGGGTACAAAAGACCTATACTAACCATCGGTTGTCTTAATGCTTCCACTGTATCTACTAACCACAATAACCCTAAGGTCAGTCTTCCCATTGCTACAACCGAATTCTCTGCCACACCAGCTTCTGAAGCTTTAGATCAAACTAATGATACTTACCTGCTACACGAACAAGTCCTACGCCTTAAAAGAAAGACCGAAGACCTCTATGATGACTTTGTTTATTTGTATTATAAGAATCTTATGAAGGGACACAAGTCACCAGACCATCTGACACTATGTCCAACACCTGACATCTTATCTTTAGAGATCGACATGATAAGGCCTGGAATTGTCATACAGAAAAGTATACGGACTTATACCAAGCAGATGGAAGACCTAAACATAGCATATGTATCCCTTCTAAAGACTGACACAGCTCTTTCACCTTCCAGCCACAGAAACTCAGGTTGTTGTACTGACAGAAAAGAATTAACTCCTCCGGTGGGTCAAATCACGCACACAGCCATTACACCGCAAAACAAGGGTGGTCTTCTGATTGGAAATCCCTCTGAGTCAAAGGATGGTTCCGCCCTCACCCTTGCCTATTGTCCAGTACTCACACTTACAACCTCTTCTGAAATGACAATGGCAGCTGAAGAGACTGGCGCAGTTCAGTCAGAGCATGCTGAGTTGGCAAGCGGGGCTTGCCAAAGTGTGGCTGTGCTATCAGACAACACTCTTGAGCAATCAACATCTTCAGTTTCTTCGATACCCCCTGAATCGCCAGTGGTTGTGGTACCCGATCTACCAGTAGTTGTAACACCTGAACTATCTGTAGCTGCTACAGCACCCGAACTTCCAACTGCAATCCATGATCTTCCTGCTGCTGTGGTTCCTAAACTCCCTGCCACATTTGAGACTCCTCAAGTCTCTGCTGCAAATCTTGAGGTTGCTATAGCTACTGTGATTCCTGAAGCTACTGCTAATTCTGATGCTCCCGATGCCCAGATTTCTACTTCCTTCGCAGCTGTGCTCGCTGCAGCAGAATCCTCTGCTACACAACCTGATCCCTCAGCACCTTCTCTTCCTGATCCTACATCCGCCATGCTAACTGTTGCAGGGTCAGCGAAGGGTTTTCCTGTTAAGACTACTGCTCCAGTTGTTTCTGCTGGTGTATCTATAGCACTAAGACTGCCAGACTCTACTCTACCAGTCTCAGGTGCGTTCCAGCCCGCTGGCTCTCTCATGACACCCACACACCCAGTTGCTACCGCCTTGATACTCTCTACAGCCATTCAAGACTCTCACCTTGCAACCCGTTTCTGGTGCTTCATGTTTTGCCTTTTTGGAGTAAGACTCTTGTACGGTGTGACAGACATTCTTCCTATAGGTCGGTCTTCAGGGAACCTGGAGAGGGGCCTGGAGAGGGGCATACTGTCATGCCTGCGCCATGGGCGCATCCATTTACACTCAATTTGGACTATATGTTTATCATTTATTTACAACAGACTCTTGGATCTATCTATATTTACTTTGGAAACTTTATTTACCATTTGCGAGACTTTGCTGCTTAATTATTATTTCCAACAAACTACGCATACCATAATGCACCTGGCTACAAGCATTGATTCCTGGCTGTTCCTATTGGTTATCAATGGAACTACACCCCCCAGAAGCCCTAGAGACTTGCCCTGCTTCCACCAGCCCAGGAACAGAAAGGGAGGTGGCCGATTGCCTGCAGGTGTGTTTAGCCAGGTGCAACCAATTAGCCTGCCTCTGTGCTGGGCTAGGCAGTATAAAGGCTGCTGCCTGCAGTGGCTCAGCCTCTTGCATCTGAGAGTTCTTCCTCCACCTTTTGCTTCTTTCTACGGATCTTGTATGCTGCTTAGCTTCACTCCTGCTTGGACCCTGCCTTGTTGCTTGCTCCACCCTGCTGCCTCCAGCCATAGCCTTCCAGGCTCCCTGCCTCACAGCCCTGCTCCTCTGGGCTCTCCACACTGCAGCTGATCACTCTCTGCTGCCTTCCAGTCTCTGCCCTTGCCCTGCCGGGCTCTCCACATTGCAGCGGATCATGCTCTGCTGCCTTCCAGCCTTCGCCCTTGCCCTGCCGGGCTCTCCACACTGCAGCGGATCACGCTCTGCTGCCTTCCAGCCTTCGCCCTTGCCCTGCCGGGCTCTCCACATTACAGCGGATCACGCTCTGCTGTCTTCCAGTCTCCGCCCTTGCCCTGCCGGGCTCTCCACATTACAGCGGATCACGCTCTGCTACCTTCCAGCCTTCGCCCTTGCCCTGCCGGGCTCTCCACATTACAGCGGATCACGCTCTGCTGTCTTCCAGTCTCCGCCCTTGCCCTGCCGGGCTCTCCAAATTGCAGCGGATCACGCTCTGCTGCCTTCCAGCCTTTGCCCTTGTCCTGCCGGGCTCTCCACATTGCAGCAGATCACACTCTGCTGCCTTCCAGCCTCCGCCCTTGCCCTGCATACCCTCTACATTGCAGCTGAGCACGCTCTGCTGCTATCCTGCTTCAGCCCTTGTCCTCTGGGGCTCCCTGCTCTGCAGCCTACCTCTCTCTGGCTACCTACAGCCCTTGTCCTCTGGGCCTTCCTACTTTGCAGCTTATCCCGCTTAGCTGCCTACTACCTACCTTTTCCGCTGGGTTCTCGGCCTGGCAGCTCTCTACAGTCCTCTGCTACCTTCTACGTTCATCGGCCCTGTCCCTCAGGGTTCACTCCTTACTGCCCGGCCCTTACGGGATCCTTGCCATGCAGTCTGCTTTACTCTACTGCCCTAAGCCCTTTTCCTCTGGGTGTTCTACCTTACAGTCCTACCCTTGTGGGCTTACTCATTGCTTTCCTGCTCCTCTGAGCTCTCAACCTTGTTCCTTACTGTCCTCTGCTATCCTATCCTGTTACACGACTTTCCTTTCATTTCCTTCTGCTAGTTTGCGATCACCTCATTTACTGGATTTGTCTGTAGTATCTTCTCTTGTACTGTTTGCAGACCCTTTTGTACAGAGCTTGTCTGTTGGTTCCCATCAGTCAACCTCTGCCCCTTCCCTTGTCCTGTTTCTACATTACAGACACCCAGAGCTGCTGTTCCAAGTCATGAGCAATCAGCGTGGGCCTCTGTTATAGCAAACTGTGCAGAAGGCTAGAGTATTTCCAAGGTTCGTGGAATACTCTTTTCCTATATCTGCATACACCCCAAGAGGGTATTCATACTGTATCTTTTCCCTTGCTACTCTTGCTTACTCTTCGTTCTCTTTCCTTTCCGCTGTGTGTGTTCTTATCTGTCCACTTTATTTGGCACAACCACCCAAACCCTTTCTGGGTGTCCTGTGCCACTCTTAATAGAGTGCCACTCCTGACACCTTACATGAATTCCGGATCCACCGCGCCTTTGAGCTGGAAGAAAGAAGCATTTCACGCGCGCCGCCTCGCCTGCTGTAGCGCTGCGCTGAACTCACCGGCCTTCGCAGCATCCTCACGATCCACCGCATCCTTCTGCACGTTCCCGCCGCACTCTGGCACCTAAGGGGAACACAAGAACAGCAAAGGTGAGCCAAAGGAATAAACAGAGGCAATAGTAACTACCCCCATAGACTTACCTGATTACCGCCAGGGGTACTATTCCTCTTCACGGGTCGGCGCAGTCTCCATTGCATCCTCGCCGTACCCCGGCCCCTAAGGGGAACAAAAGGACAACAAGGTGAGACAAAGGGACAAACAAGGGGTACTCTTCTCACCGCAATAGATTTACCTAATTTTACTGCCGGAGGCATGATTCCCCGAACTTCATATTTTCTCTCCACACCTGAATAAGGGAGCAAGCAACAGGTTACATTCTGGCCTTATTTTATTGAACTGTGTAGGATAAGCCAAATCCTTACCTGAACTTCGTCAGCTACCACGAGGAACTCTTCGCTGGGGTCAAGCTGCAAACTGCAAGGAATCGGACAAGAGTGAAAGTCAGACATGTGAACTCTTACGAACTACATACTTTTCGGAGTCAATATTGTTCTGGAACTCACCAATTCCTTCGAGCCAGTGAAGCAACTGGTTAACGCGCCCCTGCGCTCAATGCAGGATGGAGAGCTCATCTTTTCAAACCATCAGGTGAGACTATAAGAGGGGACATCAAAGGTGATCTGTGGGGAGAACAGCGGGGCTGGGGGGATTTACGCTCAACTCCACGGGTGGTTAATTCCATTTCTCCATTTACAGAAGAATATTCCTAAGGGCCAAGCAAACGAAGCTAGGTGGGCCAGTCCAGTCCGTCATCTCGACCCTACGCGTCACGTTGGTGGAGACCGCAGCTGTCCAGTCCAGATCGACGCCTCTGTGGGAGCCAGGTGAGCGCAACATTCTCTCTCACGACACCTGTGCCTTTGATTCTCCTTGGCACTCTCTTGGCTTTGCCACAGTATGTTCTTCCACACAACTCACTCTGTGGTGCTCACTCTCTTCCACCACCTTGCTTTCACAATATTCATGAGTGCTCATTACTTGCTTTTCACTCTATTCATAAAGATTCACCATTTGCCTTGAAATGTTCATCACTTGCTTTTTCACATGGTTCAAAAAGGTTTAGCTCATAAATGTTCATGACTTATATTTCATACTTGTTTCACTTCATTTGCAGGTTCATCTGAACTTTCCTTTAATTCGGTGTTCAATAATACTTGCTTCACATTCAAGTTCATTTACCCATATTTCATAGCTTGCTCGATATCCAAAACCCCCGACTTTGGGTTCACCATTACTTGTCACACGTTTTCAGTTCATTCGGCATAACTATATGGCCTGTGATAGCCCCAGCAGCAGCCTGGTAGGAGTATCCCCTTTATATCACTCACCAGTCCTCGACTGCTCCTCCATGCGGTCTCTCTTCTTTCTTCCGGGGTCCTTCGGCTCGGCACACACTTCTCTGGAGCCCGGCGAGCAGCACTCACCTTCTTCGAATCTCGCTACGTGTTACTGGTAGCGCCGCTCTGCACTCGCGGATGCTACCGGTGGCCTACAGTACGTGAGTCTTCCGTGCCCCACAGCTCCATCTGTGGGCACAAGGCAAAGGAGACAGTAGAAGTCTCGACCTTCTCACGGCCCGCATGGACCCGGCGTCACTGTCTCTTCTCTGCAGCAGCTGGCATCCTGTCTTCCAGGCAGGACCTTCTTCAGCAGGCTTCTTCCCCTCTCAGGCCACTCTCGGTCTCTCCTCCTTCTCTCCCCCTCAGCTCACTAGCAGTTCCACCTTTTATGCACCTGTGACCTGTAACTGGTTGCAGGTGCAAGCCTTTGATTTCAATTGCCTGACCACAATTACTTTTATTTTCTGGGCATGCCCGACCTTCGCAATAGTCTTCAAATCTCTCCCTCGTCTCAATACCAGAGTGGTGTAAATGAATGTTGGTGTGTACAACTCCTAGTCGCCTCTTCCTCGTCCCAGTACTATAGTGGTGTGACCGAGTGAAAGTAAGATGAAATTACTGGCAATAACTAATAAGGTAGCAGGAGGGCAGGGTTTATTGTACAAGGGAAAGGGTGATACCATGTCTCACCCAATGACGTCTCACCCAATGATATCTCCCCACTCCCCAAGGCCCCTCCACCCAGGTGATTCTCCCTCGTATCTTCACACCCAGGGTCAGGATCCAAAAGTGATGGTCTTTCCCTGCCCACTTGAGAAGCGGTTCCAAGGGCAGTAGATGTGTTGATGCCTCATAGCAGCCAGCCGCTGGCTTCTCTCCACGTCCAGAGATGGCTGCCCTTCAGCACGACCATGTCTCTGGTAGCCCTCCAGCAGTGCCTGCAGCATCTCTCCTGGTCCCACGCCACGTGGGTCAGTAGTTCTTGAAATTGCAAGCCGCTTTCTGGAACCGCCTGCTTCCTCGATTGCCTTCAGCACAGTGCCTTCCCGTACCGCTTCCTTCTTCAGCTGTGTCTGTAGTTCGAGTGCAGATGGCATATTTAAATATCCTGCACACTCATGAACATTCAAAACAACTAGTCTGCGCATTCATCTTTGAGCTTTCTTCAATCTGTATCCACTCTTTACTCTTCTTCCTCGTCTCAATACTTGAGGCCTTATGGCAGTTGGAGTCCATATACGTTTTAGAATGATATTTGTAAGGAAGGCATTGTATCAACAGTAAGACTGACACAAATGACCACAGTCCAAGGGTGTTTCTTGAACTTCAAAAAGGGTTTGAAAAACACCTATCTAATCCTAAATCTACAGATGGGAGCAAGCTACGACCATCAAATAATAACGCAGTCCTAGTGGTGTCTTGTCAAAATAAAAAGGGCCTATACTAATAAACCTATTGCCAATCCTTACCTCTAAATACAAATAGCGTGAGGAATGTTATTAAAAAAAGAATGAAGTGGAGGGGCGCGGCCTGGCTGGAGTCTAATGGAGGTCTAAACCCAGAAGCTTTGCTGCCCTGCCACACTAATCAGCTTGCTGCATGCCTGTTAAGCACCTGTGAAGAACCATTCCAAAAAGAATATTGCATCGGAAGGTATTGCCCTGGTGTAGCTGACATCTGGGGCCCTGTGGACCCCCATATCTCCCCGAATTCTGCTCCGCCTTACTCACCAGCAGGCCCGGCAACCGAAAAAAAAAGCAGCAGCAACTCAACACGGCATCAGGAGAGAAGCGCTGGCAGAGCCAGAATGAGGGACGCAGCAACACGGGCCATGGTAGAATTCCAATCTGGTAGTAGGCCCTGAGTCTGGAGCAGTGCCTAACCCCCCAGGAAAACAACACAGCGGCCAACCCGGAGGCAGGCCACACCATCCGAGACCCACGATAATGCAGCAGATATGAGGTTCACGCTTTGGGAGTTGTATGAGCTATCACTCATCCCTCTGCGGTGAGGCGGGCGCTCTAGTGGAGCTGCGGCGCACGCCCAGTACGAGCGGATTAAGAGGCAAAGGGATAAAAACGACAGCAGCCCAGGCACTCAGTGACAGGCTACTAAGGCAACCAAGCCAATGAGGAATGCGAGGTGGGAGTGGAAAAAAGCATCCAAAGGCGCTCCGAACTGAGTAAACACAGCGTTAAGCACTGACTTGAAGGAAGCTGTCCCTGAGCCCAAGAATTACAAGGAACTGCACCACCTTAAGAGGTTAGTGATGTGAGAAGCCTGGGGAATGAGAACACCCCAATCTAGGCGGAGGAGCCATAGATTGCCCGCCCACGGGTAACCCTGAGAAAAGAGCGCCTGGGGGCTCAAGCTTTCACATGTTCAGTGTAAGCTTACCTGGGACCTAAAGCTGAAAAGAAAGTAAACAAACACCCCTAACAAGGATAAATAGTACAGTGGACCACCCAGGGAGCACATGGCACGTTAAGAAATTACCTTGAACGTTGAACGCCCCCCCCGTGGTAAAATCAAGAACCGCATAATCAGAGCTAACAGCAAAAAATGAAGCCCTCCACGCCACCTCAACCAGATAGTCCTTGGTACACCCCCTGCTAAGAAAACTCATTCATGGGCAGGATGAAGCCAGGCAAAGCTAAGGCGAAAACAGGGGCTTCCATCAGAGACATGCTCCAACACCCAAAGCCACAACGAGAGCCATCGCCGGTGCTAGAGGAGGAAGCCCAGCCCGCCACTAAAGGCAACATCCTGTGCCTGTTCCAGTCCCTGCAAAAAGAGATGGCGTCAACGGCAAAAGACCTAAAAAGCTCCTTTCAAGAACTGTCTCGCACTGTACAGCAAACTGAATCTAAACTAGATGACTTGGAAACTGCATTCTGCGAACAAACACAATCACATGACCAACTCGGGCAAAGGGTGGCAGCATTGGAATCCTACCGGCGATAGCGGAAGAAAAGCAATTGGATGCCAAAAATTGCTCTTGCAGGAACAACGTATGCATAAGAGGAGTACCTAGAGACATCCAAGACCACGACATGGAAGGGTCAGTTTGAGCTCTATTCCAGGAGATTCTGAGACAAAACTGCCGATCATACACAGGACCGCACACATAGGGTGTTCTCCAACTTTCAGACAAGACAAAATCTCCTCCCGGATGTCCAAGTATGGATCAATTTTTCCAAAACTAAAGACCTCATCTTCCAAAAGGCAAGAACGATGGGTGACCTAATATTCCAGGGATCAGCTCTGCAGCTGTTTCAGGACCTCTCCCAAGGAAGAATAAAATGCTGCAGGCTGCCTTGCCTAAATCAGCTGCATTTGCCACTTTTTGCACCATTTCACAACCCAGGTACACGAGGTACCTCCATGCTACAAGATGGCCGTCCGCTCTTTGTTGCTGGCCATAAGAGCCTAAACAGGCCCCGAACAGTCCCTGCCCCCATCTGATTGGCTGCTTGCACCTCCTAAGGCCGGATTGGCCGCCGGCAGGCGTAGCCTGCCCACTCCTCAAGGCCCACGGAAGCAAGGCTAACACCTGTTCCTTGCCTGTTACTTGCCGGTTCTGCCTCTGCCAGTCCCCCTGGCCCACACAGGAGAGCACCAGCATGGAGGAACCGCTGCCCCAGGATCACTCACCGTCGCCATCCAGCTCCTGAGGTCAACGGGTAAGCCACACTACCAGCATATTTGTGCTCCCACCGATCCCAAGCTGGCTAACTCTCACCCCCATGCGCTAAACCCTACCACCTGGCTGTCGCCTTACACACCTACCGCCACTGGCCCACACCACTCAGTTCACGACAGCTGCCCAACCAGCACGTGACAATTGTATTCAGATCTTGCCTTGATCGCATACTGCCCACAGCTGCACACCTCTTTCGAACCATCCTGTGATTCAATGCTGTTGAACTGCTTGTACCGTTATATGATTATTTGATTGCCTCTGAATGCTGCTCGTATTACCCAGGTGCACCCACCTCGGTTTACCTAATCTGAACTACTTGTTACACCTAACACCTAACTTGCCTGTCTGCTACCATCAGTACTGTCCATTGACTCTAGTGTATGCTGCCCACCTGTTACCTGCTTAGCATCAGTAAACTACAACCAGACTTTATATTTGCTGCTCTTAGCTTCAACGCAACTGTAATCTCCCCTACCTGTCTCCACAAACCTTTCCCATAGTGATACCTGATGCCACTGTTATTACTATCTGCCTGAACACTGCATTTTGCCCCTTTTTGTGATTGTGATTTAGTGTCATGTGCGCCCTGCCCTGTGATAGTTGTATCTAGACTATTCGACTATTGCTCTTAGCTCACCCGTGCCCCACCTACATAGACAGTATATGTTAACCCCCCGCCTCCCGGCCGTTCACCTCACAACCAACTCCCAGTCCAACTAGGTTGTCCTCCTCACTCGACTTACACACACCACCCTCAGCCAACGAGACTCAATACTGCTGAGAACTATTCTCCACCTTATGAACTCCTCATACTATCCCATTTCTACCCTTAGTCCGGCGACCATAGGCACCACTCCACCCCCCCCTACAGCCACACGCCACAACCATGCTGATCCAACTCTCTCTACCTTGCATCCTCTCCGAAAGAAACACCAGATTACGGTCCAGACTACCTAAAATCTACGAGCCCCGAGCCAGGGACTCTATCCAGTCCAAACTGACCAACCGCTCCACTACCACGAGCACTTGTGCCAACCTCTCGGTGAAAAGACTCAAGTCCAGCCCACCTAACACTACGATCAATCACAAAATCCACAACACAGCAACCACCCTCACCCCCACTAAGACTACCACCCCACTTATAAAAGTTGCCCTCATTAACGCACGCTCTATAATAGCCCATGCTACAGGTATAGCAGACATCATTCTAGCAGATTTAGATTTCTTAGCCATATCTGAGTCCTGGCTCCACGCTGCCGCGGGTCCAACCCTCTCACTAGCCATCCCCAACGACTACACCATCCTCCGAGCGGATAGAACAGAATCTAGAGGAGGTGGCCTGGTCGTAATTGCCAAAACTCACCTTAACATCAGACTTGACTCCTCCACCCACCTCCCATCATGTGAATCACTCACAGCTAAACTGCCCACTGTCAATTCCCAAATGATATCCATTCACTTTTTATTCAGACCGCCAGGACCCTTAAGATGTTTCGAGGAAGACCTCAGTACCATCCTAAACAACAACCTAAAAAACTCCTCCCAGTGCCTCCTCCTAGGAGACTTCAACCTAGGCTTCAAAGACCCCAAAGATCACCAGGCCACCCTCATCAACAATACGCTGTCTGACCTGGGCTTTACCCAAAAAGTATCTGGCCCCACCCATAACAAAGGGAGAACCCTTGTCTGGGTAGCAGACTATAACTGCGCGGCCTCCATCACCAATAACTCCCCTCAACTATGGTCTGACCACCATCTCCTCTCCTTCACCCTTGAAGCCTCGATCCCCATCACCAATAATGTGCTAGCCTCAGCCATCCCCACGAGAAGAAAAACATCACAGTGGAAAAATTGATCCCACTCATCCTCCCAACACTTAACCAACTCCCTACCACCTCCAACCGCCATGACCTCATAGAAGGCTATAACAAAACCATGCACACAGCCTTAGATTCCATTGCACCACTAAAACTAAGAAAGTGCAAACCGAAAAAGCATCTCAACCAATGGTTCTCCAGCCACCTTAAAGCTCTTAGATTAGAAAAACGCAAAATGGAACAAACCTGGAGACAGTCTCCCACAGACCAAAACAAGATAGTGCTTAATAAATTATCGTCCAACTACAAAAAAGAAATCATAGCTGCCAAACAGGAGTCCTATAACCAGAGAATTGCTCAATCCAACTCCAGCACCAAAGAGCTGTTTACAATCATTAAAGAACTGGAAACACCGGTACTCACTCCTGACACTTGTGTCAAGGACAAACAATGGTGCACTAGTGTCCAAAATGCCCTAAACAATAAAATCACATGCCTTCAAATTATAATTAATAATAAGAAAGAATCTCTAGCTAAACCTACCAACCCCGCTCGCACCTCACACCCCAACACCCACCACCCACTCCCACCCGCTTCAGCTTTTCTAAAGTCTCCACTCTTGAAGTGGAAAAAATAATTCTCAACCTAAAACCATCTAACTGTCAGGGCGACCTTTGCCCCCCACAAATCATCAAAGATGCGGCAAGAGACCTCTCGCCTTTCATCACCAGACTCATCAACGCCTCCTTCTCCTCGGGCACCGTCCCCAGCAACCTTAAAGAGTCCTGGGTCCTCCCCCTACTCAAGAAGCCCTCCCTTGACCCCTCCATTCCCACTAACTACAGACCCATTACCACCGTCCCATTCTTGTTCAAGATATTAGACAAGACAGCCTACCAACAAATCCAAAAATTCCTTGAAATTAACCATCTCCTAGGTATTCGGAAATCAGGCTTCAGACCCCAACATGGGACAGAAACTGCCCTTATCGACCTGAAGGCTCAAATTGACACCCTTAGAGATAATGGGAAAACCGCTCTTTTACTTCTCCTGGACCTCTCCGCGGCATTCGATCTAGTTGATCATAAAATCCTATGCAATCACTTGGACTCGGCTGCCCACTTCTCCCAAGAAGCCATCGGCTGGGTTGAGTCATTCCTCAGCAATAGATCCATGCATGTCTTCTCCACCTCTGCCGCAGCCAACCCCATCCCCATCGCATGTGGAGTCCCCCAAGGTTCATGCGTCTCCCCTACACTGTACAACGTGTTCACAAAGCCCCTGTTTGATGATCTAGATGGTCTGGGTATCACCTACACTAATTACGCCGATGATACACAGATCCTCAACCCGTTGACGGGAGATTACAACAATGATTTGGCCTTGGTGAACAAGGTGTACCTCATCATCCAGGCATGGATGGCTTCTCACAGTCTATGCCTGAATGATCTATGCCTGAATGATGACAAGACTGAACTCATCATCCTCGGTTCCACTTCCAAACTAACCAAACTGGACCACAACTACACCAGCTTCATTATAGACGGGAACCCGATCAAGGTAGCCAAAGAAGTGAAAACTTTAGGAATATACATCGACTCCTCTCCCTCCTTCCAGAAACAGGCTAGCTCTATGGCATCCTACACGTGTAAGCTTATAAGAGCAGCCAAACCCTTCCTATCCACCCAGAGCTGCATTACGTTAGCCAGAGCCCTTGTATTATCAAAACTGGACTACTGTAATGCCCTCTACGTAGGAGCTAGCAAGGAGGTCATTAACAAAATACAGACGTTACAAAACAACACTCTCACAGCAGCGCTCAGGATCCCTAAGAGAGAACATATCTCTAACACTAGGAGAACCCATAACTGGCTCAATACCACAGATAAAATCTTACTCAAAGTTGCCTCACTAACACACAAATGCCTCAACAACGCTGCCCCCCGCTACCTAATCGATAGAATAAGCAAACACACCTCCAATAGACCAACCAGAAAGTCCAACGCAAACCTGCTCACAGTCCCCAGGTTCAAACATACCAAAATGGGTGGCAACAGTTTCCAGGTGAAAGCAGCCCAACATTGGAACTCCCTACCACCATCCCTAAGAACACCCCAAACCTACACACATTTCAGGCGCAACTATATCCATTGGATAAAGAACAATGACCACTAAGACTATCCAGCCCACCTCACCGCTGTACACCATGTAAATTATGATCATTTGTAATTCTGTAAACCTTTTTGCCTTATCTGTACATTTTGTAAACTTTCTGCCTTACCTGTAAATGTGTAAACTGTGTTCCTTACACTGCCCTTGTAATTACTGCAATGAATAATAACCTGTAACCAAGTTTTGAATAACCTTGTTGCTCTTGCGCCCTCATACCTTCTGGTCTGGTGCGCAATACAAATGAATAAACTAAACTACATGTGGCCACCGACCAGTTGGCTCACAGAAAAAGGGATCCGCAACAAATGGGGCTATCCATTTCGGATCCTGTTCCAAATAGATGGGTCCCAACATCAACTTGCATCACTCAAGGCAGTGATAGAAACCCTGAAGATCCCAGAGGCGGACATACACCTACCAGAGGATCAGGCCGACGAAGCCTCAGCAACTCAATGGTCACAATCAAAGTCAAGGAAGAGCAGGCGCAGAGAACGTAGGAGACCTTCAATGGACAAAAGAGAAAGGAGCAGAGACACCAGACTGAATGACGAGCTTAGTGTTCTAATTCAATCTGGCTCCCTCAGGAACTCCACAGTGACATTGGGTACTCGAACACTCAAACTATGACTCGAAGTAGCAGAATACCAACAGAAATAACTGTAATGGCGGCAGCAAGCTGATTACTTTTGCAACCATTTATACTTATAGGTACAATAGGAGTACATGCCCTTATTCAAGCAGATTGCTTGATGTTGACCCCACACAGGTTACCCTAGTTTTGTTTTTCTTTATGCTCTTCTTTTTACCTTTTTTTTGTAGCTATACATCCAGAAACGTAGCAGGAAGTATTATTTGACCAAGTGTTGGAATATTATACAACATCCTAATGAGGTGGGCCGGTATAACGGGGACATAGGAATAACATTGGTTTTTATCTGAGCGAGAAGACCCTAGGAGGTGGAACAGTTTGCTATCGAAACCAGGAATTATTGTAGACCATGGCGGATATCAAAATTGTTTCCATCAATGCCTAGGGGCTAAACTCCCCAAGGAAAAGGAGTCCTCTCCAAATTAATAGAGCTCAAGGCAGATATCGCCCTGCTCCAAGAAACCCACCTGTTGAGACAAAACGAAATAAGAATGAGATCACGTTGGTTCTTGCATCAGTACTTCGCTTCCTCAGTAACTACGAAAGTCTGGGTAGCTATCTTGATAGTTCAATCCCTACATTTTGATACAAGTGAAGGTGGTAAGAGATGTCATGGGCAGATATATAGGAGTTATCTTGCGCATAGCAGAGAGAGACCTCACAGTGGTATCAGTGTACGTCCCCAATCTACGTCAAGCCCAGTTTTATACCAACGTATTTCCTTAAATAGCACAATTCCAACAAGGGGCGCTAGTAATGGGAGGGGATTTTAATTTAGTACTTGATGGTGGCTTGGTTCGGTCCGGCCCAGAGTCCTCAGCTGAGACGGCAAGACCGGCCCCTCTCAAATGGGCAATGACTGACTTGAACCTGATTGATGCATGGCGGAACCTCCATCCTCAGCATCAGGACTATTACCATTTCTCACATGTGTACCACATCTATTCCAGAATCACCTATTTCCTGGTATCTCATTCCTAGATGCCCAGGATCTCAACAGTCACTATAGAAGTAGCTTTGGTATCAGATCATTCCCCTATAACAATACACTTAAACGGATATGGTCTGGGAGGTTGGATGTCCATGGGATTGAGGTTGAACGATTTACTACTCACAGGCCCAGTCATATGCTCTGACATTACAGAAAGGATCACACAGTACTTTCAAGAAAACCTTGCAGGAGAAGTATCCATCTCAGGGATATGGGAGGCTCTTAACCCCACTTTAAGGGGAGAACTCATTAGCATAGCCACTGCCCGGTAAAAGCTACTCTACACCCAGAGAGTCCAAGCCGAGGAGAGGGTGACCAAACGGGAATCCCAATAAAAGCGTGATGGTCCAGGAAAACATATCGGCAGCTCCAAGTAGCCAGGGCTGAGATGAAGGCATTGTGGGCGGGCGATAGCTAACATAAATTACTTTGGACAAAGCACTTCTACTTTAGCACATCCAATAAATCGTCCCGAATGCCAGCTTACAAACTTCAAGCGCAGCGAAATAGCACTATTGTAGGGGCCCTGCAAGATAGTGGGGGGCTGCTAGATACTAATGAATCCGCGAAAATATGAATTTGATCCCAACACTACTCTGAGCTGTTTGCAGCGGACCCATTTGCGAGTCCACAGCAGGAGGCCTTCTTCCAAGAAGCTCAGCTCTCCCAGGTTACAGACGAACAGAGAATCTCTAGATGCACCTATTACAACAGAATAAATAGCATACACCATTCAATCCCTCCTGGGCAATAAAGCACCAGGAATGGTTGGCTTCACGGCCACCTTCTTTAAAAAATTCTCAGCAGTCCTCTCCCCTCATATGGCAACCTTTTTTAATGCCTTTGTGGAGACGGGATCGATCACACCTTCTATCGGGGAAACGCTTCTGACTCTGCTCGCTAAACCAGTTAAAGACCCCACCCTATGCTCATCCTTTTGATCAATTGCAATCCTCAACTACGACTCTCGAATCTACTCAAAGGTGCTGGCCACAAGACTGGCCTTGATCCTGCCAGAATTGGCAATGGCAGACCAAACAGGGTTCATACCTGGACGCCAAGCCTATGACAATATCCGGCGCACAATAGACATTTCGGCTTGGGTGCAAAAACACAAACAAGCAATGGCTTTACTCTCAATTGAGGGTGGGAAAGCATTTGATCGCATTGATTGGTCCTATATGTCCAATTTCCTGTTGGGGTTTGGATTAGGCCTGCGTTTCCGCAAACTGCTACTAGCCAACTTCGCATTACCGTCCACGAAGATTAAAGTAAACACTCTCCAATCCAGTGTGTTTATATAGAGGATCATGCCAGGGGTGCCCGCTGTCCCCACTATTGTTCACCCTATCTATGGAACCATTAGCCTGTATGGTGCGATTATCTGGAGGCATTAAGGGGTTTGAAATAGCGGGCCACCACCATAAACTGGCGTTGTATGCCGATGACCTCCTCTTTTATATGCAGGACTCCAGAACGAACGATTCCACAAGGTCTCTGGCTTTAAAATTAACTTACCAAAATCAACGATACTTATTACAGTCACTGGGAGCGGTTGCACATTTGAAGAGAGATCTTCCCTTCTCATGGGCCTCAAGAACCTTAAAATATCTAGGGGTGAATCTGACGGCAAAGTATGCAGACCTCTACATGACTAACATTATCCTACTGTTCGCTAGGGCCAAACAAGATTTAGTAAGATGGTGGGGGGGAAGGTGAAATCTGAAATCTCCTGGTGTGGGAAGATAACAGCAGTCAAGATAACCCTACTACCACGTTTACTGTATGTCTTCCAGGCGCTGCCAATCTGGGTACCGAAAACGGCAAAAAGTAGTCACCCAGATTAAAGAAATATGTGGGTTTGAACTGGAGATGGATCCACTAGTTTTACTTCTGGGAAACGAAGGCGCACAGGGACCTTACAATTTAACAGCCAGAAGTTCCTGATTAATTACCTTCTTCCTAGTAGCAGCACGGTTGGTAATTACACAACACTGGAAGTCACTAAGCATGTGATGTATAAAAGAATGGTGGGCAAAAATATGGTACGTAGCTGCCATGTCCAAAATCGAGGCAGCAATGGCAATGTTTTTGGCAGACTAGGCCCCACTAATCAGAATAATTCTGATAATCCTAGTACTCACCACAAACCCCACGAAATGTCCTCCTTCTCATTACTGTAGCAAGGGGAATACCCTGCTTCACTTGCAACTCCACAAATGTCCAAATATATAAGCCACACTTCACTAAATACTCTCTAACAGTGTCTGGGATGTATACACAAACTGTTTTGTTTTGTATTGATTTGACTACATTTAATGGATAATTGCTTATAGGTACGAATTGATTTAAGTGTTTTGGAAACCGGTTAGATAAGGCACAATGTTATACTAGCGAAAGGCCAATGTCAGATATAACCTTATCAAGGAAAAATTGTAAGATTTGCAAACCTGGCTCTATTTGTCATGACCCACAGAATGCGCCCCTTTTGGACTTCATGGTCCATATCACAACGGGGCTTGCACTCCTTGATACTTCCAACATGGCCATCTAACGTGGAACGCCTTCCTCTGTCTTACGTCAGACGTAGCGTATTTTACAAATAGGCCGCGCCCCCGCGCGTCTCAATGCTATTGCAAGCAGCGACTAGACGTGTGCTCCGTAGTTCACTACTCTGTTATCCTTGTTCCTGGACCTCCTAATTCCATTCCCATACCCTTCTTCCTTGTTTCCTGGACTCGTGCACCGTGTGCGCAACTTCATCGTTCCTGGATCCCGGAGTATCTGAATCCCGGAACTCTGAATGCACGCTGGAGTCAGAAGAGGCTCGGGCGGGCTTATACAAGACCAGGTCCGTGCGAAAGAAGACACCGTCCAAGAAATCCTGCAAGGATCGCTCCCAGGTGAGAAAGGGGGAATTCCATGACAGTTTGAGACGCCAAACAACCGAACTCGAAGTCGACATGGAAGCGGCTGTTCAGGGTCTCATGCGGGGCATGCAAGAACTAACAACCGAGGTACAAAATGTAAAAGCGGAAAACGCCGCTCTCAAACAATTAGTTCTATCCCGTGATTCTGCCACAAAGGAAAGTGTATTGCTGGGCGGCATTGTTGACAAATAGGATGGCTCGGCAAAAACCCTTTGTGGATTCCTTGATTCTTGTTTGGTTCACTTTACTTTTAAGCCCTACTACTTTTCAACTCCCAGGGCTAAGGTGGGCTTCATAATTTCACACCCTTCCGGAAATGCTCTAACCTGGGCTACGCCCTTAGTCAATTCCGGTGATGCACTCCTGGATGATTACGACGGTTTCATACAAGCCCTTAAAACCATGTTTGACCGTCCAGAGCAGGTCTATAGTGCCCAGGAGCGCCTCCTAGACTTTCAACAGGGATCCCAGGATGTGCTTATGTATGTAACCCGATCAAGCAATTGGCCAAGGAAGCGGACTGGTCTCCTGAAGCAAGTTTTACTCTGTTCAGAAGGGGACTGAATGAGGAGATCAAAGATGAGTTGGCCAGAGTGGCTCGCCCAAGCTCATTCCAGGCTCTTATGGACCTTGCCATGCAAATAGATTTTCGTATCCAGGAAAGAAAGGCAGAGAAGAAGAAATCCAAAGTAACCCCCCGAAGGTATCCTTTGAGACTACCTCCAAAACTGACAATGCAGGGTCAGCTACTGAACCAGAACCTATGCAGATAGGAGCCTTCCGTGGACCCATATCCCCGCAAGAGAGGATGAGAAGGATTCATACAGGGTTATGCATGTACTGTGCCTCGGATAAACACCTGGTTAGAGAATGTCCTCTAGCCCCTCCTCGGCGTTCGGGAAACGCCAGCTCCCGATCCTAGATGAAGCAAGGCTTTGGGAGAGAGATGTTTGCTCCACGTCTATTCCATCCTTGAACTCTCCTGGACAAAACAGCCTAGTGATTTTACAGGCCCTCATATCGTCATCCAAGAATCAGACCTACTCCATTTTGGCCTTGGTTGACTGCAGAGCTATGGGAGTATTCATTGATCAAGATTGGGTTTTTAGTCACCACATTCCATACGAGACTCGAAGTACCATGCAACCGGTGGAAGCGATCGATGGACGACCCCTCACTTCAGGACCCATAAGCTTGCAGACTAAAGAGATCCAGCTTTCAATAAACCATCACCAAGGCTGATCAGATTTGACATCATTAAGTCTGCTCATTACCCCATGGTCCTGGGTATGCCCTGGTTACAGAAACATAATCCTTATATCAACTGGGCAGCAGAATCCTTATTTCTCGAATCTGAGTTTTGTATGTCTCACTTTCTATTCCTGGAATCCCCCTTGACAGCTTCCAAAGAACCATCAATAGATCAGCAAGTACCACTCATGGTTTCCAATATCGTACAGGTTCCAAAGGCCTATGAGAGTTATGCTGATGTCTTTTCAACTGCCATAGTCCAGGCTCTACCCCCTCACAGGCCTGAAGACTGCGCCATAGACACAGAACCTTCAGCAGCAATTCCTTTCGGGGGGATGTTCACCATATCCGAACCTGAAAAAAGAGCCCTACGAGAATACTTGGATACCAACCTTGAAAATGGCACCATAAGACCATCGAAAATCCCCAGCTGGAGCCTCGTTGTTCTTTGTTCCCAAAAAGGACACCAAGGAACTTAGACATTGCCTTGATTATCGTGGATTAAATCAATGCACCCTCAAGGACCGCTACCCCTTACCCTTGATCTCGGATATCCTGGAAGTGGTGAGAGGAGCTGTAATCTTCACAAAACTGGATCTCAGGGGTGCCCATCATCTGATTTGTATCAGGGAAGGAGACAAAATGGAAAACAGCTTTTAGAACACCCTTTGGACACTTCGAATATCTGATCATGCCCTTTGGACTTGCTAATGCCCCTGCCGTCTTTCAACGTTTCATGGATAGGGTGTTCTCTGATATGCTGTTCCTCTTTGTCATTGTCTACCTGGACGATATCCTTATCTACTCCAAGGACCCTCTAAAGCATAAAGAGCATGTAAAAGCAGTATTACGACGACTACGTGAACATAGACTCCTAGCCAAACCCGAGAATTGCCTGTTTCACGTCACCTCTGTTCATTACCTAGGATTTGTCCTTAGCCCAGAAGGAATTGGTATGGATCATTCGAAGGTAAAGGCCATACTATCTTGGCCGGCTCCCACTTCCGTGAAACAAGTTCAATCCTTCCTGGGGCTTGCCAATTTCTACCGGAAGTTCATACCCACCTTTTCTGAGATTGTTCAGCCGATCATTGCACTCTTGAAGAAAGACACTCCCTTTCTCTGGTCTACACCTCAAGACAAGGCATTCCAACGTTTAAAGACAGAGTTTACTCAAGCCCCCAACCTAGCCCAACCCGACATTAATCGGCCATTCCTAGTGGAGACGGATGCCTCTAACTACGCCATAGGAGTAGTTTTGAAGCAAGAATTCTAGGACAAGATGGAACACCCCATTGCTTACCTTTCACGAACCCTGACTCCCAGTGAGACACATTATTCCGTCCTGGAAAAGGAACGGTTAGCCATCCGCCAAGCCTTCACCGAATGGCGACACCTAGTCCTGGGAGCGAGACATCCAGTCCAGGTCCGCACGGACCATCGGAATGTTCAAGTTCTACAATCCTTGGAGAGTAGGAACAGTCGTCAGGCCCGTTGGGCCGCCTTCTTTGCCCAGTTCCACATCAGTCATGTCCCTGGATCACAAAACATAATTGCTGACACCTTATCTCGACGTCCTGACTATGAAACTATTGAGGATCGGACCTATCTCAAACTGTTTTCCCATACGATTTTTGTAGCTCAAGCAGTCAGTCTCCTGGAAGAAATTCGGATGCAAACCCAATCCTCTGAGCTCTGGAAGGATATTTCAAGGAAATATCAATGTAATCTGAGAACCAGGGATTTGTTCAAGGATAATGCTCTAGTCATCCCCACACAGAAATTACAACAAAGGATAATACACCTCTGCCACGATACCCTTCACTCCGGACATTGTGGCATCACCAACACCCTCGTCTTATACAAAGACAATTTTGGTGGCCTAGAATTAAGACTGATGTACAACTGTACATCCGAGCCTGTTCTATTTGTAGTCAGAACAAACACGATAAGAAGAGACCGGCAGGTCTCCTACTGCAACCTACACTACCAACAAGACCATGGGAATTCATCGCTACAGACTTCATTGTGGAATTGCCACCTTCCAGGGGATACACGACTTGACTTGTTCACTCATATGGCACTTTTTACAGCCCTGTATAAACTACCATCCTCATCAGAACTCGCTGGAATCTTCCTGGAACACATTTTCCGGCTTTCATGGACTCCCTTCCAAGATCATATCAGACCGAGGACCTCAATACGTCTCACAATTCTGGAAACATCTCTGTCGCATTCTAGGAATCCAACGTGCTCTCTCATCAGGTTATCATCCACAAACCAACGGAGCTACGGAATGTGTAAACCAGACCCTGGAACAATACCTTTGTTGTTTCGCCACTAAGGTTCAGGATGACTGGTCGCTCCCAATACCTGTGGCTGAGTTTGCATACAACAATTCCGATCACTCAATGATTAAGACCAGCCCCTTTTATAGCAGTCAAGGATTCCATCCATCAGTGTTACCCTCTGTTCTTCCACATCCCACACCGGTTCCTACCGTCGACTCCTGGATGGAAACACTCATCAATGTACACAAGGAAGCCAAAGAACACTTAGAGAAGGCCAGAATACATACTAAGCGATATGCAGATTCTAAAAGAAGACCAGGGCCTTCTTATGCAGTTGGTGATCAAGTCTGGTTGTCCTCGAAGCTACTACCCCGACATTTACGACCCAACAAATTGGCCCCCCGGTACTATGGTCCATTTTCCATCAAGGAAATCGTAAATCCAGTCTCATAACGGCTCAAGCTACCCGACTCCTGGAAGAAAATTCACCCAGTTTTTCACACTTCTTTATTAAAACCCTACATCCGATCTTCCTGGAAATCTTGCAGACCCCTTCCTGTGGCGGTGGACGACCAAGTGGAATATGAAGTGTCCCAAATATGCGATTCCAGGTATAAACGGGGTCAGCTTCAATACCTGGTTGAATGGAAAGCATATCCTCCAAGTGAAAGAACCTGGGAACCAACTTCTAATCTGTACACGCCTCGATTGCTCAGAAGATACCATCTCATACACCCGGGCAAACCCGGTGGAACGGGTCTCCGGAGGAGGCATGCTGTCATGACCCACAGAATTCGCTCCTTTTGGACTTCATGGTCCTTATCACAACGGGGCTTGCACTCCTTGATACTTCCAACATGGCTGTCTAACGTGGAACGCCTTCTTCTGTCTTACGTCAGACGTAGTGTATTTTACAAATAGGCGGCGTCCCCGCGGGTCTCAATGCTATTGCAAGCAGCGACTAGACGTGTGCTCTGTAGTTCGCTACTCTGTTATCCTTGTTCCTGGACCTCCTAATTCCATTCCCTTACCCCTCTTCCTTCTTCCTCGTTTCCTGGACTTGTGCGCCGTGTGCGCACCTTCATCGTTCCTGGATCCCGGAGTATCTGAATCCCGGAACTCTGAACGCACGCTGGAGTCAGAAGAGGCTCGCGCGGGCTTATACAAGACCAGGTCCATGCGAAAGAAGACACCGCCCAAGAAATCATGCAAGGATCGCTTCCAGGTGAGAAAGGGGGAATTCCGTGACACTATTGGCACCAATGTTATGTGACAGAAGCATTGTTGTATATGATTCAATAAACCTTAAATGTTAAAAAAAAAAAAGAAAGAAGTGTTCAAAATTATATGTCAGGATGCTCAGGCCGTTGTCCTCCCTTCCCCACATTTTTAGCACAGGACAATGCGGTTCACTCGAGTGTAGCACAGTCTCTGGCTTCTTTATCACAAGGATACAGTTCAATCATTCGCATCAGGACCGTCGGTGCCCTGGTATCCTACCTCTCAAAGTCTCTTCACTCAGAGGGCCTGAAGCAACCAAATAAACAAGTTCTTTTCCTCTTTTAGATTTTCACAGGTATTCACTTCCGGTGATTCACTTTTCACCCCAGCCGGGGTCAGATCCCTTTAACACAATGCTTGTAGGATATTCTTTTTCGGATGACTCACGGTTCACCCCAGATCCCTTTCAGCCGGGCTCAGAACCCTTTTAACACAATTAGTCTCCCTTGACCGTGCTCGGACCAATTTCAATTTACTTCACGTATCGAAGACTTTCGAATGTGCACAGGGTTTGGCTTGACCCATTGCAGGACCACTTTGATTTCACAATTCCTTTTGTTTTAACATTTGTCACCTTTTAGTTGGATACCTAACAGAGACTTTCGAATGAGCACCCACGTGATGCTGGACCACTCGGTCTACAGTATCGTAGCTTAGCTTCAAGTTTCAGTCACTCATCTGCCGTTTTAATTGTATTTGCGTCGCTTGCCACATATGCTTCATACACTGTTCTCTTCAATTTTCTTTATACAATGTTGCCACTTGCAACCTTGGCTTCCACACAGACTGGTCTGGTATCAGTCTCCCCAACTCACCGTCTGTGCAGACTTCACTGGTGCTGCTTTATTGTAGGAGCTAAGGACTTTACCATGTCAGCAAACTATTCTCCCCGCCTTGACTATCGACGCGGGAGAGCCCCAGGTACCTCCTATACACAATGTAGGATTCTTCAGCTTTGATTCCAGGTCTTACGTTTCCGATTCTCGGAGACTCATAAAGACGTCTTTCGGTGAAAAGGTCAAGGGCACTTCCCTCCTTGCAATCCTCTTCTTCCGCCGTGTATTAAACTGCCACCTGGAATTGCTGCTTCCTCGTGTGCTCTGCCTTGCTCAGTGTGCTTTCGTGCTCTGCCTTTTGTCTGCATGGGGAAGTGTGATGAAGTCAGGTGTGTGTGTAATGATCAGTAATTGCCTGACCGTTGCATTGGGACACGTCAGGTATACGGCTCGGGTGTTAGTCCATTTTCTCTCACAGTGAGCTATCCGTGAAAAAGTGTTTGTGCTGGGAAAAGGGGTTCGAGGGGAGGGGGTTGAGTTCCTAAGTATCCTACCTGGTAGGATGGGTTAAAGGTGATACAGGGAAGGGGATACTGCGTATCGCCATCCGGTGTCCCACTTCCACTCCCCGAAGACCCCTCATCCATGTGATCCTGCCACACTGGTCCATCCCCAGGAACTGGATCCAAAAGCGATGGCCGTGTCCTGGCCACCTGGATGACAGATCCCTGGGGACTAGCATGAGACACCTTCAGGTTTCTCACACCACCCAATCAAATATGGCTGCCACATTCAAATCCTCCTGGACAAACACTCAGAGAATGTGGATTCTGCAATAAATCCAACATGTCCATTCATACATCTGGCCAGATTGGTATTATGGCTTCTTTGAGCCCCTAGCCAGGAGTCCCATGTAGGCTATGTGCATGTATGGGTCTCCCTTGTGTCCACACCTAGCATGTAAACAGCCTTGTTGTGGAGTCTGTACTGAGTTGCCAGAACTCCCTATCCCAAGATGTGAGGTGATGAGATGCAAGGGACTAGGTTGGTCCGGCCACTACTGTATGTGCATTCCCATTGGATGGAGTGGGCACCCACAGACTTGTAGCCCCCTCCAATATATGGTATGGCTCACCTGGGACAACTATAATGCCAACATGCATTTTCCAAAGACTAAATTGGGCCAAGTGACGCCGATTACAGACCTCAAGCAAAAGACCACCAGCAACATCAGTGCCATTAAAAGCAGCATGTAGGACACCTCCAAGGGAGAGAATGTAAACCCAGGCAGCAAGCAGGAAAACTATGCTACATTACATTACACCACCCAACACAAACCCACAATCGCAAATTATCATGAACTTATCCTTAAAGGAAAGGCAAGTACCACAAACCGAATGGTTGAGAAAATGCTTGCCGGCCACATACTCCATGAGCCAGGGAGTATACTGAAAACTGCGGACAAGGTGCAGTAGTGAAGAAGGAACCATGGTGGCAGAGGGTGTGCTGTGTGTTTACAGATTTAGAACCACCAGGCGAAGCAGCTAATTAACCAATGCAGAGAGGGACAGCTGTGGAACACCTTGAGAAATAATCTAAACACTTAGCAGCCCGTGCCAATCATAGGTACTATCTCGAGAGCCTATGCTTGGCAAGGGCTATGAAAAAAAAAATCTGGGAGAGACCATTGGCGACTAGATTTGTTTTAATTGGAGGGGTGTAAATATTTCCAACAAATGTCCCAGAGCGACCGAACCAACCAAGAGGGGTTCCCAACCTTCACCCTCAAACATGCTTTTTAAACAATTGGTTAAAATGGTGCGTTATACAGCACACTTTCTGTAAGAAATTTGCCACACAGTTTTCAATTGATTTTGTAGGGTAATCCTAAAAATTCAATAGACGCAAGTTGCCAACAGAGCACTTCCCAAAGCATTTTTACGATGCCTTTGACCGCAATATATGCCAGCATAAAAACATTTTCACACTGGCTCTACCAATACATTTCCATGCTAGGTGCACCGATATATGCTAGAATTCCTATAGAACAACATACTCATGTTTGCTGTGCTCATAATGGCAATGATACTCTAAGAAAAAATGTACACACTTGCTTTGCCAATATATTATAAATTACTCACATAGTGACTAATGTACTCTTAGTTTATATTCCCCTTTCCTCCATACTGTATGGGCGTCCCTCCTAGGGACGAGAGCCGGAACCTTTAAACCAGAAAAAATCTTCCACTTTAAATTTAGAGGCGCGCAGGGCACGGCACTGGGAGCATGCTGTCCCCTGCCTCTGCCCACCGGTGCCACTCCTCAGTCCACATAGATGCGTTGAGAATATTAACATTGCCTAATGACACTAGTTTTATTAGAGGGGAGGATGGTGGGACGTATGTAGGCAAGGGGATTATGGACTTAGAGTACATTAGTCACTACGGTGAGTAACTTACAATTACTCTTACATCCTGTCCCCTTTCCTCCATACTGTATGAGCGATTACAACTAAATGTAGCCCCAGGGTGGAAAGGTGACCCTCCTTAAGAAAAGGGAGTGGCCCACATGGCCGCCCTGCTGATGACCTGCCATGGGACATGTCTCTGGAATGCGACCACCGTGGCCTTGGCTCTGATCGCATGGGCATACATTTTTGCACCGCCTTAAAGGCTGCCACCATGCATCTTGCTATGGAGGCCTTGGAAGCCTGATACCCTGGCCTTGAACCGCCGAAGGTGATAAATAGAGCCTCAGATGTGCCGAAGCTCTTGGCTGAATTTCGCTGACACAACGTGCCGACATAAGACCCACCAAAAGGGCTGTCTTCATGGTGACCAGCCTGATGTCCGCGGATGCCACAGGCTGAAAAGGTTTATTCGCCAGGGCGCCCAACACTATATTGAGGTCCACCACAGGGTGTGGCTTCTTGATGGGCGGGTAGAGCCTAGTGAGTCCCATCAAATGCCTTTTAACCACCGGAATGGAGGACTAGAAGACCCCCCTCCTCTGAATTCCGGTAGGCTCCGATGGCCGCCAGATAGGTGCGGCATGCGTCTATCTGCACACCAGTACGCTAGGTGTGCAGAGAAGGATGACACATCGTCCAGTGAGCAAGTGAGAACATCTACTTCCTTGTTAGACTCAGCCCAGTGGCAAAACATGGACCACTTGCTTTTGTACTGGCTCCTAGTGGCATCGCTCCTAGCACCCTGAATGAGGTCTAAATTAGCCTGCGAGAGGCGCAGATGCTTCAGTGTGACCTGTTCAGGAACCACGCTGCGAGGGCTAACTTCTGTGGGGCGTCGTGTAGGACTGTGCCCCCCTGTTGTGACAGAACATGAGCTGGGCCCAGCGGAAGATGAATCAGAGGTTGATCCGACAGGCTGAGGAGCTCCGAGAACCAGGGTCTCGCCGGCCACCACGGCACTATCAGAATGATGTGGAGGGGCAGAGACTCTCTTAACTTGTAGATCTCCCTGTGTACCAGTGGAGTAGGAGGGAAGGCATAGGAGTTCATGATGTTCCACTGAATCTGTAGTGCATCACCCAGTGAGCCTAGACCCTGTACCTGCCAGGATGCAAACTTAGGGCACTTCCTGTTGAACCAGGTGGCAATAAAGGTCCACCTGAGGATGACCCCATCTGCTGAAAATCTGCTGAAGGACCCTGTCGTTCAGCTGCCACTCGTAATTGTCCGCCCCCAGCCTGCTGAGCCTGTCCACCTCCAGGTTCGATTCCCCCGGAAGGTGGATCGCCATCAGGTGAATGTTTGCCAGGGCCCATTCCCAGATGCTGACCGCGAGGGTGCATAGGGGAGGTGATCTGTTGCCACTCTGCTTGTTGAGGTAATACATGCTGGTGGAGTTGTCCGTCTGAATGAGGATCACTTTGCCGCCGATGAGTGGTAGGAAGGCCTTGAGATCCAGCCAGATGGCCTTCAGCTCTAGCCAATTGATATGTGCTTCCTGATCCTGCTGGGACCAAACTCTGTGGACACTGTGGTTGTCCAGGGAAGCTGCCCAGTCTTCCAGGGACGAATCTGTGGTGATGGTAACCTGCGGTGCTGGTTGACGGAAAGGCCTGCCTTTCTTCAGATTGTAGTCTGTGCTCCACCAGATTAGGTCCTGGTGTAGGAGGAGAGGAATTGTCATGATCTCTGCTTCCAAAAGGTCAGGGTTTTCCCAACTCCCTTGGAAGCAGATCCATAACCCAGGTTCCGAGTGCCAACCAGTCCCAATTGGGACCTTTTGGACCCAGTCCTGGCGCCAGTGGCACCAGGCTCATAAATATGCCCAGTCCCAGCGCCGGGCTCATAATGCTTGGGTGGACTTACCTTCAGCAGACCATGCTGCTTACTTGCCTGCCAGTTGAGCCTCTGATCCTCTTCTGTTTGGAACTACTTTTCCTGTTGGGTGGGGCTGGAGCCACTCCCTAGATTCAGAACACTGGAACTCTTCTGGAAGGCAGGAACTCTTTTCTTACCAGGAACTCTTTTCTTACTTAGGCGTGGCTGTGGAAGGAGACACCTAAGCACTACAGGAGGCTATTTAAACCACACCCGGTGGATGAATCTTGCTTTGCGTTATTCTGCAACCTCTGCAGCAGAACGCTCATCGTGTCTTCTGCATCCGGTCCTGGGCCTAAGGAAAAAGGCTTACCATCCTGAATCCAGTCTTCAGCAACACCTATAAAGACAAGAAAGAACAGGTTAGCATTCCTGCATCTGAAAGGCAAAGGCTTACCATCCTGAATCCAGTCTTCAGCAACACCTATAAAGACAAGAAAGAACAGGTTAGCATTCCGGCATCTGAAAGGCAAAGGCTTACCATCCTGAATCCAGTCTTCAGCAACACCTATAAAGACAAGAAAGAACAGGTTAGCATTCCGGCATCTGAAAGGCAAAGGCTTACCATCCTGAATCCAGTCTTCAGCAACACCTATAAAGACAAGAAAGAACAGGTTAGAATTCCGGCATCTGAAAGACAAAATCTTACCAACTCTTCGCACGCTCCGGAGGCCTTCGGCGCTGCATCCCGCATCTGAAAGACAAAACAAGGTGTGTTTAAAGACATTGGGGAACTTTAATACTCACGTGCCATTACTCCTTTCCACATCTAATCCAGTGGGTATTCCGGCACCCTGCAGCCGCTCCGAACTCGTACCTGCAAAATAAAAAGACAGTTAGAGCGCATCGTGAAGCAGGCAACAAGCGCTTACTTACGTGCTTCCAGGCGCTTCTATTCATCACACGGGCTCCATCTTCAACTCACTTCAGCCTGTCATCCGCCATCGCCGGAACCCTGCAAAACAAGAGACATCATTACTAAAGACTTTAAAGACATTTGAATGACTCGAAACTTACCGTTCGTGCAGTAAACGACGGACAGCAGTCCTCTGAAGTCAAGAGGCCTGCGCTACCTATCCAGTGAAGAAACTGGTTACAGCACCCTGCCCCGAGGCAGATGGAGAGCTCGGCATTCACTTACCTAAGACATCTTACTCTACACGTCAGGCATACAGTGCACAGAGGTCCAGCCCAAAGAGCCAACCGGGTGCTACACATCACCTTTGAAGATACGGTAGTCGCCCAGTCAAGACCGGCGCCTCTGCGAGAATCAGGTGAGCGTTACAGAACGCAAAGCCTACCGCAAAACTCTCGCCCAGGCGCTATGGAAATCTCGGATACTGACCCCCTAGCCCGGTTACTTGGGGAACTAAGGGCAGAAGTGCATGCAGCTCGTCAGGAAACGAATGCTCTAAGAAGGGAACTAATTATTTCCAAGGAGAGAACAGACAATCTTGCTAGACAAGTGCTACAGTCACAAGCCGGACAGACCCCGTTACCCGCATCAGGGGCAAATCTTCCTTCAACATCCTCTATGAATCCAGTGCAGATCAACCTACCTGGGAATGTACCTCTGGCTCCGCCCGAACGATTTTCTGGTGACCCAAAGAGGTTTGCAGTATTTATCAATCAGTGCCGGTTGCACTTCTTATGCCGGCCAGCAGCCTTTCCAACTGATCAAGCTAAAGTAGCTTTTGTACTTTCGTACCTTAGTGGCAATGCGGCAGACTGGTCGATCCCTCTAGTTAATCAAGATGATCCGGTTCTCCATGATTTTCAAGCCTTTCAGCTTAGTATGGAAAAACTGTTCGCAAGACATTCACAGGGGCAGGCCTTGGACAATGAGCTTCTTTCGTTGCGACAGGGTAATCAAGACCTTTTGGCTTATATTGCATCTTTCAATAGACTAATAGTGGAAACTCAATGGCCTGAGGACAAAAGGATTACGCTGTTTTATAGAGGTCTACGTGGAGAGCTCAAAGACGTTTTAGCCCAAGTAGTGAATCCCCCACAAGACTGTTCGGATTATATAGACTTGGTCGTTCAAATAGATCACAGGCTGCAGAACAGGAAGGCCGATCGTTCCAAGTTTGATGCTCGAGTATTTTCCAAACCGCCAACTCCTTCCAAAGGAGTAGACTCCGGGGAACCCATGCAAATAGGGGGTCTGAAAGGTCCTCTAACACAAAGGGAGCGGGAAAGGAGGAAACAGTTGCAATTATGCCTATATTGCGGAAACTCAGGGCACTTTCTTCGAGACTGTCCGGTGAAACCTGCCAAGAAGGCAGTAGGAGCTGCAGTTACCAAAGTTACAAACTCTGAGCAGGGAAACGACCTCGCCCGACAAGAATAGAGGTCCTCTTGCCGAGCGTGAAAACCAGTTCCGTGACCTCGCATTTCGTGATACCTATGGTCCTCATTAGCCCTGATAATCCGGATCGATTACATGCAATTGAAGCTTACGTCGACAGCGGTGCCATCGGCAATTATGTGGATCATGAAATGGTTTTGAGGATGAATCTAACTCTTTGTCCCAAGGCTGTAAAGGACGTCATTACTACGGTGGATGGTACGGAGATAGCCTCCGGGCCAGTAACGCATACCACTCAAGAGGTGACGCTAGTAAGTCAAGATGGACACCATGAGAAGATCGTGTTCGATGTGATCAAGGCCCCTCAGTTTCAGATTATTCTAGGAATACCTTGGTTAGAGAAACACAATCCTCTGATCGATTGGCGAGCAAGAACGGTCCAGTTTCCAGAATGTGTCTCTACTTGTCACCCTCCACCTGGTGTTGCACTGGCCGCAATTTCTTCAGAGACTCCCCAGTTACCTCCCGAATACCTAGAATACCAAGATGTTTTCCGGAAGGATCAGGCTAACTCTCTACCTCCTCATAGGTCTTATGACTGCCAGATAGACCTGATACCTGGATCTACTCCTCCTTGTAGTAGAATTTATGCCCTCACCGAGCCTGAGAACCTTCACCTTCGACAATACCTGGATCAATACCTGGCAAATGGGTTTATTCGTCCTTCCAAGTCCCCTGCTTCTTCAGCTTTGTTCTTCGTTCCAAAAAAGGAAGGAGACCTTAGAACTTGTATCGATTATCGCTCCCTGAACCAGATCACCGTTAAGAATAGATATCCGTTACCTTTGATCCCTGAACTCCTGGACCAAGTCAGAAAAGCATGCATATATACAAAGCTGGATCTTAGAGGAGCTTACTACTTGGTACGAGTAAAAGAGGGCGATGAATGGAAGACGGCCTTCCGCACCAAGTATGGGCTATTTGAATATCAGGTCATGCCCTTCGGACTTTGCAATGCCCCGGCCGCCTTTCAATATTTTATGAACGATGTCCTCAGAGAGCTCATAGATGTATGTGTTGTTGTTTACATCGACAACATCCTCGTTTATTCTTCATCGGAATCTGAACATCGGAAACACGTGAAAATGGTCCTCGAAAGATTGCGTCAACACAAACTTTTCGCTAAGTTGGAAAAATGTGTTTTCAACGTGACTGAAGTTGAATTCTTGGGATTCATATTATCACCTGGCGGAGTGCGTATGGATTCAAAGAAGGTCGATGCAGTTCTCAAATGGCCATCACCATCCTCCGTAAAAGGTGTGCAAAGCATGTTAGGCTTTGCTAACTTTTACCGCAGGTTTATCCCCGAATTCTCTCGAATAGTCCAGCCCATCACTGCCTTGTTAAAGAAAAACAAACGTTTTGAATGTTCTACCGAGGCGGAACAAGCTTTCCAGGATTTGAAGACTAAATTTATCTCTGCACCAATCTTAAAACACCCTCGCCCCGAACTCCCCTACATCGTGGAAACTGATGCTTCAAGCCTTGCCATGGGGGCAGTTCTATCACAAAAGGACCCGGTAACCAATCAGTTGCATCCCGTGGCATTTTGGTCCCACAAATTCTCGCCTCCTGAAATCAATTACACGATTACTGACAAGGAACTTCTGGCTATCAAGTCTGCCTTTAAGGCTTGGCGGCATTATCTGCTGGGGGCCCGACACACCGTTACTGTGATTACGGATCACCGAAACCTGCAATATTTGAAGACCGCAAAAGCCCAATCCTCTAGACAACTCCGTTGGGCATTATTCTTTGCTGAGTTTGACTTCATAATTACCTATCGACCTGGTACAAAGAACGGTAAAGCCGATGCCCTTTCTCGGATGGGAGTGGAAGAACACTTGGTCAACCCTAAACCTGTACCAATCATTCCCGAACAAAGAATTCTGGGTGTAATCGCCACAGAATCCATAGAGGAAGTTAAGGATAAAGCCAGGCAACTTGTAACTCCAGCAGACATACAGAATTGGCATCTGCAGGGAAAGGACTTTGCAGTAAAGGACAACTTATTGTATTTCCAAGAACGATTATACCTACCCAGCACAGATTTACAGAAAAAAGTAATCTCTTGTTATCACGACTCTTTAATGGAAGGTCATCCCGGTATAGCCAAGACCTCAGAAAAGATCAAGCGCTACTTCTGGTGGCCGTCTTGGAAAAAAGATATCAGAGACTTTATAATGTCCTGTGGAGTATGCGCCCAAAACAAGAGTCAAAAGGAAAGACCAGCAGGCCTCTTACGCCCTATTGACATCCCACCTCGCCCTTGGCATACGCTTTCTATGGACTTCATCACCGATCTACCTCCATGCTCCGGATACAATACGATTCTAGTAATCGTGGACTTATTCTCCAAGATGGCACATTTCATTCCGCTCAAAGGCTTGCCAACAGCAGCAACTCTGGCCCGAGAATTTCTCGAAAACATCGTCCGACTGCACGGTTTTCCTTCGGTTCTAATTTCAGATCGAGGTAGTCAATTTATTTCTCATTTTTGGCGAAGTTGCTGTCGGTCGGCTCAAATTGATGTGAGACTATCGACCAGTCACCACCCTCAGACCGACGGACAAACCGAGAGGACCAATCAAACTCTGGAACAGTATTTACGCTGCATGCTGCAACAAACTGAAAAAACTTGGAAAGATATCCTTTGGATAGCCGAGTATGCCTACAATAACTCTGTCCATTCGGGAACTGGGAAAACCCCGTTTTTTCTTTTGTACGGCAGTCACCCTCGAACCTCGGAGTTGGATCCCCTCCAAGATCTTGAAACACCAGCAGTAGACTACCTGCATTCTACAATCACCCAAGCCTTTAAGGAAGCTGTTTTTCACCTTCAAAGGGCTAAAGAACAATACAAGAAAGGAGCAGATCAACATCGGAAGGAAGCCCCTCACTATCAAGTAGGGGATTAAGTCTGGTTATCCACCAAATATCTATCTCTAAAAGGGCCACGCACATTCAACCCAAGATACCTTGGTCCCTATTCCATCACTACCATAGTAAACCCAGTAGCGGTCAAGTTGGACTTGCCCCCGCACATGAAGATACATCCGGTCTTCCACGTCTCTCTATTAAAACCCGTGCAACCTCAAACCAGACTAACCAAATCTCCAAAACCTATCCTAGTGGATGGAGAACTCGAGTTTGAAGTCAAAAGCATTCTGGACTCCAAGATCTCCAAATCTAAACTATTCTACCTAATTGACTGGAAAGGCTACGGCCCCCAAGAGAGATCCTGGGAACCTGCTGAATATGTCCACGCTCCTCGCCTAATCAAAAGATTTCACCGAACATTTCCTGACAAGCCAAAACCCCCGGAGAAGCCCGGTTTGGGAGGGGCCTTGAGGGGGGGTACTGTCATGATCTCTGCTTCCAAAAGGTCAGGGTTTTCCCAACTCCCTTGGAAGCAGATCCATAACCCAGGTTCCGAGTGCCAACCAGTCCCAATTGGGACCTTTTGGACCCAGTCCTGGCGCCAGTGGCACCAGGCTCATAAATATGCCCAGTCCCAGCGCTGGAAGCGCCGGGCTCATAATGCTTGGGTGGACTTACCTTCAGCAGACCATGCTGCTTACTTGCCTGCCAGTTGAGCCTCTGATCCTCTTCTGTTTGGAACTACTTTTCCTGTTGGGTGGGGCTGGAGCCACTCCCTAGATTCAGAACACTGGAACTCTTCTGGAAGGCAGGAACTCTTTTCTTACCAGGAACTCTTTTCTTACTTAGGCGTGGCTGTGGAAGGAGACACCTAAGCACTTCAGGAGGCTATTTAAACCACACCCGGTGGATGAATCTTGCTTTGCGTTATTCTGCAACCTCTGCAGCAGAACGCTCATCGTGTCTTCTGCATCCGGTCCTGGGCCTAAGGAAAAAGGCTTACCATCCTGAATCCAGTCTTCAGCAACACCTATAAAGACAAGAAAGAACAGGTTAGCATTCCTGCATCTGAAAGGCAAAGGCTTACCATCCTGAATCCAGTCTTCAGCAACACCTATAAAGACAAGAAAGAACAGGTTAGCATTCCGGCATCTGAAAGGCAAAGGCTTACCATCCTGAATCCAGTCTTCAGCAACACCTATAAAGACAAGAAAGAACAGGTTAGAATTCCGGCATCTGAAAGACAAAATCTTACCAACTCTTCGCACGCTCCGGAGGCCTTCGGCGCTGCATCCCGCATCTGAAAGACAAAACAAGGTGCGTTTAAAGACATTGGGGAACTTTAATACTCACGTGCCATTACTCCTTTCCACATCTAATCCAGTGGGTATTCCGGCACCCTGCAGCCGCTCCGAACTCGTACCTGCAAAATAAAAAGACAGTTAGAGCGCATCGTGAAGCAGGCAACAAGCGCTTACTTACGTGCTTCCAGGCGCTTCTATTCATCACACGGGCTCCATCTTCAACTCACTTCAGCCTGTCATCCGCCATCGCCGGAACCCTGCAAAACAAGAGACATCATTACTAAAGACTTTAAAGACATTTGAATGACTCGAAACTTACCGTTCGTGCAGTAAACGACGGACAGCAGTCCTCTGAAGTCAAGAGGCCTGCGCTACCTATCCAGTGAAGAAACTGGTTACAGCACCCTGCCCCGAGGCAGATGGAGAGCTCGACATTCACTTACCTAAGACATCTTACTCTACACGTCAGGCATACAGTGCACAGAGGTCCAGCCCAAAGAGCCAACCGGGTGCTACACATCACCTTTGAAGATACGGTAGTCGCCCAGTCAAGACCGGCGCCTCTGCGAGAATCAGGTGAGCGTTACAGGAATGCTGACGAGTTCTGCCTGTCAACCCAGCTCCTGGTTCCATGAGACTGCAAAGTAGAGCTGTAATTTCCTCATCTTGAGTCTTGTGTAAGGTACTGCCAAAAGACAAGCCGCCATGATATATTTTTTTATTTATTGCATTTGTTGCACGCCCAGACCCTAAGGTATCACGGCGTAATTACAGTTAGTAAGAAAGTGGTTAGAGACTATTATAAAGGATAATTACATAGTTACACATAGATTTGAGGAACAAGTACAATTAACATCAGATAAAAAGAAAAAACACAACTGTACAGACAGATGGGGTCAGTAGTGGCAGGTCTAATCAGATTTGGGAGATCTGAAGACCAACTATGTTAGACTGTGTTGAAAACCAAGGAGGTGCTGGTACTACAATGCTGAAGTCACCTCTCAGCTGAGAAAGTGATCCGTGGCCCTCTTGATGGCTGCAATCTTGTCCTCCGAGGGGAAAACCCTCTCGATTTCGTATCCCAGATGAGGCCGAGGAACGTTCGACTCCGCGTCTGCTCCAGTTGAGACTTCTTGAGATTGATGGAGAATCACAAGTCGTGCAAATTGTTCATGATGGTGGAGGGGGTATGCTAGAACGCCTCCGGATAACTCACCCTGATGAGCCAGTCGTCTAGGTACGGGTAGACATGGTGACCTTGTGCCCGGAGAAGGGCTGCTATATTATTTATAAGCCTGGTAAAGATCCTCAGGGCTGAGTTGAGGCCAAAGGGTAGCACCTTGTATTGGAAATGGAAGCCCATGATCCTGAACCGAAGGAAGGACCGATGGGGCTGCCAAATCGGGCCGTGTAAATAAGTGTCCTTCAGATTTAGGGAGCACATCCAGTCTCCCCTGCACAGTGTCTCTGCAATAAGTGCTGGGGTAACCATCTTGAACTTTTGAAGTGGGAGGGAAAGGTACATGGAGGAAAGGTCTAACAAATCTCAGGCCCGCCTGGTTCTTCTGTGTATGGTGAAAATCCTGGAATAGAAGCCCATACCCCACT
Source organism: Ambystoma mexicanum (assembly GCF_040938575.1). NCBI lineage: Eukaryota > Metazoa > Chordata > Amphibia > Caudata > Ambystomatidae > Ambystoma > Ambystoma mexicanum. Next base: position 1,438,761,992 of record NC_090935.1, read on the forward strand.
GGGAGGCTGGGACTTCTTCCACTGCCTGGCTCTCTACGAGTGATCGAATTTCTGCCAACAGAGTTGCTGTCCCAATCTGTAGGAGTGGCAGGGAGGAGAGAGGAGAGGGAGGTACCGGTAGGCTGTACCCCGTGGACACTACAGAGAGGATCCAGGGGTCCAGGAAACTTGCGTGCCAATTGTGTGCGTGAAAGGCAAGCCTGCCTGCCTGCCCGCCCGCCCGCCAAAACCCCCCCGCCCACTTGTGACACGTGGACCCAGAGGGGAGGGTCATGCCTTCTTTCCCACTGAGGCTGAGGAGGGGGACTGAAAGAAGCCCTTATTCCCCACCTTGTGCTGCTTGCGGCGGTGCTGGCTCGGAGATCGTCAAGCAGTCTGAACCGTCGTATGGGTGCTGGTGGAGGGACTGGAGGAAGCATGCCTGATAACATCCCGAAGGATGCAGCTCATCTGAGGGAACCTCATCAACGTGAGGAACTTCTCAAAAAAACGATCTTCGTGGGGTGGCAGGTGTTATTAACGGAGTAGCGGCTGGCTGCTGGGGCCTGTGCGTACTCTGCCTAGTTGGTTGCAGGTGGTATCTGTCTTGTGATGTAGAAGAATAAGATGTAGGCCACGTACCTGGCTGACACCAGTCCCACCTGGACACTATCTCCTACCTGCTCCCCATAAGGTGTCAGTGTCCGACGAGCAGCCATCCTGTCTGGCGCGGCAGCTTTTTTGTCGAGCTGCATGCCACGAGCCTGCGTTGTGGTGCCTGGCTCGCTTGGACCTGCCTCCTCCTGGACTCTTGGCGGTGGAGCTCGAGGCCTACCCTGCACCTCAAGACCTGACAGGTGTAGAGCCCTCAGCTGAGTCGCCGGTAGTGCTGCATACAGGTGCCCCCTCAGACATTTGTCCGGTACTAGGGCGTAGCCCCCCCGGGTGGACACCCGGTAAAAGAACCTTGCGGTCCCTCAGAGCCGTCACCCGAAGGATCTATTGACCCTTCGGCCTGTCGGCCGGTAGCTGGATGAGCCTTGGTATTATTGCTAGTTTGAGGACCTGAGCGGTCCCTCTCACTCGGAAGTTCCCTAGGGAAGGAATCGCCCTTGCTCAGTGCGATGGAAAAAGAGGCCCTGCCTTGGACCTTGATCTGTGCTTGACGAAGAAGTTCTTCCAAGTCCTCTGGAGGAGACTTGTTGAAGATCTCCCTCCAGCGGAGGCACAGAGCTTGGGAGTCAGATGTAGGGAAGAGGCCTTCGCAGGATGGACACCTGCTGAAGCCCAAGGATGTCGACATCGCCGGGGAGGAGCCTGGCGCCAGAGGACCGAGTACCTGTTTGAAGATTAGAAGAAAAAGACAAAAAGAAGGATCCGGGGAAGAGTGCATGGAATTATATGGCCAAGCAAAACCCAGGTGCGCTGGTGAAAGCATTACATTCCTGTTGACGCGGAAAAGAGGACTGGGGAGTGGTGCCGGTGGGTGGAGTCGGGGCAGCGCATGCTCCCAGGACCACGCCCCCACGCAGCTCTAAATTTAAAGTGGAAGAAGATTCTTTTCTGGTGAAAAAGGTTCTGTCTCCCGTCCCTAGGAGGGCGCCAATACAGTATGGAGGAAAGGGGACGGGACTAAGAGTAATGGCAGTATGCCCACGTAAGAACATACTCCTGTTGACTTTGCCATTAAAAATTCCATCCTAAAATAAGACAACATTTTCAAACTGGTTGCACAATGTAGGCCAGCCTATCCACGTAATAACACTTAACTTGCTTGATCAAAGATGCACAGGAAAACAATGTCATGCCACAGTAAGAAATGGCTAAACTGGCTGCCCTAAAATGCCAATCTAGCCACGTAGTAGCACAGATCATCCTTTTGTTTTTTTTTTTAAAAAACAACAGCATTTATTTTTACTAGTTATCGTGGTTAGATGCCCAGTAAAAAATTGAACCCCACCATTTATGCCCTACCCCTCCACCTGCCAAAATCAGTTTCCCGGCCCTGCACAAACACACACACACACACACACTCATTAATTCTCACAACATTCACTCACTCAGACACATACAGCATTCACATGCACAGATACATCATGCACACATTAAATCATAATTAATCACACAGAAAATGTAATCTTACCTCCCCGCCGCACCAGTCCATTCACAGCTCCACCAACCCCCCCAGACAGGCTCACACACAGCACAAACAGGAATCAAAGAGCACTTCCTGGCTCCTGCGCAAAAGCCGTAGCGCATCTGATGCACCGCCCATTCTGTTTGCTTGTGCAGGGTGGCGCAGAAGCGCCTACTCGCACACATAATGTGCCAATGGGCCATGCAAGGCTGGGGAAGCAAAACGCCCCAGCCTTTTACGGTCCATTGGACATGCATGATGGGAAAACTAAACTGTCAAAACGTTATTGTCAAAACCCCAGAGAATGGCCTGGTTGAGCAAATATTGAGGAATCCAAGATCAACAAATGTTGGTTTTGGGGAAAAGAGGGTAGGCACATGAAAAGAAGAAAAAAATGGCACCCCCAGGGAAGGGCAGCGGATAGCTGTAACAGCAGGCAGAGAATGTATATTCTCGCCCGCTGTTCCAGCCATCTGATTGGCTAATGGCCCTTCCCCAGAATTGAGCATCCAGGCAGAAGCTAGGACTCTTAGGATTAGAACTTTACTATTTGGACAATCATCCTCGGAGGTGTTGGTGCACATTTGGAGAAACCCCACTCTGTGTTGGCCCTTATCCAACACAGTTTTAGGAACATATGTTTACATATGATAATGTCCCTGCAAAAAGGCAATGTGGAAATAAAGTTGCTGCAAAAAGGCAATGGTTTGCGGCAACATTATCACATGGAACCTGCGGGGGACACCTCTGCAACCCCGATTTTCAAATCCCCCCCTCCCAAGTGGTGCGGGGTACAGCCCCCTACATAATGTCACCACAGCCTTTTCCTGGCGACTATATGTATGGCGACCATTTATGTGGGGGAAAAATTACTGGATACCCTATATATTATATATCCCTAGTTCCTTAAGGCATTAGGTCCAATCCTTTCCCTGACAGAAAACTAAACAAAGTTACCTTTGAGCGATACCTTTAGTTTTGTAGAGATACCTTTAGTTTTGTAGAAACAATTTTGGTAGTATGACAAAATGTGTGTCGTGTGGGTGGAGGTGAGCACCAGGAGTGGCATGAAGAGCACAGGAGTTGTACTACCAAAAAGAGGTCAAACTAAATGACATTTTCTTTTAGATGAAACCACACAGAACCCTTTGAATCACCAAGTGTCAATGCTCAACCTCCTTCCGTGTCTTAATGGATGTTTAAATCTAGTTTGTCATTTAAATGGATACCTGCAGGGAACAAGCATTTGTTTCCAGATCAGAAAACGGCTGCAGCAGCCTGTGCCTAACAAAGGGATGCCAGATGGCATTGAGTTACGCAGGAAGCAGAGCAGGGTGACCCGCTTGTGGAAATGAGATAACAGGGTATGCTGGCCTGGGACTCTCTGGACCCATCACTCAGTTGAACCGCTTGAATGGCCCTGGATGGAGACTCACTGGGTAAAAGAAGCACTGGGTAAAAAGAAGTCCGTGACCCATGAGAAGGGGGGGGGTTGCTGGTCGGTTAAGTCACAGTTTAGTACTTCTTCCCTTAACACGAACTCCCTTCACCTCTTCAACGACGTTGACAGCTAATCCCTTATCAGATGCAGTCTTATAAACTCACAGTATTTTTCTCCTTAGTTCAAAAGTCTAAAGATGGAATACCTTGCAAGTTGCATACATAGATTTACTGTGAACTGGATACAAAAGCAGAATGCATCTATAAAGCGATTTAAGCACACGCTCATAATCACAACTGTGGACATTTATTTTACCATGGAAGTTTATAAAACTGAGGAGCCTTCCTATACAACCTCATTTCAAATTAACAGACCTTTAAAGAAAGCTCTTCATTATCTGACAAAACTTTAAATACGCATCTCTTACTTTGGTAAAACGTCCAGGTCTTGCATCTGAATGACTCGAGACGGAAAAATTGACAACATGAAGATGCCATAGAGGGGCGAGACTCGTGTTTATATCAGATCAACACCCACACATTTTTGAGTGAGTGAGAGAAAGTGAGAAATGGGAGGCAGGGGAAAGGGAGGGAGAAAGGAGGGAGAGTAGGTGTCCATTTTGTGAAACGGGGGAATGTTTTGTGCCCATGAGAGACACTTCCATTAAAATAAATACAGAAGCAACTCTTATTCAAAAGCTTTATTGTCCTTTCAAAAGTTACTTTTCACAGAAGGATTTTAGGTCAGTGCATATCCTTTAGAAAAATCAGACCTCTCAACAGTTAAGGGCAGCCGTTGGTGTGTCTTATAGTGGGAATAAAACATGGCACAGCTTTTGTAATTGAAGTAAGCCTGGGAAGGAGGGAAGATCATCTGTAATGGCATTTTTGGAATGTTGGATACAGAGCATCACTGCAAGTTATATGTTCTTGTGTAAAAAGTGGGCAACAACTAAGGAAGGGCCTAGCTGGGCCAGAAGGCAAAACAAATTGTAAATACAATATATACACTGGAAAAAGCAGGGCTGATACTGAAAAAAGGTTGTACACAACTATCCCATCTGTACTCCAAAATTCGAATGCAAGGCATAATAGAACAGAGTGTGGCTTTTAGTAAAAATGAGAAAAATCAGCAGACATTTTAGGATGGACGGCATTCCATGAAAACAAATAACTGGTCTGCTCTAATTAAAGTCTTGAACAAGGGGACCTCAGTCTATGGAGTCAGGATTTGCAACAAACATGACTTCCTAAGCCCCGACTCAATTATGCTTTTCCCCAAAAAACGTTCATGAGAAATGGCATCATGAGATATACAGTCACGGGCCAGAGGAAGGGATTTTACTTTAGATCCCTCGAACAGGCTGTAGTCAAGGGTCAAGCACAATCTGTAAAGGGCAATGGCATGGCATGGCATACTTTACTATAAACAAGAACCCTACAAAAAACTCAACCCGGGTGCAGCGCTATGAAGAAACGTAGGTTAGTGGAGAAGGCACTGCATCCAATTTCTTGTTAAGATCCAACAACTCCCTCCTCCACCCCCCACTCCGACCTGCCTTTTTTTTTTTAAAATGTAAGGTCGCAGGAAGTCATATATATTTTTGCTTCACTTAAACAGATAAGACTCCTAAATAGGAATATAGTAGAGCTCAATGACCATGTGTGAATTTCATTCCATGCGATAAGGTTCAATATTTAATTGAATGATGCATATTTCAGTAGCAACCTTGTCCGTTTCTAACATGCAAAACCCAACTACGGGCGTGAGCAAACTAGAGCTTTCTTTACAGTTTTATCAAGCTGAAGAGATTGTCCCACGAGTCTGGTTCATTGCAGCTAGTGAACGGATGAGGCTTCATCCGAATTAAAAAGCCAGAGGGTAGTACACCGAGTTCCACTGAGATGTGTCCAGCTCTGTGCGAGTGCGGAGGGGCACTACAGCACGCCAAACAATATGGCATACGACCCGACAAACGGCAGCTGCGTATTATGAACGGACAATATATAAATTAGTGCCAGAGAATGCATAGACTGCATTTAGAAGCACAATAAACGTGTCACTTAAAGAGAAGCAACTATGGCTTTTGTGAATAGTACTAACCCACACATTCTATTTCAGCCCATTCAATCCCTCTTTAAAAGTATTCACATGTATGCAAGATAGCTAATCATACAAACGGTTCATAAAATAAGATCAAATAAAACAAGGAAGCACAGGGGGTTCTATTGCATTTGTTACGGATCATTTACATTACATAATCAGTAGCTCCATTTTTTACGTTTTTTAATCCCTGTCGCAAACAAAATATAAAAACAGACATACAAAATGAACTAAAAACAAAATTATAAATAAACATCTTCAAAATGTGTTATGAATAAAATGCAATACAGGTAAAGGTTTTAAACCATTTAAAAAAAAATTGGCAGAATAGTAAGACGAACGAAACCATAAAAACAAACTACATGGCAACTCGCCACATCACTGCGCCAGTAAATCCCCAGCACACATGGTCTTATAAACAAAATGTAATATTAAACGCGATTACTCAATTCTGGATTGCCAGCAATTTGAGGCTCGGTAGCACACTCGCACCCACTGTCCATTTAACTATTCCCTCCAAGAAAACAGAAGGGCCACTTCCAGCTCCACTGAAATGTCCACACCACTTGCAGTTTCAGAATTTAACATGGAGATAGTATAAACGACAATAGATGCATAGTAGCTAGCAACAGCCGTTTTACCACAAATTATATCAATATTGTTCACAGGGAGCGGCGGACCAAAAACAAGTTGGGAAGGGAGTACTTCAGTTTAAACGAAAAGTGCACATGTAGGATATCTAAACTGCAGTGGCAGACTTCAGTGGTCAATCCTTCAGACTTATCAAAACAGGGAAACAGAAGGATGGCACGTCTATTTTAGCACTGTTGGTGGGCTTTCTAAACTGTGCCATATTGCCTTACAAGCAGATATGCATACTACTGGGCCACTAGTAATTTATCAATGAAAAGGCCCCTAGTGGTGGCAATGTTCCATTATTTGGGCGGAGTGGCTTTTGTCCACAGAGGAAAGATCTTCAGCTTTTCTTCACTCCTTCCGGTTTTAGTGTTTAGTGAGTTTAAAGAGAAACACAAGCTTACAATACACAAACACATTAAAGCTCTCTTAACTCCTCTGCTTTTTAATTAAAACGCTGATTGTAGTAACTGTGCCTGGTTTAAGGACCGTTCCTGTTCCAGCTGTTGAATTGTACAGATACGAGGAAAAGCGGGACGATGTTTCAAAGTCTTTTTTTACCCCTGAAGCAAAATAGATACAAACTGAAAAAAAGTATAAATTAGTTGTCTTTTTGCTTTCTTTTGTAACCAAAAAACATGCAGAGCCCTTCAGCAAGTCCGCTACATCATGATACCTAAAATATAATCGAAACAAAAAGAGAGAAAAAAAAAATAAAAAAAATGAACATCTGCAAAATACTCCAGGACGCCAGTTATGCAATTTTCTCTGTATTGCCGAGTCTCATTTAAATGAATGGTCATTAAATGACGAACATTGCTGTTCATTTCATAGCAAGTTCTTGGTAAGAAGTGCAGTTTCACCACTGCTGCCAGCTAAAGTCATCGTTCCTGCCGAAAACCAAGAAGAACCCTAGTATAGTTGCAAAGATGACCGTGTTTCCTGCCAGGACCAGCCCACAAGCTCCCAACTCAATCTATGAAACAAATGGAAATAATTAGTCACCGAAAAAGAACAAGAACTGATCAATTGAACAATGATGCTCAAAAGGACTGGCAGAGACCCATTCTGAGGCAGGCATAGTAATATTGAAGCATTTCCAATTGTTTAAATAATTTATTTCGTCTATTGACTTTCAACCAGGCATACATCTTAAATACTTAAAGCGTGATTAACCCTCAACTGATGTACAAGGTGGAATTCCAGAAAAGACATCTTCCCCAATACTATAACATTTTAGATCCAAATACATTCCCAATTTCGAGTTCAAGTTCAAGCTCCCTCCCTTAAGAAACGTGTTCCATTGTTTGCAGCATTAGGCCTTGTCTCAGTCAAGTAGTTCAGTAACAAGTCTTAGAGTTTTCACCCCTACTCCCCTTTTTCTAGAACCAAAGCATTCTTATTTATCAGAAAAATTATATTGACCAAATGTTAAATACAGCAGCCAGCAGAAAAAAATCTGATGCCAATAGTTCGCATAAAACATTATTTTTAATGGTGCTGGCAGAGAAGTACAGTACTTCGGCTAATCCTGTCAGATAAAAGATCTGGCCTTGTGGAATCATATTTGTTATGAAAGGGACTCCATTCGATATCTATATCATTCTGCCAAGATCGGAGGCAAGCATTATGCTCATCTTTCTTTAATACCACTCTCCAACAGCCCTGTAAATGTTAAAATGTTCAATTTTTTTTCAAAGAAATCACTCTTAAAAATTACCATTTGCCAAATCTCTAGTTTCTGGTAGTTTTCCCGTTAACAGTCTCAACCAATGGTGGTCCTTTCTTCCTCACAAGCTACTTTCCTGACCTGATCCTTTGCTCTTTGTTTGGTTCCTAGTGATTCCATCGACAGCCAAACCATCGACAACCATACCATTGACAAAAAAAGCATTAAAAAAAACATTGAATGCTTTTTCTTTTTTAAAGGAGGGGCTCCCTCCCAACTCCCCCTTTTTAAAACATTAAAACCCATTTTTACTAAACCCTTTACAATTAAAAAAAAAAAGCATTAGATTTTTTTTTTCCGATGCATTTTTTTCAATGGTATGGTTTGTCGATGCTTTGGATTCGATGCAAGGACCGGATACCCTTTGTTTTGGCTGCTCTTCAGCAGGTAAGTCACCCTTTTTACTGTGCTCGTTATATATGTTGCTAATTTCGCGGGCTCATCCTACTGCCTCTGCCAAAGATCCTGTTGCTTCTATCCTTGTTCCAAAAATCGACCTTGCTTTTAATTCTCATCTTACCAGTCTCTTTAATATTTCTCTTGCTACCTTTACTTGCCCTCTCTTATTTAAGCTCGTCTCTTTCTGCTTTTGGGTTCTCTGGCTCTGTATTGTCCTGGTTTTAATCTTATTTATCCAATCATACTTATTTGGTCTCTTGGGCAAGCACTTGCTTTGACGCTTTTCCCCTTTCCCATGATGTCCCACAGGGGTTGGTTCTCTGTCCTTTTCTTTTCTCCTGTTAGACCTCTCTACTTTAATATTCTTTCTTTATTTGGGTGATCTCATCACTTCTATGCTGATGATACCCAGCTCTTCTCATCTTTCTTTTCCTTCACACCTACTATTCACACAAATCTCGGCCTGCCACTCTGGTGTTAAAACCTGGATGTCTGATCACTTTCTTTTTCCTCCTCCCTTTGTTCGGTTTCCACCCTCTTGTCTTCGTATCTCTCTTACTGCCTGTAATCTTGGTCTTCATCTTGACGCTGACCTATCCTTCACTTATCACATTTCTGATCACTTCTCGCTCCTATCGATTCCATCGCTAACATCTGTTAAATTAGGGCTTTCTTTACTTACAGTGCTACTAAACTTCTAATATCCTCTGTAATTTTCCCCACTACTGTTTCTGTTCTGAGGTTCTTTTTGGTCTTCCCGTTACTCATTTAGCCCCTTTAAAGTCGGTTTTCAATCATTCTATTCATCTCTTCTATTCCGTTCCCATTGGTGATTCAATTTCTATTACCCTATCCTCTCTTCGATGGCTACCCTATCATTCTCGACTGAAATTCAATTCTCTGTATTGTATTCAAGTCCCTTTATCGTCTTGCTCCCGTCTATCTTTTTTCCCTCGTCTCTTTCTATGTTTCCTCCCGTGTTCTTCGTTCCCAGTCCCATTTTTTTTTATTAACTGTACCTCGTCCTCCTTGTGTGTTTTTCAAACTTTGCTCTTTTCCTTTGCTTGCTCCTCTCCATTGCAATGCTCTCCCTCGTTCTCTTCGCTCTATTGATTCTTATTCTGCCTTAAGTGCTGCTCTGAAAACCTTTCTATGTCAATCGTAATTCTAGTTAATCTTGTTACTGAACATATTTATCTGTTGTGTATTGTACTATTATCTACTCTAATTATTGGCATCTGAAACAGTGCCTTGGTGTAAAGGCGCTATATAAATAACAAATACAAATACGGATAATGTAAGAGATTAGAGTTTAGAATGACATAGGTGTTGATTTGGTTACACTGTAGTCCAGATTGGGGATCAGATGAGTAAGCTTTAGGCATACATTTATGGTATATGTTTTATGAGGTGGCGCGGAAAGTGCGCTATATTGTTGAAGGATGCTCTGTGCATTCCACGGTAGTTAACAGCACACCGCTTGAGGGTGCGTGCTAGATAAGAATATCTACAGTCCAACTGGTGTGGGACTTTACAAGACTTATCTGTTGGTATTAGGTAACCCCCCCTTTTAATAAATGCCAGTATTTCACAAGTTGGTGGTATGACTGAGCAGCTAGGCTTATTTTAAGAGGTGTAATGGGAGCTGTATAATGAAATCAGTAATACAGGTATCCGAGTAAACACTTACACACTTAAAGTTATAGTATGAATGACAATGCATTACTTACCGTAAAAGCATTTCTGATGGTTGTATCTGCTTAGATTCACATGCTGTGCATAGGTCCGACATCCAGTGGTCACTGCGGAGTATTGCATTTTGTTTTTCGTAGTCGAAAAGGGGACGTCGACAAGGCGTCTCTGTAACACAATGCCTATAGTGACGTGCGTTGTACCCATAATCCCTCACGCGTCGAGGTCCCTCTGTTTGTATTTTTCTGCCCTGAGGGAGCCTTCTAGACGTGAGTGAGTACAGAAAAGAGAGATATAGAAAAGGATGTCTATGTTCCTTCCATCAGAGCGGGGAGGAAGGGTGGGCGCATGTGAATCTAAGCAGATACAACCATCAGAAATGCTTTTACGGTAAGTAATGCATTGTCTTCTGATGTTTGTTAATCTGCTTAGAATCACATGCTGTGCATAGACTAGCGAGCAGTACCCGGAGTTGGAGGTGGGTTGTGAGAAGGAACAGTAGAGAAAAGATGTCTTAATACTGCTTGTCCCACCTGGGAATCAGATCTAGAGTGGGCATCTAGACAGTAGTGTTTTGTAAAGGTGTGTACAGAACTCCAGGTTGCCGCTTTGCAGATGGACTCAAGGGGAACATTTGCAATGAATGCTATGGATGCCCCAGTGCCTCGAGTAGAGTGTGCTCTTGGCTTGAAGGGTAGTTCTCTCTTAGCAAGAGTGTAACAGAGAGTAATGCATTGTACAATCCATCTAGATATAGTGGATTTTGAAACTGCATCTCCTTCTCTTCCTGCTGCCACCGAGACAAAGAACTGATTAGTCTTTCTCAGTGGACTAGTTCTTTCCATGTAAAACATGACAGCTCTGCGCACATCAAGTGTATGCAGGCTTTTTTCTCCTAGATTTGAAGGATTTTGAAAGAACGTTGGTAGTTCTATAGACTGGTTGACATGGAATTTGGAGATGAATTTCGGTGCGAACCTTGGGTGTGTGCGTAGAACCACTTTATCCTTGTGAACTGTTACAAAGGGGTCTAAAACCGAAAGGGCCTGTAGTTCACTTACTCTCCTAATGGAGGTAATAGCTATTAGGAAAGCAGTCTTAAGAGTGAGATCTTTAAGAGTTGGCTTGTGCATGGGTTCAAAGGGTGACCCCAGGAGCCTGGCGAGTACCACATTTAGATCCCAGCCGGGAGCTGGGTTTGGTATTGGAGGGTGTATTCTCTTTACCCCTTCCATGAAGGCTTTGATTACTGGGATCTTCCACCACAATACTTTGAGTTGTGAAGTGGTGTAAGCAGAAAGCGCTGCCAGGTGTACTTTAATAGAATTGAATACTAGACCCGAGTCCAGTAAATGGGTCAGGTACAGAATAATTTGTGTGGGAGAGCAGTCAACGGGGTTGATACTCTTCCCTCTACACCAGATGACAAATCTTTTCCATTTGCTAGAATAGCAGTGACGAGTGTTAGGCTTTCTGGCCTCTCTGAGGATGTCCATGCACCTCTGTGGAAGTTGTAAATGTCCAAATTCTATGACCTCAGGAGCCAGGCTGCTAAGTTCATGGTCTGAGGGCATGGGTGCAGTGTCCTGCCCCTGTCTTGTGACAGCATGTTGTACGGGCAGGGCAGTTTCACTGGAGGAGATAGAGACATCTTCAGCAAGTGAGCGAACCATGGCTGTCGGGCCCACATAGGGGCCACCAGTATCATGGTAACTTGTTCCTGGTGCATCTTGTGCACTATCTTGTTGAGAAGGGGAGTCGGGGGAAAAGCGTAAACAAATTTCCCTGACCATGGAATCGATATACCGTTCCCCTTGGACTGGTTCTGGGGGTACCTGGAGGCGTAATCTTGGCATTGAGAGTTTTCCAGAATTGCGAACAGGTCTATTTCTGGGAAACCCCACTGTGTGAAGACGTCGAAGACGATGTCTTCTTGTAACCGCCATTCGTACTCTACGGGCAGGGGGAAGTCTCTGCTGAGTTTGTCTGCTAGCAGATTGAGTTCCCCTGGTACATGTTGTGATAGTAGGAACATGTTGTGTTTGAGAGCCCACTTCCAGATGTTCTGGGACAGCTTGGACAGTCCTGGAGAGTGAGTGCCCCCTTGCTTGTTGAGGTAGTACATGGCTGTGGTGCTGTCTGTGAGGACCATCACTGTCTTTCCTTGTAGGTGTTCCTGAAAGGCTTTCAGTGCTTTGAACACCGCTAGTAGTTCCAGCAGGTTTATATGCTTATATGCTTGGATGCTAAGCTCGGAGTCCACGCTCCGTGAGCAGTGTGATGGGATAAGTGAGCCCCCCATCCTGTAAGGGATGCGTCTGTGGTTAGAGTGCGGGTGTGGCAAAAGTTTTCCCTAATAACAGGTTTTCTTTTGTCCACCACCGTAGCGAGAGAACCAAGGCCTGCGAGACCACCACTAGATCGTCCCATTGTCCGCTGGCCTGACACCACTGGCTGTTGAGCCACTCTTGCATTGGGCGCATGCGCAGGCGCGCGTGAGGTACCAAATAAATACATGACGCCATCATTCCTAGCAAGCGCATTGCTTTGCGTACCGTCACCTCTCGACCTGCCACATAATGGGGGATCTGAAAAAGCATGTTTTGGACCCTCTCATTGGAGGGGAAGACGAGGCAGTCCTTTGTTCGAATTAGAGCCCCTAGGAATTGTTTGATTTGGCTGGGGTCTAAGCTGGACTTCTTTTCGTTGATGGAGAAGCCCAGTTGGAACAAAAGGTCTACAGTCTTTTGGGTATTGGAGAAGCATGTTTCGTAAGAATCCCCTGTTAGGAGCCAGTCGTCGAGGTAAGGGTATACCGGGATGGATAACCTGCGCAGGTGGGCCGCTGCCACTGCCAGTACTTTCGTGAATACCCTTGGTGCAGATGCTATCCCGAAGGGTAGTACTCTGAACTGGTAGTGTTTGTTCTCTATCTTGAACCTGAGGTATTTTCTGTGCGCTGGCAACATTAAAATATGAAAGTATGCATCTTTCATGTCCAGTGTTGTCATGTAATCCCCCTGTGATAACAGTGGGATTACTTCCTGCAAGGTCACCATACAAAACTTTTGGGGTTTGACAAACTTGTTCGCTGGGCGCAGATCTAATACAGGGCGCATGGTTAAGTCCTTTTTGGGTACAAGGAAGTACACCGAATAAATACCTTCTGTTACCTGAGATAGGGGGACAGCCTCTATAGCTTCTTTTTTCAGTAGCTCTTCTACTTCTTGTAGAAGAATGGTGAGGTGTTCCGGTGTCATGCGTCGGTTCCGTGGGGGTCTGTACTTCGGGGAACCGTTGAATTCGATGCAGTATCCGTGGGCTATGGTGGATAATACCCAGCGGTCTGACGATATTCCCTCCCATGCTGAAAGGAACGATGTTAGCCGGCCCCCGACCGGTGATGCATGGGAGGGGACCCGAATCTTCGGGTCATTTGTTGGTATTGGGCGTGGAACCTTTGGGGCTGGAGCAGCGACCTCTTCCCCTGCCACGGCGTTGGCCTCTTTGACTGAACTGGGTGTTGTTACCCTGGTTAGAGGGCCAGTTGGTAGCAGAGTAAAATTGCTGTTGGTTTTGCTGCTGGCGTTGGCCACAAAAGGAGCGTCTATTGCCATAGCCGCGTCTGTTAGGGGGCCTAGAAATTTGGTCAAGAGTTTTGATGGTATCAAACTCTTTCTTCGCATGTTCTAGGGCCTCATCAACTGCTTTCCCAAACAGATGTGTTTCTTCTATGGGCTTATTTATCAGGGAAGCCTGGGTTTCCGGCTTAAATCCCGAATTGCGCAGCCAGACATGGCGTTTGAGAAGTGTTCCCTGAACCAGGGAACAGCCAGCCGTCTCTGCGGCATCTAAGGAGTTCTTTACGATGCCCTGGTTTACAAGAGTTCCCTCTGAGATTGTAGCTAACAGGCGTGAACGCAGGGGTTCTGGTGCGTCCTCTGCTTCGCTGCGCAGCTTGCTCCACTGTGCATCTGCGTAGCTAGCTAGTATGGAATTGTTATTTGCAATCCTAGTTGAAAAGGCGGCGGACGTCGTGATTCTCTTCCCAAGTGCGTAGAGCTTTTTGCCCTCTTCGTCAGGTGGTGCCTCACTAGTGGATAGTGGTACCCCTGCTCTTTTCCTTTTATTAGTAACTACGAGGGAGTCCGGAATAGAATGGCCTCTGATGTACAGCGGGTCAGAGGGCGAAGGGCTGAAGAGCTTTTCTATCCGAGGGTTGACCCCTCCGACTAAGGCAGGATTGGAAAGGGAAGGAGTTATTCTTCTCTTTATAGAAGCCAGGAGCGGAATAGACTGACTAACAGGGGCTTTTTCTTCAATAACTTTCTCTACAAAGTCTATGTCAGGAAGAGTCTCCCCTGTGTCTATTTCAAAATGCGCTGCTGCCTTGCGCAATAGTGCATTAAGTGAAGGTTGGTCATCTATGGGAGAGGTGTTTCCAATAGGTGAATCCTTGGGAGGAGAAGGGTGAAAGACATCAGGGTCTGAGTGCACTGATGGGGATTGCCAAGGCTGCGAGGTAGCTGTATCTTCTTCGAAAGCTCCTGCACTAGTGTAAGGATCTTCTTCAAACCCCTCTTCCTCATGTTCTTCCTCTCCACCCAAACACTCATCATCTTCCTGGAGGTATTGCTCCTCTTCCGTGAGGTCATATACGTCTGTAGAAGGGGGAAACAGCCTAGGAATTTTGACCCTAGGGTCATCCTGGGCCCTTCTCTTAGTCTTTTGGGTGTGGGTGGGTTTTGGTTTCCCAAAAACCTTTCCATTTTCTCCATACAAGAATGGAGTCTTTCAAGGGTCTCATGGGGGACCCCTGAATAGTCTAGAGGGGGGAAATCAGCGTTTTCACCTTCAAAACGCTTAGAACGCTCCCACAACGTCAAAGAAAGGTTTCCGTCGCCATCTGAAAAGCCCTCCGGTAATTCCGAAGTGCCCTTAGATGAAAGGGGCAGTTCCTGGCTACTCTTATGCTTTTTCGGCGTTTCTATAGCTTTTTGTGCGGTATTCGACGTTTGTTTCGTCGTCCGCTTACGTGTGTCTTCGGAAACAATTCTCGCCAGGCTCTCGACAACGAGTTTGTCAGTAGAGGACTCTGGTGTCGACGTTGCCTGCGTTACGCGTTGTTCCTCGACGGCCGCTCTATGAAGCGTTACGTCGGATGATTTTGGGGTAGCGCCCGTGTTTGATGAAAGCCCAATCGCTGGTCGCGACTGCGTTTGCGGGTGGGGCTTGAGACCCTTTACGGTCTGAGGTAGACGCCGGAGTGCACTGCGTCCCCTTCGGCGCTGATGGATCCTTCGTCTTCGATGAAGAAGAGCCGTGGGTTGTGTGCTTAGGCCTATGGGGTCTGTGTGCGTCCCTGTCGCTGGGGTGTTCATCCCCATGAGCAGGGCGTGAGCCGAGCCCGTCGGGGCCGGGGACGGACGTCGAGGAGCGCGAGCGCTCCTTCTGGGGGTTAATGACTTCCGTAACGAACGTCGAGTTATCACCCTCCTCGTCACTTTCTGTAACAGCGGCGGCGGGTGAGGAAACTGACTTCGACATAGCGTAGTCCGCCCACCTCTTAACTTTGCGTTCTTTAAGAGTTCTTGGTTTCAAGAGCTTACAGGTCGCACAGCTGTCCTTATGATCGAGGGGCAAGCAACGATTACAGAGCTTGTGTTTGTCCTTCCAATTGTATTTGCCCCTACAGCGTGGGCAAAACTTAAAAGGTGTCCTCTCCATAGCTGAGGCAATAATAACTGGTGATAACAACCCCAAGGGAAAGATAGGGGAGAAAGAAAGACATTCTCAAAGAGAAGATAAAAGTTCGAACCCCCACTCTCCCTACTGTATGTTGGCCGGCGAGGCCAGGCCACGTGTTCGGCAGCGCCGAAGGATCTCCTCCGTCTCTTCCCCTCCGTCGAAAACTTGCTCGGCGGAGAAACAGCTTCACAGCTAACGTCGAGGGGAGGGATCTTTAACAATATAATAAGTATAATTAAGGACCGAGGTCCGATAGTAAGTATTTGCAATGTCTCTCTAGGAGCTCCGCGTAAGGCGACCAGAAGCTGGGCGGAAAAAAACAATCTGAGGGACCTCGACGCGTGAAGGATTATGGGTACAACGCACGTCACTATAGGGATAGTGTTACAGACACGCCTTGTCGACGTCCCCTTTTCGACTACGAAAAAC
Organism: Ambystoma mexicanum; assembly: GCF_040938575.1. NCBI lineage: Eukaryota > Metazoa > Chordata > Amphibia > Caudata > Ambystomatidae > Ambystoma > Ambystoma mexicanum. The sequence goes on from NC_090935.1 coordinate 1,438,778,285, forward strand.
AAAATGCAATACTCCGCAGTGACCACTGGATGTCGGACCTATGCACAGCATGTGATTCTAAGCAGATTAACAAACATCAGAAATGTATTTATATATAACACACAAGGAATTTAGACAATCTTTAAAAAGCAGAAACTAATAATAACATTAATCCCAAAGTTAGGATTCAATTTTAACAAGAGCAATAAAGCAGGTGAGTAACTTTTCATATGTTACAGATTTTTCCAGCACTGAGCGACTTCATTTGAGGTCAGTAATAACACTTATTTGTGATCACCTTTGCAATATTGAATTATAAGGAGGGAAAGGTTATAGTTAGATCAGAACATACTTTGTAATTTGAGAGTAGAGGTGAGAGCAGTCTTGCAGGAGTCCTTTCTGCTGCTCGTTGACAGATAATAGTCGGTTTGCTGTTTTTTGATTTTTGGAAGGCAGAGTCACTGCTTCATAAACTCAGCCCGCAACACGCAGCGTTCGCAGAGGTCAGAGCAGTCTTGGCAGTCTGGGCCAAGTCTGCGCCGAGCCTGTGCGGCGCATCACTACATCCTGAGATGAACATGGAGGAAGCATCGCCTGGCAGCTCAGGGAACCTGTAAGTGCTATGCCCAACAGAAGCAGGGATTATCAGACCAGAAAGAAGTACGATGGCCGTCCCGAATGTTACGCCATCTCTGTCCCAAGCACAAACATTATCATCAGAAGCTTGTATGGTGAGTGAAGTGTTGGCGCAAAGTAAACATCCCTCCTTACAGCTGCCACGGGTTGGCAGCGACACTGCCCACCCTGTGTATCCGTAATCTGGAAGCCTTTATATTGAGAAAACTAATGCGCCTCCCTAGTAACACCTCCATTGAATACCTCTATCTTGAATTTAATATGAATTGTATTAAAGCAGAATATATTAGTCGTTCTGTAATGAGCTATGTAAATCTGTTGCATCTGGATAATGACACCATTGCAATAACTCATATGCATGCCTTTTTCAAATTACACAAGTGTAATAGTTTGGGAGTACTAGGAATTGTAATGTCCATGTATGAGCATTGGAAAACAGGTTTTCAAACGACATCAATGAATAGTCCTGTGAATTCATTTAGAAGGTGGCTCAAAAGAAAAATAGCAATTCACTGCAATGAGTTGCATCTAGTCTCCTTGGCCTCAAAAGCACATAGTGGACATTTTTGTCAGTATTACATGTATCGTGTACAACTCCCTAACTATATGAAGGCATATCCTAGTCCATATGTGTTTAGAACTTATCTCTTAATGAAGTTCAATCTGTCCATAGTTTTAGAGATAAAGGGAGCATGGCTTCGTATAGAGCGGAGTAGACGCCTCTGCAGACTGTGTGGCTGTTTAGAGATTGAATCATTACACCATCTTCTACTGTGCTGTGAAAGTCTAACAGCGCTGAGATCTTTGTTTTTTAAATCATACAACAATCAGATTTATGTTAGGATGACAGAGTTTGTGGACTGCTTTTATGCAAGGTGATGATCTTAATTTAATATATTTGTTTGTAAAATTTTATCTGAGTATAAGTGAGATTTTAAAATGTATAGATAATGAAGTGTAATGATTATAAGTAATGTGAATTGTTTTAAGGATTGTATATTTGTCGTATTGCATGTGTTATTAACTGTTGTATATACAAAGCTTGACAGCTGTAAGTATATTAATTAAACTTATATCAAGGTAAACATCACTCCTTACAGCTGCCACGGTTGGCGGCGACGCTGCCCACCCCGTGTATCAGTTATTGAAGACGAAATCGCTGCCAGTACAGCGTCTTACATGGACAAACTTTCTGCGATCGAGCCCCCTCTCTCGGTGATGGGCGTCTTACTGAACCTACCAGGTGCAGCGGCGTGTCTGTGGGCATTCCTGTGGGTCTGGTGGTAAGAGTGGCTGAAAGTGAGGCAGGGGATATGCCAGAGGAGTGTGAGGAAGCTGAGGAAGTCGACGAGGGAGAACCAACCCGAAAAGAGACCAGAGGCGTACATACGATGGTGAACAATGGCATATCTCAATCCCTGGCCACATACAAATTGAGGCTTGATAACGGGGGTGCAAGTGACTTCTCAAAAAGAAAGCTGTGCACGATGCAAGTAGAGAGGAATAAAACAAACCGCCCCTTCTGGTTTAAATCATGTGGAAATATTTGAGGCTCTGAAGGTCATAACAATGTTGCAGAAAGGTCAAATTGACAGGCGAACAAATACTGCTTGTGTGGCTGAGCCCACCTTATGGCATAGCCGGACTGTGCCAGCAGCGTATTTGGGTCAGGGGGTCCGGGTGCACAGGCCCCAAAAAAAAAAAAAAAAAAAAAAAAATACGCCATTAAAAGCCAATCTACAGGGAAGAGGAGGAGGTATGAACCCCAAAATAACACAATTAGATGGTTACTACAGGAAGAACACAATTTGGAAACCCCCAAGGCTGACGCCGACAAGTGAAATAGGTGGTCAGCGTATTTTCTTTAATGAAACGGCCGACGGGTTGTAATGACGAAAAGTCAACACCAACTGCAAAACCCTCAGCAGGAACACAGGAGCCAGGGGGAGAAATCCCAGATCAGTTGCTGCTGGAGAATTCTATGCTGGTTGAGAGGGAGAGTAACCTACATGAAAGGTCAAAATCGAAAGATGGCAATAACACAAACCTCGAAGAAAGTGACCAACCAGAACAACAAAGAGCTCTAATGGCACTCAAACAAGAGGGAGAAAAGACACAATTGAAGATCAAGTACCATTAGTTACAATGACAAAAGAATGTGCCACAATGACAACGTCAATGTAAATTAGCGAGGATGACTCTGCTAGAGAACTAGCGAAGTCTTTTCCTATCAGGAAAAGTCAAAGGATCTGGACTTTATAATGGCAACGACCCTTGCTGCCACAATGGCCCCCTTCATGAAACTATACGAGAATATGGGGGACACAAGACCATACCACCACGTTAGCCTTCTTCATTCGAAGATGGTCTTTGTAGAAGGCTTTATAATGGGTATACAGAATAATCTTGATAACAGCTCAGCCAGAGTCTCAAATGTACTCCACAGTATTTTAGAGCCCATTATTAAGGACAAACTGAGTAGGAAATCCTCTCACACATCAGAAGTTACGGGCTCATTACCCTTAGGGGTTACTTCAACCACCTGGGAGACTTGCACCGTCTTAACAGAGGCTGGAGAGGCGCTTGTGGAGTGCTCCGGTGGGGTGTCCGAGTTTACCGGAGAACACAACAAACATACAGATACAACTACATGAGACTGAGCAATGGCATCACAAAGTATCGCTGGCTAAAAGCGAAAAATCACGAAAACCTATTAACGTGTCATCAAGAAGGCCGGATGATGGGGCAATTCATGAAGTGGACACACCTGTCAAAGTCTTATACACACTAATGGGGTTGAGAAGTGTCGACACTCTCGCCCGAACAACAGAAGCCGAATGAAGTCGACCCGCCACCCGTGGTTGGCACAGGTACCTGATATATACCAACAGGATAGCACGTGGCAGCCAATGGGGGGGGGAAGAGGGTTAGGGATAGGTTGTGGACGGGAAGGGGGTAATAGGAATAGCGGATAGAGGGTTAGGGAAATACCTAATGTGGATAGGATCGGGGAAGTAACAGGAAAAACCCTACACTGTCTAAAATATTGACACAGTAACATATCATAGTCCTACTTCCAGCACAACCAGAATCCACTTAGTACAGACATGGAAGCACTGGAATAATTCTAGTACCCCTTGATACAGGCACTCGAACAAACCATGGACTGAACTACATAGAAGCAAGCGAGATGAAACATACATAAGGGATATGCTCCCTAACATGAAAAAACATTACACATGGCCCAATGGGCAAGCGTTTGCACACATGTCACAGAAACAAGTTTAAAGTCATAGCACAGGCACTGAACATGTAACATGAACTAAGTTTACCCCTAGCCCCTTTGGACTGTCGTTAATTGCCTCACTCTGCCATCCACAGTAACTTCACTGTGTTTTGCGTAGGACAATGCGCCCCACCAGAGCGCCTCATGCAGACGCCCCTAAACTCCAGGTGTTTTGTTCGTAACAGTACTTTTCCGCTAAACTAAGCAACATGCGCCTCATGAAATACAGCGTGCGCCAAAACTGCCATATCCTCTGGTGACATCAGCGTAACAAAAAATAGCACTAGCATTGCAGTCAAGGAGTTCAAATAGCATAGAAGGAAAAACACTTAACTTGCGTCCGGGAAGCTCACAAGCCTTCCCGGACGTAATCTTTCATCGCACTTAGCTGCAGCTCGCGTTGTCCCTTGTCAGCTGCACCAAGACTCATACAGGACCCAGCCCTGACCTCCGTATGTTTTGTCCATCGCTGCAGTCCTTCAAGCCGATGCTCTCCTAACGCTCCGGCATGGCTTCGCCCCGTAAACAAAATAAGCCACACCTGCCGTGCGCCGTTGGCCCCTGATAAGCTGTCCTAATTACTAACAGCTGGCCACACGCACGGCCAGAACTACAAAAAGTTCCCAGGGCTGCTGGGTAATGTAGTTTTATTTGTCTCATAGGCCGTTTCCTGAGCCCTTGCACCTTCTTCCACCTCCTCCAACCCCGATTCCTAACAACATCGACCTAGGTACTGGAGCCAGAGGCTAAAAAAGTGGACACAATCGAACAACCCAAGTGCAATCAAATTTAGGAAAAACGAATACAATTCAGCCTAAATTGATCGATGGCAAAGAAACCACTCTAAAGAAATCTAAAAATCAAGCTAACTTCCCAAAACAAAAATCTAATGGCAGTCGGGTCTTCATTAGAAATTTAAAAACATTCCACAAAACAAGATACCCACGAAAACCCCAGTGGTGAACAAATCTAAAACTGACGACAACAATAAGAAAAACCAAAAAGGGGAAGGCGTTCAGTGAACAGGAGTTGGAGGAGGAGCTTGGCTCGATTGATCTAATGGATCCATCTACATATACCGTATCGGAAGGGGGGCTGACCGATGTGGTTAGTAGACGACTTAATGAAGATCTAAGCAGTGATTTGGATACAATAGGAAGTGATAAAAACTGGACTGGAGAGGAGGGCCCAGGGTGCAGGAAAAGGCTGGTGGAACCTGTACTCTTAAATACTGTAACAAACATAGGCACATTTTTTTGCAAGAGGGAACTTAGAGAAGGATGCCTCTAGGAGGTTCCCTCGAGTGCAATGGCAAGAAGAACAAAATCAGCAGACACGAATCAGACAAACTAATCCCCCAAGAATACGTGAAGATCTGGAGGGTAGCGTGGAACTTATTGAATCAGTGAAAATAAGACCAGGGCAGACAAAGAGGCCCAGCAAGCAAGGGCAGATAAAAGGTGTGGAACAAAATATTGCCTCAGACAAAAGTGATTTACATGAGTTCTCTTGTAAGTCAAGGGAGGTAAAATCAAGCCTGCGGGAGAATAAGGTGTTGAGGGAGTCATCAATCACCCAACCTAGCAGACATGAGTATCTAAAGTACAGGAGAAGGAAACCTAATCTCCATAGTGACAATCTGATATTAGAAAGAATCCTTTATCTCAACGACGGGTTCATTCTGAATAGGGCCAATGTGGTTCAGATCCTACATCATGTCCCTAATCTAAGACTTGTAACATCAGATGACTTAGTCGTTATTGAATTCCCAGAGGGCGATAGGATGGACACAGTGATTGTGTATACTGCCTCAGCTTTGATTAAACAACTATTAAGGGAGGAAGTTCACCATTTGAGGAAAATGGCTTTGGACTTATCAGAACAAGAATCAATTGCATCAGGGCATAATGATCGAGGAAAACACCAATTAGAAAATCCTAGGAATCTGCAATTGCACAGAGAAGATGAGAAATAAATCGAAATACGGAAAGATGGGCAAGACCAAATAGAACAAGAGAGATCACAAAGATGACTATACCGGATGATATGATCCCAAATGTAAGAATAGATGGTCATGAGGAAAAACGTAAGTGGTTGGCGGGCCTGTAGGCGGAAAAAATTAAACCATAATGCCAAGTCACATGTGTGGGAAGGGATTTTACATTGGCAAGCTTGAACACCAGGGGATTTACCCATTTGTTTGCAAAAGGAGAACTGCAGATTGATGCCTTTGATGTGTTATGCCTACAGGAAACATGGCTCAGGGAGATTCCGACCTTAGATGGCTACAGTATCTCCCTGAACCCGGCAATCAAGAGCTCAGGAGGAAACCCGATGTCGGGACTCCTGGTGGCCATCAAAAGCGACTTACATCTGACATCCTTACAAATGCAGTATCCGATCCCTTATATATAGATGGTGACTTTAGAACTACCCAAAGAGGGGGAAAACATCCAACGGGTGCTAGTCATTGTAAATATATACAGATTGACGAGTTGGTTAACCAACAAAGGGTAAGATGGAAAGATCCCTGGTTTATCATATCAGGTGACCTGAATTGTATCTGTTTCGACAAAAACAGACAATGGATTGAAGACGGTCTACCAACACTGTCTAGAGCGGAGAGAAAAGGCCAATCTTGGAGGAACACCATGCTTTCTAGAAACAGACATTCTGAACTGTAACATCCAGGGAGACAATTCAGGAAACATAACACAGAATGGGAATAAGGGACAGTCAAATCTTGGACTGCATTTGTGTGTCTAGTAACATGACTACGGTTGTGCAAACTATGGAGGTGGAACAAATGGTAGCAAGTGACCATAACTTGCTAAAACTTGCATGTGCTCCCTCAAGTAAAAACAAAGGGAAGAGATATGGGCTCAGGGTAGGTCTAACTCCAGGCAGAAAAAGGCTGAGGATCAGAACTGATAAAATCATTGCCTTACTGAGAAATTAAAGAGGTTAATATCGGAGTTGAAAGATCAAAAGGGAGGCCATGCGATTGACTACGGCATCCTGTTTCAAGATTTTGAGACATAAAATAATAGAGGGAGTAAAAAAACGACTATGTCCTATCTTCATGTCTACGACGTAGAGACTGCCAAAAAAAAATAATTCTCAAAGGTCATATTCGCCTGCTAAATCAGTCCTCTACAAGGCAAGCAAGTATACTGATCCATAAATTGAAACAACAATATCACAACTGGACCCGGCTTCACAAGAAGAGTATGTTGCAACGAGACAAAGAAATGCTGCGTAGGATCAGTACCAAGAACACGGCAGCAATATGATCTATAATAAATTAGATGGATACCCCACAAGACGCCCTAATCACAAACCCAATATATCAGCCGCTTCCTGGACTACTTACTATGATAAATTCCTTGATAAAGAGGCAGTGACAATTCCAAGGCAAATGGGAAAGATACTTGACTATTGATCCATCATCTATCGGGGACATTGTTCAGTCTAATAAGTCAAGAGCCCCAGGCCCTGATGGGATGACTAACGAGATGATGAAGCAAGACAGGAAGAATGGGGCTATATTCCTCCATAATCTCTTTAAATATATTATAAAATCACAAAGGGTACCAATGACATGGAAAGTAGCAGTAATTCTTCCAATCTTCAAAAAGAGGTTAAGGACAGACCCGGAAAATTACCACCCGATAGCCCTGCTAGACGTGGCCCGCAAGGTGTTTGCCTCAATAACTTTAAAAGCTCTGGCAAGTGGAATGTTGCGACTGACAACATAGATGTATGGTAGACGGGTTTCTTAAGGGTGTTGGTACACCCCTAAACATATTAATAATTAACACCTTAAAGGCGCGGACGGAGAGGAGCAAGGACCAGAAGATCTTCATGGCGTTCATAGATTTATCACAAGCCTTGGACACCATAAAAATGCACAAATTATGGGGGAAATTGGCAGATTGGAAATGTCCTAATGCCATTCTGGAAACCATCAAGGACTTATAGTCAGGAACATCCATAAAAGTGAGGCTAGATAAATCGGGTCTCTTATCAAGCCCAATATTAACTAATATAGGCTTAAAACAGGGATGTCCACTGGCTCCTGAACTTTTTAACCTCTTTATTTCAGATCTCGCAAAAGCCTTTGGAACAACTAGATGTTTTCCGCCAAAAATCGGAGGAGTCCCGATTGGCAGACTGCTATACGCTGATGACATTGTGTTGGTGGAGCAAACACTGATAGGCCTACAACGGCAACTGGAGGCACACCAACATTACGTGGAAGCCAATGACCTCCAAATAAATCAAGGATTATGGCATTTGGAGTGCCAAAAGGGGGGCGTAACAAGAAGATACGTGCATGGAACCTGCGAGAAGAAACATTTTTGGAGGTCTGTTTCACTTGCTTGGGAGTTTGCTTGAACAACAGCAGATGTGATGCAGCAAGAGTGGAAGTTTTGAGAATAAAAGCTACAAATCTTGCTGCCCAAGGGAGTTTATTACTCAAAAGCTTCTGTGGTTTCTCATTGATCCCCTAGAGTATCTTTCTATCGCATGAAGGTTATTCCAATTTTAACATATGGTGCAGAAACATCTTTTTCATTTTCAGCAGATAATTGGCCAAGTTTGGAAGGAATCCTCTGGAAGAGGGTGCTTCAGCTGCCAAAGAGTACACCAATCCCGGCAGTCAGGATGGCATTGGGATTAACATCTGTGAAAGCTATATCAGTTTGGAAATCCCTGGCATTTTATCGTCAATGCCAGGAAGAAAATCCAAGTGGATGCTTTTCAGTATTGAAGCAAGCAATGGAAAGTGACAGTGAAAGAACTTTAACAGAATGGCTGACCATCTGCCAAGCAATTGTAAGCGACCTGGGTGAATCGGACATCACTCTGGTGGGGGATCCAAATGATTACGACTCGGGAAGAAAGACACTTGTACAAGCAGTACGAGAATCACCACCAAGAGGCAAGAAAACTAAATACTCTTTCAAAATACCGGCAACTGTTCCCAAACTGGTTTTTCAGAGGTCAATTCATGCGTTTCCGCTTGAATTTATTCCCAACAAGAGAAGTGTTACAGCTAAGAAAAGGAAACGGGACTGATGTGTCTTGTAGACTTTGTCGAACAAATGGTTCGAAGGAATCACTAAAACATCTAACTTTGCTCTGCCCGGCTCTGAAAGATGTGAGATCTAATCTACTGGGAGAGGCGATCAACAAATATGAAGCTATGACGGTGGATGATTGGTGGCGGGTGCTGATGGAAGGTCACAAAACCCACATCACTCTTGCTTTGATAAAGTTTCTGTTGATTATTTTCTGAGAAATAAATAACATTGAACTGGCCACGGAGTCTGGAGATAATGGAATGTAAATAATGTAATGGTCATAAGGAGGACATGTACAAGAAGGTGTATATATTGTGATTTTACATGGATGTCAGGGCTAATGTTTTTTTAAGTTGTAAAACCATACAAAAGCGACCAATTAAAAATAAAATAAAAAAACAGTTAGTTTCTCCCAGAGGGATGGTAGGCAGTCTTTTTATCCAGCAATAATAGTGTCCAACAATTAAAACCTGTAAGGGAACAAGCACTGCCAAAACCAATAGGTTCAGAAGGGGGCTTTTAGTGAGCCGGGACAGCCAAAGTCAATGGGCTAGTTCAAAGTTCTGATGCTCTCTTCTTAGAAAATGTTTTTAAATAGTCAGTATTTCAAACAGAAAATCACAGAAGCTCAAGAGGAGCCACCTTGAAGAAGCATCAGCTGGGAGGCAGGTGCAGGTGAGTTGAGGTCAACTCTATAGCACTCCCCAAGGTAGGAAGCGCCACAATTGGCAAAAGGTAGATGTACCGCAGGCCCCACAGTACCTGTGAACTGAAGAATTTGTTCCAGCTGGATGCCTTCCTGTTGCACTATAGTAGACCGTTGTCCCTGGTCCTTGTTCGTGGTGAGAAAAAAAGGGGACGACGTCTGGCAGGCTTCTGCGGCAGCACTCGAGAGATGGGCTCTGCAGCAATGGATTCTCCTTGATTCAGTGGCCTTTTGTGGCTTGGGTGCCTTTTTCTCAGCGCCAAAGAAGAAAAAACAGCTCTGGTTAGAAGTTACTTGATCCCTCGGTCCTGGACTCTGGTGAGGGGACTCTGGATGAAAGCTTCCTGCTTCTGTAGGGTCCTCTAGATGCCCACAAAGGTTTGGCCGGATTCGCACTTCCGAAGACAATGCACTCGATGATGGTCAGGGGTCCCCGGCATTGGGATTCTGCAGCCTTGGAAATTCACAGCAAGTCGGGGGTTGAGCCACAATGAAGCTTGTTTTAATTAAGGCTAGTTGGTCCCACAAGCCCAAGGGAGGAAGACGTCCCGTACGGGTCTTCCCAGTCAAAATGAAAACAGGACCAGCACTGCTGCAGGGCTTCACTGGCCACTTTGCGGTCCAGGATGGTGCTGCCGGCGTCTCTTCACGTCTTCTTCATCAGATGTTGTCCTCCAGTGGTCGACTCAGCCTCTAGTCCCAAAATCCTTACCTCTGAAGCAAGTTCCCATTCATTCACAGCCCCTAGACTGTCAATCACCAAGTAGGGTGGCTGTCCTCCTGGAGACATCCTCAGAGGAACGACTGGTTGGGGAGAAAAAGATGCATACCTCACCCTTCCAGTGAAGCAGGAACATTGTCCCTATTTAAAATGTATTTGGAGAGAGCAGTCATGGCAGTTCAGGTGACTCCGATTCCGCCTATCGTCGGCGCCATGGGTGTTGACAAAAGTCATGAGACCGTTAGTGGCTGCAATGAGGCAGAGGGGGAATAAGGGTAATAATATATCTGGACGACATCCTGATGATGGCTCAGGACACTCTGCTACTGAAAGAACTGAGTGGGCCTGCGAGCTGCTGCCTCTCTAGGGTTTGTAGTAAATAAGGAAAAATCTTCCCTGACCTTAGAAAAGAGTAGAATTCCAGGGATTTATTGTAGAGATGAGAAAGGCGACGTTGGAATTGTCTGCTCGAAAAATGAGGGCGATCAAGAAGGAATTGAGAGTAGTGATCAGGAAGAAGGTTATCTCGCTTCAGAGTCTGGCCAGAGTAGTTGGGCTTCTGGCATCTTCGATTCAGGTGATTTTTCCTGGGCCTCTGCACTACCGGGCCCTTCAGAGGTTAGAGATAAGGTATCTGCAAGGAGGAGTTCGGTAGTTGATATCGTTACACGAAGAGAGCGAGAGCAAACTTCAAAAGGTGGTTGCAGAATATGGAGGCATGAAACAGCCGGGCGGTGTTCCAGATTTAGTTACAGTGTGAGATGCAAGCAGGTCCGGATTGAGGAAGGGGAGCGGGCAGGTGCAGTCAGCTGCAGATAGGAGGATAGTGGTCTCAGGCGGGTTTATATATGCGCATTTACTGCCTGGCACTATTAGCGGGATCCTTTCGTGGTGAGAGCATTTGCAAGGGACAGGGCTCAATGTTGCATACTGTTCAGGGTGGACAATATCTCAGCAGATACATAAACAAGCTGGGGGGGGGATATTCGATCAAGGATGCTGGTGGAGCTGGCAAAGGATTCCTGGCACTACTGTCTCGAGAAAAGGATCTCGATCACGGCAGAATATCTTCCAGGACAGATGAACAGTGTAGCGGACTGGAATTCCCAATTTTTCCAGGATTCCAGCGACTGGATACTGAACAGATCAGTTATTGCTCAATTACTGAAGTTGTAGGTTCCCTTGGACATAGATCTGTTCGCATTCAGATGCTCAGACAGATATTTCAGTTGGAGATTAGACCCAGGGGCCCTAGGGATGGACGGGATCTTACAAGAATAGATGGGAGTCTTAATAATGCATTTCCCCCGTTTGCAAGGATAGCAAGGACATTGGCGAAAATTCCCAGGAAGCGGGCAGAAGTAGTAGCGATTGCCTCAAACTGAAGATCGCAGGCATAGTTTCCAGTTCTGATCGAACTTTACTCAGATTTTACGAGGAAGATTCCGCATCAGAGTGGATCTGCTGACAGACCCAGTGGAAGCAACACATCCGTTAGTGGGCAGCCGCAGTCTCTTGGCGTACAGACCTTCCGGCATAGATGGAACACGCTGGGAATTTTAGAGAACGCTGCGGAATGCATCAGAGTATCTTGAGCCCCATCTACAATCAGAAGCTATAGTTTTGCATGGCAGGGTGTAGACAGCGGGGTGTTAATCCCGTTTCTGCCCCTATACTGCTCATGCTAAACTTCCTGGCGTCCCCTCTCAGAAAAAGGCAGGGCGTTCAGAACAATAGGAGTATACGCGTCAGCCATCTCAGCAGGTCATGAGCTGGTGGATGGTTCTCTGATTGGGGAACACCCAGCCGTGGTCAGACTTGTCAAGGGTGTAAAGATGACCAGGCTGCCGATGCCCAGGTATTCAAACCTGTGGGATGTAAACATGGCGTTCCATTTGTTAGATCGGTGGCCTGAAGAACAATTGTCAGGAAAGTTACCCATGTTGCTATGTCTAGTATCGTACAGGAGTGTCTTGGATGTGAAGCCACTGGAAGTAGACAGGAGGGTGTTCTCCCCAGAAGGAGTGGTGTTCACCATTGCTAAGCGTACCAAGGGCAATTCAAAGGTCAGACCTGCCGCGCGCAACGGTGCCAGCAGGCACAGTTGCAGTCTGCCGGGTGGCAAAGGGTGCCGGTTCGTTGCCACCGGCACCCTTGTTTCCGGACCGGCAAACTTGTAATGACCCTCTATGTCTAGTTATCAAAATGATATAAACAGTCCATATGTCCAAATATGTCCAAATTATATCTGACCCTCACACTTAAACAATCAAAAGGTGCAAGGAAATGTTCTGAATTTTACTTAATAAAAAGTGTATAGAAATCAAGTATGAAAATTCAACAAATAATCCTTGAATCCTTGAATCCAGGAGGGGCTCCCTTCCTCTGGATTATTTCAGGTAGGATAACCAAAGTTTCTTTAAAGTCTGAGTTTTTTGGAGTAGCTGGGAAGTCTTTCATGAAACGCTGAGGATGGCAAACAAGTGTCTTTTTCCAAACAATGATTGCTCAGAAATATTACAAATGTTTTTTCCCACAACACTATTTGGAGGATAGCAAAATAAGTCTTTACAACTTTAAAGGATAGAAACATGTGTCTACGTTTTCACAACTACTTCATAAATTACAGGATGGCAAAATGTCTCTTTCACACTACTTTTACAAGGATGGTTTCCTCGTATACGCCCCTGCCAGGGATCTTTCAATAGGTCTCTTTCTTTCATATGCTTTATGGATCATCTGGTTTACTCCCCTGCCAAATATCTTTCTCCAAAAAGAGTTCACTGCCTGATGTGCTCTGTTCGCCAGGTCTTTCTACAATGTTCACTTTCTTTCTAAGTACAACACAGTTACACTGCTTATACCTCTTTTACTTGAGGTATTGCTTCTTCCAACTTCCCCCATATTGACATCTCATACATTGAGATTTGTTCAAGTTCTTTCTGTTAACCTCTTGATTAACATCTCGTGGCTTGTGGCAATTCTTGTTCCAAGTTTCCCCAACTCGATATTTCATATAAGGAGGCTTTTACAATCTTTGCTTTTACAATCTATTTGGTCGGTATTCAAATTGACTTTTCAATTGTTTGTTAGTTTGCAGACACGCCCCGGGATCCCCCCTGCCCCCCCAACTTCTCCAGGCCGTCTCACTGGTGTAAAGTGTGGCTGCAGCAAAGTTCTTTCTATGGGAAGGTAAGTCTGTACTACATAGGTTGGTAGTGTGATTGAGCAGCCAGGCTCATTTCAAGAGGAGTCAATGTGAGCTGTAGGGGAGTTCCACAGAGGTTCGCAGAGACCAGTATTCAAATAAACTCTTACACACAAGGTTTCTTGATTAAACAATTATTTATTCAACAGTCAGTTTTGAGTAAGCCTTCTTCAGAAGGGGCCAATATAATAGTAACACACAAATACACTCCAAAATACACTCTCTTAATAGTTCTAAATCAGTAAGTACCCTTTTGGGATGGCACACAAGACACTTCCTACACCCTCAGGTGACTTTAGTAACTAGAACACTATGGACATTAATAAACTACTGTGGGTATTTAGAATCAGACTTAAGAGGACAAAGCAAGAGATCTCACAAATATTCTTAAAGCAGGTAGGTACTTTTCAAAAAACCCCAATGCAAAGTTAGTTAACCCCTTCCTGGAAGGAAGACCAAACACAATGCCAGAGGGAAGATGAGTCATTCAGGGAGCCAGGCTAGGCCAAAGTCAATTGGGCAAAAGTCCAGGTGAGCTGAAGTACTTCTAAGAGGTAGGTAAAAGTCTTGCACAATGTTTTAGAGGTCTTTGTAGAAAAGAAGAAATCAAAGTAGGGCCACAAGCTGTTTAGGCTTGTGAATTAAAGAAGCTGTTAGCAACACTACAGAAGCAACCACAACAAGTCTCCACTGAGAACAAGTGCAGTTACTCAACAAGAGGTAAGTTCTTTTAGAATGTACAGAACCTTTGGTTGGAAGACATGGACGTTGGCTGGTTTCTGTTCCTGTGCAGCTCTGCAAATACTGCGTTACTGGGCCTCAGTCGTGGGGACAAGAGGGAGGACGTCTATAGGACTTCTGCACTGCAACAGGACAAACAGTGACAGAAAAGGACCAACTTCTATTCAGTGGCACTTCGCGGCTTCAGCTCCTCGCGTCCAAGCAAATTGCAACACTGCAGACTCTTGGCTGACAAAATGGGCTTTCCTTGCATCTGTGGTCCAGCACTGTTGAGGCTCGGTCAGTCCTGCTTCCCGGCAGTCCAGAGGATCTTCCTGGAGCTCTTGGCCAACTTAAAAGCAACACACACAATCTGGTGTTCCTTTCCCTGGCTATTCGGTTCCAGCAGCAACTGCAATGGAAAGTCAACCAGCTCCGAGAGGGTGTCCAGGTGGCTTACTTTGAAGTTGATTGGGCCCACCAACTCAAGGGGAGAAGTCGTCCATGCAGGGCTTCTCTAGTCGAAAAGAAATTGGAGTTTCAGCACAGCAGCAGGGCTTCACCGGGCAAACCAACAGTCCAGGAGTTGCAGCAGGCGTCTTAAAGTTTTTCTTCGGATTCCTTCATCCAGTGGTCGACTCTGTCTTCCAAGCCAAAAAAGCCTTGCCTTTTATGCAGGTTTCTCCAATTCATTCCAGCCTAGCTGTCAGTCCCCCAGTAGGGTGGCTGTCCATGCCGGACAGCCAGCCGGCCAATCACCTAACAGTGCATTCCTGTCTCCTAGGAGACTAAGCACATGGAGTTACGGGCACCTCCCTCACTTCCTGCCCCCGCCAGACACCCTGGAGCCAGAGGCGGGCTTCACTCATGAATCCCACTAAAGGCAAACGGACCAAACCTGGTTTGACACGCAGAGTAAATCTCAAGAAGGACCTTTCCACAAAGAAATGGCAAAAAAAGAAGACCAGGCCATTTTGACAAAAATTGCACCCTTGGGTACTTTACTGCAGCTACGAACACAGCCCACGGTAAATACACACCACGGTAGTTAAAAGTAAACCTCTGCCACCAGCCATTAATTGTAGAAAGGGTAACATAAAAATGTTACATGAGAAACTAGACAAAGGGGATACTAAGTAACCCCTCTAGCACCCTATTTAAGATAGTGTGTGCTGGGTCTAGAAAGTTACAAATGTATGTACATTCAATTTCACTTCACTGCTCTTGGAAACAGTAGCTTATCAAGAGAAGGCATTTAAACCTTTGGGAAATCTGAAAGACTTCCCTGTGCCGCTGCACTAAAGGTGCTGTGTGACACAATGTAAAAGATGATGCCTATGGAGTTTGTCAGACTCCGCAACCAAAAGAGAAACAGAGTTCAAATCACACTAAAAATACATGAGAGAGTGGGAAAAAATGGTCTCCCTCTCTCCAGGTTAAAAATGTAAATCCTCAAAATCCAGCAAAGTTGCGGGGGTCTCTAAGGTAGAGAGGAATTAGCAAATTTCTGAGAATTCTCCCTAACACTTCCTCACAGAGAAGGGAAGAATACTGCATCCCCTTAATGGGATCACCACATCTCCCTGACAGTCATCTCCTCCCATGTGATCCTCCCTCATAATACCACCCCCAGGGTCAGAACGGTTGCCTTCCCCTGGCCACACGGGAGAAGACTTTAGGCTGGCTTTCAGTGATGACTCCATAAGAATCATCACAGAAGCCACAGAGAACCCACTATAAATGTGGCAGAAGGTTGTAAGTGGGCATAGGTCCTTGCATTCAAAGAAGAGAATGCATCCACAGAGATGATGATGGTGAAGCCAATGCCATCTTGGCAAAAGCCAAGGCAAGAGTAGACATTATACAAAAATGCTAGGTGTGGCCTTGACAAGTAAGAATGGCGATGCAGTTGCTTCTCTCACTGTTGCAGAGCAGTTTGTGTAGAGTTCACAAAAGACTAACACCATCCTCTTGCCATCCAATATTGGGGACATCATCAACATGGTTACACATGCAACAGGTATTCTTAGAACACTAGCCAAACAATTACCCCCGTGGAACCATGGAGCTCCAAAGCTAATTCTGAGCACCCCAAGAGCACAGAGCCCTTAGATAACTCCAGTTAGCAGGGTGGAACACAGGTACACAGAGGTAAATGCAAGTATCCAGAGTGCCACATGTTGGAAGATACGAACCCTACGCACAGACGCCTTCAAAATATATTAGATCATCCGTAATAATTTTTTAATTAAAGCACATCAAAGAGAAGTAGAAGGATTAGATCAATCCAAAGAACAGATGCTTTACATTAGCATAGTGCAATGATTGGGAGGTGGAAGATGAAATGTAACATGTAATTTGCACAGAACAGACTTATGGCATAGAACTGGCACAGTAATAATTATATGGAACATTGCAAAATTATGTATAGTTATTTAGAATTGGGGTGAGGTGGGTGCAGGAAGAGTGATATCGGGGTGGAGTTGTGATCTGATGAAATAGAGCGGAGATGTATTTTAAGGGCGGTTTTGAATGATAGGATATTGGCTGTGCTCTTAATGGCAGAGGGCAGGGAATTCTAGTGTAGGGGCAATGGGAGAAAAGGAGATGGAGGTAGCACTGCGTGGATGGAGATAGAGAGACTGACTATAGTTTGACAAAGGATGAGAGTTGGGGAGTAGTTGTATGTAATGTAAAGGAAGCAAGGAAGGAAGTAGGCGAATTAATTGATGGACCTGACAACTAAACAGAAATTTATGATGAGAGTTGTGGTGCAAGATATCCAGTATGAAAGTGGTGGAGGAAGGTAAGAAGAGGAGCGTGGGTGGTTACAGAGTGTGAATTGCCAGGTTAAGTACTTTGCCAAGTGGAACCAAGTTCTAGAGATGGGGGCCCAAGAGAAGTCCTTAGCATAGCTAGAAAACATACTTTCCATCAGCCGATCTCATCTCAATCCGGCCATCCAATGGATTGCAGGGAGAAATGAAAGACCCAGGGAGAGTGGGGTTGCAGTGCACATTTCATATGACTACTTCTACTAAGCAAAGTAGGTATTAACTGGCACTTCATGTCATCAGTGTGGCATTGATAGCAGTAACTGCACTTGGCATACGATAGCAGCAATTATAGAAGCAACCAAGCATGTGGAACTGCACAATACATAAGGGCTCTGCTTTTGTTTTCCCCAACATCTTTTATAAAGAGGACATATGTTTTGAGGTTGATTTACCATATGTTTTGTAAACCAGTTTTATTAACCACTGTACATCGATGTGCTAATCTAGAAATCAATCAATGCTTTCTGCTTAGCTATCTACAAAAGGTAACAGTTTTCCATCCTATATTCACTAAATTCCGAGACCAGGAAAACTGGAGTAACATCCTAGCTTCCCTACTTCCCCAAATGATATTTGGGCAAATAACTACCGCTGTGTGCTGTTAAAATTTTGAACTAGAGGGCAGAACTGGAAGCAGACACAGCAGTAGTGCTTAAAAGATACTAATTTGTTCAGGGTTGTTATGCAAGTTGTCAAAATAACTGAAATGCAGTTCAACAGCAGGATCTTTAATATAGGGGAAAATGCAAATAGCATAAAGTCTCTTGCATCCCAATGTTTAATCTGGAGATCCCTTCCTGGGACACATCTGTGCTTCTCAGTCACTCACAGTTTTGCCCCGCCCCCCCTCCCCGCTTCATTGTACGCTTCTTGTGCCTCCTCGTCAAATGCTTATACATCCATGTTAGGCAAGAATTGATGTAGTAACCCTGGGGGAGACTACACCAGCCTTGTCCTCTTGGTATTAGGTAGCCACCTATTGGTATAGGTCTGTACTACACAAGTTGGTAGAGTGACCTTACCTTTATGCATGTTTCTCCCATTCATGCACAGCATAGGTGAGTCACTCACACAGCAGAGTGGCTGTCCTGCAAGGACAGCCAGCCAGCCAATCCGGACTGGGTGCATTCAGGTAACCAAGGAGACTAAGGGCAGGGGAGTTTCGGGCACCTCCCTCACTTTCTGCCCTGCCAAACACACTGGAGCCAGAGGCGGGTTTCAGTACTGAAGCCTGCCAAAGGCAAAATGAACAAAGGGCTTAAGCCTGGTTTGGCGCGCAGAGTAAAACTCAAGAAACACCTCACAAACAAGAAATGGTGAAAAAGGAAGACGGGAGCCATTTTGACACAATGGTCACCCCTGGGTGCTATACTGCAGCTGAGGATTCAGTCTGCGGTAAAAACGCACAATGGTAGGAAAATTAAACCACTGCCAGCAGCCATTTAAAGTAGTGAGGGTAATATAAAAAATGTTATACGAGTAAGTAGGAACAGGGGCTATTAAGTAACCCCCTAGCATGCCACATAAGGTGTGCTGGACATATATAGGAAAAAGGTAAGTAAAGTCAAATTCACTTTACTACTCTTGGGAACTGTAGTATACCCAAGAAAAGTTATTTAAACCTTAACAGAAATCTAAAGGATTTCCCTGTGACACAGCACTGAAGGTGCTGTGTGTCACCATACAAAAGGTAGATGCCTATGGAGTTTGTCAGACTCTAAAAACAGAAAAAACAGAGTCCAAATCAGATCAAAATACATGAGTGAGAAAAAGGTCTCACACACTCCAGGGTAGAAATTAAAAGTCCTAAAGTCCAGCAAAAGAGCTGTGGGTCTCTAAGGTTGAATGGAATTAGCACAGAAATTCGAATTCTCCCTAACAATCGAACCCTCAACCACTCCCTTGTCAGGCCTGACTCGTCCAGGCTCTACTTGGCTGTAACGCCTTGCCTCTTTTGTTCATTTTCTCAGTCACCATCCGCTTCCTTATTATAACTGCGGACCTCTGCTCTCCTGAGGTCCCTCTAGCCTTCTCCAGGATATTGCCTCATCCTTTCTTGCTGTTACCTCTAACCTTCTCCCCTCTTAGCACTCCCCCAGCCACCTCACTCCCTACGAGGTTTCTTCTCTTGTGCACGCCTCACCTCTTTCTCACTCTACCACCTCTTTAGTATTCACCTTTTTAACTCTCCACCTCCTCATTTTTTGCTCTTTCCTGTCTCCTACTTATTTCTACACTAATCCTACCCTCCTTTTCTGCACTGCAGCGTTCTCTCTCCAGTCTCATTCTCCCCTGCTTCCAACTGTCTCCACAGACCCACGTTCTGATGGTAATTTCTGCCACTTTGTAATACGCCAGCTCCTACCACTGCCCCCTTGTAATGAAGAACCAATGTGTTACATTATTAGGTTTTTGAGGACATTATTTAAGGGTGGCAATGCTCGGAAACACCTATTCTACTCAATTAGGTGCAGTATTGTGCGTCAAGCCGAGCTTATAACTTGTTCAGCTACCATCTTGAATCTTGAAAGTGCAGTTTGTGCTACACAGAGCACAGTGCTTATATGCACATCCTTCGCTCTCCCAAGACTAACCAGCTACTCAAACCTGACCCGTAGGTTAAGCACTGCAGGTATTCTGACTGGCAGGGTTCTAATCTTGCTCACACTGGGTGTGTGCTAGAACACTGAAAGTCATAATACTCTCTTGATTAGCTTCACTTCCGGAGGGTACCCGAGCCTTTATTGTTAAACATGTTTTGGGGGCATATAAACTCAAGGATGCATGAATGCTGGCTACACAAGTAATTCCACTATAGCCCCTTAAAGGGCCAGGTTTCCGTTTACTGCAGCAAGCCCAGGCCAAATGACTGTTGTATAGTGGGGTAAGCCGTAGGATAGTCCCTGCACCGCCTCAGACCCAGCATCAGCACACAGCCCCCATGGCTCTCCCACCCCAAGAGTTAAGCATAAGACTTGGTTAAAAGCATATTTGTGATTTTTCAGTGTTGATTACGTCATTGTAATCCACACTGAAAATTGACTCCTGTTCCAGACATGGTGTCGCAGGACTGAAGAAAAGCTTCTTTTTTCCCCCTCTTAGCCTTTAGCACCCGTGTTTGGTTACTCGTGGGTGCGGTTACTCCTGGGTGCTAGTGGCGATATGACCCTCGGGGGCAGGCCGTTACTGACTGTGTTGGCCCGCCGCCTCAGGTCAAAATCATACCCCTTGCTAAATTCAAGAGAAACAGTAGGTGTATATCTGTACCAGTGTTAAACTGGCTCAAATCAATATATCATCTTGCTGCACATTTAAACAAAGCCCATTGGGTAAAACACTCCAAAAAGAATAAAAATTAAAAATCATAAAAAATATATTACAAACCTTATCTGCTCGTGCCAAGACTATTGGTAGCCCAAACGCTGAGACAACAATGCCTGTTGTCAGAAATATTGCAAGTTCTTTGCAGGCATTGCTAGTGGCATCTGTGTCATCCACAACTCTTCTTGCTATGCAGTAAGGAATAGGTGCAAGGACGTAGAAAAATAGGACAAACAAAGGCCAGTATTTGCTGAAAATAAGACACAATTAGATTAAAAAAATGTAAGCAATCACCAGTCACTAATTTGGCAAGTCTGAAAGACATCTAAATATGCGGCTAAAATGAAATTAGAGCACAAAAACAAAGACACTGGTTCACTAACCATTCAGAACATCTCAGTGATCATGGAATATGAAACAATAGGAAGTTCGTGAGATGGCGTATTGAAGAATCAGAATGTAGGGATTCAGTCATGCAAGCGTTATTCTATATCTGCACCATTCAAGCTATATAACCAGGATATCTACTTCAACACTACCATTCTTTTGAGGAGAGATTCTTCACAGATGCACAGCTCAGAAAACATATTTAACTACAGGTAGTGGGCAAACAGAAAATTCTTCTGAAGCCAATGAATGGTACTGGCAGAGATTCAATATTCTGGACCACCCAACGCAGTGAGAAACCAGGTGTTTGGACATGAAATCACATAAGGAGGAGCTCCATTGTTAGCTTGCAGAGGTAACCCGGTATTTGGGTGTGGGGGATATACCCCTCATTAGCCCCAACTGGCACCACAATTTCTCAAATTTAGACGACTGTCGCTAGTGAGAGCACCACAGTTGAGAGACCGGGTCACAAAAGTCGAATCCACAAGATCAGACGATTGTACCTGAGGCAGGAGGCATACCAGGGTGTTTACCAGAGCCAGCCCTGTCCCGGGGGCGTGTTGTGGGAGTTCGGAGGGCCCCAGTATCTGTCCCTTCTACGGGTGCCTAGCTGCAAATGTCAGGTACTGCATCTCATACCTCACCCAGAAGCATTGGTGGTGGAAGCAGGAGAGAGCAACCAAACCATGAGAGAGCAGACTGAAAGGCTTGATTGCGGAATGATCCACACAGCTAACTGGCAATCAGGAATGTCCACCCTATGTGCCAAGAGCTTGAATACTGTTGGCCACAGGCCGCCCTTGAAACTATGGCGGACCCGATTTTGAAAAGAAAATATATTAAAAAAAAATATTTTGGGGAAATCACACTAAGGAGGGCTTTCAAAGAGACTAGATCTCATGCGGGCTGCCATTTCAGAACTCTGGTGTGCACACACTTCACAATTACACACCTACGAGTTCAGAACGTGGCTGTGCTGGTCATGGGCCGCAATGGAAACACTTAGTCATACCAGCCTTTGAG
Source organism: Ambystoma mexicanum (assembly GCF_040938575.1). NCBI lineage: Eukaryota > Metazoa > Chordata > Amphibia > Caudata > Ambystomatidae > Ambystoma > Ambystoma mexicanum. The sequence continues at coordinate 1,438,800,199 of NC_090935.1, forward strand.
TGCCTCAACGTGTCCAACCGACCCTGGAGAAAGAACAAAATTGGGATTGGTGCAGGGATACAGGTGGCCATACACATACGGACCAATGGGAGAGGGAAGAGGAACAAAAGGGGACGTTGGAAGCGTGAGTTGTTAGGTGAGGACAATGGAAAAGGCGGAACAAGAGACCAGGCAGAGAAAGGATGGTGCAGCAGAGCATGGAGAACCATTTGAGTGTACAAGGTCAGGTAATGATTGGTAAAGTGGTACTTGGGTGTGCATGCATGCAAAGTGGGAGGGGGGAGTGAGCGATATTAAGTGGAAGATTAGGGGAGTAAGTAAGGCTGAATGTAAGAAGTGATTAAAAGAGTCAAAAGGGAGTGACTCTGGAAGAAGGAGTGCAGTGGAGCGGGCAGAGTAGTATAGTGGGGAGACGTGGAGAGTAGGAGTGGGCGTAGTAAAGTAAATACGGAGTAGTAGAGAGGAGAGGGGGAGAAATAGAGCGTAGCAGAGAGAGAAGTAGAGGGGAGAGGTTGCCAGACATTTGGTCGAAAAAAATTGGTCGACCAGACAAATGGTCGAACCAATTTGATCGAAAACCAAATGGTCGAATTTTTTTTTTTTATTTTAACCCTTTTTTTGGGGGGGGCCCCCCCAACCCTCTTTTTTTCTCTAAAAACCCCTTTTTATACTAAACGAAAACCCGAAAAATAAATATATAAATAAAAAAAAATTCGACCATTTGGTTTTCGCCCAAATTGCAGTCGACCAGTTTTTTTTCGACCAGTTGTCTGGACACCGAGGGGAGAGTAGTATAGTGGAGAGAGGAATATAGTAGACTGAGGAACATCACAAGGACAGAGAGAGGCGAAGAGAGGGAGAGAAAGGGGAGAGTGGAAAGAAGGACAAGGAAGCAGAGAACATCAGGGCAAGGAGCACAAGAGAGTGCGAGAAGCCGAAGTGTGACCTGGGCAATTGGAAGGCTCCAATCCTCGTTCCTATTCCTATTGTGGGGACTGCTAGGTCCTCACCAGTAGCTAGTCAGCTCTAAGATAGTATGGGTTAATGATCTCTAGTAACCCCCTTGGGGTTCAGGGAAGCTTGGCTAGGGAGGGTGAAGCCCATTGAAGATGGTGGCTCAAGTTTCCCAGTTATTGCAGCTAAGCAATGGACGGACTCCCACTCAATTTCAGATCAGAAGGCTCATACTGGGCTTTTCGTAAAGCCCTCAAAACCTGCCTCTACAATTAACTCGAATGGCTTTGGACTCCCACTACTTCCGGACCCTTGCAGCAATATGTATGCACTGTTTATCTTTTTATGACTATATGCAACAATGTAACATGTAACCACCTTATGTGCCTTATTGGCCTCATGTAACCTGTTATCCACAGCGCCCTGATGTCTGAGGGCTTGTGCGCTATATAAATAAATAAAGGGAACAGCGTCTTTAACTTCAGCACCTCAAACAAAAAAAAGAGAACACTAAAGAGATAGTTGGGGCTGCAATAATACATTCATACATATGGCCAATGCCCTCTGCAAAAGGTTTACAAAATAATTGTAAATTACTTCATGGCGAGGGTCTCTGTTACAGGCCTACCGTTCTCAAAATCAGGAGCTAGTGGTTCAGAGGTTCTAAAGAGATGTGAACTAAATTGACCATAATGAAAATAAAGCTTTGTGTAAAACCTACTTCGCCAGAGCTCAAATTTGAAGAAGAAATTCCTTTTTCAAAATGTACGTTTTGATGATTATTTGTTTTAAATAAAATTAAGGCATTTTTAAAATGTTCAAATCCTCGCTCATTTCAAGGCCGTTATTCTCAGGTTACAAATCACAGGAAATTCCAATGCTACAGAATAGCTGCCTTTCAACTTAAGTGCTGGGCTGGTCAGAGCCTTCAGTGATGCTTTATGGGAATTCAGGTCGAACCAAGATCCCCTTAGCACTTTTTATCAACTTTAGATTAATGAAGGACCGAGGTTGCCTACAATAATTTTATTTTAAAAAGTGTTCTTCAGCCTTCATAGAGATTTCTGAAATAGGCACGTTAATACACTAAGCTATATAATAGTTCACGGGAGTCAAGCAAAAAGAAGATACAATTTAAAACCGATTAAACCAGAAGACTTTAAATACTTTTTTTTTAAAAGGAAGCAAACTATGTTAACATCCATACGCTATTATGCAGGCTAATTGACCGTGTTAATGCTTTGCTTTAAACCTTTATTTATCATAGAACATGACGTTTCTCACTTGTATTGTGGCAATGCACACCCGAGCATCAGGAACATCAGTCCAATTGCCCCGCCAAAGGAAAGGCTGATCAGAGCTGAAAAAAATAATCAAAATTGGCATTAAGATCATAGCGTGAAAATAGGCAATCCTAGTGCTACACATTTTAAGTACATGAAAAAAGACAGACTACCCTAGGAGATGTTAGTTTCCTTGAAAATAGAGAAAGAAACAAGTTGCTTACCCACAACAGTAGTTTCACAGCTTGTTAATATAATTGTACATACTTTGCATGTCCAAATTCAGTGCTAGGTTTCTGGAAACGTTAATTTACTTTTCTGATTAAGCTTGAAAAATAGTAGTCGTCATGGTCGTGTGTGTAATGAGACCTTTATATTTGAATAATTTCATGTAAAATCTCATACAAATTAATTTCAATTCACGCAAGGGATAACTTGGTAAAACTAAAAACACCTTACATCTAAACACTAAATGTAGGCTGTAGTACTGTGGTGAAGGATGAGAAGCAGAGAAAAATAAGCTGCAGTGATTTAGTGTAGTGGCTGTCCCTCATTAACCAGTAACCCTTAAAAGTAATGCAGGCAAAAGACGTAGCCGGTCAAACGTGATTTATTTATTGCATTTTCATTAGTTTGTAGGCAAAAGGTCCCATTTGTTAAGAATTGAAACCTTCACCAAATTGGGCAAATGATAGTCGCTGGTAGGCTTTGCACTCTCCCTCCCACATTTCAATCGTTTTCGCTGCACCCACCTACATGAACCTGTGGATTCTAAAACGAACAAAATTGAGTAAAACGCAATCACCTTGGAAGTTAAGATGCAGAACGTAAGGATGCCTCAAGAGAAGCAAGGGAATTCCAGAACTGTGCAGCTGGAAAATAAGGCGTTAAGGAGTGATAGTCGAAGTGTGGAGATGTGGGATTGTTCGGAATGGATTGATAGAGCGTTGTTAATGGCCATAAAACAAATAATGAAGGTGTGGAAATCCAGGAAGAAGCCACATTGCGAGAACTGGGTGTCGGATATGCGGACGCTCTCTTGGTATGAGAAGACTCAGGCAATTCGACAACATCGGGAAACTGAGTACGAGGAGAGATGGGGGTCATTCAGTGATTTATTTGGATGAGGTGTAGGCTTTGGTTTATTTTGTGGATATTGAGGTTGGGAGGGTTGGTAGGGGTATATGTTGTGTCCTGCTGTTTTTTTGTGTTTTGTGTTGTCACGTCTTGCCATGAGATAGGTGGGTGGGGATGTTTTCGGATTTCCTTTTGAATAGCTGTTAATTTAGTAGTAATTTGCATTTTGTTGCACTGATGTATATGGAGTAATCTTTTGCCTGTTCCCATTCTGTTACTCAGTTGTATTATTTTATGTATAATTATTAAATAAAGTTGGAAAGGAGTGAAAACTGGAGTATGACAACTGGTATAAATCAGGTAAATCACAGTATTGGGAGATTTCAATATCTGGTTCGATATGCCCAACAACCCATGACCCAACCTCTGGTCGACAGTCTTGACAAACTCAACCTCTCCCGACATGCCACTGGTCCAACTCACTCAGGTGGTCACACCCTTGATGTGATCTTCAGCTCCTATGACCTCATCTCTATATCCAGTCCCAAACCGTTTATCTGGACAAACCATTCTGCCATCCCTTTCTCCATCCACACACCAGCCCCTTCTCCCAGCTCGCCCTGCCCCCACTTTTGATCACAAATGCTGGAACAAAGTCAAGTTACTCCCCGACATAGCCAAAGCCCTGCTACTCTGTCCCCCAGCGACGCTGACCTGTGGTAGACCCTTAACCATTGAAGCTTTTAACTCCTGGCTTAAAGAATCATTAATTCCTCCGACCCCCTCATGCCCCGCAGCCTCACGCAAAGGACCGTCTCCGATATGGTTCACGCCCGACCTGAAGACTTTCAAAAGTCAAAATAGATATCAGCAGATCTATGTTCGCCCTCCACCACCGTAATTACAAATCCGACATCCGAAAGGCCAAAAAGACCCATTACAATAAACAAATTCTGAACTATGGCGGCAGCAGCAGCAAAAAACTCCACAAGATCATCTCCGAATTCGTGAAACCTACTTGCATCTCTGCCCAAACCACCCCCACGCAAACGTTCTGCGACTCCCTCTGGCTACATGTCTACAACACTGCACTTGACAGGATGGCAACCCTTAACACCAAACTCACCGCCATCACCCCTTGTCCTACATCTACCCCTCCTGATCCCATTGCCCAGATGACCACTATGCCAACCTTCAACTCTTTCCAACCCATCTCAAGAGACAAGTTCCTAGATCTACTATCCGGCAGCAGACCCTCCGGATGCCCCCTTCCACCCCTGTCCCGCCTCTCTTCTGAAAGAAATATTCTCCTCTACTTGCACCGGAGAACATGCAAAGTCCATACTAAATGACTCCCTCACCTCTGGCACCTTTCCAGAAGCCTTTAAAATAGCGCATGTCAAACCACTTATAATAAAAGCCATCCCTCAACCCCCTTGACCCTAAGAATTACAGGCCGATCTCCAACACTAGATTTCACGCGAAAATCATTGACCGGGCTGCATACTCCCAGCTCAACTGCTTCGTAGAATCCAACAAACTACTCGACCCCACCCAATCAGGTTTGAGACTGGGCCATGGAACAGAAACCCCTTTGATCTCGATCTGGAACGATCTCAAGGATGCAGCAGACTGAGGGTTGAGCAGTGCCGATTCCCCTTGATCTGTCTGCAGCCTTTGACACCATTAATCATTCAATTCTCCTAGACCGCCTCCACTCCCTAGGAATCCGTGGCTCGGCACTCAAATGGATTGCCTCCTTCCTCAGCAACAGGAAACCAAACGCCTTCCTCTCCCTTTTGTCTCAACTGCTTGTGCTGTGAACACTGGAGTACCCCAAGGCACCTGCCTCTCTGCTCTCCTATTTACCCTCTATCTGACCACGCTACCAGGAATCACCCGCGCGTGCAACCTCTCCTGTTACAACTACACAGAGGATACCGAAATTATCCCAGAATTCCTAAAACAAGCACAAACCCCCGCCACCAACCTGAAGCTTGCCTCATTGATATTGACCGATGGCTCACCTCCTTCTGAACCCAGATAAAACTGAAATCATGGTGTGCGGCAAAACTGCACTTCTCCCGCAACCACTCCCATGGCTCCCCTCCCTTGGCGCACCCTTCCCTCCCTCCTAACCCTCCAAAATAGTTAAAGACTTTGGCTGCACTATGGACTCAGGTCTAACCCTGTCCTGTCAGATCAATAATGTATCAAAATCCTGTCTCTACTACCTCAAATTCCTTGGATGCATTTTCCCTTACCCCACCTATCACAACAGACTCGCCGCTGTTCTATCTATTGTTATGTCGAGACTGGACTATGCAAACTCCTTATACCTGGGAGCACTGGCATACTAACTTAGACTCCAAAGAGCCCAAAACGCTGCTGCCAAACTCCTTCTCGCCCTGGGACACAGACCACATCTCACCCGCTCTCTGCACCCTCCACTGGCTCTCTGTCGGACAAAGGGCCACCTTCAAAACCCTATGCACTACCAACTGAGCAGTGCACAAGACTGGCCCAACGTACCTACAAGAGAAGATAAAACGCTACCTCCCATCACGCACCCAAAGATCAAGCACTGCCCTCTTACTAGCAATTTCAAGCTCCAATTCAGCCAGTATTGGTGGATCCGCCTTCCCAACCTTAGCTCCAACTCTGTGGAACTCACTTCCCCCACACATTCGACACACCCAAGACTACATGGCCTTCCGCAAAGCTCTAAAAACCTTCCTCTTTCCATAAACCTGATTAAGACCATCTAGGGCCGCTGACACCCTGCAACCAATGGACAAATGTTCGAGGAGATACCGAGCAATGACACCACGGATAGCGACTAATAAGTCACCAAGTCAGAATCAGGAACCGGTTACCATAGATGACAACCTTAGCGTCCTGCAAGCGCTAGATATATGACTGCTGACTATCCACCTCCTGAGTCCACTACACATGCCTAGCTGCCTCCTGTGCCATCTCCCTCTGAGCGCAGTTATCGCAAAACGCGTAAAAGTAATCCGGAACAGTGGGCTTGTAAGAAAAAAACATCCACTCCAGACACTCACCCCCCCTCTACTCTACACCAATACACAATATAGCACAGCTACACCCCTCGACCAATTTCAGCCTAGCTGCTCACATACAAACAATACTCCATGAACACCTCAACATCCTGCTAGAACGCAGCTATACCCTACGGAAAAATCGGCATAGCTGCACACAAGCGTCCCACACAGGCCTAACACCGCCAGAATCTAGCCTCGGAGACCAACCTCCAGACTGCATACATTCAACTGATCTCAATACCACCACACCTAATGTTAGGATGCAGCTACCATCAGGCAATCGCATCAGCTGCTCACATATTGAGTGCACTCAAGCACTCTATGATACTCTACTCTCTCGACTGACCTTGACTACGGTCCCCTCGGACGTTCAACCCACAAACGCTTTGAGGTCATACCAATGATATATAGAGCGCTATATAAATGCCAAATAACATAACATAACAGTATACATGCTTGCAGGCGCATAAGGCAATATCTAGAGAGGGGTATCCAATACTTGGAAGGATTTACAATTGAATTTCTGGGATTCATCAGGATGCCACTGTGAGGAAACCAAGCTAATTCAGATGTGGGAAGCAGTTTTGGCAAGTCTCCAAAAACCCAAGGTGAAAGAATAACTCCTACGAATGGCAGCCAAACGGAAAAGTCTAAGCCAATAGGCAGCAAATCATTTTGTTCTCCAAACTTTGCCATGAAGCTCTTCATCATAAGGACGGCATATTTTGGGCAATGAGGGTGACACAGCTGGGCATGGGAAAGTGACATCTGCACCATATGTGTCCATATTTTGAACCCTGTGTTTTTATCCCAAAAGATAGAATTACAAAATTGCAGAGCCCATTTGCCCGCATTTTGTAATTCGATCCTTTGGGATTTTACCCCTTTGTCCCCTGCACTGCCTTTAATGTATGCGGGGGGACACCCCTGCAAAACCCATAATACCGAACTGGGGGCACGGGGGACTCCCCCGCTCAGTATTATGGGCTTTGATATAATCTACCATGCAAAATGCACACTAAACGTGCATTCAGCATTTTAGATTCAATCTTTTCGTTCAATCCCCTTTTAAATTATAGTTGAGATGGATAGTATCTCTACCGGGCTGGGTTTCGTCGTTGTCTGTGGTCTCGCGCTGATCAGCTGTGTAAAGCTGCTGCAACAGCCAGTCGTCAGCTGCACCATTCTGTTGCGGGTCGCTTTACACAGCTGATCACCTTCACAAACCTGGACCCACCATTTGACGTTATTGCCTTGAGAAAAACCTTAAGGTTGAAACACGTGTCGGCACTACTAAGCTGAAAGCATGTTGCTTTCTTTCAAACCCTTTGAAGCATATCCCAACTAGAATGTATGTCACAAAGGTGACAAGCAGGGTCATTTGAAGCACCAAAAATACAAAAGCAATAATAAAAATCAACAAATATTGCAAACACAAACAAAGTGTGGAAATTCACATGTATTCAATATCTGGTATCACTGTGCCAGCGCCCAGGTATAACGATTGTATCTCAGTCACCAAAAACAAGTATCCATAACACTTGGACAGCGGGAGCTCTGTCCTTCTGAGATCCCCATACAGGCGGCAGGCAACAAAAAGGAAAACGCTTAAAGCACCCGAAGAAAACAAAGCAGAGATCCACAGTTCCCACAAGCTCCAACACCTCTTCTACAACCTTCCTCACTACAGCCTAGATAAAAACTCAACAAGAGCCTTACTCAGGTTTTTCATGGAACCTGTGGAAGAAAAGCACATGCATTTGTCTTTTATGTTAAGAGCAGCATTCTCAGAGGTACCACAGTTTGAGGTCCATCTTCTGTAACTAGGGACCGCTCTTCTGCAATTCACTGTTATCAGTTAAATAAGATGCATGGGGCTGCTAACGGCACTAAACACAGAACACGCGATTATATTGAAAAGCCCTCCGCTAACAAGCACAGAAGGAAACAGAAGTTGCAGTTTCCTAGAGTACTACTAGAGTTTCCTATCCTTTAAACAAACAAACAAACCATTTCCCTCACTGTGCTGTACTGCTGAAACATCTGACTTGGTTTTTGAAAGTTGCAAATTTGTTCTAACCCCCAAAGAGTGTTCTCTTGGGTCTGTCCCCACAGGCCCTTCACAGCTTCTGTGCTAACCTCCAATACTAGTTGGAAGTGCTCTGTAAAAAGTGAGGGATTGCAGCAGTAAACCACTCACTGGGATATTTGCACACCCACAATACTTTGCAAGCAAAACATGTTTAAAGCCTCCCAGTGATTGCATGTACGCAATTATTTTGTAGTGTAAACAAGATTGTTTGCAACATACCCCAGCATAATATTATTGGGTAGGATTATACAGGTGCTCAGTTAAAAAAATATTTTTTAATATCAGATATTTTCTGCATAATTTGTTAAGGTCCATGCCCAAGGGAACTCTGAAAACATGGAAAGGATGCAGATTGTGCGAAAAGTATTCTAGCTGTCTGAATATCTGTTGCCCTAATACAATCTATGAGAACTTCCAGTCATAGTCCTTGCCCATTGGCCCTTACAGACCAAGTAAATTATATTGCAATGCTGTTCTCCACTTATTAGCAATGCTAATGTAGGAGACGGAGTTTGACATTTGTTTACTCAAAATCTGTAGAGGGCAAATTGATATTTGATTTTAATAATACATTAACTTTTAAGGGTACCGTTTGAAAGGGTTTGTGTGGCATATGTACAAATGAGAATCATGGGGTGCGGTTACACATCCAAGTAGCCTGCTTCCTTAATTGTTAGCCTCTGATGTTTGAGCTCTCAGTTGGGTTATATAGTGTGGATGATGCTTTTGCTAAGGCACCATGAGTAACACAAATTCTGGTGCTTGAATGTTATTCATATTACAACAAACATAAAACAAGTGGATGTAGGTACAAATCTGGTAACTTTTCACAGAGCCAACATAGGCAGAAGCACGGATGTCCGGATATATCTAAATGTGGACTGAGGTGGAAGTTACAATAGGTACAAGGTACAAACGTGGTAGAGTCAAGTAAAGGAGTCATGGGTGGCAATAGAAGATCACTTAACTGATGTATGTGGGCATATCTATCGTTATGCCAAAGGCCGTATACTTTATCACTGCTAATGTTGCAGTGCCACTGATTGCTGCCAATGATGTCAGCCTAACTAATGTGTCCCCCACTGCCCTGCTAGTGAATGATGCCATTGATGTTAGCCCATCCAATGTGTCCCCCAGTGCCCTGCTAGTGAATGATGCCATTGATGTTAGCCCATCCAATGTGTCCCCCAGTACCCTGCTAGTGAATGCTGCCTGGATGTTAACAGAACCAATATGGCCCCCAGTACCTTGCTAGTGAATGCTGCCAATGATGTTAACCTAACCAATGTGTCCCCCCACTGCCCTGCTAGTGAATGCTGCCAATGATGTTAACCTAACCAATGTGTCCCCCACTGCCCTGCTAGTGAATGCTGCTAATGATGCTAGGCTGGTCAATGATGCCCATACTACCTTGCCAACCTATTCCAGCACCGAACACTGCAAGCTGCCGCCCATCGCCCCACCTGCCATAACCACTAACCAAAAACCTACATCAACCACTCCTGCCAAACCCTGCAATCCTGCGCCCACACTCGTTGCCTGCGCCCTTGTCAAAGCCCCCTCCATCCCAGCACACACGCTTGATGTGCATGATCTTATCACCAGAGATAAGCTCGACCTTCTCTTTGTATGTGAGACATGGCTCCAAGACATCTCTGGGCCTGCCCTCTCGCTGGCGGTGCCACCAGGTTACACCATATTTAGGCAGGATCGGCTAGGACAAAGGGGGGGTGGCCATTTTAGCCAAGGATACCCTTGACATCAGGAGAATTCAAGGGTAATTAGGACACAACGCCGATTACCTCGTCATCAAACTTAAAACCTCACCCAACTCCACCATCGCCTTTCATCTTGTGTATCGCCCTCCAGGCCCACCAACTGACTTCCAAGAAGCCCTTATCAACTCTCTCTCACACAACCTGAAAAGAACAACCAAAGTAGTACTACTGGGTGACATTAATTTTGGCCTAGATGACCCCCATGATGCCAATGCTGCTACCTTACAAAAAGGATTAGCCACCTTAGGGTTTGTCCAAACCATCAACAAGCCCACTCACAGGAAAGGGTGTACCCTTGATTGGGTTATGCAACACAATTGCCCCATTCTCCTCTCCTCCATTTCCCCTATTCCATGGTCAGACCACTTTTATATTAACTTTCACATTGACATCTCCACGGTATCCTCTAAACCCACCATCCTTCTCCCTGCCACTCTATCAAGGAGCTCCAAGAAGCTAACGAAAGATACTCTCCTTCCTCACCTTCATGCTCCAGCATTGCAACCACCATTCCCCAATGATCCTGTTCTCCTAGTTAACACCTTCAACCAGGTGATAACCACAGCAGTAGATATCATTGCCCCTCAGCTAAAAAAGCTAAACAAAAACTAAGCATTCCAATGCCTGGTTCTCCCAAGCACTCTTGGATCTGCACTCCAAGAAAAGGGCATCACTTGCCACATGGAAAAGAAACCCTACCGAACACAACAAAACTGCCTTCAAGACCATTGCAAGAGAATATAAAACGGCTATCACACATGCAAAAGCTGAATCCTACAACACAAGGATTAATAATGCAAACTCGGGGACTAAGGAAATCTTTGCAATTTTCAGGTAACTGGAATCACCTTCAGCTCCACCATCCACCATTGTCAAAGACAAGAATTGGTGCAACCAAATTCAAGCAGCTATGCTTGACAAACAACTCCCTGCACACCAAAATTGCGCCCATCAACAAGCTCTCTCCTCACTACTAGCCCCCCCACACGGCTCCTTCCACATGCATACAGCCAACGAGGCACCACAATTTGAATTCTCTGCCATGAGCGAATCAGAAGTCACTGCACTTAAAGTCCATTAAGCCTTCCAACTGCAAAGGGGACGCCTGCCCAGCTCACATCATCAAAGATTGTGCGCCAGCCCTCGCCCCCTTCGTTACTGCCTTCATCAACTCGTCCTTCCAACCGGCTCACGTACCCACTTCCCTTAAATAAGCCAGAGTTAGACCACTACTAAAAAAAAAAACATCTCTCGACCCGCTGATACCTGGGAATTACAGAACTATCACCACCGTTCCGTTCCTCCTAAAGATCTTGGACAAAGCAGCTTACCTACAAGTTCAAAAATGTATCGAGGGCAACCACCTTCTTGGACTTCGCCAGTCCGGTTTTCGACCGTGGCATGGCACTGAAACGGCACTACTGGACCTGAAAAATCAAATGGATGACCTTAGAGACGCGGGCAAACCTGCGCTCCTTCTGCTCCTAGACCTCTCTGCCGCCTTTGACTTGGTAGAGCACAAAACCTTGTGCCAACATCTCTCTTCCATGGCAAACTTCTCTCCAAAGGCATGTGAATGGATCAACTTGTTCCTTAAGGAGAGAGTAATGAAGGTCTTCTCGGATTCTTCTAATGCCACCCCAAGTCCTAATAAATGTGGAGTCCCACAGGGCTTGTGCATAACCCCACCCTTTATAGCCTCTTCACCAGACCCCTGTTCAGAATCCTGGATTCCCTGGGCATCTCATATACCAATTATGCTGACGACACCCAGGTGCTCATACCTCTCTCTGGGGATTATCTAGCTGACACCAACACCCTCAACTTCATCTACTCCACCATTCAATCCTGGATGGCAGACAATTGGCTCTGTCTAAACAGTGAAAAAACCGAACTCCTGTAGACTGGATCTCCATTCACACTGAGCAAACTCGACAAGGAGTATTACACCTTCACTACTGACAACATCCCTATCACAGTATCTCAAGCGATTATTAAGACATTGGGTGTGTACCTCGAACCAAGCCTGACCATGGACAGGCAGGTCAATGCCATTGCTTTCTCTGCAGTGTCTCACTCCAAGCTGATCAATGCTGTCAGACCATTCTTGACCCAACAGAACTGCATTACTATAGCCAGAGCCATCATCGGGTCCAGACTGGATTACTGCAATGCCCTCTTCATTGGTACCTCCCTAAGAAACCTGGCTAAACTCCAGATAGCCCAGAATAATGCCTTAAGAGCTGCAACAGGCATATCACGGAGGGAACACAGCTCAGTGCTCAGAAGGCAGGTACATTGGCTACCTATCAAGCAAAGGGTTGTCTTCAAAACGCTTGCCCTAACCCACAAATGTCTTCACAATCTCACTCCTAGGTATCTAGTGCAAAGAATCATCAGACAAACAGCGTCCAGACCTTCCAGGTCCGCCTATGCCAATCGCATCATGGTTCCTCGCATGCATAGAGTGCGTGCTGGGGGCTCGAGTTTCCCAACAATGGCTGCCACTCTCCAGACCAGATCATTCGAGTCTCATGCTGCCTTCCGCAAGGCCTTAAAAACTAAACTCTTTGTCTGACAGGGCATATCCCCGGTGCGCAATATTGTACATATGCTACTTCACTGAACTGTACGGCACATACCATGTGATGTAGAATACTGTACTCTGTAACTAACATTGTAAGCAACTGTTTGTAAGCTTTTTTTCCTGGGCCGCTTATTGTAACCCACAAGCCTGCCCTCTTAAGTATCCTTTATAGCTCCTCGATGCCTGTGGGCTGCAGTGCGCTCTACAAACCCAAAATAAATAAATAAAATATCCGAGTTAGATCTTCTGTTCATGGAGCCACTTTTTCATATTCGTTTAACCTCCTGAGGGTGTATTCTGTTTTAAGGTTTTTAAAGGTCACGCTTTCATAGTAGTGTAATGTAAATAAGCAAGACCAGAATAGCAAGACTAGTTAGTATAATTTAGTTTTATTAGGGGAGAAAGCAAATGCCACATAACTGCTGTGGCTTGTGCCTTATTACTTCTTGAGAAGAAGGGAATTGTCTGTGTGAGCTGCTAAAATTCTTCTGAGCGGGACTCGGAAGGAAGCTGGGCAAGCGTACATGAGCACAGCTTAGAGGGAACATTGCTTACGAGTGATAAACATTGGGCATGATAAGTAGCAGAGCACCCTTCTAGGGGCACCTAGCTATGACAAAATCACATACAAATAAAAACAACTCACTGGTGTGGAAGGTCGGAATCGGGACTCTACAACAAAAAGGTTATGTCAATTGCAAAATAATCTTTCCCCAAGCCTACCACCCATGTCAATAGTCTATAAATTAAAAAAGGGTGCTTGCCTTGATTTCTGTTAAATAATAACAATGTCCTCTGTCCGGGAGCCTGCTCTAACCTGCTTACTTTCCCTATCTCAAAAGAAAACCTCAAAACAACAAACATAACAATGAATGACTTTGGCAAGGAGGGCTGCTGGCCCCAACCCTATTTTTTTAGTAAAGGCTTTCACCCGTAGTTCCTATAAAGACAGTTCTTAGTGTGCTGGAAGGTTATCCAGGTATCACAGTCCAGGTCACTTTTCCTTCCCACTCTGGGATTCTTCCGGTCTTTCAGCCTTCCCACGCTGGGGTTCTCTCCACTCCCCACTCTGGGGCTCTCCTTACTCTCAAACTCCCCACTCTGGGGTGTATCCCCCCCCACTCTGGAGCTCCTCTTCTCATTTCCCACTCTGCGGTGTTCTCACTCTCTCCCCACTCTGGGGCTCCTCTTGCTCCCCTGCTCTGGGGTATGCTTCTCCTTTCTCTTTTGCTGCCTCCCTTCCCACAGGAGCCTTTACATACCAGATATCCTTGAGTGGCGCTTGCGTGACTTTTCAGCTGGGTTCCACATTGGCTTTTCCAGGTTCCTCTCACCTGGTACTGTAGATCGGTCTGTTGATCGGTCTGTGTGGAGGCGCTTATGCAACGGTTCAACTGGGCTCAGCTTCGGCGTTCCCAGGGTCTTCCCTTGTTCTTGCAGCTTCTCAGGGCTGCTACGGCCAGTCGTCAGCTGCACCTCTCTGCACCATTCTGGTGCGGGCCGCTGTTTTACCACCTGGCACTGGTGTTATGCTCCTTTGGGCTATTTGGCGTGTTAAACTCTGTGGGGCCTGCTGGGGTTCCCGTGATTGGTTCTCTCAGGGACTCTCCTCCAAGGGGCTGGTTCACTCATATCTCTTCATTCTTCACAGGAGATTGGGCATACCTAGGGTCAGAAGCCAAACCAGCCATTTGAAAAGGGTATTATTGTAAAACCTAGCCGCTAGATACCCTGCAAACGGTGTTAATGACAGGGGGGGCGGGGAATGGTACCGTATAGCCTCTCTGTGTCACTGTGCCCTAAGGGGCGACACCTCCAGAGGGATACCGCATACCCTCTTCCCCAAGGGGGTGTTAGGCGTAGCAGGCTCATTGCCCTTCTCCCTAAGGGGGGTGGATCCCTTGGGGAGAAGAGACAATCTCCCTGGATTCGTCACACTGGCCTACGATAGGGACTACCAGATGCAAGTACAATCTAGTTCCTTTTCCTACCAGTGCCTATATCGAAGACAGCAAAGTGCAGTATAGTGTTAAAAACATGGATGACTAGGTGGGAGGTAACAATGTAGAGCATGGCAATTCAGTGAGCTTTCTTAAATTGTACTAGGAGTGAGATGAAACCAGTACCCTCCCAGGGCCAACTAGATGTGAATCAGAACAGGCAATAACACATGAAAGTAATGTGATTTTTAGGATTGCATCTATGTGAAAATAAGAGTTGAATTTACAACAATAAACATTGTAAAACAATGCAAGCAATTTTGTTTGGGAAACCTAATAGAGCACAACAAGATACATACACTTGCAAACGGGTAGATCGTTTTGAAACCACCGAAAATAATATGGCATAGTTCAATGTGATATCTTAGGTATACCTAGTTTAGAAGTGCAATCGATACACAGTTTAGAACAATGTAATGTACTTTCATGAGGTATCTAGATGGGATACCGAATTTTGTGCACAATATGGAGATAAAGCAATGCAGTTTTGTAGGGAGCCCCAGATGGAGACAATAACAACAGAGCACAATATAGAACAGATGCAGTGTGCTTTGTCAGGATACCTACATGGGAGTCAATAATATAGAGTACACTGGGGCCCGTATGGTAGTAACACCAGCTAGTGCAGTGGCAAAAGGCAGTTGTCCCTTACCGTTTGTATCAGAAGTCAGGATCAGGAGTCAACGTTCAAGATTGGGAAACAGGCAAACAGGAGGCACCCTTAGCCTATGTCCTTCGCTGGCTGCCCTAGGCTAACTGCAGATATAAAAGGTTTGGATTTCTCAAAGGGATTGTGAGGTGAAGAGAGGTGGAAAATGGCTCCTTGCAAAGTGAATTAAGTTGTTTCAAAAGCTTATATAAAAAAACAGAGGGCATTGAAATCCAGCTAAAAGTACAAAAAGGGCTTTTTAAACACTTAAAGGGAGGGGAGAATGAGAATTCAAGCTAAAACAAATCGAAAATACTTCAAACAAGGCACACAAACAGCTCCTACCAAAAAATAATTATCCATCAAATATAAAACCGAGGGCCTCAAGACGGCAACATAGACCCAAAAGCTGCAAGTTTCTACACCCTACAAACAGTAACATTCCATATGAGCAAACATACTTTGAAATAAAATCTTGGTAACATATTTCTAAGAATCTTGAGTATTGGATATTGCTAACATAGGTTGCAACAGTCTAAAGATATTGATTCGGCTTCTCATGCCAGTGTCCCCAATTAGTATTACATTTTCCATATTTTCCTTGGCTGGTATAATCAATCCTATATTTGATTTAAATAAAAACATTGCAATAAAACAATAATGAAATATATTTTATTGGCATTCTAGATGCAGCACATATTTGAGCCCCCTGTCCGTTTTAAAAAGCAAGGCACAACACCCTGTTAAAATTGGAATAATATAATAAAGGTCAATTATGTCCAACACTGTTACAAAGGTTAAAAAAAAGAAAGAAAGAAAAGAAATAGCCTTTGAAGACACCACCAATGTAATATATGGAATATTGTAAGGAAAGCATGGTATCAACAGTAAAACAGACACAAGTGACCAAAGTTCAAGGGTGTTTATTGAACTTTCACAAGGGTGCGATAAACACCCATCTAAACTTAAATCTACAGATGGGAGTAAGCTACGACCATCAATTAATAATAATGCAGTTCTAGTGGAGTCTTGTCAAAATAAAAGGGCCTAAACTAAAAGAAACCTATTGCCAATCCTTACCGCTAATTTACAAATAGTGTAGTGCAATGTTCATGAAAAAGAAAGTGTTCACAAAATGATATTTCAGGATGTTCAGGCCGTTGGCCTCTCTTCACCACATTTTCAGCACGTGGCAAGGCGGTTCACTTGAGCAAAGTACACACACTGGCTTCTTCGACACGAGGATACAGTTAAGATTTCCAGCAACAGTGCCTTCTGTGCCCAAGTCTCTTTTGTCAAAGTCTCTTGTTTCAGGGGGCCTGATGTACAAAAAAATAAGATACACAGTTTTCTTCTTACAAGTATTTAACTCGGGTGCTCTACCCTGGACCCCCCCCCTCAGCCGGGCTCAGATCCCTGTTATTTTACGATCGTTACTGCGGATCCCTTTCTTCTGGGCTCAGATCCCTGATATTATAAAGTTCAGAGAATATTTGTTTGCTCGGGTAACTCACGGTTCACCCCGGATCCCCCTCAGCCTGGCTCAGATCCTTTTCTAATTAGTCTCCTTCAGCCGGGCTTGGACCAACTGTAGTTCACCTTGGTTTATCAAAGACTTTCGAATGTGCATAGGATTTAGCTTGACCCTTTGCAGGACAACTTTGATACAAACTTCCGTTTTACAATACAGTTGCCATTCAGTAGGATACCTAACAGAGACCTTCGAATGGGCAGCCACGTGACGCTGGACCACTCTGAATATGGTATCTCATTTTGGCCTAGCAAAGTTCAATCACTCCTTGTTTCTTCATACAATATTGCCGCTTGCAACCTTGGTTCAAACACAAGCTGGTTTGATACCAGTCTCTCCGACTCACTGGCTGAGCTGTCTTTACTGGCGCTGCTTTGTTGTAGGGGCCAAGGACAGTACCACGGTGGCAATCGATCCTCGCTGCCTTCGTTATCGCCGCTGGAGAGTCACAGATACCTTTGGTGCACAGTGTAGGTTTGTTCAGTTTTAGTTCCCAGTCTTAGGCTTCTTACTTTCCAAGGTTCATGAAAGTAACAGTCTTTAAAGGTCAAGGGTACTTCCCTCCTTGCAACCCTCTCTGGTCTTGCCGTCTTTCTCTTTCTGTAAAACTGCCATCTTGGAACTGCCGTTTCCTTGTGTGCTTTTCCTCGCTCAGAGTGTGCTTTCGAGCTCTGCCTTTTATCTGTGTGGAAGTGTGATGAAGTCAAGGGTGTGTAATGATCAGTAATTGCCTGACCATGATATTGGGACATGTCAGGTATACGGCTCTGATGTTAGTCCGTTGTCGCTCGCGGTGAACTGTCCATGAGAAAATGTTTGTGTCTGGAAAGGGGGGGGGGGGTTGAGTTCCTAGTAGGATGGGGAAAAGGTGTTAAAGGAAAGGGGATGCCACGTCTCACCGTCCGGTGCCCCACTTCCACTCCCCGAAGACCACTCATCCAGGTGATCCTCCCACACAGGTTCATCCCCAGGAATTGGATCCAAAAGCGATGGCTGTGTCCTGGCCACCTGGATGACAGATCCCCCAGGGACTAGCAGGTGAGACACCTTCAGGTTTCTCACAATACACACTCATGTAAAAGGATGCACCCTTGATCTAATATTCGCTTCCTCTGATCTTGATCTTATTGAATACATTCCCTCTCATTCTCGCCCTCATGCTGATCATTTTCTGGTTCGCACATAACTTAAATGTTCATAGATCATTTCCTCCTCTACTACATTAACTTTCCTATGAGGTGATCTTCAGAATCTTGATTCAGAGCTTTCCTTACTGTTTCTTGTTTTTGGTGAATATCATCAGTCTGTGTGCTCTACCCACTGTTGGTCTGTTTGTGTTCCTCTGTGTTCTTGTATTCACTCAATACCTGACTGACCCAAATTGGTTGGAGGTCAGTGGCTGCATGGCTCCATAGAGACCGATATCCACCTGTCGGTCTGTTATTTATGTGAAAAAAGGGGGGTGGGTTTCTATGTGAGCCTATGCGCATTCAAAATCGGCAATCCTCACAGGTTCCCAGTACTGTAATGATTGTGAGGTAAACGCTTGTTGGCGTTTTTATACAATGTTTCGTTTTAATTTAATTAATTTCACATTCATTACAGAGAAGCAAAAATTCTTCACTTAATGTTATTCATTATTAAACTTGTGCTCCTAGTGACTTTTTAGGTGAAATTGTGTCATTCTTAAATACATTTGTGCCAACATTTCTCTACACGTGCTATTGTTTTGCCCTTGCTTGGGCTTTGTCAATGCACTTGATACTTTGTTTGGTGTGTCAATTTGGTTCAAATTTACATTTTATGCATACATTCCTTTGATACGACACGCAAATAGATTGTGTTGGTTTCAGAAATTAGGGGTTTCGGTTTCTTGTAGTTCCTGTATGAACAGACTTCCGTGGTTCTTTGGTATCAAGTGACAATTCACTATTCTGGGGTCCCAATTACAGTTCTGATGGCTGCACCTGCATGCAATCCATCTTCTGACAATTGCCACTGTAGCTGCTATCAATCCTTTGTGGGAGTACTCGAGGACCCTGTATTCGATCCCGTCTGCTTATGGCTCCGTTTGTTGCTTTTCAGATCAGCTTTCCAACCATAGTCACTTTGTTTCTTCTAATGCCAGGAATCTTCTTTCTTCTTTGTATTCGGCTATTACTACTTCTCCTGACTATCACCCCCCTTGTTAGCTTTCATCCTAAGGGCTATCCCTCTTGGCCCTGGCTCTTTCCCTTCTTGAAATCTTTACGGATTTTTGCCCGTAGAGCCGAAGACCACTGGCTCAAAAATAAATCCCCTGCTAACTATGTACTATTCTCGGACACCCTTTCTTCTTACACTTCTGGTCTTAAGCTAAATCAAATTATTTTCGAAATCTTATTTCTTCTCAATCCAACTCTCCCAAACTGCTTTCTCACAATTTGAACAGGCTCCTGCCACTCCGGTGGATCCCTCTTCGTCCTTTATTCAGACCTTCCAGGATTTTGCGGCATGAAATGGCAAATTTTGCGGCATGAAATGGCAAATTTTGCAGCACAAACCTTTATTTATTGCAGCATTTTTGCGGGACATTTTGTATTAACTGGGGGGTGTAAGATTGCCACATTGAAGGAAATAGGCAGAGTGCAAGGCTACAAGAGAGCCAGGTTATCATTATTATGTATCTTTTGTATTAATTTGATTTGGCTACGTTTCTGGTTTAATGTTCATGCCTATTTAATAGTATTAACTAAATTGATCATTATCAATTCTAATGCTGAAAATATTCCCCTTTTATGTTCTCCAATCCCCCAGACACCCACACACCTCTCTCACCAACACACATCTCACCAACTCTCCATCACAACTTACATTCCTTAACCTCTCACTCTGTCATACAAATACTCACGTGCTGTGTCACACTGTCAAGTCACAATTTGCACTGCCCAGCCCTTGCCACACTCCAAATCATACTCCCAACTCACACCTTTACACTCTACAATTCCTCCCGCAATATACAGTCCTTCATTCTTTTGTGCTGCTTCTGCATCTTGCATCCTTTCTCCCATTCTATCGCACTCTTCCCTCATCCTTTTTCCCAATCTGCGGCTCACTACCTCTTTCTGGCCAACAGCTTGCTCTCTGCTTTCTGGCTCACTACCCACACGCTCCCTCCACTTTCTGTACCTCTGCTCGCTCTCAGATTTCTGGCCCACCGCCACACTGCTTCCTCTGCTCTCTTGTGCAGCGCTTCCTCCTCTGACCCACTGCTCTCCCTCTGCTTTCTTGCCTATCACTTCACATCTCACCCATCACTCTCCCTCATAGTCTAACCATTTTTAAAAAAAATGTAAAATGTAGATTTTGACCCAGTTCCTCAAATAATGGGGCATTTAAAAAAAGAACGGAGGATATGATTTTTGGAAATGAGCAGGTCACCTTATTCTCAAAGGTGACCGGCGCATTTCCACAGGCTTGAGCTGTAGCACAAATTGTGCGCTGGCCAGCTGCCTTGAATGGTGTTATGGGTTGTTTGACCGAAGTGTAATTATTTGTGGCGGAATTGACCGTAGTCAATTTCTCTGCAAATTGATTTGCACTTCAGCCAAACAACCCAAAAAGTACCTTTCACCACCACCCCACCCCCTCCCCTACTTAACTGCTTGGTCGCTGCCGCTTCCCCTGCAACCCTGCGGTGCCAGATCCGTCCCTCTAACGAGGGTCGGATCCGACTCCGCTGGGTCCTTTTTCGTTTTTTTTTTTTTCTGTCCTCGCCTCCAATTTTGAGGAAAAAGGCTTCCGCAACCACCCTAGACCAGAAATACTGAACATGGGGAGCGGGTGACACCCTCGCAAAACATGTTCAGTATTTATAAAAATTGATCGAATAGTACTGGACGAAATAGGTCAAATTGTAACATTCGATAGATTTGTGTCATCAAAATGGGCATTACTTTGAATAGAATCGCTCTCCCGACAGTGTTCTGCAAGCTCCCAACGCCTTTCACAGGGACAGGCCCTCCAGGTGCCTGCCGCTGTAAAATGCGACCCAAAAAATGAATTTTTTTCCTGTTTGAGGAACAGAAATGCAAGTGACAGCAGCGGGTCATACCTTAAAAGAAATGCATAACAGGGTCAAGAAAGACCCCGTCATGCAGTGGCAGCCCCACATCCTGTGCGCGTAGGGTTGCCTACAATTTCTGCACATTTAAAAGTGCATCTTGCTTGGAAATGAGGGAGGCGCTTTTAAATTGACAGAAACGCCACTTTATTAGATCAAGGAGGTGAAAAAGGCCATCTGAATGCGCACATATAAAATGTGCCCATTCATGTGTCCCTTGTGGATTGGGCTGCACTTTTTTGGGGCGCAAGTGATGAGATGTTTTAGCGCATTTCATTTCATGTGTAAAAAAAAAAGTTGAGAACCTGGCACCCCGAGCATTGTTTTTTTTAAAACAGTAATTTTTGCTCATTACTTTAAAAAAAATGTAAAACATTTTTTTTAACATGTTTTTAAAAAATGCTGTTTTTGCACAAAACGGCTGATTTTGCGGCATTTTGCGGGATCGCAAAATCGCTATAAGCTGGAGGGTCCGTTTATTCATTCTCCCACAGACTTCGCTGATTTTTTCCCCCTGGCCAAGATTGACACTATCCATTCCTCTGCTAGCTCTGTGGCCTCATCTACTTTCAGTAGTCCTCCTGCTTCCCCAAATTCATCCTCTGGTGCTTTTCCTTCTTTCTCCTCGCCACGCTTTTCCCTTTTCACACCCATTTCCGATGGTGAGGTCATATATACGAGCCTTCAGACTCACCCTAAGGCTGCTCCTTCAGACCCTCTCCCTGCTGCTCTGGTTAAGTCTGTCTATTCTGCTTTGACTTCCTTCCTTCCTTCCTTCTTTCTTTAATCTTCTGCTACTCTCAGGTTCGCTTCCCTCAGTCTTTAAACATGCACTGTTCTACCATTTCTCAGAAAACCCCCTCTTGACTCGTCTGACCCCTCTAATTTCCATCCTATCTCGCTCCTCCCAGACTCTCTTGGAATGCTTACTCCAGTCGCCTTGCATCTTTTCTGAACTGTAATAATCTACTTCCTTTTCATCAATCTGGCTTCAGACCTGGCTTTTCTACACACTTCTTTATGTATCCAATTCTATTTGTCATGCACGCCATCTTAAACTTTCCTCCCCATTGATTCCTATTGGACCTCAGTGCTGCTTTTGACACTGTTCATCACCCCACTCTGCTCTCTACTCTCTCCTCCCTTGGTCTCTCCGGCACGGTGTTCAACTGTTCTCTTCTGACCTCTCCAACTGCTCCTTCTCTGTTTCTTGGAAAGGTTCCTCTTCTCCTTCCTTTCCTCTCTCTCTCATGGTGTTCTGCAAGGGTCTGTTATTGATCCAGTCCTCCTCTCGCTTTACACTTCACCCCTCCCTGCTCTAATCACTAGCTTTGGGTTCCAGGCACATCTTTACTACGATTAACGCTGGTAAGATAGCTCAGCGGGTTGAGCGCTCGCTGCTGCGATCTGAGCATGATCTGCAGGTCGCAGGTTCGAATCCCAGCTAGGCCAACTCAGGCTTTCATCCTTTCGAGGTCGATAAATGAGCACCAATTTCGGTTGGGTGATATTGTATGTAAATATGTGCTGTGTAAAACGCTTTGGATTAAGGCGCTATATAAATAACACATCATTATCATTAACATCATTATACCCAGATTCTTCTCTCCTATTCTGACTCTATTCATCATTGTCATCCATCCTCCTGTCTTTCTGCTATATCTGCCTGGATGTCTTCCCATTTTTTGGGCCTCAACTGAGGGAAAACCAAAATCTTATTCTTTCCTGCTTCTTCTAAGATTCTCCCCCCTTTAGTTACTTTCCTATGTTGAACCTTCCTTGGTCTTCTCAAGCACGGAACATGGGAGTTATCTTCAACCCCACTTTTCACACTCATATCTCGTCTATCTCAATCCGGTCATTTTCATTTCTTTAACATCAGAAGAAGAAACTTTGCTCCAATCCCTGGTTCCTCTTCATCCCTCTGTGCACATTTCACCATACCTTGCCCACCTTAAATGGACCCCCATTCACTGTTGTTGTGAATTTAATTTGGTCTTTAAATGTATCCATTCTATCTCCCCCTCTCTTTTTTGATCCTCACGCCCTATTGTGACCTATTTCTCATGTTATTGTACTGTCTTTCTTATATGAAAGCACTATATAAGCACTGGAAATAAATCAAATAAAAAGGTCCGTACAGCATCTATGTAGTTATGACAATGACAAAAGTACAAATCAGATGGGGTGAGCATAAATCAAACAGATGAACAAAAAACTGAAATCTCCCATGGCTATACATTTCTCGGAAATCATGAAAACATTGTGCAGATAAGAGAAACTTGAATTTTCAGTAAGAAGGGGTAATATTAATCAAAAGCTGTCAAGAAAAGAGATACTGGATTAAGAAACTCGACTCATTAGACCCAAGAAGAATTAACTGGAGTGTGATTTTTCACGTTTTTTATGACATTTGCCAATTATTTACATCACCTGCAGAGTAGAACAGCGTATAGGGAAGCCTTAGGAAGTATGTGAACTTTCTCAGAGAATAAATCAGAGTATACAGTGATGCTGGATGATTCTACATCAATGATATGACAACAGATGGTGATTAAAATGGGCAAACAATCAATGAGAAAGTAGTTATGAAATTCTCAGGAAATGTTATTTATGTTAAGAAAGATGTTCTTTCTTGAGGTTCAAGCTACTTAGAATGCTCATCTTTGATGAGACGGATACTAAAAAGTGAGACTATGGTAAAATATTTCAGTGTTAGCATGATATGTTTAAAATAACATGGCCATATTATAAAAGGCAAAGAGTTTCGTAACGTCCTGTAATGTTATTAAGGATTATAGAGAAAATGCGTTTCCAGCAATATTATTGTGACAAATAGGAAACATATCTGAAACTGTTAGTGACCTATCCAAAATGCAATATTATTTACCGGGGCACGACATAGTTAATATCATAAGTGTTGTGAAGGCTAATACCTGAAGTGCCAGGCTGAGTTAGCTCTCACGTCATACCTGAAGTATAATAGACTGCAATATAGTTTACATTTTCTAAGAGGCCGCATTATTACCGTTCCAATATGGTGCTGACATTTTCTGCACGCCAGCTAGAGCCTTGTATGTTTTCATAAACGAGATTGAAAAGACCGATGACCGGTTTTGACTGGCACAGACCCCACTAGGACGGTGTAATCGGATGTGCAAGTATCATTTAAGGTAATCCAAAAAGATGTTGCACCTTTTGTTACATTGATGAATACCGGGTGATAACAGTTAATGTACAATAATTCACACTTTTTTAGCACTAATTCCGCTTGCTCCCTCCTCACCTTCGCCAACACTCTCGTCAGCATGATGAACGGGGGGAATTCGTAGTGGAGTGCTCCTGTCCACTGGTGTAAGAACGCATCTGTCCCTGCTGCTTCCAGGTCTATCCTCCAACTGTAGAACCTGGGCGTCTGGGCTTTGAGCCTGGTGGCAAATAGATCTATCTCAAAGGGTCCCTAGAGTCACTGGATCTGGTCGCAAGCGCATGGGAGTAGTCTCCAGTCGCTGGAGTCTACCAGATATCGCGAATTCCAGTCAGCTACTATATTCTGAGCCTCTGGTAAACATTCTGCTGACACAGATATCTGTTGACGCAGACAATGATGCCAAAAGTCCTTTTGTAATTCTGCTAACATCCTGGAAGACGTACCTCCCAGCTTGTTTACATATCGTACTGCTGAGATGTTGTCCATCTTGAGAAGGACGCAACAATTGGCTCGATCCCTGTTAAAAGCTCTCACGCAAAGGAACCTGCCAAAAGTTCCAGACAGTTTATGTGGAGTTGTAGCTCCTTTTGCGACCATTTTCCCCCTATTTCTAGATTTCCGCAGCGAGCCCCCCAGCCTGCTCTGCTGGCGTCCAATTCTATTACTAAGTCTGGCGTGTCTCCAGGCTTCCATGTTTTGTAACCACCAATGTAGTTCCGTAATGGCTTCCTGGTCTAGGGTAACTAGTTGGTGATAACCAAGTCCACCTCTGAGGTGTCTGATCTTCAGTCTTTGAAGGGCCTTGTAGTGTAACGGGCCCGGGAAGATCGCCCGAATTGAGGCTGCAAGGAGACGCACTATGCAAGCTAGATTGTGAAGCCAAATAACTTTCTTCGCTATTATGGCCCTCAGTTCTTTCCGTATCGCTCGCACTTTCTGAGCTGGTAATTCCAGCAAAGCTTTCTTGGTATCTATCACAGAGCCTAGAAACTCTATTCTCTGTGTGGGTAGAAGATCTGACTTTTCTGAGTTTACAACAAAACCGCGGGAGGACACTAAGTCGCATACCCATGCCGCTTGCTTTTGCAGTTGAGCTGCGCTCTGCCACAGAATCAGTATATCGTCTAGGTAGATTATTATTCTTATCCCCCTCTCGCGAATGGCCGCTGCTACTGGGTGCATAAGCTTGGTGAAGGCCCATGGGGCGGATGCTAGGCCAAAGGGGAGACATGTGAACCTCCATACCTCTGCGTCCCCTCTGAAGCAGAGATACTTCAGATGTTCAGCTGCTATGGGAATGGTCAGGTAATAGTCTTTGAGATCCAGGCGGGTGAGCCAATCCCCTGTTCTGAGTAGATATTGCAGAAGGTGGATACTTTCCATCTTGAAGTGTCTGTAAACGACCCATTCATTCAAACTCTTCAGATTTATCACTGGTCTGACATTTTTGTCTCTCTGAACCAGAAACATGTTGCTGATGAAGCTTGGCCCTTCTTGAAATTCCCATTCTATGGCACCCTTGTTTGCCAGATTGCGTAACTCAGTGACGAGCAGTGCTTGTTCGCTCTGCGCTATGTATAACAGGGCTGGCTCTTGTATCTGAGAGGGGGTGCCTACAAACTATAGGCACATACCCGATACTGCTTGCAATACCCAAGCATTGCTGGACAAATCGCGCCATGCATGCAAACACCATTCTTCGCGCCATGCATGCAAAAACCATTCTTCGCGCCATGCATGCAAAAACCATTCTGCCTCCTACTTTAGAGACTGCTGCTATCATACTCAGCGCCTGGTGAGTTTTGCTGCTTGTAGGCTCCTCTCCCCCTCCTGTTACCGGGGTAATGGCTTCTAGTTGGGAAGAAGTTGTCCTGCTGGCGATTCTCCCAGTATTGGGCTCTTGGTCCCTGGGGTCTCCTGTGTGTGGTGAAGCGACCGGACGCTCAACCCCTTTGTCGTCCGGTCCCGGCAAAAACCTGACTGGGGAATATTTTCCTTACTGTGCTTTGCGCTTTCTCTAGAGTATGTTCCGACAAACTGATTTATCTCTGGCGAAAGCGTCTCCGAACAGCATGCCTTTCGCCCCTTGCCTGCTTCGTCTGAGGCAAGGTCACCAAGTTTACTGTCGATTTTCAACAGTACTCACCTTCTTCTCTCTGAAGAGAGA
This sequence comes from Ambystoma mexicanum, assembly GCF_040938575.1. Lineage (NCBI taxonomy): Eukaryota > Metazoa > Chordata > Amphibia > Caudata > Ambystomatidae > Ambystoma > Ambystoma mexicanum. The sequence continues at coordinate 1,438,826,695 of NC_090935.1, forward strand.
GCACAGTTCATGTTACCTAGCAAGCATACTGCGTGCTGGGCCCAGTTCGCTAGCGCTCGAGGGTCTACGGGCGTGCCCGTGTCTATGGCGCTCTCTCCGCTAAATCCATGATTCTTTGCGAGCGGGCCAGAGCGGTCCAAGAGCTTTTCCTGGCAGCCTCGCCACGCTCTATCCATCCCTTTCCTGACGTCTTTGGATGATTTGGTAACAAAAGTCACAATTTTTGGGTCGAGGTCCGGGGTGTCGGTCACTTTGCCCGGCAGCTCTGGTCTAGGGCACTCTGCCCTCATCTTGGATCATATTTCTATAACAAGAGGTTTTCTTATGTGCTGGGGGATATACAGAGCAACTCCTGGGTGAGGGCACCCAGTCTGTAGATTTTGGATACCTTATCGCTTCCGGATCAAACATATCTCCAAGGCATTCCTCCTCAGGAGGCTGCGCTGAAAAGTCGGGTTATTGAGGGGTTTCCGACTCCTTCCCGCTCTCGTAGTCCAGAGTGTATCCGGCATCTTCTACATCCCCTTGATTGTACATCCCTGGGGCAGGGGGTAGAGAGCCTGGCACGGTCGCCCTTTTGAAAAAGGCTTCCTTCAGCCTGCTCACTGGGTCGACTGGCTCTTGGGGACTCAAGTCTACCCCTTCTGGCTGGCTTGGGGGCGTTATAGAGTGCTTACTCTTCCGAGCCTTCTTACTGCCCTATTGTTCAACCCCTACTTCGGGGTGTCGAGCTGAGGTCCCCTCACCGGGGCTAAGCGCCCTCCTCTTCTTGGACTTTTCTTGCTCAGCCTTCTGTTTGTTTAGCAAGGCTTCCAAATGATCTAACCTCTGTGTCAGAGGTAGAAAACCCTCTGATAGAGTTTCTGTTTAAGAGTCTCCCAGAACTCTTTTAAAGCTGAGAGAGAGGCCTTGGTCTTCTCCCATGGGCTCCTCCGCCCATTCCTCCGAGCTCCACTCTGGGGATGTGGATCTTGACCCTCTGGGCTTGTTAAAGTGTGCTATTTTCTTAGTCTACTGAAGGACCTCAGCTTAGGTATTAGCCCACAAGGTGTCTTTACCACAAGGTAATAATAATATTATTCCCCAGCTTATTTTAACTATTATGTCTTCTTTTTTTTTATCCGAATGCAGAGAAAAAGCAGTTTGTCCGCGCTGTGCTGTTCGTTTACTCAAATTCGCGGAATAAACGGACGAGCGCGCGCAGTGGCTGCTGGGGCGTGACTGCAGGCAATGCATCTCCCACCGGGTCCTAAAGCCCTACGGGGAAAACGCTCGTAGAGCGTACGCGTGTGGGACTCTGGAGGCGGGCCGGCTGCCTGATGAGAGCGCGGTTGCTCAAGGCTCTGGCCTCGGCTCCTGAAGGGAAAAACCCTTTGCTAAGTGAATGTCGCGGGAAGCCACGGAACGCAGCGACGAAGCTAAACGCTTCCGAAAGTGGCAGAAATGTTGTTGCTTCAAGTAAGAATGCTGCGCTTATGTAAACATGCTGTATATATTTACAAGCAGTCGCTTAATGCATAAATATGTGCGCGGCCGCGCTTCTTAAGCTAAATCCCTTATTAAGTAAATCATTTCACATCGTATACATGGTAACAGTGAAAGGTACTTAACTTTGGGAGCAGCAACAAAGAAAGAGGAGTTTGGGCCAGCATTGGTCTCTGTTATAGCCATGGGTTAAGCCTGATTGGACAAAATGGACTGGCTAGGACTACCTGATCCTAAAGGGTTATGGGGATTTGTAGTCCCAAAGGCATTTTTTACCTCAAGTTTCAAAACTACCTTACCCCGGTTTTTGTTTTGAGCCCCCAGGAGTGCTGAGAGGAAACAAAACGTGTTACTTAGTTTTAAAAGGAAAGTCAAATATGTGTTTAAGTTGAATTGCTGTAAGGAGCAGTAATAAAGAGATATGGCATAATGCATAATGCTCGCCTCCTTGTCTTTAATAGAATCAAGACTGGCCTGCGCTGTAAGCCTGGACAATCTTCATGATATTCATCATTTGTTGACAGTGATGAATAATTATATACATTAAATTAGGATATATAGACAAATAAATATTACACAAATCATCATTCTAGGAGATTTTAACCTAGGCCTTCATGACCCGAAAGACCAGAAAGCCTGCACCCTCATGAACACTATGACTGAATTAGGATTCACCCACCGCATAGCCGAACCCACCCATAACAACAGTAGAAATCCAGATTGGATAGCCGACCTGAATTGTAACACCGACATCCTATCTAATACCCCATGTGCCTGGACTGACCACCACCTCATCCTGTTCAACATCAAAGAATCTACAACATCCCCACCGCAAACCCTAGCACCAGCCACCAGAACTAGGAACAAACGTAACCTCACCATAGAGAAACGTATTCCTCTACTTCAACCTATCATTAACCCCACTACGACTACATCGGACCCACAGCATTAGTAGACCTTTCACACCATTCTCAAGGCAAACAACACCCTAGCGCCTTTGAATCTACGCAAACCTAAACTGCGTGCCGATCTTAATACCTGGTGCACGCCACACCTAAAGGCTTTGAGGAAACTCAAAAGATCCTATGAGATATTATGGAAGAGTACCCTCTCACAGGTAAACAAGGACAACTTCACTGTAGCCTCCTTTAACTATAAAATAGCTATAATCCAACCTAAAAAAGATAGTTACAATGACCGCATATCCAAAGCAGAGTCCAACACTAAGGAACTCTTTAATATCTTGAAAGAACTAGAATCTCCCGTCACACTCCCCGACACCTGTATTAAAGAAGCACAATGGTGCAAGGATATGCAGAATGCACTCCAAAACAAAATCATCATGCTACAAAACAAAATAGAAAGGAAGAAATCCACCATTACCAATGCTGATCCTCCCCCGAACACACCCTTTCCAACCTCAAATACACAACCTCAATTTAATTTTACTCCACTTTTCATCAAAAAGGTTGAAACCATCATTCTAAAACTCAAACCTCCAAATTGCCAGGGTGACGCATGTCCAGCCCCTCTTATTAAGGCGGTCGCAAAGGAATTGGCACCTTTTATCACATCAGTTATCAACGCATGCTTCAAATCCAGCACAGTACCAAATAACCTGAAAGACGCCTGGGTACTTCCGCTCTTAAAAAAACCCTCCTTAGACCCCAACAACCCATCCAACTACAGACCAATTACGGCGGTTCCATTTCTGCTGAAAATGCTCGACCAAGCTACTTACATACAGATACAGCAATACCTGGAATCCCACAACTTATTAGGTCTGAGACAATTAGTATTAAGACCTAGACATGGGACGGAGGCAGCCCTTATAGACCTTAAGACGTAAATCCATACTCTGAAAGACAAAAGGCAAACTGGCCCTGCTGCTCCTAATCGACCGATCAGCAGCATTTGATTTGGTAACCATAAAATCTTATGTGAACATCTATCTGCAGCTGCAAACTTCTCTAACCAAGCCAATGCTTGGATTGAGCCCTTCCTCAATAACAGATCTAGGAGGGTCTTTGCTCCAACTGCCTCGGCCACTCCTACCCCAGTTACCTGCGGGGTACCCCAATGATCGCACGTGTCTCCGACTCTCTACAATGTATTCACCAAGCCTCTTTTTGATGAGCTTGACTATCTGGGCGTCACCTATACCAACTATGAGGATGACACTCAGATACTCATCCCCATCACTGGTGATTACATTGTGGACAGCAAGACCAGATATTTACCTCATCATACAGGCCTGGATGGCGAAGCCCGGGCTCTGTCTTAATGACGACAAGACAGAGCTGCTCCTCCTGGGCTCACCTGCCAATCTAAACAAACTGGACGAGTCATTCAAAGCTTTCAACATAGATGGCAATATATTCAAGGTCACCAATGTGGTGAAAACATTAGGAATATACATCGACTCAGCTTTGACTCTAACTAGACAAACCAACGCCTTGGCCTCTTCCTCATCATCGTCTTACACATGTAAGCTTATTACAGCCGGTCGACTGTTAGACAGAATCACCTGCAGTACCCTTTGGGAACACTGCAGGCAATTAGGACTACAAGTGTAAGCACAACCTCACCTTTGGTACAAGCCTGTACGACACAGTAAAGTGGTAGCGATGGCTGAGCAACCAGACTTATCTCAAGAGTTTAAGTGAGCAGTAGAACAAGTTACACAAAGGACCAACTAATGCAGTGATTCAAACAAACACTTACTCAAGGTTTCTTGGTAAAAGAATATACATTTATTTACTCAGTCAGTTAGAAAACATTACACTAGCATAAGCAGCTCAATATCACACACTAATACACCACAAACATCCAACCGGTAAGTAAATGAACAAGTTTAGCTCCTGTGAAGTGGGAGCAAAATGGCACGTCAGAATCTTAATGAAAGGGATAAAAAGACAAGGTTATAAGAATGGACAGCCCAAATACATTCATAGGCAGGGCACAGGGTTTCAGTTAAATACAACCAGCAATTCTTCTCACAGGCCTGGGTCAAAGTCAATGGTTCAGAGTCTTTGTATAGGGTAGCACAGTTCTGGTAGGTTTTGCCACAGAGTTTAGAAGAATTTGGCTAGGCGAAAAGTTTGATGAATTTTTAGGGAAGGACAAGCCTTCGAAGTTGAGGAAAGTTTCACGCACTTTCTCGATGGCCGAAAATAGTTATCGGACCACGTTTGCACAGTACCTTGTCAATGAAGGAAGCTGTAGGTGAGGCAGTTGTTCCTGGCAGTTCGAGCAGATCTCGATGTTCCTGGGCTTCAGTCATGGGGACAAGGAGGAGGACGTCGGGAGGTTCCTGCACTGCCCAGGGATGAGGCCAAAAGCTGTAGCAAGACGTTGGTTTATGGTGCCTTAAAGTCCACGAGCTGGTTTCCTTCCCTCTGGCTATCCGGTTTTCAACAGCACTCTGATGAAGATTTGACTAGATAAGGACAGTGTCCAGGTAGTTTACGAGTTGGTTGTTCCCACCAAACTCAAGGGAAGAAGTTATTCTTGAAGTGCTTCTCTGTCGATTGGAGTTTCAGGCAATTCGGACCTGCAGCAGGGCTTCACCCGTCGTCCAGGAGTTGCAGCAGTCCTCTTCATTCAGCTCGTCTTCGGTTCTTTTGTTCCAGTGATCGACTCTGCTTTCCAAGTCCCAGAGACCTGCTTTTAAACAGTTTTCCCCCATTCATTCCATCCTGGCTGTCACTCACACAGCAGGGTGGCTGTCCTTGCCGGACAGTCAGCCAGCCAATCACGACAGAGTGCATTCAGGTCTCCTAGGAGACTAAGCACAGGGAGTTTCGGGCATCTCCCTCACATCCTGTCCACCCCAGACACTCCAGCGCCAGAAGAGGGCTTCAGCACTGAAGCCCGCTAAAGGCCAACGAACAAAGGGACCAAACCTGGTTTGGCACGCAGAGAAACACAAGAAGGACTTTTCCTAAAAGAAATGGCAAAAAAAGATGACTGGAGTCTGTTTTTACTGATAGGTCTTGGGCGCCGTATTGAAAAACATGGCTGACCTGATTTTTAGCTACTGTTAGCGGTCGGGAAAAATCACGGTAGTTGATCTAAACCATTTAAAGTAGGAAAAGGTAACATTTTACTGTTACATGAGTGTTTTGACTCAGGGGAAGCTAAGCAACCCCTCCAGCACTCTTTAGGAAGATAGTGTGTGCTGGGTCAAAGACAGTAAAGCCAATTTAACTTTACATGCTCTGGGAGATGGTAGTCAGTCCCAGAGAAAGTATTTAAACCTTGGAGAGTCTGAAAGACACCCCTGTGCCACTGCACTGAAGGTGCTGTGTGACACACAGAAAAAGATGATGCCACTGGATTTCTTTTAAAACTACATAACCAAAGAACACAAAAGTAAAACACACACAAAATACATGGAAGAGTGGGGAAAAAAGGCTTTTCACTCTTTCCAGGTAATAAAATCAAATCCTAGAAATCCAGCAAAGTTGCTGGGGGTCTCAAAAGGTAAGGGAAATTAGCACATTTTGAGACTTCTCCCTAACATCGACCTTACCTGTCTACAATCAATTGCATTACAACAGCTAGAGCTTCTGGTCCTCTCCAAGCTTGATTATTGGAATGCGCTATATGTTGGCACTTCACAACAGAACCTTAATAAATTGCAAGTTATGCAAAATAATACCATTCGTGCAGCGCTAAACATCCCTAGGAACTCCCATATCTCGGCAATTAGACATTCTTTAAAATGGCTCGACATCAAACAAAGAATAGCATTCAAAAACATGTCCATCATACATAAATGTCTTTCGAACCAGGCTCCCAGATATCTATCCAACACTATAACATGCTATACCACAACAAGGCCAACGAGAACTGCCATGAGGCACTGCATCAACATACCCCGATTTAAACAACGACGAGCAGGAGGGCTAAGCTTCCCTGTACTGGCAGCCAAAAACTGGAATGCCCTCCCTCTATCCCTAAGAGAGCAACCTTCCTACTAACTATTCCGAAATAGGGCCAAAGCATGGCCACATGAACAAAACCCCAACCTGTGTATATAACCACGTCCGGACTCACACAATTCTATGTACACTGTATATTTGTATCTTGTATATTTGTATTTAATTCGGGTACTACTTGCGATTATAGGTGTACATATCAAATTTGCACCTCTTAAAGTTTTTCTATTGTACATGTGTACATTTTGCATTCCACTGCTACCTTATTAAGTATGTTTGTATTTCATCTGTATCCTCTGAAACATGCAAGTTTTAGCGCCCAGTTGCCTAAGGGCTCGGTGCGCTCTATAAATAAACTTAACTAAGGGAATGTTTTAAATTCTTGTCTTTCTTGAAGGAAAATAGGACATTGCCTATGCCTTTTTGTGATGTGATGCCAGTTGTTCTTTACTAAAGGTTTCACTTGGGTCTGCCTCACATTATTAAATGCTCGGATCAACAATACACAGTCTTTCAGTGTGTCTTTAGTATGTGGTCTCAGATTGTCACTATCGGTAAACATTGCACCTGTCCATGCCCAAATCACCTGATGTTTGGGGTACTATTATCGTTCCTGAAAGTTATTAAAGAAAATTCTATGCATGCTTAGCAAAATCACTTAGATCCATGCAGTTGCGGCCAATACACAACTGTCCATATGATAGGGTCACGTCTCTGCATCTTGGTCCCTTGGTGGCGCTGTCTGCAGACCCACAGGGTGCAGTAAACCATCACCACAGAACCCCCCAAATGACAATTTAATATGTCCTATCTGTGAGAGTCCAGGAATGAGACACGGACAGAGGAGACACATTTATGGTTATAAACCTTTATTTAAATAATTAGGGTTGGAAAATGCCTCACTATTTCTTATTTATTTAATTGTGTTTTTATAACTCTCATAATACCCGAGGTTTGGTTTCTAAATGTGGTTCCAGGATTCAAATCCCTGTTGCTCTGCGTGGTCTTGCTTCCAAGACCAGCACGTTGCCCCTGTGCTATCCTCCTGTTCACAATTGGTTTACTAGATCTTTTCTTATCTTTTACGATCTTTTACTGTCTCTATTCTAGGAGGAATTTCCCTACTTCAAAGCAAAACTACGGTGCATGTCCAGTGTCAAGATGTACAAACAAAAGATCTGGCCTGTGTCCGTAATCCTATTCTGGCCCTCACACTCCAAATCAACTGTAAAAGGTGCAAAGGGTATTGTTTCTTGACTTCTCCGAGTGCTCAAATGTACAAGTTCAACAAAAGTTCCAATTCAACAAAAAGGCCTTTCTCATGAACAATGCTCTTCTTCCCAGGGATTAGCTTTCTTCCCTAGGCTCCTTAGATCAACTTTCACCAGTTCAACAAAAGATTAATCAACTTCCAAGGGGGTTACTCTCCCCCCCCCACCTCAGTATTTCACTTCTTTGGGGGAATTTGCTCCCTTCCCCAAGCTTTCTCTCCTTTTAATGTTTTACTTTAAGGATATGTCTTTTCCTAGGGACTTCAGTGAAAAACATGAAGGTATTCGCCCAAGTAGACCTCGGGAATCCCTTATTCAGCTGGCCAGGGGAGGGCTGACGCTCTCAGATCCCAACCCTAGGGGTGGCCGAGCGAAGCAGGATCACCTGGGTAGGGGATCCCGGGGTTGTACTGGAGGAAAAGCCCCAGGTGAGATGTGGTATTATACAGAGGAAGAAGGAGAGGAGAATAAAGGTCCCTGAAACCTTTGTGGGTTGTAGTACATCCATCTCCCTTCTTCCCAATGAAACTCCCTTATTAGAATCCCACCACCCATAAAAGCTCAAACCCTGGTACAATAGAAAACAACCTCTCTCAGAATCACTGTTTTCACGTTGCCCACCAGAATAGCCCCCCAACCAATTTTCTCCATGTCCCTCTGATAATTCATTTCCGAATACACTACCATTCCCACAATCCCCTCTGTTCAGTTTACGATCCCGGCTATCCCAGTTTGCTTCATAAACCCTATTACGGGTCCGGCAGAAACCGTGCCGGTAAAACCTGCAGGTAGCCGCAGGACCCGTAATGATTTACCGGCGCCTGACTTGTCGGAAACACCAGGGCATTAAAACTGCGGCGGTCCAGTAAATCAGGCGCCGGTAAAATGTTGATTTTCATTCCCATAGAGTCCTACTCTATGGGAGTGGGGACCAAGGAAGCACCGGCACCGTTAACGATGCTTCCGTGAAAGTCTGCGGGCAGGTGCTGTTCCGCCCAGCAAGTCTGACCTGCCGGGCGGGGGGCACCCACCCTGCAGACTTGTACTTTGGCAGTCCGGCAACAACAGTGCCGGTAAGCTTACCGGCACTGTTTCCAGACCGGCAAAGCTGTAATGAGGAGGACCAATATCTTTTTAAACAGTTCCCAGTGGACACCCCTTGGCTGGGTTCACATTTGTCAACACACGGTTTCCTGGGACTTTAGACTTTGCCCCCTCTTCGTTAGCATCCCCCGGTCGGGTTCACTATTGCCAACTTCATATTCAATGTTTACAGGACTCACTTCCCTTGCTTTCTTTACAGTTCTTAGGTCAAAGGCTTTCGACTGTACAGGGATTTTGCTTGACCTCCCGTATGACAACTTTGACCTAACCTGGTAGCTCTCCTACGACCTTCTGCAACTGTAGTTTCACTCCGGTATCTGTAGTTTCACTCAGACGGGGATCGACCACAGTCTCTCGAGTTAGCACCCATGTGGTGCCGGTTCCCTCTGCAGCTGGTCTCCCCTTAACACTTTTACAGTTCTTTAAACTTAGTTCAAATTGCCACTTTGTGACTTTCAATCATCACAACCCGGCTCTTATCGGTTCTCCCCTCGACTCACCGGATGTTATGAGCTGCTTGGCTTTCCTCATAACTGGAGTCATGGCCAGTACCACGGAAGCAGGAGTCTCCCTCGCTCCCACTTATCAGTGTCGGCACACTCTGTACTGTTGACATTGGTTGCAGCACAATTGGGCTATTGTCCTTGGTCTTACGATTCCATCTGCAGAGGTTTTGCGGGTCTGCATCGAAAAGGGCAAGGTTGTGTCTCTCCTTGTTAGCCTCTCAATATTCGCCGCCTTTCTCCTCCTCTTGAACTGACGGGTCTGGATAGCTGTCTCATTGTGCAGTCTGCCTTGCTTGTACTCTGCTCACTTGCTCCACCTTTTATCCCTGTGGCGAAGGGAAAGGGCCATTAGGTGTGTGTGATTCTCGTCCATTGCCTGACTTTGCCTGACCCTTGTGTTGGGACATGTCAGGTAAAAGGCTCTGGTGTTAGTCCGTTCTCTGGTGTGTCGTGCAAAAGCGTTTGTATCGGAAAAGAGGGTGGGGCAGTGGGTTTGAATGTCCTACGTGGTAGGATGGGGAAAAGGTGTTGAAAGAAGGGGATACCACATCTCCACCGTCGGTGTCCCACTCTCCGATGACCCCCTCATCCAGGTGATCCTCCCTCACTGGTCCAACCCCAGGAACTGGATCCAATAGCGATGGCTGTGTCCTGGCCACCTGGATGACAGATCCCTGGGGACTAGCTAGTGAGACAACTTTCAGGTTTCTCACAATTGAAAAGGGGTCTGAGCCCGAAGGAGGGAGATCCAGGGGTGGCAAGTCACCACCCAAAGTTCATTGAGAAAGGAACTAATTGATTCAAGGCATAAAATAAGCAGTGTCGTGGAGCAATTTGCTATGCAGTTCTGTAGGTTTGCTAATTAAATTGGCATTTGTGTAGCAAAGGTAGCTATTTAAGTTACCCTGCTCAATGAAAGCAGAGCTCACCCGGCATTCCTTTCTTGCCTTCAGAGCGCTCTCCACCCTATTTTCTCTGTTCACTGCAAGTTCAAAGGTGCAAATGAAAAGGGAGTGCAACAGTAATCACCCCCTTCACTCGTGTGCCAAAAGGCCTGTGTGGGTGAGCTACACACATCAAATAATTGCAAACCAGAAATAATCTGGATAATACGGTCATTAAGCTAACTGTATCCTGTCTGCCAATGACCAGTATGGGTTAGTTATTTTTTTTATAAAAAGGCTTTCATTTCCTTTTCTAAAAATGTAATATGTTACATAATGCATAATTACGGTATTGCTACTGTAAAACACTGCATTGGCTCCATGCTTTACAGTGAAATGTATATAAATTTCATTGTCAACTAGATTTCATTATGTTAGGGAAATGCATCATATTGACGAGTGGACACTTGAAAATGTACATGACCCCGCGGCCACATGCATTGATGGCAAACCTAGTCCTGTGGCCTGCTGGTTACATACAGCTTGCAACTGGTGCTCAACCCATGAGCTGATCCCATACTCCTTGACATTCTATCTTACCATGTTGGTTTATACCCGCTACCCTGAAAGTGAGATGGCTGCAAACTACAATATTCTGCCTAGTTTGCCCAGTTCTCTGCCTGTTATGCCATTCACTCTGCTTAGGCTTTAACATAAAAAATACACAAAGCAAACTTGATATTTACTTAAAGTAGTGATCAATAGTTTCATCCAGTCTGTACATCTACAGACATACTGCAAAATTGTACACTGTCGTTAGCCTCCAGAGCTCACTTTGCTCTATGATTAGGAATGCATTATATATATGCACCTGCAGTAGAGAGCTGGCCAAACTGTTTTAAGAGCCTTTTTATCATATCTATTTATTTGTGTACATTCATGCAGTGAACCTTTTTACAGACACTAATTCAGGGCTCGCAAAGTATTTCCGCCCACTCGCATAGTCGAGTAGATTTTAAGAAGGGCCAGTACCATTTGCAGGGGATGTTGGAAACTTTTATTTAAACTTTACTTTGTTTGCAGTAAATGTCAATTAAAAGTTTCACTGTGCATGGCTGGCCTCTGGGTGGCAGCAGTGTGCCAAACTAAAATGAGTTTGTGGTGACATGCACCATTTTACAGAAAGAATTACCAAGGCCTGACTTCTCTCACTAATGTCTTACTTCAGCAGTATATAGAACAAAACTGCTGTATTGTTGCTTATTTTATATCTTGGGTACAAGTATCTTCTGGTGGCATTAAAAACATTAGTACAAAATTGCTAATCAAATGGGTTTGTTTGCTTATCAAGAAAAATGTGATTAGCAAACTCTTCTAATCAATTTTTGAAAACTAATTTATGCCTTGTGATTTGTCGAATACGACTTGTGAGGAGACTGCGCCCAGAAGAGGGGGACCCAGAGGTGAAGCCGTCACCAAAAGCCATACATGAAACAGAGCTTCGTGTGGTTTGGTGAAAATATCAGGCCCTCGAAGGCAAGAGACTTTTTATTGAAAAGAGACTTAACCATCGAAGAACCCGATAGCTGGAGCAGAACCGTTGGCTCTTGCTGGGAAAGCTTGAGTGTGTGTTGTGCTCAGGAGATCCATCTTGTCCCATGCTTAAAACATGAGGAAGGGAAACCCCTGGCAATCACATCCTGACTTATTATCTGTGAACACAACCCCTATCCCACACTTTTTATATAATTAGTTGTAAGGATTTGGCGATAGTTTATTTTTAGTATAGGCCTTTTACTTTGACCAGACGCCACAAGGTCTGCCTTATTTTTCATTTGATGGTCAAAGCTTACTCCCATCTTAGACCTAGGCATTTTTCCACCCTGCATTTACAGTTTAATAAACACACTTGAATTGTGATCACTTGTGTCTGTCTTTACTGTTGCCACCATGAGTTCCTTACACTTCCCTCTTCTCTTTATAGTTTCCCAATAGTTCATTAAACCAAGGACCTTTCCTTGCAGGTCTTCACAACAGTCTTAATATCCATTTCCACCTCGGTATACTTTTGCCAGGTCAAGTTGCACAATTGTTTCACATTAACCCCAGACAAAGGCGCTGTCATGCCTCCTAATCCCTACTCAATTAAAATTACTCATTTAAATCCAGATGCACCTGGAAACTAAACCTTTCCAGATTGAATGCAAGGAGAAAAGCTAAAGACATAAACAAAGTGCAAAAAGAATGAAAACAAAATTCAAATCTCCACCTCAGAGTTGAAACGGAGTGCTTTCGCAACCAACCAATTGTATATGATGGACCACTCTAAGAGCCACCTCCCCCAAATCTTTAACTTCTATCCTCTTAATTAACAAATGTCTTAATCTAAATTCTAAAATAAATTTCCTATACACGTTTCACCACCAACTAACCTTATTTGTTTTCTATTCCTCATAGTCCTCTAACTCCAATCCACATTACATCCAATCAGGAACTTACTTCCCAGCATGACATTTAACCGAACCAATAATCCCTTCTCAATGATCCCTATATCCTGCTCCTGCCAGTATTATATGACAATATCTTAAAAATACTTATACAACCTGTCAAAAGATATTAAGCATGCATGCATAAACACAAAACCAATATTCACAAAAGCATAGGCAACCTCCACCGTCATGTATTCTTGTCCCAGTTCTCTCCCTAATATAACAAATCATTCCTCATATCATTCAAGCCACTCAATGCCTCACCAGTCATTTTGGACAATCCAATCCAGGTTGCCCTCAGAAATATACACTAATCCCAAAGCGAAGGGTAACAATCTTGGAGTCATCTGAAATGATGCCCCTAATTTTGCACAAACTATATTTGCGTCCTAGGCATTGAGCGCATTCGTAACTGCACTACCCCGCATATGCTAGCTTCTGAGCATCAGAGGTTCTGCTTCACAAAACAACTACAGACCATTTTTTCCATAAAATTACGGTTCAATATTGGCCCCTGTCTCGCTCTCCGTGTCTTTCTGTGCTCCACCATTTTATAGATTGGAAAACGGTCCATGAGTTTCAGGTGTGTGTGATTGTGACCGAGTGCCTGACCCTGCCTGACCTTATTAGTGGGACAAGGCCAGTACATGTTACTAGTGGTAATCTTCCCAATCTCAGTCTTCCTCTTCCTCGTCTCAGTAGTTGGGCTGATAAGGAAAGGAGGGGAGTTATGGTAGTTGTAGTGTCCCATAAAGATAGAGGGAATATGGGGTAAATAACTGTCAGGAAATGTGGGGGGGTAGCATGTCTCACCTTCCAGTGTCTCCCCCCCACTCTCCGAGGACCCCATACCCAGGTGATCCTCCCTCGCTAGTCCACCCCCAGGGTCGGGATACTGTAGCGATGGCCCTTCCCTGGCCACCTGAATAAGGGATCACCAGGGACTGAGTCATGAAACACCTTCAGGTTTTTCACACTAGGCTGTGGTTAGAAATGGAAGATGGCTATTAGAATTATGAAAACTTCAAAATCAATCCTAACTCTTATATCCCTAATGCATCAATGTTCACTCTATTCTGCGACTTGGGGAAATCCGTGAGCAGGGTCTGTTCTCCTTCTCATCCCTCGCAAACCTCTGCAAATCATGTGTCCGACTCTTCTACATGGTTCACAGGCGCGCCCTAAGCAGTGGGTCCACATGCTGCTTGGTTTTCCCTTTAACGCAATTTCTTTACTGTTGCACTGATCTTTTCCAGTCAACAAGCATTTCCATTTTGGATGTCTGGTTATTTAAGGCTAAAGATGTGATTGTTGACATTATGGATCCGCCAGAAACCTCCTTCCGAGCCTGCATCATGAAGAAGGTGTCTGCCCTCAGTACCAGGGCCACCTCCGTCCCATCCCATGGCTTCATCAAAGTTCCAATAGTATAGTGAATATAAAGACTATATAAGTGGAAGGATGTGAGAAAGGTGTAGAATCTGCTTTTAAGTCTGCTGCCGAATAAGGAAAGGTATCCATTTCTTTCACATCTAGAGCATTCAATGAGCATGCAAGGAGGTTTTCTACAATTGAGAAAGTCACGCAGGCCTGTATGCGTGGGGATTGTTTGTGATCAGAAGCAACCACAAACCACTATTAATTTGTTCACTGCAAGGGGTTGTGGGTTGGCCACTCCCAGATTTGCGAAGTGGCTAGTGAGCATACAGGCGCTTCATTATATGTTGGAGTCTCTTCCAGGAAAAGACAATTTGGCAGATTGCCTATTAGGTCTTCTAGGAGTTGCAGGCAAGTTTAAACAGGAAGTTGATTTGGCTGCTTCTGTAGCCTTTCTGTGGGTTAAAGCCGAATGAGGACCTGGGTCAGATATATGTTTATGTGCAAGCAGGATGGCCGAACAATCCAGCGTGTGATCTGGCTTTTCATGGGTTAGTGACAATCTGTCCGTTTTTGGATGGAGGTTGGTTAGAGATGGTATAGACCGGCGAATCCCAGAATCTTTAGGGACCAGGTGGGGGAGAATGCGTGTGTTGAACACCTTCGCCACAGTTTTAAAAAAAGCAGGTTGAGGCAAAAAGTATTGATGGCCTAACATGGATGGTATAGTTCTTAGGTTGGTGAAACACCTGTGTCTGGCACATCCTTATTGGTATGAGAGGTTATTTGATGCCTCCATGGTAAGGACTGCATGGTTTGGAAGGGGCGGCACATACCATGCCATCGGTGTCGGTTAGATCTGAAGTGACATAAAAAAAAAAAACACACCTGGTGTAAAACAAGGCAGTTTTTACCCTTTGTCACTTTGCTCTGTAATATCTATTTGGGACACTAAGAGTTGGCTAGGGTGGTGGTGTTTGTGGATTCGATGACTGTGTTGCTGGGGGTACCGTGTTGGAGTTGGCTTGGGGTCTTGGGTAATGAGTTGGTGGATCGGGCTGCGTATGGGGGGAGAGAGGAGAAGGAGGAGGAGGAGGAGGTTTGGGGGGAGCAGCAGCGGTAAATTCCTTAGAGGAAATGGTCTGCGAAAAGGTAAGAGGAAAAAGAGCGGCAGTCTTTCTGTGTTTAAAGGCAAGCAGCGTATATAAAATATGAATGAAGAATGAAGCATGTATGGCCTGTGAAGTGCCTCCTCACGCCTCTCAAAAAGGCCCAGAAGATAAAATAAAAATGTGGAAAAAAGTCAGGTCGGATCAAGTGGTTGAAACACAACTTCCCATAACAGCTTTTCTAAATACCTTACCAGCACCTACCATTGTGGACAATTTTTGCCAGCGACAACTGCTCATCAATCTCAAGACTATGCAAGAATGTATCTTTGGCTGATATGATGTGGTCCTGTTCCAGGGGAGTTGGTTATTAAGACCTTGCACTATGGATGGTTTTACCATTGTGGAACTGGCAACGCATTTAAATAGGGGCCGACCTTCGGGCGGACTGCTGATAACAGTTAGAAATTCAGTTTTTGCGAGCCTAGAGAAAGTTCTGATAGAAACTCCTGAAATGTGTGCTGCTTTTGGGAGAATCAGGGTGAGGGGGTCAGTTAGATCCCTAGTTTTGATATCTATAGTGGAACCCCACTTTATCCAACTTATCTGTATTTTTGAGTCTTTAGCCTCTCTTTTGCTGATGATGACAAGCCCTTGGACATAATATTGGGTGGTGATTTTAATTCCTGCTGCATAAAAGCATTGGATGCTAAGAGTGTAAATAAGATCTCTGCGATGATGGGAAGAAATGACTAGAGTTTCTTAATGACTAGAATCTGCATATGGTAAATGGTTGTATTAAGGGCACCTTGGAGGTGAACTCAACTTGGACCAACGGCCGTCACAGCTCAATGATTATCTGTTCCTTCAAAGAATTTGTTAACTTGCTGTGACGCCTTTGAAATCACAGAGACCCGTAGAAGTGATCATAGTATTTTGACAGCTAGTTTTGATTTTGGTGACCGGTGTACTCCTTTGAAATACAAAACACTATTGGAGGTTAATCAAGGGGGAAATAGGGTGGTGAAATTTAGAAGTGATGTTAAAACCCTGAACCAAAGACTTGATATCTATTTGGATTCTGTGGATGAAATTGACTTGTTGCAAGCCTGTAAACCTTTCCATTATACTAACTTTATTTGGAATGTGTAGGTCCCGGCTTTAGTGAATCTGAAAGGGGAAATGTATAATCAACATGAATATGATTAAGCCACTCGTGATAAGAAAAGGGAATTGAGAAAAGCAATTGGAGCTCTCAAGCCTGAGTGGGAAGGGGCCAGGTAGTGGCAGAAAAGCGAAATCTTTGTTAAATGGGTAAAGGAACTGGTCCAAACCCCATCAGGCTTTGGGATTACAACGGGATGGGGAGGCTATGTTGAGGGCATTAAGCAATAATAACATTTGGGCAATTGTTAATCAGAGTAAGGCGGTTTAATTGAGGTCGCAGGCCAAGGCTGTATCGGAGGATGGGTGGTGTACTCTTTTTTTTTAAACTGTATGGACCCCCTGATCTTGACATGTGATGTTCATTTTTCCCCTGGTCCGGTGGTCCTTGACCATTTCTAGGGAACTCATTGAAAATGTGATATTGAGGGCATCCTTTTCAAGAACCACAGGGCGAATGGTCTTTCCAATTCAATTTTGAAGTTGAATGCCCCCGCGTGGTCCAGGATCCTTTATGATTTGTTTGAGACTATTCTGCAATTTAGGGAGACTCCGCCCTCCTGGAGCCATTGTGGTCCCAATCTTCAAGGAGGAGTGACAGGACGGGACCTGCCAATTACCGCCCGATCGCCCATCTAGAGGCTGACAGCAAGTTTTAGCTGCAGCAATTTTGGGAGAGTTGGAATCATCGGCAGAGGGTACAGGAATCTTGCAGGAAAATATAGGATTTAGTAGAGGCCTTTTGACTTCCTTCAACGGGTTGATAATGCACTCATTGATTGGGAAATCATGGTCATGGGGTGGTCCGGTCCTTTATGGTGCCTGGATCAACTTATCTTTGGCCTTTGGGACCATTAATAGAAACAGGCTTTGGTCAGTGGCCTTCAGTGGCGTCTCCTTCTGGGTTTGTTGGCCATAATTATACATCTACACACAGACACTCAGATCCATGTTAGATTTGATGGGAGTGGGACTCTTTCTCGCCCGATTCGCACAGTTAGAGGAGTTAGGACAGGGATGCATTTTGGCTCCCTGTTTATTCAACCTCTATCTTGAGGATCTGAGCAAGGCGTTAATGCCTTGTGAGCTTGGCCCCCCTAAAATAGGGAGCCTATCTTTAAGCTGGCTCGCCTACGCGGATGAGGTTGTCCTCGTGGACTACACCCGAGTATGCCTCTAACGTCTTTTGAGGGGGTTCGAGAAATATGCAGTGAATAATTACTTATTAATCAATGCTCCGAATACCTCTATAGTCGGTTTTTGTAATTCTGGGCAATGCATTCCGAGTTATAAGTGGCATCTGAATGGCTCTCCTGTTCCTGTAAAGTCTGAAGTAAAATATCTGGGTCTAATGTTATATGCATCCCCTCAATCTCGAAAGTGAAAAATCGCCTAGAGGGCTCTATAGGCAAGCTTAGTTGTCAGATGAGAAAGCTCATGACAAAATATTGCAAATTCTCGCTGATACCCCGGATTCCTTTTTAAAAATCCTTTATGGCTTGGATTCAGACTTTCAAGCTTGGTCAGTGGGCTGGACAAGAATTGAGGGGAGACTTTGGAAGAGGGTTCTTAACCTCCCTCAGTTTCTCTCGATCTCCAGTTTATGATACAAATTGGGTCCGAGTTCTTTGGAGGCATTGTTGGAATGCAGAATAGTCTCCCTTTATCGATCAGTGTTCGTCCCTAGGGAGGGTTCTTTGTATGAAGACGTTGCTATCCACGTTAACCAGGGTAACTCGGCTCAACTGAGGGGATTCAAAGACTTTGTCTTGAAAAGTCTGTCTCGACTTAATAAACTACCTAACGCTTTGATTGGGAACTCAGAGGGAATTAAAAGGGCGGTTTTGGATCGGGACTGGATTCAGACTATAGACTCTGAAGTCTGAAGATAGCAAAATCATTTTCCATTCTGAATAAATCCAGTGGTTCCTTCTCAGGATATTTGATTACATTTCCAGACGACCGGGGGAGGAATTAATTCCTTAGGTTTCACCTCAATTGGATTCCCACAGGTGAAATAAAGGCCTCTAGAGATGGGTCACTGATTGTGGAAGGACTCTGTTCACTGTGTGGAAGAGGTGAATTGCAGACTCTAAAGCATATTGTTGTTGACTGTGCAGCATTGCGAGAACAAAGAATTAGACATCTCTCCCGTTTCATTTACTGTGCAGACTGGTTGAACACAATTGCGTCGTGGCAGAGAGCCTCCTGGGGTTGTTACCCCAATTTAACTCTGGGGGTCTTGAGATTTTTAAAATGTGCAGAATATTGAATTGATGTGTCGTGTTTCCTTTCCACGCTTCTTCCTATTCTATGAGCCTCATTACGAGTCTGGCGGTACCCGTGCTGGAAATTCCGGTAGGTTACCGCCGGACTCGTATTACCATTCCACCTCCGTGATTCCCGGAATCACTGGGGCATTACAACCCCGGTGACACGGTAATTCCGGAGGCGAAATTCGGTAAATCCCCATTCCCATGGAGTCCTTTAGGGTAACTCGGCTAAACTGAGGGGATTCCCATGGAGTCCTATAGGACTCCATGGTAATGGGGAAGTGGAAACACCGCACCATCTTGTAATGGTGCCGGTGTTTCCACGTCCGCCTGCAGGCGGGTGGTGTTAAACCCGCCAGGTCAGACCTCGAGATCAGCCGGTCCGGAAACAACGGTGGCGGCGGGTTTACCGCCACTGTTATTTCCAGACCAACTGACTCGTAATGAGGCCCTATATCTTTTTCCTTTTTTCATACATGTATCCTTTTTCTTTTAAAATGTAATAACTTGTATTTGCTGTAAACTTCTGTTGTATATAATGGACTTTTATCTTTTGTAATGATATGAATAAACGTTATTATGATTCTAATTTTGTGAAAAGCTGATATGTTGGCTAAACACAATAAAAATAAATGTAAAAAAGATAGTGAAAGCAAACTCGAATCTACCATTGCCAGAAGTAATTGCAGTACCGAACAAAACCCAGAAATAGCATCAAGGCTAAATACAATTGCTTCTACCATAGAAGCCTTGATGATTCTGTGTTCTGCTATTGCCCAGGAACAGAAAGATTCCATGGTTAAGATAGTTGATGTAATTTTGGAGAAATCTGCTTCCTTGCAAACGGGGTTTCCCTCTGCCTGTTTGCAAATGGGTCCCCCAACACTTATCGGACGGAAGAAAGGTAATTCCTTCACAAAATTAAGTATTGGTATGCGTACATCTCAAACTTCCCAAAATGGAAGGCATCAAAATCAACATAGCCAACAGGAGGCAGACTGTATTTGCCTCCAAGCACCTGAAGATGCTGACTGGGACTATGAGGAGATTATGATTCCATCTACTCCCACTATTTCACAATGGAATAGAAACCTGACTCTTGTCTCATTACGCCATGGGGAAAAAAGGCTAAGGGATATAAACAGAGCTGGAATACTTGCAACAGCTTGCCACTGTAAAACCTCTAAACAGATTATGGCATCCAAGACTATAGTGTCACATACTCTAGGTGACCGCGCTATTAGGCAAGCTCAACTGCAAAGCCTGCTAGACCGCTGGCTCTCCGCACCAGAATCATACAGCACTATGACTATGCCTTTGGCTAAGCACAGCATCCAGCCATGTGACAAAAGCCATATCGGGAAAAAGAGTGTCTAACCAAAATGTTGAACCGGAACAGACTGCTGACGCTGGAGTCTCTTGCAGAAACAGATCTCTGAAGGCTGACACTGACTCTGGCAATGTCTAAAAAGGAGGAAAAAGATGCCCCGCTCCGCATGGCAAGAAAAATCTTTTGTAACAGACGAAAAAGGGAATTCCTTAGGGAAATGACTAAAATGGGTGAAATCTATCCAACAGATCGCAGCCCTTTCCTAAATCGGAAGATTATTATGGAGATTTGTCCACAGAACTTAGTATGATCAATTCATAGGACATTATTCGTATTGACCTTCCTAAGTATGATAGTTCCACAAACTGGGTGATCATCAAATTTCTCCACTCGGATGGTGGCATTACTGAAACAAAGTGCCTCTGAATTAGAATCCTTTGTATTCAGGCTTACTGTGTGCAGAAAACAGTCCTCAGTTAAGCATACAAACATAGCGATGCAAAAACCACAGCAAGTTTCAGTAAAACCACCAATCTGTGCCAGAATCATGGGGCTGAACGCAAATCTTTATTTGCGTCCATTGTTTGCCATTACGACCATTACTCAGTGGAAACTTTGGCAGAGAAATGGGCTATTGAAGCAGACTTGCCCAACATCGTTTGAAAAAAAGCCTCGATATCTGCTTTTTCTTGGATATCTGGAACACTAGAGGGCACAGCAAATTTCTCGGCCACAAGGGGGCTTACTTTGCCTAACATCTGACATCAGCCTGTTGCAGGAAACCTGGCTTACGGGCAATTTTAGCATCAATGGATACAACATTCTTTGCAGCCCGACTACAAATTCCCACAGAGGTCATCTAAGTGGCAGTTTGGCAATAGGCGCCCATGCTTGTATCAAGTTACATTTAGTCTGCCCGGACTTCGCCTTCCCCTATATTATGTCGGCCTCATTGTCTCTCCCAGACTCTAGCGAAAGAACGTTGCTGATCAATGTATATGACCCACCTAAGATAACGTGCAAAATATTGCAATATATATAAATATATATATATATATATATATATATATATATATACACATACACACACATATATACATACACACACATATATATGCAAAATATATGCAAATCATGTTCATTTAAGTCTCCAGCGCTGATCGCTGGAGACTTAAATGAACATGATTTGCATTTTGGTTTGTCTCTGTACATAGATGTGGAAGGTCTTTTGAACTTTCTAGTAAGGAGGGTGAGACTGATCCGAGTGTGGCTGAATCTCTTAAAGAAGAACGATTTGATTTGCCTGAACCAGAAAAATCCTGAGTCAAGTTATACTTGGACAAATGGCCACTCTAAATCAAATTTAGATTACGTGGTAGTAAATTTTAAGTTGACAACTGATTGTGGCCCGTTAAGCAGAACACATAACGGTCTTAATGATCATGCTACCCTTTCATGGACTGCCAAAGCGGCCTGGCCGCGCTTGATTTCATGTATCTCCATTGCCCCAAAGGTTAGCAACAATAAAAATCGAATCACATGGTCTACTAAGAACAAGATAAGCATTGGCAATATGATTCAAAACAACAAAGGCCATCTTGAATCCTGGCTAGCCTTGCACGACTAGAACATCGAGCTGATGGTAAAAAGATCTTGCAGAATCTATTGATGCCCAGACACAAAATCCCAAACGTGGGCCCAAGAAGGTTAACGTTGCTAGATTTGACCCTGCCATTGTGTACAGGAAGAATCTCAGAAAAAGTGCACATTTGACATCTTATGAGAAAAAAATTAAACTCGCGCTGCTTACTACCCGTTATAAAAACTGACTGTCTCAGCACATGAACCTCTTAAGCAATACAACATTGGTTAAATCTATTCAAAATATTGAAGACAAATTATAGTAAACAATGTTGGTCTCGTTTTAGGGAGTACCTAGCTGATTCATTCTCTCCAGCACTAAATGCAGTCTCAGAATCCCAATGGGTTATGCATGTAACCGAATTGTACGTCCTTTCCAAGGGAGAAAACATTCTAACAAATATGGAAAGATATATACAGGAAAATAAGTTAATCCCCCCTGACTTTGAAGAAGACGACAATACTATGATAATTAAGAAATTAAAGCCATCCTGTGCCCCTAGAGTCTGGACCAGATAGAATAGCTAATATTACTATAAAAAAAGGATATGGAATTCTGGGCAACGGTTCTGTTAAAGCTATTCAGATGCATAGAGCACACGGGACGCATCCCAGATAGCTGGACGAGATCCATATTGGTCCTGGTACATAAAGGGTCCTAGGAATTACCCTCTCAATTACAGACCCCTAGCAATGATGGACCCAAGCAAAAATATATTTTCAACTATATTGCTTAGGAGAGTAAATGAGTGGGCTCATGATCAGGGATTTATACAAATATACCAAACAGGCTTTAGAAAGTCTCATTGCACACTGGACAATGTATGTACAATACAGTATCTGATGGCAGAAGTAAAGCGAAGATCCTACCCAAATCTTTATTGCCGTTTGGTAGATTACAGCAAAGCTTTCTATCTAGTGTCATGGGAATTGCTATGGTCCAAACTTAACACATTGGGGGGATAGAAATGCACTTGTATTTGATCAAGTGCTTATACTCAGATACATTTGTAACTGTTAGGTTAAATCAGGAGGGGGACATCGAGTGTGGTTATTGATACAAAAACATAACTGAAGCAAGGGTGCGCTCTAGCCACATCGCTTTATAACTTGCATATCTCAGATATGGATACGACGATTAAAGCAGCAAGGAACTTTCCACCCAAAGTCAACGGCGTAGTAGTATCAAGGCTGGGTTACGCCGGTGACACAGTGTTGTTTCATCAGACCCCTTTAGGCCTTCAATGCTCAATAGATGCTTTGGCCTCTTATGCACTGGAAAATTGTATGACGATAAACATTAAGAAGACCAAAATGATATGCTTTAGGGGGTTTATTGCCTAAAAAGCCATAGTTTGTCTGGAAGTTGGGTAAAGATAGGCTGGAAGTTGTTGAAAACTACATATACTTAGGGCTCCCATTAAGGCTTAATCCTACGCCTGGGTTATATGGGATATTGTATCTAATAAGATCTGGTGAAAATGGCTGATCATTAAACAATATGTCACCAGTGCTGGTGGAAACAATCTAGAAGGCTTTATAATAATCTACAAAACCAGCATTAACCTACAAAACCAGAATTATTCCAACAATAATGTATGGTCTCCAGGTGCTCCCACATCACCATATGCCAGTCAAGTGGCACAGCGAGTAGAGCACTCGCTTTGACATCTGTGCAGAGCCTGCTAACGTAGGTTCGAATCCCGGCGGGACCAAACTCAGCCTTTCATCCTTCCGAGGTCGATAAATGAGTACCACACACCGTGGGTAATAATAAGCAGCGCTCAGATACCTGAGGGTTCGTAGCGCTATATAAATATCAAATTATTATTATATCACCTGGCTGCACAGGCTTGAGGGTAGAATCCTCCGATCTGCCATGAACCTACCTAGCTCTGTACCCATTGAGGCAGTACAGGTGGAGTGACCCTCTGGCTGGTGCAAACGCAGACTTTTATATCTGAAACTGCGCTCCCCTCAAAGGAATGCAAATAGTTTAGTGCGGATGCTGGGCATCAGAAATAGTAACAGAAAGGATAATAGCTTTATTCTTGAGTTGGAAAAATCGGCAAAGGCTTTGCTGTCAACTTTGGGTATCGCTCCGGCCCAGGCACTCGATACTCCAAATATTGAGCATGTGATAGAATTCAAAATTTTGACTGAAAAGATTTATATTATATCTGCGTCTCGACATTCGGTCTACCTGGGAATATCGAGGAGCTTGGAGAGATATCCCATATTTGAGAGTCTGCTGGCTCTGTCAAACGGAGGCCTAAACCGATCGCCATATCTTCACCAAGAGCCATAGGCTAAAACCCCTGTATGTAAAGGGTTATGGGAAGTAAGTTACATCTATAGAACAGATTGAATGTGACCAATTTTGGAATTCTGTCTATAGAGCTGAATCAACTGTTATAACTGCGACGGCGCATTTCATATAGAACATTTTACAAACTGTTCTAGTTTAGCTGAGAACTTAACATTAACTTCTTTTGTGATGTTTCAATTTTATCCCATTTTAAGCTAATTTGTCGGTCTATTAATGAACATTTGTGGTATATTTATTGTAAATGTTGTGCCTAAGGTTTGGAATTAACCAAATGGACATTACCTTTAAAAAGAACAGCCAGGGAGTAAGCAAAACCTAATCTAAAACAACGACATTAGCCATCAGTTAACGAGAACTCAAGATCCAATGTATTTCTCGTTGCGCAATCAGGATTATTTAACCATCAGCAGTTGTCCAATTGCTCCAAAATGCAGTCATCATGTTACACAACCATTAAGGAAAAACTTATATTTTGAAAGGAAAAAGAAAGCTTCTGCAAAAGCAACATGGAACCTTAATCTATTAACAAACTACTGCTTGTTTAATGACCAGAAAAATGTATGGAACAGTTTATGAGGCAATAGCTTAACATGGAAGGTAACCTGAGTCACAACAGCCACCGACCTCAGGGTATCTTAACTAACAGGCTTGCAATATACAAATGTCTGCATACTTTTTGATGCTGTGCACTATTAGTTAGGGCAGGTGGGATGGCAAAAGAAAGCGTGGAGAGGACCCACTATGGACTCATGCCTATATCATTCCATTTCCATGAAGGAACAAATGTCAGTGGGATCAAATGGGCAAATTTCGATTTTGAAAGATTAGCGAGTGGGTGGACACCCAGGGATCCTTTACGAGCTGAAATTGAGGATCTTGCAGCAAGAAATGAAAACAAAATAATCGTCGGTTCTGTGCAAAACAGTTGTAGTGTCCCTGGAAAATGTGAGACGGGTGGGTGTGTGAAATTAACCTCGACAACACAAGGGACCCATTTGAGCAATCGTGAAATTGAACCATCCAGTTTTTTGGTACTTCATAGAAATTGTGTAGTCTGTGTGGTGTTGTGCCCCTTTATGGACAAGGAGCCCTTGTGACGGGCTCGTGCTCATTTCACATGTCAAGGACCATGTGACCACATCAATAAAAGGGATGAGCGGTTTCCCGATCATCATTCGAGACCAACTAACTCCAACCTGCTGTCATTCTTCCTGCAGCGCGATGCTGGCGCTGCGTAGCATGCAGATGGGCCTTCCCTACATGGCCCTCTACCAAGACAGTGCGCCTGCTGGACAACGCTGTCCCTGATGTCCCCAATGTGCAGAGGAGCCCCTGCCGGGCAACTCTGCTGGTGTGTGCCGGTGCCCCTGCTGTGCAATTCCAGCTGTGTATGACTATGGGCCGGCAAGGTGCCTCCCTGTTCTGTGTGCAATGGCTAGATGTCCCCAGCACATATACGCCTGGACCGTGTGCTCTGGGTCAAGGCATAACAATGGCAACGAGGATGAAGAAACACCAGCTGTTGGTTGCCCGCCGAAGAAGAGAGCAGTGAAGCGGCACCTGGGAGGAGAGTGTGCAACCCGCCGGAGAGCCAGGAAAGATCCCAGGCCGCCCGGCAAAGAAAACAGTAGACCCGCTGTTCCTGCAGAGATCTTGGGCCACCGGCGGTGAATGCTAATTCGCTCCACTTCGGAGCAAAATAAATAAGTAAAGAGCTCCATGCCGGCGCTTCCCTTATGTTCCCGGGCCGCTGGCGGTGAAAAGAAGAAGCGCTCCATGACATTGCTGTGAATGTAAAATTAATGGGCCCCTCTTCCAAATCCCGGGCCATCGGCAGTGGATTGTGTGGCAATGTAAAGACTGGAGGATGTAGCTGTACTCCTGCACTCTATATGGCAGAGTAGAAGCACAGAGCACCACAGCCAAGATTCTGTATAGGGTAGAACGGACGAGCAACCAAGGCTTAGGCTCTCAGGAGGTGATGCGGCTGGTTCTTAAGTACAGTGTAGTCCCCAAACCCCCCCCTCCAAGGAATGTCCACACACTAGGTTATGTGCTAACACAGTTCTTCATATATAAATAATGTTCAAGATATATACATCAATTAATAACACACTATGTACTTTGGCAAATCTAATGTGCCAAATATATACAATGTCTATGTGGCACCACACTTAGCTAGTGACTCCTTTAAAATGCATCAACTGCTGACACGTTATAATGGCATACCAATCATGTAACAATGTGTATCAGCATAGATTATGGGAAGTAACACAAGCAGGGCTAAACAATGGCAGAAGGGTACTTTAGCTACTAAGACACAACTCTGTGTGAGGATATCCCCCACCCCACCTGGGAAACCTGTAATAAAGAGTATTAACAAGCCCAGTCCATTAATGTTTAAATAGTCTTGTTTCCTGGTTAAAATGTTCCACTACCCCAATGTACCAGAGTTACAAGAGTTTCTTCGACAGATCCCTCGAGAGTAGGCTCCCGTTAAAAGCAGGAGCCACAGAGTGTCGAGATTCCTCGAAGAAATGTGAACACTGGCATCGAGACTGCGCTTTGATCTTCGCTGTGATCGATGATGATCTCATTCGAGGACATCCTGGGAAGATGAGGCGTGTGGTGCACCTCGATGCAAAGTGTTTGGTGCCGCAAAGAAGACTCAGTGAACGTAGGCCCGGCAGCGGGCATCGGCAAGCGGGACTCGACCACAGCTGGATTTCGGATCTTCATTTGTCAGCATCTTTGTGGACTTTGGGTGGCGGGAAACCCACCAGCTGATTCTCCTCGGCCGTCGACGACCTCTACTTTCGCCGGCAGGACAAAGCAGTCGAGGATGATGGCAAGGGAGCCCTTCGTTCAAATGTTCTTATGCAAAGGTAGAGCATTGCGGCTCCAGTCGTCAAGCAGCATGGTGTCAAGCTGTGCCTGCTTCTGAGCAACACAACTCGACAGGCTTCCAGCGGTTTCGGAAACCCTCCGATCCCCGGTCAACAGCGATGGACTTAGACAGCCTCGATGTCTTGGTGCTTTACTTCAAGATTTCTCGGCAGATCCTGTCTCCGGTCGACGACAGCCATTCAGGACTGACTTCCAGGGTGCCTCGAAGATCAACTTCTGCATGATGTTCCCTCGTAGCTTGGGGAGAGGTCTCCCAGCCAGGTCCTCTCTTGGATCAGTCCTCGACAGCTTTTATGGGTCAAAGGAAAGCAGCAGCCATTCTTCTTCTTCCAGCTGGGCTTCAAGGATAAGCAGCTTCAAGTTACAACTTCAGCTTCTGAAGAAATTGGAAAGTGAGAGGTCCTCAGATACACATATGTCCCCGATTCACACTGATGAGCCAAGCTCAGTCAGCCAATCAGTCAGAATGGCATTCATGCAGGCAGACAGCCAATCAGGCTCACAGTGCATTCACAGTGCATTCCGTCCATTCACTTCCACCCAGACACCCAAAACAAGGAATGTGGATTGGGGCAAGCACCCAGCCTTTCAGCACACCACATTGCATTCATGTCAGTTTCGGGAAGGGCTGGCTCATTCATTGTGCCACACACACAGAAACCAAACACCCATAACACGGAATGCATATTGGTCACACACTCCATTCACTGAGATCCCACCCCAACGGTGTAGCCACAACATGCAGTCAGTGGGAAGGCTCCAGCCAGTCTGGCCTGGACTTCCCCACAATACCATATATGGTTCTTCCACCCAACAGCCAGTCAGGGGAAGGGACAGAGTCGGGGCTTCCCAGGTCTTTGGGAAAACAAGTTAACAGGTAATAGAAACCGAGGGGCTACAGGGGCCATCTTGCCTTCTATCAGGAATCCATTGATTCCAATAGCAGTGCCTGGGTATCCCAAAATGGAGCATACTCAGAGCACCTGTCAAATTCAGCATGGAGCTTCCACCAGCCCATACCCTGCTCTGTGGGCCACACACAGGTGCCCAAAGACATACACTAGGGGTACAAAGTCGTACCCCCAACTATGGGTGCCATAAGGGTATCCCAAGTGTCTCTGTTCACCACAACCAAAAAGAGGAAGATCTGCACTGCCAGGAGTTCCACTTGGACTCCTGTGCAGAAAACACAGAACACACATGATAAGTGAGTACTGAAGCAGGACATGGAGGCCCTATCGCTCTTATGCATTTCCAGCATCACTGGCAGCTCCACATCGGAGTATTAAAAAAAAATGTAATTGAACCCCAAGAAAGTGCATGACCACCCGCTCACCATATAGGAGAGGGCCCCATGCCAGAGACCATGCTTGCCTGCACCTACCATGTTGGTGCTACCCCTGCATCCCCAGGCATAGCCGAGGTAACTGCAAACGGAATATTTGGGGCAGGGGGGGAGAAGGGGAATAACAATGAAGGTTTGCAGCTCCACGGGAGCGCTTGTGCACCCACTGCTGTAACAGGTTGAAACACTCCTGCCTGGGGGAGACCTTCAAGTCCTGCTGTCAGCCCCCACCATCAATGGACCAGGCTGATGTGGCCCCTGGTTGTTCCAGGTGCGCCTTTGCTGGCCCCTGAACTGTGGTAGTGACTGTCCTGAGTTGATGCTTGTGCAACTATGAACGGGTTTCCCGCAACTCTTCAAGTGCTTAAAGTGGTCTCAGTAGCATGCATTTGTGATGCTGTGCGCCTGCGTGTCATGTATATGCTCAATGTTGTCCCAGTAAAAATGTTATGTGAAGCTTTGCTCTTGCACATTGTCGGCATGCTTGAAAATGGTGCCAGGAGCTAAAAATGGTGTCATTCAGTGGTTTGAGTTCAACTCACCTAGGTTAATTAAGGGTGCTTTTTAAAATGTGCTGGAACTACCAACGTGCCTCCAGCAGTCCACCAACCCTGACGGTTGCCCTTAATATGTACATAATGCCCACTGAACATTTTATTTTCTGTTTGTAACTGCCTGAATCTAGGTGTAGGAGATTATTGCTTGCCCTCCCAATATCAAGTATTGCTGTTTGTGACTGTTACTGTATTTTGTGTCCAGTGATGCTTGTCGGTGTTTCATTTGTTGGGGGAAAAGGAGGAGTGTGGTGTTGTGCCCCTTTAAGGACAAAGAGCCCATGTGAAGGGCTTGTGCTCATGTCACATGTCAAGGACTATGTGACCACATCAATAAAAGGGAGGAACGGTTTCTGGCTCATCAGCCGAGACCAACGGCCTCCTGCCTGCTGTGTCATTCTTTCTGCAGCGCAATGCGGGTGTAGCGTAGCAGGTAGATGGGCCTTCACTGCAAGGCCCTCTATCAAGACTCTGCTCCTGCTGGGCATCGCTGTCCCTGATGTCCCCAATGTGCAGCGTAGCCCCTGCCAGGAAACTGTGCTGGAGTGTCCCGGTGCCCATGCTGGGAAACTGCGGAAGTGTTGGCGCCCGTATGACTATGGGCTGACAGGGTGCTTCCCTGTCCTGTGTGCATCAGCTAGGTGTGCCCCAGCACACATTCACCTGGACCCTGTGCCCTGGGTCAGGAATAACAATCCGGTTACAGAATTGGAATTATTAAATTAGCATTACACAAAACCGGAGCACTGCATAGTTGATACTCCCTTTTTAGGTAATTTCATAAAAAGAAAGGAACCACTAGTTAACCGTCTAGCATTAGTCTAGAGAAAGCCAAGTGAGTATCATGTTTTAGCAATACATTTTATATAAAAGCCAGCCAGTCAGGCGTGGCCTTCCTTGTCAACTGCCAAATGGGCACAGGAGCAGGATATGTTTTTTTTTAATAAAATGCAAATATTTCTCAAGGCGATTCTTCGTGAGTATACAGGTACCCCCAAAAGCCCGTTTGTAAATTGCATTATCGCCTGGGTATTGCCAGGTGATATTTTAATATAATTTACAATCAAAATAAATTCCAGAGCTTGCACTACCCCAACAGTCTCGTGACGAGAAAAGAGCGTCCTTTCCTCGTGCACCACTGGAAACCCCTTAAACATCAGGACCGTGTAGCACTCCTCTCTGAAACCACACAAACAGTTTTGCAGCTCTGACAGTGCAATAATTGTGCTCCCACTCAAGCCGATCAACTAGTCACATGACAGAACATGCGAGTCTCGCCTGAACAGCAATCTGAACAAAAGCCCTGAAACTTTACTATTCGATGAAAGGGTTTTTTTTCCGTCTTCACACATCGTTCGTTCCTGTAATTAAGCAAAATGGTGGTGCCCAGTTGGTTTCTTTTACGAATAAGCAGATCTGCATGATCATTTCGGTCAAACTTTTTCCAATAATTCTGATCCAATGGGTTCCGTGTGAAGTTAGGTGAGTGATGAAAATTCTGATAGAAATGCATAAGATAACACTTCTGGACCACGGCAGCAATAGCGCAATCGCAGAAGAAAACCCACTTGTAGCATTTCTGTCCACATCCCCTTTGCACAAGACAACACATAGAGCCAGATATGGGGCATGTCGCTTCGGCCATAATCTGAAAAGAGTGAACATGCAAAGACCACTGTACAACATTGTGTGAGCTCCTCAAGTGAGAACTGCTCAAGTAGGTGGGACCAGACTGATATGCAAATTGCCATTCCTCCTCTGTGAACGGTACAGCGAGCTAAAATGTGGTTGTAAACCCTCCCGAGTAGGAACCTACCCAGAGAACAGGTTATTTGGCCGCATTCGTTCTCTGTATACGGGCTCCCAGACCGTTTGCATATATGTTTGGGGACTTGGGGTTTTAAGTTACCCAGGGTAATCCAGATGTGGCCCCTTGCTCACTATGCTTAGAGGCACAGTTTCACCTAACTGATGAAGGCTGAAACACGTGTCTAGGGTTGCTGTTGCCTGGAATACTTACCAGTAATCATCATTACTCCCAGCCCTACTAGTCCTCATCCCAGTACTTACCTCTGGCGCCCGCTTCCGCACCAGGAACCCTTCTTCACTTTTTTATTTTCTTCCACAATACCACCTCCTTACCCACAAGCCCCAGTTCAAATTTTCCTGCCTTCTGGCCAGGATTGTTTTGGGTGCGGGGCACTCGGGAGCTTTGGTTTGTTGGCCCCCAGAGGAGCCCTTGGCGGGTCCTGTGGGGACACTCCTGGTTTCCCCTGCGAGGTTGGGGGCCTGTTGAGTGTGGCGGCTCTCCCCAGGCTCCTTGCAGGGCGTTGTGGCTTGTGGGAGGCGGCGCTACATGGCAGACTTTGATGTCAGCCCGGGGGTGTCAGTCCTGGGGCTTGTAGGCGAGTTTCCAGTGTTTGTTGAGCTGCTGTGTCATGATGCTGGCGTCGCACAGTGGTGCCCCCCCACCGCCTTGGGTGGCAGCTGTCTGGCCGCGAGGAATGCAGGCACTCCAATGCTCTCCTTCGGTGCCTGTATTGGCAGATTGGCACCGCTGGCCGTGGATGGCGTTTTCTATGTTTTCAGGTGTTGCTTGCCCGCCTCTCAGGTGCACAGGGGGCTTGTTGTTGGTTGCCATGATGCCAGTTGCTGTGGTCCAGTGTTTGGCTCTGGTTTCTCCTGTAGTTCCTGTGCGTTTCCTGCTGTGACTATGGGGAAACGTGTGGCGAAGCACCGACACCTGGAGTCCTCTGCCTCTTCCTCTGGGTCGCTGGTGCTGCTAAGAAGAGGAAGATTCTGCGTTTCTCATTGTCTCATCAGGGCATTAAGGCGTTGCTCAAGCTGGCTGTTCGCAAGCTTGGGAGTAAGCGCAGGCAAGTCTCTCCTTTTGTTCGTCGACTTCTTCCGGCTCTGAGGCTTCCTCTTCTAATGCCATTTACCTGGTCAGGAAGGATGTGGATGCTATCTTTGCACAGGTATTGGACAGTATGGGTTTTTCTGAGCCCTTTGTCCAGGGTGACTGTTCAGATCTATCCATTAGGCAGTACAAGTATACGTCCAAGTTGAGGTTGCCACTGATTGCAGGTATTCGTGAAAAAATCCCTAGAGAGTGGAAGGACCCAGAACGGATTGCCATGCCCCGGATTATGGAGAAGCTCTACCCGTTAACAGGTGGTTACTCGTTGCTGTCAGTCCTGTGAAGGTGGGTGATATTCGATCTAGTCTGGTGGGCTGGTCCTCCATGTCGTTGAGGGAGCGGTGGTCGGTGACCAAGTGGATCGCAAGGTCGACTCTGATATCAAGAAGGTGCACTCAGGGGCTCATCTGGCCCTCCGAGCTGATGTCTATGGATCCTACTCGGCTGTGACCGTGCTGGGGGTTTTTAAGACGCTACCTCATGCTGTGGAGGATGGTTCTGACTGTACTCCTCTTCTCATTGGCATGCAGCGTCAGATGGAGTGGTTATCGGACTTGGCCGATGATGGTGTACGTGGCTCAGCCATGGCCATAGGTGCCGGTATTTAGGCTTGGAGGCATGTTCATCTTCGGGATCGCGAGTCTGAGGGTTCCCAGAAGATGGCGGCTCTAAATCTTCCTTTTGTGGGTGCTAAACTTTTTGGAGATTTTGGAGGGAAACTACTGCCTCAGGATTTGCAGACCAAATATTTGGGTGCTAAGTTGGATAAGCACTTGTGAGTGAGGGTCAGGGTTTTGAAAGAGATTCTGTTTTTGGTTGTCAGCCAGCGGGTTTTACGCCTAGTTTCAGATATATGGTGGGATCTCGGTATGTCGAAAGCTGCACTGAGAACAGTATTCTGCAGTATCTGTAACATTTTTTAAGTTTTGCTGGCTAGTTCCTAGGTAGAGCGTGTTACAGTAATCGAGTTTGGATAATAGGAGCACTCTAGCTAGGGTGGAGCAGCTTGTTGGAGAGAGGAAAGGTCTACAGGAGTTTATTAATTTACAAGTGTAAGCTGTAGCTGATACTGCAGAATTCACTTGTTTAGTCAAGGTTAAAGAGGAGTCGAGATAGACGCCAACTGTCTTGACTACTTTGGAGACTGGGATTTTGATGCGTTCTATAGAGAACGAGTTAAAGGAAATGGCCAGCTTGTTTAATTTAGCTTGGGAGTCAGTAGTAATTTGGTCTTATCATTAGGGCAGAGGCCATGTGTGGCCATCCATGCCTGAATGATGAGGTAGATTTTATGCAGTCGTTTGGTGTCGCTGTCATGATTGCCAGAGATAGGGATAAGGACTTGGGTGTCATCTGTGTAGTTAGTGTAGGTGACACCCAACAGGTCAAGATCATCAAACAATGGCTTGGTGAATATATTATAGAGCGTTGGTGAGACGCAAGACCCTTGAGGTAATCCACATGTTACTAGAGCTGGGTCAGTTGAGGCGTTAGGTCGTGATCTCGAGGGCCAGGAGGGCGAGGCAGCTCGAGACCGCCAAAAAACGTAGACCGTAGACAATAAAACCTTCCTCCCAAGAGCGCGGCCTGCAAAGTAGAAAGAATACCTGCCAGGCCAGGGGCTTGGGGGAAAAGTCAGCAACAGAGCTAGAGGGAAGAAACAATACCACAATGTAAACAACAAACCTCCGGTCACGTAACTCAGCAACACCCCCTGCGCCCCCTTCAGCAGCCCCACTCTTACCTGCTTTGAAAAGTGGTAAAGTGAAGAACCTACGTATCCATTGAGAAGTGCTGAGGGATGATGAGCAAGGTCCGAAAATGTCTCAATCCAAGTGCAGTAAGTCCAAGTAACCTAACCCGAACGGCACAAGGACGCGTCTAAGTGAGTTCCAACAATCCCAATAGAAACAGCAGAGCGTCCCAGATAAACTGCGGAAAAGTGACCAGGAAGAAGTGCAGTAGAGCGTCCAGGGGTCACTGGAATGGGTGCCAGAGAAGGGATGGTGCACAGGGAGTGTTGAACAGCAGAGCGCCCAAACGCAGGGTATTTTGATGCACACGAAGAGAAACAGTTGACCATCCACATGTGGTATCTGGTGCAGAGAAAATGAAGAGGTAATAACAGAGTAACTCAGGGTCCATACAGAACTCTGTATTCCACGAGGGGAACGCCAAAGTAACAGTCTGTGTTGGCGCACGGAGTGGGACACATAAAAAAGACAAACGTATCTCAAGTTCAGGGCTTAAACAATAACGGCGTCGGGGAGCAATCCAAAGGTCCGGTAACCAGGAAGACAGCAGAGGGAGCGACCATGCGTCAGGAGGCAGACAAGGAACGAGCAAAAGCAGTCAGACACTCCAAAAATCAGGATACCAGGAATACACAAAAAGTAAGTGCGACTTAACTCGAGGACACAACGTAGTTAAACACCGGAGGAGTGTTTCTGAACAGTACTAATAGTTTTGCCGTAAGGGAGACGGGAGGCACGTCGCGTACGTATGACGTGACCGCCTCTAGTCTGGGGATATTGGGAAATGACATTGGCGCTGTAATAGACGCCAAGGAAATCCCCAGGTGTTCTTGGCCAGGCGTCTACACTACAAGTTTGGTAGCCGGGTCATGACACTTTAGGAGAGAACACTCATCGTTCTTTTATCCAGAAAGGATTGAATCCAAGCTGTAGCTTCCTCAGAGAAGTATGCTGAGGAAGTGAGGTGATTACATAAGGCTTTGTGATTGATGCGGTCAAACGCAGCTGATAGATGTAACAGAAGGAGGAGCGTTATGTTGCCTTTATCTATTTGGTCGTCAATTCGCGTTTTCAAGTCGATAAGCGCCGTTTCAGTGCCGTTTCTAGGTCTAAACCCAGATATGTGGATGTTATCAGTGTTGTGGTTTCTCTAACAGGAGACCACTAACGGAGAGCTCTCCCAAATCGGAATAGATCACAGGTTATTCATAAAGGAGTTCCACAACCTTGAATTAACTATCTGTGGAAGTGCATGGCAGAAGGGTTGCAATGGATGCAGCAATTACAAATCTTCAACGAGTTAGTAGTCTCTGCAATGTACAAGAGGTCTTGCATGTGTATGGTGACAGGTCTGCTTTACGGGAGGAAGGGCTCACACACTGCAGAGGCAGCTCCGTATGTCCAACGGTTAACTTGACCGCCAGGCGAGGTATCGGTCAGGCTATTTCATGAAGACATTTTGAGGGCCAATGTAGGCTGCATAAGCTATGTATAGAGATCACGTACCCACATACCACATACCCTCAAGATGTGCCTAGCGTTACTATCCCATGTCCAAGTTCCATCATTTGAAAGGTTCTGCTAGGATGCTTTCACATAATTGCATCATTTTACAGGTACTGTCTCTGGAGGATAGCTCAGGGGCGCTTGGAAGCAAGACGACGTGGAGCAACAAGAGTTCGATCACCGGGTCCCCGCATAGAAACCTCTGGGTATTATAAATAACGCATTATAAAGAACCAATTACAATTACTGTCAATACACAGTAAGGTACTGTCACAAATTGGCAACTTTCACGATTAATCAAAACAAAAGAGGTGAATTAATCCTAACCTCTGGCAATTGCTCGGGGCAGCCCTGCAAACCATTGTTTGCTGAAAGGGGAAAGACTATATGCAAATCATGCTTGGCGCCACCCCAAAAGGGGCAGTCAAGCACAAACTACTTGGTCTTCTGCACGAGACCACAAGCAATCCCAGACATGTTTCGGCCTCATTGGGTGCCATCAGTGAGGCGTAGCTTCGGTCTCAAGGCTCAGCAGGCTCGGGACCCACGTCCGGGCATACCCATCCCACTCAGCGTGAATTAATCAAAACAATAGAGGTGATGGCTGGAAGGTTAAGAATGAATCTTACCCTCTGGCAATTTTTCTTGGCAACCCCCCAGACCAACATTCGCCATTGAACAACAGCAACTCGCACAATTTAAGGGGTATTTCAATAAATTGGCCTTACACTTACAAGACATAACATTTTGGTGTTTTTTTTTTTATAGAGCTTCATGTACACAGACCAACTCCAAGTGCTGTGAAAATCAGTATTATTATTACCCTCTCAAGGTAATCAATTTATTAAGCTCAAAAGTATGAAGGGATTAATAAGCCTGACTGGGAATTCGAACTTTGGTTGCAAGGCATTGTCCCATTCCCCAAACAAGTACATTGCACATGAGGGGCGTTAACCAATTGCATGAACTATAAGCCCAGGTGCTCACGCCATTAGCAAGCTATTTCCCCATCATATGCCCAAATATTCATGCCAATTTGTAAAAATTGGCATCCTGTACTCTGGTACTCTCATCATATTCCAGGTTTTACTTTGAAATGCCTAACTCCTTCCCTCTCTTATATACCCCTCTTCCATTCTCCACCTGGATCGAATGAGTATTGTGTTCATTAGCTGAACATTACTACACTTTTAATTGAGACCAAATAAGTGATGGGTGGAAGATTTTGAATCAATCTGAACCACTGGCATTGCTCTGGGCAACCTTCAACACCACTGTTTTTACCCATTTGCGCCATTGCAGAAAGGGTCCGGTCATATGCAAATCAGTCAGGTACAGTCATCAACAATAGAAGAATGGCTAGGACAAGTCACCTCTGCACAGAAACACATGCAACCACACACAAGAGTCGGCCTTGTTGAGCCTCATCAGTTTGGTGCAGCTTGGTGCCCTATGGCACAGCAAGTGCCAGTGGTTCAGATGTATTCAAAACCTTCTACCCATAACGTTTTTGGTTGTAGTTTGTCACCCTATGTGAGAGGGTATGCCCAGACGTTGGTCCCTTGCTCGCTGCGCCACAGGGAACCAAGCTGCACCTCACTAAGGAGGCCAACAAGGCCGTAACATGCCAGGGGTTGCATGTGTTTTCTGTGTAGGGGGGACCTGGCCTATAGGTTTGGGCTGCTACTATTGGTGGCAGTACCCGACTGATTATATGGCTGGACCCCTTTTGCAATGGTGCAGACGGGCTAAAAAAAGGTGGTGTGGAAGGTTGCCCAGAGCAGTGCCAGTGGTTCGGGTTTACTACAGGATCTGCAGGCCTCTGTATGAACCATTACTCAAACTTATGTGGGAACCAAATTGAACTCGTTGGTTAGCGAATGAAATTAGTATAGCGGGTACAACTCACACGCATAAGGACAAGGATTAAAATAGGTAGTATAGGCTGTTAGCGGGGTGGAGGGAGTTTGGGGGGGGGGGGACCATGCGACAATCTAACAAAAGTTGTAATGTGTTGTTACATGTACGTAATATCTGCATTTCTTTTTGAAAACCAATAAAACTATTTTTTTTAACTTGGTGTGAGAGCATTTTCTGGTGTTTAATCGTGTGCGCAATATTGTATAGAAAATGTCGTGCCTTAAAGACTGCACACTTTCAGCAAATGTACAATCCTTTGCTGATCGCCCACTGTTAACATGAATTATTAAGTAATTGTCCATCATTTAATGTTCTGTTAAAGGATATTTTACTGTGGAATTCAACGATGGGCAGATATCATTCCAAATTCACACGCAGATTCGTAGGTATTTTTGTTTTTAAACAAGACAGGAAAAACTATATAGAAGAGAGAGGCGTTTACGGTCTAAACTCGTATGTCGTTGGCGTGGGGTTCTGGATGCAAACATTAAGAAGGCATTTAGCATTCTGACCGAAACTGCCTTTCGATTTAATGTTAGCTGCTATTTTTTTTTTTTTAAACCCCGTCATTGTTCTTTTTTCTCGTCATTTCTAAAAGTGAAATCAAACCCAGGAGCACTTTAACACTTGCAAAACCTATGTCCAGATCCTAATGTCAGCTGATTTATTATAGAACTTCCTGTTTGGGACGTCACAGCACGCTGCTACGCTTAAGTAACCTGAACTCTTCGGAACCTCGACAGAAAAAAAAATACAAATAGTCCAAAATCCAGTATGCGTGCATGAGAGGGGTGCGCCTGAAGAAGCATACTCTAGTAGGGTCTGTAGTGTAGGCTGAAATCAAATTGGCAATTGCGGTAGCCATAACGTGCGTTAGGAGGTAGAACTAGAGAGGTTAATTACCAAATTAAGATCGTAGCATTTGCAACGAATTATATGAAATGAAGCGTTATTGCGCTTCTTTTATCTGCATAATGAGGCCCGCCCACGGTGTCTTGCTTTGTCTCCCCCTTACGTAAAGCAGCTGCGACGCTGTCCTCTGCTCCCCTTTAGCCAGCACTCGCTCTCCCCGCCTTTACTTTATGCCCGGCTTACCTTTAATGCCGGCCATGGTGCCGCTGCCACGCCACACCCGCGGGATCAGGAGATACAGAAACCACAACTGCGATGGTTCTTCTGTCAAGCGTACCCAACAGCAGGGCCCGGGCGCCCGTCACTTCCTCCTGCGCAACAGAAGCAGCAGTCGAAACCCCTGTGCAGGCAGACTCCTCCCTCTCTAGACTGTCACCAGTTCGCGGTGCTCGCCACTCTCGCGCTTTCGGTTTGTGGTAGCCCGGAGCAGTTGGGTTCGTTCCGCTGTAACAGTGGACTCATCGTGCCACAAGGACTGATACCCTTCCAGTTCAGGAGAGCTCAGTGTGGTGTTTTTTCAGCGTGACAGCATACACGCTTGAGAGACGAATGTACGGATTGTTTACCGATAATCTTCATTACTCCTAGTTTAACTCTTCCTCGTCACAGTACCTGTCATGCGAGTGACCCACTGCTCCCAGGAACTCCTTTTATGTTTGTTTATTTATCTTGGTGCGCCCCTCCGCCTGCATGCACCACCACCCCCCCCCACCTAAGCCTGACATCCTACAGTTTAAAATAACCCAGTTACAGCCCATTTTGCGATGACTGAGATAGAGGCAGGATGCAAGTACTGTGACTGGAAGAGTTGGTCTAGGAAGAGTTGGACTAGGAGTAAGGAAGAGTACAGTAAGTAATCCCCACATGACCACCATGTCTCTCTTCCTTGCCCCAGTACTTACTTGTGAGGCATATCAACCATAGCTCCCAACCTTTTCTGTCACTAAGGTGGGTGAAAACACCCGATTTTCTTTTTAGCGCGTGAGAGCCCATAGAAGCAATGGGCGTAGGAGGGACTTGGCGGGTGATTAAGCTGTTTGCGAGGTGGGTGGCACCCGCCAAAAGAGGGTGAGTTGAGAGATATGTATCAACTGCAGATATGCCGACATTGTGGAGCCCCTGAGAGGGAGCTTTCACAACAGAAATCAGGAGAATGTAATTTTCCCATATGACTGCATTGGGGTTATAATTATTTTAGGTGGGAGACTGTACAAAATAGCACTATTTTTAATTGAAAAATCTGTAGTCTCCTGCCTAAATCGGGAGGGTTGGCATGTATGCAACTGGATTTGCTGAATGGATTTAAAGAAACACGCAAACCACTGATGTCATGCGAACCACTTTATTAACAATTTTACAAAGGTAGCGGGCGCCCCTCTCTCGCAAGAACAGACATGATAACCTGTTCAGTGGTTATTAACCACTTGAGAGTTCGCAGCCACTGCTTTTACTCACTGTGCCTTTCACAGATGGGAAATAGCCATTTGCATATCAGTCTTTGTCCTGCCCAGGGGCAGTCCAGCACCGAAATACAATGGCAACTCCAATCTGAACAAGAGTACCACCAGCAACCCCATACACGTGTTTCACCCTTGTTGGGGATCATCAGTGAGGTGAAACTGATGCCTCTCTAAGCACAGTGAGAGGGAGACCACGTCTGGTTGCCCCCAGGAGACCTAGGGTTACCAATCCCAGGTTCCTTAAAAAATAGTTTTACAAAGGTAGCGGGCGCCCCTCTCTCGCAAGAACAGACATGATAACCTGTTCAGTGTTTATTAACCACTTGAGAGTTCGCAGCCACTGCTTTTACTCACTGTGCCTTTCACAGATGGGAAATATCCATTTGCATATCAGTCTTTGTCCTGCCCAGGGGCAGTCCAGCACCGAAATACAATGGCAACTCCAATCTGAACAAGAGTACCACCAGCAACCCCATACACGTGTTTCACCCTTGTTG
This sequence comes from Ambystoma mexicanum, assembly GCF_040938575.1. NCBI lineage: Eukaryota > Metazoa > Chordata > Amphibia > Caudata > Ambystomatidae > Ambystoma > Ambystoma mexicanum. Next base: position 1,438,866,375 of record NC_090935.1, read on the forward strand.
GGGATCATCAGTGAGGTGAAGCTGATGCCTCTCTAAGCACAGTGAGAGGGAGACCACGTCTGGTTGCCCCCAGGAGACCTAGGGTTACCAATCCCAGGTTCCTTAAAAAATAGTTTTACAAAGGTAGCGGGCGCCCCTCTCTCGCAAGAACAGACATGATAACCTGTTCAGTGGTTATTAACCACTTGAGAGTTCGCAGCCACTGCTTTTACTCACTGTGCCTTTCACAGATGGGAAATATCCATTTGCATATCAGTCTTTGTCCTGCCCAGGGGCAGTCCAGCACCGAAATACAATGGCAACTCCAATCTGAACAAGAGTACCACCAGCAACCCCATACACGTGTTTCACCCTTGTTGGGGATCATCAGTGAGGTGAAGCTGATGCCTCTCTAAGCACAGTGAGAGGGAGACCACGTCTGGTTGCCCCCAGGAGACCTAGGGTTACCAATCCCAGGTTCCTTAAAAAATAGTTTTACAAAGGTAGCGGGCGCCCCTCTCTCGCATTTCGGTGCTGGACACCCCTGGGCAGGACAAAGACTGATATGCAAATGGATATTTCCCATCTGTGAAAGGCACAGTGAGTAAAAGCAGTGGCTGCGAACTCTCAAGTGGTTAATAACCACTGAACAGGTTATCAAGTCTGTTCTTTCGAGAGAGGGGCGCCCGCTACCTTTGCAAAACTATTTTTCAAGGAACCTGGGATTGGTAACCCTAGGTCTCCTGGGGGCAACCAGACGTGGTCTCCCTCTCACTGTGCTTAGAGAGGCATCAGCTTCACCTCACTGATGATCCCCAACAAGGGTGAAACACGTGTATGGGGTTGCTGGTGGTAGTCTCGTTCAGGTTGGAATTGCCATTGCATTTCGGTGCTGGACTGCCCCTGGGCAGGACAAAGACTGATATGCAAATGGATATTTCCCATCTGTGAAAGGCACAGTGAGTAAAAGCAGTGGCTGCGAACTCTCAAGTGGTTAATAACCACTGAACAGGTTATCAAGTCTGTTCTTTCGAGAGAGGGGCGCCCGCTACCTTTGCAAAACCACTTTATTAACAACCAATTCTATGTCAAGACCTGGAGGGTCGGATTATGCTTTACTCAATTCTAGCAGCATTAAAATAACAATATTGGAACAAATAAAGTGAAAAAAACATGTTCCATGAAACCAGAGTCTTTAGTACTTCTCTTGTTATTGGTGATCAAATAAACATGTGATTCTATTCCTCCAATAGTCTCTGAACATCTCTATTGATCAGTCCACCATCTTAAAATTCTCCTCTTTCTTTGCTGCTCGGGCAGCCAATTGAGTACCATTTGTGTATGTTTACAAATATGTGAATGAATGATGATATAATATTGATTTAAAAGCAGCGTGAGCGTGGGATATCCCAGCGCGAGCGCAGCATAGTAAAACATCCGGCGGAGCATATCCGCAGTCTAGGGAAATGTTTACTCATTTCGCTGGATTAGATACTCTGTGACATGAGTTCACACGGGCATTAGGGGGCAGCGCAGACACGGCCCCGGAGAGGCGGTGTCAGAATTCGTCCCTCTGAACTGTTTGAGTACGTAGAGTAGCCAAGACAAATTCTTCTTAATAATGTAACCCTTTGGTGGGCAAACGTACACACAAAAGGATCTGTTAAGAAGAAGATGGAACACCAGACGAAAACCGCAGGCTGCAGGGAGGTAAAAGAGTGGTGGCAGTGTGCGTAGTAACAAAGGGCAAATGAGCATCCACAATAACAAGGAAAACTAACCTGACAGGATATTCTGGTGCCTTAATGAATACCGTGAGGCTCAGATCACTGTGCAACCCTAGGAACAAATATGTAAAGCTTATAGTAACTCTGGAGCAGGAGTGTGGAAAAGGAAAGTACAGTGAATAAATACATTATTAACAAATTACAAACACTGCAAAACAGTGCGCTCAGAACAGCCTTGAACCTCCCTACGAGAGAGCATATATTGTAACGCTCACCTGGTATCCACGGGGACGTCACTCAGCCTGTTCTGACCTCTTACGACCTCGAGCCCTTCCCTGGAGGCTATTCGCCTGGAGACTGGGCCTGAAACACAGGATTGGTAGAGTTTAACTCCCTATTGTCTCTGTGTGCTTGAACCCCCTTCTTCCCCGGGGTTCAACCCTTCCCGTTGATCCACAGCTCACCTTGTTTTCTTGGATAGTGTGCTCTCTGTGTCAAACTCCGCTGTAACCGGCTGTATATCGGTTATGTCCAAGTCCACCTCCCCTTCCTCCTCACCTGTTTCTTCAGAGGAGCTTCCGCGTTGACGGGGATTTCTTCTGGTCTTTTTTTTTATGAAGAGAAATGGTCTTCCGCGGTAGGAAGCCGCTCTGATTCCCTGATGAACAGGGAAGCCGGGGACCACTCCTCCGCAGAGACCACAAGAAGAGGAAAAAAAAGCAACAGCTTAAAAAAAACCTCTTCTAGCGGATCTGTATCAGTGCGATACAAGTAGGCAGGATTCTTTCCAGTTCTGATGATCGATGGGATGGATGGAGTGGCAAGGTGTCCCAGGAGGCATGGATGCAGATGAGAATACACTGAAGATGTGGAAGTCTGGAGAGTGTAGCAGGCGGGTGAATCCGGAATGGCAGCGTGGAGTAAACAACCCGTTAAAGGAAGGCACCCGGACTATACCCTGCAGCGCAGCCCGAGGAGTGGGAACGCTACAGAGAAACTGGAGAACCAGACAACAGAGAGAAGAGGGAAACAGAAAGGCAGAAACAGGGAAAGCCAAGAAGGAGAGAAAGGGGGAGAGGGATCAAGGAGGAGCGACCGGAACGGGGAAACCGCCAACAAGTCCACAGAGAAGCGGGAAAGAGCGAGCAGGGCTCAATAACGGGAGTAAGGCAAGAGGAAACAATGAAGAAGTAAATGGAGCGGAGCACGGCAGCAAACCGAAAAAAAAGTTGCAATGTGCCGAACCGGAAACGGAGGCGGGGCTAAATAGGGAGACAAGAAAGACTAGACCGTTAATCAGGAAGTAAGAGGGCTAGAACGGAGCATTCTAATGGTGGTGCCAGCGCCAAGCATTCCAAAGACGCCAGTGAGACCTGCGGACTGGCGGAAGCGTGACAGTATGTCCCCTCCCAAGGGATACCGCACCCGGTTTACCAGGAAAAAGGCGATGGAATCTTTGCACCAAAGCAGGGGCATGTACGAAAGAAACTGGCTCCCATGAATCCTCAGAGCTAGGATAACCCTTCCAGTGGACCAGGTATTCCAACCGACCCCTTCTATAACGGGAGTCTTAGATGGAAGCCACCTCATACTCCATTGGAGGAACGGCAGAAGGGACCGAAGTGCGGGGCAATAGATGACCAAATTGGTCCTCACAGTATTCCTTCAATAGTGATGAATGAAACACTGGGTGAAGCCGACGCATATGGCGAGGCAATTGAAGGCGGAAGGCAACAGGGTTAATCCGGTGGGTGATGACAAAACGACCCAGGTATCGGGGGGAGAGCTTAGATGGACATAACCACCGGGGTAGATACTTGGTTGCTAACCATACTTTGGTACCCTTTTGCCAATCAGGAGAAGGTAGGCGTTTGCGATTGCACTGAGTGCGGTAGCGAAGGCCACTTGCTCGCAAACTCTCCACTGCAACTTTGTGTGCCTCTGTAACAGTAGATAGCAGCTGGTCAACAGAAGGGATAGGAGAGGGAGTAGAAAAAGACAAAGGAATAAAGCTGGGATGGTAGCCATAAGAACAGAAAAAAAGGACTGAGTTTGGTAGCTGTCATGCACCAGCCCTGGAAGTTCATGCACAGATGGAAATACCACTAACATGGTTCTGATAGTTCCAGGTTGACGGTCTAGTTTTTATCCAACATGGCCGCCGGAAACTATAAACAACAATGCATTCTGGTGCTCGGCGTGTTGTATCACCTTTGTTACCTGCGCTGCCAGTTCTTTCCCTAAAGCGACTTGCCGTCCAGAGCCTCTTCTCTGTTTAACCTCTCCTTCTCTCCTTTCTGTATGTATTTCACCTTTATCTACTCACGTGGGTGTCTACAGGTTAAGGTAAGGTAATGGTTGGTTCTGTTTAGCTGTTCGTTTGTACACGTAGCGCTAACCTCCTTTGGTGTCTGCCGCTATTTCCATTTAAGTGTCTATCTCGGCTATCTCACTCAGCCTCTCTCTCTATATTTACTGCCTTCCTGAGTATCGTAAGTCTTTACATTTTTCTATTTTTCTCGCTACCTTCTATCCTTATTCTTACCTGTTTCTTTCTTTGCCAGTGTTCCGGTTCCTTTCCGTTTTTTGTGAGAACAACTGGAGTCTGTTTTCTTCTATTCAGCCCCTACATAATCTAATCGGAGGAATTATTGGAGACTTTTCTGGTACCCTTCCCAAAGGACAATTGAAAGATACTACCAAACACTCTCCACATCTGAAGACGGACTGCTAACATCTATCAGGGTTTTTTGCCTTTGGGCTTTTTCCCAGCACGAAGGGTGTGCTCCTCGGGTATCCCCAAGATCTGTAAAACATCCAGATCAAGGTGGCCACCGAGGGAGTGCGTCCTTACTTACGTCAGAAAAAAGAGAAAAGGCCAGTGGAAAGCATAAGAACCAGGAAGAAGACGGAAGCATTAAAGTTGGAGGAGATACAAGAAGAATCAGGCGAGGAGGAGAAAGAGGAAGAAGAGTCAAGTTTTGACAGTAACACTCTGAGTAGCATTGTTATAGGCGAACTCCGCCGTGGGTAACAGGCTCACCCAGTTGTCTTGCTGCGAATTGATGAAGCATCGGAAGTATTGTTCTAGAGATGCATTAGTCCTCTCCGTCTGTCCATTGGTCTGGGGTGGAAACCAGATGACATGGCTCTCTCTAAGCCTAATTGTTTGCACAATTCTTTCCAAAAGTGGGATGAATATTGGGTGCCTCTGTCGGAGATGATCTTATCCGGAGTGCCATGTAATCGAAAGATGTCCCGGGCAAACACTGTCGCCATTTCTGCTGCAGTGGGTAAACCTGCCAGTGGTGAAAAGTGACCCATCTTGGTGAAGCAGTCCACCATCACCATAACGTAAGAGCATCCCTCCGAAGGCGGCAATTCCACTAGGAAGTCGGTCGATATAATGCTCCAAGGCCTCTTGGGCACCTCTTCCTCTTGTAAATATCCAATAGATTTTTGAGTGCAGTATTTTGAGCGACAGCAAACGGGACAGGAATGAACATATTTAGTCATTTCCTTCGCCATCCCCGGCCACCAGAACTGACGACTCACCAAATCCAGGGTGTTCTTTACTCCCCTGAGTCCTGCCACTGGGTCATCGTGACACCATCGTAACGGGTGCGCCGCGTCTGGGAGTTGGGTAGGAACAAGCGTTGCTTGTGGAAAGATACCACACACCGTAGGTAATAATAAGCAGCGCTCAGATACCCGAGGGTTCGTAGCGCTATATAAATATCAAATTATTATTATATCACCTGGCTGCACAGGCTTGAGGGTAGAATCCTCCGATCTGCCATGAACCTACCTAGCTCTGTACCCATTGAGGCAGTACAGGTGGAGTGACCCTCTGGCTGGTGCAAACGCAGACTTTTATATCTGAAACTGCGCTCCCCTCAAAGGAATGCATATAGTTTAGTGCGGATTCTGGGCATCAGAAATAGTAACAGAAAGGATAATAGCTTTATTCTTGAGTTGGAAAAATCGGCAAAGGCTTTGCTGTCAGCTTTGGGTATCGCTCCGGCCCAGCCATTCGATACTCCAAATATTGAGCATGTGATAGAATTCAAAATTTTGACTGAAAAGATTTAAATTATATCTGCATCTCGACATTCGGTCTACCTGGGAATATCGAGGAGCTTGGAGAGATATCCCATATTTGAGAGTCTGCTGGCTCTGTCAAACGGAGGCCTAAACCGATCGCCATATCTTCACCAAGAGCCATAGGCTAAAACCCCTGTATGTAAAGGGTTATGGGAAGTAAGTTACATCTATAGAACAGATTGAATGTGACCAATTTTGGAATTCTGTCTATAGAGCTGAATCAACTGTTATAACTGCGGCAGCACATTTCATATAGAACATTTTACAAACTGTTCTAGTTTAGCTGAGAACTTAACATTAACTTATTTTGTGATGTTTCAATTTTATCCCATTTTAAGCTAATTTGTCGGTATATTAATGAACATTTGTGGTATATTTATTGTAAATGTTGTGCCTAAGGTTTGGAATTAACCAAATGGACATTACCTTTAAAAAGAACAGCCAGGGAGTAAGCAAAACCTAATCTAAAACAACGACATTAGCCATCAGTTAACGAGAACTCAAGATCCAATGTATTACTCGTTGCGCAATCAGGATTATTTAACCATCAGCAGTTGTCCAATTGCTCCAAAATGCAGTCATCATGTTACACAACCATTAAGGAAAAACTTATATTTTGAAAGGAAAAAGAAAGCTTCTGCAAAAGCAACATCGAACCTTAATCTATTAACAAACTACTGCTTGTTTAATGACCAGAAAAATGTATGGAACAGTTTATGAGGCAATAGCTTAACATGGGAGGTAACCTGAGTCACAACAGCCACCGACCTCAGGGTATCTTAACTAACAGGCTTCCAATATACAAATGTCTGCATACTTTTTGATGCTGTGCACGAGTAGTTAGGGCAGGTGGGATGGCAAAAGAAAGCGTGGAGAGGACCCACTATGGACTCCTGCCTATATCATTCCATTTCCATGAAGGAACAAATGTCAATGGGATCAAATGGGCAAATTGGGATTTTGAAAGATTAGCGAGTGGGTGGACACCCAGGGATCCTTTACGAGCTGAAATTGAGGATCTTGCAGCAAGAAATGAAAACAAAATAATCGTCGGTTCTGTGCAAAACAGTTGTAGTGTCCCTGGAAAATGTGAGACGGGTGGGTGTGTGAAATTAACCTCGACAACACAAGGGACCCATTTGAGAAATCGTGAAATTGAACCATCTGGTTTTGTGGTACTTCATAGAAATTGTGTAGTCTGTGTGGTGTTGTGCCCCTTTATGGACAAGGAGCCCTTGTGACGGGCGCATGCTCATTTCACATGTCAAGGACCATGTGACCACATCAATAAAAGGGATGAGCGGTTTCCCGATCATCATTCGAGACCAACTAACTCCAACCTGCTGTCATTCTTCCTGCAGCGCAATGCTGGCGCTGCGTAGCATGCAGATGGGCCTTCCCTACATGGCCCTCTACCAAGACAGTGCGCCTGCTGGACAACGCTGTCCCTGATGTCCCCAATGTGCAGAGGAGCCCCTGCCGGGTAACTCTGCTGGTGTGTGCCGGTGCCCCTGCAGTGCAACTCCAGCTGTGTATGACTATGGTCCGGCAAGGTTCCTCCCTGTTCTGTGTGCAATGGCTAGATGTCCCCAGCACATATACGCCTGGACCGTGTGCTCTGGGTCAAGGCATAACAATGGCGACGAGGATGAAGAAACACCAGCTGTTGGTTGCCCGCCGAAGAAGAGAGCAGTGAAGCGGCACCTGGGAGGAGAGTGTGCAACCCGCCGGAGAGCCAGGAAAGATCCCAGGCCGCCCGGCAAAGAAAACAGTAGACCCGCTGTTCCTGCAGAGATCTTGGGCCACCGGCGGTGAATGCTAATTCGCTCCACTTCGGAGCAAAATAAATAAGTAAAGAGCTCCATGCCGGCGCTTCCCTTAGTTTCCCGGGCCGCTGGCGGTGAAAAGAAGAAGCGCTCCATGACATTGCTGTGAATGTAAAATTAATGGGCCCCTCTTCCAAATCCCGGGCCATCGGCAGTGGATTGTGTGGCAGTGTAAAGACTGGAGGATGTAGCTGTACTCCTGCACTCTATATGGCAGAGTAGAAGCACAGAGCAACACAGCCAAGATTCTGTATAGGGTAGAATGGACGAGCAACCAAGGCTTAGGCTCTCAGGAGGTGATGCGGCTGGTTCTTAAGTACAGTGTAGTCCCCAAACCCCCCCCTCCAAGGAATGTCCACATACTAGGTTATGTGCTAACACAGTTCTTCATATATAAATAATGTTCAAGATATATACATCAATTAATAACACACTATGTACTTTGGCAAATCTAATGTGCCAAATATATACAATGTCTATGTGGCACCACACTTAGCTAGTGACTCCTTTAAAATGCATCAACTGCTGACACGTTATAATGGCATACAAATCATGTAACAATGTGTATCAGCATAGATCATGGGAAGTAACACAAGCAGGGCTAAACAATGGCAGAAGGGTACTTTAGCTACTAAGACACAACTCTGTGTGAGGATATCCCCCACCCCACCTGGGAAACCTGTAATAAAGAGTATTAACAAGCCCAGTCCATTAATGTTTAAATAGTCTTGTTTCCTGGTTAAAATGTTCCACTACTCCAATGTACCAGAGTTACAAGAGTTTCTTCGACAGATCCCTCGAGAGTAGGCTCCCGTTAAAAGCAGGAGCCACAGAGTGTCAAGATTCCTCGAAGAAATGTGAACACTGGCATTGAGACTGCGCTTTGATCTTCGCGGTGATCGATGATGATCTCATTCGAGGACATCCTGGGAAGATGAGGCGTGTGGTGCACCTCGATGCAAAGTGTTTGGTGCCGCAAAGAAGACTCAGTGAACGTAGGCCTGGCAGCGGGCCTCGACCACAGCTGGATTTCGGATCTTCATTTGTCAGCATCTTTGTGGACTTTGGGCGGCGAGAAACCCACCAGCTGATTCTCCTCGGCCGTCGACGACCTCTACTTTCGCCGGCAGGACAAAGCAGTCGAGGATGATGGCAAGGGAGCCCTTCGTTCAAATGTTCTTATGCAAAGGTAGAGCATTGCGGCTCCGGTCGTCGAGCAGCATGGCGTCAAGCTGTGCCCGCTTCTGAGCAACACAACTAGACAGGCTTCCAGCGGTTTTGGAAACCCTCCGAACCCTGGTCAACAGCGATGGACTTAGACAGCCTCGATGTCTTGGTGCTTTACTTCAAGATTTCTCGGCAGATCCTGTCTGCGGTCGACAACAGCCATTCAGGACTGACTTCCAGGGTGCCTCGAAGATCAACTTCTGCATGATGTTCCCTCGTAGCTTGGGGAGAGGTCTCCCAGCCAGGTCCTCTCTTGGATCAGTCCTCGACAGCTTTTATGGGTCGAAGGAAAGCAGCAGCTATTCTTCTTTTTCCAGCTGGGCTTCAAGGATAAGCAGCTTCAAGTTACAACTTCAGCTTCTGAAGAAATTGGAAAGTGAGAGGTCCTCAGATACACATCTGTCCCCGATTCACACTGATGAGCCAAGCTCAGTCAGCCAATCAGTCAGAATGGCATTCATGCAGGCAGACAGCCAATCAGGCTCACAGTGCATTCCGACCATTCACTTCCACCCAGACACCCAAAACAAGGATTGTGGATTGGGGCAAGCACCCAGCCTTTCAGCACACCACACTGCATTCATGTCAGTTTCGGGAAGGGCTGGCTCTTTCATTGTGCCACACACACAGAAACCAAACACCCATAACACGGAATGCATATTGGTCACACACTCCATTCACTGAGATCCCACCCCAAGGGTGTAGCCACGACATGCAGTCAGTGGGAAGGCTCCAGCCAGTCTGGCCTGGACTTCCCCACAATACCATATATGGTTCTTCCACCCAACAGCCAGTCAGGGGAAGGGACAGAGTCGGGGCTTCCCAGGTCTTTGGGAAAACAAGTTAACAGGTAATAGAAACCGAGGGGCTACAGGGGCCATCTTGCCTTCTATCAGGAATCCATTGATTCCAATAGCAGTGCCTGGGTATCCCAAAATGGAGGATACTCAGAGCACCTGTCAAATTCAGCATGGAGCTTCCACCAGCCCATACCCTGCTCTGTGGGCCACACACAGGTGCCCAAAGACATACACTAGGGGTACAAAGTTGTACCCCCAACTATGGGTTCCATAAGGGTATCCCAAGTGTCTCTGTTCACCACAACCAAAAAGAGGAAGATCTGCACTGCCAGGAGTTCCACTTGGGACGCCTGTGCAGAAAACACAGAACACACATGATAAGTGAGTACTGAAGCAGGACATGGAGGCCCTATCCCTCTTATGCATTTCCAGCATCACTGGCAGCTCCACATCGGAGTATTAAAAAAAAATGTAATTGAACCCCAAGAAAGTGCATGACCACCCGCTCACCATATAGGAGCGGGCCCCATGCCAGAGACCATGCTTGCCTGCACCTACCATGTTGGTGCTAACCCTGCATCCCCAGGCATAGCGGAGGTAACTGCAAACGGAATTTTTGGGGCGGGGGGAGAAGGGGAATAACAATGAAGGTTTGCAGCTCCACGGGAGCGCTTGTGCACCCACTGCTGTAACAGGTTGAAACACTCCTGCCTGGGGGAGACCTTCAAGTCCTGCTGTCAGCCCCCACCATCAATGGACCAGGCTGATGTGGCCCCTGGTGGTTCCAGGTGCGCCTTTGCTGGCCCCTGAACTGTGGTAGTGACTGTCCCGAGTTGATGCTTGTGCAACTATGAACGGGTTTCCCGCAACTCTTCAAGTGCTTAAAGTGGACTCAGTAGCATGCATTTGTGATGCTGTGCGCCTGCGTGTCATGTATATGCTCAATGTTGTCCCAGTAAAAATGTTATGTGAAGCTTTGCTCTTGCACATTGTCGGCATGCTTGAAAATGGTGCCAGGAGCTAAAAATGGTGTCATTCAGTGGTTTGAGTTCAACTCACCTAGGTTAATTAAGGGTGCTTTTTAAAATGTGCTGGAACTACCAACGTGCCTCCAGCAGTCCACCAACCCTGACGGTTGCCCTTAATATGTACATAATGCCCACTGAACATTTTATTTTCTGTTTGTAACTGCCTGAATCTAGGTGTAGGAGATAAACCCTCTGCATTGTCCACAAGGCCTTCTGGGGCCTGGGGCCTAAATACCTTCAACTCTCTCTTCCTAAATATCTGCCTTCACGAGCCCTTCGCTCATCCGTCTCCAACTCCCTCATGGTCAGCCGCTTCTCGAAGCAACGAGCTGGGGGTAGATCTCTCTCCGCAGCAGGGGCCTCCCTCTGGAACAGCCTTCCTGCCTCCCTGAAACTTGAGGAGAACCATCTCCGGTTCCGGAAGCACCTCAAAACCTTCCTCTTCGCTTCTGCCTTCTCTCTCCCTCTCCCTTGCTAAACTCCCCACTGAAGTCTGCACTAAACCTGCATCTGGGCCACTCTGTGACCTCGGTCCAGGGCCCAGCCACTCTCCACTTGCACTGCCTCCCTGGCTCCTCCTGCACTGTGGGACTGTCACTGCATCCCTACAGCCCCCTTCCCAGCACTTGCTCTGCACTTACCTCGCACTTGCCACCAGCTGGCCCTTTTATTTATTATTTATTATTTATTATTTTATTACGCTACTTACCTTGTACTGCACTTTCCCCCCCACCTCCTCCCCCTGCACTTTCTCCTTTTCCCCTTACCTCTGCACTTGCACGATCTGAATGACACCTGGCCTAGTAGGATCGTTTGTCTGTCTTCCCCTTGTTTCCCTCCCTCCCTGCCTCGTCGCGCCTTGAAACACTTGTGTATAGGCGCGTTACAAATACCATATCATATCATATCATATCATTGCTTGCCCTCCCAATATCAAGTATTGCTGTTTGTGACTGTTACTGTATTTTGTGTCCAGTGATGCTTGTCGGTGTTTCATTTGTTGGGGGAAAAGGAGGAGTGTGGTGTTGTGCCCCTTTAAGGACAAAGAGCCCCTGTGAAGGGCTTGTGCTCATGTCACATGTCAAGGACTATGTGACCACATCAATAAAAGGGAGGAACGGTTTCTGGCTCATCAGCGGAGACCAACGGACTCCTGCCTGCTGTGTCATTCTTTCTGCAGCGCAATGCTGGTGTAGCGTAGCAGGTAAATGGGCCTTCACTGCATGGCCCTCTATCAAGACTCTGCTCCTGCTGGGCATCGCTGTCCCTGATGTCCCCAATGTGCAGCGTAGCCCCTGCCAGGCAACTCTGCTGGAGTGTCCCGGTGCCCATGCTGGGAAACTCCCGAAGTGTTGGCGCCCGTATGACTATGGGCTGACAGGGTGCTTCCCTGTCCTGTGTGCATCAGCTAGGTGTGCCCCAGCACACATTCACCTGGACCCTGTGCCCTGGTTCAGGAATAACAATCCGGTTACAGAATTGGAATTATTAAATTAGCATTACACAAAACCGGAGCACTGCATAGTTGATACTCCCTCTTTAGGTAATTTCATAAAAAGAAAGGAACCACTAGTTAACCGTCTAGCATTAGTCTAGAGAAAGCCAAGTGAGTATCATGTTTTAGCAATACATTTTATATAAAAGCCAGCCAGTCAGGCGTGGCCTTCCTTGTCAACTGCCAAATGGGCACAGGAGCAGGATATGTTTTTTTAATAAAATGCAAATATTTCTCAAGGCGATTCTTCGTGAGTATACAGGTACCCCCAAAAGCCTGTTTGTAAATTGCATTATCGCCTGGGTATTGCCAGGTGATATTTTAATATAATTTAAAATCAAAATAAATTCCAGAGCTTGCACTACCCCAACAGTCTCGTGACGAGAAAAGAGCGTCCTTTCCTCGTGCACCACTGGAAACCCCTTAAACATCAGGACCGTGTAGCACTCCTCTCTGAAACCACACAAACAGTTTTGCAGCTCTGACAGTGCAATAATTGTGCTCCCACTCAAGCCGATCAACTAGTCACATGACAGAACATGTGAGTCTCGCCTGAACAGCAATCTGAACAAAAGCCCTGAAACTTTACTATTCGATGAAAGGTTTTTTTTCCGTCTTCACACATCGTTCGTTGCTGTAATTAAGCAAAATGGTGGTGCCCAGTTGGTTTCTTTTACGAATAAGCAGATCTGCATGATCATTTCGGTCAAACTTTTTCCAATAATTCTGATCCAATGGGTTCCGTGTGAAGTTAGGAGAGTGATGAAAATTCTGATAGAAATGCATAAGATAACACTTCTGGACCACGGCAGCAATAGCGCAATCGCAGAAGAAAACCCACTTGTAGCATTTCTGTCCACATCCCCTTTGCACAAGACAACACATAGAGCCAGATATGGGGCATGTCGCTTCGGCCATAATCTGAAAAGAGCGAACATGCAAAGACCACTGTAGAACATTGTGTGAGCTCCTCAAGTGAGAACTGCTCAAGTAGGTGGGACCAGACTGATATGCAAATTGCCATTCCTCCTCTGTGAACGGTACAGCGAGCTAAAATGTGGTTGTAAACCCTCCCGAGTAGGAACCTACCCAGAGGACAGGTTATTTGGCCGCATTCGTTCTCTGTATACGGGCTCCCAGACCGTTTGCATATATGTTTGGGGACTTGGGGTTTTAAGTTACCCAGGGTAATCCAGATGTGGCCCCTTGCTCACTATGCTTAGAGGCACAGTTTCACCTAACTGATGAAGGCTGAAACACGTGTCTAGGGTTGCTGTTGCTAGGAATACTTACCAGTAATCTTCATTACTTCCAGCCCTATTAGTCCTCATCCCAGTACTTACCTCTGGCGCCCGCTTCTGCACCAGGAACCCTTCTTCACTTTTTTATTTTCTTCCACAATACCACCTCCTTACCCACAAGCTCCAGTTCAAATTTTCCTGCCTTCTGGCCAGGATTGTTTTGGGTGCGGGGCACTCGGGAGCTTTGGTTTGTTGGCCCCCAGAGGAGCCCTTGGCGGGTCCTGTGGGGACACTCCTGGTTTCCCCTGCGAGGTTGGGGGCCTGTTGAGTGTGGCGGCTCTCCCCAGGCTCCTTGCAGGGCGTTGTGGCTTGTGGGAGGCGGCGCTACATGGCAGACTTTGATGTCAGCCCGGGGTTGTCAGTCCTGGGGCTTGTAGGCGAGTTTCCAGTGTTTGTTGAGCTGCTGTGTCATGATGCTGGCGTCGCACAGTGGTGCCCCCCCCACCACCTTGGGTGGCAGCTGTCTGGCCGCGAGGAATGCAGGCACTCCAATGCTCTCCTTCGGTGCCTGTATTGGCAGATTGGCACCGCTGGCCGTGGCTGGCGTTTTCTATGTTTTCAGGTGTTGCTTGCCCGCCTCTCAGGTGCACAGGGGGCTTGTTGTTGGTTGCCATGATGCCAGTTGCTGTGGTCCAGTGTTTGGCTCTGGTTTCTCCTGTAGTTCCTGTGCGTTTCCTGCTGTGACTATGGGGAAACGTGTGGCGAAGCACCGACACCTGGAGTCCTCTGCCTCTTCCTCTGGGTCGCTGGTGCTGCTAAGAAGAGGAAGATTCTGCGTTTCTCATTGTCTCATCAGGGCATTAAGGCGTTGCTCAAGCTGGCTGTTCGCAAGCTTGGGAGTAAGCGCAGGCAAGTCTCTCCTTTTGTTCGTCGACTTCTTCCGGCTCTGAGGCTTCCTCTTCTAATGCCATTTACCTGGTCAGGAAGGATGTGGATGCTATCTTTGCACAGGTATTGGACAGTATGGGTTTTTCTGAGCCCTTTGTCCAGGGTGACTGTTCAGATCTATCCATTAGGCAGTACAAGTATACGTCCAAGTTGAGGTTGCCACTGATTGCAGGTATTCGTGAAAAAATCCCTAGAGAGTGGAAGGACCCAGAACGGATTGCCATGCCCCGGATTATGGAGAAGCTCTACCCATTAACAGGTGGTTACTCGTTGCTGTCAGTCCCGTGAAGGTGGGCGATATTCGATCTAGTCTGGTGGGCTGGTCCTCCATGTCGGTTGAGGGAGCGGTGGTCGGTGACCAAGTGGATCGCAAGGTCGACTCTGATATCAAGAAGGTGCACTCAGGGGCTCATCTGGCCCTCCGAGCTAATGTCTATGGATCCTACTCGGCTGTGACCGTGCTGGGGGTTTTTAAGACGCTACCTCTTGCTGTGGAGGATGGTTCTGACTGTACTCCTCTTATCATTGGCATGCAGCGTCAGGTGGAGTGGTTATCGGACTTGGCCGATGATGGTGTACGTGGCTCAGCCATGGCCATAGGTGCCAGAATTTAGGCTTGGAGGCATGTTCATCTTCGGGATCGCGAGTCTGAGGGTTCCCAGAAGATGGCGGCTCTAAATCTTCCTTTTGTGGGTGCTAAACTTTTTGGAGATTTTGGAGGGAAACTACTGCCTCAGGATTTGCAGACCAAATATTTGGGTGCTAAGTTGGATAAGCACTTGTGAGTGAGGGTCAGGGTTTTGAAAGAGATTCTGTTTTTGGTTGTCAGCCAGCGGGTTTTACGCCTAGTTTCAGATATATGGTGGGATCTTGGTATCTCGAAAGCTGCACTGAGAGCAGTATTCTGCAGTATCTGTAACATTTTTTAGGTTTTGCTGGCTAGTTCCTAGGTAGAGCGTGTTACAGTAATCGAGTTTGGATAATAGGAGCACTCTAGCTAGGGTGGAGCAGCTTGTTGGAGAGAGGAAAGGTCTACAGGAGTTTATTAATTTACAAGTGCAAGCTGTAGCTGATACTGCAGCATTCACTTGTTTAGTCAAGGTTAAAGAGGAGTCGAGATAGACGCCAACTGTCTTGACTACTTTGGAGACTGGGATTTTGATGTGTTCTATAGAGAACGAGTTAAAGGAAATGTCCAGCTTGTTTAATTTAGCTTGGGAGTCAGTAGTAATTTGGTCTTATCATTGGGGCAGAGGCCATGTGTGGCCATCCATGCCTGAATGATGAGGTAGGAAATATCCATTTGCATATCAGTCTTTGTCCTGCCCAGGGGCAGTCCAGCACCGAAATACAATGGCAACTCCAATCTGAACAAGAGTACCACCAGCAACCCCATACACGTGTTTCACCCTTGTTGGGGATCATCAGTGAGGTGAAGCTGATGCCTCTCTAAGCACAGTGAGAGGGAGACCACGTCTGGTTGCCCCCAGGAGACCTAGGGTTACCAATCCCAGGTTCCTTAAAAAATAGTTTTACAAAGGTAGCGGGCGCCCCTCTCTCGCATTTCGGTGCTGGACTGCCCCTGGGCAGGACAAAGACTGATATGCAAATGGATATTTCCCATCTGTGAAAGGCACAGTGAGTAAAAGCAGTGGCTGCGAACTCTCAAGTGGTTAATAACCACTGAACAGGTTATCAAGTCTGTTCTTTCGAGAGAGGGGCGCCCGCTACCTTTGCAAAACTATTTTTCAAGGAACCTAGGATTGGTAACCCTAGGTCTCCTGGGGGCAACCAGACGTGGTCTCCCTCTCACTGTGCTTAGAGAGGCATCAGCTTCACCTCACTGATGATCCCCAACAAGGGTGAAACACGTGTATGGGGTTGCTGGTGGTAGTCTCGTTCAGGTTGGAATTGCCATTGCATTTCGGTGCTGGACTGCCCCTGGGCAGGACAAAGACTGATATGCAAATGGATATTTCCCATCTGTGAAAGGCACAGTGAGTAAAAGCAGTGGCTTCGAATTCTCAAGTGGTTAATAACCACTGAACAGGTTATCAAGTCTGTTCTTTCGAGAGAGGGGCGCCCGCTACCTTTGCAAAACCACTTTATTAACAACCAATTCTATGTCAAGACCTGGAGGGTCGGATTATGCTTTACTCAATTCTAGCAGCATTAAAATAACAATATTGGAACAAATAAAGTGAAAAAAACATGTTCCATGAAACCAGAGTCTTTAGTACTTCTCTTGTTATTGGTGATCAAATAAACATGTGATCCTATTCCTCCAATAGTCTCTGAACACCTCTATTGATCAGTCCACCATCTTAAAATTCTCCTCTTTCTTTGCTGCTCGGGCAGCCAATTGAGTACCATTTGTGTATGTTTACAAATATGTGAATGAATGATGATATAATATTGATTTAAAAGCAGCGTGAGCGTGGGATATCCCAGCGCGAGCGCAGCATAGTAAAACATCTGGCGGAGCATATCCGCAGTCTAGGGAAATGTTTACTCATTTCGCTGGATTAGATACTCTGTGACATGAGTTCACACGGGCATTAGGGGGCAAAGCAGACACGGCCCCGGAGAGGCGGTGTCAGAATTCGTCCCTCTGAACTGTTTGAGTACGTAGAGTAGCCAAGACAAATTCTTCTTAATAATGTAACCCTTTGGTGGGCAAACGTACACACAAAAGGATCTGTTAACAAGAAGATGGAACACCAGACGAAAACCGCAGGCTGCAGGGAGGTAAAAGAGTGGTGGCAGTGTGCGTAGTAACAAAGGGCAAATGAGCATCCACAATAACAAGGAAAACTAACCTGACAGGATATTCTGGTGCCTTAATGGATACCGTGAGGCTCAGATCACTGTGCAACCCTAGGAACAAATATGTAAAGCTTATAGTAACTCTGGAGCAGGAGTGTGGAAAAGGAAAGTACAGTGAATAAATACATTATTAACAAATTACAAACACTGCAAAACAGTGCGCTCAGAACAGCCTTGAACCTCCCTACGAGAGAGCATATATTGTAACGCTCACCTGGTATCCACGGGGACGTCACTCAGCCTGTTCTGACCTCTTACGACCTCGAGCCCTTCCCTGGAGGCTATTCGCCTGGAGACTGGGCCTGAAACACAGGATTGGTAGAGTTTAACTCCCTATTGTCTCTGTGTGCTTGAACCCCCTTCTTCCCCGGGGTTCAATCCTTCCCGTTGATCCACAGCTCACCTTGTTTTCTTGGATAGTGTGCTCTCTGTGTCAAACTCCGCTGTAACCGGCTGTATATCGGTTATGTCCAAGTCCACCTCCCCTTCCTCCTCACCTGTTTCTTCAGAGGAGCTTCCGCTTTGACGGGGATTTCTTCTGGTCTTTTTTTTTATGAAGAGAAATGGTCTTCCGCGGTAGGAAGCCGCTCTGATTCCCTGATAAACAGGGAAGCCGGGGACCACTCCTCCGCAGAGACCACAAGAAGAGGAAAAAAAAGCAACAGCTTAAAAAAAACCTCTTCTAGCGGATCTGTATCAGTGCGATACAAGTAGGCAGGATTCTTTCCAGTTCTGATGATTGATGGGATGGATGGAGTGGCAAGGTGTCCCAGGAGGCATGGATGCAGATGAGAATACACTGAAGATGTGGAAGTCTGGAGAGTGTAGCAGGCGGGTGAATCCGGAATGGCAGCGTGGAGTAAACAACCCGTTAAAGGAAGGCACCCGGACTATACCCTGCAGCGCAGCCCGAAGAGTGGGAACGCTACAGAGAAACTGGAGAACCAGACAACAGAGAGAAGAGGGAAACAGAAAGGCAGAAACAGGGAAAGCCAAGAAGGAGAGAAAGGGGGAGAGGGATCAAGGAGGAGCGACCGGAACGGGGAAACTGCCACCAAGTCCACAGAGAAGCGGGAAAGAGCGAGCAGGGCTCAATAACGGGAGTAAAGCAAGAGGAAACAATGAAGAAGTAAATGGAGCGGAGCACGGCAGCAAACCGAAAAAAAAGTTGCAATGTGCCGAACCGGAAACGGAGGCGGGGCTAAATAGGGAAACAAGAAAGACTAGACCGTTAATCAGGAAGTAAGAGGGCTAGAACGGAGCATTCTAATGGTGGTGCCAGCGCCAAGCATTCCAAAGACGCCAGTGAGACCTGCGGACTGGCGGAAGCGTGACAGTATGTCCCCTCCCAAGGGATACCGCACCCGGTTTGCCAGGAAAAAGGCGATGGAATCTTTGCACCAAAGCAGGGGCATGTACGAAAGAAACTGGCTCCCATGAATCCTCAGAGCTAGGATAACCCTTCCAGTGGACCAGGTATTCCAACCGACCCCTTCTATAACGGGAGTCTTAGATGGAAGCCACCTCATACTCCATTGGAGGAACGGCAGAAGGGACCGAAGTGCGGGGCAATAGATGACCAAATTGGTCCTCACAGTATTCCTTCAATAGTGATGAATGAAACACTGGGTGAAGCCGACGCATATGGCGAGGCAATTGAAGGCGGAAGGCAACAGGGTTAATCCGGTGGGTGATGACAAAACGACCCAGGTATCGGGGGGAGAGCTTAGATGGACATAACCACCGGGGTAGATACTTGGTTGCTAACCATACTTTGGTACCCTTTTGCCAATCAGGAGAAGGTAGGCGTTTGCGATTGCACTGAGTGCGGTAGCGAAGGCCACTTGCTCGCAAACTCTCCACTGCAACTTTGTGTGCCTCTGTAACAGTAGATAGCAGCTGGTCAACAGAAGGGATAGGAGAGGGAGTAGAAAAAGACAAAGGAATAAAGCTGGGATGGTAGCCATAAGAACAGAAAAAAAGGACTGAGTTTGGTAGCTGTCATGCACCAGCCCTGGAAGTTCATGCACAGATGGAAATACCACTAACATGGTTCTGATAGTTCCAGGTTGACGGTCTAGTTTTTATCCAACATGGCCGCCGGAAACTATAAACAACAATGCATTCTGGTGCTCGGCGTGTTGTATCACCTTTGTTACCTGCGCTGCCAGTTCTTTCCCTAAAGCGACTTGCCGTCCAGAGCCTCTTCTCTGTTTAACCTCTCCTTCTCTCCTTTCTGTATGTATTTCACCTTTATCTACTCACGTGGGTGTCTACAGGTTAAGGTAAGGTAATGGTTGGTTCTGTTTAGCTGTTCGTTTGTACACGTAGCGCTAACCTCCTTTGGTGTCTGCCGCTATTTCCATTTAAGTGTCTATCTCGGCTATCTCACTCAGCCTCTCTCTCTATATTTACTGCCTTCCTGAGTATCGTAAGTCTTTACATTTTTCTATTTTTCTCGCTACCTTCTATCCTTATTCTTACCTGTTTCTTTCTTTGCCAGTGTTCCGGTTCCTTTCCGTTTTTTGTGAGAACAACTGGAGTCTGTTTTCTTCTATTCAGCCCCTACATAATCTAATCGGAGGAATTTTGGAGACTTTTCTGGTACCCTTCCCAAAGGACAATTGAAAGATACTACCAAACACTCTCCACATCTGAAGACGGACTGCTAACATCTATCAGGGTTTTTTGCCTTTGGGCTTTTTCCCAGCACGAAGGGTGTGCTCCTCGGGTATCCCCAAGATCTGTAAAACATCCAGATCAAGGTGGCCACCGAGGGAGCGCGTCCTTACTTACGTCAGAAAAAAGAGAAAAGGCCAGTGGAAAGCATAAGAACCAGGAAGAAGACGGAAGCATTAAAGTTGGAGGAGATACAAGAAGAATCAGGCGAGGAGGAGAAAGAGGAAGAAGAGTCAAGTTTTGACAGTAACACTCTGAGTAGCATTGTTATAGGCGAACTCCGCCGTGGGTAACATGCTCACCCTTTTGTCTTGCTGCGAATTGATGAAGCATCGGAAGTATTGTTCTAGAGATGCATTAGTCCTCTCCGTCTGTCCATTGGTCTGGGGTGGAAACCAGATGACATGGCTCTCTCTAAGCCTAATTGTTTGCACAATTCTTTCCAAAAGTGGGATGAATATTGGGTGCCTCTGTCGGAGATGATCTTATCCGGAGTGCCATGTAATCAAAAGATGTCCCGGGCAAACACTGTCGCCATTTCTGCTGCAGTGGGTAAACCTGCCAGTGGTGAAAAGTGAGCCATCTTGGTGAAGCAGTCCACCATCACCATAACGCAAGAGCATCCCTCCGAAGGCGGTAATTCCACTAGGAAGTCAGTCGATATAATGCTCCAAGGCCTCTTGGGCACCTCTTCCTCTTGTAAATATCCAATAGATTTTTGAGTGCAGTATTTTGAGCGACAGCAAACGGGACAGGAATGAACATATTTAGTCATTTCCTTCGCCATCCCCGGCCACCAGAACTGACGACTCACCAAATCCAGGGTGTTCTTTACTCCCCTGAGTCCTGCCACTGGGTCATCGTGACACCATCGTAACGGGTGCGCCGCGTCTGGGAGTTGGGTAGGAACAAGCCCTGCTTGTGGAAAGATAAACCATCCTTGAACACCAAGTCTTTAGTATACATAGATGGAATTTACAAAGAGGACAAGGCACTATGGACCTTCTCCAAGAAGGAGTCGATGGTATAGATGACTTTGGTATCAGGAAACATGAGACTGGGTGTTTCCAATTGAGATACGCCAGGGTAAGGCTTTCTTGAGAGGGCATCCGCAAGGATATTCTTGGAACCAGGTAAGTATGTAAGGGTGAAATCAAATTGAGTGAAGAAATGGGCCCACCGGGCTTGTCGGGAGTTGACGCATTCCATACTCTGTATGGCCTTGAGGTTCTTGTGGTCTGTTCTAATTTCAAAGGGATAGAGACTCCCCTGCAACAGTTGACGCCATTCTTTGCAGGCTGATTTCATGGCCAACAGTTCCTTTTCGATTACAGATTAATGGGTCTGGCTGTCGTTCAGGGTCTTAGACAAATACGCGATGGGATGCTCTGTACCGTCCTGTTTTTGGAGAAGAACCGCCCGTAGGGCAGCGGCAGAGGCATCAGTCTCAACAATAAACCTCGCATTTTGATCAGGTTGACGGAGTATGGGAGCAGTGCAGAAATCTGTCTTCAACAGCTGGAAGGCCTGATCGGCCTCTGTGGTCCAGGAAAAAGGGGATGAGGATTTCTTCAACAACTGCGTGATGGGTAGTACCCTGTCAGAGAAGCCCGAGATGAATTTGCGATAAAAATTTGCAAGCCCCAGAAACCTCTGCACTTCTTTGACGGAACCAGGCTTGGGCCACTGTAGAATGGCATCGACTTTGGAGGGATCCATCCTTACTCCTTCCGGAGATAGAATTAATCCAAGGTAGGGGACTTCAGAAACTCGGAAGACACATTTGTCGGGGTTGGTCTTTAAATGATTATCTTGTAGCCTTTGTAGTACTTGGTGAAGATGAGTAGTATGTAATTGAGTATCCTTGGAAAAAACCAAGATGTCATCTAGGTCGATGATGGTACAATGGAACAGGAGATCCGAAAATGTGCGGTCCATAAAACGCTGAAACACTGAAGGAGCCTTCACTAAACCAAACGGCATCACACAATACTCGAAGTGACCGAATGGTGTGCGGAACGCCGTCTTCTACTCATCTCCGGTGTGTATACGTAGCAGATGGTAAGCTCTTCTGAGGTCAATCTTGGAGAACATCTTGGCTCCTTGTACAGCCTCCAGAATGTCTTTGATAAGGGGCATGGGATACCGATCCCTGATAGTAACCTGATTAAGTCCCCTATAGTATATACAAGGCCTCAGTTCGCTCAATCCCTTTTTGGGAATGAAAAACAGGGATGCCCGGCAGGAGAGTGGGCATGACGGATGAGGCCGTGTTGGAGATTAGAATCCAGGTATTCTTTAAGCACCTCTTTCTCCCGTAAGGACAGGGAGAACATGCGCCCGAAAGGAACAATGGCATTAGGTGTCAGATTAATGGCACAATCCTCCGGCCTATGGGGAGGTAACTCTTGAGGGGCCCCATCCTGAAAAACCTTCTGATATTGACCAAACTCCTTGGGTATATTGTTGATCTTCAAAACCTCCCTAGTTATGGAAGGATCTGGAAGGGTGTGGACCGTGGACTGCTGATTAATAGAGGAACAGGATTGCCGACAAAACTCGGAAGAGAACGAAAGCTGGTTCTCCTTCCAGTCAATGAGTGGATTGTGCTCTCTTAGCCATGACACTCCCAGGATAACGGGGAAGTGAGCCGCCCTGATACGGTCAAATTGGATTGACTCGGTGTGGTGGAGAATCTTCATTACCAGTGAGGAGGTGGTATGGGTGATGAGACCAGAACTCAGCGGCTTTCAGTCGACTCCCTCCACCTTTTGGTCTTCTTCTTTTTCCATCCTACCGATGCCGGTCTTGTCTGCCGACACAATGTCCATTAAGCATCCTGCTGCCCCACAGTCCAGCAGGGCCAACACCTCACAGGTCTGACTTGGGAGACACTACTGGACCACTATTGCCATGAGCCAGTTATCCTCAGTGGTGTTGGCTGGAGAGATAGACAATGACACATAGGGACTTGGGAAACCCCCTTGGTAACTTGTTCCTACTAGTTACGAGGGGTGGCGTTTCCTGACTGTCGGGGAGGTACATCAGGGCAATCCCTCAGGATATGTTGATTCGACCCACAATACATGCACAGATTGTTATCCCTGCGCCGTTTGCGTTCTTCCGGAGAAAGTGGTCCTCTGGTTGTCCCAATTTGCATAGGTTCTTCCTTCCTTTCTTTACTTTGACAGGTGGGAGTGGAGGTGGAAGTGTTAGGTTCCAGTGGATTAGGAAATCCCCGGTTCTTGCGGCGCTCCAAACGCCTTTCAGAAAGACAGAAGTCCAACTGGAGGACAGTGGACCAAAGGTCACTAAGTATAGCTGGCCTTGGAACCCTTGCTAGTTCGTCCTTTAAGTCCTCTCTTAGTCCCCGAGGAAAAATGGTGAATTGTGCGTTTTCTTGCCAACCTGAGTCAGCAGCCACCCTTTTGAAGCGTGAAATATAGGACAGCAAATCAGAATTACCTTGACGTATATCCAAGAGTTGCTCACTGGCGACCACGGCCGTCTCCTGTCTTTCGAAGGCCGTTTTAAACTGGGCCGTGAATCCGGAATAGTCCTGCAACAAAGGACTAGCACTAGTCACAAGAGGGGCTGCCCAGGATAAAGCATTCCCAGTTAAGTTAGAGATCAGAAACCCAATGCGTGCCTGATCCGTGGCATATGTCTGGGGTCTAAATGTAAAGTGGATTATGCATGCTTCCATGAATTCCTTGAATTTATGGGGATACCCATCGTATTTGCCACAAGACAGCGGCTTGGGGGGTAAATCGCTGCGAGACTGTTCATAGCGATCGACTCTCTGTTTAAGGGCAGTGTTCTCGGCCTTGACAGCCTGTAATTCTTGAGTCAAGTTGTGGACTGCGGAAAGGAGTTCCTGGACTTGTTCTGGAGATGCCATGATCTGGTCTTTTTGGCGTTGCAAACTGTCAAACTCCGCTGTAACCGGCTGTATATCAGTTATGTCCAAGTCCACCTCCCCTTCCTCCTCACCTGTTTCTTCAGAGGAGCTTCCGTGTTGACGGGGCTTTCTTTTGGTCTTCTTTTTTTTTGTGAAGAGATATGGTCTTCCGCGGTAGGAAGCCACCCTGATTCCCTGATAAACAGGGAAGCTGGGGACCCCTCCTCCGCAGAGACCACAAGAAGAGGAAAAAAAAGCAACAGCTTAAAAAAAAAACTCTTCTAGCGGATCTGTATCAGTGCGATACAGGTAGGCAGGATTCTTTTCAGTTCTAATGATCGATGGGATGGATGGAGTGACAAGGTGTCCCAGGAGGCGTGGATGCAGATGAGAATACACTGAAGATGTGGAAGTCTGGAGAGTGTAGCAGGCGGGCGAATCCGGAATGGCAGCATGGAGTAAACAACCCGTTAAGGAAGGCACCCGGACTATACCCTACAGCGTGGCCCGAGGAGCGAGAACGCTACAGAGAAACTGGAGAACAAGACAACAGAGAGAAGAGGGAAACAGAAAGGCAGAAACAGGGAAAGCCAAGAAGGAGAGAAAGGGAGAGAGGGATCAAGGAGGAGCGAGCGGAACGAGGAAACCGTCGCCAAGTCCACAGAGAATCGGGAAAGAGCGAGCAGGGCTCAATAATGGGAGTAAAGCAAGAGGAAACAATGAAGAAGTAAACGGAGCGGAGCACGGCAACAAACCGAAAAGGGAAGTTGCAACACCCCGAACCGGAAATGGAGGCGGGGCTAAATAGGGAGACAAGACAGACAAGAAAGACTAGACCGTTAACCAGGAAGTAAGAGGGCTAGAACGGAACATTCTAATGGCGGCGCCAGCGCCAAGCATTCCAAAGACGCCAGTGAGATCTGCGGACTGGCGGAGGTGTGACACTCCGTCCTGCTTTCAGCATAGGGGCGCGTTGATTGATGCAGGCTCGTTGCTGCCTAGTTACTTCACTGGCAAGAGTCCGACAGGTAAGTATAATGAGTCTTTTGAACAGTTCTCTAACTCCATTCCTTTCCTTCCTTAGATGATGGCCGGTGTCCAGGGATGGCGGCGTGCTGCTGAGATGAGTAGCGCTGAAGGTGAGTGAGAGCGCGATGCGCGATGCACCCCTTTTGTATTTGCATTGAACGGAGTTCTTTTTCGGTGCCGCAACGTTTTCAGTGTGGATGCCGGTTATGAAGAACAAATGCAGTGGGGAAGCGCGGTATGCAGCGCCTCTAGATGTTTCCACGCTAACCTGGAGTGTCTTTTCCCTTTTGCAGATGGATGAGAAGGTCCAGAGACAGAGTTCCCCCAGAGTGGCTGGGATTCAGGTAAGTGTTTGAAGCTCGTACAGTATTTTAAAATAAGCGAAGATTTGCAGAATGCTTACTAATGCCTTTTTTCTGTTCTTTTCCCTTTTCCTTAGGAAGGATGGGAATGACACCGCTGAAGATACCCGCAGAACAGAAGAAGCGATGAGTGATGGGCAGAAGCGCTGAAAGGTAAGGCTGTTCCTAACGGTGTACTTGTTCTTGCAGGAGCTGAGCGCAGAAGAAAGATGCAGGCCTACTGGAGACCGATCCGAACACGGTGAGTGTCACGCTGCAGGTGCAAAAAACGCAAAGCATGTTTCTCAGCCTGGGGTGGCTTAAATAGTCTCTGGGTATCGCAGGTGTCTCTGGGATGAACCACATCCAAAAGACTAGACCGCACATGCAGTTCTGGGAACCGAAATATGTGGGGGCATCCATCTTGTCCCCATCAATGCACTACAAGTCCAATCCCCAATGTTATCCTATGGGAGTGAGGGAGTCTGGTGCCACAAGCGCCAAGTCTGACTCCAAGTGGATCTTTGGAGGGATGGAGAGGCCCTTGAGGGCCATGTAGGTGATTGTGGCCTGGCTCCAGCCTGACATCTTGGAGGGCTGGGGACATGAGGGGCAGGAATCATGACAGCACTCCCCCATACCCCCAAGGCCCCTCTCAAGGTGGCTCTTCTGTCTGGTCCTGGTTTGGTTGGATGGTTTTGATGAAATTGTCTAAGCAAGCGAGGTGCATGGATGTACTCACAAGGCTCCCATGTCCTGTCTTGTGGACCATACCCCTTCCAGTCTACTAAGTAGTATAATTTGGATCTGACGTACTTTGAATCTAGGATGTCCTTGACTTCGAATTCTGGCTCCCCGGCGACTACTACTGGATGCGGTGGCGTTGCTACCCGGGTCCCAGGTTGAACAGGTTTAAGGAGCGACACGTGGAACACAGGATGAATCTGCATGTTTGACGTCAAAGCTAGTCTGACCGCCACAGGATTTATCACAGAGGTGACGGTGAATGGACCCAGGTATCTTGGACGGAAAGTTCGGGCTCCTTTAATGGACACGTGTTTAGACGCCAGCCAGACTTTGTCTCCCACTTGGTAGTTGGGGGCCTTTGCTCGGTGTTGATCAGTAAACTTCTTTTGGCGATTCTTAGCTTGAAGTAGGTGTTCAGCTGCCCTTTTAAAGGTTTGAGAAAAGGTTGTGTGCAAGGTTTTGACTGCTGGCATTTCCAGGGTTGTAGGAACGTCCAACTCAGAAGTACGTGGGTGCCTGCCATACATGGTATAAAAGGGTGCCCAGTGCTGGTGTGTAGGGAATTATTATAAGCATATTCAGCTATCCATAATAGGTCGAACCAGCTTCCTTCAGCTTGGTGTAACATGCAACGTAGATACTGCTTGAGCGTCTGATTTGTCCTCTCAGTTTGACCATCCGTTTGGGGATGGTGACTGGTGGATAGCCGGATGTCGATCTGGGCCATAGAGCAGCATTTTCTCCAGAACTTAGACCAAAACTGAAGGAAACCCATGGAGCCGTACAATGCCTTCAAGAAATACCTTTGCCAGAGTGGAAGCATTTGGGAGCCCCTTAAGAGGAATGAAATGTGCCATTTTTGAAAATAGGTCCACGACCACAAGAATAGTGTTAAACCCTTGACTGGGTGGTAAGTCAGTAATAAAATCGAGGGACGTGTGCCAGGGTGCTAGTGGGATTTCCAATGGTTGTAATAGCCCAGCCGGTTTCTGCTTGGATGACTTGTTTTGAGCACACACTCCACAAGATAGGATGAATTGGATAATGTCTTCACGCCTTGTGGGCCACCAATAATTTCGTTTTACCTTGGCTAGGGTTTTAGCGATTGCAGGGTGGCCATCGATCAAGGAATCATGATAACCGGACATGACTTGTTCTCATAGTTCTTGGTTTGGTAAGAATAAACGATTCCTGAAGTAGGGCAACTGATCTTTTATCATGTAATGTTTTCCTTGTGCACTCTACGCTTGTAAGTACTCCGGACTAATCAGGTTTCGGATTTCTTCATGTAATTATTTCTGAGTTATGGTTGCTGTGATTCCTAGGAGCTTGTCACTCTGGATGATTGCGATTGGGTCAGGGGTCTGATACCCTTGCTCTTCCACCCCCATACGGGAAAGGGCATCAGCCTTCCAGTTTTTCACCCCTGGTCGAAATGTAATCACGTAGTCATATTCAGCAAAAAAAAGAGCCCAATGTAGTTGTCGTGAGGATTGGGCCTTTGCCGTTTTTAGGTACTGGAGGTTCCGGTGGTCAGTTATTACAGTGATTGTGTGTCTGGCGCCCAAGAGGTAGTGCCGCCATGCCTTAAAGGCTGACTTAATGGCCAGGAGTTCTTTGCCTGTGATAGCGTAATTGAGTTCAGGGGGTGTGAATTTTCGCGACCAGAAGATAACAGGGTGTAACTGGCCCGTTTCGGGGTCCTTTTGTGAGAGGGCGGCTCCCATAGCCATGCTTGAAGCGTCCGTTTCCACCAGGTATGGGAGATCAGGGCGAGGGTGGCGTAAGATTGGGGCAGATGTGAATCTTGCTTTGAGTTCCTGGAAAGACTCCTCGGCTTCTGTTGTCCACTGGAACTTTTAGTTTCTTTTCCTTAGTAATGACGTGATGGGATGCACGATTTGCGAAAATCCTGGTATGAACCGGCGGTAGAAGTTTGCAAATCCCAGCATACTTTGAAACCCCTTGAATGAATTTGGGCATGGCCAGTTCAGGATAGCATCTACCTTGTGTCCATCCATTCGGATTCCATTCGGGCTGAGAATAAAGCCCAGGAATTCCACCTCGGAGACATGGAATGAGCACTTTTCGAGCTTGGCGTAGAGCTGGTGTTGACAGAGTTTCTCCAATAAGGATCAGACCTGTTTAACGTGGTCCTGCTTTGATGTGGAATATACTAGGATATCGTCGATGTACACTAGAGCACAGACATCAATTAATTCCCGTAGGACATCGTTCATGAAGTATTGAAATGCAGCAGGCGCGTTGCAAAGGCCAAAGGGCATTACTTGATATTCGTACAAGCCGTATTTGGCGCGAAAAGTGGTTTTCCATTCGTCCCCCTGTTTTACGCGAACAAGGTGATATCCCCCCCTCAGGTCTAATTTTGTGTAGATTTTGGCATCTTTGACTTTATCAAGCAATTCAGGGATCAGTGGCAGGGGGTAGCGATAGTCGATGCACGTTCTCAAGTCCCCCTCCTTTTTCGGTATGAAGAATAGAGGACTGGCTGCTGGAGACTTCGAGGGACGGATGAACCCGTTGGCCAGGTATTGGTCAAGATAGGCCTTCAGGTGCTGGTTTTCTGGTTCTGTGAGGGCGTAAATTCGCCCACAAGAGATTTGTACGCCGGGTATCAGGTCGATTTGGCAATCGTATGGTCTATTCAGTGGCAGGGTATTAGCCTGTTCTTTCTGAAAGACGTCTTGAAAGTCCTGGTATTCACTTGGTAGGGTTCCGATTGCCACAGTCGCAAGTGTGGAGGTTCTGGTGTCTATTGGTTGTTTCTCTTGGCGATAACATGTGTGGGCGCAAGTCTCGGGAAAGGCCAATTCTTTTGCTCGCCAATCGATTCGAGGATTGTGAGCTACTGTCACGCCGCTGAGACCGTGGAAGTTATGGGCAAGATGGAGGCGTTATTAGGTCATGATGGTCTGTCGGTGAGCGGTCCAGTCTTTTTTGGTTGTCGCGGCATTTAAGGGAGCCACGCCCCCCCTGCGAGTTGCGTTGCAACTCGCTATGCTGACTTTCGATTTCGAGCCTACGATAGCTCCTGACCTACCGAGCTCCTCTTTTGCTTTCTTGTTTGCTCTCTGCGGCCCTTCGCCTTCTCGCCAGGCGAAGGCCGTTCTCTCTTGCATTCCCATTTTCCTTCGGTTTTACCATCCCTCTCTTTCACTCCTATTTCTTTCGTGTACTCTGGCATTCACTCAACCTCGCATTCGCGCACTCTCATAGTCACTTGCTCTCTCTCATTCTTACTCTCTCGCACTTCTCTCTACCTCGCATTCGCGCACTCTCATAGTCACTTGCTCTCTCTCATTCTTACTCTCTCGCACTTCTCTCTACCTCGCATTCGCGCACTCTCATAGTCACTTGCTCTCTCTCATTCTTACTCTCTCGCACTTCTCTCTACCTCGCATTCGCGCACTCTCATAGTCACTTGCTCTCTCTCATTCATATTCTCTCTCACCCTCACGGACTCTGTGCTACTCTCCTTTGCTCTCGTGCATTCTCTCTCCATACCAACTTACCCCCGTCAGCAGTCTTCGGAGCCTCTGTTCGATCCTTCGGAGTCTGATAAGTCTTCCTTCGTGGATCCTCATCCCATCGCCTCTTCCAAGGCGCCCTCATCCCTGCCAAGGAATCACAGTCCTGTTACTGTTTGATCAACTGGACATTAGTCTCAAGACTCATAAGGCATCTGGATCCGCTGTTACTCCAATCTATCCTCGCCAGCAGCCTCACAGGGTTTTTTCTGCCTTACTGGCTTTTTCCCTGTTTTGGGAGGGGCGGACTCCCCAGGGTTCACCTGACGGTATATTCTAATAACGGTCAAGGTGGCCTCCGGAGGAGACCGTCCCTATCTCTTCGAACGCAAGAAGGGTAAAGGACTCCTTAAAAAGGACACTGAAGAGGAGAAAACCCCGAAAGACCGGAGGAGAAGACAGAAAGCCACCAGTCACAGTGAAGACCAAGGTGAGGAGACTCCAGGGGAAGGAACTTTGGGAAGTAGTTTTGACAGTTTGCAACGCCCGGCAAAAACGATGGCCTCCTTGGAACAATACCAGGAGATGGTAACAGCGATTCAGGGTCTCCAGACGGAGGTTCAGAGCCTTCGAACAGAGAACATCAACTTACGGCAGCAGGTGGCAACTCGAGAGGATTTCCGAGGCGACCTGCCTCCCCTGACGTTTTCCTTCGGGAAGTATGATGGCAGTCCACAACTCCTGAAAGAATTTTTGGATGCCTGTATGATTTACTTTACCTTTAGACCTAAGGCCTATGAACTCGATAGGGCCAAGGTTGGGTTTTTGGTCTCCAACCTAGTAGGTAATGCTTTAGCGTGGGCTACTCCCTTGATAGCGCAAGCAAATCCTGCGATTAATGATTACGCACAGTTCCTTCTATTGATGCGGAACAGATTTGAACGACCAGAGGTCCAATATTCTTCATACGAAGCCCTTCTAGATCTCCGTCAGGGGAATCAAGGAGTACAGACATACGCCTCCGCATTTCTGAAGTTGGCAACGGAGGCAGGGTGGCCAGATTCAGCCCAGCAGACCCTCTTCCGACGAGGATTACATGATGAACTTAAAGACGAACTAGCCCGGATGGCACGTCCTGCTTCCTTCCCAGAGTTGGTCACGCTGTCCCTGCAATTGGAGTTTAGATTGCAAGAGCGAAGATTAGAAAGGAGGAAGTTCAGACCACATCTGACCTTCGGAGTGCCCGCCTCAAACCCTTCTAATCGATCGCAGCCAGAGGAACCTATGCAAATAGGATCAACTAGGGGCCCATTGACTCCCGAGGAACGAAAAAGACGCAGAGAGCAGGGTCTCTGCATGTACTGCGGATCCTCTAAGCATCTGCTTCGGAGTTGTCCCGAAGTTCCCCCGAGACGGTCGGGAAACGCGTCTCCCCGGTCTTAAGCAGGGAAAGGCACAGGGTGGAATCGATTAATCCCTGCAATTCCAGGCAACAGGATAAGTCGAAGGAGGACCATAGACTCATGGTTTTTACAGTACATCTGACGTTCGGATCTCTTGCTTCATTAGAAACTTTGGCCATGCTGGATTGCGGTGCTGCTGGAAATTTTATAGACATTCAGTGGGTTCGAGAACAAGCTATTCCCCTAATCCAGAAAGTCTGTCCTTTACCGGTAGAGGGTGTAGACGGAGCTCCTCTCTCTTCTGGACCTATCATTCAAGAGACTTATCCAGCCACTATGTCCTTGTTCCAACACCAGGAACAAATAACCTTTGATGTCATCAGAGCTGCCCATTTTCCCGTCATCCTGGGCATACCCCGGTTGCGTAAGCACAATCCCAGGATAGACTGGGCTACTAATACTGTGAGTTTTCAGTCTTCATATTGTTACACTTCGTGTCTTCCCCAGACATCTCCTTTCAGGGGAAAGGGAGCTGCTATTCCAACCTCCTCGGCTGTGGTTCAAACAATCCCTCCTTATTATCAGCAGTATGCCGAGATATTTGAGGACAAACTTCCCCGTACTTTACCTCCTCATCGTGCAGAGGATTGTGCCATCAATTTGAAACCCGAAGCATCTGTACCCTTTGGACGCATGTATCCGATGTCCCTACCAGAAAGAAGGGCATTGAAGGAGTATCTAGATGCTAATCTACAGAACGGCCTGATCCAGGAATCTCATTCCCCCGCTGGGGCTTCAATGTTCTTCATCCCAAAGAAGGGCTCTACTGAACTCAGGCCGTGCATTGATTATCGCGGATTGAACAGCTTGACTATACGGGACAGATACCCTATGCCTCTCATAAAGGAGGTACTCGAAGCAGTAGAAGGAGCCTCTATATTCACCAAATTAGACCTTCGGGGAGCCTACCATCTGCTGAGAATAAAGAAAGGGGATGAATGGAAGACTGCCTTTCGAACTCCTCTGGGACACTTTGAATATAGAGTCATGCCCTTTGGTCTGGTGAATGCCCCGGCAGTCTTCCAGCGCTTTGTAGATAAGATTTTCTCTGACTTACTGTATGCCTCAGTGGTAGTCTATTTAGACGATATTCTGGTCTTTTCCTCCTCTCTCTCGGAACACCGAAGACATGTCTCCCTAGTCCTTCAAAGATTAAGGGAAAATCAGCTTCTGGTTAAGCCAGAAAAGTGCATTTTCGAGGCTGCCTCAGTGTCATACTTAGGTTTTATCGTCTCCAAGGAAGGGGTACAGATGGATCCTGAGAAGGTAAGGGCAGTCCTTAGGTGGTCTGTTCCGAAGAGTCCTAAGGACATACAGAGGTTTTTGGGTCTTTCCAACTTCTACAGAAGATTCATCCCAAACTTCTCTGACATAGTCTTACCCATCACTCGTCTTCTAAAGAAGGGCCAGAAGTTTGAATGGGATGAGGATGCCGACCAAGCCTTCCTGGTACTCAAGAAAGCCTTTACTACAGCCCCCATTCTGGTGCAACCTAACCAGTCTCTCCCCTTTGTGGTTGAAACAGATGCCTCTGGAGGGGCTATTGGAGCTGCCCTTCTACAAACCGGCAAAGATGGAGTGGAACATCCGGTGGCTTATTATTCGAGAACCCTTACACCTAGCGAAAGGAATTACTCGGTTTTGGAACGAGAGTTACTGGCTATCCGACAGGCCTGCATCGAATGGAGACATTTGTTACAGGGAGCTGCCCATCCCTTTCTGGTTCGTACTGACCACAGGAATCTGAAGATACTGCAGCAAATGGAGTGTCGTAATTCCAGACACGCTCGATGGGCCTATTTCTTTTCCCAATATGACTTTGAAATCACATATCTTCCCGGAAAGGAGAACGCCTTAGCAGACGCTCTCTCTCGGAGCCTGGAGTACCGAGAGGAAGAGAAACAGGGCCAGGATGGGATGTTTGCTGGCAAGAGAATCCTGGGAATGGTCAACTCTTTCCTACAAGAAGTAGAGCTTGCCACTAACCATATCGAGGTGTCTTCAGAGTATCAACCGCTTCTGGAGAAGAAGGGTGGATTGTACTTTCATCAAGGCGCTCTATTTCTACCATCTAAGGAATTCCAAACGCAAGCCCTATATTGGTGTCACGACCTTCCGTCGGCGGGTCACAAGGGACAGAGGGCAACCCTAGGCCTGGCTTCTAGATATTTCTGGTGGCCGACAATGGTAAAGGACACTAAGACATACGTGATGAGTTGTCCAGTCTGTGCTGCCAACAAGAATACCACTCACAGACCTTTGGGCCTGCTCCAACAAGAGCCTCTACCATCCCAGCCTTGGATACATGTATCTACCGATTTCATTGTAGATCTTCCCCCTTCAGGGGATTACACAGCAATTATGGTGACGATTGACTCCCTGAGCAAGATGGCACATTTCTCTCCCTTACATGGCTTGCCTTCCGCCCCTGTGACTGCCGAGGTGTTCCTGAGAGACGTAGTGAGACTACATGGCTTGCCTCGGACCATTGTGTCTGATAGGGGTACCCAATTTACCTCCCGGTTTTGGTCAGCATTATGCAACTCTCTGGGGATTCAGAGGGCATTGTCATCTGGTTACCATCCCCAGAGTAACGGCCAGACCGAACGCCTCAATGCCACCGTTGAACAATACCTACGTTGTTTCTGCAGTCAGGAGCAAGATAAGTGGCAGTCCTATCTAGCACTGGCAGAGTTTACATATAACAACACCCAACATTCTGCTATAGGTATCAGTCCCTTCTTTTTTACCTACGGGTATCATCCGAGACATATACCTCTTTTCGAGACTCCTTCTACTACTGTGCCCTCGGTGGATCGACATCTTCATGATCTCCGTATCATCCAAAAGGAAGCGGGACAGAAGTTGGAGGCAAGTCGGATACGTTACAAGAAGTATGCTGATAAGAAGCGATCCCCCAACCCTAACTGGGTTGTAGGAACCAAGGTGTGGTTATCAACCAAATATATCCCACGTTGGGTTCACCCAGGAAAATTCTCGGCTCGCTTCATAGGTCCGTTCCCCATTGCATCCCAAGTAAATCCTGTGGCCTTTCGATTACAATTACCACCCAAGATGAAGAGGATTCATCCTGTTTTTCATACGTCTCTCCTAAAGGCTTACGTTCCCGATCCTACGAGTCATCGTAGACCCTCTTCTTTAAGGATCGAGGACCCGGACCCTGATGAGTATGAGGTGGAAAGGCTGGTGGATTCCCGTTACAGACATGGCACCGTACAATACCTGGTCCATTGGAAAGGATACTCCACAGCAGAACGATCTTGGGAGCCCAGACGTAACATCCATGCCCCACGCCTTCTCAGACTGTTCCATCGCCTTCACCCAGGGAAGCCTGGGGGAGAAGGGATAAGGAGAGGGCATACTGTCACGCCGCTGAGACCGTGGAAGTTATGGGCAAGATGGAGGCGTTATTAGGTCCTGATGGTCTGTCGGTGAGCGGTCCAGTCTTTTTTGGTTGTCGCGGCATTTAAGGGAGCCACGCCCCCCCTGCGAGTTGCGTTGCAACTCGCTATGCTGACTTTCGATTTCGAGCCTACGATAGCTCCTGACCTACCGAGCTCCTCTTTTGCTTTCTTGTTTGCTCTCCGCGGCCCTTCGCCTTCTCGCCAGGCGAAGGCCGTTCTCTCTTGCATTCCCATTTTCCTTCGGTTTTACCATCCCTCTCTTTCACTCCTATTTCTTTCGTGTACTCTGGCATTCACTCAACCTCGCATTCGCGCACTCTCATAGTCACTTGCTCTCTCTCATTCTTACTCTCTCGCACTTCTCTCTACCTCGCATTCGCGCACTCTCATAGTCACTTGCTCTCTCTCATTCTTACTCTCTCGCACTTCTCTCTACCTCGCATTCGCGCACTCTCATAGTCACTTGCTCTCTCTCATTCTTACTCTCTCGCACTTCTCTCTACCTCGCATTCGCGCACTCTCATAGTCACTTGCTCTCTCTCATTCATATTCTCTCTCACCCTCACGGACTCTGTGCTACTCTCCTTTGCTCTCGTGCATTCTCTCTCCATACCAACTTACCCCCGTCAGCAGTCTTCGGAGCCTCTGTTCGATCCTTCGGAGTCTGATAAGTCTTCCTTCGTGGATCCTCATCCCATCGCCTCTTCCAAGGCGCCCTCATCCCTGCCAAGGAATCACAGTCCTGTTACTGTTTGATCAACTGGACATTAGTCTCAAGACTCATAAGGCATCTGGATCCGCTGTTACTCCAATCTATCCTCGCCAGCAGCCTCACAGTGTTTTTTCTGCCTTACTGGCTTTTTCCCTGTTTTGGGAGGGGCGGACTCCCCAGGGTTCACCTGACGGTATATTCTAATAACGGTCAAGGTGGCCTCCGGAGGAGACCGTCCCTATCTCTTCGAACGCAAGAAGGGTAAAGGACTCCTTAAAAAGGACACTGAAGAGGAGAAAACCCCGAAAGACCGGAGGAGAAGACAGAAAGCCACCAGTCACAGTGAAGACCAAGGTGAGGAGACTCCAGGGGAAGGAACTTTGGGAAGTAGTTTTGACAGCTACCAACCATGGCATTCCCAAAAGCAACCGGAACTATGGTGCCTTAATGAGGTCGAAAACGATAGATTCTTGGTGTCCATCCTGGCACAGAAGTGTTAAAGCTGCAGTGCATTGGGATACTGGACCAGAAGCTATTTCCGTGCCGTCGACAGTGGTAACAGTGTCGGTGGTTGATTTAGGGCGTAACGGAAGCCCCATCTTTGCCGCAAGATCCTGGTCGATGTAATTCCCAACAGCTCCACTGTCTATGTACACTCTTACTGCGTGCATCCAAGATGGTTGTTGGTGATTGATCAAGACCACTGATAGCGCAAAATGGGAGGTCTGTAGTTCACTTTCTTCGCTCGACAAGTAGACCCCTACACTTGCCAGGCTGGGGAGTTTTCCGATTCCTTGATGGTATCTTCCTTGTCCGTGGCCCCTACCGTCCTCGGTGGCTTCACGGGGCACTCTTTAAGGAAATGACCTGACCTTCCACAGTACAGACATAACTGCTGCTGTCTCCTTTTATCCCTTTCCGCTTAAGTCAAGGGGGATCTGACCCCCCCGATTTGCATTGGTTCTCCTGAATCTTCCGTTGTTCGGGCAGTATTGTCAGCAATAAGGGCCTGTGGTGCAGGAGGAAGCAGGTACGGCATATCTACAATTCCCAGCAGGCATGGGGAAATGTGTAGTTCCTTTGGCCTGTCGGTACTCAGCTGCCGGCACTTTGCAATTAGGGATTGGGCTCTTAACGGCCGCCCGCCCGTGCTCATGTGCTGTTGATTAATATTGGAGAGCATGGGCGGCGGTGGCGACGGCGGCAGGAGTGAAGCAGGAACGCTGAAGGTGTAAGCGAGTGGCGGGAAGGAATCACGCCGGTTATGTCGCAAGGCATCTTTATATCCCGGGGTGCGGCGGCACACGCTCCTTAATCTGCTCCAGAGCTACAGGTCCGGGTCAGCCGCAGCAGGCTCCCGGACCATCAGTTAAGTGTTTCTATGTTTGTTCACTTGTCCGGTTTACGGCATTAACATGGAGTAATCAAAAGCTTCACGTATTTATGTCCAGACGTCTCAGGAAAAACGTCCGGACCAAAAGTTAAGTGCAGGCACATAATCCTTGATTTTTTGGGCAAGATAAATGCCAGTTTGGTAGCCGGCATATTGCTTCCTCACGTTCTAAGCACCAGGGAACATTCAACTTTTCTTATCCGCATTTCCAGTATTAAGTTTGTTTCTATGTGCAGTGTATTATGTTAATTCATGTTTTGGTGAGACATGTGAACGTCTCAATGTTCTCTGTTCATTATCAGTGTATTATGGTTCTAAGTCAAAGCGCCTTTCTATGTGCATTATGTTGTGCTAATCCATGTTTGCTCACGATTTGTGTAGGGTGGCGTGTTATGTGTTAATTAATTACTGAAGATAGAGTCAGGTCAGGTTGCAGGAGTATTAAGCTATGTAGTCAGGAATTGTAGGGGTCTTTTTGTCATTTTATGACTCGTTGTCTTCCCTTCCTTCCCTTTATTTGTCCATCCCCTTTCCCTAACTCCTTCTTCCCCCCATTGGCTGCCACGTGGCTACCTGTAATTCGAACATCCAGGTGCCCGTGCCAACCACGGTGGGAGGGGTCGATCCATTCGGCTTCTGTGGTTCGGGAGAGGGGATTGAAATCCTCCTCCCTTAAGTTCAGTTGTGACAGAATCAACAGCCCCCGATTTCGGGATTACTGAACCACCCAGGCCAAATGGATAACCCTCCCTCATTAGCAGAAGTGCCAGTGTCAGACAGGAATCTAGTACTCTGAAGAATCAAGTACAAGGATTGGTAGCCCAAGGGACTCCTTTGGAGGAAGCAGGGTCTTCTACCAGTAGAGCAGGAACAAGAACGCCCACTGTGGTGGTTCAAGCTCCCAGTAGTGTACCATTGGCTGCGCCTGAAAGACTTTCTGGGGACCCAAAAAAATACATGACGTTCTTGACCCAGTGTAGGTTACATTTCCTGTGTAAACCATCGGCCTTTGAGATTATTCAAGCAAGAACTGCCTTTGTGATTTCATATCTAACAGGAGATGCGGCCGCTTGGGCAATGCCATTGGTACAGAAAGATGATCCATTATTGTATAATTGGGATAATTTTCGGGCAGAATTTGGGCGATTATTTGACCGAAGGGAAGTGTCATTGCCACAAGACAAGGAGTTATTGGAACTAAAACAGGGTACCAGGGATTTGGTTTCTTATGTGACACACTTCAATAGACTGGTAATTGAAACAGATTTGAAACAGATTGGCCAGAAAATAAACAGACAGTTTTATTCTATCAGGGATTGAAAGAAGAATTAAAAGACGCTATGGCACAGGTGGAGCCTCAGCCTAACACCTGTACAGCTATGATTGATTTGGCATTAAGGTTGGACCATAGGATGAATGAACGAAAAGGAGATAGGAAAAAACCAGAGGTGGTACCTTTTGTACGATTGGATAGAGAAAGGTTGAACAGAAACGGTGAAGGGGAACCTATGCAGATTGGAGGGGTGAGGGGACCTTCATCGGCTATAGAAAAGGAGCAGAGGAAGGTTAATAATTTGTGTTTGTACTGTGGTCAACCTGGACATTATATTCGTACTAGTCCAAATACCCCTAAGAAGATAGTTGGTGGAGATAAGAGCAGAAGCGAGTCGGGAAAAGGATTGGGCCAGCCTTAGGGGGAACACAGGTGTCAGGCTCAGTGGTTGAAAAGTTCCCCACTTGGGTAGCAAATACTTCACGAAAAGGTAATTCTCTTGTATATCTTGGTAACTTTATTTTTTGCTTGTACAAAACAGATGGTGTCAGCCATGATAGATTCAGGGGCAACTGGAAACTTTATTGACATTGATTTGGCCAAAAGACTGGGGTTACCATTGCGAGAAAAGACTCAGATGGAAGGGGTGCAGTCGGTGGATGGGTCGCCGTTAATTTCAGGACCCATTTGTCAACAAACTCAACCCATAGAAATGAGGTCTCAGTCTGGACATGTGGAAGACATTGTATTGGATCTAATTGCAGCTCCCCAATTTGGTCTTATTTTAGGAATTCCTTGGTTGACTCAGCATAATCCAAGAATTGATTGGGTAGCTAGAGAGATTATTTTTGAGAATCTAGAATGCATTGGTCACATTGAGGAGGAGCTGAGTCCTGCATTGTTTTTGGCAGATCAGCCACGGGCAGTGCAAGTGGTGGGGGCTGTGGGGTTACAGGTTCCGGCTCAATATCAAGAGTTTGCAAATGTGTTTGACAAAGGAGGAGCGGAACAATTGCCTCCCCATAGACCATATGACTGTGTTATAGAGTTAGAACCCGGGGCTAAACTGCCATGTAGCAGAAGCTATGCATTAACAGAAACCAAAAACCAACATCTGAGAGAGTATTTGGATGATATGTTAAAGAAAGGATTCATTCGACATTCCACATCACCAGTCTCATCTCCATTGTTTTTTGTGCCTAAAAAAGAAGGTACGTTGAGGACATGTATTGATTATTGTGCCTTGAACAAAGTGACAGTAAAACACAGATATCCACTCCCTTTAATTTCTGGATTGCTGGATCAAGTGAAAACAGCAGTGGTATACACAAAACTTGATTTACGTGGTGCTTATCATTTGATTTGTGTCAAAAAAGGTGATGAGTGGAAGACTGCATTTAGAACTAAGTTTGGACTGTTTGAATATTTGGTTATGCCGTTTGGTTTGTGTAATGCTCCTGCGGCATTTCAATTTTTTTATGCAGGAGGTTTTGAGTGAGTTTTTGGACATTTTTGTTATTGTATATATTGATAACATTCTAATTTATTCTAATTCACAAGAACAGCATGTGAACCATGTAAGGGCAGTGTTAAAGAAATTGCAAGAACATCAGTTATATGTGAAATTGGAAAAATGTGCCTTTCATGTGAAAATGTCACGCCACTTTTTGGGAGACCGGGGTCTGTTGCACCCGCTCCCTCTCCCATCTCCTGGCGGATCTACCCGCGCTTTCTCGCTTGGGCGTTCACCGGGGGGAGAGGTGCTGGGGCCGGTGCTAGAGGGCTGCGGCGCATGCGCGGGAAACCACTGTCTCGGTTCCGCGCATGCGCCGTAGATTGGGCCTCTGCTCTGGGAAGGGCTTGCCTTCCAAGCCTCATTCTGGGTCCGCCGGCGCTCGGAAACGAAACGGCTTGCGTTTCAGGCCTCGCGAGTGCCGGCGGCCCATAAGAGGAGCCGCAAGCAGTTGCAATTCGCGTCTCAACCCGGTTGCTTCGGTCGTGTTGCTCGCTCCAGCCACTTGTGGTTCCTGCTTCCCTGTGCCTGGCCTTGCCTTGCACCAACCTGCTCTTGTTTTCCCTGCCTTGTGGGTTCCCTGCCTGCCTGGTCCCAGTCTCCTACTACCTGCCTGGGCCCTCCTTGCTCCTGTCTGTTTTTGAGCCTCCCTGGGTCCGGTTTCCAGTTTTCCCTGCTTTCCCCTGGGGACTCCCGCTTTCTTTCCTGGGCTTCTCCCTGGGTCTTTTTGGGCCAGCTTCTCCTCTTGCTTCCTGGGGGCCCTCGTTCACTGTTTTGGGACTTACCTTAGGAATCCCTACTCTTGGTGGTCTCCCCTCCCGATCTGGTTCCCTCTTCCTGTTTGGTCCTGCCTGGTGCCTCGTCCTTGGACCTACTGTACCTCGAGCAGATCCGTCATCCCTGACCAGCTACGTGAATCTGCTGGAACTTGTCTTCCCGTGGACTGGGGGCCTTTCCCTGTATTCATCTGAGAAGTATCCCGGACTATCTCGCTTCTTCACTGGATCACGTACCTCTGGAAAAGACTCTTCTGGACTTCTCAAGTATCCAGTAACCTTC
The DNA here is from genome assembly GCF_040938575.1 of Ambystoma mexicanum. Lineage (NCBI taxonomy): Eukaryota > Metazoa > Chordata > Amphibia > Caudata > Ambystomatidae > Ambystoma > Ambystoma mexicanum. Next base: position 1,438,906,599 of record NC_090935.1, read on the forward strand.
CATCAGACTGTGGCCTCTCCTGCCTGTGCTTGCACAGTCCCTTCGTCACGTTAATCAGGAGAGTGTCTTCCGTGACGCTGGGAGTTGGTCCATTCACCACCCTGTGTCATTAGGGTGGTGGAGAGGCTGGTTCCCCGAGTCACATGCTCGTCAATTCACTGGATGCAGCCTGGCGGTCCCAACTAGAACCACAGTCAAGAAAAAAGGTACTCAGTTCTCACGCACTTCTCTGCTTGACAGATTGAGAAGCCTGCCTTCAGACCCAGAGATGGAGGATTCGCAAGAGATGCGGAACGAATTACAAGCACTCAGGGCGGAGATGACCGCCTTACACCAGGAAAATCAGACTCTACGCCAAATGATAACCCAAGGGGCGATGAGTACCTCGCAGGTTGAAGGATCCTTGGCACATACAACACCAATCAAGTTCGATGGAGATCCACGTCGAGTGGCTGAATTTTGTAACCACTGTAGAATCCATTTTCTTTTCAGGTCGACACACTTCAACAACGATAAAGCCAAGATTGTCTACATCCTGGGGAATCTAACTGGGAATGCTCTGGCCTGGGCGACCACGTTTGTAGTAACAAACAGTCCGATTCTGAATGACTTTTCAGCCTTTGAAAAAGCATTCCTTGAGGTTTTTCAGACGCCAAACCTGGCCTCCGCTGCGCAGAATCAACTGATGGATTTAAAACAGGGGAGTGTCGACATAATAACATACATCAGTCGCTTCCGCCTATTGGCAACTGATTCCCAATGGCCTGAAATCACACAAAAGACTCTGTTCCGCCGTGGGCTTAGAGAGGAGTACAAGGATGAGCTACTCCACATTCCTCAACCAGAGTCTCTACAACATCTAATTGATCAGGTGCTCCGAATTGATCAGAGACTGGCAGAACGAAAGGCCGAGAGACGTAGGCTCGAGAGAAGCTCTCCCAGAACGACCAGTTTACCAGCCGGATCATTTGGTTCTACCGAGTCTGGGCCAGAGCCAATGCAATTGGGTGCCATGAGGGGTCCGTTATCTGAGGAAGAGAGGAGACGGAGAAGAACACTTCGGTTATGTCTTTATTGTGGAGCTGCCGGGCATTATCTGGGTACGTGCCCCTTACGACCCCAGAAGAAGAAAGCGGGAAACTAGAGGACCTGTCACTTATTGGGAAGGCAGTGACAGGTCCCATTTCCTCCTCAGACCTTTCCCCGTTTTGCACAGAACTTTATCCCATGAAACCCGCAGTGTTACAGACTTTGAAGATTCAGATCAAGTTGCCTGACAGAACCCTGGAAGTGTCTAGTCTGTTGGATAGCGGGGCTTCTGGCAATTACATTGATGAGACTTTTGCTTTTGTAAACCGGATTCCACTCTTGCCCAGACCCACTGCTCTGCCCGTGGAAGTCATCGACGGAACTCCTTTGTCTTCTGGACCCGTCCGCCAATTTACAGTGGGTCTATATCTTCAGATTGCCGACCATTTTGAAGACCTCGCTTTGGATGTCATCAAGTCTCCTACCTACAAGGTGGTTTTGGGGTTACCCTGGCTGCAACATCATAATCCGGCAATTGACTGGAGGACGCACACTTTGACCTTCTCCTCCGCAGTCTGTGCCCAGAAGTGCGGTTTGTCCGCTCCGATCCGAGCTTCTTCGACCCCTTTGGAATCAATTGGCAAAGGGCTCAGTGTGTGTTCTACCTCTCAAGTTCCACTGCAATATGGTGATTTTGGATAAGTGTTTTCTGAACCAGGCGATATACCTCTACCACCACATCGCTTGTTTGATTGTTCAATCGAGTTGTTACCGGACAGCGTGATTCCCCATGGGAAACTGTACGCCTTGACACGGGACGAGAGACAAGTGCTTCAAGACTACTTGTCGGATTGCCTACAGAAAGGATACATAGTCCCGTCCAAGTCGCCCGCAGGGTTTCCCCTGTTTTTTGTGAAGAAGAAAGAGGGCACTCTGAGACCTTGTGTGGACTATCGACAACTATACGACATAACTATCAAAGACCGGTACCCACTTCCATTGATTCGCAGTATCCTGGAAACTCTACACACTGCCCGGATCTTTACCAAACTGGACTTACGTGGAGCCTATCATCTTGTGCGCATCAAAAGTGGAGACAAATGGAAAACGGCGTTTAAGACACCTTTTGGGCATTTCGAGTATAGAATCATGCCATTCGGTTTATGTAACGCCCCAGCTATCTTTCAACGGTTCATGGACAACATCTTTGGTGATCTTATTGGCTTATCAGTTTGGGTATATCTGGACGATATCCTGATTTTTTCCAGTACCATCGAAGAACATGTAGGACATGTACGCGAGGTCCTTCGCCGTCTGTCTCTCAATCATTTATTCGCTAAGGAGGAGAAATGCTGTTTTCACCAATCCAGTATTGAATTCCTGGGGTTTGTGATCAATCAGGATGGGGTTGAGATGGATCCCAAGAAGGTTCGAGCAATACAGGAGTGGAAACAACCCCATGACATAAAATCTTTACAAAGCTTCTTGGGATTCACTAATTTCTATAGGCGCTTTATTCCACGGTTTTCTCAAATCTCAGCGCCCCTTACCAGGCTGACCAGCAGTAAGATCATTTTCAAGTGGGATTCCCTTGCGTCTCAGGCATTCGACACCTTGAAGTCGGCCTTCATGGCCGCCCCGATTCTGCGTCACCCACAGGATGACTTACCTTATATCGTGGAAGCAGATGCTTCAAATTTTGCAGTTGGGGCGGTTCTCCTGCAAAGTGATCCGGTTACATCTGTTAAACATCCAGTGGCCTACTTCTCACGCAAGTTGAATCCCAGCGAAAGAAATTATGCGGTCATCGAAAAGGAGCTGTTGGCCATCAAAACCGCATTTGAGGAATGGAGGCATCACCTACTTGGAGCCCGTTTTTCGGTAGAGGTTCGTACCGATCATCGTAACCTGCAGTACCTGCGCTCCCTGCAATGTCGAACGCCCCGTCAGGCTAGGTGGGCCTTCTTTTTCTCACCATTCGTGTTTCATGTCACCTATGTTCCTGGAGCCTCCAACTTGAAGGCGGATGCCCTCTCCCGATCATTGGAAAGAGTGGAAGAAACGTCCAGTTCGGATAAGCCGCTGATTTCCCCTCACCATTTCCTGTTGACGTTGTCACCTCATCTACAGTCAATTGCTGATGCCACCCGGATGGATCCTGAAAGACCGGCCCTTCTTCGGCAAATGTCAGTATCTGAGCATGACGGGCTCCTGTTTTGCCGGAAGAGGCTTTACATCCCCAAGGGTATGATTCGAGACAGCATTATGCATGGGTTTCATGATTCACCACTTGGAGGTCATCGAGGGGTGAAAGCCACACGAGAGCTGATATCCCGACAGTTTTGGTGGCCTGGTTGGGCTACCGACGTCCAGAAATACATCGAGAGTTGTCCCGTCTGTGCCCAATGTAAGGTTTCTATAAGACGACCTTTGGGACTGCTAGTACCCACAGAATTAGCACCATACCCTTGGCATACCATAGCTACGGATTTTGTGGTTGATCTACCTCCTTCTAATGGGTTTACGTGTATAATGGTCGTGGTGGATAGCTTCACTAAATATGCTCATTTCATCCCGTTTCACAGGATCCCTACAGCTACGCAGATGGCTTCAGCTTTTTTCCATGAGATCTATCGCCTACATGGTCTTCCTGAAAAGATTATCTCGGGTCGTGGTTCTCAATTTCTCTCTGCTTTCTGGAACAAGGTGTGTGGTCATCTGGGAATTCGTAAAGCTTTAAGCTCTGGCTATCACCCGCAGACCAACGGGCTCACCGAAAGGACAAATCAGACTCTGGAGGAGTATCTCCGTTGTTTTGCTAACGCAACTCAGTCCAACTGGAAGTCGTACTTGGATCTTGCAGAAGTATCCTACAACAATACTGTCCACGCTTCTATTGGAGTTAGTCCGTTCTTCTGCTCAGCGGGTCAACATCCCAAGTTGGTGCCATTTCATCCTGTGCCCACTAGTACAGTTCCATCTGCTGATGTCCTGGTCTCAACCATTCAACGACAACAGGAATTGGCTTGCAGAATCCTGAAGGAAGCCAAGGAGCGGATGAAGGCCCAGGCTGACAGCAAGAGGAGTGTGGAACCAGACTTTCGGGTTGGGGATAGGGTTTGGTTGTCGTCCAAGAACCTGCCACTTCGCAATTTACCGGTCAAATTAGCTCCTCGGTATTTTGGTCCGTTCAAAATCACCAAACGGTTGTCTTCTGTGGCCTTTCGTCTTCAGCTACCTCCCACTTGGCACGTACACCCTGTTTTCCATGTCTCCCTATTGAAACCCTATGTGGCCGATCCCTATGGCCGATCCTGCCCTCGCCCAGCCTCTGTCCTTGTGCAAGGGGTCCCTGAATTTGAGGTTCAGGAGATTTGCGATGCCCGCTACCGCAGGGGGTGCTTCATTTTTTGGTTGATTGGAAGGGGTACCCGGCTTGTGATCGTACTTGGGAACCACGTCGGCATGTGCATGCTCCCCGTTTGGTTCGCGAGTTCTATGATCGATTTCCCTGGAAGCCTGGGGCTCCGGGTCTTTCTGGGAGGGGGCATAGTGTCACGCCACTATTTGGGAGACCGGGGTCCGTTGCACCCGCTCCCTCTCCCATCTCCTGGCGGATCTACCCGCGCTTTCGCGCTTGGGCGTTCGCCGGGGGGAGAGGTGCTGGGGCCGGTGCTAGAGAGCTGCGGCACATGCGCGGGAAACCACTGCCTCGGTTCCGCGCATGCGCCGTAGATTGGGCCTCCGCTCTGGGAAGGGCTTGCCTTCCAAGCCTCATTCTGGGTCCGCCGGCGCTCGGAAACGAAACGGCTTGCGTTTCAGGCCTCGCGAGGGCCGGCGGCCCATAAGAGGAGCCGCGAGCAGTTGCAATTCGCGTCTCAACGCGGTTGCTTCGGTCGTGTTGCTTGCTCCAGCCACTTGTGGTTCCTGCTTCCCTGTGCCTGGCCTTGCCTTGCACCAACCGGCTCTTGTTTTCCCTGCCTTGTGGGTTCCCTGCCTGCCTGGTCCCAGTCTCCTACTACCTGCCTGGGCCCTCCTTGCTCCTGTCTGTTTTTGAGCCTCCCTGGGTCCGGTTTCCAGTTTTCCCTGCTTTTCCCTGGGGACTCCCGCTTTCTTTCCTGGGCTTCTCCCTGGGTCTTTTTGGGCCAGCTTCTCCTCTTGCTTCCTGGGGGCCCTCGTTCACTGTTTTGGGACTTACCTTAGGAATCCCTACTCTTGGTGGTCTCCCCTCCCGATCTGGTTCCCTCTTCCTGTTTGGTCCTGCCTGGTGCCTCGTCCTTGGACCTACTGTACCTCGAGCAGATCCGTCATCCCTGACCAGCTACATGAATCTGCTGGAACTTGTCTTCCCGTGGACTGGGGGCCTTTCCCTGTATTCATCTGAGAAGTATCCCGGACTATCTCGCTTCTTCACTGGATCACGTACCTCTGGAAAAGACTCTTTTGGACTTCACCAGTATCCAGTAACCTTCCATCAGACTGTGGCCTCTCCTGCCTGTGCTTGCACAGTCCCTTCGTCACGTTAATCAGGAGAGTGTCTTCCGTGACGCTGGGAGTTGGTCCATTCACCACCCTGTGTCATTAGGGTGGTGGAGAGGCTGGTTCCCCGAGTCACATGCTCGTCAATTCACTGGATGCAGCCTGGCGGTCCCAACTAGAACCACAGTCAAGAAAACTCACGCACTTCTCTGCTTGACAGAAAAGAGTGGAGTTTTTGGGTTTCATTTTGACCCCGCAAGGGATAATTATGGACAAAAGCAAGGTGCAAGCAGTCCTGGACTGGCCAAAACCCCAGTGTGTCAAAGATATTCAATCTTTTTTGGGGTTCGCCAATTTCTATAGACAATTCATTACTAATTTTTCTCAGATTGTGGCACCGATAACAAGGTTATTAAGAAAAGCAACAAGTTTTTGTTGGGATGTGGGGGCGGAGAAGGCTTTTCAAGAACTAAAAATGGCATTTACCACAGCTCCAGTATTACGACATCCAGATTTGGATAGGATGTTTCAAGTAGAAACTGATGCGTCCAATGTGGCCATAGAAGCAGTATTATCTCAGAAGGATCTAGAAGGGAGTTGGCATCCAGTAGCCTATTATTCACGAAAGCTCACTCAATGTGAACAAAATTATTCCATCACTGACAAAGAATTGTTAGCTATCAGGGCAGCTTTCTTGGAATGGAGACATTATTTACTGGGGGCTAAACATCAGGTGGTGGTAGTGACAGACCATAAAAACCTACAGTACTTTAAGACGGCTCACACATTGAGTCCTAGACAACGACGGTGGTCTCAATTTTTCAACGAATTTGATTTTGTGGTGACTTTCCGCCCGGGAAAAAGGAATGGAAAAGCAGATGCCTTATCACGCCAACAAAACATGGACAACATGGTAGCGGAAACTAAATCTATAATTCCGGCAGAGAAGGTGGTAGGAGCCGTAGTCTCTAAGTTAATGAAGCAGGTGAAACAGGCAATAAGGAATCAAAAGAATCAGGGTTGGGGAGTGAATAACCCTTTGGAAACATTTAAAGAGAATCTCCCTTATTATGATGGCAGATTATATTTGCCCACTGTTGAACTCCAAACGAAGGCTATGCATTGGTGCCATAATTCCCCTCTGGCTGGACATTCAGGGAGTAAAAAGACACAGACTTTAGTGGAAAGATACTTTTGGTGGCCCAATATGAAACAAGAGATAATCAAGTACGTGCAGGAATGTGAAACATGCGTACGAAGTAAAGCTGATCACACCAAGAAATCAGGGTTACTTAAACCTTTGCCCACTCCCACCAAAATATGGACACACATATCAATGGACTTTATCACAGACTTACCACCGGATGATCAGTATGATACGATTTGGGTGGTAGTAGATTACTTGTCTAAACAGGCTAACTTTGTGCCTTGTAGAGGCGTTCCAGGAGCAGGTGAATTGGCAGAATTGTTTTTGCAACATGTGGTTCGCCTGCACGGACTACCACGTACTATTGTGTCTGATAGGGGACCGCAGTTTACATCAAGGTTTTGGCGCGCTTTCTGTCAGATGTTAGGAATCAATTGTGCCCTGTCTACTAGTTACCATCCCCAGACAGATGGGCAAACTGAAAGAGTTAACCAGACGCTGGAGCAATATTTGCGCTGTTATTTACATGAAGGAATGGAGTCGTGGGTTCAAGCCTTATGGTTAGCGGAATTCACTTATAATAACGCAGAACATGCTTCCCTGGGAATGGCTCCCAATGAGTGCTTATATGGGCAGGTACAGGAAATGTTACCAGAACAGCTACCAAATGTTGAGAATTTTCCAACACTCCAAAACAGAAAACAATTGCTTCTAACCATCAGACAGAAGGCACGAGATAATTTGGAATATGCAAAAACTCAATATAAGTTGTACGCAGACAGAAAGAGAAGGGAGGCTCCGCAGTACAAGGTGGGGGATAAGGTATGGCTATCCACACGCAATTTGCCTTTAATTGGATCTTGAAAATTTGCTCCCAAATTTATTGGACCCTATGAAATAGTAAAAATTGTGTCAGAAGTTGCTGTGAAACTGTGTTTGCCTAAATCTCTGAGAATCCACCCGGTATTCCATGTGTGTCTGCTTAAACCCGCAGCGCCTGGAACACGCGTGCAGAGACCTCCAGCTATCCACAAAGAGGGTCATGCGGAATATGAAGTAAAGCAGATCTTGGTATCAAAAAGGAGGAGACAAGTGTTAAAGGCAGGTCCTGGGAAGAGCCCTGGAAGGGGAGGTAATGTCAGGAATAAGGGCCTGTGGTGCAGGAGGAAGCAGGTACGGCATATCTAAAACCTACAATTCCCAGCAGGCATGGGGAAATGTGTAGTTCCTTTGGCCTGTCGGTACTCAGCTGCCAGCACTTTGCAATTAGGGATTGGGCTCTTAACGGCCGCCCGCCTGTGCTCGTGTGCTGTTGATTAATGTTGGAGAGCATGGGCGGCGGTGGCGACGGCGGCAGGAGCGAAGCAGGAACGCTGAAGGTGTAAGCGAGTGGCGGGAAGGAATCACGCCGGTTATGTCGCAAGGCATCTTTATATCCCGGGGTGCGGCGGCACACGCTCCTTAATCTGCTCCAGAGCTACAGGTCCTGGTCAGCCGCAGCAGGCTCCCGGACCATCAGTTAAGTGTTTCTATGTTTGTTCACTTGTCCGGTTTACGGCATTAACATGGAGTAATCAAAAGCTTCACGTATTTATGTCCGGACGTCTCAGGAAAAACGTCCGGACCAAAAGTTAAGTGCAGGCACATAAATCCTTGATTTTTTGGGCAAGATAAATGCCAGTTTGGTAGCCGGCATATTGCTTCCTCACGTTCTAAGCACCAGGGAAAATTCAACTTTTCTAATCCGCATTTCCAGTATTAAGTTTGTTTCTATGTGCAGTGTATTGTGTTAATTCATGTTTTGGTGAGACATGTGAACGTCTCAATGTTTTCTGTTCATTATCAGTGTATTATGGTTCTAAGTCAAAGCGCCTTTCTATGTGCATTACGTTGTGCCAATCCATGTTTGCTCACGATTTGTGTAGGGTGGCGTGTTATGTGTTAATTAATTACTGAAGATAGAGTCAGGTCAGGTTGCAGGAGTATTAAGCTATGTAGTCAGGAATTGTACGGGTCTTTTTGTCGTTTTATTTCTCATTGTCTTCCCTTCCTTCCCTTTATTTGTCCATCCCCTTTCCCTAACTCCTTCTTCCCCCCATTAGCTGCCACGTGGCTACCTGTAATTCGAACACCCAGGCGCCCGTGCCAAACACAGTGGGAGGGGTCGATCCATTCGGCTTCTGTGGTTCGGGAGAGGGGATTGAAATCCTCCTCCCTTAAGTTCAGTGTTGACAAGTATTGTCCTTTGAACGCACATACATAGGGCGAGGGTCCGGTCTGGTTCGATCTGCTCTTCGGTCCTGCAACCTATGATCCAGTTGAACAACAAGGTCTATGAATTCTGAGCAGTCTTTCGGGGGGTTTACTACTTGTGCGAGAACATCCTTGAGCTCCCCCCGCAACCGCCGATGAAATAATGTGGTTCTCTTCTCCACTGGCCATTTTGCTTCAACTACGAGTCTATTGAACGTGGCTATGTATGTTAATAGGTCTTGATTCCGTTGGCATAGGGACAGAAGTTCGTTGTCTAATGCCTGCCCATGAGTACGACGGGCAAACAGCTTTTCCATGGCCTGCTGAAAGCCCCTGAAGTCATGCAGCAAAGGATCGCCTTGGGCCACAAAGGGTACAGACCAGTCTGCGGTGCTACCACTCAGGTAGGTGTCACGATCCCTGCCCTAAGCCTGGATAGCCAGGACAGTTGGGCTACTTCTACCCATCAGGCCCTCAAGGGCCTTGACATTTGCCCCCAGACTCTCTTGGACTCATATGCTAAAGCATTAATCAGGGCCCATAAGGGCATTGCGCAAAAACATGGAGGCCTCCACATGGCTCAGTTCTTAAACTGAACCATGCGGTCTAGCATTTTGGGTGTGGCAGGCCCAGTGATACCTGGGATGCCTGCAGGCTCTATAAACTACACCCGAACTCCAGTACACGCTTCGCGTTACTTTGCATTCCAGCAACGTGACGCTCATCGTGTTCTTCAGCATCTTCGAACCTCGAAAAGTCCGCACCTGCAAAACAAAGGGACATCGTTATCTTCAGCAGCTTACCTGAGATTCCACCGCAGACTGCAATCAGCACCCAAGGAACAGCAAGCTTCTTGGATCTTCGAACCTGCAAAAAGAGAGAAAAGAGACATTAGACATTTACATCAGAGCCGGCAACTTACCTCTCAAGTCGCCCATCGACCAGCGCCGCTTAGGAGCCTCTTGCTTCGGTGAACGCAGCGGCCAACGGGAAAAAAAGACAACAGGTTAGCAGAAGCACGGCACCATAGCGCTACGTATAGTGCCCACTTACCGCATCGAGGCGCTCCCGAAACACCATCACTTGCCGGTGAGCCCAAATCCAGCCAACAGCCCACAGCAGACTCTCGCACACCTACTGGGAGAGAAAAGACGTCATTAGTTCAAAGAAAGGCTTACAGAATAACAGTAATAAGACCTACCTGAGAGACTCAAAGGAGCAGCATCAGTGAAGTAACTCGATTGCAATTGCCCACAGAGGACAACGTGCCCCTGCCAAGAAGGCAGGACGGAGAGCTCGCCAAAGCCCAAAACAAGGTGAGGAAAGGCCGGGGAGGCATTGCGGGCATACCGGGTGTTGGGTGGTTATTTCCCCAGTTGCTCAATCTTGAACATTGCCCACCTGTTTTCCAGAAAGAACTCCCCGCTGATAATACCCGGGAGCGACTGAGAAGGGCACCAGGGTTCCGGCAGCCAGGTGAGCGTAACAGAATGCGAAGCCTACCAAATCTATCCACCTGGGCGCCATGGAAACATCAGAATTAGACCATTTGGCCCACTTATTGGGAGAACTTCGTGCAGAGGTTCACTCTGCCAGACAGGAGACTAACGCTCTTCGGAGAGACTTGTTGGTGACTAAAGAGCGTACCGAAGACATTAGCAGGCAAGTCTTGCAATCCCATGCGGGTCAGACACCTCTACCGGAAACAACCCACCGATGCAAAATCCTAGTATGTCATCCACAGTCTCTACTCCGGTACAAGTCGTGTTACCAGGTACAGTTCCTTTGGCACCCCCGGAGAGGTTTTCTGGAGATCCATGTAAATACGCAGCCTTCATAAATCAGTGTCGCTTTCATTTTCTTTGCAGACCTGGACAATTCCCAAATGACCAAGCCCGGGTAGCCTTTGTTTTTATCATACTTAAGTGGCAGTGCCGCGGATTGGTCGGTACCGTTGGTGTCCCAGGATGACCCTTTATTACATAATTTTGGAGACTTTCAGAGGGAAATGGATAAACTCTTCGCTCGCCATACCCGTGAACAAGCTGTGGACAATGAACTCCTTTCCCTTCGACGGGGAAATCAGGATTTGTTAACGTACATTGCTACTTTCAACCGACTGGTTGCTGAAGCTAGGTGGCCTGAGAACAAAAGAACCACATTGTTTCATTGGGGCTAACGAGGTGAATTAAAGGTCATTTTAGCTCAAGTGGTTGACCTTCCCAGAGTTTGTTCTGGTAGACCTGGTTGTGCAACTGGATCACCGGTTGCAAGACCGAAAAGCAGACCGTTCAAAGATGGACCCTCGGCCTGGGTACGCTCGGCCTAGAGACAATGTACCTCGACTACAAGAGAATACTGTGGAACCCATGCAAATTGGAGGGGTACGACCCCCTCTAACAAAACAAGAACGAGATAAAAGGAGACAACAACAACTATGTCTATACTGTGGGAAGTCCGGGCATTTCCTGAGGGACTGCCCAGTGAAACCTCAGAGGAAGCTTGTTGGAGCCACGGAAAAAGAGGAAGAGAGTCAGTCGGGAAACTGCCCAGCTCGGCAAACGTAGAGGTCAGTTTGTTGAGTGAGGTAAAGGAGCCACCGACCTCACACTTTGCAATTCCGGTGATCTTGATTAATAACCAACAATCGTCAAGAATGCATGCCATTGAAGCATAATCGACAGCGGAGCTGTTGGGAATTATATAGATCAGGACCTAGCTGCAGAGATGGGGCTTCCCCTATGTTGTAAGCCGACTACAGATAAGGTAACCACAGTGGATGGGACTGAAATCGCTTCCGGACCCGTAACCCATCGCTCAGCCGAATTAACCTTGCTGTGCCAGGACGGACACCGAGAACTCATTTAGTTCGATCTCATCAAGACACCTCAATTCCGGCTCATACTAGGGATGCCATGGTTAGTTGCTCACAACCCTATGATTGACTGGCGGGCAAGAAAATTAACCTTTCCCAGCAACTGCTCTCCAGCCTGCTATTACCAAGGACACAAACCTGCTTTCAGTATCTCGAAGACTCCAGAAGTGGCAGCTTTGGGAGTGACTAATACTTTGCCTGAAGAATACAAAGATTTCCATGATGTATTCCAGAAGGACCAAGCTAACACCATGCCTCCGGACAGGCCCTATGACTGCCAGATCGACCTTGTACCGGGTGTGCAGGTCCCTTGTGGCAGGATCTATGCTCTCACAGAACCCAAAAACCTTCATTTGAAGGCTTATCTAGACCAGTACCTCGCTAATGGATTCATCCGCCCATCCAAGTCCCCAGCAGCCAGTCCTTTGTTCTTCGTACTGAAAAAAGAAGGGGACCTGAGAACCTGTATCGACTACCGCGCATTAAACCAGATCACTGTAAAGAACCGTTACCCCTTGCCCCTCATCCCTGAAATGCTGGACCAGGTCAAAGATGCCCAAATTTACACCAAACTGGACCTTCGAGGAGCATACCACCTGGTGCGGGTCAGAAGCGGAGACGAGCGGAAGACTGCTTTCCGCACCAAGTATGGTTTGTTCGAATACCAAGTCATGCCCTTTGGGTCATGCAACGCCCCTGCAGCGAGTCAGTATTTTATGAATGACGTTTTGAGAGAGTTAATAGATGTCTGCGCCCTAGTATACATAGATGATATCTTAGTGTACTCAACTTCAAAATAGGATCACATCAAGCACGTCCGTTCATTTCTCTCCAAGCTCTGGGAACATCGTTTATATGCAAAAATGGAAAAGTGTTCTTTTCACGTCACCGAAGTAGAATTTCTGGGTTTCGTTTTTACTCCAGTAGGCATCAGAATGGACTTGCATAAGGTGGACGCCGTTTTGAAATGGCCATCTCCAACGTCAATAAAAGGGGTACAGAGCATGTTGGGTTTTGCGAACTTCTACCGCCGGTTCATACCAGACTTCTCACAGGTTGTACACCCGATCACCACATTGTTAAGAAAAAGTAATAAGAAATTCGCCTGGACCGAAGATGCGGAAAAGGCTTTTCAGGAACTAAAGAGAAGATTCACCTCAGCACCGATCCTGCGACATCCACGTCCAGACCTCCCGTATATTGTGGAAACAGACGCTTCCAGTATAGCTATGGGAGCTGTCCTCTCACAAAGGGATCCCGAAACTGGCCAGCTCCATCCAGTGGCCTTCTGGCCGAAGAAATTTTCACCTCCAGAAATGAATTATGCCATCTCAGACAAAGAACTCTTAGCAATCAAATCCGCCTTCAAGGCCTGGCGACACTATCTTCTGGGAGCCAGACACACCATTACAGTTATTACTGATCACCGAAATCTGCAATATCTTAAAACAGCAAAGGCCCAATCTCCCCTTTCCTGAGGAACTTCCCAGTGAAACCTCAGAGGAAGCTTGTTGGAGCCACGGAAAAGGAGGAAGAGAGTCAGTCGGGAAACTGCCCAGCTCGGCAAACGTAGAGGTCAGTTTGTCGAGTGAGGTAAAGGAGCCACCGACCTCACACTTTGCAATTCCGGTGATAATGATTAATAACCAACAATCGTCAAGAATGCATGCCATTGAAGCATAATCGACAGCGGAGCTGTTGGGAATTATATAGATCAGGACCTAGCTGCAGAGATGGGGCTTCCCCTATGTTCCAAGCTGACTGCCGATAAGGTAACCACAGTGGATGGGACTGAAATCCCTTCCGGACCCGTAACCCATCGCACAGCCGAATTAACCTTGCTGTGCCAGGACGGACACTGAGAACTCATTTCGTTCGATCTCATCAAGTCACCTCAATTCCGGCTCATACTAGGGATGCCATGGTTAGTTGCTCACAACCCTATGATTGACTGGGGGGCAAGGAAATTAACCTTTCCCAGCAACTGCTCTCCAGCCTGCTATTACCAAGGACACAAACCTGCTTTCAGTATCCCTACGACTCCAGAAGTGGCAGCTTTGGGAGTGACTAATACTTTGCCTGAAGAATACCAAGATTTCCATGATGTATTCCAGAAGGACCAAGCTAACACCATGCCTCCGGACAGGCCCTATGACTGCCAGATCGACCTTGTACCGGGTGCGCAGGTCCCTTGTGGCAGGATCTATGCTCTCACAGAACCCGAAAACCTTAATTTGAAGGCTTATCTAGACCAGTACCTCGCTAATGGATTCATCCGCCCATCCAAGTCCCCAGCAGCCAGTCCTTTGTTCTCCGTACTGAAAAAATATGGGGACCTGAGAACCTGTATCGACTACCGCGCATTAAACCAGATCACTGTAAAGAACCGTTACCCCTTGCCCCTCATCCCTGAAATGCTGGACCAGGTCAAAGATGCCCAAATTTACACCAAACTGGACCTTCGAGGAGCATACCACCTGGTGCGGGTCAGAAGCAGAGACGAGTGGAAGACTGCTTTCCGCACCAAGTATGGTTTGTTCGAATACCAAGTCATGCCCTTTGGGTCATGCAACGCCCCTGCAGCGTTTCAGTATTTTATGAATGACGTTTTGAGAGAGTTAATAGATGTCTGCGCCCTAGTATACATAGATGATATCTTAGTGTACTCAACTTCAAAACAGGATCACATCAAGCACGTCCGTTCAGTTCTCTCCAAGCTCCGGGAACATCGTTTATATGCAAAAATGGAAAAGTGTTCTTTTCACGTCACAGAAGTTGAATTTCTGGGTTTCGTTCTTACTCCAGGAGGCATCAGAATGGACTTGCATAAGGTGGACGCCGTTTTGAAATGGCCATCTCCAACGTCAATAAAAGGGGTACAGAGCATGTTGGGTTTTGCGAACTTCTACCGCCGGTTCATACCAGACTTCTCATAGGTCGTACACCCGATCACCACATTGTTAAGAAAAAGTAATAAGAAATTCGCCTGGACCGAAGATGCGGAAAAGGCTTTTCAGGAACTAAAGAGAAGATTCACCTCAGCACCGATCCTGCGACATCCACGTGCAGACCTCCCGTATATTGTGGAAACAGACGCTATGGGAGCTGTCCTCTCACAAAGGGATCCCGAAACTGGCCAGCTACATCCAGTGGCCTTCTGGTCGAAGAAATTTTCACCTCCAGAAATTAATTATGTCATCTCAGACAAAGAACTCTTTGCAATCAAATCCGCCTTCAAGGCCTGGCGACACTATCTTCTGGGAGCCAGACACACCATTACAGTTATTACTGATCACCGAAATCTGCAATATCTTAAAACAGCAAAGGCCCAATCTTCACGCCAACTACGATGGGCTCTCTTTTTCGCCGCTTATGATTTTGTCATAACATTTCGACCAGGCGTCAAGAACAGAAAAGCTGACGCACTTTCTCGTACTGACACTGATGACTTGGTCTATACAGTGCCAGATCTAGTCCCCATCATACCCGAAGACAAACTCTTAGGCCTTACTACACCCTTAACCCACATGGAACTGAAAAAGGAAATCCAACAAACCATGAATCCGGATACCCTCCTTGCATGGCAAGTGCAGGGAGAACAATATTCCGTCCAAGATCGTTTACCCTTCTTTATGGGCCGCCTATACATCCCCACCAAGAACTTACAACAACAAGTCATTTCTGGTTACCATGATTCCCTGATCGAAGGGCACCCTGGGATTACCAAGACCTTAGCCAAGGTGAAACAGAACTTCTGGTGGCCTACTTGGCGAAGAGATATCATCCAATACATCCAATCTTGTGGAGTCTGTGCACAAAATAAATCGCAAAAACACAAACCATCTGGCCTTCTGAAACCTTTGGACATTCCTCCAGCGCCATGGCACACCCTTTCCCTCAACTGCATCACTGACCTACCTACCAGACAAGGATTTAACACCATCCTTGTAGTTGTAGACCTATTCTCAAAGATGGCTCGTTTTATTCCACTCAAAGGCCTTCCAGATGCCTCCACTCTAGCCAAGGTGTTTCTGGACAATATTGTTAAATTACACGGCTTCCCATCAATCCTAATCTCCGATCGAGGTAGTCAGTTTGTTTCCAACTTTTGGAGAAAGTGTTGTGCAATGGCACAAATTGACGTCCGGCTATCCACTAGCCACCACCCCAAAACAGACGGCTAGACCGAAAGGACCAACCAGACCCTTGAGCAATACCTGCAGTGTATGTTACATCACGAGTTAAGAGACTGGAAGGACTTACTTTGGATAGCCGAATACACTTATAACAACTCCTTACATTCCAGTACTGGACAAACACCCTTTTATACTCTATATGGCAGACACCCACGTACCACAGAATTGGATCTTCCAACCAACTTAGAAATGCCAGCGGTAAAAACCCTTCACACCAACATCACTCAGGCTTTCAAAAAGGCCAAAGAACATCTAATTCCTGCCAAAGACAAGCAAAAACAATTCGCCGACCAACACAGGACTATGGCCCCTGATTATCGAGTAGGAGACAAGGTTTGGCTAGCCACCAGGTTCATACCCATCAAAGGAACCCGGACCTTCCAACCCAGGTATTTGGGACCCTACATCATCAAGGCGGTTATCAATCCGGCGGCCGTCAAATTAGATTTACCATCCAATCTACGCATCCATCCGGTATTTCATGTGTCCCTTCTAAAACCAATGCAACCAGGTACACGGATTAAGGCAGCACCAAAACCCATTCTTGTCGACGGAGAACCAGAATTCGAAGTTAAAGGCATACTGGATTCTAAGTACTCAAGAGGGAAGCTATATTATCTAATCAATTGGAAAGGTTTTGGACCCCAAGATAGATCCTGGGAACCCTGCCAAAATGTTCACACACCACGTCTGATTAAAAGCTACCATCGAAACTTCCCAACTAAACCTGGGCCGGACAGAAGAAACTCCTTGAGAGGGGCCTTAGGGGGGAGTGCTGTCACGATCCCTGCCCTAAGCCTGGATAGCCAGGCCAGGTGGGCTACTTCTACCCCCATCAGGCCTTCAAAAGCCTTGACATTTGCCCCCAAACTCTCTTGGAGTCAGTCCTGGCGCCTTTGGCACCAGGCTCATATGCTAGAGCAGTAATCAGGGCCCATTAGGGCATTGCGCAACAACATGGAGGCCTCCACATGGCTCAGTTCCTAAACTGAACCATGCGGTGTAGCATTTTGGGTGTGGCAGGCCCACTGATACCTGGGATGCCTGCAGGCTATATAAACCACACCCGTACTCTAGTACACGCTTCGCGTTACTTTGCATTCCAGCAATGTGACGCTCATCGTGTTCTTCAGCATCTTCGAACCTCGAAAAGTCTGCACCTGCAAAACAAAGGGACATCGTTATCTTCAGCAGCTTACCTGAGATTCCACCACAGAGTGCAATCAGCACCCAAGGAACAGCAAGCTTCTTGGATCTTAGAACCTGCAAAAGGAGAGAAAAGAGACATTAGACATTTACATCAGAGCCGGCAACTTACCTCTCAAGTCGCCCATCAACCAGCACCGCTTAGGAGCCTCGTGCTTCGGTGAACGCAGCGCGGCCAACGGGAAAAAAAGACAACAGGTTAGCAGAAGCACGGCACCATAGCGCTACGTATAGCGCCCACTTACCGCATCAAGGCGCTCCCAAAACACCATCACATGCCGGTGAGCCCAAATCCAGCCAACGGCCCACAGCGGACTCTCGCACACCTACAGGGAGAGAAAAGACATCATTAGTTCAAAGAAAGGCTTACAGAATAACAGTAATAAGACCTACCTGAGAGACTCAATGGGGCAGCATCAGTGAAGTAACTTGAGTGCAATCGCCCACAGAGGACAACGCCCCCCTGCCAAGAAGGCAGGACAGAGAGCTCGCCAAAGCCCAAAACAAGGTGTGGAAAGGCCTGGGGAGGCGCTGCGGGCATACCGGGTGTTGGGTGGTTATTTCCCCAGTTGCTCAATCTTGAACATTGCCCACTTGTTTTCCAGAAAGAACTCCCCGCTGATAATACCCGGGAGCGACCGAGAAGGGTACCAGGGTTCCGGCAGCTGGGTGGCATCCCCGTGGATTCCAGGTGAGCGTAACAGTAGGATAGCAAAAAAGCGACCAGTGATTGGTCATTCGGAATGCCCCCTGGCCTACAAAGGAAGTGCAGGCGGCACTGGTTCATGAATGTTGCAAACCTCTTGGGATCCCTGTAAATCGTTTGGACGGGGCCAAGGGAACTGCCCCAGGAAGGGTTATCTGAACGGGTTTGGCTGATGGCGCTGGCATCGAGGGCACGCTTCCTGGCAATGGTGCATGCCCTGCTTGTGAATGGAGAAGTTGCCGGCTTAAATCATCAGTTCGTTCTTTGGCTACTATCAGCTCTCTCCTCAGGGTGTTGGTCTCCTGCCTGGCTGCATGTACTTCGGAACGTAGCTGCCCCAACATGTGGGCTAACCGGTTGGTTTCTGACGTTTCCATGATGCCCAGGTGGATTTTGATGTGAGGCTTTGCGGTCTGGAACGCTCACCTGGTATCCACGGGGACGTTACTCAGCCTGTTCTGACCTCTTACGACCTCGAACCAACCCTGGAGACTGGGCCTGAAACACAGGATTGGTAGAGTTTAACTCCCTTATTGTCTATGTGTGCTTGAACCCCCTTCTTCCCCGGGGTCCAACCCTTCCCTTTGATTCACAGCTCACCTTGTTTTCTTGGATAGTGTGCTCTCCATCCTGCTTTCAGCGCAGGGGTGCGTTGATTGATGCAGGCTCGTTACTGCCTAGTTACTTCACTGGCAAGAGTCTGACAGGTAAGTATAATGAGTCTTTTGAACAGTTATCTAACTTCGTTCCTTTCCTTCCTTAGATGGTGGCCGGCGTCCGGGGATGGCAGCGTGCTGCTGAGATGAGTAGCGCTGAAGGTGAGTGAGAGCGTGATGCGCGATGCACCCCTTTCGTATTTGCATTGAACTGAGTTCTTTTTCTGTGTCTTTTAGGTGCCGCGACGTTTTCAGCGTGGATGCTGGTTATGAAGAACAAATGCGGTGGGTAAGCGCGGTAAGCAGCGCCTCTAGATGTTCCCATGCTAACCTGGAGTGTCTTTTCCCTCTTGCAGAGGGATGAGAAGTTCTGGAGACAGAGTTCCCCCAGAGCGTCTGGGAATCAGGTAAGTGTTTGAAGCTCGTACAGTATTTAAAAATAAGCAAAGATTTGCAGAATGCTTACTAATGCCTTTTTTCTGTTGTTTTCCCTTTTCTTTAGAAAGCGGCGTGCCGGGATGGGAATGACACCGCCGAAGATGCCCGCAGAACAGAAGGAGCGATGAATGATGGGCAGAAGCGCCACAAGGTAAGGCTGTTCCTAGCAGTGTTCTTGTTCTTTCAGGAGCTGAGCGCAGAAGAAAGATGCAGGCCTACTGGAGACCGATCAGAACACGCTGAGTGTCACGCTGCAGGTGCAGAAAACGCAAAGCATGTTTCTCAGCCTGGGTGTGGCTTAAATAGTCTCTGGGTATCCCAGGTGTCTCTGGGCTGAACCACACCCAAAAGACAAGACAGTACATGCAGTTCTGGGAACCGAAATATGTGGGGGCATCCATCCTGTCCCCATCAATGCACTACAAGTCCAATCCCCAATGTTATCCTATGGGAGTGAGTGAGTCTGGTGCCACAAGCGCCAAGTCAGACTCCAAGTGGGTCTTTGGAGGGATGGAGAGGCCCTTGAGGGCCATGTAGGTGATCGTGACCTGGCTCCCGCCTGACATCTTGGAGGGCTGGGGACATGAGGGGCAGGAATCATGACATATATCTAAAGCCAGGAGAAACCACAACTGGTTGAAAATTAGCGATTGGATCCTCCTTAAAACCATCTCATTAACCCACAAATGCCTTAACAACGCAGCCCCTCGCTACCTGAAAAAAAAAAAGAATAATGAGAAAATCCACTGGACGACCAACTAGGACAGCCAACTACTACTACCTCCAAATACCCAGATTCAGACTAAAAAAAACAGGGGGTAATAGTTTTCCTGTAAAAGCAGCCCAACAATGGAATGCACTACCAGTGGAGCTCAGAAGAGATCATTCTTACCACAGCTTCAGACATAACACCCACTCCTGGTTACGCCTTAATGACCACTAGACCTATGACTACAGTTTATGTTTTCACGTCCTACCTTCTACCTGTACCTGTCAGCACTTGAACTGTAACCGCGATTACTCATTGTTAATATACCTGTACCTGTCAGCACTTGAACTATAACTGTGATTACTACCTGTTAATGTACCTGTACTTGTATATACCTGTATCTAAGCTCTAAGTATTCTTATCATGTTGTGCGCCCAGCTACCTAAGGGTTTGGTGCGCCCTACAAATAAACAAACAAACAAAATAAACAATGACAATGAGAGAGCTTACAGTGGGTACAAGACAGCAAAGTCCAAGTATTCCGGTGAACCAGAGTCTGAGGAGATGAGATATAGGTGGAGTAGAAACGAAGTGCCTTCCAAGTGGTTGTAGCTGTAAGACCTATCCCGCTGGAACGAGGATGCCTAAGCTAAGGGTGCACCTGTCTCTAGTCCATGTTGGACCACCGGAACCCAATGGCAAGCAGACGCCTTAAGGAGTTCCAAACAATCACGAGCAGTAGTCTCTAGTCCGTGCGTTGAAGGCAGCAATGTAGCAATCTGTGCCTGTGGACAAACGTAGAGTTGGCAGCAAGTGGGAAAAGATTGGTACAAAACGTGAAGACAATGTAGTCTGAGTAGAGCGGTCCGGGTCGTAACGTGGACGGCAGACAGAGTTGAAATTGGAAGGTGAAGGAAGTCGTGAATGCGGTCCAATTTTGTTTAAAATAGAATATAGTAATCACAAGAGGGCTTGAGCGGAGGCAATCCTGGGACAAGGCAAAGTTTGGCAACAGATCAAAAGTATCACTAGACAAGAATGCAACACAGTAGCTAACTGGTAAGAATCAGAAGCACTGCAGCAATGTTACAAACCGTTTAAATAGCTGGTCACATGATCTTGCTGCTACGTGACTGACCATGTGACATGTGCAGGGGACGGCATTGTCTCCAAGGCAACCACCAACTTTCAAGCATTCAGGATCTTCCTGTGACTAAGACCCGATGCAGTGCACCTGGAAAGTGCTTTATTGGGCGTACCACAGCACCATGATGCATGGAAATGGAACGTTGCTTGCTTTTCTGCCAAAGTACAGTACGTATTTATGTAATACTGCGGTTAACCCCATGATTCCTGACAGTATCCTCCCCTCAAAGAATCCCTCAGCCTCCGAGAGGACTAGAAACGGGATAACAGGCCGGGAGCACACAGTTTATGTTTTCACGTCCTGCCTTCTACCTGTACCTGTCAGCACTTGAACTGTAACCGCGATTACTCATTGTTAATATAGCTGTACCTGTCAGCACTTGAACTATAACTGTGATTACTACCTGTTAATGTACCTGTACTTGTATATACCTGTAACTAAGCTCTAAGTATTCTTATCAAGTTGTGCGCCCAGCTACCTAAGGGTTTGGTGCCCCCTACAAATAAACAAACAAACAAAACAAACAATGACAATGAGAGAGCTTACTGTGGGTACAAGACAGCAAAGTCCAAGTATTCCGGTGAACCAGAGTCTGAGGAGATGAGATATACGTGTAGTAGAAAAAGAAGTGCCTTCCAAGTGTTTGTAGCTAGAAGACCTATCCCGCCGGAACGAGGATGCCTAAGCTAAGGGTGCGCCTGTCTCTAGTCCATGTTGGACCACCGGAACCCAATGGCACGCAGACGCCTTAAGGAGTTCCAAACAATCACAAGCAGTAGTCTCTAGTCCGTGCGTTGAAGGCAGCAATGTAGCAATCTGTGCTTGAGGACAAACGTAGAGTTGGCAGCAAGTGGGAAAAGATTGGTACAAAACGTGAAGACAATGTAGTCCGAGCAGAGCGGTCCGGGTCATAACGTGGACGGCAGACAGAGTTGAAATTGCAAGGTGAAGGAAGTCGTGAATGCGGTCCAATTTTGTTTAACATAGAATATAGTAATCACAAGAGGGCTTGAGCAGAGGCAATCCTGGGACAAGGCAAAGTTTGGCAACAGATCAAAAGCAATGTTACAAACCGTTTAAATCGCCGGTCACATGATCTTGCTGCTACGTGACTGACCATGTGACATGTGCAGGGGACGGCATCGTCTCCAAGGCAACCGCCAACTTTCAAGCATTCGGGATCTTCCTGTGACTAAGACCCGATGCGGTACACCTGGAAAGTGCTTTATTGGGCGTACCACAGCACCATGATGCATGGAAATGGAACGTTGCTTGCTTTTCTTCCAAAGTGCAGTACGTATTTATGTAATACCGCGGTTAAGCCCATGATTCCTGACAGTATCCTCCCCTCAAAGAATCCCTCAACCTCCGAGAGGACTAGAAACGGGATAACAGGCCGGGAGCATGGATGTTCTCCGTGGGTTCCCACGTACGATCCTCCGGACCATAGTCCTTCCAATCAACCATGTAAAGACGCAACCCCCTACAGACCTTGGCATCGAGTATCTGACTCACTTTGTATTCATCAGACCCCAACACAGGGAGAGGAGGCAGGTGCATAGAAGCCATGAAAGGTTTCAATAGAGAGATGTGAAAAACAGGATGGATCTTCCAACGTGCCAGGAGATCCAGAGACACCACCACTACATTTAACACCTTCGTAATCGGATACAGACCAACAAAGCGAAGTAGCTGGGTCTTTTGCCCGGGCAAACGCAGATGCTTAGTTGACAACCACACTTTCATTCCTGCCTGGTATGCAGGGGCCAGAGAAAGGCGCGAGTCTGCGGCTGCTTTCAGGATGGATTGTGCAGCAAGTAGATGTTGCCTGATGTCATTGCATAGCTTTGTCAGATCCCGAACACAGGCAGAAGCAGCTGGACTGGTCTGTGGAGGCATGGGCAATAAGGGCAGAGAACGAGGATGGTGGCCATAAAGAGTAAAAAATGTGATAAACCTGTGGCTGTATGCAGGGAATTGTTGTAGGTAAATTCAGCCATCACAATAACTGATAACCACGAGTCCTGGTACTGAAGGATAAGACAGCGCAGATATTGTTCCAAGGCATAAAATAACTGGTATCGCATCGCAATTCGCTAGACGAGAATGATGAATTGCTTTTCATTTTATAAATCATGTCGCATTAACTGCGATGTAGTTTTACAAAGGTAGCGGGCGCCCCTCTCTCGCAAGAACAGACATGATAACCTGTTCAGTGGTTATTAACCACTTGAGAGTTCGCAGCCACTGCTTTTACTCACTGTGCCTTTCACAGATGGGAAATATCCATTTGCATATCAGTCTTTGTCCTGCCCAGGGGCAGTCCAGCACCGAAATACAATGGCAATTCCAATCTGCGATGTAATTTCAGAGAAGGAGGGCATTGTTTATTATTCTTTTACCAAGCTACAGGACAGTACCGGGTCTATACAAAGGAAAGCAGAGATCCAGGCTGCAGGCTGACCCCAAAGTTCACTTTTAATGAGCACTTTGGCTGATGGACACTGCAGATACGGGTGGGTGTGGGAGCTTGTCTGTCTTCCACTGAAAATATTGGGAGGCATGCAGGGTGGCACTAAACAAGTTAGCCCTTTCTCTCTGATCTGTCATTGCTTCCACCTCTGTTCCCCTGCATTTTCAATTTCCAATTTGTTTACTCACTTTTGCACCCTTAAAAGCTCTAATCCCTTTTTGTGTTCACTTTGCTCTCATGAATACACCGACTCTATAACTTTCTCTCTTGGCCATCTCCTCTCATCACTTCTGAGAGGCTCTTCTTTTATCTATTTCTTTCTAACACATCTTGCTTCCTAAATCAATTTTCTAATTCCCCTCTCTTTGCTGTTCACCTTTTGATGAGCTCTATATTCCACTTCGACTGCAATGGACTTAAACGTGAGAGCCTTTTATGTGCCCATGCAAAAGGCTATTGTGTGCATGTATCTGAAAGGATGTTAAAATCTCAGTGTGCACATGAGCATTTTTGATGTGCATGCATGTGAAAGGCTACAGTTATTTGTGCCTGAAAAGCTATGCTGCAAATGAAAGGCTATGTGTGCACATGTAAGGCTGAGGTCTGTGTGCATGCGAAAGTCTGCATTGCTCATGCAAAGCTGCGGGGCCATGGTATGTGTTGCTGTGGGTATTGTACATGTTACCATTTGGACACCATCTTAATTCAATGACCGCACCAAAAGCTAAGATTATGGTTAACCCATCTATTACCAGGTTCTATAGTCCGAACCAAGCATGCAAAGCATAGGCTAGTCTTTTTTTAATTAATGCACATGCCATGTGATGGGAACTTGATATGCATGCTAGCATTAAACTCATGACGAATGTGAACTTTGCTTTCCACTGAAAGTTGCCAGGTTAATAATTTAAGTGGCTGTGCAATACATGAAGCTTCCCTTAATATGCATATGTATTCACATCGCTGGAAGCGATACCTCAGAAAATTAGCTCATATGTAGCTTTGGATACTAAATGTGATGATGTTAAGTTACATTACAAAACGTTTTTATTCGTAAACCAAGAGACAAATAACTTTGCTGTGCAGATTAAGTGGCATTATCATTATTACATATGAAGCAGTACCTTGAGGGAGCTTTTTTATGTAGCATACACATGTCAACTGAATGGCTTGTGGGCACTTCTGTGAGATCAAATGATTTGCCAAGGATCACACACTTTAGTTAATTGTGAAGCCAGGATTTGAGACCAGTCTGCAACATAAGGCCTTTAACCAAATATCTTCCCAGCTTTAGTTGGTAGAAATAGTACTTTGGTTTTAAATAATACTCTGTTTTGTAGAGATGTTTTGAAACTATTAACATTCAAGCTGAAAATATATAAATCCATGTTGAGAACAAACACCATGGTCGTAGCTTTATTTACTAATTCTTGAATGGAAAATGATAAGACCGCAAAGTAACGTTAAGCTAAAAAACATCCTAAAAGTTTGGTAAATGTACGTTTAAGACTTAGACACACATAAAAGGTATTGTATGATAAGGTCACCTTCTTGTAGTCATTGTTTGACAGAATCATGCTTGCTACTGCAGATCATGTGATGGGAATGTGAACACTTGTCTGAAACAATGGTTCATCAATGAACCACCACTAATAAGGAGCTTGCCATTAAAAGGCTCTGCCGATAGATAAGTGAGTGCTTATTTTTTTATTTTTACATTTGTATAGCACACTAAACCCAAGACCATCATGGCACTGTTGCATGACCAGTTCCTCCGAAATGTACAGACATTGGGATGAGCATAGTGTAATAGTTATTCAGTAAAAGCTACTGTAGTTTTGAAGATCAGACCAGGTAAAGGGCCTGTGTCCAACATTCAGGCAAACAGTTGTGTTTTTAGAGTTCTTCTGAATCCAGTAGGAGAGTTCAGCATGTAGGTTTGGATAGTGGAGGTTCCAGTGTTTGCCAGCTATGGCTGGGAAACTACAGGCTCCAGATTTTGTCTTCTTGAATTTAGGCGGAGTGATGTGGTTGGCGTAGGCAGCTCTGGGAATTGTTGACTATTGACTACTGCGAGGCACTGGTGGGAAGCCCTGTTGAATTTGAAAGGGTAGCAGTGTCTGGTCACATGTCCAACAAAAGGCATCCTAATTATCACCAGTGGTGAAACAAGCCTGTGAGGTCCCTACGCCCTCTGCTGCCATACAGGGGAAGCATGTCTTGCATTGGCCCTGATTGAAAGTAAGGATATACAAATTTACTAATCATATACGTTGAATTGCTAATCAAAATATTTTTACTTAGCAGTCTCAACTAATCAATGTTGCAAGACTAATTTATGCCTTGTGTTCCAACGTTGCATTCAAATGCTCAGTTTGACCATCCACCTGGGGATGGTACGTGCTGGAGTATCTATCATCAATACCCAGAGATCTGGTGAGAGCCTTCCAAAAACGAGAAGTAAATTGGGATCCCCTGTCAGAGATTATAATGTTAGGAAGCCTAAAGAACTGAAAAACATTCCATAAGAACATATCCGCCAGAGCAGGGGCTGTAGGGAGACCACAACGGTATGAATAAGGCAATTTTCGTAAAATAATTGATGACCACCCAGACCGCCTCGAAACCGTGTACCATAGGAGCTCCACGATGAAATCCATCAATATCCTCGTCCATGGTTGATCAGGTACAGGTAGGGGATGGAGAAGGCCCACGGGTTTAGGACGGGGGCTCTTGCTTTGTGCACAAACTGCACAAGAGGCCAGTTATAACAAGACATCCTTATTCATGGTCGGCCACCAGCACCAACGCCTCAATAGGTCCAAGGTCTTCCTATGCACTGGATGTGCAGCGACCTTGGAGTTGTGGCACCACTCTAAGGCTGTGTGGCGTGTTGTGGTGTCTGGCAGATAAATCCAGCCCTGCACGTAGGGTAATCCTTGTACCACATCCATATTGTGATCCATGATTTCAGAAGGCCGTAAGCAAACCCAATTCTGCAGGGCCGCTTTCAATGAAGGTTGTAGAACACATACACATACCACTGGTGAGGTAGAAGAGGCAGCTCCTTAGCCGGGCATTGCGCGGAGGAGCCATGAATGTGTGACAATGCATCAGCTTTCGAATGCAATGAAACTGGACAATATGTGATGATAAAATGGTACATAGAAAAGAACTCATGCCAACAGGCATGACAGGCCGTTATACGTTTCACTGACTGTAATTCTAGGAGATTCTGGTGATCTGTAAACACCTGAACCAGAGCGGAAGTACCCAGCAGATGGTGACGCCACACCAAAAATGCATTGCGTACCGCCAGTAGTTCTTTCTCCATAACTGGGTAATTCTTCTCATAAGGGGTTAGCTTACGAGCATGGAAAGCCACTGGGAGTGACTCACCATAACGTTTGCAAGGCTGTGATAAAACCGCACCGAGGGCATTGCCCGAAGCGTACGCCTCTACTACAAAAGGTAGGGCAAGATCCGGATGCTGAAGGACCCAGGCAGTCATAAAGGCCTCCTTGAGAGCGTCAAAAGTCTGTTGTGCAGCGGTGTTCCAAACAAAAGGTGACTTATTACTGGTTAATGCAGTGAGTGGAGCCACAACGTTGGAGAAGGATCTAATGAACCTCCTATAAAAATTAGAGAAACCTAGAAAGGATTGAAGAGATTTCAAATCCTTTGGAACAGGCCATTCCAAAATTGCCTTCATTTTGGAGGTGCTCATACGCACACCTCTATCCGTGATGTCGTAACCAAGGAATTAAACTTTAGTAGCATGAAAAATACATTTCTCCAGTTTAGCATATAAGCGGTTCTCACGAAGGCATTGCAACAACGCTGAGACATGCGGGACATGGGTATCAAGTGATGGAGAGTAGATCAGATTATCATCCAGATACACTACAAAAAAAAGGTCCAGCATGTCAAGAAACATATTGTTGATGAAATGTTGGAATGTGGAAGGAGCATTGCAAAGTTCAAATGGCATAACACAATACTCGTATAACCCATAATGGGTCTTAAAAGCCATCTTCCACTCGTCCCCTTGACATATTCGGACCAGATTGTAAGCTCCTCTTAGGTCAAGCTTAGTGAATATAACTGATAAACCCAGTTGATCTAGAAGAACTGAAATCAGCTGAATCGTATACTGATTCCTTATAGTAACCGCGTTCAATGCACGGTAATCGATACAAGGCTGGAGGTCCCCCTCCTTCTTAGGCACCAAAAACATGGGGGATGCTGCCGGTGAACATGAAGAACGTATGAAACCCGTCTTTAGGGATTTATCTATGTATTCCTTGAACAATGTATCCACCTTCACAGTTAGTGAGTAGACTCGACCAGAAGGTATCTTTGCCCACGGTATTAAATCTATGGGGCAATCATAGGGTCTATGAGGTGGTAATTCCTCTGCCCCTTTAGCGTCAAAAAGTCCCTGAAAGCCTCATAGACCATGGCCATGACTGCCCCAATGGTAGGAGCCTGTCACGACCCACTTCCTGAAACCCCCCCGGCAGGCCCATGGGCCAGGAGGGGTCTCGGCTCGGGCCCCCAACAAGCTTAGGCATCCTTTGCCTAGGCCCTCTTGGGGCCAGTCATGGCGCCTTTGGCGTCAGGCTCATACCTAATGAAGACTTGTGCTTGGGAACTACTTTATTTCAATGCCAGTCAACATGGAGGCATCCACATAGCTTGGCTCCTTGGAACCAAGTTATGTGGTATAGTGTTTTGGGTGTGGTAGCCTAGGGACTATTTTACCTGGACTACTTTCTTGATGCTATTTAAACCACACCTGACTTGGAGAACACGCTTCGCGTTACTTTGCAATCCTGCAACGTGACGCTCATTGTGTTCAGCAGCATCTGCGAACCTCGGAAGAACAGCACCTGAAAAACAAAAGGGACATTGTTATTAGCAGCAGCTTACCTGTGATTCCACTGCTAGCTGCCCTCTGCTCCTGCAAACAGCATCCAAGGAACAGCGAGCCTCCCGGACCGTTGGATCTGCAAAAGGAGAGAAACAAAACATTAGACATTTACAATTGTGCCGGCAGCTTACCTCTCAAGACGCCCATCGACCAGCACCGCCTTGGGACTTCTTGCTCCGGGTGAGCACCGCAACCTACGGGAACAAAAGACAACAGGTTAGCAAAGGCAAGGCATCATAGTGCTGCGCATAGCGCCTACTTACCGCATCAAGGCGCTCTCCAAACACCATCACCTGCCGGTGAGTCCAAATTCAGCCAACGTTCCACGGCGAACATCCGCACACCTAAGGAGAGAGAAAAGACATTATTGAATCCAAGAAAGGCTTACAGTATAAGAGTAATAAGACCTACCTGAAAGACTCTAAAGGGCAGCATCAGTGAAGTAACTAGTTTGCACTTGCCCACAAAGGACAACGCGCCCCTGCCAAGAAGGCAGGACGGAGAGCACGCCAAAATCCATAACAAGGTGTGGAAATGTCCGGGGAGGGGCTGCGGGCATACAGGGTGTTGGGAGGCTCTTACCCCAGTTGCCCAGTCTTGAACATTGCCCACCTGTTTTCCAGGCAGACCTTCCCCGCTGATTATACCAGGGAGCGGCTGGGAAATGCACCAGAGTCCCCGCAGCTTGGTGGCGTCCCTGTGGATACCAGGTGAGCGTAACAGAGCGACAGTGAGTAATGGGCGAAAAGGCCTGGACATGACATGCTCAAGACCCAAACAAACAGACTCACAGTAGCTAGAGCAAAAAGTAACCTCTCTGATTGCCAGTCGATACTGGGATTGTGCAAGGTCAACCAGGGCAATACAAGAATAAACTTGAACTGAGGGGCCGCTATGAGATCAAAACATATGGTCTGCTTTTGACCTGTATCGGTGGTCATACGTAAATCCACCGTTCATTCTGTCACCAGTCCAGAAAGCAATGTAGAGCCGTCAACAGCATTGACAAGTTCGGGTTGAGCTTTAGAGACAAAAGGAACACCCAGATTGTGGCCATAGTGTGTATCAATGTAGCAACCTGTGACACTAGCATCCAGAACTGCTTTAACCGTCCATGTGGATCCCGAGAGTAACATTAATTGTACTGCGAGAGTAAATATTGCGGTATCCACGGAGCCCTTAGACAACTGGCTCGGCAATCGGGCTCTCGCTATTGCCGTGCTTTGGAGTTTCCCCGCTTCTTTGGTTTTTTTGGGACATGAGCGTAAGAGGTGTTCAGCAGATCTACAATAGAAACATAAATTGTTTCGTCTTCGCTGTTCACGTTCCTCTGGGGTTAGCAGAGCCCTTACGGCCCGATCTGCATGGATTCAGTGTTTTCGGAAACTGGAGTAGGAGATGCCACTGACACAGGAACCAGGCCTCTGCGCTCCCCTTTTCTCTCAGCCTTCCGGCACTGATCTGGAGTACAAGATCAAGAAGGTCAGGAAACCCTGTAGGAACCACTGGAACGGTGGCCAAGATATCCTTGAGAGAATTGGAAAGACCCTTGTACAGCAAAGAGACTTTCTTGTCATCTGGCCAATTAGTTTCAGCTTCTAGCTGGTTGAATTTCACCAGATAATTTCACAAGGTGGAATCTCCCTGTTGCAAGCCCAATAGCTCCAGATCCGTGGCTTGTGTTTTATATTGGGTATCGAATAGCCAACTCATGGCGTTGATCAGGGCATCACAATCGTAGAGTATGTGATTGCCCTCTTCCAATAACGGGTTGGCCCAAGCCGCAGCAGTGCCCCCTAAATGGGAGAGTACAAAAGCTGCTTTCGTAGTGGAGTCGGGGAAGGAGTTGGGGCGACACAAGAAATGGAGCCGCCATTGGTTCAGAAAGTTACGGAATACCTTGGAATCCCCATTGAAGCGTTCTGGTGGGGCAAGAGGGAACTGTGCCATCATATAGACCGGGTGTTGATCCTGCCTGGGGAGCTGCACCTTGGAACCTGACGCTACGGCAGGTGGCGGTGCCATAGCACCACCTGAAGGGATCACCGCCTGGAGTTCGTCTATACGACGCTGCGTGGCATTGTGACCCGCGGCCATGTCAGCACGCAGCTCAGCAACTAATTGCACTATGTTTACCAGGGTTTCGTTGGTGTCCATAAGGCTTCTGATTATGTCAGAATTCGTCCCTCTTAACTTTGACCACGTAGATTAGCCAACAAATTCTTCTTAATAATGTAACCCTTTGGTGGGCCAACTTACACACAAAGGGATTTATTAACAAGAAAATGGAACACCAGACGAAAACCGCAGGCTTCAGAGAGGTAAAAGATTGTTGTCAGTGTGCGTAGTAACAAAGGGCAATGAACATACATAATAACAAGGAAAACTAACCTGACAGGATATTCTGGAATTCTGGTGCTTTAAGGGATACCGTGAGGCTCAGATCACTTTGCAACCCTAGGAACAAATGTGTAAAGCTTGTAGTAACTCTGGACCAGGAGTGTTGACAAGGAAAGTACAATGACAATGAGAGAGCTTACCGTGGGTACAAGACAGAAAAGTCCAAGTGTTCCGGTGAACCAGAGTCTGAGGAAATGATGAGATATACGTGGAGTAGAAAAAGAAGTTCCGGTTGTATCTGTAAGACCTATCCCGCCGGAATGAGGATGCCTAAGCTACTGTGGCGCCTGTCTCTAGTCCCTGTTGGGACACCGGAACCCGATGGCATGCGGACGCCTTAAGGAGTTCCAAACAACCACGAGCAGTAGTCTCTAGTCCGTGCGTTGAAGGCAGCAATGTAGCAATCCAAGTCGTAGGACAAACGTAGAGTTGGCAGTAAGTGGGCAAAGATTGGTACAAAACGTGAAGACAAAGTAGTCCATGTGGAGCGGTCCGGGTCGTAACGTGTAAGGCAGACAGAGTTGAAATCGGAAGGCGAAGGAAGTCGTGAATGTGGTCCAAAGTCGTTTAACGTAGAATATAGTAATCACAAGAGGGCTTGAGCTGAGACAATCCTGCGACAAGGCAAAGTTTGGCAACAGATCAAAAGTTTCACTAGACAAGAACGCAACAAAGTAGCTAACTGGTAAGAATCAGAAGCACTGCAGCAATGTTACACGCTATTTAAATAGCCAATCACATGATCTTGCCGCTACGTGACTGACCACGTGACATGTGGAGGGGATGCCATTGTCTCCAAGGCAACCGCCAACGTTCAAGCATTCGGGATCTTCCTGTGACTAAGTCCCGATGCGGTGTACCCGGAAAGTGCTTTATTGGGCATACCAAAGCACCCTGATGCAGGGAAATGGAATGTTGCTTGCTTTTCTTCCGAAGTGCAGTGCGTATATTCGTAATACCGCGGTTAACCCCATGATTCCTGACAGGCGGTGATTCGGAAAAAGTCGTATTTGCGTTGCATCTTAGGTCCAGTTTGCCATGTCTACTTCGAGGGCCTGCAATTTAGTGACAAACCATTCTCTCGGAAAGAGAGATAAGTATATTTCATTTTGCAGTAAGCAGAACATTCTACGATACACGCGAATACATTCCATTGACAGAGAACTGTCTGGAAACCGCTCAACGGATCAAAGCAGCACCACCTAGTGGCAAATCAATATAAGTTGCAAAAAGCAATGAAATAGACGGGCACAGACCCAAGAAAAACCTGACAGGCAAAAAGCCTGAAATAAGACTACTGTGAAGTGGTGGGGTTCTTTATGTCACACACCACGCCAGAGTCAGCAGGTACGTTTCATTGGTAAATTTATTCCAAGTATGTTATTTGGTACAGAGACACTGGCACATCCCACCCAGCCAGCTTCCAGTTCTAACTGACACAGCTAGAACCCTCAGAGCCACTGGCACATCAACACTCCAACGTGACATGGCTACATTCCACACACCTTGCAGTCCATGACATCACAACCCATAACTCACATTACAACACCTTCCCCTCTGTACTACCTAAAACAAAGGAAACCCACCAACAACAAAGCTCCTCACAGAATCCAACATGTGGCCAGCACACAGATCAAATAAGAAACAACTAGGACCACTAATCCAGATGGATACACGGGCCAATACTCAAACAACACCCACGTAAGAAATAGATGCATCAGGACTCCAACGTGACATGAAGATGGAATACACATGGAAAGGAAAGTGTGCTCAACCGCACAAATACAGTCACACCATACTACGCCTTGACTGTGACCAGCAGTGACACCAAACCACACCTTGACTGTTACCAACAGTCACACCAGACTACGTCTTGACTGTAACCAACAGTCACACTAGACTACGCCTTGACTAGCCAACAGTCACACCAGACTATGCCTTGACTGTAACCAACAGTCATACTAAACTACGCATTGACTGTAACCAACAGTCACACCAGACTATGCCTCGACTGTAACCAACAGTCACACCAAACTACACCTTGACTGTAACCAACAGTCACACCACACTTCAGAACCCACCTGGTATTCCATAGCCGCCCACACTGTAATCCACAGTAAAGAAAATACTCTACACTTAATACAACCTGACTGTAACCAACAGCCACCAGCTACAAAGCCACCCAGCATTCAGCAGCCACCCACAACTGTAACCAACAGTTTAACAATGCACCACACTCAAACACCCTGACTGTAACCAACAGTCACACGACACTACAGAACCCGGCTGGAATTCTATAGCAGACCACAACTAACCCATAGTTAAAATGCAAGTTTGAAAAGGTTACCCTTAAGTTATGTTGATGCGCCCATTTATTTGAATTCCATTAAAGTAATAAAGAAATAAATCACACGCCTTATGTGTTTGGTTCACCCAGTGTTCATTTTTATAGATGTTCAATGCCCTTTAGCGATGACACGTATTTCGACGTATAAAACGTCTTTTTCAAATCGGGGCTACGAATCTAAACCCAAAATATTCAATCACAGTAATTTTGACAAAAGTAATACAGGATTAATTGCAATTATTATAGTCGTTGCCAAATTTTAACGTGAGTAACGAAACAGAACAATCAAAAATACATTTTTCAAAACAGAAAACGGTCAGCAGTTGTTCGTGCATACATATAGTGAAAAAGAAAATAGAGATGGCCATTTTAGGGAGGGGGAAAGGGTAGGAGGTTTTGGGAAGTCAACAAATATGAAAAGAAAAGAGAGATAAAAATATCAGTGGTAACTTAGTTTAAAAACATAGTCACCCCACCCCACCTTTGGATGACTGTCAATTGTACAAATCACATCAAATTGCAGTTTCCTAGCGCATCTTACCCAGTAGTTTTTGTTGCATCTAATATCCTTTACAGCATTCTCATCTGGTCATGGGTTAATCCCTGCTTTCCTATGGGACAAGTGCCCACACAGCATAAGTAACCTAATACGTGTTAACATAATAAAATAGTATGGCCCTCATTACGACCCTTGCGGAAAGCGACTGACCGGAGCGCCACAGCGTAAATAGCGTTTCCGCCATTGCACGAAGGAGCAAAGTGCGGCCCATTCCGACCCATCGGGCACGAGCACCACGCCACGGCGGAAGTGCAAAGTCCGCGATGGCGGAAATGACCCCAAAACGGCCCACACCGCCGCCGTACGGCGCCCTAGGTGCAATACCGCCACCCCTCTTAGCGGTCACCGCAGTGTGCGCCTACCGGAAAGTACGGTGACCGGAAATATACGGAAACGGAAGTTAAAACATGGGCCCGGAACGGGAAACATCCCGGCGTACACCTATAAAAACACTAAAACCACACAACCACTAAAATCACTACCCTGAAACACACCCCAACCCGTCACCCACCCTAGCGAAACCAAGACAAATGGGAAAAGTAGCGAAGAAAGCGTGCGACCGCAAGCGGCAGGTCCACTTCTCCCGCGAGGAACTCACCGTGCTAACAGAGACCCTCCAGGAGAATGCTGCCGTCGTCTTCTCCACGCAAATGACCAGAACGGCACTTGCAAACAAGAAGACCATATGGGCTCTGGTGGCACAGCGGGTAAGTGCGGTGGGGACCGCACCCCGCACCCCACAGCAATGCCGCAAGCGATGGGACGACCTGCGGATACGCGTCCGCAGCATACTCTCTGCCAACCGCAACATTGCCACAGCCACCGGGGGAGGTCCTGAATCACCCATCAAGTTGACCCCCTGGGAAGAAATCTGTGCCTCCACCATCG
Organism: Ambystoma mexicanum; assembly: GCF_040938575.1. NCBI lineage: Eukaryota > Metazoa > Chordata > Amphibia > Caudata > Ambystomatidae > Ambystoma > Ambystoma mexicanum. The sequence continues at coordinate 1,438,941,040 of NC_090935.1, forward strand.
GAATGGAGAGCATAGAGGGAGTCGGAGGGATGGAGAAAGGAGTGCAGACATCCGAAGATTCAGGTAGGTGTACCAGATAAAACAATGCCAAATCCACACAGTCCATCCATGTGAAGTACCATGCGTCCACATAGTGCAACAGAAACACATGTCCAGGAGAACGGCCACACACATCGGCCTGATAGCGCACGTTAAAACCCACAATAAATACATAAATAATTAAAAACCCCTAATACACGCACTACACGTGCAGCAGGCACACCCTAACTGCAGGCTGCCAAACAACTGCACCCTCACTCCACACACAAATCAAAGCACCTCCAAGGACCCGACCCAAATCACCCTCAGGTACCACCCCAGAGCATGTGATACAATGCCATTCCAATTCGCACAGACCCATCATTAACCCTCGCCCTCCTTTACTCCACCACAGGGTCCGATCCAAACGACGAGCTACAGGACACCCCTACCAGCACACCTGCAAAGAGGGCCAAGACCAACGGCCAGAGACCCTCCACCTCAGCTGCACGCATCAAGACACGGCAGCAGCACAAATCAGGTGGCAGCACAGAGGAGGGAACATCAACAGGCACCCCAGCAGCCAGCATGCCCACAACACCACCACCACAGGTCCCCCCAATGGATGCCACAGAAGGCACTGCCTCTGGTGGCAGCAGCACCATAGGTGACACCCCATTGATGGCAGCATGCTCCGACACAGAAAACGGGGATGTCGAAGTCAGATCCATCCATGACCTGTCCCAATCCCCCTGTCTGTCCCATCCCGTACAACATGAGGATACCACGCAGGGGCACCCACAAGACAACGACTGGCCATCCCCCCCAAGCCCTGTGGCAAGGCAACATGAGGACAACAGCCCCTCTGTGACACCCCCGCAAATGGGCATGGCCCAGCAGAGGCAACAGTCCCTCGACCAGTTAATCGTGCAACAGCAGCAAATGGCCACGCTCCTCAAGGACCATGCCGATGAATGTGGGGGCACTAAGGCAGACATAGAAACATCAACTGAGACACTTAGGGCAGAAATGGAGAGAGGCACAGAGACGCTGAGGGCACAAATGGAGAGTAGCACCGAGAGCCTGAGAGTCCAAATGGAGAGAAGCACCGAGAGCCTGAGGGGGGAACTGCATGCGACGTCCAAAGACGTATGTGCCGAACTTGCCGCAGTGCGCCGTGTGCTCACTGAGCTCTCGCAAACCCTTAGGGACATGCATGGACGTGAGCAGGCAGACACATCATCCGTTGCAAGTTCCGTCCAGGGCAGCCCCCAACGTAGATCTGGAAGGAACCTGCGCTCCACAGGCAGGGGTGCCCCTGATACCCGCAGAGGGGGCTTGCAATAGCGACAGCCCACTGACAATGAGCATCTTTGGACACTGGGGTTCGTGGGGGAGGTAGGAGGGTGGAGGGGGTGTGTTGGGCTCACTTGGGTGGCGGGTCGATAGGGTGTTCAACATGACATCACATATGCCATAAAAAGTGCACGATCAACCAATGAGATGTGTGGACATTGATTTCTGTGTACTAGGCCATCATAGGCGTACAGTCCATGTTGTGCATGTCCCAGACACGCACAGTGCCACGAGTCCCGTGTCCATGTATCAGCCACCAGGCGTGAGTGCTAGAAGCATGCATCAATGAGATGCTGACGAATGTCACGGGCCTCCGGTGCCTCGCAGACTCCATGAGGTGCTGCCACATCCCCACCCTCATCATGACCATCATCAGGTGCTTGCAGTTCTGCGTCAGGGGGCATGGGCACATTTCTACGTACGCACATGTTGTGGAGCATGACACATGCCATCACCATCTTTGCAACCTTCTCATGGCGGTACAGGAGTGCCCCGCCAGACCTGCTGAGGCAGCGGAAACGAGTCTTCAGTAGGCCGAATGCCTGTTCAATGACAACACGGGTACGTGAGTGGGCATGGTTGTAGTCCTCCTCATGCTGGTCCCGTGGGTTCCGGACTGGTGTGAGGAGCCATCTCTTCAGTGGATATCCAGCATCACCTGTATGTGGACGATAAACGTATGATGTGGAATGCCATTGCTACGTACGCACACCCCCCCCCTTCCTGCCAGGTCATTGCAAAATCACATTCCCCACATAATCATGCATGTAATGAGACTCACCGAGTAGCCAGGATCTGTTCCCTGCGTGTCGCTCCATGTAGCGTGGTATTGTAGAGTTCCTCAAGACCATAGAATCATGGGTTGATCCAGGGAATCGGGCACAACAATGTGTAATGATCCTGTTGGAGTCACACACCATTTGTACATTCAGGGAATGAAATTGTTTTCTGTTGCGGTACTGGGCCTCCATGGCATGTGGGACGACCAATTCCACATGGGTGCAGTCGATGGCACCAATGCAACCCGGTATGCCGGCAAGTGCATGGAATCCCACTTTTGTGTTGGTAATTTCCTGCTCCGAGCGTGGTAGAGAGATGTAGTCCTCTGCGTGCTGCAGGAGGGCATCGAGCACTTGCAATAGTGTCCGTGAGAACAGTGGCTGAGAAATGCCATGTAACTGTCCGACTGTGTGCTGGTAGGTGCCTGTGGCCAGGAAGTGGAGTACAGACACCACCTTCAGTAGGGGTGGGATGGCGGTAGGGCTATCTATCATGCTGACAAGGTCAGCCTGTGTCATGTCCACAATGGCGGCTATGGTGTCCCGGTCCAGACGGTAGAGGGTGTGGATCTGCTCATCAGTGAGGTTGAACGGATGTGCTCGGAGGCGTGGGATTGCGGGCTGCCTGCGTGGTGGTAGTGGCTGTGCTGGCGGCCCTTGCTGGCCCTGCCTTGGCCTCCTCCTCCTCCTGCGTCTCCTTCGTGCGGCCGGTAGCAGTTGGTGTTCGTCTTCTTCTTGGAGTTGGAGTAGTTGCAGTGCTATCAGGTCCCCCAGGGCCAACATCGCGAGTCCTGCCGGTAGCATTTCGGTGTGGTTGTGGGAGGAGACTGGCTGTGCAATTTATGTGTTTTCAGGCTGTATGGCCTCCACCTGTGGTGATTAATTCCACCTGTGCAAGCTGCTCTCCCCTTTGGCCGAGCACGTCCCGCGCACAACGCTGCAAATCTGGGAATGGCATCTTGCTATTGCAATCATGTATTTGTACCCGATGGCCGTGTAACATTGGTTGACATGTTCATTCTGCTGTGGTCCCATTGTTGCACATACTATCTGTGCAGTCGCGAACAGACTTGTGAAGGGTCAGTGGAACGTAGTACTCGAGTAACGGTGGGCCCTCATGCATCACTTTACCGAGTTGCAATGACGGGCGGGGCGTCCCATTTGTGGGTGAAGGCAGTTGACATTTTCACACACAGCCGCACTCGATGGAATAATTAGTGATTTCAAACGGCCACAGATGCCTTTTCGGCGTGATGTTGCAAATGTGGAATTCCAAGGGCGGCGCTTTCGGTTTCCAGCTAGCGGCGAGGAGATGCCCACAGGTCTGACTGCAAATATAACGTTCTGTTGTTCAATGTCCTTGAGACAGGGCCCATGGCGAGGAAGCAATGATTGATATGAATAGTTTGGGATGCGCAATTGCTACGTGGGCGATGAGGCCGGCCGTTCCCACATACATGTTACTTCACAACACTGGAATTACGGGCTGGGGCACTGTGGATTTTGCAGGCTGCATAACGCACAGACTCAACGGATGTTTCTTATGTTATGTGAGTAATTATTCAGGCGTTTTGATTCCGGGATGAGGGAATGATGAATGGATGCATGGGCAGGGGATTTGATACAGAGTTTGCCATGTACAGGGCTTCTTGGGATCTATCCGCCTCCCCTACGCTATGTGATGCAGGGCTGCCATGGTGGGACCATCGTCTATCTGGCCTTGTTGAGCCCTCCCTGTCTCGACACGCCCTCAGACACTTGTGTCCATGCACATTAACATTCCCATCTGATGGATTCTGTTTTGACAGACGCATGCACAGGTACACTCGTTTGTGATGGTGTTTGCACCTCGATATAGATGGTTAGGAGTCGCAAGTGGTTTTGGGGTGGTGATGATCCTTTGGAGTGGGCTAGCATGCATATGGCTGTGGATTTCGTGTGATCATTGAAGTGAGTTGTTGGAATGTAGTTCTGATGGCCATTCTGTTCTTTTTCTTTTCTTTTGGTTGACAGGTATCTCCTCCCCTTTTGCCACTGCCATCTGTATGCCACTCCTGCAGATGGGTTTTACTCCCGACACCTGCTGCTTCGTGTTAATCAGTGGAGCAGCATTACGATCTTATGGGACGATCGCCAATGGCCCACATGCCCTTACGCAGTACTGGTGGCTCGGAGCAACATTTCGGCCTTTCAGCTGGACTAGTGCCTCCCCATTGGGACGGCCCTGCGGTTCTGTGCGCTTCCATGTTGCCTTTTCGTACGTGAATGTGGCTCTGTGTACCATGAGGGAACAGGACGACACACAAGTAGTGGCTGGTCATTTCTTGCGGATGCAGCCCACAATGGTGATTGGTGTTTAGGAGTTCATGGCCTGATGGCTGTATGGGCTTGGTGACTTTGATGTGCATTAAATTTCTATTCTGATTTGGCCCGTGTAGCGTTATTCTTTGCAAGTGATGTGGCATATGCCTATTTGGGGGGCGATGTATTGTGAGGAGATCTGCATTGGGTTCCAGCTTCGGAGTTTAGTTGCGTGGTACTGTACTGTGCGCGTTTGCCTACTAAGCCCGTGAGGTCAGGGATGGGGGCTGCCAATATGACAGTTTGAATGTTGTCATGCTCAGGGGCGGGGGATTGGGTTTTGTGTAACAGATGCCGGTCAGCCAGGTGGACTGGTGGAATGATGTGATTCTCGGAATATGGCTGGTCACAGGTGCCTGTGTTTGCGTGCGTTTCTTGGTGGGGGACTGTGGTCATGTCCATTGGGATGGCTTCTGTATTCGTGCCATCTGTGCCCTGCAGCTCCCATTGGCCCCTCTTGTGTTTCTTTTGTTCGTTGCCATGCATGGGTGACTTGTACATTTCAATGGTTGCATTGTGGCTTCATTGCGCCTACGGGGAGTTGTACTTTGTGGGCAGGGAGCGGTGTACAGGCACTCAGTGGGGCCGTTTACGGTTGATTCGCGATGCCGTACTTCTCACCATGGCGGAATGGTACATTACGCCATGCCTGATGGCGTTAGGTACATGTCCGCTAGGGTCGGAATTGGCGTACCGTTGCGCCATGGTGGTGTTTGCGGTTTCGCATGGCGCGCGCGCGCGTGCTTGGTGCAGTTAGCGTTGGCGTTCACTACGGTGTCGCTAATGGCTTCGTACTTTGCAGTGACGGGTCATAGTCGCACCGAGCGCTATTCGATGGCGGTATTGCATTTCCGCCATCGTTTTCCGATTTCCGCAAGGGTCGTAATGAGGGCCTATGTGTTTTTCTTGTTTCCCTCATATATGTGTGTTTGCCCTTGTTCAGGCAATTGCAATTTTTGAATCCTTAATTCACCATAAATGCCTCACAGTGTTTCATGTTTTAACTTGTCTCATGTTATTTTATTTTATAGGCTTGTGTCAAGAATTCCTGTAATTCATTGTACAAATACATTTACCAAAATATGTGTGTCTGCACGAAGTTAAAACAAAATGATGGCTGCATCAATTTCTATGTCTGTGTAATGGTGGCCGTAGGGCTGAGCTGTGTTACGCGTGTGCCAGTAAAAGTAAACTGAGGGGAATTGTTATCTGACTATGCACTGGGCAGGGTCCACGAGGGTTCGCATGCCTCTAGTCTGTGTGAAAGTGCTTTGTAGGCGAGTCTTAATGTCTGTGTGAAACTCACCTCCGTTCTCCTCAAGCGATTCTACCTTACAAGTATCTCGAAACAGGTTCCTCACAATTTCACCATAGTTAAAATGCTCTACACTCAATCCTCCTTGACTGTAACCAACAGTAACACCAATTACAGAACCCTCCTGGCGTTCTGTCACCTCACAAAACTGTAACCAACAGTATAATAATACACACCCTCACATGCCCTGACTGTAAGCAACAGTCACTAAATCACGACACCACAGAACCCGCCGGCTATTCCGTAGGACAATATCTAGACAGAAACAGACAACACATAACATTTGCTATACCATAAAGAATGAAAACACAACATGAGTGTATCAGTAAAACTTGTGGAAACATTTGGAAACCTATTGCGTAAAGTCCACCAGAACCCTGCACCTACATGTTCAAAATGTCCCTGACCCCAGATGGAACACCCAACACCTGCATGTCCTTGAATCCCCCTGGAAAGAAAAACTTTTCAACGCGCAACACATTTGGAAAACTGATACAAACCTAAACGGGGCACCCAGAGGCACAACATCAACATTCACAACTAGTGCAATGGGCCCCAGAACAACATTTACCCACGGCCACCCACCTAACGCATCCTCTAACCCAGAGGCCACTAGATATACACAAACGAAAATTACCGACCCTCCTAACACAGTAACAATTATATAATTAGCGTTCCCAGACTTGTGGACCCAAATGCGGTGAATTTGCCCCCACTGTCACAGTGCAAATGAGGGGCATGCTAATTTTTACTTGGATGTGCCCCAACACCACAATCAACTGCCTCCTCATCGGCTTCCTCCTCTGTACCGGTGTTGTTCCCTAGGCTGCAATATGACTGTTGCTCCCCACTGTGCTGCCAATCCAACTCTGTCTGTTCCAGACGCCTAAAACATTTTGGGAATCCCTGAACGGAATTTGCACCCTCCAAAAGTGGCAAGTCATCGGACCGCACACTCTCCCATGAGTCGCGAATGTGCCTACACACAGGCCGCTCTCTTTTCCGCTCGGCACTGGGACACTCTCGATCTCCGCTGGAAGCCTGTTCACCATAGCAACCATCTGCTGGCATCACTGTGCCGCAAGTTGCAATGTAGTCACGTGGTGCGTGGGCAGATGTGCCAATGCTCCCTTCCAACAACATCATCATTCCTCTGCTTGCTGCGGACAGGCACAGACCTCTGCTCCTCCTGCAAAATGGCAGGGGTCAAGAATGCTTAGAAACCTCCTGCACTCTCTTTGTACCAGTGCCGCACGGCGACTGGTACATAGACCGCTTTCCCAGGTCCGGATTGATTGAAACCTCCTCCGTTCTCTATTGACCAGCGCCACCCGACACTGTAACTGCACTTATGGGAACGGGAACTCCTGCAGCAGCTTCACCTGCACTGCCTGTTAAGACGGATTTCTGAACTCTGACCTGGTGGGCAGAGGTTCAGAAGAGCAGCCTAGTTTCTTGGAACAGGGTAACCTTCTGTACAAGCCAAACCAATCAAGGTAGCATTGGCGGCGGTCAAGACTAGGTCTCAGGAGGGGTGAGGGTGACTGAAATACCTCAATGAGCACACAGATTAAAGGACACTTACAAATACCTCACAGTCAGGTGTGTGTATATATGTATATATATATATATATATATATATATATATATATATACATTTATTTCAAGGCCTTTGAAGTTATACACACAGTAATAATCACAGTTATACTTTTAGATCAATACAATCCTATCTACATACATATATACAAGACCACTGGCCTAAAGGGTTAATGCACGAAATGGGTTCACAACCTAAAAAGGGAAGGAAGCAGGTGAGGTGATGCAGAATACATTCCCACTATTTGAGGAAGGTCTCCCCAACATGGCAGGGCAGGGCAGGTTCCACGACTTGGAAATAGCTCGATAGCTCGGGCTATCTGTGGAAAGGAGAGGGGCCCTGAGGGGCCACTTGTGTGTAAAAAGGATTGGATGCACTAGGGGCCAGCAGTAAGGGTTGATAGTACTCACCAACCCCTGGTGTACTCCGGACCAAACTTCGGCAGTTGGATCCAACTCGGTTGCAGGTTCAAATGCAGCAATTCTGCGGCTCTGTGGCTTTCAGCGACGAAGTTACAGCGTTGATTCCCAAACGGGACAGTGGTGATTTCTCTGCTCCTGGTGGCTGGGTGACACAGTAACCGCGTTCACTCCGGATCAGGCTCTCTCTCTTTACTCCAGGCCTGGGAACGCCAAGTATATGGAATTCGGTGTGAGAGGGCCATGAACACAGAGCTAGCGATGTACCAAGTTTCAAGGGTCTCCTCGAAACAGCGGCGGTATCTTGGCAAAGGTCCTGTGCAAGCTGGTCAGTCCACTGGTTGGCCCAGGGACACTTCCGAGAAGGTTTACTTGCAGGGTTTGATGAAGGTGCCAAGAATAGTTGGTCCCACTATTCCAATGGGTCGAAGTGTCATCGCAGACCTTCTAGTTCGACCAGATGCTGGGGGGTCCAGCAGGACGACAGTGGGCTCAGTGTGCCATACCTTCCAGTGAGTCAACAGTGGTTCCTCGACTTGGCTTCTTAGTTTCAGGATACTTGGATCCTATCCTTTGTCCAGTGAGAACTCCAGAGATCGACATGGCAAGGGTGTGTGGAGCCTTCTCTTATCCAAAATCTCGTTTGTGCCAAAAAACGAAGTGGACCCAATGGGAGATCTACTCACAATCAGGTACACCATACGTGGACCAATCACAGACCACTGTGGTCCCTGGCATTCACAGCACACCAGATTCTCTGGCACCCAGGATGTGTATTGGAACCAGACAGTCCAGCACACAAACAAAGCATGCAGAAGCCCGCGGAAGCTTGGAGTTTCGCGGGAGAATGCATGCCCAAATAAGGACTGACCCGGGTCGGCTCGACCTGGTGAAGGTGGAGGGCAAGATGACCAAAGGACAGGACAAAGAACCTTGTAGCATGGCCATTTTAGGGCCAAGCCACCTATTTGTGCCAAACGCATCCCTTTTACTTCCCTTCTGCTCTAACTTGTACTAACAATGTTTTCTTTCAAGGCCAATCTAAATTCTGCTACATCCTCTGCACACTACGAATTCTTTTTCTTCATGAAGTGTTGCTATTCATGTTTGATTTTAACTGGGATTTCGAAAACCCTGCTGTAGGCTAGCACTTGTGTGGCCAAAGTAAATCTAACCATACTCTACTCATCTCCCAATTCTAAATGTTAATGAACCTACTGCACAGACTCTTTATCTCATAGATTCTCTAACGTTCCCCCTTTCCTGCAGACAACACTGATCAAAACATGGGGACTCTGCAGGCTGATAGCTAGATAGCAATCATGCGCCAAATGTACTAATATTTTATTTTTTCTGTGGCGGTCAGTCTAGCTGCAGTGTCATGTATCCTTACTGTAAGTACCACTAACCATGCTATAATAAAGCAATATGCCCCAAGCGGCAGGGGCATTACCAACTCAGGTAATGCCCTGGGGCCCATAGTTATAGGCCCGAGCGCCGCAAGGGGCATATAGCTATTAGTACCCTGGCCCGCAAGAACTGCATGACCAGGGCACTAAAAGCTTTTTTTTGTCCCAAAACACTGCAGCGGTCAAGGGAGAACCCAGACACAATTGCCTTGCAGGAAACACATATACAAGAGAACGACAGACATAGAATGGGAATAAGAGGATACGATCGAATACAACAGTCAAATGACCCAGGGAAGAACGCGGCCCCCTTATAGCAGTAAAGAATAGCATAGACCTCAGAATAATGGGAGTGAGCAGAGACACCAATGGAAGGTACATAGCAGTAACACCTCAGGGTTGAGGGGCGATCATAACCCTAGCCTCATTATATGCTCCCAATACAGGGCAGGATCGCTTTGTCATGAACCGTCGCCTGCGTCCCTTCTGGACTTCCTGGTCCCTGACCCACAGGGGATTGAATACAGTGATCCTTCCAACATGGCCGCTTGAAATGGAATTCTCCTGGCCAGTCTCTATGCTCCACACTGCATGCTCTACAAAACAGACACGCCCCCTTGGCTCTGCGCGTCTCAACGCTACCGCTTGCTGTAGTCGGACATGTGTTGCTGGAGTTCGTTCGGGGCTCTCTTTTGATTTCTTGTTCCCCGTTCCTTGAAACCCTGTCCTTCCTTCCATTCCTTTACCTTACCTTTGATCTTCCTGGATTTCTTCCGCGCTCGGGTCACGGCATTCTGTGCCTCCGAGTGCAAAGTTCATTCCTTCCTGGACTTCTGAATGCTCCCGGAAGTTGAATAGCGAACCTCACGCTGGAATCCGAGGACCAGCGTTCGGGTTTGTACAAATCCCAGACCCTGAGAAAGAAGACATCACAGAAAGTCGCAAGCAAATGACAAAAGCAGGTGAGAAGGGGAGAGACTTGACGGACTGAGACGCCTAAAACACGATACAGACACAGAGATGGAAGCCCCTGTTCAAGACCTCATGCGAGACATGCAGGAACTAACCACGGAGGTACAGAACCTTAAGGCTGAGAATGCTGCATTAACACAGCTAGTTTTGTCACGTGACTCTGCAACTAAAGAAAGCATGTTATTGGGAGGAGTAGTGGACAAGTATGATGGTTCTTCCAAGACTCTCCGTCCTTTCCTTGATTTATGTTTAGTTCACTTCACCTTCAAGCCCTACTATTTCTCCACTCCTAGAGCAAAGGTGGGCTTTATGATCTCACACCTCACTGGAAATGCCTTGACCGGGGCAACCCCCATAGTCAATTCAGGCGACGCTCTCCTGGATGATTATGAAGGGTTTGTGGATGCTCTAAAGGCCATGTTTGATTGCCCAGAACAGGTGTACAGTGCCCAAGAAATACTGCTCGAATTTCAACAAGGATCCCAAGATATGCTCACTTATGTGACCCTTTTTAAACAGCTTGTGAAGGAAGCAGATTGGTCTCAAGAAGCCAGCTTCACTCTCTTCCGAAGAGGCCTGAATGAAGAAATAAAGGATGAGTTAGCAAGGGGAGCTCGCTCAAGCTCCTTCCAGGCTCTCTGTCATGTCCTCTGTTTCTCCTCCCAGGTCCACATCTTACTCCCAGCCTCCCGCCTCTACACCACAAGCGCAGGGTAACACTCGAACATCCCGCAACCCACGCCAGTCTTCGTTCAGACTGCGACCATTCTTTTACTGGCACCTACCTTGGCGTTGCTATCCCAAACAACGTTGGTATACAGGATCACGAAACAACGCAGGGCGCGCGCCGCGTTGTGTTAACATAAGGAGGAAAACAAAGCGCCTTGAGTCACGTGCTTCTACATCGACGGCTGCTTCCTTCACTACGATGGTCACCTGATTCGACTCCACGCTCCCGGAGCAGAATCACGTGATCCCTGTATGCTGTTAAAAGAACGAAGGAAACAATCAACAAACGCTTCACAGCTGCCTCATTTCTTGAGTGCTGCATAGCGTTTAGTTATCACGTTTGGAACTCTGGCTTACTCGACCACGGACCTCTCTTGGATTGAACTGCTTTGCCCTGACACTTGCTTGGAACTCTGGCTTACTCGACCACGGAACTCTCTTGGATTGAACTGCTTTGCCCTGACACTTGCTTGGAACTCTGGCTTACTCGACCACGGAACTCTCTTGGATTGAACTGCTTTGCCCTGACATTTGGCTTGGAACATTGGCTTACTCGACCACGGAACTCTTTTGGATTGCATTTTTCTTTTCCCGTTGTTAAATTGGACGGAACACCCGGTGTCCTTGGAATTTCGATTGGACTTCGTGCCTCTGCCTGTGATATTCCTGCCGGCCCCAGATATCCTTCCTCCCCTATCCCTTCAAAGTGTCCGGCCCATCAGACTGGGGTAAGCTTACACACGTTGATTCGCCTTACTGCATTGTCATTCGTTTTCTGTTAACTGACCTAACCATTATTGCCTTACAGCGGTCAGGGGGTCCTTCCGGCGTTCCCGTTTCCGGCCTTCAACACTCTCACCTGTGGCCTCAAAGATTGCACTGATAGTAATACCTAAATCTATCAGTGTGGTACTTGGGGACGGAGGTCCTAATAATCTGCACGACCATCAAGTACAACAGAACAGACTGTGAAGCCTACTTGGTCGTTTAGATTATGGACACCTCCGCCGGGGACCCTGTGACCGCTCTATTGCAAGCGGTCGCTACCCTTAGATCCGACATGGCCGCAGCCACCACAGCGATCCACCACCGCCTAGACGCCCTACAGAGCACCCGACACCCTTTACCTGATAACGCTGAATTCGGGGATGCCACGCCTCAGGTTCCGACTACCCCTGCTGCCCCTCCAGTGCCAACTCCTGTGTTACTCCCAAGTCCTTTCCCCTTAGCAGCCCCGGAAAGGTATCAGGGAGACCCTAGTAGGTATCGAATATTTCTAAATCAGTGTAAGCTTCATTTCTTATGCCGACCACATGCCTTCCCTGACTCTATATCAAAGGCCGCCTTTCTCCTTTCCCATCTTTCGGGTGTGGCTGCGACTTGGGCAAACCCTTTGTTAGAAAACAACCATCCTGCTCTATACGACTTCGATCTTTTGTTCAATGAGATGGCGAAAGTCTTTGACACTCGACACAAAGCGCAGTCTCGGGATCTAGAACTGCTAGACCTAGCCCAAGGAAAACAGACACTCATAGAGTACATAACCCGCTTTAATCAGCTATCCGCAGAAACCTCATGGCCAGAAGACAAGAAGGCGGTTGTATTTTATCGGGGTTTGTGTGGGGGCATGAAGGACGCCCTGGCAGTCGTACCATCGCTTCCCTCCGTCTACTCAGACTTGGTAGACCTAACGTTACAAGTGGATGCCCGGAGAACCGAGCGTAGGGCAGAGGGGGGGTTTTCTGGTCACCGGACCTCTTCCTCGATAGACCCAACTCCAGAGCCCATGTAAGTAGGAGGGATTCGCAGCCCCATAACCCAAGCTGAACGAGAACGTAGACGTTCTGGCAATGCCTGTTTCTATTGCGGTACGAATGGTCACTACGTAAAGGAGTGTCCCTGTCGCCCAAAGAATAAGAACCTGGGTTTTCGGAAGGCTCGTCCCTGAGATCGGGGGTCAGGGCGAGCACTTCAACGATCACCTCCGACCTTGCTTTTGGTCCCATCCAACCCATAGTGGTCCAGGCTGTGTTGATCCCTAGCAGAGATCAGGGGCACCCAGTCCAGATCGTCATAGATTCCGGAGCAACTGGTTGCTTTATTGATATTGCATTAGCCCATCGACTCAACCTACCACTCATAGAGAAAGACTGCCCGGAACAAGTACAGGCCGTGGACGGTACCTCTCTCGCTTCCGGCCCTATTAAGCAACAGACCGCCCCTTAGGAAGTAATAATTCAGGGTAATCACAGAGAAACCATATCCTTCGATCTAATCACAACTCCGCAGTTTGGGGTCATTCTGGGCATACCATGGCTAAAGCAACACAACCCCTTCATCAATTGGGGTACCGGACAAGTGTCCTTCGAGTCAGAAATCTGCCAACACTACTGCTTAGTTGAGTCCGCCGTCCCGCCCACTCCTGCCAGTATCCTGGGAGTCGTGGCTCCTCTTACCATGGAAGATAACTCTTCCCTAACACACACGGTCGGGGTGGTGTCAGCCGGTATACCCACGGTGTATCAGGATTACCACCTGGTATTCGATAAAGTTTCAGCAGAAGGCCTGCCAGCCCACAGGTCGTATGATTGCCCCATTGATCTGTTACCAAACGCTCCAGTACCAAGAGGCCGTATATATTCTTTGTCTCAGTCCGAAGAACGAGCACTGAAAGAATACATCCAACAGGCCCTGCGACTTGGTCACATCTGCCCTTCCTCTTCCCCAGCTGCGAGTCCCATATTCTTCGTTCCTAAGAAGGAGGGGGACCTACGTCCCTGTGTTGATTACCGTCGGTTGAACACGATCACCATAAAGAACCGGTACCCGATTCCCCTTATCTCCACGCTGTTGGACAAACTAACACACGCTACCGTTTACACCAAGTTAGATTTACGTGGGGCTTATAACCTGATCCGCATACGCAAGGGGGATGAGTGGAAGACGGCCTTTTGCACTAAACAGGGTCTTTTCGAATATCTGGTGATGCCTTTTGGGCTTTGTAACGCCCCCGCTACGTTTCTGCATTTTATGAACGACGTGTTCAGTGACATCCTGGACGTTTATGTCGTGATCTATCTGGATGACATTTTGATCTTTTCCCCTTCATTGGAGGAACACGTCATGCACGTCAAGGAAGTTCTGTCCCGTCTGCAGGCGAATGCTCTGTTCGCAAAACCCGAGAAATGTTTGTTCCCTACCCATGAGGTGGATTTCCTTGGTTTCCACATAACACCCGGGGGTCTCGCTATGAATCAGTCCAAGGTACGCGCCGTCACGGAGTGGCCTGCCCCAGTTAATCTCAAACAACTGCAGTCTTTCCTTGGTTTCGCGAATTTTTATCGGCGTTTCATCACTGGGTTTTCCTCCATCACTGCCCCGTTAACCGCTCTTACCAGTCCCCTGGTCCCTTACCTTTGGACTCCGGAACACCAAGAGGCATTTGATGCTCTCAAAGCTAGATTTACCACAGCCCCAGTGCTCCAACACCCGGACCCAGAACTCCCTTTTGTCTTAGAAGCAGACGCCTCCTCGTTTGCATTGGGTGCAGTACTTTCCTAGCCCTGTTCAACCACAGGTCGGTTACACCCCGTGGAATACCACTCTCGGAAATTCAACTCGTCTGAGGTGCATTATACCGTTACAGAAAAAGAGCTCTTGGCCATCAAGGATGCCATGCAGACTTGGAGACACCATCTCCTGGGGGCCAAGCACCAGACGATAGTATATTCAGATCATAAGAATCTCCAAGACCTGGCTACACTCAAATGCCTGAACAGCCGTCAGGTGCGATGGCATTTGTTTTTTGCCGCTTACGATTTTATGATCAAACACCGACCAGGTATTGGTCACGGGAAGGCCGATGCCCTGTCTCGTTCACCTGGGGGGGACTCTCTTCCTGTATTTCCTGAAACGTTGTTAGACAAGAACCACGTCATTTGCGTTTGCACGCCTACCCTGCCAATGATAGCCACCATACGCCAATGGGTATCACAGAATCAACAGAGGTTAACAGAGTGGGACTTGTTCCTCCAGGGTGGGCTGCCTTACATACACGGGAAATTATTCCTGCCCACTACCGACACACGCAACCAGGCCCTAGACTGGTCACATGATACAGCTATCAATGGTCATCCAGGACAAACCCGTACACTAGACCTATTGAGGCGTTGGTGTTGGTGGCCTTCTATGAGACATGACGTCGAGGGATATGTAAAGTCCTGCTCCATCTGTGCACAAAGTAAATCCCGCAAGGGTCGCCCCTTAGGCTTGCTCCGACCTCTACCGATACCCCCTAAACCATGGCACACGATCTCTATGGATCTAATCACCGATCTACCATGTGTACAAAGCCATGACACTGTGTGGGTGATCGTGGATTCATACACCAAAATGGCACGATTCATACCTTCGGCCCCCACGTTAGCGCGCCTGTTTTTCAGATCGGTCTTTTGCCTCTTTGGATTACCTCAAGTAATAGTATCCGATCGAGGTACTCAATTCACCTCTCGTTTTTGGTAGGCGTTGGCCAAGCTACTGGGCATCGATGTTCGGTTTTCCTCTGCCTATCATCCAGAGAGTGACGGACAGACGGAGAGGGTAAACCAGTCGTTGGAGCAGTATCTACGTTGCCTTACCCTCCAACATCAGGACACATGGCTTAACCTTTTACATCTTGCGGAATTCGCATATAATAACGCTCTTCACTCCTCCACTGGTTTCTCCCCGTTCTATTCACTATACGGCCAACACCCCCGCACCCTGCCACTTCCTGATTTCCCACCTACGAACACCCCTGCTGCTGATGCGTGTGCCCGCGACCTAGTCACGGTCCACGCCCAGACCCTCGTCCATCTGCGGGAATCCCAGGCCTCCATGAAGGCAGTGGCTGATAGGAAGAGATTGCCAGCACCCGAATACAAGATCGGGGATCGTGTTTGGCTGTCTACACGTCACCTTCGTATCCCTGGTTGTCGCAAGCTGCTTCCTCGTTTTGTGGGGCCCTATAAGATCGTCAAGGTCATCAACCCTGTTGCCTTGCGCCTTGCGGTTCCAACTGCTTGGCGGGTCCATCCGGTGTTCCATGCCTCTCTGCTCAAGCCCTGCCCTGATACTACCCGTATCTGTGCCCCTCCTGCTCCTGTTTCGGTTTCTGCGCCCGATATATATGAGGTCAATGCTATTCTGGGTTCTCGTCTCTGTAGGGGACGCCTCCAGTATTTAGTGGATTGGCTGGGTTACGGCCCTGAAGACCGCTCATGGGTTCCATCTCGCGACGTCCATGCCCCGCGGTTGCTTGCCCGATTCCATCGTGAACATCCGTCAAGCCCACGAGGTTGTGGGCCTTTGGGGGGGGGGTTCTGTCATGTCCTCCATTTCTCCTCCCAGGTCCACATCTTACTCCCAGCCTCCCGCCTCTACACCACAAGCGCAGGGTAACACTCGAACATCCCGCAACCCACGCCAGTCTTCGTTCAGACTGCGACCATTCCTTTACTGGCACCTACCTTGGCGTTGCTATCCCAAACAACGTTGGTATACAGGATCACGAAACAACGCAGGGCGCGCGCCGCGTTGTGTTAACATAAGGAGGAAAACAAAGCGCCTCGAGTCACGTGCTTCTACATCGACGGCTGCTTCCTTCACTACGATGGTCACCTGATTCGACTCCACGCTCCCGGAGCAGAATCACGTGATCCCTGTATGCTGTTAAAAGAACGAAGGAAACAATCAACAAACGCTTCACAGCTGCCTCATTCCTTGAGTGCTGCATAGCGTTTAGTTATCACGTTTGGAACTCTGGCTTACTCGACCACGGACCTCTCTTGGATTGAACTGCTTTGCCCTGACACTTGCTTGGAACTCTGGCTTACTCGACCACGGAACTCTCTTGGATTGAACTGCTTTGCCCTGACACCTGCTTGGAACTCTGGCTTACTCGACCACGGAACTCTCTTGGATTGAACTGCTTTGCCCTGACATTTGGCTTGGAACATTGGCTTACTCGACCACGGAACTCTTTTGGATTGCATTTTTCTTTTCCCGTTGTTAAGTTGGACGGAACACCCGGTGTCCTTGGAATTTCGATTGGACTTCGTGCCTCTGCCTGTGATATTCCTGCCGGCCCCAGATATCCTTCCTCCCCTATCCCTTCAAAGTGTCCGGCCCATCAGACTGGGGTAAGCTTACACACGTTGATTCGCCTTACTGCATTGTCATTCGTTTTCTGTTAACTGACCTAACCATTATTGCCTTACAGCGGTCAGGGGGTCCTTCCGGCGTTCCCGTTTCCGGCCTTCCACACTCTCACCTATTGCCTCAAAGATTGCACTGATAGTAATACCTAAATCTATCAGTGTGGTACTTGGGGACGGGGGTCCTAATAATCTGCACGACCATCAAGTACAACAGAACACTCTCATGGACCTTTCCTTGCAAATTGACTTCTGAATCCAAGAAAGAAGAGCGGAGAAAAATAAGTCTAAATCGGCTTTCCAAAAGGCCACCACGGAATATCCGCCTAGATCTGAGCCCACAGTCTCTCCAACCCCGGAACCAGAACCCATGCAACTGGGGGCCTTCCATTGACCCATTACCCCACAAGAAAGGATGTGACGGATTCACACTGGTCTGTGCATGTATTGCGCCTCCGATAAACACCTCGTGAGAGAATGCCCTATTGCTCCTCCACGGCGTTCGGCAAACGTCAGCTCCCGATCCTAGAAGGGGCACAGTTTCGGGAGAGAGATTTTTGCTCCACATCAATTCCATCCTTGAACTCTCCTGGACAAAATAATCTTGTGGTTTTACAGGCCTTTCTATCGCCTTCCAAGAAAGAATCTTACCCCATCCTGGCATTAGTAGTTTGCGGAGCCATGGGCGTATTCCTAGATCATGATTGGGTCACTGCTCACAACATTCCACATGAAAGGCGAGGAACAATGCAACCTGTAGAGGCTATTGATGGGAGACCTCTATCTTCAGGACCCATAACCCTTCAGACTAAAAATATTCTACTCTCTATAAACCACCATGGAGAGAGGATCAAATTTGACATTATAAAATCAGCCCATTATCCGATGGTTCTAGGAATGCCCTGGTTACAAAGGCATAACCTCTACATTAATTGGGCAGCAGGCTCCCTATTCCTTGGATCTGAACACTGTATGTCTCACTGCTTATCCCTAGATTCCTTACCGAAGTCTTCTGAAGATTCGCAAGAGAGTTAGCAAAATCCAGTCACCGTCTCTAACATCATCCGGATTCCCAGGGCCTACCAAGCCTTTTCTGATGTATTTTCGACCGCTATAGTTCAAGCTCTCCCTCCTCACAGACCAGAGAAGAGCGCCATCGATACTGAACATTCAGCAGTGATTTCCTTTCGGCAGGATGTTTATTTTATCAGAACCTGAAAAAAGGGCCCTCCGGGAATACCTGGATACTAACCTGGAAAATGGCACCATACGAACATCTAAATCCCCAGCGGGTGCTTCATTGTTCTTCGTTCCCAAGAAAGACACCAAGGAGCTCAGACCATGTCCAGGCTACCGTGGCCTTAATCAGTGCACTCTCAAGGACCGCTACCCCTTGACCCTCATCTCGGATATCTTGGAAGCAGTCAGAGGTGCAGTGATCTTCACAAAATTAGACCTAAGGGGTGCCTACCATCTTATTCGTATAAAGGAAGGTGACACATGGAAAACAGCCTTTAGAACCCCCTTTGGCCTTTTTGAATACCTGGTTATGCCCTTTGGGCTTGCTAATGCCCCAGCGGTATTCCAACGTTTTATGGATCGAGTGTTCTCTGATATGTTGTTCATCTTCGTCATCGTAGATCTGGACGATATACTGATATACTCCAAGGACCATCTAAAACATGAAGAGCATGTGAAGGCAGTCTTACAACGTCTACGTGAACATAAGCTCCTGGCCAAGCCCAAGAAGTGCCTTTTCCATTTATCAACTGTTCACTACCTCGGATTCGTTCTCAGTCCAAAGGGAATTGGAATGGACTCCTCGAAGGTAGACTCCATTTTGTCCTGAACCGTTCCAACTACTGTGAAACAGATTCAATCCTTCCTGGGGCTTGCTAACTTCTATCGGAAATTTATACCAACCTTTTCAGAGATTGTGCATCCAACCGTTACATTGTTAAAGAAGGACACCCCCTTCCTGTGGACCTCAGCCCAAGATATGGCGTTCCAACGGTTGAAGTCAGAGTTCACACAAGCCCCCATCCTAGCTCAACCTGATATTGATCGACCCTGTCTTGTTGAGACTGATGCTTCCAACTATGCCATTGGGGCAGTACTAAAGCAAGTCAAAGCAAGTCAAACTCAATCCTCTGAAACCTGGAAGGAGAAACAATAAATGGAATCTCACAACAAAGGACAGGTATATATTCAAGGACAATCGGTTGGTCATTCCCACTCCTGGACTGAGACAAAAGATCACAAGCCTATGTCATGATACCTTTCATTCGGGACATCGTGGCATTACCAACACCCTCCATCTAATGCAAAGACAGTTTTGGTGGCCGAAGATGAAGGATGATATCAGGATCCATATCCAGACATTTGCAGTCTACAATCAGAACAAACATGATAATAAGAAACCGGCAGGCATCCTGCTCCAACCAGCAATACCAACAAGACCCAGGGAAATCATTGCCACTGATTTTATCGTGGAACTACCATCCTCAAGGGGCTAAACAACTATCATGGTCATTTTACACCTTTATACAAACTGCCATCCTCATCTGACCTTGCCGGAATCTTCCTCGAACACACATTCCGGCTTCATGGGCTTCCCTCCAAGATCATTTCTGACCGAGGACCCCAGTACATATCTCAGTTTTCAAAGCAATTATGTCGTATACTGGGAATCTAACGTGCCTTGTCTTCAGGATATCACCCACAGACCAATGGAGCTACTGAACATGTAAACCAAACTCTTGAACAATAGCTTTGTTGCTTCGCTACCCAGGTCCAAGATGACTGGTCATTCTTAATACCTGTGGCCGAATTCGCTTATAACAATTCGGATCATTAAGCTATCAAAACCAGTCCCTTCTTCTGTAGTCAAGGATTTCATCCTTCAGTTCTACCCTCCATTCTGCCACACCCTACCCCAGTTCCTGCGGTAGATTCCTGGATTGAAACCCTTATTACCGTACACAAAGAAGCAAAGGAACACTTAGAAAGGGCCTGAAGGGATGTTAAACATTATGCCGACTCCAAAAGAAGACCTGGACCTTCCTACTCTGTAGGCGATAAAGTCTGGTTATCCTCGAAGCTTCTTCCTCGACATCTGTGCCCAAATAAATTGGCTCCCAGGTATTACAGACCCTTTTCTATACAAGAAATTGTCAATCCAGTGGCCTTTCGACTCCGACTACCAGAATCCTGGAAAAGGATCCACCCAGTCTTCCGCACCTCACTGTTAAAACCATATCTTCAGTCATCTCGAACAGCTCCAAAATCTACCCCAGTGATTGTAAATGACCAACTCGAATACGACGTTTCCAGAATCTGTGACTCTAGGTACCGTGGTCAACTACAATATTTGGTCAAATGGAAGGGATACCCTCCCAGTAAGTGCACCTGGGAACCCATGTCAAACATGAATGCCCCCAGGCTGGTTCGAAGATTCCATTTTATCCATTCGGGCAAGCCCGGAGGAGCTGGGTTTTAGAGGAGGCATACTGTCATGAACGGTCGTCTGCGTCCCTTCTGGACTTCCTGGTCCCTGACCCATAGGGGATTGAATACAGTGATCCTTCCAACATAGCCACTTAAAACGGAACGCTCCTGGCCAGTCTCTACGCTCCACGCTGCACGCTCTACAAAACAGACACCCCCCCACGGCCCTGCGCGTCTCAACGCTACCACTTGCTGTAGTCGGACATGTGTTGCCGGAGTTTGTTCGGGGCTCTCTTTTGATTCCTTGTTCCCGGTTCCTTGTAACCCCATCCTTCCTTCCATTCTTCTTCCTTACCTTTTGATCTTCCTGGATTTCTTTCGTGCTCGGGTCACGGGGTTCCGTGCTTCCGAGTGCAAACTTCATTCCTTCCTGGTATCCACCCTGGACTTCTGAACACTCCCGGAAGTTGGATAGCGAACCTCACGCTGGAATCCGAGGACCAGCATTCGGGTTTGTACAAATCCCGGACCATGAGAAAGAAGACATCACAGAAGGTCGCAAGCAAACAACAAAAGCAGGTGAGAAGGGGAGAGACTTGTGACACGCTTCATACAAGCAATGGTGCAAAATCTAGAAGGGTTCGATAAGGGTAGCATAATACTCGTGGGAGACTTTAATCTAGTGTGGGTTCCGGTAAGGGACAGGAGCGCAAGAGTATCCCACTCTCAGAATAAGCCCGCGAAGGAATTACGAGAGGAAAGTGACAATTTATCACTAATAGACATCTGGAGGGAAAAGAGAGGGGAGTCCAGGGCATATACCTTCTATTCTCATGTGCATAGAACAGCTTTAAGAATAGGTTATATATGGCTGTTGCGCCCCTTACTAGGAAGAGTGAAAGAAGTGGAGGTAGGAGCCATCACCCTGTCAGATCATGCCCCCTTGCTATGACACTTGCACAACCAAAACATTTAGCTGGACTTTGGAAATGGAGATACCTGGCACACATCTTTAAGGATGAAACCCTGAGGATGGAATTGAGGGAGGGGATTGACCAATACTTTCAAACAAATGAGTCTGGAGGTAAATCCTCGTATTATCTGGGACGCCTTCGAGGCTACGATAAGGGGGAAAATAATAGCAATAAAGGTGAGGAGGGACAAAGAACTCAGGCAATTAGAGGTGGACCTAGAAAATAAGCTGAAGACAATCATGCTTAAAATGGTGACAAGACCCACAGGGGAGACAAGAAAGCAGTATAGGGCAATCAGAGGCCAAATTGAAACATTACAAACAAGTAGAGCAGGGAGGTCACTTATGCATCTCAAGCAGAAGTACTTCATTAAGGCGAATACAGTGGACAGACTTCTGGCAAGGAAGCTAAGGAAGGAGGAAAAAGAAAGAATGATCCTGAAACTTAAAATACCATTGGGGGAGGAGAGTACAGACCTAAAGTCTATCAAAAGGGAATTTATTAAGTTTTATGGGGGAAGTATATAAATCAGAAGACCCAGAGGAGGGAAGCCAGATGGAATACCTGGAAAAATGTAATTTGCTTGGGATATCCGCCCATGAAAGGGAGGAATTAGAGGTAGAGATAATTAGAGAAAAGGTGTGTAAAGCAATCACCTTGCACCCCTCTAATAAAGCCCTGGATCCCCACGGCTTCACATCAAATTTCTATAAGACATACAAGGAGGTACTGGCTCCTCGCCTGACCACCTTGTACAATACATTCGGGAGAGGGGGGGAATAACCCCTTGCATGGAATAAGCAAACGTGGTGCTGCTACCCAAGCCAGGAAAGGATCCTACGGCCTGCAGATCATACAGGCTAATAGCACTCATTAACTTTGATGCCAAAATATATACTAAGATCCTGGCAAGCCGTCTAGAGCCTCTCCTCCCCGGTCTAGTGTGCCCAGATTAATCAGGCTGTATACGCACTAGGCAGACCCATGAAAACATCAGAAGAATAGCCCACATCATTGAGAAGGTCAACAAAGCACGTATTGCATTCAAAAAGACTTTAACAGGGTGGAGTGGCGGTTTCTCTTCCTCACCATGCGCAAAATGGGATTCGGGGAGGCGTTCATGTCCAAGATAGCTTCCAACTACCAAAACCCTTCCTTACGCTTACTTATAAATGGGCACCTCTCTGATCCGGTAGTGGTATCCAGAGGGACAAAGCAGAGTTGCCCCCTGTCCCCACTATCATCTGCCATCCATCTAGAACCTCTCCTAAACACGATTAGAACTACTCAAGACATAGAGGGGGTCGCCTTCAGCGGGAAAGTCCATAAGGTGGCAGCATTTGCAGACATGCTGCTAACACTAACAAATCCAGAGGAATCTTTACGGGCTGCGGACAAGGTCCTGGCTCAGTTTGGGGAGGTAGCCGGGCCAAAAATAAATGGGAGTAAATCTGAGATACATATACCACCGGCGAGGGATGGGGAGATAAAATCCAGTTTCCCGTATTCATGGGCTCCATACAAAATAACATATTTGGGAATTTATATTACTAAAAGCATAGACCAACTCTATGGGGCTAACTATTCCCCCTTAATGGAAGTCATTAAAAACATGTTCCATAGTTGGAGCCACCTGTGCATAACCTGGATGGGAAGGATAAATGTCCTAAAAATGACTATCCTGCCGAAACTACTCTGTGTTTATTCCTTCATGGGTCCCGATGGCCTTTTTCCGAACACTACGCAAACACACGCAGGCCTTTATTTGGGAACAGAAGAAACCAAGAATTGAACATAGGTTGATGCAGCAACCTAGGAACAAGGGGGGATGTGAGAACCCGACCCCATAGTGCATTACAGTGCAGCACAAATCAGAGTAATAAGGGACTGGGCAAGGGACGACAGGGGAAACAAATGGAGAGACATGGACAGAGCGGTGGTGGGAACTAACCTAGAGAAGGTTCTATGGCTACCCTGGGAAGACAGACCCCGAAATATGTATTGCAGTGAAATAGTATCCCTTGTAGGGGGTACCTGGGATGAAGTTGTAAAGCGGTCCAAAATCACAACGTTCCTATCACCCCTCACACCGATATTTAGAAACCCGCAATTCACGCCAGGGTGGGCTAGGACAGGATTCGTCAAATGGCAGGAAGGGGGATGTCGTATGCTAAGGGACTTATTTGAGGGAGAGGCGATACAATCCTTCCTCCAATGTAAAGAAGACTTTGGAATAGATGAAGGGTAAAGATTCCAATATCCCCAGTCGAGACACTGGGCCCAGAGCCCTAAGGTAAAGGAAGCAGCGACAAGAGAACTGGTCCTGTTTGAGAAATTTGTATCCACTAAATCTGGAGATAAACACCTAGCGGGTACGCTATATGGACTGATTAAGGAAGGGGAAGAACCCAGCACAAGCCGATTCATGCAAAACTGGGAGAGGGAAGTAGAATAAGAGATTAACATCGAGCAGTGGCAGAATCTTTGGGCGAGCATACCCAAATTGGCACACTCATTACAAATCCAATAAATCTGGATAAAAATGATGTATCAGTAGCACCTCACCCCCAGTAGACTGTCCAAAATCTATCCGACGACGATTAGGTTAGGTTGGAGGGGGCGCGGAAAAGAAGAAATTTGAAACACATATGGTGGCAATGCCCAATAATCAAACCGTTTTGAGGGATGATTCAAGAAGCGATGAGGGGGACACTAGGAACAAAGGGGACAGTAAGCAAGGGGCTGTTCAAAATGGGACTGGATGGATAACTAGAAAAGCTGGCCACGAAAGCTCAGAATTTTTAAAATGTAATACCAGTAATGGCCGGGGCCCTGCTAATAGCCCGCAAATGGAACCCAGAGAGCACGAATGGATAAAATATGGAACCTAGCAGCCATGGAAAAAGTAACCTATGCAATCAGGGGAGAATACCAGAAATTCCTCATGGACTGTGATCTGGTTATGCAATTCCTAATGAAAGACTCCAGGAGAGCTTAGTGGCCTAGAAAGATGAACCTCCTGGGACCCGTCTGAGAAGCGTCCCCCCACTAGGGATACGGAGACGCACTCAAAACGAAGGTAGGGAGGTGGAGAATGGTGCATCAACCAGAAGGGATGAAGGGAAATAAATAAATAGACTACCATGGAAAGTCAAGAGGAAAGAAATATGAGACTCAAAGGAAAAGGTGGACTGGCTGGAACTATAGGAACTATAGGCGGAAACCGGGCAGACCACTCAAGACCTGGGAAGGAGGGGTGGCTCTGGTGTTAGTCTGTTGTCCTTTGTGTTGTGTGAAAGTGCTTGTTTTTTGAAAGGGCGGGCAGTGGTTTAGAATGTCCTACCTGAGAGGAGGGGAGCAAGGTGCCAAAGGAAAGGGACTACCGTGTCTCACCTGTCGGTGTCTCACTCCTCGAGGACCCCCCATCCAGGTGATCCTCCCTCACTGGTCCACCCCAGGAACTGGATCCATTAGCGATGGCCGCATCCTAGACACCTGGATGACAGATCCCAGGGGACTAGCTAGGGAGACACCTTCAGGTTTCTCATAAGCCCCAAGGAGAGGTACAGGCCGGTTGTGGAACCCTGTGACGCAGGCCTTCTGGAGAGCGTGAGCACGTGCGTATAGCCTGCAAGGCATAACAAAGTAGGGTTGGGTGTATGGAGCAGTGTGGTTAGTGTGAACACGCAGTGACTGAAATTGAGAGTGTGATATATATTTATGGATTGTGTTGATTTTTTGGCCTTTTTATTAACTTTTTAAGGATATTGGGAAAAAGGAAATGGAATAAGGGAGCCCCCCCCCCGAGTGAGGGGGGGGAAGGTGGCGCTACGTGCACGGTCTCAACCAGTGTGGGAAAAATATAAGGAGAAATATAGGAGATCCATATAATTAGAGAGCTCGGGAATAGTAGTAGTTGTTATTTTAGCTTGTTATTTTAGTTTGTTTTGTTGATGTATTTTAAAGTCTAAGGAGGAGGCCCAGGAGGGGCATGTATGGTGTGTGGGTGCATCAGGAGAGTGTGCGGTGAGTGTGCGTGAAGAAGCTCTATTGGGGAATAGCGGGTGGGGAGAAAATTAAACTGATGGTTTTTCTATGAATTTATTGACAGTATTGCCATGTATTAGAGACAAGAGTAACTGCATATGCTTTAAATGTTTTGAACAAATTGCTGTATTAACTGTGATGCAGTAGCATAGGCGTAGCCCCACTACAAGACACACGCAAAACACGACTATGGGGGCAGACACACCCTTGCATATATATGGAAGGCCCTTCCCTTGTATGGTGGTAAGATTAAGAAATATCACAATCAATGGGTGACTGAGACTAAAGGGGGAGGAATGCCCCACTCCTGGCCAGAGCATGGTTCTTTTGACAGTTGTGCGCTGGAGCACATGTCCACCTTCCTTAAAGCAAACTATAAGGGGAGACTGTTACAAAATAGAAGGGAAGTATTGAACCAGGCTGGCTGTCTGTTTCTCTATCACGCTCTACATGAACGGTTCTTATAGGTGCACTGTCTATTCTGAATAGGAAGTTGCCTGACTTCCACTCATCCCCAGGTGGTTGTGGGGGCGCCCCTGTGGGTGACATCCGTGTCTCTGCTTCCCTTGTGGTATCGCATGCTGCCTGTAACCTGGCTAATTCAGTACGTGTTGATGCCAGTGCTATCTCTAAGTCTCTTGCGCTCACTCCTATGGCGCAGTATGGGCTAGAGGAGGACAAGGACAGTGGGGAGGAAACCAGCAATTTCCGGGACCACAGTGGCAGGGAGGACAGCAACAAGGACATGGTGGGTTTTAAGGGCCTAGAGGAGAGGGGTTTGGAGGTCCGGGACTGAGAGGAGAGGGACCAGGGCAGTGCTGGACATGTGGAAGGTGGGGGCATTTTTCGAGAGCGTGTCGAAGCAGGCAGGGAGGGAGCTACCCCAAAAAACAGAAGAGGCAGGGGATACCAGGATTATCTTGGTACTATGATCTGGCCTGGATAGAACCTATATATTTATATTAACATCAAAGATCATAGTACTTGTGTTTCTATGTGGTGATCTCAGGCGTAGTTAACTCATATGGACAGTCAAAATTTCATCATGACTCCGAACAATTGTGAAGAAAACGTGTCTTTAAACAATGAGATGAAAAGCGTTCAATTCAAATCTATAGACACTCTCTAATAATTCAACATGTTTATTAATATGTAGAAAAAACATTGTAAAAGACTGATCTCATTATTTTTAAAAAACATCACAAATATCAAAATCAGTGCAATCATTTACGAATCTGAAAAATCAATAGTTCTCCTGGTAAAATACATCATTCTCATCTAAAAGCACAACAAACCATATGCCAAACATACCTCATTCATATTCAGACAATTCATCATTTCATTCACGAATAACATCTAAATCATCACTGTAAAACAACATCCTAAAATACAACGATACAGCCTCATGTCCATTACAAATATGCACAGTAGGATTTTGACAACTGAGCCGCCGTCAGTTATACGGACTAGTACATCAAAGAAAGGCTCAATATCATTTATATCAGTGCTGTTACTAATGACAGCACATTCTAAAACCTGACATGTTTCGTTCTGTACAATAGTTATTCAACAGAAATTCTTCAAGGGCACAACAGTCCAGCGTTGTCAAAGGAACGTCAGTGGAATTAGGAAATGTGTAGACCACACCAACAACTCACAGCTGGTCTCTTGTTCTAGTCTTCACTTGGTACACTCATCTCATCAAAAATTATGGTGCAGTGTTACCACTTGCATGGTCATGACCCGCAATCTTTGGGGCGGATGCAGCAATGTAGAACCCGATAATTCACAAAGGCAGGTCCTCACAACCCTTCACTAGAAAAATCTGCCCCATCAGCGGTAGTGCGTCTATGGAGACTGCCTCTGGCTCAGTCTCTTATCATGGCGCGGGTCGTAAAACAGATCGCTGCTTTCCACTTAAGCTCATGGCGCTTCAAATTCCTCTTATTTCCGAGAGTGTACCACGAACCGCGTGGCAGTAATTCTGTGAGCCGTTGAAGCCGGGAGGGAGCTACAACTACAACCAGCAGAATTATGATTGCCCTCATCTAGGTAGCCCCAGAGGGCCACCTCCCAGAATGACTTCAATACCATGTGAGATTCACCAGGCCTACACACAGTTACCCCCACAGATACCCGGCCCCTATCACCCACAACACCAGCAGCAGGCAATTCAGCCTTACCAGCCCCGTCCTAATGCACAGCCAGCAGAGAATAGAAACACTTTTGGTATTGCACCTAATGGCACAGTGGCCCCATTTCAAGCTGCTACAGTAGTGGGGGGAAACCCTTTTTCGTTCCCAGGGACAGACGCATACTCTGACTAGCACAGCCCACAGAGTGCACTTGCATGTCCATTCCTGTCAATGGCCCTCATTACGACCCTTGCGGAAATCGACTGACCGGAGCGCCACAGCGTAAATAGCGTTTCCGCCATTGCACGAAGGAGCAAAGTGCGGCCCATTCCGACCCATCGGGCACGAGCACCACGGCATGGCGGAAGTGCAAAGTCCGCGATGGCGGAAAAGACCCCAAAACGGCCCACACCGCCGCCGTACGGGGCCCCAGGTGCAATACCGCCACCCCTCTTAGCGGTCACCGCAGTGTGCGCCTACCGGAAAGTACGGTGGCCGGAAATATACGGAAACGGAAGTTAAAACACGGGCCCGGAACGGGAAACATCCCGGCGTACACCTATAAATACACTAAAACCACACAACCACTAAAAACACTACCCTGAGACACACCCCACCCCGTCAACCACCCTAGCGAAACCAAGAAAAATGGGAAAAGCAGCGAAGAAAGCGTGCGACCGCAAGCGGCAGGTCCACTTCTCCCGTGAGGAACTCACCGTGCTAACAGAGACCCTCCAGGAGAATGCTGCCGTGGTCTTCTCCACGCAAATGACCAGGACGGCACTTGCAAACAAGAAGGCCATATGGGCTCTGGTGGCACAGCGGGTAAGTGCGGTGGGGACCGCACCCCGCACCCCACAGCAATGCCGCAAGCGATGGGACGACCTGCGGATACGCGTCCGCAGCATACTCTCTGCCAACCGCAACATTGCCACAGCCACCGGGGGAGGTCCTGAATCACCCATCAAGTTGACCCCCTGGGAAGAAATCTGTGCCTCCACCATCGGAATGGAGAGCATTGAGGGAGTCGGAGGGATGGAGAAAGGAGTGCAGACATCCGAAGATTCAGGTAGGTGGGCCAGATATAACAAGCCACACAGTCCATCCATGTGAAGCACCATGCGTCCACATAGTGCAACAGAAACACATGTCCAGGATAACGTCCACACACATCGGCCTGATAGCGCACGTTAAAACCCACAATAAATACATAAATAATTAAAAACCCCTAATACACGCACTACACGTGCAGCAGGCACACCCAAACTGCAGGCTGCCAAACAACTGCACCCTCACTCCACACACAAATCAAAGCACCTCCAAGGCCCCGACCCAAATCACCCTCAGGTACCACCCCAAAGCATGTGATACAATGCCATTCCAATTCCCACAGACCCATCAATAACCCTCGCCCTCCTTTACTCCACCACAGGGTCCGATCCAAACGACGAGCCACAGGACACCCCTACCAGCACACCTGCAAAGAGGGCCAAGACCAACGGCCAGAGACCCTCCACCTCAGCTGCACGCATCAAGACACGGCAGCAGCACAAATCAGGTGGTAGCACAGAGGAGGGAACATCAACAGGCACCCCAGCAGCCAGCATGGCCACAACACCACCACCACAGGTCCCCCCAATGGATGCCACAGAAGGCACTGCCTCTGGTGGCAGCAGCACCATAGGTGACACCCCATTGATGGCAGCATGCTCGGACACAGAAGACGGGGATGTCGAGGTCAGATCCATCCATGACCTGTCCCAATCCCCCTGTCTGTCCCATCCCGTACAACATGAGGATACCACGCAGGTGCAGCCACAAGACGACGACTGGCCATCCCCCCCAAGCCCTGTGGCAAGGCAACATGAGGACAACAGCCCCTCTGTGACACCCCCGCAAATGGCCATGGCCCAGCAGAGGCAACAGTCCCTCGACAAGTTAATCGTCCAACAGCAGCAAATGGCCACACTCCTCAAGGACCATGCCGATGAATGTGGGGGCACCAAGGCAGACATAGAAACATCAACAGAGACACTTAGGGCAGAAATGGAGAGATGTACAGAGACGCTAAGGGCACAAATTGAGAGTAGCACCGAGAGCCTGAGAGTCCAAATGGAGAGTAGCACCGAGAGCCTGAGAGTCCAAATGGAGAGAAGCACCGAGAGCCTGAGGGGGGAACTGCATGCGACGTCCAAAGACGTATGTGCCGAACTTGCCGCAGTGCGCCGTGTGCTCACTGAGCTCTCGCAAACCCTTAGGGACATGCATGGACGTGAGCAGCCAGACACATCATCCGTTGCAAGTTCCGTCCAGGGCAGCCCCCAACGTAGATCAGGGAGGAACCTGCGCTCCACAGGCAGGGGTGCCCCTGATACCCGCAGAGGGGGCTTGCAATAGCGACAGGCCACTGACAATGAGCATCTTTGGACACTGGTGTTCGGGTGGGAGGTAGGAGGGTGGAGGGGGTGTGTTGGGCTCACTTGGGTGGCGGGTCGATAGGGTGTTCCACATGATATCACATATGCCATAAAAAGTGCACGATCACCCAATGAGATGTGTGGACATTGATCTTTGTGTACTAGGCCATCATAGGCGTACAGTCCATATTGTGCATGTCCCAGACACACGCAGTGCCACGAGTCCCGTGTCCATGTATCAGCCCCCAGGCGTGAGTGCTAGAAGCATACATCAATGAGATGCTGACGGATGTCACGGCCCTCCGGTGCCTCGCAGACTCCTTGAGGTGCTGCCACATCCCCACCCTCATCATGACCATCATCCGGTGCTTGCAGTTCAGCGTCAGGGGGCATGGGCACATTTCTACGTACGCACATGTTGTGGAGCATGACACATGCCATGACCATCTTTGCAACCTTCTCATGGCGGTACAGGAGTGCCCCGCCAGACCTGCTGAGGCAGCGGAAACGAGTCTTCAGTAGGCCGAATGCCTGTTCTATGACTACACGGGTACGTGAGTGGGCATGGTTGTAGTCCTCCTCATGCTGGTCCCGTGGGTTCCGGACTGGTGTGAGGAGCCATCTCTTCAGTGGATATCCAGCATCACCTGTATGTGGACGATAAACGTAGGATGTGGAATGCCATTGATACGTACGCACACCCCCCCCCTTCCTGCCAGTACATTGCCAAATCACATACCCCACATCATCATGCATGCAATGAGACTCACCGAGTAGCCAGGATCTGTTCCCTGCGTGTCGCTCCATGTAGCGTGGTATGGTAGAGTTCCTCAAGACCATGGAATCATGGGTTGATCCAGGGAATCGGGCACAACACTGCGTAATGATCCTGTTGGAGTCACACACCATTTGTACATTCAGGGAATGAAATTGTTTTCGGTTGCGGTACTGGGCCTCCATGGCATGTGGGACGACCAATTCAACATGGGTGCAGTCGATGGCACCAATGCAACCCGGTATGCCGGCAAGTGCATGGAATCCCACTTTTGTGTTCGTAATTTCCTGCTCCGAGCGTGGTAGGGAGATGTAGTCGTCTGCGTGCTGCAGGAGGGCATCGAGCACTTGGAATAGTGTCCGTGAAAACAGTGGCTGTGATATGCCATGCAACTGTCCGACTGTGTGCTGGTAGGTGCCTGTGGCCAGGAAGTGGAGTACAGACACCACCTTCAGTAGGGGTGGGATTGCGGTTGGGCTATCTATCATGCTGACTAGGTCAGCCTGTGTCATGTCCACAATGGCGGCTATGGTGTCCCGGTCCAGACGGTAGAGGGTGTGGATCTGCTCATCAGTGAGGTTGAACGGATGTGCTCGGAGGCGTGGGATTGCGGGCTGCCTGCGTGGTGGTAGTGGCTGTGCTGCTGGGCCTTGCTGGCCCTGCCTTGGCCTCCTCCTCCTCCTGCGTCTCCTCCGTGCGGCTGGTTGTAGTTGTTGTTCGTCTTCTTCTTGGAGTCGGAGTAGTTGCAGTGCTATCAGGTCCCCCAGGGCCAACATCGCGAGTCCTGCCGGTAGCATTTCGCTGTGGTTGTGGGAGGAGACTGGCTGTGCAATTTATGTGTTTTCAGGCTGTATGGCCTCCACCTGTGGTGATTGATTCCACCTGTGCAAACGGCTCTCCCCTTTGGCCGAGCACGTCCCGCGCACTACGCTGCAATTCGGGTAATGGTATCTTGCTATTGCAATCATGTATTTGTACCCGATGGGCGTGTAAGATTGGTTGATATGTTCATTCTGCTGTGGTCCCATTGTTTCCCATACTATCTGTGCAGTCGCGAACGGACTTGTGAAGGGTCAGTGGAACGTAGTACTCGAGTAACGGTGGGCCCTCATGCATCACTGTACCGAGTTGCAACGACGGGCGGGGCGTCCCATTTGTGGGTGAAGGCAGTTGCCATTTTCACACACAGCCGCACTCGATGGAATTATTAGTGATTTCAAACGGACAGAGATGCCTTTTCGACGTGATGTTGCAAATGAGGAATTCGAAGGGCGGCGCTTTCGGTTTCCAGCTAGCGGCGAGGAGATGCCCACAGGTCTGACTGCAAATATAACGTTCTATTGTTCTATGTCCTTGAGACAGGGCCCATGGCGAGGGAGCAATGATTGATATGAATAGTTTGGGATGCGCAATTGCTACGTGGGCGATGAGGCCGGCCATTCCCAAATACATGTTACTTCACAACACTGGATTTACGGGCTGGGGCACTGTGGATGTAGCAGGCTGCATTACGCACAGACTCAATGGACGTTTCTAATGTCATGTGAGTAATTATTCAGGCGTTTTGATCCCGGGATGAGGGAATGATGTATGGATGCATGGGCAGGTGATTTGGTGCAGAGTTTGGCATGTACAGGGCTTCTAGGGATCTATCCGCCTCCCCTACGCTATGTGATGCAGGGCTGCCATAGTGGGACCATCGTCTATCTGGCCTTGTTGAGCCCTCCCTGTCTCGACGCGCCCTCAGACACTTGTGTCCATGCACGTTAACATTCCCATCTGATGGATTCTGTTTTGGCAGACGCATGCACAGGTACACTCGTTCGTGATGGTGTTTACAACTAGGTATAGATGGTTATGAGTCGCAAGTGGCTTTGGGGTGTTGATGATCCTTTGGAGTGGGCTGGCATGCATATGGCTGTGGATTTCGTGTGCTCATTGAAGTGAGTTGTTCGAATGTAGTTCTGATGGCCATTCTGTTCTTGTTCTTTTCTTTTGGTTGACAGGTATCTCCTCCCCTTTTGCCACTGCCATCTGTATGCCACTCCTGCAGATGGATTTTACTCCCGACACCTGCTGCTTCGTGTTAATCGGTGGAGCAGCATTACGATCTTATGGGACGATCGACAGTGGCCCACATGCCCTTACGCAGTACTGGTGGCTCGGAGCAACATTTCGGCCTTTCAGCTGGACTAGTGCCTCCCCATTGGGACGGCCCTGCGGTTGTGTGCGCTTCCTTTTTGCCTTTTCGTACGTGATTGTGGCTCTGTGTACCATGATGGGACAGGGCGTCACACAAGTAGTGGCTGGTCATTTCTTGCGGATGCAGCCCACAATGGTGAAATGTGTTTTGGAGTTCATGGCCTGATGGCTGTATGGGCTTGGTGATTTTGTTGTGCATTAAATTTCTATTCTGATTTGGGCCGTGTAGCGTTTTTCTTTGCAAGTGATGTGGCATGTGCCTATATGTGGGGCGATGTATTGTGAGGAGATCTGCATTGGGTTCCTGCTTCGGGGTTTAGTTGCGTGGTACTGTGCTGGGCGCGTTTGCCTACTGAGCCCGTGAGGTCAGGGATGGGGGCTGCCTATATGACAGTTTGGATGTTGTCATGCTCAGGGGCGGGGGATTGGGTTTTGTGTGACAGATGGCGGTCAGCCAGGTGGACTGGTGGAATGATGTGATTTTCGGAATGTTGCTGGTCACAGGTGCCTGTGTTTGCGTGCGTTTCGGGGGGGGGGACTGTGGTCATGTCCATTGGGATGGCTTCTGTATTCGTGCCATCTGTGCCCTGCAGCTCCCATTGGCCCCTCTTGTGTTTCTTTTGTTCGTTGGCATGCATGGGTGCTTTGTACATTTCAATGGTTGCATTGTGACTTCATTGCACCTACAGGGTGTTGTACTTTGTGGGCAGGGAGCGGTGTACAGGCACTCAGTGGGGCCGTTTACGGTTGATTCGCGATGCCGTACTTCTCGCCATGGCGGAATGGTCCATTCCGCCATGCCTGATGGCGTTAGGTACATGTCCGCTAGGGTCGGAATTGGCGTACCGTTGCACCATGGTGGTGTTTGCGGTTTGGCATGGCGCGCGCGCGCGTGCTTAGTGCAGTTAGCGTTGGCGTTCACTACGGTGTCGCTAATGGCTTCGTACTTTGCGGTGACGGGTCATAGTCGCACCGGGCGCTATTCGATGGCGGTATTGCATTTCCGCCATCGTTTTCCCCTTTCCGCCAGGGTCGTAATGAGGGCCAATGACCCTAAATCCTGAAGAGCAACCGTTGGTGGGGGCAGAGATAAGGAACACACAAATCATCTTTATGGTGGACTCAGGAGGGGAGAAGTTGTGCATCGGCGAAGGTAACTTCCCGCTATCAGGAAAGACTCTCGACAAGCAGGGGTTCTCGGGGGCTGTTTTAACGGTTCCATACACAAAAGATCTAGATGTCAAAGTGGGAGAGAAGGTTGTAAGGGCCCCCCTCCTGTACTCTGAGAGTTCTCCTGTCAACTTGCTCGGTAGGGATCTGCTAAGTAAATTAAACATGACGATCTCATTTACAGACAGAGGTAGCGTCTGCGCCACACCTGGCATGTGTTCACTAAGAGCAATGCTTGTGATACATGCCATGGCAAAGGACGTAGCAGTACGAGGAATCCCTGTTAACTCTGACATGTTCATTTACGGTATGAAAGTGCTTGCACGAGCCGTGCCTCAGATTACCAGAACCTGCTGGAGAGTGCCCACTGATTTCATTTTTTGCCATTTGGTGTCCCCCGAGTCGGTTGCAGGCACAATACTCTCATTAGATTTGGAAGATTTACTAGTGTCTGCAAAAAGAATTGTAGTACTAGGTACTGACTGCCACGGGTGCCAATTGCGCGCCGTATTATGCATTGATCCCACTGTACCCCTGAAAGAATAGAGCGATGCAGAATGTTTTGAGGATAACAACAATGATGGGGAGATCATCTTCGAGATTTGCATACCCTGATAAGTAAGGGTGCAATACAGAAAAGTTCTGAGCCCCCTCATGGCAGTTGTCGTACCACCAGGACTAATGTCTGGCAGAGAGACTCCCAGGACCCCCCTTGTCAATTTGCACATTCAAGTAACTTTGGGTCTCACCCTAAGTTACTAGGGGAATCCAGACGTGGACCCCTTGCTCACTATTCTTAGAGAGGCACAGCTCCTCCCTACTGATGAGGTCCAACCAGACTGAAACACGTGTCTGGGGATGCTGTTGGTACTCTTGTTCAGAGGAGAATTGCCTAGCATTTCGGTGCTGGACTGCCCCAGGGCAGGACAAAGACTGATATGTTTGGAATATTTCTTCTCTGTGAAAGATAGTGAGCTAAAGACTCTGGGTAAGTCTCTCGTTACCAGGACTAATGTCTGGCAGAGAGACTCCCAGGACCCCACTTGTCAATTTTCAGTTGTCGTACCACCCCCATTCAGTCTGGCCGAGTTACAGCACGTACCCACATGCTTTTGGAAAACCAACCCACATGATGTAGGGATGTTAAAGGAAGTAACCCCTGTAAAAATCACACTGAAGGTGGGGGCAGTACTCCTGCGGGTGAAACAATACTCTCTGTCCAGAGAAGCAGAGGAGGGGATCAGGGGAACAATACTTACTGCACCAAGGGATCATAGTGCCCTCTAACTTCACCATGCAACACAGCAATATACCCCATTAAAAAGGCAACAGGGCAGTTGGAGGATGATCCAGAATCTCACCCTTAATGATGCAGTACAGAAGGAACTTCCACTTGTCCCCAAACCTGCATCCATTTTGTGCAGCATCCCCAAGGAGGCGACCCATTTCACTGTTGTAGATTTGAAGAACACCTTCTTCTCAGTTCCCCTGCACCCAGACTCACAGTATCTCACAGCAATTACCC
Organism: Ambystoma mexicanum; assembly: GCF_040938575.1. Classification (NCBI taxonomy): domain Eukaryota; kingdom Metazoa; phylum Chordata; class Amphibia; order Caudata; family Ambystomatidae; genus Ambystoma; species Ambystoma mexicanum. The sequence continues at coordinate 1,438,976,881 of NC_090935.1, forward strand.
TGGGTGGAAAGCGCTACGAACACACTTGTTTACCACATGGGTACTGTGGAAGCCCCAGCATATTCAATAGGATACGACACGAAGACTTGGCTAACCTCCAGGACCCCTGCACAATAATTCAGTACGTAGATGACTTACTAGTGTGCAGTGACAGTGAGCAGAGCTGCCAAAGAGACTCAATTGAACTATTGCAGTTGCTAGCCAAGAAAGGGTACAAGGTGGACAAGGCAAAACTCCAGTATTGCCAACTTGATGTACTTTACCTAGGGCAACTCATCTCCAAAGACAGAAAAAGAATAATCCCTGGCAGGGAAGCAACAGTGCCTGAACTCCTAAGCTACTCACAGTGAAAGATTTGCAGACATTCTTAAGATTGTGCAATTATTGCAGGGCATGGATTCTACATTATGCAGCATACACAAGGCCACTACTATAGGGCCTCAAGGAAGCACAGAAAGAAAATAACAGAATAGAGTGGACCCCTGAGATGATCAAGAGTTTTAATGACTTAAAAGAAGTCATCTCGGGGGGCGTGGCTAGCGCGCGAGCGATGCGGACGTGAGCCGAGTGAGCTCCCGTAAGCGCCGACACAATCCTGTACTTTTATCCTGATTCCTGGGGACATCGAGTGACATCAACGCCACGATTGTGCCCGTGAAGCTGTGGGCTACGACCGGCTGAAATCCGGGCTGTTGTCTGCCCGTTTAGAGGGCCATAATCTGCAATTTACCGAAGGCCGGGGGCCCCGAACTGCGAAACCAAGATGGCCGCCGGAGCTTGAGGGCAGACCACCTCCTGTCTGATTGGGGCTTGAAGCGGCCTGGTGTGGTACGGCACACGCAGTGGACACTGACTTTTCTTACAACCGGAGGTCGCCCGGACAAACGGCTCATGCTCTTGGGCTGTCTCGACCCAGCCCCGAGTGGTGGAGGACGGCAGCGGCCTGGCCCGACAGTGCTAGAGGTAGGTGGGATTAACTCTCCCCCCCCCCTGCTCCATACAGACGGTGGATTCGTGGAACCTGCGTGTTGGAAGGTGCTTGGAGGACCCCGAGGCCTTCCACCTGGCCTGTCGCAGGGCTGCGACACGGCACACCGGAGTAGATCCGGAAGGGCGTAATTAGCACTGTTCGACCTACCGTGCCGGACGCCCCACGCCTCCCCGGAACCATGGGGAAAGAAAGGCAGAAGAAACCCTCCACACAGAGCAGCATGGACCAATTTGCCGTCGCCACCACCCCGGCCCCGGCGGCCCCAGCAATGCGACCAAACTCCCCTAATGGGGAGGGCCCTCTTTCTCTCCATGATGTAATGGCGGCCATTGCTAATTCCCGATCCTCCATGGAGACCAAAATAGATAGCATGGCGGCAGACGTCTCCTTCCTACGCCACGATCTACAGAAGCTAACCTCCAGAACGGGAGAGGCGGAACACCGTATTTCTGAAGTGGAAGACAACATAGGCGGGATTAACCGCCAACTGTCCCAGGCCTTAAACCGCCTTAAGACCCTTGAATCAAGAGTGGAGGATGGAGAGGGGCGATCCCGCCGCAATAATGTCCGTATCCTGGGTCTGCCAGAAGGGGAGGAGGGACAGTGTATGGAGCTGTTCTTGGAGCAGTGGCTTGTAGACATCTTCGAGGCCACATCCTTTTCAAAGTTCTTCTCAGTGGAGAGGGCTCACAGAATGCCGGTGGGTAGACCACCCCCGGGTGCCCCGCCACGTACTATCATCGCCCGCTTACTCAACTACCGAGATAGGGATGCCCTCCTGCAACTGTCGCGGGCACAAGGCTCGATTACCCATAACGGCTCCCGAATCGCCTTTTTCCCGGACTACACCCGAGAAGTGCAGCGGGCACGACAATTGTTTGAGCCACTCAAGAGACAGCTGGCCCAACTAAATGTGAAATATGGCCTGCTCTTCCCGGCCCAACTGAAGATATATCATGGTGGAACCACGGTTCATTTCAGCGACCCGCAAGAGGCATGGAAATGGGCAGAGGCCCATATAGAAGGTGATTGGACTGCGAGACCGAGGAGACCGAGAGGAAGACCGAGGCCCAGGCACGCCTCCCCGAGGGGAAACCCGGAGAGGAATGAACAGGGGGTCCTGGACCCCGATGCAGATCACCGAGAACATTGACCGGACTGTCGCCCCTCTGGCCTAGTAATAGCGCTCTGAAGTATTCTTTCTTTGTACTCTTAAGCCGGACACATGAGTAGTCCACCATGGAGATGTTGACACTGGCGCATGGGAGGGGACTCTGGAGGAGCCTCTGAAACCCCCCCCCCCCTAGCCGAACTTCCTCCTTTCCTTCTCCTTTTCCCTTTCCCCCACCCCTTCTTTCTTGTTCATCTAGACCCGGCTCTAGGGTCTGGGTTTTTGAGCTGCTACCTTAAGTTGAAGGTCCAGCTATGTTTGGGCGACAGGTACTTCGTGTTGGGGTGGAGTATAGGGTGGGGGTAAGTTGGGAATGTTTGAAAGTTTGTTTGTTACTTCAAGACTGTCATATGTTTATAAGGGACACGAACCACTGTCTTTGGTCGAAGTTACCACTCCACCATCTCTCACTGATTGCTACAATCGTACAGACCCCCATCATGTGTGATAGATATCCTGTGCACAGACTCACGAGACACCCATGCGACACACCAAATCCCTGAAGTTCCTTACCTGGAACGTGAATGGGATGGGGTCTGGGATTAAACGGCGCCTGCTTAGGCAATTTCTAAATAGACACTCCCCTGATGTGGCCCTTTTGACAGAAACCCACCTGGCCGGATCACACTGTACCTTTTTTCAGAGGACTAATTACCACCTTGCCCTTCAGGCGGGGTACACAATGGGCTCCAGGGGCACCCTCATCCTGATACACAAGCGCATTCCATTTACTCAGCAATTGGTTGAGCGTGACCCAAGGGGTCGATACGTGTTCGCCATGGGGACCATCTGGGGTCAGACGATGGCCATTGCCGCAATTTATTCCCCACCCGGGTTGGGACAGGAATTACTGGACGATCTTACTACCCTTATAGGGAAACACCATCCTGATACGTTCATTCTGGGGGGTGATTTTAATGATACCATGAATGATAACTTTGACCGTTCCCATCTCCGAAATCGCAACCCTGACACCTCGACTAGATTGGCCAATTTTGCATCGGCCCTTGGGCTCCGAGATGTATGGAGAGAGTTACACCCGACTGATAGGGAGTACTCCTTCCATTCCGGCGCTCACGGCTCCATGTCCAGACTGGACTACTTCTTCTTGCCACATACCGACCTCCATAGGGCAACGTCCGCAGACTTACTCACCCGGGGCATTTCGGACCACTCCCCCCTCTTAGTTGAATTGCGTATGCAGGGTCCCCTCCCCCCTAGAACGTGGAGACTTAACAATTATTATCTGGGGTCCCCGGACCTGATATATCGCCTGGAGGAAGTTTCTGGTGAATATTTCGAAATTAACGAGAAGTCGGTGGACAGCCCTGTGATATTATGGGAGGCCTATAAAACAGTGCTAAGGGGTGAGATCCTTTCTTGGACGACACATAAAAGAAACACCCGGTTCCGGGAAATATTAAAGGCCGAAGAGGAGGTGAGAAGCAGGGAGATTGAGCATATATCCGACCCTACGCCCGAGACCCACCGATCCCTCCAGCGCGCCCAGGAGTGCCTCCGTAACAGAACGATGGATGACGCCAAGCAGGCCCATTGGCAGGCTAGGGCGAGGGTGTATGAACTTGGGGATAAGTCGGGTAAACTGCTTGCTTGGTTGCAGAGGAGAGACGAGGGGCAGCGCCATGTCCGGGAAATTGTCACGGCACAGGGCGACACCCAACATTCGGACTCTGGGATTGCCGAGGCCTTCGCAGAGTTTTACGCAGATTTGTATCGGGCTCCGACCTCACCGCTAAACTCCTGCCTCTTAGAAGAGGTGACGCTGCCGACCCTCTCGGGGCAACAGAAGGACCAGCTGGACTCTGCTCTATCAGAGGCTGAGATTGCAGAGGCGCTGTCTCAGCTCCAGTCGGGAAAGACACCGGGCCCGAACGGATTCCCAGTTGAAACTTGGCAGAAGCTAGGAGTAGACAAAATGGCCGCTGCTCTACATAGGATGTTTCTTGCTGCCCGGGAACAGGGTACCCTCCCACCAGATCTTTGTAAAGCCACTATTGTGGTCATTCCCAAGCCTGGCAAACCTCCACAAGATTGTGCTTCTTATAGACCTGTATCGCTGATTAACGGGGAAGCTAAGGTCCTTGCTAAGCTATTAGCGAATCGGTTGCAGTTAGTCACATCCTCCTTGATCCATCCGGATCAATGTGGTTTTATGCCTGACAAATCGACTCGGATGAATCTGCGCCGCCTCCATTTAGCATTGGAGAGATCCCCGATTATAAACGAACCCCTGGCCTTGTTGGCAATCGATTTTGAAAAGGCGTTCGACTCCATTCGATGGGACTACCTTTGGGAAATAATGCGCCGCATGGGGTTCGGAGAGGCCTATTTAGGCTGGGTGCAGCTACCTTATGCTAACATCAAGGCGGAAGTGAGAGTGAATGGCTGGTCCTCTGGGTCCTTCCCCCTGGGCCGTGGTACGCGACAGGGATGCCCATTGTCCCCTCTTTTGTTCGCCCTTGCTATCGAGCCATTAGCTCTTTGGCTTCGCCAAAACACCGCCTGGAGAGGATTCAGATGGCCGGAGGGACACGAGGATCGTACATCCCTGTACGCGGACGACCTCCTTGTGTACCTGGGTGACCCACTAACATCCTCTGTCATTGTAACGCAAATGTTAATCCGCTTTGGGGAACTCAGCGGACTCAGAATCAACTGGGGGAAATCGGTCCTCTTTCCGGTGAAGGTTGGGGAACAGGCAATCCCCCAGGACTGCCCGTACCGGGTGGAACGACAGGGGTTTCGTTACCTGGGAATATGGATATCCGGGGATTTAACAAGCTATATAAGGAACAATCTCCGACCAATCACAGACCGCTTTATTATTGATGTCCGGCACTGGAAACTCCTCCCCCTGACACTTATGGGAAGAGCGGCACTTTTTAAAATGATGACCCTTCCTAGATTCCTTTATGTCCTTCAAAATGCCCCACTTAAAGTCCCCGACTCGGAGTTCCACCAAGTGGAGACACTTCTCAGAGACCTCATATGGGGGGGAGGCCAGTCACGAATTGCGTTAACTACACTCCAAAGATCTATTTGGGAGGGAGGAATAGGAGTTCCCCGCCTTCAAACGTATTACTGGGCATCACAACTGGTGGTGGTTAATGACCTTCTCCACGGGGACCGAGACCTGCCCCATATACGGGCTGAGATAGCCACTATGCGCAACACTGACCCGCTGCTTCTCCTCTATCAGCCCCTTTCGAGAACCTCTCCGCCCACAACCACTACGCATATGATCACAGTGTGGAGACAGGCACACCGATTCATTGGGTGGGAAAATAAAGCTACTAGAGCACAACCCCTCTGGCGGAACAACAACCTAGCTGAGACCCAGAAGTTGGAACCGTGGCCTAGGTGGGTGAACGCGGGGATTGCCAGGATTGGGGATATGCTTACACAGGAGTGTTTGACCTCGTTTGATGACCTACAATTGCGATTCCAGATTCCAAATACGGAATATTATCATTACATTCGCCTCGCCCAGGCTCTGAGACCCTACCTGACAGCAGATACACAGTTACCGGACTATACCCCCATAGAGCGTAACATCCTTCCGGCGCATATCCCTACCAAATGCACTTCCATCCTTTATAATGCTATATCCTCCTTTGCTACCCCCGAACTGAATGAACTAAAGGCAAAGTGGGAAGTAGATGTGGGGGTGATAGATCCTGAGGATTGGATACAAGTCCTTATGCATCCCCGGGAAATCGCCATTTCCTCTAGGCTTCGACTAGTGCAGTTGAAAATACTACACCGGGTTTATTACCCTAGGACACGTCTATATGGCTGGAAACGGGCTTCTAACCCAAACTGTTTGCGGTGTGGGGAGGGGGAGGGGACCTTTATTCACATTTTGTGGCTGTGTCCCCAGATACAAACTTTTTGGAACGCATGCTGTGGGGAGCTCTCCCGAGTTCTGACTCGCACCATACCACTGGACCCGAGGGCTTTGCTTCTGGGAGTGCCCGATGAGATAGAAGCTAATAAATGGGAAAGATTGCTCCTACACACGGCGATGGGGCTGATTAAGCGCAATATAGCGCAGAAATGGGGTGCCCCTGACTCCCCAACGCTGGAACAATGGAAATTGGATATGGACATATGCGCTATGATGGAGCGTAGAATTTACTCGGCACGAGGCTGTCCCAACAAAGCGTCGAAAATATGGGACAGGTGGGAGGAAGGTGTGGCCTGAGTGTCCCATCTACAGGCGGGGGAATGTGCACTGGGTGTTTTGTTTTGTGCTTGTACCATACTACACATTATTGCAGGTGAGGAGATGATTGCTCAACTGTTGATGTTCTGGGTACCTTTTCTGATTGTGAACGACTATGACAGTCTGGAGTTGTTTTTGTTTGCTTGTTGCTTTGTTATTATGACCACTGTATTATGTTAATAACAATAAAATACTTTATAAAAAAAAAAAAAGAAGTCATCTCAACAGCACCTGTCCTTGCCACTCCAGCCTACACACAGGAATTTTATATTTTCTGACACTCAAATGGCACACTCATGACAGCAGTACTCACCCAAAAGAGCACAATGTGCCACAAGCCCCGGGCCTATTACAGTGGCACCCTCGACTCTGTGTTGCTGGGAAAGTTTGCCTGCGAACAAGCTCTTGCAGCTGTGGCCTTTGCAATTGAAAAGAGCTCCACAATTGTCATGGGGTGTTCAGTAACACTGTATGTGGAGCACTCACTATTTGCGATCTTGGATCGCTCAAAGTCCACCCTCAACACACAGAAGAGATCAGCCTATGAGATCATATTATCAAGCCCACACATTCACGTTGTAAGGTGCAAAACATGAACCCAGCCACGTTCCTCATACAACCATGCACTGCCGAAGATTTGCAACAGCATGACTGTGAATCTTATGAAGGCGTAGACGATGATATCCCAAAGTCAAAGATAGCCCCCTAGAAGAAAGAGAAATCCTCTTCATTGACGGGCCCGCATCAATTGATCAAGAGAGAGGTGAGAGACATGTTGGGACAGCAGTGGTACGCCTAAAAGAAGGTGAATATGAAACACTTGTATTGAAAGGAGTGCCCATACATTATTCGGCCTAAGCAGCTGAGCTGGTAGCACTCATTGAAGCCCTGCCGGCATCCAAGGTGTGTTCTGTCACCATATATTCAGACTCTGCGTATGTCACCACCACGGTGCACGCAGGTCTGTGGCGCTGGAGGAGGAGGGGCTTCAGGCGAGCTGATGGCTCGCCAGCTCAACATGCGGTCCTGCTCAATGTACTGATTTCTGCCCTTTCATAGCCATCTGTAGTTACGGTCGTTAAATGTGCAGCACACACCCACAATACTGACGAAATCTTGTTTGGAAATGCAGCCGCCGATGTGGCTGCGAAAGCTGTGGCATATCTCCCAGTGCCAACATCAGCTGAATATGTTGTGACCACAGGGACCACCAGACCAGAAACAGATGCGTACACAGCCCTCACAATATTACAAATAATCGAGCTACAGTGCAGGGCAACACCAGAAGAGCAAGACACATGGCTCAAACGTGGGTGCATGCAATCCCCCACTGATCTCTTATGGAGGCAAAGTACAGGAAAAGTAGTAATTCCCGTGGAATTACTGCACACAGCTTTTGAGCAATTGCATTTCCCTTCTCATAGCCCTGAGCAACACATTGCACAGGATATCCAGGAAGACTGGTTCATTACCAATCTACAGGAACACCTCTCAATGATGTTTATTCCTGGGAATGTTAAGGGCAGCTCTAATGGCATTGTTCTGGGTTACTTCTAGCTTGTTGATGTTTATTTTGCTAGTCCCTAAGTAAAGGGCATTACAGTAGTATATTTTGCCCATAACGAGGGTTCTAGCAAGAGTAATGCAATTGGGTGCAGTCAGGAAGGGTCTGCAGGCAGAATGCACAGCTGGGAGCATAATGTGCAGTGCAAGGCAATTACGTATTGTACTGGGAGCAGATTGCAGAATACAATGAAGGAGTGTGCTGGAGCAGGTGCAGAATACAGCGAAATGCAGGTCATGTTATACCAGGTGTACAACGTACCACAGGACGTACCACAGGATGATCATTGCATTTGCATTTAGGCCCCATATCAAAAGTGTGATGATCACCCAGAACGGTCTTTTTTAGCATAGCATTTTGGAATACGTACCCCTGGATCTCTAACAGGAAATGCACAACTCCAATTCCCAAAATCCAAAGACAAACCGGGACTAGCCGATCATCAATTGGACGTGTGGGGCATATATATTGCAGAATGCACACTGCAAGACATGCATTATTGGCAAGTGCAACATTCAGTGAAACCAATGCATTGCAGTAGGTGCAGAATGCATGGTAAAAGATCCAGTCTATATCTGTAGCCTGCAGTTCATTCAGTCGAAATGTGTGGAAAGCAGTGAAATGGTTTCTAATTAGCATATGCAAATGTCAGTATACTGTGTCCAATCTGCAGGTGCTGAATCTGGCACAAGGGGAATCGTTTAGTCTGTAGTTGCAGATTGCATCTCATTGGATCCAGTTACAATATGGAGATTGCAGTGCACATGGCTAAGTCCATTTGAGCTGAATGCTGTGCAATGGATCCCCGGTCAATAGGTCTGCTTGATGGGTGCTGTGGGATCCACTGCAGTAGATGCAGACTGCAGAGAAAGACATACACTGCAATTTGCATACAATTGGTGCTGTGGATCCTTTGAAAGGGCGTAGCATGCAGCATATGGCACCCTCACGTTAGGCCCAGAATGCAGTGCAAGGGATCCAGCAGTTAGCACAGAATGTGGTGCTTATGATGAGTGCTGAAAGGAGGAGGATCCCGTGCAATAGTCCCAGAATTAACTGCATGGGGTCCATTCAAGCCATTGGGTATAGACTAGTCAATAGGGGCATAATGAGTGCAGAATCAGGCAGTAGCTTAATAATTCAATGCGTAGGTTCCAATTGGTTGATACAGAATGCAATGCACAGGGGTGCTTTGTATTATGTTGAGACATAAGTGCATGTCAGCAAGTCAGTTGGAGCAGAATGCTGTGCAAAGGGATCCATTGTAATTGATCAAGATTGTAGTGTCAGGAGAGCCATTCAAAGAACTGCAGAGGACAAAGCCTATGCCTATCGAAGCTGAATGCAGTTCTGGTGAATAGGCCACTGGGTGTGTGATGAATGCAGTGCAAACAGTATGTTGCATTTTTTCAGAATGTATTGCAATGTATTCAGCTGGTGCATACTGCTACTGGGTGTGGTGCAGCAGATCCTCTATAATCGGTGCTACATGAAGTGAACAATTGCAGTGTTTCTAAAATGCAGTAAAGGGGATCCATTGTTATAGTTGCATCGAGTAATGCATTCCTGCAGTGCATGCAGAAGACAGTGCAATATGTACGGTGCTCAAAACCTGGGATCCAGTTATTGGGTGCAGAATCTACTGGACGGCATTGAGTCAATTGGCCTCATTACAACCTTGGTGCTAAGTGCACCAACTTTACCACCATGGTGTAAACTCCGTTTACACCATGGTGGATGGCGGATATACCGCCCCATTCCAAGGTGAGTGGGGCGGTAAATCCTCATTTCCCATTTTCCCTTCCCCATTCCCATTTTTGCCCCATAGGGCATAATGGGAGTGGGGAAGGCGCTAATTACGCCGCCGTAAATTACGGCGGCGTAATTAGCACCATGGCAGGTTAGCGCCATGGAATTTAAAGCCTGCTAAAAGCAGGCGTTAAAATCAGAATCAGGCGTTAAGGGTTAACGGTGGCGTTAACCCTTAACGCCTGAGTTGTAATGAGGCCCATGAATCCAGTCAGTGTGTGCTGAGTGCAGTCCAATGGACCGTCCCATGTCTGTACAATGCAGTGTAAGGAGTATGTTGCAAACATTTCGAAATGTAGTGAAGCTAATCTGTATTAACAAGCACAGAATCCAGTCTGCACAACCCACTCCAGTAATTGCAGTGCATTTAGTGCAGTGCATCATTGTAGTAGGTGCAGAGTATAGCGCTTGCCTTTGAAATGCTCTTCTATTGACCGGTGACTTACTGAGTACTTGATCCAGAGCAGTGCAAAGCAGGCTCATGGCAGTATGCGGGGGATGGAGCCAGGCTGCTTAGAATGCACCTGAGCCTTCTGCTGGCAGCCGCAGGAGAGGAGAGGGACAAAGCCAGCATCATCAGGCGGGCCTCACCTCCGACACCCAGTGTGGGATCAATGCCCTGCTGTATCAGCTCTGCAGCCGGGAGGCTGGCCAGTGGCACACGCACTGCTCAAGGATCCCATGAACTTGCAGGCTGACTGGTCTGGTGTGAGGGACCTCATTACGACCCTGGCGGAAGACCATGGTGCTATTAGCACCATGGTCCATGCCGGTAAGTTACCGACTCCGCCATGGAGAAAGGGGGAATTACCACCCCATTACAAGGTTGGCTGGGCGGTAATTCCCCCTTCCTCCATGGCCCTTCCTCATTCCCATTTTTGCCCCATAGGGCTCAATGGGAATGGGGAAGGCGCTAAGTATGGTGCCGCAAATTGCGGCACCGTAATTAGCACCAAGGTCCCTTTGCGGGTCCCTACTTTAACGGCTGGTCTACACCAGCCATTAGGGTCGGGTCCCGCAAAGGGACCTCGTAATTAGGCGCCAATAGGTTAACAGCGCTGCAGCCTTTTACGGCGCTGTTAACCCATTAGCGCCTGGGTCGTAATGAGGCCCCATATCTGCAATAGGTTGGGCCTTACCCACTGATTGGGGCCCTCGTCCGTTGCAGCCTACCTCCCTTGTATAGAGGCCCCTCCAGTCCAGTTGCCCTCAAATCCCTTGTTTTAATGGGGTTGGCAGCGAGGGACGGACTCATGAGAATTGGGTCTGCGTTCCTAGGGATAAGGGCCTTGTTAATATCACAGGGGCCTAATTTATTGACCCGAAAGGCTCGCTTGTTTGCATAGCAGTTTTTATTATTGGAATGAATGACAATCGCTCTCTTTTCTCAAGAGTTTACACAAAACATAACATGCAACAGACACATGAACCCTCCATAAGTAGCATTTTCTGTAAAGTCGTGAATGAATACGATTCACGGATGACGGTTTGAGGGCCACTTTTTTTGAGGAGAGGGGTGGGTCACTTTTTTGAGGAGAGGGGTGGGCCACTTTGTTTTGAGTGTCTGGGCCTATTTCTTGTCCAAGTCCGACCCTGAGGGCAGGGGTAGTTCCCTCCTTCTCGTCCTTTCTAGTTTTGCCACCTTTCTCCTCAGTTTAAACTGCCATCTCGAAATTGCTGCTTTCTCTTGCGTTTGCCTTGCTCAGAGTGTGCTTTCGTGCTCCGCCTTTTATCCGTGTGGGGAAGTGTGATGAAGTCAAGTGTGCATAATTATTAGTAATTGCCTGACTCTGCCTGACCCTTGTGTTGGGAAATGCCGGGTGTACCTCTCTGGTGTTAGTCTGTTGTCGCTCACAATGAACCTTCCATGAGAAAGTGTTTGTGTCGGAAAGGGGGGTGGGGGATTGAGCTTCTATGTATTCTACTTGATAGGATGGGGAAAAGGTGTTATAAGGGAGGGGATACTGCGTCTCACCCTTCAGTGTCTGACTTCCACTCCCCAAAGACCCCTCATTCAGGTGATCCTCCCGCACAGATCCAACCTCAGGAACTGGATCCAATAGCGATGGCTGTTTCCTGGCCATCTGGATGACAGATCCCTGGGGACTAGCGGGTGAGACACCTTCAGGTTTCTCACATCACCCTGCTTGCGGAGAAGAGGCACCAAGTGGACAAAGAAAAATTGCAGTATTGCTAGACAGAGGTAGTTTATTTGGGGCAAGTGATATCCCCGCAGGAAAGAAGGTCATGCCAGTGCGAGCCATTGCAGTTCAGAATACGCCTCAGCTAGTCACGGGGAAACAGATGCAGCAGTTTTTGGGGCTCTGTAACTATTGTAGATCATGGATCTTTGACTACTATAGTTACGTGAGGCCTTTTATGCAAGGATTTAAGGAAGTGCAGAAGGTGAAGGGTCCAATAGAATGGTCTGAAGAAATGGTGAGTTGCTTTCGGGAACTCAAGGATGCGATCGGCAATGCTCCGTTCTTGATGATCTTGAATTACAAAAAAACTATTTGTTTTCTCATTCAAATGGACAGGTGATGACAGTGGTCCTGACCCAGCAAACATCGCTACACCTTTGCCGTACTATAGCAGACTCCTAGACCCAGTGATGTTCCTGGTGAGCAGGCTTTAGCGGCAGCAGCTTTTGCAATTCAAAAGTATTCAACCATTACCATGGGTTGCCCAGTGACACTGTACGTAGAGCATACAGTATTCACGATCTTAGAAAAATCCAACTCGACTTTGATGACCCAAAGACTTTTGGGATAGGCGGTAATTCTGTGAAATGCATTGATACATCCCGTGCAGTGTCACCTAGTCAATCCTGCGACATTTGTAGCCGAGCGATTGCAACCTGATGATATTGTTCATGATTGTGCAACTTATGAGGGGGAAGAAGAAGAAGAGAGGACAAATGTTAAAAAGGATGCCTTGGAGGGAGGTGAGGTACTTTTTGTTAACTTGTCCTCAACATTTAATCAGGAGACTGGTGAAAGGCATAAGGGTGCAGCTGTTGGGCTTTGTGGAGGGGGAATACTGGTTCAGACTGAAGAGATGGTTGCCTTTGCATTACTCTGCACAAGCAATGGAACTAGTAGCACTTATAGAGGCACTAGAAATGTGTAAGGGGAAGGCAGACACTATTTATTCTGATTCTGTGTATGTCATCTCCACTGTGCATTCAGAGTTATCAAGGTGACAGAGAAGAGGGTTTAGGAGATCTGACGGGACCCCTGTCCACCATGCTGCGCTGCTATCCAGACTAATTGGAGCATTAACCTTGTCCACAGAGGTAGGCATAGTTAAATGCACTGCACATACTAACGGTACTAATCCAATAGCCTTTGTGAATGATGCCGCAGATAAAGTGACAAAGGAAGCGGTGTACTTACCATTTACAGATTCCCAGAAAATAGAAACCATGTCCCAGCAGGTACTGTTGCCAGCCTCATAAACCACAGTCCAGGTACTTCAAATCATAGCTATAAAAGCAGAAGCACTGAGAGAAGAACAGGAGCTCTGGAAGAACAGGGGATGTGTCCTTTCACCCACGGATTTGCTGTGGAAACAGCAGTAGACGGGGAAGGTAGTATTGCCCATAGAGCTGCTCCTCATGGCTCTAGAGCAACTACATTACCCGTTGCATACTTATCAGTGACAAATTGCAGGGGAGCTCCAGGAAGAATGGTTTATGCCGAACCTCCAGGAACAGGTAAGTAGGTTCGTAGGAAACTATGTAGTTTGCAAAGAATTCCATTCTAGAAACACCATGACGTCAGTAAGGCACGTCTTGCCTAGGCCCTCTGGACCATGCAGGGAGCTCCATATAGACTTCGTGGACATGATCTTAAGGTGCAACAATTATCGGTACCTCAGTGTAATTGTTTGTCCGTTCTCCTGGTGGCTTGATGTTGGTCCCTGGGTACATCCTGATGCTAAGTCAGCAGCAACATTTCTGGTGAGAGAGGTATTTCCACAGTGGGGAAGAAATCACTTTGCTTTTGGGAATCAAGCACAGGTTGTGCTTGGTATACCACACGCAGGCCAACGGGTTGTGGAATGTTAATGGAGAATGGGGTCCTTAAGGCCCGTTTGGCAAAGATATGCAATGATTTTTTTTAAAGTCTTGGTACTATTGTCTGCCCCTAGCACTGTTTTATTTGGGAAATCAGCCAGGAAAAGAACATCACTTGAGCCCGCACGAGATCGTGAAGGGGCATAGGATACACACACCTCTCTCACCTGCAGGCACTGCATCAGACGCACATAAAACCACAGAGGTCTGTCATGATCTCTGCTTCCAAATGGTCAGGACTTACCCAACTCCCTTGGAAGCAGACCCATAACCCAGGTTCTGAGTGCCAACCAGTCCCAATTGGGACCTTTTGGACCCTGTCCTGGCGCCAGTGGCACCAGGCTCATAAATATGCCCAGTCCCAGCGCTGGAAGCGCCGGGCTCATAATGCTTGGGTGGACTTACCTGCAGCAGACCATGCTGCTTACTTACCTGCCAGTTGAGCCTCTAATCCTCTTCTGTTTGGGACTACTTTTCCTGTTGGGTGGGGCAGGAGCCACTCCCTAGGTTCAGAACACTGGAACTCTTCTGGAAAGCAGGAACTCTTTTACCTAGGCGAGGCTGTGGAAGGAGACACCTAAGCACTACAGGAGGCTATTTAAACCACACCCGATGGATGAATCTTGCTTTGCGTTATTCTGCATCCTCTGCAGCAGAACGCTCATCGTGTCTTCTGCATCTGATCCTGGGCCTAAGGGAAAAAGGCTTACCATCCTGAATCCAGTCTTCAGCAACACCTATAAAGACAAGAAAGAACAGGTTAGCATTACGGTCTTCAGTGACAGCGCTTCTCACCTGGTCCATCGGCTGTCACCAACGCCTTGCGCTGCATTCCGGCATCTGAAAGACAAAGGCTTACCTACTCTTCGCGTGCTCCGGAGGTCTTCGCACTGCATTCCGTCATCTGAAAGACAAAAGCTTACCAACGCTTCGCACGCTCCGGAGGCCTTCGGCGCTGCATCCCGCATCTGAAAGACAAAAGAAGGTGCGTTTAAAGACATTGGGTAACTTTATTACTCACGTGCCATTACTCCTTCCCACGCCGAACCCAGTGGGTATTCCGGCACCCTTCAGCAGCTCCGAACTTGTACCTGCAAGATAAAAGGACAGTTAGTGCGCATCGTGAAGCAGGCAACAAGCGCTTACTTACGTGCTTCCAGGCGCTTCTATTTCTCACACAGGTTCCATCCTCAACTCACTTCAGCCCTTCATCCGCCATCGCCGGAACCCTGCAAAACAAGAGACATCATTACAAAAGACTTTTAAAGACATTTGAAATACTCGGAACTTACCGTTCGTGCAGTAAACGACGGACAGCAGTCCTCTGAGGTCAAGAGGCCTGCACCCTTATCCAGTGAAGAAACTGGTTACGGCACCCTGCCCCGAGGCAGATGGAGAGCTCGGCGTTCACTTACCTAAGGTGAGAGCATTAACCTTTGGGGTTCTACAGGAGAAGAGAAGGGGAAGAAGAGAGAGACACCCAATAACCCCAGTTCATTAATCCCATATTTTCTATCTGCAGACATCTTACTCTTCGAGTCAGACATACAGTGCACAGAGGTCCAGCCCAAAGAGCCAACCGTGTGTTACACATCACCTTAGAAGATACGGTATTCGCCCAGTCAAGACCGGCGCCTCTGCGGGAATCAGGTGAGCGTTACAGAACGCAAAGCCTACTGCAAAACTCCCGCCCAGGCGCTATGGGAACCTCGGATACCGACCAGCTAGCCCAGTTACTTGGGGAACTAAGAGCAGAAGTGCATGCAGCCCGTCAGGAAACGAACGCTCTAAGAAGGGAACTGATTATTTCCAAGGAGCGAACAGACGATCTCGCTAGACAATTGCTACAGTCACAAGCCGGACAGACCCCATTACCCGCATCAGGGGCAAATCTTCCTTCAACATCCTCTATGAATCCAGTGCAAATCAACCTACCTGGGAATGTACCTCTGGCTCCGCCCGAACGATTTTCTGGTGACCCAAAGAGGTTTGCAGTATTTATTAATCAGTGCCGGTTGCATTTCTTATGCCGGCCAGCAGCCTTTCCAACTGATCAAGCTAAAGTAGCTTTCGTGCTTTCGTACCTTAGTGGCAATGCGGCAGACTGGTCGATCCCTCTGGTTAATCAAGATGATCCGGTTCTCCATGATTTTCAAGCTTTTCAGCTCAGTATGGAAAAACTGTTCACAAGACATTCACAGGGGCAGGCCTTGGACAATGAGCTTCTTTCGTTGCGACAGGGTAATCAAGACCTTTTGGCTTATATTGCGTCTTTCAACAGACTGATAGTGGAAACTCAATGGCCTGAGGACAAAAGGATTACGCTGTTTTATAGAGGTCTACGTGGAGAGCTCAAAGATGTGTTAGCCCAAGTAGTGAATCCCCCGCAAGACTGTTCGGACTATATAGACTTAGTCGTTCAAATAGATCACAGACTGCAGAACAGGAAGGCCGATTGTTCCAAGTTTGATGCTTGAGTATTCTCCAAACCACCAACTCCTTCCAAAGGAGTAGACTCCGGGGAACCCATGCAAATAGGGGGCCTGAAAGGACCACTAACACAAAAGGAGCGGGAAAGGAGAAAACAGTTGCAATTATGCCTCTATTGCGGAAACTCAGGGCACTTTCTTCGAGACTGTCCGGTGAAACCAGCCAAGAAGGCAGTAGGAGCTGCAGTTACCAAGGTCACAAACTCTGAGCAGGGAAACGACCTCGCCCGACAAGAATGGAGGTCCTCTTGCCGAGCGTTAAAACCAGTTCCGTGACCTCGCATTTCGTGATACCTATGGTCCTCATTAGCCCTGATCATCCGGATCGATTACATGCGATTGAAGCTTACGTCGACAGCGGTGCCATCAGCAATTACGTGGATCATGAAATGGTTTTGAGGATGAATCTAACTCTTTGTCCCATGTCTGTAAAGGACGTCATTACTACGGTGGATGGTACGGAGATAGCCTCCGGACCAGTAACGCATACCACTCAAGAAGTGACGCTAGTAAGTCAAGATGGACACCATGAGAAGATCGTGTTCGACGTGATCAAGGCCCCTCAGTTCCAAATTATTCTAGGAATACCTTGGTTAGAGAAACACAATCCTCAGATCGATTGGCGAGCAAGAACGGTTCAGTTTCCAGAATGTGTCTCTACTTGTCACCCTCCACCTGGTGTTGCACTGGCAGCAATTTCTTCGGAGACTCCCCAGTTACCTCCCGAATACCTAGAATTCCAAGATGTTTTCCGGAAGGATCAGGCTAACTCTCTACCTCCTCATAGGTCTTATGACTGCCAGATAGACCTGATACCTGGATCTACTCCTCCTTGTAGTAGAATTTATGCCCTCACCGAGCCTGAGAACATTCACCTCCGACAATACCTGGATCAATACCTAGCGAATGGGTTTATTCGTCCTTCCAAGTCACCTGCTTCTTCAGCTTTGTTCTTCGGTCCCAAAAAAGAAGGGGACCTTAGAACTTGTATAGATTATCGTGCCCTGAACCAGATCACCGTTAAGAATAGATATCCGTTACCTTTGATCCCTGAACTCCTGGACCAAGTCAGAAAAGCATGCATATATACAAAGCTGGATCTTAGAGGAGCCTACCACTTGGTACGAGTAAAAGAGGGCGATGAATGGAAGACGGCCTTCCGCACCAAGTATGGGCTATTTGAATATCAGGTCATGCCCTTCGGACTTTGCAATGCCCCGGCCGCCTTTCAATATTTTATGAACGATGTCCTCAGAGAGCTCATAGATGTGTGTGTTGTTGTTTACATTGACGACATCCTCGTTTATTCTTCATCGGAATCTGAACATCGGAAACACGTGAAAATGGTCCTCGAGAGATTGCGTCAACTCAAACTTTTCGCCAAGTTGGAAAAATGTGTTTTCAACGTGACTGAAGTTGAGTTCTTGGGATTCATATTATCACCTAGCGGAGTGCGTATGGATTCAAAGAAGGTCGATGCAATTCTCAAATGGCCATCACCATCCTCCGTAAAAGGTGTTCAAAGCATGTTAGGCTTCGCTAACTTTTACCGCAGGTTTATCCCCGAATTCTCTCGAATAGTCCAGCCCATCACCGCCTTGTTAAAGAAAAACAAACGTTTTGAATGGTCTACCGAGGCGGAGCAAGCTTTCCAGAATTTGACGACTAAATTTATCTCTGCACCAATTTTAAAACATCCTCGCCCCGAACTCCCCTACATCGTTGAAACGGATGCTTCGAGCCTTGCCATGGGGGCAGTTCTATCACAAAAGGACCCAGTAACCAATCAGTTGCATCCCGTGGCATTTTGGTCCCGCAAATTCTCGCCTCCTGAAATCAATTACACTATTACTGATAAGGAACTTCTGGCTATCAAGTCTGCCTTTAAGGCTTGGCGGCATTATCTTCTGGGGGCCCGACACACCGTTACTGTGATTACGGATCACCGAAACCTGCAATATTTGAAAACCGCAAAAGCCCAATCCTCTAGACAACTCCGCTGGGCACTATTCTTTGCCGAGTTTGACTTCATAATTACCTATCGACCTGGTACAAAAAACGGTAAAGCTGATGCCCTATCTCGGATGGGAGTGGAAGAACACTTGATCAACCCTAAACCTGTACCTATCATTCCCGAACAAAGAATTCTGGGTGTAATCGCCACACAATCCATAGAAGAAGTTAAGGATGAAGCCAGGCAACTTGTAACTCCAGCAGACATACAGAATTGGCATCTGCAGGGAAAGGACTTTGCAGTGAAGGACGACTTATTGTATTTCCAAGAACGATTATACCTGCCCAGCACAGATTTACAGAAAAAGGTAATCTCTTGTTATCACGATTCCTTAATGGAAGGACATCCCGGTATGGCCAAAACCTCAGAAAAGATCAAGCGCTACTTCTGGTGGCCGTCTTGGAAAAAAGATATCAGAGACTTTATAATGTCCTGTGGAGTATGCGCCCAAAACAAGAGTCAAAAGGAAAAACCAGCCGGCCTCTTACGCCCTATTGACATCCCACCTCGCCCTTGGCATACGCTTTCTATCGTCTTCATCACCGATCTACCTCCATGCTCCGGATACAATACGATCCTAGTAATCGTGGACTTATTCTCCAAGATGGCGCATTTCATTCCACTCAAAGGCTTGCCAGCAGCAGCAACTCTGGCCCGAGAATTTCTCGAAAACATCGTCCGACTGCACGGTTTTCCTTCAGTTCTAATTTCGGATCGAGGTAGTCAAATTATTTCTCATTTTTGGCGAAGTTGCTGTCGGTCGGCTCAAATTGATGTGAGACTATCGACCAGTCACCACCCTCAAACCGACGGACAAACCGAGAGGACCAATCAAACTCTGGAACAGTATTTACGCTGCATGCTGCAACAAACTGAAAAAACTTGGAAAGATATCCTTTGGATAGCCGAATATGCCTACAATAACTCTGTCCACTCGGGAACTGGGAAAACCCCGTTTTTTCTTCTATACGGCAGTAACCCTCGAACCTCGGAGTTGGATCCACTCCAAGATCTTGGAACACCAGCAGTTGACTACCTGCATTCTACCATCACCCAAGCCTTTAAGGAAGCCGTTTCTCACCTTCAAAGGGCTAAGGAACAATACAAGAAAGGAGCAGATCAACATCGGAAGGAAGCCCCCCAATATCAAGTAGGAGATCAAGTCTGGTTATCCACCAAATATCTACCTCTAAAAGGACCACGCACATTCAACCCAAGATACCTTGGTCCCTATTCCATCACTACCATAGTAAACCCAGTAGCGGTCAAGTTGGACTTGCCCCCTCACATGAAGATACATCCGGTCTTCCACGTCTCTCTATTAAAACCCGTGCAACCTCAAACCCGACTAACTAAATCTCCAAAACCTATCCTAGTTGATGGAGAACTCGAGTTTGAAGTCAAAAGCATCCTGGACTCCAAGATCTCCAAATCTAAACTATTTTACCTAATTGACTGGAAAGGCTACGGCCCCCAAGAAAGATCCTGGGAACCTGCAGAATATGTCCACGCTCCTCGTCTAATCAAAAGATTCCATCGAACATTTCCTGACAAGCCCAAACCCCCGGAGAAGCCCGGTTTGGGAGGGGCCTTGAGGGGGGGTGCTGTCATGATCTCTGCTTCCAAAAGGTCGGGACTTACCCAACTCCCTTGGAAGCAGACCCATAACCCAGGTTCTGAGTGCCAACCAGTCCCAATTGGGACCTTTTGGACCCTGTCCTGGCGCCAGTGGCACCAGGCTCATAAATATGCCCAGTCCCAGCGCTGGAAGCGCCGGGCTCATAATGCTTGGGTGGACTTACCTGCAGCAGACCATGCTGCTTACTTACCTGCCAGTTGAGCCCCTGATCCTCTTCTGTTTGGGACTACTTTTCCTGTTGGGTGGGGCAGGAGCCACTCCCTAGGTTCAGAACACTGGAACTCTTCTGGAAAGCAGGAACTCTTTTCTCACCTAGGCGAGGCTGTGGAAGGAGACACCTAAGCACTACAGGAGGCTATTTAAACCACACCCGATGGATGAATCTTGCTTTGCATTATTCTGCATCCTCTGCAGCAGAACGCTCATCGTGTCTTCTGCATCTGATCCTGGGCCTAAGGGAAAAAGGCTTACCATCCTGAATCCAGTCTTCAGCAACACCTATAAAGACAAGAAAGAACAGGTTAGCATTACGGTCTTCAGTGACAGCGCTTCTCACCTGGTCCATCGGCTGTCACCAACGCCTCGCGCTGCATTCCGGCATCTGAAAGACAAAGGCTTACCTACTCTTCACGTGCTCCGGAGGTCTTCGCACTGCATTCCGGCATCTGAAAGACAAAAGCTTACCAACTCTTCGCACGCTCCGGAGGCCTTCGGCGCTGCATCCCGCATCTGAAAGACAAAAGAAGGTGCGTTTAAAGACATTGGGTAACTTTATTACTCACGTGCCATTACTCCTTTCCATGCCGAACCCAGTGGGTATTCCGGCACCCTTCAGCAGCACCGAACTTGTACCTGCAAGATAAAAGGACAGTTAGTGCGCATCGTGAAGCAGGCAACAAGCGCTTACTTACGTGCTTCCAGGCGCTTCTATTTCTCACACGGGTTCCATCCTCAACTCACTTCAGCCCTTCATCCGCCATCGCCGGAACCCTGCAAAACAAGAGACATAATTACAAAAGACTTTTAAAGACATTTGAAATACTCGGAACTTACCGTTCGTGCAGTAAACGACGGACAGCAGTCCTCTGAGGTCAAGAGGCCTGCACCCTTATCCAGTGAAGAAACTGGTTACCGCACCCTGCCCCAAGGCAGATGGAGAGCTCGGCGTTCACTTACCTAAGATGAGAGCATTAACCTTTGGGGTTCTACAGGAGAAGAGAAGGGGAAGAAGAGAGAGACACCCAATAACCCCAGTTCATTAATCCCATATTTTCTATCTGCAGACATCTTACTCTTCGAGTCAGACATACAGTGCACAGAGGTCCAGCCCAAAGAGCCAACCGTGTGTTACACATCACCTTAGAAGATACGGTATTCGCCCAGTCAAGACCGGCGCCTCTGCGGGAATCAGGTGAGCGTTACAAGGTCCTAGCAGAGGAGTTTAGGCAGCAGCTTAGGGCTCTAACCAAAAGTGTCAAGATTATATATTCACAGGTTGTGTCTTCTCACCAAAAGGCTACAGGAGGAAGCGGCAAGGAAACTGATGATCAACACAAGCAATAACTACTTCCGTGCGACCAGATTTTCGTCTGGACCTTCGTACGCAATTGTAATGAGCGGCGTAGCCATGGGGCGCACTGAGTTATTTATGCAACTCCGACTACTGTGAAGGTGGAGGGCAATAAGAGCTGGATCCACATCAGCGGCACATGAAGCAAAACTGGCTCCCCTCCCCCGGCAGAGGAGCAGGCTCAAAGTTAAGTTTGCCCTGAGGATCAGTGGTTCATTCCAGAGGAAAAGGGGGGTGCATATGGAAATCTGGGATTTGAATCTCTTCGTTTAGGAAAAGAAGAAAACATTTGAAGATATGATGTATGTCAGATTGAGTGTTTATATGTTCTTTGTGTTTCTTTTGTCATCATGTTCAAAGATGGCAACAAGTGTAAATGTAAAAGGTTTACATTTATCTGGTTTTATAGAATCTGAGGATGTATTGTCAAGATTTAGAATACGTATTGATGTTGATTTTTTGGATAATGGGGATGATGAAATAGATCCCACAACAAGTTCATATGGTTTTGCAGTAGATAATGTATGGTATACCCATATGAGGAAGGTTGGAAGAAAGAGATCAGTAGGATATTGCTACATTTGCTGTGTCATCCCACACACTGCTGGTGTCTCTAGGGTGTTTTCCCAAACAAAGTAGAGGTAGCTGACACACTGTGTCTAATGCACCTAACATTGTGCAGGGTCCAAGGGCAGTTTAAAGGGAGATCAGTTACAGCATCCCTTTGGCCTACTGATAAATAATCTTCAGCTGCAGATCATAAAGAGCAGAAGAATGTCGGGTGTACACAAATAACCCATCTGAATTTAGAAGGAGCTATTTTTTCTAAAAACCGCTTGGAGCAAGGGGTGAAGAGTTGCAGAGTTGCAGAGCTGGAGAAATGAGGGGATTCTCATAAGAACGGGTGGCACGTATAAACCAAGAATGTGGAAATGTATTGCAAGGTTATTTGCTGCATCTGACGTGGCTCAAGAACTCAGAAAAACCTGTTAAGATACAGACACTTACCAATTTTTCTCTGTGTTTTAAGGGCGATGGCAAGGTGCCCATTAGCACAAATGGGAACTGCAGACACATGCTTCGCATCACTGATCTGACTGGAGGTACAGCTGCTCTTCTGGACATTTTCTGGACATGTGGATTATATGCCTACAGACAGTTGCCTCCTGTCTGGTGAGGTGTGTGCAGTTGTTCTACACTTCATGTGCCAGTCCTGACAATTCCTGAGGAACACCTGGCCCTGGCACACCCAATGCCCAAAGTCACATTTGTGCCCTTTTTGTCCCCTGTGCCCCTTGCGTCCCCTTCATCCTCACATATGAACAAATCAATAACTTTATTCAATGACGAGAAGCAAGAACTATTGCAATGGACTAAGCGTTCGAACTAAATTTCTGCAGAAACAACAAAAGCCTTAATAGCCATTCCTGAGTAGTACTGACTGTTTAGTCACACAGAGGTCTTCGCCTCCTATCTCCTGTCACCTGGCGTCCAAACCACAGCAAATGCTAAGTGGATCCAGGCGACAAGATGTTAACTTTGACTGTTTATCAATTCATCTGAGCCAGCTTTCAGTGTCATCAAGGAAGAACTACGTGCCCTAGGGCTCATGACGTTACAATATCGTTACATCCTCGACCTCCTGACAGATATGGAGGGATGGGTGTGTCAACAAAACTGGGAGTATGTGCTGCACGTTTGTGCCTCCCAATGACTTGGAGAATGGGACCTTGACATAAACCATTGCTGCCTTGCATAAGCTCAGAGTGATTATGGAAAATGAGGCAGGAATTACAAATGATGTGTGGTTAGATATGCTTTTCTCTTGGGTGCCGTCCTGGATTAGCCTCGCTGTGAAGATTGTTCACCTATTTTTGTTTTTTTTCTTATTATTGTGAAGAAACCTATGGATCTCTCACTGAAACCCTGCCTAAAATCTCCTCAGAGGTGGCCAGGAAAAGGCAGATACTTCCTGATCCTTACCTTGATGGTGGCACTCTGTGAGAGGATCACCTGGGAGGAGACTAGGCTCAGGGTGGTGAGGCGATCCCGTGGGATGAGACATAGTATTTGCCCTCTGAAAGGATGAACTTTTCATGGCTACCAAAACAGGTAATGGCTTATTGTCATGATAATGTCCTTGACCCGCATACCAGACCTATGGCTATGGGTGTAAGGACCATAAAATCTGAGCAAGCCTTACATATATAAAGATTCTTCGAAGTAGTTCAGGATAAAAACCTTCCTCAACCCCAAAGGCAGAATGAAAAGAAGGCTAGAAATATTGCCTTAACTACATTGTCTACATTGTCTACCCCCACCTGCGAGGCTAAGAACCTCGGGGTCATCTTTGACTCCACCCTTTCCTTCTCCGCCCACATCTCTGAGGTCTCTAAAAAGTCAAATTTCCGACTGCACCTCCTCAGAGGTACTCTGCCTTTCCTCTCCTTCCCCCAGAAGCTCATGGTATCTTAAGCTCTGGTTCTCTCTAGCTTGGACTATTGTAACAACCTCTTTCTAAATCTGCCTGCCTCTACTCTCCGCCCTCTGCAACTAATCCAGAACAGGACTGCGAGACTTGTCCTTGGCATCAAGCCCTGGGATCGTATCTCTCCAGCTCTGAAATCTCTCCACTGGCTCCCAGTGGATGCAAGGATTAAATTCAAAACCCTCTGCATTGTCCACAAGGCTTTCTGGGGCCTGGGTCCAAAATACCTTCAGCTATCCCTCCGCAAATACCTCCCCTCTCGAGCTCTTCGCTACTCTACCTCCAACTCACTCAGGGTCAGTCGTTTTTCTAAGAAACAAGCTGGGGGTAGATCTCTGTCTTCAACTGGGGCCTCTCTCTGGAACAGCCTCCCTGCCACTCTAAAACTTGAGGAGAACCATCTCCGGTTCCGGAAGCACCACAAGACCCTCCTCTTTTCTTCTGCCTTCGCTCCCCCTCTCCCCTGCTGATCTGTTCTCTCTTGGCACCGTGCACCCGGCCACCCTCTGTCTTTTGGGCCCAGGTACCTGCTCATCCTGCCCCCCTCCCGCACTGCCTCCGGGCTACCCCTTGCACTGGGGTCTGTATCTGTACCCATACAGCCCCCTCTTTTTCTTCCTGCACTTATCAGACCTACCCTCTCTGCTGCCTTAAACCTAGCACTTGCAAATTGCTGGCTGCATTACCACTGTTTGTTGCCTTTATTATTTATTTATGGTTATTTATCTGTTTCTCCTCTGCTTCGCACTTTCCACCTCTCCCCCCTTCCATGCACTTTTCCCCTCCCCCTCTCCCATGCTCTTGCGCGTTCTCAATGTCACTGGGCCTAGTAAGATCGCTGTTTTGTTCTCCCCTGTTCCTCTCCCTTGCCTTGTTGCGCTCTGAAACACTTGTGTACGAGCATGATAGAAATAAAATATCAATCAATCAATCAATCAATTGTCTTCCCCTATAAAAACAAATTCAGATGATTCCTCTTTAAGTGACTTTGAGGGAAGTAAGTTCACCCTCAAAATCAAGCCAATAGTTAAAAGAACTAACTTTATTGTTACAGACTAAATATCCCATAATCCCATGAGCACTGGGACAAATTAAGCCTAATAGCCCACACCTGAAGGAACCTGGTGGGCATAAAAGGCCCCCTCAGGTGCAGGCAAAGAGAGGGAGATGGAACTGTGGCTGAAGTGAGCGCTGTTGTAGCAGAGACAGAAGGAAGAATACACAGTGCTGGCAAATCAAGCAGAAGTGGTAGAACCAGAGGGACGCCGGAACGTGGATGCAACAGATTTCACCTGCTTGTTCTGAGAGGGTCCTGTTTTCCCAAACTCTGAAGTGCAGAGGCTGCACAGCAGTAGACGTGCGGGGAGGCTGTCTTTCCCCATGTGAGCCTGATTGCTGTGATTGCTGGGCAGATGCCGTGTTGGAGACCGAAGAAAGGAGCTGTGGGCGAGTGGCAGGTCTCAGGAGCGAGAGGAACTCCAAAATCGAGTGGCTCTACCAAAAGGGTGCGTGTCCCTGAGAAGCCAGAAGGAGTAGAAGCTGTGCCCCTAAGTCGTAGGAGTTGGGCAATCCACAGAACAAGGATCACAGAAACCGGTAAGTCAAACCTGGCATTCTGAATACTTGTGCGAGCATTGCCGGAATACAGTATCCAGTTCCAATATTCACTCGCGTATAAGCTAAATCGATCTGAAGTGTTCGTTGAAGTCTTTTAACAAAGGGACAATGGGAAAGTAGCACTCGCGTGTGATTGAATACTTTACATTTCACTACCTTGAAGAGCAAACGTTACCAAGACCATTGTTAAAACCTCAAAGCTCTAAACCTTATTAAGAAGTGGTTGCATGTCATCCATTATCTAGAATAACGTTGCAAAAGACATGGTTGAACCTCTAACCTTTGTGAAACCTATTGAGATGGTCGCGGGTGCCTAAGCTTTCCTAAACTATCCCCACTCATCATTTCTTCCACCCATTCCAAAGGCATACTGGATTCTAACCCTTTATTAACACGAACAATCACAACTCGTTTAAGAAGCTAAGTGGTTAAACATTGTATCCTTGCAAATGCGGCTGAAGGAAAAGAGCAAAATTGCCCAAGCCAAGAGTTATTCCTATTTTGACACTGAAATCAGCCTTTCTCAAACCCTGAACACAATCCTAGTCATACTGTGAGGCCAATAGAAATTCAATCTTGCATAAGATGTCAATGTGCAAGCACTACCTGAAGCCAAGAGAGTGGCACCAAGGCTTTTTAATACTTGTTTGGCTAACAGTTGGCAGATAAAGTGAAGGCAAAGTTGACAAAGGGGAACTTGCTGCTCATAAAGATTGTTGAAGTTGACACAACCTATATTGCCAAAGACTGTGAGAGAGAAGTGGGTCATAAAGACAAACTTGGGTTGTTACTGTGGCAGACAGACACGAGAGGCAAAGAGGCTGCCCCTTTTGAAGAGAGTAATTCAGAGGAAGAGTGCCTTACCTGTGTGAAGGTGTTGAAGTACCATGAAGGGAGTCTTGCCAAAGTCTGTCTTGAGTCTTAAAACTACTGAAGCAGTTGTGGTATATCTAATTGTTAGTGGATGCAAACTTTCAGTGACCCAATAAAGTGGAATGCTATGAGAAAAGTGGGAATGTTCTTATGGTAAACTCTGGCAGAAGTGAAGTTGTTGAAGTAGATGTCGTAGCAGCACTGTGAGGTAATCCTGACAAATATATCTATTCTGAAGTCAAGTACTGAAGCTGTAGTTGTATGACAAGTTGAACAGAAGAATAAGTACTGTTAACCAACAGTCATGTTCCACTAACTTTCTAGAAGTTGTATTTCTTTTGAAGTGTATCAAGTCTTATTGGAAGTGCTGAAAAACCATTGTGGCTGGTAATAACATTGATGACATTCTAAGGAAGTGGAACATCTGCATTTCTTCAGGAATAAGAACTCTGTTGTTGGAACTTTGGTTAACAAAACTTTACCTCGCAATTGGAATTTCAAGAACTGAGTTAAGACGTTGCTACTTATGTGGATTTCCTTCTTTTTCTTTTGAACAGTGGTGCTGAACTTACCTTGAATCCTGGGGCAGGGAGTCCACCCAGGTTACTGAAAAGGTTTACAAGAGACTGGACCTATCCTTGTTTATGTTGATTGAATTGCCATATATTCCTTTTGTATTGAATGTTAAGTGTGCGGGCTGCACTCCTGTGTTAAAATGTATCCCCTTAGTTTTGTTAGGTAGGGAAACCCACAGTAGAGTAGGAAAAGTGAGGCTTTTTGATATTATTTCTATTCAAATAAAATGGCATATTTTGAACACATATCAAAGAGTTGTCCGCCTCACATTGCTGACCCCTCACATTATCTTCTGTTCTTGCAAAAGGCTCTTATGATGTTGTTCTTCCCAGTTACTCAAAGCAGCTGCTATAATGACTGTGACTGTGTCCAAAGCTAGAATCACTACCATTTCATCTCACATGAGTACTGTGAGAAACCTGAGGTATTCTCCCAGTCAAACCTCGAGAGTCCCTTAGTCAGGTGGCCATGACACAGCCATCGCTGTTGAATCCAGTTCCTGGGGGTGGACCAGTGGGGGAGAATCACCTGAGTAGGGGAACCCGGGGTTGTGCTCGGAGGAATACCCCAGGTGAGACGCGGTACCGTCATGAGGAGGACGGTGAGGGGTGTGAAATCCCTGAAACATTCCTACACTATCCCTGCTCATCATTTCTTCCACCCATTAAATCTCCCTCATCTGAAGGTAAAGCCAACTACCCACTCATATCTAATAAATACCCTAGGAACACGAACCCCATCAGGATCAAACCCTGTCTCTCTCAGAGTCATTGCCTTCCCGCTCTCCCAGTCATTCCTGGTCCCTTCCCTCTGACTGCTACCGTTTGCACTCCCAACCAGTGCAGATAGAATACTACCGGCCCCACAATTCCCCTTGTTTGCTTTGTGATCCCCACTATTCCCGTTTGTCCCACAATCCATATCAATCTTGCCCTTGTGAGTGTTACTTTCGTAATGTCCAATCGAAAATGACCAGTGATTACAATTTCCTCACATTTTCCAAAACCCACCCTTCCAAAATTACCTTTTACCATCACATCCTGTAAGACACTCTAACACTTCAACCCTGTTCCTTTCCGACACAAACACTGGTTTTCCTCATGACAGACAAAGGACTAATGTTAAACCTGTATACCTGACATGTCCCAACCCGAGAATCAAGCAAAGTCAGAC
The DNA here is from genome assembly GCF_040938575.1 of Ambystoma mexicanum. NCBI lineage: Eukaryota > Metazoa > Chordata > Amphibia > Caudata > Ambystomatidae > Ambystoma > Ambystoma mexicanum. Next base: position 1,439,005,182 of record NC_090935.1, read on the forward strand.
AATTAACTGGAACCACACACACCTGACGACACTTCCCTTTCACCACAGGGATAAAAGGTTGAGCAGGAGAGTGCAGAATGAGCAAGGCGAGAAAGGCGAGCACGGCAAACAGCACAACGAAACTCGGCAGTTCAAGAGAAGGAGAAAGGCAGTGGGAAGCGAGAGGGTGGCGAGGAGGGAAGTGACCTTGCCCTTTTCGTCCCAGACCCACGAAACCTTTGTCAAGGGCAATCTAAGACCACAGACAATAGCCCCAGTGTCATGCTGCAGATGTCAACGGTATTCAGGGCCAGCCTACGTTGATAAGGCAGAGCAGAGGAGGCTCCTGCGCCCATGGTACCGGCCTTGACTCCAAAGCAGAAGAAAGCCAGGCTATTAAGCATAGCCGGTAGGTCAAGGGGAGAATCGATAAAAGCAGCAATGTTTTGAGAGAGGATCGCAAAGTGGCAAGTTTGATCATAAAACATTCAACTGTGAATGAACTGTAAAAAGGTGGTTAAGGGGAGACCAGCTGAAGAGGGGAAACCGGCACCACATGGTTGCTAACTTGAGAAGCGCTGGTAACTCCCCATTAGAAAAGAATTACAGAAACCAGAAGGCCGTAAGAAGGCTGCCAAAGGAACTCAAAGTGGTCATATGTGAGGGCCGAGCAAAAACCTGTACAATCAAAAGACTTTGATTCGCAAGTTGGCTAAAAGAAAGGGAGAGATCTGGGATGAACCTAAATTCAGCACTGACAGTCGAGAGAGGTCCGAGCCTGAACGAGGTAGATCCAGGGGTGAAACCATCACCCAAGGGCTGGCAGTCAAGAGAGGTTCGAGCCCGAATGAGGGAGATCCAAGCAGTTAAGCTATAACCCAAAGTTTAAGGAGAAAAGAATAATAGACGCACAGAAACACAATTGAGAAGGGTCTGTCCAGAAGAGGGGGACCCAGGGGTGAAGCCATCACCCTATTTTGAACTTTGGAATACTATTGAAAAAGAGGGAGCTATCACCCAAGGGCTAGCAGTCAAGATAGATCTGAGCCCGACAGAGGGAGATCCAGGGGCAAAGCTCTCATTCAACCTTTATGTGGAAAACGATACGTGAAGGGTCAGCCCAGATGAGCGGGACCAATGGGGTGAAGTCTTCACCCTATTTGGTGAACTATCAATTGTTAAAGGAACTTTTGTTTTGTTGTGTGAACACATCTGGCCCTGAAGGCAAGAGACTTTCAGAGGAAACGAGACTTGGCCATCGACGGTCCTGAGAACTGTCATTGGAACCGTTGTCTCGTGCTGTAGAAGTCTGAGACCATACTGTGATACAAGCTCCAACCTTACCACGTGCACAAACCATGGGTAAGAGAGACCTAGGCTACCGCCTCCTGACTTATCATTTGAGAACACTTCTTTCTTTCTTGAAACTTATTTTATTTTTAAATGTTTTTATTGGCATTTAAGGTCATACATAAAGCAGTTAGGCATAGGTTATGGCTCGTAATATTGAATGTGTGTCACATTCGCCAATTGAACAACAAATGACAACAAAACAACAATAACAACAACTTAGACTGTCCTCTTTCCTGCTGTTATAGTGCGGTCCCCTCGGCACGTGTAGACTCAGTATCGGTGCTGTCGTTCTCCGTGCCAGTCTTCGGGGGGTGGCGCCAGGGCGTGCGCTGGTTTGGTGGTCTCATCAGGATGGCTAAATTGCAGTTCATGCCATAGCGCTCTGCTCAGGGGGGTTTGAAATTCGTCGAGAAGATCATGTCTCTCATGAGGGCCTTCCAGGACTCTAGTGTGGCACTCACATCTTCTCCGCCTCTGCTGTTCCCCTCCTCCCAGGCGCTGGTTTCTGCGGCAGTCCATCTCTCCATTTCCTTGATCCAGGGTCCAAATCGCGGGCCTGCAGGCGACTTCCAGGCCATCGCTATTGTTCTCTCCACCAGTATGCACGCCATGTCCATAAGTTTGACTAGATGCCTGATTTTACTGAGTCTCGGGTAGGTGCCCAAGAGGCATTTCTTGGGGGTCCATTCGTACCTTTCCAGTCCAGCTTTCCTGCAGGTCTGTTCGGCAGCTAGCCAGAGCTTCTGTGATCTGGGACAGGTCCAGAAAATGTGAATCATGTCGGCGTGTTCGGAGGAGCACCATGGGCACGTCGAGGGAATGCTGCCGTTGAAAGTGGATATTCTGTGCGGTGTCATATAGGTCCTGTGGAGGACGTTCAGCTGAAACATCCCGAACCTGGCCCGTGCCCATTCGCCCTCCGTGATTTCGGTTCCAATGTCAGATTCCCACTTCTCCTTCAGGTGCGCACTTCTGGGGTTAGATCGGGCATTTATTTGGGCATATAGTCTCGATGTCAGCTTCCAGCCGTCGCTCAGGTTGTACATTTCCTGTACAAGAGGGTGTGTCTCCGGCTCCTCGGGCCATGTGTTCCATTTTGCCTTGGCTACATGTCTCACCCTCTGGTACCATAGGAACTGGCCTGGTGAGAGCCCATCTTTTAATTGAAGCGAGTCAAAGTCTCTGAATGATCCCTTGTCGAACAGGTCTCCCCATGTGTAGAGACCGCAGGTCTCCCAGCTCCTCATCATTGGCAGTTCAAGGGGGGTCTTGCAAACATCAGCCAGAATGGGGATTTCAGGCATGTAGGGGTGCTGAAGGCCAAGCAGTGATTTAACCTTGTTCCAGACCTGTCTCCCCAGCGTCACTATCATGGGTGGGTCGGGGGGTCCCACCAGTGAACTCCATATTACCTCCTTGGGGTGCATTGGCGTGATCAGCCGGTGCAGGAGGCCAGTCTCAGCCGAGGGTTCATCTGAAAGCCACTTGGTGACATGTGTTAGTTGTGCCGACAGATAGTATCTCTGGAATTCGGGCAGTTGAATGCCGCCCTCAGCATGGGGAAGCGTCAGGATGTGCAGGGCGAGCTTGTGTCTCTTCTGGCCCCATAGGAAGTCTCGAAGCAGGGATTCCAGTTTCCTGAAGAAGGGAGGTGGGATATAGTACACAATGTTGGTGAAGTAATAGAGGAACCTTGGCAATATTATCAGTTTGGATATTGCGGCTCTGCCCATCACCGAAAGGGGAAGTTTCCACCAGAATCTGATGGACCTGCGTACCCCGCACAATGCAGTTTCAGTATTGCGCTCGTGAGTGGAAAGTGGGGAGTGCGCGATGGTGAGGCCCAGGTATCGAAAGGCCTCCACCTGCCATTGAATCCCAATCTCGGGCAAATCTTCGATGTCTTTCCCTCTGAGTCTTGCAAGGGAAAAGGAACTTGATTTCTGTCTACTAAACTTTATCCCAGAGTATTTGGCGAAGTTGTCGAGGATGTCCAGCGCGGTGGGTGTGTTCTCTCTGGGGTTCCGTAGATATAAAAGGACATTGTCGGCGTACAAAGAGATGATGTTATCTATTCCGCCGATGTTGATGCCAGAGTCGAATAGCTGCCTCCTGAAATAAATTGCCACTGGTTCCAGGCCCAGGATGTATAGCATCGGCGATAGTGGGCACCCTTGCCTGGTTCCCCTTTGGATGGGCCAAGCCTCCGACACCATACTTCCAGTCTTCACCCTCGCCACCGGGTCGTTATAGAGGACCTCTACCCATTGGATAAATTGTTCCCCGAGTCCAAACTCCCTCAGGGTAGCAACAAGCCATTCCCAAAATATTGAATCAAAAGACTTTATGGCATCTAGTGAGAGCACAACTAGATCTTCCTGGCGCTCTGCTGTTTGTGCCATAACGTGGTGTAGCCTTCTTAGGTTGGCAGTGGTGTTGCGTCCTGGGACAAAGCCTTTCTGGTCCTCGTGTATCAGGGATCCTATTACCTTCGAGAGCCTGTTGGCTAGTATAGTTGTGAGGACCTTGCCGTCATAGTTCAGCATCGCCAGGGGGTGTACACTCCATGCAGTATCGGGGTTAGGATCCCCTCATAGGCCTTGTAGAATTCCGGGATAAGGCCGTCAGTCCCAGGGGTCTTGTTTGTGGAGAGGGACCGGATCGCCTCCAATATGTCCTCCAGTGTGATGGCTTCTCCCAGCGCATCTTGTTGTTCTTGGCTTAATCTGGGTAGCTCGATCTCATCCAGGGTATCTCTGATATCCGCTTCAGGGATTCACTTGTTGTGAGCGTAGAGTTTGGCGTAGAAGTTTGAGAAGACATCGTTAATTGCTTGTTGTGATCTTTGTGTTGTACCATCCTCATCTTTGATCTCTCTGAGGGGCTGTCGCGGGTTCTCCTTCCTGCATAACCAGGCTAGTATCCTGCCTGGCTTATCTGCTTCCTTGTGTGCCTTGAGAGTCTGTGCAGAGAAGTCGAACTTGGATAGTCTTTCCCATGCAGTCCTGGAGTCCTCTCTAATCTCCTTCAGCCTGGCCTCACTCGCAGTGGTCGGGGGTAGAGTTCCCTCTAGGTGCCTAATCTCTTCTTCCTTGTGCTCCAACTCCCTTCTCAGTTGCCTCCTGATCCCGCCAGCTTCAGCTATTATCACGCCCCTTGTTACCACCTTCATAGCTTCCCACAGCGTGTTCCATTTCTCGACTGATCCCATGTTGATTTCTATGTACTCTTCCAGTTTTTCTCCTAGGGTCTCCTTAAATGCGGAGTCAGTCAGGGTTTCCGTCGGCATGCGCCACATCAGGATGGGGGGCCTAGGGCCCTTCAAGCAGAGCTGCATTAACAGGGGGAATGATCTGAAATCGACCTGCCCTGATAGGACGCCGACTCAACTTGGGGGATTAGTTCGCTGGCTATGAAGAAGTGGTCAATCCTGGTGTGCAGGCCGTGAGGTGCGGAGTAGAAAGAGTAAGCCCTGTCGGTGGGGTGTAGATCTCGCCAAATATCGACCAAATGCAGATCTCCCACCGCGTTGCGTAGGGCACAGGAGGCAGGGTTATTGAGGGTGCGTGGGGTTGCAGTCCTGTCTAGCTCCTCATTCATCACGCAATTAAAGTCTGCCCCACACAGGAAAGCGGCCTCCCTGTGGTGTGTGATTCTGGCATACAGCTGCTTGAGATGAGCAGGTATGCCATGTTGGGGGAAATATGAATTCACGATACATAATCGAAAGTTCTCCAGCATGCCCCAGACTATGACATACCTGCCCTCTTTGTCGGTCTCCATCCCCATCTGGCGAAATGGTGTGTCTGGGCTAACCCATGTGTATACGCCTCTTGCGTACTTCGAGTAGGAGGCACCATTGCCTTGGCCGCCCCAGTAGCCTACTAGTTTGTCGGTGACATCAGTTGTGAGGTGTGTTTCCTGCAGGAGGGCAATGGATACCCGCTTCCTTCTCAAGTATGAATGTATACGGTTCCTACGCAGATAGGATCCCATCCCTCTAACATTCCACGTGATTATCTTGAGTCGTGTCGCCATCGTTCAGCTTTGATTATTGGTGTGGAAGGCTTCTCGCCCATCTTGTAACTTGATCGTGCGTTACCGGGTGTTTTGTCCCGATGCAACTGTATGGAGTGGTAGGCGCCAGCCTCTGGCCAGTGGTCCGCTATAGTCTGATTAGTGGTCTTCCTGAGGAGGGCAGTCTTGACATTAACAACAACAACTACTAAACTGGAACTGGTGCGCCCAGCTACTGCATCATTCTTGCGGTGCTCGGGTGCTCTCCGGCCGTCGGAACCCGTCCGGGTGTCAGGCTCGAGCATGGTGGTTCAGGCAACTGGCCTGACCTGATCTATACGTGGGGGTCGGGTCCTGTGCCTGGTGTGAGGGCCAAGCGAGGGCCGCATCAAAGTTGGCTATCAGTAGTGTATGTTACTTTCTTGGTTGCTTGAGGTTGCAGGGAAGCTACGTTCATGTTACTTATGTGCTGCGGGTTGGTTTCATTTTCAGCTGTCCTTGGGGTGGGCCTCAGTTCCTTAAGAGAGGTTGTTATCCTCCATCCACATGTTAGCGGCCGCAGGGGACTCCAGGAAGATTGCACGGCCCTTGTAGATGACTTTAAGCCTCGATGGATAGAGCAGCATGTATTTTAAGTTTAGTTGCCTGAGCCTAGCCTTAACGGGCACATTCTTTCTTGAAACTTAACCCCACACCCTTTGTATTTAGCGTAAGGAATTGGCAATAGGTTTTCTTTGGAAAAGCCCTTTTATTTAACTTGACGCCACTAGGACTGCCTTATTTTTCGTTTGATGGCTGACTCCTGTCCCCATCTTAGATTTAGGGTTAGATTAGGTGTTTTTCTGTCAAGACCCACAGCCAAGGGTACAATACTTGGAAGGAGGAGGACAAGTTCCTGAAGACCTGCACAGTAGCTGAAGAATTCTTCCTACTGTTGTAACTCTCTGCTGTTACAGAAAAAAACAGACAGAGAGGTCTTGCAGTCGAAAGAGGAGACACACGCCCACGACTCACCGGCTAAGGAAAACAAGACAGAACAATATCAGTACCACTAGACTGTACCCTGAAAACCCCCACCTCCCATAAATTGGGACCAACCTTAATTGGGTACAATGAGGAGGGCGGGTAAATCTAGGGCGGTGATGTAATGTCCCCAAGATACCAGTACTATAGTATAGGTTAAATAACAGAGATGTAGATTAACTAAACAATAGAGAACACAAAATGCAAAATATATCCTGCTGGCAAATACTCTTACCATAACACCAGTCTGGTGTAGAAAGGCCTTCTGTTCCTGTTGTTCAAGTGAGGGTCTGGCAGGGATGGAAGATCTGCGTGGTTTGATGAACTCCAGGAACCCTATCCCGACAGCATGAGGACGCCTAGGTAAGTTCCAAATCCAAGTTCCCATACCTACCCCAACCCCGACGGCACAAGGACGCCTTATAGCACCTGCAGCAAGCGTCTCTAGTCCTGGTGCTTTGTATGTCCTGAGCGTATAAACAACGAGGTAAGAGGCACGAAAGTTCTAGTTGAGGGAAGTCAATGAGCAATCCGGGTCGGTAACAAGCGGTAGTCTGTTAACTTGTAGGGTCTGGTAACGTGCCGGCAGAGTCAGAAAGAAAATGTGTACCAATATGCAGTCCATTTAAACTTGCAGGGAATGTTAGCTTGCAGGCAGCGTCGGAAACAAAACGTGTGGCAATAGGAAGTCAGGATTCACTTGCCGGGTCGGGCACACACGGGAGCCTCTGGAGAAAAAAACGTGTGTCAGAGACGATCCTTGTAGCAGTCTGTGTCAGAAACAAGGAGGGCAGTCAAGACCAAAAACGAAGCGGGGGACGGTTGCTTCAAACGAGGGTTTCAAAATTACGGAGAGCAAGGAAATAAGGTGAGAAGGAATGGGCAAGGAAAACAGGCAAAAAACCAAGAACACAGGATCCAAGTACGTAGCGAGAACAAGCGAGTCTTGGAACTTCAATTAGAAGCACCCGCCATTCATAGTGGGTGGGTTTTAACAGTTCGATGTGTGCGTCCCTGAGAAACACGAACCACAGCTGTTATCCTGCTTCCGGATGAGTGACGTAGAGATGCACGCGTTGTTGGTCGCCATGACGACCTGTAATGAAACAGGAACGAAGACCTTCTCCGAAGCAGGGAATGTGTGTAGCTTCTGACATTTGTACTTGTACATTCTGCTGCTAGCTTATGCGAAGTAACACTAGCAGGAACATACCCCAGTGGGTGGATGTCCGGATTCCTGACATTTTCCAACCCGCATACCACTTTCGTTGTTCAATAAACATCCTTGAACAGTGATCACTTGTGTCTGTCTTACTTGTTGTTACCATGAGTTTCTTACAGTACACAGACTGAAGCTGTTTTGTGTCCTTCACCAAGTTGTGATGATTGTGTGGAGCAGTAGGTAGATTGCGGAAATGGTGGGAGGGCAAGTTGGGTTTGTTCAGCGGAGGAGTATACCCATATTGGGACCGGTATGAGAGATGATTGCAGGGTTGTTCCCAAAAGAGGATGATTATGATTTGGAGTTAATGTATTAAATAAACGGTGGGAATGTTGGGGTGGCAGGATAGATACCAATAATGTATAATAATGTATAAATCATAAAGCAGGGTTCATGTTGCACGTGCCATATTTGTGACTGGGGTGCGGTGAACTGGGCACACTGTTGGAATTTCATATGTATCCAGTGTAGTTAGATGTGAATGGGATATGTTACTAAATGTTACTTTTTGGTTAAATTGGTACATATTAGCTTTGCACGCGCGTAGAAAGACAAATGCCAAAACCACCAAATCAAATCTAAAACACTATCAACTAAGAGTCTTCATAATGCACGTGCAAGGAAGAGGACTGGTCATAGAGAACACACGGTAAAGGAGAGATTATATTTATTAAACGTGCATGCACACTGAGGAACATACAAAGGGAATTTATAAATCTGTATGTAGGGAGCTTTTCTAAATTAATTTAGAGTTTGCAGCCAGCAGTTTGTGCAGTGAATTTCAGGTGGCTGGGAAAATCTAGTTCTTCAGGATTGAAGGATGAAGGAGGAACAATGATTTACCAAGTAGAGGGTCAGCCATCGAACAGGACACAATGGCTTGTTAGTTCTGCAGGAGGCAGATGTAATCTCCTTATGTGCCTTGAAGTTAGCAGATAGACCCAACCATTTGTTTTGAGCAATAATAAATAATGGGTGAAGTTTCAGTTGTATTCCCAGATGTGCTGTGCGTGTGGAAATGGTTGTCATTTAGATCAGAATGTTTCAATGGAGCCAGTAAGCCGGGGCGGATGATATAGCTATTGTTAGTTCAAAGAGAACCTATTTACTAATTCTCCTATATATCAATTGAAGGGTATGACGTACATTCATCAACATGCATTCTTTTGATGGATTTTTTGCTGTTGTTTTTTTCTCTCGAAAAAACCCATTGAAAAAAAAAGGGGGCTGTCAGGACGCATATATAAGGGGTGGGGGGGCATAGTGTTAGATTAATGGGGAGGGTTGGGGGAACCACCCCCAAAAGAAAATAACATGTTGATAAATGAACATAGAACCGCTTGACGTATCTATGCAAACCATGTGCAATTATGTTTAAGGTTAATGGGCTCAGGACAGTTGTTACTAGTAATGAATTATGTTTGCACACAAATGTTTAACTGTTTGATGATCAAAGAAAACTGAACCAATCATATGCTGACTGGTGGTCCCCAAATGCACTCTAATGAGATGAAGCTCCCCAAAGTTCAATATGACAGTTTCAACAAATGAATGTGGTTATCCTGGTTAGATCAAAAACATAACCATAGATTGATATTTTCAAATCACCAAATTTTATAAAAAGTTTTGTCAACGAAAAGTATTATCAACAAAAAATGATATTCATGAAGAAATTATCAACACAACAAATTCAATCAAATGTACATCACATAGTGTTCAAGGTAACACAATCACAATTTTACATAGGTAGATGGAGTGTTCCCACCACACTCCTTACACATTATTCAAATCAGAAATAATGCCAGTGTTGAACATAAAATGGTACAATCCTTTGTTGGGTTCAGTCAAGGCAAACAATGAACATAGAATAATTCTATGTCCTTAGTGACTTCCCAGCTGGTAGTTCATAGGTAGCAGAAATTGCTGGTGTAAAGTGCATCTAATTCCCTATCCAGTATTGATGTCTCAACTTGATCCCAATCTGTGGGCAGTATCCACACTATTATTTAAAGAGTGCCAACGCATTTCGGAAGAATTCCTTCATCAGGGTGGTTACTGATGTGGTGTAAATATCATTCACATTCAGGATGTTTATCTGTAGATAACACATAAGCATATTATTAGGTCAAACTGTGACGTCTCCAGACTGAACTTCGCAATTGTTCAATTAAGTAAGACTAACAACCAACCATTAAAAACACAAACCTTGTGTCAAAACCCGGAGTTTAGAGTGGCTCAATCACGCCAACTGTTTGATGATGTCCCGACCTACCACTGACGAATCCCAAGAAGGGGTGTGCTATAAATATGATCTGAGGATGGTAGTTAGGATAACAATTGGCCAATGAGAATGGAAGAATTGGAGAAAGATGGGATTTCTTTGTATATGTTTTGTCCGATCATGTGTGGGGAGTGGATTGTCATAAAATATATGGGAGTGTTTTAACTGTTGCAAAAATGTATATAATGTGTCAACTTAGGTGGTTCGATGAGACTTGGGTTAGTTTGACTCTATAGCGTCATCTAGCTCCTCCCCGGATGGTTGCACAATAAACTTGCTTTACGTACAATCGTCCACTCCTTCCTTAAGTGGGTGGCCCGCTTTGGGTTAACGTGATTAGGGGTCTGCTGTCATGATGCCTACCCCCGGGGACCCAGACCAAGTCCAGCAACCCCGGAAGCAGGCATCAAGTTATTCCAAGCAAGCCCAACAACCCCTGCTAGGGGCTATTTGGGTGCAGTCCTGGCGTCTATGGCGCCGGGCTCATTATGGAGAATCAGTCCTGGCGCCAGAGGCGCCAGGCTCATAGATTAAAACTTACCTCATGCAGACCATGCTGTAAACTTACCTGATGCAGACCATGCTGCAAGAGCTCCAAGCCAAAAGAGGTTTGGAAGCGACTACTTTACCTAGGGACTATTTTTTACTCGGGTGGGGCTGGGGAGGAATACTTACCTGGGACTACTTTGGAGGCTATTTAAACCATGCCCGAAGAGCAGCACACGCTTCGCGTTATTCTGCATCCAGCAGCGTAACGCTCACCGTGCCTGCAATGTCTGAATCCAGTCTTCTGCCACGCCCGCCTCAAGTCTGGAGCTCCTAGAAAAAGGGAGAAAGAAGGAGAAAATGTTACAACAAGAGCAATACCTTTGATCCTTACCTGAATTCCCGATCCATCGCGCCTTCGAGCTGGAAGAAAGAAGTTATTTTATGCGCGTCGCCTCGCCTGTTGCAGCGCCGCGCTGAACTCACCGGCCTTCGCAGCATCTTCACATTCCACCGCATCCTTCTGCATGTTCCCGCCGCACTCCAGCACCTAAGGTGAAAACAAGAACAGCAAGGTGAGCCAAGGGAATACACAGAGGCAATATTAGTTATCCCTCATAGACTTACCTGATTTTACCACCAGGGGTACTATTCCTCTTCACGGGTCGGCGCAGCTTCCACTGCATCCTCTCCGAACCCCGGCCCCTAAGGGGAAACAAAAGGACAGCAAGGTGAAACAAAGGGACAAACAAGGGGAAACCTCCTCACCACAATAGACTTACCTGATTTTACCGCCGGAGGCATTATTCCCCGAGACTTCATACTTTCTCTCTCAGCGCCTGAATAAGGGAGAAAGCAACAGATTACATATTGACATTATTTTATCGAACTGTGTTGGATAATACAAATCCTTACCTGAATATTACCGGTTGCCACGAGGAACTCTTCGCTAGGGTCAAGCTACAACCTGAAAGGAATCGGACAAGAGTGAAAGTCAGACATTTGAACCCTTACAAACTACATACTTACGGCGTCTTGCCGGGAATCTCAGAGTCAATAATGTTCTGGAACTCACCAAATCCTTCGAGCCAGTGAATCAACTGGTTATCTACGCGCCCCTGCGCTCAATGCAGGATGGAGAGCTCATCTTTCCAAACCATCAGGTGAGACTATAAGAGGGGACATCAAAGGTGATCAGTGGGGAGGACAGCGGGAGTGGGGGGGGGTTAACGCTCAACTCCACGGGTGATTAATTCCCTTTCTCCATTTGCAGAAGAATATTCCTACTGGCCAAGCAAACCAAGCTAGGTGGGCCAGTCCGTCATCTCGGCACTACGTGTCACATTGGTGGAGACCGCAGCTGTCCAGTTCAGATCGACGCCCCTGTGGGAGCCAGGTGAGCGTAACATCTGCCCCTACATTACACACATTAAAACGTTACAAAAACGAACCCAATAAAGGAGTGACGCAGGTATTTAAAGTGTACTTTCTTTTTTTTTTGTTATTATTTAAAGCATGTATCAGCTGCAGCCCTGCCGGCATGCAGGAAAGGCATCGGGGCCTTTTAACCCTTCCAGTTGAAATGGGCCTGATACATAGGGGGGGCACTGCAGCTGCTCTCTGTTGGCAGTCACCAGTCATATGAGACTACAAGATACTCCTTTCATTCAGGACTTTAAATGTGCGCTTTGTAGTGCACATGCTACAGGCTGCATTTGCTATAGCCCTTCAGGGGCCATCATCTTGCTTGGTATCCAGCGATGCTTTTATCACCTTGTTGACTTTTTACTCCGCTTTTGTTTACCTTAGCCCCTTGATGACAAAGATTGATTAATTGCGTTTCAGTGGACATTTGGTGTTTCAGCTCTTTTCTGGTTGCCCATCTCCTGATAATCTGCAGCGATCAACCCCCAGCACCTGACTGTATCCATTAAAATGTATGCAAGTTGGTGGTGGCCGTGCCCAAGCCCTCCACTCCTTTACCATGCACAGCACAATTTTACCATGCCCCCTTTTTAGAGGCCCTGCTCGTTTTCATATCACACTTTAAAGCACTGACCAGCACCCCATCGATCAATAAGGACACATCTTCAGTTGGCTCTGCGCACACACACGTATATGCATAGAGGGATGGCGTTGGGGCCTTCCAACCCTTCCAAACAAAAGGGGCCTCAAGTGTCAGGGGGCCTCAGCAACTGCTCCTATGTTGCCATTTAGCAGTCCTATAATACAGAAGTCGATTCCTTTCTATATTATGTTTGTTATGGGGCATTAAATGTGTGCTTTGTAGTGCTCTCATTCCAAGCTTCATTTGCTTGAGCCCTTCAGGTAGTCACGTGCACTTTGCAGTGCTCGTGTTACAAGCTTCATTTGCTGGAGTGCTTCATTGCTGGAGCCCTTCTGGCCATCACTTGGAAGTGACAACCTAAAGGGCACCAACAAATGAGGTTTGTAACGCAAGTGCTGCAAAGCACACATTTAAAGCAAAGAAAAACAGCCAGCGTTAATAGCCAGCGACTATCACTAGATGGCCAGTCAGCAGGGAGCTGAAACACTAAATGCCCACTGAAAAGCTATACATTCTTTTTTGTCAGCAAGGGGCGAATGTGGAGGAAATGTTGTTTAAAGACGAGGTGATAATCAACAGGCATTTAATGTTTCAGCTCCCTGCTGGTTGACCGTCTAATGGTAAGTGGCGGTTATTAACCCCTAGCTGTATTTGTCTCCATCAGTGGCACAACAGCCATTGAGGAGACCGGGCTTTAACCCTCCCCTCCCCTCTGAAATGTTGGGTTATGTTGACTTGACCTGCTGACCTACAGAGCAAAGGCAGGACAGGACACAGATAATAAACAGTGCGTGGGCTGCACTGTTAACAAATGGCCAGCAATTATTATTGTTAAGCGTTTCATTGTTAGCACCATAATTCATATGCATACATTTTTAGGCAATTGAAATCGTGATGTGGAGTTAGTAATTGCATGTCAGGGCAGTGATTGGAAGGGTAGGGGGGACAGAGGCACTGCTTATTCTCACAGCAGTTCTTAAGTGTGTGTTTCAGACATGGGGTGAGTTAAAAGCTTGTAACATTTAGACTGCATGTGGTATCCACAGTTGACACAGACACAATAAATGCAAGTTTTGAAAACCTTTATTTTGTAGTGGACTGGGGTTGTTGAAATTCCTAACTGGCCCTCACTCTAAAATGGGAGTAATCTCGACCATTATATAAACAACGAAACGAGTCAAAGTCAGTCTAGTCAAAATAAAAATGCCTATACTAAGAAAACCTAACCTTGCCCCCCTCAAATGTGTAAAGGCAATGCAAAAAGGAAGAATAGTGTCTTAAAAGAAATGTCAGAATGGCGTAGGTAACAACTCCCTTCCCCACGTCCAGAAGCACGGGGCCTTGAGAGTTTCTTAAAAGGATAGGTGGATAGCACAATTCTATCAGTCTTGCACACTCTGCCTTGCTGGTATAATTCAATAGTTCAGGCTTTGGCTTCAAGCTTTTGACAGTCTAATCAATTCTTTAGGCATTGTCTGCCTTTCCACATATACCACATATACATAGTGCTGCTCTTGGCTTTCACTTTGCCACTATTCAACACAGGCGTCCCTCCGCCGGGCTCGAGCCTGGCTTTCTCTTTGTGGGGGTTTCCTTCCCCAAGCTCTGTCCTTCATACTTAACTTTCAATCTACCAAAGTTCAGCACAGGCATCCCTCTGCCGGTGTCAAGCATGTCTTTCTCTTTGTGGGGGTCCCCTTCCCCGCGTTCTTTGCTTATTTCCTTTTTACTGTCCAAGACTTTCAAAACTGCAAGGATTTTACGTTGACCTCTGCATGACCACTTCGACCTTCTTTTTCAACAATTTAACCATCAACAATCTTCCCAACACCAATGCTCCTTGGTCCTTGTAGGTTCACTTTTGCCTTCTTGGCATCTTTCAAAGTTCATTTAAATTGCTTTTCATTCAATCAACTCTTGTTCGGAATTGTGGTTACTTTCTTGCCTTCGATTCCCACTTTTCATAATTTAGAACATTTCACAGAGACTTTTGAATGTGTGATTTCACTTTGCAGGACCACTCTATTACTTTGTATAATTTTCTCAGTCATTCAATCATTGTTCTCTTCCTTACGCATCTTATCGGCACATGCGCAACCTTCAACTCCTGTCACACGCCTCTTTTGCTCTTACACAAAACAGGCTTTTGTTTGCCTTCGATAACTCACCTATCATGTTAAATGGGCTTCTGTCTTCAATGCTTTTATCATAGCAGTCACCAACGCTTCCTCTGCTCCTTCCCAACTTCGTCGTTCACTCCGGAGGGTAGCGGGCTGCTTTGAAGCACTTTCAAGGTTTCTCTTTTCCGCTCACTCGATTTCGGTCGTAGAACGCTTACACCATCCCAAAAGGATGGTGTTCTCACCTGGCTCTCTCGTTCTCTGCTGCAGGTGATCAACCCCTTGGCCTACCAACTTCCGTAGCCTGGTTTTGCGTCAGCCCCGAAAGAAATGTTCTGCTCTGAGCAAAGGAGGATAGAGGATGCAGGGAGGACAACCATCATGTTGAAATGGGCCCCACACTTCTTTAGCCGGGCCTGCACCATGCATACATTATATATGTGATACATCACATATATATACATGCAATACATATCCTACAAACACACACAGAAACACACACTGAAACATTCACAAACAATTCTTTTTAAACATACCAGTCCATCTATTGTGCCTCAATTTCACACAACGCTGCTTCTGGCGTTCGCTCTGGGTAAAAAAAGAATGCTTGGTGTGCACTTTAGGTTTTCTTGGGGGGCCTTGCATAGGCAGCATGGGACCCCCCACACTGTGGGGGCTGCAGGGGTCGCCATTACACCAGTGATTCCTTGGTGTGTTGAACCATGGCGTATTCGCTGGTCTGTCGACTCTCAGGCCCTCCCCATACTTCTCTCATGATATCAAGCACATCCCTTAAAGTACTGCCATACACCAGCTCAAAATTGGCTAATCCGGATTCCAATATGACCACCGTGGGTAGAGGAAGCGTCTGAGAGCCTCGCCCAGAGGCTGAGAGCGCGCACAGAAAGGGACACAGATCCAGAGACAGACCTGTGGTGTACCCCAGGCTGCCACGGGAGAAAGGGCCCATACAGACCAGTCGCTCATCGCAGCAGAACTCAGCGCCCCGAGGATGTGAAGGGAACGGTGGCACAAGAGAGGTGAGGCTGTTATAACGCAGGCACCCGCAACCCATTCGAAGCACGCAAGGGGGAAGGATCCCCAGGGCAGACTCATGCGAATGTCGCCCCTCCTCCCCCTCTTTTTTTAGGATGAAAAAAATTATAATAAAGCACAGGGATTCCATAGTAAAGGCAGGCCTGAAGGGAGAACCAAGGCCTGTATACAGCTACAAGCAAGGCACAGAACAGGAGAACTACAGGGCCACCCAGGTCGAGGTGGAGAATGGAGGAAGGGGGTGAAGAAGGAGACTAGGCTAAGCCAATAAAAAGAGAGGGAGACCCAGGGGATAAGGGGGAGCCGTAAGAAAAGGAAAAACACCCAGTGGAGGGCCTCAAAAGTGCAGAGGTAGGTAATACACAATGCGCACAACTGGAAGAGGCTAGGGAAAGAACAGGCCGCACTGTAACAAAGCCTAAAAGCCACATGTCAAAGACAAGAGGGAAAGCAGCTGCAGTGGCGACCCTACCAACCCCACAAACAAAAAAGACGGCGAGCATCAAACAACTGTGGGGAGGGGAATCAACAACAAGCTCGTGTGGAGGAGGTAAGAAGAATACCTCACCGAATCAGGAAGCAGGGGGAGAAGGAGCGATGACTATGACATGCAGAGAGGACTCAAAGAATTCCAGTAACAGTTCATGGTCTCCTTCCAAACGCAATTTGAGACTCGCAAAACTAGAGGAAAGAACCGACACACTGGAAAGGACTGTCCAGAACAGGAGGAAGACGCGCAAAAAATGGAAGAGGCCCTGGAACATCTGGCGCGCTTGACACACAACCTGGAGATACAAAGCGAGGACCTGGAAAATCGCTTGAGTAGGTCCAATATAAGAATCAAAAATCTGTCCGAACGGATAGAAGACAAAGACCTCAAAGCAACCACTCAGCAACTATTTGCAGAAATCTTAGCAGACAAAGTGAAAGAAGGGGTCCAGATAGAACGAGTGCATCGAGTAGGCCCACAAAGAACAGGGGAGCCAGGGGCACGTCCGAGGGATGTTCTGGCAGCAATCACATTCTATGGGCTGAAGGAACAGATTCTACAAAAAGCGGGGCTAGCGGGCCAAGTCAGAAAAAACAGAGAAGAGGTTCAACTCTATCAAGATCTCAGGCAATTCACGCTTCAGAAGAGGAGACAGATGGGGCCAGTGGTGAAATTCCTTGCGTCAAAGCAAATAAGGTACAAGTGGACATTTCCTTTTGGACTGTTATTTACATGGGAAGGACAGCTGCACAGAATCGCCACGTATGAAGAAGGAGAACAGATTCTAAACCTGCAAGGAGACAGGCAGGACGTGGGTGAGGGACTAAGAAGTGGGGACAGACTCAGCAAAAATCTGTCGGAATGGAAAAAAATCACAAGCGCCGGCAGAAGAGCCAACAAGAAATGAATGGGCGATAAAGGCCAGAACCAGGGAGCAAGGAACATACGGTAGACAAGTAAGACTGGGATCAAAGAAGGGAATTGATCCCAAAGGAGAGAGGACTCGTCAATGTTACAGAGAACAATAAGCCCAGGGTGGCGGTATAGCAGTGGAATCTTGGTTTCACAGTGGGGTTTGGAAACACCCACACAGATGACTCAGGGTGATTTGAGGGGCAGGCACGGTGGACATGTCGTCCGAGCGGACATCCGAACCTGGTCTCTCCTCAGGGAGTTGGGGAGTAGGTAGGGGAGAAGAGCAGTTGGGGAAGTTGGGGATGGAGGGATTTGGGGGGCATAGGAAGGGGGAATAAGGAGGGAGGCATGGGTTGTAGAATCAAAGTCCTGGACAGGGAAGAGAATAGAGGAGACGGAATATATATAGCATCATTAAAATTGCTGACCTATAACGTAAGGGGGCTAAATATACCCATTAAAAGGAAAAAGGTGGAACACCTGGTGAGGGGGAGCAAAGCGGACATACTAATGTACCAGGAGACACACATCAAGAAACACTGCTTAAGACTGAGAGGATTCTCTCAACTATATCAAGCCAACACAGGGGAGAAAATGGCAGGGGTACTGATAGCAATTCGGGATGGACAAGGGATCAGGGTTAAAAAAAACAATGGCAGATAATGACGGACGTTATCTTCTCTTGAATGTAATTCTAAGAGATTGGAATCTGACATTAGCCTCATTATATGCCCCCAACACAGGCCAAGACTGCTTCTTGAAGGGGGTCCTATCCATTCTAGAAGAGTTTGCATGGGGAGAAAGTATTCTGGCAGGGGACCTTAATCTAGCATGGAAGCCCCACTTAGACAGGACCACCACCACCCGAATGGGGCACAGGCCCCATCGAGGGCGTTGAAAAACAAAATGGAGATGCTGGCGCTACAAGACGTATGGAGGGCAGTAAAAGGACAAAACCGGGAACATACATATTACTCTCGGGTCCATTCCTCACAATCGAGGATTGATTATATATGGGCATCAACCGGTCTAGTTGGCAAGGTAAAAGAAATAGAAGTAGGATCCATCTCTCTCACAGACCACGCACCAGTTATGGCCACCTTCATGTTGGGGCATGCTAGAAGGGGAATTTGGAAGTGGATGTTTCCAGCAGAGCTTCTACAAGATGAGGTCAGGAAGGGCATTATAAGGGAAAGAATAGAACAATATTTTTGGGGAAATTGCACAGAAGACACACCACAAGGGGTGGTATGGGACGCATTCAAGGCAGTGCTGAGGGGGGAATTGATTGCCTTAAAGGCAGGGAGAGACAAGCAGAGACGTAGCTGGGTAGAAGAGCTGGAGGGAAAGCTGAAATAGATTCAAAGGGAGATCTCGAAGAATCCGACAAAGAAATTGAGACTAGCATTAAGACATGTCCAGGGTCAGTTGGGAACGGTGCGTGACAAATAGGCAGGAAACGCACTCCTAAACCTAGAACAATTGTACTATATTAGAGATAACAAAGCAGATAATCTACTGGCAAGGCAGCTAAAGGCGAAAGAGAAGAGCAGAATGGTTATGAAACTCCAGAACAATTTGGGGCAGGTCCAGACAAAAGATGAGGACATGGAGGAGATACTACAGGAATACTATCAGACTCTGTCTATCCTGACACCCTGTGTCCTGACACACAGGAGAAATATTTTGAAGGCCTGAACCTCCCCAGAATTTCAGACGAGGAAAGGGAGACGTTAGAGGGAGACCTATCAGAGGAAGAGGTCCGGAGAGCTGTAAAAAGTCTGCCAAAAAACAAAGCTGCGGGCCCATATGGTTCACCGGACTGCTTTTATAAACAGTTCCAGGATGTCCTGGCACCTAAACTAACAACATTTTTAACATGTTCAAACAAGAAGGCAATATTACATGTCAATAAATGAGGCGAAACTGATGGTTTTGCCCAAACAGGGAAAGGACCCAGAGTTTCCAGGTTCGTACCGCCCGATTGTCTTGATAAATATAGATGCAAAGCTTTATACAAATGTCCTGGCATATAGGATCTCACACTTGCTCCTAGCACTTATTGCCCCAGACCAGTCACGGTTCATTCCAACGAGGCAAATCCTTGACAATACCCGTAGAGTGTGTCATCTCATAGAAAAAGTGGGGATCAGACATAAGCCGGCAGCTCTCATCTCATTTGATACGGAGAGAGCTTTCGACAGGGTAGAGTGGACACAGCTTTTCCTCACAATGAGACGAATGGGGTTTGAACAGAACTTCCTCCCAATGGTGAAAGCCAAATATAACAAGCTTCAGATGCGGGTCACCCTGAATGGAATAGTGTCAGAACCGGTGAACCTAGGGAGTGGGACGAAACAAGGGTGCCCATTATCGCCGTTATTATACGCGATATTCCTGGAACCATTTTTGGCCAGGATTGGTATGGTATGGTATTGTTAATTTATAAAGCGCCTATACACAGGCAAGTGTTTCAAAGCGCTTAGAGAGTCAGAGGGAGTAAAAGGAATATAGATGGCGGGAGGGGAACACAAAAATATGGTGTTTGCGGATGACATGTTGGTGGCAGGAACAGAACCGGAAACTTCCATCCGGGAGCTAATGAAGGAATTAGAGAACTTTAGGCCAATATACGGGCTAAAAAATAACCCACAAAAATCTAACAGTAGACCCGGTGATAGTGGAGAATATATCCTGGGAATTACAGCTAAAAAGGGCAAAAACAGGGATTACCTACCTGGGGATTACACTGACACCAACATTGGACCAAATGTACAAGGCAAATTATCTGAACCTTTTAGACAAAATTAAATTGGATATCCGGAAATGGAACCCTCTAGCCACATCATGGTGGGAGAGAATGGTGGCAACCAAAATTCTGATCCTTCCAAAGTTACTTTACCATTTTCAAGTCCTACCATTTAGAGTCCCAAACGCATTTTTCAAATCCCTAAACAAAATCGTGAAGGCGTATATATGGGGAAATAAGATGTCAAGAATAACAATACCAACAATGACGGCACCTAGACACCAAGGTGGACTGGCACTCCCCCACTTCCGCAGATAATGTGAAGCGGCCCAGCTGAGGGTAGTGAAGGAATGGCTGGCAGAGACCCCACAATGCATATGGACAGGACCGGGCGGTGGCGTCCTCCCCATTATCCAGGCTTTTCTGGAGGGTCAACATAGGCAACAGAATATTAAGATCAGCGAAGTGGTGGGGGCGGGGATCGAGATATGGGGCGCAGCACTTAAAAGAGGGGCACTGTCGACATTCCCCTCCCCCTTCTCACCAATGTTTGGGAACCCCAATTTTCAACCAGGGATGGACACAAATGCATATAAGAAATGGAAAAGGGCAGGATGCCGGACTATACAGGATATGTATCATGGGGGAACATATGAACATTAGACATTAGAAGAATGCAACCAAGCCTTAGGGTTTACGGGGAATGATAGCTTTAAATACACACAACTAAAACATTGGCTGACAGACCCCCATCTGAGGCAAGCAGCCACTAGACAGTTGACGCATTTTGAGACGTTCTTGACAACGAATGAGGGATCAGGGAAATTAGTATCGAACCTGTGTGTGCTCCAGAATGTGCAGGGGGAGGAAATCAGGTGGAATTATATGATGAAATGGGACAAGACACTAGGGGAAATGATCACGAAGAAGCAGTGGGAATACACATGGCAACTCATACCCAAACGTACGTGTTCATACAACTGAGGAAGATGTGGCACAAAATCCTACTCCAATGGCACTATACGCCAGAGAGACTCCAGGCTATGTTCCCAACAAGTCCAGACAGGTGCTGGAGAGGATGCATAGAGAAGGGGGACTGGAAGCACATATGGTGGAGTTGCCCGGTGCTGCAACAATTTTGGGTTGAAGTGAAAGAACGGGGGGGGGGCGATGGTTCCAGGAACTGAGCTGCTATGGGAAAGGGTATAGCGGGGGGGGGGGGGGGTTATGGGAACCTGGTACAGGGAGACTCTCACTAGGGCACAAAATGGGGCTTCATGACACAAGTTATAGCTGCATTGCTGCCATCGCCCAGCAGTGGACGAAACAAGCAGCACCCACGATCTACAGAAAGTGTAGAACTTTGTATCTCTTGAATGGGTGACCTATCACCTACAGGGGGCCCAGGTGGCATTCAAGGATGAGTGGGGAAAGGTGATTAGACACCTTCAGAGTGACTAAATGCAACAATAGTGTCCCCATAAAATCCGAATATTGGACATAATACAGGCATAAAAATGCCCAGAGATGGCATTCTACATCAAGGGAGGGGGCAGGAGAGTTGGGGGGAATGTTAGCTAAATAATTGTGACACATTTTTAAGAAAATGAATAAAAATACGTTTTTTTAAAAATTGGCAAATCCCATGGAAGAATGGGACATCTTTCTCACAATGAAAAGCACCCATGGGACTAATTATTTTCGTCCTCTGCCACCAGTCTTCTTAGGATGCCCTTCAAGGTCTGGTTAAACCTCTTGACCAGCCCATCAATCTTAGAGTGATACATCAATGTTCTCAATGCATTAATCTTCATGAAGTCTTTCATTCCCCATTACCTTCAACCTGTAGCGGCTGCCTTGGTCTCTGAGTATTTCCATAGGACAGCCGGTTCGGGTGAAAAACAGAATGAGCTTCTTGAGGATAGCCTTGGTGTTGTTGCTTCTTAAGGGAAAAGCCTATGGATATCTGGTAGCATAATCCTATATTATGAATATGTATTTGTATCCCTCCTAGGAAGATTCTAGGGGTCGCATAATGTCCATGCTGATTTGATGAAATGGAATTTCGATGATAGGCAATGTCTGGAGTGGGGCCCTGTGTACGTCTAATAGCGAAGCCTTCTTTCTAATTGGGCAGACTGACAGGCTAGGTTTGTTCTGAGAGTTAACTCTAAGAAATACATGGGCACTCCTGGGGATAAATTGCAAAAACAATTTACAAACATGTTCTATGTAAAGTAAGACCAATGTGTTTATTTTACACATAAATTGAAGGATTCAAAATAAATACAATACACTTTAAATAAACAAACATTTGCAGTCACATTCTGATTTCATTGGACTACAGTGTGTACATGAATTGTTTAGACCAAACTCATGATTTTTGTGTACAGTAGATTTCTACAAGCACACAAGCAAGAGAAATGTTGACAGAATGCAATCTCTGCAGCAATTCCACTTGGCATATAGCCAGGGTGTGTGATGATTGGAATTTCTGCTGTCACTACCGTTTCAGGATTTAACTCCACCCTTCATCAGGTGGGTACATCCTGTATTCACAATATATATATATATATATATATATATATATATATATATATATATATATATATATATATATACATATATATATATATATATATATATCATAGATTCAGTGCTGTGTTTCTCACTATTTTCAACTCGCTCGTAATACTCACCTACCAGGATAAACTCATTGTAGCCCACTGACCTGTTTGAAATGTGTACTCTTATGTAACCCATTGGGAGTTTGTTTGGAAAGAGCTGCTGTAAATAAACAGTTCAGGCATTGATTTTTTCAGAGAACAGGCGACAAAAGAGACAAATACAACTATTGTTTAGAGTCCATTTGATTCGTTATAGGACTTTACAGATTCAGAGGAATGAATCATAATTTGCAAAAGAACACTTACTTTGTGGTACGCTCACATGTGATGCCTGTTGGGCTAGAAATAAAAAAACATACATGTGTGTTGTGGTTATTTGCAATTTTTGCAAGTGTGATAGGTCAGAAATGTGAGGCTGGCAACTTTGTGCATGTTTCTCAAAAACGCAAAAGGTTGGTTAAACGCCTCACTATCTTTACTATACTTACTCTGACGAGGATTTACCTGCCTAAAATAAACTGAAGAAAACACTAATTTCTGTTCCTCTGTAAGGAAGGTATGGTATCAACAGTAAGACAGACACAAGTGACCATAGTTCAAGGGTTTTTATTGAACTTGCACAAGGGTGCGATAAACGCCTATCTAAACCTAAATCTACAGATGGGAGCAAGCTACAACCATCAAATAATAATAATGCAGTCCTAGTGGAGTCTTGTCAAAATAAAAAGGCCTATACTAAGGACCTATACTAAAAAAGCTTTTCCCAACCCTTACCACTAATTTACAAATAATGTGGGGTAATATTCATGAAAAAGAAAGAAGTGTTCACAAAATAATGTCAGGATGCTCGGGCCGTTGGCCTCCCTTCCGCATGTTTTCAGCACAGGGCAAGGCGGGTCACTCCAGCAAAGCACACACTGTGGCTTCTGCGGCACAAGTAAAAAGTTCCATTTTCCCAGTTCAGGACATTCTGTGTCCCAGTGTCTTTACTTCTTGCAAGTCTCTTGACGCAGAGGGCTTGCTGTACCAGAAACAACACGCAAACGTTCTCTTCAGTATTCAATTTGGGTGTTCACCATGGATCCCCCTCAACCGGGCTCGGATCCTTTTCAAAAACAAAAAGTTCAACGTTGGATTCCCCCTCTTGCAGGCTCAGATCCTTTTCAAAACAAGGTTTAGAGAATCATTTTTTGGGTGACTCTCGGTTCACCCCGGATCCCCATCTGCTGGGCTCAGATCCCTTTCTTTCATTAGTCTCCCTCAGCCAGGCTCGGACCAATTGTGATGTGCATTAAACTATCGAAGGATTTCGAATGTGTACAGGGTTCAGCTTGACCCGTTGCATGAACACTTCGATCTCAATATTTCTTACTCTCACATTCAGCATCAGTTGGATACCTAACAGAGACTTTCGAATGAGCACCCATGTGGTGCCGGACCTCTCTGTGTATGATATCTTTTCTTGGCCTCCCAAATTTCAATTATAAAGTTGAAGCACATCCCTTAAAGTACTGCCATACGCCAGCTCAAAATTGGCTAATCCGGATTCCAATATGGCCGCCGTGGGAAGAGGATGCGTCTGAGAGCCTCGCCCAGAGGGTGAGAGCGCGCACAGAAAGGGACACAGATCCAGAGACAGACCTGTGGTGTACCTCCAGGCTGCCACGGGAGAAAGGGCCCATACAGACCGGCCGCTCATCGCAGCAGAACTCAGCGCCCCGAGGATGTGAAGGGAACGGTGGCACAAGAGAGGTGAGGCTGCTATTTCAATTACAAAGTTCAACTATTTCTTTTGGCTTCCAATTGTATTTGCATTGTTCATCCCAAATGCCTCCCAAACTGTTCTCTTTATACAATGTTACCACTTGCAACCTTGGTTCAAAACACAAGATGGTTTGGTATCAGTCTCACTCACCGGCTGTGCTGTCCTTTCTTTTTTTTAAAGTATTTTTATTGGCATTTTCAAATAAAACATCATGAACCCACCTCCCCCTCCCATTCCCCAACCCCCCCACCCCCCACGGGTAGAGTCATATTTTCATATGTCTGCTGTACACATAGGCAACAATTGTTCCTGCTTACATAATATTCAATATTCTTAGGTTATGTGGGCACCATTGTTGAACAAAGTCACCTTTTAAATAGTCCAAGACCACTCTTGTTGAAATCATGTATGTTCCCCTTGCAAATTATACGTCATCTACTCCATTGCGATAAACCCCCGCAATTTTACAAACCAGTCTCTTAATGTTGGTGGTCTTTTCTGTTTCCAGCCACATGCTATCACCAACCATTCTGCTATCACCATTAACGTGAAAGCTTTATTTTGGGTCTTAGTGGGTAGACAGATCTCTGGATCGAACAAACCACCCATCCATTCCTTAGGTGTCCATATACTATCAGGGCAAACCATCATCTTCAATAGGTTCGTAATCTCTTCCCAAAACTTCCCCAAGATTGGGCAATCCCACCATGTATGTCTCCAATCCCCTGTCATTCCACAGCCCCTCCCACATTTTTCCGTATTTGCCAGGAACATTTTATGCAGTCTCTCAGGGGTATAATGCCATTGAAACATGATCATATACCATGCTTCCCTGATCTAAATGGACCTAGTCAATTTGGGAATGTTTGCCCATAGATGTTTCCAATTATTTCTCGGAAGATCCATCCCTAAAGTCTTTTCCTACTTATGCATGTATCCCGAGACCTGTCCCTTCTCCTCTTCCATTGTCTTCATTGATAATATTCCAGCCTATCCTTCTCCGAGAGGTCCACAAGCTGTTTACAATCCTCAAATGTACAGATATCTCCTCCCTGCATGATGTCACGCATCTTTATACATCCCACTTTCTGCCATTAACTGAACGCTCCCTATATCGTCCCTGGGTGGAGTTGCGGGTTTCCAAATAGCAGATTAGATGGGGATGGATGCGTAGATACATTTCCCTTTTCTAATATCCGATCCTATATATCAAATACCACTGCGAGTATCTGGCTGGCCTGTGTATTTGGGGTACTATCTTGTCTGTATAGCCATAGTACCCCTTCTAATGGACACCCCGCCATCGCCCTGTGCATCCTTACCCAGGGTTTCTTTAATCCCCCGTAAACCATTCCCGGAGTACACGTAACTATGCTGCCTCGTAATATTTTACAAAATTCAGAATGCCCACTCCTTCACCATCTCTGGGTGCCATTAATGTTCGTAGTGCGACTCTCTGGGTTTTATTTCCCCAAAGAAATCCCGTCACCTTATTCAATGCCTTAAATTAGGACCTTGGATCTTTATCAGGAAAGCCTGGAACTTATAAAGCAGTCTCAGGAGAGTCACCATCTTAATAGTGGACATCCTTCCTAACCATGATATTTGGAGCGGGTCCATTTCCTCAAATCTTCTTTCACCTTCTGTAGTAGTTGTGGGTAATTGCTATCAAACATCTGCGACATCGTCTTTGTTAGGTTGACCCCCAAGTATTTAATACAGCTTTCTGCCATAATAAATGGAGAGTAGGAGGATAATACTTTCTTCTGTTGTGTAGATAGTCTAAATTATAGGAGTTCCGATTTCCCCATGTTAACTTTGAGGCCTGCCACCCACTCTATGTCAGCCAGTTCCCCCAGCAATGCTGGTATTGATTGTTCGGGATGTGCCAATGTTATCAACATGTCCTCCGTAAAGGCCACAATCTTATTCTGCTGTCCTCCAAAGGGGATGCCCTGTATCGTCAACCTCAACCTGATTTTGTGCAAGAACGGTTTCAAATATATTGCATACAGAAGTGGTGATAGGTGGCACACCTGTCGTGTTCCCGACCTACTTCTATATTGCGAGAGACATGTTTATTGATCGCCAGCCGTATCTTAGGGGCCTGATAATTTGCCTGCACCATCCATATAAACCTGGTCCCTATTCCCATCTGTCCCAAAGCGGCAAACATAAAGGGCCACTCCACACGATCAAACGCATTTTCGGCATCTAATGACACTAACACTGAGGGGATCTGTTCTGAGTTAACTTTCTCAATTAGATGGGTCACCCTCCTAATGTTATCTGAGGTCTTTCTACCCATAATAAATACTGATTGATCTGCATTTATCAACTCTGGGAGAAGGGGCACTAGTCTTGCTGCCAAAAAACCTGTGTTTAACATTCACATCAATATTCATTAAAGCGATGGGCCTAAATGACCTGCATTTCATTGGGTCTTTGCCTGGTTTTGTTACACCCAGATTTCGGCATCCCACTCTCTGGCATCGTTGGCGGTTACAGCCGCGGATGCGATTTCATACCACCAACAGGGAGCCTCCAGGTCGGAGGAGCGGTCTAGTGGTTCGTGAGAAGGACGAGAGCGAGACTCCTCCTTCCACTCCAGAAGTACGATATGAACGAGAGTTGCCAGGAGTACTACGCGTTGCTACGATTCATCACAGCTCCGCTCCGTGAGTTACTGAAACTGAGATACGCGCCTCTCATTGAGTTAGATTTAGGGAAGCCTTTCTTTACTTTACTCTGCTTACATTTCCTGCAGGACTTTCCTCCATATACCCCTATTCAGTCCGACCCAGCCGCTCCACCCGGCTCAGTCTTACGGACGAAATTCTCAGCGGTCTTATTACCCTTTGGTCGATCCCGCCTCGACACTACCCTCGAACTCCCAAGACTCAACACGTGATCTCTGCATCCTTGCCTATCCAACAGGTAGGGATCTAAACATTCAGGCTTTGTCCCCCTTCACTTCTCTTCTCACAAAACCTTATGCAAACACTTCCCTTCTGTTTTTCTTTAACCTAAATTAGATCGGACCGCATCACCAGCCAACAGAGACTCTCCATAACACTCCTTGGGATTCTCCCACAGGTACATCTCACTCATTCAACCTTGAGTAACCATAAGACGAAGGGTGCTAGGGATTGGTTAATTCTTCCTATTCTATTCCCACAGAAGAGTCTCACCCAAGCCAACTCATCGCGACTCCATCTAGTTAAACTTCCTACTCCAGTCGTGAGGGAGCTATGCGAACCACCTACAGGATAACATCCACACCGGGTTTTTGTCCCTCTAAGAGGTTTTTCTGGAGAACCCCTTTCTGGCACCTGTGTTGGAAGGTTGGGGAAGGGGTCTCTGGTAAACTTTCACTCCTTCAGGAGATACCGAAGACAAGGTAGGACTTTTCCATTGTTGCCTGCAAAGTGCTTGTGAATTGTATCGGCAGTCGTTACAGATTTTCCAAACACCACCACTTTCGCCTCTTTCACCACCACCACCAAAGTGGTGGTGGTGGTGGACCCATCTGGTCCTGGCGCTTTATTAAATGGCAGCGCCCTTATTGCTGCTACCATCTCCTCCTCCCAAATATGCCTGTCTAGATCTTCCCACTCCTCAGCTGTTATCCACCATATAACGTATCACCCAAGAGTCCGGGTGACTTAGCGCATATAGTGATTCATAAAATTGGACAAAATTCTCAGTTATGGCCTCTAATTCAGTTATTATTGACCCGCTGTATCATCTTAGCTGCCTCTAATCCCTTCAGTGGTTGGGCCAGTAGTTGATCTGCTTTGTTGGTTCTCACATAATATCTTTGTTTGGTCATCAGCAGGGATCTCTCTGCCCTTCGAGTCTGCAGCAGATTCAACTGACTATATAATTCCTTCAGTCTCTTAGACAGAGCCCTCGTTTGTGTTTCGCTATAGCCAATTGGGTATCTCGCACCAGAGCCTAAAGGTCCCCTTCCATGTTCACCCTCTGTTTCTCATGCTGGGCCCACAATGCAATAGGTTCTCCCTTATACCGCCTTAAAGGCATCCCAGGTCCCTTCAGGGGAACCGATTGATTGCTGTTAGCAGAGAAATACCCTTCTATTTTGTCACTCATCTCCTCTACCATCACTTCATCGTTCAGCAATTCACATTGAAACGTCCAAGCCCATGGCCCCATGTGTGTTACAAACCCTCGGGCATTCTTGGGAAATGGTCATTGTGGCGCCATTGGCGTAGTTTCTTAAGCATTCAGATTCTCCTACCTAAAATGGCTGCTGTATCGCAGGGTGACGGTACAGTGGTTCTGAGGGCTTTCGATCCTGCTCCTCCCATCCATGCTGAGAAAGTACTTACGGCACCAATACAGAACGGCATTGCGTTGCTACTGATTACAGCAGTCACGCTTCGTGAGTATCGCAGCTAGGAACTCCTAGACTTTTTTGCTTGCATTCCAAACCCCTGATTCACGTTTTCCTTTTCCTTCTTTCCCGCTAGCAGGAACTCCCTCTTTTCCCCCGTGTCCATCTGTTCGCTCACACTAGGATTTTCCAATCCAAACATTTCCAGGGAACTGCACAACGTAGGTAGACGTACCACTACATCACATCCAATACAACTGACTTCAGACATACCAACTCATCTTATTTACTCCCTTAATTTAGAATCTCATCCGACTCGCGGTTACGCGGGCTGCATCTCCCAGCCACCACCTCTATTCCCTCGCGGAACGTTTCCCCGAGAATATTTTCCAATCTCCATTAAGGATTACGGTACGAATATTTCCCAGTACTAGTGGTCTCTATGTACCCCGTTTTATCTGAGTTTGCTTAAAATTTGTATCCCCATCTAGATCCTTTCTCCCAGCTCCATCGAGGATTCAGCCTACTTTAACCTCAACAACAACTAGCGTCAAGGGTAGTATATTATCCATTCATTTAACTTACCTGCTTACTTTTATCCGGGTTAACTTTCCATTCTCATTATAGCTAGTGTTGGAACCGGATTGAACGCCCTGACGTCTCGAGGACGATCCAACAGCGACTAACTACACCCGGAAGACACACACCTGAGACAAGCTCCCTTCCGCTTCCAACGATCACCATCTACAAGGGTTTTCTTCCCCTTGAGGGTTTCCCTGGTGTTTTCACATTGTGCACTTTACAGCTGCCCAGTGAAAGAACGTCAGGGGAATCTCTCCTATCCTCAATCTATCATTTGAAGATCAGGTAGGACTTTGTATTCTTGCACTTGTGTATTACTTGTGAGGGTGAAAGAGTGCGCCTCCCAAATCCTATGAGCGCAAGTCCCGAGTCAGGGATAACAATGTGCGGCCCCATATCCCTTACCAGTGCTATCAGGGGGTCATGATCTGACAATGAGATAGACCCCAGATCTATTTCCTTTACCTCCCCCATTAAGCTAGTTGTTGCCCACACATAATCGATTCTCGACTGGGACTGATTTATATGCGAGAAACACGTGTACCCCCTTTCATCTCCTCTCTTAATCTGCCACACATCTCGCAGTGTTTCATTTTCAAAGCTTTTCTTTAATGCCTGTGAGGGTAATGCTGTTCCCTTCCCTGCGCCGCCACTTCTATCTACCGTAGGGTCCCATGGCAAGTTAAAATCGCCCTTGAGTATTATTTCTCATTTTGCAAAATCCTCCTGCCTGGTTACCATCTCCCGCAAGAAGCCAAGATGATTTGTTTATATACCAATTGCACCAATAGAAAAAGATATCTCCCCTCCGTGTCCACCATGGTCCGCACTACCGAAACCCTTGATGTATCCCTGAGTCCAATCATGACCCCGAGGTCTTCCCAACTGCATTGAACTGATAGATTCAGGAAAACAGCCACAGTTTCCCAACAGATGTATCTGCCTTCTTAATGCATGTCTCCTCTAACATGATGACATCCACCTTTTCCAGTTTTTATTAAACGTTCCACTTTTTTTTGCTTAACAGGGGTGTTTAATCCCGTAGCATTATATGATATGACCTTGAACACAAAGCATACATAAATTATTAATTGCCATTATTAAGTTATTCCCCTGTGTTAGTAGTTGTCTTTCCCTCATTTCCTCTGCTCCCTTACGCCACCCCCGCCATACCCACCCAAGCCCCCCAACAAACCATCCCAGGGCTAGGCCTAAAATCCTAACATACCCTCGGGGAATATCCCCAAGGCTAAGGTCCAGAAAGTTACCTGTGGTCACCCACTCTGTGAAGTATCCTAACACCTCCCTTAGATTCCATGACATCCTCCACCAGTCCTCCGCTCCTAGCTTTCCCTGTATCCAGCCCCAGTTATTTGCGCACCTCCTGTTCTATTTTCATGCCACTCTTCTCTTCTAAGAGACACCTTCCCCACCTCCCCTCCACACCTTTCCCTTACCCTCATCCCAGTGGTCCTTTCAGATTTACCCCTTGACCACCCCTCTTCCCCAATACCAGAGACCAGTCCCATTGTCGCATCCCACGTTGGGAGAAGGGCCTTGTTTGTCTCTCTCCGTGCCCCTCTTCTTCCTCCATGTTCAGCAATGGCAGCCCTTCCGCACATGATGTAATGCAATGTTGTACCCCCTCCAAAGTAAAAATCAGCCCAAAAGGAAATGTCCACTTATACAGAACCTGTTTTGTAATTAGAGCGGGTGTCACTTGACCCATATCCCTTTGCTTTTGTTGTGTTACCAGCGCCAAGTCTTGATACACATGAACTTGTGTCCCGTTCACTGTGATATTCCCTTCTGTTCTTGCTGCCCACAAAATGTTCTCTTTCAATCCATATGAGTTTACTGCAACCAAGAAATGTCTAGGTCTAGCACCCGGTTCTCTTCTTCTTGGACCCACTCCATGGACTCAATCAATTCCAATGTCTTCCGGTTGTACTTCCGTCAGTATACTCCCAAAGCATTGATGAGTCGTGCATTTCAAATCCGTGTCCAATATTGTCTCACTTAAGCCTTTCACTCAGATGTTAGAGCTCCTTCAGCGGTTCTCCAAGTCCTGCGCTTGTAGTTCTAAATTATGTGAGACTCTCGCCAGCTGTTCTAATAGTTCACTATTCTGCCTTACCTCATCCGACATCTCAGCGAGGCCTTGCTCACTAGCGTCCACTCTTTCACCCAGCTCTTTCATTTCCCCCTTAACTTCCATCAGTGAGCTTCTCAGATCTTCTCGTAGGGAGATGAACTGTTGCTGAAAGTTGTTTGTGATTCTTCCTTCCATTTTGCGATGGCATTCTTTAAGGTCTGCCTTACTAAATGCCACTTCTCCAGTCCCTTGGATACCCCCTTTCTCTTTCACAGAATCTTTCTTTTTGTTCCCTATTACTGTCTTACCACTTTTCCCCAGCTATCGACCACTCCCCCGTTACTTAACGTCTTAAAGTTCTGCATGTCTATCTTTTATTCACATCAGTCTCTCAATGCCCCCTGTGCACCAAAGATCCTCACTCTTTACCCAATTCAGTCCATACCTGTAGTTTTAAGGGACACCTTTTGTTTTTGTTATTGGGTATGGGGTGCTGCCAAGCTATATCTCCCCTATGTGGTCTCAATGGGTCACACAGTCTCTGCACTACCTCAGACTATAAGGCAATCCCAGCCGCCGTTCTTATATGCCAACGTGTGTCTGTGCCTCTGTTCCTTCCTCTTACCCCTGGTCTCCTTTACCCTCTACTGTATCAGCAAAGCCATGTGTCCCTTGACTCGCCCCCACCCCCGCCCCGCCTCCACCAATTGCTATTTGGTCATAAAAACGCCAATCTGTGTCGGACCCAATAGGTTAGACTCTCTTCTGTTGGATTAGATCTTTGCGTGTACGTTGCTCACCTTACTGGGCTTCTTATTCCCTGTGCGCTCCAAAATGTCCAAAAAGTTCTGTTTACCTCTTTATTACGCTGTATCCATGTTCAAAAGCACTACCATGGTCCCATTTCTGCTCCCACAGCTCTTTTCTGGGATCAGGTCTCACCACTAGTTCCATATGTGGGTACAGCCCTGCCTCCGTTGACTTGGCTGGTTCTTCTTTTCACGACTCCGTGTGCGGGTACCGCCATGCCACCATTGACTAGCTTCATCCTCCTTGCAAACACTGGGCGGGAGGGGCGAACAGTCTCGTGGGTCTGCCACTGCTTCACCTCTTCAGTTTGAGGTCTTTTTATTGCCGCCCAGCCGCCTCCGATCTCGGATGGCAGGCTTGCTACTTCATCCAGGAGCGGAGCCGAGGACAGCACGTCCTCACCCTCTGGTGGCCATCTTGGAATGTGTGCTGTCTTTTCTGACGCTGTTTCGTTGTAGGAGCCAAGGGCAGTACCACGGCGGCAATCACTCCTCCCCCCCTTGGTTATTGATGCGGGAGGGCCCAGGTACCTCCGACACACTGTGCAGGTTTGATCAGCCTTAGTTCCTAGCCTTTGGTTTCTTACTTTCCAAGGTTCATGAAAATAACAGTCTTTACAGGACAAGGGTGCTTCCCTCCTTGCAACCCTCTCTGGTCTCCCCGACTTTCTCCTTGTGTTAAAATGCCATCATGGAACTGCTGTTTCCTTGTGTGTTTTGCCTTGCTCAGAGTGTGCTTTTGTGTACCGCCTTTTATCCCTGTGGGGAAGATAAAGGGGCGTCAGGTGTGTGTAATCAAAGTTGATTGCCTGATCTTGCATGGCCTCAATATTGGGACAACATGGCGGGCTCTCATAGGGAGTTATAGCCCTCGTATTTTCATAGGGATTTTTTCTGTCTCCTGGTTAATTTTTCCTCACCTA
Source organism: Ambystoma mexicanum (assembly GCF_040938575.1). Taxonomy (NCBI): domain Eukaryota; kingdom Metazoa; phylum Chordata; class Amphibia; order Caudata; family Ambystomatidae; genus Ambystoma; species Ambystoma mexicanum. The sequence continues at coordinate 1,439,038,099 of NC_090935.1, forward strand.
AAAGGGTTGGTAAACTCGGAAGGGTGAGAATCTGGGGAGTTGTAGTGTTTGTGGAATGAATTAAGAAATCTGTAAAATAATAGTTTGGAAGTCTGTTGAGGGAATAACCAGGATTATTGTTGTGTAATGGAAATGGAAAGAATGCATTTCTTATTAGTTTCCGGAAAGGTCGAGGGGAGTATTGATATGTTGTTTTTTTGGAAAGAGAAGAATACCCTGTCTTGCCAGCATTTTCCTTGTTTGCGTTTTCCAAGTATCCCTGAGAACAACCTCGGAGAAATGCCTCAGGTTTCTCACACTCACACTTATACATACACCAACTTAATAAGGTAATATATGGCAATTCAAAATCAACAAACATTACAGTTAATGTCACACTATGAAAACTGATTCTCCTTATAACCTAGCTGAATTCCCCTTCTCCAGATTCGAGCAGGATTTTTGTTCAACAGTTCCAAAATAAGGATAAGGAAATCCTGACTCATAACAAAGTTCTGCTGCAGTTCTCTTTTGTTCCAATTTGATAACACGAAGTTCCAACTTGGCAACACAAAGTTCCACTTGAATTCAACCAACAGTTCCCAAGTGTTCAACAATGTGTACTTCATTTCACTTGTGACAACGATCTTGAAACAACTTATTTTCATCAACAAAGAATTATTCCCTATTCCATTAATGTCAACAAAAAGGTTCTTTGTCAGCTTGTTTCTGGACAAGTTCACAAAACCACTTGGTTAATAATGTTAAATAATCCTGTGTCGGTTCACACAACACTTGCTTCAGTGATATGCATTTGTCAAGATGCTTCTGCATTAATTTATAACAACACTTTAGTGATTCTTCAACATCTTCAGGATTTTTACACAAACTACAGTACTACAACAACTTCCACCAGGTATATTCACCTACCAGATCTACTACTACAAAGTTCTCTGTTCCAGTGTACTCTCCTGCCAGAACAGAACAGAATACCACAAAGTTCTGTGACATGGTGTACTCTCTTGTCAGGCCAGAACAAAATACTAATTGCAAGAATTTCTGTGGTAAGGGTTAATGTCAGATAGATTAGCAATATATTTAGCTTTACAACATCAAGTTTAAGAAATTCTTCAGGGGAAACAAGAACACCACTGGTGCTGTTTGTTACCCCTGTGTGATTGCCACAATATCTGCCGGTTCTGCTCCACTCTTTCTGAATATCTTCTTTCAAAGAGTCAGCCTTCCTCCCACTCTTGTTTTTCCCCTTTTATACTAACCAATTACTGTCTCACTTTCACAATGTGGGTGTAAGCACTTTCCTCATAGGTCTTCCTCTTCATATGGGCAATAGATCTCAGAAACTCAGTCACTTTCAACTGCCTCCTTTTGGCTTAGACAATACTGGTTATTTATAGATTGCCTTTTGGCTTTGGCAATGATGGTTTGTCTTGTCTGTTTGGAAAATTGGCCCCTCTTATTGTTGGCTCTTATTATGCCCCACAATGTTAGAATCACGCCTTTCTGGTCTGACAATCTGCCATTTGCGCCTTTTTAAATCAGCTTGGTTTGTACCATAAGAATTAGCCCGCTTTGCATTATTTCAGTATTTAAAAAAGTTCTTTGTCTTCAAAGTTACTCCTTGCTTCGGAAGCACCTTCTCTTGGCTTGGGTAATGGGGGTTACGGTTCACTTTCTTTAATATCCCTCCCTCTTGGGTTTGGTAATGATAGTTCTCGTTAACTTGATCAAGTCTGGTTCTCTTTTTATAGTTGTTTCTTTACTTTGGCCTTGTAACAGAAACCATAACCTTTCCCGTGTTCACAATGTTTCGAATCTGCTCAATTTGTTCCTCAATATCAGTTTGGTATTCAGAGTTATAATATAAGGCTAACGTTGCTTATAGAGTGTTCCGGGGTTTACACTCTCAGGCAAACTCATTGGTCTCTTTGCTCGCCTCTGTGCAAAACGTTGCCGCTGCCTCTTCTCCTGCTTCAAGGGATCCTGCCTAATTTGGGTGCTCTCCAGTGTCCATGCTGCTTGGAAAAGGAGCTTTGTATGCCCCTTTCACACTCCCGGGCTCGCCAGCCACCTGGAGTGAACAATCATTTCAGAGAAAAAAATGTGGGGCTTATTTACGAAGTTGTTCGAGCAGACGACTCCTTACAATCCCTATTAATTGCCACGTGTTGACAAAGTTAGATTCAAAGATTCACCTCAGTTGTCGATGGTCACTGGATTCAGACGGATATTAAGTCCATACCGTCCATGTATAATGCCAGAAAAAACACACAAAAGTGACTCCAGGACTCAGCGCCAAAGGAAAAAGGATTGTTTAATAGCAAAAGCTATAAAAGACATAGCTCCATGTGAGATCTGTAGCCTTCTACTTGATTACGCGTTTCGGCTTCCACAAGCCTTTCTCAAATCGGGGCTATAGTGATTAGACCCAACATAAAATTGTGTAGCAGTATTAACATTCATACCACAAATAAAAATTACATAAAACATATTGCCATTCAATTTTCAAACATGTCCACATTTAATTAGACAGAGAAACAAGGGTTGGTGAAGGGGAGGATGAAGCGGGTGCAAGAAAACAAAATATTGCCAATAAATAGACACATAATAATTGCATAGAAAAACCAAAAGATAAAGAGAGGAAGCAGTTACAACAATCATACCCAAAAAACGGGACGCGGATGTTGATAAACACATATGTAAAAAGAAAAAATAAATACAATTTACCATTAGTTCAGTTGTAACAACAGAAAAAAGTTATTACTAAATAACATACCGTGAAATTTTTAAAAAAATACGCTTACCCAATATTAGTACGAAAAAATCCATATGACTGTTGTCCGAAATATAGTTATAGGGACAAATCCCAAAGGATGAAGGTCTGTGAATAAAGAGTTAACATAATCCCAAGTTAATCTAACAGTGTGATGATCAGTTGGTCACCTAGTGGGAATGTGGCAACCCATATCTATTATAGAGTGGAAACCCATGAAGGTCACGGTCACAGTTTTTTAGAACGTTGTGGGGTACCTACTATAAATATAGTAGAATAGCAATAACTATGCCATGAGTGAAATCACACTGCAACGTGTAATGGGGTTATCCATAGTCCATCCATTAAGATGCCCAATGCGGTTCGAGTTAACAAGTTATTCATGCCCGAAACATAGCAAAAATCATACACTCGCACGAGTGATTGTACGTAATCAAATGTAACAAAAAATAATTAACAGAAAAATGAGAAATTCCTCCATGAAACTAATGAGAAATATCACACCATAGCATGTGATGGGGTTATCCATAACCCAGCAAACAACATACCCACTGCGGTTCGAGCCTAACGAGTCAATCACGCCCAAATCTTAGCAAAACTACATACGCACATATGAGCGAGTGTACGGGATCAATTTCATCATAAAATATGTCTCATTTAGCTCCATTTCAAACACTCGCGTGCACGAGTAAACAGCGGTTAGGCAACTTACTCTGCTGTTCAGGTTTCTATTCGCGTCGGCTGCACAATAGCTGAAGGCAGCCGGCGCCATTTTAGTAAAAGCTAATGGGGCGTGCATATTACCATGACAACGCGTCCACTCGTTGTCAAATAGGTCTCTCTCGCATGTCCGCGCAATGTCTGCGGTGAACAGCTGCCGCTACGGCCGCCATAGTGAAGTGTTCTAAACAGTATTGAGTGTCAAAGTGTGGCGCGTTGCCACACAGCTCCCTGAGCCTGGTCACTGCTGATTGCACTCTAGAATTACGATTAAGCCTGTAATTAAGCTAACATCTTGTTGCCACTATGTAACTGCTTTACATGCATTAACACCAAACTGTTACCAAATATTAGGTTGTTTAACACAGAATGATTATATCCAAATCTACAGATAGATCGTTTCATGCTTATGGTATTTGTTCCCATTTTCTGCTTGGTATACTCGGCGTTCCATTAGGATAATTGCATCTATATCCATAGTCCATTGGTCATAGCTTGGGGTTATTTCTGATCCCCACAATTGTGCAATGTTTCTTTTGGCGATCCCCGCGGACGTCGAGAGCAGCAGTTTTTCAAAGCGAGACAGTTCTCCTTCCTCTTCGATCCCCAGAAGGAGGAGTTTAGGGTCAGTTGGTATCGGGCGGCCCATGACCCTCGAGAGTCTTTCAGTGCATTGTCGCCAGAAGTGTTGTATCTGTGCGCAATGCCACAGGATATGGTAGAAGGTGCCTTCTTCCTGCTTGCAGCGTAGACATTTGGGGTCAGTTGCTTTCCCCCAATTGTACAGTGTTAACCGTGGGTAGTATATCCTGTGAAGGACCTTTAGTTGAATAAGTCTGATTCTGGCCGAAATTGCAATATCTCTGGGGTGCATTAGGGCTGAGATCCAGTCCTCGGGGAGTATTGGGCCAACGTCTTCCTCCCATTTCAGCTTCAGGCTTGACAGTTCCGGGGTGGCAAATGCAGAGATGGCATTATACATGGTGGATGTGACTTTATTTTCTACCCTATCTACGACTATATTTCTTTCTATGGGTGTGCATTCCGGCATGTCTACCATTTGATCCCTTTGCGCTAGGAGCGCATGCTGTAGTTGTTCGTAGTGGTAGCGTTCAGTGGCTGGGAGGGCATATTGGACAGAGATCTCGGCAAACGGAATGAGGTGATTGTTCACATATATTTGTTGTAGGGTATATATGTCGGCTGTGGACCAGGCAGACCATTTGGGGAGTTTGTTGAGGTCTGTGAAGTGGGCGTTGTTCCAGATAGGTTGGACTGGAGTAATTCTATTATCCCAGCCAATATATTTGTGTGACTCTTTCCATATTTGTGTCGTGTGCGCCACTATCGAACGCTCGGGAGGGCGACATTGTTTCCCATAAAGACTCTTGAGCGGGGACATATTGTGCTGTGCATTTATTTCCGCCTGTATGTGTGGGAGTTTCGGATTGCCATGAAGAATATTGTTGACTGTTGCCATTTGGGTCGCCCAATAATAGACCTGGATGTTGGGTAGGCCTATCCCCCCTTCCCAGACTGAACGTTGGAGGGTTTTGAGAGCTATCCTTGGGTGCTTCCCTCCCCACAACAGTTTGCGTGTCGTTTTATCTATTTTACGGAATTCCTATGTGGGGATGTGGAGCGGGGCATTTTGCAGGATGTACAAGAAGCGGGGTAGGGCCAACATCTTGAAGAGCGCTGCTCTACCTAATAGTGTCAATGGTAGTGCTTCCCAGTGGACCACATCTTGTTCAAATTTCTTGACTAGAGGATATAAGTTTTGGGGTATGTACGTGTCAAGTGTGTTGGTAATAATGATGCCCAAATACCGGAATTGTGTGAGTACAATTTGATAGGGAGAGCCTTGTGGTGGTATGCAGTCTACACCCTTCACTGGGAAAAGCACGGATTTGGGCCAGTTCACCCTGAGGCCGCTAAAGGCTCCGTAGTTTATTAGGATTTCAGTGACTATGGGGCCTGATATTGCCGGGTCACCTAAGTATATTAGGAGGTTGTCCGCGTATAGGGATATCCTGTCCTCCCATCCCGTGTTCCAGTGAAAACCGGACCATGTGTCCGTAGTTCGCAGAATGACTGCTAGTGGTTCAATTATTAGGGCAAACAGCATTCCCGAAAGAGGGCATCCTTGCCTGGTGCCCTTCCCTAATTGAAAGACACGCGAGAGCCATCCGTTCACTCTCACCTCTGCCAGCGGGTTATTATACAGAAGCTGGACCCATTTTATAAATGGCTCGCCGAAGTTCATTTTTCTCATGATTATCCACAATGCCTCCCAGTACACCGAATCAAAGGCCTTTTCGAAGTCTATGGCCAACAGTGCCGCTGAGTGTTGTAGAATGGGTGCTCTTTCCATAGCCAGATGCAGCCTGCGGATATTCATTCTCGTCGATCTTTGGGGCATGAAGCCGCATTGGTCTGGGTGGATCAGTGCCGTGATTACCGTTTGGAGTCTCTTCGCTAACACCTTGGCCAGTATTTTGGCTTCGCTATTTATCAGTGATATAGGTCTGTAAGAGCTGCATTCATCCGGGGGTTTATTTTTTTTGGGGATCACAATTATCGTGGCTTTGCGGAGGTCAGGAGGGAGTAAGCCTTTCAGTAAGGAATCTTCAAACAGGTTGAGAAGGTGAGTGGGTAAGTCTAGATGGCTTAAACGTTTCCAAATGTCAATAGGGAACCCGTTGGGACCTGGGGTTTTGCCGGCTTGGAGTTGTGCTATAGCTGTCGAGATCTCTTCTTCTGTTATTTTGCTATCTAGCGCATCGGCTTGTTCCATGGTGAGGAATGGAAGATCGATCTCGTTCAAGATGGAGCTGTTCGTTGTGTCAGTGGGAGGCGCATAGAGATTTTCGTAGAAGTCAACAAAGCATCCTGCTATTTCGGCGTCAGTGCAGACTGTATTGGCATCTAATGTCCTGATTTTCTTTACTGTACGCTGACCTTCATCACGTTTTTCTAACCATGCGAGCATCTTGCCTGCTTTCTCCCCGGTTTCGTACAGTCTTGCTTTCATGGCACTATGTGCTTTTTGGGCACAGTCTAGTGACAAATTATGTAACTTTTTCTGCGCCAATATTAAAGCTCTGTGTGTATGGGGGGTGTTGCCGGAGAGATGTAATGCTTCCTTGGTCACAACTTCCTTTTCGGCTTCAGTAATTGTCTCCCGTTGCGCTCGTTTCTTAGCAGAGGTCCATGATATAATCTCGCCTCGCAGGACTGGTTTTTATGCTTCCCATAGGATAGAGGGATCGTCCGTCGAGCCTGTATTCAACTCAAAGTAGTCGGAGGTAGTTGTTTCTAGTTTTTCTTGTAGGTCTGGGAACCCCAGATAGTAGGAGTTGAGACGCCAGGTGGGTGGCGGGCGTGGTCTCTCCGTCTCCAGTTCCACTAATAGAGGGGAGTGATCAGATATACCTCGTGGAAGGAAGGATGCGTTACAGGCTGTATGTATATTCTGGGATGGAAGAAAGAGGTAGTCTATTCTGGACATTGAGGCATGCGCTCCTGAATGGAAGGAGTATTCGCGTTCTTCTCCATGTAGATCTCGCCACGTGTCTCTGAGCCCCAGTGCGGATGCAAAGGCGGCAGGTCTGGTGACAGCGGTGGGGTTCCTGGCCCGCAGGTGCGTTCGATCTAGGGCGTGGTTCATTACTTTGTTGAAGTCTCCTCCTATCATGCACGTATCTGCGGTTCCTGTCGCTAGGATAGGGGTAATGTCAGCTAGCAAGGTATTAAGGAGGGCTGGTGGGGCGTATACTGCCGTGATCGCCAGGGTTTGGTTCCACAGTGATGCTTGCAGATGTACATATCTTCCATCATTGTCACGTGTTATTTTTTTGATCTCCAGCGGTAGCCTCTTATGGATCAGTATTAGTACTCCTCTCACCCCCGTGGAGAAACCAGCATGTATCACTGTGCGGTAATTGGATCTCTGGAATAATTTACATGTGGTTCCTGCCAGGTGTGTTTCGGTTAGGAGGGCTATGTCTGGGGGAGTGTCTGTTTATGTATTGCAGCACAAGTCTTCTTTTGATGCTGGAACCCAGGCCATTCACGTTCCAGGTCATGAGCTTAAAATGCTTGTTATTCAGGGTTAATTCAGGTGCCATCAGGTATTCGATTATAAGGTTCCTGGGTGCAATCTGTAGGTTGCATTTGCGCCGGAGACATTAAGGTGGATTTTGTTGTAGCAATTGCCTCGTATAGTGTACTCATATTGTCAATGTATGCTAAACGTTGAACAAAAATAACAGATCCAACTCCCCCCTCCCCATACTCCACCCGCAACTGAAGCATCTGTCGGCCCAACATAAACTTATAAAACTTATAAAACAGTTAAGCCACAGCTAGCATGTGATCGCCTTGCGACGGCGGGGGCTTTCCAGGTTGGAAGCGTCCCGAGCCTGTATGTACGGCTCAGCTGGATCACACAAACCGGATGCTAGCTGGAGCTTGATTTTGCAGCACTACTCACGGGTATTTGAGTTCTCTTTGTCGTCTTGGGGGTGGTTGCTGGTCAGCCGCCAGCCTTAGTGTGCCATGTGATTTCAGTTTGTGTTGTCGCAACAGCTGTCCTCTGCTCATTTTGGTTGGCGATGTCCTTTCTTGGAACGGCATTTTTGCCTATTACTCGTTTAGCTGATGTGGGATCACTATGTGTGGGTTTTGCTGGGGATCCATCTCAGGAGGACGTTCAGGATGTGGTCTGCCGCGTTCTCTTCTCCGCCCCCCCTCGGCGGCCCAATCTCCTTCTATGTGCCTTTCCGCCCAGTTCCATGCTTCCTTGGGGTCAGTAAAGTGGACAGATGTGCCTTTATGAAAGATCTTTAACTGGGCGGGGAAGACCAATCCATACTTGATTCCCAGCGACTGCAGGCGTTTTTTGAGTGGGTCAAAGGATTGGCGCGCCTTCTGCACTTCCCTGGTAAAGTCAGGGAAAAAGGCGATCTTCGATCCGTTATATGTAATTGACCCCTTTGATCTTGCCAGTTGCAACAGCGTGTCCCTATCTCTATAATTTAGAAACCTTGCGATGACTGTTCGCGGGGGCGCGCCGGGCACAGCTTTCCCAGTCGGCACGCGGTGGGCACGTTCTATGGAGAAAAATTTGGAGAAGGCCTGTGCATGGTATGTGTTTATCAGCCATTCTTCAAGAAACAATTCCATGCAGTCCCCTTTTGTTTTCTCCGGCAGGCCGAGTATGCGGATATTGTTTCGCCGGGATCTGCCCTCGCTGTCGTCCACCCTTAATTCTATGATCTTGATCCGTGCCAACATGCCGGACATCTGGCGATTCACTCCATGTATAGCGTCTTCATTCTCCGAAATCCTCGCTTCCGCCTCTCCAGTACGTGATGTGAGTTTTTGCAGGTCGTGCCTCAGCAGGGACACATCTGCACCTATGCTGTCCATCTTTTTCTCCATCGAGGTTCTGGAGCTGGCAATGGCGCTCATTATATCGCGGAGGGAGATATCTTCATCCATGCAATCTGTTTCTGTTATTGGCAGCCGTACAGGGGAGCAAGATGCAGGCATTGTTGCGTATTGTTCAATTCGGTTTTGCGTCGAGGTTTTCCTCGGCTTATCTTTCCCCATCGTTGTCGAGTCCGCCCGGTGGTGCCGGGGGTGTGTGTCCTGTCCGGGCGGGGAAGACAACTGCAGCCCCAAGAGCCGGCTATATTCAAGGCACAGGGGCCCCTTGCCTCTGGATCTTCTTGTCTCGTGTCTGTCAGCTTATAAGTTCGCTTTTGGTGGATCTGGGATGTGCGCCCGCCGCTCAGCGTCAGTGGGGCACCACCAGGGCTGGTGGCAGCTCCGGGCGCGTAGACGTGTCTTTTCCAATGGTGGCAACCTGCTCGCTTCGTCCCGGGGTGCAGCCCTGTCTCAGTTCGAATATATGTTCGTGTGTTGAGGTAAAAGCTGTGTGTACAGGGCAGCAGCCGGGAGATGCTATTTACGGCTATTCTGAAGTCTATTTGTTGCGTTCCGTGCCTGACGCTGTAGGAGTAAGTCCGGGTATATTCGTATTCTTTAGTCGGCCTCAGCACTCCTGCCTGGCATCAGCTATTTTGTGTGCTCCCTATATCCTCACTGCATGGAGGGCCAGCGTGTGCGCACCGCACCCCGCCCCCTTGTTTGCAGCTTTTCATTTAATTAGGTTGGGGGAAGGATGCAGGTCCCCCACGCTCTCCTCTCCTTTTTGTGTCCTCCCAGTCTGCCGGCGTGCACCATCCACCATGGGCCATTTCAGGGTGTGCAGGGAGCTGTGTTTGTCCCCACGCCCAGCACCACCAGGTCCGTTTCAGGGTGTGCAGGGAGCTCAGGCCTTTGGGTGTGACGGGGCGGGCTAGGGGGCAGCAATCACACACCCCAGCTCCAGCACGCAGCCACCCCCCTCTCCTTACCGCCACGTCGTCACTCGGTGCAGGGCCCCTGGGCGCGAAGAGGTCCGCAGGCGCTCTACGCAAAGCGGAGCGCCCACGTTATTGCTGGCAGCGTATGTTGCAGCGATCTCGCAGCGAGCCGACTCAGCGGGCCCAGGGCAGCGGGGACACGCCGGCAGGGTCCGGGTATGCTCCGAAGATCGCAGGGATTGGGCCGACTCGACTCGACTCACCCCGGCCGCGGACGGCAGCCAGGGGGGACACCAGTTATCCAGCACCATGCCAGGGGACAGAGGTGAGGTGCAGCGGGCGCTGCGTATCTTCCGCGTCTCCTCAGATTCGGGACAACAACAGTGTCGGGGTCATGCAGCGAAGGCGATCTTCATCCATGCAGGCGTAGCCCGCACTCCCACCTGTCACCGCCGGCTCCTCGTCAGTGTGCCGTGGTTCCCACGCACATCGTTCTCAGCGAGCTCTCGGCGGCCATCTTAGGCGTCGTGCGCGGACCCGGCTCCGTATCCACGGGTCGCTATATCTTTGGGATCCTTTTCCGGTTCTGCTCCGTTCATGCAGGGATCACTAGCACTTATGTTCCGACAATTTTCTGAGCAGGTTTAAAGCGTCGACAGTGACTATTTTCGGAGGATTTAGTGCAGGATTCAGCTGGCGGCTGGAGAGCAATGGAGGATCACGTCCTCATCGTTCGGCAGTTGTCACCTGCTTCTTTAAGTACTCTGCGGTCGGCGGAGCCGAGGCAAAGGGACTTTGTGACCGTGTACAGTAAACGGTCCGGTCACCTGCCCACTTCACCTTTGAATACTGTCCCTGTGTGCTACCCTTAACCATCTGCGGTTCCTATGTGGCCCCTGGCCAGAAGCAATGGACTTGCTGCAACCGCCGCCCGCTCCAATGTGGGAGGAGGAGCGGATCAACCTGAAGGCAGGTGAAGGCTCGAGCGAAAGCGAAGGTGAAAATATTTCCGACAAAGGTGATGGAGCCGGTTCTGGATTCTAAATGCCCGATGAACTTGCAGTCTCCAGTGAGAGTGATATTAGGAGATTGGAGGACGAAGATACCGATTGCCCGCAGAATCTGTCAGTGTGAAGTCCAGCTGATCCCAAAACATAATTCTGCTATCCTAAGGTGAGCACCGGGTATTACCCTCCACCTATTAGTATAACTGTATTGGTGGCTGACAGCACGGCATCATATATAGATAGGAACGCTGCAGTGAAGAACGTCTGGGCCACCTCTACCTCTTGCCTAGTTGAAGCTCCGATTATGGGCTGGTCTACCACGGGGTTAATGCATAATATCTTGCCAGTATGTGGACTGGAGGGTGAGCAAGAGGGAAAGCAAGAGGGTGGTGATTTGCTGGCCCGAGCTGTGGCAAAGGCTATCATTGAAGAATCAACGGACAACCATGATTCCATGGGGGAGACTGTATTGACTGTGCTGGCAATGCCAACGATGACCTAGGGGATTTAGTCCCCCATATACCTAGCGATGCTAGAGTTAATCAGTCCACGTCCGTGCAAACGTGCCCAGGGACACATCTACCATCTAGTATTACAACGAATGGGGCGGAAAGGCTGAAGGGAACATAGGAAGACTAAAGGGCCAACCCTGCAAGGAGTTTCAGGGGGGCAAGTTAATCCTTCCCAATATGCCAAACCCCAGCCTGCTTCTGCCACCACATTCTAACAATGTCCACTGTAACATCTGGAAGCCAAAAGGCCTGGGTTTTACTCGAACTACTGAAGAAAGTGTCTTTTCTTATGGACACCAGTCAAATTATTTTCAAACTTCTCAAAAGGGTCCAGCCACTAAACCAAGGTCAATGGAAGAAATCCCAGGCTACTTACTGTTACAGGATACGCTGGGAATAGACCAACTAGACTACTCACATTGCGTCCCTGCTGCAACCTAAGAATGCAACTCATTGAGCATATCAAACTACCCGAGGAGAGCAGGAGGTAGTTGATGCTGGACCAGTGATAACAGAGTCTGTCAATCAGGTCTCTGTGCAACGGTCTGCCAATCCCACACTGTTCTCTAATAACAGGCCCTTAAAATCAAATAGGGCCAATGTATCGGGCCCTTACAAAAGGTCTAGATTGGAACCGCTAGAAGACTTGTGGGAGGGTTTGGCTGGGATCACACATCTGGTATCGACACAAACAGAGGTGGTGACCAGCAAGTGTGCCACCCCCACTGAGCCAACTACCTGTACAAACACTACACAAACAGAGATGCCTGACCTAGCTGTGGACCCGAGAACGGGGGAAAACGGCTGTATGAGTGAAAAACTTTCAAACTATAGCTACTTTGACAAAAATCATGTGTCCATTCATGAAGCTATATGAGCAGATTGGTGACTAATTGAAGGACCAGACCACCATGCTTGCCATGCTGCATTCCAAGGCTATATACGTGGAAGGTTTTGTAACAGGAATACAAAGCAACTTGGATAATAGCATGGCAAAAGAAGCGGACCTCCTGCATACCATCTTAGATCTGATTATTAAAGAGAAGCTAAAAAGGAGAGCGTCTGTAGTTCTTGCAGAACCAGGCACTCAGATGCCTGAGAAGCTTTCGCCAACACAGACATCATTCTTGGATAAATCCCAGGAACCCCTTATTCGAATGATCACCCAACCGAATCAAGTTAACTTGGGTCCAAGATCAAAAGAACCGCAGGGAAATCTATCCCCACGGGTGGTAGGGCCCGGAATCAATACAACAGGCAACTGCAATTCGAGCGTTCCTGTGGAATTAAGTCCAGGTCTAGGTATGGCCATCCAGTTAAAAGAGCAAGAAACTAACAAGAGGCCCGAAACCTCACCTAGTGATGAAGACCAAAATATAGATCTTGAAAATGTCTTTGCGCCATCAGTAAAAAAAATATGCCCGTTATTTGCTAAGAAGCAAGCAGCCATGAAGAGCAAGGGCATATCACAGGAAAACAACACTCCCCACAGCGTCAAAGAAAAATCGGCAAAGCCCAGGCAAAAGCAAGGGTCAAATGACAGTTTGACTAAAACTAAGAACATAAAGATGCCAGCTAAATCCAAATCAAGTGGAAGCAAGGGGTTTGTAAAAAAACTTACCATTCCAACTCAAAAAGTAAGAGTGCATCTAAGAACTGAAAAACCTGCTCCAACACAGAAGAGGTTGGTTCTGGTAACCCAGAATAATAACCTATCACAATCACAATTAAAGGACGCCATCAAGGAAGCAGAAGACTTCGACGAGACATCGTCTATTGATTTGTGTGACCTATCGACATACTCGATATCGGATCAAGAAGAAACCGCGGCCTATGCGGAAGGCAGGGGGACTGATAATCCCACCTTGATTGAATCAGCAGGGTCCAATCAGATGTCCAATAAACCGGCCTGGGAGGGGTGGCCTGTGGCTATTGCAATTGAGAGGCGGATACCAACCGAAGGGGGAACAGCTCCAAACACAATTCGACCAACTAGATCCAATCCTTGTATAAGCTGGCAAAAAAATGAACAAATTGCTGGGACAGGGAGTAAGATCAGTAATAAGAGGGCGAGTGTCCAGCTGGCCGAAGGCAATATGAACATGCCTACTGAAGTCTATTGAAGCAACAGTCTAATAAAGGGGTCTAGCCGGCAAGGAGGCCTGAGCTCATTGAACTTGCCTTCGAACAGTAACCCGGCTCTACCCCAAGAGCAACACCTATTGTCAAAAAACGATCTAGGTTCAGGAACTGGGGAAATGACGTTATACCATCAATAGGTAAAGAGGAGAATGGCAGCGAATCGGTGGGCAAAACCACCAGGCCTACCAATGCGGCCCATCCTGCATCTCCACTTAGGCTTCCACAAAGGAAGGAGGAAGTTCTTGGGTGAGGCGAAACAAACACATGCTCCTCAGCCAAGAGCAACTCACTATGAAAGGAATGACAAAACCAGCAGGAAGCAGAGGCTAAATTCTTCCTGTCAAGATGGTCTACTGCTTGAGAGGATGGAACTAGTTGAGGATGGGTTGATATTGAACAGAGCGAACGTAGTGAGATTACTTCACCATGTGCCGAGTCTACGACTTCTAACTTCAGATGGCTTGGTAACGGTCTAATTTTTCGACGCGCAGCGAACTGACAGAATAGCGCTCTATCCCTCAACACCTCTGATAAGCCAGCTCCTATTGGAGGAAGCATCTAAGCTGGGGCTGTTGGGGTTTGATTTGGTGGAATTTGACCCTCCACAGAGACATCTTCGGCTAACAAGCTCAAGACAAAGATCACTGTTGGCTCATGGTAGTAGCCTAAGAAAGGATCATGACAGGAAAACCACCAGAAGAAGGTCCAGAGAAAGGAGAAGGATCTCGAGATCAAGATCCCCAAGACAAAAAAACTCTTACAGTAATTCGATCAGACATAGAGATACAACCAGGACTGATAGCAACAAACAATCCAGCCGCCGACCCTTGTGGCGGACAGAAGCGACTAAATCCAACCTAAAGGGCACCGACCGATTTGTCGAAAACAATTCAACCAACCCCAAAGGGTCGGATGACAACTGGAAGTGGTTGGTAGGCCTTTTGGCAGACAAGATCAGTATGCCATAACTTAATCGCCAGCCTGAAGAACCCCTATTGACCCTGGCATGTTGGAACACAAGGGGATTAGTCCATCTATTCTCTGATGAAGGAACATCGCTTGGTGATTACGACATTATAGGTCTGCAAGAGACATGGTTAAGGACTGATCCTATAATAGAGGGGTATGAAGTACACCTAAATCCAGCGATCACAGGCCCTAAGGGTAGACCATCATCAGGCCTGTGATAGCTGTCAAAGACAACTTGGGCTTTGAATTCATGGAGGCACACTCACCCCACCCTTATATTCAAGTACTGGTGGGCAACCTACAGATGTCCATAAGGAACCATACATCCACCATAGTCTTAATGAATTTATATTGGATCCCAGTGCGCCAGGAATGTACCGCCTTCCCCGAACAAGTGGCGGAGTTTATAGACAACCAGCGACTCAAATGGAATAACCCATGGATCATTTTATGTGGCGACCTGAACTGTGTATGCTTAGATGTAAATGGATCCCTATGTGAGATCGACCAAGTGCAAACTACGGCTGCTGGCACACGAGGTCTGGCCTGACAACAAATGGTGGCCTCGAGAGATCTATTAATCCTAAACGGTTGTACATTAGGTGACATTCTGCGAAAGGCGACCAGAAACAACCAACAATGGGGTCAAATTCTGGACTATGTCTGGATTCTGAGGAACATGGTTCCAGCTATTCAAAAGCTGTCAGTAATTGGGACGACAGCAAGTGATCACAATCTTCTTAGCCTAACATGCGTAGCAGTCCACCAAGAGCGGGATGATACCAACTGCAACGCCCTTGAAATAATGCCAGGTCGTAATAGACTAAGAATTCCACAGAATAAAGTCAAAAAAGGAACCTGAAAGAGGCAACAAATTACATGATCCTAACCCGAGCAACAGAGAGTCTGCACTACGCACGATTATTACATAGTTTTGAAACCAAGAAAGCCAGGGTTATACGCGTAGCACATCGCCACTCCCCCCATTTTGATCAAGAAATCGCAGGAAGAAAAAAAGCCATGAATAACAAAATTAAACAGTTAAAGAAACAACAATTCAAAACTGGTGGGGAACAAATTTGGAAATTGAGACAACAGTACAAAAATTGGGCTGAACTGTACAAAAAAAAGTTGCTCAGAAATGACACGGAAGCAATGCTGGATCTGATCAGGACCCGAAATAGTGGTGAAATCTGGTCTATTTTAAACCACCTAGAAACGCCACAGGAAGCTCTTCTGTTAAAATCTATTCCAGCCCAAACCTGGGTGAACTATTTTAAGAAATTCACAGATAATTTGCCCACGTACGTAGCGATGGACTCTCCAATGGAACCAAAATCGGATGGGCTTGATGTGTCGCCTGAGTCTGTGGTGATGAGCATTAATAAACTCAGTAGCTCAAGAGCACCGGGGCCCGATGGGTTAACTTATAAAATGCTGAAGCCACATCCGACTCAATGGGCGGAATTTCTCTCTATTTTATTTCTGCATATCATTGAGGTAAAGAAGCTCTCGCTGACTTGGAAGGATTCAAAAATAGTGCCTATATACAAAAAAGGCCTGAGGACGGACCTGGTGAATTATAGGCCAATAGCGCTAGTGGACGTGGCCGGAAAACTATTTGCCTCGCTATTAAATTTTATTTTAACAGAGTGCTCAATTACAACTGCCCACAGAGACGTCTGGCAATCGGGCTTTGTCAAGACCATTGGGACGACCCTGAATAGCTTCATTATAAACATCCTCAAAGCAAGATCTGAGCAAAGTGGAAGGAAGAAAACTTACTTAGCTTTTATAGATTTAACCCAAGCATTTGACACTATCAAGCGTCCTATCTTGTGGGCAAAAGTGGATAAGTGGGGATGCCCAGGTTCTATTACGGTGCCCATTAAAGCATTTTATACAGGCACTACATTGAGGGTAAAATTAAACAGAAAAGGGACCACTACAAAACCAATACATACAACAAAGGGGCTGAAACAGGGATGTCCATTGGCCCCGGTACATTTTAATATGCTCATCTCTGATATTGATCACGCATTTGTGGGCATTCGATGCTTCCCACCCAAATTGGTAGATAAAGAAGTGGGGTGCCTCCTGTTTGCCGATGATATTGTATTGGCTGAGCAGACGCTGGTGGGCCTTGAAAGGCAGTTGTACGCCTTGCAAGTGTATATCTCTGCAAATGGGTTGCAGATAAACCCTGCAAAATCAAAGATCATGGCCTTTGGTGATCCAACTACGAGCAGAACGAAAGGATTCAAGGCATGGTTCCTACAAAGGGAAAATGTTCTGATGGTCAAGTCTTTAACCTACTTGGGTGTTTTTTTAAACACAAGTACTTGTGACGCTCCTAGACTTGCCACACTGCGCAACAAAGCAAACAAACTAGCGGCGCAAGGCAAAATCATTCTGAAAAAAAGTTTGTGGCTTTTCTCTGATCCCACTGATCAAATTCTACAGGATGAAAGTCATACCGATTTTAACATATGGTGCGGAGACCTTGTTAAAGTTCAAAGATAACAACTGGTACCTTATTGAAGGTCTGTTTTGGAAAAAAGTGCTAAATCTTCCAAAGAGTCTTCCGATACAGACCTTATGGATGGAACTTGGTCTGACTTCCCTCAGAGCTATTGTAAGCTGGAAAACTCCCCAGCTGTTTCGTAAATGCACTGATCCCAATCCGAGGGGTGGCTTATGGACTCGCCAGCGTGCCCTGATAGAAAAATAAGAACACTCACTACGAGAAATCCTGATGAGGTGAAACAAAAACTATACAGACTAGATTGGATCAACACCTATGAGGAAAGACAGGTGTATACATTGTATGGCAAACCACCAGGAGAACCAAAAAAACTGAACTGTTTATCAAAGTACTTGCAGTTATTTCCAAACTGGTTCTTTAGACTGCAGTTCCTGAGAATTCGACTCAATTTATTTCCAACGGGAGAAGTTTTAAGATCTCTGAACCAGGTGGAGGGACCTCCAACTTGCCGGTTATGCAAAGAAAATGCAAGGATCGAAACCTTAAACCATCTAGTGATGTCATGTTCGGTGACAAAAGACTTAAGGATTGTCTTATGTCAGAAATAGTCAATAAATATTGTCCCAGACATGCAATAGGACGTGCTACGGGATGTGCTCCTGATGATCCGACTTCATTTTGCCACAAGTTGCCTTTTAAAATTGCAGCGAGCACCTGAAATTCAAGGACCAGGCGTCAGAAACCACAAGCTATCTGGAGCTCGATAAAGGAGTCCCTCGTGTTTGTGGATAGCGAGATATATGTGCTTTATCTGATGGGCTGGGTGGCCACTTTGTTGCCAAGATGGCGGCGAACAAAGAGAATGCCAGCAAAAACCAGAAACGAAACTGAATCCCCGGGATTGCATGGAGCCGCGGACGATTGCCTGGGGGGCAAGTATTGCATTCCCTGAACAGACCGTGCTTATCTGACACTCCTGGGCTGTACAGCGGGAGCGGCTGAAAAGTGTTACAAGCTTGCAACGTGAAGTTCTGCGACCTGCGACAGCTTGTAATAATGGATGGAGAGGGCTGGCTTTACCGCGCACATGAAACGAAACACACGGACTTCTAGCGAGTGCTGTAACAATAACCCTTTGCTTTGCGCGGAAGCAGCGGCACTTCGGAGCCTTATGGATGGGACCGCTTTTGCGTACAACTGGATAGATTGAAGCGGCACGTGAACGCGGCTCTCAGCCGCACGTAATACACACAGTGCCAGCGTACCTGAGACGTTTGCCCAATTAAGAAGTAGTTGTGCGGAATAGGCTGTGAGGACATTGGAAGGCGCTGGGGATAACAGGAACTGCGGGGCTCGGAAGTGTGTGACCCACTGCAGCTGGACACGGGCGGCATTTGAGGAGCTGGTCTGAGAGGCTCCAGGAGGGCGCCCCACGCCGTGACAGACGTGTTGCTCCTGCCGGAGGACTATACCTGCACCAGGCTTATAAATATAAGTTACCAGATGGTCCAGCTCAGCAATCTGCACGGTGTTGGGAAAATGTTATCACCGTAAGTAGAGGTGGATACACCCGAAAATGTGTATGAAAAAGGCCCAGAAGACCTGGGATGCCAAGGCAGTATGACATTAAAGTATTCCTATGAGTGGCACTAAGTGACACTGGGATTGGACATAAGGCAATAAAGTAAAGTGCTTGCAACAACCCTGAGGGGGCGCCCGACCCGGCTTACACTGCAGGCGCCCGGGCAACCTGACTGCAGGAGGAGGTAGCAGCGGATGCTTGGCCCAACAAGACCTACGAGTGGAAGTTATACGTGGGAGGCTACAACATGTCTGAATGACAATTCTACGTGTTATATTAAATGCGAGGTGGAAAGTTGAGACTCAAACGGCTGGAGAATTGAAGAAGTTACAACAGCTGCACTGGTTCGGTGCCGTACAAAGGTGAAGGGTGGCAATATGTCGGTGAAAGGGCCAAGAGCTAAGACCAAGCAATCCTCAATGGAGGTCTTCACGAAACCACAGAAGAGCCCCCCCGACATCGGTGCAGGACATGGCAGTGACTCCCGTGAAAGAAGCCCCAGAGGGTAATAAGCACCAGATCCTGGAGGCTATAACGGAGCTGAGCTCTAAATGGGACTTGGCAATGGCGGATTTACGGTCAGCCCTAGAGAACATGATTGATGCAGTGGGAACAGAATTTACCCTGCTACGCCAAGATGTCAGGACGCTGGCAGAGAGAACCAGTAGTTTGGAAAGTGAGGTAAAGATTAATACAGAGGTCAGTACGAACAATGCAAAGGAAGTTCATGTGCTAAAACAACAGGTTGCTAATCTGGAAAATCGAGTGGAAGAAGCGGAAGGAAGGGCGAGGAGAAATAACATACGTGTGGTCGGCCGCAGGGAGAGGAAGGCCAGGACCCAACAAACTACGTGGAGAACATGATCCTCCAAGAGATTGGTGCAGACAAACTTTCGCAGGGATTCACGGTGGAGCGGGCGCATCGTGCCCTAATGAGGAAACCTCGACCCGGGGCCCCACCGAGACTGATCATTGCGAAGTTCCTGAATTATAGAGACAGAGAAAAGATCTTGGAATTTTTTCACAAGGGCGGAACGATAGAGAGAGCATCCACCAACATCACAGCATATCCGAACTACATGATGCTGGTGCAGAGGCAGAGATACAGTTACGTAGCTGTCAAAAGGGGGCTGAGGGCAGCAGGAATCAAATACATGCTTTTGTATCCAGCAAGATTGAAAGTCTTACACAAGAGCAGAGCCCTTTTTTTTTGATACTCCGGAGGATGCAGTGGCATGGCTGGACCTGCAGGGTTGCCCTGAACAAGAAGTGGATCGTGACCGGCGGGAGCATGACGAATGAAGAACTGGTAACGCGGACACTGTGGGGGTAAGTGGGAGGGGGATCCCAGTTATATAGGAAATTGAGAGCAGCTGAACATTGAGCAACGTTCGAGCCCCGGGCTTGACATGGACTGGAATATAGTGGGTGAAAATACAAATGGTAACTGTGTGGCATTAATATAAAGCGTAATATTTTAGAAACAGGAGCAACAGAATTTAAGCAACCTACCCCGGAAAAATATTAGTTTAGCGGCCAATAGGGCGGCTTCACCCTACTGAGTCCTGAATAGAAGTTTGCGCTAGACAGGGCTAGATGTGGGGGTGCCTGAGATCCAGGAATGGAGCTGGGCAGCAGTTGGGGAGGGTGTTGTTGGGGAAGGGATGGGCGGGGGGAGGGGGGGAGGTGGGGAGTTGAGTGTGTATATGGTTATGGGGAGTTTAAGCTTAATCATGAGCCTACATGGAAGAGTCAGAGTGTTGTATTTGCATTACATGAATGAGCGGGATCGACTGGGAATCAGGGAGGAGAATATCAACTACCCATGGGAGATCTTAAGATAATAACGTGGAACGTTAGGGTTCTTAACAGTTACTTGAAAAGAAATAAGGTTATGTTGTATCTGAGAAGGCAAAAAATAGATATTGCATTATTGCAGGAGACGCACTTGACGCGAGAGAAGCTGGAACTGGTTGGGAAAAAATGGAAGGGGACTGTGGTGGGTTCGCCATACTCCGCTTATGCTCGAGGAGTGCTTATCTGGGTGGCGCCGCATGTTCCATACCAGCCAATACAAGAAGTGGTTGAGACAGATGGGAGGATGGTCATACTGAGAGCGCTGGTGGAAAATAAAGAGGTGTGCATCGTAAACACATATGCTCCCAACCAAAAAACGGCGGCATACTTCAGAACTCTATGCACCAACCTTAGTATATGCGTAGGGAGTGCAGTGATTTGGGGTGGGGACTTCAATTGTGTGTTAAACCCCATGGTGGATAGATCTGATAGCGGGAGGGATAGGCCCACCCCAGCGGCACAAGCGTTGCAGTCATTGCTAGTGGATTTTGGCTTGACAGACACATGGAGAGTGAAACACCCTAACTAGAAGCAATATTCACATTATTCGGCCCCGCATCAACTGCATACGAGGCTTGATTATGTCTTTGCCACAGCAGATGTAATGACTGAGATTACACAAATCGAATATAAGGCGAGGGTCCTCTCAGATCACTCGCCTTTGATCCTTGGATGGCAATATTGCCCCCCGAGGGCGAGGATCCCTACATGGCGCCTCCGAGCAGAGGCACTTAAGGATTCAGCCTTTAGAGAAGATATGAGAGATGAGATTACTAATTTCTTTGAGGTAAACACTGGTAGTGTTGATTCCACGGGCACATTATGGGAAGCCTTCAAGGTGGTGATGCGGGGGGTTGCTATTGCTAATTCAAAAGGGCTACAGGGCGGGGTCTTGGCTGACCTGCAGAGGACAGAAGATGAGCTAGAAATAGTCCTAAAAAATGGCAGTGTGTACACCGAACTGGTACTAAAACTACAGCAGCAGTGTGCAGAGCACTGGGAAAGGCTTTGTAACCTCAATTACAAAAAGTACGTTGAGAGGCAGCATGCGGGCGGGTATAAAACAGGCCACCTTTTAGCTTGGCTATACAAAAATGAGACCCCTAGGCCCCCGTTTAAGGCAATAACTAGAGAAGATGGAGACGTAGTGGCCACTCAAGAAGGGGTCAACAAGGAGTTTGCGGATTATTACAGGGTGCTATATGGGGACGAGGTGGGGGGTGACCAACAGAAGATAAATGAAATGTTAGAGGACATAGGACTGCCCAAGATCAGTGAAGAGGAGAGGGAAGAGCTTGATGCGCCAATTACCTTGGAAGAGTTAGAGGAAGTTGTAAGGCAGTTGCCTACCAGTAAGACCCCAGGAGCAGATGGGTTCCCTAGCAAATTATATAAAGTGTACAAGGAGGAAGTGCTCCCCCCAATGCTAGAAATGCTTAATGAAGCGTTTGAGATGGGAAGGCTGCCGGAGTCGCTCAGAGAAGCGATCATAATACCACTTCCCAAGCCCAACAATCTAGGGCATTGCTGCGGCTCCTATAGACCTTTGTCGATGCTGAACCAGGACAGCAAGATATTGACGGCTGTCCTGGCAAACAGGTTGTGGGAAGTAATTGGTAAATTAACACACCCTGACCAAACGGGCTATGTCCCGAACAGGAATATAACTCATAACCATAGGCGACTCCATCGGGTGGTCGAATGGGGCTGCAGGAATGAGGGTGAAATAGTGATTGTGTCTTTAGACGCAGTAAAAGCTTTCGACTCGGTTAAGTGGTCATGGCTATTGGCAGCCCTGGGAGGTTACGGGATGGGGCCAGGTTACATCAGGTGGGCAAAGACGCTGTACAGTGAGCCGCTAGCCAGAGTCCGAACAGGATCGGTGATATCTGAGAGATGGCAACTTAGTAGAGGCACCAGGCAAGGGTGCCCTTGGTCCCCGATGCTTTACATTCTCGCCCTGGAACCCCTGGCAATATACCTTAGGCAACAATATGACATGGTAGGTATTGAGGAAGGGGGAGAACGACATCTGATATCTTTGTATGCAGACGATTTGTTATTATACTTGCAATATCCGGAAGAAAATCTCCAATACATACTTGAAGTGATGGAGAGGTATGCTAAACTGTCAGGTATAGCGGTAAATCCTTAAAAGTCCAGCATATTCCTGCTCGGTAGCTATAGAGGAACCCCTGTAGATAAGTTACCGGTTCTACAAATACCATGGGCGATTGGCTCCTTTCGTTACCTTGGAATAGAAGTGTACCACACGGTGGAAGAGGAACATAGACACAATACCGAAATAGCTATTGGGAAAATTAGGAACAGCATGAAGTTTTGGGAGAAGCTGCCCTTAGCAATGATGGGACTGGGGGCCATGTTCAAGATGGTGGTCCTGCCTAGGCTTCTGTATTATTTCAGTAATATTCCATATATGATACCCAAAAAGTTTTTTACCAAACTGAATAGTATGTGTAGGGATTTCCTGTGGCATGGTACCCGAAATAGAGTGGCGTTATGGAAATTGCAGAACTTCTATGAAAAAGGAGGTATCAGACTGCCTAATTTTGAGGTTTATTATGTGGCGGGTCAACTGCAATATGTGGCCAAGTGGCTCGCTGACGAAGAGACCCCTGAACTTAGGTTGTTTGGGTGGGACTGCACCCCGTTTTACTATAGGGAAATGATTTGGTTGCCTGAATCCGAAATGAAGGAGCGCCCTAGGATGATGATGCTTGGGTGGAAAATCTGGCACCAACCATGTTGGTTGATGGGGGATCCATTCCCATGCTCCCCGCAGATGCCGCTGGTTGCTTTGACTGAAGGGGATAAATAGATGAGGGTGTTTATCAGGACCTACTGGGAATCGGTGGGACTGGTAACGCTGGGGGACGTTTGGCAGGAGGGGAACACCAAGGATTTTAAAGAACTTAATGAAGAGGCAGGACTACATACGGGCCAATATGTTACATATAATAGGATGGTGCCGAAGATTCTGAAAATATGGCCAGAAACGGTATTGAGGGAGGAACCAGATGCAACTGTGGGGGCAATATATGATGTATCAGAAGGGGGGCATTAGATCTCTAGATTATATGAGATGATGATGACTAAGGTGGGGAAGGAATTGACACATTTGAGATTGATTGGGAAGTGGAAGTGGGAGCCCCGATGGAGAATGGGATATGGGAACGTGCTCTGGGTTATCATAAAAAGGTGTCGAGAAACGCCAGACTAAAACAAATACAGCTGTATATAACGCATAGAGCATACATGACCCCTTTGAGGATATCTAAGTTCCGTAATGCTGGGAGACAAGCGTGCCCTAAATGTAACCAAGAAAACGCTGATATGACGCACATGTTTTAGTCATGCCCAATAATTGAGGGCTTTTGGGGAGAAGTGGCGCAGAAATTGGCAGAAAAGGGGGTTACGCTCATCATAGACTCGGCCTGTGCCTGTTTACTGGGCGGGTTCCCCAAATCACGGAAACTTAAGCATGTTGGGAAATTGAAAGATCTGGCATATGTGCTTGCAAAATGGAGGATTGCCATGGGATGGAAGAAATGCCACAAGCCACGGGTGGAGGTATGGTGGAAGGAATTACAGAAATGGGCGGAGGTGGAAACAGTGGTATGGCAAGAAGCGAGCAGTGTGAGCGGTGAGGAGGAGGCGGGCACCCTGTTGGCATAGAAATCACTAATAGCAGACTTGTTTGGAGTAATATCAGACCCAATAGAATCCGAGGAAAATGAGACCCTGCTGCATGTAACAGATACTGGAAGTGAATAATAAGTAGGCTCATGGAGGGGGGTGGGACTGGGGGAGCAGTGACTAGGATAATATGATGTGTAATGGAATCGTTACAATTATACTGCTTGTTTGGTTTGTATTGTTGTGTTTGGAGAAAATTAATAAAATTATTTAAAAAAATTATATATATTGTCCCAGACCCAAAGAAGATTGGTGGAGAATTCTTCTTTCGGGAGACCGTGCTTCAATTACCCTGGCTTTTGTTAAACTAGTAAGGGCAATTTTCAAACTGTTTGAAAACTAGCATGTAGAACTGCACTCCAGGATGGCAACAGATAGGAATCATCTAATTTGTGGTCAAATTGGATTATTTTGTATAATGTGAGAGTTATGCTTTTAAGTATGGGATTGTTTGGCCTAAAGGTTTATTTTTATAACCATAAAAAAGCCAATAAAAAAATTAAATAAGAAAATAGCAAAATTGGCTTTCTCAATATAATTAGCATCACCAAGTTCACTTTTCTCCTTAGCCACATTCCCTAAAGGAGTATTACAAGGATTAAAGGAAGTATTTGGCTTTAAAAAAGAATGGGGTTTCCCCTGGTCTAAATTGATGACATTTAAAGACTTCTCTTTCTTATTTCCCTGGACTTCATAGGGACTTATACATCGGGCTTGGGAGGATAGCTTGGGGGCAACGCACTCGACTTGGAAGCAAGGCGACGCAGAGGAACACAGGTTCGATCCCTGGGTGCGCGCTTAGACATCTCTGGGTGTTAAGTGCGTTGTATATAATCAATTACAATCTATGAATGTTAGTGTCTTTAAAGGGGTTTTTCTTCCTCCCAGTACATGTCTGGTTATAATTATCTTCACCTACATTCTGACAGTTAGCTTGGGAAAATAAAAGCTCTTTCTGACAGCAAGCCATTATATATCCCGGTATCCATGATCTTCCCTTCTTTGAGGAAGGCAAATACCACATCTCACCCCCCACAGTTCTCCTGTTCCCCTGGGGCCCTTCTCCTCCCAGGTGATTCTGCCGGCTAATAACGCCCCCAGGGTCAGGATCAGGAAGCATTGCCTTTCCCTGGCCACCTGGGAAGAGACCTTAGGTAGGGTTTTTGTGAGGACTCCACGGGATTCATCACACAAGTTTGATTTAAAAAGAAATTACAATCATTGATTATCCCTGTGAGGGTGAGAGTGTTGTCCAGTGTTTGTTCGAAAGGTACGTTTGGGACTTCTCCTGTGGGGAGTCCAGGGAATTACTGCCATGGATAGGGTGGGTACATCCCGCGCCCGGCTGTATGATCGTTACCAAGGTAAGGGAACTAGAGATCACTCACAGACGGGATCAGAATCAAAGACATGTCTCGTACTCAATGAGATCTAATTGTACCCACGCCAACCATGGCAGTAAAAGCATTCCCTGGTTTCTCCACAGGAGAAGACCCGAACGTACCGTTCAAACAAACACTCGACAATACCCTCACAGTGCTGTCAACGATTGCAAGTTCTTTTTAAATCACACTTGCAAAATGCACAAGGGTTATTAGAAAAAAAATCAAATAACCACAACACGCATGTATGGTTTTTCTTTCTAGGCCAACAGGCATCACAAGTGAGCGACCGCTAACTCACAACACAAAGTAAGTGTTCTTTTGAAAATCATGATTCATTCCTCTGAGTCTATGAAGTCCTATAACAAATCAAATGGACTCTAAACAATGGCTGTATTGCTCTGTTTTGTTCCAAGTTCTCTGAAACAATCAACGCCTGAACTGTTTATTGACAGCAGCTCTTTCCAAACAAACCACCAATGGGTTACTTAAGAGTACACATTTCAAACATGTCAGCGGGCCACAATGAGATTTATCCCGGTAGTTGAGTAGTATGAGTTGAAACTAGTGAGAAACACAGTACTGAATCTATGTTATATATTTTTGAGGAAGACAGGATGTACCCATCTGATGAATGGGAGAGAAGTTAAATCCCAAACCGCATAGAGACAGCAGAAATTCCGATCACCACATGCCCCGGCTATCTGCCAAGTGGAATTGCTTTGGAGATTACATTCTCTCCAAATTTGTCTTAGCAAAAAATTGCATATGTGCTTGTAGAAATCTATGGAACACAAAAATCATGGGTTTTGTGTAAACAATTCATGTACACACTGTAGTTCAATGAAATCAGAATTTTACTGCAAATGTTTATTTAAAGTATATTGTATTTATTTGGAATCCTTTCAATGTATTTGTAAAATAAATACATCATTGATCTTACTTTACATAGAAGAACATTTTTGTAAATTGTTTTTGGATTTATCCCCGGGAGTGGCCAGGTGTTTCTTAGACTTAATTCTCAGAACAAACCTATCCTGTCAGTAATAGTGTCCACTTAGCCAGGGACACGCACCTGGAGCACTGGAAATATCAATCACATACAGTATGCCTTGACCCATTAGTGAAATAGTTGTGGGTCCCCACAGGCAACAAAATTGGGCAGACTGCCCAGAACTGTTTGACCTGGGCATACATGCTGGGCCAGTAGAATCTGCTGAACGTATTTTATTTATTTTACATTTATAGCAGTGCACAAAACCCATGGACATCTATGCGCTAGTTACAGTACAAGTGCAGTAGTACAGTCCACAGTGTGTAGGACTGAACATGAATGTTACAACAAAGATTAGATTGTGAATGCAGCATCTGGCGAAGTCTCACATCATGGTACAGCCTGGCTAAATCAGGTGTACAGGTACAGGTAAGCATTAAAAGCAGCATTAATGCGGGTGCACAAGCTGGCGAAGCCTCGCCTCATTGTACGGGGGGCTACATCAGGTGTACAGGTATGCATAAAAGCAGCATTCAAGCGGGTGCTTTGAGGTTGGCATCATGGAAGGAGACACAGTCAACAGATTCAAAGTTTAACAAAAATGTTTTATTAAGATGATGTCAGCATGGATAAAGCATACCTTACCCTAAGCTAAGGTGGGATTTCCCTACCTAAAAAAACTAAGGAAAGTCTGTGTCAGAATGTTCAACTGAAAAGTCTGTCTGTGTCAAAAACCTATGCTTGGGGGGCGTGGCCAAGATGGCGGGCTGAGTGGATGTGTATTGGAACAGCTCCATCCAGGCCCAGTGAATTAAATGCAAATCTGACATTAGGCATGCCCAAAAACACACTGGGAGCATTCTATCTGAGAAATATCGCTGGCAAGCGGAGGGAGAGAGGAGCCTTTGGAGCTGTGATGGGGCGGGAGAGCCGAAAGCGAAAATGTCGGCTGGTGCCGGCTGGGAGTAGAGAGCAGCAACTGTCCCTGGCCTGCAGGTCCAGAAGCAGCGAGGGAGAGGAGATTGGGCAAGGTGCTCGCAAGTCGGGGAGCGGAATGCAGTACGAACGAGATGAGCCCGCTGTGATGAAGCCAAGTGACTGGGTGAAGTGGGGAGCTGCGAGGTGATCGGCTGAGAAAGGCGGGAGGCTGAGAGGAGCAGCAGACCCAGCGCCCAGGCGGCAGCCTGGCAAGCGAGGAGCTGGACAGATGAGAAGCAAGAAGGTACAAAGTGTGGAAGTGGAGGTCGCGCTGGGACCACAGTGAAGTCGCCTAGCAGGAAGAGCTGGAAGTGGAGCTGGGAATTGGCAGACCCCAGTAGAAGGAAGACAAGCCGCGGAGGAGAAGGGACCGCAACGCAGAGCACGAGAGGAACTGAGGTCCGTGCTGCAAGGTACGCAGGAGACGTCAAGGCAGCGTGGGCACCCACGGGAACAAGGGAAGGAAGGAGAGCCATCAGGAAGCAAAGAATTGTCTGCCGGCAATGGGAGAGACCTTGAAGAGTCCAGGTAAGCACGGCTGGTATCTGACTGACTAGGAGAGGCAGAAGAGCTCCCAGGAAACCGTAGCACTGCTGAGGCCGCTGGGCAGGGAGCTGGGAATCAACGAGGGGCAACCAATTGAAAGCACAGCTACTCGAGGGGGCGGGAGGGGCCCCAAAGAAGAGGCAGCAAGGCTGGCGAGCAGGGCTAAGGGGCCTTAGCAGATCATAGTGCCCACGGGTACGGGCAAGCCAGGAAAGATTCCAACCCCAAGGAACAAATACTTGGGGAGAAGCGAGGAGAGACAGGGACACGAAGGTGGTGAGGCAGACCGGAGGACCGGGACACCCTGCCAAAACAACTAGAGGAGAGGGGGAAGGCAGGAGAGCAATTCCGTCATAACAGCACACAAGACTTCGAAAGGGGAGGAACCTCAGGACCCAGGGTAAAGGGTTGACCCCAAAGGCCCCAGACGCAGGCAAAGAAGGGCCCGGGACGCTGGGAGTCACAGAGATAACACGTCAGATAATAATGGAAGAGCTCAGGCGGTGGAGGGGAAAGGAGCAGCGGCCTGTAAAGAGCAGACGATAGAAGAGGGGGCAGCAGCACAGAAAGGAAAGCAGCGGAGGAACACGTACTGGGCAGGGGGAATGCACCCAGAGGGAGCCAGGACAAGTGGGTCAGTGTGGCAACATGCAGAGAGGAGAGATGAGATGAGAAGCTGATGGGACCAAAAACGAAGAATCTCAATTTGGGTGAGCAGGAGCAGGAAGGGCCCAGCAAGGGTCAAATACAAACAAAGCTTCCCTTTGGGAGTCTGGCAGAAAAAAAATGCTGGCGCGATGGCCCTCACCAAGGAAGATCTGCTCGCAGCACTGGCCAAATTCAAAGGTTAGCTAATGGACACTGTCAAGGCAGAGGGTGCGAGCATAAGAGAAGAGCTCTCTCAAGCAATCACTAGCAACAGGAGGATATAGACTCATTGGGAGAGAGAGTGGTGGTGATGGAAAAGCCCGAATGGTCGTGGCAAGTGAAGGAAACAGAGGAGAGGCTAAGGGCACTGGAAGAAAAGTGTGAGTACGTGGAAAACAGGTCAAGAAGGGACAACATTTTGATCAAGAACCTGGGGGAAGGAGCGGAGGACGCCGACCTAGAGGCCTGTATAAGGAAAATATTCAAGGAACTGGTGGAAGGAGAGGCAGCTCAAACATGGGGATAAAGAGAGCCCACAGAGTGGGGAACAGGAGAATGGACCCAGGGGCGAGACCCCGAGACATCTTAGTTAAGATGCACAACTACAAAGACAAGGCACAGCTAATAGGGGCGGCCAGAACAAAGGGCAAGATCTGAGTGAGAGGGCACTAAGTGCTTGTATGTACAGACCTATCCCAAATCGCACTGGCAAGGAGGCGCGCCTTCAGGATATTCAGTCATTGCATCGAATACAAAGCATTGAATGCCAAAAGCATCGGAAAAAAAAGTATTGGAAAAAAAGCATTGAATGCATTTTTTTCAAAGGTAAAGGTTTTATTTGAATTATAATGGGTTTTAAGGGGTAAAAAAACAGGGGTTGGTCTGGGACCCCCCCATGCATTAGATGCTTTTTTTTCGTTGCTTTTTTTAGATGTTAAGGCATTCGATGCTTCGGCATTCGGTGCAATCACTATAAACCACCTTCAGACCGCTAACAGAGAAACTCAATAAGAGGAAGGTAAGATATAGATGGCTCTTCCCGACCAATCCAATTCCGCATGGGCAACGAAGAAAGTACAATAACCCAGGTTGAGTACAGACTGAGGGCCCTGTGGATGAACTCAAAGGAGACGGTAAACGTAAATATGGAAGCCCACCAAGAAGCATCAACACATGTAAGTCGACCCAGCCCACATGGCTGGCCTACGAAAAAGGCAAGGAAGACCTAAGGAGAAGGCGGGCAGGGGCGTTGCTAGGGGGGGGCTAAGGGGGCTTTAGCCCCTGATCTTTTGGTTGTAGCCCCGGATAGAATCTCAGGAGCTACAGCCAAAAGACTAGCTAGCCCCCAGTCCCAACAGTTCCGACATCAGCGTAGCCCCGGGTCTTTTCCAGACCTAGCAACTCCCCTGAAGGCGGGTATGGGAGACAGGAGGGTAGAGGAGTGATGCCATGCACGGTACACCAAGGAGGTCCACGTCGAGAACCTGGACGAGGATCCAGTGATAGTTACAGGAGGGGAACTCATAACCAGTCCAATGGGCGGGAAGGCGATGGCTCAACAACTCAACTGGAACTCACAGTGCCGGAGTATACAAGGGGGAATTCAATTAAAGCTGGATGTATAAGCTAAGAACATGGAATGTGAGGGGACTGAACAACCCTAATAAGAGGGTGGTGGTCCTGAGAGAACTAGACAAGGAGGGGTCAGAAATAGTCTGCCTACGGCAGACGCGCCTAGTGAGGGGTGATGAGGGACACCTACGCAGCAGGAGCTATACACAGCAGTAACATGCTGCAGCGAGAACCAAGCACGCAGGGGTAGTAATCCTATTCCATAAAAGCATAAAAATCAAAGGAACCAAGGTTAAGCGTGACATGGCAGGGAGGTATGTGATGGTGAAAGAGAAAGTAAGGGCCCAGTTATATACATGGGCATCAGTATACGCCCCCAATCAGGGACAAGAAGACTTCCTGGGAGTATTCTTGGAGGAGCTTGGCAAATTTGGAGAAAGGGAAATGATTATAGCCGGGGACTTTAACCTAGCAGCAGACCACGTATGGGATACAGCCGGGGGGATGAGGGTGCATGCAATGGGGACAATGTCCAGGCAACTAGTGGGCAGGCTTCGAGAGGAGGTTCTCTGCGACGTGTGCAGGGTAAGGCATCCTCAGGAAAGAGACTACTCTTATTATTCCCATGTTCACAAGACCTATTCCAGAATAGATTATGTAATGGCAACCCGAGGGGTAGTCCAGGCGACCAGTAACATAAAAATAGGGCACATGACACTCTTGGATCACGCGCTGGTCATACTAGAGTGGGAAGGAGGTAACATCCGGAGAGGTACAGGGAGTTGGAGACTGTAGGAATACCTGCTCAGGGACCGCGAGGTGAGACAACAGGCTGAGAATGAAATATGGGAATTTGAGGGGGGAAGAGGTAAGGGAGGTAACCCAGGGGAGAGATGGGATGCGTTTAAGCAGCATATAAAGAGGTTTGTCATAGAGGCGTCCAAGAAGATTCGAGAGAAGAGGAGGGAGGTGGAGGAAAACCTGGAGAGAAAGATAAAGGCACTTGAGGAAAGACACAAAGAGAAAGGTACAAATGAAGTGGCCAAGGAATTAGCTCAAGTGAGAGGCCAGCTGAGGCAAATAACGAATAAGTCAGTAGAGAGCACACTATTAAGGAGTAGACAGAGGTTCTAGAAACAGAGCAATAAAGTTGGGACAGTGCTAGCGAGGCAACTGAGAGCTAAAGAGCAAAATGCCTCTATAGACGCGCTGGAAGACACGGATGGAAGGCGAGTGGGGGCAGAGGGGGCCAAGAGATGCATTGTGAGGGACTTTTATGCAGATTTATATAGGGAGGTGGGAAACAAGCAGCATACTTGGAGGGCTGAGAAGGGTCGAGGTTAACAACTGAGCAAAAGGAACAGTTGGAAGAGTCCATAGGGGTGGAAGAGGTGCAGAGGGCAATATCACGACTGAAGATGAATTGAACAAAAGCCCAGGTAAAAATGGACTAATGGCAATATTTTATACAACATTTAGGAATTCATTGGCAGGAATTCACACAGACCTATTTAACCACTTTAGAGAGACGGGGAGGTCACCACATCCATGAACATGGCGCATATTACCCTATTCCCAAAAGCAGGGAAGAATCCTTCCATGTGCTCCTCATATCGACCCATAGCACTTATAAAAGTGGATGCTAAGGTTTACACAAGAGTAATAGCGGCAAGGCAAGAGGGGATACTGCCAGGGTTGTTGATGTAGGATCAACCAGGGTTTATACAGGGATGCAATACATTTGATAACATTAGGAGGGTACTACATGTGACAGACAAAGCGGGGAGGGGAGGCGCTCCTACATGCCTAATGATGTTAGACGCAGAGAAGGCATTTGATCGGGTCAAATGGGCCTTCATGGAACAAATACTACGGAAGGTGGGACTGGGACCGGATTTCGTAAGAAGGATAAAGGCTAACTACCAACATCCGCAAGCTAAAGTGAAAGTCAATGGGCGCCTAACTGACCCATTTTCAACAACAAGGGGGACGAAGCAAGGGTGTCTGCTGTCTCTGATTCTCTTCGCTCTAGTGATGGAGCCCTTTGTGCACCGGATAAGGGGAAATGAGGAGGTCCGAGGGGTTAGCTGGTAGGGACGCAACACAAGACAGGGCTGTTTGCGGATTATGTGATCGTAATGATCACAGAGCCGGGGAAGTTACTGCCAGCTATATTGGGGGAGATTAATGCATGTGAGGTATCGGGGTTTAAAGTCGATCTTGGGAAGTCTGTAATCCTGAACCTGTCCGTTGGGGAATCAGAAAAGGTGTCGGGCCAGTTAAATAGCTGGGGGTGAATCTAACCACGTCCATTAAACAAATAGTAGCAACCAACTATCACCCGCTGCTCAAACAGCTTAAAGCAGATCTAGCAAGGTGGAGGAGATTATACATATCCTGGTTCGGGAGTGTAGCTGTGATTAAGATTAACGTGCTACCCAGATTACTGTATTTATTTCAGGCAATCCCCCTAGCAATACCTGGGAAGCTTATGAAGGAGATTCAAGAATGCATTATGAACTTCATATGGGGAGGGAGGAAGCTGAGAAATGGAAGGAAAACATTGTTCTGGAGTAGGGTGCATGGGGGAGTGGCTTGTCCAAGCATAATTACATACTACCAGGCAGCGCAGCTGAGGGACCTTGCAGAGTGGGGAAGGCCAGAGAACCAGAAGCACTGTGTAGATATGGAACGAGCGGTGGCAGTAGAGCACTTGTTGAAGGTGATGGGAGAGAGGAAAGGAAACAGGCTGGTGGGTTTATATGGGAATCCAATCACGAGTAATACCCTGATGGTCTGGGAAAAGCTTAATTGTAGGCTCAGTCTGTTGCCAGGGCCGTCTCTGCAGATGCCTGTATTCGGAAACCCTGCCTTCCCGCCGGGTAAAGAGTAGGGCAGGTTCAGGAGATGGATCAGTGTAGGGGGTTAGGGTGAAGGGAGTCAGTTCCAAACATTTACAGATTATAAAAGGAGGTAGTTCTGAAGGAAGAGGACCGGTTTGCATATCAACAGCTGAGGCTCTGGACAGGGACACCCACTATGACGGAAGGGGACACGAGGGAAAATAAAGAGTGGGAAAAACTGATGACATCTACAGAGAACAATAGGGGGTTCATCTCAGCAATATACATGATCCTAATAAAGGGGGAGAATGAGGAAGGGAGAGTCATGAGGGATAAGTGGGAGAGGATAAAAGGGAAAGAATTCGCTGACAAGGAATCGGATAGGGTGTTAAGAGGCTGGCACACCTCATACACATCAGTACAACACTGGGAATTGCAATACAAGCTCCTCCATCACTGGCATTATACACCAGCGAGGCTCCATAAAATGTTCCCCAAAAGGTTAAAGCAGTGCTGGAGGGGGTGTGTGGAAAAGGGTATGATGATGCACATATGGTGGGGGTGTTGTGGGGTGTTAGTTATAGCAATGGGTACTCCCAAATTTGTTTTGTTATCAGGGGGTCGAGTCTGTAGGCAGGGAGATTCTGAACAAGAAAAAGAAATGAAACAGACTGACTACCCCTCTCTCTAAGGTCTATCGACAACACAGATTGCGGTGCTTAGAAACTGTTGCATGAATCTGCAATGGGTACTTATTAAGGATGCTAATTATTAGACTGAGACCGTGAAATTACAAAAGTATAAATCATTTTAATAATTTGGTAAAAAACACATTTTTATAAAAAATGTACATTTATCGGCTTTTTCATACACCACTCATACCTTTCATACCAATTAATTCGTACTGTAACGTAAGGATTCGGCAATTTACATTTTCTTTTTGTATATTAGTTGACTGACAACCATGATTCCATGGGGGAGACTGTATTGACTGTGCTGGCAATGCCAACGATGACCTGATTTAGTCCCCCATATACCTAGCGATGCTAGAGTTAATCAGTCCACGTCCGTGCAAACGTACCCAGGGACACATCTACCATCTAGTATTACAACGAATGGGGCGGAAAGGCTGAAGGGAACATAGGAAGACTAAAGGGCCAACCCAGCAAGGAGTTTCAGGGGGGCAAGTTAATCCTTTCCAATATGCCAAACCCCAGCCTGCTTCTGCCACCACATTCTAACAATGTCCACTGTAACATCTGGAAGCCAAAAGGCCTGGGTTTTACTTGAACTACTGAAGAAAGTGTCTTTTCTTATGGACACCAGTCAAATTATTTTCAAACTTCTCAAAAGGGTCCAGCCACTAAACCAAGGTCGATGGAAGAAATCCCAGGCTACTTACTGTTACAGGATACACTGGGAATAGACCAACTAGACTACTCACATTGCGTCCCTGCTGCAACCTAAGAATGCAACTCATTGAGCATATCAAACTACCCGAGGAGAGCAGGAGGTAGTTGATGCTGGACCAGTGATAACAGAGTCTGTCAATCAGGTCTCTGTGCAACTGTCTGCCAATCCCACACTGTTCTCTAACAACAGGCCCTTAAAATCAAATAGGGCCAATGTATCGGGGCCCTTACAAAAGGTCTAGATTGGAACTGCTAGAAGACTTGTGGGAGGGTTTGGCTGGGACCACACATCTGGTATCAACACAAACAGAGGTGGTGACCAGCAAGTGTGCCACCCCACTGAGCCAACGACCTGTACAAACACTACACAATGAGATGCCTGACCTAGCTGTGGACCCGAGAACGGGGGAAAACGGCTGTATGAGTGAAAAAGACTTTCAAACTATAGCTACTTTGACAAAAATCATGTGTCCATTCATGAAGCTATATGAGCAGATTGGTGACCAATTGAAGGACCAGACCACCATGCTTGCCATGCTGCATTCCAAGGCTATATACGTGGAAGGTTTTGTAACAGGGATACAAAGCAACTTGGATAATAGCATGGCGAAAGAAGCGGACCTCCTGCATACCATCTTAGATCTGATTATTAAAGAGAAGCTAAAAAGGAGACCGTCTGTAGTTCTTGCAGAACCAGGCACTCAGATGCCTGACAATCTTTCGCCAACACAGACATCATTCTTGGATAAATCCCAGGAACCCCTTATTCGACTGATCACCCACCCGAATCAAGTTAACTTGGGTCCAAGATCAAAAGAACCGCAGGGAAATCTATCCCCACGGGTGGTAGGGCCCGGAATCAATACAATACAACAGGCAACTGCAATTCGCGCAAAGGGCATCGATCATACGGAGTATCCTGCTGTTGTGCTGTGGCTGCATCTACGACCCACAATCAGCTGTTTGGGAGGAGTGAGGAGGAGGAGAACGAGAACGAGGGGAACGAGGAGAACGAGGAGAGCGAGGAGCGGCGAGGAGCGGCGCATTGAAGGAGAGAGAAGTGCGGTTCTAGCTCCGCCCCTTTCCCGCCCCCGGGCACCGCCTCCAGGAAGTGCCATAAAGGATCTTCCCAAGCACCCTTGCGGCGCTAAGCCCGAGCGCGCAAAGGGCATCGATCATACGGAGTATCCTGCTGTTGTGCTGTTTGGCTGCTGGGCTGCGTAAGCAAGAATTAAACTACAAAAGCCAACTGCTACGACAGGCAGAGCTGAGGAAAGAAAGCTCACACCGAGGAGCTGCACTACAAGATGAAACCTACGGCTGTACATATGGATTCATCAGGAACAGCCGTGCGAACTCGCCTGCAGGTAAGGCAAAAATTTACATCACTCCCAGAAGCAAATGGTAGCCCGGAGTGTGTACAGAACATGCCGACGTTGAAACAATCTCGTCTACCCTTTTGCCCCAAGAAGCGGAAAAGCTCATCTATGGGGGCCACCACGATCGATATAGGTAGTGAAAAAAGGTTGAGTATGGCTATAGAAGACCCTGTGCGATTAGTCCCAAAATCACCTGCTCTACCTAAGGCTTGCACAGTTTCCACTCTCGAAGCGCCTATAAGCCACCCCCACCCCCCTCCTTGAAACATCGGACTTGTTTGAGGAGGACGCCGATCAGGCTAAGAATTTAGATCTAATTCCTGGTGAAGGCTATCCGAGCAAAATGATCAACACTGTGTCCCCAGAAGACAAAGGAAAAAGTTTAGTTGAAGTTAATCAGACGGTAGGGATGTCACCCGAGAAAGGTCCAGTTCTCTCGGCTAATCTGAGCCTTGAAAAGACGACGGATACACTAGACCAACCTAGCAACCCTGATAATTGGAGAGACTCACGTGGTCCGATTCCACCTGTAATTTCCCCAAGAAAGGAAATTGACTCTGTTAACATGCCGATTTCTGAGATAGCCAATTGTGGAATTGCACCTATACGGAACATGTGTGAAAGCATTTTGGACGAAAATACTAGTCTGGATGCGGCATTGGCCTCCCCTACTTTGACTTTAATGGAAATTACAAACAGATCTTTACTGTGTGATTCTACCGGGGAAAAGGAGGATCAATGGGCCACAAATGATCCAGAACTATGGGAGAAAGCTTTGATGGATTCCAACAAGGAAATAGAGAAAAAAAAGCAACACCTAAGAGCCATGGAGGAATCCACAACGATAAGCGATATCTTCCAGCCATACAGGGAAGAGAACAGAGGTCAGTGGCCCAAGGATAAGAGCCCCCAAAATAACACCCAGCAGGGGACTAATGCCCTGTTACCTAATGACCAAACGGCCCATCAATCTCCTCCTTGGACCCTTCATAAAGATATGCCGGAGACACCCTACCCTAAGGGGATGCTCCCCCCAAAGGCCAGACTAGAAAAGAAAACCCTGTGGAATTTTAAAAGCGAAACTCCGTCAAAAACTACAGGCACTGAAGGAACGACTACGTTGCCACTAGCTAATCTGAGTAATTCAAATTTAGCTAGCAAAATCATGCAAGACCTCACCCTTTTGACGGGGAAAATTGAGAGAGAAAAAAGGAGGAGTTTCTCGATAATAAGCGAGAAAATGGCTGAACTTGAAAAGGACCAAACCAAAGGGAGCTCCCTGAAGTTGGAGGTTGTGGGGGCCGAGCTCCTCGTAACAAAAACCCAAAGAGACCCCAGGTCACTGACCCTATCACAAAGATCTCTAACTGATAGGAGAAATCCATGTCTCGAAGATAGACTGCTAAGCTCAAAACCACAAGGCCATTCTGTAGAACCCCAAGTGACAACAAAAATAACTCAGACGCCTGTGTTGGATGGCCAAGAGCAGTGTTGTGAAACTTTTACGAAAGACCAAACTATACATCTAATTAAAGACACTTACCAAATGGACAGAGAAAAGGATATGAAACACCTTCAGCAAGTGATCATGACCTCATTGAACATCACACTGGCACCATACCTAAAATTGTATGAGATGATAAATGATTCTGTGAAAGAAATGACTACTACTAACATACAAATTAAAGAGGCAAATATACAAACAGAACTGTCCCTGAGGAATTTGAATGTACGAATGGACAAAGAAGCCGAAAAATCGCTCACATGGCAAAATCGCCTCACGGATCTGGCAAGGAGAGATGCCAATGACAAGTCCCTATTGATGGAGGCGGTTCTGGAAGACTGCAAGTGGATGCGAAACCTATGTAAACAGAGAAAAGATGAGATAAGCTTGGTTGATAATCCGCCTCGAGGCAAAGGTCCCATGAAACTGAGTCAAAATAAGCCACATCAACCTAAGCAAACTGAGCAAATGACCAAAGAGGTAATATTGATCTCTCCTGGCTGTAAGGGGACGGGAACTTTTGACTCTAAACTTCAACCAGAAAAAACAAACTTTGCTATCTTTAGAGGTGGGGCATCCAAGGATCTGCTCTCAGATAAGAAAAATGAACTGAAGGAAAAACCTAACGAAAATGGTAAAAAAACTAAAAATGAAGGCCTAAAACGGAAGACAAATGGCTCTAGGGCATTTCTTAAGGAATCTAAGAACGCCTCCAAGACGAGAAAACTCCCAACAGGCAAAGAAGCCGAGGAGAGAACTGGCAATGGGAGACACAAACATTTTGGTAAATACTCCCGCCCTGAAGGTTAATGGAGATGAATTAGACCAACGAGCAGATCTAAGTGACCTGATTGACATTATGGAAGAATATAGGGAGGATGAAGAATGGCAATGCATCAGCCCATCAGAATGGGAAACTATGGACAACTGGGAGATGGTGGAGAGGAGCTCTAATCCCTCTAATTGTAAGAATCCCCAACGAGATATCCCGCCGATAATCTTAAAGGAGACAAAAAGCCGACCCGACTCATTTGAAATGGAAGAATTCAGTGAGGCTGAAAACCCTAGAGCAAAAAAGACTAGAGCTGGCTACTAAAGAAAGGAGGGTACAATTTCAACTCGAAAACTCTCACCTAAAACAGGATGGAAAAAACAGAATTAAAGAAACAAAGAAGAGCAATAAAGGAACGAAAGTGTCCGCCCCTCCCTTGAGGCCAGCTCCATCAAAAGAATACTGCTTGAAATTAGAGACGACACTAGATGGACCAAGAAGGGCTTTGCTCAATAGGAGCTATGTTGTCTCGCTTTGCAACCAAACATCAGCTCTACGCACGATATCCACTGAAGACATCAAAGTTGTGGAATTCCCAAGAGAATTAAGAATGGACCAAGTTATATTGCATCTCAACTCAAATAACAATAAGCAGAAATTTCTGAAGGCAACTGATATCCTAAAAAAAAAGGGATTCCGCCTGACAAAATTGGAGGATGATATTAAGCATGATAACATAAATATATCCTCAAAGGACAGAAGAAAAGAAAAAAATGAGCTCTCATCCCGTACTGAAGAAGAGTCTATGGGGAAAAGGCGGGAAAAAAATGGTCAAGAAAAAGAAGGAAAAAATAGGAAGATTCCAAAAGAAAACTTAAAAGAAGGCAACAATAACCCTGAAATCCATTTACACAGCACCAAAGAAAATGTCGAAAACTTAAAATCTTTGAGGTTCACGGTTGATAATTCACAAAACCCAAGGAAGGATAATATAAATGAAAACAAATTTGAAAATAAATCAAATGTTTGGCCCCCTATGTCAAATGATCGTAACTCAAAAAAGAAACAATAGAATAAGGAAACTGGGCATGGATCCGTTCGCTGTGCCTCATGGAATACCAGAGGATTCCATCATCTGTTCTCGACGGAAAGCGCTTTCTTGACCAAATACGATCTCATTTGTATCCAAGAATCATGGCTGTGTGAACCTCCAATATGTGAAGGATTTGAAGTTTACTTCAACCCGGCAAAGAAGGGGCTGAGAGGCAGACCGTTTGCTGGCCTAATGGTACTAAAAAAAATCGATAGCCACTTACAAATACTCAAGCACGAAATTCCAAATCCTTATGTCCAAATATTGAAAATAGTCTCTACAACAGAAAATCAGGAGGAGCCGACTAAATTGCTATTGATCAATACATACTGGAGGGAAAACATGCCAAACCCAGGGTCATACTTAAAATCAATCACAAACGCCATTGACAAGTCCATGACGGAGGAAGATGATCAGCTTATATTGCTGAATGGTGATTTAAACATCAAGCTCCTAGACAAAAGGGGCAAAATTAAAGAGTTTGGAAATCTCACAGGAAAAGAAAGCCAATGGACGAGGGAAATGGGCATACGGGATATGATGATGTTAAATAGCCAAACAAAGGGTGACCTATTGGGGGCTGATACTTGGCATAGTGGAAAATTGAGAGCCTGCTTGGACTATTGTTTTGTGGGAAGAGATACGCTTGCCTGGATAAATTCGTTTCGAGTCATCAAGCAAGCCAATAGTGACCACTCTCTTCTGGAAACTGAGCTTGCATGGGATTCAAGAACTCTCCCTAAGGGAGGAAAGGTGATGGAAACTGAGATATCATGGGGAAGAAACAGACTGCGACTGAAAGACCAGATCATACCTACACTGGTGAAAAACTTCCAGGAAGCTGTAGAAAAGGGAGAGGAGGTGGTTGATTATAAATGGCTGTTCAAAGACTATGAGGTTCAGTATGATCCATCTAAGCTGAAGCAGATAAAAAAGAAACACGCCTTTAACGAATTTGTAGTCGCCAGACGAAAAAGATACAGAGCTGACCTTAGGCGTATTAAAAAATCTCATAGCTTGGACAAATGCGATCTGGAAAGAAAATGCCGTCAAACCTACAAGAATTGGCTAAAATCAACCAGATATCAAAGAACTCAAAGTGACGCAGAACACATGATGGCAGCCTTAGCAGCAAATAACACAAAAAGTACCTGGGATCTAATCAACAACAGAGATTCTAATCAGTCGGCCATAGGTATTAACCAAGTCTCCGAGAAAAACTGGTTCGACCATTACACTGCCCTGTTTAAAGGAAAAACTGAGGGAAAGATTATTGAAAAAAGACCAGGAAACGCTACGTGGTCATTGAACTTTGATAAAGAAGACATTCAAATGCTGATTAAAAAATTAAGCTCTTCCAGGGCTGCCGGTCCAGACGGCATCTCTAATAAAATGCTAAAAGCAAGCATGGAAGGCTGGTCTGACCTAATTTACGCACTCTTCAAACAAGTAGCGAGAACCAAACAAATACCAAGTTCGTGGACGGAGGCCTACATCGTGCCTAATTTTAAAAAAGGTGACCGCGGCAATCCTAGAAATTACAGGCCGATTGCGCTACTAGACTCCATTGGCAAGCTTTTTGCATCCATTCTCCTACGAGATTTAAAGAACTGGGCAGCTCAAGCCGGAATTCTAGACGAGAGACAAACTGCTTTCGTGAGTGGAGTGGGCACTTGCCTTAACCTGTTCCTGATCAATATATTAAAAGCGAAGGCCTTAAAAGGAAAAACACCTATCTACCTGGCCTTTATAGATCTAGAACAGGCGTTTGATGGAATAAATAGAGAACGGCTGTGGGCCAAACTGAGCAATTGGGGATGCCCTGTGGACCTATTGGAGGCAATCCAGGCTCTATACACCGGTACCTCAATCCAAGTTCAGATTAATGCAGATGGTGGTCTATCAAGGAGGATCAAGACATCCCGAGGTATTAAGCAGGGATGTGCCCTCGCCCCTTTTCTCTTCATACTTTATATGGCTGACATGAAATCCTCACAAGATCGGATCCGGGCCTTCCCTCCGAAGGTAAATGGCATAGAAATACCATGGATGCTATATGCGGATGACGCAGTGCTCTTAGATCAGACGCCGATAGGTCTTCAGCGCAGGATCGAGGCCTTCAATGAATATCTGAAAGCCAATGACATGAAAATAAACGCAAAAAAATCTATGATTTTGACCATGAAATCAACTCGCGGAAAGAAATTGGCAGGGAAAATACAGTCTTGGTCGTTGGATAAAGAAAAATTGGCAGTGGTCGATACTACGATCTACCTCGGGATAAGAATTAATAGAAGCAATAATGAGCGGGATCACTATACCCTGATCAGAGAAAAACTAAAAAGTCTGGTTAATCAAGGGCTACTTGTACATCGCAGATACGGGAAATGTTCTCTATTGCCGATTATAACCTTCTATAAGCAAAAGGTAATAGCTGTCATCACATATGGAGCCGAGGCCCTTCTAGCCCTAAAATGGGAGGTCTGGAACCACTGCGAAGCCTATTTTTGGCGAAAGATCCTACGCCTACCAAATTCGCTACCTTTGCAACTTATAAGAATGGAATTAAGACTGCAATCCATTTCTTCAATTACGATGTGGAAATCATTATCACTCTATAGAAAGTGCATTTTAGACAATCCGCCTGTGCCATTCAGAATCCTAGCAAAGCCAGGCGTTTTCAGTTGTGACTCAATTCTCCAAGACTGGAAAAAGAGCTGTGAAGAAACTTTAAAACACCTGGCAATTTCCGATGACACTCTGAAAAATAATCCAGAAAAGGCTAAAAGAATAAATCGGGAAAAAGATTGGGAGGAAACTCAGGAAAAGAAATTAGCACGTGATCTATGTCATAACATCATCTGGGAACGCAAAGTCCTAAATCTGCTACCGCCATATCTGATGAAATTTCCCTCTCAGCACTATCGAGATCTGCTTATGCGCTGTAGATTTAACATCTGGCAGTCGAGGGAAATAAGGTGGCGTAGAAGGCAAATTGACAAATCACTAGCATACTGTAGATTCTGCAGAAAGAAGGGCCAACTGGAAACTATAAGGCATGTTATGCTAACTTGTCCGAACCTGAAATTGACTCGTCTGATGTATATGGGAAATTATACGAGTCGGATAACGGAGGAGAATGAAGAAGAGTATTGGGAAAGGCTCATCACAGCTGAGAAAGTGGGCCGTACATTGGACGCATTGAAATTTGTTGAATCTTTGAACCTGGAGTGGGAGGAGAGAGAGTCTGAGGTGGACGCCACCTAAACAGCTGGTGACTCTAGCCTAGGGGTGATCATTTAGAGACCTTTGAACTCTACCCTATTTTTTGGGGGCCTCCACCTCCTTGAGGAGGGATTGCTAAAGGAATGTTAAAGGTTTAACTTTGTCTAACCAATAAAACAAAAACAAAAAAAAAAAAAAAAAAAAAAATTCGAGTGTTCCTGTGGAATTAAGCCAGGTCTAGGTATGGCCATCCAGTTAAAA
The DNA here is from genome assembly GCF_040938575.1 of Ambystoma mexicanum. Classification (NCBI taxonomy): domain Eukaryota; kingdom Metazoa; phylum Chordata; class Amphibia; order Caudata; family Ambystomatidae; genus Ambystoma; species Ambystoma mexicanum. The sequence continues at coordinate 1,439,080,843 of NC_090935.1, forward strand.
GAGCAAGAAACTAACAAGAGGCCCGAAACCTCACCTAGTGATAAAGACCAAAATATAGATCTTGAAAATGTCTTTGCGCCATCAGTAAAAAAAATATGCCCGTTATTTGCTAAGAAGCAAGCAGCCATGAAGAGCAAGGGCATATCGCAGGAAAACAGCACTCCCCACAGTGTCAAAGAAAAATCGGCAAAGCCCAGGCAAAAGCATGGGTCAAAGGACAGTTTGACTAAAACTAAGAACATAAAGATGCCAGCTAAATCCAAATCAAGTGGAAGCAAGGGGTTTGTAAAAAAACTTACCATTCCAACTCAAAAAGTAAGAGTGCATCTAAGAACTGAAAAACCTGCTCCAACACAGAAGAGGTTGGTTCTGGTAACCCAGAATAATAACCTATCACAATTAAAGGACGCCATCAAGGAATCAGAAGACTTCGACGAGACATCTTCTATTGATTTGTGTGACCTATCGACGTACTCGATATCGGATCAAGAAGAAACGGCAGCCTATGCGGAAGGCAGGGGGACTGATAATCCCACCTTGATTGACTCAGCAGGGTCCAATCAGATGTCCAATAAACCGGCCTGGGAGGGGAGGCCTGTGGCTATTGCAATTGAGAGGCGGATACCAACGGAATGGGGAACAGCTCCAAACACAATTCGACCAACTAGATCCAATCCTTGTATAAGCTGGCAAAAAGATCAACAAATTGCTGGGACAGGGAGTAAGATCAGTAATAAGAGGGCGAGTGTCCAGCTGGTCGAAGGCAATATGAACATACCTACTGAAGTCTATTGAAGCAACAGTCTAATAAAGGGGTCTAGCCGGCAAGGAGGCCTGAGCTCATTGAACGTGCCTTCGAACAGTAACCCGGCTCTACCCCAAGAGCAACACCTATTGTCAAAAAACGATCTAGGTTCAGGAACGGGGGAAATGACGTTATACCATCAATAGGTAAAGAGGAGAATGGCAGCGAATCGGTGGGCAAAACCGCCAGGCCTACCAATGCGGCCCATCCTGCATCTCCACTTAGGCTTCCACAAAGGAAGGAGGAAGTTCTTGGGTGAGGCGAAACAAACACATGCTCCTCAGCCAAGAGCAACTCACTATGAAAGGAATGACAAAACCAGCAGGAAGCAGAGGCTAAATTCTTCCTGTCAAGATGGTCTACTGCTTGAGAAGATGGAACTAGTTGAGGATGGGTTGATATTGAACAGAGCGAACGTAGTGAGATTACTTCACCATGTGCCGAGTCTACGACTTCTAACTTCAGATGGCTTGGTAACGGTCTAATTTTTCGACGCGCAGCGAACTGACAGAATAGCGCTCTATCCCTCAACACCTCTGATAAGCCAGCTCCTATTGGAGGAAGCATCTAAGCTGAGGCTGTTGGGGCTTGATTTGGTGGAATTTGACCCTCCACAGAGACATCCTCGGCTAACAAGCTCAAGACAAAGATCACTGTTGGCTCATGGTAGTAGCCGAAGAAAGGATCATGACAGGAAAACCACCAGAAGAAGGTCCAGAGAAAGGAGAAGGATCTCGAGATCAAGATCCCCAAGACAAAAAAACTCTTACAGTAATTCGATCAGACATAGAGATACAACCAGGACTGATAGCAACAAACAATCCAGCTGCCGACCCTTGTGGCGGACAGAAGCGACTAAGTCCAACCTAAAGGGCACCGACCGATTTGTCGAAAACAATTCAACCAACCCCAAAGGGTCGGATGACAACTGGAAGTGGTTGGTAGGCCTTTTGGCAGACAAGATCAGTATGCCATAACTTAATCGCCAGCCTGAAGAACCCCTATTGACCCTGGCATGTTGGAACACAAGGGGATTAGTCCATCTATTCTCTGATGAAGGAACATCGCTTGGTGATTGCGACATTATAGATCTGCAAGAGACATGGTTAAGGAGTCATCCTATAATAGGGGGGTATGAAGTACACCTAAATCCAGTGATCACAGGCCCTAAGGGTAGACCATCATCAGGCCTGTGATAGCTGTCAAAGACAACTTGGGCTTTGAATTCATGGAGGCACGCTCACCCCACCCTTATATTCAAGTACTGGTGGGCAACCTAAAGCTGTCCATAAGGAACCATACATCCACCATAGTCTTAACAAATTTATATTGGATCTCAGTGCGCCAGGAATGTACCGCCTTCCCCGAACAAGTGGCGGAGTTTATAGACGACCAGCGACTCAAATGAAATAACCCATGGATCATTTTATGTGGCGACCTGTACTGTGTATGCTTAGATGTAAATGGATCCCTATGTGAGATCGACCAAGTACAAACTACGGCTGCTGGCACACGAGGTCTGGCCTGACAACAAATGGTGGCCTCGAGAGATCTATTAATCCTAAATGGTTGTACATTAGGTGACATTCTGCGAAAGGCGACCAGAAACAACCAACAATGGGGTCAAATTCTGGACTATGTCTGGATTCCGAGGAACATGGTTCCAGCTATTCAAAAGCTGTCAGTAATTGGGACGACAGCAAGTGATCACAATCTTCTTAGCCTAACATGCGTAGCAGTCCACCAAGAGCGGGATGATACCAACTGCAACGCCCTTGAAATAATGCCAGGTCGTAATAGACTAAGAATTCCACAGAATAAAGTCAAAAAAGGAACCTGAAAGAGGCAACAAATTACATGACCCTAACCCGAGCAACAGAGAGTCTGCACTACGCACGATTATTACATAGTTTTCAAACAAAGAAAGCCAGGGTTACACGCGTAGCACATCGCCACTCCCACCATTTTGATCAAGAAATCGCAGGAAGAAAAAAAGCCATGAATAACAAAATTAAACAGTTAAAGAAACAACAATTCAAAACTGGTGGGGAACAAATTCGGAAATTGAGACAACAGTACAAAAATTGGGCTAAACTGTACAAAAAAAAGTTGCTCAGAAATGACGCGGAAGCAATGCTGGATCTGATCAGGACCCGAAATAGTGGTGAAATATGGTCTATTTTAAACCACCTAGAAACGCCACAGGAAGCTCTTCTGTTAAAATCTATTCCAGCCCAAACCTGGGTGAACTATTTTAAGAAATTCACAGATAATTTGCCCACGTACGTAGCGATGGACTCTCCAATGGAACCAAAATCGGATGGGCTTGATGTGTCGCCCGAGTCTGTGGTGATGAGCATTAATAAACTCAGTAGCTCAAGAGCACCGGGGCCCGATGGGTTAACTTATAAAATGCTGAAGCCACATCCGACTCAATGGGCGGAATTTCTCTCTATTTTATTTCTGCATATCATTGAGGTAAAGAAGCTCTCGCTGACTTGGAAGGATTCAAAAATAGTGCCTTTATACAAAAAAGGCCTGAGGACGGACCTGGTGAATTATAGGCCAATAGCGCTATTGGACGTGGCCGGAAAACTATTTGCCTCGCTATTAATTTTTTTTTTAACAGAGTGCTCAATTACAACTGCCCACAGAGACGTCTGGCAATCGGGCTTCGTCAAGACCATTGGGACGACCCTGAATAGCTTCATTATAAACATCCTCAAAGCAAGATCTGAGCAAAGTGGAAGGAAGAAAACTTACTTAGCTTTTATAGATTTAACCCAAGCATTTGACACTATCAAGCGTCCTATCTTGTGGGCAAAAATGGATAAGTGGGGATGCCCAGGTTCGATTACGGCGCCCATTAAAGCATTTTATACAGGCACTACATTGAGGGTAAAATTAAACAGAAAAGGGACCACTACAAAACCAATACATACAACAAAGGGGCTGAAACAGGGATGTCCATTGGCCCCGGTACATTTTAATATGCTCATCTCTGATATTGATCACGCATTTGTGGGCATTCGATGCTTCCCACCCAAATTGGGAGATAAAGAAGTGGGGTGCCTCCTGTTTGCCGATGATATTGTATTGGCTGACCAGACGCTGGTGGGCCTTGAAAGGCAGTTGTACGCCTTGCAAGTGTATATCTCTGCAAATGGGTTGCAGATAAACCCTGCAAAATCAAAGATCATGGCCTTTGGTGATCCAAATACGAGCAGAACGAAAGGATTCAAGGCATGGTTCCTACAAAGGGAAAATGTTCTGATGGTCAAGTCTTTAACCTACTTGGGTGTTTTTTTAAACACAAGTACTTGTGACGCTCCTAGACTTGCCACACTGCGCAACAAAGCAAACAAACTAGCGGCGCAAGGCAAAATCATTCTGAAAAAAAGTTTGTGGCTTTTCTCTGATCCCACTGATCAAATTCTACAGGATGAAAGTCATACCGATTTTAACATATAGTGCAGAGACCTCGTTAAAGTTCAAAGATAACAACTGGTACCTTATTGAAGGTCTGTTTTGGAAAAAAGTGCTAAATCTTCCAAAGAGTCATCCGATACAGGCCTTATGGATGGAACTTGGTCTGACTTCCCTCAGAGCTATTGTAAGGTGGAAAACTCCCCAGCTGTTTCGTAAATGCACTGATCCCAATCCGAGGGGTGGCTTATGGACTTGCCAGCGTGCCCTGATAGAAAAATAAGAACACTCACTACGAGAATGGGAAATGTTCTGCATAAAGGATCTTACAAACCTGGGGGAATCAGCTCTATCGTTGGCACAAAATCCTGACAAGGTGAAACAAAAACTATACAGACTAGATTGGATCAACACCTATGATGAAAGACAGGTGTATAAATTGTATGGAAAGCCACCAGGAGAACCAAAAAAACCTGAACTGTTTATCAAAGTACTTGCAGTTATTTCCAAACTGGTTCTTTAGACGGCAGTTCCTGAGAATTCGACTCAATTTATTTCCAACGGAAGAAGTTTTAAGATCTCTGAACCAGGTGGAGGGACCTCCAACTTGCCGGTTATGCAAAGATAATGCAAGGCTCGAAACCTTAAACCATCTAGTGATGTCATGTTCGGCGACAAAAGACTTAAGGATTGTCTTATGGCAGAAATAGTAAATAAATATTGTCCCAGACATGCAATAGGACGTGCTACGGGATGTGCTCCTGATGATCCGACTTCATTTTGCCACAAGTTGCCTTTTAAAATTGTAGCGAGCACCTGAAATTGAAGGACCAGGCGTCGGAAACCACATGCTATGTGGAGCTCGAGAAAGGAGTCCCTTGTGTTTGTGGATAGCGAGATATATGTGCTTTATCTGATGCGGCTGGGTGGCCACTTTGTTGCCAAGATGGCAGCGAACAAAGAGAATGCCAGCAAAAACCAGAAACGAAACTGAATCCCCGGGATTGCATGGATCCGCGGACGATTGCCTGGGGGGCAAGTATTGCATTCCCTGAACAGACCGTGCTTATCTGACACTCCTGGGCTGTACAGCGAGAGCGGCTGAAAAGTGTTACAAGCTTGCAGCGTGAAGTTCTGCGACCTGCGACAGCTTGTAATAATGGATGGAGAGGGCTGGCTTTGCCGCGCACATGAAACGAAACACACGGACTTCTAGCGAGTGCTGTAACAATAACCCTTTGCTCTGCGCGGAAGCAACGGCACTTCTGAGCCTTATGGATGGGACCGCTTTTGCGTACAACTGGATAGATTGAAGCGGCACGCGAATGCGGCTCTCAGCCGCACGTAATACACACAGTGCCAGCGTACCTGAGACATTCGCCCAATTAAGAAGTAGTTGTGCGTAATAGGCTGTGAGGACATTGGAAGGCGCTGGGGATAACAGGAACTGCGGGGCTCGGAAGTGTGTGACCCACTGCAGGTGTACACTGGCGGCATTTGAGGAGCTGGTCTGAGAGGCTCCAGGGGGGCGCCACACGCCATGACAGACGTGGTGCTGCTGCCGGAGGACTATACCTGCACCAGGCTTATAAATATAAGTTACCAGATGGTCAAGCTGAGCAATCTGCACGGTGTTGGGAAAATATTATCACCGTAAGTAGAGGTGGATGCACCTGAAAATGTGTATGAAAAAGGCCCAGAAGGCCTGGGATGCCAAGGGAGTATGACATTAAAGTATTCCTATGAGTGGCACTAAGTGTCATGATCTCTGCTTCCAAAAGGTCAGGGTTTTCCCAACTCCCTTGGAAGCAGATCCATAACCCAGGTTCCGAGTGCCAACCAGTCCCAATTGGGACCTTTTGGACCCAGTCCTGGCGCCAGTGGCACCAGGCTCATAAATATGCCCAGTCCCAGCGCTGGAAGCGCCGGGCTCATAATGCTTGGGTGGACTTACCTTCAGCAGACCATGCTGCTTACTTGCCTGCCAGTTGAGCCTCTGATCCTCTTCTGTTTGGAACTACTTTTCCTGTTGGGTGGGGCTGGAGCCACTCCCTAGATTCAGAACACTGGAACTCTTCTGGAAGGCAGGAACTCTTTTCTTACCAGGAACTCTTTTCTTACTTGGGCGTGGCTGTGGAAGGAGACACCTAAGCACTACAGGAGGCTATTTAAACCACACCCGGTGGATGAATCTTGCTTTGCGTTATTCTGCAACCTCTGCAGCAGAACGCTCATCGTGTCTTCTGCATCCGGTCCTGGGCCTAAGGAAAAAGGCTTACCATCCTGAATCCAGTCTTCAGCAACACCTATAAAGACAAGAAAGAACAGGTTAGCATTCCGGCATCTGAAAGGCAAAGGCTTACCATCCTGAATCCAGTCTTCAGCAACACCTATAAAGACAAGAAAGAACAGGTTAGCATTCCGGCATCTGAAAGGCAAAGGCTTACCTACTCTTCGTGCGCTCCGGAGGTCTTCACACTGCATTCCGGCATCTGAAAGACAAAAGTTTACCAACTCTTCGCACGCTCCGGAGGCCTTCGGCGCTGCATCCCGCATCTGAAAGACAAAACAAGGTGCGTTTAAAGACATTGGGGAACTTTAATACTCACGTGCCATTACTCCTTTCCACATCTAATCCAGTGGGTATTCCGGCACCCTGCAGCCGCTCCGAACTCGTACCTGCAAAATAAAAAGACAGTTAGAGCGCATAGTGAAGCAGGCAACAAGCGCTTACTTACGTGCTTCCAGGCGCTTCTATTCATCACACGGGCTCCATCTTCAACTCACTTCAGCCCGTCATCCGCCATCACCGGAACCCTGCAAAACAAGAGACATCATTACTAAAGACTTTAAAGACATTTGAATGACTCGAAACTTACCGTTCGTGCAGTAAACGACGGACAGCAGTCCTCTGAAGTCAAGAGGCCTGCGCTACCTATCCAGTGAAGAAACTGGTTACAGCACCCTGCCCTGAGGCAGATGGAGAGCTCGGCATTCACTTACCAAAGGTGAGAGCGTTAACCTTTGGGGGTCTACAGGAGAGGAGAAGAGGAAAGAGATAGGGACACCCCAATAACCCCAGTTCATTAACCCCATATTTTCTATCTGCAGACATCTTACTCTACACGTCAGGCATACAGTGCACAGAGGTCCAGCCCAAAGAGCCAACCGGGTGCTACACATCACCTTTGAAGATACGGTAGTCGCCCAGTCAAGACCGGCGCCTCTGCGAGAATCAGGTGAGCGTTACACTAAGTGACACTGGGATTGGACATAAGGCAATAAAGTAAAGTGCTTGCAACAACCCTGAGGGGGCGCCCGACCCGGCTTACACTGCAGGCACCCAGGCAACCTGACTGCAGGAGAAGGTAGCAGCGGATGCTTGGCCCAACAAGACCTACAAGTGGAAGTTATACGTGGGAGGCTACAACACACCTGAATGACAATTCTACGTGTTATATTAAATGCGAGGTGGAAAATTGAGACTCAAACGGCTGGTGAATTGAAGAAGTTACAACAGCTGCACTGGTTTGGTGCCGTACAAAGGTGAAGGGTGGCAATATGTCGGTGAAAGGGTCAAGAGCTAAGACCAAGCAATCCTCAATGGAGGTCTTCACAAAACCACAGAAGAGCCCCCCCGACATCAGTGCAGAACATGGCAGTGACTCCCGTGAAAGAAGCCCCAGAGGGTAATAAGCACCAGATCCTGGCGGCTATAACGGAGCTGAGCTCTAAATGGGACTTGGCAATGGCGGATTTACGGTCCGCCCGAGAGAACATGATTGATGCAGTGGGAACAGAACTTACCCTGCTACGCCAAGATGTCAGGACGCTGGCAGAGAGAACCAGTGGTTTGGAAAGTGAGGTAAAGATTAATACAGAGGTCAGTACGAACAATGCAAAGGAAGTTCATGTGCTAAAACAACAGGTTGCTAATCTGGAAAATCGAGTGGAAGAAGCGGAAGGAAGGGCGAGGAGAAATAACCGACGTGTGGTCGGCCTTCCTCAGGGAGAGGAAGGCCAGGACCCAACAAACTACGTGGAGAACATGATCCTGCAAGAGATTGGTGCAGACAAACTTTCGCAGGGATTCACGGTGGAGCGGGCGCATCGTGCCCTAATGAGGACACCTCGACCCGGGGCCCCACCGAGACTGATCATTGCGAAGTTCCTGAATTATAGAGACAGAGAAAAGATCTTGGAATTTTTTCGCAAGGGCGGAACGATAGAGAGAGCATCCACCAACATCACAGCATATCCGGACTACACGATGCTGGTGCAGAGGCAGAGATACAGTTACGTAGCTGTCAAAAGGAGGCTGAGGGCAGCAGGAATCAAATACATGCTTTTGTATCCAGCAAGATCGAAAGTCTTACACAAGAGCAGAGCCCTTTTTTTTTGATACTCCGGAGGATGCGGTGGCATGGCTGGACCTGCAGGGTTGCCCTGAACAAGAAGTGGATCGTGACCGGCGGGAGCATGACGAATGAAGAACTGGTAACGCAGACACTGAGGGGGTAAGTGGGAGAAGGATCCCAGTTATATAGGAAATTGAGACCAGCTGAACATTGAGCAACGTTCGAGCCCCGGGCTTGACATGGACTGGAATATAGTGGGTGAAAATACAAATGGTAACTCTGTGGCATTAATATAAAGCATAATATTTTAGAAACAGGAGCAACAGAATTTAAGCAACCTACCCCAGAAAAATATTAGTTTAGTGGCCAATAGGGCGGCTTCACCCTACTGAGTCCTGAATAGAAGTTTGCGCTAGACAGGGCTAGATGTGGGGGTTCCTGAGATCCAGGAATGGAGCTGGGCAGCAGTTGGGGAGGGTGTTGTTGGGGAAGGGATGGGCGGGGGGAAGAGGGGGAGGCTGGGAGTTGAGTGTGTATATGGTTATGGGGAGTTTAAGCTTAATCATGAGCCTACATGAAAGAGTCAGAGTGTTGTATTTGCATTACATGAATGAGCGGGATCGACTGGGAATCAGGGAGGAGAATATCAACTACCCATGGGAGATCTTAAGATGATAACGTGGAACGTTAGGGGTCTTAACAGTTACTTGAAAAGAAATAAGGTTATGTTGTATCTGAGAAGGCAAAAAATAGATATTGCATTATTGCAGGAGACGCACTTGACGCGAGAGAAGCTGGAACTGGTTGGGAAAAAATGGAAGGGGACTGTGGTGGGTTCACCATACTCCGCTTATGCTCGGGGAGTGCTTATCTGGGTGGCGCCGCATGTTCCATACCAGCCAATACAAGAAGTGGTTGAGACAGATGGGAGGATGGTCATACTGAGAGCGCTGGTGGAAAATAAAGAGGTGTGCATCGTAAACACATATGCTCCCAACCAAAAAACGGCGGCATACTTCAGAACTCTATGCACCAACCTTAGTATATGCGTAGGGAGTGCAGTGATTTGGGGTGGGGACTTCAATTGTGTGTTAAACCCCATGGTGGACAGATCTGATAGCGGGAGGGATAGGCCCACCCCAACGGCACAAGCGTTGCAGTCATTGCTAGTGGATTTTGGCTTGACAGACACATGGAGAGTGAAACACCCTAACGAGAAGCAATATTCACATTATTCGGCCCCGCATCAACTGCATACAAGGCTTGATTATGTCTTTGCCACAGCAGATGTAACGACTGAGATTACACAAATTGAATATAAGGCGAGGGTCCTCTCAGATCACTCGCCTTTGATCCTTGGATGGCAATATTGCCCCCCGAGGGCGAGGATCCCTACATGGCGCCTCCGAGCAGAGGCACTTAAGGATCCAGCCTTTAGAGAAGATATGAGAGATGAGATTACTAATTTCTTTGAGGTAAACACTGGTAGTGTTGATTCCGCGGGCACATTATGGGAAGCCTTCAAGGTAGTGATGCGGGGGGTTGCCATTGCTAAGTCAAAAGGGCTACAGGGCGGGGTCTTGGCTGACCTGCAGAGGACAGAAGATGAGCTAGAAATAGTACTAAAAAATGGCAGTGTGTACACCGAGCTGGTACTCAAACTACAGCAGCAGTGTGAAGAGCACTGGGAAAGGCTTTGTAACTTCAATTACAAAAAGTACGTTGAGAGGCAGCATGCGGGCGGGGATAAAACAGGCCACCTTTTAGCCTGGCTATACAAAAATGAGACCCCTAGGCCCCCGATTAAGGCAATAACTAGAGAAGATGGAGACGTAGTGGCCACTCAAGAAGGGGTCAACAAGGAGTTTGCGGATTATTACAGGGTGCTACATGGGGACGAGGTGGGCGGTGACCAACAGAAGATAAATGAAATGTTAGAGGACATAGGACTGCCCAAGATCAGTGAAGAGGAGAGGGAGGAGCTTGATGCGCCAATTACCTTGGAAGAGTTAGAGGAAGTTGTAAGGCAGTTGCCTACCAGTAAGACCCCAGGTGCAGATGGGTTCCCTAGCGAATTTTATAAAGTATACAAGGAGGAAGTGCTCCCCCCAATGCTAGAAATGCTTAATGAAGTGTTTGAGATGGGAAGGCTGCCGGAGTCGCTCAGAGAAGCGATCATAATACCACTTCCCAAGCCCAACAATCTAGGGCATTGCTGCGGCTCCTATAGACCTTTGTCGATGCTGAACCAGGACAGCAAGATATTGACGGCTGTCCTGGCAAACGGGTTGCGGGAAGTAATTGGTAAATTAATACACCCTGACCAAACGGGCTATGTCCCGAACAGGAATATAACTCATAACCATAGGCGACTCCATCAGGTGGTCGAATGGGGCTGCAGGAATGAGGGTGAAATAGTGATTGTGTCTTTAGACGCAGTAAAAGCTTTCGACTCGGTTAAGTGGCCATGGCTATTGGCAGCCCTGGGAGGTTACGGGATGGGGCCAGGTTACATCAGGTGGGCAAAGACGCTGTACAGTGAGCCCTAGCCAGATTCCGAACAGGATCGGTGATATCTGAGAGATGGCAACTTAGTAGAGGCACCAGGCAAGGGTGCCCCTGGTCCCCGATGCTTTCCATTCTCGCCCTGGAACCCCTGGCAATATACCTTAGGCAACAATATGACATGGTAGGAATTGAGGTAGAGGGAGAACGACATCTGATATCTTTGTATGCAGACGATTTGTTATTTTACTTGCAATATCCGGAAGAAAATCTCCAATACATACTTGAAGTGATGGAGAGGTATGCTGAGCTGTCAGGTCAAGCGGTAAATCCTTAAAAGTCCAGCATATTCCTGCTCGGTAGCTATAGAGGAACCCCTGTAGATAAGTTACCGGTTCTACAAATACCATGGGCGATTGGCTCCTTTCGTTACCTTGGAATAGAAGTGTACCACACGGTGGAAGAGGAACATAGACACAATACCGAAATAGCTATTGGGAAAATTAGGAACAGCATGAAGTTTTGGGAGAAGCTGCCCTTAGCAATGATGGGACGGGGGGCCATGCTCAAGATGGTGGTCCTGCCTAGGCTTCTGTATTACTTCAGTAATATTCCATATATGATACCCAAAAAGTTTTTTACCAAACTGAATAGTATGTGTAGGGATTTCCTGTGGCATGGTACCCGAAATAGAGTGGCGTTATGGAAATTGCAGAACTTCTATGAAAAACAAGGTATCAGACTGCCTAATTTTGAGGTTTATTATGTGGCGGGTCAACTGCAATATGTACCCAAGTGGCTCGCTGACGAAGAGACCCCTGAACTTAGGTTGTTTGGGTGGGACTGTACCCCGTTTTACTTGAAGGAAATGATTTGGTTGCCTGAATCCGAAATGAAGGAGCGCCCTAGGATGATGATGCTTGGGTGGAAAATCTGGCACCCACCATGTTGGTTGATGGGGGATCCATTCCCATGCTCCCCGCAGATGCCGCTGGTTGCTTTGACTGAAGGGGATAAACAGGTGAGGGTGATTATCAGGACCTACTGGGAATCGGTGGGACTGGTAACGCTGGGGGACGTTTGGCAGGAGGGGAACATCAAGGATTTTAAAAAACTTAATGAAGAGGCAGGACTACATACGGGCCAATATGTTACATATAATAGGATGGTGCAGAAGATTCGGAAAATATGGCCAGAAACGTTATTGAGGGAGGAACCAGATGCAACTGTGGGGGCAATATATGATGTATCAGAAGGGGGGCATGAGATTTCTAGATTATATGAGATGATGATGACTAAGGTGGGAAGGAAATGACACATTTGAGATTGGATTGGGAAGTGGAAGTGGGAGCCCCGATGGAGAATGGGATATGGGAACGTGCTCTGGGTTATCATAAAAAGGTGTCGAGAAACGCCAGACTAAAACAAATACAGCTGTATATAACGCATAGAGCATATATGACCCCTTTGAGGATATCTAAGTTCCGGAATGCTGGGAGACAAGCGTGCCCTAAATGTAACCAAGAAAACGCTGATATGACGCACATGTTTTAGTCATGCCCAATAATTGAGGGCTTTTGGGGAGAAGTGGCGCAGAAATTGGCAGAAAAGGGGGTTACGCTCATCATAGACTCGGCCTGTGCCTGTTTACTGGGCGGGTTCCCCAAATCACGTAAACTTGAGCATGTTGGGAAATTGAAAGATCTGGCATATGTGCTTGCAAAACTGAGGATTGCCATGGGATGGAAGAAATGCCACAAGCCACGGGTGGAGGTATGGTGGAAGGAATTACAGAAATGGGCGGAGGTGGAAATAGTGGTATGGCAAGAAGCGAGCAGTGTGAGCGGTGAGGAGGAGGCGGGCACCCTGTTGGCATAGAAATCACTAATAGCAGACTTGTTTGGAGTAATATCAGACCCAATAGAATCCGAGGAAAATGAGACCCTGCTGCATGTAACAGATACTGGAAGTGAATAATAAGTAGGCTCATGGAGGGGGGTGGGACTGGGGGAGCAGTGACTAGGATAATATGATGTGTAATGGAATCGTTACAATTATACTGCTTGTTTGGTTTGTATTGTTGTGTTTGGAGAAAATTAATGAAATTATTTAAAAAAAATATATATATTGTCCCAGACCCAAAGAAGATTGGTGGAGAATTCTTCTTTCGGGAGACCGTGCTTCAATTACCCTGGCTTTTGTTAAACTAGTAAGGGCAATTTTCAAACTGTTTGAAAACTAGCATGTAGAACTGCACTCCAGGATGGCAACAGATAGGAATCATCTAATTTGTGGTCAAATTGGATTATTTTGTATAATGTGAGAGTTATGCTTTTATGTATGGGATTGTTTGGCCTAAAGGTTTATTTTTATAACCATAAAAAAATTAAATAAGAAAATAGCAAAATTGGCTTTCTCAATATAATTAGCATCACCAAGTTCACTTTTCTCCTTAGCCACATTCCCTAAAGGAGTATTACAAGGATTAAAGGAAGTATTTGGCTTTAAAAAAGAATGGGGTTTCCCCTGGTCTAAATTGATGACATTTAAAGACTTCTCTTTCCTATTTCCCTGGACTTCATAGGGACTTATACATCGGGCTTGGCAGGATAGCTTGGGGGCAACGCACTCGACTTGGAAGCAAGGCGACGCAGAGGAACACAGGTTCGATCCCTGGGTGCGCGCTTAGACATCTCTGGGTGTTAAGTGCGTTGTATATAATCAATTACAATCTATGAATGTTAGTGTCTTTAAAGGGGTTTTTCTTCCTCCCAGTACATGTCTGGTTATAATTATCTTCACCTACATTCTGACAGTTAGCTTGGGAAAATAAAAGCTCTTTCTGACAGCAAGCCATTATATATCCCGGTATCCATGATCTTCCCTTCTTTGAGGAAGGCAAATGCCACATCTCACCCCCCACAGTTCTCCTGTTCCCCTGGGGCCCTTCTCCTCCCAGGTGATTCTCCCGGCTAATAACGCCCCCAGGGTCAGGATCAGGAAGCATTGCCTTTCCCTGGCCACCTGGGAAGAGACCTTAGGTAGGGTTTTTGTGAGGACTCCACGGGATTCATCACACAAGTTTGATTTAAAAAGAAATTACAATCATTGATTATCCCTGTGAGGGTGAGAGTGTTGTCCAGTCTTTGTTCGAAAGGTACGTTTGGGACTTCTCCTGTGGGGAGTCCAGGGAATTCTATTACTGCCATGGATGGGGTGGGTACATCCCGCGCCCGGCTGTATGATTGTTACCAAGGTAAGGGAACTAGAGATCACTCACAGACGGGATCAGCATCAAAGACATGTCTCGTACTCAATGAGATCTAATTGTACCCATGCCAACCATGGCAGTAAAAGCATTCCCTGGTTTCTCCACAGGAGAAGATCCGAACGTACCTTTCAAACAAACGCTCAACAATACCCTCACAGTGCTGTCAACAATTGCAAGTTCTTTTTAAATCACACTTGCAAAATGCACAAGGGTTATTAGAAAAAAATTCAAATAACCACAACACGCATGTATGGTTTTTCTTTCTAGGCCAACAGGCATCACAAGTGAGCGACCGCTAACTCACAACACAAAGTAAGTGTTCTTTTGAAAATCATGATTCATTCCTCTGAGTCTATGAAGTCCTATAACGAATCAAATGGACTCTAAACAATGGCTGTATTGCTCTGTTTTGTTCCAAGTTCTCTGAAACAATCAACGCCTGAACTGTTTATTGACAGCAGCTCTTTCCAAACAAACCACCAATGGGTTACTTAAGAGTACACATTTCAAACATGTCAGCGGGCCACAATGAGATTTATCCCGGTAGTTGAGTAGTATGAGTTGAAACTAGTGAGAAACACAGTACTGAATCTATGTTATATATTTTTGAGGAAGACAGGATGTACCCATCTGATGAATGGGAGAAGTTAAATCCCAAACCGCATAGAGACAGCAGAAATTCCGATCACCACATGCCCCGGCTATCTGCCAAGTGGAATTGCTTTGGAGATTACATTCTCTCCAAATTTGTCTTAGCAAAAAATTGCATATGTGCTTGTAGAAATCTATGGAACACAAAAATCATGGGTTTTGTGTAAACAGTTCATGTACACACTGTAGTTCAATGAAATCAGAATTTTACTGCAAATGTTTATTTAAAGTATATTGTATTTATTTGGAATCCTTTCAATGTATTTGTAAAATAAATACATCATTGATCTTACTTTACATAGAAGAACATTTTTGTAAATTGTTTTTGGATTTATCCCCGGGAGTGGCCAGGTGTTTCTTAGACTTAATTCTCAGAACAAACCTATCCTGTCAGTAATAGTGTCCACTTAGCCAGGGACACGCACCTGGGGCACTGGAAATATCAATCACATACAGTATGCCTTGACCCATTAGTGAAATAGTTGTGGGTCCCTACAGGCAACAACATTGGGCAGTCTGCCCAGAACTGTTTGACCTGGGCATACATGCTGGGCCAGTAGAATCTGCTGAACTTATTTTATTTATTTTACATTTATAGCAGTGCACAAAACCCATGGACATCTATGCGCTAGTTACAGTACAAGTGCAGTAGTACAGTCCACAGTGTGTAGGACTGAACATGAATGTTACAACAAAGATTAGATTGTGAATGCAGCATCTGGCGAAGTCTCACATCATGGTACAGCCTGGCTAAATCAGGTGTACAGGTACAGGTAAGCATTAAAAGCAGCATTAATGCAGGTGCACAAGCTGGTGAAGCCTCGCCTCATCGTACGGGGGGCTACATCAGGTGTACAGGTATGCATAAAAGCAGCATTCAAGCGGGTGCTTTGAGGTTGACATCATGGAAGGAGACACAGTCAACAGATTCAAAGTTTAACAAAAATGTTTTATTAAAATGATGTCAGCATGGAAAAGGCATACCTTACCCTAAGCTAAGGTGGAATTTCCCTACCTAAAAAAACTAAGGAAAGTCTGTGTCAGAATGTTCAACTGAAAAGTCTGTCTGTGTCAAAAACCTATGCTTGGGGGGCGTGGCCGAGATGGCGGGCTTAGTGGATGTGTATTGGAACAGCTCCATCCAGGCCCAGTGAATTAAATGCAAATCTGACATCAGGCATGCCAAAAAACACACTGGGAGCATACTATCTGAGAAATATCGCTGGCAAGCGGAGGGAGAAAGGAGCCTTTGGACCTGTGGTGGGGCGGGAGAGCCAAAAGCGAAAATGTCGGCTGGTGCCAGCTGGGAGTAGAGAGCAGCAACTGTCCCTGGCCTGCAGGTCCAGAAGCAGCGAGGGAGAGGAGATTGGGCAAGGTGCTCGCAAGTCGGGGAGCGGAATGCAGTACGAACGAGATGAGCCCGCTGCGAAGAAGCCAATTGACTGGGCGAAGTGGGGAGCTGCAAGGTGATTGGCTTGAGAAAGGCGGGAGGCTGAGAGGAGCTGCAGATCCAGCGCCCAGGCGGCAGCCTGGCAAGCGAGGAGCTGGACAGACGAGAATCAAGAAGGTACAAAGTGTGGAAGTGGAGGTCGCGCTGGGACCACAGTGAAATCGCCTAGCAGGAAGAGCAGGAAGCGGAGCCGGGAATCAGCAGCCCCAGCAGAAGGAAGAGAAGCCACGGAGGAGAAGGGACCACAACGCAGAGCACGGGAGGAGCTGAGGTCCGTGCTGCAAGGTACGGAGGAGACGTCAAGGCAGCGTGGGCACCCACGGGAACAAGGGAAGGAAGGAGAGCCATCAGGAAGCAAAGAATTGGCTGCCGCCAAGAGGAGAGACCGTGAAGAGTCCTGGTAAGCACGGCTGGTATCTGATTGACTGGGAGAGGCAGAAGAGCTCCCAGGAAACCGCAGCACTGCTGAGGCCGCTGGGCAGGGAGCTGGGAATCAACGAGGGGCAACCAATTGAAATCACAGCTACTCGAGGGGGCGGGAGGGGCCCCAACGAAGAGGCGGCAAGGCTGGCGAGCAGGGCTAAAGGGCCTTAGCAGATCATAGCGCCCACGGGTATGGGCAAGCCAGGAAAGATTCCAACCCCAAGGAACAAATACTTGGGGAGAAGCGAGGAGAGACTGGGACACGAAGGTGGTGAGGCAGACCGGAAGACCGGGACACCCTGCCAAAAGAACCAGAGGAGAGGGGGGAGGCAGGAAAGCAATTCCGTCATAACAGCACACAAGACTTCAAAAGGGGAGGAACCTCATTACCCAGGGTAAAGGGGTTACCCCAAAGGCCCCAGACGCAGGCAAAGAAGGGCCCGGACCGCTGGGAGTCACAGAGATAACACATCAGATAATAATGGAAGAGCTCGGGCGGTGGAGGGGAAAGGAGCAGCGGCCTGTAAAGAGTGGATGATAGAAGAGGTGGCAGCAGCACGTAAAGGAAAGCAGCGGAGGAACACGTACTGGGCAGGGGGAACGCACCCAAAGGGAGCCAGGACAAGTGGGTCAGTGTGGCAACATGCAGAGAGGATGGCAGCAGTGGAGAGATGAGAAGCTGATGGGACCAAAAACGAAGAATCTCAATTTGGGTGAGCAGGAGCAGGAAGGGCCCAGCAAGGGTCAAGTACAAACAAAGCTTCCCTTTGGGAGTCTGGCAGAAAACAAATGCTGGCGCGATGGCCCTCACCAAGGAAGATCTGCTCGCAGCATTGGCCAAATTCAAAGGTGAGTTAATGGACACTGTCAAGGCAGAGGGTGCAAGCATAAGAGAAGAGCTCTCTCAAGCAATCACTAGCAACAGGAGGATATTGACTCATTGGGAGAGAGAGTGGTGGTGATGGAAGAGCGCCTAACAGAGCTAGGGGTAAAAGGGCCCGAATGGTCGTGGCAAGTGAAGGAAACAGAGGAGAGGCTAAGGGCACTGGAAGAAAAGTGTGAGGACCTGGAAAACAGGTCAAGAACGGACAACATTTAGATCAAGAACCTGGGGGAAGGAGCGGAGGACGCCGACCTAGAGGCCTGTATAAGGAAAATATTCAAGGAACTGGTGGAAGGAGAGGCGGCTCAAAACATGGGGATAAAGAGAGCCCACAGAGTGGGGAACAGGAGAATGGATCCAGGGGCGAGACCCCGAGACATCTTAGTTAAGATGCACAACTACAAAGACAAGGCACAGCTAATAGGGGCGGCCAGAACAAAGGGCAAGATCTGAGTGAGAGGGCACAAAGTGCTTATATGTACAGACCTATCCCAAATCGTGCTGGCAAGGAGGCGCGCCTTCAGGATATTCAGTCATTGCATTGTATACAAAGCATTAAATGCCAAAAGTATCGCAAAAAAAAGTATTGTAAAAAAAGCACTGAATGCATTTTTTTCAAAGGTATAGGTTTTATTTTAATGATAATGGGTTTTAAGGGGTAAAAAAACAGGGGTTGGCCGGGGAGCCCCCATGCATTAGATGCTTTTTTTTCGTTGCTTTTTTTAGATGTTAAGGCATTCGATGCTTCGGCATTCGATGCAATCACTTCAAACCACCTTCAGACCGCTAACAGAGGAACTCAAGACCAATCGAATTCCGCATGGGCAACGAAGAAAGTACAATAACCCAGGTTGAGTACAGACTGAGGGCCCTGTGGATGAACTCAAAGGAGACGGGAAACGTAAATATGGAAGCCCACCAAGAAGCATCAACGCATGTAAGTCGACCCAGCCCACATGGCTGGACTACGAAAAAGGCAAGGAAGACCTAAGGAGAAGGCGGGTATGGGAGAGAGGCGGGTAGGGGAGTGATACCATGCACGGTACACCAAGGAGGTCCACGTCGAGAACCTGGACGAGGATCCAGTGATAGTTACAGGGGGGGAACTCATAACCAGTCCAATGGGCGGGAAGGGGCAGGGAGGCGATGGCTCAACAACTCTACTGGGACTCACAGTGCCGGAGTATACAAGGGGGAATTCAATTAAAGCTGGATGTATAAGCTAAGAACATGGAATGTGAGGGGACTGAACAACCCTAATAAGAGGGTGGTGGTCCTGAGAGAACTAGACAAGGAGGGGTCGGAAATAGTCTGCCTACAGCAGACGCGCCTAGTGATGGGTGATGAGGGACACATACGCAGCAGGAGCTATACACAGCAGTAACATGCTGCAGCGAGAACCAAGCATGCAGGGGTAGTAATCCTATTCCATAAAAGCATAAAAATCAAAGGAACCAAGGTTAAGCGTGACATGGAAGGGAGGTATGTGATGGTGAAAGAGAAAGTAAGGGCCCAGTTATATACATGGGCATCAGTATACGCCCCCAATCAGGGACAAGAAGACTTCCTGGGAGTATTCTTGGAGGAGCTTGGCAAATTTGGAGAAAGGGAAATGATTATAGCCGGGGACTTTAACCTAGCAGCAGACCACGTATGGTATACAGCCGGGGGGATGAGGGTGCATGCAA
This sequence comes from Ambystoma mexicanum, assembly GCF_040938575.1. Classification (NCBI taxonomy): domain Eukaryota; kingdom Metazoa; phylum Chordata; class Amphibia; order Caudata; family Ambystomatidae; genus Ambystoma; species Ambystoma mexicanum. The sequence goes on from NC_090935.1 coordinate 1,439,100,303, forward strand.
TGGGGACAATGTCCAGACAACTAGTGGGAAGGCTTCGAGAGGAGGTTCTCTGCGACGTGTGCAGGGTAAGGCATCCTCAGGAAAGAGACTACTCTTATTATTCCCATGTTCACAAGACCTATTCCAGAATAGATTATGTAATGGCAACCCAAGGGGTAGTCCAGGCGACCAGTAAAATAAAAATAGGGCACATGACACTCTTGGATCACGCGCTGGTCATACTAGAGTGGGAAGGAGGTAACATCCGGAGAGGTACAGGGAGTTGGAGACTGTAGGAATACCTGCTCAGGGACGGCGAGGTGAGACAACAGGCTGAGAATGAAATATGGGAATTTGAGGGGGGAAGGGAGGTAACCCAGGGGAGAGATGGGATGCGTTTAAGCAGCATATAAAGAGGTTCGTCATAGAGGCGTCCAAGAAGATTCGAGAGAAGAGGAGAGAGGTGGAGGAAAACCTGGAGAGAGAGATAAAGGCACTTGAGGAAAGACACAAAGAGAAAGGTACAAATGAAGTGGCCAAGGAATTAGCTCAAGTGAGAGGCCAGCTGAGGCAACTAACGAATAAGTCAGTAGAGAGCTCTCTATTAAGGAGTAGACAGAGGTTCTACGAACAGAGCAATAAAGTTGGGACAGTGCTAGCGAGGCAACTGAGAGCTAAAGAGCAAAATGCTTCTATAGACGCGCTGGAGGACAAGGATGAAAGGCGAGTGGGGGCAGAGGGGGCCAAGAGATGCATTGTGAGGGACTTTTATGCAGATTTATATAGGGAGGTGGGAAACAAGCAGCATACTTGGAGGGCTGGGAAGGGTCGAGGTTAACAACTGAGCAAAAGGAACAGTTGGAAGAGTCCATAGGGGTGGAAGAGGTGCAGAGGGCAATATCACGACTGAAGATGAACAAAAGCCCAGGTGAAAATGGACTAATGGCAATATTTTATACAACATTTAGGAATTCATTGGCAGGAATTCACACAGACCTATTTAACCACTTTAGAGAGATGGGGAGGTCACCACATCCATCAACATGGCGCATATTACCCTGATCCCAAAAGCGGGGAAAAACCCTTACATGTGCTCCTCATATCGACCCAGAGCACTTATAAAAGTGGATGCTAAGGTTTACACAAGAGTAATAGCGGCAAGGCTAGAGGGAATACTGCCAGGGTTGTTGATGTAGGATCAACCAGGGTTTATACAGGGATGCAATACATTTGATAACATTAGGAGGGTACTACATGTGATAGACAAAGCGGGGAGGGAAGGCGCTCCTCCATGCCTAATGATGTTAGACGCAGAGAAGGCATTTGATCGGATCAATTGGGCCTTCATGGAACAAATACTACGGAAGGTGGGACTGGGACCGGATTTCGTGAGAAGGATAAAGGCTAACTACCAACATCTGCATGCTAAAGTGAAAGTCAATGGGCGCCTAACTGACCCATTTTCAACAACAAGGGGGACGAAGCAAGGGTGTCCGCTGTCTCTGCTTCTCTTTGCTCTAGTGATGGAGCCCTTTGTGCACCGGATAAGGGGAAATTAGGAGGTCCGAGGGGTTAGCTGGTAGGGACGCAACACAAGACAGGGCTGTTTGCGGATTATGTGATCCTAATTATCACAGAGCCGGGGAAGTTACTGCCAGCTATATTGGGGGAGATTAATGCATGCAAGGTATCAGGGTTTAAAGTCAATCTTGGGAAGTCTGTAATCCTGAACCTGTCCGTTGGGGAATCGGAAAAGGTGTCGGGCCAGTTAAATAGCTGGGGGTGAATCTAACCACGACCATTAAACGAATAGTAGCAATCAACTATCACCCGCTGCTCAAACAGCTTAAAGCAGATCTAGCAAGGTGGAGGAGATTATACATATCCTGGTTCGGGAGGGTAGCTGTGATTAAGATTAACGTGCTACCCAGATTACTGTATTTATTTCAGGCAATCCCGTTAGCAATACCTGGGAAGCCTATGAAGGAGATTTAAGAATGCATTATGAACTTCATATGGAGAGGTCTCCGGTTCGTGCTGTTTAGTGTCTACAATTGTACCCGTATCCCTCTCCCACTCCTCACCTGTGGTTTCTGAGTTGGCTTCCGAAGGCTCGTCTGAAGAAGTCTCTACAGGTTTCTCTCTCCAGGCTCTTGGGTTCTTCTTTTTCACCGTCTTGCCCTTTTGTTTGAAGAGATAGGGCCGAGCTCCCCCGGAGGCCACTTTGCCAGTAAGGCTATATGCCCGGCAGCGGGGACTCCGGGGAACCCACCCCAAACCAGGGAAAAGCCGCAGCAGAAACACCCTGGGTAGTTTCAGGTGCGTTGGTCTGTTCAAATAAGTATTCGCAATCCTTCTTGGAATACTACTCAGCGAATGGGTAATTCACAATCCTTCTTGGAATCCCACTTCTTTAGAGTACTACATTTACCAGAATGCACTTGGGTGCAATGTCTAAGCTTTGGAAAAGATTCCAAGAACTCATTGAGCAAGGTTAAGTAAAATAAACAGAAGGAGGGGTTACACAGGTCAGAGGAAGCACACAACTCAGGGGGCACGAGTTGAAGTGACAGCTGCTTGGAAAAGCGTGTGTTGAAAAGAACTGCAGATAGCAAGTCCCCGCTCGCTGAGTAAAAAAAGCCCCAGAGCGAACGCAGGTGTCTGCTGACTCCAGCAAAATAACAAACACACACGCTGGGAGATTAACAAGAAAATGCGGGCAGGGAAAGGTCCAAATTAAAGAAGAAATATTCCCCACAGGAAGCGTGGTGGCAAAATGTACGATAAAAGGCAGGCAGACAAACAATGGAAAGGCAAATGGGAAGAAAAACAAGGAGTAGCACGAGACAGGAGCACTGTCAACTAGCGTTGGGAAAGAAATCAGTTGCAACGCACCGGTTGCCACACCTGACAGTTAATTATAGCCTCTGTTCCAGCGAGGCTAGAACGTAACGTCCAGGTAAAGGAGGAGCTCAGTCCTTCTTGCATTGTTTCCATCTCTTCCACAGGCTCCATGGGTGTTTCATGACAGGAGAGAGGAAGCCGAGAAATGGAAGGAAAACATTGTTCAGGAGTAGGGTGCATGGGGGAGTGGCTTGTCCAAGCATAATTACATACTACCAGGCAGCGCTTGTGGAAGGTGATGGGAGAGAGGAAAGGAAACAGGCTGGTGGGGTTATATGGGAATCCAATCACGAGTAATACCCTGATGGTCTGGGAAAAGCTTAATTGTAGGCTCAGTCCTTTGCCATGGCTGTCTCTGCAGATGCCTGCATTCGGAAACCCCGCCTTCCCGCCGGGTAAAGAGTAGGGCAGGTTCAGTAGATGGATCAGTGTAGGGGGTTAGGGTGAAGAGAGTCAGTTCCGAACATTTACAGATTATAAAAGGAGGTAGTTCTGAAGGAAGAGGACCGGTTTGCATATCAACAGCTGAGGCTCTGGACAGGGACATCCACTATGATGGAAGGGGACACGAGGGAAAATAAAGAGTGGGAAAAACTGATGACATCTACAGAGAACAATAGGGGGTTCATCTTAGCAATATACATGATCCTAATAAAGGGGGAGAATGAGGAAGGAAGAGTCAAGAGGGATGAGTGGGAGAGGATAAAAGGGAAAGAATTCGCTGACAAGGAATCGGATAGGGTGTTAAGAGGCTGGCACACCTCATACACATCGGTACAACACTGGGAATTGCAATACAAGCTCCTCCATCACTGGCCTTATACACCAGCGAGGCTCCATAAAATGTTCCCCAAAAGGTTAAAGCAGTGCTGGAGGGGGTGTGTGGAAAAGGGTATGATGATGCACATATGGTGGGGGTGCCAGCGATTGAAACATTTCTGGCAGGAGGTAAAGTCCAAAGTACGGGAGATGATGGAAATAGAAAGGGACTTTGTGGGGTTGGAGGTTCTCCTGGGCACCATGTCTGACCAGCAACAATGAGTAGAGGGAAAGGCAGGAAGAATATGGGCAAATCTCATGATGGCTGCGAAGAGATGCATAGCGAGACAGTGGAATCAGAAGGAACCCCCATCCATCATACAGTGGTACAACACAATCTGGGACACTATAGACGTGGAGAAAATTACAGCAATAGTACGAGGGGCATTGAAGACCTTCAGTAAAGTTTGGTCTCTTTTCATACAGTATGCAATCAGGGACACATTACACTTATATATACCAAAGAGACTACAGGCACTGGGAATTTTGAAAGAAGAATAGGAGTGAGCCAGAATCTGAGCGTTAATACTACAAGGCCGCCCATGAGGACTGGAGGGAGACGGGGAGGGGGCAGGAAGAGAGGGGAATTTATTGATTATTGAAGTTGGAGTTTAAGACTGTGAAGGAAATGTAACATACTCATGTATGTGAACTGAGCTGTTAAATAAAGTTCTGGTTGGAAAATGAAAAAACCTATGCTGGTCCTCACAACTAATACAAAACAATGTGTAGGGATGTTAACCATAAACTACAGAGTGATTCAAACGTAAAGTTCTGGGCTATTTGCAGCTAGGGCGTACTCTTCAGCTTCTTCTCCCCCAAAGTCAATAAATTCATCACAGTGTTTCATTTACCTTCGTTTGAAACTTGAAGAAACACAGTTCCACACTTTTGCAAAGTTTCGGATGCCCTTCCCCAAATTCAATAAAGTTCAGGGCAAGATGTCATAGGGTTTCCTTCCTCCAAGTTCAATGTTCAAATACAACACAAAAAGAAGTATCTTGAAGCTTTGTCTGGAGATTGGTTTTCCACAAATCTTTACAACCCAGGGCTCCCTGCCCCAAGTCTGATATTCACCATGTGTTGATTTCCTTCTTCCACTACAGCAAACTTCCTTGTTAACTCGTAGGGGTTCCCTGTTCTTGGCGCAGTTTCCGACCACACGGTCCACCCATTACAGGTCATACAACTATGAACCTAGCATTCACTTTCAATAGTTCTGGATTCACCATATAGTAGTTCTCTGCTCTTGGTGCAGTTTCAGACCACACAGTCCACCCATGACAGGTCACGCAACCAGGAACTTCCAGGCTTCCTTGAGAAGTTCAATATTCAGCCAAACAAGTCGTTTCTCAAATGCAGCTTCACAACTTTAACATATGCGTGGTTTCTCGATCTGGGTTTCACTTTGTACTCATAGTTGTTCATTCAACTCAGCTGTTCATTAGTTTCCAGTTCATTGTTCATGTTTCACTTAAATTAATGCACCTTTATTTCTTTCTTCCAATTCGGTTATAAAGGTAACTGTACTTGATTAATTTGGTATTCATTAAAGGATGATTCATTAAAGGTTGCTTTGCTTGCTTTTGCTCAGTTCAGTATTCAATAAAGGCAACTTTGCATGTTTTACTCAGTTCAGTATTCAATAGAGACAACTTTGCTTGTTTTACTCAGTTCGGTATTCAATAAAGGTATCTCATTAATTTAGGCATTCGGAATGATGCCACTTCATTGATTTCCATTGACCACTACTGCATTCAAAGTCTCCTGGAGCCCCCCAGTGATTAAAGTGTCCCAGACACTTACCCGGACTCGGCAGCTGCTTCACATGGCTTCTCCCTCCTTTCGGGGAAAGCATGTTGGCCGTGCGGTCTCTCCACTCATTCCGGCTCTCGTGCACAGCTTTGCCTTTGTTTGCCGACCGCTTCTGTTGCCCGCCTCCCCCTCTGTGGGATCTGCGTCTTGGACTTTCTCTCCAGCAGGGATCCCAGGGTCTCATTTGGCATCCTGGCTTTTCGGCTTCTCTCGCGCCCACACAGTTACTTCTGCTTCTTCTTTCCCGTTTCTCTCTTTCTCCTTCAATGTCCCGCTTTTTTTAGACCCGTGGTCCGCTAATGGGTTGCAGGTGTATTCCATCCATCCATTACTGTTGCCTGGCTCTCATAACCCGGACATGCCTGACCTTTATGCATTTTCTTCGTCCAGTACCAAAGTGGTGAGAGCAATTGGTGTTTACTACTCTCAGTTGTTTCATCTTCATCTCAGTACTTGAATAGGGAAAGGGTGTAATATCAGTAACTCGTAAGTGTATCCTCCTCGCCTCAGTACTGTTAGGTATTCCAAGAGGACAATGAAGGGGATATACTTTATAATGACCCAAAAAGGTCAGAGGATGGTTAGGTTGGTAAGTCCAGGGATAAGGGAAATATTGTGTTTTATCCCAATGTACTTTATCCCCAATTGTCCGCCTTCACTGTTTAACCCGCTTGGAATGATAATATCTCATATCCTTCTGAGAGGCAAGGGAACAAGGTGAACAATATCCCATAACATCGTCTGGGATAGGGGTTCCTTTCTGAAAGGAATATGTAGAATACCGTTTCTCACATAAGGGCATCCCATCTCCAATCCCCAAGGACCCTCTAGCCAGTTAATCCTCCCACGCTTGTCCACCCCCAGGGTTAGGATCCAAAAGTGATGGCCTTTCCCTGGCCACCTGCATAGAGGATCCAAGTGGAGTAGATGTGAGAATACCCTCAGGTTTCTCACATAGCGCAAACTGATGAAGACTCACCTCATGGTATGGGGGGGGCTACATCAGGTGTACAGGTACAGGTAAACATAAAAACGACAATCGGGTGGGTACACAATCTGGCAAAGCCTCACCTCATAGGGCAGGGGACTACATCAGGTGCGCAGGTAGAGGTAAGCATAAAAGCAGCATTCAAGTGGGTGCATAAACTGACGAAGCCTCACATCATGATGGTATGGGGGCTACATCAGGTCTGCAGGTGCAGGCATAATAGGTCATTGGCATGTACTGGGAAAGCCCCATCCAGTAGACTGGGGGCCTGTGAGGGGGGTCTGTGAGGATGCAGCGTACCGTAAGGAAAGTAGCAGAGGCAACACTCACATCGGAAGTCAGAGCCAGGGAGTACAGCGTACGGCGGGATGCATGGGTTAAGCAGGAGGAGGGGTGTGTTTGGCAGGACGGCGAGGGAGTGGAGAAGCCAGCACAGGTGTGGAACCAGGTGAAGGGGACCATTATTTAAATTAGAGTTTTTCTTTCTTGTCCTGTGTGTGGCTGGGTGTGTGCAGGGAGAGGATACGAGGAAGAGCGAGGAGGCGAATTAGAGGTGGAAATGAACGCCACCGCAGAAATGTTTCAGTGGGCATACTTAATGCGTATGGAGACGCCGCGAGAAAGGAGGCCGCCGCCTAGGGAGAAGTTGAGCCTGCATAACCAGGCTATTGTAAATGCGGAACACAACCACCGAGGGAGAAGGTTACCTCAATGGTGTGTCTGTGGGTGCTCGGGAGGAAACCAGCTGCTAAGGAGACCAGAAGGGCTCTTGCCCCTATACATATAGTTCAGCTGACCAGCAATGCGGAACACTGCCACTGGGGGACCCTTGTAACCAGCTGGAGTTCACAGTCTTAGGCTTCAGGTACTCAGAAGGCATACAACGGTTTAAGGAACAATTTATTGGCAGCCGGAGTTTACAACCACGTGGAACGCTGCCGCGGAGATAGCCTTCAGGCATAACAAGGTGGGGTTTCTTCTTACTAGGTCACCAGGACAGTAAACTGAAAGAGGGAGGGGGGTTGGTATACAGTCATTGTCTAGAAACAACGACCAGGACAGAGAACGGACCACAGAGTGTACAGAGGTTAGTGTGTGCTGTGATAAAACACCATGTTACAACCCTCACTTGGCAGCAGAGTCATTTTTCTCACAACCCCAGAGAGTGACAGGGCTACATCAGCAATGGCCGGCAAAAGAAAACATGGGCAATTGTGAAATTGGTCTCGAATGCACAACAGGTTAGAAGTAAGGTAGTGTGAGAAACTTGAGGGTATTCTTGCTCCTACTCCCCATGGATGCTCTGCGCAGATGGCCAGGGAAAGAGCATTGCTCTTGGATCCTCACCGTGGGGGTGGAGTAGCGAGGGAGGATCACCTGGGTGGAACGTTCTTGAGGAATGGGAGTGGGGTGCCCTTGGGCGAGACATGGTATCCCCATTTCCCTACTGACAACCACCCTAACCATCCCCCAACCTTTGTGGACTATTATAAGGCAGTTCCCCTCAAATCTTCACATATAACACTTGACAGTACTGTGGGAAAAGTGAAGGTGTCTCACTAGCTAGTCCTCGGGGATCTGTCATCCAGGTTGCCAGGACACAGCCATCACTATTGGAACCAGTTCCTCGTGGGTGGACCATTCAGGGAGAATCACCTGGATGGGGAGTCCTTGGGGAGTGGAAGGGGACACCGACGGGTGAGACATGGTATCCCCCTTCTTTCAACACCTTTTCCCCCTCCTACCATGTAGGATATTCTGAAACACTGCCCCCTCCCATGCCCTTTTTCCGACACTGACACTTTTGCAAATCACAGACAACAGACTAACACCCAAACTGTTTACCTAACATGTCCCAATACAAGGGTCAAGTATGGTCAGGCAATTGATCAGAATCACACACACCTGACTGCCCTTCCCCTTCCCCACAGGGATGAAAAGGTGGAGCATGATAGCACACTACGAGCAAGGCAGACTGCACGACGTGAGTGCTAACTTAGCATGGCAGTTCAAGAGGAGGAGAAAGACAGCGCATACCGAGGAGGTAACAAGGAGAGAAGCAACTTTGCCCTTTCCGACCAAGGCACGTGAAGCCTCTGCAGAAGGAATCATAAGACCATGAGCATATTTGTATTTTATTAAAGCTTATATAGCGCTTTTGTCCAAAGCACTGCACAAAGTTAAAAACAACGGTACAACAATATTGGAATATAAGGAAATTCAAGTATCAGTTCTGAAAGCAAACAATCATGCCCAATGAAGAAGATGATTTTTCAAAGAGACCCGAAACAGAGAATAGACAGTGATAGATCGAAGAGATAGAGGAAGAGAGTTCCAATGAAAAGGAGTAAGAAGCTGGAAGGAACGAAAGCAAGACTGAGCGCAAGGTGGATGGGTGACAGTCAACTTAAAAAAAAACAAGAAGAACGAAGAGATTGTGAAGGAGTGTAAAAGGACAGAAGAGCAGCAAGATAGTCTGGAGCTACGTCATAGAGAGATTTAAAGACTAGACAAAGAAAATGAAATTTAAGTTGGGAAGGAAAAGGTAACCATCCAAGAGATGCAAGTGATACTGAAATAGAATCACGATAGGAAAGAAGACAGAGGAAGCAAACAGAGGAATGCTATATAGATATCAAAGGAGCAAGGCGAGAAGAAGGGAGACCAAAGAGCGTAACAGAACAATAGAAGAGTCGAGAGAAAATAAGAGAAGAAATAAGTATTTTAGTCGCATGGAAGGTAAGAAAAGAGCGAACTTTGCAAATATTATACAGATGAAAGCGACAGGAACGAGACATGAGAGAAATATGATGGGTAAAAGAAAGATTAGAATCCAAATAAACACCAAGATATTCTGCGGTGGGAAAAGTAGAAAGAGTAGAGGGTGGAAACGAAATAGACGGTGGTGGAGAAAATGAGTTGGCAGGGAAGAAGGGAACCTCAGTTTTCTTAAGGGTAAGAAAGTGCAATGCCATCCAAGATTTAATGGCAGAGAGACAAGAAGTGAGAGTGTGATGAATTTCAGGTGTAAAAGATGAAAAGGATGGAAAAAGTTGTGTTTCGTCAGCATAGAAGTGATGAGAGATTCCAAAAGAAGAAATGACAGGAGCAAGTAATGAAGTGTAGAGTGAAAATAGGAATGGATCCAAGACAGAACCTTAGGGGAACACTGTGCTCAAGGGGAAGAGGTGAAGAAGTCTTTCCACCCCAAGAAAAGGAAAAAGTTCTATTAGAAAGATAAGAGGAGAACCAAGTGAGAACAGAACCCCTGAAACCAAAAGAAGAAAGAGAGTCCAATAGTAAAGAGTGATCAACAGTATCGAAAGCAGCAGATAAATCAAGAAGAATAAGAAAAGAAAGTGTTTAGAGTGGCGTGCTGACAGAAGAGAGTTGAGCACCCACATTAACGCTGTCTCGGTGGAGTGACAGGGATAAAATCCGGACTGGAAACGAGGGAGAAGAGATGATTCATTAACAAAAGAAGAGGTCTGAGAATAGACAAGGCACTCCAGAAGCTTAGATAAATAGGGTAGAAGAGAAATAGGGCGGAAGTTAGAGACAACAAGAGGATTAGCTGATGTTTTTTTTTTTTAGAATAGGAAGGATGATAGCATGTTTGAATGCAATAGGAAAAATAGATGTAGAAAGGCAAGTATTAAAGAATGAGACAAGGAAAGGTACAAAGGAGGGACAGATTGTAGGAATAAAAGCAGATGGGATGGGATCCATAGGAGCTGCTTTTAGATGGAGTTTGGCCAACAAGAGTGTTACATCCGAGTTGGACACAGGAGTAAAGTCCGACAAGAAAGTTAGAGGTTTGGGTGGAGGAGAAAATGCAATGGTAGAGGAGGGTGAATTAACAATGTCTTGGCGTAAAGAATAGAGGATGTGTTGTAGCAGATGTCAACGGTACATGAGACCCTACTCCACTGGTAACCAAGGCGGGGAGAGATGCTTGTCAATGTGGTACCAACCTTCACTCAAAAGAGAAAGAGAAAGCAAATCGGTTCATCACAGCCGGTGAGTCGAGGGGAGAATCGATAAGAAACCAAACTGTGTTGAACGAACGCTGCAAAGTAGCAACTTAAGGAAATTCAAATAACTGTTAAAAATAAAGGGGAGAACAGCTGCCGAGGGATTCGGCACCACGTGGGTGCTCACTCGAGAGACTATGGTCTATACCGTGTTTGTTGAAACTTCAAATACCAGAAGGCCTTAGGAAGGCTGTAAAGGGACGGTTAAAGTGGTCATACAGGGGCCTTGCAAAATCCTCTGTACATTTGAAAGACTTTGACCGACAGGTGATAACAAAAGGCATGATTGATGAAGTTGGCAAGAGTGAACCCGCCAGAGGGATGCTGACAAAAAGGGGTGAAAGCCTGAAGTACTTAGGAACAGTGTGTTGACAGTAGTGAACCCGAAAGAGGGATGGCCACAGTGAACTGTTTACGGGAAATTGGCAAGAGTGAACCCGAAGGAGGGACGCCGATAATGAGGGGCGAAGACTAAAGTCCCAAGAAACAGTGTGTTGACAAAAGTGAACCCGGCAGAGGGATGTCCACTGTGACCTGTTTAAAAAGACATTAAGATTCATGAACCAAGGAAAAGCCATAGAGATGATTCAGAGGGAGGGAGACTGACGTCTGAGAGGGGTCTGAGCCCGGAAGAGGGGGAACCCCGGGGTGAAGAAGTATCACCCGAATAAGGATAAGAACTTTTTGATTGAATTTTTGTTTCAGTACTTTGAACCTGACAGCCCCTCGATATCAAGAGAACAGGCAACTGAGAGCTAAAGAGCAAAATGCTTCTATAGACGCGCTGGAGGACAAGGATGGAAGGTGAGTGGGGGCAGAGGAGGCCAAGAGATGCATTGTGAGGGACTTTTATGCAGATTTATATAGGGAGGTGGGAAACAAGCGGCATACTTGGAGGGCTGGGAAGGGTCGAGGTTAACAACTGAGCAAAAGGAACAGTTGGAAGAGTCCATAGGGGTGGAAGAGGTGCAGAGGGCAATATCACGACTGAAGATGAACAAAAGTCCAGGTGAAAATGGACTAATGGAAATATTTTATACAGCATTTAGGAATTCATTGGCAGGAATTCACACAGACCTATTTAACCACTTTAGAGAGACGGGGAGGTCACCACATCCATGAACATGGCGCATATTACCCTGATCCCAAAAGCGGGGAAGAACCCTTACATGTGCTCCTCATATCGACCCATAGCACTTATAAAAGTGGATGCTAAGGTTTACACAAGAGTAATAGCGGCAAGGCTAGAGGGGGTACTGCCAGGGTTGTTGATGTAGGGTCAACCAGGGTTTATACAGGGATGCAATACATTCGATAACATTAGGAGGGTACTACATGTGATAGACAAAGCGGGGAAGGGAAGCGCTCCTACATGCCTAATGATGTTAGACGCAGAGAAGGCATTTGATCGGGTCTATTGGGCCTTCATGGAACAAATACTACGGAAGGTGGGACTGGGACCTGATTTCGTGAGAAGGATAAAGGCTAACTACCAACATCCGCAAGCTAAAGTGAAAGTCAATGGGCGCCTAACTGACCCATTTTCAACAACAAGGGGGACGAAACAAGGGTGTCCGCTGTCTCTGCTTCTCTTCGCTCTAGTGATGGAGCCCTTTGTGCACCAGATAAGGGGAAATTAGGAGGTCCGAGAGGTTAGCTGGTAGGGACGCAACACAAGACAGGTCTGTTTGCGGATTATGTGATCCTAATGATGACAGAGCCGGGGAAGTTACTGCCAGCTATATTGAGGGAGATTAATGCATGCGAGGTATCGCGGTTTAAAGTCAATCTTGGGAAGTCTGTAATCCTGAACCTGTCCATTGGGGAATCGGAAAAGGTGTTGGGCCAGTTAAATAGCTGGGGGTGAATCTAACCACATCCATTAAACGAATAGTAGCAACCAACTATCACCCGCTGCTCAAAAAGCTTAAAGCAGATCTAGCAAGGTGGAGGAGATTATACATATCCTGGTTCGGGAGGGTAGCTGTGATTAAGATTAACGTGCTACCCAGATTACTGTATTTATTTCAGGCAATACCTGGGAAGCTTATGAAGGAGATTCAAGAATGCATTGTGAACTTCATATGGGGAGGGAGGAAGCCGAGAAATGGAAGGAAAACATTGTTCAGGAGTAGGGTGCATGGGGGAGTGGCTTGTCCAAGCATAATTACATACTACCAGGCAGCGCGGCTGAGGGACCTTGCAGAGTGGGGAAGGCCAGAGAACCAGAAGCACTGTGTAGATATGGAACGAGCGGTGGCAGTAGAGCACTTGTGGAAGGTGATGGGAGAGAGGAAAGGAAACAGGCTGGTGGGTTTATATGGGAATCCAATCACGAGTAATACCCTGATGGTCTGGGAAAAGCTTAATTGTAGGCTCAGTCTGTTGCCATGGCTGTCTCTGCAGATGCCTGCATTCGGAAACCCCGCCTTCCCGCCGGGTAAAGAGTAGGGCAGGTTCAGGAGATGGATCAGTGTAGGGGGTTAGGGTGAAGGGAGTCAGTTCCGAACATTTACAGATTATAAAAGGAGGTAGTTCTGAAGGAAGAGGACCGGTTTGCATATCAACAGCTGAGGCTCTGGACAGGGACACCCACTATGAAGGAAGGGGACACGAGGGAAAATAAAGAGTGGGAAAAACTGATGACATCTAGAGAGAACAATAGGGGGTTCATCTCAGCAATATACATGACCCTAATAAAGGGGGAGAATGAGGAAGGGAGAGTCATGAGGGATAAGTGGGAGAGGATAAAAGGGAAATAATTTGCTGACAAGGAATCGGATAGGGTGTTAAGAGGCTGGCCCACCTCATACACATCGGTACAACACTGGGAATTGCAATACAAACTCCTCCATCACTGGCATTATACACCAGCGAGGCTCCATAAAATGTTCCCCAAAAGGTTAAAGCAGTGCTGGAAGGGGTGTGTGGAAAAGGGTATGATGATGCACATATGGTGGGGGTGCCAGCGATTGAAACATTTCTGGCAGGAGTTAAAGTCCAAAGTGCGGGAGATGATGGAAATAGAAAGGGACTTTGTGGGGTTGGAGGTTCTCCTGGGCACCATGTCTGACCAGCAACAATGAGTAGAGGGAAAGGCAGGAAGGCTATGGGCAAATATCATGATGGCTGCGAAGAGATGCATAGCGAGACAGTGGAATCAGAAGGAACCCCCATCCATCATACAGTGGTACAACACGATCTGGGACACTATAGACATGGAGAAAATGACAGCAATAGTACGAGGGGCATTGAAGACCTTCAGTAAAGTTTGGTTTCATACAGTATGCAATCAGGGACACATTACACTTAAATATCCCAAAGAGACTACAGGCACTGGGAATTTTGAAGGAAGAATAGGAGTGAGCCGGAATCTGAGCGTTAATACTACAAGGCCGCCCATGAGGACTGGAGGGAGACGGGGAGGGGGCAGGAAGAGAGGGGAAGTTATTGATTATTGAAGTTGGAGTTTAAGACTGTGAAGGAAATGTAACATACTCATTTATGTGAACTGAGCTGTTAAATAAAGTTCTGGTTGGAAAATGAAAAAACCTTTGCTGGTCCTCACAACTACTACAAAACAATGTGTAGGGATGTTAACCATAAACTACAGAGTGATTCAAACATAAAGTTCTGAGCTATTTGCAGCTAGGGCTTACTCTTCAGCTTCTTCTCCCCCAAAGTCTTTTCCCCAAAGTCAATAAGTTCATCACAGTGTTTCATTTACCTTCGTTTGAAACTTGAAGAAACACAGTTCCACACTTTTGCAAAGTTTCGGATGCCCTTCCCCAAATTCAATAAAGTTCAGGGCAAGATGTCATAGGGTTTCCTTCCCCCAAGTTCAATGTTCAAATACAACACAAAAAGAAGTATCTTGAAGCTTTGTCTGGAGATTGGTTTTCCACAAATATTTACAACCCAGGGCTCCCTGCCCCAAGTCTGATATTCACCATGTGTTGATTTCCTTCTTTCACTACAGCAAACTTCCTTGTTAGCTCGTAGGGGTTCCCTGGTCTTGGCGCAGTTTCCGACCACACGGTCCACCCATTATAGGTCATACAACTATGAACCTAGCATTCACTTTCAATAGTTCTGGATTCACCATATAGTAGTTCTCTGGTCTTGGTGCAGTTTCAGACCACACAGTCCACCCATGACAGGTCACGCAACCAGGAACTTCCAGGCTTCCTTGAGAAGTTCAATATTCAGCCAAACAAGTCGTTTCTCAAATGCAGCTTCACAACTTTAACATATGCGTGGTTTCTCGATCTGGGTTTCACTTTGTACTCATAGTTGTTCATTCAACTCAGCTGTTCATTAGTTTCCAGTTCATTGTTCATGTTTCACTTAAATTAATGCACCTTAATTTCTTTCTTCCAATTCGGTTATAAAGGTAACTGTACTTGATTAATTTGGTATTCATTAAAGGATGATTCATTAAAGGTTGCTTTGCTTGCTTTTGCTCAGTTCAGTATTCAATAAAGGCACCTTTGCATGTTTTACTCAGTTCAGTATTCAATAGAGGCAACTTTGCTTGTTTTACTCAGTTCGGTATTCAATAAAGGCAACTTTGCATGTTTTACTCAGTTTGGTATTCAATAAAGGCAACTTTGCTTGTTTTACTCAGTTCGGTATTAACTAAAGGCATCTCATTAATTTAGGCATTCGGAATGATGCCACTTCATTGGTTTCCATTGACTGCTACTGCATTCAAAGTCTCCTGGAGCCCCCCAGTGCTTAAAGTGTCCCAGACACTTACCCGGACTCGGCAGCTCCTTCACATGGCTTCTCTCTCCTTTCGGGAAAGCATGTTGGCCGTGCAGTCTCTCCACTCATTCCGGCTCTCGTGCGCAGCTTTGCCTTTGTTTGCCGACCGCTTCTGTTGCCCGCCTTCCCCTCTGTGGGATCTCCGTCTTGGACTTTCTCTCCAGCAGGGATCCCAGGGTCTCATTCGGCATCCTGGCTTTTCGGCTTCTCTCGCGCCCACACAGTAACTTCTTCTTCTTCTTTCCCGTTTCTTTCTTTCTCCTTCAATGTCCCGCTTTTTATAGACTTGTGGTCCGGTAATGGGCTGCAGGTGTATTCCATCCATCCGTTACTGTTGCCTGGCTCTCATAACCCGGACATGCCTGACCTTCATGCATTTTCTTCGTCCAGTACCAAAGTGGTGAGAGCAATTGGTGTTTACTACTCTCAGTTGTTTCATCTTCATCTCAGTACTTGAATAGGGAAAGGGTGTAATATTAGTAACTCGTAAGTGTATCCTCCTCGCCTCAGTACTGTTAGGTATTCCAAGAGGACAATGAAGGGGATATACTTTATAATGTCCCAAAAAGGTCAGAGGATGGTTCGGTTGGTTAGTCCAGGGATAAGGGAAATATTGTGTTTTATCCCTATGTACTTTATCCCCAATCTTCCGCCTTCTCTGTTTAACCCGCTTGGAATGATAATATCTCACATCCTTCTGCGAGGCAAGGGAACAAGGTGAACAATATCCCATAACCACTTCTGGGATAGGGGTTCCTTCCTGAAAGGAATAGGTAGAATACCGTTTCTCACATAAGGGCATCCCATCTCCAATCCCCAAGGACCCTCTAGCCAGGTAATCCTGCCACGCTTGTCCACCCCCAGGTTTAGGATCCAAAAGTGATGGCCTTTCCCTGGCCACCTGCATAGAGGATCCAAGGGGAGTAGATGTGAGAATACCCTCAGGTTTCTCACATAGCGCAAACTGATGAAGACTCACCTCATGGTACGGGAGGGCTACATCAGGTGTACAGGTACAGGTAAACATAAAAGCGACAATCGGGTGGGTGCACAATCTGGCAAAGCCTCACCTCATAGGACAGGGGACTACATCAGGTGCGCAGGTAGAGGTAAGCATAAAAGCAGCATTCAAGTGGGTGCATAAACTGGTGAAGCCTCACCTCATAATGGTGTGGGGGCTACATCAGGTCTGCAGGTGCAGGCATAATAGGTCATTGGCATGTACCGGGAAAGCCCCATCTAGTAGACTGGGGACTTGTGAGGGGGGTCTGTGAGGATGCAGTGTACCGTAAGGAAAGTAGCAGAGGCAACACTCACATCGAAAGTCAGAGCCAGGGAGTACAGCGTACGGCGGGAGGCATGGGTTAAGCAGGAGGAGGGGGTGTGTTTGGCAGGATGGCGAGGGAGTGGAGAAGCCAGCACAGGTGTGGAACCAGGTGAAGGGGACCATTATTTAAATTAGAGTTTTTCTTTCTTGTCCTGTGTGTGGCTGGGTGTGTGCAGGGAGGGGATACGAGGAAGAGCGAGGAGGCGAATAAGAGGTGGAAATGAACGCCACCGCAGAAATGTTTCAGTGGGCATACTTAATGCATATGGAGACGCTGCGAGAAAGGAGGCCGCCGCCGAGGGAGAAGTTGAGCCTGCATAACCAGGCTATTGTAAATGCGGAACACAACCACTGAGGGAGAAGGTTACCTCAATGGTGTGTCTGTGGGTGCTCGGGAGGAAACCAGCTGCTAAGGAGACCAGAAGGGCTCTTGCCCCTATACATATATTTCAGCTGACCAGCAATGCGGAACACTGCCACTGGGGGACCCTTGTAACCAGCTGGAGTTCACAGTCTTAGGCTTCAGGTACTCGGAAAGGCATACAACGGTTTAAGGAACAATTTATTGGCAGCCAGAGTTTACAACCACGTGGAACACCGCCGCGGAGATAGCCTTCAGGCATAACAAGGTGGGGTTTCTTCTTACTAGGTCACCAGGACAGTAAACTGAAAGAGGGAGGGGGGTTGGTATACAGTCATTGTGCAGAAACAACGACCAGGACAGAGAACAGACCACAGAGTGTACAGAGGTTAGTGTGTGCTGTGATAAAACACCATCTTACAAACCTCACTTGGCAGCAGAGTCATTTTTCTCACAACCCCAGAGAGTGACAGGGCTACATCAGCAATGGCTGGCAAAAGAAAACATGGGCAATTGTGAAATTGGTCTTGAATGCACAACAGGTTAGCAGTAAGGTAGTGTGAGAAACTTGAGGGTATTCTCGCTCCTACTCCCCATGGATGCTCTGTGCAGATGGCCAGGGAAAGAGCATTGCTCTTGGATCCTCACCCTGGGGGTGGAGTAGCGAGGGAGGATCCCTTGGGTGGAACGTTCTTGAGGAATGGAAGTGGGATGCCCTTGGGCGAGACATGGTATCCCCATTTCCCTACTGACAACCACCCTAAACATCCCCCAACCTTTGTGGACTATTATAAGGCAGTTCCCCTCAAATCTTCACATATAACACTTGACAGTACTGTGGGAAAAGTGAAGGTGTCTCACTAACTAGTCCTCGGGGATCTGTCATCCAGGTTGCCAGGACACAGCCATCACTATTGGAACCAGTTCCTCGTGGGTGGACCATTGAGGGAGAATCACCTGGATGGGGAGTCCTTGGGGAGTGGAAGGGGACACCGATGGGTGAGACATGGTATCCCCCTTCTTTCAACACTTTTTCCCCCTCCTACCATGTAGGATATTCTGAAACACTGCACCCTCCCATGCCCTTTTTCCGACACGGACACTTTTGCACATCACAGACAACAGACTAACACCCAAACTGTTTACCTAACATGTCCCAATACAAGGGTCAGGTATGGTCAGGCAATTGATCAGAATCACACACACCTGACTGCCCTTCCCCTTCCCCACAGGGATAAAAAGGTGGAGCATGATAGCACACTACGAGCAAGGCAGACTGCACGACGTGAGTGCTAATTTAGCATAGCAGTTCAAGAGGAGGAGAAAGACAGCGCATACCAAGGAGGTAACAAGGAGAGAAGCAACTTTGCCCTTTCCGACCAAGGCACGTGAAGCCTCTGCAGAAGGAATCATAAGACCCTGAGCATATTTGTATTTGTATTTTATTAAAGTTTATATAGCGCTTTTGTCCAAAGCACTGCACAAATTTAAAAACAACGGTACAAAAATATTGGAATATAAGGAAATTCAAGTATCAGTTCTGAAAGCAAACAATCATGCCCAATGAAGAAGATGATTTTTCAAAGAGACCCGAAACAGAGAATAGACAGTGATAGATCGAAGAGATAGAGGAAGAGTGTTCCAATGAAAAGGAGTAAGAAGCTGGAAGGAACGAAAGCAAGACTGAGCGCAAGGTGGATGGGTGACAGTCAACTTAAAAAAAACAAGAAGAACGAAGAGATTGTGAAGGAGTGTAAAAGGACAGAAGAGCAGCAAGATAGTCTGGAGCTACGTCATAGAGAGATTTAAAGACTAGACAAGGAAAATTAAATTTAAGTTGGGAAGGAAAAGGTAACGATCCAAGAGATGCAAGTGATACTGAAATAGAATCACGATAGGAAAGAAGACAGAGGAAGCAAACAGAGGAATGCTATATAGATATCAAAGGAGCAAGGCGAGAAGAAGGGAGACCAAAGAGCGTAACAGAACAATAGAAGAGTCGAGAGAAAATAAGAGAAGAAATAAGTATTTTAGTCGCATGGAAGGTAAGAAAAGAGCGAACTTTGCAAATATTATACAGATGAAAGCGACAGGAACGAGACATGAGAGAAATATGATGGGTAAAAGAAAGATTAGAATCCAAATAAACACCAAGATCTTCTGCGGTGGGAGAAATAGAAAGAGTAGAGGGTGGAAACGAAATAGACGGTGGTGGAGAAAATGAGTTGGCAGGGAAGAAGGGAACCTCAGTTTTCTTAAGGGTAAGAAAGTGCAATGCCATCCAAGATTTAATGGCAGAGAGACAAGAAGTGAGAGTGTGATGAATTTCAGGTGTAAAAGATGAAAAGGATGGAAAAAGTTGTGTTTCGTCAGCATAGAAGTAATGAGAGATTCCAAAAGAAGAAATGACAGGAGCAAGTAATGAAGTGTAGAGTGAAAATAGGAATGGATCCAAGACAGAACCTTAGGGGAACACTGTGCTCAAGGGGAAGAGGTGAAGAAGTCTTTCCACCCCAAGAAAAGGAAAAAGTTCTATTAGAAAGATAAGAGGAGAACCAAGTGAGAACAGAACCCCTGAAACCAAAAGAAGAAAGAGAGTCCAATAGTAAAGAGTGATCAACAGTATCGAAAGCAGCAGATAAATCAAGAAGAATAAGAAAAGAAAGTGTTTAGAGTGGCGTGCTGACAGAAGAGAGTTGAGCACCCACATTAACGCAGTCTCGGTGGAGTGACAGGGATAAAATCCGGACTGGAAACGAGGGAGAAGAGATGATTCATTAACAAAAGAAGAGGTCTGAGAATAGACAAGGCACTCCAGAAGCTTAGATAAATAGGGTAGAAGAGAAATAGGGCGGAAGTTAGAGACAACAAGAGGATTAGCTGATGTTTTTTTTTTTAGAATAGGAAGGATGATAGCATGTTTGAATGCAGTAGGAAAAATAGATGTAGAGAGGCAAGTATTAAAGAATGAGACAAGGAAAGGTACAAAGGAGGGACAGATTGTAGGAATAAGAGCAGATGGGATGGGATCCATAGGAGCTGCTTTTAGATGGAGTTTGGCCAACAAGAGTGTTACATCCGAGTTGGACACAGGAGTAAAGTCCGACAAGAAAGTTAGAGGTTTGGGTGGAGGAGAAAATGCAATGGTAGAGGAGGGTGAATTAACAATGTCTTGGCGTAAAGAATAGAGGATGTGTTGTAGCAGATGTCAACGGTACATGAGACCCTCCTCCACTGATAACCAAGGCGGGGAGAGATGCTTGTCAATGTGGTACCAACCTTCACTCAAAAGAGAAAGAGAAAGCAAATCGGTTCATCACAGCCGGTGAGTCGAGGGGAGAATCGATAAGAAACCGAACTGTGTTGAACGAACGCTGCAAAGTAGCAACTTAAGGAAATTCAAATAACTGTTAAAAATAAAGGGGAGACCAGCTGCCGAGGGATTCGGCACCACGTGGGTGCTCACTCGAGAGACTATGGTCTATACCGTGTTTGTTGAAACTTCAAATACCAGAAGGCCTTAGGAAGGCTGTAAAGGGACGGTTAAAGTGGTCATACAATCCTTCCCAGTGTTGTACCGATGTGTATGAGGTGTGCCAGCCTCAGTACATTTGCAAAATCCTCGGTACATTTGAAAGACTTTGACCGACAGGTGATTACAAAAGGCATGATTGATGAAGTTGGCAAGAGTGAACCCGCCAGAGGGATGCTGACAAAAAGGGGTGAAAGCCTGAAGTACTTAGGAACAGTGTGTTGACAGTAGTGAACCCGAAAGAGGGATGGCCACAGTGAACTGTTTGTGGGAAATTGGCAAGAATGAACCCGAAGGAGGGACGCCGATAATGAGGGGCGAAGACTAAAGTCCCAAGAAACAGTGTGTTGACAAAAGTGAACCCGGCAGAGGGATGTCCACTGTGAACTGTTTAAAAACACATTAAGATTCATGAACCAAGGAAAAGCCATAGAGATGATTCAGAGGGAGGGAGACTGACGTCTGAGAGGGGTCTGAGCCCGGAAGAGGGGGAACCCTGGGGTGAAGAAGTATCACCCGAATAAGGATAAGAACTTTTTGATTGAATTTTTGTTTCAGTACTTTGAACCTGACAGCCCCTCGATATCAAGAGAACAGGCAACTGAGAGCTAAAGAGCAAAATGCTTCTATAGACGCGCTGGAGGACAAGGATGGAAGGCGAGTGGGGGCAGAGGGGGCCAAGAGATGCATTGTGACGGACTTTTATGCAGATTTATATAGGGAGGTGGGAAACAAGCGGCATACTTGGAGGGCTGGGAAGGGTCGAGGTTAACAACTGAGCAAAAGGAACAGTTGGAAGAGTCCATAGGGGTGGAAGAGGTGCAGAGGGCAATATCGCGACTGAAGATGAACAAAAGTCCAGGTGAAAATGGACTAATGGCAATATTTTATACAACATTTAGGAATTCATTGGCAGGAATTCACACAGACCTATTTAACCACTTTAGAGAGACGGGGAGGTCACCACATCCATGAACATGGCGCATATTACCCTGATCCCAAAAGCGGGGAAGAACCCTTACATGTGCTCCTCATATCGACCCATAGCACTTATAAAAGTGGATGCTAAGGTTTACACAAGAGTAATAGCGGCAAGGCTAGAGGGGATACTGCCAGGGTTGTTGATGTAGGATCAACCAGGGTTTATACAGGGATGCAATATATTCGATAACATTAGGAGGGTACTACATGTGATAGACAAAGCGGGGAGGGGAAGCGCTCCTACATGCCTAATGATGTTAGACGCAGAGAAGGCATTTGATCGGGTCAATTGGGCCTTCATGGAACAAATACTACGGAAGGTGGGACTGGGACCGGATTTCGTGAGAAGGATAAAGGCTAACTACCAACATCCGCAAGCTAAAGTGAAAGTCAATGGGCGCCTAACTGACCCATTTTCAACAACAAGGGGGACGAAACAAGGGTGTCCGCTGTCTCTGCTTCTCTTCGCTCTAGTGATGGAGCCCTTTGTGCACCAGATAAGGGGAAATTAGGAGGTCCGAGGGGTTAGCTGGTAGGGACGCAACACAAGACAGGGCTGTTTGCGGATTATGTGATCCTAATGATGACAGAGCCGGGGAAGTTACTGCCAGCTATATTGAGGGAGATTAATGCATGCGAGGTATCGCGGTTTAAAGTCAATCTTGGGAAGTCTGTAATCCTGAACCTGTCCATTGGGGAATCGGAAAAGGTGTCGGGCCAGTTAAATAGCTAGGGGTGAATCTAACCACATCCATTAAACGAATAGTAGCAACCAACTATCACCCGCTGCTCAAACAGCTTAAAGCAGATCTAGCAAGGTGGAGGAGATTATACATATCCTGGTTCGGGAGGGTAGCTGTGATTAAGATTAACGTGCTACCCAGATTACTGTATTTATTTCAGGCAATACCTGGGAAGCTTATGAAGGAGATTCAAGAATGCATTATGAACTTCATATGGGGAGGGAGGAAGCCGAGAAATGGAAGGAAAACATTGTTCAGGAGTAGGGTGCATGGGGGAGTGGCTTGTCCAAGCATAATTACATACTACCAGGCAGCGCAGCTGAGGGTCCTTGCAGAGTGGGGAAGGCCAGAGAACCAGAAGCACTGTGTAGATATGGAACGAGCGGTGGCGGTAGAGCACTTGTGGAAGGTGATGGGAGAGAGGAAAGGAAACAGGCTGGTGGGTTTATATGGGAATCCAATCACGAGTAATACCCTAATGGTCTGGGAAAAGCTTAATTGTAGGCTCAGTCTGTTGCCATGGCTGTCTCTGCAGATGCATGTATTCGGAAACCCCACCTTCCCGCCGGGTAAAGAGTAGGGCAGGTTCAGGAGATGGAACAGTGTAGGGGGTTAGGGTGAAGGGAGTCAGTTCCGAACATTTACAGATTATAAAAGGAGGTAGTTCTGAAGGAAGAGGACCGGTTTGCATATCAACAGCTGAGGCTCTGGACAGGGACACCCACTATGAAGAAAGGGGACACGAGGGAAAATAAAGAGTGGGAAAAACTGATGACATCTACAGAGAACAATAGGGGGTTCATCTCAGCAATATACATGATCCTAATAAAGGGGAAGAATGAGGAAGGGAGAGTCATGAGGGATAAGTGGGAGAGGATAAAAGGGAAATAATTCGCTGACAAGGAATCGGATAGGGTGTTAAGAGGCTGGCACACCTCATACACATCGGTACAACACTGGGAATTGCAATACAAGCTCCTCCATCACTGGCATTATACACCAGCGAGGCTCCATAAAATGTTCTCCAAAAGGTTAAAGCAGTGCTGGAGGGGGTGTGTGGAAAAGGGTATGATGATGCACATATGGTGGGGGTGCCAGCGATTGAAACATTTCTGGCAGGAGTTAAAGTCCAAAGTGCGGGAGATGATGGAAATAGAAAGGGACTTTGTGGGGTTGGAGGTTCTCCTGGGCACCATGTCTGACCAGCAACAATGAGTAGAAGGAAAGGCAGGAAGGCTGTGGGCATATATCATGATGGCTGCGAAGAGATGCATAGCGAGACAGTAGAATCAGAAGGAACCCCCATCCATCATACAGTGGTACAACACGATCTGGGACACTATAGATATGGAGAAAATGACAGCAATAGTATGAGGGGCATTGAAGACCTTCAGTAAAGTTTGGTCTCCTTTCATACAGTATGCAATCAGGGACACGTTACACTTCAATATCCCAAAGAGACTACAGGCACTGGGAATTTTGAAGGAAGAATAGGAGTGAGCCGGAATCTGAGCGTTAATACTACAAGGCCGCCCATGAGGACTGGAGGGAGACGGGGAGGGGGCAGGAAGAGAGGGGAAGTTATTGATTATTGAAGTTGGAGTTTAAGACTGTGAAGGAAATGTAACATACTCATGTATGTGAACTGAGCTGTTAAATAAAGTTCTGGTTGGAAAATGAAAAAACCTATGCTGGTCCTCACAACTAATACAAAACAATGTGTAGGGATGTTAACCATAAACTACAGAGTGATTCAAACATAAAGCTCTGCGCTATTTGCAGCTAGGGCTTACTCTTCAGCTTCTTCTCCCCCAAAGTCTTTTCCCCCAAAGTCAATAAGTTCATCACAGTGTTTCATTTACCTTCGTTTGAATCTTGAAGAACCACAGTTCCACACTTTTGCAAAGTTTCGGATGCCCTTCCCCAAATTCAATAAAGTTCAGGGCAAGATGTCATAGGGTTTCCTTCCCCCAAGTTCAATGTTCAAATAAAACACAAAAAGAAGTATCTTGAAGCTTTGTCTGGAGATTGGTTTTCCACAAATCTTTACAACCCAGGGCTCCCTGCCCCAAGTCTGATATTCACCATGTGTTGATTTCCTTCTTTCACTACAGCAAACTTCCTTGTTAGCTCGTAGGGGTTCCCTGGTCTTGGCGCAGTTTCCGACCACATGGTCCACCCATTACAGGTCATACAACTATGAACCTAGCATTCACTTTCAATAGTTCTGGATTCACCATATAGTAGTTCTCTGGTCTTGGTGCAGTTTCAGACCACACAGTCCACCCATGACAGGTCACGCAACCAGGAACTTCCAGGCTTCCTTGAGAAGTTCAATATTCAGCCAAACAAGTTGTTTCTCAAATGCAGCTTCACAACTTTAACATATGCGTGGTTTCTCGATCTGGGTTTCACTTTGTACTCATAGTTGTTCATTCAACTCAGCTGTTCATTAGTTTCCAGTTCATTGTTCATGTTTCACTTAAATTAATGCACCTCTATTTCTTTCTTCCAATTCGGTTATAAAGGTAACTGTACTTGATTAATTTGGTATTCATTAAAGGATGATTCATTAAAGGTTGCTTTGCTTGCTTTTGCTCAGTTCAGTATTCAATAAAGGCAACTTTGCATGTTTTACTCAGTTCAGTATTCAATAGAGTCAACTTTGCTTGTTTTACTCAGTTCGGTATTCAATAAAGGCAACTTTGCATGTTTTACTCAGTTCGGTATTAACTAAAGGCATCTCATTAATTTAGGCATTCGGAATGATGCCACTTCATTGATTTCCATTGACCGCTACTGCATTCAAAGTCTCCTGGAGCCCCCCAGTGCTTAAAGTGTCCCAGACACTTACCCGGACTCGGCAGCTCCTTCACATGGCTTCTCTCTCCTTTCGGGAAAGCATGTTGGCCGTGCAGTCTCTCCACTCATTCCGGCTCTCGTGCGCAGCTTTGCCTTTGTTTGCCGACCGCTTCTGTTGCCCGCCTTCCCCTCTGTGGGATCTCCGTCTTGGACTTTCTCTCCAGCAGGGATCCCAGGGTCTCATTCGGCATCCTGGCTTTTCGGCTTCTCTCGCGCCCACACAGTAACTTCTTCTTCTTCTTTCCTGTTTCTCTCTTTCTCCTTCAATGTCCCGCTTTTTATAGACTCGTGGTCCGGTAATGGGCTGCAGGTGTATTCCATCCATCCGTTACTGTTGCCTGGCTCTCATAACCCGGACATGCCTGACCTTCATGCATTTTCTTCGTCCAGTACCAAAGTGGTGAGAGCAATTGGTGTTTACTACTCTCAGTTGTTTCATCTTCATCTCAGTACTTGAATAGGGAAAGGGTGTAATATTAGTAACTCGTAAGTGTATCCTCCTCGCCTCAGTACTGTTAGGTATTCCAAGAGGACAATGAAGGGGATATACTTTATAATGTCCCAAAAAGGTCAGAGGATGGTTCGGTTGGTTAGTCCAGGGATAAGGGAAATATTGTGTTTTATCCCTATGTACTTTATCCCCAATCTTCCGCCTTCTCTGTTTAACCCGCTTGGATTGATAATATCTCATATCCTTCTGCAAGGCAAGGGAACAAGGTGAACAATATCCCATAACCACTTCTGGGATAGGGGTTCCTTTCTGAAAGGAATATGTAGAATACCGTTTCTCACATAAGGGCATGCCATCTCCAATCCCCAAGGACCCTCTAGCCAGGTAATCCTGCGACGCTTGTCCACCCCCAGGGTTAGGATCCAAAAGTGATGGCCTTTCCCTGGCCACCTGCATAGAGGATCCAAGGGGAGTAGATGTGAGAATACCCTCAGGTTTCTCACATAGCGCAAACTGATGAAGACTCACCTCATGGTACGGGAGGGCTACATCAGGTGTACAGGTACAGGTAAACATAAAAGCGACAATCGGGTGGGTGCACAATCTGGCAAAGCCTCACCTCATAGGGCAGGGGACTACATCAGGTGCGCAGGTAGAGGTAAGCATAAAAGCAGCATTCAAGTGGGTGCATAAACTGGTGAAGTCTCACCTTATAATGGTGTGGGGGCTACATCAGGTCTGCAGGTGCAGGCATAATAAGTCATTGGCATGTACCAGGAAAGCCCCATCTAGTAGACTGGGGGCTTGTGAGGGGGGTCTGTGAGGATGCAGTGTACCGTAAGGAAAGTAGCAGAGGCAACACTCACATCGAAAGTCAGAGCCAGGGAGTACAGCGTACGGCGGGAGGCATGGGTTAAGCAGGAGCAGGGGGTGTGTTTGGCAGGATGGCGAGGGAGTGGAGAAGCCAGCACAGGTGTGGAACCAGGTGAAGGGGACCATTATTTAAATTAGAGTGTTTCTTTCTTGTCCTGTGTGTGGCTGGGTGTGTGCAGGGAGGGGATACGAGGAAGAGCGAGGAGGCGAATAAGAGGTGGAAATGAACGCCACCGCAGAAATGTTTCAGTGGGCATACTTAATGCGTATGGAGACGCTGCGAGAAAGGAGGCCGCCGCCGAGGGAGAAGTTGAGCCTGCATAACCAGGCTATTGTAAATGCGGAACACAACCACCGAGGGAGAAGGTTACCTCAATGGTGTGTCTGTGGGTGCTCGGGAGGAAAGCAGCTGCTAAGGAGACCAGAAGGGCTCTTGCCCCTATACATATAGTTCAGCTGACCAGCAATGCGGAACACTGCCACTGGGGGACCCTTGTAACCAGCTGGAGTTCACAGTCTTAGGCTTCAGGTACTCGGAAAGGCATACAACGGTTTAAGGAACAGTTTATTGGCAGCCGGAGTTTACAACCACGTGGAACGCTGCCGCGGAGATAGCCTTCAGGCATAACAAGGTGGGGTTTCTTCTTACTAGGTCACCAGGACAGTAAACTGAAAGAGGGAGGGGGGTTGGTATACAGTCATTGTGCAGAAACAACGACCAGGACAGAGAACGGACCACAGAGTGTACAGAGGTTAGTGTGTGCTGTGATAAAACACCATCTTACAACCCTCACTTGGCAGCAGAGTCATTTTTCTCACAACCCCAGAGAGTGACAGGGCTACATCAGCAATGGCTGGCAAAAGAAAACATGGGCAATTGTGAAATTGGTCTTGAATGCACAACAGGTTAGCAGTAAGGTAGTGTGAGAAACTTGAGGGTATTCTCGCTCCTACTCCCCATGGATGCTCTGCGCAGATGGCCAGGGAAAGAGCATTGCTCTTGGATCCTCACCCTGGGGGTGGAGTAGCGAGGGAGGATCACCTGGGTGGAACGTTCTTGAGGAATGGAAGTGGGATGCTCTTGGGCGAGACATGGTATCCCCATTTCCCTACTGACAACCACCCTAAACATCCCCCAACCTTTGTGGACTATTATAAGGCAGTTCCCCTCAAATCTTCACATATAACACTTGACAGTACTGTGGGAAAAGTGAAGGTGTCTCACTAACTAGTCCTCGGGGATCTGTCATCCAGGTTGCCAGGACACAGCCATCACTATTGGAACCAGTTCCTCGTGGGTGGACCATTGAGGGAGAATCACCTGGATGGGGAGTCCTTTGGGAGTGGAAGGGGACACCGACGGGTGAGACATGGTATCCCCCTTCTTTCAACACCTTTTCCCACTCCTACCACGTAGGATATTCTGAAACACTGCCCCCTCCCATGCCCTTTTTCCGACACGGACACTTTTGCACATCACAGACAACGGACTAACACCCAAACTGTTTACCTAACATGTCCCAATACAAGGGTCAGGTATGGTCAGGCAATTGATCGGAATCACACACACCTGATTGCCCTTCCCCTTCCCCACAGGGATACAAAAGGTGGAGCATGATAGCACACTACGAGCAAGGCAGACTGCACGACGTGAGTGCTAACTTAGCATGGCAGTTCAAGAGGAGGAAAAAGACAGCGCATACTGAGGAGGTAACAAGGAGAGAAGCAACTTTGCCCTTTCCGACCAAGGCACATGAAGCCTCTGCAGAAGGAATCATAAGACCCTGAGCATATTTGTATTTGTATTTTATTAAAGCTTATATAGCGCTTTTGTCCAAAGCACTGCACAAAGTTAAAAACAACGGTACAAAAATATTGGAATACAAGGAAATTCAAGTATCAGTTCTGAAAGCAAACAATCATGCACAATGAAGATGATTTTTCAAAGAGACCCGAAACAGAGAATAGACAGTGATAGATTGAAGAGATAGAGGAAGAGTGTTCCAATGAAAAGGAGTAAGAAGCTGGAAGGAACGAAAGCAAGACTGAGCGCAAGGTGGATGGGTGACAGTCAACTTAAAAAAACAAGAAGAACGAAGAGATTGTGAAGGAGTGTAAAAGGACAGAAGAGCAGCAAGATAGTCTGGAGCTATGTCATAGAGAGATTTAAAGACTAGACAAAGAAAATGAAATTTAAGTTGGGAATGAAAAGGTAACCATCCAAGAGATGCAAGTGATACTGAAATAGAATCACGATAGGAAAGAAGACAGAGGAAGCAAACAGAGGAATGTTATATAGATATCAAAGGAGCAAGGCAAGAAGAAGGGAGACCAAAGAGCGTAACAGAACAATAGAAGAGTCGAGAGAAAATAAGTGAAGAAATAAGTATTTTAGTCGCATGGAAGGTAAGAAAAGAGCGAACTTTGCAAATATTATACAGATGAAAGCGACAGGAACGAGACATGAGAGAAATATGATGGGTAAAAGAAAGATTAGAATCCAAATAAACACCAAGATCTTCTGCGGTGGGAGAAATAGAAAGAGTAGAGGGTGGAAACGAAATAGACGGTGGTGGAGAAAATGAGTTGGCAGGGAAGAAGGGAACCACAGTTTTCTTAAGGGTAAGAAAGTGCAATGCCATCCAAGATTTAATGGCAGAGAGACAAGAAGTGAGAGTGTGATGAATTTCAGGTGTAAAAGATGAAAAGGATGGAAAAAGTTGTGTTTCGTCAGCATAGAAGTGATGAGAGATTCCAAAAGAAGAAAATACAGGAGCAAGTAATGAAGTGTAGAGTGAAAATAGGAATGGATCCAAGAGAGAACCTTAGGGGGACACTGTGCTCAAGGGGAAGAGGTGAAGAAGTCTTTCCACCCCAAGAAAAGGAAAAAGTTCTATTAGAAAGATAAGAGGAGAACCAAGTGAGAACAGAACCCCTGAAACCAAAAGAAGAAAGAGAGTCCAATAGTAAAGAGTGATCAACAGTATCGAAAGCAGCAGATAAATCAAGAAGAATAAGAAAAGAAAGTGTTTAGAGTGGCGTGCTGACAGAAGAGAGTTGAGCACCCACATTAACGCAGTCTCGGTGGAGTGACAGGGATAAAATCCGGACTGGAAACGAGGGAGAAGAGATGATTCATTAACAAAAGAAGAGGTCTGAGAATAGACAAGGCACTCCAGAAGCTTAGATAAATAGGGTAGAAGAGAAATAGGGCGGAAGTTAGAGACAACAAGAGGATTAGCTGATGTTTTTTTTTTTTAGAATAGGAAGGATGATAGCATGTTTGAATGCAGTAGGAAAAATAGATGTAGAGAGGCAAGTATTAAAGAATGAGACAAGGAAAGGTACAAAGGAGGGACAGATTGTAGGAAGAAGAGCAGATGGGATGGGATCCATAGGAGCTGCTTTTAGATGGAGTTTGGCCAACAAGAGTGTTACATCCGAGTTTGACACAGGAGTAAAGTCCGACAAGAAAGTTAGAGGTTTGGGTGGAGGACAAAAGAGGAGGGTGAATTAACAATGTCCTGGCGTAAAGAATAGAGGATGTGTTGTAGCAGATGTCAACGGTACATGAGACCTTCCTACACTGATAACCAAGGCGGGGAGCGATGCTTGTCAATGTGGTACCAACCTTCACTCAAAAGAGAAAGAGAAAGCAAATCGGTTCATCACAGCCAGTGAGTCGAGGGGAGAATCGATAAGAAACCGAACTGTGTTGAACGAACGCCGCAAAGTAGCAATTTAAGAAAATTCAAATAACTGTTAAAAATAAAGGGGAGACCAGCTGCCGAGGGATTCGGCACCACGTGGGTGCTCACTCTAGAGACTATGGTCTCTACCGTGTTTGTTGAAACTTCAAATACCACAAGGCCTTGGGAAGGTTGTAAAAAGATGGTTAAAGTGGTCATACAGGGGCCTTGCAAAATCCTCTGTACATTTGAAAGACTTTGACCGACAGGTGATTACAAAAGGCATGATTGATGAAGTTGGCAAGAGTGAAACCGCCAGAGGGATGCTGACAAAAAGGGGTGAAAGCCTGAAGTACTTAGGAACAGTGTGTTGACAGTAGTGAACCCGAAAGAGGGATGGCCACAGTGAACTGTTTGTGGGAAATTGGCAAGAGTGAACCAGAATGAGGGACGCCGATAAAGAGGGGCGAAGACTGAAGTCCCAAGAAACAGTGTGTTGACAAAAGTGAACCCGGCAGAGGGATGTCCACTGTGAACTGTTTAAAAAGACATTAAGATTCATGAACCAAGGAAAAGCCATAGAGATGATTCAGAGGGAGGGAGACTGACGTCTGAGAAGGGTCTGAGCCCGGAAGAGGGGGAACCCCGGGGTGAAGAAGTATCACCCGAATAAGGATAAGAACTTTTTGATTGAATTTTTGTTTCAGTACTTTGAACCTGACAGCCCCTCGATATCAAGAGAACATAGCTATCTGAGGTCCTGGTATCATTAAGGAACTTTCTAGGAATCTGCACCCGGAAGAGGGGGATCAATGGGTGAACCTATCACCCAAAGATCATCGAAAAAATGAACTGTTTATGCGATTTGTGAAGTGTCTGCGCTCGGAAGAGGGAGACCCAGGGGTGAACCCCTCACCAAGGTATACGTGGAACAGAGCTTTGCGTTTGTTTGTTGAAAACATCAGACCTTCGAAGGCAAGAGACTTTTGTTGAAAGAGGCTTAAGCGTCGAAGAACCTGATAGCTGATACAGAACTGTCATGCTGGGAAAGCTCAAGTGTGTGCTGTGCTCGGGAGACCCACCTTGTCCCGTGCTCAAAGCGTGCGGAAGGAAGACCCCTGGCAATCACATCCTGACTTATTATTTGTGAACACTTCTTTCTTTATTGAAAACCCTATCCCACACTCTTTCGGTAAATAGCATATGGATTGGCAATAGTTTTTTTTAGTATAGGCCCTTTTATTTGACACAACGCCACTAGGACTGCCTTATTTTTCATTTGATGGTTGAAGCTTGCACCCATCTTAGATTTAGGTTTAGGTTAGGCGTTTTTTCCACCATGCATATATAGTTCAATAAACACCCTTGAACTGTGATCACTCGTGTCTGTCTTCACTGTTGCCATCATGAGTTCCTTACAGTACTGAGATGAAGAAGATGCAACTAAGGGTGATGAAGATTACCCCTTTACACCACTCTGGTACAGGGACGAAGAAGATGCCTGCAAGGAACTGTGAGGGTCAGGCATGTCCCTGTCATTGTGGTCAGGCAGAGCTAATCAGAGTTCCACATATGCAGCCTGTCAAGGGGATGCAGGTGTGTAAAGGGTGACTAGCCTAGCGGGGCAGAGTGTGACAGGTGAATCAGCAGGAGACCTGTGAAAGGAGGCAGCTGTGGTGGCCCTGGAGAAAGAACCAGGACACCAGCAGAATTCCCAGAGGACTTGTGGGACCCAATGTAAGTGGGCTCTGTATCCCCCACAAGCCTGGGAGCCTCCAAACCTCAGCACGTGCAGCAGGAGCTGCTAAAGAGCCCAGAATGCCAAGGACACTGTCTGCATCCGGCAACCAGCATCAAATGTGCCGGTGTGAAGCAGGGAGCATACCGCGAATGAGCGGAGTTCACAACGGTGGGTTTTCCCGACTTCAGGAGGTGAAAGGAAGTTGCGGCAAACCACCGGGTGGGAGCAGAGAAGACAGGTGAGTGTCGGAGAGGCGCTCCAGCATCGGGTAGATCCTAAGGAATCACAGGTGAGTAAAGGTCCCAAAGAATAAATAATTACACACATATTGAATACCGAACTAAATGGCAATTCAGCATTTGAAAATCTAATACATATTGAATACCTAACTAAATGGAAATTCAACATTGAAAATCCCAATGCATATTAAATACCAAACTAAATAGAAACTGAGCATTGAGTTAAAACCAGTGCACATTGAATATCACATTAAGTAACAATTTAACATTTAAAGCAAACAAATATGTATTGAATACTGAACTTAATTATGCCAAATAAGAGAGCATTGAACTCTGAGCTGATAGTGAACTTTAAAACATATGTGGCACAATGAATCAACCCAAACATGGAAGTCTAATACATTAAGGGCTAAGGGAAGCGCAAACTGTGAACTTTAATGAATTAATGCAGTGTGACAAGGCTACAGTTTGGCAAGGGGTATATGATACATGGTGGCAGAGCCACAATGTGACCAAGGAGAATCCAGAGGAGTAAAGGAATATACCCTAAACCAAGAGCCCAATAAAAGTAAACAAACGACAGTGACTTGGTGCTTAGGAACAAAGTAACCTGTGTGTGTGGGCTGAAGAACCCAGGGTCCTGGTTGCACGACCTGTGTTGGGGGGACCGTGTGGTGTGATAACTGCGCCTAGACCAGAGAACCCATGGTGAAACTAAGGACACTGTGAAACATTCCCTACAAAACTACTGCAAAGGAGCTGGCGAGGCAAGCCATAAAGAGGATCAGGCTGACCTGGTGTTTGTTGAAGACTTCTGAAAAGAATAAGACAAGTGTAATTAAAGGCATTGAATTCTTGGGAAAGGGAATGCTGAGACCTAAGGAACTACACTTGTTGCCTTTGGACCGTAGTCTCAAGACCTCTTTGTTTTGGGTTGTGTTACTTGAAACTTGGGGAAAGGAACCCCAAGGATTGGTGCTGAACTATATCATCTTGAACTGGAGAAAGGTAAAACTTTGAGCCTTTTTCATGGAACTTTATTGAGGTTGGAGAAGGGGAGCTGAGCGGAAGCTGGAAGACGCTTAGAACTTTGCATTAAACACTGTTTCTTTTGACTTTTTTTAAAATAAGTTTTTATTGTTTAAGTTATAAACATCGGGACTCAACATTGTCCCATTCCCCGCCCAACCCTCCCCCTCCCCCCTCACCGGTTATATTGTTCTTAGCTGTTCCACTGCTTGCCATTTTTTCTGCTTCCGTCTTATCCTGTAAACATGTCCAGTATGCAGATTTTGTGTGGGCACCATTGCATTATATAGTCACTTTGTAGATAATCTATCGCTTCCCCCCAGTCTGTGGCGAATCTCTGCCGATCCCCTTGTATGTTGTATGTGATTCTCTCCATTGCCACATATGTCCATATCCTGTGTATCCATTTTTGATTGGTTGGGGGTATCTTTTGTTTCCATTTTTGTGCTATTGCTAGCCATGCTGCTATGAGGAATCCCATGAAGTTTCTCTTTTGTGTCTTTGTGAGTGACCTGTCTCGAGGATCCCAGATGCCGCACATCCATTCTTCCTCTCATAAGTTTTCTGCTCCCTTGAAGATGTTTTGCATTTGTGTTTTCACCACTGACCAGAATGGTTGTAGTATCATGCAGTCCCACCAAATGTGTCTCCAATTTCCTATTGTGTCACATCCCCTCCAGCATTTTTCTTGTGATCTGGTGAACATTCTGTGGAGTCTTTCCGGGGTGTAATGCCATTGAATCATCATTTTTGTCCACGCTTCTCTTGTTTGGATCGCCCGTGTCCATTTAGAGATTATTTGCCAAATGTACGTCCATTGTTCCCTCGTGATTTGTTTCCCTAGCGTCGTTTCCCATTTCTTCATGTACTGCCATTTTATGTCTTCTGCCTGGGCGTTTATGAATTTATAAAGGGTGGAGACAAATTTCTTTTCTCCCGTCTGGGTCATCATGTATGTCTTGAATAGGGTCCGTGTCCTTGTCAATGCTTGTGTTATTCTTGGCAAAGTGAGCCAGTGGTGTAGTTATTTGTATTGGAATCTGTTCTTTTCCTTGAGGCCCAGTAGTTCCTGGCATTCAGTGTACGTTCTAATCTGTAGGCCATCATACATGTTCCCCACTTTCATGCAATCTGCTTCTCGCCATTTCTGGAATGCTCCTTTTTCCGTACCCGGATGGAATTCTAGGTTGTCGATAATTGTTATGAACGGGGCGGGATCTATTGTGGGTATTTCTCTCTTGCTTGCTCTGTCCCATATTTCCATGTGCTCATGATCTCGCTTATTCTGACATTTTGATGTCTGTGCTCGGGTCTGCTCCATAGTAAGTGGCGCAAATTTGATCTTGCGACTGCTCTGTCCTGCGCTTCCCACCATTTTTCTGATGTGTTTGTGATCCATTCATTCAGAACCCACATTTGTGCTGCCTCGTGGTACTTCCTGAAGTGGGGGAGCGCCATGCCTCCGTATGACTTTTGTGCCATGAGCGCCTGTTGTGACAATCTTGGTATTTTTTTTTGCCAAATGTATTTTGTTATTATTTTTGAGATTGTCTTAAAGAATGTTGCTGGTATCCGTATAGAAAGTGCTTGGAAATAATACAGTAGTCTGGGTAGATTTGTCATTTTTATAACTGTTATTCTGCCCCACCAGGACGAGTTTAGTGTAGTTCCCTGTCTAGAGATTCTTTATCGTGGCGGTCAGTGTGACTCCTAGGTATCTCACCCCGTCCTCTACGGTTTTTGTAGGTGTAATTCTTCCGTTTTCTTGTATACCTCTTGTCTGTCTCCGGCCAGGACCATTACCGATGATTTCTGTTTGTTTATTTTTAGACCTGATATTAGGCCGTAGTCGTCGATCTGTTGTATGAGGAGGGGTAGTGTCTTGGTTGGTTCTGTTAGGGTCATCATCATGTCATCCGCATATGCCGCTGTCTTGTGTGTGTGCCCCCCCCCATCTCTATGCCCTTGATGTGGGGAGCCGCTCTTAACTTTGCCAGTAGGGGTTCGAGGAAAATTGCATAGAGCAGGGGTGATAGTGGGCAGCCCTGTTTGGTGCCCCTTCCTATTCTCATTGGATCCGAAAGTTCTCAGTTTACTGCTATCCTTGCCATTGGTGAGTTGTAGTTAGCTCGAACCATGTTTATATATATGTTTCCCATGCCCATTTTTTTTTTACGTTGCAAATAGCATAGTCCATTCTACCCAGTCAAATGCTTTTTCTGCGTCTACTGATAATATTGCTGATGGGGTTTTTGTGATTCCGGCTTTCTCTATGAGGTGTGATATTCGTCTAATTTTGTCGTGGGTTTTCCTGTTTGGGATGAATCCTGATTGTTCTTGATGTATCAGTTTGGGGAATGGTGGTGAGAGCCTGTTGGCGAATACCTTTTTATAGAGTTTAGCGTCAATGTTGATTAAAGCTATTGGGCGATAGGAGCTCGGGTTTTCTGGGTCTTTCCCTTTCTTGTGGAAGACTAGTATTTTTGCCTTGTTCATTGAGGTTGCGATATTGGTCGTGTCTTTAAAGGTATTAAAGAGATTTGTTAGGATGGGGGTTAGAATTTCCGCAAATGTTTTGTAGAAGGCTGCTATGTAGCCATCCGGTCCTGGAGATTTGTTTTTGGGTATGTCTCTAATTGCTCTTGCTACCTCCTCTGCTGTTATTGGTTCGTCCACTGCTGCTTGTTCGTCTGATGTTATGGCTGGTAGTGTTACCTCCTTTAGAAAGGCTGCCTGCTCCTCTCCATACGGGCCCTGTGATGTATACAGAAGTTGCGAGCCCCCACGAGCACCAGTTAAGGTGGCATAAAACTGGCCCAGATCAAGTGTTTGAATCTATAGGAACTAGATTTTTTGTCATAACTGTATTCTCCTGATGCATGTTTGTTATTTGTGTTTGTGAACAGAAACATGTCGTGACAGCTCTCTGGATTGAAAACAGAGATTCAATAATATGTTACACTGATCCAAATGGAGTTTGGTACACAGTAGGTTGTCCAAATTGTACATTGTTTTTCTGAATTTGTATTGTCTAACATTGACTGCCTAATACGCATTCCTATGTTTTTTTGTTAAAGTTTTTGTGATTTTTGTGTTGTGGACCTACTAAATTTAATCCTATTTTTTAACTAAACTGATTTGTTATTAAAATATGGTTTGTAGTTTTTAGATGTGACTGGTCCCCCCTCCTTTCAGATTCTGGTTGGCAGTACCTGTATCTCTAGCTCTGTCTCTGACACGACCCTCAGCCCTGATCCCACCTGGCAAGCACATTGGCCAGGTGGAATCAGGGCTCGGATCACTAATAAGGCCTGGCATCCATTTCTCAGGCCCTCTTGGGGCCAGTCCTGGCGCCTTTGGCACCAGGCTTATCAGTAAGGAAATACATCTGCTTTCAGCCAACATGGAGGCATCCACATAGCTTGATTCCTAGAACCAAGCTATGCGGTTTAGTGTTTTGGGTGTGGTGGCCTAGTGACTACTTTACCTGGACTACTTTACAGTGGCTATTTAAACCACACCCGAACAAGACAACACGCTTCGCGTTACTTTGCTTCTAGCACCGTGACGCTCACTGCGTCCAGCTTTCTCACGAGCCTGGTGAATTCCGGACCTGCAGAAAAACCAAGAACATCGTTAGCAGCAGAATCTTACCTGCATTCATCATCATTCACTGCTCGCAGCTCCTGGGCAGCTCTGTTGGTGGAGTTCACCGTCCGGATCGAAGCACCTGAGAAATGGAGAAAGACATCATTAAAGGAAGTAGTGGAGACATTACAACCACAAAGCGCTTAAAGACTTACCTCGTTGGTTGTTTTTCGGCCGGCATAGCTCCGGAACTCCATCTGCACTGGGAACTCACCGCCATCTACGAAAAGAGAAAAGCACAGGTCAGTGAGGACAAGACATCGCTGTGCTACACAAAGCGCCTTCTTACCGCATCATAGCGCTATAGCGCGCCATCATCTCCCGGTGAGAACCAGCATATCCAGTTCTCCAAGCGGACACTCCGCGCTCCTAGGGAGAAAAAAAAGAGACATTTAGCTTGTTTGAATATCAAGTCATGCCTTTTGGCTCATGTAACGCTCCCGCAGCGTTTCAAGATTTCATGAATGATGTCTTGAGAGAACTGACTGACGTTTGTGCCTTAGTGTACATTGATGACATCTTGGTCTACTCAGCCTCAAAACAAGATCATATCAGGCATGTTCGTTCAGTCCTCACGAAGCTCCGCCAACATCGTTTGTATGCAAAGATGGAGAAATGTTTTTTTCACGTCACTGAAGTAGAATTCCTTGGTTTCATCCTTTCGCCGAAAGGCATCAGAATGGACGTACATAAGGTTGATGCTATTCTAAAATGGCCATCACCAACATCTCTGAAGGGGATACAGAGCATGCTAGGCTTTGCAAACTTTTACCTCCGGTTTATCCCAGACTTCTCTCAGGTTGTGCACCCGATCACAGTACTGCTACAAAAAGCAATAAAAAGTTTGCTTGGACTGAGGAAGCAGAAAGAGCCTTTTAGGAACTGAAACAAAGGTTCACCTCTGCTCCAATCCTGCGGCACCCACATCCAGACCTCCCTTATGTCGTAGAAACTGATGCTTTCAATATGGCAATGGGAGCGGTCCTTTCACAGAGGGACCCAGAAACTGGCCAGCTGAATCCTGTGGCCTTCTGGTCAAAAATATTCTCACCCCCGGAAATTAATTACGCTATCACGGACAAAGAACTCCTAGCCATCAAGTCCGCTTTCAAGGCATGGCGACACTATCTTCTGGGAGCTAGACACACCATTACAGTGATCACAGACCATCGGAACCTGCAATATCTCAAAACAGCCAAAGCCCAGTCTTCAAGCCAGTTACGGTGGGCCCTCTTCTTCGCCGAATATGACTACGTGATCACCTTTCGACCAGGGGTCAAGAATGGGAAAGCTGACGCCTTATCTCGAATGGGCATCAATGAAACGGTGTATACAACTCCAGACCCGGTACCCATCATACCTGAAGACCAACTCTTGGGTATCACAAATGACGTTATCACAAGCCGAATTACTAAACAAAATTTGACAGTCAATTAACCCGGATGCTTTCCTCGCATGGCAAACTCAATGAGAACAATATTGCATCAAGGATCAGTTACCTTATTTTAGGGACCGGCTATATGTACCCGAGAAGGAGTTACAACAGCATATCATTTCAGGTTATCATGACTCTCTGATCGAAGGACACCCTGGAATCGCTAAAACTTTAGCCAAGGTAAAAAAGAACTTTGGGTGGCCTATCTGGCCTAAGGACATTGTCCAGTATGTTCAGTCCTGCGGCATCTGTGCACAAAATAAATCACAGAAACAGAAACCATCGGGTCTCCTACAGCCACTGGACATCCCTCCCGCTCCATGGCACACTCTTTCGCTCGAATTTATCACTGATCTGCCACCGAGTCAAGGCTTTAACACCATTCTTGTAATCGTGGATTTGTTCTCAAAGATGGCACATTTTATTCCTCTCAAGGGCCTCCTGGACGCATCCACCCTAGCAGAAGTATTTCTGGAAAACATTGTCAAGCTGCATGGCTTTCCATCAGTTCTGGTCTCCAATCGAGGCAGCCAATTTGTATCCAATTTTTGGAGAAAATGTTGTGCAATGGCACAGATTGACGTCCGGCTATCCACCAGTCATCACCCCCAGACAGATGGCCAAACCGAAAGGACCAACCAGACCCTCGAGCAGTATTTACAGTGCATGCTGCACCATGAATTGAGAGATTGGAAGGACTTACTGTGGATAGCCAAGTACGCATATAACAACTCTGTACATTCTAGCACGGGCCAAACACCTTTTTACACCCTGTATTGCAGTCATCCACATACATCAGAACTTGACCTTCCTGCCAGCTTGGAAATGCCTGCAGTAAAGACTCTTCATACAACCATCACTCAGGCGTTCAGAAAGGCGAAGGAACATCTTATTCATGCTAAAGAAAAACAACAGCACTTCGCCGACCAGCATCGGAAAAAGGCCCCAGACTATCAAGTAGGAGACCAGGTTTGGTTAGCCGCCAAATACTTACCCATCAAAGGGACCCAGACCTTCCATCCTCGATATATGGGACCCTATACCATCAAGGCAATTATCAACCGAGCAGCCGTCAAATTGGATTTACCACCTAATCTACAAATCCATCCGGTATTCCATGTGTCCCTCTTAAAACCAATGCAACCCGGTAAACGAATCAAGACACCACCTGAACCTATACTAATAGATGGAGAACCAGAATTCGAAGTCAAGGGCATCCTGGACACTAAGTACTCTAGAGCCAAGTTGTACTATCTCGTCGACTGGAAGGGGTTTGGGTCTCAAGATAGATCCTGGGAACCCAGTGAGAACATCCATGCACCATGTCTGATCAAGAAGTTTCATCAGAACTTCCCAACTAAACCTGGACCAGGCAGGAGACACACTTTGGGAGGGGCCTTGGGGGGGAGTGCTGTCACGACCCTCAGCCCTGATCCCCACTGGCAAGCCCATTGGCCAGGTGGAATCAGGGCTCGGATCACTAATAAGGCCTGGCATCCACTTCTCAGGCCCTCTTGGGGCCAGCTCATCAGTAAGGAAAGACATCTGCTTGAGGAACTACTTTATTTAGGCTTTCAGCCAACATAGAGGCATCCACATAGCTTGATTCCTAGAACCAAGCTATGCAGTCTAGTGTTTTGGGTGTGGTGGGCTAGGGACTACTTTACTTGGACTACTTTACAGAGGCTATTTAAACCACACCTGAACAAGACAACACGCTTCGCATTACTTTGCTTCTAGCAACGTGACGCTCACCGTGTCCAGCTTTCTCATGAGCCTGGTGAATTCCGGACCTGCAGAAAAACCAAGAACATCGTTAGCAGCAGAATCTTACCTGCATTCATCATCCTTCACTGCTCGCAGCTCCTGGGCAGCTCTGTTGGTGGAGTTCACCGCCCGGATCGAAGGACCTGAGAAATGGAGAAAGACGTCATTAAAGGAAGTAGTGGAGACATTACAACCACAAAGCGCTTAAAGACTTACCTCGTTGGTTGCTTTTCGGCCAGCATAGCTCCGGAACTCCATCTGCACTGGGAACTCACCGCGATCTACGAAAAGAGAAAAGCACAGGTCAGTGAGGACAAGACATCGCTGTGCTACGCAAAGCGCCTTCTTACCGCATCATAGCGCTATAGCGCGCCATCATCTCCCGGTGAGAACCAGCATATCCAGTTCTCCAAGCGGACACTCCGCGCTCCTAGGGAGAAAAAAAAGAGACATTTAGAACAGAGAAAAGGCATGCAAGAATTACGACGCCATCAACCGCAATAAGACCTACCTGAAAGACACTACAAGGGCAGCAGTCAGTGAAGTAACTGGACTGCCCGCGCCCACAAAAGACAACACGCCCCTGCCCAGAGAGCAGGACGGAGAGCCCACCGATTTCCGACAACCAGGTGCGAATAGAACCTGGAGGGGCTGGAAACACAAGGGAGGTGGGGGAAAACTTACCTTGGTAGCCCAGTCCTAATATAGTCTTCATTTCCAGGCGGAATCCCATCGACACCGAGACCACACCAGGGAATCATTGGGAAGGGCACCAAATGGCTGGGTGGCGTCCCCGTGGATACCAGGTGAGCGGCGTAACAGAACGCAAAGCCTCACATAAATAGTCCACATGGGCGCCATGGAAACATCAGAAATCCACCAATTGGCCCAATTGTTGGGGGACCTTCGTGATGAGGTTCATTCAGCCCGAAAAGAGACTAATGTACTCTGGAGAGACCT
The DNA here is from genome assembly GCF_040938575.1 of Ambystoma mexicanum. Taxonomy (NCBI): domain Eukaryota; kingdom Metazoa; phylum Chordata; class Amphibia; order Caudata; family Ambystomatidae; genus Ambystoma; species Ambystoma mexicanum. Next base: position 1,439,141,247 of record NC_090935.1, read on the forward strand.
AATAGTGACCAAGGAGCGCACCGACGAAATCAGCAGACAATTCTTGCAATCGCAGGCAGGGCAGACTCCTTTGCCTGGAGGAAATCCACCAAGGCAAAATCCTATCTCACCATCTTAAACCCCACACCAGTACAGATCACGCTGCCTGGAAAAGTTCCCCTGGCACCACCAGAAAGGTTTTCGGGCGACCCACGGAAGTATGCAGCATTCATAGATCAGTGTCGCCTTCACTTCCTTTGTTGCCCTGGGGCATTTCCAAATGACCAAGCTCGGGTAGCCTTCAACCTATCATACTTGAGTGGAAGTGCAGCGGATTGGTCGGTGCCGTTGGTGACCCATAATGATCCATTGTTACAGGACTATGGGTGGTTCCAGAGAGAAATGAAAAAAACTGTTTGCTCGCCATAGCCAGGAACAAGCAGTGGATAACGAACTTTTATCCCTCCAGCAGGAGAACCAAGACTTGTTAACACACATTGCGACTTTCAATAGACTGGTTGCTGAAGCCATGTGGCCAGAAAACAAAAGAACCACGTTATTCCATTGAGGCTTATGAGGCGAATTAAAGGACGTCTTGGCCCAGATAGTTGATCCCCCCAGAGACTGTACCGAATTCATAAATCTGGTTGTGCAGCTAGACCATCGGTTGCAGGACCAAAAAGCAGACCGGTCCAAAGCAGACTCTCGAGTAGTTTATGTTCGGCCTAAAGACAATGCGCCACGGGGGCCAGAAAACGCTTTAGAACCCATGCAGATCGGAGGGATACGACCTCTATTAACAAAACAAGAGCAGGATAAAAGAAGACAACAGCAACCTTGTTTGTATTGTGGAAAACCAGGACATTTTCTGAAAAACTGCCCAATAAAACCCCCAAGGAGGACAGTCGGGCCACAGAAAAGGATGAAGTTAAGGAATCGGAAAACTACCAAGCCCGGCAACCGTAGAGGTCAGTTTGTTGAGTGATGAGAAAGAGCCACTGACCTCACACTTTGCGATACCCGTGATCTTAATAAATCACCAACAATCGTCAAAGATGCATGCCGTAGAAGCGTACATCGACAGCGGAGCAGTTGGGAACTATATAGATCAAGAGTTGGCAGCAGAGATGGGGCTCCCTTTTTGTTCTAAGTCTACCAGGGACAAGGTGACTTCTTTGGATGGGACAGAAATCGCCTCCGGACCAGTAACCCAGTGCACAGCAGTAGTAACCTTGCTGTGCCAGGATGGACATCGGGAGTGTATTTCGTTCGATCTTATAAAGGCACCTCAGTTCCAGTTGATACTAGGGATGCCATGGTTGGTTGCTCACAACCCTTTGATAGACTGGCGGGCAGGGAAATTAACCTTCTCCAGCAACTGTTTCCTAGCTTGCTATTCTCCTGACCCGGAACCCGACTCCTGTGTCTCCAAGACTTCCAATACTAGAGCCTCTACTCTGGGAGTAACTAATTCTTTGCCAGATGAATATCATGACTTTCAGGGCGTATTCCAAAAAGACCAGGCTAACACATTGCCGCCGCATAGGCCTTATGATTGTCAAATTGACTTTATTCCTGGGGCACAAATCCCTTGCGGCAGGATCTACGCTCTTACCGAACCAGAAAACCTTCATCTGAAATCCTATTTGGACCATTACCGTGCAAACGGATTTATCCGCCCATCTAAGTCCCCAGTATCCAGTCCTTTGTTCTTTGTACCGAAAAAGGAAGGGGATTTAAGGACCTGTATTTATTACCGTGCAATAAACCAGGTAACCGTGAAGAACCGCTACACTTTGCCTCTTATCCCGGAAATGCTAGAGCAAGTCAAAGATGCCCAGATCTATACCAAATTAGACCTTCGCGGAGCATACCACCTGGTCCGGGTCAGAAGCGGAGATGAGTGGAAAACCGCTTTCCGTACCAAATATTGCTTGTTTGAATATCAAGTCATGCCTTTTGGCTCATATAACGCTCCCGCAGCGTTTCAATATTTCATGAATGATGTCTTGAGAGAACTGACTGACGTTTGTGCCTTAGTGTACATTGATGACATCTTGGTCTACTCAGCCTCAAAACAAGATCATATCAGGCATGTTCGTTCAGTCCTCACGAAGCTCCGTCAACATCGTTTGTATGCAAAGCTGGAGAAATGTTTTTTTCACGTCACCGAAGTAGAATTCCTTGGTTTCATCCTTTCGCCGAAAGGCATCAGAATGGACGTACATAAGGTTGATGCTATTCTAAAATGGCCATCACCAACATCTCTGAAGGGGATACAGAGCATGCTAGGCTTTGCAAACTTTTACCTCCGGTTTATCCCAGACTTCTCTCAGGTTGTGCACCCGATCACAGTACTGCTACAAAAAGCAATAAAAAGTTTGCTTGGACTGAGGAAGCAGAAAGAGCCTTTTAGGAACTGAAACAAAGGTTCACCTCTGCTCCAATCCTGCGGCACCTGCATTCAGACCTCCCTTATGTCGTAGAAACTGATGCTTCCAATATGGCAATGGGAGCGGTCCTTTCACAGAGGGACCCAGAAACTGGCCAGCTGAATCCTGTGGCCTTCTGGTCAAAAAAATTCTCACCCCCGGAAATTAATTACGCTATCACGGACAAAGAACTCCTAGCCATCAAGTCCGCTTTCAAGGCGTGGCGACACTATCTTCTGGGAGCTAGACACACCATTACAGTGATCACAGACCACCGGAACCTGCAATATCTCAAAACAGCCAAAGCCCAGTCTTCAAGCCAGTTACGGTGGGCCCTCTTCTTCGCCGAATATGACTACGGGATCACCTTTTGACCAGGGGTCAAGAATGGGAAAGCTAACGCCTTATCTCGAATGGGCATCGATGAAACAGTGTATACAACTCCAGACCCTGTACCCATCATACCTGAAGACAAACTCTTGGGTATCACAAACAACGTTATCACAAGCCGAATTACGAAACAAAATTCGACAGTCAATTAACCCGGATGCTTTCCTCGCATGGCAAACTCAAGGAGAACAATATTGCATCAAGGATCAGTTACCTTATTTTAGGGACCGGCTATATGTACCCGAGAAGGAGTTACAACAGCATATCATTTCAGGTTATCATGACTCTCTGATCGAAGGATACCCTGGAATCGCTAAAACTTTAGCCAAGGTAAAAAAGAACTTTAGGTGGCCTATCTGGCGTAAGGACATTGTTCAGTATGTTCAGTCCTGCGGCGTCTGTGCACAAAATAAATCACAGAAACAGAAACCATCGGGTCTCCTACAGCCACTGGACATACCTCCCGCTCCATGGCACACTCTTTCCCTCGACTTTATCACTGATCTGCCACCGAGTCAAGGTTTTAACACCATTCTTGTAATTGTGGATTTGTTCTCAAAGATGGCACATTTTATTCCTCTCAAGGGCCTCCTGGCTCTGTGTCCCGACGGCAAACTATCCGTCGGAATCAGCGGATTTCTCCACCATCCAGCGCTGGGGACGAGTGCATTATACTGCAAACTCCCTGCCCCGTGCACTGACCCGTGTCCTGGTCGAAAACGGAGCCCCTGAACGGAGTGAGACCCCTTCTCCTGTGCGACGTGCCTGGCGCCTGCGGCCTACCGAGCTTGGGACGACTGCCGTAAGCCCCTGCCCCCTGTGGCCTGCCGGCCCGCCGAGTTGCCAGCTCCTCGGCAGACTTCTACTGGTGGGCGCTGGTGATCGGGCGTCGGGCCGAGCTCCTCTCTGCCTTCCCGACTTGCGCCCGCTTCCTGACGCGTTGTCGGGCCGGCGCCTCTTTGTCTCCTTCGCCGTCCCTGGCCCCTCGCAGCCCGGTGCGCCGCACGCTGCTCCTTGCGCGGCCCGTCCTCTTTGCCCACCCCTGGAGGGGTTCCGGCACGGGGACCGTGCCGCTCACGGCGACCTCAGATGCCCGGACGCTGTACCGCGGGGGCGGTTGGAACGTGCCCCCCGCACTACTGCCATCATCTGGACCCGCAAGCGGATCTACACCAGGGATCACTGTACCCTGTGAGGGACGCCCGAGATCCCTCGTCTCCACAGGCTGAGACCGCAACATCTGCCTGCACATCACCGCACCTGAGACCTGCTTGTGGCCTCCACACTCCGGCCCCTAGCTGCCAGCTCGACTGCAACCCCACGGAGGCGGAGTCCTGACACTCTGCCTGCAGGTGAGAGATTTGGGGCCCGGGACTGCCATATACTGTGCCCCTGGGGGGCCCACTCGCCCGCACCCTCTGCGCACACCAGGTCCACGTGCGCTTTCCACAAAGAGGGCGGCCGTGGCCTACCAGGCCCTCCATCATTCACGCTGACTTGTTTGGGTGGCCCCCCCGGGCTTCATGATTCCGCGGCTCCTCTCGTAGGGGCAAACATCCTCCCTGCTTGGCGTGGCTCACTAACTGGACACCCCTGCGGAACCCTGATACCTGTGTGCCGAATCACTGGATCCCTTTGACTGTGCCCCTGGATTGCGCCACCCCACGCCAGCTTCACTCTGCCTGCTCTTCCCACGCTGGTGCTACCCTGGGCGCTCCATCACCCCTTCTCTCATACTGCGCAGACACTGAGCTGCCCTTCACTGCTGGTTACCGCTACCTTGCCCTGACCTACCTGGGTGGCGTGCGCTGCCTGTCATTCTCCTTCCCTGGTCGGGGTTACTCGAGACATTTAGCCCGCCGCCCCAGGGCGAGCCTGCAACCCTTGAATCTACCGGGTCGGAGTACTGGTCGCCCAGACCCCTCACATTAAACGTCCCAGAGCAGACCGTGACCCGAAGATCCCTCTGGTCCCCCGGGACCCCACTGGTATACTGCATCATCTGCCCTGCTGTTCTGGGTGGGCCTTCAAATATGTCCGGCAAGGCTCGCGGGGCTAACAAGGCCGGGGCGATGGACAGGTTTGCTAAATCACTTGCCAAGCAGGATCAGGGAGAGGCCGTCCCCCCACCGGACGAACCTGATGTACCTTCATGCCCTCCTCAACCCGACCTCACGACGCTAATGGAATCCATAGCCAAAAACTTTGCAGCATTTCACGAAAAACTAGATGATATAAATGCAAATGTCGCCTCTTTACGTACTAAGCTGGACCAACATGGCACTAGACTGGTTGAGGCCGAGACCAGGATCGGAACCACTGAGGATGAGGTATACGTGCTCCAGAGCACGGTCTCCGACCTAGTGCGGGACATGAAACAGGTCAAGGCGAAGTGCGATGACCTAGAGTCCAGGTCTCGCAGGAACAACATCCGCATCGTGGGGGTTCCGGAGTCGGCCCTCAAGGGCAAGATGGAAATCGCAGTCGAGACCCTTCTGAGAGACCTGCTGGGGAATCCACAACTCTCACCGTTCTTCACCATCGAGCGGGCTCACCGCTCGCTGGCCCCGCGCCCCAAGCCGGGCGACTTCCCCAGACCAATCATAGCCAAGGTGCTCAGCTACAGGGATAGAGATCACATGCTACGACTAGCCCGCGAAAAGGGGGAGTTGAGATTTGAGTCCCAGACTGTTCGTATCTTTCCTGACTTCTCGGTCAATGTTCAAATGGAATGCAGGCAATTTAATGGCGTGAAAAAACTGCTGCGGGAAAGGAAAGTGGAATATGCCATGTTATTCCCTGCAAGGCTGAAACTCACCCACCGTAATAAACTTTACTTCTTTACGGTCCCGGAGGAGGCGGTCAAGTTTATTGAGTCCCATATCCCTGTCCCTGATCCGGCAGACAATCCTGCTGACGAGGGTTGATTTGATCTGCCCTGCACTCATTACTTGAAGCATGTACTGAACCAATCCCACGCTTACCGCCTGTAATTTCCTTGTCATCTCATGGATTTTTCTCTTGTGCATCCATTGTCTGTCGTAACTTGATTTGAAAGCCTCACGAAACCCATACTGGCCACTAATGTGTGATATACCTGATGCAACACTTTGCTTGGGCTCTTCCATCTCAATACCCCCCCGCCTAGTGCATCACGTACTGATGGCCCCTCCAATACTTAACATGGTCACCGCTGCACAGTATTTCGAGTAGCCCATCGTTCAACCGCCCAATCGGGCTCACGGCAGCAGCTCCCCCGCTGCAGCTGCAACGCCGAGTTTGGCTTGTCATGTTCACTGATTGCACCCCTGTTGGGTGCTAGGGCTGGCCTTGCCCCGTTGGGCTCGGCACAGGTGCCCTTGAATTCTGGGTGGGCTCTTGGGCACTGCTCCGGTTGGGGGGGCAGTGTGGGAGGGGGTGGGGACACTGTTGGGGTATTATGGCAAAAATGGCAGGACAGTGGTGGCTACAGGTACAGCGCTAAGGGCCACTGAACTGATGGTCGGCATTTATGTAACATACTTTCTCATACACTACTCGGATCCCCCCTAAAGGGCTACTGAATGGCTATTAGGCTAATGTCCTGGAATATCAGGGGGCTCAGCAACTTCACGAAGGCACGCAGGATCACTGCTTATGTCCAGAGGCACGGGGTCAAAATACTCCTCCTGCAGGAAACCCATGCACTCGCCCATCTCTCATCCTCCCTCGCCCCCTCATGGGGCTCCAACAAATACTACACAGTGTTCTCTTCGCAGTCCAGGGGTGTCCTCACTCTGATCCATAAGTCCTTGGAATTCTCCCTTCGCACCAGCCACATTGATGCCCAGGGTAGATACGTCATCCTCCATTGTCTCCTGGCGAATACCGAATGCCTTCTGGTCAACACATATGCCCCGTGTATTGATGCGCCTGACTTTTTCAACCACATTCTTGACATCCTCCTTAGATATGTTGTGGTCCCCATTATCTGGACGGGGGACATGAACCTTATTCTGGACACGGACTTGGACAGATCTGGTGTTGCACCTAGAACTCTGTCCAGAGCCGCTCGTCGCCTACATACACACATGATCACTGCTGGATTGGTAGATGCCTGGAGGGTACTCCACCCCGTCGAAAGAGTTCACGTTCTACTCTTCCGTTCACGACAGCCACTCCAGGATTGATCTTTTCCTCCTCTCCGCCGGGCTCATGGGCAAAACTCTCACCACTCAAATTCTCCCACGCACACTGTCCGACCACTCCCCGCTCATACTGGACATCGCCCTACAACCGGCCCTCCCCCACCACCCTAACTGGCGGTTCAAGTCAGACGCGCTGCATGATATTATCTTCAAGGCTGACATCCTCTCAGGATCTCCCTGCACTTTGATAACAATAAGCGCCACGATGCTACGGATGGGGTGAGATGGGAGGCCTTTAAGGTTTACATCAGGGGCATGTGTATCTCTAGGGAGGCTGGTGTCCTGAAGGACATTAGAAACTCTCTGCGCCGCTCTGAGACCAGACTCAAGGAGCTTGAGCGCGAATATGCGGCCACTCCCTCTCCACCCAAGCTCGCGCAAATACGAACTGAACTGGATGCGTTTGAGGCCTTTGCTCTCAGTGAGATACGTTATCTAACCCGACCAGTTGCGGCTCGGAAATATGGCGAGGGAGAGAGGCCGGGCCGTACCCTGGCGCGCCTCGTCCGTGTCGAGGGAGGTAGAGCTCGGATTGACAGTGTAGTCGACAGTGGCGGAGTGCGACACTGGTCCGACCGCCCCATTCTTGATACCTTTGCAGATTTCTATGCGACCCTCTACGCCCGGCAACCAGAGCACAGCCCACAGGACCTGGACGATCTCCTGGACCGTATCCCAATGTCCCTTATATCCTTAGCCACTAAAGAACAATTGGATGCACCCTTTACCCTTGACGAGATCACTGCTGTCATCTCCGCCCTCCCTAAAGGTAAAGCCCCCGGCCCTCATGGCCTAACTGCTGAGTTCTATCAGGCACATGTAGCCCTCCTTGCTCCACATCTCCACGAGGTCTGGGAGGAGTCTCTGAGTCTATTAACCCTCCCCCAATCCCTCCGCGAGGCTGTCATCACTGTGCTCCCCAAACCGGGTAAGCCCTTGGATGAATGTGGCTCCTACAGACCTCTGTCCCTAATCAACACCGACACCAAAAACTTTGCCAAAGTCATTGCAAATAGGTTCCTCCCCATCATGAAATTCCTGATACACCCAGACCAGAGTGGTTTTGTCCCTGCCCGTTCCACGGCATTAAACATTCGGCGGCTGTTTAACGTTCTCTCTAGAATAGACCCTAGAGCCAATGCTGTGGCTGTGACACTGGATGCCCAAAAGGCGTTTGACATGGTCTTGTGGCAATACCTCTGGGCGGTGCTGGAGAGGATGGGCATCGGTCCATACATGATGTCCTGCATTAAGTTGTTGTACACTAACCCCGTGGCCAGGGTCCTGGTTAATTATCACCTGTCGGCTCCCTTTTCTCTCCACAGGGGCACACAGCAAGGATGCCCGTTTTCCCCCTTGTTATTCGCGATGGCCATCGAGCCCATGGCGGACAGCGTCCGGAACAACTACGTGCGCAAGGGGATTCGCCTGCGCGATACCCCCGAAATTATATCATTGTATGCCGATGATGTGCTGTTATACATCAGAGACCCCTCAGTCCACCTTGACCCGATCATGCGCGAAATTATAAAAATTGGCACCTTCTCGGGCTTTACCATAAATTACACTAAGTCGGAAGTCTGTCCCCTCACACCCGCAACTTCCCAACCTGCATGCGAATTTCCCCTCAAGTGGGCACCCGAGGGCATCAAATACCTCAGGGTCCAGGTGTCCCTCTCAAAATCCTCATTACTGTCCGAAAACTACGTGGCCGCTGCGAAATACGCCGACGCCAAGATGGAAAGGTGGCGGAACCTCCCCCTCTCACTATCAGGGAGACTGTCCCTCATAAAAATGATTATAGTCCCGAAACTCTTATTCACTAACGTCCTACTTTGGCCTGGGAAACAGTACTTTGCGGACCTGCATGCGGGGTGTGCCCGCTTCCTGTGGCACTCTGGGGCCGTGCGCAGAAAATGGCAACACATGACCCTACCTTATGAAAGGGGTGGCTTCAACGCACCTGACCTCACTCAGTACTGGATAGCCGCTCAAGCGCAGCACGCTACATATTGGTACCAGCACCAGGAACCCCCCCCCATGTTAAGCTCGAGACCCTGGCAACCGAGGAGATAAACGTCATGTCACTGATCCTCTTTCACACATAACGCTCGGGGGCCCCCACTGACCCAGTGGCCTCCACTATTAGGGCGTGGCGTCAGATTCTGAAGTCTGCCTCGGGTTCCCCCCCGTATTACAAATGGCTTCCCCTCTGGTCGTTCCCAGGCCTCACCCTCACACAAGATAAACTCCTCATGCGACACTGGTCGGAACTGGGATACAGATCACTCTCCGACCTGTTCCCTGATGGGAAATTCATCACCCCAGAAACCTGGAAGCCAGGGCACTCCAAGTCTTCATTGGAACTGCTCCAATACTTTCGTCTCAGAGCGGCGGTCCAAGACATGTGGCCTTCATATCCTGCCGAGCCCCCTGAGTCCCCCGAGGTCTGCTACATCTCCAATTCCGCGGGGGCCAAAGGCATCGTCTCTGCCCTATATAAAATGCTAATGGCGCGTGCTGTAGAAGCCCCCCACACTGCCCGAGAGGCCTGGAACCGTGATCTGGGATTAGACATTACCGACGAAATGTGGACTAAAATGTGCATGCACACACGCAAGGTCTCTCTTAATTCCAGAGTTAGATGTATTCAATACAAGCTACTCAACCGCTTGTACTACACTCCCTATGCGATTGGGAGGTTCGCCCGTGACCAGTCCCACCCCTGTCAAAGATGCAGATCCACTGATGCTGACCACGCCCACATGTTCTGGTCCTGCGCGACACTGGCCCCGTTCTGGGATGCGGTGCTTGGGACCCTCTCTGGGATAGTGGGCTTTCCTGTCTGCCCTGACCCCCTGTCCCTTCTGTTCGGTCTGTGGTAGGGGGCTGAGACGAAACGGGAGGCTAAGTTTTTGAATGTGGCAGCGAGTGTGGCCAAGAAATGCATCCTGCAATGCTGGAAGCGCAGATCCCCCCCTTCCCTGGAAATGTGGCTGAAAGCCCTCACATGGACACAATTCTGTGAAGAAGACTATATTAACATGTTGCCCAGTAAGGCTCGGCCTAAGAATATATGGACAGAGTTCTGTAGCTACCTGAATGGTAAGGTGGATCTGGAGCTTCTATCCTCTCCCCCATCTCCGGATCCGGGGACGTTGCAAACCACACCCTAAACACCTGTAGTGTTATTAATCGCTGTTTGAACTATATGTGAACCTCTGTTTAACATGCCCTTTACTATTCATGATTTAAGTGTGTAATGTATGTTGCTGCTGTGACCTGTAATGACCTTCCTGCCAGCTTGGAAATGCCTGCAGTAAAGACTCTTCATACAACCATCACTCAGGCGTTCAGAAAGGCGAAGGAACATCTTATTCATGCTAAAGAAAAACAACAGCACTTCGCCGACCTGCATCAGAAAAAGGCCCCAGACTATCAAGTAGGAGACCAGGTTTGGTTACCCGCCAAATACATACCCATCAAAGGGACCCAGAACTTCCATCCCCGATATTTGGGACCCTATACCATCAAGGCAATTATCAACCGAGCAGCCGTCAAATTGGATTTACCACCTAATCTACAAATCCATCCGGTATTCCATGTGTCCCTCTTAAAACCAATGCAACCCGGTACACGAATCAAGACACCACCTGAACCTATACTAATAGATGGAGAACCAGAATTCGAAGTCAAGGGCATCCTGGACTCTAATTACTCTAGAGCCAAGTTGTACTATCTCGTCGACTGGAAGGTGTTTGGGTCTCAAGATAGATCCTGGGAACCTAGTGAGAACATCCATGCACCATGTCTGATCAAGAAGTGTCATCAGAACTTCCCAACTAAACCTGGACCAGGCAGGAGACACACTTTGGGAGGGGCCTTGGGGGGGAGTGTTGTCGCGACCCTCAGCCCTGATCCCCACTGGCAAGCCCATTGGCCAGGTGGAATCAGGGCTCGGATCACTAATAAGGCAACCGAGGAGATAAACGTCATGTCACTGATCCTCTTTCACACATACCGCTCGGGGGTCCCCACTGACCCAGTGGCCTCCACTATTAGGGCGTGGCATCAGATTCTGAAGTCTGCCTCGGGTTCCCCCCCGTATTACAAATGGCTTCCCCTCTGGTCGTTCCCAGGCCTCACCCTCACACAAGATAAACTCCTCATGCGACACTGGTCGGAACTGGGATACAGATCACTCTCCGACCTGTTCCCTGATGGGAAATTCATCACCCCAGAAACCTGGAAGCCAGGGCACTCCAAGTCTTCATTGGAACTGCTCCAATACTTTCGTCTCAGAGCGGCGGTCCAAGACATGTGGCCTTCATATCCTGCCGAGCCCCCTGAGTCCCCCGAGGTCTGCTACATCTCCAATTCCGCGGGGGCCAAAGGCATCGTCTCTGCCCTATATAAAATGCTAATGGCGCGTGCTGTAGAAGCCCCCCACACTGCCTGAGAGGCCTGGAACCGTGATCTGGGATTAGACATTACCGACGAAATGTGGACTAAAATGTGCATGCACACACGCAAGGTCTCTCTTAATTCCAGAGTTAGATGTATTCAATACAAGCTACTCAACCGCTTGTACTACACTCCCTATGCGATTGGGAGGTTCGCCCGTGACCAGTCCCACCCCTGTCAAAGATGCAGATCCACTGATGCTGACCACGCCCACATGTTCTGGTCCTGCGCGACACTGGCCCCGTTCTGGGATGCGGTGCTTGGGACCCTCTCTGAGAGAGTGGGCTTTCCTGTCTGCCCTGACCCCCTGTCCCTTCTGTTCGGTCTGTGGTAGGGGGCTGAGACGAAACGGGAGGCTAAGTTTTTGAATGTGGCAGCGAGTGTGGCCAAGAAATGCATCCTGCAATGCTGGAAGCGCAGATCCCCCCCTTCCCTGGAAATGTGGCTGAAAGCCCTCACATGGACACAATTCTGTGAAGAAGACTATATTAACATGTTGTCCAGTAAGGCTCGGCCTAAGAATATATGGACAGAGTTCTGTAGCTACCTGAATGGTAAGGTGGATCTGGAGCTTCTATCCTCTCCCCCATCTCCGGATCCGGGGACGTTGCAAACCACACCCTAAACACTTGTAGTGTTATTAATCGCTGTTTGAACTATATGTGAACCTCTGTTTAACATGCCCTTTACTATTCATGATTTAAGTGTGTAATGTATGTTGCTGCTGTGACCTGTAATGACCTTCCTGCCAGCTTGGAAAGGCCTGCAGTAAAGACTCTTCATACAACCATCACTCAGGCGTTCAGAAAGGCGAAGGAACATCTTATTCATGCTAAAGAAAAACAACAGCACTTCGCCGACCTGCATCGGAAAAAGGCCCCAGACTATCAAGTAGGAGACCAGGTTTGGTTACCCGCCAAATACGTACCCATCAAAGGGACCCAGAACTTCCATCCCCGATATTTGGGACCCTATACCATCAAGGCAATTATCAACCGAGCAGCCGTCAAATTGGATTTACCACCTAATCTACAAATCCATCCGGTATTCCATGTGTCCCTCTTAAAACCAATGCAACCCGGTACACGAATCAAGACACCACCTGAACCTATACTAATAGATGGAGAACCAGAATTCGAAGTCAAGGGCATCCTGGACTCTAATTACTCTAGAGCCAAGTTGTACTATCTCGTCGACTGGAAGGTGTTTGGGTCTCAAGATAGATCCTGGGAACCTAGTGAGAACATCCATGCACCATGTCTGATCAAGAAGTTTCATCAGAACTTCCCAACTAAACCTGGACCAGGCAGGAGACACACTTTGGGAGGGGCCTTGGGGGGGAGTGCTGTCGCGACCCTCAGCCCTGATCCCCACTGGCAAGCCCATTGGCCAGGTGGAATCAGGGCTCGGATCACTAATAAGGCCTGGCATCCATTTCTCAGGCCCTCTGGCACCAGGCTCATCAGTAAGGAAAGACATCTGCTTAAGGAACTACTTTATTTAGGCTTTCAGCCAACATTGAGGCATCCACATAGCTTGATTCCTAGAACCAAGCTATGCGGTCTATTGTTTTGGGTGTGGTGGCCTAGGGACTACTTTACTTGGACTACTTTACAGTGACTATTTAAACCACACCCGAACAAGACAACACGCTTCCCATTACTTTGCTTCTAGCAACGTGACGCGCACCGTGTACAGCTTTCTCATGAGCCTGGTGAATTGCGGTCCTGCAGAAAAACCAAGAACATCGTTAGCAGCAGAATCTTACCTGCATTCATCATCCTTCACTGCTCGCAGCTCCTGGGCAGCTCTTTTGGTGGAGTTCACCGCCCGGATCAAAGGACCTGAGAAATGGAGAAAGACATAATTAAAGGAAGTAGTGGAGACATTACAACCACAAAGCGCTTAAAGACTTACCTGGTTGGTTGCTTTTCAGCCGGCATAGCTCCGGAACTCCATCTGCACTGGGAACTCACCGCGATCTACGAAAAGAGAAAAGCACAGGTCAGTGAGGACAAGACATCGCTGTGCTACGCAAAGCGCCTTCTTACCGCATTATAGCGCTATAGCGCGCCATCATCTCCCAGTGAGAACCAGCATATCCAGTTCTCCAAGCGGACACTTCGCGCTCCTAGGGAGATAAAAAAGAGACATTTAGAACAGAGAAAAGGCATGCAAGAATTACGACGCCATCAACTGCAATAAGACCTACTTGAAAGACACTACAAGGGCAGCAGTCACTGGGAACTCACAGCGACCTACGAAAAGAGAAAAGCACAGGTCAGTGAGGACAAGACATTGCTGCGCTACACAAAGCGCCTCCTTACCGCATCATAGCGCTATAGCGCGCCATCATCTCCCGGTGAGAACCAGCATATCCAGTTCTCCAAGCGGACACTCCGCGCTCCTAGGGAGATAAAAAAGAGACATTTAGAACAGAGAAAAGGCATGCAAGAATTACGACGCCATCAACCGCAATAAGACCTACCTGAAAGACACTACAAGGGCAGCAGTCAGTGAAGTAACTGGACTGCCCGCGCCCACAAAAGACAACACGCCCCTGCCCCGAGAGCAGGACGGAGAGCCCACCGATTTCCGACAACCAGGTGCGAATAGAACCTGGAGGGGCTGGAAACACAAGGGAGGTGGGGGAAAACTTACCTTGGTAGCCCAGTCCTAATATAGTCTTCATTTCCAGGCGGAATCCCATCGACACCGAGACCACACCAGGGAATCATTGGGAAGGGCACCAATGACCAACTGGCTGGGTGGCGTCCCCGTGGATACCAGGTGAGCGGCGTAACAGAACGCAAAGCCTCACATAAATAATCCACCTGGGCGCCATGGAAACATCAGAAATCCACCAATTGGCCCAATTGTTGGGGGACCTTCGTGATGAGGTTCATTCAGCCCGACAAGAGGCTAATGCACTCCGGAGAGACCTAATAGTGACCAAGGAGCGCACCGACTAAATCAGCAGACAATTCTTGCAATCACAGGCAGGGCAGACTCCTCTGCCTGGAGGAAATCCACCAAGGCAAAATCCTATCTCACCATCTTATACCCCCACACCAGTACAGATCACGCTGCCTGGAACAGTTCCCCTGGCACCACCAGAAAGGTTTTCGGGTGACCCACGGAAGTATGCAGCATTCATAGATCAGTGTCGCCTTCACTTCCTTTGTCACCCTGGGGCATTTCCAAATGACCAAGCTCGGGTAGCCTTCCTCCTATCATACTTGAGTGGAAGTGCAGCGGATTGGTCGGTGCCGTTGGTGACCCATAATGATCCGTTGTTACAGGACTATGGGTGGTTCCAGAGAGAAATGGAAAAACCGTTTGCTCGCCATAGCCAGGAACAAGCAGTGGATAACGAACTTTTATCCCTCCAGCAGGGGAACCAAGACTTGTTAACATACATTGCGACTTTCAATAGACTGGTTGCTGAAGCCATGTGGCCAGAAACAAAAGAACCACGTTATTCCATCGAGGCTTATGAGGCGAATTAAAGGACGTCTTGGCCCAGGTAGTTGATCCCCCAGAGACTGTACCGAATTCATAAATCTGGTTGTGCAGCTAGACCATCGGTTGCAGGACCGAAAAGCAGACCGGTCCAAAGCAGACTCTCGAGTAGTTTATGTTCGGCCTAAAGACAATGCGCCACGGGGGCCAGAAAGCGCTGTAGAACCCATGCAGATCGGAGGGATACGACCTCCATTAACAAAACAAGAGCGGGATAAAAGAAGACAACAGCAACCTTGTTTGTATTGTGGAAAACCAGGACATTTTCTGAAAAACTGCCCAATAAAACCCCCAAGGAGGACAGTCGGGCCACAGAAAAGGATGAAGTTAAGGAATCGGAAAACTACCAAGCTCGGCAACCGTAGAGGTCAGTTTGTCGAGTGATGAGAAAGAGCCACTGACCTCACACTTTGCGATACCCGTGATCTTAATAAATCACCAACAATCGTCAAAGATGCATGCCGTAGAAGCGTACATCGACAGTGGAGCAGTTGGGAACTATATAGATCAAGAGTTGGCAGCAGAGATGGGGCTCCCTTTGTGTTCTAAGTCTACCAGGGACAAGGTGACTTCCATGGATGGGACAGAAATCGCCTCCGGACCAGTAACCCAGTGCACAGCAGTAGTAACCTTGCTGTGCCAGGATGGACATTGGGAGTGTATTTCGTTCGATTTTATAAAGGCACCTCAGTTCCAGTTGATACTAGGGATGCCATGGTTGGTAGCTCACATCCCTTTGATAGACTGGCAGACACGGAAATTAACCTTCGGCAGCAACTGCTCCCTAACCTGCTATTCTCCTGACCCGGAACCCGACTCCTGTGTCCCAAGACTTCCAATACTAGAGCCTCTACTCTGGGAGTAACTAATACTTTGCCAGATGAATATCATGACTTTCAGGGTGTATTCCAAAAAGACCAGGCTAACACATTGCCGCTGCATAGGCCTTATGATTGTCAAATTGACTTTATTCCTGGGGCACAAATCCCTTGCGGCAAGATCTACGCTCTTACCGAACCAGAAAACCTTCATCTGAAGTCCTGTTTGGTCCAGTACCTTGCAAACGGATTTATCCGCCCATCTAAGTCCCCAGCAGCCAGTCCTTTGTTCTTCGTACCGAAAAAGGAAGGGGACTTAAGGACCTGTATTGATTACCGCGCAATAAACCAGATAACCGTGAAGAACCGCTACCCGTTGCCTCTTATCCCAGAAATGCTAGACCAAGTCAAAGATGCCCAGATCTACACCAAATTAGACCTTCGGGGAGCATACCACCTGGTCCGGGTCAGAAACGGAGATGAGTGGAAAACCACTTTCGGTACCAAATATTGCTTGTTTGAATATCAAGTCATGCCTTTTGGCTTATGTAACGCTCCTGCAGCGTTTCAATATTTCATGAATGATGTCTTGAGAGAACTGATTGATGTTTGCGCCATAGTGTACATTGATGACATCTTGGTCTACTCAGCCTCAAAACAAGATCATATCAGACATGTTCGTTCAGTCCTCACCAAGCTCCGCCAACATCGTTTGTATGCAAAGCTGGAGAAATGTTTTTTTCACGTCAACGAAGTAGAATTCCTTGGTTTCATCCTTTCGCCGAAAGGCATCAGAATGGACGTACATAAGGTTGACGCTATTCTAAAATGGCCATCACCAACATCTCTGAAGTGGATGCAGAGCATGCTATGCTTTGCAAACTTTTACCGCCGGTTTATCCCAGACTTGTCTCAGGTTGTGCACCCGATCACAGTACTGCTACGAAAAAGCAATAAAAAGTTTGCTTGGACTGAGGAAGCAGAAAGAGCCTTTTAGGAACTGAAACAAAGGTTCACCTCCGCTCCAATCCTGCGGCACTCGCGTCCAGACCTCCCTTATGTCGTAGAAACTGATGCTTCTAATATGGCAATGGGAGCGGTCCTTTCACAGAGAGACCCAGAAACTGGCCAGCTGCATCCTGTGGCCTTCTGGTCAAAAAGATTTTCACCCCCGGAAATTAATTACGCTATCACAGACAAAGAACTCCTAGCCATCAAGTCCGCTTTCAAGGCGTGGCGACACTATCTTCTGGGAGCTAGACACACCATTACAGTGATCACAGACCAC
Organism: Ambystoma mexicanum; assembly: GCF_040938575.1. Classification (NCBI taxonomy): domain Eukaryota; kingdom Metazoa; phylum Chordata; class Amphibia; order Caudata; family Ambystomatidae; genus Ambystoma; species Ambystoma mexicanum. The sequence continues at coordinate 1,439,158,327 of NC_090935.1, forward strand.
CGGAACCTGCAATATCTCAAAACAGCCAAAGCCCAGTCTTCAAGCCAGTTACGGTGGGCCCTCTTCTTCGCCAAATATGACTACGTGATCACCTTTCGACCAGGGGTCAGGAATGGGAACGCTGACGCCTTATCTCGAATGGGCATCGATGAAACAGTGTATACAACTCCAGACCCGGTACCCATCATACCTGAAGACAAACTCTTGGGTATCACAACAACGTTATCACAAGTCGAATTACGAAACAAAATTCGACAGTCAAATAACCTGGATGCTTTCCTCGCATGGCAAACTCAAGGAGAACAATATTGCATCAAGGATCAGTTACTGTCATGATGCCTACCCCCGGGCATCCGGATCAAGCCCATCAGCCCCGGGAGCAGGCATCCAGATATTTATTAAAACCCCAGCAGCCCTGGCTGGGGGCTGTCTGGGTTCAGTCTTGGCACCTTAGGCACCAGGCTCATAATAGAAATCAATCCTGGCGTCATATGCACCAGGCTCATAGACATTACTTACCTCATGCAGACCATGCTGAAAATGAATCCAAGCCAACGTGAGGCCTGGATGGGTCTATTTTACTACAGGAACTATTTTTTTACTCGGGTGTGGTTCTGGGGAACTTCTTACCTGGAACTACTTTGGAGGCTATTTAAACCACGCCCGAACAGCAGCACACGCTTCGAGTTATTCTACACTCAGCAGCGTAACGCTCACCGTGTCTGCAAGTCAGCATCCAGTCTTCTGCCACGCCCGCCTCGAATCCGGAGCTCCTAGAAAAAGGGAAAAGAAGGAGGAAAGGTTAGATCACGGACATTATTTTGATTCCTTACCTAATTCTGGATCCATCACATCTCTGAGCCTGGAAAGGACATTATTTTAATTCCTTACCTGATCCCGGATCCAGCACGTCTCCGAGCCTGGAAAGCACATTATTTCTGCACGGGTCGCATCGCCAGCGGCAGCGCCGCACCATACTCACCAGTCCTCACAGCATCTTTCGATTCGGCGCTGCCTCCATCATTTTCTTCGCCGAACTCCAGCACCTGGGGAACAGAAGAAATAACAAGGTGAGCCAAGAGAGCCAACAAATGCAATCTCTTTTACCACCATAGACTTACCTGATTACCACCGGAGGCATTATCCTTTAACACACCACATCTTCTTATGCTGCACCTGTAAAGAGAGAGAAAACAACAAGTTAAACACATACAACTTTTACCGGACAGTGTTGGGTAATACAGACTGTTACCTGAATGCCATCAGTTGCCTCAAGGCAATATTCTCTTGGACCTCTGCAATTCAAAAAGGGAATGGAACAAGAGTGAACATCGGACATATTGAACTTTTTGAACTTTATACTTACGGCCCTCGCCAAAAACCTTGGAGTCAATATTCACCCAGAACTCTTCCAACACCTTCAAACCAGTGAAGTAACTGGTATTTACGCGCCCCTGCATTCCACGCAGGATGGAGAGCTCATCATTTAAAAACATAAAGTGAGATTACCGTAAGGGGATATCGGAGGTGACTAGTGGGGAGAACAGTTGGGTGCCATCACTAAGTCCACGGGTGGCTAAATCCCTTTCTCCACTTGCAGGAGAATACTTCTACGGGTCAAGCAGACGAGATTAGGCGGGCCAGTCCAGTCTGTCATCTCTGCACTACGCATCACGTTGGTGGAGACCGCAGCTGTCCGGGTCCGATCGACGCCCCTGTGGGAGCCAGGTGAGCGTAACAGAATGCGATGCCTATCTACAAATCCCCACCCGGGCGTTATGGAAACCTCAGAAACCAACCAACTAGCCCAATTGTTAGGGGAACTTAGGGCAGAAGTGCACTCCGCGCGCCAAGAAGCTAATGCCCTCAGGAGAGAACTGATTGTGTCAAAGGAGCGCGCTGATGATCTTGCTAAACAATTGCTGCAAAACCAAGCTGGGCAAGCGCCCCTCCCTGGACTCGGGGGGAATCCAACTTCCGTTTCATCGAGTAATCCTGTGCAAGTGATTCTACCAGGGACTATTCCTTTAGCTCCACCCGAACGCTTTGCTGGGGACCCGAAAAGGTTTGCCGTGTTTATGAACCAATGCCGCTTGCACTTTTTATGCAAACCTGGAGCTTTCCCAAACGACCAAGCCAAAGTAGCCTTTGTACTATCATACCTTAGTGGCAGCGCAGCGGATTGGTCAATTCCACTAGTCAATCAGGATGACCCCCTTCTTCGGGATTTTCAGGGTTTTCAAATGAGCATGGAAAGACTATTCGCCAGACATTCACAGGGACAGGCCCTAGATAACAAACTTTTATCCCTATGACAGGGTAACCAAGACCTGCTAACCTATATCGCCACCTTCAGTAGGTTGGTGGTGGAAACCGGATGGCCTGAGGCAAAACGAATTATATTATTTCATCGTGGACTTCGGGGAGAACTCAAAGATGTTTTGGCCCAAGTTGTGAACCCACCTCAGGATTGCGCAGAATATATAGACTTAGTGGTCCAATTAGACCACCGACTTCAGGATCGAAAGGCTGATCGAGCTAAGTTCGAGAATCGAGTATTGGTTAAACCCAATGTTAGCCCCAAAGGAACAGATGCATCTGAACCTATGCAGATCGGGGGGGTTAAAGGACCCTTAACCCAAAAGGAAACAGAAAAGAGAAGGCAGATGCGATTGTGTCTGTACTGTGGGGCCTCAGGACATTTTCTACGGGATTGCCCTATAAAACCACCCAAGAAGGTGGTCGGAGTTGCTGACATAAGCCAAACAGACCCTGATTCGGGAAACGACCACACCCGACAAGCGTAGAGGTCCACTTACGGAGCTTAAAGAAGGACACTCAGACCTTGCACCTAATCATACCAATGGTCCTTATTGATCCAAGGCAGCCATCACGTATGCACGCAGTAAGGGCATACATTGATAGCGGGGCCGTAGGAAACTATATGGACCACGAATTGGCTTCAAGGATGAAACTACCTCTTTGCAAAAAGACCACTTCGGATGTTATCACCACAGTCGATGGAACTGAAATTGCCTCTGGGCCTGTAACTCATTCCACTACAGAGATGACACTGTCGGGTCAAGATGGGCATCGAGAGACTATTGTGTTTGATCTAATCAAAGCCCCGCAGTTCCAAATCATACTGGGAATGCCATGGTTGGAAACACATAATCCTTGTATTGAATGGCGAGAGAAGAGAATAACCTTCCCGGATTGTGCACACACCTGTTATCCGGAAAAAAACCTTGAACAGAGCCCTGGCCACAGTCACTAATCCAATCGTGCAGTTACCTCTGGAATATCAAGAATTTCAGGATGTTTTTCAAAAAGAACAGGCAAACACATTACCACCTCACAGATCATATGATTGTCAAATCGACCTCTTACCCGGTGCACAACCTCCATGTAGTAGGATCTACGCCCTTACGGAACCCGAAAATCTTCACCTACGACAATACTTGGACCAATACCTTGCTAATGGCTTCATTTGGCCATCCAAGTCTCCTGCATCCTCAGCTTTGTTTTTCGTGCCTAAAAACGAAGGTGACCTTAGAACGTGCATAGATTACCGTGCATTAAATCAGATTACGGTAAAAGAACGATACCCATTGCCTCTGATCCCTGAACTACTAGACCAAGTAAAGGATGCTTGCATCTACACTAAGTTAGACCTCCGAGGAGCATATCATCTGGTACGTGTAAAGAAAGGCGATGAATGGAAGACTGCCTTTTGCACCAAGTACGGATTATTCGAATATCAGGTGATGCCCTTCGGGTTGTGCAATGCACCAGCAGCCTTCCAGTATTTTATGAACGATGTCCTTCGAGAACTCATTGATGTCTGTGTTGTCGTATACATAGACGATATTCTAGTGTACTCCTCCTCAGAATCAGACCATGTTAAGCACGTTTGTGCAGTCCTTGAGAAACTACGCCAGCACAAGTTATATGCAAAATTGGAAAAATGTGTTTTTCATGCTACAGAAGTTGAATTCCTTGGATTTATCCTGACTCCAAAAGGAGTCCGAATGGACTCTCGAAAGGTGGACGCAATTCTCAAGTGGCCATCACTCAGTTCAGTTAAAGGGGTACAAAGCATGCTTGGATTTGCTAATTACTACCGCAGATTTATTCCTGACTTCTCACATGTTGTACACCCCATCACAGCACTTTTACGAAAAAAAACGCTTCTTGTGGACCGAAGAGGCTGAAAAAGCCTTCCAAGAGCTGAAATTGAAATTCACGTCGGCACCTGTCTTAAAGCATCTACGCCCCCAGCTTCCATACATAGTTGAAACCGATGCATCCAGTTTAGCCATGGGGGCTGTCCTGTCCCAGAAGGATCCTCAAACCGGTCAACTTCATCCAGTAGCATTTTGGTCCAGAAAGTTCTCGGCACCCGAGTTAAACTATGCGCTTACCGATAAAGAGTTGTTAGCCATCAAATCCGCCTTCAAGGCTTGGCGGCATTATCTTCTCGGTGCCAGGCATACCATTACTGTAATCACCGATCACAGGAATTTGCAGTATTTAAAAACAGCCAACGCCCAATCATCGCGTCAACTACGATGGGCATTATTCTTTGCCGAATTCGATTTCGTGATCACTTATCGACCAGGTTGTAAAAATGGCAAGGCACATGCCTTATCCCTTATAGGGATGGGAGAAGCATATTTGAATCCGGAACCAGTGCCTATAATTCCAGAACAAAGAATTCTTGGCATAACTACTCTACAGACTCTAGAAGATATTCATTTAAAAATCCAACAACTTTTCGATCCAGCAGCCCTGCAGGACTGGGTAAAGAAAGGCCAAGATTATTCAGTCATCAATGACCTACCTTACTATCAAGGACGTCTATTTCTACCACACAAGGAATTACAAGAACTAGTCATCTCCAATTATTATGACGCCCTTATGGAAGGACACCCAGGTATCGCAAAAACTGAAGCTAAAATTAAAAGACAATTCTGGTGGCCCACCTGGCGAAAAGACGTAAAGTCATTTGTGATGTCATGTGGTATCTGCACCCAAAACAAAAGTCAGAAGAAAAAACCAGCTGGCCTTTTACAACCTTTGGATATTCCACCTACACCATGGCACACCTTGTCTTTAGACTTTATTACAGATCTACCTCCATGTAATGGATTTAACACCATTCTAGTTATTGTGGATCTTTTTTCCAAGATGGCCCACTTTATTCCTTTAAAAGGATTACCTTCTGCTTCAATTTTGGCCAAGGAATTTCTCGAAAACATTGTTCGAATACATGGATTTCCTTCCGTATTGGTCTCTGACCGAGGTAGTCAATTCATTTCGCAATTTCAGAAGAAAGGTTGTCAATTGGCGCAAATCGACGTAAGGTTATCAACCAGTCACCATCCCCAAACCGATGGTCAGACGGAGAGGACCAATGTCATGCCTGCGCCATGGGCGCATACATTTACGAACAATATGGACCTTATTTCCCATTTGCGAGGCTTTAACTACACTTACCACAATGCACTTGGCTATAACCATCTTTTCCTGGCCATTCCTATTCGCCATCTTCGAAACTTCAATCCCCAGAAGCCCTAGGGATCTCCTCTGCTTCCACCAGCTCAGGAACAGAGAGGGAGGTGGCCGATTGTCTACAGGTGTGCTTAGCCAGGTGCGACCAATTAGCCTGCCTCTGTGCTGGGCTGGGCGGTATGAATGCTGCTGCCTGCAAGAGCTCAGTCTCTTGCATTAGGAGTCTTTCCGGCACCTTGTTGCTTTGAGCTACGGATCTTGTATGCGGTTCCTCCTTACTCCGACTTTGGATCCAGTGCCCTGCCGGGCTCTCTACATTGCAGCTGATCTCGCTCTGCTGCCTTTCAGCCTCCGCCCTTGCCCTGCTGGGCTCTCTACATTGCAGCTGATCTCGCTCTGCTGCCTTCCAGCCTCCGCCCTTGCCCTGCCGGGCTCTCTACATTGCAGCCGTTCACGCTCTGCTGCCTTCCAGCCTCCGCCATTGCCCTGCCGGGCTCTCTACATTGCAGCCGTTCACGCTCTGCTGCCTTCTAGCCTCCGCCCTTGCCTTGCCGGGCTCTCTACATTGCCGCCGATCACGCTCTGCTGCCTTCTAGCCTCCACCCTTGCCTTGCCGGGCTCTCTACATTGCAGATGATCACGCTCTGCTGCTTTCCAGCCTCAGCCCTTGTCCTCTGGGCTCCCTGCTCTGCACCCTGCCTCACTCCGGCTGCCTACAGCCCTTGTCCTCTGGGCTTACTGCCTTGCAGCTGATCTCGCTCCGCTGCTTACTACCTACCTTTTTCCGCTGGGTTCTCGGCCTAGCAGCCCTCTACAGTCCTCAGCAACCTTTTACAGTCAGCGGCCCTGCCCCTCAGGGCTCACACCTTGCTGCCCGGCCCTTCTGGGTTCCTTGCCGTGCAGCCTGCTTTACTCCACTGCCCTAAGCCCTTTCCCTCTAGGCTCTCTACCTTACAGCCCTGCTTCTGTGGGCTTGCTCATCCTGCTTTACTCCGCTGTCCTAAGCCCTTTCCCTCTGGGCTCTCTACCTTACTGCCCTGCTCCTGTGGGCTTGCTCATTGCTTTCCTGCTCCTCTGAGCACTCTACCTTGTTCCTTACTGTTCTCTGCTATCCAATCCTGTTACACGACTTTCCCTTCATTTCCTTCTGCTAGTTTGCTATCAACTTCCTTTCCTGGATTTGTCTGTAAGTATCTTCTCTTGTACTGTTCGTAGACCCTTTTTTACAGAGCTTGTCTGTTGGTTTCCTTCAGGCAACCTCTGCCCCTTCCCTTGTCTCGTTTCTACGTTACAGACACCCATTGCTGTTGTTCCAAGTCATGAGCAAACAGCGTGGGCCTCTGTTATAGCAAACTGTGCAGAAGGCTAGAGTTTTTCCTAAGGTCCGTGGAACACTCTTTCTCTATATCTGCATACACCCCTAGAGGGAATCCATTCTGTTATACCTTATTCCTTGCTACACTTGACTACTCTTCGTTCTTATTACTTTCAGCTGTGTGTGTACTATTCTGTCCACCTTACTTCGGCACAACCACCCCAAACCCTTCCTGGGTGTCCTGTGCCTCTCCTTTCAGGGTGTCATCTCGTGACAGAATGCAAGAGCCAAAAATTCCCTGTTCATTAGGCAGGAAAGGCACACACAGTCCAAGGATGCTTTCCTTTCGGGTTAAGAAACCTTTACAAAAATCTAATGTTTCCCTTAAGACATCAAACAAGAACATTAGTCTAAAAGACAGTCTCGCCTTAGTTAACAGAGATTTACAAGCACTGTACTACATTCACTGGCTAGCTGACCCTTCTTCCATGTATAATTATTATGACATTTGCGACTATGATCCGCAGTCCTTATCTGTTGAAGAGCTACAGCAAGACAATTAATTCTTACAGATCTTGTTAGCCCAAACAGGGAATAACACTCCTGTGTCTTCTGACAATTCTTCTAACACAGCTACAGCCAAGGATATAGCACTCATTGCTGGAAACTCTAAACCAGAGTACACTGTTGCTGGTGTGTTATGCTCAAGATCAGCTTGGCAAGCTCCCCAGACTGCTGGAAACCCTCATTTGACAGTACAAGGCACTAAGTATCCTGAGGTTAGTCCACCTGGTCCTGGGTACAAAAGACCAATACTGACCATCGGTTGTCTTAATACTTCCCCAGTATCTACCAACCATAATAACCTTAAGGTCAGTCTTCCTATTGCTACAACCAAATGTTCTGCTACACCAGATTCCGAAGCTTTAGATCAGGCTAATGGTACATACCTGCTTCAAGAACAACTCCTACGCCTTAGAAGACAGACCGAAGATCTCTATGATGACTTTGTTTATTTACATAGTAAAAATTTAATGAAGGGACACAATTTTCCAGACCTTCTGACACTATGTCCTACACCTGATATTCTGTCTTTAGAGATCGACATGATAAGGCCTGGAATTGCCACACAGAAAAGGATACAGACTTATACCAAGCAGATGGAAGACCTAAATTTAGCATATGCCTCCCTTCTAAAGTCTGACACAGCTCCTTCGCCTTCAAACCACAGTAACTCAGGTTGTTGTACAGACAGCAAAATATGAACTCCTTTGGTGGGCCAAATCACTCACACTGCCATTACACCACAAGACAAGTGTAATCTTCTGATTAGAGATCCTTCTGAGTCAAAGGATTGTTCCGCTCTTACCCCTGACTACTGTCCTTTACTCTCACTTACAGCCTCTTCTGAAGTGCTCAAATCAGAAATGTACACTGCTTTTAAGGGTTCTTATACCCCTGACCCACTTAGTAATCTGAGCACACCAGACTTTGAAGTTCAGCCTTCAGAACTCCTACCCTATCCTGACCCCACATCTGTCATACTGCCTGTTACTGTATCAGCTAACCCAATCTCTGATGCTCCTCCTGTTAACACTTCAAATTCTGCTACTGTTACAGCATCTCACATCATTCTTTCTGCAGCAGAAGCACCCCCTTCCTCTCTGTTCTGATCTTGATGGTCGTGCAGATTATTGAACCTCCGTCCCCAAGTACCGCACAGACAGAAAGGATACACTGTCTGTGCAATCTTTGAGGCCACAGGTGTGTTGAGCCGTCAATCAGGTAGCAGGAACGCCAGAAGGACCCCTGGCCGCTGCAAGGCAATGGTTAATGGTTAAACAGGAGCAGTGCAATTGATACGGGTAACGGGTAACAATCAGTATTAACAAGGCTTACCCAGGAGTGTTGCAAGTAGGGTCCTAAATGTGATAAGAGCCACAGATTGTTGATGGTGGTGGTGAAATAGGCGTTCTGCACGGCTTGAAGGTGAGACACACCTGGGTCTGATGTAGATGGACCAGCAAGGCAAGAAGGTCAAAACCAAGTTCCAAGATTCTAAGTTCAGAGAGGATAATCCAAAGGCAGTCCAAGAGAGTTCCAAAGTCAAGGAGCGGGGGAAACAAGGCGGAATCCAAGAAACAGAAATCCGAGGGGCAGGCAAGACAAATCCGAAGAACAGTCCGAGGTCGCAAAATCCGTGATCAGAAACAGGTAAACCAAAGCGCTACACAATCCTCAAGAGATCAGCTGTGAAGCGATGTACCGACGTTGCCAAGATGCTTTTAAACTGATTAAGTAACCACGTGATGAATCTCATGGACGAGTGAGGCGAGGCGTGACGTGATCACGTGGTCACGGGACGCTGGATGTTCGTTGCCGTGGGAATCTCCGTGGGCGTGACCAGCCGTGAGCGCGCCTCCATGGTAACTGCCAGCGAAACAAAGGACGGTAGATGCCGGGGCTACAGGCTGGTGTCCTCCTACGCCAGGCAAACTGCTGGTTCTTTCTATGTGTAAGGACTGCTCTTGTTGTTAGGTGTGGTGTGGGGCGTGTGGTTGTGCGGTTCTTGACGGGGCGAGCAACGGGAGACGTGACAGAGCCCCCCTCAAAGGCCCACGACCCCGTGGGCTGGACGGGTTATCTCGATGAAAGCGAGCAACCAGATGTGGGGCATGGACTTCCCAGGAGGGAACCCAGGAGCGTTCTTCAGGGCCATACCCCAACCAGTCAACCAGATACTGGAGGCGACCGCTGCAGAGACGAGAACCCAGAATAGCACTGATCTCATACGTATCCGGGAAGGACACAGAAACGGGGGCAGGAGATTGGACCATCCGGGTGGCAGAAAGACAGGGCTTGAGTAGGGAAGTGTCGAACACCGGGTGGATATGCCAGGAAGAGGGAATAGAAAGCCGTAGGGTTACCGGGTTCAGAACATGTGAAATCTTGTAGGGACCGACAAACCGGGGCAACAGTTTCCGGCAACCAGGGATTCGCAAATGGCGAGTCGACAGCCAAACACAGTCCCCAACCTGATAAACAGGAGCCGCCACCCGTTTCTTGTCGGCCTTGGTCTTCATAGAGGCTTGGGCTTCCCGCAAATTAACCAGTGTCTGGGCATGGATAGATTGCAGATCCCGAGCACAAAAATTGGCGGCGGGAGTGGAGGAGGAAGAAAAATTGGGGAGAGGGAGAGAACGAGGGTGCTGTCCATAGAGCGAATAGAAGGGGGAGAACCCGGTGGACGAATGCCAGGCATTGTTGTATGCAAATTCGGCCAAATGGAGCAGGTTCAACCATGTATCCTGATATTGAAGGGTCAGGCATCGCAGGTACTGTTCGAGAGCCTGGTGTACCCTCTCGGTCTGGCCATCGCTCTCCGGGTGGTAGGCTGAGGAGAAGCAGGCATCAATGCCAAGGATCTTGGTAAGGGCCTGCCAAAAACGGGATGTGAACTGCGTATTGCGATCGGATACAATGACTTGTGGAAGACCAAAGAGACAGAAGATCGACTTGAAGAGTAGTTGGGCCAGTACAGGGGCTGAGGGAATCCCGTGACAAGGAATGAAACGGGCCATCTTAGTATAGGAATCGACTACCACCCAGATGGAGTCATACCCTTGTCTGCGAGGCAAATCTGTAATGAGGTCCATAGAGACCGTATGCCATGGTCTGGGAGGAATAGGTAGGGGCTGAAGGAGACCCACGGGACGACCCCTGCGCATCTTGCACTGTGCACAGATGGAGCAAGTGTTTACATAATGTTGCACGTCGCGTCTCATAGATGGCCACCAACACCACCGCTTTAGTAACTCCAAGGTGCGATGCTGTCCAGGGTCCCATTGATGGCCGCGTCGAGAGACCAAGCAAGTGCCTGGTTACGTACATCGCTAGTGGGGAGGAATAACTTATCTTGTATGAAGGGCAACCCTTCCTGAAGTACCAAATCCCATTCTGTTAGTGCTTGTGGATGATGTGAAACCCACTGTCGGAGAGTTAGCATGGAGGGAGGAGGAGTACACATGCATATGACATGACCTTCGTTCAGAAGAGTATCTGGGTATAGGGGCAAATAATCCCCTCCGGGCGAGCAAGATAAAGCATCGGCCTTACCATGTGAAAGCCCTGGTCTATTTTTTACCACAAAGTCATAGGCGGCAAAAAACAGGTGCCAACGCACTTGTCTGCTGTTTAAACATTTAAGGGAGGCCAGGTCCTGCAGGTTTTTGTGATCTGTGTAAACCACGGTTTGATGTTTGGCCCCAATGAGATGGTGTCGCCAGGTCAGTAATGCATCTTTAATGGCCAGTAACTCCTTCTTGGTGACTGTGTAATGGGACTCGGAAGGTGTAAATTTCCTGGAGTGGAATGCTACGGGATGCAACTGATCCGTGGAGGGACAGGGTTGGGAGAGCACTGCGCCTAATGCAAAGGAAGAGGCATCGGCCTCCACAACAAACGGGAGTTCGGGGTCGGGATGCTGTAGTACAGGAGCTGTGGTGAATCTAGCTTTGAGTGTCTCAAAAGAACGCTGATGTTCTGAGGTCCAACAAAACTGGACCCGAAGACTGGTCAAGACAGTCAGTGGTGAAACAATGGATGAAAAACCGGCAATGAAACGCTGATAAAAGTTGGCAAAGCCCAAAAACGACTGGAGCTGTTTGAGACAGGTTGGAGCGGGCCAGTCGATGATGGCACGGACTTTGGACATGTTCATGGATAGACCTCCAGGTGTAATAAGAAAGCCTAGGAACTCTACTTCCCTAGTATGAAACACACATTTCTCGGGTTTGGCGTACAAGGAATGTCTTTTTAGCCGAGTTAGGACTTCTGTGACCTGGCCTATGTGTTCCTCCAGTGAGGACGAAAATATCAATATATCGTCTAGGTAGGCCACAACAAAAACGTCTAAGACGTCAGAGAATACTTCGTTAACAAAACGTTGAAATGTAGCAGGGGCATTGCAGAGACCGAAAGGCATTACAGTGTACTCAAACAGCCCTTGTCGATAAAAACAAAATGCCGTCTTCCACTCGTCTCTGCTACGCATACGAACCAAGTTGTACGCCCCCCGAAGATCCAACTTAGTAAAGATGGATGCCTTGGTCAATCGGTCTAGTAGCGTGGAGATTAGGGGTAAGGGATACCGATTCTTGATGGTAACGGCGTTCAATCGTCTGTAATTAACACAGGGACGTAAGTCACCCTCTTTCTTGGGCACAAAAAAAAAATCGGACTAGCAGCTGGAGAGCTAGAGGGTCGTATGTGACCTAAGCGTAGGGCTTGTTGGATGTATTCTTTGAGTACCAACTCTTCCGATGGAGATAAGGAGTATATTCTGCCCTTTGGTATAGTTGCCCCAGGAACCAAATCAATGGGGCAATCATAGGGTCGATGTGGTGGTAGGCCTTCTGCTGTGACTTTGTCAAAGACCTCTCGGAATTCATGATAGACAGCGGGAATACCAGCTGTAATGGCCCCCACAGTGTGTGGGACGTTCATAGATGGATCTGTCTCCTCAAGGCTGGCAGAGGCCATAGCCCCAAGGACAGTGGCCGGGGATGAAATCGTAGCGGACTCGATCAAACAGAAGTGTTGGCAAACTTCAGATTCAAAGGTGACCTGTCCATTGCCCCAGTTAATCAAGGGATTGTGTTGTTTGAGCCACGGAATGCCTAAAATGATACCGAACTGCGGCGTGGAAATGAGATCAAACGTTAGCGTCTCTTGGTGCGTGCCCTGAATCACCACTAACATGGGAGCGGTCTGGTACTCAATGGGACCAGAGACAAGTGAGGTACCATCGACTGCTTGTACCGGCTCTGGATACTTTTTCTTGATCAAGGGTAGGTTAAGGTCGTGAGCCAGCGAAATATCAATAAAGCAGCCAGTGGCCCTGGAGTCGATCACAATCTGTACTGAGTGTGCCAAATCTCCGGCTGGTTTCAGCTGGGCCTGGACCGCAATCGGTCTGATGGGATCAAATACAGGTTCATTGGAGGTCAGAGAAGGACTCGCCCGTACCCCCATGCTTAGGGGCGAGCCTTCTGAAAACCTGATGTTTTATTTTTAGGGCGACGAGGACATTCTTTAACATAGTGCCCTAAAGTACCACAATAGAAACAGGCGTTATCGGTTCTCCGACGTTCCCGTTCGGCCTGAGTGATGGGACTACGGATACCGCCGATTTGCATGGGTTCCAGAGCAGAGACGGATGGGGCTGGGAGAGTCTGATTGGAAAAAGCCGTCTCTGCTTTCCTCTCAGACCTGCGAGCGTCCACCTGTAGGGCCAAGTCCACTAACTCAGGGAAGACTGAGGGAAGAGCCGGCACTACAGAAAGAGCGTCTTTCATGTGGCTACAGAGACCACGGTAGAACACTATGGCTTTCTTTTCTTCAGGCCACGAGGTCTCTGCAGCCAATTGATTGAAACGGGTGATGTACTCAATCAGGGTTTGTTTTCCCTGTGTAAGATCAAGCAATTCCAGGTCTCGGGATTGTGCCTTATACCTGGTGTCAAAAGCCTTTGCCATTTCTGTCACCAGTAGATCGAAATTGTATAGAGCAGGGTGATTGCTCTCTAGTAATGGGTTCGCCCAAATGGCCGCTACACCTGACAGGTGAGAAAGAAGGAAAGCTGCCTTGGTAACAGAGTCAGGAAAAAGCTGGGGTCGCCGAACTCAGCATCTGCGGGTAAAGGGGCACGTGTGCTTTGTAGGGCATCGAGTCTATGGTGGATAGCCGTTGTGGCTGCGGCCATGTCAGTCCTAAGGGCCGCAACCGCTTGCATTAGAGCGGCCACAGGGTCCCCGGAGGAGGTATCCATAATCTGGATGACCAGGAGGGCTTCACAGTCTGTTCTGATCTTGATGGTCGTGCAGATTATTGAACCTCTGTCTCCAAGTACCGCACAGACAGAAAGGATAAACTGTCTGTGCAATCTTTGAGGCCACAGGTGTATTGAGCCGTCAATTAGGTAGCAGGAACGCCGGAAGGACCCCTGGCCGCTACAAGGCAATGGTTAATGGTTAAACAGGAGCAGTGCAATTGATACGGGTAACGGGTAACAATCAGTATTAACAAGGCTTACCCAGGAGTGTTGCAAGTAGGGTCCTAAATGTGATAAGAGCCACAGATTGTTGATGGTGGTGGTGAAATAGGGGTTCTGCACGGCTCGAAGGTAAGACACACCTGGTTCTGATGTAGATGGACCAGCAAGGCAAGAAGGTCAAAACCAAGTTCCAAGATTCTAAGTTCAGAGAGGATAATCCAAAGGCAGTCCAAAAGAGTTCCAAAGTCAAGGAGCCGGGGAAACAAGGTGGAATCCAAGAAACAGAAATCCGAGGGGCAGGCAAGACAAATCCGAAGAACAGGTAAACCAAAGCGCTACACAATCCTCAAGAGATCAGCTGTGAAGCGCTGTACCCACGTTGCCAAGATGCTTTTAAACTGATTAAGTAACCACGTGATGCATCTCAAGGACGTGTGAGGCGTGACGTGATCACGTGGTCACGGGACGCTGGATGTTCGTTGCCGTGGGAGTCTCCGTGGGCGTGACCAGCCGTGAGCGTGCCTCCATGGTAACTGCCAGCGAAACAAAGGACGGTAGACGCCGGGGCTACAGGCTGGTGTCCTCCTACGCCAGGCCAACTGCTGGTTCTTTCTATGTGTAAGGACTGCTCTTGTTGTTAGGTATGGTGTGGGGCGTGTGGTTGTGCTGTTCTTGACGGGGCGAGCAACGGGAGACGTGACACTCTCTGCCTGCGAGGACAGAACCTGTTGCTGAGTCCGATAATAACTTTTCCTTTAGGACTACAGCTCCGGTTGTTCCTGCTGGTGCCTCTGCAGCACTAAAACTACCAGACTCAACTCTGTCAGTCTCAGTTGTGTCACTGCCCACTGGTTCTTCTACGGCACCTACACTCTCAGTTGCTACAGCATCGGAACAATCTACAGCCATTCATGTTCTCCCTGCTGCTGTGGTTTCTGAACTTCCTACAAATCATGGAGAACCCTCCAATGTGACTCCTAAAATTTCTGCGGCTAATCTCGACTTAGCCATTGCTGCTTCTGATGCCTTGGAAAACCTTCCTAAAGCAACCAACTCTGCTGTACCTCTGGCTCCACCTTCCAACACCTTACTGTTGCCTTTCAAAGTAAGATTTGCCATGGAGCCTGCAGCAGTCTTTCACAGTTCCTCTGAACACACTGTTGAGATTTATGCTCCAAAGACTTTGTTTTTTCGGAATTCTACCTCAAAGGTTCAGAACATCAATACTGTCTCCGTCCTTCAAGACTCCCACCTAACAACCTTAAACAGTATTTGGTGCCTCATGATGTGCCTTTTTGGAATAAGACTCTTTCACGGTGTGACAGACATTCTTCTTGTTGGTCAGCTTTCAGGGAGCCTGGAGAGGGGCCTGGAGAGGGGCATAGGGTCATGCCTGCGCCATGGGCGCATACATTTACGAACAATATGGACCTTATTTCCTATTTGCGAGGCTTTAACTACACTTACCACAATGCACTTGGCTATAACCATCTTTTCCTGGCCATTCCTATTCCCCATCTTCGAAACTTCAATCCCCAGAAGCCCTAGGGATCTCCTCTGCTTCCACCAGCTCAGGAACAGAGAGGGAGGTGGCCGATTGTCTACAGGTGTGCTTAGCCAGGTGCAACCAATTAGCCTGCCTCTGTGCTGGGCTGGGCGGTATAAATGCTGCTGCCTGCAAGAGCTCAGTCTCTTGCATTAGGAGTCTTTCCGGCACCGTGTTGCTTTGAGCTATGGATCTTGTATGCGGTTCCTCCTTACTCCGGCTTTGGATCCAGTGCCCTGCCGGGCTCTCTACATTGCAGCTGATCTCGCTCTGCTGCCTTTCAGCCTCCGCCCTTGCCCTGCCGGGCTCTCTACATTGCAGCTGATCTCGCTCTGCTGCCTTCCAGCCTCCGCCCTTGCCCTGCCAGGCTCTCTACATTGCAGCCGTTCACGCTCTGCTGCCTTCCAGCCTCGCCCTTGCCCTGCCGGGCTCTATACATTGCAGCCGTTCACGCTCTGCTGCCTTCCAGCCTCCGCCCTTGCCTTGCCGGGCTCTCTACATTGCAGCCGATCACACTCTGCTGCCTTCCAGCCTCCGCCCTTGCCTTGCCGGGCTCTCTACATTGTAGCCGATCACGCTCTGCTGCCTTCCAGCCTCCGCCCTTGCCTTGCCGGGCTCTCTACATTGCAGCTGATCACGCTCTGCTGCTTTCCAGCCTCAGCCCTTGTCCCCTGGGCTCCCTGCTCTGCAGCCTGCCTCACTCCGGCTGCCTACAGCCCTTGTCCTCTGGGCTTCCTACCTTGCAGCTGATCTCGCTCCACTGCTTACTACCTACCTTTTTCCGCTGGGTTCTCGGCCTAGCACCCCTCTACAGTCCTCAGCAACAT
This sequence comes from Ambystoma mexicanum, assembly GCF_040938575.1. Lineage (NCBI taxonomy): Eukaryota > Metazoa > Chordata > Amphibia > Caudata > Ambystomatidae > Ambystoma > Ambystoma mexicanum. Next base: position 1,439,174,583 of record NC_090935.1, read on the forward strand.
TTTACAGTCAGCGGCCCTGCCCCTCAGGGCTCTCACCTTGCTGCCCGGCCCTTCTGGGTTCCTTGCTGTGCAGCCTGCTTTACTCCACTGCCCTAAGCCCTTTCCCTCTAGGCTCTCTACCTTACAGCCCTGCTCCTGTGGGCTTGCTCATCCTGCTTTACTCCGCTGTCCTAAGCCCTTTCTCTCTGGGCTCTCTACCTTACTGCCCTGCTCCTGTGGGCTTGCTCATTGCTTTCCTGCTCCTCTGAGCACTCTACCTTGTTCCTTACTGTTCTCTGCTATCCAATCCTGTTACACGACTTTCCCTTCATTTCCTTCTGCTAGTTTGCTATCAACTTCCTTTCCTGGATTTGTCTGTAAGTATCTTATCTTGTACTGTTCGTAGACCCTTTTGTACAGAGCTTGTCTGTTGGTATCCTTCAGGCAACCTCTGCCCCTTCCCTTTTCTCGTTTCTATGTTACGGACACCCATAGCTGTTGTTCCAAGTCATGAGCAAACAGCGTGGGCCTCTGTTATAGCAAACTGTGCAGAAGGCTAGAGTTTTTCCTAAGGTCCCTGGAACACTCCTTCCCTATATCTGCATACACCCCTAGAGGGAATCCATTCTGTTATATTATATTCCTTGCTACACTTGACTACTCTTCGTTCTTATTACTTTCAGCTGTGTGTGTACTATTCTGTCCACCTTACTTCGGCACAACCACCCCAAACCCTTCCTGGGTGTCCTGTGCCTCTCCTTTCAGGGTGTCATCTCGTGACAACCAACCAGACTCTTGAAAAATACCTACGTTGTATGCTACACCAAACCGAAAGCAATTAGAAGGATATTTTATGGATTTCAGCATTCGCATACAATAACTCTGAACATTCAGGAACCTAACAAATCCCCTTTTATACCAAATATTGACATCATCCTCGAACCTCAGAACTCGATTCGCCTCAACACTTAGAAATGCCTGCAGTGGCTCATCTGCACTCTACTATTACACAAGCCTTTAAGGAGGCAATAGAATATTTGAAACAAGCAAAAGAGAAATACAAGAAAAATGCTGATCAACATAGAAGTGAAACTCCACAATACCAGATTGGAGATCAAGTTTGGCTGGCTACAAAACACATACCTCTAAAGGGAACTCAGACTTTCAATCCTAGATATTTGGGACCTTACACCATTAAGGCCATTATCAACCCGGTGGCCGTCAAATTGGAATTACCCTCTAATATGCGGATTCATCCTGTCTTTCATGTTTCACTTCTAAAACCAGTTCAACCAGGGACAAGATTAACCAAACCACCTGACCCCATCCTAATAGATGGAGAACCTGAATTCGAGGTAAAAAACATCCTGGACTCTAAGATGGTTAAATCAAGACTTTTTTATTTAATCGACTGAAAGGGTTACAGACCACAAGAAAGGTCATGGGAGCCTAGTGACCACGTTCATGCACCTCGGTTGGTGAAGAAATTCCATCGGAACTTCCCAGACAAACCAGGACCAAGGGGAAGAACAACTTTAGGAGGGGCCTTGGGGGGGAGTGCTGTCATGATGCCTACCCCCGGGCATCCGGATCAAGCCCATCAGCCCCGGGAGCAGGCATCCAGATATTTATTAAAACCCCAGCAGCACCGGCTGGGGGCTGTCTGGGTTCAGTCCTGGCACCTTAGGCACCAGGCTCACAATAGAAATCAGTCCTGGCGCCATAGGCGCCAGACTCATAGAGATTACTTACCACATGCAGACCATGCTGCAAATGAATCCAAGCCAACGTGAGGCCTGGATGGGACTATTTTACTAAGGGGCTATTTTCTTTTTACTCGGGTGTGGTTCTGGGGAACTTCTTACCTGGAACTTCTTTGGAGGCTATTTAAACTACGCCCGAACAGCAGCACACGCTTCGCGTTATTCTGCACTCAGCAGCGTAACGCTCACCGTGCCTGCAAGTCAGCATCCAGTCTTCTGCCACGCCCGCCTCGAATCCAGAGCTCCTAGAAAAAGGGAAAAGAAGGAGGAAAGGTTAGATCACGGACATTATTTTGATTCCTTACCTGATTCCGGATCCAGCACGTCTCCGAGCCTGGAAAGGACATTATTTTGATTCCTTACCTGATTCAGGATCCAGCACATCTCCGAGCCTGGAAAGGACATTATTTCTGCACGCGTCGCATCGCCAGCAGCAGCGCCGCGCCATACTCACCAGTCCTCACAGCATCTTTCGATTCGGCGCTGCCTCCATCATTTTCTTCGCCAAACTCCAGCACCTGGGGAACAGAAGAAATAACAAGGTGAGCCGAGAGAGCCAACAAATGCAATCTCTTTTACCACCATAGACTTACCTGATTACCACCGGAGGCATTATCCTTTAACACGCCACATCTTCTTATGCCGCACCTGTAAAGAGAGAGAAAACAACAAGTTAAACACATGCAACATTTACCGGACAGTGTTGGGTAATACAGACTCTTACCTGAATGCCATCAGTTGCCTTAAGGCAATATTCTCTTGGACCCCTGCAAATCAAAAAGGGAATGGAACAAGAGTGAACATCGGACATATTGACCTCTTTGAACTTTATACTTACGGGTCCTCGCCAAGAACCTCGGAGTCAATATTCATCCAGAACTCTTCCAACACCTTCAAACCAGTGAAGTAACTGGTATCTACGCGCCCTTGCATTCCACGCAGAATTGAGAGCTCATCATTTAAAAACATATGGTGAGATTACTGTAAGGGGATATCGGAGGTGACTAGTGGGGAGAACAGTGGGGTGCCATCACTAAATCCACAGGTGGCTAAATCCCTTTCTCCACTTGCAGGAGAATACTTCTACGGGTCAAGCAGAAGAGATTAGGCGGGCCAGTCCAGTCTGTCATCTCTGCACTACGCATCACGTTGGTGGAGACCGCAGCTGTCCAGGGCCGATTGACGCCCCTGTGGGAGCCAGGTGAGCGTAACAGTTACCTTATTTTAGGGACCGGCTATATGTTGTCATGCCCCGCATTCTCAGCTGGCGCCTTTGGCCCCGTTGCCGTTTACGGGCTTCCTGATTCCCGTCACGCTTGACGCTGTGTTCACTAAGCGGTCTAGTCTTTCTCCGCTTGGTTGACCGTAACGTTATTTAGCCACTCCTCTCCCTTGGTTCAGTGCGTTGCAACCTTCCACGGTCAGCTGCTTTTCCTCGCTGCCGCGGTCTTACTACACGCTGTTACCTCTTGCTCCTCGAGCCTTTCCCTTCATTTTTCCTTTCCTTTCCCGGCTTTTCTCCGGTCCCTGCCTTCAGTACTCTTCCTCTTTCCTCCTTTCTCTCCCTCGTTCCCGGCTTTCTGCTTCTCGTTTGTTTACTTTTCATTCCGGTGTTGCTGGAGTCTACGTATCCCGGTGCTTCCTGTTTTGCTGCCTTCTCCCATCTCTCGTCTGTTTTCCACGAGCCCAGCTGCCATCAGGATACCTGCCGGTGCTAGGGGTTATTTGCCTATTCTGGCTTTTTTTCCCCTTTTTGTCCCTGCTTGGAGGGGGACACGGTCAGGTAGTATTTACACGCTCTCACTGTGGCTTCCTCTTGTGGGAGACACGCTCAGCCTCGAAAAAAAGAAAAGAACTACAAGGCACACCGAGCGCTCAGCCCAGTAGAGGAGGATTCCGACTCCACAGGTGAGGAGGTTGAAGAGATAAAGAGGGGAACTGAAATTGTATTAGAAGCCAGTGCTGACAGTTTGCAACGACACCAAACTACAACCATGGCAACTCCTGAGCAAGTGCAGGAACTAATAGCTGCAGTGCAAAGCCTCTCCCTCAAAATGCAAAATATGAAAGCCGAAAACAACCTGTTAAAACAAATGGTAGCAGTGAGAGAGCCCCCTAACACAGACCTGCCTCCCATGTCATTGTCCTCGGGGAAGTACGATGGTTCCCGCAAAACTTTAAAAGAATTCCTTGACGCTTGCAGGGTGTATTTTTCCTTCAGAACCCGCACCTATGTCTCTGATAATGCCAAGGTTGGATTCTTGGTGTCCAATATGACAGGGAACGCTCTTGCTTGAGCCACTCCCCTAGTCACCGGAAATGACCCTGTCCTTCAGAATTTCGATGCCTTTGTTAACTTTGTCAAACGAACCTTTGAAAGACCCAAAATTTCAATGGCAGCTGGAGAAGACTTGATGGACATTCGTCAAGGACAAGTTGATGTGCTGTCTTACATCTCCTCGTTTAAAAGATTGGCCCTGGAGACGGGTTGGTCTGAGCAATCTCAATTTATCCTGTTCCGCCGAGGCCTTAGGGAAGAACTAAAAGACGAAATGGCTCACTTCCTTCGTCCTACTTCCTTGCAGGATCTGATGACTGCCGCCCTTCAGATGGAGTTCAGGATGCAAGAAAGACGTCAAGAGAGAAGAAAGACACGCACTTCCTTTTCAAGGACATCCTCACCTCCTTCAACAGCGCTCAAACCTCACGACGAGCCCATGCAAATCGGCACTACTTGCCGTTCTTTAACGCCTGAAGAAAGAAAGAGGAGAAGGGAACAGGGCCTATGCGCCTATTGTGCCTCTGATCGCCACACGGTGCATAATTGTACTGAACTAACCAAGAAACCGGGGGAAAATGCAAACCCTCGATCCTAGTTGGGACGGGTTATCGAGGGCAGTCTTCCAGTCCCTACGTGACTATGTCAATTGATTCCTCTGACCCTTCTGAGGATTCCCGCCTTATGGTTATAACTGTTAAGGTTACTGTCCATGGCAGCCCAGTAGAGAAGCTGGCTCTCTTGGATTGCGGTGCCGCCGGGAATTTCGCTGACACCCTTTGGGTAGACAAAGTCGGTGCTTCACGGATAGATCGCAGACACGGCCAGAAGGTAGAAGGAGTTGACGGTATGCCTTTGAGTTCAGGACTCATCGTTCAGACGACCGAACCCCTTCCTCTCACTATTTTCCAGCATTCAGAAGTCATTACTTTTGACATCATTCGAGCAGCCCATTTTCCCCTAATCTTGGGGATCACCTGGCTGCGACAACATAATCTCCATGTCGATTGGAAGTCAAATTGTTTGCATTTTAATTCCAGCTATTGCCAAACACACTGTTTCCAAGAAGCGCACTACCAGGAGGTAAAGATCTCTCCCACTGTTCTCCACACGACTGTTGGGGTGCATTCCATTGACAAGGTAGTGGAAGAATACCCTATGGTGTTTGCGGAATCCGCCCCCATGGCATTACCACCCCACAGACCGAAGGACTGCTCCATCGAGCTGATACCCAATGCCCTGGTGCCATTCGGCAGAATGTTCGCATTATCCAAGACTGAAAAGGACACCCTACGAAAGTATTTGGATGACAATTTATGCAACGGTGTCATCAGACCCTCTAAGTCCCCGGCGGGTTCTCCTTTGTTCTTTATCCCAAAGAGGGATTCTAAAGACCTCATGCCATGCATCGACTACAGGTGACTCAATAAGGTAACTCGCAAGGACAGGTACCCCATGCCCCTCATTCCTGACATCTTGGAATCGGTACAGGGAGCAACGGTTTTCTCCAAACTGGATCTGCGCAATGCATATCACTTACTCAGAGTAAGTCCCGGAGATGAATGGTAGACGGCCTTCAGGACACCTTTTGGCCTGTACGAATACTACGTGATGCCCTTCGGACTAGTCAATGCTCCTGCTATTTTTCAAAGGTTCATAGACCGGATTTTTTCAGATTTATTGTTTATTTCAGTGGTGGTTTACCTCGACGACATACTTGTTTTTTCACAGACTATGTCGGAGCATCTGTTGCATCTTACAGAGGTCTTGAAGCGCGTTAAAAGACATCATCTATTGGCCAAACGTGAAAAGTGCGTATTTGGGGCGTCTTCGGTACCTTACTTGGGGTTTATCCTCTCACCACAAGGAGTACAAATGGATCAAAAAAAGGTAGAGACTATTCTCCATTGGCAGGCTCCCTCCTCAGTCAAAGAGGTGCAGAGATTCCTGGGCCTGGCTAATTTTTATAGGCGTTTTGTGCCAGGGTTTTCCAATACTGTTCTACCGATTACCAACTTACTATAGAAGACATCTGTGCCTTTCATCTGGAGCTCTCAGGCTGAAGAGAGCTTTCAACTCTTGAAGAAAAGCTTCTGCAGCGCTCCCATCCTACGCCAGCTAAACCAAAACAAGCCTTTTATCGTTGAGACAGATGCCTCTGCCGCGGCTATAGGAGCTGTTCTACTACAAGAGCATGATAACGCGGAACACCCAATAGCCTATTTGTCAAAAACTCTCACTACGAGTCAACGGAATTATTCCGTAATTGAACGTGAACTTCTGGCCATGAAAAAAGCCTGTGAAGTCTGGAGACACTTACTGCAGGGGTGCAGTGTCATGATGCCTACCCCCGGAGCATCAGGCCAGGCCCAGCACCCCCGGAAGCAGGCATCATGCCCTCGGGTAAAAGCCCAGCGGCCCCTTATAGGGACTCTTTGGACTCAGTCCTGGTTGGACATCAGTCCTGGCGCCATAGGTGCCAGGCTCATAAAGGGAGGTGTTTTGTGCACTTACCTGATGCAGACCATGCTGCACGCTTCAGGCCTCCCTGAGACCTGAAAGGGACTATTTTTTCATAGGGACTATTTTTTCACTCGGGCGTGGCCAGGGAAGGATACATACCTAGTTGGGGAAGGATACATACCTGGGACTTCTTTGGAGGCTATTTAAGCCACGCCCAGACAGCAGCTCATGCTTCGCATTGTTCTGCTTCCTGCAGCTTAACGCTCACCGTGTCTGCTCCTGCTCCTGGACTACAGCCACGCCCGTCTTGAACCTGGAAGACCTGCAAGGAAGGAAGAGAAGAGAAAGGTGAAAACCAAGGATTATTTCAAGCTTCTTACCTGCATCCGGAATCTTCTTGCCAGCATCCCTGAAGGAAGACTTCAATTTAAAAGCATCGCGTTGCTCGCTGCAGCACCACGCTTCACTCACCTGTCCTGTCCTCGAGACATCTCCCGGCTCCATCGCAGCTGTCAGCATCGGACGCCACATCACTGCACCTAGGGCAGAGAGGAAGAAACAAAAGGTGAGCAGAAGGACACACAGAAGGAAAGCTTGATTAACAGCCATAAAACTTACCGGCTTTTCTTCCACATTTCGGGTCGGCGCCGCCCCGTTGGCAGGTACCGTACCCCGGCCCCTATGGGGAAAGGACTAGAGACATTTCAGAGGAATGATAAGGACATCTAGAGGGATCGCCCTCATTACTACTCACCTTGGCAGGTTAACCCCTCGACGCATCGCCTTCATTCTGCACCTGAAATAAAGGACAGATCACAGGTGAGAAAGACAGCATAAAGGGGGCCTCACTTGAACTTTGAACTTTCATACTTACGGCGCATCGCTCAGGAAAGTCAAGTGGATTTTGCCAGCGCCATTCTGAAAACCAGTGAAGTAACTGGACGAACGCGCGCCCCTGCACCAGAAGCAGGATGGAGAGTTCAACCTTCCAAACCATAAGGTGAGCTTAAACCGGGTTTGGAGGAATAGAGAGGAACAGAGGGGGGAAGGGGGGAGCTAGCACACCATTCTGCAGACTGTTAATCCCCTTTCTCATCTGCAGAAGGATATTCCTACGGGCCAAGGAAGCACGATTTGGAGGTCCTGTCCAATCGGTGTTCCGGGTCCTGCGTATCACGCTAGAAGAGGCCGCAGTAATCCAGACTAGATCAGCGCCCCCGTGGGCGTTACATGCAGTCACCCTTTTATAATCCGGACCGACCATAAGAATTTACAGGTTCTACAGTCAATGGAGTGCATCAATTCCAGACAAGCCCGATGGGCGCATTTTTTCTCACAGTATGACTTTAGCATCACTTATATTCCTGGAAGCCAAAACACTTTGGCAGATGCCCTGTCCAGGAAGTCTTTTTCCTCTCATGTTGCCTCATCCTGCCCTGAGAAATTGTTTCCCAGGAACCGCATTGTTGCCACTATCTCCTCCTTGTTTCAACAGATAAAAGAAGCCGTCTCCTCACATCCAGAACCCCGAGGCATGACTAAAAAGGATGGTTTATTCTTGAAGAATCAGAGGATCTGGGTACCATCCAAACCTCTCCAGGAAAACATATTGTCCTGGTGCCACGATCACAAGACTGCAGGCCATAGGGGGCAGGCGAGTACCTTGGACCTGATCAGAAGAGCCTTTTATTGGCCAGGGATGTCTGAAGACGTTAAACGTTACGTAAGGACCTGCAGAGTCTGCTGTCAAAGTAAAAACAACACAAGGAGACCCATAGGTCTGTTGCAACAAGATTCCATCCCGGAACGTCAGTGGAGCCATATATCCACTGATTTCATTGTGGACTTGCCTTTGTCACAAGGATGTTCATGCATAATGGTGACTGTCGATTCCCTCACCAAGATGGCTCATTTTTCTCCACTCCCTGGTATACCTACTGCTAATGGTATGGCATTGGTTTTCATTAAAGATGTGTTTCGACTCCATGGTCTCCCAGACAAAATTGTATCAGACCGAGGGAGCCAATACGTCTCCAAATTCTGGAAGTCCCTATGCGCCGCTCTTAATATCCAGCGTGCATTGTCATCTGGCTATCATCCCCACACTAATGGGCAGACAGAGCGTTTAAACGCCACCTTGGAACAGTATCTGCGCAGCTACGCCAACTTGGAACAGGACAACTGGGTGGATATGTTGCCGACGGCGGAGTTCGCATACAATAATGCCAGTCATTCCGCAAGCAGAATGTCTCCCTTCTATTGCTCGTATGGATTTCATCCCCGAGCCATCATTCCCCTTTTCCCCTGAAAACCTGCACTTCTGGCGGTAGAGGAGGTACTAGTCCGAATAAGGAAAACCTAGGACTAACCTAAGTTGAACCGCAGAGACAGCCTCCAGGCCTACAAGAAGCAAGCCGACCGGCACCGGCAGGTAGCTCTTGACTGGAAGGTGGCTCCAAAGTGTGGTTATCCACTAAATACCTTCCTAGATGGTCTCGGCCATCTAAGCTGTCCCCCAGGTTTATTGGTCCCTATCCCATTACTGCTAAAAATCAATCCAGTGGCCTTCCGCCTAAAGCTGCCACATTCTCTTAGGCGGATTCACCCAGTGTTTCACGCATCACTTTTGAAGAGTGCCGAACAGTCACAAAGGGTTCGTCCTTTGCCGACTCTCTCTCACTCACCTGATACACCTGAGTATGAAGTATCCAGGTTGCTGGACTCCAGATACCGCAAAGGCCGCCTGGAATACCTGGTGCATTGGAAAGGTTTTTCCCCATGCGGAGGACTCCTGGGAACCCAAAGCACACATCCACGCCCCTGTCCTTCTCCGGAAGTTTCACCGATTACATCCCGGTAAACCGGGAGGTCTGGGCCTTGTCGGGGGCATACTGGCATGCGCCGCATTCTCAGCTGCCGCCTTTGGCCCCGTTGCCGTTTACGGGCTTCCTGATTCCCGTCACGCTTGACGCTGTGTTCACTAAGCGGTCTAGTCTTTCTCCGCTTGGTTGACCGTAACGTTATTTAGCCACTCCTCTCCCTTGGTTCAGCGCGTTGCAACCTTCCACGGTCAGCTGCTTTTCCTCGCTGCCGCGGTCTTACTACACGCTGTTACCTCTTGCTCCTCGAGCCTTTCCCTTCATTTTTCCTTTCCTTTCCCGGCTTTTCTCCGGTCCCTGCCTTCAGTACTCTTCCTCTTTCCTCCTTTCTCTCCCTCGTTCCCGGCTTTCTGCTTCTCGTTTGTTTACTTTTCATTCCGGTGTTGCTGGAGTCTACGTATCCCGGTGCTTCCTGTTTTGCTGCCTTCTCCCATCTCTCGTCTGTTTTCCACGAGCCCAGCTGCCATCAGGATACCTGCTGGTCCTAGGTTTTTTTTGCCTATTCTGGCTTTTTTTTCCCCTTTTTGTACCTCCTGGGAGGGGGACACGGTCAGGGCGTATTTACATGCCCTCACTGTGGCTTCCTCTTGTGGGAGACACGCTCAGCCTCGAAAAAAAGAGAAGGACTACAAGGCACACCGAGCGCTCAGCCCAGTAGAGGAGGATTCCGACTCCACAGGTGAGGAGGTTGAAGAGATAAAGAGGGGAACTAAAATTGTATTAGAAGCCAGTGCTGACATATGTACCCGAGAAGGAGTTACAACAGCATATCATTTCAGGTTATCATGACTCTCTGATCGAAGGACACCCTGGAATCGCTAAAACTTTAACCAAGGTAAAAAATAACTTTTGGTGGCCTACCTGGCGTAAGGATATTGTCCAGTATGTTCAGTCCTGCGGCGTCTGTGCACAAAATAAATCACAGAAACAGAAACCATCAGGTCTCCTACAACCACTGGACATCCCTCCCACTCCATGGCACACTCTTTCCCTCGACTTTATCCCTGATCTGCCACCGAGTCAAGGCTTTAACACGATTCTTGTAATCGTGGATTTGTTCTCAAAGATGGCACATTTTATTCCTCTCAAGGGCCTCCTGGACGCATCCACCCTAGCAGAAGTATTTCTGGAAAACATTGTCAAGCTGCATGGCTTTCCATCAGTTCTGGTCTCCAATCGAGGCAGCCAATTTGTATCCAATTCTTGGAGAAAATGTTGCGCAATGGCACAAATTGACGTCCGGCTATCCACCAGTCATCACCCCCAGACAGACGGCCAAACCGAGAGGACCAACCAGACCCTCGAGCTGTATTTATGGTGCATGCTGCACCATGAATTGAGAGATTGGAAGGACTTACTGTGGATAGCCGAGTACGCATATAACAACTCTGTACATTCTAGCACGGGCCAAACACCTTTTTACACCCTGTATTGCAGACATCCACGTACATCAGAACTTGACCTTCCTGCCAGCTTGGAAATGCCTGCAGTAAAGACTCTTCATACAACCATCACTCAGGCGTTCAGAAAGGCGAAGGAACATCTTATTGATGCTAAAGAAAAACAACAGCACTTCGCCGACCAGCATCGGAAAAAGGCCCCAGACTATCAAGTAGGAGACCAGGTTTGGTTAGCCACCAAATACGTACCCATTAAAGGGACCCAGACCTTCCATCCTCGATATTTGGGACCCTTTACCATGAAGGCAATTATCAACCCAGCAGCCGTCAAATTGGATTTACCACCTAATCTACAAATCCATCCGGTATTCCATGTGTCCCTCTTAAAACCAATGCAACCCGGTACACGAATCAAGACACCACCTGAACCTATACTAATAGATAGAGAACCAGAATTCGAAGTCAAGGGCATCCTGGACTCTAAGTTCTCTAGAGCCAAGTTGTACTATCTCGTCGACTGGAAGGGGTTTGGGCCTCAAGATAGATCCTGGGAACCCAGTGAGAACATCCATGCACCACGTCTGATCAAGAAGTTCCATCAGAACTTCCCAACTAAACCTGGACCAGGCAGGAGACACACCTTGGGAGGGGCCTTGGGGGGGGGGGGAGTGCTGTCACGACCCTCAACCCTGATCCCCACTGGCAAGCCCATTGGCCAGGTGGAATCAGGGCTCGGATCACTAATAAGGCCTGGCATCCACTTCTCAGGCCCTCTTGGGGCCAGTCCTGGCGCCTTTGGCGCCAGGCTCATCAGTAAGGAAAGACATCTGCTTGAGGAACTACTTTATTTAGGCTTTCAGCCATCATGGAGGCATCCACATAGCTTGATTCCTAGAACCAAGCTATGCGGTCTAGTGTTTTGGGTGTGGTGGCCCAGGGACTACTTTACTTGGACTACTTTATAGTGGCTATTCAAACCACACCCGAACAAGACAACACGCTTCGCGTTACTTTGCTTCTAGCAACGTGACGCTCACCGTGTCCAGCTTTCTCACGAGCCTGGTGAATTCCGGACCTGCAGAAAAACCAAGAACATGGTTAGCAGCAGAATCTTACCTGCATTCTTCATCATCCTTCACTGCTTGCAGCTCCTGGGCAGCTCTGTTGGTGGAGTTCACCGCCTGGATCGAAGGACCTGAGAAAAGGAGAAAGACATCATTAAAGGAAGTAGTGGAGACATTACAACCACAAAACGCTTAAAGACTTACCTGGTTGGTTGCTTTTCGGCCGGCATAGCTCCGGAACTCCATCTGCACTGGGAACTCACCGCGATCTACGAAAAGAGAAAAGCATAGGTCAGTGAGAACAAGACATCGCTGCGCTACGCAAAGCGCCTCCTTACCGCATCATAGCGCTATAGCGCGCCATCATCTCCCGGTGCGAACCAGCATATCCAGTTCTCCATGCGGACACTCCGCACTCCTAGGGAGATAAAAAAGAGACATTTAGAACAGACAAAAGGCATGCAAGAATTACAACGCCATCAACCGCAATAAGACCTACCTGAAAGACACTACAAGGGCAGCAGTCAGTGAAGTAACTGGACCGCCCGCGCCCAAAAAAGACAACGCGCCCCTGCCCAGAGAGTAGGACAGAGAGCCCACCGATTCCGACAACCTGGTGAGAAGAGAACCTGGAGGGACTGGAAACACAAGGGAGGTGGGGGAAAACGTACCTTGGTAGCCCAGTCCTAACATAGTCTTCATTTCCAGGCAGAATCCCATCGACACCGAGACCACACCAGGGAATCATTGGGAAGGGCACCAACGACCAACTGGCTGGGTGGCGTCCCCGTGGATACCAGGTGAGCGTAACAGTCTCTTGATCCACCCGGATTTAGACAGAGTAGACACTGCCAACCTCGAGTTGGACAGTGGTGTACCAAGTTTCCTCCCTGATATCAAGGGTGAGATCTGAGGCACGGAGGATCGTGGAGTGGGTAGAAAGATGAACAAGGGGAGAAACTGGACGAAGGGGGAAGGGGAAGGGTGGGCTCTGTCAAAAGGGCCATATGTAACCATAGAGATATGGTAATGCTCTGTTGGTTAGAGGCAGCAAGGGTCAGCTCTCGTAGACGGCCTAGAGAGCAGGCAGCAACTGGAACAGAGTGGGAAGTTGGGGTGAGCAGTGCCGGTCCTCCAGGCTAGCTCTCAAGCAGCAGGTTAAAGTAGTATTGTCCATGCGACGCAGGAAGCCTTACCTTAGAATCCACAGGCAAGGCTTATAGAACACGGAGAAGTGCGGACAAAGTTGATACAATGGCCCATATCCCCTGAAAGAGGCCTTGGAGACTGGTGATGGTGCAATTGGCTCTGGAGGGCCTGGCGAACCGGCGGCCATGGCTGGACTGCACCAGACAGGTTCTGTAAACGGCATAAGAGTGACGATTTTGGTATAGGCCGGCTTTGCCTGCCAGCGGGAAGAAACAGCCTCAATAGAAGACATCATGAGCTAATGGGAGCGCCAGGGGCTTGAGGCCTGTGTAAGAAACCTGAAGGTGTCTCCCTGACTAGTCCCCGGTGGTCTGTCATCCAGGTGGCCAGGACACAGCCATCGCCTATTGGATCCAGTTCCTGGGGGTGGACCAGTGAGGGAGGATCACCTGAATGGGGGATCCTAGGGGAGTGGAAGTGGGACACCAACACGTGAGATGCGGCATCCCCTTCTTCTAACACCTTTTCCCCATCCTACCATGTAGGACACTCAGAAACACCCCTCGTCCCCCTTTTCCGACACAAGCACTTTTGCATACCATGAAAGACAACGGACTAACACAAGAGGGATTTACCTGACATGTCCCAACACAAGGGTTAAACACACAAAAAACATATATACCGGCAAAGTATATACCACCTCTCATAGCATTTACTGAGGATTATTCCATAGCAATCTCCTTAGACAATGACAATTCTCAATTATTATCTCAACATCACTTCTTTCTATTTGTACATAGAAAAACACAGTGAATATAAAATCATTCTTAAAACAATTTGAGTCAATGGCTCTACAATTGCTAAAAATTGAACACACACACCCATATGTAACCTACAATACAATCATTCAAAGCAAACTACAATAATTCCCATACTATTTCATTCATACAGTCCAATTGATAGAAAACAATTTTTAAGAGGAATAGGTCCCAAAGATTGGCCTAAGGTGCAAAGTGCTGTATTAACCGTAAATGCACAGTTATTGTAAAGTGCTAGCATGTATCAACAATGCATTTTAAAACAATGATTCGCCTTTGAATTCCTATAGAGCTGTCCAGCATTGGTTGTCCAGTGGAGTTTTTAAAGGGTGGCACTTGAGTTTCAGCTGGGTAATCTGGCTATGTCTCATACACCAGCCATCTTCAGGACACAATAATCATTTCTGGTAACAATGGTGTGTGTAACAAACTTATGAGGGAGGCTTGTGAGGGAGGAGAGTGGAAGGATAGGACCGGACCCATGCATTGGTGAGTTCAGTCTTGCGAGGATGGGGGAACACTAATCACTTGTAGCTCGTGCCTGTGTCAACGTCTTTGTCCAGAGTTGCCAAGACGAATCTCCGTTTACTGAACCCTGGAGTGCGGTTTGCGCTTGCGGGGGGTTATTTTTCCAACCGCACGTCCCCTGCCTGCTAATGTCTTCGCTGATTTCAACACTAGGGTCAGGCAAAGTCAGGCAATTGACCAGAATCACACACACCCGACGGCCCTTTCCCTTCCCCACAGGGATAATAGGTGGAGCACGAGAGCACACTACGAGCGAGGAGGACACAGCTATCCCAGTATGGTAATTCAAGAGTAGGAGAATGGCGGCAAGAACCAAGACGGTGACAAGGAGAGAAGTGACCTTGCCCTTTTCGATGCAGACCCCCAACGCCTCCCTGAAAGAAATTGTAAGACTGCGAATAATAGCTAACGTTTGTTGCAGCAGATGTCAACAGTACAGAGCCCTCCTACACTGATAACTAGGCCAGGGAGCGATGCCTGCTACCGTGGTACCATCCTTGACTCCAGAGAGAAGGAAAGCCAAGTGGTTCCTCCCAGCCAGTGAGTTGAGGGGAAAACCGATAAGAAACCAAACTGTCTTGAAAGAAAGTTGCAAATGGCAAATTGAAGGCAAATAACTGTTAACTCCTATGGGGAAGACCAGCTGCAGAGGGGTCCAGCACCACCTGTGTGCTCACTCGAGCGACTCTAGTTAATTTCTCCCTTGTTGAAACTACCGATACTAGAAGGCTTTGGGAACGCCCCAAGAGAAAGGTCAAAGTGGTCATACAGAGGTTTAGCAAAATCCTCTGTACATTCGAAAGCCTTTGACTGTGTGAGGATGGAGGTAAGGGGGGAGGCGCCGAGGGAGCGGGGCCCGGCAAGAGGCAGGGTGCCTTGGGGGCACAGGAGCAGGCAGCGTCTGCTCGGCCGCGGACAGTGCGGGTGCAGGGCGCTGGGGAAGTGCAGCCGCGGACGGCACAGGTGCGGGACTCCGGGGAAGTGCCGCCGCGGATGGCGGGGACACCTTCTCGGCCTTCTGGACTGGGGCCGCCTGCGCTGACGCAGCGCCAGCCCCTCTCGCATTGGCCCGGGGCGCTCACGCTGCGGCAGTGCAGTACAGAGCCCTGGTCAAGCGGGAGGCAGGCCGGCCCAATTCCCTTCGGCGTTGAGCGGCGGCCGAGCTTGGGTACACGAGTGCCCAGCCAGCCGCTCAGCATCGGAGGGATACACAGTACCAGGGAAGACACGGTTAGGGGAACAAGACAAAACCCCCTTCCTTACCTGGAATGACGGCTGACGCCGAACAGCCCATGAGACAGGCTGACCATGGAGCACCACACGGGGGGGGGGGGCCTGCAGGGGACTCGCACGCCGGGCTGCACACATGTGCAACGGCAGCAGGGAAGGAGAGGGAAGCTTTGAGGGAGGTCTGGGCTCTGCCAACAGGAGGAAAGGAAGGGGAGGGGGGAAGGCAGCGCTATATCTAGAGGGAGGGCTCCTTGGGTTTCCACCAATTAGAGGGAAGGGGATGGAAAGGATCCCTGATTGGCCCTCTTACAAACCTAGGATGGGGTATAAAAGGGACTGTCCTAATAGCATTGTTGTTGCTCTTTGCAGGGAGAAGGAGAGGAGAGTGGAGGCAACTGGTGGGCCTATCTGGGTCCGAGTGAGTAGGAGGCACTTTGCAAGGAAAGCTTATCCTGGCATTATCCCACAGTGAAGGAACTGTGGGCCTACCGAGACCCGAACCTTATTGGTTAAACACTGAACATTTAACCCTTGTATAAATAAAGTTCACTCAAGCATCAACCCAGGCTCCTGTCCTGATTGTCACAAGTGGCGTAGTCGGCAGGATTTAAGAGAACGCCATGGAGAAAATCATCCAAACGCTATCAGAGGGGCAACAACAACAACAGCAGCTCCTCCAAATACAGGCCCAGCAGGCGGCTGCTGGCCGCCAGGCCTTCCAACAGGCAATACAATTGCAGGGTACCCTTCAGACCACATCACAGGAGAAACATCAAGAGACCATCAGGCACTTAACGGATGCAGTGACCAGCTCCCGAAACCAGCCTATGGTCCCCTCCGCTGTATTACAGAAATTTAAGGAAGGCGAAGACCCCACTTTCTTTTTTACGACGTTTGAGAGAATAGCCCGAAATGCTCAATGGCCAGCGCACCACTGGGGACAGTACATCGCCCCCCTGTTATGAGGCATAATGCAAGGAGCTTACCAAGCGGTAAACCCAAATGGAACCACCCCCTATGCAGAAATAAAGAAGGCAGTATTAGATCGATTGGTCTCGACAAGGAAGGCTATAGGATGATGCTACGAGACACCAGACTTAAACCGGGAGAAAATCCCTGTCAACTTTACTACCGAGTTAAAGATCTCGTCGAAAAGTGGCTGCAAGTGCCGGGGCCAGGCATACAGGATGTATTGGATAAGGTCACCCTGGAACAGTTTATCGAGGCCCTACCCCCTCCGATGCAAAGGTGGGTCCGGCAACACCACCGGCCCACCTTATCAGAAGCCGTGGACATAGCGTCTGCTTTGCCAAGATGGAGATCGATGGAGGAACGCCGTCCCCGGCAGGACGAGAAAAAACCCAGCCCAGAAGGCCGGTCAACCTCGTTGACTACAGGATTCCGACAACCACAATGTTATGACTGTGGCGAATGGGGCCATATAGCTCGGTTTTGGCCCAGAAGAAGAGGCACCGAGCCGATGGAAATCGGGTTTATGAAAGCAGAACAGGAGCCCCAGGGACCATACACCATTGACATCAGGGTGGACGGGATCCCAGCCAGAGCTTTACTCGACAGCGGAAGCCAGTAGACCGCCGTACTACCAACCGTAAGTGACTTGCCTTATCTCTCTAATGTTCAAGTACCAATACAATGCATACACGGGGACGTAAAAGCCTATCCCATGAAAACCATACAACTAGAGGTAGGCCCTAACATTACCGAGATGAGAGCTGCCGTCCTCCCTTACTTGCCCGCCCCGGTTGTCATCGGAACAGATCTACCCCACTTCCACCAGACTCTAAATGCCATGGACCAGGGTTGGTGGGGCGAAGCGCCCTTTTCCCGGGAACCAATACAACCAGGCACCCAAGTCCGTAAGAAAACCTGTACGGAAAGAAGGGAAAGCCGACTTGCTCAATGTGAATCCATGTATGCCACCCAAAGGATAGCACGGAACCCCGAGGATCATGAAGAATCCATCCGGGGAGAAACCTTAAAGACCCCACCTTAAAAATGGCTTGCTAATGAGCTACCATAGATAAGGATCCAGACCTAACCAAGGGTGCAGGTTTTTCCTCTAGACATGGTCTGCTCTATCGGGTCTACCAGACTGAGGGAGGAATACGAAAGGAGCAGTTACTTCTACCCAAATCCCATTGTGGGATTATCCTCCAACTGGCACATAATCACCCATGTGGGGGCCACATGGCCTCCTTAAAAACCCAGCAGAATATCTTAAAAAGATTCTACTGGCCAGGTATCTATGGCCAAGTGGCAAAATTCTGCAAGGAATGCAAGACTTGCCAGCTGACAAGTGGAGAAAAGCCAGCGAAGGTTCCGTTACAACGGATGCCGCTAATCACCATACCCTTCCAACTGATCGGTATGTATCTGGTAGGCCGCCTAGAACCAGCCAGTAGAGAGTACAGGTACTTGTTGGTTATTGTGGATTACGCCACCAGGTATCCTAAGGCCTTTCCCCTAAAGGGGACATCTGCTAACCAGATATGCGATCAACTCATCCCTTTTTTTTCGCAGGTGGGCCTGCCTACCGAAATCCTTATCGATCAAGGCACAAACTTCATGTCATCTATCATGCGACAGGTCTGTGAAAGGCTACAGATCAAACAGTTACGTACCTCGGTATACCATCCCCAGACGGATGGATTGGTGGAAAGGTATAACCAATCCATAAAGAAAATGATGAAGAGAGTGGTAGGACCGGAAGGTAAGGACTGAGACAGAGTCATACCTCTGATCCTAATGGTGCTGAGGGACACGCCCCAATCCTCGACTGGGTTCTCACCGTTCGAGTTACTGTTCGGGAGATAGCCTAGAACCATTCTAGATCTGGGCAAAGAAGGCTGGGAAAACAACAAGGAAACATCCCTAACAGAATACGCCGAAGAACTATGGGAACACCTATCCACCTTGAGAACAATGGCTGAGACCCATCTAGGACTGGCCCGAGACCATCAAGAGAGGGCGTATAACAAGGGGAGCTGTCTAAGGAAGTTAGAACCAGGGGAGAGGGCACTAGTCTTGTTACCCACCAGCACCAACAAGCTGTTAGATGGAGAGGTCGTATGTGGTAAAGGACGTAGTGGAACCAGTGAACTATCGAATACACCAACCTGATCGTACCCCTTCGTATAAGATCTACCATATCAACATCTTAAAGAAATGGACAGTACCTCCCCGATTGACATTCTGGCCACTCACGGGATTAGGGTGAATCCCTTACCCAACCAATTGGAAGCAGTGCAATGGGGTGCACTCCTGACAGACCAAATGAAGAAAGAGATCCAGGACACGCTCAAACCCCATAGCGAATCCTTCTCCCCTCTACCTGGCAGAACCAACGTTGTAGAGCATCGGATCGAGACCCAACCCGGACAAATAGTCCGGCTACGACCTTACAGGATCCTGGAGGCCCGTAGATTGGTCATAAAGAGGGAAATGGAAGAAATGATCGGATTGGACATCATAGAACCATCGACCAGTGCTTGGTGTTCTCCCATCGTACTCGTGCCCAAACTGGACAGGACTGTCCGGTTTTGCATGGACTATAGACAGCTCAATACGATCTCACAGTACGAAGCCTATCCCATGGCCAGAATCTAGGTTCTGCCCGTTACCTTAGCACCTTAGACCTCACCAAGGGGTACTGGCAGATCCCGCTCCGGAAAACAGATAAGGAGAAGACAGCCTTCGCAACACCTCAGGGGCTGTTTCAGTACAAGGCCCTGCCCTTTGGGTTGCATGGGGCTCCGGCCACCTTCCAGAAACTAATGGATGTTCTTCTGCAACCACACAACCAGTATACTGCGGCATATCTTGATGACATCGTGGTATACAGTGCGTCATGGGAAGAACACCTAGTTCATCTACGGGGAGTGGTGTGCACCCTAACCCGGGCCGGGCTCCACATTAATCTGAAGAAAACGGTCCTAGGGGCCCAGGAGACTAAATACCTGGGTCATATCGTGGGTGCAGGTGTGATCAAACCCCAGGTATCGAAGATCGAAGCGATTCAGAACATTCTGGTTCCAACCACCACAAAGCAAATAAGGGCGTTCCTGGGGTTTATCGGGTACTATAGATGTTTTATTCCCAACTTCTCCAACCTTGCTGCTCCTTTGACCAATGCTTTGAAGAATCAGACAACCCGGTGGCTCTCATGGCGGTCGAGGGACTGAAACGCAGCATATCCACGCATCCAGTGTTATTGTGCCCTGATTTCCAGAAACATTTCTACCTGCAAACGGACGCCTCAGGCCTGGGGTTGGGTGCTGTCTTGACACAGGAAATTGATGGCTTCCTGCGGCCCGTATGTTTTGGGAGTCGAAAACTTCTTCCACATGAGTTTGTATACTCAACGATCGAAAATGAATGCCTAGCGATAAAGTGGGTCGTTGACACCTTGTGTTATTATTTATTGGGAAGAAGATTCACACTGTATACGGATCACACTCCGTTGCAGTGGCTGGCTAGGCACAAAGACACCAACCAGCGGATGCTGCGGTGGTTCTTGTCCCTCCAGCCCTTCGACTTTGTCACCCTGCATAGGCCTGCCAGCTTTCAGTTGGTGGCGGACTACCTGTCCAGGTGCTCGATCCGGCCCGACCAGCCTGGATCTGTGGTGGGGGTATGTGAGGATGGAGGTAAGGGCGGAGGCGCCGAGGGAGCGGGGCCCGGCGAGAGACAGGGTGCCTTGGGGGCACAGGAGCAGGCAGCGTCTGCTCCGCCGCAGACGGCGTGGGTGCAGGACGCTGTGGAAGTACCACCGCGGACGGCACAGGTGCGGGACTCCGGGGAAGTGCCACCGCGGACGGCGGGGACACCTTCTCGGCCTTCTGGACCGGGGCCGCTTGCGCTGCCGCAGCACCAGCCCCTCTCGCATTGGCCCGGGGCGCTGACACTGCGGCAGTGCAGTACAGAGCCCCGGACAAGCGGGAGGCGGGCCGGCCCATTTCCCTTCGGCGTTGAGCGGCGGCCGAGCTTGGGTACACGAGTGTCGGGCTCGGGCCAGTCGCTCAGCATTGGAGGGAAACACAGTACCTGGGAAGACACGGATAGGGGAACAAGACAAAACCCCCTCTTCCTTACCTGGAATGACGGCCGATGCCGAATAGCCCACGAGACGGGCTTGACCATGGCGCACCACACGGGGGGGCAGAGCCTGCAGGGGACTCGCACGCCGGGCTGCACACATGTGCAACAGCAGCAGGGAAGGAGAGGGAAGCTTGGAGGGAGGTCTGGGCTCTGCCAACAGGAGGAAAGGAAGGGGAGGGGGGAAGGCAGCTCTATATCTAGAGGGAGGGCTCCTTGGGTCTCCACCAATTAGAGGGAAGGGGATGGAAAGGGTCTCTGATTGGCCCTCTTACAAACCTAGGACGGGGTATAAAAGGGACTGGCCTAATGGCATTGTTGTTGCTCTTTGCAGGGAGAAGGAGAGGAGAGTGGAGGCAACTGGTGGGCCTATCTGGGTCCGAGTGAGTTGGAGGCACTTCGCAAGGAAAGCTTATCCTGGCATTGTCCCACAGTGAAGGAACTGTGGACCTACCGGGACCCCAACCTTATTGGTTAAACACTGAACATTTAACCCTTGCATAAATAAAGTTCACTCAAGCATCAACCCAGGCTCCTGTCCTGATTGTCACAGACTAGCACGTAAGTGGAAAGCTAAGGTACACCATGCCGTATAGTAAAAGGAGAAGGAACATTGTGTGGTTGGCAAGAGTGAACCCGACGGAGGGATGCCGACAAAGAGGGCCAAAGCATGATATCACAATGAACAGTGTGTCGACAATAGTGAACACGACAGAGAGATGTCCACCGTGCATTGTTTAAAAAGACATTAAGACTTGTTAATGTGAAAGGAGATATCTTCTAGAATAAAAGCCAGAGTGAACCCGGTGGAGGGAGGCAAATATTTCAGAAGGGTCTGAGCCCGGAAGAGGGGGACCCAAGGGTGAAAAGCCATCACCCATACAACTTATAAATACCACAGGCAAAATCTTTCATTTAAGAAGGGTCTGAGCCCAGAAGAGGGGGATCCAAGCGTGAAAAGCCATCACCCAACAACACGTGAACTCTAGAAGGGTCTGAGCCCAGAAGAGGGGGGTCCAGGGGTGAAAAACCATCACCCAATGACTCGTGAATGGAGCAGATGTTATATTTTTTATTTATAAAAGCCGGAGTGAACCCGACAGAGGGAAGCTGCTATTCGAAAGCGAACTGTGCCCGGAAGAGGGGGATCCAGGGGTGAAAAGCCATTAACCGCCGTACATACTGAAAGGAACCTTTGTTTTATTATTGTGAACCTATCAGGCCCTCGGAGGCAGGAGACTTATTGTAGAAAAGAGACTTAACCACAGAAGGCCCTGATACCTGAGACCAGAACTGTAGTCTCGTGCTGGGAAAGCTCAAGCGTGTGATGTGCTCCGGAGTCCCGCCTTGTCCGTGCTCAAAGCGTGGGGAAGGGACTACCACATTCTGACTTATCATTTAGGAACACTTCTTTCTTTCTTGTGAATCCTATACCACGCTCTTTTTGTATTTAGTTGTGAGGTTTGGCAATCGTTTTTATTTTTTATAGGCCCTTTTATTTGACAAGACGCCACTAGGACTGCCTTATTATTATTTGACGGTCGCAGCTTGCTCCCACCTCAGATTTAGGGTTAGATAAGGCTTTTTTCCAACCTGCATATACAGTTTAGTAAACACCCTTTTTTTAACACTTTTTATTTGCATTTTTGTAAACACAGCAGACATAAACAGGTCCAACATTCCCCTCCCCGCCATCCCCCCTTCTTAACCGATTCCTGTGGGATCTCGTGTCCTGTGTCATCCCTTTCCCACCTTCCAGCCTCTGCCATTGTGTGTGATTAGCCAGCAACGTGTATCAGCATCTTTCCAGAGGATCACCCTCAACCCTTCCATATCCTTGTTCTACCTTCCCCTTCCCTTGTCGCCTCGCCACCCCCCATCCCGCGTGTCATGGTGGTTTCAGGTTGTTGGGTACAGCCAGATCATTCAGCAGTTGACCCCAGTTCGCCGTTACCCCCTCCCCCTCTGTGTCATCCCTCAGCCCTCGCAATATTTCCAGTTCAGCTACCCCCATCTACGAGCATCCGCCTGCCACATCGTTATTGATGGACCCTGTGGGTGTTTCCATGCGACTGCCATGCAACGCTTAGCTAATATCAGCAGAAATCTCACCATCTTATTCTGTGGTTTGTGCATCTTTCCCCCTGAAAGGATCCTCCATATGCATGTCTTTGGGTTACATTCCATTTTTGTCCCCAACAACCCATTTACCCCTTTGATCACCATGTCCCAATAATTTGCTATAACTCCACACTCCCATATCAGGTGCCAGAATCCCACATGGCCTCTACCGCACCTTGGGCATTCCTCTGTGAGGGTTCTGTTCATTGCCCATAATCTAGCTGGGGTCACATATGTCCTGTGCATGATATTAAATGGGACCAGTTGGAATCCAGCGTTCCGTGACACCTTCTGCATTTGTCCCCATATTTTCACCCAGTCCTTCTCCGGTATCTGATATCCCATGTCCACCTCCCACTTCGCTTTTACCTTCAATTCCCCTCTAGATTCCTCTTCCTGTAGGGCTTTGTCGATGCATGAGACCGTCGCCTGCCCCCCCCCCTCCCCACTTGCTCCATTAGTACCCTCAGTAGTGGGCTTGTCTCCGGCTCCTACGGAAATTCCGGAATCGGCCAAAATTACCGAATCCATTTTACCTACCCCACCAAAAGACCTAAAATACATACCACCAAAAGTTCGAACTACAAAAATGTTGAACCTTTGTGGTGTGTATATTTTGGTGGGGTAAGTAAAAAAAAAAAAAAAAAACAAAGGCTGTGGGGGGTGCGGGGGTGTCCCCGCAACATCCCACTCACTATAGTGAGCAGGGGTTGCGGGGGACAGACCCGCAGCTGACCCGAGTCAAAATAAAAAAGCTGCAGGGGCTGCGGGGTGTCACCCGCAACATCCCACTCACTATACTATATAGTATAGTGAGCGGCGGTTGTGGGGGACACCCCTGCAGCTGACCCGTAAAAAGAAAATATATAGAAAAAAGGCTGCGGGTGCTGCAGGGGTGTCCCTCGCAACACCCCGGTCACCATACTATACAGTATAGTGAGTGGGAGTTGCGGGGGACACCCCTGCAGCTGCCCAAAAATGTTTTTTTTTAAATTTTAAAATGAAAAGAAAAGGACACTGCAGCGCCTGTTCCTTATCACAGAAGTGAAAGGGAACCAGCTTTGCAGGGACACAGCGCGTCGAGGTAAAAGGTAAGTAGGGGGTTGGGGGTGTGGGCAGGGATGGGGGTGTGGGCAGAGGTTAGGTTTTGGGGTTGTTTTACAATGGATGTTCGCATGAGAAATGTATGAACATTTATGTATGTCGTACATTTCTCATGCGGTCATTTCCGTCGCTGACCTTTCCGCCACGGTAAAACAAACCCAATTTGAAATTCCATCCCATATTTCCGCTAGTCTCCTTACTACTGATCCATATGCCAAAAATAGTCCCTTTGGTAGCTCAAACTTCGCGCACCATTCGAAAATGTCAGCAGCTTCCCTCCCTCGAATAGGTCCCCCACCACCTCACACCCCTTCTCCTGGAGTTTCTGTATCCCTGCCCTCCCTACTGCCTGCCGCAACTTCCGGTCCACACCCCAGGGTAGATTCCTTCCGTACAGCCCCCCATGTCCCTTCTTCCGAACGTATTTCCTCCATGTCTCTCTGACTGCCTCGAATACAATTGTGGTCCCTCTATTCCCCATCAGGTCCCATAACAGTTCAACCCCTCTTCGGTGTGGCAGTAACCCCCCACCAACCAATCCAGGACTTCCCCCCCGGAAGTCCCCACTCCAAGACGCTTTGCAACTACCCTGCTATGAAATATTTCCACCCTTGGTCTCTGTAATATCGCTAGGGAAACCCATCTCCTCCCTGTGTTCCATAGTAGCTCCCCCACCTTACTATCCAACATTAAAAACAATATTTCTTTTGTCACATATGGTATATTGGTGAAGAAGTAAAGCAATCTTGGGAGAATCACCATTTTGCATAATGCTACTCTTGTCACAAGTCTCTCCCCTTCTCTCCTGTTTCTGTTGTGTACTTGCGACTTTCTGGGATTTCTTCTTCTTTACGGTCCGGGATTTGTATAGTCCCGAACGCCGGTCTTCGGCGTCCAGCGTGAGAGTAGGGGTTCAGTTTCCAGGAGCGTTCTACAAGTCCAGGGTAATTCCAGGAAGCAATTAAGGTACGCTCGGAGGCATGGAAGACCGTAAATCGAGCGCGGAAGGTTTTCCAGGAGATTGGGGAGGAAAGGGAACAGGAGGGAATTCAAGGGACTGGGAACAAAGAATCAAGCGAGAGCCCCGATCGAACTCCGGCTAAGCACGTCCGACTACAGGTAGCGGTAGCGTTGAGACGCGCAGAGCCGTGGAGGCGTGTCCCTTTTGTAGGATGAGCAGTGTGGAACGCATAGACCGATCCAGGGTATTCTGTTCCGGGCGGCCATGTTGGAAGGATAACTGCATGCAATTCCCTGCGAGTCAGGGACCAGGAGGTCCAGAAAGGACGTAGATGACGGTTCATGACAGTATGCCTCCTCTGGAAACCAGCTCCTCCGGGTTTGCCCGGATGGATCAGATGAAATCGTCGAACCAATCTGGGAGCATTCATGTTTGACATGGGTTCCCAGGTACGCTCACTGGAGGGGTACCCTTTCCACTCAACCAGATATTGTAGTTGACCCCGTCGATATCTTGAGTCACAAATCCTGGAAACCTCGTATTCCAGTTGATCATTTACAATAACAGGGGTAGTTCTAGGAGCTGTTAGGGATGACTGAATGTATGGTTTTAACAGAGAAGTGTGAAAGACTGGATTAATTATTTTCCAAGATTCAGGTAACCGGAGTCGAAAGGCCACTGGGATGATGATTTCTTGTATGGGAAAGGGACCGTAGTATCTGGGAGCCAGTTTATTGGGGCGCAGGTGTCGAGGAAGGAGCTTCGAGGATAACCAAACTTTATCCCCTACAGAATAGGAAGGTCCAGGTCTTTTTTTAGAGTCAGCATAACGTTTGACATCTTCTTGGGCCCGTTCTAGGTATTCCTTAACCTCCTTATGTACTGTGATGAGGTTTTCGATCCAGGAGTCTACTGCAGGTACTGGAGTAGGATGTGGGAGTACGGAGGGTAGGACTAATGGATGGAATCCTTGGCTACAGAAGAAGGGACTGGTCTTGATAGCTGAATGATCTGAATTGTTATAGGCAAATTCAGCCATTGGTATTAGGAGTGACCAATCGTCCTGAACTTTGGTGGCGAAACATCGTAGATATTGTTCGACAGTCTGGTTCACAGGCTCCGTGGCTCCATTGGTTTGTGGATGGTAGCCAGAGGATAGGGCACGTTGGATTCCCAGAATACGACATACTTGCTTCCAAAACTGAGATATGTATTGAGGTCCTCCGTCTGAAATGATCTTGGAAGGCAACCCATGAAGTCGGAATATGTGTTCCAGGAAAATTCCAGCAAGGTCTGATGAGGAAGGTAGTTTGGATAAAGGTGTAAAATGAGCCATATGAGTAAACAAATCAATAGTGACCATGATTGTTGTGTAGCCTCTAGAGGGTAGTAATTCCACGATAAAATCAGTGGCAATGATTTCCCAGGGTCTTGTTGGTATTGCTGGTTGGAGTAGGAGTCCGGCTGGCTTCTTATTATCGTGTTTGTTCTGATTGCAAACTGCGCCTGTTTGGACATGGATCCTAATTTCATCCTTCATCTTGGGCCACCAAAACTGTCTTTGTACTAGATGGAGAGTGTTGGTTATCCCACGATGTCCCGAATGTAAGGTATCATGACATAGACTTGTGATCCTTTGTCTCAGTCCAGGAGTGGGAATGACTAGGCAATTATCTTTGAGTAGATACCCGTCCTTAGCTGTGAGATTCCATCTGTTATTTCTCTTGTGCTCCTTCCAGAGGTCCGAAAGACGAGTTTGGCCTTGGATATTCTCCAGGAGGGTGAGTGCTTGGGCAACAAAGATTGTACGAGGAAACATCTTTGGAAAGGTCCGATCCTCAGAGTTTTCATAGTCAGAACGTCTGGAAAGGGCATCAGCAATTATGTTTTGTGATCCAGGAACATGATGGATGTGGAACTGGTACTGGGCAAAGAAGAAGGCCCAACGGGCCTGACGACTGTTCCTACACTCCAAAGATTGTAGAACTTGAAGATTTCCATGGTCCGTACAGACCTAGACTGGATGCCTAGCTCCCAGGAGAAGGTGTCGCCATTCGGTGAAGGCTTGGCGGATGGCTAGCAGTTCCTTTTCCAAGACGGAATAATGAGTCTCACTGGGCGTCAGGGTTTGTGAAAGGTAAGCAATGGGGTGCTCCAATTTGTCCTCAAATTCCTGTTTTAGTACTGCTCCTATGGCGTAATTGGATGCATCCGTCTCCACTAGGAATGGTTGGTTAATATTGGGTTGAGCCAGGATGGGGGCTTGAGTAAACTCTGTCTTTAATCATTGGAATGCCTTGTCTTGATCTGTAGACCAGAGAAATGGAGCATCTTTTTTCAAGAGAGCAATGATCGGTTGAACAATTTCAGAGAAGGACGGTATGAACTTTCGGTAAAAATTGGCAAGTCTCAGGAAAGATTGAATCTGTTTCAGAGATGTGGGAGCTGGCCAAGATAGTATGGCTTTTACCTTTGAAGGATCCATTCCAATTCCTTCTGGACTAAGGACAAATCCTAGGTAATGAACAGAAGTGACGTGAAACAGGCATTTCTCTTGTTTAGCTAGGAGTTTGTGTTCACGTAACCGTTGTAAGACTGCCTTAACATGCTCTTCATGCCTTAGAAGGTCCTTGGAGTAGATCAAGATGTCATCCAGGTAGACGATAACGAAGAGGAACAGCATGTCCGAGAACACCCTATCCATGAAACGTTGAAAAACTGATGGGGCATTAGCAAGTCCAAAGGGCATGACCAGATATTCAAAATGGCCAAAGGGAGTTCTAAAGGCTGTTTTCCATTCGTCACCTTCCTTTATACGAATGAGATGGTAAGCACCCCTTAGATCTAATTTTGTGAAGATCACTGCACCTCTGACTGCTTCCAGGATATCCGAGGTGAGGGTAGAGGATTACGGTCCTTGAGAGTGCACTGATTTAGACCACGGTAGTCCAGACATGGTCTGAGTTCTTTGGTATCTTTCTTTGGAACGAAGAACAATGAAGCACCCGCTGGAGATTTGGACGTGCGTATGGTGCCATTTTCTAGGTTAGTATCCAGGTATTCTCAGAGAGCCTTCTTTTCAGGTTCAGATAATATAAACATTCTGCTGAAAGGAATCACAGCTGTGGGTTCGGTATCGATGGCACAATCCTCTGGTCTGTGAGGAGGGAGAGCTTGCACTATCGCGGTCGAAAAAACATCAGAAAAGGCTTGGTAGGCCCTGGGAATCTGGATGATGTTAGAAACAGTGACTGGACTTTGTTGGTTCTCTTGAAAGTCTCTAGAAGGCTTTGGTAAGGTATACAGGGATAGGCAGTGAGCCATACAAAATTCAGATCCAAGAAACAGTGAGCCGGCTGCCCAGTTGATGTAAGGATTGTGCCTCTGCAGCCAGGGCATCCCAAGAACCATCGGATAATGGGCTGATTTAATGAGGTCAAATTTGATTCTCTCTTGATGGTGATTAATAGAAAGTAGAATCTCTTTAGTCTGAAGGGTAATGGGTCCTGAGGAGAGAGGCCTTCCATCAATTGCCTCTACTGGTTGCATTGTAACTCGGCTTTCATGTGGAATGTTATGAGTAGTGACCCAATCTTGATCTAAAAATACACCCATGGCTCCGCAGTCAACTAATGCCAGGATGGGGTAGGATTCTGTCTTGGAAGGCGATAGTAGGGCCTGCAGAACCACAAGGTTATTTTGTCCAGGAGAGTTCAAGGATGGAATTGATGTGGAGCAAACATCTCTCTCCCGACACTGTGCTCCATCTAGGATCAGGAGCTGGCATTTCCCGAACGCCGTGGAGGAGCAATGGGACATTCTCTCACAAGATGTTTAGCGGAGGCGCAATACATGCATAGACCAGTATGGATTTGTCGCATCCTTTCCTGAGGGGTAATGGGTCCACAAAAGGCTCCTAGTTGCATAGGTTCTGGGTCCGGGGTAGAAGGAACAGTTGACTCTGCCCTAGGGGCATGTTCCGTGATGGTCTTTTGGAGACTTGCCTTAGACTTCCTCTTCTCTGCTCTTCTTTCTTGGATTCGGAAATCTATCTGTAAGGATAGATCCATAAGAGCCTGGAAGGAGCTTGGGTGGGCCACCCTAGCGAGCTCATCTTTTATTTCTTCGTTCAGCCCCCTTCGGAAGAGTGTAAAACTAGCTTCTGGAGACCAGTCTGCTTCTTTCACAAGTTGTTTGAAACGAGTAACATAGGTGAGCATATCCTGGGACCCTTGTTGAAACTCGAGTAGTCTCTCTTGAGCACTATACAACTGCTCTGGGCGATCAAACATTTTCTTAAGGGCTCTCACAAAGCCATCATAGTCATCCAGGAGAGCGTTGCTTGTATTGACTAGGGGGGTTGCCCAAGTCAATGCATTTCCAGTGAGGTGAGAAATCATAAAACCCACCTTTGCTCTAGGAGTGGAGAAGTAGTAGGGCTTGAACGCAGGGGAGTTGCTAGGTCTGGAAAAGACCCGGGGCTAAGCTGATGTCAGAACTGTTGGGACTGGGGGCTAGCTAGTCTTTTGGCTGTAGCTCCTGAGATTCTATCCGGGGCTACAGCCAAAAGATCAGGCGCTATAGCCCCCTTAGCCCCCCCCTAGCAACGCCCCTGCTTGAACGTGAAGTGAACTAAACACGAATCAAGGAAGGCGCGGGGAGTCTTGGAAGAACCGTCATACTTGTCCACTATTCCACCCAATAATACATTTTCTTTGATTGCGGAATCACGTGATAGAACTAGCTGCTTTAATGCTGCGTTCTCTGCCTTGAGGTTCTGTACCTCCGTTGTTAATTCCTGCATGCCTCGCATGAGGTCTTGAACGGCGGCTTCCATCTCTGAATCTGTATCGTTTTTATGGCTTCTCAATCTGTCACAAGTCTCTCCCCTTCTCACCTGTTTCTGTTGTGTACTTGCAACCTTCTGGGATTTCTTCTTCTTTACGGTCCGGGATTTGTATAGTCCCGAACGCCGGTCTTCGGCGTTCAGCGTGAGAGTAGTGGTTCAGTTTCCAGGAGCGTTCTACAAGTCCAGGGTAATTCCAGGAAGTAATTAAGGTACCCTTGGAGGCACGCAAGACCGTGAATCGAGCGCGGAAGGTTTTCCAGGAGATTGGGGAGGAAAGGGAACAGGAGGGAATTCAAGGGACTGGGAACAAGGAATCAAGCGAGAGCCCCGATCGAACTCCAGCTAAGCACGTCCGACTACAGGTAGCGGTAGCGTTGAGACGCGCAGAGCCGCGGGGCGTGTACCTTTTGTAGGATGAGCAGCGTGGAATGCATAGACCGATCCGGAGTATTCTGTTCCGGGCAGCCATGTTGGAAGGATAACTGCATGCAATCCCCTGCGAGTCAGGGACCAGGAGGTCCAGAAAGGACGTAGACGATGGTTCATGACAACTCTTCCCATCAAGGAGAGAGGTAAGCCTTTCCAGAATTGCACCGATTCTCCTATTCTTGATAGTGCCCTCCCTGTATTATGTACGAAAGTTTATTCCATTTTATGGAATATCTGTATCCCCAAATATTTGAATGACTGTCTCCCATTCTATCCTCACCGCTGGTAGGTCCACTGCCTGACATCCCCGTAGCCCCACTAAGGGGAACAACAACAATTTGTTTGTCCTCGTTGATTCGGAAGCCCAACATTTGCCGGAAATTCCCTACCACCTCCAGCAGCATTGGGAGATTCTCCCGTGGGCTATTTACATCGAACAGTAGGTCATCTGCATACAGTGACACTATATGCTTCACACCTCCCGCTTCGATCCCCACTTCTATCATCT
Organism: Ambystoma mexicanum; assembly: GCF_040938575.1. Classification (NCBI taxonomy): domain Eukaryota; kingdom Metazoa; phylum Chordata; class Amphibia; order Caudata; family Ambystomatidae; genus Ambystoma; species Ambystoma mexicanum. The sequence goes on from NC_090935.1 coordinate 1,439,205,221, forward strand.
CCTGTCATGAAAACCCTGCTAGCGGCTCCAGGGCCAGAGCAAATAGTATTGGGGATGCTGCACACCCCTGCCTTGTCCCTCTACTTATTTCCCACTTCCCCGAGACCCAGTCGTTGGTCCTTACCATCGCTACTGGTTTGTTGTAGAGCAGGCCCAGCAATTTGCAGATATTTTCCCCAAACCCGAACTCCTTCAGCACCCGTAATAGCCACTTCCATTCCAGCGAGTCAAATGCCTTCATGGCATCAAAGGAGGCAATCGCCATATCCTCCTTCTGTGATTTGATATTGTCCATTACGTGATGGAGATGACTGATACTCCTCCCACCAATGAACCCACACTGGTCTGGGTGAACCAGCCCTGGAGCCACTCTCGCCAACCTGGCTGCCAAGATTTTCCCCAGGATCTTCCTGTCAATATTCAATAAAGAAATGGGACGGTACGACATGCAGTCCAGTGGATCCTTCCCCTCCTTCAAGAGTACTATTATGATGGCTTCCCTCATGGACTCTGGGAGGTCTCCTTTCTCAAAAGCCCGTCTTACACCTTCTTGAGCCATGGGGCTAGGAGATCTATATATTCAGAATAACATTCTATAGGAAACCATCGCTACCGGGTGCCGTGCCCTTCCTCATGGAACGTACTGACCATCGGATATCCCCCTCCTCTATTGGAGCCTCCAATTCCTCCCTCATATCCGCCCCTAGTTTTGGTAACTGAATCATGTCCAGCAAATCCTCCACTTCCTCTTCCATGCATCCCCCTTCACTTGTGTACAGTTCCCCATAAAATTCTGCGAATGCCCTATTAATCCGCTCCTGGGTACCCACTATTTCCCCTGATATGGTCCTAATTTGAGTTATAACACGTCTTGGTTTCTCCCTATTTATCAGCCAGGCCAGCAGTTTCCCCGCCTTGTCTCCCTCTCCATGTAGCTGAACGTCCCACCTATTGTTGTCAAAGTGTGTCAGATCTGCCAAGGTCTTATGGTAAAGCGCCGGGCTCTGTGCCAATCTGTCCCCCACCAAACCTCCTCTTGCTGCCTCCCTGTCCAATTCTGCCACCTGCTCCTATGTCTGTCGTAATTGTTCCTGCAATCTCTTTCTCATCCCCACCGTCATTGAAAGACAAACCCCTCTTATATTTACCTTGAAGGCCTCCCAAAGCACCCCACTGATGTCACCGATCCCACGTTCAGCTCGAAGTAACTTTCAATCCCATTGCATATCTCCTTTTTGAAAGCCCCATCTTCTAGCACTTCCCTCTGCATGCGCCACACCCATCATGAGGATCCCCTACCCTGCACCATCAATTTAACCACCAGGGGGGAGTGATCCGGGAGAATACATCCCAAATATTCTGGTTCTTCAAATTGCTGACAAGGTTCCCTCCCTGTCAGTAAATAATCCAATTGCGAGTATGACCCATGTGCTCCCGAGTAGTACGAGACCCCTCTCTCTTCACCATGCCTTTCTCTCCATATTTCCACCAGGTCTAACTCCTCCATTACCCTGTGAAGTGACGCAGTCATTTGTTTTTTACAGGGCCCTGTGCCCCCGTTCCATCCAGGTGTGTATCCAGGTGACAGTTGAAACCTCCCTCATATGATCATTTCATCTCTAAATGCTCCAACCATATGTAGCACCGATGGGAAGTATTCCTTATCATCAGTATTCAGTGCATATGAGTTCACTAAGCATATTGAACACTCCTCCCATTTCCCCACCACGACCACCGTCCTCCCCACCTTGTATTTCAGTACCTTTTCCACCTGTAGTGGCCCTCCTGCCACCACCCAGATCAATACCCCCCCTTGCCTGTGTTGAGTAAGCCGTGCCCACCACCTGTCTGCCCCATTTCCTCCCGTGCCACTAGATCCGTCTTACCCAGGTGTGTCTCCTGTATCGGGACCACCTGTATTCCCTGTTTTTTTTAAACTCTCCTACTCTCTGTTTCTTTTGTCTCGTTCCCAATCCCCGAACATTCCATGTCCCGATTTTCAAACCTCTAGTCTCCACCATTGTTATTGGTTACATGTTACATCCTCCTCTTATCCCCACCCATCATCCTTCTGGCAATTCCACCGTCCTTTTATATGTTGACACTCCTTCCTATCGATCCCATTCTCTGTCCCGTACCTCCGAATATTCAGTCCCTCTTCAGTTCCTCTGTTCCCTCCCTGCCCTTTAACTGTACCCCAAATCGTAACCATCCCCAACTTAGTTTCCCCCAACTCCCGAAGCCCCAACATCCCTCCCCTCCCACTTCCCCCAACAGTTCCCCCTTTCCCCGTAACATCTACTCCATCTCCTCTGCTACTTCCACTCCCCCCTTTCCTAGCAGAGTATGGTTCCCCCTCCCCTTATTTCTATTCCACGAGTCAGACCACCCCCACTCTCCCCCTCCTCATGGGTAGGCAGTCCCTGGTCAAAGGTAGGGGGACTCCACGTAATCCCTGCCCCAACCAGCCTCTTCTCTATTCGACACTCCCTTCTCCTCCGTTACTTACACTAGTTTCTCAAGTGATTCATGTATCTCACATTCCCGACCATTACCTCCAGGTAATACTTTGGGTCCCCTGGGTGTTCTGCCCCCTCCCCCTTCCCAGGTTGCGGATCTGATCCACGTGGTACTGTCTCCAGCCAATCCCACACCTCCTGTGGGGATGTAAAGAACCATCCCTTCCCTCCAGTTATAACTTTCAGCTTGGCTGGAAAAAACATCATATATTTCAGGTTAAGCTCTCTGAGACTTCGCCTTACTGCATCATATGTCCTCCTCTGTCATTGCACCTCCAGAGTAAAATCCAGAAAGCTTCGTAGTTTAGTATTCACTGCTTCATAAAATCCCACCTTGCAGGCTTCTTGCAGGATAGGGTCCCCGTCTCTAAAATTCATAATTTTCGCCACTATCACTCTCGGTGGGCCCCCCTGTGGGGGAGCCCTGCCAGGCACCCTACAAGCCCGTTCAACCGTAAAAAATGTGGACAGGCCTTTCACGCCCAGCACCTTCAGGATGAGGTTCTCCACAAACACTTCCACACTGGGACCCTCCTCTCTCTCCAGAACTCCAACCAGACGGATGTTGCATCGTCTTGACCGCCCTTCTGCATCTTCTGCCCGGGACACGAAGGTCATGGTTGCGCCCACAAGGCCTGCTACTTGATTCTTGCGACGGTGAAGGTTGTCCTCCACCGAGCTAACCCTCTGCTCCACCTCAGTGACCCTCTCACACATCTTCTGCAGGTCCGCACTGACCAGGGACACATCCACCACCACCTCCTTGACGCTTCCATCCAGAGATGACCTCCTGGCCTGTATTGCCTCCATCAGCGTGACAAAAGTGATACCACCCGTGGCTCCCTCTTCTGCGCCTCCCGCTCCTTGATCTGGTCCTTCCTGCTTTTGTATTTTGCTTCTGGAGTCCATATATTTCTCAAATTTTTGTTGCCCTTTCACCATCCTGGTTATGTCCTGGGGTTGTTTTGCCCTCTGGTTTGTGGTGCTGTGTCCAATTCTGTCGTTTTTGCACTCTCTTCCCTTATGTTTCTGCTGCTAGGCAGCCTTCTGCATGTCCTGCTATTCAAAGTATACAGTCACTCCTTCCCCACTTCCAACCGGTGCGCCACTGAGTGCCTTAGCCGCAGGTCACTCTCCCCCCCCCCACGTGGATAGGATGTCCCAGATCAATCTATCCTATCTCTTGCCTTCCACGTGGTTGCCGGGGTGGTCGTGTTCCCTGCCAATTCTGTGAAGCACTGCCACTCACTCAGGTCTTGAGGGAGAGCACCCACGTCAAAGCCTGTCACTGGGCCCCTTACAGATCTCCACTGCTCCCTCTGTACTCCTCAGTCACTACCAACAGGATGCAGTTTATGAAGGAAATCCACATGTAGTCTAAATCACTCCGAGGTCCAGTGGGTGACCGCCTCCTCTCATCTTTGCGTTACCCCGTCATCTTCTCCCCTGTTGTTTTGAGTCTGTTCCCCCACTTGAGGGACAGCAATGCCACCCTGCCACCGTATCTTGAGGAGCACTCGCCCCTTATCGCTGGTCGGCTTGTTGGCCTAGCTCCAGCCATGGCCGGGCTGTTGTCATGTCTCTGTCTCTCTCCGCAGGGCTTCTGTGCACCTGGGGCGTCCGTAGAGCGGTTCACTCTTGCTCCCCTCACCGCCACTGTCTGCCAGGCACCTGCTTACTCTTATAGCCCGGAGGCTCATCCTCTTCTATGACGGGGCCCAGTCGTCCCCTTCAAGCATTCCAGGTCCATCGGGACCACCGCCTCGACTCTCCGGCGGTTCGTCAGTGGAACACGGGAGCCATCTTGGTCCCTTCACTTTGCTATAAGGCAGCCCTAGGCATTTCACAGAACTTTCCCGGCATTCAGGCATGTTTCTGAGCTTTAGGAGCCAGATTTATCCAAGGAGGTTCACCGGTGGAGCAAAGAGCTACGTTCTCATTCCCTGGCTGCTGGCCAAGCCCCCAAGCCAACACCTAAACACCCTTGAACTATGATCACTTGTGTCTGTCTTTACTGTTGCCACCATGAGTTCCTTACACTTGGCAGGAGAAAACACTGCGGCTCAACAAAGTCTGATGCATCAAGATGGCGGCGGCCATCATTGAACGGGCAATGTTTGAATGAAAGTTGAATCAAAATTATCTACGTCTTCTGTAGGCCCAGGTGCCCAGCTGTCAGGTTGAAGTGAGCTAACAAAATCACAGTCTTCCAGAATTGCTTTGTGACTAGGAACTGATAATAGACCCTTCCTCCCCTTTGATTCATATCCACTCAGTCCCATGTGATAATGTCCCTGCAAAATGGCTGTGAGGCAAAAAAGGTGCTGCAAAAAGGGCCCAGTTTGCAGCCACATTATAACATGGAACCTGCGCTGGACACCCCTGCAACGCCTGTTTTTAAATTCTTTTTTCCCCCCATAGGTGAGCGGGGGACAGACCCGCTCCCCTCACAAATGGTCACCATACATAATGTCGCCACAGACTTTTCCCAGCGACTATATGTATAGTGACCATTTGTGTGGGGGTAATATTACCGGATACCATCCACTCAGTACAGTAGCCCATTCCATTCGATGAAATGGGGGTCCTTCAGAGTTCCTTCAGAGTTCGTCTTTCAGCTGTTCCAGAAGAGGATCTATTGTCTGGGACTTTGCAAACTCCACTGATGGGAGGGCCTGTATCTCCTAGGAGACGGGAGTCTTCTCTCAGGCCTCAATCACCACTCCAAACCCAGTTTGAGCTTGTTCTGTGCTATCCACTTCTTCAATCCCCTGGACCAGGATCTTCTCACACACCAATTGGGCTATAGGTTGGCTGGGTTTTATAACATACGCAGGACTTCCCAGATTAAAGAGTAGTACCTTCACCTCCCCTCGTAGTCTCTGTCCTTGACTCTGGCTCTCACATCCAGGGAATGTTTATGGGCCAATCCGGACTTGTGGATAATCTGCCCATTCCCTCTTCTGGCACGCCCACCTTCAGACCGGTCTTGACTAGGGCCTGTGAAGGCATAATAAACCAATAAAGAGACAACAGATTCACTTCTCTTTTAAAAAAAATGGTATTGGTCATTATTTGTTAGGATGGAGTAATGCCTAACTTGCCCTAAGCTAAGGTGGGATCTCCCTACTTAAAGAAACTAAGGCCAGTCTGTGTCATCAAGTTCAACTCAAAAGCCTGTCTGTGTCCAAAACATATACTTCCCCTCACAGCTATACAATGTGCAGGGATGTCAGTACCAAAATAAACAGTGTTCAAAATAAAAGTTCTCATCTTCTTCCAACTCTGGCTTGTTTTCTGTTTTCAGCTTCACCTTTCCCAAGTTCAAAGTTAGTTCCAAAAGGTCTTGGTGCTCCCGTTCCCCAACTTCAACACACTACCAAAATGTCTCAGGGTTCCCTTCCCTGAGTTCAACAGAGTTCACAGAAACCTTGGGGTTCCCTTCCCCCAGTGTAACACAGTTCACAAAGTCTCGGGGTTCAACTCCCCAATCAGGCAGCTATTCCACTAGAACTGCTGTGAGCCTCTTGACTTGTAAGAATGCTGCCAGTTTCACTTTGTAATCCTCTTGGCTCTTAAATGGCTCAAGCCAATGCTTTCATTCTCTTCAGCAATTGTCAGGTCGCATAGCCTTTGTATTGTGGCTTTCTTTGGTTCTTCCTCCAATAGGGCTACTCGGTCTAGGGGCAGTTGTTGGACAACACAGTCCATCCAATACAGGTCATGCAACCAATAACCATTGGCACTTTATGATGCTTTTAGTTTCCCTTGGTTCTTTCCAAAGGAATCGGGACGGGTCATTTGGTCTAGGAGCAGTTACCGAACCAGATAGTTCACCCACTACAGGTCACACAACTGATGACTCGTGATAGTTGACTATCACCTTGTATTTCTGGAAACTTGTATCAAATGTCAATATTCAATCCCTCTTTTCTTCACCAGTCTCCTGGGGATGCTACCACGTGTTTCCTGTTCCTCCGATCCCTGTGTTTGCTTTTTGGTTCCGACTTGCCTTGTTACCATTCACCTTTCATGCCTTCTAACCGGCCTCTCCCCAACCCATGCTTCCTCTCTGTACCCTTGTCGGTAATTCACATCCATTGTAGCTTTCACAATGGTAGTCTCCTGGCTTTGCCACAACTTGTATTCCAGTCACTCGGACACTCTGTGCAATGGCCGGTATGACTCCGACCTAGCATCTCTGAAATGTAAGTGTAGAATTGCTGAACAGAAATGGCAGACCTCGGGTACATCCTCTGACAAACTGGCCTGTCGCCTGCTTCAAAGGTAATATCGTTTTTGTATCCGCTCTAAGAATAGGACCCACTTCCAAGCCCGCATCTTGGAGCCACTAACAACACGGCTGAACTTTTCAAAATCTGAAAGGAACTCACCAATCCAATTGCAGTCTCCAGCTCTCTCCTTCCTTCCCAGGTTCTCTGCAGCGCTTTGGCCTTCCACATCACATCTAAAACTCAGGACATTCTGTCCTCCCTCTCCACCAACCCCAGCTCTACTCCCGCTCCCACTCTCCTGCCTCCCTTGGCTCCCCTCCCCCCACACGCACTCTTCTCCCTCCTTCCCATAGCACCTGATGTGGTCTCTCAAGTTTTCTGCCCTATGAAGGTCTCCTCCAAACAGGTTCTCCACTGCTCTTCTAGAACCAATAAGGACAACATCTCTTCTTTCGCCCTGGCTGTTGCCGATTTCTGTAACCACTCCTTTGCCACTGGCTCTTTATCTTTATCCCTCAAGCACTCCCTTGTGTACCCCCTACTAAAACAAAACTGCTGACTCTTCTTGCCCCGCTAACTACTGCCCTATATCCACCCCCCCCCTTCCTGGGTAAATGCCCTGAGACATTGGTCCTCCCCAACTGATCCTTCACAATGAACTCGTTGTTTGCCTCCATGACCATCAATCTGGCTTCCAGTCATCCAGAGGCATGCAAACTGCTCTCCTGAAGCCCCGTGAAGACATGCTTGCAAATCTTCACTCTAACTCTCCTGCTGTTTTCATTGTCCTCGCTCTCTCCTGTGCCTTTGACATGGTCAACCATTCTATCCTCAAAAAACAGCTCTGGAATACCCTCGGCATCACGGACGGGGCACTGGATTGGCTGACCTCTTTCCTCACTAACCGCCCCTCCCAGTTGCAGCTGGGCCCTTTTTCCTCCACCACTTCACTCTTCAGATGTGGCGTTCCCCACGGCTCGATCCTATCGCCATGGCTCTTCAATGTCTATCTCGGCCCTCTTGCTCACCTGATATCCCCCTTCTCTCTACATTTCAAGTGGTATGCTGATGACACACATCTTTCCTTCAAACTTCCCTCTACTACTTCTTCCTCCCCTCTCATCCCTGATTGCCTTATCGCTACCCAGGCATGGTGTGCAGCTAACAACCTCTTACTTAATGCCAGTAAGACAGAGATGCTTCTCATTGGGACCCATGCACCCTGTTTCCCTCCTACCCTCTGGCTGCCCTCCGTGGGCCCTCTTCCTGCACCAACCTGTGAGGCTAAAAACCTTGGGGTCATCTTCAACTCCTCTCTCTCCTTCACCTCTTACATCTTGGACCTTGCCAGGAAGGCCCACTTTCAGCTTCACCTCCTTGGAGGAATTCTCCCCTTCCTCAACTTTCCCCGGAAGCTCAATGTCTCCAAAGCTCTGGTCCTCTCTGGGCTGGACTACTGCAACCGCCTCTTCCTCAATCTCCCCTCCACCACTCCTCCCTACGCCACCTTCAGCTAATACATAATAGGGCTGCAAGACTTATATTTTGCCTCAAGCCCAGGGGCTGTACCTCTCCAGCCCTAAAATCTATCCGCTGCCTCCCGGTGGTCACAAGGATCAAATTCAAGACCCTCTGCATCATCCACAAGGCTTTCCGGGGTCTGGGACCATGATATCTCCAACTCTCTCTCCCTAAATACTTCCTGCTATCGCCCTCCCCTCTTCTAACTCCAACTCTCTGGTTGTCAAATGCTTCTCCAAGCAGAGAGTGGGGGACAGGTCTCTCTCCTCAGCTGGTGCCTCTCTTTGGAACAGCCTCTCTGCCCCTCTCAGACTTGAGCCGGACCTCCTTAATTTCTGGAATGTTCTCAAAACTCAGCTTTTCTCTACCTCTTTCCCTCTCTCCCTTCCCTGCTAATCACCCCACTGCCACTGAGACTGGCGGCCTGGAACTTCATGAATCCCACAGGTTACCAAGCCCCTGCCTAGTCGATACCAGCACCTTCATCCTCCCAGCTATGCCCTTGTGGGCCCCCTATGCATCCCACCCTTGGGATTCCTCCGCCCTTGCAATTAGCCAGCAGCCTCCACCCCTGCTACCCCTTGGCACTTCCCTCCCGGGCTCTCACCGGCACTTGCCCATACCCTCCCTCCCTTATTCCAGCACTTCTCTTTGTTGCACTCGCATGCCCGAATGTCACAAGGCCTAGTAGGACCATGATTGTATATTTACTTACTTTTGCCATTTACTCCCCTTGTTCCCTCCCCACTTTGTCTTGTGGTGCCTGGAAACACTATTTTGTTATATAGGTGCCTGACAAATAAATAAATCAGTTTTACACTGTTCGTTCAAGGTCATCAACTTGTCTTTCACACTTACTTTTCTGCTGAATTCAATAGTGATTATTATGAACTTTCACTTCAAACTTGTTTTCTGTTTTTCAATAGTGCTTATTATGAACTTTCACTTTGTTCATTAAATGCTTCTAAACAGGTTTTGACTGTGTTCACAGCTGTACATCATTTGCTTTTAACTCATGCAGTATTTTCACCTGATCTCCTTATTTTTATCTTCAATTCGATATCCAACAAATCTTGGTACATTTCAAAAGCCACTTTGCAGATTGTTGGGAATTCAATAAATCATGTGGTATTTCAAAAAGTGCTTTGCAGTCTGTTCAGTATTCAATATTCTTCCCTTAGGGTTCCAAACCCCACTCTTAGGTGTTTACTGAATCGCTACTTGCAAATGTCCAATTCCCACCCCTGGAGCGCCCCGGTACAAGTGTTCCCTCTCTCACACTCACCGGTACTCGGCTGCTCCCCCAGGCATCTCTGCAGTCTTCTCTGATTTCTACTTTCTTCCCAGGTAAGAGTCAGGAGCTCCAGCGATCAGCGCTCACTACTGGGAAACCTTGCTGCAGTGGTCTGCCACGGCTAGGAGTCTTCCGTGTTCCCCAGCTCCAGTTGGGAACACGTGGCTTGGGTAATTGCTGAGTCGCGGCACCACTCTCTCCCCCTGGCAACACGCAGCCTCATCTCCGCTGGCCCTGCTCCAGCCTGCAACGCGAGGAGCAAGTGTCACCTTCTCACCAGGCAGGAGAGGATTGTCTTGGGAGGATAGCTCAGGGGCGACGTGCTCGCCTTGGAAGGAAGATGACACAGAGCACCACAGGTTCGATCCCTGGGTCCGCGCTTAGAATCCTCTGGGTATTAAGCGCGTTATAAATAACCTATCATCATCAACAGGTTCCCCTTCCAATTATAGTAATTAACGGGACATGCCTCACCTTCCATAGTGTCAGGATTAATCAGGTGAGTACAAAGGCAGCAAATATGGCAAGGGAAATGTGCACAAAATCGCACAGTGAATAACCTTGAATCAAACAACGTGCACACAAGAACCACGACTCATAATACTAAAACCCAGGAGTGCAGATAGAGTGAAACAAAAATACCTATATATGAAAAGGGATGTGGGGTAAGTGCTTAGAACCTCCTTATGACTGAAAGGAAAGTCGGCAAACTCCTTACCCACTATGCTCTTACAGATACTGACAGCGCTAAGCCCTCGTAGTGGGCAAGCAAGGACAGGATCTGTGTGCTGACACTCTGGAAGATACTCAATAAGGAACTTAGAAACAGTACTCATGAGAACCGGAAAGACCACTTGAATGTCAGTAAACCCACGAACCCAGTTGATCAAACAGGGACCCAGAAGGCTATAACAGCAATGGGTGGAGGATAACTAAATACCTAAGACCTAAGTCAAGGAGCAAGTAGGAATTGTAATTAAAGAAATAGTGAGGAAAACAAAAGGAATTCACACAGGGACTAGTTACTACAGCACCCCACACCTAAATAATCAAATGGGAAATAAATGCAGAAGTGAAATGGAAAACATGGCATGGATCCCAATAGGAAGTAAGGATCAGGAGCAGGGAAAATGATATCACAAAAGGAAACCTTACTCACCCATCCAAGGAGAAAAGGCAGGAAACTAAATCTAAAAAAGGAAAGACTAATGCATCACGTTTTTCAGTAGCAAAGGACAGCATCAAAGAAACAGAAAACACAGGCAAATTGGGCTGCATCAAAGGGTAAAGCACAGAGAAAGGCTGCCTGCAGACAGAGGAAGACAGAAAGGGAAATCCAGAAAGCAGAAATCAATTTAGCACATGAATCCGAAATCCAGGGCAGAGGAACAAGAAACAGGAACTAGGCACAAAAGCTAGGAACAAGGAACAAGGGACTAGTCACAACAGGAACACTGCAACGATGACCAGTAGCTGGACTGAAGTAAACTGAGGCTTTTAAAGCTGCTTAACGAGCACACCCCTCAGGTGTGCCGTCTGCTGCACCTGCAGCCACAAGTGTTGCCTATCCTCCACCCAACCTTGTCCTGCAAGGGAGGAGGTGAAGCAGTGAGCCAGGCATTCTGGGAAGCATAGTCATTTGAGTAAAGTAGCATGCTGGCTGCCAAAAACCTGGAATGGATCCGGAAGGGAAGTAACATGGAAAATAAGGTTTTAGCGCTCCCAATACATCACAGCACTGTAGCATTAGGTTCGGAGGAAATGTCCAGTAGGGAATAAACCCCAAAACATGCCCCCAAGTGGCGGGAACGGGAGCGAAGGGAGCGAGTCGTGACACATAGTCCTCTTCCTCACCTCAGTACCATAGTGGTCAAACTGACTAGGAGTGTGTTTCACTCCTAGTTGCCTCTTCCTCATGCCAGTTGTAAAAGTATGTGAATGTGGGAAAGTGGATGTGTAGGGCAGGGGAAAAGACTGAATGACAGGAAGTATTACTCCTAATTGTTTCCCCCCTGGTTTAGTATAGGTTTGCGGTGTCTTGGAATCAAAATAAGGGTTTTGATGTGCGTTTACCTTGCCCATATAGAGAGAGGTCTTTCGAGGTGTTCTCTTTCTAGACCTTTTATAATAAGGTTGTTTCCCAGGCTCATTCTGAAAGGAAGGTAAGTGGGTCTGTCGCCAGAACCCTACTGGGAATGAAGGTTCATAATAAAAAGGGAATGGGGAATACTGTGTCTCACCTAAGAACGCGCTCCCTCCAGTCTACAAATTTCCCCCACCTAGGTTGATCCTCCCTTGCATATACACCCTCAGGGTTACCTCTATATTGGGGTCTAAATGAACCCACGTGTCACAGAAGGTCTCAGAAACACACCAACACACCAACTCTCATAGAAGTTTCAAGGGTTTTTATTAAAATGCTTGAGAAAGGGCTCTGGAAGAGCTGCACCTTCCTCTCTCATCGCCCTTGCCTTTTCCCTTCCTAGCTCATGCTTCCCTAAAGCCCACGATGGTAACTAGAGATTGGTAACCCCTACTATCTAAATGTCTGACTAATGATAGTGGCTTAAAGGCAAACGCCTTATCCTGCTAACTCCTTCCAAGGTCACTTTAGGTGGATCCTAATCTGGACTCCACAATAAGAATGGTATAAAAAAGTGGCAGCTTCCAATCATTCAGGTCTCACTCAATCTTGTTCTTCCACACTCTTATGTTCCTTTCCCTGATGTCTATTTCTTCATTTTCCTTTCTTATACTCTCCTCCCTTCTCTTCCTCCCACTCTCCTCTTCCTCTGTCTGTCCCTCTTAAGTTCCTGTGTCTCCTGCCATTCCTTGCTTCTCACTACTCTCCACTCCCTTCTATACTACTCTTCTCTACTCTATGTTCTCTACTACTCTTCTCTCCCCTCTCCAGTACCTACTCCACTACTCTCTTCTCCCCTCTAAACTCCCTTTACACTCCACTCCACCCGCGCTTTCTCCCAGTCACTGCCCTTTCACTTTCCTAGACAATCGCACCCACACTCCCACTTAGTCTCACTCACTCATCTTGCACCCTCTTTCACACCTAACTACCACTTTCTTTTACCATCCAACATCTCACCTTGAACACGCTTTCAACAATCCTCCCCCACGCTCCTCTCCACTCTCCTTCCTCCAACTGGTCTCTCAGTCTGCCTTCTCCTCCACTGAACTTACCCGAACAACCCATACTGCCATGTCTCTTTCTGTCCCCGCTGAATGTAGTATCTCCCTTCCCCCTGGGTTAGAGGCATCAAAGAACACAAAAAAGGCTTTAAGCCCCACCCCCTTTCATACACGGGTCTGCCGGCTCTCAGTAATGGCAGCCAGCTACAATTATAGCCAAGTTCACAGTTCATGTCAAGTTTGAATGGAACTTCTGGATTGCAGTCTGACTTATGCAGCACTCCACTGCTTCCCCGCTCGCTACCGCCACGCTCCATGGTGAGCTGTGTAGATGGGTCTCTGCTAAAAGGACTTGTGGTAACTACAGTACTATGAGACAAAAAGAGAAACGATGGCCAGCATGTTGCACAGCAGGTATCGGTAAAAAGAAGTGGTGCTTCTTACATCTAGCAAGGCACATGTAGAGGGGACTGAGGCTGTGGCCCATCCAACTCCTGCACCCCACGTCTGGGGCAGGACTGGCTTTGGCAAGTACACTTGTAGGCCTCCTGTCTCTGGCTGGGAGGGATCCATATCCCCTCTTCACAGGGACAGATCTTTGGCCCTGTCACCTTAACAATGCTGGTCTGTGGTGTGTCAACTCATTCCTGGATTTTCCTCATCAGTCCTTGTGTACATCAGAGCCCTGTCCTACGGCCAGCACCGCTTGAGAATCCCCGAGGTTTTTTCTGCCTACGGGCTTTTTCCTCTGACTCTGTCTGTGCCCGGGGCTGGGGCCGTGGTGTGGTCCTTAAGTGGTACATCACGGCTTCTACCCATGTCAGGTCACAGACTACAAAAAAGGGGAAGATTATCTGGCCCATCGCCACGGCATCGAAGTGACAGACTCGGATTCTACAGGTGAGGAGAGTGGTGCATTGAGTGGGGAGGTTCCAACCCTATGTCAGAGGGTGCCTAGAGACCACCGAGGGATTTCAGGACAATGAGGCCCACAATAATCAGCCAGCCCTGGTGTTCAGGCTCACTTTATATTGCATAGGGATGCTGGTAGTCCTGCATTGCACTTATAATGTAATTTTACAGTTGTAACTGAAATGGATCATAGAAAGAAAACGTGGTACCACTTTGGTCAGCTCGGGGGATGTGGTGTCCCGATCTAGAAGGTGTCTTGAACATCAGCAATGACATCCTAGAGTTTGCAAGGTCGGAGGTGGAACACATGGCACGTTTAGTCAAGATGCTTGAATGCATCCAGACACTGGGCCTAACGCTCCTCAGAGAAAATTGCAAGTTTCTACAGACTACCATTGAATTCTTGGGTTTTGTGTTCAAGGAAGGAGGCGTGGCACCTGATCCCGTAAGGTCAAGGATATCATTTTTTTTGTTTTATTTGTTTGGATCAAATAGATCTTTACAAACTATAAAAATAAATCAACATTTTACATATTTGCCACAGTTAAAATACAATTAACTTACAAAACATTTCAATGCAATACAAGACAAGCCTAAAAACAATAAATCAAAAGAAAAAAAAAGAGAAAGGAAAAAAAAATAGAAAACCTAAAAAGCAAAGGGAAGAGAGGAAAAATAGAAAACCTTCATTTCCCCAAAAACCTGAACCCCATACTAGATTGTTCATTACTGCAGCTATGTTAAGCCGTAATAGTTGTGGAGGCATTGATCCCAGATTGCCCAGCGCTTGGATGGGCCAAACCTAGCCTTGAAAGGACCTGACCTACTGCTATTGTCAGGGCGGTGTTATGCCCCGAGATCAGGCGATTCCAAAAGTTCTCTGAATGCAAGCAGTCCATTTTGTGCCACACACTTCCCAAAATTGAGGACTCTAGTCTCCCAAGTTCCTTTGCATTCTATGAGTAAGTGGTGCAGGTTTTGCTTATTTTGGGTTACACAGATTTTACAAAACGATATGATGTTCTGACTTTGGCCTCTAATGCTTAGGATCTCGCCTGTATGAATTAGATTTAGGCGGGCCCTAAGGAAAACGTATCTTGATTCACTACTGGGATGTTTTAGCAGATAATTGGGCAAATCTCCCAATTTTTTTTCCACTACTAGGAAGCCATTCTTCGGTTTTACCAGCCTCATTTCCAGTCCTGTTTTGATCCAGTCCATTGTTTCCAGTTCTTTCTTTGCTTTCAATGGATTGTCTTTCAGGGTTGTTACTGTTGAATCGGCACCTTCCAGATTTCTTTTAGCTTTTATAGCCAGATCATGGAGAATTTCGAGCAGTCCTTATGGAAATGATGATCAACAGCTTCGTAAAGAGAGTATTTTTGTGGAATTATTATTGGCCTGAAGAGAGATAACAATCTCCAAGCTACCTGTTGCTGCAAGTATTTTAGGCCAAACTCAAACCTTAATACCTGAATGGGCAAACAGCTGGGCAGTCCCAACAAGCTCTTCCAGATGTGACCCTCCACATGTTGCCAATCCAACTCCCAGAGCTTTGGTTGAGCCTACAACCCATACAATATCACAGGTATTACTTTGGCATTATAAAACTTTATTAATGGTTTGATTGAAAATTTACAAAGCTCAAAGAAGATCTTTTTCATCTGAGGTATAGCTTTCTCAGTTTTGGATCTGATTTCAAGTTCCACTTTACTTACTGTTGGGTAGGCAAACATTGTGTAACCCAGATAGACTAATTTGTCTACCCTTGTAATAGCCTCTCCTTCAAAAAACCATTTGCCAAAGTTAATTTGCTTTTTTGGGTGTTTCAGCACCAGAATATTTGACTTTCTTGGGTTAACTTGTAGTCCGTTTAGTTTAGTAAGGTCAAGGATATCATGGAGGCCAGGCCCCCGGAAACAGTGACAGAGGTATGCAGTTTTCTGGGGACGGTAATGTACTGTGGCCGTTTCATAAGGAACCTTGCGAGACGATCTGAGCCTTTGAGGAGCCTCATGAGAAAAGATACCACCTGGCAGTGGGGTCCTCTTGAGAAATCGGTATTTGATGACATAAAGATGGCCCTCACTGCTGAAGACACAATGGCGTTCTTTGATCCATCTCTCCCATCCAAAGTGGTGGTGGATGCCAGCCTGTTTGGCCTCGGAGCGATCCTGACGTAGATGGGCACCAAGGGCGAGGTTAGGCCCATTGCGTTTGCCAGCTGCGCTCTGTCAGATTGAGCATGAGGTCCACGCAGTGCTCTCATGGTGCAAGCATATTTAGCTGTATGTGTTGGGCAGACTGGTGACAGTCGTGATGGATCACAAGCCCCTGTTGCCAATAATGCCGGGCTCATCATCAAAGCCTCCAGCCAGAATAGAGCAGTGGATGCTGGCTCTTTTGGAGTATGGTGTGTCGCTGGTGTACCGACCTGGTGCGAATAATGCGGCTGACTATTTGTCGAGATACCCCCAGGACAAGCAGGCAGATGGAGCAACCAATTTGGAGGGGGCCGATGAACATCTGCAAATTATCGTTGAGTCCGCCACTCCAAACTCAATGCCCAATATGGAGCTGGAGAAGTAGTCAGAGGACGATGATTGTTTCCAACTTCTCCGAGGTGCACTGCAAAGAGGGGAGTGGAAGCCAATCTTGTAAGGCCTCAGTAAGAGGATTCAGGAGGCACGCACAGCGTTGGAGCAATTATGGAGGGTTTGTGATGAGCTGGCATTTGCTGACTCAGGAGACAGGATTGTTATACCTGCGAGCAAGATTCAGCAGGTGATTGAACTGGCACATCAGGGCTATCAATGGATGGCCAAGACCAAAGCCTGCTTAAGGCTGAAAGTTTGGTTTCCTGACCTGGAAAGGAAAGTAGAGAATTCTGTAGCGGGCTGCGTATGGTGCCAGGTGGCGGCCCCTTTGCAGAAGGAACCCCCTATCAAGTCAATGCCTCGAGGTACGCAACCGTGGGAGGCGGAGCACGCAGACTTCAGGTCTGCTGGAAGAGATATTCACATTCTCGGTGAGGGTGGATCAGTGGTCGAGGTATCCGGAGGTAGAATTCCTGTAGTTGGTGTCATTTGACAATGTGGCGATGGTGCTAGAGAAGATCTTCGCAACTCATGGTCTTCCCCAGGTGCTATGCTCGGACAATGGGCCACCATTCCAAGGGGAAAGCTTCAGCCAACTCATGAAGGAGTATGGAATACACCATCGGAAGAGTACTCCAATCTGGCCAATGGGAAGGCAGAGCGGTTGATGAGGACCCTCAATAAGGTGTTCCGAATCGCTCATGGACAAGGACATTGTCTCAGAAGGGCACCATGTAAGTTCTTAAGGGAGAATCGGGCAACCCCCCATTGCACTACGGGGGTGGCTTCAGCAGAGGCAATGTTTAAGCGGTATTCACGAGGCCTCCTGCCGGACACAGGGGACCGGGAGCTGGCTGTGATTGATGACTAAGTGCCGGAGGAGAGGTGATCCAGGAATGAGGGCGAGATTAGTAGAAGAGGGCTTCGACCATACTCGTTGGCCCCAGGGGACGAGGTGATTGTGAGAAATTGGCGCCCCCAAGGGAAACTGTCTTTGTCCTATGAAACTAACCCCATGGACGTGATAGCAGTGAAGGGGTCCATGGTGACTGCATTGGACGGGAGTGCCACGGTCACGAGGAATGCAAGTTTTTTTAAGAAACTGGGAGAGAGCACCCAGTAGGAGGTGTCCCCCCAAAGGGGGTGTGCAGGAGAGTCCGACAAAGGGGGAGGGACTGATTGTTCTCCGGTTCCCCTGGACCAAGGGGATGCAGGTGAGGAGAGGCGGAGCTGGGAGTGGGGCCGGCGATATCCCCAACATGCAGGGAGGGAAAGACCGGCTCGTCTGAAGGACTATGTGCTGGACACATGAATCAAACAGTTGAGGGTGTTGTTAGAGACCAAGTTACCATGTTTATTGATTGTGTGTTGATGGCCAGTTGTCTGTGTAGTGGTTTTGTTATCACGTTGTTGTTATGAAAAAGGAGGAATGTGGTGTCCTGATACGTTGGTCCCTTGGTGGAATTAATTACTCCGAGTCATATGTAGTAAAACCAACTTTACTCGGTTCACAGTTCTCTTTAAACAGCAGGCAAGTACATCAGGGACACAGGTACATTTACATATAGGCTAAGTTCATAGGTAATGAGTGAGACATCCACCGGTTCCCCACTTTCTCAAGCTCCAGGTCCCAACTGACAATCTGTGGAACTTCCAGGGACCTTGAGTCATAACATTCCACAATCGGATTCTCACTTAATGCATACACCAAAGGTAAGGGAAGAAAAGCATAAAACATAACATGTCCCTTTAAGAGGCACACACGGAGGAGTGACGTAAAACTGGCACGTGTGGAACAGAATACATGGGGCAGATAACATAGGCTCGAGAGAGCACGCATGGAGCCCGGACAGGAAACAGAGTCCTCAGGGCTGGGCGGGCTAACGGTGTGGCAGGCCTCACAGATGGGAGCCCTATTACAGGGGTGTATACTTGCCAACCATACTGATTTAGGCAGTAGGCTACTGCTTTTTAAGCAGTCCTACCGCCTACAGATTTGGGTGACAGATCCTACTGCTTTTTACAGAGGCGGGTAATTTATGTGACTCTATGGCAGGCTGCTTGAGACCATCCCAGGACAAAGCATGCAACACATTTGTCTGTGTGGTGGACAGGTAAGAGATTATGTTGAGTGATGGCCTCAGACCAATCCATTGACCTGACCTCACAACTTCATGAACTGCCCAGCACTCTGGCCCGGACAGGTCTTAGGTGAACCACCAGTGAAGGCAAGTGGCAAGTGTACCACCATCACACAGCATCTGCATATCAGTCTGAGGAGGCTAGCAGTCTCCATGTTGTTGTTCAGTTATTCATTTTGCACTGCAGGAATAAATATGTATTACCTAGGCTGCTGCTACAGAGCAGTGGCAAACGTTGCCTACCAGCTCATGTGATTACCTTCTGTTAAGGTAGGTAATTGAATTTGGTGTTAATTTACCGTTCAGAATGATACGTTTTAAACATTTGAACGTCTTTCCAGGTTATGCTGTTTGATGGGTTGCATATTTTAGAATGCTCCAGTGGTGACAACAATGTAGGTTTTGTATTTTCCTGTGATGTAATTGTTATGCCAATTATTATTTTTGAAACTTGAAAAATCCCACATCTTTTTGGTCACAGAATGTTGAAAGTATGGGGGGTGGGAGGGGGCAGCGTAGATCATTCATGCTGAATGCTTACGCTTTCCTAGAGCAGAGCTAGCACCCTGACTTGTTCTACCCCTGCATCCTCTCCCTTAACTATATACATAATAGCTACAAGATGCTTACGCTTATTGATTTAAGAAAGCACGATTTGTCAACTTTATAATATGTTTGCTGTGATTGATAAGGTGGCAAAAGTGAATTAAAGATTAATAGTCAATAAAAGAAGCCTTTTTTCTAGCAGTATTGATCAGAAAAGATCGACAACTGTGCCAACCAACAGCTTAATTTAGTTCTGAAGCCGCGATGATAATCTCAAATTCTTTGCCGTCCCCAGTCAGTTCTTGTTAACGCTGTGACACTTACGTAAAATAGGTCGTACTGTGAACCCGCCCCATGCCCGGGTCACGCTAGTCTGTTGGCCAATGGGAATGCGGCACGTCACTGGATGATGACACACGGTGCAATGTGACAGTAACAACAACTAAGGCCAATCGGCTCCTCCTCCGGCAAAACAAGGAAGCACGTTGAGAAGGGAGAAAGTTCTGCGTTTCACATATCCACAGATCCGAGTGAGAAGATTTAACGTCAGGTGCAAAAGCCTCGGGTGTGCAGTTTAACGGCCCCCTTTTGACTGTTTGGGAGGATGCATCTTCTCCTGACTCCATTGCTGCTCTGCCTTGCCACGCTATTGCCACCGCTCCCCGTGCTGGCGTGGGCCGACCATGGTAAGAGCAGCTTGCCGATTTACGTAGCTAAATGAAGGGCGCCTGCTCAAGTAAACCAATGTTGCTGTACATTCCTGCCTTATCTAAAGATGGATTCTTTGGGGGCGAAGGGCAAGGTGTTGCCCTCAGTCACCTGCTTATTCAAACAGTATATTAATAGAATTCGTAGGTAGTATATGTGTTCACAAAATGTAGGTGTTAAAAACAATAACTGGCAATATGAGGTGCCTCGTGCAACGGATGCATAGCTGCTCATTTAGTTGTTTTGGTTTTGTCCATGGCGCTCTAATAGTATGTCTTTTATATGTCAGGCGGCTCTAACCCTCCCATCAAGTTCTGTTTTTTCCTTTGTATTCTGGTACTTTTTATCGTCCTACAGTTATAATGTACACGTAAAACTATTATAAGTTCAAAGGATAGGCAGCATGTTAATTTAGCCAGAGAATTCATGAGATTGGATTGAGCCATAAGAACAAAACGCGTTACTCCATCACGGAAAGAGCCGTGCAAATCGTGAATGGAATATTTTGTAATTCACAAAATTAATGTTTCTATTGTGAGAGGTTGGGATCAGCCACCAATCGTTGAGGTTATGGGGCATACAGGACAACTTTAAAAGGGCATTTTGTTGTAATGTGTCTTACAAGCTGAGTGGGTGACATCACTACTGAATGGAATCTAGTGATGTCAGTGTGAGAGGAGTGTTGGTGTGTGGGGGTTCTATGCTTGGCAGTTGGAGTTATGCTGACTTGGAAAGGACATGCCAATGTTTTGTTCCTGGCTTTGAACTACAATAAATCTACTTAATAACTTACCTGCTGGCTCGGGTGTTCATCAGCTTCCAAGATATTACACTGGTGACGAAGGTGGGATCCTGTCGTGGAGGGGGCAGTCCAGAACCAGGAAACATTGCCCTCCTTGAATCAATGTCTTTGAGCAAGTTCAGCAGGTTTAGGGGCCCACAGCAGTTTGACTAGGCTTAGCACCTCCGGACGGTGCTGATTTGAGGTCCTAGTCGGCACACGGGTCGGTGTGCAGTGCTAGCAGTAACAGCTGTTCCATTGTGGGCCGCCTGTCCCAGTTACCGGGTGGTGCTGCGGGCGGAATTTTGATCGGCACACATTACGGTGTGCGGTGCTGGAAGGGCAGTTGGTCTATTGCACCAGTGGAAACGGGGGCCTTGAACAGTGTTCTCTGGTCCATCATAAAGCGTTGTGTGGCGCCTTATTAGGCGGCGCCGTGATTCGCGCGGTTGGTTGGAGCCCCGTAGTCAGAGGCGCTGGAGCCCCGTAGTCAGAGGGGCGCGTATGGCGTGTGCGCGGACATGGAGAACGGGTGCCCGCCCAGGTCTGTAGCACATCCAGGAGTTCGGATGCGCTTCGAGGAGCCTTTGGACGGGGTGAGCGGGTGCCGGAGTTGTGTTTTCTATGGTTCGGGTTTTGGTAGTGTTGTGGTACCTTAGGGGTGCTGTGGTGAACTGTTTCGTTGTTGTGCTTGTTGTTGCTCTGTTGAGCCGTGTGGTTCGTGCCCGGGGGTGGCAGCCCTGGTGTCCTAGGGGGCAGACTAGGATAGGAGGATGTTTGTGCACTGAGGGTTGAGGAGTGTTAGGTAGTTATCTGTTGTGGACGCTGGGTCGTGGCAGGACTTAGGTTCCAAGGGGCAGCTTGGAACTGGTGGAGGTGCGTAGTTTTTTATTTTTGTTTCTTGAAGGTTGTCCTGTTCTGTTATGAAAGGAGTGAGCCCTTTGTAGACTGCGCTGGGTTCCTCTCTGTTTTGTTAAAGGGAGGAGTGGAAGTGGGTGTATAGTTGGGCGTAGGACTTGGTATAAGGGTTTGGTTGATATAGAAGTGTCAATTTGCCCAACGTGATGGCACAGTGTTAGTATCCTGGGGGTGCCATGTAGGTTTTATTGGGTTCTTATTTCTTTGGTGGAGCACTTTCCTGTTTCCTTGATCTTCCTTGGAGTGTCGGGGTTTTGGTGTTCTCTGGGGGCAGTTTCTTGTCGCCAGTGGTGTTACTAGTTGGTGCATTACGTGCTGGCCACACGTACATGTAGGGGTTTTTGTCTGGTGATGGTTTTGGTGTGATCATTCTCTGTTCCAACAAAGTAAAGGAGGGAGAAGTGTTGTAATGTGTCTTACAAGCTGAGTGGGTGACATCACTACTGAATGGAATCTAGTGATGTCAGTGTGAGAGGAGTGTTGGTGTGTGGGGTTTCTATGCTTGGCAGTTGGAGTTATGCTGACTTGGAAAGGACATGCCAATGTTTTGTTCCTGGCTTTGAACTACAATAAATCTACTTAATAACTTACCTGCTGGCTCGGGTGTTCATCAGCTTCCAAGATATTACACATTTCAAATGACCGTCCCATTTTTAAAAAATTGTTTTATGGTTAAAAACAAAAGGTTACCTTTTTAACTATCTTAAATAACCAAATACAGATTACATTTCATAAAACAAGATCATTACAACATAACTATATAAACATGAAAAATCTATTTCTTAAAACGATAATGACAATTCATATTCACGTTTCACAAAAGCTATAAAAGACAGAATAACAAATTCATATCTACGTTTCTTCAAGCAAGACTTTTTTTTATTCACATCTCAAAGAAACAAAAATGAAGAAAATTACAATATTAGGAGCCAGACTAACTAACATCTGCCACATCACTACAGGGATTGTAAACCACAGGCAAGCTCACGTGATCACACAATGCCCCATTGGAGTGCTTGCTCACATCAGCTAAACTTCACACACTCCCTTGTACCAACCTATATTACGGGAACACGTGACTATTCCCATGTTTTTCTGCACAACAGTGACAGATTTAAGGCTAAGGGCCCCAGGTGGGCGGGCCATGGGGGCGGAGCCTAGAGTGGGTGGAGTTACACAATGATGAAGTTTAGTGAATAATGTAGTTCTAAAGAGTCGGGGAGAAAAGAAGATTGAGGGAGGGCAGGAGAAAGGGAGGCAAGTGAGTGAGAAAAGAGTAATGGAACGGGCAGCAGCAATGTAAAGGCAACTGGTGTGTGACGTGGATAAATGAGGGAGGTGAAAAATTGAGTGAATGTAGGCAGGTGAGGATGCTCTGATTACTTACCGGTAATCTAAATTACTCCTAGTCCTACTCTTCCTCGTCACAGTACTTACATCATGAGGCACCTGCCTCCGACACAGGACCTTCTTCTATTTCTTTGAATCCCTATAACTCCTCCCACACATCCACATCACTCAGTTTCATATTACCAAGCCGGAGCATGGGACCTTCCCCGCAGGGAGGGTGAGGAGGTTTGTCAGTACTGTGATGAGGAAGAGTAGGACTAGGAGTAATGAAGATTACAGGTAAGTAATCGGAGCATTACCTCCACTCTTCCTCGTCCCAGTACCTACTTCATGAGGCATACCAAAGCAGCAACGGGGAAAAGGTCCCAATGGGACACAGAGCCAAAAACAGTTCAGCAAAACACACCCACAATAACTCTTAAATCACATCCCCACAGACAAAACTCCAACCACGAAGGAACCAACCCCCGAGTGGGAGAAACTCCACCGATAGCGTTTGATGAAAATGCATAGACCAGCCAAGGCGGCAGCCTTACAAATCTCTTGCAGAGAAAAACTCTCCTTGCATCGGCCCAGGAAGCCGCCAAACCCCTGGCGGACCGCCCCTGATCGTGCACGTGCACAGGCAGGCCAGAAGCCACATGGGCCCTGGAGATTACAACCCAGAACCACTGAAAAATGGAAACCATAGATGCGTTATGCCCAGCCCCAGCCGGACCACAAGCAATCAGAAGACTATCAGATTGGTGGAAAAAGCAAACCAAGCCAAATACTCCACACGTCCCGCCGGATATCAATGTTCAGCCGCACCACCTCCTCAGGCGTTCTTGGATCATGAAAGAAGTCAGGGAGAACCAGACCCTGAGAGGTGTGAAAACCGAGAGACAACTTAAGGGAGAAACCACGGACCACACCCCAGCACCACCGAGTCTGGCAGTACCCGCAGGAAAGGAGCGTGACATAAGAGAGCCCCAATCCCCCCCAAGCCTACGGGCAGAAGTGAGGGCAATAAGAAAAGCAGATTTCAGTGTAAGATGTTTGATATCGATCTCAGAAATGGGCTCAAAAGGAGGCCCGTGAAGGAACCGTAATACAAGAGGGAGATCCCAAGGGCGAAGCCCTTTATTAGCACATGGGCGGGAAGAAGAAAAACCCTGGATCAACTTCCCCACCAACACCTCCCCATCCAAGTGACCATCAGAATCCCCCAAAAGTAATTTCATGGAGGCCCACTGAGACCAAAGCCTGGAAAAACTGCCAGGCCCCTGTCAAAACCCCTCCTGGAGGAACCGAAGGATAGCAGAGAGGCCAGAACGCAGGGGAGGGATCCCAGACCACCCATACCTGTCTCGGAAATGGCCCCAATGTCTGCCGAACACCTTCAGAGTGGAGGGTCTAAGAGGATCCATTATGGACTCCACAGGATCTGAGAACCCCTGAGATATAAACCTAGACTGAGCAATAGCCACACTGCCCATTGCATCCGGTGGACTTCCAACCGCAGATCCCCTTGAAGGGGACACGGCCACCTCGGAACCAGCCAAGTTTCCTAGAACCGAAGCTCCAACAGAGAGGGGAGCCAACTCTGGCGGGACCAGAACGCAGCTAACAACAACACAGTCACCCGGGACACTCTGATGTGCCAAACCACCCGGGGCAGAAGGGGAATAGGCGGAAAGTCATAAAGAAAAACTCCAAGGCCACTGTACAGAGAGGCTGTCCATCCCCCAATCCCCTCGGCCTGAAAACCGAGAGCAGAAGAGGGGCACTTCTGCTGAGGCGGGGATGCAAACGGGTCTAGAACCAGGGACCCTAATCTGACACAGGACACCGCAAAGACCTGGACCAACAGGACCAGTTCCGCAGAGGAGTGAAAACCGGCGTCTGAAGATCCGCCTGAACATTGTCCACCCTTCTGATACGTGAGGCCACCAGAGACACCAGGTGAGATTCCTCCCAGGTGCCTA
This sequence comes from Ambystoma mexicanum, assembly GCF_040938575.1. NCBI lineage: Eukaryota > Metazoa > Chordata > Amphibia > Caudata > Ambystomatidae > Ambystoma > Ambystoma mexicanum. The sequence continues at coordinate 1,439,229,857 of NC_090935.1, forward strand.
TAAGCGCTGCCAGACCATTCAAGGAGCGGCCGGAACCCCTTTTGCAGTTGACAAATGCCACGGCTGTCGTATTGTCTGATCGGACCAAAAACCGCCGACCGTCCAGCAACTCCTCGCAGTACACCAGAGCTTGAACAATGTCACAACTCTTGCCAAATGGATGATCGCCGGCTCTCCCCCGATCTCGCAACCCTTGAGCTGAGAGGACCCCCAATGTAGACCCTTTCTGCTGGTGTTGGTAGTAAGAGAGGCCACAGGAGGAAGGACCATGCACACCTCAGCCTGTAGACCTGAAACCCCCCCCGCCACCATAGCAGGGAGACTCGCAGCGCTGGGGACACTGAAAACAAAACTATGAAAGCCGAGATGTCGGGAGCCAGTGGGAGAGAGTATAAGACACCAGGGGACGTAACCGAAGACGGGCTCATGGAACAGGATAACACGCAAGACGCCACGTGCCCCGTAACTTCAGCAACAGGCGAGCCGAGACATACTGCCTTCTTTGAACCCAGCCCAGAACAGCCAGCAAGCGCCCCCCCCCCCTGCACAACATCCAGAGTACGCTCTCCCAAGATGTCCGGACAAGCAGTGCAGGGTCTTGAGACCCATAAGCAGGTGACACATCCTAGAAGGCATAGGGTCCAGGAACACCCGCAAGTAGAAAACTTGACCCTGAACAGGGAGAGGAACGGGCAAGACGGTAACCCACAACAACTGTTCGGAGAGAAAGGATCCCATGGCCAACTACTTAGACTGTGAGCTGGGTACCAAAGTCCTAACCATGCAAACCTGGACAGGAGGAGACAGGAACAGCAACTGAAACCCCCCTCCGGAAGGAGCCCATTACCCAGGAAGCCGAACCCCACCGGTCTCATACACCTCAGAGAAGATAGAGACGAGAAGCCAGGGTAAACCGCCAGTCACTGCACTTGCACCAGAGGGAAATCACAGGACATTGAAACAGGCCTGCGGCACAATATAACAGCATGCTTGTCAGCCCACAAAAAGATCCGACCGATCAAAAGGAAGATACAGGACAGCCCAGAAGTCCAGCAGACTATGGCCCCCTCAGCCGACAGAGGAGCCAATAGGCTGGCGTCAAAAGGGCAGAGTACTGTCACAAAGCGGGGCAAAGCAATCCATCCCAGATAGCAGACATCAAAGGCAACCCCCTACCTGGGGTATGCCTATACTGGAAAACCCACTGAAGTGACATCCCCCTCCAACGGCACCAGGTGCTCTGAGAACCCCTCTAAGCACAGACATGTGCCCTATCACTTCCCACAAGTCTGAGAGGAGGCGTGAAAGCAACACGTCGGGACCGGAGGACCTAGGCCCTAAAAGAAGAGACACTGGGAACCCCCTGCATGGCCGTTACTTCCATGATGCATTTTCCATAATCCCATGCCGGACAAGGGAAAAGCAAATCAACTCTTTTGACTTTCCCTCGCGCAGTTTAGAGGAAGAGGACCGGACAAGGAGTCTGCGTCCATAGCTAGCACAGACCCAAACACCCCACTAACATGCCACATGACTGAGAGGTGGCTTGAGCCCTGTATCCAGTAGATGGTAGCCCCATGCTCTAAATGGTTCCAATGCGTCGGTCTAGGAAGGATTTTGGACCGAGTCAGCACCGCTGAGACTCGAACCCGAAGTGTAGACTATGCCAGGCCGGTACCCTTCCGGCCGCTTGCAGACGTGTCCAAATCTGTGCCGTATTCACAGGCAGCACGCAAGGAATGCAGCCAACATACAGGGAATCCTGGGCTGTGTGTGCCTGAGGAGCAGGTGGTATGGGACATGCCTGTGACGGTACAGAGCCCCCGCACTTTCAAATACTCTCTGTCACAGTCACCCCACGACAAGAAGCAGAGAGGTCTCACAACAAAAAGGGAAGGCTAGCCAATACTGCCAAGTGCTTGCCATCATTTCCAATAAAGATGTGTACACAGAGCATGAGGAAATGGCCTGTCGACGGAGTCAATATGGCCATACCCGCAAGAGAGGGGGAAAATATCAAACGCAGTCCTCCCCGCTCCTTACCTTCCCCCAGATAATGCAACTAACATCCGGTGCATCCTGGGCCGTATGTCTCTGAGGAGCGGGTGGTATGTGACATGCCTGCGTCAGAACAGAGCCCCCGCACTTTCAAATACACTCTGTCACAGTCACCCCACGACAAGCAGCAGAGAGGCTTCACAACAAAAGGGAAGGCTAGCCCATACTGCCAAGTCCAATCAAGATGGCCAAAGCAGGAGGAGAGGGGAAAAACATCAAGCCCAGTCCTTACCTTCCCCCGGGCCGAGCAGGACCCGGGACACAATGCTCACGGTGCGGTCCGGAGCCCAGCAAAGAACCGAGCGAGGCAATCCAGCTCAACTGGGACCCCCAAGCCCCACAGGGGGCCCAGGAGCAGCGCCGCACCTGAGGGAGCCGAGGGTCCTGCCACACAGCCCCCCGCGCCCCAGGGGGCCAGCAATTGGTGCTCCCTGGTGCCCCGCACCGGGAAGAAAAAGTCCAACCTGCCTGAGGCAGGAAAAATTAAACTGAGTGAAGTGGATGTGGGGGAGGAGTTATAGGGATTTAAAGAAATAGAAGAAGGTCCTGTGTCGGAGGCAGGTGCCTCATGAAGTAAGTACTGTGACGAGGAAGAGTGGACGTGGAGGTAATGCGAATAGCAGCAAAATGAGGAAGGGGGCAGTATTTTTCAAACAACGAACCTTTGGTAGAAATGGAGAAAGGAAGGCGAGAGGAGGATTAAGGAAACAAAACAAGAATAGGGGATGACTGTGTCCAAAAGAAGCAGGAAATAGTAGGATAGTAGAGAGGAAATTACTGGTAAGGAAAAAAGGGAGGAAGAATGCTTTGTCAAAGAAAAAGGAAGCGAGAGGGAAAGGAGTAAAAGGGGGGGCATAATTATGATGCGAGGAGAGCAGGTGCTTGCCCTAGCTGCCCACCTATACGCAGACACAGCTGCAAAAGATAAGTGAACAGGGAAACAATAAAAATGCTGCCGCTTAGATAAGGTTGTATTGAAATGGGCAAAAGATCCATATGGTTGACGAAAAATCCCCTTTGTGCGAGTTATCCATGTTCTTCTTATAACAAGTTGCCAGATAAACCCAAGTTCGGGGAACAGGGCTGGGTGTGTAGGGTGGCCAACCATCCAGCATTTTGCAGGACTGTCCCAATTTCATGGGCTGTGTCTTACACACAGCCAGCTCGGATCAGGAATATGGCCGTACTTTTCTCCTCTGATGCAGGATCAGCTGTCCAAAGTCTTCCCAGCTCACACTTTTCATGTGATGGTGCAAAGCGCAGGGAAGCGCAGCGCCTTTCCCACTACTCCCCCAGCACCCTCAGGTTCAGCTTTGTATTAACCTCATTTCAATAAACAGATTACAGGTTTATGATCCAGCACAAAACTATATATTGGATCAGTAGAACGGGTTGACTCTGGCACAATTAGAACATATCACATTTTATTTCAAATACTTCATTACAAAAAATATATATATTTAAATTCTAAAGTACTTTTTAAAAATTCAACAATTCATCTCCTCATTCATGTCCCACAACCACTCGCCAATCTATCTAAAAAAACACACCATGTTATACCCCACACTCAATTTTTTGCAGAGCATCCACTCTATTATTGTATTTCATTAACATATTCAACAATGACCCAGTCCATAATATCAGGTGTCATTATATGGCTGATATGGTGTTTAACCAGATGTCTTGCTCGTAGGAAAAACGTCGACACGTGTTTCGGTCAAAGGCCTTCTTCAGGACGTCGGGCAAGAAAACAGTGCTCCGCCCTATTTTAAGCTTGTATGGGCCAGAATTCGATCTAAAAACAATAAAAAGCCAGAATGTCAACCCTATTTCTTTTTAGAAGGTGACACATGATGGTCACATATAAGTCAAAATTAAATAGAGACAACCGTCTTACTCACCCCCAAGATGCAATTCTTAGGATCGTGAAAAGAACCGAAAGGATTAATCCTCCACTGGCCTCGGTATTAATATCGAGCCTGTGGAACCAACACACCACAAAAAAAACACTTAGTACTTAATACATTGGCCAAGACAAGGCTTTTAACTGTATATATATCAACAATAAAAGTGATACAAAAACTTACATATATCCAATGGTAAAGAACACTTTATGCAGGACCTGCACGTTTGTAAAAGCAGGACATACACTAATGTACTGGAGTCACTAGATCCTCGATGGACCCCCGACAACTGTAACAAAATAAAACCACATAAATCCGAATTATCACCCATAAATCACAGGTTGTCACTCCGTTCTCTCATAAAAATCACCATAGTGCTAACCCCATCTGTTCCCAACACTATACTGCAAGTGCCGTCACCTTAAACATCATAGCCTGCTCGTGATGCTCTTTAATACCACACGTGCAGACACGACATGAGTTCCGTATTTTTAACAATGCGTATACCCTAACCATGCCACAGTCACCGCGATCGTACCTATTATAGTTTTTAATATACATTCATCTCTTACCTTGGTCCAATCGATCAAAAACCACGACCAAACAATCCACTACTCCGGACGGCGTTCAACTCGCGCGTAACCACCGACTATAACGAGAGCGATGGACATAGACAGGGGACAATCCAAAATCCTCAATAGGAAACACAAACAAGAGACTAGATCCACCAAAACGCTATCTAACCCCTTCATGAGTGGAAAGACGGACACGATTAAATGTGTGTTTGCGCAAACAGATATGTCTCTTTTTAATAGGTCATTGGAACGCGTGCATCCGCTGATGTAAGTAGAGAATCATTCTATGGTTCCCCATATCAAATACTGTTCACGGTTCCACCACAATGTTTAAACAAAACTAAACCAACAAAAAAATATAATAATTGTAAATAACGTGAACAATACACATAAATCTTAGTAGAAAATCCTAAAGTAATACCTAGGGGGTCTGGCGTACCATGCCTAATTCCCTGGTACATCTCAGCCTGATTTTAGGAACTGGGTGCTTTGCTGAGGTCATGACTTCATACATCTACCAACTCACACCTATTACATGAATATATCTATATCCAGGTCCTACAGCGGACCTCTCCACCATTCGAAATATACCCATACCATTGACATGTACATATTTCTACAGAGCCCATCTTTTTATGTCTATTAAAGTGTATATAACGTTCTGTGGGCTATATATTTTAGGCATCATGCAAACGGTTTTGAAAAACAAGTTAGAAAAATCAATTTAGAAAAATCAACAGTGGAAAAACCAACTAGAAGCATACACTGGGGCCACAAAGTAGTTGCTTCTCTATCCTCTTTCGGTGTATGCCAACAGACACCAATTTAGTTTGTTTCTTTCCATCTATGCTTTCTACCATCCAGCACCATTATTAAGCATCAGCTATAATGAGAAGTCATTTGTGCGGCAAAAAATTAGACTCCGTATTATTCATATGGTACCTGGTCATATATTGCCTGTCAAGAACATACACTATTCATTGTGAGCAATATATATATAAGTTGGAAACAATATATTAGTTTCTAGTAACAAGAGTATTCCACTCAACTGAAACATTCAATCCTTCCTGAACAGTATTCAGAGTATGGATCCATTTTTGTTCTGTGCGATGTAATATTGTACTGATGTCCCCCCCTCTCATATTACTCTTAATATGTTGGAGTACGAACCATCTTATGTCTGTGACTTTGTGTTTCATTTTCAAACAGTGATCAACAAGCGGTTTATCTGCCACTCCATTCCTAATACAGCTCCTATGTTCAGATATCCGCTGTCGTACTTCGCGTGTGGTCTTACCAACATAAAGGAGTTGACAGGGGCAGCTGATAATATAGATCACGTTTTTGGTCAAGCAATTAGTGTGGCAATTCATCTTCCACACTCTTTGGCCAAATTGGAATTCCTTTTTGGTTACTGTTAAAGGGCATGCTACACATTTGCCACACTTATAGTGGCCAATTATGGGAGGCAAACCCCATTGTCTATTGATGGTAATGACCCTCTTTGGTTCCCTGTACGTGTGCACTAGTCTCTGTCTTAAGTTCTGGTTACGTTTAAATGCATACATCGGTTTTTGTGATAATGACCCTGGGTGCTTTACAAGGTTCCAGTGTTTGTTAATAATTCTCTTTACATCAACACTCACTGGGCTAAAGGTGGTAACACACACTAAACGTTCATTATTCTTTCTTTCTCTCTGGGTCAGACAAATTTCTCGATTTGTATTTTCCGCTCTTTTTAGTTGGTCTTTTACCAACCTTCTAGGATACCCCCTCTTCTGCAACCTTTCTTTTAGTTGTTCTGCATGGATCTTGAAATCATCCTTTTCAGAACAGTTTCTTTAATACGTAAGAACTGACCATAAGGTAGGTTCTGTCGTAAACTAGCTGGATGGAAACTGTTGAAATGCAGAAGGGTATTCTTGTCCGTAGGTTTTCTGAACAAGGTAGTCGTAAGGTGATTCCCAGTTTTTTTGATCAGAAGATCCAGGAAACTAACCTGTAGATAACTATATTCGATTGTGAATTTTATGTGTATATCACATTGATTCAACCATGTATGAAATTCATTTAGAGATGTAACTGTCCCTTTCCATATTAAAAACACATCATCGATGTATCGATGCCATGTGTTTAAGTAGCCACTCAAAGTAGGGTGACTAGTAAGTAGATTGTGTTGCCCCAAAATAAACTTCTCTTCATAGTCAGCCATATATAGATTGGCGACATCGGGAGCAAAAGTAGCCCCCATACTCACCCCTCTCTCTTGTTTGTAAAGTTGTTTTTTAAACAGGAAACATTTTTCGGTCATGGCCAACCTAATACATTCCTGTACAAACTCGGTAGGGGGCAAATGCGGTCTCATTCTTTTGTTCAAAAACTGACCAAGGACAAGTAGGCAATCTTGCTGTGGAATTGCCGTATAAAGCGACTCAACGTCCATGGTCACCAGAATATCTCCCTCTTCAATTTGGATATCTTTAATGATATTGATCATATGAGTAGAGTCTTTTACATATGACGGCATTGCCTGCACAAATGGCTTTAGAAACACCTCCGCATATACTGAAAGTGGCTCCAATAAGGAGTCAATAGCTGATACAATAGGTCTTCCAGGAGGTTTAGTGGAATTTTTGTGAATTTTAGGTAGTGTGTAGAATGCTGCCTTCTTAGATCCAGTTTTATTAAGAAACCGTCCTTCTTCCACACTAATCCACCGTTCATTTATTGCATGATTGGTTAGACTTTTTATTTCTTCTTGAAGTCTCGCCGTAGGGTCCCTCTCTAATTTTTTATAGGAATTTGTGTCTTCTAGTTATCGTATACACTCTGCTTCATACAAGTCTGTATCAAGTATAACAATCCCACCCCCCTTATCGGCGGGTTTTATAGTGATCGATTCATCACTGCATAGTCTATTTAGACTTTGTCTTTCATCTTTTGTTAAGTTATCTGGATTATGGTTCTTGACTCTTATAGCATCTAATACTTCACGCGTCACCATATTCTCAAAAGCTAAAATCTCAGGTGGCACAGCGTGAGGGGGTGGAGTGAAGCTAGATCTTATTTTGAGCCCACTGATGTTCTACAGCAAGATTGCCTACTTGTCCTTGGTCAGTTTTTGAACAGAAGAATGAGACCGCATTTGCCCCCTACCGAGTTTGTACAGGAATGTATTAGGTTGGCCATGACCGAAAAATTTTTCCTGTTTAAAAAACAACTTTACAAACAAGAGAGAGGGGTGAGTATGGGGGCTACTTTTGCTCCCGATGTCGCCAATCTATATATGGCTGACTATGAAGAGAAGTTTATTTTGGGGCAACACAATCTACTTACTAGTCACCCTACTTTGAGTGGCTACTTAAACACATGGCATCGATACATCGATGATGTGTTTTTAATATGGAAAGGGACAGTTACATCTCTAAATGAATTTCATACATGGTTGAATCAATGTGATATACACATAAAATTCACAATCGAATATACTTATCTACAGGTTAGTTTCCTGGATCTTCTGATCAAAAAAACTGGGAATCACCTTACGACTACCTTGTTCAGAAAACCTACGGACAAGAATACCCTTCTGCATTTCAACAGTTTCCATCCAGCTAGTTTACGACAGAACCTACCTTATGGTCAGTTCTTACGTATTAAAAGAAACTGCTCTGAAAAGGATGATTTCAAGATCCATGCAGAACAACTAAAAGAAAGGTTGCAGAAGAGGGGGTATCCTAGAAGGTTGGTAAAAGACCAACTAAAAAGAGCGGAAAATACAAATCGAGAAATTTGTCTGACCCAGAGAGAAAGAAAGAATAATGAACGTTTAGTGTGTGTTACCACCTTTAGCCCAGTGAGTGTTGATGTAAAGAGAATTATTAACAAACACTGGAACCTTGTAAAGCACCCAGGGTCATTATCACAGAAACCGATGTATGCATTTAAACGTAACCAGAACTTAAGACAGAGACTAGTGCACACGTACAGGGAACCAAAGAGGGTCATTACCATCAATAGACAATGGGGTTTGCCTCCCATAATTGGCCACTATAAGTGTGGCAAATGTGTAGCATGCCCTTTAACAGTAACCAAAAAGGAATTCCAATTTGGCCAAAGAGTGTGGAAGATGAATTGCCACACTAATTGCTTGACCAAAAACGTGATCTATATTATCAGCTGCCCCTGTCAACTCCTTTATGTTGGTAAGACCACACGCGAAGTACGACAGCGGATATCTGAACATAGGAGCTGTATTAGGAATGGAGTGGCAGATAAACCACTTGTTGATCACTTTTTGAAAATGAAACACAAAGACACAGACATAAGATGGTTCGTACTCCAACATATTAAGAGTAATATGAGAGGGGGGGACATCAGTACAATATTACATCGCACAGAACAAAAATGGATCCATACTCTGAATACTGTTCAGGAAGGATTGAATATTTCAGTTGAGTGGAATACTCTTGTTACTAGAAACTAATATATTGTTTCCAACTTATATATATATTGCTCACAATGAATAGTGTATGTTCTTGACAGGCAATATATGACCAGGTACCATATGAATAATACTGAGTCTAATTTTTTGCCGCACAAATGACTTCTCGTTATAGCTGATGCTTAATAATGGTGCTGGATGGTAGAAAGCATAGATGGAAAGAAACAAACTAAATTGGTGTCTATTGGCATACACCGAAAGAGGATAGAGAAGCAACTACTTTGTGGCCCCAGTGTATGCTTCTAGTTGGTTTTTCCACTGTTGATTTTTCTAACTTGTTTTTCAAAACCGTTTGCATGATGCCTAAAATATATAGCCCACAGAACGTTATATACACTTTAATAGACATAAAAAGATGGGCTCTGTAGAAATATGTACATTTATGTCAATGGTATGGGTATATTTCGAATGGTGGAGAGGTCCGCTGTAGGACCTGGATATAGATATATTCATGTAATAGGTGTGAGTTGGTAGATGTTTGAAGTCATGACCTCAGCAAAGCACCCAGTTCCTAAAATCAGGCTGAGATGTACCAGGGAATTAGGCATGGTACGCCAGACCCCCTAGGTATTACTTTAGGATTTTCTACTAAGATTTTTTATGTGTATTGTTCACGTTATTTACAATTATTATATTTTTTTGTTGGTTTAGTTTTGTTTAAACATTGTGGTGGAACCGTGAACAGTATTTGATATGGGGAACCATAGAATGATTCTCTACTTACATCAGCGGATGCACGCGTTCCAATGACCTATTAAAAAGAGACATATCTGTTTGCGCAAACACACATTTAATCGTGTCCGTCTTTCCACTCATGAAGGGGTTAGATAGCGTTTTGGTGGATCTAGTCTCTTGTTTGCGTTTCCTATTGAGGATTTTGGATTGTCCCCTGTCTATGTCCATAGCTCTCGTTATAGTCGGTGGTTACGCGCGAGTTGAACGCCGTCCGGAGTAGTGGATTGTTTGGTCGTGGTTTTTGATCGATTGGACCAAGGTAAGAGATGAATGTATATTAGAAACTATAATAGGTACGATCGCGGTGACTGTGGCATGGTTAGGGTATACGCATTGTTAAAAATACGGAACTCATGTCGTGTCTGCACGTGTGGTATTAAAGAGCATCACGAGCAGGCTATGATGTTTAAGGTGACGGCACTTGCAGTATAGTGTTGGGAACAGATGGGGTTAGCACTATGGTGATTTTTATGAGAGAACGGAGTGACAACCTGTGATTTATGGGTGATAATTCGGATTTATGTGGTTTTATTTTGTTACAGTTGTCGGGGGTCCATCGAGGATCTAGTGACTCCAGTACATTAGTGTACGTCCTGCTTTTACAAACGTGCAGGTCCTGCATAAAGTGTTCTTTACCATTGGATATATGTAAGTTTTTGTATCACTTTTATTGTTGATATATATACAGTTAAAAGCCTTGTCTTGGCCAATGTATTAAGTGTTTTTTTTGTGGTGTGTTGGTTCCACAGGCTCGATATTAATACCGAGGCCAGTGGAGGATTAATCCTTTCGGTTCTTTTCACGATCCTAAGAATTGCATCTTGGGGGTGAGTAAGACGGTTGTCTCTATTTAATTTTGACTTATACGTGACAATAATGTGTCACCTTCTAAAAAGAAATAGGGTTGACATTCTGGCTTTTTATTGTTTTTAGATCGAATTCTGGCCTATACAAGCTTAAAATAGGGCGGAGCACTGTTTTCTTGCCCGACGTCCTGAAGAAGGTCTTTGACCGAAACACGTGTCGACGTTTTTTCTACGAGCAAGACATCTGGTTAAACACCATATCAGCCATATAATGACACCTGATATTATGGACTGGGTCATTGTTGAATATGTTAATGAAATACAATAATAGAGTGGATGCTCTGCAAAAAATTGAGTGTGGGGTATAACATGGTGTGTTTTTTTAGACAGATTGGCGAGTGGTTGTGGGACATGAATGAGGAGATGAATTGTTGAATTTTTAAAAAGTACTTTAGAATTTAAATATATATATTTTTTGTAATGAAGTATTTGAAATAAAATGTGATATGTTCTAATTGTGCCAGAGTCAACCCGTTCTACTGATCCAATATATAGTTTTGTGCTGCATAATACCTGAAGGATCAGGGACTACAACGCAGGTCTACCCCTTTATTTTTCTTTAGGTTTATGATCCAGACACAAAAGCGCCTGGGTAAAACGGACTGTTGTTCCTTAGAAGCTGCAATTGGTGGGTGATAATAAATGGAAGGGGCGTATAATGCTGCATGCTGTGTAAAATAAGGGCTCAGGCAGATTACCATATATTCTCTTTCATTGTGAATACCTTTTTTTTAAACCAAATGATCTTTTTTTTAGGTCCACATTCCTTTGCAGGCTTCTACTGCAATCATGCATTCATGGGGCGAATATAAAGCTATAGATGTATTTTTGCCTGGTTGGTTTCTTATGTGATTTGTGTACTTTTCAAGGCATTGATAGAGCAAATACTTATTTTTGGAAACTGAACCGTAAGAAATATTTGTGACTTATCACTGGGAAGATATGTAGTCAAGTGCTTAATCACAGCCAGAGTCCAAATGCTGATTTCACCCTTTTAATGAAATATTTGATCCTTGGAAAATCATTTAATCTCACTGTGCCTGATCAGCTGACATTGGATGTCGCTAGAAGGGATTTAGTTTGCAGTTGAAGAAAAATCCTCATGGTTTACTAAACTATTGAGTTGTTGCATATTAATAATAGTGAATATTTATATGTTGCACAGTACATTATACTCTTGGCTTATAAGTGAACATTTCTTTTATTGTCTTTACCTGGTGTCCTAGAGTACTGAAGACTGATAACACTGCTTGTTATGTTATGTTATATACTGTAATAACGCTTCTGATCATGTCATGAGAAACTTGGAAAGAAAAACCGCAGCGTTTTTCAACACAATAACGTTGTATTTATGTTTGCGGTCGCTTCAAAAGCGACCGCAAACATAAATACGTTTTTAAAGCTGCGGTTTTATTTCTAAGTTTTCCGGGCTCCTCCAGCCCAGAAAACTTAGAAAAAAAAACACAGCTAGTGCTTATTTTTTGTAAAAAAAATAAATAGCACTTACCGAGATTCAGCTGCAGCTTTCCTGCTCTGGTCTCCGGTCCGCGTCCTCCGAGTCCCGGCACTAATGAAGGGAAAGCCACCCAGTGGTAGACTTTGTTTACTACAGCTGGCTGGCTTTTCCTTCATTAGTGCCGCAAAAGCAAAAGCCAGCACAGGAAGGCCTCCATTTCACAAAATGGCTGCGCCCCTGTGCTTGCTTTTTCGAATTTTGAGCTTGAATAGCTCAAAAATTTTACATAGGAAGTTTTAAAACGGAGGATGCTAGTATTTTTTTTTATGTGGCCTATCTATTTTTTAAATAAAATTTTTTACTAGACCATCCCTTTAAATGTCCACTCTGCCTTGTGTGCATGTTACAGGCTGCCCTTTGCCGGCTTCTGTCACCTTAACTGAAGACTTTAAATTGCGCTTAACACTGCTGGGTGTTAGCACCTCTTTTGCTTTGCTTTCATCTGCTTAATTGCCTTGCTGACAGAGCAATTACTCACTTTTTTTAGTAGCCGTTTAGTGTTTGTGCTCCACTCCTGGCAGCCTGCACCTTCAGATCAAAAAGCATTCCGATTTAAGGAGCCAAGGTTGCTACAGTGTGTGTCCATCCCCCTTAACTGTAAGCAATAGGAAGCCCATATTGAAATGGGCACCCATGAGCCATATATATTTGCCTTTCATTGCCATGTTCCCTCCCTGTTGGTGCTTTGAAACACAATTTACTTGATGTACAAGCGCCTTACAAATACACAATAAAAGAAAGAATAAATGACAAATGTTTAGCTCGGCCCTGTGCTCTTTGTTATTCCACTTCACATGACTGCCAGCAAGGAAGGATGAAGGCGTGTTTGTTGTGGCTGGTGTGAAGAGATTTTGAAGGTGTCACCAGGACAAGACAGGGCCTGCTCGCTCTTTGTCCGTCAAACAAGTGCTAAATCTGCCTCTGAACAGTAGTCTGCATGTGAAGGTGCATTACTTAACTTGTGTGAATTAAAATAATGCTGAGAGGTCACTGCCCACTTTTCTCAACTAACATTAGTAGAGGGATGCAGAAAGTGATGACCGCTTCCAGAAACGCTTAGAAGTCATAAACTGCAGTGCTAGAGCTTCTTTTAGGACATGACCTTTTGCATTCTTCCATTATGTTGGAGATTGTTCACATTACCGCATGCCTCTCTTCCTCATCCCAGTATTTACCTTTTGAAAGGCTGCACCTACTTCTAGAAACCATCCCACGCTGCTACTTGCTTGACTCCACCCCTCTTTTGGAGGTATAAGCTGAAAGGTCTAGCAGTGCCCTCCTTCCGAGCACAGTGGGCTGCCATTCAGACATTTAGGGAGCACTGGCCCCCCTCGTCCAGGGAGTGAAACATTGGTGGCAAAGCTTCTTAAGAACATCAAGGTGTCTCAGCCTATGGTGCCTTCTGGTTACACCCTTCGGATCTGCCCTCTTTTGAAGCATTGGGTGCCATCTAGATAAAATATCTAACTCTGAAAACCACATTTTGATATCAGTCACAACAGCCTGGAGATTGGGGCCCTCTTGTGTAGGTCCCCTTTTTTGAAGATCAGCAAGGAAGCTCTTGTACTGCGGTTTGATATGGCCTTTGTTCCTAAGGCCCCCTTCAAGTTTCACCAATCTCAAGAAATTGTACTGCCAGCCTTCTTTCCAGAGTGTCTCTCCAGTGGAAGAGGCATGGCATTGTCTTGATGTAAAAAGATCCGTCTTAGAATAACTTGACCACACCAAGTCCATTCACAAGACCGATAACTTGCTAGGGATTTAGCGTCCACAACTACCATTAGTAGGTGACAACTATGAACACACAGAACAACAAACCAAGGCCCCCACCCAAGGTAGATCCACTAGAGGGATGGGTGCCTTCTGGGCTAATGCACAGGATTTATCTCTGCAAAATCTGTGGGGCAGCCACATGAGCTAGTCCCAACACATTTGCCACTACGAGTTGAATGTTGAGGGTGCCCAGTCATCTTCCTTTGAAGTGGGAGTGTTACAATCTGGGTCTCGCTGAAGGGGACTTGAATACATGGGTAATGGCTGAGCAAATTACTTGTGCCAGCCAGTGGGGGAGCTAAAAGCCTAAATGACAATTTAAGAAAAGCTATTTAGCTTGCTTTGCCAGTCGCAGCAGGGCTCTACCCCCCCGCCCCCTCCTCCTCTTCACCCGTGTGTTTGGTGGAAGCAAGGGGTGGCATTTCAGTGGAAAGTATGTTGAAAAGCCCAATTCTGGCTCTGGGTGCCTGGTTTTGTTTGTGATGATAAATCTGACAATTTATGACCTTTTAGAAAATGTGTCAAGATTAGTTAACTCCACCTGCTATACCGCGATAACCATGATATACCGTCATTTGGCAAGAAGGTTATCGTATCGTCATAAAACTAATACCATGACACCCCTAGCCTAGAGTTGTTTCTGTGGTTATTGGCCTCTTCCCGTAACCTTGGCATATCTAAAAAGTAAGATCTGGAACGAGGAAGAGTGACTTGGCGGTAATGTTGGGATTACTTACCGGCAATCTTCATTAGTACTAGTCCTACTCTTCCTCGTCCCAGTATGAGCGTCCCTCCTCTCCCTCCCTGGATGGGACGGAGGGCATCAGGGTGTGCATAGAGATTCCAGACATAAGTCATCATGGGAGATTAACAGGAAAGCCAGCAGCACGTATACGACTTGCTCAAACTGAGGAGTTTTTAGATGTTTCTGAAATGAAAGCATGTTACCTAAGGGTAGGAGGAAAGAGATTCCATGCCGTAGGTGGCAAGAATGAGAAATACCTACCGTTGCCATTGCTACAGTATTATTCTTATGGTATATTCTTGGGCATTTAAGCAGCCAGGCATCAGTTGACCTGGGTGCTCTTTTTGGCTCGTGCCTAATCAGTCTGTTCCGGAGGTAGGCAGCAGCGTTGCCATGAACACATTTGTGGGATAAGATGAGGATTTTTAACTGGAGCCGAGCAGCTACTGGGAGCCAGTGCAATTGTTTCCTTATTTCGATGTGTGTGTTTTTTGGAGCAGATTTTTAGCCCAAGTGCATGCTCAATCATTGCCACAAACACCCGAGGCAGGATTAGACTTGTCTCAGGAATAACAGGCAATTAGAAACTTGTGGAAGCGGGAGCTAGAATACACTGTAACAACAAAAAAGATCCAAATGAAAATAGATGACCATTTTGGAAAAAAAAGAGTAGTAGGAGTGCGAATGATGATTATTTATTGGTCGCTTTACAAACCGCTCAGACACAGTCGGGGGAAGGAAGCAGTGCAACTAGGGAACTCCAGGCTTCCACCCCTCTAATGGAAGAGACCCTGGAAAGAGGGACAATGGGTGACTCCGCTAATGAGATGAGAGCGGAGAACTGCTCTCTCGTTTCCCAGCTAGTAGAAGGGGAGATTATAGAGGAAGAAGCTGAAAGAAAGAAATGGTCTGCAGAGAGACCCTACATTACAAGTTGGGTCCCAGTTAAATGAAATAACTCTGTCCATGCTCAATTTCTTTTTATGCTCTCTGGTTTCTGTATTTGAGCTATTAAGAGCAGAAGTTCAAACACAGGCTGGGGTTCTACTGGAACCAACAACAGAAATAGCAAGTCTTTGTGCATCTCTGGTGGGATGTAACAACGTTCTAAACTCCAGAGAATGGAGATAACCAAACAAGGTATGGATTTGTCAGCAGTTCAGTTGTTACTTGCAGACAAAAAGAAAGAGGAAGTCTCCAATAACTCCCTCAAGCAGGATATCTTGATGCAATAAATATTAGTGCATGAAGAGAAAGCAGAACAGGTAAAGGGAGTCACGAACGAGGAATCAAAATCTCCCTTTGATGACACTCTGTTATCAGGATCACTTTTGGAGGAGTTCAGAAGACTGGCTAATGTGGTAGAGGATCCACCGGAGGAAAGTGTAATCTCCCCACATGCAGTAGAGCAACCTCAGAGACCTGGTCGCAGCAGAACAAGTTAGCGCAGAGATGGGGCATGGCCTATCTAATAGTAGAAGGAAGATGAGGAAGAGAGGCCAGAAGAAGAAGGAATAAAGAACCTATGCAATCTAGAGAGGAGAGGAAAACGACAAAGAAGCAAAAAGGTGCAAAACATAAGAAAACAAACAAATTAATTTGTGAAAGCACTATGTAACTCATCTTCAATTGTGAATATGAGGGGAGAAGAATATCTGAACTCTACAACAGTGACCAACAAGGAAGCGACAGGAAGCACCTCAAAAGAAAGTCAGAGGGAGATAAGAGATCCAAGTCAAAATGACAAGAAGAAGAGACTAGGAAATCTGCAGCAGTAGGGAGGTAAAATCATAAGCGTGGGATTACAAACGGACCGGAGAATACAAGAGAGGATTCCCAAGGAGAGTGGGGACATTACGAGCCAGAAGGAAACAACGAAACAGCATGGCGTGAACTGTGGGTGGACCGCAGATGGCCGAGAAAATCCCCTTAGCTCAAATCTTCATGATGAAAAAACAGCAAGCGAGTTCCCAGGGAAGTGATCTCACTGTCATAGGGAACCAAACTGGAAGAGAGAAACTGAAAATCACACCTATTTTTCTGAAATGCCCCTCAAAGAGAATGGAACAAGAGGGAGTGAGATTGGGCCTGGGTAAGCATTGTATGGTAGACACGACCTGGAATGGAGCAGGAAATCAACAATAGTTGGAGAAATAAGTGTGCCGCCTGCCATTGCAAGGAGGGAGTCGGTAACATGGTAGAACAAGAGAAGAAAAAGGAGGAAGAAAAATCCATTTCTGCAATGCCAAAAATCTGGCTCACCACAAACTCAAACCACAAGAAAGTGAAATCAGGCTGTAGAAGCGTAATTCTATGAAGCCTGAAACAATTACCAAATCTCTATCTGTTCGGCTCAACAGACATTGACACTAGAAGGCCAAGATGCTATATTATGATCAACAAAAGAGCTAAAGGGACTAGGGTTGTTGGTTACCAGCGCACGCCCATTGGATAATGAATGCCAAAAGCAATTAACATCAAGGAGCCATTCAAGTTTAGGGGAGAATGCTGGGTCTGGAGGGACATCTCATTCATCTTTGAGAAGGGTGGAGACTATTGGAGAGAGTTCTCAAGCTAAGACCCTTTCACTTCTTCTGGAAATCCTGACTCGGGTCCTTCGGAACCTAAGGGTAGGACCACAGTCCGTTTAGACAGGTGGGGTTGAATGCGATATGCTGGAACACGCGGGGTCCGAACACATTCAACTAAAAAATAAATGAGGGAGTACCTCTTTTGTAAAGGAGACATTTTAATGCTGCAAGAAACGTGGCTGGTCAACCCTATTGCCATTGAAGGTTATATCATTGTTTCCCAACCAGCACTGCAAAAGGCAAAAGGCAGAACAGCAGGTGGTCTGCTGACGGCATTAAAAAAACACCACAATTAGAGATTCTGCATTGCTTTGCAATAGAGAAAATGGATATTCCGGGTGTGTAAGGTTTCAGTAAAAAAAAGGTCTTCCATTGAGTTGATTATTATAAATCTATATTGGAACTCCGCCTGTTCCAGCTTGAGGGATTTTTTGAATGATTTGGCTGAAAGTTTGGAGGGAATCAGGACAGACTTTGGAGGGATTCACATAATTTTGGGAGGGGGATTTGATGTACCCCACTAGCAAAGAGAGGGACCATTCAAAAAGTTTGTAGAATATCAGAGAAAGGCAAATCCTGGGTGGAGTTTTTGGAGGGTTGGGGTCTGAAAATGACGAATGGATCTTTGCCGGGGGATACCCCAGGAAATCCAACTCAACACCAGGGATCCTCTGTCTCGATCATAGATTACCTCTTTTTGTCAGAGGCACTGTTCAAATATGATCTATCTCTGACCATCGAACAGGAAGGGGGGAGTGACCACTCCCGGCTAAAACTGGATTTTGCTGATATAGCATCCAGCATACAGGACAAACAGAAGCAGGCTCTGGTGAATAGGAATGGGAGAATCTGCCTACCAAAGTATAAGGGGGAGGGAGAGCCTCTCAATAACCGGCTTTTAGAGGTATCGGCTAACATCCTCCAGGAAAATTGTAGACTGGATATCTTTATCAAATTTATCCGGTCTACATTTTCACCAAAGTGGGGAGGAGGAGGGAAAACAGGTTCACTGCCATTTCTTTGATGAGGAAACCTTGCTTATGAAAGAACAATTAAACCAGAAGCTGAGAAAACTGAAGAGGGGTCATTTAAGTGGGCTGAACTGAAAAGAGTCTAGAACTCTTACAGAATTATAAGCATTGGTCAGTGGGAAGAGGATCACTTCGACTGCAGCAAGATGGCGATGGCTGAGGCTTCTAGGTAGTAATGATTCTTAGGGCTTCTGGTCTACCATTAATCAGATGGAGGGCAATACAGGTAGTATGCTCTGTAACTTGGTGTCGGAAAAAGAAACTTGAAGGGGGCACTCGTTTCCCTGTGAGAGCTTCTGAGTGGAGTCTTCCCTTCGATGAGGAAGCTTTGGTGAACTTGATCATGAGCAGCTCACACTCTAGGGCTGCCGGACCAAATGTGTTAACCTATCAGGTTTTGAGAAGTAATTCCTCGTTTTGGGCGTAAATGCTTTGCTGGTTGTTCAGGGAGGTCTTGGAGAGACAAACATATTCACCATCATGGAAATCGCTAATCATTCTCCCACTGTTCAAGGGGGGAGACTGGGCGATGCCAGGAAATCATCGTCTGATCGCCCTATTGGACATTGAGAGTAAACTTTTCATGAGAGTCCTTTTGGGTGAATTGGAAATGAGTACCAGACAGGGTTCAGAAAGGCTCTCTCTACTGCACAAAATGGAGTGGCATTAAACTTCATGATCGAAGACTGAGGGGGAAAAAAGGAGGGCAAGCACTCTTTGGGGAATGGGTTGACTTTTCAAAGGCGTTCGACCGGGTTGACAGAAACCGCCTATGGACAAAGTTATGGTGATTGGGTATTCCAGAGGGGTTGCTTTCAATGCTGGTCGAGCTCCATAGGAATACCACAGTTAGAGTTCGCTTGGACGATGAGGGGTCCTTGTTGGAGTCCATTAATGTTGAAAGAGGGGTCCGGCAGGGATGCCTAGGAGCACCCTTGTTTTTCAATTTATATCTTGCAGACGCAGGGGATTATCTAGGAACATCAGCGTGGGCCAGTCTGAGGATAAACGGCTCCAAGGTGCACTGGCTGGCCTATGGCGATGACGTGGTCCTGCTGGATCGCACAGCGGTAGGGCTACAGCGCCTACTAGATAAACTCGACTGTTGTGCAAGAGAAAATGGTTTTGCCCTGAATCCTGTTAAATCTAGGACAATGATCTTCAGACAGAGGCAAAAAAAAGGTCAACTCTTCCAACTGGGAGATGGGAGGGAAGTCCATATTAAGGGTGGAAAACCCAGTCTACCTGGGTTATAAAATCTATGTCTCCCCAGCGAACTTTAAGGCTAAGCAAGATGTATTATTTAATAATCATGCAACTCAACGCCAGATGAAGAAAGTTTAAAAAAAAAAAAAGAAATTGTAAATTTTGCGATCATACCCCTAATCAAATTCTAACAAGCCATGGCGATACCTGTATTTTTGTTTGGGCTGGAGGCAAAGTACATCTGTGGCAAGTAGACTGGCAAAGATGGGAGGGGCTTATCTGGAAAAAGGCACTTGACCTTCCAGCTAGCCTACCAGTTTCCAGTATCAGATTAGAATTGTCCCTGCGGTCAATAAAAGTGCAAGTTGATTGGAAGTTGGCATCTCTTTACCGGTTGAATATGACGGCCCAGGAAGGTTCACTCTACGCGGATATCAGAATCGATATGAAGAAAGGCAGATCCAGAATGCTATCAAATCTTGAGACTTGGGTAGTAGAGGGTCTAACTAAAGCAGGCATGGATATACAAACACTAATCCAGAATCCTGTGAAAGCCAAGAGGGCTATGGACACAATGGGCTGGATCTTCACAATAGAGAATGTGCGATCTAAGATTGGTGCAAATTCATTTCCATCAGCGGACAAAAAATGAGGGCACAAAAAGAGTAATGGGGCAATTATTAAAATACTGCTGCAGTAGGTGTAAAACACATGAGGAACAAAAAGGATCTGTTGATGGAGAGGGGACATGGCAACTAAGATCCTTGTTATTTGCTCGATTTGGAGTGAATTCAGAGGGTCACGTGACAGACATGTTCTGGGCTTGGTTAATCTCCAGTCAGAACCCGTCCCTAACAATTGCAGTAGTGCAGGTGCTGGAGAAATTTAATATAGTATTTTAAAAGGAGCTAAATCTCTGTTAAGCCTGAAAAGCACTTCTTGGTATTTCTCCGGGTGACGGGAGAAATTTTGCCTAGAGCGGTAACCTCTCCATTGCTGGCATGCTATATTTTTTTAAATTTTTTTTTAACTCTTTCTTTCTATATTTATTAATGTTTAGTTAGATGTAAGATTCAAGATATGAGTTTGCTTTTAAATGAATTGTTTGTTCTTTATGAGTTGGAGAAATTGTCTTTGTAAATTGTTGAGTCTTGTGGACATGTAAAAGGTTACATTTTAACCAAATACAATGAAGAAAAAAAAAAGAAAATTACTCTTCCCCAGGATTCCACATTCAATACAATTAAATTCAATTAAATTCTTAAGGGTATGCGGCTTCCTTAGGATTCTCCTTCCAAGATAAGACAACTTGGGTGCGATTCCCAGACTGGCAAAACAGCTAGTAAATCCTTTAAATCCAAGTTCTTTTATTACAGTTAATCTGGAAATTAACACGTGTCCCGGTCAGAATAGGGTAATTAGCAGGCTGGTTCAAGATCCATCACATGCTAATCCCTTAGATGATGGATCACTGAAGCTTAGTCTCCCGGCTCCCTGAGAATGCGTTACCAAAACTATCTAGAATACTGGCCTTAAAATATAACTTTTAAATGCCAGGTCACTTTTAGAATGCGTTGGATGTAGCCACCGACATTACAGATCAGGATGTAGACATATGTGCTCGGACTGAGACATGGCGTCATGCGGCTGCAGGTCCAACGCTATCTTTAGCTATTCCCCACTGCGTCAGGACAAACAGGAGGGTAGAGGGAGGGAGGGAGGGCTGGCGGGGAGCGAAATTTGATGTCTGGGAAGTTAGGGTACCCGCTATTGAGGGGAGTGACATTCTGCAGGACTGGTGCAGAAACATCTTTTAATCTGATTTCCCCACTTCTATGCCGACTTTCTGGATTCTCTGTCCAATATTCTATTACCCAACTTCAAATCTAATACAAAGGCCATCTTTTTTATTTTTGAAATTCACATTTTATTAGCATTTTAGTTATAACACCACCAAACAGTATTAATACATTCCTTGATATTCCTAACATTGATACCACCCTCCCTCCCTCCCTCCATGCCATGGATTTCCAATCAAAACTTTCACAAAATGAATTGGACATTTAATGATGCTCCTCTAAATCCAGGTTTTATCCCTGGGTACGCCTGAACATACGGCTCGCGAGTCTCACCCCCAGACCCCACCTCTGGTTGTTGTTGCAGCAATGTCACTTTCCCGTAGAGAAATCATCCTCTCCCAACCCGCCCCTGCATGTTTCCTCAAATTCTCTGGTCCGACTGCCAATATTTCTTGAACAAGGGGAGCCAAACACCCTCGATGTTAACCCTAGATTCTGCCAAAAGATTGGTGAGGTACTCCATGTCATATGGCCCGGACCTTGGAAACCCATTCCTTCTCCACAGGCATGCACAGGCTCTTCCACGATTGGGCAAGGCAGCACCTAGCTGCAACCAACATAATATGAAACATATTTCCCTGTTCCACTACAGATTCTTTTTTTATTTTTTTTATTTGAACTTTACTCAGTAAAAACTAGGTTTTGTCAAAACCTTCCATATCTAGCGCAAAGAAAAGAAGAACGGAGGGTCGCACAAAACTCCTCCCCTATGGGGGCTGGCCAGGCCTCTGTCATAATCGGGAAACACTTTCCTGATGGGTTTAGATCATCTTTAAGGTGAATCAGAGCCCAGAACCGAGCCATCCTCGGGCCGAAGACTGTTTATCTGTTCAAATACTAGATCGATCAGTTTGGCCAGGGCCTGGGTCCATCTTGTATTCTCGCCCGAGATTAGTCTGTTCCACAGTTCATCCGTTTGGAAGATCCACATGTTTTCGGCCAACGAGGGGAGGTATAGCTTTCTGCTTTTAATCGTGTAGGGGCACTCTACCAGGAGGTGCTTTAAGGTCTCGATAGCAAGATCATTTTTACATAATCGGCAGCGCTTCTCGACTCCAGCTCCTCTAGTGGTTATGATCTCTCTTGTAGGGAGCAGGTTGAGTCTGGCTCTCATGACCGAGTTTCTCAGCTTCTTATTAGGGAGCGCAATATTGCAAGGGTTTTTTCCCCTTGTTGAAAGTGGCAGGTAGATGTTTCAGAAGTTTGTTCCCCACCACTTTCTCTGTTGTCAAGATCCAGTCCATGTCTTCTGTTTTTTTTTTTTGATTCATTCTGGATTTTCTTTCAGCTCTATCTCAGTACATTCAATTATGCTCAGGTCGTTTTTTCTGGCTTCAACCCATTTGTTCAAGGCAACACACTTGCCTAATTCAATCTCTTCCCGTATGATGTTATAAATGGGTAGGGTGTCTGACATGATGATTCGTCTGTAGAGGCGCATGGCGCTTTGATCAACCGTTAATGTTAATGATATGAGCCCCAACTCTTTCCTTATTGCTGGCATAGCGGAAGATTTAGGTAGGCCTAGGACCGATTTCCAGAGATGGCCTTCAATTTTGCTCCAGGTATTTCGCCGGAAGTATAACGCGCACTCCGTTCCATAGGTCAAAGCTGGGACAACTTTTGCGTTATAGAATGTTTATTGCCGGAATCAGGGAGAATTTTCCATATTTGCGATCCACTGCTCTTGTTTGGGTCGTTTGCCTTTTCACTTTTTCCCAAAGTTGATTAAGGAGACTCTTTTTTTCCAGTCCCGAACTGTCCAATTGTATCCCCAGATATTTAAAGCTGGTTACAATTTTGATTTTGGACTCATCCATGAAGATCTTTAAATTGTTCATATTTTTACTGGGGACTCTCTCAAACACCATTACCTTTGTCTTTGATTTGTTGAGCAAGTTTATTTTCCAAAATGTAAGACTCCAGATTACGAAGTTTTCTTTGTAGGCCCACCTTCGTCTGATCGATCACAATGATATTGTCTGCGTAAAGTAGCCGCGGATCTCAATTTTCCCGATTTTGGGGGGGAAAGATCGAATTTTTTCTTCGGAGAGTTGGTAGTCGCCTAAGAAAGCTGTGAACAGTACCGGCGCCAACGGGCACCCCTGCTTTACTCCTCGTTTCACATTAATCTCCTCTGAGAGCATGCCCTGATTGTTAAGTTTAACTCTGATTTTGGTGTTCGAGTTAAGTGCTTTTATGGGCTCCAATATTTTAGTAGGACAGTTCCAACCTTGCAGCTTTGCCCAAAGACTTTGTCTGTCAATCTTGTCAAACGCCTTAGAAAGGTCCACAAGAGCAAGTACACTTTAGGCGCCCTCTCTTTGACTTTTGCTTTCAAGATGTTAAGTATTAAAAGATTGATAGAAGTGCAACCATTTTTTTGAAAGCCAGTTTGGAGCTGATCTTTGGCCTGGCTGTCTTTTTCCCATGCTCTAAAATGGACGAGGAGGCGGGTAGCATAGAGTTTGCCTAAAATTTCCAGCAGGGCGATAGGTCTATAACTCGCAGGTTCTTGTCTCGGCCCCTTTTTGTATATCGGGACGATCACCGCTTTCTGCCACGATTCCGGCACCATAATCGTTCTGCCGCATTCCGAAAAAGATTTTGCTAATCATTTCCGCCCATTTTTTGGGGAACATTTTTAGGTCTGTGTTCGTGAGTCCATCAGGACCCGGGGCTCTAGATGTTTTCAAATTCCGTATAGATGTTTGTCACCTGGTTTTGCTTTGTCCCTTGAGTGTCAATGGTGGGGCCGTCAAATTCTGCAGTCAAGTATTGGATCCAGTTTTCTTCGGCTACTGCATTAGACATGGAGGCAGACTGGGAACCGTTTATCTCTTATCAACCCCCAAAATTCGCTTGATTGTTTAGCTTGTAGTTTTTGCATCATTGCTTCGGCGTCATTTTGATATTGTGTGGCTCTGTGTTGTTTGCGCCAATTTTTATAGCCTTTAATTTCCATACGCCAATTTTTCCAATCGAGCTCGTCGTTCGATTTCTTTGCTATTATTCGCAAGCAACGACCAATTTTTCTTTTTTCCACCACCGTCTTATCGTACGTATGCTTGTTGTCTAGAGGGTTCTTCGCTTTTCCCTGAGCCCTTTACCTGGAATGCTAGAAGTAACGGCAGGTAGTTCGGTCTTTCTTTCCTGTCATTCCATGCCTGGTCACTTACTCTCTTCTCCCAGGTATATTTAATTTTCTCAATGTCTTGTTCGGTTAAGCGTAGATGGGTCTGTTGAAGGTTTAACTCCATCGCCCAGTCGTACGTTTTCGATATCATGGTTGTGGTACGCCATGAGCAGCTGAGTAGATTGTGGTCACTATGGATGGTTTTTTGGACCTTAAAGCCAGTCAGCCCGTGCATGAGACCATTGGAGATGAAGATGTAGTCCAACATTGCTTTAGATCCGTTGCGTTCCCATGTATGGCTGTTCATTTGGTTTGGGAACAAAGACACAACATTTTGCACATTTCTTTGGCTGATAACTTCATTCCAGGCTTTGTCTCTTTCGACGGTGGGATCCAGGCCTCCCCGCTGCACGCTAGAGCAGTAATTGTCGCCCAAAGCCTCAGTACATTTAGCGTTCAGATCGCCGCATATGATGAGCTCGATTTTTTTCGAATTCTGCAAACAGCTGGTCGATCGTTTCAGAGATGTTATTACAGAATGTTTTTGTAGACATTCGCTGGGGAGTCCAGTAACCGTTTATTATGGCCACCGTCTTATGAAAGCCATTTTCCATTTTGGCCTTTCCCTGGAGTTGTGAGGTCAAGATGACTAACATTTCATAGGACTGTTTCCACTTTTTAGGTTCACTCGGTCCCGTACCCGTTTTTATAGCGGTTAGTAGACCTGATGACGGTCTACCTAGCAGGCCTTTAACTGCAGGGGAGATCAACACAGAGAACCCGTCGAGAACTGGTTGGTATAAGAGCCAGGTTTCTTGTAGGCAAAGAATATCATAGGAACCCAGATCGACATCATTGGGTGTCGTGAGGTGCATGTGGCCTCTCGTATTCCACAAGTCCAAGTTGTAGGATTCCTTTACGGGTTGCTCGTTGCTTTTGTCGTTTAAATTTTTGTTGGAATCAATGCGACAAGCTAACCTTAGTCGTTGCCATTTACTATTCTTTTTCGACCAATTTGACATTAGCTACTTCCATGGGCCTTTAGGTTGTCTTTCATCTTCCATTTTTTCCTGGTGCGCGTCATATCTATTTATTAAATCCTCCGGGCATTCACAATCTGACCTGGTACGGTATCCAGTGTATCTCTGATCTTCTTTGTTGTTTCTTGTGGGATTCTCCGTCCAGTCGGACTGTTTCTTAGTGTGTTGATAATGACTGATTTGTGTGATCTCTCTCCATCCTGTCTGAGCGGCCTTTTACACCCCGGCTTTGGTCATATGGGCATCTATATGTCTCCTGCCTTTCCTGAGTCTTATACCCTCGGGTTTGCTGGTATAAGTCTTCCGTTTTGGATCTGTAGTGATTTTGACGTTTCGGCTTCTCTGTCTTTTCCTCTTCGGGGGCTTGGCTCTCCGTATTTCTTTTGTGTTCCATTAGGGAAAAGCCTAGTTGGTCGAATTCTTCATAGACTGACTCATCAATATATTTGATGGCGACTGCTTTCAGATGTATAAATGCTTTCGCCTTCTTTTCCCTATGATAGGGTTCGACAAGCACAAGGTCCTCTGTCCTAATCTTTTTCAAGGTTTTCATTCTCTTTGTTATCTGGAGTATTGTTGGTCTATTTAGAACGCGGACATTTTTCTCCACTTCCCTTTGCTCCAGCTTGAAAACTCGTATCTCTTCTTTGTAAACCTTTCTACTTCCAAATTCACTTCTTTCTAATCGATGCTTCCGCGGACTTCTTAGGATATCTTCTCTTTCACGCAGTGGTCGCGGTTTGGGAGGGCTTCTTCTTGTTCTAGACACCTCTGCCGGAAGCTTCTCATTATCCGGCGCTAGTTTGGCGACAGCTCCCTGTACGACTGACAGATTAGATGCACTCTTTTCACTCTGGCTTGGTCCATCCCTATCCCTTATGGGATTTGCTGTGTGAGTTTCAGCTTGATCTGTGTGCTTTTTCACCCCCACTTCTGTGGCGGCTTCCCTTGGTTCTAGTGGCCCTGTTTCTGAGTGGGTAGAAATATTCATTAAGTCGGTACATCCTAGGAATTCCTCTATTGTTCTTGGAGATCTCAAAGGGCCGGTTACCTCTGGTTTAGTGCTTGAATCTTGTCGATTTTTGCTCACCAGCGGTTCGCTGAGACCCGGCCCCCTCCGATCTTTAACCAGCGTTTTGACGTCCTTCTTTGAGTTTGATTTCCTTTCAATCAGATCAATTTTTACAGGCTGTGTCTTTTGTGCTTTGGCCTGTGGCCTCCCTTCTGATTTATCTTGCGCCAAAATCAACACAGTTTTCTTTTTTCCATTTGCCTGTGTCACTGACTCGTCTACACCATCCTTCGAGGTCATAGAAATAGTTGGGAACCTTTTATTCAAAATTTCCAAACTTTCGATCTTCTTTTCTAGTGCTTCAATTTTGGTTTCCCACATTGTTTTCTGATTTGGCAATATCTGGGACCTGTGTATCGCTCTTTCCACTTGGATCCCAGTAGAATTTTTCATGTTCTCGAAATTTTTTTCCAGTGCTTCTAGTTTCCTTTCGTACTGAAGTTTCTGGTTGAGCATAATATCAGCGTTTGCTGGTAAACGTGAATCCATCTGGGCTAATTTCGCCATTATGTTGGAGAGGATTGCTGTATTGTCTTGTAGGTTTTCTTTAATTGTTTCGTACAGCTTACAGAAGGGAGCCAAGACAATGGTCATAGCCAGCATGATGGCAATCATTTCTGGTTTCTTATTTGGCGATTCATTTTGTAGGGCCACAGCAATTTCACAGTCGTCTCTTTTTCGGTGAGGCTTGAGTTTTGTCCGGTCTTCTCAAAGGTGCTGAGGAGTTTAAGTCCGGGCATTCCCCTTTTGATCTTAAGTTTCTGCCGCTGTTAAAGGGGTTTCTTGGTGATCCAAATTTCGTCGATAAGGGGGGTGAAGCAGAAGATACCCTCCTGGACAGATGAGGCTTTGTCCAAGCCAGATGCTCCTCTCTGTCCTGCTGTGTCTGGTTCGTTCGATTGGATTCCCAATCGAAATGGGTCCCCTTTGAGCCCTCTTCTTCGTGATAGTTATCTGAAACGAGGATCTCCTCTATAGTTTGAGGAACCCCATTTGGAGCGGTTAGGGTCTGGGGAATCTCGATCCGACCTCTTGGGAGGTCATATGTGCCCGAGAGGATCGATTCCCGAGTCTCAGGTCCCTTTGCTTTTTCGATGTCAATATTTAAGCCATTTATAGGTGGCATGGCTTTTTCCTGCAAAAGGTCGTTTGGCCGGACTTGTTTGTTTCTTGCCACTGTAGGCGGCTCAGTTCTTCTCTGTTTTTGTGCGGGCTGGGTTTGAATTGCTATTTCCAGCATCTCCGCGTCTGATACTTCCGTATCAATGCTCTGTTTTCTTTTATGTTGCAGTGTAAAAAAAGCTTTTAACGGGCGTGATAACAGAGGGTTTGGCAGCCCTTTTTTGTTTAATTTTCTTGCTTTTTGATCTCCCAGCATAGTATTTTTTTGCGCTCTTGTTTTCGCCGTTTTTTTTGCTCCTTGCGGCTTGGTTTTTGCTGGTGTATTTGGTTTACCTCTTTTTTTTTTTTCTTTTAAGTCCAGAACCAGTTTTCAGTTGTTCACCGTCCGTTTCTTTATTAGAGTCTTCTGGCTCTCCCTCTGAATGGTTTTCACTCTCCGAATCTTCTTCATCCGATTCCGTGTCTTTGATCGGATCACAATGTCTCTGGCTTCTCTCAAATACTTAGCAGTCTTTGCCGGATTTTTACCCAGGCCTAGCACAGTTTTCTCGATGTCCTGATCAGTAGCATGCAGCAAAGCTTGAATGGATATCGCATTTGGCACAGAGTTTTTCTTTGCTGTTCCAATGGGCGGTTTTGTCGCCATTTTTCCTTCCACCACGGGACTTATTCCCCCCCCCCTTCAGTAGTTTTTCGCTGAGGTGGTGTTTCCATTTTTTCAAGTTCATCCGTTATTGTTTCTTCATTCCTTGTCACCTTTACCCCACATGAGTCTCTGTTGACAGTAATGGAATTACTGGCTCCGATCCACATCACCTCTGGAGATGTATCTGGTTTGATGGGGGAAAGCAATCCAGGGCGCTCTCTTTTTTCTTCAGGTTTCAGGTCTTTCTCGCCGCCGCGGCTCAAACGCCGGTGGGAGTCAGGCTGGAGTCCTTCTCCAGCCGCGCTCGGCCCCTCTCCGAGCCCAAGGACCGGACTCGGTTCGAGACGGGGACAGGCACAGGCACGTCCTCCGTCAGCGGAGCACGCGCGTTCGAGAGCTACTGATCTGCTCTCGTCTCCCCGTCCATCCCGGACGGAGGCACCGACTGGGAGACCGCCGCCATGACGGACTCCCCCGCTTGCCCTCACGGGTCAGCTAAGTTCGAATTTCCTGTTTTGATGTTCTTAGCCGACTCATACGCCGGGGCTTGAATGTTCGTCAGCGCCGAGGTTACGGCGTTTTTAGAAGTTAGCAGCTCTAGAATAGATGGCGACGCCATTGGAGTGGCCTTCAGTCTGGGGGCCGAGTCGGACTTGCTCCTCCTCCTCTTACCCGGGCTCAGTTTCCCTTCCAAGTGAGATGGTTTTTTCAACTGAGAGTCTTTCGGGAGTGTTTTGGGACTTTTCAAAGCTTTTGAAGCTTTCAGGGGACGTACCTCTGGCTCCATTCGGCTTCGCGTCCACAGCAGACTGGCTCACACCTCAGGCTCACAGCTCAGCGGAATACATTTATAAACACATGACGCGGTAAGCTTTAACTCAAATCCCGCAATTGTTCTCTTTACTCAGCCAGTGTCTGAGCACCGGAAACAGCAGCACTTCAAGATCAGAAGCGGCAGCCGCTGTACTAGCGTACTTCCGGTGCGGGATTCTCTTCTACAGATTCCTCCTCTGCATCTATCCCAAAGAGAATGAGCCATGGGGAAAAATCCCTTTGAATCCCATCAACCCTCTTGATCCAAGAGAATCTCTCTCCAGAATGCCTGCAACTTAGAACAACTCCACCACATGTGTATGCATTCATTCCTCTCACAGTGGCATTTCCAACAGTGCAGGTCGCATACGTCTCTCATCCAAGCTATCATCACAGGGGGGTAGTGCCACCTAAGCTGGAGTTTCAGGGCCTGATGTCTATATTGAAAGGACATGGTGGAACGATGAGTCCGCCTGCACATCTAGACGCACAGCGCGTCCCCAATATCCCTGCCCAAGTCCCATCCCCACTTGATTCTCGAAGAGAAGAGCTTCCCCCGGGATTGCCAAGAGAAGTATTTTGTATAATCCACCTATCAGCCCTTTAGACCCCTTCTGTGTTATCAGAAAGTTCTCAAAATTAGTCAGTTCTCTCCTGAGCGTCCCCCCTGCCATCTCTCCTTGGGTAGGGCCCCTTTCGGCGTAGAAAACGAAAGGGTGACAGCTTGCGCAAACCCAGTGCCTCCTCCAATCTCCCCCCAGCGATGTAAAGATGCTTCCTACCCATAATTTTCCTGCCATGCCCCGCCTCATACTATGATTGGAATGCCAGTGGTTCCTCTATCCCGTCCCGGAGCGGAGACACCCAGATGCAGTTCAAAGGTGATGGCCACGTCATGAACCACCTATTCTCCCCTCCCTCTTTCCAGACAGACCACAAAACCTCCAAAACCAGGTGGTGCAGGACTCTATTCGGAGCGCGTGCTCTGGGTACCCACAACCACTCATCCAATGTGACCGGGGCCACCCATGGTTTCCCTGAGCCCGGATTAAAGTGATCTATCAGGATTCACAGCTGGGCCGCTTTGTAGTACATTGCCAAATCTGGGTATCCCACTCCCCCCCTCTTCCTTAGGCCGAGTTAGCGTTTCATAGGAAATTCTAGGTTTCTTTGCCGCCCAGAGAAAACGCAACATAGTTCACTTTGCCTCATGCAGAAAAGACATGGGTACAGGTATCAGTAACATTTGGAACAGGAATACGAATTTGGGGAGAACCCCCATCTTTATAGAGTTGAGCCTCGCCATTCAGGACAACCTCAACCCACCAATGTCTCGTCTCCATGTCCTGCTTCACAGCTGCCCAGAGGGGGAGGAAGTTACTGGGGAAGAGGTCCCTAGGGTGTCGTGTCACCTGGATCCCCAAGTAGCGGAATGTCTCCTTCTGCACCTTCAATGGCATCCTAGCCACATAGTCCCTTTCCTCATCGGATAATCCCCACCCCCCCACCAACTGCGAATGCCACCTATTTCCCCAGGTTAACTTTAAAACCAGGCAACTTCCCATAGCCATCCTGAATTTCCAACACATGTGGAACAGAGTGAGATGGGTCAGTGATGTAGAGTAAAGCATCGTCCACTAAAAGGCTCAACTTGCAGTGTATCCCGCCGACTGTGACCCCTCCGATCTCCCCATTATCTCTAACCGACGCGGCCCAAGGCTCCCTCACCAATGCATTTATCAGCGGGGACAGAGGGCACCCCTGGCGCGTACCCCGCTGCAGAGGGAAAGGCCCTGACTCGCTCCCCTTCACCTGCACATCCAGAAATGACCCTTACCAAGAATAGAAGGTAGATTATGTTGGCTGAAAACCAAATCACTTCGTATGACCAACATCGCAAACACAATCGTTAGTATAACCACAGGGCGTCCATCTTGTGTAACATCCGCCATTTGCTTTTTTCCTTTCTGTCAAAATGCTTTGCAAAGCGTATTATATTCTGAAAGCTCATACACGGTACGAGGCCACAGCTTGCATGTTGAAGGATCAGCCCAGACAGGAATGCCAAACAGTACAGAAATACATTGTTTTCCTCCCTCACTGAGTCCGTGAAAGCAAGCAGAACTGGCATTTAATCAGCGGCCCAGGTGCCGGCCTGTCTCACTAAAGCTGTAGAAACAGGCAGCATTTGATCTTGTAGATCATCAGCTCCTCATCAAAGCCCTCAAAGAGAATGTGGGTTGCTCAGAAGAAGCAATAAAGTGGCTGATATCTTTCCTTTCAGACTGCCAGGCACAAATTCATTGGGGCAATATGTTCTCGGACCCATGCCCAAAACTCTTTGGTGTCCCTCAGAGTGCAAGTCTATCTCAAATGCTTTTCAACATACATATGCGGGCGCTGTGCAGCATCCTGGTCAAGGCGGGGGTGTTCTTTACAAATTATGCTGACGACACACAGCTAATTTTCGAGCTGAGTGGAAACCAAATATATGGCTTGATTGATGGGTGGATGCAAGCCAATTGGATGTGTCTGAATGACGCAAAAACCGAATTGATGACATTCGGATCAAACCGGCAGCTATCCAAATTGGGAGGGGAATATAAGTCTTTCCAGATTAAGGATGCTATCATTAAGGTTTCGGCACAGGTCAAAACTCTGGGAATGATGGTCAACGCAGAGGTCAATTCTGAGGCACAGACCAACTACCTCCTAAAAAATACAGCCTACTAACTTAGGCTAATAAGAGCAGTAAAACCATTCCTGAATGAAAAGAACCTGGCCACAATAGCCAGAGCCATCATTCTGTCCAGGCTGGAATATGGGAATGCTTTGATGATAGGGGC
Source organism: Ambystoma mexicanum (assembly GCF_040938575.1). Lineage (NCBI taxonomy): Eukaryota > Metazoa > Chordata > Amphibia > Caudata > Ambystomatidae > Ambystoma > Ambystoma mexicanum. Next base: position 1,439,261,892 of record NC_090935.1, read on the forward strand.
CACCGCGAAAGATCTGGCTAAATGCCAAGTAATTCAAAATGAAGCGGTCAGACTGGTCAAAAATATGAAAAGATGGGACCATGTAACAAACCAAAGAAGATCGCTTCATTGGTTAAAAGTGGAAGAGCGGATAAAATTTGAATCTCTCACGCTCGTACACAAGTGCCTATATGGTAAGGCCCCAGGGTATTTAAAGAACTGTATAGTTCCATATGTGCCACAGAGGAATCTGAGATCGGCGTGTATAGGCCTGCTGGTCATTCCCAAATACAGACGTAAATCAGGCTTGGGCAGAGCTTTCGTGGTTTTGGCTCCTCAAATATGGAACAAGCTGCCAGAGGTCCTGAGAATTGAGGAAAATCATCTGGCCTTTAGGAAGCGTCTTAAGACTCATTTTTCATTAAGAAGGTCCCTAGACCTCCTTTCTTCAGTTAGAAAGTATTCATCAGGAGTATCTTTAACACGTGCTCAGGCTAGGGTGAGGTCATGTTATGTGTTCTGTTTGTCCAAAGCGCCCTGATGCCTTCGGGCTACCGGCGCTATACAAAACTAAAATACATACATACAGTTAAAGCATAAATTATACTTTTCTAGTGGTCCTCCTTCGTAGATCTTCCTTAGAACAGGCTGACCCCTAGTTCACGAATAGAAACTAGTAGATAACGTGCTTTGGAATGTGTCTCTCTGGCGAACACGATATCCTTGCTGAACAAGTGCTTTATGTTCTGTAGAACAAAGAACTATGTCTACAACTGTTGCTAAGTATAATAGATTGAGTAAGGAACTTGTCATAATGTGTCATATTTATCATAATTGTCAATCACCGAACCCTAGTAGAAGAAGATACATTATGGGCGGTTGTGATGTGCCTTGAAGGCTTGTTTTTGCTATATATGTAACTGTTTGAATGATGTTCACTCGCGTCTCACGAGATCTGGGTGACGCACGTTGAGAAACGTTAGACCCAGTCGGCCGAATGAGCATATTTTTGCAATAAACCACAGTACTTGGAAAATCGAACCTCGTATCTGTCGTATCACTAGTATATGGTGACCGTGTCTTAGTTTCCATATGCGGAGGGTCTTCAGGGCCTAGCACACCACAACCATGGCCGTGGATTCTGAATATAGGGCAGATATCCACCCCATCTATCTTGGACTCATTCCCAATGACACAAAGACCTCCCTCAAAAAAGTCCAGCTCACCCGGTTAAACGCCTTCTCGGCATCAAGGGATAATAGAAGCGCCCCTTTCTGTCGTACCGCCTGTGAGCCCATGACATGGAGAGTTTTTATGCATGCTGTCCGCTCCTTGCCTAATCAACACAAAGCCCACCTGATCTGGGTGAATCAATCGGGGGAGGTACGTTTCCCGACGCGTCGCCATGATCCTGGTGAAAATCTTGGCATTCACATTAAGGGGGCAAATAGGCCGGTATGAGGCACAGTCATTCAGGTCCTTCCCTGGTTTTGGTATGACCGCTATCAAAGCATGGAGGAAAGACGGTGGTATCGTCTCCTGCCCACCAATCAGATTAAACAGCTTGGACAAGGGTTTCGCCAGTAGGGATGGATATTGCTTATAGGAATCAGCCGTGAAGCCATCCCCTCCTGAGGCCTTCCCTACCTTTAACCTCGTGATGGCTTCCAGCACCTCCTCCGTGGGTTACCTCCCTGCCTCCAAAGCCTCCCTTTCCATACCATTAAATTTGGGGAGGTTGCGTTCAGCCAGAGGAACAAGTGGTAACGTTCTTTTGATGGGATGTTCCTCCGACGTATTCCTTATCTTGATAGATCACATCCAGCTTGCTGGCCTCGGAAATTTTTTTCAGTAAAGGGCGCTGCGCGTCGACGTCCCTCGAGTCGGTGTCCCTCAACAGCCTCTGTATCGGCGCCAATGTCATCATGCGTATAAATAGGCTCGCGCAGCGTCCATTGCTCAGTTCCGTTTTTCTGTGCTTCGTGGGCCTCGGAATGGTGTTGCTCAGTTCGTTAGTCAAAGTATATTACTTATTCCTTGAGTATATCTTACTCGTTTCGATGGCTTCCTCATCTGAACCGTCGACACCACGGTCCGGCTTCAAAAAGTGTCGAGATTGTGGAAAGAAAACATTGTTGACGGATCCTCACAGGATCTGTTTGTGGTGCCTGGGATCGGAGCACCATTATTCAGAATGCGAGGACTGCATGTCCATGACGGCGAAAGCCTTGAAGGTGCGTAAGGGGAAGTTCGAAAGAGGTAAGACTCTTAAAACTTCTACTCCTTCAAAAGTTTCCTCGGCAGAGTCGAGACATTCATCTCCTCGCTGTCACGGTAAACATTCTCGTTCGAGATCTCTAAGAAGTTCCCATCACTCTTCGAGATCCAAACATTCGAAAAAGAGGCGTCGAAGATCTCCCGCTTAGTCTTCTTCTGTTTCCCCTGAAATGGTCACCTGCCCCACAAAACATAGCTCTCCAGCCAAGTGGGGGGAATTCCATAAAAAGATGCTTAGCGTCTTCGAGTAAGCGGCCTCGAGCCCCTCGGAGACGGCTAAAGGTGATACCCTGGGTGAAAGACCCGAAAAGTCGTAACGCTGTGAGTCGTTGCTCCCGGTGAATGGACGGATTGATTGTGCACCGGAGTGGGGCTATTTCTTGCCTCATTAAGATACACTATGGTAGACCGTTCATTTACTGTAGGGTGCGGATGGGTTTGCTCCTCCCCTTCTGGGGACATAATGTCATCTTGGTGCAAAGTGCTGCGAAGTTTCATTTTTCCTTTGTGTTCAAAGATATTAGAAACGGTAGATGGGAGAAATAAATCTCCAAACAGCCCTTTCAGTCGAGACTGTTTAACTGATTTTCACTCCGCAGATGCTTGTAGATTTAGCCACTGTTCTTTGCTTCCTCAGTTCTCCACTAGAGCGTGAAGAAGACGAGAACAAGGGAATCTAAGATGGAAGGAAGCACCTTGACTGCCAACCTCCCGCTGACTATTGGTTTCCTGTCCAACTGTGGCAAAACACCCCTTGTTTCTTAAAGGTTCATTGCGACAAATCCAGTTAGTTCATTGGCATTGGCAGTTAACAGTTTATAGATACGGGATCAACAGGGATTAACCCCAGCAGTCTCCCTCTTGCTCCTTTGACAGTTTCACTGGATGAGCGTATTAATCTGTTTTAGTGTCGGTATGCTGGTTCCTTCCTAATGCTTCCTGACGGTTTTTTTTATATGATATGGCATTTATAACGCGCCTATACACCAAGTGTTTCAAGGCGCGATGAGGCAAGGGGGGGGGGACAAAGGGAGGACAGACAACGATCTTGCTAGGCTAGGTGTCATTCAGATCGCGCAAGTGCATGGGAAGGGGGAAAGGAAGAGTGTAAGGGGGGAAAGGGAGGGGTGAAAGTGCAGTACATGGGAAGTGGAATAAATAAGATAAATAAAATACATAAAAAAACAGGCAAGTGCAAGGATGTGCGGACAAAGTGCTGGAAAGGGGACTGAAGGGATACAGAAAACAGTCCCCAAGTGCAGAGGTTGCCAGGGAGGCAGTGCAGGTGGGCAGTTGACATGGCCTGGGCCAGAGATCAGAAGGGTGGCCAGGTAACCAGTGCAGTGCAGGAGTTCAGCAAGGGAGGGGAGGAGAGAAAGCAGAAGCAAAGAGGAAGGTTTTGAGGTGTTTCCGGAACCGGAGGTGGTTCTCCTCGAGTTTCAGGGAGGCAGGAAGGCTGTTCCAGAGAGAGGCCCCTGCCGAAGAGAGTGATCTGCCACCAACTCGTTGCTTGGAGAAGCGACTGACCCTGAGGGAGTAGGAGGCAGATGAGTGAAGAGCTCGAGAAGGAAGGTATTTAGGAAGAGAGAGTTGAAGGTATTTCGGCCCCAGACCCCAGAAGGCCTTGTGTACAATGCACAGGGTTCAAGCACTCTTGTTCTATTAACTGCAGGGCTGCTTACTCATCAAAAAGTTCACTTTTTATTTTTTTAAACTTGTTTTTGATGTTGGAGTGTTTAAATTATTCAGGAGTCCAAGGTGCGTGCCCCAACAGTCTAAGCACTCGCACTGGAACTGTTCAAAGTTTGAGTTCAAAATAAGTTCCAGAACACAGGCTTACCCGTCCGGCTGCCTCTCGCTGGTTTCCTTGACTTCTCGAAAGATCCACTCTGACTCCTCCAACTCCTGTGTTCCTCCGACTCTGCGGACTCCGAAGACCACTTGCTCTCCCACTTCCTCTCCCCTCTGGGGAAGGGAGTCATTTTCCAGGAGTGAGTTGCAACACAAGAGGAGGGAGATACGTTCTTGAGCTATACAGAACTTGGTTATTTCTTTGAACTGTTTTGATGAAGTAAATCCTGGGAAAGGGAGTGATCCCGTTTGGAATGGTGAACATTAATTATTGGAAGACCCTTAGTTTTGGTTGAAGTAGGGAAATGCCTCCTAGATTAAGGATAGTGAGGTATTTTCCAACTCCTTTATTGTGAAAGTCTCTAACACCCACTGTGAGCTCTGTGTCCACATCTCATTCCTGGCACCTCGCACGTTCCACAAGCGGCACCCACAAAAAAGGTAACCCCTGGTATGTTTTGAGATTAAAAGGTGAACTCCTTTAAGTTGGCGATGTTAAATGACAGCGTGTGTGGGTAAGAACACAGATGACCTGCACAAAAATAGTTCTGCATGCTGTAGGAATTATCCTGTGATACCATGTCCTATAATGTCCCTTCCTATTGCCTTGAACCCTATAATTTCCAACTTTAGCTTCAGGCTTGATCTTTCAATATTACCACCATTGACAGCAAAACCTAGCAAGGCGGCCCAGTTCTTTCTAGCTAGTCAGACCCCCCCCAACACATAAAACCTGTAAAAATTTTTAAAAAAAACACAATTTAAAAAAAAAATAAAGTAGCATTTGTCCCTAAAGTTCATCATTGTGCAACTCTGCCCACTCTAGGCTCCATCTCCATGACACACCCACCTGGGGCCCTCCTTTTGACACTGGGCCCTTTGCCTTGAATCTGCCACCTCCCCCAGGATTAAAAGCGTTTTGGGGGGCGGGGAAGTTTGGGTTTTCGGGACTTCACCTGATGGTTTTGGTTATCTTTGTATTTTTTTCTTTCTCGTTTTATGAATAATCACTTGTTCTAGTTACTGACCATATCTGGCATTTTTTTTGTTTGCGTTATTAACTATTAAAGAATCCAATAAAATATATATGGTGTTGCCCTAACATTTAAAACGCTGGGCGGACAAGGAAAAGGACATTTTTTGGCTAAATGTGCTTTACAGTATCTGAAAAGGTTTTCAGACTAGAACACTCATCTCAGCACAGGGACAAAGGGTGGTCGACTTCAGTACAAACCAATCAAATAATGCAGTGAACGGTCAAAGGCAACTGTTAGGCTGTTATCACAGGCATAGTTTGTAACTTGTATGTAACATGCATTGTCATTAAGTTATGTTGCATTAAGAGTCGATGTGCAAGTAGAGATATACAAGAAAACCTTTTTTTTGTCTCATCAATTTCAAGCTCAAGTCAACTATAAACTTTAACAAAGAAACACAATAGGGCTTCTTGCAGCATTTACGAACTGCCTTGTGTAACAGTTGTTCATGAGCTAATTTTAGAGCCTTAAAATTTGCAAGAAAAGTTATTTGTTCTTATAGAAAGGCTCTAAAAGAAATATCTGTACTGTCAGTGCTTTACTGTAAGAAAAGGAGCGAAACTGAATCGGCTTTCAAAAGCAGAGCTGAAGGAAAGAACTTTGTAAACTGCATACATTTAAAATGCTAGAAAGGCAAGTGTCACTTGTACAAGAGCTGTTTTTACAATACATACCGTTTTCTGGTGTGTGATGCTTCTAAGGAAGGGTTCTGGAGGCACACTTGCTCCGTTTTAGTTAGAAACGATCAATATCTAACTCACAATTAAGGTTAACGGGGATGATTAATGGATGTTCTTATGCCGGTAATTCAGCATGTGCTGAAAGCACTGCCTACCAGGCACTTTAAAAGAGATTACCAGGAGCACTCTCATCTCTGTTAGGAGTTAAACAGCGCTCAGAGCCCCTCCATTTCGATTCCTAGGGTATGTTTCGACAACTACATGCAACATTACAGCTCTACAACATGCAAAAGCTCTTAATCAGTATACTTCTCCTGGACACGCTCCGTTGTTATAATTGCCCTCCACCAGTGCTGTCAAATTAGGCCGGGGATTTATAACGCTTGCAACCCCTCATTAAGCACTCAGCACATTGTTCGATCAGAATGTTCAAATCATATAGCTAGGCAATAATCTTCTTGAAATTCCTCTACTTGGTCTTCAAGTCATGATCTTACGCTGCCACCAAATCTGTTAAATCTCAGTCCACATCCCTTGCTACTCTACCCTCTCACGATTTCAACACTGCTTTGCAGCTCTCCATTGAAACTCAAGATTTTAATCCTTTGCCTTCCTTGATCTGTTGCACTGTAATGTCCTCTTTGTGAATGGACATCTGTACTGTTGTTTCCTCAATCAAAAGAACAATTGAACACAGTTTCTTATGTGGAAGTCTCACAATATAACTGTCTGGCAGACCTAGTCCTCTTGCTCAACAAGGTAATCCTTAGGAAAGGTTCTGCTTGTTCCACGGGCCTGAGCCTATCACCCTTTTGACTTCTGGTTTTTCTGTACTGCTATCTGTTTGCCTTTATTTATTTTAATGTATGTTCCCTCAGGGATCGAAATTAAGTTTGGATAAACAAGAACAAAATGCAGCTCCTGTGTATTCAGCATTAAGCAGTGACCAAGAGCTAGCATTGGGGACCTAGTACATAGCGTTCCACGAATATAGCTATGAAATAAGATGCATACTTGTAATTTTGTATTTATGATTCCATGTGATTTTAACTTTTAGATGTGTCCTAATGTTTATTTATAGATTGTTACAAACGCACAGGGTTGAATTCAAATGGGTGCATTTGTTCCGCATCAGTTGGCCTGGGGAGCCAAAAAGACCTTCCTTTTCTCCTCTTTCATCTCTCTCTCCCTGGCTAATCTGTCGGCTCACCCTGACTGGTTGATTGGTTGCCCTCAGAGTCACACAGGATACCATGTCCCCACCGCCCCTCCCAACCCCTCAATCCAGTCCTCCCTGCACTGCCTCCTGGCCTACCCAGCTCTCCAGGATTGGGACTGCACCCGTGTAGTCCTTTGCTGTCCTTGCACTTAACCGGAGCCCTGCTGCCCTGATTGCACTTCCTCTTTACCCCTTCCCTGTACTTCCCCTGTACCCTCTCCCCTGCACTTCTCATTTGCACTTGCACAATCTGAATGTCACAAGGCTTAGTAAGATTGTTTGTCTTGTCATTCCTCTGTTCCCCTCCTATCTTGTGGCGCCTAGAAACACTTGCAATTTAAATAGCAAATCATATGTTATCATTACTTCCTTTCCAAGGGTAAAATACATTTGTACTGCTAAAGTCCATTTTGTTTAGATCAATATGGCACTGGCGGGTTCAACAAGTTTGCAGCTTGTAAAAAAAGGGCACTGAACAGGATGATATAATCAAGCTAACTGGTCTTCCTCTTTGGTTGCAGATAAAGTCTTGTTGCGAGATATTCAGTCTATAACCCTGTATAGCGATCGATATACCAATTCCCGGCGCACTTCTCCAGTCCCACAGCTTGCATGCACTGGAGGTACGGCTGGCTGTGCTGCATATATTCCACCGGTGGTGAGTTGCCAGAACAAAGGTTGGGATGGCTTTGATGTGCAGGTAAGGAGTTTTTAGTATATAATTTCCATATGATTACGCTAAATTCTGCACATTTGTCATGGAAGAAATCCTACCTGGGCACTGATTCTTCGGGTCTATTTTACCACCTTATGAACAGCACATTTTTGGTATGCTCTGTATATAGAGGGGATATGTGGTCCAATGAGTTGGCTTGTAAGGTAAAGAAAGATTACCTAGTAGTGTTTTCACAGCTTTCCTATTTCTCTAAATGCTAGTTATGGTCTGCATTTCAAGCTTGTTTTTCCAAGAACATTTTTTCATTTCAAGCGCAGAGAAACCTTACAAGAGTGATGCTAAAACGCAGTCTCTACCCCCATTACCCCTCCCCACCATAATTCTTTTTTTTATTATGGCTGGTTTATTACAAACCTTTCATAAAATTATTTATTATCCATCAACATGGGAAGATTTCATCAATCCAAATAAGCAAATCACAATTTTAGTGCGGAACACATTCAACTTACTGATTATTTAACATACAATCCATTACATCTTCAATTTGTGATTGCCTTGTGATCTTCTTTGCTTTTAAAGTCATTTAAAGTCCTAACACTTCCTCTATAAATTTCATCACAGCAAGTATCGTGGAATAGTTTTCCCCAATTAGAAAACATTTCCACCACGATAATTGGTTATCGACTTCACTGATGTTTCTGTCTCATTGTTACAAGGCTATTATAATCTATTATCGGCTGTTTAATTATTCAATATTTCCACCCGCCTTACAGAACCTCCATGATGGAGCCTCTTTATCATTCAATCCCCTCACACTGGACTTCCATGGTGGGCATGGAAGTCCATATTTAGGGATAGGAAATTTAGCAAGGTATCTCAGTAGTTGGTTCATAGATCTAAATTCATGAGTCATGCTCAATGGTGGTTAGTAGGATGACCTCTTGTCTTGTGTGCCAATCTAGTCTTGCCTCTTTAAGGCTTTACTTTACGAGGGGTCATTATTACGATCTCCTCAGAGGGCAAAATTCTTTAGCCACCCATAGCAAATCCTTTGCCAGGGGGCCTACTAAGCCATCCTTATTTTGATTTCCCTGGTTTTTTAGTATTTTGAAAGGGAGAAGAGTCTCCTTCTCAATGCAGCTATGCTAGAGGTTTAATGTTCTCCACTTGACCTTAGATTTGAGAGACTGCAGTCCCAATTTGTATCTTAATGGGGAAATCGGGAGGGATCTTGGTAAGCGTGAGAACTTTTTCCAAAAGAATCCCTCCATCACATCCCAAAAACCTTCAGGGATGATCAGGGCTGTTTCAGCTCCATAGATCTTAATAGGGGCTGCTTTTTGGTTATAAAAGGAAATAATTCGGATCAGAGTGAACTTCCCAAATTCTTTGTGGATCATCATAGCTTGGGAGGTCAAACTGGTACATTTTGATCTGATTACATATATCCTGGATCTTTCAGTTAAGGTACAATTGACTAAAACACCCAGGTATAAAATAGAATCCACATTTTCTAGGACTCTATTACCCAAGGTCCAACCAAATTTGGATTTACTTTTCACTCGTACATTCGAAAAGGTAATTATTTTAGATTTATTAGGATTACCCTCGGATCATTTGTCTTCATGTAAACCTCCAGCTGATCGAATATCCTCTGTAGGCCTATGGGGGTTTGATTGATCAAGACCAAGTCGTCCACGTATAACATCCATGAAATTACTTGGTCAGATGTTAGGAGCAAAAGCCCTAACACCTAGCTGAGACTGTTCCATAGCAGACATATACAGAATAAACCAGTGTCTCTGCCAAAGGGCTGTCCTGTTTTACTCCTCTCGTTGTGCTGTTTTAAGATTGACTCTGATTGCTGAGAATTTGTGTGACCTTGTATCTATTCGCATTAGCAAACCTTGAACTTTTCGGTAGAATATTTGAGTTGGTTTTAGTAATGTTTAGGTATTTACTTGACTTCTTTTAATCTTCGCATTTTTTTCTTTTTATTGGATGTGCCTTTTATATACATGTGTGTATTAGAGTGGCTTAGTTGCTGACGTTTCTGGGATATGTTGGAAAAACGTATATACTTACTGATAACTTGGCTATTTGTAGCTGGAACTCCGGAAGTCCCAGGAAGTCTTGGCTATGAGGCTATGATTACTATCTGTCAATGTGGAAACGTAAGACAATCAAATCCCCAATTATGAGCCAGCAGGGGAAAAAAATGGCCAAGCTATTTACCCAATTGATCAGGAAATGTAATGATAAAAGACATTACCCAACTTCTATACGAGATGGGGCCTGATGATTTAGCCATGAAAGACCCTAGCATGGATTGTGCTAATTCTAACAGAGATAGAAGTTTGGTACATCCGGCAAGGAATGTCTCAGAAGGATAGCTCGGGGGCAACGCGCGTGTCTTGGAAGTAAAAAAGACCCTGAGCAACACAGGTTCAATCCCCGGGTCCGCGTTTAGAAACCTCTTGGTATTAAGCGCGTTATAAATAACCCATTACAATTACAAAGGAATTGTGTAGCACTGCATAGTGCTGTCTCTGATAGCATTGATCCCTCACCAATTGAACCCCCCCCACTCCACAGTAAAAAAAACATTAACCCATGTCAAGATGCAGGAGCTGCTAATCCATTGTCCCAGGATCGAAGCAGCACCGAGGAACAATAATGACCCCACTGACCAACAGGTTCTCCCCCTCTGTCTGACTGGGGATTCTAAGGAAGGGGACCCAAACAAAGCCCTAAACCCCCAGAAGGTGAGAGGAGGGAACAATAAGGGTAAGGTGGGGAAGACCACTGACATTGGTGTAATAGAGCAGAACCCTGCTGGGCCAGGTTTCCCTTTGGGCTCACAGGATGCATTTAGGTGTATGGGTGGGATACCGGTGAACCCAATTACAGCCAATGCGACTCTGAGATCAATTGGAACTCGGGTGGACTCTGAGGTCTGGGACTTCAGTGTGGTGAAGAGCGGGACGGCCCCCTCCGGTAGGGTAAATATTTCCCCCCCACTGTGTTTTATAATTGTGTTGAGGCTGTGAATATGGCTAGTTGTGTGGATCAGGTTAATGTCTCCCTAGATATGGTCAAAAAGGAGCTGGAAGGACAAGCTTTTAATAGGGTGTCATGAAGCAGGAATTAAGTGTACTCGTAGAAAGGGACCCGCCGTCCGCATAGGAGGGAGGTGGGAAGGAAAAAAAGGCTGGTATGGGGCTGGAGCGGCTTTGATGTCGGCCTACCCTGGTAATGGTGTCCTTGTTAACTGCCCTCCTGTGAGTGGGCAACATCGAAGAGAATGGCCTTGAGGTGAGGGTCTGAAAGCAAATACTTATCCAACACCAGCCCAACAGACCCCCCCCCCCCCAGTATTAGTATTGTGTGCTGTAACTCTTATTTTTTCTTGACCAACGTGCTTCGAGCTCTCAGCGAGTATAACGAATCTAAGGAAGGTTTGATTAATAAGGTATGCAATTGGCTGAGGTGAAAGAGGGGCTGTTTATCAATCATCATGGACGATATATCCCAGTGTACGCACTAGTCTCATACCCCTACAAGAGATTGTATTAGAGCGGATTTATAATCGTAGAGGAGCTCTTGGCCATGGAGCAGCGGTCAATGCTCTCAAGTACTCTGGAGATAAGTTTCAATCTGAACACCCCCCTCTTCCCCCACCCACCTTGTGTTGCCCGATCCCACGCTGGTGAAATTGCCCAGTTCAAACAGGCGTGTGACATGTGCCAGGTGCATATGTGCAGCCGTGTGTTTGATGACGCCAGTTCCCCTCGTTGTGTCCCTCCAAACTATTGATACTGGGACCAATGTTCTATGTAAACCAATTATTGCTGATGGAGTGTTTGCAAAAGCGAAAGGGCAACTAGTTGGAATACCAAGGGTGCTGAGTAATGTTGGTAAGGGAGACATAGCATCTAGGGATTCGACAGCTGAGGACGAGTGTAATTTCTCAGTGGCAGGAAGCAGTAACTGACAGGAGTGTCTCTGGTGCATGCCCCTTCTTCCCCATCAATGATTCTGCCTGGGACCTCCTCAACGACCTCGAACGTGCTATTGATTTGTGTGTCGTTCACCCCTCCCCCTCCCAGACCCTCCCCTTAGAGTATTACGATTGATGTCTTGGCACATCGCTGGTCTCCAAAAATATATGCGGATGACATGGCCTGGTTAGACCTGGTACGCTCACACGACATAGTTGCTCTTCAAGAAACATGATCCTTGCTGCCTCACAATATTTAAGGGTATGCCACTCTTTGTCCCAGCAAAAAAGGGGAGGGGTGGTCGCCCCAGTGGTAGCCTTATTCTCTGGGTCAGCGTTAATTTATTTACTTCGATAAGTATGAGTTCGACTGACTCTTTAGACTATATGGAAGCACACTTGCAATGCCTTGATAGGTTCACTCTCCTGTTAATATCTACAATCGTAAGGGTAACAACGTTGGTAATTCTTTATTATTACTGATGCAGGAAAGGATGGAGGGCTAACCACAAAGGGACAGTAAAAATAATGGGAATTGGTGACCTGAATGCTCAGTTTGAACCGCTTGATGACATGTTGGATTTGACTGATGGGGAAGATGCAATATGGGGCATTGAAGAGCTGAGGGCAGACCCCCATGGCCTCCCCTAATCGGAAGGACAGTCATGAACTGGTGTCAGCTAGTGTTTTCCTGGCCTTTGGACTAAGTGCATTTAATGGAAGGTATTTCGAACGACCGGCGTGCCAGAAATAGCTTTGGCACTGATCTTTAAAAATAGCTTGATGGATTACATCTTGGTGAACTTTGAATCCTGGAAAAGTTTTAGTTACTTACCTGTAACTGTATTTCTCCAGCATTGGTATGGAAAATGAATGTACATTGGCCAATGAGGAATTCAGTTGTGTAGTCCTTCACCTCACTTTGGTCCATTATGACCCTAACCAATGGGGTGGCAGGGCTTAAGCTCCGCCCCTGGCAGCCATATTCAGATTGTGAGCCATGAGTAGACTACATGAATGATGACTGTTGGGCGTTGGAGCAGCCTCTCATGGGAGGTGGGTGGGCCCATGTGCATCTATGAAAGATACTAATGCTGGAGTAATACAGTTACAGGTAAGTAACTAAAACTTCTCCAGCATTGGATCTTTCATAGATTCAGATGCTTGAATAGAATACCAAGCAGTAAAGCATACCCACAATACTATACATTCTGAAGATTCTCCAGTGCGCCTAGCATACAGCAACTCAACAGGTCACATTTACTAGGGAAAAGGTGGGAAAAAGAAGGCTGCTCCTACCTTACGCAAAGAGGTGGCGGAGGACCGCCTGACCAATGGCTGATTCTTTGTTGGCATCTTCAGCCAAGCAGTAATGCTTGGCGAACATGCAGAGTGCTCCAAGTCACAGCTCTACAGATGTTCTTTATCGGAACCCCTGCGTGAAACGTGACCGAAGCTGCTCTTCCTCTGGTGGAGTGAGCTGAAGGGGGTCTGGAGAGAGCATCGCCTTTAGACTGATGGCAGTGGCTAATAAATTGGGTCACCCAACGTGCTAGACTTTGCTCCGATATATGCTGACCTTTTGTGCGACCAGCGAATGCTATGAAAAGCCTTGTGGAGAAGCGAAACTTGTTGGTCCTCTCTATGTAAAATTTTAGGACTCTCGCTACATCTAACAAATGTAAAGATCGATCTGCATTAGATGTGTGGTTTGCAAAGAAGGTTGGAAGCACGATGCACTCCGTGAATGATATTTCTGATAACACCATGGGTAGGAATTTAGGATGCGTTTTAAGGATGACGCCGTCCTTTTGTAACATGGTAAATGGAGGTTCTGATGAGAGGGCTTGTAGTTCACTAATCCTCCTGGCTGATGTGATGGCTACCAGGAAAGCAGTTTTCCAGGATAAAAATGTCATGTCGCACCTATGTATAGGTTCATATGGTGATTCCACGAGAGCTGTTAGGACCATGTTCAACCTCCATGAAGGAACAGACGTTGGCATTGGTGGAAAAGTATGCAGCGATCCTTTCAGAAATATCTAGATAGCCGGGTTGGCGAGCAAGGATGGTTCATTTGGGTTTGTTGTGTAGTCTGATATGGCGGATCAATGAACCTTCTTGGAAGCCAGGGAGAGCCCTGCTTTAGCTAGGTGCAATAGGAATGGTAGCACTTGTTCTACAGATGCAGAGAGTGGGTTCACTAGTGATGTCTCGCACCATTTGGTGAACCGAGTCAATTTACGTAAGTATGTGGTCCGTGTGGACGGAGCCCTAGAGGCCTTGATTATGTCCCAGCATTCTGGAGGAAGAGTCAAATTAGCTAGTTTTCGCTGCTCTGGAACCACGCCTTGAGTGACGGGCTCGATGAGTCGTTGTGGAGAACCTTGTGATTCTGCTGAGTTAAAAGGTTCTTGTGAGATTTGAGGTGAATCGGGGGCCACTGGGACAAGTGTCGTAGGGTTGGGTACCAAACTTCACGAGCCCAATTCGGTGCTATTAGTATCATTGTGCAAGCCTGTTCCTTCAACCTGTGAAGTAATCGCGCTATCAGAGGAATCGGCGGAAAAGCCTACAAGAACTTGTCTGTCCAGTTCCCTGAAAAAGCGTCTCCCATTGACCGATGTTCTGGATATCTGGAAGCGAACCTGCGACATTTCTTGTTGCCCTTGGTGGCAAAGAGGTTGATTTCTGGATGCCGCCATTCGTGAAATATCCGATGAGCTTCTGCTTCGTCTAACTCCCATTCGTGGGATGTTGTGTAGTCTCTGCTTAGCTTGTCCCCTCCCGGCAGATGTTCTGCTTTGATCTGAACTTTGTGTTGTAGCGCCCAGGTCCATAGCCTCTGTGCTTCTTGGGACATCATCTCTGACTTCGTGCCTCCTTGCTTGTTTACATAATGCATGGAGGATGTGTCTGTTTGGATGGTTACCACCTGCCTTCCTAGTACCGGTAGGAAGGCTTTTCACGCCCATCAGATTGCCCTGAGTTTCAGAACATTGATATGTAGTTGGGACTCTTGGCCTGACCACGTGCCCTTTGTTTGGAGATCTGCCAGGTGTGCCCCCTAGCCTGATAGCGATGCATCCGTCCTGAGGAGAAGGGTTGATGTCGGGGCCTGGAAAGGCATTCCCTGTGACAGATTTTGAGGTGTACTCATCCATTGGAGTGCCTTGTGGAAGATGGCTGGAAGTTGTATGGTATCTTCCCATGACCCGAGTGCTTGTCTCCATTGGCGGTCCAGGGTCTCTCGAATCGGCCTCATGCAGAGCCTGCAATTTGGTATTAGAAATATACATGAGGGCATCATGGCAGGAGTGATTTGGAAGAGCGTACTGTGGCCGTTATGTTGTCGTGGAACCATCAGGTCAGTTGAAGCATTGCTGATATTCTGTCTGTTGAGGGCTTACCCTGGGTATGTTTGTGTTGAGTTCCGCTCCCAGAAAAAGCACTGTGTTGCTGGGTATCGGGCAGGATTTGGCTTTGTTTATTGAGAAGCCCAGCCCCTTCAGGAGGTTCATTGCTTTTGTGACCGCCATGGTTGCGAGTTTGAATAAGCCAGCCCATATTAACCAGTCATCCAGGTAGGGAAAGACCTCTGTTCCAGTCCGAGTTTTGCTGCCACTGGTGCCAGGCATGTGGTAAAAACTCTTGGCACTGACCTCAGTCCGAACGGGAGGACACGGAATTGAAAATGTGACTCCCCTTTTGCAAATCTGAGGAACTTTCTGTGGGCAGGGTGGATGGGAATCGGAAGATTGTCCTTTTGACTCGAGGTGTAGCAAAATTCTCCTGTGCCTGTCCTGTAAGGTTTTGTTGGTGAAGGTCTTGCAAATGTTGCATTTATGGATGTCATGAGGGTAAAGGCAGTAGATGCACTGCTCATGAGGATCCCTCATATAAACAAGTTTCTTCCTGCACCTGTTGCAGTCCCTGAACAGGTAAGGCTTTTTGACAGTTGGTTCTTCAGCCATGGTGTGAAGTGGAGTTTCACTCGACGAAAGCAGGTCCAATATTCGGGTTTTCGGAGCCCAGAAGCACACCATCAGTAGTGTTTGATCAGGAGATCAAGATAGACTATTTTTTGAAACATTTTTGAACAGTTAACATTAGAAAAGAACGAAAAGCTCAGGGAGCTGGAGGATTCCCTCTGTCTTTTAGACTGCAGTGACAAATCTGGAGATGGCTGCCTGGGGCAGAGCTTAAGCTTTGCCACCTCATTGGGTAGGGCTATAATGGACAAAAGTGATTGTGGAGGGACTACACAATTGAATACCTTATTGGCCATAATGGGCACTCTACATTCATTTTCCTATAGAAATAACATATATATTTAATTTTTAATAATTATTTTGAATCACTGAGGATTCCTGGTCTGACGACGGGGAATATTCAAGCATCTGAATCAATGAAAGATCCAGTGCTGGAGAAATCTACAGTACTTCAGGGTGCTGATAAAACCTGAAAGCGACCACAATCCTGTTGTGGGCACAGCCCTGGAGACACTGTTTAGCAGGAAGGGTGTTGCCATTGAGCAGCGAGTGGTCCCGATTGTGATCAGGGGTGAAGCCAGATGCGCTATCAGATGGTGCCCAACTGATTTGGCGCCAAAATTGCCAGCCATATTTACTAGTATACACCTTGTTTGAGGCTTTTTGTGCAAGCGAGGCGAAGGATGTAAGGCTGATGATATCCACGCACGAAGCCTTGATCAATATTCTGGCCGACTGCTTAAGCAAGCCCTGGAGTGATGCTAGGCTTATTGCAGTGTGGTTTTAAAAAAAAAAAAAAAAAAAAAAAATGTACGATGCTTGGGGGTGGGCTGGCCTATAGAGAACTCGAGTTCCCTGTAGTCCTCTGCACTCTGGGACACTCTGTGTGGCATTTCCACATCTTCTCATAGGAAAAGGATTGGACTTGCTGAAAATGTATAATATGGGGCCTCTTTTGGTTCCCAGTCCAGCCCTGACAATGCGGAATGCCGTATTGCTAAAAAGGTACTGATTGAACATGCAAATGGAGTATGTGATGGTGGTATAAATGCTTTGGCCATTGCTATTGCCGCTTACTGCAATCTGTTGAAATCAAAAAAGGAATGTTACTCGGATCAGCGATGGGATAGCTTTCTCCAGACTTATATGAATGGTGATTCTAGGGGCTTTTGGTAACGTGTTGGGAAGGTAAATGGGTACAACATCCTTTCATCGACACCAGTTTTTACAACTGTTGTTTCTCTGCTGCTTTTTTGCCAAACATTTTCATTTTTTTTTTTTGGGCGGGTGGGAAAGGGCATATAAAGGGTTGGGTGAGGGGGTGCGGCGGTTGGGTATAAACAAATAGGTAGATGATTGGGGTTTATGGAGGGGGAACCCCCACAAAAATAATAAAAATAAATACATTTGAAAAGTTTTTCACCAAATATTTTGACATATAACTGGTAAAGGTCGGGACCAACACTTAAACATGGAGGGCATCCCTGAAGCTGCCTGGTTGGCACATTTTGAACATCTTTACAGGGACAATAATGAATCTTATTGTGGCAGATGGCACCACTCTGGCAGGTTCCTAGCAGGAGGACTTTGTTCTTTGGTGATATCCGCTAAGGACATTGAGGAGGGTCATGTCCCAAATATTGGGAAAAGCTCCTGGCCCTGATATGATCCCCATCGATTGATACAGACCGGAAATAGTCATATGGATACCTTTATCTGTTAAAAATGTTAATGCTTTGCTATTGGCCAATGTAGTATACCAATCGTGGATCCAGGCAGTCCTTATCCCCATATTCAAGAAGGGACATGGGGGGGGGGGGGAGTAGAGGGGAATCTCCTTCCAACTATAGACCCAACTTCCTTCTTGATGCAGGGGTCTGGAAGCATCTCCAGGCCGGGTTCCAGTGCAATGTTAGTACAATCAATCGAGTCATGAGGCTTTACTTGATCCTGGAGAAGTTTGTTAAATCGAAGGACATGAATGTTTATGCACTATTCATCAACCTTAAAACTGCCTTGGATAGTCTCCCGAGGGCAAGAATGTGGCAGGTATTGATAAATATGGGTATTCCACTTGGTATTTTGATAGCGATCCAATCCTTTTACAGCCATAATGAGGCCATATTTAGGTATGCTTTGGACGGCCACACAACAGGTAAAATCAAAATCAAAGCTGTGTGATTGCCGCTAGTCTGTTTTACCTATTCATTAATGGGGTTATTGATTCGCTTTTGGCAGAGTCCACTGATGTGCCGTCTATTGCAAGTACGCGAATTCCGCTCCTTTAATTTGCAGCCAATGCTGTTTTGCTCTCTTACCCCCATGCCCCCCAGGGCCTCCGTAAGCAGCTGGCCATCTTTGAAAATGTTTGGAAGGACAATGGTATGACCATCAATATTAAGAAAACGCAATCAGGGTGGGACACACAGATAAAGTAGGCCATGGTTTCCTCCACCAAGTGACATAAAGGGTAAATGCCTGTGTGTCCCAGACCCCATCATTTTGTAAATGAGGCAACCCTCGGAGCAACCAACCGAAAGCCCATATATAGGGCTCATGCAACAGCGAAGGGGATGATGTTATCAAGGAAGCCTTCGTATCCTAAATCCCCCTTAATAGCCAAATAACCAGGTCCCAATTTCAATTTGCAACTCCCCTCGCTCTTTGTCTTTGTATAGAAAACCATGGCCCTCTTTACCAATACCGATTCTGACAAAACCATCAGGATTTCTCCACAGTGTGGATTCATTAAGCACAGAAAGGGTATCCTTAACGTGCATCACCCGAGGGGTGGGGGGGGGGACTCACCCACCGCCCACCAGGCTCTCAACCTGATGAAGGCTTCCCTATATTTTACAAGGACTTCATTGTTATGGCGGCATAGCCAATACAGCAGTGGGCGAGAAACATAGCCGCATCGGCAATGGGGGAGGGAGGAATGTCTCTCTCTAACTGTAGTAAGGTACTCTGGGTACTCTGCGTAACATGAGGGGGCTTTTCAGGAAGTTGTTTCCGACCTTGGTGATTATTTTTGTACATGAGAAACCCCATATCCTAGCCCCAAACAATGAATAGGTACATGCTTGTTTTTTTATATAGTTCAAGGGCAGGGACAATAGCACCTCATCCATGCCTATTGAAGAAAGCCGTCACAGCACCACTATACTTTAATAGTGGGACAGAGGATTTGTTAAGTTGGGCGGTCCATTGACCAGTCTCTCGGAATCTGATCCCGAAGTTATCATACGAGGAGACCTGCTCCAACCTTCCTTCCCCTACCAGGACCTCTACAATTTGCTGTTTTGCCAATTTAGGTTTAA
Organism: Ambystoma mexicanum; assembly: GCF_040938575.1. NCBI lineage: Eukaryota > Metazoa > Chordata > Amphibia > Caudata > Ambystomatidae > Ambystoma > Ambystoma mexicanum. The sequence continues at coordinate 1,439,280,923 of NC_090935.1, forward strand.
AGACCATAGATTTCGTATTAGATCTTCACACTTTTCAAGAACACGGATCATGTGACCCTCAAGCCCTGGGGAGTGGTTAACAAAAGGACAGTGTGCTGAATCCTACAGACTTCTCCCTAATACCTGCCTAAAGTCTCCTCCATGGTGGCCAGGGAAAGGCAGACACTTTCTGATCCTGACCTTGGAGGATCACCTGGGAGTAGAAAAGGCTCAGGGGAATGGGAGGACTCTGTGGGATGAGACACGGTATTTGTCTTCCTCTAGCTGTCGCCGCTATCAGTTTCGTCACTCAAACTAGATAAGACAACTCGTTCCTCACCTGAGTCTTCGGGGCAGACTCCTTACTTCTTCCCTTCTTTTTTCCGATGGCGCTCTTCTGGTAGAGATATGGCCTACCTCCAAGGGAAGCCACTATGCCTGCCTGTTGAGCTGGCAGGCTAGTGGCCCCTTCCCCGAGGTAGCCAGGTAGGGGAAAAGCCTTCTGAGACGGAAAAACCCCTGAGAGTGTTGCACGGCCTGACAATGTAATCCCCAACCACATGGACTTCGGGAGACTCGCAGGGAATCCTCGAGAGACGTGAAGCACAGGAAGTCGATAGATCTGGTAAGTATGAAACAGGAAGCAATTGAAATGGGAAGCAGTGGGAGTCTGATGTGGCAAGGAGGGATCAGTGAACCAGAAGTAAATGACCGGTGAGGGAATCCAGGGAGAAGGGAACCAAGCAAGAGGAAAACAGCTGCCAAGGATCTGGAACGGGAACCGGAGGAAAGTGTAGCACAGCTAATGCAGAGCGAAGGAGGAAAGGGAAGCTTCACCTGCAGATCGTAAGAAAGGCCAGAGGGCGGAGTGGCTACGCAGAGCGCTAAGCAAAGGTAAAACAGAAGGCAAAGGCAGCGAAGAAACCTAATGACTGTGCCTTACATGTAAGGCAAGTAGCATGGGTTACAACGCACCGGCTGCTGGACTCGGAATGAAGATATGGGACGCAGCGGCGGCCATCTTGGAAAAGACTAGACCGGCATATCACGTTTATTTTATTTTTATATTTGTTTGTCATTTCTTATTGTTAGACATATTATCATATCAGAATTGCATATGCAATAGTAAAGTTTGAATACAACATATAACCAAACAATACAATTAAACTGCGGTGTTCTCCAGTGTGTAGCTCTTGTTCTAGTTAGGTAGGTGCAGTGGGCGTCTGTAGGGCCCTAGTGGGAGTGAGGGGTCAGGGGAGAGGAGGGAGGTAGAGAAGCGTGGGTGGGTCTATATGCCGCCCCACCTAGGTAGGCTATCTTGAGGTTGGGTCGTTGGTGTTCTGCAGGGTTGTTTGCTCAATTCGGTTTATTGTCCGAAGGGTGAAATAAATCACGTGTTATGTTTTTCCATGCATCTAGCGCCATGCTTGCGTCGTCTGGGGATCGTACCAGGCCTGAGTTTCTGCTTCCACCCATAGTTTCATTTCCTGGTGCCACGTTAAGTGTAGTGGGCCGTTCGTCCGCTTCCAGGGCATTGCGATAGTTCTTTTTGTTAGCATGCAGGCCATGTCCATGAATTTCGTTGCATGTTTTATCTTGGCTAGGCGAGGATATGTGCCCAACAGGCATTCTTTAGGAGACCAGTCTTATCTGGTCATGCCGGCTGACCTGCGTGTTTGCTCAACTCTAGCCCAGAGGTAGCTTACCCTGGAGTAACTCCAGAACATGTGCCATAGGTCTGCGTTTTCCGATTTACACCACGTGCATCCGTGAGGGGGTCCTGCCTGTTGAACTGGGCTATTCTCCGTGGAGTCGTATATGTGCGATATAGCACGTTAAGTTGTATCAGCCGAAACCTGGCATTTCTGGATACTTCCCTGAGGAACGCTAAAGCCCTCTCCCATTCTTTGTCTGTGATCTCCTGTCCTATATCCTGTTCCCATCTGGTTTTCAGATCTGCGCTGCGGGGGTTAGGTCTGTCCATGAGTTGGCTGTATATCTCGGATATTTGTCTCCAGCCGTCCCCCAGGTTGTACAGCACTGTCAGAAGAGGGTGTTCCTCAGGCTCTTCAGGCCATTCGGCCTATTTCGTACGTGCAGTCCACCTGGCCCGCTGGTACCATAAGAATTGTCCGTGTGGCACACCATCTGCCACCTGAAGCGATGTAAAGTCCCTGAGGTTGCCTTTGTCGTACAAGTCCCCCTATGTGTAAACCCCATTCCTTTCCCAGAGTCTGATCTGTGCTAGATCCGTGCCAGATTTGCCTAAATCTGAAATCATCGGGACCTCAGGGGAGTATGAGCGTTTTAGGTGTAGCAGTACCCTGGTTCTAAGCTGAACGGCACATCACGTTGTGGCTAATGTGATGTGCTGGTTCAATGGCGGTAGAAAGTCCATTGGACCCACAAGAGCCATTACTTGCCACGCGTGCCACTAGGGAGATTGACTGCGTAATGCCAAAGTGTGTAATGGCTTGTTGTAAAGAGCATCTCGCTATATCACAAAATACACATGTAAACAGTGGTAAAAACACTCAGGAACCCCTAGGACTTAGAAGAAATAAAAGCCCTTTCACATTCCTAGAGGCTTGTAAAACTAAAGACCTCTGTTACACTTAAAGGAAGTCTATGGATAATAACAATCTAAAAGAATTGCCTTTCCCTTTTTAATCGGGTTTAGTGATGAATCCGTATGATATTCCTTTAAATAATGTTGTTAAGAACCAATGTTGGTTTGGAAATTAAATTCAAGCTAAACAATGTGACTTTGTTAAAAGGGACTTCAAGTCCCATAATCCTAGAAGTACTGGGACTAGGAAGATGGCTGAAGAGGTGCAGTATTGCAGGAGTGGTGAGGTTATTAATGCAAATGACCCACACCTGAGGGAGACAAAAAAGCTTGAAAGGCTCCCTCCGGTGCAGGCCATTAGTGAGAGGAGGAGGGAGAAGCAGACTAAGCAGAAGTGCAGCAGGAAGCAGAAGCAGCATGGGTTGTGCAGGCAGCCCAGGCAAAAGCTGGAGGAGAGATAAGACCCCGGGTCCATTGCGTGGCAGAGTGCAGCTGCCAGTTCTGAGTGGGTCCATTCTTCTCTAATCCTGAAGTGCAGAGGTTGCGCAGCAGGAAGCATTCAAGAGGGAAGCTTGCCCTCCGACAAACTAATCTGCAGAGGCTACACAGCGGGAAGCCAAGTGAAGAAAAATGTTTCCTTCCTGGCAGCCGACTCCGGTGGCTGGTGTGCACCCGAGGGCCTTGTGGTCTCTGGTGGCTGATGTGTGCCAGAGAACCTCAGGAGCGACGAAGGCACCATTTGTAGGTGGCGCGGGCAGCGGCGTATCGAAAGAAGAGGATTGCTGAGTCGTGAGAAGCCACAAGAAGGGAAATCTTGCGAGAGGAAGAGCACATCTTACCCAATGAGTTCACAGCTTGTGTGTGACCCCGGAGCGCTCCTTCCCCGCTCGCATATGCAAGTCAGGCATACAGTGAGTGAGGTACACTCGCATGTGAATGAAAGTGACTCAAAAAGCATTTTATGAATCCTGCACAACTTAAAAACACAGCAGAAGTAGCACTTGTGAGCAAGAGGGATTCCCAAAGCAAACTTTAATACCCAAGTATTGAGAAGCAGCAAAATCCCGTTATAAGAAAGCCCAAAAGACTGTAATTTTACCAACATGAAACACCAACCATCTAAAAGGGCAACATTGTTAAAAGTGAACACCTGCAAGCACTGCCCAAGCCAAGAGCGTAAACCCAAGGCAGTTACAATCTAGTAGACATTGGGCCTTATTATAATCCTCATCCGTTGCTACTGGACCGGCACAGTACACTTCTGTGGGGCGGTTGCTGTCCCATCCGCCAGTGTCGGACCTGCCGGCAGATCGGCATGACACCCGCCCGCAGAATTTCACGGAAGTACTGTCACCGTTATTAACGGTGCCGGTGCTTCTGTGGTCCCCATTCCCATTGAGTCCTTTGGGACTCAATAGGAATGGGGATTTACAGAATTACTGGCATCTGACTTCCCAGCCGCCGGGGTTGTAATACCCCAATGTTACTGGGAAGTTAGGTGGCAGTAATTCTTTTCGGGTTTAGCGGAAAGCCACCGGTATTCCCGGCAGGCTTGCTGCCAGACCCGTAGTGAGGCCCATTGTCAACGACGACAAGGGGCTAGTGGAAGATTCATGAGCGGTGAAATTTGTTTCCCAGACTTTGTACAACCTGTGGTGAAAGTGGGTGTAAAAGACTCTATCCCTATTAGCCATTGGTTACTTATGTAGTAGGGAAACCAGGGTGGCAAAAAGACTGCCCTTCTGGGAAAAGAGATCCAGAAGGAGAGGAGCATTATTTTCAGAAGAGTAAATCTTGTTTTTCCTGAAGAGTTGTTGGGGAGTTTTGAAGCTGCAACACATTGTTGACTGTTATGAAATGGTTGTGTCATTTACCCCAAAGCACTTGTTGTGAAACGCTGTTTCGGCCAGGGGAGTATACCTGCATGGTAAACCGTTTGAGGAGTAAGCCTGGCATGGGAGTAAACCAGGTGTAAGTGGAAGACTTGTTTAAACGGGGTTCTGACAAAGACACTTTATGTTGCTTGTGGTGCCAAATGTATTTGTGGCAAATCACCTGGTCAAGATAATAATTATTGCTATTGATGAACTGAAAACTTGTTCAAGGAAGGAAAATAGCCTTCTATTTTCTGAGTTAGAACTTTTTGTTCATATGTTGAAGCTACACCAAACTGAGTTGGAACTTTCTATTGACCAGTTGAAGTGGAAGCTTACTGTTGTTGAAGATTGTTGCAAATCAGGATTGCCTCCTTCTTGTATTGAAATGTGAAATGGAATCGCGTTTAAAGCTGGGGCAAGGGCAATTTGCCCGGGTTACAAAAAGTCTGTGGCGACATTACGAATTCAATAATTGTTTGTTTGGAATTGACATGCATTTCCTTGTTTATTTTTTGTATGCATAAGTGTGAGGGACAGATATCCTTTTGTTAGTGTTTCCTTTAGTTTATTTTAGGCAGGGAAATCCTCACCAGGGTAGGGATAGTGAGGTGTTCATCCAACCTTAGGATATTATAAAATGGCATATGTCAAGATTCCTTCACAAAGTTGGCCGCCTCACATTTCTGACCCCTCACACTGCATCGTCTGCAAAAAACAATGCAGGATATTTGTCCTTGCCCATTTTTGGCGGGTCCAAGCATTCAGTCATATGGGCTGATACCTCCTCTTCCAGATAGATGCTCAACAAAAGTGGGGCAAGGACACAGCCCTGCCTCACTCCCTTGGAGACACTAAATGGTTCTGTAGCCTCACCTCCTAGTCCATATCGCACCACTGCCTTGTTTGATGACTATATGGAACGCACAATAGTTATAAACTGATGGGCATTTTCCTTTTATTAAGGACCTGCCAGAGCAGATCCCTTGGCACTGTATCGAACACCTTTTTTAAGGTCAACATATACAACATAAAATGTAGCTTTCAGCAAGACAGTATATTTCTGCACAAGCAGATGCAAATGGAAATAGTGATCATTGGTCGATTTACCACGTTTCAATCCTGCTTGCAGAGGGTGAATGATCTCATTATCATCAGCCCACAACGGCACATGGTTTAGGATATCTTTCGCAAATGTTCGCCCAGTCCTGTCAAGCAGGGAGATCAGGCAATAGTTTGCCAGACTATCCCTTCCCCCTTTTTTATTTATCAGTATAATTTTGGCTGATGCCATGACTCCGGGACCATGTTTGTTCTAATACAGGCATTCAAGAGCTTCCAAAGGACTGGGGCCCACACCAACGGTTGGTTTGTGGATAGGTCAATCGATCAGGGCCAGGAGCTTTACCACTTTTTTTGGGAAAGGATAGCCTCCAAGGCACAAATTAGTTTTGCAAAAGTGATTAGCTGAAATTGCTAAATAAACATAAATTGATTATCAATCCAACCTAAATGATTAGCAATTTTTATATCCATATTTTCAATGGGATGAGCAGTTAACTACAACACTGCATCAATAAAGAATCAACGGTGTGATTCCAAGATGGCGGACAGTGAGGAGTAGACGTACAGAGTGGTCCACCACCCTGCTATCTGTGAAAGAATCCCAAGCAGAGTGGCGGAGCTCCCGGCGCCTACTGGGGAGCGTTGTGGGGCGTGGAGAGGAGGGTGCACTGGGAAGCTGTGCCCCGTTGTGTGGCGGCCCCTGGCCGGATCGGCGGACCAGTGCAGCGAAACGACGGTATGCCCGTCTTGCGGCTGATGCACGAGGCCCGGGGCGGAGGAGGGGGGGGGTGCCGGACGGCCCCCAGTGGCAGGTGCTTGGCTGCAGGTGACTGCTGGTGGAGAGCGTCCGAGCTCGGCGGCCTGCGGCGGCTCGCGGGCAGAGGGCCAGGAGCGGTGCGGACCTGCGGCTCTGGCCGATTACTCGCCCTACAGGAGGAGGCAGAGGAGGTGGTGTTGCCGCGGGAGGCGACCGCCGGCGGCCTCGTGGCTTCGGGCGGGCTTCTCTCCCCCCCCCCCCCCGATGGACAGAGAAGGAGAGATGGGAGCGGCCCAGGCGGACGACAGGCAGTGGCCCGGGTGTTGAGAGGAGGAGCGAGGCTACCCAGAGCTCCGGTCCATGGTGGTGAGCGGGGGCTGCAGCGGGCGGCTTGCAGGGGGTCGGGCGGGCCCCTAGACCATCGGAAGCAGAGAAGGAGCGGGAGGTGGGGGCTGCTTCGGCTACTCCTTCGGCCGTGGAGGCCCGCAAAGAGACTGTAGTGGCGGCCCTGGGGAACCCAGCTCCCCCCCATGAGTCTTACGGGCTAAGGACACCCCTGTGCCTCATTGACTGTTCTAGCATGTATGCCTGCAAACGGGAGCCTTCTGCATGCAAGAGACATATATTGTTGTGAGACCTGCTGCATGCCTGCACCCGGGAGGGGTGGCACCTGGGGCTACTTCACTAACTCCTGTATCTGATAACCACTGGCGTCTTGGCGTGGATACCCGACTGGGACACTTTTGGAGCACGGCAGCTGAGTGGCGCTGTGGGAGGCAGAAAGGGAAGGAGGTCCGTGTTGTGGTGCTGAAACCACGGGAGGCGTGGTGCTAGTGGGCTGCCCTCCGCGGACATAACTGGTGGAGCGATTACCCCGGTGGGCGGCAGGTGAGTCAAGTATAAGGAGGAGCCAGCCCCACACAGCTGGCTATAGTCTGGACAGATGGCCGCACGCCACAAAGGGAAAAGTGGAAAGTCTTTGCAGCACCCGCGGGAGTCCCAGGGCACCCTCCGCTCGCTGTGGTTGGTGCAGGATATGGGTGAGGGCTCGGATGGTGGCACTGAGGATTCGGAAGAGAGTAGGGCGACAGAGGGGGCACAGGAGCTGTCCCCGGTGGGTAGACAGGACGTCCTGGGCGAGATCCAGGTGCTACATACCAATTTGGCAAAGACATTCCAAGATCAGTTTCAGCTGATGAGGGCAGACCTTAATGAGGCTCTCGGGGAGATCAAGCGGGACCTAGGCAACTGGGAGAAAGGACTGATCTTCTGGAAAGGGGTCTCCAGGAAATGGAAAAGCATACGACCGCCAATAGTGAAGCCATAGAGCGCCTTGACATGGCGACCCAGAACCTGGAGATTCAGATGGAGGACGTCAAACAGGTCACGAAGAATCAATATAAGGGTGAAGCAATTGCCGGAGTCCGTCTCGGACAAGGATCTGAAATGGGAAATTCAGGGCATCTTCACGGACATTCTAGGAGAAGCGGGTCCGGACACCATTAAGTTGGATCGCGTCAATCGAGTCGACAGGCTTGCCAAGGGGCCCGCCCCGAGACCGAGAGATGTACTCGTCGCTTTTGCTAGATAGACACAAAAGGAGGCGGTTCTCCAGGCCGCGCGGAAACAGGAACCAATAGTGTACAAAGGCCAACCGATAGCTTTATATCAAGACTTGGCAAATATCACCCTAATCAAGAGGAGACAGATGGCGCTGAAAGAGCGCGGTGTTCGCTACAAGTGGACATTTCCATTTGGCCTGTTATTCGGTTGGGAAGGCTCCCAGAAACGGATAACGACTGTCTAGGAGGGGGCTACTCTGCTGCGGATCAACTTGGATGAGGACCCCTCGAGCGGTGTAGGGTGAGCCAGAGACAACAGGCAAAGGCCCTGGGAGTGGTCCACGGTGGGAGACAAGAGGAGGAAGGGCCCGAGAGAGAACAGCAGCTCCGTGCGGGCAAGGCAGAGGGAGTGGGGCGGAGGGTGGAAATGGCAGTAAGGGGAGCACCAGACTTGGATCACAATGCGTAAGGGGTGGTGGACCCTTAAGGGTGGCAGAGGAGCTCGGGGACAGGGGGCGCAACATATTGGGATCAGTAAGGGCGATGAGGCCCGGAAGGGGAAGGAGCGGAGGAGCAATTTGCTCTGGTTGGGGGGGGGGGGCGTCCCAGCCCTAAGTTGGGGAGGGAGGGCGGGACAGACCGAGAGGAAGGGGGGAGGGGGTGTTCTCACCCGCATTTGGGGTTTATGGGTGGAGAGAGGGGTAGGAGGGATGGGAGGGGGGGATTGGGGACACCATGGTTGCCAATGAAGGAGGATGGAGCTCTGGGCTGGGCAGAATGAAAAGGAAAGGGGCAGAAGGAAGGGAAGGAGGTGTGTACCCTCCCCAGGAGGGGAAGGTGAGGTGAGGTGAGGTGCGGTAAGGGTAAAATGGGGGCGCGGTTGGCGAGCTGCTCCTTAACGCAGTATTCAGGTGGCTAACGCATAATGTGAGGGAGCAGAACTCCCCCCACCCCCCCCCTCAAACGAACAAAGCTGGAGCTGTTCACCAAGTCTCAAAAGCCAGATGTGCTGGCGTTGCAGGAGACGCATTTATTAAAGCGGAACCAGGGTCGCCTGCGCCTGAGGCGCTTCCCACTGATATTGTTTGCATCGGGCCCCACGAAGAGGGGGCAGGGGGAGTCACCCTGGATTTTGGGAAGGGAGTTAACTTTAGACCCCATGATATCCTCAGGGACAGCAATGGGAGATACATTATGGTGAGGGGGGGGGAGATATTGTGGTCTCAATATGCTATTGCCTCAGTGTATGCCCCCAATGTGGGCCAGGACCAATTCTTGCGGGATACATTGGGCATTTTTAGAGAATTTTGCTAGGTGACGTGATATTCATGGGGGACTTTAATCTTGCCTGGGATAGGAAGGGGGACCGGTCCCGACATGAAAGGGAATGGGGCAGCGCTGTTGCACCTCCTCAGTGGAGGGCGAGATGGGAGGAGGCCGGGCTGCGTGATGTATGGCGTGCAATACGGGGTGAGGAAGAGGGATTTACCTTTCTATGAGATGTCCATAGAACACAGTCCCAAATTGATTACATCTGGATCTCTGCCAGCCTGGTGGGGCAGGTGGAGGATGTGGAGGTGGGCCCCCTAGGGATAGCAGACCACAAGGTTGTGCAAATGACTATGCGGCTTGGGAGGCGCTGGCCGGGGGTATGGAGTTGGAGGTTCCCGGGGGAGCTCTTGGGGGATCAGGCATTGCGAGAGGAGCTAGGAGACAGAATCCGGGATTTGTTTGAGAGGTACAACAGTTGGGACAGAAGCCAGAGTGTGAGGTGGGACGCCTTTAAAGCGACCTTGAGCGGGGAAATCATCGCTATGAAAGCAGAGAGCAATAGATTACTGAGGCCTGGAAACTCAGCTGGAAAATGAGGTTGAAGTGGCCAGGGCGCGGGTACGGGAGTCCCCTACTAGGAAGACGTATAGGAAATATAGGTTGGCAGAAGGCCAGCTAGGGATCTTGCGTACTAAAAAAGCGGAAGATGCTATGCTCGGGGTCAGGCAAACATTTTACACTAAGGCCAATAAGGCAGACTCACTCCTAGGCCGCCTTCTGAGGGGACAAAGGGAGCAGGTGGTTATAACCGCAATTAAAGATGAGGGGGGAAAGAGGTTCACCCAGGCCGAAGAGATAAAGGGGAGGTTGGTAGAATTTTATGGAGCACTGTACTCTTCTCAAAGCCCACACACACAGCCGCAGAAAGAGTTCCTGGGGGGTCTCCCTCTCCCGGGATTGTCCAGAGAGGAAGGCGAGGATTTAGGTCGACCAATTACAGAGGATGAGGTTAGGGCCACAATAGCGACGCTTCCCCTCAGCAAGGCTCCCGGGCCTGATGGCTAACCGGCTTCCTTCTATAGGGCTTTCTCCCACCTCTTGGTTCCCCACTTAACGCAATTGTTTAACACATTTGGTGAGGGGGGTGGTATCACTCCTTCGATGGAGGAGGCCAAAATTTCTCTCATCCACAAAGTGGGGAAGGACCCGGAGGAATGTACCTCATACCGTCCCATTGCCCTTATAAACACAGAGGCAAAAATCTTCACCAAAATCCTGGCGAAGCGCCTGGAAATGCACCTACCCTTTTTTTGATCGACCAGGACCAGTCAGGCTTTGTCATGGGGAGGCAAACCGCCGATAATATCAGAAGGGTGGCCCACCTGGTGCAGAAATCGCGTAAGACGTCCACTCTGGCGGTTCTTTAGGCGCTTGATGCCGAAAAGGCGTTTGATTGGGTGGAGTGGTCGTTCTTATTTCAGATGATTGAAAGGATGGGCCTGGGTATGGGATTTATAAAAAGGGTCTCAGCTAACTATAGGAATCCCATCGCGGATCCTGGTGATCGGGGAGATGTCCCAGCCGTTTAGATTGGGGCGGGGGACGAAGCAGGGGTGCCCCCTCTCCCCTTTACTTTACGCAATATATATGGAGCCACTGCTTCTGGCCATTCGTGAGGCGGAGGAAATTCAAGGAATACCATTTGGGGGAAGCAGCATAAAGTAGCGGCTTTCGCCGATGACCTGTTGCTCACCCTCACAAACCCTAAGGTTTCCACTAGAGCAAGCATAGAACTACTGACCAAATTTGGTGAGCGATCGTTTCTGCGAGTCAATTTTCAGAAATATGAGTTTATGAATTTGTCCCTAGGGAAGCAGGAGGTGGAAGATATGCGGGTGACTTCCCCGTTCAAGTGGCACCCCACTGGGCTGCGCTACTTGGGAGACAGTATTACACCTTCTCTGGCGGGTTGGTGTGGGGCCAACTATGAGCCCTTGTTAACAATCAACGAAGATTTAAGAAGATGGGGCACTCTAAGACTGTCATGGTTGGGGAGGGGTGCCGTCCTCAAAATGGTGGTGCTTCCCTGAGTATTGTATCTTTTCCAAGCTATCCCCCTCCCAGTCCTGGAAAGCTTTTTCAAGAGACTAGATAAGGCTGCCAAAGAGTTCATCTGGGAGGGCAAGAGGCCGCGCTTATCCAGGCGGCTGTTGGTGGCTTCCAGAGGTAGGGGGGCGTGGCATTCCCTGACTTTCGTCGTTATCATGAAACAGCTCAACTAAGGATGATCAGGGAATGGTTTTCAGAAACCTATCTTAAGCACTGGGTAAAAATGAATAGAGCTGTAGTTCGGCACCATTTGCGGGAAGTACTGTGGCTCTCGCGAAGATCGAGGCCATCTCATCTATATTTAAGTGCGATTACGAAGGGAGTGGTGGATAATTGGGACAGGGCAGTGGAGAACCGGGGGATCACGACCTTCCTGTCTCCGTTCACCCCAATCTTCAATAATGGGGACTTCACACCGGGGCTGGAGCAAGGGGCATTCGTACAGTGGGAGAGAGGGGGCTGTAGAACCTTGAGGGATATGTTTAGTGGTGAAAGGGTGAAAACGTTAGAGGAATGCAAGCAGGAATTTGGGGTGGGGGAACGGGAGACCCATCGCTACTTCCAGATTAGGCATTGGGTAATGTCTGGGGAAATGAGGAAAGCGGCGATGTGGGACCTCACGCATTTGTAGCGATTTCTCACCACTCATGAGGGGTCCAGATGGTTAATCTCAGATCTGTATAGACAACTAGAGCATGCAGGCCCAGTAACCGTTTGGGCGTATATGATGAGCTGGCAGCAGCAACCGGGGTTCAGCATGGGACAGGAGGACTGGGAGAGGCTTTGGAAGATGATCCCAAGGGTGGCGAGGGCAACTCAGCTACAAGAGGCATGGTATAAATATTTGTATGGTTGGCACTATACTCAGGCTCGCCTGCACACGATGTACCCGGCGACTGAGGTGAAATGTTGGAGGGGATGTGGGGAAGTGGGCTCAGCGGCCCACATATGGTGGGATTGTCCCGTCATCAGGCCTTTCTGGAGCGGGGTTGCGCAGGCCCTCTCTGTCACTGGGGATGGGGGGGGCAATCGGGACCCACGGGAGATTATACTGGGAAAGAGGATTGGGGGGTGAGGAGGAGGGGAAGGGTAGAACCAAGGTAGAAACAAGGCAAAAGTTACCTTCACGTTGGCTGCGATGGCCCTCATCGCTCAGAGGTGGAAGAGCCCCACGATCCCGACGGAGCAAGAGTGGTTAAGGAAAATGTGGGATATAGTCTCGATGGAATAGGCATCTTATGCAGTTAATGACAAGCTGGAGAATTTCTCGGCAGATTGGGGAGAGACACTGGCCTACTTGAAAGGGGAATTCAGGGAGCAATGGTGCCCCCAGAGACTTAAGCTCTTGGACATTTACGGTTAATATGTGACGGGGGATACGGCTGGGCGTGGAGATCCATTGGCGCTATGGTGGGGGGGTGTTTAGTTTGATGCTGTTCTTGATTTGTGTTAGTTTGTTTGTCTTTCTCCTGTTTTCGATTATAACAATGAAAATAATAAAGAAGTTTAAAAAAAAAAAAGAATCAACGGTGTCTGTTTGTGCTATTTTTATTTTATTATCAAGTTAGACCTATTTTACCAGTGTTGGGCATACAAGTGAACAATCGCAAACTACTGCTTCATTGAAAACTGGGTAAAACATTTGTTTAAAGGCTTGTAGGGCTACATGTGTTTTGAGATGTGCTTGGTGTACATCAGTTCTTTTTGAGCAAGCTATGCCTTAACTCATCACCACCACCAGGACGTCTAGGTGTTTTAATACTTTTCATTAGAAGAACAAGTTGCTTTCTTACCGATGGGATGTTCCTCCAACGTATTCCACAACTGACAGTAATCGCCACAGATGTGCTGCTTCGGAAACTTTTCGGCGTCTGAGTCCTGCGTCGATGACGTCGATACTGTCCCTCGAGGGCCTCCGTGGAGAGCCGACGTCACCGGATGTTATAAGTAGGACGCATGACGCCCATAGTCTCAGTTGCAGTTTTTCCCCCACAACGTGTGGCACCAATCTTCTGCCAGTATGACTACAGAAAGCCTTGCAGAAACGTGAGCTGCAATCGCAAAAGAAATTCTGTACAGGGGCAGGCTGGGAGGGTGCGATGTGGAATACGTTGGAGGAACATCCCATTGAAAGAACGTTACCAGGTAAGAAAGTAACTTGTTCTTCGAAGGGATTGTGTCCTCCGACGTATTCCACATCTATGACAGCCCCCCAAAGCAGTACCAACGTATGGAGGTGGGAAAAGACTGCCTTGCCAAAGGCCAAATCTTGCCCATGGATCGAATCCAGGGAGTAGTGTTTTACAAAAGTATGGACAGAGGCCCATGTGGCTGCTTCCCAAATATTATGAATGGGAACACCCTTCTGCAGAGCAGTAGAGGCAGCCACACCCCTAGTAGAATGGGCCCGTAAGCCTACCGGAGGGTCCTTACCCGCCAAACGGTACCATTCAGAGATTGTCAAGATAATCCATCTGGACAAGGTCTGCTTACGAATAGCTTGACCCAAACGCCTTCCAGCGGATCCTACAAAGAGCTGATCGTCCACTCTGACCCGGGACATGCGTGAGATGTAGAAACTTAAAGCTCGCCTAGGATCCAACCTATGGAGCCTCTCCTCTTCCTTACCAGGATGCGGAGTAGGATAGAACGCCGGAAGAATCACCTTCTGGCTCAAATGAAATTCCGACCCAACCTTCGGAAGAAATGAAGGACGAACCCGAAGGACAACCCTGTCCTTAACACTGTGAAAGGTGGCTTGGCGGAAAGTGCCTGCAACTCACTCACTCTGCGGGCGGAAGTAACCGCAACCAAAAATACAGTTTTAAAGGTCAACAGTCTCACAGGACAAGAATTTAAGGGCTCAAATGGAGATCCCATTAGGAATTTCAGAACTTGGTTCAAATCCCATCCCGGCACCTGTAAAGGAGACGGTGGAAACACATTAGTTAGCCCTTTCAGAAACTGAGAAATCAAAGGAATCTTAAAATAAGAACACTCCTCAGACGAGCGCTTAAATATGGACAGCGCCACCAGGTAACCCTTAATGGTACCCATTTGCAGGCCTTTGTGGGCTAACAAAAGCAAAAAAGACAGAACCACAGGAATGGCACATGAAAAAGGATCCACATTCTTTACCCTGCACCAGTCGCAGAACTTTCTCTAACGGCAACGGTACAGGGACTTTGTTGCAGGCCTTCTGCCGAAAGCAACACCTCCATCACGTCTTCAGAGAGGTCCCAATCCTTATACCTCAACCGTTCCGAAGCCAAGCATGAAGGTTGAGGGACTTGACCTCTGGATGGAGAACCCGAACCACCCCCCCCCCCCTCCCGTGAGGGAAGATCGTCTCGATTGGGAAGACAACGTGGAGGGCAGATGGACATGTCGAAGGTCCGCGATGCCGGTGCAACGAGGATCATTCGGGAACCGAACCTCCGTAACCTCCGCAACAATTGCGGAATGACGGGGACTGGAGGAAAGGCATACAATAGTGGGAAGGACCACTCCACTACGAACGCGTCCTCTAAGGCTCCTCTTGGAGGAAATTCCTGCGAGCAGAATCTTTTGCACTTCCGGTCGACGCTGGTGGCGAAGAGATCCACTTGTGGGGTCCGCCAAAAGGCGAAGATCTCCAAGAGAACTTCTTGAGCCAGCCCCCACTCGTGAGAGACAGTTCTCTGCCTGCTCACAGCGTCCGCCGCCTTGTTTTCGTCTCCGGCCAGATGAACTGCCGAGATCGAAATTTCCTGCTGGAAGGCCCAGAACCAGAGCTGCATCGCCTCTGCACAGTGGGAGAGACCCTGCCCACCCCTTTTTGTTGAGGTAGTGCATGGCCACTGTATTGTCCGTCAGAATCAGGACATTCTTCCCCCGCACAGATGGCAGAAAAGCCTTCAGGGCTAGCCTGACAGCCCTCAGCTCCAACAGATTGAGCTGGAGTCTGGACTCCGACGGGGACCAACGACCGCAGACTGTCAACTCACTGGATGAGCCCCCCATCCCTTGAGGGATGCGTCGATCACGATCGTTTCCTCCAGCCAGGGTAGTCAAAATGGAGCCCCCTTCATCAGATTGCCTTCGATGGCCCACCACAGAAGATCCTGGGCGACTGAGGGTGGCACCTGAACGGGATCCGACATCCTGCCGGAGGACTGCGACCACTGCATCTTGAGAGCCCACTGCAGGGATCTCATCCGCAGCCTGGCCTCTAGCATCAGTAGAATGCAGGATGCCATGAGGCTGAGCAACCTCAAGAACTCGAACGCCGGGAGACTCTGACCATGTTGAAACTTGTCTACCATCTGCAGAATGTGATGAGCCCTCACCTGGGGAGGCGAACACTGCCTCAGGGATGTGTCGAGCACTGCTCCGATGTACTCGAGCCGCTGGGTAGGTGTCAAGTGGGACGACTTTAAGTTGAGGGAGAAGCCCAGCTTGTGAAGGGAGTGGCAGGTGACTGACAGATGATTCAGGACTTACTCGGGAGAGCGCGCCTTGATCAACCAATCGTCTAGGTAGGGGTAGACGTGAATCCCCCCTTTCCTGAGATACGCTGCCACCACCACCATTAGTTTGGTGAAGACTCTCGGGCGGAGGTCAATCCGAACGGCAGGACACGGAACTGAAAATGTGAGTCGCCAACCGTGAACATCGGGTACTTCCTGTGCTTGGGATGAATCGTCACATGAAAGTAAGCATCCTTGAGGTCGAGAGGCACCAACCAGTCCTGAAGTTGAAGGGCCTGGAGGACTTGAGAGAGAGTAACCATCTTGAACTTGTCCTTCCCGAGGAGTTTGTTCAAACCACGCAAGTCCATGATGGGTCTCAATCCCCAGTCTTTTTTCGGGATCAAGAAATATGGGGAATACCATCCCTTGTTCCTCTCCGCTACAGACACCAGTTCTATGGCACCTTTCTCCAGCAGGGATTTGATTTCCTGCGCAAGGAGTGGATCCAGACTCTTCAAAGAGAGCTTCCCCGGGGAATGTCGTGAGGCCTCTGCTGGAAAGGAAGATAGTAGCCGTGGGCTATGATCTCCAGAACCCACACATCTGAAGTAATGGTACGCCATTCTACAAGATGCTGCGCCAGCCTTCCCCCAACCGGCGAACCATGGGACACGGCCTCATGACTGAGCTGAAGCAGCTGCAGCAGTTGCTGAGGGCAAAGAGGCAACTGCCCGAGCGGCTTTGGCACCTAGAGCACCTTGTTTTCCACCTCTGGTACTCCTACGTTGGCTCCTTTGACTGGCCGCTCCCCTCGATCTACCAAAGGAAGAGTAGTATCGAACCTCCCCTCCATTGCTGTCTCCTAGGACGAAAAGGCGGACGTTGACGTACTGCAGCGCTGAACGACTTTGCTGCAGCTTTAGAGGTCTGCAACCTCTCAAGGCTCTCGTCAGCCTTGCTGCCAAAAAGATGGTCACCATCAAAGGGCATGTTGAGAAGCCCGGACTGTACATCAGGAGCAAACCCCGACTCAGGAGAGCGAGAGAGACCCCCAGACCGAGTGAGTCCCTCGGCAGACATGGCGCTGATGCCTTCTTAGAAGTCTTCACAGGCTCCAACGGTCTTGAGGTTGTCTAGGACCGGGACCTTGTAACCGGCATGGCTAGAGCGATAGACCTTGTCCGATCGGGATCTCGACGGCTCCCGATGATCGCGCCGACCGCCCGAGCCCGAAGGCGTGAGAGCCGTGGCCCTAGCGCGTTCCTTGCCTGCTTCTCTCGAAGGCGCGGACGGAACGGAGCCCTGCGATTTGAAAATCGCCATCATCTCCTTGCGAAATGCGTCCCATTCCCCCGGAGATTAATGCTTGTTGGGACAAGCTACCCGCCGTCTGGCAGAGTCCTCGGACAAGGACAGGAAAGGTGACCGGTGACAGCGCTTCCGAGAATGCCTAGAAGAGGCAGAGGAATGGCGGAAACAACTCCGGGACCGAGACCCCCTGGACTTACGCCGACGCGGAGAGTCGCCCCTCGAATCGTTGGTGGAAAGCCCAGCGGATTTCGACTTTTGGGGTTTGGAAACCCTACCTACAGATAACTTCTTCTGCTCCCGCAAGGCCTTCGACATCAAAGACTGGTATTCTTCGCAGTCATCGGTGGCGTGGTCCTCGCCGAGGCACCACAGGCAGGCGTCGTGCAGGTCCGTAAGCGACATCTTGGAACCGCAGTCATGGCACTTCTTGAAGCCCGACCTCGGGGTAGAAGAAGACAAAGACATGATTCTCACAAAAAACCAAGTACGAAGAACCGATTCAACAGAAGAACCTGAGGTGTGCCGAGATTCCGAAGCAAAGGCGTTCGCGGAAAAAACAGAACTGAGGCTACGGGCGTTGTGCGTCCTACTTATAACATCCAATGACGTCGGCTCTCGACGGAGGCCCTCGAGGGACAGCGCATCGACGTAGGACTACGACGGCGAAATTCTTTCCAAAGCAGCACAGCTGTGGTGATTACCGTCATAGATACGTCGGGGGACACAATCCCTTCGAAGTTTAGTGTTTCAGATCCTCTTTGGCGACACACCCTGTGACTGTATTTCTTGGTCTTCATTCTAACGTATGCATCCCATGGGTGTCTCAGAGTATTTTACACCGCTACAGGCAAAGGGGAACTCCAAAAATGAGGTTGAAATGTGCCCCCATGAGCAGTGATCAATGCCAGAAATGTGTTGCACCTCGTCGGGGGCCTATTTCAACATGTTTGGGGACCCCGTCTTTGCCTAGAGCAGATAAAAACTGCTTGAGGAACAGTTGCATACATTATGATGGAGACAATGGGCTTAATGGCCACAGATTATCACAAGACGGCCAGCCAGCTGGGAGCTGAAACACTAATTGTTCACGAAAAGCTATACATTTTTTTGTCAGCAAGGGCTTTGGTATACCGCATACGCCCGGGGAAGTGATGTCTTGAAAGGTTCCAGCAAATGCACCTTGTAACGTGTGCACTGCCAAGTACACATCTAAAGTCCAGAATGCAGTTGCCGTGTCACAAGACTCCTGACTGCCAACATGGGGGCAGTTGCTATGGGGGGGGAGCCCTTAGGCTCGGACACCGCTCAAATGAAAAAAGATGAAAAGCCTGAACGCCGGCCCTGCGGCAGTCTCGAGTTTCAACCACATTTAGGCCTAATGCATGCAGGCTTTCATTAGTGTGGGGCTGACTCTTAGCAAATGGCTGGGAATAATATTTCTCCCGCTGATCATTGGGTGGGAGAAAGATTCTTTCCAGACACTTGACGGCACACAGCCCAACACTGATAACACAACCTGCAGGCATAAGGCCTTCAAAATGTTCTTTGAAAGGCGGGGCACCAGCGAATCACTGCAGTCCCATGCTCCAAAAATATTTAGAAGGCCTTATCCCTGCAGTCTGTGGGGGCTTGCAGGCAGGCACTGATTGTTCCTCTGATGCAGTAAAGACATCACTTGAAGTGTTCCCACTTCCCAAGAATAGGATCCCATGCTGGGGAAAGGAATGGGGCAGTGGAAACACTCCAATCAAAGAAACAATCACTACCGTCCCACGCTTCAAAGACATTAAGAAGGCCTTATGCCCAGCCCTGGTCATTGGGCCGGATTTTCCCAGATCTGGGATCCGTCAAAGAATGTCTCGGATCCAATTTGCACCCTTCAAGTATTTTAGTGTTTACGATCTGCTTTTGTTGCCGATGGGTTCAGTTCATCAGGACCAAAGTCAAGAAAGGACCCACAAGACCACTGGAACATCTTACAAGACACTTCTGAATATGCTTGTTAAGATTGTACTCTGTAGAAAACATTTCAGTACAGATTTAAAAGGTGTGCACCTTTTATACGTTGTTTGCAACATTATAGAAAATGCTCATCCTTCCTTGGGTTCTATGAATCTTCTGAAATGGAAATATTTATTTATGGGCGGGACTGAGAAAATGCTCCCGAGTCCCTCTGCCCTAAATCCTCCCCCACTCCCGATGGTGGGATCCCACAGTTAATAATTTACATTTTTAGCACTGCTTAAGCCTGCAGGCTGCTTTATCATGGGGGCTGCATGAGCCCTGCACTGATAAAACAGCAGGATGAGGCTTTCTTAATGTTCTGTGAAGTGCAGAACCACAGCGAATCACACCAGTACTGCACTTCAAAGACATTAACAGGGCTGGGCAAAGGTGGGCCAGTGCCCATTTTAAACATCTGCTTGGGGGGGCCCCCTGCCAAAACCTGAGTTCACGATCGACTGAATATGTTTATTGGCCCATTTCAACAGGTTTGTGTCCCTCCCTGCTTAGAGCGGAGGAAAATAGTCGTAATCACCCGTGGGGTGTATAGATTATTACTGAGACCAAGAAACAGATTATCACAAAACGGCCAGCCAGCTGGTAGCAAAAACACTAAACATCCACTCAAAATCTATTACTGCTTCTTTATCAGCCAGGAGGACTCAGAGAAACCAGAGTAAAAGGGCAATGTGATACGGCCACTTCTGTATACCCTGTAGGAGGAGACAGCATTAAGGGTTCCAGCAAATGCAGCTTGTAAAAGGTGCTCTGCAAAGTGCACATTTAAAGCTTGAAAAAAATATGTGGCTTCTGTCAGAAGACTGCTGACTGCCAGCATGGGGGCAGTTGCTGAGGGCCCCTCAGAGGCTCAATGCTCTTTTCAGTTGAAAAGGTTGACAGGCCCAGACACCATCCCAAGCCAGTAAGGCCTTTTGCCTGCAGGCTGTTTAAATGTTCTTTGAAGCTTGATCTGGCTTTTAAAATGCTCTTTGAAGTGCAGGACAGTAGCAAATCACTGCTATCCTGCACTTCAAAGAAATTGAGGCATTTTGCCTGGAAGCTGTTTTATCAGTGTGAGGGCAGTGTGCTTCCCGCACTGGTAAAACAGCCCAATGAGGCTTTTTAAATGTTCTTTTTTAGCGCAGGACAGCAGCGAATCACTGCGGTCTTGAGCTTCAAAGAACATTTAGAAAGCCTTAGCTGTGTTATCGGTGCGGGAAGCACACAGTCCCTGCACTGATGGCAAGCCTGCAGCCATAAGGCACAGCACATGTAGTTAACCTTACCTTCAGCAACGGGCTGAAGTTGGCTTCGTAATGACCCTTCAGCATCCAAGCCAAGCTGCCCATGACTCCCTCTGCTCGTGCCACTCTTCTGCGCATATGCTTGGCTGACAGTGTCTGGGCTGGGCACATGCATTGATATGTTTGTGCCCAGCCCGGCATCCTCTACCTCTGCCTCGCCTGCAAGCTGTGCAGCTCAAGCCCAGGCAGGCCAGGCAAACTACATAAATCCTCTTCTAAAAATCCTCTCGCAGTTAGTGCGACATGAGTCTTTAAATAAAAAGCAAATAAGCAGTATTGTATTGCAAACTGCAATGCGATGCCACTTATTTTATGCCTTGGCCTCTGTTAATTCGTGGAGAAAAAGCAATAATCCCCCCCCCCCTGCTGCCATGCCATCCAGAGGCAAACTGTCCATATTCAAGGAGTTCAAGCACCCCCCCCCCCCCGCAATACGACTCAGAAAAATGGCTGTGCCATATTTCGGGCGTGATACTATTCTGCAGCACCACATCACCCTTCAGCTCTGCATCAGTGACTAACGTCCTAAGGAACACTCAGTCCTTCCTTGCGTGAGCTTTCATAAGGTTGTCCCATTTTTAGCCTTGACATAGGATCTCTTCTTGGCACCAACAATACTTTTATAATCTGATCCACAAGAGCGAAGGTGCAATTTGTCTACCGAGGACCAGAATCTAGGGAAGCAGCCAGCCGCTGTTTCGCTAGTCTACAACCCGCGTCGTATTCACAATGCCAAGAAGTTGCTTCTCCTCTCTTGGCTTTCTCAAGCTTTTCAGAATTCTAAAACCACACCAGGGGGAATGCTTCTCTTCCCCTGGTCACATTGCTCAAAATGCCAAGAGGTTGTCTCTCCTCTCTTGGCTTCTCAGATTGAAACACTGTCTCAAGTTTCCCAGTCTCTCCAGTCTACTTGGTCTCGAAGTTTCTCGGCAAGTATTGGAACTATGAAGATCATGGTGGGAGTAGTTTTCAAATCCAAGGCTTTCTTAGGCTTTCCTTTAAGGAAAAGGAAGTACTAGGTTCACTAACCTGCCAGGCTTCTTAAGGTTCATTTCTGTCAGGTCCCAGAAACCCTTCTGTTGATTTCTTTCTCTTCTGTTAATTTTAGGCAGACTCGGTTTCCAAATATGATTGGTACTGCCTTGAGGAAAAAGCCAGGCCAAGCTTCCACTATGCAGTGCTTTCTGCCACTCGACGCAAGTGTTTCGGCGTGTAACGCCACTTACCTGGAGACCGGAATTCTCTGCGCCAGTTCGGCCATCTCCCTCTTGGCGGATCTATCCCCACTTCCGCATCTGGGATCCGCTGCTCGGAGGGTGCCGAGGGTTTGTACTGATTAGTCTCTGCGCATGCATGGGCGACCACGGTCACGTTTCCGCGCATGCGCAGTAGACTGGGCTCTCGCTAATGCCAGGGCTTGCTCTCCAAGCCTCGTTTTGGGCTCGCCAGCACCCGGCAACACGACAGCTTGCGTCTCAAGCCTCTCGTGTGCTGGCTGCCCATAAGAGGAGCTGAGATCGGGAGCAGGTCGCGTCTCAACGCGGTTTGCTTCGGATCGTGTTGCTCGCTCACTCGGCTTCCCGAGCCTTGTTCCTGGTCCTGGTCCTGTGTCTTGCTCTGTTGGGTCCCAGCTTTGTCCTGTTCTCCTTTCCTTGGGGAATCCCTGGTCCCTTCCCCTCTTGGCTCTTACTTGGGCAGCTCTTCTCCCCGCAGTCCTGAGCTACCTGCTGCTGGGTTGGCTTCTTTGGGGTTTCCCTCCTGTGATTTCCATTTTACCGGCTGTTGCCTGCTCCTGTTACCTGGGTCAGTTCCACTTCCTCCTGCCTGAGTTCTTCTCCTCCCTGCTTTGTCTGAGCCTTTCTGGACCTTGGTTCTTCGCCTCTGCCCGGCTTGTCTTCATCACTTCTGCCAGCCTTGCCTTCATCTGCCATCAACTCATCTTGGTCTCCATTGGATCAGCGCCAGTTATCTCCATGCCAGGTTCCTCTGGTCTGCAGTGGATCATCAACCATTTTTTTGCATCAGCTTCATTGCTTCCTGGACTTGCTCTTCTAAGACTGTCTGCTGGTGTTGTACATCTACGGAAGAACTACTGTACATTTGCCTCTCCTGCCAGTGCTTGCACTGTCCTGACGTCACGAAAATCAGGAGAGAACGCTCCGTGAGGTTGGGAGTTGGTCCATCTTCCACCCAGTGCCATTCCTGGGTTGAGGAAGGGCTGGTACCTCACGTCATACGCTCCTCTGGAAACAGTTGTCAGACTGGCTGCTACACCAAGACCAGCAACCAAACCAATAGGTACGCAACACTCTTGTGATACCTTAACACAGTGTCCCAACCCCCTGCCATGGGCGTTCAGGTGTAGCTCTGGCTCTCTCAGCTTCATGTCAGCTCAGTAGACCTTCCTAGCAAGCAGGCGGTATTCCTTCGGCGTCCCAGCTCCCTGGACCAGGGGGAAGTTCTTTCCTTCTTCCCATCTCAGAACAGCCTGAACCGGGCTCGTGTGGACACATTTCTCACTGATATACCGTCTCATCCTTCCCTGCGGCTTCTCCGTTGGTGTGCATACCGGCTGCCAAACTGTCTGTACCAGGGAGGAAGTCTGTCTTCCCTCTTCTCTTTTAACTGAATTAGGACTAGACCTTGCACTCCAGTGCTCATAAGTGCTCTTTATTGACGTTCCCTCTTCTTCGTCTTAGTACTAAATTTATTTATCCATAGGAAAACCGTACTCTTCTTAGTCTGTGTTTTCTGGAAAAACTAAGCCTCTCTGTTTTACATGCATACATAGAGGATCGGGCAACTAATCGAAGAGGGCTATGGTTTGGTGGGTAGGGAAGGCACTGCATTCTCTCCTGGTGGCAGTCCCTAATCCCAGAGGGGGGGTGGATCCCTCCCCATGTGATCCTCCCTCAGAATACCACCTCGAGGGGGTCTTTTGGACTTGGACTAGGGAAGACATCAGAAGATTTGTCACAGTACACTATAAACATATAAAAGGTACCTTGGCACGCAAGCAGAATGTTCATTCTGAATGAGATTACATTTATTTCCCTGAATGTTGAAGGCTTAAACTCAAACGTCAAAATGAAATCTTTTGAAAGAAGGTTGAACGAACAGGATGCACTATTGTGTTTCTGCAAGAAACTTGCTTGCTTAATCAAGATGAACAGAGATTCTCTAGTAGGAAATATAATTTGAGATTTTCTTGATCTGGCCAAGCTAAGACAAAAGTAGCAGTTCTCATTTAGCAATATCTACAGTTTACTAAGGAGGTTATTAAAAGGGATCCAAATGTTTGTTGGTTAAGGGTAAGATAAATGGTTGTCTGATCGCTCGAATTTTGATTTATGCCCCTAATGAAGCACAAGACAGATTATTTTTTTTTGTTGAAGTAATTTTCTAGAACTTGAAGAATTTTGTAATGTAGGAGTGTTATTAGCGGGTGGGGGGGAATTTTAAGTGTGCATTAGATCCAGAACTAGATAAGATTTCCCTGTTGAATATGTGGATAAACTCAACGTACAAGAATTGCCAAAAATCAAAGAACCATCTTTGATAGGACTTTGGAGATTTTTCCATCTGTTGAAGCAAGACTGAACGCACTACTTCGCCCATATGGCATTCTCTAGTACTGATAAGATGCTGGCATTGTCTAGTCTTGTTACGTTTTTTCGACAGTATAGAAATAGTACAAAAGTACCTCTCAGAACATGCTCCAGTAAAAACAACTGTCCTAGGATCTCCAATAGTTCAGCCCAAAAAAGGCAACCATGGAGGCTAAATGATCCAACATTAAGGTCTCTTGTTCAAGAAACGCTTTCCTGTTATTTGAAAGAAAACATTTTACTTGCAATGTCATTTTGGATACTGGTAAGGCAGTAGTGAGAGGGGAACTAATGAGCAAAATGGCTGCTTGCACTAGTGCTCGGGAGTCTCGAAGAGCATTGCTGGAAAAGATAGCTGAGCTCAAAAGTAAACACATATGCACAGGATCAATTAAAAAGCCTTAACAATTGCCCGGAGCCAGCTAGAGAGCTTTTTGCAGACCAATCAGCTCAGGAATTACTTGGAACCAAACACTCAGGCTACACTAAAGGAAATAGCGCAAACTGCTTTCTAGCGCCTACAATTAAGCCTCTGCAACTATATCACATGTCTGAAAGCTAAAAGTGGTCAGGGCCAATATGAATAGGAGAAAAAGATAGATAACGGAATCCTATTATGTTGAGATTTTCCAGAACTATCTTCTAGATGAAAAAGCCTGTTACTTAACCTCTATTCAGATACCAAAAAGTAACCAAAAAGATGAGGAAAATGAGAGCTCCAATATCCCAAGAAGATGACCGAGCAATATGGTCCTTACACAAAAATAAGCCCTCTGGACCAGATAGGTTTACCTCTAGCTGTTACCAAGTGTTCCGCACAATCCTAGTCTCCCCACTGACTAAATTCTTTTTTTTTCGCCAATGGATGATGGAATGTAGAACAACACTAATTTTAAAGGTGGGGAAAAATCTTAGAGGCTTCATATTTCATAATTTCACTATTAAATGGCGACTCAAAAATGTTTTTAAAAATCTAAGCTAAGCGTTTCATGCAGATACTACCAGAGATTGAGCCCAGACCAAATGGAATTCATCATTAATAGGTGTACGCATGATTATGTGAGGAGGCTAGTAATCGTAATGGATGGTGGAAAATGTTTGGGCGAGCACTTTGGAATATCTGTACTTTAGGCTTATAAGGCATTTAATTCAATCCTTTGGAAGTACATTCAATTGGTTTTGTACACTTTTTGGTTTTGGGAAGACATTTATGAGGCTAATATTGGAGAATTTTCGAAACCATAACCACTAAAACAAGAATTAATGGGAAACTAAAAGCACACATTTTTGCAATAGCCATTGAACCATTGGCATGCATGATTCGAAATAGGGCCCTCTAGGGAGCAGAATGCGATACAAAACATAAAAATCACTTTGATATTTTGAGGATGTATTCCTAATCTTAAACAACATCACAACCTCTCTTCCTTTATCGATTGACGAATTGAGGGCATTGTAAGAGAACTTGAATGTTTCAGTCCTTCCAGAAGACCTTGCATTCCTTGATAAGTTGTCCTTACTCCCATGGAATACGGACACTAAAGAATACTTGCAGATGTGTATAACAACTTCTATTGATACCCTTTGAGGTGAATATTCCTGGGCTCTGGAAGTCCTGCAAGGAGTATCTAGCTAACGGAGACCAGCAAGAAATCTATTGGTTAGGGCAAATAACAGCAGTCATAATAGCTCTTGTGCCAAGACACTTCTATGTTTTTTTTTCTTTCACACACTGCCTCTTAAGATCCCAGCTAAAAGGTTCAAAACACTTCAGGGCAAAATGGTGGCATTTATTTGGGAACGAAAGAAACCACGAATTCAGCAAAAAGTGATGCTTAGGAACCCTAATTTGGGGCCATTGGGAGTTCCAGACATTAGAGTACTTCCTAGGTTCTAAAGTAGGACTTTCTTGACTGGAATAAGTGCAGGTCAGTAACCTTGGCACAATTCTGAACAATCAGTCACGTTCCAACCCATAAAGGTTTGCCATTCTTGAGTAATAACGCTAGAGCGCGGAGTGGTCGACGAGTGGAGCAGTCCTGCAGTCAACCTACTCTATGCTGTTTTGAGCGGAGTCCTTCTGATCTGTTTACTCTGCTGGTCAACTGGGAGGAGCAGTGGTTAAAAGCCCAGTTAGACCGCGGAGCGGCCGACGAGTGGAGCAGTCCTGCAGTCAACCTACTCTATGCTGTTTTGAGCAGAGTCCTTCTGCTCTGTTTACTCTGCTGGTCAACTGGGAGGAGCAGTGGTTAAAAGCCCAGTTAGACCGCGGAGTAGTCGACGGGTGGAGCAGTCCTGCAGTCATGACTGGCTGGACGGCGACGGCGCCAGAGGAGTTTCAGGAGCATCTCCCCAGGAATACAAGATCTAAACGAGACGGCGTGCCTCCCCACAACAAGGAAAATGAGGACCCAGTCGGACGGGACGAAGTTGCAGAGATAAGAGGTAAAAGGAAGACGGGAACAGGTACTGGTCTATCTCCGGTAACACTAAGATCAAGACAGCAGCGTATTCCCGATCCCTCTTAATAACTCTAACATCAACACTACCAACAACTCTACCCATGAGTCGTTCTCCCTAATCATCTCAAGTACCTCTCCTGCTAGTGCACCCCCGATACTTTTCAACACCCAGAAGCCAGAATCCTCGGATCAGCCAGTACGTGATGGCAGGAGAACTTGTGACTCCAGTGCAGAGGGGGGAGATAGAGGTAGGATGAGTACCACATGATGAACCTTGCGAAATCACGCAGGTGTTAAAAACTGGAACTATCGATTGCACTAGCATGGCCCCCATTGACATTACGGCGCCTTCCGACGCAGACTTAGTGACAGACTTAGCGTCTGCTTACAAAAAGGTCCCAATGTCACTTCCACTCCCACTGACCCAAACGCTAACTCCATGGGAGCAAACAAGGCAAATCAATCTGCATTTATTGACAACAGCCCTCCACCAGCCCCACTTACCGTGCTTGATGCGGGGAGGTCGGAGGGGGGAGCTCTTCTTCGTGGTCCGTGTGGCCCGGGAGGTGCTCTGGAGGGGCCTGTTGCAGGGGCGCGCTCTTCGAGAGGGTTTGTGCCGGCGTTGCTGACGACGGCCCTTCTCGGGGGTGTGCAGGTCACGGCAGACGTCAATGCGCCCGGCGAAGGAGTGGAACATGGTGACACGGGGGAGGGGGATGGGGGGAGAACGGTCTCGTTGCCATGGGCGGAGCCCCGGCCTGAAGACGGCGCTGCACCTCGCGAGCCCGGCACAGCAGCCGCTGGGAAAGCGGTGTCAGTGGTGGCTGCTGATTGCGGAGAGTGGTGGGAAGAGGAAACCCCCTGCCCGCAGGGCCAGATGCGCAGAACGAATCCCCAGTGAAGGAGGGGGAGAAAAATCAAGCTGTGGCTGGGAAGGGGGAGGATCATGCAGCCCAGCACACAGCCGGAGAGGACACGGACACCTGTTGGCAGCCTGAAGGTACGGCAGAGGCCAGGCGAGAGAGAAGAAAGGAACGTGCATTTACAGCACAGAAATAAAAGTGAACGGGGGGAAACAGTCCACAAAACCCTACTACAGAGGACCTACTCAAAAAAGCAAAAAAATTAAAGCACATTCCCACAATCAGATGGCAAACTTCTTTAAAAGAAAAAGGGAGTAAGCACCACCACAGATTTGAAGAAAAAGTAAGGTAATAATACCGTACTTAAGACTGGTGCTCTCAGTTGACCTTAAAGAAGGTTGCACAGTTGTATATAACTCTTGCGTGAAGTACTTATAATGTCAAACAAATGTATCACCAGACGGTACATGGTTTTCTAAAAGAAATGTTTAATTCACATTTCTTGGTTTTGTGTTTCTTAGTTAGTTCAAATATTGCGAGGCAACTCGAAATAGATAGATCAATTATTCAATAGTATGTATAGGTGTGGACATGTCCTTGGTAATTAATTGTGGTTAGTAAGGTTTCCAAGTGCAATTAACACATACGTGTTCTATAAAGTCAACAAATATTATATTGGTGCTAGGAATGTAATTTCCTCTTCTCAATAACCTTGTGCAAGAAATGTTTTACCATTTACCATTTCGGAGCAATTGACTGTAGGGTAGATTCTTGATGAGACTGGGTTGATGGAAACCCAGTCTCATCAAGAATCTACCCTACAGTCAATTGCTCCGAGTAAAAAGGATAGTCAGCAACCAGAGTGAATACGAAACAGCTGTCAGAGAAATGGGTAAAAAATTTCTTGCACAAGGTTATTCAGAAGAGGAAATTACATCGGCAGAAATACGCACTGTTGCACAGGATAGAGAAGAACTACTCAAACCAAGAATAAGCAAACAAGATACCTCACCCCCACTAGTTTTCGTATCCAAGTATTCACATCAAAGCAATCGGATCAAGTCAATCATAAAAAAGAATTGGAACACTGTGACATGTGATAAAAGGGTAGAACACCTATTTAAAGAAACTCCCAAATTTCCAACTTGAAAGACAGATTAGTCCATACCAGACCCCCACAGAAGAAGAAAAGTACAGACCGCATAGGCACATTCCCATGCCTGAACTGCAGCAACTGTGGGTACATCATGAAAGGACAAACCATAAACCATCCCTACACTGGAGAAAAAATAAACCTTAAATGCTATGCCACATGCGATACAGCAGGAATTATATATGGAATCAAATGTCCTTGTGGTTTGTACTACGTCGGACAAACACAACGCACAGCAAAGATCAGGTGGAATGAACATAGATCCTGCATCAGGAACAAGACTGCAAGTTCCGCATTAGCGAGACACTGGCAGAGCAAACAACATAATTTGGCACAGATCAAATTTGTAGTCCTGGAAAGAGTCCAAAGAAGAGAGAAACATGAGGATCTACAAAAAAGAATTGATCAACGGGAAACATTTTGGATAGACAGACTAAGTTCCCTTACACCTAAGGGAATTAACGAAGAGATCAACGATATGTGTTTCCTCTAATAGGGCCAAGTATACAGATTGTTCAGGAATATGACTTTTCTCCAATGTGTTGGCTTCGGTGGTGAGGCGTTATGGACTAAATTCCGATATTATTG
The DNA here is from genome assembly GCF_040938575.1 of Ambystoma mexicanum. Classification (NCBI taxonomy): domain Eukaryota; kingdom Metazoa; phylum Chordata; class Amphibia; order Caudata; family Ambystomatidae; genus Ambystoma; species Ambystoma mexicanum. Next base: position 1,439,309,854 of record NC_090935.1, read on the forward strand.
AGGACACATTGAAAACATGTGATTGAACTTGATTTTGTATTTTTGTATTCTTGTACTTTTATAGACATGCACTGATTGTACATTATGAAATATTTTTAAGTTTTTGGTTTGTCACACGATTTACTCCTTATAATCAGATTTTCGACCATGGCTAGCACCAATATAATATTTGTTGACTTTATAGAATACGTATGTGTTAATTGCACTTGGAAACCTTACTAACCACAATTAATTACCGAGGACATGTCCACACCTATAGATACCAGTTAGAGCTTCCAATAGCAACGTACAACACGCATCCACCTGAGGGCCATGGCAACAGTCCCGTCCCCCTGCGCTCCCGCAGGGCGGTGGGTCCCGAGGCGTACATGCAGCGGCAAACACGCTGCTGCTCGAAGCCCCGCCCACGTTCCCATGACAACCCTTAAAAGCATCATTGCTCGCGCGCGGTTTACTTTCGCTTCTACAGCGAACGCGATCGGTTCTGTGCGCAAGTCATACTTGTGCAGGTAAGAGCTCACTGATCTAATCGGCTTAGTTATGCATCTGGATATAGCGACAGAAATAGTAATGCATACCTCCCCTCTGGTAATCAACAGGAACTTTGGAGACATTCTTCTAGAGCATTCACAGGAGAGGACAACTTGCATTTAAGCAGGTACAGGGTGCTCTATGCAAAGGTGGTAAATAATTGTAAATACTTAGTAATATGACGATTCTGACACACTTTCCTTTACCTTCCTCCCGCATTTTCAACATTGATTTGGATCTACCTGGGGTATGTGCTTTACTTTTTTTCGAACCATGAATTGCATTGATGTGTCTTTCGATAAATGAATTATCTTAACACTGTTTAGATTCTATATTCACTTCAGTACAGCCCTGAAGATGGTCATAGACCGAAATGCATTGGCATATGTGCTTTTTTGAATAATTGACCTATCTATTTCGAGTTGCCTCGCAATATTTGAACTAACTAAGAAACACAAAACCAAGAAATGTGAATTAAACATTTCTTTTGGAAAACCATGTACCGTCTGGTGATACATTTGTTTGACATTATAAGTACTTCACGCAAGAGTTATATACAACTGTGCAACCTTATTTAAGGTCAACTGAGAGCACCAGTCTTAAGTACGGTATTATTACCTTACTTTTTCTTCAAATCTGTTTAGTGCGATCCGGATGCCATAGGATCTCTTACAGACTGGTAGCTCCAGGTCAAAACATGGATTCAAACAATTTATCCAAACAAACATTACCTATATTAAAGTATCTTATTACCGTGGAGCCCACCTACACATTGGACTTCAGTAAGCACCACCACACCACAAAAAGAAATCTCGAATGGTGAGCTTCTGGAGGGGTGGGTGGCGGTCGAAGAGTCAATTTTAACAGAAAATCCAACCAACAGACAAGAGGAGAGAGGTACCACTAAACAGACGATTGTGGCCAAACCATTACAACTCGAAACGTCTGTAAGGTGGCACTTTGGGAAACCTCCTCCGGCCTCGCCCATTCCCCACCCTCCCGCAGTGATGGTAGATGCGCCTCCCCCACTCCCCCCCCAGAACACAATCTGACCATTGATACCACTGATACCCTGAAGAGCACCCCTGAGACCCCGGAGGAGAGGGGGGGGGGGACAGACCCGAGGGGCCTCAATGTGGATATCCGCTAGGGGAAGCCTCAGGTTATACCCCCCCTCGACCGCGCGAAGGAATTGGTAAGTCCCCCGAGAGGTAACGGGGCTTCAAGCCAACCCCAAAATAACCTGGTAAAGACACCGCCGTGTGGTGCCTTGGGAAAACCAATTCTGGTCCCCGAGGCATGCCCAACCCCAGGTAGACCAAGGGTGGGCAGAGACTCCTTACCAGGGAGTGCAAAGGAAACACCACACAAGAAAACAGACCTAATGGGAATAATGTCCACAGTGATGATCGCCCTAACACCTTTCAACAAACTGTACGAAGCCCTGAACGACTCGGTGAAAGATCAAGCAGCAATTATGGCCTTAATGCATACAAAACTAATATACTTGGAAAAATACATACTGTCCAAGGAAGCGAGACAAGAGAACACCCGAGACCAAGGCTCATCGTGCTCAATGGACGTGGAGCGGAAAACACAGGGATCCCAGACTAGTGACAACAGCTGGAACAAAAACGGTGACTTGACCCTGAACCTGGAGGGTAACAACTCAAGAGTCCAGACGAGTGATAATAGCCAGAACAAACCCAACGTTCAGCCGTTTAGTGGAAAGAAGATGGCGACCACGCTGGAGAATGGATGCATTAATTTGGATTGCCCAGGTATAACCCCGATTGCAGCGGAAAAGGGGTTGGGGGGAAAATCCAAAAGTAAATGCCTAAATGTAAAACAGAAAGGCCTTGAAAACTTCTTTAATAAGAAGTTGAATTCAGTGGATAATCCACACCCAAAAATAACACCAGCGCTGGACAAAGTGGAAGCCAAGAAGGTATTACTAAAGATACAGTCTCCACCAAAATTGCCAAGATGTACCGCAATAGCGAGACCAAGAATGGGGACGAGTGAAACCTCTGATGTAAAATCATTGGGAAAGGGAGATTCGAGAAAAAGAAAATACTGAGGAAGAGAAAGTGGAGGAAGAGTTCAATTCTATGGAAGCTCTATTGAACTTAAGCACATACACAGTTGAGGACTCTGAAACAGACATTCCACCTCCTAAGTCTAGATCACGAAACGAAAGTGTGCTCAGTTGTGACCAAGCACCGGACCTTTACCCAAGGCATCAAAGGGAGAAAAAGCATAGTAAGGAACAACAAAGGCCAATGGAAATGATAAAGAAGGCCCAAAAGCCTTCTCGATCCCAAACCCCAAAGATAAGAAGAGAGAGCAACTCTCCTCACGTCAAACGCAAGGTTGGCGTAAGCATGAGAGGCAAAAGGCCCGGGCAGAAAGAGCCCAAAGCCGGGAGGAACTTAGAGCCTCTTCCCAGCAATAAGCAACTAAATAAAGTAAGAGACCGAAGTAGAGGCCGTTCACGACAGGCGAGGAGTAAGGAAAGGACAAGGAGCAGAACGAACAAACGAATCACGACAGATTTCGCGATTTTCAAGCTTGAGAGAAGGTCTAGAAAGCAAGACGACTTCAGGTTAAGTAGAAACTCCTTGTTGTACATCTTTGAGCAAGTCCCAAACCTACGATACCTGACCTCTCAAGACTTAAAAATCATCGAACCGTGTGAGAATGGACGGAGTGACCAGGCCTACTTACATATATCGTCGCCACTAATAAGCAACATCTTGAAGGATGAGAAAGACAACCTCTGGTACTTGGGATATGAATTGAAAGAAATCCAGGCTATTCAAAAACCGCAGTACCACCGGACGCATAGTAACTCGGTGACAAGATCTTCAACTACAACCAACAGAACAGCACCTGACCATAAAGGCCATCATAAAGATAAAGACAATCGCTGGCTGAGTCAAAAGTCCCACTCTACACAGGACAAGCGAAATACATATGGCCCCAATGGGCTGAGGGCTAGGAAGACGAGGGAGGAGTCACCCCATCAAGACAGTAGGAAACACTCCGAGCGTAATCGAGTAACAAACCCGGAAAGATGGCCAAAAGGACCGGGTGAAAAAATAAGAATTACAAAAGCTAGAAGCCCCCAGAAACCGTCCCGAGTAGAGAGAGGTTGCGAAATCGGGAGCCCGGACAGACAACACAATAGAAGATGGATATCAAATACAAGACACTATGCAAATAAAATCTAGCAATTAATGGATAGAAAACCCTCGGTGAGCCAACTGATGAAGCAACTGCCCCTGATAATGGGCTCATGGAATACACCAGGGTTTTCCCACCTGACGGCAAGCTCAGATGTCAACTTAGGAGCGTTTGACATCCTGTGTTTGCAGGAAACCTGGTTGCTGACGAAACCTTATTTTGACGGATACACCTTGACCTTTACCCCGGCAGAGAAGGGAGCCACGGGAAGACCAAGAGAGGGTCATGTGACGGCGGTAAGATCAGGATGTGGATTAGTGCCTCTGGCGGACTTAATCTTTCTCCACTTATCCAGGCGACCAGACTAGAGTGGCAACAAGACAGCGCTGGAATGGGGAAGGAAAGTTCCCTACAAAAACTCCTAGTGATTAACATATACTGGAAACCGGCTGAGACTACCACAGACCAATATCTAGAGGGCATCGATAATCTCCTGGAGGATGAAAGTGAAAACCATCAAGCCACCCTGTTCATTATAAATGGAGATCTAAATTGTACAATGGAGGACGACGTGACCCTGATAGGGACGAGATCTACAATGGACGGGGACAGAGCTAAACGATGGGGTAACCTGATGGACAAATGGGATATGCACAATCTACTGGCTGCGTTCACAATCTACTGGCTGCGTTCTAAAGAGAACAAGAAAATACCAACATGGCAAAGAAATGAACACTTTTGTATCGAAGGCTCTACTGAGTGTGACAAAGTCTTTTGACGTGGTGAAAACGGGAAACAGCGACCACAACATTTTAAAAACAATCTGGCACTTTTGCAAACCAGTGCAAGAGCTCATGATGCAAGGTCTAGAAGCTAACCCCAGTGGCAATCGTTTAAGGTTAACGACGAAAGCCATCAGTGAAATAACTTCGGCCTACAAAACAATCGGCAATAAGCTTATTGATAAGCCAGCCGGAGTTGTCACGGTGGACTATGTGCCGTTACTGGAAATTTACCGCAGACCAAAGCAACAAGAGGACCCTAAGAAAGTAGTCCACAAACATAGCTATAACAAGGAACTGGTGAAGCAAAGAGCGTTGTTGAGAAAAATCCGCAGACAGGCGCATACCGCTAATTCTACAAACTTGCAAGTGAAATATCGCTTAGCGCATCGCCAGTATAAAAACTGGTTGAGGCACCAGCGTGCAAGTCTTTTACAACACGACGCTGAACAAATGCTGCGTACACTTGCGAAGAAATTAGTAAAGAATTCTGGTCCTTGATCCACGCGAAAACATCGACTAGCCAGACCAATCTCCAGAACAACGTCAGCGAAGAGAAATGGGTGGACTTCTTTGAGTCTCTATATAAACAAGAGGACAACCAGCTACGGAGCATCTGGGGGCGCCAAGCACCAGGCTGGGACATACCTTGTGATAGTGACTCAATAACAACAAAAATTAAAAAGCTAAGAAACTCCAAAGCGCCATGGCCAGATGGCATTTCTAATATTGATCTGAAGAACAACGTTGCTATATGGGCGCCACTCATTGGTCAGATCTTTCAGAATTGTAATATCTCTAAATCTGTGCCCCCTTCCTGGAAGATCTCAAATGTGGTCCCGATTTTCAAAAATGGAGCGAAAGATGATCCAAGAAATTACCGTCAGATAGCGCTCTTGGACGTTATTGGGAAGGTTTTTGGCTCTTGCGCCCCGGAGGGCCTGAACAACTGGCTAAAAGAATCCAACTATAGAGACCAATTCCAGAAAGGGTTTGTCAGAAACATCGGCACCACAGCAAACATCTTGATTTTATGCTCTCTGAAAGCAAGAGTCGAACAAGGAGCGCCAAGAATATTCATGGCCTTTGTCGACCTTGTGCCGGCGTTCGACTGGGTGAGCCTGTGGGATAAACTAGTTGTCAGGAACTGTCGGGATAAAATCTTGGCCCCAATAAGAGCTCTATATGAAGGCACTACCATGAGAGTCCGGCTGAATGGTGCGGGGACGCTGTCAAAGGTAATCCACACTGCCCGAGGAGTAAAGCAGGGGTGTCCCTTAGCGCCAGTACTGTATAATGCCTATATCGCAGACCTGGAAGACGACTTCATCAAAATTAGGTGCTTTCCCCCATCACTACGAGGAGAGAAAATACAGAGACTCCTTTACGATGATATCATCTTACTGGATCAAACAGTGGTGGGATTACAAAGACAGTTGAACAGCCTGCTTGTAAATCTAGAAAATAACCATCTAGAACTAAATAAAACAAAACCAAGATTATGGCTTTCGAAACAACAACTCGAACAGCAGGCAAGGAAAAATGGAGTGTGGAAAACGAAAAAATCGAAATCGTAAAGAGCTTTAAATACTTGAGTGATGCTAAGCAACAGCTCCACCAAAATTCCAATGCAAGGGATGCTAATAGCAAAAACAAAGACCTTGTCATGCCAAGCACGGACGATCGACAAGAAATATGGAACGTTCACATTGATCCCAGTCCTGTCCTTTTTCAAAGCCAAGGTGATCCCGAGCATAACATATGCAGCTGAAGCCAGGCCCCAAATCCCGGAAAAGTTTTGGGACAGACTGGAAGGTCAATTTTGGAAGAAGGTGCTGGGGCTACCGATGTCCGTTCCCATATGCCACATCAGACAAGAACTCTGCCTTCCCTCTGTGAAGGGGATCATGGACAGGAACACCCTGATGCTTTTCAGGAAAGTGATCATGGACGCTACAGAGCCTGTTTTCAAGATCTTGAAGACCGAATTGACTAATGGGAAAAAAATACTGGCCTCATGGATGGATCACTGTGAAAACCTGCTACAAGAAGTGGCCTTGACGAGAGCAACCCTTATACAAAATCCAACGAAAGTTGTGAAAAAACGGACTGAATTAGATTGGATTAAAACGCAGGACAATGCCGCCTCCTACAAATCAACCAAAGACTTTCCAATAATTCAAAAGAGAGTTAATGAGGTGAGAGGGTATTTGGAAAAATTCCTGGACAAACGGCTGCGTAACACCTTTCTCAGAATCCGACTAAACCTCCTGAAGACAAACAAGATTTTGGCAAGAAGAGGAGCGTCAATTTCGGATAAGTGCCGATATTGTAACAGTGAGCAGGTGGAATCTATTAGACACCTTTTGTTAAGGTGTAAGGGGACCCAAAAGGCTAGAGAAATCTACCTAATGAAACACCTGACCAACGCAACCACAGTGGACGAAGAAGCCTGGTGGTATGGTTTGATGGGAGGGGGAAAAAACGAGTGGACAATGGCGGTGACTCTGTTTTTAAAACAAATTGGCCTTGTACAGGAGCTCAAAACAAGTTCAGGAGCTAAAAAGCCAATAATAGATGAAGGAACAAGTTGAAGACTTCACTCTAATCCTCCCTCACCAGGAACGATAGAACTTAATTTGGAGGGACTCGAAGGGATAACTTCCTTATTGTTTGTTTTGTAAAAATTGTAAATTTGTTTTACAATTAAATCAAATAAAAAAATTATTATTTTTTTTTAAAAACGCTAGAATGTCTCGAGGGATTCTGTTAGGACCAACTAAGGCAAATCTAGACCATTGGGATACAAGCATGAAACTGATTGGAGTATCCCCAGGCTTAGCCCATTATGACTAGTCCTCAAAATTCAGACTCCTCATCTGGCTTAGCCAAAACCCTATCATAGCCTTCGATTAGAAAGGTCAATTAACCCATAATTTACTATATTCTGAGACTAACCAGCTAACATTTGAGAACCGCTAAAGAAATGAGTGTGGACAAAAATAAATGCTTTTGTTACACCAATTAAAACATTGATCATCACACATCGATGCAATGAGCATTCAAGCACCCCAACTCTGGTCTGGGTTTGCAAAAACAAATCTCAAAGGCATACCAACTCTTCCAAAGTGATTCATCTACAGACTCCTTTCCCTATATGATGAAATGGGCTGAGGAATAGGAGATAACCATCTCACAGGAAGATTCGGCACATGTTTGGCAAAGAGCTCAAAAATCCTCTAGATGCATATCACTAAAAAATAAATGTGTGTGAGGTGGTATTTAACTCCTCCTGTGTTAGTAAGATGAACTCGGAGACCTCCCCCTTTATGCTGGAGAGAATGAGACACGGCAGCAGATTATGGCTTTAATGTGTTATGTGATAAGATTTCTTTCCAAAATGTATCTAGGACATATATGGTGGAGATGCCCAGTGATAAATACATTTTGGAAAGAAATCTTATCACATAACACATTAAAGCCATAATCTGTTGGTCGTCATCCATGGACCCACTGGTCTTCTATTTGGGATTACCCACTTTTGGGCTCATAAAATGTAGTTTTGAATGGATTGTGTCCTCCCACGTATTCCTCATCTTTCATTTTATGATAATATATCTCCAGCTGCTTCGGAATTCTTTTCAACAGGGGGCTTTGTCTGCAATCTCGTCGATGTCCCTCAAGGGCCTTTGTTCGACCGTCAACATCATTATCAGTATAAGAAGTGCATGTAGCATCCGTTGGCTTCAGTTCCGTTTTTCCTGAGCTAGCGCTTTGAGAGAATTACGGCATGCTTTGGTTCTTCTGTGAATTCAATAGTATTTTAATCCGAAAATGTCTTCTTAGTCGGTTCCATCAACGCCTAAGATGGGCTTCAAGAAGTGCCAAGACTGTGGATCGAAGCTGTCGAACACCACTGTATGTAGACATACAGTGGTGTCTTGATACCGGTCACCGTACCTCCGACTGTGGCTCCTGTCAGGTGATAACGAAAAGGTTCTTGGGGAGCGTAAAGGTAAATTGTCGATGGGGAGGTTGCCTTCAAAGTCTCCTTCGAAGAGTTCAAAAGGAAAGACCGATGAGTTGAGGGATTCTTCTCAATGTAAAAAATCAAAGCGGTCTCGATCGAGAAGTCAATCACACCATTCTTCGTCTTCCTCGAAGAAGGCCAAGAAACAGCATCATACGTCACCTTTGACCTCCAGTGATTCCTCGGCTGAGGTAATCAAGTGTCCAACTAGATCGGACTTCCCAGAAAAGTGGGATGCATTTTGTAATGAGATGCTCCAGATCTTTCAGAATGCAGCCTCGACCCCCTTGAAAGACAAGCAGAAAGCCAATGCCCCTGCCGATCTGCAAAAAAAAGACGACAAAGGGAAGTCGAAGACAAAATCTTCAAAACCGAGCCTTAAGCTGGTTTTACGTCGTGAAAGATCTCGTTCTGACGAGAAATCGTTGAGGGCTTTAACAAATAGAGAACCCAGCCCATTGAGTGTTCGGTCGAAGAAACCTAAGAGGTAGACAACGTCAACTCCTTCGCTGACACCATCGGCATTGGAGCCGTCAACACGAGCATTGAAGTTGATGCTGACTAAGGCGATAGCGATTGTCGACAATTACCTAGAAATTGTTGAAGCCAGTGGTAGTCCAGGAAAAGGTTTTTAAACCTTTGCCTAAAAAATACTTTTTTAAGTCTTTATCAGCCGTCTATGAAGAAGAACAATCTTCTGATGATGGCACTAGACCATTTGGGTTACAGTTCGGTACCCCTAATGTGCCAGAAGAACTAATCTCTGAGTCCAAATGAAAGGACTTGAATTACAACCTTCAGTTAGCCAATGGATTAGATACCTCTGCCGAGTTAGTTTGGCAAACCAGATCCAACTGAACATGCTGACTTCTCATATAGAAAACTAACAATGAACAACACAAAAATAAAGATCCAGGATTCTGCGCCCAGTCATATCAATACGTATTTTAATGAGTTGCCCTTTAGTTAGCGTGTTTCAGCCTTCCTTGGCCTTTCTCAAATCAGGGCTGTTGTATTTATATAATTCTCCTGTGTCGGGTTAATTTGGTCATTGTTAGCCTTGTTGCTCATGTTCTCGAATTACTGGTGCAATCCCATGCTCAAAAATGTTAAGCTCTGGTCATCCGCATTGGCTAGAAAACTAACAAGTAAGGTTATAGAATTTTTAGGCTGGAGCAGGCCTACTCCTACTTTTGAACAAGATGACATGACCGCAATCTTGGACCAGGGTCCAAAGAAAGATCCAATTTTGCCATTTCACACTACATTACAAAAAAGGGACTCCGCAAACTGGGAGTAACCAGCAACTGCAGCTGCAGTGAATAGAGGTTTGCAAAAAAATACAGACCATCCAGCAGCGACTCAGAGTATCTCACTAAACATCCGACACCAGAAAGTTTGTTGGTTCACGCTGCTACATCTACCAAGCAGTCAGCATACCCGTCCATCCCTCCTGATAGGGATGATAAGAGGGTGGATGCCTGGGCTAGAAAGGTTTTTACTACTGGCAGTATGGCATTGAAATCAACTAATGTTACTTGTACTTTGTCATGGTTTCAGTTTACCCTGTGGGACTGCGTAGCTATGGCGGCTGACCACATCCCAGAAGGAGCAGAAAGCGATGGCTTCCTGGCAATCAAGGATTGTAAGGTGGCAATGGGTGAATCTCTCCCGTCAGTGCTGGATACTGCGGACAGCATCAGCAGATCTATGGCAGCTAGTACAGTGTTATGTAGATTTGCGTGGTTGAGGAAGTCCGGGTTTGTACCAGATGTGCAAGCTAGACTACTCAATATGCCTTTTGACGGCTCGAGGTTGTTTGGCAGCAAGGCGGATGAGAGTTTGGAAAAGCTGCAGACCTCAAAGGCAGCGGCTAAATCCATTAGTGCCGCCATTAGACCGCCTCAATACCTCAACTCTGGCTCATATTCCTGGGGGGGCAAGTCCTTTAGATTCTACTCTTCAATTGGAAGAGGAAGAGAACAAGCTGGTCAAAGAGGTTGGAGAAGATTCCCTCGTGGTGGACGAGGGCGAGGTGCTAAACCAACCCAAGCAACAGCAGTTTTACCATCTGCCGCCTCAAAACCCCTCTGTGGCCTTTACTCATACGACCCTGTGGGAGGCAGAATTACTCAGCATCTGAATGAATGGCGAGGCATTACCTCAGATGCTTGGGCACTGGAAACTGTAGCCCAAGGTTACTGCCTTCCTTTCCAAAAGAGGCCTTAGGATCATCCACCGGGAAACAACTCTTTTAAAAATTCTGGATCCGCTCCTTGTGCAGGAAATTTTGACCCAGCTAGAGAAAGGTGCAATTGAACATGTATCTGTAGCGGAATGAACAAGGGTTGGTATTCCCCATACTTCTGATTCTCAAAAAGGACGGAAGATTGAGACCCATCTTGGACTTAATCTTTAGGAAGGACAAGTTCAAGATGGTTCCACCGTCCCAAATCCTTCAGGCTCTCCAACTCTAAGACTGGATGGTATTATTGAACTTTCAGAATGCTTACTTTCATGTGCCTATCCAGCCCAAGCAGAGAAAGTACCTGAGGTTCGTGGTTGGCAGCTCTCATTATCAGTTTCGAGTTCTGGTCTTTAAAGAGCTTGCATGGCGTGAGGAAGCAGCTCCGTTAAGCTCCTGTCCGAGATCCTACTTCAGATCCTATTGCAGCGGATAAAAACTTTCCCCGTCACCCGGCACGCCGCCTGATGAAAATCGGAGCCGGGGAACCACTGCTGCGATCGCTTCAAGTGGAGCCCCTGCGTCCCCACAAAATGGTGCCGTCGACTTGAAATGCTTTCCTTGAAGCGAGGGATCGCGTAGAACATTGCCTTGCACAGGAATTGCACGCCAGAGCCGCCACTTTCTCCCCCACCAGCACGCCACACCGAGCAACCCTGGAGTAATCCCCGTCGGCCCAGCACTAGAGGACAACATTAAGCAGCACACCACCTGCAATGAGCAGCTCCTGGATCGCCAAGAACGAGAGGCGAGGGGCACCCACTGCCTCTGCCACGAAAGCGTACACCAGACTGCTGCCCAGGACTCGCACCTGAGCGGGAACATTGGCGCCGAGGCAACGGGAGACCCGAGCAGAAGCAGAGCAGGTACCAAACACCCCCCACACCGCTGGCACCTCGGTGCTGCAAGATCACAGATGTATGCAGAGACTCAAACGCACCAGGCAAAATAACCCAAATCCTGCCCATGCCTCCCGGGCCACAGTAGACATTCCCACTGTAAAGGGGACGCTGTGGGCTGCCAGCATTGATGCACAAGCCCCGCGCCCAATAGCAGGGCCCAACTCAATGGATGCCTCCATAAGCATCAGAGTGCTGACTCTCCGCGATCAGGGCGGATACCCACCTCCAACACTAAGCACAGAGACCCCCATCAAATACCACTGGCCCGGACCTGTGACTCCTGGCACCAGACACCAAGTTTGCCAGACTACGTACTCATTTGTGCAAGGAGCTCCTTACCAATACACCCCTAAACCGAGAGGGGTGCACAAATCCCTGCTCGTGCGCGAACAATGCCAAATCGCATCCTAACAGCCCAGCACAAATTGACACATCGGAGCGCTCCCACTGGGGAGTGAAAGACCTGTAGGTGTTACAGCGACCCCACCTGAGCGCCTGGACCACCACCACCACCACCACCACCACGAAGCGCCCAATTCTACAAGACTTCTCAATCGCTGCCTAGCCCACCAGAGGTGATACCTGCTGTGAAAGCCCAAGCTCACACCCACAACTTCACTGCGATAACTACAAGGTACAGCTCCTGGAACCTTGGTGCACCCGGAGGGAACCAAAAGTAAGAAACCCTAGAGGCATTAGTGATTGGACCCACGACTCAGCGGGCTCAGACACTGAGGGGGCTAACGCAAGGCCACATCTGGTCCCTTAGCCAAGCAAGTCCACAAATAAACACATTCACACCCCACGGATCACTTAACTGCTGACTTCATATCAGCATTCTCTCACATCTCTCTGGTCGCTTCCCCCCAATTTAACTGGAGCCGTGCCATACTCCCCTGGCAAAACAAACACAAGTGCCACACCACAGGAAGCCGAAAAGACTCCCCCATCAGATCCCACAACCTTCAACAGGAGATGTCCCACACTAGGGGCAAAGCCAAGTTGACAATAATGGACGACTCCTCAGTGGCCAAGTCGAGACAGCAGCCACAGCAAGAAGCAAACGCACACCAGGAATCGCAGCCCTCAGAAGACCGTGCCAAAGACGACCAGGTGCTACAGGCTATTGCGGCTCTCAGACCATTCATAGATGTGAAAATAGACGAGGTCAGATCGGACATGCAGTTAATGCCCCAAGATGCCCGCAACTTAACGGAAAGAGTAACGACGGCGGAAGCAGGATTACAGAAAAATGTTGAGACCATGGGCAATCTGAAAGCCAGGGTACAAGAACTGGAAAAGAAGGTGGCAAGACTGGAGGCGAGGTCTGACGATGCGGAGGGGCGCGCCTTCGCATACTGGGCGTTCCGGAGGGCATGGAGGGACTGCACCCAACTGAATTCATAGAGACCATGTTATAACAGGAAATAGGTGCCAGCCAGCTATCCCAGGGCTTCGCAGTAGAGAGAGCCCATAGATCCCTTCAAAAGAAACCACCACCGGGTTCGCAACCATGCCCGATTGCAAAAATCTTAAACGTCCGGGACAGAGAAATAATACTCAAATATTTGTGAGAGGGAGGGGAAATCAACAGAGACAACTCAAAAATCGTCATCTACCCGGATTCCACACCCACGGTACAGAGCGCAAGAAACTCCTTTATGCCGATAAAGGCAAGGCTCCGACAGTTGAACCTGAAATACATGCGGTTATATCCATCTCGCCTCAAGGTGATCTACAAAGGAAGAGCTATATTTCTGGGAACACCAGCTGCAGCTAACATGTGACTAGAGCACAACAACGTGGCCAGCGATGGGGAGCCCATCACATGACCGACTTTGAACCGGAGAAGTTGGGGGGAACTGGGGGGGAGAGAACATCCTGAATCGGAAATCTGCGCATAAAGCAGCGACACGAGAACTGTCGCATCCCACATCATCGCTGGATTGTTGTTCATTCACTGGTTCGGACAGCGAGCCCACGGGGACACACGCATAGTGTACTCAACCCACCCCATAAGAGACCAGTGCAGGCCTGTTGGCTAGCACACCACTCGCGCCAAATGCCCCGGATGGGCCCAGAGGGCATGGGGGCACCTGAGCGCTACCGGACCAAGGCAGCCACTGGGTGCAGTTATGGTTGTGGTTTTCTTGGTTTTGTTCACACTAGTTAATGTTCCACTGTTTGTGAAGTCTCCGGGAAGGGAAGGGGAATGCATGAGGGGTTGGAGGGAGGAGGGACCGAATGGAACATGCTGTGACACCCGAAGCGCAGGAGGTCTAGACGACAAGACTGTCAACATATTGAATACCGACCCAAGCGGGGCAGCAACGACATGACAGCACAAACCAGGATATTAACTTGGAATGTAAGAGAAAAGAAGAGTTTTTACTCCTGGATATCTTGCTTGGATTTGCTGTAATGATTAGTTCAAACACTCTGGTAGATACGAAGCAATTTGTTTTTTATTGGTGATCTTCTTGGGTGGTTTTTCTAAAAATACAATTGTCAATGACTAAAGAAACACTGTTAGGACTTAATGTACCAATTCGGTCAGCCGACACGTGTTTCAACCCTGGGGGTCTTTCTCAAGGCATGTGTGAATTTCTGTGAGCCCTCATTGGGGTCCTGGTTCCGTAGTTGAAGGCTGTCCTTTTGGCAGTCTTGGCTCCTGTTGGGCCCTGGAGTCCGTGGTGAGTGTCCACACAGAGCACCCAGGACGCTCACCACGGACTCGCAGAAACTCACAGAAATTCACACATGCCTTGAGAAAGACCCCCTGGGTCGAAACACGTGTCGGCTGACCGAATTGGTACATTAAGTCCTAACAGTGTTTCTTTAGCACTGACAATTGTATTTTTAGAAAACCCACCCAAGAAAATCACCAATAAAAAACGAATTGCTTCGTATCTACCAGAGTGTTTGAACTAATCATTACAGCAAATCCAAGCAAGATATCCAGGAGTAAAAACTCTTCTTATACCTACCAAACTGGGGTCCAGGCTAAACCCCAAAACCACTCCTGTGATCTTGCGATACTTCCAAACCTCAAATAAAATGGGGCTTAGCACAGGCAGGTTCCACTCCTAGAGGCTAAACTTCACCCTTGGAATGTAAGAGGGTTGGGCACCTATCTAAGGAGGAACCAATTTAAATCCTTCTTGAAAAAGGTTGGGATAGCCCTACTAAAGGAAACCCACTTAACAAAGGAATCCATGGTCAAACTGCAAGAATGCTGGGGGGGTTGGGGAGGACAAGGATTCGGCATGGTGTATTCCAAGTACACGAGAGGGGTATACATGTGGGTAAGTCCCAGATACCTTTCAAATTGGTTAAGGCAGAGACAGATCCGAGGGCAGATACGTTATAATCTGGGGTTACATAGAACAAATTGAAACATGCATAGTGAATTCTTATTTCACCAACTGCAATATCCCGGCTCATTGGATACCATGTGTAATAAGCTGACCCAATACAGGAATTCTTTCTTCATTTGGGGGGGTGGGGGGGTTATTTCAATTGTGTACGAGACCCAGAGCTAGACAGGTCCACCCCTCCACTACACCGGAAAACAACGGTCTCCACTGCATTCGACTCAGTAATAGTAAAATTAGACCTAGCAGGCGCCTGGCGAGAGTTGCACCCAAGAGAGCGAGGCTATTCATACTTCTCATCCCCACACAGCCTCTACACTAGGATAGACCACGTCTTTGTAGGGTGTGAACACCTCCCCCAAATAAAACTAGCACAATATTTAGGCCGATCCATATCGGATCATTCACCCCTACTGGTTGAATGGAGAATGGTCGGGCCCAGACCCACAATCCCATTATGGAGGATGCCCACTGAGGCACTAAGAGATCTAGCCTTCAGGGAAGACCTTCGGGACTCCCTGGAGAAATACGTGGAGGAGAATATGGGCACTGTAACCCGGGATGGCACGGTATGGGAGCCCCTCAAAGTGTTGATATGTGGGGAGATTATAGCACAGGCGGGTGGCATCAGAAAACTACTGCAAACAGAACTAGAACACCGGGAGGAGGAAATCAAAAACATAGAATCAGCAGCCCTAGCGACAACACAAGAGGAAGAAACTCTGAGTTGAATCAGAGTTGAATGCAAAGAAACATGACAGATTAGCCAAATTTGATTACGCCACCAGGACTATTAGAGCGCACACAGAGGCGGACAGACCTGTCCGCTTGCTTGCATGGCTCTGCAAGAGGGAACACCCCAAACATCTAACAACTGCATTGAAGGATGCAAGCGGAACGCTCTAACGGACACAACAGGGCATCAATGACACCTTCAAATCTGTTATATCCTCGGTTTATGACAGTGAAACACAAGGGATAGAGATTGGTGATGCTTCAGATTATGACAATGGAACACTTATCAAAGGATACAGACTGGTAGCCAAAAAGGATACACTCGTAGTTTTTCCCGAAGTAACTGGTAACCTGAAGGAGAACAATGTCCTGTCAATATTAAACCTTCCAACTAATGTCACTCTCTGACTAGAATTAAATCTACAGCCAAAGAGAGCTATTAGTGGAAAGGGCGTGAGTGGACCAAGCTTCACCAGGCTGTTGGTAGAAAGGAACTATATTAGAACAGGGCTATAATCAAGAGGACAGAAAGGGCCTATCTAGGTTACACTAACCTGAAATCAGCACAGCCACAGGTAAGTCCAAGAATGTCTGAAGGTAATCCAAGGAAACAACGACAAGGAAGGAAGTTAGTAGAGGAGTCTGACCCGGACGGAACGAGGGCCGCACTAGAGTCGGGTTGGTGCACGCAGGATAGCGTCCAATCAAGTTCAGTGCACTTATTCAGTGTAGGTGAGAAGAAGAAATGGAGAATCTTGATCCAGGTAGGTAAGCCCTTTTGCAGTAGAAAGTCCAATTAGGATTTTGTAAGGAAAAATAGGAACTGAGCTCACGATAACAGCACAAGATACTCCTATTGAAATACGGGTGGTAAATAAACAGGAGTTGTATACCCGCAATAGACAGAGCGGATGACTTACAGAAAGTAAGGTTGCCAGAGGAGGAATGTTCCAAACGAAATTGGAGCAGAGATAAAGGTAGGTAGGGAATTGGAGCTCTGCTGGATGAAATTTCAGAATGGATGCTGACCATGGAAATCAGCTGGCGACACCAGAGCGGGGAGTTGCCGAACGCCGCGTAGGAACGCGGGAAATAACCGCTCCGAGCGGAACCTGGAGCGATAAATAGTAAAGCAGGAAAATGCTGACTGCAAAACACTGAGTCTGCGAGGGAAATGGCAAACTCTGAGCTCCGGAACGCCGTGGAGTAAGAACAACGATCAGAAGCGCTTTTGATTTGAATTTGCCGTGTTAAATACAGTCACCTGACATTCACGTAATCACCATAATGATGAGTACGGCACACAGTTCCGAGAATGACCACGTGATTAGGACTCGCGAACGTTTCGTAAACAAGAAAGACTGTAGTATCAAGGTGACCCCATCAGTAAGCGCATTAATAGCTGGGCTTCCCAAACAATCTCCAACATGTATAGAATGGCCTGGCCGTTCTGAAAGCTGAATGTACAGGTAGTAAGGAGCGTTTAGGAGGAGATGGAGATGTGCCGGGTGTACCTGGAGTGACAGGCATGACAAAATCATTTTACACTCTGCTATAATTGCATGACACACCAGTTCCCCATGACGAAATCCAAAGCACACTCGAGGAAATAGGGCTCCCAAAATTGACCCCCACACAAAAAGAAAGCTTGAACTCCGATATCACCACTAAGGATATTACGGAGGCAATAAAGTCACTGGCCACCGGTAAAATCCCAGGTAGTGACAGGCTGCCCCCAGAGTTTTATTAAACGTATGAACCAACTCTCACGCCACTACTACACAAGGTATATCAAAAGGCATATGTCCTGGAGATGCTCCCAGAAAGCATGAGGGAGACACTTGTGATCCCGATGCTCAGGCCCAGGAAACCAGCAGAAGAGTGTGACTCCTACCGCCCGCTTGCAATGCTTAATTATGATATCAAGATACTGACCACGATTTTAGCCTAGCGGCTCTCTAGGCAAATAGGAACACTGGTGCATGCGGACCAGAACGGTTTTGTTCCGGGACGCAACACAACGGCAAATCTCTGCAGACTTCAACACATCATGGCCCAAATGAACCAAGAGAAAGGCTCCTACTCACTATTATCATTAGATGCAATAAAAGCATTCGACTCCATATGTGGGTGTGGCTTGCGGCATCCCTGAGGGAGTTTGGATTTGGAGAGAGATTTGTCAAGTGGGTGAAGATCCTATACACTAATCCAAGGGTGAGAGTGAAGTCGGGGAGGCTTCTGTCTGAAGCGTGGGATATATGCAGAGGCACTAGGAAGGGTTGCTTGCTGTCCCCCATGCTCTACATATTAGGCCTGGAGCCAATAGCCATATACTTCAGAAAGCAATTCTTTGATGCTATGCTGGAATATGGTTGGGCGAGGTGTACCACATAATCTCGTTGTACGCTGACGACATCCTCTTGTACGTAAGAGATCCACACCTAAATGTGCCCAACATGCTAAGAGTCCTGGACAACTACTCCAAGGTCTCAGGCATACAGGTCAGCAAGCAGAGGTCCTGCTTGTTGCCTCTTGCGGACTTAAGAGGCAAGAAGGCGGAGGACCTACCTCCGGCGGGAATCCAATGGCAACCGGACACATTTAGATATCTGGGAGTCAACCTGATGCACAAACATAACACTGAAGCTGCAATCAAGACACTATGCAAATCCACTAGTTTCTGGTCCAAACTCCCTTTATCTATGATGGGCAGGGCATCGATAGTCAAGATGATTATTCTCCCTAGGTTCCTCTACCACTTTCAAAATGTGTACTACTATATCAAGGCCCCCTTCTTTCGTCTGCTCGAAACACTGATCCGAGGGTTCCTATGGGGAGCAGGCAGACATAAATTGGCACCAACCACGCTGACCCTACCCCACAGAGGAGTTATCCAACTTCCGGATCTGGAAAAGTATTATCTAGCGGCACAACTGAGTTTCGCGGGCTGCTGACTGTCAGATGAGGTCACCTCAGAAACGACACTACTCCAACACCTAGTGGCCTCACTAACCCTAAAAGAACTCATCTGGGCCCCCCAGGATTGCCTAAGCAACGCCCCTATGATAGAAACCCAAGGGAGGGAGATATGGCACAGAACCGAGACTCTCCTACACCTAGAACACGCATACTCACCCGAAATCCCAAAGATATCAGACCTGTGCAAGACCACGTCGGCCCTTGCGAATATTGGACTCTGGGAAAGAAAAGGGGTCTACACATGTGGAGATTTGTAAGAGAGCAGAACTTTGAGACTTCACCTCACTTCACACCACGGAGGGCATACTGGCAGGCCAATTCCTGTGATATCAGCGGATGAAGAGGGTTGCAAAAGCGAAATGGGACATGTGGCCAGAGGAACCAACAGAAAACCCCCTTGTAACATTGCTGTGCAATCTTGGTGATGAATGGAGAATAGTGTCCAGAATATATAGCCAGCTGACCGATAAACCCAACCCCCGAGGCATCGCATTGAAGACCAGATGGCAAACCGATTTGGGACAAGCAATCGCAGACAGGGAATGGGAAAGGGCCTTGGCGTTCCCCAAAAAAGTGTCCAGAAACACCCGATTTCGATTGATACAGCTAAATGTGCTATATCGCACATACATGACTCCTAACAGAATGGCCAAGTTCAACAAACAGGCTCACCCCACATGCACATAGTGCAACGCTGAACAGGCTGGACTAATTCTGGGAGTGCCCCAGGGTACGCAGTCTCTGGTCCAAGGTGGAACACACCTGCAAGAAGGCCGGGATAATGCGGTATGAATGGTCCCCTAAGGAATGCCTATTAGGGACTTACCCCAGACTGGCCAAAGTAAAGCATATTGCGAAATTCATGGCATGCATACTATCTAAAAGGACCATAGCTCTGACATGAAAAAAGGCTAATGGCACACAGTACGCTGCATGGTATAGGGAGTTGGAAAGATGGGTAGAAGCTGAAACTACAGCATGGGAAGATGGTGTATCCAAATCCACAGATGGAGCAAGTGTGACATTCAATGCTTGGAAAGCCCTGACCGCCCATCAGATAAGCCCCCCCTGAACAGAAAGCCTCATTGCCAAACAGAAATCCAATATTGACAGAACTACCCGGGATGCAAAGGCCTCCCTGCTCACGAGGCGCCACCAATCCCCAACCCCCGACCACCACACCCCCATTCCTCCCACGCAAGAAATGAAGTCACCCTATATACAGCGACAGTTACTGTTTATTTTGTTAAAATACTAGTTATATTTCCGTTTTGCCAAGCATGCCTTTGGGCTACATGTCGATGATAACATGCTGTAAATATAATTACAAGAAATGCCAATAAAGAAATTTAAAAATAAATCTGTTTCGAGTTCTGGGCTCAGTTTTCAGGGATGACTTCTCCCCTGAGAGTTTTCACCAAGTTGATGGCAGTGGTGGCAGGGAGTCTCCAGAGATGGGGGAATTCACGTCTACCCCTACCGAGACGATTGACTGATCAGGGCTCATTCACCCGAACAAGCCCTGTAACATCTCAGCGTAACCTGCCACTTGCTCCATAGACTGGGCTTCTCCCTCAATTACAAGAAGTCCCACATGATACCAGCTCAAAGACTCCAATTTATGGGCCTGTTTGAATTAACTCTGATTAGTATGCAAAGCTGCCACCAGCCGCTAACAAAGGACAGGGCGGGTCCTTGGAGCCTTTTTTAGTTAATTAGGCTGGCCGTGGCAGGAGGAAGGTTTTGCCTTCCCCCTTCTGAGATGCCTTGATATACTCTTGGCTGTCATATTCCAACTAAATATGACGAGGGGGACAGTGCCTGTACACTGTGTCCACCCAGAGTACACGGGCCGATGAGTATATCATGCGGTGAGCATAGGAAATTGTGTGTGGTTGATCTACCATCATTCAATTTCATTTAAAATTTTAAAAAGCCCACACCTAACGTGCAGATGGTTGAATTCCTCACAACCATCCACCAACACTGCACCTTACAGTACTGCACCATGATCTCACAGGGGACGCAGATCGCCAACACAATTTCTGAAATCGGCTCAATCCTCAAACAAGTCTGCATCTGTTACCTCTTAGGGGCACGGTAGGCTCGATGCACAAAGCAGTGCGCCACCCACACCCATTTGAATCCATTCCCACTACAACAATCCATTTTGCAGACACCACCAACCCTTGCAGATCTAGTGATTGAATTGTCCTTGCACAAGCTTTGGGGTCGCCAAACGATCCTAAAGATAAAATCAGATGGCCCCTACAGCATGCCTTATGATGCAAAAAAGATGCCTATGCAGTTTGTCAGACTGCAAAAACCAAAAGAAACAGAGTTTAACTCACAGAAAAATACATGAGATAGTGGGAAAAAGGTCTGGCTCTCTCCAGGTTAATATTAAAAGTCCTAGAGTCCAGCAAAAGTGCTGGGGGTCTCTAAGGTAGAGAGGAATTGGCACATTTCTGAGAATTCTCCCTAACAAACAGGAAAGAGGGTGTTAGAGACCTAAAAGCAGGAAAGAGGGTGTGAGCCATCCGAAAACAGGGAAAGGGTGCGAGCAACCTGAAAGAAGGAAAAGGAAGGTGCAAGTGTACACAAGCACAGTGGAAAGAAGGTGCAAGGTGGAAGAGGGACAAGAGCAGAGTGGGAAACGCACCAGAGGAGATGGGTGCCAGAAGAGAGATTCAGTGCGTAAAGAGAGGGGCCAGATGTCAGAGCGGTCACGCATGGGAAGAAGAAAAAAC
The DNA here is from genome assembly GCF_040938575.1 of Ambystoma mexicanum. NCBI lineage: Eukaryota > Metazoa > Chordata > Amphibia > Caudata > Ambystomatidae > Ambystoma > Ambystoma mexicanum. Next base: position 1,439,331,368 of record NC_090935.1, read on the forward strand.
CACCCAGCGTTTTCAAAAGTCTCTGACACTGCCCCATGAAAGAACTATGTGTTGAAGGGTACATCCTGGCAAGGTGAATTTCATTTGAGACTAAGGGGCCTGGGCCTAGGGAAGGCATTCCTGAGAGTCCTAAAAGGAACTGTCCTTTTGTTCGGAACTGGAAGGATCGAAGCTTGGGTAAAGGAACCCCAAGAGACCCAGAGACAATTGGAACTTGATTGACTTACTGCAAGAGCCCTATGTGGAAGGTTCGGAGGGCGACCCTTTTAAATTGAACTATTTTTGAAACTGGCAGTACTGCACCTGATTGGTAAGGACTACCTGAAACCAGTCTTGGTATATATTTTCTTTTCAGCCCCCATCTTTCCTTTAAAAAAGACCAAGATCATATTTTATATAAGAGTGAGGACAAGCATAGGCTGTGACAGACTGATTTTGGTTTTGGCGGTCCTTAAAAACATCAGTTGAGGGAATGAACCCTTAAGAGTTGGGGCCAGTTAGGCATTACACCAACCCAACAACATCCTTCAATAAAGGTTTTCAAACTGTTACTTTCGAGTCTGTCTCTCTTGATACCATGCCCGTCTCACACCTCCTTGATGCCACCCAGAATATTGGGGCTGAGGTGCACCGCTCCATTGACCCGGTCCTTCTCCTTGCCAAAGCATTGCTATTCTCGACTCTGCTTCTGCCGCTACCTGCTCCACTGGCTCTGTCTGAGGAACTACAGCTGCCGCCCCTTTAACTGCTATTTTTCGTCATCTTTTTCTGTACCAGTTTCGCTTCTTTAACCTGCAGCCTCTGTGCCGTTTACTTCTCTCTCTCTTTTTATCTGCTTTCAGTGGTGAATAATTATAGTCTGTATCTCGGCACACCCCTTCGCTTCGATACCCACTCTCTTCTCGAGTGCCTTCTGCACCTCTTTGGGCAATCCCCTTTTGGTAACCAAATAGAAAAGAGGCGCTGATTGGTCCCACAAGTTGCTGTCTCCCCTCTCCACATCTGCACTTTTAGAATATACTGAGTAGGGTCTTCATCATCCCCCATGGTGTACTGTATTTTGGACTGTAAGTCCAGTGTATCGAGATATGCCTGCCACAGCGTGTCCCAGACTTGTCCTCTGATAATGTTGAAAGGTGCCCCATTGTTCTCATAATCTAGCTTCACTCCCGGATACCCAGCCTTAACTCACATGTCCCCAGGTTGATCTCCCACAGTTGCAACAAGAAGGGTCTTAATCTCCCCCACATCTAAAGGGATCCCAGCTGACTGTTTCTCAAATGTATATATCCACTCCCCAGTCCTCGGCGTGAGGGGAGGGAGTGCTTTGGGTTGTTTTTGTCCATTTGGGCCCAGGGGACGTAATGTGCCTTTGTTATAACGTCAACTGTGTGCCCAGTCCTCACTTCGCTTTCCTTCCGTAACTTCCCTTTTTCCTAGCCACTGCTACCCACCTGAATCTATTCCGCAGTCGCTTACCCCACAAGCTCTGCACTCCTGGAGTCATTTCTGGTGCCTCTGTTGCTTTTGTCCATAGCATCCCATTCTCCTTTCTGCAAGTCTGTTTGCGTCCCTGTCAGACCTCTCTGTCCCATAACCTATACTTTCTGCTCCTCAATAGCCACTATTCCCCTTCTCAATATGCACATCCTTTATTGCTGTGCTGTCTAATCTGAACAGAATGTCTCCCGCCCTCCTCTCATCCAAACCACACCCCAGGTTGCTCTCTCCTTTCCTAAATGGCCTCAAGCATGTCAACTCCGTTTGCAAACATCTCCTGTAACTCTTTCTGTGATTTGCTATCCCGCTGTGTTGCAGCGTTAGATGTCGTCAATAAGTGGGCGGAGAGGTGGCGGGTGAGGACACATATGTTGGGTTTGTATATGCTGTGGCTGGACGGGTAGTGAACTGGTACAGCCCTCCTGAGGGCGAGGGCTGCAACGTTTCCTCTGGTGCTGTTGCTCTTAACTGCGCTTGGGACAAGACTATCTACTCACTGGGGCTTGCACCCATCTATGTCCTCTATATCCTCTACCATTTTCCAGAAGTCTAGAATCTCTTTCCATTTCTGAAGTTGTTTATCCTTGTATTTGGCAGCCAGAAACGTAGACCTATGTTTCAATATCCCCCTGTCATTCATTCCCTGCTCTGGCCATGGGTGGGAATAAATAGAAATAAAATATCAATATGCCTGGGTTTCCGCTACCCACTGCTTATGATACTTCTCTATCTTGTCCTTATACAACGGCAATGCACTGTACATATACTCGAACGGTGACATTACCCCCATATTGATGATCGTTACGCTCAAAAACTCTTAAGATATACACCAATCACTATTTTATCATAAATGTCACTACCAGTACTCTGTCCACACTCCCACCCCTCACGCACACTCTTACTGCTCACACCCAACACCCACACTTCTTCCACAGGCCCTCCCTCGGCCTCCACCTGAAATATTTTAATACAGTAAAACAACAAACTAAAATAATAAGCCAAAATAACAACCACTATTTCTCCTCCTTCCCCCACCCAGAATATATTGGGCACAGGAATCTGAGCTCTCTAATTATACTTTTGTATCCCCCTTATCACAATAAAAATATGGCGCCACCTTCTCCCCTAGCTCGGAAAGGATTGCACAATTCTGTTTTTCTCCTTGTTATCCTTACAGCAATAATGAAGCAAAAAAATACAAAACCGCCTTGTGGTCTTTCGCACTCTTTTCACTCAGTCATACCACATCTCCGCATTCACTCTTCCGCTTCGTTGTTACACGTAAGAGGTGTACTTGAATCTGCATGTTCACCTAGGAGTCACGCTCCGCTCCAAAGAACAAACAGGAATTCTGTGAAAACGGCTCCTGTACACCACTGCAGGTTGCGTGCTTGGGACTAGTCACTGTAGGTGGGTGTGGCCCCTCCAGAGATGCGGCCTAGAAGCCTCTGTTTTCGTGGAAAACCTAGGTTCACATCGGGATCACCAAAATGTAGAGAAACTCCTCAACGCTCAAACCAGAAAAAATGCTATCCAGGGGGGCGCTGTTGAGCAGCCCGAAAATGGCTTATTAGCGTTTTAGCTCTGTGTGGCACGGACACTAATCCAGTCACATCTGCAGTCTGCCATTACACCATCGACCTACATTTCCCCAGGCTGCAGCTGCTACCTTCGATCGGCCGCAGTTTCGGGCGAAAACGGACCCTGGAGGACCTGCTGCGCTCGGCGGCTGCCTGGGGCCTTGTTGTTCCTCGGCCTTGTGACTCCTGGGCCCGCCCTCAGATGATCCTGCGTTGCCTGTGCGGGGGACTGCGCCGGCTGCCTGCTGGGCACTGAAGACCTGCCCCTCTGGACCCTACGCGGTGCATGTGGGACCCGCTACGGTTGCTGCAGGGGCTGCGGCGACTTGGCCTCGCACCGCGCGGCGTCCCCGGTGGGAGACTGCGCCTGGGCGGGCACTGGTGGCCCCTCCGCCCGCTCGCCGCCTGGTCCCGCGGTCTCCATTCCTGGCAGCGGCGGGGGACTGTGCGAGGGCTGCCTTCCTCTGACGGCGCGCTCTGTGCACCTGGGCCGCCTCTGGGGATCTTCTGTGTGTGCCGAGCGGCCCCTGGCAGGGCGGAGGAGCGGCGGGGTCGTACCCCCACGGTCTGATGCTGGAGGGCCTGCGGAACAGGTGAGGAGCTGGGGGGCTCGCCCATGAGATCTCTCGCTACGCATGCTGCGTGGCTCTTGTGGGCCCATTGCTGTGCATGAGCTACCCCACACAGTAGTCGGGCTGCAGCAACCCACATCTTCGTTCCAAGTCTTTATTACACATGCCCTCATCGGCCCGCTCAGCAACAGATGGGCCCCTCTGTGTGAAGGGACCTATGTACAGTTTTTTTCAGTCTGGCTTTCCTGTAACCCTGTAGAAACTGTTAAACTGCTGCCCAGGCGGGGTTTGGGCACCTCCCCCTAATCTGCACTGGCCTGGCTGTGGGTCCCCGACCTTGCTCTTGAACTACATGGTTCTGCTGGGCATGGGTGTACCCCACCTCGGCTACCTTTACGGTCATCATTGTACAGTGGCAGTGGCTCATCATACCGTCATCATTATATATTGAGCATTGGAGGCTTGGGGTGGCCAGTGTGCGCGCCCCTTCTGACACCGCGTTTTGAATTCTATTGCTGTCCGCCCTTGGGGCCCTCACCCTGTGCCCCACTGCCTCCCTAATGCACCCTTTGAGCACCACCACGCCAAGCCTCACCTCTGCGCTCTGCATCACTCGAAGTGTCACTCACCTGAGAACCACTGTGCCTCAAATCATACCTGACATGTCTAACCGATCCCGAGGTGCCAACAAGGTGGGGGCCATGGATAAGTTCACGAAAGCCGCGCCGAGGCCTAAATCGGGAAATGTATCATCCATCCAAGAGGAATCTGAATCTGAGCCGCGCTCCAGCGCATCAGCCCCTGATCTCACCGCAATGATGGAATCAATGGCAAAGGACTGTGCTTCTTTCCACGAGAAGCTAGATGATATCAACGCCAACGTTGCCTCACTTAAATCTTGGGTCGATCAGGCTGGAGCCAGGAACACTGAGGCAGAGAGCAGAATTAGCACAAACGAGGATGGGCTGCACACTCTAAAAGTCAGCCCACCTAACCCGCGACATGAAGATTGTAAAGGCGAAGAGCAATGACCTTCAGTCCCACTCGCGTAGAAACAACCTGCGCATTATTGGGTTCCCGGAGAATGCGGCGGTCGAGACCTTATTTAAAGGGCTGTTGGGCAACCCAGTCCTGTCCCCATACTTTACAGTGGAGCGTGCTCACAGGGCCCTGTCGCCACACCCTAAACCGGGCGACTTCCCCAGGCCCATCATTGCCAGGATCCTCAATTATAGGGACAGGGACCTCATCCTCCGTTTGTCACGTGAGAAGGGCGACCTCCGCTTAGACTCTCACACCATCAGGATCTTCCCTGACTTCTCTGTGGGTGTGCAACAGGAGAGGCGGCAGTTCCTCTGTGTCAAAAAACTGTGTCCCCTATGCCATATTGTTCCCGGAACGACTCAAGATCACCTATAGGGAAAAACTCAATTTTTTCACTGTCACTGAGGAAGCCGTGAAATGTATCGAGTCACAGCTACCGCTTCCTGGCCCTGCCAGGGACCCTATAGACAACGATTGAACGCAAACTGGCCTGTCCTTATGCCGCCCTTCCTTGGCGTCTATTGCTCATTTTTTATCCTTTCTGATGTGATGATGGCAATAACGACTTATACCTAATTCTGTAAACATACTTGATGCAGGCAACCGTTGGGCCCATTTGGCTCCTCTCTAGGTGTTATTACTTCATCATCCTAGGGGCAAATTGGTCATAGGAGCGGCCCTGACTTTGGGTGCTTTCCCCAATAGCCCCATATTACCGGCAACTGATTATCTATGCTGTTCATTCCTCGAATAGGCCCTGCCCTATAACGTTTTCTGGTGTTAGAGAATATGCTATTATTATGTGTACCGCTGATACCTGTACCGCCTTCGGTGCTGCTCGTCTTTTGCTTTTTGTTTAAGTGTCAGCCACACGGCAACAGCGCACCCCACTGCGGTTGCAATGGTAACTTTTGTTGGGTTTTTGGTGGTTTTGGGACCCTGTTGGGCCAGCTGCATGGTGGATCCACATTGGGATTTTCCGCGGCGGGATTTCCCTGCCGTTCATTGCTTGTTGAAGAGTTTGGGAACAATGGGGGAGGGCAGGGGGGGGTCGGGAACATTGCCCCATTGGAAAGGGCAGTGAGGGAGGGGGGTGGACTCGGTTGGGGGAGTTATATTAGAAATGGCAGAGGCAGACCAGCATACCACGCTGCACCGGGATGTACTAAAAAAGATAACATTGACCATAAACACAGGCCACGACAACAGAGCTGGGATGTGCACTAGACCCCTGAAATGCCCACTACCACAATGTCCTGGAATGTCCGGGGTTTAAGTAATCCCACCAAAGCTCGTAAAATCATAGCCTATGCCCAAAGACACTGTTGCAAAATTCTACTTTTACAAGAAACCCACTCTGGGAGCCCCCTGGCAATGCACATGGCGTCATCTTGGGGACCCAACAGATATTGCACTTCCCATTCCTCCCGGGCCAGAGGTGTATTGACAATGATTCATAAATCCATCAAATTCATACTGCACAAGAGTTAGATTGACCCTGATGGTAGATATACTATACTGCATTGCTCAATAGCTAACAGAGAATACCTTCTGGTAAATACATATGGGCCAAATGTGGACACCCCCGACTTTGTCGATTCGGTGGTGTCTATATTACTGGGGTACGTGGGAATCCAAATGATCTGGGGAGGGGACTTGAATTTCATATTGGACACGAACCTGGACAGAACTGGAACGGCCCCTAGGCCTATGTCCGGTGCAGCACGCAGATTACAGGCACGTAGCGCAGCACTTAACATACTAGACGTCTGGAGAATTTTACACCCACAGTCATGCGAATATACCCATTACTCCTCTGTACATGATAGTTCCTCCAGAATAGACCTATTCCTAGTGTCAGGGGAAGCAATGGGGAGGGTTAGTGGAGCACAAATACTCACCCGCACCCTCTCTGACCACGCCCCTATCACTCTATCGATGGAATTGGGAATACCCGCCCTGACATTTAGCACATGGCATTTTAAATCAGCGGCGCTCTGCGACATTGTGTTTAAGGCTGACATACTAGCAGACATTGAATCTTATTATGAGCACAACCCCCTCCCCCCAAACCACCTCCATAGGGGTCAGATGGGACGCCTTCAAAGCCTATATTGGAGGAATGTCCATATCCAAGGAGGCGGTGGTGCTAAAGACAATAAGGGCAGATCTCAGCCGCTCCGAGTCCAGATTGCGGGAACTGGAGCAAGAATGCACAACTTAGGCCAACCCCGCCACACTTGCCTTGATTAGCGAGGAACTCTAAGCATTTAACGCACATGCCACCAGGGAGGTCCAATACTTCAGCCGCCCGCAGACCGCGCGGAGGTATGGGGAGGGGGACTAGCCCAGCAGAACATTGGCCACCTTAACTAGGGGAGAGTGGGGTCAGGCCCAGATCACCTGCGTAAAAGACGATTGTGGTGATACGCAATGGTCGGACGAGCAAATACTGGACAATGAATTTTATAAGAAACTCTATTCCCAACCCCCCCAAACACAGCGAACAGAACATGAGGGATCTTCTCGACCAAATACCAACATGCATCTCCCCGGCAACTAGGGCCAACTAGATGCCCCGATCCTACTTGACGAGATAGTCTCTGACCTACCTAAGGGTAAGGCCTCTGGCCCCGACGGGCTCACAGCCAAATTCTATCAGGAACATGTTGCCATTCTGGCCCCTAGGCTACTAGAGGTATGGGAGGAATCGCTCTGGGTCTCCACCCCACCCCCAACCTGCGCGAGGCTGTCATAACGGTGCTACTTAAACCCAGTAAGCCCAGCGATGAATGTGGGTCATATAGGCCCCTCTCGCTCTTATGAACCTTCATACCAAGATTTTTGCCAAAGTAATAGCGAATCATTTCCTCCCAGTGATGACGTACATGGTCCATGAGGACCGGGCAGGTGTCGTGCCTGGGCGATCCAATTCCCATAACATCAGGCGGATGTTCAACATCAGTGTCAGGGGAATATTGCCCTTGTAGTGTAGCCGAAGAATTCTTCTGACTATTATACCCCGCTGGCTGAAAGTGAACAACCAGTGCGATCTAGTAGCCAAAAGATAGGATGCCAAACGAAGACCAGGGTGGCTGCAGTACTCCGGATAAGGTGCTCCGACACAGGAGTATAGGTAGACTGGAAGCGACTGTAAGGAAAGTGACGTAAGTTATCCACAATCCGTAACAGTAATACAGTGTGAACAAAGAATAACGGAACACTGACCTTTGCGTTAAACACTGTCAAACCCAAATAAATGAACCAGCCAATCTACCAGTTTACCCATGTGGATAAGAAAATGAAACCATAAATGCTAGCTACTGGAATTGACAGGCTAATGATTACAAAAAGGAAAACTCAAGACACCCTTACCGTGAAGGAAGCTGTACTGGAGCAGTTGAGGCAATGATGATCCGAGGGTCCGTAGAGGAATGCAGTGAATCCAAACAGAAACTACCCCGACGGAACAAGGATGCCTAAGCAGGACTCACTGGCAGTCTTAAGTTCAAAGTACACACAAAGTTTCAAATCCAAAAGGAAGATCCAGAACCAAAATCCAAAGTATCCGTAAACCAAGGCAGTTCAAAGGCAGTCTGTAGCAATCCAGAAGGCAAACAAACGTAGGCTAGTTCGAAATCCGTGGACATTCCGAGGTCAGAGCAGTACAATGAATAGATCAAACAAAGTTCCAACACCAAGGAGGCAGGAGACAGGCAATATCCAGGGACAATCCGAAATCCGATACACAGGAAGGCAGTTCCAAGATGGGCGGGGAAAGGGGGGAAGGTACACAAGATTCAATGATACAAAGGAACGCCACTGGAAACCAGGAAGTTCAGAAGCACCGAGTGATTCCCGACGGCATTATTTAAAAAATCACGTGAGCGCATAGCTATCACGTGAACACGCTAGCAGCACGCCGGAGGCGGGGCAATGAAGAAATGACAGGACGCCAACGTTACCAAGCCAACTTCCATGCGCCTGGTAATCCTCGTCTTAAAGGGCCAGAACCTGTCGGGGCACGGCTTCTCTTGCGAACAACAAAGGGGGCCACAAATCTTCTTGAGCCTGAAGCTTTATTCATGACAATCAGGGCCCGAATAATCAGGGCTCGAATGCGGTTGCGGGCACGCTGGACGCTCAAAAAGCATTCGACATGGTATCTTGGAAGTACATGTGGCTGGTACTGGAAACGATGGGCATTGGCCCTAGCAGGATCAGATACATCAAACTCCTGTACACCGCCCCAGTGGCTAGGGTGCGGGTCAACTCCTTAACGTCCACCCTGATCCCGCTCTTCAGAGGCACTCGCCAGGGCTGCCCATTCTCCCCAATCCTTTTCGCCCTGGCAATAGAGCCAATGGTTGATCATATTAGAACGCGGCATTCCCACAGGGCGATTCGACTGAAAGATACTCCCGAGATCGTATCCCTCTATGCCGATGATGTGTTATATGTTGGGGACCCCTTCATCCACCTAGATCCAATACTACGTGATCTCACCCGCATTGGTACCCACTCGAGATTCACAATTAACTACACCAAATCCGAGGTCTTCCCGCTCACTAGCTCCACCCAACGACCTGCCACTGAATATCCACTCCACTGGTCCCCCACTGGAATCGGGTATCTGGGGGTCCAGGTGCTCCTCAATAAAGACACCCTGTTAATGGACAACTACCAGGCTGTGGCGCAGCTTGCCGAATCAAAAATGGCGCGCTGGCGCCCTCTCCCATTGTCACTCGCTGGGAAGCTTTCCCTCATCAAGATGTTGCTTCTCCCCAAGTTTCTGTATACATTCTGCAATGTACCCATCTGGCCGGGGTGTACTTCACGAGATTACACAAAATGTGCGCGCAATTCTTGTGGCACTCTGGCGCGGTGCGCAAGAAATGGGCAGCCATGACCGTCCCATACTAGAGAGGGGGATTCACTGCCCCGGATCTAAGGTTGTATTGGCTAGCAGGACAAACACAATATGCCTCACATTGGTACCCGGCCCCCCCTCCCCCACCCACCCTGCACAACGTCAAGCTTGAGACCCTAGCAGCTGCCCGGGTTAACATAATGACACTCATAATGTACAGACATATCAGACTCAACTCACCCATTGACCCGGTAGGCGCCACTGTGACTGCCTGGGGTCTGCTATTTGGAATCACAGCAGAACTTCACCCGTATTAAAAGTGGCTCCTGGTGTGGGGGTTCCCTGGGATGGAGCCCACGCACGATGCAGCCCTGTCGCAACACTGGAGTGCCTTGGGCTATCAGGCACTAACTGACTTCTACCCCGATGGGCAGTTCATAACTCCACAGACATGGAGGCCGGGCCACTCTGGGTCGGCTCTGAAACTCCTACAATACTATAGGCTCTGCTCTGCCTTCCGCTCCGCATGGCCCGACTTCCCTAATGAGCCCCCCCGACTCCCCAGTGGTTGCATACATTGGCAATTCGGGAGGCGCCCGCGGCATTGTCTCCTCGCTATAGAAGTCACTATTGGCGTGCGCCCCAGCTCCACCCTCCAGGGCACGTGATGAATGGGCCGAGGAGTTGGACCTTGAGGTCTCCGACCACTTATGGGAGAAAATGTGTTCGCACACTAACAGTCTCACTCAATTTTCGTTACTGAGCCAATACAAACTGTTACAAAAGCTATATTACACCCCTCTCAGGATCTCCAAATTTGCCCATACTGGCTTGGCTTGCATTTCTGTCCCCGCTGCAAATCTGAGGAGGCGGATCACCTACACGTTCTGGACATGCCACAAACTGGGAGCATTCTTGGAGGGAGTCCTGGGGACGTTGTCGGAGATCATTGAAGGCACTATTGATCCGGACCCATTGGGGGTACTGTTTGGGGTATGGAGGGCCAAGGACACTAAGCGTATGGCTAAGTTTTTGAATATAAGCTGTATGATGGCCAAGAAATGCATACTTCAAAGTTGGAAGAACCCCTCCCACATTTCAAAAATGGTCGAACTAACTTACTTGGTCCTGGAATTGTGAGGTGGAATACCTGGATATGCTTCCTACTCACTCACGCCCCAAGGACATATGGACTGCATTCAACAGTTATCTTAACAGCCAGGATTCGGGGACGTCTGAGAGTGGCGCCTCCCTGGGCTTATAATGTAGTATCTGGGCGCGGTGGTGCTCCGTGTTTCTATTGTGCTTTGGCCCCTTATCAGTTTTAATGATGTTGTTGCAATTACTGTACCATTCCATATGTAATCTGAATGTAAATTGATTGCCCCGATGTTCGGGTTTGCTGTAAGCCTCTACCAACAAAAATAAAATATTTTTTTTTTAAATTGAAAAAATGCAATCCACTAGGGAAAAAGGTCCAGCACACCTCTTGCAAGGAGAACAAGGTTTGTTGCCACAAAAGATAGACCCACCAGCAAAGAACTCTGTTGCCACCGAGCGCTCTGGCAAAAAAAGGGCACACAGCGTCAGCAGTGACTTGGGTTACGTAGGCTACAAATCCATCTGGCTGTTGGGTGTGGCCCTAAACATAGGCTACCTGCTCCCAAAAGGGATGCCAGGCCATTGGTCCTAGCCTCTTCTGTCCGTCTTCTTCCGTGTGGGCTCTTTCTGGTGCGTCATCGAGCGTGAAGCTACATTTAATCCCCATTTAATCATTTAATCACCAATTAGGAACAAAAAACAATGCGTTATCTAACTAATGTGCACCTGGTTCTGCAGACATGGGCTCTGAGGATACTTTAACTTACAAACCCCAGACCGATCTCAGAGGCGTCGGTGCCCTTCCAAAGCTTCCCACCTGTGTTTTTTAGGTTTGTTGCTTTGCCCGTCACAACACAAATCGCATGACTTGGTGGTGGGGCAGCTGTCCCTGCTTTCTGATCTTTTCTGATCGATTGGTGATCTAACAGTTTTATGGTCCCTGGTCTGGAACTGACTAATAGCTTGGAATGCTAGGGTCTTGAGGGAGGGGCACGTGACCACGATATCAACTCTGGGGCTGGGAAAGGTGGTAGGCTTGTGCCCTCCTTCTCTTGAGATAACTTCTCGCATGGAGATCTCAGCCCCCTCATGGCCTTGCCAGGCACATTCCTCCTGAGAATTGAATTTTGGCAGTATGAGACAAAGGAAGGTTTATGAATCTCTGCGGCTCTGGCCTATCTCACTGCTGCCAATGTTACAACCTATTCCTGCATGCACATGCTTATTTCCATGATCGTGGCCCTACTGTCCTGGCTGCAGCGCAGCATTAGGCCTCGATTTTAATATGGCTGCTATTTCTAAAATGGCGTTTCACTACCAATACACCCTATGCCCACACAGGCACTAACTCACCCATGATGCAACTTCTAGCGACCCTCAACAACCCCTATAGTCTCCCCAAGAGTCTACACTTACTTGGAAGCCTCTGCCTCATCCAGAACCTCTTGGGAGCCTGGGATGATCGCCGCCAACTCTCAACAGTATGCTGTTCCCATTCTATGTGAGCACAGCTTGCATTTATATGCAAGCGGAACCTCTACTGCTGTGACCGACTTCACTGTGGTAATCTTGTACAGTTGAGACCCGTCACGTTCCTGTTACATGTGAGTAAAGAAGGATTTACTGTGGTCCAACAACACTATTTTCTATTTTAGGAGAGTAGTGGGTACTCCTGAAGCTTATGGTGTACCTGTTCTCTAGACACATTCCTTATCTGTTCTGTGTGGGTATCTCCTACCCTTGCTTAACTCGCACGGATCCACTCCACCTTTTCTGCATGTTGACAGCTTGCATTGCTGTTGCCCTGATTCAAATGTTCTGTTGGTGTGAGGGACGTCTGATCAGCACCTACTCAAGATGACCTATTCTGTGTGAGCAAAGCATTAACAGGTTGATGCTGCTGTTGAACCTATTATTTGCATGCATGGAAAGCTTACATTGTTAGTGCTCAGCGGCTCCATTTGTGAGAGGGTGTTTGTTCTACAGCACACTGTGATGTATCTGTTAATTTAAGTAAAACCTGCGACTATGTCATGACGTGGACCACAGGTGCATAATGTTTTCCATACAGTTTGAACTTTTTGGATGCGTCGGCTGGATTTTCACATACTTTATACTCTTTTTTTGTTTTTGTTTTTTTTTTTTTTTTTGTGGTAGACATAGCTCATTTTATACTCCTTTGAAATTGCATTTACTCTCAAAGTTTAAATATTGGGAGGAACATGCTCCCACGTCAACATTTTATCTGGAGCTCTGGGCATGGCAACAGACGGTGCTATTGGCATGCATTGTTGCATCATAAATTATGTGTATCCTTCTGCTAATCATTCTTCCATCATACTCCTGCTTCGTCACTGTCCTTCTTTTTCATACTCCTGCTTCTTCATAGTTCTCCGAAGGTCTTTTTTTAGTACTCCATCAAAGTCCTTCTTCTATTTAGTCCTTTGTCACTCTTTTACCCTAGTATTTTTGTTCTAGTCCTTCATATCCCTTCATTCTAATCCTTATGCTTTGTCTCATTGTCTTAGTCCTTCTTGTTTGTCACAGTTCTTGATCATAGTTCTTTCTTGGCTCAGTTTCCTTAATCACCATCCTTTGTTACAGTTCTTCTCCTTTGCCACAGTACTTATCATTCTTCACCTTAATCATTGGTGTTCACCTTCCTCTTACACTCCCTTACTTTGTCAGTACTTCATCCTAGTCATTGTCCTTCGTGTTGGTCCTCTGCTTTCTTACATTTTTTCTTCTTTGCCACAGTTCTTCTCCTCCATCACCTTCCTTTGTCACTATTCTTCTCCTTTGTCGGTCCTCCTTGTCGTCATCTTTCACTTTTGGCCTAGTCTTTCACCTTTCTCATAGTCTCCCTTTTTTGACAGTTCATCAGTTCTTCCTCTTCGCCACAGTCCTTCCCCTTTGCCACAGACCTTCAACCTAATCAGAATGCCTCGATCATGCTCTTACATTCTCTAGCATCCATATAGTTTCATCTATCTTTTCTTCCCCTTCACATGTCACTAATTGCCTCTCAGTCTTGCTTTTTCTCTAACCTTGCTATCGGTTTCCCTCCCTCTGTGGGGAGGCTGGTCTATGTCGAGCTTGAACAGACCATGGAGAAGGCTCATGAAGACTTTAAGGCTGTGTTGATAGTTTGTAAGGTACACAGTCACAGTAATATCTAATTTCGAATGGATTGTGTCCTCCAATGTATTCCACTTCTTTGACATCTAATGTCCACAGCTGTGTACTTCGGAAACTTTTTTGGCAGAGGGCATCCTGCGTCAATGGCGTCAAGTCGATGTCCCTCGAAGGCCTCCGTTGAGGGCGACGTCACCGGATGTTATAAATATGACGCACAGCACCCGTAGCCCCAGTTCCGTTTTTTCCGCAAACGTGTTCGCTTCAGAGACTCTGCACGCCTCGTGTTTTCCTCATGAATATGTCTTCTTCTTCGCCCCCTCAGACTCTGCGGTCTGGCTTCAAGACTTGCCGGGACTGCAAGTCTAAGATGTCGATTACCAACCCGCATCGCATTTGTTTGTGGTGCTTGAGCGAGAGTCACGACACAGACGACTGTTCCAAATGCCAGTCACTGACTGCTAAGGCCTTGCGGGAGCATAAGGGTAAGCTTCAGGTAGGTAGGGGTTCTAAACCCAGTAAATCCCGTAAATCTAAATCCAAGGGTATGTCCACCGACGATTCGAGGGGCGACTCTCCGCGTCGGAAGGAGTCCCGGGGGTCTCGGTCCCAGAGTGGTTCCCGCCATTCGTCCTCCTCGTCTTGAATTTCTAGGAAGTGCAGTCACCAGTTGCCTTCCCCGTCGTCCTCGGAGGATGGAGCCGCGAGGAGAGTGGCTTGTCCAACAAAGTCCTCGACTCTGGAGGAATGGGCACAGTTCCGTCTGCGCCTTCTGATGAAGCCGGCAAGGAACAGTCTCGATCCGTGGCTCGTGTGCCTTCGGGCCCTGGTCCTCAGCACGATCCTCATCGGGAAACTTCGAGGTCCCGGCTCAGGTTGGTCGCAAGAGACTTGCTTCCAGGCCTCGGCCCTCATCCCCAGCGAGACCGCAGAAACCTGCTTGGGGCTCGAGGTCGGCGTCAACTCCGTCGGCGCAGTGTCCGTCAGACACAGATGTCAAAGCTTTGCCTTCGCACCAGCCCTCGATGCCATCGGCACCGGTGTCGACACCGAAGCCGTCGGCGTTCTCGCCGCTGACGCCATCTATGCCTTCAGGGCCTTTTGGCCGGGATTTGCCGTCGGAGGTCCCTAGTACGGTGGATCCTCCAAGGAAGGCTACTTTCAAGTCTGTAAGGCGTGTTAAGGACTCCAGACCCTTGGCGGTCCCGAGACAGGTCTTTTACCTCCCTCTGGATGACATCTATGACGAGGAGGAGGAGAGGTCAGATTTAGATTTTTACCCTGTTGAGCCTGATGTCTCCTGTCTTTTCAGGGGATAGTCAATTGGAAGAGTTAAGGCAATCTCTTCATGATGTTAGTGGCCTGGACACTTCTCCTGAAGTGGAATTTGGCAGGCCTGAGCCTGGGGCTCATGCTCAGTCATCCTACAGGAGACTGATGGCTAGGGTCACGGAATATCTTGGTTGGTCCACTCCTCCTGAAACCTTTGTTCAGGATGACTTGACACATATTTTTGATCAAGATCCGTCCTCTGACCCGGTGTTGCCTTTTCATTTGACCCTACAGAAAAGGGTGGCGGCTGCTTGGCAGACCCCGGAATCTCTTGCGGCAGTTAACAAATCGTTAGCTAAAAAATGCTGCCCTTCCGGTAGCAACACCAGCTACCTTTGATCTCGCCCCACTCCTGAGATTTCGGTGGTTCAGGCGGCTACGGCCACCTCGAGGCAGGCGGCGTACCCTACTATCCCTCCTGATGGGGATGACAGACACTTCGACGGTTGGGCACGCAAGGTGTTTTCTGCGGGGAGTATGGCGCTGAAATAGGCCAACTCTACTTGTGCCTTGGCAAGATTTCACACTCTGTGGAATTGTTTCTTTTGCTGCTGAGCATATTCCCGATGGGGAAGAACGGGAAGGGTTCCTTGCTATCTTGCAAAATGGCAAGGATGCCATGCGTGAATCCCTTCAGTCGGGTTTGGACACGGCCAACAGTGTTAGACGGTCCATGGCTGCGAGCACCGCTATACGCAGATTTGCGTGGTTGCGGAAGTCTGGTTTTACCCTAGATGTGCAAGCGCGTCTTTTGAACATGCCCTTGATGGCGCTCATTTGTTTGGCAGCAAGGCTGACGAGAGCTTTGAGAGGTTGCAGACCTCAAAAGCTGCGGCGAAATCTTTAAGCACAGCTGTGCATCAACCTCTGCCTTTTTGGCCTAGGGGACAGCAGTGGAGGGGAGGTTCTTTTCGTTACTACTCCTCCTTTGGTAGTACGAGAGGAGCCGCCAGTCAAAGGGGTCAGCGTAAAAGTACCTGTGGTGGTCAGGGAAATAGAGGTGCCAAAGCCCCTCGGGCAGCTGCCTCTTTGCCTTCAGCCACTGCCGCAGCCGCTCAAAAACAGTCATGAGGCCATGTCCCATGGTTCGCCAGTTGGGGGCAGACTGTCTCAGCATCTCGAAGAATGGCAAGCTATTACTTCGGATGCGTGGGTTCTGGATACAATAGCCTACGGCTACTGCCTTCCCTTCCTACAGCGGCCTCACGACAATCCACCGGCAAATCTCTCTTTGAAGACTCCAGATCCGCTACTTTTGCAGGAAATCTTGACCCTGCTGGAGAAAGGCGCTATAGAACTGTTGCCTTTAGCGGAGAGGAACCAGGGATGGTATGCCCCATATTTTTTTATTCCAAAGAAAGACTGGGGATTGAGACCCATCCTGGATTTGCGTTAGTTGAACAAACTTCTCAGGAAGGACAAGTTCAAGATGGTCACTCTTTCTCAAATCGTCCAGGCCCTCAGGATTGGTTGGTGTCTCTGGACCTACAGGATGCTTACTTTCATGTGCCGATTCATTCCAAGCACAGAAAGTACCTGAGGTTTGCGGCTTGCGACTCGCACTTTGTTTTGGGTCCTGCCATTCGTATTGAACTCCGCCCCAAGGGTCTTCACCAAGTTCATGGTGGTGGTGGCAGCGTATCTCAGGTGAGGGGGGGATTCACATCTACCCCTACCTGGACGACTGAATGATCATGCGCGTTCTCCCGAGCAAGCATTGGATGACCTTGGTCTCACCTGCTGCTCCCTCCACAAGCTGGGCTTCTCCCTCAATTTCAAGAAGTCGATCTGACACCTTCCCAACAGCTCCAGCACATCAGGGCTGTGTTGGACACGTCCTTGGGAAAGTGCTTGCCTCCCAAGTTAAGGGCTCATCACATTAGTTTCAACATGCCCAGCGTCTCCCGGCTTTCGAATTCTTAAGGTTGCTCTGCCTAATGGCATCCTTCATTTTTCTGGTGCCAGAGGCCAGGCTGAGCATGTGATCCCTGCAATGGGTCCTCAAGATGCAGTGGCTGCAGTTCTCAGGCAAGATGTTGGATCCCGTTCAGATTCCAATCTTGGTCTCCCAGGATCTTCTGTGTTGGGCCAACGAGGGGAACCTGATGAAGGGGGAGCTGTTTTGGCAACCGTGGCCGGAGGTGACTGTAGTGACGGACGCTTCCCTCACAGGATGGGGTGCTCATGCCGAAGACTTGACCGCCAGCAGTCGTTGGTCTCAGTCGAAGTCCAAACTCCACACCAACCTGTTTGAGCTGAGGGCCATCATGTTGGCCCCGAAGACTTTTATGCCATCTCTGCGGGGGAAGAGTGTCCTGATCATGACGGACAACACAGTGGCCATTCATTACCTCAACAAAAAAGGGGCGGGGTAATGTCACTCCTGTTGTGCAGAGAGGCAATGCAGCTCTGGTTCTGAGCGATCCAGCAAGGATTTTTGCTCTCTGCAGTTCATTTGGCCGTAGAGGACAATGCGCCGGCGGAGGCTCTGAGCAGGCAGAGCACGATCTCTCACGAGTGGGAGTTGGCTCAGGAATTCCTTCTGGAGATGCCATTTGAGGAACCCCACAAGTGGATCTCTTCGCCAGCAGTGCCAACCAGAAGTGCAAGAGATTCTGCTCAAGGGAATTTCCTCCAAGAGGAGCCGTAGGAGACGCATTCGTAGTAGATTGGTCATACCCACTGCTGTACGCGTTTCCTCCAGTCCCTGTCATTCCTCAAGTGTTAAGGAGGTTACGGAGGTTTGGATCCCACATGATCCTCATTGCTCCGGATTGGGCCAGGAGAGCGTGGTACCCAGACCTTCTAGCAATGTCCATCTGCCCTCCACGCCGTCTTCCCTACCAAGAGGATCTGCTCTCGTGCGTGAGGAGGTCTGGGGGTGTGGGGGAGGCAGGGATGGGGGGGTCGATCAGGTTCTCCATCCAGAGGTCAGGACTCTCAACCTTCACGCTTGGTATGTGAATGGTTGAGGTATAAGGATTGGGACCTCCTGGATGATGTGATGGAGGTGTTGCTTTCGGCCAGGAGGCCAGCTACAAAATCCCTGTACCGTTGGCGTAAGTTTTGCGACTGGTGTAGAGGACAAAATGTTGATCCTTTTCAGTGTTCCATTCCTGTGGTTTTGTCTTTCTTACTTTATTTGGCCCACAGGGGCCTTCAAGTGAGTACAATTAAAGGTTACTTGGCGGCACTGTCTATCTTCAAGCACTCTTCTGAAGAATGTTCTTACTTTAAGATTCCTTTTGATTTCCCAATTTCTTAAAGGGCTCACTAATGTGTTCCCACTGTCCCCTTTCCAGGTGCCGTTTGAGATTTTAATTTGGTTTTGAAATTCCTGATGGGTGCTCCGTTTGAACCTTTGCACTCTTGTCTTTTAAGACTGTGTTCTTGGTTGCGGTTATGTCCGCTCGCAGAGTGAGTGAATTGCAGGCACTTTCATCTAAACCACCCTTTTATGTCTTCCACAAGGATAGGGTTGTACTGAAGGTACGTCCTTCCTTTCTACCTAAGGTAGTGTCTGAATTTCATTTAAACCAGAAAGTGGTTCTTCCGTCTTTCTATCCTCCTCCTCCTCCTCCTCATCCTGGTAAGGAAGAGGAGCGTCTCCATAGGTTGCACCCTAGGACAGCTCTGAACCTTTATATTTCTAGGATGTCCAGGGTCAGAGTGGATGATCAACTCTTTGTGGGATATGCTGGACACCGATTGGGCCAGGCTGTTACCAAACAGACCATGTCCAGGTGGATTATCCTCACAATTACTGAATGTTACTGATAGGTGGGTAAGGACCCTTCTGAAGGATTGCAAGCTCATTCCACTAGGGGCGTGGCTACTTACACAGCCCTACAACGGGGAGTTCCTATTAGGAATATTTGTGATGCAGCATCCTTTGTGAAACATTATTCCCTGGATACGGTCCATGGTCCAGATATGGCCTTTGGTAAGGCGGTTCTTTATTCTGCCATCTGATTGGATACTCCATTTTTTTCCCCTCCTCCATTTTCTGGTACTTCTTTGGGAGTCTGTCAAAGATGTGGAATACGATGGAGGACATAATCCATTCAAAGAACAAGTTACATACCAACTGATAACGTTCTTTCGATTAGATGTTCCACCAACGTATTCCATATCGCCCTCCCAGCCTACGCCTCTGGAGAATTTCTTATGCGATTGCAGCTTACGTTTCCACAAGGCTATGCGCAGTCAAGCAGGCATTGGATATGTGCATGTCACATGTTATGGGGGAAAAAATATAAACTGGGGCTACGGGCGCCGTGCGTCCTATTTATAACATCCGGTGACGTGCCCTCGAAGGAGGCCTTCGACGGAAATCGACCCGACGCCATCGACACAGGACGCCCTCTGCCGAAAAAGTTTCCGAAGTACACAGCTATGGACATTACATGTCAAAGATGTGGAATACGTTGGAGGAACATCCAATCGAAAGAACGTTACCAGTTGGTAAGTAACTTATTCTTCTATGCAGAGAAGCGGCAGAACGCAAAGCAGTGATGTTTTGGGGTGTCTGCATCACATACTGTAATATGAGCAAAATGTAAATGCTTGAGATCACCAGGGGACACAGACGAGATGGCTGCTTGAGCCCTCGTCTTCCTCGAAACCCACACAGGAATGGCAGCGTGCTTGCGGTAAACCAGTCCCATTTAAAAAAAATAATAAATAAATAAGGGCAGATTCAAGGAGGAGAAGCAGCTGGCATCCAGCGGGCTAAATCTCAGAGGAAACCGGCGAGGGTTTCCCTCTGAACGCTGCCCGAACGCACATACACTAGAGAGGCCCTACCACAGTGCTCAAGGACCTGTGAGTGCACAGTCAATCCCGCCTGGCACAAATCACAGCGGATTGCCGAGGTAGAGCCGTCATAATGAACGTGGTGAGAGGGAGACTCCACACATCACCCCATCCCCCCCCCCCAGCAAATCACAGAGCGGGCGACCATCTTGCACAGCTGATAGCTACCCAGCAAGTCAGCACGGAAGGCAAGGAAAAAGTACTCACCCGGGGAACACCCCACAAAAGGTCAGTGTACACAGAGAGGACGGGGGGAAAGAAATTGATATTACCCGCATGCGAACGGGAACGTGTCGTGAGTGGTGAACAGCACACAGCCTGAGAACACCTCAGAGACTTGGCCTAAGACCCCCCCCCCATACCACCCATGCACTCAATCGAATCAATGCATCGCTGGAGAGGGGCCACCGCGAGTCTACCTGCAGGAGCTGAATCCCCGCCTCCCCAGACTAGCCGCAGAGACAGCGGGTTCATCACACTGTTGCAATCCATCCCGCAAGTGAGAACAGACAGCGAGGTGGGGACATTATCCGGAATCACACCAGGAAGAATGCCCTGAATAAAGACGGTGCTCACATCCACAGTTAGGGGAAAAGAGAACGCCATCAGTTTGCAGCTTGTTTTGTTGGGAGGCACACTTAAAACCTTCCTGCAACCCCTCGCCCCAGGCCACTGAGGCGCAACGACAAAGCAACACATCAAAGCCAGAGCGGCAATGCATACGCCGTGCCGAATGCCGAACAAACCCTTTGAAGCCACAGGCCAACCACTTTAAGACAGTCACTGAGCCGCGGCACGCACCCCCAAGCACCGCTCACCAGTGGCAGTGCAATTCACAGTGACTGCAGTCCTCTGGTGCAGGGAAGCAAAAACCAGAGCAGGCAGAAGCGCTTTGGAAAGGGGCCAACCACCACCTGAATCAGCCAACATAAGGCGTGGATGCCTAGTGAACTGGACCCAGCAATTGCATACAAACTACAGGGGCTTCGCCACACGAGCCTAGACAGGGCGACTCAGCCCCCCACAGATCTGTAAAGCATTCCAGGGGGAGATCAAGAAACATCCACAAAAGCAGATGTCCGGCTACTCCTTAAGGAACTCTGGTTCAAAAAAAGCAGCATGGAGAGATTCCAAGATGGCCGCCAGCTGTGGAAGTCTCGTCCAAGCCGTGCTCCCGCCGGGCCGCCAACAAAAAAGCACCACAAGTAGAGAATGCCGAGCGTTTTGGCACCGGATACACACCCGCAGCCACCGAGTAGCAGCGGGCACTGAAGCGACCCGAAATACTCCCAGCAGGACCCCCACGGGGAAGACAAGCCGCCGAGAGAAGCGAGTGCCCCTCCCCCCCGAGGGAGGCCTCAGCAGACCACCAGAAGAGGCCGAGCGGGGACAGTGCTCGAGGAGAGGACCGTAAAGTGGACCAGGGGGCGAACATTTTCGTGCCGACTCACCCCCACAGGAGAACAAAAAGTCACTCCAACGCCAGGGGGTCCCTCGCGCCTGACTGTGCGGCGTGCCCCCGGGAGCGGAGCGCATGAGTGAGCCCTGCCACGGCAGGGCGCGAGCGGCACCCCCTCCCACGACAAGGTTGTCGCAAATCACCACACGGATAAGCGGAGAAGGGCAGGGGACCAGGCGGGCCCGAGCAGATCCCACGGGGACTCCCGCGCAGGGACACCAGCGCACGCGGGAAGGCCTACGGATCCTACCTCTGCTGCAACCGACAGCTCCAGCCCTGCACACAGGACCTCGGCACATAAGGGAGACAGGCGTGAGGAGGAGGCACCGTCCACGGGCGCGGCACGAGAGGGCACCAGCCGAGGAAGAGAGGAGACCCGGAGACAGAGGTGAGAGCGCCAGCAAAAGCACTTCCCCCTCTCCCCACTTCATAAGGGCCTGGACGGGTGCGCACAAACGAGGCACGGCTCCCGGAACAGAAGCGTGGTGGCACCCCCCCCAACCTCCCCTCATCTTCATTAACCTAACAAAGCACAGGGGGGGGTGCGGCTCCTTGGGAGGGTGCACAGGACTCCATAATAACAGAAGGCAACCAGCATAGTCAAGGAGGGAACAGGAGAAGACCTAATACTCTCCCCACATCAAAGCAGACCTACGCCCAGCGGACCAGTGGCCCCGGTCACAAGCACACAGTGGGAGGGGAAAACACAACCATATACATTGAAGAGATTTCACTGCTGCCTCACCACAGGCCCCCAGGAGCCATCCAGAGTCAATACGGGACTCCCATAAACCAGGGAAAGATGTCAAGGGCGAAAGGGAAAGGGGACGCTTCTCAAGCCGCGTCGCAACCTCCCAGACAAGACTCAAATCTCCTCCATATGTGGTCTTCGGAGGCCGCTGCGATTTCAAAGGATAGGGCTGCTGAAGAACCCACAATGGACACCGCCCGCCCCCCCCACCCCCCCGAACCAGTGCACCCTTCCATCGACCAAGGACGACATGCATGCCTGGTTTGTGGAACTGAAGGACAAGTTCATGTCCACTGTACAGGACAAATTCACCTCAATGAGGTACAAAATAAAGCAGGCAGTCCAAGAGTTGAAAATAGACGTGGCCAAGCTGGAGGAAAGGACAGACACCATAGAGGGAATTGTGCAAAATGTAGAAGAGGAAGCTAAACAGAACAGTGAAACGCAGGAACACCTGGTTCGGTTAACCCATAACCTCGAAATTCAGTGTGAAGACTTGGAAAACCGCTCCCGCAGATCCAATATTCCCATCAAGTATGTGCCCGAATCAGTGTCAGACAAAGACCTCAAGAGTGCGGTACAAGTATTCAGAGATATAATCGAGGCGCAAGAATCGGAGAACATCGGGCTCAACAGAGTCCATAGGGTGGGCCCAAAAAGAACAGGCGCCCCAGGGGAAAGACCAAGGGACGTACTAGCGGCCATCTCATATCCACAAAAGGAGCAGATCCTAAGGAAAGCGAGGCAGCTAGACCACATAAGGATGAATGGGGTGGAAATACAATTATACCAGGATCTGGGCTCAGCGACACTCTTAAAAAAGAGGGAGATGGCCCCACTGGTGAGGGAGCTGGTGGCGAAAGAAATAAGATACAAATGGAAGTTCCCATTTGGTCTACTGTTCGAGTGGGAAGGCAAACGGAGAAGAGTGACCACCAGTGAGGAAGGACTTCATATAATGGACCTGCAAGCGGAGGAGGCAGATATGAGAGGCGTCAGGACCAAGGGGGATCCGCACAAGAGGCTTAGAGGATGGGAAGTAGTGCAGCAAAAAAGAAACAAAACGACTGGGGGAAAGCAGGGCATCCGGCAGGGGAGTAGTCGAAAAATCCCCAAAAAAATCAACCGCTCAATCTCCAGTTTGGAGAAGGCGGGAGAAGAGAAACCAGTGGAACCTCGGAACACCACATAGTCTGCGGCCTGGCAGGGGACCCGGAAGGAACACTATCCAGGTCTGAGGATAGTGCAGGGTTTAGGACCCCCCGCAAAGTTAATCCCGAGTTTTGTGAGGGCAAGGAGCGATAGGCGCAATGCCCTAGCAACCTTAGGTGCCTGGGCCCTCCTCGGGATCAAAGTTGAGTTATTGTTAACAGTTGGGGGGGGGGGGGGGGGGGAGTTGGGTAGGTTGAGGGGGAGAGCGGGAGGAGGGGACTCAGGAAGACAGAAGGGATCACATCAAGCGGGATTGATTGGTTGCAACAGACTAGACGAGATTGGGAAGTTCAGAATCTTTTCACTAAATGTAAGGGGGCTGAATTAGCCGGCGAAGAGGAAAAAAGTGGAGGCTCTGTTAAGGAGTGAGAAGACGGACATTCTGCTCCTCCAGGAGACACATATAAAAGCCCAGGATAGAAAGAAGGTACACCTCAAAGGGTACATGATTTGGGTGCAGGCGAATGCAGGGGAAAAAGAGCAGGAGTGATGGTGGCAACCCTCATAGATGCACAGGTAGACAGGGAAGGGAGGATTGCATTTGAAAATGTCCCCATAGAGGGTCTCAGGCTTACCCTAGCGGCAATATATTCACCAAATTCTGGGCAGGACGGTTTCCTCCGAGACACCCTGGGGAAACTAGGGGATTTGCGAAGGGTGAGGTAATACGGGGAGGAGATCTGAACATGGCCTGGCAACCAAGGTTGGCTAGGAGTGCGGGAGGATCGCATGGTCAAGGGTCTCCGTCCAAACAACTCAAGCAAAAGATGGAACAGTTGGCATTGCATGATGCCTGGAGGGAGTTGAAGGGACAAGCAAGTGGATTTACGTATTACTCACACGTGCATAGCCCGATGTTGAGGATAGATTACTTCTGGGTGTCGGTGGGACTGATCGGGATGATACAAGGAATAGATATGGGCTCTATAGCGTTATCAGACCATGCCCCGCTATGGCTGGACATCCAGACCCCCGGTAGGGGAAGAGGCCTCTGGAGGTGGAGGTTGCCATCTGATATTCTTATGGACCAGGTGTTGGGAGAAGCAGTAGGGGACAAAATTAAAGAATTTTTTGAACTGAATGACAATGGTGAGGTTCCTCAAGGGACCGTATGGAAAGCCTTCAAGGCAGTAATTCGTGGACACATGATAGCACTAAAGGCCACCAAAGACAAACAGAAGTATGAATGGGAAAGAACACAGGAAAAAAATAAGACATTCAAGGGGAGCTGGTAGTTCATCCCACAAGAAGCCTCAAGAAGGCATTGAAACATGTGCAAGGACAACTTGATATGCTCCGCAACAAAAAAGCGAAGAAATCCCTCCTCTCTCTAAAACAAAGATACTATATTAAGGCCAACAAGGCAGACAAATATCTAGCAAGACAACTCGGAGAAAAACAGAAATCAATGACTATTATGAACGTCAAAGATGCACACGGAAAGACACGAACACGCTCCGAAGACATAGGGGAGGCCTTTAAGGATTTCTATCAAGAGCTATATGCGACAGAGCAACCGGATGAAGAGAAACAAGACAGGTTCCTACAATCTCTCCCCATTCCAACAATTTCAGAGGAGGACAAAGTGGTCCTGGAATCTCGGATTACAGAAGAAGTCGTCCAGAGGGCAATAGCGGACCTCCCAAACTCAAAGGCACCAGGTTCGGATGGCATTACGGCCCCATTCTACAAAAAATACGCAGACATTCTCATTCCAATCCTGACAAGGCTCCTGAACACATTCAAGGACAGCGGAAGTGGAACTCCATCCATGAACAAGGCAAAAGTCCTAGTGTTTCATAAAACAGGTAAAGACCCCACTCTCCCGGGCTCGTATCACCCTATTGCCCTGACAAATCTGGACGCCAAGATCTATACCAGGGTACTGGCCACCAGACTATCACCCCTCCTTCCGATCCTAATGAACACAGATCAATCGGGCTTCATTCCCGGCAGGCAAACGCATGATAATTTAAGAAGAATAATTCACCTGGTAGAAAAAATAGGCATTACTCACACACCAGCAATATTGCTCTCACTAGACGCCGAAAAGGCCTTTGACCGGGTAGAATGGTCCAACTCTGAAACACATGGGTTTTGGAGACCAATTCATAAACGTGGTCAAAGCCAACTACAACTACCCATCCATAAGAATAGCAATAAATGGGGAAGTCACGGATAGGGTGGAGATTTCAAGAGGCACGAAACGGGGATGTCCCCTCTCCAATATGCCATATTTCTGGATCCTCTCCTAATTAAAATCAGGGAATCGATAGGTGTGAGGGGGATCGAGATGGCGGGCAGGCAACACAAAGTTATAGCTTACGCAGACCATATGCTACTGGCCCTGGAGGACCCTGGGAAATCACTACCACAAACCTTAAAAGAACTGGAGGAATTCGGGGTGATCTCTGGCTTAAAAATAAACCGGAAAAAATCAGAGAGCCTGTTCCTAGCAGGTGATAAGGGGACACTGGGAAAAGTGGCGGGCTTGATAGGTCTTAAAACAGCAGAGGAGGGTATCAAGTACCTAGGGGTGACACTCGCACATAAGGTGGACAGAATGTGTAAGAGCAATTACCCACAGCTTTTGGCCAGAGTGAAGAAGGACCTAGATAGATGTTGCCCGCTAAGGGTCTCATCGTGGGGCAGAATCCAATCAGTAAAAATGAACATACCCCCCCCCCCCCCCCGGGTGCTCTACTATTTCCACACCCTCCCAATAACAGTCCCAAACTCCTTCTTTAAAGCACTGTCAAAGGCCATCTCGTCATACGTGTGGAACAGGAAACCCCAAAGGGTTGCCAGAGCCATCTTCACGGCAACCACCAGGGCAGGGGAATGTCACTCCCACATTTCAGGAAATACTATCGAGCAGCACAACTCTGGGTTCTGAAGGATTGGCTGGGGGATGACCAACGAACAACTTGGGTAATACAAAATAGGGTGGTCGCCAGGACCCCCCTGGAGGACCTACTGTGGAAACATAAACAACATAGACACCCTAATCTTCGCATCAGTGAGGTCATGAAAACCACTCTAGGCGCCTGGGACGACCAAACCAAGAGGGTTATTATGACCACTTCACTGGCCCCCTTCACACCCATATGCCGAAATCCACAGTTTCCACTGGGACAAGAATCTGGGGGCTTTGGAAAATGGGAAGCCGCAGGGTGCAGGGTGCTTTGGAAAATGGGAAGCCTGCACCCTGCGGGAAATGATCCAGGACAATGAAATAAGAACATTTGCGGAATGTAAAAAAATGTGGAACCTAACAGAGGCGGATAGGTATAAATATGAGCAAATCTCACATTGGCTTACCACACCAGAGGTCTTTCAGGCTGCCACAAGGGACCGAACATCATTCGAAAAATTCCTAATAACCAACCCAGGCGACAAAAAACTGGTGTCAACACTATATCACTTTATCAGTACACAAGAAGAAGATATCAAATGAACATGCATGAAGAGATGGGAAGGCACGCTGGGGGAAGAGATAACCAGACAGCAATGGGAGGAATTATGGGCAGGTATCCCAAAACTCACCCGGGCAGAACAAACCAGAGAAATGTGGCTTAAAATAATCACTCAATGGCACTACACTCCAGAGAGGCTCAAATCAATGTATCCGGAAACATTGGATCGCTGTTGGAGGGGGTTCCCGGAACCAGGCACGTGGGGGCATATCTGGTGGGACTGTCAGGGGGTAAAGAGCTTCTGGAGAGAAGTGCGAATGGAAATGACAAAAATATTCCCAGAGGCTGATCAAATGGGTGAGCGGGTGTGGTGCGGATTCAAAGATCCACTGGCCAAGAGACTTCACAAAGCACAATGGAGAAGCTTCATGGGCCTAGTCATTGCGGCATGGGCAACAATTGCCCAAAACTGGAAAAAACAAGACCCGCCACTGGTATTCACCTGGCTGCAAAAGGTGTGGTCACAAATGACCATGGAAAAGATTACGCACCACCTTCTGGACCAAAAGAACTCCTTCACGAAGGAATGCGGGACAGTGTTGGAATATTTGAAGTCGGACTACATGGAACAATGACATGGAACAATGGTGCCCGCACAACATCAAAGTATCAGACATATACTGCATATAAACTTTCCCGAAGCAAAACTGAATGGGACCCTAATCTTCTGGGGTGGGGGGAGTTATGCGGGATTAATGTGTTGATGGCTCTGTATATGGAAAACAATAAAAATATGGTTTAAAAAAAAAAAAAAGCAGCATGGCAACTGCAGTAACGGCCCTGCAGGATGGTCAACAACATCCAGATGTCGAGTGACCTGGTAGAAATGAAGGCAGAAGGGTGCTTCCAGGATCTGGAGCAAAGGAATCTGGACTTGGCGGCCAAGGTAGATGACTTCGTGAATCTCAAAAGTAGATCCAACATACGCATACACGGCCTCAAGGAGTCACCGACTGAAACTCTATCAAGCCTGGAAAGGCAAGTGGAAGCCTTAATCAACTCCCTGTTCACCACCCCCCACCCCACATGCCTGACCTGGAATTCAAAAGAGTGCATTGGACAGGGCCCCCCCACCTCCCAAATGGCCAGAGGTCGGTCTTGGCAAAATGCCACCATTACAAACATAAGATGGAAATTGTGCAGCGGGAGAGGGAACAGGAACACATTGACTTGTAAGGCTCACACGTTACAATCTTTCAAGAGCTGTCTGCATTGACACTAACCAAAGGAAAGCATTGTCGCCCACTAACTACATGGCTACGCGAACAAAAGATCTGCTATAGATGGGGCTTCTCCTTTGCGTTACCCTATGAACATTGCAATGAGGAATACCGGGTGGTCAACGTGGATGAATCAAACAGTCTGCTGCAGGGGTTAACAATGAGAGCAAGCGGAGTCGAGATGGAAGAACTCCCGTCCTCCTCAGAATCACTCAGAAAACCGGAGGGCCCATAGCCTAGAAGCGTGCGTGCCAAAGGCTCCAGGAAGTTTAAACGGTTCAACACACCATGACCTGCGGTGACCAAATGATCAGATAGGAGTAGTCAATCAGACTTCCCAACAGACACACTGGAGTGTGTCGTGGCTTGAGAGGGGAAAATCTTTGAGAAGGCTGAGGCAACCATCAACAACAGAAGATGAACACCTGACTTTTTTCACTTTCTTTTCCCAGACTGGGTGTTTACGTGTTAGCATGTTGCAAGTTCCTATCTGAAGAAAGTAAGATATAGGGGTTTTCGAGGAGTGTGCCTTATGTTTTATTTTTCCTAAGGTGTCTCCAGTTACAAGGGGAATCTCCTTTCTTCGCTTTTGGCGGTTTAGGGGATTGCGGGAGGGAAGGCTCCACTGAAGGGGGGGGTGTGAAGGGAGGGGGTTGGAGAGACCAGGGAACGTCAGCACCGGGTACACTTTCCAAGAACAGCACATAACACATCCATATGGATGGCACACCTGAAGGGAAATGAGACACTCAAGGCAGCAGCTGCTTGGGGCTTGAGAGGGTGACTATTTGCACGGGCAACGTGGCCAAGTACTAGATCACCTTTAAGCTATGGATATGGTGAATAACTCAGTTCGGTTTGGGTCCTTAAATGTAAAAGGCCTCAACTTGCCCTGAAGATCTATACTGGTAACAGCATTTAACCTGTCAAGTCTAGACCTCCTATTTGTGCAAGAAAACAAATTTCAGAGAGGAGAGGAATTTGCCCTAAAAGTGAAGCAACTGGGAGGAGCCATTTGGGCATTGAGACCTGCAAAAAATGGAGGTTTAGGCATGCTATTTCAGACATCACTGGGGTTAATGACAATGTTCCCTCTAAGCTGTGCGTATGTGCGCTTGTCCAGCTTCCTTCTGGGTGCCGCTCAGAAGAATTTTAGCAGCGCACACAGACAAATTCCACCAATTCACAAAGAATGAATAAGGCAAAAGCCACAGCAGATAACTAATATGTGCTTACTCATAAAATAAATCTAAATTGGACTAACTAGTCTTGATATTCTGGTCTAGCCTATTTTCGTTGCCCTGCTATGCAAGCGTGACCTTAAAAATATACAAATCCCAAAAAAAGAACACCCATACAAGAGGTTAAAAACTAATATGAAAAATTGACTTGACAGACAGAAGATATGGCTAAGATATGCCTGCACGTATTAGGCAAATAAGCTTCCCTCCCCACTCATGTCTATGCTTGACTCTACCACACATTCAGATATTACCAGACAACCGTGACTATGGCTACCATGGCTCTGCAAAAGGTCACCAGACTTGCAGCTGCATCTACTTGTTTTCTGTTTGTTATAATTTGACTGCCGTTGAAGCACATGGTGCCTTAGCAAAAGCATCGCCCAGACTACGTAACCCAACTGTCGGCTCAGAACTTGGATACTGACTGTAAGTAAGTGGGCTACTTGGATGTGTAGCCTCATCCCATGCTTCCTATTCTTTGTACATGTCACACAAGCACTTTGTAATGCCCCTTTGCAAGTTAATGCATTATAAAACTACAATGTGAATGTGCCATCTAAATGATTTTGAGTAGGAAAATGTCATGTTCAGCGTCTCCTACTTTAGCATTGCTAACATAAGTGGAGAGCAACATTGCAACATCATTTGCGTGACCTACAAGGAATAATGGGTATGGATTAGGTCTGGCATTATGTGTGTATAGTATTAGGGCAACAGATATTCCGATAACTAGAATACCCTTTAGACAATCTGCACCCTTTTCAGGTTTTCAGAGTTCCATCGGGCATAGACCTTAACATATTGTATGGTAATTCACTAGTATACAAGAAACGGTTTCACTGAGCGCTTTTATAATCCTACCCAACAATTTAAAGGTGAGGTATATTGCAAACTATCTTGTATTTGCTTCATAGTAATTGTGCAAATGCAGATATATGGCATTTTCTTAAAATGCAAATAATGCCATGGTGAGACTTTAAATATGTTTTGCTTGCAAAGTACTGCAGCTATGCAAATATAGTACTACAATCCCCCATTTTGTACAGAACCCCCTCTACTATTATTGGAGGCTAGAACAGGAGCTGGGTAGGGATATGGGTGAATTCTCAGCTGCTGAGGGCTTTTCAATATATTCACTTGTTTGTGTTTATTGCCTTAAGCATCCCGATGCATCTTGGTCAAATGATATCAGTGAATTTCAGAAGCAGGGACCCTAGTTAAAGAAGGCAGGCAGGTCACTGGTCCCCATCTGTTAGGCCTGCGCGTATTCACAGTTCAGTTAGAACTACCTGGTTCTGATACCGTGGGTCTGAGTAGACATGGGATGAATCCCTCTGCTGGAGTCTGGCCGCATGACTTTAAAGGCAAATATATGTGATTTTCTTGAACAAGCCCCTGAAGAAACCTCAGTAAGGCTTTAGTTGATTTTTATCTAGGCTGTTGTGAAGAAGGGTGTTGCAAACCTACAAGCTGCATTATGTGCCCTGCCATTTCACCTCCTATGTCAAGGTTACAAGCAGGGCTCTGATATTTCACATCCTACTTGGAAACAAATGATTTTTCAGGGAAAATAATTATCTTTGACAGTACTCAGACCCACAGTATCGGAACCAGGTAGGCCTAACAGATGGGGACCAGTGACCAGGAAGCTGTTTGATATTCAATCTATTATAAATTTATGACTTCTATTACTGGTTACGGGGCAAATTAAGTGCCAATCGAGCGCAGATAATCCAAGAAGTTCCAAACTGATGGATTTCCAGCAGTGGCCACAGGACCAACAGAGTCCCTTTTCACGAGATTAAATACTCCAAAGTGAACATACACGCACACAGCAGGGATACTCAGATTACAGATGAAATGGCCTCGAGGAGGACCAGGGTGTCAAAACACGTGTCGGCTGTCCCGATATCAGAATTAAAGACTCATTTTCATTAGATACTGAGAGAATTGTATTTCATGATTATTAAATGTTCTTCCCCTTATAATTCTTATTGCCATCGGGTAGTAATATTATTAGAGCTCCTACCTATGCCACTGCTCTGCTGGTCACCGATTCGAAAAAAATATCAGTTGGACCTTGTGGGTAGAAGCAGGGGGAATGCTCCTATATTCATGATTTCCCATTTTTGTTGGGCACATTTTCTGTTTAGAGAGTAAACATTCTGGTTATGCCTTTTAGCCATATGGCTTGTTTGAGTAAATATTGTCACAACTCACAGGACAATGTAATGTGGATAGTAAGCAGAGACCCTGGAATTCTGATCATATTCTGTAGTGCAGTTATTATGATGCAATTATAGTCCTGGTCCTTGAATTACTTCAAGTGGCACATGAACTTCATGTTTTCTTACACATTCCTTCTAGCTGCCAATATTCCATTTGCTAAAATTGTGTCCCATCTGAATTATTTGACAACCACATCAGTGATCCGCGATATTTGTTCTTTGTAAAATTATTTTTTATTTTTTATTTCAAGGGCATTCAACACTTTCTGCATTGTCTCTGAGCAGTGTCAACAAATGAATAGCCACAACTAAACCTATTGTTTATCCTGAGCATACAAAGCTTTTCGAAGGGATTGGTTCCTCCGACATATTCCACATCTATGACAGGTAATCACCACAGCTGTGTTGCTTCGGAAAATGTTCTGCATCCTGCGTCGATTATGTCGATACGCTGTCCTCAAGGGCCTCCGTCGAACCAACGTCACTGGATGTTATAAGTAGGACGCCCGTAGCCTCAGTTCTGTTTTTTCCGCGAACGTGTTCGTTTCGGAGATCTCGGCACGCCTCGGTTCTTCCGAGTTATTCTATTGGTTCTTACAAATGTGTTTGTTGGAAGATATCATGTCTTCTTCCACCCTGCATCGGGTTTCAAGAAGTGTCAGGACTGCGGTTCCAAAATGTCGCTTACGGATCCGCACAACGCCTGCCTCTGGTACCTCGGTGAGGACCACGCCACGGATAATTGTGACGATTGCCAGTCGTTAACATTGAAGGCCTTGCGGGAGCGGAAGAAGCAGCTTTCTGTCGGTAGGGTTTCCAAGCCCTGAAAGTCGAAATCCGCTGGGCTTTCAACTGACGATTCGAGGGTGACTCTCCGTCCAGGGGGTCTCGGTCCCGGAGTGGTTCCCGTCATTTCTCTGCCTCTTCGAGGCACTGTCACCGGTCACCTTCCTCGTCCGAGAACTCCACCCGTCGGCGGGTTGCTTGTCCCAACAAGCACTCTACTCCTGCAGAATGGGATACATTTTCGTACGGAAATGATGGCGATTTTCCAATCGCAGGGCTCCGTTCCGTCCGTGCCTTCGAAAGAAGCGGGCAGGGAACATGCTTGGGCCAACCCTCGCACGCCTTCGGGATCGGGTGGTCGGCGCGATCATCGGGAACCTTCGAGGTCCGGATCAGACAAGGTGTATCACTCTAGCCATGCCCGCACCAGGTCATGGTCCTCGACGCCCTTGAGACCGTCAGAGCCTGTGAGGTCTGCAAAGAAGACGTCGATGCCATCGGCGCCATGTCCGTCGAGGGACTCACTTGAGGTTCTGCTTCCGAGGAAGTCGTCAATGCCATCGGCGCCAAGGCTGTTCAAAGGACGCGCTCGGGGCTCTGCCCTCGAGGCCTGTGTCGAAGCCATCGGCACCACGGTCGACGTCAACGCCGATTCTGTCGACGCCCTTCGAGGATGCTTTATCAGAGGTACCCCGGACGGTGGAAACCCCGAGGAAGGCTCTGGCTAAGTCAAAAAATGTTTGTCCCTTTTTCTGTACCCTCATCCAGGGATTTATTCCGGCCTCTGGATTATATTTCTGAGGTGGATGAAGGGTCTGATGAAGGTTTGGATCCTGATGAGGCTCCTGACGAACTATTATCTGGTCTTAGCGAGATGGAAGACCTGCGTCAGTTGTTGCACAACGCCAGTGGTTTGGAAACCTCTCCGGATGTTGAGTTTGGTAGGCCTGAGCCTGGCACGCATGCTGAGTCTTCGTACCGGCGGCTAATGTCGAGGGTGACGGAGTACTTGGGGTGAGCTGCGCCACTAGTGGATTTTCTGCAGGATGACCTGACAGATATCTTGGACCAAGGTCCACTGTAACGCTCACCTGATTCCCGCAGAGGCGCCGGTCTTGACTGGGGGAATGCCGTATCTTCAAAGGTGATGTAACACACGGTTGGCTCTTTGGGCTGGACCTCTGTGTACTGTATGTCTGACTCGAAGAGTAAAATGTCTGCAGATAGAAAATATGGGATTAATGAACTGGGGTTATTGGGTGCCTCTATCCTCTTCCCTTTCTCTTCTCCTGTAGAACCCCAAAGGTTAACGCCCTCACCTTAGGTAAGTGAACGCCGAGCTCTCCATCTGCCTCGGGGCAGGGTGCCGTAACCAGTTTCTTCACTGGATAAGGGTGCAGTCCTCTTGACCTCAGAGGACTGCTGTCCGTCGTTAACTGCACGAACGGTAAGTTCTGGGCACTTCAAATGTCTTAAAAGTCTTTTGTAATGATATCTCTTGTTTTGCAGGGTTCCGGCAATGGCGGATGGCGGGCTGATGAGAGTTGAGGATCGAACCCGCGTGAGGAATAGAAGCGCCTGGAAGCACGTAAGTAAGCGCTTGTAGCCTGCTTCACGATGCGCACTAACTGTCCCTTTTATCTTGCAGGTACAAGTTCGGAGCTTTAGAGAAGCTGAAGGGTGCTGGAATACCCACTGGATTCGGCGTGGGAAGGAGTAATGGCACGTGAGTAATAAAGTTGCCCAATGTCTTTAAACGCACCTTCTTTTGTCTTTCAGATGCGGGATGCAGCGCCGAAGGCCTCCGGAGCGTGCGAAGAGCTGGTAAGCTTTTGTCTTTCAGATGCCGGAATGCAGCGCGAGGCGTTGGTGACAGCCGATGGACCAGGTAAGAGATGCGCTGCCACTGAAGACCGTAGTGCTAACCTGTTCTTTCTTTGTCTTTACAGGTGCTGCTGAAGACTGGATTCCAGGATGGTAAGCCTTTGTTCCCTTAGGCCCAGGATCAGAAGCAGAAGACACGATGAGCGTTCTGCTGCAGAGAATGCAGAATAACGCAAAGCAAGATTCATCCATCGGGTGTGGTTTAAATAGCCTCCTGTAGTGCTTAGGTGTCTCCTTCCACAGCCACGCCTAGGTAAGAAAAGAGTTCCTGCTTTCCAGAAGAGTTCCAGTGTTCTGAACCTAGGGAGTGGCTCCTGCCCCACCCATCAGGAAAAGTAGTCCCAAACAGAAGAGGATCAGGGGTTCAACTGGCAGGTAAGTAAGCAGCATGGTCTGCTGCAGGTAAGTCCACCCAAGCATTATGAGCCCGGCGCTTCCAGCGCTGGGACTGGACATCTTTATGAGCCTGGTGCCACTGGCGCCAGGACAGGGTCCAAAAGGTCCCAATTGGGACTGGCTGGCACTCGGAACCAGGGTTATGGGTCTGCTTCCAAGGGAGTCGGGCAAGTCCTGATCTTTTGGAAGCAGAGATCATGACATCCACCAACTGACCCGTACTGCCATTCCATATGGACTTGCAAAGAAGGGTGGTGGCGGCTTGGACTGCTCCAAAAAGTCTCCCGGCAGTGGGAAGTCGTTGCCGAAAAAGAACCGCCCAGCCAGTGGAGACCCCGGCTACTTGTCCATGCACCCTACTCCGGAGAGTTTGGTGGTACAGGCGGCTACGGCCCCAGCAAAACAGGTGTCGTACCCTACTATCCCTCCTGATAGGTACAAGAAACGTTTTGACGGTTGGGCGAAGAAAGTCTTTTCTACAGGGGGTATTGCTTTGAAGGCAGCCAAATCAGTGTGTGCCTTAGCACGTTTCACTCACACTCTGTGGAATTGTGTTTCGTTGGCGGCTGAACATATTCCCGAAGGGGAGGAACGGGATGGCTTTCTTCCTCTTGTACTGGATGGCAAGGATGCCATGTGTGAATCTGTTCAGTCGTTTCTGGACGTGGGAGACTGTGTCAGCCGCGAACGTGTTTGCTACGGAGATCTCGGCACGCCTCGGTTCTTCCGAGTTATTCTATTGGTTCTTACAAATGTGTTTGTTGGAAGATATCATGTCTTCTTCCACCCTGCGTCGGGTTTCAAGAAGTGTCAGGACTGCGGTTCCAAAATGTCGCTTACGGATCCGCACAACGCCTGCCTCTGGTGCCTCGGTGAGGACCACGCCACGGATAATTGTGACGATTGCCAGTCGTTAACATCGAAGGCCTTGCGGGAGCGGAAGAAGCAGCTTTCTGTCGGTAGGGTTTCCAAGCCCCGAAAGTCGAAATCCGCTGGGCTTTCAACTGACGATTCGAGGGTGACTCTCGGCCAGGGGGTCTCGGTCCCGGAGTGGTTCCCGTCATTTCTCTGCCTCTTCGAGGCACTGTCACCGGTCACCTTCCTCGTCCGAGAACTCCACCCGTCGGCGGGTTGCTTGTCCCAACAAGCACTCTACTCCTGCAGAATGGGATGCATTTTCGCAAGGATGCCATGTGTGAATCTGTTCAGTCGTTTCTGGACATGGGAGACTGTGTCAGCCGGTCCATGGTGGCGAGTACAGTGATGCGCAGATTTGCGTGGTTGCGGAAGTCGGGGTTTGCTCCTGATGTGCAAGCCCGGCTTCTCAACATGCCCTTTGATGGTGACCACATTTTTGGCAGCAAGGCTGATTAGAGCCTTGAGAGGTTGCAGACCTCAAAAGCTGCAGCGAAGTCGTTGAGCGCTGCAGTTCACCAACCTCTGCCTTTTTCGTCCTAGTGGACAGCAATGGGGGGTGGGGGGGGTTCCTTTCGATACTACTCTTCCTTTGGTAGATCGAGAGGAGCTGCAAGTCAAAGAGGCCAACGTAGGAGTACCAGAGGTGGAAAACAAGGTACTCGAGGTGCCAAGGCCGCTCGGGCAGTTGCCTCTTTGCCCTAAGGCACTGTCGCAGCCGCTTCAGCTCAGTCATGAGGCCATGTCCCATGGTTCGCCGGTTGGGGGAAGGCTGGCGCAGCATCTTGTAGATTGGCGTGCCATTACTTCAGATGTGTGGTCTCTGGAGATCATAGCCCACGGCTACTGTCTTCCTTTCCGGCAGCGGCCTCATGACAATCCACCAGGGAATTTCTCTTTGAAGAGTCCGGATCCGCTCCTTGCGCAGGAAATCAAATCCCTGCTGGTGAAAGGCACCATAGAACTGGTGCCTGTAGCGGAGAGGAACAAGGGATGGTATTCTCCATATTTTTTGATTCCGGAAAATGATGGGGGATTGAGACCCATCATGGGCTTGCATGGTTTGAACAAGTTCCTCAAGAAGGACAAGTCCAAGATGGTTACTGCCTCTCAAGTCCTCCAGGCCCTTCAACTTCAGGACTGGTTGGTGTCTCTCGACCTCAAGGATGCTTATTTTCATCCCAGGCACAAGAAGTACCTGAGGTTCGCGGTTGGCGACTTGCACTTTCAGTTTCGGGTCTTGCCGTTCGGATTGACCTCCGCCCTGAGGGTCTTCACAAAGCTCATGGTGGTGGTGGCAGCGTATCTCAGGAAAGGGGGGATTCACGTCTACCCCTACCTGGACGATTGGTTGATCAGGGTGTGCTCCCCCAAGCAAGTCCTGGATCATCTGTCAGTCACCTGCCACTCCCTTCACAGGCTGGGCTTCTCCCTCAATTTAAAGAAGTCCCACTTGACGCCAACCCAGCTGCTCCAGTACATTGGAGTACTGCTCAACACATCTCTGGGCAGTGTTTTCCTCGCCAGGTGAGAGCTCATCACATTCTGCAGATGGTGCACAAGTTTCAACTTGCCCAGAGTCTGCCGGCGTTCGAGTTCTTGAGGTTGCTCGGCCTCATGGCATCCTGCATTCTCCTGGTGCCAGAGGCCAGGCTGCGGATGAGATCTCTGCAGTGGGCTCGCAATATGCAGTGGTCGGAGTCCTCCGGCAGGATGTCGGATTCCGTTGAAGTGCCGACCTCGGTCGGGCAGGATTTTCTGTGGTGGGCCATTGAAGGCAATCTGATGAAGGGGGCTCCATTTTGGCTACCGTGGCCGGAGGTGACTATCGTGACGGACGCATCCCTCACGGGATGGGGAGCTCATGCCAACGAGTTGACGGTCAGCGATCGTTGGTCTCCGTCGGAGTCCAGACTCCATATCAATCTGTTGGAGCTGAGGGCCATCAGTCTGGCTCTGAAGACTTTTCTGCCGACTGTGAGGGAAGAATGTCCCGATTCTGACGGACAACACAGTGGCCAAACAAAGGGGGGGGGGGGCGGCAGGGTCACTTCCTCTGTGCATAGAGGCGATGCAGCTCTGGTTCTGGGCCATCCGGCAGGAAATTTCGATCTCGGCAGTTCATCTGGCCGGAGCCGAAAACGAGGCGGCGGACGCTCTGAGCAGGCAGAGCACGGTCTCTCAATAGTGGGAGCTGGCTCAGGAGATTCTCATGGAGATCTTCGCCCTTTGGGGGACCCCTAAAGTGGATCTCTTCGCCACCAGTGTCAACCGGAAGTGTGAAAGATTCTGCTCGCAGGAATTTCTTCCAAGAGGAGCCTTAGGGGACGCTTTCGAGTGGAGTGGTCCTACCCAATGCTGTACGCGTTTCCTCCAGTCCCCATCATTCCGCAAGTGCTGAGGAGGTTCGGGAGGTTCGGTTCCTGAATGATCCTCGTTGCTCCGGCATGGGCCCGGAGTGCGTGGTACCCGGACCTTCTCGACATGTCCATGTGCCCTCCACACTGTCTTCCCTACCGAGAGGATCTGCTCTCACGGGAGGTGGGGGTACGGTTCTCCATCCAGAGGTCAGATCCCTCAACCTTCACGCTTGGCTTCTGAAAGGTTGAGGTATAAGGATTGGGACCTCCCTGAAGACGTGATGGAGGTGTTGCTTTCGGCCAGAAGGCCTGCAACAAAGTCCCTGTACCGTTGACATTGGAGAAAGTTCTGCGACTGGTGCAGGGGTAAGAAAGTGGATCCTTTTTCATGTGCCATTCCTGTGGTTCTGTCTTTTTTTGCTTTTGGTAGCCCACAAGGGCCTGCAAGTGGGTACCATTAAAGGTTACCTGGTGGCGCTGTCCATATTTAAGCGCTCGTCTGAGGTGTGTTCTTATTTTAAGATTCCTTTGATTTCTCAGTTTCTGAAAGGGCTCACTAATGGGTTCCCACCGTCGCCTTTCCAGGTACCCAGTTGGTATTTGAACCTAGTTCTAATATTCCTAATGGGAGCTCCGTTTGAGCCTTTGCATTCTTGTCCTTTGAGCCTGTTGACTTTGAAAACTGTATTTTTAGTTGCGGTCACTTCCGCTCGCAGAGTGAGTGAGTTGCAGGCACTTTCCGTTAAGCCACCCTTTACGGTGTTCCATAAGGACAGGGTTGTCCTTGGGGTTCGTCCTTCTTTTCTTCCAAAAGTTGTGTCGGAATTTCATTTAAGCCAGAAGGTCATTCTTCCGGCGTTCTATCCTCCTCCGCATCCTGTTAAGGAAGAGGAGAGGCTCCATAGGTTGGATCCTAGGAAAACTTTAAGTTTCTGCATCTCTCGCATGTCCCGGGTCAGAGTGGACGATCATCTCTTTATAGGATACGCTGGAAGGCGTTTGGGACAAGCTGTTACTAAGCAGACTTTGTCTAGATGGATTATCTTGACAATTTCTGAATGTTACCGCTTGGCGGGTAAGGACCCTACGGTAGGCTTACGGGCCCATTCTACTAGGGGTGTGTCTGCCTCTACTGCTCTTCAGAGGGGTGTTCCCATTCGTAACATTTGTGAAGCAGACACATGGGGCCTCTGTCCATACTTTTGTAAAACACTATTCCCTGTATTCTATCCATGAGCAAGATGTGCCCTTTGGCAAGGCGGTCCTTTATTCTGCAATTTAATTGGGCGTTCTAAATTCTTTTCCCACCTCCATACGTTGGTACTGCTTTGGGAGTCTGTCATAGATGTGGAATACGTCGGAGGAACCAATCCCTTCGAAGAACAAGTTACTTTCTTACCTGGTAACGTTCTTTCGATGGGATTTTCCGACGACGTATTCCACATCGTACCCTCCCAGCCTGCCCCGCTACAGAATTTCGTATGCGATTGCAGCTTGAGTTTCCGCAAGGCTTTCTGTGGTCATACTGGTAGAAGATTGGTGCCACACGTTCTGGGGGAAAAAACTACAACTGGGGCTACGGGCGTCGTGCGTCCTACTTATAACATCCGGTGAGCGTATCGACGTCATCGACGCAGACGCCGAAAATTTTCCGAAGCAGCACAGCTGTGGTGATTACCTGTCATAGATGTGGAATACGTCGTCGGAACATCCCATCGAAGGAACGTTACCAGGTAAGAAAGTAACTTGTTCTTTTGTTGCATAAACATTTGTTTCTCTGCACTGAAGTACTTTTGGTAGGTACTATGGCATATCTTGGTCATGAATTGGTTTATGAGCTCTCCTTCTAATCGCATATAAAATATTTTTTAGCCTATATGTTTGAAGAAATTGTTGTAAGATGCACCTTTTACACCGATTTGTAAGGAATTGCAGTGGTTGCGAAGGGGAAATACCCTTCCAAAGGATTACGCATGCTCACATAGTGGCTTGCCTTGTTATTCAGTTCTGCACATGGAAATTAAAGTGCGCACGGAATCTAACCATTCCTGCACTTGTGAGGGGGGGGGGGAATAATTGGAGAGAACATTCGTTACAGATTACACAAACTTGGACGGGTGGTACCTGGTGATCAATGGGGTCATTTGTACAAGAGCAGTTGTATTATACACTGCCTACGCACCCAATAGCCAACAAATTTCATTCAGTAAAGAGCTTTTTGTCTTCCCAGATAACTGTAAAACTGGGGCACTGATTTGTGGTGGGGACTTCCATATGGTGATGGATACCACTCTTTACTGGGTCTCATACAGGGAGGGAGCCAACCCCTTTTACAAGAGCACTTCCTGATTGACATGTGGAGAACCTGTCATCCACAAACCAGGGCATACACTTTTTTCTCCCCCACATCATACATTCACCCGCATAGACTATATTTTTTGGGGAGGTGGCACAGGAGCATAACATTGCGAAAGCAACCATCTAAGTAGTGGGTTGGTCCGACCACGACATGAGTACCATATAACTAAATCTAGGCCCGGGTACTGCAACCGACAGAAGATGGATCTGCAACGACACACTATACAAAGACCAGGTCTTCAGGGAGTCACTCCACGTCTTAATTATTATTTTTTTTAACAAAATGACACAGGTGTAATACCCCCCGAAACACAGTATGCTAATCAGCGAAGGCCACAGTAAGAGAATACTGATAACTCAGGGAACCTTTGTAAAGAGGACTAGACTGTTGCGAGAGACATCCCTTCATAAAGAAATAAGACATGGAGGCGATCCTGTCAAACGAGATAGGGAATCTAACAGGTGCACTGGTAGATATAAGGGAGCTCAGGCAAGAGCTTAAAGAATGATGAAGTGGGAAAGTATTGAAACAGCTTAGGTATCTTAAGCAAAAGTTTTAAGAAAAGTGAGAGAAAAGCTCACAAATTACTAGCAGCTAGATTGAGAGGGCAGAGAGCCGAAAGAGCAGTGCACAAAATCGGAGACCTAAGGGGTAAGACGCTGAATAAACCTTCTGAAACCATGGCGCGATTCGCCCAGTTTTATGAACAACTGTACGCATCGGACAGCAAATCCACCCATCAGAAAAAACTACACTTAAAACTTTGCAAAGCCCAGATATGTACCAACTGTGCGCCCCAATAGAATTGGAGCCGCAATATCTACATTAAAGGCACGATGAGAGCCAGGCAAAGACGGCTTTACCCCAGCATTTTACAAAACCTATAGCGGGGCCACAGCACCCTTCCTGACTCGTCTCTTTAACATCATCATGGAGACGAGTCAGGCCCCAGAATCTTTTAAAGAGGCCCACATTATCATTCTCCCCAAGGAAGTGAGGGATTAACTTGAGTGTGGGTCCTACAGGCCAATCTTCCTTTTAAACGTTGATGCAAAAATCTACGCCAGCGTCCTTGCTAATATATTAAGTGGGGTTCTACCAGGGCTCATACATAGCGACCAGGTGGGCTATGTGAAAGGGGTACAGGTATCCGACAACATCCGCAAAACTCTGGCTCTAATTACAGACTCCACCCTACTCTTGGTGGACGCTGAGAAAGCTTTTGACAGGGAGGAGTGGCTGTTCATGTTAACAATGTTGCGGAAAGCTAACCTGGGAGCACGCTGGATCAGATGCGCTCAGGCGCTATATCTCAACACGAAAGCAAAAGTAGCGGTTAATGGCATGGCATCCCCCTCCTCTTTGCCCTGAGTCGATGGACGTGGCAAGGCTGCCCCTTATCACGTTTTAATTTTTGCACTGGTAATGGAACCACTGGCCCAAAACATTCTAGAAAACGCTGCCATTACTGGAATTATTAAATTTGGGAAGGATTACAAGCTGGCACTGTTCGCAGACTATGTCTTAGTATATCTGACTCGCCCAACCCGGTCCATCCAGCTCTCCTTACTGCAATGGCCAAATACAGGACCCACTCAGGTTTTCTTATCAACCTAAGCAAGATGGATATCCTGCCGTTAGAGTGGTGGATCTTTCTCAGAAGACCTTCTAAGATGCTGGGGCTTGATGCAAAAGCCCAAAAACATCCAATATTTGGGAGTGACCCTCATTAGGCAGTTAGGAGATCTGTACCAGGCCAATTTTGCCCCACTTTGGACGCCAATTAAGAAAGACATCCAAAAATGAATAAAGCTGAAACTTTCCTGGGCGGGTAGGTTTAAAACTATTAAAATGAATGTTCTCCCGTAGCTTCTCTTCCTTTTTCAATTACTCCCACCGGCGCTTCCAAATACATACCACGCTGATGTGAAACGCTCTCTTGGCCTTTCTGTGGGAGGGGAAAAGGCCATGCTTTACCTGCAAAACAATTATCCTTCGAAGGGGCAAAACGGGCATGTCATTCCCTGACATCTATGAATATTACAGAGCAGCACAAATTCATGTGTTGCTAGACCACTTGAGAGAATCAGGGGGAAAAGCAATGGGTACACTTAGAAAATGGATATCTCGCACCAGTTACTCTGGGAGAATGGTTATGGGTTCCCCAAAGGCTTTTACCAAGAAGCGTACGTGAAAACCCAATCCTGGCAGTTTTATGGTCTCTCTGGGAAAATAAATCAGAAATGAGTGGTGTCACCACATGGCCATCAACCCTAAGCTGCATCTGGGCGCCCCCCCCCCTGCTTAGGGATCTCATAGTTGACCCTATCAGTTTTCAACCACAATACAAGCAGGGATTGGCCAGGGTGGGGCAGCTGTGGAAAGACTTTTTCTATTTTTTTTTTATTTTTTTTTTACCAAGTAGGAGCTTGAGAGTGCTCAACAGGGTCAGCAGATCCAGCCATTGCTATATCTACAGCTGAAAAGTGCACTGACTGATCCACGGTGGAACAAATAGCCCCAGCGACAACTATCTCCATTTGGGAGCGTGCTGAACACCCACCAAGGTTCTAGGGTATTAATAGCGAAACTCTACAATGCTTTATTGGAGAGGGGATATCTACCAACACCACACACAAACTGTCCCGGTGGGAGAAAGACCTGGTATGGGACAGCAACCTAGAGGGATGGGCCGCAGTCTACAGGGCAGTCTGGAGCTCCACAAGTTTCGGTCCAATATAAAATGCACAACAGCAGATTACTCATGCAGTGGCACCTCACCTCCCCAGAGACTAGCGAAAATGTACCCGGGGATAAGCCCATACTGTTGGCGAGACTGCTCAGTGGTTAGCAACTATTGGCACCAGTGGTGGGACTGCCCCAAAGTCCAAAGTTTCTGGAAGGGAATCTTGCACTGGATCTATGGCATAGAGGGTATTGAGAGACCAATCACCCCACTCTTAGTGTTCGTGATTGAGCTTACGGATGATCAATACACAGGGTTAACACATATGCCCGGAAACCTACTTCTAGCGGCTCAGGTATGTCTGATACAGTGGAAGGGAAGTTTGCTACCAACAAAAAAGGAATGGCTGCGCAAAGGAGATAAGACATGGAAAGTCTTACAGCAACACTGTTAGAATCGCGCTCGCACGTACACGCTACATGGTTCCCTTTTCTAGAGTTTTGGGAAAGAAACAAGCTAGCACCCTAATGCCCCAACTGTTAATGTACAATGCTGCACAAGAGATAGCCGTTTCCCGCACAAACGTGACCGGCCGCCCCGATTGCTGCAGCGCCAAAAGCAGCAAGCCAAATAATTGAGCAACTACCATGTGCTGAAACCTTTTGTTCTCCCTCAGTCGATTATTAGCAGGGGGAGAGGAGAAGGGGGTTGTGACGGCGAATGGTGAGGGTAGAAAGCGCAAAGTAGGTTTAGAATGTTCATTACGATTGTAAGAATTTACTCCGCCAGGTTCGAAGTTTGAATATCGGAAGGAACCGAGAAACTGCCTATGCACATGTTTCATTGTTTGGGAGACCAATAACCATATCTCTTTTTTTGTTTCATTTCCCAACGTGACTGGTGGAAGTAACCACTCACCTTATTTGTAAAAGCCTCAATAAATTACTATTTTCCCCCAAAAAATGTCAATGCTTCATTGCGGCCAAGAATGAGACAACTTGTTGTTTTCATTTGACTTCTCTCTCTGACTCCATGGAGTAAATGAAGCAAATTGGAGGGAGACAAGAGTGAACATCCGTTTTGGATTTCACATATGCACCCTCACAGTTTCTGTGAAAGTTTGGAAAAGCTGATATTTGTTGCAAAGGGTTCTGAGACTTAACATTCCAGATTGAGACAGCCTCGTATTGTGCCCGTCTCTTGAACATTAGTCTTGAGTCCCTTTTGGATCACGTCCGATGCTCGAATTAGTCATGTGAATAACACATGTTTAAGGTATCTTTTAGTTCTTTAAACTCAACTGAGTTGTGTACTTGTTTGTATATGATGCAGTATCTATTTGAGAAAATAACATTCATTTTACTATTTCTGTCTCTTTTGTTTTCAGTGGGAATGCAAAGCAGACATGGACAATTCATATCGTTTTGGAAAACTTGAAGTGAGCTGTGAAGGCTTTGACTATCCAAATGACCCATTTGTGTTGCGGGGATCATGTGGCTTGGAGTACACATTGGATCTGACTGAGGAGGGCCTGAGGAAAAGCAAGCATAGCTATGGTGGTGGAGGCAGCAGCTTTGGCTCTGGATTCCCAAGTTACAAGAATTCACCTATGTCTTCTGATGCTGGGGGAGCAATAGTGATAGTACTATTTCTAGCCGTTGCTTTTGTCATATACAAGATATTCCTTAGCGGTGGGCAGCAACAGCCTTTTGCAGATGGCACTGGGTATCAGAATGGACATGGCCAGAGTTTCCAGGGCCCACCGCCACCCGGATTTTCACCGGATTTCACTGGTTCACCTCCACCAAGCTACGGATCTAGTTTCACCGGTTCGCCTCCACCAGGATTCAAATCAGATTACACAGGTACTCCTCCACCAGAGTTCAAATCAGATTATACAGGTACTCCTCCACCTGAGTTCAAAACAGATTTCAAAGGTATTCCTGGATCTCAATCTGATTTCAC
The DNA here is from genome assembly GCF_040938575.1 of Ambystoma mexicanum. Classification (NCBI taxonomy): domain Eukaryota; kingdom Metazoa; phylum Chordata; class Amphibia; order Caudata; family Ambystomatidae; genus Ambystoma; species Ambystoma mexicanum. The sequence continues at coordinate 1,439,376,258 of NC_090935.1, forward strand.
AGGTACAGTTCTCCATTCCCATGGTTTGGAATGCTTTTCCTGGTGCTTATTAGACATGCCCGTAGGCCATGATTGGACATCCAAAGATCAGCAATAAAATGGTTATGCGACCACCGTAACCTAACATTACCCGAGCAGAATTTATCTTCAACGCTAGTCTTTGAAATGCAGGGGATATTTCCCACAGTCATGCAGATTGCCTGTGGACAATGTATGTGGCAGAAATGTAAAGCTGGGATTTAAATAAAACAATAAGCAGGAGCTAAAAGTGACTTCTGAGTACATCATCCAACCATCAGGATCTACTTATGTGGGGAGGTTCGGGGGTGGGGTAAAAGTGTGTGTGTGTGTTGGTGTGTGGTGTGTGTAGTGTGCAGCAAATCTAACATGAGGTTCATGCAATGTTGCTTTTCCCATCAAGCATAATAGTTACTGACACATTATGTTTGGGGTTTTTTGTGTGTTTTTTTCAAAATCACATACAACATAAATATCCAACGATTTGTCATCTGCGCTTACAGTAGGATGTCAGAAAAATAGCCAGCCCGGTTTCACATGCATATGTCTACTCATAACTTTATCCCTCCCACCTACCTCAATCCCCTGTCACATTTCACTTCGAACTAGACATTTGATATCATTTTGTTAACATTACACAAGGGATCTTTAGCATATTCATAAGAAACGCTTCTTTTTCAGCATATACGTCTGCATGGGTGGACTACCCCAGTTCATAAATATTGCGTTTTAGTCAATTGCTATTACATGTGATGTCTCACGGTTCATAACGTGCACAAAAGTTAGCCCATTCTGTTTCAGTGGAGCCTTGGTCTTCGTGGATGGCTGCGGTTAGGCAGTCCATACGGTATAAGTTTTGTGCTATGTTTACACAGCTTTCTTCAGGAGAAGTGCCCTTTTCCAAAACCTGGTGAGACTTGCCCTGGCGGCAAGGAGCAAACCATGTGCCATCTTTGGCAATTTAGTAAGTTCATCATCCTACTCAACTAAGCCAAACAGTATTAGGATTGGTGCTTTTTCCCTCATCACCCCATCTAGTTCTTTGATCAAACTGAGGACCTCATCCCAACATGATTGCACAGCCGTATATCCCCACCACATATGCCAGTAGTCTGCTTTTATCCCACAATTATGCCAACAAAGGGGACTTGCTCCTTGGTACATTCTGGCCAACCTAATCGGGTCATACTGCCATCTCTGTAAGAGTTTTATGCCATGAAGTTTATACTGAGCATAAATCAATGTTTGGGAAGTTCTTCTACATGTGTAGAGCCAAGTGTTCGGAGGTACTTCTTTCACCAGGTCTCCCTCCGATTTCTCCCTTAGTTTATCAGATGGAGATCGCTCTGTTTCTATTAGCGCTCTATAGAGTGTGCCTATTAACCCCTTACTGCAGGTGCCAGTGTCCAATATTTTCTCAAAGGGCGTAAGCTCTCTTTGCAGTTTGTCCATATTTCTCTAGACATGACCCCCTTTAGCTGAAGGAATAGAAATATTGGGAGTGGTCCAAGCCCCAAGGCTTCCTCAAGTTCCTGTATGGTTAGGAAGGAGCCTGCTTTGCATAACTGACCTGCCCTCTCTAGCCCGGCTTCGTACCAAGCTTGGTATCTCGCGGGGTCCGGGGTGGAGTCCCGGATTCCCGGTACCCACAGGTGGCCCAGTGGTGAGGGCCAAGTTGCGACACCCTCATGCCCTTACCCTGCCACCATATATTCCATAGTGTTCCTAGTATGGGGTGATCTCTTATTCTGTTGAGTAGCTTTGATCTGGGGGACCCACAACCATTCGCCCACTGTCGCAGGGCAGAGGTGGAAGTTATCAAGACCCACCCATTGTAAGTCTTTCCCTAGTCTGAGATGTGGGATCAGGACCTGCAATTGCGCAGCTCTGTAGTAGGAGTATATGTCCGGTAGCCCCACTCCTCCCTGGTCTTTGTGTAGACGGAGAAGCATGTCTGTGAACCTGGGTTTTTACCTTGCCATAGGAAGCGTGTCAAAGAGGATTTGGTGTTTCTGAAATAGTCGTCATTTATCTGTATGGGGAGCATTTGGAAGAGATACAGGATTTTGGGCAGTACTACCATTTTGATGGTGTTAAGTCGCCCCATCCAGAAATCGTTAGCCGGTTCCACCGTTCAAGGTCTTTCTCTATGCCTACCTTTAGGTGGGGTGGGGGGGGGGGGAATTGGCCTCATATAACCCTGTGAGATCTCTGGTCACATTGATCCCTAAATATCGTAATGCATGGTGATTGACCTTCATACCAAGCGGATCGAATCGTGTAGTGTCTGTATCTCTGCTTTTGTCTATGGGGAAGAGGATTGACTTTCCAGTGTTTATCTTGAGCCCCGCTAGTCGACCATATGTCTCTATCACTTCGATTGTAGCCGGGATAGAGGTCAGTGGGTTTATTACATGGAGCAGTATATCGTCTGCGTATAGCCCTAGTTTATATGTTTTGTCCCCGACTAAGTCCCTCCATCCGCTGGTCGAGTCTTAGTCTTTGTGCAAGTCTTTCCAGTGATAGCGCAAATAGTAATGTGGGCAGGGGCATCCCTGTGTGGTCCCTATACTGAAGTTAAACCTTCTAGACTGGCCCCCATTGACTATTACAGAGGTTTTTGGGGAGGAGTAAATTGCTCTAATACCCCGCAAGATTTTTGGCCCTAGTCCTATTTTCAGAAGCACTGCATCCAGGAAATCCCATGCCACCCTGTTGAATGCCTTCTCGGCTTCTATGGAGAGAAGGATGGGATCCTCTTTCAACCCTTGGGCTTAATTTATTAGGTGGAGTGTCTTCCTCATGGTGTCAGCTCCCTAGCGTCCCATTACAAACACAACTTGATCAGGGTGAACCAATTTAGGCAGGTGGCACTCAAGCCGGGCCGCTAGGACCCTAGCGTATATTTTTGTGTCGCTGGTCAGGAGTGATATTAGTCGGTAAGACCCACAGCATTTGGGGTCTCTGCCTTCCTTGGGTATCACTGTGAGAAGGGCATGGGCGAAGGGATCGTGTGCGCCTCCAGTCTCCAGGATGTTAAAGAGTACTGTTAGGAATGGGGTTAAAGTTGCTGAAAATGTTATATAAAACCCCGGGGTGAAACCGTCATTGCCCAGTGCTTTCCCCAGTTTAAGACGGCTAATAGCTGCTTTTATTTCGTCCCCTGTGATCGGGGCTTTGAGGGCCGTAGCTTCTGCCCTGGACAGAGAAGGGAGGTGTGTTTCTGTTAGGTATTGATCAATGGCCCCAGTGGGTGCTGTATTTTCACTGCTATATAAAGTTTCATAGAATGAGGCAAAAGCCTCCCTAATTCCTTCTGGAGTGCTTGTGTTTGTACCATCCACCCCTTCTACCTGAGTCGTCCATCTCTCGGCTCGCTGTCTGCGCAATCGTGCCGCTAGGAGGGCGTCAGCCTTATCCCCCCCATCAAAATATTTCTGCTTGAGGAACTGTAGGTTCTGGACAATCCGAATCTCATCGAGCAACTTTAGTTCGTCTCTTAGGCCTCTAGCCTCTAAGAGGCACTCTTTTCTGTCCTTAGGGGAGGATTGGGCACGTGTCTCTGCAGCAACTATTATTTTCCCCTCAGCCTCTCTATTAGTGTGCGTTCTCTTTCTTTGCAGGCTCCCTCTCTAATAAGTATACCTCTCCAATTGGCCTGGCCGTGTCCCATACTATCGTCCTTTTCACCTCACCTGTGTCATTGGTGTCAAAGAATTGTTTAGTCTTTCTCCTCCTCCTCTTTAAAGATTGGATCTTTCCATAGTGTGTTGTTGCATCGCCATTTCGAGCTGTGGGGGTATAGACCGTCCCAGTTTATATCTAATGAAACCATGTCAAGGTCCAACCATGAGATCGGGTGAATGTGAGTCCCCCATAACCTCCCATAGGTCAGGTCTTTTGACACATAAAGATATTCAATCCTCATGAGAGTAGCATGTGGGGTAGAGTAGAAAGTAAAGCCCTTTTCCTGTGGGTGCGTGTCTCTCCAACTGTCCCTCGTGCCATAAAGCGCTAGGGCTACACAGCTCAGGTTCTCCCTGACCTGCAAATTTGCGGTACGTTTCCCCACCAGCCTGTTAAGTGTAGTGTCCATCCATACGTTGAAATCCCTGCCTAAAATGAGGTGGCCTTGTGCCTTTCCCCCTTATTTTTTCCAGTGACCTTTGCACAAATCACCTCTGACCCTGGTTGGGAGCATACCGCGTGGCAAAAGAGACCTTTATGTTCGAATGGATTGTGTCCTCCCATGTATTCCTCATCTTATGATAATTTGTATACCAGCTCTGCTGTTTCAGAAAAAAATGTTCACCAGAGGGCGCTGTGTTTGAGGCTGCAGAGTCGTAGTCCCTCGAGGGCCAGCGACGATGCCATCCGCTGTAAAAAAGGCTTGAGCAGCGCCCGTTACCTCAGTTCCTTTTTCTGACGCAACTGCTTCGTGTTACGGATGGCACATCAGATTTTTTCTCGACGATGTCCTTGTCATCTACTCCCACCACACCCAAGACAGGGTTAAAAAAAAAAAATGTCAGAAGTGTGGTAGGAAAATGTCAATAACCGACCCCCATCGGAATTGCCTCTGGTGCCTCAACCCAGACCATCGGGTTGACGAGTGCAGTTCCTGCCAGGCCATGTCCAATAAGGCTCTTGGGGAACGTAGAGGTAAGCTGGCGTTGGGGGAGGAAACTTACAAGTCTTCTAAAAGACAAAAAGATTCGGATGAATCTAGTCGAAAATCTCGACATGAGTCAAGGAGGTCGAGATCAAGGAGTCACTCGAGGAAATCCTCCTCGCCTTCGACTAAGAACTCGAAAAAGCAACGTCACAGGTCTTCTTTCTCCTCGTCCTCCTCTGAGAGGAGAGTAACTTATCCATCCAAGCACGATTCCCCAGAAAAATGCGAGGCCTTCAGGGCTTCGATGCTTGAAATATTCGAGAAAGTGGCCCAGAGCCCCTCGAAGTTGCAGCGTGGTGATCATGCCTCTACCCACTCTAAAAGTGACAGAGGGAAATCAAGATCTAAACACGCGAGAGTCGAAAGAGTCGAGAGTGTCTTCAAGGGAAAGTTCCCCGATGCCTCGTACTAAGTCAACACCTCTGGTGCATAAATCGGTGGTAGCCTAATTGACATCGGCGTCAAAGTCGAAACTCGCCTTGACACAGTCGACAACCATGGCATCGACGCCTTCGACTGTTTCGAAGCCTTCTTCGCCCGTATCGAAGCCGCCCTCAAACGTCGAGGCCAGCGTCTTCCTTATCGACGCATTTATCGAGGCATTCATTAATTCCGATACCCAAGTCGGCGCCATTACCCATGCCTAAGTCGATACCACCGTCTTTACCTGAAATGTGTCCATCGTCAACCCAGACAGGAATTTTTCAGATCCATGTCATCCATTTTTGAAGAACACTCCTCTGAAGAGGATGTCACTTCAGCTGGAGTTAGGTTTTGAGCCAGAGAGGTCCCTGAAGAGCTAGTGGACCCAAATTCCAAAATAATCGATCTTTATGACTGTCTCCAAAATGCCGGTGGCCTAGACACTTCACCTGAAGTGGATTTTGAAAGACTAGACCCTACAGATCATGCTGATCCTAGTTATAGGAATCTTATGGGAAGGGTAATTGATTTTATGAATTGGAAGGCAGCTTCCCCAGATTTCAACCAGGATGACATGACGGATATCCTGAGTAAAGGTCCTCTAAAAGATCATGTTCTTCCATTCCATAAAGCACTTCAAAAGAGGGTGATGGTAAATTGGAATACTCCAGATTCTATTTCAGCAGTGAACGAGAAATTTGTACCAAAATACAGACCATCTTTATCAGATGCAGAATATTTATGTAAACATCCCTCCCCTGAAAATCTAGTGGTTCAAGCTGCAACCTCCACTAGGCAATCAGCTTACCCATCAATACCACCAGACAGGGATGAAACAAAAGTTGATGCTTGGGCCTGGAAAGGTTTTTCCTCGGGCAGCATGGCCCTTAAATTGACTGTCACTTGCACTTTAGCAAGATTTACATATACCCTGTGGGACTGCATGACATCAGCGGCTGAACGCATCCCGGAAGGTGAGGAACGGGATGGTTTCCTGGCTATAGTAAAAGATGCTAAAGAGGCTATGGAGGAATGCCTTCAGTCAGGACTGGACACTGCAGATAGTGTAAGCAGGTCCATGGCATCTATCACAGGCCTACGCAGGTTTGCATGGCTAAGGAAATCTGCCTTTGCACCTGATGTGCAATCTAGATTACTTAATATGCCCTTTGATGGCTTGAGGTGGTTTGGCAGCAAGGTGGACGAGATCTTGGAGAAGCTGCAGACCTCAAAAGCGGCAGCAAAATCACTTCGCACCGCTATAATGCAACCTCATCAATACTCTTACGCAGGCTCATCTTCCTGGAAGAGTCGCACCTTTCGCTTCTACTCTTTTGGAAAAGGGAGGGGGCAGGCCAGTCAGAGAGGCCAACAGAGAAAACCCTTTCGTGGTGGAAAAGGGAAAGGTGCTAGAACAGCCACAGCAGCGGCTACTACCTCCTCAGCCACTGCTGTAGCCGCTGCAAAGCCACTTTGCGGTCTTCACTCACAAGACCCCAGTGGGAGGCAGAATCACTCGGTATCTGAACGAATGGCGGGGCATTACGTCAGATGCCTGGGTGCTAGAGCTAGTGACTCATGGTTACTGCCTTCCTTTTCGACAAAGACTTCAAGATCATTCACCTGGAACCAATTCTGTCAAAATTCAAGTGGAGGAGATTTTAGTCCTGCTAGAGAAAGGTGCAATGGAACATGTACCTGAAGCGGAGAGGAACAAGGGTTGGTACTCCCCTTATTTTCTCATTCCCAAGAAGGACAGGGGATTTAGACCCATTTTGGACTTAAGAAATTTGAACACATTCTTCAGGAAGGACAAGTTCAAGATGGTGACCCTTTCTCAGATCCTTCAGGCTCTTCAACTTCAGGATTGGCTGGTTTCATTGGACCTTCAGGATGCGTACTTTCATGTGCCGATCCATCTCAAGCACAGAAAGTACCTGAGGTTTGCGGTTGGCGGACATAACAGACATCCTTAATTAGGGACCTCAAAGGGACCCTGTCCTCCCTTTCCATAGGGTATTGCAAAATAAAGGGTGATGGCAACTTGGGATACCCCAGACTCTGGGCCTGTAGTAAATAAAAAGTTCATAGGGAAGTACTTTCATGTGCCGATCCATCTCAAGCACAGAAAGTAACTGAGGTTCGCGGTTGGCGGTTATCACTATCAGTTTCGAGTTCTGCCATTTTGGGCTGACCTCCGCCCAAGGGTTTTCACCAAGCTGATGCTGTGGTGGTAGCGAGTTTCAGGCGGGGGTGGGGGGTAATTCACGTATACCCTTACCTGGACAACTGGTTAATCAGGGCGAGTTCGCCCGAACAAGCCCAGGAACATATGACCTGCCACTTCTTGTACAGGCTGGGCTTCTCCCTCATTTACAAGAAGTCACAAATGATTCCACGCCAAAGACTCCAGTTCCTCGGAGCAGTCCTGGATACTCGAGGAGAGAGCCCACCACATTCTGCAGATGGTAACAAAGTTTCAAAACGCCCAACATCTGTCGGCCTTCGATTTTCTGAGGTTGCTCGGCCTCATGGCATCCTGCATTTTTCTGGTGCCAGAGGCCAGATTGAGGATGAGAACCCTTCAATGGGCCCTCAGGACTCAATGGTCCCAGTTTTCGGGGGACATGTCGGATCTTTTGCAAGTTGCGGTCTGAGCAACCCAAGACCTTCTATGGTGGGCTTGCAGGGATAATATCCTCCGAGGAGAGAATTTTTGGCAAACCTTGCCCGGAGATAACAGTAGTGAGGTTTGCCTCACGGGGTGGGGAGCCCATACCAACGGTCTGACAATAAGCGGTCGTTGGTCTCCATCGGAGTCCAAACTACACATCAACCTATTGGAGCTGAGGGGATACAGACTAGCACTGAAGGCCTTTCTTCCTTCTGTACGGGGAAAGAATGTCCTGATAATGACAGACAACACAGTGACCATGTACTACCTCAACAAGAAAGGAGGCGTAGGTTCATTTCCACTGTGCAGAGAAGCAATGCAGCTCTGGTTCTGGGCGATACAAGAAGGAGTCACTCTGTCGGCAGTAGACCTAGCCGGAGAGAAGAACACGGTGGCGGACGCTCTGAGAAGGCAGAGCAGTCTCCCACAAGTGGGAACTAGCTCAGATCTTCGCCCTTTGGGGAACCCCTCAAGTGGATCTATTCGCGACCAGTGTCAACAGGAAGTGTGATCAGTACTGCTCAAGGGAGTTCCCCCGAAAGGAACTCTAGGAGACGCGTTTGTGGTGGACTGGGAATTTCCCTGCTGTAAGAGTTTCCTCCAGTCCCCGTCATACCTCATGTAACCAGGAGGTTGAGAAAGTTCAGGAAAACCATGATCCTAATTGTCCTGGATTGGGCCAGGAGAACGTGGTACCCGGGCCTTCTGGACATGTCCATCTGCCCTCCAATTCTACTTCCGCAAAGAGAGGATCTCCTCTCGCAAAGGGAAGGTCAGGTTCTCCATCCAGAGGTCAAAACTCTCAGTCTTCACGCATGGCTTCTGAGGGCTGAGGTATAAGCATTGGGACCTCCCAGATGATGTCATGGAGATTTTGCTTTCAGCCAGAAGACCAGCAACAAAGTCCTTGTACCGGTGTCATTGGAAGAAGTTCAGTAACTGGTGCAAGGATAAGTATGTGGACCCTTTTTTATGGAATACCCCTATGGTACTCTTTTCTATTACTTGGCCAATTTGGGGCTCCAAGTTGGCACTATAAAAGGATACTTGGCAGCGCTATCTATTTTCAAGCGCTCCTCCTGAAGAGGTTTCTTATTTTAAAATGCCTTTTTAGTTACCCAGTTTCTAAAAGGACTGACAAATGTGTACCATCCAACACCTTTTCAGGTACCCATCTGGGATTTAAAATTTGTATTAAAGTTTCTCATGTATGTCCCCTTTGAGCCTTTACATTCTTGCCCGTTAAGGCTCCTCACTTTAAAAACAATTTTGCTAGTGTCTATAACATCGGCCTGCAGGGTGAGTGAGTTGCAAGCGCTTCCCACACCATTTTCCATAAGGACAAGGTTATTCTAAAGGTCAAACCATCCTCCTTACCTAAAATAGTCTCTGATTTCCACCTGTCACAGAAAATTACCTTAACCTCTTTTTACCTTCCTCCACACGCAAGTAAAGAGGAGGAGAGATTGCACAGACTGGACCCAAAAAGGGCTCTCAGTTTCTATATTTCTAGACTAGCAAATTTCCGACAAAGTGACCAACTGTTTGTTGGTTGTACTGGACACAAATTGGGCCTTGGAGTGTCTAAACAGACTCTATCTAGCTGGATAATTCCAGCAATTTCGGAGTTCTACAAATTGGCTGGTAAGGAGCCTCCAGATGGGCTAAAGGCTCATTCAACCAGGGGCATGGCAACTTCTACGGCTCTTCAGAGGGGTGTTCCGGTGCAGGATATTTGTGTGGCAGCCACCTGGTCGTCAATGCACACTTTTGTAAAATATTACTGCTTGGACTCTACATCATATCAAGGAGGCCTCTTTGCAAATGTCGTCCTTCATTCAGTCCATGATTGAAATCTCTGGTACACACTCCTCCAAATTCTTACTGCTTTGGGAGCCTATCCAAGATGAGGAATACATGGGAGGACACAATCCATTCGAAGAACAAGTTACTTACCAACTGTAACGTTCTTTAGACTGGATGTTCCTCCCACGTATTCCTCATCGACCCTCCCAACCTACCCCTCCGTACAGTTTACGCCAGTTGCTCTCGAACTTCCTTAAGAGCCGAAGGTCTTTGAAAGCCTGATCAACTGATGCGACCATTAACACTGTAAAAACAGAACTACCTAACAGCACGGCTCAAGCACTTTATACTGCGGAAAACGTCGACGCTCAACGGCGGCCCTCGAGGGACTCAACTCCGCTTCTTCGAGCACAGTGCCCTCTGGTGAAAAAATGTTTCCAAAGCTGGGAGACAAGATATCTATGATGAGGAATACGTGGGAGGAACATCGCAGTCGAAAGAATGTTACAATTGGTAAGTAACTTGTTTGTCTCCTTTGGTGGCCATTGAGTCCTGGCTTCCCAATGCCATAGCTTTGACTCTGTGAGTCGTAGCCTTCACTCTGTTCTGGCTCTGCCAGTCTGTTTATGGGATCCATGCAACAATTCTTCTTGCTCGTGCGTATTTCAGAGACTTAGGCTGGTTTACAATGGTCTCCCGAACTTCTGCATGTGTGAGGGTTGCTGTGCACGTGGTCGGGAGTGAGGAGCCGTGTATTCTGCCAGGCGTCCGTTGTGGGGTTGTTCTCCCGTCAAAAAGTTGTGAGGGGCGGTCGACTTCGAGCGTCCCTGTTTGCCTTTGCCAGACCGTAGCGGGCGGGCACACGCACCAAGTCAGGGGCCGCACCCACTTGGCTTGTTCCTTATGTTCTTTGGGAGGTCACTTAGCACCACTTCCCGATCGGCTCAAAGTACCTCTTCCCATTCAGAGCTTTGGCGAGTCTGGGTTTAGCAGGGCTTTGCCAGTCCAATGAGAATAGAGGTCAGGGTTATGCTCTGTCCAGTCCCTCGGGACGTTGTGATCAGATATACCTCTTGGGCTCCAGTGCAGGGGGAGGCCACGCCCACACTGCGGCACGCACACAGTGCACACGGCAGCCCACGCCTCCGCTGGAGCGAGTAGGCTCAGGGGGCAGGTCTGCTACCTTACCTCGTCTGGGACCGGTCTGCTGTACCTTCCAGGTCGTAGTGGGGCACTTGTGTCTGCAAAGCCGGCATGCGCCCCGTGGGAGGGGGCCCTCACTTCCTGTGTTGTGGGAACGTGTCGTAGTTCTAGTTGATGTTACTTCACCAGACCAGTTATTTACTAGGTCATCTCTGTCACTGCATGCTGTTATTACGGTGATGTGATGATACACGTGGTTGCTTAGTGGCCGTGGGTGTTGCCTTTCTCATCAAAGGATGGTGCGAGCTGGTGTTCTTCACTGTGGGTTGTTGGCCTGGATCTGAGGCACCTTGGAACTCGATAACATCAGAAGCTCAGTAGAGCGGGCGGCACAGTCGCCGTTAATTTTTGTGGGCACCTCTCCTTATTGGCGGCCCCTGGGTGCCGCAAATCCTTCATGTGGGCACCCTCCCCATGGGCTCCCCGCTGGTCTCTGCGGCAGGGAACAACGGTGGTCGGGGCACCCGTGAGGACTAGCGGGATGTGTGTGGAGGAGATGCACACCCCTGTGAGTTTGTGGTCAGTGCAGGCCTTTGTGGAAGGGGGTTTCTGCAGCTCCTGATTGAGGATGATTTGGCGGGTCCGTGCCAACCCAGCACATTCAGGCGTCTGTCACGGGCAGCAGGAAGGGGCAGTCTGGGATCAAGAAGGTGTGCTTCGTGTTGTCTTGGCTTCCTCCTGCTGTGGACTGCGCTGAGTTTTGCGTGTATCACAGTTGCAGCTCCAAGGGCCCCTCACCAGCACTGAGGGACTGCGGGTATAACCCGCTATCTTTGTTGTTCTCCTGGGGCTGATGCTTACTTCCGGTGTGCTCTGCTGTTTGGCCCGCATTCCAGGGCCAGTAGGGAGAGTAGCCCTGCAACCCCGCCGGGCCTCCCCGGCCGAGGGCTGCAACAATGCGCAGGCCGGGTGCTGTGGAACTCTCTCGGTGTCGGAGCGGTGATGGTCTCTCGATGCTACTATTTTGGGCTCTTAGGAGTCTCACCTCCGTGAGATCCCATCTCCGGGGGTGCCGGATCGAGTCCCGGCCAAAGTCTATCTCACTGGCGCGGGCTGTCAGCGTTCCCACCGCGCAGACTGAGCTGCTCGAGTAGGACCGGGTTTCTTCTTTGTACTCGGCACGATTTTCACCAGATTTTCGCCCAGTATACGCTCTTAATGGTCAGATAGTCAACCCTCGTAGCAGGGTCTCTACTTAAGGGGCAAATGGGGGCACATTTGCAAGAAAGGGGGGGCCTGGGGCAAATAGGAGTACTAAGTCGCATCCTCCATCACGCGCCCCCTGGTGGCCGATCTGACGCGGTCTCTTTCTAACGACATTCTACTGACCCCATATGTACTAATGTAAAAATTGAGGGAAACCTTTAATTCATTTCTAATGAGACACTGTAACAATTTTAATGTATGGCTATCTGACCACTACTGTACTTGATAAACATCTGACTTGAGATACTATAAATTCCAAAAATCATGAAAGGTGACTTGTTAATCATATCGATACATTTTCCACTGTTTCTACTTAACACATCGGAATTAGAAATGTGATTGAGGTGCATATAGGAATCCCAAAAGCCAACACCTCCCCTGTAACACATCAGTGTCATTAGGCAGTCATGATATTGTTGACGCGCCAAAGGTGACTGAGGGGCGTCCCCGCAAGCATCTAAATTTAAAGCGGAAGATAATTTTTTTCTGGTGAAAAGGGTTCCGTTTCCTGTCCCTAGCGAGGGACACCCATACTGTATGGAGCAAAGGGGACTAGGAGTACGTTAGTCACTACGATGAGTAACTTATTAGTTTTTTTAACATGTTTTTATTTGTTTCATTGTTATGTTGCACAGGGAAAAAACACTAAAACATCCCAACATTAACTTTCCCTCTTCCCCCCTGCCCCCCTGCCAGAAGTGAAATCTGTATCTTTATTGGTTTGAGTTCTCTTCATTCGTTTGAGTTCTGTTGGGTTCACAATATGTCCAAAATTCTGATCTTGTGCGTGCACCATTGTGCCATATAGTCACTTTGTAGGTAAGTCAGTACTGAGCCACATTTCTGTTTGAAAGCATCCTGATCCAAAGGATCCCATTTGTTACCCATTCTAGTGCTACAAAGCTCGACTTTTTGTAGCTATTACTGGATCGTAGGTGCTGTATGCTGTTTCCACCTTTGTGCCATCACCAGCCACGCCGCTATCCACAGGATCATGAATCCCTGGTACATCACTCGCATCTGGTTCCCAGAGCGGCTGAAAGACTGGGCAGTTCCACCAAATGTGTATCCAGTCCCCGACCGCCTTGCATCCCCTCCAACATTGATCTGATGCTTGGGGGAACATTACGTGGATCCTTTCCGGTGTGTAGCGCCATTGTGGGTGGGACAAAGACTGATATGCAAATGGATATTGTGAAAAGTACAGTGTGCAAAAAGCAATGGCTGCAGAGTCTCAAAGTGGGGAAAAAACACAGATCAGGTCATCATGCCATGTTCTTTCTAGAGAGGGGCTCCTGCTACCTTTTTTGTACCATTGTAGGAGCACTTTAATCCACATTTCCGCCACCTGAATGGCGCGAGTTAGTTTTGGGATTGCTCCCCACAGGTACTCCCACTGTCTTCTCACAATGGTCTCCCTTAGAGTTTTATCCCATTTCCTCGTGCAGTTCCATTGAACAAGCTCCTCTTGGGCATTCAGGTACGTATAGAGATTTGACACCAGACTTTTTGAACCCATGTGGGTCGTTGCATATTTTTCAAAAGGTGTTAACTGTCTTGTAGTTGCCTCCTTGATAGCTGGGGTAGTTAACTAGTGTTTCAATTGGTTATATTTAAACCAGTCACTCTGTCAGGCCTATATCCTGCACGCATTCCTCAAAAGACCTAAGGGTCTGTCCGTGGTAGATATCCTGTGTCCTCTGGCAGCCTACCCTTTCACACTTTCTGAATGCTCCTTTTTCCATCCCTGGCATGTAATTCCAGATTTCAAAACATTGGGTAGAATGGGGGTGGTTTCACTGCTAGCACCCCACGCTCCGTTGGTCCCAAACTTCCACTCCTACCCCAATTATCTCACTAATCATTGTATTGTATTGTATTGTATTGTTTATTTTTGTTTATTTGATAATGCGCACAAAACCCAGGGGTAGCCGGGCGCAGCAGGTACAAGGTTACTTAAGCTTGGGTTACATACAGAGTATAGGCGAGAAACAACATAACAGTACAGTAAGACATATCAATACTTGCCGTGTGGCAGAAGAAAAAGAAAAATTAGCATATTGTAGTTTTGAAAGAGTGTGCAGGTCTGAGAACAGACGTCATTTTGGACAACAGTGTTATGGACATTGGGTGTCTCAGGAGTTAGTTGTCGTTTGTCCAGAGCCAATTTTTTACCTTGCGTCTAAAATTGGAGTAGGGTAAGTTGGCTCTTAGTGCAGTGGGTAATGCGTTCCAGGCCTGGGCAGCTTTGACAGGGAAGCTTACTCCGCCTGCTTTGGAGCGTCTGAATCTAGGGGTTTCGAGTAGGTAGTGGTTAGTAGCCCTGGTATGGTGCCTAGATGATTTTCTCGTTAGTCTGGCTGAGATGTAGGGGGGAGCAGTGTTGTTGAGCCCTTTATGGGTAAGTGATAGTGTCTTGAGCAGGACTCTGTCGCTGATTTTGAGCCAGTGGTGGTCTTTCCTAACGTTTGAGATATGTGCTTTGCGGGGTATGTCAAGGGCAGCTCTAAGAGCGTTGTTTTGAAGGATTTGCATTTTATTTATGATGGACTTGTTGGCCCCTGCATAGAGGGCATTGCAGTAGTCTAGTTTGGACATGACTAACGCATTGGCAAGCATGATGCAGTTAGTTTTAGAGAGGTAAGGTCTGCAGGTCCTGATTAGTTTGCAGGTGTACGCTGTAGAGGATGCCAGGGAGTTGACTTGTTTTTTGAGGGATAGAGTGGAGTCGAGGTAGAAGCCCAAGGTTTTTACCTCGGTAGCCACCTTAATTGTATTGCCATCTATGTTAAAGTTACGATAGTTGGGGCTCAGTTCTTTTTAGGTTGGAGTCGGAACCCAGTATTAGTATCTCAGTTTTGTCGTCATTTAGGCAGAGGCCGTGGGAGGCCATCCATGCCTGAATGAGGAGGTAGATTTTGTTTACTAGAGCTGTATCTTCGACAAAGTTGCCTGATAGAGGTATGAGAATCTGCGTATCGTCTGCATAATTCGTGTAGGTTACCCCTAGTTTGTCAAGTTTGTCGAAGAGAGGCTTAGTAAAGATATTGTACATAGTCGGGGAGACACAGGAGCCTTGTGGGACACCACAAGTGATCTGGATTGGGTCCGCTGCTGCTACAGGGGAGAACACTCTCATTGAACGGTTAGCTAGGAAGGATTGTACCCATGCTATAGCTTCACTTGAGAAGTGAGCGGCAGACGCTAGATGGTTGCATAATACTGCGTGATCCACCAGGTCGAAGGCCGCTGACAGGTCAAGGAGGAGGAGCATAGCTATGTTACCTTTGTCCTTCAACTCGTCAATTTGTGTCTTAAGGTCAATGAGGGCTGTTTCAGTACCGTGCAGTGGTCTGAAGCCGGATTGCCGTGTACCTAACAGTTGGTGCGTCTCCAAGTGGTTTTGGATTTGGAGGTAGGCTACTCTATCAATAATTTTAAGGAGGAATGGGACCGTAGTAATAGGCCTATAGTTAGTGGGGATAGCTGGGTCAAGTGTCTGTTTTTTGAGGAGGGGGAGAACCCAGGATCCTTTAAGGTTGGTAGGTACAGTGCTCGTGTTAAAGGAGGCATTGATAAGTTTCGAGATGAAGGGTGCTAGATCTCTGGCTGCATCCTTAATGATTTGCGCAGGGCAATTGTCGCCTTGGCAATTTGATGGTTTAAGGGACAGAATGACCTTTTCCGTTTCCAGTATAGAGATGTTGGTGAACCTGAAGGGTTTAACATTGTTTTGGGGGGGTGTGCTAGGTAACTCCTTCAATGGGGTAGTGTGGGTACCGTGCGGGTGCAAGGAGGCTTTTTTCTCAGCAATTTTAGATTGAAGGGTTATGATTTTATTTGCAAGGGCATTTTGGATGCTGGTGCACCAGGATTTGTCCTTGGGGATATTGTCTATGGGGGCAATAGGGTTTTCTAATTCACGAAGAATAGTGAAGAGTTCTTTGGAGTTAGAGTTGGCTTTACTGATTCTATGATTGAATGAGTCTCTTTTTTCGTTTGAATGATTTCCTTTTTGTATTTTTTGGCAAAGTTAGCAAGTGTGGTTCTGTTGTCGGCAGAGGGGGTATGCCTCCAGATAGCTTGGAGTTTGCGTTTTTGGATACGCATTTCTTTGAGATGGGGGGTAAACCAAGAGTTGAGGTGAGATTCCCGTTTACTTTTGTGGAGTTTGGTGGGGGCAATCAAGTCTAGCGCTTTGGTCATGGCGTTGTTAAATGATTCGACTAATTCACTGGGGTTGGAATCATTAGGGCTAGCTATGAGAGTTGGTAGGAGGAGTGGGAGTAGTTTTTCGGCTGTGATTTCTTTTTTACTTCTTGTTGGCATGGGGGGTGCTATTGTATTCTTATTGGGTTTGGGAGGTTCAATGTTGGCTGTGAAGCAAATAAGATGATGGTCAGTCCATATTTGAGGTAGGATACTGGAGATGGTGATGTTGCAGTTGTGGTTGGCTATCCAGTCTAGCGTGCGGCCTTTTATATGTGTAGGAGCTAGGACATTTTGGGTAATGTCGTGATTGGCTAGAGTAGATTGGATTGCTTGTGCTTGTTTGTCCTCAGCGTCATTAAAGCCTAAGTTAAAGTCGCCTAGTAGTAGGAGCTGAGTGGAGTCTTTGATGCTGTCGGTGAGGAGGCTAGATAAGTCTTCCTCAAAATTGCCTAGTGGGCCTGGTGGTCTGTACACAAGAAGTATAGTTAGTGTGCTGTTATTTGAGATAGGTATTTTAGCTGAAAGAAGTTCGCATGATGTGAGAGCTGGGTGTGGGGTGAGTCTGGCAGCTAGATGTGTTTTGGTTATGATGGCTAGGCCACCTCCTCTAGTGTTGGGACGGTCGACTCTAAGGATATTGAAGTTATCTGGTATGGCAGTCGAGAGGGCAGGGCCAGCTGCCTCATGAAGCCAGGTTTCAGTGACGGCAAGGATATCTACATTGTCCGAAGACAGTATATCTGCTATTTCGGTGTTGTGTGCTATAATGGACCTAGCATTAATGAGGGCTCCTGATAGTGTTGGATTTATCTTGTTATCTTTGGCAGTTCTGGGATTGGGGTGGTTGTGTCTCCTCTGTTTGTAGTATGGGTAGTCAAGTGGTTGAGGACGATTTATCGTCACAGGACCTGGGAGGTTAGGATTGATGGTAGTGGGGGTGCGTGTGGATACTGGTGTGTTGGTTCTCTTATTTTTGATGTCATAAAGTCGTGAGAGCCTAGCTCTAAGTCGCAGGTTTCTCTCATGCAAGTTGCAAGGTGTAGAGTTGGTGAGGGCCATTATGATGGTGATGGTTAGGAGAGTCCAGGCTATGGTCCCACGTGGGAGTGAGACGCCGGTAGTGGTGTGCATAATGTGGGAGCGATGGAGGTAATGCTTGTATTTGGTGAGATTGGAAGGGATGGGTGCGAGTGTACTATCAGTCTAGGTTGGTAGATCCTGTTAGTATCTGTAAGGCGGATATGCTACAGCAAGGGTTCAGGCTTGGGAAATCCTAAACGTGGCTAAAAAAGCCAATATAGTGGGGCATGGCACATGGAAATTGACAAAGGCATGGGGCACACATAGTTTAGAGTAGTCTGAAAGCGACCATAAGGCACAACACAATTTAAAAGTGGTCTGAAAGCGACCATAAGGCACAACACAATTTAGAAGTGGTCTGAAAGCGACCATAAGGCACAACACAATTTAGAAGTGGTCTGAAAGCGACCATAAGGCACAACACAATTTAGAAGTTGTCTGAAAGCGACCATAAGGCACAACACAATTTAGAAGTGGTCTGAAAGCGACCATAAGGCACAATACAGTTTGGAAATGGTGAGTATGCTCAGGTCACACAGCCATACATTGACAGTGTGATACGACTGCAAAAATGGTTGGGGATGTATACTGGTATTGAGTTTCTTACCCTAAATAGGTGCCGGCATAATCAGGAGGTTGTAAGTGAGTTTCAGAGGGAGCATGAGAGCTGGTATTCGGCGCTTTATGAGACCTGGATCAAAGGTACTGTTGGGGGGAGGCAGGTTCTGTGGCAGGGTTCGAAGGGGGCGAGCGCCTTGCGCCTGCCAGCGGCGAACAGGGGCTAACAGGGTAGCTTGGCCTTATAGTGGCCTTAAAGGTGGCCGCCGGCTGTTCCGCCTGCCGGCGGAAGTTCCTGAATGTATGTGCGCGTTGCTTAGCAACTAAAACGAGGCCAAGCCTCGCTTTCAACCCGCATCGTGCCCGACATTTTGTTTTTTATCATGTCGGTGCGAGCGGTTTAGTAGGGCAAAGAAGGTGGTGGGCCTGCAAGTGGGGCCCTGTAATGGTGGCAGAAGGGACCCAGGAGGGGTATGGGCTCCTACCCGCTCCGGTGGAGTAGCGGTGGGGGCTCCTGCCCGCTCCGGTGGAGTAGCGGTGGGGGCTCCTGCCCGCTCCGGTGGAGTAGCGGTGGGGGCTCCTGCCCGCTCCGGTGGAGTAGCGGAGCGGGCTAACATTAGACTGTCTATTTCGTTTATTCAGCCGCATGAGTCCAGAGAGTGTGGATCCCGCTACCGCCCTGTCTTGTCGTGTCCATACTTTATGATGGTCTTCAGCTAGCCATTCCCTCATGACCCGCAGCTGGGCTACCTCATAAGATCTATAAAAATGCGGGAAAGCTAGGCCCGGCCTGTCCCTTGGAACCGTTAATGTGGACATCACTATGCTGGGAGTTTTTTTTTTCTTCAGATATATGCTGATATGGCCTTCAGGGATCTGAAATAATTCTTTGGGATCCTAATGGCTAGTGCCTGAAAGTAATATAAGAGTTTCAGTACTACCACCATCTTTAATGTTGTCATTCTCCCCCACCATGTTATTGTTAGTGGATTCCATTTCATAAGATCGGCTCTAATTTTTCCCAGCAACTGCGGGTAATTTGCCCCGTATATTTGCCCTATCTTTTTTTAATGAGGGTTATGCCCAAGTATGCTATACAGTTTTCCGCATTTTTTTGCTGCATTCTTGCCCCCAGCCTGTCCATCACTTCCGGGTTTACCAATTGGTTCAGTATTTCCAATTTGTGTCTGTTTATTTTTAATCCTGATATCTCCCCAAATGTTCCCAGTTCCTTCCTTAACACTGTAAACGAACATTCCGGGTCCGACAGAGCACCCAGCATATCATCTGCAAATGCTATTGCCTTTTGTGCCTCCCCCGCCATTTCTATTCCCGTCAGCCGACCCATCTCCCTAATTCTAATCAATAGGGGTTCCAGGTAGATGGCATATAGCAGCAGGGATGGTGGGCAGCCTTGTTTAGTGCCCTGCTCCAATGTTACCTTTTCTGAGACTATTCCAATGAGGGCTTTGCAAATTTTTGGTGAGTTATAGTTAGCTTGCACCATGTGAAGGAATCTCGTGCCAAACCCCATGTGTTTTCCATATGTTGAACAACAGGGACCATTCAACCCTGCTGAATGCTTTTTCTGCCTCCAAAGCCACTAGTATTGCAGGATTTTGGGTTATTCCAGTCTTCTCTAAGTGGCAAAATCTACAGTTATTGTCGAACATGTGCCTGGATGGTATAAAACCCGATTGGTCTTACCCTATTAATTTCGACAGCAAGTGTGTTAACCTATCTGCCAAGATCTTTGTACATAATTTTGCATCCAGGTTTATTAGTGCTATTGGATGATATGATCCTGGTAGTATTGGGTCCTTGCCCTGCTTATGAAATACCACCAGTTTAGCTTCTTTTCATTAATGGCGTGATGGCACCCTTTATCTTAAATGTGTTAAATAGTTTTGGGAGGACGGGGGTCTAGGATATCCCGAAATTTGTTATAAAAGATTGTTGGGTATCCATCCGGACCCGGGGCCTTATTTTTTGGTAAATCATTAATGTCTTTCTTTACCTCTTCCTCCCCTATTTCCTCTTCCAGACATTCCCTTTCTTCTTCAGATATCTGCGAGAGTCTCGCTAGACATTACTCTTGTTTGTCTTCCGATGGGTTGTCTGATGTATATAGCATCTGGTAATATTACCTGTAATCTGGGTACCCCTCTTTTCCTTCAGCTGTTTTGCCAGATGCCGATCCGCTTTATTGGCTTCCACAGATACAGTAGAACCTTTTTGGCACGCTTCGTTCTGAGCGTCTCTAGTAGACCCTGGACGTGTCAACGCCCTCCTTAGTTTGTTGTTTGGGTTTTTTGACATTTCCCCCCTATGTCTCTTCCCCTCTAGTTCCTTTTCCCACTGATGTCTGTTTGTCCCTCTCTGCCTTAAGCGCTATAAAGTGCCCCCTTGTTACTGCCTTGAATGCAATCCACCCATTTCCTATGGCACTTCCTCTGTTTCATTATCTCTAAAGTATTGCTCAATCTTTTCTCTAATGGATTCAACCTGGACCGGGTCATGTATGAGATCTGTGGGGAACTTCCATTTCAATAGTCCCCTTTCATATTTCCCACCGAGATGCTCATCAATAATGGGGCATGATCTGATAGAGATAGATCCTAGCTCCACGTCCCTTACTTTCCCCAGTAATCCTGTGGATGTACAGATGTAATCTATTCTGGACAGAGAGGAGTGGACATGCGAATAGTAAGTACATCCCTGCTCCTGCCCTCTTACTTCCGCCCCCCCCCCCCCCCCAGATATCATGGAGGGCAAGTGTAGCCATCTTCCGTCGTAGTGCCGTAGATGGGGCGTGCGGTTTATAGTCAAGATCTCGAAAAAAAATCTTGAATACAAAAGGCCGAAAAAAAAAATATCGAATTTTTTTTTCAATGTGTTTTTTTCCAAAATGGGGGGGTTCCCCCCCCCCAACCCCCCTTTTTTTTTTATTTTACCCCTTTTTTTTTTTTACTTACCTGACCCCAAAAACATATATAAATAAATAAATAAATAAAAAATTCGATATTTTTTTTCCGAGATTTTTGTTTCGGGCTTGTTGTCATTCAAGATTTTGTTTTCGAGATTTTGACCGACCACCGGGGCATGCATTCCCTGTACTGTGAGGGGAACCCACGCCATGTTGCGACCCCCTGCTAATATATCCCCTTTGGCAAAGCTCTCTAGCTTCGATAGGACTCCCCTCAAGAACCCATCCTGTCCCATATTTGGGGCGTATACCGAGACCAGCGTGACTGTTTAGCCTCCAATGGTTGCATTCAGAAGAAGGTAGCTCCCATCCTTGTCCAGCATGGTGTCCTTCACTTGTGCTCCTAGCCTATCATGTAGTGCTATCGACACTTCCACCCTCTTCTCCCCATGTTTGCCTGATATATTTTAGTACCCTTTCATTCGAAGTTTCCATTTGTCTTGTTTGTGTATATTTGTCTTTTGATACATAAGAATGTCTATATTTTCCCCCGCTGAAAGATTTCCACTTTTTTCCTCTTAACGGGTTAAGTCCCCTTACATTACATGTGAGCACTTTAAAGACCTTCATCTGGATACCCAGCTCTCCCTCTCCCCCTAACTCTGTTCCTTACCCCATGTATTTCCACTTCCGACCCCCCCACCTCCATTCCCTCTCTGCCATGTTCCCCTCCCTACAAGTCTTGCCAACTTTTTCATCCAAAGACACTAAAAGATCGGCGGACGAAGCGGTGGGCGGCCTATGCCATGCAGGCCGAGAGTGGTTCTCCCCCCCCCACCCCCCTCCACCCCTCAGTGCGGGCGCCTCAAGTGACGAGGATTTAAGCGGCAGCCATGGCTCTGATGTGGAGGCCATGGACCTTTTCCCGGAACCAGTAGGTTCCCAAGTGCCTACCCCCCCCAACAGGTAGGCCACCGGTGCTGCTATGGGGAGACAACATCTGGCGTCGGGGGCACACCCGCACCACTAAAAGAAAAACACACAACCCCAAGAGCTCCTTCGACTGATTCGTCGAGGAAGCTACAGATGCCATCAGGCCAGTCGAAGGTTTCGACGATGCCCACCAATCCTCATGATCGGCTGCCCTACCCGCAACTGTTGTCACAGCATGCGTCCGGGCATTCAAGCCATAAGGGCATCCACACCAAACAACACAAGTGCGCCGACGGGCCCCCTAAGAGCGCGTCAGCCTCAATGGTAACGGCGACCTTGACAAAGCATAAAGGCACGTAGAAAACACTCCCGGACCCGCCAGAGATACGCAAGAGTCTTGCGGCCATCGTTTCGGCAGCATATAAACCTAAAGACTCGTTCAGACTTCGAGAAGAGTATTTAGAAGGGTTGCTACCCCTCTCTAGGGCTATGGCTGAGTAATCTTGACTTTCTAAGGACTCCTGTCCTCCAGAAGAGCCCCCCCACCCTCCAGGCGCCTCTGCCTCATCCCTATGGACCAGAGAGAGGTTTGATGGTTACTTGGACATGCTTTCAGCATTTATTGACTTCTCTGAGAAATGTATCACCCCAAAGAGACCTAGGGAGGAGGATTCCTGCCCTACTCTTTCAAAAGTACAAAGACTTTCCAGTCGATTTCCCCCCGCAAAAGGTTTTAGAATTATCAGAACCTTGTTAAATCTATGAGGAGCCCTGTGGTCGGGAAGACAATACTTTTGATGAGACACCAGATCAGTGCCTAGACGGGGGTCAGGAACAGCCGGTAGAGGAAGCACCATGGCTTTCACCCACTACATCTCTAGATCGAGGCGCCCTTTGTCTAGATCCTCGCCTCCTCAAGCCTCACCCATTGACGATAAAATGGCCTTCAACGCAATCCTAAAGAAGGCTGCAGATCATTTTCAAATTGTCACACAAAAGCCAGTACAGGACACAGACTTCGTGGAAGACATCCTAAAGGAAAATAAACCCACAAGTCAGGTGATTCCACTGCTCACCTCTATTAAGAGGTGCCTTGCACCTTCATTGTTGTCCCCATCTCTTACAAGAGCAGTCAACCCTAGTGTAGAAAAGCTTTTTCGCCCCGCCCCTCCCCTTCCAACCCACTGTATATCCGGGGCCTTGCAACCCCCAACTTCCTGGTAGTCACTACTACAAGGAAGATAGCTGGAGGGTCGATGCAGAGGCACCACCAGAAAAGGACTGTAAAAAGCTGTATGCCCTCGGAAAGTGCATCACTACGTCAGCGGCATATTCCACTAGAAGTACCAATAACACCACACTGCTGGCAAGTTATAGTGACGTACAATGGAACTTACTGCAGGAGGGCCTACAAGAAGTCCCAGAACTGGTAAAATCATGCCTGCTGGCAGTTGTCTCGGAAGGGAGACGTGTCAAACAAAATATCCTGAAGAACACCTTGGATGCCGCTGAAACAGCAGGCAGGTCCTGGCCCAGGGTACCCTTCTCAAGAGGCATGCCTTGCTCATAACTTCGGGATTTAAGCCTGAGACACAGGCCTCCCTTATAAACAAGCCAGTGGAGGAGACTAGTCTGTTTGGGAAGGCACTTGACAATGCCTTGGAAACAGCCAAGAAGGAGCATGGGAGACTTAAGTCCCTGAATCAAATTACAGAAAGACACTGTTGACAGCAAGGAGGTAGCTCTCTTCCTTCCTTTCACAGGCAATCCTCACGTTCCCCCACAACCAGTATGGGACAGGGAGTGCACCATGGTCCTCCAGACAGGGTGCAACTGCCACAGGTCAATAACAACTAAAAGGGGTCAGCTAACAGGCAAAGGCAGAGGTTGGAACTCCACACCAAGAAAAAATGACTCTGCATTCCGGGTCGCCTCCCATGCCTCCCCGGTTGGGGGACGAATAACATCTTTCCTTCACGCATGGGGGGGGGTCACTTCAGACCAGTAGGTGCTCAAGACCGTCACCCACGGTTATTGTATCGAATTCCACCAGCCACCTCGATACCATCCACCAACATAAAGACATCTTTCACCAGAATACCTCAAAATTCTGCTACAAGAGGTCAAGATCCTTCAAGGAAAGGTTGCAATAGAAGTTGTGGTAAACAAAGGTATTTATTCCCTGTACTTTACCTAAAAAGGATCTCACCATGTGCCCTGTGCTAGACTTGAGCCCAGCGAACAAGTTTGTCAAACCACAAAAGTTCAGAATGATGAGATGGCAACATTGGACACGAAAGATGCATACTTTCATATATCAATGTTGCCAGCACATAGAACGAACCTAAGGTTCATGATAGAGGACAAGCACGATCAGTTCAAGATTCTCCCCTTCGGCATTGCCTTGGCCCCAAGGGTGTTTACAAAGGTACTGGCGATGGTAGCGGCTCACCTGCGCAGACAGTCCATCCCAGTTTAGCCTTACCTCAACGTCTGGCTAAAAAACGGGGGATTTGTATGGAACATGCCTATCGAATACCCAGAAGACGGTAGATCTCGTCAATCTGGGAATCTTGATTACCGAAAAAAAGTCCAGCCTAGACCCCAACCAGGTCAAGCAGTTTCTGGGGGCTCTGATTCAGACCAAAGACAGCATCATCTTTCCCTCCCTCGAGAGAGTTCAAAACATGCTGTTCCAGATCCCTCACTATGTAGCCTGCCACGAGGTGACCGTATGCAAAGCCATGCGACTTTTAGGAATGATGGCCTCCTGCATTGATCTAGTTCCACCCGCATGTTTTGAGCATGCACCCTATGCAAGAGTGGCTCTCCAGCCAATGGGTGTCAGGCCAGCGGACAATGGGACGATCTTGTGGTTGTCTCAGCTGCCCTCGTTCTCCCTCTGTAGTGGTGGTCGAGGGAAAACCTCTTGCGAGGAAAAACCTTCCTCACTGCTGCAGTAGAAGCCACTCTCACCACGGACGCATCTCTCACGGGGTAGGGGGGCTAACCTCCTTCATCACACAGCGCTCAGCATTTGGTCCCCAGCAGTAGCATGCAATCACATAAATCTGTTGAAATTGTTAGCAGTGTTTAAAGCCCTGAAGGCTTTTCAGACACACCTGCAGGGGAGGACAGTACTAGTCCTCACAGACAGCACCATGGCCATGTATTACCTGAACAAACGGGGGCATGCACTCTCCAGGGCTATCCAAAATGTCTGAAAACATATGGAAGTGGGCTCTCAAACACAAAATGTTCCCCCTATCTCAACACGTTCCAGAGGAACTCAATCTTCTAGTAGAAGTGCTCAGCAGAGACTTCCCACTACCCACAGAGTACGAAATGGCGATTACACGCAGACATTGTCTCAGTCTTCGCAGAGTGGGGCTTTCCAGAGATCGACCTGTTCGCAACTCTATGGAACGCTCAATGCCCAGATTATGCCTCCAGGTACATGCAGAACTGCTCCAAGGGGAATGGACGATGGATAACATGGTCAGGGAAATGTGTCTACGTTTACCCCTCCCCACACCCCCAACTACCCTACTGAACAAGATAGTGCACAAGATGCACCAGGAACAAGTCACTATGATTCTGGTGGCCCGATGTGGGCAAGCCAATCCTGGTTTTCTCATCTGATGGCAATGTCAGTCTCCCCTGCGAGGAAACTGCCATGCCCGTACAACATGCTGTCTCAAGACAACAGGGAGTCTACATCTAGGCCTGCAAACTCTCAATTTAGCAGCCTGGCTCCTGAAGTTGTAGAGTTTGGACACCTCCACCTTACTCAAAGATGCATGGACCTACTTAAAGAAGCGTGGAAACCAAACACCAGACACTGCTACTCCAGCAAATGTAAACGCTTTGTAGTTTGGTGCAGTACTAAGAGCATCAACCCTATTGAGTGCTTACCAATACATACAAGTGTATTGCCATCTGAATGAATGAAGCAACAAATGCGTGCTTTGATAACATTATTTGAACTGCCTTTTGCCGCTTTAACCAAAGAACACCTTGTGCTGCTTTCACTCACTAAGTGACTGCTTTGAGTTGAATAGCGTGAACACAGCAACAAGATTCACACGCTTAGGAAAGTACTTACTTGTGGGTCCTCAGGCACGGCAGGGACGCCCACGAGATCCTTGCCCCTGAGACTTCGTGTTAATTACTGGCAACTGCAGCCGCTTTGCGGTGCACTAAAATTCTAACCTATAGTCGGCGAACTCGACACTGACTCCTGCATCAGCCACTGCCATTGGCTAAGCGGGCTTACAGACTACAATTCCCAGGAGCACCAGCGCCCTTCATAGGGAAACGTCAGGCGCTTCAGCGCCGGCGCTTCAGGGTCAAGCCGGTCTTGCGCCGGTCCTCGCCGTCCACGGCGACCGGTGCACAGTACGCTGCCCAGAAACCACTGCTAATCAAAAACCATGGTGCTTCTACCTTTTGACATAGTGGCCAACATCAATCGTAATTACCAAAACACAAAGCTCGCCAAAGCAGCTTGTGACGCAATCCTTGAACAAACTAATCCCGATGTTAGACTCTCCTCTACAGAAACCCTTGCTATTAAGAGATGTGAGAAAAGAACACCATCGAACACTACCCTCAAGAAATCGCCACTCCAACCTCCTCCAGATCTAAAGATCTGTCTCCTCAACACTCGTTCCCTCAACAAACATGCCATCAGCGTCCATGACACGATATCCGCGGAAAAAATAGATATCATGTGTATTACCGAGACCTGGCTAAAAGAACCCGCCAGTCCTACCTGTGACCTAGCAGTCCCAAAGGGCTACACTATATATTATACCAACAGGGAATCAGGACAAGGGGGTGGCGTGGCCGTAATCGCCAGGGACACCATCCAACTGTTCCCGATCAAAATACAATGTAACGGTTCAGAGATCCTCCACCTTAAACATCTTCAAACCAATAATAGCAGCCTTAACATAATTGTAGTGTACAGACCACCTGTCACTATGCCCAACTTCAACGAAGAAATCACAAACCAGCTTAATATGATCAAAGGACCCAATACCGCCACTCTACTTTTAGGAGATTTCAGTCGGTGGCGGGGGGACCCGAAAGACAGAGAGGCCATTAAATTGGAGAAACTCCTGAACAATATAGACTACCAAGTGATGAATACCGATCCCACCATGGACAACGGCCACCTACTTGACTGGGTTGTCACCAACAACCTCACATCCCAAGATTACAAAACTGACCCATGTATGTGGTCGGATCACTGCAGTGTGACCTTTCATATCTATCCCCCTGCACAAAGGCCCAAACTTCCCAATCTCCCTATCAAAAAAACACTGCAGAACTATAAAAACATCAACGAAGAGCACCTGATGCAATGCCTAGATGCTCATGAAATAGAGGGAAAAAATGAGGATACATGCAAAATCACCCTATTCAACCTACTCGGCCATTTACAGGCACTAGTGGACCGTGAAGCTCCACTCCAAACCAAAACCTCTAGACCTAAAAAAATAAAATAAAAGTGGTTCACAGAGGAACTTCTCGAACAGAAGAAGCTTAAAAGGAATAGGGAAAATGAATGGAGAAAAAAACCCACGGTGGAAAATAAGTCTCTCTGGAAAACCAGCGAGAAAATTTACAAAGGGATGATAATCGAGGCTAAGAAAAACTACTACGATAAACAGATTTCAGTAGCTGCCAACTCCACTATCAAACTTTTCAATATATTAAAATCCATAGATAAGCCAAAAAGCTTAACCCCTGCCTTTTCGCCCACCCAAGAAGAATGCGACGCAACACAGATTGCATTCTTTAATAAAATTAATAAGGCTAGGGACATCATAGCCAAATCCCAAGCAGCCTCTAAGTCTTCCACTAAAGACACACCAGAGGAACGTGTACACCAGACGACCCAATTCAAGTTCCATCCCATCACTACCAATGACATGATAAAAACCCTAGCATCCATGAAACCCATCACGTGCGCGGAAAACATACTCCCGGCCAACCTGATCCTAGACCATCCAGCTATTTTTGACCCAGCTCTAACCAAAGTAATAAACACATCCTTCCGTGATCAAAATGTACCAAAAAGCATAAAAAGGGTAACAGTCACGCCCCTTGTAAAAAAACCTAACCTAGACCAAAGGGACCCAAACAACTTGAGGCCCATAACTAACTGCAATTTCATACTTAAAATCATGGACAAAATTGCCACCACACAACTTCAGGAACATGTAGAAAGCTCTGATCTCCTCCATCATCAACAGTCACGATTTCGACCAGCACATAGCACAGAAACAGCCATGCTGGATCTACAGACTAAGATGCTTAACATTATTGATCAGGGAAAAGCTGGACTGCTAATACTTCTAGATCTGAGCGCGGCTTTTGACTTACTAGACCACAACTTACTTAAGTCAGCTCTAAAAGAAACAACAAACTGCTCAGACGAAGCAATAAGCTGGATCATGTCCTTCTTACAAAATAGAACATCTAGAGTACATTGGGGAAATCTATTTTCAATAGAAAAAGAAATTACATGCGGAGTCCCCCAGGGCGCTAGCATGTCCCCACTCCTGTTCAACATATACCTTAGATTTCTATGTATAGCCCTTGATAACATCAACATGTTCTTTACCAACTATGCTGATGACACTCAGTTGGTAATAGAACTAAGTGGAGACCATCAAAAGGACAACAAAAAACTTGACACAGTGTATAAAGCAGTGGAGAAATGGATGGACCAAAATTGGATGTGTCTAAATGACAATAAAACCAAGCTCATAGTCTTTGGTTCCAATTTGGTCAGATCCAAGCTCCACCCCGCATATAACACCTTTACCATCAAAAACACTCCAATAAAAGTCCTTAACAAGGTTAAAACCTTGGGGATGATGTTAGAAGCATCCCTGGGATCCGAGGCTCAAACCCTCTATGTGAAAAAAACATGCTCCTATCACCTCCGCTTATTGAAAGCCATCAGACCCTATCTATCGGAGGAAAACAGCGCCACGATCGCAAGAGCCACAATTCTATCTCGCCTCGATTACGGCAACGCGTTAACACTGGGTTCTAACAAAAACTGTTACCACAGCTACCAAGTCCTGCAAAATAATGCAGTAAGAATCATCAAACAAATACCTAGGAACCAGCACATTAGCGAAGCCAGGAAAGAACTACATTGGTTAAAAAATCAAAGAAAGAGTCCAATTTAAGTCGCTCACGCACAAACACAGATGTATATATGGCAAAGCTCCAGCTTACATGAGAAGTAAAATCATCCCATGTAAGCCCTCCAGAGAGCTAAGATCAGCCGAACAAGGACTGATTACGACAGCTCCTTTCAAACTCAAAAACGGAATGGGCAAATCCTTCCCTGTCACCGTAGCAGGCCTCTGGAACAACCTTCCAGGCCAGATAAGGATGGAAGCCAACTACCAACGCTTCCGTAAACAATTGAAAACTTACATCTTTAAGTAAAACATATACATTTTTCTGGCCCAGTTCCATATCCTCTATATCTGTCTTGTGCTCCGTGTAGGTTACCCGTCACTTGTCTCTCGTGTTCCTGTCTCTACGCCCCGAAGCTTGCGAGCTACCGGCGCAATATAAATAAATAAATAAAATATTGTCCTGTATCTAAGTCACTTGCTAGATTCCGGCTTGGTTTTCAATTCCTTGAAAGTCCACTTAGCTGCACTTTCGGCTTGCACCTCCTCTCATAAAAGGGTTTTGTGGTGGAAAATTTCAGTCGTCAAGGCTTTCATGGAGGGGGTTAAAAGACTTCATACCCCAATCTCAAACCCAGCGCCTGGATGGGACCTAAATGTGGTATTAACTAGACTAATGGGAACTCCTTTTGAACCTATGCATAAGGTGAGCCTTAAGGCTCTCACTTCAATAAGAAGAGTTAGCGAACTGCAGGCTTTTTCAAGCCTAGACCCATTTGTCACGATTCACAAAGATAAGGTGGTCCAGCGCACTCATGATTTGCACATAAAATGTATTTCAAAGTTCCATGTCAACCAATCAATACCCACCTTTTTCCAGAACCCCGCTAACGTGGAGGAACTAAGTCTCCACACGCTTGATGTGAGGAGAGCAGTCATCTACTATCTGGAAAAGACAAAACCACTTAGGAAAACAAACCAGTTTCTCATTTCAGTGGCAGCTGGTAGAGAAGGGGATCCTGTCTCTAAATCATCGATTTCAAAGTGGATCGTAAACTGCATCACACTGTGTTACACTCTTACCAAGAGAGATCTGCCCTTCAAGCCTGGAGCACTCTACTTGGGGCACTGGGGCTTCCATAGCATTCATTGCAAATGTTCCTCTTGAGTCCATTTGTTCTGTACACACCTTATATAAAACACTACTGCCTGGATACACACTCTAGGTCTGAGTCTCAGGTGGGACAAGCGGCACTAAGACATCTCTTTGCTACTGTTCTTTCACACATCCCACCACCATCTCTGGGTACTGCTCACAAGTCTATGCACGGCAAGTGATTCTAAGCAGATTCACAAGCATCAGAAGACATTCTTTACTTACCGTAATAGCATTTCTGATGATTGTATCTGCTTAGATTCACATGCGCCACCCTTCCAACACCTCTTGGAGTAGGAGCATAGACATCTTACTACTCTCTCTCTGTACTCACTCACAATGCTCCTAAGCTCCCTCACAGCAGAAAAGACAACCAGAGGGACCTCGACACGTGAGGGATTTTGGGTACACTACATGTCACATTGGCGATAGTGTTACAAGCACACCCATGTCGACATCCCCTTTCGATCCTCGAAAGACTAGATGCAATACTCTGCGATTACCACTAGATGTCGGACTATATGCACAGCATGTGAATCTAAGCAGATACAATCATCAGAAATGCTATTACAGTAAGTAAAGCATGTCTTATACCTTATTTGCTTAATCGCCAAGAATTTCGCCACTGGGCCCTGGCTTTTTTTTTTTTGTAGTGTGGATTGTACGAGGTCTTGATATAGCTGCACTTCTCCATTTATTCGTACCTTCCCCGCCATCCTCGCTTTCCACAGTATCCATTCTTTCTGGCCATATAATATTGCTACCAATACTTCTCTTGGGCATGAGCCCGGTACCCCTGTTCTTCGCGAGCCCACTCGATGTACTCAGTGCACTGGGACTAGATCTTCTACGTCTGGTGCCAGAGTGTCTGCAAAGAGCTTCTGGGCAGTACCTTTCAGATTCTTGTCCTCTAATATTTCTGAGAGATTTTGTATCCGAATGTTCGATCTCCGTGAGTGGTTTTCCAGGTCTTCACGCTGGACCTCGAGATTATGTGATATTTGTATTTTATTGTATTTTAAATAGCACCTTTATCCAAAGCGCTACACAACAGGATACGGTACAAAATAATAAGCATCAAACATCAGTTCTTCAGTTCTGGTAGCAAGCAATCGGGGGCAATGCAGGAGATTATTTTTCTGAAAGAGAAGAGAGAGTAAACTGTGATAGAGCGGAGAGAAAGTGGGAGAGCGTTCCAGTGTAAGGGAGCAAGAAGCTGAAAAGATCAAAAGCGGGATTGAGCGCATGGAGGACAGGGAGCGTTCAGTCGGAAGAGACAAGAACAGCAGGAAGAACGAGAGGGAGAATAGAAAGATAGAAGTACAGCAAGATAGTCCGGTGCGAGCCCATAAAGAGATTTAAAGACTAAACAAAAAAATGTAAATTTAAGTTGGGATTGAAAGGGTAACCAGCCGAGAGAGGCAAGTGAGGAGGATATGGAGTCTCTCGATAGGAGAGAGAACAAAGTAAACAAACAAACATTATAAATAGATTTTAAAGGAGCAAGACGGGAACTTGGAAGACCAAAATGAGTGTTAGAGCTGTAGAACAGCCGAGAAAAAATTAAGGAAGAGATAAGAAGTTTAGTAGTTTGAAAAATGAGGGAAGGACGAACTTTGCAAATGCTATAGAGATGAAAACGACAGGAACAAGAAGTACGAGAGATATGGTGGGCCAAGGAGAGATTAGAGTCAAGGTAGAGACCAAGATTGTGAGCTGTGGAAGAAATAGAAAGGTTAGAGGGGGGAAAAAGATATATAAAAGAAGGTGAAGGATGGAGAGGAAGAGTGTTAGCAGGGAAGAATAGAACTTCAGTTTCCCCAGCATTTAGGGTGAAAAAGTGCAAAGCCATCCAGGATTTAATAGCAGAATGACAGGCAGTGAGAGTGTGATGAATTTCAAGGGTGAACAACGAAAATGATAGGTAAAGTTGTGTCAGCGTAAAAGTGATGGGAAAGACCAAAAGAAGAGATTATAGCAGCAAGTTGGGAAGTATACAGAGAAAAGAGAAAAGGACCCAGAACTGATCCTTGTGGAACTCTGTGCTCGAGGGGAAAAGGCGAAGAGGTCTTGCCAGCCCAGGAGACGGAAAACGTTCTATTAGACAGATGAGAAGAGAACCAGGAAAGAACAGAATCCCTAAAATATGCGCGAGAGGTGCTCCAAGGTTTCGTTCATTTGCGTGTTTGCATGTTTTCATGTTTCCGTGTTTTGCACAACCTTTTCCAATGTCTGTTCTTTCTTCTAGATTTGCTACATCTATTCTCAGTTCATGTAGCGACTGCTTCATTTGTCCTTTCAGAGTGTCGAATTGTGTTTCGAAGGAGGCCATCAATTGGTCCTGGAATTCTTTAAACCAGCTCTGCAGGTCCTCTTTACATAACAGCATTGCTCCTTCTTCTCTGATCCCCAGCATCAGTGGACTCTGACTTGTTCCCCCACTACTGGAGTGCAATGTCTTATCCGAGCTCCACAACTGTTTAATGCCTGTCACTTGTCTGGTCTGTGGGGTCTGTTGGGTTGCAGACGCTGCCTTCCCCTTTATTTTGGACATATAGGCCCAGCTGGAGTTCTCCCCAATGTTCCCCTGCTGCGTGATCTTGTGTCCCAATGCTGTACTGGAGCCAGGGTTTCCCCCCGCAGCTTCCCCCTCTTACAGTTCCGCTCGCCTCTTTGCCGTTTCTAGGAGGCACTAGTTATTGTTGTATATTTCACCAGCGTCTTTTGGCGCTTAGTCCTTCAGGTCACTTTCATCTCCTTCCTGGTTTCTCCAACCTGCTTCTTTGGGGGCGGACTCTCCGCCGTTGCTTCGACCCCTTCCTAGTTGCCACATGTTTTTGTTTTGTGGCCTTGTTTTCTTTGCATGGTCCATGATCTCTTTCTTCTTTTCACTGGACTGTGTGACTTTGTCCTTCCTGTTGTATCGCCGTGCTATAGGGCGGGGTTCCCATCTGCTCCCGCTCGGCCTACTGGTCTTATGATCCCCCGGGCCTTGTTGGGGTTTCACTCCGGGTACTTTCCCACCTCTGAGTGCTTTGTACATGGGCACGTGGGGTGCTCCTCCAATGTTTCCCCCCTGTTTTTTGCCTGAATCTGCTCTTTGCTCCCCCTGGGCCCGATTCGTCATCGTGTGCACCTGCTTCCCGCTCGTTTACCTCACTCCGGCCCGGGCTTGTCTCTTTCACTCCGTCGGGGTGCCGCGTCTCGGTGTGCTGCACAGTTCCTTATAGCTGGACCTGCTTTTTACTCCCATTTGCTGGAGCTGGGTATCTCTTGGCGCGATCACGCTACTCCATACCGATCCCTCGGTTTAATGTTCAGTTTTTTGTGTGGAGGGGAGTCGCCAAAGTCCATCGCCACATTGCTTTATTGCCTGCTGCTATTGCAGCCCTGTGGGGAGAGACGCTCATGCACGTCGTCCTCCGCCAGCTGCCATTTTGGAATCAATTTATAATTTTTAACCTATGGGAAAACCTCACATTCTTTACTTTGACCAAATATAGTTGGCTTGTTTGCATGAAAGATTTAAATGGGACATGAATAACTCATGTTTGAGATGGCCCCTCAGCCTACTATATTTTTCAATATATTACTGAGCACTCCCATGTTTTGCTTTTAGCATCCTGTAATAGTAGAACGGAATACAAATGTTAGTATATGTAGATGCCGGCATCAAAGTCTACAGTGAAAGTATTTTTTCAGCCACAGTATAGTGCACATTCCGTTTTCCCTCCCTCTCCGGTCTTCCTCCGTGCGAACCATCAATCATTATTTTGAAAGAAAGGACATCGTTTATCTACATCTTATTTATGGTTGCATGAATAACTGTTAAATTCCAAATGCAATCTTGAGTTTGAGTCCCTTAGCTATGTAAGTCATTCAGTATGTACGCTACTAACCTGTTCACAATTTATCCTGATTTGTTTTTGGTATAATTGGAATGTCTTTCCTTGTGGACTCGCTTTATGACACAGAGAAATATGGTCCCGAAAAAAGTGGAATTTGTCTATCTCTCAATATACAAATATCTGCTATTCGATTACAAGGAAGTTAGTGCAGATTGACAATAAAAGCCCAACAAAAAGGTCTCAGTTTAACTGTGTACCGTACCCTATCAATGATTTATTAAATCTTTCAGTGTGGCATGACTTTTCTTACTATTAAAGGACTTCTGTACCTGAATAATGGGGCAGTCCCCATGATGGGAAGAAATTAGGGAGTCTTTAAGGTGGCATAGTGATGCTATACCAATCCTAGTGCATCAACTATAGTTGCATGCCATGTATATCAATGAATGCATTCTGTATTATTTTCGTTTTCTAAATTATCGGTTCTTCAACTTATGGGTCATGCTAAAAGAAAGCCACTTAATAACTCTGGTAATTTGGACCTACTCCCCATCCTGTTTTGTGAGGGCCCGGAGGCCGAGTCCTGGGGGATTGGGCTGGTCCAGCCGCTACCCAATGTGTCTCATAATGAGTGGTCAGAGGGGGTCCCCTGGGCTCCAGACTCCCTCAGAGATTGTTTCTCTATAGTAGGATGCCTGAACAGCTGGTCAAACCAGTAAGATCTCTGGGATGTTCACCATTCAGACAGGAACACTACAAGCACCCAGTAAGAGGTCAAGGGACCAACTATTGCTGCAGGATGAAACGGGTATAACGCGTGAACAACGTGCCACAACCCCTTGCACTTACCACTGCAACTTTCCTATGCGATGCAGCGGAACTGGCCCATGCCCAAGCAAATGCCAAGCTGCTGCTGATGCCGTTGTACAGCTTGCAAGGTTCCAAAACTAGCAGTATCAATGATAGTCCTAATCTTCGAGCCAACCAATAGCTGCAAGAATTACCAAGACCACCCTCGCCATGGGCCCTAAAAAAGACTTGGGAGATCAAAAAGGAGGTTCAGTAGACCGCAAGCAGATGTGCTGAATGATGCTCCCTTGTTCAGATCAGTGAATACTAATTGTGAAAACATAGCCCCCATGCTGCACAAATTGGGCCAAGCACTCTGCGTACACCAGGCAGGGGTAGAATGTCGCACAGAGAAGCAGAAACCCGGAGAGAAGCAACAGAGAACCCTCTTTTTCAGGGGGGGGACCTTCAAGTCAACTCGAAGATAATGCTTCAGTGGTTGTGCTCTAATGCCCACCTCGAGTATTGCAAGAGTCAGCTGATGGGCATTCTGGCTAAACAAGTTCAGAGGCTTAAAAAAACCCATAATGCAGCCATCCGACTGGTTTTCCGGCTGGGTAAAACAGCCCATGTCTCTCCATCTTGCTGTGCACTACATTGGCCAGCAGTGGAAGAGCACATTAAATTTAAGGTGGTGTGCCTTATGTTTAAATGCTGGAACGGACTGGCCCCACCCTATTTGAGAGACGAGATCCGCTGCTATCAACTGTCTAGATGCCTATGATCTAGCGATAGTCTACTCCTGACTGTTCCCTTCTCAGTATGCACTTCAAGGGGAGACAGAAGAGTTGCTGTTTTTGGTCCAAAATAGTGGAATACCATCCCTAGAGAAAATAGGACCCTTGAAACACTATCAATTCCGCAAAGCACTCAAGACGTTTCTGTTCAGATGATGGGTAATACCTCATCATAGTTGCTGATCCTGCTGCTGATACTGTTTTGGGCTCATCTTCTGTGTTGTCGGAATTTTGTTCCAGCTGCACCGCTATAAAGTTCAGTCCGTCACGAGCGCGAAATACTCCAATACAAATAGAAACTCTTCCAATTATATCCTCTCCAGGGAGAGAGGGAGAGTTGACTCATGGCAGGAGGGCCTTAAACATAGTCTGCCTGAAAAGAGCCCTGAATTTGGTCGGCGAAGGCCAGACAATTCCAAGTTCTGAGGGACAGACCTAAAGCGAAACCATGAGCAATTCAAGAGACTCATTCAGAACGCAGAGTCCCCAGGTATGAGGGGACAGACCTATAGCGAAAAACCACAAGAAAGTACTCAGAGCTGTCCAGAGAATCCGAGGAATTGAGATACAGACCTACAGGGAAACCACAATAAAAATATCATACAGCCACCGCTGCCCGACATTTGTGGAATTCCTAAGGTCTGCATGCCTGATCAGCTAAAAAACCCAAAGAGGGGGCCAAAGAGAACCAAGAGTATTCACAGAATCACAGATTCCCAGGGACCGACTGGCTGAGAAGCCCAGAGAAATGTCTCAGGATATCCCCAACCCAGCAAAAAAAAAGAAATCCAAGCTCTGATGGACAGACCTAGGGGGAAATTCAGAGAACTTGCTCCTAGAAACCCCATTAAATCTCAAGGACTGGGGGGAAAATACACACAGATAACCTGAAGACCGGTTCTTGGAAAGACTATCAGAAACTTTATAAAAGATCTGCAAAGGAAGACATTGAAAGAATACAGAGGAGAATAATTCTGTAGACCTCTTGAGAAACTAGAAGAACCTTGCTGCCTGTCAGCAAGATAGAGAGAAAATGATATACCTCTAGGAACACAAGACCGGCCCGAGGAAATGCCTCCTGAAAGCCTTAAGGTATGATGATCAGACCTGAGAAAGAGGAGTACAATATAAAAGAAGACCCCTTATTAAAACTGCAAGTTCTTTAGGTGGGTGAGAAATAAGAACGCTAGCCCTTATGTACTTTTGTGCTGTGCAGAACGGTAGGATTTTCTGTCTGGGAGTCATGTTGGTTCCCAGGCTAACCCTAGAAAATAAAATAAAGGTTTAGACTTTTGTTTGGCCATTTCTTTAGGAACTCATTAAACGTAAGGCAAAGGCATTCCAAGAACAGGGCCAGAAACCTGAGTAACTGTAGAACAATATTGTGAGTTGGACTGACCCTGACACTATTTATTTATCTTTTTCCTGTTTTGTTATAGAATCTTACACTAGTTCCTATATGGTCCTCCCCCGCATTGAAATCTCTAACGGGCAAATTGCCCAAAATAGCAACTCCTCTGTTCTTGTTTCTTGACGGCCTCACATAAGACACTAACCAATTCCATTTTCTGAAAGAACTGGAAATATGTTATACAATAACAGGTTGTCTATTTTCAACAAAAATCTCAGAGGACAGAAGTAAATTTGATATAAAAAAAAATGCAGAGACTTTCTTGGTTTCAGACTTAAAACCTTGCAGCAGAAAAGGCCCCATTCACCACCTCCCTGACGTGCAATTCTCAAAGCTTCAGACCTGACTGTAGTCGTGGTTAATAAATTGAAACAATTATATGGATTCATTTTAGCAACTGTTTAGTCGATACAAGGACTCCCACATTTTTTTTAAAACTTTTTTTATTAGCCATTTTTTAGACAAACACAATAAGTAATCAGCAATAACAAGGGCAACGGGACCTAGAGCCAACCACCCAAGCCACCATCCACCACCCCATAAATACTGTATGGGACCTGTGTAGAAATAGAGGCACATGAGCATACATGTCTGATTAGTAGAAACCCTGGGCTGCCACATTTCTAATATTGTGTATTAGTTTCTGTACCATTCAGCTGCTTGACTCGCTAATTCAGCCACTGGTAGTGGAAGGTTTCAATATGTTTCAGAAATGGGACAGCTGGAAGCTATAAATGAATCCAATGCAAGCAGGAAATGTCTTTTGAGCATTCAGGGTGGGTGTTAATTTTTTTTTTTTTTTTTTTAATCTACCTGTTTGCATCTAGGTGCATCGTCTGGCTTTGGAGGTTTCGGCAGCAGTTCTACTTTTGGGAATGCTTTCAGAACCCATGCTCCTAATGCGAATTCAGGTCCTGGATTTTGGACTGGACTTGGAACTGGAGGAGTGCTAGGATATTTATTTGGCAATCGAAGGTAAGAGTTGTGTCTTTGCAGACTTTCTCAAAATGTATTCTCTCTCCTGTTCATTGTTTCTGTCCTGCATTTCCCATTCCTATATTTTTTTTCTTTTATTTAAAGTTTGTTATAGATCGCCTTCATCCAAAGCCCTTTCGATTTACAAAAGCAAACCGAACAATATTAATGAATGAATTAAATGACATACCAAAATCATGACAAGTGCAATCCAGATCATGTAAGGCAACAAAATCCAATTCCAGTGAATAATAAGTGATCTTTAAGATGCTTCTTAAGCAAGGACAGTGCACGAGAAGAATGAATCCCAAGGGGCAGATAAGCCACATTTTTTGGCACTAATAATTAAAAGTGATGAAATCTAGAAGCACAGGAGGGACGTTGAGGAGAAAGTTAAAAACTGAGAAGAAGATTGAATAAAAGAGAAAATGTAGGATGATAGAAAGGCAAGCCCACAGAAATGAGAAGGAACTAAAGTTTAACATGTTTAAAAATGTTAATCAAAACAAGCCAGAATAGTACGCCAGTGAAGCTGAGTTAAATAAGGAATGTGGGAGAGGAGAACCTTAAACAGAAATGAATATGAACCGCAGAGTATGAAATAGATGGAAGAGGCATAATTGTATAGCATGGTAATCCAACCTATAGAGAACAGCAATAGTTGAGCCGAGAAAGGGCTAGCAATTGCACTAAAAGTTTAGTTGCAGAAAATATATTATGGATTTGGTATCGATATCCATGCATTGTTATGATTTGGTCATGACCAAAAAAAGTATTGAAAACAAAACCTACATTTTTAGCAGATTTTGAAATCTGAAGTACTAACTGAGAAAAAGAAGTGGTCTAAGGGATGGGCACAGGAGATTTTATTTTTTGGTTTCAAACAAAGAAAGTGAAAGGCTATCCATGAGTTGATGGCGGTACACAGTCAAATAAGCATGGATAAAGCTTGGTAGTAAAGTAGGAAAAGAAAAAAAGATCTGTGTATTATCTTCATAGAAATATGCTAAGAAACCAAAGTCCGAAATTGAAAAAGTCACAGGAATTTTATAAAGGGTGAAAAGCAGAGGGCCCAACACCAGTCCTTGACGAGCACACAATAGTAAAAGCCTAGAAGATGTTTTTCCCTTTCCTCAGCACATAATTAAAAAGAGAATTTGAATGGTACAACATAGATGGAAAAATAAACTTAGTTAGGGGAGCAGGTAATGGATTCAGTGGACCTGGTTATGTTTTAGATTGCCCAATGAGTGAAAATATATCGTATCAATGAGAAAGAACAAACAGCAGGGATATTGTCACACCCTTAGAGTATCTCACAACTCCTACCTGACCACGGAAGCCAAATGCAGTTGACCCCTCCCGCCTTGTTTGGCACAGGCTCCTGAATTTAGTATAACAGGTTACCTCGATGCAGCTAATGGGGCGGGGGGGAGAGGGTTAGGGAGAAATTGTGGATAGGGAAGGGGTGTTTAGGGTAACCGGAAAGAGGGTAAGGATCTTGCATAGTGGATGAGTAATGAAGAAGTAAGTAAAGGTACTAATACCAGCGTTCACTCCCTTGATCAGCTTGAGCACACTCCTTGATTAGGACTATGCTCACAAGAAGAAGCAAACATACATTGAGTCATGACATAACTGGCAAGCAACTAAACAAGCAACATCTCACCAGGAAGACCTGGAAAAGCTTCTACATAAGCAGTAAATGAGCACACATACAAGAGACAAGAGCGTACTCTTAGTTCTGAAGCGCTTCCTGAACACAAGAAAACATGGTAGAGCAAAGCATTAAGCAAAGAAGTACTGTTGCAGCACACAACAAACATTGCAGTGTTCATAGCCCCTGTTCTGAACACATCCGCTACTTAGAACGTTACTTTGACTTGCTGAGCAACAAAGAAAGGAACGTTTCGTATGTCAGATGAAACGTTCCTGTTTAACTCAAAAGTTTGACAGAGTCTGTATTCCGGCCGTAGTCCTTCCCCCACGTGTCCTCCCCACACACACACCATGACACAAATGTGGAGCACTTAACTGAGGCCTGAGGGGCCTGGCTGCCTCTTCCCCAGGCTCTGAAGATCAAGCCTTGTGCAGGTCGAACCCGCGGTGCGACCTCGAGCACCACAAGGGAATTTTCCTGATGCCTCCTCCGGTTCCCTGTTTATGCACGCTCACCGTCCTTCTGCCTTCATTAGTGGTCATGCCCACACTCCTCTGGCCCGTGCCAGACACCAAA
Source organism: Ambystoma mexicanum (assembly GCF_040938575.1). Taxonomy (NCBI): domain Eukaryota; kingdom Metazoa; phylum Chordata; class Amphibia; order Caudata; family Ambystomatidae; genus Ambystoma; species Ambystoma mexicanum. The sequence continues at coordinate 1,439,416,350 of NC_090935.1, forward strand.
ATCACCAAGAAGCAGCTTGGGCTGGGGAGGGGCTTTATAGGCAGTTTTGCTTGTGCGCATGCGTGCACACCCATGGTCCCCATTGCCTCATGGGAACTGTAATCTCCTGGTGCCCGCAGAGCGCACATGAAGCCCTTGTGCCCCAGCAGCCACAGAGCAAGCCCCTCTGTGGCCCCTGCAGATATTGGGTGTATTTTAGCCTGAATGAGCTCAACCACATTAAGTGACAACCATACAATATTAACTTTAGAAATGTAAAACAAAGCAAAATCTTCAGAGGTTCTGGAAGGAGCATGAGACTGATTCACACTACAAGTAGCCAGCAACTTGTTCAATTAAGACGAAAGAGGACAAGCAAAAGTACATTGAGTACAAAATAAAGGATTGTAAGTAATGAGCGTTAGCATCTCTAAATGCAGAAGATGTAAATCAAGCAGATAGGTGAAATGATCGAGGGATTTATTTTCCATCTATGTTCAACTTGAGAAAGGATAACTATAAGATGTCGGAGAGGGACAGAAAACCATGGACAGGGTAGGTTCCCTTCAGGAACAAAGGGAGAAGGACACAGTCAAAAGAAGATAAAATTAATACAGTTTGAACCGCTACATCGAGATTAGAAGTGGCCAAACTATCCAAAGGTGGAAGCTTGTAACTAATAGAGTAAATTAGTTCTTTTATAAATAACAAAGATTTGATAGAACAAAGTAATAGACTTTTGGGATAATTGAGAAAATAGAGTATGATGAGATGAAGTTGAAAAGAGTAAGAAGTGGCCAACAGAAGGAATACAAAAGGTATTAATAGTACCTTTTTAGAATTCCAAGATGGCGGCCGTAAGGCGTGCACCATGACCAATGGGCTCCCGAACCGTGAGGCCGACTAGAGGGTAATCCCTCAGCAGATTGACCCCTCCCCAAGCAATCTATGGTGTACAGAAATGCCCACGCATGGAGGGTTGTTAGGTGCAGTGTCTACAGACCAGAAATCCAGAGGCAATCGTAACTCGCTGGGAGGCGAATACCAGAGGAGAGGCCTGCGTAGAGCAACCCCCGCTACACTTAACGTGCGGGCGGACCACAGGGAGACACACCGGCCAGACTGTGCAGGGACTGTTACGGCGCTCACCCAGCCCCCCTGCAACTCCCCAGCGTGGAGGAGCAAAGCAATGAGTGTGGCCGGGAGGTGGTGGGGCTCAGGTGCTGGAGGAACTCGAGAGGGACGCAAAGCACACCACTCTGCAAGCGCAGGAGGGACACAGACTGACACGCAGCAATGGCCGGGTAAGGCAAGGAGAGCTATAATGAGGGAGCATGGACCGGCCGTGCATAGAAGACTCAGCAACAGGCTCCCAGCTTGGGTGCCGCACTACCTACTCCCCACCCAGCGCAGAGATACGCTCATCGGTGTCCACACTTATACATAGCAGGGAGCCACCAGGACACAGCTTGCCCCAAACTGACAGGGGGACAAGAAGTTCAAAAGTAGCGGAGACGGGTGTATAACCTCATTGAGAGACCCACGGAAGCCTCACCAGCTCTCCAGAGGCTCTGGCTTGCGCCCCCCCATCGGCACTGAGGGTCTGGGAAAAACAGAGCAACATTAGGTTGTGCCATGTCTAAAAAAGGCATGCCTCCCCCCTCAAAATCCAGGGGGAGAGACCCCCCCTCCAACCGCAAAAGGCACAAAGAAAGCCCAGGAGGGCAGAATCCAGCGGATGTGGGGGCGAGGATCGGCCTCCCCGCCACCATTTGGGTCAGTGCAGGAGTAGTCCGACAGTGAGGGCCCCCCTACAACCCGAAACACAAGACCAAGCAGTTACCCATGTGGTCCTAAAGCAGTTCTTCATGGAATCTGGTGACAAGATCGCCAACACTGTCCAAAAGCAAATGAACAAAATGAGGATGGACCTGGCAGCTGCCCAACAGGAAATGAAAACGTATGTCAGAAACATTGAGAAGAGGCTGGACACTAATGAAAGGGCACACCAGGAGTTGGCAGATGATGCTAGGAAGTCAAAGGTGCTGTTGGAGCAACTGGCGAACACAACGTACAACCTCGAACTACAGACTGAGGATCTAGAAAAATCCTTGCCTGAAGACGTTCATGACAAAGATTTAAAACTAGTGGTTCACAATATCTTCGTGGACCTCCTGGAAGAGGAGACCGCAACAGAGGTCTGAGTGGACAGGGTCCACAGAGTGGGCCTGCGTAAATCAGACCCGGGGGCTCGGCCAAGAGGGGCAGTGAAGGGGGAGGGTCAATCAAGGGGGTTGGACTGCAGCACACAAGTCACCCACAGGTTATGTACCACCTCGCAAGTGGGCGGACATCGGCGTACGTCACTCCACGACAGAAACACATTCCAATGCCTGACACTTAATATTCAGGGTTTAAATACCCCACCCAAAAGACTGAAACTGGAGGGTCTCCTCTCTAAATACAAGCCGGATCTAGTGGCTCTTCAGGAGACCCATATTAGGAGGCAGGACAAACACAAGCTGAAGCTAGGGCAATACCCCAAGATCCCACCGGCTAATGCAGGGGGCAAGAAGGCAGAAGTATTTATTCCATTTAAACAGGATACACCAGTGTCTATTCTGAAGTCTCTTGCTGACACAGCAGGCCGTTACCTGTTTCTCCTCTTAAAACTCTGCCCGCTCCCGCTCAGTGGCCTCAATCTATGCCCCGAACATAGGCCAAGAGGGGTTCTTGAAAATGGTTATATCTAAACTTGAACACTTCTGCGTGGGGGACATAATTCTCCTGGGGGTTTTGAACATCGCCTGGGACCCAGTTAGGGATAGGAACTCGGTGACAAAATACACCCAACCTCCAGCTTCGCTGACCCTCAGGGATGTCCGGACCTCTCGAAGAGGTGAAGAAATCTCATATACACACTACTCACATCTGCGCAAATCGTTCTCTAGAATTGAATATGGTTGGTCCTCGGCCACACACATAGGGACATTTGGAACAATAGATACCCATACTATAACCATCTCCGACCATGCCCCGATTACCTTCACTTTTAATATACCCACACAGCAATCCGGGCTATGGAATTGGTCTTTCCCAAAGGCCTTCCTTCTTCATCAGCCCACCTGTGAATCTCTGGAAGGCAAAATAGTAGAATTTTTTTTAAATAAATCAGGGGAGGATACCTCAGAGGGTGTAGTGTGAGACGCGTTTAAGGCAACAATGGGGTGGGGGGCTTATCACAGCCGAAGTACATAGGGCACGGCTTAAGAGGAGACTGGAATCAGAGCTCGAAGCGGAGGTAAAGCAGATCCTGCACAGAATGGAGAGACCCTGCCCCAGAACTGCGCAGGCAATACAGATGCGCTAAGGGGAAGCTTGACCACCTCCACATGAAACTAGCCGAAAGAAGTCTGCTATTTTTTAAAACAAAGGTACTACATCAAGGCGGACAAACTCCTGGCCAGACAGCTAAAGCAAAAAACGTGGCCCTAACTAAACAGATGATTGAAGTCACACCTGGCAATAGGGTTACTGCCACAGAACACATAGCCGCACAGATCCACGCCTACTATTCGGCTCTTTATGCATGGGGTCACCCCGAACAGAGGCTGCAGCGGGAGTATATCGCGTCCACATCCTTGCAGACCCTTTCGGCACAAGATGGTTCTCTTCCCCAAATCAGTGACGGACCGCACCAGCTGCGGGTCTTGGCGCCCTATTGTACTCATCAACACGGAAGCCAATTTCTGATGCTTGTTGATCTGCTTAGAATCACATGCTGTGCATATAATCCGACATCCAGTGGTAACCGCAGAGTATTGTATCTTGTCTTTCGATAATCAAAAGGGGACGTCGACATGGGCGTGCCTGTAACACTATCCCTAACGTGACGTTTAGTGTACCCAAAATCCCTCACGCGTCGAGGTCCCGCAGATTATTTTTTTCCACCCAGCTATCTGGTCACCCTAATGCAGAGCTCTTCATAAAACTTTGCTTTGTCATATTTCTCGACCTTTGGTAGTTTATTCTTATTGTCACTCCCTTCGACGGCTGATTCCTGTGCCACCGCCGAAGACTGCTGATGATGGAATTTCGACGGCTGTTAATCGGGATGGCGCTGCTGACCACGTGGCTGGGCCTTCTGGCCGGACCTTACAGTAGGGAGAGTGGGACTGGGGTGGTCCTATTCTTTTCAAGAATGCCTTTCCTTTTCCTCCCTCTTTGTTCCCTTTGTTTTGTCATCGTTAACAGGATCCTGCACTATGGACAGGACTCCATTTAGATTTTGTCCTTCCTGTAATTGCAATACCTGTGGAAAGACCAGCACTGTCAGTGCAACAATTGTTTTCCCCTCGACCACAACGAGGAGGCCTGTACGGCCTGTAAACTCCTGCGGCCTACTGTATATCACATGCTGAAATTGTAATTCCCCCGCTGCCACAGCCGCTGAGTGTGACGAAGGGGCTATCGATGACCAAGGCTCCACTTTGGAGGCCATTGACCTTACCGCAGAAAGTTCTCGTTCTGCAGGGTCCGTCCCCAACCCCGATAGCCTCGACGTGAGTCCTGCTATGGGGTTGATGCATCCCGGCGACAGGGACGCACCCGATTCCCAGACTAAGCACACAACCCACGTTTATGCTTCGGCAGTCCAGTCAAATCGTTCCAAAGCGTCATCGGGCTCATTGGTTACTCTGGCAGTGCCCGCTTATACTTCTGATCGGCAGCCCTCTTTGCAACCGCAACAGCGGCATGCGTCCGGGCAATCTAAAAGTAAGGGCACTAGCACCAAATCCCACTCGGCCGTCGAGACACTTCAGAAGAAGGCTTCGACACCACTTAAGGCCCTAGTGGCGCCGAAAATCTACCGCGCAGCCACCGGCTCAACCGCCACACCCCCCTCAAACCCCGAGCATCCGCGATAGTATCGTGAGGATCGTTTCGGCGGTTAAACAAAAGGAACAGTCAAAACAAACGTCGAAATGGAAGCCTCAAAGTGTAGTGAGAGCCCTTTGTCTTTATCCAAGACTTTACAAGAATAATCTCTACATTCTGAAGAGGAAATTCATCAGGAAGATCCCTTTCCTCCCCTGGACTCCTCTGGTTCATCATCATGGACCAGGGAGAGGTTTGAGGAGTGCATGAACAAACTGGAGGCCTTGTGAGGAACTTCCTTGTATGCCTATGGCTATGTTTCAGAGGACCTTTGAGGATCCTCATGAGCAGAATGTTTTTGACCTTACAGATGACGAGGTGCCTATCGATAACTACATACAGGATGATGATCCCTTTGGGGACCCTATTGATGATCCTGCTGATCCCATGGATAATTGGGAAGACAGCCATCTGGTTGATAATCAACCTTGGCCATCCCCTACTCCTACACAGGACCCTGACACTCTGTGTATGTACTCCCCTCCTACCACTCCAGCCCGTCGGGCCTCACATGTGGATGATCAAATGGCATTTAACGCCTTCTCCAGCATTGGTATCTTTCATGGATTCACATGCTTAGAATATTACCCGTCGTCAGGCTGGGAACCCTCGAGGGTTCCCAGCCTGACGCGGAATATTCTAAGCATGTGAATCCATGAAAGATACCAATGCTGGAGAAATGGAGTTACAGTTAAGAAACTATTCCCATACAAAAGCACCACAATTGCCCCTTTTCAGGATTTTGCCGGAAACACATTGTTCAAGAGGAGGCAGATGGGCCCGGTGGTAAGAGAGCTGACCAGTCAAGGAATCCGCTGCAAATGGACTTTCCCCTTTGGCCTGGTATTTGAATTAAAAGGGGTCCAAAAATGCATTGCATACGTGCAGGAGGGAGAAGACCCTTCTACAGCTGGACACAACACAGGGACTCCAGGAAGACCACCTCCCCAAGAAGGAGAATCGGGCGAGACCCTGAATATGGAAATGGACAACAGTGGGAAAACGACGAAGAGGAAGAGCCATCCTACGGGGCCACAGCCCAAGCCGTTGGGTGGGGGGGGGGGCGGTGGAGGGGAACTGGGGGTGAAAGAAAGAATGGGTAATGTCAACAGAGGAGAAATGATAACTTGACCAAATTTAAAGGGGGTGGTGGACAACAAAGGCTTGGTTTGGGCGGTACGAGCGTCGGAGGACGTTCTACCTTGGTTTCAGTTAGGCGGTAGCGCCCAGGGCGGGGGTGGGGGAAGAAGGGGTGGGGGGAGTTTGGGGGGGAATGGAGGGGGTTCACATCCCCAAGTTGGGGGGGTGGATGCAGGGAAGGAGCAGGGAGGGAAAGCTGTGGGGTGGGGCAAATGGGGCAACGGGAAGCGAACAGAAGAGGCAGAGATAGGAGGAAGGAGCAGATCAGGGGAGAGAATAGGAGAAGGTGGCCGCACTGGGAGCCATGGGGGGGAGGGTGCCCTGGAGGATAACCATTCAAGTGGTCCACACATAATGTGAAAGGTCTTAACTCCCCTCTCAAAAAGGAAAAGCTGAGACTGTTTACTAGGAAATATACCCCCGATGTGCTGGCGATATACAGGAGACCCACCTCCAGAGGAAGGATCAGGCACGATTAAAATTGAGGGGCTACTCAAATATTTGTCACGGATCAAACCAGAGGAAGAAGTGTTGAGTGGCACTAGCAATTAGAGATGGGATAGACATCTGGATCAAAGCCTTCCATGCGGATAAAGGAGGCAGATCTATAATCGTGGTGGGGGGAATATGCATGGGCAACATACACACTGGCATCCATCTATGCCCCAAATGTGGGCAAGAGAGATTTCTGAGGGAATTGTTGGAGGTCCTAGAAGGATTGCCCAAGGCACTAATACTAATGGGCAATTTCAATGTAGCATGGTCCAGGGAACTGGATAGGAGTAAGGAGGGAGTGCCTATGTGGGGACAGTAGCATCAGCCTCGCTGAGAGACAGGTTTGAAGCCCTTGGGCTACCGGATGTATGGAGGGGGGGTTCAGGTTAATATGGAAGGCTTCACCTTTTCCTCCAATTTACACAGGACACAATCCCATATCGACTATATATGGGTGTCAGCCCCCCTATTGGGTACACTGTTGCGTATTAAGCTGGGCCCATTAGGGAAAGCGGACCACACAGTGGTCACTATGGACTTGCAGCTGCATGGGCGGAGAACCGGAATGTGGGGCTGTAGGGTACAGAGAGACCTGCTGCAGGACCTGGTTATTAGAGGAGAGCTGGAGGAGAGGCTTAAGGAGTTTTTTGCCCTCAATAAAGCCTCAAACACTGGGGATAGTGTTTGTTGTGATGTGTTCAAAGCCACAACTAGGGGGGGGTGTTCATCGCCCTAAAAGCACAAAGGGATAAACAACTGAGAGCCCTCGAAATCCAGCTAGAGGCCGAAGTTGAGGTTAGTAGGACGCAGGCTTTATATGCCCCATCTAGGAAAACATTGAGGGAATATTGCCAAGAAGTGGACTAGCTCAATGTTTTAAGGACCAAGAAAGCAGAAAGTTTATCATTTGTTCGCCATCTATTTTTATGCTAAAGCCAATAAAGCTGACCGGTTACTAGCAAGACTCCTTAGGGGGGCATCTGATAAAAAATTATATCACTGATATAATAGACGATCAAGGGTACCGCCATAACTGCACAGAAAAGATACAGGAGTGCATTGTCAACTATTATAAGGCCCTATACACGTCTCAGTACCCGCCGGATAGAGCGCATGCAGACATACCGGAGAGGATCCGCCTCCCAAAAGTAGGAGAGGAGGAAAGCAAGCAGCTTGGACAGGAGATCACAAAAGGAGAGGTCCGGAGGGTTACAAAGGACCTCTCCCAATAAGGCGCCAGGACCGGATGACTTTACAGCTAATTATTGGTCCCACAACTGACTAGCCTATTTAACCGATTCTGGGAGTTGGGCAGAATTTCGGCGTCCATGGAGAAGGTGAAAATTATTCTCCTCCCTAAGGCCGTTAAAGATCATAAGTGAACATCAGATGGGCCAATAGCGCTAATAAATGTGGACATAAAAATGTACACAAAAATTCTGGCCAACAGATTTGGGAGTACTGCCCACACTGATCCATTCGGGTCAGTCTGTCTTTATACAGGGGAGGCAGACATTCGACAATATAAGACGGTAGCGCATCTAGTAGAAAAGGTGAATAAATCCACGGTCCCTGCAGTCCTACTATCCCTTGATGCCGAGAAGACCTTTGATCGATTGGAGTGGCCCTTTCTATTCCGTGTGATGGAAAGGATTGGGGTGGGAGGGAGTTTCCTGCGAATGGTTCAGGCAAACTACGCCTGCCCAATGGCACGTCTCCTGATTAACTGGTCAATGACCAGTTGTATTCAACTGAGCAGGGGGACTAAGCAGGGGTGTCCCCTCTCACCCTTGTTATACACCATTGGTGGAATTAAGGGGATCAGACGAGGTGCATGGTATTCCATTTGGTGAAATACAGCATAAGGTAGCGGCCTTCGCCGATGATATGCTCTTAACTCTAGCATGTCCAGGGGAATCATTGAGGGCATGTAGGGAAATTCTAGTGACATCTAATAAAAGGTAGACTCCCAATTTTTGTTGTGTGGGGGATCAGTTTCTCAAAAACGGGTGTGGCTAACAGTAATAATGAGTGAGAAACTGATTACCCCTCTCTATACTGACACAGAATGAATTGGTTGTGCTTTTACAACAAACGTCAACATAACATCTTATTTCAATGGATGTATCACAAAACACGATTACATGAGCAGACTACAACCGTTTTATCGAACCAGACACAGGCTGTTTTTTATTCAAAGAATTGTTAAAAATAATAAACAATACATCAACCTAGGGTTCACAACTATCAGGTAATTGTGCAAACCACAGATGTTTCTTTACAAGATAATAAAAGTTTTTTCAAAAATAGGGCACAGTCGTTAATGGCTGGACGCTGGTATTGTTGAAAAAACAGTCTTTACAATTCATACAGGGGTCAATAAAGGTAAATTTATATAGACTTATAACACTCGAAAGTCTTATCAGATCGTCAACATGTTTCGGCCTTTTGAGAGACATTAAACACTAGTGTCATTTCGTATTTTTTGCTGCTTCAGGCCTTCTTCAGGACATATAAATTTCCTCTATTCGGTAATAATACCATCTTGTAATCCCAGCCTATTTTGTAGAATCTAAAAACATAATGTAAAATTGCAATTGCACACAGGTACTGGTTCGTATATATTTTTCTACAACACACATCAAACACTTATAGCAATCTGGTATTTTTTTATTCTGCCTTTATGCCTGATCACTACAGTAACTCGTGTTTAACTACGAGTTGTAATATTTTATAGTTTTCATGTGATTAATCGCTTGTTAACACTTTAGGCATACACCATAAGCCCTCCAATCCTCTACATTCTTCCGATGTCAATATGAGAAAAACTTCGGCAAATGCTTAATGTAGTTCACAGGAGACTGGATTCTAGTGACCACATGAAGGTGTTTCTTTCCTACAAGCCAATGTAAGAGGAATACATTTCAATGGATCAATTCTCATCAAATCAATTTAGTTTTCATATGTTCACAAATTTTTACCATTTTTGACTTCATAGAATTATCAAATTTTTAAACTTTTTCCGAACAGGTATTGTTACAGATTGTATTTCTTAATTTACAACCACCTATTCTATTGTATTATTATAGTTGATTATCAGTCATTACCTATGTTCACTTATTTCTGTAGCTTTCGCATATTGCAGATGTTCGTTCAGGGGCGACATCCAGCTCAGTATGGGTAGAGTTGTTAGTCGCAGCCACACGGGTTTAGGAGGCTTTCCTGAATGTTATGTCTCTAGTATCAAAAGAGAAAGGCAAGTATGGTGTAAAGGGAGAGGCAAAGATTACTCTTTATTTTCTAAACAACATCCTGTCTATGTTTTAACAAATCTTGCTTATTTTCTTACATCGGTTGGATTTTCTTTCAACACGAATCTGCTGGCATCGAGCAGTGGATGAGGAAAAACATCATTGGTGTGATCCAATCGGAAAACCCTGTTCGGTATCTTCGCCCTTCAAACCGCAAGGTAGCCCGTAATGGTGCTGTTGAGACAGATTCATTACATTGTCTCAGATTTGAAGTACTTTCTATCTCACCTACCGAAGAGTCACCTCTATATTTTAGAGAGATTTTTTTGTAGGTGACCGCGTGTAGAGACATGAGGGTCGTGTCAACAGCACCAAAAATTACGACATACCACATTCTCAATAATGGCCTGGAAAAATGTGGTGTTAAATCCACATTCGAAATGACAGTTCCGAAAGAGCTTACCTTCCAGTCCGTCGAGTCTTTGCTCTAGCGTACTCGCTTAGCGGCTTCCTTTCATGTCCTGCCGCGAGCAGGCATCTCCCTCACCCCCAATATGGTCTGTTCTCTCCTTTTTCCTCTTCTCCCATTAATGGTGCACAATTTCCCCCCCTCACAGCTCCCGTGAGGCACGGGCACCGGTCCTCTCCCCCGTAATGGGATCTTCTGAAGATCCCCACGGAAGAATGCCAGCAACTCTTCTTTGTTGCATCACAGTGTAACCGGCGGCCACAGGATCCTCCTCCTGCTCCTCCTGCGCAGCTAAATAGGGTCAGGTTCTGTCTGGTTTGGTCTGCGGTTGCCGTGCTCCTCATGTCCCCAGGCCGAACTGCGGTACGTTGGGGTCCCACCTTGGCCCTGCCTCTATTGTCACCCAGAGCTCCTCACTGCCTGCTCCTTGGTGTGCAGCGGTAACGCTCTGCCTGGCCTCCGCTTTTGTGTTTGATATTGCAGCTACGACTGCATCAAGCCTCCCCTCCCCCACCTTCAGTCAGGGTTCAATTATTTCATTTTACTATCCTCTGCTCGTGGGCAGTGTAAGTTGTCTCAGGATGGTGGGAAGGCCACTATGCATCTGTGGGCTTGTGGAGCAGTTACCGGCACAACTATTCGATGCTGGGAGCCATCTTGAAGTCCTTCTGAAACTTCTAAAGGGGAATCGTTTAGGATTTTTGTTTAGAACAAAAGCATCAGAGACAGGAGATATTTGGTGGGCATTGTGTCTGAGAGGCATGAATGGTATTCTGCCACATGATCCGCTGAGTCTCCTCCCACATGATCCTCCCTCATAATACCACCCACAGGGTCAGGATCACATAGCAGCTGCCGTCTTCTGGCCATGTGGGAGGAGATCTTTGACGGGGAATCAGTGATGACTCCACAGGAGGCCTGCCTGGTTAAAAAGGGAGAGTGCCTGTCACTCTTGATCGCCCTATACCTGGCGTTCAAAGTGCTGGCCAGTGTTCTCTCTTTTTCCTTGCAGAAACACCTATGATGCACACACAACAATCCAACCCAAGTGAGCGAGAACCGCTGATATTATCTGACCTACTCTAAGAAAAGCCATCGGGAGACCAAAACAAAGCAACACACAGCTTATCGCTCACCGCTCAATGGTGCCTCGCCACAGCATACCCGGAACGCAGAGATCGGCGATTAATAAACATCACAGAGCACCAGCAGAGTGGTGTTGGAAAAGGTGCAGGGCTTAAGACTATTTATGCTGTCCCGTCTGTGTACACCTGGCCCCGGGGTAAAGCCAGATGGAGATTGAGATTGGCCCATGGAGACAGGTGAGCGCTCCAGCCAATGGGGGGGGGAGAAATGCTACAGACAAGGAAGGAGAAGTAAAAAAGGGAGAAAATGAAAGGGTTGTTCAGGGGAGGTCAACGGGTAAGGGGGACACACCAAGAGAACAGGTTGTGGAAGGGCAGCAGAGCGGACCTTAGAGGAAACTAGCAGAGAGAGTTGAAGGTGAGGTATTGGTTGTTGAAATAGAGTGCTATTTGGGTTTGAAAGTGAATGTAAGGTCAGTGCGTCTAATTTGGGAGAGTAGGGGAGTACATGAGTGGGAGAATGAAAGGAGGGTGAGAGTGTGGAGGAGGGTTGGAGTGGAGGATAGTAAAAGGGATTAAGGAGGGGTACAAGTAAGGAGATGGCGTGACGCAGAATAACATCAGAGGCACAGACGAGAGAGAGGGAGAGTAGAAAGAAGGGAAAGGTAGGAAAGAACATCAGGCTCAGGAATACAAGGGCATGCGAGTAGTGCGAGTGAGATCTTGGTTGTTAGAAGGCAGCATTTCCTGTTTTGAAGACAATCATAACTCTTGTGGGACACCAGGCAGGGGTTCACCTTCAAGAACCCGAAGGAACTGAGAAAGATGAGGAGTTGCTTTTAGGACCTCATCTCTAGCCAGTAAGATTTTAGATCGTAGGAGTTCCGATCGCTGGTGACCATCCTGTGAATTAGCGACATCTGGGGATGGGGTGGAGGAAGCCCACGATAAAACGAGAGGCCCTTAGCTGCACCCTCTTTGAAATTATAATAAAAACCCTTGAACTGTTTGATATTTGGTGTGTTCTTGACTATCTGTGACAATTGATGCAAAAACTAAAAAACAATTGATTAAGCAAATTCATGCCTGGTTCTGCCAGTTACTATTCCAAACAGATAGTTTACTTTTTAAACATTTGTGTTACTAATGCTTTGCCTCATAGGTGGCCCTAGCGCCAGCAAATGTGCCAAAATCAACAAACATTAGCTAAACAAATAATTTAATCTGTGGGCATCTTATGCAACAACTCTTAGGATAGATCTCATCTAGCAGAGTCACTTATTGCGTGCAGACAGGAGATTGCCTTCCCCATAGGCCCGTTTTTAACCCTTTACCCTGTAACCAGGAACTGCTTTTTGAATGTGTCCCGGTGTTCGCTATTGGGAAAAAAGAAAAAATCCTGAGTGTAACCATGATTACTTTGCCAGCTGCTACTGTAAGAGTCAGGAATATCTTAAGGGAAACCCTGCCTAACACTGCAGGTTACTCCTCCTTAAGTCCTGACTAGAAGATATATGGGCAAAATCCAGTGGTGGACTGACCTATAGGGAGCTCTGGAAATTTTGCGTTGAGCCTTCGCATCATGGGCCTCTTTTGGGTGGTTAACTATTTTATCTCCACATTTATTTATGGTAAAGGGGTTGGGTTTGCTCACACTGTGCAGTATAGGGCCACTTTCAGAAACATGTGCAGTGCCTCTTTTGGTTCCAAGTCCACCTCTAAAAAAAATCCTAAAAGAGGTTTGCGGTGTAGAGTGATGCAGGGGTGCAAAACCGGTTATGTCGAGTGCAGGCTGTAAGCTGTGTTGTCTGCTATTATGGTTCTATGTGGGCTTTGGCACTGTTAATCGGCTATATACTTGATTTAGCTATTAAAACACTGGATAATATTAGATGATAGCACTGGGATGCCAGGAGAGCTGCTACTCATGTGGCCTGTGTGGTGGGGCTATGTGACTGTGCTAAAGTCGAAGTGGGCCTTAAAATGAAAAAATGTGAATGAGCTAAATATGTAGTGGGACTGGCAGCTTGCGCTCAGTAGCTCTACTGAGGTTAATCCGGACAGGCTAGTGCTAGTGGGCATACATCTGATGTCTGTGCCATGCTTCTAGTGGATCTTAGAATCCCAGCTTGTGTTAGTACGTTCAAGGTTCACATTTGTAAGGTCATTTATCGAGTACTGTGCTTTTTTGTCTGTTGTGGACTTGTCGACAGCCTGCGGTTGAGAACTTTTTTTGTAAAAAAAAAGAAAGCGATCTTTCTCTGTACACAGTCGATTGGGCATTGAGTTCCATAACTTGGTTGATAGAAATGAGGAGGAGGATCCTTCTTAGCATTTTTTATAAAGGCATTGCTCTATTACTTAGACTGGGTTACTGGAGCAAAAAGTTCTAGTTGGCTTGTAGTGGATGAGGGTGCAAATCATGTTCACACTACCACAAAATTTGAAACGGAAGGTTCTTAATACAGCTTTTTTCAGACTACAGCCCTAGTAGTGTATTTGTTTTTATACTAGAAATATGCACGTGTTGTGTTTAGATCTAGGTAAATAAAGTTCAGTAGCATTTCGCAGCTAATGACGAAGGAAAATAAATGCTTTTGTATCGCCCTGATAAGAGCCCTGTGAAGATTGGGGAATACTTAGTTTCGATGAAAATACTGCATTGGAATACAGAGAGAGGGGAAGATCGGATGTGAGGAGGGACACACAGACTGGACACTGCTTAGTTATTTACCCAGCCGGTATCCAGTCTTTTAAAAGACTTTCATTTGAAGTCTGCATTCCGTTAGTGCGCTTTTGGTCGAATATATATATGGGAGTTGGGTATTGGGAGGGTGGAGGCAAGGGAAAGAAAGGGTCGTTATGGGAAAAAAACAGGTTGAATTCAGGTCTACCATAAGTGCACAAATAAAATGCAGAAAGTCTTTCAAAACACTGAGAACCTCCCACTCATGGGTGGTTCTCAGTGTTTTGATCCCTAATCCCTATGGTCATTTCCACCCACTGACTGTCCCTTCCCACTCATACACATCCTCCTGGGCTCTGTTTCAGCTGGAGCTACCACATACCAACATCTTAACCAAGCATACCTTCAGCCACTTGATTTATAAACATAGTGTGTGTCCTGACATCTGTTCTGTGGACAGAATTCAAGTTAAAAACCAGCATTGGCAAATCCAGATCTTTGGGTGTGTGTATATTGTGAAAGCATCATGAAGCAAGACACCAACAACCGACTTAAAGGTCAAAATAAAATACTTTATTAAATCAAATGTCAGGATGGTAGGAGGCCTAACTTGCCCTATGCAAAGGCGGGATTTCCCTACTTGAATGAAACTAAGGAAAATCTGAAAAGAGTTCATATTAAGTCTGTGTTAAAAACCTATACTTGCCCGTACAACTAAAGCTAAACAATATGTGGGGATGTCAATAATAAAAGAAATAGTGTTCAACTCAAAATTGTGAACTTCTTTCAGCTCCCCTTCCCCAGGTGTAAAAGTTCCACAAAAGTTTCAAGATTTCCTTTTTCAACTTCAAGGCAATACGGGTCCAACCAATTCTCAGGGTTTGCTTCCCCAGGTTCCAAGCAACACAGTTAATGAAAGGTCTTGAGGCATCGTTCTCAGGACAAGTGCAGTTCCTTAAGTCTCAGGGTTCGCTTCCCAAATACTTTACCTTCACCACTTATACTTAATTCAGTCTTTTCAAAATGTTTAACTCCAGGTCGAGCTGACATTCTTTCTAGCTCGACACACCAGTTTACTTACATCCGCACGGGTAGTATAGCTCAGTGGCAACGCGCTCGTCTTGGAAGCAAGATGACGCAGAGCAACACAGGTTTGAATCCCAGGTCCACGCTTAGAAACCTCTTTGGTATTAAGCATGTTAAAAATAACCAATTATAATAATTACAATAATTGCTTTTCATTGATTTGTTTCACAATGTCCTTGGTTTTCAGCATTCAGGGCTCACTGGCCTAGGCGCAGCTGTCAGACCACATGATTCACCCATCACTGGTGGCACAACCAGAATCTGTGGGCTTTTCAGCCCACACAGGTTGTTTGGTACTTGCTCTTGTGCATCAAGTCACCTTCACTTAGTTCCTCTTTATCGGCCTCTTGGCTTTATGTGCATATTTACAGTCCTCTGGCTTCTCTTCTCTGCCATCACGTATCGCACACCTATTGCCAGTCTTTGTCCTTGCTGCACTGCATTCACTCATAAACGTTCACGTGTGTGTGTGTGTGTGTGTGTGTGTGTGCGCGCGGTGGGGGGAGGGGTATAAGACCCCACCTTTTTATGGTGCTCTGTCACATTTGTGCCCTTTTCTGTAATTCTTTTTCTCATAGGCACTGGGCTGTCCTATGTTACTTTGTTTGCCCATAAAGTGTTATTCCATTTAGTATTTAATATGCTCAAATTCAAGGTTTCAGTCAATTTGTTTTTTAATGTGCATTCAATATAGTTTACTTCAAATTTCCATTCAGTACGGTATTTAATATGCACTCATGTTGGTTAATTTTAAGTTTCCATTCAGTTCTATATTCAATATGCATCTGTTTTGCTTACTTTCGAGGACTGTTACTTTAAAAAATATATATATATTTATTTATACATTTTCTGTTGTAACAACAAACAATAACAAAACCACTGCTTTCAAGCCCTCCCCCTGGCGATACCACAAACCTTTTTCAAGTCCCTGAACAGAATGGTGAGGAACTTCATATGGCAGGAGAAGAAACCCCGGGTGGCGTGGAGTTTTATGACTGCCCCTTAGGGAGCAGGCAATTTGGGGGTCCCTAACTTCCGAACATACTACAGAGCGGCCCAGCTATGGGTTATTCGAGAATGATTTGGAGGGGACCAGGACAAGATCTGGTGGAAGATGGACAGGGCAGTGGGGGGTAGGCGCTTAGATTAAGTTCTGTGGTGCCCCAGAGAGGACAGACCCCCTAACATGTATAGAAGCCAGATAACTGCCCTGGTGGCAAACACGTGGGACACTGCGGTAAAGAGAGCGGGTATTACATCTTATCCGTCCCCATTCACACCCCTGTTTCGTAATCCACAGTTCACTCCGGGGGTGGAGAAAGGGGCGTTCACTAGGTGGGAAGAAGCTGGCTGCTTGCGAACAGGGTATATGATGGACGGACAGAAGGTCAAGTCCTTCCAACAGTGCAAGCTAATTATGGGCCTGCGGGAGGAGGACAGGTTTAGATATGCACAACTGAGACACTGGTTGCTGGCCCCGGGCATGAAGGCTGCCAGTACTAGGGATCTCACTCCTCTGGAAAAATTCCTGTTGACTAATTCGGGAGATCGCCAAATGATAAGCAAACTATACAAACTGGTCTCCTCATCAATGGGCCAGCCTCAATGGCCTTATACTTGTAGCCCCTGCCAATCTCCAAGGAACAATGGTGGGAAGTATGGCAGAGGATACCCAAGCTAATGAGGGGGATGCAAATCCGGAAGATGTTGACTAGGATGCTCGTGCAATGGCACCTCACTCCAGAGAAACTGAACAGATTTTACCTCTCGACCTCCCGGTCCTTTTGGTGGGGTTGCGCAGAGGTTCGGACTTGGACACACATCTGGTGGACCTGTCCAAAGCTAAGACCCTTCTGGGAGGCTGTAAATGGGGCTATGAATGGGCCACCTACTCCATCCAAGGCGATCACGCCAAATTTGAGGAGGACTGGGAAATGGTTCTAGACTTTCTGTACAAAGAATTCCGTGAGCAATGTTGCCCCCAAAGAATTCGAATTCTGGATGTTCTATAGATCTGTGCCCTACGGTTGACCCTTGAACAATTCAGTCTCGTGGCTACGCAGCGATCCTTGGCAAGGTGGGGTAGAGCGGTGTGCAAGGTTGGGGAAGGGGGTTCTGATGTTACTGTTCCATTATAGAAAAATGTCAAAACAAAGTTTAAAAAAAATAACAAAACCACACAATGATTTACATTATCATCTTACAATATTTGTTCCCAATAGTGCCTCATGAACTACCCAACCTTCCCAAACCTGCCTGTGCATAGTGTCATTAATATGTACTTATCTAATTATACGGCATCTGCTTCTTCCAATGTATCTTGCATAGCTACTTCTCCATTATCACAAGTAAACAAAGTCTGAGCGATCCACTGTTGGATGTCCATTCCTAATTCAAGTTTTTGTTCTCCCAGGGCCTTTTCCCATACTCCGGTTTCTGCTGTTACCCATTTTTCCAAATCTTCCCACCATCTGACAATGCTCTGTTCCTTTGTATCCTTCCACCTCATGGCTATGCTGCGCTTGGCTAGTATGTACATCAAATCCTTGATCTTGTTCAGTGGTTTATTCTCTGCACTCCTCTTATAATGGCCAAGCATGCAAGCCTCCGGGGTTTGTAGCTCAAGTTCGATACCTCCTTGAGCCTCTTTATATGCCACTCCCCTCCAGAATACCTGCACTATTGGGCATCCCCAGAACATGTGTATAAGGCCAGCCTCCCGCGCCCGGCATCTAGAACATTCTTGTTTGCCCGCACCCTTGAATTTTGCAACGGCAGCTGGTGTGAGGTATGCTCTCTGCGTGATGTAAAGTTGTATCAGTTGAAGTCTGGCATTTCTGGAGACCTTATGGTAAAATGGTATATCCTTGCATTCTTTATCTTTGAGGACTATTACTTATTTGTGGTACGACAGGAGCGCCCCGGTGTCAGAGCGCCCTCCCCGGCGGTCACTGGCTTTCTGCGCCTCCTCCTGGCGCTTCTCTCGCTGCTTCCTCTCTGCTTCTGAAGCCGGGAAGACCACCGGTACGAGCCCTGCTCACCCTGTGCACACCAGCAACTTCTATGCTTCTTCGCTGACGCAAGTTGCGTCCTTTCTTCTCCGGTCTTGCTTGCAGCTCCTGCTTCTCGCACTGTATCACGAAGGCTCCCAGCAGACCTGTGGCAAATACATGGCACACTTGTTTTGGGTCCCACAAGTACTCTGGGATATCTGCCGGCGTCCTGGCGCTTTCTCCGGTCCCACCGCAGCTGCTTCCTCTTATAAAGGGTCCCCTGCTGGTCTCTCCCACACAGGCCTTCCCGTTGCTCTCCCTCTGCTGTTCTCTGGCGCGCCTTTTTTATACACCTGCAGCCACTTGACAGGTTGCAGTGGAGATTCTTAATTGGGCTTGCCTAACTATAATTAAACAGACATGCCTGGCCCTCGCAACACTTTGCAGGCATCTTCCTCACCCCAGTACTAAAGTGGTGAAATGATATAGTGTTAATCACTCTTAGTCGCCTCTTCCTCATCTCTGTACTGTCAAGTGTCACGTGGGGAAGTGAGGGGAGCTAGCTTACAGTAGCCATAAAGGTCGGGGGAGGATTAGGTTGGTCGTCAATGGGGAAAGGGGGTACCATGTTTCCCCTGTGTGCACCCAATCCCTAAGGACCCTCCACTCAGGTGATCCTGCCTTGCTTCTCTACCCCCCGAGTCAGGATCCAAAAGTGATGGCCTTTCCTTGGCCACCTGAGAAGAGGATCCAGTGGTAGTGGGAGTGAGGATAATCTCAGGTTTCTCACAATATGTATTAGATAGGCAATTGTCAGGCACTTAAATCATATGCCCAGGCAGTGAGACCATTTTCCAGCTGTTGCCAATACCATTAAGACAGTGCTTGATGCCTATACAAAAGCCAAAACTGTTTGTTTTGCGAATAATTGTTGTTGTTTTACAGTCCACATAGGTCAAGCACCTAATTTTGGATTTTAAGATCCGATACATGCCGATGCACTGTACGAATTGCCATTTCTTGTTCAGTATGTGATGTGGTTTGCTAGAAATCTACTTTATAAACATTTGGTGCAGTGAGTTTCTGGTTTCCAACATCTTCTGGCAGCACCGCTACAACAAAAATTCTACCCAGCCATGAAATGGTATTTAACTCTTTAAATAATTAAAATTATCTAAATTATATACTGGGAGGATTGCTGGGATATGAAAAGTGTTTTACCCAGATTCAAAGAATTCTGCAAGAGTATTCTAAACACATATATTGAAATGGTGTAAAAAAAAAAATAAATCCAGAATTGTACAGCAAATTATTTTTCCTCGTTTCTACTGAGGATTAATGTACTTTGCAGGCTTTATTATTTTTTTAACATGTTTATTGGCTTAAAAAAAATAGAAATCTGTAAAATTTTCGCCGAAAAGTTTTACGAATTTGGGATTAACCATTTACATTTCTTCTTCATTCCTCTTCTCTCTTGCTAACAATTTCACAATTCATTTCTATTCAATATAACTTATTATATACAGTTAAATAGGTTCACAGCTTTTACAACTTTGCATCAGCAAATTCACACTTTCCATTAACTTCATTCATTTGTTCAATTTCTCAAAATTGCTTCTACCAATTTCAACATCTCTATGCAGATAGTTACACATTCACCCGTTACAACTCTGTCCCACCAAGTCTGGTCTAGATCTACGCAATTTTCTCGCTGGACTTTTTGCAGATGCTTAGTTCACAAATGTTTTAGTATAGGACACTTCATCACCCCGTGGGGTAGAGATTCTACATCTCTACAGAAACGGCATCTATCCAGAGTTATCATCTTTCTCTCGAGTGCAATTTCATAAGTTGGCAAAATGTTCAGTCTCACATGAATCGGCAGATCTCGATAATAGGGCGAGGGGAATTTTTTCAGGCAGTTAGGAAGGTTATTAAGTCCCCTTTTCTCTAGTTCTCTTACTAGTCTCAGACGGTCACGGTTTCTTTCCTCTATTCTTCTAATCCAGTCATCTATTATTTTCCTCTTGATCATCATAGGATTAATAATCAGTTCTTCTTTACTTAGATTCTGGGCATACATTATATCTGAGATTTTTGTGCACCAATTTTGCATTGTTTTATCTTTTACATTTTTGTCTTGAAGAATATCAAGCAGTGATTTCTTTCCTTGGAGTAATGATTTTCTATATAGGGCAATGGATTTCCACAGTACCATGCTTTGTAATGACTGGAGCTTTAATTCTTCACTAATGACAGCCATTTTTAAGCATTTTGGGAGATTCAAGCACTTCCTCCAAAACAATCCTTCTAAGAGTGACCAGATAGACCAAGACAGACAAACCATACCTTCTGCTCCATATGTCCAAATAGCAGCTACCTTTTGTCGGTAGAAAGTCCATAGTGGAATCACAGACAATTTACTGTATTGCTGATGGATTCGCCTTCCTTGTGCTGCTAGGTTCTTAGTTTTATTTCTTAGGAATTGATAATGACCCGCATTAACATTTTTGTTGATGTTCAATCCCAAGTAGACTGATATTAACAATTTCCAATTTCTCGTTATTGATCCACCAATTCTGATTTTTCAAATTTGGTAATCTAGCAGGTCTCAATTGTAAGAGCTTTGACTTGGAGATATTGATTTTCATTTAATTTCTACAAAGATATTTGTAGAAGCACTGGAGTCGACGTTGCATACCTATTGGCGTGAGATCGATAAAGACAATATCGTTGGCGTAGAGGATCCAGGGGATTAATTTGCCATTTACTCTAGGGGGAAATGAACGATTTGTACTTTGTGAAGTTCCTAAATCAGAGATGTATAGGCTGAATAGGAATGCAGCTAAAGCGCAGCACTGTTTCAGACCGCGGTAACTTGGAATTTTCTTTGATAGTACTCCCGCATTGGTCAGTCTTATTCGGACTGAGGTATTAGAATAAAGGGCTTGCATAGCTTCAATTAAGTCACACAGGCAATTCCAGTTCTTAAGCTTTTTCCATAACTTATTACAGTTCACGCAATCAAAGGCCTTTTCTAGATCTAGGAAGGCTGTGTATATTCTAGAGTTACTTTCAAGAGATTTGATTTTCAGGATTCCAGTAGAAAGATGTTGAGAGGTTCCTATCCCCTTGACAAAACCTGTGTCATGGTCGTCCAGGATCTGCGCACTAGTGGCCCAAGCTGTTAAATCTCGAAGCAAAATTGTGGCAAAAATGTTGCCAATAGAGTCAAGGAGAGCAATAGGGTGATAATTATTGGGATCCGTTCGATCTCCTTTTTTATGGATAGGTACTATCAGTGCTTCACGCCAAGAATCTGGTATGCACTTAGTGGTTAGGACCTGTTGAAAGATTTGCAATAGCAACTTACTCCATTTCTCTGGATCTTTTTTAAGGGGAGAGTTTGAAATCCCATCAGGTCCTGCAGCCCTCGTTGCGCTGAGTTGGGTTATTCTTAGTCTGATATCATCTTGATCAATACTCCTCTTCCAAACAGTTGATAGCTTGGTGGTTTGGCTATTTCGTGCTTCAGGTAGTAGTTGTTCTTTGCTTTTTAACTTCTGTTTCCTGATTGATAGGTCATCTATTGTTGCTTCATGCTTGTGTAGTATGTAACACTGTGTACTCCCTTTTATTCACCTCAAAAGGTTAAAGTATACCAGTTTGTGACTATGGATAGCATTCAGATCTCGGATAATCCAATATGCATTTTTCTTCAGTCAAAAATGTCTTTAAAAGCCTGGGTTTGTCTTTTTCACTTCAGCATCGCCTCCTTGAATGTATTATATTTTATCAGGCTAACGTAAAATATTGTTTTCACTCAAGCCAGAGGGACCAAATTTATGGGAGAATTTATCTTTCTATGTGAGTTTGAGTGAGCAGTTCTGCATCATTTTATTCTCTCGTTTTCCATCTGCTTGCAAATGTGTATTTAAAGTGTTTTCAAATGACTCCTTGAAATAATTGTCTTTTCTTTTAGAGCACAACCCGGGCAGTCCTCTTATTTCAACACAGGACCAGGACCTGCTTTCTCAACTCCAACCTTTGGAAATTCAAGTGGTTACAGTCCACCACAAACAAGCTCTGGCACAAGGACAGCTTCAGGTACCATGCGAGCGCTGGCCAGCATCCATATTACCACTTAATTGCAAGCGTTCTCCATTGTATGGTTGAGCAACAAAACATGATGAAAGTGTATTTTTTTAAATTACATGTTTGATGAAATTTTTATTGTTCAGACAATTTCACATTTTGCCTTTCGTCTGGTGCACGCTGCTCTATAAATATGGATAAAAATGCTAGCAGTGCAAACATGTGTGATGGAAGTGATTCAGGGCTGGGCAGCTCACCCTAAAGTTGGCAGAATCCACAGACCCACTGGTAGGTATTGGATGAGCATGCAAACAAATGAAGCATGTATTGTACTGCAAGTTTTGGTGAAAGTTTGCAGACCGCCGAGGAAATGGTGTTCGCGATCTTAATTGAATCAGAGATTTCTTACCCATCAACTTCTGCTTCTTCACCTGGCCTCTTAAAAGCCCTACTTCTTAGGTAATCTTCTTTTCACTTGTCTAATTGTTCTTGCTCATTTACTTCACGTATGGGGCCTTCAGGTTGATTTTTCTGCTCAATGATTTCCTTTGCCCCTTCCGCTGCAGGATCTTTAGAAAGATCGCATTGACCGCTCATCTTGTTGCAGAGGCCTCGCTGGCCTGAGAGAGAGTTATTCAGAAGAGCCAGAATCCCGGAGCTCATCATCCCACAAGTCTATCTTCTTGCTCGCTAACACACGCCTTGAGAAAGATCCCTTTTGGGTTGAAACACATGTCAGCTTTTGTGTGTTAATGAACCACCGCTAAACTCTTAACTCAAGTTACACAACCTCTCATTGTTTGCTTGATATACTCGCGCTGATTCAAACAACCAAATTATTAGATCTCAAAGCACCCATTTGAATGTGGTTCTTACACATATTCCCCTTTAACTCACCGGGACGGAAGAGCACCGTCTCCTAAGAACCCCTGAGCAACAGCAGGACCCACTCCAAACTACCATGACCAGCGCAGTGATTGGTTTATTCTAGTGCTCTACCCCCCCAACTTGACATTTCACATCATACACATAAACATTTACATTTCGCTTACCTCATGCTCCCACCTTCAGCATGCCGCACGACAGAAAGGCCCAACCACAAGCAGAGCGCGTTGGCTGGCAGAAAAGAGGACTACTGTCCCGTCCATGTCTTCTATGCCAACAGCGCAATGATGAGGCGGTGGGATACACCTACAGCTGCTGGCCTTTTATCATTGTGCTCTGTTCATTCTGCAGAGCCCATAGTGCTCCACATTGAAAAAAGAAAAAAAACATAGCAGGGTGTGCACCCGTACTTCGAATCACACAGCACAGTCAACCTGGAAGTTGTATACTGTTGTCTGCCACTTAAGCGAGGGGGCGGTGCTTCCACCCATAGATACAAGTCACCACTGGTTAGGTGGCATTATGAGTGCTGCCTAGAAGTCAAAACCATTGGCAAGGGCAGTGAAGATAAGAGAGATGGTATGCGAATAGGGTCAAAGAGCATATGGGTGTTTCACTTTTTACCCTCTTGTGGCCATTCTAGGCCCTACAGCCATTCCTACCGGCTTCCTAGCCATCTATTTCCAAACACACCCCTGGGATATCTGAGCTATTACTAAGCATTGGCCTGAAAGGTAATGATTTTCTTACAGTTTCTGATGTAAATAACTTGTCCACTTGATGTGTAAGCAAATGTGTGTTCTTGCACCACATTGCACCACATTACTGTTAAAAACGAACATTGACAAAACCAACAGTTTTGGCTTTGGACGAGGTATTATGAAGGCATCTGCCGGGTATTGCCGTTATATGCCCAGGTAATCGCACCATTCCCAGATGTTTTCATCTTATGGCAATATGAACAGAGAGGATCTCCAATAACAAGGGAACACAATGGAGCACAAAACTAACATATAACAAAGGATGTTCCTGACAGGTTCAAGTTATGTGTTTTTCAGTACTTATTCAGCTGATAGCTTAAACAAAGTGAATCATTTAGATAAACATATGTATTTTTTTATATCACCAGTCAAACAAACCTCAATTGTGCCTAATATTGGTAGCACATATAATACAACATTCAAAGAAACATATATAAAGAAAATATATTTTTTTTATTTTTGAAAAAAGTACACAAATATAGCCAGTTGTTGGCTTCCTACATAAGAAATATTTACACAAATGAGTAAACATATATAAACAAATCTACAAATATAGACAAAATACATTCAGTATTGTTAAAACAGAGAACAAACAATATAGAGGAGGAAGAAAGCAGCAAAAACAATTGGCAAAGCAAAAAAAACACGTATTCTGTTATAGGTCTTTATCCATCCAAGTTACACAGAGAACACTAGTTCTGATAAAGATCTTAGCTTATCCATGCAATTGTCTGTGCATAAGTTGAAAAAATGTGGCAGACCATAACCTACTGACCCTTACTAGCTCAGGGGTATAGTTGGTAAACTTAATTATGACAAATCAATGTTAGTCTTTTTTTCACAAAAAAGCTAAATGAAAAGTTATGCAACAGGAAAAGATACTGTGCATAGAGCCTAACTCGGGCAAAAGAAACAAAAAAAACAAAAAAGCACAACACTCTGTGTAGCAAACTAAAAGTAATGCAACCACATATTTTAGTAGAACAAAAAAACATTGGAGGTTATGTCACAGGTTAGAATGATGTACTAATGTACACAAATGATTTTGGTAAGAAAAAAACCCGTAGGGTTATGTGATGTACTACGCCTTCCGCTGGTGAGCGTGGGGGGCTGCGTCCACTGGTCACAGGTACATATGCACCTATGCATAGGGCGAGGCACAATTGGTGTTTCGGTGGTGTATAGACAGATGAGGACCACCTTCTTCAGGAAATTCGATCTTAAATTCAGCCCCTACAAAAGCAATCCGATGTAATCCCATTATATTGAGTTATTTCAAAAAAATATTGTGAGATTCACTATGAGGTAATGGTTTGAAAGGTGAAAAAGGAGTATCAACAAATGGTAAAAAAACACACCAGGCAGACACCCCTTTAAGGTAGCAGGCGGGCCCCCTACAATCAATCCCTGGACTAATGCCCAAAAGGCCATAGGCACCGTGCAGCAGTGATAAAGAATACCACAAAAAACGAATAGGTGAATGAATAAAAAGATTTAGAATAAATAAGGGTAAATGTAGGCACCTAGGATAGAAATGAGTGTGAGCCAAAACATCCATATTTAATGATTAATGAAGGTTGATCCTCAACGGCCCTATGAAGAGGAGCCAAGTTCATACCTAGATTATTATTGAAGATGCCTCCTGTACAGACATTTCAAAGTCACGTCACTATGACTAGAACACAGGTTAGTGTTGCCGCCTCTGTAGTATGCAGGCAGCTCTACAACAAAATGAGTAACATAAGGAATTCAAACACACATATATGGTTATAGGAATATAGAAATCAAAATTCACAGAAGTGAACAAACTTGTGGTGCGTGGAACGTTCATGTGTAACGGAGCGCCGTAAGAATCCGGCACTAGTTGGGCAGAGGACAGAAATATTTCAGAGCCTGCGCTAGCAATCTGAATGCGCGATCAGTGCAGTTGCTAGGAACATAGATAGAACCATCTGTTTCGCTCAAGCAGGAAACAGCAAAGAAGACTGCGTATGAGCAGCATACAGGGCAATGCTTACCTACAGTGTGCTTCCGAGGGGAAAACTACGGCGATGCAAGTGCACGTCCCGGTAGGGGCCTCCAAGACCAATGCTACGTATGCACTTCCGGGGGCGTGGCTCGTGGCTACATGAGAAGCGCATAGGAGGACTGGAGTTGTGACTATTACGCACATTAAAGAAGCCTACGAAATGAAACGAGACATCATGCGAGATGACAGGATGGCCTAAATGCAGCCAGTAAAAGTAAATAAAGGGGAGATGAGCCTCATCAGAAATATATATCTAGGTTATCTACTAAATAAAAAGAAATAAATAATAGATAGAAACTGAATATGCAAAACAATGGCAAACGAGCAGTACTGCATGGAGCATACATAAACAAGTCGCATGTGGCAGCTTTAAAATGTCTAGATACCCTGGAAGGCATAAAGAACAGCCCCAGAGGAGAAATAAAGTGTATGGGGCATGAAGATTATTCAGGAGGATGGATTAAAAAAGGAAGGGGGTTAACAGAGGAGGAGGCAAGGAACTGGGTTTCGAAACCCAAAAATGTAGCACCAAGTTGGAGATGCTTTGTTAAGGCTGTGTTCAATTGTGTCAAATGCAAAGATCCAGCGTGCCTCCTTATTGGCCAGTGCCTGAAGAGGATTAGAGGCATTCTTAACCACATCAACCACCCAACAACGTAGGTCTTCAGTCGTGTGGCCATATTCCATGAAATGGCTCACTCGGGGTGAATTGATGGCTTTGCACCGGATCCCGGAGCGATGCTCCTTAATACGAGTGTGGACCGGGCGTGTGGTTTTGCCTGTGTACTTAAGCCCACAGGGGCACTCGATGCAATAAATCACCCATGGTGTCTTGCAATATGAGCGATGGCGTATTTCCCAAGTTTTGCCATGTAGGGGAAATGTTTTTATTTTGACAGCAAATTTACAGATAGATCAGGTGCCACAGGGAATATGCTCCGTCAAGGGGCGGGGATCCCAGCTCGATGTGGTGGATCTTGACTATTTATTTTGGGTAGAAGCATGGACCAATTGGTCCTTTTAAATTCTTTTGTCTTTTCATAGCGAATATTGGCAATGGTTCTGCTGGTAAAGAAAGCTGGACTACAGACCAATGTTTTTTTATGGATTTCTTGATTAAAAAGGTATGTGGGCTGTAAGTAAGAGCACACACTAATTTATCGTGTGGCTCCACATCCTTGGGTAGTAGCAGGATATCAAGGG
Organism: Ambystoma mexicanum; assembly: GCF_040938575.1. Lineage (NCBI taxonomy): Eukaryota > Metazoa > Chordata > Amphibia > Caudata > Ambystomatidae > Ambystoma > Ambystoma mexicanum. Next base: position 1,439,443,445 of record NC_090935.1, read on the forward strand.
GGGTAAATCTTGCCTGTTTGTAAGAATGAGTAACCAACTTTTTAGGATATCCCTGTTGCCGAAATTTAGTGGTAAGGATCCAGGCATGATGATCGTAGTCAAGTATGGATGTGCAGTTTCTCCTTAATCTCAGAAATTGAGAGTAGGGCAAATTTTCTTTTTGTGTTCGTGGGTGGTAGCTGTCAAAGTGCAATAAGGTATTGCGATCTGTGGGTTTGGAGAATAATGAACAAACCAATTTATTTTGCTGAATTAACAAGTCAAGGAAAGGAATTTGCGTATTGCTCTGAGCAAGTGTAAATTTGATGGTGTGGTGACATTGGTTCAACCATAACAGGAAGGCATTAAGTTCAACAGTGGTGCCATGCCAGATGAAAATAATATCATCTATATATCACCTCCAGTTCTCAATATGTTGGTGAAAGGGATTAAGGTCGGAAAAGATGAATTTAGTTTCAATGTCGGCCATGAAAATAATGGTCAGGCTGGGGGCAAAGGATGCCCCCATAGCCGTCCCTTGTGTTTGTTCGTAGAACTGGTCCTGGTATTTGAAATAATTCTTGGTGAGTGCCAGAGAGACCAGTTCCATGATGAATTCAACCGGACCTTTATTGCACAGTGAGGAGCTGCTTTCTTTTTTTCTTCCTCCTCTATATTGTTTGTTCTCTGTTTTAACAATAATGAATGTATTTTCTCTATATTTGTAGATTTGTTTATATATGTTTACTCATTTGTGTAAATATTTCTTATGTATGAAGCCAAAAACTGGCTATATTCGTGTACTTTTTTCAAAAATAAAAAAATATATATTTTCTTTATATGTTTCTTTGAAGGTTGATGTGTGCTACCAATATTAGGCACAATTGAGGTTTGTTTGACTGGTGATATAAAAAAATATATATGTTTAACTAAATGATTCACTTTGTTTAAGCTATCAGTTGAATAAGTACTGATAGTCTTGTAAACCACATTATAACTTGAACCTGTCGGGAACATCCTTTGTTATGTCATTTTATGGCAAAGCAGCACCATTATAGCAGTGCCTGGAAAATTCCTCTCCAGTGTCTACACAATAGCCAAAATGTTTGGCTTTGCCAATGCTTGTTTTTTAAACTTAAAGTAAGCAACTGAATTACAAACAGAAGAAAAAGAATGGATGCAACTACATACTGTTTTGTCACATAACAATTTAAACAACCTAAAACAATATACACCAAAACCCTTACCCCAGGTTGCAGAGTGAACAAAGGTCCAAAGAGGATAATGCCTGAAAATAAAGGGAGACTGTCAGAAGTTCAAGGAAAAGAGCTCAGAAATATGCTGACTAAATAATAGTATACCACAAGACATAGTGGTGTGCAGTTAAATGCCCAAAAATGTTACTTCAGAGTATGGTGATAGGGAAGTTATTTCAGTCTTAGCCTCATTAACTCATTTTCCATCCAAACATACCAGTATCAGTAATCTGTCGCTTTATACACATTACACACACACACCCCGCCCCATGAAAAGCTCATCTGCTTTCATAATGGCCTCCAAGCCCAAAACTGTCGCCTTCAAACATGCCTCTTAGGAGCATTCTGTCATCTTGAGTTTAACATGCTTTAAAATGGTACATAAGAGGCACAAAACAAGAAGGTGAAAACAAACGAGAGGAACATAAAGTGAGTAGTTGATCGGCAGAGAAAAATCAGCTGCGGATGTCAGAATTGGCTTCTCATGCAAATAAAGAAAGGAAATGTAAAGAAACACTGTTACACTTCTATTCCTTAGGTTCAAGAAAGACAAATAACCCAGTAATTGTTAAAAAAAGGCATTTGAAAAATCAAGTGCGTATTTTTTCAGTCCCTTTTTGTAACTGTTAAAAATGCAAACTAAACATATTTATTTCATTTATGTGCAGTGCACAGTGACTGCAAAAGCACGACACCTGATCTGATGGGTCAGGTCAGTCACAGAGGAGTACATCTTCGTCCATCAAAATAAAGTATTGACACTAAACCATTGTGTGCACATGCATACAGACTTACTTCTGACTTCTCTGCTGCACTTCAGCAGCTGTCCTGGGGCTGGACTCTGAGGCAAAAACCAGAGCCTGTAGAGCCATAAACGTGCCACTATAAATCAGTAGGATAAGACACTCAAATCTGTAAGTGGTAGGACAGCATAAAAAGCACTAGCCTACCACCTAAATCGGTAGGTTTGGCAAGTGTGAGTTTAGTTCGAATAATTTCTTGAGTAAACCTTGACCATGAGCAGGGACCTGCAGTTTACACAATGCAGCTAAATTATTCATGCTTGCAGCATCACATAGCAGATTCACTATCTGCCGCAGGGAACCCTTCTTATATAAAGGGTGCCATGGTGTTCTTTCACCTAGAGCGTCTTCCTCAAGAGTCTTTTCAGACTCCCTAGGTAATCCTGTTAGTGTGGGGAGCCAGGAATGAGACACTGACACAGAGGAGACATGTTTGTGGTTACAAATCTTTATTAACATAAATGGGAGTTTGAAAATACCTCACTATCCCAAGGCTAGGAGGAATTTCCCTATCTCAACCACACTAATGAATCTTCCCACTGTCAAGATGTCCAAACAAAAGGTCTGTCTTGTGTCCGTAATCATATTCTGGCCCTCACACTCTGAATAACTCTTATGTGCAAGGGTATTTGCTCTTCAACACAAAGGTTACATCCCAACCAAAAGGGTTCTGATGAACAATGTTCACAGTTCCAAGGATCAGCTTCCTTTCCCAGATTCCTTGTATCAAGTCTCACCAACTCAGGAATATTCAGGTTCCAAGAGGATTACTCTCTCCCCTTGGTGTATTTACTTATCTTGGGGTATCCGCTCCTTTCTCTTCCTCCTTTACATTTTGCAAATCCCAAGGGTATATCTCTTCCTAAGGACTCTTTCTCTCTGGACAATTTCATAAATGTTCATAAATTCAAAGGTATGGCCTTCCTTAAGGTTCTTTGCAATAGGTATTTAGTCTTCACCTAGGATACGTTCCCCTAAGGCCTTGTCAGACACATGCCTAACTTTCACTTCACCTGGTGCACTTTCCTACCAGGACTTTATTATCTATACAGCAATCTTCACCTGGTATACTTTCCTGCCAGGGCCGGACTATACACGCATACTTAATTTCACCTGGTATGCTCTCCTGCCAGGACTTTTACACAAATACTGAACTTCACCTGGTATACTTGTTTGCCAGTACTCTGTTGCACAAACACTCTTGATTAGACACTTTGTTATACAGATATTTAACTTCACCTGGTAAACTTGTTTGCCAGGACTTAAGCATACAAGTCATTCTTTCTTTCAATCTGGGGTTTAATAGCCCTTTCTTTACTTGCTTTGCTAATACTTACTACTTTAGTGACGGTGCGGTTTCCCTCGTACTGTTATCAAGAAGTGATTTACTTTATTTGTCTGCCCGATAACCCACTTGTTCCTTTAAGGTTCACTGGATGCTTCTGTACAGTGAAATATACAATTCCCGCTGCTATCCCTTTCAGCAGCGGACCGCCCGCATCCGGGCTTCTCTGTTCCCTTCTCAGATTCACCTCCCAGTTGACTGCCAGAGCATGCCTGCCTTCAGCGTGGTGCTTAACGTTATTCCAGGTTGCGAGGCAGTCCCGCTTCTGTAGCGCTCCTCTCTCCTTCTCATAATCAGCTGCAGCCAGGCCATATTTGAACTTCCCAGCTTGCTTACTCTTTTGCTAACAGGTAGACCGCTGTGTTGGTCTCCTGGTCTTCATGATCCCCATTACTCCGTTGTTCCTTCTCGTGTCAGTCATTATGGAGTTGCTTTCTGAATGACTTGAAGGACATGGATATTGAGCCTCCTGGGTAGTGCTCCTCATTACTCTCTGTGTCGTCCTAGCTGTCAATATTTGCTTCCAAATGGAAGTTTGGGGATTAATCCCAATAGATCTATTAGCAGGTGGGGAATGAGTGTAACAATATGCCATTAAGGCGGGGGGGGGACTCAGGAAACATCCCTGGAAGAGAATGGGGAGCATGTGGTTTCCGCCAACAATATCATCTGGTTTCCCAGAGAGTCGCCTCCCACCAGGTGGTCCTCCCTCATATAGCTGCACCAGGGTCATGATCAGATAGCGGCTGTCGTCTCCATGCCACATAGGGGGAGGCCATCTCGAGGGAAGGAGAGATATCATCAGATTCAACACATTAGTCTCTTGGAGCTTATAATACTGGGCACTACAGAACTCATGTGTCTATGGTCTCCAAGAAAGGACTCTTGCTTAATCCCTTAGTGAATTATTCTCTTCTCCCATGTGCATATAAGAGCTTGGGGCTTGTCATTGACAATAGAACAAAGGATAGCTCTGCATTCTGAGTCTTGGGTCAGGACACACGAGGTATGTGATGAGGGGACTCTCCAGCTACCACCACGTACCACCTCCAGACAGCTCGCTGGTCCAGCTATTCTGGGCTCCGAGTCCCCAACAGGCTTAGTATCGAACAATGGACTTTATGTTGTCACAGGAACCAAACATCTTGCCTAAACTTCAGGTGTGAGTCCCTGAATTGTTTTGATTTTCGATAATCTGTTTTTTCTGACATTTGCTTGATGAATACTCATTTGAATCCTCATCATGAGACAATGCTATTCACGGGAAGGTCCTTGTTCGTGTCACTTTTAGCGTTTCGAAAGATCAAGAATGTTTGTACTTTGGGTACAATGGGTCAAACCCAATAGTTATCTCTTGGTCCTTAGTAAAAGGTATGTATGTTATACTTCGAAACCACAGGTGCGCAATAGACAACAACCACTCACCTGGCGATTGTGAGGAATCCCAGCAAAAGAGTTTCAAACCTCACTTACAGCATCAGAGGCCTGGGGCGGATGGCTGCATTGTGAGGTCCCAGGTTGCACTTGTAATGCAGTTACATTTGGTAGGGTCACACAGACACTCTGTACTTTTAGCCAGGAAACTGAAGGGGGAGAACTGGGGAGAACTGATGACAGCATTGGGGCCAGAAGACCCAGAGCCACCTTCTCAGAGTGATGGCTGCAGTGTAAATGGCCCAGCGTGCTTCTGTGCATGGGTATGTATTCAGATCTGAAATATGTTAAATTAAAAGGCAGTAGGGGTCTCCAGTTAGTAAGAGCAGAGTCCCTACGGACGCCGGAAGCAAAACCATTAAATCCAAATAAAGAGGTGACCTTGATGATAACCTACAGTGAGAAAGACACCACAGCAGCAAAAGAGTGGTAAAGTGGACCAATCAAGAAGTCTCAGCCAGCCCAAGTGGGTAGACACGATCAGCCAGCCAGCAGGTCCCTTGTGAAGAAACGGCTGCAGGGAGGCATGCCTCTACAAACCATACACCTGGACCTAAGCAAACGCGGGACAATACAGAATGAAGAACCAACAATAAAACTGCTTAACAGCCAGAAATCACCAGAGGCCAACTAACCACACCCTTCTCTTATCCACATGCCACAACTCACGTACTACACGCACCCAGGGGGCTGGTGAAACGACGCACCAAAACTTGCAAACCACACATGCCCTTCTCTAATCCTGCTGCAAACCCACTACCTGCAGACAACAATCAACTCGCACTGTACACCACGCTTCCGGACACAACACAACCAGTGCACATAACAAAGCACACTGATAAAGCTCACATGCACAGATGAGTTTCCCCTGGTTCTGCACACCAACAGATGAGCACAACCTATATTCTATCCCTCTCCCCTCACTAACTAACCCTACACACTTTTCTTACAGAGGCACCTGAGCACCTGTAGACCATGCAGATGGCAGCGGTGCGCAGTATAAATCAACATAACATTCAGTCCATTGGTTTCCCCTCCCCCAGGATAAGAAGCCTGCTGGGAGACAATCCGAGGCTGCAGGCTTGGAGTTTCAGCACACGACACCAGGGGAAAGCAGAAGAGCCCAGCAGAGATTCTTCCAGCCAGCAGCAACAGGAGTATCCACATGCAAAGGGGCAGGGTCCATCAGAAAAGCCGGTCACAGGGTCCTCCCGAGCAGCCCATCTTGCCAGCATGTTTCAATTAAGTTCCAGGATGGATCTAAGTACCAGCCTAGGATCTTCCCAGTTATCGGCATGTGCAGGGAGGGGGGTAACTTTGCCCACCAATCCACTACTGTACAGCTTTCAAAGTTATGGTGGCCAGCCAAACTTCCATACACTCGAGTACACATACACAGGTATCTATAGAGTTGTCTGGGAGCTCCTCATCCAGCCTAAACTTAAACATCCTGGCGCTCAAAGCAATTTTTCTGTTTGTTAAGGTCTTTCTCCCGATGGTCCATGGAAGAAGCATGATGATCCCTGTTTTTACAGATAGACATTTATCTCCAGGTGGAGATCCTAGCAGGCGTTCTGTACAAGAAAGCAGATTTGCTTAGCTAGTTACTCACTTGTACCATGAGGTGTAGGTGTGGCAAAGTTCCATGTTGGAGGCTGGGTGATGTGACTTGGGTAACCCTGAGGACCGTTTGCCACCACACACTCCTTGATGCAGCCACCTGCCCAGGGTAACTCCCAGGTCCAAGCCCCAAGTATGTCAGCACGGAACCCTCACCAACTTATCAAGTATCCAAAGTCCTGAGAGTCACATATTAGGGAACCTCGTATATAAACTAGGAAGGAGTCGTCCATCAGTAGCACCCTGGGAAGGTTCCCATATTCCTTCACAAGAGAAGATGGCATCAGATTAAACATCATCATTGATCTTTATTTGGAAATATTACATTTCCATAAGCCTACATATACAGAAAATCAATAAGACCAACTATATACAGAATGTAAAATAAATCTTAAAATTCACTAATCAGATTTTTAGAAAGCAACACAAATCGCATGTAATCGATCCATCCAGGTAGTCCATATTCGATTTCATAAACCTACATTGTGAAAATAAAGAACTATCTAAATATATAAGGAATGTGCTACATTTAAAATCATGCCTGGTGTGCTGTCAGTTTTCCAGAAAAATCATAGCCACTAATGTTTGCCTAATTTGTTCAATTTTAAAATGCAATAAAATCCATCTACATCTGTATCTTCTATACAGGGGACATAACCAAAGAGTGCACAGGTAACTCAAATTCATTTTTACAGTCTGACTCCTGTGCCATTTAACAGTTAAGAAAGCTAAAGGAATAATGTTCAGAACAGTCTTTAACAGCAATAATCTCTTAGAGGGATTCGCATTTATGATGAAATATAACTGACCCCTCCTCCCCCCAACAGTCAAGTAATCAACTGCATTCACATCTGCAAAATTCCTTTTATAAATGTGTCTTGGCCCATTCTCCATAGGAAAGGTTCACATTCCTATCTCTTGGTATTCCTACATGCCACCAGTGGCCATTACCAGTATCACTTAGAACCGCTTTGACATGGGTGATTAATCTCCATTCTACGCCCTCATTGCTGCATATTAGATCCCATAAGATCTACTTGCATATATTTGGATTAAGGCAGCCAAACTGTAACCAGTCACAGTTGTGCTTCATACAAAAGAGGACGTAAACCTACATGCATGTAAAGTGGAATGATTGGAGCATTTTTTGGTAGGGAAAGCAATTTCTTTAGCGCACTATGACGTGTAGCCTCACAATTCGGCCCCATACAGGGTTGATGATTTAGCCAGGGCCTTGAAAATCTGTCTGAGAGGATTGCCTTTACGCCACACCTTGCAGTGAATGCACATATATATGGGCCCTATTCTTTGTATCCATTAAATTGAAAGAAGGCATTCGAGATTTTATACCTTTTGGTAGGAGATGTTAGTGTCAGTTCTCCAGCATGGGGTCTGGCATGGATTCACATGTTCATGAGTATTCCATGTCGTCAGCCCAGGAATCCTTGGTAAAAGAAAAAAAACAGTTTCACTTTCACTTGCAAACTTTATTTCTCCTCTAAATAGTAGAAATAGAAGTGAGGCGAAAACACAGCTTTCTGCACCCCATCTTTATATCCTACCCCGCCCCCATTTTGCCCATATCTAATCCATCATTTAATATCCCTATATCATTTTTTTCTCTAGCGTTGTTACATGGATTCACATGCTTAGACATATTCCCTGTCAGGCTGGGAATCCTTGGTAATATTAAATAAGTTTTGCTTTAATGCCTAAATAACTGCTTGTCACTTATATAGCACATTGCTGTCACTTTCAGTTATACTGCACCAACCAATGTGATTCGTCCTCCTTTGCTCCACCCCTGGTGGCCATCTTCATATTTTTACTGCACGCCTACATGTTGGGAGTCCTTCTTATTTGAACCTTGAATTTTCGATTTTTGCACTATTTTTGATGACAATTCTTTGTTAGTTTCTTCTTTTTTCACCCAAGTGACTACTGGTAGCAGGGATTTGTTGCCGGTGAAGATCCGGACCATTAAGGGATCTTCTAACCATGGAGAACTTTTGGGTGAGGCCTTCTCGTGGCAATGGCGGATGCCACCAAAAAGAGTTTGTTTAGGCTTTGCGTCAAGTGCGGCCTAAAGAATGTTTTTGTGGATGATCGGCAGACAGTGAATTTATTTCCACCATCCGGACCACGAAGTGGACCCCTACTCCATCTGCCAAGCTTTCTCCTCGAAAACTAGCTAAGACCGCCATTGACAGTTGTTCGCGTGGCTGGAGGAAGGGGACCGGGCCTCTGACTCAGCCTTGGTCTGCAATCATGCCTCTGCCAGGGTCAGCAGGCCTGAGCAGAAAACTCCATCTGCAAAGAGGTTGAGATCTCAAGAGGATACTTCCCGAGGGAAGAAACCTAAGAGGGGTCATGGACATACGTTGCACAGTCTGACTACCTCCCTGTTGACCGCTACCAAGGATGCTGCATCCACGCCAAGGGATCGTCGGCAGCGATCTACTGTGGCACAGTCTACACCAACGACCACGACCGTCTCTGCTAAGTCATTGTCTTCTGCAAAGAAGCAGTTGTTGGCGATGGCCACACTGTCAGTGAGTCGCTCGTCCATGAGCCACAAGCACTTTTTTTGGCAACCACAATCACGTCATCAACTCAGTCGACAATCCTGTTGGGAACCGTAAGTCAGAAGCTACTACACCATAGTCAACGGCAGCACCATCCATGATCCGATAGCCGACAAAATTGTCCACGGTCACGACCATTATCGCTAGGGTGGCGTTGCCACAGAGGCCAGCATCAGCACCATTACCAACAGAGTTTTCAATTCCATTAGTGGCTTCTTTACCAGGACCCACGAAAGGTAAGCCGTTCACTCTGGTGCCTACGGCCACAGCAACACCACCTGTCCAAATGCTACAGGAGGGTAGCATGTCCGAGGATGAGCCTAAGGAGACTCTATTTTCAGAGCAAGAGCTGGTAGAAGAGAATGTTGATCCCATTCTTCCAGCGCCTTACCAGACCGTATGGCCTGCAGTCCCTGGACCATCTACTCCGGCCCCCAGTGTTCACTGCACCAAGGGATTTGTCGCAGGACATTTGAACCACTTTGCAGTCTCTTGTAACAGAGCTGAAACAGCGGCTACCCCCACCGGTCCCTCCTGGTGCCCCTAGTGAAAGTCCTTCAAGGCTTCCGCAGGAAGGGTTATCTCAGCCTCGACCTCCCAGGCCAGCACCACACAAAGTCTTGCACTGAGTGACTGCTTTTGGGGATGCATACTGGCCGGACACGTCCCAAGGTACCCATACAACTGATGAGTACAATGACTTAGTGCCGGCAGATGTAGAGACTCACAATACCGATCTACCCTCAACGAGTTCACCTCTAGATGAAATGGGTTCCTTTCATGCGCTGTTGATGCGTGCTGTGAAGCTTTTCAACCTTATCCAGGTAGAGCAGAAGGAGGGCTTCCTTTTTCAGAGGAAACATCCAGGAAATCAGTGATGGCTATACCTCTGCTCAGTGACATCTGGGAGGGTGGTCTCATGGGGATGCGGGACCTGTTTTCAGCACCACCAAAAAAAGACTGCCTTGGAAAGAAATCTAGAGTTCCTGAGAGCGCTCCCAAGTGTCTTCGCTCCCAGCCATCCCCTGAGCCTATGGTTTCGGCTACAGCCAGAAAGAGATCAGCTAACCCCTCATCTCAATCCTGGGTTCCCCCAGACAAGGATGGAAAGCATCTGGTTGCTTTCAGAAAAAGGATCATTACCACAGCGGCTAGCACTATGAAAGATGTGAATTCCTAAGCCATTCTTTCATGTTATGATTGGGAATTGTGGTATGGTACACCCTTGTAATTCTGGATAAATGCCCTTCTATTACGCCTATACGCAAAGGGAACTACATCTGCCCCTCCTCTTATAGGAGGTTTGGTCCCTGCTCAAAAAGGGGGCTATAGAACTTATTTCACTGCACCTCCCGTGTACTCCAGGTACCACATGATCAGAAAAAAGTCAGGCGGGTGGAGACCTGTTCTAGATCGAAGGAACTTCAGTTTCCTGAGATCACAAAACTTCGGTATGGTCACATTGCAGCAGGTTTTCAAGCAACTACAGCGAGATGTTTTTCTTGCATCTCTAGATCTGAAAGACACATACTTCCATATTCCCATCCATCAGAAGCACAGATATTTACCAGTTCAAGGCTCTACCTTTCAGACTAAGGTCTGCTCCTGGGGTGTTCACCAAGTGCCTCGCACCAGTGATCGCCCATCTGCGTCGCAGAGGTATACGAGTCTACCCTTATCTGGATAATTGGTTGATCCGGTTGCAGTCTCACTAGATGACCCTGCAGTTTACCAAAAACAACATTCAATGTCTCACATCTCTGGGATGCCCCATAAACATTTCCAAGTCCTGTCTATCGCCATCTCAGAACGCGCTCTTCCTGGGTACTCGCTGGACTCTGAAGAATCCTGTCTGTGGAGCCTTCACTTATCCCCAGCCTAAGATCTCCTCCCATGGGACAAGGGCACGGCAGCCGCTACCTGATCCTGACCCTGGGATAGTATTATGAGGGAGGAATCACATGGGAGGGGAGAAGGTGGCTGTCGGGGAGATGTGGTGACTCCATCGGGAGGATTACAATATTCTTCCTTTTTTAAATGCGGTACCTATAATTCCGAAAATACATTCAGATGGCATGCTGTCCCTTCAGTTATAAAACTCAAATTTTTCCTAACAACCATCCTAGATGGAATCAGATTCATACTTCATGAACAAAACACACAAAATACATTCCCTTTCTCTGATGTTGTTCTAGGTAAAAAAAAAAACAGACAAAATCTACTTAAGTCCTGTAAGCCTTTTGACTCCAACTCTCATAATGCCTTGGATACTAAGACCTGGAAGAGGGAGAAGGAGGTAATGTGGATTGAAAGAAACCCTAAAAAAAACGTGCAGACTAGTCGTTGCAAGGTGAAGCAGCTGCACGGGACATTTAAAGATGGTTTTTACTGGCAATCAGAAGTTGGAGAGTGGAGACGCAGCTTGGGCGAAGTGAGAGGCAGAAACGCTGGTGAAGGCAGACACTCAGGAGTAGACCGGGCTCAAGCATGCAGGTGCCCCAAAGCTGCCGCTTATCAGAAATCCGCACCAGAATGGCGAGAGACTCAGAGGAGCGTGGCAGCCTTGAAACCGCAGCAGAAGAGAAGCTGTGCAAGATGTGGTTGAACAGAAAAGCAGCCACTTTACCGGTTAGTGGAAGCAAGACCGAGGGAAGAGCTGAAAGCGGGTCTTTCAAGCAGGGGACGCCATTTCTGCATTATAACGTCGCCGCAGCGGCATGCAAGAGGTCGGGAACGCCATGAGACACCGGTGAGTTGGCCCAGAGTGGGGACCCCTTGGTGTACCAACAGGCACATGAAGTATTTTGAGTACCGTCCAAGTACATTCTAAAAACTGAATTTGTCCAATTCCTCATACCTGGAATGTCAATATTGGGAAAGCTGGAGCAAATGGGATAATAAGCAGGTAAATATTAATGATGAAGCTGAAAGACAAGATTTGCGTAAGTCTCCATATGTGAGAAGCTCATATCGGGAAAGTTGCAGCAAGCATTGGCATAAGCAAATAAGTACTGGTGAAGAAGTATAGAAACAGAACTTTAACTAAAGTCGTCATATGTGAGAGGTCCATATGGGGAAGCTTGGGACAAGTTAAATCCAGAGTCAATGAAGAATAGACAGTACAAGAGTTCAACTGTGCTATACTAGGAAATATAGAGAACACTGAAAGAAGGCCAGATAAAGGGCATATATCAGGCAGTGAGCCTTTTGGGGGAAAGATACCTGATGGGAGAGTACACCAGGGTATCTGTGGAACCCAGAGAGGGATATCTGACAGAAAATTATACTAGAGAACCTGAGGAAACTAAAAGACACTTTGCCATCCTTGAAGCAGTTGGGTAAAAGAGACTTTGCCATCTGTGAAGCAATTGTATAAAAGAAACACGTTTCCTAGCTTTGAGAAAATGTTACTTAGAAGAGACATTCTTGCCCTCCTTAAAGAAACATTATTTGGGGAAAGACATTTTTGCCATGCTACCTGAAATAATCCAGGAGAAGGGAACTACCCTCTGGATCCAAGGACTTCTCTTTTGGAGAACCCATTTTGTTGGATTTATTTATTTGTTTCACCGTTGAACATTTTGGTTAAACATATGTCAGACACTTTTTCCTTACACTTCTTAGTTGTTCATTTTAAGTGTGAGGGTCGGGATTGTTTTGGACACAAGGACAGTTAATATAATTTTGACGACAAGGCATAGACTGAGCTTTAGTTTGTTTCCTAGGTAGGGAAGCCTTCTTTAGGATTCGGACAGAGAGGCCTTTATCCAACCCTTTTCTTTTAATCAAGATTTCTGATGTTGAAAACAATACCACTTTGTGTCCGTCTCCCATTTCTGACTCCTCCCAACACCCTGCGGTGCCTTGCTACTCCATCAAAGGACAGAATAAAGGCAATTATCCACAAGAGTAAACCGCTGTCTGCTCGCAACGGTTCACTCAATCAAGTCTATGCTAGGCATGATGTCCTCCTGCATCCATCTGGTGCCTCACTGCAGGCTGCTCATGACGCCACTCCAAGACGTCCTGGATGCCAGACGGAAGCAAGTGTCGGGCTCTTGGAACATCAAGGTTGCAATCAACCCACAGTTTCGGCAATCGCTGCAGTGGTGGAAGCTTAAGCAACACTTGACGCAGGGTGCCCCCTTTCACCCTCCGGTTCATCAAGTGACAGTCACAACCAACACCTTCCTTGAAGGGTGGGGACGCACACAGGAAAACTCCACACAAGAGGTCTCTGGTTACAAGAGGACAAGTTACTTCACATCCGTGTGTTAGAACTTCGGGCGGTGTGCTGGGCTCTGTGTGTAACCAGAGGGTATTCTCACTCCTACTCCCAAGGGTCCGCTGCGCAGGTGGCCAGGGAAAGGCCATCGCTATTGGATCCTTACCCTGCGGAGGGGTAGAGAAGTGAGGGAGGATCACCTGGGTGGAGGGTCCTTGAGGATTGGGATTGGGGTGCCCTTGGGCAAGACATGATATCCCCCTTTCCCTATTGACGACCAACCTAACCCTAACCTTGATGGGCTATTATAAGCCAGTTCCCCTCATTTGTTCACATGTAACACTTGACAGTAGGGGGACGAAGAAGAGACCACTAAGAGAAAAGAAGATTACACCTTTTTACCACTTTGGTACTGGGGCGAAGACAATGCCTATTACTAAGAGTTGTGAAGGTCCGGCATGTCCATTTGATTGTGGTCAGGCAGGGCTAATTGGACATCCACACCTCCAGCCTGTCGAGGGGGTGCAGGGGTAGAAATGGAGATTAGTCAGACAGAGAAGAGGAGAAGGAGCGCGACAAGGGGAGCAAAGTGTGAGAAGGCAGCCGTGGTGGGACTGGAGACCGATCCAGGATGCTGGCAACAACCCCCGTGGGCTTGGGGGACCCAATGTAAATGGGCTGTTTTATTTCCCCAAGCCTGGGAGCCTTCATTCCCCAGAGCGAGCAGTAGGAGCTGTTGTCGTGCCGGAGCAGAGAAAACGCTGCCTGTGTGGTTACATCAGGACTGAAGTTACCAGTGTGCGGAGAGCAGCACAAGGCAGGCGAGCGGGACTCGTGCCAGTAAGATTTTCCCGACTTCAGTAGTAGAAGGGAAGTTGTGGGAATTACCGGAGAAGAAGCACAGAAGACTGCCGAGTGTCGTGAGGGCATAGAGGCTCCGGGGTGCTCCAACCGGACCGCAAGTTAACACCGGTCCGTAATATGGAAGCAACTACATGCTTATTAAATACCGAACTAAAGGGAAACATGGAAACCACAAGGATCACCAGTATAAGTGGCAGAGTTGACGTCTTGGGGAAGGCAACCCTGAGACTTAAAGGAACCACCCTTGTCTTGAGAACAGAGTCTCAGGACCCATTTTGCTTTTGGATTGTGCTACTTGAAACTTGGGGAAGGGTACCCCCAAAGATTGGTTATGATCTGTATTGCCTTGAACTGTAGAAAGGTAAACTTTGAGACTTTTTCATTGAACTTTCTTATGCTTGGGGAAGGGGAGCTGAAAGTAAGATGTGAGCTGGAAGAAGCTCAGAACTTTGTGTTGAACACGATTTCTTTGAACTTTCACATCCCTACACATTTGTTACCTTCAGTTGTGAGGGCAAGGATAGGTTTTGGACACAAACAGACTTTTAAGTGTAACACGTTGACTCAAAATTTCCTTTGTTTCTTTCAGGTAGGGAAATCGCATTTTACCATAGGGCAAATTAGGCCTTCAACCACACAGACATTTAATTTATTTATCTTTAGTTTGAACTTCAAGTCTGTCTGTGTCTTACTTCATGATGCCTTCATAGCTCTCAAGTCTTTTCAACCCCAGCTACGGGGAAGTTGGCCTGCATCTTTACTGACCACACAACCACCATGTTCTACATTATGAAGCGGGGGGGTGGACCTGCTCTCTGATCCTCTCCAAGGGACCTCAATCGTTGTGGATCTGGGCCAGAACTCCCTCAGCAGGGAACTGCGATCCTGCCACAGTGGGAGCTCAATCAGGATCAAGTTCGACTGTTCTCAAGATGGAGCCAACCTCCGATCAATTTGTTTGCCACAGAGGCTTACTCCAAGTGCAGCCAGTTTGCCAGCAGGTTTTCTCAAACGAGGAGTCTAGAGGTTGCTTTCTCCATCCCTTTGGAGGGTCTACTCCTTTACGCATTCCCTCTGATCCCTCTTTTCCTACAAGTACTCAATGCACTAAACAATTCTATAGGCCTTTCTCCTTCTCCTCCTGATAAGGCCAGAAAACTGGCCTTGTTACAGAATGTACCCAGAACTCTGTCCGGACTCTGGTGTATGTGTAAATGTTTGTAACTGTTGTGAGGGGACATAAATGTGAGGCGGACAACTTGGGAAAGGTTTTCCATAAGATGTCATTTTATTAACTCAAAAGGGTTTGCCAAACGCCTCACTATCCCTACCCTGGTGAGGATTTCCCAGACTATCAAAATAAACTAAAGGAAACACTGTAACAAAAGGACTCTGTCCCTCACACTTGTACATACAACAAACCTAACAAGGTAATGTATGGCAATGCAAATATCACATTTTTAACATAACTTATTTCTGTTATAACTGTTTCTCCTTGTAACCTGGGTGAGTGCCCCTTCCCCAGATTCAAACAGGATGTTCAATCAACAGTTAAAAATGTGAAAGATCCGTCTGGCAACAAAGTTCTATTAAAGTTCTTCTTGCTCCAACAAGTCTCTCACTTAGACTTGACCAACCGTTCAAAAATGTTCAACAAGTCTTTATCTCGCCACTTGTGGCAGAGAATTCAAACCAACTTCTTTTCAGAAAACGGGCATATTTCCACAGTTCATCTGTATCAACAAAAATGCTCTTGTCTTAATGGTTCCACACCAGTTCACAATATCTTTTAGTGGTCTTGCCACTTCTTCTTCTTCACAATCTTTAACCAAAACATAATACTTAAATTACTTCTACCTGGTTCACCCACCTGTCAGTTCTTTTACTACAAAGTCACTTGCCCTTGTATAATCGCCTGCCAGGACTCAATGAAACGCCTAATTACTTCAGTTTTACTTCAAACGACTTAGTAAAGTCTTGACTTTCCACAACATCAGTTTTGTCTACTTCTTCTATGAAGACCTGAAATATGTTTGTGCAGTTTGTTCCACACTTGTGATTGCCACATGCAATGCAGGTTGTGCTCCTCTCCTCCTTAATACTTTCTATCACGAGGGCAGCTTTCCTGCCACTCTTGTTTTCCTACTCCTATATCAACCAAATGCTAATAATGGCTGTTTCTCCCACATGTTCTTCTCTGGCTTAGATGATGCTTGTTTAGGTCAGTTCCAACTATTGTTTCTTCACACTCGGGCAATAGGGTGTGCAAACCACTTCATTGCCCTCTCTTGGCTTTGGCAATTACTCTGACCTTTATAAGTGCAATGATATTTCTTGTCTGTTCCCAAAGTTCTTATTATTTTGCCACCTTAGCTTATTAGTATCAGTTTGGTATTCAAAGTGATTATTATTCTGCCACTTCACTTTCTTTACACAGTCAGTCAAACATACTTTTATTCAGTTTTGACCTTCAAGTTCATAAGTAAAAATGTCATAATAAAACCCCTAGACATATGTAAAAAAAAAAAACACCAAGTACAAATGATCAAAAGGGGTGTCTAGTCAAAGGGTCGACAGGTCAAAGGATCAAATTTATTTTTTAAATTATATATATTTTTTAGGTTTTCGTTTAGGGGAAAAAAGTTTTTTTTTAGCAAAAAATAGGGGTTGGGGGGGGGGACCCCCCAAAAAAGAAATGTGAATTTTTTTTTAAAGAAAATTCGATCCTTTGACCTGTCGACCCTTTCACCGTCGATCCTTTGACTGGCAACCATCAACAGGGTATTTCATGCAAAAACATCAATTCTAGCATCAATTAGAAGATGGGTACATAGGTTCAAATGACTTGGCAACACTGGGGTTAGCTTTAAAATGCAAACAGTGCACGTTTTAGAACAGTAATTGATAAGATAGATAATACATGTTAAATCAACAGCTGCAGATTTACGATCGATGGGAGGCAAGTAGAGCAAATGCTCACAGCCTTTGACATTGATCCATTATTGACCAAATTAATAATTCCATCCTTCAAGGCCTGGTTTCTCTGTAGCTATGCCCTATGAATATAGCAAGCAGCCCCAAAGACAATGTAAGGGGACAAACATTGCCTTAGGAACAGCATGGCAAGAAATAACCGACGTATACCTGCGTTGTTCATAATAGGTCTCACATACAGACATCTCAAGCGGTAAGTCTTGTTCCAAATTAACGAGAAGTGCAATATATTTTCAATAAAAGATCCACACATTGGGCTCAAATCTGTTTGTGTCCCCTGCCATGTCATGGTCTGAGAAGCTACTGGCAAATAGCCAAGCCTAAATCGCATATATAAAGATTTCTCAAATGGTGAAATAATAGTATCCAAATAGTCTTTAAACCCTAATTACACCCTAGATATGAACTCACCGGATTCCACATATGCCTCTGCTCGCTCTGCTGCCTCCTGGTCTTCTTTCTCTGCTTCGTTTGGCCTAGAAAACTGCTTTGTTCTGCTTCCCGCGGCCCACGCCAGTCGGGAAAAGGAGTTCTCCTCGCTCATGGGACCCTCCGGTGCTCGCCTCCCACCGGATCCCAACTTAAAACTTAAAAAGGGGAAAGCTTTGCAACTTCACGCTTCCCACTGCGTGACCTAGGCATTCACGGTCTTCAGGGGAAAGCTTTCAAACACAACGTTCCCGCTGCGCAACCTCTGCATTAATGGTCTTTGAAGGTAGAGACCCTCTCAGAACCGGCATCCGTTCAGCAACACTGTGGCTCCGGCGTCTCTGCCCTCCAACTTCTGCTGCAACTGCAAAGTGGAGTTACTGCAATCACTCCACCTCCCACTACTGGTCTCTATGGCCTGCACCTGAAGGGGCCTTTTATACCTCAGTCTTCCTCAGGTGTGGGTCATTATCACTATTAGGCTGCAACTTGCAGTCTGGTGCCTCTGCACCCTCTTCTTCGTCCCAGTACTTTTGGCATTGTGTGTTGCCAATGTTCAAATTAGTTCTTTTAATGGGAATGTTTCCAAATTCACCAGCTTAATTTTTATCCTTAATTACATCTTCTAAAGTAGGAGTATTATAAGGACTTAATGAGTGGTTCTGCTTTACAGGAGATTTTGAATTTTCTGAATCGAAGATGTTAATGTTTTGCGATTCGCATTCAACGTTCCCCTGTGGATCAAAGGAGGCTTCTCCACCATAAATGTGGGTGACTTTGTTGGGTTTATTTTTACTCACAATAAATGATTGACCGATTTCACCACCATCAAGATAATTGGCTTTGGGAAAGAAAACCTCCCTCTGACAGCAAGCCATTACATATTCTGGCATCACTGACATTTCTTCCTCCCGGCTAATACCAACCCCAGGGTCAGGAGCAGGTAGAAGCTGCCTTCCCCTTGCCACCTAGGAGAAGATTTTAGGTAGGGTCTTTGGGCCTCATCACAAGTCCAGCGGTAATTGAATTGGTGCCGCCGATACCGCTCTGCCGGATCATGAGCCGGCGCAAACATCGCTGCCTGGGAAATCAGCCCTGCAAGGCGCAAACACAGCCACATTACAAGTCCATGTTTGGCGGTATTAGTGCCGAAAACCGGCGTTAATACCGCCGAAAACACGGCGCACAGTTATCTCCAGCCCCTAACTGGAGGTAAATGAACAGAGGTGCCTGAAATGAAGCCACAGGTGATCCCAATCCACCCCAGAGAACTGCATATGGCACAACCCTACCCCAAACACTTTTTCCAACACCATGCTGCCTCTGTGAGCTGGGACAGGCAGCTGCTCAAGCTGCGCCTTGGAGTAGAGGCAGGACAACCAGTTCAGGGCCCAGGAGTTTCTAGGCGGGAGGAGGAGAGCCCAAGCAAGGTGTGCATCGATTCCCCAGGGTCAGCCCCTCACCCTGGACCCTCACTGGCAGCAAGTTGGTCACCCTTTACCGCCTCAACAGGGAAACAATAACCAAGCTGCTCACCACAATGCAGGATGACATAGGGAGCATGATCAACATCCTGACAGCTGTGCCACCACTGCAGCAGCTAGTGTCCGTTCTACAGTTCCTTGAAACTGGCACCTTCCAGCACTCTGGCCATGATGAATGGCATGGCACAGCCCACATTCAGTGCGGTGTTGTCCCAGGTGCTTGGAGCCCTCCTGTGGCAAGTGCAACACCACATCTCACTGCCTACCACCCCAGGTCAGTGCCATGAAGGCAAAGTTCTATGCTGTTGTCCAAATGCCAAATGTGATTGCTGCCCTGGACTGTACCCATGTTGCACTGGTGGCCCCCATGCCCACGAAGCAGTGTACCGTAACCGCAAGCACTACCACTCCCTGAATGTGCAGATGACCTGCAACCCCAAACTGTAAATCACCCACTGCTGTGCCTGCTACCCTGGTTCCACCCACAATGCCATGGTCCTACACAACAGCACTCTGCCAGGATACATGGAGAGGCACAGAGGATAACAGACCTGGATAGTGGGTGAGTAGAAACGCCAGCACACATGCGCTGTGAAGCACATGCCCAAATGGGGGTGGGGGGGTTGTGGATAACTACACAAAGGATGGCATGACAAGCAAATGCAAAATCTGCACTTGACCACCTCCAGCACCAATGTCACAGTACAGACCAGGGAGCATGCACATGTTGTACTTCCCTGGACGGAGAAGCTGATGTACACATACAGTAGCAACAATAAACCCCACCATGGCTACAGGTACCACAATGCAACATGCACTTGCCAAAGCAATGCTGACAAATGGCCACATCGCCTCACACAACAACCCTGCCAGTACCACAGCCATGCACCCATGTGCGCCTAGCCCACAATGGCAACCCAGCGGCCCCAGATGCTCAGGGGAGGGACCTAGGGAAACCCAGCTTGCGACATGCACAGTGAAAATACACTGACACATGACAGCCACCATGTCAACTACACATGTCACAGACATACACCTTGCGTAGCACGTGTTGCAAGGGAAAAGGGTGCACGTGAAGCAGAAACAGTGCATGACACACTTGATCCAGCATGCACAGACATATAATCGACACATGACATGAAGTCACATTTGCATGCACAAGCTGTCCATTGCCCTGATATTGTGTAAGCCCATTCGCACACCTTACACCGTCACTAATGCCTGTGCCTCCCCAAATGCTGGTGACACTGCATAACCACAGCTGCCCTGGCTAATTACCCCAGTGCATTATCCACAAACACTGCAGGAAAATAACTACAGCCACGCTCACAGCAGGACCCATGTGTGCATCAAGCGTACCTTTTGGCCTCCTGAAGGCACGTTTCCGCTATCTCGACCGTACCGGTGGAGCCCTGATGTAAGCTCCAGCAAAAGTGGGTAAAATTGTGCTTGTGTGCGCCATGCAGCACACAAGTCGGGCATGGTTCCCCCACGTGTATTTGCATGCAACACATTGGGTATAGTACAGAGTGAGACCCCACACATTTGGGAAAATGGGCATGGTTTGTCAGGGGAGTTTGCATGTGGGCCCAGCATCACGGAGATGCTTGTAGCAATGTGTGTGTGACACATGGCCAGTTTCTCTTTGGCCTGTGTGGGGAGGGCAGGGTGTCCATACTGGAGCAGCTGTTGTATGGCATGTATGCGGGTGGTCCTTCGAGCCCACATCCCTTCCCTGGGTGCACTGACATGGTGGGGGTGGTGACTACTTACTCCATGGCACTGACATGGCTCTATGGGGCATTACTGTACAGCGATTGGCAAACTGAGCACATGTCGGTGTAGGGGGGTGTGTACTTCCCTGTGACTTGTCTGCCATACCAGCATGGGGCAGGCAACATGCTGGTGTGACTGCTGCATGGTGTTGTGGTCGCTCACACTCCACAATCCAGCTGGCACAGGGTGTACCAGCAGGGGTGTGGTGTGCATGGCATTTGGATAGGTCACCTACAACCCCTTCCCGCTGCTCTGACGCTCAGGGGTGCCCTTGGTGCCCTGCCCCATGTTTGCTGTCACTCCACCCTGTTGGCATGCCCAGTTTCTGGGTCTGGTGACATTATGCTGGGCTGTCATTTGTGCATGCACTTCTTGGTGGGGGTAGGGGGGAACTCACCTGCTGGCTGCTGTCACCCCCCTCCGCACTGCCGGCTCCCTCTATTCCTTCCATGTCCAGCACTGTGCTGCACTTTTTTCCCGTCCCAGGCGGTGATGATCAGTGGCTCCATAGTGCCTCCTCAGTCACCCAGGGACTCCTGGCGGTGTTGCTACAGCAGTCCCCACACCCTGACCCTCAGTTTGTTCCACTGCTTGCGGCAGCTCTCTCCGTCATGGTGTACACTTGCCACTGCAGTAACCTTCAGGCTGATGGCATGCCAGATGGCTGTCCTGTGGTCTTGCGCTGCCAATTGCCATATAGTTCATCTGTGCCGACCACCAGCTCCCACTCACCGAATTTTGGTTTCCGCAGATGATTTTCTGCCACCTTGCCGCTGATCCTCTCCTGAGATATTATGGCTTCTTTCCAGGACCGAATGACTGCAGGAAGTGGAGATATTTGATGGATTGTGTTTTCCGAAATGACCGCTGCAATGCTTCCCGTTCCGGCGATGCTGCATTTTCCGTGCAGCAGTCACACCAGCATGTGGTGGGCCCAGTTGGCATGATGGAGAAGCCACAGGGAAGTACACGTCTCCCACACCGACATATGCTCAGCCTGCCAATCACTGTGCACCAGAATGCAGCCTTGCTGACTGCACAGCAGTGCCCCATAGAGCCAGGACCATGCCATGGACTAAGCCACCACCCCCACCATGCGAGTGCCACCTGGGGAGGGGATGTGGGGGCATGAAGGGCCACACCCATGCATGCCAGATGTCAGCTGCCACAGCATGGACCCCCTGGCCTCCCCACACGCAGGCCAAAGACCAACTGCCCATATGTCACACACTCATTGCTACAAGGAACCCCATGATGCTGGGCCCACATGCAATACCCAACCAACCATGCCCAGTTGCCCATATGTTTGGGGTCCCACTCTGTACCATAGCAAATGTCTTGCATGCCAACACATGTGGGGAAACCATACCTAACAACATTTCCTATGTTCCCTACAGGCACTCGGGCATCGCCAGAGGCATCCGAGGAGGACAAGCGCAGCCAGGCCCTCGAGGTCTGCCACTACCACCACCACGCAAGGGGCCACTCGGGCTACACTGAGGCGGATCCCCCGCCGTGTAATAACGCAACACAGCAGGGCCAAGCCAACGCCTACACGACAGGCCGCCACCAGGAACAGTGCAAGGCCCACTACACCCACACCCGTAGCTGGATGCACAGACACCAGAGCCATACCTGCTGGCAGGGCGACTTTGGAGTCTAAGGGGGGGACACCAGCCCAATGTTACCGCCTGCCGAAGGGCTATAGACCCCAGAGGGCCCTCCACGCCGCCATCGTTCACACTCCCGGGAGAGTGCTCCACGCTGCCAGCGTCCAACAGGCCCAAGGCAGCCCTTACTGCCGCCAGCCTGCACAGTCAACTGAGCCGGACGTTGACACTCCCTCATATGGCTCCCCTGAATTCAGCCCAGAGCTTGTGCAGAGCCCAAACAGCACGCAGCATGTTGTTATGGAAACATAAGGACGTGGAGCGCAGACAGTGGGAGCTGAAGGCAATTGACCACACGCACTCCGAACACCTGCAGGCCATTAGGGACAGCAATTAAGGGGCCACCCGCAGGATTGTGAGGGCTGTTGCATGGCACAGGGCCAAGACAACTGCCAGCACGGCTGCCCCTGACGCAGAGGGTCAGGGAGATTTCTGAAGGCGGCTCTACTCTGGCAGAGGCCATCCAGCAGAGCACTGAGGTGTAACGGCAACAAAACCTTGGGTTGGAGTCGTTCCACTTCAACTACACCCACTGAGGAGTCGCTGCAGGGCACACCGAGGCATCAGTCACAGCGTCTTCTGTGTCCAAAATCACCAGGGACTGGAAGGGGGTGAAAGAAGCCACAGTTGTTATGGACTGAGTGGCCATGCTGGTGTGTTAGTGGTGTGGCGGGGGTAATAATGTGATGGGGAGTTGGTGGTGCATGGGGGGGATAGTGTGATGAGGAGTAGGTAGTGGTAGGGGGGATAGTTGGGGCACTTCATTCCATCAAAACTGTTGAAATTCCTGATTGTGTAATTGTCGTGTTTTTTGATTGAGATGGAGTCACACAGTCGTGAATGGCTTGTGCCATGTGCAATTGTCAAAAGAAATTGTCATTTTATCAGTCCCTGGCATGCCAATCGCTCATCCCTCACATCATCTCTGACAATGCATGTATTTGCCTCAGCCACAGGAACTGCATCATCCTCCTCTGGGAGTAGCATATCCACGTCAGGGGGTAGCAGAACATTTCTCCTCGGGCAGATATTGTGCAGCATGGCACACACAAGCCCAATTTTACCCACTTTCTCTGAGTGTACATCAGGGCTCCACTGGTACGGTCCAGGCAGCGGGAACGTGCCTTTGGGAGGCCGAAGGTATGCTTGATGCACACACAGTCCTGCTGTGAGCGTGGTTGAAGGCAGTCTCCTGCAGTGTTTATGGATCAGGCACCGGGGTCATTAGCCAAGGCAGCTGTGGATATCTGGAGTCACCTGCATGGGGAATGAGGGGGCACAGGCATAAGACACGGTGTAAGATGTGGGCTTATACAATATCAGGTCAATTGACTACTATTGCATGCATATGGACCTTCATTTCACAACATGTCTATTCTATGCCTATGCATGCAGTGTCACTCGTGTCGTGCATTGTTTGTGCTTCACATGCACCCAGTTCCCTTGCAGCATATGTTAAGGTGTATGTCGGTGACATGTGCAGCGGACATGGTGGCTGACATGTGGCAGTGTATTTCCACCGTGCATGTGGCATGCTGGGTTGCCCATGGGCCCTCCCTGGGCATCTAGTATCAGCTGGTGGGCATTGTAGGCTGGCCGCACATGGGTGCATGGCTGTGATACTGGCAGGGTTGTTTGAGGCAAGTGCATGTTGCATTGTGGTACCCGTAGTCATGTTGGTGTATATGGTTGCTACTTTATGTGTACAACTGCTTCTTCATGCAAGTAAGTCCAACATGTGCATACTGCCTGGCCTGTACTCTGACAATGGTGCAGGAGGTGGTGTAGTAAAGAATTCAAAATCACTTTTCATGCCATCCTTTGTGTAGTCATTCACATCCCCCCGCCCCCATTTGGGCATGTGCATCGTGGTGCATATTTGATTGCTTTTCTGCTCACCCACTATCCATTTCTGTTGTCTTCTGTGCCTCTTTATGTATCCTGGCAATGTGCTGTTCCCTAGGACCATGGCATTGTCGGTGTAACCAGAGTAGTGGGCACAGCAGTGGGTGATGTACAGATTGGGGTTGCAGGTCACCGGCACATTCAGGGAGTGGTAGTGCTTGCGGTTTCAGTACACTGCTTTGTGGGCCTGGGGGCCCCCAGCGAAACATGGGTGCAGACCAGGGCAGCGATCAGATTTGTCCAATGGCATAGAGCTGCCTTCATGCCTTGACCTGGGATGGGGTGGTAGGCAGTGAGATGTGGTGTTGCACTTGCCGCAGGAGGGCTTCAAGCACCTGGCCCAACACTGCCCCGAATGTGGGCTTTGCCATGCCGTGCATGGCCACCGAGTGCTGGAAGGTGCCAGTTGCAAAGAATGGTAGGATAGACACTAGCTTCAGCAGTGGGGGCACAGCTGTCCGGATGTTGGTCCTGCTCCCTATGTTGTCCTGTATTGTGGTGGGCAGCTCTGTTATGGTCTCCCTGTTGATGAGAGTCCAAGGTGAGGGCCTGACCCTGTGGATCGGTGAGCCCCTTGCCTGGGCTCTCCTCCCCGGCGCCCTACCCCCTGTATGCCCTGTGCCCTGGTCTGGTTGTCCTGCCTCTCTGCTTCCAGGCGCAGCATGAGCAGCTGCCTGTCCCAGCCCACAGTGGCAGCATGGTGTTGGAAACAGTGTTTGTGGTAGAAGCGTACCTTATGTAGCCCTCTGGGGTGAATTGGGATCACCTGTGGATTCATCTCGGACACCTGTGTTCAGTTACCTCCAGCTGGCAGCTGTAGCTAACAGTGCCGTGTTTTCAGCGGTATTTGCACCGTTTTTTTTGGTGCTAATTGCACCAGACATGGACTTGTGAGGCTGCTGTATTTGCGCCTCATGTGGCAGGCTGTAACATCACCCGCTGAGATAGCGCCAGCTGTAATGGTGCCGGCTGCTTTTGCAGTCGGCTGTATTTGCGCTGGCGCATTATCCGGCGCAGCAGGGTAGGCTACGCTAATTCCGTTACCAACGCTTTTAAGGGTTAGGGCCGGACTTGTGATGAAGCCCTTAGTCTTTTAGACCGTCTTCGACAAGATATTCTTAACAGTACTTCAACACATTCTGGTAGGCAAGGCATTCTTCCTCTAAATATCTCTTTTTTGAAAGGGGCAGCCTCTTTGCCTCTCTTGTCTGTCTGCCACAATGGTAACCTGTATTTGCCTTTTAGGCTTACTACTTTCTCTCTTCCACAGTCTTTGGCACTACATGTTATATCTACTTCCAAATAGTCTTTACAAGTGCCCTGTTTCCCTTCCCTAGCTTTACCTGTACTTTTCTGCCAACTACAAACCCAAGTAATTACCCATAAGCCTTGGTGCCACTCTTAGCTGGCGGTAATGCTTGCACACTTGTAACATAGGCCAATTAACCGTTAGTAACTTTCCAGTACAGTTAGATTGCTTTCCCTCTTCAAGAATGGTTGATATTGTTGTTAATATGGCAAGACTCTTGGCTTGGGCAATGCTCCGTCTCTGCTTCAATGATTTATACACTTTAACTTCTCATGTGGGAAAGGTATGCCTTGTTGAAGTTGAGAATGGAATACTCTTTCTTTGGAGATCATAATTAGGCACACACAACGACTCCATGTTATAGTTTTCAGAGTTTAAAGATGTTAGTTTGCTATGAAATTGTATTCCCTTGTAAGGTGAAGATAGCATTCAGTCCTTCTTTGGGAACTACAATTAGGTGCACGCGATCTCTGCTTATTGTAGTTTCGGAAATAAAAAACGTTAACAATGGTTTGTATAAGATTAGATATTCAGCAATGGTCTTTGTAACGCTCAATTCCTTTAATTGGTAGCACGCAACCACTCCTTCAAATAGTATCAGCTGTATAATGGTGAACAATGGATGGTAGCAGCATTCTTTTTCTGACACGAGTAAATGGCTGTTTCATTCGCGTGTGCTACATTTTCCATTACTCGGGTACTTCACAGTTACAGTCTTGGAATAGTGAACAAGGGATGTAAGCAGTCTTTTCCTTCTACACAAGTTAACTGCCTTTTCAATTACACGCGAGTGCTACATTTCCCATTATTCAAGTACTTCAGATTTAATAGACCACTACTTGCTTTACTCGTATGCGAGTAAACTGGGGACTGGATACTTTTGCTAGTAATTCTTGTACAAGGTATTAGAATGCTGAGCTTCACTCACCGGCTTCTTCAACGCTTGCTCTGTGGGTCACACTGCTTCTATGACCTCCACCTCGACTTCTGCTTCTGGCTGCTTTAAGGACCCACACCCTTCCTTCAGGAAGGTGTCTCTGGGGGGGGCGTGGCCTGCAGGCGAGCGATGTAGACGTGTTTCCTTGTCGCTCCCGGGCCGTCAACTAAATTCTGTCCTTTATCCTGCAAATTGGCATCGTACTGCGAGACAAACAGCAGCTACTGGCGGCGGAACCCTCATACAATGGGTCGCTGCAATATCAGCCTTAACCGGAGAGAGGATTATGCATTATATGCCGCAGAAAGTGGGAACTGCCGACGCCGAACATGGAACACAAGCTGGCCGCCGGAGCTAAGAACTGGAAGAGAAACACACGGTGCAAAGTCCTGTAGAAGCCACTGTGAACACCGGAGCGCCACGCGTCACTGACCTAGACCTGTGGCGTTGAGGGAACGGTGGTCTGCACAGTGCCACGGGGACTGGAAACGACCCGGTCTGTGGGTGCTGGTGCGGACCTCCCGCCGGGACAAAGGTGAGCAAGTGAACTGTGGACTGTTTGGCCGCGCGCACTGCAGCGTACTCAGAGGTACTCCTGGGGGCTGTCAGAGCTAAACAGGCAGCAGCAGCCTGGGGCTCGCAGGACAATGCCTGTGTGGGAGCAGAATGGCAGAATTTGGCCTACACTGCAACTGGCTTAGCAACGAGGGTCTAGATTCCTCAATGTGGACCAGCCGGTGAAGGCAGAAGAAAAGGAGGGCGGACCCGGTTTCATATAGATTTGAATACCGCGGCCACCATAACCCAACGGCCGCATTACAATCTGCTGGGAGCGCATACTAGGCGAGCTGCGGGACGCGTGGAACACAGAGGCAACTGAATGAAGGGAGACAACGTGTGAGCCCCTGCCATTTTGAATGGGCCAATACCCCACAACTGGTGGAAAAGACACGGAACGGTCCGTGCTGGAGGAAAAGGAAGGAGCAGACAAGACACACGCCCAACAAGAGCAGGACCCAAAATCTATCATAAGCAGCGGAAGGCGGAGGGAAGGGAAACTGTCCCTACTTGCTTGACACAGTCGGCGCCTGAGGGGAGAACGGATAGAAGCGCAGCAGAACACACCGGTCCCGTGTGCACACCAACAGGACACGCTGGGAGCGCACCCGTGGAATTCCACCCACATGCCAGAGTCATCAAACCAGAGGTCGACCTGGGGAAAATATCTGCACGGAAGCTTGACAAAAAAGCATAAACTATAAGGCTGTGGCGCTGTCCCCACAACGACCACCAGGGGTAACAGTAGTACCAACACATACACCAACACACTGAGACGCTCCAGCTTGCAGTGTCGCAGAGATGCCCCCGATGTGGCTTGAACCACTGATCCTACTAACAAAACTGCTAAGCGCAGGGAGGAAATATTGTTTTCAGCGGGAGATGCCCACCGGAGGCCAGGACATGGGCAAGGACAAAAGCAGGAAAATCACAACACAAAGTAAAATGGAACAATATACGACACCTGCTCCAATCAACCCACCGGAATAAAATGAGTCTACTGGCACACCGGACACTGACGGCAAGCTCTCCCTCAAAGACGTAGTGAATGCCATCGCCGGCTCCCGTTCATCTATGGAGAAAAAAAATGGACAACATTAGCACGGGGTATCCCTGTTGCGACATGACCTGAAGAAACTCACTTCACGAACAGGAGAAGAATCAGAGGCCTGGATATCGGAGGCGGAAGATGGCCTGCGAGCAATAGGTCAACAAATGAACAGCATGCTAACTCGCATGAAAATGTTGGAAGAATGGGTAGAGGAGGGAGAGGGACGCTCAAGGCGAAACAACATTCGCATTCTTGGCCTGCCCGAGAAAACTGAAGGCCCCTCCATGGAACTTTTCCTTGAGCATTGGCTAGCAGACCTATACGCACCAAAAGCCGTCTCAAAATTCTTCTCCATTGAGAGAGCCCATCGCGTACCAACGGGCAGACCAACTTCCGGAGCACCACCACGCACAGTAATCGCCAAAATCCTGAACCATAGGGACCGCGATGCAGTGCTCCAATTGGCCAGAAACAAAGGCGCCATAACTTACAATGGCTCTAGAATCGCTTTCTTTCCGGACTTCACCAGAGAGGTACAGAAGGCAAGGCAATCCTTTGACCCGCTCAAAAGACGTCTGCAGACACTGAATGTAAAATACGGACTGTTGTTCCCTGTGCAATTGAAAATCTAACACAATGGTATGACCATACACTTTACGGACCCCAAACAAGCGTGGGACTGGGCAGAGAAACCACCTGGAAGGAGACTGGAGATCGGCAGGCAGAAGAGATGATGGGCGAAACAGACCACGTCCATACAGGTCACCGCATGCACGACCTCAACCACCACAGGAAGAAGACCCACAGATGGCTGATGAATAACGTGGAGAAAGCCAAGAAGCTGCCCCGGTCGCTCCCTAAGGAGACACCTGCATGCCACCTAAGCCTACTTCAAAGAACGCAACGGCCACCTCCTAAACCACAGACAGTTGCCGGCCCCTGGCGAATCACCCCCGAGAGCTTCCTTATTCAGAAAGTAATCAGAAGCAACTGGGTTACGCAACATGAGTTAATGTTTAGTTTGACAACTGTCCGTTCTTGACAGAAGTCCTTTATTGTTCAGGCGACAGATACTTCAGGTTGGGTGGAGTATGGGGAGGAGGGGATGGAGTTGGTATGCATGGGGTATTATTGGGTCCAAGAGCTCTGTCAAGCAAAATCTCCTGATAGCGCAAAATGTCACGATGCAAGGAGTACAGAATGCCTCATGGGTCTCACAGCAAACAAACACAGCACGACTCCCAATATACGGTTACCAAGGCATCACAATACTGCACAGCCAATGAACGGCGATGCGCTTATCCCTCGAGTTGAATGACGGAGGCTCCCAATAGGAACACCGCCAGATCCATCAGGATCATGACATGGAATGTAAACGGGCTTGGTAGCAGCCTAAAAAGGCCCCTAGTACTGCAGCAACTAAACTGGCACTCAGCGGATGCCGTACTCCTAACCGAGACACACCTGGTGGGCACAAACTGTACCTTGTTCAAACAAACCAACTATCGTATAGCAGTACACTCTGGTTTTACTACGGGTTCCCGTGGGGTACTTATCTTGATACACAAGAAACTGCCACTTACCCTCTTATCTGTAACACAAGATACAGGGGGCAGATTTGTGTACATAACTGGGAATCTCTGGGAACGTACCATATCCATGCTAGCAGTTTACGCTCCACCGACCCTACTGTCCTCCTTAATTAACGATATAACACCCATAGTTACCGGCGACTCCTCAGGTCTGATGTTAATAGGAGGAGACTTTAACAAGGTCATGAACACTGCACTTGACCGAACACCTATCCGCACAAGGAATCCCTCTAAACGCACCAAACTCGCTTCTTTCACCGATGCTCTAGATTTGAAAGACGTATGAAGACATCTACACCCTGACACAAGAGAATACTCACACCACTCTGGAGCACATGCCCCATTATCAAGGCCAGACTATTTCTTTCTCCAAGTAGTGAACCTCCACCAAGCGAATAGCGCGCAACTACTACCCAGGGGTGTATCCGACCACTCCCCTCTTATACTGGAACTTATTACTAACAGGCCAGCCCCTCCGCCCAGCTGGCAGTTGAACAACTATCTAGGATTCCCAGACCTAGTGGAGCAAATCCAGGAGTCCACAAAAACCTATTTCGAGCTAAATACGGGCTCCGTGGAGAACCAGTCGGTGCTGTGGGAGGCATACAAGACGGTGCTAAGAGGAGAAATCATATCCTGGACTGCAGCCCACAGGAAAAGGCGCCCAAGCACGCTCGGAGCAGCTGAAGCGGGGGTACAGAGCGCAGAGGCGGCTCACCTGGCCCAGGACCAGCCGCAGACACACCGCATGCTACAATTAGCCCAAAAACAACTGCAAAACTTAGCCCTAGATAATGCCAAGCAGGCACACACAGCAATGCGCGCCAGGGTATACGAGACAGGAGACAAGGCGGGCAAGATGCTAGCTTGGCTGGAGCGCAGGGATGAGGGCCTCAGCCAGGTCAGGATGGATTAGCGTGGAAGACTCGGAGCCGATAATGGCGGACCGGGACATAGCGGAAGGTTTCGCACCCTACTACGCTGAGTTATATAGTACACCAACCTCCCCTATAGACACATCAATCCTATCCGAGATCACCCTCCTACATTTAAAACCAACCAGATAACCCTGCTAGAAAAAGATATCACAGAGGACGAACTAAACACAGCCATAGCGGACCTCCAATCCGGTAAGATCCCGGGTCCAAACGGCTTCCCAATCGAAGTACGGAAGAAAATGGGCCCGAATGAAATAACACTGCACCTGTTGAAAATATTTGAAACCTCATGTACAGAGGGCTCCTTACCACAGGATCTCAGGAAAGCCACTATTGTAGTTATACCCAAACCAGACAAACCCCCAGACAGATGTAGCTCATATAGACCCATCTCCCTTATAAATACCAAAACCAAAATACTAGCAAAGACACTGGCCAACCAACTGCAACATTCATCCAGACCAATGCGGTTTCATGCCGCAAAGATCTACCCGAATGAACATTCATAGGCTGTACTCTGCTTTGGAGAGAGCACCCACCATCCAAGGCCCACTAGCCCTGCTTGCAATAGACTTCGAAAAAGCCTTTGATTCAGTCTACTGGGAGGCAATTTGGGAAATAATGCACAGAATGGGCTTCGGCCCGCAATTTATGAGCTGCGTAAAACTGCTGTATACATATCCAGTGGCAGCAACAAAAGTGAATGGACACCTATCCGACCCCTTTGAACTAGGGAAGGGGACAAGACAGGGCTGCCCCCTATCGGCCATGATTTTTGCAATAGATATCGAACCCCTTGCTGAGCTATTGAGATCCACAGAGACATGGAGTGGATTTCGCTCGTCGGCCGAGTGGGAGGACAAAGTGTCCCTATATGCGGACGACCTGCTGATATACCTAAAAGATCCAATAAGATCCTGCCCTATAGTGACACATTTGTTGCAAAGATGCGGTTTCAGCGGACTACGTGTCAACTGGACCAAGTCCACTCTATTCCCAATAAAACAGGAAGAGGTTGTGTTGCCAGCCCAATGCCCCTACCGAGTAGTAAGGGAACAGTTTAGATACCTTGGTATACAAATTACAAACAAACTTACCGACTACATACTGAAAAACCTGCACCCGGTGACGATGAAATTTGCGGATGATGTCCGACACTGGACAGCCCTACCGCTGACACTCCTAGGTAGAGCAGCGCTCTTCAAAATGATGGCCCTATCCCGTTTCGTATACGTATTACAAAACGCTCCACTATACATCCCACAAAACAAATTTCGTAAAATAGACCAAACACTCAGGAAGCTGCTGTGGTGTGGAGGCCATCCATGCCTAGCGCTTGCCACCCTCCAGAGATCCCTATGGGAGGGCGGGATCAGGCTCCCCTGGCTACAGACATACTACTGGGCCAGTCAGATGGCAGTTGTGAATGATAACCTGCACGGAGACACCTCACTACCACACAATAGAGAACTGGCACCCGACATCTGAGAAAAACCCATCATGAAATAACTTTATAGTGGGAAAACCCGGACAACCAATCCGACCATGCAATCACACATAACAAACATATGGGCAGATGCACACCATTATGTGGGATGGGGACACAAACTAACCCAGGCGCAGCCACTGTGGAACAATGAAAATCTTCCAGAAGTGAATAGACTCCCAAAATGGCCTACCTGGGCAAGGCATGGGATACTGAGGATGGGGGATTTCATGGAGGATGGCAATATAATCACATTCGCGACACTAGCCCTCTGCTTTGATCTCCCGCAGACCGAACAGTATCACTACGCCCAGCTGAAGCACGCATTGCAGACCCACCTCCCTGACCTAGACAGCCTGACAGAATATATCCAAATGGAACGCAAACTATTCCCAGAGCAAATTAAACACAAAATAACCTTGATCCTTCACAGTGCAATAACAACCTTTGCCACAACTGAGCTGCCAAGCCTGCAAGCAAAGTGGGAAAATGATTTGGGCACCATACTGCCGGAAGAATGGGTCTCCGCACTAATGTTTCCCAGAGAAATAGCCATATCGTCTAGGTTTAGGCTAATCCAATTAAAGATACTGCATCTGATATACTATCCTAGAGTAGCGCTCTATAGATGGGGAAGGATAGATGATCCTGCCTGCCTGCGCTATAGAACCGAGGAAGGCACCTTTATCCACATTCTATGGGAATGCACCCACATTCAATGAGTCTGGCAGGAGTGCTGCAACTAACTATCGAGAGTTATGGGCAAAGTAGTCCCCAGAGACCCAAAATTGCTGCTGCTGGGCGTGGATGATGGGAATGAATTGTCCAAATATGAAAAGTTATTATTGTTTACTTCTACTGCACTGATAAAAAGGTACATAGCGCAACTATGGGGCTCCGATGTAGCTCCAAAATATGAACAAAGGTGACAGACGTGGACATTTGTGTCACAATGGAGCGCGGGGTGTATGCTGCTAGAGGATGCCCTGTGAAAGCACAGAAGATATGGCAGAAATGGGAGGATGCCCACTAGAACGCAGCCTAAACTGCACAACCAAAGTGGACTATAGGGAGGCATTCTGCTAACCTGATATACTCTTATCTTGTAAAGAGAATGTAATCTACAGAATCATGAATAATTCTAATTGAATAATGGTATGACTTTGACAGCACTCAATTGACGACCCTCTATGTGTTATGTTGCTGTATTTGTTTGTTTAAAATACAATGAAATGTTTTATCAAAAAAAAAAGTGTCTCTGGTCCATCCACATGTTTCGGGAGCCCCCTCTCACTCCTGAGACCCACAGC
This sequence comes from Ambystoma mexicanum, assembly GCF_040938575.1. Taxonomy (NCBI): domain Eukaryota; kingdom Metazoa; phylum Chordata; class Amphibia; order Caudata; family Ambystomatidae; genus Ambystoma; species Ambystoma mexicanum. Next base: position 1,439,476,995 of record NC_090935.1, read on the forward strand.
TTGGTATCTGCTCCTTGCCTCGGTCTCCAGCACATTCAGAACACAGCAATCAGGCTTGCATGAGGAAAGACTGCTCTCCTGCACGCTTTCCGCTGCGCAGCCGATGCATGTCAGAGGTTGGGGTAACATGACCTGCTTACAACACACAGATGAAATCTGTTGTTTCCACATTCCGACATCCCTCTTGTTCTCCCACTTCTGCTTGGTTTGCCAGCCTTGTGCCTTCTTCTTTCTGCTTCTACTACGACTTTTATTCCAGTCACAATGCAGTTCCTACTCTCCTTAATTCTGACTTGCAATGACGGCACCTTTTATGCCTCCCAGGTTCCTTCAGGTGTGGGCTTTTAGACTCAATTGTCTGACTCAGGCACCTGCATGCCTCTTCGGCCCTCTTCTTCATCACAGTACTTCTGGGATTCTGGGACTTGTAGTCCCTTTCTACAAAGTTGTTTCTTTTAACATTTGAGTTCAGTTTAAGAGTAGGTTTATTTTCCCTGAACTCATATAAAAAGATGGACTGTTAGAACGTGTTATATAGGAAGGTAATGTATTTAAGACCGCATTTCCATGTACCTTTTTATTATACCCTTGGGAGTAAGAAGGGTGTTTAATTTGGTATACTTTTAAAGATTCTTCTGTACTCTGGGGTGACAGGAATTGCATGTAAATCAGGGACATTATAATGGCAATGTGCCATAACCTGTTTTGTCAACTCAAAAGGTGTTTCCTTTCAAAGGACAAATACTGTTCTCCTCACCATCTTGGGCCCTATCTCCTGGGTGATCCTCCCGATGTACACCACCCCCAGAGTTTGGATCAGAAAGCATCTGCCTCTGCATGGCCACCTGGGAGGAGACTTCAGGCAGGGTTTTATTGAGGGATGGTTCGGATTCTTCACACAACTCTACTCCTAGAAATGACTAAGCAGATGGAAAAAGAACTGGCATTTGAGATAGAGAAGCTGGGCCAGGGTGAGCGTGGCCTTTGCAGCAAATGCATTCACTTCCTGCTTCCAAAATGGAGGGTTATTGCGGCACAAAGGCTCCGGTCCCATCACCTGTGTATGGACATCACAAAAGTGTGGGGGAAAGGGGACTTTGGAATAGAGTCCAACAGTCACTACGATGTGTAACCTTCACCTTTTACTCTTTTTATTGCTGGGTGTTTTGTATACTGTTGCATGCTTTGAAACACTAAGAGGGAACAAAGAGATGTTCAGAGTGCCATTCAGGAACCAGGTAATGGGTTGGTGGAAAGAAGGGTGGGGAACACTCAGTTTCTAGGGAGGCTCAGATTCTGTTTTCCTGAAGGTACGGCTACCTGAGTTGGTGAAGTACAATAGGGATGTTTCCACAAAAAAACGAAGGTGGTTAGTGGCCTATCAGAGTGTCTGGGAACAGAGGAATCCAGAGGTGCCCACAAAGCTTCCAGCTTCTGTACGGTCAAGTTAGTGTTTGCTGGAAAGTGTTCAGATTTGGTGAGTAAGTACCATTGTTTGGAGCAAAAGTGGTGGCATCTAGCAGTATTCCCTTCTCCTGGATGCAGGCAGAGACCTTTCAGTGGAATGCCACCCCTGAAACATCTTTGATGGACTAACCTACAGTGCAAGTTGGGTATTGGGCTACGGAGGAGGTCGTTTTAGAAAGCACACTGTCCCCGTATAGGGTATCGTAGCGGTGCTTGTTGTAGCAGTCAATCTAATTGGAAGTGTCTATTTTGCTCTGCAGTACTTGGTTAAATTATTTGTTAAAACCAAAGTGCAGGGGGATGGGTGGTAGGCCGGCCTACCCTACAAAGGACTTATGGTTGCTGTTGGACTGCATGCTACGACCCAGAGGACGGAGTGGACATTGGATAGTGGATTTGGATGTTGGAGGGGGGAGGTGGGGGGTGGGCTGGGGTTAATGCGCAGTTATTGTTGTTGGGAATGAAGTGTTAAGGGAAGAAGGGGGAAAGGGGGGATGGAGGTGGGGAAAGTGGTAACGTTAGGGTTTTTTTTGGTAGTTTCTGTTTAAAATGCTAATAAAGAGAGTTTAAAAAAAAAAAGTGCTCCTTTTGGTTTATATGACTTTTCTTTTATTTTTAGGATTTGGTGGGACGAAAAGAAGATAGAACACTGAACCTGGACGTCATTGAGACACCATATCTAAGAAATGTTATTTTGGCCTTAATAAATATATTTTATAATCTTTCTAATGATTAAGATCGATAAAACTATGGTACCATCAATGCGTATCCTGAAGGGTTTTTGTTCATGAAATTGGAAAAAAAGTGATTGGTGGGAGTTTTAATTTCCTTTCCTTGATTTATGCCCAGGGGAGTAATCTTAATCTTGCCAGTGATCAGAATCACCACTATGTGATCTACAACAAGTTATGATTTGTGTTGCTGTGAGTGTGTGGATTCCGAAAATGATCTGCAGCTCTATTACTTAAAAAACAAGTTAGCTCCTAGGACCCTTCTCTCTGACTACAGACTAAGGTCATATCTCCATAAACATTATTAAAAACTCCTTCAAATCGGCCACCAGAGTGCAGAGACCTGTCTACTATGAATCAACTGACGGAAGTACCAGTGTGATGAATTTGGAATGAAGCATCAATGGAATGATGAATATAGCAGAAAACGGTCAAATATACTGCCTCTATGTGCGTGCAGATTTGTCCACCACGAGGAAACGCCAAAACGTATTCCACATTTGCATTTCATTAATAGCTCTACTGCGCATATTTCATTTACGGTATAAGAGGTAACACATAAACTGTAGTTGGTGCTTTGTAATTGTTTTGTATCGTGAGCCACTTGTGTACCATAGCAGGTATTGCACTGAGGTAGTAAATGCAGTTTCTATTGTATTGTTGAAAAATGTAGATGTGAACTGGATTTGAAAGAAGATGGGGTGGTCTAGGCGTGTGCATTTCCTCCAGCATTTCTTTTCTGAAACAGACTAACTTAGAGGTGCCACTCCTCTCTGCTTCTCAATTTCATGCACTGAATATGTGATGGTTGGAACAAACGTTTTACGCTTGAAGTTTAGATCTCGTGACTAGAGTTCAGTGGGTGAACGAAAATGGTGTAAAGAGCTTAGTACTTAGGTTTTTTGTAAAGTACAAACTCCGTGACAGACTTGCATGAAGCATCTTAAGGTAAATCTGGGGCATTCATCTAGGGTACTTGCAAAATATTTTCAAATCAGGCCTGTGCTGTTGGTGCAGTGTACAATGTTAAAAGATATATCTATTTTCTGACATAACATCTGGGCTTGAGTCTGCTTGAAGTGTTGATGAAGCTTAAAGGAAGGCAACCTCAATCTGTTAAGTTCCAAAAATATAAATCCCTGGAAGACCAGGATTTTGGTTACTGTAAGAAATACAAAAATGTCCTGTCTTTGAGATTCGACCAGAGTGCCTAGGGAATGTGCAAAGGACACCGGTGCGTGGAATAAATCCCGGTAACATAACATAAACGTGTAGCTTGATGGACTAGCCCCTTCCTTTCCATTGCTCAAAATATGTAGGCGCTACTGTCAACGCTCTCCTGTTATTTTGTGTGCAGGCAGTACGAGACCAAAATGTTCTAGCCTTAGCAACCAGTAGTTTGCAGGGCATGCAGTGGTGTTGGTGAGGACAGAGCCTAGGCGAGTCCTTATTAAAGCTTCCTGACGTGTGCTACAGCATCACTTTAATTTACCTTTAGCAGCACACATAACCTAACCTTTTGAATACATTACCTCAACAATACCCTCAAGAGTTGCTGAGACTCTGGTAAAATAATGCTATCCAGATAAACATTTGCTGCAAGACTAATTTTCAGAATGTGTGGTGTTAGATTTGCATTCCACATAGTAGTGCTTATTGAAAATGCACACATAAAAGGAGTGTATGCATCAAGGCCAAGTCTCAAGCAAGTTGGAAACATTCCCACTGTGTTCTGCCTTGAATTTAAGATTTTGTGAATTTATGATGCACATCTAGGAATCTACACCTATACTTTAGATAGTTCATAACGCCAAAAACAATTTGATAGTCAGTGATGCCACCAGAGATGGAAAAGGAGACCGCTATGAAAATCCCATGTCCTTTTTAAGAGCCATCCCTGCAGATCTCTATCCCTGCTTATCCCCTCCCGGTCCCCTCAAAGTACCTACATGATCACAACGCAATTGCTAGTTATCTGGCAGTCCCCTGAAGCATGCTGCTCAATCTGAGAGGAGCACTTTTTAACTGGAAAGGCGACCTTCCAACTTCTGACCATAGAACCCTATTATAGCTGTGTACAGAGGTCAGATAGACATCCTTTGCCCGTGCTGAGGGCATGGCTCAATTTGAGATCACGACACGAGAAAGAAATAGCATAGGAGGGCAGATCACTTTACACCTATGAGAGGCTGCCACAAAGGGTCTGGAGGTGGCGATGCCCCCATCACAAACCCATCAACTCCATCAGTCTTCATTCTACATCTGAGCTACGATTATGTGTTTGCGAGAACCGATCATGACATGAGCTTGCTAAATACATATTATGATCTCCACTAAAATTGTGATTAAATTGGATTGGAGGGAGAGTTGTCGACCAAGGTCATTGTGCTGGGAATGTCGGAGGGCATGTAGGTATTATGATAGTCTGCTTCTCGCTAGCTTTTCTTTTGTTCTCATCTTGAAAGGCTAACTCCTGGTATCATGTGCCCTTCTCTGGGACACGTGCTAAGCATTTCCAAGACCCATTGATATCTTCAGTGCTTTTGCTTTTGTTTGTGAAATGTAAGATATGACGCATATAAGAAAACACAAGGAAAGCCTTAGTCTGGCAAAAGTACTAACTTTCATTGGTGGCACTTGCAGATATAGCTGTGTAAAAATGTTTTGACTATTACCACCTGCTAGTAAGATAACTTGACAATGCTAGATCAGATTGAGGGACTGACACACTGTATAGCACCTCAAACACTTGGATCATTTTATCTGACATTTGCACTGGTGCTAAAAGTTGAGCAAATGCACGTTGTCATACCAGTCTTGCTGCTTGTGTATTTGGGAAGGGATCAAACTGTTTTTTCCTCAATAAGTACTGCATATAGATGTCTAGACAAGGGCAGACAGAAATGAAATACTTTAACTTTTTAGCTTGTTGGCTGTGTGGCAGTAAAATAAACCAAAATCGGATCTTTCACATTGGAATAGTGGATGAACAATTATGTTTGTTTTTTATTGCATAAGCAGAACAAAATTAAAATCATTTTCTGTATTCGGCTTTCTTGCCTTGGTTGATAATGGTACATAATAGGGTCCTAGCTACATTTGGAGCCAGCCCTATATGCTCTACTACTCCAGCACGCTGGAAGAAAAAACTCCATTACAAAAAGCTTTAGGGAACATCGATTTGGGCAAACGCCATTTGGTTCATTGCACATTGCACAAGCAGCAAAACCTGTGCTAATTGCATTTGCTCGTTTTTACCATGGGTGGCAACATTTGATCATCTTAATCGAGGTGTTTTAATGGCTTATTTGTTCCAGTACACATATCACTGGCACAGTAGGCCAGTAAGTATGACGGCGTATAAATGTCACCACCTCTCTTGCATTAGCATTTTTGCCAGTACCACATAGCACACATTACAAAACAGAGAATTTCACAACTATTCTCCAAAAGCAAGCACACATGCACAACCCTGTGAACTCGACAATCTGCCTAGCAATACATGTTCAATGCTGGATAACATGTGGGCACTTAATGAACGTCGATTTTCAAATGTGCCCTCAAGTACGGCCGCATAAGTATCAGTAGGGCATGCATTCACCTTCTTGGCAGATTTGTTTAGTTTTACATTTCTGATGCAACCCAAGCGCATCTTTTCACTGGCTACAATAACAAGTAAGTGCCGCGCCTACTTGATCAATGGGACCTGACCTGCAGCAATGGCTGCTTACAGGAAAATTGAGATTCTTTAGACTCACTAATTGTGGTTGTCAGGTGGCAGAATACCCTTTGCCTCTTGAGCCCTTGGAAAGGCCTTTAGAAGTTGGGCTTTGTTGTGCAATCTATGGTGTATGGGTTTTAAAGCTTTGTGAAATTGTTGGCTCCATTGATGATCTGTTGAGAGACTATAATCTGCATCATCGTGCTTCCCGAAAAAGAAATGGTTTATTTTAATATGCATTTTATTTTTGTATTTTTTTGTTCTTCCAGAGTACTGTGGTTGAATATGGTGTTGGTGCAAGGAGATGTAGCTTTTTGGAGGCCGCTGTTTTAGGTTTTTGTATGGAATGCTCTCTGTGCACATTAATAAACTTTTCTGACACCTTGGATAAGGTTTTGCGACCTGTAAATTGAGCGCCGCTTGACTCATGAGTTTAAAGTAGCCAATGTTTCTATTCTCTTTTTTCCTAGACTTATTTATTTTATTTTTTTTTTACAGGACCTGTTCATTTATTGGCGACAACATTACTTCCTCTACGTGTAGTTTTCTAGATTGTGCACGATTACTGTTTATTAAAGACCTTGGTTATAAAAGTCAAATGAGGACACTGGAAATAATGCTTCCTAGTATCGTCAAAGAGTTTAGTCAGTACGTAAGCAATCCTTAAACCTCTGCTCATGCACATTTTCTCAATCCGTGAGCACAGCATTTTGTGATCGTTTAAAGTCACTTCTAAGCAGTTCTTAGTTGTACAATACTTTACTCTTTGGGGTCTTAACTGAAATCCACAATGAGGTGCATCTTTCTCAGAAAAGCTGCATCTGCTGTATTTAGATTGTCGCCATGTAAGTGGATGTTGTGTCTCCAAGTTCTACTACTGACACGCTATGACATTTGGAAGACTTTAAAAGTGCCTATTAGAAGTTTTTACACCCACACATCTGTTATTTTTTTCCACATCGACAGATTTAGTTTGAATCCACATAAGCTTTTTCCAAAAGATTTGTATTTTAAAGTGCATTAGGATTCTGTTTAGCTGGTAAAGTGACCCTGAAGCCTAACTTTATATTTACTTTAAATTGGATAATTTGGGAAATAGCCTCCACATTGTCCAAAATAATCCTCACACGTCTAACCCTGCCCGTGTTGTAAATGCAGTGGCGTGTCCTGGCATGAGCATTCATAACGGCAAAGCCTGTTCTCCGATACTTTGAATTACTTTCCAGAGAAGGAATAGCAGTTAATATTTACTGTCTCTTTACTTCTCTTGCAATATTTACATTTTCAATCACATTAATAATTAGTATTGCACAACGACCTGCCTCCTGTGCCTTTGGTGTGCTGTGACGGATCTGGTTAATTAGTCCCTTCTCCCCAGAGGGGAGCCACCCCCTGTGAGTCTAAGGAGGTGAGCCCGCTCTGCAAGACCCTCCCTAGAGCGAGGGCAATTGGCCCGATAACGTACAATGGCCACAGGATTGGGTGTTTTCCAGATTACACCAAGGAAGTGCAGAGGGCCCGCCAATCCTTTGACTCTGTTAAATGGAAGCTGACGTCCATGGGGGTTAAGTATGCCTTCTTCTTCCCGGTGCAGTTGAAGGTGTATTACGATGGACGGTCCATGTGTTCAGTAATCCCATGGAACTGGATGGAGACCCAGATCCTGTGAACTCCCGGACCCAGACCACCAAAGGGAAGGCCCAGAGCAGAGGTGGCTGGGGGAGCATCCCTGCTTATGTTTGACTTGCAGCCTACCGAGCAACCGATCGTAGCAGCTGACAGCATGGGCTCCGCGGGCCCTGGCTGGTGGCTTAATCCAGTGGGGACCAAATCGGGGTTGCACTTAAATGAAGACGACTGGCGGAGGGAGGCTTGCACAGGCTGTCTGGATGTGCACCGCAAACATAGTTGGTTGGATTTTCTTGCGTCCGTTTGACACAGCATCAGGGCGACAGGTGCTCTGGGTGGGGGGGGGGGAGTAGTGGGGTTTTTGGATGGGTCATGTTTGAGGAGGTAAGCAGGGCATGACAAATTCTTCAATAGACATGGCAGGGTATAGACTTGGCTAGGGAGCAAAGCCAGCGGCATGACAAGGCTTCTTTGGAATGATGGCTCATAATGGGAAGGTTTTGTTGATGACATGGAATGTCAACAGGCTATGTTCAGGTGTGAAGCGCAGGCTGGTGCTGCAATTTCTAATAGGCAGTCCCCCGATATCGTATTCCTTACCAAGACACATCTAGTGCGAACGGGGCACACATTTTTTCTTGGATCCAATTACAGGGTGGCATTCCATGTGCGTTTCTCGAGGGGCATAAGTATTCCATTTCAGCTTGAAGAGGTAAAGTCTGACCCTAGAGGGCTCTTTGTGTTGGTCAAGGGGGCTCTGTGGGGTGCCACCTGGGGCATGGTGGCGGTATATGCGCCTCCTCCGCTCATGCTGGACTTGCTTTCAGACCTTCAGGGGCTCACCCTTTGTGGCCAGGCCGACTTATGGGTGTTGGGGGAGGACTTCAATGAGGTGATGGACCGGGGCCTAAACAGAACACGTCGGTACCAGGAACCCGGTGCTGTGCAACAAATTATGCTCATTCGCCACAGCCCTGTGCTGGGTGGATGCATGGAGGTGGCTACATGCTGCAGCAAGGGGGTCCTCTTTTATTTTTTTTCTCTGGGGTTCACGCCTCCATGTCAAGAATTGACTATTTGTTTTGTCGCATTCAACATAACTCATAGGATGTTGTCCGCTAGGTTTCTGGCCAGAGGGATATCAGATCATTCCCATGGGCGTAGGACATTGGGGGGGGGGGGACAAATCCCCCCACAATTTTCAGTGGGGGGGATGTAATGGCATTTATCCCCCCAGAATGTGTTGGTGTGTCGTGCACAGTGCAATGCACTGTGTCTCTGCACAGCACTGTGTGTGTTATGTCGTGTCTAGCCATGGTCACTGGCTTAACGGAGGCCCCCGCACGCCCTGCGCTGCAGGGGGCCCCGCTAGCACATGTCCTGGAAGGGGGCCCCGCTTGGAGAGAGAAAAAGAAAAAAATATATATATTTTTTAAATCTTTCTTTTTGAATTCACTCTGTATTCATAAAGAAATTATTTTTGTAACAGAAATAATTTCTTTATGAAGGCAGAGTGACTACAAAAAGAAACTTTATTTTTGAAGTCTCAGGGATCTGTCACCCCATGACATGGAAGACCCCAGGCTGGAGGCCTCCATGGGGTGGAGGAGCCATCTCGCTTTAAAAAAAAAAAAGCTTATTTTTGACGTCACTCTGCCTTCATAAAGAAATTATTTCTATTATGGTTTGGTCCTCAACGGAAATAATTTCTTTATGAAGCTAGAGTGACTGAAAGGGTGCACACTTCAATGTAAGGGTAGCTGCTTCTGTGTGCCTGTATTGTGGATGGATGGATGGATGGATGGATGGATGGATGGATGGATGGATGGATGGATGGATGGATGGATGGATGGATGGATGGGTGGGAGGGTGGGAGGGTGGATGGGTGGGTGGGTGTGCCTGTATGGTGAAAGAGTTCACACTTAAATGTATGGATGGTTGGGTGTGCGTGTGTGTATATGGTGAACGGTGTGTGCTTGTGGTCAGGGATGCAACAAAACTTGATTTCGGGGGGGCTAATCCTTCAAATGTTGGGATAGGCGCTAACTTCACGGGCGGTGGGGGAGGGGCACACTTATTTGTGTGGGGGCATATAACTTATTTACACATTTTAATTAGACTATTCTAGTGCTGCTTCAGTGTTACAAGCAGTTAACTCTCTCCTTTAAGTCTGAAAGCACCCACTTATGGACTGCTGAGAGAATGAGCGGTCTCCTGTTCCCTCTCTACCCTTTCAATCACTCCGCTGGCATGCAAGTACTAAACCCACATCACGATTTACGTTGCCTAAATAAATGTGGGATTTGAATGCAGGTACTAACAGTGAAATGCTTTATGCAGTTGCCGTTTAAATCTGTGTCCTGTTCTGTGGCAACTGCTCTGGAGATCAGCCAGGTTGAGTCAACATAGCCCATAATTTCAGGGGGGGGGGGGGGAGTGCTGAAGCCCAGTCAAATCACTGGTGTTATGCCACTACTTGTGTTTAATGCCTTGTTTACTTACTGGTAATCGTCATTACTCCCAGCCCTATTCTTCCTCGTCCCTGTACTTGTGTATGAGGCAATCTGCCTCATACACAAGTACTGGGATGAGGTAATGCCTGACCTAGCTACTGTAATCTTTATTACTCCGAGTCCCACTCTTCCTCATCTCAGTACTTAACAATGAGGCAAGGAGTCTCATACATAAGCTCTGGGACAGGCAAGAGGGACGTGAAGGTAATTCTGGGCCAAGGAGCTGATTTTGGAGGTTGGGGTAGGGCGTGGGAGGCAGAGGGGATGTGTGGGGGCGGGGGGCAGGTTTGTGCGATAAATCATAATGGTTGTCTATGTCCAGACTAAGCAGGCATGATATGTGGTATTAGTGGCTAGAGATGCATTTTGGTGCAGCCAGTCTGGTCATTCCTCAGTTTGGTATGAGTGTTTTTTAACTGAACATTTCTGATAAAGCAGTCCTGCTAAGTGTAATTACCTGGCTAGACTGGTATTTGGGTGCTGCCAGTCTAGCCGTTTGTTAATGCAGCATTGGATATTTTTCTGTGCATCTGTGACAAAATTATTTATAACACCCCTGTACACAATTGTTTCTAGGCGTGACAAGACAAGGGAGGGAAGACTGGGAGTACGAGACAAACTATCTTACTAGGCCCTGTGTCATTCAGATCGTGCGAGAATGAGAAATGCAAGGTGAAAGGGAGGGGGAAGTGCAAGGAAGAGGGGAGGGGAAAACAGGGCAGTAATGCTCTGAGTAAGTGCAGCCAGGGCAGCCCGGCTCTGGGTAGTGCAAGGAGAACAAGGGACTCTAGGGTTACAGTTACAGCCCCTAAGTGTGTGGGAGGCCCGGAGGCAGTGCAAGGGTGACGCATCAAGAAAGAACCTGGACTCAGTGAGACTCTGAGCGTAGCCAAGCAACCAGTTGGTACAGCAGGCAGGTAGTTCAGCAGGGGAGGGAGAGAGAGAAAGGAGAGGAGAAGAGGAAGGTTTTGAGCTGCTTCTGGAAATTCAGGTGGTCCATTCAAGTCTGCGAGGGGCAGGGAGGCTATTCCAAAGGGAGGCACCTGCAGAGGAGAGATCTACCCCCACTAACTGCCTGGAGAAGCGTCTAACCCTTAGAGAGTTGGAGGTAGCATGGGGAAGGGCTCGAGAAGGAAGGTATTTTGGAAGAGAGCGTTGGATGTAGTGTGGGCCCTGACCCCAGAAAGCCTTGTGGACAATGCAAAGGGTCTTGAACTTGATCCTTGCAGCCACCGGGAGCCAGTGGATAGATTTCAAGGCTGGAGCGATACGATCCCTGAGCTTGAGGCCAAGGATAAGTCTCCAGTCCTGTTCTGACTTAGTTGCAGAGGGCGGAGAGTAGAGGAAGGCAGATTGAGAAACAGGGCTCTGGCGACAGTGAACTTCTGGGGAAAGTGAGAAAGGGAAGAGTCCCTTTGGGGAGGTGCATCTGATAATGGGAATTCTTGGCGATGTCCGAGATGTAAGGAGAGAAAGAGAGAGTGGAGTCAAAGATGACACCAAGGCTTTTTGCCCCGCAGGAAGGCGAAGGAAGGGGGCCCAAGGTGGGCGGCCAGAGTGAGAGAGGGAAAGCAGGGCCAGGGGTCCTAATGAGAAGGATCTCTGTCTTACTGGCATTAAGGCAGATATCGTTGGAGGCGCACCAATCCTGAATCGCGGATAGACGGTCAGGAATGAGCGAGAGAGGAGAGGAGCCTGAAGGAAAGCTAAGTGTCATTTGCTTAACACTGAAAGTTAGAGGAGAAGGTAGAGATCAGGTGGGCCAAAGGGGCCAAGTAGAGGTTGAAAAACCAGGTGGAGAGGGTAGAGCCCTGGGGAACGTCACAGGTAGAGAGAGAGGTGGCAGAGAAAAAGGGACCAAGTTGGACCTGGGAGGGGCAGTCTAAGAGGAAGGAGATCAGCCACTCCAGGGCCTGATCCATGATGCCCTTGTTATCACGTAGTCGATTGATCAGGGTGGCATGGTTGACTGTGTCGAAAGAAGAGGAAAGATCAAGGAGGATTAGGACAGAAGGAATGCTGGAATCAAGGTTAGGGAGCAGATATTCACGGGTGTTCAGGAATGCAGTTTCCATGCCTCTGTCAGCTCTGAAGCCAGACTGATGGTCATGGATACAACAGATTCAGTGTGGAGAGTAAGCTGGGCGATGGCCAGCTTTTCTAAGAGTTTGCCCAGGAAAGGGGTGATGGAGATTGGGTGATAGTTTGCCGGGCAGGTAGGATCGCCACACGGCTTCATTAGGAGTGGGTTGCTCAAGGGAGTACTTAAGGGAAGAGGGGACCGTTCCAGTGGTGAAAGAGTGATTACAGAAATCGGCCAAGGCTGGAGCAAGGGTGCAATATCGTCCTTGATGGTTTTGGAGGAACAGAGAGTACCTGTTTGGACGACACTTTCGTAGATCAGACTTCTCTAGAAACCTCGTCAAGTGTTGTCAGAGAGAAAGAGGAGAGAGGAGGAGTGGTAGAGATGGCCAAAGGGGGGCCAAGAGAGGAAGAGGGAGAGAAAGAGGAGATACAGGACAGGCTGTCCTGAGTTTTAGCAGAGAGGCCAGAGCCATACAGAGAGCCTGGGAGGGAACAGGAGAGGTAGAGACTGCAACATAATTGACCAGTTCCTTGCAGATTTTAGAGTTTTGGCCGTGTTGTTACAAGCCGCAGAGTCACGGGCTTGAATGTGTGCTCTCTTCTTCATGAGCGTTATTGCTTCGACTGGCATTTTGGTGCAACCAGTCTAGGTATGTGTAAATCTGTCCTGGCATGCTTTATTGTAATGTTATTATGTGTCTATGCTGGTCTACATTGTGCAGCCAGTGGGACATGTTTTCAATGTGGCATGGCATTTTTAATAGCACAGCATTCATGTTCCTGTGCCCTGTTGGTGACTTGCATGTATTGAATTGGTGTTACCCTACACAACAATCGCAAACACTCTGGCTTTTTAGACAATTTTTCTCAGAAACTGTGCTGTATATTGCATTAAAACATATATTTATATCTTTCACCTAGTACAGTGTGCGGCATACCCCTTCAGCAGCACATTCATGGGTATTGTGCAAGCATTATAATCTAGGCCGGCCCAGAGTGTGGCATGACCTGTGATTTGTTGCCGAGTTGGGGGGGACCTTCAGCATGGCTCGCAGGGTGTTCCCCAAATTTTGTGTTACACCACTGCCCTAGTCATCCCATGTTGGTCTGTGACACTTGGCAGGGGAGAATCGGTGGCCTATCCTAGGCTGGTCTAGTAGTATAAATAGCGAGGTCAGTCCCTGAAACCTCCCTCGCTATTTATAGTGTGGGTGCACGGCTGTACATCTATTTTTTTGCGTGACTGATAGTAGTTTGTCATTGAAATGTAAAATAAAGAGAGCTCTGAAAGAGTTACCCCAGCAAAACTAAATATCACATGTACCCACCAGTATGTCACTCGTCCTTAAAACGGTAAAGCCCCAGAATAGATATAATTAGTAATGTAGCTCAGTTAGTTAATGCTCCAAATGCAGATTGTGCACAGGTATATGTTACACCTGTGTTCAGCACCTAGCTTAATCTTCCGGTGGGATAATAGGAGGAGTGAATGCATTCAGCTTCCGATGCAACACAGCATTTTCCAGGTCAATTTGTTCAGAAAAAGTGGTGGGAAACACTAATACTGTTGCTTTTTCTAATTGGCCGGATTTTCGTGTATTTTCTAGGCGGGGTTCGGGAGCCAGGTGGACACACCAGGACCCCCTGTATTTCCCGCTCCACCAGACAAATGCAGCCTTACTGCCAGCATGGATTCTCATGCTGGAAATAAGGAAAGGGATTCCTCTGGGATCTGCTTGGAAATGAAACCTGGTAAAAGCGGGCGGAGTCCAGAGGAAGCCATTGTCAATTCCACCAGCAATCGCTAATTGTGCGAGGTATTTACACTCTTCAGAGTGGAAAAGCAAGGTAATTTCACCCGCCTTTTATGCTAAAATCTTCCATTTTGTGTAAGAAAAGTAAAAGATTTAGCCAATGGAAGTGGTCCACTCTATGCAGTTTACTTTGCGCCTTGATACTTGGGTTTTGCGTGATGCTACACATGTAATAAATAAATACATTTAACATGACCCCAGTTAAATGGCAATTTGTGATCAGAATGAGTGAACATGGCATGTCGCTGGTAAGAGGGTGTCCTATGCTTCTTGAGTGTGTTGGCAAATACCCTTAATTGCCATCTCACGTTAAACAGGTGCTTAAACCCATCAGTGTGGATTGCTAATTAATAAGTCAACAGAGGTATTTGAAATGGGCAATTTTGCTCTTTGGGTGACATTGTCAAAGTGGGAGAATGTTGCCCAGAATGTGCCACTTCCTCTGTGGAGTGAATTGTGCCCACCCTGAGGAAAAAAACGTGAAAAACTCACATGGACACAGTGCCCTGCTCTTTCTCGGTGTGTCATCCCGACAGGGTGACAGATGCCGACTCAGACATGGCTAAGTCTCAGGTGGCACGCCTGTATCCTAGTTGATGTGGCAAAGGATTCCAGACTTCTGAGGCTGATAACATTAGTAGCATTGAGTTGCATGCCACCTGACGGGTATGTGTGATAAAGTTGCAGAGCATTTAGTGGGCTAAAGCAGGAGGCAATGTCTCCCTGCCCTCAAAGGGTACGTACAACCTAAAGTAATACCCCCCCCATCATGGCTGTAGGGGCCAGGCTCCAAACCAAGGCAAGAATGCCCTCCAATCATCCATGCCCCCGAGTAGGATATCCCTCGTGCTCCAGGAACCCTGTTGAGCAACCTCTATGCTTTCCAGGGGATACTAACGTTATTTAAAGCCAGAAGTCTAAAAGATAATCGCTTAATTGCAGCTGGAAATTAGCTTCTGGCGTGATAAAAATGTCTTTCTTAAGCAAATGTGACATCAACACTTTCATTATAAGCAATATGTGTGTTCTCGCGTTTCTTCCACTGAATTACTGTTAGAAACAAAGGCAAGTGTTGTCTCTTGTGTAGGCATTAGGAAAGCAGTTGCCAGCCTCTGGCATAATATGCCCATGTTCTTCCAATATTGGCTAGCTGTTGCCCTCTTATGGGCTGGTAGAACCATTATGGCAGTGACTGGCAAATACCTTTTCCCCTGCAGATAGAAAAGCGGAAATAAGAGGCCAATTCAAGACAGAACAAATAGAAGTTAAGACAGACTGCAGCTGCCATTGCTGTGTTTGGGAGAATATGTTGAATGTTCAAGCAAGGAGGTATGTATTAAGCAAGCAAGCAGTGAGACCAGGGAGAGGCAAAGAAAGGCCAGAGGGGCTCTTTGAGTAGTGTAACAGGGCAGAGGACCCATGCGTTACAAAATAAAACAAATACAAATGCTCTGCCGTCCTAGTAAAACATGAGAGAAGCAAATAGGTCAGGCTTTGCAGCAAATATTAAACGAAAAAGGAACAGAGTCCAGCTCTGCATTCGGAATAACGAAGTCAAAGAAAGGCTAGGCTCTAAAGCCAGATGTGATGGAATAAGAGGGACCAGACTCATCATGAGAGGCTGGCTGGGCCCTCGCAGGGGCGCTAGAGGGGCAGACCACATAGCGTGCTGACCCTCTGGCCACCCCACTGGGTCCACATACACCCCACCTACTAGGCATCCCACGGGTCTGACGCATCCGTCCATGGCCCTGCAGAGCTCTTATAAGGGGGTGGGCAGCGGTGAACAGGTTTGCACTGGATGTAATGCACTGGCAAACTCTCCCACTGACCCTGTTGGGAAAGCTGGCTCTCTTTAATATGTTTATGCTTCCCAAAATTCTTTGTCCTGCAGAACCCCAGCTCCCAATTCCCAGGCAAGTTTTTATAGAGCTTGCTTGAGGGATTCCTGTGCGGGCTACTCTGGGGAGGGACACAACCTTGTGTGGTGTTGAGTACACTTCAAAGATCGGTATGGGAGAGGGGTGTAAAGGCCTGCCCAACCTTCAAAAGTAGAACTGGGCTGCACAGTTGAGGGTAATCAATGACTGGCTTCACTGGGACCCGGCACTTCCTCACAACGCGATTGAGCATCGAAGGATGAAGGGAAGGACAGCTGGCCAAGTACTATATGCAGGGTGGGGGGGGGTGTTTTGAAGGGTGCACGTGCCAGATATGGGTGGATGCACATCAGGATATTGGATGCTAATACAAACAAAGGCAGCAGAACGTACCCTACTATAATTGAAGCAAAAATATTACATAAAAGTAAACCAGTCGGACAGGTTACTGGCCAGGTTGTTGAGATGGGAAGAAAAGGACAGAACTCTCTTGAAAATTAGAGTGAGCGGGGATAAGACTAGCGCTAATAACTAGGAAATTGAGAGAGTTTGTCAAATTTTAACTAGCCTTTACATCTCAGATTACTCCTCCCCCCCCCTCGGCACAGTATCCTACTTACAAAAGATTGATTTGGTGAGACTAACAGAGGAAGAAAGGGACGCCCTGGAGTGGGACATAACCGGCGAGGAAATCCGGGGAGCGATAAAGGCTCTACCCATTAATAAGACCCCAGGACCAAACGGCTTCTCTGCCAAGTTCAATAAAACTCAGAGAAGTGCTCCTACCCCACTCGATCAGTTTATTCAATCAATTTCTCACAAATAGACCCATCACTAAATCTATGGAGGAGGCGAAGGTGGTTCTCATCCCCCAAAAAGAGAAGGACCCCACAGATTGTGCATCGTATCGCCCTAATTAACGGAGATGCTAAAAACTATACAAAACTTCTCGCAAATAGACTCGACCAAATCCTTCCCTGCTTGGTCCAGCCAGATCAATCAGGGGACGCCAAACTTGTGATAACATTAGGAGAATAGCACACTCGATGGAAAAGGCACACAAGAAAGAAATCCCTGTTCTCCTCATGGCCTTGGATGCTGAGAAAGCTTTCGACGGGGTGGAGTGGGGATTTCTGTTTGCAACCATGCAGGATGGATCAGTAATCCGCAATTCACCCGGGGTGTAGATCCTCTGCTTTCATCAAATGGCAAGAGGGGGACGCCGAAGGATCAGAGACATGTTCTAAGGGGCCCAAGGGAAACAATTTACCCAATGTAAAACAGACTTTGCGCTGGGCAAAACGGAACGATACAGCTATACGCAAATAAGACATTGGCTCCAACATCCCATCATGAAGGAGGCAGACAACTGCCAATTAACCCCTTTTGAAAAATATTTGACCACAGACCCCGGAGACAGGCGAGTAGTAGCATCGATCTATGTGCCCATAAAAGCAGCCGAGCCCCCATCGCAAAGATCTTGCATGAAAAGATGGGAGGTAGCCACAGGGCACACAATGGAGCAAACCGAGTGGGCAAAACTGTGGTCCAACATCCCCAAACTTGCAAGATCCCTTCAACTGTGAGAAATCTGGATAAAAATACTTTTTCAGTGGCACTTGACTCCAACAAAACTCCACAGAATGTACCCGAGGGAATCAAAATATTGCTAGAGGAACTGTGGGATGGAGGGAATGTGGAGTCGCATATGGTGGAACTGCCCCAAACTAGGCGAGTATTGGGGAGGCATACAAGTGGCAATAGCTCAAATATTGGGAGTGAAGGCTGGAGGCAACATAGGCTTGGCACTACTGGGTCTTGATGGGACATTGGAGGACCTTCCGTCGAGAGCAGATCGCAAAGTATGCATAGTCTTGACAATGGCAGGCACTCTAGAACTGGCCCAAAAGTGGAAGTCGAAAGATCCACCACTGGAACACGAATGGGTAGGAAAAATGTGGAATTTTGCAGCACTAGAATGGCTCGCATACTCCCTCCAGGGAGAACACCAAGCTTACTGTGCAGACTGGTCGAGAGTACTGGACTTCCTACAAGCAGGGTCAAAGGGAGCATGGTGCCCAAGGAAAATGCGACTCCTCTGCATAGTAGATTAGGCCCAGAGGGAGCAAGAAGGTTGGGGCCAACCCTAGAGCCCGACCAGGAGGGGTATGCACAGAAGTCGTCCCCCAACGTGGAGGAACAGAGCGGTTCGGGAGGGAAGATGATCTACGCCTATGGACCCTCGCCGGACCACATGAGGCAGGGGGAGACTGGGAGGGGCGAGGGAGGGTGACCAAGGTTGAATTGTTATGTGTGAAAATTCAAATAAAAAGTTATGTTAAAAAATAATAAAAATCCATTTAACTCTCCATCTTTGTCTCTGTGGGCTTAATGCATCACCTCCTCCTGCTTATTCAGGGAATAGCTGCAAAAACAATATCAAATCATTATTCACTGAGGCTGGCAGGACAGATTAGTGGAAAAGCAGTTCAGGCTCTGTTCAATCTGGGTATCTTCATTTTCGAATTAAGACTCCTGAAACCTCCCCACAGGACGTGACTGCCTGATTCTCAGGTGACTTGCTTTGCTCTATGATTAAATTATACATTAGCACCTGTGGGAGAGAGCAGGCCAAACTGTTTTCAGAGCCTTTTATCATATCTATTTATTTATATGTCCATTCATACAACTAACCTATTGCATTTTGCAGACACTCATCCAGGGCTTGTGGTCTACTTGCCCACTCGCTTAGTCCAGTAGATTTAATGATGGGCGAGCACCATTTGCAAGGAATGTTTGAAACTTTTATTTAACATTTACTTTGCAGTAAATGTTAAAAGTTTCACTGTGCACAGCTGACCTCTGGGTGGCAGCAGAGTGCCAAACAAAGTGTGTTTCCGGTGACATCCACCATTTTACAGACTGCACATTTAAATGTGTTGTCATCAGTTACCATGGGCCGAGTGCATTTCTCTTTGGGTCAAGTAGGTAAACTAAGTTACTCGACCTGCAGGTCTAGTGGAATGTTAAAGAATTTTCAAAGCCTGACTCCTCCTGCTAATATTTTACCTCAGCGGTACAAAACAATGCTGTATTGATCATTTTATGTCCTGGTTACAAATTACCTTCTGGTGACATGAAAAATATTAGTACAACATTGCTAATCAAATGGGTTTGCTTGCTAACAAAGAACATTTTAATTAGGAAACTCTGCTAATCAATTTTTGAAAACGAATTCATGCCTCGCCTAGGGAGGAGAGGGATTCCTACGCAGAGGCGAGCCTCTGTAAAGGATATGCCCTGAAGGGACAGAGCCACACTACCACGGTGCCTCCGGTAGCCTGGAAAGCGAGCCAAATGCTAGCCGGACGCTGGCATCCTGTCTGACCGAGAATCCCAAGGTCTGGGGAGGAGATGGAGATGGGGAAGCACCCGTTTTCACTCGTGGTGCGAACACAAGGTAGCTGTGGTGGGCCCAGTAACCAACACAAAGACAAGATCGCTGGGGAGAGCCTGGATCCTCGAGCTCGACACCAGAAGGACATCAGCTGCAGACACAGAAATGGGGAAGCAGATGCTCCCATGGCGAGACTACCAATTAGAATTACAAACACTTAGAATCAAAGCTGAAAAAGCCAACAAGGTTACGGGAACCTGAGAAACCAGAGCAGGCATGCACCTCTGTGAAACGGAACTAGAGGGGTACAAACACTTTGTATCCAGGCTCGGAAAGGCTATAAGGTTACGGGACCCTGAGAAACCTGAACGGTCAAACGCTGTATGCGAATTACGTTGATTGGGAGAAAGCAAGTCTGCCAGAGGGCCGTAGGACTTTGGGGGAGTGCAAGAGCCACAACATTATTATAAAGAGATCTGTGTTAAAAGAGAAAGTTCCAAAAAATAAAACCATGTTTTCCCGAGCAAGAGGGAACCATACTTAGGATATTTTGTTTTGACCAGCAAAGTCTGAAAGAAAGTTGTAAAGTGTCTTATCATATTGATGAACTTGAAACTAACGACAAGCCAACTAACTGATTTGGCCAGGCAGAAGCCTAAAATACATTGCTCTGGCCTCTCTTTTTTTTTTAATTTAAGTAATCCAAAGTGGTAGGGTCAGATTAGTTGGATAGGCTTTTGGACTAAGAACTGTTTTCTTTTGCCGAACACCATTTGTTTTAGTTTCTAGGTAGGGAAAATGTTTTGTTTTACTTTTAATAAACACCTTTGAGACGTATCACTTGTTGGTCCGAGTCCTTCTTCTGGTTTGCCACAGTGCCTACAACTGATCCAACCGTTCTAAATGTGAAGTTCTAATGGATTCCTTCCTGCCATGGATTCCTCATCTATGAAATCCATATCCCAGGTTCACCAACCCTTTTCCACTGCCAGGGAGCACCACACGGCTCTACATCTGGTCCATCCAATGCCTCCACGCACCCACGTGCCGAACATGATGTCGGGCCAGTATAAGTAGCAGCGCCACAACCCATGACCTTGGTTCCTTTTTTCCATGCACACCGGTAGCTTATTGGAAACATGCTTGTCTAGTGATTCAAGGCATACGCATACGCAGATTGTGGTAGGCAGATGTCTGTCTCTGATCGGCATCGAATTTGCTTGTACTGTCTGGGCGAAGACCACAACCAGGTTGTGTCAGTCGATGTCCCAAGGGCACTTAGGGAGTGGGTGGCAAAATTATTCACCCTCACCTACAAGGAGGAAGGTTCTGCTGTCTTGGTCGAAGATAGTCTTTTCCAAAGATAGAGCGGCTCCGTGCATGGACAGGGAGAAGAAACCCTGTAAGAGGTTGCACTCTCCAAGTTAGTCCTCTCACTGGCATTCTTTTTCCTCCTCAAAGAAAAAGATCCACCGCTCTAAGGGTTCTCCAGAGCGGTCCGCGCAGGTACCCTTTCTGACCCAATCCTCCATGAAAGAGGAATGGGAACGTTTTTGCCTGAAGATGCTTGATATCTTTGCCCAGGCACTGGCGGCTCCAGCCCCGGCACCTGTGGCGCAGGCAGGAACGCTGCTGGCTTTGGCTATGACCGAGATGGGTCGCACTGCATCTTCCGCGACTGGTGGGGTCCCCTCAGGAGACCCACTCTGCATGCCTGTGGGCTCGGGCCTGGTCCAATTGAAGAGCGAGATCATTTGGTCCCGGCAGGTTCCACCTGCAGAACCTGCTGCAACGTCCTCTTTGACGTTGTGGCGCCAATCAGTGCTGTGCACTCCGCTGGAGTACATCCCACTTCCCAGAGATGCTTTTATGCCAAACATGTAGGACATTTACGACGAGGAAGGCAACCAGGTCCTGTTTGGTTTTGAACGCATGGGTCCTAGGGAAGAGAGGGACTTCCCTGAGCGGTTCTACCGCAGTGGTGACATGCTGGACCTGGCAGCTGGCCTGCAAGGTGCCAGGGATCTGGACACTTCTCCGAAGTTGGATATTCTGCCAACACCAGGTAAGCCTCAGGCCGCTTTTCAGCTCCTGATGGCAAAGTTGGCAGATTCCCTGGGTCTCTCAGTGCTGTCCTGGTCCAGAGTGCCTTGCAAACTCTGTGACCTTCTGGACGATGCTCCAAAGAAAGAGGTGCTGATGGCCTTTCAACGTGGCAGTGGGAAGCCCCAGTGTTGGAAGTGTGGACGAAACCTGCCTCTGTTGCCCCAGTCGACGGGGATCTGGTGAAGAAGCACCATCCTGCACCTTCAGACCCAGCTTTCCTCTCCACCTACGCATCACTTGAAAGCCTGGAGGTACAGGCTGCAAAGGTGAGCCTCAAGACCTATACTTTTCCGTCCCTTACACCGGACAAGGAAAGCAAAAGGCTGGATGCGTGGGGCAAGAAGGTGTTTGCGTCAGACAGTCTGGCACTGCGAGCTGTGAATGCCTCTTGTGCCATGGCGAAGTTCTCCTTTGGCCTCTGGTCGGTTGTAGCCGGTGCGGCAGAACACATTCCACAGGGCGAGATGAGGGATGGGTTTCTGTTCCTGGTTTTGGACGGCAAGAAGGCGGCACGGCAGATGCTGCAATTTGGCATAGACACGGCAGAGTGCGTGGGCAGGTCTTTGGCCACTAGCACAGTGGTCAAGCACCACTCATGGCTAAGGACGTCCGTGTTAGCAGCCGATGTCCATTCGAGGCTGCTCGAAATAAGTTCCCACACCTTCTGGGACAGGCGGCCGCCTTCATCCTAGTGGTACCGGAGGCAAGGATGCAAATGAGAATGCTACAGTGGCTTCTCCGTTGCCAATGGTCGCACTTCCCGGGCCGCGTGTTGTGACATTCTGGAGGTCATGAGTCGGGTGGCTCAGGATCTAGCATGGTGGTCGGGGTGAGACAACTTGCTGAAAGGTGTGTTTCGGCAACTTTGGCCCCAAGTGACGGTGATCACAGGTGCATCTCTGACATGTTGGGATGCTCACTTGTCAGATCTTACAGTGAACGTACTGTGGTCTCCCGTCGAGTCTCTGGTACACATCAATTTGCTGGTGCTGAGAGCAATCGGACTGGCCCTGGTCACTTTCCTACCCTCTGTAAAACGCAAGACTGCTGATCCTGACTGACGACAGATAAGCAAAGAGACACTGGTTCTGGGCTCTGGAGAATGTCTCCCTCATGACGACTCATCTGGGCCGACGGGAGAACGTCAGAGCGGATGCATTGAGCAGACAGACCTCGGCCTCCCAAGAGTGGGGGCTCTATCTGGAAGTTTTGGAGGAGATCTCTCTTTGGGGGACTCCTCAAGTGGACCTCTTCGCCTTTGCTTCCAGTATCAACAGGAAGTGTGAATTGTTCTGCTCCCACGAATGTCCTCATCAGGGAGCTTTAGAGGATGCGTTGAAGCGGGCAAGTGGACTTTCAACGTCCTATGTGTTCCCGCTGATCCCGGTCATCCCGCTGTCCTCCGGAGACTGTTTGGAACCACACTGAGCCTGATTGCCCTGGATTGCACCCCGAGAATATGGTATCTGGAGTTGCTGGGCATGTCCATCTGCCCTCCCTGGCGACCTTCTGAGGTGAGTCGACTTGCTTTCCCAGGTGGAGGGGCGGGAGAAGCAAAGCAAAGCAAAAGCGGGTCCTCTATCTGAACCTCAGCAGCATGAACCTTCATGCTTGGCTACTGAGAGGCTGAGATACAAGGAGTGCGATTTATTAGACGATGTCCTCTATGTGCTCCTTTCAGCTCAGTGTGGCGCTACGAACTCCATTTAGGCTTGCAGGTGGCGTAAATTTCCAAACCGGTGCCGGGAGATGGACCTGGATCCTTTATTCTAGCCTGTGTCCCCTGTGTTGGATTTTCTGCTTTCCTAGGCCCAACCGGGCCTACAGATTGGCACTGTGAAGGCTTACTTCGCCGCTATTTCTGTGTTCAAAGGGTCCCCAGAACAGGGCTCATTTTTCACAATCGCCACTGTTATGCATTTCTTGTGGGGTTTATGTAAACAGTTTCCGCCCCACCCGTTTGTGGTTCCGGCGTGGGATGTGAATTTAGTTTTAACATTTCTTAAGGGTGCTCCAGTTGAGCCCCTTCATTCCTGTTCTATTAGATTGCTCACCGTTGAGGTGATTATCCTGGTTGCCATCACTTCTGCGAGAGTGAGCTCCAGACTTTGTCTGTTTTATTTCTCTTTGTTTTTTCCAAAGAGAAGGTGACTTTGAGAGTATGAACCTCCTTTCTGCCAAAGGTGGTCTCGGATTTCCATCTCTCTCAGGAGATCCATCTTCCTGAATTCTTCCATCTGCCTCACATTCCAAGGCAAGGGAACAATTTAATTGCCTAGACCCCGAATGGGCCTTTAAGTTCTATGTCTCTCGTACTCGAGAGGCTAGGAAGGAAGGCCTGCTTTTTGTTAGTTGCGCTGGTGCTCGGGCTGACAGGGATGTGACCAAACAGACAGTGTCCAGGTGGATAACTCCATCTCCAAATGCTACGATCTGGCTGGAAGTATGTGCCTGAGGATCTCCGTGCTCATTCTGCCAGAGGAGGTGCTGCCACCTTTGCCCTGCAGTGGGGGTGCAGGACTTCCATGTCCTGGATATTTGGCAGGTGGCAAAGTGGTTGTCTCTGCACATGTTCACAAGGTATTAGTTTACTGGTATAGGTGGTGTCCTTGCTTTTCTCCCTCCTCCAGATTACGTACTGCTTTGGGAGTCTGTCATAGATGAGGAATCTGTGGCAGGAAGGAATCCATTAGAAAAACAAATTACTTAACTCTCAGTAACCTTTTTTATGGATGTTCCTGCCACAGATTCCTCATTGTCCTCCCTACCTGCCCCTCTCCCGGGAACCTATTACAGCATCGGTTCTACGGTCCTCCGAGTCAGAGTGCTATGGAAAAAGGATGGAACTGAAGTCATGGGGCGTAGCATTTCTACTTATACTGACCCAACGTCATTTCCATTGTAGGGTGTGTAGAGGCATCGGACAGACCCGACGCAGAGCCACAGGGCACACCTTGGCAGCAGAAATGTTTCCGGAGAACAGCTGCGCTGGGCTATGGATATCTTAGATGAGGATTCCATGGCAGGAACATCCATCGGAAAAAACATTACAGAGGTCAGTAATTCGTTCTTTGGGGAGAAACCCCTGCTTGCTTCCAAGCTCAGTGTATTTGCATGCCCTAATATGCTGTCTGTTTTCTTACTGGGCAAATATCTTTTCTTGCAGGTTCAGTTTATTAAAACAAATTCAACTTTGTCGACCCAAGTTTTGATCAAAGAAATGTATTATTGTGATACATTCAGAATTATAACAATGTTTCGTTTCTAAGGTGCGATACAGTCAACTGTGTGTCCTAATGGTGCCATGTGTGTGTAAAGCTGGTGTTTCCTGCAGCTTCATTCTTCAAATAGATTTGGTTCATAAAAAGAAATTCTAATGAATACAAAAATCTGAATAGTCTGCATATATGAGTATCCCCTTTCTAGTCTAATGGGATTTGCTGCCACATGGTTTGGAATGAGGGAGAGTGTTCCCTTTTTTCGTAAGATTGCGATAAATGGTGTGACTTCCAAGCAATATGTAAAACAAAACGTTGGAATGTGTTGAATTGGGAATTACCCCAAAAAAAGAATGAGAAAAAATCGCAGTAGAAAAGACTGATTTTTTTTGGTCGAATTCTTGCAACATTTAAAAAAAGAAATGCATGGGGGCTGGGGTAAGGTTATTACATAAGGTGGGCTGGGGGGGTTCGAGGGGTCTTCCCCCGCATTATTTAAAACAAAAAAATCCAACAAAATGTTGGTCATTCGACCCAAAAAAACCTGTCTCTTCCAGCTCGATTTTGGTTTTAACCGTTATTTACACAGGCATCCGTTGGATTGGCGTCTACTTTGTAACCATATCTATGAACAAGTTGCCACATGTTATTTGAATGCTTCCCACCTCCTGAAGCCAAATAAACAAAGCTGCAGTCATTTTAGCATGCAGTCTGCCTCGAAGCTGTAAAACCAGTTCTTAGGATAAATAGACAAAAGGAAAGTCAGTTATGATAAGAGAAATGTGCACAGATGTATTTGCTCTTGAGAAGGGCACCAAAAACGGGTGATTGAAAATACTCCATTGAGAAGCTTGGTCTTGTGCCATGTTTTATTCCTGTGTTGTGTACTGCAATGTTTGTATGATTTTCTTAATACTACTTCGCATTGTTTGGAATTACGTGTAAGAGAGCAAAAACTACGAGAAACACATGTAAAGCTTAAAATCTGAATACACAGGTGGCGATGATATTTTGGAGCTGCGAGTTCAATAATGGAGATGCACCATAAAGAGAGAATGTAACAAATAAAATGTGCAGGTACTTGGGTTTGCTCAAATGTGCTGACAGTTGTGTTGCTTGTAGGTACAATATGAAATGGCTATGGCCTTCTTTCACGCTGTAATTGACCACTTGTAATGCTCTGTAATCTGACGAAACAAGTTTTTCCATTCACCAATTCTACACCAGAGGCACCGTTTTGTTTCAGAAAACATTGGTTCACAATCACATATTCAGTTGCAAACAAACATTTACCATAACATATCATTATGGCATGAAATTCTTATATAGTATAGTTTACAAGTATAAATTAAGGCACCATCATACTCACCCATACTACTGCTTTGATAATTATCAAACCATGCTTTTGAGAAAAGAATGTGCATTCCCTTTTTTGTACCTATGCCAGTACAAATTGTTTACACATATACATTATGATCTGCATACTGTTGAATAAGGTGTGATGAAGTCCCCCTGCATAACATTTGGGACGTCTAGTGATTTTTACTACATGATAAAATTATGTGGGCAATTCCATCTCTGAAAAAGGTAATCTGCTGATTAGATTCCCCTTTCATAAGCTACATGCCAAAAGCACAGTGTGTATCTGTGTCCAGCTGCATCAGTATCCTGATCCGCAGTGCCTGCTCTACCTGTGGCACAGAGCAGTCTCGGAGGTCGCTGGTGCCCAACTGGCAACGGCAGCAACAGAAACTTCTCTGCCACGTAGGGGCTGCACTTAAGACATGCACCTCCGTACCAAAACTACGAAGATCATAAGTAACCTGTGATGGTGGCAGGAGAATCTCTTAAATAGAGCTATATTCGTGTTTTTGCATATTGCATGGTGCTTCTTATAATTATGACAGCCACATCCCAATTGATATTGCACATGTGTCGGCTCCTGTGAGTCAGCTCTGCTGTGGATGGTGATGTGTATTCTGGCCAAATGGGTGTAGCCTGCCAAATGGTAGGACAGCAACCTGGAGGGCCGGGCCTCCTCTTTGATCTCTTTGTAAGTGCAAGTAGCACCCTACACCCGAAACAAACGCATAGCAGGCAGCTGTCCTGAGGCCCGGGCATCAAAGCAACACACACATTCAAAAGCTGTAGCTTCACATCAGACTGCTGTATCTCTAAAGCCCGGCTCAGTGAGAAGGGAAGAAGGCAGGATTATGCTAGGAGGAGTGCTCTGGTCAATGGAAAGAAACTTCCACCAATTTGTTTCTCTCTGTCCATCTCTTCCTTTCCTGTCCCCTCCACTTCACCTGGAGCAAATCACTTTGGGTGTGACATTAGAGGGGCATTGTCCACTCCATCCAGGAGCAGGGATTGTAACACTAAGGCAGGCTAGCCTTAGACCAGTCATCTGAGGACTCGTGCCTTTAAAATAAATGGTCTCCCACCACTTCAGATTCTCTCTTTAAGGCTGCAGATCCGCTCTGCCACTGGACTTCCTTCGGGAAAGTTGTACTTTCCAAAGCCCTCAGCTTGAGGTGAAGAAGAAATCTCCCAAGACAGAAGGAAGGTCTGTTCCCTACCCACTCCCAGGGCACATCAGGAGTGACCACTGCTGTGGATCAGAACATACCACTCTGCATCAGAATCTCCTGAGCTGGAAGAGCAGACCCTGAACAGAACCATCTGTCCTCAAGGCCCCCTTAGTGGGCCTCGCAGCAACCAGAGGGCCAGACCAGCTGAAACTCCCTGTTCTACCACACCGAACCAGTCTCTCTGTGTTAAACGCACCTGGGACAAGAGGTAAGTCGCTGCCGCTGGTTGCTGCACTCAACCACTTCTAACTTGCTTGCACTTTGAACCAGCTCGACACTGCAACATATCCTACCTAGAGCTCATCCCCTGGTAGACCTGAAGTGACTGCTCTACGCCGGGACCCAAACCGAAACACTGGAGTCATACACTGACTCTTAACCAGGGGTTACAACCACAGCTCGACCCAGCTAGCCCTTGAACTGCCGCCTCATTGACCACACCTCGACACATCCAAGATCACCACTTCGACCGTTGCCCACCGACTCAAACCACTGGAGCGTCACTCATCGGCTCCTCCCGGCAGTTAAAGCCCGACTCGGCCTCGCCACCTTCAAAGCATTCCTGGGACTGCCCCGACC
Source organism: Ambystoma mexicanum (assembly GCF_040938575.1). Taxonomy (NCBI): domain Eukaryota; kingdom Metazoa; phylum Chordata; class Amphibia; order Caudata; family Ambystomatidae; genus Ambystoma; species Ambystoma mexicanum. Next base: position 1,439,504,726 of record NC_090935.1, read on the forward strand.
GGCATCCTTGAGAGCCGCCTTTCGACTGCACCTTCGCCCCTACTCAACACCCACCAGCCGCTTGTGCCCAAACTATCCAACATGCCCAAATTGAGCATGACCCGCTTGCATCTACATTTGACGCCAGGTCTAACTTCTTCAACCCACCAAGCACTGAATCCAGGCACTGTTGTCTCTGAACTGCCCCTTCGGTCCGCTTGGACCCTAGACACTTGTTAGGTCACGATTGCTCCTGTTTTCATCCAAGATATCCCTTTTTGTGGCCTGTGATTTACCTACCACTCCTTGGGCTGTGCTCAGTGCTACTGTCGCCAGTGTTTTGCATCTTCTCTGTTCTTCCTTTGTGATGGGGCTTTGTACAGTATTCTCTATTCTGTCTACATGGATATGGTGTGTTGAATTAAATATATGCTTTATGGATCCTTGTTTAGACATTCCCTTTAATTTAGGCTGTGATACTGTTATTTAATTCTCTACTGTTTCACCTTTGCACCCCTCTTAAGAGCACAGCCTTCCCTTCACTCACATTACCACAAAAGACGAAGAAGGTATATCACTTAACTGTCCCTATTTTACCTTTAAGTTTGTGTTGTGTTTTAGTTTGTAGAAGTGTGAGAGCTGAGTGGGCCATTTTACCCCTACTCGTTCTTGTACTCCTGGTGAGCAGAATCCAGTTCGTCACAATAGTGGCAGCAGTGGAATTTGAAACAGACTGTGCCTACAGCCCAGCCACAGTCTGTTTCAAATCCCACCAATAAGTGTGTGCAGTTAACGTTAGTTTTTAATGTGAAGGTATTTTAACAACCATGGAATTCAACATGAGCACAGTGCAGACCTTGACGGCAAGCATCTGTTTGATCTCTGTCGAGAGGGAGGGGGCGGGGGGGTCTCCCTCATGGCACTAAATTTAAGAAAGCTGAACTGTTAAAGAGCCTCCAAGCTTTTGAGGAACCTGGGGGGGGATGAAGGGTTCTCAGGGAACCATCGACAAGCTGGGTCCCCTAGCCCTATTGCCCATGCACCTGGTGGGGGGAAACCTCTGAGGAAAGCAATGGCGCTGCTCAGCATTTCCTCCACAGACTGGGTACGGTGGTATCGCAAGGGTCACAAGTATCCTGAAAAAAGCACTCATCAGGTAGATCCCGTGCTTCAGCCAGGCCATGAGCGACAGTCACAGCACTCGATGCAGGCAGGCCCTACCTCCCAAAAGAAAGGAGGATGGCTCTAGAGGAACAGAAACAAAGGGACTATGTGATGTTGTGCAAGCTGGATTTCAAAGCCCAGGAGGAGGCCCCCAAAGCTAGTGGGGAAGGAAGTGTCTCCTGCTGTGGCTCCCATGGAAAGCATAGGCGCCACCTCCCCAAGGACTTAGTACTGCCATATGAAGAGGGGAAGGACATTTTCGCTGGTTTGAAAAGCTGGAATTTCCGCCTCCAGATGGTGGAAGGGGAGTTGTGGGGTGCAGCCATTATGAGCCGTCTGCTGACAGTTGGAACTCATGTACATATTCAGTTGACTCCTGAGGCGAAGTCGATCTATTCCAAGATGAAGGCCACAGTCCTCTGAATGTTCTGCAAGACCCAAGAACAATACCTCAAGATCTTTAGAGGGCTCACCAAAAAGAGTTAAAACCTTTGAGGTGTTTACGCATCATTCCCTGAAATATCTTGAGAGGTTGGCCCACAGGTAACAAAGTTAACACTTTTGAGGACATGGTTAATCTGATCACATGTGAGAGCCTACTTAAACAATGTGAGAAGGAGTTACACCCGCATCTAGTGGACAAGAATATTGCAGACCCTCGGTAGCTTGCAAAGGCGCCGACCGGTTTGTAGCTACTCTCAACCAGAGCAAGGCAGTGGTTGTTGCATCCAAACCAGATGACAGAGGGGGTGGGGAAAGTAACTTTTAAGAGGGTATGACAAAGGTCTGCACTATCTTGCCAAGAAAGGGCCCCAAAAACCAGAAGGGAAATTCAGTCACATGCAGCATCCGCTCCATCGGAAAGGAGAAGTGAGGGCACCCCTAGCACTGGGAAACCCCCATTCACAGCCAATCAAGGCTTCCGTGTCTGCGGGGTGTGGAGACATAGGAAGGGAGATCCTGTCTGCAAGAGTAGAGCCAAGCCGGCAGTAGTTGGCACTATGCTCTTGGAGGAAGTGGAAGAAGAAGAAATAGTCAACGTGGGCATCTTAGATGTTGAATTCCCACTAGGACTAGGGTTGGCCGAATTCCCCCTAGTATCCCTCAGCGGGACAGGTACTGGATCGCCTACTGAGGCTCCAGTTCCTGCTAACACAGAGATCTTTTCCAACCCAGATCCCCCAGCACTTTGTGACACTGCTGAAAGTATCACCGCTGTCCAACGGCAGTGGGTGTAAGAGAACCATATCATCCATGGTCCTCCCAGACTACTCGAGCAATTCAATGGTTTCACCCGATGCCCACTGGCTTTCATGGAGTTCATTTGAAAGGGAGAAGCCTCACAGCTCTGCGTCGCTATTAAATATGCCATGCTGGTAGATTTTCTGTTAGGAAACGATAAACCTGATGCAGAAATTATTGCTGCAGTCACACGATCTAGGGAAAAGGAAGCAGCCCTGGCGCCCATGAGTCCAGGGGCTCTTCTGGCTGACGACCAGCTCCACTGGTACTACACAGTCTGAATCCAGAGTCCACCAAGATGCCTGCTCCTGCCAGAGATGGTCTAGTGGCCACTGACATGCCTGCTATGGCGACGCCCGACTCTGTGACCTCAGGGTTGCCTACATGCATAGAACTCGAACCTGAGGTGTAAGACAGTGGTTTCAGACATTAAGGATGTCACCGAGCTAAGTGACTTTTCCTTAGCTGGGGGCCCTAGTCAGAAAGACTTTTGTCAGGCACAGCGCGACTGTACACATTTGGTAGATCTGCAGGCAGAGAAGCAGGCCCAGGGGGCAGCCCCTGGGATGTTCATGGTATATTGGGAGAATGTCTCCTGTACAGTGACCCTAAGAAATGTGAGGCAGGGGCCAGCAGTCCCTCAGTGCTACAGGATGTTCCTTCTGGACTTGGCTCACAACATTCCTTTGACAGGTCATCTCGGAATGACAGACAACCAACAGGCTGTCCGACAATTTTTACTGGCACTTGATGGGGGGTCAAAGATCAAAGAATTTGTCCAGGCCTGCCATGTGAAGCATCTGGCAAGGCTGCTGGTGCCACCAAGGCCCCCATAATTACACTACCCGTGGTTGGGTGACTTTCGAGAGGATAGGTATGGACATTGTGTGGGTCCTTTGGATCCCCAAACATCCTCGGGAAACAGGTACTGTAACGCTCACCTGATTCCCGTAGAGGCGCCGGTCTTGACTGGGCGTATACCGTATCTGCAAAGGTGATGTGTAACACACGGCTGGCTCTTTGGGCTGGACCTCTGTGCACTGTATGTCTGACTTGAAGGGTAAGATGTCTGCAGATAGAAAATATGGGATTAAGGAACTGGGTTATTGAATGTCTCTCTCTTCTTCCCTTTCTCTTCTCCTGTAGAACCCCAAAGGTTAACGCTCTCACCTTAGGTAAGTGAACGCCGTGCTCTCCATCTGCCTCGGGGCAGAGTGCTGTAACCAGTTTCTTCACTGGATAAGGGGAGCAGGCCTCTTGACTTCAGAGGACTGCAGTCCGTCGTTTACTGCACGAACGGTAAGTTTCGAGTAATTCTAATGTCTTTAAAGTCTTTAGTAATGATGTTTCTTGTTTTGCAGGGTTCCGGGAATGGCGGATGACGGGCTGAAGTGAGTTGAAGATGGAGCCCGTGTGATGAATAGAAGCGCCTGGAAGCACGTAAGTAAGCGCTTGTTGCCTGCTTCACGATGCGCTCTAACTGTCTTTTTATTTTGCAGGTACAAGTTCGGAGCGGCTGCAGGGTGCCGGAATACCCACTGGGTTAGATGTGGAAAGGAGTAATGGCACGTGAGTATTAAAGTTCCCCAATGTCTTTAAACGCACCTTGTTTTGTCTTTCAGATGCGGGATGCAGCGCCGAAGGCCTCCGGAGCGTGCGAAGAGTTGGTAAGCTTTTGTCTTTCAGATGCCGGAATGCAGTGTGAAGACCTCCGGAGCGCACGAAGAGTAGGTAAGCCTTTGTCTTTCAGATGCCGGAATGCAGCGCGAGGCGTTGGTGACAGCCGATGGACCAGGTAAGTGAAGAGCTGTCACTGAAGACCGTAATGCTAACCTGTTCTTTCTTGTCTTTATAGGTGTTGCTGAAGACTGGATTCAGGATGGTAAGCCTTTTTCCTTAGGCCCAGGATCAGATGCAGAAGACACGATGAACGTTCTGCTGCAGAGGATGCAGAATAACGCAAAGCAAGATTCATCCATCGGGTGTGGTTTAAATAGCCTCCTGTAGTGCTTAGATGTCTCCTTCCACAGCCACGCCTAGGTAAGAAAAGAGTTCCTGCTTTCCAGAAGAGTTCCAGTGTTCTGAATCTAGGGAGTGGCTCCTGCCCCACCCAACAGGAAAAGTAGTTCCAAACAGAAGAGGATCAGTGGCTCAACTGGCAGGCAAGTAAGCAGCATGGTCTGCTGCAGGTAAGTCCACCCAAGCATTATGAGCCCGGCGCTTCCAGCGCTGGGACTGGGCATATTTATGAGCCTGGTGCCAGGACTGGGTCCAAAAGGTCCCAATTGGGACTGGTTGGCACTCGGAACCTGGGTTATGGATCTGCTTCCAAGGGAGTTGGGAAAACCCTGACCTTTTGGAAGCAGAGATCATGACAGTACCCCCCCTCAAGGCCCCTCCCAAACCGGGCTTCTCCGGGGGTTTTGGCTTGTCAGGAAATGTTCGGTGAAATCTTTTGATTAGGCGAGGAGCGTGGACATATTCAGCAGGTTCCCAGGATCTCTCTTGGGGGCCGTAGCCTTTCCAGTCAATTAGGTAAAATAGTTTAGATTTGGAGATCTTGGAGTCCAGAATGCTTTTGACTTCAAACTCGAGTTCTCCATCAACTAGGATAGGTTTTGGAGATTTAGTTAGTCGGGTTTGAGGTTGCACGGGTTTTAATAGAGAGACGTGGAAGACCGGATGTATCTTCATGTGCGGGGGCAAGTCCAACTTGACCGCTACTGGGTTTACTATGGTAGTGATGGAATAGGGACCAAGGTATCTTGGGTTGAATGTGCGTGGCCCTTTTAGAGGTAGATATTTGGTGGATAACCAGACTTGATCCCCTACTTGATATTGAGGGGCTTCCTTCCGATGTTGATCTGCTCCTTTCTTGTATTGTTCTTTAGCCCTTTGAAGGTGAGAAACAGCTTCCTTAAAGGCTTGGGTGATTGTAGAATGCAGGTAGTCTACTGCTGGTGTTTCAAGATCTTGGAGGGGATCCAACTCCGAGGTTTGAGGGTGACTGCCGTATAAAAGAAAAAACGGGGTTTTCCCAGTTCCCGAATGGACAGAGTTATTGTAGGCATATTCGGCTATCCAAAGGATGTCTTTCCAAGTTTTTTCAGTTTGTTGCAGCATGCAGCGTAAATACTGTTCCAGAGTTTGATTGGTCCTCTCGGTTTGTCCGTCGGTCTGAGGGTGGTGACTGGTCGATAGTCTCACATCAATTTGAGCCGACCGACAGCAACTTCGCCAAAAATGAGAAATAAATTGACTACCTCGATCCAAAATTAGAACCGAAGGAAAACCGTGCAGTCGGACGATGTTTTCGAGAAATTCTCGGGCCAGAGTTGCTGCTGTTGGCAAGCCTTTGAGCGGAATGAAATGCGCCATCTTGGAGAATAAGTCCACGATTACTAGAATCGTATTGTATCCGGAGCATGGAGGTAGATCGGTGATGAAGTCCATAGAAAGCGTATGCCAAGGGCGAGGTGGGATGTCAATAGGGCGTAAGAGGCCTGCTGGTCTTTCCTTTTGACTCTTGTTTTGGGCGCATACTCCACAGGACATTATAAAGTCTCTGATATCTTTTTTCCAAGACGGCCACCAGAAGTAGAGCTTGATCTTTTCTGAGGTCTTAGCCATACTGGGATGTCCTTCCATTAAAGAATCGTGATAACAAGAGATTACTTTTTTCTGTAAATCTGTGCTGGGTAGGTATAATCGTTCTTGGAAATACAATAAGTTGTCCTTTACTGCAAAGTCCTTTCCCTGCAGATGCCAATTCTGTATGTCTGCTGGAGTTACAAGTTGCCTGGCCTTAACCTTAACTTCCTCTATGGATTCTGTGGCGATTACACCCAGAATTCTTTGTTCGTGAATGATTGGTACAGGTTTAGGGTTGATCAAGTGTTCTTCCACTCCCATCCGAGAAAGGGCATCAGCTTTACCGTTCTTTGTACCAGGTCGATAGGTAATTATGAAGTCAAACTCGGCAAAGAATAATGCCCAACGGAGTTGTCTAGAGGATTGGGCTTTTGCGGTTTTCAAATATTGCAGGTTTCGGTGATCCGTAATCACAGTAACGGTGTGTCGGGCCCCCAGCAGATAATGCCGCCAAGCCTTAAAGGCAGACTTGATAGCCAGAAGTTCTTTGTCAGTAATCGTGTAATTGATTTCAGGAGGTGAGAATTTGCGGGACCAAAATGCCACGGGATGCAACTGATTGGTTACCGGGTCCTTTTGTGATAGAACTGCCCCCATGGCAAGGCTTGAAGCATCAGTTTCCACGATGTAGGGGAGTTCGGGGCGAGGGTGTTTTAAGATTGGTGCAGAGATAAATTTAGTCTTCAAATCCTGGAAAGCTTGTTCCGCCTCGGTAGACCATTCAAAACGTTTGTTTTTCTTTAACAAGGCAGTGATGGGCTGGACTATTCGAGAGAATTCGGGGATAAACCTGCGGTAAAAGTTAGCGAAGCCTAACATGCTTTGCACACCTTTTACGGAGGATGGTGATGGCCATTTGAGAACTGCATCGACCTTCTTTGAATCCATACGCACTCCGCCAGGTGATAATATGAATCCCAAGAATTCAACTTCAGTCACGTTGAAAACACATTTTTCCAACTTAGCGAAAAGTTTGTGTTGACGCAATCTTTCGAGGACCATTTTCACGTGTTTCCGATGTTCAGATTCCGATGAAGAATAAACGAGGATGTCGTCAATGTAAACAACAACACACACATCTATGAGCTCTCTGAGGACATCGTTCATAAAATATTGAAAGGCGGCCGGGGCATTGCAAAGTCCGAAGGGCATGACCTGATATTCAAATAGTCCATACTTGGTGCGGAAGGCCGTCTTCCATTCATCGCCCTCTTTTACTCGTACCAAGTGGTAAGCTCCTCTAAGATCCAGCTTTGTATATATGCATGCTTTTCTGACTTGGTCCAGGAGTTCAGGGATCAAAGGTAACGGATATCTATTCTTAACGGTGATCTGGTTCAGGGAGCGATAATCTATACAAGTTCTAAGGTCTCCTTCCTTTTTTGGAACGAAGAACAAAGCTGAAGAAGCAGGGGACTTGGAAGGACGAATAAACCCATTTGCCAGGTATTGATCCAGGTATTGTCGAAGGTGAAGGTTCTCCGGCTCGGTGAGGGCATAAATTCTACTACAAGGAGGAGTCGATCCAGGTATCAGGTCTATCTGGCAGTCATAAGACCTATGAGGAGGTAGAGAGTTAGCCTGATCCTTCCGGAAAACATCTTGGTATTCTAGGTATTCGGGAGGTAACTGGGGAGTCTCTGAAGAAATTGCTGCCAGTGCAACACCAGGTGGAGGGTGACAAGTAGAGACACATTCTGGAAACTGGACCGTTCTTGCTCGCCAATCGATCAGAGGATTGTGTTTCTCTAACCAAGGTATTCCTAGAATAATCTGAAACTGAGGGGCCTTGATCACATCGAACACGATCTTCTCATGGTGTCCATCTTGACTTACTAGCGTCACCTCTTGAGTGGTATGCGTTACTGGCCCGGAGGCTATCTCCGTACCATCCACCGTAGTAATGACGTCCTTTACAGCCTTGGGACAAAGAGTTAGATTCATCCTCAAAACCATTTCATGATCCACATAATTGCCGATGGCACCGCTGTCGACGTAAGCTTCAATTGCATGTAATCGATCCGGATTATCAGGGCTAATGAGGACCATAGGTATCACGAAATGCGAGGTCACGGAACTGGTTTTCACGCTCGGCAAGAGGACCTCTATTCTTGTCGGGCGAGGTCGTTTCCCTGCTCAGAGTTTGTAACTTTGGTAACTGCAGCTCCTACTGCCTTCTTGGCAGGTTTCACCGGACAGTCTCGAAGAAAGTGCCCTGAGATTCCGCAATAGAGGCATAATTGCAACTGTTTTCTCCTTTCCCGCTCCTTTTGAGTTAGAGGACCTTTCAGACCCCCTATTTGCATGGGTTCCCCGGGGTCTACTCCTTTGGAAGGAGTTGGCGGTTTGGAAAATACTCGAGCATCAAACTTGGAACGATCGGCCTTCCTGTTCTGCAGTCTGTGATCTATTTGAACGACTAAGTCTATATAGTCCGAACAATCTTGTGGGGGATTCACTACTTGGGCTAACACATCTTTGAGCTCTCCACGTAGACCTCTATAAAACAGCGTAATCCTTTTGTCCTCAGGCCATTGAGTTTCCACTATCAGTCTGTTGAAAGCCGCAATATAAGCCAAAAGGTCTTGATTACCTTGTTGCAACGAAAGAAGCTCATTGTCCAAGGCCTGCCCCTGTGAATGTCTTGCGAACAGTTTTTCCATACTGAGCTGAAAAGCTTGAAAATCATGGAGGACCGGATCATCTTGATTTACTAGAGGGATCGACCATTCTGCCGCATTGCCACTAAGGTACGAAAGCACGAAAGCTACTTTAGCTTGATCAGTTGGAAAGGCTGCTGGCCGGCATAAGAAATGCAACCGGCACTGATTGATAAATACTGCAAACCTCTTTGGGTCACCAGAAAATCGTTCGGGCGGAGCCAGAGGTACATTCCCAGGTAGGTTGATCTGCACTGGATTCATAGAGGATGTAGAAGGAAGATTTCCCCCAGATGCGGGTAACGGGGTCTGTCCGGCTTGTGACTGTAGCAATTGTCTAGCGAGATCATCTGTTCGCTCCTTGGAAATAATCAGTTCCCTTCTTAGAGCGTTCGTTTCCTGACGGGCTGCATGCACTTCTGCCCTTAGTTCCCCAAGTAACTGGGCTAGCTGGTCGGTATCCGAGGTTTCCATAGCGCCTGGACGGGAGTTTTGTGGTAGGCTTTGCGTTCTGTAACGCTCACCTGATTCCCGTAGAGGCGCCGGTCTTGACTGGGCGTATACTGTATCTGCAAAGGTGATGTGTAACACACGGCTGGCTCTTTGGGCTGGACCTCTGTGCACTGTATGTCTGACTTGAAGGGTAAGATGTCTGCAGATAGAAAATATGGGATTAAGGAACTGGGTTATTGAATGTCTCTCTCTTCTTCCCTTTCTCTTCTCCTGTAGAACCCCAAAGGTTAACGCTCTCACCTTAGGTAAGTGAACACCGTGCTCTCCATCTGCCTCGGGGCAGGGTGCTGTAACCAGTTTCTTCACTGGATAAGGGGAGCAGGCCTCTTGACTTCAGAGGACTGCTGTCCGTCGTTTACTGCACGAACGGTAAGTTTCGAGTAATTCTAATGTCTTTAAAGTCTTTAGTAATGATGTTTCTTGTTTTGCAGGGTTCCGGGAATGGCGGATGACGGGCTGAAGTGAGTTGAAGATGGAGCCCGTGTGATGAATAGAAGCGCCTGGAAGCACGTAAGTAAGCGCTTGTTGCCTGCTTCACGATGCGCTCTAACTGTCTTTTTATTTTGCAGGTACAAGTTCGGAGCGGCTGCAGGGTGCCGGAATACCCACTGGGTTAGATGTGGAAAGGAGTAATGGCACGTGAGTATTAAAGTTCCCCAATGTCTTTAAACGCACCTTGTTTTGTCTTTCAGATGCGGGATGCAGCGCCGAAGGCCTCCGGAGCGTGCGAAGAGTTGGTAAGCTTTTGTCTTTCAGATGCCGGAATGCAGTGTGAAGACCTCCGGAGCGCACGAAGAGTAGGTAAGCCTTTGTCTTTCAGATGCCGGAATGCAGCGCGAGGCGTTGGTGACAGCCGATGGACCAGGTAAGTGAAGAGCTGTCACTGAAGACCGTAATGCTAACCTGTTCTTTCTTGTCTTTATAGGTGTTGCTGAAGACTGGATTCAGGATGGTAAGCCTTTTTCCTTAGGCCCAGGATCAGATGCAGAAGACACGATGAACGTTCTGCTGCAGAGGATGCAGAATAACGCAAAGCAAGATTCATCCATCGGGTGTGGTTTAAATAGCCTCCTGTAGTGCTTAGATGTCTCCTTCCACAGCCACGCCTAGGTAAGAAAAGAGTTCCTGCTTTCCAGAAGAGTTCCAGTGTTCTGAATCTAGGGAGTGGCTCCTGCCCCACCCAACAGGATAAGTAGTTCCAAACAGAAGAGGATCAGAGGCTCAACTGGCAGGCAAGTAAGCAGCATGGTCTGCTGCAGGTAAGTCCACCCAAGCATTATGAGCCCGGCGCTTCCAGCGCTGGGACTGGGCATATTTATGAGCCTGGTGCCACTGGCACCAGGACTGGGTCCCAATTGGGACTGGTTGGCACTCGGAACCTGGGTTATGGATCTGCTTCCAAGGGAGTTGGGAAAACCCTGACCTTTTGGAAGCAGAGATCATGACAGGTACATTTTGGTCGTGGTGGTACATGCCAACCAGTACCCCAAGGCTGTGCCTCTTAGAAGCATTAAAGCCCCTCTGGTCGTGAAAGCTCTCATCAGGATATTATTTTGTGTGCCATTCCCTAAGGAAGTCATTTGCGACAGGGGATTTAACTTCATCTTAGCGTATATCAAGACGATGTGAGATGAGTGTGGAGTTACCTGCAAGTTCTCCAGTCTTTCATCCAAAAACGAACAGGCTTGTAAAACAATTCAACAAGACCCTCAAGGGCATGAGAGGTGGGTTGGAAGAGCCTCTCAGGAGAAAGCGGGATATTCTCCTGCCTGCCATGCCTCCCGTTCTTCTATCGAGATGTGCTACAGAACGGTGTTGGGTTCAGCCCCTTCGAGCTTCCGTTTGGTCATCATGTTAGGGGTCCACTAATTCTGGTGCGGGAAGGAGGAGAGGGCAATCCTCAAACCTCTAACCACAGCATAGTAAAGTATGTGCTTGGTCTTTGATCCAAGTTGGCACTGGCATTGTCCCTGTAGTCCAATAATTTGAGTAATTATATGGAACCTCTAATTGCATTCGCAAATTTGCTACTTCTGGATAGGCCCCAATATTTGGCACTGGGAGATCCGGTGCTGCTGTGGCTGCCTGATCTGCTCCGTCTTTACAGAGGGAAATTGTGTCTGTTATTTGTATGGGCGGCGCACTTGACCACTACGCAAGTGTGGGCCGTGAGAGGGCATAAATCTGTGTAGCAGTGCTGCATGTAGTACTAGGGACCTGTCAGCCCTGCAAAACCCTCTCCTCTTCCATCGAGATAATCCTGAATGCAGAGTGGTAGTGACATGACATATGCTAAATCAGAGTATATTGTCACTGGGGAGTGTGAGAAACCAGAAGGTGTCTCACCTGCTAGTACCTGTAGATCTCTCAGGTGGCCAGGGCACAGCCATCGCCTTTGAATCCAGACTCTGAGGGTAGACCAGTGTGAGGGCTCTTTGGGGAGTGGGACACCAGATGCGGCATCCCTCCTCCTGCACACTTTTACCTCACCCTACCAGGTAGGATACGTGGGAACCTTACCCCCCCTTCCATTCTCCAGCAGTTTCATATAGACAGTCCGCTCTGGGAGAAAACAGACTCCCACCCGAGCAGTGTATTTACATGTCCCGCTAGTGTGGTCAGGCGAGATCGGGCAATTACTGACAATAACTCACACCTGACTTCCTCACATGGATAAAAGGCGGAGCACGAAAACACATTCTGAGCGAGGCAAAGCACACAAATGTGGAGCAGTTTCAAGTCGGTAGCTGAATGAAGGGAGAAAGATGGCAAACCAAGAAGGGTTCGTAAGAAGGGAATTACCCTTGACCTTTTCGGTCAGGCGCGGTTACTTTCAGGAAACCTGTGAGGCAGAAAGCGTAAGGCCAGGAAACCAGACTAAAGAATCCTGTGTTGTGTGTCATAGATACCGAAGGCCCTCCCGCGTAACTGACCAAGGCGGGGAGGAGCAGCCGCAGCTGCTGTGGCATCGTCCTTGGCTCCAAGAATAAAGAAGTACCAGAAAGGGCAACAAAGCCGGTGAGTTGGGGAGAACGATGCAGGACCGGTCTGTGTTGAAGTCAAGGCTGCAAGCAGCAACATTGTATAATGAGCACTGGAACGAACGTTGTTAAACACGTGTGATGAAAGATGTGAGTAAAGCTAAACTGCTAATGAATGTTAGAAGTTAAGAAGGAAAGATACAATACCGTTGACCGAGTGGTCTGGCACCGTGGATGTGCTCAATTGAAAGTCTCTGTAAGGTATTGCGCAAAGAGAAACAAAGGTAGAAGATTGATGAGAATAATTGTGTGCAGTTAATCGAAGTGGTCCTGCGACGGTTTAAGCAAAACCATCGCACATTTGAAAGTCTTCAATTTTGATATCAGTAAGATCTGAGCCCGAGCGAGGGAGATCCATATCAAGAGGACCCAAGCCCGAATGAGGGAGATCCATATCAAGAGGATCCTAGCCTTAATGAGGGAGACCTAGTGTGAATATTATGACAAAAGGGGTCTCCGCCTGAAGAGGGAGACCCATGATGAACATTGAAAGCGAGAACTTGTGCATGTGAAAGTCCTAATGGGAATGGAACTTTAAGACTTTGACAGACCCTCTGCAGTAAGAGACTTTTATTGAAGAGGCTTTGGAAGAAGGCCATGATGTCTGTGCTTTGAACTGTATCTTTGTAGTTGTGAAGCCAGAATGTATGCAAAACTCTAACGTGCTGCCTTGCCTTGTGCTGAAAACGTGCGGAATGGAAGCCAACACCTCAACTGTCCTGACATATTATTTCTTGAACACTTTCCTTTTTGCATACACCACTGTCCCACACCCTTTTGTGTTTAGAAGTAAGGATTGGCAATAGGTGTACTGGTATAGGCCCTTTTATTTGACAGAGACTTGACTAGGACTGCGTTATTATTGTCGAAGCTTGATCCCATCCTTAGCTTTAGGTTTACATAGGCGTTAAACCAACCCATTTCAAGTTCAATAAACACCCTTGAACTGTGTTCATTTGTGTCTGTCTTTGCCGTTTGATACCATGCCTTCCTTACATGTGGTGTCTGGGATGGGATTCAATTGAGACAATTTGGGTAACTCTAAAATGCCAGCAACATAGTCACAGAGGCTCAGATCCCTCCACCACCACGAAAGAATCCCTAGGATTTGACATTTGTAGTAGCAGAGACACTGCTATCCCTCCAAGAAATAGAGGGATGGTTCCCACGGACTTAGTCCTAATACCCGCTAATGGTTGTTTTATAAGACTGGTCCCAAAATCTGGACTAGCCTGGAAGTTTAGTCTGGATGTCCTACCAGGAATCATAGATCTTGACCTCTGGGGAGACATAAAGGTCTCTTACGAAATCATAGTGAAACTCCATTTGAAGTATGTTGTGGGGACAAAATTGCACAGGGAATTCTTGAGAAGTCTCTATTTCCGTGTTTTAAGGAAGAAAGTGAACCAGAAGAAACTGAGAAGTAGCTTAGGCTTTGGGGAGACTGATGAACCACGCAACATTGAGGCCAAGAGGGAAGAAGAGGTTACCATCCTTCCCGATTTAGTCTTTGCCCAGAAAAATGATCCAGCAGTAGCAGAAGCCTTCGTACAGGTAATTCCTGAGGGAGAAGGACAAGAACAGTGAAGCCACTTTTTCTTCCTGAAACAGGGATTACTATATAGCAAGGAAACCTCCAGAGAAGGCCTAAGTAAAGTTCAATTAGTAAACCCCAAAAACCGACTGTAATATTGTGTTAGAGATTGTACATTTTCATTTGACAGGCAGACATTTAGGACAATCTAAGACCCAAGTTCACATCAGTGGGAAGTTCTACTGGCCTGGTTTCCATGGGGACATAAAGAACTTTATCCAGACATGTGAAATATGTCAGAAAATCAGTCCTCACATTCCCTTACCTGCCGCGCTAAATCCCTTACCAAACATCGAAGTCCCTTTCTCACGAATTGGGCTGGATATCATTGGGCCGTTGAAAACCTCTAGAGTGGGTAACAAAAATGTCCTCGTAATCGTTCATTATGCTACCCGATACCCAGAGGTGTTCCCCATGCGGAACAATACAACCCAACAGATCTTAAAACATCTTTTACAATTCTTTTCTAGCGTTGTTTTCCCCAAGGAAATTCCAACAGATCAGGGATACAATTTTATGAGCAAATTGAGTGAAGTCAAGAATTACTACATATCTCCATCTTAAGAACCTCAGTTTACCACCCTCAAATGGACGGATTGGTCAAGAGATTTAAAAAAACCTTAAGATGATTTTGAAAAAATTGGTAGATCAGCATGGAAAGGACTGGGACAGCATCATCCCCATGTCCCTATTTGCAGTAAGAAAAACCTCTTGGGCATCCACCAGTTTCTTTCCTTTTTAACTACTTTACGGCAGAGAACCAAGAGATGTCTTAGACAAGCTCCGAGAGACCTGGAAAGAAAGGGAAGAGGCACTTATTCCCCTTTCACAAACAGCTACCCGATTACGGGAACATATGAACCGTTCAAAATCTAGTCTACACACATATGGAAAATGCTCAAGTCCAACAGAAGTCCACCTATGACAAGAAAGTAAATTTAAGAACTTTTTCAGTAGGACAAAAGGTATTAGTCCTCTTATTTACCTCTGAAAATAAACTTGTCTCAAAGTGACGTGGGCCATATGAGGTACAAGAGCAAACAGGTACCTGTACATATAAAATAGCCCAACCTAATAAGAAGTAAACAACCCACCTTTACCATATAAAATCTCTTAAAGGAGAGGAAAGAAAATCTTTCTGCTGCCTCCACCTTGGTATTGTCTTGTTTAATATCAGAGGTGATGGACAACTCAGAGTTTATTCCCCAAGAATTATCTAGACAGAAGCAAGAAGACCTAAACGACCACCTGGTCATGGCATTCCCTCCCTAATGTATTCTGGAAAGACCCGGGAGAGTATATGGTGCTTATCATTATATCAGAACTCCAAGGGGAAAAGTGGTCCATTTAAAACCTTAGAGGCTCCCAGAAGCCCGAAAACAAATGGTGGTAGAGGAAGTCAAAAAGATGCTGAAGGCAAACATTATCGAGCCTTCTTCTAGCCCGTGGTCCTCCCCTATTGTGTTGGTAACAAAACCAGATAATTCCTGGCGGTTTTGGATAGACTTCAGGAAGTTTAACGCCATCTACGCCTTCGATGCTGTCTTGAAAAGGGGTATCTCTTCCCAGGGACCAGCCCTTATTAGCATAAATTACCCAATTCCACCCAATTACAGGTTCGCTCGTGCCAAGCAATGAACTCATGCTAGAGAAATGACCCCTTCAGTATAAATTTAGCATTTAATAGACATATAGCATAATATAACATAACAGTACATATAGCAGGAATTTAGCAATGATGGAAATGTCAGTTAGAGAAATCATAAAACTGCTGCCAGCCCCGCTCCTTCAGATAACAGCGCTGCAAGGTGCCGCAAAGAGCATGTTCCGGGCACACTCGGTCCGCGGATGAATCTCCCACCCAGTTCTGGGTGCTTGCACCTTTTGTGCTCTCATGCCATCAATCAGCATGACGCACAGTTCCAGAACCTTCGTCGGGCAAAATATGTTTGCCAATGGAAAAACCCAAATCTCTCGGGAATGCTCCGTGCTCTTACCCCTCCCTTGGAGCCCTGTCCGCGAAAGCACTGGAATGTCTATCAGCGTGGGGAAGGCAGTACCAGGCCTTCTCAGAGAAAGAAGGTATGTTTACAAAGCCTGGCAGAGCCACGGTTGCAAAGACTGAATATTCTAGGAGAAGCTGAAATCAATGAACCCCTAGTGAGAAAGCGTTACCAGGCCTGCACTATGCTAGCTATAATGCTCCAAACACTCAAATACAAGTCTCCATTAGCTACTAAACTGGGGCCTCTCTATGCACAATGCATAATGTAACCTTCCACCCCTCCTAGGCCTGCATATTCCTTGTAGCTCACTAATGCGTAATGTAGACGCTATCAACACGTTACTTTCAGCATTTAGCACATACTTTGAATAAGCTATTAGTCTTAGCTTTTAATGCATCCATCTAAGGCCCTAATATGTAAATTTGGCACTTTGTATCACACGACAGATGCCCATCCCATGCTGCGCATTGATGAGTTAATAGATAAACTCGGAAGTGTCATCTTTCTATCGACCCTAGACTTGACCAAGGGATATTGGCAGGTCCCCGTGCATGGACCTGATAAGGAAAAGACAGCTTTCTCAAAGCCCCTGGGACTGTTCCAGTTTAAAGTCCTCCCTTTTGGCCTACACGGGCCCCAGCCACTTTTTAACCGCTTATGGACAGGATATTATAGCCCTACTCTGATGTCTGTGGGACTTATATTGATGACCTAGTCATTTATAGTAAGACCTGGAAAGACCATCTTTTCCACCTTTATACCATCATGAGAACCATCAAAAAAGCTAGCTTTGCTGCCAATCCATCCAAATGTAAGCTGGCCCAATCAGCCGTGAAATACCTTGGCTTCTTTGTAGGGAATGGCAGTGTCCAACCTCAGCGAGAAAAAGTGAAAGCCACCCTAGATACCCCTCTGCCTAAGACTAAGAGACCTTAGCGCATTCCTAGGATTGATTGGTTATTACCGTAGGTTCATCCCTAATTTCTCAGATAAAACAGATAGATTAATCGGCAAATTAAAGAACGCTGAACCCCAGAAGCTTCATTGGACTGATGAGGATGATATATGCTACAACAACTTAAAACAAACCTTGTGCCAGAACCCCACCGTTTCCCTTCTCCAGCACTTTCATATGGACAGCCCGGTCTGGGAGAATTTAGACTCACACCCTAGGAGTGTATCTACATGTCCTGCTACTGTGGTCAGGCAAGGTCAGGCAATTACTGACAATCACTCACACCTGACTTCCATTAGACTTCCCCACACGGATAAAAGACGGAGCACAAAAACACACTGTGAGCAAGGCAAAGCACACAAAGGTTCAGCTTTCAAGTCGGCAGCTGAATGAAGGGAGAAAGACAGCAAACGAAGAAGGGTTCATAGGAATGGAATTACCCTTGACCTTTTCGGCCAGACGCTGTTACTTTCAATAAACCTCTGAGGCAGAAAGCGTAAGGCTTGGAAACCAGACTAAAGAATCCTGCATTGTGTGTCAGAGATACTGAAGGCCCTCCCACAGAACTGAACAAGGTGGGGAGGGGCGGCAGCAGCCGCTGTGGTATTGTCCTTGGCTCCAAGATCAAAGAAGTGCCAGAAAGAGCAAAACAGCTGGTGAGTTGGGGAGACCAATGCAAGACCGTCTGTGTTGAAATCAAGGTTGCAAGCAGCAACATTGTATAACGAGCGCTGGAACGAACATTGTTAAACGAGTGTGATGAAAGACGTGAGTAAAGCTAAACTGCTGATGTATGTTTGAACTTAAGAAGGAAAGATACAATACTGTTGACATTGGTCCGGCACCGTGGATGTGCTCAATCGAAAGTCTCTGTAAGGTATCCTGCCAAGAGAAACGCGGGTAGAAGATTGATGAGAATAATTGAGTGACGTTAATCGAAGTGGTCCTGCGACAGTTTAAGTAAAACCCATCGCATATTTGAAAGTCTTCGATTTTTATATTAAGAGGATCCGAGCCCGAACAAGGGACATCCATATCGAGAGGATCCGAGCTGGAGTGATGGAAATTCATATCAAATGGATCTGTGTCTGTGCGAGGGAGATCCGTAGCAAGAGGATCCAATCCCGAATGAGGGAGATCTATGGTCCGAGCCCGAGTGAGGGAGAGCAAGTATGAATATTGTGACAAAAGGGGGTTGCAGCCTGAAGAGGGAGATCCATGATGAACATTGAAAGCGAGAACTTGTGAATGTGAAAATCCTGATGGGAATGGAACTTTGAGACTTTGTTACAACAGACCCTCTGCAATAAGAGACTGTTATAGAAGAGGCTTTGGCAGAAGGCCCTGATATCTGCTTTGAACTGTATCCTCGTGGCTGAGAAGCCAGATTGTGTGTGAAGCTCAAAGTGCCGCCTTGCCCCATGCTGAAAACATGGGGAAGGGAAGCCAACTGCTCAACCGTCCTGACATATTATTTCTTGAACACTTTCCTTTTTGCATACAGCGTTGTACCACACCCTTTTGTATTTAGAAGTAAGGATTGGCAATAGGTTTATTAGTATATAGGCCCTTTTATTTGACAGAGACTTGACTAGGACTGCATTATTCTTATTTGATGGTCATAGCTTGCTGCCATACTTAACTTCAGATAGGCGTTAAACCAACCCATTTGAAGTTCAATAAACACCCTTGAACTGTGATCACTTGTGTCTGTCTTCACTGTTTGATACCATGCCTCCTTGAGATGTTACCAGCGCTTCAATGAGGGCATTCTGCTCTACAGCTGGGGCAGAGCAGTGGATGGGCAATTTCTTCTGAATCAATACCTCGTACTCTCCATCTACTAGGTCGACAACTTCCACCCCCGTGTTCCTTTGGCCCATCTCCTGGTCTATGGTCGCTGAACCATCCAAAAAGAACACTTTCCCTGCCTCAAGAGCACAGTCCCTCAGCATAGGTAGGTCATCCTCTGGCACTCATAGGTAACACAGTCATGCTCTTCGTACCCCTCCTCAATTGGTTCAGTGAGAAAAGAAACTGGATTGACTGTCAATCCAGCTTCTTTTCTCACTGAACCAATTAAGGTGCACAACTCCTAACAATGTGAATGGATGTGCTTGATAAAATCACTTTGTATGCTGAAATTCTCTGTGCAGTCTGTGGATGTGGACCTCTCAAAAATTGCAAATACTGCGTTTTCCACATACAAAGTTACTGAACACCCCATCGTAACCGTGGCAGATTTTTTAACGGCAAAAGCCACCGCCAAAGTTTGCTCACATGGGAACTGACCTTACATCACTGAATCCAACATCCCACTATAAGCCAAGGGCTTGTGAGCCATAGTTATTTTCTGTGTCAACACTTCTACTGATCTGTCCGTTTGAATGGGAAAACAAATAAAACTCCTGTGTATAGTCGTAGGTTGCTAAAACAGGGGAATTAATTATAACATCTTTGATTTCTTGGAAGCATGCAACCCTCTCTTCTGTCCATGTGATGGGACTTTTTGTCTTTTGGGCCTCCTTCAGTCCTTGTAATAAGGGACTTGTGTAAGTGGTGTAGTCAAAAATCCATGCCCTACTGTAATTACACAACCAAAGGAACGTCTGCATGTCTTTAACTGTGACTGGCTCTGGGGTGCTGCGCACTGCAGCTGCACTCTCAAGTGTGACTCTCTTACCGTTAATGGAAATAAGCAGTCCTACATCTAATACTTCCTGTTGATAGTATTGCGTTTTGGCCCTGTCCACCTTGTACCCTTTTTCTGCTAACGAGTTCAACAGTTTAATGGAGTCTTCTCTGCACTGCTGTTCGCTTAAATTGCATACCAACAAATCATCAACACATTGGATTATGACATTGGGCATGTGTATGTTCCCTAAGTCAGCATGGAGTACCCTATTGAAAATACTGAGGGACTCACAGTACCCCTGTGGGAGCTAAGTGTGCTGGAATCACATTCCGCAATAGGTAGACGCAGTGAGTTGTTGGGAATTGGGATGGAGAGAAATGCATTCTTTAAGTCCATGACAGTGAAGTGAATCGCTGTGGTAGGTATGTTCCAAAGCATAGTTCCTGGGTTTGATACAACTGGAAATTTGTCTTAACCCACACTGTTTAAGGACCTTAAGTCCTGAATCATCCTCCAACTAGACCCCTTTGACTTCTTAACAGGGTATATAGCCGTCTTACAGGGGGACTCTGAGGGCAATATAATGCCCTAGTACAGTAGTGCTGTGACAGTCACATATTCCCTCATCTGCTTCCTTGGACAACGAGTACTGCTTCCCTCTGGGTAATATTGCTCCTGGTTTGAGGGTAATGGACACTGCTGCCACACTCTTTAACAGTCCTACGTCATGGGATTACTCATCCATAGACCGTCTGGTACATGTGCTAAGTCGTCCTGGACAAATGATGGCATACTTCCAGCTACCATGATAGGATGTTGCGATATTGGATCATTATTTCACATGGGGACACATACTTCCAATATTATGAAGATGCTGGAACCCCATGTTTTAATGGGCGCTGGGTGTAGTGGTTTTCACTGTTTCAAAATATATCCTATAGGGTAGGTACAAGGAAGAGTCCTGAGCCAGTTATGTTTGCGTGGTACAGGTTTTAATTGGCACAGGGTTGCTGTGCTTATAGAGCAACGTGGTTGCCAGTAACATGAACAAAAGAGCCAACACGTATCGTTCTAATGAGTAGGTCCTTGATTAAGGTGCTGGTTAGCATCTGATGGGG
Organism: Ambystoma mexicanum; assembly: GCF_040938575.1. Taxonomy (NCBI): domain Eukaryota; kingdom Metazoa; phylum Chordata; class Amphibia; order Caudata; family Ambystomatidae; genus Ambystoma; species Ambystoma mexicanum. The sequence continues at coordinate 1,439,525,284 of NC_090935.1, forward strand.
CCAGAGAGATCCCTGTCACCGCTGAGCATGTTTATAGAGGCCTCTCTAGGAGCATATATTGAGGACACTGTTAGCTTCTTTATGCCAATCTTCAGGGTTGCGAAAATATAGAGGCCTTCTTTATGGATTTTTGTTCAAAGAACTTTGATATGTAGGCCAGTCCTAATTGCTAACAGTTCTCTGGCTACTTTACCCAATGCATTGGCCTGTAATACCACTGGGTATCGTCCCAGTCAGAGTTTAGATTTGTCAGCTAAGTATATATGTGTCTCTTGGAGTGCCTTAAGGCCCCTAATCTTTAACTTTAAACACTTGAATTTTCCTTATAACATAACGTATCATGAGGATCAGGCATTGTATAAGTACACTATTCTTTAACCTCTTTCTCAAGGACCATGCATCGCGGACCCCACTCCCTGGTGTGTTCACCTATCCCACCTGGTTCCCCCACCCTAACCCAACCCCAGCCGTGGATCAACTTTAACCCCAGAACGGCGTGCAGGGTATCCTAGTACCCCCATCTGTTATCTGAACAGATAATTCCAAGGTGGTGTGCTCTGTCTGGTAAAAGTCAAAAGCAACCAATTCTTGATCTATGCTCTACTGTTCATCTGCTTATGCACTTTGTTATCCTGGTGTTTAAAGTTAGGGCATCTGAGTCGTGCTGTCCAGTCCTCTTGATTTTTAGCATTGTCTTTTCTCCCACGTCGAGTAGAAGTCTTCCATTCCCAGGGTTTGGATTGTTGAGTTGATCTACCGACAGCAGTCTCTGACAGACCCTCTGTGGTATCCTCTTCAATTTGTAGCAAGGACATACCCACCCCACCTGTAGTAATCCTATGTTGTCTCTCTGCCAAAGAGAAAACCAATCCAAAAGGAAAAGTCCACCTATATTTAATCTCTCATGGCTGTAATGTTTTCACCACAGGTTGTATCTCGCAGCGTTTCTGCAAAGTTGTCTGCGAGAGATCTTGATACAATTGGCTCTCGCTACTATTGTATGTGATTGGAGAAGATTCCCTTGCGTCCATGAGAATCTGCTCCTTTTGTGGGAATGATGTGCAGGGTGCCAGGACATCTCTCGGACGAGCCCCGAATCATCTCTTTTTGGGTCTGTTCTGTGTACCCTATCAAGCAACACGTCCGCTGCTGGAGTCTTAACACAGTCTTAGCCTCGCTAATGAGAGAGCCTTATGATCCTATTCACAGGTGTGATATTATGTTATTATTGTGGAAAACAGCCTTCTTGGTGGCCCTTACCTCGGCCAGGCATATCAGGGAGCTGCAAGCAATATCCACCAAGCCGCTCTTCACAATCTTTCACAAGGATAGGGTCAGTCTACAACCTCAGGTAAGTTTCGATTCAGGTAAGTTATGAATCTGTATATTAGATAGTTGAGATCTATTCTCAAGGTCTTCAATTGTATTTCTAGGTTGTGTGTTAACCTAGCGCGCTCTTCAAGGGCAATATTTAACTGTTTATTTACCTGCGTTAGTTCCTGGATGGTCCGCTCGTTGGTGTCAACTCGTACTGCCAGGGAGGAGATATCTTTACTAAAATCGGATAATGACTGCCTGATTTCAGTAGTGGAGGTGGTAAACTGCTGCTGAAATGAAGCGTGAAACTTGTCCTGGAATTCCTGGAAGCTTGTTGCAGCGTCCTCTTTAGAGGCAGCCATTTCTGGAATGAGGTTGCTAGACCCACCAGGCTCTTCACTTGGGTTAGCTGCTAGTTTGTTTTCAGCTGAGGGTATCCCCTGGCCTGTTGCCCAGAGTTTTTGTATCAGGTTTGTTGTGGTTTGAGGTTCTTGGGCAGGCCCCGCCTGATTAATCTTCCTTTTGCCCCTCTACATGTGTTGCATATGGTACTGTTTCGGTTTCTGATTTTCTCTTAGGTGCACCTTTACCCTTCTTGTGGAAATTGGCTACCTACACCCCTTACGAGGAGATCCACTGTAAATTGGCTTGACAATAGAGGGACTCGTACAGGTTCTCACACGTGATTTGTATCCGGTCATTTTTCCGGGACTGTTAGCAATGCTTTATTTTCATGATCCCAGGCCTTTAAGTTGTCCCTCAACTTGATAACGCAGGTATGAAAGGCTATCTTTATAATTGTGCAGCCCCTCCTCTATGCGCGATCTCCAAAAGGATTCCCCAGGATGGCACAAGATTGTATGTTTGCTGGGCCAGGCGTTGCTGTTAGGATCCTTTGCTTATAGTGGGTGGGCGACTCCATGTTGCTTTTCAATGCGCCTGCACCCTGTCCCCAGGTCCCTCCCTAGTTGCAACTTCCTTTGCTATACAGCACCCCAACTGTGGGAGAGTTTCTGTGTGGGATACCCATGCCGGCTGGAGTGCTGTCTTGCTGGCCACACCCAGCCAAGGGTTTTTTTTCCCCACAGTAACTGCAGCACGCAATTGTGATTGTAGAGATCTGCCGCTGCAGTTCCTGTGTGCCTGTTTCCTTTAGAGACGCCCCTCTTCAGTGTAGTCTTCAGGGAAGGGGCTAGTGCCTTAACATGAGCTGCAGCGACAGAGCACACGCACGTCCTCTAAGGTGGGGCGGCCATCTTGGAAAAAAGCAAATTCGTTTTTTCAATACAAATTCTAGACATTTTTATCATATTTTAAGCTTTGTTTTCATTGGGGCTTTATGGTTCAACTGTTTGAGACCAGGTTTCCGCCACGACCACCCAAAAACATCGAGTTTTTAGTCTGCTCACTCTGACCTAATGGCTGAGACTCAAGTACAAGCCGTCAAGGAGAAGACCTCCCTTTTCAAGGACTGATCCAGGTGTGGTAAAAAGGTAATCTTCATCAGAGACCCCCACAAACTTTGCATATATTGTCTTTACCCACATAACATCCAGTCATGTAAAATATGTCAGACTTTTTCCAAGAAGACACTGGAGGACAGGCATAGGAGACTGTTAGTCCAACTGGAGAGAAGCCAGATGTCATTTTATGAGGAATCCAGCAGAACTGCACCCTCAACTTCATCCAGGCACCCTGAAAAGCAAGCTCCAAAGAGTCGAGCTTCTTCAGTGGATACAGCAGACTCTCGGCCATCCAAGGGCAAGAAGAGGAGTGGAAAATCCTCAACTGAATCTGTATCTAAAAGTCTGCTGGAAGGAGAACTACACAAAGGTAAAAGTTCCTCCTTCTCTTCTTCGTCGCCGATGAAATGGCAGTCCACTGTGACACCGTCCATGGCTAAACTAACCTTGCTGTCCACTAAAACTGTACCGTCATCGACGGATAAGCCATCATCCACCATGAAACCAACCACCTCGTCGACTAAGGCATCGTCATTGATGAAAGAACCATCGAAGCACCTGTCCACGAAAGACACTACCGAAAAGCATGCGTCAACGAAGGCACCATCTTCGTCGAAGCACTTGTCGACGAAGCACTCATCAACGTCCAAACATTCGTCATTGACGGATAACCCGTCGACGGGATACCCATCAATGAGCCCCCAAGAACAGGACAAGACACTGTTGGTTGATCCAACACCACCAGACGTCATTGACCAGCCCTCACAACAGCCAGAGGAAGTTTTAAACACTCCTACACCACAGCTAGATGGGTTAGAAGGTGTTACTCCTATATCCCCTATAACTGAGAGGCACAAACTATCTGACATCATATTACAGGAGGAGTTCTCAGAGGGGGAGGAACAACTGCCAGTACAGCCTAAAGAGAATGGTCCTCACTGGCAACCGGTGATGGAAGACGTGGCAGATCCTTTCGCTCCTTCTCTACTACAGTCTATGCGCAGAATTGTGGACGAGTTCCAAACGAGGCAAAGGGCAAGACTCCTGGTCACGCACGCAGTTCCGGTAAGCGGACTTTTATGAAGCACATGACCATGCTACGGCAGTTCACCCAGGTCTCATTCACTGCTGGCACAAAGCTCACGCTACGGCGGGTCACCCCGGTCTCATTCACCACCGGCACAAGGCTCACACTATGGTGGACCACCTAGGTCTCATTCACCGCCGGCACAAGGCTCACGCTATGTTGGATCACCCAGGTCTCAAAAAAGAAGACGCTCTCCATCTCCTCCAAGGAGGTCTTCATCACTTAGCAGCCACCAAGGGCAATGCTCCGACTATGGCGGATCACCCAGGTCTCAGAAGAGAAGACGCTCTCCATCTCTCCAAGGTCTTAACCTCAAAGATCCAGAGTGCGCAATGCGCCTTCAATTGTCACAGTCTCAGAATGTCCAAAGACATCATAGATGACGCTGGGGAGCCTGATACCTATTTAGGGAATTTTCCTACCCCAACAGTCATGACAAGGAGCCGGAAGAGGGTGAACTGCCTCAGGACACTCCAGACCCAGACGACTGGGAGTCTATTGTCATCGAGAAGCAGAAAACACATGACTCACTGGGGGCATCCTCACTTCCAGATGATATTGTATCTTTTCATTCCATCATGGCAAGGTCGGCAGAGATCTTCAAGATACAAGTCTCTAAAGAGGAGAAGGCTTCGGTCCTCAATGAGCACAGAGACAAAAGATGACGCACCATTACCACAATACCAATATTAGAAACCCTTTGGGACGCAGGTGAAAAAATCCTTGCCACTCCGCTGTCCACTCCGGCACTGGTGTCGAGACCGAAAAAGAAATACGAAGCACCAGACTCGGCCCTGTTGTGTCTCAGAGGCCATCCTAAACCTGATTCTGCCATCACAGTGGCAGCGAAGGAAATATTACAAAACCCAGCTTCTCCCCTCGCAGCTCTGCCTCCCCTCAATGAGCACAGAGACAAAAGATGACGCACCATCAAATACCAATATTAGAATCCCTTTGGGACACAGGTGAAAAGATCCTTGCCACTCTGCTGTCAAACTCTGCCCGCTGGGGGCGAGACCAAAAAAGAAATACAAAGCACCAGACTCGCCCCATTGTGTCTCAGAGGCCATCCTAAACCTGATACTGTCATCACAGTGGCGGCAAAGAAAATATTGCAAAACCCAGCTTCTCCCCTCACAGCTCTGCCGGATAAGGAGGGGCATAAACTAGAAGCGATGGGGTGCAAGGTTTTAACAGCGGCATTGGTTACAGTGCAAGCCAGCAACACCATGGCCATGATGGAAAGGCTCGATAGAGAATTATGGCTCTGTATGCCCCGTCAAACTAATCACCTTCCAGAGGAGTTTCAGGAAGAGGCCAGGGCCATTATCACAGATGACAAAGCGGTCTCGGACCACATGATTGGCACATATGTGGAAACCGTGCACTGCGGCTTCAGGCAGATGGCACACGACACAGTCCTGAGGCGCCAAGCCTGGATGAAGGCCACAAGTTTCAGGCTGGAGGTACTGGCGCAGATCCTAGACGTGCCCTTCGACGGACAAGACCTATTTGGAAATAAAATAGATGACCACTTGAAGAGCATTAAGGCCGACACCGACACTGCTAGGGCAATTAGCTTGTTAAAGGACAAGGACCACTGTCCTTTTCATTCCTTTTGAGGCACCAGCTCCAAGTACAAGTCATTCAGCAGATCATACCCGGGTCAAGCGTCCTCTTCAACCTCCTTCCAATCAGGAATTAGATACCAACAAGTGTCCACCAGGTACCAGAACCAACGTGGCAAAAGGGGTTCAGGCCAGGGATGAAACCAGACCAAGAAGAATTGACTCCTACTCCGTGCATCTTCCACATCACACCCCAGCGAAGGACGCTTCCCGCTGCACCTCAATCATTGGTACGCCAGAACATCAGACAAATGGGTGCTTCAAGTTATATGAGGGGGACATACCATAGACTTTCTTCAGCGCCCACCACCAAGGAAGAACATTCCTTGACTGCAACAGCTAAGGTTAGAAATCACCAAACTTTTACTAAAGGCCGTCATAGAGCAGGTACTACCTCTACAACGGGGGAAGGGATTCTATTCCCACTTTTTTCTAGAAAAGAAGGGAAAAACGGCCAGTGGCACCCAATACTAGATTTACGGACCCTCAACAAGTTTGTTTGTCGTCTAAAATTCTAATGACTTCCCTTCAACTTGTCCTTCCATGGCTCAAGAAGGGCGATTTCCTTGCTACCCTAGACCTGGAGGAAGCCTACTTCCATGTACCCACAAGATACACTTGAGGGTAGAACATCCCCCCCGGGAAGGACAATGTTTTGGCAGACAAACCCAGCCGACAATTCCTTCAATGCCACAAATGGGAGATCAACGACCGCAACCTCGAAAGGTTATTCCTCACATGGGGAAAACCTACCATAGACCTATTTGCAACCCATGCGAACAAGAAGTGCAATAAGTTAGCTTCCAGGTCTCCGGAGAAATAGTCCCTGGAGGTTGCGTTCTCCATGCAATGGAAGGGGATATTCCTTTACGGGTTTCCCCTGACACCTTTAATCCTGCGGGTGCTGCGCAGGATAAGCGGACAACCCTGCACAATGATACTGATAGCACCAATGTGGGCACGCCAGATTTGGTAGCCTGCACTCCTTCAACTGGCACTGCAGAAGCCTTTTTGCATCCAGCCTCACCCGTACCTGTTGTCTCAACACAGGGGCAAACTACTTCACCACAACCTGGCTAGCCTGTCCCTCCAGGGTTGGTTCCTCAGCAGCAAATATTCCACAATCCCGATCTAGAACCCGAATCCTGGGGTATACTGCGAGCTGCCAGGGCTCCGTCCACCATGCAGACATATACCAAGAAATGGAAACGGTTCTGATCCTGGTGTTCAGAAGCAGACACAGATCCCTTATCGGCATCTGCAGAACAGATCTTACCTTACCTTCTACATTTAGCAAGGAATGGTTTGGCAATTTCTTCCATCAAGGTCCATCCTTCCGCCATCTGCGCATATGCCACCAGGCCTCATCAATACTCTCTGCCTGGAGTCTTAACACAGTCTTGGCGGCGCTAATGAGTGTGCCTTATGAACCTATTCACAGGTGTGACATTACGTTATTATTGTGGAAAATCGCCTTCTTGGTGGCCATTACCTCGGCCAGGCGTATCAGGGGGCTACAAGAAGTAACCACCAAACTGCCCCTCACAATCTTTCACAAGGATAGGGTCTGTCTACAACCTCACTCTAAATGAATTCCTAAAGTCATGTCTGAATCAATCTTAGTGGAAATAATTTTTTGCCCACTTTCTTTGGCAGCCACACAACCACAGCAGAGGGGACGCTGCATTCGCTTGATCTGGCAAGGATACTCAAATTCTACTTTGAGAGAACAAGAGGGTTCAGGAATTCAACAAAACTTTTTGTCGCCTTTGCAGGACGAACCATGGATCAATGCATATCAAAACAAAGTCTGGCACATTGGGGGTTCCAGTTGCATTACTCACTTTCACCAAATCTGAAATAACCCATTGCAGCCACGCCTACATTACACTCCACCAGAGCGAGAGTGACCTCAACTGCGTTCCAGTCAGGAGTGTCTTTGAAGGACATCTGCCGGGCGGCCACCTGGAGCACACTCCACAGGTTTGCCAAGCATTACTGCTTGGAAGAAGACAGCAGAAGAGAATCTGCGGTAGGACAAGCAGTGCTTCAGCACTTATTCACCTAAGGTAGGAGCAGACTCTTGTTCCTTGACTTTGATTCTTGTTCCCACCGTCCCTCCACATGTTCTTTCTGGTAGCCTTACTGTGTACGCTATAAGGTTGTTACACAAGATATATATTTATAGCACATGCACACACACGTGCAACCTTCCTGTTATCAGACATGTTGGATGATATTTGACTGCATGGTATTATATTCAAGTATATGAACCTTTGAAAGATCCAATGCTGGAGAAGTCTTAGTTATTTACCTGTAACTGTGTTTCTCCAGCATTGATTTCTTTCATAAATTCACATGCGCCCGCACTCCTCCCCTGGGGAGAAGCTGCTCCCTCTCCAGTCAGTCATCTGTTACTATCCTTCACGGTTCAAAATCTGAATATGGCAGACTGGGGTGGAGCCTAAGCCCTGCCACCTCATTAATTGGGGCCTAAAAGGACCAAAGGAGTTGGAGGGACTCCACAAGTGAAGGGCTGCAAAGGCCCTATGGGGTTAGCTTTTCTTCCTATAGGGAGATGTTTTACATTATTTTTATTATTTAAATTACAGAGGATTCCCAGTCTGACAACGGGGAATATTCAAGCATGTGAATCTATGAAAGATACCAATGCTGGAGAAATACAGTTACAGGTAAGTAATATCTTCTTTTATTGCTGGCAGCGTTGTTCTCGGCTGCTGCTTGAGCTAACTGATGAGCTTGATTTATTTGCTCCTGCAGCTCACGAATACTTGCTGTAATTTTCAGCCCCATATAATGATACAGCAAATCACAGGTCTTTGGGTAACCTGGCATCTCGTCTGAACATGAATTGATAGGGGTAAATTGGTGCTGTCATTTCTTGTGCAAATATGCTCATGGACCAAGTTGGCAACATGTTGGCTCCAACAGGGTTTTTCTAGGGTGGTAAGACTACCCAGCATGCTCAGAAGGGTGTGATTAAATCGCTCAGCTTGTTTGTTCCCTTGAGCTTGGTATGGGGAAGGTCTTGTCTTTCTTAGTCCTATTAATTGCAAAGGTTCTTTGATCCATCATGATTCAAAGTTGGGCCCCTGATCAGAATGGAGCCAAGCAGGCCAGCCATAGTTGATGGCAAATTTCTCCCATAATACCATGGCTATGGCTGTGGCTGTCTTGTCTTTTGTGGGTATAGGCTCTGGAATTCCACACAAATTAAATCCATCAGTCCAGAGCTCTGCAGATGCTGAGGTACTGCAGCTGGACGAATGGACAAGTTCCTGGCGACGCACCGGACACATATTTTGCAATAGTTGTCCACATCTGGGCCCAAACGGGTCCAGTAGAATTGGTTCCTTGTCAGGTCAAGAGTGCGTTCACTCCCCAGATCGCTTCTCTGTATTTTGAGTCTTCTCCCTTATTATAAATGCAGCCTTTGCGACAGAGCATCCACGTTGATATGTTGACCCCCGGGCGGTACTCCAGCTAGAATTTGTATGCTGAGGGTGCAAACAGCCAGCAATGACCTGTGGTATCGAGTTTTGCAGACCTCGGGATGTAAACAAATGGATTGTTATCTGTCTGCACAGTGAATTTTGCCCTATAGAGATAGTTATGGAGTTTTTCTGTCACTGCCACCAGGAATTCCAGCTTGTGCACCGGGTAGTTTACCTCTGATGGGTTGAGTCGCAAGCTAACAAATGCAACAGGTCTGGTTGCACCTTGACTTTCTTGGTGCAGCACAGCACCTAAATCGTCAATGTTTACGTCGATGTGTATAATGTAGGGCAGATGCGGGTTGGCATATGCTAGTACCAGCGCTTCGGTGAGCGTCTTCTTTAAGAGGGCAAATGCTGGGGGGGGGGGGTGGCCAGCCGAGGACAACAAAGGATGTCTCCTTGGTGAGCTCTGGGACTCCTTCCCCGTCCTAATGCCCTTAAACCCCCCAAAATACACTGAATACCGAGGAAGGCGGCTTTGCAGGTTCCTGTGAGTGTTGGGAGTGTCTGGTGCAGCGGACAGCCCTGGGGAATCTCTCGTTCGGGAGAGAGGAGCAGACGACTCGAGGGCCCGGTGGATCCCAAGATGGCGGGCGCAATGTGTGGAGGAGCCCGGGGGCTCGCCAGCCCGCCCCCCCGGTGCAGGGCTGAATCGGGCTCGGCCTGTGGTGCCCCTGCGGGCAGAAGAAGCGGGGCCCTGCGGGGGGGGGCATATGGGCCCGGGGACGGGTTGCAGTGCAGTGGATGCATCCACCCTCTCCCCGCCCCCTGGCTTAGCTGGGTCGCCGCGACGGAGAAAGGAGCGGGAGCCCAGCGTTTCCTGAGGGAGCGAGCAGTGCTTGTGCCGGAGGAGGCGGTGGGGGGTCCGGCACTGACCCGGCCCGAGATCACCCATCCATCACTCTGACAAGGGCCTCTGCGACGGAGGAGGAGAGGCAGCGCGGAGGTCCACCGATTGGAATATCCTGAGGAGGCGGGCGGCACGGCCTGGTGCCTGTACGCCGGGGGAGAAGGCGGGATATGCAGCGCCCTGGGATATGCCCTGTTATTTTGACCGGAGCCTCTACGGCTGGAGGAGCGGAGCGGCGCAGAGGGGACGGGAGAGGTGAGGAGGAGTGCTGCAGTGGAGAGACTCCCGAAATTGTGCAGATTTGCACGCAGCGAAGCAGTGAGGCGGTGGCACCTATGCTGCATGTGCTGTGACGGGGCTAGAGAAAGGGGAGCCCCGAAGCATACAGAGGTATCCCCCCTAGACAAATGTTGCTGGTGTAAGGCGGCCGGGGTGGAGACAACCTAAGGGGAGTGTACCTGACATTACGTAGTTAGAGCCAGTATTGTAATAGCGGAGCGCCTCCCCTACATAAGGACAGCTCGGATCTTGGTTGACCCTGTTTACCACTGGCAGAGGGAAGTGGAGAGCATTTACTTTGTGAAGTGGAGCTAAGAGCGGTGGCAGAATGTCTAAGCAGGCGGGAAAGCGAAAGGCTTGGGATCGGGAGACATCAAGTCCATGATACAGTCTGCTGAGACCCTGAAGCGTAACCAATTACAGGCGCAGGCTCAGATCCACTCTCCCCCTTCGGGGGTCTCGGAGGACTGCGATGACCCACCAATTCGCAAATCAGATCTATTAGCAATGTTACAGGAGTTGAAGAAGGACATTAAGGACAGTGCCACTGATCTAGCCAAATTCACTGCTGACCTTAACAAGGGAATAGTAGCAGTCGAAAGAAGGGTTGATGAGATGGAGACAACAGTAGCTGAACAATGCCATGGTCATGAAGAGCTAGCACAAAGGGTCCGGATCCTAGAACAACAAATGGAGCGGGTCCAGGACAGACAGGAGGATGCTGAGAATAGATCTCGGCGGAACAACATACGTATCCGGGAGATCCCGAAATCTGTCACTGATGGAGACCTGCATCAATATGTGACGGGGTTGTTCCGTCACATCCTGGGCCCGGATATCGAGAGGGACATTGTCCTGGATCAGACTTGCAGGGTCTATTCATCGTTCCAGTTAAAGAAAAACCTGATTCTGGACATCTTAACTCGAGTGCATATGTTTCAGCTCAAAGAACTCATCATGCGAGCTGCACGGGAGAAGGAACCCATAAGTTTCCGCTCTACACCCATTCTTCTATTTCAAGATCTTTTCCAAGCCACCTTGAATAAGAGGAAGTGGCTGCGGGTCGTCACGGACTGGCTGCGAACAAGGAATGTTTGCTATCATTGGGTGTTTCCGACTGGACTGCGCTTTGAATTGAAGGGTCAAAGGCATATGATAACAAAAGAGGAAGAAATGGATGAGCTCATGGGAGAGAAGGAAGGCAGCGGGGACACGGACCAAGCAGGTTCCCCATAGGGGAGGGAGGAAAGAGAAGACCCCTTGGCAAAGGAACAATGGAAATCAGTGTGCCCCCGCCAAAGAGGTCACAGGAGAGATCCTAGGGCCGGGGATCCGGTCTGAGCAGGGGGAACAATGCAGCCCCGCGAGCTGCCTGACGCGTACTATATCACATTTTGGAAGGGCCATACCTTGACTCTATATGCCTTGAGGGTATTGGAGAACCGAGCAGTAGTTGTATAAGCATGAATGGGGGGGAGAGGGGCAGAACGGGGGGGAGACCAGACCCTACATTTCCCAGGGGGTAATACACCCAGTGATACTCTGTGGTGCATCCATGGAGGGTGGACTTGTTGAAGTTAAAGGGGTTCACATTTGTTGGGGTGTGGGGGGGGGGCGGTTGAATATCCTTTTGTGGTGGAATTTATACATGGGGGGATCACGATGCCTAGGAGAATTACTCGTTTGAAGATTAGCGCCTTGGGCATGTTGTTATACATTAATGGTTGAACTAACCTTTGTCACATTAAATGTCCAAGGGCTTAATCCCCCAGTTAAAAGAAAATCGATTCTGAGTAGACTCAGGGACATGCAGGCCTTGGTTGTTTGGCTACAGGAGACACATTTGCTCCCAGAGGACGGACACAGACTGCGGAGCAGAGCCTTCCCTGTGCAATTCTTTTGCCTCTAGTGGTACCAAAAAGAGGGGTGTGGGCATCCTCCTGGCTAAAGGGATCCAACTCGAGAAACAGTCGTAAAAAGGGATCCAGAGGGCCGTTACTTGATGCTAGGGGGGGGTTACTGATGGGCCAACAGGTCACGCTGGTGGCAATTTATGCCCCCAACGAGAGGCAAGATCGCTTTCTGCTAGAGGTGTTACCCAAAATTGCAAAGGCGGGGGTGGGACAGATCATGATTGGGGGCGATTTTAACGGGGTAATGGATGCGACACTGGACAAAACTCTCCCTGCCACCTCTAATGATTCTGTGTTTAGACAGGTCTTGGCAAAATTTCTCAGGGAACTGCATTTAATAGAAACGTGGTGGTTTTTTCATCCGCTGGAGAGAGCGTACACCCATTATTCGGCGGTACACAGGGGACACTCTAGAATTGATATGGTTTTGCTTTCAGATTCCCTGGTTCCGCAGGTCATGAGCCTGGACATTGGGGTGTGGTGCCTGTCAGACCATGCCCCGGTTTCTTTAAGGATGGAGCCTCTCTCCCCGCAGCCACAATCTCGCAGGCTCTGGCGTTTAAATGAGGTGATCCTAAAAGATTTAGCCCTAAGAGCAGATATAGAGCGAGTCCTGAGGGATTATTTTCAAGACAATGGAACACAGGAGGTAGACTGGGCCAAATTTTGGGATGCAAGTAAAGCAGTGGTACGGGGTGAGTTTATAACACATACAGTGGGATATGTCAAGAGAAAGGAGGGAGTGAAGCAGGAGTTGGCGGCCAAGCTAAGAGAGGCAGAGGCGGAATACAAGAACAAAGGCTAACAAAGAACCTGGAGGGACTTGAAAAAAGCCAGAGCAGCCCTAGAAACGTTACTAGCGGATGAATCTGCACAACTCCTTTTACGGAGCAAGCAATCTTACTACATACATGGGTATAAAGCCAATCGCTTTTTGGCAGCTAAATTGAGGCGGCAGAAAGCCCAGAACCACATTGTACAGCTTAAAGACTGGGATGGGAACCTGGTGAGGGGAGAGAAGGAACTAGAAGGGGTTATGCATTCCTATTATACTGATATCCTAAATGGGGAGAACCTAGAAAAGGAAGCACAGGTGGCCTTCTTAGATCAGGTGACCCTGCCACAACTTAGCGAGTCGGACAGATTAATGTTTGAAGAACCCATATCTGAGGAAGAAGTGGGGGAGGCAATAGGGGCAATGAAGGGTCATAAGTCTCTAGGCCCGGACGGGTTAAGTTATGCGTACTATAAAATGTTCAGACCGATCCTGGTAGGTCCTTCTAACAAACTTATATTACTTTATCAGGGACTCAGGGCGAATTTCGGGGGATATGGGCCCAGCCAACACGGTCCTCCTGTTAAAGCCGGATAGGGACCCCTTAGATTGTGCCAGTTATCGCCCCATTTCATTATTGAACGGGGATGCAAAAATCTATTCCACTGTACTGGCACGTAGATTAGGAAGAATCCTCCCAAAAATAATTCACCCGGACCAGGCGGGCTTCGTAAAAGGGCAGCATACATATGACAACATAGGCAGGGCTATTGACACGATAGAATGGGGACAGAGGACAGGGCAGAGATTTTCGGTGTTAGCATTAGATGCCTCCAAGGCTTTTGATAGCTTTCATTGGGGATACCTGCTGCTTGCCCTCGAGAGGTTTGGATGCGGGCCGGCATTTATACGCATGGTGATGGCCAACTTTGTGAATCCGTCAACACGGCTGATGATCAACCGATGGTTCACAGACAGTATTCTTATTCGTAAGGGCACAAGGCAGGGCTGCCCAATGTCCCCGTTGATTTTTGCCATGGCCATGGAGCCGGTAGCGCAACGAATCCGGGCTGACCAGGGTTTCCGATGGGTGGAAGTTGGGAAGGACAGACCTCAGAAGGTGGCCCTCTATGCAGACGATATCCTTTTGTTTGTGAAAAATACGACAACTTCCCTCCCTAGCATTATAGAGCTGCTGGATAAATTCGCAAAAGTCTCTGGGTTTCACATTAACTACCCCAAATCCAAGACGCTTAATATTACCGAGGCTACTGAACAGGTATCAGTGTGGGCGAACCGATATCCTTTGAAATTGGAACAGAAAGCTATAAAATACCTAGGTGTCTACTTGACCCCTACCTACGATAGGCTATATGGGACTAACATTCCGGGCATTCTGAACTCACTGATGCAAGATCTTAAACGATGGAACCTGCAGGAACTGTCATGGCTGGCACGCATAGTGGCGGTCAAAATGAATCTGCTTCCCAGGTTTCTATACGTGACCGGTGCCCTGCTGATATGTATACCAAACCCAGCAATTAAAATGCTACGGGCAGAGGTGATGTCTTTAATCTGGAAGGGGAAGAAGCCAAGGGTTCCCAAGAAAGTCCTATTTAGACCGCAAGTTTTGGGGGGTTTGGGGGTGCCGGAATTTCGCAGGTATTTATGGGCAGTACAGGTGGCATCTATGCTGCAATAGTCATCTAGGGACAATCAAAATCGAGAATTTTGAAAGTTGCAAAACTAAATTCCAGATACCGGAGAAGGAACGCATCCAATACATACAACTCAGACATTGGATTACCAATAAGAGGGTACGAGAGGGAGCTACAAGAGCCCCCACAGGGCTGGAGCTTACGGTACAAGAGGGAAAGGAAGAGAAAGGGGTGTCGAGATTGTATCGGCTGATGGGGGAGGAGGATCCGGAGGAGATTCTCCCATATATGCAGAAATGGGCAGCGGATGTGGGTGGTCCCATCTCGGGGGAGTGATGGGGCCGCATATGGCATCACACCACCAAGGGGTCTAAATGCACATCAATTAAAGAGGGGGCGTACAAACTTTGCCTTCGCTGGTACATGACACCACAACGATTGCATTCCATCAACTCGGACTACTCCATTCTTTGTTGGAGGGGCTGTGGACAACCAGTGGATCTAATTCATATGTGGTGGAGGTGTCCGGGGTGGAGACTTATTGGAAGGAGGTCCTAAGTCATATAAAAGATATAACCGAGACGCAACTGCCGTTTGACCCGGTGGTCATCCTGCTGGGTGATGCAGCGGAGGGGAGCTACGCCAATTCTGGATGCAAGGCTGGCCTTATCACCCACATGTTGAGCGCAGCAAGAATCACCATGGCGCAGGCATGGAAGAACAAGCAGGGGCCTGTAGTGGCCGCATGGTGGGTGAGACTTTGGGGGGTGATGGCAATGGAGAAAGTGACAGCGATTGCCAGTGGCTCCTACTCAAAATATATCAATACCTGGGCACTGCTGCATGAATTCATGGACGATAGGGATCAGATGTACTTTAAACCTAGATTACTTCGTAATGTCTCTATCCTATAACTGGGAAATTTGAGTGGCGAGAAGGTTTGTACCTGAGGGTCCTCCTAGGTTGTTGGAAGTAGATGCTATATTCCACCCAAATGTTCAATTGTTATCGAGGCTGGCGGGGGGGAGGAGGGGTTTGGGTCAGGGGGAGTGGGAGTTGTATTAGTTAAAGTTCAGCAATAAATGGCACCCCAGATAGGGGTAGTTGGCGAGAGAGATGCGGGTGATATTATTGTTTGAAAATGTTTTGACATATGAATATTTGTGATCCATACTGCTGTGAAATAAATACAGTTGATAAAAAAAAGAGGGCAAATGCTCCGTCACACTCAGTGTTCCAACGTTGCCCAAATGGCTCCTTTGGATGATAGTGCTTCACAGTTGGTTTTCAGCAAGGAACATTTATTTTGTGGGCCAGGATAACCTTTGGTAAGGTTAGTCAGAGGCCGGGCTGTGGTGGCAAACACAGGCACAAACCACCCATAATGATTGCAGAAACCCAGGAAACTCCAGATAGTCCTCAGATTCTGGGGTTTCAGATGGTTAAAGAGCACGTCAATTCTGGCAGGATCCACACTGACTCACTCTGTGGATACTACCTGTCAAATATATTTCACACTGGTTCTGCAGAACTGGCATTTCTCCAGTGACACCTTCAGACCCTGGTGGCGAAGATGATCCAGGACCTTCAAGAGCCTCTGATGGCGTTCTTCAAGCGTCCTCCCAAAGATGATGAAATCATCTAGCTAGACCATATTCATATCCCCCACAGTGCTCACCATCAGCCGTTGGAAGGTGGCAGGGGATCCCAAAATGCCTTGGGCCATCCTTGTGAATTGATAGAACCCTGTAGGTAAAATAAAGGCAGTCTTTTGTTGGTCTTCGGACAACATGGGAATCTGGCAATAACTGCTTCTCAGGTCTAGCACTGTAAACCATTGCCTTGAAGTGTGGCAATCAAGTGACTCGTCAACTCGTGGCATGGGGGTTCTGGTCTGGGACGATTTGACTGTTCAACCGGTGGTAGTAAATGCACAACCTTGCATTGTTATTCTTTTTTCGGGTTACCCGTATTGGTGATGCATATGGGGCTTCATGATTTTTGGATGACTCCAACCTGTAATAGTTCCTCTAAGTGTCGTCGGACATCCTCCACATCAGTGGGGGCTAATCACCTCGACCTCTCCCAGAATGGGGTGTTGTCATTCAGCCTGATGTGGTGCTCCACGCTATGTGGTTCAGCAGGATCCCAATCACTTGATGAGAAAATATCAGCAATCAGTCCCAACTGTTGACGCAGGTGATTTATTTTCTTGATCATACATTGGGGAGTTTCCGAAATGTACCTTGTCTGTGTTGAATGAGGGAAAGTCACTTTGCATGGTGGTAGCTTGGGCTACGGAGTCAGTGATATAGAATTGTGTGATCTTCAAACTCCCAGTTTGACAGATTATGCTGTCTGTTATATTGTAATAGGGACTTTGATATCTTTCAGCCCTCTTGTCAGTGATTAGGAATGCCGGCACCTGTCAACCGATGCCCTCGAACTGACCATTAGAGAAAGGGGGTAAAAGGGTGAGATTTCAAGGCTGTATAGACTTATGCAAAGGGAGGACCGGGACCCTTCTAGGTAATTTTCATGTATGAAAGCTTGGGAGAGGGACCTAGACAAGGTAATTAGTGAGAGCTCCTGGGATCACATTTGGCAAAGAGCGAATAATTCTTCTCGCTGTATTTAAAAAAGAATGCACGTTTACGATCCTATTTAGATGGTATATGTATACTTCACGCTTACAGGAGTCCAAATCGCCTATCTCGGCCTTATGCTTAAGAGGCTGTGGGGAATAAGGAAGCATGATTTATATGTGGTGGTCCCGTCCAAGGGCTAGGGTATTTTGGAAAGACTTATATAAAGGGTATTACAGGCGTTCAGCTGGCTTTTGACTAATTGATTGTGCTCATTCGTGACATGGATGAAATCCTGTATCCTCTGTGGGGCTCCCAATCATCGCTAATACCACATTTACTGACAGCAGCAAGAATTGCACTAGCACGATGCTGAACCCATCCGGAAGGTTCCATCCTTATACTCTGGCGTTATACGATTTTGGCAATAGGGCCATCAGAGAAGAAATCAGCATCTGTACAGGATAGATTGCCACAGTTTATTCGAAAATGGGCCCTGTTTCATGAATACTGTAATGACTTTCCTCTACATGTCATTAAGCCTACGTTGTTGAAATACTTTTTCATGTGATTTCATTTCGGACATATTTGCCTGCTCCGTGCGTCGTGGGAAATAACATTGCACACTGAGGGAACTCCTGAAATAAACTCTGTACTACTCTAAGGGTCTATGGGACCTATGAATACTTGTTTAATGCCTGAGCTGTGTCGAGGTAGATCTTTTCTGCAGACCACACATTGGGCCACATTCTGAGTCGGGCGGTCTGGTAAAACAGTGCTGGTATTGGTGGATTCCAGTACTTTACTGGACTGCCCGACTACAGGATTGCCAGTGGGACACCTGGCTTACCTCCAGCAAAATGCTGGAGGTAAGCCAGGCACCCTACTGGCCAAAAAAGCGCTCGTTACCACCACCACCATCATTGCCAGTGGTGGTAATAACAGAGAATCCCCACATGGAGTCCTATGGGACTCCATGAATGGGGATTTACACTGTACTGCCGGCGGCAATGCTGCCGGACCGGATGCCGGTAAAGGTAAGTACCAGATGCCAGTATCCTGGCGGCTCTACCTACAGGATACCAGCATAGTCGGAATGAGGCGTTCTGTGGAAACCTTGCTGTGTTGGATTTTAGAGAAATGTCCTGGAAAATCAAAGAAATAAAAACACAAACAAAAAGAAAGAAAGGGCCTCGTTACAATGTTGGAGGTGAAGGAAAATCATGGTAAATCTGTTGCTGCCACTTTTTTTTTTGTTGGAACAATAGAGGTACAACTGTTTTCACTGCACTGCTGAGTGACATTTCGAGGTAAAGTAGAGAATTCACGTCCAGTAACAAGCTGGAGGTAAATACACCACTCTACCGCCACAAATCAGATGATTTACCATACAGTCAATCTGCCAAAAATCCCCATGGAGTGCTATGGACTCATAAAATGGGGAATTACACCACCCCACCACCACCTGTAATCCTGTGGTGAACCCTGGGACCAAGTGGGGGTAATGGTACTTGGATTTGCCAGTAATTCGGCAGATTTACTGCCAAATCACCACCAAACTAATAATGAGGCCCAAAGTCTTCACCAAAGGCGCATTTGCAGAGGCATTGGGGCTATGGCTGCACAAATGAATCGGGTTCGGAAGGGGTGGACGGACAAAACAATGTTTCACAAGGTCACATTTTGGCACCAGTGCAGTATTCTTTGCCGCTATGCATATAGCACAACTGATTCTCGGTTATGTTAGGTGAGACTGTAAGGGTAGTGTTATGATTCACAAGGTGTTGTCAGTTCTCCCCAGGAGGGAGGCTGCTACGAATAGTCCTCATAAAGGTGGTTTAATGCGGGAGCACCACATGGGGAGGGACTCCCGCTCTGTGGATAAGGACGACCACCTGGGGTACAGCCCAATGAATGTTGCTACTTCCCGACATTTTTTAGCCCTCCCTAATGTCCAGAGCAAGACCAGAAGTACTAGGATGAGGAAGAACACAGGAGACCTAAAGATCATTGACTGGTATAACACTGGTACAAGGGGGGCCTCAAGGAAGCATGAGGATTAAGTCAATAACAAAGAAGAACTGGGCGTAGAGAGCAAAACCTTGTGCACGGAGGAAGTCCTACAGGGCACTGACTCATCAGCATCGTCATAATCTGACAGGGAATCCGATTTGCAATCAGACACTGGGCCTCATTACACGGATGGCGCTAAGGGATTACCGGCACCGGTAAGGGCACCGGTGCCGGTAATCCCTTAGCGTCATACTACGAGGTCCCTCAGTGGGTCCCGTCCTTAACGTGTGGCCAGACCACACGTCAAGGAAGGGACCCGCTGAGGGACTTCTGGGCAAGTTATAGCTGTTATCTTTTCTGGACCCATTGAAATCCCTTCTTGGGGCCAAGCAAACCCCAAATAGGCCATGGATCACAGATGAAAAGAGCACTTTTCTTGCTCAACCAACAAGTGATGTAAGCGAAGTCGGTTTAACTTTTCCCACACATGAGCAACGTGTTCTTGAGGGGTACAGGAATAGACCAATTTGTCATCCGATAAACGATAACAGTATGGTGTAGGATGTCTGCGAATATATGATCAATGTACCTTTGGAAAATAGCTGATGCATTGGTGAACCCAAAAGTCATAAACCTGTACTCGAAATGCCAATACGGGGAGCGAAAGGCAGACATCCAATCAGCACCCACTTCCTAATGCGTAGTAAGTGGTAAGAACCTCTTAGGTCGAGTTTTGTAAAGATCTTGGCACTGCACAGAGCTTCAAGTATATCTGGGATCAGAGGCAAAGGATACTTATCCACAATAGTGCAATTATTGAGGACCCTGTATTTCAGGCATGGGCGTAATTCTGAGGACCCCTTCTTAGGGACAAAAAAAGAGAGGCCGCCACTGAGGATTCTTCAAGTCTGTTTTGAGGTATTCTTTCAAGAATCTCTTTTCAGGTTCAGACAAAATAAACATCCAGCAAAAGGGGTATCTGAGATCCAGGTTGGGTTTCAATCACGCAATCAAATAATCGATGAGGCGGAAGAACCCTTTCTTGCATATCAGAAAACAAGTCCCCCAAAGTCGGAGTAATGAGAAGGTATGGTACAGATGGTGGACAACAATGGAGGGTTACGTTGAGATTCCTGAGGGAGCATATGTACCTCATGACTTCTTTGTGATACAGTGCTGCATACATAATTCAGAGCCAAGAAATAATGTCTCAGAAGCCCAATTTATGTAAGGGTTGTGATGACGCAGCCAGGGTATACCAAGGATAAATGGGAAATAAGCCGTTTTGATGAGATCAAAAGAAAGTGATTCCACATGGTTGGTGATTGTCATGAACAAAGGATTAGAATGTTCCACTACTAAACCCGAAATCGAAGCCTCTCTGTCAACCCCTTCAACCGCTACTGCCTCATTATTTTATTGTCTTGGTATATGATACTGAAGAGCCCAGGAATCATCCATAAAGACTTCCGTTACTCTGTAGTCAATTAAAGCCGGGACTGAGCTAAGGACGTTGTTCTCGCGCTCCAGAGTAACACCAATAACCATCAGACAAGTGGAAGTGGCTTTGGATACGTCGTCTGTAGGTAGCTGATCACTGCTTTGGGAACCAGACACCATCTACCGATCCACAGTTCCTCTATGTTTGGGAGGCCGAGTTCACCTGTTTCCTCTGAGGGGCTAATGGACATTTGAGAAAAATGTGGCTAGCAGAGCCTCAGTACATACAGAGACCTCGATCTCGATGTTGTGTTCTTTCTTACATGGCGAGGGGCTCTCGGGCTGATCCTAACTTCATGTGTTCTGGGGCTTCTGAGTCAGACTCCGTCCTAGAAGCTGGGTGTGTCGTTAGGCTCAAGGGAACAGGTTTCACACGTCTCTTTTCTGCCCTTCTTTCCTGCAGTCGATTCTCCAATTGTAGGACCATGGTGAGTAGCTCCTGAAAGGAAGCCGGTCGTGGTACTGCAGCTAATTCATCCTCAATGTTTAGTCCCTGTCTGAACAGAGTAAACCTGGCCTCTTCTGGCCACCGGGTTTCATCAGATAGTTGTTTAAACTCCGTCACGTAGCTGAGAAGTGGAGAAGAGCTTTGGTGGCAGTCCAATAATTTCTCCTGACCCGTATAAGTGAGCTCTGGATGGCCAAACATGCGCTTCATTTCTACAATGAAGGCATCAAACTGATCTAACAGTGGACTTTGGGTTGTCATTTAGAGGGCAGCCCAGATCAAGGCACTTCCTGTTAGATGGGACACTACGTACCCAAACTTGAGCGATCAGTAGCAAACTGGAATGGCTTAAAGGTGAACTGAATCATCCTTGCACTCAAAAATTCATTCAGCAGTTGAAGATCGCCATCGAATTTGCGACAGGAAAGGGCTCCCGGAGGGTCCATGGGGACAGGCCCACAATCAGCAGCAATCTGACGTAAGGATGTGTTCTCCTGACATAAGGCCTGCACTTCAGCCGTCCGGTTCTGAACTGCCCCAAGTAACTACTGGACTTGGTCCATAGTCAAAGCAGGAGGATCAGGGCTTTTAATGTGCCTTATTCTGTCAACGCCATGCCTTACCTCTGCTGCCTTGGTTTTGTTTTTTGCAAAATACGGCCTACCGTCCAATGAAGTTACCTTACCCTGGAATGATAACGATAGGGATGGTGGTCCCAAGGGCTGCAGCAAATAAAGGGAAAAAACTTGAAGGGAAAAAACCTGAAGGGGGAAAAAACCTCTTCTGGGAGATTGATCGTCCAGAGGCAAGGAGGTGCCACTGTCAGCAGGGAATAATCCAAGGAGGTGGATGACTTCAGGCAGCAATTAAATGGTAAGGAGAGGAGAGTCCAAAAATAGAGACAAAATGCAGTCCAAGCACATGGACTGGGGAAAAAAGGAGCAAGTCACAAGGAGAGGGAGGCCAGGAGAACCAAGAAGCAAAAAGGAGTGGAAGAAACAGGAAATCAGTACAAACAAGTGGCATGTGCAAAACAATGAAGTAAGGTGCAACTCACCGTTCCGTTCAGTGTCTAAAGTAGCGTCTGAACCGCTAAACCAGAAGTGGAAAACAACGCCATGTTGGAATGGACACCGCGTCTGCTGCAGCTGCCATCTTGCGATGGGAAGGGAACCGTAACCGCGCAAAGCAGATGAAGACCCAGAGAGGGTCAGAATTGCCAACCTCTGTGGTGCAGACTAAGGTAAGGCATGACAGAATACCTCCGACCCTGTATAGGGGCTAAGGTGGCAGAAACACCAGAGATAGACCCCTGTATGCTAACATTAATAGGGCGGTACAGCAGAGATGTCAAGAAAGGCATTGACAGATTGTGGGAAGCCTGTCAAGACAAGCTCATTGACTGTCATGATTTCCCCCGGTAGTGTTGGTGGCAGCTGGTCTAAGAAGGTAGCTGAGTGGTGTAAGAACAGTTATTCCCAGGTAACTGCCCCTACCAAAATGGCCCCCAGGTTGGGATGTTTGACCGTACACAACATGGCCCCCGAAGAGCCCGTTACTCATGAGTCCTTGGTGGTCTAGTGGTGCTGGGTGGGCCCAGGGTATATAAACCCTGCCCTGGGCCACACCCAACGCTTAGCATTTTCTTCGGCTGGGATCAGCGTGACGCTTGCCTGTTATCGGCTCCCCGCGTGCATCCAGCTTCAGGATACCGGCACTCTCCCCGCGTGCATCCAGCTTTAGGACACCAGCGCTTCCAGCAGCCAGCCTCCAGCACACGGCCTTACCTGAATTCCATTGCGGGTGAGCGCGTCCTCGTCCGGATTCCCCACCGATCTTCAGAAGTGGCTCAGCGTTGTCAGGAGCAGCTTCGGGATCTCTTCTCCGACACCGCCTTCACCGCGGACCCATCAGCGTACCATCAGCATACCTGCATATTGGGATTACCGCTTCACCTACGAGACAAACAAGGAGGGTGAGAATTAAGATCCCGCTTTGCCCATCCAACTCCCTCCAATCCAGAACTTAACTTGGTCCACTCCTGCCATCAACCTTCTGCTGTAATCTGCCGGTTCTCAGTAGTTTCAGCAGAGCGGGCCTAGAAGGGGGGAAAGTCCGCTATTAGACTATTCTTCAGACTATTCTTGAACTTTCTAAAGCAACTCGTGCCTCTGCTTATAAGATGGTACGCTGGCACACCGTGAACTTACTATTGCAGGTTCCAGGACATTAACCTGTGCGGGCTGTGCCTATAAGAACTCAAGTAAACTAGGCAACCTGGTGCACTACAGCTGGCCTGAGTCACCGTAGTCCAGTGAAGGAACTCGGCTAGGATTGCAACACTGGTTATCCAGTGAAGGAAATGAGATTGACATTTCACCCATCCGGAGAACTGTAACGGAGATCTAGCAGCACAGTGTGCCCCAGGATCCATCCATCAATCCGGACACTCCCAACTCTCTGACCACTGGGTAATAACCTGCAGTGAGCAGAGGGAAAGGAGTGTTTTGGGCCAACTTCAAGGGACAGGTGATCGCCGACAGACCGGACCTGAAACCATCAACAGACCGGACCAGGCACTCCTGAAGGGCCCCAGAGGTAAGCGTTACATTGACATAGTGGCTCTGTTAGTGAAGACCCTGCAGATGGCTGAAGAGTTGGAGAGCCGAGGCCCTGTGGATCTGTACATGCTGGCAGGCTGGTCTCAGTGGCTACATGCCTTTTAGGTAATTCCAACAGTACAATTGTGTCAGAGAGGATCCATCCTGGTAAAGATTGACCCGGAGCTTGGGGGGGCAGCAAATTCAGAGGCTACAGCCACCACGAAAGAGATGTTATTCAGGAACTCCTTTGTAAAGCAAATAGCAAAATTTGTCACCACTTGCACAGCCCTGGACAAGCCGCAGACATTGCTTATGAGAGTGTTCACTCGCACTATTTTAAGGAAGGTTGGCCTACGTTGGGCTTCACGTCCAGCCACACCTTTGGCCAAATGCTCCCAGGTAGAAGGTACAACTTTCAAGGTCAAGAAGACAGGTGCCCGAATGCGATCTTCCCTTTTCGGAGTGAGACATAGAACCAGCGGCTGTCGAGGCAGCAGCAGGCAGCAAGCCACCAACAAAGGTGAGTATGAGCATTTATATAATATATATATATATGTATATATTACACGGCCACAATAGTGGCCGTGTAGTTATGGTTAAGTTGCTGTTTCCATAGGAAGAGCACTTTTTGGGCGGCTTATAACTTAGCTCCCCTCCACCTGGACGAATCCTCACCAAACTTTGCAGAAAGTATATGGGCGACTCTGAATCTTTTTGCAAAGTTTGGTGATGTCTGGTCTGGGGGGGAGTTATGGGGGGTTCCCAAAACGTCTTTTTTTCCCATAGACTGAATGGGGGAAAAACCTTGCGCACGCCTACAGCCCAAACCGCTGGACGGATATTCACCACATTTGCGGCAGGAGCTTGGTCCCGAAAGCGTGCTTTTGTAAATTTGGTGACAATCCGTTCAGTAGTTTTCTTTGAAACGACCAAAAAGTAGGTCTAAAAAAATGTGTGATATCTATGTCCGCTCCGCGGTCACACTTCCCTGTTCGCTCTGCGGACAAGATACCGATTAGCTAAGGGGCTGGCGTCCTGACCGCGGACACGCAACGTCTCTGCCGATTGGCTGCAGTGAGACGGGTTCTGCGTCAGATTGTTTGGATGTGCCCGACATCTTGGATCCGCCGACAGAGCAGCGGCGACCAGCGGCAACATGCTATTTCGAAACCTATTTTGCTGTGTCATAGTGCTTGGGGAGGTTCACACAGTAAGAGATGGGTGAAAAACTGTATTTGTTCAGGCAGTAGGTGTTAATGATGTTTTCCTATGCACGCCTTTTTTGGAATGTTTGTGCGTACAGAAAATGAGGGTTTCAATAGGGGTAGTATTTCAGTCCGTGCTGCGCATAGAAACCTTGAAACTGTTCTAAGGACACGCGTGGTGTTAGCGAATATTGAAATTGAGTACATGTCGTTATTACATTACTTTTTTCCTATGGATGTGCTATTGATTAGTACGCCGCCATGGGTGTGGCATGCTGCGGTGGTTGTGGCCAGGGCCTAAAGTCTTGGTTGCATGGCCGTAACCAATACACCGATACACCTGTAGTATTGATTATCGATTACATGGTTGTGGGGAGTGTATACAGTCTTGGATGCATGGCCGAAGTGTCACGTTCACCTGATTCCCAGGGAGGCGCAGGTCTGGCTTCGAGTGCTGATGCTTTTTCTATGGTGAAGCGCAGGACTCTGAAGATGGACTCACTGGCTCGCAGGAATATTCCCCTGTGCGTGAAAAGGGAGTATTACCTAATGACAGAATAATGCTCAAGCCTCCCACTCCCTTCCAACCCTCCACGATACCCTTCCTCGATTCCCCGTGAAGTCTCACCTTAGGGTCTGGAAGGATGAGTTCTCCATCCTGCTTCTGATGCAGGGGCGCGTTGAAACCCAGTTACTTCACTGGATTGAGGTTTGATGGGAGTTCAAATAAGCTTGACTATTCAGGTAAGGCGCTCTAAGAGTTCTGTAGCAAGTTCAAAAGTTCAAGCTTAATAATAATGTTCATTGTCTTATTGCAGCAAGCGCTAACGCTTATGTCTTTTTCCCCTTAGGGGCCGGGGTTCGGAATGCCAGAGATATGGCGCCGACCCGAAGTGAAACGCGCAGTTCCAGTAAATGACAGGTAAGTTCTGGATGAGTGTTCGGGTAATGTCTTTGCATTCGCTCATTCAATGTCTTTGTCTTTTTTCCCCATAGGGGCCGGGGTCCGGAATGCCAGGAAGCGGCAGGACCCGAAATGAAATGGGAATGACCCAACAGGTAAGTCTTAGAAGGAAACTGAGCTTTTCCTATTCCCTTCCTTCTCTCACCTTGTGTTCTTGTCTTTTTCTCTCTAGGCTCTGGGAAGTGGCTGCGGATCCGGATGATCGCTGCTGAAGATGGAGGTGCCCAGGAAAGGTGAGTGAAATGCAGCGCTGCAGCGATCGGAGCGAAATGCTTTTAAAATGATGTCTTCCTTTTCAGGATCGTCGGTGTGAAGTCTTCGTGATGCAGCTTTAGCAGGTAAGGTCTTCTTTCTCTCCAATTCTCTCTTAGCAGGTGACCCAGGATGCTGACAGGTGTGGCTGAAGTCCAGATGCAGGAGCTGACACGGTGAGCGTCCAGCTGCGAGGAGCAGAACAACGCGAAGCGTGAGTTGCTGATGGGCGTGGTTTAAATAGTTTTGGAAGAAGTTCCAGGTATGTATCCTTCCACCGATCAGGTATGTATCCTTCCCCGACCACACCCAGGGGAAAGTAGGTCCACAGGTAAAGTAGTTCCATTCAGGCCTCAAGAGGGCCTGGATGTAGCAGCATGGTCTGCATTAGGTAAGTGCACCTTAAAACACTTGAACACATGTCTAGCTTTATGAGCCTGGCGCCTAAGGCGCCAGGACAGGGGTCCAACATGAGCCTGGCGCCTAAGTCGCCAGGACTGTGTCCAAAGGGCCCCAGCTTGGGCCCGCTGGCACTTCCCTGGGGGAAATGATGCCTGCCTCTGGGGTTGCTGGGTCGGACCTGGCTCCTTGGAGGTAGGCATCATGACAGTACCCCCCCTCAAGGCCCCTCCGAAGGTTGTTCCCTCCGGGGGTTTTGGCTTGTTCGGAAATCTCCGGTGGAACCTTTGTATTAATCGAGGTGCGTGAACATGGTTACTAGGCTCCCACGATCTCTCCTGAGGTCCATATCCCTTCCAGCCAACAAGATAGAAGAGTTTGGACTTTAACACCTTGGAGTCTAAAATGTCTTTAACTTCGAATTCTAATTCCCCTTCAATTTGAACTGGGTCTGGAGGCTTGGACAGTCGGGTCCCTGGTTGTACTGGCTTCAAAAGTGATGCATGAAAAACTGGATGAATACGCATGTTAGACGGTAAATCCAGTTTAAAGGCCACGGGATTGATTATAGCCTTGATGGGATAAGGTCCTATGAATCTGGGATTGAAGGTTCGCGGGCCCTTGAGGGGTAAATGTTTCGTTGCTAGCCATAGCTGATCTCCTACTTGGTAAGGAGGAGTTTTACTTCAGTGCAAATCAGCGTTTTCTTTATACTTTTTCTTGGCTTGCTGTAAATGAGTTGCAGCTTCTTTGAAGGCTTGGGTTATTGTGGAATGCAGATGATTTACTGCGGGCATTTCCAGGGTCAGAGGTGGATCTAGATCAGAGGTCCGAGGATGGTGACCATACAAAGTATAAAAAGGAGTTTGTCCGGTTCCAGAATGCACTGAATTGTTGTATGCATATTCTGCGATCCAAAGGATGTCTTTCCAACTTAACTCGGATTGGTGTAACATGCACCGAAGATATTGCTCGAGAGTCTGATTGGTTCTCTAGGTTTGTCCGTCGGTCTGGGGGTGGTGGCTGGTGGATAGCCGCACATCTATTTGTGCTAGTTGGCAACACTTCTTCCAAAAATGGGAGATAAATTGACTTCCACGATCCGAGACTAATATGGAAGGGAAACCATGTATGCAAACTATATTCTCCAGAAATTCCTTGGCCAAGGTGGAAGCTGAAGGCAAACCTTTTAAAGGGATAAAGTGGGCCATTTTGGAGAATAGATCCACAATTACAAGGATAGTGTTGTAACCAGCACAAGGAGGCAGGTCAGTTATAAAGTCCATTGACAAGGTGTGCCATGGTGCTGGTGGAATATCCAAGGGTTGAAGTAGGCCAGTTGGCCTTTTCTTTTGACCCTTGTTTTGGGCGCAAATTCCGCAAGACAATACAAAAGACTTTATGTCTTTTCTCCAAGAAGGCCACCAGAAGTGGCGTTTGATTTTTTCCTCTGTTTTAGCTATACCAGGGTGTCCTTCCATTAATGATTCATGATGATGGGCAATAACAAGTTCTTGCAATTCTTTACTAGGCAGAAACAACCGCTCCTGGAAGTAGGGTAAGTCAACCTTAATGGTGTAATGAGGACCCTTTTTACTCCATTCCAGTAAGGCTGAAGAGTCTAGAAGTTGTTTTACTTGCGATTGGATGTCCTCAATAGTTTGCAGTGAAGTTAGGCCTAAGATTCTTTGTTCTGGTATGATTGGCACAGGTTCTAAATTCGAATTGGGTTCTTCCATGCCAATCCGGGATAAGGCGTCCGCTTTACCATTCTTGCAGCCAGGGCGATAGGTAATTACAAAATCAAATTCCGCAAAGAATAGAGCCCATCGGAGTTGTCGTGAAGATTGAGCCTTGGCCGTCTTTAAATACTGTAAATTTCTGTGGTCTGTAATTACGGTGATGGTGTGTCTTGCCCCGAGAAGGTAGTGACGCCAAGCCTTGAAAGCAGATTTAATAGCCAGTAACTCTTTGTCGGTAATTGCGTAGTTGATTTCAGGAGGAGAACATTTCCTGGACCAAAAGGCCACAGGGTGTAGTTGGTTAGTTTCTGGGTCTCTTTGCGACAGGACAGCTCCCATGGCCGAACTGGATGCGTCGGTTTCCACAATGTAAGGGAGATCTGGGTGCGGGTGCTTCAATATAGGTGCAGAGGTGAATTTGGTTTTCAGGTCCTGAAAGGCTTGTTCGGCCTCAAGAGTCCATTCAAAGCGTTTGTTTTTCTTTAGGAGAGCTGTGATGGGTTGGACTGTTCGGGGAAATTCCGGGATGAATCTTCGGTAGAAATTGGCGAAGCCGAGCATGCTCTGAACTCCCTTCACCGAGCTAGGAGATGGCCATTTGAGGATGGCGTCCACCTTTCGCGAGTCCATTCGGACTCCTTGAGGTGTCAGGATGAATCCGAGAAACTCCACTTCTGTGGTATGAAAAACGTATTTTTCGAGCTTTGCAAATAGTCTGTGCTGGCGCAATTTCTCAAGAACTGCCCTAACATGTTTTCTGTGATCGGATTCTGAAGAGGAGTACACCAGGATGTTGTCAATATAAACAATGACACAGACGTCGATAAGTTCCCGAAGAACATCATTCATAAAGTACTGAAAGGCGGCAGGCGCATTGCACAAACCGAAGGGCATCACCTGATATTCGAAGAGCCCAAATTTGGTGCGGAATGCAGTCTTCCATTCGTCGCCTTCTTATTTACGCACCAGGTGATAAGCTCCTCGGAGATCTAACTTGGTGTACACACAAGCGTCTTTCACCTGGTCGATAAGCTCAGGGATCAGGGGCAGAGGATAACGATTCTTAATCGTTATTTGATTTAGGGCGCGATAGTCTATACATGTTCTAAGGTCGCCCTCTTTTTCCGGCACGAAGAACAGAGCTGAGGAGACAGGAGACTTGGATGGGCGAATAAAACCATTGGCTAGGTACTGATCTAAATACTGACGCAAATGTAGGTTCTCAGGTTCCGTAAGAGCATAAATCCTACTACAAGGTAGTTGAGCATTGGGTACCAGATCGATTTGGCAATCATAAGACCGATGGGGAGGTAACGTGTTAGCCTGTTCCTTCTGAAAAACGTCTTGGAATTCTTGGTATTCTGACGGTAGCTGTACAGGGGTGGAAGTTGCTGAGGCTAGACCCATAACTGGATTTCTTGGGTAACAAGTTGGTTCACAATCAGGAAAACTTATCTTCTTTGCTCGCCAGTCAATTCTGGGATTATGTGTTTCTAACAAAGGAATTCCAAGAATTACCTGAAATTGTGGGGCCTTGATCACATCAAACACGATTGCTTCCCGATGTCCATCCTGACCCACCAGTGTCATTCAACAGTGGAATGCGTTACAGGCCCTGAGGCTATTTCGGTTCCATCTACTGTAGTAATGACATCTTGGGTTACTTTCGGGCGGAGAGGGAACTTAATCCTGGAAGCCAATTCACGGTCTATGTAATTTCCAATAGCTCCACTGTCGATGTATGCTTTTATAGCATGCAACAGCTGAGGCTGTTTTGGGTCCAGGAGCACCATTGGCATGACAAAATGCGAGGTCAAAGAGTTTGTTTTCAAGCTCGGCAAGCGGACCCCTACAATTGTCGTGCTAGGTCGTTTCCCGAATCAGGTGTCAATAAATCGTTATCAGTGGCTCCAACCACCTTCTTAGGTGGTTTAACCGGACAATTTCGAGGAAAGTGACCGGAAGTCCCGCAATACAGGCAAAGTTGCATTTGCCGCCTTCTCTCTCGTTCCTTCTGTGTTAATGGTCCTTTAACACCGCCGATTTGCATAGGTTCGGATATGTCGGTACTCTTGGAGTTAGCGTGGGTTTTGATCGGTACTCGGGTTTCGTACTTGAACCGATCTGCTTTTCTATTTTGAAGTCTGTGATCAAGTTGAACCACCAAGTCTATGTAGTCTGCGCGGACCTGGGGTGGATCTACTATCTGAGCTAGAACATCCTTAAGCTCTCCGCGCAGGCCTCGATGAAACAATGTGATCCTTTTGTTTTCTGGCCATCCAGTTTCCACAACCAGTCTATTAAAGGTGGCAACGTAGGACAGAAGATCCTGATTACCTTGTCGTAAGGATAGCAGTTCGTTATCAAGGGCCTGTCCTTGAGAGTGTCGAGCAAACAATCTTTCCATGCTGGCCTGGAAACCCTGAAAATTCTGGAGAATGGGATCATCCTGATTTACCAATGGAATAGACCAATCAGCAGCACTGCCACTGAGGTAAGATAGTATAAAGGCTACCTTGGTCTGGTCGTTTGGGAAGGCCCCGGGTCTGCATAGAAAGTGTAAATGACATTGGTTCATAAAGACGGCATATTTCTTGGGATCCCCCGCAAAACGTTCAGGCGGGGCCAAAGGCATGTGTCCAGGTAGATTGATTTGTACCGGGTTATTCAAACCCATTGATGTGGAAGTATCTCCGGAATTAGATAAAGGAGTGTGCCCTGCCTGGGCCTGCAATAACCTTTTGGCCAGGTCATCTGTTCTTTCCTTGGATAGGATCAGTTCTCTTTTGAGAGCGTTAGTCTCCTGGCGGGCTGAGTGCACTTCTGCCCGTAATTCCCCCAAAAGCTGGGCCAGCTGATCTGTCTCGGAAGTCTCCATAGCGCCCGGGTGGGAAATTGTGGGTAGGCTTCGCGTTCTGTCACGCTCACCTGATTCCCATGGAGGCGCAGGTCTGGCTTTGAGTGCTGATGCTTCTTCTATGGTGAAGCGCAGGACTCTGAAGATGGACTCACTGGCTCGCAGGAATATTCCCCTGTGCGTGAAAAGGGAGTATTACCTACTGACGGAATAATGCTCAAGCCTCCCACTCCCTTCCAACCCTCCACGATACCCTTCCTCGATTCCCCGTGAAGTCTTACCTTAGGGTCTGGAAGGATGAGTTCTCCATCCTGCTTCTGATGCAGGGGCGCGTTGAAACCCAGTTACTTCACTAGATTGAGGTTTGATGGGAGTTCAAATAAGCTTGACTATTCAGGTAAGGCGCTGTAAGAGTTCTGTAGCAGGTTCAAAAGTTCAAGCTTAATAATAATGTTCATTGTCTTATTGCAGCAAGCGCTAACGCTTATGTCTTTTTCCCCTTAGGGGCTGGGGTTCGGAATGTCGGAGATATGGCGCCGACCCGAAGTGAAACGTGCAGTTCCAGTAAATGACAGGTAAGTTCTGGATGAGCGTTCGGGTAATGTCTTTGCATTCGCTCATTCAATGTCTTTGTCTTTTTTCCCCATAGGGACCCGGGTCTGGAATGCCAGGAAGCGGCAGGACCCAAAATGAAATGGGAATGACCCAACAGGTAAGTCTTAGAAGGAAACTGAGCTTTTCCTATTCCCTTCCTTCTCTCACCTTGTGTTCTTGTCTTTTTCTCTCTAGGCTCTGGGAAGTGGCTGCGGATCCGGATGATCGCTGCTGAAGATGGAGGTGCCCAGGAAAGGTGAGTGAAATGCAGCGCTGCAGCGATCGGAGCGAAATGCTTTTAAAATGATGTCTTCCCTTTCAGGATCATCGGTGTGAAGTCTCCGTGATGCAGTTTTAGCAGGTAAGGTCTTCTTTCTCTCCAATTCTCTCTTAGCAGGTGACCCAGGATGCTGACAGGTGTGGCTGAAGTCCAGATGCAGGAGCTGACACGGTGAGCGCCCAGCTGCGAGGAGCAGAACAACGCGAAGCGTGAGTTGCTGATCGGGCGTGGTTTAAATAGCTTTGGAAGAAGTTCCAGGTATGTATCC
Source organism: Ambystoma mexicanum (assembly GCF_040938575.1). Classification (NCBI taxonomy): domain Eukaryota; kingdom Metazoa; phylum Chordata; class Amphibia; order Caudata; family Ambystomatidae; genus Ambystoma; species Ambystoma mexicanum. Next base: position 1,439,557,482 of record NC_090935.1, read on the forward strand.
TTCCACCGATCAGGTATGTATCCTTCCCCAACCACACCCAGGGGAAAGTAGGTCCACAGGTAAAGTAGTTCCATTCAGGCCTCAAGAGGGCCTGGATGTAGCAGTATGGTCTGCATCAGGTAAGTGCACCTTAAAACACTTGAACACATGTCTAGCTTTATGAGCCTGGCGCCTAAGGCGCCAGGACAGGGGTCCAACATGAGCCTGGCGCCTAAGGCGCCAGGACTGTGTCCAAAGGGCCCCAGCTTGGGCCCGCTGGCACTTCTCTGGGGGAAATGATGCCTGCCTCTGGGGTTGCTGGGTCGGACCTGGCTCCTTGGAGGTAGGCATCATGACACGAAGGCCATGCCCCCAAGAACAAAGTTATAAGCACTGGAGGTATAAGCCACTGCACACCCATACATTGTAATATCTATGGACATACAGGTAGGAGTCTAGCCTCTGGCCAGAACCACTGAAGCATACCACAACTATCGATACACCCCTACTACCGCACATCACACAGGTGGTTGTGGGGAGGATCATGCACCCGAGAACAAACTTGTCAACTCTAAAGTTATAAGGCAACATGGATTTTACATAGTGCGGTGGTTGTGGGCAAGATATACAGTTTTGGGTGCATGGCAGCAGGCTGTAGGCTATACACTGAAGAGTGTAGACCTTGCCCACAAGCAGTGCAGGATATCACATTCATACATCACACCCATACATTCAATTATGTATCTGGTAGATGTGGGCAGGGCCTAGAGTCCTGGGTACAAGTTGAGTGCATCCTACACTTATAATGTTTGATTGTATGGGTGTATAACTCATGTGTAAGGGACCATGGGTGTAATATGCTGCGGTGGTTGTGGCCAGGGCCTAGAGTCTTGGGTGCATGGCCGTAGGCCATACTTCCAAGACTCTAGGCCCTGGCCACAACAATTGCAGCATATTACAGAAATGGATACACCTGTAGTATTGTTTATCGCTCAAATGGTTGTGGAGAGTGTGGAGAGACTTGGCTGCATGGTCGAAGGCCATGCACCCAAGAACAAAGTTATACGCATTGGAGCTATAAGCCACTTCACACCCATACATTGAAATATGTATGGATATACATCTAAGACTTTAGGCCCTGGCCACAACCACTGCTGCATATCACAGCTATACATACGCCTGTAGTATTGCACGTCACTCCGGTGGTTGTTGGGAGGCCCTGCAGTCATGGGTGCAAGGCCGAAGGCCATGCACCCAACAGCACATTTATACGTAGTGTTGTTACAAGCCACAATGGGTGTGATATGGTGTGGTAGTTGTGGCCAGGACGTAGAGTCTTTGGTGCATGGCCAAAAGCCACTATGGATTTTATACACTGCATACCCACACATTCAAAAATCTATGGCTTTACACCCACGTCTGTAGCCTGTGGTCACAACTACTGCAGCATATCACAAGTATAGGTACACTCGTACTATGAAACATCATTCAGGTGTTTGTGGGGAGGGCGTAGCGTTTTGGGAGCATGCCCGAAGGCCACTTTATAAGTAGTGAAATTCGAAGCCACAATGGTTGTGATATGCTTTGCTGGTTCTGGCCAGGACCCAGAGTCAAGACTGAAGTGATAAGCAGTGAGGTTATAAGTGAACATGGGCGTGGTGTGGTGCGGTGGTTGTGTGCACGTTCTAGTGTCTTGGCTGCATGGCTGCAGACCATGCACCCAAAACTAAACTTAGAAGTAGTCAAATTAGAAACACCATGGTTTGGATATGCAGCGATGGTTGTGGGTAGGACCTATAGTCTAGGTAGCTTGGCAGTGGGGTGTAGGTGGTAGGTTATACATCAAAGATGCTAGGCCCAACCTACAGCCACTGCACCATATTACTGCCATAGATTAGCCGTGTAGATTTGCATATGTATGAAACGACTGTAATTATACTTAATGTTTAATTTGTGCAGAATCCATATATGTTTTACATGACTGTAGTACTTGGCAGAACTAGCCTTTTTTGGTTTCTGTGATAAAAGAAAAAAGCATGTTAGTGTTTGCATTTTATGAAGACTTATTACATTGTATAATAGACAGTTTAGCTTTTTTTTTACCCTCATATTTAGTTTACAAACCAGTGTACTGTGCATTTTTCTCAGTTTCTGTGTTTGTTTTGCAGATCCTTGGGTCTGGGGGAAAAAAATCCTTGTCGGATTAAAAAAAACCTTTATTTGCTATGCTACAAACTATTTCTTTGCATTCTTTGAGTGCTTCCTTGTTCTTTCTGATTAATGTTCAGTTTGTTGCCTTGTTGCTATTTTTAACAGCAGTTAGATACCTGTTGGCGTATTCTAACTGTGCATTTGTTGTTATGGTTCTGTGGTATTCATTTATCTGTGTCGTTGTTATACACTATTGGGCAGTTAGATACCTGTTGGCGTATTCTAACTGTATGCAGTCTTTCACTTCATTTTTTGGTAATGTTGTAGGACACATTAGTCATTACATTTTTGTTTTAAGAAGATTAAATACGCATTTGTAAGATTAGCTGGCAATCTCTACTTTAGAGTAATGGTGCTATCATTACATTCCACCCATCCACATTTCTTTTTAATGTATGCAGTGTAGTGACCTGCATAGGTTGTAGCTCCTGCATGATAGATTATACCTACTGTTGTAAACGTTTTCTTTCCAAGTGACACTTGAACGTATGTGAATCCAGTCAGCTTGCAGTTGTTTTTCTTACCATCTGCATTATAACGTAGCAGCATAAGTATTATGTACTTACTATGAGTTTGTATCAGTAAGGTGGAGCGATTGTCTGAATTGCACATAGTACATAATCTGCCATAGTTTGCATTCTGTACAAGTTGCTGAAATGGAATGGATTCACAATTAGGTATAGATACATACACAAATCGCTAATTTGGGATTTGCTCCTGTATGACGTTGCTACAGAGATTGTATGTATGTTTACACATGTATGAAATCTGAAAGATTGCATTTATAGGTATGCTTTTGTTTTCCAGTACTTGGAGTGAGTACATTAGAAATTCTTGTGGATCTTCTTGTGTGTTTATAGTGAATCTCACCATTCCAGCACAGTAGTCCAATTCTTGTTTTATTCTATGAACACTGTACGTGTTGTCAGGATTGTTTGTTGCGTTTCTATGAAGGACTAACATTTGCAAACACAATTGGTCTGTACTGTGTAAGTAAATATTGTTAACAATTGGTGGCAATTGAAATAGAATATTCATTGCTACATTTGCATAGCAACTTACACCAGTTTCATTTGAAAATTTGAATGGACCAGCTAATTCCGGATCTGAGTGCTTTTTTCAAGAGTTTCTCTTCCTTCTTTGAAGAAGCATCTGGTTTACTTTCCCTAATAGGTTCTTCTTTGCTTGTGGTAATTGATGAACCTTTACCTTCTTTTGTTTTCTTTGAAGGATTTGCTGTCAGATTCTGTTGCATTTCTGATTGAATTCGTTTTCTTTTACCACGTTTTACTTTTTCTGGAACAGGATATTGTTTCAGATGGGGGTGTACAGTGAACGCAGTCTATTGTATTCTAAAATGCAAGGAATATCAGCGTTCACTTTACTTGCATCAAAGTTGATTAGAAATAGACCGTCAAGTGTACGTAAGCGTGTTAGTGCAACATAGCTCATGCCTTCTTTAAAGACTGTGTTTCCTATATGTATCAATGCTTTGTCTAGGGTAAGACCTTGGGATTTATGAATGGTGACTGCATATGCAAGAGTTAGAAAAAATGTTTTTCCTACGTACATACATGTCTTTGAACAGAAGCAATCAAGCAGTTGAGCGCCCAATCCTTTTCACTTCTGAAAGTTTGTCAAAGCGAATATTGACAAACTGAATGTTGTTGTCACATGGGCATGATTGAAAGCCAACAACTGTACCCAGTGCCACATTAACTAGCCCTTGCTCCACGTCAAGGTCACGTTTAAGCATTACTCTACAATTTAAGGATAATTTTAATATTTTTTCCAACCCAGCTGTGTTGGATATAGAATTTTCTAAACTACTTAGTCTTGTTGTGGCTTGCTCACACATGGGTAGTGTCATACCATGTACGTCTAGTTTGCCTGTGGCGCAAATTTCAATTATTGGTTGCATTTCTTTATTTAACATTGTTTCATTGAATTTGACACAGCTTGCAAGAGTTGGCATTAAGGCCACACAATTGACATTTTTGTCCGCTAATTGTTCCATAACATCAGTAGCACATGCATTATCGCCATAAAGTGCATGAATGTGCTGGTTTTTCAATATTGCTTGTGCTTCCTGAGATAGTACACCAACTCTAATACTTTTTAGGATGTTGGCATAAGTGAGATCTGCAGATTGCCGCATGTTTATTTTATTTATTAAGAATGTTTTTCCTGACCCACAGCAGTATTGGTTTGTAATTTTGGCAGGTACATTCTTTATTTCCGTGTTGTACACCATGTGCAATTTGTTTTGTTACGTCTTCAAAAATGGTGCGCTGATCTTTGTTAAGTTTTGCTTGTTGTACAGTTAAGTCTTCTATATTTTCTTGATAGTGACACATGGTGTTTTCCACTTCTGTCATAGCTAATTCTGCGTCATTTACTATTAGTGGCTATCCTAGTGGTTCTTGAATTCCTGTTACAGAAGGTTGACTACTATCGGAAGAGTCCTTATCTAGTTGGGCCTAAAGTTCTTCTTCGTGTTGCTGTTCATTGTGCAACATTGTTTTGTACTGCGTAAAGTTCACAACGGTGATAGCGCTTTTGTTTGCTTTGCAAGCATGTTCATAGCAGTCATAATTATCTAGTATATGTTCCTCTTTTCTCCATGGTTTCAAAAGTTTATGGGAGGGAAGGAGAGGCAGAGAAGGAAGCACTCAAGGCATATCTCGATGGGATTACACTCCCCGTCCTCGGAACCCCTGAAGAATCTGCCCTAGACACCCCAATAACAGAAGATGAGGTACTTAAGGCAATATCGGGACTAAAGCTGGGTATGGCCCCAGGGGAGGACGGGTTCAGTGCAGGCTTTTACAAGGCCTTTGGGGGTCAACTGGCAGGGTTCCTGGAAGGCCTATTCACTAACATCATGACGACAGGGAGGACACCCCCGTCCTTTGGCAAAACATTAATAACGGTGATCCCGAAGGAGGGAAAGGATCCAGCAGACTGCCGGTCCTATAGACCAATCTCCCTCCTGAATGTGGATGCAAAACTATTCACCAGGATTATAGCCACGAGATTGGATGGCCATATGCTGGGTCTAATCCACTCCGACCAGGTGGGCTTCATACAGGGAAGGTAGGGGGCGGACACCCTCCGTAAAATGCTGCATATCATGAGGGAAGCAGTCCCGAAAGGGGATAACCCGGTCTTGGTGGCCATCGACGCAGAAAAGGTATTCGACCGGGTTGACTGGGGGTTTTTACATGGAGTCCTTGTGAAACTGGGTTTCGGAATGGGGATCAGGCAAGCCATCAAGGCCCTATATGCAGATACATCAGCTAGAGTTATGGTTAATGGACGCCTGTCACGTACTCTTAGACTCCAGAGAGGGACGAGGCAGGGCTGCCCCCTCTCGCCGCTCCTGTTTGCCATCACCATGGAAATACTTGCAGAATATCTTAGAGGTTCCCCGATGGTTAGCGGCATTGATGTACGAGATTGGACCTTTAAACTCAGCCTTTATGCAGCAGATATGCTGCTACACCTGAGGGACCCCACTAGATCAGTCCCAGCCGCCCTGCAGGTTATAGAACACTTTGGCCGCTTCTCGGGTTTCAGGGAAAATATAGGCAAGTCAATGATCTTCCCCTTCGCATCAGACATGGAAATAAACCTGGCCGAACTGAATCCCCTGGGTCTCTAAATCTGCACTGAAGGGATAAAATACCTGGGGATCAACATTGTTAGACCTCATGAGGACTTAAGCCAGGCAAACTACCCCCCGCTGTTTGATCAATTATTCAAGGACATGGAGGGATGGGAGAAGGGGCAAATTTTGTGGATGGGAAGAATAAACGCCATAAAGATGAATCTCTTCCCCAGGGTGTTATATGTAGTCCAGATGCTCCCATTGGAGGTTCCGGAGGCTCTCATCAAAGAGGCCAAAAAACGCATAATGAAATTCATATGGCAGGGCCAGAGACCCAGAATAGGATATGAAACCCTCACCCTCCCCAAAGAAAGAGGGGGTGGCGCCCTCCCAGATTTGCGGACATACCACAGAGCAGTCCAACTTAGGGCCCTGGCCCCCCACCTTAGAGAGGACCCCAACAAACAATGGGTCTACCTTGAAAACTCCCTCCTGTGCCCAGTCAGGGTTCACCCGATACTTGGAACGATGTGGAAGGCGTTGGAAGGGAAGGAACACAGGGAGAAGGTGACCACTTGGCCTTCCTCTCTGAGCCACATTTGGTCCATGGTAGTTTTAGAAGAAATCCCAGGCCACGAACACTACCAGTCCTGGTTCGACGCAGGCCTCTGTAGAGTCGGCCAGATGGTGAGGGAAGAGTCCTTCATAAGTATCCAGGAGCTTGAAGAGGCACTGGGAATCCGCAGGCTCTCCCCGTTCCTTTATTTACAGCTTAAGGGAATCCTAATGAAACCGAAACTAAAGCCTTGCATACAGAGAAAACTCATCCCAGTTGAGAAAATCCTAGACACCCATGTAGAAATGAAAGGGCTCATGGCCCTCCTCTATGGAGCTCTCTTGGCCCCCCGGGAGGGAACAACCAAAAGCCTTAGAAGAAAATGGGGGAGGGACCTGGGCTGTGGAATCGGGGACGGCCTTCGGGGGCGACTGCAGCAGAGCATCTAAAACATTGATCTCCTGCCAATATAAGACGCATGCCATCAAACTCCTACACAGGTGGCAGTACGAACCGATCACCCTTTCCAGGATGTTCCCTGATGTAGTCCCGTTGTTCTGGCACAGATGCGGGGAAAGAGCCAACTATTGGCACATGTGGTGGTCATGTAAGAAGGTCCAAGCCTACTTGACAGAAGTGCTCAGCTGGCTCAGGGAGGCGGGAGAGGGGGTATTCCCACAAGACCCAATTCTGATAATATTAGGTCTGCAGCAAAAAGATGAACACTGGGAAAAATTACCAGACCTCACACACTCACTATTGTTGGCAGCCAGAGCAGCCCGGGCTAGAACATGGAAGAGGCCCGCCCTTCCCACGAGGAGAATGGGTGACAGTGGCCAAGGACATCTACTTTATGGAAAGACTTACGGCAGCAATACACGGTTAAAGCGTGCAGATGGAGACCAACTAGCTGCGATTCAATGAGGTGTTTGTCAATACAGAGGACTCGCCCAGAGGTCCCTAAGGGCCTTTGACCCGGCCCGAAACACACCTTGCTATAGAACAAATTGACTCTGAACCAGGAGAGTCGGTTAACCACTGACGGCCTGGAGCCCGGTCGGAGCTGCCCCAAGATGTTCAGCATGGACAAGCGGATCAAGTGTCCCGAGACAATGGGTTAGGTGGGGGTGGGGGGAGGTTGGGTGAAAACATCAAGGAATAATGGCTTATAGTTTGATTTGTTGCGGGCATGTGCCCAAAGGTTATGTTCGGAAAAACCTTGCTGTTTCCTTTAAAAACCAATAAAAATTGAATTAAAAAAAAAAAGTTGTAGCACAGACATGTAATATAGTTCCTTCAATTGAGGAGTTTTTAATGACAATTTAACATGATGACACAATTTAACATGATTTCTCGGCAGCGGGCCTGCCGAGGAAAGCATCCCTAAACAGCTGATGCACTCCGGTAAGCGCTGCCTTCATCGCACACACCCGAAAGAGTACGCTTTGTGCTCCGTATCACCATTAAGGTACACGAGGTACCGACCCCCCTCCAAGATGGCCGACTCATTCTTGCCTGCAACCTTCCTTGTTCTACCAGGTTCCCATCAGTAGTGTCTGCCTCTACTGATTGGCTACCGAGCCTACTACCACTGCCATTGGGTGCCGGCAGGCGAAGCCGGCCCTCTCCCACCAAGGCCCTCGGGAATAAGGCCATAGCCTGTTCTCAGCCTGTTTTCTGCCGACTCTGCCACCTGCCAGACCCCCTGGTCCTCCAACACACGTCCGCTAAGGTAACTTTTTGCGCCCGCAGCCGTATTGCACCGTAGAGACCATAACAAATCAGTCTCTTTCACAAACATACCTGAACTCTGTTGCAACTGACTTCTGCCTCAGCATATCTTCAATCTGCTTAACCTTGTCTGCCTTGCGCATTCTCTCTTTTATAAATATAAATATCAATACCTTGCACTCTCTTGCCCCACGCTCCACTGCGCACTGATACTACGACTGCACGTCAGCACCGCTATGCTATGCATTCCTCCAAGTCCTACAGTATCCTGATGCTGCACAATTGTATCTTAAGCCTATTTGTGCTATCCCGTTTTTCCAGTGCGACACCAGTGCATTTTGCCTAATTGTAATGCCTCAAATTTAGGTGCTACCCTGTGTATTTCAGCCCAATTGTGATGCCTCAAATCTAGGTGCAACCCTGTGTATTTCAGCCTAACTGTGATGCTTCAAATCTAGGTGCTACCTTGTGTATTTTAGCCTAACTGTGATGCTTAAATGTAGCTGTTACCCTAGTGCATTTTAGCCAATTGTGCTGCTCCAAACTTAGGTGCCACCCTTATATCTTTCTGGACGACCTATTTCAAAGGTATATCCCACCTAGGCACCTAGTGTTACCATCATGCTTGTTAGTGCACTCCATATACTGTATTACACTCTGGCCTTACAGGTTGCCTCAGTCGCCCAGCTACTCAATGTAATAACTCTCCCCCTAGGGGCAAAACCCATCCAGCCACTCGAAAGTCTGGTTTGTCTGAACCTACACCTCCAGGTACTGTCCAGTGTGATTCCTACAATGAGCCCTGCAGCCACCACTACAGGTTTACACCACCCCAGCAAACACATCAACCAATACCTCAATGACCCTGCTGTGTGGTTGGAACACTTTGCCAGGAAACCTACCCCTAACCAACCTTGCTCCCTTTCTCTCAGAAACAAGAGATTAGGCACTAGATTCCACCTTCGACACACCCGCAACAACTCGACCAAGCAAACTCCTCACACAGCACCCTGCTCACCTTCGCCCACCACTACCTGCAAATCCACTATCACAGGGGATAATCCGCCTCTGATCAAGGGCGCTCTTATCAACGCCAGATCCCTCCCAACACACGCACTAGACATTGTTGACCTCATCACCACCGTTGACCTTGACTTCATTGCCATATCCGGAACTTGGCTACACGCAGCATCTGGCCCTTCACTATCCTTGGCCTTACCGCCTGACTACGGCATCACGCGATGTGACCGTACCACTGCCCAATCCAGAGCATTGGTGTGGCCTTCATCCATAAAAACTCCCTTGACCTAAGAGTGGCTTCTGATACCAAACTTGAATCAGCTGAATCATTATCAGTCAAACTATCACTAACGCCTAATGAAACGGCTACCATTCACCTTATTTATAGGCCCCCAGGCCCGGCACCATCCTTTGTCGGTGAAATATCCAACCTCCTCCTTGACAAAACCAAAAATAATTCCCAAACTATCATACTAGGCGACCTTCCCTCCCTGTCACAATCAGATCTGAAGACTCATTGAACACATTCAAGTCCAAAACGAAATCTTGGCTCTTCAACCAGCACTAAGACACGCTCTGCACACCTTGCCTTCCATACTCTGGCCCATTATATATATAGTTACTTGTTATGTCTCATGTCATACCCACATCTGCATTGTATTTTTGTATATGGAATTGCTCTGCATGTATTACCTTTCATGTATGTATATATGCTCTGTATGCAACCTTTGCACAAATTGCGTAATCTTTATGTATGTCTATATGCTCTGTATGTAACCTTTGCACAAATTGCGCCCTGATGCCTCTGGGCCTGATGTTCTGCGCGTTACAAATAAACAAATACAAATACAAATGAATTAAGCTTCGTTTTGTAAGTTTCACTAAGCTGCCTTCACAATCTGTGACTATATCTGCCTTTGCTTTCATCCGGTTTTATATTATTTTTGTATGCAAAGTTTTGAGCTATGTGATATAGACACATGCTTTCCAAAGTGCTACTCCTATTAGGATAATATGTGTCCAGTAAATTGTTTTTTAAAATGCTTTGGCTGTTGGGATCATTTCTGGCAATTGTTTCTATGTCCTCATATGATTTCAGAACTATTTTTCTAGATTTAGCAGGACCAAGACTTAACCATACTATGTTGTCTGATTCTCCGTACAAAGCAGTACTGATTAAACGATCTGCTGCTTCATAGGCGCCACATTCTCTATGATAGAGCATTTTTATGCCTAGGCTGTACAATTTCTGAGATAGTGTTTTGTCTGATGATAAGTCATCCCAGAGGTCTTGAAGCTCTGTTTTTTTCTGCTTTTGTTAAGTAGGCTGTAACATATCGTGCAACAGCAGTGGAATTGTCTGCAATGTACTGCACATCTATGTTTGCATTCCATAAGAGGGCAATGATTGCATTTTAATCATTGATATATTTAGATTCTTCGGTTCTTTTTATGTAATACGTGTTCTTAGGTGATTTACCTTTCACACTATGTCGAACTGAAGACATGAAGTTGTTCACTTCACCTGTTTCTGTAACTGGTCTAGGGAAACCAAACCGGCATTTGGTGTAGTATTTCCCTTTGTTTTTGTATTTGCATCGACAATATTTGCCACATTTGTGTCTTTGAAATTGTAAAATCTGCCTGTGCAGGTCACTATGTGTCCGTTGTGAAGGGATTTCACAAGTGACATATTTATGGATGAACTGCAAAACAGTGGCATCAGTGTCGTGACCAAATTTAGGTGCACCTTTGATCCATAAAAACATGTGAATATGTGGTGCTCCTCTTGCTTGGTATTCTTTTCTCCAAAAGAAGTGCTGCACTTCTCTGAGGGGAGGAACAGTCTTATTGGAAATAAAGTGTAGCATAGCAATGAAACAATGATGGAAATATCTTGACACATTAACTGGATCTAGAGAGCAAAGTTCTCTAGGTGTTAATAAATGTATGTTGGTTTTGTTGTTGTTTGATATGTGTAGGAACTCATGTAAATCTTCCCATGCATATCCTGCACAACTTAGTGTAACAAACCAAGTCGGTGGTGGAAGGTTTCTGATCATACAACGTACGTCTCCGTGCCATCGGAACCAGTATTCTTTTGTACCACACATGTTTGCAAACAAATTTGTTATACTTGATTGTAAACCCTCATATTTTTCTTGTACTTTTTGTATTAATTGTGTAGCTGACATATTTTGAAAGTGGGTTCCAGATTTCAAAATGTGTGCAACTCCGTAACGTAGGGTTGCTAGTTCACTTTCAAAGAGTAGGTAGAATATGTATTCCACATTTTGTCTAAACCAGGGATCTTGTGAATATATTCGTAATGAGCGGTATTCTGATACTGTAATCTGAGTGGGCCTATCATCGTATCTTCCACCTTTGCCAGTAGGAAATAGCAGTGGAAAAGAGAGTGCTTCTATACTTTTTTCCCATATGCTAATTGGTGAACCTTTGGTTTGTCGCATTTGGTAAGTTTCTAGTGCATCATCTATGCTTTCATTGGAATGCAATGGATGAATTGTGTACTGGTCCAAAAGAGTGGATACTGCAGCAGGATCCAGAAGTTCGAATTGTCCAGTTTCTGATGATTCTTCAATTATTTCAGTTGTTTCCCTTAAGCTTTCTTCAATATTTATTTCCTTGTAGTATTCGTTATTGTCTTTTAGATATTGCAAGGCTTGTCTAACTTTATGTAAGTCCACCAGTTGTTGCCAGATTTCTTTGTCTTTTGTTGGTACACCATTTACCAAGAAAATTAAAGAATGCTCTATTGAACGTTGCACTCCTAGAGTGTGTACATTTTCTGTTAGATCTAATGGCAAATAACCTATTTTGCCACGAATGCCTTTCACCAATTCAGTGGGAGGTAATTTTGCTGTTTTCGGGTGAAGGCGTATAATTGCTTGAAATGGGTGAACTGTTTGAATTATGATGCTCTCATACAAATTGAGTTGTTGCAGGGTTTTTGGTAGTGGGAACAATTCCAAATTATTTGTGATAGCACGTGAAGGAGTTTGCTTGTTGTCTAGTTTTGTAGTGCAGTAACTACAACATATTAGGGGGTCACTTATTTGATATTTGTTTTTGGCTAAAAGGTAGAAAGCTAATTCATACCACTTGGAATCTTCATTGTCTTCTATGTTGTATGCTATGTCTATATTTTTTGTGTTCCTTTTGTAAAACGTTCTGCGGCAACACACACACACATGGTTTGGTATTTCAGCCGATGCACTTTTAAATTTTAGTATTTCTTTTTTGTATGTGTGTAATAGAAGGTTGTCATGATCACTGCTTCCAAGGAGCCAGGACCAGCCCAACGTCCTTGGAAGCAGGCCCCTAACCCTAACCCTAAGCACCAGCCGGTCCCCACTGGGACCTTTTGGACCTTGTCCTGGCGCCGGTGGCACCAGGCTCATCAAAACCATTGGTCCCGGCACTGGAAGCGCCGGGCTCATAATAGGTGTGAAGATGCTTGGGTGGACTTACCTGCAGCAGACCATGCTGCTTACTTACCAGCCACTTAGAAGCCATCTGAGAACAGGAACTACTTTCTTACCTGGGTGGGGCAGCTCCACTCCCTGGATACAGCACTGGAACTCTTTTGGAAACTGGAACTCTTTTCTTACCTAGGCGGGGCTGTGGAAGAAGACGCCTCATCACTCCAAGGCTATTTAAACCACACCCGATAGATGAAGCGTGCTTCGCGTTATTCTGCATCTGCAGCAGAACGCTCACCCAGTCTGCTCCGGGCTTTCTTCTTCCGATCCTGGACCTGCAAGAATCCTACTTACCATTTCAGTATCCAGACATCATCAGCACCTGCAAAGAACAGAAACAACAGGTTAGCAACGCGAACTTAATACGCAGTGCTTACTTACCTGATCCATCGGCTGCAGCCGTTTCTTCACGCCGCATCTCCACCTGCAAAAACAAAAGCATTGCCATACTTACCGGCACGCTGTGAATTCCGGATTTCTTCGTTCTGCATTGCCGCCTGTGAAGACAAAGTATCGTTAACAACTTACTGGGATTCCGCGAACTCCGGCCTTGCAACCCAACATCTGAAAGGCAAAAGAAAAGACATTAAGCAGGTATTTACTTACGTCCATCACGCTCGTCGCAATAAAACGCCTGCGAATACTCCGGCGTCTCTTTAACACGAACTAAGCTGCAAGGAAAGAGACAATTAGAGCGCTTGCCATACTTACGAACTTCCAGGCGCTTCACTTCATCTTTCATCTCAAGAGCCCTGCAATACATAAGGGAAAAGCATTATACAGAGTCTGCATATAAACGTGCCACGCATGTAAAGACTATAAAGACAAAAGGTGTCCAGAAACTCACCGCTCCTGCAGATAACGACGGTAACCATCCTCTGAATTCAAGAGGCCTTTGTTTCACCAGTGAAGGAACTGGCAACGGCACCCTGCACCAGACGCAGATGGAGAGCCCAGCATTCACCTATATAAGGTGAGCACGTTGACCTGTGGGCTCTACGAAAAAGCTGGGAAGAGACAGAGAGAGAGAGGGACATTCAACAACCCAGACCATTAACCCCCATATTCTTTCACCTGCAGAAACCTCACTCTTCGAGTCCGACACGCAGTGCGAAGAGGTTCGACCCCAGAAGCCAATCGAGTCCTGCACATCACTTTTCGAGTCACAGACAGCTTCCTGCCAAGACCCGCGCCTCCGTGGGAATCAGGTGAGTGTTACAGAATGCGAAGCCCACCACAAAACTCCTACCCAGGCGCAATGGAAACCTCAGACACTGATCAACTAGCCCAGTTGCTCGGGGAATTAAGAGCAGAAGTACATGCAGCTCGTCAGGAAACAAACAATCTAAGAAGAGAACTGATAATTTCCAAGGAGCGAACAGAGGACCTTGCTCGGCAGTTGTTACAAACGCAGGCAGGACAGACACCTTTGCCTGTTCCAGGAGGAAGTTATCCTTCTGCATCATCTTCAAATCCAGTGCAAATCAATCTGCCCGGTAATGTTCCCTTGGCTGCGCCCGAACGCTTTTCTGGTGATCCAAAGAAATTTGCAGTGTTCATCAATCAGTGCCGCCTACACTTCTTATGTCGACCAGCTGCATTCCCAACAGACCAGACCAAGGTGGCTTTTGTGCTTTCTTATCTCAGTGGCAGTGCCGCAGATTGGTCGATCCCTTTAGTCACCCAGGATGATCCGGTTTTACATGATTTTCAGGCCTTCCAGTCCAGCATGGAGAAACTGTTCGCAAGACATGCACAAGGGCAGGCCTTGGACAATGAACTTCTCTCATTACAACAGGGTAATCAAGACCTCTTGACTTATATAGCCTCCTTCAATAGACTCATAGTGGAAACACAATGGCCCGAGGACAAGAGAATAACGCTTTTCTACAGAGGCCTGCGTGGAGAGCTCAAAGATGTGTTAGCGCAAGTTGTGAATCCTCCACAAGAATGTTCTGACTATATTGACTTAGTTGTCCAATTGGACCATAGACTACAGAACAGGAAGGCAGATCGTTCCAGATTTGATACCCGAGTGTTTTCTAAACCACAGACCTCGAATAAGGGAGCTGACACTGTGGAACCCATGCAAATAGGGGGCATGAAAGGACCTTTAACCCAGAAAGAGCGGGAAAGAAGAAGGCAGCTGCAATTATGCCTCTATTGCGGAAACTCAGGACACTTTCTTCGGGACTGTCCAGTGAAACCAGCTAAGAAGACTGTAGGAGCCGCGGATACCTGTACCACAAATTCTGAGCAGGGAAACGACCTCGCCCGACAAGAGTAGAGGTCCTCTTGCCGAGCGTTAAGATCTGTCCCGTGACCTCGCATTTCGTGATACCCATGGTCCTCATTAGTCCTGAACGTCCGGATCGTTTGCATGCAATTGAAGCTTACATTGACAGCGGAGCAATCGGTAACTATGTGGACCGTGAAATGGTATCAAGGATGAATCTACCCCTTGTCCCTAAGGCAGTGAAAGACGTCATCACTACTGTGGATGGCACGGAGATAGCCTCCGGACCAGTAACGCATGCCACCCAAGAAGTGACGCTAGTGAGTCAAGATGGACACCGGGAGAGAATCGTGTTCGATGTAATCAAGGCCCCTCAGTTCCAGATCATTCTGGGAATCCCTTGGTTAGAGAAGCACAATCCTCAGATCGATTGGCGAGCAAAGACGGTTCAGTTTCCAGAGTGTTTTACCACTTGTTATCCTCGGTCTGATGTTTCACTGGCGGCAATCTCTTCTGAGGAGGTGCCCAAATTACCTCCCGAATACCAGGAATTCCAAGACGTCTTCCGAAAGGATCAAGCCAACACCCTGCCTCCTCATAGGTCTTACGACTGTCAAATAGATCTGATACCTGGAACAACTCCTCCTTGCAGCAGGATTTATGCCCTCACCGAACCAGAGAACCTTCACCTCAGACAATACCTAGACCAATACCTAGCTAACGGGTTTATCCGTCCTTCAAAATCTCCAGCTTCATCAGCTTTGTTCTTCGTTCCGAAAAAGGAAGGAGACCTTAGGACTTGCATAGATTACCGCGCCCTGAATCAGATCACTGTTAAAAACAGATACCCGTTACCTTTGATCCCTGAACTCCTGGATCAAGTCAAAGATGCATGTATATACACAAAGTTGGATCTCAGAGGAGCCTACCACTTGGTACGGATAAAAGAGGGCGATGAATGGAAAACGGCCTTCCGCACCAAGTACGGGCTATTCGAATATCAAGTGATGCCCTTTGGACTGTGTAATGCTCCTGCTGCTTTCCAGTATTTTATGAACGATGTCCTTAGAGAACTCATAGACGTGTGTGTTGTTGTCTACATTGATGACATCCTCGTCTATTCATCATCTGAAGAGGAACATCAGAGACACGTTAAAAAGGTTCTCGAGAGATTGCGTCAACATAATCTTTTTGCTAAGCTTGAGAAATGCGTTTTCAACGTAACGGAAGTCGAGTTCCTGGGATTCATATTGTCACCTAACGGAGTCCATATGGATTCAAAGAAAGTTGATGCAATCATCAAGTGGCCATCACCAAACTCTGTAAAAGGAGTTCAAAGCATGTTAGGGTTCACTAACTTTTACCGCAGATTCATTCCTGAATTTTCTCGGATAGTCCAGCCCATCACCGCTCTGTTGAAAAAGAACAAACGTTTTGAGTGGTCTTCTGAAGCAGAACAAGCTTTTCAGGACTTAAAAGCTAAATTCATTTCTGCACCTGTTTTAAAACATCCTCGCCTAGAACTCCCCTACATCGTGGAAACGGATGCTTCTAGTCTTGCTATGGGGGCAGTTTCATCACAAAGAGATCCAGTCACACACCAACTACATCCTGTTGCCTTTTGGTCCTGCAAGTTTTCGCCTCCCGAGATCAACTATTCAATTACAGACAAGGAACTTTTGGCCATCAGATCGGCCTTTAAAGCCTGGCGGCATTATCTTCTAGGAGCCAGACACACATTCACCGTAATGACTGATCACCGCAATTTACAATATCTAAAGACAGCCAAAGCTCAGTCTTCCAGACAGCTTCGCAGGGCTCTGTTTCTAGCAGAATTTGACTTTATAATTACTTATCGACCAGGCAGTAAGAACGGAAAAGCAGATGCTCTCTCCCGGATGGGAGTAGATGAACAATTGACCAATCCAGAACCAATACCCATAATCCCAGAACAAAGAATTTTGGGTTTGGTCAGCGCTCAATCTTTTGAAGACATCAAGACCATGGTTAAATCACTCCTAACTCCGGGCGATTTGCAAGATTGGCAATTAAAGAGGAAAGAATTCTCAGTGGATCAAGACCTACCATATTTCCGAGGACGATTGCATTTACCCTGTGAGAAAATACAAAAACAAGTAATCTCCTGTTATCACGACTCTCTACTGGAGGGTCACCCTGGCATTACCAAAACCATGGAAAAGATTAAAAGACATTTCTGGTGGCCGTCATGGAAAAAGGATATTAGAGACTTTGTAATCTCCTGTGGTGTGTGTGCCCAGAATAAAAGTCAGAAGGAGAAACCAGCCGGCCTATTACAGCCACTAGACATCCCTCCCTGTCCATGGCATACCCTGTCCATGGATTTCATCACGGACTTCCCTCCATGCTCGGGGTATACTACCATTTTAGTAGTCGTGGATCTATTCTCCAAGATGGCTCACTTCATTCCCCTGAAGGGTCTACCATCAGCCTCAGTATTGGCCCGAGAATTCTTAGAAAACATTGTTCGGCTACACGGTTTTCCCTCGGTTTTAGTCTCCGATAGGGGAAGTCAATTCATCTCTCACTTCTGGCGCAGTTGCTGTCGTCTAGCCCAAATTGATGTAAGACTTTCAACTAGTCACCATCCCCAAACTGACGGACAAACCGAAAGGACAAATCAAACTCTAGAGCAATATCTACGTTGCATGCTCCAACAAACTGAAAACCCCTGGAAGGATATTCTTTGGATCGCTGAATACGCTTACAATAATTCGATTCATTCTGGAACAGGGAAGGCTCCCTTCTTCCTACTATACGGACACCATCCTAGAACCTCTAACCTGGATCCTCCCCAAGAATTCGAAGCACCTGCTGTGGTTCACTTGCACTCGGAGATCACCCGTGCTTTTAAGGAAGCCTCGGCCCATCTGCAAAGAGCTAAAGCTCAATTCAAAAGAGGAGCAGATCGACACCGTAAAGAGGCTCCTCACTACGCTGTAGGAGATCAGGTCTGGCTATCCACTAAGCACCTGCCTCTAAAGGGACCCCGCACCTTCATCCCGAGATACCTTGGACCCTATCTCATATCTGCCATAATTAATCCGGTGGCTGTCAAATTGGAGTTACCTACGCATATGAAAATACACCCAGTATTCCATGTCTCCTTATTAAAACCAGTACAACCAGAAACCCGATTGACTGAATTCCCAGAACCGGTTTTAGTAGATGGAGAACTTGAATTCGAAGTTAAGAACATCCTAGACTCCAAGATCTCCAAATCTAAGTTATATTATCTGGTTGATTGGAAAGGTTACGGCCCCCAGGAAAGGTCTTGGGAACCTTCAGAATATGTCCACGCACCTCGTCTGGTCAAGAAATTCCATCTGAATCACCCCGACAAGCCAAAACCCCCGGAGAAGACACGCTTAGGAGGGGCCTTGAGGGGGGGTACTGTCATGATCACTGCTTCCAAGGAGCCAGGACCAGCCCAACGTCCTTGGAAGCAGACCCCTAACCCTAATCCTAAGTACCAGCCGGTCCCCACTGGGACCTTTTGGACCTTGTCCTGGCGCCGGTGGCACCAGGCTCATCAAAACCATTGGTCCCGGCACTGGAAGCGCCGGGCTCATAATAGGTGTGAAGATGCTTGGGTGGACTTACCTGCAGCAGACCATGCTGCTTACTTACCAGCCACTTAGAAGCCATCTGAGAACAGGAACTACTTTCTTACCTGGGTGGGGCAGCTCCACTCCCTGGATACAGCACTGGAACTCTTCTGGAAACTGGAACTCTTTTCTTACCTAGGCGGGGCCGTGGAAGAAGACGCCTCATCACTCCAAGGCTATTTAAACCACACCCGATAGATGAAGCGTGCTTCGCGTTATTCTGCATCTGCAGCAGAATGCTCACTGAGTCTGCTCCGGCCTTTCATCTTCCGATCCTGGACCTGCAAGAATCCAACTTACCATTTCAGTATCCAGACATCATCAGCACCTGCAAAGAACAGAAACAACAGGTTAGCAACGCGAACTTTACACGCAGTGCTTACTTACCTGATCCATCGGCTGCGGCCGTTTCTTCACGCCGCATCTCCACCTGCAAAAACAAAAGCATTGCCATACTTACCGGCACGCTGTGAATTCCGGATTTCTTCGTTCTGCATTGCCGCCTGTGAAGACAAAGTATCGTTAACAACTTACTGGGATTCCGCGAACTCTGGCCCTGCAACCCAACATCTGAAAGGCAAAAGAAAAGACATTAAGCAGGTATTTACTTACGTCCATCACGCTCGTCGCAATAAAACGCCTGCGAATACTCCGGCGTCTCTTTAACACAAACTAAGCTGCAAGGAAAGAGATAATTAGAGCGCTTGCCATACTTACGAACTTCCAGGCGCTTCACTTCATCTTTCATCTCAAGAGCCCTGCAATACATAAGGGAAAAACATTATACAGAGTCTGCATATAAACGTGCCACGCATGTAAAGACTATAAAGACAAAAGGTGTCCAGAAACTCACCGCTCGTGCAGATAACGACGGTAACCATCCTCTGAATTCAAGAGGCCTGTGTTTCACCAGTGAAGGAACTGGCAACGGCACCCTGCACCAGACGCAGATGGAGAGCCCAGCATTCACCTATATAAGGTGAGCATGTTGACCTGGGGGCTCTACGAAAAAGCTGGGAAGAGAGAGAGAGAGAGGGACATTCAACAACCCAGACCATTAACCCCCATATTCTTTCACCTGCAGAAACCTCACTCTTCGAGTCCGACACACAGTGCGAAGAGGTTTGACCCCAGAAGCCAATCGAGTCCTGCACATCACTTTTCGAGTCACAGACAGCTTCCTGCCAAGACCCGCGCCTCCGTGGGAATCAGGTGAGCGTTACAGAGGTTGCTAGGTGCAGAAATGTTGGTAGTCTGTTCTAAAACTATTGCATTTTGTAAGTGGCTTTCAATTCCAAAATAATTTCTCTGGATATGGTCAATTTCTTCTTGTAGATATTTGGGTGTACCGTGCAGAAGAGTGTTATTTAAATTGGCTGATTCTGAAGCTGGACTTTTAGCATAGTATATTTTATACACTAGATTTCTTACATTTGAATGATGTATTGATATCCGTTTGATATCATGGAAGGTGCTTTTGCAAATAGGTCCAGAAATGCAGGCTAATGAATGTCCTTGTAGTCCTGTGTATTTGCGCACTGGACAGATATCCATATTTTGCAGCACTTTCATTTTAATTTTGTCTTTACCTTTCACATACGGATTGAGGAACTGACGTAAAGATTTGAAAGATTTGTTAGGAATGGCACACATTGACGTGCACGGCCATTTGTATACTGGACGGTCTGGTTCAGTCGAATTGAGAGGTGATTCTGAGTTTTCAGGGGATACTTTTCTAAGCAGTGTTTCTTGTTCCATGATGCTATTGATTTTTTCATACCCTCGTCCACTGCTATGGATGGCAATTGTGTTAGTTTGATTTTGTTTGTATGCTTCTTCATTAAAATATGGTTCTGTGGTTGTTGTGTGAATCCATTCACCTCCACAAATATGTAAGAAGTTATTTTTGTTCACATTCTGTTTATTGATAAGTTTATTTTGTAGTTTGGTACTTAGTTTTGTTAGTGGTTTCATTCTATTTAACATTAATATAAACAACTTCCTTTTGAGAATGATTGCACTGTCCACGAGATCTTGTAGGATTAATTTTCTAAGGTAGGTTTTAAGGGTTGAGGAATATTTTCGGTCCTCTTCTTATTAGATTCTGAAGGACTCTGTGGCCAAATATTTTTGCTAAAATAATGTTTTTACTATAGGTTCTTGTTACTATATCAGGATTAATAGGAGCATTGTTAGCAGTACTGGTAGCCGATTTTTTGTGAAGAGTTTTGTGTTTCGTGCCACATTTTGTTGGAGGAGGTAAAGTTTCGGTAGTTGAAGCTTCCTTTGTTTTGCTAAACGACTGTATTAGCTGTTTTGTTGCAACGTTCTCTACAATCTCTGCTACAGATGGATGGTTAGGTTGGACACTTTTTTTTTATTTGCTCTACTTCTGCGTTCCTTTCTACGGACTTGCTTTTTGGTAGGCATTTTTTGGGGTCTGTTGAAAAAAAGAAGGCATGGTTTGCTCTGTTGTACAATGTATGTGTCCTGTGTGCATGCGTGCATGAGTTTGATGGATAAGGTCTTTGTGGTGGTGTGTGAATGTGCATTGGCCTCTTAGAATGATTTGGGAAGGCTATTTTTATGTTTGCATACTACTACAATGTGCTTCAGATGAGAGTAGAAAGTGGGTTAGTGGTGAGGAGAAGCATTAATAGTGAACGTACTGGCATAAAATTGAAACCGCTATTTATTTTCTAGTACCAACATTCTAAGGGTACTGTATGTTATTTGAGTTCCAAACATACGGGGATTTATGAGTCATTCTACCTGTTATTCTTTGTTTAATAAATGGGGATTTGTGGGTAGAATGGTTCAGAAATCACTGTTTGCTTTGGTGCGCAAATTAAATACATAACCCACACAGTCTGTTTGAGGAAGAGTTAGAATATAAAGGTCGTACTGTGCTTACTTTTTTTGCAGAATTACCATGTTTCTTCGGATATGTTGTTTGCAGTGTAGATGCTGTTGATTTTCAGGAGAGTAGTCTTCACTGCGATTGTAAAAAGAAGAAGTTAGTAACT
Source organism: Ambystoma mexicanum (assembly GCF_040938575.1). Taxonomy (NCBI): domain Eukaryota; kingdom Metazoa; phylum Chordata; class Amphibia; order Caudata; family Ambystomatidae; genus Ambystoma; species Ambystoma mexicanum. The sequence goes on from NC_090935.1 coordinate 1,439,579,001, forward strand.
TTGTGTGTTTAAAGCAGTGATGTTATTGTACATGTTAATTTTGCATTTTTTTCGTCAGACTATTCTCCTTTGATATTTCAACACAGTCCATGTGTGCATTTCACTTCACTATGTGCTGCCTTTCTATGTTACTTGCAGTATGTCAGTTGCACGTGCTTCAGAAATGAGTAAAATTTTTAGGTTACGAAAATGCCTTGTTTCTTTTAAGATGCGTTATCTATAGAAGAGAGGTTTGTAAGCGATAGGTCATTATAGTAAATGGGAAAAATGTCAGTACTTTCATATTATAAGTACGATTTTGAAACATCGGGAGACTCTCGAAGGGAGATGTCACCACAGCAATCGGGAGGGTTTACTTTTCTCATACGATCGAATTGGAAGTAGCATTTATGTAGGCGGTACACAGTAAAAAATTGTGCCATTTCCTAATGGGAAATCGAGTTTCGCACTAAATAGGGAGGGTTGTAACGTATGTATAGGTTATGCGGGAGACAGTAAGAACTAGTGTGGTTTGTCAATGAAAAATAGGACACCTTGTACTTAAAGTGGGAGCGTTGGTATGTATTGGCTATGCAGATTTAGTGGCATTAATTTGTTTAAATGAAATCATAAGGGTTGAACATGTTCTCTGATTAAAATATGCATACCTGTAGTTTATACGCATGCATGGAGCTGTACGTAGAAATCTGCGACACTTGCACAGTAGTTTTTGAAGTAAGTGGTTTGCAATGATATGCGACTTGCATTCAGAGTGTTCAATAGTACATTTGAAGTGCGAAATTTTGATGACAGAGTTAGATGTAGGGATGGTTAATCTGATTGGTGGATGGTTGTGTGACTGCTTAGCTGTGTCCAATGAGGAAATGGATTCGCGAGTGATGTGGAAAGGGTAGAAGGGCTGGCTAAGAGTTATGTGCCGCACGTAGACAACGCTTGTCCGCAGGTAGGGCGTGTCACATATGGGTTTCTACAGCAAATCCAGCATGGAAAGGGGACTGTGGGCATCAGCCAATCAGATGTTCACATTGTTCTTTTGTGTTGAAAGACGGTGCGTATACTGAATATGGCAGTGGCGCAGAGGGTCAGGGTTTTGGTCCTTGGAGATATTTTTGTCCATGGTTTACAGCACTATGCAGAAAGTAGGCATGTGGCACATCATTTTGGTGTGAGAGGAGTGGAGGTGGTGTGGAGCGCTGAGACTGATCGCAATGTTGCAGCAATTCTCCAAGTTTGCACCGAGATGCGTACGAGGACCACTCCTCATGTGGTACTTTTACACTACAGTGCTTGCCATTTGGGCTACGTGAGTTCACGTACATTGTTGAAAGATTTGGAACAGTTGGTTCAAGCAGCCATGAACATCTTTCCAACTGCAAAATTAATTTTTTCTGGGTTACTCCCTAGAGGAAAATGGGACAACAGTTCTGTTTTCTGTCCTGATCCAAGTATTGGGAGGTGTAATATCAATCACGGCATGCATGCTTTTATGTTACCTGCTGGTATGTTTTTCTGCAGCCACAAGAACATTGTTCCCAGTAATGCGGCTTATTTTGAAGCAGATGGTGTTGCGTTTTCTTCTTTGGGAAACGCCATGTTCTTTTGGAATGTGAGGCTTGCTTTGGAGAAGGTTTTGTAAGGCATCTGCCCAAAAAAAACAAAAATAAAGGTTCTTTTCAGAGCCCACCTTAAAGGGGAAAAGGTGAATAATATTTAAACGTACAGTCGTCACGCTCTGATCCTGTACGTGTCCGCGAACATGGCGGTAGTTTGCAGGCGGTGCCTATTACCAACGGGGATTCTGGGGTGGAGACGCATGCAAATGAGAATGTGCGAAGGTAGGGATTGGTCATTAAAGGTCAGTGGGTGTGTTCTGTACGGAGAAATTTAGTGAGAACGTCTTTTCCCTGACAGGAGACCATACAGCCATGGCTCTCTGTGCTCGAAAACAGATTATCTGGATTTTGGGAGACTCATGGATACATTGGTTGAAGGTGCATGCAGAAAGTTGTGGTCTATCTGCAGATCTTGGATTTCCTCATGTGGAAGTGCACTGGCATGGCGTGCGTAGAATGAGGTGACTGGACTTGGTACCTCTCTGCGCTACTTTACAGACAGAGCGTCATCCTGACATACTTATCATTAATTTCCGGAGGAAACAGTTTAGGCCATGTCTCTGGAATTCTTTGCAATTTGCAATGAAGGAAGGACTTGCGAAAGTCATGGACATGTTTCCAAATTGCCAAATAGCTTTTTCCCATATTGCACAAAAACAAAAGTGGCTGCGTTCTTCTGCATTTAGTCCACAAATGGAGAAAGCGAGGCGCAATGTGAATAAGGCTGTTTGTGCCTTTCTAAGAGATGTTGGCATGTCCTCATTCCACAATGAAAACATTTTGTTTCGCAGCTCTTTCATTTTTCGCAGAGATGGAGTCCATCTCACATATGCTGGCAATCAGATTTTTCTTCGCAATTTACAACATACATTGGAACATTTTTTGGAATCATAGTCACCTATTTGGCAATCCGTTTTTTCCAACCTACAGTTTTTGAAGCACACACAACACCACTGAAAGGCTCTTTTCAGAGCCACCACTCCCAGCGAAAAGTCCATTGGTTTTGCTTTTCTTGCACCCTACATTTTTGTGTGTCCTCTGACTGTCCGTGGACTTTTCCAAAAATGCGCCAGAGTTTTTGTAATTTTCCAGTTTACTACTTTTATGGACACGACACACTGGCAGAGGAGGGCAAAGGAGGGTAAGGAAGGGACACCAACCACAGGGATAAGAAGGGCCAGGTGGAGAGAGAAAGATATAGGGTGGGCTTTACTTAGGTAGGGAGCAGTTCTTCCGGTGCTCAGTGACCGTAGCCTCAAAAGCACTTTGAAGACTCTCCCCCCTGCAGAGTACTGCGTCACAGTACACACACAATATTGTGACCCTCGAAAGGTAAGGGTCAACAGCATCGCAAATGGCTTGTGAGGCAGCTGGAGGGATGCGCTCCCCCACAGGAGTGTCTCTTGTGGTGAGAGGATTGGACACGGAGGATGCTGTGGAGGAACTCAATCTACTACGTTCTTTACACGGCACCACCTTGCGAATGTCCGTACTGTGGAACAGAGTTAGGTGTCGCTTCATGGTTGTCGTACCAAAGCTGTACGCACCAGGTCTCCCGCGACTCAGCAGCAACTGGCACTGGTTGCACTTGACCAGGTTCGCATGTGCTTTAGGTACGTTCCCAAAAACGGAAAACAACTGCCACATCCACGACTCCCGGCGAGTGTTTGTAGTGCGGAGTTCCTCCACCTCATTCTCTTCTTCCTCTTCTTCCTCGATCTCTACATCCTCACCCGTATATTCCTTTGCAGGCCCTTGGGGAGGTGGTGGCGGTGGGGAATTTGGGGGTGGTGCTGAGGCTAATGAAGCAACAATACCCATGGATGCCATAAGGATTAGTTGCCTAACGGTCGCTACAGCAGCAAAGACAGCACAACTCTAAGTGCTATAACCAGAAGCACAATGAAGATGAGCTCGGGGGTGTGGCCATTTATAAGGGTCGAGGGGTGCGGCTCCTGACCATATTGTTCACTCAAAAGCGCTGCAAATATTATAAACGACATGTTAACAGGTAGAGCTATTGTATGGGACATGTCAAATGATTTTATACTGAAAAAGAATTTCCCATGCGTGTATAAGTTAATTTGCAATGTTGCGGAAGCAGGCAAAGTGCGCAAATTAGTCCACACGCTCAGCGTGGGTGCGGTCACATGATGACGTCCTGAACACATCCGAGAGGGAAAGGCATGCCCACTGGACAGCAAATGCAGACTAACAAACGTGTCTATGTGCGCCACTGTTCTATGGACAGTGTTCGGGTCCTGCAACTAATTAAAAGTGCGACACAAGTGAGACGGATTGTTAGGGACAGGCGGGATGTTCGCAGTACTTATGGGTGTACTGCGCATGTGCGTACCTGATCTGATGACTGTACGGACAGGTCCAGTGTCCTTAGGACACCTCCATTTTGTTTGACAACAAACATGCCGGCCACCGCGCCTGTTCTACGGACGGTTCCATCTTGGCTGCAGACAATACGGACAGGTATAGTGTCCTTAGGACACTCCCATTTTGCTCCTTTACATACATCCCGGACACCTGGTGTGTTCTAGGAACATGTTTTATCTCGTTTGTGAGCGGTACGGAGAGGTATAATGTTCTTAGCACGCCCCATTCTGTTCACTTACGCACAGCTTGCACAGATGGTGCATTGTAAGATTAGTTCCAGCTTGGTTGGCATTGGTACGGGTAGGTGTGTTGCCGTTAGAACATTCATATTCTATTACTTACGGCTAGCTCGAACAGGCGTGCTGTTCGCGAACATTTTAAGTCTTTTTAAAAAAACTTTTTTTACTCAAACCCTTCCTCTACAACAAATCTACAAAAACTTTCTAAAAACACACACACACTTCAATCAAGAGAAATACATGGGGATGCAGATACTGATACGAATATAGGGGAATTAGGGTTCAACATGGGCTGATTGTGAGGAGATGATTTGTGTGGGGAAGAAGGGATGGATGTTTCATCAAAACGTCTATTTTCTCCTTGAAGGTTTGGGGACGGTTCACTAGGGAAAGGAGAAGGGCGCAGGTACAGGTGGGACAGTGATAACGTATTTTTCCTCACACAAATTCCTCCACAAATTGCCATAAACTGTTAAAATTGGCATTTAGTGTGTCCATTTTCAGTTCTATCCTTTTCAGCCTGTCTTCCTCTGTGTCATTTGTTGACCTTTCTTCTTTATTTTCCTGGTCTGTTAAAAATAAATATATATATGTTAAATGCCCATAAAATACTGACCATTATTTTGCTTATGCAGAGCACTGTGTAGCATTACTATCGCTATCTCCGGACATTTCCCCATGCAGAAAATTCTCCTCCAGCCACTCCAAAGTACTGCACATTTCTGTATCAAAAGAACAGAAAGAAATTATTTTTTCTGCCCCTCATACCAAAAAAAGTACCCACACATATAAGAAAAATGAAGTTCACTTTCTGTTTTGTCTTCGTTGTAGTGCGTGCGTGTACTGTCAGTCCTGGCTGCAGAGTTTCTGTGAGGTAATTACGCTGGAGTCATACTTTCTTTTTTTTATGGTATAATCCATTTCATTCTACATGGTCATTAAATGCATGGTTTTTGTTTCAGACGTTTAGGTTTTCCTATTATTTACTAGTACTTATAATGTCTTTATGTGCATTTTTTGTCTAACACAATAGTACAATTTCAGATACCCCCTGACTGTTTGGGTACTGTTGACCTCGTCCGCGCCCGTCTGCAGACAGGTGCTAAGTCCGTGCCTTTCCAATATCGATAGCGAGGGGGTTCTATATGGTCTATGTTATATGTCTGTAAAGTAATCAAATTATACTACATATCTCCCAAGATCACATGATGATAGTGTATATTCAGCAAAAAAACATTATTACTGTGATGTTATGATTAGGTTAGAAAACCTGTGAAATTCAGTAAAAAAAAAACTTTGTTAAAGGGACATTTGTGATGTCATCTTTGATGTCCTGGGTGTTAGTCTTAGCAATGCACGTAGGTGGCGCGAGTTATGGTTGCTTAGCTTACCATAACTACCGAATGTCAAGGGTTTTTCGGTTTTACTTTGAACCATAACGTCCCTTTAACAAAGTTTTTTTTACTGAATATACATATATATATATATATATATATGGCAGTGAACAAAAACAAAGGGGCTACACATGTGATATCATCAGTGATGTCATCAATGACATTTGTGATGCCATCTGTCATGTCCTGGGTGTTAGTGTTAGCAGTGCATAGTGGTGCGGGCAGGTACGGTTGCTTAGCCTACCAAAACTGGCGAATTTCAGGGGTTTTTCGGTTTTACTTTGAACCATAATGTCACATTTGTAAACTTTTTTTTTTAATTTCACAGGTTTTTAGTAGCGCAACTTAACCATAACGTCACAATCCTCCGCACCGTCTACACGGTGCAGTCTTGAGCCGCACTCCCAGAGTGCTGTGCAAAAATTAGAGTCAATCCTTACGTTCTCCCAGAAAGCTCACTTCAGCCAAATGCAGGTTTAAACATCTTCTTTAATGATACAAAAGTTAAAATCCATGTGGAAACCTCCAGCCTTCGCCCAGCAACACAGAGGAAAACCCCGGCGATTACGCGTTTCGGTACGACATGTAGCTTGATCACATATATATACGATGGGAGAGAGGGTGGGGGCTCCTTATTTATCAAGTAAGTGAAGTTTAAGCTGAGCTTTGAGGAGATCCAGAGTTAGGCTGGCTTTGATTGTGATGGTCAGTGGGTTCCATTCCAGTGGAGAAAGAAGAGCAAAAGGGAGATGAGGCATGAGGGGGTGCATGGGACAGAGAAGTTAAGTGCAGAGAAGGATCGAGGGGAACAAGACGGTTAGTAAACAAAGATACAATCAGACAGGTACCGAGGAGCAAATCCATTGGTAGCTTTGTGGAGATTAGAGTTTTCATAGAGTAATTAGTAAGAAATGGATGCATTTTTTCGGAATGTTGAGCAGGTTCACATGAGCAGCAGAGGCAGTGTTAGTGATTAATTGTTGCAGTCAGAGGTCAGTATCAAAGAGGATTCCATGGTTGCAAGCCTTAGGCAAGGTTCACGACAATCTCCCGGCTTTCTGCTCTCGCCAATCGAGCCATTCTGCTTGCGGCTTGCGACTTCCATGGTGCCTCATGCAACGAGTTTCCCATGGGACCACAATTCCTAGAAACCCATGTGCGCACACATGGAGCATGTTGATGTGATCACGCTCCAACATTGCGTTCCAGGCACGGAACACAGACCGACTTTCCTGCGGCTCAGAGGCACCATAAAAGGATGGTAGGAATGCAGAACCGGTGCTTTTCGCTACAGTTTCCCCTGTGAGTAGCTATTTTGGGACTTCCTACATTCTTCGTTTTTTTCGTGTAACAGACCTTCTTTCTCTCATATTGGATTGCTCTTGAATGTTAATTCTTTGTCTCTGGTCGCCTGGTAAGCTTGGATCTGCTGATTTCTGACTCTGCCTGTTTTCTGGATTGCTTTTTGGATCTGTCTTGCTGGATTTGGTCACTTAGTGGATTTGGAACTTTGGTTTTTAGACTCTGTCTCTCTTCCTGGATTGCTCCTGTAATTTCGATTTGGACACTGCCTTCTGGAACCTTGTTATATGTTTTTTCTCCTTTTTTGGATCCTATACATCTCCTTAGTTTACGTCCGCTTTATGCCCGGATATAGGTCCTTCCTTGTGTTTTTGTGATTTTTGTTCTCTTGCGTCTGCCTGACAACTCTTCGTCGGGCGTTATTCCGGTATTAGCTCAAGAGAACTTTTTTTTAAAAGCAGTGAAAAAAATGATTTAGAAAGACAATTCTGTGACCGCACAGAAATGACATTATTTCGATTTTTGTAGGCCGCTTAAAATCAGGCGAATAAAATAGGTCTTTTGGTTGGGCAACCTACAAAAATCAAAATAATTACATAGAATCGTTTTTTTTTTGCTGTGTGGACTGTGCATGCTAGTGTTAGGAAGATTCCTCTATAGATTCATCAATGGTTTGGATTCAGCTTTCAGGTAGTAGAAGAGGAAATTGAGGGCCGGGGGGATTCTACTGTTAATGGATATAGGTACTTAATTTTCTTGTTTTTCATTCCCACAGCCTGTGAGTGGTTCAGCATAACTCCCTCCCATATTTTCGCCTAAGCCCTCAGCCATCATGTCTTGTTTATACTTTATGATGGCTGTGCTCTTGGGAGGAAAGCCATCCTATATTAGGAGGCAGTCTCTTTATGATCATACAGTTTCCAGTGACGGTTGTTTTGTGACAGCGAGCGAGCAATATGGTCAGACAGGAAGGAGATGGGAGAGTGGAAGCGAGGGATGGCATTTGAAGCAGGGAGAAAGGTAACATCCATTTTGAGGGGTGATGCATGAGCCAAAGGAGAGCCATCCAGTGATGAATTGCAGTGAGACAGTTGATAATCTATTACGAGATGCCTGGGGTGAAGAAGGGAAAGAAAAAAAGATTTGAGTGTTGTCAGCAAAAAGGTGATTGTTAAAGTCAAAGGATGAGATGAGCCTTCCTTGGCCAAAGTTATAGAGGGTGAAGTGCAGAGATCCAAGGATCTGGAGAGGGGTGGGGTCAGAGATATGAAAGTTCCAGGTGATTTTTAAAGTATCGACCTTCCAGGTAGGAGGTGATCCAGGCGAGAGCAGATTTGAAGAACCCAAGGTTTTGGAGAGTGAGGAGCAGAGAGAAGTGTTGAAAGGACCAGAGAGGTCCGAAAATGGTGTAGTGAGCATAAGAAAGAAAGTTGGAGATGGTTCAAGGGATCTGCCTGAGGTTCTTTCAAGTTCTTTTGCAGGGTTAGACTCCTCCCCTTCTCCTTTTCGATAGATAGGAACAAGATCTGCTGACTGAGGAGATTCTTGAGTTAGAATGGGAACAGGCTTTTGCCCGGGCAGTATGGAAGCAGGACAGCTTTGTGAGCAAAGTGTCCTGGTCAAGAAGAAACAAAATGTCAGATTGGTCATGAACCTCTGGGCACTTAGTGCGTCATTAGTCTACCATTATTTCAAGATGTGAGGGAGCCATTTTCTGTGGGATATCTTGTAGAAAGGGGATTGGAAGGCATGTCTGGATGGGAAACCTGTGTACAATACAGTCCCCATTTTCAAACCCTATTGTTGCTTTCTACAATTCGAGTGGATAGAATGCTTATAAGAGCGCACATGCCACACCTTTGGGCTTTCATTGACTCCTTGGTGTTTCGACAAGCTCCTCATGGCAGTGTTATGCAAACTCCGGGAGCAAGGGATTATATTCATATCTCATAACAAGAGCCTTCTGCCAGCATAAGTGTACTGAGCAGCGCCCCTCCTCCAAGAACTCGACTTTTTGATGAACTGGGGGAAAATGGAGAATTCCAATGATTCCTAATGGATTCGGTGACAGGCTCCCATAGGCTGGCTCAGATTGCCACTTGCGAAAGTGAATGCCATCAAGAGGGAAATCAAATTGACCCTAGCGAAATCCAATATCTCCTTCAAAGATCTAGTGAGAATAGTGATTAGTCTGGCCCCTTCTGTTTCTCCCAGCCACACATGATTGTGTGTTGAAGCGGCTGAAGATGCAGCACCTGAAGAGAGGGCTCCTTACAGTCTGCAAGTTTCCCTTGTCAGAGGAGGCAAGGACTGAATTGTCCCTTGGCTCCATAAACAGAGACATGGAATAGACGAGCAATCTTCGGGTTGTCCCCGGACCTAGTAATCAAATCCGACACGAGTTGGAGGGGCTGAGATACTCGCTGTGTAGACCTGACGACACAGTGGAGGTGGTCATCGGGAGAACTGGAGCTTCACATCAATTTCGGGTACTTCTGGCAGGGTCTTTCGCCATCAAGTGTCTAGCCGAGGGCAGAGTGAGGTGTTTCATCTTGTTGAAAATTGACGATATCTCAGCAGTGAGATATATTGACTGCTTGGGCGACATAAGCTTCAGGATGCTGGCAGTGGTGGCCAAGGATTTGTGGCACTTTTGCCTGGAGAGGGAAATCTCAGTGACAGCAGAGTACTTACCTGGCTTATCCAATGACATAGCTGACTTGAATTCAAGAGAACTGGAGGATTCCAGTCACTGGCAGCTGAACAACACAGTTATTCAGAGTCTCATGGCCATGAAAGGTCTGTGTCCGGTGCATCATTTTGTCGTGTGGCTGAACAGGCAGTTGCACATGTTTTATAGCTGTGTGGTGGTAGATGTACACTGGGTGCTATATACGGGTGAATGGATTTACCTAGTTAATCGGCTCTGTTGTCTACAGTCAAAAGTGTATTTTTATGAAATTGATAAATATATGGACAGTGTGATAAATGAAATGCTTTTGTAATAAATTAAATGTTTGTATCTCATCTAAAAAGCTTTATAACTTGTGTAAAGTTTGCTGTTAGCCCCACTTTTGTTAATATTGGTTATTTGAAACCTTGAACTGCAGCTTTAAAAATAAGATGGGGTGCCCTCCCTCTATGTTTTGTTTGTTCAGGTTTTACAGCTGGACACAGGATCTGGAGGCTTATCGACTAATGCCTTCCTACCTGTCTATGGACCTGGGATAGGGTTCGCCCATCCCTCCTTTTGTGATGATAGCAAGGACGCTGGCTGTGGCCAGGCAGCAAGCAAGGCTAGTTATACTGGGTATACCGTCATTTCATCGCCGCACTTTTCATTGTGGGGTTTTTGCCGTGATTTTTTTTTCGTAAAAAAAAACATTGAATTTTTTGGGGGGGGGGTACATTTTTTAAAAAAATGGGTTTCGGTGTTGGGGATGTTAAAAAAAAGAAGAAAATAAAGAGGGGTTTGGGGGGTTACCCCCCCAAAACAAAAAAAATGCGATGTTTTTTTCGAACAAAATAATCGCGGCAAAAAACCCAGCGTTGAAAAGTGTGGCGATGAAATCACGTAGAACCATTATACTGATGCCACTGTGGCAGTGCCTTGGATGGTTTCCTGCCTTGTTTGAACCATCAGTGGAGGCTTGAATATCCCTTGCCCTGAGAGATCAAATTTTGCAGGACTTGCTAGGGCATCCATATCTACTTGTGCTAGGGTAGTCTCTGAGACTCCTAACGTGGAGGTTTTCCGAGATACCTGGAGAAAGCCAGGCCTTTTGGGAGAAGCTGACTACTTCATAAAGAGTCATGAACCTGCAGTACCACACAATCTTGTAAATCAGCTTAGGCCAAATGGTGTGCCTGGTATCTGGAAAGGAATCCGTATCCCCTCTAGAACAGATGTAGTCCATATAGGTAACTTCCTTGCAGCACTAGCCACACAGGAGAAAGCTTTGAGGGCAGTGAATTCTTTCAGGTCAGATATATTGGCAGGACATGTCCACATTGAAGGTACCCTGGGGGGGGGACATCCGCTAGTGTGCAGACTCCTGGGGTGAGGTGTTTAAGACCTACAATGACAAAGTACTCCATTTGTGGGATGTGAATGAGGTTGTGAGGAATTAGACCATCCGTACACTGGGCGTGCGCTCACCTGGGCTTTTTTTGAAATTATAAATTAAACTGAATGATGGTAGATCAACCTCCGGAAAATGTGTTGGGCTAATCCGAAGACATTTTCCTATGCTCACCGCAAGATATACACATAGACCTGTGTACCCTCGGTGGACACAGCCTACAGGCGCAGTCCCCCCTGTCATATTTAGTTGGGATTCGACATCCAGGAGTATACCATGCCAAACCTTCCCTGTGCAATGCCCAACCTAATTAACTAACAAAGGCTCCATGATTCTGCCCTGTCCTTTTGTTGAGTCTTGTAGCTAGTGGCAACATTAACATACTAATCAAAGTTTAATTGAAACAACGTCCATATGGGGCCTGGATGCACAGGCTAACAAAGGAGACAGGAAACCCCAACCCCTTTCATATGCACTGTGTCAGCCTGATGCCAGCCCCTGCCCTCAGTTGTATCGATTGACAGTAAAATGTTATGTCTGGGACTGCATGTTTTACAGTAGTCATCCCCAAAGGGAGACCCCATTCAGAAGGTATGAGTACGTGGATTAACGGTGCTAGAAAGTCTGGTCTCGCCGCAGCTTCAAGGGAGACCTGCCGCTTTAATCAGGAACCACAGAGAGATCCATTAACCAGAGGGACTCTTTAATCCACAACAGACAGGAAGTTGGGTGGGACTTATTATCACATCTGTTCACCCCTTTACCTGTTCTGTTACAAAGCACTCTGGCTATGACATCACGCATACAGGAGATGGTTGGTGGGGACCCAGGATTGGTTCATTAAGGTAGGCTTAGCCTACACCAATCCATGTGGACCATTTGGCTTTAAAAGAGGGCTGAGCCCCTCTTTTGGCAGATCACCAAACGGCTTCACCAGAAGCAGAATGAATAACTCATCATTGGACCCTGGTTTAAGGGACAGTCTGCCTTACATCTTCCGCCAGTGAAGGAAGGCCAAGACCTCCAAGAGGAAAGCAAGATCCCTCCCCTAAACATCTCCCATGGAACAGAGGGAGATGATTAATCCAGTGGACTCTTAACCAGCTCCAGGACCAGTACCCAGCCAGCAAACAGCATGACTTGCTAGGCTCTGCAGCAAGCTTCCTAGGTGGGAAGTGCCAGAGAGTCTCTGAACCAAACCAAGGACAAGGCAAACCAAGGACAAGGGTGCTGCCTGCAACACTCTCCTCAACTTTGGGCTGTCCATACTTAGGTGTAGAAATAGCTCGCTCTGCAAAAATGGTACGCTCCCTTAATTATGCAACATTAGCGACCGCGCTTTGCACCAAACTCAACCGCTGGAACCAACTCCCTATTTCATTCATGGGTAGGGTGGCCCTGGTGAAAATGGTTATTCTCCCCAAGCTGTTTCATCTCTTCAGTACGATACCGCTGTTGCCAGGAAGAGCCTTTTTCACGAAAATCACTGGTTCATGCTCCACGCTTGTGTGGAAAGGGCAAGTGAGGGTCAGCTGGAAATGCCTCACATTGCCTTATGAGCAGGGAGGACTGGCAGCGCCGGATTTTGAATGGTACTTTTTGGCGGCACAAGCATACTATGCGACACACTGGGCGGAGGGAGGCCAACGCACCTCATACATAGAGCTGGAAAAACAGGGGATGGATACGCCTCCCCTATTACACAGGTGGTCCTGGGGAGGCGAGGGGGCAGTAACCAACTCGACCCAGAGCGGGTGACACAATAGGCATGGACAAGATTGGTTCAACATCCCAAAGGTACAGTGCTGTACAGCCCAGAGATGCCCATCGGGATGCACCCTACTTGGCCCCATCCAGGGATGCAACACTGGTGGATAATGGGTATACTACTCTTTGGAGATTTATACCGCAGTGGCCAATTCATGGATTGGGATGATATTAAGGCACAGGTGGGTGACACCTCAATACAGAAACTACAATACCTTAGACTCCATTCCGGGATAGTAGCGGTGTGGGAGGGATTCCCCCAGGAGCCGCCCTCTCAACCTATCCTGAACTATGCAGTAACCCCTGGCACAGTGAAGAAGACCACTTCTGCATTGAATAGACTCTCGTTGGCTACTAGGGTAGTGCAGGCACCAGATATTAAGGGGGAGTGGGAAAAAGACCTAAGCATTTCTATTACCAAGGCACACTGGAAGCAGTTGTGCATGCTTACAAAGCAGATATCATTTAACTCTAGATACAGGTTAATCCATTTCAAAATATTGAATAGGGTACACCTTACCCCGGCCCGCCTCAAGAAAATGTATGTAACTACAGACGGGAGATGCCTGAGATGTACAAATGAAGATGCAGATTTGGTGCCCATCTTGTGGACCTGTGGGGTGCTCTCAGTATATTGCACTGGGGTTTGTGAAGCACTGGAAGAAATGGTGGACCAGCCTATCGAGTGGGAGCATGGGGCATGTATACTAGGCTTTGTGCTCAAAATCAACCTGGCGAAGCATAAACCTATTAATATAGGACTGTGGTTAGCCAAACAAGCTATATTAATGCAGTGGAAAAGCAGGGCATCTCCCACGATAGACGACTGGATGAGAGACATGACATGGGCTAGTGATAATGAAGAATTGAATTCTACCATGCTGCCCCCACCAAGCCACCCCAGAGACATTTGGGGAGGATTTCGTCAATATCTGAGCAATAAAAGTGCAAAGATGGATGATAATGTAGAATCATTGCAATGTATTCACAATGATGCAGTATTCCCTGTGTACGATAATGATTGACTGTATAGTAACGGGATGATGTTGTAACTCTGTGCAAAAGTTAAATAAAAGTAAAAAAAAAAAAAAATTACTGACCCGTACTGTCCTTAGCTTCCACAACCTTTCAGAGATAAGCCTGACACTCCGTCCATTTTACCAACATTGGACAAGAAGGTTTATAATTTTCTTGTGTTTCCAATCTGTTCAGCTCCCTCCTGGTTTACTTGAGGTGTGGGGCCGATTGATGGTTTAGAAACCGATATTCATCCCTGGACCACTGGTGGCCCGGAAGTTGATTCGCCACAGAGTTTCTACCGATGTATCTAAGTTGGCCATATAACAGAGAGCTTTCTGGAAGGCTGTGACAGCAAAGTTGGCCTTGATGCTCTGTCTCATATCAAGCAAAAGGGCTCCAGACATTTCGGTATTGGAGGTATACAATAATAGCCATTACCCAGAAGCAGTGAGTTTCTACATACCGATATATATCTAGGAGAATCCAAAAACATATTAAGACAATGACCTATCCTGCTTTTTCGGAACCGTCGAAGTGGGCAGATGTCTCCAAGCTTATGAGACAGCGACCGAGAGGTTGAGGCAAGAAGTGCAGCTCATTATAGCACAAAGAATATCCTTCAAAGCAGTATCCTCTGCGACTTTAGCCAGGTGGGTCAGAAGGTGTATTTAGTAGGTAGGTATGAGCACTGGCAGAATCGGAGCACATTCAGTTTGCAGGGCATAAGCCATTCTGCCTTGAGAATCGTTTGGAAGATATTCTCAAAGCTGTGCAGTGGTCAAATGAAGCAGTGTTTAATAATTTCACTTTCAGATCCAACAAGCAAGTGGCCTCAGCGGTAACTAATCTTTAAACAAGCATAATACAAGAATCCGGTCTTGACAAAGAAGGCAGATTTTCTGTACTGCGTAAAATAAGCTTATGATTCTGTTAAAAACACATATGGGCCTCATCACGAGTTTGGCAGTAACCCTTAAATCCGGCGGTCACGCTATTACTGCCAGATTTAAGGGTCCGCCAAATCAGGGCTTCTGCGGATTTTTCCCCAGCTCTGAGCTGGGGGGAAATCCGCCGAAAATTTGTGCTATTACTGCCGGCGGGAAATCCGCCGGCAGTAAGAGCGCGAAAATTCCCCATTGAGCCCAATGGGGAATGGGGCATTCCCGAAATGGGCTCAGTGGGGAATGGGGAATTCCATTACCGCCAAACCCGTGATCCGGCGCTAATAGCGCCGGGGGGGTTTGGCGGTAGGGCTAATACCACTGGCGGTAATAGCGCCGGCGTTACCACCCAACTTGTGATGAGGCCCTAGTCTAATTTTTCCACTGGGCCTGCTTTGTTCCTGAAAGTAGAGGCACGTCAACGCTGCAGAGAAGGTGGTGTGAGTTGCGGCCTTTGTGTGATCTGACAAGGGTGCTTGTGCGCCTTGCCATGGATGGTGACGGACAAGCAGCTCCCCAACAACCTCCTGCGCCAGGTCAGCCTCAGGCACAGCCCCCTGCATTGGCTGCTCAACCTCAAGTACAAGCCCCTGCAGTGGCTGCACCACCTCATGCTCAGCCCCCAGAACTGGCTGCTCAACCTCCAGTGCAGCCCCCTGCAATGGCTGCACAACAACCGCCTGGGATGAGAACTCCAGGTGCCCTCTCACCTACGCCTGAGATTGATATCTCAGGTGCGTTACCGTTCAGCAGCTAAAGAAACAGGAAACACTGAAATATGTAGATCCTGTTAAGGGTAATGGTCAGTCGGGAATGGTAGACGCAATCACAAGACAGTGTTCCCATTGTACCTTCTTTGGACTACAGTTTATCCCTTTTACTTTGGGGGCGTATCTTACCTGCAATGTGCTGCTCGACAGATAACAGAGAAAGTATAATAGTTCATCTCTGTCTTTAATAGAATCATGATTTTCC
This sequence comes from Ambystoma mexicanum, assembly GCF_040938575.1. Taxonomy (NCBI): domain Eukaryota; kingdom Metazoa; phylum Chordata; class Amphibia; order Caudata; family Ambystomatidae; genus Ambystoma; species Ambystoma mexicanum. The sequence continues at coordinate 1,439,594,722 of NC_090935.1, forward strand.
TTTACATTAGTATGTTAAGTTTGCATTGTCATCATTTTAGAATACGCAATTATTTTTCCATCTTGGAACACACTGTAAGGAAGGCATGGTATCAAAGTAAGATAGACACAAGTGATCACAGTTCAAGGGTGTTTACTGAACTGTAAAATGGGTGAGATTAATGCCTAATCTAAACCTAAATCTAAGATGGGAGCAAGCTACGACCATCAAATAATAATAATGCATCCCTAGTAGTGTCTAGTCAAATAAAAAGGGCTGATACTAAAATAAAACTATTGCCAATCATTACCGCTGTTCTACAAAATATTGTGGGATAATGTTCACAAGAAAAGAAAGAAGTGTTCACAAAATGATAAGTAAGGATGTTATGGCCGGAGTCTCCCTTCCCCATGTTTTTAGCACAGGACAAGGCGGGACTTGTGAGCACAGCACACTTCTGGGCTTCTCCAGCACAAGCTTATAGTTCCTTTTCTCTATATCACGTCCTTCTGTACCCATGTCTCTACTCATGCAAATTTTCTTTCTTCAGAGAGCCTGATATTCCAAACAACAACAAAACAAAAGTTCCTTCTGCTAACCTTCACATCGGGCGATTACTCTTCACCCTAGAATCCCCCTCAGCCGGACTCTGATCGTTCTTTCAGTGTCAGCCTCCCAAAGTACTTGCCAATTTAAACAGAGGCATCCGAATGGCGATCTCGTATCGCTGGGTCACTCTGTTAGCGTATGGCAAGCACGGCCTTCACAAAATCACAGTTCGTACAGCGTTTCCCTCAGCTGGGCGCAAACGCCTGTTGCACAATTCCCTCAGTCGGGTTCACAATTTCACAATTGTCAAAACTTCTGCAACGTGTCAAGGACTTTCGATTGTACAAGGGTTTTGGCTTGACCCTTGTATGACCACCTTGACACCTCACGCAGGCCTTCCATATGGCCTTGGCTTGTAGTTTCAATACTTTTGTAATTCCACATTCTCTTGGTTCAGAAGAGGGGTACCAGCTAGAGACCTTCGAAAGAGCTCCCACATGGTGCTGGACCACTCTATCTCTGGTACCAAGTTCATTCACAAAAAGACCTCTGTCTATTAATCTTCTTAATGTTGCCACTGCAGCCATGAGCCTAATACAGTCCGGTCCACATATCTGGTTCTTCTGACTCACCAGCTGTGCTGAACTCATTGGCGTTTCTTTTGCTGCTGGAGTCAAGGACAGTACCACAATGGCAACCGCATCTCCCTGCCCTGGCTATCAGCGCATGAGGGTTCCATGTACCACTGACATCCGTCATACCATCCGCCAGTTGCGATTCCCGGTCGTATAATTCCTTTGTCGGAGGCTTTTTGGGTCTGCATTGAAAAAGGCAAGGCAACTCCCTCCTTGATGTCCTTTCAGGTCTCGCCGCCTTTCTCCTCCATTTCAACTGCCGTCCTGGAATAGCTTCTTCCCTGTGCGTTCGGCCTTGCTCAGAGTGTGCTCTCATGCTCTGCCTTTTATCTCTATGGGGAAGGGAAACGGCAGTCAGGTGTGTGTGGTTGTCGGCAATTGCCTGGCTCTGCCTGACCCTTATGTTGGGACATGTCAGGTAAACAGCTCGGGTTTTAGTCCATTGTCGCTCACGGTGTGAAAAAGTGTTTGGGCCTCATTACGACCCTGGCGGTAATCCGCCGTCATTACCGCCATGGCGTAATGAACGTTAACGCCGTGGGACGATGGTGTAAAGTGCGCCACATTACGACCCATCGCGCACGAGCATTACGCCATGGCGGTAATGTAAACAGCGCCATGGCGGTAATGCCCCCAAAACGGCACCTACCGGCATCGTATGCGGCGCAAGGTGCACCACCGCCACCGCCGTACATAGCGGTGACCGTAGTTAGCGGTCACCGCAATTAGCGTTGACCGTAGATAAGCGGAACCGGAAGTAGCGTCACCGCGGCGGAACGGGAAAGAGCACGGCGGCCATCTTTAAAAACACAATCCATTGCCATCCTCCGAAACCACTGGACATCCGAGCCTGAGACCCCGCCAATACCGGCTTCAACCTTCTACCTGCAGGAAGATGCCGAAAGTTTTGAAAAAAGCCTGTGACCGCCAGCGGCAAGACCGCTTCTCCAGAGAGGAGCTCACCATTCTAGCGGAGACCCTACAGGAGAACGCTGCAGTGGTATTCTCCAACCAACTGACAAGACCGGCCATAACCAAGAAGAAGGCCATATGGGCACTGGTAGCTCAGCGGGTCAGTGCCGTGGGAACGACACCCCGCAATGTCAAACAGTGCCGCAAGCGGTGGGACGATCTCCGGCTCAGAGTCAGGAGCATACTATCAGCCAACATGAACCTGGCAATGGCAACTGGGGGAGGATCGGAGTCCCCTATAAAATTGCAGCCATGGGAGGAAATCTGTGCCTCCACAATCGGAATGCAGAGCATTGAAGGAGTAGGAGGAATGGAGAGAGGAGCCCCGACATCGGGCGATGCAGGTAGGTGGCTCAAATCAAGGCATGCAAAGTCCATTCATGTGAAGTACAATGTTGGCCCATAGTGTGAATGCAACACATCAGCAGGAGACTGCCCACAGATACATCCGATCTGCACCCTGTACACATGCAGCATGCACACCCTAACTGCAGGCACCCACATACCTCCATGCTACTTCCACACAAAAGGGAGTCAACTTTTTTCCCCTGCATGAAATGTGCCACATGTACTAACTGATGAGATGCCAGTCGCAACAATGCCCGGCCAATGTCCGCAGACCCATCAATAACACTCTCCCTCCTCTGTCCCACCACAGGCTCAAATTCCGACCTTGAGGAAGAGGACACCACAGCCTCCACACCCACCAAGAGGGCCAGGCCAACTGTGCCAACGCCACAACCCTCCACCTCTGTCGTCCCGAGGAAAACACCACAGCAGGCAAAATCCATGCAAGGGAAACAGGACAGGGCACAGACAGCCACCCCAGCAGGCAGTACAGCAGCAGCAGCAGCAGCAGCAGACATCACACCAATCATGCCCACAGAAGCCACAGCCTCTGCTGCAAGCAGCACACTTGGGGAGACTGCTGCCATTGCTGCCTCCTCCGATAGTGAAGCAGGGACCTTTGAGGAGAGTGATGTCAGGAGCCCCACAGGCCACCCTCATTCCCCCTACCTGTCCCTAAGCAGCCCGCATGTGGATGCCACACAGGGTCAGCCAGAGGATGACGATTGGCCAGCCACTCCATCCCCGCTGCAGGGGCAGATCAGCCCAATGGGAATGCCACTGCCATTAGCCATGGCCCAGAATCCCAACCATTCTCTGGAGGCGATTGCCACCCGGCAGCAGCAACTTTCCTCGCTGCTCGAAGAACATGTTGCTGAATGTGGGGGGTCAAGTGCAGCAATGGATAAATGTGCTGAGACTGTGAAGGCAGCTATAGAGTCGTCCACAAAGGACATCTGCGCGGAACTAGCTGCTGTGCGGCACGCCATCACTGACCTTGTGCAGACAATACGGGCCATGCGTCCAAATGAGCAGGCAGGATCCTCCTCGGTTGCCAGCTCGACACCGAGCAGCCCCATCCGCCGATCGGGGAGGAACCTCCGCAGCACAGGCAGGGGTGCCCCGGGGGCCAGTGGAGGGGGCTGCCAATAGTGGCCGGACAGTGTAGGAATCCTACTACTGACACTGCTGCACAGACCAACTCACACCTTTGTTGGGATTCCAGGGGGGGGGGGGGGTGGAGGGGGGAGTGGGTGTGTTGGGGTGTGCAGGGGGGTGGCGGGGTGGTGTGTTGGGGAGTTAAGGGGGGAGTTTGGGGGGGGTGTGTGCAGGGGGGAGGTGGGAGGTGGGAGGGGGTGTGTTGGGGTGTGCAGGGGGGTGGCGGGGTGGTGTGTTGGGGAGTTAAGGGGGGAGTTTGGGGGGGGGGTGTGCAGGGGGGAGGTGGGAGGTGGGAGGGGGTGTGACACGACAGTACATAGTTCAAATACAGTTTATTCGTTTCACAAAAGGAAACGTGTGGACATTTTCATTGCGTATGTGTGCTTTATTGGTGTCCAGTCCTCAGTGTGCATGCCCCAGAGTCACACAGTGCCCCAAGTGCTGTCTCCATGCGATGAACACCAGCCGTGTGTGCTAGAAGCAGTGGTTGATGATACTTTGGCGCATGGCACGCCCCTCCTGTGCATCGCCTCCTCCATGTGGTGGCGCCCCTTCTGCACCCTCCTCATCCTCATCCTCATCGTCAGGTGGTTGCAGTTCTGCGTCAGGGGGCAGGGGCACATTCCGTCTGACGCACATATTGTGCAGCATGACACATGCCATGACGATCTTTGCCACCTTCTCATGGCCATACAGGAGTGCCCCACCAGACCTGCTGAGGCTTCGGAACCGTGCCTTCAGGAGGCCGAATGTCTGCTCTATGACCACACGAGTACGTGTATGTGCACGGTTGTAGTCCTCCTCGTGCTGGTTCTGCGGGTTCCGGACTGGCGTGAGGAGCCACCTCTTCAGGGGGTAGGCTGCATCACCTGTATGTAGGCGAGAATGTATGTGTCAGTCATGTTGTCTGTCCAGGAACATGATGTCCCACCATGGCTGGCATGGAACTGTTACCTTGGCTCACTTCTACATGCACTAATTGATTCACACTATGCAACCAGTATATGCCCATTGCTGCCATGGCCTGTTTAGCATGCCATCACCCTATGTATGCAGAGGGGTTTAGTGCATTGTGAGTGGCCTTCCTCTGTATCCGTTCTCTGTGTTACTCACAGCCAGGTGGAGTATGCATCATCCCCCCCCCCCTTTCAGCCAGGTGGAGTATGCATCATCCCCCCCCCCCTTTCAGCCAGGTGGAGTATGCATCATCCCCCCCCCCCTTTCTGCCAGGTGGAGTATGCACTGGTACGTCATTCCCATGCCCACTTCCATGACATAGCACTCACCGAGTAGCCAGGATCTTGGGCCTGCATGTCGCTCCATGTAGCGTGGTATTGTGGAGTTCCTCAGGATCATGGAATCATGGGTTGATCCGGGGAATCGGGCACAACAATGTGTGATGATCTTGTTGGAGTCACAGACCATTTGCACGTTGATAGAGTGGAACTGTTTCCGGTTGCGGTACGGTACCTCCATGGCACGTGGAACCACCAATTCCACATGGGTGCAGTCGATGGCACCAATGCAACCGGGTATGCTGGCTAGTGCATGGAAACCCACTTTGGTGTTTGCAATCTCCTGGGCAGTCCGTGGTAATGAGATGTGGTCGTCTGTGTGCTTGAGGAGGGCATCAAGCACTTGGATGAGTGTTCGTGAGAATAATGGTTGTGAAATGCCATGCAGGTGCCCCACTGTGTGCTGGTAGGTGCCTGTGGCCAGGAAGTGGAGTACAGCCACTACCTTCAGTAGGGGGGGGATGGCGGTTGGACTTTCTATCATGCTGACGATGTCGTTGTGTGTCATGTCTACGATGGCGGTGATGGTGTCCCTGTCCAAACGGTACAGGGTGTGGATCTGCTCAGCAGTGAGGTTGTTTGGATTGGCTCTGATGCGTGGGATTGGGGGCTGCCTGCGTGGTGGCACTGGCTGTGCTGGTGGGGCTTGCTGGGCCTGCCTTGCCCTCCTTCTCCTCCTGCGTCTCCTCTGTGCTGCCTGTTGTTGTTGTTGTTGCTGTTGCTGTTGTAGTAGCACATGCATTGCTATCAGGTCCTCCAGCCCCAACATTGCTAGTCGTATTGGCATCATTGTGGAGTGTGACTGGGTGTGGGTAGGGGTGGGGTGTGCTCTTTTTATACTCCCCTGAGTCTGTATTGCCTTCACCTGTGCTGTTTCTGTGCACCTGTGGCAGCTGCATTCACTTGAATTGGCCCTTTACGGTTGGTTCGCGATGGCGTTATTTGCACCATGGCGGTAAGGTACTTAGCGGCCTCAATGATGGCGTTAGGTGCATGTCCGCTTGGGTCGGCATTTGCGTGCCTTTCCGCCATGGCGCTAAGTACGGTGTGGGCGGTCGCGTGCGCGCACCCTTAGCGCAGTTTGCGGCAGCGTTAACTACGATGCCGCTATTGGCATCGTAGTTAACGGTCACGGGTCATGATCGGGCCTGGCGGAAAACGATGGCGGTAAGCATTTACCGCCATCGTTTTTCGCTTAGCGCCAGGGTCGTAATGAGGCCCTTTGTGTTGGAAAAGGGGGTGTATAGAGTTTCTAAATATACTACTGGGCAGGCTGGCGAAAAAATTAATAAGGAAGGGGATACTGGGTCTCACCCTTCTGTGTCCCATTTCCACTCCCCGAAGACCCCCCCCCCCATCCGGGTGATCCTCCCGCACTGCTCCACCCCCAGGAACTGGATCCAATAGCGATGGCCATGTCCTGGCCACCTGGATGATAGATCCCGGGGACTAGCGGGTGAGACACCTTCAGATTTTTCCAAACACTCAAAACAACATGACTGCTGGGTGACTGCGCTGTAAATGATGGCAGTTGGTGGGCGCCACCCTTAGCGGGGACACCCACCAAGCCCCACATCAAGCCTGAGAGGGGAAGGGGCCTGTCGCCCCCACCCTCAGCCAATAGGGGCTGGGGGGAGCAAGCTCACTGGGAGTGACAGAAAGAGGCCGCAGGGCCAACCAGCAGCCTATATAAGGCAGTTTTGGCAAGGGGTCATCTTCTTTGATCCTGATCCCTGCTGCTGGAAGATTTCTGGTTTCTCTCCTGCATTTTACAGAGGAGGATCCCATGGAAATTCATAGAGCAACAGCCAAGGATCGAAGTTGTAGAAATGCCAAGGTGGTCGGTGCACTTTTTAGAGGACAGGTCATCGAGCTCAGGACTAATGTGTCATTATGTTTGAGCCAGGAAGTCCATGCCTCGACGTTGTTGAGGATACCCAGGTAGAAGAGGTGGAAATAGAGGAGGAGGTTGAGGGAGCGCCAGTGACAGGCTGGATTCGGACGTGCAATCACGGGGGCAATTTGCTTCTCTGCCAAGAAAGGTGGGATGGGAAACTGATATCCAAAAAATGGGTGATCCCCCACTGGAAGGGAAAGAGAACTTTACAAAGGTCATAATTTCCCCTAGTCCCAACTGCAGCGCTGAATTGCAGGCATCACCAGGAGGGGCAGAAGCAAACAGCTCAATGAAAAGGCAGATGAAAATGAGCGGCGGTCCCCGGCTGCAAAAGACAAAGAAAGAGTTGAAGAAAGAATTTGCTGCAGTGACTGCAATGATTGGTGGGGCAAAGGAGAGCGGTCCTTCACAGATGCCACCTAGGGTGCTGAACTCTAACTGTGGCAAGTTTGAGGACACCATCTTGAGTAGAAGGGGTGGTATATCTACGGACAATGCTGGATGGTGAGTTGTATCTGAGTAGAAAAGTGGATATTATTATGGGTTTCCTGCAATGAGGCCAGAAGCACACTGATCAAACAGGCGGTGGAAGGTACCAGCCCAGCGCCAAGGCCAGTAAGGTCTGGCCGTGGGCAGGCAGTGTTAGGGACCCATCCAAGGGAGGGATCACAGGGGCGAAGAGCGACTCCTCCAAAGAGACACCAGCACCCACGGGGCAGAACAACCCGGCCCAGCGTATGGGCTGGCTAAGAGTGGGGACAATAGATTCCCAACCATCACCGAGAACAACTACTTGCGTTGGCACATTCCAGAGGTGGTGAATGATGACAATTGGAACAGGCGATTCATTGATATTTTCTCACTGTTGGAACACGAGACCAAGGGTCACAACATGTGACAGGGGAACGGAGGCAGGGAAGCAGTGAAAGCAAGGAAGAGGGTAAGGCCTTAGTTGAACTTGGATAACTGGCCAGAGGCATTTCAAATCAAGGCACAGATCATTGTGCAGAGACAAGGCCCTGCACTATACAAGTACAGCAAGTGTTTAGTTAAGGAACAGAGAAGATTGGGGGGGGGGTTAGTGTGGCTCCTGGGAGGCCAGCATTTTCGCAAAAGGTTGGAGAGCGATCTGCTCAGGAAGTCGGATCATAAGCAGGTTGAGGAATGGTTGGACCCTAGGATGGGAGCTTCTGGAACAATCAGTAAGGGGACAATTGACTTGGGGTTACACACAGGGAATGCACTATTGGGGGCCTCAGCAACGTTACCAATGGGGAGGCAGGAGCAGAGGGAAGGGCTTGTGAAGGACGATAGGATGCCTTTCGCTAATTGGCCCGTGGGGTGAACAATATCCCTTCACAGTCATTGGTGAACTGGAGGACAAACGCACCAGCGGGAGTGGCTCAGTAATGTGAGGCGGACAACTGCTTATAGTTTTCTCAAGATCAGACATTTTATTAAAGTAAATATTTGATAATTAAGCCTTGCTTGCCTACTCTATCTGGGAATTCCCTACCTAGTCTAAAGACTAAGGGAAACACTCCTAACATAGACAAACTGGCCGTCACAATACACAACAAAACAGTCAAAGGTAATCATAAACAACATAAAAGAATAAACAATAATTAAACAGTGTTTTGGATGACCTTCACCTGCCCAAAGTCAACGTCCCAGATGTTCAAAGGAAAAGAAAAGTCTTGAACCAGTACTTATCAGTTCTTCAAAATGTTCAAAAGGAAAGATAAGTCTTAAACCAGTTCATGTAGGTTGTAAGTCAAAACAAAAGTTCATCAGACAAAAATCCACTTGTAACAATGTTTCAGCTTTCAGTTGAAAAGATCCCCTTCTAATTCCAGCCAAGAAAAACGCACCAATGGTAATCTCGGATATCTTCTTTCCAAGATTTTTCACCACAGTTCAAACAATAGGTTAACAACTTCTTCTTCTACAACTTTACAATTGGCTAGGACCTCTGCAGTATACTTGGTATAATTGTCAGGATGCTTCTTTTTGGGTTGTTGCTTTCGTCTTGACAACCACCCTTCTACTACTATTACCATGAGAACTATCTCCTCCATTCCGCAGTATGCCACTACTACAAACAACTTAAATGTGACATCCAATGACAGTTTTATACACCACCACAGTTCAGGTACTTCTGCTTCAACTTCATACTTCAGAATTATTAGGCACATAAAGACAAGGCATTTCAACCTCTGCAACCGCTAGGGGTAGGCAAGGCACTCTTCTTCTTTCCTATCCTTCAAGAAAAGGACAGCCTCTTCGCCTCTTCTGTCTGCCTTACTGCCACAAGTATAACCTGCCATTGCCTCAAGACTGACTTTCTCTCAACTTAAGCAGTCTTCAGCATTACAGATTATTTTCTTGTGAAGGTCAACGTTAGTTTTTTGGAATTATTTTAGCAGGTGTTCCCTCTTTAATTGGAGACATGCGACCACTCCGGCAACAGTAAATTGTTCAACAATGGAAAGAAGATGCTTTTCTCCTTACGCAAACACTAAGGCTTTCACTATTAGTGTGTGTGTTACATTTCCATTGTTGGAAAGAACTTCTACAATGACAAACAGTTTAAGTTAATTCAGAGCTGGAACAGTTACCAGCAAGGCTTGCTGAGTGAACCTGAACGCTGAGCTTCACTCACCGGCTCCAGGAACACTGTGGTTGTGGACCGCTTCACTTTCCCAACTTCTTTAGCTTCTACTACTGCTTTGGGCACACTTGGGACCCACATCCTTCAGCAGCATGGGTGTCTCCTGTCCGGCCACGTGAATTGGGAGTCTCCTTCATGCATCAGTCCCTCGGCTTTCCTTCTGCTATGGGCCTAGGGCTTCAGCCTGGTCACGGCTCTGCAATCTTAGCCACTCAGTGCACATGGGGAAGACCACCCTCTCAGCACGTCTTCCTCTCTGCAGCCACAGCAATGCAGGGTTTGAGACCACAGGACCCTCTCAGAGCTTGCAGGTGAAATCTGCTTTCTCCACGTCCAGGCGTGCTTTCTGTGATCACACTTCCTCGTGAATTGCCAGCCTCGTGCTTTTCTACTGTTACTGCCAGCCTTCCAACTCCTGCTCAAGCTCCTTCCTTCTCTCCTTTCCTGCTGCAGCCTTTTACGCCTCACAGGTTTGGCAATTGGCTTTTGGTATGAGCCATTGGTTTCAACGGCCTGACCCTTGCAAAGGCTGTTAGGCCTAATTGCCTGACTACTACATCTACAAGCCTCTTCAGCCACACTAAGGCTTTCACTACTAGTGTGCGTGTTACATTTTCATTGTTGTAAAGAACTTCTACAATGACAACCAGTTTATACTCACTTTTAAAATTATGCAAGTTAATTCAGAGCTGGTAACAGTTACCGGCAAGGCTTGCTGAGTGAACCTGAATGCTGAGCTTCACTCACCGGCTCCAGGAACACTGCAGTTGTGGGCTGCTTCACTTTCCCAACTTCTTCAGCTTCTACTACTGCTTTGGGCACACTTGGGACCCACACCCTTCAGCAGCATGGGTGTCTCTGGTGCGGCCAGGCCAATTAGGAGTTTCCTTCACTCCTCTGTCCCTCGGCTTGCCTTCTGCTACGGTGGTGGTCAGTCATAATATCGAAAATAAAATGTCAAAAGTCATAAAATCGAAAACAAAAGTAAAAAAAAAAATCGAATTCTTTGTTTTTTTATTTATATATTTTTGGGGGTTCGGCATGTAAAAACAAAAGGTAAAAACAAAACAAAATTAAAAAAGGGGGGTTGGGGGCGAACCCCCCCATTTCGAATAAAAAACGTTTTAAAAAAGAAATTCGATTTTTTTTTCGACATTTTTGGAGTTGATATTATGACTATAAACCATGCACAGTTTGCCAACTTCATGATATGATAGGTTATTTACAACGTGCTGAATACCCAGAGGTTTCTAAGCGCGGACCCGGGGATCGAACCTGTGTTGCTCTGTGCTGTCTTGCTTCCAAGGTGAGCACGTTGCCCCTGAGCTATCCTTTCGAGATGTTATGAAAATGTCTGTAGGTTGAGTATCGACCCGTAATGTGTTCAGACAGCTTGTGCCATTAAATGACAGCTAATGCCGTTAGCGGAAAGCAGCACCTGTAAGAAGGAACCAGATGGACTATGTCAAAATTTTCCCAAACTAATGTAGCAACCCACACACAATGGTGGAAAAGAATGCCAAGAAAATTAACGCTGATCCTGTTAAAGCAAACAGTTAATCGGAGCGACGCTTATACACACCACCAAACGATGGTACAATGTTTAGTAAACGGATAAGTATGTTTAAACATTGAACATAACCTTTGTCGAGGAATAGTGCGTGGTGTAACTCGTTCATTTAGAATTTAGCACCTCAAATCGACATCCACACAACAATAAGTGCTGCCGCTGTTCACATTAACAAGTAAATTTACCTTCTGCTGGCTAATGTTATTTGAATGTCTGTTCACTCTGGCGAACACTGTGCAGAATGGGACAGTATGAGAAAATTGAGTGACTTGTCAGATCAGCTGATAAAGACGATGCAGTCACGAGTACTACAACGTCAGTAGCCTCAATTTCGTCAATATTTTTTACTCGCCATCATGGTGGCCATCTTGAAGAGGAAAGGCTGGTCACAAGTCGCCGTCCAAAATGTTCTTTAAAGTGATACTTCAGATACAGAACCAGTCCAAAAACTCATTAAGTCCAGTCTCTACACTGTTACATACAAATATAAGCTGTTGTTCCTGTACATAAAGTTTGTTTTTATCGTTGGTTACATTACCACTTGTGGGTATTTGTATTACAATACTCCATCTCAGCATATCACATGTGTGGCCCATAGCAAGCAAATGCCCCACTAAAGGGGCATTCAATACATAATTACGAATACAACTCGTATGTTCAGTAATACGTGTTTTCACTTTCCTCTCAGCCTTCCCTATATACAGTTTAAAAAGGGGCACCAAATGGCATAAACAACATACATGAATTATAATTTATCAACAATCGCTGTGTCATTGGTCTATCTAGACCTATATTCACCTCTTTAGATCTTACAGTTTGGGCACAGCAACTACAATTCCCACAAGGGGTATGGCCTGTAGGTTTCGGAAGGCCCCAAGGTTCAGTAATGCTCATCTGTTTATCATTAGAAATAAAAACATCATTCTTCGACAACAGATCTTTAAGGTTTTTACCACGTTTAAAGGCACAAAGTGGACGATTGAGAGGTGAACTCCCACCTTCCAGAATATGCACATTTTTCTTAATGATGTTATTTATTTTGTTGGAGAAGTGATTAAATGTAAATGTACTCACAAATACTATATCTGCACTTTTATTTGTCTTAGTTATGTATTCCAATACCGCTCCGCAATGGATGTTTGTTGCTCTTTTCCATGCTTTTTTAACTATTATTTTAGGACAGCCTATACTCCGTAATTTTGTGCTTAAAGTCCCGGCCTCAGTGTCAAATGCCTCTTTACAGGAACTATTCCGTTTAATTCTAAGAAACTGGCCTATTGGTAAATGTTCACGTGTATGACGCGGATGGCAACTAGAAAATAAAAGTAAAGAATTCCTGTTGTTTGCTTTATGAAATGGTTTAACTTTTAGCATGTTAACCATGGGGTCAGCGCAGATGGTAATATCCAAAAAATTGATTTCATAAGGGCTGTAACTCGCAGTGAAGTTCAAGAAACAATCTTGTTGGTTCAGCAAATTCAGAAATTCTTTAAATTAGTTAATATCGCTGTTCCAAATCAAAAGGATATCGTCGATATACCTTTTCCACAGTTCAATTCTCAGAAGAAATGGATTGGTTTTGGTCAGTATCTTATGTAGTTCTAGGGATTCGACATATAAATTAGCCACAGAAGGGGCTGCTGAAGAACTCATAGCTGTTCCATGGATCTGGTGAAATAGCTTGTTGTTAAAGGAGAAGTAGTTCTCTGCCAGGGCCATTTGGGTACAATACACCAATAAAACTCTTAGGAGTGGTACCGCTGAGACGCTTGGTCAGCAATAATCCCCCTTTTTCCACAAGCCATCTAACACCGATCCCTGTTTATTTTGTAGGAAACTACAACTCCCATAATTCCTCCCCACTTTAGTTATTTATTTATTGTTTGCCTGTTAAATGATTTTACAGGAAGAAAATACTAGGGCAACAGGGAGGAGACAAGGGGATGTGAAACAATTAATACAATTAAATACATAAAGAAATATTAAATACTTTGGGTCGGGGAGGACAAACCTACTATGCCTTGTGAGATGTCAGAACGTGAAAGTGCAGAAGGAAGGGAGAATTGTATAGGTTATGTGATGCTCATGGGTGAGCAACAGGTGAAGTGCAATGAAGGTTAAGTGCAAGCCTCCAGGGAGGAGGGTAAGCCGAGGCAAGTGCTGAGGATAGACAGAACCTGGGGGCAATTTGGTTTGGGAGGTCAGGCCCCTGCGGATGCATAAGGGCCCAGCTCACCAAACAAGCAACTGTGAGATTCGGGGGGGAGGAGGAGGTAAAGAGGAAAGTCTTGAGGAGCTTCCAGAATTTAAGAAAGACCTGCTCAAGATGAAGAGGGAGGGGGAGGCTGTTCCAAAGAAGGAAGCCAGCAGAGGAAAGCCATCAACCTCCTGCCCTCTGTTTAGCAGAACACTTTACATATAAAGAGTTGGTGCCAGAGGAGCGCAGGGGTCCATAGGGGGAATATTTAATAAGAGAGAGTTGCAGATAGTGTGGTCCCTGGCTCCAGACAGCATTGTGGATGAGACAGAGGGATTTTAATTTAATCCATGAAGCAACCAGGAGCCAGTGAAGACTTCTTAAGGCAGGAGAGATGCGGTCCCTGGGCTTGAGGCCAAGGATAAGTCTTTCTGCCCTATTCTGGATTAGCTGGAGAGGTCGGAGTGTGGAAGAAGGAAGAAGGCATATGTTACAACTTATTTTCATTCAGGGTTCATTCAGAGTTGTCAAGATGGATGGGAAGAGGGTTTTGCTGAACAGATGGGTCCCTAGTACAGCACGTGGCATTGTTGGACAAATTGTTTGCAGCACTCGCGGAACCTACGCTTGCCGCAATAGAGAAGTGTGCCGCCCACACAAGTGACACATATCCCTCGGGAACGCAGCGGCAGACACTGCAGCGAAGGAGGCTGCTTATTTGCCAGTACCAGATATACCTGAACAGCCGGCATTTGTGAACATGCAGTTACAGTTACAGGTACCATACCAGCCCTCCTTGTTACAGAAATTATTGAGATACAAGGTCAGGCCAAGCAAACTGAAAAATTAGTGTGGCAAAAAAGGTGCGCTCAGTCCCCAACTGATTTGGTGTGGAGACAAATAAGTACAGGGAAGGTTGTGATGCCTCAAGCATTAGCTTTGGTGGCGTTCAACCAGCTTTATTACCCAGCCCAAGTATCTAAACAACATATTGCAGCAGATATCCAGGAGGATTGGTATGTGCCTAACATCCATGAATTTTTCATCCCTATTTTAATCTAACTGCGTAGTGGGCCAGACCTATAGTACAGGACAAACTTTGAAGTCATTATTGGTCCATTTCATGATTTACATATAGACTTTGCTGACATGGGGGAGAGGTGTAATTCTTTCCGTTATTTGATAGTAGTTGTCTGTCCCTTCTCCCGTTGGATTGAGGCTGGTCTGTGTGCGCATCCTGATGCTAAATAGGCTGCCAAATTCTTGGTGAGAGAAGTGTTTCCCCAATGGGGAGTGTGCGATACCTTGAGGAGTGACACTGGCACCGACTTATTTAATTAGTTGTTTAAAGAAATTCCAGTTCTTTTAGGAATAAAGCACAAGCTGTGTTCTATTTATCACCCTCAAGCCAACAGAATCGTAGAACGGATGGACGGTCCAATTATCCAAGTTGTGTGCAACACTGAAGAAAAACTGCCCTTGTTCAGTTTGAGGACCCAGCCCTGTAAGGATCATCACCTCCTCCCTCATGAGATTGTGACAGGGAGACTTATGCACACACCACTAACTCCTGTGGAATGCATCAGATGCTCACAGTGCTGCGTCGATCCTAGGGGGGGTGAATTTTATTTGTATCTAACACAGTTAACAAAGTGTATTAAATACCTTTCTCAACAGATTGCTCCACTGCGGTCGGAGGACGTCAACAACAGCGCTGCATCGGATTCTGCGAGTTCTTCACCATTACAACTGTCCCCTAATGATAAAGTGTACATAACAAATGTTGTGCGTAGGTGGAGTGAACATTGTTAAAATGGGCCTTACACTGTAGTATATGCAATTCATCTTGCTGTCAAAGTAAAAGAACTGTGTTATTGGGTACATTTGTCTAATGTTAGAAAAGCACCGCAAACAAAGTCCCCACCTATGAGTATTTTAACACAGTGTTTCTGAATTGTTGTTGCTGTTGGATGATTTTGGTCTGTAATATCAACAGAAGTATTTACTGCATTATTTGTTTTTAGTGTCTTTTTTGGGGGGGGTTTATTTACTTACCTTGGTTAAAAATATTTTGGGGATTTTCTTTTAATTTGTTCATGTTGTTTTTTAACTATGTTTTATTGATTTTACAGTATAGCATGTTTACAAACAGTTTCTTCAACTCCCCCCAACTTCCTGGTCCCCTCCCCCCTCCCTCTCTCAGTGGTGTACATTGATTCTTTGGCCAGGGTGCGGAAAGTTTTTACATAATGTCCAAAATTCCGATGTTGTGCGGGCACCATTGTAGCATATAGTCGCTTTGCAAGTGAGCTAGACTATGTCCCAAAGTCCCTTTGCAAGTCCTGTCCTTAACGCCTGGTAATACCAGGCGTTAAGGGATGACCCGCAAAGGACCTTGGAATAGGGCGGTAAGGGATTACCGGCACCAGTGCCCTTACCGGTGCCGGTATTCCCTTACCGCCCAGATCGTAATGAGGCCCAATCTTTTTAGAGCCTGTGTCTGTTGTCATGTATGTTTCAAACTGTGTCAACTGTCTTGTGGCTGCTTCTCTAATGGGGGAGGTGATCCAGTGCTTTAGCTGGGTATATTTAAATTCAACCTGGTCTGTTATCCCTACAGCCTGCTTGCATTCCTGGTATGTCATTGTAGTTTGACCCCTGTACATATCTCTAATCTTGCAGCAACCTGCCTGCATCCAGTTTGCGTACGTATTCTGTTCCATTCCCTGCAGAAAATCTGGGTTCCCAAACATTGGGGTGAATGCTGATGGGAATGACGTTAGAGCCCCTCTTTTGACCGCGTTGTCCCAGGCCTCAATCCCAACTCCCACGCCTTCACTTATCTTGGTATTACGATCTCTGTAGCGCTTGCTTAGCCAAAGTAGTTTTGAGAAAGGGGAGCCCACAACCGCCTGTCTTGTCTGGCCAAGATGTGTTGGGGGAAGTGAGCCACCCATTCCCTTATCACCCTCAATTGTGCTGCCTCATAATATCTACGAAAGTGGGGGAGACCTAGTCTGCCTTGGCTGTTCTGGGCTGTTAATGTCGACATTGATATCCTAGGGGGCTTGTGTTTCCATATAAATATGCTAACTAATTTATTCAGTGACCTAAAGAACGATTTTGGGATCTTTACTGAGCTTTTGGAAGTAGCAGTTTCGGTAACACTGTCATTTTTATAACAATCAGTCTCTCGCACCATGAAATGTTTAGAGGGTTCAACTTTGCCAGGTCTGCTTTTAGATTTGCCAGGAGTTTTGGGTAGTTAGCGTTATACATCTGCCCAATTGAGGATGGTAGTTTTTATCTCTAAGTATGTGAACCCTTCTGGAGAGTTGTTCAATTCTGTGGATTGGGTCAGTCTATCTACTGTCACAGGATCTTCAGTTAGGTTTAGTGTTTCTGACTTCTTTTGTTTGTTAATTTTCAAACCAGAGATGGAGCCAAATAGGTCTAGTTTATTTATGAGCACCCTAGATTGTTCTAGGGGCGTCAATGCTATTAGCATGTTGTCCGCGAAGGCCATTGTTTTATGTTCGTTTCCCCCCCATAACTATCCCGTTCACGCGTTGGGTTTCCCGGATCCGAATCAGAAGTGGTTCTAAAAATATGGCATATAGTAAAGGTGAAAGTGGGCATCCCTGTTTGGTGCCTCTATTCAAGGAATTAACCTAGAAAAGGGTGGGGCTTGGGATCAAATTACCAAGGTAATGCCCTTATATTGTATACTTTTTAACACGAAAAAGGGGCACAACACATCTTTTTCATAATTTGTTACAACCTGTTAGGATCGAACCTTGACAGGCCTTGACAGGGTTCCATTCAGGGCTATCCGCAACATTGGTGAGTTGTAGTTGGCTTTGATAATTTGCAGATAGTTTGCCCCGAATCCGATGTATTCCATGGTGTGGAAGAGTTGTTTCCACTCCACCCTGTCAAAAGCTTTCTCCACGTCTAGGGACACCAGGACAGCTGGGGTGTGGGTCAGTTCTGCTTTCTCGATTAAATGACACACCCTGTGGGTGTTGTCTGAAATTTGTCTCATGGGTATGAATCCCGATTGGTCCGGGCCTATGAGTGTTGGGAGCAGTCGAGAGAGCCTCTCAGCCAGAATTTTTGTGTATAGTTTTGCATCCAGATTAATTAAGGCTATTGGGCGGTCTGACCCTGGGAGTGATGGGTCCTTTCCTTGTTTAGGGAATACCACCAGTTTGGCTTTGTTCATTGAACTAGTTATGTTCCCTTTATCTTTAAGCTGTTGAACAGGTTGGTTAGTTTTGGTGCTAATACGTTGCTAATACGTCTTCGAGTTTCCTATAAGAAATGTCTGTATACCCGTCAGGGCCCAGTGCCCTATTTCTTGGAAGTTTTTTAATTGCACTCGTAACTTCCTCAACCTGTATGTCCCCATCTAGTATCATCTTATCTGAGTCTGAGATTTGGAGGAGATTGTGTTTCTCTAGGTATTCCTTCTTTCTGTCTTCCTGTGGTGCATCTGACTTGTAGAGGGTCTGGTAGTAGTCCCTCAGTATTTCCCCCATGTCCTCATTAGATGTCCTGTTTGGCCTTGTTTGTCTTGTAATTCCATTATCAAAATCCTCTGCCCCTTATCCCGTATTTGTCTTGCCAGTAGTTTATCCGCCTTGTTGGCGCTGATATAGCATTTGTGTTTTAGGTGTATGAGCGCTATTTCTGCTTTTTTGCTTTGTATCATTCCGATTTGGCCTTAACATGTTTCAGGGTTAGTTTTGCTTTCCTACTGGGGTTGTTTGATACCTCATTCAGTAGCCCTTTCAGTTTCCCCTCTAGTTCTTCCTCCCACCTATTTCACCGTTTGTCTCTTTGTGCTTTTATAGCTATCAGGTTGTCATGCAATACCACTTTGAAGGCGTCCCATACAATGTCTTGTGGAGTTTCACAGGTGTCATTATTGGAGAAGTAATGTTCGATCTTGTTTTTTATAGCTTCAACTACAAGCTGATCTTGTAATATGTCTATTGGAAAATTCCATGTCCAGCTCCCTCCCTGCGTGAATATTAAATGTTGTCGTAATTGGAGCGTGATCCGAGAGGGCGATTGGTCCTAATTCAATGTTGTCCACCTTTCCTAACTAGACCTGTGGATGCCCAGATGTAGTCTTTTCTAGACTGGGAGTTGTGAAGATGTGAGAAGTCAGTGACGCCTTGTGTTTCCCCTCTTATGGATCGCCATATGTCGTGGAGTGCAAGTGTTTCGAATGTCCTTTTCAGGGCTTTTGCAGGAGCGTTTGTCCCTAGTTGTGATTTTGAGCTTCTATCCAGCCTGGGGTCCCACTCTAAGTTAAGGTCTCCCCCAGTATGATCTCCCATGTGGCAAATCCCTCTAGTGTCGTCAGTACCCCTCTTATATAATTGTCCTGCCCCATGTTGGGGGCGTATATCGACGCTAGTGTCAGATACTTACATCCTATGTTGACGTTGAGGAAGAGGTAGCGCCGCTCCTTGTCTGCTAGGGAGTTCTGGACACGCCCATTTAACCTGTCTTGTAGGGCGATCAGGACAACTGCTCTTTTTTTCCCCGCATTCGCTTGGTATATTTGTGTTGCCCATCTGATCTTAACTTGGCACCTGTCTGCTTTCTTAATGTGTGCTTCTTGGTACATTAGGATGTCTGCTTTCTTTCTCCAAGCCTTTCGTTCTACTTTTTTCCTCTTGATCAGGGTGTTCATCCCCTACACGTTATGTGTTAAGATTTTCACTGAAGTTGCGATTCCGCTAGCCATATCCAAGTCAGCTAGATCTTTTAATCCTGAATCCCCACCACCAGTTTACTCTTCTCTTGTCCCCTCCCGCCCCTCCTACCCCTTCCCCCTTTCTGTGCCTCGTACCCTGAGTCCTCCCACATCCCCCTGAGTCTCCCTTACCCCCTGAGGATGGGCCAAGTTCCTAGGAGTGCATTGACAAATTGTCACTGGCCCCTGAACAACCTCAGAATGAACTTGTGGGGAATCCTAAACCCCACTTGGGAGTGACTGATCCCGGGTGGATCCCACACCCTTGTCATGGTGTGGTTATCTCCATATGTTCATATTCATACCGTTTCTGGATTTGTTTGACTTTCATTTTTTCCTTCCTCCCCGTCTCATTTCCAACACTGTATTCCAGCCCACTGGTTTTCCTGGGCCTTTTGTTCGCCCCTGTGCCTGTTCCTGGTCCTCTTCGTCTTCTTGGTGCAGGTGTAGGATATGTTCCCCTTCCTTGCATGTTGTGATCCTGTGTTGCCGCCCCTCCCATGTAAACAGGAGCCTGAATGGGAACGTCCATTTGTATCTTACTTGGTTGGCCGTTAAGTGCTGGACCACTGGACTCATTATTCTTCGCTTCTGGAGCATGGATTGTGCAAGGTCCTGATATAGTTGTACTTCTTTCCCAAGTACTCTCAGTCCCATTATTCTCGCCTTTTTCAGGATTTGCTCTTTTTGGCCGTACAACGTCAGTGCTGCCAGCACGTTCCTCGGTTTTTACCCTGACTCGACTGATCTCCTTGGGCCTACTCGTTGCAGTCTGTCAACCGGGACTGGAGGTTCTGAGTCCCCTGCCAGAATGTCCAAGAATAATTGGGGACCATGTTGGCCAGATCTTTGTCGTCGTCCGCCGATTCCGGTAGATTTTTAATTCTAATATTGGATCTTCTTGATCTGTTTTTCAAATCTTCACATTGGATTTCTAAGTTGCTGGATAGGCGAAACAGATGCTGTAGCACCTCATCTGATTTTTGAGTGTCGTCCTCCATGGGTTGAACCACTTTTTCAAATGTGTCGGTTCTTTCCTCCAGTTTCGCAATGTCTATCTTTACTTCCTGTAGGGATTGTTTCATGTCCTCTTTTAATATTTGGAATTGTTGCTGAAAGGAGAGTAGGAATTGGCTCTGGAATTCTTTGAAGCAATTTTGTAAATCTTCTTTTGTCATCGTTTTCTCTCCCATTGCCTGCCGCTCCTCTGAGGGAGGGTCTTCATTGCGCTCCCCCCCCCCATCTTGTTGTCGTTGCATCGTCTTTGCTCCGCAGCTGCTTTAAGTTTTTAGGTTGCTTCCTTTGGGGGATTGATGTGCTGGGGTTGTGGTTTTCAGTCTGGAGGATTTGGACATATATGCTGGTGCTGTGGTATTGCTTTTGTATCACTCCCCGTGCCTCGCCTTGAGTTGTGGTATAGACTAGTTTCAGCTGGATCTTTGGCAGGGCCTACCCCTCTGTACGTCCCAGATGTATTTGTTGGTGTTTGTTGGTTGTTTGGTTTCTTTCCCTTCCCCTCTCCTGTCCCACTCTTGGGGTGGGGTGTTCTCTCTCACATTTATTTTCATTGCCCTCTGCACTGAGGGTCTCACGTGTTGTTGCATCCCTTGCCTTGTTTATTATATGTTGTCCCTTAGTATTACCTGTTGCTTTGGGTGGGGGGTGGGGTTTGGCAGTTGTTTTTTTGTGTTAGGGGGGGCCGATGTGCTCCTGAAGCAGATGAGGGTCAATGCTATGTCCCTGAAGCAGATGAGGGTCAGTGTTATGATCTTACTTCCAGGTGCGGGCCTCCCCTTTGCTTGATGCTGGAGGCCATCTTTGTTCCTTGCCCACTCTGCGTATAACGGCCTCTCAGCTTGTAGTAGTTGCTGCAGCGCAACAGTGTAATCAGAAGGCTCTTTGTGGGCCGATTTGCACCTCTAGGGAAGACCCTCCTGCTGGGTCCCTGCCGGTACTCCCGTTGCTGCCTAGTTGGACCCACAGGGGTGTTAGGCAGAAACCTGTGCAGTTCCCTCTGGGACCACTGCAAAAGATTTAGGACTACAGTGTTTGGCAGTAAACCCACTTGGTAGCAGTCTGTACCACACAGATTCACTTGGTAGCTGTGGTTGAGCAGTCAGACTTCCCTCAAGAAGAGTTAGGCAGTATACAGGGTATTCACAATAGGTCAAGAGAACACAGTAGAAGAAGTAAACACTGACCAGGGCTTGGTGTAAAAGAGATATAATTATTTATTTAAAACCACATCTAGAAAAACACACAGGCACTAATACTAAGCAATTCAAAAACACGGTCACTAAAAGATGTACACTCCCTTAAAAGAATATTAGACAAGTCTTAAGTAAAGCCCCACTTATTTTCAGACAGCGGTGAGCGCTTAACGTAGATGACACTCTAATAGTTTGTTTTTAAAAAGGGAGAGAAGAGCAGAGAACAAGTTGAAACAGATCCCAACACTTTTATCAGAACATAACTAGAGGGAAAAGCAAAGTCAATTCGTGAAGTTAGAGTTCAAGCGGCCGGATCCACTTTCAGAGGATCCAAACTAAATGTGTCCAAGGTCACACGGTTGCAGTGCACAAAAGTCTTGTAAAGGTTCAAAAAGAAGTTGGACCAAAGAAAGGGACCAGTTAGAGGGTCAAGGCAGCCAGCCCAGTCCAGAAGGTTAAGGAGTTATTATTACCTTGTAGCAATCTTTAGAAAGGGAGGCCTGGCGGACACGGTACCTTAAAGTGGTGAGAACGCTCCAGCGGGGGCAGTTGTTCCTGGCAGCGGGTGCAGGTCGGTGCTTCGTCCAGTGGAAGAGGGGATCTCGTCGTGGAGGAAGACAGGAGTCCATTGCACTGCCAGGGAAGAAACCAGCCGCAGAGTTTCTCAGTTACAAGGAGCGGTCCGGTGATTTGCGGTTCAGTGGTGAGTGGCTAACCGGCCGCCGGGGTGCTTGGCACGGGCAGTTCGACCACAAACCGGGCTGGGATGCGAAGAAAGGAAGGTAAACTGGTTGTGCCCACCAGTCAGGGGAAGAAGCCTCTCCAGCCGGGAGATCTTCTATGTCGTTGGGAAGTGGTGAGTCGGTTCTGCAGGGCTCCACCGGTGGTGTCGCCGTGGTAGGTCGGCTCAGCTTCTCCCTCGTCGGATTCTCAGGTCCTGTGGCGACTTCTGAAGTTCCAGTCCCCAAAGCCCTGCTTTTATGCAGAAAACCCCCATTCACTCAGCCTAGCTGTCACTCAAACATGCTAAGTGGTGAGCCGGCCGGCTCACCACTTGGGCCAATCACACAAGAGTGCGACTTGAGTTACCAAGGTAACTCAGTCCAGGGTGCCTAAACCCCCTCCCACACCCCCTGTGGTACCCAGACAGAGTGGCACCACTTTTGGAGGCTTCTGTGGAGAAGCCCGCCAAAAAGTGGAACAAAGGGCTCGACTTGGGTTGGAGTCAAAGAAGAGAACACAAACGCCATTTAGAATCAAGTCTTGGCAAAAAATACCAACTGGCGAATTAATATTAATTAAATAAACCGGCGGTCTGTTCGAGGCTATGAGAATTAAATAATTAAAGTTGGTAGCCTCGAACAATGGGAAAATCCCATAGGAAAATATTTGCGGTCGAATATAAAAAGTAGTTTCCACTGCCACCAGCCAAAACTCGATCAGGGGGGACGGAGACGTGCCCCCTCGACTAACAGACCCCGGGGCAATCGAATTGCCCCGACCAGTACGTCCACAATATGATGGTTTGTACTGGTTTCTGTTAATAATTTGGGCCTAGTAAAGCCAATGGTGACTTTACATGCCCTGGGAGACAGTAGTCAGTCCCAGGGTATGGAGTCTAGGGTGGGGTGTCACTATGACACCCCTGTGTTACTGCACGGAGGGTGCTGTGTAACACACAAAGGAAAAACACATGGGACCCTATGGAGTAAAGGACCCCATAGCCCATAAAACACAGTACCAGTCAAAGGAATACCATAAATCATGTCCAAGAGTGAGAGAAAAAAGAGTCTCACTCTTGGCAGGAGGAAAAAAACAACTCCAGAAATCCAGCAAAGCTGCTGGGGGACTCACTAGGTTAGGAAATTCAGCCTGAAGAGAGAATTCGCCCTAACAAGGGGGTACCCCTTGCCGGATATTATCTGGGGCTTACTGCCGCTGATGTTTCCTTCCCCTGCAGGTCATACTCCGGCGGGGTGTGCCTCGCGCTACAGACTGTTGGGGTCTGGTTGTCCTTCCTCCCTGGCGTGGTGCTGCTGTGGCGGCGGGCATTTCTGCCTTCTCGCCGCTGTGTCCTTAGCTCATGGGTTGCTTTGGTTGCACCAATGCTTCTTACCGAGAGGCACCGCTCTCCCGTGGCTCTCTGCTCGCTGGTCTGTCTTGACTTACAGGCACTTCCACTTGGTTGACGCTGAGTACGATATCCCCCGGTTGGATCCCTCACCGCTGATGGCGTACATTCCTCCTTTTGCTTTTATGCCGCGGGGTCTAGGGGCGTTTGGGCTGGCACCCTCAATCCCTTCTTCGGTGCCCTTACTTTCTGTCACCGTCTCTGCTCCCAGCCCACTTGGGGGTCTCTGTCACCCTGGACTAGTGTTGCGGTCTGTGTCTGACTCTGGTCTTGCCACTCAGGGTCTACCCTGAAGGCTCTCACAGGGACTGAAGGTGTCGACCTCTTATTTCAATTACTGTTCCGTGGGGGTGTTCTTCACCAAAGGAATCGCTTCTTTGTTGTTCTTGTTGGCGCAGCCCGGTAGGAGAGAGACACCTACACACGTCCTCCTCTGCCGGCCGCCATCTTGGAATCAATTTTTTTTATGTTTTTGGTGCACTTTGTTTATTCAAATGACTAGAGTATGGAATCATATTAAAAATATGTGTTATGCGTTATTGCAGTACTGTACTGTATTCACTCATATGTGGGTTTGCCTTTGGGTTGTTTATATATATATTCAGTGAAAAAACTTTGTTAAAAGGGACGTTATGGTTAAGTTGCGTTACTAAAAACCTATCAAATTCAGTAAAAAAACTTTGTTAAAGGGACGTTATGGTTCAAAGTAAAACCGAAAAACCCCTGAAATTCGGCAGTTATGGTAAGATAAGCAACCATAACTCGCGCCACCGTGCACTGCTAACACTAACACCCAGGACATCAAAGATATATATATATTACGCGTCATATATATGTATTCTGTTGTTATATGGGTAGGCCATATAAAGGGGGGTGGGACGGTAGTAGTAGTTCAAAGAAACCTACATATTTTCGAGGTTCTGACAATTCTCTTTAAGCCACAACACCAAATGATGAATACTTACCTACAGTGGTAGAATTTAAGTGAACATAGGTTCAGGATATTTTATCATGGGATGTGAATATACGAGTGAGAAGGGGTTTGGAGGAAGAAAAGGAGTATGACCAGTACAAAGAAGTAGTGTTTAATATAATGGCCGACAGTGCCCCACAATGCAAGCCCTGGCCCAATTTGAAATTGGATGGAGTATTGCTCATTTCAAACAGATGGGAGAAGGCTGTGGTGAGCTGTGTGGCAGGGGGTTGGCAGGCTTCGGAGAAGAAGTTATATGGAACAATAACAAGAACAGTTTTGAGATATGGTCTGCACATATATTTTGTAACTTTTTTTGTGCACCATGTTTATTCAAATGACTAGAGTATGAACTGATATTAAAAATATCCTGTGTTCTATGCGTTATTGCAGTACTGTACTGTATGCACTCATATGTGGGTTTGCCTTTGGGTTGTTTATATATATATATATTTATATATTGGTTTAGTGTTGTTATGTGGATAGGCCCTATAAAAGGGGGATGGGTATGTAGTAGTAGTTCAGAGAAACGTACATATGTTCGAGGTTCTGACAATTGTTTTGAAGCCACAACACCAAATGATGAATACTTACCTACAGTGGTAGAATTTAGGTGAATAAAGGTTCAGTATATGTTATCATGGGATGTGAACACAGGAGTGAGGAGGGGTTTGGAGGAAGAAAAGGAGTATGACCAGTACAAAGAAGTAGTGTTTGATATAATGTCCAATGTGCACCACCCAGAGTTTATTAATGTATGTTATAGCTATATGAGCTCAGTGGGGAAACAGAGGTACAACGGGAGTTGTTATGTCTGCTTCCACATCCCCCATGTGTCGGTTGCACCCAAAATGTTGGTATCTCAGGAAATATCGCCTTTGGAGGCTCAGTGTCTAGTGCGCCTAGCGCTGTGTCGGTTTCAAAGTCTGTTCCAGGGGCACAAAGTTCAAGTTGTACTAATGGACAAAGATGAAGAGAAGTGTGTGAAGGACAACAGTGCCCCACAATGCAAGCCCTGGCCCAATTTGAAATTGGATGGAGTATTGTTCATATCAAACCTATAAGCTGTGCGGCTGGCAGGCTTCGGAGAAGAAGTTATATGGAAGATTAACAAGAACTGTTTCCAGATATGGTCTGCACATATATTTAAACTAACCTGGATTGAAGCATGTGAAACACCAGTGAATGTGCAATCAGGGGATGAATAACAGTTTTGTTTTTGAGGAAATGGAACTGTTCCAGTAGGCACTAACATTAAGTGCAATAGGATCTGGCAAAAGGAGCAGCAGCACTGATGGATATGTACTGGGTATGCAGTCAACACGTATACCTGCACCTTCCACATTCCTGGCGAGGCAACTGTGCATTGACAACCTTGCACTTAGCTATCTTGGTGGTGCCAGAAGTACATTTGAGATTAACATCTGAACGAGAAGTACTGCAATTTGTTCCACCATACGTCCAACCCCCCAAGTGAAGAAGAACAAGCAATCTCTGAAGCTGAGAAGGAAGAGATCAAAATGCACACCAAAACCAAAGTGTTCTTTGTGTACCTCATGATTGCAGGAATTCAGGAAGCAGTGAATACAGATTGTTTGTTGGGAGGTGATCCAGTTGGCGAACAACACTGAACAAGGCCTCAATGCAATCAAAAGTGAGCTGAGAGTGATCCGACTGATGACACACAAGAACAGATATCTTTTGGAGCTCCTAACGGCGATGGACGGAGCAGGTGCAAGAAAATTGGATTTTTCTTGTTGCACATAAATACCCCCAAATGGCGCAGAGAACGGATCCCTGACACATATTATAGGGGCCTTACATAAATTGAAGACTGGGATGGAAAACAAAGCAGGTGTATAATCTGAAGATTGGTTTGATACGTTGTTCTCCTGGGCGCCGTCCTGGCTTGGGACACTGGTGAAGATACTGGTTTCGATCATGGTGTTCCTATTGGTGGTGTTTTGCACATGCCAGATGATGCTTCCATGATGTGTCAAGTGTATCCCGAGAAAAATTAAGGTTACTATTGGGACAAGACTAGCTCTTCCAGGTACAAAAGAGGGGCAGGCAAAAACTGAGTATTTGAGTAAGCCACGTATGGTTAGAATTGAACAATCCCTCCACCCCCCACGGACATTTACACTGAACATTGGGTAGATCTAGCTGGTGATGGGGATTGCATACATCTTACATATACCCTGGAAAAGTGTGCACGAAATGGTGGCAGTTTGCGTCGCGTGTGTAGGGCATGGGTCTCGAAGGGTGAAGCGAATCAACAAAGAGAAAGAGATGAGTTAGTTAATGAAGGATTAACTAAAGGGGGAATGTTGGGATGCACGTCCAAACCACTGGCCCTCCTAGACTATTTAGATTGCGAAAAATATATTAATACATGGAAATGAGCATGGGACGGTGCAGGGTTGTTATGGGTGGGGTAATTGGGGGGAGTGGGAAATCATACAAGTTATTCTGCAATTGAATCACGTAGAATGTAGCATACATATATACATGACAGTCATTGCCTGAACTAACACCACATCAACGAGTAGACCTGAATTCTTCCAGGCCGTGTTTTCACAGAAACACAGAACAACGAGGCCTTATCCCTCGCCTCACCATTGCATCCCGATTCCCAGGCGTGGCAAGGGAACAAGCATATGCCCCCCACATCAGTTAGGCCTTTGAACTCATTAGGCAGGAATGTGGGCAGACGAAGAAGTGAAGGGCTGCGACCTAACACCAAGGTTCTATTCCTGGGAGTGAAGGCAGAGGTCTCAGGATGAACCAGGATTTAAGACACTAGCGCCCCCCAGAACAACGGTGACTCTATTTGAACTAGGGGATGTAGAGGAAAATGGGCTCTAAATCCTTTGTGAATTGGATTGATTAGTGGGACACTAGGTTTACTCTTGGGGAGGCAAACTGATAAAGGGAAAAACAGAGAACGACATGATCTATGTTTTGTGCCAGCGAGAGCTAAGAAAGACGCCCATACAGTGGGGAGGGCATGATGGGGGCACCAACGTGTCTATGATGAGAAAAGAGCTGCTTTGTCTGTATGGACCAGGCTCTCGAAGTTGCCCACTGAGTTCTCGTTTGATAACCAGATGCATATTAGGTGGTCAGGATCGAAGGTAGGGTGGTGCCAGTTGATGTTAACCAAATGCCTTTCAGCATTCCATGATGGACAACGACGTTAACCACTTGTGGTGAAGAGGAGAAGATAGCAGATCCAATTGGAAGATGGGCTATATGTAATTATTAGCATGTATATAGGCGGTAGCCAATGAGGGTGGGGGATTAACACTGTATATCGATTTAATCATGAGTGACGATTTGTGTGCTTATAACCTGACGTTTGTATGAAAGACATCAGAGAGCTCCTCGGCAGTGGATTTGTAATACTATGTTGCTTTTTCCTTTTTGTATACAAAATAAAACTTTTGTCTTTTCCCAAAAGAGGGTGCACCTAGCTTTTTTCCTTAATGGGTTGTATTTTCTTGGTCGGATTGCTGAGAGTTGCCCTACAGGGGCATGCCCTGCCAAGCCATTAGGGGCTGGGAGAAGCAATGTCACGTGGAGCGACAGAAGGAGGGCGCAAGGTCAACAAGCAGCCTATATAAGGCCCTTTGGGCAAGGGGGGAACCCTCTTTGGTCCTGCTCCCTGCTGCTGGAAGACTCCCGCCCGCCCGCTCCTTTAGGTTTCTGTCGGCTTACGTTCCAATGATTTGTTTCTCTTGCAGATTTGCCCAGCGGATGTTACATGGTGTATTCCTTCAGAAAGCACTGGCAGGGACCACAAGGGTAGTGCGCAGCCAATAGTTTAGAAGACCAGCACTCAGGGGTGCAAGACTGCGGGGAGAGCCCAGTAAAAAGGGGGAGAGGGATGTGGAAGATTAAGAGAATTTCCTTTCTGCTGCAATATTTTCGGGGGGCGAACCAAAGGTAATTATTGGGAAAGACTACAGGAACAAGATATAACTGAGGAAATGAAGAAAGGATTGGGAAGGGTCGGTAGGATAAGGCATGAGGAGAATGGGAGCAGAAACAAGGGAGGGAAGCTATTCAACAGTAGGGAGTTTGACTACCAGGCGAGGGGGGGCAAACGGTAAGCAATGAGGTCCCAAGGGAACAAGTAACCGAGGAGTTGGTATTCAGCAGTGGGAGGGGGGTACTTGCCAGCTACTCGGCTGAGCTTGGGGGGGGGTTTAGGGACGCTGAAGAGAGGACCAAAGGCAAGAAAAGGGGGGCTGGAGTGGCGGTAGGGTGACTAAGGGGGAAGAGGAAGGTAGGGAACTGATTGGGGTCGAGCAGTAGAGAAGGGGCAAAGGGGGATGAGGGGGTTGTCACACAGGCTCGAGGGGAGCACCCAGGGCAGGCATGCAAGAAGGGTATCACGGGGAAGACAACCTGAGGGAACTTTATTTTTTTTTACATTTTATTGGACATTTGTATGGTGCCTATACACACATTTTTCCAGGCGCCACAAGACAAGTTCGGACGGGGAGGGCATAGGAAAGAAAGTGGAACAACAAAATGGTTATATTGGCCTTGTGATGATCCTACCGTGCAAGTGCAAGACTAGGTGGTAAGTGCAGGGCGAGTAGAGGGAGAAGTGGAGGAGTGGGGTGTCCAAGAGATGGGGTGGGCAAGCGCTTGGGGGTCCAAGATGGCAAGTGTCAGGGGAAAGAAAGGGGAAAGGGAGGATGAGTGTAGTGCACAGGGCTAGTCCGGGGAAGGGAGCCAGAAGGCAAGTGCTGGCAAGGGATGCTGGGGGGACTATTAGGGAGGGGGTGGTCTGGCCCCTGTATGACTCTGAAGGGACCAGGCCCCAGTCGCAGTGGCAGAGGAAACATTATCATGGGAGGGGGGAGAGGGAATGAAGCGGATCAAAGGAAAGTCTTGAGAAGTTTCTGGAATTTAAGAAGATCCGGCTCAAGTCTGAGGGGGCAGGGAGGCCGTTCCAGAGGGGGGAACCAGCCAAGGAAAGGGATCTACCTCCCACTCTGCTTGGAGAAACGTTTGACCTGCAGAGAATTGGAGCCATAGGACCGAAGGACTCTGGCAGGGAGGTATTTATGGAGGGAAGGCTGGATGCAGAGAGGTCCCAGGCCCCAGACAGTCTTGTGTTATGATGCAAAGGGTCTTGAATTTGTTCCTTGCGGTCACCGGGAGCCAGTGGAGAGATTTTAGGGCTGGAGAGATGTGGTCCTTGTGCTTGAGGCCAAGGATAAGTCTTGCAGTCCTGTTCTGGATTAGTTGAAGGGGCGAAGGGAGGATTTGGGCAGACTGAGGAAGATGCTGTTGCAGTAGTCCAGCCTAGAGAGAGCCAGGGCTCTTGAGACGTTGTGCTTCTGCTGGAAGGTGATAAAAGGTAGAATGCCCCTGAGGAGGTGGAGCTGAAACTTGGACTTCTTGGCAAGGTCTGTGATGTGTGGAGAGAAAGAGAGAGAGGAGTCAAAGATGATCCCAAGGTTTTTTGTCTCACAAGTGGGTGAGTGCACCGGCCTTAAGGAGGCTGGACAGAGAGTGGGGGGGAACAAGGAGCAGGCGTCCCAATGAGAAGGATCTCTGTCTTACTGGCATTAAGGCAGAGATCATTGGCAGAGCACCATGTATGAATAGCAGCCAGGCAGTCGGGTATGAAAGAGGAGTGGGAGGAGGTAGAGGATGTGTTACGCTCACCTGGCTCCCACTGGGGCGTCGATTGGACCCGCACAGATGCGGTCTCCTCCAACGCGAAGCGTAGTGCAGAGATGGACTGGCCCGCCTAATCTCGTCTGCTTGACCCGTAGAAGTATTCTCCTGCAAGTGGAGAAAGGGATTTAGCCACCCGTGGATTCTAGTAATGGCACCCCACTGTTCTCCCCACTAATCACCTCCGATATTCCCTTTCAGTAATCTCACCTTATATTTTTGAATGATGAGCTCTCCATCCTGCGTGGAATGCAGGGGCGCGTAGATACCAGTTACTTCACTGGTTCGAAGGCGTTGGAAGAGTTCCGGATGAATATTGACTCCGAGGTTCCTGGCGAGAACCTGTAAGTATAAAGTCCAAAGAGTTCAATATGTCCAATGTTCACTCTTGTCCCATTCCCTTCTTGTTTTGCAGCTGGGTCCAAGAGAAGATTGTCTTGTGGCAGCTGATGGCATTCAGGTAAGAGTCTGTATTGCCCAACACTGTCCGGTAAAAGATGCATGTATTTAACTTGTTGTTTTCTCTCTCCTTACAGGTGCGGCGTAAGAAGTTGCGGGTTATTAAAGAATAATGCCTCCGGTGATAAATCAGGTAAGTCTATGGTGGTGAAAAAGAGATTGTATTTGTTGGCTCTCTCGGCTCACCTTATATTTCTTTTGTCCCCTAGATGCTGGAGTTCGGTGAAGAAAATGATGGAGGCAGCGCCAAATCGAAAAATGCTGTGAGGACTAACCTTTCCTTCTTCTTTCCTCTTTTTCTAGGAGCTCTGGATTCGAGGCGGCGTGGCAGAAGACTGGATGCTGACTGCAGGCACGGTGAGCGTTACGCTGCTGGATGCAGAATAACGCGAAGCATGTGCTGCTGTTCGGGCGTGGTTTAAATAGCCTTCATAGTAGTCCCAGGTAAGAAGTTCCCCCAGAACCACACCCGAGTAAAAAATAGTCCCTGAAGTAAAGTAGTCCCATTCAGGTCTCACATTGGCTTGACTTCATTGCAGCATGGTCTGCAGGAGGTAATAAATGTACATGAGGCGGCGCCTATGGCGCCAGGACTGATTTCCTCTATGAGCCTGGTGTCAATGGCGCCAGGACTGTACCCAGACAGCCCCTAGCCGGGGCTGCTGGACTTTTAGTAAGCACCTGGATGCCTGCTCCCAGGGCTGATGGGCTTGGTCCGGATGCCCGGGGGTAGGCATCATGACAGGATGGCAGCTTGAAGGAGAGTTGTGTGTCATCTGCATAACACTGGAAATTAGGGGAGAAGGTGGACATCAAGTGGGCCAGAGGGGCCAGGTAGATGTTGAAGAGCCATGGAAATAGGATACAGACCTGAGGGACGCCACAGGTAGAGAGTGAGGGGGCCGAGAGAAAAGGACCCATTTGACCTTAGGAGGGTATGTTTGAAAGGAAGGTCAGCCCTGCCAGTGCCCTGTTATGGTATCATGGAGACGGTTGATGAGGATGACTGTGTCAAAGGCAGTGTCAAAGGCAGAGGAAGGATTGAGGAGTATCAGAATAGAGGGAGTATTTGAGTCCAGGTTAGAGAGCAGGTCTTTACAGGTGTTCAAGAGAGCAGTTTCTGTGCCTCTGGATCCCCTGAAACCGGACTGGTGGTCATGGAGTCAGCCAGCCATTTCGGTGTGGAGGGTCAGTTGGGGGATGACTAGCTTCTCCATGTGTTTGCCCAAAAAAGGGGTGATAGAGCGATGATTAGCCAGACATGAAGGGTCAGCAGATGGCTTTTTTTTAGGAGAGGGTGCACAAGAGAGTGCTTAAGGGGTTGTGGGAAGGAGCCAGTGGCAGAGGAATGGTTGCAGAGGTCAGCCAAGGTAGGGGCAAGAGAGGTGATGTTGTCCTTGATGGTCCTGGAGGAGCAGTGCAGCACCTGCTTAGAGGAGACTTTCATTGAGCGGACAACTCTAGAGATCTTGTCTGGTGTAATGGAAGAGAAGGAGGAGATTGTGGGTGGGTGTGGGGGGCGCTGGCAAGGTAGGCAAGAGAAAGGGGGTAGCAGATGACAGAAAGGATAGGATATCTAGAGTTTTGGAAGAGAAGTGGGTGGCCAGTGCAGTAGGATTGACAAGTTCCTTGCAGATTTTAAAAAGTTCAGCCGTGTTATTGGTGGCTACAGAGATGCATGCTTGGCATGAGCCCTCTTCTTGGAGCAGATGGCGAGACGATATTGCCTTTGGTGTAGGTGGCAGGCCAGTTTTTCAGAGGATGAACTAGATGCCTGCTGCTCTGCAGCTTTGCACTTGCATTTCAAAACTGCTTAGTCAGAGTCGTACCAAGAGTTGCATTTAGAGGCAGGCTTCATGTGGATCCTCATGACAGGGGCAAGGATGTTCATGGCAAGGTTGAACTGAGAGCCCTGGGCCATGATAGTGCCATTTTGATAGACATTAATGGTGCTCTTGGGAAATGCTAAGTGAGTCAAGAGTATTTCCCATCTGGTGCCAACAGTAATGGGTGAGGAAGAAAAAGGGGAGAGCACAGAAACCATATGGGGAGTCCATAGGTCAGAAGAAGGAATAGCAAAAAGAATGTCAGTGATAGTCTGTCTGGACAAAGCATTGATGCAGGTGTCTGCAATAGGCAGACCAGGGTTGGAACTCAGGAGTGCCTTCTTAAATGTCTTCCTTGCAGACTTCATGAGTGACGGAGGATAGGTGATGGAGAGGCAATTAGAATAGATGGGGGAGACAGAGTGCACCATGGGGGCATAGACAAAAAAGGGGAGGGGAATCTGAGGATAGCAGGGAAGAGGGTTAGAAGCACTATGCAACAACAAGATCTCACCAGGCGGCCAAGCAGACAAAATCAATGAACACACTAGAAATGCCCCGATTTAAAGATCATTAACAAATTGGAAAACAACATGAATTCGAACTTGCCAGAAAGCAGTACAAAATGGATGAATGCACAAATATAACTATAGCAAACAATGATCAAGACCCTTAGTATCTGAACAGAACTTGCCTTATAACAAAAATGAATAATTACCCTTCTTATGTCCATCAAAGTTGTATAAACCATTTTTATTAATTTCATTTAAAAAGGCTTCTTCAAAATTCATTTCCTCAAACATTCATAATGTAGAAAATGACAAATTAACACTTATTATGAGCCTGAATACATATGCATCCACCACGTCACATACATTCATTTCCTTACATACCACATTCGTTGAGTTTTAATACTGCCCCCTGTCATACTACCAGGCTTATCTAACCTCTAGCTAATGACATCAATGTGTCGATTTCTTTAATTGTCTGTCAACACGTGTTTCAGCCTGTTATTGTTAGCCGTGAAATAAAGGCGGAGTTGGCTGCTGAGTTGCAGTCTGTGGCAGTCACTCCAAACTTTTCTCCAGAGACAGGAGTCTCTCTACTGTGTCTACTTGCATACGTGGGAGGACCCATAAAACCCCCACCCAGCCGGAGCGGCCGTGGAGTTGGCTGCTGAGTTGCAGTCTGTGGCAGTCTGTGCACGTCTGAAACAACGGAAATGGCGGCACCATCAGGAAACGCCACCTCCACAGCCATAACCACGGACCGAGACCCTAAGGACACACAGGAGGGTCGCCTGCTTCGAAGCGCGTATTCACGCCCCGCTGTAGAAAAAAACCTACAACAACACAGCGTACAATCCCATTCTATGCCGGGCCCACCTCATAAACATTCAAAAATCTTTTCAGGCTCAACCGCAATTGCCCGTTGGAAACAGGACTCCCTAGAAAAACCTGGGCCTAGCATTTCAAAACCAGAAACAACTCACCAAAAGTCAGGTTCAGGGGAGACAGAGGACCCGAACCGGCGGACATCAGAGGTTGTGCCTCCGGCGCCAGACCCGTCGAACATGGACCTTGAGGGCGACCTGTCGGCGCACCAGTGCCTGCGCCAACGAGCTCCTGCCCCGGCCACGGCGGACACTAGCGGCTGCCAACCGCGGTCTCGCCCGCGACTCCCACCCCCACAGCCCCGGGACCCGATGGCGGGCTCGAAAAACAAAAAAAAACGCACTAGGAAAGAGACGGAGTCTTCTGATATAGGAAACGTAAGATCCACCTGGAAGAAAGTTCCCCCAAAAACTACAAAAAAAACACAAAAAAGTACAACCAGATCTCATACGTTAAAAAATCAAAAAAACGGCCCAGTAACAAAAAATCACTGGGGCCTGAAACCAACAAAACCATCTGTCGCCACCCTCGTAACTGACTTCTTCCATGCTTTTGCGCCAGAGCCTCACTCTAGGCAAGCGGACCTTACCGACGAGGAAATACTGGAGGCAATAAAAACGTGCCAACCATCAGAAAAAGCGAGAAAAATATTCGTCCCGACAAACACGTGTGTTCAACATCTTAACCTCGCAAACGATATTCAACCTGCTTCTCCCTTGAAACAGGCCCTACAGGCGAAACCAGCAAAGCAAATAGACCCGACTTTACATCAAATATCGGGTACCCTATATACACCTAAGAGGAAAGTTACACCGAAACAAACCACAGACTTCATCCAAGCCATCGTTCACACAGAAAAGCTCGTTGGCACGACGAAATCAGCCCTACCTAAGGAAAATCCGGCTACAGCATTTAGCAAAGCCTTACAGCCAGCCAGTGAAGATCTCTTACAGTCAAATCAACCTAAACCAAACACCCTATCCGAAATTTTAGAACAGACAGGGCCTCAGCCTCCGCAAGACCCACCCTCCGAATCACGAAAGCAAACCCCCCCGCAATCTGACCATGAGTATGAAACGCCCTCAAACAAAGCAGTAGCGACCAGCCAAACCAAGGAACGGCCGACTCGCATTAGGCAAGACGAAGTTCTCCCCGCCTTCCCCTCAAAATCACACCTACCTGGGCGACTCAGTGGTGGCCTTCCTGATCTTCCTCCATCGCCCATATTAAGACGGATCTTAAACGAGTCTAGTATACTCTCGCCTGCTCCTAAACAAGGCCCCCCACCCCAGGGTCCGCCAAAATAGCCTGCTTCGCAACAAAAGAGAGACCTTCTTCCAATAATGTCAGCTATCACCATCGCAATGAATCCGTTCACCAAATTATACGAAGGCATCAACGAAAATCTGAAAGACAACTCAGCTATCCAAGCTACAATGCTCTTGAAACTAACTTTTCTGGAAGGTTACATCACCGCCTTAGATGACAAATTCAAAACCCTAAAGCTAGCTACAGAAACGGGCCATAAAGGCACGGCAAACCTGCCCATCCCATCTTGCGCGGGGGAAAAACTGAGAGTCCAAATTTCCCTAGCCCAACATTCATTTCCACCCCCTGGTACTCTCCCCAACAATCAACTGGCCGCCGGTCTTCCAATTCCTGAACCACAAGAGGTGATTGACATCACAGAAGAAACACTAAACGCTTTGCCCCCTTCGAATAAGACAGCGAGCGAGCCAGATCTCTCATACCCTTTGTTTACAGGCACGAGAGGGGGAAAAAAAAAAAAAAACAATCCTTGTGGAGGGAAACCCGAAACCCAGAATCAAACCTCAGCAACGCGATTAAACTCATGGTCAGCAAAACAGAAAGAAAAAACAAGACCCTTGGCCCGGAGTCCGGCCGCAATCCAACCAACCCAAAAAGCCTCTCCTAGATCATTAGAAGACTTCTTAGAAGATGAGGTTCTGATGAATATTTCTCAACACCTCGAAGACATTGAAGACCCACCACCTGAAAAAAATGAGAAAACGCCTAAACTACTAAAGCTGCAGTCTATTTCAACTAAAGTAGACCAAATCGCAAAAAAAGAAAACCCAAAAGAATTGTCAGAAGAGGACTCTCCATACTACTTTACCACCTTGGAAGAGCGCAGGAAACTCCTCCATTGTCGGAAACCTGCTACCTCTCGCAGCCCAACGAGCTCTAGAGTGGTGTCATTCACTTATCCTCCAGTTCGCGAGGGGTTAACTCGTAAAAAGCTAGCCTCTAGCAATCAATTCAGTCCACAGGAAGCACGACAATTTCAGGACCTCTATCAAAAGTCCAAAGAAAATATACATTCAGAATCAAGAAAATCTGACAAGAGGGGGCAACATTTGCGGTCCCACTTTACTTCAAGGACTGAACAATACCGGATAAGACATGACTCCAGAGGGGAGTCCCTGATCAAGCTTGAACAACATGCTGAAAGCGACGACGACATCATACTGAATAGAAGAGGGATCCTCACGCTATTCAGCCTGATACCGACCCTCCGGAAGATCAAGTCCATCGATCTAAAAATCATTGGCCCATACCATTCGAACGAAAGAGCGAAAGCCTATATTTACCCAACCTCGAAGCACATAAGGTCGAAAATTGTGGACGCAACAAGCGACCTGGCCGCGTTGGGCTATATAGTGCAAAGAGATCCTCAAAAGGGGCACAACAGGGAAAAAACCAACTCAGATAAAAAAAAAAAAAATCGGCCCGAAAGTTCAAAATCTCTGGGAAAGAGCCAAACGTGGAGCCACAAAGACTCTCAGGGCTAACTCGAACAGTGGTAAATTTATCCCCAAAGCTACCTGAGAGACATCGAGAACTTACACTCGCCACCCCTAGGAGCGGCAAGCCGAATGAGTCCACAGAAGCGACGTCCTCGAAGCCTCAACAACCAAAAGTAGATCGACCTAACTTGACTAAGACTGTGTCTATGGTAGAAAAAAATAGGTCGAACACCAGAGCCCAAACAGAAAGTGCCTCTACAGTCTCAAAATCAACCGCAAAACTACAGGAGCTGTGGGCCTGGCTCCCTAAGGCCCTATCACAAGGGTCTAAATCCAAATAGCAATTCGCAGGCCACCCTGCAGAGCCCCAGGGAAAACGGAACGTCAACCGGCTCATATCATCACTAAATTTCTGCTCATGGAACACGAGAGGTCAATTACATCTCACCACAACGGGCGATGCAAACTTAGCCTCATTTGACATCATCTGTCTTCAAGAGACCTGGCTTAGAAAAAACCCAGCAATGGATGGGTACGACATAATTCTGGCCCCTGCCAACAAAGGAGCCTTAGGTCGGCCAACTTCAGGTCTTCTTCTGGCCTGCCGACAGGGAATTGGGTTGACCCTCAAGTCAACCCTTCAAGCAAATCTGTCAATCCTAGCAGTACTTTGCGAATGGTCTGAAAAACCCCTCTCCAATCCATCGCAAATAGTGGTGATTAACACCTACTGGAACCCGGCGGCAATAAACCACCAGTCTTACCTCTTAATGATGGAAAACCTGATCGATGAAATCCAAGCAACACGTCAGGTCTCCTCAATCATCATCTGTGGCGACCTGAACGCCAATTGTTCTAGAGAATTGCGAACACTGGATGCATCCTCGCAAACTACTACAGCATTGAAAAGAGGTATCCTATGGTCCTCCTTGATGTCATCTAGAAAATTCGAAAATCTGAATTTCGCCTTCCCAAATAAAAACCGTCTGCCAACTTGGGAACAAGGCCCACTAAAAGCGACCATTGATTACATCTATGTATCCAGACCTCTTTTGAACAAAGTCCAATCCTTCGAAGTCCGACAGACTACAGCCAGCGACCATAATCAGCTGACAATGTCGTTGGTAAACCATCACAAGGCGCCCGAACAGTATAGCATGGAAGTAGAAGCAAACGCCCGTGGAAACCGATTAAACCTGACAACCCGAGCGGTTAAAACTCTGCTGGCAAATTACACCGGGGAAGATAGACCCAAGGGCGTAAAGAGTCTTGATTACGTACCTCTGCTGTTAAAACACCGAACGAACGCAAAACAGAAAATCTCTGTCCACGCACCCCCAAAGCACGCTTATGATTCCACTCTGGTGGCCAAACGAAGGGAGCTGCGAAAACTCAAAAGACAATTAGGAAACGACTTGTCAAATAAAGAAAAATTAAAAGCGGCAACCGCAACCTATAAATCATGGGTGAAAGAACATTGTTACCGTCTATACCAACAAGACGCTGAAAATATGTTAAAAGCCATCAATGGCAACAAAGCCAAAGAATTTTGGTCTTTGTTGAAATCCACAGTGCCTTCAACGAACAACACCACAATCAACGCCTTGCCGGAGCACAAATGGATCACGCATTTCTCCTCGGTCTTCCGAGCCCCAGCTCAAATCACCCGTCGGGATCCCACACCCCAGAAGCCAGCCTGGATTCAACTGAATGACCGACAAGAAATTAGCAATCATATAAAAAAACTGAAGATCTCCAGAGCTGTGGGCCCAGATGGGATCTCAAACATCGATCTGAAAAACAACTGCCAGGAATGGGCAACACTGTTAGCCTCCATCTTTCAGAAATGTGCTGAGCAGCAATCTCTGCCGCCGTCCTGGACAAAAGCTATCATCGTCCCAATCTACAAAAAGGGGGACATCTCCGACCCCCGAAACTATCGCCCTATCGCGCTGTTGGATTGCATCGGCAAAGTCTTTGGAAGCTTACTCTTGAACCGTCTTCAATCCTGGGCTGTAACAGCCCCGTGCAATGACAACTACCAATCGGGCTTCAAGAAAAATACGGGCACGATGGCGAACATCCTAGCGATCAGCACCCTAAAAAGCAAAGTCTGGGAAAAAAAATCACAAATTTTCATCGCCTTCATCGATCTAACGCAGGCGTTTGACCTCGTCGACAGACACCGCTTATGGGAAAAACTGGAGAGATGGAGTTGCCCACAAGAAATACTCCAACCAATCAAAGCTCTCCACACGGATACTTCCCTCAGGGTTCGACTTTCCCAAAGAGGTGATCTGTCAGACGAAATCCAGACCGGGCGAGGGGTAAAACAGGGATGCCCGCTAGCACCTGCCTTGTTTCTTGCATACCTCGGAGACTACGGTGACTCAGTAGATCTGGAGCATACGTTTCCGCCGTCTCTCGCATCCTCAAAAATAAGCTACCTTTTGTATGCTGACGATCTAATCCTCCTGGACCAGACCCAGATAGGTCTCCAGAGACAACTAACAAATCTCCTGAGCTACACAGCCGAAAACAACTTAAAAATCAACCAAGAAAAAACAAAAATAATGATTCTGGAAGGAGGACGGAAGAAAAATAAATCCTCTGAAAAATTCAAATGGTACCTAGAGGGTAAAGAGATTGAGTCGGTCCCAGACTATAAATACCTAGGCGTCCAGATCGACTCCTCAAAAAACAAAACATCTATGCAGTTTGCTTTGGAAGTAAAGTTGGGGAAATTAGCCTCACAAGCAAAGGCAATCGATACAAAATTTGGTAAATTCTCGTGTATCCCTGTAATAGACTTTTATAAGAAAAAAGTTGTTCCTTCAATTACCTATGGAGCAGAGGCCATGCCAACAATTCCGGAAAGAACTTGGCAAAAACTGGAGAGCAAGTTCTGGAAATCAGTCCTGAGTCTACCAAAGTCTACATCTATTGCTGCAATCCGCCAGGAATTAAGTCTATTGTCACTAATAGCAATAGTAAACCTAAACTCACTTAGGCTATTCAGGAAATGCATTACGGCCGATACCGAGCAAATCTTTGGCCTATTAAACAAAGAACTACAAAACGACAAAGTCAAAATGCTAAAAACCTGGAAAAATAAAATTACGTCCATCTTAGAATCAGTGACGTGCACGGAAGCTGACCTCATCACAAACCCTCTGAGAGTTTATAAGAAACTCAAAGAACTAGACTGGATCCAGACCCAAGACCTAGTCACCAAAAACAAACTCCTTCTCCATCTTCCCCCCTTGCTCTCTAAATTAAACGAGCCGATGCAATACCTCCGAAAATTCCCAAATAGGAGAGCAAGAAACTATATGTTAAGAATCCGGCTAAATTTGCTGGAAACAAACGAGATCCTGAATATCCGAGGCCTCTCTGACTCTAACATATGCCGTCTGTGCAACGTCGAAACTGAATCCATCAGGCATCTACTGACCTCATGCCCAGAAACCTTAGTCTTAAGATCAGCCTACATAAAGCACTTTAGCCCAGAAGAATACGGGTGGGATGAAGTCACCTGCTGGAATAGACTGATAGGTGGGGACCGAAACTGCTGGTTACTGGCTTCAATCAAAATACTGCAATTCACCATGCAGAGGATCGAGTGCAAACAGCCCCATCCTCCGTAAAACCAAAACCATTGGACTCTTTCTGGGCTACCCCTGTGCAAGTCACCCTTTCGCCTCTTCCCTTCTTTTCTTTTGTAAAGTTCTAAATGAACACACACAAATAAAAAAAATAAATAAAAAAAAAAATAAAGGCTAAACACTGCTCTGGCCTTCATCAGGATTGGATTGGGATTAGACTACAACACCCCTCCACTAATACAATGTGTATTGAGGATATATACAATAAAAACAAATGGGACTGTGCTACAAGTTCTGTCTGCACTTTAAGACATGTTCATAAAATGACTAAATCATGTTAGTCTACTTTCTCCAAGCTGATTGTATCTCATCTTTGTGTACCTTATATTTTTCACCCACACTTCCCCTTTGCCATCTCAGCTGGCATTCTATGTATCCCTGCGATTTATCAGGCCCACTTGCCTGCAAAAGGAAGATATAGGAGAAGAGCCATCAGCCTCTGTACTTCACAATTATATCAAACAGGATACTCAATTATACTATCTTGTAACCCACCTCTTAACTTGTGGCCTCTCTGTTGTGAAACTCCAACTGTGGATACCCTTTTACTGTTTTTTCTTCTTTAACCTGCTACCTCCCGATTGCCTTCTATTCCGATCTCTAGCTATGACAAACCCACATGAAACCTAAGTTAGGACATGTGCATGTCATCTGCACTAACATTTGTGTGTCTCAAAGTGTGCAGCCACCTACTTCTTTGTTTAGAAAGACGCTTTTCAACTACCCCTCTGGGCTGCCGGAAAGATGTTCATCACAACTCCTTGTTTTGCCACCTTAACGCATACCGGGCTACTTTACACTTGCATCACCCTATAAGATACATGGGACACATGCCGTGCTGTTATTCGACACATTATGTCATCCGCGTCTAAGTTACTCATAGAAGTTTGATGCATTCTGTATCGCTACCCAACGTGGTAACGTGATGTATCTCGATTATTGCATTGTGTACTGCAGACCTCTCAGACCCTCTCTGCCTGTGCTACAGTGGGAACCAACTCCCAATCATCACCTGCTGATCTACCGAAATCGTACTGTGAAAACAAAGAAATTGATATGAGGCCGGGAAGCCCAAAGGAAACACATCAACACAGGTTACAAAGAACATACAAAGTGCTTTATTCAAAAGCTACAACAATTACCAAAAAGTCAATTGACAAACGGATAGCTATTCGGCTCTCAGAGTAACAGAACGAACTTTCAACGATAGTTCACTGCGTTAGTGTGAGAGACCGTACATTGGGATACTCATGCTTTTATACTTTTTTATCCAGCTCTGGCCAACCCCCTCGCGGGTTAACCATTCTTAGGACCAGGCCTATGGTTTGTTGCTAGGTCAATCCCATAATGTATGCATTTCTATCCGTTTTGCTGATACAGTTGTTCATTTACACATAGGTCAGGGATAGGACAAGGTCTCAGTTTGCGACCCCAACAAGTGGCCTGCAGGCATATTATTCATTCATGTATGCGGAGGTCACAACGGCCAGAATCCCACTCGAAATGTCATTCGGCCTCCATTTTGGTGTTCAGGGTGACTTCTACATTGCAAGAGAACCTAAAATGGCGGCTAAATCCAAGATGGCGATTTACACAGTACATTAAGGTCAAGACCTTGCCGCGGAATCTATTTACACGATGTTTTTAGACAACTTGGCGTAGGCCAACACACATTCAAACAATGCGATAGGTGGTATAATATTATTTTGATTCCGACAGTACTCTTATTTCTAAATAACACGTCACTTGCCTACCGGCCGCTTGCCGCTCCACCTCACTGCAGAGTATAGCTCAGAAGCCCTGCGGTTACGATTACCGAACACCGGACTCCTACCAACATATCCGCCACTACTTATGCCCATATACTATGCCCGCATGGATTTTTATCATCTATACGGATTGATTGTGTCCCAAAGACATAGGGCCTCATTCCGAGTATGGCGTTAAGGGATAGCGGCCACCGCTAACGAGAGCGGTGGCGGTAATCCCTTACCGCCATACTCCGAGTTCCCTTAGCGCCATGGTGCTTTTAACACCTGCTTTTAGCAGGCGTTAAATACCATGGCGCTAAGGGACCTTGATGTTAATTACGCCACCGTAATTTACGGTGGCGTAATTGACGCCTTCCCCACTCCCATTATGCCCTATGGGGCAAGAATGGGAATGGGGAAGGGTAAATGGGGATTGGGGAATTACCGCCCCGCCAACCTTGGAATGGGGCGGTAATTCCGCCAACCACCAAGGCGCTGCCGGTCCGGGTACGGCGTCAACCAAGGCGTTAATAGCGCCATTGGTTAGCGCCGTACTCGGAATGAGGCCCATAGTGTGGGCAATCTATCATCTATATCGCATACTTTCACTCACCTGATTCCACGCACTGTTTTACTCTTGCCGTCTACTTCCGACTGAAGAAGGTGGGAGGCGGTCTAGCCCATCCCTTATCTCGTTATTGTGAGCATTAACACTGAAGACAGACTACGACCAATAGATGAATTCCTCACGGTTTTCGTTGTCCTATACTTCTATCCCTGGGCAATGTGTGTCATACGCCGAAGCGCTTGGCGGTTGCTACCACGTTGGCGGCTTCACTACGGAAGTTGCAACCGATAGTCCCGTCACGCTTTCCACTCAGTAAGAGTACGGGTCTAGTTGTTTCCAAGATGGCGACCGCTGGGA
This sequence comes from Ambystoma mexicanum, assembly GCF_040938575.1. Taxonomy (NCBI): domain Eukaryota; kingdom Metazoa; phylum Chordata; class Amphibia; order Caudata; family Ambystomatidae; genus Ambystoma; species Ambystoma mexicanum. The sequence goes on from NC_090935.1 coordinate 1,439,637,565, forward strand.
GGTACTTAGCCACCTCGCTCCCAGCGGTCGCTGCGTTGCAACCCCTCGTATGGTGTTAGTGCTTCTTTGGGTTAAGACGCTAGTGCTCATCTTTCTCGGCTTACCTTGCAGCCGCCCTGTTTCTCTCGGTTCACACTTCTTGCGTTCCGACTCTATCTCTCGCTCTCTCTCTACTTCATCTGTCTGCTGGTCGCTCCTCCTTCCGGCTCTTTACTTTTCGTTTGACTTACCCGGCGCCTCCCGCCGTGGCGAGTGTCTATCTCTGCTTGCCTTGTCACTTACCTTGCTCCCGTTTCAAGTTGGCTCTCTGTGTTGTCTTCGGGTAACGGTTCCTGTACGTGGCACGCTCTCTCCGTGTTGCTCTTTCCAGTCCGCCTTGCTACCTGGCATCGGATCTTTCCGGAACAATACCGGTCAGCTCCAACTGCTGTTATTTGAATACTTCAACAGTCAACGTGACAGGAGGTTTTTTTCCGCCTTGTTTGGCTTTTTCCCTTCTAACAGCCTGATCACGGGAGAGGAGCCTCAGGACTGCTATTTTATAAGCAATCACTGTGGCTTCCTCTTGTGGCACGCACACCTCGCATAAAAGGGAAAAGGACTATTTGGCCCATCGCCGCCTTCGATCTGAAGACTTCGAATCAGGTGAGGAGAGTGGGGAGGAAGAAGGGTCTGAGGAGAAACAAGATCAGGACAATGTGCCCTTTTACCTCTTCTGCATAAAGCACTTTCACCTATTCACTAATTCCGTTCCAAATATTTAAATCTACTGCCAATATTTTTGCCAAAGGCGTCCAAGAATTGAGAACAACGGACATCACTGAAATTATTGTTATGCATTTCCCCGTAATGCAGATCTTTTACACCGGAACTGATCAGGATGGCATCAACTTGATGCACAGCCCAATCCTGACTGGTATGCACATCCATCTGGAGAAAAAAACTGATGTTTTCCCTCCTCCTTATAGACTAGTACTCACATGATAGCTTCATGTTTCTCACTAGTTGCTAACAACATATTGGAGGTTTTTTAATGTAAATATCAGGTTATTCCACTCCACCACGATATTGAGGCCACGATTTACTGTATCTAAACAATAAATCCATCTCTTTTCAACTTTATGGAGCTGTTCTGCCATATTACCCCTGCAGGGATGTGACTTAATGGTTTGTAAAATAAACCAACTTATGTCACCGTCAGTGTGTCCCTGTTTGATGTAATGTTCCATCAGGGGTTTGTCACTGCTTTATTCCTAATGCAGGATTGATGTTCTGATATCTGCTGTTTCACAGGGCGCGTCATCTTGCCCACAGTTTGTATGGTTCCTTAACTCCCACTTAATGAACAATTGGCCAGCACACCTAAATTCGCCTGAAAACACTAAAAAGCAGGACAAAATGGATGATGCACAATTGGAAAGTACACCTACATTTGAATTTGGCAGAAAGCACTAAAAAGCAGTACAAAATGGATGAATGCACATTTGGAAAGCGCACCTGAGAACCAAATAGAGTTTTACATTTTGTGTTTTTTTTAGGCAGGGCATTCAGAAAACAACAGAGAACATTCAATAAGAGGCACAACAAGATGGATATTTCAATAGGTACAGAGATTTGAGTTTATAGGTAGGTAGTGAAAGGAGTAGGACACAACCAAAACAGTCAGTGTCCAAGGGTGGAGTGTGGTCCTGACCATTGCGATCGATGTTGCTTACCAGAGCAGTTGTAAAAGCAGGATTTTGATCGTGGTCAGAGTGTGCAGTGGTCCAGGTCAGAGTGAAACTTTTTGGAACGTTGCCAGAGGTAAAGGTACATGGATTAACGGCAGGGAGATGTGCTCCCTCCAGCTGCAGACAGTTGTGAGGGCCTTGGTGATGGGGGCCGGCTCTCGCCTGCCAGCTCCTGGTAGGCCAGAAGTGCCATGCTGCAGCCAATCCGCAGTGTACTATGTGGTGGCCATAGCAACGCTCCGACAAGGAGCGAAAGCAGCTGTTTTATGTTGGGGGAAAAGCCTTGTTCATGCCGAGGATGCAGCCTTGTGTGCTCTTTTCGTTTTAATGCAGCCAGCAAGCAGAAAATTCATATGAAAAATCCTGGCAGTAGTATGCCAGTATATGAAGATGGTTTACGAGGCACAAGTTAATACAAGTGGGGGCCCAGAGGGCTTACTTTATAATGCGCTCAGCCGCCAAAATAAATCAGCCAGATGTTGTAGGAGGCCAGGGGGAGTGAAGAGGCCAGAAGAGGCAGAAGAAGAAAATTAGAGTTCGCAAAACAAGTCTCGGGGAGTCATGGATTGGCACGAAGGGGGTAACAAAATGTGAAAGAAATCAAATAGGAAGAAAAAGAAAGAAAATAAAGGAAAATAACGGCCATGGGTAGAGAGAGATGGTCCAGGTAGGGAACGGGGTGACCCGACCGGGTCCATCCTCAGTGTTCTGTCCTGCGCAGGGGCCGGCTTCCAGTGATGGCTGAGGCCAGGCTAGCAGGTGTAGGCCCGCTCGGGCCTGGGCGCGCAGCGCAGCAAGAAAAGTCAAGACACACTGGTATGCTGCATAAACCCGGACTGTCTCCAGTTCCGCCGATTCCTTTATTTCAAACCCTGCCCATGTCACGTGACCCCGGTATCCTGTTGTACTCGTGAGATCACATTCCTCCCAAACTCGGAATGTTGAAAACAAAAATGTCTCAGCAGGTAGTCTCTTACTTGCTCGGTTCTACCTCTCTTCTTCTGCAGTATATTCCTTGCAGGACGTATCATGAAGACGGGAGGACCGTTTCGGCCTTTCCCTCAGTTGGTAGCGGGAATGGACTCTTTCAGATTCCTCTGCCCTGAGAGAGTTCTGAATAGCCTTGTCTTGAGATGGTCTTGCTTCATTCACTTCCTGGACCACAGGGAGTCCTGCAATTGCATCTTCCACCTCTGGTTGTGCGGGCGGATCATGCCTTGTCCCTTGGTGTCCTGGCTGTTCTTTCCACATTGTCTCTGGGACCTTCCTGAATGGGACACATTCCTGGTCACTGTCTCCTCTCCTATGGTCGCTGTTATCATGCTGTGGTTGGCATTACGAATGGTCCACGGTCGGGACTCAAATTTAATGTCATTTTCTTTTGGGGCACCCTGTACTTTACCAGTACGGTGTCCCCTGGCTGTGTCTCTCTGTGCCGAGCATGGCATGCGTGGCTTTCTTGTTCGTTTCTCCGGGCTCGCCTCTCCTCTATGAGGGGATGCCAGGATCTGGAGTCGCCCAGCTTGGATGCATGGGGAGCTCTGCTTGGATCAGCACCCCAAACATGAGAGCAGCAGGGCTTACGCCGGGTGATGAGTGGGGAGTCTGGCGGTGAGTTCGCAGGAACCTGTATATGGTGACTAGCCAAGGATGGTTGTTGTCTTTGGAAATGCGTATGACCTTGTTAAGGGACCCCATGAAGCATTCTGCGTCACCATTGGCTTGCGGTCAGTAGGGTGTGATTTTCCTGTGGTTGATGCTCAGATCTTTGAGGAATTGTTTTAGCTCTTGGCTAGTAAACGGTTTGCCGTTGTCGCTCTTCAACTTTGGTGGGGATCCCATGAACTGCGAATATTTTTTTGAGTGCTGTGATCACTGACTCTGCATTTATGGTTCTTACATGCTAGACTTCTGGGTAGCGGCTGAACTCATCTACCAGGACTAGGAGATATCCTTCCCCAGATATGGTGCAGAAATCCATGCTAACTGATTCCCATCTGATGTTGCTTCATCGGGTGCTGATTATCGGTTCTGGCGCTGCTAGCCTTCTAGCTGATTGCCATGCTGCGCATGCCTCGACTAGGTCTATCACGCGTTGCTGTATGAGCGTCCGATTCTGGATTTTCTGTATGACTGTGTTTTTACTATGCCTTGATGTTTGCGGTGTACTAACTTCAGCGCTCTCTCTTCTAGCATGGCGGGTAGGACAATTCTGTGTCCTTTTAACAGCACCCCTTCATGCAATATTGTGAGTTTGTGGCGGATCCCAAACAAAGCATGCAGTTTCTCTTGGGCTGCATGTGTCCGTTGCACTACTGCCGTCAGGTAGTTCCTCCAGTCTCCGGTCTGGACTGCTTGTATAGTGCGCATGAGGCAGGCGTCCGTTTTGGTTTCGTCTTCTATCTCCTGCAGATTGAGAGATTGTGGTCGTGCGCATGTGACCATGTGGCATACGTGCTCCTCTGTTTCTGATGCATGTTGTTCTTCGAGTGTCGTGGCGGGGTGCGGATGGCAGGAAAGATAGTCCGCCGGCTCTGTACTCCACTTCAATGTTGAAGGGGTGTAGCTGTAACATCCACTTCTCGATCCTTGCTGGGGGATGTGGTGTGGACCCTTTGAAAATGGGGATAAGTGGCTTATGGTCAGTGAATACTTTGGCCGGCTTCCCTAGCAGGTATACGTTGAATTTGAAGCGGCTGCATCCCCAGATGATTGCTAGAGCCTCTTTTTCAATGTGCGTGTAATTTTGCTCAGTTCTGGTGAGTGCACGGCTGGCAAAAGCTATGGGGTGTATGCTCCCGTCTGTCCACTTGCGTGATTACAGCTCCCAGTTCCAGAGGGCTGGCGTCTACCAACAGTTCAGTCGCTCGCTACACATTAAAGAATGCCATGGTTGTCATGCTGGACAGAGAGTCCTGGATTTGTTGGATGGCTTGTTGGTGTTCCCACTTCTTGTCATTCTATTTTAGCTCTCGCAGGGGGCTTGCGAGGGTGGCAAGATCGGGAATAAATCTTGCGCAGTATGTTGCCATCCCCATGAAGCTCCTCACTTCAGTGGCAGAGGCTTTAGCGTTCTTTATGTCGCTTACTTTTGCTGGGTCAGGCGACACTTCGTTCGAGTTGAAGATGCCCAGAGAAAGTGTGTTCTTCTTTGCAGAATTCGCACTTTTCAACGTTTAACATCCGGCCTCTTCTAACCGATGTAGGACTGCTGCGAGCCGCTTGAGATGTTCGCTAGCGTTGGTTCCATAGACAATGATGTCGTCGCTTATGTTCGTGGTTCCTTCGAGGCCGTTCAGAACTTTGCAGATCTCGTTCAGGAACACCTGAGCCGCAGAGGATATTCCAAAATTCAGATGTTTGTACCTTCTGAGGCCGAGGTGGGAGGAGAACGTCGTTATATATCTTGACTCTTTCACTAGACGCAGCTGGTGGTATCCCGACCTGAGGTCTAACTTGCTGAAAATCTTTGCCCCAGTCAGGTCGACAATCAGCTCATCGATGGTTGGTGTTACATGCCGTTCCAGTCCAATTGCCACGTTGGGCAGCCTCATACCTATGCAGATTCTGACGGCGTTGGGCTGCCTTCGTTTTTGTGCTACTACCATAGGTGAAACCCATGGGGTTGGTCCTGATGTTTTTTCAATGATGCCAGATTTCTCTAGTTTTGCTAACTCCTTTTCGACTGCCTCCCTCATGTGAAAGGAGACTCAGCGATGTTGTACTGCCTTCGGCTCTATTGTTGGATCAATGTGCAGTTTGATGGTCCTGCCCTGGAGACACCCAATGCCTTGGAATACTCGGTGGTGCTTTTGGAGGAGTTGGTCAATCTCTGTCGGTTGCAGGCTGAAGGCAAATTGGATCAGGTGTAGCTTTTCCACCGTCCGGCAGCTTAGTAGCATCTCTAAACCTGCATCTACGATGTATATTCTTGTTCGGCATGAGTTGTTGTCATGGGATAGATTTGACCGAAATGACCCTTGCACCGGTAGCAGCTTCTTGCAGCCATATGCAAACAGTTCCACCTTTTTGTCTTGAAGCACTGGCTTCGGATGAGTTTGTTGAACGCATTGAGGGCATCACGTTGACGGTTGCTCCCGTGCCGATTACGACTTTAGTGGGGTTTCCGTCTGATATGATTGTGCGGGACGGTCGTTTCCTCAGCTTCTTGGGTTTTCCTTGCCTTGACCCTCATGGTGGTTTTATTGCTGATATCATGGGCACCCTATGCTCCTTCTTGCTTGACCTTTTCCGCCTTTCTTTGCTGCATTTATCTGGGGAGACGCTTTCTTCGCTTTCTTCACTCTCGCTGCTGCTGGGTGATCTTTGTGAGCTATCCACTGCTCTTGCTCTTCCTCTTCCTTTTGGTTGATGGGATGGCTCTTGCTGGTTGAAATTTCTTCAGTGGTTACGCTGTTGCAGGCCCCTTTCATTCAGGTTAGAGGGGTGAAGGCACATTGCCGCAAAGTGGTTTAAATGTTTGCATTTTAAGCACGTGGCGCCCCAAGCTGGGCATGGTTCACCGCAGTGCCACGGGCCGCCGCACCACTTACATGTGTCATTTCACCCTAGTGGGCAGGGGGGTCTTGATTAAGTTGGGCATTTGTCCTCTTGTTCTCACTTAACTTGCTTCCTCTTTTTTGCTGCAACTTTGTCTAGGGGTAGACGCTGGATCGCTGCTTCTATTACCGCCACCTGGTCGTCCATTCGTTCTCTGGGTCAACCCATTTCGAGGATGCGGGTTAGTGAGATGTTCTTCTCAGACAAGATAGCTCTTTGTAGTTTTTCCAAAGACAGCCCGTTTATGACTTGCAAGCGAATGGCAAACTCTTTGTCCAGGAATTCACACCCTACGGCTTGTTCTCGCAACCTTGCATGAAAATTGTCTATTATTTCTTTTTCTCGTTGTCTGGCCATGCAGAAATGAAATCTCTCATAGTCAGGGTTCAGATCTGGTTTGAATTTCCTGGTGAGGGCCAGCTTGGCTGCGTTGTGGTCATCAGCTGCCCCGTTGTTGGGCAGCATGTTAAAAAGCTGCAGTGCTGCTGCTCCGATGTTGAGTAGGAGGAATGTGTGCTTTGTCTTCTCCTCAGTGATGTCTCTTGCCTCTAGATGCAGTACAAATTGTTGCAGCCAAATGCCCCAGCGGAGCGCAGCCCCTGTTGAGAGAGGGTCAAAAGGCCCCATGAGCGTGATCTGTGGTGCATCCTGAGTGTCAGGACTGAATATGTGTCTCCTTCTGTATGTGTTGCTGTTCTATGTCCTTGCTGGGCTGGCACTGGCACTCGACATAGTGCGACCGTATTGGGAGTCTCATGTGTGCTTCTCACCGGTTGGCCTTCTGGGGTCTGGTGCCGCAGTACCTTCAACTCTCTCTCCCTAAATATCTTCCTTCGCGAGCTCTTCGCTCATCTGCCTCCAACTCCCTCAGCGTCAGTCGTTTCTCCAAGCAACGAGTTGATGGCAGATCACTCTCTTCGGCAGGGGCCTCTATCTGGAACAGCCTTCCTGCCTCCCTGAAACTCGAGGAGAACCATCTCCAGTTCCGAAACACCTCAAAACTTTTCTCTTTGCTTCTGCTTTCTCCCCACCCCTCCCCTGCTGAATTCCTGACTGTAACTGCACTGGTTACCGGGCCACCTTTTCTGATCTCTGGCCAAGGCCCCGTAAATTGCCCACCTGCCCTGCCTCCCTGGCAACCCCTGCAGTTGGGGATCCCTTCAGTGCCCCTACCAGCACTTATGTCTGCACTTCCTTGCACTTGCCACTAGCTGGCTGTTTTATTTGTCTTATTTATCTTATTTATTCCGCTTTCCCATGTATTGCACTTTCCCCTCTCCCTTCCCCCCGCACTTCACCTTTTCCCCCTTCCCATGCACTTGTGCGATATGAATGACACCTGGCCTAGTGGGATCGTTGTCTGTCCTCCCTCTGTTCCCCCCCTTGCCACGTCGCGCCTTGAAACACTTGTGTATAGGCACGTTATAAACGCCATATCATATCATATCATTGGTGTCTCTATTAGCACGTGCAGGCTTGTGTTCACCGGGGCTCCCTCGTGCACTTAGGCCTAGTCTTGGCGCTCGCTGTGGCGCGCGATTTCGGGGCTTATAATACACTCGTGATTGCTGGGCTTATGGTTGCCTTGGAGGTGACTTGGTGGGATGTGCACCTGGGGTGGCCTGCACACATGGAATGTCACTTTTGTTTAAAGCCTGGCAGGCCGTATAGTGGCTGTGTGTGGATATGGGCAGGCAGCATTGAGTACACTTTTGTTGTGGAGGCCAGGGCGCTTATCGGAGCGCTGTGGCAGCCTGTTGGAATGTTTCAGCGTATCCTGCTGATATGCAACTTTCTAATATGGAATCTCGCTTTTCATCCACATGTCGCGTGGAATACGCGGGTCTGCGTGGAACGCAGTGTCAGCTGTTGTTGCGACCGCCTAACCGGTCTGCAGATGGGCTTGCGTGGTTGGTTCGTCCTCGTCACCAGTGTTCTGTCCTGCGCAGGGGCCGGCCTCCGGTGATGGGTGAGGCCAGGCTAGCAGGTGTAGCCCCACTCGGGCCTGGGCGCGCATCGCAGCAAGAAAAGACAGGACACACTGGTATGCTGTATAAACCCATAGCTCTCAACCATTTGTGTCGCAAAGGCGGGTGAAATCACCCGATTTTTTTTTTGGCAGGCGTGCAGGAGGCTTGGCGGGTGAGTCAGCCCTTTACAAGGCGGGTGACACCCGCCCAAAGCGTGTGAGTTGAGAGCTATGTAAACCCCTACTGTCTCCAGTTCTGGTGATTCCTTTATTTCAAACCCCCCCATGTCATGTGACCCCGGTCTCCCGTTGTACGCGTGACATCACACTGTTGACCCGGCTGGGAGGGGATGGAGGAAGGAAGTGACGCCCAGTGCAGCATCCTGAGGTGTGGTGGAGAAACTGATCACCTTTAAAGGATAGTTCCGGGACTTTTTTTTTATTGTCCCTACGGTTCGGCCATGTGTTTTTAAGCATAACTCGGTAGATCGTAGAAAACTTTCCTATGGACCTTACCCGACTTTTCGTCCATTAACGCACTCGAAATCAACCACCATTTTCTGATAATCCTATCATTTCCCCCCATTGACCTGGCTCACCTGCTTTTGCGGCACTAAATCAAATCCCCCGCCCCTGAAACAGACTTTATCAAAACATTCATATTCCCCGCCTCTATCCGTGACGTGACTGAGCTGCGTAGGCAAAACGCTCCCAGGCGTCTTCTACGCGACTCCACACAGAACCCGGAAATCAACACAGATGAGCTAACACAACACAGCGCGCCACAATTGGGAATATGAAACTGTACTTTTAAATCAAACCGCAAGATTGTAAATTTGGTAAAGTACATTTATTTGACATCAAATGTTTTGAGAATATTCAGCGATTTTCATTTTTATTTGCTCACGTTCCAAAAAGTTCGTTTTCAGGCACGCGATGCTCCTTTGCTGTACACAGGGTCTTAGATCATCTCACAATACAGCGCCACAATTCGGAATATGAAACTGTGGTTTAAAAGCAAACGGCAAGATTGTACATTTGGCAAAGTACATTTATTGGACATCACATGTTTAGAGAATATTCAGCGATTTGCATTGTTGGTTTGCGATAAAATAAGCTCTTCGGTCGCACTGATAATCGCATGGCTGTTCCAACAACGAGGCACTAGGCCACCACAACGGTCTGTATGTTGCATCTAGCCGTTAGTACCGCGTAAGGGCATACTTGTACTTGGCGATCGTCCCATAAAATGGTCAGGGTGGTAACGTTGTTCACGCGGAGAAGCAACTGGCGGTTGAAAAAGCCATCCGCCGGTGTCTGGTACTCGTGACACATACAATAATGAAGGATGTACCTGTTTTAAAAACATAAAAAATGAAATTAGTCTCACCATCAGATCTTCATTAAAATTATTCATTTTATATATTAGGTCGGGAAATTATTTCATAGCTAGGGCAGTGCAACTGGGTATTATACGTCAAGGGGGGGCTGTAGGATACTAAGACAGTCCCCCAGTGCAGGGGTTGACAGGGAGGCAGTGCAGGTGGAGAGTGGAAGGGCCCAGGACCGAGGTCGCAGACAGTGGACCAGTTGTAGCAGGGGAGAGGGAGAGAGAAAGCAGAAGCAAAGAGGAAGGTTTTGAGGTGCTTCCGTAAAAGGAGATGGTTCTCCTCAAGATAGTGCGCGGTACAAAACAATATGCCAAATAGAACGAACAAGTACAACTTAACCCGTCTTTAAAGCTACTGTATAGTAATTAAATTGCGTTATAAACTCATCTAAAAAGTTACTTACATTATATTTGCATTTTCCATTGTGTCTGTGCGTAGGGCAGCCTTGAAATACCACTCCTTCTATGCCGACGTTATTTCTTCTAATGAACGAACATTAAATGGCTTTCGTTTCTGAAATTATATTCATTATCATTTGTTACGTAATTGCCCCACACCCCCAAAAAGAAGTCTTTAGGGATGGTCCCGGCCTGTCAAGGTCAAATAACAATAGAACCTTATACTGAGTCGTGGGCCATTCCGGCACCCGAGAAAAAATCAAAGCAGCTGACCTTCACTTTGAACGAGCACACATTCCTAGTTAGCTACATTCAGTGTAAGGCCATCTCACAGGACTCACAGAGCAATCACTTTTATTTACACAATACATAGCTACACATATTCAATGGGCCTGCGACATGAGGAGACTCGAGAGAACAGACAATCAAATTACAATCATTTAAACCGTGATGTGTATTTCTCAATGAGCTCTTCTTTAGGTGGACATGGAACAGAGGCAATGTTGGGTGGCAATGCAGTTGTCCCCTGCACAGGTTTGTTCACAACTCCATGTATGTGCCTATCTAGGACATCAACAATAAGTCTCTCAATAAAGTCATATTGCATATCCTCAAACACTGGTTTGATAACCCATTGTTTACTTCTTTTAGTGAAGGCCTTATTGTAGCGAAGCGTCCCTAAAGTTCCGGTCGTCCTACTTTGTTGACGGCCAACATTATGGTTATGTGCCAAGACTGCTAGAAGAGTCCGATTTATCATGCCCTCCATGCCAAAATGCAATCGTTTTGGCCTGTACTTTAGGCACATATTGTGGAACACCTCCAAATCTCCTGTGTGGCAGAATTCAGTGAGTCCCCTCAAATCTCTTGTTATAGTTTTATCAAATACAATCTTTTCAATGGCTTTGTGAGTGGGTGATGAAGGAATCAACCACTTCTTCTTCCGTGCCTCCTCTGTGGACAAATGGCCATGTTCACAATTGTGGAAATGTTGGTTTGTGGTCCAGCGGTGAACGTTGCTACAGTGTAGCATTACTGACCGCCATTTTTCCAGTAGAATTTCCAACGACCCTCCACATGTTTTTGAGCTCCACCAAAGATGGTTGCTGATTGACTTGGACCACTGTGAAATACCTTGCATATCTTTTTTACCTGCAGCCGACATTTTTTTATTGATTGTTTTTGCAAGATGCCAAACGTCAAATTGGTGATTTATATTTTTGTACTCTTCTCTCATTGTCTTGGCAATTGAAACGTGTCTGTCCGTGGCTATCAGGTCGATCACCATTCCCTTCGATTGTAGTTCTTGCAATGATGCTACAAAGCCAACTTTCTCCATGGCCACTGAGGATGTACTTTGTGACACCTGCACAACCACCGAACTCACAATTTTCTTACTTTCCATGTCCTGAAAGTGGTAGGTGCAGTACTTGGCTGAAAATCCTGGGCTGTCGCACTGTCCATCACCGGCTAGCCTGAACCGTTTGCCCGCGAATGTACTATCAATAGACATTTTTTCCATTCTCCAAGCTTCGCTAATGGCTGGAAATAGATAATCGGTTTGGTATTTGTAGAACTGAGTTTTCGCAATGAAATGGATTCCCACAAACTGAAAGAAAGACTCTAACTTTTTAAAACTTGAACCACTAAAAAGTGCAGCCGCTGCACAAAGGAGATTGCCTGCTGGCAGTTGCCCCAGCATGGGTTGTGCAGACCATGAGAAAGGATGATATTTTGTACAGGTGGCATGTATTTTAAGGTTAGTGCCTCGAATTGCACGAGTCACATTAATCAATGGCTCCCCACATACTTCCCCACCAACCGAATGCCCACATTTCATCCGAATAATAATATCAATCAAACAACTATCGAATACAATGAATTTGGCCTCTTTCCTTATACTGTCACTCTGCATCCCAGCTGGTTCGGCCTGTAACGTTGAGGACATGTCACTCACATGAAAGGTAGAATCTCTGATATCGTCTTCCGCTATGTTCAGTGATATTGATGGTGTTTCATTGTTGTCCACTTCATTCTCTTCCATTGCAACATCTGTTCCTTCTCCGGCGATGGGTGAATAAAACCATTTCTTCAACTTTCTCGCGGTCTTAATTTTTGCGGGTGTGGATTCTGTGAATTGATCTCCGACTGCATCCGAACTACCAGGAGGACATTCACTATCAATGGCTGGATGTGGTATAGCTCCGTTGTCAATCACTTCATATTCTTCCCATTGGCACGATGCATCTCCAGTCTCAAGTCCCTGCCAAAAGGTTTGACAAGCAACATCTCTCGTTCGCTTCACTGTCTGTGTAGATCTAGTTCGTACACCCACTCGCAACTAGCGGACAGATTGGAAAAGGGATGTTCAGTTTAAACACAACTTACAGTATTGAACTATTAACAGTGAAAAACAACATAATATAGTGACCAGGACACTAACCTTCTTTTGCTTTCTTTTCTTTGAAACTTTCTTGCCTCGAACTTCAACATCAGGACGCTGTTGCTCCGACTCGTGTGTGCATGTCTCCACTTCCTCTTGCGCTGCAACGACTATATTTTCATGATAAGCACATCCATCACGCACTGACGCTCCATCGACTCCCTGAAACATAGAACTTTCATTAGTATGTATAATAATATCGAAAACACAAAATGTACTTGGGGACCAATACCCACGTACATCTCAATAGCAAAACACGAATGAACGCTTTGTGTAGAACATTCAAACGACAATTATTCACGCATTGTTGATCTAGTTAGATGGAACTGTCAAGATCCATACCTCGGGCTCCTCATAGACTTCCATTGATGATATTATTGAAGATGATGCTTCAGTAACTCCCTGAAACACAGTAATTGCATTAGTATGGTTTTCTATTTTGTTAAAAAGAACATAAACTTTGTGCAGGCGTCAACGGCTCATCTAAATAGACCTGCACAAATGATCAGTTGTCTAAAATAAATAATGGATATGTAAATATGATTCGATTTGCTCGATCGTTGGAAGTGTCACCACCCAGAGATCTGCATCAACTACTAGGGGTGATGTTCTTGTAGAAGAAGCTCTGTCATCTCCCTGAAACATAGTACTTGCGTTAATAAAGAAGGAAGTATAGCGGATGTAATCACGTCATATGATTTCGCTTGATCGAACTGTCAGTATCCATACCTCGAAATGCATAAGAACATCAAGGGACGATGTAACTGCGGTGCACACTTCTGAAAGCGGTTGCGCCGACCCGTAACTGCATGCTCCCCCTTCTTCTTGGACTAATGCTCCATAGACTCCCTGAAACATAGGACTTTCATTAGTAATGAACCCAATATTGAAAAAAGAAGACACATAGTAGGGCGACGACAGAAGGACATATCAATGGCTAAAAACGAAAGAAACATTGTGTGTAACAATCACGCTACAAGAATGCAAGATCTGATGATCTCCATCGATGGAACTGTCCGGAAACGTACCTCGAGCATCTGAGTGACATCAACAGTTGTCGTCAATACGTTGGACTCCTCAGCATCTCCCTGAAAGACAGTACTTGCATTATTTTGGATAACAATAATTATAACTGAAAACAAAGACTAGAGGACGAGTACAAGGGTGTACCATTAGGTAAAATAATTACACGATAAATTAAAACTATTGATTTACATGCCTAAAACAAGTCAGTGGCAGAATAGCCAAGTAAGATTACCTGATAGGCGCTTGAAGTGGCTGATGACTGCAATAACGACACGGATGGAGAATCTTCCGCCTTCATATTGAGTGGATACATAAATGGGGAAATTATTGTTAGCTAATGCTACACACTACCGCAAGGCCGAGAGATAAATACGTAAACTTGACTCACCAGTGGAGGGATGTGGACGAATAGAGTGGGAATAGCGGTTGAGAGCAATTTTCGCCTCGCTTGCGGTGTGTTCTTCTTTATTAGCAATGATGTGGAGTACATGTCTGAGCTAAAGTGCCTGCTGCAGATGCGGTATTGATCATCCCTCTTGTCCGCAAAGACTTCTAGGACTCTACTTTCAAGCTCAGACGGTGGATATCCGCAATATCGGACCCATTCTCTTATCTGATCTATTGTCTTAGGGAAAACATGCATTATAGTACCTTCAGATTTATTATGGGTCTTCGAAGGGCAACCGCCAATGGAACAGGCAGGCATTGTGGAAAGTTCTGAAAAGTAAAGATCAACAATTCTCTATGAATACCAATGTGTTAAAAAATTAAATGACACATAAAAGGTTCAATGCAAGGTCCGTTTTGGTTCTTGGAACTATACACGTTATTCACATGCGGATAAGTATTTGAATAACTTTAAAAAAATAGAAAAATAATTTGACTAAACTCAGAACATGCGACTAGTTACTTGCATGTACTGTCTTGAACGAAAAGAAATTGGACGCAAAATGATTATGGTACATGGCCTTACCTTGACGAACAAACAGTTAGATGCAGGGATCAGAGTAGTTTCTTGTCGTAGAACAGGGAGCAGTTCACAGGTTGCAAACTGACGAGTTTCCTCGAAGTGGTCACGGAAGTTCACAGAGACGAAGAGCAGATAACCAGCACCTTCACGGGTTGACTAGCAAAGCGCAAAGAAGTTCACATTAGAAATACGAAGTGGGTTATAAATAATTCGAAACAGGGGTGTGTTTGTGAATGAATGACGTGTATATGTCATGGCATTATGCGGTTTGCAGGGGGCCGCCCAGCGTGAGGGGGGATGCTTGGCAGGAGCCACGGGGTCTGGAGGTAGACATGGGAACAACAACCTATGCTCTATAGACCACTTTGAAGTGTACATGGTCTTTGGCACCTCTTGGCCTTTATCGCTCCCTGACAGCTCCACTTGGCAGCACAAGTACCCCGGTGCGAACTGCCTTTGATAGGGCGGGGGGTGGAATGGGGTGGTGGTCATGCAGATAAGACACAGGAAGACTTGTGAATGGAGACACACTTATGTGGATTGCAGGGGGCCGCCCAGCGTGAGGGGGGATGCTTGGCAGGAGACACGGGGTCTGG
Source organism: Ambystoma mexicanum (assembly GCF_040938575.1). NCBI lineage: Eukaryota > Metazoa > Chordata > Amphibia > Caudata > Ambystomatidae > Ambystoma > Ambystoma mexicanum. Next base: position 1,439,652,648 of record NC_090935.1, read on the forward strand.
AGGTAGACATGGGAACAACAACCCATTCTCTATAGACCACTTTGAAGTGTACATGGTCTTTGGCACCTCTTGGCCTTTATTGCTCCCTGACAGCTCCACTTGGCAGCACAAGTACCCCGGTGCAAACTGCCTTTGATAGGGCGGGGGGGTGTGGATTAGGGCGGTGGTCGTGCAGACAAGACTCGTTTGCCGCAGGACCTCACCAAGGAGAGGCCATCTAACTGCATGTAAGAGGCAGGCTGCAGGATCTAGTACATGGAAGGCAGGGGGTGAGTTTATAAATACCTCACCCTCCCAGGAGAATATATGGGTGCAGTTCACCCTGGAGACCCTGGATGCCTAGGCAGTTAGTTAGCAGCAGGCTGGCCTGTGGTGGCAAGGCGGCACGGGCCAGAGGGGGTCATCTCTGTACCCGGTGCCCAAAAGGATGATTTATTATGATCAACCATATTGATTATTTACCTATAACCATGTTTTGTATCAATAAAATCCAACGGCCTTCCTTTTATTGCCAACGCTTGAACAAAGTGGTGTGGTAAGTATTTTTGGGGGAGGAGGCAAGGCCAGGAGGCTTGATGCCAACCCGCAAAATAACATATGTATGTCTGCTGCATATGGGTTCAACGGTTGTGTGGATTGAAGGTGGGCGGCCAGCGTGAGGGAGGATGCTGGCCGGAGACATGTGGTGTGACAAGGCACAGGAAGACTATTCAATGGAGACACACTAGATTCATTTAAAAAATCAAAACAACCATTGTTAAAATATATGTTGGGTTTTATTTTAGATCTTAATTTCAATTGAACATAAATAATAAACATTACACATTGTAAAGTTCCGGTTGCAGCACATCCAGGGAAAATCCGCGGTATTGTCCACTGTCGCTGGGGAAATGTTGTCTAATGGCAAGTACCGCACAGGCAGGTATTACTCTCCGAACGCGGTGTCCGAGCCTCCCGTGAAGCCACCAAGTGGAGCAACGATAGGCCACCAGCCTGTACCACCTGTGAAAATGAAAGATGCAAACTGTATTAAAATGACAAAACTTTCCTATCACTGTCGATTCAGGTAAAAAATGTCATTCTGCTTTGAAAAAAATTCTATCTAGAAAATGCACAATATGGAACCAATTTACATGCATTCGAATGATATGTAGATGTAATTTTATATGTGGGAAACGACCATGACATAGTAGTGGCATCACTGACATCACAACCAGAGTATACTTACTCGTTACTCGGATTACGCGGACGAACAGTGCCGCGAAGTTCGTGCATAAGCACCATCATCATCCTCAACACGGTCCGTGAGAGGCAGGCTTCCCTGAACTCTGGCAGCTCGGTGATGCATTGCGGAGTTGGCTCGCCTTCCGAAATGTAGGCCAAGCACCCGGAATTTTCACGGCAGCAGCAGTTCTCCTCCTCAGTTGGCATTAGCTCGCACCGATTGCACGTGCACCAGGTGGAGACGCCGTCCATGCAACATGGTCCAGGCTCTTCATCCGTTGACTGGTCCTCCCAACTGCCGTCCGAATCCCCATCGTTTTCGCGTGCTTGCCTTTCCAGTAGTTCTTGCTCGGTGTACTCGGGCTCGTACATATACGGCATTATTGTAGCCATTGTGTGGTAAAGAAAGTAAAATAATTTACAGAGATGGTACAGGTGTTCACAAGGCCTAGAAGCGGCGAAGGTAGCTGACCAGAGCACAGAAACGAGTCACAGAATACTCAAAGTAACACAGAGAGAGTAATGGAATCGAAAATCTGCTGCTGTGTGTTGTGAAACGGTGTGTTTATACTTATTGAGGAAAGAGGTGTCCTGCCATTTCCATGGCGACACTTCATTAGCTGAGGCGCAGCGATTGTTGACACGAAACGTGCTTTGGCGTTGGGAAATGGGCGGTACGCGTCTGCTGATGTCAGGCTCAGGGGCGGGGGATTTGATTTAGTGCTGCAAAAGCAGGTGAGCCAGGGCGATGGGGGGAAATGATAGGATTATCAGAAAATGGCGGCTGATTTCGAGTGCGTTAATGGACGAAAAGTCGGGTAAGGTCCATAGGAAAGTTTTCTACGATCTACCGAGTTATGCTTAAAAACACATGGCCGAACCGTAGGGACAATAAAAAAAAGTCCCGGAACTATCCTTTAAGATAACTCCTTGCCCAATAAAGCTTGATGCAGCAAATTTAATTTAGACCTTGACAACTGGTCCTCGCTCGTTTCTTTCAGGGGGGGAAGGAAAGGGGACACTTTGGGTTGGGGTGGTTTAGTGGTTAGGGAGGCACAAGATGAGGTGTGATTGGAGTTGACTGGTTGAGGACGGAAGAAGGGTTACAAATGGAGCGCAAGTGTGGACTGTCATTGCTATGTGCAGTGCCGTTCAATAAGGTTTTATGCGTTCCCACCATTGTTCCTCCAAAACGTTGTGACAGACACCACCATCTTTTTATTTACCCAATCACTGTTCACGGCTTCCTTTGACATCGCTTCGTTCTGCTTTATGTGGCATCATTGAGCAATACAAACCTGGTAACTTGCTTCGCCTGCCTGCTTGTTCTAACAGTAGACCTGCCAGGGCCACGGGAAGTATTTCGTCAGTCTATCCGTTTAAAAGTGAGGTCATGCTCTGTGAAAAACGAACAGCACACACAGAACACTGGGTTAACAATCTCCTCTACAAGGAAATTAATGTCATTAAAACGTTCCAAATCCTTGGCATTGTGCACGTGAAGCTTTATTCTCGAGAAACAGTAAGCAAAGCACCAGTGCAAGCACACAGACGTATCAACAAAGTTAATATGCACATTGCAGCACGAGGATTTCTAGCCTGTATGAAAAGATGTCCTCGCTCGCCTCGCCCGATTAAAGAAACGAGCCTGGGCACGGGACGCGCAGCCCGCTGCTCACAACTCAGAGTGACTAAGCACACACACGTACAAGGAACCTCCTCCCAGTGCTCTCCAATAAAACCAGAGCACCGCTTCCGCCTCGGCATGGCAGTTCGGCCGCCGCTCATCAGCAGAGCCTTCCGCGCGTCCTGGTCCCTGAGCACCGGCTTTGTTTGCCTCCTCGTCCCCCGGCGCTGCCCGCATCTGCTCGTCCCACGCCGCCTTTCTGTCCGTGACCACAGTGCAATGGCTGGAACTCGTCCGCGTACCTTCGACTACCTCGTGATCGGCGGCGGCTCGGGAGGGCTGGCCAGTGCCCGCAGGGCGGCTGAGCACGGTGCCAAGGCCGCGGTGGTGGAGAGCAACAAGTTGGGGGGCACATGTGTGAGTATGAGCCGCGCCCATATGCACGCTCCGCGCACGTACACAGCTCACAGCAATCACTTTATGCCCACATGAACATCTGGATTATCTGTCGTTGCTTCAAAACAAAGTCCTGGTCCGTTACAGACAATATCAATAGCAGAATTAGCCTGTGTGGTATATCAGAAAATAACACTTGGCGTTGGGACATGGGCATGTTTGCTAGTGGCCTAGTATTTTTGTGAATGGTAAGATTACAAAAAGCATGAGCCAATGCTACTAATGAGTCATAACAGCACTGTGCCCTGGTTGTGGAAGCCTGTTTATGGGTTAGGAGATGGGAGGGTATACATGAAGGAGGGTGATTGATTGTTAATTGTGTTAGTTTTTAATCGTTTTCCATAATTGTGTAACTTGAAATCTGAGATTTATGTTGTTGTTTATATTGTTTATTTTGATAACATATTTGCCTTCAGTGGGTGTTATATCCGCCCTACGTCCCGCAGCGCGGTGACGTAGGGCCGCCTAATAAAAGCCCTGCCCCCGACAGTGGGAGGCAGTTCCGGGCGAACCCAGCCCAGCGTGTGTGTGTCTGTTTGTCCGCGCTCCCGCTGGTGTTGCGCCCTAGGCCGCGCGGCCTCCTGCACCGGAGCCAGCCCCACGTGCGGGGCCCTCCGGAATACAGATACGCAACAGTGGGAAAAGTTGGTTTTAGATACATGGTTCGGAATGCAGTCTCTGAGAGTTTGTGGATGAAACATGTTGCCGAACTGTACTCTCGGTACCCTCCTCAGTCACAGGGCGAGTGCATTGATCATGCAGAAGCTGAACCGTTTAGTTAGGACCTCGAACTGGATCCAGACACAATCAGCCTATTGTTGTTGATGATATTGTACTTTTAATCTATACCCAATTATTTCATGCTTTGGATGGAGGTTTAGTCCAAGTCTCATGAAATTAGTTTCAATAAACTTTGAGGAATATTTGATCAAATATGGTGGAACAGTGTTACACCTCTTTGATTCTAAAAACAAATTACAATATAGTCTAAAGATAACACCTAATTACAGGTTACGCTCCACTCCTCATCCTTCGGGGCTTTCTTAACCATGAGGGGGTCCCTTAACAATCTTACGACATGTTAATTATCTGTCCTTGAGTTGCCCAACAAGGTTCACTTTTGTAACAAGGGAAAATGTGTTAGAAGAGCAGTTCCCCTTTTTTTTTCAACAAAACATTTTATTGGGCATTTAATTTGTATTGACATCGACATCACATCAGTGCATTTATAACATTACAATTCACAACACAGGTTAGTTGACAGGCGATTTCTTTCATGGGTATATGTCCCGGGGTCCTATGCTGTCCAACTGTTGTGGAGGTCTTGGATGTTGAGTGCTCCTTTCCCCTTTATTGATTCCTTATTGAAGCCAGCAGGTTATGGGGCGACGACAGGTGATTCCTGGGAATTTCTCTGAGTAGTCCATAAATGGGGCCCAGATGTTTCGGAAAGCGTTCAGATTTCCTAAACGGAACGCTGTGGTTTTTTCCGATACTACTATGTCCCAACACTTCGACCACTACATGGGTATTGAGGGAGCGTCTGGGTTTTTCCATAGCCGGCTATCGCATTTTTGGCGGCCGTGACAAGGTGCGTGCACAGACGGGCTATCTGATCCGTAAGCGGGAATGCCCCTGTGTCCCCCCAAAAGTATGATCCCGGATCTCATGGGATTGTTAACCCTGTGATTGATCTAATTTGGAAGCAAAAGCAATTGTGGCAATAAAAGAAGTGGAAACCCAAGCGCTTGTACCTAACCTAAGTTAGTCACGGGGCTGGCTGCAGGTGCCTGCAAGGCGTGTGTACCTGGCCAAGTACTCCACAAGTATAAAGAGCTACTACTACGATTACAATCACACTGCGCACAAGTCAATAAAGTCCATGCATCAGTTGCATATGAGTTCATTCAATCACATGTTGCATCGTACAAAAACCATTTGCCGTAAATCATAAGTATGTTACAGATGCACAAAAACAGGGGATTCAACCAAAGGGGCAGTTATACACAAGCCGATTATCATATACCAAGCACATAAGTATGTAATCAATATTTGAATGCATCAAAATAAGTTGTATCAAAAAACCAATGAAGTATTCACATCCATTATGTGATTATATACAGATTTGTTTTGTTTATTTATTTGGTAACGTGCACCAAACCCTCGGGTAGCTGGGCGCAGCAGATACAAGAATACTTGAAGCTTGGTTACAACATGAAAATAGGTACAGTAAATAATTTGGGAATGCAATGGGTAGGGAGTAGCATATAAAACAAGTGCAGTAGTCAATTCAACAGAGTGTTACGATTAGATAAAAGAGTTGTCGAGAAGTCAAGTGCACAAGTGGGTACATCAAAACAAGCAAGTATTAGTTGTCATTAGCTCGAAGCCTGTTTAACAAATAGCGTCTAGTGCGTTCCATGATAGAGCCGGCTTAACTGGGAAACCGGCTCCACCTGATTTGGATAGTTTAAATCTGGGAATTTCTAAACAATGGGAGTTAGATGATCTTGTAGGGCGGGTCGAAGTTCTTCTAATCATTCTGTCTGAGAGATATGGGGGAGGGCAGCATTGTTCAGGTATTTGAAGGTGAGGGATACAGTTTTGAGGAGGATCATGTCAGTGATTTTTAGCCAGTGGTGGTCTCTTCTAATGTTGGAAATGTGCTCTCTGCTGGGTATGTTCAGAGCTGTCTGAGGGCATTGTTTTGTAATGTTTGCATTTTATCTAGGATGTATTTGTTTGCTCCTGTGTATAGGGTGTTGCAGTAGTCTAATTTGGACATTATTAGTGCGTTGGAAAGCGTGATGCAGCTAGCTTTGGAGAGGAAGGGTCTGCAGGCCCTAATAAGATTGCAGGTATAGGCGGTTGATGATGCCATAGCGCTGACTTGTTTTTTTAGAGATAGGGTAGAGTCAAGGTAAAAGCCTAATGTTTTTACCTCGGTTACTGCTGTAATTACGTTGCCATCAATATTGAATGCAGCGTAGCTGGGGCTAAGTTTTTTTACCTTAGCGTCAGAGACCAATATCAGGATCTCGGTTTTGTCGTCATTCAAGCAGGTGCCATATGATGCCATCCATGCCTGAATGAGGAGGTATATCTTGTTTACCAGAGCTGTGTCTTGGACAAAATTGCCCGAAAGGGGTATGAGGATCTGGGTATTGTCTGCATAGTTGGTGTAGGTGGCACCCAGTCTATCCAATTTGTCAAAGAGTGGCTTGGTAAAGATGTTATACATTGTCGGTGAGATGCATGATCTCTTTGGAACACCACAGGTAATTTGGATTGGGTCTGCGGATGCTGAGGGGGAGAACACTCTCATCGTACGGTTAGCTAGGAAGGATTGTACCCAGGCTATAGCATCACTCGAGAAGTGGGCGGCTGACGCCAGGTGTTTACATAACACTGCGTGATCCACCAGGTCAAAGGCTGCCGATAGGTCAAGGAGGAGTAGCATAGCTGTTTTACCTTTTGTCCTTCAGCTTGTCAATCTGAGTCTTTAAATCAATTAGTGCCATTTCCGTACCGTGTTGTAGTCTGAATCCGGATTGGCGGGAGCCTAGTAAGTCCGATTACCATTGAACGATTGAACAAGAACGTACAAAAAACAACATATTTAGAGAGAGAGAAAAATATGGGAGAACACAATTATTAGCATGCTTATTAAATGCACAGCACAGTGGTTAAAATGTCATGCGCCAACATCATGTTGGCAGAAACTGCATGTAGACAACAATTGCATACACCAATAAACTTATCTGATAGATGCCGATGTCGGACTCGGAGAGTGACAGCGAAGTCCAATTCCAAACCACCAACGAACGATCGTGCAGCACATATGTGCATGGAGAAACAGAGCAGAGAAAGAACCACAAAACTATGATCAGTAAGCTACAGCACAATCGTATCCATTAAATGGCATATAAGATCGTGAATGCTCCAAGGGATCGTAAGAAAAGATCTATCCCTTACCAAGCCTTTCGGCGTACTGACGCGTTGACAGGGAATCACAGCATTGTTGCTAGCCAGCCTGTATCAGAAATAAAAGGCATAGTGCGGTCATACCTAATGCTATCTATATGCTTCAAGAGCCGCCATTTTAGGTAAGGAAAATCTATTATGCTGAAAGCAAAGATCAATGGTAAAATACCTTGTGGTTAAGTACTAATATGCTACTAATATTAAATTAAACAGCTACTCATCGGATTATAAATATGTTGAGGGGCTAACGCCACAGATCAAACCGATATTGTAGATTGGTGTTAGTAATGGCGTAATAAGTAAAGTTGTTCCGTCGGTATAAAGATCCAATATATACTTGCGTGTAATCCCACCATAAACACTGTGGTAAGAACCACTACTAATCGCCAAGTTGTGCTAAGTAGTGGTGCCAAGTCATATAAAACGACCTTAATGCGGTTGTTACCAACTTGACGCAGTGCATTCGGCCTCATCATGCTGCTGTGTATAAATAGGACAAAATTATTGATATAGTATAAACCATGTATGCGGTTGTTACCAGCCTAACACGGCGCATTCCACTGCACCACATTGCTGTGCATAATCAGCTTACAGTTATGGTTGATGTCAATACAATGTAAACCATGTCCATATTAGGTGTTAGGGATACTGGCACTGTATAACAAACATTTGTACATTGAATAATGATTTACAGTGCTGAAGCAGAAATTAACAGTTATGAATCCCATATATAGAAGGTCAACTTCCATTGCATAGATACAGAAGACATAAGTGCCTAATAAATCACATATATGCTCAAGTATATCAGTGCGAATGAGCCCGCAATTGATATCCAATAATGACTTACATTGGGCCTGCAATAGATATCCAAATAATGACTTACATTGATCCAGTATATATGTAGTATCTGCCACCATATAGACCTCCCCTATGACATAGGGCAGGAAAGTGATGTTGGGCTCATTACTCATGTATGATACTCCAGGAACCCAGACTTGAGGCGCTTTGATACCAGGGAAGAGAGAATAGGGGTCTTCATAAAAATACAGACAGTTCCTGATCGGTATTAAGTACAGAGAAGGCTGTCCTATATTGGCATACAAGTGTCATGATGCATACCCCCGGGCATCCAGACCACGTCCATCAGCCCTGGGAGCAGGCATCAAGTTGCCTTGAGAAAACCCAGCAACCCCTGCTAGGGGCTGTCTGGGTTCAGTCCTGGCGCCTATGGCGCCAGGCTCATATGGGACATCAGTCCTGGCGCATAGGCGCCAGGCTCATAGGTGCACACTTACCTGATGCAGACCATGCTGCAAGAAGATCCAAGCCCATGTGAGGCCTGGAAGGGACTACTTTACCTTAGGGACTATTTTGTTACTCGGGTGTGGTCGGGGAGGAATACCTACCTGGGACTACTTTGGAGGCTATTTAAACCACGCCCGAAGAGCAGCACACGCTTCGCGTTATTCTGCATCCAGCAGCGTAACGTTCACCGTGCCAGCAGCAGCATCCAGCCTTCTGCCACGCCCGCCTCGAACCTGGAGCACCTAGAAAGAAGGAAAGAAGCAAAGGTTAGAACAAGAGTATTACCTGATTTCTTACCTGATTCCGCATTCATCGCATCTTCAAACCAGCAGCAGCGCCGCGCCATACTCACCGTTCCACGCAGCATCTCTTCGATCCGGCGCTGTCTCCATTTTAACATCGCCGAATCCCGGCACCTAACGGGGACAAGAAACAACAAGGTGAGCAGAGAGAACAGACAGAGACAATCTCTTTAGCCGCCATATGCTTATCTGATTTTACCGCCGGAGGTATTGTTCATCAGCACGCCACATCTTCTTATGCTGCACCTGTAAGATAAGGAGAAAGCAGCAAGTTTAACCCTTGGCATTATTTACCGGACAGTGTTGGGTAACACAGACTTTTACCGGAGCGCTTTCAGCTGTCAATCTTCTTATTGGGTCAAAGCTGCAAGATAAAAAGAGGAATTGGACAGGAGTGAATTCCAGACATTTTGAACTCTTACGAACTATATACTTACGGCTCTTTGCCAGGACCTTTTGGATTCAGGATTCGTCTACAACTCTTCCAATATCTTCAGGCCAGTTAAGTAACTGGTCATCAACGCGCCCCTGCGTGCTTCGCAGGATAGAGGGCTCATCTTTCAAGAATATAAGGTGAGATTGCTGAGAGGGCGCTTCAGAGGTGATTAGTGGGGAGGACAGTGGGGGTGCTATCACTTGAATCCACAAGTGGCTAAATCCATCTCTCCACTTGTAGGAGAATATTTCTACGGGTCAAGCAGACAAGATTAGGGGGCAGATCCAGTCAGTCATCGCTGCACTACGCATCACTTGGGTGGAGGCCACAGCAGTCCGGGTCCGACCGACGCCCCTGTGGGAGCCAGGTGAGGATAACAGAACGCGAAGTCTATCTACAAATCCCCACTCGGGCGTTATGGAAACCTCAGAAACCGACCAACTGGCCCAACTATTGGGGGAACTTAGGGCGGAAGTGCACTCCGCTCGCCAAGAGACTAATGCCCTCAGAAGAATACTAATTGTATTGAAGGAGCGCACAGATGATCTCGCTAAACAACTGCTGCAAAATCAAGCTGGACAAGCACCCCTACCTGGTTCCGGGGGAAATCCAGCTCCTGTGTTATCGAGTAACACTGTGCAAATAAACCTACCAGGATATATTCCATTAGCTCCACCCGAACGTTTTGCCGGAGATCCCAAAAGGTTCGCCGTGTTTATGAACCAATGCCGCCTGCACTTTTTATGCAGACCAGGAGCCTTCCCAAACGATCAAGCCAAGGTAGCCTTTGTATTATCATATCTCAGCGGCAGTGCAGCTGATGGGTCATCCTGAGTAACTAGTGGAATTGACCAAATTCTTCAGGATTTTCAGGGCTTTCAAACGAGCATGGAACAACTATTTGCCCGGCACTCCCAAGGACAGGCCCTGGATAACAAACTTTTGTCCCTACGACAGGGTAACCAGGATCTGCTAACCTATATCACAACCTTCATTTGATTGATAGTGGAAACCGGATGGCCTGAGAAAAAACTAATTACATTGTTTCATCGTGGACTTCGGGGAGAACTCAAAGATGTCTTGGCTCAAGTTGTGATTGCGCAGAGTTTATAGACTTAGTGGTCCAGCTGAATCATCGACTCCAGAATAGAAAGGCTGATCGTGCTAAGTTCGAAAATCGGGTATTGATTAAATCCAACGTTGCACCCAAAGGAACAGATGCATCAGAACCTATGCAAATCGGGGGGTCAAAGGACCCTTAATTCAAAAGGAAAGGGAAAGAAGAAGACAGATGCAATTGTGTCTGTACTGTGGAACCTCAGGACTTTTCTACGGGATTGCCCTATAAAACCACCCAAGAAGGTGGTAGGAGTTGCTGATAAAAGCCCAAAATAGCCTGATTCGGAAAATGACCATGCCCGACATGCGTAGAGGTCCGCTTGCCGACCTTAAAGAAGGACACTCAGACCTTGCCTCTTATCATACCAATGGTCCTAATTGATCCTAGACAACCCTCACGTATGCACGCAGTAAGGGCATACATTGATAGCGGGGCCGTAGGGAACTATATGGACCACGAAATTGGCTTCAAGGATGAATCTACTTCTTTGCAAAAAGACCACTTCAGATGCCATCACCACAGTCGATGGAACTGAAATTGCCTCTGGGCCTGTAACTCATTCCACTACAGAGATGACACTGTTGGGTCAAGATGGGCATTGAGAGACTATTGTGTTTGATTTAATCAAAGCCCCGCAGTTTCAAATAATACTGGGGATGCAGTGGTTGGAAACACATAATCCTTGTATTGAATGGCGAGAGAAGAGAATAACCTTCCCGGATTGTGCACACACCTGTTACCCGGAGAAAACCCTGAACAAAGGCCTGGCCACAGTCATCAACCCAATCGTGCAGTTACCTCAGGAGTATCAAGAATTTCAGGATGTTTTTCAAAAAGAACAGGCCAATACATTACCACCTCACAGATCGTACGATTGTCAAATTGACCTTCTACCCGGTGCACAACCCCCATGCAGTAGAATCTACGCCCTCACAGAACCTGAAAATCTTCACCTACGGCAATACTTGGACCAATACCTGGCTAATGGCTTTATTCGCACTTCCAAGTCTCCTGTATCCTCAGCTTTGCACTTCGTGCCAAAAAAGGAAGGTGACCTTAGAACGTGCATAGACTACCGCGCACTAAATCAGAGTACGGTAAAAAAACGGTACCCATTGCCTCTGATCCCCGAATTACTAGACCAAGTAAAGGATGCTTGTATCTACACTAAGTTAGATCTCCGAGGGGCATATCATCTGGTACGTGTAAAGAAAGGCGACGAATGGAAGACGGCCTTTCACACCAAGTACAGATTATTCGGGTATCAGATGATGCCCTTCGGGTTGTGCAATGCACCAGCAGCCTTCCAGTATTTTATGAACGATGTCTTTCGTGAACTCATTGACGTCTATGTTGTCGTATACATAGACGATATCCTTGTGTACTCCTCCTCAGAATCAGACCATGTTAAGCACGTATGTGCAGTCCTTGAGAAACTACACCAGCACAAGTTATATGCAAAATTGGAAAAATGTGTTTTTCATGTTACGGAAGTTGAATTCCTTGGATTTATCTTGACTCCAAAAGGAGTCCGAATGGACTCACGAAAGGTGGACGCAATTCTCAAGTGGCCATCACCTAGTTCAGTTAAAGGGGTACAAAGCATGCTCGGATTTGCCAATTTCTACCGCAGATTCATTCCAGACTTCTCACATGTTGTACATCCCATCACAGCACTTTGCGAAAGAACAAACGTTTCTTGTGGCCGGAAGAGGCTGAAAAGGCCTTCCAAGAGCTGAAAGCGAAATTCACGTCTGCGCCTGTCTTAAAGCATCCACGTCCAGAGCTTCCTTACATAGTGGAAACTGATGCATCCAGTTTAGCCATGGGAGCTGTCCTGTCCCAGAAGGATCCTGAAACTGGTCAACTTCACCCAGTGGCATTTTGGTCCAGAAAGTTCTCGGCACCCGAGTTAAACTATGCGGTTACCGATAAAGAGTTATTAGCCATCAAATCCGCCTTTATGGCTTGGCGACACTATCTTCTCGGTGCAAGGCATACCATTACTGTAATCACCGATCACCGGAACTTGCAGTATCTAAAAACAGCCAAAGCCCAATCATCGCGCCAACTTCGATGGGCATTGTTCTTTGCCGAATTCGATTTTGTGATCACTTATCGACTAGGCTGTAAAAATGGCAAGGCAGATGCCTTATCCCGAATAGGAATGGAAGAAGCATATGCGAACCCGGAGCCAGTGCCTATAATTTCGGAACAAAGAATTCTTGGCATAACTGCTTTACAGACACTAGAAGAAATTCATTTAAAAATCCAACAACTCTTCAATCCAGCAGCCCTGCAGGACTGGGTAAAGAAAGGCCCGGATTACTCAGTCATCAATGACCTACCCTAGTATCAAGGATGACTATTTCTACCACAGAAGGAATTACAGGAACTTGTCATCTCCAATTATCATGATACCCTAATGGAAGGTCACTCATGTATCGCAAAAACCGAAGCTAAAATTAAGAGACAATTCTGCTGGCCCACCTGGCGAAAAGATATAAAGTCATTTGTGATGTCTTGCAGCATTTGCGCCCAAAACAAGAGTCAGAAGAAAAAACCAGCTGGCCTTTTACAACCTTTGGATATTCCACCAACACCATGGCACACCTTATCTTTAGACTTTATTACTGATCTACCTCCATGTAGTGGATTTAACACCATTCTAGTTATCGTGAATCTTTTTTCCAAGATGGCCCACTTTATTCCTTTGAAGGGATTACCTTCTGCTTCAATTCTGGCCAAGGAGTTCCTCGAAAACATTGTTCGAATACACGGGTTTCCTCCTGTATTGGTCTCTGATCGAGTTAGTCAATTCATTTCACATTTTTGGAAGAAATGTTGCCAATTGACGCAAATCGACGTAAGGTTATCAACCAATCACCATCCCCAGACCGATGGTCAGACGGAGAGGACCAACCAGACGCTTGAACAGTACCTTTGTTGCATGCTTCACCAGACCGAAAGTAATTGGAAAGATATTTTATGGATTTCCGAATATGCATACAATAACTCTGTACATTTAGGAACCGGACAAAGCCCCTTTTATACCATATATGGACACCACCCTCGAACCTCAGAACTCGATTCGCCTCAGCACTTAGAAATGCCTGCAGTCATTTACATTCTACTATTACACAAGCCTTCAAGGAAGCAACAGGACATTTGAAGCAAGCAAAAGAGAAATACAAGAAAAATGCTGATCTACATAGAAGTGAAACTCCACAGTACCAAATGGGAGATCAGGTTTGGCTAGCTACAAAACACATACCTCTGAAAGGAACTCAGACTTTTAATCCTAGATATTTGGGACCTTACACCATTAAGGCCTTTATCAACCCGGTGGCTGTCAAACTGGAATTACCCTCCAATATGCGAATTCATCCTGTCTTTCATGTTTCACTTTTAAAACCAGTTCAACCAGGAACAAGATTAACCAAACCACCATATCCTATCTTGATAGATGGAGAACCTGAATTCGAGGTGAAAAACCTCCTGGACTCCAAGGTGGTTAAATTATTTTTTACTTAATCGATTGGAAAGGTTACGTGCCACAGGAAAGGTCATGGGAGCCTAGTGACCACGTACATGCACCGCGATTAGTGAAGAGATTCCATCGGGACTTCCCAGACAAACTGGGACCAAGGGGAGGAACGACTTTAGGAGGGGCCTTGAGGGGGAGTGCTGTCATGATGCATACCCCCCGGCATCCAGACCACGTCCATCAGCCCCGGGAGCAGGCATTAAGTTGCCTTGAGAAAACCCAGCAACCCCTGCTAGGGGCTGTCTGGGTTCAGTCCTGGCGCCTATGGCGCCAGGCTCATATGGGACATCAGTCATGGCGCCTATGGCGCCAGGCTCATAGGTGCACACTTACCTGATGCAGACCATGCTGCAAGAAGATCCAAGCCCATGTGAGGCCTGGAAGGGACTACTTTACCTTAGGGACTATTTTGTTACTCAGGTGTGGTCGGGGAGGAATACCTACCTGGGACTATTTTGGAGGCTATTTAAACCACGCCCAAAGAGCAGCACACGCTTCGCATTATTCTGCATCCAGCAGCGTAACGTTCACCGTGCCAGCAGCAGCATCCAGCCTTCTGCCACGCCCGCCTCGAACCTGGAGCACCTAGAAAGAAGCAAAGGTTTGAACAAGAGTATTGCCTGATTTCTTCCCTGATTCCGGATTAATCGCATCTTCAAACCAGAGGAAAGACCTTGTTTTAAACGCATTGCATCGCCAGCAGCAGCGCCGCGCCATACTCACCGTTCCACGCAGCATCTCTTCTATCCGGCGCTGTCCCCATCTTAACATCGCCGAATCCCGGCACCTAAGGGGGACAAGAAACAACAAGGTGAGCAGAGAGAACAGACAGAGACAATCTCTTTAGCCGCCATATGCTTACCTGATTTTACCGCCGGAGGTATTATTCATCAGCACGCCACATCTTCTTATGCCACACCTGTAAGATAAGGAGAAAGCAGCAAGTTTAACCCTTGGCATTATTTACTGGACAGTGTTGGGTAACACAGACTTTTACCGGAGCGCTTTCAGCTGTCAATCTTCTTATTGGGTCAAAGCTGCAAGATAAAAAGAGGAATTGGACAGGAGTGAATTCCAGACATTTTGAACTCTTATGAACTATATACTTATGGCTCTTCGCCAGGACCTTTTGGAGTCAGGATTCGTCTACAACTCTTCCAATATCTTCAGGCCAGTGAAGTAACTGGTCATCAACGCGCCCCTGCGTGCTTCGCAGGATGGAGGGCTCATCTTTCAAGAATATAAGGTGAGATTGCTGAGAGGGCGCTTCAGAGGTGATTAGTGGGGAAGACAGTGGGGGTGCTATCACTTGAATCCACAAGTGGCTAAATCTATCCCTCCACTTGTAGGAGAATATTTCTACGGGTCAAGCAGACAAGAGTAGGAAGGCAGATCCAGTCAGTCATCGCTGCACTACGCATCACGTGGGTGGAAGCCGCAGCAGTCCGGGCCCGACCGACGCCCCTGTGGGAGCCAGGTGAGCGTAACAACAAGTCTAGCTTTCAATTGTCTTAGTTTCAACAAAAGGTTTCCCCCTCTCTGAGTTGCAATTGATAAAATAATTAACATGGTAGGAGCCCAATGTACCAACATCCACAGTTCTGGTTTTCAAAGCATGAACACACATTGAACAACCCCCATATTTGTACAAACCATTATTCTGTGCCCTGTGGAGAAACGTTTGGCTACTTTTTTTGCATGAATGAAGGACATAGAATGTTCTTGAGTGTACTCGCTTTACTATATATAAAGCTAGGGTTCGGATCCAACCACTTACTGATGTCTTTATCAAGCTGGAGCAAGTGCCAGTGTCTCATAACAACAGTGTATATTTTTTGGCTATCAGCGTTGTGCCTAGTGATAAGTTTCATTTTGCTCGGATAAGTGGTATTATCCCGGGCTTTTGGGGTAAGCAAATCAACTCTCTTCATGCTGCTTACATGTTTCTCAGCCATAGTCAGAAGTCTACTCTTATAACCTCTTGCTAGAAATCTCTTCTTAATCAATTGACATTCCAGTTTGAAATCGTTTGGGTTGGAGCAATTCCTCCGAGCCCTGATCAATTTTCCCTTTGGAATACTCAAAATCACTGACTTTTCGTGATAACTGTCCGCATGTAACATAGCATTGACTGATGTGCTCTTTCGAAATGTTTTTGTCTCAAACCCTTTGTCTGACATAGAGATTGTCAAATCTAAGAAGTCAATGCAAATGTCACTAAAGGTGTGCGTGAACTGGATTCCCCAATCGTTGGTATTTTGAAATTTAACAAAATCAAGCAAACATTCCACAGTACCTGACCATATCATAATAACATCGTCAACAAATCGTTTCCACACATGAATGATTGGTAGAAAAGCCAAGTTTGAGAATACAAATTCTTATTTGAAATGGTGCATGAATAAGTTTGCCAGGGCTGGCGCAAAGCTCGCCCCATGGGTATTCCAATTAGCTGTTTGTTATAAATATTGTTAAACAGAAACACGTTATTTTTGAGCATGCATAATTACAATTCCTTCAACATTTCAATGTGTACATAAAAAGATGCTGAGTGTTGAGGGAATATATAGTTGACACTTTCAATTGCTTTGTGATGGTCAATAGCTATATATAAAGCTTTCACATCAAGTGTGACCAGCAGGAGGTTTAGACGAAAAGATAGATTCTCAAATATCTGTAAGATATGCAAGGTATCTCTCACAAAAGTTAGAGTGAACAACTAGAGGTGATAAGCATTCATTAATGTAGACAGACATTGGTTCCAATATGCCACCACCTCTACTGACAATCGGCCTCCCTTCTGGGATGTTATCAAATGCTTTATGAATTTTTGGGAGGAAGTAGGCCGTGGGCATGATTGGACCTTCCACTGATAAGAATTGTTTCTCTACCTCTGTCAGCATGCCTTTAGAGTGCCACTTATTTATAAGTGTACTCACAATTACTTTCAATTCCTTAAGGTGGTTGGTGGGCAGGGCCTGATAACAGCCTGCTGAATTAAGATGTGTAAGGCCCATTGTAATATAGTCTTGCTTATTCATGATAACCACATTGCCCCCTTGGTCTGCTTCCTTGATAATTAAGGTTTGGTTGGAGGCTAACCTTTGCATAGCTAGTAATTATGATTTGCTCAAATTAAAATCCTGTCTGTGTTTAGGCATTTTACCCACATCTGCCAATTTATGGATGTCCTTGGTCACCGCTTGATAAAAAGTGTCTATAATGTCATTATTGGGAAAGACGTGCGTAAACTTCGATTTTTTTTTTTTGGTGTAAATTCTTTAATCTTAAAATTGTGTTGTTGAATGGTCAAGATATTTAACATATCCATTAAACTGGTTTCCTGCTCTTTATTACAATCTTGTAAGGACATTAGTACATGCATATTCAACATTGTTGCAGCGACATGTCTGGTGGTTCAGGTATAGTGGGTTTTACTGTGTATTTCTGTACCTTTGTAGAGAAAAATGTCTTTAGTTTTAGTTTGCGCATGAACTTAAACAAATCAATTTGTATTTGAACAAAATTGTTGAAGCCCAAGGCAGCAAATGAAAGTCCTTTATTGAGGCCAAAGTGCTCCTATGAAGAAAGTTGATATGTGCTGAGATTACAGACTAAGTCTACCTGTTCTGAGACTGGAGCGATTGCTGGTATGACGCTCTCGTGAATCTGCGTGGCATTGGTGGGGCATTTCCGTTGGCCATGTTGGTGGCCCCTTGTGCCCCTTGATTTGTGCCTGTGGTTGAAATATTTGAAACTACAGGAATTTGGAACCTTACTTTTTTCATGGATGCTTGTCGATTTCCTTTTTTGAACCGTTTGATTTGTTCTGAAAAAGGGCAGGGCTCAGCTGTTTCCTGTATGTTACGTGTGATGCCCTCAGTTGTTTCGATTCCTGTTGTGTCAGATGTGGTAGCTTCACTGTTAATTGCACTGTGAGTGCTAGTAATCTGTCTTTCAGAATCACTATCAATTTCTGAACTGGCGGGTGATGAGGCCACACTGCTACTACTTGATCTAGATACTTTGTCATATTTTGGCTGATATGTATATACTCTATTGTCGCGATAATCCCTGTCATCTCGTGAGAATTTCCTAGACTTTCTTAATCTGATTTCATCTTGGTTTTGCCTGAGTCTGGTATACAAGGTTTTAAAATCTTTGTTAATAGTTGCGTCATATAGTATTTCTTGTTTAAGGATGTCAATTTTAGTCACGATGCAGGCGGGTTCGCGTTGAGCATGTTCAACAAGCAATTTGATCATATTATTCGAAGTCATCGTAAGGTTAGCTTCCCATTCTGAAGCCAGGTCACTGTCTAACGGGTCCTTAAAATGAGGCAAGATTAAAATTCTTAAACCCCGAGGAATTTTGTTTTCTTGTAAGTAATGATTAAGTGTAGTCTTCTCCCAAAATGTGTTTATCTCTTTTATAGTAAGATGTTCTAATTTTATGAACTTGTTTCTGAGATCTACTGGTTCTGTGTTAATTCTTTTAAAGGGGTTCAGTGTGGAGCCTCGAGGTGCAAATAATGCCTTGATAATATCATCCCTAGTCGGGATATATTCAGCTCCTTGTGCCATTTTATTAACAATTGTTGGTGTCCGTAGTTATCCATGCCAATTCTGGCTGGGTGAAAGTACAGCTGCTGGGTTTCTTTATCTTGCACAAGAAGCAAAAATTGGAGCAATAAAAGAAGTGGAAACCCAAGCGCTTATAACTAAGCTAGTCAAGGGGCTGGCTGCAGGTGAGTGTAAGGCGTGGGTACCTAGCCAAGTACTCCACAAGTATAAAGAGCTACTACAACAATTACAATCACACTATAATGAGCCCAACATGACTTTTCTGCCCCATGTCATAGGGGTGGGTCTATATGGTGGCAGATACTAAATATATACTGGATCAATGTAAGTCATCATTGGATATCTATTGCAGACTCATTAGCGCTGATATGTATACTTGAGCATATATGTGATTTATTAGGCACTTATGTCTTCTGTATCTATGCAATGGAAGTTGACCTTCTAAATATACAATTTATCATAACTGTTAACTTCTGCTCCAACACTGTAAATCATTATTCAATGTACAAACGCTTGTTACAAATTACAAATTGGGTATTTTCCCTAATTATTATTATTTTTTTAATTTTATTTTACGGGGGATCAGTTTTTAAACAGGAAAAATTGAAAACATCAAGAAAAAACAAAACTGATTTCCCCCCTCTGTCCAAAAAATGCAAATGTAGGTACTTCAGAAAATTGTAATTTAGGAATCACCGCCATGGAGCATAACATAACACACGTGCTGTTCAAAATACTATTACATTTTATGCAGTCACATAACAATTGTTATTGTACCAGCACAACTGATGTGGTGTGAAATAACAGTCGTTAAAAGAATTTACAAAACACACATTTGATCAAGAAAGAAACTAATACACATAACAAAAAGGGGTAAAAACCATATGTTGGGATACTGTAAGGAAAATGGAATGGGGGCGGGAGAGATTTATATAGTGTTTTGCTGTTGTTAAAATCTTCAACTAAACCTTTTGGAAGAGATTATACACTTTTCGGCACTTTATTTTACATTCATTTACACATTTCATCATATCTCACCACCCATATTTCCTTAGGACCCTAAACTTAATTTTCTGTTTAGACAAAAGAGCAAAAGACCAATAAACTTAATCGGTTTCAGCCTTTTTAGATAGTCGACATGTTTCGGCCAATTTTTTTCAATAAAACACTATCTCTACTGTCTTTTCAACGTCGTTATTTTGATGGCCTTCTTCAGGACGAGAAATTTTATTTTGATATTGCATTAGTGTTCTATACCCCCATGGTATACAATTGAACGTACTAAATAAAAACAGAGAAAAACAACTTGGTGATTCATAGCGGGATTGAGTGTTGCAAATTTTTTTCAAACAATTCTGCATATATTTTATTACTTAATATATTCATTGCCACACAGCACCTAGTCTGAGGCAATTTATGTACCAATCAACCATTTCACAAAACAACCTAAGGACAGGAGGACATAGGCCAGAAAAATATAGGACGGGATCTACTCAATAAAGCACTCCCTGTATGATCGACTTGAAGACTAAGTCTAAACTTTCAAACATGATTGCAAGATATGGCGAAGTTCAATTTCTGAATAAAACTTTTTCCACTTTTTTAGAATCTTAGTCATTCATGATTTACCTTTTCAACTTCTTTTTTAGACACGGGGCGCAATTTCATAGGCCCGGCGTGTTGTCATTTCAAAATGATTTGAAAGTGAATGGAGATACACAATGTTTAAATGGTTTCTCGGTTTAGCCCCTGCAGGGTATGAATTGTTCATATTAATAATGCTATTTAATGGTTGATTGCCTCAGTCTAGGTGCTGTGTGGCAATGAATATATGAAGTAATAAAATGTATGCAGAATTGTTTGAAAAATGTTTGCAACACTCAATCCCGCCATGAATCACCAAATTGTTTTTCTCTGTTTTTATTTAGTACGTTCAATTGTATACCATGGGGGTATAGAACACTAATGCAATATCAAAAGAAATATTCTCATCCTGAAGGTCATCAAAATAACATCAAAAAGACAAAAGACACTAGAAATAGTGTATTATTGAAAAATTGGCCGAAACATGTCGACTATGTAAAAAGACCGAAACCGATTAAGTTTTTTGGTCCTTTGCTTTTTTGTCTGAACAGAAAATGAAGTTTAGGGTCCTAAGGAAATATGGGTGGTGAGATATGATGAAATGTGTAAATGAATGTCGAAAAAAGTGCCAAACAAGCATCACAAAGTGTGTAATCTGTTCCAAAAGGTTTGGTTGCAAAACACTATAACAATCTCTCCCACCCCTTTTCCGTTTTCCTTACTCTATTCCAACATATGGTTTTTACCCCATTTTGTTATGTGTATTAGTTCCTTCCTTGATCAAATGTGTGTTTTGTAAATTCTTTTAACGACTTATTTCACACCACATCAGTTGTGTTGATAAAATAACAATTTTTATGTGACTGAATAAAATGTACTTGTGTTATGAACAGCACATGTGTTATGTTATGCTTCATGGCGGTGATTATTAAGTTATAATTTTCTGAAGTACCTACATTTGCATTTTTTGGACAGAGAGGGGGGAATCATTTTTTGTTTTTTCTTGATGTTTCAAATGTTTGTTATACAGTGCCAGTATCCCTAACACCTAATATGGACATGGTTTACATTATTGACATCAACCATAACTATGTGCTGATTATGCACAGTGGTGTGGTGCAGTGCAGTGGAATGCGCCGCGTTAGGCTGGTAACAACCGCATACTTGGTTTATACTATATCGATATCAGCCATAATTTTGTCCTGTTTATACACAGCAGCACGATGAGGTGGAATGCACTGTGTCAAGCTGGCAACAACCGCATTAGGGTCGTTTTATACGAGTTGGCGCCATTACTTAGCGCAACTTGGCGTTTAGTAGTGGTTCTTACCACAGTGTTTATGGTGGGATTACTCCCAAGTACATATTGGATCTTTATACCGACGGAACCCCTTTACTTATTACGCCATTACTAAAACCGATCTACAATATCGGTTAGATCTGTGGTGTTAGCCCCTCGATGCATTTATAATCCGATGAGTAGCTTTTTAATTTAATATTATTAGCGTATTGGTACTTAACCACAAGGGAATTTACCATTGATCTTTGCTTTCAGCATAATAGATTTTCCTTACCTAAGATGGCGGCTCTTGAAGCATGAAGTTAGCATTAGGTATGAACGCACTATGCCTTTCATTTCTGATATAGGCTGGCTAGCAACAACGCTGTGGTTCCCAGTCAACGCGTCAATATGCCGAAAGGCTTGGTAAGGGATAGATCTTTTCTTACGATCCCTGGGAGCATTCAGGCTCATATGCCATTTAATGGATACGATTGCGCTGTAGCTTACTGATCATAGTTTTGTGGTTCTTTCTGTGCTCTGTTTCTCCATGCACATATGTGCTGCACAATCGTTCGTGGGTGTTTTGGAATTGGACTTCGCTGTCACTCTCTGGGTCCGACATCGGCATCTATCAGATACGTTTATTGGTGTATACAATTGCACAACTATATAGGTATATCAGGATTTAAATATATTACAGCTCTTCTCTTGTTGGACAATTGGACGCACCAGCTAATGACATTCATTTGTATATCTATCCCCAGTTAGTGAAGAAACTTGTGCCACATTACTGGCAGACACTATTTCAGTTACTTTGGGGACAAACATAGCATATAAGGTACAATTGTTGTCTACATGCGGTTTCTGCCAGACATGATGTCGGTGCATGAGAATGTAACCACTGTGCTGTGCTTTTTAATAAGCATACTAATAATTGTGTTCTCCCATATTTCTCTCTCTCTCTCTCTTTCTCTCTCTCTCTCTCTCTCTCTCTCTCTCTCTCTCTATGTTGTTTTTGTATGTTCTTGTTCAATTGTTCAATGGTAATCTGTATATAATCACATAATGGGTGTGAATACTTCATTGGTTTTTTGATACAACTGATTTTGATGAATTCAAATATTGATTACATGCTGTTGTGCTTGGTATATGATAATGGGCTTGTGTATAACCTAACCGCCTGTTTGGTTACATGCCCTGTGTTTGTGCCTCTATGTTTAAGATTTGTGGCAAATGGTTTTTGGACGATGCTTTCAGCCTCAGAAGAAGAGCGGCGGCTTGAAACACGTGTTAGGCTGACCTCCAGTTCATTAAATCATATGCAACTGATGCATGGACTTTATTGACTTGTGCGCAGTGTGATTGTAATTGTTGTAGTAGCCCTTGATCTAATGTGGTCCATCACACCCCGCCAGTAGTCATTCGCTTTTGGACAGGCACAAAGCAGGTGGTACAGGGATCTGCTGGCTGCGCATCCTCTCCAGCAACCTGGGGGTATGTCTGGATGGCTTTTGTGAGCAGTCCCACTTTTACGATACAGGAGCAAGTTCTGCTACCTAATCCTAGCTGCCAGAGATAAACGAACCAATTAAAATCTAATAATCACACAGTTAATAGAATTGAGAAGGGCCAGAACCTTTCTCCATATTACACCGTCCATGCAGATTTTTGTAAATATTAATTGCGTTAGGTTTACAGCTAATACGAAACCAAAGATAGGTGAATCCCCTGTTTCCAGTCTAGAAGTACCCAGTTTCTAAAAAGAAAGGGGAGTGTTTCCTAGAGCTGTTAATTCTGAGGATTTTCTTTTTTTGCATATTTATAAACAGGTCATTAATGTCACAAAAATCTTCAAAGATGTTAATAGTTTTTTACAGACGAATACGGGTTCTGTCCAGGAGTATGAAGTTGACCGCATATGCTAAAAAGATTAAAGGGGTGGGCCCAAGTTTCGGTGGAAAGGCATTTGTAAAAGCCAAATAAGCATAAGAATCAGAAATATAAAGATTGAACAGTTCAGGCACCAACACAGAACCCTGATGCACCCCATCAAACCTCCGTATTTCCCTTGTTGTCATCCCTGATTTATTCAAACGAACTCTGAGAGAAGAATTGGAATGTAGATGGATTAAAATGTCAAAAGGGAATTGAGCATACCCCAAGATTTGCGGTTTTGTGAATAATTTAGCTCTATTGTCTCTGTCAAAGGCATTAGAGATATCAACAAATGCCATTTACAGCGTCGTCCGGGTCAGCAGCATGCTTTCATTAAGTACAGTGCTCATTTGGTGTTCATTTATTTTTCACTTGTTCTGTACTTGATTTACTCTTCTGAGTCATTTCATTAGGAGCAATGATGCATTTGGATTAATATCACTCCCCCAGTTTGCTCTGTTACATGACAAGGCTTTGTTTGCATGCTATGGACTAATCACGCACATAGGTGCTTTTTTCCACATTTTTCTTTTCTACATTTTTGGGTTCCGGAATGGGTTAACCATTTTTTATTAGACTACAGCTTGATTCATTTACATTTTGGCTAGAGTTATAAATTACATCACTTTGGGTGTTTTCTTGATAGTATGTGCATAGGTAGAGCTTGGCTGCAAGTTTTTCCACTAAGTGGTCCAGAGCACCACGGATATGTGATCACGTGAGCTCCACTCTGGGTCCGATCATGTGACTAGAACAATATCAGTTGCTTAAACAGCATGGGCAACGGCTTCCCATAATCTTCACAGTCATTCAGTTTAGCAAGCTGTGTGACTTGATGATCCTTTATGAGGTAAGAGCGTTGTATATTTTGCGGAACCTTCCTTATTTTTCTTGCTGGGGTATGAATTGTTGATTCATATAGCTCGGCAGTGACGGTGGGGCAGTTCTAATTTCTTTCACGATATGTGTACTGTTATACCTATTCTATGGAATTTCTGAGGACACGGGTTTTCCTGTGATTGTTCTCCCTTAGTATGAAACTTTGATTAAGGTAGGTTATCATTTCCAGTCTGTATATTGGGATGGACCATATGTGAGTTGAATTCTCATGGATATTTGTTTAATTTATAGCACACATTCCGAAGAGGCGGCGGGTTATCTGTTCGGTGACATGTTGATATCGAGCGATCTATGGTTGTGACAGGTATGGGAGAGCAGGCCTGATTAATGGCTCCACTTAGTAGTGATTGGGAGTCACATGGATGTACCCCGCCTTCTTTCTCTTAGTGATGTAGAATTTTCCCATTAGACACTTGAGGTGTTGTTGACTAGTAACACTCATTTGGTTACTTTGGGCAATTAACATGGGTGTTGGTGCTGTACTGCCATGATAAGCTGTTGTTGCTCGGAGGGCTATGGATTACTTGCATAGAATAAACTAGTATGTGAACCCAGGGCATGTTGGTTTGTGACTCATTGTCTGTGGTGGAGGTGAAATTACGTAATCTTTGGTATGAATTATATATGAGATATGGTGTTATCTTTTACCCTTTAGCTCCTGAAGAAGGGGATTTGTTCCCCGAAACGCGTTGAGCATATATTTGCACAACCCAGAATCGAACATTCGCTTGAACATTCGCTTGAACATTAAAGACAAAAATATTTTTATTATACAGCAGACTATTCGATTCTTTGAATATTGTTTGTAACATTGAGTAATTTGTTTAGCCGGATTTCTGACTCTGCGTGTAGGGGTTGGGAGGGTCCATAGATTGGGCTCTGTTTTCTTATCAAAGGAGTGCACGCCCAGCCAGGCTAGTGCAGTGGGAGGGAGCCTGGAAGGGCAAGTGCAGGATGGGAGACCGAGGGGGGGGGGGTGTCAGGGTAGGCCAAGTGCAGGGGTTGACTGGTCGAGGAGGGCCTGGTGCCCTGTAAGAAGGAACCAGTCAGCCAGTCAAAGAGGCAGAGGGGGACATTAGCAGGGGTGGGGGCAGAGAGTGAAGGAGGAGGAGAAATGGAGGGTCTTGAGAAGCTTCCAGAACTTAAGGGGATCCGGCTCAAGTCTGAGCAGACCATGGAGGCCATTACAGAGGGAGGCACCTGCGGAAGAGAAAGATCTACCCCCCCCCGCTCTCTGCTTGGAAAAGCGTCTGATCTGCAGAGAGTTGGAGCTAGAAGACGTAAGGGCTCCAGGGAGGTATTTAGGGAGAGCGGGTTGGATGTAGCGGGGTCCACGTCCCCAGACAGCCTTGTGAATGATGCAGATGGCCTTGAACCTGATTCTTGCAGGAACCAGGAGCCAGTGGAGATATTTTAGGACTGGAGAGATGCAGACCCTGGGCTTGAGGCCAAGGATAAGTCTTGCAGTCCTATTCTGGTTAGTTGAAGGGGGCGAAGGGAGGCTTTAGGCAGATTGAGGAAGAGGCTGTTACAGTAGTCTAGCCTGGAGAGCACCAGAGATCTGGAGACATTGGGCCTCATTACACGTTGTGCGGTAAAAAACGGCATTTACCGGCATGACGCTATTAGCGTTTTTGCAAGAGGGCGTTAATTGCGTACCATTACAAGTACGCGGACACGAGCATAGCGCCATGCCGGTAATGACCCTACCGCCATGCCGTAAAAGTCCCCAAAAAGTCCTTCACCGGCTTCGACCAAAGTGCTAATAGCACCTCCGCCCTCACGCTACATGCAATTTGCGGTCACCGCTATTAGCGGTCACCGCTATTAGCAGGCACTGTTAAAAAGCGGAACCGGAAATAGCATCATCTCACAGGAACGGGAAAGAGCACGGCGGCCATCTTTAAAAACACAATCCATTGCCATCCTCTGTATCCAGGACCTCTTTCCAGTAAACTCGAACACAAATCCATCCCGGATAGCCCGAAGATGCCCAAGGCCGTGAAAAAAGCTGCTGATCGCCAACGAAAAGAAAAATTCAGCAATGAGGAGCTGATCATGCTCACTGAGACACTTGCGGCAAATGCCAATGTAGTCTTCAGCAATGACATGCGGCGGGAGACCCTCCTAAAAAAAAGGCCATCTCGGCAGAGGTTGCCCACAAAGTCAGTGCGTTGGGCACCACCACCCGCACAGTCAAGGACTGCCCTAAGAGGTGGGACGACCTCCGGGTCCGTGTCAGAAACATACTGTCAGTGAATCGCAAGCTAGCAATGGGCACAGGAGGTGGCGCTGATTCCCCTCTGAAACTCCGGGAGTGGGAGGAGATCTGCGCCTCCACAATTGGTGTGGAATCGGTAGAGGGTGTTGGAGACATGAAGCATGGTGTGGCCACTTCATCCGATGGAGGTGAGTGTATACATCAAACAATGCACAGTGAAGGGTGAGGGGTCCCCCAAATATGTGTCCATATTCAGGCCATGGATCTAGCAACAAACATACGTGCATGCATCACCACATAAACGTGCAACACAGGCCCATTCATGCATGACCCACCCGACATCCCCATTACCGGAATCCAAAATAAAGAGTACCCAATGCATAGAGAGGTATGACGTAAACATTCTGCATAAGGCACGTTGAACCATAAATGATGATATTCCCTATTTTTGATCCCTACAGGATCACAGACAGACACTGAAGACCCACGCACTGCGACACCTGCTCCCCCAGCAACGAAAAAGCCCAGGAAAGATGAGACAGGGGACACCGCCACCACCTCAAGGGGAACCGGGAGGAGTATTCAGCAGCAGAGGGCCAAAGGCAGCAAGAGCACCAGTTCGACGCAGCCTGAGGCCACGACTGCTGCTATTGTTGCACCCACGGCAGTGTGTCCCATTAAATGTGAAATCAGCACGGAGGGCACGCACTCTGCTGCCACCAGTTCAACTGGTGAGGCAGCAGCCACTCCACCACATTCGGACATGGAGGAGGCAATTGACGTTCTGGATCGAAGCCAGACCCCCAGCCCAACACGGTCCATTGAGCCCAGCCCTAGGCCATCATCAGGATCAGGTAGCCATGGAGGATCAGCCACCCACACCGTGGAAGGGGCATGGAGCCCTCAGGTGTCCTCACCTGATGTCAGAGGCATGGACCAGGGCGCAGCAGCCACCCCAACAGCTCGTAGCACGCAACATGACCTTGCATCCATCAGCCAGAGGCAGATAGAAATCACTGTGCTGGTTGGGCAGCATGTGGCCGAGGCAGCCCGTCTGAGGGATGACCTCAGTATGTAGCAAGCCAGACAAGGGAGGGCATGGAGGCCTGCACAAAAAGGATTTGCGAGGAAATGGGCCAACTCAGCCAGGCCATGACACGTATTGCGGACGCCATTGAGCGCCAATACCCAACCCCAACACAGGATCAACCGGGTACCTCCTCCTCTGCGAGTCCCGGCAAACAAGCCCCCTGCGCTGCTCTCTGCGCAACTTGAGGTGCACGACATTCCAACCACCCAATGGCGGAGGAGGCACTGAGGATTAGGGCCAGCAAGGACTAGGTGGCACATGTGGAGCAGGACACGTACACACTATAAGGCTCACATGGGGGTGTTGTGGGGGAGGGGGAAAGGGTGTTTCTGGGAGGGTTGTGGGGGGCGGGGGGAAAGGGTGTTTCTGGGAGTGTTGTGGGGGGAGGGGGGAAAGGGTGTTTGCACAGTTGGGGCCATGCACTTTTTGTTCACATTCTGATCACAATGAAACTGTTGAGAAGTTGATACACAGGCTTGGTCTTCATCATTGTGTATGTGTACTTTATTGGGGAGAGGGTCCTTTGTGGGCCTCACCACATGCATCAGGGCAGCAATACCCATCTCCATCCATAATAGTTCTCCCTTGTATCTCATGAAATTTGATACATCACATGCAGATGCACATCATGTCCCCCCTGGCCATCGCCTCTTGCATGTCCTGGCGGACCATTTCACCCATCCTCATCCCCATCAACATCATCCTCATCTGGTGGTTGCATGTCAATATCAGGTGGCATAGGCACATTCCGTCTGATGCACATTTTGTGCTGCATTACACATGCCATGGTTATCTACGGCACTTTGTCATGGCCCTACAGGAGAGCCTCACCCGGCCCGCTTAGGCACCAGAGCTGTGTCTTTGGAAGGCCAAATGCCTGCTCTATCACGACGCGGGTACGGGTATGTGCAATATTGTAGTCCTCTACCTGCTGGTTCTGTGGGTTCCGTATAGGGTCACCTCCTCAGGGGATAGGCGGCGTCACCTGTATGGGGTGAAGTATGGGTACCTGTTACCGGTCACCTCTGGTGCGACCTGTACATGTCACACAAATCGTCTTTGCATTGTGATTGAAAATTACAACTACCAGCATGCATGCAGACGAACTGCGTGACTGCAATGTGCAAAGCTGAGCTTGACCATGCAAGTGGACATGCCCGAATCATGCCTCCGACAGTAATAGAAATGTCCTGGGTGAGGCCAGGTCTCAGGTGTCCCTGGGCCCAGGCAAATATAGTACCAAACTGCCAGTGTACTGCCATTCCGACATCCATGTTGCCATGCTGTGAAGCATCACTTCAGTGGTGCTATAGGTGTGTGGTTCGATGCTATGGCTAGGGGTGATCCCTTTGCATGCATTCAAGGGCACATTGCTGTATTGATGTTGTGCTGCCCTAATTCTGTATGACTATCTTGACGGCATGTTGATGATTTGTGTATTATGTGGTGTGCAATGTGGGTGTGGATGGATGTGTAATCTTTTGAAACATGGTTTTTTAAAAATGTTGTGCAGCTTCAAATTGCATGTTGTGTCTTCTCAAGTACATTGTGGCCTTCCCTGATGGACATTGGCATACATCTGTATGTCCATTTGTCCTACGCACGACAGTCAACACACAGTTGGAGTATGTATCTCCCCCCCCCCAAATCACACCGCCATGTGCATGCCCTGCTACTCACCAAGTTGCCACGATCGTTGTCTGGCTTGTCGCTCCATGTTGCGTGGTATAGTTGAGTTCTGCAGGACCATTGAATCATGGGTTGATCCGGGATATCTGGCACAACAATGTGTGATTATCTTGTTTGCGTCACATGCCATTTTGAAAATGATGGAGTGGAATTGTTTTCTGTTTCGGTAGACTACTTCATTGTGATGTAGGACTACCGATTCCACATGGGTACAGTCGATGGCCCCGATGCTACTTGGGATGCCTGCCAGTGAATAGAAGGCAACTTTGGTGTTTGCGATCTCCTGGGCAGTCCGTGGCAGGAATATGTGTTCATGTGCAAGCTTCAGGGGGGCATCGAGTACCTGGTTCAGCGTGCGTGAGAATACTGGTTGTTAGATGCCATGCATCTGCCCCACAGTATGCTGCTAGGAGCCTGTGGCCAGGAAGTGGAGCACAGTCACCACCTTCAGTAGAGGGGGGATTGCAGTTCTGATGTCTATGAGGCTCACAATGTCGTCATGTATCTTATCCACGATGCTGGTGATGGTATCCCGGTCCAGACGGTACAGGGTATGTATCTGCTCAGGTGTTGGGTTAAATGGACTGGCTTGGATCCTGGGGATTGTTGGCTGCCTCTGTGGTATTTCTGGGTGCCCTGGTGATGCTTGCTGCGCCTGTCTTGCCCTCCTCCTACTCCTCCTCCTCCTCCTCCTGCGTCTCATCTGTGCTGCCTGTTGTTGTTGGTGCTGCACTGCAATCATGTCCTCCAGCCCATGTAATGCTGCTAGTATTGGAACCATCTTGGTGTGGGAAGGGGTGTGGGAAGGGGTGTGGTGTGTTCTCTTTTGTGCTGCCAGTCTCCATTGCCTCCACCTGTGCTGATTGTGTCCACCTGTGGCAGGTGGGAACACTGCTCAGGTCTCTTTACGGGTGGTTTGCGATGCCGGTATTAGCACCATGCCGGTAAGGGTTTTTTGGGTCTTTACCATGCCGCTATTGCCATGTCCGCATGGCTTGTAATTGCATGCTATTAGCGCCATGGCGCTATTTCCGACCTGGGGGTCGCGCGCCCATGGACTTGCCGCTATTAGTGGCACCGTACTTACCGGTTCCGCTAATAGCGGCAAGTCCGGTTTGTAATAGGCTAGGGAATTTAGCAGTACCGGTAATCCCTTACCGGTACCGTAATTCCCTTACCGCACAACGTGTAATGAGGCCCATTGAGTTTCTGGGGGAAGGTGAGGAAGGGTAGAATGCCTCTGAAGAGGTGCAGCTGGAAGTGGGCCTTCTTGGCAAGGTCCGTGATGTGAGGAGAGAAGGAGAGAGAGGGGTCGAAGATGACACCAAGGTTTTTTGCCTCAAAGAGAGGGTGAGGGGAGTGGGCCCATGAAGGGCGGCCAGAGGAGTAGGAGGGAAGTAGGGAGCTGGGGTCCCAATGAGAAGGAACACAGTCTTACTGGCATTAAGGCAGAGATCGTTAGCAGCACACCATCCCTGAATAGGAGTGAGTCAGTCGGGAATGAGCGCAGAAGAAGAGGAGGCACTGGAGGGAAGCTTTAAGGAGAGCTGCGTGCCATCTGCATAACATTGGAAGTGAGGAGAGAAGGCAGAGCAATGCATAAAATAAGCAGTGTCGCATAGCAATTTGCTATGCAATTCTGTAGGTTTGCTAATCAAATGGACACTTATGTGGCAAAGTTAGCTATTTAAGTTGACCTCTTCAATGAACGCACAGCTCACCCTCTCGCCCTGCATTCCTCTCTTGCCCATGGTGCTCTATTCACCCTCTTTTCTCTCTTCACTTCAAGTGCTAATGGAGAGAAAGTGCAGCAGTACTCATCTCCTCCACTTAAAGTGCCAAAGGCATGTGTGGGAGTGCCAGGCAAGAATTTCTTTTTCTTTTTCAAATAATTGCAAACCAGATCTAATCAGGATGATACTTTTATTAAGCTTTCTATTTCCTGTCTGGCAAAGACCATTATGTGTTAACTTTATATTTATATAAAAAGAGTCACGCAATTCCATTCCTAAAATCTAAGTTGTTACATAATGAATAATTACAGTATTGATACTGTAACACACCGCATCATCTCCATGCGTTACAGGAAAGTTTTGGTTAGTGTATCTAAATTTCATAGTGTCCACTGTATTTCCGTTTGTTGGAAAAGATGCATCATATTGACAAGTGAACACTTTTGAAAATCTACAAATGTAAATGATCAAATGCTTTTGATGGCAAACCTAGTTCTGTAACCTGCAGGTTGCATACATCTTGCAACTGGTGCTCGACAAATGAGCAAACCCATATTCTTGACATTCTGTATTATCATGGCTTTATATCAGGTGCCCTGAAGGTGAGATGACCACAGACTACAATTGTCCACCTTGTTTTCTCAGTTCTATGGCTGCTGGGGAATCCACTCTGCTTAGTCTCTTTCTTACCTCTTACATAATGAATACACAAAGCGAACCAGATGCTTATGCAAAGTACTGATCAATAGTTCCATCCAGTCTGTACATCTACAGATCCACTGCAATACCAAACACTGTAGTTGGCCTTCAGAGTAAGCTTTGCTTTATGATTGTATTATATATTACCATCTGCAGGAGACAGCTGGTCAAACTGTTTTCAGAGCCTTTTTATCGTATCTATTTATTTTTGTCCATTCATGCAACTAAATCTTTACATTTTACAGACACTCATCTATTGCTCATAAAGTCTTTTCGCCCACTCGCATAGTCAAGTAGATTTTATAAAGGGCGGGTAGCATTTGCAAGAGATTTTTGAAACTTTTATTTAAAATTTACTTTGCAGAAAAATGTCAAATATAAGTTTCACTGTGCATGGCTGGCCTCTGGGTGGCAGCGGTTTGCCAAACATAAAATGGGTTTGTAAGCACATGCACCATTTTAAGAAAATCACATTTCAAATTTGTTGTCCTCCGTTGCTATGGGTCGAGTGCATTTATCTTAGGTTGAATAGGTAAACTAAGTTACCCGACCTGCAGATCTGGTTGAAGTTTAAAGAATTTGCAAGGCCTGACTCCTCTTACTAAGATCTTATTTCAGCTGTACTCAAAGCTGCTGTATTGTTGCTCATTTCATGTCTTGGGTACAAACATCAAAAATAATTTAATTAGCAAACTCTGCTAATCAATTTTTGAAATCTATTTCATGCCTTGCAGAGATTAAATGGTTTAGAGGGGCAAGGTAGATGTTGAAGAGCCACAGCGAGAGTATAGATCCCTGAGGGAAGCCGCAGGAGGAGAGTGTGATGGAGGAGCGAAAAGGGCTCAGTTGAACCTGGGATGGTCGGCAAGAGAGGAAGAAGGTCAAACAGTCCAATGCCAGGTCAGCGATGCCACGGGCATGATTGACTGTATCAAAGGCAGAGGAAAGGTCAGGAAGGATGAGAATGGGGGGAGAGTTGGAATCGGGATTTGGGAGCAAGTCTTCACTGGTGTTCTAGAGTGCAGTTTCCATGCTTCTGGCTGCTCTGAAGCCAGACTGGTGGTCATGGAGGTAACCAACAGATTCAGTGTGGTGGATCATCGGGGAAATGACCAGCTTCTCCAAGTGTTTGCCTAGAAAGGGGGTATTGGAGATAGGTCGGTAGTTAGCCAGGGAGGAAGGGTTGGCAGAAGGCTTTTTAAGGAGAGGGTGCACAAGCGAATACTTGAGGAGTGGATGGAAGGAGCCAGTGGCAATGGAGTGATTGCAGAAATTAGCCAATGCTGGATCAAGGGAGGCAATGTTGTCCTTGATAGTTTTGGGGGAGCAGGGGACCACTTGTTTGGTAGAGACTTTCATAGAGAGAACTTGTCTAGAGACCTTGTCTGTTCCTATGGGGCCGAAAGAGGAGAATAGGATGGAAGGGTCGAGGGGGGCCAAGAGAGGCCTGAGAGCAGGTGAGAGAGAAGGAAGGGGTGCAGAGGAGTTTGAGGACAGGATGTGCTGAGTTTTGGTTATGAAGTAGGAGGCTAGTGCAGTGCAGAGGGTCAGGGATGGCAGAGGAGAAGTGGAGACTGCAGTAGGATCTGCAAGTTCTTTGCAGATTTTGAACAGTTCAGCCATGCTGTTAGTGGTCCCAGAGAAGCAGGTTTGGATGTAGGCCTTCTTCTTCGAGCGGTTGGATAGTCAGGGGAGCCAAGGTGTATGTTGAAGTCTCAGAGGAAGAGAAGCTTGGAGTTAGAGGCCAGGAGAGAAGAAGTGAGGTCAGACCACTGTGAGAGGAAGAGGGAGACTGGACCAGTGGTCCAGTAGATGGTGGCAAATGTCATCAAGAGGATATGAGAGGCACCAATCCTGCAGATGAGGCATTCGAACGAAGAGTAGGACTGACTGGGTATGATATTAGCAGGGACCCATTCAGGGAAGATTAGGGCCTCTCCGCCCCCAGACCGGTTAGGCCTGGGCTTAGAGAGGATCTTGTAGCTCACAGGGTGGAGTGTGTCTAAAGTGGTGACAGAGCTGGCCGTGAACCACGTCTCAGTGAGAGCGAGGACGTCCAAGTCGAAGTCTTCAAAGATGTGACAAATGTCAGAGAAGTGATTAACGGCAGAGCGAGATTTGCGGGTAGCTAAGTGGAGCTGGTTGCCAGCTTCGAAGGTCTTCCGAGGAGGGGTACACGAATGTGGTATGGCCATCGGTGGTGGCAAAGGGGCCAGAGGGGTGGCAGAAGGAGGGCTTGCAGGATAAGGGAGGAAGTTGATGAGAGACAGAAGACACCTATCAAGAAGGAGGAGGTTGGGCTGAGAGCCCTAGACCATGACAGTGCCATTATGGTAGATCTTAATGATGCACACAGAGGATGGGAAATATTCAAAAAAAACTTCCCATCGGGTACCACCATTATTGGGCGAAGAAGAGAAAGGGGAGAGCGCTGAGACCATATGGGGAATCCGAAGGTCCGGAGAGGGAACGACAAAGAGGATGTTAGTGACAGTATGCCTGGAGGAAGCGTTGACATAGATGTCAGTCATGGCCATGCCTGGATGGGAGACCACGAGATCTTTCTTGAACTTTTTCCTTCCAGGCTTCGAAAGAGAGATAGGACAGGAGATAGAGTAGCAGTTAGAGAAGATGGGGGAAATGAAAAGCACCATGGAGGGAGTGAGCGGAGAGATTGAAGGGGAAGAAAGAGAGGGAGAGAAAAACTGTCCAATGCATAACAAACACACCATGCAGCCTAGCAGCAAGCCAGGGGAAAAAGCCTGAATCTCAAAACACAGCAGCAAATGCCAAGACACCCACATTTGAGTTTCCAAGATGGAGGGAAAAAGCCTAAATCTCAAAACGTTACAGCAAAAGCAAAAAACATCCACATTTGAGTTTCCTAGATAGAGGGAAAGAGCCTGATGTTAAAAACAAGCAGTTCTCCAATGATCTGTAGGCGGCGATGCACTATCTTGTGACTGTTACAAATAACCGCAGGGTCCAGCCATGGGGTGGATTTGAACGGGATGAAGGTTTTACAATATTTATGGATACTAACGTATTGTCCCCATTTCCTTCACTTTCTAAATCTACACCAACCAAACACAGATGGCCTTCAGGCTCAAAGATGCAGTCTCAGAAGCTGGGCCCATGACAACCTGCTTTCTATTGACCTGCCATTATGGACTCTCCTCACGCTTATCCCTGCAGCTAGGAACTTGGTAGTTATCTTTAGTCTTCTCATCTTTACCCCACAAGTCCAAGAGCTGGTAAATACAATCCAATGTCCAGATTCACCTGCTTAAGCTCATTCTCCCTTTTCCTAACATGTCTCAGAAAGTCAGCCTCACATCAAACAGCCAATGAGTTTAATATTTTTTTTTCTGGAAAAAATTAAAACTATCAGAGGCAGTAGCGATACCCAACTTATTGTCCCTGATTTTAGTCTAGTCAATAAAGATATTAATCCCGGGACGGAAACTATTTCTCCCAAATGTATGTTCTCATTGGCAAGCATTGAGGACATTGCCAATTTTTCAGGCAAACTCAAGCTTACCAACCTGTGCTATGATCCGATTTCAGCCTATCTGGTCAAGCAGCATGCATGAGCACTTAGTGAAGCTGTTCAAACCCTGGTCAATGCCTCACTTCCCATGGCGGTGTTTCCACCAGACTTAACACAAATAGTACTTTACACCCCTGCTAAAAAAAAGTCAACATTGGACCACAAAACTTTGTCTAATTATCGTCCAATTGCTGGTCATTTATGTCCCGCTAAAATCATGGAAAAAAAATGTAACTACTCAATTGCAGAGTTTTCTGGAGGAACACAATCTTCTAGACTCACATCAGTCAGGATTTAGACCAGGCCATTGCACTGAGACAGCCCTTATGGCAGTCTGGGACGATCTGTTGGGGGCTGTCGACAAAGGTGATATCCGCATGCTTGTCATGCTGAACTTGTCATTAGCCTTCGACAAGGTCGACTTTGAGATTCTCATTTCCAGACTGTCATCAGTGGCACAGATATCTGATGTAGCCCTGGAATGGTTTACCTCCTTTCTGAGCAACCGTACTCAGCAGGTTGTAGTTGGCTCTTATCTCCGGTCTGTTGAGTATGGGGTGCCCCAGCGATCTTCTCTGTCCCCGTTGCTATTCAATGTTTACATTCGCACACTGTTGAACATTTTTTCTGAGTATGGTCTGTGTTATCACTCCATATGCTGATGACGCCCAGATTTATGTGCGGCTCAAGCAACCATTGGAGGTAATGGATTGAGTTTTATCCTGCGCCAATAAAATAAAAACCTGGATGTTGGAAAACAAGCTCCAACTAAACTCAGGAAAAATTGAGGTTATTGCATTCAGCTCCAAAAAAAGGTAGCAAATGCCCTACAATCTACATCTTGTTCAACTTTGTTTGGGGCTCCCACAAATGTACTGATACAGTAAAGAACCTTGGCTGTATTTGGCAGTCAAGTATGGACTGCAACCTATATGTCAATCAGATGGTTAAATCTGTGTACTATAAACTAAAACTAATTAAGCCCCTACCGCCTCATATTGCTGAAAAGGACAGCTCGACAGTGGTTGGCATACTTACAAACTCCAAATTGGGCTATTGTAACGCCTTTCGTATGGGTGTCCAAAGATTTCAAATACAGAGAGTGCACGTTGCACTTTGAACTGCCAAGGAACTCAATGGTTATACTGGCTTTCAGTGCAGCAGAGAATCCTGTTTACGGTTCTGTGCCTAGTCTTTAAATTTATCCATGGCCTAGCTTTGGCATATTTCATTTAAAATATCCAAAATCATCCACTAAATAAATCACTTCGATCTATGGGATAGGGTCTTTTGGAGGTCCCTTTCGTCAGAACTACAACATGGTGATAGGCGTTTCTTCTCTTTTGGCCCTCGCTCTTGGAATTCTTTACCAATCGACCTGCGATGAATAGAATATCTGTCTTCAGGAAGCAACTGAAAAATTCTCTTTTTCTGTAATTTGTTTTTTACTAATTAACACAAGCACTGAGTTACAGTTCATTAAATTCTATGACTAATTTGTTTGTTTTTGTTTGTTTGTTTATTTATTTGGTAAAGCGCGCCAAACCCATGGGTAGCCGGGCGCAACAGATTACATGAAGACTTAAGCTTGTTACAGTATTTGACCTCTTTCCTGCAATTAGTGATGTGCTCTCTGTAGGGGATATTTAACACTGCTCTCAGGGCATTATTCTGTAGTCTTTGAAGTTTGTCTGTGATGTATTTATTGGTTCCAGAATACAGGGCGTTGCAGTAGTCTAACCTAGACATGATAAGGGCGTTAGCTAAGGTGATGCAGCTGGCACTGGAAAGGTATTGTCTGGATGCGCGGATGAGTTTGCAGGTGTAGGCTGTAGAAGAGGCGAGGGAGTTGACCTGCTTCTTGAGAGTGAGGGAGGAGTCCAGATAGAATCCTAGGGTTTTAACCACAGACGTCACCTTGATAGGGTTGTTATCAATGCTGAAGGATGTGTAGTTTGGGCATAATTTTTGGATGTTGGCTTCAGAGCCTAGGATTAGTAACTCTGTTTTATCGTCGTTCAGGCAGAGGCCATGTGAGGCCATCCATGCCTGAATGAGGGTGTATATCTTGTTCACCAAGGCTGAGTCTGTTTCGTAGTCGCCCGAAAGGGATATGAGGATCTGGGTGTCATCTGTGTAGTTCGTGTAGATGACACCCAGTCTGTCCAACTTGTCAAACAAAGGCTTGGTGAAGATATTGTACATGGTGGGGGAGACACAGGATCCTTGTGGGATCCCTAAGGTTATTTTGATAGGGACAGCGGAGTCGGATGTGGAGAAGACTCGCATGGTGCTATTTGCCTATAAGGATTGGACCCAGTGTATGGCATCTCCGGTGAAGTTGGCGGCAGATTCGAGGTGGTTGCATAAGACTGCATGGTCCACCAAGTTGAAAGCTGCCGACAAGTCCAGTAATAGGAGCGGGGCTGTTTTCCCGTTATCCTTGAGTTCCTCAATTTGTGTCTTGAGGTCTAACAGAGCTGTTTCCGTGCCATGGAGTGGGCGGAAGCCAGATTGCCGTGGACCAAGTAGGTGGTTAGCTTCCAAGTAATCCTGGATTTGTACATAGGCGGCTCTGTCTAGGATTTTAAGTAGAAAAGGCACGGTGGTGATTGGTCTGTAGTTAGTGGGGATGGTGGGGTCCAGAGTTTGTTTTTTCAGTAATGGGAGGACCCATGATTCTTTAAGGTTGGTGGGTACCATGTTAGATTAGATTTAAAGGAAGAGTTTATGACCTTGGAAATGAAGGGAGCTAGATCCCTTACTGTGTCCTTTATTAATTGTGCTGGGCAGGAGTCGCCCTTACAATTTGAGGGTTTGAGGGAGAGTATTATTATTGTGTCAATTATGGAGATAGTCTTGAATCTAAACGGTGCAGTAGTTTTATTCTCCTGAGATTGGGGTATTTGTTGGACCAGTGGTGGCAGTGTGGCCTTTTTTTTTAGCAATTTTACATTGAAGCGAGGAAATTTTGTTAGCAAGGGCGTTTTGTATGTTTATGCGCCAAGCTTTGTTTTTAGGGGCGTTGTCTATTGGTTGAATAGGGGATTCCAATTCGCGGAGGATGGCGAAGAGCTCTTTAGTATTAGAGTTGGCTTTTGCGATCCTGTCATTAAAGGTGTTCTTCTTGGTTTTGATAATCTCTTTTTTGTAAGATTAGGCAAATTCGGTTAGGTTGTTTTTGTTGTATTCAGTGGGTGAGTGGCGCCAGATGGATTGGAGCTTTCTTTTTTTGTAGTCTTAGAGATTTGTGGTGGGGCGTAAACCAGGCATTTAAGTGGGCTTCCTGTTTAGCTTTACGTAATTTGGCTGGAGCAACTGCGTCTAATGCTTTGGTCATAGCATCATTGAAAGTATTTACCAAGGTGTCCGGGTTGTTACTTTCCAATCCCGATATGGCTGGAAGGAGGAGAGGGTTAATATTTTCAGCAGTCATGTCCTTCTTACTTCTGGTTGGGAGAGGGGGAACCATGTTGTTGATTTTGGGGCTAAGGAGATCTAGAGTGGCAGAGAAGGTTATTAGATAGTGAGCAGTCCATGTTTGTGGAGCAATATCGGTGATACTGATGTTGCAGTTCAGTTCCAATACCCAATCAAGGGTCCTTCCTTTGATGTGGGTGGGGGAGAGGACTTTTTGATCAAGGCCGTGGTCCTTGAGCAGGGCTGCAACTGACTCTACGTGTTTATTGCCAGTTTCATTAAAGCCAAGGTTAAAGTCTCCCAATACTAGGGTTTGGGAGTGGTCTTTGGTGTTGTTGGCTATAAGGCTAGTTAAATGGTCTTCAAAGGTGCCTAGTGGCCCTGGTGGTCTATAAATCAAGTGGAATGAGAGCGTGCGGTTGTTAGAGAGGGTCATTTTGGCTGTGAGTACTTCACAGGATGAGTAGGAGACTGATGTGGCAAGTCTGATGGGATGGGTAGATTTGACGATGATGGCCAGTCCACTGCCTCTGGCATTTGGCCTGTCAGCTCTGAGAATTTGATATTTATCGGGCACTGCTAGCATTAGTGTTGGTCCTGCGGCCTCGTGAAGCCAAGTCTCAGTTATGGCCAATAGGTCCAAATTGTCACTATTTAGGATGTCAGCAATTTCTGCGGCATGGGTCACCACTGATCTCACATTAATGAGGGATCCTAGTAGAGTAGAGAACTATTGGGTTTGCTAGTTTGGCAGGTTTTAAGTGGTAGGGTATCTGTAGTTGTGCAAGTTATAGTAGAAGTTTGATCACCGGTGTAGGTGGATTGCTTGACTGGGGGGTGCAGGTTTTTTGGTTGGGTAGTAGTGCATCTGTTGGCGTTATTCTGATAGTTTCCTACAGGTTCATAGATGCTAGGTAGTCTGGACCTAAGTCTCAGGTTTCTATCCTTGGGAGGGCTGGTTTTGAGAGTAGAGGCCATTATACTGGATATAGCGGTGAAAAGTATTCGGGTCAAGGTGACTTTAGTGAGGCAGGTGGTGACATTTTCTGACTATGCCAGGAGCATACTGTGAGCTGGCGTCTAGATATTAAGTTTGGTAGCAGATACTTCAGTACTATGCTTGAGTCGTTAATGACTGGGAGGTACAGTGAACTAACATTTAGTACCTTTACATTGTGGAGATGCCTAAGACACTGATGACAGGGAAGTACAGTGAGCTAACATTTAGTATTGTAGAGATGCAATGGGGATAGTCAGGCAAATTGACATCTAGATTCGACTTTAGCACAAAGACCTAAAACACTAATGACTGGAGAGCACTGACTGGGAGTGCAGTGAGCTAACATTTAGTACATTTTAGTGCATTTAAGTTGTAGAGATGCAATGGGGATATTCGGCAAATTGACATCTAGGTTCGACTTTATCACAAGGGCCTAAAACACTAGTGACTGCAGAGCACAAGAAAGGCCTATGACACTGGTGACAGTGGGAGGTACAATGTACAGCACAGAAATAAAATGAAATTCAGTAGTAGGAATGCAGTGACATGCAGGATCTGAGAATGAGGTCAATTGCAATATGCGCAGGCAATGGGTCATCTATAATCAATTTTGAGCAACCAAGGCACCTAGGTGATGAATATGTAGCTAAGAGGCAGTAGTCAGTCAAGTTACAACAGTCTAGATACAGTTACTAAGTGGCTAGTATTGCCAAGAGTCAAGTAGGTGACAACAGACTAAATGCAGTTGTGGGGTGAACCAGCAGTAAGCATTGCAATGCACATCGGTGGGAACTGCAAGTCACTGTAAGGACTGCACTTTTAAGAAGTGGGATGCCAGTGTGCAGATAACGCAGTCTTGCGGTTCTGTTGAGGAAGTAGCCGGCAAAGTTTACAGAGAGAGAAGGCATGCAGTGATGAAGCGGCGACCAGAAAGGTTAAAGTTTCGTTGACTGGAGTGGATGGTGGGTGGCTTACCTTGAGCAGAGCGGAGGGCAGCGGTCGGGGCCCCAGGCTCCTTGGCTCCGGACAGGTTCAAGACAGGGGTAGCCTTTGTGTGACTGCCTTCGTGTGGAGGCCGGCTCTCGCCTGCCGGCTCTCATTGGCCAGGAAGTAAGGGGCAGCAGCCAATTGGTGGCCAGGTCGGTGCAGCTGAGGCTTTCAAAGTTGTTAATTATCGTCAGCGCCCAGATGCAGTTTCTTCCCAGACCCTACAAGGTATGAACATTCAAAATGCCAAAATCAAATCAGATCAAGTGGCGGTGGCGAGAGCCATTCTTCACTTCCGGGTGCGTTACTAAAAAGGCCTCCACATAGATGCCTTCAAATCCAGATGTTCCAAAATATGGCTGCTAGACTTATCCTAGGGTTTCGATCCAGAGACCATATCACAGCAGCTTTGAAGTCCCTATGCTGGCCCCTTATGGTTACTCTGGTCAGATTCAAAACTCTCAGCATTATCCACCAAGCTTACTGAGGCACCAGGCTCAATGATCTCAAACAGAAGATAAAAGTAATGCCTCACGCCGCTCCAAACATCCGCAACTCATTTGTACCTATCCAGCATCCTTACCAGTAAGAATATTGGGCACTGCCGGTGCAATCATTTGAATGAGCTGCCTACCACCCTTAGGTTGGAAGGGAATAATTTGCTGTTTAGAAAAAAACCTCAGACATTTTTATTTTATTTAAAAAGTGCCTTGCAATGCACCATTTTGTTTTATACTCTTGTGACCTACTGCAGGAATTTTATCTGCCTACACTAGAGATCTGGTTAGTATTTTGTATTTGGTGCATATGGCCAAGTTGAAAACGTTTTTTTAGAAGGGAGAAGGCATAGAGGGCAAGGCCAATGAGTGTGCTTGAACCATCCAGTCTCTGAGCATGAGGGTAGTGATCAGAGTTTTAGAGAAGTGGTATCTGAGGTGGGGGAGGTTT
This sequence comes from Ambystoma mexicanum, assembly GCF_040938575.1. Taxonomy (NCBI): domain Eukaryota; kingdom Metazoa; phylum Chordata; class Amphibia; order Caudata; family Ambystomatidae; genus Ambystoma; species Ambystoma mexicanum. Next base: position 1,439,694,270 of record NC_090935.1, read on the forward strand.
TTGCTTGTATAAGGAAGGTTGATCCTAGCAGCAATGGCAGTGTTTATGATAAAATGTTAGAGTCTAAAGGTGTGGTAAAAGAGGACCACTAAGTTGCGAGCCTTGGGTGACTGGGTGAAAAGATCAGGAGGGAATGTGTTTGGAGCGTGGGGTTGGCATTGTTAGCAGGGAGGAAGACGATTTCCATCTTGGAGTCTAGCAAAGGGTTGTCCAGTGTCAGATAACTGTGAGACAACTGGTGATTCGTTCCACGATGGCAGAGGTGAAGGACGAAAAAGATCTGGGTGTTGTCAACATAGAGGTGTTATTGTTTAGTTTTTATTTTATTTTATTACATTTGTTATATGCCCAGACCCGGAGGTATTGCAGCGTAGTTACAGACAGTGGGTCAATACAAGCTTACAAAATAACAGACAGGAAAACAAAAGCAGAGATGGTATTACGTACAGCATATATACAAGTGATGATTAAGGTTTAAAATAGTCTATGGTCTTAGCTCTGTTTAATATTAATTAAATAGCCATGTTTTCAGTAGTTTTTTTAAATTGTGGGTACGAAGTTTCATTTTTGATGTTGGTAGGTAGGGAATTCCAATGTGTGGGAGCGAGGACTTTGAAGCTACTGCCCCCCGCTTTTTCTCTTTTATAACGGGGTACTTCTAGGTTAGAGTTGTTATTGGATCTGAGTGGTCTAGTTTGGGATTTCTTCTTGACTGTGTTGATGAGGTATTTGGTAGCTTTGTTGGCAATGCATTTATGCGTAATGCTTAGGGTTTTGAATATTATCCTTGCTTGGATGGGGAGCCAGTGGTTGTCTATCTTGCGGTTTGAGATGTGTTCTGATTGTTTTATGCCTAGAGCAGCTCGGAGGGCTTTATTCTGCATACATTGAAGTTTAGCTATATTGGTTTTGGAAGTGCCAAGGAGGAGGATGTTACAATAGTCGAGTATGAGTGCTCTTGCTAATGTAACACAGTTTTCCGGTGAGAGGAATTTGCGACTAAGAGAGATAAGTTTGGATGTATAGGAGGTGGAGGAGGCTAGAATGTTAACCTGTTTTGACATATTTAGCGTGGCGTCTAGGTAAACACCAAGTGTCTCAACTATTTTGAGTACTGGGATTGTAGTACCATCAATGATGAACGATTTATAGGCAGGCTGAAGAGCATCAATTTTGGCGGAAGAACCTAGAATGAGTAGCTCTGTTTTGTCATCATTGAGGCAAAGGCTATTGTTAGCCATCCAGTTTTGGATGAGTGAATAGATTTGATTGATGAGCAGTGAGTAATGCTCGTGGTTTCCTGTTAATGGGATGAGGATCTGGGTGTCATCTGCAAAGTTGGTGTAGATGACACCCATTGCATCCAGTGCTGCAAAGAGAAGCTTAGTATATGCATTATAGAGGGTGGGGGATAGGCAGGAGCCTTGCGGGACACCTATGGGGACTTGTATGGAGTCAGCTGATTCTTTGCTGATGGAAACTCTTGATGTCCTGTCTGCTAGAAAGGATTTGATCCAGTCAGTGGCATCCTTGGATAGGTTGAAGTTGTTGGCTAGTGAGCCGCAGAGTTGGTCATGGTCAACCAAATCAAATGCTGCTGATAGATCCAATAGCATTAGTAGGCAGAGTTTGCCTCTTTCTCTAGTGGCATCCATTTGGATTTTTAAATTGAGAAGAGCTGTCTCTGTGCTATCATTTGGGCGGAATCCTTACTTTCGGTCCCCCAGTAGTTGATGCTGTTCTAGGTGATTTTGTATTTGGGAGTAGGCTATTGTGTCTATTATTTTTAGAAGAAACGGAACCATTGTGATCGGTTGGTAGTTGGTGGGGGTTGAGGGGTCTAGCGTTGGTTTTATTAGTAGCAGGGTCACCCATGCTTTTTTGAGGCTGGTGGGGACTGTTGGTGGAGAATGAGGCATTGATAAATTCAGTGATAATGGGTGTGAGGTTGGGGGCGCATAGTTTGACTAGGTGGGATGGGAATTGGTCTTCTTTACAGTTAGATGCTTTGAGTTTGGCTGTGGTGTCTGAAACTTCTTTGTGTTATACCGGCGTGAAGTGAAATAGATTACCTAGAGTCGAATTGGGTAGGTTAGCTATGATGGTAGGTGGAGCCAAGGAGTGTTTGTTTTGCTATTAATTGATGTTCTTTTGTAGTAGTAGGATTTTAGCTGCTAGTGCATCTTGTATAGTAGTGCACCAGGCTTTACTAGTGTTCGTGGGTGCTGTATCTTGGCATGGATTTTCTAATTCTCTAAGGATAGAGAATAGTTCCTTGCTGTCTGAGGAGGCATTAGTGATACGAACGTTAAAGGCATTTGTTTTATGACTAATTATGGTTGCTTTGTATTTTTTGTTGGCTTCTTCAAAGGCTTTTGCTGAGTCTGGGGTTTTGTTTTCTGTGGATGTGTTCCAGTGATCTTTTTATGTGTCTCAGGGTGTCTAGTTCCTCGTTGAACTAAAAGCACGATCGTTTATTTGGTTTACGAGTTTTGGTGATAGTGGGAGCGAGTAGTTCGATAGTGTGGGTGAGGCTTTGTTGGTAGCGTTCTGCTAGGTAACTTGGATTATTGGTGTCAGTGTAGGTATTGGGTAGTGCTGCAAGCAGGGTGGGGGACAGATTATCTGCTGTGAGCTATTTGATGTTTCTAGTACCAAAGGTATTGTTTTTTTAGGGGGAGTATGGTTTGTGCTATTGTTATTTAATGTGAAATTGATAACAAAGTGATCTGACCATTCTACAGGGAGGATTGAGTCAATGGTGACTTGTGAATTCAGGGTGAGGAGCCAGTCCAAAATTCTTCCTTTGGAGTGAGTGGGTTCCTTTATGAGCGGTGCAAAGTTCATATCAGACATAGCTGTGTGGAAGGCTGATGCATCAGCATCTAGGGGATCACTGAATCCTAGATTGATGTCTCCGAGGATGATGCATTTCATGTTAGGTTTAACGATGGGCGTTAAAAGTAGGGGGATATGCAGGTTAGGATGAGAATTTTTGTTTGGCGATCTATACACTACCAGGAAGTTGGTGGTGGTTTTAGGGTTGGGTGTGTATTTTGCTAGTAGGAGTTCCTAGCCTGGAATTTGTGCCAGTGGGCAGGCTCTGATTTGCAAGGATGTTCTGGCTATGAAGGCAACTCCGCCTCTTTGAGTGTTGGTCCTTTCTGTTCTGAGGATACTGAATCCTGGGGGAATAACAAGTGCTAGGAGCGGGCCCGCAGCAGGGTGTAACCATGTTTCGGTAACTACCAGTATGTTAAGTTGTTGGTCTACTATTAGGCCGTGGATTTCTATTGCATGAGCCCCGAGGGATCTTGCATTGATCAATGCACCTTTGAGAGTGGGTACGGGGCGCGAGGTGGAGTATTCCTCGGCGTATTACCTTGGTTAGGGGTGTGAATATTGGTTTTGGAGCTAGTTTAGGGTTTGGTAGGATTCTTGGGATGATTTTTATGTTGGCAATTTTGTGAATAGGTACCTGGTCTGGTAAGTGTATTTGTGGTTGAGGAGAGGGTGGTAACTCTTGGGGTATTATTAGTTTTGGTTCTATTTAGCCTTTCAATACCCAAGGTGGCTATAGTCTAATTAAGCATCTCATTGGGTCTGGGCTATTTAGTGGTGTTGTGACTAGAGCTGGTGAAGGCTGGGAATGCTTTGATCATGGTATTGGAGGAGGTATTGTTTAAAGGTACTGTTTGTATGGGGAATGGTGGTAGTGAGGGAAGAAATTTGCTGGGGCATGGGATCGGATTGTGCGCTGGCAGCCAAGTTTGGCTAGACCTTCATTGAATTTGATAAAGGAACCTCTTGTACAAGGGGTAGATTGGGGAATTATGCAAAATGGAAACATGATGGTTATTATGTAGATCAATATTATGTGGGTGGGTTTTATGTGTACAATTTGGTCACTAAAGGTTTACCTAGAAACGAAGTGTAGAGCTTGAAGAGGAGTAGGCCGATGGCTGATCTTTGAACACCAAGTCGGGTTGGTTTGGGGTATGAGGAATTGAGTTCCATGGGATTGAGAAGGAGCGGTCAGATAGGTAGGATGCTACCCAGTTAAGTAGTGTTTCCTGAAATCTAAAGGAGGAGAGGGTTTGTCAGAGGGATGATCCACTGTGTTAAAGGCTTTGGCGAGAGCAACTAAAAGGAGGCTGGAGATAAGTTGAGTGTGAGGAAGTGTTGGTCAGCAAGTCATTGAACTGGTCGGGAGCAGTGTTTACTTCAAAATCCTGTTTGGAGAGGATCACATAGTATGAGGACATCAAGTTGATTAACAATGTGATCAAAGACCTCTCAGTAAATGATTTTGGAATGGTAGAGCATGTGAGTGATTGATCTGTAGAAAGGGGATTGTTATCGTCCTCAGCGTGCTTCTTTAATATGGGAATGACCATGACTATTTTGTATCAGGCAGGAATAGCAGTAGAGGGGGATCGAGGAAAGAGGAGAAGTAAGAGGATGTAATGGTGCAAGTTATTTAATCATTTACAGTTTAAAAGGTGCAGTGGAAGAATACGATGCGTTGGCTGAATCGAGGTGAGGTAAGAGTTCAGTGGGGCAAGTAGGGAAGAAGTAGGAGAGTGAGGAAAGAGTGGGAGAGTGAGGAAAGAGTGTGAGTGTCGGCTGGTGGAAAGAAGGCAGGAATGGGAGGCAGTGATGGGGGGTGATGCAGACTGTCACATATGTTAGTGATGTTGGCAGAGTACTAAGAGCAGCCATCAGCAGACGGAGGATGGGGAACATTGGTAGGGGGGCAGCATGGCTTGGAGGTCCATGAATAGTTTGTGCGGGGTGTGAGCAGAGGTTAAGGTCCGTATAGTAGGAGAATTGGTCAAGAACAGTAGTGAGGGCAAAGAGACAATCTTTTAGGCAGGATTGGGGAAAAACGTTTACACCTGCAGCTCAGTTGGGTGTGCATGGTTGTCCTTCGCTGTTGGATGGCTGTGGAATCCATGGTTGAAGAAGAGGGGAAGGAGTAGTGAATGTGCAAAGATGGTGACAATCAAAGGAGGTAGCCGATGCATTGTTGAACTTATCAAATGGAAGTACAATAAATTGGGCAAGTGAAAGAGAGAAGGCTTTAAGGTAGAACTTGACTCGGTTCAGGTAGGAACCATGTAGTCTGGGTTCAATTTTCTTCTGGTTACCAAAGAAGGAGCAGGTCATCATGAGGGGGAATGGGAACATTGTACTAATGGGTGTGAATAGGGAGATTATACAGGTTGACCGTTAAGTGATCAACGAGAGTAGAGTCCAGCTGTAGCTGATGGTCCTCTTGTCATTATTGATTGGTTGAGGTCACCCATTATGACTTTAGGAACATCAGCCAGGAGAGTTTCAAGGAGCCTCTAGATCCAAGAAAAAGAGGTGGAGTCTGCCAGGAGGCAGCAAATGATGAGGATGGTAAGTAGGGTGATAGCTAGAAGTTAGGCAACTATATATTTAGATGAGGAGGGCGTACAGTCAGTGATGGGGAGCTAGTGTTCTTTCTGATCATTAGGACTATATCAACATGTGTCCAGATGATTGATGTGTGATCATTTGTGTAGAGGGCAGGCAGAGAGGCAGTGTTGTTGTGATACCTATTACCGACCAGGGATAATCTTTGAGGGTATTCTACATGTTTATATCTTGTGGGGAGGGTGGAGTTGAGAAGTTTTTTTTGAGCAGCACTGATCAGTTAAAATGCCCCATTAAGTACGTGAACACATTAATCCAGTAGTTGGAAGAACGCTGACTCTTACCAAGACTTTGCTTGGTGGGTGGGCAGGAGAGAGTTATAGAGTTAATTAAGGATCAACATGGGCGGTAAGGCCACATGGTTTTACGATGTTTCCTCGCAGCAATTTGCTCGATGCCCATTTGTTAGAGTTTATTTTAACACATTTCACCGCAAATAAATATGCGGGAGACCTGTGCACCCTCCATTTCCTTATAAGGCAATTTCAACGCAGCAGATTTCAGTGGATGAGGAGAAATGTGCAGGTCTGCTTGACAAGGCTGGGTTGCCCTTTATCTCTGGAGAGGCCACCTAAATACTAGGTATCTGAATATGTAAACGGAACATTGCATGGGCTGTTGGGTACATATCGAAATGGCCACCTCCAATGGGATAATGCCTCCTTATTGACTTTTATGCCATATTCGAAGAGCTACTAATTACCTATACTGCATGAGGTGTTCCAGGACGCATTCAAAGATTACTTTACTCCCATCCACATGAGAGGCAATAATTCTATTGCTGAACCCTGACATGGAGTTTGGCGGAATTTGGGTAGTGTAGACCATCTTCACTCATTTATACAGATGCATAAACTGTAAATAATATATCATCCTGACTGTCGGGAACAATGTCCAAACTAATCTCTAACCATCAAGACTGTTATATTCTAGTTACATACACCAATGAACCTAATATTTTATCATCTGGAGATTGATGACGTTCTGAGTCTCGAAATGCAGAAGCCATTCCATGGCATTGACTGGGCATATATTCTGTTCGTATTGCAGAGAGATGGCGTCACTGAATATTTCTTAAAATGTGGTTTATTTATCCACAATATATATCTTTCGTTGGACAACCATAACTTTCACAATCGACTCCTATATAAAACACCCTAAATGCAAGGAATAAAGCTTGTGTTTTTTGTTAATGTTAAGAATTGCACTAATTTTTATTTTTTGCCTCTTTTAGGTAAATGTTGGCTGTGTCCCAAAAAAGGTAAGTGAATTTTGTCATGCCATTGAAAGTTTAACTGTTACATTGTAATGTTGTCTCAGTTCAATTTTACTGTTGCTTTTCAAAAGCAGCACTTGCTAGAACGATTCAGGTTTTAAAACAAATGTAATCGTTTGCTAAAATGACCTGTTAATTTAAAATTGATAAGTCTTGCTTCTGTTAGCTAGGTTTTGACAAGTATAATTTTAAGAGTTGACTACATTACACCCCTCCTCAAACCACGGCATAGCCCTGAGCATGCCGAGTTAAGAACGTCCGTGGCATTTCCAATGCAAATAGTTTGGAAAATATTACTAAACCCTGTTCTACATTTTTCCTCATTTGTGTTTACAGTACATTCCACACACTCTGAGTTCACAACTGTAAAGTTCCTTAAATGCATACTGTTTTTATTATTTAAAACGAAACACTGTCGACTTTTGTTGTAATTCTGATTTGTAGTTTTAAAAGCACTTAAACAGATCTGGTCATATTAGTGAATAGAGCTCTGTTCCAATCAAGACATTTATTTTGAATAATCCATTCACTTTCAGAAAGCTTAAATAATCAGTGAGAATACAATTAACAATTCTTCAAACAAGTAATCTTATGCTGCAAAGTACACATAGTTGTGCCCTGACATTTTCTCGCCTCTGAAATAAAGATAGTTCATTCAAAAATACCTGGGTAAAGCAGCATGCAAACACAGCTGTGTCTGAAGTGATTTAAGAAGAGGCACACTAGATTGCATAAAATGCAGTCTTTCTTTTTGGAGAAAAATTTCCAAAACTGGAAATGAATTAGTAGAGATTGTCTGTCTGGCTAGAACAGATGTTCTGAGTCCTTTTCTCCCCACGTCCCTTTCAAGTCCCAAAATAGATTTGGAGCAGACTTTTTATTAGTATTTTTTTTTTTTAATCAGACAGAAATGGGGGGGCTCTACATAGATAAATGGCTTGCTACAGGAATACAAAAAGAACAGTAATTAATCATATAAACGTCTTCAACTTGTGGATGGGTAACTCTCCCTTCCCTCCAACCCACAGAGAATAAAAGACACAACATTATAGTTCAACAACCTGGCATTATCTGGCTCAGCATAGTAGTTAGCTCAAATATCTGTACATCTTTATCTCGATTGTCTGACTGCCAGAAATGTTAAGAAGGCCTAATGCCCTCAGTCTAGGCAGGCAAGTATAGTCCTTATGAGGTTTTTTGATGTGGTCTAAAAACGGTTTCTAGATACCAAGAAAAACTGTCCATCTCATTTTATTTTTGTGCATATGTTTATTTTTATTTTTTCATTTATCTAAACTGACCATAATTTAGAATAGCAATTATCAAGATCTGGTACTCCTTTCAATTTTCAACAGGCTGCAATAAATAGTCTTGCCGCTAAAAAAGTAGCCAGTGGGTACACTGAGCCTATGGGCCTGCTTATTAATAAGCAAAGTACCAGGTCGTTCAGAAGCCTCTTGTGTGAATTTGTAGCCAGTTGTTTAATTACCTGCAATAATCTAACCAATTGTGAAAAGTCCACCATATATGGAAGAAAGAACCTGTGCCTCCATATCCTCTCCAACATAACCTATTCACTGAGTGATGAAAGTGTTTTGAAATTATGGGAGTTCAATACCCTTTGTAGAGCATTGTATAATGTTGTTCCTTGTGTTGAATGCATATTATATTAACGCTTTGTGCGCCCTAAGGCAAATATTCAGTCTTCACCTGAAAAGCCACACTGCAAATCCCTATGCCAAGCTTTTATATGTTAATTTTATCTCAAGGCACATTGGATTCCAAACATTCTGTGTATGTTAGAAATCAATCATTTTGAAGTCGAGCACGAGAAGATCATTTTCTCCCAACTAGTTACAAATCTGAGTATCTTCATTTAAGTTACTTATTCATTAGCCATTGCCTGAGTTGCCTGTACCGCAGGTTTTCTCCCCCCACCCCCTCTTCCAAACTGGCTTGCATTGTTTGAAGGAACAGTTTGGGTCTTATTTAAATAAGCGTTACACAAAACGTTTTTCATGTTGTAGGCAGGCGTCATTGTGGAGTTCCATGAATCCGAGTGAGTGGACCTGGAAAGGTTGTCAATTTGAGTTTGGGGACAAGTCTGAATAGCAGATCTAGTTGGAAGTTCAAACCCCACCAAAGGTATTTCTTTTGAAGGGAGCTTTGTCATATGCCTCAAGCATCTCTTAGTCACCCGATCTTCAACCGCTTCGGTAAGCACAGGTTAAGCAAATTCATACATGCACTTAACTCTAACGCCTAATAGTGCCACAGTATATTCAGGCAGGCCAATCCACCCAAGTTACGGGTCAAAAAACTGTTCTTTGAGCAATTCTTTCTTTATACCCCTGCTATAAGAAATGCTATATGAAATTCCAAAATGGCCGCCCACTACACAAGCACCAGAGTGCCTTGTGTGTCCAGCCAGCTACTGCAGTGATTGGCTGCAGCTTTCTCCTTCACAGCCTATCAGGGATCCGGCAGGCGAATGCCGGCCCCCTACCAAAGTTCCACTCCTAAAGCCCCGCAGGCCATGGCCGACATGCTGCTTCGCATTGCCATGCTGCTCTGGTGGTATCAACTCTTCTTCCCGTTGATCATAGGGTAAGAGCATCTCGGTGCGCACAACTCGCTAAGTTTACACCAACCGCCTTGCACACTTGCTCTAACTCCTCCTCCCGTCGCACTCACGCTGCTGCTCTTCTCCCACTATCTGTCCGTGATGCACAGAGTTTTTGGGGAGTCTCTTCCTTCTCTCTCCCAACACCTGTAGCGCGCAATCCATCTGGTCCGTAGTGTGAGCTGCTCAAGCTTCCTATACACCTGTTCTTGAACAATTTCTACTGGACTGGCCTTCTGTTTTCCTATGGGTTCCTGTTGGGCACCCTCATCGTTCCCACTGTCTAAACTATGACTGTCCTGTTTTGCTGACCGTTCCATGAGCATCCAGGAAAGGGGGCTCATAGCTTCTCTCACTACTTACTTTCTTATACTGAGCCTCCTTCGGCCTGATGCTTAGCATTCTGTATCTGCAGGCCCTACTCAATATGCTGCTTCTACTGTTGCTGGTTAACTGAATCTAGACGTCATTTTTACTTTGACCTGCATTCTAAGCTTTGCATTCTGCTGTACTGTGGGAAAATCACATCTAGATGTAATGTATTCTGCCTCTCAACTGCATTTGAAGCCTTGTATTTCTGGTGTGGTATCCTCTCCACCCCCTCTTGTGTGATTATGTCTGGCCGCTTGTACCTGTGGCCCTGTACATACTGCTTGACTTTTCTCACTAAGCCTAAACCCTATTCCTGGGCATTGAAACGAGTTCTGCTACTCTGGTGGATTCAAATCTTGCTTACAGCACCTCCTTCATCTCATCTGTGCCTGCTTGGTTGCTAGGACGCCTGGCGAGTTTTTCATGCTCTTGCAGATCTCTTTTTCACTCCCTCCCCTAGGCATCCTCTGCCCATGCTCTCTCCAGGCAGACTATTACTGACATTCTCTTTGTCGTTCCCTCTCTAGATCAATGGACTCTCCATATGGTTTCAGTCCTCTCCCCTTTGCCTGAATGGATCCCTGCCTCTATCAGTGTCTCTCCCTTGGCCCTCCTCCTACCCCTACCTACGAGGCTAAGAATCGCAGGGTCATCTTTGACTCCACACTTTCCTTCTCCGCACACATCTCCGACGTCTCTAAAAAGTCAAAATTCTTACTGTATCTCCTTAGAGGGACGCTGCCTTTCCTCTCCTTCCCTCAGAAGCTCACTGTCTCCCAAGCTCTGGTTCTCTCTAGGTTGGACTACTGCAACAGCCTCTTTCTAAATCTTCCTGCCTCCACTCTCTGCCCTTTACAACTAATCCATAACAGGACTGCGATACTTGTCCTTGGCCTCAAGCCCTGGGATCGTATCTCTCCAGCTCTGAAATCCCTTCATTGGCTTCCAGTTTATGCAAGCATTCAATTTTAAACCCTCTTCATTGTCCACAAGGCTTTCTGGTGCCTGGGTCCAAAATACCTTCAGATATCCCTCCGTAAATACTTCCCCTCTGGAGCCCTTCGCTCCTCTACCTCTAACTCCCTCTGGGTCAGTCGTTTTGCTAAGAAACGAGCTGGCGGCAGATCTGGGGCCTCCCTTTGGAACAGCCTCCCGGCCACCTTGAAACTTGAGGAGAACCATCTCCGGTTCCGGAAGCACCTTAAGACCTTCCTCTTTGCTTCTGCCTTTTCCCCTCCTCTCCCCAGCTAATCTGTTTTTCTCTGTCTGCACCGCGCACATGGCCACCCTCTGTCCTTCGGGCCCAGGCACCTGCTCACCCTGCCTCCCTCCTGCACTGCCCCCCCCCCCCGGGCCACCCCTTGCACTGGGATCTGTATCTGTAGCCATACAGTCCCCCATTCTTCTTCTGCACTTATCAGATATACCATATCTGACTAATCATACACTTGCCACTTGCCGGCTGCACTTTCACTTTTCACTGCCTTTATTATTTATTTATTGCACTCATTATTTATTCTGTTCTCTCCTCTGATTCCGCAATTTCCACTTCTCCCCCTCCACACACTTTCCCCCTTTTTCCCTTTTCCATGCACTTGCGCGTTCGTAATGTCACTGGGCCTAGTAAGATCGTTGTGTTTGTTCTCCCTTGTTCCCCTCCCTTTGCTTGGTCAAGCTCTGAAACACTTGTGTATGAGCGCGATATAAATAAAATAAAATATCATATCATATCATACCTATCCAATCCTACTCCTCATTTGAATGTCTTGTCTGCAAGCTTTGTATCTCTCTGACTCTCTCTATCCGAATGGGCCGACCTCACCTCCTCTCTCCTGACTTCTACCTCTAAGCTTCTCCTCCTTGGAGAATTCAATATCCATCTTGACTCTCCTGAAACTGCTTTACATTTCAGCAACCTCTGTGACTTTCTCATTCACTATTCTTCCCTCTGGCCCCACTCATTCAGCCGGGAACACTCTGGATGCGCTCATCTCGGCCAACCCCTTTCGCTCTAACCCTCTCTGTACATCTTTCTCTTGACCTGATCATTCCCTCCTCTCATCTGGAGCTCCTTGGCTCCCGGGCCAAACCTCTCTCAATTGGAAAACGCTATGGTTGAAATCTAATTCCCTCGATATCCAGATCCTGGAGTGTTATCATGGGAGGGTGAACTGCTAATACTGGTCAATGTTTATAATAGGGTCTCTAATAACCATGCAGGTAATATGATTGACGAGATAAGGAAATCTATAGAATCCTGGGAAAACATGCCTGGCACGACCCCAAGGATTATGATGGTGGGGGATCTGAACCTACAGACCGAACCACTGGTGGATATGGAGGGATTATGGGATGACTTTGATGAGGCGTGGGATATTCCTGCCCTGGAAGCACACATGCCAAGGAGGGAGCATCCCCAGGCCTTGGGATCTGCTACAATGCTCCTGGGAATGGGTCTGAGGGCATGTAATCAGCGGTTTACAGAGGACCAGCCGGCCAGACCCACATACATAGGAATTGACAGAGCCACACATATAGACTGTGGGCCTCAGCACAAGTTTGGCGGTAGACTTGCGGGTAAAATCGGCAAGCTGCCGCCAAACTTGCAAATTTTTCCGGCACCTGCAAATGGGCAAATACCGGGTCATTATGACCCTGGCAGACACGGTAATTGCCCATTTGAGGGTGCCGGAAAAAAGATGCTCCCCATTCCCTTTAGGCACGAAGGGGAATGGGGAGGTCGGATGCACCTGCACCATTTATAAGGGTGCTGGTGCATCCCACATGCTGTGCTCGTGGGTGCCTTTTAGACAGCCACCTGCGAGCACAACTCGTAGTTTGCCAGTCCGGGAACTATGGTACTGGCATGCTTACTGGTACCGTAGTTCCCCCACCGGCAAACTTATAATGAAGCCCTATGTCCTCTTATCAATGAGACTATGGCCATTTGGTATAGCCTTCCAAGTCCTTCATTTCCAGGGTAGTGATCATAGACCCCGGTCCTTGCGATTGACGTAATGGGCACGTCCAAGAGCTTTTCTCAACATAGGCCCAGCAACCTGACACTGACCCATGGACAAGCAAACAAAAGCATCACGTGAACAGACCTTGATTTGTCATCTCTCAAACCAGGGATCTATTATTCAGTCCTCACTGACCTCGAAGATCTACTAACCCCAGACTCACTAGATGAAGAAGTGCCCCTTGCGTATAACAGGCTAACCCTGGCCATACTCCCATTTGTAACTAAGCCATGTAAAAGATTAAAAAACATGCTATCAAAGGGGCGTACTGGTACAATGCTGAATGCAGAAGAGCTAAGCATGATCTTCTGACTTGCCTAAAGAGTGGCCTAGTAGTAGACCGGGTAGAAGTAATAACCCATATAGCGCACTATTGACCAATTATAAAAATCAAAAAGGATGAGTCAATTCGACAAGAGGGCCTCATCGACCAACTCCAGGCGGGAGTCCGCCCTAAACTAAGTACTACAGACCAGGTATTTTGCCTAAGCTTGATTGGGCAGAAATACACGATCCTGAGGAGCATGAATCTGTATTCAGTGTTCGTGGACCTCAGGACCGGGTTCGACTACGTCCCACGGGATAAGTTGTGGTCTATTATAGCCAAAGAGGGATACTGGAAAACCTCCTTCAGATTACCATACACCTGTACTACAACAACATAGTAAGGGTGCATTGGGGCTTAGCTGGAGAATTAACTGAACCCTTTACCGTAACAAGAGGGGTGAGACAGGGGTGTGTCCTCTTCCCACTTTTGTTCATTCTATATATTGACAAAGTTGTACGTCATGTCAGGCGAAGGAGTCTTCATCAGCCCAAACTAGGGCCGGAACCCATCCTTGTTCTCCTTTTTGCGGACAATGCCGTCTTTCTATTGACATCCAAAAAAGGCCTAGAAACTACCCTGCAGCCTTTGTTGAAAAGTCCACGGATTTACAGATGGAGGTTAATATCGGGGAAACCTAAGGCTATGGTTTTCCTGCCTAAATTAAAATAATTCACTAAAATACATCTCTATATCAATGGTACCCCACCTGAAGCAAGTACATAGCTTTGACTATCTTGGAATAAGATTGCAGGACAGGGGCAACTGGATCCCACAGCTAGCTAAGTGGAAGGCAGCACTGAATAAATATAGTGGCAAAATCTGGAGATTTGTTCTCAAGCATGGAAGGGGGACTATTTCACCTGCCCTGACCATATATACCGCACAAGCGAAGGATTATATGGAGTGCATATCTGGGGCCATGCCACAGTTGAAAAGCAGAATGCGGCACAGAGAGGCTTTTTTAAGCGGTTGCTTGGCCTACCACTCCCATGTCCAGGTATACCAATTTATCTAGAACTCGGGCTTAATGGAATAGGTGTTGATGCCGCACTTAGGCCGGCCTTGTATTGGATCAGGGTATGGACCACACCAGAGCGCAGGGTGTACTGTGAGGCCATATCACACCTCCTGGAATCGCAGAGCGATTGCTCACTGCCCTGGTTTGTATATGTCAAGGGGTACCTGACTAGTCTTCACTTGGAATCCTATTGGTCAAATCTCTCAGACATACCACCAGGCTCTGCTAACAGGTTAAAGAGCATGGTGCGGGAGGCAGCCATTGTGGATATGATCAATGGCTGTGGCAATCTGGTCACGGGGGACCATTATTTAGAATTAAAACAGTATATGGGGTTCGATTGCTATCTGGATGTGATGACACCCTCCTATGCGAGATGCCTGTCACGAAGTTTAGGCTGGGCCAACTTAACCTGGCTTACCGTACAGGCAAATGGGAAATGGGGAGGAACAACACTTGCCAGGCTTGTGGTAAGGCTAAAGAGACCCTATGTCATTTCTTGTTTTTCTGCGAGCAGTATGCTGGTATGAGGAACAAATACCTAAAAACACTTCGTAAAAACTATGGCATACATAGAACAAAGGAAGCTCTATCATTATTTCGACACTCTCAGAAGATCAATATTGTATATTTTGTGGCGTCCGTCCTTTCCGAGGCAAGGCGTGCGATGTTAAAGTCCTAAACAGTAATGGGCCTAAGTAATGAACTGGTGACAAGCGCAGGGATGGCTGTCCTGGTTGTGTATATACTACGAGTTGGCTGGAAAAACCCACCCACAAGCCCTTTTGTACCTCGGTCATAATATACTGACCTCTACCTACAGAGAGCTTAAGACACACACCCAAAATGCACAAAAGCACTTTATGCTGATTTGGACTGAATTTCCCTATACAAACTATTTTGTTCCAAGGTTTGTGCAAAAGCTAAAATATATAGTGCCCATTAAGAAAAAATGCTTTCATACTTTTGAATGTACTGCTCCGTTTTGAACATGTATTGGATTTCAGTGTGTTTTATGACCGATAACTTTTGAGAAGTCTTAAATCCACACTGTTATAACACATTTTCTGTATGACCACCCATGAATTGTCTATGTACCATGTGTATTATTAATTTTGTTTTGTGACTAATGACTAATGTCGAATAAAAGCCCTATGATGGTGATGATGAAAGGACAGAAGGGCTTCACCTGGAGATGGCTTGGAAAATGCTCGTTGGCCCTAGCAGCAGTTTTCCAGGTCTTCAGTATAGGTACTCTTCTTCTTCTGAATCTTGGCTCTAGTGAGCAACTTCCAGAATGGGGGCAGGGCTCCTTTTCCCTTACTAAATTCGGGCTGGGGTTATCCCAGCCCACCAATGCCAAGGATCTGCACTATTCGGACAGATAAGGGATGCATAATCATTGACAGCCACTAATCCGAAATCTGCCCAACAAACGCTTCCTGGCAGGAATGTGTATTGGGACTTGATGGTCCCAAACAGAGACCTGCCCAGTTCAGTCACACTAAGCATTTCCCCAGGAATCCAAGCTTGATACTGCGAAAGTTCATGCCCTATTAAGAGTTTCCTGAGCAAAGAGGGTAGATAGACTGGCAAAAACAAGATGGCCAAAAGGACAGGACGTAAACCACATGGGACAGCAATTTTTAGTTCATGCTACTCGAAATGGAATTATGTGGTAAAAAAGCAATGGAAAACAGTTTACTCCCACCAGGCCATTCTATCGAATCTGGCTTTGTGAACAGATTTTAGGAGGCCAGCCTAGTTGTAGCGGACAGTGGAACTCTTGAGAGAGTAACCAAAACCCAATCAAGGTAAACGTGGAGAGCAGTCAAGGCTATACTCAGTAGAGTGTGAGTGGGATCAGGGTTCCACAATGAAGCACACAATAATTCAACGTAGATAGGAATGCATACAAATACAGTATTCATTCTAGGCATTAAACACTAAAAAATGAAACAAGCAGGTGATAATATCGCACAACACTCAATAATAAAGATATTTACAGTCTCCATAGGATCTTAAAATGCATTCAATTACTAATATCAGCAAAGTAGGTAAGTAAAGTGATGCAGTAAAGATGGAACTAAGTAACAAGTGATATTTCCTAACGTCAGCAGTCCAATCCCGAAGAAGAAGGGTGCCTTCGGCCCAAATGTCGCAGGAGCCGCAATGCTTCCCCCCCCCAGAATGTTGTCAGTGGCAGGTAATTTACTTGTGTTGGTGACTGTTCAAAAGAAGAGATGCAAGAGTGTTCTTATCTTTAAGATTGTACTACCCAGGTTCCACAACCAAAAGGCAATGGAATACAAGAATACAAAGAGACTTGGTCTCAATGTTATCCTATCGAGGACGGAGTGGGGGGACAAATGCTTTCTGTTTACTTACCCCCCCCCCCAAACTCTGATTTTCTCAGATGACTTGATGGGTCAACTAGGGGCTTCTGGAGGTTGGATTTCTGCGTTGGATCCAGTGAGAGGTGCCCAGGAGCTGCAG
Organism: Ambystoma mexicanum; assembly: GCF_040938575.1. NCBI lineage: Eukaryota > Metazoa > Chordata > Amphibia > Caudata > Ambystomatidae > Ambystoma > Ambystoma mexicanum. The sequence continues at coordinate 1,439,710,869 of NC_090935.1, forward strand.
GTGCAAGGATTCCTCTGGTAGCGTTCAGGAGCAGAGTGCAACCCTTGGCGCTAGAGAAATGCAAGATTCGCTGATGCAACCCCCTTCAGAGGATGGGGGAAGGATAGTTCCAATGACTGCACACTGTGTCCTTCCAGTCGCGGTTGTAGAAGTCTTTCCAGGACAGGATCCCTTGAGTCTGGGAAGCTGAAATTTAGCAGGAAGGCGACTTATATCACAAGCTTGCGACCACCAACGTTCCGGCAGAAAGTGCGGAACAGTGCCGATTCTAGCAGGGTAGTCCACTGGATATCTGGACAGTCCAACCCATGGTCCAAGGACTCTTACAAAGGCTCAGGATAGCTAACTCCTCATGAACATGTCTAGACTGGTTGGTCCCACCAGTACAGGGGTTGAAGCACCACACAGGGCCTTCGCAGATCAAGTAGTCCAGTAGGGCTTCACCAGAACAGATACAGGAAGGGCTGCCAGGCCTCTTCGGGAGTCTTCTTTGGATCTTCAGCCGGCTGTTCTTCTAGAAGGGATTTATGGCTCCAACGCTGATCTGAAGAAATGGCTTCAGGAGTCCTCTTCTTACCCAAAATCTGTCCTAGAAGCAAGTCCAAGCCTACCAATGGTAAGGAACTGAAACATTGCTAGTAGTTGTCCAGTCAGGGACAACTATTGGTTTCACTCATTCCCCCATACCCAAACTTTCTGTCACCATATATTTTGAGTGGGACCAGACAGTCTCTCTCTCTCTCTCTCTCTCTCTCTCTCTCTCTCTCTCTCTCTCTCTCTCTCTCTCTCTCTCTCTCTCTCACCTCCCCCAAACCGGCCCACCCCAGAACCGACCCCCTGCGAAAGCTGCCACTGGCAAGGCAGCAAGAAAAAAATCTTGTGGCGTGGCCATTTTAGGGCACTTTCCACATTTAGCAGCTATACTTGGTAAACACAAATGTGCACAGTAGAAATAACACAAACATTGTCAAAATATAATTGATGTCACCAGCTTGTCTATAGGCACATATAAAGTAACCAAAAAACCCAAGTGCAAAAGGCTAGGGTGATACAAATATATCCCCATTGCACTGCATTGTAAGATGCTGTGTGCAATGTTCAAAATTACAAAAAGTAAAAGGTAAAAAAGAAAGCATAGTTTCTCAGTACTGATAGGTTTCCCCATAAGAAATAAAAGGCAGAGGAAGTACATTTGAAGGCTTTACTTTCCTTCAAAAAGTCAGAACCAGTTTTAAAACAAAGCAAAAAGATTGGGGGTCTATAGAAAATATGGAGGGAAAGTGGCTAAAAGAGAAAGTCTTTCCTAACACTAGGCATGTCAGAAAGGCATAAAATATGTTGCCAAACAAATGTCAAAAGATACAAAGTACCCCTGACGCATTGCACTATATGGTGGTGTATGTTACATTAAAACAAAGCAAAAGCCCTGACTGAAACAACAGTAAGTAAGTGAAACTGAGAAGGCTCAGGTGAGGCAAGGATTCTAGACATAGACAAAGCTACTGGGGGTGCCATTGAAATCTATGGGGGACATGCAAAAAGAAAATTGTTCCCTGACAACTGATAAGAAATCTGTGTTAAAACACTGACAAAGCTCAAATCCTGTTTCTCCTGCCCAGCTCTGCCTCTGAACTGGCCTATGGACTTTGATCCTTGCCCCTCCAGGGCATAGTCTCTCCAGAAGTTTGGACTGTTCTGCGATAAACCTTTGCTCCAAAGCCAAACGAAAAAAACCGTTGTTAAAATCAGTAAGCACCTCAGAGTAGGCCTCAGAATTGCCCTCATCCTCCTACTGGCATTCATGCCTTTCATCAGAACAATTATCTTCTCCAGACTAGACTAGGGAAATTGCCTTTGTATTTGCCTGTGTCAATCTTGTTTGAGCTGCTGTGTTTACAAACAAAGCCGTCAGAAGAGTCTTTAACCTCAAATCCCACATTCAAATCTCCTAACCAATGAAGTAGTTCAGCTGGCTTCGAGTTGTCACAGATGGCATAGAAATAACTCCAAGTAGTGGAGACATGTCAACTGTTTTTATTTTCTTTGTTGGGGTTAGGGCTGTCCCTCTCTCTCTCTCTCCCTCTCTCGTCTGCATTTTACCGTCCTCCTTAACCCAGGCTTCCGTAATTCGTGGGAAGCACTTTAGAATGTTGATCCCTACTGTCTACCACCTGTCTTGTACTATGGATGGTAAACTAAGATGCTGGCTGTCTAATCTTCCTTAGAGACTTCCTAACTGTCCCTACTCTAGCCAATGGTTAGTGTTGTAACCAGAGTTTGGATAGCGCCCTGCACTTTTTCTGGTTTGATTCAGGCTTCCTTCCATGTCTGTCGCACCTCTCCCTCTTTATTCCGACTACTTCTCCCTCACTGCTCCCTCCTTTCTGCTGTGCCTTCAATGTTACACTCCTGATCGTGCCTCCACCCTTTGTTACTTCTCCTCTTCCTCCACGCTACTACTCCCCTCCTCTACACTGCTACTTCCCTCTTCCACGCTACTTTCCTCCTCCACGAGACTACTACCAGCTTGTCAAGACAAACGCGTGGCCCGAGACAGATATGAATAACCCAAACAATTTCTCTGCAATATCAGATTTCCGCATCCTGTTTCGCCACACACAGACAAGCCTGACATTACCACTCCATGTTTCTGAAATTATGCACTCCTCAAGCCTGTGTAAACGTGGATACCCCAAGAAAGATTAATCACATAGTTGCACTTTCCCCACTGGGTATTGTGACGGATCATGGGATTCAGTCACTTCCCCCAAGAGGGGAGCCCCTTCCTGTGAGGGAGGTGAGCCCGGCCTCCTTTCCCATGAGGAACTCCCTTCATATTATCCCCCATAATACAACACTGAAATACTGACTAACACATATCCAGACTCCTCTTATATACTACTGTAATGTTATACCATAAGAAAGATCTGGTACTGTGACGAGCAAGAACATAGGCGGAATAAAGAGTGCTTGTCTGTTAAACACTGAGACGAAGAAGCTGACAAGAAGTATGATGAATGTGTCGCAAACACAAAGGAAGGACTTTACTGAGAAGCTCAGGAAGCTCCAGTAGTGTGTCATAAAAAGAGGTGGTCTCAGAGAATCAGGAAGTGAAGCCTGGGACTTTCGAAATGGCCACATTTAGAAGCCTGGGAAACCAAGGGAGACGCTGCTTAATGTGGTTAAAAGCAGCTACTTAGAAGAAGTGACAGCTGTATGCTGCCCAACCAACCGAGAGGGCCGAGTTGGTAAAAGTCCCTGGAGGGACGTCCAAGCGGGGCCGAAGGAGACCCCCCTTGTCAGCGTTACATGCCTGGTCACACAGTTTCTTCTTGAATCACCATTAAGGCAGGCACTCTGCCTGACCTACACGAAACTCATGTTCGATATAGGTGCAAGCCCAGCATGCTTGTCTTTGGAACAGGATGATGCTGTGCTCCATGGCCCCCATCCCCAATTTTGGCTAACTCAGCCCTTCATTCTCCCGCGATCAATAAGAAGAGCGAGGGCTGTGGGCAAGGCAGACTGATTGGCAAATCCATAGAAATTTCCAGAAGATTGGCAAACCAAGCTTGCAACTTCCAACATGGGATTATCACCACCTCTTCCGCCTACTCCTGCAGGATCTTCACTAAGTTGGGGAAGGTGTAATTAGGCCCTATATTTGAGTCTGCTGATTACAGATCTGGTTTCTAGCTGAAGAATCTCAGCAGCTGAGTACTCGGGTGACGTAAACAAGTATGGTGAATCTGACCCCAGCGCAGCTGCAAAGAAACAAAAATATTCCCCTATAGGGCTGCCAATTGCTGTCGTCCCTCAAATACCTTAAGTTCTTATCTGCTACTAAGCTAGCTAGAGTGGGTTGGCACTCTGCTGTCATCGAGATCCATCTGTATAGGCTGGAATGTCAGAAGATCTTGTCGAGCTCTACCAGGAGATGCTGTCTTGTGCTTGTAGGTGAATGACCCAAAACCCGAACGATAAAAAACAATTCCACTTATGGCAAATCATCTGTGTAGCGTTCACAAGGAAAACAAAGGTTTATTACATGGAAAAAGTATCTGACTGTCCTGTAGAACCAAACTAACACAGAGCTCTCCCCACCCACAGGAGCTATATCTTTTTATAGCGGAAACATGCAAATTAACAGAATTATGCATAATAAAGATTACAACATGATCCTGCACTCCACATTGGCTAACACCTATTGTCATGACCACTGCTTCCAAGGAGTCAGGACCTACCCAACATCCTAGGAAGCAAGCTCATAACATAAACTATCGGCACCAGCAAGTCCCAATAGGGACCTTTTGGACCTTGTCCTGGCACCGGTGGTGCCAGGCTCATAGCATGGACCCGTCCCGGCACAGGAAGCGCCGGGCTCATAACAAGTGTGAAAGTGCTTGGGTGGACCTACCTGCAGCAGACCATGCTGCTTACTTACCAGCAAGATGATGTTTCACTCTCTTCTGGCAGGGACTACTTTTCCTTCTGGGTGGGGCAGGCACCACTCCCTGGATCATTGATGCTGGACCCCTTCTGGAAGCAGGAACTCTTTTGCCTGGGCGAGTCTGTGGAAGAAGACACCTAAGCACTCCTATGGACTATTTAAACCACACCCGATTGGTGCAATGTGCTTAGCGTTATTCTGCATCTGCAGCAGGACGCTCACCGTGTCAGCTCCAGCGAATCTTCAGTTCCGGATCCTGTGAATACGAAAATTACCTGCTGGGAACCAATCCTCAGTCTTCAGCAGCTCCTGCAAAACAAAAGGCACAGGTTAGGCAAAGGCAAAGTTAGCGGTTCAACTTACCCGATCCATCGGCAGCATTCAAGGCGTTTTTTCTGCATATCTCGTCCGGCATCGGGCCTGCAAAGACAAAGAACATTGGTTAGTAACGCTTAGTTACAAAACTGCTTACCTGTGTTACGCTCGCTCCAACTCTGCTCGCGCTGCATTCCGGCACCTGTAAAGACAAAAGAGACATTAAGGTGCATTCTACAGCCCTAGAGCAGCCTTTCTACTTACGTGCCTTCGTATTCACCATCTTCTTGTTACGCTCTCTGCCACGAACCTGGGGGGAGCATCTTCTTCGGCACCGACAGCATCTGAAAGGGAAAAGACATAGACATTAAGGAGATAAGACATTTGAAGAGAGCAATCTAAAGGGAACTTTAATACTTACGAGTCACGCTCGTGCAGCACACGGCGGCATCGCTCTCAACTTACCCTCTGCAATTAAGAGGCTGAACTCATATCCAGTGAAGTAACTGGACCCAGCGCCCCTGCATGAGACGCAGGATGGAGAGCCCAGCATTCACCTATTTAAGGTGAGCACAACAATCGACCGAGTACCACGGGGAGAGAGGGAGAGAGGGGCTTGGAACTTCTCCCAACCTTCCAGCCACTAATACCTTGATTTTCCACTTGCAGACACCTCACCCTTCAGGTCAAACTTTCGGTGAGAAAGGGGCCAAATCCGGGAGCCAAACGAATCCTACGCCTGACGTTGAAGACGGTTTCACCGCCCAGTCAAGACCCGCGCCTCCGAGGGAACCAGGTGAGCGTTACAACCTATATACAATTCTACATGTACCCTATAGTCCATTACCCTATTGGTCACACATTGGGCCTCATTACAAGGTCTGCGGGAACCCGCGTTGGGACCGTTGGGTTGCTGCCAACCCTGTAACACTGTTTCTGCTGCCTGATATCCCAGCGGCACCCCGGTGCCACTGGGATATCACAAGTTGCGGCGGAACGGTTACTCCCCATTCGTGTGGCGTCCCATAGGACTCCATGGCAATGGGGACACTGAAGCACCTGCACCGTTAATAATGGTGCTGCTGTTTCAGTGAGAAGTCTGCTGGGAGGAGCCTGTATTCCCGGCAGGTCTGGTCTACTGGGAGTCTATGGCCCCTTCCGGCAGACTCAATAGTTTTACAGTCTGGAAAGAGTGCCGGTACGCTGCTACTGGCACCCTTATTTCCAAACTGACAAACTTGTAATGAGGCCAGTTATCTAAAACATATTCCCCTAAACACGTGACCTACTACATAATCAATATCAAATTCAGGAGTTGATTGGCAGCCAGGTACTTTGTTGCCATAATACTTTGCCTTAATGAGTAAATATTCCTGACCATCATGTGATGTGCATCACTCCGTCGGAGCCTGATCAAAGTGTGAATAGTGAGATCTACTCTGCTTGTATAATACCATGGCTCTCCTTGTTATACCGGCCACTGTGGCATGCACAGACCGCTTATATTGGCTTCACCTCTGCTTCTCCCATCACAAATCACGGCACAGCCCTAGCACAGCCTTATCTCTATGGGATCCCAGGTGCCCATGAATGACGTGATCGGGGAACCACTCTAATGTTTGAATTTAGCTTATTTATAGATCCGTAGAGCTCAGCGCCTGCAGTTTAAATAGCATGACCACTCTTCTGGTGAGGGTAGTAGTGCTCTAAATCTTCACCAAGCCTCTTTCCTCCCAGGACCTCGCATTCCATTCACAGCTCCTCTGAGCTCGGCAGCTGCACTCAATTAGCTGTTATCGGCACAACACGGCTGCCTGTGACCTTGGCAGTATAACTTGGCAGCGACCAAACAGACCATTCCTAACTTGCCTATCTCTAATAACTCATGGCTTTCCTTCCCTGTCTTTTCTGAGCAGGATATCTTTAAAGCTATTCACATCCTTAAACCAGCCTTTCCTGCCGATGCCATCCCATTGGATGTGTTTAAAGATATCTCTACAGATCAGATTACTTATATTACAACGGCAGTGAATTTGTCCTTTCAAGAGGGGCTCATTCCAAGATCCTTGAAGCATGGACATGTGCTCCCTCTATTGAAGAAGCCCTCGCTGGATCCAGCTGTGCTAGCAAACATCCGTCCTATCTCTCTTCTTCCATCCTTGATGAAAGTGCTTGAGGCTTTAGTCTCCCCCCCCCCTGTCGTCCTTAATGGAAACTCCTGGGTTCTTTGATACATTTCAGTCCGGTTTTCGGCCATGGAGAGGAACTAAGTCAGTTCTTAATTCCGTGTTTGACGATCTTAACCGCCTAGTTGATCAGGGCGGTGTGGGAGCTCTCCTTCTGTTGGATCTGTCTGCCGCGTTTGACACAGTAGATAATTCTATTTTGATCTCCCGTCTGTCGAGCGTGGGCCTTGGTGACCAGGTACTGAACTGGTTTGCAGACTCTTTGGCTGACTGGTCCCAGTCAGTTTTTCTGCCACCTTTCTGCACTGAATCCATTTCTTTGTTCTGCGGAGTCCCACGAGGATCTGTGCTGTCACCAATTCTCTTTAACATTTACATTTGTCCTCTTCTACTTCTTATCTTGTCTCATGGCTTCTGTTTCTATTCTTATGCGGATGACACGCAGATCCTTGTATGCCTGGTTCTCTCTCTCTTGCCCGGAATCCGCGGTTCGGCTGAGGAACTGTCTAGAGGATCTGGGTGCCTGGATGGCAAACAACTCACTCAACCTCAATGACAGCAAAACAGAGGTCGTTGTGGAGGGAACGACTAGTCCTCTCACTTACAGGACTCCTGATTTTTGGCCGGTTTCTCTTGGCCCGTTCCCCTCTCCGTCTCCGGTAGTGAGAAGTCTGGGGGTTAAGTTTTCATCTTCCCTGGCAATGACGGGGGCAGGTGGGTGCTGTCTGCAAATCTGGTCATTTTAAACTGGGTACCTTGCGGAAGGTTCTCTCCTTTATTCCTGATCATTTTCATGCTCCTGTGGTAGCAGTGTTGGTTCTTAGTACGGCTGACTACTGCAACTCGCTGTACTTTGGCCAACTATGCTATCTGATAAACCATATTCAAATGCTCCAGAATGCAGCAGCCAGAGTAGTCGTGCGCCCCTGGTACATTCTCACATGTCACCACTTCTGAAACAACTGCACTGGCTTCCGATTGAAAAATTGATTTTGTTTAAATCTATGTGCCTGGTGCATCGAGCCTTCTATAAGCTAGGAGCTGAATATCTCCAGGAAAAATGTGTTCACTACGTTCCTGCTCATCCTCTTTGCTCTCAGGCTGCTTTACTACTATCAGTCCCCCGTGTTAGATGGACTAAGACCGGGGGACATGCCTATTCTGTGGCAGCCGCAATAGCATGGAACCAACTGCTCTGGTCATTGCATGCAACTTTCAACCACCTGGCCTCCTGGCGGGCCCTGAAGACCCTTCTATTCTGAAGTCCCTTCTCTTTTAATGTATGTCTTGCTCCACCTTCCTCTGCTCAGTGCCAAGATGCCTTCGGGCATACGTTCACTTTGCAAGACTATATAACATAACATAACATATAACAACTTCTTTCTGGAGGATGGTAGGGGGACACGCCTCTGTCCAGTTTATCCTGAGACATCTTGAAGCAGTGAACGTGGTGGATGGCGCGTTTATCTCAGTCCTAGTGACTCAACATACTGTTTCCATCAACATGTGTACCTCAGAGGGGCACACAGAGGACATTTCCTTTGACCTTATTAAGGCTCCTCTGTATAAAGTCATTCTGGGCATATTCTAGCTCCAACATCATAACCCTGTTATCGATTGGGCCTTGCGCCAGGTTCAGTTTCCTTCGACACTGTGTAATAGTAGGTGCCTGTTTTCACACAGGATCTCCACTGGGATTCCCTGTCAGGCTCTGGTGGCCTCCTCTTCTCTCCTCAGGGCTGTTTCTGCCGTTCATGGTCCTGCCATCCCTACTGAATACATTGCCTTTCAGGACGTTTTCGATGAAGGGAAGGCTGAAACCCTTCCTCCGCACCGGGCTTACGATTGCCTGATAGATCTGGTTCCGGGTGCTAAAATACCATCAGGAAGAGTGTATTCCCTTACCGTCCAAGAAGATAGGGTATTTAAAGAGTACATAGACAAGGTATTGGGGTTTATCTGGCCATTCGAATTCCTGGCAGCTTCCCCACTCTTCTTTGTCCCTAAGAAGGAGGGTAACCTCGGACCTTGCATCGATTACAGGGCGCTGAAAGCTGTAAGAGTAACACTCCCCCTCATCTCAGTACTCCTCGATCATTTGGGTTTGTCCCAGATCTTCACCAAGCTGGATCTCCGAGGGTGCATCCAACCTTGTGCGAATAAAGGAGGGTGATGAAAGGAAAACAGCCTTCAAGACTTGTTTTGGGCTATATGAGTATTTAGTCATGCCCTTCGGGCTTTGTAATGCACCCACGACATTCCAATCGTTTATGAATGATGTTTTTTGCAATGTTTTGGATCAGTACGTGGTTGCCTACCTAGATGACATTCTTTTCCAGCATTGGATCTTTCATGGATTCACATGCTGGGAATATTCCCCGTCAGGCTGGGAAACCTCTGTCACTTTAACCTAGCGTTTTCCTATGGAAAACTTTGACACTTTAGTGTCCTATCAACTTCCTTTTTGGGTGCTCTAGTCCCCACCAATAGGACGTAGGCTATAAATAGCCCAGGCCCCGCGGCTTGCCTTTAGATTTCAACCGTCTCCAAACTGTTGGGATCACCTTGTGTTCTTCGTGTTTTTTGCATGTGCGTCTTGCCACTCGAGAGTTTAGATGGCTTCACAGGCTCTGAAGAAGTCTCTTTTACGGCCCTGTGCTGGTAGTTCCTGGTAGTTCCTGCAGATCGAGGGGTCCAACAGAGGAAGAGAGGCTCTCGTCGTGGAGGAAGGTCCGAGTCGCTGCACTACCCAGGGATGAAACCAGCCGCGGTGCTGCCCAACAAAGTTTAAAAGGTACGCTCCTTTTAATCGCGGTCCAGGTCGATAGCTGCCTGGCTATCTGGTCTTCAAGTGCGGGGCACTGTCGATTTGATCAAGGCAGGTCCGAGGATGCGATAGGTGAACTGGTTGACCCCACCAGCTCAAGGGAAGAAGGCTCCTCCCATGAAGATCTCCTCTCGTCGTGTGGAAGAAAAGTGGTGAGACGATTCGGCAGGGCTTCACTGGTGGTGTAGATGCTGAAGATGTCTCTGCTTCTCTTCCCTTCGGTTCTGTAGTTCCAGTGGCAATGTCTTGCTCTTCCAGTCCTCAGGACCCTGCTTTTATGCAAAAAGAGACCCATTCATACAGCCTAGCTGTCACTTACACAGTGGAGTGGTCATCTTGGCGGCAGAACCTCCAGCCTGTCAGGTTAGAGTGCGACGTGAGCTGCGGTGGCAACTCTGTCCGGGGGTTCTACTCCCCCTCCCAAACAACAGACCAACCCCAGACTCAGTGGCGCCGAAAGGAGGGCTTCTTGGCAGAAGCCCGCCAAAAGGACGAACAAAGTATCCCAGACCTGGGTTAGGAAAATGCAGTAAAACTTGAGAAAGAGGTTTTATCAAAGTTCTGTCAAATAAAACCTATCGGAGTAAAGTTAATAAAAAAATAGACTGGCGGTATGTTAGAGGCTGTCAGTAAAAGTGGTAGCCTCGAACAATGGGAAAATCCCATAGAGAAATATTCCCAGTTGAATATAAAAGGTAGTAACCACTGCCACCAGCCACAAACTTTGTAGAGGGGGACTTTAAGATACCCTCTCGAAAATTAACATACGGGAAAAACTATTAACCCCTTCCAGCCTATTCTGCAACATCTGCCGTTGCAGCACGGCAAGGACGCCATGCTGTTGGTGTGTGAGGGGGAAGAGGCCTCCAACCACAGCATAAATATTGCTGTGGACCTAGCGGAGTCTGGGTTTAAACAGATTAACAATGGGGTGGTGCTTCAACGACAGGCCTGGCTCAAATGCACTGACTTTCGGCCGGAAGTACAATACAAAGTCATTCGACATGCCCTGTGAAGGGGAGCACTTGTTTGGTGAAAAGATCAATGAGGCCATGAAAGGGATGGAGGAGGACACGGAAACAGCTAAGTCCTTGGGTTCTTTCAGAGTGGGCGCTCTTTTCGCTCCTTTCGCCCATTCCGGGGTGCTTCAGGTAATGCCTGGTTTGCTTCCACCAGGGACCGTGGTTTCAGTCAGTCCAGTTATTCCTCGCAAGGGTATCGACGGTCGGCCCAGTCAGCGCAGAAAAGTAGGGATTTCCAGGCTCAGCGGAAGCGGGGTTCGCAGTCCTCCGCTTCTAAAGAGAGGCAAGCTAAGCCGCAGCAATGACTGCCTTCAGGACAATGTACTGGGGGGCAGGGGGGCTATGCACGTTGAGTGGAGAAAATTAACATCGGATCGTTGGGTGTTGGACAAGGTGCGTCTAGGCCACTCGTTGGAGTTCAAGTGTTCCCCGGTTTCTATTCCACCGGTGTTTGGCATACAGCCACATCTTCAAATCCTGCAGCAGGAAGTGGTTCTTATGCTGGAGAAAGGGGCTATAGAACTGGTGCTGGTGGCAGAGAGGGGCCAAGGGGTTTATTCCCGCTACTTCGTGGTGAAGAAGCCCAACGGCAAGTGGCGGCCCATTCTGGATCTTCAGGCGTTGAACAAGACTCTGCAACGCCTGAAGTTCAAGATGCTCGCGCTTCAGGAGGTCATCCGGTCGGTGCAGCCGGATGAGTTTCTGGCATCATTGCTCCTACAGGATGCATATTTTCACATTCCTATGCGTTGACGGTACCGCAAGTTTCTGCGGTTTGTAGTCAGCGACCAACACTACCAGTTTCGGGTCCTCCCGTTTGGCTGAAAGTCGTCTCCCAGCACGTTCACAAAGTGTCTGGCACCAGTGGCAGTGTTTCTCCGACAAGAAGGTCATCATATTTACCCCTACCTGGACGATTGGTTGCTGAGGGGTTCGTCACCAGGGAGGGCGCAAGACAGTCTAGGGGCTACCATGCAGCTTTTACAATGACTGGGATTCGCAATCAACTTCGAAAAATCGTTTCTTATGCCGTCCAAGGAGTTGGTGTTTCTGGGGGCAGAGTTTCTCACCCGGCACAATCTGGTGAAACCCTCCAGCGTGTGAAGAAGTTGCTGCAGAGGGCAGGAGAATGGAAGGACGGCACAAGGTTGTCGGTCCGAAGCTATATGTCGCTGCTGGGGGCCATGGCTTTGTGTATCCCGCTGATGCCAAACTGTCGTTTCTTCATGAGACCGATGCAAGAGTTCCTAGCGGACCGGTGGGCGCAGAGTTGCGGATCTTGGTCCGACAAATTGGTGGTCAACGGAAGTCTGGTGGAAGATCTTCGCTGGTGGACCTGCACGGCCAATCTGGTACAGGGCATGCCGTTGCTGGAGCCAGAATTCCAATGTACGATTGTGACAGACGCCTCTCAGATGGGATGGGGGGCTCATATCGGCGACTCACAGGTGCAAGGCCTGTGGTCTCGGGAGGAATCTCTGTTTCACATCAATATGCTCGAGTTGAGAGCGGTGCACTGGGCCCTCAAGTTGTTTCTACCGTGCATTCCCGATTCGGTGGTGAGGGTGTTGACGGACAATTCCACCACAATGTTTTATCTCAGGAAACAGGGGGGCACACATTTCCGGGTCCTGTCAAAGGAGGCGCAGGACGTTTGGCATTGGGCACTGGCTCATAAGGTCAACATTGTACACTATCATCTGCCGGGAGTGTTGAATGTTCAGACAGACGCGCTCAGCAGGGACGCTGGCCAGCTGCATGAGTGGAAGCTGAAGGAGCAGCAGGTTTCACTGATCTTTCAGAGATGGGGGCATCCCCCGTTGGATCTGTTTGCAACCATCGAAAACAAGCAGTGTCGGGAGTTCGTCAGCAGGATGGCTCACACAGAGTCTCTGGGGGATGCATTCTCTTTCCCGTGGACGGGCCGGTTCGCATATACATTTCCCCCGTTTCCGTTCATTCGGTGGACCCTCCAGTGGATTCGGTGATACCAATGCCGTGTGGTTCTGATGCCTCTGTTTTGGCCCAGGCAGACATGGTTCTCCGATCTTCTTCAATTGTCGATGGCAGAGCCGATTTGGTTAGGGGCGGCTCCGGATCTCCTGTCTCAGGACGAGGGCAGAGTGTGGCGTCATGATCCAGGCTCTCTCAGCTTAACGGCTTGGCTCCTGACTCCTCCGAGTTCGGCCATTTAGGTATTTCCCGGAACTGTCAATGAATTTTGGAGGCAGCAAGGGCTCCGTCCACGAATATCTCATAAGGACGGAAATGGAAAAGGTTTTGCATGTGGTGTAAGGCCCAGCCTGGGGTGGATCCTGTGAACATTTCCCCGGAGCAGGTTCTCCCATACCTGTTGCATTTGGCGGAAGTGGGCCTCACATTGTCTTCCATTAAGGTACATTTGGCGGCGATATCGAGGTTCACTCGGAAGCAAATGTGGCTCCTCTGTTCAGTGACTGGTTAGTGAAGCATTTTTTGAAGGGGTTCTTTCGAACTTTTCCTCCTATGAAGAAGTTTGCACCGGTATTGAGCCTTAATGTGGTGCTTTCGGTTCTGATGAAACCGCCCTTTGAGCCGATGTCGACGACTTCTTTGAAGTTTCTGTCATGGAAGGTGGCTTTTTTGGTTTTTGGTGGCTATTACTTCGGCCAGGCGGATATCGGAGTTGCAGGTGTTGGTTGTTGATCCTCCATACTTGATATTTCTGAAGGATAAGGTGGTTCTGGCCACTGACCCGCACTTTATTCCCAAAGTGCCAACGGTATTCCACAAACTCTCTTCTAGTGTTTTGCCCTCTTTTTTTGCTCGGCATCCACGCCTGCAGAACGGGCTCTGCATTCTCTGGATGTTAAAAGGGTGTTAATGTTTTATTTGAATCGAACTTGGGACTTCAGGAAGTCGAGGCGCCTGTTTGTGGCGTATGGTCCATCCAGCAAGGGACAGGCTATCTCTAAACAAGGTCTCTCCCGTTGGGTGTCTTCTACTATTTCATTGTGCCACTCTAAAGCTGGGAAGCCTTTGAGGTCGGCCCCTAAGGCTCACTCGACAAGGTCCATGGCTTCGTCGGCGCCGTTATGGTCGGGGATTCCGCTGGTGCACATTTGCCAGGCGGCCTCCTTGGCGGTGCTGCATACCTTTACCCAGCATTACTGTCTGGGGCAGCAGCATGGTGATGATGTACAGGTTGGACGTGCCAATAAGGTAAGCCCTGCAGCTTTGGGGTATTTATTTGAATTTTGTCACTTGATGGATTTGTTGTTTCATATATTTGATTAAGTTTTGTTCATTGGTTTGCCTTTACACTCCGCCATGCATGATTGGTACTGCTATGTAATCTATTTACAGCATGCAAATCCATGAAAGATCCAATGCTGGAGAAGGGAGTAGTTTCTTACCTGTAACTCCATTCCTCCAGCATTGGTATCTTTCATGGATTCACATGCGCCCGCCGGCCATTCCTATAGACAAACCTGGTTCGGGTTCCCTCTACTTTGGAGGTTAAAATCTGAATGGAAGCCATAGGGGCAGGGCTATTTATATCCTACGTCCTCTTGGTGGGGACTAAAACACCCAAAAAGGATGTTGATATGACACTAAAGTGTCAAAGTTTTCCATAGGAAAACGCTAGGTTAAAGTGACCGAGGTTTCCCAGCCTGACAACGGGGAATATTCACAGCATGTGAATCCATGAAAGATACCAACGCTGGAGAAATGGAGTTACAGGTAAGAAACTGCTCTCTTATCTACTCTGGCTCAGTAGACGACCATGCCATGCATGTGCGTTCCATGTTACAGCGGTTATGTGAAAACCATCTATATGTGAAAGCTGAAAAGTGTGTTTTCCACGTCACAGAAGTGGCGTTCTTGGGCTATGACCTGACCAACCAAGGCATCCGTATGAGTCAGTTTAAAGTTAAAGCAGTTCTGGATTGGCCTGTACCGAAAACAGTGAAAGCCCTGCAGTCTTTCCTTGGATTTTCCAATTTCTACAGGTGGTTTATCCATTCCTTCTCATCTATCTCGGCCTCTCTGACGGCTGTGACGAGTGCCAAGACCCTGTTTTCCTGGTCCTCCGAGGCACAGACCGCATTCGAGTCTTTGAAGGCTGCCTTCCCATCGGCCGCGGTATTGCAGCATCCTAACTCCGAGCTACCGTTCTTCGTAGAGGCTGACACCTCGGGTTTCGATGTAGGGGCTATCCTTTCTGAACACGGCCCCCAATCCGGGGAGATGCATCCTATCGCTTAATATTCCAGGAAACTGACCACATATGAGCGGAATTATATGATAACAGAGCGAGAACTGCAGGCCATCAAAGATGCCTTCTCGGGATGGCGGCACCACTTGCTGGGAGCCCGCCACCCAGTCACAGTGTATTCCGACCATCGGTGCCTTCTAGCCTTCCAATACATGAGGTGTTTAACCGCAAGACAGGCTCGGTGGCATCTTATTTTTCTCAGTTTAGTTTTTTTATCACTTATCGTCCGGCCAGACTACATGCCTGCACAGACACGCTTTCGCGTCCACACCCTGAGTATAGCGTGTCCTGTAAGGACCTGCCTTTCTCCTACCCGTTCAGGGTCTACCCTTCATTCAAGGCTGGTTGTTTGTGCCAGCCGGGGAGGCCAGCAAGCATGCTCTGCACTGGTCTCACGATTACATCCTTGCTGCACACACAGGTCGACAGAAGACCCTGGAATCCCTACGTCGTTGGTTGTGGTGGCCCTCCATTTCTTGTGACGTCAACGACTACCTCTCTACCTGTTCCATTTGTGCACAATGCAAATCTGCCAGGTCCAAACCTGTGAGCCTTCTATAACCACACCCAGTACCATATAAACTGTGGCAGATGATCTCTATGGATTTTGTGGTGGAGCTTCCAACAGTATGCGGTTTTGATACTATTTGGGTGGTTGTGGACTACTTTTCTAAAATGGCTGTCTTTGTCCCCTGTGTGGTCCTCCCTGCGCCTGCCTTGGCTCTGCTCTTCCTGGAGCATGTCTTCCACCGCTTTGGTCTGCCCTCCATCATTGTGTCAGATCGGGGTGCCCAGTTTACCTCTCGGTTATGGAGGGCTCTGACGGTGTCATTTACGATAGATGACAGGTATTCCTCATCACACCACCCACAAACGGATGGGCATACCGAGAGGACTAATGCCACCCTGGAGCAGTATCTCAGATGTCTATGTCTCCAGTTTGGACACCTGGTTGTCTGTATTACAAGCTGCGGAATTTGCGTACAACAATTCAGAACACACAGCCACTGGGATGTCTCCCTTTTACGCTCTCTACAGCCAACAACTGCGGTCCTTGCTGTGGGAGCTGGCGTTGCCCGAAGACAACCCGGCCGCTCAGTCCTGTCTTCGCGGCTTAGATCAGTTACACAGGGACATGCGGTCGCATCTATTGCCGGCGCAAGAATGGGCCAAACGTTATGCTGATACCCGTTGTACCCTGGCCCCAGAATACCTTGTGAGTATGCACGTGTGGCTTTCCACCCATAATCTGCACATTCCTGGTAAGAAGTCCATGCTTTCTCGATTTGTGGGCCCCTCCAAGATAATATCTCTGGTCAACCCGGTGGCGGTTAAGCTGTCCCTTCCTACATCCTGGCGAGTGCACCCCTGTATTTCACATCTCCCTGCTTAAGCCCTGCTTTCCGGCAACCGGGCTGCCCTCTTGCCCGGACTCGGTTCTGGTGGATGGGGAGGAGGAATATGAGGTGGCACACATTCTGGACTATCGGATGCGAACCGGCTCTCTGTACTATCTGGTGGACTGGAAGGGCTACGGCCCTGAAGACAGGACCTGGAAGCCTTTGTCTCATCTTCATTCTCTGGCTCTCCTTCATTCCATCCATGCTTCCATGGGGTTGCCGCTGCCTTTGGGGGCAGATGCTGTTACGGTTTGCGGTCCTTTGGGCTCTCGCTCCCGTTGTGCATCCCTCTTTGCATCCTTCAGTGGCACGTCATTCCTTGTTTGCTTGATGTGTGCGTCGTCGCCTGGCTGCCTCCTTCCTGCAGAGGTGGTGCTTGCCATGAAAACTAACATCGGCGCTCGTCCGTGCACAGAAAGCCGTTGCCATGGTTTCCTCTTAGACAGCGCATCACGTGACCACAGTCGCGTCTCACCTTCACAAGCTCTGCCCCAGGAAACATACTTAAATTCTGCATCCTCCCGACATACACTGCTTCTGTTTGTAGCGTTACTTTACATTTCTTGTTTCTGAGTATTGACTTCCTGGTAAGACCCTTGCTTTGTTTATTGAACTGTCCGCTTGCCTGACATCTGGTACCTTTTGACTCGTTGTTACTGAACCCAGTCTGCCCTATGGATTTGCCTTGCCTGATGTCCGGTGCTTTTCCGACCTGCCGTTATCGAACCTGGTGTGCTCAACGGATTTCCTCGCCTGACGTCTTGTTTCCTATGGTCCTCACCGCTGCCGACCTCATGATTCCACGTTCTTTCATAGGTACACGTATAGACCTCTCTGTACTGAGTCAGTCCACACACAGACTCCCTGATTCCTATCTTGTGTGGAGGTTTTCAAACCTCGCGTTTTTGTGCATCTTGACACAGTGCTCCTTGCCGTAGGATATTTCATCAAGTAAATTTTTCCATTCCTGCCTCAAGCACTCTTTCTGTTTGTGCCTACCTTCAACTGTACCTACCCTTGGACTCCACATAGAGACTTTCCCTCTTAAAATCCTCAACTGGACTACCTATCAGAAGTAAGTTCACAGAGATGTTCTACTGCTATTGTGCACCAACCCGGCTCTAGTGCGACCCTCGTGCCGTCCAGGTACCTCCCTTACTAACCTCCCCGTTTGTTATTTTCTCCTGTCGTCGTTGCCTGAACTAGTACACACCTTTTAGTTTCTCTCTCTCTCTCTCTCTCTTTCTCTCTCTCTCTCTCTCTCTCTCTCTCTCTCTCTCTCTTGCTTAACCATACCGTCTCCCTAGTGTAAGGGTTTAATAATGGTTTATCACTTGTCCCTATAGGAAATCCAAACACCTCCAAGCCCTGCCTTATCTAAAGTCGGTTTAAGGTAATTATCAATGGGGTGGAACAGAAAGGAACAAGTAACGTCCTTTGCCCATCAGTTGACCCGTTTTCTTTCCTTACAGCTTGGTCTCTGGCGGTGCGCGTGTTCTCTGCTCTTTTATTTGATTTACTCCTCTGTCTGTTTTCCAACAACACAGCAGAGGGGCGTATCAAAGAAAAGAGTCCCCTCAAGTTGAGGAGGCCTGGGTTTCGGAAACCTCAGCTCGTTGATCTGATACCATGGAACTTCAGTTCTCTCTTCGCTCCCTCCTCATTGGGCTGGTGAGTAACACAGCACATATTGAGAAGAGAGATATTCGGAGAGACAGAACACCAGATGTTGCATCGCACCGAGAGGTCCGCACTAGGAGGGTACAACGCGGCCGGGCGCGTAAGAAACCGAAGCTGTGGTGTGTCAACCTGTTTCGAGTTTTGCCCCACATACTTCTATGCAGACTCCTGGGAGTATTCCAATCACAGAGTTACCCATGTCTACACAGACCAAGCTGCACCTCTCCCCTACAGGGGACCGTTCTACAGGACTTGCCTTCTTGATGTAAGGCGGGAGACAATAGCTCCCAGTTGTCCAAACACTTGCCATGCGAGTCAACACTCCCTGTGTACTGTGGTAATGACAAATGCAAAGCCGGCCTGCACGCAGGAAACGGATGAGTTCTTTCCTCTGTTCCGGGGCAGCAAGCAGAACGTGATCACGTTGCAAGGTCTGTTTTTCTGATACGGCACGTGTCCCGCGTTGCCGCCTCTGACGTATCCAGCAGTCCCTATAAAAGGGGCTGAAAGAAGTACATTCCTGTTCGTGCAACGGTCTTTGTTGACTTTGGCCCAGAGAACCTGATGCTAATTTCTGGCTACCCATATCCAGTAGTTATTTAGTACGTTGATTCCAGTCCTCCTCATCCTTCCTTCTTAGTCTTTCCTGGAGTTCCTTGCAAAGTTAGGGATTTACATTTAGAGGTAATATCCTCCTTTCCTCCCCATCCTTTACTGTTATATTGCTTCAGTTCAGCTTCCAACAAATATTTCTTGTCCCCTCTGCAGATCCTGAAATCCATTCATCTAGTGTCAGGGGGTGTATCCAGTAGCACTTCCGGATTTTGGGAAGTTGTTTCCATGAGTTGTTCATATTCAGCTTGTGGGGTGTTTCCTATGTGTTTTGGAGCGTATTGTCTCCAGGGCTCCCGAGAGTTCTGCGTCATGTTGGGACCAGAAAAGCTGACACAGCCTGAGCAAGCGCATAGTAGATCAGTGGGCCATGGCAGAGTCCAGAGGAGAAACCGCCCACAAAATCACACAGAGTAACCGCAAACCAGGAGGAGACACCAACCACTGCAGAGGTCAGTTGAAGAGCCGCATAAGCAGCTCTGTGGCAAGACGAAAGGCACTCAGGCTACATAGCCCCCCAAGGAAGCACCGCTTGTCAGATACAGGTACATGCTGGCTTCCGAAGAATGTGAGGCGGGCGGCAAGGCCAGAGAAAGAAGCCCCAGAGTGGGGAGGATGGAAGCAGAAGAGCCCCAAAGTGTGGAGCGACTGAGAACACCTCAGAGTGGGCAGAGAGTCAGCAACAAGGCCCTGAGCAGGGAAAGATCAGAGAAACCCCACAGTGGGGAGAAAGACTGAGACGACCCCCACACTAGGGAGAGAGAATGAGACAATATCCAGTGTGAGGAGAGAACCGAGAAACCCCATAATGGGGAGAGCGAAAGAGAAGAGCCCCAGAATGGGAAAGGTGGAAGGAACCCCAGGGTGAGGAGTGAGAAGGAGAGGAACCTGAGCTTGGGGAGGAAAGAGACCGAAAGAATCCCTGATTAGGTGGGGGACTCAAACAGAGGCAACTCTCCCCAAAGGGGGAAATACTGTGTGAAACTCAATTTGCAAGAGAAAGAGACCTGGCTGGACCCTGGGAAGTGTGAGGAACTCATGGTGGCAGCAAGTAAGACTGACACAAGTCATCACAATCCAAGGGTGTTTATTGAACTATGTTTGCAGGGTGGAAAAATGCCTAAACTAAATCTAAATGTAAGATGGGAGCAAGTGTCGACCATCAAATAAAATGAGGCAGTCCTAGTGGCGTTGTGTCAAATAAAAGAAACCTATTGCCAAACCTTACAACTTATACAAAAAGGGTGTGGGATAGTTTTCAAGAAAAGGAAAGTGTTCTTAAACAATATGTCAGGATGCGGTAGCTTGGATCTCCCTTCCCCACGTTTAGAGCACGGGGTAAGGTGGGATCTTGGAGCACAACACACTCTTGAGCTTCCCCAGCACGAGTCGACAGTTCTGTTCCAGTTTATCAGGAGCTTCGATAGCCAAGTCTTGTTTCCCTTGAAAGTCTCTTGCCTTCGAGGGCCTGATGTATTCAAACAACAAAACAAACATTTCTTCGACAGATGAAAGTTTGTTTCTTGCTTTCGCTTATAGTGAGGATTCTTCACCCCTGGGTCCCCCTCTTCCGGGCACTGACCCCTTTTTACTCTCAGCTTCCCTCCACCGAGTTCACTATGGCTTTTTCTTCTTTCACAAATCTTAATGTATTTTTAACGAGTTCCAGGTGACATCCCTTGGCCGGTTTCACTTTTGTCAACACACTGATCCTTGTGACTTTAGACTTGCCCCCTTTTTGTCAGCATCCCTCGATCGGGTTCACTCTTGCTAACTTCACATTCACTTTACTTTCATATATTGCGGGATTCACATCCCTTGCTTTCTCTCAACTTCCCTTGCTTGCTTTCTCTCAATGTGGGATTCACTTCCCTTGCTTTCACACAGTTTGTAGATCAAAGTCTTTCAATTGTACGGGGATTTTACTAGACCTCCTGTATGACCACTTTGACCTCTTTTGGTGGCTCTCCTACGACCTTCTGGTACTTGTAGTTTCGCTCAGATGTGGATTAACCAGAGTCTCTCGAGTTGAGCACCGATGTGGTGCCGGTTTCCCTCTGCAGCTGATCTCCCCTTAACCCTTGGTAACGCTTTCACAGTTCATTGAACTTGGTACAAACTTGCCACTTTGCGAGTCTCATTCAACACAGCCCGGTTCTTATCAGCTCTCCCCTCGACTCACCGGCTGTGATGAACTGCTTGGCTTTCGGCTACCCTGGAGTTAAGGCTGGTACCACGGTTGCGGGAGCTTCCCTGGCTCCTGGTTATCGGCGTAGGCTTGCCCTGTGTACCATTGACATCTCCTGCAAGACACTTGTGCTATTGTTCACAATCTTATGTCCTCTTCCACGAAGGTTCTGCGGGCCTGGGACGGAAAGGGCAAGGGCACTTCTCTCCTCGCCACTCTCTTGATTCCTGCCACCCTTCTCCTGAACTGCCGTGCTTGGTTAGCTGTGCTGTAGTGCTGTCTGCCGTGCTCGTACTGTGCTCTCTTGCTCCACATTTTATCCCAGTGGGGAAGGGAAAGGGCCGTCGGGTGTGTGTGATTCTGATCAGTTGCCTGACTTTGCCTGACCCTTGTATTGGGACATGTCAGGTAAAAGGCTCTGGTGTTAGTCCGTTCCCTGGTGTGTCGTGTGAAAGGGTTCATGTTGGGAAAAGGAGGGTGGGGGGGGCAGTGGTTTTGAATGTCCTACATGGTAGGATGGGGAAAAGGTGTTGAAAGAAGGGGGATACCGCGTCTCGCCTTGGTCCCAGAGGGTAATTCCCTTTCCCTAGATTCTTCCTTAATGCCAAAAATTCTTTGTGTTACAGTTCTTTGTGTTTTTCTTGGTTCGCAACAATCCTGTTAGTTGTAAAGATACTCGTCTTTATAGTTCCTTCTCATTCAGCAAACACATTTTATATCCTTTCTTGGGTCTTCCTGTAGGTTTGCAACTGTCTGGTATATTTGCCTGCCAGAACTTCTTATATTCGCAGGTTACAGTTCCTCTTTCACTTCCAAAAATGTATATATTTTCTTGGATATTGTACATCTGATTGATTCAACATTCACTCGGGGTTACCCTAAATTTGCATTACATACACTCGAATATGGCTGGGGACTGTATTCGTAGTATGTTTCCTTGATTTACAATCAGTCTCTTTAATGTCTCTTTTTCTGTCACTTCAATGTTCACATTTTGTATTTGTTGCAGTTGCTGAAACGCCCCAGGGTTCCCACTTTGCTGGGGTTGACTCATTGGCTTTGTGTGGCGTTTTCGGTCCTGTTTGCGCTCACGAGGCAGTGCTTTGCGGCCCGCTTTCCACTCTGGACTGCTTTCATGTCTTTCCGGCTTCTCTCGTTTTCGATCCATCATGCCTGTCTTTCTTCTGGTCCCGGTAGGTAAAACGCGGACTTCTCCCGTTGCTGAATGCCCAGGAATCTTCCCTTGACTCCTGGCATATCTGCAGCATGTCCTGTTAATTCAGCTTTCCACTGTCTCTCTAGCCCCTCGTCTCAGTCACACCGGTTTGTGCTTCCAAGCCTCGCAGAGAGGTGCAGCGACTTCTCCCAGACAGCACCAGCAGCCTCTTGCAGTTGGTTTTTGATCTTTATATGTCCCGTGCAGAGGCGCCTTCTGAAAACAACTAGCACATTAATTGAGCTTAAGGGTATTTCCGCTCTGTATCGTTCCTTTCGTCCTCCTTGTCCCAGTACTTGGGTGATGGTGGGAGATGGAGTCCATTGATGTAAACTGATGCAGATTTCTTGGGAAATTACTTGTGATGGTCCCAAATGATGAGCCAGTTCTACATGGATGATAATTAGAACTGGAAGAGACAATCCTTTAGCTTTTACACTTTTGCCCAGAGATGGATGTTTGGCCTAAAGGGTTTTGGGAAAAGGTTTCTCCATTTTCCCTGAAAGGGGTTATAGATGCATGGCAATAGTCCATTAGGGTATTGGATATCAAGGGGTTTTCTTTGTGGGCAAATGAGGGACACCATATCTCATCCAATGAACCTATGACATCTCCCCACAGGCTGTCTCCTCTCATGTGATCCTCCCTCATGTTGCCGCCCCCAGTCTCAGGATTAGGTAGCGGCTGCCATCACCTGGCCACATCGGAGGAGGTTACCGCCGGGGAATCCATGATGACTCCATTGGACCTTAGCGGCTGCCATCACCTGGCCACATCGGAGGAGGTTACCGCCGGGGAATCCATGATGACTCCATTGGACCTTCACACTCGATTGAGTAGAATTTGAGATGTGGACAAGCTGACCCTGACCAATTCCCATCTAGGAGCAACAGGAAGGGGACGGAGCCCGACCCCCCACCCCCTATACCACAGGACCGCCTTCCAGTATTTGCATGGCATAGAGGCAGGGCAAACACTGAACTGGAAGGCAAAGACAGGAATCCTGGAGTCTAATGTTGAACGGTAGTATTGTGACCACCAGGAGTGCAGGATAGACGAAATGGATAATCCAAGGAATCCAGAGAAAATAGGAAAGGATCAGGGTAGAACAAGGACAAGTAGGTTGACCAGGATGGCAGGATTCAAGTAGGGCAACCAACTGGTCAGGAGAGAGAGTCTAAAGGCGGTATGGCAGGGAGCAGGTATGGTTGGCAGCAGGGAATGTAGACAGTAGGCAAGGAAGGCAACATCCAAGGAAGGCAGTAGTCAAGGCAGGCATCAGGCAAGTTAAGGCAGCCGACAGGGTAAGCGGCAGACAGCCAACCTGTGGTTGGGGAAAGGCAGCCAGGACGGAAAAGCCAATTGGCAGGAAAGGCAGCAGACAGGGAAGGAAAATGGCAGAAGGCAGGTGAGGAACTGACAAGGGCAAAGGTCCAGGAGAGGAGAGGATAAAGAGATCAGCAAGGACATAATATAGGCAGGTAAGTAAACAGGAGGGCAAAAGCAAGGACAAGCCAAGTGGCAGCAAAAGGAATGCAGGCAGGTATGAGCAGGAATTATGGCACAAGTACAGGCTATCACCAAGGTCCAGCAACCGCATTAAGATGCAGCGAAGCTCAGTGAAGCCGATCTAAAATAGGGTTGCTACCGCCAGAATGAGGTTCTCAACGGCTGCGTCTGTTTCCATGGCATTGAGAACGAGCCGACATTGGACATATGCGGGAACGTCCTGAAGCACTCCCGCAGCGTATCTGATTCTGGCAAAGAATTACTGCACCCAACCTTCCCAGGAGACACTGCAGGAGACATGTGCCTGGCACCCGCCTACTGGCTATCCTGACCTGTGGCCCCCAGATCCCTACACCAGCATGGATAGAGGCACCTGTCTCTCTGCATAGCAGGCAATTTAGGTGCAGGTTATGTGGGCCATGCATAACATAGTGTTTAGTATCTCTGAGTTAGGGTGAGGTTTATTTTTTATTCTGAAGAGGAAATCATACCTGCTTGTCTGTCTCCTGATTCTGACCTATCACACTCCCTAAGACGCTAGCTCTCTAAACTTCCTCAGGGCCTTTTTATCTGTCCCTACTCTATCCAATTGTTAGTTTTCTGGGGGAATTAGGAAAGTACCTTTCACATGCTCAGCTGGATTAAGGCTTGTTCACTGAAGCCCACACTTGCCTTTCCTCTTCTGCTCCCACTGTCTACTTCCTCCTCCTCCCAATTCTCTTACCCTCCGATGTTTCACTCCTACTTATTGCCTTCACCCTTTGATGTTAGATTTTCTCCTCATTTTCTCCTCCTCCTCCCATTCTACTGCTCTCCCCTTCACTCTACTACTCCCTCCTCTGCTCTATTGCTCCTTGTCCCATTCTACTGCTCCCTCCTCTGTTCTATTGCTCCCTCCTCCAACAACTACTTCTATTTAAACACCCTTCTTTCACCTTGTCATACGCTTCACATAGTGCCTACACTAGCCTTTCTGTACACTCACCAACACGCACACTGCAGTACCCTTACACTCATTAAATGAATGCCTCACCTTTCCCATTAACAGCCTCCACACTTCACTGATTCCCCCTTCCCTCTGAAGGTCTCTTGGTCTGCCTCCTTCTCCTCTGACCTCACCTTTATAACCCACACTTCCTGTTTTCTGTCTCATGCTTAAAGGTCCCTCCCTCTGTCCTGATTGGCCAACTTCACCTAGCCAATCCTTACTATCTTTCTCTTCTGGGAGGTGTATATGCAAAAGGTAGTCTTTAACAGGAGGTTGAGCTCCGACCAACAACTTCCAAGTATTCAGGCTGCAGAGCGTCTATTGTAGCCTTTGCATGGCATTATCACATTTTGCAGCTGGAGTTTGGTTCTCTGGGACCCTGAGGGTAGGTATTTTGATTGGGACCCAGCTCCAGAGCGTGTCCCAGGTGATGTAGGCAATCCGATTAAATGAGGTCGGCACACTTGTCGGTGGAGTGCAGCGAACTGCTCAATGCACAGCGGATGCTCTTTCCTCTGCCGCATATATGGATTGCCAGCTCAGGATGTCCATGGTGTCTGGATGGTTGTTAGTATTCGAGGGTGTCTCCTTCTTTGTTGGTTTGGTGCGGATGTAGGTCGCTCATCGAGGTTCGGTTTTCGGCTTCTCTTTCAATTCATCATCTCTACAAAAGTCAGAGAGAGGGGAGTATCTGATTGCCGAGACATTTTGTGAGACTGAGATGCACTGCTGTAAAACATGCAGGAACAAAGGTAGGGGACACAAAGAGAGTCCCCCCCAAAGCTGCCTACAGAGCCAGGAATGGTCCACAATTACTTGTTGTCCTCCCTCCACCCCTCTTGACAGGATCTGACTACAGACCTTTTCACAACAATCAGGATACGATTATAAATTCAGAGATGTGCAACTCAACCAGAGAGTTTGTCGAGTGTAGACTGTTTCCCCCATTGATCCCTTGGCTTTCGGCTTTGGGGCAACATACAACAAATTGGCATTAGGAATGTCGGGCTGGGAAAGTCAGGTCATGTAGTCCCATGTGTCAAGGCAATCTACAGTCTCTGCTGTATCGTCCCAGCAGGGGTGAAAGTGCTCCTGACAGTACCTCTCCCCACAGTTAACCACCACAGTGAGTAGGTCCGGTTCTTAAGAGAGCACTGCAGGAGTTACGTGTTCTAAGGGTTCCCACGAGCAATCTTTAAGGATAATGCCCTTCCAGTCAGTTAACGCATATGTTTTGCCCCGCACAGGTCTCATGTCCATTATGGAACGCACTTCACATTCTTGGGAACCTTCTACTGCCATCTGAGGTGGATGAACATGTAATGAGTGCCCTCCTTGAGGGGCTTTAGGAGAGATACGACGAACACTGGATGGATTTTCCATAAGCTAGCTCCATAGCAATGGGATTTACTCTCTTGATCAGTGTGTAAGGGCTGAATTAATTAGGCAGCAGTTTCTTTTGTCCTTTCAGTGGTAGAAATTTGGTGGACAAGTATACCTTGTCCCCTGCTTTGTAATACTGTGCCTCCACCAGTGTTTATCCACATATTTCTTGATGATTAATTGAGCTTGAGTTAGCTGGGACCATTTTAGTTATGTTACAAAGGAGTGTGGGAGCCTCTCTACCGAGAACGAATATGGGTCAAATACCCTGTTCTATGGAATTTCTTCCACTCAGGAGGGTCTACAACCACGTTTTACCCCACTGCACCCTTCACAGAGGAGAAATACCCATTTGCATATCAGTCTTTGTCCCACCCACAAGGGCAGTCCAGCCCCAAAATGCCAGGCAAGTCTCCTGTGAACAAGAGTACCAATAGCAACCATAGACACGTGTTTTCCATAGAACAGGGTATTTGACCCATGTTAGTTTTCAGTAGAAGGGCTCCCACACTCCCTTGTATTTTAGTTTATGGGTTTGAATGATTTGAAGTACAGTTGCTAGCTGCCGGTAGGACAGATGTTTCTGGTACAGGTTCATGTAGCATTTCATAGTGCCGGTTGTAGTAAGCAAAGAAGGGCGATACTCTGGTGGAGAAGTGTTGTTCGTTATTGCAAGCAAACTCTGCTGTGGTCCAACGATAACACCAAGTCTGTTGATGTTGTAGCGCAAAACATCACAGGTAGTTTTCCAGGGTTTGATTTAGTCGTGTCTTCAGTCCGTCCGTCTGAGGATGCTATGCAGTGGACAATCGATAGTCAATACCCAACAAACCGGTGAGCGCCCTCCAAAAGCGGTTTGTGAAAAAACAGTGATTCAAGGCTTTAGGTAGTCCTTTTTGTATCAATGAAATCTCCCATTTTTGGGAAACTGTCAATCAGGAACATGTCAGTGTTGTGACCAGATCCTGGCGCAAGGTCGGTAAGGAAGTCAATCATGATGGTATGCCACAGGTGCAGGGGTACAGGCACAGAGGTTTGCAACAATCACTCGTGCTTACCCAGATGTCGTTTACAGTGAGTACATGTTGCATATGTTTCAACATCGTTTATTTTTCTGCAAATGTATACGGTCACCAACACCAGCAATCAAGGAGGGCAAGTATGTTCAAATGGCCCAGGTCCACAACCAAGGGCGTGTTATGGCACCATTGTAGGACAAAACTCATTAGATCTACTGTAGGTAAGAACAAACGGTCTTTAAAATATAGGGAAGCCTGTTACTTATCTCCAGGCGCTGTTTGGTATAATATGCTGCATTTTTTTTCAACCCAGCAATTCAATATTGCTATACTCCGACAACCCTGCAATTGGTATGTTGGAGTATCGCAGATGCAAAAGACATGTCCTTTGAGTCGAACATATGTGGGTTCAACATGTTCATGAGAGTCTTTCTGCCATGCATCCTGGACAGGGCGTTAGGCCTTCCCATTGGAATGGCCAAGATGATAGGCCACAATGAAGTAGTAGGCTAAAAATAGCAGGTGCCACCGTCTTGGTCAGCATTGGTACATTGGCAGAGCATAGGCCAACTAGATTTTGAAGATCCAGGATTTGATACAGCGCTCCCAATAAATAATGCAACCACTCATTAAAGGCTGCGGATATGGGCAAGCGGTTGTTATGCATTAGCGACGAGGCAAGGGAGGGGAACAGACGGAAGACTGAGACAACAATCCTACTAGGCCAGGAGACATTGCGATCGCGCAAGTGCAGGATAGGGGGGAAGGGGAAAAGTGCGGGGGGAAAGAGAAGGGGGAAGTGCAGTACATAGGATAACAGTAAAATAAATAAAGACAATAAATAAATGTGCGGCCAGCTGGTGGCAAGTGCGAGGGTAAGTGCAGACATCAGGTGCCAAGTGCAAGTAGGGGCTGTAGGGATGCCGAAACATTCCCAGAGTGCACGGGTTTCCAGGGGTGCAGTGCAGGTGTGCAACTGGCAGGGAGGGGACCTGGCCCCAAGATCAGAGGGTAACCAGGTAACAAGTGCAGTTTCAGATTCAGCCAGGAGGTCAGCAGGGGAGAGAAGGAGAGAAAGCAGAAGCAAAGAGGAAGGTCTTGAGGTGCTTCCGGAACCAGAGATGGTTCTCCTCAAGTTTCAGAGAGGCAATGAGGCTGTTTCAGAGGGAGGCCCCAGCAGAAGAGAGAGATCTACCACCAACTTGCTGCTTGGAGAAGCGACTGACCCTGAGGGAGTTGGAGGCGGATAAGCGAAGAGCTCGATAAAGAAGATATTTAGGAAGAGAGAGTTGAAAATATTGAGGTCTCAGACCCCAGTAGGCCTTGTGGACAATGCAGAGGGTTTTGAACTTAATCCTCGCCGCCACTGGGAGCCAGTGCAGAGATGTCAGTCCTGGAGATACAATCCCTGGGCTTGAGGCCAAGGACAGGTCTCGCAGTCCTGTTTTGGATGAGTTGCAGAGGGCGGAGAGTAGAGGCAGGCAGATTTAGAAAGAGGCTATTGCAGTAGTCAAGCCTAGAGAGAACCAGAGCTCTGGAGACAGTGAGCTTCTGGGGGAAGGAGAGGAAAGGAAGAATACCTCTGTGGAGGTGCAGCTGGTAGTGTGACTTCTTAGAGACATCAGAGATGTGAGGAGAGAAGGAACATGTGGAGTCGAAGAGGACCCCAAGGTTTTTTGCCTCACAGGTGGGAGCAGGAAGAGGGCCAAGAGAGGCCGGCCAGAGAGTGGCAGGAGAAGAGGGAGCAGGTGTGCCTATGAAGAGAATCTCGGTCTTACTGGCATTAAGGCAGAGATCATTGGCGGCACACCACTCCTGGATGGCGAACAGTCAGAGATGAGTGAAGGAGAAGAGGTGGCGGAAGGTAGCCTTAAAATGAGTTGAGTGTCGTCTGCATAGCACTGAAAGTTGGGTCAGAGAGCGGCAATGCGGTGGGCAAGAAGTGCCAGGTATTGGTTAAACAGCCAGGGAGGGAGGTTAGACCCCTGGGGAACACCACAGGTAGATATAGAGATAGAGGAGAGGAAGGACCCAAGTTGGACCTGGGAGGGTCGATAGGAGAGGAAGGAGGTCAGCCAAGCCAGGGCCTGATCGGTGATACCCAGGTTATCACAGAGACGGTTGAGCAGGATGGTAAAAGCCAGGGAGAGAGGTTAGACCCCTGGGGGACTAACCTGTTAGTCCCCCTAGTTAGGGTACAGAAAGTTAGGTATTGTCTTTATTATTTTTCCAATAAACCTGTTGAAAATGGGACACATTGGTCTGTCTGCTCAACCTTTAAATATGATCTTGAAGGTTTACACAATGAAAACAAGAGAAGTAGCAAAATGTGGGGCTATGGTTTTCCTAAGGTATCTCCACTACAAATGGTGGAGAATGATTTTCTCAAGAAATTGTGGAGACTCCCAAGATCTGCCTCCAATTATGCAGTGCACACTGATCTAGGTCTGAGAAGATGACATGTCTCTCAAACCTGTTTTTAATTGGCTACATATCTGGTACAACCCTATGGCAGTTTTAACACAGTTTATTATCACAAAAGCTTTACTTAGATGGGGTTCATCGACAATTCTGTGGTTTCATCATGTTAGCAAGTCTTTATTGAAAATTAATGCACTATATCATTTCATTTCTCTGTGTATTTTAAACCAAATTATGCATAAAAATGTTAAATCATGTTTGAAGTCTGATCAAGAATGCAGGGAGACAAAGGAACTATTAAATCCCTTTAATAGTAGACATATTCTATTTGTAACAGACATCATCCATGATTACCTTTTATGGTGTGGCCGTGTTATGACAGATATCTAATTACAAGGACAGATTTGAATTGTATCCCTCTAAGACCAATAACTGCAGTGTGGTAGTGCATTGCATTTGAACAACGCTGTTTAAAAGTTTCACTGCACCGTTCAAAGAGTTGCTAAAAGATTAAATTAATTAATTTAAATTATTTAAACTTTTTTGTCTGGTCTGCCTGCATGTTAGAACCAGAATGATATAACTGATTATAAGGAGGGCCAGATTTTTACTCTGTTGCCCACCTCTATGAAGAGGTATGAAGAGTCGATTCCCCGCTTATTCGCTAGGCGTTACTTTCACATCTTCGGCATGCTCTAAAAATCAGGAACCGTCATTTAAAACAGTAACTATTTTTGTTTGTATTTATGTTGTGCCTTTTTGCGATGCTTATTGTATTATGTATCTATATGAATGTATCGGTTTTATGGAATTGTATATTCTGCAATAAACAAACAAAAGAATTCAAAGCTGTGCTTATCTGTTTCTCGACCAGCGAAGAAAGAGGACATCAGGAGCCAAGGGAGACAGTGTGTAGGGGCCAGGAGCCTCTGGATTAGGGAATATAGTCTTCTGACAACAGTCTGATCTCTGTTTTTAGACCATCACATTTCCTCGTTCCGTGAGAAATGTAGTTTTTTTGATACTTTACATTAATCCATTGCTGCTTTAACTTGTATGTATAGAAACAGAATGTCTGCCACCCGTCCTGACATGGAATATATGTTTGCCTGTATAGGAAATTAGAGGAAGGAGCCATATGTACAGTAAATGCTGTAGAAAATGATCATGTCTTTTCTCAAGTTTTATTGTTTGCATTATCAATGTAGTCATAGGTATCTGTGGCTAAACTTCGATCATATGGCTAAAACAGAGCTACTTATTTTTGGCTCAGCTCAGGCCTGCTCAAAACTTGATGGCAAATGCTCGGGCTTTCTGATCCAAAACCATCAAGTTAGTATTGTCACAAAGGTTAAGACCTTGAGTGTCGTGCTTGGGGCCTCTCTTAATGCAGATGCACAGATTCATTACACCGCTAGTAAGGCTTAATATCACCTGAGACAACTGTGGTTAGTTAAACCCTTTGTCTCAGAGGCAAACTGCACCACCATAGTTCATGCATTGATTATGCCATGCATAGATTATTGTAGTGCTCTACTGGCTGGTGCAGGTAAGGGTTGTATTCAAAAACTCCAATCTTGCAAAACGATGCTGTGCGCATCATAAAAGATATCCCGGCATCGTAAAAGCCTACAATGGCTTTCTGTAGAAGCCAGGATTTGTTTTAAAGTATGCACTGTGGTGCATAAATACCTCTACAGCAATGCACCTACTTACCTGAAAGACTGTATAAGTGTCTCTTGTCCTGAGAGAGTAACAAGATCCAGTGACTCCTCTCGTTTGGTCATCCCAAAGAGCAAATGAGTGGAGGCTCTGGCAAGGGCTTTCCAAGTGCAGGCGGCACATCTATGGAATAACCTCCCAAAAGACCTTTGCGTAGACAGAAATCATACGTCTTTTAGGAAACGTTTGAAAACAGTTCTTTTAGAACAAATAACTTTAGACTCTTGATGATGAACTACTTTCTCCGGCCTTTGCACCCTGATGCCTGCGGGCTCCGGCGCACTATAAATATACAAATAAACAAATACATAGTTGTGACGACCTATGAAAATTGTTTGTTTAATTGACCTGTGGCGTGCCTATTACCTAGCCATGAATTCAGTTAGCATATTTAATTACAGTGAATGTTTCTGTTTTTCTAAAACAGGTGATGTGGAATGCAGCTGTACACGCTGAATATATTCACGATCATGAAGATTATGGATTCCTAATCAATGACCACAAATTCAATTGGCGGTTTGTACAAATGGAATTTTGCACTTGCTTCAACAGTTTGCCATTATGTGATTTGTTTCTAGAAACAGGAGAAAAACTGAAATGTCACAAAAACCTCTTATTTCCAAGCCATCTGCACCTGTTACATTTTAATCTTTATATTTCTAATGAAGGTGGGGAGAATTTCTCTGGATACTTCTGTCCAAAGCAGTAACATGTTTATTGTTTACTGGCACAAATGCTCCAAATCAAGCCATATGTTCCTTGCTCCTCATAAAACTTTCTCTGTAAGAATAAGGCAAAGAAGATAGCAATGTCTAGTTGTTTGTAGTCTGTTGCCATCATGTAGTCAATAGTGACACCTGTTTATGGGAACGAGGTTTAACTTGCAACAGAATAGAAGATGGTGACTTGATTGTTTAATTTTTATTTATGTTTATTAATGAATTAGCCAAAACAAAGCTGGTATTACATAAAAGTATAGAAAAAGAAAAAATGGCATACATATAAATATTGCTTACTAAAGGACCACATTGATTTGCAACAGCAACATTATACCATTGTACAATAAATTAAAAGGAATATTTGTATAAAACAATTAAAAATAACTGAAATGTCCTAGAGGGTTTTGGTAGTTCAGGACTGCAGAACTAGTGCACTCCCTTCCCTACGTTACATCCCTGGACAAGGCGGAACAGTGGCATGACTTTGACCACTCCTTGAGTTTATAGGCATCAGGAAGCAGTTTCTTCAGAAAAGGCAGGGTCCCTCAAATCATGTCTTTTGCTTGGCATCCCTCTGTCGGGTTCACTGTAGTCTTCAAATCATAGTTTAGTTAACTTTACCCGTTCTGCTAGCTCATAACACTCAGGAGCTGTTAATGTCTTTTTAAACAAATATTTGGTTCACTTTCAGCGATCCACTCAGGTCCTGCTCTTCTGGGCTCAGAACTTTGTGTAGGCAGTTCTGGCTTCCCTCGATCGGGCACAAGCCTTCAAACCTTTAGCATCACACTTGTTACTTTGCAATCTTTCACACTTTCACCTCAAAGTTCTTGCCAGTTCAATACAGAGACTTCCGATAGGCGATTGTGTCTCTCTGGGTCACTGTTATATTGTAGCAAGTGCATTTACTTTCAACAATTAGGCTTCTCTTTCTCACGGCTGCCGTCCTATGCGCAATCCACAATACTGTATACAGTTCAAAGGTTTATACCAGCCTCCTCTCCTGAGGCCTTCTGGTATTTGCAGTTCTTAGCATCACAGAGCTAATAATTCCTTAGGTTAGCTTTATACTTTGTTTCACCTCTTGTCGAAGACTTTCGACTATATGAGATGAGCATCAGCCAGGAAGACTATGGGCCTCATTACGAGTGCGGCGGTAAGAGGTTAACGGTGCCAGTAAGGATGCCGGTGCTGTTAACCCCTTACCGCCGCATTCTGAGGTCCCTTAGCGGGTCCCACTAAGGCCGGCTGGTTTACAGCCGGCCTTAGCGGGAGCCGCTAAGGGACCAGGGAGCTAATAGCCGGCCTGTTATTTACGGGTCAGTTATTAGCTCCCTCCCCATTCCCATTGAGCCCTATGGAGGCTCGAATGGGAATTGGGAAGGGTATTTTGAATGCGGACTTACTGGGTCCTCCAAGGTTGGAATGACCCGGTAAGTCCCCATTCAAAGAACCCGGACACGACTTTGGAGGCAGCTATGGTGCTAATAGTGAGTGCTTATGTCTGTCCAGTTACTGGATGAGGTATGGGAAGAGGGCCTGTCCTTGATGAAGTCCCCAAGTTCTGCACCAGCAAACAGTACAGGCTTGAGAAAAAATACAGGGTACTGGACTCAGCCCCCAAATGTCTCCGTTCACAGCCATCTCTGGATTCAGTGGTCTTGGCCGCAGCAAGCAAACAGTCTGGAAACCCATCCTCCAAGTCTATGGTCCAACGAGACCAAGAGGGGAAAAAGCTGGATGCATTTGGGAAACTCCTCATTTACACTGCAGCGGCTACCATGAAGGCCGCCAACGCCCTAGCCATCCTTACCCGGTATGATAGAAAGTTATGATTCAAGCTGGGCCTGCTCCTAGATTTGTTGCCGGAAGACAAAAGGATGGAACCTCTCACCCGGTTTCAAGAGGGAAAGGTGGCCTCCGGTCATGCCATCACAATGGTGATGGATGTCACAGATTCGGGCTTCAGCCTAATGGGGAATGGCGTAGCGCTCCGGCGCAAAGACTGGCGAAAAGCCACCAATTCTAGACCAGACGTTCAGGCCAAGGTAGTGAATATGCCCTTCGACAGGGATAATCTCTTTGGAAAGGCAGTGGATGAGATGCTACAGGCCATCAAAACGGCACAGAGACAGTGAGGTCCCTAGGAACCCTGCAGCAGCACCGCTCTTCTTCCTTGCGATCCTCAATGAGTAAATTCAGAAGATCTTCCAAAGGATATGCCTCCACTTCCTACCATCAGAATTCCCACTCCACGGTGCAGGAATCGTATAGAGGTCGATCCCAAGCCTTCAAGGGAGACTCACAGCGCCATCTGCGTACGCAGGGGAAAACAAACAACCAAGCAGGCCGTCTGTCAGATTTAATCGATGCCTGGAAAAACATCACCATAGATGAATGGGTGTTGGACATTCTGCAGCAAGGACATATGCTGGCGTTCGAACGTAGGTACCCTCGTATTTCACCCGTAACGAGGAAGGAACAACATACTGCCTAGCTGATTCGGGAGGTGCAAGCCATGCTGGCAAAGGATGCAATAGAACCTGTCCCGCTGCAACTTGGGGGCTCCGGAGCATACTCCAGCTACTTTCTGGTCCAAAAGAAGTAGGGGATAAGGGGGGGATGTCACCCAATCATAGACTTAATGACACCTCAACAAATAAAATACCTAAAATCCAAAAAGTTTAGGATGGTCCTGTTGCAGCTAGTGCCCGGCCAACAAGGGGATTTCATGATAACTCTCGATCTGGAAGACGCCTACTATCGGAAATTCATATGCTT
The DNA here is from genome assembly GCF_040938575.1 of Ambystoma mexicanum. Taxonomy (NCBI): domain Eukaryota; kingdom Metazoa; phylum Chordata; class Amphibia; order Caudata; family Ambystomatidae; genus Ambystoma; species Ambystoma mexicanum. The sequence continues at coordinate 1,439,745,565 of NC_090935.1, forward strand.
CGTAGTTCTGGGGCATCTCTATCAGTTCAAGTTGCTACCCTTCGGCCTGAAGTCAGCACCAGGGGTATTCACAAAGTGCTTGGCCCCTGTAGCGGCACATCTACGTCTCAGGGCATACACGTTTACCCATACCTGGACGACTGGCCCATCTGGACACATTCTCTGAGCCTAGCAACGTAACACACACAGGAGACCATACGCTTACTAATGGAGCTTGGATTCTCTATCAATTATCTAAAATCCTGCATAACGGCATCACAGGACATTCTGTTTCTAGGGTCCTGTTCGACACAGTGGCATCTCAAGCTTTTCCCTCGGAGGACCGAGTGCTGGCCATTATGGGGAAGGTACATCGTTAATCCACCATCAGATCAGCAACCATCCTAGCAATCAAATCACTGCTGTGCATGATGTCAAACTGCATACATCTGATCCCGTTTTGCAGGCTGCAAATGAGGCCGCCCAGGAGTTTCTGGACAACAGGTGGCCCCAAGTCACGGGCAATTGGACAGACAAGTTGACACTCAAACTGGAATTCAGGCAATCCATCCAATGGTGGGGAGTCCAATCGCACCTTACTCAGGGTTCCCGATTCCGGGCTCCTCTCTTCCAGACAACAGTCACCACAGATCCCTCGCTAGACGGATGCGGGGCCCACACCAGACAGTACCACACCAGAGGTCTTTGGCTGCCGGAGGAGAAGAATCTGCACATAAATGTGTTGTAAGTTCAGCCCATGTTCTGGACCCTCAAGTTGTTATTGCCTCTGCTGAAGGGTCTAGTGGTGAGGATCTTCACAGACAACACCACCATGATGTTCTACCCCTGCACTGTCTTTGGAAGCGCAAACCCTATGGCACTGGGCGATCGTTCAGAACATGCTGCTTGTGCCCTTTCACCTAGCAGGCATAAAGAACACCATAGCGGATGCCCTCAGCAGGGAACTTTGGTCCGATCACAAATGGGAGATGCAGTAGGACCAAGCAGCCCTCCTGTTCCTGTTCGCCAATGGGGTTGTCAACAAATCAATCTGTTTGCCACTACAGCACACTCCAAATGTAAGCAGTTCTCCAGCAGGGGAGCTTGGGGGACATATTTTCACTTCGATGGGATGGTCAATTCCTGTATGCCTTTCCTCCAATTCCTCTCCTGCTACGTGTCATCAACACAATGAAGCAATGCCGCTGCAAGATGATACTCATCGCCCCAGCGTGGCCCTGCCAGATATGGTTCCCGGACCTGCTCCGCCTATCAGTGGAGCAGTGTCACACCGCTTCCTACTAAGTCAAGGACACGCCCCTCCGCGTCTACCTCTATCCGCGCTCCCCGGCACACACGCTCAGATTCATGTACTTCGTTTCCCACTCACGTTTCAAACAACAGGGCACGGCATGGCATGTTTGGCGGAGCTGGCGTTTATCGCCCTTCACGGCTGTGGCAAACCAAGTGGAGACTCCTTCACTCCAGGAACTCACATCCTTCGCGGAGACCGGCGCTGCCCGGCGCGTCACGGATCACGTGACTCTTAGTTGCCTAGCAACGCTACAACGCTTTCGGTTCACTTCTCACGTGATACTGTCACGTGCGTCCCTTCCAGGGATAAAAGGAGTTCGAAAACCGAAGGCGTTGCTTCACAGCTGTTTCAACTAGGATCACGTGACGCTCTCTCTTCGTTCAAGGACCTGTTCTATTCTGACCTACGCTTGCTCCACGGATCGTCTTTGCTTAACCCTTCACTGACTCTGGAACTTTGGATTGCCTATTGCCGACTTACGCTTGCTCCACGGATCGTTTTTGCTTAACCCTTCACTGACTCTGGAACTTGGATTGCCTATTGCCGACTTACGCTTGCTACACGGATTGTCCTTGCTTAACCCTTCATTGGCTCTGGAACATTGAATCATCTGTTTTCTGACCTCGGACTGCCTGGAGTTCTCTACGGATCACGTGTTTCATTAGGACCTCGGTCCTACAATAGGTGGTTACCTGCTCTACCTTACAGCCTTGTCCAGCCACAGTCTGGAGGTTCACGCCTCTTTCAGCCTTGGGAAAGACACAAGTCCTCACAGGTATTCCAGTGTTTTGGTATTTGCATTTGGGAAGATTGTGTCCTGCTTTCCTACTTACATAACCATTGTACCTTGCCTTACAGCGCCCAAGGGGTTCTTCCAGTTGTCCGGCGCCCTGGCTTGGGGACTTCCACCTGTGGCCTTAATAATCACGCTGACAGTATTTCTGGTGTTGTCAGGGTGTTTCTTGGGGACAGAGGGGTTGTTCATACTCTACACGACCAACGAACTTCGTAACAGACTGTGAAGCCTTTTTGGTCGTCCAGAGTATGAATCCCTCCGCCGGGGATCCAGTGACCGCTTTGTTGCAGGCAGTGGCGGCCCTCAGGACCAACATGGATACCGCCACGACAGCCATACATCACCGTCTGGACGCCCTACAAAGCACACGTTTCCCTTTACCCACGGATGCCGATTTCGGGGACACAGTTCCCCCAGCCCAACCAGCACCTGTCACGGCCCCTGCACCCACTCCTGTATTGCTTCCTACACCTGTCCCTCTTGCTGCACCAGAACGCTACCAGGGGGACCCTCGGAAGTATCGTACTTTCGTTAATCAATGCAAATTACATTTCTTGTGCAGGCCCTTAGCGTTTCCCGATTCTGTTACAAAGGCTGCGTTTCTTCTGTCCCATTTGTCTGGGGTGGCGGCGACCTGGGCGAACCCAATGCTGGAGAACGATCATCCCGCTCTATATGATTTTGATCTTCTTGTATCAGAAATGGCCAAAGTCTTCGATACACGCTATAAGGCCCAATCAAGGGATCTCGAACTCCTGGATCTAACACAAGGTAAACAATCATTGATAGAATACATTACTAGGTATAACCAACTCGCTGCTGAAACATCCTGGCCAGAGGAGAAAAAGGCAATCGTATTCTATCGTGGCCTATGCAACGCCATGAAGGATGCACTCTCAGTGGTTCCTGCCCTTCCCTCGGTATTTTCGGATCTGGTGGATCTTGCTTTACAAGTTGACGCAAGGAGATCCGAGAGAAGGGCCGAAACAACGTTCACTAGTCAATCTGGACATTCCGTTTCTGCCACCCCTGCTGAACCCACGCAAGTAGGCGGTATCCGTAGTCAGATAACACCATCTGAACGAGAACGTCGGAGAAACGATAATGCCTGTTTTTATTGCGGGTTAAACGGACACTTTGTAAGGGAATGCCCCCGACGCCCCAAGAACAAAACCTCAGGTTTTCAGAAGGCTCGCCCATGATACAGGGGGCACCGGCGAGCCTGTCTATGACCCCCTCTGAACCCACCTTCGGGCCTGTCAGACCAGTGGTAGTTCATGCCCTACTGAAGCCCACTAGGGAGATCGCACACATAGTTCATATTGTAGTTGATTCTGGGGCCACTGGTTGTTTCATCGATATTCCCTTGGCCCATCGTCTCAATCTGCCCCTGGTCAGGAAAGAACACCCGGAACCTGTACACGCCGTGGACGGCACTTCCCTGTCTTCCGGCCCAATCAGGTTCCAGACTGCTCCGATGGAAGTGGTGATACAAAACATCCATAGGGAAACCATGTCGTTTGAGTTTATCAATACACCACAGTTCGGCATCATATTGGGAATGCCCTGGTTACGGCAACATAACCCGTTGATCAATTGGGGAAACGGACAAGTCACTTTCGAATCCGAGGTGGGTCAACAGTTTTGTCTCATCGAAGCTGACCCGCTGTCCACTCCTGCCACGATCCTTGGTGCCATGGCTGCCACCCATATCGATGACATTGTTCCAGACCCTGTGCTTTCGCACGCCGTGGGGGCCGTTACAGCTAACATACCCGTTGCCTACCACGATTTCCATATGGTTTTTGATAAAGCCACTGCTGAGGGTCTACCCCCACATAGACCATACGATTGTCCGATTGACCTGGTTCCGGAGGCTCCCATTCCCAGGGGTAGGGTCTATTCGTTGTCACAGTCAGAGGAGCAAGCCCTTAAGGAATACATACATCGGGCTTTGAAGTTGGGTCACATACGGCCTTCTTGTTCTCCAGCTGCCAGTCCGATCTTCTTTGTGCCAAAGAAGGAGGGCGATCTTCGTCCATGTGTGGACTACAGACGGTTAAATTCCATCACCGTAAAAAACAGGTACCCGCTTCCGCTCATATCCACGCTGCTGGACAGGTTGACTAAGGCTTCTGTCTTCACCAAGCTGGACCTAAGAGGAGCGTACAACCTGATTCGTATGCGGCTTGGGGATGAGTGGAAGACGGCGTTCTGCTCCCGACAGGGTTTATTCGAATATACAGTAATGCCCTTTGGGCTTTGTAATGCTCCCGCGACGTTCCAACGTTTCATCAATGACGTATTCTCGGACATCCTGGATACGTTCGTGGTGGTATATCTGGATGATATTTTGATCTACTCATCCTCCCTGGAGGAACACGTCGGTCATGTTCGAGAGGTACTCTCTCGCCTCAAGGCAAACGCCTTGTTCGCCAAACCTGAAAAATGTTTATTCCATTCAAAGGAAGTGGAGTTTCTGGGTTTTCACATCTCCCATGGGGGCTTGTCCATGAACCTGTCTAAGGTTCGTGCTGTCACTGAATGGCCAACTCCCGTTAACATCAAACAACTCCAGTCCTTTCTCGGCTTCGCTAATTTTTACCGGCGATTCATCGCCGGCTTCTCTTCTATCGTTTCTCCTCTGACCGCTTTGACCAGCCCTCTTGTCCCGTTCTCTTGGACCCCTACACATCAGAAGGCTTTCGAGGCACTCAAGGCCAGGTTCGTTTCTGCCCCTGTTTTGCAGCACCCCGATCCCGACCTCCCCTACATTCTGGAGGCAGATGCCTCCTCGTTTGCTCTAGGTGCGGTACTGTCTCAGCCTTGCCCAACCACGGGTTGTTTGCATCCGGTAGCCTATCACTCACGAAAATTCTCGGCAGCCGAATCACACTATACTGTAACCGAGAAAGAGTTATTGGCCATCAAGGATGCTCTACAAGCGTGGCAACATCATCTCATGGGGGCAAAGTATCAGACGGTGGTATATACAGACCACAAAAACTTACAAGACTTGGCCTCCCTGAAATGTGCAAACAGCAGGCAGGTGCGTTGGCATTTGTTCTTTGCCGCCTTTGATTTTGTAGTCAAACACAGACCAGGTCGCATCCATGGCAAGGCTGATGCTTTATCCCGTTCTCCTGGCGGGGAGTCATTGTCTCTGTTCCCCGACACACTACTAGGAAAAGGCCATATTATCTGTATGTGTACGCCATCTCCCACCATGCTTACCGACATTAGACAATGGGTTTCCCAAAATCCTCATGCACTCACCGAATGGGACGTTGCCCTTCACGAGGGGTTACCATTCATCCAAGGCAAATTGTTCCTCCCTACATGCGATGTACGCAACCAGGCACTAGCCTGGTCACATGATGCTGCTATAAATGGCCATCCAGGGCAACAACGCACTTTAGACTTGTTACAACGTTGGTGCTGGTGGCCCTCCATGAGGAAAGACATTGAACATTATGTTAACACGTGCTCCATATGTGCTCAATGCAAACCACGCAGGGGACGGCCTTTAGGGCTACTCTTACCGTTACCGGTACCTCCCAGGCCTTGGCACACCATCTCTATGGATCTCATCACCGACCTGCCCCGCAGACAAGGCTACGATACCATATGGGTTATCGTCGATTCGTACACCAAAATGGCCCGCTTTATCCCCTGCACAGGCATACCGTCTGCCCCAACCCTGGCTCGCTTGTTCTTTAGAACTATCTTCTGTCTCTTTGGTTTACCGCAGGTCATCATCTCAGACCGTGGATCGCAGTTCACGTCCTGTTTCTGGCGCGCTCTCACCAAACTCCTGGGTATAGATGCTCGCTTCTCTTCGGCTTATCACCCTGAAAGCGACGGGCAGACCGAGAGGGTGAATCAGGCTCTAGAGCAGTACTTGCGGTGCCTGTCCCTTCAGTACCAAGACTCCTGGTCCAAACTGTTATACCTCGCTGAATTTGCGTATAACAACTCCCGTCATTCGACCACTGGTTTCTCCCCCTTTTATGCTCTGTATGGACAACATCCACGCACCCTGCTGCTCCCTGATTTCCCCTCTGCCACTCTTGCTGCTAATGCCTGTGTGCGCGATCTGGCCGGTGTGCATGCCCAGACACTGATCCATCTCCGTGAAGCCCAAGCGGTGATGAAGACTAAGGCTGACCGCAAGCGGGCGAAGGCTCCGGAGTATCAGGTGGGCGACCGGGTGTGGCTGTCGACCAGACATTTGCGGATCCCTGGTTGTCGCAAACTGTTGCCCCGTTTTGTGGGCCCTTACCGGATTACCAAGGTCTTGAATCCCGTGGCTCTCAAACTCTCTGTTCCCCTTTCCTGGCGGATCCACCCGGTGTTCCATACCTCTCTCCTCATACCGTACCTTGCTCCCACTCGTGTCCTTGTCCCGCCTGCCCCTGTGTCTGTGTCTTCCCAGGACGTTTTTGAGGTCAGTGCTATCCTTGGTTCCCGTTACCTTCGGGGTCGCCTTCAATATCTGGTGGACTTGCTGGGCTATGGTCCCGAGGATCGTTCCTGGGTTCCCTCCCGGGATGTCCGGGCTCCGCTTCTGTTGTCGCGGTTTCATAGGGACAACCCTGCTAGCCCATGTGGTCATGGGCCTTTGAGGGGGGATTCTGTCACACCGCTTCCTACTAAGTCAAGGACACGCCCCTCCGCGTCTACCTCTATCTGCGCTCCCCGGCACACACGCTCAGATTCATGTACTTCGTTTCCCACTCACGTTTCACACAACAGGGCACGGCATGGCATGTTTGGCGGAGCTGGCGTTTATCGCCCTTCACGGCTGTGGCAAACCAAGTGGAGACTCCTTCACTCCAGGAACTCACATCCTTCGCGGAGACCGGCGCTGCCCGGCGCGTCACGGATCACGTGACTCTTAGTTGTCTAGCAACGCTACAACGCTTTCGGTTCACTTCTCACGTGATACTGTCACGTGCGTCCCTTCCAGGGATAAAAGGAGTTCGAAAACCGAAGGCGTTGCTTCACAGCTGTTTCAACTAGGATCACGTGACGCTCTCTCTTCGTTCAAGGACCTGTTCTATTCTGACCTACGCTTGCTCCACGGATTGTCGTTGCATAACCCTTCACTGACTCTGGAACTTTGGATTGCCTATTGCCGACTTACGCTTGCTCCACGGATTGTTTTTGCTTAACCCTTCACTGACTCTGGAACTTGGATTGCCTATTGCCGATTTACGCTTGCTACACGGATTGTCCTTGCTTAACCCTTCATTGGCTCTGGAACATTGAATCATCTGTTTTCTGACCTCGGACTGCCTGGAGTTCTCTACGGATCACGTGTTTCATTAGGACCTCGGTCCTACAATAGGTGGTTACCTGCTCTACCTTACAGCCTTGTCCAGCCACAGTCTGGAGGTTCACGCCTCTTTCAGCCTTGGGAAAGACACAAGTCCTCACAGGTATTCCAGTGTTTTGGTATTTGCATTTGGGAAGATTGTGTCCTGCTTTCCTACTTACATAACCATTGTACCTTGCCTTTCAGCGCTCAAGGGGTTCTTCCGGCTGTCCCGCGTCCTGGCTTGGGGACTTCCACCTGTGGCCTTAATAATCACGCTGACAGTATTTCTGGTGTTGTCAGGGTTTTTCTTGGGGACAGAGGGGTTGTTCATACTCTACACGACCAACGAACTTCGTAACAAGCGGCCATCAAGCTATTCTCTAGAGAAGGCGGAACCATCCTGCATCATGATTCACCGTCGATGAACCTCATGGCCTGGCTTCTGCGGCCTTAGAGTTTGGCCACTACGACCTTACGGTGGAATGTAAAGCTGTTCTTGCCAAGGCCAGAGCACTCTCTACTCTATCATGCTACAGTCACAAATGGAAACGCTTCACAGTGTGGTACAGGACTCCAGACATCACACTGCAAGTCACTGCTCCTCAGCTCTTGCCTTACCTGCTCTCACTGGCCAAGTCTGGGTTAGCCCACGCCTCCATCAAGGTGCATCTGGCAACTATTTTGCGACACACCGCTTCACCTACAAGGCCATCTTTATGGTCACACAGGCTTGTCAAGGAATTCATGAGCGGTCTCTTTAGGTCTTTCCCTCCAGTAAAGGCTCCTGCACCGGCGTGGGAACTCAGTGTTGTCCTCACCAAGCTCATGGGACCTCCATTTTTTTGAGCTGTTACATCGTGTATTCCTGCTAGTGATCACTTCAGCCAGGCAGATTGGAGAAAATCTAGCTTTTTCCTGCAAAGCCCCTTACCTATCATTGCAACCTATTAGGGTGGTGCTCCGCACTCATCCCTCCTTCATGCCTAAAGTTCTGCCTCATTTTCACCTTAACAAACCTTTGGTACTTCCTGTCTTCTTCCCGAATCCTGTTTCGTTGGTGAACGGTCACTGCATACGCTGGACGTTGCTCGTGCCTTGAAATTCTATGTGGCCCGCTCGAAGGATTTCCAGAAGACCTCTCGGCTCTTTGTGAACTTTGGTCCTGTTAACTGGGGGAAGGCCCTGTCCAAGGCTTCCTTATCCAGATGGCTCTCCGGCTGCATCATGCAGGATCATCTTCTGGCCAACAGACCCCTTCCAGGTCGGCTGAGAGCCCACTCCACCAGAGCCATTGCTGCTACGACAGCGTTTCTCTCTGGTGTTCCCCTGCTGGACATTTGCAGGGCTGCTACGTGGAGGTCAACGAACACCTTCACGAGATTCTAATGTGTCGACAGGGATTGCACGGCGGAGTCCAGGGTCGGCCAGGTGGTGCTAGCAAACCTGTTTGTTTGGGATGAGTCTGTTCTAGGGGTAAGTGTTGTACTTCTGTTGAGCCTTGCTACCTCCTGTGGTTGTGTATATGTAACTGCTGTATAATTGTATTCATGAGCAAGTGAATCCATGCCAGTTCCCGTGCAGGAGAAGGAACATGTCACTAACCCGTAACTGTAGCTCTCCAGCATGGGTCTGGCATGGATCCACATGAAAACCCTTCCTCCGTCCACACGGTGGCTCTTATGGGTTCAGACTGGCACCTCACGTGCTGCCAATCTGAAGAGGGTCGCCAGGGTCGGGACTCTGAGGCATTGGATGGCTGCAGTATGACCCGGTCTACAGTGATTGGATAACAAGACAAAAGGCAGTATTCAAGCTTTTAAAGCAATACTGCTTTCTTTTTTCTTACCAAGGATTCCCGGCCTGACAACGGGAATATTCATGAGGATGTGAATCCATGCCAGACCCATGCTGGAGAACAACAGTTACGGGTAAGCAACTTGTCCCTTCCCAGTAGTTTCCCACCAAATAACGAGAAGAGGAAGAGGCAGCTAAGAGTAGTGCACACTTCCTAATGCAAACACTACTCTAGTACTGGGATGAAGAAGAGGGGCCGCAGGCATCCAATACTGAAGATCAGGCATTTCACACTAACAGGCTTATACAAGGTCAGGCAATTGAGTCTTGCGTTTGATTTTCAATCTTGCCTGCTTTAGTTGAACTGTGAAGTGATCTGCCCTGTCTGCTTCACTGCCCTCCTGTTCTCTGTTTGTATAAGTGCTGCCTTTCTCTTCATTTCTACAGCACCCTGCATTTCTATGACCTTTGCACGCTCCGATTCCCCTTGTTCTGCAAATGTTTCCCGTTTCCCCCGACTTTCCTTTTTTCCACTGTTCACCAATCTATATATACAAAAGTAAAAAAAATGTGTTTGTGGGTTTGTGGCTTGGCGAATTGTTGGCATATGGGAGGCAAAGGCGTATGAGAGGCGAATGGCGAAGGCATATGGCAGACGAAGGTAGCATTCCTGAGAGGCGAAGGTAGCATTCCAGAAGTTTCTAAAAAAAGGTTTGTTATTCCTTGTGTGGGCTTTATTTTAGGGTTGTTTGCATTTTGTACATTACTGTTTGACACCTGGGCCTCTCTACATACTGCTGCTAGAACTCAGTAGCAAGGTAACACTTAATACAGCATGCACGTTTGTAGCAGTAAGATGATTTCAACCTTAATTGATTTGAGCTAAACTGTTTTTATTCGGCATTTGTATAGCGCCTTTTATCATTCGTATGATTCCAAAGCACTGTGGGTTGAACGTGCTCTGGGACCATAGTCCAGGTCAGTGGAGAGAGTAGTGTGATAAAAAGAGAGTAGTGTCGTAGTTTCTATGATGTGCATTCTTGCACATCATAGAAAGTAAAAAGGCTTTTAAAGGCAACAGTCAACAACTCTCTCAACATACACAGATGCGCTAACTTCTGCAAAAGGTTTGATGCAATGATTTTACCATAATGCGCTCTTTCTGCATCAGAGCAACTAATTGACACCTGGGCCTCTACACACTGCTGCTAGAACTCTGTAGCAAGGTAACACTTAATACAGCATGCCCATATGTAGCAGTAAGATGATTTCAGCAGTGAGCTAAACATGTTATGTTATGTTATTCAGCATTTGTATAGCACCTTTTACCATTGGTATGATTCCAAAGCGTTGTGGGTTGAACACGCTCTGGGACCGTAGATCAGTACAATGTGTGCAGCAAGGCTGATTGGGCTTGGGTAGCTACATTCTGGCGACGGTGGAGTTTATGAATGGGATTATGTGTGCAGTTGCTCATGGAGGTGTATAAGTATGTGTGCAGCTAGGTCAAATTAATTGAGGGGTATACCTGCAGTCTATTGTTTATTGGTGCAGAGGAAAGAGTTAGTATATGGTTTTGTTTGAGTTTCTGTGTGGATTGAGGGGGACCCTGTTCCTGATGAGGAGTTCCAGTGCCTGTCGAGGGGATGGTATCCCTTTGGGGTTCAGGGCTATTAGGCATTGGTACATACGTGCTATTAGTGCTTGTGTTAACAAGTCTAGCACAGTCGATCCAGATAATTGGAGACAGATATCTCTTGGCCTCAGAGCGTAGTGTATACCTGGTGGAGGAAGGCATGATTCAACTCTGTCATGGCGTAGGTACATAAGTGCTACTACGGTTCGGGTTTCAAGTCTTGGAAAATGGCTCCAGATAGTTGGAGGTAGATATCTCCGGGTCTGAGAGCCTAATGAAGGCCCCATATTGAAGGGGTTACAAAGCCATTTCTTGGATGCGGTGGTAAGTTGAGTGGTCAGGGTGGTCCCTTATGTGTTTTTAGGGGAAGAGCCAGGTTTTGAGTGCCTTCCGGAAAGCCATCTAATCTTGGCTTTGTCTAATACGGGGAGGCAGTGAGTTCCACAAAGTTGGTACCAGGGTTGAGTAGGCGGAACCTCCGATCCTGGGATGAGTGGACACCTAGGATGAGGGCTGTGCTTGACCTTAGGGTGCAAGTTGGGTGGTAAGGCATGATCTCTTCTTTTAGGTATTTGGGGTCTGCTTTGTGCATCGTTCGGTGAGTAATACGCAGGATTTTGAAGGTGTTCCTACGTACAATTAGGAGCCAATGTAGGTTGAGTAGGGCACGTGAGGTGTGGTCCCTTCGTCCCAGTGCGAGAAGCAGTCTGGCAGCTGAGTTTTGGACTCTTTGGCGTTTGTTTAGTTGGTAGGCCGGTGCACCCAGGTAGATGGAGTTCGCATAGTCAAGTCTAGACATTACAATGAACATAACTACAGCCAGTCTATTGGGGTAGGTGAGGTAAGGGAAGATGCGCATCAGAAGACTAAGGTGAAAATGACGGATTTAGATGCATTGTTGATGTGGTGAGATAGTTAGGTCTGAGTCCATTGTGCAGCCAAGGCTTTTGACAGTGGTGGTGGTTGGAAAGGGGGAGGGCGAGTGAGGGTGGCCAGGAAGTCGGTTGGGGGAATAGAGTAGTTTTCCCGCATACAATGATCTCTTGTTTTCCCAGGGTTCAGAAGGAGATGGTTAGTCGTCATCCAGCGTTGAATGACAGTGAGACATGCTGATGGGTCCGGGCAAGGGTCCGAGGTCGATTTAGGAATTCTCCGGGTGATTTGTGTATCATCCGCATAGTTATAGCAGGTGAGGTTGTGTGAGTGGATGATCCTGGGCAAAGGGGACATTTAAAGGTTGAAGAGAAGGGGTGAGAGACAGGGGCCTTTGGATACTTCAGTGTTCGCTGGGCGTGCAGTGGAGAGGAAAGGGGGGAAGGGTGATTTGCTCTCTATTACTAATCTCGTATTCCTAGTCTGTGCAGTCTGTCAAGCAGGATCATGTGGCGAATGGTGTCAAATGCTGCAGAGAGGTCAAGAAGAACAAGTGCTGCACATCCATGTGAGTCTGCTGAAACCTTGAAGTCATCCCATATAGAAATCAGTGTGGTTTCTGTTCTGTGGTGCGGACAGAAGTCTGATTGCACGGTGACTAGGAGATTGTTCGATTCCACAAAACCTTTGAGCTGTGTCAGGTCCCAGCTGCATGCAGAGGTAGCATGCACTCCTACCTCTCCCCAGTGGTCTATTGGCTTCTTCACTAGTGATTACGCAGAGGTGCCGCAACCCCTGTGGGGAAAGAGGGTTTTTTTTTTTTAAACTTTATTTTTGAAATTTTACAGAACAACAGAAAACACAAGCGCACCATCAGGGTGCACTAACGTAGCAAGGCGGAACAGGGGAGAAAAGGGGACGAATTGAAGAGAGGGTAGGGAAAGGAAGGGAATAGAATAAAGCGAAAAGAAAACATAACATTTCCCGCTCCCGGGTTCGACCGCGGAGCCGCCCCACCCCACTCATGACCACAACAACAAGCATCAGGACTTTCCTGGTTAATTGTCAATCACCATTAAGGCACAAATATATAGTGTCTCCCAACCTCACAGATCTGTTTCGGAATCAGGAGCTCTCAGTAGTGGAAGGAGCTGCACTGTCTAGCAGATATGTAATATACGGCCCCCAGATGTCGGGGGTCGAGCATGCAGTGGTAGGGTTCTTATAAATTCACTCTCTACATCCTGACAATAGGTAATGTCTTTTTTCCAATCTTCAATTTTGGGGAGGGGGCCCCGGCTCCAGGCCATAGCTATCCGCCTACGGGCCAACACCAGGAGGAGCGCTGCCAGTCTGCGGGATGCGGGACGCAGGTATTTTGTGAGGCCGAGGAGGGCCGCCAACGGTAACGGGGCTACTTGTTCCCCAATAATATCGGCGACGATCTGCAGGACTGAGGCCCAGAACCGCTGGATTCCGGGGCAATCCCATGCCAGGTGGAAAAAGTCAGCATGCGTCGCTGTACAACGTTCACATTGGGCCGATACTTCAGGGTGATGACGGTGTTTCTTGGCAGGGGTGTAATATGTTTGGTGTACGTAGTTAAAGTGTATTAATTTATATTGTGTATTCACCGTGACTTTCTGGGTTTGATATAGAATGTAGGACCAGTCCCCAGCCTCTATCGTCATCTGGAGGTCCGATTCCCATCTTTGTTGAGTTCTGGCATTGGGTGGCCTGGTGTCTGCCACCAGGGATCGGTAAAGTGCCGAGACCAACCTCCCCTCTCCCCCAGCCTGGATGGTTTTGTGCAGCAAATCCCATGTGGGGGGTTGTGCAGGAAAAGAGGGCAGTATTTTTTGCAGGGTATAGCGCAGTCTGAAATAAAGAAAAATGTCTAGTGAGGTGCTACTGCCCCTTTCTTTGGCCATCTGAGGCGTTAGGAAGGTCCCTCCCGGGAAGACATCACTGAAGGAGTGGATATTAAGCTTGTCGGCCCATATTAAAAATACTTTCTCATTCGTGAGCGGAACACCCGGGATGAACCTGATCGGTAGCAGAGGGGAGTATCTCACGGTCACCCCATACTTGGCAGCCATTTTCTTCCAGACCGCGTACGTAGAGAGGACTGTATTTAGAGTGTTGTACGGAACTGGGATTTGACTAATGATAACGTCACTGAGCAAGTTGGGAGAGGCCAGAGCACGTTCCACCTGCACATGAGGACGCACGAAGTGGATCGTGTACCAGTGGCTTAAAAACTGTGCCTGAGATGCCCAATAGTACTTCTCAATGTCCGGGAGCGCAAGGCCTCCTTTTGACGTCGGCAGAACCAGGGTGTCGTAGGCCACGCGCGCCGGTTTACCGGCCCATATCAGTTCCAGGACTGCAGCCTTGATTTTCAGGAGGAAGGATTTGGGGAGGAGTAGCGAGATGTTGGTAAACAAGTACAGAAATTTGAGGAGTATAACCATCTTCGTAAGAGAGGTCCTACCCCACAGTGTTAGTGGGAGCGTTCTCCACCTGTGCACCCGTTCCTGAATGGAGGTGAGCGTGGAGACATAGTTGTCTTTATATATCTCGTGATGGTTACGTGACATGAATATACCTAGGTAGCGTACCCCTGAGTTCTCCCATTTAAAGCCATGGTCATCAGCGAATTGCACCGTGTGAGGGGTCAGGGGGAATATCACAGATTTGGAGTGGTTGATTTTCAGTCCCGACATTTGCCCAAATCTTAATACCTCCCGCATAACTGGGTTAAGGTTCTCCTGGGGATTGCTGACAAATAATATAACATCGTCAGCATAGAGGGAGACAATCAATTTGTGTGGACCTAGTTTGAGGCCTCTGTGTATTTGGAATTCGCGTAGCCTGGAAGCCAGGGGTTCCATGATGAGAGCAAAGATCAGAGCTGAAAGTGGGCATCCCTGCCTCGTTCCGCGTTCAAATGAAATGCATGTGGCTCTAGTGTTCCCTAGTGTAATATAGGATCGGGGGCTGTTGTACAATAATGACACCAATTTAATGAAGAAGTTGCTAAAACCCATTTGTCTAAGCGTTGCTAGCATGAATGGCCATTCCACAGAGTCAAATGCCTTCTCGGCGTCAAGAAGCACCGCTATTGCCTGTTGCGATGGGTCCAGGGCCTCCATGACGCCAAACAGAAGCCTGATGCCATAGGTGGTGCTGCGCCCTGGGATAAATCCGGGGCGGTCTCCAATCACTAGAGCCGGCATAAGGGGGAGGAGCCTGGAAGCAAGAATTTTGGCCAGGATTTTATTGTCTAGGTTGATCAAAGAAATTGGTCTATAGGATGCACATTCGTCAGCGGGTCTGCCGGCTTTGTGTAGGAGAATTATGTTGGCTTCCCGTAGTGTTGGGGGAAGGCATCCGCTTTCAATGGATTCTTCATATACGCGTAGCAAGAGAGGGGCGAGGGAAGTTGCGTAGGCCTTGTAAAACTCTCCGGTAAGTCCGTCCGGACCTGGTGCCTTGGAGCTCGGGAAGGACTTTATTGCTTCCAGTATTTCTTCTGTTGTTATCGGGGCGTTGAGAGGTTCTCGTAGGTCTGCCTCCACCCAGTACAGCTCAGTGTCGTCTAGGTATACTTGCAGAGATTCAGAGTCCGAATTGCCTCTAGAGCTGTAAAGGTCATGATAGAAATCTCTAAATGCCTTGACGATGTCCACTTATGCATAGACACGCTGGCCTTGTGCGTCTTTAACACATTCCACCCGGGTCGGGGTTTTGTCCACCAATAGTAATCGGGCGAGCAGGGCTCCTGGCTTCTGACCCTCTCCATATTGTCGAATCTGGTGTTTCCGCCCTAGGAATTTTAGCTCTCTTTCGGCTGTTTCCCTGAACTTTTGGAGCTCCTCCTTCAGTTCTGCCTGGATTTGCGGGCTTGGAGCTGAGATGGCCTTCCTCTCTAGATCCTTCAGACGGGTTTCGCTGTCGGAGAGTTCACTGCGGATCAGCTTCACTACACCATTTTCCTTACCCAAACATATTCCGCGCACAAAACACTTCAGCGTTTCCCAGATGATGCTGGTCGCCTTGACTGAGCCTTGATTCCTCTCAATGAAGGATGTTATTTCCTCACGCAGTTCATCTGCAAAAACTTTGTCTGAAAGCGCACCCAGCTTGAATCTCCAGTTCAATCCGGGGACCGTTGCGCCCACCATGGAGGCATCAAGTGTGACCACTGAGTGGTCGGATAGCGTGCGTGGTAGAATTTGGCTCGTTCCCCAGGCAAACGGACAGTGGGTGGAGGCCATGATGTAATCTATCCTGGAGCTGGTGTTGTGAGCGGGCGAGTAGAATGTGAAGTCTTTTGCATCTCGATTATGATGCCGCCATGTGTCAGACGTGTCGAACACTTTACATATCTCGTGAACTTGGCCACTGGCTTTGGACCGATGTCCAGTGGTGTTATGTGATTTGTCTAGAGTAGGGTCCATCGTTGTGTTAAGGTCTGCACCCCATATGATTGTTTCTGCGTTGGACTTTCCTAATTGGGACATCACCCAGTTAAAATTGTCGGGTCCATCAGTGTTGGGAGCGTAGGAATTTACAATCACCACTTCTTTCCCTGCAATTATTCCCCTCACCAGCAGGCCCCTGCCTTCAGTGTCCTTCACCGATTCAATGAGGCTGAAGTTAGTCCTCTTATCAATCAGAATGGCGACCCCTCTGGCAAAGGACGAGTACGATGAAAAGTACCTGTGACAACCCCAGGACTTGGCCCACTGTGATTCCGATCCCGGCAGGAGATGTGTTTCCTGAAGAATGGCGATGTTAACCTTGTGTCTACGGAGACACTGAAGGATTTTCCTGTTCTTTGCCGGCTGGTTGCCGCCGCGGATGTTCCAGGTGGCAATTTTAAATGTTATGGCTGGCATTCCGAAGGCCGGGTGAATTCTCGCCTGTCAGGACGTGAGAGCGAAAATGGTGCATTGAGGTAGTGGAGTGGCTAGTGGGTTTGGCTTCCAGGTTATCAAAGTTATATAACATCAACGTTGTGAAACGAGAGCGGGGTGAGTAAAGCGGCCACGTCTGGCCGAGTCCCTCCCATGTGTGGGCAACCCCCAACTGGTCCACAGTAATCCCCCCATGTAGAACAGAGTTGCAAGCATAGCCGTGCTAGGGGCACTAGTAGCCCACCAAGAGGGTACCGGGCTTCCTATGGCGACGTAATTTCGTTCCTGTGATGTATATTGAGCATAGAAGCAGAAGGTGCACTGGTCACGACAGCCGATTACTGTGATTGTAGATTACGAAGGGTCTCTTCTCGCTCGCTCTTCCCGACGGGGTCTCGGATTGTTCCCGCCATGTCTGCAGCCAGTCCGGTCCAGGTAGTCATTGGCTTCTTCGGGGGAATTGAAGAATTGGGCCTTCCCCTCATGTTGGATCCGCAGTTTCGCTGGATATAGCATGGAATAAAGGATCTGATTGTCCTGCAGGCGTCGCTTGACTGCCGTAAAGGATCTTCTCCGCGTTTGCACCGCCTGTGAGAAGTCTGGGAAGACTTGAATGGAGTCGCCGTCGTATTGGAGTTTCCCCTTATCTCTGGCTGCCCTGAGCATGGCGTCGCGATCCTTATAGTTTAAAAGTCTTGCAATGATTGGTCTAGGGTGCGCGCCGGGCGCCGGTCTAGTGCTCGGGATTCTGTGTGCTCTTTCTACCACAAAAAGCTGAGACAGCGTTTCTCTACTGAAGAGAGCTATGCAGATCTGTTCCACAAAGTCTTCCATTTTACCTGGGATTTTTCGCTCCCTCACCCCTATGATTCTGATGTTGTTCCTGCGGGAGCGGCCCTCCAAATCCTCACTCTTGGCGCACACCACCTTCATCTGGGTTTCGAGCACAGAGACACAGGATGTCAGTGCCGCTGATCCATCGTCCAGGTCGGACACGCGTTGTTCGACATTGTCGAGTCGATCGGCTTGTTTATCTAGCCTGTGTTGAAGCCAAGTGCCCGCCTCCGCCGCTCCGCACACACGCAGGAGCCGCACCGCCCAATCCGTCAGCCGGCAGGCCTCAGATTTGCGAGCGAGTATCTCGGGCTGTAGGCAGGCGTCTGAGTCGAGATTTATCTCAAAATGATCAGTGGAGCTTCGTGAAGGTGCACAGCTGTAGGATGGGTCATTCCAACCATCACAGGAGCATCAATGTTACAGGATTCATTAGAGCCCTACGGAGCTCTCTCAGGAAGCGGCCATCTTCGTTGGCTCTCTAGCGCCCTCTCGGGGAAAGAGGGTTAAGGTCCACGGATTGGATGGGTCTGGGGGTTTGTAGGGTAACCGGGTAGAGGGTTAGGGAGAGGTTGTGGATGGGTAAGGGGAATTAGGGAAGTTGTCTCTTGTTTATTAAGGTGCTTCTTGTCTCTTGCTTGCTTGGTACGTTTTGCTGTACACACTCTTACATCCACCACCACTCACTCATGCACACCAGCTCAATAGTTGCCCCCGGCTGTAACCACTGCCCTCTGAGCACAGTTACTTGTATGATACCCGTACTGTCAAAGCCCAGTTACCCACTGGACTCTCCTACAACCTTCTTGCTGCACCGGGAACTCTTACCACCAGTTGCTTCACTGGGCGCTATTCCAGACCATTAGTGCTAGTCTGCAGGTCACATGAACAGTGTAATGGTAGTCTGCAAGTCACATCAACAATGTAAAACACCTAAGGCATAATCATAAATGCACTTAGCTTTGTGGGTTGGGCTGCCGGTGGGTTCTGTGTCGTGCTGTATCTGCGGCGGGCGCCGAGCCGGCATGTATAGGACTCAGAAAGAACACAAATTAGGCTGTGCGATCGCTTATAATTGAACGATAGTTTGTTTCTTTGGCGGTGATTAAACAGTCAACCCGTAGTTTGGGTGGGTCGTTTATGATAAGTAGAACGGTGCGCAGCATTTCCCCATGTGTGTCTAGGTTAGTATCACCATGCGAGAATGAAACGGCTAGTCTTAATACTTATCTTTTGGATCGCAGGGCCTGGGTGTTGATCTGGCAGGGTGTGGCCCACGAGTAGTTTAGCCTTAAGCGAACCGGAGCCTCACAAATAAGCATCGGCTCAGTCAGGAGTCTGTGGCATGGACAGTTTGCTTGCATGCGAATGCGCGCTGACGTGGGCGTGGCTCAGGCAGTCTCATGTTGCTGTGTGAACCTCAAGGAGGCTGCTGGGAGATGTAGTCCTTTCTCCCATTTCCTCTTTAGCAGTGGTTTGGGGCATCTGTTGTTCCTTGTTCTCTCCTGCTGTTGTGGTTGGCTGTCCTTCTGCCCAAGCTCAACACAAGGCACCTACACAGGGTGCAAATATGGCATCTGCCATGAGTGAAGCGCTTTTGGGGGTACCCTGCACATGCCACCCTACCAGGCTCATTAGTCAGTATACTCTCCGCCACTTACTGCTTGCCTCTCTGCCCCTGACAAGCTGTGAGTATGCAGTGCAGTCTATGAGCTTTGCCAAGAATCAGGTGTTGGAACTGGGCCTGTAGTTGATTTATAGGAGAGGGTCAAGGGATGCTTTTTTGAGAAGAGGTTTGACATGTGCAGTTTTGAAGGGTTCTGGGATGTGACCGTTGGTGAGGGAATCATTAAGAATGGACCTCTCCAGTTTTCCTGCACAAGTGAAGGTGAAGATCTCTTTGAGGATAGATGTGGGAAAAGGGTCGAGAGGGGAGTCGAAGAGTCGACTGTCGGAGAGTAGTTTGACAAACTCCTTGATCGAGATAGGGCTGAAAGAGCAGAACGAAGGGTTCTCGGTGGGAGAGGGGAGGAGGATTGATTCTTGTAGAGTGTGTGTTTGGCGGGCAGACAGTTTGGAGATGTTGAGGGTGGTTGTCCTCTCTAGGGCTGTTTTGTGGAAATGTTCAGATAGGGAGTTGCAGAGCATTTGTGAGGAGGCCGTCGGCTCTGCGGTGCAGGAAGGATTCAGGAATTCTGTGATGATCCTGTGGGGCTCTTTGCATCTGCTACGGCAGCTCAGGATCGTTTTATTATAATTGATTTTTTTGGCCTTTCAGATCTCTGATTTGTAATTACGGTGATGGCGGGCGAATACCGATTTGCTTTGCAGAGTTCTGGAAGGCGCGCCATTTGGGCTTGAGGGAGCAGTTATGGGTTTTGAAAGTCTTCAGGTGGGGGTGGACCATTTGAGGGTAGGTCCTTTGCCGGAGGGAACAGACTTGGAAGGACTGAGTCATTTAGCCAAGAGTCGAAGAGCTTAATGAGTAAGGGTCCATCTGTGGCCGGCAGTGAGGGAAGGGTGTGGAGCGGCGCTTCGGCCAGGCACGGTAGTATATTTACCTTGTCCAGCACTTGAACTGAGATGTAGGGCTAGAGGAGGCCTTCGGGGGTGGCGGCAGTGTGAGGAGAGAGAAAGGTATGGCAGAGTTGTGTGGCCAGATGAGGGCTTTAGGGGTGGAGATGAGGTTGCAGGAGCTGAAAATGATGCAGAGGGTGTGGCCACTAGTGTCTGTGGGCCCTGTGATATACTGGGTGAGGTTGAGTGCCTCTGGGCTGTCGACCAGGGGTAGAGTCATGGAGTTGTTGGGCACGTCGAACCAGATATTGAAGTCCCCCATAATTTGTAACAAATGTTAACATTATCTATCTTTGACTTTGGGCAAGGTCATACAAATAATTGTGCAGAATCTCCAACGTGAAAATGAATGAGCTTTGGAGGCTGACACATTTCAACTGGATTATATTACAATGTCATTATGTATCTCTGGTGACCAATATTCAGAGGTACCATGCCACACATATCCTCCTATGTTTCCATTACCTTGCTGTATATCATGCTTTCAATCAGAAGTTTTTTCTTATTTTTCTAAAAACATGGTAAGGAGAAACTAATCTTGCATGTTTAGAGAACTTGCATTTCCCTCAGTTAACCTGCTCCCAAATTATTCTTTGATTGGCCCGGTTTCTATAAGTCAGGCTGAATTATGGTCCCTGTTACTGTCCAACACTGCATCTGTGCTTCCTGTTAAGCAGGTTGGTGGACATAGCCTAAATATTCGTTATTTGGTCCAAATCTACCCTTCCTACTGAACAATTTTCACATGTGTTTGAATTCTTGCTTTCATCTAGTGATAATATCTTGTATGTTACTTTCTAACAGTAGTTTGTATATTATTTCAGAATGATTAAAGACAAACGTGATGCCTACGTTAGTCAGCTGAATGGCATCTATCAAAATAATTTGGACAAGGTTTGTACATTTTCTTTAACATGTATTTTTGCAAGCGCTCCTATGTCAATGGAGGTTTGCAGTTTTATGGCTTTAAAAGGCCTTTTATTTTAAATGGCACCTGGTATTCTGATGCTTTTTAATGTGTTCACTTATTCCCAAAGTTTCTTTTAGAAATAACTGAAAAAGGAATGAGAAGGACCATCTGAGAATGTAAACAGGACATGGATTGTCCCAATATAATATTTATTTCTGTGCGGATAAAAGCTTTTGATAAAAGAATTACATCAATTCTATTTTAGCAAAAACTTCTACTACTTTGTAATATTCTCATCTATGATCCATACTTCTGTAATCTTATTTTTTTTAATACTGTTATGTAATTTGTTAAAAAACACATTTAGCCTGACTAGTGTAGGGAGCAGAATCTTTCACGCATGGCCAGTACAATCTGAAATTGTGTTTTTCAGCAACATCTTTTTTTTTTGGCTTTATAATAATAATAATAATCTTTTTTTTGCTTTTTCTCTTCGTAAGTGAACTTCTTAAAAAATGTACATTACCTGATTTATTTTCTTTGTAGATTATTCGACTCTGTAAGTATGGTAGTGCAAATACTGCATAATAAACCTTTTGCCACAGTTACCATTTGCAGAGGAAGCAAAGTCCAATGGCTGAATTTGCTGTAACATAGACAAGCTCCCTAGGGCTGGTGTGCAGTTTGACCTTCTGCTGCTTGACCAAGATCATTGATTTTCTTGTAAAATTGTTGGCTCTGCCCCCACTCCCCCTAGCTGGAAGCAGCTACTAAAGGAAAGAGGCGCGCACATCCGCAGGAGTGCTCTGTTGAGTGCTGTTAGCTGTCCCTGCCTTCCCCTGCACTGTGCTGCCAGAGACGCTGGATTAAAATTGGCGAGATCATTTATTTTGTTGTAATATTCATGTGCCCGCCCCGCCAAGCCAGAAGCAGCTACAAAATGAAAGGGGAACGGGCATCCTTATGCGTGCATCCGTGGGAGTGCTCTGTTGAGTGCTGTTAGCTGTCCCTGCCGTGCCCTGTACTTTGCTGCCAGAGACGCTGGATTAAAATTGGGGAGTTATTACAGATGTGGACTGACTTTAAAGCGCAGTGTCTATGCTGAGTGTGGAGAGTAATTTTGTTTTATATTTCTTTTTAGATAATTGATTTTGTTATAATATTGTTGGCGCCACCCCCCACGCCGGAAGCCGCCACAAAAGGAATGCGGTGCATGAGCACGCATCCGTGGGAGTGCTCTGTTGAGTGCTGTTAGCTGTTGGCTGGTGGAGGGTGGTGGCGGGGAAAGCCACTAAGCTGCTTCGGCCAGTTTGGAATAAAATCTGGTCACACATATGGGTGAGCTTGAAACTCAGTTCCTGATGTAGTGTAATATATTCTTTGACTTCTGACAGGGTCACCATCATAAGGAAAACAGAGCGTGCCAACTCTGTCAGGAAACCAGCATTAATTGCTCTGCTGGCTGCTCGTATTTACTAATAGAAGGGATAGCATGGCACGAGCCTTCGCTATGCCGTTACCCCCCTTGCCGGGAGAGTAGGAGTGCGTAATCAACAGGGGGGCCTGGAGTTGTTTGAGGGCATGGAGAGGGGAGAGGAGGGTATAAAGGAAAAGGCAAAAATTAGCTCTCCTATATCGACAGGCCCAGTACAGCCAGATTTCCTGTCCCAATATCTGTGTAATGTGATTCAGGGAAAAGACCTCCCTTTGCAAATAACGGAGTGGAGCTCCTAAAAACCACTCTTTCGGGGATTGGAGAAGTGTCTCTTTTGATACTCTCAGAACATTGGGAATCCGCCATTGACTGAATTGTAACTATAGCCTCAGCGTAAAAGAACCCTGCAGCCATCACAGAAGTTTGTGCGATAAGCATGACCCTCTTGAGGGAGCACAGTGTATGCATGAATTCGTATATCAAGAATTGCAACAACACACACATTATTCAAAAGAAATCCCTTCGAACATGGCCAAATTGACTGTTCTCCTGGTGTAGCGAGAAAAGGTAATTAGGCAGGGGAACAGTGGTGATCCCTTGTCTGAGATTGGAGGTCACAAACAAAGTATTATCTGCAACAAGACTATACTTGTTTCCTCAGAGACCGAGGCTACAAACAGGGAGAAAACTAAGCCAGATACAGTGTTTACAGTGTTTACTGTAGAGTTAAAAATGGGGGAAGAAAACCCTGGATGAAACAATAAGGAGGGCAATGTGCAAAAAATAAAGTAAAAAGGGAAAGAATAATAATAATGGTAAAAACAAACCACAAAATGATTCACGAAAATGTAAACAAAAACTCTTACAAATTCCTCTGGCCTCTCACTGGAAAAGATCTAAAGGAGATTGGCTACCATTATGAAGTTGGCAATGATTTGGAGTTTCTTGAGACTGAATTTGGAAACAACATAACCATGAAAGAAAACTTGGCTATTAAACCTGTAGCATATAAGCCAAAGGGGAGGATTTTGAAAACTAGGAGCTACTGAAAGTGGATTTCCAGGTTAGACCAAAATATAGATTAACTGACTCAATGAAACATAAAGGTTTAGCCAAGAGAGATTGGAAGTTGAAAGAAAAGTTAAAAGGGTGACATCTATGACATCTTTAAACAAACGCATCAGCAAACTGTCCAAGAAATGTCCAAGAAATGGGTGCAGCAATGAGGCAAGAATCCCCACAGAAAACAACTAATCAGGCAGTACCTAAGGAAATAGTAGTGAAAGCATTGACTACAGCAGTCCTGACGGAAGAGGGAATTTGAGAAATTGTAAAAAGGATACTAAATAATGAACCACCCTTGAGAGTTGATAGAGAGCAAGGAGGTGACCTCATAATAATTGATCTAACTAAGGCAGCCGAGAAGTTAAAGGTGGCTGCACTGGGAGTGACTCAACAGCAGGTCCCGATATCCAACCAAATAGGGTGTGGCATAGCGGGGTCCGTCCAGGACCCAAGTAAATCCAAGGCTGCAAAAACATGGGCACCATATATCCCCCAATGCATTGGGGAATACAGGGCCGGGACTGAAGTCAAAGCAAGAAACCATAAATGAAGCCTGTGAATTCTTTACTGTTAAACTAAAAGATATTCCTGGACTGTGTAATGGGCCCCT
Organism: Ambystoma mexicanum; assembly: GCF_040938575.1. Lineage (NCBI taxonomy): Eukaryota > Metazoa > Chordata > Amphibia > Caudata > Ambystomatidae > Ambystoma > Ambystoma mexicanum. The sequence goes on from NC_090935.1 coordinate 1,439,769,631, forward strand.
CAGAATAAATCCATTTGGAGAGAGTGAGCCATCTGGAAGGAATTAGTGTATACCCAGAAGGGCATTATATAGATAAATTGGTCACCATGAAGGAATAAACTAAACCTGCTGGAGGCAGCCTATTTTCCCGGAAGAACCTAGTCTTATGCTGCTTTATATATTTGACCGTGACGGACCACAATCCTTGAATAGAGCTAGAGTGTTGTCCCTCTTCAAGGAAATTCCTGATTTAAGACTTATCAGTTCCAGAGACATAAAGCTGGTAGACTTCTTGCACCAATTAAGATATGATTGTTAGGTTGGTTGTACCATCTAGAATTGCCTATGAGACACTCCTAAATGAAGCAGAGAACCTCCAGAAATTGGGGTATGACCTCTTCCCTTTGAGAACAGGAATATTTGGAGTGAAGAGGGAGAAGTGATAACCCAAATAATACCCCCATACACTAAGGAAGAATAGGGAGGGAGCCAATGAAGGCCAACATGGAGGAATCTAATGTAAATGAAATAGTGGATGAGAACAGGAAGGGCAAGGGTGAAGAGGTAAACTGACGGTGGTTGGCTCTGACTCTGAGGGATTCGATTTCACAGTTAAGGGACCTAAATGGTCACTCTCAGCATCCCTAAAGAAATCCATGTGATATAATGGAATGTTGGGGGTTTTACTCCCCTGTGCTCTAATAGTGATTTATGTAATTACCTATGTCTATTCCCGATGTGATGTTACAAGAAATCTGGCTAATTAATCCACCGATATTAGATGGGTATGAAATAAGGGCGGAGCCAGCTATGAAAGGTTGTAGAGGACGCCCCTCGGGTGGGTTGTTTATATCTGTAAAACTCGGTTCGGTGGTTACAATTATAAGCCAGCGATCTGTCGCGCCGGGCGCGTCTTGGCAGTGGTGATAGAGGCCGGTAGAGTACTAGAGTGTAAGTCCCTGTTAACTGTCAACATATATTGGAATCCCCTTGGAAAACCTGAGGATACAATGGCTAAATTTAATGGAACTTTGGAGGATTGGTTTACATCTTGTCCAGGGGGGCAGGTAATCATAGCAGGAGATTTTAATTCTGACTGTAATGTAACAGGTCCCGCGGATCTCGACCACCTATGCCTCAACATTCATGAACCATCGCGCCAGGTGTAAAAAGAACCTCTCTTGCCACTTACGAGACTGTACGCCCCAAGGAGGAAAGAGATCCAAGGCCAGACGTGGAGAGAGAACATTGAAAATTGGGGTTTAACCCTGGTAAATGCTCTATATCAGAGAGGCAAGGGTCATATACCAACATGGTGAAATGCTAACCTCTCTTCATGCATAGACTATATTTTTGTGACAGAATACGTATGCAATTTGGTCAGAGACTTTAAGGTGGTACTTAACGAATTTAGTGACCATAGAATGTTGGTTATGCAACTGTCAAGTCTGAAAGCAAAACTAAAGAAGGCGGAGTATCGTCCTCCTTTAAGGCTTAGCACAAAAGGAAATCAAATCTCATGGAATGAGGGAAATGTACAAAAATGTAATTGGGTTTTGTTGACGGACTTTGATAATTTAACCATGGAACAAAAATTGCTAGCTATCGGGGGATCCAAAATCTCTAGAGGGGTAAAAAGGACACATAAACAATAATTTGACATGCAAGCTCTTGAAATGAAAAAGCGTACCAGAAAGATACTGGGCCTCATTACAACTCAGGCGGTCCGGAAATAACGGTGGCGGTAAACCCGCCACCGTTGTTTCCGGACCGCCTGATCCCGACTCCTGCAGGCGGGAGGTGATGTTCCCGCCAGGTCTAACCTGGCGGGTTTAACACCGCCCGCGTGCAGGCGGACGAGGAAACACCGGCAGCATTACGAGATGCTGCCGGTGTTTCCATTATCCCCATTCCCATCGAGTCCCACAGGACTCGATGGGTTGGGGATTAACACCATTCCGCCTCCGTGATTCCCGGAAAACCGGGATTGTAATGCCCCGGTAATTCTGGGAATCACGGAGGTGGAATGGTAATACGAGTCCGGCGGTAACCAGGCGGTTTTACCGCCGCGGTTACCGCCAGACTCGTAATGAGGCCCACTGTGACACATAAACTAAATCCCTATCGAAACAACGTTCAAAAAAGTCTGATCCAGAAGTTGAAACAAAAGAAAAAAAACGGGTTTAAATATCATAAACAGATTCTGTATCAGCGTGATGGAGAGGCCATCTTGGATGTTCTAAAAGATTGTAACCCTAGAAGATTCTGATCCCAAATAAATGGAATAGAGTCTAATCAAAACGAGGCGCAAACAAATCCCATCTCAGAAGACTCTTGGAGTCAATACTTTAAACAGCTATATAGGTCAAGTGGTACAGTAAATAGGGATATCAATTGGGAACATCCTTCGTGGTACTTGGATATCGCAATAGAAGACATTGAAATAATGATAAGGAAAGCCAGCAATTCTAGAGTGGGAGACCCGAAGCAGGTGACTAATACTATTTTGAAAACAATGTAGAATTATGGTCTGGCTTTTTGTTGGTGGTGTTCAGAGAGGTGGTAGCAACCAAAATAATACTGCGGTCGTGGACTAGTGCAATATTAATACCAATCTATAGGAAGAGCACTAGAGAACGTCCATTGAGTTATGGACCAATAGCACTCATAGATGTTGACTCAAAGATATTTGCAGCATTAGTCCTAGAGAAAATCGTAGAGTGGTGTGACTTGAATAACATCTCAAGTCCTTTTCAGCTAGGTTTTCGTAAAAACATAGGAACCGATAGTGGTGGCCTACTGCTGCATACGTCACAGACCATAGCTTGGAAGTCAAACACTACCCCAATATACGTGGCATCTATGGATCTATTCTTAGCGTTGAACTTAGTCGATAGAAATACACTCTGTTATAAATGAGATCAATTGGGACTACCACCTAACCTATTATCTATACTTATACAGCTACATGAGAACGCTAATCTGCATGTGAGACTAAATGATGACGGGGATTTGAGTAGTCCTATTTGTACCAAAAATGGCCCGAGGCAAGACTGTATGCTGGCGCCATGCTTATTTAATCTGTATGTAGCAGATGTGGGGAAGTGTCTCGAGGGAGCATCCTTTGTTCCACCTAAGATAGGAGAAACAAAAATCACTTGGGTGGTCTACGCAGATGATTTTGTTCTGTTCGACCACACGCCAGTCAGTCTTCAGAGACTCATTACAGCTTTCAAGCAGTATATTTCAACTAACAACTTGCGAGCTAACCCAAAGAAATCTGTGGTTGTAAGGTTGAACAGGACAAAAAGCAAGTGTAAGCACTCATGGTTTTGTGGTAATACTAAACTACAAACCTCTGCCTACCCGACCATCACACAGCCTAGATGCAAGCTGGCACGCTTTCGGGGGACATCATTTGATGCCCACGCTCCCCTACTTTGGAACTCACTTCCCGGGCCCATACGCCTGGCTACCAATCTTGTGCTATTCAAGAAGCAAATTAAAACCTACCTGAACCCAAGTTAAATCTGGCACCACCCCTTCTTCTCCCTGATCACTGCCCCTTGTCTGATGTCCTTTGACCCCCTGTCTGTCTTTTATGTGCGCTCTGAGGCCCATGGGCATGTGGCACGTTATAAATATTAAAATAAATAAATAACATAATGATTAATTTGGGCTTCCCTATCATCTCCTTTATTTATTTGGCTTTGTAGAGCGCACTGCATCCGGCAGGCATTGAGGCACTATAGCAATGCTTAGGAGGGCCTGATTAAGGGTTACAAAGAAGCCACCCATTGGAATAGACTTGGTACAATGCAGGGTAAATGGTTCCATATACAGAAATACATGGTTACACATCCAGAGATTACAGCAAATTACTTAGTTACAGGTACAAGGAGGAGTCTGGAAGCACAGGATGATTCAAACAAAGAGTCTTGTTTGGATGGCCTTGCGAAAGGCGGAGTGGGAATCAATTAACCTGATGTGAGGAGGGAGGGCGTTTCAGAAAGTGGCGGCTATGGTTGGGAAGCTGGTGCCACTGGCATGAGCTTTGTGTGTCCTGGGAACAGTTATCAGGTTGGAGTAGGGAGTTCTATAGGGCCTGAGGATAGTAGATTTGGAGATTCTTTGGACAAGGTGTAGCAGAGCCTGGCCATGTAGACACTGGTGCGTAAGGGCAAGGGTTTTGAAGAAGATCCTTTCCTTGACTGGCAGCCTGCGGACCTGTCTTCTGAGCTCTGAGATGTGATCTCTACGTGAGAGGCCTGTGGCGGCCCTGAGAGCGTTGTTTTGTACAATTTGAAGTTTGCCAAGATTTATGCCTGAAGTTCCTACAAGGAGGGCATTACAGTAGTCCAATCTGGATCCAATTATAGCCCTGGGGATGGTGAGACAATTTTGTTGGGACAGGAACGGTGTTACTGTGTTGATGAGTTTAGAATGGTAAGCTGAGGTGGAAGCTATGGCATTCACCTGCCTGTTCATGGTCGGGTTCCAAATATACGCCCACTGTTTTAATCGATTGTGACACAGTGACGGGGATATTGTCAATGGTGAAGGAGGTATATTGATTGTCCAGCTTGTTCAAGGTGGAAGGGGAGCCAACCTGCAGAAGCTTGGTTTTCTCACTGTTGACACATAGCCAGTTTTCTGCCATCCACGATTGGATTGTTGTGTAGAGTTGATGGTGTTCTAGTCGGACAGGTAGTCCCCCGAGAGGGGGATACGCACATGGGTGTCATCAGCATAGTTCGTATATGAAATACCCAGGGCGTCCAAGATTTTAAACAGTGGCCTCGTAAAGAGGTTGTAAAGAGGTTGTAAATGGTGGGAGCAATTCAGGAGCCTTGTGGAACCCCACATTTGATGATGCTAGGGTTGGCGCAGGAGGAATCCAAAAAAACCTTGATTGCTCTGGTCTGCAGGAAGGAGGTTATCTAGTTACAGTCACTGGTGGAGAAGTTAGCTACCGAAGAGAGATGATGGCAGAGTGTCTTATGATCTACCAAATCAAAGGCAGCGGAGAGGTCCAGAAGCAGAAGGAGCGCAGGTTTGCTTGCGTCTCTGAGGTCATCTATCTGGTTTTTTAGGTCAAGGAGGGCCGTTTCAGTCCCATGACGTGGCCTGAACCCTGATTGCAGTAGTCCTAGAAGATGGTTGTCTTCTAGGAATTTCTGTACTTTCAGGTAGGCTGCTTTGTCCAGAATTGTTAATAGGAAAGGGACGGTAGTGATAGGCTTGTAGTTGCCTGGGATTGATGGATCAGGCGGGGTTTTTTAAGGAGCGGACAAACCCATGCTTCCTTTAATCCCTCAGGAACATAGCCAGACCGAAAGGAGGCATTAGTAAATGCTGTGAGGATGGGGGCTAAGGAGGGGGCACAGTCCTTGATGACTTGACTTGAGGGATAAGGCGATAAAACTGGCTGTGCAAGTGAAGGTGATATGCGGTAAATATGGTAGAGAGACTCCCAGAACCCCCTTTGTTTTGGTAAATATGGGACATTTTCCCTACTACCGGTTGTAAAATTCTGTACAACTAAAGCGATCCCAAGATTCATTTGTGGGGCAGAATGTTTTCCTTTGTAGATGATGATGGAAGCAAAAAAATTAGAATCCGTAATCTGGCGATCGATCTTGCATTACATTCCAAAACGCGTCATGCCGCCTGCCTTAAGTTACGAATTGGGCTTGTATTCTTTACAAAGTGTTTTTGAATGGAAATAACTGGCTATGTTTAGAAAGATCTATGTTTTCCAAGAAGCAAGCCTATACCATCTGTTGCGTAAAGGGATGAATGAAGGTAGAACTAAAGATGGCTTCATCTACGACCTGCAGGTTGAGTGTTTGTTACTACTAGATGAACTAGGGACCACTATTGAATTATTGTTCACTAACCCTGTAAAAGTAAAAAAGATCTTAATGCGATATGATTGGATATGCACTACTAATGCAGTTATGATTTCCCAATTGTATTCTCAAATACTTGTATCAAAACCATTAGGATTGATTGAACCCTATCTTGTATGTTTCCCTGACTGGAATATGAGAATCAGCTTTATGCGCTTGAGACTTAATGTGATCAGTACCAATGAGATTTTGAGTATTAGGTCAGGAATAATTAAGCTATTACCAAAATGCGGATTTTGTGGAAAAGAAAATGAATCCCTCCCTCATTTGATTTTGTGTGCAGATTTGAAAATCCAGAGAACGTAATATTTTATGAGATCTGTGTCTAATGTAAATTGGGTCCCTATGGACCTTTTGTGAATTCAGTGGCATTGAAGTTAGCAGTATTGAGTTTCTCAAAATATGTCTGGAATTGTATCTGAATAATTGTATTTGAATAATTTGTCTAGAAAGATAATCAGGGAACAAGGGTCTGTGAGCACACCGATATTGAGATCAATCAAAGATATGAAATGGGTTTTTAGCCATTTGTGACTTAATGTGAAGTAGAAGTGTGTTTGGATAAAGTGAAATGTGACATGAATTTTATATTTTGTATTTGGGTATTGTGAGAAACCTGAAGGTGTCTCACCCGCCAGTCCCCGGAGATCTGCCACCCAGGTGGCCAGGTCACGGCCATCGCGATTGGATCCAGTTCCTGGGTGTGGACCAGTGGGGGAGGATCACCTGGATGATGGGGGGTCTTTGGGGAGTGGAAATGGGACACTTCTAATCCCTTTTCCCCATCCTATACCTTAGGATACTTAGAAGCTCTACCCCCCTTTTCCGACACAAACACTTTCCTACACCGTGAAAGACAACAGACTAACACCAGAGCCATTTACCTGACATGTCCCAACACAAGGGTCAGGCAGAGTCAAGCAATTGACAATAATTAAGCACACCCAACGGCCCTTTCCCTTCCACACAGGGATAAAAGGCGGAGCACAAGAGCACACTTTGAGCAAGTTCGAAACGCACTAGGAAACAGCTCTATGGGACTTGCAGTTCAAGCGGAGGAGAAAGGCGGCAAGACCTGGGGGGATGACGAAGGGGGAACTGCCCTTGTCCTTTTCAACTCAGACCAGCAAAGCCTCTGAAAGGGAAATCATAAGACCGGGAAATCCAGCTGGTGTGTGGTGTGGGAGGTGTCAACGACACACAGGGCTTCCCCAAGCTGATAGCCAAAACGGGAGAAAGCGCTTGCCGCTGTGGTGCCGTCCTTGACTCACAAGACAAGAAAACTCTGACAGTTTAGCACAGCCGGTGAGTCGAAGAAGATAGATAGTAAACCCGAAATGTGCTGGGCCCAAGGTTGCAGGCGGCGACCTTGTTGAACAAAGAACTTGTGGAAATGAACTTTAATGGAACCCAGAGTGGTCAGGCGTTGTGGGGCGCTCATTTGAAGGACTCTAACTGGACTTTTTTGGGTTGTGTTTTTGTTTTGTTGAAACTACAAAAGCCAAGAGGCCGGATAGAAGTGTCAAAGTGGTGCTATGAGGGTCGAGTAAATCCCCTCATACACTCGTAAGTCTTTGACATATTGTCATGATGCCCGCTCCCGGGGAGCCGGTTCAAGCCCTCCGTCCCTGAAAGCGGACATCCAGTCCCCAAGGAAGGACTTAGCAACCCCATATAGGGGCCCTTTGGACAGTGTCCTGGCGCCTATGGCGCCAGGCTCATAAAAGACATCAGTCCTGGCGCCATAGGCGCCAGGCTCATTATGGGTGTGCTTGGGTGCACTTACCTGATGCAGACCATGCTGCAGGATCCCGGCCTCCTTGAGGCCTGAAAGGAACTACTTTACCTGTGGGACTAATTTACCATCCGGTCGTGGTCGGGGAAGGATACATACCTGATTGGAGGAAGGATACATACCTGGAACTTCTTCCAAGGCTATTTAAACCCCACCCGAACAGCCACACGTGCTTTGCGTTGTTCTGCATCTAGCAGCTGGACGCTCACCGTGTCTGCTCCTGCATCCTGACTTCTGCGACGCCTGCCAGCATCCTGGATCACCTGCAAAGGAAGAGAAGAAGAGAACAGAAGAAGGAAAAGTCCTTACCTGCTAAATCCGCATCCCAGAGACATCTCGCCGACAATCCTGAAAAGGAAGACTTTTATTTAAAAGCTCATCGTGTCGATCGCTGCAGCGCCGCATTCCACTCACCTTTACTGGGCACCTCCATGTTCAGCAGCGATCATCCGGATTCGCAGTCACGCTGCAGCGCCTAGGGAGAAAAAGACCAGAACAAAAGGTGAGTGAGAGAAGGGAATAAGGAAAGCTAAATCTCCATGTTAAGACTTACCTGTTGATTCATTCCCTCTTCATTTCGGGTCCGTGCCGCATCCTGGCATTTCCGGACCCCGGCCCCTAAGGGGAAAAAGAGACATCAGCATTAATGAGCGAATGAAAAGACATTACCAAAAACGCTCATTAAAGACTTACCTGATTTCTACAAGGATTTCACCTCTCATCTCGGGTCATTGCCTGTTCCCCGGCATTCCGTACCCCGGCCCCTATGGGGAAAAAGACACTAGCATTAGTACATTAATGCATGGACACAAGGGGAACCTCTTATCAAAAAACTTACCTGGAAGCCAAGCAAGTTTGGTTCTCACCAATCCGAAAATCCAGTGAAGTAACTGGATACCAACGCGCCCCTGCATCAGAAGCAGGATGGAGAGCTCGTCCTTCCAGACCCTAAGGTGAGACGCTACGAGGAATCACAGAAGGGTTTCGAGGAGGGTGAGAGGGGAAAGTGGGAGGCTGATTGCATTACCCCGCAGACAGTTAATCCCCTACTTTCGCCTACAGAAGGATACTTCTGCGAGCCAGACAAGCCAGATTTGGGGGCCCAGTCCAATCCGTCTTCCGAACCCTGCGCATCACCTTAGAAGAGGTCACAGCAGCGCGAACCAGGCCAGCGCCTCCGTGGGAGTCAGGTGAGCGTTACACATATTGGCGAAAGGTGAATGAACTGTGAAACTGGGAACCGGGAACCTGACAGTGGGATGCCAAACTGAATGAACTGTGAAACTGTCAAATGTGAACCTGACGGGGTTGCCTTCGAATTGAGGGGAAACAGTGATGTACCTGTGAACACTGTGACAGCGTTCCGTGTCCCCAAGCTCAGACATTGTTCCTTCCTGGTCTCCGTCCTGGACATCTGAACGTATCCTGGAGTTGGGTTGTCATCCTCACGCAGGAATCCGAAGACCAGCACACGGGTTTATACAAATCCCGGACCGTGTGAAAGAAGTCACCAAAGAAGGTCTCAAGCAAACAACAAAAACAGGTGAGAAAGGGAGAGACTTGTGACAGATTGAGACGCCTAAAAAATGATACAGACTCAGAGATGGAAGCCGCGGTTCAAGACCTCCTGCGAGGCATGCAGGAACTAACCACAGAAGTCCAGAACCTTAAGGCTGGGAATGCTGCATTGAAGCAGCTGACTCTGCAACTAAGGAAAGCGTGTTATTGGGAGGAGTAGTAGACAAATTTGATGGTTCTTCAGAGACCCTCCGTGCCTTCCTCGATTCATGTTTGGTACACTTCACCTTCAAGCCCTACTACTTTTCCACTCCCCGAGCAAAGGTGGGGTTTATGATCTCACACCTCACTGGTAACGCCTTGACCTGGGCAACCCCCCTAGTCAATTAGGGCGACGCCCTCCTGGATAATTATGATGGGTTTGTGGAAGCCCTAAAAGCCATGTTTGATCGCCCATAGCAGGTTTACAGTGCTCAAGAACGTTTACTTGAATTTCAACAAGGATCCCAGGATATGCTTACCTATGTGACCAATTTAAACAACTTGTGAAGGAAGCTGATTGGTCTCAAGAAGCCAGCTTCACCCTCTTCCGAAGAGGCCTGAATGAAGAAATAAAGGACGAGTTAGCCAGGATAGCTCGCCCAAACTCCTTCCAGGCTCTTATGGACCTTTCCTTGCAAATCGACTTTCGCATCCAGAAAAGAAAAGCGGAAAAAAAAGAAGTCTAAGTCAACCTTCCAAAAGGCTTCCACAGACCACTCAACCAGACCAGAGCCCACAGCTTCTCCAACCTCGGATCCAGAACCCATGCAACTGGGGGCCTTCCGTGGACCCATTACCCCACAAGAAAGAATGCGCCGGATTCACACTGGTCTATGCATGTATTGCGCCTCCCATAAACATCTCGTGAGAGTGCCCTATTGCTCCTCCACGGCGTTCGGGAAACGCCAGCTCCCGATCCTAGATGGGGCACAGTTTTGGGAAAGAGATGTCTGCTCCACATCAATTCCTTCCTTGAACTCTCCTGGACAAAATAATCTTGTGATTCTACAGGCATTCCTATCGCCTTCCAAGAAAGAATCTTGCCCCATCCTGGCATTAGTGGATTGCGGAGCCATGGGCATATTCATAGATCATGATTGGGTCACTTCTCACAACATTCCACATGAAACTCGAGAGACAATGCAACCTGTAAAAGCTATTGATGGGAGACCCCTGTCTTCGGGACCCATAACCCTTCAAACTAAAGAGATCCTACTTTCCATAAACCACCATCAAGAGAGGATTAAATTTGACATTATAAGATCGGCCCACTATCCAATGGTTCTAGGCATGCCCTGGTTACAGAAGCATAACCCCTACATCAATTAGACGGCAGGCTCCTTGTTTCTTGGTTCTGAACATTGTATGTCCCACTGCTTATCCCTAGATACCTTACCAAGGTCCTCTGAAGACTCTCAAGAAACTCAGGAAATTCCAGTCACTGTTTCTAACATCATCCGGATTCCCAGGGCCTATCAGGCTTACACAGATATATTCTCGACAGCCATTGTTCAAGCTCTTCCACCACACAGACCTGAGGATTGTGCCATCGATACTGAACCGTCAGCAGTAATTCCTTTCGGGAGAATGTTTATCTTGTCAGAACCCAAAAAATGAGTCCTCCGGGAATACCTGGATACCAACCCGGAAAATGGAACTATACGACCATCCAAGTCCCCGGCGGGCACTTCTCTATTTTTCATCCCCAAGAAGGATCCCAAGAAGCTTAGACCATGCCTAGATTACCGTGGCATTAACCAGTGTACTCTCAAGGATCGTTACCCATTGCCTCTCATCTCGGACATCCTGGAAGCAGTCAGAGGTGCAGTCGTCTTCACAAAATTAGATCTCAGGGGTGCCTACCATCTTATTCGTATAAAGGAAGGTAACGAATGGAAAACAGCCTTTAGAATACCCTTTGGCCACTTTGAATACTTGGTTATGCCCTTTGGACTTGCTAATGCCCCAGCGATCTTCCAACGTTTTATGGATCGGGTGTTTTCTGATATGCTGTTCCTCTTCGTCATTGTATATCTGGACGACATACTGATATACTCCAAGGACCACCTCAAACATGAAGAGTACGTAAAGATAGTCTTACAACCTCTACATGAACATAAGCTCCTGGCTAAACCCGAGAAGTGTCTTTTCCATGTATCAACTGTTCACTATCTCGGATTTGTTCTTAGCCCAAAAGGAATTGGAATGGACCCCTCAAAGGTTGATTCCATTCTATCCTGGCCTGTTCCAAACACTGTAAAACAAATTCAATCCTTCCTAGGGCTTGCTAACTTCTACCGGAAATGTATACCATCATTTTCTGAGATTGTGCATCCTATTGTTACATTGTTAAAGAAAGATACCCCCTTTAGGTGGACCTCAGCTCAAGAATCGGCATTCCTGCGGTTGAAGTCGGAGTTCACACAAGCTCCTATCCTAGCTCAAACCGACATTGATCGACCTTTTCTTGTCAAAACTGATACCTCCAACAACGCCATTGGGGCAGTCCTAAAACAGGAACTTGGCGACAAGTTAGAACACCCTATCGCCTATCTCTCTCGCACATTGACCCCCAGTGAAACTCATTATTCCGTCCTGGAAAAGGAATTGCTAGCCTTCCGTCAAGCCTTCACTGATTGGCGTCATCTTCTTTTGGGAGCCAAACACCCGGTACAAGTCCGCACGGACCATGGGAATCTTACAAGTCCTGCAATCCCTAGAATGTAGAAACAGTCGTCAAGCCCGTTGGGCCACCTTTTTTGCCCAATACCAATTTCAAGTCCATCATGTCCCTGGAACACATAACATTATAGCTCATGCCTTATCCAGACGTCCTGATTATGAACCCCTTGAAGATCGGACCTTTCCTAAGATTTTTCCCCACACAATATTTGTTTCTCAAGCAATTACCCTCCTGGAGGATATTCAAATTCAAACCCAATCCTCTGAACCTTGGAAGGAGTTTAAGAGAAACAAGTCGATGGAATCTCAAAACAAAGGACGGATACCTGTTCAAGGACAACCGCTTGGTCATTCCCACTCCTGGACTGAGACAAAAGATCACAAGCCTATGCCATGATACTTTCCATTCAGGACATTGTGGCATCACCAACACTCTCCATCTAATACAAAGACAGTTTTGGTGGCCAAAGATGAAGGATGATATCAAGATCCATATACAGACATGTGCAGTCTGCAATCCGAACAAACGTGATAACAAAAGACCAGCAGGTCTCCTGCTCCAACCAGCAATACCAACAAGACCCTGGGAAATCATTGCCACAGATTTTATCGTGGAACTACCCTCTTCCAGGGGCTGCACAACTATAATGGCTACCATTGATTTGTTCACTCATATGGCTCATTTTACACCTTTATACAAACTGCCATCCTCATCTGAACTTGCTGGAATTTTTCTGGAACACATATTCCGGCTTCATGGGCTACCTTCCAAGATCATTTCTGACCGAGGACCCCAGTACATATCCCAGTTCTGAAAACAGTTATGTCGTATACTCGGAATCCAACGTGCCTTGTCTTCGGGTTATCACCCACAGACCAATGGAGCCCCTGAACGAGTAAACCAAACCCTGGAACAGTATCTTCATTGCTTTGCCACCAAGGTCCAGAATGATTGGTCACTCTTAATACCTGTGGCCGAATTCTCATACAACAATTCGGATCATTCAGCTATCAAAACCAGTCCTTTCTTGTTTAGTCAAGGATTTCATCCTTCAGTCCTATCGTCCATTCTTCCACACCCTACCCCAGTTCCTGCGGTTGATTCCTGGATTGAAACACTAATTAATGTGCACAAAGAAGCAAAGGAAAACCTAGAAAAGGCCAGAAGAGACGTCAAACATTATGCTGACCTGGGCCATCCTATTCAGTAGGCGATAAAGTCTGGTTATCCTTGAAACTCCTTCCCCGTCACCTACAACCAAATAAATTGGCTCCCAGGTATTATGGGCCCTTTTCTATAAAAGAAATCGTCAATCCAGTGGCCTTTCGACTCCGACTACCAGAATCATGGAAAAGGATCCATCCAGTCTTCCACACCTCTCTGTTAAAACCATAAGTTCAGCCCTCTCGGACTGCTCCAAGATCTACCCCAGTGGTTGTCAATGACCAACTCGAATATGAGGTCTCCAGAATCTGTGACTCTAGGTACCGACGTGGTCAATTACAATATTTGGTCGAGTGGAAAGGTTATCCTCCCAGTGAGTGCACTTGGGAAACAATGTCAAACATGAATGCCCCCAGGCTGATTCGAAGATACCATCTTATCCATCCAGGCAAAACCGGAGGACCCGGGGTTCAGAGGAGGCATACTTTCATGAACCGTCGCCTACGTCCTTTCTGGACTTTGTGGTCCCTGACCCATAGGGGATTGAATGCAGTAATCCTTCCAACATGGCCGCCTCATACGGAACGCTGCTTGCCAGTCCTTGCACTCCACACTCTGCGTTCTACTAAACAGACACGCCCCCGCGGCTCTGCGCGTCTCAACGCTACCGCTTGCTGTAGTTGGACGTGTGTTGCCGGAGTTCACTCAGGCTTTCTTCTGTATCCTCTTTCCCGGTTCCTTGAATCCCCCTTCCTTCCTTCCTTTCCTCAAAACTTACCTTCGTACTTCCTGGATTTTCGCCCGTGCTCGGGTCACGCCGTTCCGTGTCCCCGAGTTCGGACATTGTTCCTTCCTGGTCTGTATCCTGGACATCTGAACGTATCCTGGAGTTGGGTTGTCATCCTCATGCTGGAATCCAAAGACCAGCACGCGGGTTTATACAAATCCCAGACTGTGCAAAAGAAGTCACCAAAGAAGGTCTCAAGCAAACAACAAAAACAGGTGAGAAGGGGAGAGACTTGTGACACTTGTTCAGAGAGGAATTGCCATAGCATTTCGGTGCTGGACTGCCCATGTGGGCGGGACAAAGACTGATATGCAAATGGTTATTTCCCATCTGTGAAAGGTACAGTGAGCAAAAAGCGTGTGTTGCAAACTCTCATCTTAGAACAGGTTATCATGCCATGTTCTTTCTGGAGAGAAGCGCCTGCTACCTTTTTTGAAATAATCTTAAAGTTGCCCACCCTATCCCCCACAAACATTTCCTGGTATATGAAGTTGATCATTGTCTAGTGTTACAAACTGAGGTAGGTCTTCAAAGTAAACTGCAGTTGCATATGTACACCAGCAGATATGATCATTCTGACAAAATACTCAAGCCAAGATATTGACGTTAGGTTTAAGTAAGTACAAGGAGGTGCTCTGTAACATAAATGTTAGGCCTGACCTATACTGGAATTCTCCTATGGAATAACCATAAACGGAACACAATGGGCCTCATTAGGAGTTTGGAGGTAAATCTCCAAATCCTTACCGACTCCGCCCTGGTGAATGGAGCCATTACTGCCCCATTCCAAGGTTGGCGGGTGCGGTAATTCCCCATTCACCAGGGCCCTTCCCCATTCCCATTTGAGCCCCCATAGGGCTCAATGGGAATAGGGAAGGCGCTAATAACGGTACCGCAAATTGCCGTACCGTTATTAGCACCAAAGTCCCTTTGCGGGTCCCGTCCTTAACACCTGGTAAAACCAGGCGTTAAGGGAGAACCCGCAAAGGGAACTCGTAGTTGGGCGGTAAGGGATTACCGGTACCAGTGCCCTTACCGGTACCGGTAATCCCTTACCGCCCACCTCGTAATGAGGCCCAATGTATTGAAAACAAATACCTCAATAGCTAGCCCATGTTTCCTTTATAAAAACTGTTTTGCACAATTCTAATTAGCAGGTACAAGTAAAACAACAAAATGGCACACAATTATACAGGTAGAGGCCACCCATACCTTCAAGTCTCTCTTTTATGGTTTGTTCCAAAATTTAACCCATAGAAGTTGAAACTTGGCAGCCCAAGATATAACCCGGCGGATGGGGTGGGAAGAAGAGAATATAGCAGTAAAAGACACACAAACTCAGAGATGCATGTAACTCTTTGCTGCTTGGACACCATGGCTTCAAAAGGCTTCTTCCTACAGGTTGATCCCTCTGCAATGTCCTATATGCATATTCACAGAAGTAAGTTCTTAATCTATAAATAGGAGTTTGACACCACCATAATGGACAAGCAGGTATGAAAAAAAGAATGAGGCTATTCTAGAGAAATCATTGATGTTCCTACTGCAGTACTGGTTTCCCCACTATTTCAGGATCTGTTAATTTCAACCATAGTAGGGTTTAAAGTCTGGTTATATATTTCTAACATGTAAACCTACGATTGTCTATTCAGTAGACTCTCATCTTAGTGGGTGAAGGCTTAAGTTGTCCCTACTTCCTCTCCCTCTTCACTTCAATTTAGTCTCAAGAACCCACAAAACCTTGGAGATTGGGACCATGAAAACATGAAAGGGAATTACTATATTATATTACATGGAAATATATATACATTTTTTTACAAGATTAGTGTTTTTGTAAGATAGTGTAATTGGTTTCATGTTTGTTTTTGGTAAAGTGTCTTGCAATATTGCTTTTTGATATAGTGTCTTTGAGGGAGGGTTATTACGTTCTATTCATACGACCGCATTTAAACGTGAAGGCACTGTTTTTCTTACAATAACCTTCATTGACTTAATACCTGTTTACCATCTGTTTGCTTTCCTTCTTGTAAAATGTAGCTATTGTTTTATAGCTATCTGCTGTCAGCATTGCTAAAGCAATTAGACATGTGCAAAACCTATACTTTTTAAAGCAAAACACACAGTAACAATTTCTCATTTGGATTTAAATTGTGGTTTCTGAATTCATGCAGAAATTCTCAAAGGTTTTGGAACTGTTAATATCCTTGACAAACACACCTTCAGAAATATGTGAATGGCATCAATCACTGTTCAACATTGTCACCTTTCTATGCACATATATGTTTTATATTAATTGGGAAAAAGTCTGCTATGTGGTTTTATTCTAGCAGCAAAGTACTGGGTAACTTTGGAAACCGGATATATATTTTCATTGGTATCTTGTTTCATGTTACTTAGGACTCTCTGATTATGATTTAAACTGCTTTTGGGCTCCTTAGATGTTAACCGGTTCAATTTTTGGATTCCCCCCGCAGCGAGTAACCCCCACTTACCTTCTTCCTGCGAGGCCCGCGTAGCTGCTTTTTCGCTGCGCTTCCGCCAGGGAAGTTTCGTGATGCATGCATCGGCGGTGTTCGTATCCACCTGCTTTTCAGTTACTTTTCATTGTAGCAGCCTTCTCTGGACCTCGCCAGTACTCGTGGTTCTCTCTCTTGCTCGGACTCTCAGTACAGGGTTTGAGGTGCTTTAATCGCAGCATTCCTCGATTGAGGCCCACCATATCTTCGGCTTGTTCCCGTCCTCAGGCTGCCTCTGTTTAGTGCTCGAGCATCAGCGTCCGCTCTACGCTTCTCCTCCCCTGCCATTCATCTCTGCGTCACAGAGTCTCCTCTTCCAAGTGAGGACTCTGCAATTAGAGGTAACAGGCTTCTGATTATAAGATGTTGAGTCTGAGGAGGGTTCAGCATTGGTGTCAAACAAAAAGGCTTTATGGGGGGCACTGCTGAGCTACAGTCAAGATGGCCACATAGTACCGTTGCTCTGGCATTCAACCAATATCCTGTCCAGTTTCCCATGCCCAGGTAAGCCTGCCCGCTCTAAAATACCTTGGGGAAATTCAGTGAGGCACTGATCCTGTGTGGCCACGCCACAACATCTGCATTAATTCCCTGTGGATCCGGCGGTGTGGGCTGAGGGGCCCTGTGTGAGCCACACAGCCGCCAGACCGAAACTCGCAGCAGGCGCGTTTTGAATCTGCGTGCGATTGCTCCTGTCGCAACCCGGTTGTTCTTCATAACTGCGTCCTTCTGTGCGTCCTTCAGTGCCCCACTCTTTGTGGTAGCGTTGATGGCCAACATGCTGCGGGTAAGTGATGCTGTCCGCCTTACGACCTCTGCCTTGCACAAGGGGAGTAGCGGCGGCACATTCCAGGGGCCAGCGCTGGTTGCCGGCACGCTGTGTTTTCAAGATGCAGCCCCTGGCTGCTGCCTGGCCTGTGAGGAGGAGCAGTGATCCATTCCAAAGGGCCCTTGGTAATACTTTGTCAGGTGAGGTGCTGGGAGGCCCTGGCTTTCACAGCAGCGTTCGTGCTTCCGCACCGTGTTTATTTGTTTAGCGCTTCCTCCTGGGTGCATTAGTTGGATACATAGAGCTGGCTAACAGTGAAATCCACAGTACACCATTTACGGCAGACATTCTGAGGTTGGTGGTGCTAGTGGTGTGGGACTTGCTTGACCCTATTGTATCTACATGGATATCTCATTGTCTTTCTGCTCCTGCTGAGCGCCCTATACCTGACACTCCTACTGTGGACTTCCCCATCTCTGCATTCTCCGGATTTGATATTGCTTCGGTTGTTCCCTTTGAGTCACTTTGGGCAAATTACCAGGAGCTCGGGAAAGAAACAAGGCCCTATGGATTCTTTTACGAATGTTCCTAGTAAACCACTGCAACATCCCAGAGGGGGTGAATAACTGTCAGGGATGGCACTCTATTAAGAGTGGCACAGGACACCCAGAAAGGGTTTGGGTGGTTGTGCCTAAATAAAGTGGACAGATAAGTACACACACAGCTGAAAGGAAAGAGAACGAAGAGTAGGCAAGAGTAGCAAGGAAAAAGGTACAGAATTAATTCCCTCTTGGGGTGTATGCAGATATAGGAAAAGAGTATTCCACGAACCTTAGGAAAAACTCTAGCCTTCTGCACAGTTTGCTATAACAGAGGCCCACGCTGTTTGCTCATGGCTTGGAACAGCAGCTATGGGTGTCTGTAATGTAGAAACGAGACAAAGGAAGGGGCAGAGGTTGACTGATGGGAACCAACAGACAAGCTCTGTACAAAAGGGTCTACAAACAGTACAAGAGAAGATACTTACAGACAAATCCAGGAAAAGGAGGTTGATAGCAAACTAGCAGAAGGAAATGAAGGGAAAGTCGTGTAACAGGATTGGATAGCAGAGGACAGTAAGGAACAAGGTTGAGAGCTCAGAGGAGCAGGAAAGCAATGAGCAAGCCCACAGGAGCAGGGCTGTAAGGTAGAGAGCCCAGAGGGAAAGGGCTTAGGGCAGCAGAGTGAGGCAGGCTGCAGAGCAGGGAGCCCAGAGGACAAGGGCTGAGGCTGGAAAGCAGCAGAGCGTGATCAGCTGCAATGTAGAGAGCCCGGCAAGGCAAGGGCGGAGGCTGGAAGGCAGCAGAGCGTGATCGGCTGCAATGTAGAGAGCCCGGCAGGGCAAGGGCAGAGGCTGGAAGGCAGCAGAGCGTGATCGGCTGCAATGTGGAGAGCCCAGCAGGGCATGGGCGGAGGCTGGGAGGCAGCAGAGCGTGATCAGCTGCAAGGCAGGAGCCTGGAAGAGCAGGGCTGAGGCAGGAAGCCCAAAAGGCTAGGGCTGTAGGCAGCAGGGTGTAGCAGACTGCAAGGCAGGACGCCCAGAGGAGCAGGGCTGAGGCAGGGAGCCCAAAAGGCTAGGGCTGTAGGCAGCAGGGTGTAGCAGACTGCAAGGCAGGAGCCCACCAGGGCACTGGAACAAAAAGCAGGTGAAAGCAGGAAACAGCATACAAAGTTTGTAGCTCGAAGCAAAAAGGTGTCGGAAGGACTCTCAATGCAAGAGACTGAGCTCTCGCAGGCAGCAGCCTTTATACTGCCCAGCCCAGCACAGAGGCAGGCTAATTGGTTGCACCTGGCTCAGCACACCTGCAGACAATCGGCCACCTCCCTCTCTGTTCCTGAGCTGGTGGAAGCAGAGCAAATCCCTGGGCTTCTGGGGATTGTAGTTCTGATGAAGAAAAATAGGAAAAACCAGGAATAGATGGTTATAGCCAAGTGCATTATGGTAAGTGTAGTTTTCTGGGAAAAATAGAAAAGCACCAAAGTCTTGCAAATGGGAAATAAAGTCCAAATGGTGAATAGCGGTTGATCCAAGAGTTTTCTGTAGATAAATGAATAACAATTTGTCCATATTGATCGCCAATGTATGCGCCCATGGCGCAGGCATGACAGTATGCCCCTCTCCAGGCCCCTCTCTAGGCTCCCTGAAGACTGACCAACAGGAAGAAGGTCTGTCACACTGTGAAAGAGTCTTATTCCGAAAAGGCACATCATGAAGCACCAAAAACTGTTTAAGGTTGTATGGTGGGAGTCTTGAAAGGTGGAGACGGTATCAATGTGCTGAACCTTTGCGGTAGAAATCAGAAAAGACAAAGTCTTTGGAGCACAAAACCCAACAGAGTGTTCATGAATAGAGGAACTGTGAATGTCTGTTGCAGGTTCCATGGCAAAGCTTGCTTTGAAAGGCAACAGTAAGGTGGTGAAAGGTGGAGCCAGAGGCACAGCAGAGTTGGTTGCTTTAGAAAGGTTTTCCAAGGCATCAGACACAGCAATGGCAGAGTCAAGATTAGCCACAGAAACGTCAGGAGTCACAGTGGCGGGTTCTCCATGATTTGTAGGAGTTTCAGAAGCCACCGCAGCAGAGAGATCATGAATGGCTGTGGATAGATCCGATGCTGTAGCAACTGGGAGAGTGGGTGCCATAGAAGAACCAGCGGACAGTGACGCACCTGGGACTGATAGAGTAGAGTCTGGTAGTCTTAGTGCTGCAGAGGCACCAGCAAGAACAACCGGAGCTGTAGTCCCAAAAGAAAAGTTGTTATCTGATTTAGCAACAGGTTCTGACCTTGCAGGCAGAGAGGAAGGGGGTGCTTCTGCTGCGAAAAGAGTGATGTGAGATGCTGCAACAGTAGCAGATTTAGAAGTATTAGCAGAAGGAGCAGGAGAGATTGGGCTAGCAGATACAGTAACAGGTAATAAGACAGATGTGGGGTCATGATTGGGTAGGCGTTCTGAAGGCTGATCTTCAAAGTCTGGTGTGCTCAAATTACTTGGTGGGTCTGGGGTATTGACTGATGGAAAGGCTAGATTCCAGGCAGGTACTGGGTATTGTTCAGGATTGGAATCATGGTCTAGAGTACCAGAACCTGAGTTACTGTGGCTGGAAAGTGAAAGAGCTGTGTCAGACTTTAGAAGGGATGCATATGCTAAATTTAGGTCTTCCATCTGCTTGGTATAAATCTGTATCCTTTTCTGCGTGGCAATTCCAGGCCTTACCATGTCGATCTCTAAAGACAGTATTTTGGGTGTAGGACATTGTGTCAAAAGGTTTGGAATATTGTGTCCCTTCATAGAATTTTTACTATGTAAATAAACAAAGTCATCATAGAGATCTTCGGTCTTACTTTTAAGGCGTAGGAGTTTTTCTTGTAGCAGGTATGTATCATTAGCCTGATCTAAAGCTTCAGAATCTGGTGTGGCAGAAAATTTGGTTGTAGCAATGGGAAGACTGACCTTAAGGTTATTGTGGTTGGTAGATACTGGGGAAGTATTAAGACCACCGATGGTCAGTATTGGTCTTTTGTACCCAGGACTAGGTAAACTAACCTCAGGATACATAATGCCGTGTCCTGTCAAATGAGGGTTTCCAGTAGACTGGGGAGCTTGCCAAGCAGATCTTGAACATATCACTCTAGCAATAGCGTACTCTGGTTTAGAGACCCCCACAATGAGTGCAATATCCTTGGCTGTAACAGTGTTAGAAAAATGATCAGACGCAGGAGTGTCTTTCACTGTTTGGGCTAACAAGATCTGTAAGAATTCATTATCTTGCTGTAGCTCTTCAACCGATAAGGACTGCGGATCATAGTCGCAAATGTCATAATAGTTATACATGGAAGAAGGGTCTGCAAGCCAGTGAGTGTAGTACCGTGCTTGTAAATCTTTGTTTACTAAGGCGAGACTGTTCTTTAGACTAAGGTTCTTGTTTGCTGTCTTTAGGGAAAGTATACATTTTTGCAAAGGTTTCTTAACCCGAAAGGAAAGCATCCTTGGTCTGTGTGTGCCTTTCCTGCCTATGGAACAAGACATTTTTAGCTCTTGCATTCTGTCAGGGATGGCACTCTATTAAGAATGGCACAGGACACCCAGAAAGGGTTTGGGTGTTTGTGCCTAAATAAAGTGGACAGATAAGTACACACACAGCTGAAAGGAAAGAGGACGAAGAGTAGGCAAGAGTAGCAAGGAAAAAGGTACAGAATTAATTCCCTCTTGGGGTGTGTGCAGATATAGGAAAAGAGTATTCCACGAACCTTAGGAAAAACTCTAGCCTTCTGCACAGTTTGCTATAACAGAGGCCCACGCTGTTTGCTCATGGCTTGGAACAGCAGCTATGGGTGTCTGTAATGTAGAAACGAGACAAGGGAAGGGGCAGAGGTTGACTGATGGGAACCAACAGATAAGCTCTGTACAAAAGGGTCTACAAACAGTACAAGAGAAGATACTTACAGACAAATCCAGGAAAAGGAGGTTGATAGCAAACTAGCAGAAGGAAATGAAGGGAAAGTCGTGTAACAGGATTGGATAGCAGAGGACAGTAAGGAACAAGGTTGAGAGCTCAGAGGAGCAGGAAAGCAATGAGCAAGCCCACAGGAGCAGGGCTGTAAGGTAGAGAGCCCAGAGGGAAAGGGTTTAGGGCAGCAGAGTAAAGCAGGCTGCACGGCAAGGAACCCAGAAGGGCCGGGCAGCAAGGAGTGAGCCCTGAGGGACAGGGCCACTGACCGTAGAAGGTTGCAGAGGACTGTAGAGGGCTGCTAGGCCGAGAACCCAGCGGAAAAAAGGTAGGTAGTAGGCAGCGGAGCGTGATAAGCTGCCAAGTAGGAAGCCCAGAGGACAAGGGCTGTAGGCAGCCGGAGTGAGGCAGGCTGCAGAGCAGGGAGCCCAGAGGACAAGGGCTGTAGGCAGCCGGAGTGAGGCAGGCTGCAGAGCAGGGAGCCCAGTGGACAAGGGCTGTAGGCAGCCGGAGTGAGGCAGGCTGCAGAGCAGGGAGCCCAGAGGACAAGGGCTGAGGCTGGAAAGCAGCAGAGCGTGATCAGCTGCAATGTAGAGAGCCCGGCAAGGCAAGGGCGGAGGCTGGAAGGCAGCAGAGCGTGATCGGCTGCAATGTAGAGAGCCCGGCAGGGCAAGGGCAGAGGCTGGAAGGCAGCAGAGCGTGATCGGCTGCAATGTGGAGAGCCCAGCAGGGCAAGGGCGGAGGCTGGAAGGCAGCAGAGCGTGATCAGCTGCAAGGCAGGGGCCTGGAAGAGCAGGGCTGAGGCAGGAAGCCCAAAAGGCTAGGGCTGTAGGCAGCAGGGTGTAGCAGACTGCAAGGCATAACGCCCAGAGGAGCAGGGCTGAGGCAGGGAGCCCAATAGGCTAGGGCTGTAGGCAGCAGGGTGTAGCAGACTGCAAGGCAGGACGCCCAGAAGCGCAGGGCTGAGGCAGTGAGCCCAAAAGGCTAGGGCTGTAGGCAGCAGGGTGTAGCAGACTGCAAGGCAGGAGCCCATCAGGGCACTGGAACAAAAAGCAGATGAAAGCAGGAAACGGCATACAAAGTTTGTAGCTCGAAGCAAAAAGGTGTCGGAAGGACTCTCAATGCAAGAGACTGAGCTCTAGTAGGCAGCAGCCTTCATACTGCCCAGCCCAGCACAGAGGCAGGCTAATTGGTTGCACCTGCCTCAGCACACCTGCAGACAATCGGCCACCTCCCTCTCTGTTCCTGAGCTGGTGGAAGCAGAGCAAATCCCTAGGGCTTCTGGGGATTGTAGTTCTGATGGAGAAAAATAGGAAAAGCCAGGAATAGATGGTTATAGCCAAGTGCATTATGGTAAGTGTAGTTTTCTGGGAAAAATAGAAAAGCACCAAAGTCTTTCAAATGGGAAATAAAGTCCAAATAGTGAATAGCGGTTGATCCAAGAGTTTTCTGTAGATAAATGAATAACAATTTGTCCATATTGATCGCCAATGTATGCGCCCATGGCTCAGGCATGACAATAACGCAAGTCCACAAAAGAGACCCAACGCACTAATGGAGCCTATGCAAAGTGGCTTTGCTTAGGTCAATTTCAAACTTGGTGACCTGCCCCCCAACTTAACCTCCCTGCATACCCAACTTGAAAAGGAAAGTGGTTGGATCACTCATGCAGAGACCAGGATCAGTGAAACAAAGGATACAATTGATAGGCTGGGAGCTGACCTGACGCGTCTCATGAAGTAATTCATGCACATCAAAGTTAAACGCGAAGACCTCAGGTCCAGATCCCGGCAAAATAATGTGCGTATTGTGGGAGTCCCTGAGTCTTCTCCTTCTGGTGCTATGGACTGATTCGTCGAAGATATGTTAAGATCAGTGCTTGGAGATCCCCAGTTCTTAGCACATTTCCTAGACGAGAGAACCCATAGGGCATTGCAGCCCAGACCTAAACCCGGGGGTCCTCCATGCACCATCATTGCTCAACTGCTGAACTACAGAGACCGGGATCTCATCCTTAAGCTAGCCAGGGAAAAAGGAGGTGTTGCGTTTTGAGGCCAGCAAAACATTCATTTACTCTTACTCTTCACAGACCGTTCAAGATGCACAGTAATCCTTTGGCTCCATCAAGCAGCTCCTCGGGGAGCGACAAGTACCTTATGCCATACATTATCCATCGAGGCGTACAATCAAGTTCGGTTGGCGCGCCCATTTCTTCGCGTTGCCTGGCGAGGCACGGTCATTCATTGAATCTACAAAAGCCTTGATGCCGTCTGAGGCTTCACAGAGAGCATGGCAACCCAGAATGGATCCGGCTTTGCAGGGTGAAGGTTGACTTATATTGGCCTGTCCTGAATATTGCCTGAGCATTGACATTGCATGTTTACTTGGTTCCACACCACCTAGTTTTGGTACTGCTCGTGGCGCCCCCACTGAATGCTCAATTCATTGTTCTCTAATTGGTTACAATGAAATCAGTTTTACGGTCATGTTGGGGTAAACAGTATGGGTGGGTGGGTCCGCTTTTGGCCAAAGTTGTAATGGTGCATTAAAGTGGCTCTAAACTGATCCAGATTTTACATTACGAAAATTGAAGTTGATATCTGGGGTTTCGATTATTATCAACCATGATGTCCCGGCACCAGTCGACACCCGTGACGTTCCTGATGTATACTCAAATCATGATGTGAAGTCCCTTTCGGACATGAGGACATATTTGTCTGACATTGATTTACTGACATCCTCATTGGAAATGGCGGAAACACTGAATGCACCATTTACGTTTGAGATTACTATTGCAGTCTCAGATCTTCCCTATGGTAGAGCACAAGGCTCCGACGGTTTAGTTGCTGATTTTTATAAGGAATATAAATATACTCTTTCACCACTTTAGTTGGTATGGAATGAATCCATGAAGTGTGACGCATTACCCCCCACACTGCACAAAGCAATTATAACTGGCATGTTATAACAAAACAAGTTACCTGACAGCATAGCTCCTACCGCCGATTGTCCCTATCAAAATGGGCAAACTTTTTTGCTGAAATTCTGACAGGCAGATTGATGACACCTGATACATGCCAACCAGGCTGGCTTTGTCGCTTCCAGGTCAACGGCCCTCAACCTGAGGCATCTCTATGGCATCCTTTAGCAAATTAACCCTTAAGCCAATGCAGTGGCGGCGACAATGTACGCAGATAAAGCGTTCCATTTGGTCTCTTCTGTCTTTATTTTCTGTATTTCACTCTGATGGACTGGGGCCTTTCTTCATTAATTGTGTTCAACTATTGTACAGCAAACCCCGTGGCCAGGATACAGGTTAATGGAGTTGTGTCGCCCACTGTATCGTTGGGCGAGGCATGAGACAGGGCTGCCCCTTATCCTGCCTCCAAACAAAGCACGGACAGCGAGGCTTACAAATTACTGGCCCCCTTGTTCTTTATATGCGGGTGATGCCCTGCTGTATGTTTGTGACCAAGAAGTGAATTTGCATTTTATTCTTCAAGACATTCAGACCTTCTCTCAATATTCTGGATACTGCATAAACTTGTCCAAATAGGAACTGTTCTCTCTAACGGCCAGCACAAGTCCCCCCAGTGGGATCCAGAGTCAATTACTTACTTAAGGATACGGGTATTCACTTCGACCAGGTGCATATTGTACGAACTATCTTGCTGCTTATCTCCCAGTTCTTACTGAAAAAATGTGCTTCTGGGCTAGACTATCTCTTTCACTGCATGACTGCCTATCCCATCTGAAAATGTTTGTGTTGCCAGAACTCCTATAAAACTTTACCAATATACATATTTGGTCTGGTAGAAAGTTTTTTAACACAATTCGGTTGTTGGCATCGAAATTCCTTTGGGGCTCGGGAGTAGCCAGATTAGCATGGAAAGACATGGTCAAACCGTAGGATCAAAGAGGCCTGATGACCCTGGATTTTGAATTATATTATTTAGTTGCACAAGCACAGTTTGTGGCACACTGGTGTGCAACATCCTCGATCCCACCGGCATGTAGCAACAGAATGATTTGGTGCTAGACCACTGAACCTACGTTCTGTTACATTTGGAGAGAAATATTTAGATGACTGCATGTTTGATTCGACCCTAACAATGGTGAGTGCCTGGGTTAGATTATTTAAGAGCATTGGGATGATTCTCCTGCTAGTGGAATGCACGGCACCATTATGGGACTTTCCCGAAATTTTAGCTACCCAAGATAGGAATATTCGAATTACATGGGACGCTGAAGGGAATCCTACAATGGGAGACATGTTCTGGGGGTTGGGGGGGTTGTTACTATGCCGGAACTTCTAAATTGCGGAATAGCCCTACTGTACTACTTCAATACATCTGCATGAGTACGTCTTTCTGGAAGAAATGGCTGTCATTTTCCATAGAGCCTGAGACACATACTTTGAGAGACACCATCATACAGGACACAATCTGTAATGGTTTGGGATCAATGTTATACAGAAAAGTGCAACAAGCCTCAGCGACTGCATCTCGTGATTGCACAGTGGTGGGACAGAAGAAGGACTCAGACTTGCATTTTCCATTTTGACTCAATCTTTATTTAAAGAAAAGATGAACAGGCCTGGCTTTCCCTAAGATAGTGTGGTTCCGTACCTAAGCAAACTAACTAGGGTACTTGTCGGTCGTCAGTGAGTCCCAAAGAAAAGATCTGTCCATTCCAAAACTAAGCTATACTGAACCTACTATTATAAGAATAATATAAGGCACAGGAGAATTAATCCCTTGTCCTGTATAGTGGTTTCTGCAACAGTTCACTTTAATAATGTAGTCGAAGGTACTTCGTGGCGACAACTGTTATCAGATCATATAGTTCATCAATGGGTTTTTTTCACTTTTCTCTTCGACTTCGTCTCATGTGGTTTTAGTCCTTTTTTTCGTTAATCTCTCTTGGTTCTATTGTATTCCTCTTTTATTAAACACACTTGAGACATTCACTTGACTCCATGTCCAATTTCTTCATGGTTTAGGATAGCCAATTATGTTCCAATTATCAGTCTCACTCTTCTTATGTGTTTCCAACACCATTCCTTTCCTGGCACAGGACTGATTACTCCTGTAACAATTCTCACTCTCCTTCCATACTACTTCTTCAGTGGGAGGAGTATGAGTACCCCAGTAATGATTCTCACTGTGCCTTCACACTGGTTTGTCACTGGGACAAGTAGTATTCACATAAGGATTCTCACTCTTTCTCCACACTAGTTCGTCACTGGGACGAGTAGGAGTATTCAAGTAATGATTCTCACTCTTCATATATACTTGTTCCATACTGGGATGAGTATGAGTAACCCAGTAATGATTCTTGCTCTTCTTAGTTACTTGTTCCCCACTGGGATGAGTAAGATTCTCTCCTTCATTATTGTCAGTATCCCTCCCTTGTCTCCAACCTTACCTGTTACCTTTTGCTCTCCAGGTTGGCGTCATCGGGCGTGCCGTCTGGACGGAACTTTCTTCTCCTTTGGTCAGGGTGGCCTCTCGGCTTCCTTCTCTCCTTCACTAGGCACGCCTCACATTGCAATTTGGAAAGTGGTCTTGATGACGTTCTCGGACTGCACCGTCCAGCGACTCTCGGTCACGCCACAACTTTGGGCTAACTTGCCCGTGCCAGAATTCTGTCTTCCAACTTCTGGCTTCTCTTTCCCTCTGGGTTTGGGTCACATGCCAGTTACCTTCCAGCTTTGAAAACGGTGCATCCCTTTCTATCAGCTTCACTCGCACTGCTGATTTCAAACTGTCGGGCTTCTCTCTAGCTTACGACTCCTTCTGATATGGCCTTGGGACGTCCCTCGTGCAACGTCAAAGTCCTTCTTTGTTCTGTTAGTAATTGGCATTACTCCAATAGTTTTCTTCATCTCAGTACCAATGAAGTTGTCTTTTCCAGTTTTTCTCACAGATTCTATTTGGAGTTAACAAATATCGACATGTTCTGTATTTCTTCTTCCTATAGTTGTGGTTACTATTGGATTGTGAATAAGTAATTTAGGGAGTTTCTCGTAGGAACAGGAGTTCTTGTCACCAAGGGGGCGTCTCTCTCCTGGTGAGATACAGCTTACCTTTACCCCTAGGGAGGGTGTCACGTTGCAGGCTCTCCTCCATAGCCTCACAGGGAAAGGCTTCCCCTTGGAAGAAGTGACTGAATTCAACGATTTTCACATACTCTTTCCCTTGGTTCACTGGCTTACCCTTGTTCACTGATTGAAATCTAAATAGGAAGTTCACATTTCCTTGCTCATGCCCCTTTCGGTGTTCCACTGTGAAATAGAAGGTTGGAGGTCCAAGAAACATCTCATAATCCAGGCGTTGGTGTCGTTTCTTAAATTCATCCATGTGAGAGGTGAGTGATCCGTGACTAACATACATTTTCTCCCAGTTAGATAATATTTAAGATGAGTCACTGCTCACTTGACGGCCAAGGCTTCCAACTCTATGGTGGCGTAGTTTTGCTTTAAATTACAATCAAAGGAGGAGTACTCATCCTTAATATACATTGATATTGTCAGGATTGCACAACAAATGGTAGGTACCTAAACACCACCACATACACTCAAAACTCATCAGTATATGTCTTCAACAAAATGTTCCATATAACATATTTTAATATTCAAGAAAATTCAAAAACATTCAAAGCTACAAGACCCTGACAATTAGATCTAAAACATTTAAAAAGCATATGCACATGTTACAATACAATATATACAAAGCAATAAACGACAAATTTAGACATTTAAAAGACATAGGAAACAAAGGTTAGAACCTGAAAAACCGAGTACAGTGCCAAATTAATTGTTATTGTTACACACTGTGCCCAACATAGCCCGACTTATATAAGTTTCTGTCCTTAATGTTGTGTGTTAACTGGACATTCCTCAGGGGCAATAATATCTCTTGTGCTCTGAAATGGCGGTCTTTTTCCACTCAAAATTCTATTCTTAGGTTTCAAACAATGGTACTCCAAAATCTGAAAAATTCGTCCCAAGAGAACAATTTTCTTAGGCCAATTAAGATAATAACTCCTCAGTTCTGTTGACACTGGTCGTCCTGTCCAGCAACAGTGCAGACGGTCCCACTTGGTGGACCCGTTCTGAAATGTAGCAATTCCAATAAATTGTAGGTGTCCCAAAAGTCTTCAACCTTCCCCAAATGGATTAGGTAATCAAATGGTGCTCAACCTCCAGAGTTGGTCCTAAACACTTCCCAAACGCTCATAGTGTGTCTGTATGTAAACACCCTTTACTACGACAAGAAAGCAACTTCACTCGCTCACTCCCTTTGGAACAACGCTGAAATGCGTAGTTTTGCTGCCTCAGAAAGAATTTTCTGCTTGCATACAATACAGGATGCTCTATCCCAACATATTCTTGTGATAACACTGCACCCAAACCTGTTTTAGTTGCATCTGTCTGCAAAATGAACTCTTGTGTAAAGTCCAGAACTTTTAGTACTGGCTCATTGCATAATATGTTTTTCAGACCAGTAAAACTATTCTGATCTTGAGTGTCCCATAACAGCTTTTGAGGATGTACATTTTTTAGCTTGTTGGTCAGTCGGGTGGCTATGGAAGAATAGTTTGGTATAACTATTCGATAATCCCCTTTTATCCCTAAAAAAGCACAGATCTCTCTTTTGCGCTTTTGGTGTAGCAGTGAGTTGTACGACTTTAATCTTTTCACTTAGGCCTGGAGCAAACCTTTGCCCACAAAGAATCCCAGGTACCCAGGTACTTGACTGCTGACTGGGCTATGTGGCACTTCTTAGGGTTGGTAGTCAGTGCTGCCTTTCTTAAAGCTCTGACAATTTCAGATTTCATATAGGTGATCCTTCACCATTCCATGGAGTCCGAGAGGACTCCATGGAGGGGAATGCTGGTATTATCGGTGCCGATAATGCCAGCAGTTTTAAGGCTGGTGGGGGCGTGATTTACGTCTTGCTCTCAGGTGGAGGTAAATCAGTGATCCCCCCCACAGCAAACCTGTTGTTTGGCTGTGCAGTAAAAGTGCTGGTAAAGGAATTAGCGTGCCCTTTACCAGCACTTTTCCTGTACCACCAAACTTGTAATGACCCCCATAGTTTTCTATGGAATCCCATTCTTTTAGCTCTGTTTTTGATTCTGACCTGTCTTTTTGGTGGGAGGTGAAGCCGTCAGCCTCAGACCTTTTGCCTTTTGCTCACATGTTATGAGGGAAACTGATCAATCCGTCACACTATTAGTACTGGGAAATGATGTTTCCCTTTTGAATTCTTGTATATTTAAAATTGCACATAGCACCTTACAGTCCAGTGCAATGGGGATCATTTGTATCACCCTAGCATTTTACACAGACGTGTTTTGGTTTATTTTATATGTGCCTAAAGACAAGGTGGTGGCAGCAGATGGTGCATCATTTTTGGTGTGCACATTCTCATTTACCGCGTATAGCTACCAAACGTGGCTAGTGCCCTAAAACGGCTGTGTCACAATATTTCTGCTTGTTCTTTGGCCTTCTCAGGTCAGGAAAATCCTTATAAGGTCATGCACTTACCCGGGAAAGCTGGTTTTCTGAGGTTAGTGGTCTAGGATTGCTGCCGGAACGGTCTGGTTCAAGTCCACATTACTGTTGACAGAAAGTCTGCTTCTAGGACAGATGTGAAACCAGTAGTTGATCCTGATTGGACAACTACTGGCTGTTGGAACGGTGCAAATCCTTACCATTGGTGGGCTTGGACTTGCTACCAGCTCGAATCTTGACTAAAAGGAGGACCTCTGCAACTATTCTTGAGATCTACTTTGGAGCCAAGAATCCTGTGAAGAAGAAAAGCCCGCAGCAGATCCAAAGATAACTCCTGAAGTGGCCCAGCATCCCTTCCTGCGTCTGGTCTGGTGAAGTCCTGCTCCTCTGCCTGATCTCTGAAGACCCTGAGCGGCACATGGTCTAGTGGGACCAACTAGTCCAAACACTTTCTTGAAGATCCAGCCCTTCAGAGCCTTTGGAAGTTTTCCTGGAGTGCCCGGGCGGGCTAACCAGCTCTCTCAACTCGCCAGAACCATTGCTGTTCTTAATTGAAGTCTGGAACTTTGGTGAACACCTTCTCCTCGAATTCCAGTTTCCCACCTTCAAACGAACATGTCATGGAGCAGCTGCTGTGATTGCGACTGGAAGGACGCATGTCGTCGCCTGCAAACAGTTCGTCATTAGGAACTCGCTTTCCTCCACCAAGTGAAGTGTCCAAAGGAGGCCTGCCTTGTTGGATTCTGCATTCCTTCACTGAAAGGGTTGTCATCTTGCATTACCAGCTGACCGGAAGAATCCTCAAACCCGCAACTCCTGGGCACATCTCACTGGAACAAACGGTGGAAGATCGAGCCCCAGCAACCCTCAGATGATCCATCACGACATCTGGGGAAATCGGAGTTAAGGGGTGGGGGTCAGTCAGTCTCAGTGTGCCTGTCCCCTTACCCCCCTGTGCTCCATAGGATAACATTGGGAACAAATCCCTTTGTCTTCTATCTCCATTCCACTTACCTTTGGTTGTTGAACCTGGGTCAGGTATCCTGCCCCTGGGTTAGCCTTGGGTCTGGAAGAAAGGAGAGCTCTTAACTATTCTTTGGTAAATTGTTGAGTAACTTTGAAATAGTTTTAAACTAATCGCCACCACAAGTCCACTGAATCCTCCCTACAGGTACTGGTGAGATACGTTATTGGACTTAGTGACTTTTGGACGCAAGGCCCTATTCATGTTAGGGTTTGGACTTCTCAAATTAGGATATTGCCTTGTGTTTGGTTCCCATCATTTACTGCATCTAACTTACTTAGCTGCTTTGCTTTAGATTATCTGATGCATATTTGAACCTATGTTGATTTTATATATTTGTATTAAGAGTGGCGTGTGATAATGCTACCGGTTAAATTAATTTCCAATATGTTCAGAAGACCTAAAATAAATAACGATTTTTATAATTGACTGCCTAAATTGATTTATTTTGTGTTATACTTTATGGACTCATTAAGGACCCTCGAGCCCACTCACACTCCCCTGAGACTAAGCCTTGAGCGCTTTCCACTCTACCGTGATTGGGTTTTGGCTAAGCTCTTATAACTAGGATGGCCTCCTAAAATCTGTCCACCAGGCCAGATTCTAGAAGTACATCGTAACACCACTCAACCCTAAGAAAGACTCTTGGTCCTGCTTAGCTGTGGGAATAGGAGTGGATTGGACCACCTTGATTTACTTGGTTTATGATTGGATTAGCCTGTTCCCTACAAAATACCCCAGGTCCTTCACAGCTTTTTGGGCCAGGTGACACTTCTTGGGGTTAGCCTGAAGACCCGCTTTCCAAAGGGCTCTGGAAACCTCATTTATGTGTCTTAACGTGCGCCAAGGGTGGATCATCTTACCATGTATGATGATATCGTCAAGGTATACATCGCCAAAATCCGCAAAGGGTGGATCATTTTATCCATGAGCGCTGAAAGGTGGCGAGGGGCCCTTGTAACCAGAATGGAAGGACTACAAATTGGAATAGCCCTTGGGGCATGGAAAAAACGTTTTTTTCCTTGTCAGCTGGAATAAGGGTGGACCTGTCAATATCCTTTTGTGCGGCCTAAGGTGGATATATATTGTGCCTCTCTGTGTCTCTCAATGAGTTTGTCTATCCGCATCATGGGATAGTTATCAAAAGTAGAGAAGGATTTAAGTTTCCAAAAGTCAGTACAAAAATGCCAGCTTCCCTCTGGCTTGGCTACCTGAACTATGGGTGATGACCAAGTACTATCGAAAGGTTTGATATTTCCTGACTGAAGCATGGCCATCAATTCCTTTTCAATAATTTTTCTTCTCGTCTCTGGGATTCTGTAAGGTTTCAGATGTACAGTTTCCCCCAGGGAGTGTGAATATGATGAAGGAAATTCTGCACTTTTCCAGGTTGTTCTGAAAAGACCCCTGTGAAATGGTTTAAAAGATTGTGTAAGTCTTTTTGTTGACTAACGGTCTGATTCTCAGGGACTAAATTAACTTCCTGTTCTTGGTCAACCAGAAGTGTTGCCATGGTTACGGTACCCTGTTCTACTGCATCAGTCTTCCACTCCTTAGGGAGATTTATGTTGGAGACCTGGTGTTTTTGTCGACGGTCTGGTTGGGCAACCACATAATTTAAGGTACCTTTTCATTTTGTGATCTTATAGGGCTTCTGCCACTTGAAAATCATTTTACTCTTTGTGGTTAACCAAGATCAAATGTCCTATTGAGAAAGAATGGGCTGCAGCTTGTCAATTGTACACAGTTTTTTGATGCTCTTGGGCTCTTACCAGATGTTGGTTCACAACCTCTCACATCGCTTCCACATGGATTATGAACTTTTGGGCCGGTTTGGGAAATTGGTAAAATGGCCTCCTCCCTTTTCTCCCAGGCCTCCTTAAGCATGTCCAAGACGTCTTTTGGTTCCCTTCCATACAAAAGCTTGAAAGGTGAATAACCCATTGAAGCTTGTGGTGTCGAAGGCCCAGGGAATCATTACATCGTAATTAGGGCCACTGATTTTCACCAGCTTTTGCAGGATCTTATTAAGGGTCTTATTAAAACGTTAATGAGATTGTCTGTCTGTGGATGATATATAAAGGTTTGTAGCATTTTAATCTGGGGGAGTTCTTTCACCTCTTGCATAAGTCGGGACATAAAGTAGTGCCCTGGTCCATGAGGATCTCCTTAGGAAAACCAATTTACGAAAGAAAGGGGAGTAGATGTTTCAAAATCTGTTGACTGGCGTTTTGTAACAGGAACGCTTTGGGATACCAAATAGTGCACTCCGCGATAACCAAACTCATTTATTGGACGCCTCTAAGGGTCTAAGAATATCCATAGCAATACGTGGAAAAGGTACCTCATTGATGGGGAGAAGTTGTAGTGGGGCTCAGGATATTTGGGTGGTGACAGTCTTCTGACTGATTTCACAGGCGTCAACTTTAAAGAGCTACAAAAGTCCCCTTTTTAGGGGCTGTGTGGGTGAGGACAGTGAAAACCAAAATACAACGAGTCCCACAATACAACTTCCTTCCCTTGCTGATCAGAATGAGTCACCATAGATGCATGTCAACTTGCTTATGCTCGCCCCTTATCCAAAAAACAAGTGAAAAACCATGTACTTATCAAAAATATACACATATTTTAATGTTTATCAAAAAACACATCACATTCACAACTGGATTTTCTTAAAAGTAACACATCATTGTGGTCTAGACACGTCATGAACCACGTATATCCGTGTATACATATTTAACAACTGACATAGAGACTGATACTTCCAGAGAAACCTTTTCTATGCCTCCATGTGGGGTATTTTTATATTTTATATTTTAGCCACCACTATTATTCATGCCTTCCTTAGTTTCTGCGGGCACCAAGGCTGTGACAACACTTCAGCAGTGTGTTTCTAGAACCAACATAGAATTTAAACATGTGAAATATACATAGAAATTCATCCACTCTGTATATTCTGTTAGTGCTGTCCTCAGGGCACTCAGTCTTTATACATGTTCTGGTTTTCTCCCATCACATTTCAGTTTGCCAAAATCTCAACAATTCTAAAAAACAAACAAGCATTGATGCTTAAAAACATGGTTTCTATTCTTTTGTGCATCACAAGTACTACATCGCATCTATTCCAACTTCATCTCTATTTTCAATAAAAACAGCAGGGAATTATTACTTAACGGGCTATTTCTTTTCCCATTTTTACTAAATATTTGCAAGTTTTGCATATTTCAATTTTCTTGTTACAACATTATTTAGACAAAGCGTTACCCAATTCACCCCTTTCTACACATTTAATGTATCAGTCATAAAAGGGGAATTGCCAATGTCTGTCTCTCAAAGGTTTTTTGTAGACTATGCACTTATTTGCTGTCTCGATTCTCACAACATGGCCGCGGGTCACGTGAGCGGCACACAAGTGCGGCTACATGCATACGCAAGATAACGAGGCTGTCTATTTAAGATGGTGGATGGCATGTATCATTTGTTCGACTGCTCCGAGACGAGAGCAACGAGCGCGAGCTCTACGGGAAGTAAAAGACTTAATTGCGAGGTAAGACGGATGCGCGATAAGGGAATACTTACTAACGCACCGTGTAAGGGAATCTAATCATTCCTTTTTTCTTTCTTCTCGTTTCTGGCCATATAGACTTTGTAGCAAGAAAATATCGTCGTCTGCAGTGGGTAACCCCCTATCTCTTCCCGATAATAAGGTTGTGGGGGAAATATTAAGAGGTAAGCCCCTTGAACTAATAAGTACAATTACAGTGTTGTTCAGGAATAAAACCCCGTTTTTCAAAACGCATTTCCGTTTTGTTACAGTATATTGGTGAAGGCGTCTAGATAGATGATTCCTCCGCCGTCCCAGCTGTAAAAGCACAGCAGACATCCTTCGAAGCTAGGATCACAGAGGGATACAAATACAGAGTTCCCAATAGGTAAACTCTTACTTAGTGTGATTGTTGGGGTGGTTGCTTTCTCATTACTCTAGGGGAAATATAGAATAAGAATTTTTCCCTGTAGAATTCACTCATTATAAGGAGAATCGAGACAGCAAATAAGTGCATAGTCTACAAAAAACATTTGAGAGACAGACATTGGCAATTCCCCTTTTATGACTAATAAATTAAATGTGTAGAAAGGGGCGAATTGGGTAACGCTTTGTCTAAATAATGTTGTAACAAGAAAATTGAAATATGCAAAACTTGCAAATATTTAGTAAAAATGGGAAAAGAAATAGCCCGTTAAGTAATAATTCCCTGCTGTTTTTATTGAAAATAGAGATGAAGTTGGAATAGATGCGATGTATTACTTGTGATGCACAAAAGAATAGAAACCATGTTTTTAAGCATCAATGTTTGTTTGTTTTTTAGAATTGTTGAGATTTTGGCAAACTGAAATGTGATGGGAGAAAACCAGAACATGTATAAAGACTGAGTGCCCTGAGGACAGCACCAACAGAATATACAGAGTGGATGAATTTCTATGCATATTTCACATGTTTAAATTCTGTGTTGGTTCAAGAAACACATTGTTGAAGTGTTGGCACAGCCTTGGTGCCCGCAGAAACTAAGGAGGGCATGAATAATAGTGGTGGCTAAAATATAAAATATAAAAATACCCCACATGGAGGCATAGAAAAGGTTTCTCTGGAAGTATCAGTCTCTATGTCAGTTGTTAAATATGTATACATGGATATACGTGGTTCATGACGTGTCTAGACCACAATGATGTGTTACTTTTAAGAAAATCCAGTTGTGAATGTGATGTGTTTTTTGATAAACATTAAAATGTGTATATTTTTGATAAGTACATGGTTTTTCGCTTATTTTTTGGATAAGGGGCGAGCATAAGCAAGTTGACATGCATCTATGGTGACTCATTCTGATCAGCAAGGGAAGGAAGTTGTATTGTGGGACTCGTATTTTGATTTCACAGGCGTACATGTAGTTCCTAACATCAAATAAACCCTGGGCCACTAGAACCTTCTGTATTTCTTGGCTCTTTGTCTATCTTCCCTATCCTTAGATGAGCAGCCATAAGATGGGAATGGGCCAGTTCTAATACTGTATGTCGGTGGCTTTGAGGTACCACCAATTGGGTTCTGAGAAGGCCATCTCTCTCTATGTCTCCTGAATGCAGGAGCACCTTTTTGATGAAAAAGAATGTTCCGTTCTGACTACAGCCCTCCTCCTCGGGAATGACTCGCCCGAAGGCTTCCGTTAGAATCAAGTCGTTCTGTTGGGCAAACTCTAAGTCAGGTAACGGGGGATGGTCATCAGGGTCGTTTCTAGAGAGAGAGAATGTCAGAGTGTCAGCCTTGATGAACCCCAATGCTTCGGACAGTTTGTTCACATCTTGCAAGGTAGGACTTAGGGGTTTTCTCCAGGATCCCTTGAGCAACTGCCTCCCCTACCTTTACAAGGTATGGAATTGTCCCATGATTGTGTAGGAACACCTGGATCTCTCTCCTGTAGTCTCGGGCTATAACCCGGGCTGCAAGATCTATGGAATATCGCCAGGCCAACCCTGACTTAGTGGCCAGCCAAGTTCCAGGTAGAGGGGAGATACTGACTCCAGTAATAATCGGGAGTCTTTTATTTTTTGGGGATATGAATATCCTCAGTGCTAAAAAGCTGTAATCCTATCGACTGAGGGGTCGCATGAATGGGGAGTTAGGCATTGGGGCATAAACACCGGACTGGCATGCGTCCTATCCCACACTTCTTACACCATATGTGGCGAACCAGTAGTAAGACTCTGACCAGAGAACTTGATTTAACTCGGTTTTATTAAAAATAAAAACAAAAACACTCCTCACTGGCCCTACAGCTAAAAGGGTATTCCTTCCTATGAAACTAAAACAGAGGTTTGTCAGAATAACCAGAACAGTCCACTGTCCTAACCTGTCCAACTATCTGTTCCTACCAGTAGTTGAAAAACAAAGAAACAGGTTTTCACCCTGGGGGTTTGTCAACACCTCCTAGATGACCCCCTCTTCTCCAGGCAATCTTGATAATCAAAGTTCCTCCTAAGGCATGCACGGGCCTGGGTCATGCCAGCGGTTCTCATAAAGCAAATCCAAATCTCTCTCAGTTCCTCCTATATATAAAAAGGTCCAAAGTCACTCAGTTCTCGAACACTCAATTCACCAAAGCTTTCATTGCTTTTATCCCGTGGTATTCGACTTATCCTCCCCCAACAATGTCTTATCTTGAAGCCCACCTCCCTCCCTCGAGATTCCCCACTCCGGGGTAGCGTGGACGTTACACTTGGAAGTTCAATATTCTCAATGTTATCAGTTCCTGTGTCCCTCGGGACTCCTCGACGATGTCGGCTATGCATGGGCTCTCTAGCCCCTTGTTTCTCCTTCTCATAGCTTTCTGCTAGAGATTGCATCCCTTTCTCCTGTTGGGTCTTGGCAATCTAATTCTCTTGGTCTTCTATATTCTTATCTTGTTTTATGTCACTTAGGACTCTCCGGTCACGATTTAATCTGTTTTTGGGCTCCCTAGCCATTAAAGGGTTTGGGGTTTGGATTCCCCCCTCTAGTGATCAACCACCCACTTCCCTTCTTCCGGAGTGGCCCGCGTACCTGCTTTCTCGCAGCACTTCCACCAGGGAGGGTCTGTGATGCCTGCATCCGCAGAGTTCATCTCCACCTGCATTTTGGTTGCTTTTCGTTGTGATGAGGCCTTCTCAGGGCCTCATCAGTACTCGGGTCTCTCTCTTGCTTGGACTCTCAGCACGGGATTCCTGGATTCAGTGGTGTTTTGCAGGCTCTGGGCCCACCACGTCCTCTGCGTGCTCTCGCCTCCAGGCAGTCTCTGTTCCATGCTCCAGCGTCAGCAACTGCTCTGCGCATCTCCTCCCTTACCATTCAGCTCTGCATCAGGGAGTCTCCTCCTCCAAGTAAGGACTTCCGAGTTTTGAGTGCCATCTCTATAATGAGACGCAAGGGTTCAGTAGTGGTGTCAGTCAAACAAAAAATTGTATCACCTTTACAATTTCTGTGGTCTCCACATAGGCCGAGAGTACAGATTTGATAGGGTTTCTTATCCTACCCTGGGAGTCCTCGCCCCCAATGAGGGAGTCATACACAGGGAGGTCCCACTAGACTCAATTGGGGTGGCTCCCCCTTTGGGAGAAGGGACAAATACATTGTATTTGTCATTGTTAAGAAAGGGTCAGCTATGCTGGGAAAAGCTGATCATGGTTAATCTCCATTGAACCAAACAGTGAACAGCCTTGGTTTTTTGAGGGAATTTTTCAGATTTGCTAAGATGCTTCTGAATGCAAGTTTATGTAGCAGTGGATTAGATTTCAATCCCTGGACTACTGGACTACCATGACTCTGCCTCCTCCCTCTGCATGGGTTTGTTACCGCCTCCTGACTGCCCTGTACTCACAGCTTCTCCCTGTTATGTACTAAAGTAAGTCGTTTCTGTACTCACCTTTACCCTCCTACTCCCATTTCATTTACTTAACAACAGGGCCATACATGTAACTTTAAAGTCAATCCTGGGCATATTTTTGCATTTAACCTGAAAGTTAAACCTGGGTGTATTTTGCATTTAACTTTGCCCATTGATTGTAACCTGCTTGCCCAGTGACTGTTCAGTTCCATGTGTCAATATCCCCACAAAAATATTGCCATATTTTAGCGGCAATATTAATGCATGGAACCTGCGGGGGGCATCCCCGCAACCCCCATATTATTTTAAAAGGAGTGGGGGACACCCCCGCAACCCCTGCTCCCAAAAAACCATAATATTATCCCCACTAAAAATATCGCCTTTGGCCGTTCCTGACTACCATATATACAGAGATATTTTTGGTGGGGATAATATTACCTTATTCTGACTGTTCTATACTGGTGTACTTGCATACTCCTCCCTCTGCCTCCTCTCTCGTCCCACCCATGGCGCTTTCTGTTTCTCCCATCTATTCCAACTGCTTCTCTATCAACTATCCTCCCCTTCTTACTATGTCTGGAAAGTTTTTTAAAAAGGATATCTTGGCCTCTAACCCTGGCCTCCCTATCGCTGATACCTATTCCAGCGCCTCTTCCAGACAGACCCTCACCGACATCCTCTTTGTCGTTCCTTCAGCAGATCTATGGACCCTGCATATGATATCTGTGCTCTGTCCTGTCTCCTCCTCTCCCATTAATGATGGCACTCTCTGGGAAGTCCTCAAGGCTCCATTTGACTCCTCCAGAGTCATCCTTAGTGTCTATCTTAATGGCACTGTCATGGTCCAAGGTCCTCAGGCAAATCTCCTCCTCTTCGATAGGTGTTTCCCTCGCCTCAACAACTTCCTTTCATCTCCGGCTGTCCCTTCCTCCCATTCCTTGGCTACCTTGTCCACTCCTCCCTCCTCCTCTGCCGCACTTCAGGCTACCTCCACTCCTCCGCAGGGCATACCTCTGATTTGTACTCCTCTCCGGAAGGTCTTTAAGGTTGGCAACCTTCTGCATCTTGCCACTCTCAACTCTCGCTCTGCTGTCAAACACTCCTCTGACATCTGCCACCTCCTCGAAGAACTGGACCTTGATGTTCTCCGTCTTACTGAGACATACTTCACGGCCAGCACTGTCGCAAGCTTTGACATTCTTCTCCCTGATGGCTACAAGATCCTCTCCGCACCCAGATCCACCCGGCCTGGAGGTGGTGTAGCCCTAATCTTTCCTGTGTGGATTTCTTCCACTATCATTCCCACTCAGACCTACCCCTCTTTCGAATGCCTTG
Organism: Ambystoma mexicanum; assembly: GCF_040938575.1. Lineage (NCBI taxonomy): Eukaryota > Metazoa > Chordata > Amphibia > Caudata > Ambystomatidae > Ambystoma > Ambystoma mexicanum. Next base: position 1,439,809,571 of record NC_090935.1, read on the forward strand.
GCTACAGACTCTCAATCTCTCCTAGGCACTCTCTTACTGTTGCTACTATCGGCCCCCTCGTCAAATCACCTCTTTTGTCTCCGAGTGGGCTGACCTCTCCTCCTCTCTCCAGGCCTCAACCACTCAGCTCCTCTTCCTTGGTGACCTCAACATCCACCTCGATTCTCCCTGTCCCTCATCTTTGCTCTTTCGCGACCTCTGCTATTCCCTCTCTCTCTCTATCCTCCCCTCTGGCCCGACGCATTCTGCAGGTCACACACTTGATGTCTTGATCTCCTCTGGCCTCCCCCTCTTGATCCCTCTAACCACTCCACTCTCCTGGAGTGACCACTGCCTCCTCTCCTCTCATCTCTCACTCTCTTCCCCCAAGCTAAGCCTACCCCGCCACCCACCTTCTCGGACATCCGGCCCATGAAGCGCATGTCAGTTGAGGCTTTCGCTGCTACCTTCTCTGCCCCCCTCCTCCTCTGGCTGACTCACACTCGGACACAGCCCTATCCCTTCTCTACTTTTCTATTTCTGATACTCTTGATGCTCTTGCCCCTGTCATGAGGATACACCTGAAGTCCAAAGCCAAGTGCAATTCCTGGTATGACTCCGACCTAGCTACACTTAAACGTAAGTGTAGGGTGGCTGAGAGGAAATGGAGGGCTTCTTGTTGATTCTCTAACAAACTGGCCTGTCGCCTGCTCCAAAGGCAATACCGACTCTCTGTCCTCACCAAAAAGAGAGTCCAGGTTCAAGCCTGCGTTTCGGCGGCATCTAACAACTCAGCCGAACTCTTTAAAATCTGCAAGGAGTTGAACAACCCTGCTGCAGTCTCTACCCCTCCTGTTGCCTCCAAGGCTCTTTGCAATTCCCTTGCTTCTCACTTTATATCAAAAACCCAGGACATCCTGTCCACCCTCTTTACCCCTTCCCCCCCTCCCCTCTTCATCTGTGCCTGCTGACCCTCGGTCAGCCACCCACTCAGCCCCCTTCTCATCCTTTCCTCTTTTCTCACATGATTATGTCGCTAGACAAGTCTGATCTATGAAAACCTTGTCAAAACAGGTTCATCCCTGTTCCTCTAAAACCATCAAGGCCCACATTGACACTATCGCTCCGTCCCTTGCTCACTTTTGCAACCACTCCTTTGCCTCAGGATCATTCCCCTCCCCTCTGAAGCACTCCCTTGTGCATTCTCTTCTCAAGAAACCCACAGTTGATCCTTCCTATCCTGCTAACTATCGCCCAATTTCCATCACTCCCTTTCTGGACTAACTCCTGGAAAAGCTGGCCAACTCCCACCTTAACTTTCATTCGGATTCTGTTGGCTGTCTACATGACCACCATTCTGGCTTCAGAGCTGCCAGAAGCATGGAAACTGCTCTCCTGAACATCTGTGAAGATCTGCTCTTCAACCTTGACTCTAACATTCCCTCTGTCCTCATCTTATTCAAGCTCTCTTCTGCCTTTGACACGGTCAACCATACCATCCTGCTCAATCGTCTCTGTGATAACCTGGGTATCACGGATCAGGCTCTGGCCTGGCTGACATCTTTCCTCTCTGATCGACCCTCCCAGGTCATACTGGGGTCCTTCCTATCTATCTCCCTCTCTACCTGTGGTGTTCCCCAGGGGTCTAACCTCTCGCTCTGGCTTTTCAACCAATACCTGGCAACTCTCGCCCACTGCATTGCCATTTTCTGCTCAAATTTCCAGTGCTATGCTGACGACACCCAACTCACTTTCAGGCTGCCCTCAGCCACCTCCTCTCCCTCTCTCATCTCTGACTGTCTTACTGACATTCAAGATTGGTGTCCCACCAATGATCTTTGTCTGAATGCCAGCAAGACTGAGATCCTCCCCATCGGCACACCTGCTCCATCCTTTCCCCTCACTCTCTAGCCGGCCTCCCTTGGCCCGCCTCCTACCCCCACCTGCGAGGCTAAGAACCTCTGGGTCATCTTTGATTCCACACTTTCCTTCTCTGCCCACATTTCTGATGTCTCTAAAAAGTCAAACTTTTAACTTCAACTCCTCAGAGGTACTGTGCCCTTCTTCTCCTTCCCCCAGAAGCTTGCTCTTTCCCAAGTTCTGGTTCTCTCTAGGTTGGTCTATTGTAACAGCCTCTTTCTAAACCTACCTGCCTCTACTCTCCGCCCTCTGCAACTAACCCAGAACAGGACTGTGAGACATGTCCTTGGCCTCAAACCCTGGGATCGCATCAGCTCTGAAATCTCTCCATTGGCTCCCAGTGGATGCAAGGATTAAATTCAAAACCGTCTCCATTGTCCACAAGGCTTTCTGGGGCCTGGGTCCAAAATACCATCAGCTATCCCTCCGCAAATAACTCTCCTCTCGACCTCTTCGCTTCTCTACCTCCCTCAGGGTCAGTCTTTTTTCAAAGAAACAAGCTGGAGGTAGATCTCTGTCTACGACTGGGGCCTCCCTCTGTAACAGCCACCCTGCCACTCTTAAACTTGAGGAGAACCATCTCTGGTTCCGGAAATACCTCAAGACCTTCCTCTTTGCTACTGTTGCCCCTCCACCCGTCTGCCCTGCTGACTTGTTCCCTCCTGGCACCGTGCACCTGGCCACCCTCTGTCTTCCGAGCCCAGGTTTCCTGCTCACCCTGCCATCCATCCGCACAGCCTCCGGGCCACCCCTTGCACTGGGGTCTGTATCTGTGCCCATACAGTTCCCCCACCCCTTTTTGTTTTTCTTCCTGCACTTATCTGACCTACCCGGTCTGCTGCCTTAAACCCAGTACTTGCCACTTGCTGTCTGTACTACCACTTTCTGTCGCCTTGATTATTTATTTATTATTATTATTTGCTCTGTTCTCCTTTTGCTACGCACTTTCCAACTCTCCCGCTTTCCTGCACTTTTCCCCTCCCACTCCCCCATGCACTTGCACGTTCTCAATGTCACTGGGCCTAGTAAGATCATTGTTTTGTTTTGTTTTCCTCTCTTCCCCTCCCTTGCCTTGTCGCCCTCTCATACACCTGTTTATGAGCACAATAGAAATAAAATATCAATCAATCAATATGGCCTTAGATGAGATTGTAGATCGGTAAAGTGCCAGGCAGCCTGAAAGGGATGGTGTTAATAGATTACTTGTGTTATGAATTGGTGAATGCCTGTAGGGGAAAACACACAGAAGAAGGGTATTATGCTTTCTTATCATCCTTCCATGCTACCTGCGCCTGAATATACCTAATTAGACAAAGACTATCTCAAATTCGAAATATAACAAAGGAGGAAAACTTTTGCCGCTTTTGTAAGAATAAAGAAATAACAGAGTCCCTCATGCATTTAATCATGATATGCCCTGCACTAGCGGACAAGAGAACCCTCTTTGGAGATCTATTTAAGATCTCTGAACAACAAGAACAAGGCGATTCAAGATGGCTAAAACTCCGCCAAGGCAAAAATAATAAGCTGATATACACAGTTGTACAATTCCTTGACAATATCTTGGAGCTTACACAAATTGCCTAAAGTAACTCTTTGTGTCTCTTGGTCCCTGTTGCTTTTTAGAGGATATGCCATAGTGCTCTGATATGTAAATAATGTAAAAGGTCTTATGCAATTTAAATGAAAAGTTTATGTATAAACTATATCATTTTAAATAAAAAATTAAAAAATATATACCTAATTCTGCTAAGCTTATGTCTGCTAGCACAATTGGAAGCATGCATTGCATGTCCACATATCTTCTCGGATTTCTTCCCTGTAATGATAGAGGTGAACATTGGGCACACCAGGCAGGTGCCATGTGACAGGAGGGTGATGGTTCATGCCTGATTTGTTAGCAAATGAGGCATTTAAAGAAACCTCAATAAAATAGAATTTGTATTTCACAACCTTGAGTAATGAGGTGGAGACAAATGTTGCATGGGACAATTTACCAGCAGAACCTGCTTGTCAGCAGAGTGGCATACTAAAGTGATATGTAGGAAATTGGATGGAATTATATCCGATTAGAATGATTTGTAGAAGTCGTATGATCGAAAAGAGCATGAACCATTACTTGCATAGATCAGAGAGCTTAAGAGAACATTTCACGATCTTGCACAAAAAGGAGGTGAAATTCATGTCCAGGAACGCACTAGCTGGAAAGTATGCACATGGTTAAAGACAGAGGAGGGCACTTGCTTTGTCGATTATGGTGGAGGTAGACATGTCACAAGTACTGGAGGTCCTTCATGAGAACACCGTGAAGTGCACCCCTGTGGCCTTTAATTGTGTTTCCTGATATTACTATGAGCGGTCATTCAGGCAGGAGATGCCCATAATAAAGTATGACATGGTTGAGCTGGTAAGATATAGAGTTGGAGACCCCAGTCAACCCTGACGAGGTAGATGACTGCTGCTCATCAGTACCAGGATCTTAGCAAAATTGATAGCAGTTCAAATATAGACACTTATTGAAAACTAACTGCTACCTGATCAGGTAATATTCATGCCTTGATGATGCACGTCTTGGAATCTGAGGAGGTTGGCAAGTCTGATGGCAGAGTGTCAAGAGTCGACTGAAAAGGCAGTGGTTGCCCTCAATGCTGGGAAAGCTTTTCACTCTGTTGAGGCCCTACTGTAAGGGACTTATTAGGAGACTGGGATTTAGGGAATAACTTAGAATTCTAATAAGCTTACTATTCACTAAACCTACATCACTGGTGTAGATTAACTAGTAGTATCTGTAGTGTTGCAGCTGCAGAGAGTTACGAGAAAAGTAGCACCATTTATACTTTAAGGTTCTCCCTACCAATGCATAGGTTGATTGTGCTAATAAGGAGGGAACTGGACATCGAGGGGATGATCATGAAGTGGGTGGAATCGGTTGTGCTTGATGCATATGATCTGATGCTCTCCCTTAACTTCACTTGTTGGACCATCTTGATACCATGGATTCTGCTAGGTTTTTGGGCTGTGGATAGCGTGGGCAAAATTATTTTTATGAAATGAGGTGCCCCCCCTTGGAGATAACGAAAACAACATTGTGAGTGGCCACTCATTACCCTCAACTACCTCGAGCGATACTTCCTCAACCAGGACAAGGCTTTCCTGTAGATCAAGCTAAAAACCTAAGAATACTTTGAAGAGAGAGTTCCCAGGAGGATCGCTTTTCCCCATTTGGATGGTGAAAAGAATCTCCCTGGGAAAAAATTAGATAATCCTGAAATGTCTTAATCTGTTTCAAATATAGCAAATGTGTCCACATGTGGATTTTTAAGAGATGTAGTGCCTTGTTAAATAAATCATTTTCCAGCATGGGGTCTTACTTGGATTTACATGCTCATGAATATTTCCCACCATCAGACTGGGAATCCTCAGTAAGAAGAAAGCAGTTTCGCTTTAGTCTGAAAACTGTGTGTCTCCTCTGTAGACAATCGGTGTCCTTTGGGTCTTACTGCCACCAGCCAATGCCACTCGTCCTCCTGAGTTCCACCCCTGCTGGCTTCTTCAGATTTTACCACAGGTCTCTAGAGTTGGGAGTCCTCGTGCTTTGCTCCCCAGAATTTATGGATTGTTTGCTGTTTTTGACTTTTTTTTTTTAACAACTTCATTTATTTCGGTTACAGCATATAAAGTTAGTTAAGGACACGAGGCAACCCGTCTCACATTTGACATGAATAAAATACATTTGACCATACCCCCAAGTCCCACCCCATTGCAGTCGCCTCTGCGGATCGTTTGTCGTTGACGTCTATAGGCGGCAAGGGGGCCACTTGAGATCTTAGAAATATTCCCACCAACTGTGGCTGGAAAGTCAGCGCTGGGAATCGGCTGTGGTAATAAAGCACTGGGGCCCAGCAGTCCGTGAAGCGGTACAAAGCTCCCTCCTTTGCTGCCGTCGACCTTCTCAGCCACCAGGATTTCCCAAACCTTTATCCACCAGTGAGGTATCAGGGGACCCACCTGTGCCTTCCATTTGCGGGCCACCATTATCTTTGCCGCCATTAGCAGATGTCTGAGCAGTTTGGTGGTGCGCCCTGTTCTAGGGTAGCAGTCTGGACTTGACACTCCCAGGAGGAACACCTCAGGATCCATAGGTAGCTTGAGCTGAGTATTGTCTTCTATAGTGTGTATGATCGCTGTCCGAAGGCTGGCACCGTCGGGCAAACCCACCACAGATGAAAGAAGGTCTTCCGTGCGCCACAATGCCTCCAACAGCTCGGGTCTATGGGTGTGTGGCATTGGTGCAGGCGTTCCAGGGAGTAATACCAGCAGTGGAGGAGCTTCAGAGCACATTCCTTATTCGTAATTCATCTGGAGGTTGAGTTGATCCGTGTCCATATTTCCACCCATGTCTGATTCTCGATGGGTCTGCCTCCCACCTGGCCATGTATAGAGGTCTGGTCGTCAGCATGTCCTTTTGAAGGAGTCGGTACAGCCTGGTAATCTGCCCTTGGTGGGAATCTTCTTGGAGCGCATGTTCAAGAGGATGCAAGTCCCTTTTGGCCCTGTCGGACCGTGGGCTGCGAGATCCAGTGCATAATCTGGGCATATGCAAATCTCTCCTTCTCTGCGAGATGAAAGCGGCTCTTGCATTCCTCGAAGCTGAGTGGGGTGCCACTCTGGTAGAGTTGTGAGAGGATCCGAAGGCCTCTTCTGGACCATCCGCTAAAGTTTGTGGTATCCATTCCGGGAGAGAAATCTGGATTCCAGAGGACCGGGGAAAGCGGGCCTGAGCCCTTATTTAGCTTCTTCCTGCGCCGGGCCCATGACCATGCGTCCAGGGTTGCTTTGGTGGACGAGAGCATTGTTGGCCAACGATTACGAGTGGAGCCTGCAATGTGTAACAGGGAGTTTAGCTGAAGCAGGTTTTCAGCTTGCTGCATGTCCATTTAGGGGGATTCATATGTTCCGCCCAAGCCGAGGCGCTTGAGAGCTGGGCTGCTATGAAATAGTTCATGAGGTTGGGAAGGCCTAGGCCTCCCCACTTGGCTGCCCCCGTCATGACCCTCATTGGGATTCTGGCCCTGTGCCCCTTCCAAATGAATTTTGAGAGTTTCTTTTGCAGCTGCTCCAGGAGTTGTTTCGGGGGGGAACCAGCAGGGTAGTGCACACAGATCCTGCCCAGCAGAGAGATTTCTTGGCCGTCCCAGCGCTTCAAGTCAGTTTCCAGCTCTCTAAAGAGGGTGGGAAAATTCACTGCATACAGTTGTTTCGGGTCGACAGTAAGATGTATCCCCAGGTAAGCAGAGGTTGCTGCGCTCCATGTCAACGGGCAGAACGTCTGGAGACTTGTCAGGTGGGAGGCAGACCCATCGAGAATCAGACATGGGTGGAAATATGGACACGGATCAACTCAACCTACAGATGAATTACGAATAAGGAATGTGCTCTGAAGCTCCTCCACTGCTGGTATTGAATCCAGCCGTTTGTTGGAAGGCTTTCAATTCGTCCAGAACGGTGGGAAGAGAGGACAGACAGTCGTTGATGGAGATCATCACATCATGGGCGTACAGGGAGATCTTAAACTGCTCACCGTTTATATCCAACCCAGCTATCTCATAAGTCAATCGGATCCTTTGGGCAAATTGTTCCATAACAAGGGTGAAAATCAGCGGGGAGAGGGGACAGCCCTGTCTTGTCCCGCACAAGAGCGAGATCGGGGCTGAGGTCTTTTGGTTCACTCTCAGTGATGTCCTCTGGGTTTGATAGTTGGCTAACAGCATCTTGCGGAATGAGAGGCCAAACTGGAAGGCCTCCAGCGTGAGTCGCATAAAGTTCCAGTCCACCCTGTCAAAGGCTTTAGTGGTGTCTAGGGTTAGGATTGCAATCTGCCGGTTCTGAGTGGCCACCTCGATGAGGTTGCGGGCTCGGCGAATATTGTCCCCTGTGTTTCTCCCCCTGATGAATCCTGTTTGATCCTAGTCTATGATGGACTGTAGGAACAGTGCCAGCCTATTCGCTAACACTTTCGAATATGCTTTTACGTCTATATCAAGGAGCGATATAGGCTTATATGATGAGCACTCCATTGGGTCCTTACCGGGTTTCAGGAGCATGATTGTAATGGACTCCTGCATAGAGGGAGTTATGATGCCTGTGTCTCGAAATGAGTTGAACAGCTCAGTCATCGGGGCCAGGAGAAGAGGAAGAAAGAGTTTGTAGAACTTAGGCAGGAAGCCGTCCGGCCCTGGGGCCCTATTTTTCAGGGTTTTAAGCACTTCCTCAACCTCTTCAGCCGTGATGGGGGCCTCCAGGGAGGATCTGTCTGATTCTGAGAGGTGTGGGAGTCTATCACCTGCTATGAGTTGTTCCTGTTGTGCTTGTGGGCGAGGTGAATAAGTTAGTGTGTCGGCCAGCTGGGCTGCCACTACCCGTAGCTTCACCCCTTCTCCATAGAGTATCATGCCCTCTGGGCTCTTCAGAGCGGCAATGTGGTTCCGTCCATTCTGGCTAGCTTGTTTACCAGGTATCTGTTAGCCTTGTTGCTGTTTACATAATAGCTATTTGTCCTAATCAATTCTCCCTAATTTCACCCCCAGTGGGAGGCTGATTATCAAATGTCGAGCAGTGGAGAAAGATCACCACGGACAAATGGGTGCTGAACGTTCTTCAGCAAGGGCACGTTTTGGAGTTTCAAACCAGGTCCCTCTGCATTCCTCCTGTAATGCGTCAAGAGCTGCACATGGCCCAACTACTACAGGAGGTTCAGATGATGCTGCGAAAAGGGGCGATAGAACCAGTCCCTCAGCACCTCCGGGGCTCCAGAGTGTACTCCACATACGTTCTGGTGTGGAAGAAGTCTGGAGGGTGGTCACCAATCCTAGATTTATGACGCCTAAACAAGTACCTGGAGTCCCAAAAGTTAGGATGGTCATGTTGCAGCATGTGCTGACCAGCTGGAGGAAGGGGATTTTCTGGCAACTCTCAACTTGGAGGACCCATGCTTCCACATCCCAATTCATAGCAAGCACCAGAAGTTCTTGCGTTTTGTCATCCGGGATGGCACTATCAGTTCAAGGCTCTGCCTTTTCGGCCTCATATCGGCTCCAAGGGCATTCACAAAACACGTGGTCCGGGTATCGGTGCACCTACACCGTGGGGGCATACATGTTTACCTTTATCTGGACGACTGGCTCATTTCGTCAGGCTCCCAGATGCTGATGACCCCGCGGAGACCATTCACCTTCTGACTTTGCTTGGATTCTCCATCAATTATCCGAAGTCATGCGTGGTGCCATCACAGAACGCTCTGTTCTTGGGTGCCTGTTAGGTAAGATTTTACCCTTAGAGCTAAATCTACCTCACTTGTGAGAACCCCAGAACTTTTTCTGGACTGGTAGATTATTTTTCCCTATTCCTCAGTGAGTGGGAACCTTTTTCCACACTCACAGATCCTTTTACTTTTTTATTGGTGTTATTTATAAGACTCTACATAGTGTCCTTTTAATTTTATCCTCTTTGACAACTGTTGGTATATACCCTTTTATTGTTACAGGGTTGTCCTGTGGGGCTTCCCTTTTACTTTCTCTGGCTAACCTTGTGAGAACTACAGTTCCTAAGGGTAGAAAGGATATGTCTAGTCCTTCTACATTTTGTTAGGTGAAACCCGCACACACCACCTTATGTGGAGTGCTGGGGAGATACAATGTATCCCCTTTCTCAATAGCACTGTAAGAATTCTGTTACAGGGACAAGCTTACCTTGAATGGCTGGTGGCAGTGAACCTTTTGACAAATTCAGTGCACCTTTACCGCTGGCTGTTTTCACAGCTACGGTAAAGGCACCCATGGATAGACCATTTGACCAAAATCATCCCTGTCTTCTTTTTTTGTAATTTTTGCACTTCTTGTCCCTTCTTGGTCTATCCCCTGCCCACCAGGTTGGGAAATTCCTTTGTGTGATTTTTATCTTCATCGGGAGACCTCGGTCAGGCCCGCCTAGGCTCCGGAGTGTCTGTGAAGGCAGGAAGGGAGGAGTCCAAAAATCTGCAGCCCTTTGTCTACCACCCTGTATGCAAGCATCCAGTTCAAACTGGGAGGCTGGCTGTCCTGAAAGGACTGCCAACCCCCCAAGTTTGAATGATGCACGTCTGTTTGATTGGCTGGATTCCTGCATAAAAGTCTGATCCTGGAAGCTGAAGAAGTAGTCGACCACTGGACCTGAATCCGCAGAGGAAGATGAAGAAAATACAGCTTAGCCGATTTACAGCGACCGGAGAGCTTGCTGTGTAACCGGAGCATGCTGTTATCCTTCCTTCCAAGCGACCTGGGGACTCTGCAAACGATGACCCCGACCCAGTAGCCGGGCGAGATCCACTAGACTAACGAAGACCTGCATTTTGAGCCATCCCACGCCTTGCTGCGACCTTGCGGAGCCGCAATATCCCAATGGGACCTCGAGCCAGTGTGCAGTGCACAGTCTTCCGAATTCAAATCGAGCTGAAACTTTGGTGGCATCCTGCAGGACCTCCAGAGACGCTAGTCGAGTCTGAAAAGTCCCCTCAACAGAGTGCTGGACCTTGCAAGTGACGAGAATCCGACCAGAGATATTTAGCCTTCATCTGGCTCAAGAAAAGGGTGCCAAAACCACAGAGACTCATCCAGCTGCGTAGAAACTCTTGCCTGGAGCCTTCGCTATTGATCCATGCTGCAAAAACCTTTCCAAAGTCCTGTTTTCCGTGGTCATGACAAAGGAATCCATCGACCAGGTTTTGGCTGCAGATCCTGAGGCTGTGGTATTTACTTACCTTAAGCCTGTGTGATTACTGGAAAACACTGTGGCGTTTTCTGTGATTGGGAGTCCTCTCATCCAGTTCACCAAAGCCCACTGCTGGAATCCCCCCAAGGGTGTCTTCTCAAAAGTCCCTGGACCCTAACATACTCTAAAGTGAACTACTAAATTGTTTGAACAGTCTTCCACAGGAACTCTGACTATTTCTGCAACTGAACCCTATCTCACCCTGCCTACAGCTGGCACCTAGACCACTAGGGTCCCTCTTCTGCCTCTGACAGAACTCATGCAATAGACTAGGGAAGGACTGGATAAGAAAAGGATTCTGCCATGAAAAATACAACAAGTGTTTAAAAGTGCACTTACTTGTGAAAGAGTTAGTTGATAACTGTAATGCTGAAAGGGAGCAGTTACAAAAGTAATTTTTTATCTTGAATGTGTGTTGTGCCATTCTGAAAAGTATGTGTAAGGTTATCAAATGTTGAAATTTTGTGTGGGTCAAGGTTCTCTTATTAAAAAAAAAGAGATTGTGATTGAATTGATTAATTTTTTTATTGTTTATTCTTGTTGTAAATTTTACATTTTTGAAAGGTTGTATATACAGCCAACCAAATAAATAAAAAAAAATATGTAAGGTTATTTTACTCACCTGTGAATTGGTTGTGCCTCTTCCCAAAAGTAATGCTGGTGGCTTCACTTAACTATTTCTTTCAGAATACTAGTGTGTAAATTCACCAACTGGGCCTTGCTTCCCCTGACCTGGTGTATAGCCTGTCTAAACTAAGTCTGCCTTGGGTTTTACCTACCTGAAATAACATTGATTCATTCTTAAAGTATAACATTGGGTTTGCTTTCCCTGGTCTGTTTTATACAGACTCTAAAACAGTCTTAGGTTTATACCTACATTTAGGTTGCTGATGGCTCCTTTAAAAAGTATATGGGTTTTACTTAACTTGGTCTGCCTTGGGCCATCCTATAATAAGTGAGAAAGTTATTGCTTTCCTTAGTCTGTGTTCCACCAATCTGAAAAGCAACTATAATAGTATATTACAATATTAGGTTTTTACCTGCCTAGAATAGCTCTGTGCCATTCTTAAAGTGTTCTGAAGGTGTACCCTTTGTCTCCCTGGTGCAATCCTAAATTAGTGTAAAGAGTTATTGCTTACCTTAGTCATTGTTCCACTGAGCTGAAAAGCAACTGTAATTGTATATTACACCAAAAGATCTTACTGACCTAGTATAAATGTGTGTTATCCTGAATGTGGTTATAGGTTTCTACTGTTCCTTGAATTGGTGTCCCACTGTTCAGAAAAGTATACTTGCAGGTTGGTTTACTAAGCGATTCCTTAACTGCGAGTCATTGCACCACTGCTAGGGTCTGCTACCCTTGTATTACTGAAAGTAATCAGAATGTAATTTATGGTTTTACTCCCCATGGATACCTGTGTCTCCCCATGGATATCAAATGGGTTTGATAAGGTCTGACTTGCCTAGAAATACTGTTCGTTTTCTAAACAAGGTTTATGCTTTGGGCTGTGTACCTTTAAAGCATTGTGTTGTGTTTTTATAATGTGTTTATGATCCTATGACCAAGTACTTACCCCCCAAGATTTATCTTGGCCTTACTTGTATTCATAATAAACATTTTACTTTTTATAATAATCCTGGTTGTGAGTGTTTCTGTTGAACCCTTGGTATACTGCAACTTCTTTGTTTTTTTGTTGTTGTTTTTTATTGTTATTATTTATTTACATTTCAAATACATAAGGAAACAGTAACAAGATGAGCAAAAACTATACAACAAGAGAATACCAAATATCATGTATATACATAAACCCCCCCACTGAAGGAGAGAGAGGAAAAGGACAAAAAAAAACCCAATTAAATCATATCATATTACATTTTCTCCATATGTTGTCACACACAGTCATTTTTTTCTTCAATGTATAATTCATTCTTTCCATTTTTGAAAGTCTGTGCATCTCCTCAACCCATTCATCAAACAAAGGAGCATTACTCGTTTTCCATCCTCGGGGAATCAATCGTTTGCCCACAATCGAACCCCTGAAGATCAGATTCTTCTGAGCAGTACTGAGTTCATGGAACTCTGAATCATCTCCCAATATCATTGTTTTGAAGTCTCATTTCAAATCCAGATCCACAATCCTCACACGTTTCGCAAATGCTCGTCCAAAAATCACAAACACGTAAACAACTCCATAGCATGTGTTCCAAGGAACCAATTTCATGTAAGCATCCCCAACATTCATCACTGTTAGAAAGACCTTTTTTTAAAAAAATCTTTCTGGGAACCAATAAACTCAGTTCAGTATTTTAATTTGACGAGATCTCTCACCCAAATTAACTGACCAAAGCGCTACATTTCTACAAATATCTTGCCCATTCTCCAGCGAGATATCAAAATCAATTCTTCTGCTCCATTCCTCCCGTATTTGGTCATTACCTTTAAAATGTGTCACCATCATTTTATACAATCCTCTCGAAAGCCCACCCTGACCTTTCTTTGGTTTTGCAAGAAAAATGTCCAAATTCAAAGCATTTGTCCAATCAACTTCACCCACTGACCTCCTCAAGCGCCTGCAGGCGGAATCGGATAAGGCCTCAAAGTCCCATCTTTCCCTAATCTCATTTGGCGTCATCCAACGACCATCTATACCCAGATCACACATTTTTTCAATACCACAGATATACCAATCAGGCCAAAATATTGTATTGGAGTTATGGATGCCCTTTGGCATTTAAATGCATTTATGCCCAGTTGCTCTAATAGCTCACACCACACAGTACGCAACGATTCCGTCACAACAGATTTACTGCCACGATCCTTTAGAAAGTAATGCTTCAACTGCCCAAGGATCAAGAACCTCATGAAGGAATGGAATAAAAAATTGTGCAAACAAGTCCAAATGATATGCCTTAAATTTGGGAACCCCCAGACCTCCTTGATCTACTGGTAGCTGTAGTTTCCATATCTTAAGCCTAGGTGGTTTCCTGTCCCACAAGATTTCCTGAATCATACGATCCAAGTCCTGCCAAAAATGTTTTTTTATTTTTAGTGGAAGCCTACCAGTAATATAATTCATCTTAAGGGCGTTGACCTTGCCCCACATTGACAGGTTAAGATGCAACAACCTTTCTAGGTGAATTTTACAGTCATCGAAGACAACACGTATGTTTACTTCAACCAAATTATAAACTGAAGGCGTCAACCAAATACCTAAATACCGTAGTCAGACATTACACCATCTAAAACCGAAGCCGGTGACTAGAGCTTTATCACATCTGTTAGTAAGTGGCATTACCTCTGACTTAAGCCAATTAACTTAGTAGCCTGATGTTTTGTTGAAAATTGGTCAAAATCTGCATCAAGCAAGGTAGAGAATCCTCCAAGTTTTGAAGAACCAATAAAAGATCATCAGCGTAGAACCAGAATTTCTGCATGACTCCCCAACATTTGACACCAAACAAACCGGGATCTGTTTTGAGGGCAATAACCAGAGGTTCAATTGCTAGTATGAACAAAAGCGGCGACAAGGGACAACCCTGTCTTGTACCTTGTTCCAAACCGAATGGCTCGGACCTCATTCCATTTGTTTTAAAATCTGCTGTAAGATTGGTATACAACAACTGAACCCAAGAGATGAATTCATTACCAAAATTCATGACCTTCAACACGGAATATAAGTACTCCCAGTTCAGTCTATCGAACGTTTTTTCAGCATCAAGAGAAAATACAGCAGCATCAAAATCCTCTTCATACGCCTTTTCCATAGTATGTAGAAGTTTCCGAATATAACTAGAAGTGCGTCTGTTTTTCATAAAGCCAGACTGCGCTCCACCAATCAGTTTTGGAAAAAATCTTTCCACTTGTAAAGCCAAAACTTTGTACAGGATTTTATTGTCTGTGTTAATAAGGCTAATAGGACGATAGCTAGATGGAAGATTGTTGTCTTTCCCCTTTTTCAAAAAAATAGAAATTGAGGCGTGACAAGTACTCAAGGGCAGCTTCTTATCCGCTTTGCTAGACAGATACATATCTTGTAATAGCTCAAGGGCCGAATTTGGAAGAGTTTTATAAAATTCAATTGGAAGTCCATTTGGACCAGGGGATTTACCTGTATTCAACCTGGATATAGCGGTTTTCAATTAATCTACTGTTAGTTCGGAACCCAGAATCAAATTCTCAGTAGCGGAGATCTTAGGCATCGTTAGATTACCAAAAAAACCTCTCCCTTTCCTGAAATGCCTGCCTCATTGCGATAAAGATCCATATACGTGTTGCAAGTTCTTTGTACCTTCTTACAGCCCTCTCTCTCTCTCCTAATATAAGCTTGGCCGCTCTGTCTACACTACCATATACTCGGGTGGTACAGCCTTATACTAAAAGTGTAGTCTTGTACTGTCTCAGTTGATTAGTTTTACTCAGCCCTAAGTTGGACTGTCCTAACAGAGCCTTTCTCAACATAGTCTCATGTCTAGTGACCCCCTCGGAGGACAGGGTAAAGGGCATCCTAGAGAAGGTTCAGCCGCTGTCAGCGGCGTCCATCGCAACAGTCTGGTCCATCAAATCCCTGTTGGGAATGATGTCCTCCTGCATCCATCTGGTCCCCTTTTGCAGGCTCCAAATGCGCTCTCTCTGGGAATTCCTAGACGCCAAGTGGCTGCAGGTCATAGGCACTTGGACAGACAAGATCGTCCTTGTTAGGGAGAATTCTCATTTATGGCTAATTTCCCTCACCTAGTGAGTCCCCCAGCAGCTTTGCTGGACTTCTGGAGTTTATTTTATCCACCTGGTAAGAGTGAGAGCTTTTCCCCCCACTCTTACCTGTGTTTTGCTATGTGTTTCCATCTTTTTTTGGGATTGTGGACTCTGAAGTACACCACTGTAGTTGCCCCCTTCTTTGTGTGTGTCACACAGCACCTTCAGTGCCGGGGCACAGGGTTGTCTTTGAGACTTCCCTTGACTCCATTTCTGAGGCGACTACTGTCCCCCAGAAAAGGGTAAAGTTACCATTAACTTTACTTAGTCAATCTACCACAGATCCAGTACACCCCATCTTCCATGGAGTACTGGAAAGGGTTAACTCGTATCCCTTTTTATCTGTACCTCCTAGAGCATTGTTTCGCTCTTTTAACATTTAGACTTGGCTGGTGGCAGTGGTATCTACCCTAACTTTTCTACCGCGATTATATTAGATAAACGTGGTACTGTTCTTGGCTATTATATTAGCCTCGAACATAAACCCGCTTGACCAAAACGTCTTTCTTTTGGCTCCAGTTGGGTTTATTCGCCATTTCTTTTTGTTAAAATCCTTCTTGTGTTTTACTTTGCGCTGCAAACTAGGTCCGCCTTCTTTGTTCAATGTCTTTTGGTGGGCTTCTGCCCAGAAGCCCTCCTCAAGGCGCCTGGATGTCTAGGTGGACTGAATGTGAGGGAGGGGGGTAGTCACCGCAAGCACAGGGTATCCTAGGAAACCCAAGTCGTACTTTGTCATGATTGGCCAGGGTAGTTGTCTGGGCTGGACAACCCCCCTGCTGGGTGATTGACAGCTAGGCTGCGTGAATGGGGGTTTTTCGCATAAAAGGCAGGTCTCTTGGACTAGAAGTCAGAGAGTCGCCACTGGAACTACAAGGAACCAAAGAGAAGCAGAGAGAACGACGGCTGCTGCAACTACCCTGTCCCGGTGAAGCCCTGCGGCAGTCCTGAGCTATCTGCCCTTCAACGACTCAGAGAAGATCGAGTCCGGAGCCTTCTTCACTTGAGCTTGGTGGGGATAACCAGCTCATCTTCTACAGCCAGAGGATCCTCTTCCGTGGTTGAAATTGCTGCACAATGCTGTAGTGGTCCGGATAGCCACCTAAAGAGCCTCTCCTGTTTTTAAGGAGCGCACCTTTTATTCTGTGTCGCTGCTGCTGGCCTCATCCCTGTGTGGTGCAGACCCCCTTCAGACGTCCTCCCTTCTCGACAAAGCTCCAGGAATCGTGGGTCTGTGGGAAACCAACAGGAACAACTGCCAGGGCACCAGTTGCACCATTGGAACAAGGTACTGTGTTCTGTTGAGGAAACTGGGTGAATCCCTTTTTCTTCATTTCCAAGGCTTGACCTTGTCTTCCCTCCTTATAACTTTTGCTTCTGAACATTGACAATATCGAAGTACTTTTGGCCCTGTTGAATCGTGAACTGTTAGACCGTGTGATCTTCGGCAACTGGCCCCGGTGTCTTTCGACTCCGGCTCTGGCCCTTTGACATTTGAACTCCTGTCTCTGAATGTTTCTTGATTCTGCCTGCCTAACCAAAATATTGCATGTGATTTTTGCCTCCAACTCCCTCTGGGTATCTCAGGTGCTAAGTGTGTTTTTGCCCCGGTAGCATTTCATGTCACGGATACGCGTTTGTTTAGTAGACCGAACTGTCAAAATGTGATCGCAATCGTATCCGCGGTTACGTGTTTTTGTGCCTAACACCGCTTCATGCCAACACAGGGTACTTACCTTGAGGCTTACTGTACAAAGTGAATTGATTAGTTGTAGTATATTTAACGTGTGGTTTTTATTGAAGTTTAATAGAAGTGCTGTGTTTATAACTAATGGTTTAAAAATAAATGTACTTAAATTTTTCTACCTGAAACCTTGAGTCAGTGTTTGCTTGAGTCATAGTAATTGTGGTCCCTTTGTGTAATCTCTGCTACTGCTCATATACTCTTGAGATAAGCTTGCCTGCTCCGCCACTGCTACCACTATGACATAGTAGTACAGGCTTGTACCAAAGGTAAAACTTGTATCACCAGCTGTAGTCTTAATTGTGTGTAGTGGTCCCTAAGGGCACTGCACCAGATTCTGCCTAACACTCCTCAATCAGGCATTCCTGCAAGCTCTGTGGTGGAGGTAGGTGCGTCCACATCTCACTCAAGGAGCTCCCTTTCAGATCTCCCCGTAACATGCTACGGTCACCACGGATGCCTCCCTCGAGGGTTGGGGAGCCCACACAGGACAGTCTCACGCCAGAGGCCTCTGACTCCCCGGGGAGAAGGACTTGAACATAAACGTCCTGTAGATCCGGGCAGTATTCTGGACCCTCAAGTCATTCCAGCCTCAGTTTCACAGGAAGGTGGTGAGGATCTTCATGGACAATATCACCACCATGTTTTACATCCATAAACTGGGTGGGACGCGCTCCCCTGCTCTCTCGCGCTCCCTTCCTGGAGGCCCAGTTTCTGTGGCACTGAGACATTCTTCAGGACATGTTCCTTGTCCCTTTTCACCTGTTAGGCACCAAGAACACCATCACAGACTCACTCATCAGAGAGCTCTGGTCCTGCCACGAATGGGAGCTTCAACAGACACAGGTGTCTCTTCCCTTCAGCAGGTGGGGTCCTCCCCAGATTGACCTCTTTGTGACAGCTGTCAACTCCAAGTGCCAGAAGTTTGCCAGCAGATATCCTTAGCCGAGGAGCCTGAGGGATGCCTTCTCATTCCCATGGGATGGGCTCTTCACGTACGCCTTTCACCCGATTCCGCTCCTGTTACGTGTGATGAACACACTCAGACATTGCCATTTCAGGATGCTCCTCATTGTTCCGGCGTGGTTGCAGCATATCTGGTACCTGGACCTTCTCCATTTGTCAGTGGCTCCGTCCAATTGAATGTCTCCACATCCCAACCATCTCTCCAGAGAATGTAGAACAATACTGCACCACGACCCAGCGTTGTTGAGCCTCATGGCCTGGCTCCTGCAGCCCTAGAGTTTGGGCACTATTTCCTGTCGCTGGAGTGCAAGAAGATCCTGGCCAAGGACAGAGCTCCCTCTATGTTGTCTTGTTACAGACAGAAATGGAAACGCTTCACAGTGTGGCGCAGGACTCAGAAGATTACGCCTCTGCAGATAACTGCTCCGCAGCTCCTCCGTTACCTGCTTTTGCTGGCTAAAACTGGGCTTGCTCAGACCTCCATCAAGGTTCATCTGGCTGCCATATCCCGGTACACAAGGGTGCCTCCCAAGCTCTCCCTGTGGTCAAGCAGGTTCGTCAAGGAATTCCTCAAAGGCCTCTTCACGACTTTCCGGCCAGTGAAGCTTCCTGCCGCTGCTTTGGAATTGAACATGGCTAAGCTCATGGCGCCTCCTTTTGAACCGTTGAGTTGTGCCCTCTGTAGTTTCTTTCATGTTGGACAGCTTTCCTGGTGGCCATCGCCTCGACCAGGCGAGTCGGGGAGATCCAGGCCCTCTCCTGCAAGCAGCCGTACTTGACCTTCTATGCGACAAAGGTGGTGCTGCGGACTCATCCTACCTTTATGCCAAAGGTTCCTTCGGGTTTTCATCTCAACAAGCCCTTGGTTCTCCCAGTTTTCTTTACGACCCCTTCTATGCCTGCTGAAAGGGCTCTGCATTTGCTGGACGTTGCTCATGCCTTGAAGATCTTTGTGGCACGAATGACAGACTTTCGGAAGACGTTTGAACTATTTGTCAATTTTGGACCTGTGGTACACGGGAAGGCCCCATCTAAGGCTTCCATATCCCTGCGGCCATTGCTCCATATAAGATTTGGAAGTGGGAGTATTTTACTCCCTATATTTTTAAGTTGGGAGTAAAAAATAATTTTAGGGCGTAAAAATGTAAGTTCAATTCCCAATGAGAGTATTTTATAAGCAGGTAAAAATAGGTTTTAACTGGAAAACTGAAATGTTTTTATAATATTTATTTCTTTGTACCTAATTTATTCATGCACATTAAAAGCTACATGTTTACTTCTTCCAATCAGGCAGTTAAAATACACGTTTCTTCCTGTGGTACTACGTGTACTACTGGTCCAAACATATCCATGGAGCTGTGAGGGTGAAAGCAGGGGTGCAAGATTCTACATGTCTTTTTCCTATTTTTTGTTGGGCATATTTTATTGTTCCAGGGTTAAGTGTATTGCTTCTGTGAGCCTTGCCACCTCCCATGGTTGTTTATATGTACTGCTGTATGATCAGATTCATGAGCATGTGAATCCATGCAAGACCCCTGTAACTCTTGTTCTTCAGTATGGGTCTTGCATGAATTCACATGAGAACCCTCCCTCGCTCGCTCCCTCTCTCCCTCCTTCCTTTTTTCCCCTCTCTGGCTCTTCTTGGTTCATACTGCGACTTAAAGTGCGCTACCAAATCTGATGATGGCCACCAGGTGGAGTTTAGGAGGACGAGTGTCATTGGCTGGGGGCAGTATGGCCTAAAGGGCACTGATTGGCAATAGAGGAGACAAGCAGTTTTCAGTCTAAAGCGAAACTGCTTTCTTTTACTGAGGATTTCCAGTCTGACGGCGGGGAATATTCATGAGCAGGTGAATCCATGCAAGACTCATGCTGAAGAACAAGAGTTACAGGTAAGTAACTTGTTACAAATGGGTGTGCAAAGGTTCCAGATTAGCCCTATCTGGTGACCTGTCATGTGAATGTGTATGTGTGCAAATGGGCAGGTGAATGCGCATGCCACAGGCATGATGTATGCTTGTAGGTTGGGTGGAATGGGCATGTGTTGTCAGGTGAGCATTTGGGAGAGATACTGGTGATAGCAGAGTGAATGGGTTGTCTGATAGTGTGGCACTGTCTCTTTAACAAACTTCTCCTCACATACCTCCTCTGCCGCTGAAATCATCATGGCATGGTAAGTAGGATGGTAAAGTGGATTGGAGTTGCTTCCTACTCGGTTAGCGCCACGAGATAACAAAAACAGGATGATTGCCTTGAATGGCTATTTCAGGGCTGAGCTAGAGTTCAGAGGAAGGAAGACAAATGACAGAATAAAGGTCATCAGAAAGGGTGAAGACATTCTAGGGTGGTACAAACAAGGATTTTTAGGAATGATGATTGATGCATCTTTTTGGGAGGAACGCTTGGTTTGTCTGCTTTAGAATAGGTTTTGACAATTTAATAAGATGTAGCAAGATGCCATTGCGTGCCTTGCCACTCATTACATGAAAGTCATCGCCTACCATTGTGCACAACCTCCATCTGGAAGGTGTCATTGAACCAGCAGGGTCCTCATTGTGGCTGAGCCCATTGGTGGTAGCAAGAAACAAAACTTTTGACCTCAAATTGTGCATATACCTATGCTCACTTAACGCTAACATTTAGGTTGATAGTTTCCGGCTTCCGCACATTCAAGAGTTGATATCTCGCTTCCCCACATCTAAAAGTTGATATCCTCTCTAGGTGTCATGACATTTTTCTTAACTGTTGAACTATTTTCTGCTTGCCATCAGTTTGAGCTGCATCCTGGTTTGCACTGTCATGACGGCCACCGGGAATCAACAGACAATCAGACTCCAATTTAAAGCATACAAAGGGGTTTATTTGGAATTTTGTACAGGTTGGGGCCAAACTAACAAATGGGGCAATAAAAAACAAATGTCTCTTACAGGTTCTTGAGCTGACCCTCTTGGAGTGAAGGTCCACTTCTGTATGTCTCTGCTTATGTCCATCTTCTTCTGAATCTTCCCAGTGGGGAATAGAGGGGTCCCTGAAACCTTCTGTCTTGGCAAGTCCAAGACGGTTGCTTCTGGGATATTTTCTAAGCGGATGGGTGCATGTCACTTTTTTCTGAAGAGGGAGCGAAAGCCAGTTGGGTTGATGGCCTCATTGGGACACACAAGGGTGTCCTAGTCTTCCTCTTGTCCTCCCCTTTCTATCAGATCTTTAGTCTCCCTCCTCATTGCTCTGCCACTGTTGCGTCCCTCTTCAAGATTTACACCTGCCTTGGGCCAGACTTGACCCTCCTGATCCTCCTTCCTTCTAGCAGACCTTTTCCGCTGCCTGACTTTCTCCCTCTTCGGCCCTTCTTTGACTCGGCACGCTTGCTCCAACTCTGCATCCCAAATTCTAAGTTCCCTCTCGTGAGAGGTGGGAATCTGCGTATCCCCCCTTTACTTTGCCTACAAAACCTCCCTCACACTCATTGAGTCTAACTTGACTTCGCCACACATTTACTTTGTTATACATTTACTTCTTCATGCCTTTACTTCATCTGCATCGTCATATTCTGAAGGTGGCAATGCATGTAGTTAATGTTAGTTAATGGTTAGGGTTGGGGTCAAGGGGTTAGAATATGGGGTAACAAAGAAGATGGTAAAGGGGTTCTCCCCTTGTATTGACAAGGTGAATTCTAGGAGAAGTGAAAGACTGGAGAAGTAAAGGTATGAATAAGTAAATGTGACTATCTACATCTGGGAATCTGGCTTACCTTCCATGTTTGCTTTATCTCTGTGACCTCTCTGTGGTCTTTTCCCACCTTTTCCTCCTGTATTGCTAGCTAGGAGACTTCCCTTCTCAAGTGAGCCTCCCTCTGGCCTCTCCAAAGGACTGCATCCCACTCCATTACTGAAGAGTTAGGCCTTTAGAGTCTCAGCTTAGTCCTTCCTTCTCTTGCTCCTTTTCCTGCCTTGAAGCTGTTAGAACCTGTCTTTTTACTAGTGACTCCAGTCCCTCTCTGTCGTCTTCTTCCTCTGACGTTCAATCTCAAGTCAGTCTCCACCTGCTCAACCTCTTTCACCACCCCCTTCCTGAGTCTTAATATCTTCTCCTGCCAAGTATCACTCTATTAGTCATCTCCTCTTCCGCCTCCTATAACACCTCCTCCAAATCATCTGCAGCCTCCACTTTAAGGTTTCGAACAACTCATTATTGATCTCCTCCACAACTTCCTTGGTGCCTCCTCCAACCCTCTTGTTACTAGATTCTTCCTCAATCACTTTGATGTCTCCTGCAACCAGCACCTGACAATGATTTGCCACAACCTCCTGAATGTTTTCTCCAACCCTCTCCTTTTTAGAATCCTCCCAGATCTTGCCCTCAGCCTCCTCCCATATAGCCTGAATCTGTTCCTCCTTTAGCTGATTGTTTCCCTCTAAGGCTGTCTCCCCACTGGTCCTACAGCACCTACTCACCAATACCCTTTTTCATGCTCCTTCCAACTCCTTATGCACCCCTTCCTCCTGCTCTCTCCAAACTCTTTTCCATTCCCAGTGTATAGCGATGAGTTTTAGCCAAATTAAGATTATTTCCACCACAGCCAAGGCCTTTGAATTCTATGCCCAATCTTTGTCAGAGACATCAACTCCCTCCCCGGCATCTGTTTTTTGTGTCCTTTTATGTCTTATGTCTTAAAAATGTAAGAAATCTCCAAGAAAATATGTTGGCTGAAACCTGTCTACTTCTGCTGTTCAACATTGATGAATGAACCGTAACTAATTAAAGCACTTTTTTGATATTGAGTGATAAGATCTTGTACCATCCTGTGACTCATGTATTTGATCAATATTGAATTCAGTACTGCTGGTTAGTATACGTCAGGAGTCCACGGAGTGTTTATGGCAGCCTGTGGAGGCTGATATTTCCACCATTCCTGTCCCAAGAGCAGCAAACCCATGTGAGAAGCAGTAGCTACATTTTATAGCCACACTGGATATTCAGTTTTCGGCACACCATGGTTTTAAGTATTACCAGCTTAAGGATTCTGCTGTTACCTTGAACATTGCTCCACAAGGACTCTCTTGAGCTTCTTTTGGAAGACCCTGGAATCTATGCCACCAAGGTAGTAGTCCCTGATGAAAACTGAGACCGGCCTGCCCCCATACAAAAAGCTGTGAAAAATGCTGTAAATTGACCCAAGCGATCCGATGTGCCTGATCCATTTTGACATTATTTATATGGCGCCAAGCAAGCCTGTGGGCATCAGAGCACTCACAAAAACATATCAACATACATCAATTCAAAAGACTAGATACGCCTGATCAGAGACAAAGATCAAAGTGCATACTGAGTGCTTTTGCAAATACGTAAGTCTTCAGGAGATGTTTAAACATCTGGCATAAGAGCATTGCACAATTTAGGAGCTGCCGTAAAAAAGACTCCCTTGCTCACAGCATCCAATTTTGCTATGGGAACAAACAGAAGGTTTGTAAAATTAGATCTTCCGGTCCTGTGAACTGGCAGCCAGGAGATGCTTTTTGAGAGGTTGCTTGGACTAATACAGAAAAGGCATTTATGCATTAATGTCAAAACCTGAAATAGAATACGGGCTTCCAGTGGTAGCCAGTGAAGACATCTCCTGGCTTCTGATACATGCTCCCTCCTCTGAGTCACTCTGTCATGCAAACTGCGCTGTTCTGAATCATTTGCAGCTTAGAGATCCCTCCCTTCTTGATCCCTTGAAATAGACAGCTCCAATAGTCCAGTTTAGCACCAATTATTGTTCTGGCTATGTTATGTAGCATTGTTCAAGAAGATGCCCTGTTCTGGTCGGTGGAATAGGGTGCCCACAGCTAGAGAAGAACATAATGTTCCCCTTTATTGTAGTTTTAGGGCAATAATTGTTTTTCAAAAGCTAAATTCCCTTGGAAAAACTATTTTGTTAGGAAGTGACTGCCCTGTAAATGTTTCACAAATTATTTTCTTATTTCAGGCACACATAGAAATGATTAAAGGCCATGCTACATTTACATCTGATCCAGAACCTGTGCTGAATGTCAATGGACAAACTTATACAGCTCCACACATCTTAATAGCCACCGGAGGTCGACCAGTCATTCCAACTGAAAGTGAAGTCCCTGGTATGTCAATCGTTTTGTGTGGATTTAGTATGTTCGAAAATGATTTGTGGGGTTATTCCCTTGTTTTTAATTGTGCAATATCAGAAAATAAGTCCTACATTAATCAATTATTAATGTAGCCGTTTAGATCTCACAAGAACACAGTTAATTTATAGAGCAGTCAATACTTTAATTCTTCATAGATGTTCATAAACCGATCCTACCATATCCGACTACCTAAGAACTGTGAAAATATCCCAGCTACAGTGGCTGGGTTTGGTGTGTTGCAGGGAATAGTGAAGATATACAGAGCCATTAGGAGCATGAGGTTGGGGGGATTGTTCCCCATCCAGGTTTCCCTTTAAAACATATTTATCTTATCACCAATTGTTTACTAAGACTGAGGGGGTCCTCACGAGGTTGACGGTAAGCAGCCGGCAATACCGGTGGCTTACCGACAACCGTGGCTTACCGTTTCCGCCACCCAATATCCCGGTATTACGGGGATATTACGGGCAGCGGAGTAACCGTAAGTTCCCACTCCCATGGAGTCCCAAAGGATGGTTCCATGTAATAATGTCCCTGCAAAAATGTTGCCTGGCAAAAAAGTCACCAAAAAATTGCCGTCTTTTGCATGGACATTATTACATTGAACATGCGGTGGACACCCCTGCAACTCCCAAAACCTTTTTTTTCTCGTGGGGCGGGGTACACCCTCACAACCCATGCTCCCCTTGACCCCTTATATATGGTCATCATATATAATGTCGCCACAACCTTTTCCCGGAGACATTGTGTATGGCGACCATATGTATGGGGATAATATTACCTGATACCCAAAGGACTCCACGGGATGGGAACCACTGAAGCACCAGAACTGTTGTCAGTGGTGCTGGTGCGCCAATGAATTATCTGCCGGTAGGGGCTGAACTACCGGCAGGTCAGGCCTGCCGGTTGTTCACTGCCCCTACCGGCAGACTCAGAGTATGCCAGTCCAGAAAAGGTGCTACTCCTAATGACCCCATAAAGGTTAGGCATCAACAAGTGTGTTCTGTACCAATACCCCTGCACTACGTTTATGGAAATAATCGATAAATAGTGGCATGTGATGGCAATGGAAATATTCTCACTTTTAAAAAGGACATTAGCCCATATAGCCAAAAGTTGATGCATCCAAGATTAAATAAAAGGTTTGTACCTGTGTACATGTGTGTCATCAAATAAGTGAATATTAAAAATAACCATATAATCTACCCACGAAAACAAGAAAATATACACTAGGAGGTATCAGGAGTCTTGTAAGAGCTAGTGAGCAACTAGTCATCGGCAGACTTCAACAGATTGATATACTTGGGTCTGAATTTCAGAAAAGGCTGCACCTCACGTAGAGGATGTGTCAATGAATTCCATAATTTGGCCGCTCGGACCTAGAAGCTGCCTCCCCCAGACTTAGCCAGCCTGAATCTCGGTATGATAAGGCTATTGATATTGGTAGTTCTTGCTGGTCGGGTGGAGCTTCTCTTTAGGAATCTGTCCGTGAGCTAGCTAGGTGCAGCATTATTCAAAGCTTTGTGAACAAGAGTTGCAACTTTTAAATGGATTTTGTTTTGGGTAGACAGCCGGTTGTTTTGGCGCCTAATCTTAGATATGTGCGATCTTTTGGACATGCCAAGAGCTGCTTTCAAGGCATTATTTTGTAGGATTTGAATTTACGTGGCTCCTCTCTCTCCAGGTAAGGGTATGATTCCTTATATGTGAAGTGTTTAGGTGTGGGACATAGTCCCACAGGTCATGGGATTTCAGCTTAAAAGGAGGTGGTCAGCATCCACACCAACCATGGGCAAAGGCGCCATTAAGTCAACATTTCCCTCGATTCCCATATATGCTGAGAACACTGGGGGTCATCTGGTTTGAGAGAGGTCTTACACTATTACAAGATTCAGAGTCCTTGTACCATAAGGGGCAGACACTTCCAGTGATATCCCGTTTGCCCAAACCCTTTGGGAGGGTTTTGCATAGCAGGCTCAACTCCCTAGTCACACAGGAGGCGACTTGCCACTTGTGAAGAAGGGACACATTTCCTGCATTCGAGAACCGACCCAGTCGAAAAAAGTCACTATCATAAAGGCAATCCTCTTAGTCGAGCCGTAATCTGGGTTCAACATAATCCCTGAAAATCTAACTAACCCACAAAAAAGGGTCTACAAGACCTATTACGGCAATTCCCTGAAGTTCTTTTTGGAGAAACCAGGGAGGCTTAGGAACTTTTTCCACTTCATCCAGATGGGCAGACTATCAACCTCAAGCCCAACTGTATCCCAGGGCTACACCAGAAAATAATAGAAATTACTAGTATGCTAAAATATGTTATGTTAAATTGATTTATTCCACACACCGCTGCCATTTTCATGGTCTCCAGACGCTCAAAAAGCTCTTTAAGGAAAAGTGGGTTGGGTTGGTTAGTGGAAGAGAGAGGGATAGGATAGATGTTGTGCTCATCTGTTGATGCTTGTAGAACCAGGAGGAACTGGAGTATGTATTTGGGAGGTTTCTGGGTATGTTCTGTTTTGTGCACTGGGCTTGTTGTATCTGGAAGGGTGGTACCCAGTGTTGGAGTTGTTTGTCAGATGTTGGTTTTGTAGCTTGTTTAGAGAGGAATGTGCGGGAGTATGTTTTGGTCAGTTGATTTACTACTCCTCTCCCTAGCAGTGTGTTGTAGGTGGGCGATGTGGGTTGTGTGGAAGAGAGAAATGGTTTGTGGATGTTGGGTGATCTCTGGGTATTTGTAGCTAGTTCATTTTAGTCTGTATTTATCCTTTGTTTCTGGTTTATGATTTGTAGCAGCAGTCATTGTACGGGTGGGCGGACCGCTCGTGAGGGTGGTTATTGTATAGTTGGTCTATGTTCATCTCGACGAGTTGAATAGACTTGTTTTTAGTTGTTTCCTAAAAGTTAGGCGATGTTTTGTCATTCTTATTTCCCTCGGGATTGAATTCCATAGTTGGGCTATCAGATAGGAAAAGATGGTTCCTCTGAATTCTCTTTTCTCATAGGGCCTCATTACGACCCAGGCGGTAAGTTACCGCCTGGGTCATACCTTTACCACCATGGCGTAAACTATGTTTACGCCATGGTGGTTGGCGGACTTACCGCCCCATTCCGAGGTTGGCGGGGCGGTACGTCCCCAATCCCCATTTACCCTTCCCCATTCCCATTTATGCCCCATAGGGCATAATGGGAGTGGGGAAGGCGTTAATTACGCCACCGTAAATTACGGTGGCGTAATTAACATCAAGGTCCCTTAGCGCCATGGATTTTAATACCTGCTAAAAGCAGGTGTTAAAACCTCCATGGCGCTAAGGGACCTCGGAATCAGGCGGTAAGGGTCGGCACTGTTTACGCCGCCGTAAACCCCTTACCGCCTGAGTCGTAATGAGGCCCATAGTGTCTTGTTTCTATTTGGAGGTCAGTGCTAGATCTTAAGTCTTTTCTCGTTCGATCAATTCAGCTCATTGTCCTTGTAATGATTTATGGGCAATGCATAGGGCTTTCAAGTTGATGCGTTTTTTTACTGGTAGCCGGTGTAGACTTCTTAGGGAAGGTGTGATGTGTTCTCTTCTAATTAGTCTCAGGAGTAGAATTGCAGCAGTATTTTGAATTGTGTTGTAGTTTTTTGGTGAGGTGTTTTGGGCATTCCTAGTTAGAGACTATTTGCGTAGTCTATCCTAGATAATACCAAGTAGATGATTGCAAGGGTTCTATGTGCGAAATTGATGCACGGGAAGATCCCTCTTAATAATCTGAGGAAACAGAAACATTTTTTTTCTATTGCATTGGCTTATGGTTGCAAGGTGAAACAGTTGCCCATGAGGATTTCCAGATTTATCATCACTGTTAACGTCGCCAGTTTGGTTCCCATGCTCGGGGAGTAAGAGGACGGGCAGGTAAGGGTTTGTCTGTGCTGGACTGTCTTCTCGTGGGGAGATCATTATTTCTGTTATTGGCTTTAGTTGGAGGTTGTTGTCTGCTATCCAGGTGTTTGCCGGTGAGGCATATATTCAGGGTGTTGTCAGGGTCGTTGTCGTTAGTTTTCGTGAAGATGAGTTGGGTGTCATCTGTCTAGTTTTAGGGTGTCAGTCCATGGGTTTGAATGAGCTTTATTGGAGTGGGGGCTTATAAATGTCGAAGAAGAGTAGGGAGAGGCTTGATCCTCGTGGTACACTGCAGGTGATATGTGTTTGATGTAAATGGTGGAATGTGGGTTCTTTAAGATCAGTCGGTGAGGAAAGATTTCATCCATAGTAGTGCAGAGCTTTGAATACCATATTCCTCCAGTCTCTTGATTATAAATGTGTTTGATTGTATCTAATGCAGCTGATGTGTCAAGTAGTGTGAGGGCTGATTGGGTGTTGTTGTCCGCATTCATTTTTAGGTTGTCCCATATGGGTCTGTAGTTAGTAGGGTCATTGTATTTCCTGACTCATCTTTTAGGAGAGGTTTGATGTACACATATTTGATGGATTTTGGTATTATTCCTGTGTTTAGGGTAGATTCATTAATAATCAGATGTAGAAGGCTGGCGTTTTGTGGGTAAATAGCTTTTTGTAGATGTCTGGTGGCCATGGGTGGTTGGACGATTCGGCTACTTTGGTATCTTCCAATGCTGAAGATATCCTTGCTTATCGGTTTAAATTGAGTGTTGTGTTGATTGTTGGTGTGCTGGCTTCTGGGATGGTGTATGTTAAACTTGCGCGATCCGTCGATGGCCTATTGTATTGCTTCTGTTTTTGCATTTAGGTGGGAGGTGATGCTGTCGCATAGTGTTTGCAAGGGTATGCTGCTGTTGTTGCATGAAGTTGAGTTTTTTATTTCCTTGATGATTCTAAACATTTGTTTTGTGGATTTGTTACCAATTGGATTCTCGCAGTATAGTTTGCTTTCTTGGCTTTGGGGACTGTCGATTTGTATAGCCTAATTTGTCATTGGTAGTTGATTTCACGTCGGCAGACAAGACTGCAGCATCTGGTACAGAGACACATCCACCGAACATCACTGGAAGCTGCAGGAGCAGCGTTCCATCACTGCGCAGAAGGTAAGCCCTGATGGGCTTTTGTGAAGCTGTTTTCATATTGATTTTGAAGTCGGAGGCGAGCGCTCCAAAACTCGATAAATCTCGGCTGATTGAATTTTGATGATTTACCTCCTTGCTGATCATGCGTAGCATATTACTGTGATGGTGTATTTACCTCTGCAGTAGGAATGTGCTACTGATTATAAAAATGAAAATACTTAGAAAATGGCTGCTGCATCACAATGTGTTGGAAACAAACCTCTGTGAACCTGCTGACTCCCTGCTGCCTCTCTTATTGGGCAGCCCTTGGCCTACCTGACCAATCGTAGGCACAGTCAGGCGGAGCTGGCCCCCACAATCAAGGCCCCCACAACCAAGGCACCCACAGGAAGGCCCTGTCTGTGCCTGTCTGGGCCGAGGAGGGCTCGAAGGGCAACCGTTTCTCCCTCTTCAAACTATGGAGCAGCCTCCTGACTTAGACTTACTCCACTAACAACTTCTTAACCAAAACTGTGCCTATCTCACTTTACCTTCCTCGCCTCACCTAATCACCTTCTTCTTTAACTGCATTTTGTGTACCTTTTTTAAAATCCAAATTTAGGTGTGTGTTTTTTAACATCTTTGCACCTCATTCTACAATCATTTTCTGTCCCTTTTTTGAAGTCCGAATATAGGTGTGTTTTTTAACATCTTTGCACCCCGTTTTGCATTCTTTTTTTGAAATTCGAATTTAGGTGTGTGTTTTTTAACATCTTTGCACCCCATTTTGCATTGCATTTTGTGTCCCTTATTTGAAATCCGAATTTAGGTGTGTGTTTTTTAACTGCAGTGTGTTTTCTAACATCCTTGCACCCCATTTTGCATTACAATATGTCCCTTTTTTAAATTTGAATTTAGGTGTGTGCTTTTTAACATCACTGCACCCCTTTTTGCATTGCATTTTGTGTCCTTTTGCAACTGCTAGGCCGCCTGGTGAGTTTGTACTAGAACTGTGCTATGCAGCCACTCCTCTTCCCTTCAACTATCCTATGCCGCCCCTATGGCACTCACCATCTCCCCTTCTTCTCTAAATGCTACACTATCACCTATCCTCCCTCTATCACGAGGTCTAGAAGAAAAAAGCATAAAAATGACATGCACATTTAGGTGTGTGTTTTTTAACATCTTTGCACCTCATTTTACATTGCATTTTGTGTCCCTTTTTTGAAATCCGAATATAGGTGTGTTTTTTAACATCTTTGCACCCCGTTTTGCATTCTTTTTTTTTAAATTCGAAATTAGGTGTGTGTTTTTTAACATCTTTGCACCCCATTTTGCATTGCAGTTTGTGCCCCTTTTTTGAAATCTGAATTTGTGTGTGTGGTTCTTAACTGCAGTGTGTTTTCTAACATCTTTGCACCACTTTTTGTATTGCATTATGTCCCTTTTTTGAAATTCGTATTTAGGTGTGTACTTTTTAACATCCTTGCACCCCATTTCGCATTGCATTTTGTGTCCTTTTGCAACTACTAGGCCGCCTGGTGAGTTTGTACTAGAACTGTGCTATGCAGCCACTCCTCTTTCCTTCAACTATCCTATGCCGCCCCTCACCATCTCCCCTATCTTCTCTAAATGCTACACTATCACCTATCCTCCCTCTCTCACGAGGTCTGGCAGAAAAAAGCATAAAAATGACATCCTGACCACAAACCCTGGCCTACCCATCGCAGACACCTATGTCAGCGCAACTTCCAGGAAGATCTTCACTGATATACTCTTCTCTGTCTCCTCCCCAGATCTGTGGACTCCTCATCTCATTTCTACACTCTCACCTTACACACCCTCTGCCATTAATGGTGGCACCAAATGGAAAGTCCTCTTGGCGTGCTTCGCATCATCCAGGTGCATCATTAATGTCTATCACACTGGCACTATCTTGGTTCAGGGTCCTCAACCCAACCTCCTTATCTTTGACGGCACCTGCCATTCCTCATCAACTTACTTCCCACACCTGCTACTTCTTCCTCCACTCTCTCTGTCCCCCTCCTCCGACTGGTCGACCAGGCCCCCGTACCCCTCCCCGGAATACCTTCAAATGTGGAGACCTCTTGCATCTTGCCAGACTTAATGCTTGTCCAGCCAACAAACAGTCTGCTGACATCTGCTTCCTTCTTGAAGACATTGACCTCGATATCCGTGCTCTGACTGAGACGTGGTTCAATGCCAGCTCAGTCACTGCTTTTGGTTCCCTTCTCCCTGATGGCTATAAGATCATCTCCAAGCCGCGCCCTAACTGTGCCAGTGGTGGAGTTGCTCTGATCTTCCCTGAGTTGGTCCCTTATTCCCTCAAACCCACCCAGCACTACTCTACCTTTGAGAGCCTGGTCTGCAAGCTGGTCATCTCTCCTTCCTCCTCTCTGACCATTGCCTATCTACAGGCCGGCTGGCTCTACCACCCTGTTCCTCTCTGAATGGGCTGATTTCTCCTCCTCTCTCAACGCAACCACTTGTAAACCTCTTCTTGTGGGTGATTTCAACATCCACCTTGACTCCTCAATCACGGCATCCACTCTGTTCCGTGAACTTTGCGCCTCACTCTCCTTCCTCCCTTCTGGTCGTGCCCACTCTGCTGGACACACTCTTGATGCCCTCATCCTCACTGATCTTTCACTATCCTCCCCACTAACCACCCCACTCTCCTGGTCAGACCACTCTCTCCTCTCTTCTCACCTCGGCCCTCGGACCGCTCCTCCACCAGTCCTGCCAACCTCGTTCATGAACATCTGTCCGATGAAACGAGTGTCAGCGACTGCCTTTTCATCTACCTTCATCCCCCCTGTCCCCTCTCTATTGATTCAACCTCTGGCTCTGCTCTTTGCAACCTCCACCTTGCCATTACCAATACCCTTGACACTCTTGCCCCAGTCATGAGGATCCACCTGAAACATGTCTCCAAGCGTAACACCTGGTATGACTCCAAATTCGCAGCCCTGTAACGCAAGTGCAGAGCTGCGGGACAGAAGTGGCAGAACTCAGGCTCACCCTCTGCCAAACTGGCCTGTCGCCTGTTCCAAAGGCGATGCAAACTTTCCATCCGCACTATGAAAAGAGCCCACATCCAGGCTTGTGTCTCTGGTGCATCCAACAACACGGCTGAACTCTTTAAAATCTGCAGGGATCTAGCCAACCCTTCTGCAGTTTCCTCCTCACCTCTTCTCTCCCAGACCGTCTGCAACGCACTGGCCACTCACTATACCGCAAAAACGAAGGACAACCTGAGCACCCCTGCTTCCCTTCCCCCCTCTCCCTTCCCCACCCTCGTGCCTCATATGGCCCCCCTTCCACCCTTTGCTTTCTCTCCTCCTCTCTCCTATAACTCCTGATGAGGTTACTAGAGTTGTCTGCTCCATGAAGGTCTCCTCCAAACAGGTTTCCCCTTTTCCTCCAGAACAATATTGTCTCTCTTGCCCCTGCACTTGCTGATCTCAGCAACCACTCTTTTGCTACGGGGTCCTTTTCCTCCTCCCTCAAGCACTCCCTTGTGCGCCCCTCCTGAAAAAAACTTCTGCAGACCCGTCATTTCCAGCCAACTACCGCCCCATTTCTATCACCCCCTTCCTTGAGAAAATCTTGGGGAAGCTGGTCTTTCCCCACGTGACCCAGCACACTGAACTTGTGGACTTCCTACACGACCATCAATCTGGATTTCCGAGCATCCAGAGGCTTGGAAACTGCTCTTCTGAACACCCGTGAGGAACTGCTTGCATCTCTTGATTCCAACTCTCCAGCTGTTCTCATTCTACTGGATCTCTCCTCTGCATTTGATACAGTTAACCACTCCATCCTCAATAAAGAGATGGCGCTAGCACTTTAGAAAGTCAAGGGCAGGTACACAGATAATTCTAACAGTTTCGCCAGGGTATAAATATGACTGCTTAGAGAGTGGGATAAGGGCAAAGGCAAGGCAAGGTAAGCTATGCGTTTCTGTGGGGTGGGGATTATACTCGCAGTCCACTTTTGAGTTTTTGGGATTTTTGGACAGTCATCAGGTTCTGGTCTCCAGGGCTTGGGTCACCAGGTAGCGGACTGTCCTGGCAAAAGACAGCTGGGCAAAGTCTGGTCTGGTCACCGGACGCTGTGGGCAACTGATGGCAAGATTGCAGCGGGCATGCAGTTAGTGGGCCGCAAGCTGGTCTGATTTCAGGATGCAAAAGGTACCACCGCTTTCCCCTTTTTGTTAATGGGATCTTAGTGTTTTTTTCTGGATCAATGGCCTTGCTAGAGTAGGAATCAGCTATGCTTGGATTTTGCAGTTGGCTCTGGAGTAGGGTCAGCAATGCTTTGGCCTTGTAGGGAAAATCTGGAATCAGCAAGATGAATGGAGATCAGGAACACTGGCGCAGGAAATTCAGGAGAGAGTGTCTGTGTCCAGAGCTCTGTGATGGACTCTTATTTATAATGTATAGTGACATCATAGAAGTATATGGCTGGGCAGGCTTAGCTAAACACGCCTCTAAACCACTGGATTGGTCAGGGGTGCTAATCTCCGCCTCGCTCTCAGCTGGTTGGATTTCAAGGGCAGGATGCCAGATTTATGATGTGAGTTTTATAATGTTCAAACCCTCCCACAGTTACTTTAGCTAAAATCTGATTTTGCCACAAATGGTACATTTATACAGTTGAAGTCTCTTAGCAAATTACATTAACAGGTTACATATTTTATGCAGACCATTCCAGTCCAACTCAGCCATCTGTGAGACATCCTCTCAGCAGAAACCTGTTTTTGGGCTGACATCCCCCCATGCAGCCACTACAGTTTGATTTAATTGTATTTATTTTTGCTCTGAATTGGAAGAAAAGCCTGCTGAATAGAACCATCTCATACATGTATTTTCACAGCCCAATCCCCTTTCACATTTCTAGGTAGGGAGACATTTTTGTTCAACATACTACCTTCCAACAGGCATTTTCTTCTTTAGTTTGCAAAGGCCCATTTTGACACATGTGATGAAAGCGGCATATTCCTTTTCAAATTCGGTTTTTGCATCTGCCTTTCCAATAAGTTCTGTAGCTGTAGCCAGCTTGTTTTACACAACAGTCTGTACCAAGCAAAGGTCTCCATGAAATTGACATGTGCACAGAAAGCTCTGATTTTCTTTTAAAGCAGTGATTTTTGACATTTTGTAGCACAATTTAAGCGTTTCCCGTGTAGCTGAAGGAAAGCTTTTGTTGATTTTCTCAGGTTTGGTTGGCACAGCCTGTCATTCAGGAATAAGGCTCTTTTCTGATGGAGCACAATGTGAACATGGCTGGGCGTCACAGGGCCTTTTTGATAAAAGCAGTTTGGTGAAAACAGGGAAAAATAGCATCAGAGTGGTGTAATTTTAGAGGTGACATATTCCCTTTTTGGAATCTTGGGCTTGCAGCAAAGCAGCGCTGCTTTTTCACTCCATTTCTTTAAGAGACACAAGAACACACCCTAGTAGCCTTTCTCAGGGTGCTTCCTGTTCCATCTTGCTCAATGGCGCTTGGCAAAACAGTGCAGCCATCTTTTTGTTGCTGCAAAACGCAGTTTTGGTGCAATGGCGCTCACTGGAGCCAGCGCAGCCATTTTGCTGTTTCTGCTGAAGCGCAGCTTGGTTATGGAAAAGTTCTGTTCGGTGGGTCAATGTAGCTCACAAATCCCCCCACCCCCTTGACTCTACTGAGGTCCATGTCGAGGGAGAGTAGGGCAAAGTGGGCTTCATCAGTTAGGAGTCCTTCTTCCATCAGGGAGCGGTACGACACAATCCTCCCGCTGTCTCTTGTTGGAGCGTGGCACGACACCCACAGCTTTCCCTGAGGTCTTCCTTTGTGGTGTTGAGCGACAAACCCAGCTTTTTCTTGGCTCTTTCCTTTTCCGGTTCCCGGGGAGGTCCTCCTTGGTGATGAAGGTGCAACTAGTACGAATCTATGAAATAAACACAAACCGGTTACTACAATTTCCCACTGACTGCCCCCCCCCCCCCCCCCCCGGAAGGATGACAGCAGTGGGACACACATGCATTCAATAATGACAATTGATAATGAAGAAAAATACTCCCTGTTACATAATTATACCTATAAATCTATGTGTTCCCTTCTGGTTCGTCTTTTTCTTATTCTCATGCTTCAGATGTCTCCTCTATTTGATTTTATCTTGGCTCCTCAATAAGCTGCAAAGGGTGACTAGGGTGACAACTTTTTAACTGATTAATATGGACTAATTTCTCTTCTGTCAGTTCGCATTAGGGGATGTGGATTCTATAGGCGACAGGTGAAATGATATCTACAATTTCAAAAGGACCCCGCCAGCTTGGCAAAAATGTACGCTATTTGGTCTGGTTCCTTTGGAAATTGTAAAAGTAGACCCTGTCTCCTACTTGGTATTCCTTTGTGGTTGTTTTTAAATCATATTGAGTCTTCATACCCTTGGCAGATCTTTCCAGATTCCGCTGAGCATATCCAAAAGCATGTTGAAGGTGTTTTCTTAGATTCTCAACATACTCATGAGTTGTGGAGGCGTTAATCAGTGTTTGCTCTTGTGTTCTATAGAGCAGATGCTGAGGTAGCACCATCCTTCATCCAGTCATCATCTCAAATGGAGACATCTTAGTTGCAGAAGAAAGTGTAGATCCGATGGCCATCAGGACAAACGGTAATCGGATGTCCCAACTTGGCCTAGAGTATGCCACAAACTTTTTTAGAATGCTCACAATGGTTTTATTGTACCTCTCAACTCCACCACTAGAGGACTGGCGGTATGCAATGTGAAGATTCCTTTTTATCCCAAGTATTTCCCACATCTTTGTCATCACTTCGCTG
Source organism: Ambystoma mexicanum (assembly GCF_040938575.1). Lineage (NCBI taxonomy): Eukaryota > Metazoa > Chordata > Amphibia > Caudata > Ambystomatidae > Ambystoma > Ambystoma mexicanum. Next base: position 1,439,845,723 of record NC_090935.1, read on the forward strand.
GTGAAGTGACTCCCCCGGTTTGACTTAATCCTTTGGGGTAGGCCAAAAACGCGAGAAGATGTGATTGATCATCGGGGCAGCTGCTGTTTCTGCCTTGCAATTTGGGGCAGGGAGACATTCTGCCCATTTGGTAAACAATCATGTTACGGTTAATATGTACTTGTTCCCCCTAGAGGAGCGAATCACGGGCCCGATCAAATCTACTTGTAAATCTGACCAAGGCAGCGCCATCCCCCTCTTCTGGAGGGGAACTCGGTGTGAAAGTGACGTTGGCTAAAATTGTGCACACACAAGACACCCCTTCAAGTATTGGTCGAGGTCCTGCCCCATGTGTGGCCAGTTTGCAACCTCCCACAAGATTTCTAAAGTAGTGTGAAGCCACCGATGACCGGCTGTGGCTGCATCATGGGTGTGACTTAGCCTCAGGCTTCGGAATGAGGTAGGGACCACGCACTGGTCACAGTCAGATATGGATCTCCTTACCAACAAACCGTCTTGGATTCGGAAAATTTTTGGACATTTAATCAACAACCTGAGGTCCTCTTTCCCAATGTAATCGATATCCGTCAGGGGAAAGTTCTCAGGGTCCTCATTGTGTTGATAAAATTTACCAATAATTGGATCCCCTTTTTGTGCCGTGATTAAATCAGCATCTGGGGTCTCCTTACACCACTGGGCAGTTGAGAGTACATTGTGAGCATTTGTCTGGGACCTAGTGATGCAGTGACTTGCATTTCCCCCAACAGGGACTCGATCTCAAGGAGATCCCCCTGGATGGCTCCGGTTTTGGCCAACTGATCAGCTAGGTCGTTCGCAGTTTTGTCTGGCCCCTCTATTCTGGAATGACCCTTTATCTTTTTCTAATATGCGGTCATCCCAATAGAGGTGACCAGATCATCAATATTTTGGATTAGCTTGCCATGTTTAAGCGGTTTGTTGTTAGCACATAGCATGTGTCTAGTTTTCCAAATAACCAGGTGCTCCACGAACCCGTTCCGGACATAATCTGAATCAGTGATTATGACCAGTTCGTGGAGTTGGTGTTGGACGGCAGTGAGGATGGCCTGGTGAACTGCCATCAACTCTGCCACCTGACTATTACGGGGACCGATTTTGTACCCAGCGGAGGGTTGCAGGCCATCATTCACTGAGGCATTCCCAACGCCGGCCACCAGTTCCTTTTCCCCGTTGTTGTCAACATGGTAGGAACACCCGTCCACAGAAACTGTGGGCATTCCCTCGCACTTGTCTTCTTCATAGACTTTGTGCAGGGAATTCAGGTACGCCTCCATGTTGTCCTGGGTTTTAAGACTTTTGTCCTCGAGACAGTTTTCTCTGGCACAATCATGCAAGTTAACCAGACCTTGCACGAGGGGGCTCTTCTTGTTTTGGCCATATCTGACCTCCACAGGAAAGCCTTGCATTGACAGAATCCAGGAAGTAATTCTGTAATTACTCACATTTCCAGCCCGGATTCTGTCACTTTGGAGGTATTGCAAAGGCTGGTGTGGAGTCTCCACTATTATGTGTTCCCCCTGGATGAACGGACGGTCATTTTTCAATGCCCACACCATTGCCAGGAGTGCCTTCTCACAATCATTGAATTTTTCCTCCACAGAGGATAAAGTCTTGCTTGCATAGGGGATGACTTTATTTGCCTTGTCATGCTTTTGATATAATACTGCTGTCAGGCATTTATTCGAGAACCCTGTCTCCAAGAAGAACTCCTTGTTTTTGACAGGGTAAGCTAGACAAGGCGCTTGTGGGAGGCTTCTTTTGAGTTGTTTTACTGCCTCGGCTTGTTCTGGACCCCACTCCCACTTGACCCCCCTTCAACAGATGGATCAGGGGTCTTGTGACCTCTGCGTAATCCTCAATGAACTTCCTACTATAATTAGTCAGTCCAAGGAGGCTTCTTAGCTCACAGAGTTGTGGGGGTCTTTTAGTTTTAGGAGTGCTTCCACTTTCTTTTCCTGGGGACAGAGACTCTCAGGAGTTATCTCAGGCCCCAAGAAGTTGACATGGGTCCTGGACCACTGTGCCTTTTGGAAGGATAGTTTTGCTTCGGCAACACTCAACTGTGTCAGAACATAATGGATTTCCGCTATGTGTTCCTCCACAGTTGAGCTTTTTTATCAGAATATCATCCACATAGGCCAGGTTACCCCTTTCACCCAAGTCGGGCATGGCCTTATGTAGGAAGATTTTGAATTTGTTGCCGGAGTTGATGTACCTGAAGGGAGTTCGGTCCACGTGTACTGCTGCCCCCCGAAGTTAAGGGCCAGCTTGTATTGGTCCTCGCTACTGACAGGCACGGTCTAGTGCCCATTGGTCAGGTCAATGGCAGTGTATACCTTTGACCCCTGGATCTGGGCCAGCCCCTGGTCCATCTAGGGGAGAGGCCATCAGGACATGTGGACCCGTTTAGTCAGCTCCCTCAGGTCAGCACAGAGTCTCCACTGGCCGTTCGGTTTTAAAATCCCCAGCACCAGCTTACTAAAGGTGCTGTGGACTGGACGAATTATCCAACGGGACTCAAGATTTTTGATGATTTCTGTCAGGGACTCCATGGATGTGAGAGGCAAGCGGTGTTGCTTCACAAACACTGGAGTCATTCCAGGGTCCGTGGGAATTGTTGTAGTGTGGATTTTGGTGTGACCACAGTCATACAGGTCCACCACAAAGAGATCTTGAAAATCTAAGAACACTTGTTTCAACTTTTGCTTTTGCTCCGGAGTCTCACAGGCATCAGCTAGGTTGACCCGCTCTTCAACCATTTCCCTGAAGCCTGGAAAGACTTCCGGTTTTGCTATCTCAGCAGCCTCCTCAGCTGGGTGGAGAGGTCCCTGGTAAGAGTGTTGACTTGGACAGAAGGTTTGAGGTAGGAGATCACCTCATCCTGCCTGATGTCACAGGTCACCTCTTCCTCACCATACAGGCAGGAAGAGTACACCAGGAAATTCCCCCCCCTTACCGGGTGAAGATCCTGTCTGGTGGTAGGTCATTGTCACTATCATTGTCAAAACAGTCATTGGGGATTGGTCCTATCAGTTAATTACCTAGATCCATGGAAAAATATCGGTCATCAACCGCTATTCCAATAATGGTGCCTGCGCCCAGAGTGATACTCCTAAGGTCGCTGTTATCCATCAATATTGGTATGGTGCTGTGTTCTACATTGATTAATGTTGTTGGGTTTAACCCCAACCCCTGCTGTTGGAGATGGGCGTTGAGGTGTATATATGCGTCAGGATCCTGCAGTTTCTGTCCTCTTTTAATTTTTAATTCAATGGAATAGTCTGGTCCGTCCTGGGATGGTGACCTCCTCTCCAATTTGAACTTCAACTGCATAAGACAGCAATTGGGCTGACCAAAATGCTTTTTCAGAATCATCAAAGTCAATGGGATTTCCCCCTAGTCAGGACCATGCTTTGTAATTTATCAGGCCCAAATTAATGGCAAAACGACTGAGAATGTCACTGCCTAAATAGAATGAAGCAGGGACATCTCACATGACCCAACAATTATGTTCTATGCTTTTGTTACCCATAGCAATTTTGAGCATACACCTGCTAGACAGGAGATGTTTGGAATTATTTCCCACTTATCGATCAAATTAAATGTGGGAATGGCTGGATCTTTTGGGAGCTTTCGGAACATGGCTTCGCTGATGAAGCTCTTACCGTTGTTCACGCACACTCGGGCGAGAACAGCCTCCTTCCCCTCATTTAACTGAATAGGGATGAACAACTATTCTCAAATTTTCTGAATGTCACCTAAACTTTGAGCTGTTTTCTCATCACTTTTGACTGTAGAATTGGGATTTTCAGATTGTGAATTGGTATAGAATTTCAAAGTATTTCCTTCCAGTGTGGAATGCCACTTGAAACTGGAAGGAAGGTTGATTTTCAGGAATGGAGAGGAGTTCCCCTCACCAGTTTGTTGTCCTACAGCAATTACTGCCACATCAGGTATTTGATTGTTCTGGAAATTAAACTCAGTATGATCAGGTTTTTGTTCAACCATGTGGCATGTGCCATTTAAAATAACATGGTTGACACTCTTTTTTATTGGCCTGTTATTTTGAGTCCAGAGGACCTTGTTCACACAGTCTATTAGGGGGGACAACCTGCGCAGAACGTCATTCCTTAGTAGACAGGGTGTGCCCTCTGGAGTCACGACTATGACCGGGTGTTTCACTTTGTGTCGCCCAATTTTTGTCCACCAGTGCTGGAAATGTACATTGCCCCTACACTTGGACCGGGGCAAAAAATCTACCCTCTTTCTCCTCCAACGGGCAAAGGCAATGTGCATTCCGGGCAAGCTGGGTGGTCAATTTCTTTATTTTAGACTCCGACACAGGGGTAGTTTGGGCATAATTCTGTGTTGGAGTTTGGGAATCTGAAAGCAAAATTTTACATTCTGATATTTGGGGAGTTTCTTGCTCCTTCTTTTCTGATTCTGGGCTCCCCCTCCGCCCCCTTTTAAGAGGCAGTCACCAGAATCGGTTTGTGAGGTTTGGGATCCCTCTTTTTTTTATTTTTTAAATCTTTCTATTAGTTTTAATTTACAACATATGTCAACGTCAAAAGGAAACATACCCCTCTCTCCCTCCTCCTGCCCCCCTCCCCCTTAAACCCCTAGGACACGTGACGGCTATAACACGGCTATCAGTCATTTGTATTCAAAACAGGACTACAGTTTTAGAATATATTCAGGATACGAAGGTTATGGGGGCACCATTGTAGCATATAGTCGCTCTGTAAGTATTGGAGAACCGGGCCCCAGTCCAATTGAAAGTTCTCTGTGGCTCCGTGTAGTTTACAAGACATTCACTCCATGGTTACAAAATGCCATACCTTTCTAAGCCATTGGAGTTGTGTAGGGGGCGTCTGTTGCTTCCAACCTTGGGCTATCACTAGCCAAGCGGCCGCTACCAGAACCATGATTACTTTTCGCTGGCGCTTAGAATGCATTTTTTGTGTGGGGTTCCATAAGCCCGCCAGCCATATTCTGTCCCCAAGATTGTCTGAACCTTGGACCATTTTCCTGGCTTGATCCTTGACCTTGTTCCAGAAGGTTGTAATGAGTGGACAGCTCCTCCAGATATGCTTCCAATCTCCTTCCTGGCGACATCCTCGCCAGCATAGTCCATCAGTATTGGGGTACATTCCTTTCAGTCTCTTTGGTGTTAGATGCCATTGCAGCAGCACTTTTTGCCACATTTCTCTCAGGTGAATGGATCTTGTCAGTTTAGCGATGTTTCGCCATACCTCTTCCCAGTGGGAACGCAGAATTTCCATCCCTAGTGTTGCTCCCACCTCTTCATGTATATCCACCTGACCTCTTCCCCTTGCTTGTTCAGATGTGCGTATAGGTTGGATATCCATTTGCGCGTACCTGGGTCTGTTATCATGAAAGTCTCAAATTTCGTGAGGTCTCTTGTTCCCGCCTCTTCATTGATCAGGGTGGATAACCAATGGCTCAGCTGGACATATCGGTCCCTCTCTGCCCTCGCCACTCCCAATTCTAGGACACAGTCCTCGAACGACCTAAGTGAACGGGCTTTGTACATCTCTCCAATCTTGGTGCAGCCCGCCTGTTTCCAGGACATGAAGGCCTTCGGGCCCATCCCTGATGGAAAGTCAGGGTTGTGGAAAAGCGGTGTGAATGGGGATGAATGTGTTGTCCAGCTTCCCCTCCGTACTGCCGAGTCCCATGCATTGAGAGGAGCGCTCATTATCTCACTTATTCTGGTATTTACATGTCTGTACTTTTTATGGGACCAAAGGAGGAGATTCGAGAGCGGGCCCCCCGCTACAGATATATCCTGCATTGTCCATTTAAGCTGTGGGGAGTCAGCCACCCATTCCCTGATCACCCACAGTTGCGCCGCTTCGTAATACCGCTTAAAATGTGGATATGCCTGGCCCCCTTCGTTCACTGCCGCTGTCATCGTGGCCATTGCCACTCTCGTTTTTTTGTGTTGCGTCACATATGCAGCTGCCATCTTGTTTAACGAACGGAAGAATGACCTGGGGAGTCTGATTGCGAGGGCCTGGAAGTAGTACAAGACTTTAGGGAGGATTGTCATCTTAACTGCTGAGATTCGACCCCACCACGAGGTTGTCAGAGGCGTCCATATTATTAATAGTTTTTGCAACTGGGTGAGTAACTTCGGAAAGTTTGCAGTGTACAGTTGCGTTATTTTGGAGGTGATTTTAACTCCGAGGTAGGTTATACTATTCTGTGCCAGCTTCATTCCTTGCTTCTGAGCCAAGCTTGATATAGTCAAGGGGTTGGCCGATAAGTTCAGTACTTCTGACTTGCTTTTATTTATTTTGAGGCCTGACATGGCTCCGAATGCCTCCAATTCTCTCATGAGCGCGGATAAAGACCTAGTGGGGTCCGTTAGGGCCAACAATATGTCGTCGGCGAAAGCCATGGTTTTGTGCTCCAGCCCCCATCTGCACCCCCTTGATTAGATGCTGTTGTCGTATCCTCAGCGGACACCCCTGCTTAGTGCCTCTCGTCTGCACGACAGACTTGGTCAAAAAGCTATTGACAGCAATTCTTAAGGTGGGACTTTTGTAATTTGACTTTATCATCTTCATGTAGGAGTCTCCGAAGCCCATATATGTCATTGTTCTAAAGAGTTGCGACCATTCGACTCGGTCGAACCCTTTTTCTGCGTCAAGCGCTACTAGTATTGCCTCTGTGTTCGTGCGCTCCGCCTTTTCTACTATGTGGCACACTCTCCTAGTATTGTCCACAGCTTGCCTTGTGGGGACAAAGCCTGCCTGGTCCGCATCCACCAAAGAGGACATGTGTACTGTCAGCCTATTAGGTAGGACTTTGGTGAAAAGCTTTGCATCCAGGTTTATCAAATCAATTGGTCTATAGGACCCTGGGAGGGTGGGATCATTGTCCGGTTTCAGAAAGAGCACTAGTTTTGGCTCATTCATTGACAGAGTGATGTTTCCCCTGGATTTGAACGTGTTAAACAGCGCCATGAGTCTGGGGGCCAGTACATTTCGAAATTTCTTGTAGAAGGCGTCGGTGTACCTGTCCGGGCCCGGTGTTTTGTTCTTGGGGAGTTGTTTGATGGCCTGCAGCACTTCCTCCAATGCAATATCTTTATCTAGTGCTTCTCGGGCTTCCTCCGATAGTCGCGGCAGGGGAATATTCTGGAGAAACGCTTCCTGATCCCTCTCTTTTGGATTGCTAGTTGTATACAAGTCCTGGTAAAAAGTTCTCATGATCTCTCCCATTTCATTGTTGGTTGTTTTCCGGTCGCCTGAGGGGTCCACCAGCGCCATAATCGATCTCTACCTGGTCATCTCCCGGAGCTACCATGCAAGTAGGGCATCTGCTTTGTTGGCGAGGATGTAGTACCTTTGTTTCATTCTCATGAGCGCGTGGCCCACTGTTCGAGTGTGAAGGAGTTCCAGTTGACCCTGGATGTGCTGCATAGCCCGCCTCTTTGCTCTACTAGGGTTAGCCGCTGCCTCCCTCTGTGTGTCGCGCAATTGTAACTTGAGATCCCGTTCCCATTGCGCCAATTGTTTATCTCTCTTGGACTTTAAGGCTATTAACTCTCCCCGCAGAACAGCCTTAAAAGCATCCCTGACAGTATCTTGCGGGGTCGTCCCCGTGTCGTTTTCATTGAAGTAAGTATCAATTTTCCCTTGGATTTCCTCAACCTGCACTGGATCTTGCAGCAGCTCCGAGGGGAATCGCCAGGTCCACACTCTGCAACCCCCCCCCCCGGTTTTAAGTGCCAGGGACAGTGTGATCCGGGCATGATCCGAGAGGACAATGGGGCCCGTCCCCACCTCCCTGATTGTCCCTATGAGGCCCGTGGAGACCCATACATAGTCTATCCTTAATAGCGAGTTGTCAGTTGTCAGTTCTGTGGCTGTGAATCTGCGCCTACAATGTGTCCGTTATGGCCACTAGGACCCCTGCCCCCTTTCCCTCCGTGTTCGACTGAAAGACTCGTTGTGCCCCTTTTATCCTGCAACAGGTTCTCTTGCTTCTCTTGGTGTGCTTCCTGGTACAGTAGAATGTCTGCTTTCGGCTTCCAGGCTTGTCTGTCCAGTTTAGCCCTTTTCATAGGGTTGTTCATACCCCTAACATTCTGTGAGAGCACCGTCACCGGGATCTTATTAGTTGCATCCATCAAAGGGTTGTTAGGTAGGCTCATTATATTCGTCCCATTTATTTAATGTACTCAGTGTTCTGCTGGTAAGACGTCCCGCCGTTTAAAACTTGTATACCCCCCATCGTACCCCCCCTGATAGCCGTGGAGGACGGATCCGGGTTACTACATGCCCTGAGACGAGTTGTCCAGCGCTCCCGGATCAGATTTCCCCTCATTAACCCATTGTGGGGATTCCTAAACCCCACTGGAGATTCCATTGGATTCCTTCCACCTCCTCTCATTGGCCTGCTGGTGATCAGTCGGGCAAGTCATCCGCCTCCTTGTTCTCCGGTCGACATTTGCATAGGCGTACATTATCATGTTCTGAGTTTGAGGATGAGCTGGTACGCCCCGTGGCCGGTTAGGTCCTCTTATCCCTTCCTTTCCTGTGGACCGTCGTCCACCCATCCTGCTGGTTCGGCCCCCTATGCCTCCGATGGGATTTCGGTTGGGCACTTCCTCCTCCACTCGGTATGCCCAGTATCTCCTCACCCTCCTCACAGGAAGTGATCCTGTGCTGGACCCCCTCCCATGTGAAGAGGAGGCCAAACGGAAAAGTCCATTTATATTTCACCTGTGCTGAGGACAGGTGGCGAACAACTGGGCCCATCATCCGTCTCTTGAGAAGGGTGGATTGAGCCAGGTCCTGGTTGCACTTCCTGGCCATTCACGCGTATCGGGGGGGCTTGTCTGGCTTTTCGAAGTATCTGTTCCTTCTGCGCATACGAGGATATAGCCACTAGCACATCCCTGGGCCTCGTTCCCGGCTCAGCCCCTCTCCTGGGGCCCACTCTGTGGATTCGATCAATCCCCACCCCCGGGTCCACCTCTTCGGCCAGAATCTCAGTGAACAGCTGCATAACCGTCGCCTTCAGGTCCGCCTCACCTATGGCTTCCGACAGATTTTTGATTCGCACATTAGATCTCCTTGACCTGTTTTCTAGGTCTTCACATTGTTGTTCAAGATACATAGTCATCTGGGCTACCCTGTCTAGTGTTTCTTCTGCTTTTAAGGAGTCTTCCTCCAGTTGCTGGATCTTTCTTTCCACTGTGTCAGTCCTCTCTCCCAGTTTGGTTACACCCTGCCGGATTTCCTGGATTGATTGCAGCATTTCGTCCCTCAGAATTTTAAATTGTTCTTGAACTGAGCTAAGTAGTTGCGTCGGGAGTTCTTTAAAGCACGTTTGCATGTCCTCCTTGCTCAGCACGCTTCCCTCCATCCTTTCTTGTGTGGAGCTGGGACCAAGTGGGGGAAAATCCTCTGGCGTGGATGCGAGGCCATCTTGCGCCCCCCAGAGCTGCTTTAGGTTCCTTCCCTGTCATCTCTGCGGGGAGGACTGAGCTGAGGACCTCGCCCGCGTTTTAGACATTAATGCACCTTGTTAGACCTGATAGGGCTTAATCGTGGAGGATTCTATGGGGATCCAAAGTGAGCTCCCGGTTGTCTTCCAGGGAGCACTTGCGTGGCGTGGACGGCACCGTGGGAGGATCAGCTCCTGACCGTCACTGGGTTGTTACTGCTCTGCCTTCAGATTCTGTAGTATTTGCTCTGCAGGGATTTTACATGATAGGAATTGAACGTCGCTGTACCAGCATCCACCGGAGGGGGTGCCCGGTGTAGCGCTTTGTCCAGGGGCTTTGGTATGGGGCCACCAGTCAGTGTGCAGTGCTTATGGCCTTCCTCCCTCTACTAAGGCCCATTGATTGCGCTTTTCTCACCTTCTGCGCGGGGGGGGTTGCCAAGTCCAGCTCCACTATCGTCCCCTCGGGTGCATAGACTGATTGCTGTAGAACGGTGCTTCTGTTGATGGGGTGCACCACCGACTGTGGCCACGGTTGTGGATGGTCGGCCCCTCACTGCTAGCTAGCGTGCTGCGCTGTACTTCATCTCCGGTTCCAGCTGCAAGTTGACCTCCATGACGCTGGTCCCTCGGGCGCGTCTTCAGTGGTATTGCTGGCCGCTCTTGTGGATCTCCACCCCCGGATTGGCGCCCGCCTCTGATGTTCACCCCCTGGGGTGCCCGGCTCGACGTGCCCCCACACGGTTTCTGTGGTGCCTGGGGGCTGCGGATTCCCAGGCGGTACATGCCGATTTTACGTGGCGCCTCCTGGCGAGCCGCAGGTGGGTTGTGGGGAGCTGGGATGCCCCGCTGTGGTCTTTCAGTGCCCCCATGCTACCCCGGTGCTGGTCACGGACCACTGGGCTCCCAGCGGTCTCCTCCAGGCCCCCAAGCAACCCGCTCCGGAGAGTAGTCGTACCTGCCAGACCTCAACAGCTCTCCAACGGCGCTGGGTGGGGATCCACCAACATGCGCCTTCCGTCTCCGTCCGGGGGGTGCACAAGCCGTTCTCTTCGCTGTGCTGGTCGGCCGTCCGCTACAGCAGCCTCTTCCCCAGGCGGGCACGATCCTCGATGTGTGCCAGCTGTACGTGCCCGCTATGCTGTGCAGCAGCTCGCTGAGATGGCTTCTCCCCCAGGCGGGCACTACCTTCGGCATGGTCGGACTGCTTGTCCGGTTGCCCCTACGGCTCCAAGTTCAGGTGAGGCGCCAGGCTGCGTTCACTCAGGCGCAAACTATGTGCCAACCAGTTGCGACATGATTCGCCTCTGATTCGCCCGACATGCTATGTTGATGGGCTTGTTGTCGCGGCCCTGAGAGGAGAAACGTCAGACGCGACCTCCTTCACCGGCCGCCATCTTGGAATCCCAGGATCCCTCTTTTAATATTTAATTCCCTGGATGCTCATTCTGGGGTTCCACAATGGGCGATCTGAATCAGTCACCACATCCACCCAGTTTTCTTTTAGATATCTTGGGACCCATTCTTCTTTGGGAGGAGTTCCCTGTCCCTGAAGGAGAAGAATTTTTCCTAGAATCTTCTAAGGACTCTTCCCCTTCAAACTGCAGGACACTAACTTCCTCCCCAAACTGGGTCTTTATTTCTCCTACCTACCCTCTGTTCCCTGGGTTGCAGATTTTCAGGGGCATGAGATTTTTGTTCCGGTTCCTGGGTGTCCAGGGGCTTTTCACGAGTGAGGAAGGAAGCTTCCCCTAGGGCTTTACACCCCTCTTTTCCCTCGTGCCTCCTTCTCTGGAACCGGTGAGTTGTCAGGTTCTCTCCCCGTCATTGTTCTCGGGTGCCAGACCCTTGGTTTGTGGGGTTCTAGGCCACCATGTTCATCTGAGGGTTCTGTTGAGCCCTCAACATGCGACCCAGATCCTGGGTAAGGGTCTGGACCTGGCGCTCTAGTTGGGACACCCGTTCCGGCTGGTACGGGGGTCTCTGTTCAAATCTAGGTGGATCACAGGAAGGGTAACTATCCCTTCTCCTGTAGGACCCTGGATATTGTGAATTTTGGTTACCCTCCATCCTTGGCCTCCGATCTCCCAGATTGGGTTGTCTGAGCTCCAGAAAGCGGGGAAAGAAAGGAGGGTTGTCCTGCAGGTTGGGGTTTTGTGGGTACCGGGGAAAGAAACTTAACCCAGCATTGTGGGGATTACTGCCCAGCTGGGGGAAGTTAGGAGGGAGGTTTCCCGGGTGGTACTTACCTGATTGGATCCCCGTCCCCTTGACCGCCACCTGTTTGTGATTGGCCTGAAGGCCTTCTGGGTCTCTGATTTAGCTGATTTTGTGTGGGTACATTTCTAGGCTCCCCCATCTCTAGGTCTAAAATGGGGGCAACCTTCACCTCCGCTACCTTAGCAGCAGCAGGGGTGTTGGCCTGATTTTTGTTTTCGCAGGTTTTTGGACTTCATATATGCGGGTCGCCTGCTCTATGACCCAGTCCAGAGATCTTTTATCATGGACGTCCCTCACCAGCGGAGTCATAATATACTTTAGGAGCGCATGAAAAAAGGTAGTTATAAACTCCCTGCTATCCGTGCGCACCCTCCTAGTGGTTTGTGCAAAGGTGCATTTTAGCTCGTGCACAAATTCTCGTGGGGCCTGATCTTCCCCGCACTGCAGATTGTAGGCCGCTTTGCAAGCCTCTTGGGGGTTTGTGTGGGTGGAAAAGTGTTTCAGGATGGCCGCCCTGTAGGTGGACCATCTTGAATGGTTCTGGTCCTCAAGTCCAGCAAAGAAGCTGGAGTACTCAGGAGAGAACGTCAATTTAGCATACTCTATGCAGTTCTGGTTGTCTTTCAGTTGGAAAGTGTCCATCATCTGCTCATAGAGTTCCAAGTGTTCCCAGACAGAATATTTTGCGTTTTTGTGGTATGGGGTTATGAAACTCCTAATGGCCTTAATCTGCCTAATGGGGTCTTTTGTTATAGCTCTCTTGAGTTTATCTGCCGTTTTAGGCTTAGTCACCCAAGTCCACTCGCTCTCAGACTCAGAGGCGCTGCTACTTGAGGTCCCCTCCTGATCATCTAGGCGCTCCCTGATTCTGTGGGTTTGAGAGGGGCCTAGTTTCTTCACTCCTGCAGCACACAGGAGAGTAGTCTTTTGACTCCTCCCTGCTCTCAGGGTATCCCCCCCCACTGCCCTGATTGGGTGGTGGTCTTCAGGATGCTCTTATGGGGTCTCTTTTCCTGTTGTTCCTGAGCAAATTGAACCAACTGTTCCCTTTGGAGGTAGTGCTCCTGCAGATCTGATTCCCTGACTCTCTCCTCATAGGAGGTTTCCTTGTCAGAGACATCAGCCTTTATATTTTTGTACCTGCATAGGGACACCCTTCTATCAATTTCTGGGGGGCACCGACCTATCAGCTCCATTATGCTCGGCCTGTTAAATTCTGATGGCCTCGTGGTTTCCGGCTCATGTGAACCAGCAGTCATGAAGTCAGCACTGCGCAAAGGATTAAATTGGTGCGAGTCCCTTAGTATAGAGGTCATCATACTATGATCTGGGGTTGCCCTGTTCCTCTCTACCTGTTCAGGGTCACTACAGTTTGTATTAGATCTAGGATACTGCTTTTCCAACCTTGCTAGTTTTTCTTTCTCAGCCCCTATCTCTTGATAATATGCAAAGATCTGCGCCTTTTGTTCTGCTATCAGTGTTTTACTGGCCTCTATGACCCGCTCTTGCGCTGCCACTTGTTTATGGAGCCCATCATTCTCTACACAGATGGCCTCGTTATCTCTTTGTGCTGCCTGTATAGTTTGGGCAACCTGAGGCAATTTTTGTTGTAGGAGACTCACCTCCTGAGTTTGTGCATTTTTGGTTCAGTGTTCTCTTTCAGAGCACCTTCTACCCGTCTGGCGTGCTCCAGTAGATTTCCATATTCTGTTTGGAGTTCATTTAGTTTTTGGAGGCCTAACTCACTTCCCTGTAACTCTGATTTTAAATTGCTTACTTCCTGGCATAGGGCGTCTTTCTCCTGATTTAGGGTGCCCCTCTGTTCAACTAGGTCATCCCTTTGTTTCTTGATGGTTTGTAATTTCTGGCGTTCTTTATCAAATTCTGCTTTAGAGTGGATGTCTCTCATAATTAATGTATTATTTTCCTCTTTCAACCTTTCGACCTGATCTTGCAGCATGGTTATTTGTCCTGAGCAGGCCCTGTTATATGTTAATTGTTGAGTCAGCTTCTGTTGACTCTCTTCTAGAGAGTCCACCTTTTCCTGACACTCTATTTTCACTGCTTCTAGTTGGGCCTCTATGTCTACATTATTCCGCTTTTGGAGAGCCAAGTCCTCTTTTAATTTTATAATGTAATTTCCAGATTCTACCTCCAAATCTTGGCTCTTAAGATTTTTGTTCTGCTAATTGTAGTTCTGTCTGGATTTTATTGTTCAGATTGATTCTGCACTAGAGTTTCATTTTCCTCATGCTTTCCCCGCATCACTCCCATGTGGAGATACATGTAGGCCGCGATTCTGACAATTTTGATTTGCTCCTCTTTCATTTTTGGGGTCATATGTAACTCACTCAATGCTTGGTGAAATAGGCCACCGTCCTGCCGCATATCCAGGTTCATGGCGGTGACCTAATGTGTTATTTCATCTAGCCAGACTTTTTCATCTTGTTCTGGCCATTCACCTATGACAAATAACTTGTGCAGAAGATGCTCCCTAGCCATATTGATATCTACTGAAACAGTCATTTTGGAAAGTGTTCTTTCTTTATTAATGTATTTATTTATGTACGGGCTCCCTGTATTCTGTTGCTTTCTGTCTATTTTGGGCTTGATTTAGTTTTTCTTTTAGACACAGGCCAGGTACTTAGAGTATTTGTTTTGGGGAGGCGCTTCTACAGTGTAACACAGAATTCCAACTGCACAAAATATCACTACCTTGCAGGTTAGTCTGCTGCGCTAGACTGCCACGGGTGGCAACCAAACTCAATCCCGGCTAGAAGCCCCCAAATTTGTTAAGGATTTCAATCAGGCGACACACACCTCGGTCTCAGCCTAGGATGTAGCACTTAATTGATATGCCTTTCTCTTTATTTTATGCAAATTCAATTTGAGATGGTACACAACTCGTATCACACCCCCTTTTTCAAATACCCCGGGTCACAATGGACCATAAACCAGGCCGGTTGGTGAAAATACAATATTTATTTATTTTTAAAATTCAAAAGAAATCATACAATTTTTAATATGGCGCAGCAATCACCAATGGGGTGATATTTACAATGAAAATGGAAGCAATGCACTTGGTTAACCTTCTCCTAGAACATATACAAAGCACACGTGAATAGGAGAACTTTTGGGATTAGGATAGATAGCACCCAAGTTAGGATTTCCCCCTGCAATGTTCCCTGAACCCAGAAATAATCGAATTCCGGATAGAAAGAAGCAGCAGGTAGTCAGGAATAAGAGGCAGAAAACAGAATCAAAATCCGACCGTCCCTCACAGAACAAGAAGAAAAAACAGACTTTAAACCCTAGACAAAGGCCCAAAATAACACTTGAATTTTACAGATGATTAATTAATATGTGGTTAAATTAGAATATAAATATGTTTTATCACAATAGCATGTATGTTATATCACTGGCAATCACAAGGCAATGGATCAGCAAAAGGGCACACAATTCGGAAATGAGTGGAAAGTTTAGAGCATGCTGCAGCCAAATGACACGTTGGAAAACTTCCAATTTTCTCAATTCCCCGCTTTAAATTACCCAAACGGTTTTTAATAAAAATGGGTGAAATACTCTGATTTGGAGTGCTGGGGGTAAGAAATATATCACAGGAACAAGACAAAGTGAAAAGAAGTCTCTAGCTAAAAAAGTGGATGAGATATGCAAGATAGAAAAAGGGTTGATTTGAGTAAAATGAAGCCGTGAAATAGGAAAGAAAATCAGTTGAGACAAGAACAGGTTTACTTTAAACTAGACTATTCAGACTACACCGCTAAAGAGGGACACAGTAAGATTCAAGGTTGATTCACAACTTCAACCTTATCAGCCCAGCGTCCAACCCTAAGCGGAAACTAGTCTGATCACTCAAAATATGACTAAGGGTTTAGGATTTACACAAGACAAAATTAATAAAGAGATGGCGCTAGCACTTTAGAAAGTCAAGGACAGGTACATGGATAATTCTAACAGTTTCACCAAGTTACCAGGGTATAAATATGACTGCTTAGAGAGTGAGATAAGGACAAAGGCAAGGCAAGGTAAGCTATGTGTTTCTGTAGGGTGGGGATTATACTCACAGTTCACTTTTGAGTTTTTAGGATTTTTGGACAGTCAACATGTTCTGGTCTCCAGGGCTCAGGTCACCAGGTAGCGGACTCTCCTGGCAAAAGACAGCTGGGCAACGTCTGGTCACCTGGATATGGGCAGCTGGATGGCAGAATAGTGGGCTGCAAGTTGGTCTGATTTCAGGATGCAAAAGGTACCACCGCTTTCCCCTTTTTGTTAATGGGATATTAAGTGTTTTTTTCTGGATCAATGGCCTTGCTGGAGTAGGAATCAGCTATGCTTGGGTTTTACAGTGGGCTCTGGAGTAGGGTCAGCAATGCTTTGGCCTTGTAGGGAAAATCTGGAATCCGCAAGATTAATGGAAAATCTTCTGCTTCCTGAGGCCATGGCAGGGACTCGGGGGTCAAATCATGTGTGAGGTTTTGAAGGGGCTTAACGATAGATACATATCCCAGACCCACTGTCTGTGTAATTGACCATCCCGAGGAACCCTCATGTAGTTTCTAGTCTGGGGCTTGGGAGCTTTCTGGATTGCTGTGATCCGATCTTGGGATAAATCTCTTTCCCCAGCAGAAATCTCATGACCCAGGTATCACACATGGGGCAGAGACAACTCTAAGTTGTCTTTAGATGCCATGGGACCCTTTTTAGCAAATGCTGTGAACAGAATGAGAGTCTTCCGCACGTGTTTCCAGGGATGGGGAGGTACTGCACCAGCGTTGACCCTACTGGGAGGACAGGGTAGGGCTTTCTATGTACCCCTTTGGAAGACGAGTGAACGTATATTGTGTGGATTTATGGGTAAATGCAAACAGATTCTGGTTACCGGGATGTATAGGTATGGAGAAAAATGCTGAACACAAATCTACAACAATGAATTACTTAGCTGAGTAGGGAATGCATGATAGGATAGTAGCTGGGTTAGGTACCACGGGAAAAGCTGGTAACACGGCTGCATTAGCTGCACGCAGGCCCTGAATTAAATGATAAACTGATCTATCTGGCTTGTTTGTGGGCAATATCTGAGTATTACAGGGACTATGAGTTGGAACAATAATACCGTGTTGGAGGATGGATTCTATTACAGGGCGAACACCTTCTTCAGCTTGTCGGAAATAAGCTATTGAGGTACACATGTCAGGGGCTTGGCAGAATTTAGAGTACTTTTAACTGGCCCAGCATTGACCATGTAATCAGTGTCATTTGCACGGGTTGACCATAATTTGTCTGGGACACGGTCCAACAGTTCTGTCACGAGCAGGGCGTCTCGGATGGGTAATTTCCTGTAAAACTATCAGCACCTCATGCTCGTTGTGTGCGGGCATTTAAAGGTTTACACCATCAGGGGAACAGTAAATAGAGCAACTTAGCTTGCACAATAAATCTAATCCAAACAAATTCACTGAAGAACAGGGAATTAGCAGGAATGCATGTTGCTCAAAATGTGACCTATTGTGACCATAAACGGAGTAGACGCAGGATGAAGTATTGGCATATCAGCAATAGCTACAGCATTAACAATTTAATCAGAATGCATTGTTTGTGAAAACTCAGAAGCTAGTAATGTGGAGCGTGATGCTCCAGAGTCAACCAAACATGAAATCTTTTGACAAGCAATAACACAAAAAACATTGAGGGAAGTAGGATCAATCAGTACGAGTGGTGCAACAAATTTGGAGACCTCTTGGCAATCCACTGGCATACTGAAGTTGTTTTGGACACTCTGCTTTCCAGTGTCCAAACTCTTTGCAGTAATTACACTGATCACTATATGTGTTCGTGTGATACCTCTCAGCAGTTTGCCTTGGTTCATATGATTGGGGTGCCCCTCTCACTCTTCCCTGTCCTTGCCCTCCGGGCGGCATAGGGCGGAACCCTCCCCTTCCCTCGCAAGGTTGTAAACTCTGTATCTGCAATTCCATAAGTTTGGCTTCAGTAGTTTTTTATGTCTTTCGACATTTTCATTAAAGTGTTGTGCAGCTAATAAAACATCTATCACACCCTTTCCTTCCCATCCTATTAGCACTGCCTTAATTCCCTCTGATGCCTCAGATTGCAAACCCATACCAAACTGAACCACCACAGCTTGAGGCACTGTAAGGGCGGCCTGAACAATCAGAGTATTGTTGAAAACATTGTTTCCAACGCTTGAGATATTCCGCAGGATTTCCACCCTTGGCTTGCTTGCATGCATTATTTTAGACCGACCAGTCTTTCAAAGGCACATTTCTTTAATACTTTGTACCAGCTCGCCTCTTCGCTCCTCCACCTCTAACTCCCTCAGGATCATTTGCTTCTCCAAGCAACGAGTTGGGGATAGATCTCTTTCTTCGGCTGTGGCCTCTCTCTGGAACACCCTCCCTGCCTCTCTGAAACTTGAGGAGAACCATCTTTGGTTGCGGAAGCACACAAGTCCTTCCTCTTTGCTTCTGCTTTCACTCTTCCTCTCCCCTGCTGATCTGTCTGCTTTGGCATTGGACACCTGGCTACCATCTGATTTCAGGCCCAGATCCCCGTCCACCCAGCCGCATACCTACACTGCCCCTTGGCAACCCTTGCACTTGAGTCTTTATTTGCAACCCTACAGTGCCCTCCTGCACTTGTTGGACACCCATTGTCGGCTCCTTATTCTTGCACTTACCAGCTGTTGGCCGCACTATCTTTTGTTGTTTGATCTCATATTCAGCACTTTCGATTCCTCCACTGCCCCTTGCACTCTCCCCCTCCCCTGCACTTGCACTTTCTCAATGTCACTGGGCCTAGTAAGATCATTGTTTTGTCCTCCCCTGTCCCCCCCCTTGCCTCATCACGCTCTGAAACGCTTGTGCATGGGTGCAATATAAATAAAATATCATATCAGCCTATCAGTTAAGGTTTTCAAATCTCTAGCAGTGGCAGGTTCGTCCGCTTTCCAGTTGGCATGAACTTTCAGCAATGTAAATGTATTTGTGGGCAGCACTGCTTGCAACAATTGATTCAAATGAACACACGTGGGCTGATAACAGTCTATTATAACTTGAACATCTTCTTGGAACTTAACAGGGTCTGCTCGTATCTTTGAACATCTTTGAACGATATTAAACAAATTAGAAGTGCTCTTGGGGGCATGTCTAGTAAGTAAGGTACCATCTCCTCCAGGAAGTTGTCTTGAGCGGGAATACACCAGTGCTAGTATTGGCTGTCAAATTTGGGAACCCTTCAAGCATGGCTGAGGAGGGTGAAAAAAGGATGGAAATCTGGGCTCATATTTCAGGAGTAAACGGGCCAACCATAGAGTTTATTGGGGTGGACTGATGATAGGTGGCCGGTTGGGTAGAGTCTGGGCTTGCCAAATGATGATCGGGTGCAACATTTAAAATGGCGGGTTGTAAGCATCCAGAATATCTTCCGGACTTTCCTTTGGTGTGAGCTATTATCTGCAGGCTGGAGTACTCAGGTTTCAGGGATTTAACTTGCTCCTGGAGCTTTTCGTGGGTGTCTTTCAGTGCCCAGATCTTAGACTCAGTCTGTCTCTTAGTAGCTTCGGTATACCAATCTAGATAGCTGTCCCATTGCCGTTGGTGTATACGTGCACCTTTTTTTCTAATGCCTTACGTAGGTTTATTATCTTATTGAAGTCGAATGTGCCATCCTGTGGAAGTGTCTAGGGAACTCGCTCTGTGTATATTCATGTCATTTATCTAGGTACTTGCATGCTTAGAGCGAGTAGTGAGTAAAGATGAAGTGTGCTGGACTTCCTTTAGGAGGAAGTGGCACTTGTCTAGACTGACCTGAACCCATCCTCACAGGGGTTAGACAAGGTATGACTTATTATAGATACAGGTCCATTCCTAACCCTGTCTGCCTCGGGCGTTATGGTGTCCCGTGGCTGGTGGAGTTGGTACGGCTTATAACTGCCCACTCTGTCACATCTATACGGATGCTCAGGTATCACCACCTGACCTGCGTTCCTCCCCCATACAGAAATGTTAGTGACACCTGCCGGTGTTTGTCAGATTCAGATGACTGCTGGTTCACAGCCAATATCCCCTATTATGCCACCCACAATGCAGAACTGTATTTCAGCTGGTTTCCGAGACTTGGGTAGGTGAGAGACAAAATCAAGACACATAATATCTAGAAACAAAGCCTGTTACAACTTCCGTATTAGGATAGATGCGAGTGTGAAATATAAAGCAGGGTTGAAACTGAGTTACACATTTAGGGTTTCAAGTGTCAAGGTATGTGTTCAGACAGGACCATCATGGGACTCTCATCCAAAATATTTTCTTCACACTAATGCAGAACACATCCATCGTAGTCCCTAATCCATACTACAATACTCTGACTGACGTAGTAGTCTCATGTTCTCTTAAATCAGTAGGGGAAATCGATGCACTGCTTATACTTTTTCTTATTCTAAACTGCGGTGGCCGAACGGTTTTACTTTTTTGCTTATTCAAATAAACAGTTCTGTAGGCAGGGTAGCTTCTCTCCTGTATCCCTGAATTATCACAACAGATTTCAGAATTCTTTAACCAGAGACAAACATTTACCCCAAATGCTTTTCAGACAATACTATGCAAGGCATGACTACACTGATGCAATTACCTGTGTTAACCAACCCATGATTTTTTGTCGACTCTTCTCTTCTTCTGCATCTGCTGTGTTCACCTTCCCCGAGTCTCCGGGTGCTTCGACAAAATCGTCTTTCCTAGGTCCAAGGGGATAACCGAGAGGTGCGCCCAGCGACTCTTGGACTTAACCGAATGGTAGCAGGAATCCAACGTCACAGGCACCTTACTTGTCATGAACTAAATTAACACTGACTATTGCAGTGGATTGGTGAGCAATGTATTAGTAAAAATCAAGCAAAAGGACAAAACCAAACCGACGACAGTACGGGACTTCGACGCAAGTGTGAACCCCTATCCCTCCAAGAACCATTCTTATACCCAAAGGAACACATGCATTTCAGTGGAAGTGGAGGTCCACACAGTGCAAGGATTCCAACTGAAACAATTCTACAAGCAGGGAACAATCCCCTCTATCCAACTCTTTGGGCCTCCTCACGAGTTGGGCGGTATCCCGACTGTAATGCCGTCCCAACTGTGATAGGGTTAGCGCCCACCGGCGGATCACGGGTTGGTTGTTAACGGTAAATACCCATTGGCTCCATTGAATCCAGTGGGGCATTTTCGGCGTGAATGCTGCACGCTAATACAGCTGGTGGTAACACCACCGAAAACAGGGCACTAAATTGGGTTTTCACCTCCAGAAAAAAGCTGGAGGTAAAACAGCCCACTTACCGCCCAACTCATGATAGGGCTATCCCTTAAATGCAGCAGTAATACTGTTACCACCGCATTTAAGGGCTACAGCCAAACTCGTGAGGAGACCCTTTGATACAGCTACGTTCTTACATGTAATCCAGTGTTATCAGGAAGGACAACATAAAGTGATACATTTAGTGGAGCTGAATATACTCCTCAAAGATTCTCACATGGTTTGAGGCAGGCGAGCACGCTTACAGTATAATTACTTCCGTCTGCTAAAGCTACCTTTCCTAAAAAAGCGGGAGCCTAAAACACATGTACATATGCCAAAAGGGAAATACATCAGAGACAAGAGATGTAGAGGCGAGCGTAAATACACACTAGGTGAAGAGCCTTCCTCACAAAGACATGCGCAGTAAAGCCTAAAGCCTCACCTCGCACAAGCAAGAAACAGTGGTTTCAACATGGTAGTTTGCATTACCTACTCGATATTATAATGCAGTGGTATGCTAGGAGAGTACATTCAATTTTCAATTACAGACTTTCCCCCATAGTCCTAAACAGGAATTTACACTCAATGCAGTCAATTATTGGCCCCACATCTAAAGAGATTGCTGTCCCTGCACCATCTTGCTTTCTTCACTCACTCAGAATCCGTATCAATCTCCTCATGTTCATCGCTACATATCATCCCTTGACGAAACCCGCTGGGCTCTGATCTACCAACCTCAGTAATCTAACGTGCAATCTTCCCACTGTAACCTTCACTATTATTTTGCAATCCGTATTTAGACATATTGGCACGTAACTGCTGGATAGATATGTTTGCATCTCTCACAGAAACTATTAGCTCACTTTCCCACATCGATTTGTTGTAGATGTCAAGCAGTAACTCAAAGAATCCATCACCTCACTGAAGTCTCCCCCAAGCAGAACCTCATGAATGATCTCAAAGGTAATGCACCACCTTGTGAAAGAACACATGAATTTCTATATTTGGGTTGTAAATGTTCCCCACCATGCTAGATGTATCCTGAATTCTCAACAGCACAGAGACTGTCTGCCCTTCTTGTCACCTTTGTGCAAAAGCACCTTCACTGACAGGATATTTCATATCAAAATCGACACCTCCTGGATTTCGAACTGTCAACCCACCTATCTAATTCTGACAAATTTCTTGTGTACCAGTTTACCTGGTGCAACAGAGCCCAACTGACTACTTCATCTTACTTAAGCACACATCCCTGAAAAATACCTTTGCTGCTTCCCATACTGTTGAAGGTACTGCCCGAACCCACAATTATGAGACACTAGCTCCTGTAAAGATCTGTGCAAGAAAGAACATTCAGATTGCTGCTGCGTCAAGCATGCCAGTACTCAACCGCCAATTGGGGATAGCTAGTCCGACTATTTTGACCTCCATTTTGAATCTGCCAGTGGGGTGATCCAAGAACGCCCTACCTCCATACCCTACCTCAGATATCAAAGTACATTTTTAGATCATTGCAGAAGACAAGATCACTTTTTGTGTAGATTCTATTTGCGAGCGAATAGATAGAAAATTCCCTTTGCAGTGGATGACGGGCATGCCACAGATCAGTCAGACATATTTCAAGAGAGTAAGAGAGCCACCCAGGGTGATTTTAAACTCCATGCTACACATATCCTTTCAAAATGTTCCCAACCTCCTCCACGAACGCTGGATCTAGGGTATTGGGTGCATAGTTTGTTGCCAATTAGTTTTCCATAGCTATAAACCATCATAATGTCTTATGCATAATGATTATATCCAGGGGAACCCTGCTGCCACATAGATTATTACCCCCCTCCCACCCGACTCCGCTGGTGAAGTATAAAGCGACCACAGCTTTTCTGTAGTCTTCTCTAGTCAGGGACATGAATCTTTACACCATTTGTGCTTCAAAAGTCTGCACCGGGCCTCATCCCTTTAATGCATATTCTAAGGATTTATTTGATTTGTAGTCTGATAAATGATACTAGACAGAGATACTTTGAAAATAGTGCGAAGGCTATCAATGTCCAAATATATCCTATTAGGCAGTTACAGGAGATGCAATCTGTCTTTAAGTTACTTGTCTCTGTTAACAAATAGTGGTGTTTTTAGATGGGACAGGCCTCTTTTGAATTGACGGAAAGATGAAGTAGGTTACGTCTGTGGTCAGATCAATCAGTGGGTAGACAAAAGGTAATGAGAGGGTTCAACTTGTGAGAAGAGATTCAGTCAAGAGTACAGCCTTTGTTACGTGTTGGGAGTCAGAGCGATTCATCGAAGTCTAGTTGAATCCCAAATTGAAATCACCAGGTTGTTGGTGGAAGTTTAAGGAGTCCCCTCATAAATCTCAGATCCTGATTGAGGATCAATAAATGACTAAGAAATTATCTGCAATCTGGAATAGACATGAATACAGATTTCAGAAAATTGACTGTGGATCAAAAATGAGGGCAGACCCTTCAAACATACATTCCATTTGCATTAAGAGAGAAATAGCCTGACAGGAATGTTAAGGGTGTATATATACCAAATGATCTCCAAGACACGTTTCTATAATAGCTAGTATATCCAGGTTCTATGTGACAATAAAGTCCCCTATGTCTACCATACAGTAAACATTTATCAGCACACAGTGGATATCTGACCCCTCCTGAGCATTAAGCTGATGAAAAAGGGTGAGCTTACTTGGATTGGGCAGAAGCTATGCCATGTTAATTCTGGAGAAAAGCTTAGATGTGGCCACTGGATCAAGCAAAGCACTGTATATGGCGCTTCATATAAAATGCAGGGAATATGCAAAGGAGCAGAAAACAAGCATTTAAAATGTATGATTTTATTCATGATTAAGGGGCAATCGGCACATTGTACAGTAATGGGAGTATTATCTGAAGTTAAAGGAGCTGGACTTAGCGGGCATGATCCAATAGTGCTAAGTACTCGCTCCTTATGCTGCTAAATTGACTTGTGGCAGCATACCCTGAATACAAATCCAGCCCTATAAAAAATTAATAGAAGGTTACTTGAGGCAAAACAAAAAGTATGACGGGGAGGGCAGAGTGATGCGCCATACACCAGTCAGGATCAGGCACAAACCGGCTTTCCAATTCTTTTGTGCCTGCAGCCCCTTCGATGCCATCACTGAACAATGCCTTGCGCAGCCTCACGGGTGCTGTGGTTTGATCCGGCACCCCACGTAAGAGCAGGAACTAGTGGACCATCATGTGCTGAGCAAACAATATACTTAAATGCCGAAGATGGTAAAGGAGAGAATAATGATGTAAAAGTAACGGTATACCGTCATTTCATCGACGAGCTTTTCATCGCAGGGTTTTTTGCCGTGATTTTATTTTGGGGTTAAAAATTAAATAAATTTGGTGTGTGTCTAGGGGAATATTAAAATAATTAAACAAATGGGGAGTTTAGGGGGGTAACCCCCCCGCAAAAAAAAAAATCGTTTTTTTTTTCCGAAAAAAAATCTGCGGCAAAAAACCCTGCGATGAAAAGTCCGTTGATGAAATCACATAGAACCAGAATAACTAAATCGCCTAAAAAAATATATACAATGGGCCTCATTATAAGGCTTGCGCTCCTGTAATGAAGGGGGGCGGTACGGGTCCGGCCCCCTTAATTACGGGAGAGCTGATTACGAGCTTCCCATCGCGGGACCCGGATCGCATGCCTGGTAAAACCAGGCGTGCTTTCCGGGTCACGCGAGGGGAAGAGGGAGGCAATAACGGGCCAGATGTAATCTGCCCGTTATTACCTCCCTCACCATTCCCATTGAGCCCTATGGGGACTCAAATGGGAATGGGGATGGGTTCCTACAAGGAGTAATTACCGGCTCCTCCTATGTCGGAGTAACCCGGTAGGTCCCCATTGCAGGAACCCGGTAATGGAGCCCAGAACGGAGGCAGCCATGGAGCTAATAGCCCCATGGTTACCTCCATTCTTGTAATGAGGCGCAATGTGTTGTTTTTTTCAAAACTTACTTTATTGAGCATTTTCTTGACATGGGATCTTAAACTTCCACATCCGCATATTAGTATAATTGAAATAATAAAAACGATTTCTCATTTAACCTTTGTGGTCTAATATGAACTCCTCCCCAGACTCCCCCCTCCCCCTGGAGACAAGACGAGTCGTGGGTATTAAGCTATGGGATGGTAACACTTGTCGCTGGTTCCATTTCCAGTAATTTATAGGCGTCGAGGAAGGGCGCCCACTCCGTTCTCTGGAGCTCCGGGCCCAGGTTGATTCTGATGGGAGGGTCTGAGATTTCCAGCTTATGATGATGCAGACCCTGGCTGCTAGCAGTAGGAAGTGTGTCATATGGGGGGCTCACTTCCACAGGCCTTCTTGTTCTTCCAGTCCGAATAGCGCAAGTCTAGGATCACATTCTCAGGTAATCCCTTCTATTTTCCTGATCCACGTCAGCACCTCTTTCTAATAAGTCTGGGTTTTGGGGCACGACCACCACATATGCCAGTAGTCAGCTTGGGCACCACATCCCCTCCAACATTGAGGGCTGGTTTGTTTGAACATTTTGAAGAGTCTTTTGTGGTCGTACTGCCATCTGTGTAGTCATTTTATTCGGTGCAGCTTATATTGCGCCGAGATGGAGGTTTTATGTGCTTACTTGCACATTTGCGACCAAAGTTGGTCTGACATCATTGGGCCTAGGTCCTTCTCCCATCTTTTTTTGAGGCTGTGAAGTCTGTTTCCTAGTTCGCCTATCAGGGACCTATATAACTGAGAGATGAGGCCCCTATGTGTGCAGGTTTTGCTTAGTATTTTCTCAAGGAATGTGAGGTCCCTTTGGAGCTTCTCCTTCGATTTCAGTATCAGAAGCGCTCCTTTTAGCTGCAGGAACATAAACACTCCCAGCGGCCTAATTTGTAGGCCTGTTTCAAGGTATTGGATAGATATGCATCTGTTAGGCTTTATAATTTACCCCACTTTTTCCAGACCTGCTTCGTACCATTTCTGAAACCGCTGTGGTTCCTGGATTTCGTTTCTAATGGGAGGAGGCCCACACACAACTCATGGGGAAAAGCCATGTTGTGAGACCTTTCATTTCTCCTTTGCTCCACCACAGTTTCAGGAGCGATCCCAGTGCAAAGTGGTTGAATATGCTGGCGGGAAATGTATTTTTAGGGGCCCATAGCCATTCTCCAAGTGTCATTGGCCATAGTAGATGGTTCTTGATAGCCACCCATTTCTTTTGTTTTTGTCTCCTCTCAGATGTGGCACCAGGGTGTGAAATTCGGCCTCTCGATAGTATGTGTAGAAGTCCGGGAGCCCTGTTCCCCCTTCCTCCTTTGATTGAGTTAGGGTGCTGTAGACAATTCACTGTTTTTCCCCTGCCAAAGAAATGTTATGAACATGGTCCTTATTTCTGTGAAGTGATTCCGTGGGATGGCAATTGGGAGCATCTGGTATTGGTACAGGATTTTAGGTAATATCACCATTTTATGGCGTTTAGGCAGCCCAGCCACGATACTGTTAGTTTGCCCCATCTTTCAGTCCTGCCCACTTGCCAAATTCCGGTATAGTTCGTAACACTTTTGGTATGGCAGTATTGGGGTCTGTCAGGCAGAGGAGTATGTCGTCGGTGAACATGGCCAGTTTGTACTTTGTGTCACCAACCGCGATCCCCTTTATTGTGCAATCTTTCCTGATTGTGTGGCCCAGAGGCTCGATGGACAGAGCGGAAACGAGTGGCGAGAGGGGACACCCCTGTCTAGTTCCCCTGAACATGCCGACTTCTTCTGAGAGTTTGCTGTTCACCGCCACTCTTCCCTTCAGGTATTTGTAGATTGCTTGAATCGCATTTATAAATCGCTCTCCGAAACCCATGTTTCTCAGTATGGCCCAGAGAAAACCCCACTCCACCCGATCGAACGCCTTCTCTGAGTCCATACTGAGGAGCGCCTGATCTCCATCCAGTCCCTTGGAGTGTTCCATGATGTCCAAAGTCTTCTGCATAGAGTCCGCCCCTTGTCCTTTTATGAAGCCCACCTGGTCCGGGTGGATCCGGCGAGGCATTAGCTCTTCCATGCGTGTGGCTAGGACTCTTGCGTAAACCTTGGTGTCAGTGTTCAGTAGTGAAATCGGATTGTAGGATTTGCAACATGTGGGGACATTTCCTGCCTTGGGGATTACCACAATGTGTGCTACTGAGAATGACGGGGGCGCCTGGCCGTATTACTATTTATATTTTGAATAGCTTGGCGAGGTGTGGGGCCAAGGTCTCGACAAAGTGCTTGTAGAAGCCCATGCCATAGCCATCTTCTCCTGGAGCCCCTCCCGGGGGAAGCCTTTTTATTGACGCTTTTACTTTGTCGGGGGATATGGGTGAGTCCAGGAGTGATTTCTCTGAGCTTCTTAGACAAGTTAATCCCGCCCTCTCAATGTATCCTCCCATCTCCCTTTCTCCCCTGTCTCCCTCTGAGGTGTATAGGTTTGTGTAGTATTTGGCACATTGGCTGGCTATTTCCTCTGGCGATTGTGCCCAGCCCCCCTCCTTTACCTTAATCCTCTTCACCCATCTCTCTGCTCTTTGGGCTCTTAGTTTAATGGCTAGCCTTCTATCAGCCTTGTCGCCCTTTTCGAAGAACTTCTGCTTTAATAGTGTTTGTTTTGTCAATACGTCTCCCTTTCCCAGTGCTTTCAGCTCTTCCCTTTTTTGTTTGGGAGTGTCTAGGTGATCATTACGGTAAGACCCCAGGGTATGTAGTTTTCCCTCCAAGTTTGAAACGTCTTTCCGAAGCTTCTCTTCCTGCAACCTCCTTTCTCTTTTTCGCTTTGCCCCTTCTCTCATCAGGTAACCCCTCCAGACTGCTTTTCCCGCTTCCCATACTGTTGTGATTCCTACCTCCCCATTGTCGTTCATCGTTCATCTGGAAGTATTTTTGTATTGCAGTATTAAGTTCCTGTGAGTAGAGTTTGTCCTTCCACAGGAATTCGTTACAGCGCCACCTTGAGTCTCGGCGGTCAAGCCCTTCCATATCTAGTGTTGCTGTGGCCATGTTGTGGTCCGACCAGCCTATAAGGCGAATAGCACTATCCCTTATTCTGGGGCTGGTTTCTCTATTGACCAACAGATAGTCAATTCTGGTGAATGTCTGGTGGATGCTGGATCGAAACGTGTATCCCTTTTTGCCTGGGTTGGTCGTCCTCCAAACATCCACCAGGTCTGCCTCGATAAGGTTGGTCAGAAATGTGCTACCTTCCTCCTTGGAGAGGTCCCTGGTTAGCCCCTGTGTCTCTTGCCTGTCCATCTGTGGGTCTGCCCATGTGTTAAAGTCCCCCCTACAATCTGGGGCCTCTGCTATTTCCTAGTATCATTGAGAGGGACTTCTTATTAAACGCGCCTTGGCCTTCTTGATTGGGTGTATATACCCCCGCAAAGGTGATCTGCATATTTTCCCATTCGCCTGAACCACCTGGAGCCTGCCTCCCATTGATGCTTGTACCACTGGGCTAGCCAATCTGATTCTCTTGTGGAGTATCAGGCCTACTCCCCCTTTCTTGTGGTCTGCTGAGGCCCAATATGTCTGTCCCACTCCTCTCCCTTTCAGTGGCTTCTCTTCCCCTGCTTTAAGCCTGGTTTCTTATATAAAGAGCACATTTAGGTCGGCTCTATCAAATTCCCTTGTCACTAGGGATCTTTTGGTGGGGGAGTTAAGCCCCTTGACGTTAAGCGTGCCTACCTTTAGGGTTGCATTCCCTGGCCCTGTTTTAGCAACCGCTGCCATCACTATATCCGGTCCCACCTTTTTCACCTGCTCCATCTCCGTTCGCCCCTTTGCTTTGAGTGACATCCTGTTCCCTGGCCCTCATGTAGAACTATGCCCGTCTGTCTCCCCCATCCCCCTCTGAACTCTTAACATAACTAAACACACTAACTAAACCATGGTCATTGTATTTGTCCTAGGTCCTCGGGGTTGAGAGCCACTAGGTTTGAAACTCATCCCTCGCAGGGGAAACCCTTTGTTAATCCTGTTCCTTGTCCCTTGTATCTGTTACTGGTGCCTGTTTTACCAACCACCCCTGTACCTTCTCATGGCGTTTTTTTTGGTGATGCTGGACTCAGTTTGGCATACTTTCTCCCCACCTTGGTTCTTTTTCGCCACTGTGGGGGCCCCTCTGTATTCTGCGCCTTGGCCGACTGATCCCCACGGGGTCTGCAGGACCTCTGTCATCGTTTGGCTCTGTTAGGTGTTTCAACACTTGTTTTGCTTCCTCTGGGGTGACAACTCTATAGTCCTCAACTTTGAACTCAAAGGTCAGCGCGAAGGGGTACCCCCACCTGTATTGGATACCTCTCTCTGTCAGCCACGCCGTGAGTGGTCTGCATGCTCTCCTTCGTCCCAGCGTGAAGTTCGATAGATCTTGAAATATCTTTATCTTTGAGCTGTGGAACTCAGGGTCTTGCGCCTGCTTAGCTTTCAGGAGGATTTCCGATTTC
Organism: Ambystoma mexicanum; assembly: GCF_040938575.1. NCBI lineage: Eukaryota > Metazoa > Chordata > Amphibia > Caudata > Ambystomatidae > Ambystoma > Ambystoma mexicanum. Next base: position 1,439,875,259 of record NC_090935.1, read on the forward strand.
TCTTTGTAGCTGATGAACTTTACAACTATTGAACGTGGCCCTCCTCCGAATGCTCGTCCTCCTCTTTGGGCCCTCTCAATGTGTACCTTTTTGCCACCCTCGGCCTCAAATAATTGTTTTATTATTTCTTGGACACTTTTCTCGACATGAGCCGGTGTTTCTCCTTCTTTCTCTTCTAGGCCCAATATTCATAAGTTTGACCTCCTTTCTCTATTTTCCATATCGTCCATTTTGAGTGCAAGTTCTTCTTCTCTTAATTCTATGTCAGTCATTCTTGCATTTAGTGTCATTTCTACTAAGTCTATGTTTATCTGGTTATGTTCTAGGTTTTCTACTTTTCCTTCGATATGTTCCAATTTCCCTCTTATTTCCGAGATGGATGTTTGTATGTCAGATCGTAGAGCTCGGATTTCTGCCATAATCCTTGCAATGTCCTCCTTCGTGGATGCAGTACTCAGTTTGGTGGCCTCTGCTTCGGGGGTCTCTTCCCTTCTGTACTGTTGCAGAGTGTCTAGGCTTCTTCCAGTGGGGGGCCCGTTCTGTTTTTTCCATCTCTTAGAGGTCTTGTGTTGACGTTGTGGCGGGCTCCCCCTGGCACCTTTATTCTGTTTTCCAGGTTTGTTCCTTACTCTTTTTTTTCCCGTTTTATTCTGGTGGGTTGGGCCTCAGCGCGCAGTGGTTCTTTAAGTGCACTTCTGCTAGAGGACATGTGTGATTATCCCTATTTATTTTTCCTCTTTTCTTTTTTGACAGACAGAGGTCTTGGTTCGAGCAGGTTGGGGGTGACCCCTCTATGCCCTTCTAAATGTCTCTGATGCAGGGTTCTGTGGGCTATATTGCCCCCCGTTTGTTCATCTGGTTATTGTTTGGATGGTGGGCTCCTTTGGGGGCCCGCTCACCTGTAAGGCACCATTTCAAGCCTCCCCTACACAGCCATCTGGTGCAGATAGGGCTATTAGTAATTTTGTTGCAGCTGATTTCTGCCCTCTGGCCGAGTATTCCATTTTTTCTGCGCTCTGCACGGTTGAGGGGGGGGGGGAGACTCTCCCGGCCCCTTGAGTAAAAGCTTGTCAGCCCGCTGAGCTGTCCACACCCCCCCCCCTTCCCCTGGTGCTGTCCGACTCTCTGGCCCTGCCGCGAGTATTTTATGGGCCCCACTGTCTCCCCAAGGCCAGTGAGGGGGCTGGCGGCAGCTCCGGGTTAGCGTGGGCTATAGCTCTATTCCTCACCAACAGCCTCGTAGTCCCTCTGCGTTGCGGGTGGGGCGCCACTCACCTTTGTTCTGTTCGGTGTTGTGTCTGTACATGGACCCTCCGCTTATGTCCTGCTCCGGGGTTACTACCTTGCTCTGATCTTCCGGGGTGCAGGTCTTGCGTTGGTAGTCTGGGCCTTCTCCTCACTTGAGTCGGGGCTTCGGGCGGGCGCTGCCAGGACAGTTAGGGGTCGCTGGGTGCCCATTTAGGGCTTGTTTCTGTGCTCTGGACCCTACCAAGTGCAGTCCGCCTCCTCTTCACGTATTGCCCATAGGTAGCCTCAGTCCAGTCAGGGGAGCTATTTACTTATATCTGGGCCCTTGCAGCTCCATAACGGTGCATTTATCTTTTTGCTGGTGGACTTCTGCTAGGCTTTTAGGTGCTGCGCGCCTGCTTATTCTGTTCGGCGCCGTTCACCTTGTGGCTGCCAAGTATAGGTTCCGGTAGATGATGGGTGCGTCTAGCTCCCGAATACAGTCTCTCCGGCTCCCAGGATCTGTATTCCTCCTCGATTCCTTCACTTACGTCCTCTTTTTGGGGTTCTCTCTTTTTGCTCTGTCCCTGTGTCGGGTCCTCGTTTCAGGAAAATTAATTGTTTCCCCTTCAGGTCAGGGGTAAAGATGGGCAGTACGTGACAGCGGGTGCTCACTTGCATTCTTCCTCCTTGCTCCGAGCCCCGAGCCATGCGGCCCGCCTCTTCCCCGCTCACTCTTTAAGGCAGCTCCGGATCGGTTGAGCAGGCTGTGGATGCATCTCTGGGGGCTGGCGACCCTTTGAGGTTAGCTTGCTTATGTTGGTTTGGGTCCTCTGCAGGGCTCTTTGCTGCTACGGTTCTCATTTACCAATTTGGCGCTGATTACTGCCAGGCCGCCATGTTCGGACCCGGTGGGGGAGCGGTCTCTCCTTCGTTTTTCCTCGGTTTTCTCTCCACCTAGCCGGGTGTTTGGTATGCCTCTGGGTACTCTTGTGTCTCAGCACTCTGATTTTATATTTTGTCCTCATATTTCGGGTCGGAATTATCTCTTACTCTTACCCCTCTCTGAAGTCCCTGTTGAGAGGGGAGCGGGGCTTCAGGCGACTATTGCCTTCCGCGCTCCTTACTGGTCTCCATACAATGGCCCTCATTACGACCCTTGCGGAAATTGACTGACCGGACCGCAACAGCGTAAATAGCGTTTCCGCCATTGCACGAAGGAGCAAAGTGCGGCCAATCACGACCCATCGGGCACGAGCATTACGCCATGGCGGAATCCGAAAGGCTGCGATGGCGGAAATGACCCCAAAACGGCCCTTACCGCCGCCGTACGCTGCACCAGGTGCAATACCGCCACCCATCTTAGCGGTCACCGTAATGAGCGGTCACCGTAACGAGCGTGCACCGCAAATTACGGCCACCGTAAATATACGGAAACGGAAGTAAAAGCATGTGGCCGGAACGGGAAACAGCACGCCGCACAACTATAAAATCCGAATCCCAACACAACCATAAAAAATCCGACCCTGACACACATCCCAACCCGTTAGCAACCCCAGTTAAAAAAATAAATATGGGAAAGGTAGCCAAGAAAGCGTGTGACCGCAAGCGGCAGGTACACTTCTCCCGAGAGGAACTGACCGTGCTCACCGAGACCCTACAGGAAAATTCCGCCGTCGTCTTCTCCAGTCAAATGACCAGGACGGCCCTTGCCAACAAGAAGGCCATATGGGTCCTGGTGGCACAGCGCGTAAGTGCGGTGGGGACAACACCCCGCACGCCACAGCAATGTCGCAAGCGGTGGGACGACCTGCGGATCCGCGTACGCAGCATACTTTCTGCGAACAGGAACATCGCCACAGCTACCGGGGGGGGTTCAGAGTCGCCCATCAAGTTGACCCCCTGGGAGGAAATCTGCGCCTCCACCATAGGAATGGAGAGCATAGAGGGAGTCGGAGGGATGGAGAAAGGAGTGCCGACATCCGGAGAATCAGGTAGGTTGGCCAAGAGAAACAATGCGAAATCCACAAACCACGAACATGTGCAGTACCATGTGACCCCATAGTGCAATACATACTTAGCCCTGACAGCGCCCTCTAAAAGTCAGAATGAACAAACAAATCAATCAAGAAGCCATAAACAACCCCTACATGTGCAGCATGCACCCCCTAACTGCAGGCAGCCAAATGAATGCATCCTCAATCCACACGGAAATGAGACCACCTCCAAGGCCCAGTCCCAAATCAGCCTCATGTACCACCCCAATGCATTTGATACGTTGCCATTCCAAATCCGACAGACCCATAACTAACGCTCGCCCCTCTTTACTCCACCACAGGGTCCGATACCAACGACGAGCTGCAGGACACCCCTACCAGCACGCCTGCAAAGAGGGCCAGGACCAACGTCCCAAGAGCCTCCACCTCAGGTGCAAGGATCAAGACACGGCAGCAGCAGGAATCAAGTGGCAGCACACTGGAGGGGACTGCAACAGGCACCCCAGCAGCCAGCAAGTCCACAACCCCAGCACCACAGGTCCCCCCAAAGAACGTATCTGATGGCACCGCCTCTGGTGGTAGCAGCACCATAGGGGACACAGCTGTCATGCCAGCATGCTCCGACACGGAAAACAGTGCTGGCGACGTAGGTACCATCCATGACCTTTCCCAATCCCCCTGCATGTCCCATCCCCTACACCATGACGAAACCACGCAGGGGCACCCTGAAGACGACGACTGGCCAACCCCCACAAGTCCTGTGCCAAGGCAACATGTGTTGAGCAGCCCCCCTGTCACACCACCGCAAATGTCCATGGCCCAGCAGAGGCAACAGTCCCTCGACCTGCTGATCGAGCAACAGCAGGAAGCGTCCACGCTACTCAAGGACCATGCAAATGAATGCGGGGGTTCCAGGGCAGCCATGGAAACATCCACCGAGACACTCAGGGCACAAATAGAGAAAAGTAGTGAGAGCCTCAGGGGAGAAATGGAGAGAAGCACCGAGAGCCTGAGAGCACAAATGGAGAAAAGCACCGAGAGCCTGAGGGGGGAACTGCATGCGACGTCCAAAGACGTCTGTGCTGAACTTGCTGCTGTGCGCCGTGTGCTCTCGGAGCTCTCACAAACCCTCAGAGACATGCATGGACGCGAGCAGGCAGAGACCTCATCCGTGGCAAGTTCCGTCCAGGGCAGCCCCCAACGCAGATCTGGCAGGAACCTGCGCTCCACGGGCAGGGGTGCCCCTGATACCCGTAGAGGGGGCTTGCAATAGCGTCTACCCACGGACAGCATGCATATTTGGACACTGGTGTTGGGGGGGGAGGTAGTAGGGTGGAGGGGGTGTGTTGGGCTTCACTGGGTGGCGGGTCCATAGGGTGTATAAATCAAATCACATTAACAATACAGCACCTCATTATCATCCAATGACATGTGTGGACATTGATATTTGCGTACGAGGCCTTCATAGGCGTACAGTCCACAATGTGCCTGTACTACACACACACAGTGCCACAGGTCCCCTTTCCGTGTAATAGGCACCATGCGTGGTTGCTAGAAGCATGCATCTATGATGCTCTGTCGGATTGCACGTGCATCCTGTGCCTCATGGACTCCTTGAGGTGCCTCCACATCCCCACCCTCATCATCATCATCATCTTCAGGTGCATGCAGTACAGCGTCAGGGGGCATGGGCACATTCCTACGTATGCACATGTTGTGCAGCATGACACATGCCATGACCATCTTAGAAACCTTCTCATGGCTGTATATGAGTGCCCCGCCAGACCTGCTGAGGCTGCGGAAACGAGCCTTCAGTAGGCCGAATGCCTGTTCAATGACCACACGGGTACGTGAGTGGGCATGGTTGTAGTCCTCCTCATGCTCGTTCTGTGGGTTCCGGATTGGTGTAAGGAGCCATCTCTTCAGTGGATACCCGGCATCACCTGTATGAGACGAATAAAGGGTGTCAGTGGAATGATAGTGCTAAGTAGCCCCCCCCCCCCCCTGCAAGGTCATTGACGCATCAAATGGGCCACGATGTCATGCATGAAATGAGACTCACCGAGTAGCCAGGATCTGTGCCCTGCGTGTCGCTCCATGTAGCGTGGTATTCTTGTGTTCCTCAGGACCATAGAATCATGGGTAGATCCTGGAAATCTGGCACAACAATGCGTAAATATCTTGTTGGAGTCACACACCATTTGCACATTGATTGAATGAAATTGTTTCCGGTTGCGGTACTGGACCTCCATGGCATGTGGGACAACCAATTCAACATGGGTGCAGTCGATGGCACCAATGCAACCCGGGATGCCGCCAAGTGCATGGAATCCCACTTTAGCGTTGGTAATCTCCTGGTACGTGCGTGGTAGTGTGATGTGGTCGTCGGCGTGCTTCAGGAGGGCATCGTGCACTTGGAAGAGTGTCCGTGAGAACAGTGGCTGTGAAATGCCATGCAACTGTCCCACTGTGTGCTGGTAGGTGCCTGTGGCCAGGAAGTGGAGTGCAGACACCACCTTCAGTAGGGGTGGGATGGCGGTTGGGCTATCTATCATGCTCACGAGGTCAGCATGTGTCATGTCCACAATGGCGATTATGGTGTCCCGGTCCAAACGGTAGAGGGTGTGGATCTGCTCAGCAGTGAGGTTGAACGGATCGGCTCGGAGGCGTGGGATTGCGGGCCGCCTGCGTGGTGGTGGTGGCAGTGCTTGTGGGCCTTGCTGACCCTGCCTTGCCCTCCTCCTCCTCCTCCTCCTCCGTCTCCCCTGTGCGCCCGGTTGTTGTACCTGTTGTTGTTCGTCGTCTTCTTGTAGTTGTAGCACTTGCAGTGCTATCTGGTACCCCAGGCCCAACATCGCTAGTCCTGCCGGTAGCATTTTGGAGTGGGAGTGGTTGTGGGAGGGGTTTGGGTCTGCAATATATGTGCTGTCGGCCTGTATGGCCTCCACCTGTGCTGATTGAATGAATCTGTGGCAGATGCAATCCCTTCTGGTCGAGCACGGCCCGCACGTAAGGCTGCATTTGGCCGCATGGCATCTTGGGATTGGAATCATGTATCAAATCCCGATGGCAGTGTGATGTACTTTGACTGATTTTCATGCTATGCTCCCATTGTTACACATGCTATGATTGCAGCCGCTTACATACCTGTGAAGAGTCAGTGGTATGTAGGGCTCGATCGATGGCCGACCCTCATGCAGCACAGTAACGTACTTCACCGACGGGCGTGGCGTCCCATTTGTGATTGCAGCCAGTTAGCATCATGACACACAGCCGCACTACATTGATGTAATTGTGAATGCAAGCGTCCACAGAAGCCTTTTCGACGTAATGTTGCAAGTGAGGAATTCGAAGGCCAGCATTTTTGGTTTTGAAGTAGCGGCGAGGATACGCCCACAGGTCTGTCTGGAAATGTAACGTTCTATTGTAGAATGTCCTTGGGACATGGCCCATAACGAGCAGGCAATGAATGATATGAATTGAATGGGATGCGCAATAGCGTAGTGGACGATAAGGCAGGACGTTCCCAAATCCATCTTGCTTCACAACACTACAGATCCGGCCAGGGGCACAGTGGTTTTTGCGGACTGCATTACGCACAGACGCGATGGAAGTTTCACATATTATGTGAGTGAATATTCATGCGTTTTCATTGCGGGATGAGGGAATGATGTGTGGATGCATGGACTGATGAATCCGTTCAGGGTCTGCCATGTACATGGGTTTCTTGGTTCACTCCCCTTCCCCTGCGTTATGTGATGCAAGGCTGCCATGGTGGGACATACGTCTCTCTGCCCTTGTCGGATCCTCCCTGTCTCGACGCGCCTTCATACACTTGTGTCTAGGCACGTTACTAATCCCATGTCATGGGTTCTATCTTGACGGACGCATGCACAGTAACCGACGTTGCCAATGGTGTATTTAGCTCGATTGGTTTCGTTGTGATTCGATACTGGATTAGGGGTGTGTATATTCCTTTGGAGTGGGCTAGCATGCATATGGGTGTGGATTTGGTGTGTTGAATGAAGATTGTAATGCATCATGAGTCCCGTAATGCAATCGGTTGATTTGTGTTTCTTTTGGGTGACAGGTATCTCCTGCCCTATTGCAGATGCCATCTCTACGCCACTCCTCCAGATGGTTTTTACTCTCGACTCCTGCAGCTTCGGGTGAATCAGTGGAGCACCATTTCGATCATATGGGACGATCGCCAATGGGCCACATGCCCTTACGCTGTACTGGTGGCTAGGTGCAACATTTCGGCCTTTCAGCTCGACTAGTGCCTGCCTCATGGGACGGACCTGCGGTTCTTGCCGCTTCCATGTTGCCTTTTGGAACGTTGATGTAAGCCCTGTGTGCCATGATGGTACAGGGCGTCACACAAGTGGAAGCCGGTCAATTATTGCAGATGCAGCCCTCGGCGATGATGGTTGTTTTGGTGGGATTTTGCAAATTGATGTGGGGCCTTTGTCATTTGGATGTGCATTTAAATTGTATTCCGATATTTGTCGTGTTGCGTTGTTCTTTGCAGGTGATGTGGCGATTTTCGCTTTGTGGCGGTATGTATTGCATGATGATCTGCTTTGTGTTCCGCCTTCTGAGTTGAGTTGTGTGGTACAGTACTGGCCGCGTTTGCCTACGTAGCACAGTATGGTCACGGATAGAGGCTGCCATTGTGTCTGTTTACATGATGTGCTGTTCAGGGGCGGGGGATTGGCTTTTGGCCGACTGGTGCCTGTCAGCCAGGTCGATTGGTGGAATGATGGGTTGTTCAGAATGTGGCTGGTCACAGGTGACTGTGTTTGCGTGCGTTTGTTGGAGGGGGACTGGGGTCATGTCCATTGGAATAGCTTCTGTATTGATGCCATCTGTGCCCTGCAGCTCCCATCGGCCCCTCTTGGGATGGGCCTGGCTGCTCAGTCACTCTGCCGACTTGTGTGGTACATGCTTCTGCTGATGGTTGGTTTGTTTACTGGCATGAGTACAGGGCTGGTGCAATCCCCCTCAGGATGCTGTTGTGGATGTTGCCTTGCGCTGGTGGCAAGCGATGGGGGACTACTGTTGTTTTGTGTCATGTGTTCTTGATTTTCATTTTGATGTGTTGTACCTTCACATGCCTGTGCTGCGTCAGTACGGCTATGGTGACATGCCGTACATGGATGCCCACTCACGGGGCGCTTTGAGCCCCTGCATGCTTTTCTACGTTGGCATGCATGGGTGAATAGTGGATTTCACTGGTTGCATAGTGTGTGTACATTGCGCCTGCCAGGAGTTGTGCAATGAGGCCAGGGAGTGGAGTACAGGCACTCAGTGGGCCATTTACGGTTGGTTCGCGTTGCCGTATTTCTCGCCATGGCGGAATGGTACTTTACGACGTGCTTGATGGCGTTCAGTACATGTCCGCTAGGGTCAGAATTCGCGTACCGTTGCGCCATGGCGGTGATTCCGGTTTTGCAAGGCGCGCGTGCGCGTACTTGGTGCAGTTAGCGTTGCCGTTCACTGCGGTGTCGCTAATGGCATCGTACTTTACGGTGACGGGTCATGATCGCAACGAGCGGTGTTCGATGGCGGTATTGCATTTCCGCCATCATTTTTCCATTTCCGCAAGGGTCGTAATGAGGCCCAATGTGTTTTAAAATGTTAAAATTAATAGAGAGGAAAGTTCTGAGGGAACAATATGCTAAAAGCGTATTAAGTCTCATTTTGAACAAATCACAAATTTCAGCAAACATACACGGCTGAGACTAACACTTTGAAATGATTTCAGCCATATCCAGGAGAAAAGACAATATCCTAAGGTCTAGGTAAATGATGCAGATAAGAGATAAGCTGTGTATCGAGTATGCTGGGTGGGTCAGGTGTTTGAGTGGGTAGGTACTTTTTGTGTTTTTACACACACATACGGAAACAAGGGGATACTGTATTTATTCAGATTTATTGATCTGTTTTAATGTTTTTCCATGTCCTTAAAAAACCTGTGCTAGTTTTCGGTGGATGACTTACAGAACCAACTAAATAAGTTTGGTGCAAGGAGTGAAACACTTTCTATGCATTTCAACCCTTATCCTCCTTTGATAACAGCATCTAAGCTAATGTGAAAAGCTTTAATGTGTCAACTGTAAGGTTCCCCATGAATCCTCAGTCGTGTGCTTCAATAATCCATAACTTTAATGTAATTGTCCTAACATGGCAGGGACTTAATCTTTTTTTAAAAGTCAGCACATCAAAAACATGTGTCGAATTGATGCACATTTATTTCTAAACATGTATTAGGTTTTGCGTTGAACGGGATCAATCCTTTTGCATTCAAATGATGGCCATTATCGTTCTTTTTCAGGTGCGAATTTAGGAATCACCAGTGATGGCTTTTTTGAACTAGAGGAACTGCCAAGGTAAATCAATATTTTTAAAAAAAAAAAAAATCTCCTTCTCAAACCTGTTGGGTTCTCATGAACAAAGACTTATGTTCAGAGAGGCACATGACTGATTGATAGTGTCTGATTTGCGTTTAACATTTTTTTTGTCTTCTTTTCACAAACATGAATTCTTCTATGAAGGGCTCGCATGAAATTGTAAGGGGACTTGTGTGTCCTTGAAGACAAATTGGATTTTTTTCCATCTTTGACTTACATTTTTCCTGTTCGTGCATGTAAAATGAAAAACGGAAAGTCGAAGCTTAGCACCCTATTCTGCAGCTGCATGCTAAACGCGTTCTAGTCCATGCCATGGGCAACACCAAGCGTTATGGGACTTAAACCTTTGAGTCAGGCTCATAAGTTGGGCATCTGTTCCAAAAACCCCAGACATTGTAGTGTTTGATTGGCTGTAACACTTAGGGTCTCATCACATGCTGGACTGTATCCCAGCTGTAATAGTGCCCGACTATAATAGCCTTAGCACCCACTGGTCCGGCGGTATTACAGCCGGATCACGGGTTGGGCATTAACAGTAAATCGCCATTCCTCACTGGGTCCATTGGATCCAATGGGGCATTTTTGGCGCTAACACTGCGGGCTACTACAGCCGGCGGTAATACCGCCAAAAACAGGGATTTTCACCTCCAGAAAAAAGCTGGAGGTAAAACGGCCCATTTAGCGCCCAACTCGTAATAGGACCAGCCCTTAAATGCGGTGGTATTACCGTTATTGCTGCATTTAAGGGCTACAGCCCAACTCGTGGTGAGCCCCTTAGTCATTATATAAGTCAGAATCTGGAGAAAGACATAGTTGCATGTTTTTAAGTCTTTTTTTCTTTAAAAAAAAAGGCCTCCTCTTTCCCAATACCTGCAAACTCTAAACTCTATTCTAATCAGAAACAGAAAAAAAGGGTGCTCTTCGGGATGTGAGGAGGTCTTAGCATAAATAAAGTCCTCTGTCCCGAAATCCTATCCTAACCTACTTCCTTTCCCTATCTCTAGAAAGGAACACCACAAAACTACTAAGAAAGATTGGTGGAATTTCCCAATGAAAGAGTTGGCTGGTGGCTTCTGGTCCCCCACCTCTTTAGACTGGTTATCGTTATCATAGACACTTCTGAAGGTTCACAGGCACAGCTTAAATGCCATCCGAGGCTTCAGCCATGTCTCTTTTTCTTGCCTAAAAGGTCTCAGTCATCCTTCTTCCTTCCTTTGGGGAAATGGGGTGGGGAAACTCTTTGTTATTGTTTACTCGGGTGAGTATTTCTCTGTCACTTCCTTCCCACTCTGTGGCTATGCTCCTTCTTATTCCTCACTCTGTTTTATTTCCTTTTTCCTCCCACTTTGGGGCTCTCCTCCTTCTCACTACCCACTCTGGGATTTCTTCTTTCTCTCCCCACTCTGGGAATGGTGTCTTTCCCTCACCCCACTGTGGTGCTCCTCTGGGCTTTTCCCATGTTGGGGTTTCTCTGTGTTCTCCCCACCCTGGAGCTTCTCTGTGCTCTTCCCACTCTGGAAAAACAAAAAGGTGATGGCTGGAAGGTTTAGAATTATTCTTAAACTTCTGTCAATTGCTCTGAGCAACCATCCAAATCATTGTTCTTTGCCTGCCAAGCCATTGCAGAAAGGGAAAATACCATATTCAAATAAGGCTTGGTCCAACCCCCAAAGGGGCAGTCCAGCCCGAACTGCTAGGTCACATCCCTTCTGCATTAGACCACAAGCATCTCCAGACATGTTTCGGCCTAACTGAGCTTTATCAGTGAGGATTAGCTTGGGTCTCTAGGCCCAGCAAGCACGAGACCCACGTCTGGGCATACCTGTCCCACTTGGGGTGCATGATAACTCCTGCAGAGTTATCACTGATCCCCCGGTGATGATCTATGGCCCGGGGACAGTAACCGCTACCTGACAATGACCCTAGGGGTGGTATTATGAGGAAGGATCATTGTGGAGGGAACAAATATTGGGAGGAAATGACTCCCCCGCCCCACCCCCAGAAAAGGCACAGTATTCTTCCCTTCCTTCTGAAAACACAATCTCTAACATATTGATGGCATACTGCCGAATTGATGCCATTCACACGTCATGTGTGCATAACACCAACATACCATCTTCTGTCTCTAATGTTTCTGATTTAAACACAAATGTTAAGGAATGTAACACTAAAAGGTTTTAAACTCCTAGGGACTCCAACTCCCATAATGCCTCAAGAACTGTGACGAGAAAGAGGAGGAAGGAGTTAATGTGGAATGAAAGGAACATGAAACGCAACATGCGGACTAGTTGTCAGATTGGTAATCAACTGCGCTGGACATTTAAACCGGATGAAGAACTTCACGTGAGGAAAGGAGAGGAGAGCTGCAGTGCAGGAGAAGCGTGACTAACAGCAGAAGGAGAGACACAGAGATGAGCTGTACTGGGAAAGCAAAGCACTCACAGGCAACCGCCTGGAGGCATGCTGCACCAGACGAATGGGAAACCAGTGAGAAAGCAACGGAAGAGCCTCTGCAAAGCAGACCGCTGCTGCAAGCCTCGAAGAGACGTGGTCTTGTGGGGCTGCCCTGGTTCCATCGGTGAGGAGTTGAAAAGCCGACATAGGAACCAAAAGAGTTTCTGCACGACCGGGGAAGCCTTCCCATAGAAAGCCCTTTGCTGCAGCCACACGTCTGACCAGTGAGCCGGCCCAGAGAAGTTGGGGGGTCCCGGGACGTGTTTGCAAACGAATGTGAACAATTGAATAGTTGATTTGAATACCAACAATATAGAGTGGAAAGGCAAGGATTGTACAAATGTCAATTTGGGGAACATTGGAGCACGCATTGCCTCCAGCCAAGAGATGTTAATGAAGAAGTTGAAAGGCAACAGTTGTATGAATCTCCTTGTATGACATGTCAGTTAGGGGAAACATTGTCACAAGTCAAGATATGGTAATGAAGTGGTTAACAGAAAGAACTTGTGCAAACCTCCATGTATGAGATGTCAATGTGGATGAAGTTGGAACAAGTGGTACTTGAAATAAAAGAAGTATAAGAAGTTAAGGATTGTAACTGTATTTTACTTAGGAAGAAAGTGAGCATTGTAGGAGGAAAAGTGAACATTGTAGAAAGACCTGATGAACAAAGAACATCAGGCAGTGAACTCTTTTTGGAGAAGGATACCTGGCAGGAGAGTACACCAGGAGATCTGCAAATTCCAGAAAGGGGGATTCCTGGCAGGTGTGTATACCACCAAACCATCTTTGGAAAAATAATGTGAAAGAGTAATGTGAAAGAGATGTTGCCATCCTTTCAAAGAGTTTTTCCATTCTGTTAAAGTTGAAGACTTCTTTTGTTATCCTCCAAATAGTGTTGTGGGAAAAGACATTTCTACCCTTTCTAAGGAATCACTTTTTGGGAAAAGACACTGGGCCTCATTACGAGTATGGAGGTAGCCATGCCGCTTTTAGCAGCATGGCTACCCCCATACCGGGTACCGGGTCCGGATTCCAGGAATAGGGAATTACCGGGCCATTCCGACCTTGGAGGGCCCAGTAATTCCCTTTCCCGGGACCCGGACCCGGTACATCCCCATTTGAGCCTCCATAGAACTCAATGGGAATGGGGGGGATGCTAACAACGGGCCCGTTAATGACAGGCCCGTTGTTAGCATCCTGGTCTGCTAGCGGGTCCGCTAAGGACCCTGGTCTGGCCAGGCGTCCTGAGCGGGACCCGCATCAGACCTCGTAATGAGGTGCCTCGGAATGAACGGTGCCGGTCCCTTACTGGCACCGTTCATTCCGTGGCCGCTTGGGTCGTAATGAGGCCCACTGTTTGTCATCCTTATGTAAAGTCTTCTTTTTGTTCAGTGTTGTGGGAAAATAAATTTCTGCTATTTCTGAGGAATTATTGTTTGGGAAAAGGACAAGAAAGTGCTTTATGAAAGAGACGGTCTAACTACTCCTAAAGACTGACCTCAGAGAACACGTTGGTTATCCTACCTGAAATAATTCAGGGGAATGGAATCCCTCCTGTATTCAAGGATTATTTGTTGAATTTTCATACTTGTATTTTCTATACACTTTTCATTAAGTAAAATTCAGAACTGCATCTACCTTACATCTTTTTGATTGTAAGTGTGAGGGTCAGATAAAGTTTGAACACAAGGACTGTTTATATCGTTTTGACTACAAGACTCAGACTGATCACATCAGTCAAGTCAGGAAAACAGCCCACTGGCTCCCAGTCAAGGGCCGCATCTCCTTCAAAATACTCACAACCACGCACAAATGCATCAACCTCACTGCACCCTCATACCTATCTGACACCCTATTTAGATCTCAATCAACCAGACCGACCAGACTACAATACACCAATCAACTAACGATACCCCGCATCAATAGGACAAAGGCAGGAGGCACAGGCTTCCCTTTCCTCGCACCTAAGCTATGGAACGCTCTCCCCACTGACCTCAGAGCTGAAACTTCTCTCTCCGCCTTCCGCAAAAAGCTCAAAACTGCTCTCTTTAACTAACCTTGCCCCCTTAGTTAGCTGTCCCTCAATGTATATATGTAACAAAAGAATCATATCGTCCAATTGTAACCCCACGGACATGAATTGTATGTAACTAAGTATAAGCAACACTGTAACAAGCGCCACGATGCCTTCGGTCTGCTGTGCGCTCAACAAATACGAATAAATAAATAAATAAATAAATAAAATCTTTAGTGTTATGTTCCTCGGTAGGGAAACTCCCTTTAGAATAGGGATAGAAAGGCCTTTATCCAATCCTTTTGAGTTAATAAAATGTCTGATGTTGAAAACAGTACAACATTGTGTCCACCTCTCATTTCTGACCCCTCACAGGTGACAAAGCAAAAACAAAGAGGTGATGGCTGGAAGGTTTAGCATTAATCTTAAACCTCTGGCAATTGCTCTGGGCAACCTCGCAGAACATCATTCTTTGCAATCTGGGGCTTCTCTGGGCTCTCCCCTCCTTGGGGCTTCTCGGTGCTCTCCGATCTTTGGGGCGCCTTAGTGCTCTCCCCTCCTTGGGGGTTCTCTGAGATAGCCCCTCCTTGGGGCTTCTCTGTGCTCTCACCGCTCTGGGGCTTCTCTGTGCTCTCCTTGCTCTGGGGTCCTTCGTTCTCTTACTTGTTTTACAGTCCACCTCCTGGTAACCTGGAGCCACTGCATACCTTCTTCTGCCATGCAGTGCTCCTCATGAGGGGTGTCCAGTCTGTCTGACGCAGAACCACTTACACCAGTCATCAAATGTGTTCCCGAAAGGCTGCTGTCGCTTCTCGTCTCCAGATTGCTTTGAGCAGGGATGTGACTGCGGCGTCCCCTCAGGCCTGTTCCTCGTTCGCTTCCTCTTCACCAAACCAGACCTGCCAGCTAATTGTCTGGTATGCGCTGCTGCCTTCCCGCAGCGCGGACCACATGTTGAGACGCCGAGTCTGGCGTATTGTCTCTCTCTGTTCGGCCCCACCTCCTCCGGGCCTTCGGGCTCACTTGAATTCTGTGACCTTATTCCAGCGGCACTTCCGATTGGTTCTTTATAGGTTTTTTTTAACAGGGGTCTGGTGCGTTCACTCTATTGCTGTTTCCCAGGAAGACTGTGGGATAGTTGGAGTCCGAAACCAAACCAGCCCTGACAAAAGGTGATTTAGGGTTATCAAACATCTCAGATCCCACATATCCAACAAAGGTCTTAGTGGTAGGGAGCAAGGGCTGGTTACTGGGGCCCCTTTCTTGGGATTGCCTGTCCCCTAAGGGGGTAGAGGGGATTCATTTCCAGAGGAATCTGCTTTTGTGTCCCTTAGGGGGTGTTAAACATACCAGGATCTCCTCTTAATCCCAAACGGGCTGGCTACCATGTGGAGAGAGGTGACGATCAACTTGGAATCCTCACACAGCACTTAAAGGAGGATGCAATCCAGCAAGACCTAATTTGAGTATGCAAAACAGAGTGAAAGTATAGGGGAATGGTGCACAAACAAAATATCCTGCTTTGAGAGAGCCCCGTTGCCACAGGAAGAGGCACCACTATTGCAGGGGAAAGCTACTATACTCATCTTGGAGGGTTGGGGGCATTTGGGGGGTGTGGCATGGTGGAGTAAGAAGTCAGACAAAGGAGTAGCATGATTCAACAACCTACTTCTCCCTATCTCTAAAGGATTATCCTTACTGTAAGGGTGCAGACTGACACAAAGGCAGCAGGTTTGGGGCTAAAGACTTTTATTGAATACAAAAGAAATAGAAAACCTACTGTCCCTGTTCCTAAGAGGGGTTTCCCTGACTCAACTAAAGATAAGGTGTCTGTCAGGATGTCTGTTAATTCAAAAGTGTCCACCATCCTGTGTCAAAGAAAACCTTACTTCTGTCCCTTACACTAGAAATTAAAGAATAAGGCAGTACTGTTCGGAATCGTACCAAAATGTCGCCCTCACAATTACAACAGCTTAAAATGCCGACTTTGTTTTTGTTTTTTGGACCCCCCCTTACACCACATATATATGTGGGGGGGGTATAGAATATAATATTAATGTAGGGGACCTGCGGGGGGTCTTCCCGCCGCATATATATGTGGTGTAAAGGGGTTTTCAGCCGTCGCAATAATCACATAGATCCGTACTGTTCTTGTCCCAGGAGAATGACTCCCGTCTCCTGGGATATGATTCCTGTTTTGTTGAAACAGTTCCCACATCTTATAACGTTCTCATGTCTCAAGTGTGTCTGGGGGAAGGGTTCCCTTCCTCTGATGGTAATGTTCCAAGCAATGCTTTCTTGGTGGGCCAGGAAACTGTCTCCCTTCTCCTGACGTCCAGTCTCAGATAGCCCGGGGGAATTACTTCCCTTGAGGCCTTTTTGGAACGTACTGCCAGTCTAGGTCACTCCCTTCTCCTGGTATCTTATCAGTTCTATACAACCATGGGGTATGACTCCCTTCCGCTGGTCTTCTTTTCATTAGGCTTCACACTTATAACACCCAATTCGAAGTGTTTGGAGGGTCCACGACTCTGGCTTCTCTTCTTTGATCTGGGCCTCTTGGCTCACTTCCCTGCCAAGCACTGCACGAGAAAGATGACTCGTATCACTTTCTTGTTTTGGGTCCCAGACCCTGGCTTCTCTTCTTCTTTGAACTGGCCCACTTGGTTCACTTCCCTGCCAAGTACTGCCACAAGGAAGATGGCTTGTATCACTTTCTTGCTTTGTGTCACAGACCCTGGTTTCCCTTCTTCTTTGTACTGGCCCACTTGGTTCACTTCCCTGCCAAGTACTGCCACAAAGAGGACTCTTATTCTCTTTAGGGTCCCGAACCCTTCTTTGGTGGTCAATGGACTTATTCCCACCACTGTTGTGAGGGGTTGTCCCTCTCAACTTTCCTTTATGGTGTTTGGGGTCTGCAACCCTTCCCTGGTGGTCAACGGACTTCGTTCAACCACTGCAATGTGGAGGACAAGGTTTGTAGGCTTTCTGCCTCTGCCATGGCACTCAAGCGTTAAGGTTGCAAAAGCGCACAGGGACAACTGCATGCACCCTCTTGCTAAGCTGCCCCGCGTCCCCTCCAGGTCTCCCGTGCCACCCTTTACCTTGTTGGGGGTTTCGGCACCTCACAGGGGCTTACTGGTATGGCGGGCGGTTGGTTAGCCTTCTCCAGCGTCTTGCTTTCTCTGCGACAGCGTTCCCAGCTGCCTTCTGCGTTCCTTCCTCCTCTCGACACTGCTGTGCACATGTCTGCTCCTGCAGATCTCCCAATCATCAGACACAGCGGAGTGGCAGCTCCTTGGAGCTCTCTCTCTCCGGATCAGCGATGCAGTTTTGTATCTCCCACGTTCGGTGCGCAGCACACATGCTATCTTCTGCTGCTGCCTGAGACTAAGTGTTTAGTCCATTATTCATTTTTATACAATGTTGCCAGCAATGTCTGGGCCCATTGTATAAGTCTCTTTCACAGGTTTCATCTTCATTGCTCCATGGGGAAACTCGTCCCAGTACTTGGATTACCTAGGTTCCTGTTGTTCTTCTTCGTCTCAGTATTTTCAAGAACCCTGAGGTACTCTGCCTTATAACAGTAGGTCTACTGTCTACAAAGCGGTTAGCAGAGGATGTAGAAGCTAGAGTATGTGGGGGGTGATTTTCTATTAAGTGCTGTTTCCTAGACGGTCGTCCTTATTCCCAGATGGGGAGTTCCTCGCCATGAGAGCCACCTGCATTACACCACCCCTAGGGGTACCATCGGGTACCGTCCTCACCTCCCTGGCCTCATGGGAAATATACTTGATCATCACACTACCTAAACAAATATCGACTCGGTTGCTAGTCGTCAGGTTGTTTATTCAAATAAATAGTGTTCGTCCTCTGTCCAAAATCCTTCTCTAACTCTACCATTAATCTACAAAAGGGTTCAGCATCCAAATGAAACTAGTACCAGGACAATGACTCCCTTCTCCTGGTGAACTAGCTCAGTCTTTATTCCTTTTCCAATAATCGGTTGCTCTAGCTTCTGATTCCACAACAAATGTATGGTCAGGAGAATGACTCCCTTCTCCTGACCCACCTGGTACAGCCTTGCAGGCTGTCTTGGGATAGTCTTTGGCAGTAGTCCTCAAAAGTCTCTTTACTTCTTCCCAAGGGCTTCTGAAAAACTTGTTTTACAATTCCAGCAATTTTTCCCTGTCTTATGGCGTTATGGGGATTTCTTCCAGACAGTTCTTGTTGTCTAATACTCTCTTTAATCCTACTTAGACTATTACTGTGATGAGGAGATTACCCCATCGGTTCTCTTGACTCTTAATTCTCTGAGTTTCACTTCTCTGACATGACAAGGGGAATTACTCACAGGACTTTCTAGACTCTTGGTTCTCTGGGTCTCCCTTCTGTGACAAGGGAGATTACTCCCAAGGCTTTCTTGACTCTGGGGCTCGCTTGACTCTTTAGCTGCTCTAAACCCCTAACGGGTCTACTACTATTTCCGTTAACTGTAATGTGTTGGGAGTGCGTCGCCAGTTCTTCTTGGCAGGTGGGCTTACTCACGTCGCTTCAGCGTTTCCTGCTTCCTTCACTCGGCTCCCCACTTCGTTCTTGCGGCTCCACAGAGTCCTAGGCCACACTGCTCTAGCGCAGTTACAGAACCACATGGTCCACCTCTACAAGGTCACGCCACCACAGGTTTCTCTCTCCTTCCAATGGTCAGGAGCTTCGCTTCCACAGCAGTTCTCCGCCGACCGTCCTTGGATGTTCACACCACTGCAGTCAAGGTTTGTGCATCTTCGTGTTCCCAGTTTCGAACTTCCCGGGCTGGGCTTGCCTCACGCCAGCTGCTCTCTCTATTCCACAGTCCTTTCTCGCTCGTGATTTCCTGTAGCTGGATCCTCCCCAGCATAAAGGCAGTCATTCTCTACTGTTTTTTAACTAATGTTTATGCCTGCTTGGGGCCAACTCTTCTCAGTACCATGGTAAGGCAACCTGCTATTACTATACCAGTTTCTTTGGCTTGTCTTCGTCTGGGTTATATTACTTTGTGCTATCAGGGATTTCTGACACGGATTTATTCGCTGGGGGAAAAGGGTTAGGGCGTTCCTTCCTGGAATGCGAGTCCTTATCCTCAGGAGGGGAGTCTCTCCCTGTGAGTTCCTGCTTTCCGACCCTACGGAGACAATTGGCTAGCAGCGTCACTTCCCTATCCTCACAGGGAATAGTCCCTCCTGGGCAGAAGTGACGAGATACTGTGAATCGCTACAGTTGAGAGAAAGAGGAGAGATTCATGGGGCCACGGGTACTACACAAATCCACAGAAGCATTAGGACAAACAGCTATGGCAGATCAACCAAGCACGTGACTTGACCAGTAAATGTTTAAACTTAGTGGATTTGCAAATAGGAAGTGGTGGGGTTAAGCACCTCTAGGGACTGGTGGATTCATCTATAACAGAGCAGGAATTCCCTGGCCTAATTCAAGTGTCTGGATGTGTCCAATCATAAAGTGTCAAATGTAACCATTCTCTTTGAAGACCTGGTCTCTCCCAGATTCTCTATATACAGCCATCTGGAATATAGCGCCCAGCTGTTTCTTTTGTCACAGGTCCTCACTATTTGTAATACATACCAGGATAGTTTCTGGCCCCCTTCCTCCTGACCTGGGGTTGTAGTGCCACAGTTCACTTTAAAATATATAGCGTCCCTCCCACTGTTAGAGCCATGTTGCACCTATCTGTTCTATAATACATATGGTGCCCTTCACATCCAGAGGGAAATAGTGTCCTTTTCACCCATAAAAGATGTAGTGCCCTTCCCACTACTACAAAGGGAGTAAAAACCTATTCACACTGACAAGCTTTATAGCCCTTGTCAGCCAAAGCTCTGGGAACTTCCCTGAGATTTTTCTGCAGAAATTCAGCTTTGACGCTGGCCCCCTTCAGACCATTCACACGTCTCTTTTCAGGCCATCCCGGCTACTTTTGTTCCTTGGGTCTCTGGCTTTCCCTAGTGTTTTCTCCTGCCCTTCTTTCTCCACATTGGTTCTGCTCACTGTGAAGGCATCATGAAGCAAGACACAGACAACAAATTCAAAGTTCAAACAAAAATGATTTATTAACTTATATGTCAGGATGGTTGAAGGCCTAACTTGCCCTATACTAAGGTGGGATTTCCCTACCTAAAGGAACTAAGGACAGTCCACGTCAGTAAGTACAACTTAAAAGTCTGTCTGTGTCCATAACCTATACTTGCCCTCACAACTAAAGCTAAGCAATGGGTAGGTATGTCAACAATAAAATAGTGTTACAAATAAAGTTCTGAGCTTCTTCCAGCTCCTGGCTTACTTTCCAGGTCCCCTTCCCCAAGTTCAAGACAGTTCCAAAAAGTCTTGGGGTTCCCTTCCCCAAGACGATAACACAGTTCCAAAGAGGGCCAAACCTTTCTTCAAGATAGCAAGAAAGTTCATAAAGAATTTGGTTTCCCTTTCTCAAGACTTCAGCTTGCCAAATTGTACTTTGTCTCAGTCTCTCAATGTTCAAAACCAATTCCAGTTCAACTTTACACTCCTTTTGGTTTCTTGACAATTCATACAGATTGCTTTTCTTCTGTTTCCCTTCAGCAATCTCTTTCATACACTTGTTTGGATTCTCTGTATATTTCTGTAGCTTTCACAGATGGGGTATCCCCGGATTAGGCCCAGTTGCCGGACCACACAGTCCACCCATTACAGGTCACGCAACCGGTAACCCTAGACTTTCTTGCCCAAACAGGTTCTTCTGTACCTTTACATTTGTGCTGGTTCAAATTCACTTGGCTTTCTCCTTGCCAGCCTCCTGGCTTTGACACAATGTGGTTTCCTCTTTGCCAGTATCTTTCTTGACTTTGCCATAGTGTGTTTTCTCGTACAGTTCACTAGGTGGTGCTCTTGTTCCTTTCATCACATTGCTTTCATACCCTTCAGCAATATTCCATACTTGCTTTTCACTGTAGTTCATACAATTCGCTTTTTGCTTTAAATTCACTGTACATGTAATTCACACAAACTTATCATCTGTTCCTAGCGTTGTCACAAGCTTTCATTTAGTTCGGTATTTAATGATTTGGAGCTTTCATTCTGCTGCTTATAGTTCATCTTGTCCATATTATTCCTCACAACCCGTTGCTTTGGGATCCTTGCATCTTGTACATTCTCTCATTCATTCAGCAGTTAGTTTGGCTTTCTAGCAGCCCCCAGGAGTGCCCTGGTTTGAGTGCTCTCTCTCTCTTCCACTCACCGCCCATTGGCGTCTCCTGCGGGTGGCTGTTATCTCAGCGTCTGCTCCGGCAATACTTTTTCTCTGGATTGCGAGCCCCACCCGCACTTCACCTTCTTCTATGGGTTGCCAGCAGTGCTGCTTGCTTCCTGTGGGTGCTGACTGTAACTTGCAGCGTTCGGATCTGCCCTGTGTCTGCAGCTCCTGCTGCGGACACCCGACCAATGAGGCTCCCACCTCTGTGGTCCTTTGGTGGCCTTGGCTCCACAGCTCCTTGGGGTTCTTTGCTGGCATCCTGGCTGTCCAGCAGGACCCAAATTGTCTGTCTCCTTCTGGTTAGAATTCTCCCCTCAGGCCCACAATGCTCGCCCTGGCTTCTCTCCTGCTGGTCTCTCTTTCCACCTCACTGGCCCCACCATTTATGCACCTGCAACCATTTGACAGGTTGCAGGTGTGAGTCCTTAGGCCCAATTGCCTGACCATAATTAGTGGAGCACTTTGGACATGGTAACCCCCACAGTTGTTAGGTCTGGCTTGTGGACTATCTGGCGGTGAAGCTAGCAGATAATCTAGGGCAGGGTGCAAAGTTTTCACTAGCCATTGATATTTGGCGAGTAAGAAATTGTGTGCTGTGTGTCTGTATAGTATTGAGATGGCAAGCAACTTTTTTTATGGCTGGCTAGTAGCTTGCAACTTAAATGTTTGCTCCCTGATCTTGGGCCATGTAGGAGATCTTGGGGTTTGCAGAGTTGCATGGTAGCTTGTACATCGCAGAGGATGGAGGGGAGGCAGCCTTGTGTTTAGAAGAAAGCAGAATTGAGAGCGGGTAATGAGGATGACTGGAGCCAAATCACCAAGCACATTCTCTTTCTCTGTTGTCATTCAGATGAGTCGGAACTATTGGAACCGGAAATTAAAAGGGTTATTGAATTCTTACACACTTGTTACGTGTTAGGTGGCAAAAGTAAACAGGTAGTAAAACCACATGTGTAGGGTTATGAATTCGGAGTAGGAATTTAATTTGTATCTCCATTCAAAATGTGGCAGTAAACATTTGAAAAAAAAAACTTCTGCAAGCAAAAAATGTTTTGTCGTTAAGGGTTGCGTTACAGCATTCATTAACTCAAAGATGGAAAAACATACTGTGAGGGGCCCTAAACGGAGTGAAAATGTGGATGTTTTAGCTGCCCACCTTCTCACCACTTTTCCGGTATAATGCACAGGAGATTCCTTACTGATCCTCGTACACCTTATTTTACATGGGTCAGGTGTTACCGCCCGCTGTCTGATGTGGGACCGGGAGCAGGTAAAGTTTCCAGACTCCCGAGTCCATCTGTAATTTGTGGTGTTTATACCAACTCTTCTCTGTTGTCCCATCGCTCACAGTCCCTGAATATAAAAGGATATGATATAAGTGATTTATAACGCGCCTGTACACAAGTGTTTCTAGGAGCATGGACCAATAATACAAACTACTAGACCCCCCGAACACATACTTGCTACCAAATTCTGCTTGGATTGCAATGCTCACTAAAATCAAATATCTTTTAACTAACCTGAGGAAACTGGAAATTTGCTCTCAGGATTTGCTTATCACATGTGTCACATCCAAGTGAGTTAAGCCAGGGCAGCAAGCCCTGAAAGAGATTGGATTGCAGGATCCTGCAGCCTCACACCCAAAGACATTAAAGAGTGGTTCTAATTGCAGGAAGAATAAAGCACCATCATTTACTTTACTAAGTCGAACTGCAAGCTTGCGGGAGGGCCGCTCAGATATGGAGGTGATCAGTGTCAGCCAGCCGTCAAACGTTGGAAGGAGGGCTGGCAGTAATCAATGCAGTAATTTTTGGGAATCCAAGATGGCAAAGAACCCTCTTCTGGGTTCACATTGCTGAGTGTGAACCAAACAAAAACAGCTGTGGCATTTCATTCAACGTCGTACACCATTCCCCATGCTCATCGTCTGAAGCACTGCATCTGGTCATGGTTTGGTGTTTGTGGGCACTCGGGTGGGTTGGCGCTACTATTTATGCGGATCACATTCAGAGCAAGGAATGGGTGACGGAAAGATGACATTGATATCAGTACGAGCAGAGCAGAGGGGACAGTCAGAGAAGAAGAGAGCAGGAAGGAGGAATGAGTAGAGACAAGTCAGATGCCAAAGCAGATAGAGGTAGGGGGAGAGAAAGTACAAGGAGGAAAAGGCGAGTGGAAAGACTTGGAGAGGAGTAAAGTAAACCGAGTATGTAGAAAGAGTAACTGCACTGAATTGTGCATACACATAGCTACATCTGGCCCCTAAGGCCCTGCTCTGTCATGTACATTATACAATTTCATCTGGCCCCTAATGCTTTTTTCCTATTTAGCTAACTGGCCGTTGACCTGCTCATCCTCCTACATCCCCCTTACCCTGCCTCACCGACTGTCTAATTTGCTCTTCTGATTTTTTACAGTACAACTATGCCATCATTTACTTCACCATGACCAATAACCAATCACAAACATTTTCTAACTGCTTTGGTATCAGAAACTATCGGCAATAAAAGTGGAAACAATAAATCCATAAAATAAAAATGTATTTCTCAAGAAGCTTTTGTCATTCCCCCAGGGAACTCCAACCATAGCCCTTAAACGTGAACTAGGTTTACTGGGCATTGACTATAGTATTAGAATTAAACCTATACTCTTGTGGCTCAGTCTTTGGACCAAGCACAAATTATCTGTCTACAGGGGCGCCATGATAGACGTTATTAAGCGTATTTATGGTAAAACATGGCCCTGGTTCACTCGCATAAGAATCATCCTAAAACAGATCCGGATGGGCTACATGTGGTACAGACCTGAGACCACTAATGTTTAAGCATTGATGCAGGGAAGAAAGCTTACTGGGATTGGGCATTAGTAGCGTTACTCAACCTTAGCACTCCAGACACCGTTATCTACCCAATATATTAGATCCAAGTTATTCTTGGGATTTGAAAAATACCTTGCGTGAATTGCTGCGCTTAGTGAGCGGACCCTCTACTTAAAGTTCTGTTTGAGCCTGTTACCCACTATGAGTGTCTTGTGCAAATGGAATGTATCCACTTTCTATCTTTGCCCAATGTGCAAATCTTCATCGAAAGATATGTTTCATCTTATTTTCTGGTGTCCGCACTTGCAGGATATTCGTTGCTCTTGGTTAATCCCTATGTTTAAGCTTTTTAATGTACAGACTTGAATTGAAGCAATGGATTTATGCAAAAATGCCCATAGAGTGCTCTGCGCCTTTGCAGTATCAGGCAACCTTTCTAGGGCACAGAATAGAGTTAGACGCAGGACATTTCGGCTGTAAAACCTTTTTCAGTATATTACCATTTGTGTATTTTAATAATGTTGGTCTGTCCTATTGTATCATATTGTTTTACTTCTTACACAAACAGGCCTCAGACCTTCCATGTGACTGTTCACTTTCTTAGTCCAGTTACCCATCATCAGTCCAGCAACTACTCCAATATTGCTATAAAATGGCAGGAGGGATAAACAATAATAGGATTACCTACCAGCAGCACCACTTCTTCACATACAAAGAGCACTGTCACTTACTCAATCCCTCAAACCAATAATTTCCCCTCACATCTGTAGTGACATCAACTTGCCTTGAACTAGACTGTGGGATGTCTTCAACATCGTATGACCCCCTCAAAATAAGGAATACCACCACTGGTTCCCCCAAATATTCCACCCGACTCGTCTCCTCACTAATGTTCCCCTGTTCCTATGATACTGAATACATTTAGGGATGGTTGCAACTAAAGTAAGATAGCCCAAATTCCACAACTGAGAATGAAGGTTAGCTAAAAGAAAATATACGTCCAATGGTTTGCAGACGTTTTACTTTTAGAGTGAGTGTTGTGATTAATGAAACAAGTACTAAGCCCAGTGCACATTATGTCCTCAGAAGGATTTCAGCTTTAACCACCATTGCAGACATATTTGACAAACATAAATACCTGTGGTCATTCTGATGTTCCCACAGTGCTCTTTGATTTTATGCAAAGCAGTGAGGTGCAATGTTTCCCTTTCCACTTTCTCACAGGGTAATTATTTACACAAGAAGGGTGATTTACTTACTAGGGTGCATTTAAAAAGCTGTGGTGCATTAAAATAAGTGTAGAAATGAGGATTAAAAGGCTTGCGCCAGACGTTTTACTGCTCAGCTGCATTTTAAAAATCATTTGCAGGCAAAGTGGGGAAAAGGATCGGGAAATATATTCCCTCCTCCTCATACCCAATCTGCCTGCAAAACACCTAATTTTACACCTGCATGAACTTGTTATGCAGGTGTAAAAAGTATTCAGATGTAATCTGCTGATGTTTAACACCTGTTATAACCAGGTGAATAAAATAGGAATCCATAATTTGCAGGCAGCATTTACATGTTTTACAAAACAGTGAATACAATTAGAGTAAAGCTGATTTTGCCAGTATTTGCACCTTTTTGCTCACTGTTTTGTAAAAATGCAAAAAGATTGTGTGGAGGGGATCTAATAGCACACAAATTCTAATATTGGTGGTCTCCTGCATGCAATTACCGTTTTTCACAAAATGAGCCTGATTGATGGGATTGTTTATATACAGAGTTTGAGAGTGATGATCATATCCGCCCGCGGACCCGTATGTTAACATACGGGATACCAGCAGCAGTCTGCAATCTAGGATGCTAAGGTATTGGCATCTTTCCCCAACTATTGTACATGACCATGTGTAGTGCATGGCTGTGAGACACATATAGCTGGATTATGTCCTGTATAAGGACATGATCTAGATCGAATTTTAATTTATCACATGGGAACCAACATTTGAACAGTAAAGGTTAGCTACATTATAACTGCTACATAATCACATCGACCTATCTCTTAAGGAGTAATGTGAAAACACATGATTCGATATACTGGTAATGTAGTGATATGGTGGTGTTTTATAATTAGATGTAAAAAGAGAATCATCAAAACCATGGGGGTGACCCAAGTCGATTCAATACCATCAGCTTAGTACAATCATGCAGATTCATCATTTGTCGAACTGGAATATATCAGTTGTAACATTGAAGTGTATAGAATTACAGTATCCAGTCATATGAAACGCATAAAATTCACTTCTTCATTTATCCCACCTGGAGTGAGAGAGTCCAATCTCTCAATCCAGAAGGTCTCTCTCTGGTTAAGTCTTTTCGCCAGATCCTCGTGTGGGTCTCTTGCTTATCACTTCCACAATCTGAAAAAGGATTTGTGCGATGTCGTGTCTGTTTTCTAGCCACTGCCTGGCCACAGCTGAGTTGGTTTTCTTGGTCCTGATGCATGAGTGGTGCTCATTCCATCTTT
Source organism: Ambystoma mexicanum (assembly GCF_040938575.1). Classification (NCBI taxonomy): domain Eukaryota; kingdom Metazoa; phylum Chordata; class Amphibia; order Caudata; family Ambystomatidae; genus Ambystoma; species Ambystoma mexicanum. The sequence goes on from NC_090935.1 coordinate 1,439,901,973, forward strand.
GCTTGCATGGCTTTTTGGCTTTTTGGACTGTCCAAAATAATAGACCCCACAAGTGCATTTAATAGTATAAATCCATTTTTTACTGTCACATGTGGCAAAACAGTTTGTGCAATGCAAGCAGGGAAACATACCTGTTTGCTCAGTCAGGGGGTGCTTGGTCTCTGAAGTTAGTACTTCTCTTGTATGCAAATGTGGGTTAGTCCCGAAACAAAGGGTTCCCCAGTTCTTCTTGATGATGGATTTAATGCGCCACTCTGAATGGAATACTTTTTTTTGTGACAAATGTTATTATTTTCCAAATTTACAAACAGCACAGCACACCCGACAGTGAAAGTTATAAATGTCCAAACATCATATGCATCAACATATATTTACCACTGCCATCCCATTCCCTCCCCCCATAACTCAAGCTTACTCCATTGCACTTCTAGTCCTGCTCCTCCATGGGCGCCCCTCCTTCCATGCTCCCAGAGGTATCATGTTCGCTTCGACTGGCCCAGGTGGGCTCGGTTAATGAAGCCACTAGCTGTCTCTGAATGGAATACTTAAACACTTATACTAATGCTTGTGGTTCCTTTTTAGCATGTGTCTCAGTAAGTAGGTCATTTTGTTTAACACTAGCAAGCCATTCCCTTGCTGCATTGACCTCCTCAGGTTTGTAGCCATGGACACAGACTTTTCCTCCCATTTTGGAAATCTCTGCCTCATAGTCTTTGGGATCACTTACGATTCTCCTGACACGAAGCATCTGACTGTAAGGCAAATTCCTAATGAGACTAGGTTGATGAAAACTTAGCCTGTGTAATAGGTTATTCCTATCTGTTTCCTTTCTGAACATGTTGGTTATGTATTTACCATCACTTGGCATCACCTTAACATCAAGATAATGAATACAATGTTCTGAACTTTCACTGGTGAATTGAATACGGGGGATCTATGGTGTTTAGATATGAGAAAACCTTCCAAACCCTCAGATGTCCCTTTCCATACCCCAAAGATACTGCCTATGTGCCGTACCCAAATACACAGATAGTTGTGCTAAACTGGATGGTCCAATATATGTTCCTTTTCAAATCTGTGCATAAAGCAATTTGCGTAGATTGGGGCAATTTCTGCCCCCATGAATGTACACAGCGTTTGAAGGTAGAAACTTTCATTGAACTTGAAGTACAAGTTCTCTGAGATGAATTGTAAAAGAATGATGATGAATTCTTTAGATGCTCTTATGTCTCCTTCGTTGAGGAGGAACCATTGAACAGCTTCTGTATCCAAATCATGAGGTATAGACGTATACAAGCTTTTCATGTCAGTGGTGAACACAATGTTTCCTTTTGTGTGTGTTATTTTACTGAGTTGTTTTAGGAAATGGGTGGTGTCCCGAATATATGTGTTCGTTTTTTGGACTAACGGTGGAAGGAAATAATCAATGTATTCCCGCAGGGGTTGTAGGATACTCTCCATGCCAGCCACTATTGGTCTCCCTGTTGAAGTGGTGGGGTGTTTGTGGATTTTGAGGAGTGTGTAAAAATTGGGAATTTTGGGGTGGGTTGTTTGTAAAAATCTCTTAGTGTGATGATTGATCCATCCAAGATCTTCTGCTTTATCCAGAATCTCTGCAAGATTCAACATTATGGTCAATGTGGGGTCTGTTTCCAGTCTAGCATACACTGCGCTGTCATTGAGCTGTCTGTCGCATTCATGGTCTAGTTAACCATGTCCATGAGCACACATGCTCCTCCTTTATCTGCAGGGCGGATTGTAATACTTTGGTCGCTGTATAAACTGGGATTTATGGCAGACGTATTGATCTTGATATATACATGTGTAAGCTAGGGGTACTTTGTAGGTGCATTTGTCCTGTCTCTGACTATGGTTACTTCAACAGGGTGTTGCAGAATCTCAGCTTGAGTCATTAAGTTTAGAGCCAATCAACCAGTTTGTTCCTCGCAGCTTCTCGATCACTGTCTAAGTCCAGGCTCGGACTGGCTTATAGGCAAAAGGGGAATGCTCGGAGTACATGCCCAACATGCTAGTGTCATTATGTTTCTTTGGTCAAAGAGGACCAGTATTTTGGCCAAAGCAAGCCAGTTTGCAGAGTATCCAGCTAGCAGTTACTAGACAGGAATTCTTTAAAACAAGTAATTTATAAAATATTTTACCAAAAAACTCACTCTTGGGTTATTACTCATACAGGCCAACAGAAAAGAAACACATTTCTGTTTGCAAATGTGGTCCACCTTTTCATTGATTATGTAGGGAAGGCATGGTATTTCAAGCATTGACACTGACACAATGGATACAATTTGTAAAACCTTTATTGAAAATGTTGGGGTTGGAAAAACTCCTGTTTTGCCCTACAACTAAGATGAGAGTAGTCTCGACCATCAAACGATAAACAAAACAGTCCTAGTGAAGTCTGTCAAATCAAAATAGCCTATGCTAACAAAAACCTAATGCCTGCCCTATCTCGTGTACAAAAGTGTAAAAAGGAGAAATTGATGTAAAAGGAAAAATCAGTGTTCAAATGATAATGTGGCTGAACCAGCTCTCCTCCCCACGTTAGGCCTCACGGGGTAAGGTGATCCTTGTAGGCAGGATGACACACTCTGGCTCAGTTTCCAACACTGTACACAGTGCAAAACCGTTGTTTGAGTTACGCTCAGAGTTACCCAGTCTGCCCCAGTGAGTTCAGAGGAGCTGCAGCTACGGACGAGATTGTTCTGCTGAGCAAGTTGTGACTTCCTTTTCAGGATTACTGAGCTTCGAGCATTCGTTAAACAACTATTGACACTGACTGCCACAGTTCACAGTTTCAAGGTGCTGTGCTGTGCTTTTAAGGAAAACGTAACTCCGCCTTTATAAGGTGTGTGGATGCGCGGAGTTATGCTCCGAGTTACCCAGTCTGCCCCAGTCCGCCACGGGTCACGTGAGTCGCAGGGAATGACTCTCTTAACAGCTAGTGGAGCTAGTAACTTGGCGACCGGGCCCCTAACGCGGCGAATGACCCTTCAGCATTGGCTTTTGTTAAACCCTTGGTCAGTGCTGAAATCGCAACAACAGAACATCGAAGGTAAGAGACTTGCCTGTTGTTCCGATGGTGCCTGTGAGTAACTGCAATAAGAGTTGGACCACTGTCACTACACATGATACCGGAGATTCTCGCATGTTGGAGGAGCCAGTGTCTGAAACTCCCGCCTTAAGCCTCTCCCAACAGACCATAATAGGCGAGATTAATAGCCAATCCCCTGAAATCGAACCAAACAACTTGCTAACTCTTGAGGTATTAGCCGCAGTGCCTGATCCTGCCGCTGACTCTTAACCAAACACTGACAATCAGAGGCAGTGAAGGTACTTCTGCAATATTTTTTACACCATTGGATGTAACGGAGAGTGAATTGATGGAAATGTCAACTCCTGTAAAACAAGTAGAAGAACATAACAAAACAACTGTAAACAACTTGAGGAGGCTACACAACACAGTCCTGGGATCAATGTGGAAACATCACACTGTACATTAGTAAATGAAGGCTTAGAGCCAGACCCTGAAATCATTGAAATTAATGAAAACTCCTTGCAGCAGCAAGCCCTGCCTGACATAACCAACGGAAAAATAGCGTGTTGTATGCCCCAAAATGACGAAATTATGACCAGCTATCCCTCAAAGGAGACGAATTAAGGGCAAAACCTTGACGTTTACATGATCCCAGTGTCATCTGTTGAAAAATCATGCTCAGGACGAAAGATGAAAAGTGGCTTTGTAGAGAACATTCAAACTCTCCTATGCTTAACAACTACGAGAACAATAACGGAGCTGCAAAAAAAGCATCTAGAGAAGCGAGACTGACTGAGAGACTAAAAGAGGATTACTTGATGGTAAAGGAAAAATTAAGCGCAAGTTTTCCCAACTCTCTAAAGCATTCGACATTCGAGTAGAACTTCCCACAGAGCGGAAAGCCTTGAGCAATTGTATTGCTGATAAAACAATGCCTCAAACACCGCCAAGAGCAACCGAGATTCAGTGCTCTACACCAGCCATTCCCCTCTTTGGCAAAGCCAAAACTCCTTATAAATCTGCACGAAGTTCACAAAAATTCAAAAACGATCTTCCCACTTTGCGAAAAAGTACAACTGGGGAAAACATGCAACCAAATATTCTTGAGCAATCAATCTATTCTGGAATAAAGTCAAATAGATCTACTGCTGCCTTGATACAAATCCATAACAACGTACTAGCAGCCACCTCACTGGCCCTAATCCCGTTTGTAAAGTTGTACAAGTCACTGAATGACTCTATAAAAGATCAAGCAACGATGTTACAAAATATGACAAATTACAACTAATAGAATCCTTTAATGGATTCCTACAATTCAAACTGGAATGGGAGGCCGAGTTAACCACAAACTGGCAATACTGTTTAAGTGATCTCGCAGCAAGATATCAATCTACTAAAGATGAATTAACCGAAGGACTTTTAGAGGCTCTCAAACGGCTGAGACACCATGACCATAGAAAACACGCCCACTTGCCAAGGAGTGATCAAAAAATCGCAAAGCCCTCTTATATCGAAAAAACAACATCTTCCATGTCCACCTCTAAAGACACAGATGCAAACCACGCTCACCAACAACAAACTTCATCAGAGGAAGATCTCGAGGTGAATGAGATGACAGCAAATCTCCCCCAGATTTTGGTTGAGGACGACCTATTGAAGGTGGTCAAAGAGAACGAGACAAAATTGTGCAATGCTCAGGCACAACGACACCGTTTGCTGGAAAGACACCGTTCACTTTTGGATTTTTTTTGAGTAAAAAAGCAAAGTCAATAGAGCTATAGGAGAAGAGTGATGAAGTAGGAGCTCCTCAAAAGAACGTCAGTCTTGTAAAAAAACGATAGAAGAAGCCAGCAAAAAGACTATGCTCAAACTCAAGAAAATGTATATGCAGTCTCACAACTCCTACAAAACCTGGATCATTTACTCGGCCTGTAGTGAAAAAAACAGTAAACCCAGCAAACGACAAACAAATTGACTCTAAAGAAGATCCATGAACAATTAAGCATCTTTAGTCCGAAAATGACAGCACGGCAAGTCAGTTGATGAAGATACAAACTCCTCTTCGGGCTCAATCGACTTTTGTGATCTCTCTACTTACTCGATTGAGGAAAGTGAATTGAGTGAGAATGCCTCAAACGGCTTAATCAATGAACCTGTGGAAACAAGTAACAAACAAGACAATCCAAAATCAAAAAGGTGTGTATTAACAACAAAGCAAGTGAAGCCCGGACAAAATAGTACTAGAGACACAAACAAATCGACCAGGGTGTCACCACAATTAATGAGATTTAAACTAAACCCAAAACAAACTCACGGTCAGAAAAATAAACTATTGAACGCCAGTAACAAAGAACAAGTGAAGGCAAAGGAAAGCAGTAGGGGAAATAATTGGAAACTGCGACTTCAGAACATCCAGTTTGAGGAGACTGAAGTTAACCTAAATCGCAGCAATATTCTGAAATTACTCAAATGCATTCCAGCCTTACGGGCAATTGAATCAGATGACATACATATTGTAGAATATGCAACCGAGAGACGAACTGACCAAGTGCTATTGCATATAAAAGCTTCTTCAGTAAGGAAAACGCTACTTCAGGCAAAGGATGAATTACTTTTCTATGGCTTTGAGTTAACACCCGATCCCCCAAATAATAATAAAAAGGAACCTAATTGTCCTGACTCAAGTGAAGATATAACAACGAATGAACAAAAAATGAGAAGACCTAAGGAAGATGAAGTTCTGTGGGTCCTCGGACTCCAGTAAGCAAAGGCTTAGAACTGACAGAGGAATCATGATTGGCGATCGAGCAACCCATCTTAAAAATTAGCAATGAAGGGGGGACCAAAAAGACCTATGTGGACTAATCTCCTGGAATACGAGAGGTTTCCAACACCTATTAAACGAACGGCCAGTAGGTTTGAAAAACAATTATGCTATCTGCCTAAAGAAACCTGGTTGAGGGAGACACACATCAGAGATGGATACGCAATGTAGGTGATCCCGGCAAGCAAAAACGAGTTGGGCCGCCCGTTTTCTGGATTACTGACAATGATAAAGTTAAATAATTGGTGGGCGGTCTTAGAGTCATTTAATCCAAACTTGTTCACCCAAGGATTAATTCTAGAGTCTAGAGAAGTCGATCATGAAAATCGCTCACGATTATTGCTAATAAACTGCTACTGGAACTCAGCAATGATTGGAGCAAAAAAATTAATTGACTCAGTGATCAAGATGATAGTTGACTGTCAAGTCTCCTATAATGACCTACAGATAATTGTCTGTGGCGACTTAAGTTGTACTTGGTTCACGGAAGGCGCCAATACTCATAAAAACATACCCCTGGCATGGGAGAACCTAACGTGGGGAGTACAACGTTGGAAAGCAGCTTTGCACAGTCGTAGCTGTACAATGCTTAATGGTAATTTCAGGAGCTATTGTCCCCTCAAGTTTACATGGCATCGAGGGAATAGTCATAAAATATTGGACTACATCTGGGCGCAAACAGCTTGAAACACAAAATAGTTGATCTTATCGTTAAACCTGAGGGACCACGACGTACTCAAACTTTCGTGGATCGTGAAAAAAACAGTTAACACCCAGACTTACGAAACAACTTTAGAGGCGAATTCTGTAGGAAACAGACTATGAATTGGTAGCAAACAAATTCCCAACCTAAGATTAAAACTGATCTCGAATCGACAAAATTCAGAGGTCAACTACGCACGCTTGTTTACGCAATTCATGACATATACTTCAAATTCAAAAGCAGTCAGTCACAAACACAAATATCCCTTTAGCCAAGCAACTCAAACTGCTAAGCATATTCTTCTCAAAGATTTGCTAGAAATAAAAAAAGAGAAATTACCCGTCGAAGAAGCCACAAAAGAAATAAAGAAGCATCGACAACAATTTCGTAATTGGCAAAAATCAAACGATATAATCTGTGACCAAGAAAGGGGAGAACTTATACTGAACCTAATAATAAAACAGGATTCAAAACAGATTCGTGCGATTTTGAACAAAGAGCACACTAAATGCGAGCCAATGATTGCAAATCAGATCTCAGCGGCGGATTGGGAAAAGCACTTTACTAAGGTCTACGAGAAATCGAAATCTGTACACCCACAGTGCATGATTGACTGTGCAGAAGCATGTAATGTCCAAGATTCGGCCATCGACATAAGCGTAATGATAGAACATCTATAAAATTCACGGGCCGCAGGACCCGACAGTGTAAACAACTTGATGTTAAAGAAGAACAAGGAAAGTTCGGCTCTGTTCTTGGAGGCCCTATTAAAAAAAAATGGCTCACTAAAGACCATTCCTTAATCATGGTGTAAAGCTGTGGTTGTTCCAATTTATAAAAAGGGTAATCGGACAGATCCTGCGAACCTATCGCCCGATTGTTCTTTTGGACACTATGGGGAAGATCTTTTCATCGTTCCTGCAGCAAAAACTTTCACAGTGGGCAGACAATATATGAATGAGCGACAGTCGTCAAACAGGGTTTACCAAGGGAGTGAGGACAGAGGTAAACCTTCTCATACTAAATCTGCTCAAATTGGAGGGCAGTAAAAGGAAAACAAAACTCTACCTAGCTTTTGTCGACATGAGACAAACTTTTGATAGTATCAATCGCAAACTGTTGTGGACAAAGCTTGCAAAGTGGAAGTGTCCCAATATCTCCTGGTGCCGCTGAAAGCCTTTCATACAGGCATATCAATTCAAATCTGCATAGAAAAAAATTGCACACTATCTCAAGCGATAAAAACATTCAAAGGCGTAAAGCAGATTTGCCCGTTGGCCGCCTTATTCTTCAAGCTGTTCATATCTGATATCCCTGCAGCATTGAGCGAGGTGAGATGTTTCCCCCCAAAAATAAACAACCAACCCATAAGCTGCATCACATATGCTGAGGACCTAGTCCTACTGGATCGTACCCAGGTAGGGCTTTAGCGGTTACTAAACAAGTTAAACGACTATTTAGTTGTAAACGATCTTGAAATGAACCCTGCAAAAACCAAAATAATGAACTTAGGTCAACAGAACAGACAAAAAAACAAATCTTTCAAGTGGTATGTTGCGGGAGAACAGATCAGTGTGACTACATCGATAAGATACCTGGGGGTGGTATTCAACTCATTAATCTGCGAAAAACCCTGGCAACAAAATCTCTGTGATAGAATGGCCACCATTGCAGTTCAAGGAGCAAAACTGCACAATGAATATGGGAAATTCTCAGTGCGTACAATCTTGAATTTCTACCAACAAAAAGTAATTCCTGCAATAACTTTTGGTGCAGACGGCGGGATGGAATCTTGATGCAAGAATCTGGCGAGTATTGGAAGGGAAAATATGGCACAAAGTGGTAAGACTACCACGATATACATCCATGATAGCACTACAATACGAGCTAGCCTTGAATTCAATGTATTGTTGGGTCACGTGAAAGGCCTTGGTGACAATAAGGAAAATGCTATTGACCAGTCCCGCCCCTGCATACAGAGTGTTTGCAAGTAATGAGGAGACTATTCAGCCAACTTATTAAAAGTTTGGAAATAAAAATTGGACATGGTGTTGGAAGCAGCAGATATAAACAAAGAGATGTTGATCATGCCACCACAAACAGCCAAAAAAAGCTGGAAAAATGGTTCTGCATCAATAACCTAGAAAAAAGAAAACAGCTTAAATCTTCATTAAGCTTTGGTGATGGAGAAAATTGCCTGAATGTTGAACCCAAATACCTGGTGAAATGCCCTTCAAGATATTAGAGACCAGTTACTACGACTAAGAGTAAACGCCTTAAAAACCAAGGAAATGATGTGGCTAAGACATGACAAAGTCATTAAAGACAGTGTATGTCGATATTGCCACCAGAAAATGGAATCAATTAAACACCTGCTAATTGAATGTGTTGAAACTGCAGATATGAGATCCCAGATTCTGGGCGAACTCCCCCCCCTGAACAACAACATGGAAGAATGGTGGCCGCATGCCATATCTGGGAACAACACTAAATTACTATGTGCATTAGTCGCTTATATGGACAAAATCTTAGAAAGCCCAGTCCAACCGGACTGAGAGAAGGAGGATACTTGCAAAGAAAATTACTAACTCACCTTGAAATGAGAACTGATATTCCGTTCATTTTTTTCTTTTCTTTTTTTTTCCGATCTTCATGGTATTTCCTTTGCCGTTTACATACTTGTATCAGTTGTAATAACATTTTTGGAAATGTAACAAAAGTTTGTAAAAACTAAAGGTTATAATAAAAAAAATTTACAAAAAATGTTGATCGAGGCTCGCCTGGCCTTCCACGTTAAAGTCTCTTTTTCTGTCATCAAAATTCATTTTTCAACCAAAACATTCAGAAAGGTCCCCCTGTAACAGGCTGAGACCTTTCACCACACAATTCTTATATGCCCCCCCTCTGTCGGGCTCAGAGCTTTCACTACACAGTTGTCGTAGGTCCCCCTCTGCCGGGCTCAGACCTCTCACGGTAATGTTCAACACCAAGTGTTTCGAATGTGCATGGTTTTCTTACAGATTACCGGAGGACCACTTCGACTCAACGTTCACTATTTTACCTTCACTCTTGCTTTTAGATTCAATCAATGTACCTTTCGCAGAGACTTTTTCAAATGGGCTACTTCCTTTCACCGGACCACTTCGTTACTTAGCATCGCTGATCTTGCAGCTGCATTATACTTTAAAGTTCATTCACGTGTGCAGCCTTCACTGGTGATATGATGTTGCTACTTGTATTCACTTTACACACACCGGTCCCTCAGGTCGCTTGCCAACTCTCACCGGCTGTGTGTGCTTCTTTCTTGTTTTGCGGTTTCCATTTTTTGAGTCAAGGTTAGTACCGCAGGGTTGGCCTTGCGGTTAGTACCACAGGTTTGGCCTCGCCTCCCCAACTATGCCGTTCACTTGGGAGGGTCGCTGGCGTCCTTGCAACCTAATGCAATCTTCACTTGTGGGATCTGGCCTTCTCCACGTGTCTTTCGTGGTCTGTCGGAGGCAACGACCTCCAGTAGGGAAGCCTTGGGGTTTTCGGCCCTCTCGTCTCTTGGTCCGTTGCTCTCCTCCAGTAGGTCGGCCTTCGTCCCGGAAGTTCTGCTTGTTCTCGTGTTCCGCCTTGCTCAGAGTGTGTATTTAGGTGTTGCCTTTTAGTTATTTGAGGAGAGCTAACTGGTATCAGGTGTATGCACCTAGGGTAAAGTGCCTGACTTTGCCTGATTCGATTAACGGGACATGTCCAGCACGATGTGAGAGAGTTAGTCTGGTTACTCTTAGTCACCCTCTTCCTCGGCTCAGTGTTTGTGTAAAAAAGGAGGGGGGGGAGGAGTTGGAACTTCGGTAAATCTTAAAAAATAGGATGGGGTAGATTAACAAAAGAGGGGGGAATACCACGTCTCACCATCGGTTATCGCACCCCCACTCCCTAAAGACCCTGCACTGGTCCACCCCCAAGGTATGCATCCAAAGGCGATGGTCGTGCCCTGGTCACCTGAGAGAGAGATCCCCGGGGACTAGCTGGTGAGACTGTAAGGGAGAATTCTCAGAAATGTGCTAATTCCCTCCACCTTAGAGACCCCCAGAAACGTTGCTGGATTTTGAGGACAGGACTTTTTTCACCTGGAGAGACTGAGACCCTTTTTCCCACTATCTCATGTATTTTAAATGTGATTTTTAACTCTGTGTTTCTTTTGGTTGTGGAGTCTGACAAACTTTCTAGACCCAGCACACACTATCTTACAATAGGGTGCTGGAGGGGTACTTAGTCTAGCTTCTCATGTAACAATTTTATGTTACCCTTTCCTCGATGAATGGCTGGTGGCAGTGGTTTACTTTTAACTACCGTGGTGTGCATTTACCGCGGGCTGCGTTCGCAACTGCAGTAAAGCACCCAAGGGTGCCATTTTTGTCAAAATGGCCCCGGTCTTCTTTTTTCACCATTTCTTTGCGGAAAGCTCCTTCTTGAGAATTACTCTGCCTGCCAAACCAGGTTTGATCCCTTTGTTGCTTTGCCTTTGGCGGAATTCACGAGTGAAGCCCGCCTCAGGCTCCAGGGTGTTTGGGGTGGGCGGGAAGTGAGGGAGGTGCCCGAAACTCCCTGTGGAGACCCAAATGTACTCTGTAGTGATTGGTTGGCTGACTGTTTAGCAAGGACAGCCACCCTGCTGGGTGACTTTCCGCTTGGCTGGAATGAATGGGAGAGTACTAAATAAAAGGCAAGGCTTTTGGCTTGGAAGGCGGAGTCGATCACTGGACGAAGGAACCGAAGAAGAACTCCTGGACCATTGGGTTGCCCGGTGAAACCCTGCTGCTGTGCTGAAACTCCAAATTCGTATCGACAGAGAAGCCCCTGCAAGGACAACTTCTCCCCTTGAGTTGGTGGGACCAATCAACTCCAAAGTAAGCCACCTGCACATTCTCTCAGAGATGGTTGCATTTCCACAGAATTGCTGCTGGAAACTGAAACGCCAGGGAGAGGAACACCAGATTGTGTGCGTTGCTTTTAAGTTGGCCAAGGGCTCCAGGAAGATCCTCTGGACTCACAGGAGTGGGGTTAACAGAGTTTGGGACCCCAGGAGCAGGGAAAGTCCATCTCGGCAGCCAGAAACCGCAGTGTTGCTGTTTGCAGTAGTCGCAAGGAGCTGAAAAAACGAAGTGCCAATTGTTGGAAAGATTGCCGGTTGCGAGTGGTGACCATCCCATTGCAGTGCAGGGGTCCCCAGAAGTCCTCCCTCTTGTCCCTACGACTGAGGCCCAGGAACAGAGAGATCTGCAGAGCTGCACAGGAACAGGAGTCATCTGCTGCACTTTTTCTTCAATACAAGGTACTGTAAAGTCTGAGAGCACTTACCTCTCATTGTAGAGTTGCTTGCATCTTGTACTACTCACAAGTCTAACCACCTTGTGGCCCTACATTTGATTCTTCTTTTCTTCAAAGACTTATAAAACATTGTGCAAAAATCTTTCTACTTACCTAACTGAAGTGCTTTATCCAATTGACTTTGGCTTAGCCTGTTATACTGAATGACTGCTTAGGGGAACCAAAAGTATTTGCCTGCTTAAGAATATTTGTGGTCTCTTGTTTGTTCTAATAACCTTTTCCTTTGACCAAGTTTTAAGAGTATTCTAAATGCGAACAGTAAGATATTAATGTCCCCAGCACCCTAGCTATTGAAGTCACCTGAGGGTGTAGGTTGTGACTGTGGGCCATCCTAAAAGGGTCTTTACTGATTTAGAAACTACGAGTTTGTAGTTTTGGAGTGTATTTGTGTGTTGCTTTTTATATTGCTCCCTTCTGAAGAAGCCATATTCTAACTGACTGATAAATGAATTAATATTTTTTTATTCAAGAAACCTTGTGTGTAAGTGTTTATTTGAATACTAGTCACTGTAAATCGGAGTGTCACTCCCCTACAGTTCACATTGACCACTCTTGAGATAAGCCTGGCTGCTGAACACGCTACCAACCTGTATATTACAAGCGTATACCAAAGGTTGGGTTCCTATTGCCAGGAGGTCAGGGTTGTTGTAGTGCACCCAAAGGATACTGCATACAATCTTGCCTAACAGAGACACCCTCTGACTTTTTGCACAGTACGTTGGAGTGTGTATTAGGTAATAAGAGTGGTGGGATTTTACTGGAGTACAGGAATGGCTGTACTCCCCGCTCACACCACCCCTAACTTCCCTGTCACTATAGGTTGTCCATGGGCTAATGGGGGCCAACAAGGAATGGCGCTGCTTAAGAGGGAGCTTCCCTTTGCCTCTGGTCGTTAGCCGATGGGTGCCTGGGCAAGGCTGCCATGGGTCTTTCTGTTGCGAGGGTGGCCCCCAAGGGGAGCAGCCAATCAGAGGGGAGGGGAGAATGCAAGGGGAGGAATGGGAAATGGGTAAAGCAGCACCACAGGCACAAGAAAGAAAGAACAGAAAGAAATTAAAATGTAGGGGCTCTAAGAGAGGCAAAGAGCAGAGAGAGCGGGCTTACAAACACAAATGGAGGGGCTAAGAGGGGCAAAGAGCAGAAAGCAAGGGCTAAAAACCAACAATGGAGAGGTCAAGAGGGGGCAAAGAACTAAAAAAAAGGCACTTGCCTCGACCAGCACAGAGCAGCAGGACCCGCTTTCACAGGTTGTTTCTTGGTCTTCTTCCTGCCTTCTCAGTCAGGAAATTCCGAATATGCTCATGCATTTGCCCGGGAAAGCTGCTGTTTTTTCAGGATAGTACATGCCAATTGTGAGTGGACCCAGGAAGACGTTGGGACTGGCTGGTCCCATTCCACATCTGTGGTGCTAGAGAGTCCGGAGTGCCTGCATTAGTGAAACACACAGTAGTCCCTGATTGGGCCACTGCTGGCTGTTTGAATGGTGCAGATCCTTAACATTGGTTGGGTTGAACTTGCTTCCAGCCAGGATTAGGGATAAGTCATTTCTTACGTTCAGCGTATCCTGTGTAGAAGAACAGCCAACTGAAGATCCGTCGACGACTCCCGAAGAGACCTGGCATCCTTTTCTGTGTCTGGCCCGGTGAAGCCCTGCTCGACTATCTGATCTGTGAAGGCCCTCTGGGATTCTTAAACTCTTGGACTGGTGGGACCAACCAGTCTTGACACCTTCTCGAGATCCAGCCGTTCTGAGCCCTCGGAATCGACCCTGGGCCAGCTGGTGGACCGACCAGTTCTCCAGTGGGCTACCTCAACAGAAGCATCACCATTCCCTGCTTTTTGGTTGGCACCAGCATTCTACAAATCTCCTTCCTGCAAAGCTTCAGCTTCCCAGCATCAATGGATCCTGTCCTGGAAGGTTTGCTTCGACCTGGATGTGTGCGGTGACTGTTGCTGAAACCCTCTTTCCTCCGTCTGGTAGGGGGGCCTCAAGAGGCCTGCACCGGTGCCTGCTGCATTTCCTCATTGAAAAGAGTTGCACACAGCTCCTGGACCCAACCGGAATCATCTGTGCACCTGCAGCTCCCGGGCATCTTTTACTGAATCCAAAAATGGGAAAAGCTACCCCCAGAGACTCTGAGTTGACCTGCCTAGTCACTTGGGAAAATCAGAGTCAGGGGGGTAAGTACTCACGATACAATCAGCCGCCCCGGTCTCCCATAACCTTAGAATGAATGTTTGTTGTAAAAGCTGTTCAAAAGCATAGGAAAATCATCTTACTTACCTGTAATATTGTTGACAAGTTTTCTGGAAAAAATGTCAGCACTACAAGAACTCTTCCTGCATTTGTCCTGTCTCCTAGAAGAAGCTTTGTGACTTTTGGGCACAAGGACCCACTCATCATAGGAATTGGACTAATAACATTAGGTTATATTTCGTGTGACTTGGTTCCATTCTACTGCATCATTACTTACTTTCCTTTTTGTTGAATATGTCATTGAATGCATTTCTAAGAATCTAACAGTGAATGTATATATGTTTTTCTGATGTTTGTTAATCTGCTTAGAATCACATGCTGTGCATAGGTCCGACATCCAGTGGTCACTGCGGAGTATTGCATTTTGTTTTTCGTAGTCGAAAAAGGGGACGTCGACAAGGCGTGTCTGTAACACTATCCCTATAGTGACGTGCGTCGTACCCACAATCCCTCACGCGTCGAGGTCCCTCAGATTGTTTTTTTCCGCCCAGCTTCTGGTCGCCTTACGCGGAGCTCCTAGAGAGACATTGCAAAATACTTACTACGGACCTCGGTCCTTAATTATACTTATTATATTCTTAAAGATCCCTCCACTCGACGTTAGCTGTGAAGCTGTTTCTCCGCCGAACAAGTTTTCGACGGAGGGGAAGAGACGGAGGGGATCCTTCGGCGCTGCCGAACACGTGGCCTGGCCTCGCCGGCCAACATACAGTAGGGAGAGTGGGGGTTCGAACTTTTATCTTCTCTTTGAGAATGTCTTTCTTTCTCCCCTATCTTTCCCTTGGGGTTGTTATCACCAGTTATTATTGCCTCAGCTATGGAGAGGACACCTTTTAAGTTTTGCCCACGCTGTAGGGGCAAATACACTTGGAAGGATAAACACAAGCTCTGTAATCGTTGCTTGCCCCTCGATCATAAGGAGGACAGCTGCGCGGCCTGTAAGCTCTTGAAACCAAGAACTCTTAAAGAACGGAAAGTTAAGAGGTTGGCGGACTACGCTATGTCGAAGTCAGTTTCCTCACCCGCCGCCGCTGTTACAGAAAGTGACGAGGAGGGTGATAACTCGACGTCCGTTACGGAAGTCATTAATCCCCAGAAGGAGCGCTCGCGCTCCTCGACGTCCGTCCCCAGCCTCGACGGGCTCGGCTCACGCCCTGCTTATGGGGATGAACACCCCGGCGACAAGGACGCACATAGACCCCATAGGCCTAAGCACACAACCCACGGCTCTTCTTCGTCGAAGACGAAAGATCCATCAGCGCCGAAGGGGACACAGGGCACTCCGGCGTCTACCTAAGACCGTAAGGGTCTCAAGCCCCACCCGCAAACGCAGCCGCGACCAGCGATTGGGCTTTCATCAAACACGGGCGCTACCTCAAAAACATCCGACGTAACGCTCCATAGAGCGGCCGTCGAGAAACAACGCGTAATGCAGGCAACGTCGATACCAGAGCCCTCTACCAACGAACTCGTTGTCGAGAGCCTGGCGAGAATTGTTTCCGAAGACAAACGAAAGCGGACGACGAAACAGACGTCGAATACCGCACCAAAAGCTATAGAAATGCCGAAAAAGCACAAGAGTAGCCAAGAACTGCCCCCTTCATCTAAGGGCACTTCTGAACTACCGGAGGGCTTTTCTGAGGGCGAGGGAAACCTTTCTTCGACGTTGTGGGAGCGTTCTAAGCGTTTGGAAGGTGAAAACACTGATTTCCCCCCTCTAGACTATTCAGGGGTCCCCCATGAGACCCTTGAAAGACTCCATTCTTGTATGGAGAAAATGGAAAGGATTTTGGGAAGCCAAAACCCACCCACACACAAAAGACTAGGAGA
The DNA here is from genome assembly GCF_040938575.1 of Ambystoma mexicanum. Classification (NCBI taxonomy): domain Eukaryota; kingdom Metazoa; phylum Chordata; class Amphibia; order Caudata; family Ambystomatidae; genus Ambystoma; species Ambystoma mexicanum. The sequence continues at coordinate 1,439,918,015 of NC_090935.1, forward strand.
TTGGCCCCAGGATGACCCTAGGGTCAAGATCCCTAGGCTGTTTCCCCTTTCTACAGATGTATATAACCTCACTGAAGAGGAACAATACCTCCAGGAAGATGAGGAGGGTTTGGGTGGAGAGGAAGAACAAGAGGAAGAGGGGTTTGAAGAAGATCCTTACACTAGTGCAGGAGTTTTTGAAGAAGATACAGCTACCTCGCAGCCCTGGCAATCCCCATCAGTGCAGCCTTGGCAATCCCCATCTGTGCACTCAGACCCTGATGCCTTTCACCCTTCTCCTCCCAAGGATTCACCTATTGGAAACACCTCTCCCATAGATGACCAAACTTCACTTAATGCACTATTGCGCAAGGCAGCAGCGCATTTTGAAATAGACACAGGGGAAACTCTTCCTGACATAGACTTTGTAGAAAAAGTTATTAAAGAAAAAGCCCCTGTTAGTCAGTCTATTCAGCTCCTGGCTTCTATAAAGAGAAGAATCCTGCATTAGTCAGAGGGGTCAACCCTCGGATAGAAAAGCTCTTCAGCCCTTCGTCCTCTGACCCCTTGTACATCAGAGGACATTCTATTCCGGACTCCCTTGTAGTTACTAATACAAGAAAAAGAGCGGGGGTACCACTATCCACTAGTGAGGCACCACCTGACAAAGAGGGCAAGAAGCTCTATGCACTTGGGAAAAGAATCACGACCTCCGCAGCCTTCTCAACTAGGATTGCAAGTAACAATTCCCTACTAGCTAGCTACGCAGATGCACAGTGGAGCAAGCTGCGCAGCGAAGCAGAGGACGCACCAGAACCCCTGCGTTCACGCCTGTTAGCTATCATCTCAGAGGGAACTCTTGTAAACCAGGGCATCGTAAAGAACTCCTTAGATGCCGCAGAGACGGCTGGCCGTTCCCTGGTTCAGGGAATACTTCTCAAACGCCATGTCTGGCTGCGCAATTCGGGATTTAAGCCGGAAACCCAGGCTTCCCTGATAAATAAGTCCATAGAACAAACACATCTGTTTGGGAAAGTAGTTGATGAGGCCCTAGAACATGCGAAGAAGGAATTTGATACCATCAAGACTCTTGACCAAATTTCTAGGCCCCCTAACAGACGCGGCTATGGCAATAGACGCTCCTTTCGTGGCCAACGCCAGCAAAACCAACAGCAATTTTACTCTGCTACCAACTGGCCCTCTAACCAGAGTAACAACCAATTCAGTCAAAGAGGCCAACGCCGTGGCAAAGGAAGAGGTCGCAGCTCCAGCCCCAAATGTTCCACGCCCAATACCAACAAATGACCCGAAGATTCGGGTCCCCTCCCATGCATCACCGGTCGGGGGCCGGCTAACATCGTTCCTATCAGCATGGGAGGAAATATCGTCAGACCGCTGGGTTTTATCCACCATAGCCCACGGATACTGCATCGAATTCAACGGTTCCCCGAAGTACAGACCCCCACGGAACTGACGCATGACACCAGAACACCTCACCATTCTTCTTCAAGAAGTAGAACAGCTACTGAAAAAAGAAGCTATAGAGGCTGTCCCCCTATCTCAGGTAACAGAAGGTATTTATTCAGTGTACTTCCTTGTACCCAAAAAGGACTTAACCATGCGCCCTGTATTAGATCTGCGTCCAGCGAACAGGTTTGTCAAACCCCAAAAGTTTCGTATGGTGACCTTGCAGGAAGTAATCCCACTGTTATCACAAGGGGATTACATGACAACACTAGACATGAAAGATGCATACTTTCATATCTTAATGTTGCCAGCGCACAGAAAATACCTCAGGTTCAAGATAGAGAACAAGCACTACCAGTTCAGAGTACTACCCTTCGGGATAGCATCTGCACCAAGGGTATTCACGAAACTACTGGCAGTGGCAGCGGCCCACCTACGCAGGTTATCCATCCCGGTATACCCTTACCTCGACGACTGGCTCATAACAGGGGATTCTTACGAAACATGCTTCTCCAATACCCAAAAGACCGTAGACCTTTTGTCCAAACTGGGCTTCTCCATCAACGAAAAGAAGTCCAGCTTAGACCCCAGCCAAATCAAACAATTCCTAGGGGCTCTAATTCGAACAAAGGACGGCCTCGTCTTCCCCGCCAATGAGAGGGTCCAAAACATGCTGTTTCAGATCCCCCATTATGTGGCAGGTCGAGAGGTGACGGTACCCAAAGCAATGCGCTTGCTAGGGATGATGGCATCATGTATTTATTTGGTACCTCACGCGCGCCTGCGCATGCGCCCAATGCAAGAGTGGCTCTACAGCCAGTGGTGTCAGGCCAGCGGACAATGGGACGATCTAGTGGTGGACAAAAGAAAACCTGTTATTAGGGAAAACTTTTACCACACCCGCAGTGGAAGCCACTCTAACCACAGACGCATCCCTTACAGGATGGGGGGCTCACCTATCCCATCAGACTGCTCACGGAGCGTGGACTCCGAGCTTAGCATCCAAGCATATAAACCTGCTGGAACTACTAGCGGTGTTCAAAGCACTGAAGGCCTTTCAGGAACACCTACAAGGAAAGACAGTGATGGTCCTCACAGACAGCACCACAGCCATGTACTACCTCAACAAGCAAGGGGGCACTCACTCTCCAGGACTGTCCAAGCTGTCCCAGAATATATGGAAGTGGGCTCTCAAACACAACATGTTCCTACTATCACAACATGTACCAGGGGAACTCAATCTGCTAGCAGACAAACTCAGCAGAGACTTCCCCCTGCCCGTAGAGTACGAATGGCAATTGCACGAAGACATCGTCTTAGACGTCTTCACGCAATGGGGGTTCCCGGAAATAGACCTGTTCGCAACTCTGGAGAACTCACAATGCCAAAGGTACGCCTCCAGGTATCCCCAGAACCAGTCCAAGGGGAATGGTCTGTTGATTCAATGGTCAGGGAAATTTGTTTACGCCTTTCCCCCGACTCCCCTTCTCAACAGAGTGGTGCACAAGATGCACCAGGAGCAGGTTACCATGATACTAGTGGCCCCAATTTGGGCCCGGCAGCCATGGTTCGCTCACTTGATGGAGATGTCTCTATCTCCCCCAGTGAAACTTCCCTGCCTGTACAACATGCTGTCACAAGACAAGGGCAGGACACTGCATCCATGCCCTCAGACCATGAACTTAGCAGCCTGGCTCCTGAGATCATAGAATTTGGACATTTACAACTCCCGCAGAGATGTATGGACATCCTCAGGGAAGCCAGAAAACCTAATACTCGCCACTGCTATTCTAGCAAGTGGAAAAGATTTGTCATCTGGTGTACAGGTAAGAGCATCAACCCGGTTGACTGCTCTCCCACTAACATTGTTCTGTACTTGACCCATTTACTAGATTCAGGTCTAGTCTTCAATTCCATTAAAGTCCACCTAGCGGCACTTTCTGCATACACCACTTCCCAACTTAAAGTGTTGTGGTGGAAAATACCAGTTATCAAGGCCTTCATGGAGGGGGTAAAGAGAATACACCCTCCGATAGCTAACCCAGCTCCCGGATGGGACTTAAATGTGGTACTTTCTAGACTCATGGGCCCTCCTTTCGAACCCATGCACAAGGCAACTCTTAAAGACCTCACTCTTAAGACTGCTTTCCTAATAGCTATCACCTCCATTAGGAGAGTAAGTGAACTACAGGCTCTTTCTGTACTAGACCCCTTCGTAACAGTTCACAAGGATAAGGTGGTTCTACGCACACACCCAAGGTTTGCACCAAAATTCATCTCGAAATTTCATGTAAACCAGTCAATAGAACTACCAACGTTCTTTCAAAACCCTTCCAGTTTAGGAGAAAAAAGTCTGCATACACTAGATGTACGCAGAGCTGTCATGTTCTACATGGAAAGAACCAGACCACTGAGAAAGACTAATCAGTTCTTTGTCTCGGTGGCAGCAGGAAGAGAAGGAGATGCTGTTTCAAAGTCCACTATATCTAGATGGATTGTTCAATGCATCACTCTCTGTTACACTCTTGCTAAGAGAGAACTACCCTTCAAGCCAAGAGCACATTCCACTCGAGGCACTGGGGCTTCCATAGCGTTCATTGCAAATGTTCCCCTCGAGTCCATCTGCAAAGCGGCTACCTGGAGTTCTGTGCACACCTTTACAAAACACTACTGTCTAGATGTACACTCTAGATCTGACTCCCAGGTGGGACAGGCAGTATTAAGACAACTTTTCTCTACTGTTCCTTCTCTTAACCCACCGCCAACTCTGGGTACTGCTCGCTAGTCTATGCACAGCATGTGATTCTAAGCAGATTAACAAACATCAGAAGACAATGCATTACTTACCGTAAAAGCATTTCTGATGGTTGTATCTGCTTAAATTCACATGCGCCCACCCTTCCTCCCCGCTCGGATGGAAGGAACATAGACATCCCTTTCTATATTTCTCTCTTTTCTGTACTCACTCACGTCTAGAAGGCTCCCTCAGGGCAGAAAAATACAAACAGAGGGACCTCGACGCGTGAGGGATTGTGGGTACGACGCACGTCACTATAGGGATAGTGTTACAGACACGCCTTGTCGACGTCCCCTTTTTCGACTACGAAAAACAAAATGCAATACTCCGCAGTGACCACTGGATTTCGGACCTATGCACAGCATGTGAATCTAAGCAGATACAACCATCAGAAATGCTTTTACGGTAAGTAATGCATTGTCATATTTGAGTGTTATTGAATATTATCACCTGCTTGTTTAATTTTCTAGAGTATGTATTGGGCCTAGAATAAATATAGTATTTGTGTACGTACCTGTCTAAATTGAAGTATTGAGTGCTTCACTGTGTGGACTCATTGTGGACCCATGACCCCACTTTCACGAGAATAGCCTTGACCACTCTCTGCGGTTACCTTGTTTGGGTTTGTCTAACCTCTGAGTTGCCCCTGTTGACTATAACTAGGGTGGCCTCCTGAAATCTGTCCACCAGGCCAGATTCTAGAACTCCCTCTTAACAGAGAGCGAGTGGATCTGTGTTGTGAGTGTGCGTGTAAGGTGGGTGAGTGAGAGTGTTGGTGAAAGAGTAAAGGGTTCTTGGAGGGAGACTGAGTAAAAGGTTGGGTCGATAAGTAGTGGAGTGGAAAGGACAGGGTAGTAGTGGAGTGTAGAGGGGGAGTAGCATGAGAGAGAGTAGGAAGGAGTCACATCAGAGTGTGGACGTAGGTTTTAGAGGGAGAGAGACATTGGAGGGACAAGGAGAAAGGGATAAGAGGAGATGGAGAAGGTGGGTGGAAATTGCAGTGAGGAGCGTAGCGGGGAAGGGTAGAGTAAGTTGGAGGCCCAGGGAAAAGAACATTAGAGTGTGAAAGTAAGGTGATAGATTGGGGCTTGAGTCTCTGGAAGACACAACCCTTAAAACTAATGCTAAAATAGTTCAGGTCAAACCTCAGAAGACGGGCTCTTAGAGCCCCATTCAAGAAAGGGTATATAAACCCTGGAACCGCCTCTGCGAGTTTGTGTGTTATTAAGGATATCTGTGACATAATTAACAAGGTCCCTGGACATCTTGGCCCCAATAATCTATAAGGAACCCAAATCACAACACAAAGGATATAACAAATGGTTTCTTAATGAACTAAACTGCTACTTGTCTGTAACTTGACAATATGCTGTAACTAAGTAACTACTGCCTCCTATGCATTCTTGTTTACATACACCTTCTTGTAACAAGCGCCCCAATGCCTTTGGGCTGTAGCGCGCTATACAAATGTAATAAATAAATAAATAAAATAAAACTTAATACCCAAACGAGAATCCTCAGGAGCTTGGAACACAAGCAGAGATAGACACACAGTTAAACATGCAGACAGAATACTTGCAGGAGGTTCAGAGCTATGGTTGAAAGGAGACTTATGACACATGTTCAGAACAGACTCAGCTAGCCCAAAATCACCCTTCACAAGTCTTTCCACAAACCTGGCGACACTACCCAGATCAAGAATAATTGCACCCTTTCCCAAGAAGTGTCTGATGAGTTATGAAAAGCTTTCTTGGAGCAAACTCTGACACGTTAATTCAATATCAGTGCTGGTAAGAAATCTATTCAAGTTACCCACAATACCACCACCACTGTGAAAACTATCATAATGGCAACTTTCACACCCACCACCCTGGTATCATTATTAACACTGTGAAATGTGTGACGGCATCTACATAACAATGCCTCTCTTATCCTGCCACCTTTTATAAAGCACAATTTCTGCTCTATGGAAGGCACTATCTCCTTAAACTGCAACTGGCATTTTAAGGCAGACAAGTTCTACAGCTTCTTCAAAGAAGCAACTGTGACCCACCGAGATTGCAACCCCAACCTCCTCAATGCCTATTTTGTAATATCCCTTATGTGATTAAAATTCGTAATAAAATTGCAACCATCCCAGTGTCCCACAGTATGATATGATATGATATGGCATTTATAACGCGCCTATACACAAGTGTTTCAGGGCGCCTATACACAAGTGTTTCAAGTAAAGCCTCTGTATTGATTCATGACACATAATCAGGGTACAGACCCTGTAGGATCACAGAAACATATGTCATCATCCTGATGGAAGAGATTATAAAATCCTTGGCTCCAGTACCTCCTACATCCTTGATAGACTTCACAGCAGCTTATGATACAGTAGAATATACCACGATGCTAGCCAGGCCCAAGCGCACTATGAGGATCACAGGACCTGCTCTTGCATGGCTTACTGACTTCCTCACAGGGCACACGACTCGGGTAAATCTAGGTGTTTTTAGGGCTACTTTGTTGCACCTTGCCCTAGCACCCCAGGGTTCTTTCCTCTTATCATGGTTGTTTAATATGTATATGAAACCCCTGGCTGCTCTGCTGAACCCCCCCCCACCTTGCACCTAGTGTGCAGATGGCACCTGGGTTGCTGGACCAGAACATAATTTCTGGTTGTCTGAGGATAGAGCACAAATGTCTTACCCTGAACAACCTCTGTCTCAACTACTCTTAAAGCTATCATGATTTGGCAAACCATACACCAACCACCTTAGAGTTCCATTGGCTTGATACTCTGTACTCTCCTCCAGAATTACCAGATAAGCTCACACACCTCGGCATCATCCTTGAATAGGAATTGGCTTGGACACCTCAAATAGATGCTCATGCAAATTTCACTTAAGGCTGCATCTCCTTCGTATGATCGTGTCTTATATCGAAATGGCTCTGAAGGTGGAAGTGTTCTGGTAACCTCGAACCTTGATTATGCAAACTACATTTATTTAGGTCTAATGAAGTTCCAAACTCAACTATATATCATTTAGAATCATGCAGCCAGGCAGATTTTCGGTCTCAGCCTCAAAATCATAGCTCGCCAGCTCTCAAGGTGATAAAAGTTGACACGGTAGGTGAAGTAATTGCCTGTATACCAGACCCCGCAGCAGCCGCCGCAGAGCCCCAGGACACCAACTCCAACTGGCTCTGCGTAGAATGTTGCTCTACAAACCGGCACAACATTCCACACATGCACAGCCTACAACACTCCCCCCCTTAACAACCTAACAAAACAATAATAACTGTACATAAAATGAATAGATATGGAAAATATGAAAATATGGCAAACTATGCACAACATGAATAACCCCGCCTTCCTGCCCCTCAATAGCTCGAAAGGCGTCCTCCCAGTCATCACAGACAGGGTCATCCTGTATGCCGAAAGATAGTCCGTTACCACTTCCTGCCAATGCAACCCATTGGCTTATGCAAGCTGGATGGTACCCTTGACCACACCATTTACACTTTTTACCAATCCATTGGCACAAGGGTTATACAAAGCAGTATAATTCTTAATCTGCTTGGAGACAAACTGAACACCGTTGTCCGTGACAATGCTGGCAGGGACACCCTCTCTGTCAAAAATGTTCCTAAGAAACCCAATTACTCTCTCCGTTGTCACTCTACCAAAAGCAGCCACCTCTATCCAACGCAAAGTATAATCAACCAAAACAAGCAAAAAACTTGACTCGGGCTGTAAACAATCAAAAGGCCCCATAATGTCCAATGCCACCTTCGACCATACCTCTTTAGGAACTTCCACAGGATAAACAGGCTGTGAACGCACCACCTTGCTCTGATCACTAAAAGCACACAACCACAATCCTTCACCATCACCTCAGCATCCCGGTCCATAGCCGGCCACCAATATTCCTCACGCAACCTTTTCTTGGTCAACGACCGTCCCAAATGACCTTCATGCGTCAAAGCAACTAATCTGTTCCTCATACTCGCTGGGGGTACAAGTCTCTCACCCCTAGACACACCCCAAGGCACGACCCCTAAGTCATCCAGGACCTGGGGGTAACGCTTTCCCTCCACTCTACCTTTGACTGCATCCTACCCTTAAAGAAGACCCTCCTTAATCCAACAGAGTTCTAAATCTCTGTCACATTTCACCTCCCCTTCACACTTATCAATATCAGGAAGAACACTAGCAACTTGCACACCCACGTCACAAGGATCTTGATCACTATTGGGCACCACAACTGTGAACCGCGATAAACAATCAGCCACCAAATTCCTCCTTCCAGGCAGGTACTCCATTGTAAAATTGTACTCCTGCAATTCTACCACCCATCTGGTTATCCTCGGGGAAACAGATGCAGTACCTCGAGTGGTGAGAATGTGAACTAATGGCTTATGATCCGTCCTGATTCTTTAAGGGATGCCCCATAAAAATGTTCTAAAGTGCTTGGAGGCCCATGTAACTGCTAGCGCCTCCCTCTCAATCACAGACTATCTTATCTCCACATCATGTAAAGCCCTGGAAGCAAAAGCAATGGGTCCCAATTCTCCATCACGCCACTGCTCCAGCACCGCCCCAAGGCCCACCTCGTTGGCACCTCCTGGCACTTTTTAGACCCTTCAAACTTGACACTCTTCTTGAGTAAAGCCCTCATAGATGCAGTTTTTTCCGCATAATTAGAAATAAACTTGACATAATACTCTGTTAACCCAAGAAACAACCTCAATTGTTCTTTGTTCATCGGAGCAGGAGCTTCCTTTATAACTTTGACTAACTCCGCCTTGGGACTAACACCCTCAGCACTAAGAGTATGACCTAAATATGACACACTGGGCACACATACCCAGCATTTTGACAACTTTACAGTTAGTCCCTTCTGCAATAACACCTTCATGACCTTATGCACCCTCTCATCATGTTCCATGCGACTACTTCCCCAAACCAGAATGTCATATTGAAAATAACTAATACCAGCCATACCGCCAAACATTTCCTGCATGAGCCGCTGGAATACTGCAGACGCCGACGCCAAACCAAAAGGCATGCGGCAGAATCGAAAAGTAACAAACGGAGTGGCACAAAAAGTAAGCAGGCGTGACTCCACGTGTAAGTCGATTTGATGATATGCTGCCGATAGATCAAACATTGAAAACCACCTCGCCTGACCTAGAGTCAACAATAACTCGTTGATATTCGGTAAGGGATGCCGATCCACCCATATATAAGAATTTAACTCCCAGAGGTCAACACACATCCGCAAACCTCCATCACTCTTCTTCACCAAAACTACTGGAAACAACCACTCGGAGCTCTCAATTTCTTCGATGACCCCTTCCGTTTTTAACTTCTCTAACTCACACTTCAACCCCTCTCTAGCCAAAACTGAGACACCCCTAATCTTATGGACCATAGGTATGGCTCCTATCTTAAGCACTATGCGGTGTGCAAAACCCCACAATTTCCCCAACTTTTCGGCAAAAACACCAGGATACAAGTCTCGCAAAGACTGAGCTGTCAACCCTTCATCAGTTCCCCCAAGCCTCTCCTGAACGCTCAACGCGCTCAACACAGGCACCTCCTTCCCGGGGCGTATCTCGATATTGAGAGTGGCTTGCTCGTCCCAACCCAAAACACTAGCCCCTTTGTGTGCCACATAGAGTTTCCCATTGGTACAACAGCCTTTGAATTCAATACGGGCCCACTCATAACCGAGCACTTTAATGGGGGATTGCCCATACACACTAGGATTAATGTCAGGCGGACATAAGTTCGTGACATCCTTGCCATACTTCTCTTTATACACATCAGGTGAGATCATAGTATATGGTGACCCAGAGTCCACCAACATCTCCGACACTTGACCGTTTACTGACACACTCTCTCACTGTCCCTTCCTTATCGCACCCCCCACATGCCAAATTACGCCAGGTTTGTCATACACCCCAGTATCCTGACACACCACACCATCCTCCGACACCACCATGCTCACAGCACCCTTAGTTTGTGCATCTACCGTGCACATGCAAGTGTAATGTCCTTTGCCCTTGCATTGCTTGCAATCAACATTAACGGCAGGACAATTCTTTGCCCCAGTCACATGGCTAAACCAGCCACACTTCTTGCAAGCTTCTCTGCCTTTAGACAACTTCCCCCCTTGATTGTCTACTTTCTCTGGCTTTTTCTTGACAATAGCTCCACTCCTCCTATACTGAGGTAACACCGCCGGTACCGTGTCCACTTGGCAGTCTTTCTTCGTTACTATCTGCACACTGGCTCGCGATACTTCAATAGCTCTGGCAATCTCTATGACTTTATCTAACGGCGGGTGACTTTCAATCCAAAGTTTCTCCCTAACTTTAGGGTTACTCGTTTTCATCATAATCTGATCGCAAATATATTCATCCAAAATACCAGTAAATTTGCATGTTGGCATTAAAGTTCATAAAGAGGTGACATATTAATCAATAGACTCCCCCACTCCTTGCGACCTTGAAAAGAAATGATAATGTTCCAGTACTACATTGATTCTCCTCCCAAATCGACCTTCCGATTTCTTTAAGGCAGTCTCATAAGCACTGACTATTCTTTCACCTTTGCCTCCCCATGTAACATAAACGTCATCACCTGGCAGATGCCGAAAAATTTGCAGGCCCTCTGTGCCAATGCAATTTAAAAGCCAGCCTCCTTCTCATCATCAGTCAGCTTTGATCCCCCGGCAGCCCTCAAGTACACTGTGAAAGCATCTACCCATTGGTCCCAAGGGGATGCTGGCTCGCCAGGAGACGGTAAAAAGGCAGGGGGGGCCTAGCACTAGATTGCAACATGGCCGGGGAAAGGCGAATGCAGACCGCAGCCAGGCAACAGAATGGCCACACTCGCCACGAAGGCCAGTCACAATGTCAGCAGTGAATAGCATGTCATTTCTTCGGCTAAGCAGCAAACCCTGGACCAAACCTTGCACATGTACTTCCCTCAAGCCACATTTCCGATTCCCACAAATCCAATGAACACTGGGGAAAGTACAAAACACGCTACTTGCGGCTGGACATCCGTGTGCAAACAATGGGTGGTCCGCTCACCAAAAGCGCTGCTCATAAATGTGCTCTCCAGCGAGGAACAACAGCTTCCTCGCACCAAACGCCACAGTGGACCAGGCAGCGCTGCATCCTTCCCTGCTGGTCCCTAGTGACACATCAAACGAGGAACAGCTGACAACAGAAAGGAATTAGAATTCCTCCAATCCCTGTGAGGGACAGCAGACTCTGGAAGAGAATCTGGCTTCCTCCAATCCTTGCGAGTCCTCCAATCCTTGCGAGGAACACAGATTCCGGGAGGGAGCTGGGCTTCCTCCAATCCCAAGACCGATGGGACGAACCAACCAAGCGTGCGTGCTTCGGAGTACCAACAAGGCCCTTCCTTTCATCAGGGACGGGCCAACCAGCAGCATTCAGCACGCACGCATGGGAAAGGCAGGGTCTGGAAGTGATAATCCTCGTCGCCATTGATAAAAGCTGACACGGTAGGTAAAATAATTGCCTTTATTCCAGACTGAGCAGCACCCGCCGCCGAGCGCTAGGACACCAACTCCAACTGGCTCTGCATAGAATGTTGCTCTACAAACAGGCACAACATTCCACGCACGCACAGACTACAACGAGTTCTGGTCATCTCGAACCTTGATTATGCAAACTACATTTATTTAGGTCTAATGAAGTTCCAAACTCAACTATGGGCCTCATTACAACCTGCCAGTCCGGGACCGTGCAAAATCCGTGATGGCGGTAAAAACGTTTCCGTGTCCGCAAGGGTGCGGAAAAACCGCCCGATTACACGCTGTCGGTCGCGCGCAACACACGGACTCGGAAACGTTGTTACCGCCGTCACGGAATACCCCACGGAAATGGAAATAACGAAGCCACAAGTGGCGCAAAACCCGTTTCCGCCTCCGCCGCCACGGACACGGAACCGGAAATACCATGATCGCCAAAACAGGAAACAGAGAGGCGGCCATCATATAAAAGCACAATCCATTGCCATCCAGAGCCAGCACAAGCACAATCCTGACTCTGAGAAGCCAAAAGGGACCACAAGCATGTCTGCCAGGATTCCTGCTCAGAGGCAGCGCAAACAGCGCTTCAGCGAGGCGGAGCTAACCGTCTTGGTGGAGCACATTGTGGACAATGCTGAGATGCTGTTCAGCGCCGACCAACGGCGTGCCACACAGCAGCGGAGGAAGGAGGTGTGGGCCGAAGCTGCACGCAAGTGCACCGCTGTGGGCGTGGCAGTGAGGAGCGTGAAGGACTGCCACAAGCGTTGGGACGACCTGAGGCTGAGGGTACGCAACCTCATTTCCACGCACCGCCAACGCAGCAGTGGGACAGGCGGAGGACCCCCTTCCCCACTGAGGCTGCAAGCATGGGAGGAGCGTTGCAGCAGCGTCCTCCACCTAGAGGGAATCCATGGGATTGGGCAGGCTGAGGCAGGCGTGAGCCCACCTGCAGATGCCGGTAAGTGCCCAAACATGAATGCCACATGTAAATATGCAGTTGTGAGTACTGGGCCAAAGGACCCATTAACAATCCCCCCCGCCCCCAGGCAGTGCATGTGTGGGCCAAAGGACCCATTAACAACCCCCCCCCCCCCAGGCAGTGCATGTGTGGGCCAAAGGACCCATTAACAACCCCCCCCCCAGGCAGTGCATGTGTGGGCCAAAGGACCCATTAACAATCCCCCCCCCAGGCAGTGCATGTGTGGGCCAAAGGACCCATTAACAATCCCCCCCCCCAGGCAGTGCATGTGTGGGCCAAAGGACCCATTATGATCCGTATGGCAACCAATATCACTGAATGCAGACACCAGCAACGTGGAATTCCGCAGTACCATTGAGTCATGTGATGAGCCTGGGAAACGTGCGCAGCAGTGTGTAATCAGTTGCATGGCATCACAAACCATCTGGACATTCAAAGAGTGATACTGTTTCCTATTGCGGAACACCGCCTCAATTGCATGTGGTACTGTCAGCTCGACGTGGGTGCAGTCAACTGCGCCTATGCAATTTGGCATGCCTGCCATGGCATGGAAGGCCAACTTGGTGGCAATGACCTCGGGGAGGGTGCGGGGTAGGGCTATGTGTTCCGACACATGGCGCAACAGGGCATCCAGTACCTGTACCAGGACTTTTGAGAAACACGGTTGTGATATGCCGTGCAGCTCACCAACCGTGTGTTGATAGGTGCCAGTGCCAAGGAAATGCAGAACTGAGACAACCTTCAAGAGGGGGGGGATGGCGGTGGGGGTGTCAATTAGGCTGCTGATGTTGTCCTCAATCATGGCGGTGATGTGCATGATTGTTGCACGGTCCAGCCGGTATAGGGTGTGGATCTGTCCTGGGGTGAGGTTCCAGGGTGAGGCCCTGATGCGTGGTATTGGTGGCTGGCGGCGGGGTCGGGCTGGCTGGGCAATGGGGTTTGCCATAGCTGCAGGGTTGGCTGGTTGCCGCCTGCGCCTCCTCCGCCTACGCCTCCTCCTCTGCGCCATTGCTGCCACCATGTGCAGTACTGCCTGTTGGTTGAGTAGGCCCAGTCCCAGTGCTACTAGCCCTGCTGCCTGCATGGTTCTGTGTTGTGTTGGGCTGGGTGTGGCCCTTTTGTAGGCTCCCAGTGGCCTGCTAGGTCCAGCTGGGCTGATTTGGTGCACCTGTGCCCTGATTCAGTTCAGCCGGCAGTGTATAACGCCATGTTCGCGGTGGCGGCGGTTCCGCCACCGTGATCACGGTATTTCCGCCATTTTTTTCCCGGAATTTCCGTGTCCGCGCTAGTTGTGATGCTCACCGTGTTTCGTGTTGCCGGTAACGGAGGGGTTTCCGTGCAGGCGGAATTAAGGGGAACCCTATTTCCGCGGTGGCGGTTTAGGGTGGTGCTATTACCGGGGCCGCGGGTCATGATTGCGCGGACATGCAAACGGTGCCGGTATGGTTTTACCGGCAGTGTTAATTCCGGACCGGAGTACTTGTAATTAGGCCCTATATATCATTTAGAATCATGCAGCCAGGCAGATTTTCGGTCTCAGCCTCAAAATCATAGTTCGCCAGCTTTCAAGGCTCTCCATTTACTACCGTTCGAATTCAGAGTTTCCTTTAAAGTCCTCTTTCGGACACGCCGAAGTCTACAAAACAAGGGGATAAAAAATACCTCAGAACTTTTCATTCACAATTCAGGGTGGACAGAAATTTGAGGTTCTCTGGTTAACACCTCCTAAGGATTCCTAAATTAAAAATGCAGAAACCAGGAAGATGATCCTTCACAGCACAGGTTCCCTAAGCTCTGAAATAAACTACCTAAGACTCTCAGAATGGAAACAAACTTTCAAAAATCCAAAAGGGGTCTGAAAAAGACACTTTTCAGACTGACTCTCCCTGGTTAATTAGAGCCGCACCACTGAAACTCTGGAATCTCCTTTTTTACCCATCCACCATGAGCACTTCATTCTATCCTGGTTGCTGTCTTTGTGATTCTTTTTCCCCCTGGGCTCTATCAGTTTACTGTATTCATGCTGCTCAAAAGAATAAAGTAATCATTTTTATCTTTTATCCATGTCCAAGATAATGACAGAAGAATCTCATCTAAGTCAAGAAAGATGGGCAAGGAATATTTGAAAGTCCACAGACTTTGAGTGACTGTCATTTGAGCATAAGAAAGTGTGGCCCAAGGGAAGTGACGACTGAATGACTTTCTTTAATTTCTTTGTATCCCAAGCGCTGGGCATATTTGTGTTGTAGAATAAACCTGTTTGTACCTAATTTTATGAGTCTCTAGTTGTCTATCCCTCAGCCATGTGTGAGACAGGCATGGTATCAAGAGAGACACAGACTCATAGATGTTAGTTTCAAAACCTTTTTTTACTAATGTTCCTGGGTTGGTGTAATGCTGACTGGCCCCAAGTCTAAAGGGATGGTTCCCTTAACTGATGTTTCCAAAGGACGTTGATGTCCGATAGTCCAAATAAGATGTCGGTCTGTGTCTAAACCTATGCCTGCCCTCACTCTTTACAAAAATGTGGTAGGAAGTCTTTAAAAAGGAAAAATAGTGGTTCAACAGAAAATCAGAAACCAATGTTGGTTTCAGGCGGTCTTCCCGGTAGTTTGTTCAATGTCACAAAAATGAGTTCCATCAAAAAGGGCTGCTCGTAAGACCTTCTCCATTGAGCTCTTGCAATATTCTCAAAATATTTTCAGTGTCTTTGGTTCCCTTCTCCAAGCTTCAACATGTTCAAGTTCCAAACACCACAAAAGAAATATAACAGTTCCTGTCTTTGATTCCTTTTGCCTTTTGAAACTTCTCAGGGTTCCCTTCACCAAGCTTCAATTCTTTTAACACTACAAAACAATAAGTCTCCAACTTCTTCTGCAGATTGAAGGCCGCGCTCGTTCTGCAGATTGAGGACTGCGCTGGTCTTCTCTCTATTTTCTGTGCAAGTCCTGCTGGAACATAGCATAGGAACATTAGACAAAGAAGGTGATGTGATTATTGAAGATTTGGGGGAGTGCCTTGGTGAGTGCCTGTTCTGCCGTACCTGCCGCTCCTGCTTGGACCCTGTGGAATATTTTCTTTCATTCACTACTGCTACCCAGTGCACAGAATGACAATATCTGTTACTAACTAACTCTAAACTTTATAAACTACACTTGGAACAAACAGCCTTTAAAAACATTAAAACCGTGTTTACTTGTACTTGCAGTGCCTTAACTCTGCCCCCTCTCTGGCAGCCCTATAAATCCTGGCCAAGCGCGCATTTGCGCATGCCCATTTGGGTGGGGTGCCCTGGTGAGTGCCTGTTCAGCTTGCTCAGCGAACGGCCTCTCTCCAAACGACTTCTGGGCTTGCTTTCACTGTTTCCTTTTGTCGCTCAGGAGACTGACCTGTCATGGCTTACACACTTAAATGTAACATGCCTGAGTTTGCTAAACTTCCTGCGAATGCTCCAAAATTGGATGAGGATCGATTCAGTCACAGAGAGATTGACAGTAACAAGAAAACATGAGTGAAAATGGCAAGTCGCATACTACTGACTTAAGGCTTTTATGAAATTCGAAAACGAAAGAGAATATAACCATGTCTATGACTGACACTAATCCTGAGCCATTATCAATTGCTACAATGGAAATCAAAACAAGTAAATGGAAATACAAAAAAAGACCCCACTGATGGGGAAATTTTAACTTGCTCAGTGCTAACTGGCATTTTGCGTCAACAACAGATCAATGAAATTGTAGAAACATCGGCACCCGTAATTCCTGTTGTGACTACAATTAAGGCGCAAATACACAAAGCTCAAGGCAAAGTATTGTTCTCTGATATCGTTAAAAATTATCATAAATTCAAACTAAACGAGAATGAAAACAAGGGCCACGCAAAGTACACGTACAATCCACACAGAACAACGTTGGAACTAAGGATTGCACAAATTTGTATACCTACACCAGAAATGAGAGTAATACAGATATATTGAATTAAGCCTCTAATTTAGACTCTGATGACACGATTCCTAGACGTCAGCTTCCAACGGAAGTTATATATGATACAGTAATGGCCTTGCCATTATACCAGTTCTTGGCCGATTCCTTTATCAATAAAACTGTGATATCTCATACGTCCTTTATTAAACCTACTCCCAGGCCATCATTTGGGATGAGACAACTGAACAATCCTGGTTACGAAATAACACTTAATGCTATGAATAACAATCTTTTCACCATTACTAAACTTTACAAGCTTTTGGATGTTAAAATGCAAGAACAGCAAAATGCCTTTAACTTGATTGATCTAAATTGAACTCTTATCAACAAAATAGAATCTGCACAACTAGACATAAAAGTTCAATTGCGGGAACAAAATCTTAACCTCACGACAATCCTAGAAAAATGCAATGCATTGATGTCATCATGTCACGCAAAACATCCATGTCGAGACAAAACGAAGAAAATCGCTATTAGTCCCCACACCTCAAGTAGAATTACTTCTAACATTCCGGAGTGCACACATTCGACTGAAGTGAAAAGGCATGAATAGGAAACCAGCCCACCCTTTCATAACACCAACAGTGTAATTGAAATTTGTGACAGCCCTCAAGAGCCAATATTTGAGATATTCACCAAATTTAGATGGAAAAGAAAAGTACAAATTGACAGGACAACCACTCAAAAAAAAAACAAGCTAACACTAAAAAAAACAAGAAAATGAAAAACAAAACAAATCATAAACACTTAGAATATTCCAAATGAGCTGCATAAATCAAATGAATGTGAATCTACATGGACAAAAAACATAGTACACTCAGGCTCAAAGGCCAACAAAAATAATGACGATGAAATAATAGAGCATGATGATGCCAATAACTTATTAGAGATGGAGGATCAATTGACGAATCTATCTACATATTCTGTATCCTCACTGCAACAAAATGAGGACCCTGAGGTCTTGCCCTGTGCAAATGATACAACCATTGTTTGAATAATCATTGATGACGACATAACAAAATGGGGGCTGCATCTCCACAACCTTGCTAATTCCACCAGCAGAACACTTGAACAAAAAAGAAGACAAAACACACGAAAAACACTAGAGGAATTGCAAACTGAGCTGCAAAAAATACCTCTGCAACACACATGTAAAGGAAATCACTCAGATCAAGAATTCGATACCCCTCGAAAAGCTATCTCAGCCAACATCGACCAACAGAAGCAGGAGGAAAAAAAAACCTCAAAGTTGGGATAATCGGAGGATTGGCCCTGAAAACTGAAACGAGAAAAGAATCTCTAAATGCCCTGGTAAAACGGACATCTCATTCTTACCAAGCTAGATAGAACCTGTAAGGACCCCTTTCTGAATTGAACGACGGTTCTGACAAGCTTTCAATCAAAGATCTAAAATCAATTGAATCAAGTGATATAGAAGCCATATTAATAAAAAACACTAGACAAATGGATGCAGCGACTCTTAGAATTCCCTCGCAGTTAATAAAAGAATGAATTTTGGGATGTTAAAAAAGAACTAGCAAAACTAGGATTCGATTATACATCAAGAAAACATACTCCACTCTTGAAGATACTCATGAGAAAATTTCAACAAGTGAGCAACATCAAGTAGCCTAAAAGCTGACGAGCGAGAATTGTTAATACATTGTGAAGGCAACCAAGGCATATTAAATTGTGAGGGATATTGCGAAGCCTCTCAATTTCGACCTAGTATCGCAAAATGGTCGCGGCTAAAAGAAGCTATAAAACGAACCCATCATTCATCTTACAAATCTTACAAATAGAGCCAAAGCTGTGCTAACTCTAAACCTTTTAAATTAGCAATATGGAATATGTGATATGATATGATATGGCATTTTTAACACACCTATAAACAAGTGTTTCAAGGCGCGACAAGGTAAGGGAGGGGAACAAAGGGAGGACAGACAACGATCCTACTAGGCCAGGTGTCATTCAGATCGTGCAAGTGCGTGGGAAGGGTGCAGGGGCAGTGCAGTAAATGGGAATAGATAAAACAATTAAGAATAGATAAAACAAGTAAGTAACAGCCAGCAAGTGGCAAGTGCATGGGTAAGTGCAGACATCAGGTGCCAAGGGCTGGTAGGGGGACTGTAGGGATACAGAAACAGTCCCCAAGTGCGGGGGTTACCAGGTGGGCAGTACAGGTATGTGACGCTGGCAAGGGAGGGACTTGGGCCCGAGATCAGAGGGTATCCAGGTAGCCAGTGCAGTTCCGGTTACAGCCAGGAGGTCAGCAGAGCAGAGGAGGAGAAAAAGCAGAAGCAAAGAGAAAGGCTTTGAGGTGCTTCCCAAGATTAAGGGAGGCGGGGAGGCATATCAGATGAGTTATTTCTAAGATACGTGCCGGAATCCTTGGACTTGGTATTAAATGAGCCTCACCCATATCTGATTGTTATAGATGGCGATTTAAATATAAGATACATT
The DNA here is from genome assembly GCF_040938575.1 of Ambystoma mexicanum. Classification (NCBI taxonomy): domain Eukaryota; kingdom Metazoa; phylum Chordata; class Amphibia; order Caudata; family Ambystomatidae; genus Ambystoma; species Ambystoma mexicanum. The sequence goes on from NC_090935.1 coordinate 1,439,937,251, forward strand.
ACTTTGGATAAGAAAGCACAATCTAATAAATGCAAGAGATGGATGGCCTTGATGGAAGAACGAAATCTAACAATCCTTAATGGAACAATTGAAGGCGACATTCCTGCCAAACCCTCATGGAAAAGAAACTCATTGATGGCGATTTTAGATTACGTATTTGTATTCTCTAATATGATAACTCAAATCACTAACTTTCAAAATAATCAAAACTTCTGATAGTGATCGCAACAGATATCAATAAATAATGGCAGAAATGGAATCAATTGGTCGTTTCCAAAAATTGAAAACTTCATAAAAGAACTTAAAAAAACGAAAAACATCTTTCTAACACAAATAAAAATAAGCCACTCAACCAACCAAGTTATAACCATTTTCTAACCTTGATGGCAAACACTTCCAAGCTCGATCGCCCCACATTCAAACATAAATACCCAAACATTTGTGAAATAAAATCTTTGAAAGCCAGAATGAAGATAGAGATAACAAATCTGAATAACATTGATTAGAAAGAAAAAAAAACAAGAACAGCATTAAACAACTTAAAGCACTGACAAATCAAGAAAATAATGAACACATGATATCTGCCATAGTGTCTAAGTCTAGTGCGCAGATATAGAAGCTCCTAAAAAGTGCCAATGATGATGGAAACCAATCACTGCTACTAAACACCATTAGTCAAAAGAGATGGAATGAATTCTACACGACTTTATTTTTGGGCCGTGATCTTAACATCACTGACGAGATGCCTGTGAATAACGTGAAAGACCTTCAGATTGACCATCTAGATATAGTGCTACAAATCAAAAAACTTTGTTCGTCCCGGGCCCCGGGGCCTGATGGCCTATCCAACCACACCTTAAAACGCCACCATGAAGAATGAGCAACTGCCTTGCAACTAATCGATCAAGCAATTGAAAATACGGGGAGGATACCACTCACTTGGAAACAATCCATAACGATACCCCTATTTTAAAAAGGGGGCAGATGCAATCCAATCAATTACAGACCATTGGCGTTGATAGATGTACCTGGACAAACATATGCTTGTCTAGTACTACATGACATGAAGGTCTGGTTAAAAAAAACAAATAACATGGATCATCATCAAGCTCGATTCATTGCAGGAGTAGGCACTGCACCCAATTTGCTAATACTAGCTGCTCTGAAAGAACAATCAATTGAAACCAAGACCCCTCTCTACATTGCGTTTGTGGACTTCAAACAGGCGTTTGATTCAGTATCAAGGCCATTATTGTGGGAAAAGCTAGAGAAGGCCCAATGCCCCCTACTTATTGAATTTAATGTGCCAATTATATTCAAACACCTCCATAAGGATCAAACAATGGCTTGCTGTCTCAACCCATACTGACTGATAAAGGTCTCAAGCAAGGGTGCATAATAGCTACAGTACAGTTTGTTTTTTATATAAGGGACCTAACTAGACATCTGACGGCCAAAGACATTTACGCCGAAACTGGCACAAACAAAAATCACACCACCTCTTTACGCAAATGATTTGGTCATTATTGAGCAGACCCCCATAGGGTTGCAAAGACAACTCTCTGCACTTCATGCCTATGCCCGCTTGAACAAATTGGAAATCGGCGCCCAAAAAACCAACATCATGATAATTGATTCTAGCAGATGTAAACAGAAACATGTGAAATATAAATGGACCATTGGCACTGAATCTCTAACCCTAGTCACTGAATATAAATTCTTGGGTGTAAATATAAACAACAATCGCAGTGAAACACCTTATAAACTAGAGTCAAAACCGAGAATGCAACTATTGTCATCGCGGGCAAAAATGGTGCATGCAAAATATGGGACATTTTCTTATAAACCTGCTTTGATATATTGCAAACAAAAGGTAATCCCGACCATCAACTATGGCACACAGTCCAAGCTGCCACAACATCATCTCAACTGGGAGCTTATTGAAGAGCTGTTTTGGAAACATTTGTTACCAGTACACAAGAGCTTTCCGATTTCATTAATCAGGTATGAACTGGATCTAACATCTTTGAGAGGAAAGGTGCATAATAATAATAATAATAATAATAATAATATGTATTACTATTTAGAAAATGGCTGATGCCGGAAGGTTATGAAACCTCATTAATTTCCGCAATCTCTAAATCGTTAAACAAAGATGCAAACATACATCTAGACAAATGGAGAGATCACTGCATGCAAATCATGACCAAGGCTGATATTGAGAACTCGTTGCTCGTAATGAATCCTGCTGGATCGAAACAAAAGTTATTTGACATAAATGGGATAAAAACCTTGGAAAAATGCAAGTCATACAGGGCATTTCAAACTTCTCACCTCTCAATGAAGAACAGAGAGCAAATTCCTAAATACCTGCAAAAGTAACCCGATACCACCTATTCTGCCAAAATCATGAGAATGAGGTTTGACCTATGGCCAACAAGATCTCTTATGGCTCAACGTAATAAAGGCAAGTGCACAGAAATCACATGCAGATTCTGCAAAGACAAATGTAATGTTGAAACGCTTGAACACTTACTACATAACTGCACAGCTTTAATTGACATTCGAAAAGAACATTATGAAAAACATTTCAATGCATATCGGAATATGTCATACAATGATGCATGGAAAACTATGACTAATGCTGAATATGTATCATTGATCATAGGTACGATACGGTTTCTTGATAGCATGAATTTACAAAAAACTTGAAATGTGGAGTTCAGTTTCACATGTTTTACGGGAAACGGATATATTTTTTAAACTATTTATTCATTTTCTATTTAAATGGCATGGTTTTACGAATTGTAATTAATTAACTTGTTTTCATTAGATAAATGTTTGATGTGAAACGTTTAAATATATAACCAAAATACATCTTAATTAAAAAAAATAAAAATAGAAAATAAGTATCTAACTTGGCTAGGCCTCTTAGGCTTCCCTTCCCCAAGCTCAGGGACCTTTCAGTTTACAACACAAATTCAGTTCTGTCAGGATGCACTTTGCTTTTCCTTCAGTATCATGAAACAATAGGTAGTCCACTTAGTTAGGCCTCTCGGGTTCCCTTCCTCAAGCTAAGGCCCCTTTTTTGTTTCACACACAAGTTCAGCTTGTCAGGATTTACCTTTCCTTTTTATGCACAGTTCTTTAGCACATACTTCACTTGTGGGGTACAATCAGCGACTCTCGAAACCGCCTGGTTCTTTACTCCTCTTAGGCATGACCACTCTGATCTGTAAACCCTCTCTCTTTATTCCTTGCTCTTCCTTTTAAGCCTTTCACCTTCAGATGCGTCCTGCACCCCTTCTTGTTTTCCTTTGCTTCTTCCTCGTGCACACCTGCACCTTCCCTTTTCTGCTCCTATTGTTCCACCCTTTCCTTTGCTTTATTATCATGCCTCTTGCGCACCTCACATACTTTCTCTTCCCATAAGCTTCACTCTTGCACCTGTCAGTTTCTTTCTCGTGCTTCCAGCACACTTGACACACTGTCCTCTCTTTACCATGTATGCTGTGCACTCTTTCTTACCTTTCACCTTACTTTTCTTCTATGCCGTTTGTGCAACTTCCTTCTTTCTATTTCTCTCCTACTTATTTCAAAAAATGTCTGTCCTTTGTACGCTTTCTCTTACTTTCGGCTCCGTGCCGCTTTAAAACTGTGTCTTTCTCCCGCTGCGTTTCAGTCAAACGCACACTCCTGTATTTTCTCTCTCTCTCACTCATTGGGCAGTGTCGCGTTGAAAAGCGGTTCCTCTGGATACACAAGGTTGAGGTCAGGGTCTCACCACCTGCCCCTCAGAAATCCTCGGGACCGGCACATGTCCCAAGGGAACTAGTATTCAGCTGAATGCCACCAGCAGGACACAGGCTCTCTTACTCCGGCTACTTGGACGCTGCAGACCCTCACAAACACTGGGCCAGCATCTCAGCACGCCGTTCTCCTCCAGGCTTCAACTCCTGCTCCTCTCTGCTCCTTGGCTTCTAGGGTCCGGACAGCATCCCCAGCTTGCTCTCCTCCTTGTGAAAAACCACACCTTTTATAGTTGAAAAAAAACAAATGGAGTCAGGTGTGAGTGGTCATTATTAAATGCCTGACTCTATTAGTGGGCCAACTTGAGTGCTTCCTATAGTAGGTTTCCCTTACTTTCCCCCTGTTGTTTCTATGGGTAATCTTCACTGCTCCCAGTTGCCTCTTCCTCGTCCCAGTATTGGTTGGAAATAGAGAGGGGGTGATGGAAGGGCTTTGGAGCATAGTGCTATTTCCTGCTACTCTATCAGGGAATCGACAATGGACATAGGGAAATCCTCTAGCTTGGTTTTACCTCAGAGGGATGGTTGCCCCTTCCATATTCCTGATGGTTGATTATGCAAACATGAGTTTTGATGGCATTCCCTATGATCTAGATTGGTAGAGGATGAATGGATATTAATAAAAGACTCCAGTCTTTGTTTTAGTTGGTTTCTATTCCTTCCCCACCCTGGGCAATTGACTTTCTTTCCTCCCCCTTGGGTCACTGATGAGGGGATGGAGTTGGGGGAAATGAGACCTCTATTAGGGTGACAGGAATCCATATATCCCATGAAGGCATCCGGAACTTCCTCCTTCTCTTCGATCGCCCATCAGAATACTGCGTCTTGCCTGGGGTATTCTCACGAAGGCAACCCCGGATTCCCCTATCCAGGTGATCCTCCCTCACTCGTCCACCCCCAGGTTTGGTATCCAAGAGCCATGGCCCTCCCCTGGCCACCTGAATAGGGGACTCTTGGGGTCTTAATGGGAGAATACCCCTAGGTTTTTCACACATGACAGACAGTAGCAGTTGCAGCCACTGCTGTGCTATATCTTTTGCATCCCCCAAAACATGACTTGTTGATTTTCTGAAAAATGACTTGTTGTATTTCTGAAAATCTGCATGTTATACCACTCTTACAGTGGCAAAGCCCAATTTATGTGCAGACACTTTTATTACAATATACCAAAACAGTATTTACTGTAAATGGTAATCGGTGGGAAAACTCTGCCGGGCTCTTAGATGGCCCCTTAGTGGATTTAAAGAGAGGTCAGCTTGCTACAGAAAGCTTACAGGGAATACCAGTGTCATTAGCAACTGTTGTTGCACCAAATGCAGCACATCAGAAATTCTTTGACATGAGTTTGCTAACCCTGCCATTGATTGGTGTTAGGGAGAATTCTCTGTTAAGGCTAATTTCCCAAACCCAGTGAGTCCCCCAGCAGCTTTGCTGGATTTTTGGGGTTTATTTTTTTCTCCTGCTAAGAGTGAGACTCTTTTTCTTCCACTCTTAGGCATGTTTTGAGTATGTCCTTTGACTGTGAATGTGTTTTATGGGCTATGGGGTCTTTTACTCCATAGGGCTTCATGTGTTTTTGGTATGTGTGTTACACAGCACCCTCAGTGCAGTAACACAGGGGTGTCATAGTGACCCCCAAACATAGACAGAACAGAACCAGTACAAAGCATCATATTGTGGAAGTACTGGTAGGGGTAATTCGATTGCCCCTGGGTCTGTTTTCCAAGGGGGCAGTGTCCAGTCCCCCCTTGTCGAGTTTCTGGCTGGTGGCAGTGGATACCACGCAAAATATTCCACCGGAATATTTCTTATGGGATTTTCCCATTGATTTTAAATGCACCACTTTTTGGTGCAATGTTAAAGATACCGCCGGGTTATTTATTTAATATTTATTCCCAGGTTGGGTCTTTTTGCCAGGACTCGGTTTTAAAATGGCGTTTGTGTTCGCCTCTGACACTCTAACCCAAGTCGAGCCCTTTGTTCCACTTTTTGGCGGGCTTCTGCACAGAAGCCCTCCAAATGGTGCCACTCTGTCTGGGGTCTACAGGATGTATGGGAGGGGGATTAGGCACCCTGGACTGAGTTGTCTTGGCAACTCAAGTCGCACTCTTGTGCGGTTGGCCCAGTGGTGTGCCGCCCGGCTCACCACTTAGCATGTTTCAGTGACAGCTAGGCTGTTGAATGGGGGTTTTTCTGCATAAAAGCTTTGGGGACTGGAACTTCAGAAGTCGCCACAGGACCTAAAGAATCCAAAGAAGGGAGAAGCTGAGCCATCTACAACGACGACACCACCGGTGGAGCCCTGCTGTACGAACTCACCACTTCCCAGACGACAGAGGAGATCTTCTTCCAGGAGAGTCTTCTTCCCTTTGAGCTGGTGGGACCAACCAGTTAGCCTTTTTCGCCTTCCTGGACGTCAAGTGGTCGAATCGCCCGTGCCAAGCACGTCGGCGGCTGGATAGCCACGCATCACCACTAACCGCGAATAAAAGGGTCGTACCTTTTAATCGGAAACTCCATGGCTGGTTTCTTCCCTGGCAGTGCAACGACCCCCAGCTTTCGTCCTCGTCGAGATCATCTCTTCCTCTGGCCGAAGCCACGACTTACACCCGCTGCCAGGAACAACTGCCACCGCTGGAGCTTTCTCACCATTTCAGGTACTGTGTCCCGCCTGGTCTCCCTTGTAACGGATTGTCCAAGGTGTCCTGTAAATCCTTGACCTTCCAACTGGGTTGACCTCAGACCTGCTAACTTTGCCTTTCTGAATTGCTCCAACCTCTTTTTGACCTTTTCTGCAAAGACTTTGAGTGCATTTCCACTGTGTGATCTTGGGCACATTCCGCCTTGCTCTCTCCAAGAGTGGGCCTGGCCTATGAACTTTTGGCTCTACAGTAGGCCCTGCCTTTCTTGACTTGCTATGGTTTCTTAAAAGTGTTGGTACTGTGTTATTTCCATACTCTGCCTTTTCTCTCAAATTATTGGAGTGCCATCTACGGTTACACGCCCACCTCTGTTTTTGCTAATAAGTGGTGTCTTAACCTAGACTTGTCGAATAATTAACTAGGGAGGTGTATATACTTATAGTGACTGTGTTTGAACTTGCTTGATATATTAGTGCCAGTGTATTTTCATAAGTGTGTTTTTAAATAAATAATTATATACTTTTATACCAAAGCTCTGGTCAGTGTTTGCTTGTTCTACTGTATTTTAGCCCTATTGTGTATACTCTATATACTGCCTAACTCTTCTTGAGAGAAGTCTGACTGCTCAGCCACAGCTACCAGGTAAATCTGGGTGGTGCAGACTGCTACCAATTGGGTTTACTGCTTACTCCTGTTGTCTTAAACTTTTTGCAGTGGTCCCTAAGGGAACTGCACAGGTTTCTGCCTAACGATTGGGAAAGGGGAAAACCTTTTGGAGGGATGCAATAGTCTAAAGTGAGGGAAAAGAGATTAGAATAATTTGTACATGCACCTTATAAGGTTATAAGACTAGACTAATCTTAAAGAGTGCAGCTCTAGCCCAAGTAGCAACCAAATTTACCAATGTTTCCGATAATAACAGAGTTCGGCAACCTAGAGGCAGCAGAATTATTTCTAATACATGTAAAGTTTTCTTCCCTTTAGGGGGATGCTACCCTTCTCAGTGATCCAATGAGACCCCAGATAGGATACCCAGGCTCAGGTCCACCATCAAAAGCCTGAAGTAGAAAGCTTCAGGTTTAGGATTTAGCCCCAGTAGGATTGAATGGAGAACCTGGGGACTTTAAAACAGGTATGTAACCAGGCCCCATTAACTCCGATCAAGCAAAGCAACAACCCCAGATAAGTTGGGGCTTCTGGGGACACCTACTCACGTTGTTGGTTGGCCCCATCGTTGAAGGACCATGGGTCATTAGTGCAGAGTGTTCTTTTCATGACAGCTTTGACAACTTGGTCCAGCGATACAGCAGTTCCATTTCAATGGATCACTAGCTGGCTGGACACAGCAGAATCTGCAGGAAGGACACTGCAATGACTTGCACAACATTTGAGGACCCTCAAGACCACCTCAGGTGCTGGAAGTAATTAATGACCCTGCACTGGGTCTGAAGGCATGAAGAAGCAGGACCGGTTAACTTTGGTTTCAAGTGAGTTGATTCCTTTGGCAAAGAGCAGCAGAGAAACTACGTTTTAGTCTGACAATGAGGACACCTGCACGATTTTCAGCCTCTGGCCTATATGTGGTCAATGCAGAAGTCCCTACTCAATAGGAGGGCAAGCCAGACACAAGCTCAGTAAGTCTTTGTCACACGTCTCTCCCCTTCTCACCTGTTTCTGTTGTGTACTTGCGACCTTCTGGGATTTCTTCTTCTTTACAGTCCGGGATTTGTATAGTCCTGAACGCCGGTCTTCGGCGTCCAGCGTGAGAGTAGCGGTTCTGTTTCCAGGAGCGTTCTAGAAGTCCAGGGTGATTCCAGGAAGTTATTAAGGTACGCTCGGAGGCACGGAGGACCGTGAATCGAGCGCGGAAGTTTTCCAGGAGATTGGGGAGGAAAGGGAACAGGATGGAATTCAAGGGACTGGGAACAAGGAATCAAGCGAGAGCCCCGATCGAACTCCGGCTAAGCACGTCCGACTACAGGTAGTGGTAGCGTTCAGACGCGTAGAGCCACAAGGACGTGTCTGTTTTGTAGGATGAGCAGCGTGGAACGCATAGACTGATCCGGAGTATCCTGTTCCGGGCGGCCATGTTGGAAGGATAACTGCATGCAATCCCCTGCGAGTCAGGGACCAGGAGGTCCAGAAAGGACGTAGACGACGGTTCATGACAGTCTTCTGAACTTAAGAGGATGAGGACACCAGAACAGTACTCAAGTCTAGTTAGGGCCACTAACCTAATGGAAGGAGGCACCATGTAGAGTTTTGCCCTTTCGACTAAGAGCAAAGATCCACATCAGTTGGCCACTGGTTCCTGCAGGCGTAGTCCTCCAGTGCCCTTCTGTGATCTCATCTTCGTTAGATTCTCAATTCCAGTTGTTGACTGCAAAATGGTCTTAGAACACCTCCTAATATGTGAAATATTGGGCAGTGGGTGAGCCTACCATTCAAACAGAGAGTGCCTTTCCAATCCTGAACAGCCACATCCCCCAGCAACAGTCCAGCAATCATGACCTCGCTGTTACTGGTTTGTGTATTCGGGCTGTCTGGCCCCCAATACCCAGTTCCAGCCAGTTGAAGCACAAAGAGCTCTTCCTGGGCTTCTGCCTTTGTTAGGAAAGATTTTCTTTTAGCAGCTTTCACTCCATAGTTTTCTATGGGACCCCATTCGTTTTGCTCTGTTTTTGGTTTTTGATCCTTTCCTGCCTTCGGCTCAATTGTTATGGAGAAACTGATCAGTCCTTCAAACTTAAGTTTCCCTATTTGAATTATTGTATTTTTATATTGCCTGCAGCATCTTACAATGCTGTGCAATGGGTATACTTTTGTATCACCATAGCTTTTTACCCATGGGACTTTTGATTACTTTATATGTGCCTAAATACAAGCTGGTGGCAGCAGTTACGGTTTTACCCTTTTTGCATTATTTTTGGTGTGCACATTAACGTTTACCGCGTATGGCTTCTAAACGTGGCTAGTGCTCTAGACTAGCCGTACCACGGGATTTTCGCTTGTTGTTTTGGTCATATTGTAGTTTGGACTTCTTCCTGCCCTCTCAGGTCCCAGCATTCCAAAAAGGAAAAAAACTGGAATAGATGTCTTTCGGCCTAATGGAATTGGGAAAACTGTGATCTCTGTCAGAGAATAAACATAAAGAAGCACAACCTCGAAAGGTCTGTTAAATGAATGCCAAAGAGCTGTTTAAGGGAAGATGTAAATCATAAATGGGCTGCTTCTTGTTTCAGTGATCCCACACCTTCACTAGAGCATGAACTATTCAGCTCTCATTCAGTGTATGCTCTATATGTATTATTCTTTGGCACCTTCGCTTGCTGTTTAGTCCTGAAATAGTGTATTTCTTATTAATTTTAATTTAAGATACAGATGAATTCACTTTGAAGCTAAGATAGGATGCACTTTATACATGGAGAGAAGTTGGACATGCAAAAAAGTGCATTGTGTTTTAAAAAGGTAGCATTTAAATACTTTCAGCAATTCAAAATATTATATTATTTTCTCAGAGTGAATGAGAACCTTCTGTTACCACAGAGTGAGGAATAATGTTTCCAATGCAGGGGCTATGAAAGAGACAACCAAGAATGTTCTTGCTTCTGAGTAACCAATATGGGACTTTTGATGTCTTAATATGAAATGTATTTGTTTATTTTTAGTTATTTATTACATATAATGTGCAGCTCGCCAAACGGCCTCTGTGCGCACATACAACAAGACCAAACAAACACCATAAAGAGAAACCAGCAGAAATAAATAATTCATGAACCAGCAAATCAGAGAGCACATCTAGAGTGCTAGTTTAATCATTACAGTTAAACAAATGTGTCTTTATGGCTTCCTTGAAACTGAAGAGGTTTGATACCGTCCGTAATGCATCAGGTAACTTGTTCCAGAGTTCTGGGCACAATGATCGAAACTTGTTCCACCAAAATTCTTAAGCTTACCTGATGGAGTTCATTGTTTCCGTTAGACCTTAGCACCCTAGATATAGGGGCCTCTTGCAAGCGATCCAGAAGATATTTGTGAGCATTGCCTGTTCTACGTTTGTGTACTAGGATAATATCTCATGGTTCACTCTATGGCGCACAGATAACCAAGGAAGCGATCTTCTGGCCCCTGGGACGTGCAGTTTTCTTCAGACCTTTTACTGCTCTGACAGCACCGTTTTGAATGACCAGTAAAAATTGCAAGTTGGTTTTAGAAGTACCCGTTAACAGGCCATTACAATAGTCAATTTTAGTGTTGAAGAGGGCACCCACAAGATACGTCAGATTCCTTGATGACAAATAGGGCTTAATCTGCTTAATCGGTTTGGTAGAATAAGCACAAGATCGAAGGTGTGCAACATGATTCTTCATAGGTCAGATTTGAGTAAAAAATGACCCCCAGTGTTTTTACTGTTTGAACCACTGGAATGTAACAGCATGCTGCAATTTTGAATTGAAGGCACAAACTGCTTAGCTTTTTTTAGATGCTGGGCCGATTCCACTGATAGCAGCTCTGTCTTACTGTTATTCGGAGCCAGCAATTTTAGCGGCCATCCATGTTTGTACCAATGAATAGGCATGATTAAAGGTAAGGGAATCAGTCATAGTTTCCAGACAGCTCAAAGACAAGCTGGGTTTCGTCTACATAATTGGTGTATTTCACCCCAGCTTTGTCCAGAAGATTGAATAATGGATGAATATATATGTTAAACACTATGGGGGTAAGCATTATCCCTGTGGTAATCCATATGAAAGGGGGACTGCATATGCTTTAAAGTCTGCAGACGATACCCTCAAGTGTCTAGGACCAAGGAAAGACCTGATCCATGCCATGGCCGAGTCAGAGCAGTTGCTTCGCTCTGTAAGCCTCTTGAGTAACAGTGAGTTGTCCACAAGATCAAAGGCTGCAGACAAGTCAAGCAGCATAAGCATGGCAGTATGACCTCTGTCTAAAATTCCAGTAAGATTGGCTCTTGGATCAGTCAGAGCAGTTTCTGTTCCATGAAGATTCCTAAAACTGGACTGATGCTGGCCCAGCAGACAGTTGTCTTCAATGGTTTATAGTCAAAAGACCGAAAAAAAAATATTGAAAAAAAGGTTGAACCAAAAAATCTTGAAAAAAAAAAATCGATTTTTTATTTTACCCCTTTTTTTACTTACCTGACCCCAAAAATACATATAAATAAATAAAACATTCTAATTTTTTTTTCGAGATTTTTTTTTCGATATTTTTGTTATTCGAGATTTTTTTTCGGCCTTTTGACTGACCACCGTCTTCAATATGATCCTGAAGTTGCAGATAGATTGTTCTGTCCAGGATTTTCAGTAAAGAAAGGGACATTTGTGATTGGAGGGTAGTTCCCTGCCACCTCAGGATCCAGCCTGGATTATTTTTTAAGTAAAGGTGTAACCCACACCTCCTTCAGACCCAAAGGTACACGAGAGGTAGAACATTAGGAATTAACTATATGGACAAAAATAAAGGTGAGGGACTATCAATCGCTTCCTGAATGACACTGTTGGGGCTAGCATCGCCTTTGCAAGATGTAGGCTTAAGACTTAAAATGTTCTTAAGAATATCCTCCTCAGAAACCTCATGAAGCTTACATTTAGGAGGACATATGTAGTTATTGCACAGCTTACATTCCTCAACAGGCGGCATGGAACCATGCAGTTCTAACTGACAACTCCTGATGTTCTGTTGATGGGTTTCAACTTTTATACGAGGTCTAGATGACCCCTGGGACAAGATTCCTTACCAAGCTCTGGTGGGTTACTAGTGGGACTGTTTGTCTTCCCGAGCTGGTGGATGGTGGGCTGGGACAGTATGGATGGGGTCCCCTGGTCATCCTCACTTAGTCCCAGTAACATAGTAGGGGACAGTCACAGAAAAGATCTGTACTGACCTCCTCTCCAACTGAGAGAAGTTGAAAGCCCTGCTGGCAAACGCAAAATGCTTGAAAGCAAAAATAAATATTTTGATTCAGTAGTAGTCTATTTCACCTATGTGATACTTTCAAGATTTATCCTTCTTCTGTTGCAAACCATTCCACTGTAGTATATAAGTAATTCCAGAACTTCAAAGAGACACTCCTTAGCTCTGAATGCCTGCACCTACTATGTTGCTTGTTCACATTTTTCCTTCCATAGGTTTACTTGCAAAAGATGCAAAGTTGCATGTTTACCGGAAGCCAGCATTCTATGCCTCATCAGAAGAGTTAAAGAGGCACGCAAGGGGGTTTACAAACAGCTGGTTCACAAGATGGGGGAGCACAGGACCTGGGTCCTTCCCATGCAGTGCTAGGGAGCAACAGGAAGAGGGGAGTGGATTTCAAGTTGGCGAATAGACCAGGTAAAGACTTGGTTCGCCCAGATGCCCAAAGTAAGTCTAAGTGAACCCGGATCAGAGAGCCAATAACAGCATCTCCTAAATTTCAGAACACAGATGCAGACTCTCACACAGAGCCCAGCATAGATGTATGGAACAGCACCCTATAGTACCCATAAGGTCCCAATCAGTCACTTTGGGTTATTGGATGGTGGTTGTGGCAGGCAGTTTGAGAAAGTCAGAGCGATAAGGGGGCTGGTAGGAAGGAATTGTAGGTGCTGGAGGCAAAAGGGGATAGAAGGAGCAGGAAGAGGTAACATGGAGATGGAATTAGCAGGAGGGGGTCTAGGTGGGGACCAGTGAAGACAGAGGTGGAACAGAAGAGGAGGTGGTAACATCAAGAGAGAAGGGGGAGGTGGCAAACATAGGAGACAAAGGTGGTACACAGGGCACAGTGGAAAAATCAATAGGGAAGGAGAAAGCGGTGACCGAAGGAGGCAAAGGTATTAAACAGGATGAGGTAGTACCACAAACGAGGAGGCGATGACCAGAGGAGGAACATGTGTTGGAGAGTAGGAGTTGGTGACATCAAGAGGGAAGGAGGAGGTAGTGACCAGACGAGGTGTAGGTGGAAGAAAGCAGACGGTGGTTATATCAAGAGATGCAGGAAGAGCAGTAAGTGTAGCGGATGGGCTGAGGTTCAGAGGAAATGTGACTTGCAGGGAGAGGTTGAAGAGAAGGTAAAATCAGGGGGGGGTAGTGAAGGAGAGGAGATTGAGAACAATCCTGTAGATAGATAAAACAGAAAGCAGCGAGGAGGCCAGGTTGGCAGGTGATAGAGGCAGGTGGTGGCACGAGACAATGGCAAGGAGTCCAGAGGAGGTTTAGTCTGAGCATCAATGGGTCAGAAGGCTGGGAGTAGTAAGAAAAAGGAAGATGAGAACCCCTCTTGGCAGATTCTGTAGTAGGAGGTAGCTTGTGGTTTCAATTCACCCTGATGAAGAAGCTATGGCTCTATCACGAGTTGGTTGAGGAACCGAAAAGACTGACCAACAGACATAGTGCCTCATTACACAGAAGGCGGTAAACCATGGTGCTATTAGCACCATGGGTGCCGCCGGTACCATACCGGTACCACCATGGAGGAAAGGGAAATGACCACCCCATTCCAAGGTTGGCGGGGCGGTAATTCCCCCTTTCTCAATGGCCCTTCCCCATTCCCATTTTTGCCCGATAGGGCATAATGGGAATGGGGAAGGAGCTAATTACGGTACCGCAAATTGCGGTACCGTAATTAGCACCAAGGTCTACACCAGCCGTTAAGGTCGGGTCCCGCAAAGGGACCTCGTAGTAAGGCGGTAAGGGTTAACAGTCACTGGTACCCTTACTGGTGACCGTTAACTCTTACCCCCTTCCGTGTGGTGAGGCCCATAGTCTGAGGCGATAGAACCCCTGAAAACCTCCAAATAGTTGACAGTCAGAAGAAGGGTTTGGGTAACTCACAAGCGCACATCTCCCCTAGGGAGTTGAGAAGCCATTACGCCCAATGTGAGGGACTCATTTATGTAGAGACTGCTTTGAAGATTTGTGTTTCTCTGGGTGTAGATAAACATGTAAGTGTGTGTCGGAGTGCAATCTTTTGTGCATCTTGTGTGGTCTTCCTGACAACTTCAAATCACTTTTTTTTTTGTACCTTCTTTTTATTGATTTTACAACATTGAAAAAGATAGGAAAAGCAATAAAAAAACATTCTCCAACTCCCCACCCACCCCTCCCACCACCCCAAAGGCAGCTTTGATTTGTCCATAAATCATTTAAACCATGAATCAAAACACCCAAGTGACCACAATACAGCGATGAAAACAAAGTCCCCCCTCCTAACCCCCCCTTCCCTAATACAGCTCTATCCTTCCCACAAACCTTTGCCCCTGTGAGTCCACCGCCCACACCTATTGCAAGTCCAGTAAGCGCAAACGCTGGAGGCGCCAGCCAATTCGAAAGTCATCTTTAAGAAATAGCAAGGTTTTCTCCCAGTCCCCTGTGAAAAACTTCAACTTATCGTCCTTCGCGTAAGTTGCCCACTCGAGGGCCACTATTTCCCAAAGTTTCCGCAGCAGATCCGGGAGAGCCGGAACCTCCCTGCTCAACTTCAAATCACTTAATACTTACAAATGCTAGACAGCCATTTAAAGAGACAATGGAGATCATCTCAAACAGAGACAGACAAAACCTTTGGATGAGCGCAACCAACTTCTTGACATGTGTGCAAAGTGAAGAGTGTGTGAATAGAATTATTTTTTTTTTGGCCTCCCACCTCAGTGTTCTTAAGGGAAAAAATAAATGCCTCCATCTGATAAATACTGTGACAGGGTAATGAATAGCACCGTGTCAGGGTGGAATAGGGATCCCTCTAAACCTCGGTTAGGGTGCCTATCCGGGTACGTCCAGTGCCGGTCCTACCTCTGGGATGGCACAGGGGGAGATAAGAGGGGCCTCAGTCCCTGGCTTCCCAGAGTGCTTGAAGATGTTTAAAGCTTTTTTTAAAAATACTTTTATTAATTTTATTTCAACAAACAATACAACAACACTTGCAGTGCATATAGTATAGTGACATTTTAAATATACATTGCTTCATCCTGTCCACTGCTTCTCCCTTCCTCCCCACCCCCCCGTTTCGAGCCTACTCCATTTCATGTCCTATTTCTGCACCTTGTGATACGGATCCCTCTTCTCTGGTTTCCGTCAGGTCTTGCATTAGCCCAAATAACTGTGCTATTAGTTGTTTCCAGGCTATCAGGGTCTCAGCCTCCTCCTCCCCCCCGGCATTACTTGCTTCTTGCCATACCGTAGTGTCTGCTTCAGCCCATTTCTGTAGGTCGTTCCACCATACTTCTATTCGTGGTCTATGGCATGCCTTCCACCCCATAGCAATTCTCCTCTTAGCAAGTGCATACGCTAGGTCTTTTAATTTACTTACATGCTTGAGTTTACGTGGTCTAGGAAAAACTCCTATCAGGCAGGCCCACACACTGTGTCCACCACAATCTTGATTCCTTTTTCCGCTAGCCTTTATGCAAATTCACCCCAAAATCGCTCAATAACTGGGCAAGACCAGAACATATGCACCATTCCAGCATTTTCCTCATCACATTTGGGACATGCTTGTTGTCCTACGTTTTTGAATTTGGCTATTCTATGGGGTGTCATATACGCTCTGTGTGTTATGTATAATTGTATGTGTTGTAGTCCTGCATTCCTTGACACTTTTTTGTGGTACCCTTGAGCTCGCTCCCACATCCCATCACTCATTGGGGCTCCCACTTCTTCTTCCCAGTCCTGTCTCAGTTGTGTCACTTCCTTCCCCACTTTGGACATCATCAATTCATATATTCTAGTTATCTCATGTCCCCCCTCTGTTATGTCATATATTGCATCTATGGTGATGTCTGGTTCTTCTTCTAGTACTACTTTGGATCATGTCTCCTTGATTGTCCGCCCCACTCTATGGTATGTGATATACTGGCCCGCATGTAACCCGGTTTCCTCCTCCAACACTTCAAAATCCCTTATATTCCCCTCCTGCCATATATATCGCCCATGGTCGCTATCCCCAACCGTTCCCAGTGTTTCCTAATCATCATCCTTAGTTGCTTTTCTTTACCCGCCAGCGCCACTAATGGTACCTGCGGGAACACAGGAATGGGTTCTCCATCAACTGGCATGCACTACGCCACATCCTCCACCCAAGTATCATCATCTTTGGACGCCCTTCCATATCTGGCTTTGGCAACCACATTGTTTCCTTTAAGTAGAATGGAGCACAGTCCTGTCGGAATAACCTGGACTCCGAGGTTGACTCTTCAGAGAGCCATTTAGCTACATATCGCAGCTGGCTTGCTATGTAATAAATTTCATAGTTTGGCAGTTTTATACCCCCCTTCTCATGTGAGTTTTGTAGCTTCGAAAGGGCCACTCTATTCCTTGTTCCATGCCAAAGGAAATCCCTGCACATGCCATTTAACCTAGCAAAGAACCTCCTTGTTATCAAGTATGGGATGTTCCCAAAATAGTGCAAGAGACTTGGTAGGACCACCATTTTCAACATTGCCCCTCGCCCCATCATTGCCAAGGGTAGCTTCACCCAGTACTTCATGCTATTTTCAATTTTCTTGATCGATTCCTCTGTATTATACTAGTGCGCCTCTTCCACCGTATGGTATATATCTATCCCAAGATATTGAAACATGCTGACCTCCCATGGTATCTGTAGCACCGGTAGCTGTTCTAACGTTCTCCCTTTGTACCTGTCCATTTGAAATATACTGGATTTTTGGGGGTTCATGGCTATACCAAACAGCCTAGCATATCTCTCCATAACCTCCAGACTGTACTGGAGGTTTTCCTCCGGGTGCCGTAAATACAGCAACATGTCATCCGCATACAAAGAGATTAACTGCGGTTCCCTTCCTACGGCAATGCCTATCGTGTCGTATTGTTGCCTCAGGTATATTGCCACGGGTTCTAGGGATAGAATATACAGCATAGGAGATCATGGGCATCCCTGCCTAGTGCCTCTACCAAGTTGCCACCTCTCTGATATCACCCCTCCTGTTTTGACTCTAGCCAGTGGCACGTTATATAACATTTTAGCCCACTGTAGGTACCCGGGCCCATCCCATAGCCAGCCAGGGCTGCCATCAGCCACGGCCATTTGACCAAGTCATTTATTGCGTCTAACGATACAATTGCCAATTCACCTTCGTCCTCATTTGCGTGCTCAACGACTCCATGGAGTCGCCTAAGATTGTTGGATATGTTCCTGTTTGGGACATAGCCAGTCTGGTCGGGATGTATTAGTTTACCAATAACCCTCCTCATTCTGTTTGCCAAAACAGCTGTCAATATTTTACTATCCTGATTTAGCATTGATAAGGGTCTGTATGAGCCATCAGTTGTGACCAGGCTTATTAGGTTTGGGAAGCGGTATAATTATCCTTTCTCTGAGGGACTCTGGTAGCCTTCTCACTTCATATGCTTCATTCAGCATCTCTAAAAGCGTGGGGGAGCTCCTTGTCCTTCTATGTTTTATAAAATTTGCTGGGGAGTCCGTCGGTCCCCGGAGTCTGGCTGGTGGGCAGCTGCCTCAATACCTCTTCCAGTTCCTCTAAAGTAATCGGAGCGTACAGCTCCTCTCGTTCTTCAGCACTAATCTGCAGCAGTCCTATGTCCTCCAGTGTTTCTACTATTTGTTTACGATCTCCTTCCTCATCATCTCCATACAGGAGTCTGTAATACTCTGCAAATACCTGGTTAACTCCTTCTTGGGTGTCCGCTATGCTCCCATCGTCCCTCGCTATTGTTCTGATTGTGGGCCTGGCTCTTTTATAGCCATGCTAAGACCCCCACCCGGTTTGTGCCCCCCTGCATGCTGTCTCTATATACTTTTTATAGTTAAGATTGCACAGCCTCTCCCAATGCCACGCACATTTCTGCTGCAGCCTAAGTATTACTTCATTATCTTCCTTGGTATCACCTCCCCCACTTAACGCTCTTTCTAACTCCCTCTCCGTATCTTGCAGTTCAGCCAAGATCCCTCCTTGTTGCCCCTTGGACTTTGCTATAGCTACCCCCCTCATTACCACTTTAAAGGCCTAGCAAAGCGTACCCGCTGTCTCTACACTGCAGTATTGATCCCAAAGTAGTTTATTATTTCCTCCCTCATATCCTCCCTAATAATGGTGTCTTTCAGTGCCTCAGCTCTGAGGCTCCATGTCGGAATCTTTGCTCTCGGGGGTCGATATTGCCACACAAGGATTAGTGGCGAGTGGTCAGAGAGGTCTGCGTTGGTCTGTGTTATCTCAATGATTAACTCTTGCGTAGCAAACATATAGTCCAACCTAGTATGTAGATTTTGTGGAGCTGAATAGTGCGAATATTGTCTCTCCTGGGGGTGGTGTGACCTCCATACATCCTCAAACCCGAAATCCTCCAGCAGTGTCTACAGTGCTCTAGCAGCTGGGGTGGGTCTATCCATTTTCCATCTGATCTATCTACCCTAGGGTTTAGCACACAATTAAAGTCTCCTCCTCAGATCACCGCCGCTCCCAGGCACGTGCTGAGTTTGTTACATAAGGTTCTAAAATATGCCGGTGTTTTGGTTAGGGGCGTACATGTTTATGATGCTTATCTCCCTATTTTCCACCAGCCCTCTCATTATGACCAGCCTCCAATCTGCCTCAACTGTAGACTGTAATAGCTGAAACGGGACATGCGGTGCCACCCAGATGATCACTCCCCTAGCATAGGCCGAATATGATGCGCCCACTACGGTCCCCCTCCATTTCTTCCGGATCATCTCCATCTTATCCTGCATAAGGTGAGTCTCCTGCAGCAGGGCTATATCTATTTTATGTCTCTTTAGATAGCTGTTGAGCCCTCTGATGTTCCAAGTAATTATTCTAAGATCTCCCATGGCGCGTAAGGATCCCGCTCCTCCCATTACAAGTGTAGTCCATGACCAAATATATTTCCTTTCTGTGTAGGCTCATTTCCCAACTTAAACTTCCCCAAACTAAAAACACTTCAAATTTCCCAACTTCCCTCCCTCCCCCCTCCTTACGCTGCCCCAACTCACTCCCCTCCATTCCCTCCCACCCCAACAGCCTTCCCAACTGTTGCCCAGCTCCATCTCTGGATCTCAGGCACCCCCGCATCTAGCCCCTTTCTGGCAATAGCCTGTACTCACGGCTCAGCAGGGGAAAATCGGCCTAATGGATGTCTTCGTACTCTAACTCCCGGGGGTAGGTTGTCTTCATCTTGTTGCTCCTGTTTGCTTAAAATTAGACGCGCTTAGTGCTACCCGATTTACTTTTACATTTTATATTCTAGTCGAACAAGTCCAAGCGTCCAATGTTACAATTTTCAATATTATCTGTCGTCCGCCCCTGTATTCTGTACTTCAGTCTATTTCCAGGCTCCTCCCTCCCCATCCATTATCATACATGATGTATCCCCATCACTTATTGTGATCCTCGCGGTCTTGCTCCTTGTCTTGTTCCGGACAGCCCTGCGTATCCAGCCATGCCGCCGCCTCCTCCGGGTGTCAAAAAAATATGCCTTGCTTTGGTGCAGGACTTTGACCCTTGCAGGATACAAGAGCATATACTTGATTCCAGCTGTGCGCAGTCTCCTCTTGGTTGCCACATAGCTATAACGCTGTCTCTGCACCAGCATGGTGTAATCAGGATATGCTGTGATGGTTGCAGATGCCTTTTTATCGTTCCACCTTTGTGAAAGTACTCCAAGATCTTCTCTCTATCTTTGTAGTTCAGGATCTTTGCTATTATTGCTCGAGGGGGAGCTCCGGGTCGTGGTTTCCTCATCAAGGCCCTTTGCGCTCGTTCAACAGAAAATCCCTGTGAAAGCTTGTCGGCTCCTATTTCTTGCAGGATCATAGTTTCCACGTAGTCCGTGGGGTCTTGGCCTTCCTCCCCCTGCGGCAGGCCGACCACACGTATGTTGTTACGTCTCGCTCTCCCTTCAGCCTCTTCCGCTCGGTTCTCTAGGTTGCGCACCTGTTGCTTCAGTATGTGAAATTCCTTTGCATTGCTTGTGCTGGTTTCTGTATTGGTTTTCAACACGCTCTCTAGGCCGCTTGTTCTTTCCGCCAGCGCTCTCACATCAGGTTGACCTCTATTCCCACTGCGTCTATTTTGGTTTCTTAAGTGGTTCTTAGGTCTGCCTTTGCTGTTCCCCACAAGGCTTTTAACTTTGTGATGGATGTTAGGATCAAATTATCCTCTTTTGCCGGGGATACTTCTGCAGGCTCGGCTGCTGCACCCTGTGTTGGGGTGGTGGTGGTCTGTTGCGACTTAGCAAAAATGTCCATTGTGGGCTGCTTGCTCTTGCCCTTGCCTCCTCTTACCGACATTGTGCAGCCCTGTCTATATACCGGGGTCCAACTTTTCTGTAGCATGCGAGTCCTGCCTCCCCGTTCCTCCCTCTGCGTGGTTGCAGCTTGCTGCAGCACTGCCCGGCCTATTTGGTTCTTACGCCTTGTCTGATTCCGCTTCGTGGGGGCGGCACCTCGCTCTCAAGGGTAGTCAGTGCCCTTTTGTGCTGTTTATGTACTGTGCCCTTCGGTCTGTGTAGCTCTTCAGTGGCCTCTCAGTATCGGGTGGCTGTTTACCTTGTCCTTCTTGTTTAGGCACTCTCAGGGGCTCCTCTGTTCTGGGGTCGCGGCCATGTCCACTGTCCCCAGTATTAGGCTATATGTGACCGGTAGTCCACCACCTGTCTGATCCTTGTGGGGGCTGGTCAGTCTCAGAGCTGGAGTATCGTAGTAGTGGGCGGGGCCGCTCCCCTGTCGCAGTCTAGCTGCTTGTTGTCGTTATCGCCATTCCTGCTGTTCCTTGACCTGTGATTTGCTTCCACCAGGCTTATGCTTTGTTCCTGTGGCCTTCTGGGATCTCCTTGTCCCACTGGGGGGTACGGCCCATGTGCTCTTCTATGGGGTCTCTGCCTGTTGGACCTCTCTGCTATGTCAGGGCTTGCTACATGTGGCACTTTCCCTGTTTATTCATGCAGACCTTCATGTGTGTGCAGCAGGGAGCGCTTGTGCCTTCCACCATGCGTATTACAGCCTGATCTTTATTAGTCCTGTATAAGCAAGCTCCTCATGCGCCGTGGGGAACGCTGTGCAGTCAGGCCTCCCAGGCCTCCCAGCGCTCACTGTACTAGTTAATTTTCATTAGCAGGGCCATTTATCCATTCTGCAAATTTTCCTGTGTGTGTTTTGCTTTTTACTTAATTCCTCCGCTCACGCGCTTATATGAAAGGTGCCCCCTGGGGCTGCCAGCCGCCCAACCGCATGCAGCCCGTCTGAGTCTCAGGGCTAATGTAGTTGCTCCGCTCCCCAAGCTGCTCTCCGTCTGCAGCACGTTATCACTTGCTAGTTTGTTGTCTTCCGCCGAAGCTCCCAGCTGCTTGCGCAAACCTTTACATGCTGCTTCCCCGCCTGCACATACCCTTCATCTGCTGTCGGGCTCCCCACGGCAGCTCATTAACCCGCATCCGCTCGGCAGCTCGCTTCTCCACTCTCAGTGCTGATCAAAGGGCCCTTTGTTCAGGTCGCCGCCATTTTGTATCCAACTTCGCTGCTTGTGTCCCAAACTTAAAAGTAGCCGTTCTTCTGCTACTTTGTATCAATCCACCAGCGGACGCATGTCTCCAGATCCCTGCTCATTCATGCTTCAGTAATAGTCTTTTACCGTTGAATTGTGCACTCTGGCACTGCGCGCTTCTGCAAATCATTAGACGGATCACAGAGCTCTGAAGTGAAGCAGCCTACTCTATGGCTACCTAGCCACGCCCCCGAAGATGTATAAAGCTATTGGTTAAACTGTCCCTTTTGCAGTGCCTATCATCCTCTGACCTGGCCAGGTCTCTGTTCCTTCTTTTTTAGGACACCAGAGGACTTGTGAACACCTAACGCCTGCGAAGCCTGGCAGAAATCCCAAAGCCAGGGAAATAAGCAAGTAGTGGGAGACCGGAACCGCAACTCCAAGAATGCACCTGGGAGCAACCTGGAAAACCTGTGCCGCAGCCAGGGAAATGTAGTTTGTACCAGAATGGGAATGGACTAGAATTGTACCTTTCCAAAAGGAATGAGACAGCCTAACAACCAACCCACCAATCCCAGGGGAATTTTGGGTTAACGACAAAAGGACTGGCGAGAGAAAGGGACTGCAGAGGAACAGGGGAGAACCAGAAATCGACCCACCCCAGTTAGAAGCAAAACTCACTAAAGCTTGAGGGAAAAACAAGAAGCCTGAACATGTGGCTGTCCACACAAGATTGGCGACTAAAAAGGGAGTGGTCTAGAAGCTTTCTTCTTTTTTATGAACATATTTTATTCATTTTTTTAAAACAAACTTAAACACGTTTGAGGAATTTACATCAGAAAGCATGAGATAGGCACATATGCATAGACTCTGTCCAACACCTTGGCTCAAATATACACCAGCATATCCAAAATATTGTCATAGGTGCTCAACCGTCCATTTGCCCCAAATATCCTGCGCATTATGTCGGCAGCCTTGTGCGTTGGAGACTCTTTTTTTCAAGGGACAGAAGCTTTCTTTTTTTTAATAAATCTTTTTATTATTTTACTAACACTGAAGCGAATACAGACATAAGAACAAAAGATACCCCACTTACTTACAACTGTCTGTCCCGTCCAGGGACAGAAGCTTTCTTAAACACTTCCATGGGAAGTCCCGGCCCCCAGGGGAATAGCACAGCTAGTGATTGGCCAAGGGGGATGTTTGACGTGAAGGGCCAATGGGGGCCAGGAAATATTCCACAACACAACAGGCTGGGCTGTACAGGGCTAGCAGGTTGAAAGGACGGTGAAAACTGTTCGGTTTAGGTCGGGATCAGAAGAGGTGGACCAAGAGACTCACAAGGAGGCTCTACCAGGCGGAGAAGGAGGTGTAGGAGACTGTTGGACTGAGGGAGAGTGAAGGGAAGGTGTTGGGTCTGAGAAGGTAGTACCAATTCTATTGTTTGTTTGGGAGTGAGCAAGTGATTGGCTGAAGGAAGGAGAGAGAGAGACGCAGGGAGTTAAAAGCAGGTGTGAGGGTGTGTGTGTTCTTGGAAGAAAGAGAAATGAGTCAAGAGGGTAGCAGAGAGTAGAGGCAGGTGTAGTAGTTGCAGTGTGGAGTGTTGGGAAGACCGGGAGGGTGTTGGTAGGTGGAGACAGGAGTGCAGAGATGGCGAGAGATAGCAGCAAGAACAGGTAACAAAGTGTGGGTAGATAGAAGGGGAGAGGTAAGACCAGAAAGCAGAGTATAGGGAGAGGGGAAGGGGCCAGTTGAAGGGTGGAGATAAGAGAACTGGGAGAGACCGATAGATCAATACAAGGCGGAAGAGCTAGAGAGAGACGGAGAGAGGGGCTGGGGGAGGAAGAGGAAAAGAAGAAGGAGGGAGAGAAACTGAGCAGGAAGGAGAGAGAGTGAGGAGAGAGAAGGGGGTGTGATAGAGGAAGGGGAGAGGGGAGTGACGAGAAACTGTGATGTTAACGTTATACAGGCAATCCTTTAGGAAGTCCCCGAGAGGGAGAATTAAGTAAAGCCACAGCCTTTAGGCCCCCTTTCGGTAATGGGTAGGCCAAGACAGCATTGATTACCCGACGATAGTCTATGGATATTTGAGAATCATTGTGGGGGGAATAAGGAAGCCTGTGCTTGGGAGGTGGGAGCCCACATGTAGGCTGAAGTAAGCTACAGTTAAAACCCCTTGTCTGAGAACTCCAAGTCATTTGCATAAACCGATTTCTTTCAAATAAAAAGTAAAAATAGATTAAGCCATTTGAGCCAAGTCACACACAGCACAGCACCACCAAGTAGCCATGACCGGAAATTCACCTCCTTTCGAGAGCCAGCAGGGCAATTCACCGTCGACATGCAGGTAATTACAGTTGTCAAGCCTTTGCACAAGGAAAATATCTTTGTCTATAGGGCAATGCTATTTTAAGCATAGTGTTTTTTCAACCCAATACAGACAGTTCTCAAGGCTGTTGACAACTGCATACCGGTTTCACCCTTATTACGGGTCATCATTGCAGTACAGTCCAAAACCCCTGTGGTTGGAACGTTGAGGGCATGTGTAGGGAACACCAGCAAAGTTATAGAGGGGTTTGTCACTGTCCTGCAGTTCTTTGACCAAAGTGTTACACTACTGACAGGAGTGTGGGGTAAGGGGAAGATTCCACACTTAAAGTGGGCTGTCCAGCAATATAAATGTTTTGATAGTGCGTTTAAAGAAATATTCAGGTCAGTTGGGATGTCATGCTCGCAAGGGATGCATTTGACATGATATTGGGTGTTCCCTCAAAAAGGAAACCAGTTTGAATTGGTTACATTCCAAACTGGTACTGTTCAGTAAGCAAGGGTTTAATTGACACCAAACAGAGGCTCTTAATACAATGGGTTGATGCTCAGAGGCCAAACATTCGATTGCAATGTTCCAAACTCTGTAACCTTGTAGCCGTCTGAAATAGCCGACATTCTTGAAGTGACTGCTCGCTAATATTTACATGAAATGTACAACCATTCATAAAACATGTGGTTATTGCTGGAGCCCCTTAGGGTTAACAGATACTATGTCTGCACAGTGTTGAAGTGTTTAGTGCTGTTGTTGTTCAATGGTAGGTCTGCTTCATAAATGCTAGTGTACCGATTATAGCGCATCCACAGCAACTCACTTTCACTAATCTGACTGCCGTGTATGGGTGCAAGTCATTCTCACTCCCTCGGCTTGGATCTTTTCTGTGGACGCATCTTTTTATGTGTCACACATTGCCTAAGCCTTGAGAAGGCACCAGGTAATGCTTGAAAGACTACTTGGCACAATATGCATCACCCTTAAAAGCAATCTAAACATACATTGTAATAAAGCAGTTTTTGTGTAAATACCTTTGTGTAAGTCTCTGTTTTCAGACTTAAAACATATGGGACCCAAAATCAAAATCTCACTTTTTCTTCGGGTCCCAGAGAATGTAGGATTCTTTCAATCTCAACATCACAGTCATTCCTTCGTGGCTTAAAATGCTTTGACTGATACTGGGGGTGATACTTGGGAGTAAGGGCGGGTTGGATTAAAAATGGACTATGTACAAATGCAGATTGGGATAGAAAAGGTGACTGGTTACATCAGACTGATCTCATACTAAGGGGATGGAGTGAAAAAGGTGTTTTATTCCAATTGGTTGCTGGAGAGTCGGCTCCAGGCGTGGAATGGAGTGGGAAAGAGTGCCGCTTGAGGATTTGGGAGGAATAAATGCACTGTTAACCACTGTTTTAGGCATTTTATAAAAATGGGTCTATAATATTGTTAGTAAAATATTTAAAACGTTTGTGACAGTGTGTTGACTTTGCAAATGTGTTCCTTAAAACAATGCTAATCAATTATTTAAAGATCACCCTGTTTCTTGTGTTCTCCTTAGGCGCAGTGTCATTGTAGGAGCAGGTTATATTGCGGTGGAAATCGCAGGAATACTTCAAGCTCTGGGATCTGAGGCACTATTGCTTATCCGCCAGGATAAGGTAAATAACTAAATTCAAATGATGGCTCCACATGCTGAGAACAATATGGACACAGGAATAATTTATCCTTGCCATGGTCACTTATTTCTTCAGGTTTTCAAAGTTCATACATGTATGTTTTGAGTACAGTGCAGAACTTAGAAATAAGCAAGAACGTTGTATTTGTATATTTGAAATCATACTGCATTTTTGAACCAATTCCTTGCCAAAGTGGAGGGATGTGTAGTGAGGTATGAGACGAGGTAAGTAGGAAAATGCAGGATTGTGGTTGGATAAACGAGGCCGTGCACTCAGCATGGTAGGGTGCCTAGGCATATGGTGGGGTGCCTATGGATATGGTGGGGTGCCTAGGCATATGGTGGAACAGCCTTTTGTCTTTGGAGGTGGCATATTAACAAATTTAGCTCTTGATACTGAATGTGTTTCTCACATTGAGCCAGGAGAGCTACACAATGAAACCTTGGCCATGTTAGAATGTGAATGTGTGATTAAAGTGAGTTGCCCCATCTCTTCCACCCGCAGTGGCCTCTTCTGCATTTTGCAAGTACTGTGGTCAGAATACACTGTGAGGTAGCGATTGTAATGGAAGGTGCTACACTGAATTACGTGTGGGATACTTGGGTCTCCCTATTTCCAACAGCACTGTTTTAGCAGCATAGTTGAGTTGCCGTGTTCTCTGCATATGTGCAACACATGTTAGTGCTCCTTATGAACACACTTTACCTGCACTGATAATTTACACACATTAATAAGTTCATGCTTCATTTCCTTACTCATTTATGTATGTATTTATTTAATGTAGGTTCTGAGGTCTTTCGATTCCATGATCTCTTCCAATTGTACACAGGAGCTTACAAATGCTGGCGTTGATATCTGGACTTATTCACAGGTACCATGTGTTATTTTAATGTATTGCTATTGTATATTAATTATTTACATTTCACTGTGTGAGGAAATTGTAGTCTGGCGAGATGTCGTTCAAAGAAGTGGGGACTCGCAGGCGGACAAAGGCTTTGTTGTAATACCCAAATTTTTACCACATCATCGCTCAGATGTGTTTCAGTCATAAACAATACGCAGTCACATGTAGCGAGTATGTCTCCTTCACCTTAGGTAGCAATTGCTGAGGGCATGAACTACTCTTCAGGTAGGCCAACAGGGAAAACATCCAAACAAGCACATTGCAAGAATAAAATAAAAAGAATATTCAAGCAGGTCTGACTATTTTCTCTGCGATGGTTGGCTCAGTGGTGGACAATGGGGGATCCACTGGACCATCTCACGATACCCAGCTCGGCAGCTGAAAAATGGCACAGAGAACAAGCCCATGCAGTGCTGTTCCCTTTAAAGACCACCTGAAGAAATAGTGTGTCTTTATTGAAGTCTGCTGCTAGTGTTATATCTTCAGATCCACCGTGGGACACAGGAACAGCGTTAAACTTACTGTAGCCGAAAGACTCCCAGTGCTGGTTCTGCTGCATGCAACATTCTACAGAGGCTGCAGCAGCAAAATGTTGGAACATTGCGCAAGGGCCATAAGCCAGGCAGCCTGCTCATGTCCATTTCAAGATCTCTTTTGTGCGACCGCTTTACTATCCCGGTGTGCTAAAGCAGGAAAGTCAAATAAACCAATTATAGTCCCCAAACCATTATTTCACACAGGTGGACTCGCTCATGGTTAACACAGGCCAGAGGGAGGTTTCTAGGGCTCCATAAATTCACATGCCCCATAACATTAGCATGGGTGTTAGGAGGTGGTGAGTGATGCAGAGAGACGACAGGAGAAATGAAGGTATGGTTGAGATGTAAAAGGACTGTGGAGGATTAGGATGGGTTGGGGAAAGGAATGAGGCGGTGGAGAGAACACCAAGATGAGGAGGGTTGGATGGAACATTAAGGGGATAGTTGAAGGAGTTGTGAGAAGGTGGTTGCAAAAAGTTACCAGGAGGCTGATGGAGAGGGCATTGGAGATGAGGTGGACAGGAGATGTGTGTAGGAAGACGTTTTAAGAAATTACCAGGAATGAGGTGGTGAGAACGCCAGAGGGGATTCATCAGTGTTGTGTGGAAGAAGTTGGCAGGAGTTGTGAGTGGGAAGGAGGAGAGACCTTAAAGATAGGAGTAGGGTTGTACATTGAGAGGAACATACAAAGGAGTACAATGGAGTATGTTGTAGGAAACCATAAGACTGAAAACCATGAGAAAGAGATTAAGAGGACGATTGCCAGAGAGGCTGGATCTAGAAGCAAGTAGATAGAGGAGGAAAGACTGGAAAGAGGAGAAGGAAAAGAGGTCTCCTTATAAACAAGATCATCACAAATTGTTAAAGAGGAAGTCGAGGTTGGAGTTTCGGAATCCAAAACTAGGACTATGGGGCATGGATGAACTGAATCAAACATAGTAGAGAGAGACCCAGATTTGGTGCAGAGCCAAGAAGACACAGGTGGAAAGATAGGCAAAGTGCAGGGGAATGGCGATAGAGAAGGAAGAGTGTCCCCCATGCGAACAAGATTTTTGCAAATAATTAAGGAGGTAAAGGAGGGTGGGGATTTGGGAAACAGAGCCAGTACTTTGGCACTGGGAGGTGCTGATCAAGACAAAAAGAGAGTAGGTAGGCAATGGCCTGGGGCACCCTCTGAGCGTTTTTTAAACAAGAGTTCTGGTTTGTTGGAGGCTTAGTGCGCAACATGTGGATCTGCAGGGCCTTGGGAAACATTTCCTCTATAGCTAGGAAGAGAAGCAGATGACAATATTCTTTACAACTAGGACACAAGAAAGATGTGTCAAGGACAGTAAAAATAAAACAGGACCGTGGGTGACTATAAAACTGTTGTTCTCTCTTGGAAAGGACTTGGATTGAGATTTGCAAAGCCAAGAGCCATGAAGTGCATATAGAACGTACCCAGTGGGGGATACTATCTCACTTAGGCTGAGCTCAAGGAGAAGGTAACCTCTGGGTGCTGTGGAACATTATTATGTTGGACCATAGGATGCTCCAACGTCCTGTCTGCTTTTTTCTATATAAGTGGAATGTTGTCTCTATTGGGTCAGAGCACAGCAGATTTTGGAAAAAATATGAGGGCGCATGTGTGGCAAGACACAGTACCAGCCCCTTCCCTCATGTGCTCTGTGGCTCCAAATGGCCAGTCTCTTTCTCTTTGCTGTCAGGAGATGAGCACGCACAACATTCCCTTTTTTCTTCCCAGTCACCTACCACTTTAGTTTAGTTTAGTTTGTTTATTTGTAGAGCGCTGCAAACCCTGAGGCATCTGGGCACTTAGCTTAGAAGTTGCAGACTTACATTTTACAAAATGACATATGTACATTTACAATTAGGTTTGATAGGATATTGGCAGGTTGTATATATACAATTGCAAATATACAGTTACAAGTTGCATAGTTATATTTTACGAGATAACATATATACATTTCCATTTCCATTTGAGTTTGATAAGTTTTGATGAGTTAGCAGCTTGCATATATACAGTTAAGTTTCGCAATTAACAATAGTTGATTAGAGAGCAGGTAAATACAAATAATAGTTACAATATCACGAAAAACTATACAGAGTGGCAGTGTTATGGGATTAGCTGCGTTCTTGCTCAAGTAGCCAAAGCTTGATATTTTTTCTAAATAAGTGGCATGAGGGTTCTGATCTTAGAGTTATGGGAAGTGCGTTCCAGCTTTTCGCTGCAAGGATAGGGAAACTAGACCCTCCTGCTGTATGTAGGTTGAACCAAGGGATCTTAATGCAGTGCGACTGAGCAGTTCTGGTCAGTCGGGTTGGTATATTGCTGTTGAAGCTGTTGGACAGGTATTGGGGTGCGCGGTTGGCGAGACATTTGTGATTAAGAGACAAGGCTTTGAATGTGATTCTTTGGTTAAAGGAAAGCCGGTTCAGCGTACCCCTAGTTTCTGAGATATGTTGTGATCTTGGGATATTCCGAGCTGACCGGATGGCGTTATTTTTTATAACTTGCATCTTGTTTAGGTTCTGTTGTGTAGTTCCTAAGTATAGAGCATTGCAATAGTCAAGTTTTGATAGGATGATGGCTCTAGCTATAATGATACAGTTTGCCGGCGTTATGAAAGGTCTGCAAACAGTAATGAGTCTGCAGGTATAGGCAGAAGAGGATGCAATGGCGTTGGTTTGTCTTGTTAGTGAGAGAGAGTGGCATCTGAATAAATGCCTAAGGTTTTTACATCTTTGGAGATTTTGATTATGTTGCCATCAATATTGAAGGAGGTGAATTAATCATCTAATTTATTCAGTTTGGCAGGTGACCCAAGAAGGAGCAGCTTTGTCTTATCGTCGTTAAGACAGAGTCCATGCTTGGCCATCCAGGCTTGTATAATGAGGTAAATGTTGGTAAGAGTTTGACTGTCTGCGGCATAGTCACCTGTGATGGGGTTGAGTATTTGCGCGTCATCAGCGTAATTAGTGTAGGTGACACCCAAATAGTCAAGGTCATCAAACAGTGGCTTGGTAAACACATTGTATATTGTTGGTGACACACAGGAACCTTGGGTCGCACCACATGTGACTGGTGTTGGTTCTGCGGAGGCAGAAGGTGCAAAGACCCTCATAGATCTATTATTGAGGAATGACTTGATCCATGCTTTGGCTTCATCTGAGAAATGCGCCGTAGATGTAAGATGGTTGTAAAGGACTTTATGGTTAACAAGGTTGTCATTGCCCAAGGCTCCTTTCCCAGGGATCGCCTCACCTGGATCTTCACTGTGGCTGAGTACCTTCTGCCTCCTTCTCCGGTCCTTTGGAGGTTTCTCTTCTTCCCCTTCCTTCTTTAGAGATCCTTTCCCCTTCTTACGTTCAAAGAGATAGGGGCGGTCTCCTCCTGAGGCCACTTTGACCGTTAATAAAACAAACAGTCAAGTGAACCCTGGAGAGCCCGCTCCTTCAAACAGGGAAAAAGCCTGAAAGGCAGAAAAAACCCTGTGTAGCTGCAGATGACGATGGCCGGGTAGATTAGAAGGTCCAGAGGCAGGTGAGGACTTTCTACAATGATCTTGGTTGTAACTCCAAAGGATAGCGGCACTGATGCGGGGCCTTTCTGGATGAAGGAGCCCGGGAAGCAGAGGTAAGGAAGAGTCGCTGAAAAGGACTTCCGCAATACACACGGAAGCAGACAAAGAAGGGTAAGCACGGGAATAGTACTACCGGAGAAACAGGTAAGATCAGAGAGAGCCAGAAGTCAGAACGAGAAAGAGCACAAGAGAGAATGAGTGAGTGAGAGCGAGAGAGCGCGAGTGAGTCTGAGTGAGAGAGAGTGAGAGAGAACGAGTGAGCTTGAGTACGAGAGAGTGAGAGAGCGAGAGAACGGAGATGTAGTGAAAGTAACCCCGAGCGGGCGAGAGTCGACAAGTCGGAACCTGGCCGCCGGGGAAGGCAGGTCTGCGGCAGCGCGAAGCAAATAGCAGAAACAGAACTAGACAAAGCCGGAAAACGTAAACAGAGTGATATGCAAGGAAGGTAAAGGAAAAGAACCAAGATCCGGCGAGCAGGATAGGGCAGCAGAGGAAATATATAGCAGCAAAAGGGGAAATGCTGAGACGGGAGGAAATCTAGGAAGGAACAAAACAAAAGTCAGCGAAAGCGAGTTGCAACGCGACTCGCAGGGGGCGTGGCTTCCATATATG
Source organism: Ambystoma mexicanum (assembly GCF_040938575.1). NCBI lineage: Eukaryota > Metazoa > Chordata > Amphibia > Caudata > Ambystomatidae > Ambystoma > Ambystoma mexicanum. The sequence continues at coordinate 1,439,968,792 of NC_090935.1, forward strand.
CCTGTAGCAAAAAAAGGCTAGACCGCTAACAGACAAGCCGTAGAGTCCTAATAGCGCCTCCATCTTGCCCATAGCTTCCATGGCCGCATCGGTGTGACAAAGGTCAAACGCAACTGACGGGTCAAAAAGGAGAAGCAGGGCCAATTTACCTTTGTCTTTGAGGGATTGAATTTGGGTCTTAAGGTCGATCAATGCTGTTTCAGTCCCATGTCTGGGTCTAAACCCTGATTGTCTGAGACCAAGAAGATTGTTAGATTCCAGGTGATGTTGAATCTGCAGATAAGCTGCTCGATCCAGAATTTTCGACAGAAAGGGTACTGTGGTTGAGGAAGTAGGATGCCAGTACGCCTCTCAGCCCTGTTCCTGCGGTTGTACCTGCGGCAGGTCTTTCTCTTTGGCAGACCAATATGGCATGCTTAAGTGCAGACCACATGTCTTTTGTGACACTTTCTTTACCTTCCTTTGCTTCTAGGCTCTCGTGGTGGGAGGTCCTCTCCACAGGCCGGTTCCTCAGCAATTCAAGGAATCCGCAAGAGGTAATTGTTAGTTTGTTTTTCCCTAAAGTCCTGCTTGGAGGTACAACTTTAGTAAGCTATCCCAGTGGTTTGTAGATCCCCAACTGTTAGTATGAGTCTGTATTACTCAGAGACCCTGGTAGAGTGGCAGAGCAGTCAAGCTTATCTTAAGAGGAAGATGTGAGCTTTAGGTAAGTACACTGAACCCAGCAAGTAATGCACATCAAAGAAACACTTACACATAAATGTATATTAAAATATTGATGTATTAACGAACAGAGATAGGAAATCCCCTGCTGAGATTAGACACTACCTCACGGCGCTAGACCTCCCCAAGCTCCCAGAGGAGAGCAAATTGATACTAGAGCAGCCCATTACAGCAAAAGAGCTTACCGAGGCTATCAAGGAGCTCACGTCTGGCAAAGCGCCGGGCTCAGATGGACTGAGCGCTGAATTTTATAAAGAGTTTCGGGAGGAGCTGGTCCCGGTGATGTTGGAACTATGGGAGGAGGCCCTGGGTAAGCTAATACTGCCCCCCACAATGCGAGAGGCTATAATTACGGTATTGCCTAAACCGAGACGCCCGCCACAAGATATGGCATCGTATAGACCCTTATCCCAGATAAATGTGGATGCTAAGATATTTGCGAAGGTGCTAGCGAACCACATGCTACCCTTTACACCCACGCTGGTACATGCAGACCAAAGTGAGTTTATTCCCCGAAGGTCCACTGCCTTAAACCTGCGTAGGTTATTCGCATAATGGCACAAATAAACCCAAACAAACAAGCTGTGGCGGTGTCTCTTGACGCCGAAAAAGCGTTTGACTCAGTCTCCTGGGAATACCTCTTCTTGGTGCTTGAGGCATTTGGAGTGGGCCCCCACTTTATCAAGTATGTCAAACTGCTATATACCGCCCCTGGGGCGAAAGTATACACAAATAGAACCATGTCTGGGCTGTTCGAGCTGGGCAGAGGAACCAGACAGGGGTGTCTCTTCTCCCCCATTCTTTTCGCTAACAATAGAACCCATGGCAGCTGCAGTTCGGTTGAGACATAACAACAGGGGTATAACACTGAAAGGAGCCACCCAAATAATATCACTGTACGCGGACGACACACTGCTTTATGTCCGCAAACCGGAAAAAAACATTGACCCCATCATGGAATTTGCACAGTATTCCGGATACACGATAAACAACTCCAAGTCAGAGGTATTTCCACTCACCCCTTCCACGGAAAGCCCCGCTCTGACATGCGGCCTCAAGTGGGCGGACCGAAACATTAGATACTTGGGGGTGTTGGTTTCAGGTGATAAGCAAACCCTTTATACGGACAATCATGAACTGGCACTGCAAACAATCAATACCAAACTACAGGTATTGAGACGCCTTCCAATTTCATTGCACGGCAGAATCGCAATCCTTAAGATGATAGTACTCCGGAAACTGCTATACCTGTTTGTAAATATCCCCATATGGCCGGGAAAGGAATTCTTCTCCAGGCTTAGGTCCATGGCGGTGTCGTTTCTCTGGAACAGGGGGGTGGCCAGGATCAGCTGGGAAAATATGACAGAACCATATGAAACAGGGGGGATAGCGGTGCCAGATTTTGAGCTCTACTGCATAGTGGCGCAGGCTCAGTTTGCAAGGTACTGGTATGAGGAGGTAGATAATTCACCACACACCTGGATAGAGGAGTACACCACTGCACCCACAGATATCAAATCAGTCATTTATGATACGAGACACAGAGATGCATGTGAATTTGACCCTGTGAGCTGCACCGTTATTGCCTGGGGGGCGATATTTAAAAGACTGAATATAGAAATGCCATATACCCTGAGACTCCCCTTTGGAATTGTCCAAACATCCCCCCTTACTGTATACTGATACTAGTATACAGGAGGCCTGGGACCCTGACAGAGAGATCAAAGTGGGAGATATGTATATAGAGGGGAAGTTCGCAACCCTTGATGTATTCACAAGAGGCGTGGGAGGAGGCCCACTCCGTATATTACAGTACTATAGAATGAGATGTGCATATCAAGCATGCTGGTCGTCATTCCCTGAAGAACCCACCTCTCACCCTTGCACACAACTGGTTACAACAAAGGACGGGCTGGGTATTTCCAAATTGTATAAGGTAGTACAGATCCACACCCCCACGGCCAACCGGGTGAAAGAGAAATGGGAAACAGATATGGAAAGGCAAATACCTGATGACAAATGGGGCAGATATTGTGCACTCACGAAAAAGGTAACCCTCAATGCGGGACTACGCCAGATACAATTCAAGATTCTCAATAGGTTACACTGCACGCCTGCAAAGGTTGCTAAATTCACACCAGACGATTCAGGCAATTCTCCCAAATGTGGGATTCCGCAAGCGGGATCCTATCACATGTATTGGAAATGCCGAGAAGTGGCACGGTTTTGGGAACAGGTGGCCGCCATGTTGGCTGATGTCACACAGATTCCTCCGCATTTGTCTCCCCAAAAATATCTGTTCGGGGACATTGGTAAATGTTCGGAAAAAGTCAGAAGACTGTTTAATGTATCCTGTATTATTGCTAAGAAATGTATATTGCAAGTATGGAAAAGCTCAAAGTCCCCTACCATGAACACTTTCTTGCGAGAACTAACATACATCAATGAGTGTGAGGAACAATATGTGCTTACCCAACCCAGCGCGAGCCGACCGAAGGACATCTGGGTCCCTTTCAGGACATATCTATGTGACATGCTTACGGACAGCGAAACAAATATGTGAACGATGAACTGCTTAACATGTGATGATGCTATTGCTGTAAATTTACAATGAAATGCATTGACTGAGTGATGTTGTAACTGCTGAGACCTTAATAAAAAGATGTTTAAAAAAAATAATTAAAAAAAAATATTGATGTATTATATTTACACAAGAGTCACTGTGCAATAAACCAACACACACAGGTGTACTTTTCAATACTTTCAAAAGGCCACTTAGTTGGTAGTTGCTGAACGCATAGAATTGTTACTGGAGTTTGACAGGTCTACCCTACTATCGGTTATAACGCGCACCTGCAAAGCAATACAGTAATTGCATACACATATAAGAGAGTGATTTTTGGGGAGGAAAACAGTTGGTTAGTGTTATCCTAGCAGAACTTCAGGTTCTAGAGGCAGTTTCTCTGCACAGCAAGTCCTGTAAAGTCCAAAACGCAACCCTTGCCAAAAGGCGATTTGGAGAGGCTTAAAGTCTTGAAAAGCAGCAGAAGTCAAATGTTCCTGTGTATACTTTCTAGTCTGTAGGAAAGAAAATACAAGAAGACTTAACCAAAGTTGGAGACCCTATTAAAGGACTCGCTAGAGAGACACAAGCAGCAGCTTTAGTCGGAGGTAAGAGGGGGTTGCCCTAGACACCTCTATGTGCACACCAATGCTCTGTAGCAACTTTCTGGAATAAGGTAAGCAATACCTTTTTCCCCACAGTACCTTAGGTTTGAAGAAAACATTTGTGGTGGCTGTTCCGCGATGTTGCAGCTCTGGACCTGACTTCCAGATTCCTTGGTCTGATAACGAAAGGCAAGATAATGGACGGATCTCTCAGCATCAGTCAGGTGGGAAGACCTCTGGTACGGCTTTCATCAACTTCTTTGGTCACTCTGCGGTTTTGGCACCTTTTCTGCAGCACCAACAAAGGAAACGATTGCCTGGTCAATCTTCTTCGGTTCCTGAGGTCCCACACTCTGATGAGCGGCTCTGGTCGAGTTGGATTGGGTCCCTGGAGTGTCCTTGAGGGTTCAGCAAAGACTTTGACAGATTCGGCCTTTCCACAATGATGCACTCGAAATGGGCAGCAGGTCTCCTGGTATTCGGGTTTGTGAGAAACCTTAGGGTATTCTCCCAGGTAAACCTTGGGAAACCCTTACTCTGGTGGCCAGGGGAGATCTGGCGCTTTCAGATACCAACCATGGGGGTGGACGATGGGAGGAAGGATCACCTGGGTGGGGGAACCCAGGGTTATGCTCTGAGGTATGCCCCAGGTGAGACACTATACTATGCCAAGGAAGAAAGAGAGGTGAATGGTATATCTGAGGCCTTTATAGGCTATAACACATCTGCCTCACCTCCTCCCACTAAATCTCTTCCACCGAGTTTCAGTGATCCCTCCGTACAGAAACAATCTCCTAAGATTTCACACCCGCTTGCACCCGAAGATTATCCATCCCAGAATCCCTGCTTTCCTACATCCCACCCAAACAACCTCAGACATTCCTTTCCACGTTACTTCGATTATTTGGTCCTGAACACTCAGTTTATCTGGGCCAAACACTATGGTTGCCACAATCCCCTCCATTCGTTTCACAATCCCAGCTATTTCAGTTTGCCCCACAAGCCCTACCAATCCCGTCCCTCTGATTATCATTTTCGAAACACCCGATCCACTATGACAGAACACTACCGGTTCCACAATTCCCTCTGTTCTGTTCTTCATCGCAGTCATTCTTGTCCATTTCACAAACCTACCCCATCATATCCTGTAGGACAATCGACAATACCTTTTCTCCATCCTACCCCGTAGGACACTCAGGAACTCTACCACCCTGAACACTTCCTCACATTGTGGTAGACAACAGACTTGGAATGCACCTGTTTGCCTGACATGTCCCAACACAAGTATCGGGCAAAGTCAGGCAATTCATTTAAATCACACACATCTGATGCCCGTCCTTTTCCCCACAGGGAAAAAAGGCGGGGCCAGAGAGCACAGTACAAGCAAGACGAGCACGGCAGACAGCACAACAACACAACTACACAGGCACGGCAGTTCTAGAGAAGGAGAAAGGGGGCAGGAATCTAGAAGGTTGCGAGGAGAGAAGTGGCCTTGCCCTTTTCATCACAGGCCAACGGAACCTTTGTGGAAGAGTGCCTAAGACCGTGAACAATAGCACAAGTGTCTTACGGCAGATGTCAATGATACTTGGGGCAAGCTTATGCCGATAAGCAGGACCGAGGGAAGCTCCTGCTCCCGTGGGGTACCAACCTTGACTCCAGGAAAGCTAAAAGCCAAGTGGTTCATCAAACCCATTGAGTCGAGGGGAGAATCGATAAGGACCGGGCTGGGTTGAATGAGAAGCACAAAGTGGCAATTCTGAACCAAGTTTAATGAACTGTGTAAAGAACTGTAAAAAGTGTTAAGGGGAGACCAGCTTCAGAGGGAAAACTGGCACCACATGGGTGCTAATCCAAGAGACTGGGGTCGATCCCCATCTGAAGTCGCCGAAAGAAGTCAAAGTGGCCATATAGGAGGTCTAGTAAAATCCCTGTACAATTGAAAACTTTGACCTGCATCAGTGTGAAAACAAGGGAAAATTAATCCCGCCATATGAGAAAGCAAAAATCCCGAAAATGCAAGCAAATGTGAAGTTGCCAAGAGTGGAAAAAGGGAGCAAGTCTAAAGTCCCAAGAAACAGTGTGCTGACAATAGTGAACCCGGCGCAGGGATGTCCACTGGAACTCTTTAAAAAACCATTAAGATTGGTGAAAGAGGGATCAACGCAAAGAAGAGGGTTATGCAGGGGTGAAACAATCACCCAAGTACTGACAGTCAAGCGGGGCCCGAGCCTGACCGAGGGAGATCCAGGGGTGAAGCTATCACCAAAAAGTTAATTGAGAAAAGAACTGTCATATAATTTGGGAAATGAGATATGTAAGAAGAGTCAGCGCCCAGAACAGGGGGACCCAGGGGTGAAGCCATCACCCTACGGAAGCAATTGAGAAGGGTCAGTGCCCAGAAGAGGCGGACCCAGGGGTGAATCCATCAGCCAGTGAACATTGGAAACAAACTTTCTTTTGTTAAAGGAACTTTATTTTGGAACCAGAGAGGCCCTCGAAAGTGTGAAAACATAGCTATCTGGGGTCTTGATATCATTAAAGAACTTTCTAGGGATTTGCGTCCTGAAGAGGGGAATCCTGCAATGAAAGTTGTCACCCAAAGCCCATGGAAAAGAGGCTGTGTATTTGTTTTGTTAGTTGAATACGTCAGGTCCTCGGAGGCAAGAAACTTTCAAGAAAAAGAGACTTAGCCATCGACTGTCCTGAGAACTGCCATTGCAACCGTCGTCTCGTGCCGGAGAAGCCCGAGACTGTACTGTGCTCCAAGCTCCCATTTTACCCCGTGTCCAAAACGTGGGAAGGGAGACCCAGGCTACCGCATCCTGACATATTATTTGAGAACACTTCTTTCTTTTTTTGAGAATTATCCCATACCCTTTTTGTATTAGTTGTAAGGTTTGGTAATAGGTTTCTTAGTATAGGCTCTTTTTATTTGACAAAACGCCACTAGGACTGTCTTATTTTGATTTGATGGTCGAAGCTTGCTCCCATCGTAGATTTAACTTTAGATTAGGAGTTTTTCCAACCTGCCCATAGCATTCATTGTTCAATAAACACCCTTGGACTGTGATCACTTGTGTCTGTCTTACTTGTTGCCACCATGAGTTCCTCACAGGTTCTGCAGCTCTGGAAACTCACAGGACCTCCGGAGATGGCTCAGATCAAAGTTCGTCTTTGCACTGGTTGTTCCCACCAGTCGAAGGGAAGGAGCCGTCCTCTTCAGAGTTCCTCTGTTGCACAGAAAATTGGGTCAGGACAGCAGTGGTCGCTTCATGCTGTTGCAAAGGGTCTGCAGGTGTCTCTGGTCGTCTTCTTCTTTGGTTACTTCAGCTTCAGGGGTCGACCTGCTGTTCACTCCAGGAGCCTCACTTTTTATGCAGTTTCAGCACTCACTCCTCTGCAATCGTCCTCAGCAGTTTACAGAAAGGGGTGTTTGGCTGTCCATTCAGAGCAGCCAGACCCACCAGTGGGAGCTGGTCTCATTCAGGCACTCTGGCAGATGAACACACACACAGGCGTCCCCCTCCCAGAATGGTAGAAGAAGGGCTGACAAAGAACAACCACGCTAGTAATGACAAAAAAAGAAGGGAGACCCTAAGTTAGTACTTGGGTGCCCCTATCGTGCACTACCGGGACAATGGACAAAGCCTGCGGTGGAAAAAGTAAACAATAGTTGGTAGAACACGTCCACTGCCACCAGCCATAACTAGATGATTGTCTATGTGACTAAAAAATAAATCACAGGAGCAGAGAGAAGGGGGATATTAGGTATCCCTTTGGCACCCCCACATAAGGTGGTGTGTGGCAATTTCTCAGACTAACGTTTTAGGAGCGATACTAAGCTATCCTTAAGAACTGTAGTTACTAAAGGATAAAGAAAAATAATCTCAAAGGAGGGCCTTTAGGGTCCCCAGCAACACTGCCAATAAGGGGCTGTGTGCTGCAATACTAAAATACAGATGCCTTTCAAGAGTTATGGATGAAAATAGACTCCATAGGATATGTACATTACAAAGAATAGAGTTCCAAAAGACAGAGCCCATAAGAATGAAGGAGTGGAAAAAGGCTCCACTCATTCAGGATTTTAGAAAAAGGTCTAGAAGCCCAGCACAACGTGCCGGGGGTCTCACTAGGAGAGGGGGTGATAAAAATGATACATCTCCTTAACAGTAATGGACAGTGCTTATTCAACCAAAACCCCTGCAAAGTTGACACCATTTATGTGGCCTAGTACAAGCTCTCACAGATTGATCCTTCCCTGGGGATATCTCTTAGATTCCCTGTTAGTGGCGCAATGCTGGGCCTGCTGAGGGATCCTCACAGGCTTAACTGGTTAGAACAATTGTTCAAATGGATTTTCAGAATACACCCACATGTGGATTCTGAGAGGCCACCCTATTATGGTCAACACGGAAAATACACTGATTTCTAGCCAAACCCAGCCAAGGTTTAAGTGTAGCAGAGCAGTAAGGCATACACTCAGGAGGGTATGGAGCTATTGTCACACAACTACTACTATACGCAGGTATGTACATTCACTGTTTGGGGTTTCTGCTAACACAATACCAACATTTGACCTTTAAAATAGTTGTGTAATAGTCAGCAATGTTAAGAGTAACACTTTAACTGTGTATGGTAAAGCAAGTTAGAAGCAGAGCAAATAGCTATTTAGAACTAGTTGCAGACAGGAGTGTAAATTGGTAGGAAACAGGAAAACTTAGGATAAGGTCCTTAGTTCTTAGTGAGTCTAGCCCTGCTAGGTATTGGGCTTAGTGTCCAAACGCCACCAGTCCTGCAAGATATACTTCACAGGAGGGCTTTGTGAGAAACTTGAAGATGTCTCACCCTCTGGTTCCCAGGGATCTATCATCCAGGTGGCCACGACACGTCCATTGCTATTGGATCCAGTTCCTGGGGGTGGGCCAGAGTGCCAGGATCATCTGGATGGGAGGTCTTCAGGGAGTGGAAGTGGGACAAAGACAGGTGGGACGCAGTACCACCTTCCCTATAACACCTTTTCCCCATGCTACCAGGTAGGATATTCAGAAGCTCTACCCCCCCCCCATTTTCCAACACCAACACTTTCTTACACCATGAATGACAACGGACTTACACCAGCGCCCTTTCCCTGACATGTACCAATACAAGGGTCAGGCAATTGACAATAACTACACAGACCTGATGGCCCTTTCCCTTCCCCACACAGATAAAAAGTGGAGCACAAGAGCACACTTTGAGCAAGGCAAAACGCATGAGGAGGCAGCTGTACCAGGACGGCAGTTGTTAGGGAGAATTCTCTTATAAGGCTAATTTCCCAAACCTAGTGAGTCCCCCAGCAGCTTTGCTGTATGTGCTTATGTGCTATGGGGTCTTTTACTCCATAGGGTATCATCTGTTTTGGTATATGTGTTACACAGCACCCTCAGTGCAGTAACACAGGGGTGTCATAGTGACACCCAAACATAGACTCCATACCTTGGGACTGACTACTGTCTCCCAGGGCATATAAAGTCACCATTGGCTTTATTAGTCCAAAATTGTGAACAGAACCAGTACAAACCATCATATTGTGGAAGTACTGGAAGGGGTTAATTAGATTGCCCCTGGGTCTGTTTCCAAGGGGGAACTGTCCAGTCCCCCCTTGTCGAGTTTCTGGCTGGTGGCAGTGGTTACCACGCGAAATATTCCACCGGAATATTTCCTATGGGAATTTCCCATTCATTTTAAACGCACCACTTTTTTGGTGCATTGTAAAGATACCGCCGGTTTATTTAATTAATATAAAATCGCCGGTTGGGTCTTTTCGCCAGAACTCTTTTACAAAATGGCGTATGTGTCCGTCTCTGTAACTCCAACCAAGGTCGGGCCCTTTATTCCACTTTTTGGCGGGCTTCTCCACAGACGCCCTCCAACTGGTGCCACTCTGTCTGGGATTCACAGGATGTGTGGGTGGGGGAATTGGCACCCTGGACTCCGTTGCCTCAGCAACCCAAGTTGCACTTTGTTCTGATTGGCCCAGTGGTGAGCCGCCCGGCTCACCACTTAGCATGTATGAGTGACAGCTAGGCTGTTGAATGGGGGTTTTTCTGCATAAAAGCAGGGCTTTTGGGACTGGAACTTGAGAAGTTGCCACTGGACCTAAGAAATCCGAAGAGAGGAGAAGCTGAGCCATCTGCAACGACGACACCACCGGTGGAGCCCTGCTGCAACAACCTCACCACTTCCCCGACGACAAGAGAAGATCTTCTGCTGCAAGAGTCTTCTCCCCCTGAGCTGGTGAGATCAACCAGTTCGACATTCGCCTTCCAGGATGTCCCTTGGTCAAATCGCCAGTGCCAAGCACCCGGCGGCCGGATAGCCAACCTTCAGTCCAGCAGGACCACGAATAAAAGGAACGCACATTTTAACCGAACAAACTTTGCGGCTGGTTTCATCCCTGGGCAGTGCAACGACTCCAAGTTTCCCCCTCGACGAGATCTTCTTCTTCCTTGGTCGAAACTACGAACTGCACCCGCTGCCAGGAACAACTGCCACCGCTGGAGCTTCCTCACTTTTAAAGGAACTGTGTTCCACCTGGCCTCCCTTTCCACGGATTGCTAAAGGTGACCCTTAAATCTGTGGATTTCCAACTGGGTTGTCCCCCAGACCTTCTAACTTCACCTTTTGCATCAAACCAACCTCTTTTGAACATTTAGCAAAGACTTGAATGCATTTTTAAACTGTGTGATCTTGGGCACATTTCGCTTTGCTCCATTTAAAGTGGCCTGGCCTATGAACTTTGGCACTACAGTAGACTCTGCCTTCACTAGCTTGCTCTGGTCTTAGAAAAGTGTTGGGAACTGTTTTATTTTGATGACCTATCTTTTTCTCTCCCTCTAACTTAATTATTGGAGTGCCATCTACGTTAAACACTTACATCTGTTTTTACAAATAGTAGTGTTTTGACCTAGACTTGTCTAAATAATGATTAAGGGAGGTGTGTATACTTTTTCTGAATGTGTTTGAACTTGCTTTGATCTATAGTGCTTAGTGTATTTCCTAAAGTGTGCTTTAAATAAACAATTATATACTTTTGATACCAAGCTCTGGTCAGTGTTTGCTTGCTCCACTGTGTTTTTGGCCCTATTGTATAACCTCTGTATACTGCCCTATTCATCTTGAGAGAAGTCTGACTGCTCAGCCACAGCTACCAGGTAAATCTGGGTGGTACAGACTGCTACCAATTGGGTTTACTGCTTACTCCTGTAGTCTTAATCTTTTTGCAGTGTTCCCCAAGGGAACTGCACAGGATTCTGCCTGGAATTACAGCTAGCATGTGGTGTAACAGATGTCAAAGGTGCACTTGCTACTGTGGTACCGTCCTTGACTCCAGAGACAAGAAACACCAAGGAGTTCTGCAGAGCCGGTGAGTCGGAGAGAGAACCAATAGAAGACTGAGCTGTGTTGCGCGAAGGTTGCAAATAGCAACATGATATGAATTGAAGAACAAAGACCTTGTGTGTTACTGAACTTTTAAAGCCCAGCGAGAGACCAGCTGCAGAGTGGTCTGGCGCCACGTGGGTGCTTATTCGAAAGACTGGTTGGTCCCCTTTTGTTAAAACTATAGATACCAGGAGGTCCTAGGAGAGCCGATGTCAAAGTGGTCATACAAGGGTTGAGTAAAACCCCTTGTACAATCGAAAGTCTTTGATCCGTGTTCAAGAGGAAAGGTTAGGGAATTGAATCCTGCTTTCTGATAAAGAAAACTGAACTGTGTAGCTTGCAAATGTGAACCCGGTTGAGGGATGTCTGCAAAGTGGGCTGGAGCACGGTGGCCCTTTGAACATTGTGTTGACAAGAGTGAACCCGGCTGAGGGCACTTGGACTGCCCTATTATTATTTGATGGTCGTAGCTTGCTCCCATCTTATATTGAGGTTAGGCGTTTTTCTCACCCATTTATACAGTTTTTTTACATAGTTCCCTTAGGGGAAGACCCTAACCATGGGGTCATGGTGTTGCGGACACCACCCAATAGTTGCACTGGGGGTGGTGTACTGCGGAGTATCACATGGAGAGGGACAACCATCCCTGGAGAACTTGGTATAGTCTAGATGTATCCCAACTCCCCCTCATCCTCCTTCCCTATCCAAGGACCACTAGCTCCCCATACCCACATGTGCTTCTGCCTGCTTGCCAGACATGACTGAGATGAGGGAAGTTACCACAGAGAGAGACCCTCCCTGGAGGAACCGGGAGTTTTGTATCATGTTAGAAGAAGAAGGAAGCAGAGGACAGGAAGAGTAAACGTCCCAGAAAGGTCTGCCATGGTTAGGCTGGACCAGGAGACCCAAATCAGAGAGAGAAAGAGAGAGAGAGAGAGAGAGAGAGAGAGAGAGAGAAAGAGAGAGAGAGAGAGACCGACCGACCGACCGACCGCAGGCAAACCAGAGATACATGTAGGTGCCTGGTAGGGGATGGGAAGACTGGAATGGTTGCAGGGGCCCTAAAAGGCAGCAGAATGCTACAATATGGGTCTGGGGACCACGGCCCATGCAAAGCTACATTCGGGGTAATCTTCTTCAGGATCTGCCTGATCCGACCGCAGCTGATTTTCCCACGGCCGAAAAGTTTGCATGTGAAATGTACGAACCACAAAAGGTTTGGACATTTCCCATGCGAACACATGTTCAAAACCCCTACATACCCACACCCACAACACACCCACGACACACCCCCCACCCACACACTCAACACACCCCCACCCACACCCCCAACATTAACAAACCCTACTTACCTTTTCTTCAGGCTGTGTCCCTGCCACGCCTGTTCCCTTTCACTTCCATGATTGGGAACCGGCGCCGCAGGGTCCTTTTCTTTTTTTTTTTTTTTTTCGGGAGCTGCAGTGGTTTCCCCCGCAATCCCCACTCTCTATACTCTAAAGTATAGTGAGTGGGGTGTTGCGGGGGACACCCCTACAGCCCCCGCAGTCTTTTTTTTAATACTTCCCTAAAATGCTACCACCAAATGTTCGAACTTTTGGTGTTCGAACCTTTGGTGGTAGCATTTTTCGGACTTTTTGTATGGTCGGACCTTTTTTTTCAGTCCGATCGTACAATTCCTCTTCTTCATGGTGGTGCCTGGGAGGATAGTGCACCAGAGCTGCTTAGTTCCCAAGAAGGGGAGACAAGGGTCTGGAACCCGAGAAGCTAACATAAAGGGGTCTGGGACCCGAGAAGGAGAAACACATACAGGGGTCTGGGACCTAGGAAGTCAATGTCAAGCGGTCTGGAACCCGAGAAAGAGAAACCCAGATACAAGGGTCTGGGTCGCAAGAAGCCAGTGTGAAGGGGTTGTGTATCCAAGAGAAAGAAACCAATGTGAAGGTGTCTAGGACCTAAGAATAGAAAATCGTAGCAACAGGGTCATGGGCCCTCTAGAGGAAAGACAATATTCCTACCACGGAAGTGTACCAGGAATACAGTGAAGAACCAGCCAAGTATATAAAGGGGTCAAGGACCCAACCGCACATGAGGGCAAGGTCCTCCAACAAGCCTGAGAAAGGCCTGGGGAAGGGAGATAGTCCCCCAACTTTGTGGAACTGTGGGAAGAAGCCTCTCTTCACAAGAAGGACATCTACAATATTTTTGAACTATTCGCTAGTGAAGGCATCCTCTCCAAATCAGCCCTCCCACACTATGGCAAGAGTATGGAAACTGGCCTCTTACCTAAGCTTTTCAGTTATTTGGGGAAAAACAAACCTATTTATGCGATACCAAGATTGTAAAAAGCACTCCGATCAGAGGACAGGGTGACGTCTATTGCTCAACTGTGTGCCCGGTTTTGGAACTCTGCAGTTCTACCAGAATTGAAGTTTATGAAACTTTTAGGTCTCCTCAACTGGTGTGTTAGTGGTCCCTCATGACAGATTGCATGAGCCAGACACAGCAACAGTTTGTCTGTAATTTGAAACTAGGTGTTCAACCTCTGTCCTCTCTGATCCCAATATCTTTAGCAGTGATGCAGGATCTTCACTGGTGGTCTAAGAGGTCCAACATAACAAGTGGGATTCTCTCCCACCAGGCACATTCCTCTTTGATGGGAGCATCACTTTGGGTCATTTGTAGATACATGATTTATGGACTCTATCGTAACAGAAAAGTCCTACATCTATTGTAACTGAAAGCAATTTTCTAGCCCTACAGGCATTTCTTCCATCTTTAACAGGCCATTGTGTTTTAATCTTAACCTACGAACCAAACCAGGGGCATGAGATCCCCTGCCTCTGTACAGGCTTGCTAATTAGCTATGGAACTGGCCATTGACACACTTCATCTTCCCTCATTTCAGCCATCTTGTGAGATCACTCAATGTCCAGGCAGATTTGTTTAGAAGGATGTCCAGAGGCCAAGATGAATGGGAACTGAATGGGGAAACCCTTTTAGAAATTTTCTGTCATGATTGATCTCTTTATGATGTATGAGAATTCTGAATGCCCCCTTTATGAGTTACAGGGAGGCAGGGAACCTATGTGCATAGGTGATGTCTTTCTCTGTCAACGCACAGGTCAGTTATTCTATTCTTCATCCACCCCATATGCCACTGTTGGGCAAGGTAATCCACAAGCTCCGATGCTCAAAGATTTGCAGAATGCTGCTGGTAGTCCCACACCTGCCCATGAGCTTTTGGGTATTGGACCTGCTGGAAATTGAAGTTTGCCCGTCTCAGATTCTTTCACTGCTACAAAACGTGCTGAGCCAGCAGGGGAGTCAGACACATTGTTAGGTAAAGATTTGGGGTAGTACCCTTTGGGTGCACTACAACAACCTTAGCCTCCTGGTAATAGGAACCAAACCTTTGTTATAAGTCTGTACTACACAGGCTGGTAGTGTGGTTGAGCAGCCAGGCTTATCTCAAGAGGGGTCAATGTGAGCAGTAGGGTAGTTACACAAAGATTCACAGTGACAAATATCCAAATAAACACTTACACTTAAGGTTTCTTGATTAAACAACTATGAATTTATTTAACAGTCAGTTTGATTAAGCCTTCTTCAGAAGAGGCAATAACAGCAACACACAAATACACTCCAAAATACACACTCTTAGTTTCTCTAAATAAGCAAATACCCATTCGGGATGGCACACAGACCCTTCATACACCCTGCCTTAAATAGCTAGGACACTGTGGACATTAATATATTACTGTTGCATTTAGAGCAATACTGAGATGAGTGTCAAAGAAAAGGGTTATTAGACTAAACAAGAGATCACACAAATATTCTGAAGCCGGTAAGTACTTTTTGAAACCCCCCACTGCAAAGTACGTTAACCCTTTCCTGGAAGGAAGGCAAAACACACAATCAGAGAGGAGAAGAGTCATTCAGGGATCCGGGCCAGGCCAATGTCAATTGGGCAAAAGTCTAGGTGAGCTGAAGTACTTCTTGCAGGTAAGTAAAAGTTGTGCACAATGTTTTAGAAGTCTTTGTACAAAAGAAGAATCAATGTAGGGCCACACGCTGTTAGACTTGTGAGTAGTAGAAGATGCAAGCAACTCTACAGAAGCAACCAAGACAAGTCTCAACTGAGAGCAAGCAAGGCTACGTGACAAGAGGTAAGTTCTCTTGGACTGCACATTACCTTTAGTTGGAAGAAAAGGTGGCAGATGACTTCTATTCCTGTGCAGCTCTGCAGATCCTGTTGTTCCTGGGCCTCAGTCGTGGGGACAAGAGGGAGGACTTCTGGGGACTCCTGCACTGCAGTCGGACGGTCAAAGACAGCAACCGGCAATCTTCAAAAAAGTGGCACTTCGGTGTTTCAGCTACTCACGTCTACCGCAAATAGCACTTCCGCCGTTTCTGGCTGTCGAGATGGGCTTGCCTTGCATCTGGGGTCTTACACTCTCTTGAGGTGGCTCAGGCACGGTCCGTCCTGCTTCCTGGGAGTCCGGAGGATCTTCCTGTAGCTCTTGGCCAGCTTAAAAGTGATGCACTACGAATCTGGTGTTCCTCTCCCTGGTGCTTCGGTTCCTGCAGCAGCAAGGAAGTACAGCCAGCTCAGAGAGGATGTCCAGACGAGTTCAGTTTGGAGTTGATTGGTCCCACCAACTCAAGGGGAGAAGTTGTCCTTGCAGGGCTTCTCTAGTCGAGGCGAATTCAGAGCTTCAGCACAGCAGCAGGGCTTCACCGGGCAAACCAATGGTCCAGGAGTTGCAGCAGGCGTCTCTTCCAAGTTCTTCTGCGGATTCCTTCGTCCAGTGGTCGACTCTGCCTTCCAACCCAAAAAGCCTTGCCTTTTATGCAGGTTTCCCCCATTCATTCCAGCCTAGCTGCCAGTCAAACCGCAGGGTGGCTGTTCTTGCCGGACAGCCAGCCGGCCAATCACCTTTGGGTGCATTCCTGTAACCAAGGGGATTAAGCACAGGGAGGTCCGGGCTCCTCCCTCATTTCCTGCCCCTGCCAGACACTCTGTAGCCGGAGGCGGGCCTCACTTGTGAAGCCCGCCAAAGACAAAACGAACAAAGGGAACAAACTTGGTTTGGCACGCAGAGTAAATCTCAAGAAGGACCTTTCCACAAAGAAATGGCGAAAAAAGAAGACCGGGCCATTTTGACAGAAATGGCACCCAAGCGTGCTTTACTGGAGCTGCGAACGCAGCCCGCAGTAAAAACACACAACGGTAGTAAAAAGTAAACCACTGCCACCAGCCATTAATCGTAGAAAGGGTAACATAAAAATGTTACACGAGAAGCTAGACAAAGGTGATACTAAGTAACCCCTCCAGCACCCTATTGTAAGATAGTGTGTGCTGGGTCTAAAAAGTTACAAATGTAAGTAAAGTCCATTTCACTTTACTGCTCTTGGAAACAGTAGTTTATCCAAGAGAAGGTATTTAAACCTTGGGGAAATCTGAAAAACTTCCCTGTGCCACTGCACTGAAGGTGCTGTGTGTCACAATGTAAAAAGGTTATGAAGTTTGTCAGAACCCAAAAACCAAAAGAAACACAGAGTTCAAATCACAGAAAAATACATGAGAGACTGGGAAAAAGGGTCTCACTCTCTCCAGGTAAAAATGAAAAAGTCCTAGAGTCCAGCAAATGAGCTGGGGATCTCTAAGGTAGATAGGAATTAGCAAATTTCGGAGAGTTCTCCCTATCACACATCATCCATCCTCTCAATCACTTTCTTTAGCTCTTTGATTCCTGAGGACACCTTGGGCTTTTATAGGAAAGTATGTCAGTCATTCAGGCATCTCATAAATCATCTACCAGCCATTATGCTACTTAACCTGTAACTATTCTCCTACTGTACCAGAATTACTGAAGCACCTTGTAACCTACGCCGTGATACCCATGGGTTTGGGCGTATAACAAATGTTATCAATAAATAAAGAAAATAAATAAATACCAAGCATCAACATTGCTGTGAGTGGGTGAACATTTACTATTGGTCGCTAGGAAAGGGGATTTACCCTCTTGAGGATTTCTTAAATGATGTTATTGAATTTATTTTTAGCCTATCTTCTTCAGGGATCAAGCTGAAATCATTTCTTAAGTTTTTTTCAGCTACTGGTGCTTACTTTAACTCAGGAGGTTCAGTGATCTCACTCCAAAAACCAATAATTAAAGGGCATTTCAATAGCCCAAGTAAGGTATTTCCACCAGTTGAACCACCTAAACCACAATGGGACCTGAATGTGTTTTGTTGTCACTTGTGAAAAAACTCTTTCAACCTATGGATTCCACAGAACCTTGTCTTCTGGAAGACTTTTTGTTGGTTTGTACTTCTGCCAGGCATATTGGAGACTCTCAGTTGCAAGGATCCCTTTATTATGTTTCATAAGGAGAAAGTTACTTTGTGTACTTTGCCCAATTTCCTTCCCACAGTGGTGATGGAATGTTGCCTGATTTCGGGAATAAGTCTTCCTTTGCAGATGTTTCAAGGGTTTATACATTTTATCTGGAACCTAAGAAACAATCCATGTCTTCGAAGAGACTTTTCGTTACTTACTGGGGTTCAACCCCTCGGTCTCAGGGTAGTAAGGCAACTGTCATTTGGTGGGTGGTCTCATGCATTTTGGAAGCTTACAAGATGCAACACAAGGGTCTCCACACCCATTTGGTCAGGGGAAGACAGTTTTGGTTTCAATCCAGAAACTGGTTCCCCTATATAACATTTGCAGAGCCCCATTCTGGTGTACACTTCTTGCATTCTGCAAACACTACTCTCTAGACTCCAGCTTCCTTGCAGATGCTAGGTTTGGTGGAACCCTTTTGGATATTTTTTGCTGCAGTACCATGGCTTTTTTCTTGGGCCTTGTGATGTTTAGTGGTCTCCCACAAGTAGGGACGGAAGGGGACAGTATGTCGGTATATAAGGGTACATTGAATTTGCTGAACATAGCGACTACTGTGCTCCTAATACATAGTGCTCTCCATACAGCCTGCCCTCATTCCCTGCTGGTGAGTGTCCATCTGTATTATAGCGTCTGCTGTGAAAGGGGCTGGTGATTGTGAATCAAAGAGTGTGCGAGGTGAGGGGCTGATGCAGGAGCCATCAACTCATTTATTTGGACCAACCCTGGTTAATATCCCTAATAAAATCTATTTGTAGTACATCTTTCAGTGTCCTACTGTTGTTGATTCAGTGCTGCTTAATGGCAGAGGTCTAAAATATTGCACCCTTTACTAAAAAGCATATATACTAAATGTACTAACATCTTTGAACTAAGAACCCACAGATCACCCAAGTTAGTACTTAAAGTTCAACTTAGTTTGTCAGAAGGGTGTGACAAATGCCTAGATTAGAAACAATAAAGGTTACCATGGCAAATGTAGAAGGGCGGTTTAACTCAAAGGGCCTTCATAGAGATCTTCAGCACTCTCACTTTCAGGTAGCAGCGTCTGGCCCACTTCTTAAACTCAAATTCAGAGATATAGTGCCCATCCCGCTTCTTGCAGTCTCAGTCTCATGGGTTATTGTGCCCAGCATGCTTCTTGACAAACTACTAGCAAATAAGCTTTCTCCATTCTTGGGGTAAGCTTCAGCCAGCGATTTTCTCATTCTAACTGTGAATTGCCCTCCTGGGCCATTTAACAATAGCAAGATGTTCTCATAGATTGGCAAGATTGCCCTACCGGGCTCAGGCTCATAGTAACCAAATGTTCTTACCCCTGGAAATGTCGCCTTCCTGGGCTAGTTGAAGTGCTTTTTTTCTTGGTGTGCTTCCAGGATCTGGATCAGGATCTGAATAACCGGTCTTCAAACTCTACCACGAGGGGTGTCAGTGTTAGGTCAGGATTTTCATCAATTAACTCTGCTAGTCCACTTCCCAGTAAACCTAACAACAGTTCCCCCTTAGTATCCGCCCATGCTAGTATTGCTTGCAATTGTGTTGCTATGAAGTACTATTCATAGTTCGGTAGGTTAAGGCCCCCCTACAGATGCGGGTGCCGTAGGGTTGCCAGTGAGACCCTTCTCCCCGTATTCCATAACAACTCCCCAACCTGCTCATCCAACATCTTGAAAAAAAATCTTCTTACTGCCATAGGGGATATTGGTAAAATAATAAAGAAGTTGTGGGAGGAGGACCATTTTGCATAACGGTACCCTCTCCATCAATTATATTGGTAACCCCTGCCAAAATTGGACTGATTCTCCTATACCAGACAGTGCTCTACCCGTATTATACACAAATGTGTCCTCAATACTGTGAAACATTTGGATGCCCAGTTATATAAATGACTCCCCCCTCCCACCTGTGCCCCAATCTGAGAGACCAGTAAGATTCTGGCTGCGAAGTCCACCCAATGGGAACAATAATTACTTTTCCTTATTGATGCGGAAGCCGCCGGTTCTCCCCACATACAGCAACAGATCATCGGCGTATAGGGAGACTATGGGCCTCATTAGAAGGCTGGCGGAATGGGTTTAACGGCACCAGTAATTATGCCGGCGCCATTAAACCCATTCCGCCCTATTACTAGGTTCCCTTGCGGGACCTGCTCTGGACGTCTGGTCAGACCAGACGTCCTTTGCGGTTCCCGCGAGGGGACCAGGGAGCTAACAATGGACCCATTATCAACGGGCCCGTTGTTAGCTCCCTCCCCATTCCCATTGAGCCCTATGGGGGCTCAAATGGGAATGGGGATGATCCGGGTCCGGGTTCCCTGAATAGGGAAATACCGGGAACTCCAAAGTCCCATTCAGGGAACCTGGACCTGAGTTTGGAGGCAGCCATGCCCTTGTTAAGGGCATGGCTGCCTCCAAACTCGTAATGAGGCCCAATGTGCCTTACTCCTCCCGCTAATATGCCTGCCCCCCGCCCCATCTTTCCTGAGATACCTCGCCAGTAGTTCCAGAGCCATTGAAAATAATATTGGGGAGACCGGACATCCCTGTTGCATCCCCCTACCCAGCGTCCACCACTGCGACACCCAGTCATTCGTCTTCACCCTTGCCATTAGTCTATTATACAGGAGTCGTAGCCACCGGCAAATGTCCCCAAATCCATAGGCCCCTAGGACCCAAAACAACCATTCCCACTCCAAGGCCTTCATAGCATCAAAGAAAGCATGTACCATGTCCCTCACATGATGCAAGCGGTAAAAATGATTTGTGTTACTCCGTCCCCCTATAAATCCACACTTGTCTGGATGTACCAATAGTGGAGCCACCCCAGATAGTCCGGTACTTACCCAGAATTTTCGCATCAGCATTTAACAATGAAATTGGGCAATAGGATGCGCAGTCCAGGGGGTCTTTACGTTCTTTCCGCAAGGCAGTTATTACTGCCTCCCGCATCGAGTCCGGGAGAACCCCTAACTCAAAGGCCTCATTATAGACTTTGTTAAGTCGGGAGACCAGGAGATTCTCATACCTGCAATACAATTCTACTGGAAATCCGTCACTACCCGGGGGACCTACCCTTACGCATAGACTGCAACGCCCTGCATATTTCGGATTCCTCAATGGGTTCTTTCAGCTTCTCTCTAAGATCCCTTGCCAGGACCGGCGTTCCCCTGCATCCTCCCCCAAGTACATACCTTCGCTTGTGTAGAGGGTATGTTAGAAGCACTGAAAAATCTCATTGACCCCCGCCTGGGTAATGGCTAATTCCCCAGAATCCCGCCTGATCCAAGTTATAGTGTGTCAGGGTTGTTCGCGACAGATCAACCAGGCTAGCAGTCATCCTCTCTTATCCCCTTCCTCATGAATCTGTATATCCCTCCTGCTCCCATCTAATTTTGATAGCGAGTCCTGTGTGTCCCAATGAGAAACCAGGGCCTCTGCCAGGTCTGTCCCCTTTTCCTGTCCCACTGCCATTTCCTTCTCCAAATCAGACACCACCCCTTCTAGTTTCCCTACCTTTACTGCAGAGTCTTCCTAACCCCCACTGTTGTGGATATACAAACTCCCCTGATCGTAACCTTAAAAGCCTCCCACAGGGTCCCCAATCTGTCTAGCGAACCCTTGTTACTCTCGAAAAACCTTAATATCTCTTCCTTCAATGTCTCCCCAAATGCCACATCCTTTAATGCCATGACTGATAGTCGCCACGAGCTCACTGAGGACCTCCGCTGCACTCCTTCCAGATATGTTACTAAGGGCGAGTGGTCCGAAAGGACCTTCCCTAAATATGGTGTATTACCAAACATGTGAGTGTTGCGCCCAAACAACAAATATAATCCAAGTGTGAATAGGACCCTGTACGCCGGAAAAGGAGGAGTGGCCTTGTTCTTGTCCATGTAACTCCCACCACAATTCTTTCCAAGTCCCAGTCTCCTACCATCTTCTGCAGTGACGATGCCGCCTGCTGCTGTCATGGTTACAGGCCAGAGGCATACTTGCAGGCCCTCTTTCTGTGTTGTTCATAGGGATAGGTGGAAAAGACAATCAGGAGTGGCATGGATTAAGGCTCTGAGAACCCAGAGCATGTCAGCAGGGAAACCCCATCATCCAATCACTGCCAAGGGAACTTCCTGCTTCCCCCAACATGGACAGGAGTTCACAGCACAAAGCAAGCAGCGCAGTCTAGTCTCTGGGCGTGGTTGCCTATATAGACCACGCCCAGGGATCAACACGTGCTTCGTGTGAATTCTGTTTCACACGCTTACCCGGACTTCTCTGCTTGCCTGCAGTCCCGTGTGGACTTCTCCGCTTACCTGCAGTTCTGTGTGGACTTCTTTGCTCTGCTTACCTGCAGTCCTGTGTGGACTACTCCGCTTACCTGCATTTCTGTGTGAACTTCTCCGCGTACCAGAATTCCCGTGAGGACTTTGCGACGTCAATCGATAACAAGTTCATCTCCGAAGTTGTTCGCCTATGTTACACAGCATACCAGCACCTGAAAAGGAAAAGCAAGAACAGGTGATTAAAACTGGCCAGTGTCGGAACTTTACTTCGCTTTCTGCAGCGCGTTAAGATACCGCTCTGAGACTGCTTGCAGACACTCACCTTCAGAGTGCGGTCTTCGTCTGGAACGTTGGTTCTGGCTCTTGCTCCTTTTCTTCCATCTAGTACTTCAGCACCTCTCGGAGCGGACCTAAGAAGAGAAAGAGAAGACAAGATTAGTCAAAGCAATCATTCACTCAGTACTCACAGCAGTCAGGCTGCAAATCACCAGCGCCAGGAACTCTGTGCAACCCAGTGAGGCAACTGGGGAATTGAACTTACCTGGTACCAGAACTTACCTGTTAAACCAAACCTAGTGAGTTAACTGGGTTTCAGAACTTACCATTAGTACAAGGAAACCTACCAGTGAGGCAACTGTTCCCATACTTTAACTGAACTAACACACACCTGAACAACAGCCGTTATAAACGGCCATCTCCAGCAACTCCCTCCGTACCCCAGACATTGCCCCCCTGCAAGAGCAGGATGGAGAGCTCGCCTAGTTAAACAGAAAGGTGAGTGAGTCATCCGTGGTTGGGAGGGAGCTACATTTATGGTTAGTGGGGACTGGATAGAAGGGTGGGGTTTTGGACTACTTATCTCCTCTCCTCTAAAACGTTGTCTTTCTTGGCAGATTCCCCTTCCAGCAGTAGTGGGTAAGTAGGAATCAAGGGAATAGCCGGTGGACTCCATCGCTCCTGCGGAGGCTCAGGTAAGCTTGACAGCTGCTTCAATAGGCCTGATTTCCTTGTACCGTCTAGTCCAGGATAAGAAAGGCAATTAAAATCCCATCGCCACACAAACAGCCCTTCTCAGTGCTCTCCCACCAGTTGTATCACAGATGGGAAGTATTCCTTGTCGTCTACTTTGGGAGCATAAGAGTTAAACACGCAAAGATCCCTTCCTTCCAGTGTGCCCAGTAGAACCACTGTTCTTCCAATCCCATCAGTGAGTACCTTATTCACCTGAATAGGTACCCCGCTGCTACCCAGATCAGAGCTCCCCCTGTGTTCTTTGAGTAGGATGTTCCTACCACCATCCCCTCCCCAACCCCTCTTAAGCAGTTCCAAATCCTTTCGGGCCATGTAGGTTTCTTGCAACAGGGCTAGCTGCACGCCATGTCGCTTCAGAAAACCCCCAACCCGCTGGCATTTCAATTTCTTACCCAGCCCCCGGACAGGCCAAGCCCCAATTTTCAAACAATCACCCCCCACGTTGGATATTGTAATCGACTTCCCCTCATACGTTTCTCACTGCCTTGTACCTCCACTGTTCCATATGATCTGCCTCAATCTGTTTAGTCAACTCAATTTCAAACTTCAACCAACCGGGCAAATTTGCCCAACTCGCCTGCTCACCCAACTCCCCACAAATTAAAGGAATTTATGGGTGGAGTCACCCCCCTTAAAACTGTGAGATAAAACATTGGATAAAAGGAGCATTCAGGGAGAGAGTCATCTCGTTGGGATGCATGGGAACATTGACTTTTCTGGAAGTGCCAGACAGACCTTGAGAAACCAGAAATCCTTTCACCTTCCCACTCGTATACCAGCTGATCATCGCGCTCCGGCAGCCCCACACCTCTTCTTCTGCCTCTGCCCTCATCCGAGCCTCCTACCAAGAGGTATTATCCTGCATTGGCCCTGCTGTTCGTGGCCTTCTCCAAGATGGCCGCCCCTATTTAGAGCTTTGTAGGCATTCTCTGGCCCGAGCCTGATCCCCCACGATTGGCTGCCTCCTTCCTTCATCAGCCAATCAGTGGCACCGGGAGGCGGGAGCTGGCCCATTCACCAAAGACTCACGTCTAAGGCCTTGTCTGTGCCTGTCCGGGCCTGGCTGGGAATGGCCCCTCCTTTTTATTCCTGCTGGCACAGTCATGCTTCTCAAGACTGAGTACCTCATCCATGTGCCTTTGAACTGTGGCATCCGCCTCTTGCCATCACGTGAGTGCTGACTGTTGCTCCATTGCCTGCCTCATCCTTCCTTGACTTTTACCCTTGGCCCCTTCAATCTGTCAAGACCCAATGCCAAGAGTGCTCCCCTAGAAGGGGAGAAGAGGTCCAGACTGCCCACACAGTAGCAGAAGAGTTCTTCCTACTGTTGTAACTCTCTGCTGATCAGTAATCAACAGACAGAGAGATCTAGCAGTCGGAGACATGGCCAGGATTCATCAGCTGTAGGGAGTAAAATGAGTAACAGTCAATAACTTTGAAATTGTGTACTGCCAACCCCAGACCCTGCTTTAACAAGACCCACCTGAAATGAGTCCTGTATTAATAGCCAGCCAATCAAGGGTGAAGGTGGAATGTCCCCAGTACCGGATTCTAAGACAAATATCAACAAGCTAAGGACCTAAAGAGAATGGAGGAAACAGCTCGATAAATGTATAGAAGACAAACTGTTCTTACCAGTATTGCAGTCTGAGGGCTTCCCGGTTGTCCGTACACAGTTCCGTGGTGTAAGCTGGTAGAAGGAGGTGAAGGGAAGATGGTAGGCCAGGACTCTAACCCGACGGCACGAGGACGCCTAGGATGTCCCAATTCCAAATTTCACTCCTAGCCCAACGGAACGAGGACGCCTATAGCACCGGCAGCAAGCGTCTCTAGTCCTGGTGCTAGGTGTAGGGGCAAGGGAACATTAAGGTATTTCAAGACTCCGATGGTTGGGAATTGCATGCAGAATGTGGTTTTTTCATGTCCCAGGATTTAAAGCCAAACGTTAGGCAGAGAGAAGTCCGTGAGGCTTTCCGAAATCAGCAACATGCAGGCAATGACAATTCCGAACGTAGTTCCATAGCAGGTCTGTGAGACGTTCTGAGTCAGGCAATGTGCAGGAGTGACAAATCTGAGCGTGGTTCAATTGCTGGTCCGTGAGGCGTTCCAAGTCCAAGAACGTGTAGACAGTATCTAGTTTGGCGGGCAGAACGAGAGGGTAGCAGGTAGGAAAGGAAACAGACTCAGGAAGCATGAGCAGGGACAACAAGATGAAATCCAGAGACTAGGACAAGGAAACAGAGTACAAGAAACGTGAGTAATGAAAATCTGACGGGTCGTACACTTCAATCAGAAGCGCCCGTCAGCATTTGGAGGCGGGAGTTAAGTAATCCTACGAACGCGTTTCTGTGCAACGCGACAGACAGCTGATGAACCACTTCCGGGTGAAAGCTGTGTCTGTGCAGGTGTGATTGATCGCCATGACGACCTGTACTTAGACAGGAACAGAGAGCGTCTTCTCAGTGAATGTGTATAATTATTATTATTATTTAGTATTTTTTTTATTGTAACATTTAGTTCCTTTTTTACAAACTTTTATTACAAACAACAGAATTCTCAGGTCATTAACTTACATG
The DNA here is from genome assembly GCF_040938575.1 of Ambystoma mexicanum. NCBI lineage: Eukaryota > Metazoa > Chordata > Amphibia > Caudata > Ambystomatidae > Ambystoma > Ambystoma mexicanum. The sequence continues at coordinate 1,439,994,401 of NC_090935.1, forward strand.
CTGAGCTCAACCGACGAACTAAGCTTATCACAACCCAACAGCTGGCATCCAAAATATGTATAGAAGCATATATATATATTTATATATACATATATATATATATATATATATATATATATATATATATATATATATATATATATATATATATATATATATATATATTCTGAGGCTTGTGGAATCTGCTTAGATCACATGCTGTGCATAGGCCGACATCTAGTGGAAGCTGCGGAGTATGACAGTTTGTTTTTCGAAACTCGAAAATGGGCGTCGACACAGAGCATGCCTGTAATACTATCCCTAGTGTGACGTCCACTGTACCCATGATCCCTCACGCGTATAGGACCCTCGGATTGTTTTTTTCCGCCATACTGGTCAGAAGCATTTCGCGGAGTTCCCCGGCCTTAGCCATACTTTTGCAAAATATCGTTATATTTTCCCCATTCTCCACCCCAACGTCGAGTCACCGAACTTCCACACTCGACGCCGGCCCGGAGAAGAAATCGACCGTCGACAGCTGCACGACGGATTTGGGCCTCGGAAGGCCTCTGGCCTCAGCCCGGGCCTCGGAAGGCCTCTGGCCGCAGCCCTGCAAGTAGGGAGAGTGGGGGGGTGGACATACTCTACACTCTTTTGGTATATAGGTACATTCTTATATATTCCTACACTTAACAGCCCGCTGCCACAAGGTGCGTATGGAGGGTAACCCTTTCCAATTCTGCCCCAAGTGCAACCGCAAGTACCCTTGGGTTGACCGACACGCCACGTGCAATCTCTGCTTGCCGAGGGACCACCCCGAGGCGAACTGCAGAGCGTGTAGTAGGTTTAAACCGAAAACACTTAAGGAAAGTTCGATCAAGCGTTGGGCCCACCACGCCAGGCGTCAGGAGGCCATGGCAGCGGAGGGCGCCTTTAGCAATGGCAGCAACGCCGTGCTTTTAGACGGCGAGGGCAATGTGGCGTCAAGAGACAGCCGAGCGCAAGTCCCCGACCTCGGAAGGTCGTCCGGCAGGGCAGCTATGGGGAAGACCCCCGGCGACACAAGCGCTACCCACAGCACTTCCACAAAGCACATGAAGTCCAACAGAGGCACATAGAGAACGGGCCGAATCGGTGTCCTCTGGGCCTTCTCGATCTAGATCGCCGCATGACTCCAGGCAATCATCCACTGTTGCCAAGAGTGCCTCGCTCCCCAAGGTAACGGAAGTTTGATTGTCGGAAGTTAAAGCCGACTTCCATCCCCAGACCGCACTCCAGGAGTCGGCGCCCGCAGACCGCGTAACGGCGGCTCCCGATTCCCTACCTCCATGTTCTAAAGATAGGGCCACTACCCCGAACCTCGACGCCAGGCGTCGGAAGGCTCCGAAGGGGCGAAAATGCAGGGAAAACACTTTTCCGCCCACAGGGAGGGGGGAAAACAACAAAGGAAGCAGTCTCAGCCTCCTTACACTCCTCAAAAAATGTCCACTCCACACAAACACACTGACAAGTCCCTGTAACGCTCACCTGATTCCCGTAGAGGCGCCAGTCTTGACTGGGCGTATACCGTATCTGCAAAGGTGATGTGTAACACACGGCTGGCTCTTTGGGCTGGACCTCTGTGCACTGTATGTCTGACTTGAAGGGTAAGATGTCTTAGGTAAGTGAACGCCGTGCTCTCCATCTGCCTCGGGGCAGGGTGCTGTAACCAGTTTCTTCACTGGATAAGGGGAGCAGGCCTCTTGACTTCAGAGGACTGCAGTCCGTCGTTTACTGCACGAACGGTAAGTTTCGAGTAATTCTAATGTCTTTAAAGTCTTTAGTAATGATGTTTCTTGTTTTGCAGGGTTCCGGCGATGGCGGATGCCGGGCTGAAGTGAGTTGAAGATGGAGCCCGTGTGATGAATAGAAGCGCTTGGAAGCACGTAAGTAAGCGCTTGTTGCCTGCTTCACGATGCGCTCTAACTGTCTTTTTATTTTGCAGGTACAAGTTCGGAGCGGCTGCAGGGTGCCGGAATACCCACTGGGTTAGATGTGGAAAGGAGTAATGGCACGTGAGTATTAAAGTTCCCCAATGTCTTTAAACGCACCTTGTTTTGTCTTTCAGATGCGGGATGCAGCGCCAAAGGCCTCCGGAGCGTGCGAAGAGTTGGTAAGCTTTTGTCTTTCAGATGCCGGAATGCAGTGTGAAGGCCTCCGGAGCGCACGAAGAGTAGGTAAGCCTTTGTCTTTCAGATGCCGGAATGCAGCGCGAGGCGTTGGTGACAGCCGATGGACCAGGTAAGTGAAGAGCTGTCACTGAAGACCGTAATGCTAACCTGTTCTTTCTTGTCTTTATAGGTGTTGCTGAAGACTGGATTCAGGATGGTAAGCCTTTTTCCTTAGGCCCAGGATCAGATGCAGAAGACACGATGAGCGTTCTGCTGCAGAGGATGCAGAATAACGCAAAGCAAGATTCATCCATCGGGTGTGGTTTAAATAGCCTCCTGTAGTGCTTAGGTGTCTCCATCCACAGCCACGCCTAGGTAAGAAAAGAGTTCCTGCTTTCCAGAAGAGTTCCAGTGTTCTGAATCTAGGGAGTGGCTCCTGCCCCACCCAACAGGAAAAGTAGTTCCAAACAGAAGAGGATCAGAGGCTCAACTGGCAGGCAAGTAAGCAGCATGGTCTGCTGCAGGTAAGTCCACCCAAGCATTATGAGCCCGGCGCTTCCAGCGCTGGGACTGGGCATATTTATGAGCCTGGTGCCACTGGCGCCAAGACTGGGTCCAAAAGGTCCCAATTGGGACTGGTTGGCACTCGGAACCTGGGTTATGGATCTGCTTCCAAGGGAGTTGGGAAAACCCTGACCTTTTGGAAGCAGAGATCATGACAGTACCCCCCCCTCAAGGCCCCTCCCAAACCGGGCTTCTCCGGGGGTTTTGGCTTGTCAGGAAATGTTCGGTGAAATCTTTTGATTAGGCGAGGAGAGTGGACATATTCAGCAGGTTCCCAGGATCTCTCTTGGGGGCCGTAGCCTTTCCAGTCAATTAGGTAAAATAGTTTAGATTTGGAGATCTTGGAGTCCAGAATGCTTTTGACTTCAAACTCGAGTTCTCCATCAACTAGGATAGGTTTTGGAGATGTAGTTAGTCGGGTTTGAGGTTGCACAGGTTTTAATAGAGAGACGTGGAAGACCGGATGTATCTTCATGTGCGGGGGCAAGTCGAACTTGACCGCTACTGGGTTTACTATGGTAGTGATGGAATAGGGACCAAGGTATCTTGGGTTGAATGTGCGTGGCCCTTTTAGAGGTAGATATTTGGTGGATAACCAGACTTGATCCCCACTTGATATTGAGGGGCTTCCTTCCGATGTTGATCTGCTCCTTTCTTGTATTGTTCTTTAGCCCTTTGAAGGTGAGAAACAGCTTCCTTAAAGGCTTGGGTGATTGTAGAATGCAGGTAGTCTACTGCTGGTGTTTCAAGATCTTGGAGGGGATCCAACTCCGAGGTTCGAGGGTGACTGCCGTACAAAAGAAAAAACGGGGTTTTCCCAGTTCCCGAATGGACAGAGTTATTGTAGGCATATTCGGCTATCCAAAGGATGTCTTTCCAAGTTTTTTCAGTTTGTTGCAGCATGCAGCGTAAATACTGTTCCAGAGTTTGATTGGTCCTCTCGGTTTGTCCGTCGGTCTGAGGGTGGTGACTGGTCGATAGTCTCACATCAATTTGAGCCGACCGACAGCAACTTCGCCAAAAATGAGAAATAAATTGACTACCTCGATCCGAAATTAGAACCGAAGGAAAACCGTGCAGTCGGACGATGTTTTCGAGAAATTCTCGGGCCAGAGTTGCTGCTGTTGGCAAGCCTTTGAGCGGAATGAAATGCGCCATCTTGGAAAATAAGTCCACGATTACTAGAATCGTATTGTATCCGGAGCATGGAGGTAGATCGGTGATGAAGTCCATAGAAAGCGTATGCCAAGGGCGAGGTGGGATGTCAATAGGGCGTAAGAGGCCTGCTGGTCTTTCCTTTTGACTCTTGTTTTGGGCGCATACTCCACAGGACATTATAAAGTCTCTGATATCTTTTTTCCAAGACGGCCACCAGAAGTAGCGCTTGATCTTTTCTGAGGTCTTGGCCATACCGGGATGTCCTTCCATTAAAGAATCGTTATAACAAGAGATTACTTTTTTCTGTAAATCTGTGCTGGGTAGGTATAATCGTTCTTGGAAATACAATAAGTTGTCCTTTACTGCAAAGTCCTTTCCCTGCAGATGCCAATTCTGTATGTCTGCTGGAGTTACAAGTTGCCTGGCCTTATCCTTAACTTCCTCTATGGATTCTGTGGCGATTACACCCAGAATTCTTTGTTCGGGAATGATTGGTACAGGTTTAGGGTTGATCAAGTGTTCTTCCACTCCCATCCGAGAAAGGGCATCAGCTTTACCGTTCTTTGTACCAGGTCGATAGGTAATTATGAAGTCAAACTCGGCAAAGAATAATGCCCAACGGAGTTGTCTAGAGGATTGGGCTTTTGCGGTTTTCAAATATTGCAGGTTTCGGTGATCCGTAATCACAGTAACGGTGTGTCGGGCCCCCAGCAGATAATGCCGCCAAGCCTTAAAGGCAGACTTGATAGCCAGAAGTTCCTTGTCAGTAATCGTGTAATTGATTTCAGGAGGCGAGAATTTGCGGGACCAAAATGCCACGGGATGCAACTGATTGGTTACCGGGTCCTTTGTGATAGAACTGCCCCCATGGCAAGGCTTGAAGCATCAGTTTCCACGATGTAGGGGAATTCGGGGCGAGGGTGTTTTAAGATTGGTGCAGAGATAAATTTAGTCTTCAAATCCTGGAAAGCTTGTTCCGCCTCGGTAGACCATTCAAAACGTTTGTTTTTCTTTAACAAGGCAGTGATGGGCTGGACTATTCGAGAGAATTCGGGGATAAACCTGCGGTAAAAGTTAGCGAAGCCTAACATGCTTTGCACACCTTTTACGGAGGATGGTGATGGCCATTTGAGAACTGCATCGACCTTCTTTGAAACCATACGCACTCCGCCAGGTGATAATATGAATCCCAAGAATTCAACTTCAGTCACGTTGAAAACACATTTTTCCAACTTAGCGAAAAGTTTGTGTTGACGCAATCTTTCGAGGACCATTTTCACGTGTTTCCGATGTTCAGATTCCGATGAAGAATAAACGAGGATGTCGTCAATGTAAACAACAACACACACATCTATGAGCTCTCTGAGGACATCGTTCATAAAATATTGAAAGGCGGCCGGGGCATTGCAAAGTCCGAAGGGCATGACCTGATATTCAAATAGCCCATACTTGGTGCGGAAGGCCGTCTTCCATTCATCGCCCTCTTTTACTCGTACCAAGTGGTAAGCTCCTCTAAGATCCAGCTTTGTATATATGCATGCTTTTCTGACTTGGTCCAGGAGTTCAGGGATCAAAGGTAACGGATATCTATTCTTAACGGTGATCTGGTTCAGGGAGCGATAATCTATACAAGTTCTAAGGTCTCCTTCCTTTTTTGGAACGAAGAACAAAGCTGAAGAAGCAGGGGACTTGGAAGGACGAATAAACCCATTTGCCAGGTATTGATCCAGGTATTGTCGAAGGTGAAGGTTCTCAGGCTCGGTGAGGGCATAAATTCTACTACAAGGAGGAGTAGATCCAGGTATCAGGTCTATCTGGCAGTCATAAGACCTATGAGGAGGTAGAGAGTTAGCCTGATCCTTCCGAAAAACATCTTGGTATTCTAGGTATTCGGGAGGTAACTGGGGAATCTCTGAAGAAATTGCTGCCAGTGCAACACCAGGTGGAGGGTGACAAGTAGAGACACATTCTGGAAACTGGACCGTTCTTGCTCGCCAATCGATTATAGGATTGTGTTTCTCTAACCAAGGTATTCCTAGAATAATCTGAAACTGAGGGGCCTTGATCACATCGAACACGATCTTCTCATGGTGTCCATCTTGACTTACTAGCGTCACCTCTTGAGTGGTACGCGTTACTGGCCCGGAGGCTATCTCCGTACCATCCACCGTAGTAATGACGTCCTTTACAGCCTTGGGACAAAGAGTTAGATTCATCCTCAAAACCATTTCATGATCCACATAATTGCCGATGGCACCGCTGTCGACGTAAGCTTCAATTGCATGTAATCGATCCGGATTATCAGGGCTAATGAGGACCATAGGTATCACGAAATGCGAGGTCACGGAACTGGTTTTCACGCTCGGCAAGAGGACCTCTATTCTTGTCGGGCAAGGTCGTTTCCCTGCTCAGAGTTTGTAACTTTGGTAACTGCAGCTCCTACTGCCTTCTTGGCAGGTTTCACCGGACAGTCTCGAAGAAAGTGCCCTGAGTTTCCGCAATAGAGGCATAATTGCAACTGTTTTCTCCTTTCCCGCTCCTTTTGTGTTAGAGGACCTTTCAGACCCCCAATTTGCATGGGTTCCCCGGAGTCTACTCCTTTGGAAGGAGTTGGCGGTTTGGAAAATACTCGAGCATGAAACTTGGAACTATCGGCCTTCCTGTTCTGCAGTCTGTGATCTATTTGAACGACTAAGTCTATATAGTCCGAACAATCTTGTGGGGGATTCACTACTTGGGCTAACACATCTTTGAGCTCTCCACGTAGACCTCTATAAAACAGCGTAATCCTTTTGTCCTCAGGCCATTGAGTTTCCACTATCAGTCTGTTGAAAGACGCAATATAAGCCAAAAGGTCTTGATTACCTTGTCGCAACAAAAGAAGCTCATTGTCCAAGGCCTGCCCCTGTGAATGTCTTGCGAACAGTTTTTCCATACTGAGCTGAAAAGCTTGAAAATCATGGAGGACCGGATCATCTTGATTTACTAGAGGGATCGACCAGTCTGCCGCATTGCCACTAAGGTACGAAAGCACGAAAGCTACTTTAGCTTGATCAGTTGGAAAGGCTGCTGGCCGGCATAAGAAATGCAACCGGCACTGATTGATAAATACTGCAAACCTCTTTGGGTCACCAGAAAATCGTTTGGGCGGAGCCAGAGGTACATTCCCAGGTAGGTTGATCTGCACTGGATTCATAGAGGATGTAGAAGGAAGATTTCCCCCAGATGCGGGTAACGGGGTCTGTCCGGCTTGTGACTGTAGCAATTGTCTAGCGAGATCATCTGTTCGCTCCTTGGAAATAATCAGTTCCCTTCTTAGAGCGTTTGTTTCCTGACGGGCTGCATGCACTTCTGCCCTTAGTTCCCCAAGTAACTGGGCTAGCTGGTCGGTATCCGAGGTTTCCATAGCGCCTGGACGGGAGTTTTGTGGTAGGCTTTGCGTTCTGTAACGCTCACCTGATTCCCGTAGAGGCGCCAGTCTTGACTGGGCGTATACCGTATCTGCAAAGGTGATGTGTAACACACGGCTGGCTCTTTGGGCTGGACCTCTGTGCACTGTATGTCTGACTTGAAGGGTAAGATGTCTTAGGTAAGTGAACGCCGTGCTCTCCATCTGCCTCGGGGCAGGGTGCTGTAACCAGTTTCTTCACTGGATAAGGGGAGCAGGCCTCTTGACTTCAGAGGACTGCAGTCCGTCGTTTACTGCACGAACGGTAAGTTTCGAGTAACTCTAATGTCTTTAAAGTCTTTAGTAATGATGTTTCTTGTTTTGCAGGGTTCCGGCGATGGCGGATGCCGGGCTGAAGTGAGTTGAAGATGGAGCCCGTGTGATGAATAGAAGCGCCTGGAAGCACGTAAGTAAGCGCTTGTTGCCTGCTTCACGATGCGCTCTAACTGTCTTTTTATTTTGCAGGTACAAGTTCGGAGCGGCTGCAGGGTGCCGGAATACCCACTGGGTTAGATGTGGAAAGGAGTAATGGCACGTGAGTATTAAAGTTCCCCAATGTCTTTAAACGCACCTTGTTTTGTCTTTCAGATGCGGGATGCAGCGCCGAAGGCCTCCGGAGCGTGCGAAGAGTTGGTAAGCTTTTGTCTTTCAGATGCCGGAATGCAGTGTGAAGACCTCCGGAGCGCACGAAGAGTAGGTAAGCCTTTGTCTTTCAGATGCCGGAATGCAGCGCGAGGCGTTGGTGACAGCCGATGGACCAGGTAAGTGAAGAGCTGTCACTGAAGACCGTAATGCTAACCTGTTCTTTCTTGTCTTTATAGGTGTTGCTGAAGACTGGATTCAGGATGGTAAGCCTTTTTCCTTAGGCCCAGGATCAGATGCAGAAGACACGATGAGCATTCTGCTGCAGAGGATGCAGAATAACGCAAAGCAAGATTCATCCATCGGGTGTGGTTTAAATAGCCTCCTGTAGTGCTTAGGTGTCTCCTTCCACAGCCACGCCTAGGTAAGAAAAGAGTTCCTGCTTTCCAGAAGAGTTCCAGTGTTCTCAATCTAGGGAGTGGCTCCTGCCCCACCCAACAGGAAAAGTAGTTCCAAACAGAAGAGGATCAGAGGCTCAACTGGCAGGCAAGTAAGCAGCATGGTCTGCTGCAGGTAAGTCCACCCAAGCATTATGAGCCCGGCGCTTCCAGCGCTGGGACTGGGCATATTTATGAGCCTGGTGCCACTGGCGCCAGGACTGGGTCCAAAAGGTCCCAATTGGGACTGGTTGGCACTCGGAACCTGGGTTATGGATCTGCTTCCAAGGGAGTTGGGAAAACCCTGACCTTTTGGAAGCAGAGATCATGACAGTCCCACTCTTCTGTTATCCCAAGGACCCCTGCTAAAACCAGTAAGTCTAGTCAGGATAAGGCGGAGAAAGTCCCAGAAAGGGTCATTCCCAGCTCTAGAGAATGGTCTAGTGATGACATAGACAGGGTTATGTCAAGGATGTCATCATTGGCAGATTTTTACACAACAAACCCTGAACACCTTCTCTCCAATACTCCCGAAGGGTCAGCACCCTCAGGCTCTAAGGATCCAATACCTCCAAGTAAGAAGTCCCAGTTTGAAGCCCCAACACGGTCTTCGGACCCCTTCTATATACAGCCCTACTCTCAATATCAAGGGGATACATCCTTTTGTGAGGATCCAGATTTGGGCATGTTGGAAGAGCACACTGGTACGGGCTACTATGAGGATGATGAGGACCAAGAAGAGGAAGAGGAAGACCCTGAGACCTACAGAGTAGATTCCCCGGTAGAGAAAGAACCCCTGATTACCGACTCCCCTGTCGACAATCAACCTCTCCTGAATGAAGTTCTTTCCCGAGCGGCAGAACACTTCCACATTGACACCCAGGGTGCTCCGGAAGAGAGAGACTTCGCTGAGGAGTTAGTAGGAGAAAGGAGACCTGTTGCGCAGGCCATCCCTATCCTTAAATCTATTCAGAGAAGAATAGACCCTTCACTTATAAATCCCAACCTCACGAGGGCAGTGAACCCAAGGATTGAGAAACTTTTCAGGGCAGCCCAATCAGACCCACTATACATAAGGGGGCATCTGAAGCCGGACTCCCTGGTAGTTACAAACACCCGTAAGAGGGCGGGAACATCCTTGTCATCGTCCGAAGCTCCTCCCGACAAGGAGAGCAAGAAACAATATGGGTTGGGCAGGAAGGTAGCCTCCACTTCCGCCTACCAGGCAAGGATTGCCAACTCCACCACCCTGTTGGCTAGTTACAACTGCCACCAGTGGGAAGAAGTCGCGGAAGTCATAGACTCCGCCCCAGAACCCTTAAAGAGCCAATTCGCACAAGTTTCCACGGAGGGAAGAGCCGTGTCTGGTTGCATTTTAAAAGCAACCTTTGATGCCGAGGATAACGCCGGCAGATTGATAGCAGAAGGGTCTGTTATCAAGAGACACGCTTGGTTACGGCAGTCTGGATTCAAGGCTGAAACCCAAGCATCATTGTTAGATAAACCGGTGGAGCCGGATCTGTTGTTTGGTAAGGCGGTCGAGGACGCGCTGAAAAATGCCAAGGATGAGTATGAGACACTCAAATCCCTAGGCCAACTAACCAATAAACCCCCTAATCAAAGAGGGAATGGCAATTTTCATCGCCCACGCGGACAAAATTCCCAGATAGGATATAACTATTCCCAGGGGCAGGGTACACCATGGAACAATAACAACCAGTAGTCTACCCAGGATTATGGCAGGGGTAATAAAAGAGGACGTGGTAAAGGTAGAGGCAGCCCCAGCAGAGGCAGTGGCACGCCTCCACCAAAACAGTGATGCTCCGTTCAGGGTCCCTTCTCACGAAACCCCAGTAGGGGGATGTATTTCCAACTTCACCCAAGCTTGGGAAGGGATCACATCAGACAGATGGGTGCTGTACACAGTATCCGCAGGGTACTGCATAGAACTGTTAGAGCGTCCCCGAAATCATCCTCCACGACAAAAAATACATTATTTGGACCACCAGAAAATCCTCCTCGAGGAGATTGTCAATCTGTTAGCAAAGGACGCGATAGAACTCGTCCCGGGACACCAGGTAAACAAGGGTATTTATTCAACTTACTTCCTTGTGCCAAAAACAGATTTGACAATGCGCCCAGTATTGGATTTACAGCCTGCAAATAAGTATGTCAAGCCCCAAAAATTTCACATCACTACTCTCCAAGAGGTAATTCCCCTCCTAAAAAAGGGGCATTACATGGAAACATTGGACCTGAAAGATGCCTATTTTCATATTTCCATGTTCCGAGCACACAGAAAGTACTTGCGCTTCAAGGTGGACAGTCGGCACTACCAGTTCAAGGTACTGTCCTTCGGGATAGCTTCGGCTCCAAGGGTATTCACCAAGGTACTGGCGGTGGCGGCAGCACAATCACGCAGGGAGGCAATCCTGGTGTACCCTTACCTGGACGACTGGCTCATCACGGGACGGGGGGGACCCCAGTAATTTGCAGAACAAACATTCAAAGGACAATCGACCTCCTCTTCGAATTGGGCTTCTCAATAAGTGAGAAAAAGTCAAGTCTGGTGCCAAGCACCTCCAAACAGTTCCTAGGAGCTATCCTAGACACTCAAGAGGGGTTGACCTTTCCTTCCGAGGAAAGAATTCAGAATATACTGCTGCAAATTCCGCAACATTAGTCCGGTCGCCAGATAACGGTACGCAAAGCAATGCGTTTGCTGGGCATGATGGCGTCATGTATTTACCTGGTCCCCCACTCACGCCTGCGCATGGGTCCCATGCAGGAATGGTTGGCGAAACAGTGGTCTCAGGCAAGTGGTCAGTGGGACGATCTAGTGGTCGTTTCGCCAACGCTTGTACAAAGCCTTCACTGGTGGACAAGAGAAAATCTGTCCAAGGGGAAACTCTTTTACGATCCCGAGATACAGGCGGTAGTCACAACCGATGCATGCCTGACAGGATGGGGATCTCACCATCTACACCACACAGCTCAGGGTCTCTGGTCTCACTCAGTGGCCAAGAATCACATCAACCTGCTAGAGCTTCTGGCAGTATTCAGAGCGCTTCAAGCGTTCGAGCCCTACCTGCTAAATCTGTCAGTGCAAATTCGGACGGACAGCACTACAGCCATGTTTTACCTGAACAAGCAAGGAGGGACTCGTTCGCCAAATCTGTCCAAGCTTGCTCAAAAAATTTGGAGATGAGCACTCAGACGGAACATCTTCCTGTCATCGCAACATGTTCCAGGGGATCTCAATTCTCTAGCGGATGCTCTGAGCAGAGACCCCCTCCCAGAGGAACACGAATGGTGTCTACACAGAGAAGTCGTAGAAGATATCTTCTCTCAGTGGGGTTTCCCCATTATAGACCTATTCGCCACAAGCGAAAACAGACAATGCCCAGGATTTGCATCCAGGTTCCCCCAACCAGACTCCCAGGGGAACGCCCTGTGGATGAACTGGTCAGGAATGTTTGCGTATGCTTTTCCACCAACTCCTATCATCAGGGAGGTGGTCAACAAGATGAACAGAGAATCGATGACGCTCGTCCTGGTTGCTCCCATGTGGGCGAGACAACCGTGGTTCCCACACTTATGCAGATTAGCGGTGTGTGAACCCATCAAACTTCCGGCCTGGTACAACCTACTGTCCCAGCACCAAGGTCAAACAGTGCATCCTCAACCCAACTCAATGAACCTGGCAGCATGGCTCCTGAGGTCATAGAGTTCGGACATCTCAATTTACCACAGAGGTGTATGGACATCCTAAAAGAATCTAGGAAGCCAAACATGAGGCACTGCTACTTTGACAAATGGAAGAGATTTGTTATCTGGTGCCAGAATAAACCAATCAACCCAGTTGATTGCAATCCTTCCACTATTGTTACATACATGCTCCACCTGCTGGATGCAGGACTGGTTTTTAACTCACTGAAGGTACACCTGGCAGCTCTGTCGGCATACACCACTTCCCATAACAAGGTGTCGTGGTGGAAAGTACCAGTAGTTAAAGCCTTCATGGAAGGAGTAAAGAGACTTCACCCTCCTATTTCAAACCAACCACCAAGATGGGACCTTAACGTGGTGCTATCTAAACTCATGGGCCCCCCATTCGAGCCCATGCATAAGAGCAGTCTCAAACACCTGACTTATAAGACAGCCTTCTTAGTAGCAATTATATCTATAAGAAGGGTCAGTGAAATTCAGGCTCTGTCAGTGCAAGATCCCTTCTTTACTGTCCATAAAGATAAACTGGTTTTACGCACACACCCTAGGTTCTCACCTAAGTTTATTTCTAAATTCCACGTGAACCAGTCCATCGAGCTTCCAGCTTTTTTCCAAGACCCACAGAGCTCGGCTGAGGTGAAACTACACACCCTAGATGTGCGTAGGGCGGTCCTCTACTATGTAAACAAGACCAGACCGCTATGGAAAACAGACCAACTGTTTGTCTCCGTAGCTACAGGCAGAGAGGGGGATCGCGTTTCTAAAAGTGCCATCTCTAAGTGGATTATTAACTGTATCCAGCTGTGTTACTCCCTTTCTGAAAAAACTCTGCCTTTCACGCCAAGAGCCCACTCTACAAGAGGCATTGGGGCCACTCTGGCTTTCATTGCAAATGTCCCCCTTGACACCATTTGCAAAGCAGCTACTTGGAGCTCTATTCACACTTTTACTCAGCACTACTGCATTGACACCCATTCCAAGACAGATACACAAGTGGGACAAGCGGTTCTAAGACATTTATTTGCTCATGACCCTTCTCACATCCCACCTCCTTCTTCAGGTACTGCTCGCTAATCTATGCACAGCATGTGATCTAAGCAGATTCCACAAGCCTCAGAAGGGATACATTACTCACCGTAATCGTATTTCTTATGCTTGTATCTGCTTAGATTCACATGCGACCCACCCTTCCTCCCCTCTGAGAGAAGGCGCATGGATGCTTGTAGTCTTACCTTTCTTTCTATATGCTTGGATCATCTGTACTCACGCTTCTCCTCATGCTACCTCATGTCAGAAAAAATACAATCTGAGGGTCCTACACACGTGAGGGATCATGGGTACAGTGGACGTCACACTAGGGATAGTATTACTGGCACGCCCTGTGTCGACGCCCATTTTCGAGTTTCGACAAACAAATTGTAATACTCTGCAGCTTCCACTAGATGTCGGCCTATGCACAGCATGTGAATCTAAGCAGATACAAGCATCAGAAATACAATTATGGTGAGTAATGTATCCCATATTTCTGAGGCTTGTGGAATCTGCTTAGATCACATGCTGTGCATAGGCCGACATCTAGTGGAAGCTGCGGAGTATTACAGTTTGTTTTTCGAAACTCGAAAATGGGCGTCGACACAGGGCATGCCAGTAATACTATCCCTAGTGTGACGTCCACTGTACCCAAGATCCCTCACGCGTCTAGGATCCTCAGATTGTTTTTTTCCGCCATACTGGTCAGAAGCATTTTGCAGAGTCCCCTGGCCTTAGCCATACTTTTGCTAAAATATTAATTTATTTACATCCTTCCCCATCCCAACGTCGAACTTCGACACTCGACGCCGGCTGGAGAAGAAATTGACCGTCGGCTGCTGCACGACGGATTTGGGCCTCGGAAGGCCTCTGTCCTCGGCCCGGGCCTTGGAAGGCCTCTGGCCTCGGCCCTGCAAGTAGGGAGAGTGGGGGGTTGTACATACTCTACACTCTTGGTATATAGGTACACCTTATACATTTCCTACACTTAACAGCCCGCTGCCTCAAGGTGCGTATGGAGGGTACCCCTTTTCAATTCTACCCCAAGTGCAATCGCAAATACCCTTGGGTCGACAGGAACGCCACGTGCAATCTCTGCTTGCCGAGGGACCACCCCGAAGCGAACTGCAGAGCGTGTAGTAGGTTTAAACCTAAGACACTTAAGGACCGTTCGACGAAGCGTTGGGCCCACCACGCCAGGCAGGCGGCCATGGCAGCGGAGGGCGCCTTCAGCGACGGCAGCAACGGCGTACTTTCGGACGGCGAGGGCATTACGGCGTCGAAAGACAGCCGAGCGCAAGTCCCCGACCTCGGAAGGTAGTCCGGCAGGGCGGCTATGGGGAAGACCCCCGGCGACACAAGCGCTTCACACACAACACACACTAAACACACGAAGTCCAACCGAGACTCGACGACTTCGAGTTCTCGGAAAGAGGCACAAACAGAACGGTCCGATTCGGTGTCCTCTGGGCGTTCTCGATCGAGATTGCCGCATGACTCCAGGCAATCATCCACTCTTGCCAAGAGTGCCTCGCTCCCTAGGCTAACAGAAGTTCGATCTTCGGAGGACGAAGACGACTTCCACCTCCAGGCCGCGCTCCAGGAGTCGGAGCCCGCAGACAAAATCAGCGAGGCCCCACGCTCGAAGGACAGGGACCCTACCCCCGATCCTCGAATCCAGGCGTCGAAAACCTCCGGAGCCACTAAAGGACAGGAAAACATTTTTCCACTCACGGGGAGGGGGGGAAACAGCAGAAGAAGCAGCCTTTGCACTCTTCCATACCTGTGAAACACACCACTCCCCCTAAACAGACAGACAAGACCAGGTCTGCTGATATGTCTAAAACCAGCAAATCTACTCAAGATAAATCCCCTAGACTTGCTGAGAGAGTCATTCCCAGTTCAGAAAAATGGTCCAGTGAAGACATAGATAGGGTCATGTCAAGGATGTCTTCTTTGGCTGATTTTTACGATAAAAATCCAGATCATTTCCTTTCGTATGATCCACAAGGGGCGACACCCTCAGGCTCTAATGATCCTATCCCCCCGAGTAAGAAGCCCCGGTTTGAAACACCAATGAGGTCTACAGACCCCTTTGAGGTACAACCATACTCAAGACCATACTCACTGTATCAAGGAGAGGCTCCCTTTGGTGAGGACCAAGAATTTGGCATGGTAGAAGAGCAAACCGAGACGGGCTACTATGGGGATGATGAGGATTAAGAAGAGGAAGAGGAAGACCCTGAAACCTACAGAGTAGATTCCCCGGTAGAAAACGAAGCCCCGGTTACCGACTCCCCTGTCGATAACCAACCCCTCTTAAACGAGGTTCTCGCACGTGCAGCAGAACATTTCCATATTGACACCCACGGTGTCCAGGAGGAGAGGGACTTCGCAGAGGAGTTAGTGGGAGAAAGGAGGCCTGTTGCCCAGACCATCCCTATCCTTAAGTCCATTCAGCGAAGAATAGACCCGTCCCTGGTGAACCCGAACCTCACCAGAGCAGTCAATCCCAGGGTTGAAAAACTTTTCAGGGCAGCCCAGTCTGACCCTCTCTATATAAGAGGACATCTGAAGCCAGACTCCCTAGTTGTCACTAACACTCGTAAGAGGGCTGGAACACCCTTGTCATCGTCCGAAGCTCCTCCCGATAAGGAGAGCAAAAAACTATATGGTTTCGGCAGGAAACTAGCCTCAACGTCAGCCTATCAAGCAAGGATTGCAAACTCCACCACCCTGTTGGCCAGCTACAACTGCCATCAGTGGGAAGAAGTCGCGGCACTCATAGCCTCTGCTCTTGAACCTTTAAAGGGCCAGTTAGCTCGGAGTTCCGCAGAGGGTAGAGCCGTGTCTGGTTGCATTTTGAAAGCAACCTTTGACGCCGCGGACAACGCAGGCAGATTGATAGCAGAAGGCACTGTTATCAAGAGACATGCGTGGTTACGGCAGTCTGGTTTTAAGGCAGAAACCCAGGCATCATTGTTGGACAAACCGGTGGAAGCCGATCTGTTGTTTGGTAAGGCGGTCGAAGACGCACTGAAGAATGCCAAGGACGAATACGAGACACTCAAGTCCCTTGGCCAGTTAACCAATAAACCACCTAACCAGAGAGGGAATAGTAATTTTCGTCGCCCACGCAGCCAAAATTCCCAGAGAGGATCTAACTATTCCCAGGGGCAGGGTACACAGTGGAACAACAGCCAACAGTCTACCCAGGGTTACGGCAGGGGTAATAGGAGAGATCATGGTAAAGGCAGAGGCAGCCCCAGCAAGGGAGGTGGCACGCCTCCACCAAAGCAGTGACGCTCAGTTCAGGGTCCCTTCTCACGCAACCCCAGTAGGGGGACGCATTTCCAACTTCACCCAGGCTTGGGAAGGGATCACATCAGACAGATGGCTGCTGTCAACAGTATCCACAGGGTACTGTATAGAACTACTGCAGCGTTCCCCGAACCATCCTCCACGACAAAGAGTACACTCTTTAGAACATCAGAAGATTCTCCTCGAGGAGATCGCTATTTTGCTAGAAAAGGACTCGATAGAACTCGTCCCGGGACACCAGGTAAACAAGGGTATTTATTCAACTTCCTTGTGCCAAAGAAAGATTTGACAATGCGCCCAGTATTGGACTTACGGCCTGCCAACAATTATGTCAAGCCCCAAAGGTTTTGTATGACTACGCTACAAGAGGTAATCCCCCTCCTAAAAAAGGGGGATTACATGGCAACCTTGGATATGAAAGATGCTTATTTTCATATTTCCATGTTCCCAGCGCACAGAAGGTACTTGCGCTTCAAGGTGGACAGTCGACACTACCAATTCAAGGTACTGCCCTTTGGGATAGCTTCAGCACCAAGGGTATTCACCAAGGTACTGGCGGTGGCGGCTGCACAACTACGCAGGGAGGCAATCCCGGTGTACCCTTATCTGGACGACTGGCTCATAACGGGGGAAACCCCAGTAATTTGCAGGAAAAACATTCAAATGACTATCGACCTCCTCCACGAGTTAGGCTTCTCAATCAACGAGAAAAAGTCAAGCCTGGTGCCAAGCACCTCTAAACAGTTCCTAGGAGCAATTCTAGATACTCAAGAGGGGTTGACCTTTCCTTCAGAGGACAGAATTCAGAATATACTACTGCAAATTCCACATTATCAGTCCGGTCGCCAAATAACGGTATGCAAGGCAATGCGTTTACTGGGCATGATGGCGTCATGTATTTACCTGGTCCCCCACGCGCGCCTGCGCATGCGTCCCATGCAGGAATGGTTGGCGAAATAGTGGTCTCAGGCAAGTGGTCAGTGGGACGATCTAGTGGTCGTTTCGTCAGCACTAGTACAAAGCCTTCACTGGTGGACAAGAGAGAATCTCGCTCAGGGGAAACCCTTTTACGATCCCGAAGTACAGGCAGTAGTCACTACCGATGCATGTCTGACGGGGTGGGGAGCTCACCATCTCCACCACACAGCTCAGGGTCTCTGGTCTCCCTCAGTGGCCAAGAACCACATCAACCTGCTAGAGCTTCTGGCAGTATTCAGAGCGCTTCAAGCGTTTCAGCCCCACCTACTAAACCTGTCAGTGCAAATCCGGACGGACAGCACAACAGCCATGTTCTACCTGAACAAACAAGGAGGGACTAGTTCGCCGAATCTGTCCAAGCTTTCCCAGAAAATCTGGATATGGGCACTCAGATGGAACATCTTCCTGTCATCACAACATGTTCCAGGGGAGCTCAATTCCCTAGTGGATGCTCTGAGCAGAGACTCCCTCCCAGAGGAACACGAATGGGTTCTACACAGAGAGGTCGTAGAAGATATCTTCTCTCAGTGGGGTTTCCCCACTATAGAGTTATTCGCCACAAGCGAAAACAGACAATGCCCAGGATTTGCATCCAGGTTCCCCCAACCAGACTCCCAGGGGAACGCCCTGTGGATGAACTGGTCAGGGATGTTTGCGCATTCTTTTCCACCAACTCCTCTCATCAGGAAAGTGGTGAACAAGATGAACAGAGAGTCGATGACGCTCGTCCTAGTTGCTCCCATGTGGGCAAGACAACCGTGGTTCCCACACCTACGCAGGATGGCGGTGTGCGAGCCCATCAAACTTCCAGCCTGGTACAACCTACTGTCCCAGCACCAAGGTCAAACAGTGCACCAGCAACCCAACTCAATGAACCTGGCAGCATGGCTCCTGAGGTCATAGAGTTTGGACATCTCAATTTACCACAGAGGTGTATGGACATCCTAAAGGAATCTAGGAAACCAAACACAAGGCACTGTTACTTTGACAAGTGGAAGAGGTTTGTTATCTGGTGCCAGAGTAGACAAATCAGCCCTGTTGATTGTACTCCTTCCACTAATGTTACATACATGCTCCACCTGCTAGATGCAGGATTGGTTTTTAACTCACTGAAAGTACACCTGGCAGCCCTGTCGGCATACACCACTTCCCATAGCAAGGTCTCATGGTGGAAAGTACCAGTAGTTAAAGCCTTCATGGAAGGAGTAAAGAGACTTCACCCTCCTATTTCAAACCCACCACCAGGGTGGCACCTTAATGTGGTGCTAGCCAAGCTCATGGGACCCCCTTTCGAGCCCATGCATAAAAGCAGTCTCAAACACCTGACTCATAAAACGGCCTTCTTAGTAGCTATTACTTCTATAAGAAGGGTCAGTGAAATCCAGGCTCTGTCAGTGCAGGATCCCTTCTTTAGTGTCCATAAAGACAAACTGGTTTTACGCACACACCCTAGGTTCTCACCTAAGTTTATATCAAAATTCCATGTAAACCAGTCCATCGAGCTTCCGGCTTTCTTCCAGGACCCTCAAAGCTCGGCTGAGGTGAAACTACACACCCTAGATGTGCGTAGGGCAGTCCTCTACTATGTAAATAAAACCAGACCGCTAAGAAAAACAGATCAACTGTTTGTTTCCGTAGCTACAGGCAGAGAGGGGGATCGCATCTCTAAAGGTGCCATCTCGAAGTGGATTATTAACTGTATCCAGCTGTGTTACTCACTCTCTGAAAGAACTCTGCCTTTCACGCCAAGAGCCCACTCTACTAGAGGCATTGGGGCCACTCTGGCTTTCATTGCAAATGTACCCCTTGACACCATTTGCAAAGCAGCTACTTGGAGCTCTATTCACACTTTTACTCAGCATTACTGCATTGACACCCATTCCAAGGCAGATACACAAGTGGGACAAGCGGTTCTAAGACACTTATTTGCTCATGACCCTTCTCACATCCCACCTCCTTCTTCAGGTACTGCTCGCTAATCTATGCACAGCATGTGATCTAAGCAGATTCCACAAGCCTCAGAAGGGATACATTACTCACCGTAATCGTATTTCTGATGCTTGTATCTGCTTAGATTCACATGTGACCAACCCTTCCTCCCCTCTGAGAGAAGGTGCATGGTTGCTTGTAGTCTTACCTTTCTATCTATCTGCTTGGATTATCTGTACTCACGCTACTCCTCATGCTACCTGATGTCAGAAAAAATACAATCTGAGGATCCTAGACGCGTGAGGGATCTTGGGTACAGTGGACGTCACACTAGGGATAGTATTACTGGCACGCCCTGTGTCGACGCCCATTTTCGAGTTTCGAAAAACAAACTGTAATACTCTGCAGCTTCCACTAGATGTCGGCCTATGCACAGCATGTGAATCTAAGCAGATACAAGCATCAGAAATACGATTACGGTGAGTAATGTATCATATATATATATATATATATATATATATATATATATATATATATATATATATATATACATACATATATATATACAAACACATACATATATATGTTCCTGACTACCTTCACAAACCAAAGACAACAACATCAGACAACAAAACCCAACATATTGTTTCCATAATACAAGGTCTATCACTCAGACAATTTTAGTTTAGTTCACCCTCAAACCTTGTCAGTTACCCTACAACTTTCTGAAAAGCCTTATCAAGGTAGTTAACACATGTTAGTTGAACATTGTTGCCAGAAAGCATAGTAAACCACCAGTCATCCATGTTATTTGTTAATGGTGCAAATTTCCCCAGAATCAATGAGCATTCATTTTTAGTTCAGCACATTCCGTTATCAGGTGTTTTTAACGATTCCACTGCTTTTTTACAGAATCTACATTGGTTGTCAGCCGTGTCCTTGTCCTGTTTTAACCACAGCATTTCTTTCGTGTTGTATGCGTTAAGCCTCAGCCTAAAAAACTGATTGCGGTGATATTTAGAGGGGAATTTTTTCAGATATTTTGGCAGTTGATCCAAACTGTTCGCTGCCCATCCCGTGTATAGTGATTTTAGAGTACTCTTTTTATCGTTGTTTTGAATCCAGTTCCATATTTGCAATTTTTTCTTTGCTATTTGAGGAAAGGATACCACCGTTTGCCATTTTAATCCGGCACACTCTATGATGTTAGTTATCATTTCTGCCCAGCGTGCCAGAATACCAGAATGAGGGTATTTTTGCGTCGATTCCAAAATCCGATATGCAGGTGCCATATCGGACATGAACATTTTCCCTAACAGTGAGATTGACCGCCAGAGGACGGTGCCGTAGAGGGAGTACATGCCCAGTTTGTGCCTTATCATAGTGATTGAGATGTTCTTTGGCATTCTCAGAACACGCCTCCAAAACAGTCCTTCTAAGGATGACGAGGTATGATGGTTTAAGTTCCACCCAGCTTCAGCACCAAAAGTTATCGATGGAACAAGCTTTTGTTTGTAAAATTGCAGCACTGGCAACAATGTAAATTTGCCATATTCGGCATGCAACTTCGCTCTTGGAGTGAACACGTGGTCATCCTTTGTTTCAGGTCCATTGACCATTCCCACTCTCTGATTGAGGTGTTGACTAGTACTCCTAGGTAACGGATTGATTTTGTTTTTCAAGCGTCTTTCCTTGTACAGACCATTTAAAGTGTTGATCTTTCTTCTTTCCATGACCGCCAATTGTCATTACCATCGTCTTTAATTCGTTGATCTCCAAGTCATTCAATTTTTGATAATCATGAAGGCACGTTAAGAGCCTTTGAACGCCAATTTGGGTTGAGTCGACTAAAACAATATCATCAGCGTAAATTACGCATTTTCGGACTGGCCGTTCACGTTTGGTGGAAAACAGTGAGCCTTTTGCAGTGCTGCCGGAATGTCAGCGATATACAGTTTGAACAGCAGAGCTGCTAAGAGGCAACCTTGTTTTACCCCTTTGTTGGTATTAGGTTCTTCTGACAGTTCACCACTCTCATTTATTCGGACTTGAATCCTTGTATTGTCGTGGAGGGCCATCAAAGGATGTAATAATGACAACGGACATGACCATCGAGACAATTTGACCCACAGTTTGTTGCGATTTATAGTATCAAATGCTTGTCACATATCTACAAACGCGAGAAACAGCTTTTGCTTATTTTTCATTGCCTCAAGTTTTAACAATGTCAAAAGCACCAGATTTATTTCGGTACCAACACCTTTCGTAAAGCCAGTCTGCCTACAGTCCATTAGCCCTGAGTTTTGGGCCCACGCTGATACTCTTTTTTGTAAGAAAGTTGCAAAGATCTTTCCAATGGTGTCAAGAAGGGCAATCGGGCGATAGTTCGCTGGATCGTCCCGACTGCCCTTCTTATACACCGGCACCACTATTGCAGATTGCCATTGCCATGAAGATGGGATCTGTTTCATTACGGTGATCAGTTTAAACAGCTCTGCTATGAAGCATGACCAGTGGGTGCATTTTCTTTTAGCATGATGTTTGTTATTCCATCTGGCCCAGCTGCACGAGAATTTTTCAGGTGTTGGATTGCCAACCGGACGTCCTCCTCTGATTCAACTACATTCCATTCTTCATCGCACGTTGGTGTTTGTCTAGAAGCAGGCTTTTCAGTGGTGTTAAATACCTCACAAAAGTGTTGTTCCCATCTATGACTTGGGATGCAATTTGACAGTCTTCCACCCTGAGTTGAGGATCCTTTATTTAGAATAGACCAGATTTCTCTTGAATTATGTTGGCATATTAATTTCAAAATGTGTTCCCCACGTTCCTGCTCCCTTGTTATCGAGAAAGATTTAATCCAGTTTCTGTGTTGCATTTTTTGTTTTTTAATTTGTTGAGCAACGTTAGGGCTCCTTGACCTTTTTAACGACCTTATGTCGCGCTTCAGATTTTTCTTTTAATTAATTACGGAAGCGCTAAACAAATGTGGCCATGGGTGCGATGTATTCGAATTCCGTTGTCTGTTTACCTTGTATTTTGTCAGTAGCGGGGCATAGTTCCGTTTATGTCTAGGAGAAAGACTGCCGTACTGCAAACTTTGTTTGAGCATAGAGATTTGTGATGTATTTATTTTAACCTATTGAGACCAGTGTTGACATCCAATGGCGTTGAATATTTTCCACTTGATTGCTTACAAGGACAGAGCCAAGACATTTCCAGAAAGTCATGGTCACTTTTTAAGGTTTTATGTACTTTCATGTCGTCAATTTTTGGCCATAAAGAGTTGGAGATCCATATATAGTCCAACATTTTAGAAACTAGGTCGCGATGCCAGGTTCCATTTGGTGGGGAGTCGCCTTTTGTCTTTCCGTTTAGCATATCGCAGTCCCGCGATTCTAATGCGGATTGCCAATGCGTTCTTCTACGCACCATCTTCGTCTGCGACATGTTCTTAAAGCGTGATCCTCGTTAGAATCGTCAAACCCAGAGCAGTTTAAATCGCCACATATTAGTATTGAAAGCTCAGCATATGTTATTTGGCAAACATTGATCATCAAAGTTCTTGAAGAAATATATGTTGCAGTTGAAATCATCCTCGGATTCCAATAGGTGTTAATCAGTAGCATGTGAGATACATGGTTTATACTCTCAATGTTCAATTGAAGCAATGAGCCCTGGACAAACCTATTTGGGTTAAATGATTGTATGATGACCCATCCAGTACTGTTATTTATCATTGTCAACAAACCAGAGAATGGGCGACCAAGGCTTTTTTTGCCCACTGGATTTAAAACTGAAGTGTAACCATCACGAATGGGGGTTTCCCTTAGCCACGTTTCTTGCAGGCAAATAGCGAAATTGTTTTCCAAGGAAAATGGAAAGCACTGGAATAAGTGATTAAATACTCTTGTGTTCCAAGAAATCAATACACAAGAGGAATCGCTTTTGGTGGTTATTTGTTAATTCTGTTTACTGCAATGCTGCATACTTGTCGAACTTACTCCGTGGCATGTTTTTAACCTTGAGTCCTCTCTTGTCTCATCTTTGGTGGAACTGAACAGATCAATAAGGATCTCTCTTTGTCTTTCATTTGAGGTTTTATTGGGAACGCCCTGTGTCTCGCTGTCTTTTTGAGGAGTATGGCTGAATCTGGCCAAGGAGAGGTCGAACCCATAGGCTAGTATCTCTACTTTTGCGGCCATTAAAGCATGTTCCACCGCGAGAGACCTAATGTGCAAGATGACTTGATCAGAACAGTCTTCTGTGATGTATTCCACGATTGCAATATCTTCTGAAGTAATTGTACGCAGAGAGGGAATGCTGTCCAAATCCTATGGTGAGGCTCATTTGCTCTTGGACCTCGCTCATCGGGCCTAGGGTCATTTTGTTTTTGACTTTGAGCCAGCGTCATACGAGGATTTAACATTGACAATGCAGTATTCTTTAGTGGATCAATTTGCAATGCAGGCTTGCCTTTGTCGACAGAATTGGACGAATAGATCTGCTTTGTGGCCACTCCTATTTGTTGTTGTTATGCATTATTAACAGATTTGTGAGGCCGGACTGATATCGCCAGCATGTCTTCCAGGAGCAGCAGCAGGGTTTTTAGACACAGGTGTCTCATCAGAAGGAATTACAGTCACTATCCCTGCTGCCTGTGCGTCGAGAATTGTGCTGTGGGAGTCCTTCGGAAATGCCATGGTAGTGGCATCGATGGAAGTTGCAGTAAGGAGGGAGTCAGAAGGTTGTAAACATCTTTCCGCTATGAGGGGCATGAGATCATGGTTTAGTTTGTCACAGTAATGGTCTTTCTTTTCAAGGTGCCTAAACCTTTTTAGGCACACAAGAAC
Source organism: Ambystoma mexicanum (assembly GCF_040938575.1). Lineage (NCBI taxonomy): Eukaryota > Metazoa > Chordata > Amphibia > Caudata > Ambystomatidae > Ambystoma > Ambystoma mexicanum. The sequence goes on from NC_090935.1 coordinate 1,440,018,558, forward strand.
TCCATCCATGAGAGCTACAGAGTTAGTGTGTTCCCTCATTGCCAAATCGCCTAGCCTATGTTGCCATTGTATAGTCATTTATCCTTCTTTGTCCATTCTTTGTCATAGAACCTCATTTGCGTCTTCAATTTTAGATATTTTTTCATTCAAGTTAACCAACAAGGCGCTTTGGTCTTTTAAGGCCTCACTGAGCGACTCGTAAAGCTTCACAAATGGAATCAGCGCAAGGGAAGTGGCAGCAAGCACATTGTTGTGAATTTGTATACCCACGGCCACTGAAAGATTTTCTTTGGCAGTTTGCTCAAGCCCCTCATACTGCTGAGGAGCTTTTTGGCCGTCTTGTAAGTGTTGCTCAGATGTCGTAGTCGAGCCAATGCATCTTGACATGCCACACCCATTTGGGGTGCTAGTTCGCTCTAACTGTTTTTTCCTCTCTGAAGTCATATTTCCGTTTGAAGCCTCATCCAAAGGAAAAGTGTCTTTTGATGGAGTGGATATCTTCTTACCTGCAGGCTTCCCGTAGCTGAATGTCAGTTTGTCTTTAATTTGGAGGTGATCTTCTTTCAGTCGTGCTGTCAGAAGGGCTTCTCTTCCAGCTAAATCAGCCCAAGAGAATGGGTGTCAGCATAGCCGTTTTCCGTGCTGGTCGGCACCCGCATGTGCCTTCGCTCATGCAGCGTTTTTTGCCGAGTCTGAGGACCTGAACCACACGCGGTTCTTTCCGGTGACTTGAGGCAGACTGGGACTCTACGGCTCTTTGAGCCAGCAACAGCTATTTAAGGTGGAGTCAACCAGTTAAAGGGCCAGTCCAACAAAAGTAAAGTCAAAGCAAAGCTCTCTGTAGCAGCAGCTCCTCACATCAAAGAATCCTGGGCAGACTGGGACTCTACGGGACTCCGCGGACCTATACAACTTGGATTGTGCATGTAGAGGACGCTTGACAGGGAGGTACCTTAGTGAGTGGATGTCATTACCCTGATTCCTGACACAATCATTCTCATTGCTCTTTCTCTGCTGTTTTCTTCATGATCATTTTCACTTCCTAAGCCATCACCTCCACTGCCCCCACTTCTGTACTGCTGTGCTGCAATACCTGGGTCACATTATTTAATTTTAGGTGTGTTCTCATCCTACATTGTTTGTATGCCTGTAGCTTTAAAATGAAATGTAGGTGTGTTCTCATCCTGCATTGTCTGTGACTGTTAAGTTAAAAATCTAATTTTGGTGTGTTTTCACCCTCCATTGTCTGCGACTGCTTAGTTAAAAAACGAATGTAGGTGTGTTTTCATCCTGCATTGTCTGCGACTGTTAAGTTAAAAAACAAATTTAGGTGTGTTTTCTTCCTGCATTGACTGCGGCTGTTTAGTTAAAAAACGAATTTAGATGTGTTTTCATCCTGCATTGTCTGTGACTGCTTAGTTAAAAACCGAATTTAGGTGTGTTTTCATCCTGCATTGTCTGCGACTGTTTAGTTAAAAATAAAACTTAGCTGTGTTTTCATCCTGCATTGTCTGCGACTGCTTAGTTAAAAATCTGATTTAGGTGTATGTTCATCCTACATTGTTTGTATGCCTGTAGCTTAAAAACGATTTTAGGTGCGCACATCTGCTTTTTCATGATTGCACTGACTGGTCTCACTGTCTTTGCCCTCTGGTCTGTCTGTTTTCTGCTCCTCTATCCTTTCAGTTCCCAGTGTTTTTTTTTCCCAGTCCTGTTTGTATTTCCCTTGTGTGCCTCCTGCTTACTCCCACCCCCCCTCCCACGTACGTCAGCTGTTCTGCCTGGTGAAGTGTACCACACTCTGTGCCCTACTCTATGGCGCTTACTATCTCTCCTATCTTCTCGAACTGTTTCTCTATCTCCTATCCTTCACCTTTCACTAAGTCTGGCAGGAAGAAACTCAAGAAGGATACACTGGGCTCCAACCCAGGCCTGCTTCTCGCTGACACCTACGTCAGTGCTTCCGCCAGGGAGACTCTCGCCGACATCCTATTTGTCGTTCCTTCACCCGACCTATGGACTCTTCATATGGTTGCTCTACTCTATCCTTACTCTTCCTCACACATTAACGGTGGCACCTGCTGGGAGGTCCTTCTTGACTTCTCCTCCTCTAGGGTCTTCATAAATGTCTATCGGAATGGTACCATCCTGGTACAAGGGCCTCATTCCAACCTTCGACTTTTTGATAGGCTCCTCCCTCGCCTTATAAACTTTCCACCTTCCCCCTCACAGGCTCCCTTGCCATCTGCTCCCACAGCCTCCCTGGCTCCCTCGCCTCCTCCTGACAGTATGGCCTCTCACCACGGCTCCCTCGCCGCTTGCTACCCACCTGGCTCCTTTGCCTGCACTCTCCTCACTGACATCCTTGTCATCTTCCGTTCCTCTACCTCCTCCTACCTCTATCTCTCATGGATTCTCTGCACTTACAGGGTGGACCTCTGTTCCCTGTACCCTTCCCCCCACCCCGTACGTCTCTCAAAAATGGCAACCTGCTCCATGTTTCCACGCTTAGGTCTCGCTCTGCTGTCAAGCACTCCTCTGACATCTGTCACCTCCTTGAACTCATGGATCTTGATGTTCTTGCTCTCACTGAGACTTGGTTTAAGGACAGCTCTGCCACGACTTTTGACACACTTCTCCCTGCAGGCTACAAGATCCTCTCCGAGCCCAGGCCCAACAGGTCATGAGGTGGAGCAGCCCTCATCTTTCCTGAGTGGATCCTTGTTTCTGTTATTCCCACTCAGGCCTACTCCTCCTTGCAATGCCTGGCCTGCAGGCTCTATCTCCCTCCTATCTCTTCTACCCTCTTCCTATCCAAATGGGTGGATCTAGCCTCTGTTCTCCTTTCTTCCTCTTTCCAACCCCTTCTGCTGGGGGATCTAAACATACACCTTGACTCTCTCGACTCTTCAGGACCTTTCCGCAACCTATGTGACTCTCTTTCTCTCTCCAGTCTACCTTCTGGCCCCGCGCACACCACCGGCCATACCTTGGATGCTCTCATCTTCTCCAGCATGGGGTCTGGCATGGATTCACATGCTCATGAATATTCCCCGTCGTCAGGCTGGGAATCCTCAGTAACGGAAAAATCAGTATCAGTTTCGTTTCTGATCTGTCTTTCTCAGTAGTAACCAATCACTGGTCTCTGGGTCCTACTGCCCCAGCCAATGACTGCCCTCTCCCTAAGCCCCGCCTCTGTCAGCCATCTTCAGATTTTTACCGCACGCTCAAGTGTTGGGAGTCCTCGTGTTCAGCTCTCGAGCTTTTGCTGCGTTTTCGCGCTTTTTCAAAGAGAATTTCTCATTTTTCGGTCAAATAGAGCCTCAAGCTCCACCGTCTCTACATCCGTTTAACGGGTATCCGTGTCGGATTTTTTTCTACGCCCCTCAAGGGTGAAGATTTCGTCAAGTTACGCTTCTTGGGGGATTCCAGATGTTTCTGCGGCCTACCTGGACATGGCCCAGGAGAAAGGAAGCTCGACGCCCAGAAAGCTGTTCAGGGTTTGCCCTGGATGCCAGCTACAGAATGTGTTCAAGGAGGACGAGCATTCGAAATTTCTCTACTGCCTTCATGAGGACAAAACGCACGTGGAGAAGGACTTTGCGTTTTGCAGGAACATGTCGGAATGGACCATCAGGGACCGACACCTTCGTCTCCAACTGGCTGGAAGGGAGGAGTCCGTCAGGTGAGAAGAAGAAGAAGTCCAAGCGGTCTTCTAAGTCCTGTGAGGGCGCCCCGGCGACTGTGGCCCAACAGAAGGCAAAGCACCGCGAGTCCGCGGGCACGAGGAGCGCCAAACGGTCAGGCTCTTCGGCTGCCAGGCAGGGTGCGCCTTCCCCGGCACCATCAACCACGAGCCAACGCTCTGGTTTGGGGAAGAGGAAATCCGAGAACCTGGGTAAGCCTCTGGAGAGGCCCCGGTCGTTCTCGAAGGATTCGGCCGAGGGGGAGCGAGGCAGTGACCCTCCCCCCAAGGTGAAGGCCTCAAGAGCGCCTAAGGCGGTGAAGGCCTTGATTCACCAGGCCAAGGCCTCTATCGAGGGAGTCGCGGCGGCCCTGGCGCAGCCTGTGGAGGCTACACCAGTGGAGGCGACCTCGGGGCCCAGAGTCTCCCTGCCTCCGCGGAGGGAAGCCTCTTTCAGACACATCGAAAAGACCCCCGTGAAGACCCCGGCAGAAAAAGGGGGGGGGGCAGTGGCCATTGTGGACACGGACACAACATCCGAGGAGGAGCTGTCAGAGGTCCTAGAGGGCCTCGACGAGGGCGTCAAAGAGGCCTGTCCCCACAGGAGGGATCCCGACAGGGTGACGACGAGAGTGACGGCGGCACCGGCGAGGGTCCTAGTCACCCGTCGCTTCCGGAGCCGCAGGATAACTCGGCAGCCATTTTGTTGCCAATACAATCCTTATGTTCGGAGATAAGGACGAGATTGCCCTTACCACCGACAGAGGACCCGGTACCAGGCCCGACGGAGGAACCAGAGCCGGTCCTGGCGGGAAGCCCCCCGAACAAGAGAAGACGGATCCACCCAGCCCCGCCTTCTCAGCCCTCTCGGCCTGCTCGGCCTTTACCCACATCCCCCGTCCCTGGGGATGACACAGGAACAGCCATGGCCACGACGGGTACCGACGACGACGGCGGTGACGACGGGACGGAGTTCCCATCACCAGCCCGGGCCTCCCCGTCCAATGAGATCGGATCTTTCCATGCAATGATCACCAGGGCATCCAAGCTTTTTCAGCTCTCCCCCGAAGAGAAGAAGAAGGAAGGTTTCCTTTACCAACTGCGCAAGGCCAAGAGGAAGTCAGTCCTCGCCGTGCCTCTGCTGGATGACATCTGGGACGAGGGTCTCACCCTTCTCAAGAACCCGTCTATGACGCCTGCCAAGAAGGATCGGTATGAGAAGAAGTACCGGGTCCCCGACGCGGCCCCTTTGTGCCTTAGGGCACAACCTACCCCGGACTCGGTCGTCTCAGCGGCGGCCAAGAAGAAAGCGGGGGGGGGGGGGCATCAGTCTCAACGTCAACCTCCCCGCCGGACGGCATGGGAAGAAGCTGGACGCAATGGGACGACGAGTTATCTCGTCGGCGGCAACAACGATTAAGGCGGCCAACGCCCTCGCGATCGTGGCCCACTACGACAGGGAGTTATGGTACAAGATTTGTCCCCTGTTGGACTTCCTACCGGATGACAAGAGGGCCGAGGCCCTGGAGATCTTGCAAGAAGGCGAAGTGGCGTCGGACCACGCCATTACGGTGGCAACGGACATTGCTGACACCGGTTTCCGCCAGCTAGGCAACAGCGTTTGCCTTAGACGACGAGGTTGGCTCAAAGCAACAGATTTCCACCAGGATGTACAAGCCAAGGTGTTGGACATGCCGTTCGAAGGGAACAATCTATTTGGGAAAACGGTGGATGAGTCCCTCCAAGCCATCAAGGCAGACACAGAGACTGCTAGGGCCCTAGGCGTTGTCCGGCAATGGAGGCCATCCTTTCGGAGCGCCAGAGGCAAGCAGGGTGCCTCCAAGGGATTCGGCGGTGGCTCCTCTACGTACTGCCAAGCGGCCCGCTCCTCGTCACAGGAAGCCTATAGAGGACGAGGCAAGTCGGGGGGCCCTGCCGTCGTCACTAGGGAGGCCAAGGCGGCAAGACGTACTCCAAACAACATTGAACCGACAGCGGGGTCGGGCCCACACCGAAGCACCCTGGTGGGAGGCCGGCTGGCGAAGTTCGTCAGCATGTGGGAGTCCATCTCCACTGACCGTTGGGTGCTAGATGCCCTGGCCCAGGGGCACGCCCTCGAATTTCTAAAAATGTGCCCCTGCATTCCACCCGTGGTCAGGAAGGAAAATCACATCCCTCAACTACTTTTGAAGGTGAGGGCGTTGCTCAAAAAAGGTACCATCGAGCTCGTCCCAAAGAGGCTCCGGGGCTCCGGAGTATACTCAAGGTACTTCCTAGTAAAAACGAAGACAGGAGGATGGTGCCCCATCCTGGACCTGCGACGGCTGAAAAAGTACATCAAGGCACAGAAGTTCGGGATGGTCACCCTCCAGCATGTGCTGGGACAACTGGAGGAGGGCGATTTCCTGTCGTCATTGGATTTGGAGGATGCGTACTTCCACATCCCCATTCTGAAAGGTCACCGAAAGTTCCTCAGGTTCGTGGTTCAAGGACGGCACTACCAGTTCAAGGCTCTCCCGTTCGGATTGAAGTCGGCACCCAGGGTGTTCACCAAGTGCCTCGCACCAGTGGCGGAGCGGCTGCGCCTGCAGGGGATCCACGTCTACCCCTACCTGGACGACTGACTCATCCGAGCAGGGACAAGGGAGCTCGCCGTGGATCACACAGCAAAGACCGTCCAGCTGCTCTCGGACCTGGGATTCTCCATCAACTTTCCCAAATCCTACCTGGTCCCGTCGTAAGTCGCACTGTTTCTGGGAGCAAAGCTCGACACAGTGGCGCGCCTAGCCTCACCGTCAGAAGAAAGGACGAAGGCCAGCCTGGGCAAGGTGCAGCGTCTGCTGGCCACGCACGTGGCCAGGGTGAGGTCCATCAAGTCCCTCCTCGGGATGATGTCCTCCTGCATATATCTTGTGCCCCTTTGCAGGCTTCGGATACGCCCTCTGCAAGAGTTCCTCGACTCCCGCTGGATCCAAGCAACGGGCAACTTCGAGGACGGGATTCCGCTCGACGAGACCTTACGACGAGCAATCCGGTGGTGGAGCACCCGCGCTCATCTGACGGCGGGCACAGACTTTCAGACCCCATCCCACCAGATAACGGTGACGACGGATGCCTCCCTGGAAGGGTGGGGAGCACACACCGGAGATCTTCACGCGAGAGGCCTGTGGCTCCCAGAGGAGAAGATGCTCCACATCAACATCCTGGAGCTCTGTGCAGTGTTCTGGGCCCTCAGGTCCTTTCTCCCATCCCTCAAGGGCAAGGTGGTGAGAATTTTCACCGACAACACCACCTCGATGTTCTACATCCGGAAGCAGGGAGGAACCAGATCCCCAGCACTCTCCAAGGAAGCCCAGGATCTGTGGCATTGGGCCGTCGCCCAAGGGATGTTTCTGGCGCCCTTTCATCTGGCAGGGATAAAAAACAAAATTGCCGACTCACTCAGCAGGGAGCTGCGCTCGTGCCACGAGTGGGAACTACATCAGGATCAAGTGGATCGACTCTTCCGACGATGGGGAAAACCCCAGATCGACCTGTTCGCGGCGGCGACGAACTCCAAGTGCCAGAGGTTCGCCAGCAGGTTTCCCCAGCCGAGGAGCATGGGCGATGCTTTCTCGTTCCCCAGGGAAGGCCTGTTCCTTTATGCGTTCCCTCCGTTGCCGTTGCTGCTCCGACTCATCAACCAGCTCAAGAGGTCCCGGTGCAGGATGATCCTGGTCGCACCGGCGTGGCCGAGGCAGATCTGGTTCCCAGACCTTCTGGACTTGTCAGCGTCCCCACCAGTCAAACTGCCGACGGACGCGGATCTTCTCTCCAGAGACGGAGGCGCCATACTTCATCACGACCCGGAGTCGCTGAACTTGCAGGCCTGGCTCCTGCAGCGCTAGAGTTTGGAGGGTACGACATCCCGGCTGACTGCAGAGAGGTCCTTGCAAAAGCCAGGGCGTCCTCAACTCTCAAGTGCTACACACATAAGTGGAAGAGGTTCTCTGTCTGGTGCCGTGCACAGAAGATTAACCCTCTACGGATTACGGCCCCTCAAGTGCTGCCGTACCTACTGTCGCTGGCCAAGACTGGACTGGCTCACGCCTCCATCAAGATAAATCTGGCTGCAATCTCCCGATACACCAGAACCACAGGACGGGTATCCTTGTGGTCCCATCGCCTGGGGAAGGAATTTATGAAGGGACTGTTCCGATCGTTCCCGCTGGTGAAGGCCCCTGGCCGGGCGTGCGTGAGAGCTCAATGTGGTGCTGAACAGGCTCATGGGGGCGCCATTCGAGCCCCTGCATTCGGCACCGTTGAAATTCCTGTCGTGGAAGACTGCGTTTCTTGTGGCCATCACCTCCGCACGGCAAGTGGGAGAGATCCAGGCCCTATCCTGCAAGCCTCCATACTTGACTTTTCACAACACAAGGGTGGTGCTGAGGACGCACCCCTTTTTTATGCCCAAGGTGCTGTCAGACTTCCACCTCAACGAGCCCTTGGTGTTACCTGTTTTCTTCCCGTCGCCCCTGTTTTCTTCCCGTCGCCTTTGTCTCCGGCCGAGAGGACTTTGCACTCGCTGGATGTGGCTAGAGCGCTGAAGTTCTACGTGGACCGCACAAAGAGTTTTCGGAAGACATCACAGCTTTTTGTGAACTTTGGACCTGTGAACCAAGGGAAGGCTCGCTCGAAGGCGTCCATTTCCAGATGGCTCTCCGGCTGCATCACGCACTGTCATCGGTTGGCAAACTGACCGTTGCCTGGCTGTCCGAGAGCCCATTCGACCAGAGCTATCGCTGCTACCACAGCGTTCTTGTCTGGTGTGTCCTTGCTGGACATCTGCAGGGCTGCTACGTGGAGGTCGACGCACACCTTCACAAGAGTCGACCGGGATTCCAGGGAGGAGTCCAGGGTCGGCCAAGCGGTGCTGCGCAACCTGTTTGCCTAAGGTGAGCCCGGTGAGGAGGTAAGAACTGCTTAATGTTGAGTTTTGATGTAATGCTTAATGTTGAGCCCTTTTTTCCACCTCCCGTTGGTTGTGCATGTGTGTACTGCTATGTATTCTTATATTCATGAGCATGTGAATCCATGTCAGACCCCATGCTGGAGAAGGAACAAGTTACTTACCTGTAACTGTTGTTCTCCAGCATGGGTCTGGCATGGATTCACATGCAAACCCTCCCTCCTGCCCCTCTACGGCTCTTCACTTGGTCATACTGCCACTTTGCGTGCTACCAAATCTGAAGATGCTGCCAGAGGCGGGGCTTAGGGAGAGGGCAGTCATTGGCTAGGGGCAGTATGACCCAGAGACCAGTGATTGGTTACTACTGAGAAAGACAGATCAGAAACAAAACTGATACTGATTTTTTCTTTACCGAGGATTCCCAGCCTGACGACGGGGAATATTCATGAGCATGTGAATCCATGCCAGACCCATGCTGGAGAACAACAGTTACAGGTAAGTAACTTGTTCCTCCACAGACATCCCTCTCTCTATCCCTCTCACTACCTCACTCTCCTGGACTGATTACTCTCTTCTCCTTTAGCAATGACATTCCCTGCACCGCCGACCGCATTCAAGGTCTTTCGACCCATGAAAAGAGTATCAGTGGCTGCCTTTGCCTCCACCTCTCCTCCTTCGACTCTTGCAGCAAACTCCCACGCTGACACAGCCCCCTCTAACCTTTACCATTCCATCTCCAACACTCTCGAAATTCTTGCCCCTGTCATGAGGGTCTGACTGAAGACTTCCAAAAAGTGCAACTCTTGATACGACTCTGATCTGGTCGCCCTTAAATGCAAGTGCAGAGCAGCAGAATGGAAATGGTAATCCTCAGATGCACCCTCTGGCAAGTTGGCCTGCCACCTTCTTTAAAGGCAATATAGACTCCTCATCAGGTCCAGAAAGAGAGTCCATATTCAAGCCTGCATCTCCGTGGCATCTAACAACAAAGCAGAACTTTTCAAAGTCTGCAAGGAACTGGCCTACCCTACTGCAGCGTCATCCTCTACTGCACCCAACCAGGCCCTTTACTAGGCCCTGCCTGCACACTTCACTACCAAAACGCAGGACATCCTGACCTCTATTGCCTCAGGATCCACTCATGCACCAACAGCTCTGGGCCCCCCTCGGCCACTCCCCTCTTCTCTCCTCCCTCTCCCCTGTCACACCTGAGAAGGTCTCTAGACAAGTCCTGTCTATGAAAGCCTCTTCCAAACAGGTGGCCCCAGTGCTCCAGATAAGATTTTGAGGTGGGAGTATTTTACGCATGATTTTTCAAATTGGAGCGTAAAAGCAATTTCAAGAGAGTAAAAATGAGTTTTCTCCTCTGCAAGAGTAAAACATATCCAACATACACCCAATGCATACGTAAAATCAGACCCGTAGCCCAAAAGAGTTGTAGATCAAAGTTGTCTGGCTTGGCTTTAACCATTTTATTACACTTGTGGAAAATATTCTGCCATAAAATAACTTACAAGTACCTGGTACTTACACAGCTTCATTTTCAAAATTCTAGAGCGTAGAAACTCTGTTAAGAAATAGTTTGGATTTCAAGGCCTACAGTAATGATGTCTTAAAGAGTTTACTTCCAAAAACACAAATTGCATAATAACATCACATGGCAACATGTAAATCCTTACATCAACATGTTAAGCCTGAATGGTAAACTAGAAGTCCCAAAAATCTAGTTAACCCCACTGTATTTTCAGTGATTTAATAAAAGAAGTTGTGTAATACACTCATATATAGAGATTATTGCCCTCTATTGCCATCTAATGGAGGAAAGTATGCTTTTTAATGAAAATAAAGACAGCGTAAACGGTACGCAGAAGAAAATTAAATGCTCTGTAATGGCTTTAATTACATGCATATAAAGCCAAGATACGCACCTTATCTGTAGGGCTGGGTGGCCCTCTGCCCTTCCAAAACCATCAAGGACAACATTGACACTCTCACTCCAGCCCTGGTAGACCTCTGTAACCTCTCCTTCGCCACTGGAGTTTTCCCCACTTCTCACAAGCATTCGCTTGTGCACCCTCTGCTCCAAAAACCTTCTGCTGACCCTTCCATTCCGGCAAACTACTGTCCGATCTCTATCACTCCTTTCCTGGGAAAACCCCTGGAGAAGTTGCCTATCTCTCAGATCACTCTCCACACTGAATCTGTTGGTTGTCTTCATGACCATCAGTCTGGCTTTAGAGCAACCAGAGGCACGGAAACGGCTCTTGTGAATATGCTTGAAGACCTGCTCTCAAATCTTGACTCTAACTCTCCCTGTCCTCATTCTTCTTGATCTCTCATCTGCTTTCGACACAGTAAACTTCAACATCCTGATCTCCCATCTCCGTGACACCCTGGGGATCACAGATCAGGCCCTGGGCGAGGCTTGCCTCCTTTCTCTCTGACCGTCCTTCCCAGGTGGTGGTCTTTTCTCTCCGTTATCACTCTCTCTACTTGTGGTGTCCCCCAGGGATTTAACATAGCCCCCTGGTTCATTAATGTCTACATGGCCCCTCTGGCTCGCCGGATCTCTGACTTCACCTCCAACTTTCAGTGTTATGCTGCTGACACACAGCTCTCTTTACAGCTACCCTTGGCTTCCTCCTCCTTGCTCATTCCTGAATGTCTGCAAATCAGTCTTGGTGTGCTGCGAACGATCTCTGCCTCAATGCCAGCAAGACCGAGATCGTCCTCATTGGAAGCCCTGCTCCCGCTTTCCCACTTTCACTCTAGCCGGCCTCCCTTGGCACTGTGCCCTCACCCACTAGTGAGGCAAAAAATGTAGGGGTCATCTTTGACTCCACTTTCTCCTCCTCCTCTCACATCTCAGACATCTCTTAAAAGTCCCACTACCAGCTTCACCTCCTCAGAGGTATTCTGCCCTTTTTCGCTTTCCCCCAGAGGCTCACCGTCTCCAGAGCCATGTTTCTTTCTAGACTGGACTAATGCAACAGTCTCTTTCTCAATCTTCCTACTTCTACTCTCCCACCTCTACAACTTATCCAGAACAAAACCTCAAGACTTATCCTTGGACTCAAGCCCAGGGACCGCATCTCTCTGGCACTGTGGCTGCAAGGATCAAGTTCAAGGCCCTCTGTGTAGTCCACAAGGCTTTCTGGGGCCGGTGCCCGCACTATCTACAGCTCTCTCTCCCTAAATACTCTCCTTCTAGAGCCCTCCGCTTGTCCTCTTCCAACTCTCTGGGGGTGAGCCGGTTTTCAAAACAGAGATTTGGGGGTAGATCTTTATCCTCTGCAGGTGCTTCCCTCTGGAACAGCTTCCCTGCCTCTCTCTGTCTTGAGCCTGATCTCCTTAAGTTCCGGAAAAACTCCTCAAGACCTTCCTCTTCTCTTCCTATTTCTCTCTCCCTCTCCCTTGTTAACCCCCTCTCTATTCTTACCTACTTCCCTTCTCTTTCACTCCCTTACTCACTCCCTTACTTCGCTCTGTTTGCTGACTGGTTGCCTGGTGCATCTCCAGAACTACACAGGTCTCACCTTCCCCCGCCAGTCCTCATACTTTCCCCTAGGCCTCTGCACTCTGTTCACCACTAATGCACTTCTGGAATTAATTCCATGAGAATGGTAACCTCTCTGCACTTAACCCAGAGCCCTGCTGGACTGGGCACACTTGTTCCCTCCCTTTAACTTCCTGTCTGTGCATTTTCTTTATCTAGAATGTACTAGGCCTAGTTTGCCAGGCCTAGTACGGTAGTTTTTCATTTCTGTATGTCCGTCTCCTTCTCCTCCCCTTTATCACCGCAATCTCTGTCACGTTTTTGCACTATCTGAAACGTTGTTGGCCTAGTACGGTAGTTTAAGGATTGTATGTTCTTCTCCCTCTCCTTCCCCCCTTTCCCGCCTTCCTTCTTGTCATGCACTTGCACTAGTAGTAATGCTGTCAGGCCTAGTTTGCTATTCATTTTTGCTAGATCATTAGGAAACTTAAAAGCCCAAGAATGACTCTGTATTCCCTTGTTCCCTTCCCGACTTGAAGTGCTTTGAAGCACTTCACTTGTGTATAAGCCCTTCACAAATAAACAATTACAGACGAAACATAGGGGAAGCAAACACCCCTTTTTTCTGGCTAAACTTATTCTCCAGCATGGGGGTCTGGCATGGATTCACATGCTCATGAATATTCCCTGTTGTCAGGCTGGGAATCCTAGGTAAAATAAAAAACAGTTTCACTTTCACTTTAAAACTGTATTTCTCTTTGTATCCAAAATATTCAAATTTTGACCGATTTTTGCTTAAATATCTTCGACGAAGGACTGAGGCTGGCAGTGGGGATCCACTACCGGCAAAGATCTTCATCCACAGTCGGATTATCATCGACGTTTCGAGAAGGCCTGGCCTTGAGCCTACTTCACACCTTGTCAACCATGAGTGAGGAGAAGGAACGTCGAAGCCTCTTCAAACTCTGCGTGAAGTGTGGATTAAGGAACATCTTTGTGGAAGATCGGAATCATAAATGCTTGTATTGCCTGCATCTGGACCACAATGAGGAAGGATGCAAAGTGTGCTGTGGTTTCTCGAAGAAAACCAAAAAAGACTGCTACAGCAGACTGTCGGCGTAGCTCAAGTCAAGCCAGGCCACTCGCTCAGCCGCAGGGAGAGTCAAGCCTCATCTAGGACCGGCCGGTCCGAAAGAGCAAACTCCCTCCGGGGTGCAAGAGAAGGCCAAGATTCGCAACGCAACACTGCAGGGTTCGCCGCTGATGCGGGTCCCGAGTCGGGCAAAAGGCGATCACCAGCGACCTCTACGGTGAGCCTAACATCAAAAGAGGCCTCTTCAAAGAGGAAGTCCCCAAACCTGGCAAAACGCTGTGTGTCCGCGGATAATCCGACAAAGGATAAGTCTGGAGCGGACTCGTCGAAGCTGGCAAAGACCTTGCAGCATGCCAGGTCAACAGAGTCGACGACTGCACCGTCAACAAAAGCAGCAACACGCTCATTGTTGTCGAAGTCAATGATGGCTGCTGCGATATCGCTGAAGGAGAGTGGGTCAGTGAAGGAGGTGGCACCCACTCCATGGGTGTCCTTACCCCTGAGGCGAGATACAGCTGCGGAAGCAGCGACGAAGGCTGAGGCCACTCCGGGGTCAGGGATGGACATGGCGACCGTACAGACCCAGCAGCCTTCTGAGAGGGAGAGATAAACGGTCCCTTCAGTGGAGCTTCCCCAGTACGTGGATCAGGGGGCTGTCCCAGACAGACCGGAGCAGATCGACTTGAGTACTGGCGAGGACAATGATCTGCAAGACGATTGCTACACGGATCACGAGGGGTCTCCTGCTGGCGAGAGGTGGCACGACAGCCCAGACCCGACTCCGCTGGCTCCATTCACCCCTAGACATAGGGACGTGCCGCTGGATATTCTTTCCATATAACTTTTGATTAACATTTTCACAACTTTTACACACAAATGTAAGCCCCCCCATGCCCCGGTAGTCCGACCTCTGGAGTGGGTGCTCTCATTGATCCCCACTGAGTCCTAAAGTCTTGACCAAAGTCCCCCTGGTTCACTCCACCAGACCTAGCACTCTCATTCTCCTTGGGCACCAAACCTCCCTTTCCCCATTTTGAAGAAACGCCATGACCCAAGACAAGTCCTCCCAAAAGCCCTGTTGGTCTCCTTGGAGGGAGTATGTAGCCCATTCCAGTATGGCAAAGTTCCACACATTTCCCACCCAATCACTTTCAGTTGGAGGGTCCTTTGCTTTCCATTTCTGTGCTACCCCCAGGGCCCCAGCCATCATCAAGATTACGTAAATGAGCCAGCATGCAAGCGCAGGAGACGTGAGCCCCGTGAGCTCCTCTTGCCGCCGACAACATCCTGAGGAAATCATCCTGTTTGGTGGGGCGATACGACTCGCAATTTCAGGATTAGCTGCAAGAATGCTGGGAGAAGCTTTGTGTGCATTTTCAGCCCAAGAATCCTGCTCTGGGTGAGGGAGAAAAGCAAAAGAAGTTTCGGCGCGCAGTGCGCGAGTAGCAGACTTTAAAATGGCCGCTGCGGTCCGATCCCCGTAATAAACGGAACCCCCTGAGGCCCGTGGTGAGAGAAGACCTCTCTGCTGCCTTGAGACAGAGCTGGAGGACCGGAGCAGTGAGCCGCGCTGCGACCCGACACCCGATCGCTGGGAAACGGAGTGTCGTGAACGCCGTCGGAGCTGTCCCCGAGAGCGGAGAGACCCTGCGGCGCCCTTGTGAGCGGGAAAGGCGTTCGCCCGAGTGGCGGAGGACGGAGGTCGGGTTGTGACACGCGGCCTCATACCCGCTGACCACAGTGCTGCTCCCCGTGGCGCAGGCGGAGGTGGATGGAAGGAGTGGCGCCGTCCGCGCACACCGGCGAGGAAGACCCACGGGGCTAGAGCACACGGGGCGGAGGGACAGATCACCCCCCCAGTCCGGAGTCCCTCCTTCTCCCTGCACGCGAGGCCGTACCCTGCTGGCCTCCACCCCTCCGTAACAGAGGCAAACAGGCACTTCCTGGCTGGACTTACATGGGGAGAATACAGACCCCCAGGATTCCTATACACAGGCACCCCTGTATATCTGATACCTCTAACTGGGAGGGCAGCGGGTGTTTAAGTGACTGCAGGTACACGAACCTTGGTGGACTAATCCGTGTGTGCTGACAATTGGCGGCCCAGGTCCAAGATGGCCTACGGTGCCTGGTGACGGGCCGGGCGGACGAGCTGTCCTCCCCCGCCCCGTGGCGCCGTGCGGAGAGGACCCTGCGTGAGGAAAACTGCGCCTGCATCAGAAGCGCCCTCTGGTGCAGCAAGCAAGTAAGTGGGCCCTTCCCGCCCCGGCCGCCCCAATTATCCCGGGGAACACCTGACGCGTGGAGATTGGAGCGCAAGGGGGCCTCGCAAGCCAACAAAGGGGAAAGAACCCATTGGACTCCAGGGGCTACACCGAGTACTCTCCGCGGGGAGTCCCGGGGCACGGGCCCTTCCCAGCATCGGCACCCAGCGAAGTCACAGCACAGGGCATAACTGGGGTAAGAACCACCAAGGAGCAGCACCAGCGCCGGCACCTGGCCCCGCCAGGATTTTGCTGCTGCTGCTAGGCTGCTGCCGCTAGGCTGAGTAGGAGACACGGATCCCCACCACCGTGGTCTTCAGCGCACAGCGCGATGGGGAAGGACAGGCAGAGGAAAGCATCCACCCAAAGCAGTATGGATCAGTTTGCAGTAGCCACGACCCTGGCGCCCGCGGCATCAACGACACGAGCACTCCCCCAACCAGAGGATGAACCTCTCTCCTTGCGGGACATCATGGCGGCTATCGCTAGCTTGCGCTCCTCCATGGAGATCAAGATGGATAGCATCGCAGCAGATGTCTCCTTCCTGCGGCACGACCTACAAAAGTTAACTTCCAGAACGGGCGAGGCCGAGCACCGTATCTCAGCAGTAGAGGATAACGTCACTGGGATCAACAGGCAGATGTCCCAAACCCTGACTCGCCTGAAGACCCTAGAGGCCAAAGTCGATGAGGGAGAGGGAAGGTCTCGCCGCAATAATGTTCGCATCCTGGGCCTGCCGGAGGGGGAGGAGGGACAGTGCATGGAACTGTTTCTTGAACAATGGCTCACTGACATCTTCGAACCCTACTCTTTCTCAAAGTTTTTCTCCGTGGAGAGGGCACATAGAATGCTCTCGGGCAGACCGATCCCGGGCGCTCCGCCCCGAACAATAATTGCCAGACTGCTGAACTATCGTGACAGAGACGCGCTCCTGCAAATGTCACGCTCCCAAGGGTCGATTACACACAATGGTTCGCGAATAGCCTTTTTCCCAGACTACACCCGTGAGGTGCAACGTGCAAGGCAATCCTTTGAGCCTCTCAAAAGACAGCTGGCGCAGTTAAAGGTGAAATACGGCCTTCTCTTTCCGGCCCAACTAAAGATTCACCATAAGGGGACGACAGTTCACTTTACAGACCCACAGGAAGCCTGGAGATGGGCCGAGGCACATATTGAAGGGGATTGATCCACGAGACCACGAAGACAGAGAGGCAGGGTCCGACCCGGGTCACGACAAGTCTCCCCAAGGAGAGTTCCGGAGCGAGAGGAGCAGGAGGCTCCGGAGCGACTAGCGGAGCAGGACGCACACTGAAAAATGCTCTACCCTGCAATGAAGAGAAAGAGTGCTCCAATGCAGCATACGGGCGTACCAAAACCATACTCCCGACTGAGTCACGGGAGACGCCCCACCATGTAAAACACCAACATACGGCATAAGAAGGAGAACCCCCCTGGGTAGGTCCTTTCTTGGAGTTTCGATTAAAGTCAATTCGCACTTGAGTTACAGGTAGACACCTGTACCTCTAAGTTAGTTTGCTTCATGTGAGTTGTCCGGTTGACAACTTGGATTCTCATGTTCGGCGACAGATGCTTCTAGTTGGGAGGAGTATAGGGTGGGTAGTTATGGGTTTGTTATGTTTAGTTATGAAAGGGGCCAGACAAGCAGGAAATATACTAAAGATCAAGATAGGGGTAGCAGCAAATAAACACACAGAAACTCGGCGCCAGGCGCCGCCGCCAGTGCCATATACTTTCTCGTCCATAAATAGTTATGGCCTCCAGGACCAGCAAGGCCAGGTCACTTAACTTCATGACCTGGAATGTCAACGGACTCGGCAATGCAATCAAACGCCTATTGGTAGGGCAATACTTGAAAAGGCACACTCCAGATATAGTTTTTCTAGTTGAAACACACCTTGCAGGCACAGAATTTTCTTTATTCAAACGCACAAACTACAGACTTGCACTCCATGCAGGCTTTACAATGGGTTCACGTGGTGTCCTGATACTGATACATAAAAACCTCCCCTTCCATTTGAACACGGTGTCTCAGGACACCGGAGGCAGGTACATATACGCGACAGGCACGCTCTGGGGAAACTCCATCATATTGCTTGTTGTCTACGCACCACCAACTTTATTAACGCCATTACTCACCGACATTTCCCCCATGATTACGGAGGATAACTCCGACATCACGATAATTGGAGGGGACTTTAATGAAGTCATGAACCCAACCCTACACCGCTCACACTTGCGCAATAGAAACCCCGGGGCACACACCAAACTTGCCACGTTCACGAACGCCCTAGGTTTGTGTGACGTATGGAGAGATCTCCACCCCGACTCCAGGGAATATTCCTTCCATTCTGGGGCGCACGCCTCGCTTTCCAGACTGGATTACTTCTTCATTCCATCAACTGACTTACATAGAGCACAAGAAGCATACCTATTACCTAGGGGTATCTCTGACCACTCCCCGGTGGTGCTGAAAATCACAACCTCTAGACCGACCCCCCCGCCTAGCTGGCGCCTGAATAATTATTACTTGGGCAACCCGGACCTGATAGAAAAACTCCAAGAAGCGACCGAAACATATTTTGAGCTAAACACGGAGTCTGCAGCAGACCCGGGGTCACTATGGGAGGCATATAAAGCAGTACTAAGGGGGGAACTCATCTCATGGACATCCGCACATAAGAAGCAGCACCTCCTTAAAGTACACGAGGCAGAACAACAAGTTAAATTGGCAGAGGAAGCCCATATTACCCAGGACACGCCTGAGACGAACCGAGCCTTACTCCGAGCCAGAAGCTGCTCCAGAACACAGCACTTGATAACGCCAAACACGCACACACTGCAATGAGGGCGCGTGTTTATGAAACAGGCGATAAAGCTGGCAAGATGCTAGTGTGGCTGGAACGTAAGGAGCAGGGACGCAGACATGTGCATCAGTTACAGGGTGGGAGTCCAGGCCCACTAGTGTCGGATCAAGACATTTCACAAGGTTTCGCAGACTACTACGCTGATCTCTATAAGGAGCCCACAACCCGCATGAACACGTCAATAGTGGATGAAATTAACTTTCCCACTTTGGACGAGACCCACAAGAACTGTTGGAAAGGGATATAACGGAAGAGGAAGTGGCGTGTGCGATGTCTGCCCTTCAAACTGGCAAATCCCCAGGCCCAAATGGCTTTCCGATCGAACTGTGGCGGAAGGTGGGGACCAATGTAATTGCCCCACATCTACTGAGAATATACCAGCATGCAAAAGAACGGGGCATCCTATCCCCAGACTTGAGAGAAGCCACGATAATCGTATTGCCCAAACCGGACAAGCCTCCTGACAACTGCAATTCATACCGGTCCATTTCACTCATAAACAGCGAAACCAAAATTCTTGCTAAATTGCTGGCAGACCGTTTGCAACAGGTGATACCCGCGCTAATTCATCCGGACCAGTGTGGTTTCATGCCCCAGAGATCGACACGCATGAACCTCCACAGACTGCATGCGGCACTGGAGAAAGCCGACAGTATTCAAGGGGCGCTAGCCTTGCTGGCAATCGACTTTGAGAAGGCCTTCGATTCAGTGAGATGGGAGGCCATGTGGGACATAATGAGACGCATGGGGTTTGGCGAAAATTTTATGAGCTGGGTGCATTTGCTGTACAGCTGGCCGGTGGCCAGGACTAAGGTTAATGGTTGGCAATCTCAGATCCGTTTAGTCTGGGCAGAGGCACTAGACAGGGCTGCCCCCTGTCAGCAATGATCTTCGCAATAGCCATAGAACCCCTGGCTATTCTCCTACGTGATACACGGCTCTGGGAAGGGTTCCGCTGGTCGGAGACATGGGAGGACAGAGTGTCGCTCTACGTGGATGATCTGCTTATATATTTGAAAGACCCACACAATTCCTGCCACAGCGTCACACGGATGTTGAAGGAATACGGAGACTTCAGTGGCCTGCGGGTAAACTGGTCAAAATCCACCCTATTTCCCATAGGCAATATGGCAGCTGCAAGCCCCGCGGACTGCCCCTACCAAATCGTGACAGATCAGTTTAAATACCTGGGGGTCATCATCACGAAGAGTCTGGCAGACTACACATCGCTGAACCTACACCCGGTTGTGACAAGGTTTGCGGAGGACACTCGCCACTGGTTTTCCCTGCCACTAACACTGATGGGCAGAGCAGCCCTATTCAAGATGATCGCACTCCCAATGTTTCTGTACATTTTGCAAAACGCTCCGCTACACATCCCACATCATGAATTCCTGAAGATAGACCGTATCCTTCGAAAGTTGTTGTGGAGCGGAGGTCACCCGCGGATTGCCCTCTCTACCCTGCAAAGGTCCATCTGGGAGGGTGGGATTGGGCTGCCCAGATTGCAAACTTATTACTGGGCCAGCCAGATGGCGGTGGTGAACGACATGCTCCATGGGGACAGGGATTTGCCGCACATCAAAAGGATCAACTCTCAGAGCGGAACTGCCCCCTTGGAGCTTCTGTATCGCGGCCGGTGCTGCAGACCAGCTCTAGATATGGACACTCGCATTACACGCATCTGGACCGAAGCGCACCGCGACATAGGCTGGGACGCGAAACTGACTCTAGCCCAACCTCTCTGGAACAAGAGCCTTCTCCCGGAAATGTTGAAGCTCCCCAAATGGCCCGGATGGGCCAGTAGAGGTATTACCAGAATCGGAGACGTAATAAGGGAAGAGACACTGGTCACGTTTGAAACACTATGTTCTGAATTCGTCCTCCCACCCTCCGAGGAATACCACTATACTCAACTGAAACACGCACTGCATGTCCACCGACAAACCATCAGCGTTATCCCGGAATGCACCCCGTTGGAACGCAACATTGTCCAGGACCAAATACAGCGCAAAGTCACCTCAACCATGTACAATGTAATCACATCCTTTGCTACGCCTGAATTGATCAGTCTAAAAGCCAGATGGGAGCGCGACGTGGGCTCGCTTCAACCTGAGGACTGGACAGAACCTTTGATGTATCCCCGCGAAGTGGCCATTTCATCGAGACACCGGCTGGTGCAACTCAAAATCCTACATCGCATCTATTATCCCAGAGTGGCACTTTTCCGCTGGGGCAGAATCCCGGATGCGCGTTGCCTGCGTTGCAAACGGGAGGAGGGTACTTTCTTCCACATTATATGGGAATGCGACAAAATACAGAAATTTTGGAGGAAATGCTGTGACAAGCTTTCCAGAGTCATGGGCAAACCAGTGCAAAGGGGACCAAAACAGCTCCTGTTAGGAATCTCCGACGAAAGTGATCTGACCCGCTACGAGAAATTTCTTTGGTCAACCGCAACAGCAGTCCTCAGAAGGAACATTGCGCAGTTATGGGGACCTGAGAGAACACCCTGCTATGACCAGTGGGTCACAGATGTGGACATTTGCGTGATAATGGAACGCAGGGTGTATGCTGCAAGGGGTTGCCCGCAAAAAGCAGATAAAATATGGCAGAGATGGGAAGAGGATGGCTGAGTTCCCGACGAGATGTAACGAGTAAGACGAACCATTTGGGCGGGCGACGCCGGGTTAGCGAGCCTGGAACGCACAAACTGCCTCATGAGCCCCCTCACCGCAGACTGGATGGCCCCGAGAGCTAAAGCCCCATTTTTCATTTTCCCTTTCCTTCCCCCTTTTCCCTGGAGCTGTTTACCCCCCCCCCCCCTCCTTCCTTCCCCTTCCTTGCAATGTTGGGATACTTGTAATGTTTTATTCATGCTTTAAAAACTAAATAAAGTTTTTGATTAAAAAAAAGATTACGTAAATTGTCTGCTCCGCTTTGGATGGTAGGTCTTGTAGCTGGCCCCCTATCCCCAGTATGGACAGGCCTCTATCGCCCCCTCCCTTCAGCCTCAGGGCCTCCTCTAACGCCTTCCCTATTACCTTCCAATATTCCTGGATGTAAGGGCATTTCCACCAGATATGGTGCCATGTGCCCACCTTCCCAGATTGTCTCCAGCAGAGATTAGATACTAAGAGATAAAATGTGTGTAGTTTCTCTGGAGTGCCACTGGAACATACATTTTGT
Source organism: Ambystoma mexicanum (assembly GCF_040938575.1). Taxonomy (NCBI): domain Eukaryota; kingdom Metazoa; phylum Chordata; class Amphibia; order Caudata; family Ambystomatidae; genus Ambystoma; species Ambystoma mexicanum. The sequence continues at coordinate 1,440,040,118 of NC_090935.1, forward strand.
CCATATCTCTTGTATTTGTAGGGACCTTACTAGCCTTGATATGTTGGCCCACAACCTTTCCCAGTCCCCTATTTCTATGTCTTGGCCATCTATCCCCCACAGGATCATATATTGTCTTTCCCCTGGCGTCCCCCCCTGTTTGATTAACGCATACATTACCTCCACTATTTGTTTGTCTCCTGAGTTAGATGTTAGATACTACTCAAAGGGGGTTAATTCTTGCGTAGCTGGCCCTTTGATTGTGGGGTGCAGGGCCCAGTGTCTTATCTGGAGGTATCGGAACCTCTCTGTCTCCTCCAGGCCGAAGTCCTCCTTACGAGGACAAGGACTTATGAGGGAACATTTTTATTTCCGCACCCCTGAACATATCCCGCACTTTAAGGCACCCCCCTCTCTCCATGATCCAAAACCCCTATCCCCTTGCCCTGGGGTAAAGTTTGGATTGTCAAATATCGGGGTAAATGGAGATGGGACAGTGGTGATGTGAGCCCGCTTTGTCGCCTCGTCCCAGGAATCGCCCCCCACCGTTAATATTTGACTGTGATACATGTTCCTGGGTCTATTTCCCCTTGGCAGTCACAATACCTCCACGATGTTTACTGCAATTAGGGCTTTATCCATTGCCCTCCAGTTTTTCCCCCAATCTCTTTCAACCAGTCCCTCATTATCCTGATCTGGGCCACCCTGAAATAAACTATCAGATCCGGTTCACCCATACCCCTTCTGTTTCTCAGTAGCATCATCACCCTCCTCGCTATCCTTGTTTTTTTATTATTCCAAATAAATCTGCCCGTATGCTTTTGTAATGCTCGGAATAAGTAGGTTGGGACTTGGATGGGAAGGGACATAAAGTAATATAATAATTCTGGCAGAACTACCATTTCTCCAGCATGGGGTCTGGCATGGATTCATATGCTTGTGAATATTCCCCGTCGCCAGGCTGGGAATCCTTGGTAAAGAAAAAATCAGTTTCAGTTTCATTTCTGAACTGTCTTTCTACTAATAACCAATCACTGGGTCATACTGCCCACAGCCAATGACTGTCCTCTCACTAAGCCCCTCCCCTGGCAGCCATTTTCAGATTTTTACCGCACGTTCAAGTGTTGGGAGTCCTCGTGCTATAGCTCTCGAGCTTTTACTGCGTTTTGCGATTTTTCAAAGAGTTTACTCTTAATTTTTTCGGTCATTCGAGCCTCAAGCTCCACCGATTCTACTTCCGATCAACAGGGACCCGTTCCTGAATTTTCTATGCCCCTCAAAGGCGAGTTTTCATCGAGTTTCGCTTCTTGGAGGATTCTGGAAGATCTTTGAGGCCTACCCCGCATGGACATGGCTCAGGACAAAGGAAACACGACGCCCAGATCCAAGCTTTTCAGGAGCTGCCCTGGATGCGGATTACAAAATGTCTTCAAGGAAGATGAGCACTCTCGGTGCCTCTACTGCCTTCACGACGACAAATCACACGTGGATGGAGAAGGACTGTGCGTTTTGTAATGAATATGTCCGAACGGACAATGAAGGATCGTCGTACTCGACTCACCAACTGGCTGGAGGGGAAGAGCCCAGCAGCAGGTGAGAAGAAGAAGAAGTCCGAGCGGTCTTCTAAGACCTTTGAGGGCGCTCCGGCGACAGGGGGCCCAACAGAAGGCAAAGCACTGCAAGTCCGCGGGCACCTGGAGCGCCAATGGGTCGGGCTCTTTGGCTGCCAGGCAGCGCGCGATGTCACTGACGCCATCAACCACGAGCCAACGCTCTGGCTCGGGGAAAAAAAAGTCGGGGAACCCAGGTAAGCTTCGGAAGAAGTCCCGGTCGATCCCGACAGCGTCACCCCTTAGGTGAAGGCCTCAGGCGCGCCCAAAGTCGCGAAGGCCCTCATTCACCCGGCTTAGGCCTCGATCGAGGGAGTCGTGGCGGCCCTGGCGAAGCCTGCAGAGGCTATCCCAGTGGAGACGACCTCCGGGCCTAGAGTTTCCCTGCCACCACGGAGGGAATCCTCTTTTCAGCCTATCGATAAGACCCCGTGAAACCCTGGGCGGAGAAAGAGGGGGGGGGCACGTTAGCCATTAGGGACACAGATACCACCTCTGAAGATGAGCTGGCATCGCAAAGATCCTGGACAAAAAGTTCGAGGAGGCCCGGTCCTAAGGGAGGGATCCCAACAAGGCGGACGAAGAATGCGACGGTGGTGCCGACGAGGAGCCACAGGCCGTGGAGGAGACAGAGGATCCTACTCCCTAACCGTCGCAACCGGTGCCTATGCCACAAGACAACTCAGGAGCGATCTTGATGGTTATTCAGGCCTTGTGTACGGAAATAAGGGCAAGGTTGCCCTTACCCCCAGCGGACGACCTGGACCGTCGGGAAGCCCACCAAGCAAGCGGAGGCGAGTGCATCCCCCTCCTCCCTTCCAGCCTTCACAGCCTTCTCAGCCCTCACCCCCTTCCCCTCCACCGAGGGATGAGACGGAGACGGCGACGACTGGGACAGACGACGACGGTGGTGACGACAGAATGGACCTCCCTTGACCACCTCCTTGGGGCCGCCTCCCGACGAGATTGGCTCTTTGCACGCCATGATCGCCAGGGCATCTGAGCTCTTCCAGCTCTGCCCCAAAGAACAGAAGAAGGAAGGTTCCCTCTATCAACGGCGGGAGGCTGAGAGGAAGACTGTCCTCTCAGTCCCATTACTGGATGACATCTGGAACAAGGGGCTGGCGCTCCTGAATAACCCGTCCACGGCTCCTGCTAAGAGAGACCGGTACGAGTAGAAGTACCGGGTCCTGGACTCCTCCCCTATGTGCCTTAGGGCACAGCCGTCCCCGGATTTGGTGGTCTCCGCGACGGCCAAGAAGAAGGCAGCGGGGGCGACGGCTTCAACTTCAACATCCATGCCAGACGGCGAGGGGAAGAAGCTGGACGCCATGGGACGGCAGGTCATCTCGTCGGTGGCGACGACAATTAAAGCGGCCAACGCCCTCGCGATCGTGGCGCGCTACAACAGGGAGCTGTGGTTCAAGATCGCTCCCTTGCTGGACTTCCTCCCGGACGACAAGAGGGCTGAGGCCGTGGAAATCCAACAGGAAGGCGAAGTGCCGTCGGACCACGCCATTACGGTGGCCACGGACATCGCCGACACCGGTTTTTGTCAGATGGGCAACAGCGTTTGCCTTCGCCGGCACGGTTGGCTCAAGGCCACCGATTTCTGTCAGGACGTGCAGACCAGGGTTCTGGACATATCCTTCGACGGGAACAACCTGTTCGGCAAGACAGTGGACGAGTCACTACAGGCCATCAAGGTGGACACTGAGACGTCTCGGGCCCTGGGTGTTCTTCAACAACGACGGCCATCCTTTCGTAACACTGGAGGCAAGCAAGGTGTCTCCAAAGGATTCGGCGACGGTTCCTCGTCGTATCACCAAGCGGCCCGCTCCTCGTCGCAGGAGGCCTACAGAGGATGCGGCAAGACAGGGGGATCCCGTCGTCATCGCCAAGGAGGCCAAGGCGGTAAGGCCGCAATGAAACAGGATTGAACCGGCCGTGGCGTCGGGCCCCCACCTGAGCACCCCGGTGGGAGGCCGGCTGGCGAAATTCATCAGCGTGTGGGAGTCCATCTCCACCGACCACTGGGTGCTGGATGCCCTGGCCCGCGGCACACTCTGGAATTCCAAAAGAGGTGTCCCTGTATTCCACCTGTGGCCAGGAAGGAAAACCACGTCCCTCAACTGGTGCTGGAGGTACAGGCGGTGCTAAGAAAAGGAGCCATCGAGCTCATCCCAAGGAAGCTCCGGGGCTCCGGAGTGTACTCGCGGTACTTCCTCGTCCGGAAGAAGGCCGGCGGTTGGCAACCCATCCTGGACCTTCGTCATCTAAACAAGTACATCAAGTCCCAGAAGTTCCGGATGGTCACGCACCAGCACGTGCTGGGACAGCTGGAGGAAGGTGACTTCCCATTGTCGCTGGACTTGGAGGATGCCTACTTCCACATCCTGATTCTAAAAGGACATCGAAAATTACTGCAATGTGTGGTCCAAGGGCGATACTATCGGTTCAAGGCCCTTCACTTCGGATTGAAGTCGGCGCCCAGGGTATTCATCAAGTGCCTGGAACCAGTGGCGGCGCAGCTGCGCCTGCAGGGGATCCACGTCTACCCCTACCTGGACGATTGGCTCATCCGAGCAAGGTCAAGGGAACTCGCCTCGATCACACAGCGAAGACCGTCCAACTGCTCACAGAACTGGGATTCTCGATCAACTTCGCGAAATCCCACTTGGTACCATCGCAAGTCGCCCTGTTCCTGGCCTTGCCTGGCCTTGCCGTCGGAGGAAAGGATGAAAGCCATCCTGGCCAAGGTACAACGGCTGTTGACCATGTACGTGGCCAGGGTGAGGTCCATCAAGTCCCTACTCGGCTTGATGTCCTCGTGCATCTAACTCGTGCGCCTATGCAGACTGTGGATGCAACCACTGCAGGAGTTCCTCGACGCCTGTTGGATGCAAGTGGCGGGCAGCTTCAAAGACAGGATCTCACTCAACGAGACTTTCCGCCAAGCGATCTGGTGGTGGGGTACCCGGCACATCAGGAAACGGTAACGACAGACGCCTCTCTGAAGGGATGGGGAGCTCACACCGGAGTTCTCCACGCAAGAGGCATTTGGCTCCCAGAGGCGAGGTCACTGCACATCAATGTCCTGAAGCTCCAAGCTGTGTTCTGGGCCCTCAGGTCGTTCCTTCCGTCCCTCAAGGGCAAACTGGTAAGAGTCTTCACCGACAACACCACCACAATGTTCTACATCAGGAAGCAGGGGGGCACCAGATCTCCAGCCCTATCCAAGGAAGCGCAGGATCTGTGGCACTGGGCCCTTGCCCAAGGGATGTTTCTGGTAACCTTCCATCTGGCAGGAATCAAGAACACCATCGCCGACTCATTCAGCAGGGAGCTGCGCTCGTGCCACGAGTGGGAGCTGCGGCAGGATCAAGTGGATCTCCTATTCCGACGATGGGGCAATCCCCAGATCGACCTATTCGTGATGGGGATGAACGCCAAGTGCCAGAGGTTCGCCAGCAGGTTTCCCCAGCCGGGGAGCATGGGCGATGCCTTCTCATTCCCCTGGGACGGCCTGTATGCGTTTCCACCGTTGCCATTGCTGCTGCGACTCATCAACTCAGACGGGCCCGGTGCAAGATGATCCTCGTCGCACTTGCGTGGCCGAGGCAGATTTGGTTCCCGGACCTTCTGGACATGTCAGCGTCCCCCCCGTCAAACTGCAGACGGACGCGGATCTTCTCGCCAGGGAAGGAGGTGCCATCCTCCACCACGACCCGGGGTCGCTGAACCTGCAGGCCTTGCTCCTGCTGCACTAGAGTTTGGAGGATACGTTATCCCGGCGGACTGCGGAGGTGCTTGCAAAGGCCAGGGCATCCTCAACTCTCAAGTGCTATGGACACAAATGGAAGAGGTTCTCTGTCTGGCGCCGTGCACAGAAGATTAACCCTCTGCGGATTATGGCCCCTCAAGTACTGCCGTACTTGCTGTCGCTGGCCAAGGCGGGGCTGGCACATGCCTCCATCAAGATCCATCTGGCAGATATCTTCTGCTACACCAGAACTCCGGGACGGTCATCCCTATGGTCTCATCGCCTGGTGAAGGAGTTCATGAAAGGACTGTTCCGATCGTTCCTGCTGGTGAAGGCTCCGGCCCCAGCATGGGAGCTCAACGTGGTGCTAACAAGGCTCATGGGGCCGCCATTTGAGCCTCTGCATTCGACACCGTTGAAGTTTCTGTCGTGGAAGACAGCGTTTCTTGTGGCCATCACCTCCGCACGACGAGTGGGAGAGATCCAGGCCCTCTCCTGTAAACCTCCATACCTGACATTCCACGAGACGAGGGTGGTGCTGAGGACGTACCCCTCCTTCATGCCCAAGGTGCCGTCGGACTTCCATCTCAGCAAGCCCTTGGTGTTACCTGTTTTCTTCCCATCGCCTTTGTCGACGGCTGAGAGGACTTTGCACTCACTGGATGTGGCTAGAGCGCTGAAGTTCTATGTGGACCGCACAAAGAGTCTTTGGAAGACATCACAGCTGTTTGTGTACTTTGGACCTGTGAACCAAGGGAAGGCCCTCTCGAAGGCTTCAATTTCCAGATGGCTCTCCGGCTGCATTATGCACTGTCATCGGTTGGCAAACCGACCCTTGCCCGGCCGTCCGAGAGCCCATTCAACCAGAGCAATCGCTGCTACCACGGCGTTCTTGTCTGGTGTGCCCCTGCTGGACATCTGCAGGGCTGCTACGTGGAGGTCGACGCACACCTTCACGAGATTCTACTGCGTCGACCGGGATCCCAGGGAGGAGTCCAGAGTCGGCCAGGCAGTTCTGCGCAACCTGTTCGCCTGAAGATGAGCCTGGTGAGGAGGTAAGAGATGCTTAATGTTGAATTTTGTAATGCTTAATGTTGAGCCTTGCCACCTCCCGTGGTTGTGCATGTGTGTACTGCTATGTATTCTTGTATTCATGAGCATGTGAATCCATGCTAGACCCCATGCTGGAGAAGGAACAAGTTTCTTACCTGTAACTGTTGTTCTCCAGCATGGGTCTGGCATGGATTCACATGCGAACCCTCCCGTCTACCCCTCTGCGGCTCTTCTCTAGGTCCTACTGTCACTTTACGTGCTACCAAATCTGAAGATAACTGCCAGAGGAGGGGCTTAGGTAGAGGGCAGTCATTGGCTGGGGGCAGTATGACCCATAGACCAGTGATTGGTTATTAGTGGAAAGACAGTTCAGAAACGAAACTGAAACAGATTTTTTTTTTTACCGAGGATGCCCAGCCTGACGACGGGGAATATTCATGAGCATGTGAATCCATGCCAGATCCATGTTGGAGAGCAACAGTTGCAGGTAAGTAACTTGTTCCTTTCAGCACATTAATCCTACCCATTCAGGATATTGACAAGAGCTCCCAATCCACCAATTTACTTCTAATTGTTTGTAATAGGGGCATTTAGTTGATCGTACATTATTCCTCCATTGTTCTGTTCAGCTTAATACCCAAGTAAGTTAAATGTTTCCCAACCCATTTGTATGAAAGGCTCTCCCTTAACTCCTCGGTCTCCCTTGAAGTTGTCAGGTTCAATATTTCTGTTTTCAGGGGGTTCATTTTTAGCCCTGCTACCTTCCCAAACCCACACATCTCCCCTTCCATAGCTTTCAGGGAGCCCTCCGGATCCCCCAGCGTCAGTAACATATCGTCCGCGACGGCAACTACCTTATGCACTCTCCTTCCGAAAGGTATCCCCTTTATTTCCCTGTGTGCTCATATAGCGGCCAAAAGTAGCTCTAGGTATATCGCATACAGCAAGGGGGAAAGAGGGCATCCCTGTTTCGTACCTCTCTGTACGTGTATGAACTCAGACAATTGGCTGTTAATGGATAGTCTTAGCGTCGGGTTCCGGTAATGGGCCTTGATCATATTAAGGAATTTTTCCCCGAAGCCCATGTGCTTCATTGTTATAAACAGGAACCACCACTCCACCCTGTCAAAAGCATTTTCCGTGTCTAGCGCTACTAAGATTGCCGGGGTATTTTTTTGTTAACTTTTTCTATAAGGTGGGCTATTCTTCTGGTGTTATCACGTCGCTGGATATTCTAACGACCTTGCACACACGGGTCACTGAAAACCAGCAGAGGATGTCTCCAGGACCTACGCCTTCACGGGACATGCAGGAGCCCCCCAAGCTAAGTTCGCCCCAGTGAAAGGAAAAGGCCAAAGGGGGTGCTCGTCCTAGCCATCATCTCACTCCTCCAACACCACCTTGTCACGAACAGACCCCACCCAGAGCCCTGGACCCGCACACAGGCACGGATATAGCCACTATGGCCACAGCCACCGACAAGGACGACTTCATTGCGGCCGACTGGGACATGCTGCATGCGGACGAGCCCCATAGGGCCTACCAACCCAACGAAGTTGGAGCCTTTCATTCCATCATATCAAGGGCCTCAGAGCTGTTTCAGTAAACCCCAGAGAAGAAAGAAGGCTTCCTATACCAAAGGTGACTGTCGAGAAGAAAGACAATCATGTTTGTTCGCTTCCTGGATGACATCTGGGAGGAGGGCCTGGCGCTAATGAAAATCTCAAGTATAGGGCTGACCAAGCGGAACAGGCTGGAGAAGAGGTACAGGGTCACGGACCCAGCCCCCAGGTGCTTTAGGTCTCAGCTCTCGCCCGACTCAGTGGTCTCGGCAGCAGCCAGGAAGTGCTCAGCGAAACCGTCATCGGCAGCCATGGTACCTCTAGAGCAGGAGGGGAAGAAGCTGGATGCAATGGGCAAGAGAATCATTTACACTGCAGCCTCTGCCATCAAGGCAGCTAACGCCCTAGCCATCTTGTCCTGATACAACCGTGAGCTATGGCTCGAGTTGGGTCCTATTCTGGATTTACAGCACGAAGACAAGAAGGTCGAGGCACTGGAGCTCTTTCACGAGGGGGAGGTGGCCTTGGATCACACCATCACGGTGGCAGTGGACATCGTGGACGGCGGTTTCTGCCAGATGGGGAACCGGGTGTCCCTGCATCGTCAAAGTTGGTTAAAAGCAACTAACTTCCTCCCAGGCGTTCAGACTAAGGTACTGGATATGTCATTTGATGGGGAGAACCTCTTGGGAAAGGCGGTCGACTAGTCTTTGCAAGCGATTAAGACCGGCACGGAGACAGCTTTCTCCTTGGGAACTTTGCAGCAGGGACGGCCGTCGTCCTTTCGTTCTTCCAGAGGTAATCCAGGAAGATCCTCCAAAGGATATAATATGCTATACTGACAGCCTCCACGCTTCTCCTCTCAAGAAGCGTACAGTGGTTGCTCTCAAGGCAGCGGAGGACAGCGGTGGTGCTGATCGCAGGGGAGAGCTCTGCCCCCCAAGCAGGCCTAAAGCGGCCCTGGTCTCTGGCTCCCACCTAGGCACCCAAGTGGGAGGCCGGCTGGCGAAGTTCGCCGGCACATGGGAGAAGATCACCACGGACAGATGGGTGGGGGTTACACCTTGGAGTTCCAACGTAGGTGCCTTGTATCATGCCGATTCAGCGACAAGAACATCAAGGACCCTGCAGGAGATGTGGGCCATGTTACAGAAGGGGGCCATAGAACCCACCCCCCAGTGTCTCCGGGGCTCCTGAGTATACTCCAGCTACTTTCTGGTTCGGAAGAAAACAATGGGGTGGAGGCCGATCGTAGATCTTTGTCGTCTCAACAAGTACTTGAAGTCCCAAAGGTTCTGGATGGTCACTTTGCAACATGTGCTCGGCCAGCTGGAGAAAGGAGATTTTCTGACGTCGTTGGATCTGGGGCGAGGGGCCCTACTTCTACATCGCCGTTCACAATAAACACAGAAAGTTCTTGCGGTTCGTAGGTCAAGGTCAGCATTACCGGTTCAGGGCTCTGCGTTTTGGCCTAAAATCTGACCCAGGGTTGTTTACGAAGTGCATTGCCCCGTTGGCGGCACATCTTCGTCTACAAGGCATTCACGTATACCCCTACTTGGACGACGGGCTAGTGCGTTTCCACTCAGGCGCTCTGGCGGGAGAACACACATTGAAGACCGGACATCTGCTGACAGAGTTGGAGTCCTCCATAAACTATTCAGTTGGCCTCATCACGAGTTTGGCAGTAACCCTTAAATGCGGCGGTAACGCTATTACCACCGCATTTAAGGGTCTGCCAAATCACGGGCTTGGCGGATTTTCCCCCAGTTCTGAGCTGGGGGCAAATCTGCAGCGATTTTGCCAATTTACAGCACTATTACCGCCAGAGGTAATAGCGCTGAACATTCCCTATTGGGCCCAATCCAATGGGGAATGGGAAATTCCCAAATGGGCCCATTGGGGAATTGGGAATTACGGTTCCGCCAAACCTGTGATCCAGTGCTAATAGAGCTGGGGGGTTTGGCGATAGGGCTAATAGCCCTGGCGGTAATTCCACCGAGGTTAGCGGCCAACTCGTGATGAGGCCCAAAGTCTTGCTCGATGCCATCTCAGGGTGCCCTGTTTCTAGGGGCCCGACTCAACACAGTGACATGTTTGGCGTTGCCCTCGGAGGAGAGGGTGAGAGCCATACAGGACAAGGTACAGTGCTTGCTGCCGATGCAGGCGGCAACGGTTCAGTCCATCAAGTCGTTGCTGGGCACAATGTCCTCCTGCATCAGCCTCGTTCGCCTGTGCAGACTTCACATGAGACCTCTCAAGGAGTTCCTGGATGCGAGGTTAATGCAGGTGTCGGTGAATTTTGCAGAGAAGATCTTGCTCAGCGAGGAGTAAGTGTGGCGTATGGCTGCATCTCGTCCAGGGAGCTCCGTTACAGGTTCCTCCTTACCAGAAGACAGTCATCACGGATGCCTTTCTAGAGGGATGGGAGCACACACCTGACTGTTCTTTGCCAGAGGCCTTTGGCAACCCGAGGAAAGGGACCTACAAATCGACGTCCTGGAGCTATGGGCCGTATTCTAGGCCCTCAAGTCTTTTCTCCCGTCTTTGAAAGGCAAGGTAGTGATGAGGATCTTCACAGGCAACTCTGCCACCATGTTCTACATCCGGAAACAAGGGAGGACCCGCTCACCGGCACTTTCCAAGTAGGGTCTGGACCTGTAGCGTTGGCCTGTTGGTCAAGAGATGTTCCTCGTTCCGTGGCAGTGAAGTAGTGAGTAAGGGGTAGTGGGCCTTCCCTGTATTCGTTAACAAGTAGTATTTACTTAGCTGTGTTACCTGGCAGCAGAACTTAGTGTTTACTGATACCCACTAGTCAGTCGGTTTGTGAAAATTCAAAAAATGGGGTTTGCGAAGTTCAGATGCGCATGGGCTTTTGTTGCGTAAACGACCTTAGTCAGACTCAGTCTTGTATTTTATATTTTTAGAGATTTATTAGACTTATTAAAGTATTTTATACATGGTGCCAACATTACTCCTTATTGGAGGCAGGTGCTACTGTTTCGCCCCTACTTGGGCTTTTTCAAGGCTCATTTGTATACAGGTTAAATCTTCATTTGTAGATTAATTTACAGGTTGTTTGACTATATTAGCATTTGTTAAGGCCAGTTGTAGGCATGAGATTAGTACATTTGGTTCCCTTTGTAAGTGTGTTATCACATCCTTTCTTTAGCATACATATTCAGTCAGAATGTATAGCGAATTTACTATCAGTATTATACAGTTACATACAATATCAATATCACAATTGGTGATGTAATTGGTGGTTTTGAGGTGAAGATGTGGGAGGAAAGTGGGAGGGAAGTAGGTAGAATGATATGTTAGTACCTACTAAGGTCTTTCAATAGTTTCAAGATAAAGTAATTCATTAGGAATCTTACCGATCCATTAAGGAGTCTTACCTAATTGGCTTTTTCTTATGATGTTATGCAGTCTGTGTTTCAGTTTTCAGTTTTCCATTTCTAAATGCAACCTCTAGTGAGTTCAAGGGTACATCTATTCCATAAGTCCCAGTGTCAGTCTTTCTGAGGGCAAATGGGGCCAGCCCCAGATCGACCTCTTCAAGACGGCGGTGAACACCAAGTGTCAGAGGTTCACCAACAGGTTCCCTCAATCGAGTCGCATGGTGGACACGTTCTCGTTCCCGTCGGAGGGCCAGTTCCTGTACACCTTCCCACTGTTCCCACTCCTTTTACGTACAATCAAGACAATCAGACAATGCCACTGCAGGATGATACTCTTCTCCCCGGCATGGCCTAGGCAAATCTGGTATCCGGACCGACTATCTCTATCAGTGTCCCCGTCCATCTGGCTGCCGCTGTCCCCGGACCTTCTCGCCAGAGAAGGGGATTGATTCTGCATCACGACTCGGAATCCCTGAACCTGAGGGCATGGCTCCTGCAGCCTTAGAGTTTGGAGTATGCTTTACCAGCAAAGTGTAAGGACATCCTGGCCAAGGCCAGAGCCTTGTCAACATTGAAGTGCTATGGACATAAATGGAAATGTTTCTCCGTGTGGTGCCAGACTCAGAAGATTACCCCTCTGCGTGTCACGGCTCCACAACTTCTACCATACATGCTTTCCTTGGCCAGAGCGGGACTGGCTCATGCCTCTTTCAAGGTGCATCTCGCTGCCATATCCAGATACACCAGGTCTCCGACAAGACCTTCCCTGTGGTCTCACAGGCTCATCAAGGAGTTCCTCAAGGGTCTTTTCAGGACGTTCCCACCGGTGAAGCTCCGGCCTATGAGCTCAATGTTGTGCAGACTAAACTCATGGGAGTGCCCTTCGAACCTATGCATCAGGCCCGCTCAAGTTTCTCTCATGGAAAAAAGCTTTCCTCGTGGCTATCACCTCGGCCAGGCGGGTTGGGGAGATTTAGGCCCGGTCTATCCGCAGCCTTACTTGTCTTTCCACGCTTCAAAGGTACACACCCAACCTTTATGCCAAAGTTGCTGTCGTAATTTTACCTCAACAAACCATTGGTGCTACCTGTCTTCTTCCCAGCGGAAATGGCCTTGCATTTGCTGGACGTTGTTTGTGCGTTGAAGATCTATGTGGCACGTACGAAGAATTTTCAGAAGAGTTCTCATTTGTTCGTCAACTTTGGACCTGTAAATCAAGGAAAGGCCTTGTCGAAGGCTTCCATCTCCAGGTGGCTCTCCGCCTGCATCATGCGCTGTCATGGTCTAGCTAGCAGGCCGCTGCCAGGCTGGCAGAGAGCCCACTCCACCATTGCCGTACAACAGCGTTTCTCTCATGTGTGCCCCTGTTCGACATCTGCAGGGCTGCGACATGGAGGTCCACGCACACTTCATCGACGGGATTCCGGGGAGGAGTCCTGAGTCGGCCAAGCGGTGCTACGCAACCTGTTTGTTTGAGGTTAGTCTATACCAGTGAGTGGGTATTGCTTCTGTTGAGCCTTGCCACCTCCCGTGGTTGTACTGTTGTGTAATCGTTATTAGTGAGAATGTGAATCCATGCCAGACTCCATACTGGGTAATCGTTATTCATGAGCATGTGAATCCATGCCAGACCCCGTACTGAAAAAGGTTTAAGTTACTTACCTGTAACTATTGTTCTCCAGCATGGGTTTGGCATGGATTCACATGCAAACCCTCCCAACTTCCCCTCTGTGGCTCTTCTTGGTTCATACAGCCACTTTACGTGCTTAACAAATATGAAGATGGCCACCAGGGGTAGAGTTTAGGGAGCGGGCTGCCTTTGGAGGGGGATAGTATGACCCAGAGGACAATGATTGGTTTAGAGGAGTAATACAGTTTTAAAGTGAAAGTGAAACTGTTTTTACTTTTACCGAGGATTCCCAGCCTGATGGCGGGGAATATTCATGAGCATGTGAATCCATGCCAGTCTGATGCTGGAAAACAATACTTACAGGTAAGTAACTTAAACCTTCCTTTTCTTTTCTGCACCTTCGAACTTTGTTTGGCACTTCTACAGTAAGCTTTATGTCTATATCTCATAGTAATCCCCATTTTCACAATGTATTTACTCTAGCGTATAAGGGTCATTTTAGAGTTTTCGACACAGGACAGAGGACGCTTTATTTGTTTAACATCCTGACACAAACGTTCATTAGCTTTATTGATGCAGGGAAACCCCCCCTTAGACCAAGGGACCGGTAGGATTTCCCCAATCCCTTTTATTATTTTGACAATAAAAATACTGTTTCAAACACGAAACCTTATACTGTGTCCGAGTCCTACTCTTGAACCCTTACAAGACGTAGACCTGGAAAAGAGACCCTGACAATAGACAAAATTAATACTGGATGCTCTGGAGTTTCATGATGCTAACATTTGGAGCATTGATTTGATAAGTTATGTATAACGCGCTTAATACCCAGAGGTTTCTAAGCGCAGACCCGGGGATCGAACCTGTGTTGCTCCATGTCGTCTTGCTTCCAAGGCGAACATGTTGCCCCTAAGCTATCCTCCCGAGACCATTGGCCGTTTAGGTTTGTTAGAATTGATGCACTTTACATACTCAGCAAACTGTGTTATGTTATTGTTCCAATAAAGTGGTAGATACACACAAGAAAAATGCATGACTGAAAATGTTGCTGCTAAACAATTGTGCTATTGTTTTGATTAAGCTGTGGATACACACAGGATACATGCATCAAAGTAGCTATTGCTGCTAAACAATTGTGCTCTTGAACATTGCATACTTGCACTAATGTCTTGTTCATTTGCACATTGTGGGGCAACTCACAGTGATCAAACCAAGAAAAAAACCTGCTAGGGAAAAAGACTAGGCGCACCTTCTTTTGAGAAAGACAAGAGCTTTATGTTGTATAAGAAAAGAATAAGGCGACAGGGTATTACAAATCCACTGCGAAAGAGTTCTCTGCCGTCTTTCGTACAAGATTCTGATTATAAACACAAACATTGTCACTCATGGCGCACTCGATAAGCAGTGTTAAACCCCCAACCTCATTGGCTGCCGCCTATATACATATTAATGATTATATATAGCCCATCCCCCATTTGGTTCTGCTGTCTTCTCTCTCGTCCTCATCACACGTGGGTAACGCCCTCATTCATCGTGGAATACTGAAAAGCAATCTGTTAACATCAACTGGCACCACTCTACCTTCGATCCTAGCGAGTGAATCCACAGCTGATCCAACATCCGGCATCTGCAACAGGGAAAGCCGTGCAGAGCGTCGCCGTAGCACAGGAGTGCTTGGAGGTCCCCTCCGACCCACAGCAACGCCCCACATCACCATCAGCTGCTGTCCTTACCCCCGTAGAACCGGAGTGCTCCATGATGTCCCTCACGGCCATTGCCGGCCACGAGAGGAGAGGAGAGGCCAAGTTGGCCGCCGCCGTGGTTGCCGCAGCAACCAGGAACACAAAAGCCTTGCTGACGCCCACGATTGGTCCACCATTCCAGCCAGCCCCTCCCCTCCTGACTTTAATGGAGGGGGGCTCACCGCCAGGCGAAGGCGCAGAGGAGCGAAGGCCAGGAGAAAAGGCCAAGCTCACTCTCTGCAGCTCTCCGCTGCTCGACGGCGCGGATGGCGCCTACAGGCTCTCTCAAGCTCACACAAGGTAAGGCCTCCAGCCTCTTCGCCTACCATTCACATCCCCTGCGTGCACCTACGCAGATCACAGCCAGGCGCACCACTCAATGTACCTACAGGAATGCACGACTACGGTCACGCACCCTGCCTACCATTCCCCTCACATACACACACCCAACATAGAGTACTGCAATGCAAGGGTTGGCGTGAGAAGCCAGCCTCCAAGCATTACGCGCTGCTTTACTAAGGCCAACCCTAGCCCTTGTACTGCCACACATTCAGTGGCAACGCTACGACAGACTTTCAATGTCCATACCACCAAACAAGACCTCATGGCTGCCACAAACAAAAGTACCTCTATTAACATTAACTCTGCACCTCCACTAATGCCCAAACCTACTGGCGCTCCCATGCCCACTGCTCATGTTGATGCCGCCCCCATGGCCACTCACTCTACTATGTTGCCTAATGCTATGCCTATGCCCACTGCTCATGTTGATGCCGCCCCCATGGCCACCCTTGACTCCACCCCACTCACTATCTCCGAGCCACTCTCCACTCCGGCTAGCCCGCCCACCTCCACGCCTCTCTCTGCCTACACACTCAGGTGCGCACTGATGAATGCCCGATCCATACCCGCACACGCCCTTGACGTCAACGACCTGCTCATCAAGGACGACCTCGACCTCCTCATCCTTACTGAAACTTGGCTCAATGAAACATCAGGCCCAGCCCTATCCCTTGCCATCCCACCTGGGTATTCCATCTTCAGGAAAGACCGCACCTCGCAGAAAGATGGAGGCGTTGCCCTCATCGCCAGGGAAGCCATTGCCATTAGAGAAGTTGAAGGCCTGCTTGACAGCAACAGCGACTACCTCCCTCTAAAAATTGACGTTTCCCCCAACTGCACCATAACCTTGCACATTGTATATAGACCCCCAGGCTCATCCTCTGACTTCCATGACACCCTTATCCACGCACTGTCCAACAACATCAAAAAAACATCATGGGTCTTACATCTGGGTGACCTCAACCTAGGGCTGAACAACCCTAAGGACCCCCCTGCGAAATCCCTCAAGAAAGCCCTGTCCAACCTCGGCTTCACACACTCCATCTCCGAGCCCACTCATATAAAAGGGCGCACCCTCGACTGGATCAGTCATCACAACTGCTCCCTTCTCATCACTGCCAACACCCCCATCCCTTGGTCGGACCACCACTACATCCAATTCACCCTCGGAACCAAGAAAGTGGCCTTCACCCCCCCCCCACCATGTCCAGCAACCTATGCTAGGAGCTCTCGCCTTCTCACAGTTGAGAATCTAGCACCCTACCTCCTCAATCCTGCCCTCCAGGCCCCCTCCTCTAACAACCCCGAAACCTTAGCTTACACCTTTAAGGATATCATCACGTCAGCCATTGACGCCAAAAATGCAAAAAAAAAACAAACATGCCAACTCATGGTTCTCCAAAGAACTTCCTGAACAACGCGCGCAAAAAAGGACTGCCCTCTCCGCCTGGAAAGCCAGCCCCTCTGAGGCCACCAAACAGAAGTTCAAAACCATCTCCAAATCCTACAAGACTAACATTACCTTAGCCAAGGCCGCCTCCTTTAACACCAGGATCGCTGAAGCCAAGTCAGGGTCCAAGGAACTATTCACCATCTTTAGGGTACTGGAAAAACCATCTGCCCACCCCCCCATCAATCATCAAAGATGACAGGTGATGTAATAGCATTCAGTCGGCCATGCTAGACAAGCTCAACACCCTCCAAACCAAAATCCGCGGCCACCAAAAAGCCCTCTCCAACATCATAGCCAACTTGCGCGCTGAGCCATCCATCAAGACCAGCGCCTCCCCTTTATCTGAATTCAAAGATATCACTGAGCGAGAGGTCATCACCCTGCTCAACTCCATCAAACCCTCCAATTGCAAGGGCGACGCCTGCCCAGCTAGCCTCATCAAAGACTCAGCACCTACCCTAGCCCCTTCCTTACAGCTTTTATCAACTCCTCCTTCCAGTCAGGCAATGTCCCGTCTGGACTCAAGGAAGCTTGGGTACGCCCACTCCGTAAAAAACCCTCGCTTGACACCACAGTCCCTGCTAATTACAAACCTATTACCATTGTACCCTTCCTGCTCAAGTGCAATTTTGGACAATGCAGCTTACCTGCAAGTCCAGAAGTTCTTAGAGGATAACCGGCTCTTAGGCCTGCGGCAATCTGGATTCCGCCCACGGCACGGCACCGAAACGGCCCCCCTAGACCTTAAGAATCAAATTGACGATCTTAGAGATGCAGACAAACCTGCTCTCCTACTGCTCCTTGATCTATCCACGGCCTTTGATCACGTGGACCACACCTTGTGCCACCATCTAGCCACCCAAGCCAACTTCTTCCCGAAAGCCTGTCAATGGATCGCCTCCTTCCTCCAAGAAAGGGCCATGAAAGTCTTCTCGGAGTCTGCATCCACCACCCCAAGCCTCCTCACCTGCGGTGTTCCCCAGGGGTCCTGTATAGCACCTACGCTTTACAACCTTGCTGCCCCTGTTCAGCATCTTGGATTCCCTTGGC
Organism: Ambystoma mexicanum; assembly: GCF_040938575.1. Classification (NCBI taxonomy): domain Eukaryota; kingdom Metazoa; phylum Chordata; class Amphibia; order Caudata; family Ambystomatidae; genus Ambystoma; species Ambystoma mexicanum. Next base: position 1,440,057,706 of record NC_090935.1, read on the forward strand.
ATATCCTACACCAATTACGCGGATGACACACAGGTACTCATCCCACTCTCGGGCGACTACCTAGCAGACACTAACACCCTCATCACTATCTACTCCACCATCCAATCCTGGATGGCAGAGAACTGGCTTTGCCTCAATAGTGAAAAAACTGAACTCGTCATAGGATCACCTTTCACATTGGGCAACCTTGGAGACCAGTACTCCTCCTTCACCATCGATAACATTCCTATCAAGGTCTCAAACCATGTTAAGACCCATGGAGTCTACCTTGACTCCGACCTTTCCATGGACAGGCAGGTCAATGCTATCGCCACCTCTTCAGCCTATTACTCTAAAATCCTCAACGCTGCTGGGCCCTTCCTGGCCCGCTACTATTGCCAGGGCAATTATCGGGTCAAGGCTAGACTATTGCAATGCCCTCCTCGCTGGGACTTCCAGCAAAAACGTGGCCAAATTGCAGCTAGCTCAAAACAATGCACTCAGGGCAGCCACAGGTACCACCAGAAGAGACCACATCTCTGAAATCAGAAGGCAAGTCCACTGGCTCCCTGTCAAAGAGAGAATTGTCTTTAAACGCTTGCCCTCACCCACAAATGCCTCCACGAGCTCGCTCCGCCCTACCTGACCGACAGAATCATCAGGCACACAGCCACCAGACCCCTAAAATCACGCTATGCCAACACGATTGTCACACCTACCTTACGAAAGGTGCGCGCTGGAGGCTCCAGCTTCCCCACCCAAGCAGCCACGCACTGGAACGCACTGCCACCTCACCTAAGACTGATTTAATCACACCTAGCCTTCCGCAAGGCTAGACTCTTTGTCTAAACAGAATATCTATCACAAATTGGTTTGAGCAATTCCCTGCATATTTGTTCGTTACTGTGTAACCAGGAGCCCATTGGGCACCCGCCTGTAACTCAAGTCTGCTTATCATCTGTAACAGCACCTCGATGCCTCATGGGCTGCAAGCGCGCTTGATAAATGCAAATAAATAAATAAAACCACGTGACATACACCTGGTTATCAGCAGTAATTCAGAGAGTAGCCCTTTTCTCATCCCAGACACTTCGGCGTCCCCATCATGCTCTCCTCTGTCTATGGGCACCATTCTTAGCTCTGCTTGGCAGAAAACATAGATCATATCGTTCTCCTTTTTCCTCTTTATCAGTTTCCCTCTTCAAAGCTGAACCTAGCAACCCTCTAATCAATCCAGTTCACAAAGGATTTAGAGACCAATTCTCTGCACATCTGGTAGTTCAAATAGAGTGACCGTTAATTTGGGGGGCGCTGGTGCCTTAAGTCTTGGTTCGTGTTTTGGCATCCCAAAACCTCTGCCACTGCCTTTCGCTTCTTCGGCTACACACATTCCTACCTAATTAGTTCAAAGGCCTAACTGATGTGGGGGCATATGTGTGTGCCACGCCTGGGATTTGGAATGCAATGGTGAGGGGAGGGATAAGGCCACATAGTTCCGTGTTTCAGGCCTACTCATTGTATTGCTCGCCAAGAGCGCACGGACAGTTATTTATCACCAGTACATTTGCAGAGCAAACACTTTGAACGCAGGTAGATGGAACAATAACTCACAATCAGACACGCAGTTAGAGGATAATGAGCAATTATACGGCTATTTATTCATAGTTAAGCATACATAAGCAACAAGTGATAACACAGAAATAAATCACAGAAAAGATAGTGAATTAAAAAGAATACATCACCATGGGCGTAACTGAATCCCTCATCTCTTCAGAAGCGGCTGGAAGACCCCGGTAACAGCCAGGCCAAGAGCACAACAGCCCACATGAAGGTCGGAACAAGGCGTCCCCCCTCCGACTGAGGTCTTTGTGTTTTTCCCACCTGACCTTTCCAGAGCTCCGCATATATGCCCTCCTCAAAAGGGGTGGCAATTTATAGAACCTTATGGAATTAGCGCTTGCGCATTGATGAGTGACGGTTGCCGGCCGGGCCAACCGACAGTAACCCAAAGGAGCAAAGCGCTTCCCTCTCCTAAAGCACCACGGAAAACAATTCCATAACTCATCTTCAAACTTGCCACAGGAATTACCTTCTTATCGGGTACCAGCCGGCACCTGTGAATCCCAGCTTTCCCAGCGCAGTGTCCTAGGCTGAGGCCTGCATACCAGGCTCAGCAACGAATAACGTTGAAAACATGTTTTTCAACAAAGCAATTGCAGCTTTTCACTGAGGCTTGGAATAAATATCCATTATGGCTCTGAGTGCCCCCAGAATGCACTGCGCACCAGCGCCATGTTTTAGCTCAAGCATCACACTCATAGACGCGGTGTTGGTTTATGTTATGACTGTCGTGTATATATGTATACTACATCCTACATAGTTCAATTGCAACACTACTGGTTAATTTCTTCTTTATGATTTCCTACTTCCGCCAGTTGTCCCCACCCATAAAACCACCCCCAACCCCCTACACTGTCCCATACTCATTTCCATATTTTAATATATTTTTTGCAATCCAAACCGTCTAGAAGGGGCAGTGGTCTGACGTGCATCCCAACAACATTGTGAATTTAATATGTCAAAGTTGGTTGGTTTATGTTTGTATACAGACACAACAAAAAGTATTTTTTGCACTTGGTTTGATAGGACTCATTTGTTGGTAAGATTGTTCAATCAGGGTTGTTGGGAATGTTTGTACATATTGTGAGAGGCCAGTAATGCGAGACGGACAACTGCTTGTAGATTTCTCAAAATTTGTCATTTAAGTAAGTTATATAAAGAAAATACCTTTCTTGCCCTACTCTACAAAATAATTCCCTGCCTAGTCTAACAGCTAAGGGAACATTTTCTAGCAGTTCTAGCAGGGGATAACTGACCCTCACACTAAACAACAAACACATGCAGAAAATATATAGGAACACAATATAGTAAACAATATTAACACAATCAGCCTCATTGCGAGGATGGCGGTAACCCGCCGGCGCTACTGGCAGGTTACTGCTGACCTCGTAACACTGTTCCCGCCACCTGATATCCCAGTGCCATCAGGATATTACAAGTCACGGCAGCCCGAAGTGCAGGTGGCAGGAACTGTAAGTCCCCATTCCTGTGGAACTCCATGGTAATGGGGACACGGAAGCACCGGCACCGTTGCTAACGGTGCCGATGCTTTGGTAAGAAACATGCATGCAGGGCCGGTACTCCTGGCAGGTCAGACCTGCTGGGCGATCAGGCCGTGGCAGACTTAGAATGAGGCCCAATGTTTGAGTCGCCTTTTCCTATCCTGGGTAAGGCCCCTTCCCCAGGATTCAAAGTCAACTCAAAATGTTCAACAAAGGAAAAACAAAGGTTTTGAAGCATCTCTTAATAGTTTCAAGTCAAAGAAAAAAGAAATAAAAAGAAATCCACTGGTAATAAATATTTGTTCCTAGATAAAAGATCCACTTCCAACTTCCAGAAAAGAAATGGCACCAATCGTAATCCAGGTTATGATAAACTGTCTCTTCTTTCTAAATAGTTTTTCACAGTTCTTAATCAACAGTTAGGACTTCGTTATTTACAGCGTTACATTGGAAGATTAGTCAGGATGTTTTCTTTGTGCTGCTGCTTCCACTTAAATAACCATACTTCGTCTGTTGGTACCATGAGAACCGTCACCTTTGTCCCACAGTACTTAACTGGTTCATACCACTTCAAGTTTACATCTGCTGGCTACTTTTTATACCACCACAGTTAAAGTACTACTACCACAGCTCAGTACTTTGAATTGTTAGGCAGGTTTTGACAAGACTCTTCAACCTCTTCAGGTAGGCAAGGTACTCTTCCTTTTAATAACTTTCTCAAAGGGGCAGTCTCTTTGCCCCTCCTGTCTGTCTGCCACAATAACAATCAGGTTCTGCCCACAAGACTCACTTCTCTCTGGCTTCTGCAGTCTTTGGCAGCACAGTTTGCATCTACTTTCAGTATATTCTTCACAAGCAATTATTTCCCCTTCCCCTGCCTTACTCACAACTTTCTGTTGGTTATCAACCCCAACTCTCTCACCTTCAGATAATACTGGTACACTTGTATTTCAGACAACTTGAGTGTTAGCAACTTCACAGTGCAGTTGGATGCCTCTTTAACTATTGGAAAGGTTGGTTTCATTATAGAAAGGGGTTATCTCTTAGCTTGGGTAATGCTTGTTCTTCTCTTCAATGGTTTATAGAGCATTCCCTTTTCTTAATTAAGGACACGTGACCACTCTGTTAGTCAGCAACAGTCTTTAAGTAGTTCAACAATGGATTTCAATGGCTTTAGCTCTCAAGCGAATGTTAGATCTTTCACAGTATACACAAGTCATACATTTTCATTGCAAACAGTACTTTGAATAGTACAAATAGCTTCTGCTAGTATTAACTCATACACGACACAATTACGAGTTGGAAACAGTTACTGGCAAGGCTCACGCAAAGAATTAGAATGCCGTGCTTCACTCACTGGCTTCTTAGACACTTGCTTTGCTGGTTGCTTTGCTTTCCCGACTTCCACTATTACTTCTACTGCTTCTGGCACGCTGGGGATCACACCCTTCTCTTGCCCTGGTGTCTCCGGTCCGGCCACTCGAATTGAGAATTCCTTTTCCTCCCGAGGCCCTCAGCTTGCCTCTTGCTTGTGGCCTCAGTCTCTTGCACGTTCACAGCTCTGCAATCACTGCAATAAGGCTCACATGGGGAAAACTTAGCCTCCTGCACGTCTTCTGCTGCGCAGCCTCAGCATTTCAGATTTTGGGAGAACTCTCTCAGAACTTGCAGGTGAAATCTGCTGTCTCCACGTTTCTGGAGCCCCTCTTGTGCCTCCACTTCTTCGTGATTGTCCAGCCTTGTGCTTCTTCTCTATTTCTACTTCTACAGCCAGCCTTCCAGCTCTCGTTCCAGTCCTTCAACTCCTTCTTTCCTGAGGGGGCCTTTTATGCCTCACAGGTTCATTAACAATTTTCAGGTGTGGGCTGTTAAGCTCAATTGCCTGACTACTGCAATGGCTACTGGGCTTAATTGCCTGATGGCTACATCGACATGCCTCTTCAGCCCTCTTCTTTGTCTCAGTACCTCTGGGATTCTAGAACTTTTAGTGCCCTTCAATAAAGTTTGGTTTTTCCACTTCTGTAGTTTGGCAAATAGCCATCAAAAGTGTGGGATTACAGGGCAAATTAAATAAGAGGCATGTGATCCCCCCATAGTACACCACCCCGAGGGTAGGGATCAAAAAGTGTCTTCCTTTCCCTGGCCAAATGAGGAGGGTCCCAGACCAGGTTTCTGGGAGGAATCATCACTGATTCATCACATTATGTATGGTAAATATGTTTTTACTAATGAGTAAGAGGATTAAATCCAAAGTATGAGAACAGGTTGGTGCTTTATCACACTTAAGTAGTTTGAAAATAAGTGTAAAACAAAAATAAATAAACTAAAAAACATGATTAAAAGATTCATAGGACTGCCCGTGTAGGTTTGTAGTTAATACTTAATTAGTCATGTCATCTTCATTACTGTTGACAAGCTTCGCTGGTAGCCCCTTCTCGGTTATCGGTTTTCCCCAGATTCCAGCAGTAGTGGTTTCCCTTCAGTAATTATTAAGACAAGCTGGTGGCAGCAATTACATTTGTACACTTTTTGCAGTATTTTTTGTGTGCAAATTCGTGTTTACCGCTTGTGGCTGCAAAACGTGTCAAAGTGCCCTGTAATTGCAGTGCCACAATATTTTTTGTTTCTTCTTTGGCCATATTGTTGTTTGGCCTTCTTCATGCCTTCTCAGGTCAGGAAATCCCATGTAAGGTCATGTACTTGGCCGGGAAATATAGGAATATCATTTTGCTGACCTGCAACGTTGTTGAATGTCTTCTGGAACATTTCACTACCACAAGAACTCTTCCTACGTCAGTCCCCTCTCCTAAGAAGATTTGTGACTGAGCACAAGGCCCCATACATCATAGGGATTGGACGTATAAAGTTAGGGTATCCTTTGTATGAACTGGTTTCATTCTATTGCATCCCTACTTACTTCTTTTTGTTGTCTAAGTGATTGCATGCATTTCTAAGAACCTTAAGGTGACTCTATATATGTTTGATAATTGAGTGCTGTGTGATTATTATCACCTGCTTGTTTAATTTCCTAGTGTGTTTTTTGGGGGGGTTCTATGTCATTATCTCGGATATTGAAGGCTGCACCAAATAATGACTGAATTTTTGGGCTGATTTTGGGCGGCCTTTAATATTCGAAATACTTTAATTCCTCCCCCTTCCCCCTTTTCCCAGCACCCCCTTACATACAAAAACACTCAGAAACACACACACACACACTGCTTTCCCCCAGCCCCATACGCCCAACAAAAACACTGTCCCCTGTTATACAGACACGCGTGCTAACACACATTTACCTGTAACCCGTCTTCCTTTGCCCATCTCGGTCAGCTTGCACTAGTGTGCAGAAGGTGTGTCCTAGTTAAGATTTAGAAAGACTGCTCTGACATTCTCAGACCGGTCTGTCTAAATTGTTTTTTTTTCTTTATCTGTTTTTATAAAAAGGTCTTTTGACCTAGAACAGTTTTTGGGCTTAGAATAAATATAGTATTTTTGTACTTACCGGTCTAAATTGCATTATTATGTGCTTCACTGTGTGGGCTTATTGTGGACTCCTAACCTCACTCACCTTCCCCTGAGACTAAGCCTTGACCACTCTCCACGCTTACCTTGATTACGATTGGCTAACATCTGAGAGTTCCCCTGTACACAATAACTAGCGTGGCCTCGTAAAATCTGTCCACCAGGCCAGATTGTAGAAATACGGTATTACCCAAATTGTTCGTTTACAATTGTTCGAATGAACAATTGACTGAATGTAAAGGGTCACAATTGACCTTTTCACAATTGACCGAATATATATATATATTTCTGATGTTTGTTAATCTGCTTAGAATCACATGCTGTACATAGGTCTGACATCCAGTGGTCACTGCAGAGTATTGCATTTTGTTTTTCGTAGTCGAAAAGGGGACGTCGACAAGGCGTGTCTGTAACACTATCCCTATAGTGACGTGCATTGTACCCACAATCCCTCACGCGTCGAGGTCCCTCAGATTGTTTTTTTCCGCCCAGCTACTGGTCGCCTTTATGCGGAGCTCTTCGAGAGACATTGCCAAATAGTTTCTTCGACCTTTGGTCGTTGGTTATTAATATTAATAACGATAAATCCCTCCCTCGACGCAGAACCGTTTCTCCGCCGAGCAAGATCTTCGACGGAAGGACGAGCGGAGGAGATCCTTCGGCGCTGCCGAACAAGTGGCCTGGCCTCACCGGCCATACACAGTAGGGAGAGTGGGGCTTTGTGGTCTTTCTTTCTTTTCTTTAAGAATGCCTTTCTCTTTCCCCTCCCTCTTTCGAGGTCGTAGTCACACCTATTAGCCTCAGCTATGGAGAGGACGCCATTTAGGTTTTGCCCGCTTTGCAAGGGTAAATATACCTGGAAGGATAAGCATAAACGGTGCAACCGTCGCTTACCCCTCGATCACCAGGAGGACGGCTGTGTGGCCTGTAAATTACTAAAGCCTAAAACTCTAAAGGACCGCAGGGTCAAAAGGTGTGCGGCCTACGCCATGTCTAGGCCTGACTCCTTGCCCGCTGCCGCCGCCGCCGAGTGTGACGAGGACAGTGACTACACGGCCCCCGTAACGGAGGCTGTAGACCTCTCAAAGGAGCGCTCGCGCTCCTCGTCGTCCGTCCCCGGCCCCGACAAGCCCGGCTCACGCCCAGCTTATGGGGATGAACACCCTGGCGACAAGGACGCACACAGAAAAACATCAAAGCACATACCCCCAGGCACACATTCGTCGAAGACGAAGACAGCCTTAGCGCCAACGGGGACGTCGGGTCCACCGACTTCTTCCACCGACCGTAAGGGTCGGCAGCCCTCCCTGCCACCGCTTCCGCGACAGGCGACTGGGCACTCTAAGAATAAGGGCGCTAACACCAAAATTTCCGGCGACACGCATCGCAAGAGTGCTCACGTTGCCAACAAGGACTCGACGACCAATGAGTCGACGACCAAGGACTCGACGAGCAAAGGCTCGACGCTCCATAGCGTGACGGCGACCGATCCCTCGGAAGAGAGAATGATCACCGAAAGCCTCGCGCGCATAGCATCTAAGGACAGCCAAAGACGTACGGCCAGTGAAACGCCGAAAACCGCGCACAAGGCTAAAGATACGCCAAAGGCGCCGGAAAACAGATCAGGTCAGTTCCCGACGCCGTCGGAAGGCCCTAGCCAGCAAGAAGGCTACTCAGAAGGCGAAGGCTCTCTTTCTTCGACGTTATGGGACAGAACCAGACAATTACAGGAGGAGGAAACCCTCTTGTCTTTCCCAGACCGTCCTGGCCGACCTCAGTGGACCTTTGAAAGGTTCCAGTCCTGTATGTCCATCCCAGAAGACAGGGCACCCAAGAGACCAAGGGAGGCACCCCTTGAGAGTCCAAGGGCTAAATACCAGAAGTTTTATAGCCCTATACAAGAGGACATAAACTCTTACAATCCCACTGAGGAAGACACCTTCTTCCAAGAGGAAGATGAGTTCACCTATGTTGAGGACCAACAAGAAGAGGAAGGTTTTCACGAGGAAACTAACCTATGTGAGGAAGGATTCCAGGAAGACACAGGCGAGGGCGACCAAAATCCCTGGCAGTCACCGGCTAGGTCGCCTGACACAGGCAGTAGCAGTATAGTCATCAGGTCTAATGAAACTACACCAGTTAGGAACCCTTCGCCTGTCGATGATCAACCCACCTTCAATGCACTGCTGAAGAAGGCAGCAGCACATTTCGAAATCGAAACTGGAGACGTCACCCCAGACACCGATTTTGTGGAGAGGATTATCAAAGAAAAACCCCCCACTAGCCAGGTCATACCTATCCTTGCCTCAGTTAAGAGACGCATTACACCTTCTCTTTCCACTCCTGCATTGGTGAGAGGGGTCAATCCTAGGATTGAGAAACTGTTCTCTCCCTCTCAATCAGACCCACTATACATTAAGGGTCACTCAATCCCGGACTCCCTGGTCGTGACCAACGCCAGGAAAAGGGCAGGAGTCCCACTATCTACTAGCGAGGCGCCCCCAGATAAAGAGGGGAAGAAGCTGTATGCCCTAGCCAAGAGAATCACCACCTCTGCAGCATTCTCTACAAGAATCGCCAATAATAATACCCTATTGGCAAGCTACGCCGATGCTCAATGGGCTAAGCTCAGACAGGTCATCGAAGAAGCTCCCGAACCCCTAAGGACTCGTTTACTGGCTACAGTTAACGAGGGCTCTCTGGTCAATCAAAGCATCGTCAAGAATACCCTCGATGCAGCAGAGACGGCTGGCCGCACTTTGGTACAAGGAATTTTACTGAAGCGTCACGTCTGGCTTCGCAATTCCGGATTTAAGGCGGAAACACAAGCATCCCTTATTAATAAACCCATAGAGGAATCCAACCTCTTTGGGAGAGCAGTGGATGATGCGCTGGAGAACGCGAAGAAAGAATTTGATACTATAAAGAACTTAGACCAAATTTCTAAGCCCCCTAATAGGCGGGGATTTGGTAATAAGCGCTTTTTTCGTGGACAACGCCAGCAACAAAACCACCAACAACAACAGTACTCTGCCAGCAACTACCAGAGTAATAGCGGCCAGTACAACCAAAGGGGTCAACGTCGTGGCAAGGGAAGAGGCCGGGGTTCCACCCCCAGAGGCTCCCAAGCCAACAACACCACCAAGTGACGCGAAGATTCGCATCCCCTCCCATGCAACGCCGGTCGGGGGCCGGTTAACATCCTTTCTTCCAGCATGGGAGGGAATAACATCAGACCGCTGGGTACTTTCCACCGTAGCCCGCGGCTACTGTATAGAGTTCAACAGCTCCCCAACATCCAGACCCCCGAGGGGACGACGCTTGACATCAGAACACCTCGCCATCCTTCTCCAAGAAGTGGATCCACTGCTGGAAAAAGGAGCCATAGAGGTCGTGCCTCTATCTCAGGTAATGGAAGGTATTTATTCAGTGTACTTCCTTGTACCCAAAAAGGATCTAACCATGCGCCCTGTATTAGATCTGCGCCCAGTTTGTCAAACCCCAGAAGTTTCGTATGGTGACCTTACAGGAAGTAATACCACTGCTATCACAGGGAGATTACATGACAACACTAGACATGAAAGATGCATACTTTCAGATTTTAATGTTGCCAGCGCACAGGAAATACCTAAGGTTCATGATAGAGGACAAACACTACCAGTTCAGAGTGCTACCCTTCGGCATAGCATCTGCACCAAGGGTATTCACGAAAGTACTGGCAGTGGCCCACCTGCGCAGGTTATCCATCCCAGTATACCCTTACCTCGACGACTGGCTCATAACAGGGGATTCTTACGAGACATGCTTCTCAAACACCCAAAAGACTGTAGACCTTTTGTTCCAACTGGGCTTCTCCATCAACGAGAAGAAGTCCAGCTTAGACCCCAGCCAAGTCAAACAATTCCTAGGGGCTCTAATTCGAACAAAGGATGGCCTCGTATTCCCCTCCAACGAGAGGGTCCAAAACATGCTGTTTCAGATCCCCCAATATGTGGCAGGTCGAGAGGTGACGGTGCGCAAAGCGATGCGTTTGCCAGGTATGATGGCGTTGTGTATTTATTTGGTACCTCACGCGCGCCTGCGCATGCGCCCAATGCAAGAGTGGCTCAACAGCCAGTGGTGTCAGGCCAGCGGACAATGGGACGATCTAGTGGTGGTCTCGCAGGCCTTGGTTCTCTCGCTACGGTGGTGGACAAAGGAAAACCTGATAATAGGGAAACCCTTTGCCACACCCGCGGTGGAGGCCACTCTAACCACAGACGCATCCCTCACAGGATGGGGGGCTCACCTATCCCATCAGACTGCTCACGGAGTCTGGACTCCGAACATAGCATCCAAGCATATAAACCTTCTGGAGCTACTAGCGGTGTTCAAAGCACTAAAAGCCTTCCAGGAACAACTTCAAGGGAAGACAGTGATGGTCCTTACAGACAGCACCACAGCCATGTACTACATCAACACGCAGGGGGGAACCCACTCTCCAGGACTGTCCAAGCTGTCCCAGAATATATGGAAGTGGGCTCTCAAACACAACATGTTCCTACTGTCACAACACGTACCAGGGGAACTCAATCTGCTAGCAGACGAACTCAGCAGAGACTTCCCCCTGCCCGAAGAGTATGAATGGCAACTGCACGAAGACATCGTCTTAGACATCTTCACGCAATGGGGATTCCCGGAAATAGACCTGTTCGCAACACTGGAGAACTCACAATGCCAAAGTTACGCCTCCAGGTACCCCCAAAACCAGTCCAAGGGGAACGGTCTATCGATTCAATGGTCAGGGAAATTTGTTTACGCCTTTCCCCCGACTCCCTTCCTCAACAAGGTGGTGCACAAGATGCACCAGGAACAGGTTACCATGATACTAGTGGCCCCAATGTGGGCCCGGCAGCCATGGTTCGCTCACTTGATGGAGATGTCTCTATCTCCCCCAGTGAGACTTCCCTGCCCGTACAACATGCTGTCACAGGACAAGGGCAGGACACTGCATCCATGCCCTCAGACCATGAACTTAGCTGCCTGGCTCCTGAGATCATAGAATTTGGACATCTACAACTCCTGCAGAGATGTATGGACATCCTCAGGGAAGCCAGAAAACCTAATACTCGCCACTGCTATTCTAGCAAGTGGAAAAGATTTGTCATCTGGTGTAGAGGTAAGAGCATCAACCCGGTTGACTGCTCTCCCACAAACATTGTTCTGCACCTGACCCATTTACTGGATTCAGGTCTAGTGTTCAATTCCATTAAAGTCCACCTAGCGGCACTTTCTGCATACATGTCATGATCTCTGCTTCCAAAAGGTCAGGACTTACCCAACTCCCTTGGAAGCAGACCCATAACCCAGCTTCCGAGTGCCAACCAGTCCCAATTGGGACCTTTTGGACCCTGTCCTGGCGCCAGTGGCACCAGGCTCATAAATATGCCCAGTCCCAGCGCTGGAAGCGCCGGGCTGATAATGCTTGGGTGGACTTACCTGCAGCAGACCATGCTGCTTACTTACCTGCCAGTTGAGCCTCTAATCCTCTTCTGTTTGGGACTACTTTTCCTGTTGGGTGGGGCAGGAGCCACTCCCTAGGTTCAGAACACTGGAACTCTTCTGGAAAGCAGGAACTCTTTTCTTACCTAGGCGTGGCTGTGGAAGGAGACACCTAAGCACCACAGGAGGCTATTTAAACCACACCAGATGGATGAATCTTGCTTTGTGTTATTCTGCATCCTCTGCAGCAGAACGCTCATCGTGTCTTCTGCATCTGATCCTGGGCCTAAGGGAAAAAGGCTTACCATCCTGAATCCAGTCTTCAGCAACACCTATAAAGACAAGAAAGAACAGGTTAGCATTACGGTCTTCAGTGACAGCGCTTCTCTTACCTGGTCCATCGGCTGTCACCAACGCCTCGCGCTGCATTCCGGCATCTGAAAGACAAAGGCTTACCTACTCTTCGCGTGCTCCGGAGGTCTTCGCACTGCATTCCGGCATCTGAAAGACAAAAGCTTACCAACTCTTCGCACGCTCCGGAGGCCTTCGGCGCTGCATCCCGCATCTGAAGACAAAAGAAGGTGCGTTTAAAGACATTGGGTAACTTTATTACTCACGTGCCATTACTCCTTCCCACGCCGAACCCAGTGGGTATTCCGGCACCCTTCAGCAGCTCCGAACTTGTACCTGCAAGATAAAAGGACAGTTAGTGTGCATCGTGAAGCAGGCAACAAGCGCTTACTTACGTGCTTCCAGGCGCTTCTATTCCTCACACGGGTTCCATCCTAAACTCACTTCAGCCCGTCATCCGCCATCGCCGGAACCCTGCAAAACAAGAGACATCATTACAAAAAACTTTTAAAGACATTTGAAATACTCGGAACTTACCGTTCGTGCAGTAAACGACGGACAGCAGTCCTCTGAGGTCAAGAGGCCTGCACCCTTATCCAGTGAAGAAACTGGTTACGGCACCCTGCCCCGAGGCAGATGGAGAGCTCGGCGTTCACTTACCTAAGGTGAGAGCGTTAACCTTTGGGGTTCTACAGGAGAAGAGAAGGGGAAGAAGAGAGAGACACCCAATAACCCCAGTTCATTAATCCCATATTTTCTATCTGCAGACATCTTACTCTTTGAGTCAGACATACAGTGCACAGAGGTCCAGCCCAAAGAGCCAATCGTGTGTTACACATCACCTTTGAAGATACGGTATTCGCCCAGTCAAGACCGGCGCCTCTGCGGGAATCAGGTGAGCGTTACAATACACCACTTCCCAACTTAAAGTGTTGTGGTGGAAGATACCAGTTATCAAAGCATTCATGGAGGGGGTAAAGAGAATACACCCTCCGATAGCTAACCCAGCTCCCGGATGGGACTTAAAAGTGGTACTTTCGAGACTCATGGGCCCTCCCTTTGAACCCATGCACAAAGCAACTCTTAAGGACCTCACTCTTAAGACTGCTTTCCTAATAGCTATCACCTCCATTAGGAGAGTAAGTAAACTACAGGCTCTTTCTGTTCTAGACCCCTTCGTAACAGTTCACAAGGATAAGGTGGTTCTACGCACACACCCAAGGTTTGCACCAAAATTCATCTCAAAATTTCATGTAAACCAGTCAATAGAACTACCAACGTTCTTTCAAAACCCTTCCAGCTTGGGAGAAAAAACTCTGCATACACTAGATGTACGCAGAGCTGTCATGTTCTACATGGAAAGAACCAGACCACTGAGAAAGACTAATCAGTTCTTTGTCTCGGTGGCAGCAGGAAGAGAAGGAGATGCAGTCTCAAAGTCCACTATATCTAGATGGATTGTTCAATGCATCACTCTCTGTTACACTCTTGCTAAGAGAGAACTACCCTTCAAGCCAAGAGCACATTCCACTCGAGGCACGGGGGCTTCCATAACGTTCATTGCAAATGTTCCCCTTGAGTCCATCTGCAAAGCGGCTACCTGGAGTTCTGTGCACACCTTTACAAAACACTACTGTCTAGATGCACACTCTAGATCTGACTCCCAGGTGGGACAGGCAGTATTAAGACATCTTTTCACTACTGTTCCTTCTCATAACCCGCTGCCAACTCCGGGTACTGCTCGCTAGTCTATGCACAGCATGTGATTCTAAGCAGATTAACAAACATCAGAAGACAATGCATTACTTACCGTAAAAGCATTTCTGATGGTTGTATCTGCTTAGATTCACATGCGCCCACCCTTCCTCCCCGCTCGGATGGAAGGAACATAGACATCTTCTACATCTCTCTCTCTTTTCTGTACTCACTCACGTATAGAAGGCTCCCTCAGGGCAGAAAAAATACAAACAGAGGGACCTCGACGCGTGAGGGATTGTGGGTACAGCGCACGCCACTATAGGGATAGTGTTACAGACACGCCTTGTCGACATCCCCTTTTCGACTACGAAAAACAAAATGCAATACTCCGCAGTGACCACTGGATGTCGGACCTATGCACAGCATGTGAATCTAAGCAGATACAACCATCAGAAATGCTTTTACGGTAAGTAATGCATTGTCATATATATAGGGGTTTTGGGGGGTTTGGCGTTGGGTGGGGGGCTGTGGGGGGTTTCCCCCAACATATATGGTACAATTGACCTTCACAATTCGATCAATTGTGAAAAGGTCAATTGTCATTCGAACAGTTGTAAAACGAACAATTCGTAAACAACCAGAAATACATCTCAACAATGAGCACTGTCAATAAGACTAATCTGCAATGTTCTGTTATTGTTTCTAGGTGAAATCGGTTACAAAGACCTCTAGTGGTTTAGAGGTCAGCGTGATATGCGTAGCTCCTGGACGAAAACCGACTTTTAAAAAAATCCAGGATGTTGACTGTTTGTTGTGGGCTATTGGAAGAGGCCCAAACACAGAAGAACTGAATCTGGACAAGCTGGTAAGATTTAAAATTGTGAGAGCCAACCCGCAATGTTATGACATACCAGGCTATTCATTCTGTAAAATCAGACAATTACGCCCTTCTATAAACAGGGAGTGACAGGCAAGTGTCAACCCCTTGTTGTCACCTGCATGTGCTGTGTTCCTGTTCAGACTCAAGGCATCAGCAATGCATGTCTCTCAGAGGAGCTCTGCTATTATGTTATAGTCTATAACATATAAAGAAACTTCTTTTCATTATTGGTAAATGAATGGCCATAAGAAAGAATGTGTTAAAGCATAAATACCTATGTTTCTAAAAATTAAAATATTTTTTATTGGTTAAAAAAGTCCCTGTCGAAAATGAGAACTATTTTATAGACCTTGAAAAATCTTTATTCTCAACTTCCAAAAGGAGTTAATGAAATAATCCTACTTCAGATCTGTGAAGTTTAAGTCACTACTACTCATGAAGAACGTACTGCTATAAGCTGAACAGGAGAGCGTTGCTAGGTAGAGGTAGATGTTATTTGTCCAGGTATTCCAGTACCTATACTTCTTCTTTGGTACAGGAATTCTATTTTGCTGTTTTTCAGTGAGTGCTGTTAGTACTACGTACAGTAAACTGCTACGTAAGAAATGATTTTCCATTTTCAATTTGCATTCCAGTGATATGATTTTTATTAACCCAATGAAACAATGTTGATGTGACCATGAAGTGAGGAAATAAGGTGAAAAAAGCTAGTAAAATGTACTAATTATCCCAACCTTGTTTCAACACTTAACGGTATACATTGACACCATAACACTAGTACCCAAATCAGTTTTCATGTTTACATATTAGTGGTGTGGTGTAACATTTATAAAACGGTAAAGAAAAAATAGGAAATTGTGGCTACTGCTATGAACAAAATGTTAATCGTTTGTTATATATTTGAGCAATTCCTTTTATTGTTTTTGTGACAGAATGCCCTCTGTATATGTATATTGTCCTGATTTCTCTCGTTTTTTGCTGAGCAAAGTGAAGAGGCTTTCTCTGTTCAAACACATCCAATGTTGGAAATTCACACTTGCCAAATATGCTCTATTGCTAAAAAGTAATGTCAGTGGAAGATAATTTCTGCCTCAATCAGTGCATAACCTATTCACTTCCATTGATGTAGTGGATATGTCTGCTTTGCACTGTCCAAAGACCAACCAGCATCTAAAAGTTGCAAGGCATTTTGAAAATAAAGGCACCAAAACAATAGAATGAGAAACTCCCCACAACATATACAAGAAATAATACATCACAATAGTATATTTGCACCCACATTGAAAGGACAATAAAAATGGTTCATGATATGATTCAGAAATTTGGATCACGCATACCCCTGAGGAACCAAGCAGCAAGCTGCATCTAGGTGCCGGTCTAGTATGTAGCAGAAAGGGAGGAATACAGTACAACACTATTAGAAGTCTATATAAACAGGCGCGTTTTCAGTTGCTTCCTGAAAATAGCCAGGGACTCAATCTGTTGCAGCTAGAGTGGGAGAGAGTTCCAGGCACAGGGACCAGCCTCTGAAAAATGCCCATCCCCCAAACGGGTCGTTTTAGAAGGGGGGATTATCAGAAGGCCATGGATCGCAGGCAGAATGTAGGATTGTAAATTATGATTTTTTATGTTGGATATCCTGGGGCCAGGCCACGAATGCACCTGAAAATGAGGCACAACAGTTTGAACTGAATCCGCTGCTGCACCGGCAGCCAGTGAAGACTTCTGTGAAACACTGACTGGTGATTTCCATGGTAGAGAGAAAATCATACGCACTGCTGAGTTTTGGGCCACTGAAAGGCGCTGTCGTTGATATTTTGGACTGTCTACAAGGAGCACATTACAGTAGTAGAGCCTGGCATTGGTGAGAGTACCTACCACCGCTAATCGATCATGCTTAGGTATAAAAGGAAGAGGAGGTTTGAGAAGCTTCAGTTGGAAATATACTGACTTAATTATTTGATTCACCTGCAAATTCAACCCAAGCTGGACACCCAGATGCATCCTATTTTTTTTTCAGAGTCCTTGTATTTGGAAACAATTCCGAAAAGTGTAGGACAGAGACTTACCGGAAAAAGCTTTGTCAATTTATTTTTGGAGCCAAATACAATAATTTCCATTTTAGTTGGATTCAACTGAAGTTTATTCTCAAGCATCCATGGGCAAATTTTCTGTGCACTACAGAACATGCTCCGCTGCCTCCTAAAGCTGTTTTAAACTGACATAGATGTGCGTGTCGTCCGCACATGAATGATATTGTAAATCAAACTGAGCAAAGATTTTTAGCAGTGGCCAGATATATTGGTTTAACAGTATGTGTGACAGAGATGACTCCTGCGGCATTTCCCAAGGTACTGTCAATATTTCAAAGAAATACAGGCCTGCTTTCACTTGTTGAAGTTGGTTGGTTACAAATTAATTAAACCATTTCATTGCCTCTTCCGAAACGTGTAACAGTAAAGTTAGTCTAGAACTGAGTATATCAAGATCCACAGTGTCGAAAGCTTCCGACAGGTTAAGCATGACAAGCATGCTGATGTCCCCCTTAGGAGCGTTTTCGAGTAGGTCATCCCAGACCATTAATAGAGCAGTCTCTGTACCATGGCCTTACCTAAAGCCAGAGTGGTAAGGATCCAAGATGTTATTAGCTTCTAAATGGTCTTGAAGTTGCATGGTGACAACTTTCTCAAGAATTTCTGCTGGCCATAACAACCCTGCAATGGGGTGATAGTTAGCGAGGACGTTATGGTCCAGAGTGGGTGGTTTCAACAAGGGTGTCAAATAGGATTTCTTCAATTTCCTCTCGCACAAAACCTTGGTCAAGTAATGCATTCACAAACATCTGAATGGGTTCACTCAGTGCCTACGCATGTTGTGTTGCCAAATATGCTGGAATTGGATCATATGTAAAGTTAGTGGGTTTAAAATGAGAAAGTAATTTCTCGATGATTTCTTTTCCCACCGGTAAGAACTTGAACTCAGGAAAATATCTGTTTTTCCTACTGCAAGATCTAACTCAGGGGGGTGAGGAGAGAGGGAACCGGTTGGGCGTCGATATTCAGTCTAATCTGGTCTATTTTATTAAGAAAGAAGGTGTTAAAGTCATTAGCCATCTTATGGGTTGGTGGTGGCATGCAGGTGTTTATACAATTAGGGTTTAAGAAATTCCTAATAACCATAAATAATTCCTTAGCTCTGTTTCCAGCAGAATTTATTTGTGTTTGTAGACTCAGAGCTTTCGCCAGCGTAATAATCTCTTCCTTAAAGGGTTTTAAGGCTGATTTAGCTATTATGTGGTATTTTGTGGCTATAGTCATGAGCCATTTATTTTCAGTTTTCCGAAATAGACTCTGACAGAGCTTTAATTTGTCATTAAACCACTGATTCATTTTCCTAGGTGTGATTTTAGTATTTGTTACTGGGGCAATGGTGTCTCAGTTCGCTTGCAATTGTCTCATCGGACTTGTATAAGCATCAGCACCAGCCGTAACATCGTAGTTATTAGATATGACTCAGAAGGTCACTGTTAGAGATACAATCCAAATCTTTTTTCCGACTGTGAGGTTCCGAGATAAGGGTTAGTTTACTTCTAACAGTAATCAACTCCTTTGTCCATGTGAAACGAACCATAAAATATCCACACCTTGTAGGTTAAGCCCTCTAAACAATATAGGATCTAGACAGTGTCCACTTTTATGTGTGGGGAGATCCGAAAGAATACTTAGATTGTGTGAGTCCAAAATATCATTTATGTGTTTGTAGTCACTATCATCTGGCTCATTGCACCATATATTTAAATCACCCAAAATGATGAGCTTTCAATGGTTAGTTGCTTCTACCCCCTAGGTAAGTATCCATAGTATCCAGGAATGCAGTGGCCGTTCCAGCAGGTCTGTAACAAATAATTAGTTTGAAAAGGTAATTAGGAGTAAACTGACAGGCGCAGGCTCATACCTGGGAGGCACTGTCCCAGCTCAAGGTAAAATATTTTGAATTTCTATAGTATCTCTATATATAATGGCAACTCCGCCTCCCTTTTGTTGTCCCCTATTGAGCCACTTTATCAAGTAGTTGTCTGACATCAGAAAATGATGGTGCGACAGGATGAAGTAAACCAAGACTCGGTGATCATGAAAATGTCAATGTCATGAGCTTCAATATAGTCATTTATTATGACAGCATTCTTAATTGCTGATCTAGCATTGATTATAGCCAGTGTATAAGTCATGACTGTGGTGTCAATAGCTGGCGTAGGTTGCTCCCACAGGATATTAGCGCCTCTAATTTTATTTAGTGTACAGAGCGAAATGGCGCCTTTGCTGGTATCCCTAAGGGATAGCAAAGAGTCTCTAGAGTAGAGATAGTTCATAATCCTTCCAAATGAGCCGTATCTAGGAACAGGACAAACAAATGGTCAGATCGACAAAGTGAAGCGCAGCTAACCCGCAACTTACCCCAAGATGACTGGCAACCGTTTCTGCATACACACGTATGCCACAGACCGGCTTGACGTTGTTGCACTGGCGCAGTTGCGGCCGTTGGATGAAATATAGCAACAGGAACTGCAGCTCACATTGGAGTTGTAGTTCAATAAGGAACAGGTTGCACGTTCAAAGTAAAGGAAACAAATGAGAAACAAATTAACAATACTACATTGAAAACCTGTCTAGTTTTCACTTTCATAAACACATAGGAGGGGGCCCCATCTACAAAGCCCTAGCAAAGTTAACCACAGATGGCTTTAACATTCCTGCAAAACAGGACACTACATGTAAAACTAACCAAAAAACAACTAGTTCCTCGAAATTGGCCTAAACAGAAATAACTATGGCCAATGTGGGTACGTTTGAGCTATGTTGATCAACTCATACACCTCAAGGTGAGACAACAAGGGTTACTTCAAAGTAAAGGTAAGAGTAGGTTAAAATCTCCAGATGTCCCCCCAGTTTCCATAAAGCTGGTAAGAAGACCAGGAGGGGTTGTGCTTAGTCCGTAAACCACTTATGAAGGACTATACAACTTTTGGTGTTAAGCTTGTAGGGCTTTGCCTACCCTCAACAAGTCTGCTATTGGGCCTACTTGCAGTTTGCTTTCGAATGCAGCAGCAAATGGCCGGAGCCTCTGCGTGGTGCCTCAGGACTCCAAACGTCATTGGCATGCATCGCCTATGCTAGGAGAGCCTGAATCTGACTAACGGAAAACCGCCCTGCAGCTCTCTGTCGTGGGCAGAGCTGCTGGCCTTCGCTGACCCCAGCCGAAGTTACATGGAGAACCAAAGACTCAGCAGAGTGCCAATAGGCCAAAAAGAACCCCACTTCAAAGAGTTCACCACATGGCTCCCCCATAGACTCCACTCACAAGGATACAAAGGATGTAAAAGGGGGGCACTAGAATATGAATCAACTTCACGCTACACTAATGGAGTAAATACAAGGATTATTGGGATTTTAAACTGTGAGATGTGAACCAGCAGCAAGAACACAGGCAAGGGAGGTTTTGCCAAGGTCACATTAAGCACAACAATGCTAGTTACGCCTGAAAATGTCACGCTGGTCATACAAGTTAATTACAAGGAAAGATATAGCTGAATAACATTCATTCTTAATATAATTTAATGTCATGCAATAGTGCGTGAGTCATCCAAATGCACGTGCTTAGCAGGGGCCTTGCGGTTGGGTTTTCTGTACCTTTTGGTTTGTTTTTAAAAAAGACATCTTGGTGATGGTGCCACTGTTTATGGATTTGGAAATTGCTGTGAGACTTTCTGATTCACTGTCCATATCTGAGCTAGCTGGAGATAAGGGTGGTGTGCTGTCTCGGTATTGTGTAATGGTGCCATATTTGGGTTGAAAGGTAAAAACACAATCTTCCTTGTAATCTCTCTTATCTCAAAAGAATTTTCTTGCTTTTCTAATGTATACTTCATTCTAATAATAAGAAGAAAGAAAGTCCATCTCTCCCTGATCTAAAGTGGTTCCCTACCCAACTAAGGAGAACTCGCTTCTTATCGTCAGGCTGGCTGTCCAAATGAAAAGTCCCACCCTCTGTCCATTCACTACCTAACTCTAGCCCTACCACTATGCAAAACAACAACACAAATAACATCAAGAGAATGACTCCCTTCTCCTGGTTAACTAAAATCAACCTGACTGGTTTATATTTTAAAGAGTCTTGATTAATAGTTTGAGTGCCACAAGGATGTAGAGTACCAGGGGAATGACTCCCTTCTCCTGGTCCACTGATGAAGTCTCTTGACGTTAGTTTAGCAATCTTTTACTCTGACTTATAAATCAATAAAACTGTGTTAGAACCCAATAGAATGACTTCCTTCTCCTGGTTCACTGGGTTGTCTGGTGATTGTCTTTCTTGAAAGTTCTCATCAAACCTTGTCTTTCTCTCCAGGCGCCATTGAAGGTTATTCTATGTGTCAACACCTTGTACTGGAAATCAGGAGACTGGCTCCCTTCTCCTGATTCACTTGGCTGCCCACTGATAATCTTTTATCACAGTTCTTATCCAGCCCTGCACTTCTATCCAAACTTTTTGCAGCGTTAAATTAAAAGTCACACAGTTTTTTGCTTTCTGCGATTCAATTCTTGTTTGTTCCACTTTGTAACAATTATTAAGATGAGGGATATCACCCATGAGGCTTAATCCACCTTTCTAGTTTTGTAACAGTCACTGAGATGAGGGAGATCACACCTGTGGCTTATTTCTCTTAGCTTGGCTTTGCCGCAATTGCTGAGATGGGGAGATCACGCCTGATGCTTTGGTTAACCTCTGAGCGTTGGTTAACTTCATAAAGATCACTGAGACAAGGGCGATTACTGCTGAGGCTTTGGTGATCTTCACAGCTTTGGTTGGCTTCACAACAATTGCTGAAACAAGGGAGATTACTCCAGAGGCTTTGCTTAACTTCGCAACTGTGGTTAGCTTCACAACAATGACTGCGACGAGGAAGATCCCTGCTAACAAATTGGTGGCGGAGGTGATATTCTTGTAGGAACTAAGCTGATCTCAGTGGGGGTATCAAATGATAATTTGGAATCATCACTGGGGTGTGGGTTAGAGAATGGAATGTCTTAGTTAGAGATAGAAGCCTTGAAGCAGGTGTTGATTGTGGATGAGCCTTGGATGTATATGCATGGGGAGAGAGAGAGAGTATACCTTCTTCTCTTCCCTATGGGTATTTTTCTTGTATAGTCTTGATATGATATGATATGATATGATATGATATGATATGATATGATATGGCATTTGTAACGCACCTATACATAAGTGTATACACTTCTTTTTTTGTCTTAAAGGAAATATTCTCTGAAGTCTTTACTGCCAGGAAAGGGATAATAGTGGTCCCTGACTGCACAGATGTGGTAATGAAAGGGAACCTTGTGGGTCGTGGAGTGCAAAATCTTTGCTTGCACCAACCAACTCAGTTGTTTGGGGATGAGGACTTTGTTGCTGTCCATGTCAAGGTCACTCTGGATTAATTTATTAATGGAAAACAATGACCCATTATATTTTACCTAAATTCTTCTTTGCTGGGATTCTCCTAAAGCACCACTTTGTGGGTTAATAGTGGCTTGTGCTGCCAAAGTGAGAGGGGAGAAGCAGGATAGCCTAAAAATGGCTATGGAATAGTTCTCTGTTATAGTCTCTCACAGTACCTGGGAGCATTTGACACCAACTACTGTATTTTATTTTACTCGTCATTACTGGGAAAATGGGGAGAAGGATTATAAAAAGCCATAAAAAGCAGAGCACTCCATTCTGGTTTCTCCAATAGTAAATAAGGAAAAACAGACCTTGTTTTTATGTAAAAAATATGATAATATTGCACAATAGCTAATTCATAGGAAAATACATTTTTTATTTAGAAAAAACACATAATTTTATAAAAAAAACTGTGTTAAGAATACACAGACTTCACAACCCCAAAACCAGGTTTTTACAAACGACTACACAAAACATATAAATGTAAGGTAAGAAACAAACATTGCACATTCAAGATTGAAAAAGACAACAACATCTAACATACAAAAATCATGAAAAAGTTAATTTGTTGCGTTCTATATATGACCCCAGGTCATATATAGAACGCAACAAATGAACTTTTTAAGTATGTATGTATGTTAGATGTTGGCAATCATGTTCGGCGTGTGACTCCTGTCCTCGAAGGCGCTGAAGAACAGACTAGCCAGGTGGAGGGAGTTCTTGCATAGGTCGCCTCCAGAGGATCTCAAGAACTTTGTGAAGCATCGAACCAGGCCCAAGGTAGGGCCGATATTCTCCATCGCACCCCGCAGGGGAGACTCCTTCCCAGGGACTCTGCTGCGCGGGAGGCACCGGTCAGGTCCTTCTACCAGCACGTGCACCGAGGCCGCTTCAGCTACTGGCATTCGGGTCACGGGCGCAGTGTTGAGGGACCAGAAGGTTCTTTTACCGGGTCTACACCCGAGGGGCTCTGCCCTTTTACCGGCACCATGGCCGAGGGGCTACATCCTAATACCGGTAATACATCCGAGGGGGTGCCTAAACGCAGCTCTACCGACCCCCGTGTTGAGGGTGTCACACCTACCGGGCCTAGGCCCGAGGAGCAGGGTAGGCCTTGTGATCCAGACGCAAGAGTCTTGGAGGAGGCCGGGCCCTGCGGGCTGAGTAACACGCTGCAGACACGTGGCAGGCAGCTCGATAAAATGGCCACCGGACCAGAAAGAGGCACCCATCCGATGCCATTCCGGCAATTCGGCGGAGAACAAGGTGGGACTGGCCTCAACCAGGTACGTAGTCTACAGTCTTCCCCTCATTTGCGCAGGGCAGCTTTCCTTTGCGTCCATATGGACAGGGTACATAGCGGCTCCAGCAGCTCCCCGCTAACCCGTCGGCACCCTCTGCCACCTCTTTGGCCAGTGAGGAGGTGCTCTTCCTATTGAAGTCACCTCAGATGGGGGTTATCATCAAAGACGCCATCAGGGAAGTCCTCCCTGCAATGCTAGTGGCACCACAGAGGCCTTTGCTGACGTCCCAGGCCCCGGCGCAGCCACCTCCTCCGACTCAAGGGGCTCCATCGCAGCATCCGCTCTGTACCCAGCCTCCAGCGCCATCTACCCCTCCTCCACAGGATCCTCCAGATCCGTAGGATATGGATGAGGAGGATCCAGATATACCATCATCAGCCAGGGCCTTCCACAAACATCTTGCTGGACTGGCGGAGTACCTTTGGCCTCCCCCAACCCGAGGTCAAGCAGTTGGCAGAGGGGGTTCTGGCTGAAGTCCTCAAGCGACACCCCTCTGCCAAATCAGGGATTCCTATGCAGACCGATGGAGTCTCCCTGGCCAAGAAGGGCTGGCTCAAACCCCACTTGGCCCAGCCAGTCCATCGACGCCTGGACGCCAAGTACAGGCAGGTGGAGGGGGATATACTCTTGCTTTCGGGCCATCCTCAGCCACACTCTTCATGATCACTGCGGCATCACTATACTCCAAGCCCCAATCATCCTCGCCCTCTTCCTCTGCAGCGCTCCTAGGCAAGGAGAAGATTTTGGAGGCGTATGGCAAGAAACTCTATTCCAACACCTCTTTACATATACGTCAAGCCAACGCTGATGCCATGCTAGCTGCCGCCAACCAGGATTATGGCGGGAAATTGTGGACTTCCTCCTGGAACTCCCCACCCAGAGCCAATCACGCTTTAAGGCGGGGCTAGCTGAAGCCAAGTTGGTGGCGCATGACCTCATGGAATCCACAGTGGCTCATATTGATACCTCAGGCCGTGCCATCTGTATTGCCACAGACATGAGAAGAACAGCCTGGCTCAGAGCAACAAAATTCAACCCGGATGTCCAGGAGCGCATACTAGAACTACCGTTCGAGGGGAGGGACCTCTTCCACTCCTACAGACAAGGAGCTCGACAAGAAGAAAAACAGCTCACAGCAAAGTCTTTATCCATCCTTACAAAGACCACGCCCAAATCGTACACCCAATCTCAGCAGCGCTCAGCGAGGGGTCGTATATATGGAGGGTTCCACGGCTTCCAGGAATGCAGATCCAGGCTGCAGGACCGCTTGCCATCGCAGAGCCGGCGCAAGCAACAAAAAGGGGATGGGGGAGTAAGGGCTTTTTCCAGTCCCCCTCCTCAGCGACAGCCTCCGAGGGAAAGAAAGCATAACATGCCCCTTCAGGTCCATGTATCTCCGGTGGGGGGGCAGGCTTGCTCTCCATGCACATTTCTGGCACCAGAATTTTGCGGACCCCTAGATCCTATCCGTAGTATCCACGGGGTAACGCCTTCCTACCCCAGCCTCTCCTCCCTCCTCCCCTCCACTCCCACAGGTTGGGACAGCAACTCTTTTAGTGGAGATCAGGTCGCTCGTAGAGAGCCAGGCAGTGCAGGAAGTCCCAGCCTCCCAGCGAGGCTTTGGCTTTTACTCCAGGATTTTCGCCATTCAGAAGAAGAACCAGGCAGGCCTGAGAGTTGTGGTGGACCTTTCCACCCTCAACCTATCCTTACCCCTGCGTAAATTCACAAGGGAGACTGGATGTGCTCCATGGATCTGAAGGACGCGTACCTACACGTCCCAATTTGGCAGCCCCATTGTTCTTTCCTACGGTTCAGGATAATGGGCTACCATTTTCAAGACAAGGTCCTTCCTTATGGCCTCAACTCGGCCCCCATGGTTTTTACCAGACTCGTGAGCACAGGACCTCCACATCTACCCATACCTCAACGACTGGCTCGTCAGGGCTATATCTCTGCAAGCGGTTCACCACTCTTCCCATGCCATTATGAACACTCAGCACGATCTGGGCTTCTCGCTCAATCTCAAGAAGTCACAGCTGCAGCCCATGCAGACTCTGTCATTCCTGGGCCTCATCTGGAACACGTGCTCCGAGAAGGTCTTCCCGTCGGAGGACAAAATCTCGGCCATCAAGAGGGCCACCACCCACTTCCTCAGCAGAGAGGTGACCTCAGCATGGTAGTTCCAACATCCCCTCGGTCTACTGGCAGCGGTCCTATTAGCCGTGCCGCACATGAGACTAAGGATGAGGAGGATTCAGCTGCACTTCGCAGCCTCATGGAATCAGGAGCAGGACTCTCAATCCGAGATGATCAACGTTCATCCATCTCTCCACCCGGACCTAACATGGTGGTCCAGGGACTGCAACCTACGGACGGGCAAGCCCTTTCGGCCGCCCTCCCCGCAGGCCACCATCACCACAGACTCCTTACTCGAGGGCTTGGGAGCCACCCTGGACGATCTCTTGGTCCACGGCACCTGGGCTCGACAGGAGCAGGAATACCACATCAATTGGTAGGAGCTGAACGCCATCTGGCTAGCGCTCAGAGCATTCCTACCACTTCTCAGGGGCAAGGTTGTCCTCATCCAGAGAGACAACTCGACCAGCATGTACTATGTCAACAAGCAGGGAGGCACCAGATCCCCTCCTCTGTGCAGACTTGCGATCAGCCTGTGGGAGTGGGCCCTGGAAAACGATATTTACCTCACGGCAGTCCACCTCCCGGGGGAATCCAACCTGGAGGCGGACAGGCTCAGCGGACAATTACAACTGGCAGCTAAACGACCTTGTTATCCAGGAGATCTTCAACAGGTGGGGTCACCCCCACATGGATCTCTTTGCCACCTGGCAGAACAAGACGTGTCCCCAGTTCGCATCATGGCAAGGTCAGGGCTCCGTCTATCTGGGCGACGCATTTCACCTCCAGTGGGCCGGCATGAAAACCTACACCTTTCTGCCCACTCCCCTGATCCACGCGGTAATTTGCAAAACCAAGGACTCCTCATCATTGTAATAGCCCCATGGTGGCCGCCCAGGCCATGGTTATCGGAGCTACTCAGCCTCTCAGAGGTGCCCCCGATTCACCTCCCGACGGGTAACGCTTCAGCACCTTAGCCTCTCACAGGCCAATCTGGAGATCATACAGAGTGCCAGGAGCAAGGCTACCAGGGCTCAGTACAAAAGCAAATTGACCAGATTCTGCCACTGGGCAGACTCCAAGGGAATCTATCCTTTGGCGTGCACTTTGGATGACATGCTCTCCTTTTCGGCGCACCTCGCTCATTCAGGTGTGCAGGTGGACACCTTCTGCACATACCTGGCAGCCATTGGGGCTTACAAAAACTCGGAGGAGGGCATTTTCTCCTCCTCCAACTCTATCGTCAAGAAACATATGACAAGTCTAGCTAGGCTCTACCCGCCGATCAAGAGACTGCACCTTGTGTGGAACCTTAACATAGTCTTGGGCGCATTGGCGCACAAACCATTCGAGCCAATGGTGTCCGTGGACATCGGGCTGGTCACCATCAAGATGGCCTTACCTCGGCTCGTAGAGTCAGCGAGATCCAGGCGCTCGTCGCCTCTGAGCCATACACCACCTTTCACAAGGACAAGGTAGTCCTGCGGACGCACCCGGCATTTCTGCCCAAGGTTCCACCTGTGTTCCACTTGAACGAGGAAATAGTCCTTCGTACGTTTTTTCCCGAACCCAAGGACGAAGCACACAGTGTGCTGCAATGCCTGGAGGTCAGACGTGCCCTGAAATTCTACTTGGACAGGACCAAGGGCTTCCGCAAATCAGATGCCTTGTTTGTCACTTTTGGAGGCTCAAGATCATGCTATCAGGCATCTAGGGCTTCCATATCACGCTGGATGGTCTCTGCCATCAAAGAAGCGTACGAGGGCCAGCACAAGCCACTTCCGGCCAACATGCATACCCACGCAGTCAAGGCCATGGCAACGGCCATTGCATTCCAGCGCCATGTCCCTTGGCAAGTCATAAGCAGGCCGGCCACTTGGGCCACTCCCTCGGCTTTCTGCAAGCATTACTGTTTGGATGCCGGCTCTAGATCTGATGCGGCCTTCGGACAGGTGGTTCTCAGGAACCTATTTGCTTAAGGAGGGTCTTCTCTCCACCCTGGGGCTACAATCATTTGTAATCACCCATACAGTATAGTAGAAAGGGGACGGGACGTAAGAATAATTATAAGTTACTCACCGTAGTGGCTAACATACTCTTAGTCCATAGTCCCCTTTCCTCCATTCGTCCCACCAACCTCCCCCTTAATTTTACTGGTGTCATTAGGCAATGTTAAATCTATTGTCGACGTGTCAATGGGGTCTGAGGTGTGGCACCAGTGGCGTAGTCAGGGCAGCGCATGCTCCCTGGGCCGCACCCCTGCGCGCCTCTAAATTTAAAGAGGAAGAAGGTTTTTTCTGGTGAAAAAGGTTCCATCTCCCGTCCCTTGGAAGGGACGCCCATACAGTATGGAGGAAAGGGAACTATGGACTAAGAGTACGTTAGTCACTATAGTGAGTAACTTATTTCTCCTCCACCTCTCCTCTTAAAAGAACGTTCCATTTTCCAAATTTCTCCAAACATCTTCCTTCATCTGCTCCTCAAATGCCCGACACTGCTAGACTGAATGGATTCCCCTTGGGTGGTGCTTAGCTATTCTAGTTTCACATCGGCGTTGTGGGCTTGACTGTTATTTTATTGGGGCAGCGCTGAGGTTACTGTGGGCTGAAATGGGGTTGACATAAGCTTGTTGCAAACTAAGCTGTCATTTTGGATTTTAAAACTGGCCTGGGTAAGTGTGAGGACTTTTCTACGACCCTTAAAACCAGGTAACTTCTGCAGCATTCAACAGAGTGGAAACATGGAATTTGTTTAATTTTCTCATATACAAAGCAAGTTAGTTTCACTTTCTTTACACAACACTGTTTATCCGCTGCAACTCCCAGCTCTGTGAATAAGACTCATCATTTGAGATATTTCCTTCTCATTGATACTGAAGGAAATAAAATATGTTTCCTCTTGCTGTTGGCTTTAAGTGTTGTAAATGTGTTGTTCCTATGCTGAGTGTTTGGATCTGGCCAGTGAGCTGTAAAGGCTCTTCAAGTGAATTAAACTGCTGGTACAAGTTATCTTCCAGAGTCCTTGCCTCCTTACTTTCCAATGTTGGCTGTGGTTGTCTGCTAGGGTAGTAGGGTTGTTGGCGCTCCTGTGACAGATTGACAGAAGTCTGCCTACCCAGTTGGGATTAGCTGAGAATCCTGCCTATATCGCCTTTGGGTCTACCATTCCTTAACTCAGGGGCCCCTTTGGCCACCTCACTATAGGTACCTAAGTTTGGGCCAGATACATTTGTCACATATGATTGGTGCCAAACACATTTTCAGTGTTTGGGTTAATATTGAGCCCTAAATTATTTTTTTCGTTAATTCTTTTTTTTATTGATTTGAACAAAGGTAACAGACAAAAGCAAACAGTTACAACCACATTGATCAGCAATTTCCATGGATGTACAGTTCATCAAAATCCGTAAGTCATACAAAGACACAGCGACTCAAGTATATTCACATGGTTCAATCATCCCCAATTTCCCCATTTGTTCCTCCATTGACACACAGTTGTCTAGGTCCCATTCCCACTTGGAGATCTTAGGTGATTCCTTTGCCCCCCAAAGTATGGCTGTTTTACCCTTGGCAACAATCATAGCATTTGATATGAAAAGTGTTTCATATTGAGAGTATACCGTCTCGCCCCATATGCCAAGCAGTGCGAGTTTCGGATCTTCAGGGCTGGGTTGTTCGAGCAAGTGGGATTTGCGCCTCTGAGTTGCAAGACAAAATCTACAGATTTTGAGGCATAGCTAGATAGTGTGATAAAAGGTGCCAGTTGCAAACCAAACAGTTGGGATTCCCAGCTCGGCCTCATTTAAACAGTAGCTGCCAAGTGAAGTAAACTCGGTCAATGTTTTTTAACTGGACCAACTGATATCGGGCAGAGATAGCTATTTCCCTTGGTGCCATAAAAGCCTCCTGCCAATTCTCTGCCGCAATAGCACCAATATCTGATTCTCATTTCTGTTCAAGCCTTGTTAAGGGTTGTTGGATGAAATTGAGGACAACCTGGTATGGAGTCAAAATTGCCTTTTTAGGAATTCGTTCTGTATTTAGATTGCTGCCAATGGATTTTGTTCAGGACAATCGTAAGTTCTACTGAATTATGATTGCATGGCATGTCTAAATCGGAAATATCGGAATTCATCTAGAAGTGCTAACCAAAAACTATGTTGCATTTCCACAAATGTCAGAAGTCGACCCCCAGAGAGCACATCCACTATAAGACGTATGTTTTCCCCCAACCATATGTTGTATGTTTGAGAATTCAGTGTCTGGAATTCAGGCAGATTCCTATTGTTCCAGAGAGGAGCTCTGTGTGGTCCTCCCTGCTGACCCCACTGGCCTAGTGGCTGCCCTAGTGATCCGGACTACATGTTGTGAGGGAGCCCTAAATACCTAATCCTTTTATTTGGCTATGTTATTGCTTTTTTGACATCTAATTCCTTTTGCATTTTGGATGAAAGGGACACATTAAATATATCTCAAATTAACTTTCAAATGATCCTTAAAACCTGATACCACCTCATATACCTGATACCATTTCATTCATAAGTAGCAGTTCCACCATGATGCCCCAGCAGGAACATGGATAAGGTACAGCCCTGCTTGGTTCCTCTCTACAACCTAACTCAAGAGTCTCCAATGTTCCCTAATGCATGAACAAGGGGGTGCATAGTTGGTGAAATGTACTTTGTGAATATCTCCACTAATCCAATAAACCCCTCGGGATCCCTCACAAATCCCAGACTACTCTGAAAACATGTTTGAGGCATCCAAGTGAAGCATGCCTCAAAGCATAATCCCTTCAGTCGATTCCTTCACAGCTCTGAACAAGAGGCTCTATTACTCATTTGAACCTCCATAAAAATGTACACAAGAGTATGAAAAACTCCATGGTACAACATTGTAGTCCAAATATGAACTAACCCAGAATAAGTGCTATTATGTGTAATGTAAATTGTCTTGTTTTCATCTTTTTGATATGTTTATGAAATACTATGTATAGGCAACCACAGGATTTACGATACATTGAATAAAATGTGTTTCCTATAAGAAACAGTGGTGTTTCTTATGTAAAGTGGTCTGGTGGAGTTAAAAAAGTTAGCAACTCTCTAGGTACATGTTTTGCTTGGATCTGACTATTATTAGCCATAAGACAAACAGGAGCAGGAGGAAGTTTGTGGTTCACATTTTCTTTACAAATGGGAGAAGGTAAGACCATTTTGGCACGCTTCCATGCTTGTGCCAAACTGTTATCAATAACTGCCAATGAGCCGTGGCCCTTCTTAACCCGAGTTCCCGACCAGATGGCCGTCTGCCGGAAACCTTGACAAATGTAATTTCTTTCCCCAACTGTTCAATCTCTGGTGCATTTCAATGGCCTTTTTGCCCCTGGATGGTGGCTGGCGTAACAAACATGGATTTGTTTGATTCTGCTTAGTCCCCACACCACTCCCAAGCCCTGCTGCCTCTGACTAAGAATGTGAGGGTCGGCCTAGGGACAAGCAAAGGCACTGCACTGAGAAAAGGCAGCAAAAGTAAAAGCATTGACTGTGGCCAAAGAGAAGGCAGAGCTAGACAAGGCAGGATCCCAGACCAAAGATACTCACAAGACAAAAGGTGGAAGTTCTGAGTGAAGAGAATGCGGGTAAATAAAAGGCTGAACCTCTGGCCAAGGAAAGCACACAGAAAGGGAAAGCCAAAGCTATGGCCAAGAAAAAGGGTGAGAAAGGTGGCATCACCTGGGCGCTAACCCGGGGAGAAGGCGAGACAGGTGAGTAACCTAGAAATTAACCCAAGGAGAAGATGTGACACTTAGATCATTACAAATTCAAACTATCCTGAACAAGCAAGTAAACCACATTAAACAATACTCCTGTGTTTATTTTTCTTGTTATAAATTGTAACACATTTCTGACTATTCATTCCCTATAGTATAAATTCACTTTGTTGTACACCACAGACATGTGGCATATTTGAGCAAAGAACATATTCAGTTCGGTTTCCCACTTCTTGGTGCCAGATTATCTTTTCCTCTTTTGTGATTGGGTCTCATTGCGCCTTAAAATAAAATATCCAGATTTTACATTCAAACAGGGCATTCATTTTCAAAAATCCTAATGTACACTATTGCTGTCATGTTCTCCTTATCTTGCCCATTTTCTGGATCTGAATGGACACTATTAGGTTTTGTATGATTGTCAAATTAAAAGTACACATTAAAACACATTTGTTTTTGGGTGACTGTCTTTCTACTAGGTGATACCATGCAGTAAGAGGCAATTGATTGTTATCATAGCTGTGAAGGGCAAACTAGAGAAAGAGACCACCTTTCCTGCTGAAAGATAACATGTGCATACTTCCGTTTATGTCTCTGCCTTCTTCCTCTCTATGCATTCTCACTAGAAAACAGTAGAGTCTTTAAAATGCAGTTGTGGGAAGTGTGGATTTATTTGCAACTGCTTTCTATTGAACAGGGCCTTGATCTTGATGACAAGGGCCACATTGTGGTGGATGAGTTCCAGAACACCAGTCGAAAGGGCATTTATGCTGTTGGGGATGTGTGTGGAAGAGCACTTCTCACCCCAGGTAAGAGCTTTTTCTGTTGTGCTGTATGTCTTTTGACCCCCAAGATTGCCTCTTTATTAAGAAAATAGAATATTGGATCCCTGTGTTCAATTATCCATTTGTCTGACTGTCTACTACTCTACAACATTTTTATAGTTCACTATACAATTGATGGCTGTCTCTAGGCATTGGTGTGAAGAGGACACCTATGACAATGATTTATGTATTTGTATTTTATTGAATTTTGATAGCACTTGACGCCTAAGCACTGAACAGAGTAGATAACGGTACAATAAAAATGAACATGGCAAAGACACAAAATCAACGGATCAGTGAAAGTGAAGATGAGATTAAAGGCAGGTATTGTAAAGGGGAAGAGAAGATCTGGAATGCAAGAGAGAGTGAGAGAGAGGGGGGGAGTTCCATTTTTTGGTCACAAGCAGAGCAAAGGAGCAGAAATGGGATTGCCCACAAGGGAAATGAGGGACAGTTCCAAGAAAAAGAGATTGGGAACAGAGCAAACAGACTGGCGAGTAGAAAGAGGTGGAAGAAGAGAGATGGGGAGGGGCGAGGCCATAGAGACACTTAAAAACAATACAAAGGAAGTTAAATAGTATGTGACTTTCAAAGGAGAGCTAGTGCAGAGCAGAAGTAATAGTCATGGGGTGGGGGAGGGAGTGTGCATAGTACCCAAATAGATGAATGATAGATTGAATGAAGAGGAGCAAGGTGAGACGCTGGGAGTTCAACAAGAAGAGAGTAGCAATAAAATAGTCTGGAGAAAACTAGAGGGAAGATAAGGCGTTTAGTAGAGGAGAAAGTACGAAGGAGCTTCATGGATTTCAAATAGCTGATAGCAGCAAGAACTAGAAATAGGAGATCTGAGTGCAGAAGGAAGTGAAGAATCAATGATGACATCAAGATTACGGGCCGACAAAGAGATGGAAAGGATGGAGGGGGGGAAAGAAGACTGAGGGAGGAGGGAGTGGAAGGGGAATGGTAGGAGCAGAGAAGAAAAGAACTTCTGTTTTTGAGGGATTAAGGTGGAGATAGTGAGAGGACGTCCATGACTGAATAGGAAGAAGACGGGCAGTCAAGGAAGAGTGAATAGATTCAATAAAGCAGATGAAGGATAGAATGATTTGTGAGTCATCCGCGTAGCGGTGATAAGAAAAGCCAAAGGAAGAGATGGACCAACTAGAGAGGTGTAGCGAGAAACAAGAAGAGGACCAAGGACTGAGCCTTGGGGGACACCATTTGAGGGCGAAATAGAGGAAGAGTGACCAGTCCAGAAAACAGAGGAGGTATGAATGAAACCAGTTGAGAACGCAGTCACAATAGCCATGTTCAGTATGAGAAGAGAGAAGAATTGCATGGTCGACCGAGAGATCTAGAAGATATGAGAAACCAGAAGGTGTCTCACCCGCTAGTCCCCGTGGATCTGTCATCCATGTGGCAAGGACACAGCCATTGCTTTTGGATCCAGTTCCTGGGGGTGGACCAGTGCAGGAGGATCACCTGGGTGAGGGGTCTTTAGGGAGTGGGACACCAGATGGCGAGATGCGGTATCCGTCACCCTGTAACACCTTTACCCACTCCTACCAGGTAGGATATGTGGGAACTTTACCCCCGCCCCTCTTTCCCACCACAAACACTTCTACACGGACAGCCCGCTCTGCGAGAATACAGACTCACACCCGAGCAGTGTACCTGACCTGTCCCGCTACTATGGTCAGGCGAAGTCACGCAATCACTGACAATCACTCACACCTGACTTCCATTAAACTTCCCCACACTGATAAAAGGCGGAGCACGAGAGCACACTCTGAGCGAGGCAAAGCACACGAAGGAACAGCAGTTTTGAGTCGCCAGCTGAACGAGGGGAGAAATCCGGGAAACCAAGAAGAGTTTGCAAGGAGGGAAAATACCCTTGACCTTTTTGGCAAGAAACCATTACTTTCCAGAAACCTTCAAAGCAGAAACCATAAGGCCAGGAAACCGGATTTAAGACTCCTGCATTGTGTGTTGAAAATATGGAAGGTCCTCCTGTGTAATCAACCAAGGTGGGGAGGAGCGGCAGCCGCCGGGGTATTGTCCTTGGCTCCAAGGACAAAGAACCGTTAGAGAGATCAACACAGGCGGTGAGTTGGGGAGACAGATGCAAGACCTGTCTGTGTTGAAGTCAAGGTTGCTAGCGGGAACATTGTATAAAGAGCGCTGGAACGAACATTGTTAAACGTGTGTGATGAAAGACGCGAGTAAAGCTAAACCGCTGATGAATGTTTGAACTTCAGAAGGAACGAAACAATACCATTAACAGAGTGGTCCGGCACCATGAGTGTGCTCAATCGAAGGTCTCCGTAAGGTATCCCGCCAAGAGAATTGAAAGCCAAAAGATAAGATTAATGAGAATATTGTATGAAGTGAATCGAAGTGGTCCTGCGACAGTTTAAGCAAAACCCATCACACATTCAAAAGTCTTTGATTTTGATATCAAGAGGATCCCAGCCCGAACGAGGGAGACCCATGGTCCGAGCCCGAACGAGGGAGACCAAGAGTAAACAGTGTGGTACAAAGGGGTCCAAGCCTGAAGGAGGGAGACCGATGATAAATACTGGAAACGAGAAATTGTGCATGTGAAGATCCTAATAGAAAAGAAACTTTGATATTTGTTTGTTACTACAGGCCCACTGTAGTAAGAGACTGTTATTGGAAAAGAGACTTTGGCAGAAGGTCCCGATGTATATGCTTTGAACTGTGTCCTTGTGGCAGAGAAGCCACATTGTGTGCAAAGCTCGAAGGTTCTGCCTTGCTCCGTGCTGAAAACGTGGGGAAGGGAAGCCAACTACTCAACCATCCTGACATATTATTTCTTGAACACTTTTCTTTGTTGCATACATTATTGTCCAACACCATTTTGTATTTAGAAGTAAGGAGTGGCAATAGATTTATTAGTATAGGCCCTTTTATTTTGACAGAAACTCGACTAGGGCTGCGTTATTATTATTTGGTGGCCGTAGCGCTTGCTCCCATCCTTAGATTTAGGTTAGGTAGGCGTTCAACCAACCCATTGAAGTTCAATAAACACCCTTGAAATTAGATCACTTGTGTCTGTCTTCAGTGTTTGATACCATGCCTTCCCTACAAAGAATAAGAAGAGAGCAAGTTTAGAGTACTGAGAAGTGAGTCAGTGACTGACAAAAGAGCAGTTTCAGTGGAGTGTCATAGCCTAACGCCTGACTGGTAGGAAGGTAAGAGAGAGAGTGCAGATTACTAAAAGAGGAAACTTGGGAATAAACAACATGCTCTAGAATCTTTGAGCGAAAAGGAAGAAGAGATATGGGGCAGAAATTAGAAGGCAAGGAGGGGATCAGTGTAGTCTTTTTCAAAATAGGAAGGATTGAGACATGCTTGAAGTGCGAGGCAACAGTGCAAGAGGAGAGAGAAGTGTTGAAGAGGGCAGTAAGATATGATATGACAGTTTATTTATATAGCGCCTATACACAATGTGTTTCAAAGCGCTTCAAGGCAAGTGAGGGAACAAGGGAAAATACAATGACATTCTTCTAGGCCATGAACAGTAAGGTTTGAAATTAACTATCGTACTCGGCCTGACGACATTTCAGATAGTGTAAGTGACATAGATAAGGAAGGGAGGGGGAGAGTGGGAAGGAAATGGAAACAGACAGGCGACTACCGTACTAGGCCTGACAACATTTCTGTTAAAGCGGGAGAAAAACAAAAGGTGAGGGAGAGGGGTGCAGAAAGGGAGAGGAGGAACAAATAAGCGACTATCGTACTAGGCCTGACGACATTTCAGATAGTGCTGGAGAGGGGAGAACAAGTAAGGGTACGGGGGAGGAGACAGAAGAGGTTGCTCTCATACTAGGTCCAGGGACAATTCTGATAGAGTAAGTGCATAGAAGAAAGTAAGGGGAGGAGAGGAGGAGATAGGAAAACGGAGTAATGGAGACGGGGAGAGAACAGAGAGTAAGCAGTGAAAAAGAGTGGAGAAGCAAGAGGGGAAAGCCAATACAATTGCAGAAGTCTGTAGTAACACAAAATGTTGCATGCCAGGATACAAGATGAAGATGGGAACATCATGATTCAGGGCCACCATGAGTACAAGATGCAAAGGAAGTCTAGCATGAGAGTTGAGAAAGGATGACGCACCGTGTATCAATGAAGTCCATAAAAGTCAAATCCAGCATTGGCCACAAGACGGTGATAGTGAAACCAGAATAGAAGTGATACCAGATAGGAAGAAGTGTTGAATAAACCAGCAGGATTAGGAGGAAAGGAAGAGGATAGTCGGGCGAGGAGGTGGGATGAGCCCTAGCTAGGGTAGAGGACATTTTCACATTGGTGAGAGGGTGAAATGTGGACATCACCGAAGAGGGAGAAGTAGAAGAGCTTGGGAAAGAGGGAAGGAGGAGAGGAGGGGAGGAAGTAGGGGGAAGAGAAGACCAACATAGGGAGATTTGTAGAAACTAAGTAGTTGGCAAAGTCAGATGCAGAGAGGAGAGAACAATGTGCTGGATATGGAGGTGCAGGGGAAGGCAGGGGAAGGAATGTGGTTTGAATTATGGAAAAGGCGACGAGGATGAGAGGGAAGTGAGGTGAACAGAGAGTGGAAATAATGTTGCTTGGTGGAGAAGAGTCGTAGGTAGAGTGGAGAGAAGATAGAAGGGACAAATCACTTGCTTCCCTGGACCTACGTCAACGCCGCTCAGCCTGTCGTGGCGAGTTGACCCAAGAGTCGGTAACATCCAAGGCTGAGCAGGCCTATGAGACGGATTAAAAGCAACAGGGGTAAAGAAGGTCAAGAGAGTCAGTCAGGGTATCAGAGAGAAGAGAGGAGGCAGGATCAGCCAAAAGAGGGGAAAAGGTAGAGAGGGAGGTCAAAATAGAGACAATAACTGAAGAGAAAGTGGAAATATCAAAGAGTCGAAGGTCACGACAATGGAAGGTAGAGGATGATTCAGAGGGGGAGAAGAAGAAGGGAGAGAAAAAGAGAAGAAAAAGGAGTGATCAGAGGGACGATAAATGACAATGAAAGTCAAAGAGGGGCAAGAGAAGAAAGTGGTATTCGAAAGATGAGAAGCAAGGGGGATCCATGGAAGGATAGAGGAAGCTGTGGACACAGAGGAGAGAATGCCAACACCACCCCTACATCCAAAGGGGCGGGGGTATGGGAGAACGACTGCACAGAAGAAAGTGCAACATGAATAGCAGTGTTGGAAGGAGACAATTTTCTGTGAGGCAGAGGAAGTGAAGAAGGAAGCACGAAAAAAGATCTAGAACAGAGTGGACCTTATCCTCAAGGGAGCGAGAGTTCCAGAGTGGAATGTTAAAGATATGGGACAGGTCAGTCATAGGAGGATAGATGAGGTTAGCATAGTTGTGGGAAGTAGACCAATTAGTCTGTGGGCAGGGTTGAAATGCAGGCATGAAAGAGCAAAAAAGGCATGGGAAACAAACAGCTGGGGAGTGGTTGTGAATACGCTAGTGATTGTACACAAGACAAGGATACCTCATGGCAGTTGGCAAGGGATGTATGAAGGGGTGGAAGTCCAGTAGAAAAGGGGGTGCAGCCTGGTAAAGAAGAGAAAGGGTTCGCTGAGTCAAAAGCTTTTTTGGCATCCATAAAAGCAGCAATTACATTAAGTTGCAGGTTTAATTAATTCAAACTGCCAAATATTCCTCTTAAATTGAGTTGTGTAGTTCTTCCTGGAATACACCCTGATTAATCAGGGTGCGTTAAAAGGGAATATGTGGTAGTGAGCGATTAGCAATAACATTTTTACCATGTTTTACTAAATGTGGCTAGTGCCCTAAAATGGCAGTGCCATGAGATTTCTAAATTGTTCTTTGGCCACATTGTAGTTTGGCCTTTTCCTGTCTTGCCAGGTCAGGAAATCCCAAACAAGGCCATGCTTTTGCCCGGTAAAGCTGCTGCTTTAGCTGGCTAGTGCTGCCTTTGTGTCTGTGTGGCCCAGGAAGTGGATGGGACGGTCTAGATCCATTGCACCTCTGTGGAGACAGAGAGTCTAGGTGTGGGGCATGAGTGAAACCAATAGTTGTCCCTGATTGAACAGCTACAGGCTGTTTGAGTGGTGCAGATCCTTTTCATTGGTGGGGTTGGACTTCGTTCCAGGTTAGATTTTGGATAAGAAGAGGTCTCCTGCAGCCATTTCTTGAGATCAGTGTTGGAGCCATGAATCCCTCGTAGACAAACAGCCGACTGCAGAGCCGAAGAAGACTCAAGAAGAGGCCTGGCATCCCTTCCTGCGTCTGGTCCGATAAAGCCCCTTTGGACTACCTAATTTCTGAAGACCCTGAGCGGTGCTTCAGCCATTGGACTGGTGGGACTATTTAGTCTGGACATGTTCTTCAGGATTCAGCCGTCCTGAGCCTTCGGAAGTGTCCCTGGAAGACCCGGTGGACTGACCAGCTCTATCGTGGGCTACCTCCCCAGAAGCGTTGCTGTTCTGTTGTTGCACCCAGAACTTTGGTGGTCGACTTCGCTCTGAATTTCAGTGTGCCAGCATCAAGGGATCCTGTCCTAGAGAACCGTCTTCAACAGCAACTAGGAGGACACCTACGGTTGTCTGTGTGCAGTGGCCATCCATGGAGCTCACCTTCCCCCGTCCAGTAAAGTGTCATGAAAGAGGCCTGCATCAGTGAATCTTGCATCTCTTAATCGCCTGGGGTTGCATCTTGCATCTGGACCCAACCGGAAAAAGCTTGCATCTGCATCTCCTGTGCACCTGTCATTAGAACCAATGGCAGGAAATCCAACCTCCAGCTACCCCCAGTCAACCCATCTAGCCATCTGGAAAAATAAGAGTCAGGGGGTAAGTAAACACAAAGCATTTGTCCCCCCACCCCCTGTCCTCCCTAGGATAACATTGGGAATCAGTCCTTGTGTATCCTAACATTCCATTCCACTGCCTTTTGATCTTCAAACCTGCATTTTAAGAACCTATGGTGAAAGTGTATATGTTTATTATTGAGTATTGTGCGATAATATCACCTGCTAGTTTCATTTTTGTGTGTGTGCAAAGGCCTAAACTGAATAATTGTGTGCTTTACTTTGTGGACTCATTGTGGACCCCAGACCCCACTCTCACACTCCTGAGAATAGCCTTGCCTGCTCTCCACATTTACCTTGATTGGGTTTTGGCTAACCTCTCTGAGCTCCGTGCTCACTATAACTAGAGTGACCTCCTAAAATCTATCCACCAGGCCAGATTCTAGAAATCCATCTTAACAATGACTGGTGATGTAAGAGTGTGTGTGTATGCAATATATTATTTACAAGGCTAATTACACATTGTTGTATACATTAAGGTAAGAATTGAAAAATGTGCGAAAATTATTTACAAGCAAAGTGGGTTGCTGCAGCTTCTCTGGTGTTCTTTGCTACTCCAGCCTCCCGCAGTGTCTCTGAAAAAAGTAAACAAACTCTGGCGAGCATCATACTTATGAGGTAGGGGGTGAGAAGAGATTGTACTGCACAGACACATACTGGCACACAGGATGAGATGGGGGACCAGGACTTGGGGTCCTCTCAGCTGCCTCTGTGCTTCTCGGGTATAGGACTGTCTCTGGATTTCTCCCTCGT
This sequence comes from Ambystoma mexicanum, assembly GCF_040938575.1. NCBI lineage: Eukaryota > Metazoa > Chordata > Amphibia > Caudata > Ambystomatidae > Ambystoma > Ambystoma mexicanum. The sequence goes on from NC_090935.1 coordinate 1,440,097,857, forward strand.
ACCGTTCCCACCCACTCCCTCCACACCGATGAGAGGGGATCCTAACCCCTCTTGACAAAGCCAGGGCCAAGAGGTGATGGGAACCTCCTACCTTACCTCTAACTCATCCTCCCCGTCTCCCTGTTAACTGGCGGATGTATTCCCTCTCCCCAGGTAAACGCAGGAAAATATGGATAAAATGGCCAGCAATGGCACGTAGATTACTGGGGGCATAAGAGGGACATTTGCGATGTATTTGGAACTGCCCTACGTATCACTGATTATGATCTCTAAAGCTAATCATTTGGAATGCCCTGGTGTCTAAGGGAGAGAAAGGTGGGACGAGGGAAGGAGTGGCAGGTGGTACTGTTTTGTTATATGTTTTTTTTGTATGGAAAAAGGAAAATAAAATGTGATTATTACAAAAGAATGGAGACTGGTGAGCCAACTGTTCTGTGAAAAGAACAGTCTGTCGCACTATCCCATGTAAAGCACTGTGTTTCACATCTGGGATGAGGTTGCATGATTGATATGTAAAAAAATAAATGTGTGGGTCTTGAATTCTGAAATTAATTTCAGTCATTTTGCTTTCAGTTGCAATAGCTGCCGGAAGAAATTTGGCACAGAGGCTCTTTGAGGGCCAAGAGGATTCAAAACTAGACTACCGCAACATTCCTACAGTTGTGTTTAGCCACCCACCAATTGGAACTGTGGGTCTCACGGAAGGTAGGTTCTTATATCAAAACCCAAAAATGCTAGAATATAATACTAAGGTTAAATGATCGTAAAACAAAAACAAAAAAGACCCAGGTCTGGGAAGGTGGAGATGGGCCATTGGAATGCTGTCAGATAAAAAGTCTCACTGAGGTAGTGAAGGTGGTACCCCTCAACCCTTTCAAAACATCAAGTGTACACCACCTCCCTAAATGCCAGTGGTGAGCGGAAGTAAGTCCCTCTTTCCATCTCTCGTTAGCGGCACACAGAAGGCAGGATATTTCTAAGAAGGAGAGGAAGGGGAAAGACAGCAACCTGAGAGCTGTTTGGAATAAAGTCTTTTGTCACTTTGTATTGCCAACAGACCAGCCTCTCACACACTCCAAACTGAACTATAGTGGTGGGCTGCCAACATAATACTGTGCCATATTGGAGGATAAGTAGAAGTCCTGATTTTCATAGAACACTATTCAGAAACAGTTACCTTGACATTTGTCCATGGGGATTACAGTTTGCAAAGTCGTTGTTGAAACTTGTCTTTTTATATCAATCTGGTTGAAGTGACAGTATGTGCTACCACCTTCTCCTGTGCCACTCTCACCTTTGCCTTTTACACTTTAACCTTGCTTGTTGACTTCATTCTCTTACTCCGACAAGGTGCTAGGGTTCTTTGATTGGGCATGGGCAGCTCTGAGGGGGGAGGAACTGTGATTTGGTTTCTCCATGAAAGTGGCAATTCTCAGGAGAAAGGAGCAACAACTTGTTTGTGTAAAGAGTTGCTGGTTCCTGGAGATAGAATCTGTGAGCTCACTAATATGTTCTCCTTATTTGTCGGAAAGATATTTCTTAAAAGCATCTACAAGCTCAACACCTGTGTGGCTAGAGCTTACTCTACTCATGTGGGATCCCCAGTTTATGTCAACTGAGTCCGATCCGAAATTTGACACCATATATGAGGAGTCAGAAATGAAAGCAAGACACAAAGTTGTCATGTTTTTGGTTAAATACTTTTGTTCAACTGAAAATGGGTTGGGAAAGTACCTCTCTGGTTCTAATGAGGAGCATCCTTACCTAAAAACCAAAAACTAAGATTCTGTCTGTGTCAGGATGTCAGAAACTAAAAAGCCGCCTTTGTGTCCAAAACGTCCTCTCCTGACCCTCACACTATAAATAAAATAACAAAGTGAGAAAGGAAATGTCTTCAACCTGATATTGACAAAAAGTGTTCATAAATGACAATTAGAATGGCTCCAATGAAAATGTTCTCCAAGATGATTGGTTACTTTTTCCCAGAGAGGGGTTCACTTCCCCTGGATTCTTAAATGGGATGGCAATGTCTATTTACTAACAGTTCCTTTGTATCTCTCCTTGATTTACAATACTCCTGTTAGGCAACACATTCTGTCGCAGTCTTTCTTTAATACAAGTGTCTTCTTTGTCTAACAAACACTGTCCTTCTTTAACATTTCTTGTAGCTTTGCAAATCACCTGGTTTACTATCCTGCCAGGACTCTTTATGTAGTTTCAGTTGCCTGTTATCCTTCCCTTGCCAGGACTTCTTATGTAGCTTCAAATGCCCGGTATCCTTCCCTTGCCAGGACTTCTTATGTAGTTTCAATTGCCTGGTATTATGTAGTTTCAATTGCCTGGTATCCTTCTCTTGCCAGGGCTTCTTATGTGTTTTACAGTTCCTCTTTATCACCAAAACTACATATATCGTTCTTGGCTCAGTATATCTATCTGCTTTAATGTTCGTTCAAACTTTTCCCCACACTTGCATCTCATGCATTCGTATAGAATTGGGGTTTGGATCTGTACTTTGCCTTTTCTGCTTTCAAACAATCTTGTTTCTGTATTCGCAATCTCATAACATTCAAATTGACGTTACATGGTCGCCGAAACGCTCCAGTGTGCCCACTTGCTTTGGGCTGGCTCACCGGTGCTCTGTAGCGTCTTTGGTCTTGTTCACCCATGTGCAGCGGGGCTCTGCCGCTCACTTCCCTCTCTGGGTTGTTCAGGCGCCCTTCCGGCTTCCTTCGCGGCTCTGCTGTCACACGCCTGCTTCCCTTCTGGTCCCAGTAAGGAGAATGCTATCTCTTCGAGCTGCCAAGCGCCCAGGAACTCTCATGTGGCTTCCGCCATCTACACAGCACACTCTGCTTGCGCACTGCGTCTCTCCTTCTTTGCTGGCGTACTCCACTGCTCCACCACATCGGTTTGTGTCTCCAGCATTCGCAAGCCACTGCGGAAGATCCCACCTCTTCTCCTGAACCACCACACACCATGGTGCGGTTGGCATCTTTAAATGTCCTGCGCACAGGTGGTTTCGTTAAACAACTAGCCCGCACATTCAGCTTCAGGCTCCTGTTGCCTTGTACCAACTCCTTCAAACTTCTTGTCACAGTACTTAGGTGGTTATGGGAGTTAAAGCCCGTGGTTGTCATTTGACATGCAGTATTTGGATAGTCTCTCCCAATGGTTTTACATGAAAGAACAGTCTCACATAAAGGTGAACCAGAAACGAAAAGGGTTTTGTTGGACCTAAAGAATGGTGTGAAGAGGTTTCTTAACTTCCTCTACAAGGGGGAACAAACGCATGGCAATAGGCCATTAAGGTCTTAGACGTTAGGGGTCTTCCTCAAGGCTAATGGGGAGATACTGCGCTTCATCCAATGAAGTCATGACATCTCACCGGAGGTTGTCTCGCCCCGTGTGATCCCTTCATACATCCGCGCCCAGAGTCACGATCGGGTAGTGGCTGCTGTCCCCTGGCCACATGGGAGGAGGTTACCGCCGGAAAAACTGTGAGAAGTCCATCGGATTCATCACAGGTGCTATTCCTGCTGTACATTAAGTCACTCCTTATGTTCAGTCTCTTCGCTCCTCGCCCACATTATCGATGTGACTGCTTTGGAGCATTGCTTGGTGAAATATGTTGCAGAGCTATAATTTGAGAAGAAACCCTACAACAGAGAAAGATCCGAAAGTGGAGGAAATATTGTCTAAGCTTAATAACTCAAAGGCAGCAGGGGGTCGTGCGGTTGGTTGGTTTGAGATAGAACTACAAACATATGTACCCCCGCCTCAGCCCTGTTTCAGCACAGTGTTTTGGGCTTAACGAGTCACTCCACAAGTCCACAATTGACTGAAGTACGCATTTTGTGTGAAATTTGCTCTATTACTGAAGGACCACATGAGGGAGAGGAAGAGGCAATGGCACTCAGCACTGGGCAGTCTCCCAATAGTCCCATTGAAACGATTATTGACATTGCTGTTCCTTTCTATAATGGCAATGGCATCATAGCGGCTAACATTAAGGGGGACTTTATAAACAGCCGAGATGAACTGGTAACTGAGGCGACTAACTTGTCTATCCACTGCCTCCTCGGAAAGTTCCACGAAATTACACACACCTACCCCTGATTCCTCACCTGTATTACAACAAGCAGTGGCACCTATTGATCATCTGCCACTGCAGCTAGAGGAAATAGTTGTTTCAAGGACAGTGATCGCCAGTTTATATGATGTTTTGGTAGGAGATTTTGAGGACTCTGACTATGTAACTGGTGAGAGTGGTGTGGGGACACCCCCTTTGAGGAGAGTGTGAAATCCCCTCTGGCACCAAGGGTCCCCATAACTGCTCATACTGTGGGGGATGACTGTGTATCTTATAAAAATGGTGGGGGCAATGAGGGTCCATTGAATGTATAGCATCGGCCCTTGTTTACTCCAATCACAATATACCCACTGTGGCCTTAGGCAGTGGCATAGCAGAAGAAGCCAATGGGAACAGGGGCCAAGTGAGATTTGTACCTGCTATCTCTCTGAATCGTGTTAAAGATATGATGTTTCTACCTACCCTTAAAGGGCACCAAGAAAACCATGCTCCCACAGACTCCTATTATAAAGGGCATTAAGAAAACTATGTCTGACTATTATTGGAAATGAGGCCCATCTACGAGCTGTGGTCTCAGGCCTGCAGCAATTGTAAGGATAGGGAAAGGAGCAGCCTCTCCATGTAAGCACTTTGTTAATGACAAGAGTCTCCTAGAATTGGGCATGCAGGATGGCCAGGCCTTTAATGACGAGACAGAGATTGTTGGTCCGGAGAACCTGAATGCCCCAATAGAGAGCGACGATTTTCCCTCCTTTTTCACAGAACTCCCAATTAATCAAACTAGTTCTATGGGAGAGAACTAAGTGACCAGCCCAGCAGCTAAGCAGCAGTATTTACACCACACACTTAGAGAACTGGACAGTCAGGTCAGAGTGACAGCCCGTAAGAATTCACCCTTAAGTATGGTTCTGAGCTCTTTCTAGTCCATGTACTTTAGGTTAACCACGAAATGATCCATAATTATGTGACCGACCTCTCGGATGCTGTGGGGACCTGGGGGAAAAAAATCTAGCAATACAGCCCCAGCGATAACTCAAAGCGAGGCTTGTAACAAACATCCTATTGCCAGTGTGTTCACAATTGGCAGCCCTATTGAGAAGAAAACATGAAGGGCCAGGAAGAAAGTCAAAAGAAAGCCAGCAGTTCTAACTATGGAAAGTTTTAATACACCTCAATATGACAAAAGAAGCCGCTGTCTTGGCTGGAGAGGCGAATTGCGGATTTTAATACCTCGGTGCAAGAAGCCAATAGAGAAGTCATTGATTTAGACTCTGCTGGCCTTGAGCCTGAGGAGACGGCTCCTTTCGCTCAACCACAATTTGTGGCCACACAGCCTTTTGCCGCAGCTATACCTACGGTCGCCGTATTAGAAGAACAGGTGATTATACCGGCAGCAGTGAGTAACATTGTTGTGGCATTAAAAGTAACACAGCCTTGCACTGTGATAAGTATAATGAAGACCAACTGAAATCGGGAGTAAGTAGTTACCCTATGCTCTCCCAGGGAAGCAGTAAGCTGAGGCAATTGCAATTAGCGAAAGAAAAAAGTTGCTGTGACATTAAGTAGGGATATTGGTTCACAGTGTAACTCCTTGGGGGGGGCAGCCTGATTGAGCAGGATTGCCCAAGTGCGATAGCTGTGAATATCCAAGAGTGTCATCAACCTACTGACATCATGGTAGAACAAAGTAGGGAATTACGTCCCCAACGTTGTTTCGCCGTTCAAGAAACAGCACCACTATCTCTGCAGCCTCGGACGGACCTGGAGCCTTCGGTCGACGACAGGAACAGCGCCCCCCTCCATGATGGGCCCCCACCACCCTGGTAAGCCCCTGGGCCTCATCTTACGAGTTGCTGTATGAAACGAAAATCACCCGAAATCGCGGGTCCTGCCTGCACTTTTCCCACTAATGTGGGAGCAGCTTATATCTGGCTGATATAAGCACCTTATTGATGCTAAGTGACCCTTTGTACCAGATCCCAAGGTTCACGCTATAGCTAAACCAAGAGGTTTAGTTTTCCAATATGGCCGCTGTGTTCCAGTAAGCTGCTTTCCATGATCTTTGCCTGCAGCCCCTACAAGACTGCGCAGGATTGGCTCGAGCCATCCTTACTACCCCGACCTGATTCGCCGGCAGGCGAGGAGCCGGCCCGCCTCTAAGGCACGGCTGAAAGGCTCACTATCTGTCTTGAGCCCACCACCACAATCTCTGCAGCCCCGGACGGACCTGGAGCCTTCGGTCGACGACAGGAGCAGCGCCCCCCTCCCTGATGGGCCCCCACCACCCTGGTAAGCCCCTGCGCCTCATCTTACGAGTTGCTGTATGAAACGAAAATCACCCGAAATCGCGGGTCCTGCCTGCACTTTTCCCACTAATGTGGGAGCAGCTTATATCTGGCTGATATAAGCACCTTATTGATGCTAAGTGACCCTTTGCACCAGATCCCAAGGTTCACGCTATAGCTAAACCAAGAGGTTTAGTTTTCCAATATGGCCGCTGTGTTCCAGTAAGCTGCTTTCCATGATCTTTGCCTGCAGCCCCCACAAGACTGTGCAGGATTAGCTGGAGCCATCCTTACTACCCCGACCTGATTCGCCGGCAGGCGAGGAGCCGGCCCGCCTCTAAGGCACGGCTCAAAGGCTCACTATCTGTCTTGAGCCCACCACCACAATCTCTGCAGCCTCGGACGGACCTGGAGCCTTCGGTCGACGACAGGAGCAGCGCCCCCCTCCCTGATGGCCCCCCACCACCCTGGTAAGCCCTTGGGCCTCATTTTACGAGTTGCTGTATGAAACGAAAATCACCCGAAATCGCGGGTCCTGCCTGCACTTTTCCCACTAATGTGGGAGCAGCTTATATCTGGCTGATATAAGCACCTTATTGGTGCTAAGTGACCCTTTGCACCAGATCCCAAGGTTCACGCTATAGCTAAACCAAGAGGTTTTGTTTTCCAATATGGCCGCTGTGTTCCAGTAAGCTGCTTTCCATGATCTTTGCCTGCAGCCCCTACAAGACTGCGCAGGATTGGCTGGAGCCATCCTTACTACCCCGACCTGATTCGCCGGCTGGCGAGGAGCCGGCCCGCCTCTAAGGCACGGCTCAAAGGCTCACTATCTGTCTTGAGCCCACCACCACAATCTCTGCAGCCTCGGACGGACCTGGAGCCTTCGGTTGACGACAGGAGCAGCGCCCCCCTCCCTGATGGGCCCCCACCACCCTGGTAAGCCCCTGTTCCTCATCTTACGAGTTGCTGTATGAAACGAAAATCACCCGAAATCGCGGGTCCTGTCTGCACTTTTCCCACTAATGTGGGAGCAGCTTATATCTGGCTGATATAAGCACCTTATTGATGCTAAGTGACCCTTTGCACCAGATCTCAAGGTTCACGCTATAGCTAAACCAAGAGGTTTAGTTTTCCAATATGGCCGCTGTGTTCCAGTAAGCTGCTTTCCATGATCTTTGCCTGCAGCCCCTACAAGACTGCGCAGGATTGGCTGGAGCCATCCTTACTACCCTGACCTGATTCGCCGGCAGGCGAGGAGCCGGCCCGCCTCTAAGGCATGGCTCAAAGGCTCACTATCTGTCTTGAGCCCACCACCACAATCTCTGCAGCCTCGGACGGACCTGGAGCCTTCGGTCGACGACAGGAGCAGCGCCCCCCTCCCTGATGGGCCCCCACCACCCTGGTAAGCCTCTGGGCCTCATCTTACGAGTTGCTGTATGAAACGAAAATCACCCGAAATCGCGGGTCCTGTCTGCACTTTTCCCACTAATGTGGGAGCAGCTTATATCTGGCTGATATAAGCACCTTATTGATGCTAAGTGACCCTTTGCACCAGATCCCAAGGTTCACGCTATAGCTAAACCAAGAGGTTTAGTTTTCCAATATGGCCACTGTGTTCCAGTAAGCTGCTTTCCATGATCTTTGCCTGCAACCCCTACAAGACTGCGCAGGATTGGCTGGAGCCATCCTTACTTCCCCGACCTGATTCGCCGGCAGGCGAGGAGCCGGCCCGCCTCTAAGGCACGGCTCAAAGGCTCACTATCTGTCTTGAGCCCACCACCACAATCTCTGCAGCCTCGGACGGACCTGGAGCCTTCGGTCGACGACAGGAGCAGCGCCCCCCTGCCTGATGGGCCCCCAACCACCCTGGTAAGCCCCTGGGCCTCATTTTACGAGTTGCTGTATGAAACGAAAATCACCCGAAATCGCGGGTCCTGTCTGCACTTTTCCCACTAATGTGGGAGCAGCTTATATCTGGCTGATATAAGCACCTTATTGATGCTAAGTGACCTTTTGCACCAGATCCCAAGGTTCAAGCTATAGCTAAACCAAGAGGTTTAGTTTTCCAATATGGCCGCTGTGTTCCAGTAAGCTGCTTTCCATGATCTTTGCCTGCAGCCCCTACAAGACTGCGCAGGATTAGCTGGAGCCATCCTTACTACCCCAACCTGATTCGCCGGCAGGCGAGGAGCCGGCCCGCCTCTAAGGCACGGCTCAAAGGCTCACTATCTGTCTTGAGCCCACCACCACAATCTCTGCAGCCTCGGATGGACCTGGAGCCTTCGGTCGACGACAGGAGCAGCGCCCCCCTCCCTGATGGGCCCCCACCACCCTGGTAAGCCCCTGGGCCTCCTCTTACGAGTTGCTGTATGAAACGAAAATCACCCGAAATCGCGGGTCCTGCCTGCACTTTTCCCACTAATGTGGGAGCAGCTTATATCTGGCTGATATAAGCACCTTATTGATGCTAAGTGACCCTTTGCACCAGATCCCAAGGTTCACGCTATAGCTAAACCAAGAGGTTTAGTTTTCCAATATGGCCGCTGGGTTCCAGTAAGCTGCTTTCCATGATCTTTGCCTGCAGCCCCTACAAGACTGCGCAGGATTGGCTCGAGCCATCCTTACTACCCAGACCTGATTCGCCGGCAGGCAAGGAGCCGGCCCGCATCTAAGGCACGGCTCAAAGGCTCACTATCTGTCTTGTATTTTGAACCTAGGTGTCACCCCACTGCGTTCTAGTCATGTGTTTGCATTTTGAACCTAGGTTTCACCCCACTGCATTCTAGCCATGTGCTTGCATTTTGAACCTAGGTGTCACCCTACTGCATCTTAGCCAATTGTTTTTATCTCAAATCTAGGTGTTACTCCTTTGCATTCTAGCCATGTGCTTGTATTTTGAACCTAGGTGTTACCCCATTGCATACTAGCCATGCGTTGGCATTTTGAACCTAGGTGTCACCCTACTGCATTCTAGCCATGTGCTTGTACTTTGAACCTAGGTGTTACCCCATTGCATACTAGCCATGTGCTGGCATTTTGAACCTAGGTGTCACCCCATTGCATTCTAGTCATTTGCTTGGATCTTGAACTTAGGCGCTGCCCACTACATCTTAGACAATTGCCTCCACCTTTGAAACTAAGTGTTACTCCATTGTACTTGCCATTATATCTAGCACTCCTAAAATGCACACTACTAGGAGCCCATTGGCCTGCATTACTCTTGTCCTAGCCACTACCCTGTTAATAAACACATTGGCAAACCATCACCCTCCCACTATCATACTAGCACCACACCCACTCGGGATTAATGTAGAAAGGCCTTCCAAATTAACCATGCAAGAATTACTGTTATCACTACCATGCATGACCCCTGTTAGAAACAGCAGACTCCGGGCAAGACTGCCTAAATTGTATGAACCGCTTGCCAGAACACTTGCACCTAGCAACAATAGATCTCACATTCCACCTGTCACCAATATTAGTAAAGCCAAAGGTAACCAACCACAAACAACACAGACCGCAGCACCAGCCAGCCTACCTTGCCATACTCTTAAAGGAGCTCTAATAAATGCTAGATCCTTGGTAGCACATGCCATTGAGATATCGGAGATCATACAGTTAGAACAACTAGACCTATTAGCAGTCACTGAATCCTGGTTGCACGTCGCTGCAGGCCCAGCACTATCACTAGCTATCCCTAAAGGCTACACTATCCTCAGATCAGACAGAACTGAGGAACGAGGTGGAGGAATTGCACTCATTGTAAAAGATAACCTACCAATCAGACTTATACCACACCTAGATACCAATTCTTGCGAGAACCTATCATCCAAACTTAACCTAAATTGCACCCAAACTCTTACAATCCACCTAATATACAGGCAACCAAATTCCATTGGTACCTTCGAAGATGACTTATCTAATATCATATCAAACAATTTAAAAAACTCTTCCCAAGTCATTCTATTAGGAGACTTTAACTTAGGATATAATGACCCAAAAGACGCACATGCATCCACTGTGGCCAATATCCTCACAGAACAAGGTCTCACCCAAAAAGTATTGGACCCTACACACTCAAAAGGAAAAACTCTGTATTGGATAGCGGACCATAACTGTAATGCAACCATCTCTTCCAATTCACCTGTGTTATGGTCAGACCACCATCTTATAACCTTCACCCTCAACACTGAGAAAACGATTGCCCCGCCCGCTCTACTAGCTCCCCCAGTCCCTACTCGCAACAAAAAAAACATCACTTGCGATAAACTACTCCCCCTTATCTTACCCACCCTCAATGCCCTCCCAGAAAACCTGGGACCAGATGCCCTGATCAAAGTATTCAACAATACTATGACCTCCTCCCTGGATACTATTGCGCCACTCAAACTCAGAAAAAGAAAACCTAAGGCGCACCTCAACTCCTGGTTCACACCCCATCTAAAAACATTACGTACTAAAAAAAGATCATGCCAATTACTATGGAAATCTCACCCTTCTGAAGAAAATAAAAATAATCTGTGCACTATCTCTGCCCTCTACAAAAAAGAAATTCTCCTAGCCAAACGTGAATCCTACAATTCAAGAATAGCCCAAGCTAACTCCAGTACTAAGGAACTCTTTGTTATCCTCAAAGAACTTGAAGCACCCATCCCCGTACCTGACAACTGCATTAAGGACAAACCTTGGTGCTCGAATATCCAACAAGCATTGATAGGTAAAGTTGCTTCCCTTCAAACAAAAATTAAGAACAAAAAAGCATCACTATTAACCAACTCGCCCAACAATACTACTATAACCCCTCCCACTATTTCTGACACACTAACACAATTCAAATTCTCAAAAGTTACTATTTTCGAAACAGAAAAGACAATACTCTCACTCAAACCCTCTAATTGCCATGGTGATCAATGCCCTGCCCAACACATAAAGGATGCAGCCAGAGAACTGTCACCTTTCATCACTAAATTGATCAACGCATCATTTAGGACAAACCACATCCCCACTCGCCTCAAGGAATCCTGGGTGCTCCCCTTACTAAAGAAACAAACTTTAGACCCTCTAATTCCCACGAACTACCGACCTATTACCACGGTACCATTCCTCCTGAAAATCATTGACAAAATAGCCTATCTACAAATTCAAAAACACTTGGAATCCAATCATCTGCTGGGTTCTAGACAATCGGGCTTCAGGCCCCAACACGGGACTGAAACTGCATTAATTGACTTGAAGGCCCAGATTGATGACCTCAGGGACAGGGGCGACCTATCTCTCCTCTTGCTCCTGGATCTATCGGCCGCCTTCGACCTGGTCGATCACCTGGTCCTATGCAGCCACTTGGACTCGGCAGCACACTTCTCCCCAGAAGCTATTGCCTGGATACAATCCTTCCTCAATGATCGTACCATGAGAGTATTCTCTCTCATTGCTTCAGCCGACCCTATCCCTATCACGTGCGGTGTTCCCCAGGGTTCATGTGTCTCGCCTACCTTATATAATATCTTTACTAAGCCCCTTTTCGATGATTTGGATCATCTGGGTATCACCTACACTAACTATGCAGATGATACGCAGATCCTCCTACCAATTACTGGTGATTATGAAAAGGATTTGGCCTTGGTAAATAAGGTTTACCTCATCATCCAGGCATTGATGGCCTCCCATGGACTATGCCTGAATGATGACAAGACAGAGATCATCATCCTGGGTACACAATTATCGTTAAAGAAACTAAGCCCAAATTATTCTGCCTTTAGCGTCGACAATAACATTATTACAACTGCTAAGGAAGTAAAAACATTAGGATTTTACCTGGATTCTGCCTTAACGTTTAACAAACAGGTAAACACGTTGTCCTCGGCCACAGCCTATACCTGTAAATTACTCAGAGCTGGCAGAGCCATCCTTTCCAATGACAGCTGTATCACCCTTGCTAGAGCTCTTATACTATCAAGATTTGACTACTGCAATGCCATTTACATTGGGGCGAGCAAGCAAACCACTAAGAAAATCCAACTCCTGCAAAACAACGCTCTTAGAGCTTCGCTTGGAATTGTCAGGAGAGACCATATTTCGGACACCAGAAGAGCTTACAACTGGCTGTCTACAATTGACAAAATAAAACTTAAAGTCGCCTCCCTTACTCATAAATGCGTTAATAAAGCAGCCCCTCGCTATCTTATGGACAGAATCACTACTAAACCCAAGACAATACTAACCAGACATTCAAACACTAACTGCCTCCTGACCCCTAGATTCAAACTGGCCAGATTGGGAGGTAACAGCTTCCAGGTCAAGGCTACCCAACTATGGAATTCACTCCCTACCCCACTCAGACTAGAACCATCCTACACAAAATTTCCCCACAGCCTTATAAAAATGTTCAAAGATTCTGATGGCTAAGTGTGATTCTGGCGTTTGCCCTCTTCACCTAGAACTTACCCTCCTCTACTTCGGACCTCACTCGGTATGCCGCTCGTAAAGATTTTGCATAAATTCATTTTGTATATACTGTATATATTTTCCCTGCGCTATTATCATGTAAATTGTAAAAAACTGTAAAAGTGTTAACTATAATTATGCTTTTGACTGCATATAACAACTTTGTTACTGTAATATCTTTCTATGTACAACTAAGCTGTGAGTAAACTTATGTGATGCGCCCGACTACCTGTGGGTTTGGTGCGCAATACAAGTAATAAACTAAACTAAACTAAACTGAGTCGCCGAGGGTGGTGAACCTAAGAATCCCAGTTTGGAGGGCCGCTAGATTGTTCTCCATGAGGTTAAGATCTCATCAGTCCCTAACCTAGAGGGCTCCTCGAGGGCCGCACAAGGTACACTTAAGGAAACATTTAAAAATCGAGTTATCGAGCTCTATTATCTAACAACATGGATGAAAAAAGAAGAGAGCTATGCCCCCAACGATGTAATGATGGTCAAGATGCATTATTGAATGCCATCCAGGGTGGTGAACCAAAGGATCAGAGTCCGGGGGGCCGCCAGACTTTTTCTCATGGGCCAAATGTTCCACTTGTCCCTCATTTAGAAGGCCCTTTGTGGGATTCCAGAGTTTCTCATAGGAAAACGAATAAAGATCAGGGGCTTTGCTACTTAACCAATTGTGCACCGTGGCTGCATCCTGTATTGAGAGAGGGAGGAGACCCCCTGCCATTCCTTCGACATTGACAGTACACGGATCAACAGCTGCTTGGCCGTATCCATTGGGTTAAACCAACAAGAGGGATGAAAGCTCTATTGTCTTAAACAGGGCTAACGTAATTTATCTGCTGCACAAAAGTCCCCAGTTACGACTTCTTGCATTGCATGATATTGTTAAGGTTTATTTCCCAATGATGACAGAACTGACTACGTGCAATTGGACTTTAAATCAGTCTGTGGTCCGAATGATTATGGTGGAAATCAATTCCCTTAGAATGTTGGAGTATGATCTTTCGAGTGATGATCTTGGTGATTTTAATGCAATAGACAAGGGCCCATTTATTGGATCAGAGCCTATGATTCGGGATCCCGCTTGCCCATGAAAGTCACTTGTATTATGGGACCACAGAATAGAAGGGTAGTTGAATTTATATGGCCAGAGCAGATGGCCCCCAGTAGTGGCCAGCAAGATTTGGCTGCCAGAACCATTGGGAAGATCCTTTAGGAAACGGGATGATTACAGAACAGGGCTTTAGCCTCCCCTATTCCCTGTAAGAATTATTTTTTTTTTATTTTAATAACACATTTTATTAGTTTAGCAAGTGCATACAACATACCGGTGAGATGAGCACAAGGCGATTATCTCAATAGTGTGTACAGTCACATTGCAGCCGCGGCCTTGTCCATGGAAAAAGGGAAGAGGGAAAAGAGATAAGAAAAAGAAAAGGGGGGGAAGGGGAATGAGAGGCAATGGGACTCAATGATTGTCCATCCATTCACCCCAGACTTTTTGGAATTTGCGAGGGCATCCTCTCGCTGTGTAGATTCGCCTCTCCAAGGAAGCGCACCTAGTGACTTCATTAGACCATCGAGTTAGGCTCAATGCGGTGTCGGAGCCCCAATTCATCACAATCACTCTTTTGTCCACCCCCAGTGCAACTGCCATGAACAATTTTTGATACTTAGTGAAGTTCAACTCTCCCCATACCCCAAACAATATCAGTTTTGGATCTAGCGGTACTTGGGATCCCACCATCCTGGAGATTATACGCGTACAGCCCTCCCAGAAAGTCCGCACCACAGTGCACTCCCAAATTATGTGGAAGAAGGTTCCCTTTACATGCTTACATCTGAGGCAAGACTCCACAGCCTCCACCCTCCACTTAGCCAGCGTGGTGCGGGAATAGTAGGATCAGTGCAGTATCTTAAGTTGGATCAAGCAAAGTTTCGCATCTATGCCAATTTCCTGAGGGAACATCAGTGCCTCCACCCATTCCTCATGCGCCAGCTCATCCACGTCCCTTTCCCATTTCCCTCTCAGTGTAGTAAGTTCTTGAGTGCCAAAAGAGTTAAGAGCCTGATACAACGTAGAGGTAACCCTGGAGGGGATGCACTCAACGAGGACTTTGACTTTCAAAGGGGAGTAAGGCGGGACCTCTCCCAAGTCCGAAAATTGAGCGTTCAGAGCATGTGTGAGTTGTATGTACCCAAAGTGATCCCTAGGCCTCAGACTGAAGCGCTCTTTAAGGCTGTCAAACTCAACCATGCATCCCCTTTGAATCACCTTATCCAGTGTGTGTATCCCACGCCTCTCCGAGTTCCCCAAGAGCCCCATCTTTTGAATTTCAGGGAGATGCAAATTGTGCCATAGGGGTTGGGCCAGTGTAGGCCTAGAGCCCCAGCCTATGTGTTTATGTGCTTCCTCCCATACATAACGAACATGCAGTGACATGCGTGGGATTTCAGCCAGTTCATCCCGGGGGGCGTAAAGGACCTGAAGGGGGGATCTTGGGTGCATAGCTGAAAGCTCTCTGTTGATATGGGGGAGTTTAGTCTCCCCATATAGCCAATCATTTACCGCCGCTGTCTGTGCCGCTAGATAATATGTGCGAACACATGGTAGCCCTATCCCCCCTCCCAAATAGACCGTTGCAGTGTTTTAAGAGCAATTCTGGGTTGTTTCCTCTTCCAAAGAAGAGCCCTTATATGTCTGTCTATGGTTGTAAAGGGTATCCAGGGGAATGGGCAATGGGGCGCACTGTAGGACATATAACAGCCTCAGAAGTGATATCCTTTTAAATAGAGCGGCCCTGCCCATTAGAGACAGTGGTAAAGATTGCCAATGGGGAATGTCTATGGCAAGCCTGTCTAAGACCGGCTGCAGGTTCAATTGGAGAAATTCCTCTAGCGAGGGGCTGATTTGTATACCCGGATATTTAAAACCACGGATGGAAACCGGTTATGGACATGGATCGGGAATCGCATCCGCTCCGCCCTGAATCGGGAAGAACACTGTTTTTTGGGTATTAACCTTAAGGCCAGAGTATTGTTGGTATTCCGCAAGGATTTGAGCCACCACCGGGCATGAAGACATCGGGTTACTAAGGTAAATAAGGAGATCATTAGCGTATAATGAAACCCGGTCTTCCCCACCCCCGGGCCAGACAAATCCCGACCAATGTTTGTCCTCGCAGATCCTAATCGCGAGTGGTTCTATTGCGAGGAGGAACAACAGGGAAGAGAAGGGACAACCCTGTCTGGTCCCGTGCCTCAGTGGAAATGCTTTAGACAGTCTACCGTTCACCCTAACCCTTGCGACGGGAGATTCGTATAGTAGCTTGGCCCACGAGATAAAGCCCTGTCCGAAATTCATTCATTCTAAGATATCCCACAGAGTGTCCCATCCTACTGAATCAAATGCTTTCTCAAAATCAACCGCAAGCATGGCTAGCGATTCTGGTATCTCATGGGCACCATCCAGAGCGAGCTGGAGTCGACGTAAATTCATGCGGTGGACTTATTGGGCATGAATCCGCACTGGTCGGGGTGCACCAGGGACTCTATCACTCCTAGTAACATGTTGGCTAGGGCCCGGGGAGAGTGGTCGGAGATACCCCTGGCCAGAGAGGTCACAGATATAAGTCTGTGGGATAAGCTCTGAGGGATGAAAATATAGTCAATTCTGGACATAGTTTTATGCGCATGAGAATAGAATGAGAAACCCTGCTCGCTCGTGTGTAGGGTCCTCCAGGCGTCCAGTAGCCCCATAGAATCAACAAATCTGTGAAGTGCAGTCTGGCCCAATTCGGTTTGTGGCCCCCGTGCGACCTGTCCGCGGCTGCCTCCATTACATCATTGAAATCCCCCCCAGGGCCCAAACATCCGCTCTCTCCTCCCACAATATTGATTGTAAGTCATGGAGAAGAGCACCCGTGAGTGCAGGGGGTGCGTATGCCGCGATAAGACCCCATCGCTCTCCCCATAGGTCACCCACCATGACCACGTATCAACCCCCAGGGTCAGCGCAGACCTTTTTTACCTGGAAGGGAATACGCTTATGAAAAAGAATCATCACGCCCCTGGCACCCCTTGAGAATCCTGCCAGGTATGACTGCGGATAATTGGACCTCCTGAAAAACCCACATTCCGTTCCCACCAAATGAGTCTCTGTTAGGAAAGCCACACCAGGGGAGTGTCTGTTAAGGTATTGCAATATCAGTTTCCGTTTAATGCTTGAGCCGAGGCCATTCACATTCCAGGACAGGAAGGACAGCGAACCAGCTTGCTGACCGTTAGTATACTGGATACGACCACTCATTCAGGAGGATCCTTTGGACCATATTTCCCTCCCCGCCCCCCCCCTGCCCGGAGCCCCACCACCGCCCATCTCATCCCCACCAGAAGAGTGCACTTTATGAACTGAAACATTTCCCAGTACCCAAAACATTGGATCTCCCCCCCAGGCGCAACTGGCACCCTCAACACCCATTAGCTTAGAAACAAGCCATGAACACCCCCCGCCCTGCACTTCCCCCCCAACCGGAAGTACCTGTTGCCCAAACCTACAACCGTGAACCATGAAAACTTGTTCGGGGAGCTCCCCAAGGGGTAGATCGCTGCTCTATCCAACCGTCCGGGGCTGCCCTTTTGGATGTTTGTAACCCATGGGTTAGACGGCACCTGCTTGAGCTGGAGGAAAGGGCCAAGAGACCATTAAGCCTTTTCTCCCTGAGCTGCTCTGCGCATCACTGGTCCACTTGGGCTATGGCGATTCTCATGTCTTTCCGTTTCCCCTGGTGAATTGTCTTCCGTGCTGTCCATACTTGGGATGGGTGTTTGCCCCTGGGACGGGGTGACAGTGCTGTTCTCCCTTCTTGCTGCGCAATCCCTAGATCTCGGGGAGGACAGGATCTGAGTTTCGAGCCAATCCCACGCTTCTTTCGGGTTGTAGAACACGTGGACCGAGTTGCTATAGTACACCTTCAAAGTGGCCAGCAAAAAGAGCGCGTATGTGATGTTTAGCGCTGCCAATTTCCGCTTGATGGAATCATAGGACTGGTGGGCCTTTTGGACCTCCCGCGTGTAATCAGGAAAAAAGCCTATCCGATTCCCATTATATTTTATTGGGCCTTTTGAGCGCGCCATGTGATGGATTGTGTCTCGGTCACGGAAGTTCATCAGCTTGGCTATTACTGTTTGAGGCGGCGCTCCGGGCACTGGTCTACCCGTGGGGACTCTATGCGCCCTTTCAATGGAGAAAGATTTGGATGGCTTTTTGGGGGCAATTAGATCAGCGAGCCATTCCTCCAAGAAGAGTTCCATAGTCTGGCCCTCCTCCCGTTCGGGTAACCCGAGGATGCGGAGGTTGTTATGCCTGGAGCGGCCCTCACTGTCCTCGGCCCTGACCTCGAGGTTGGCGAGTTTTTTCTTCACTTGTGCAAGATGTTCCTCCACCTTCTGGGCAACATCCTCAGCATCGGAGATCCTGCGCTCTGTTTCCCCCACGCGGGACGACAGGTTCCGCAGGTCCTGGCGGAATAGGGAGACCTCCGAGGACAGCCCATCTATTTTCGTTTCAACGGACATCCTTGACTCCTCAGTGGCAGTCATTATGTTTGTGAGAGATAAAACCTGGCCCGTTTCCTCAGATGGATTGCCTCTCCCCCCATTATCATTGGCAGCGGGAACCCTCACCGGGACGGCCATGATATACTTGTCCATTTTATTCTGTGGCATGGTTTTGCGGAGCATGTGTCTCCCCATGCAGGGGAGGTGTCACTGATCCACGGGTCCGGGAGAGAGAAGCCGGAGTATCCCTCTGGGAAATATCCCTGACCCAGAATCTTTGCAGGTGCGGTGCCAATAACAGTGGGGGGGCCTAGCTCCCTTAATGTCTAGGGCCCCTTTAAGTTCTTATGGGGAAGGAGGTCCTCGGTCCTGTGTGCCCACTTGGGTTTTTAAATGCTGTGGGCCTTCCCCTGTGGCCCACCGGTTATGCAGGCAATATGTCCAGGGCCATGCCTCCCCCAAATCCCAGATGTCTCCTTGTCGTGTACGCAACGGCTCCTTTATGCATCCCAAATGCCCAATTACTCGTCTGACCAGAGTCCAGCCCTAAAGTTCCTGTCCGCCGGTGTAGGGGCCTCCCAATCTCAACCAGCTCGATCCGCAGGCTTAGAAGAGGAGGCGGCCCGGATGCCAGCGGCCGATCGTGGATCCGACCGGTCCTTCACCCCCGTCCCGCCACACCCATGCGGGGAAATGGCATCCGCTGGTCACCGCAGTCCAGGTCAGCAACCCCAAGCCTCGACACGGGCCGCCAACCAGTCCCTCCTCAATGCTGCTCCGCACCCCCCCAGGAGCAAGTCGGACCAAAGAGGGCAGCCGATCTTCTACTTTGGACCCCGGTGGGCGCAGGATGCTCCGGGGGATCGCCCCTACGTGTAACCGCCTCACCGTTCCGTCAGGGCAGGTAGGAGCGGCCGCCCAGTTGCCGGCGAGGACCCCCGTGGCAGCCCACGCCCCGGTCCCAGCCACAGAGAGCCCCACTGACCGGTCGGGATGCTCAAGTCTCTCCACTCCCACCGAACCTCCCTCCCACAGAGGAAGCCTGACAGGCCGAGGGTCCCGGAAGCCTGGATCAGCGATCCCAGGCTCCCACCACGGCAATCCGGTTGTGCCCCTCCTTCTCTGTTGCCACGCCACAGCCCCCCAATGCCGCCCAGGCCAGAATGGATCGGCGGGGGCAGGGTCCACTTCGGCCGCACAGTCTCCCGCTGTTTGTGCCTCCTCTCAACGGTGCTGCTGTCACTCAGCTGCGCTCGTCTAGTGCTGCGGGGGTTCCAACAAGTGGGATCCCTCTTGCGTTCTCCGCCGCCCGACCAGGGGAGGCGATGCTGTCCCTCTCCAGCCGGCCCAGTTCGATTGGCGCCACCGCTCAGCTTCTCCCCCGCGCAGTGCCGCCGTGGCCGTTAGTTCTAGTTTCAGTCCTAAGACAGCACCGATTTTCTCCCAAACTTCGTCAGGATGCTGTCAATCCTTGCTGCTTCAGCGGGATATCAACTTTGCTGGGTTATTTGGAAATGATACAGGATATTTTCAGGATTACGGGCATCCCAGGCGTAGCAGCAGAGAACTAGGTCTGCATCCGTCGTCTGCACACAGCGCCCCCTCCCTGTAAGAAATTAACCACATTGAGCTGGAACTCCCAGTGGTCCTATAGTTTTTTAGGCATGGGGGAAATAACAAAAATCTTATATGGTTTTGACATAATAGCGCTACAAGAGGTATGGTTCACTAACATGATT
The DNA here is from genome assembly GCF_040938575.1 of Ambystoma mexicanum. Classification (NCBI taxonomy): domain Eukaryota; kingdom Metazoa; phylum Chordata; class Amphibia; order Caudata; family Ambystomatidae; genus Ambystoma; species Ambystoma mexicanum. The sequence continues at coordinate 1,440,117,983 of NC_090935.1, forward strand.
ATCTTGGACGGCTATACCGTTATTCAGCAGATGGCATCTATTGTTGGTTGTAAAAACCATGCTGAAGGTGGCGACTTTGTCTAAACCTATACACCTAGTAAATATTTATCGGAACCCCTGTTGTAGTAGTCCAAGCAGCTTTTTGGAAAATGTGTCTGACATCTTGGTAGTCTTTTTGGGGGAGGAGAACGGATTGTACGTCATGATTATGGGTGATCTTAACGCTTATTACATAGCTGCCCTGTATTTTAACAATTTGTTAATTAGCAATGACTATAACCTGAAAAGTAGAACAAGAACGGAGGGCGAGCAATGGGTTGATTTTCTTCGATACTTTGGACCTAAAGATTGTCATGGTGCCATTAGTGAGGATGTACCACCAAAATTCACATGGTCAGTGGGTGAGAAAAGGTAATTTCTTGACTATTTGGTAATGTCTACAACGTTATTCGACCTTTACGAAGAATGAAGATTAGAGACACCGCCTTAAGTTATCACAAAATGCTTACTCTGTGCAGGATGTCGGAAGCTGTTTGTGTCATGAATAATGTGTTCAGTGACATACTGGTCAATGTGGGTTGCAACAGATTGGCCAGGTATGTAGGAAACGTTAGCAAATACAACGCTGTAATTAACACTTTCTTTACATCATCCTCTTTATATGAAAAGAGGAAAGTAATGGCACCACATTTTTTTCAGGCATTTGTTGACAAGTTTAAGAATGTATCTGTCGGCAATAGGACAACAGCTCGACCTATGACCCACCGTTTCGACCCAGTAATTCAGGAAAAAAAGACAAGCCTAAGAAGAGATATAAGAGACCTATTGGTTAGGGGTTTGGCCGCAGTGGATTACAAGGCTAGCGTTAGACAATTTAGGCAAAGGTATAAAAACAGGGTTAGAAGCTATGAATTTACTTTACTCCTAAATGAAGGGGAGAAAATGCCTGAAATACTAACAAGAATGACTTCCGACATTTTTGGGACGTGATCATTAAGATGAATATACACATTAAGTAACCAGATTCCTGGAAATATCTGGGTAAAGCACTTTCTGCATCTCTATAGGGAGTCTGAAAAAATGATCTCTTTTCATCTTCAGGCTATCCTGTGGGTTTAAATCAGTAGATTTAATTGAGCTTAAAATTGGGAAAGCCTCTAACTGGAGGGCAGCAGGCCCTATTGGGTTGTGTAACACTGTTTTAAAAGATAATCCTCCACTGTGGTCAAAGACTCTCTACATTTTGTTTTCTGAAATAATATTGTCTGTGGTAACCCCTCCCTCTTGGAACCTGGCCGTGATAGTACCCACATATAAGAAGGGCGATGGGAATAGTCCACCTAACTGTCATCCTATCTTCCTTCTTGATTGTGAAAGTAAAATCTTTGCTGCCTGGTACTGAGGGAACTAGAATGCTGGGCATCCTCTGCCGGTCGCATGCAAAAGTATCAAACAGGGTTCCGAGAGAGGGATGGGGACTGTCTTGAATGGTTTTGTGTAACAATGGGGTGGTCCACCCAAGAAAAAGGTGAGCTAACAAAGGGCACACTTTTGTCTGACTAGCGTCAGTCATGAATGTTCACTAATTATCCTCAAAGTAAAATTAGTCTCGATTCAGTTAACATAAAGATGTCACAAAAGACTCACTTGAATCAGTTTGCACATATATTTTCTCAAAGTATGTTCATTTATACTTGAAACACAAAATATTATTAAATTAAACAAAATTCATTGCATTCAACACTTTTGCAGAATGAACAATTTCAACTTATAATTCTGATTATTTGTACAAGAAAAACTGAACTTTCATTCCTTTTCACTGTGAACCAATATCTTCCAATTCATATATTTGTACAACGCCTTTCGGGACTAGCCCTTCATCAGGTACATTTTCAATTAAATTCTGTGAATAAATAAAATAAATCAATATCAATTTGGGTTCTGTTGAGCTTCTTATGTGTTTTAGTGAAATTATTTCATTTCAACAAACAAAAGGACTGACCTGTATCTTATCAGTATCCATTTACTGGAAAAAATTCAAAGGAAGGTAACCGCCTGTATGGTAATCTCAAGTTCCACAATTTGTTGCATTCACACCTAAATCAAAGGTATATAATATATTGTCATTTCGTGACTTCATTCTTGTGATACCGTGAGTGGGACCAAGTCGCTAAATAAGCGCTGGGTCCCACTACGTGGTGATTTTTAACTGGTAAAGACTTCTATCTACTCACTGTCTTCATGGTGATTCGAGACTTGATGGTGTTCGGTGTAAAAGTGCACTCGTGGTTGTTTTGCTGGTGCTATCTTGGATGCTTTTCAGGAAGTACCACTTTTAAATTACTGCCTCCTTGATTTTTCAATCTGTCAATAGTAATTCAAGATTTTTACTTTAGTGCCTTGTCTCACCATCCTCATCTATTGCCATTACTTTTCAAGTGTGCCTCTATCTGATCTGGCGTTCCATTCCGTGTGCACTTACTTTTTGAGGTTTTTTCTCTTCCTCCAGCCCATGGTAGCACTCAGCGTGCTGGCGTGTCGCTTTCTTCTCCTTTTCGATCCGACGTTCCTTTTTGCCACTCAGGGAGTCGGATGACCACTTCCATTCACCTTATGGGCCGAACGCGAGTGTTTGGGGTCCGCTTCCATGGACGCGAGTGTTCGCTGTTTTGTTGTTTTGATCGTCGTTTCCTGGGAGACCGTAATGGTTTCTGGGAAATCACCATAGTGTTTAATTCCCTGTTTTTTGCGGGCGCCATCTTGGAATTATGTGATTCGTGATGATATTCATTGGAGTCGCGGGACTCTCTCTTTATTCTAAGGTCCCTGAAGTTTGGTTGCTTTATTTGATCTTATTTAATTTAGTTGTTTTAACCACCTCAACATGGATATTCAATTTAGGAATTCTGTGTTGGTGTCGTATCGTGCGTGCTTGTGATGAGTTCTTGAGATAACACATTTTCTCAGATTAAGATATATTATAGCCGAGTGCGTGAAATTGCGTCTTTTTTTATTTGTTCAAAGTGCAGTGGTTTCTTTTGAAAACGCTATGGCCGATCCGTGTTAAATCACAGTACACCTAGTTATGTTCATTTCTCAAAAGAATTTACCTTGTAATTATTTAAAGGCTGGTAGAATATACCTTATACTCATTCATAAGTGGCAACTCATATCCCAGTCTACATTCATTCCTGTTGGGTGCATGGAGTTTAATCGATCTACCCAGAATAATTCACGTTGTAGCAACAACTTTGCCATATTGCCACCTCTCCTTGGCAATGTCACATGTTCTAAGATGATAAATCTTATTTGGGCTATTGTATGTGTTTCCTTTAAGAAATGCTGTGCTACGGGTGATAGATCGTTCTCTAATCTGATGTTTGATTTATGCTCCGACCAACGGATCTTTGCTTTTCTTGTTGTCATTCCGACATAAAAGATTCCACGGGGACATTTTATCCCGTAGATGATATTTTTTGTATCACAAGTTGACGTATGTCGCAGTTTAATCTGAAATACTTTGTGTGGATGGTTGATGTATTCACCCTTTATCAAATTGTTGCAATTATTGCATGGAAGTGTTCCCTTGTGTATTGTATTTGTGGTTCTTTTTGCCAAAACATCTGCTCAGATTGTCTCGTACGGATCTGCTTTTGCTGTAATCGAATAGTGGTGGGGTGGGGAATAATTTTGCCAAAGTTGGATCTAATTTCAAAATTTTCCAATGTTTTTCCACAATCCTCCTTATTTTCTTGCTCTGATTAGAATAAGTTGTCACGTATACCAATTTCTCTGTTTTTTCTTCTGCTTTAAAGCCTTGGTTTTCTCATCTCTGAATTTCTGTGGCTTTATTTGCGCATTGTTCAACTGTTTGAAGTTGATATCCTCTTTCTTCAAATTTTTTGGTTAAGTCATGAGTCTTATTTGCATAGTCAGTATCATCTGAGATGATCCTCCGGTATCTCAAAAATTGACTCAAGGGTATGCTTGAAAAAGTGTTCCTTGGGTGAAAACTCCTGGCATGTAAAAGACTATTTCTGTCTGTCTCTTTTGTGAAGATTGTAGTCTGCAAGTTTCCTTTCTTCAAATAAACTCTTGCGTCTAGAAAATCAATTGATGATTTGCTCACTTTGGATGTAAATTTTATTCTGGGAGCTAATGTGTCCATAAAGTCAAAGAATGCTGTATGTTCTTCGAGGGTGCCTTCCCAGATGCCAAATAGATAATCTATGAACCTCACAAATAATTTGAGATGTTTGTTCCATTTGCTGTTGTTAATTATGTTTCGCTCTTCTAAATATGCCATATATGTATTGGCATATGTTGGGGTCATGGAAGCCCCCATTGAGGTACCAGAAATTTGGACAAAGTACCTTTATTCAAACATGAAGAAATTGTTATTTAACACGATCTTCAATAGTTTCAAAATAAAAAGACAGTCTGCTGTACAAGCTTCAGGTTCTTTAAGTAGCAGCCATTCCATGGCTTCAAGGCCACCTTGATGTGTGATATTTGTATAAAGACTTGTTACGTCCATCGTAAATAGGTAATTGTTGTCTTCATTGTATTGGATGTTCTGTAATTTCACCAAAAATTTGTCGGTGTCTTTTATGTATGTAGTGAATTTCCGCGTAAGAGGTTGTACTGCTCTGTCAATGTATTGAGCTAAAGGCCCTAGTAGACTGTTAGTTGCAGCTATAATCAGCCTTCCTGGAGGGTTCTGTGCATTTTTATGAATTTTTGGCAGTGTGTAAATTACTGGCATTATTGGATCGAGATTTGTCAGAAATTGTTTTGTTCGATGATTTATGAAACCTTCTGTTTCTGCTTCTTCCAAAATCAATGTAATTATACTTTATACTGCTTCTGTGGGATTTGTAAAGACCTCTAAATATGTGTCCTGATCTTGAAGTTGATTTTCAATCTCCATTTTGTATTTTTCAGTGTCCATCAAAATCAGTGCTCCACCCTTGTCGGCTGGTTTAATTGTTAGTTCTGAGTTGCTCCAAAGGCGGTCTAGTACTTGTTGTTCTCTATGAGAGAAATTAGTTTTGTGGTCAATTGCTTGAAGGAGGAATCAATGAAGGTGGGAAGATTGCCAGTATATATTGTGGTGATTGATTACTCACAATAATTTCGATTGCATTAAACGCAAATTTATGTGACAAAAAATGAGAGATTGGGCTATTCCACCTGCCCTTCTCTCAATTTTGGTTCACCTACACACATTTAAGGCATGTTCCCACTCCATGCTAGGAATACTGACCAAATTCATTGAATGCCTTATTTTTATAAAGTCATGTTCCTGATCATCCAAAAAAATGCATGGATCTCCCCATTATTAAAAAAGGCTGGCCTGTGCCCTTTTGAAGCACTGAATTATAGGCCTATAAATAACACCCTGTTTTTACTGAACATTTTAGATTGCAGCGCGTATACCCAGATTCTAGAGTATTTTAATACCCATATGGTAGTACATGAAAGGCAATCTGGCTCCAGACAGGGCCATGGCACTGACACAGCTTTGTTTGACCTTAAGTCCAATTTAATGCACAGGTTGGACAAGGGTAAGATGGCTGTCCTCATGCTGTTGGACCTGTCATCAGCTTTTGAACTGGTGGATCGCACATTGCTGTTCACCAGGTTGAAGGAGGTAGCAACGTTTTCTGATGCTGCCATAACATGGCTAAAATCCTTCTTAGAAATCAGAATGTGTAGGGTGTGCAGTGACTGAGCAGAAGCAGTACTAAGAATTCAGCATTGCAGAGTTCCACAAGGAGCTTGCCTGTCGCCATTCATGTACAATGTTTTCACAGTTCCTCTTTTTGAGCTGTTGGAGAAAAACGGTATTGAGTTCACCAACTACGCGGATGACACTCAATGTGGCGAGAGGACACTTTAAGATTGAAGAAGTGTATGACATCATTCATGTTTGGATGGCGGAGAAAGGTTTGGCATTAAACAAAGAAAAAAAGAATTAATGGTAGTTGGTACAGCAAATCAAATTGATAAGCTTGGGGAGAATTACAAGATGTTTAGGGTGGCAGGCTGTGACCTGGACACCAAAACAAAGGTAAAAACTTTGGGTGTTCAGTTGGATCAACATCTCACTATGAAAGCGCAAGTGAGCAGTCTAGTCTCGTCATCAGCATACTATATAAAACTGCTGACCCAAATCTGGCCATTTATCTCAAAATCTAATTGTGAGGCAATAGCAAGAGCGATTATTGGATCAAAGATAGATTATTGTAGTTCTCTTGTTGTTGGCATTAATAAGTCAGAGTACGCTAGACTTCAGGTCATACAAAACAGCGCAGTGAGAGCGGTTGCTGGTCTGAGAAAAAGAGATAATGTAACCAAAACAAGAAGAGACTTAAACTAGTTACTCATTGAAGAAAGGATTAAGTTCTGTCTCCTTGTTATTGTGCATAAAAGTCTTACTTGTATTGGGCCCGTGTACCTCAGTGATGCTTTAGTTGTAAAGTCTAATACAAGAGCGCTCAGATCGAATAATACACAACAGCTTTACTGACTCAAGTGAAAAAAGGTGCTTTTTATGCAGCAGTCCCCACGCCCTGCAATGTCCTCCCAGAAGAGCTCAGAAAGATCAGCATCAATGAAAACTTGAAAAAAAAGTTAAAAACACTCATGTTTAAGTAGTCAATAAGCAGGTTTAGCTTGCACCAGCATCTTTTTCCCTTACGCCATTTCAAAGGGCATGTATGTATATTTGTTGTGCCCATAAGCCTCTGGGGCCATAGGTGCGCGGTATAAATGTTAATGTTAAAGGATATTTGTACCACGCACTATCACCACCGGAGTGGTCTCCTGGCGCTCTGGCGGCTCTGAAAGTGGGAAGGGGGGTGAGTTAGTGGGAATAAACTGGAAAAGTGCAAGAGAGCAGAAAAAGGGAAACATCGGCATAAGACTAAGAAGCGGTTTCACTCTAGGAGCCACTCTTCCTCGTCTCATAAGAAAAAAAGGCGCCACCGGCACGGACGAGATTCCAACTTTTTGTCGAAAGAGGTAAGCCATCGGCTGGGCCAACCACTCGGCAAGAGTGGGATGAGTTTAAGAGTCAAATGCTAGTGATGTTTGAGAAACACGCAGGTGCGCCCCCCAAGCAGCAGCGGTGCTCAGTACTCGGCACCTAAACCCTCGATGCCATGGCATTCCCATGAGCCGCAGAGTTCAGGTGACTCCCAACGCCTCGTCGGTGCCCAAGCCCCATTCGACTCTGACAGTCATTTCATCGTTGTCAAGGGATAAGCCGGCGGCGCTGGCAATCAGCGACAGATTCTTTGTCCCACTCTCCCGGACCGATTTCTTCAGTTCAATGGTGTACTTCAGTGCCAATGGTGGAGATGACCAAGGTGACATTGCTCCTGTGTATACAGGGACGAGGGGTGTTGACTATTTCGGCGACCAAGTAGATCTCCTGGCATTAGCACAAGGGCTACACAATGCCAGCGAGCTGGATACATCCCCAGATGTGGAAATACAGCAAAACCAGCCTTAGACCCACACCCATGCCAAATTTTGGTCACTAGTGGATAGGGTGGTCGATAATTTAGGGCTGAATGCTGTGGCAGTGCCATCCCAAAGATATGATTTGACAGATATCCTGGGCAAGGGCCCAGTTACTGAGAGACATATGCCATTAAACCCAGCGATCGCCAATCCAGTAGCCTCCTTGTGGCAGCATCCCTGCTCCATTCCTCCGATCAGCTACATTTTGACCTGGAAATATAGGCCGGCAAGAGGATACCTGCCATTTTTGTCTTATCACCCTTCTCTGGAAGGTCTTGTTGTGCAGGCAGCCACCGTTTCCACCAGCGCGGCTTCCTCTACCTCGAATCTTCCTTCTGACAGGGAAGGTAAGAGGATTGATGCAATGGCAAAGAAAGTATTCACGTCTGCCATTATGGCCTTGAAAGCCACTAACGTGGCCTTTGGATTTGCCAAATATTCTTTCGGCTTCTGGAAGGCAGTAGAACAGGCAACCCAATACATCCCTGAGGGGGAGATGCGAGATGGTTTTGCACAGCTGGTGGAAGATGGCAAGGAGGTGGCTAGGCAATCACTGGAAATGGGCCTGGATGTGGCTGACTGAGTGGGACGTTCATTGGTATCAGCTGTAGCTGTAGCGTTGAGGAGATAAACCTACCTACTAACTTCAGGCTTTTTGCCAAACGCCCAGAACAGATTGCTGGATCTGCCCTTCGAGGGTGAATTCCGACTCCCTAGAAGAATGTAAGAGTCCAAGATCGCCGCAAAATCGATGGGCCTAGCTGCGCAGCCAGCCAAGCCTGCCTTCAGATTCTCCTCTATGGACAGAGACTACAGGATTTATGTGCCTTTAAGCAGGAAGGGCAGCTCCTGCAGGCCGTGTAGGGGCAGAAGTATTTCTCACGCTCCAGAAGGGGCAGGGGGGCTTCCAGCAGACAGTGGCGGGGGCCGCTCCACCCTCTAAACTGCTTTGAATTGCCCCTCCCACGACTTACCGGTTGGTGGACGGCTGTCAGAGCATTGGCCTCAATGGCGGGAGATTACCTGCGACGCCTGGGCCCTGGAAATCGTGTGGTGGGGCTATTGTCTGCTCTTCTTAAGGAGACCACCGCACAGACCCCTACCTCCTCCAAGCCAACCGGGACAGGAGCTGCAGAAAGAACTGCACGCCTTGTTGTTGAAGCGTGCCATGGAAGAGGTACCTCCCGAGCAGAGAGGATCAGGCTGGTATTCACAGTGCTTCCTGGTACCCAAGAAGGGAGGTGGTATCTGTCCCATTTTGGACCTCAGAGCCTTGAAAACGTTCCAGAGGAAAGACAAATTCAAAATGGTGACCTTGAGAGAGATTCTCCACGCTCTCGAATTGCAGGACTGGCTGGTGTCAATAGAACTAAAGGTCGCTTATTTCCATGTGCCAATACATCGCAAGCACAGGAAGTTCCTGAGGTTGCTTTTAGGGAACAGGCACTATCAGTTCAAGGTGCTTCCCTTTGGGTTCACCTCTGCTCCAAGAGTCTTCACCAAGCTCATGGCAGTAGTCGTGGCTCACCTCAGGAGATCCGGTGTCCACGTGTTCCCGTACCTGGACGACTGGCTGATCCGAGGGAGGTTGGCAGAGCGGGTATTGTCCCACCTAGAGGACACCTGCTCTCTACTCCACAGGCTGGGCTTCTCTCTGAACTTGACAAAGTCCCATGTGAAGCCGGTCCAGAGGCTCCAGTTCATCGGGGCATTCCTAGACACCCGTGTAGGGAAGGCCTTCCCTCCCGACGAGGGAGTCAACAGCATTGTGCAGATATTGAACCTGTTCCTGAACCACGCTGCCTTACCAGCAGCTTCCTTCCTCCACCTCTTAGGCCTCATGGCATCCTATATTTTTCTAGTGTCAGAGACTAGGCTGTGCATGAGCTTGATACAGTGGCTCTTACAGGGTCAGTGGTCCCAGTACCTCAGAACCCTCATGGATTCCCTCAGGGTGTCCAGGTCAGTGATCGACGACCTTGGTTGGGGCCCAACAGCAGCAGTCTCATGGCTGGGGAACCCTTCTGGCCTCTGTGGCCTCAGGCCCGAGTGGTCATGGATGTGTCTCTGAAGGGTTGGAGCGTTCCCTGTGAGGACTTGCAGGTGAATGGCCTTTGGTCGGCAATGGAAGCCAGGTGGCACATCACAAAAGCTCGAGTTGCGAGCCATCAGGTTGGCGCTGAGGGCTTTTGCACCGTCTCTAAAGTGGAAGCATGTCCTGATTCTGATGGACAATACGGTGGCCATGCACTACCTGAACAAGCAAGGGGCGTGCGCTCCCTCCTCCTCTGCAGAGAGGCAATGCAGCTGCGGTTCTGGCTTTTGGACAACTGGATCTCTGTCTCAGCAGTTCATCTGGCAGGGACAGAGAACAGTTTGGCGGATGCTCTGAGCAGGCAGAGCATGGGTCTCACACAAGTGGGAAGTGTGCCACAAAGTCCTTCTGGAGGTCTTCCCTCGTTGGGGCACCCCTTCAGTGGACATGTTTACCAAGGAGTTCAACGGGAAGTGCAGACAGTTTTGCCTGAGAGAATTCACAGCGAACGGCGTGCTAGGGGATGCGTTTCTGGTGGACTGGACCTTCCCGCTCCACTACTCCTTCCCTTTGATTCCCATCATCCTCTGGGTTCTCAGGAGGTTAAAGAGGTTTCGAGCAACCTTTATCTTGATCGCCCCAGATAGGGCGAGGAGGACATGGTACTCGGACCTTCTGGATCTAACCATCTGCCCACCTCTCCGGTTGCCTCGTCGCCCGGATCTCCTGACCCAATCAGAAGGTCGGGTGCTTCACCCAAACCAGGAATCCCTCAATCTACATGGAGGTATGATGAGTAGGACCTCTCTGAGGAGGTACTTGAGGTGTTGCTAGCTGCACATAGGCCGTTTACGAGATCTTTGTATGCGTGCAGGTGGAGAGGATTTGAGGCGTGGTGCAGGGAACGCGAGATTGGCCCTATCTCTTGCCCCACCACTACATTGATGGAGTTCCTTCTGTCACTGGCCTGGGCAGACCTTCAGATTACCACAGTCAAAGGATATTTGGCAGCCTTGTCTGTGTTCAAGAGGTCTCTGGATCAATGTTCATTTTTTTACAATCCCAGTCATGGCCCAATTCCTGAAAGCAACAAAAACCCAGGGGTGGGTACCTTTACTACACTGGCACTCTGAGGTAGAGCAATAATCTGTGAAACAATGGTAGTGCCAGATGGAATATTGAAAATCGAGACTAGAGCTGTGACTTGTTAAATCATTATTTTATTTCATTCTAATTTCATATAAAAAAGTTTTTTATTACAAATCTCATTTGATAAAACATCATCATTAAATCATCCATTCATACTCCATACATACCATACAACTCTAAAACAGTTCATTATTTTAGGAACTCTAAGTTTTCATATTAACTTTTTAAATACAAATATAATTGGTTACAAATTCTTGTGCTTTATATTCTTCGCAGGCTTATTTTCAAATGTACCCATGCTGTCAGGATCACTTGGCAAGCCAACTGTCTCCCACTATTTCAAATGTTCGTATCGCTTCAGGATCACTTGGCAAGACAGCTCAGTTTGCCACCTTCGGGTATTGGGATTTCTCCCACACTCCTGTGGTTCTCTCGTGCATGCTTTGTTATAATTGCAATATGCAGTAGCCTGATCGGCCATTTTAGCCGTGGCATACAATGTTCAATCTCTTTCACTCTGTTTTCAGGAGCCCGTTTGCATGATAAGCTTTCTTCAATTCTCCCACTCGTTGTGTCACTTCCAGCCGTGACATGCGATGTTCAGAAGATTTTTCACTTTGTTTTCGTGGGGCTGTGTGCCAGGTAAACCTTTTTACACCCTTATACAATTGGCAGCTCTTCCAGCCATGAGATGTAATGCTCATAATGTTTTCCCACAGTTTTCGTGGGGCCATGTGCCCGATAAGCTTCCTTAAACTCTTGGAAGCTCTCCCAGCCATAGCAAGCAATGTTCGTAACATTTTCGCACTCCTTTCTGTAGCTGCGTCGGTTTCAATACTCTGTAAAACCACCTGTTTCAGGACTTCCTGGCATTCCTACTTCGACAGCAACTTTGTTCCGGACAGTGCGACTTCCTGTGAAACAGACGCTCGCCAGGTGGAGCGAAGCAATACTGGCTCCTCTCCAGTCTCTGGTCACAGTGTCTGTTGCAGGGCCACAGGCCCACCACTGTTTTTCAGTTGTCGTGCCACCAGAGAAGAATGTTGTCTTCCTGTCAACTTGCATTCCCTGACCTGAGCCTCTTGCTAAGTCAAGGAACCCCCCATCTATCGCGGCAGGCGAGAAACTGGCATGCCTCCAAAAAGCACGTCTCACAAGGCACCTGTCCTGAGCCTGTCCGGAGATGCCGACGCTGGAGGCCCACCATGCTGCCTGATTTATTTCTTACCATTTCCTCATGCCATCCCATCCTTGTGCACATCGCCTGGTAAGCATTTCGTTTGACATCAACCGCCCGTCTATCTGTCTACATCTTACTTGCCCGTTGGCCATCTAACATTGACTAAGCTGCACCATCGACCGCTATAAGGCCACACGTGGTTTCCCTTCACCTTTGAGCTCTATTCACCTGTTACTCCTACATATATGTGTCAAGCCTGCCAGACAGTCCAAACTGTTTCCATCTGCTTCTAGGCATTCTTATGTCAGGAAGACTAGGACTGGTTGGTTTGAACATGGTTTTGCAACCAGAATGGCTGCCAGGCCCTTCTTTTCTCGTTACAGAATTACTGGGAGGTTCCCATGACAACGGCGCTAGTTTCCACGCAAGCAGGTTGCAGGGTTTTCGTGTCACATGTTTTTGGGGGCGTGACTGTCTCCATTTAAGTACCGTTGGGAAAGTACCCAGTGCTTCTGATTAGGGTTTGATCACCTAGAGGCTTGTTTGTTTTTTTTTTTAAACTTATTTTTATTGTTTTCACAATATAAACTGCTTACAAAATACAAAATAAAAAAAACAACAACCCCCCCCAAACATCCCACCTCCCCTGCCCACCCTTTCCCCCTTCTGGAAGAAATAACAGTGATTCCATTGTCCTCGGGCTAGTCTAAGAGGTGAATATGTCAGTTATTTTAATATTATGTGGGCCCCATTGCACCATGTAGTCCGATTGCAGGTATTCTAGCACTCCTCCCCATTCTTTCATGAAGGAGTCCCGTGTTCCCTGAAGGTTATGTGTAATTATTTCCATGGTCATTTGCGACCAGACCTTTTGTAGCCATGTGTGCATCATTGGTGGGACTTGCTGCTTCCAGCTTTGCGCTATTGTGGCCCATGCCGCAATGACCAGGCCCATGAAACCTCTCTGTTGCGCCTTTGTATATTTGCTGGTGTGTTGATCCTGCATACCGCACAGCCACACCTTCTCCCCTACTTGGTTCACCTCTGGGAATAGCTTCTTCATTTCTGAGATCAGTTCTGTCCAGAAACCCCTGACCCTGTGGCAGTCCCACCAGATGTGTCTCCAGGTGCCTGGCTCAGCGCAACCTCTCCAGCAACGGTTAGGCGAATTCGGATACATGCTGTTGAGCCTCACCGGTGTGTAGTGCCATTGCGTGACCATTTTTATCCACATTTCCCTGGTCTGGACTGCTCTAGTTAGTTTGGAGATGTCAGCCCAAAGCGCCTGCCATTGATGGATCGTAGTTTCTTCCCCCAGAGTTCTATCCCATTTTTTCATATAGGCCCATTTTACACCTTCTTCCCGTCTGTTGTATAGGGTGGATACTAGTTTCTTATCCCAAATTCGTAAGGGGGAATTTTTCAAAAGTGGTCAGATCCCTGGTCGCCACCTGGGACATCTCCGGTGTCGTTAACCAGTGTTTGAGCTGTTCATATTTGTACCTGTCCGCGCTCGTTAGATTCCACATGGTCTTGCATTCTGCGTATGACCTTATTTCCTTGTCTTGGAACATTTCTCCAATTTTCCTGCACCCTGCCTCTTCCCATTTTTCGAAGGCCCCTTGTTCTAGTCTCGGTGGGAACTGCGGGTTCCTGCAAATCGTTGTGAAAGGGGCGGTTGTCGTGGTGAGGATTCCTTTCTGCGTTTGCTCATCCCAGGTATTCATTGTGGCTTTCATGATTTCGCTGATTCAAAGGTTTGGGTGTCTGTGTTGCTTGAGTTTCCATAAGAGATCTTTTAGGGGGGTTCTTGCTACCGCCCTATCCTGCATCACCCAGATCGTTGTTTGGTTGTCCCCCAGCCATTCCTTCAGTACCCAGAGTTGCGCTGCCTGATAATAGTTCCTGAAGTGTGGGAGAGCTAGTCCCCCTTCTCTGACGTGGGTCGTTAGGACCGCTCTGGCCATTCTTGGGGATTTCCTTTTCCAGATGAACCGTGAGACCGTCTTTGCCAACTCTTTAAAGAACGAGTTCGGGATTATGATTGGAAGGGCCTGGAAATAATATAACAATTTAGGGAGTGTGTTAATTTTTACCGATTGTATTCTTCCCCACCACGAGATATTTAGAGGGCACCAGCGTTCCATGTCTTTTTTTACTTTGGCGAGAAGAGGGGGATAATTTCGTTTATAAAGCATATCTACCTTTTGTGTAAGTGTTATGCCCAGGTATTTTATGCCTTCATCCGCAATTTTTAGACCCAATGCTTCCGCCCCCCTGTCCAGTGGATCTCTATCCCCTGCTAAATGTAGGATCTCTGATTTATTCTTGTTTATTTTCAGGCTCGAGATGTCCCCGAATGACTCCAGTACCTGTACCGCCCGGGGGAGTGCGTCCGTTGAGTCCTCTAACGCTAAAAGCATATCGTCCGCATATGCTATCACCTTATGCTGTCATCCCGCCATCTCTATCCCCTTAATTTGGGTAGTTTCCCTAATTTTGATTAAGAGCGGTTCCAGAAAAATTGCGTACAAGAGGGGGGAAAGTGGGCATCCCTGTTTCGTCCCCCTAGTAATCATTACCCTCTATGTGACTGCCCCATTAACTGCTATTCTTATCGAGGGGGAAGCATAGTTAGCCTTGACCATTTTCATAAAATTGTTCCCAAATCCCATGTGTTCCAGGGTTTTAAAAAGTATGGACCATTCTACCCTATCAAATGCCTTTTCGGCGTCGAGCGATAAGAGAATCGCTGGGGTGTGGGTGATGTTTATTTTTTCTACCAGGTGTAATATTCTTCTGAGGTTATCGTGTGTTTGCCTCCCCGGAATGAAGCCGGATTGGTCTGGGTTTATCAGAGAGGACAGCAACAGGGAAAGCATTGCAGCTAGAATTCTCGTGTATATCTTAGAGTCCAGATTTATCAGTGCAATTGGCCGGTACGAGGTGGGGAGGGAGGGATCTTTCCCTTCTTTATGAAATACCAGGACCTTGGCTTTGTTCATGGCTGGGGTTACATTTCCATTATCTTTGAAGGAGTTAAGCAGTCGAGTGAGAAAAGGGGTCAGGATGTCCGTGAATTTTTTATAGAAAGAGGCCCTCCGGGCCAGGTGCCTTATTGAGTGGGAAATCTTTTATTGCCTTCTTTACTTCACTTTCAGTTATCTGGGAATCCAATGCGATTTTAACTTCTTCTGAAATTTTTGGGATGGGGAGTGGTCGCAAGAAGCTGTTTTGGCCCTCCTCATCTGGGTGTTCCGTTGCGTACAGTTCCTGATAAAATGCCCTAAACGTTTCCCCTATATCTTTGGTACGCGTTAGTGTCTCTCCTTGTGGATTTTTGATGTTGAGAATGTTCATGGACTTTTGTTTTGCAGAGAGTTGCCTTGCAAGAAGTCGGTCCGCTTTGTTGGCTTTTATGTAGAATCTTTGCTTAAGAAAGAGGAGGGATCTCTCTGCCTTTTTGTTACGGAGGAGTTCCAGCTGCCCCTGTGTGTGTTGTGTTGTACTGTCCTCTTTAATTTTCTAGTGGGATGGGTCATCAGTTCTTCTCGGATCTCAGTTAGTTTCTTTTCTAGTTCTCGCTCCCAACCTTGCCTTTGTTTGTCCCTCGAGGCTTTCAGTGCTATAAAGTGTCCCCTAGTTACCGCCTTGAACGCCTCCCATACCATGCTCAGAGAGACGTCTCCCGTATCAGTGTGTTAAAAAAATTCTAATATTTTGTCTGTAATAGCCTCTCCCATCACCGGGTCGGAGAGCAGATCCTGTGGTAATTTCCAACGCCATAGGCCACCCTCGTTCCCTGGGGTCAATAGATAGAGCCATAGAGGAGCGTGATCTGACAGTGCTATGGAGCCCAGTTCCATTCCCTGAACTTTACCCAGAATCCCTGCCGAGACCCAGAAATAATCTATTCTCAACCTCGTGTTATGGACATGCGAGTAATATGTAAACCCGTTGTTGAGACCTTTTAGTTCCCGGCAAACGTCGCAGAGTGCCAAACCATCCATTTTTTTTTTTAAGCTTTTCGGATGGGGCACACTGGGTGTGGGGGCCCCCCGCACTCCTGTCTAGCTGAGGTTGCCATGCCATGTTAAACTCTCCCCCAATAATTAGTTCTCCTTTCGCAAACCCCTGCAGTCTCCCCATCGCATCCCGCAAGAAGCCATCCTGGCACGTGTTTGGAGCATAGATCGATGCCAGGGTAAACACGGAATTGTGCATCTTAATATTGGCAAATGCAAATCTCCCTTTGTGTTCTGTCTGCTTGTATATCATTGTTGATTCCAATCCCCCATTAACTGCTATCAACACCCCTGCTCTTTTCCCTGGTGCATTAGATTGCGCTAGTATATCAAATCCTCAAAGGCGTACTTTCCCCCTATCCACGGCTCTTATGTGTGTTTCCTGTAGTAGGAGCACTTCTGCCCTTTCCCTCCTGAGCATATTCTCTACTTTTCTCCTTTTCACAGGGGAGTTTAGGCCCCTAACATTTAGGGTGAGTAGTCTAATCTTCCCCATTTCCGCCTGTCCTTCTTGACTTTCTCCTTAGCCCGAGAGCGCTGGGCTTCAAATTCTTCCGGATGGTCCCCCCTCACCACCCTCCACATCGCCCCAACTGTGCCCCAACTAGTAACCATATAACAACTTTGCTCCCGAGGAGGGCCGGGGTTCCTATGGTAGCTCTGGCGTTCCGCCTATCGCTCCCTGCCCTCAGTAAGCTCGAGAATACTTTTGCGGGGGATCCTAAACCTAAATCCTAGACCTAAATGCGAGTCTCTTCCGGTCCGCGCCGGGCCTGTAAGTTCCAAAGTGTTTCAATTCCCTTCCTCCGATACCTCTCTGCGTACCTAGGATATGTATTGGTCCCCTTCATGCCTCTACAGCGCTAATACTTTTATTCTTTGAAGCCAGAATGGTCTTTCCCCTTCCACTCCGTTTCTTTTTCTGCCGAACCGTGTCCCAGCCTCTCGGTCTCTTTAGTTGGTCCCCCTTCGCCCTTTCGCGCCTGGTGGGAGCCTCCTCTATCAGAATGTCCATGATATTTAGGCCCTCCTACCAGGTGCTCACCCTTCTTTGGTTTCCTTTCCACTCAAACAGCAGGCCAAAGGGGAAAGTCCACTTGTATTTTATCTCTCTCAAGACCAGTTCTCTTATTAGTGGGGCCATTTCTCTTCTCTTTAGGAGTGTCACGGCTGACAGATCTTGGTAAAGCTGAATGTCCACGCCGTTCATCCTAATCTGGTCCATCTGCCTCGCCCTCCTTAGGATGAGTTCTTTTTGCGGGTACGATGAGAGAGCAGCAAGCACATCTCTCGGTCTTTCCCCAGGTGCCCCTGTGCGTTTCTGGCCCACTCTGTGGATGCGGTCGATCCCGTTGTTATCCAGCTCTTGTGCGTCAATGATATCCCCGAAAACCTCCTGCACTGCTTTCTTCAAGTCTTTATCCAGTACTGATGCAGGCATATTTTTAATGCGGATGTTCGATCTGCGGGACCTGTTTTCTAGGTCCTCGCACTGAATCTCCAGATTGTGGGTTAAGCGCACCAGTGGCTCTTGTGTTTCACTGTACTGATTTGCCTCGTCCGCTACGTTGTGCACAATTTTTTCTAGGGTGTCTGTCCTTTCTTCAAGGTTAGCAATGTCCCGTTTACAGTCCTGGACTGCCTGCTTCAATTCATTTTTTATTGAGGCGAATTGATCTTGCACAGTCGACATGAGCTTATCTTGAAGCTCGACGAACCAGGCGTGCATATCATCCTTTGTTGGGGGCTGACTGCCTGCGGCGTGGGGGGAATCTGTTGTTGGCAGCATTGGCCCTTCTTGTGTTCTACCCCTGGTTGTCACCGGGGGGGTATCTGTTGCCCACATTTGAAGGAGGCTTGTGTCTTGTTTGGGGGGTTGAGAGTTCAATTGGGCCCCCCCTTTCCCTTTCGCTTTCGACATGGCCCCTTGCTTGGTGTTGTTAATTGTCTGCTATGCACAGAGTTGCCGTCTTTTATTTGTTCGCTCCACTCTTATTGGTGGAGCCTCTGGTTGCCAGGGTGTGGGGTGTGAGGCTCTGCCTGTCCCGTTCCTCCCCTCCGTTTTCCTTGCACCCTCTCTTGTTTATTTTATATTATTCTGGGTGTTGGGGGGGGCGTCTTCCCCCTCCTTAGCTCTGCAATTTATTGGCCTTCTGTGGCTGGTATGCAGGGTGTATGGGCGTTCTTCCCCTGCTTGATGCTCAATGAGTCCCAAATAATGCTGTGCAGTGGCTAGAGGGTGGGGGCTGGGGGGCCGCTCACCTGATAAGCTGCTCTAGCTGCTGCCGATGTCTCCACCTCGGGGCCGGACCGTTATCTGTCTCCGGTGCCGTTTATCCACTCCTCCTCCCGGGCTTCCCTCGTAATGGGAGGGAGCGGGGGCCGAGTCGCCCTGACCCCTTGTGCTGAAGTTGTGCCCTGCGGGTTCCTAGGTCCGTGGCGTTCCTCTCCTCCCGCTCCATCCTCGGCACTAGCAGCTGTGGTCTCCGTGGGGGAGCGAGGGAGGGCGGGGGCGTTTCCGCTGCTGGTAGACTGCGGCGTTCCTCACCGTCGGAGCTGATCCCCTGTTGCTTCCCCCGCCGCGTCTCTGTGACGCCGACGGAGTGTGCCCGCTCGGTCTCTTGGCCTCCCCGGCACGGCCTCCCACAGTTTCCGGGCTGCGCTGGGAGTGCTGATGCCGCGGTGGGGGAGGGGCCCTCCGCTCCGCCGCACCGCCGGGTCTTATTGCTGGGAATTCGCCTCCCGGTTTAGCCTGCAGTCCCAGGGCATGCAGGGCCTCTCGTTGCTGGTGGGGGTGCCCTCGGGATCGTGGCTTATTGTGGTGCTAATGACAGGCCCGGCCGGAGCGAGTCTCACTCGCGATTCCCCTCGCCGGCGGCCATCTTGGAAAAACCTGCTTGTTCGTTTTTGTTCTGGCTTTTTCAGCCTTCCTTATCCTGGTGCCATACCTACCGGCTTTCCAAGTTTTGGATTTCCTCCACGTGCTCTCAGATTGCAGTCGCCGCACGGAGCGCGGCTTTCCCTGCGCCTCGCTAGCAGCTACGTCCTGTCTGCCGCTGTCACAGATTTGCAGCTCTTCTCAGCCATTTCCTGGAGGTCCGCTGCTGTCTCACGGATCCCGCGGCTCATCCCAGCTCCTGTTCCGTCCGGCTCCTCTTGACGAGCAGCTGCCACATGGAACCTTGCCACTACTCCGTGTTCCATTCATCAGCTGCTCGTCACCCACAGCAGTTTTTCTTCACGCCAGCTCTATCTCAGCTGCAACGTGTTCAGGACTCCCTCCAACGTTCTACTCATTGGCCGTTCAGCATTCACGGCGGTCTTCCTGCTGCCTGCCTACTACAGCTATATCGAGCCTGTGGCTACTTCCAGCTTCCCACAGGCGCATGTCATTGCTGGGTGATTTTCTTGTTCCTGCAGCATTAACATTCAGCTTTCATTAATCTAGCACACTGATAACAGACCTTGCTCCTTATTCTCTACTTGGTCTGTGTGGATTTAAGCGCTGAGCTCAACCTAAGTATCCCGTTCTCATTTGTACAGCAACTACTCCACCTAATCACTTGGACCCTTGGAACTCTCCATAAACTGATTCTTGTTTTCAGCTTCCTCCTTTTCAACAGTGCACTGGACCATAGACGCTTTGCTGCCTTTTGTGCACCAGCCCGACACTAGTGCGTCACTCGTGCCGTTCGGGTTTAGTACCTCACTAACCTTCCTTACCTCTTCATTGTTTTAAGTCATTCATCCTTTCAGCCCTACAACATCCAGTCCATTCATCTTAAGGTAGGAGAACCTTCTCTTCAGTTTTGTTTAGGGGGTTATTGTTTATGTGACTAGGTCAGTAACATAGTCCTCTTCTTGTAGGCGAGAAGATCCAGTATAGAACTAACCACTTAGCAGAAGAAGCAGGATATCAGTACTACAATAATTCTCCCTATTCTAGGGAAATTCACACCCTTCTCAGTGATTCACTGCACTAGCTTTAGTTTTATTAGCTTGTGGGGTAAATTGTTGTGAAGGTTTTCTTCGTCGTCCGTGGTGGCCCTTGCTACGGGGCACGGTGACTTCATACATGAACACACCAGCCTGGTAAGCGTTCTTTTCATTCTCGTTGAAGTCATTCTCTGTGCCTAGCATAACAATATGACCCCCACTTGTGCTCCCCTATTGTATGTTGCCACCTGCATCACGTGCCCCATGGCCGCATTATGCCCTACCTTCTATCATTGTTGGCTCAATGTATGCCTCTCATTGCCCAACTGCCATATTTGCCGAATATTCACTGTTTTCATTCTTGAATGCTAGTGCCTCTGGGCATACCCTGCTCAACTCTGCTTACAACATTGCAAGCTTTCCGTACCCTATCATTGTACCGTCAATGAGATGAAGCCTGATGTAGTAGCAAGCGTCACATGCTAACAGTGACCTATAACCTGCTGTACCACTCAATTTATAAATACCAGGAGTGGCAACCTCGATAACCACAGTGCTTCTCTCTACAATCTGTCGACACGTAATAAACCACAATGACCCTCACTCATATTGCCTAGCATGTTCCACCCGATAAGAGGATGCACTACTGTTCACTGGTTAGGGTTCACTGCCTACTGCTCTGTATGCTGCATACCACCAGTTTGTAATTAGAACTATTGAAACCACTGTGCCTACTGCTATATCCTGCATATCCCAAGTTTGTAATTAGTACTATTGCCTTCCTGACATATTACTTATTGCTGTGTGCTAGCGTGTGTCACACTAGTGACTATACGCCAGACGGCATGACACCATTTTACTAGAAAGTTGCATCTGCCCCTACCAGCACCACTGATATTATTAGATATCAGCTACTCTGCGGGTACTGGTACTTATCACTAATAATGCAGGGCTGTACGGCAAAATACTCATGATGCTTTGGTGCTACGGCTGGTTCCATTTAACTGCCTAGCATAATTTCCTACTCACTGTCCGACCGCATTGCCCTTGCACAGACCAGTAGCTGGTACCACTAAAGACTGACAACTAATGCGTCCGACCGTGTCTGCATTTTAGACCCTCCAGCCTGCACTGCTAGTGACCACTGTTAAACAGAACCTAGATATGCCACAACTCTGGATAACTACTGTTGCTTTACTACTCTAACTGGTTCTGCTCATGCTTCACAACATGGCAGACCCGGCCTACAGCACTACCACATGTCTGCCTCTAAGTATCCCGGTATTGCAAACCCAACCTTATCAAACAAAAGGGAGCATCTCCCTCCCTGTCCATGGCCACAGTATTACCTTGCTCTGACAGCATCAAACCTACCACCTTCCTATCTAACTCAGAAAATCTAGTCACTAATCTGACAACACCAACGACACATAGATTCATCACAGACCCTCCACTACTCAAAACCAAACCTATCTAACCTTGCCTAGCTACAACTAGAAATGGCAAATCTGATCACAGACTCCCTAAAGGACATCTCACGCCTACTATTATTCCCCACCTAGCCACCATCAATCTGAGCTCCATCCTACCTTGCCCTCCGGCGACCAGAAATCTTAGACCTGGCTACAGACTCCCTAAAAGACTTTGCACGCTAACTAATAATCTCCATTTAACCACCTCCAAACCGATTTCTAACCTACCTTGCCCTTTGGCAACCAGAAATATGTGACTTGGCCTTAGACTCCCTAAAGGATTGCATTTAGCAACCAACAGCCCTTTGCAAATTACCTCTAATCCAGTAACCAGCCAGAAAAGCAACAACATAACCAATAAGTCACCACTCAAAATAAACCACCTTGGCAAAAACGTATCAATGCCAGGTTTCTAACAGCCCAAGCGCTTGATATTATTGACCTCATACTGACAAATGACCTTGACCTCCTAGCTATTACGGAGACTTGGCTCCAACCTACATCGGGCCCTTTGCTCTCATTAGCCATCCCTGACCAGTACACTATTATTAGGCAAGATAGAAACTTAGCCAAGGGCGGTGGCGTTGCCATCATCTTAAAAATCTCCCTTGGCCTCAGGCATGTCCTTGTCCAAATCTTCCCCTCAGGAGAACTCCTCTCAATTAAACTACCTGCATCTCCCACACAAACTATAACTACCCATCTAATCTACCAACCCACTGGACCTCTCTCCTCATTCGAGGAATCCTATCACTACTGCTCACAACTAATTCCAAGACTAGGTCCCAAATCCTGCTCTTAGGAGACTTTAACCTACGACTCCATTACTCCAAAGATCGCAGTGCTCTAGCCATTAGCAATAGTATTGCCGAATTAGGCTTCACACAACGGGACTCACAACCGACCCATAACAAAGGCAGACAGACTCGATCGCAGACATTAACTGCAATATTAACTTTTTGTCTAACCACCATGCGTGTGACAGATCACCATGCCATCCTCTTCACCATACAAAAGAGCACTCACCCAGACAAAATACTGGCACCACCAAGATTAGCTAGAAACATGCGAAATGTCACAGCGCTTAAGCTACTAACACTTCTTCAACCCATCATAAACCCTTCCACTGCTAACAAACCCAAAGATGACCCCACTCATCTTGTGGACCTCTACAATGCTACTATACTTGCCACCCTCAACAAGATAGCACCTCAAAAATTGCACAAAGCCAAACCGTACTCCCATATGAACACCTGGTTCACCCCTCACCTAGGAACCTTGAGAAAAAATAAAAGAGCAGCTGAAACTACTTGGAAAAACCTCCCTTCCATAACCAACAAGGAAAACTTCACAACAGCATCCTCCAGCTACAAAACTGCGATTTTTCTAGCTAAAAGTGAATCTTATAATGAAAGGATTCAGAAGGCACAATCCAACACTACAGAATTATTTAACAAACTTAGAGAGCTAGAAACCCCACAGCACCACCTGCATCATGCGCCAAAGACACCATCTGGTGTCATAACATCCAAAAAGCGCTCTCTGATAAAATCGAGCTCCTACAAAAGAAAATTGAAACAGAAAAAGCTAATTTAGTCATTAACCTACCTCAGCTCACAACCCAAACTCTTATGCCAGAGCATTCTGACCTATTTAAATTCTCTCCCCTCAACACTAAGGAAGTCGAGGATATAATCCTAAACCTAAAACCGTCCTGATGCATAGGCGACATCTGCTCTGCTTCAATCATAAAAGAAACTGCAAAAGAGTTTGCACCCTTCATTACCTCGTTGAGAAATGCTTCATTTAAAACGAACACAGTACCCACTAACCTCAAGGACGCCTGGGTCATGCCTCTTCTCAAGAAACCGTCCCTCGACCCAAATACACCGACTAACTACAGACTGATCACTACAGTACCCTTCCTTTTCAAGATTATTGACAGAGCGGCCTACCTGCAGATCCAGCACCACCTGGAAAGTAAAAACTTAGTGGGGCTACGACAATCAGGCTTCCTCCCTACTAGACCTATCAGCTGCCTTCGACTTGGTGGACCACAAAACTCTTTGTAGCCACCTATCTTCCACAGCCCACTTCTCCAATGAAACCATTACTTGGATCCAATCATTCCTTAGTAACAGAACTACCAGAGTGTTCGCCCGACTGCAACCGCACCACCCAGTGCTGTCACATGCGGGGTCCCCCAGGGCTCCTGTGTCTAACCTACGCTTTATAACATATTTACAAAGCCCCTTTTCGATGACTTAGACCATATGGGTATATCATACACAAACTATGCCGATGACATCCAAATTATTATACCTATCATAGGTAACTACTCAACAGACTCCAAATAACTTAACGACATATACCTCATCATTCAAGCCTGGATGGCGACCCATGGACTCTGCCTAAATGACAACAAGACAGTGCTACTCCTAGTAGGAACCCAAGGTAGACTTAACAAACTCGACAACCAGTTTAACACCTTCAATATAGATGGCAACGACATCAAGGTCTCGAAAGATGTCAAAACCTTAGGCATGTACATCGACTCAACCATCTCCTTAGCTAGACAGATTAACGCTACTGCCTCCACCACGGCTTACACCTGCAAGCTTATCAATGCTCGTAGACCTTTTCTGACTGCTGACAACTGCCTTACACTAGCCAGGGCCTTAGTATTAACTAAATTAGACTACTGCAATGCATTTCATCTGGGCACTAACCAACACAACCTAAAAAACTGCAAACATATCAAAACAATGCGCTCAGAGCTGCGACCAACTTCCCAAGATCACTCCATATCTCAGAGCTTAGACAGAGCGTTCGATGGCTCTCGATTAACCAAAGAATCAAATTCAAGACCCTATCACATACGTACAAATGCCTGAAGAATCAAGCACCCATGTATTTGTGCGAGAAATTCAATCTTTACACCACAAACAGAATGACTAGATCGTCCTAATCCAAATCCCTTATCGTACCCAGGTTTAAGCTCCAAAAGGCAGGCAGCAGAAGCTTCCCGGTACTGGCTGCCAAAAACTGGAATGCACTACCCACCAGCATCAGTGGAACTACCACAAATTCCGAAAGAATGTCAAACAGTGGCTTATTACAATTGTAGCCTGACTGCCTACTCGCAACTCATGCTTCGTCTGTTGCCTACCGCGCCAGCGTGCTGCAACTACGCCTAAACATTGTTGTAGATATATGTCTTGTTATGCAAATATTCACCTCTGGTATATGCCACTGTACCTCTTAATCTCCATTATGTCAATAATGCCTTTTGTAATGATGCAAGTCATGCAATGCTTTTATATAAATACTGTCTATGTAACTGTGTAACTCATGTAATCATAAGAAATGTGCCCAGATGCCTAAGGCCTTGGCACGCTATATAAATACAATACAATATCTTCCAGCTAGCGGGTCTCTCTCCACACACGTCAACCCTGGCTCGGTGGGCGTTGCTACAGAGGCTCACATCTGTAAAGCACTTTTTCTCCTCCCTCCATGTGAGTCTCGTCCCCTCCATTCACAATTTGCTCTCTCTGTATACACGTCATTGTAAAAACAAAATGTGTTTCTGTCTACCTTGACAATGGTATTAAGCTAGTATTCAGCATTGCCTAAAGCCAATGGAGACAAAGAAGGATCTTTGCTTAATATAGGCTTTACAGGAGAAGCCAAATTATTTCCAATATCCATATAAGCCGACAACAGGGTTTGGACTGGGAGTTCCATCGCGTGATGGGAGTCATTGTCCCCAAGAGGGGAGTCACTCCCAGTGAGCTCCCACATGCCGAGACCCCTAGGGAGGGTCCTGCTTGGTTGAGTCACCTCCCTAGCCTCAAAGGGGGTGGGCTCCCCTCTGGGGAGAAGGGACAAATTGCCCATATTCGTCACATACCCCTCCCGTTACTGAGATGCGCCCCCTTGAAAAGGTAGTGGAAAATGATTTGAAATGTCCACATTGTCTTGTTCTTTCTTTTGATTCACCAAGGGTTTCTCCTCCTCAAGGTCTAGTTTTCTTTGTTAATTGGGGGCTTTCCAAGTGCACACATATGGTTCTCTACTTGAAAAAGAGAATAGGGGAGATTATTTGGAAGATTTTTCTATAGGAGGTCGGGAAGCCGGTGACTACGATTACCTCTTAGGGTAGATTGTGTACTAACAAATTGTTCCCAACATTTCCATTTTAGTGGGGCTCTTGACAAACTGTTTGGAAAATGTTTATCCAAGTCCATCCAGCAAGTCAAAGGTTATGAGCCTCACTAAGCCTCTCTGCTGTAAAAAGCACCAAGGCTGATATAAAGGTTAAAAGGAGCAGGATGGATTTACCCCAAACCAGTCAAGAGATTTAAGTCAACGCTTTGTGCTCAAGTTGTTACTTCTTGGTCCAAATCTTCCCAGAGATTTTAGCACTGCAGCTGTAAACAAACTGCATTTTTTCTCTAAGGGAAAATGAATGGACTGAAAACTGTGAAACTGTGGGATTTTGCTTTCTTAATATCTTTTTCATTTTATAACGTTTTGTCCCCAAATGTGCTTAAGGGTGGCAGAGGGGTGGTGGGGCTTTAAAACACGTTCTGAAAATGTCATCCAAATTCATCCAGCAAGTCAAATGTTGTATACAATTCTGGGAAACAAAATGGCAGATTTTTCATTTCTGAAAAGTATGTCGGCCTCTCTGCTGCAAAGCACCATGGGAGATATAGCCATAATTTTGGGAGAAGGGGGCACCCAAATCACTGCTATCCTCTCACCCCCGTTAAATATTTTAAACATGACTGGACGGAATAACCCCGGAATTAGGCCACCCGGAAATCGAGTCAACGATTTGTGCCCAAATTGTTTTGCATCTGGTAGAATTCATTTCAGCGATTTTGGCTGTGCGTGGGAGCAAAATGTGGACTTTTTCTCTATGTGAAAATTAATGGGGACCAGGCCAAAACAATTTTTTAAGGGCTCTTTCCCAAAATGTCCAGTCTGGGGGCCCTTGACAAACGTTATTAATACATTTTTCTGGTTTCCTATGTATCTCAGTACTCAACTTAACAATAGTGCGGCGGTCGCTGCACTATAATATATGTGTGTATGCATATATATATTTCTGGAGCTTGTGGGTCTGCTTAGATCACATGCTCTGCATAGTCTGACATCTAGTGGAAGTCGCAGAATATTACAAAATTTGTTTTCGAAATACTATCCCTACTGTTACGTGTACTGTACCCATGGTCTTTCATGCATCGAGGTCCCTCAGATCATTTTTTTCCACCATCGAAGTGAGTTGCAAATGCAGAGTTCTCTTCTAGGCTGATGCCTTTGATTTACTAAAGTTATATTGGTAGAATTTCTTCCTTTCCTTTATTGTTCACCTCGCCGCTCTGTGGAATCAGAAAAAATACAATATTACGGCTGTTACACCGAGCAAAGGAAAATACACCGACACGGGCTTATAAAGATTCCCAGAATCTTTATTACAAAACTGAACAGTATTCAACAAAGTACACAAATAGCTATTTGGCCGTCAATACATCACAGAGACCACCAGCAGGTCCAATATGAGCAGTGAGGGAATTTCCTAGCTGGACATCGGTGCTTTTATACAATTTGTAAAATGATGACTGGGCGAGGGTCACTCGACGGCCCCTGACGAACACCTACAGCATCAACGACTGATCAATCGATGGCCCGACGGCCTTTCGGGCCTCTTCGGGCTTCAGCCCAGTTCAGTAGGGAGAGAAGGTGGGAGGTTCTCTATACTGACTCCTTTTAGAGACTGTTTATCCTATTAGCCCCTTTCTTCTCTTTTTGCCCAACTGGCCAGTCTATACATAATGGACAAAACCCATTTAAATTTTGTCCCTCCTGCTGTTGTAAATTTCCATGGAAAGGCATGCACCGCGTGTGCAACCACTGTCTTTCGACGGATCACGCCGAAAAGCACTGTAAATCTTGTCAGCTTTTCCAGCCGAAGACCCTAAAAGATCGACGGATGAAACGCTGGCCCCTCACACTATGCAGGCCGAGGCGAAAGGAAGACTCCAGCGAGTGCAGTTACGGGGTAATGACTGACGCCGAGGGTGATCGGGATCCGTTCAGACCCCAAGTGCAGGCCCCGACTCCGAGAAGCAGGCCGGCGTTCCTGTGATGGAGACGACACCCGGCGGCCATGGCACACATAAGCATAAACACGCTAAAGACATACTACACGCGGCCAACACTCAAAGATGCCGCTGAGCTTCGAGGCCCATGCGGTGAACGGGGATAAAGCCTCAGGTTCCTCACTGTCCTCTGGGCCATTGCGCATGCTTTTGCCTATTGACAGCTCCTGAAAACCGAAAGAAAAGGTTGGTTCAGACACTGCATATAAAAAGTCCTTCCTTTCGTGTGCCGAAAAACAGGGGTCGAAAGGCACCTCGGCGTCTCCCAAAAAAGCACCCAAAATACAAGCGCTAATTCAAAAGCACGTTAGCGCTTTCTTCTAAAGGCAAGGTTGCCGAAAAAACACGACATTTCGATGCCATTAACTACCAAGGCCTCCCAGACAGAGTTTTCCACTCCCTTAGACACCCTCTCCGGGGCTTGCCACAAAAACCACCCCTACAAAAGATGTTAC
Organism: Ambystoma mexicanum; assembly: GCF_040938575.1. NCBI lineage: Eukaryota > Metazoa > Chordata > Amphibia > Caudata > Ambystomatidae > Ambystoma > Ambystoma mexicanum. The sequence goes on from NC_090935.1 coordinate 1,440,145,935, forward strand.
CCCTTCCCAGGGCTCTATCATCTTAGGCTTCCCGCCAGAATGTCGGTTTACACCAGAACAATTTAATCAGATCTTAGAGCGAATGTCCTGTTTCATGGACTTTATGGACAGGCAGCCAGATCAGTTAACAGTGCTTAAAGATGCCTCGCAGCAAAGGGCATCAGCAGAGCCACCCCCTAACAAGAAATCCTGCCTTGAGGCACAGCCCAGCACCTCTGCTCTGGGCACCCCTGCCTCGGCACCCCAAGACAGATCTCAATATTAAGAACCTTTGCAGGACACATATTATTATGAACAAGCAGGGTCTCGGGGATCTCTATAGCCAGGATCAAGACCAGTACTACGATGATGACGACATTTATGTAGTTCAATCACCTGACCATCAGGACCAGCCGGTTGCAGACTCGCCATTTGACAACCAGTTACAGTATAACAAATTGTTACTGAAGGCGGCTCAACATTTCAACCTTGACACTGAGGAGATACAAGCCGATAAGGACTTTGTGGAAAACATCCTAGGGGACAAGAAGGCAGCCACGCAATTCATACCTCTCTTACGATCAATACAGAGACGTATTCAGCCATCCCTATTATCGCCTAGTCTTACAAGACCAGTCAACCCAAGAATAGAAAAGTTGTTCAGGTCTGCACCCACTGACCCCCTGTACATTTGGGGCCATCTTAAACCGTATTCTCTGGTAGTTACTACCACCAGAAAGAGGGCAGGCACTCCCCTGGCATCGGCAGAAGCCCAGCCGGACAAGGAGAGTACAAAGATGTATACATTTGGGTGAAAGGTAGATTCCTCTGCAGCGTACCAAACAAGAATTCCGAACAATACAACCTTGTTATCTAGTTACGGCTGCCACAAGTGGGACGAGCTTGAACAACTACTACAGGCCGTACCAGAACCATTGAAGGCCCAACTGCTTAAAACACTTTCAGAAGGCAAACATGTCTCAAGCTGCATTCTAAAAACCAGCCTTGATGCAGAGGATATTGCGGGACACATCATAGCTGAAGGGACCCTTATTAAGTGGCATGCCTGGCTTAGGCAGTCAGGGTTTAAACTGGAGACCCAACCAACCTTCTTGAACATGCCAATAAAGCCGAACGGCCTATTCGGTAAGGCTGGGGAGGACACCCTAAAGAATGTCAAGGACAAAGAGATTTCAGGGCCACAGTGGACAACGCTCCTCGGGCTACTCGCAGGGAGGACAGTCTTCGTCCTGGTACCAGTCTCAAAGCCAAGGTTCCTCGTCTAGCTTTCAAAGGGGGGAATAAAAGAGGTAGAGACAGAACCTCACCTCGGAGAGGCTCAGCCCTTCCCAAACAATGACATGCCGTTTCAAGTCCCCTCCCATGCCACTCCAGTAGGAGGCTGAATCACTCAATTCACCCACGCATGGGAGGGGATGACATCGGACAAATGGGTGTGGTTGATCGTGGCAGGCGGGTACTGCATTGAGTTGCTTCAGAAACCACCTCACCTCCCGCCAAGACAAAAGAAACTAACAGCAGAAGAAACAGCCATACTTCTACAGGAGATAAAGTTGCTGATGGAAAAAAACGCAATAGAAATCGTCCCTGCGAACCGGGTAAACAAGGGTATATATTCAACATACTTCCTTGTGCCAAAAAATACCTTACCATGCGCCCAGTACTAGATCTGCACCCGCAAAAAAGTATATCAAACTACAAAAGTTACGCATGCCCATGCTTCAGGAGGTGATTCCACTCCTGAAAAGAGGGGGACTACATGGCGACATTGGACATGAAAGATGCATACTTTCATATTTCAATGCATCCTGCGCACAGAAAATACCTACGTTTCAAGATGGCGTAAGTACACTACCATTTCAAAGTACTCCCATTCGGCATTGCCTCAGCACCAAGAGTGTTCACCTGCGCAGAAAGTCCATCCCAGTATACCCTTATCTGGACGACTGGCTGATCACCAGGGAACTAAATACGCAAAGAACTATATACCTTCTGTTCAATTTGGGTTTCTCCATCAAAGGGAAAAAATCAAGTCTAATCCCCAGCCAAATAAAACAATTTCTGGGGGCTATTCTAGACTCAAAGGAAGAGCTATCATTCCCCTCAAGCGCGAGAGTACGAAACATGCTGCTGCAGGTACCACAGTACAAGGTCGGTCGCCAGATAACGGTACACAAAGCAATGCGCTTGCTAGGGATGATGGCCTATTGCATTTACCTAGTTCCTCACGTGAGCCTGTGCATGCATCCAATGCAGGAATGGTTAGCGAAACAGTGGTCTCAGGCAAGCGTACAGTGGGACGATCTAGTGGTTGTTTTGCTAACCCTGCTTCAGGCTCTTCGCTGGTGGTCCCAGGGCAACCTGTTAACAGGGAAGCCCTTTCGTACTCCACCAGCCCAAGCGATCCTAACTACAGACACCTCACTCGCAGATTGGGGAGCTCACTACCTCCATCACACAGCCCAGGCACAGTGGACTCTCGCTACTGCCCAAAGACATATAAACTTGCTGGAGTTCTTGGAAGTCCTCAAGGCTCTTCAAGCTTTTCAGAAACATCTCCAAAGTCAGACAGTGCAGGTCCAAACAGACAGCACCGCGACCATGTTCTATCTGAACAAACAGGGAGGCATACACTCTCTAAGTCTGTCCAGACTATCCCAGAAGATATGGAGGTAGGAGCTCAAGGGGAACATGTTTAACGTCCCAACACGTTCCAGGGGAACTCAATTCTCTGGCAGACATTTTGAGTAGACACCCTCTACCAGAATAACACGAGTGGCAACTCGACAGAGATATCCTAGACGGAATATTCTCACTATGGGGTCACCCCCCACTAGACTTGTTTGCCACAAAGCTAAACGCTCAATGCCCAGACTTCGCATCCAGGTTTCCCCAGCCAGGGTCCAAGGGGAACGCCCTGTGGATGAACTGCTCAGGAAAATTTGCTTACGCTTCTCCCTCAACACCACTCCTGAGCAGGATAGTGCACAAGATGCACCAGGTAAACCTAATCCTGGTTGCTTCTATGCGGGCAAGACAACCTTGGTTTCCACATCTACTCAAACTGGCGATGTGCGACCCAATCAAGCTCTCCTGCCCGTACAACATGTTGACACAACACAAGGGGGCATCCTTCCACCCACGCCCACAATCAATGAACTTGGCAGCTTGGCTCCTGAAGTCATAGAGTTTGGCAACTTAAACCTTCCACAAAGGTGTATGGATAGTCTCAAGGAGGCATGAAAACCCAACACCAGGCACTGTTATTTTAATAAGTGGAAGAGATATGTGATGTGGTGCACATCACAATCACTAAACCAATTAGAATGTTCTCCAGCTAACATTTTACATTACATGCTTAACTTAATAGACTACGGCCAAGTATTCAATTCCTTAAAGGTACATCTGGCGGCCCTATCGGCTTACACCACTTCACAAAACAAGGTGTCCTGGTGGAAAGTCCCTGTCATCAAGGCATTCATGGAAGGGGTAACCCCCAATTTCCAACCCTCCCCCAGGTTGGGATGTCAATGTTGTGCTCTCCAAGCTCATGGGGCCACCCTTCAAGCCTATGCACAAGGCCAGCCTAAAGCATCTCACCTATAAAACTGCATTCCTGGTAGCTGCCACCTCCATCAGACAAGTCAGTGAGCTACAGGATTTATCGGAACAAGACCTCTTTTTCATCATACACAAGGACAAGGTTGTCCTCAGAACACATCCTAGGTTTTCACCTAAGTTCATTTCAAAGTTCCATGTAAACCAGTCCATAGAACTTCCCACCTTCTTTCAAAATCCTTCAAACTCGGCAGAAAGAAATCTCCATACACTTGATGTACGGAGGGCGGTCTTGTACTGAACACAACAAAACCTCTAAGGAAAACAGACCAACTCTTTGTTTTCATAGTGCCTGGTAGGGAAGGCGATCACATATCAAAGGGCGCCATCTCCTGATTAGTAGTCAGATGCATACAACTCTTCTATTCCCTATCCAAAAGGGTTCTACCTTTTACACCAAGGGCACACTCTACCAGAGGTACAGGGGCTGCCTTAGCTTTCATTTCAAACGTCCCTCTAGATGCCATATGTAAAGCGGCACACAAATCTGAGAGACTAGAGGTTTTTGGTCTATATTTTTGCCTTGGACCTTCCTGCAACAGCCCTCCTAAAAATACTGCCTACAACATGGTATTCAATGTGCAGAAGGTCCCTTGTTTTCCACTATTCAACCAGCTATTGACCATAAGCACATGTCTTATTTCAATCAAATTTTGACATACTACAAAAGATTTTGTATCAAAAAGATATCACAATTTTATTTTCATATAAAAATATTTCTGATGGTTGTTAATCTGCTTAGAATCACATGTTGTGCATAGGTCCGACATCCAGTGGTCACTGCGGAGTATTGCATTTTGTTTTTCGTAGTCGAAAAGGGGACGTCGACAAGGCGTGTCTGTAACACTATCCCTATAGTGACGTGCGTTGTACCCACAATCCCTCACGCGTCGAGGTCCCTCAGATTGTTTTTTTCCACCCAGCTACTGGTCGCCTTTATGCGGAGCTCCTAGAGAGACATTGCAAAATAGTTTCTTCGACCTTTGGTCGTTTGTCATTAATATCAATAACGTAGATCCCCCCCCCCTCGACGCAGAGCTGTTTCTCCGCCAAGCAAGATCTTCGATGGAAGGACGAGCGGAGGGGATCTTTCGGCGCTGCCGAACACGTGGCCAGGCCTCGCCGGCCATACACAGTAGGGAGAGTGGGGTTTTGTGGTCTTTCTTTCTTCTCTTTAAGAATGCCTTTCTCTTTCCCCTCCCTCTCTTTCGAGGTCGTAGTCACACCTATTGCCCTCAGCTATGGAGAGGACGCCATTTAGGTTTTGCCCGCTCTGCAAGGGTAAATATACCTGGAAGGATAAGCACAAACGGTGCAACCGTTGCTTACCCCTCGATCACCAAGAGGACGGCTGTGCGGCCTGTAGATTACTAAAGCCCAAAACTCTAAAAGACCGCAGGGTCAAAAGGTGGGCGGCCTACGCCATGTCTAGGCCTGACTCCTCGCCCGCTGCCGCCGCCGCCGAGTGTGACGAGGACAGTGACTACACGGCTCACTTTTTTCGACGTTATGGGACAGAACCAGACAATTACAGGAGGAAGAAACTCCTTTTTCATTCCCAGACCGTCCTGGCCGACCTCAGTGGACCTTTGAAAGGTTCTGGACCTGTATGGATAAACTAGACAGGTTCATGTCCATCCCAGAAGACAGGGCACCCAAGAGACCAAGGGAGGCACCCCTTGAGAGTCCTAGGGCTAAATACCAAAAGTGTTACAACCCCATACAGGAGGACATATACTCTTACAATCCCACTGAGGAAGACACCTTCTTCCAGGAGGAAGATGAGTTCACCTATGTTGAAGACCAACAAGAGGAGGAAGGTTTTCTTGATGAAACTAACCTATGTGAGGAGGTATTCCAGGAGGACACAGGCGAGGGCGACCCAAATCCCTGGCAGTCACCGGCTAGGTCGACAGACACAGGCAGTAGCAGTATAGTCATCAGGTCTACTGAAACTACACCAGTCAGGAACCCTTCGCCTGTCGATGATCAACCCACCTTCAATGCACTGCTGAAGAAGGCAGCAGCACATTTCGAAATTGAAACTGGGGAAGTCACCCCAGACACCGATTTTGTGGAGAGGATTATCAAGGAAAAACCGGCCACTAGCCAAATTATACCCATCCTCGCCTCAGTTAAGAAACGTATTTCACCTTCTCTTTCCACTCCTGCATTGGTGAGAGGGGTCAATCCGAGGATTGAGAAACTGTTCTCTCCCTCTCAATCAGACCCATTATATATTAAGGGTCACTCAATCCTGGACTCCCTGGTCGTGACTAACACCAGGAAAAGGGCAGGAGTCCCACTATCTACCAGCGAGGAACCCCCAGATAAAGAAGGGAAGAAGCTGTATGCCCTAGCCAAGAGAATCACCACCTCTGCAGCATTCTCTACCAGAATTGCCAATAATAATACCCTATTAGCAAGCTACGCCGATGCTCAATGGGCTAAGCTCAAACAGAACATCGAAGAAGTTCCCGAACCCCAAAGGACTCGTTTGCTGGCTACAGTTAACGAGGGCTCTCTGGTCAACCAAAGCATCGTCAAGAATACCCTCGATGCAGCAGAGATGGCTGGCCGCACTTTGGTACAAGGAATTTTGCTGAAGCGTCACTTCTGGCTTCGCAATTCCGGATTTAAGGCAGAAACACAAGCGTCCCTTATTAATAAACCCATAGAGGAGTCCAACCTCTTTGGGAGAGCAGTGGATGACGCGCTGGAGAACACGAAAAAAGAATTTGACACAATAAAGACCTTAGACCAAATTTCAAAACCCCCTAACAGGCGGGGATTTGGTAATAAGCGCTTTTTTCGTGGACAACGCCAGCAACAAAACCAACAACAACAGTATTCTGCCAGCAACTACCAGGGTAATAGTGGCCAGTACAATCAGAGGGGTCAACGCCGTGGCAAAGGGAGAGGCTGGGGTTCCACCCCCAGAGGCTCCCAAGCCACCAACACCACCAAGTGACGTGAAGATTCGCGTCCCCTCCCATGCAACGCCGGTCGGGGGGCCGGTTAACATCCTTTCTTCCAGCATGGGAGGGAATAACATCAGACCGCTGGGTACTTTCCACCGTAGCCCGCGGCTACTGTATAGAGTTCAACAGTTCCCCAACATACAGACCCCCGAGGGGACGCCGCATGACACCAGAACACCTCACCATCCTTCTCCAAGAAGTGGACCAACTGCTGGAAAAAGGAGCCATAGAGGTCGTGCCTCTATCTCAGGTAATGGAAGGTATTTATTCAGTGTACTTCCTTGTACCCAAAAAGGATCTAACCATGCGCCCTGTATTAGATCTGCGCCCAGCGAACAAGTTTGTCAAACCCCAAAAGTTTTGTATGGTGACCTTACAGGAAGTGATCCCACTGCTATCAAAGGGAGATTACATGACAACACTGGACATGAAAGATGCATACTTTCATATTTTAATGTTGCCAGCGCACAGAAAATACCTCAGGTTCATGATAGAGGGCAAACACTACCAGTTCAGAGTGCTACCCTTCGGCATAGCATCTGCACCAAGGGTATTCACGAAAGTACTGGCAGTGGCCCACCTGCGCAGGTTATCCATCCCAGTATACCCTTACCTCGACGACTGGCTCATAACAGGGGATTCTTACGAGACATGCTTCTCAAACACCCAAAAGACTGTAGACCTTTTGTTCCAACTGGGCTTCTCCATCAACGAGAAGAAGTCCAGCTTAGACCCCAGCCAAGTCAAACAATTCCTAGGGGCTCTAATTCGAACAAAGGACGGCCTCGTCTTCCCCTCCAACGAGAGGGTCCAAAACATGCTGTTTCAGATCCCCCAATATGTGGCAGGTCGAGAGGTGACGGTGCGCAAAGCGATGCGCTTGCTAGGAATGAGGGCGTTGTGTATTTATTTGGTACCTCACGCGCGCCTGCGCATGCGCCCAATGCAAGAGTGGCTCAACAGCCAGTGGTGTCAGGCCAGCAGACAATGGGACGATCTAGTGGTGGTCTCGCAGGCCTTGGTTCTCTTGCTACGGTGGTGGACAAAGGAAAACCTGATAATAGAAAAACCCTTTGCCACACCCGCAGTGGAGGCCACTCTAACCACGGACGCATCCCTCACAGGATGGGGGGCTCACCTATCCCATCAGACTGCTCACGGAGTGTGGACTCCGAGCGTAGCATCCAAGCACATAAACCTACTGGAGCTACTGGCGGTGTTCAAAGCACTAAAAGCCTTCCAGGAACACGTACAAGGGAAGACAGTGATGGTCCTTACAGACAGCACCACAGCCATGTACTACATCAACAAGCAGGGGGGCACCCACTCTCCAGGACTGTCCAAGCTGTCTCAGAATATATGGAAGTGGGCTCTCAGACACAACATGTTCCTACTGTCACAACACGTACCAGGGGAACTCAATCTGCTAGCAGACGAACTCAGCAGAGACTTCCCCCTGCCCGAAGAGTACGAATGGTGATTGCACGAAGACATCGTCTTAGACGTCTTCACGCAATGGGGATTCCTGGAAATAGACCTGTTCGCAACTCTGGAGAACTCACAATGCCAAAGTTACGCCTCCAGGTACCCCCAGAACCAGTCCAAGGGGAACGGTCTGTCGATTCAATGGTCAGGGAAATTTGTTTACGCCTTTCCCCCCGACTCCCCTTCTCAACAAAGTTGTGCACAAGATGCACCAGGAACAAGTTACCATGATACTAGTGGCCCCAATGTGGGCCCGGCAGCCATGGTTCGCTCACTTGATGGAGATGTCCCAATCTCCCCCAGTGAAACTTCCCTGCCCGTACAACATGCTGTCATAGGACAAGGGCAGGACACTGCATCCATGCCCTCAGTCCATGAACTTAGCAGCCTGGCTCCTGAGATCATAGAATTTGGACATCTACAACTTCCGCAGAGATGTATGGACATCCTCAGGGAAGCCAGAAAACCTAATACTCGCCACTGCTATTCTAGCAAGTGGAGAAGATTTGTCATCTGGTGTAGAGGTAAGAGCATCAACCCGGTTGACTGCTCTCCCACACATATTGTTCTGTACTTGACCCATTTACTGGATTCAGGTCTAGTGTTCCATTCCATTAAAGTCCACCTGGCGGCACTTTCTGCATACACCACTTCCCAACTTAAAGTGTTGTGGTGGAAGTGTATTCTCTTTACCCTTCATGGAGGGGGTAAAGAGAATACACCCTCCGATAGCTAACCCAGCTCCCGGATAGGACTTAAATGTGGTACTTTCCAGACTCATGGGCTCGCCATTTGAACCCATGCACAAGGCAACTCTTAAAGACCTCACTCTTAAGACTGCTTTCCTAATAGCTATCACCTCCATTAGGAGAGTAAGTGAACTACAGGCTCTTTCTGTCCTAGACCCCTTCATAACAGTTCACAAAGATAAGGTGGTTCTACGCACACACCCAAGGTTTGCACCGACATTCATCTCGAAATTCCATGTTAACCAGTCAATAGAACTACCAACGTTCTTTCAAAACCCTTCCAACTTGGGAGAAAAAAGTCTGCAGACACTGGATGTACGCAGAGCTGTCATGTTCTACATGGAAAGAACCAGGCCACTGAGAAAGACTAATCAGTTCTTTGTCTCGGTGGCAGCAGGAAGAGAAGGAGATGCAGTCTCAAAGTCCACTATATCTAGATGGATTGTTCAATGCATCACTCTCTGTTACACTCTTGCTAAGAGAGAACTACCCTTCAAGCCAAGAGCACATTCTACTCGAGGCACTGGGGCTTCCATAGCTTTCATTGCAAATGTTCCCCTTGAGTCCATCTGCAAAGCGGCTACCTGGAGTTTTGTGCACACCTTTACAAAACACTACTGTCTAGATGCACACTCTAGAACTGACTCCCAGGTGGGACAGGCAGTATTAAGACATCTTTTCTCTACTGTTCCTTCTCATAACCCACCGCCAACTCCGGGTACTGCTCGCTAGTCTATGCACAGCATGTGATTCTAAGCAGATTAACAAACATCAGAAGACAATGCATTACTTACCGTAAAAGCATTTCTGATGGTTGTATCTGCTTAGATTCACATGCGCCCACCCTTCCTCCCCGCTCGGATGGAAGGAACATAGACATCTTTCTACATCTCTCTCTTTTCTGTACTCACTCACGTATAGAAGGCTCCCTCAGGGCAGAAAAAATACAAACAGAGGGACCTCGGCGCGTGAGGGATTGTGGGTACCACGCACGTCACTATAGGGATAGTGTTACAGACACGCCTTGTCGACGTCCCCTTTTCGACTACGAAAAACAAAATGCAATACTCCGCAGTGACCACTGGATGTCGGACCTATGCACAGCATGTGAATCTAAGCAGATACAACCATCAGAAATGCTTTTACGGTAAGTAAAGCATTGTCATATAGCAGCGTCATTACATTTATAAAAACATACATATTTCATCAACGTTTAAGACAAGCAATTTTTCAATTTTTTCTTATCATTTTGTAAATTGTTGCATACAAATGATTGACTTCATACTTCAACAAACCTTTTCAATAATATATTTCACAAAGGCAATTCATCTTATATCTAGTGTGTTGTTGCTTGTAATCACACCTTGGGATACTCAATCACGGTTTTTGTTATTGTGGAGTACCGTCCATTAGTATCCCCTTTGATTTATACCGATGGTTCACCAATCATCCATTCTTTCATTCCTCACACAAACATACCCGACATGTTTCATTCCTCTTCAACAACTAACATACTAACACGAAATTCTTCAGGGGAAGAAAAAAAACACACAGATTGAAAACATTCTATTTTTATGAACTGTTCCTTATTCAAGGATTTCACCGGGCTTTGCAATTCCCCTTTTCAACCCTTTCCACTCTTGGTCAATTTCTGGATGAGGTTTCTGTGGAAATACAAGGAGTAAAGAGGGCTATATTAGTCACCACTCTTTAAATGTAGTGTAATTCATACATTTTTTTGAGGTTTTAAATACATTTATAGATGGGTACAATCGACCCTATCACATGTCTCCTTTGCTTCATTAACTCATCCTCCGTATACTTGTGGGTAAACGTTGTCACATGAATCACGTGCCTTATAATGCTGTCTCTACCTATTTTGGGTTCTATTGACATACCCCCTTATTGGCCTATTACACCTCGATGCTTTTTAATAAGGCGAATTAGATGTCATAATTACCTGTATGGGGAATCATTTTACAATCCGAGTAGCTGTTGTTTTGTTTACAGCTAGAAGGAATACACACTTCTGTATTGTCATTCTGGATTCAGCATATCCTGTATTTAAAGAGATATACAGATATGGGAAGATAATATATAGGATTAGATTCAACTCCCAAACATCTATTGGCTTGGGTTTAGTTGTTCATTTCTCCAATTGCAATGTTTACCTCATTCCGTGTTTATTGTCTTTTTTTTAGACATCCCGTGACCTTTTGGCTCAGCGGAGAGGAGATATATTTCACTTCTAGAGACCATTTGCCGGGGTCTCTAAAAGCTGTTTTTGGCCGCAGACTTGATAATTGCTTAATCAAATGCAGCTACACCTCTGGGTTTGGTATCCTGTGTGGTAAAACACATATGATCTTAATCATTTTTTCGGGGAGCTCGACATTGTGTTTACCCTTTATTATATCATTCATTCCCCAACTATAGGATCCTATCACATACGGTGGGGGTTATGGTTCTTTCTTACCTCCATCAGACTTGTTATTTGTCCAACTTCGTGGTCTCCCGCGGTCCCGATCGTATACACCAGCTTTTTGCTTCTGCGGTTCCCGGGTGCCTTCAGAGTAGACGCACACCGCATCTTAGTTACTGCTCATAGATGTGTCTTCCTACGGTCTCGTCGACTTCCGTTACTGGATATTCCTTCCGTCTCGGCATCTGCTTTCCGGCATTTCCGTCTCTATGATCCATTTCTCCTCTTTTATTGGCTGGAGGTTACGTTGATTTAGTCTTCCATTGACTGCATTCCATCAAACTGACGTGTTTAAGGTCCTTTTTTCCCCCCTCCCTTCTAAAAAGTCACGTTGTTTATTTTCGATTTGCTCGTTATCAGTCAATAGTTGTTCCCTAAACTGCATATCTCAGATACAGGTATGTATGCTTCATAACCCTAGTGTCTTTATCAGGTTTCAAGCATCTCAATCAGCTCCTTTGTGCTTCTAATTATCCATATTTAGCATCTAGAATGTTTTTGGACGTAAGCTCCTATCTAACTCTATTCTTTTCACATCGCATGGACTAGCTTAGATATTATATCTGATGGTCCACAGGTTTAATAATCACGGACATCATGTGATTATTCTATTATTTAAGCCTGTTAACGCACTCTGGGCCTCATTCCGAGTCGGGCGGTAAGGGTATACGGCCACCGGTAACGAGACCGGTGCCGTTAAACCCTTACCCCCCTATTCCGAGTTCCCTTTGCGGGTTGGAACTTAACACCTGCTTTTTGCAGGCGTTAAAAAACCAACCCGCAAAGGGACCTTGGAGCTAATTACGGCACCGTAATTTACAGTGCCGTAATTAGCACCTTCCCCATTCCCATTGAGCCCTATGGGGCAAAAATGGGAATGGGGAAGGGCCCATGGTGAATGGGGAATTACCAACCCCGCCAACCTTGGAATGGGGCGGTAATTCCGCCATTCACCATGGCGGAGTCGGAATGATAACGGCGTCAACCAAGGCGCTAATAGCGCCTTGGTTAACGCAAGGGTCGGAATGAGGCCCTCTTAGTGAGAAAAATCAACTCTTTTTCTTTTTTCATGTTTATGTAAAGCGGCTACATGGAGTTCCATCCATACGTTCACACAACATTACTGCATTGAAACACATTGGAAAGCAGATTCACAGGTGGGACAAGCAGTCCTAAGACATCTCTTTGCCGCTGTACTTTCTAACTTCCCACCTCCTTCTCCATATACTGCTTGCTAATCTATGCAGAGCATGTGATTTAAGCAGATCCACAAGCTCCAGAAGGTATAGATTGCTCACTGTAATCGTATTTCTGGTGCTTTTTACTGCTTAGATTCACATGTGCCCACCCTTCCTCCCCTACTGGAGTAGAAGGCGAATAGATGTTGTCTGGGGTTCTGTTTCTGCTCTATAACATCTGTACTCACGCTATACTTCATGCAACCTCATGTCAGAAACAAACAAACAATCTGAGTGACCTTGACGCGTGAGTACTGTACACGTCACACTAGGGATAGTATTACTAATCACATGCCCTGTCGACGTCCGCTTGAGTTTTGAAAACAAGTAATACTCAGCGACTTCCACTATATACTATGCAGAGTATGTGAATCTTAAGCAGATACAAGCACCAGAAATAAGATTATGGTGAGTAATGTATCATATATATATATATATATATATATATATATATATATATATATATATATATATATATATATATATATATATATATATATATATAGATCACATGCTGTGCATATGCAGACATCTAGTGGAAGCTGCAGAGTATTACAGTTGTTGTTTTCAAAACTCGAAAAGGGACGTCGACAGGGCGTGCCAGTAATACTATCCCTAGGGTGACGTCCACTGCACCCATGATCCCACATGCGTGTAGGTCCCTCAGATTATTTTTTTTAGCCATACTAGTCGGACGCATGTGTGCGGAGTTCCTTTCGGCGTAAAGCCTTTATCTACTTTCAGTTGCCTCGGGATCCTTCCCCTCCCCTCTGAAGCACTCCTTTAACTATCTAACTATCACCCAATTTCGATTACTCCCTTTCTTGGCAAACTCCTGGAAAAGTTGGCCATCTCTCAGCTTAACCTTCATTCTAATTCTGTTGGCTGTCTCCATGACCACCAGTCTGGCTTCAGAGTTGCCAGTAGCATGGAAACTGCTCTCCTGAACATTTGTGAAGATCTGCTCTCCAACCTTAACATTCCCTCTGTCCTCCCCCTCCTCAATCTCTCTTCTGCCTTCGATGCGGTCAACCATACCATCCTGCTCAACCGTCTCCGTGAAAACCTGGGTATCACTGATCAGGCTCTGGCCTGGCTGACCTCTTTCCTCTCAGATCGACCCTCCCAAGGTCCAACTTGCGTCCTTCCTTTCATCTATCTTCCTCTCTACCTGTGGTGTTCCCCGGGGGTCTAACCTCTCGCCCTGGCTTTTCAACTAATACCTGGCAACTCTCGCCAACTGCATTGCCACTTTCTGCTCAAATTTCCAGTGCTACGCTGACGATACTCAACTCATTTTCAGGCTGCCCTCTGCCACCTCCTCTCCCTCTCTCTTCTCTGATTGCCTAACTGCCATTCAAGATTGGTGTGCCGCCAATGATCTTTGAATGCCAGCAAGACGGAGATCCTCCTCATAGGCATACCTTCACCATCCTTTCCCCTCACTCTCTGGCCGGCCTCCCTTGGCCCTCCTCCTACCCCCACCTGCGATGCTAGGAACCCCGGGGTCATCTTTGACTCCACCCTTTCCTTCTCCGCCCACATCTCTGAGGTTTCTAAAAAGTCAAATTTCTGACTGCACCTCCTCAGAGGTACTCTGCCTTTCCTCTCCTTCACCCAGAAGCTCATGGTATCCCAAGCTCTGGTTCTCTCTAGCTTGGACTATTGTAACAGCCTCTTTCTAAATCTACCTGCCTCTACTCTCCGCCCTCTGCAACTAATCCAGAACAGGACTGCGAGACTTGTCCTTGGCCTCAAGCCCTGGGATCGTATCTCTCCAGCTCTGAAATCTCTCCATTGGCTCACAGTGGATGCAAGGATAAATTCAAAACCCTCTGCATTGTCCAAAAGGCTTTCTGGGGCCTGGGTCCAAAATACCTTCAGCTATCCCTCCGCAAATACCTCCCCTCTCGAGCTCTTCGCTCCTCTACATCAAACTCCCTCAGGGTCAGTCGTTTTTCAAAGAAAAGAGCTGGGGGTAGATCTCTGTCTTCGGCTGGGGCCTCCCTCTGGAACAGCCTCCCTGCCACTCTAAAACTTGAGGAGAACCATCTCGGTTCCGGAAGCACCTCAAGACCTTCCTCTTTTCTTCTGCCTTCACTCCCCTGCTGATCTATTCTCTCTTGGCACTGTGCACCTGGCCACCCTCTGTCCTCCGGGCCTAGGTACCTGCTCACCCTCCCGCACTGCCTCCAGGCCACCCCTTGCACTGGGGTCTGTATCTGTACCCATACAGCCCCCCCTTTTTCTTCCTGCACTTATCAGACCTACCCTGTCTAAGGCCTTAAAGCTAGCACTTGCAAATTGCTGGCTGCACTAAAACTGTTTGTTGCCTTTATTATTTATTTATTGTTATTTATCTGTTTCTCCTCTGCTTCGCACTTTCCATTTCTCCCCCCTTTCATGCACTTTTCCCCTCCCCCTCTCCCATGCGCTTGCGCATTCTCAATGTCACTGGGCCTAGTAAAATTGCCGTTTTTTTCTCCGCTGTTCCCCTCCCTTGCCTTGTCGCGCTCTGAAACACTTGTGTACAAGCGCGATAGAAATAAAATACCATATCATATATCATATCAATTACGTTAGATTTCTTTCTATGCTTTGACCACCGAACGCCGAAGAACGACGCCAGTGAGGATAGGAAAGACTTCCATCGCAGACTGCCGCGAGTGACCCTTGGCCTCGGAAGGCCGGGCCTTGGCACAGGCAGTAGGGAGAGTGGGGGGAGGTCATATAGAATATGTTCCCCTTTTCCTTCATATTATTCGCCCTGCTGCCATACATCGACCTTATGGAGAGTACTCCCTTTAAATTCTGCCGCAAATGTAACAGGAAGTTCCCTTGGGTAGATAAACATTTAATTTGTACTCTGTCTCTCCCTCGCGACCACATTGAGGCATCTTGTCGGGCCTGTAGGCTCTCCAAGCCTAAAACCCTAAAGGACCGATCCACGAAGCGCTGGGCCCACTACGCCAGGCAGCTCGAAGCCATGGACGTAGAGGGCACTTTCAGTGATGTCAGCAATGCGGCTGAATCGGATGGCGAGGGCGACGGGGTAGTTTCCGCTACCCAGATGCAGACCCACGACCCCGTGGGACAGGCCGGTGGCCATGTTGTGGGGACCACACCTGGCAGCAAGAGTGCAACACGTACACTCACTCCCGGCCGGGACTCGACACGTGTGTCGAGTGATAGGCAACGGTCGGCACCTAGGGAGCGGTCCACCGAATCCCTCTCCTCTGGGCATTCCCGCTCGCTGTCGCCTCGCGACAGGGAAACCCGTCCTCGGACGGAAAAGGTGTCGCCCATAAAACTATCGTGGAGACCCGGTCGTCTGATGACGATGCCGTGCCCCAACCCACTTCCGCGTCTAGACGCTCCACGTCTAATCCCACATGCGAAATTTGATGCTCTGCGTCAGATTACACCTCCGAAAGTCGACGCGCTGCGTCAGACCAGGCGGAAGGCCCCAAAAAGTCTGGAAAAACCACTTCTGGCCATCGGGGAAGGGGTAAACACCATAACAAGTTCTCTAAAGATCCCCACACTCCTAAAGAGAAGCATGGGGATGACAAGTCTGCAAAAAAGACTAACGAACCTCAGCCTGCCCCTAAAACCAAGGTTACACCTCCCACAGATGCGGACATGGACCTCACCCCTCAGGCTGTTACTATACCAAGCTCCAAGGAATGGAGCTCTGGAGATATAGACGGAGTAATGAAGAGGATGACCGTTATGGCCAACTTTTCTGAAAGGGATCCAAATTATTTTCAGAGTTATATGACCACCCCTCCCAACTCACCGCCATCTGGTTCCAAAGCCACCCCTGTGTCTCCTCAACCCCCTCATAAGAGGTCTGGCACTGAGACCCACTTTCAGGGCTTAGTCACAGACCACTTTGTTGTGGAGCCTTATGGCCCTGCTTCCTACCATGAGGACCCTGACCCTCATTTCGATGAGGACGAGGATGCAGACCCTTATTACGGGGATGATGAGGATGAAGCTGACGCTTACACCTTAGACTCCCCAATTCCTAAGGACCCTCCTGTAAATGATTCTCCAGTCGATAACCAACCCCTCCTTAATGAGGTATTGGCCAAGGCTGCCGAACACTTCCAAATCGATACTCAATAAGGGTATCACTACATAATATCCCCAACAAAAATATCGCGTAGATATGGCCGTTCGGTTCACCATAGGCAATATTTTTGGGGGGGATATTATGTGGGAGCGGGGGTTGCGGGAGTGTCCCCCGCACATTAAAAAATGATGTGGGGGTGTCCCGCGCAGGGCACATGTGTGAATTTCGCCACAAAAATATGGCGATATTTTTGCATCGCAATATCTTTGCGCCGGAATTGACACATGGAACCTCAGGAAGTTCAAGAGGATAAGGATTTCGCAGAGCAAATCCTTGGGGACAAAAGGGCAGTAACCCTTCCATCCCGCTACTAAAATCTATTCAGCGCAGGATTCAACCATCTCTACAAACCCCTAACCTCACACGTGCAGTAAATCAGCGTGTTGAGAAGTAATTTCGTGCCGCTCCCTCTGACCCTTTATATATTAGGGGGACAATTAAAACCAGATTCCCTAGTTGTCACCACCACGAGGAAGAGAGCGGGCACCCCACTTGCTTCCTCAGAGGCTCCTCCGGATAAAGAAAGCAAGATGATTTATGGCCTGGGATTTAAGTAGGAAAGTTGCCTCCTCTGTGGCTTATCAGGCTAGGATAGCCAACAGTGCCACCCTCTTGTCAAGCTATAACTGCCGCAAGTGGGAGGAAGTTTCTGCCTTACTCTCCTCTGCACCAGAACCTTTAAAAACCCAGTTAGCACAAGTGGCAGCCAAGGGGAGGGCAGTGTCTGGCTTCCTCCTTAAAACTAACTTTGACGCGGCTGATAATGCCGGTAGAATAATCGCTGAGGGTACGATCATTAAAAGGCATGCATGGCTGAGACAATCAGGATTTAAGCGTGAAACTCAGGCAACGCTGATAGACATGCCAATCGAGCCTAACGTATTATTCGTATTATTCGGCAAAGTATGACACTTAACTGACTAACAAATCCTCTGGACAGAGGGGAAGCAGTCATTTTCGCCACTTTCGAGGCCAAAATTCCCAAAGCGGGTCTAGCTATAGCCACAATCAGAGCTCATCGTGGGGGAATAACCAATCAGTCTTTCCAGGGCTACCCAAGAGGGCAGCACAGGGGTCGTGGGCAGGGAAGAGGCAGTCCCGCTAGAGGTGGTACACCACCTTCCAAACAGTGACGTTGCGCTTCAGGTCCCCTCCCATACCTCCCCAGGCGGGGGGCGCATTACCAACTTCACCCACACATGTGAGGAAATCACCTCGGACAGATGGGTGCTGTCCACAGTATCCAGCGGCTACTGTATCGAATTACTGAAGCGCCCCCACGACCATCCTCCACAGCAAAAAGTACACTCTCAAGAACACCAGCGGATCCTCCTCGAGGAGATTGCCACTCCGCTGTTAAAGGATGCTATAGAGGTCGTCCCGGCCAACCAGGTAAACAGGTGTATTTATTCAACCTACTTCCTTGTGCCAAAGAAAGATCTCATAATGCGCCCAATATTAGATTTGCGCCCTGCAAACAAGTATGTCAAGCCACAAAAATTCTGCATGACTACACCACAAGAGGTAATCCCCCTACTAAAAAGGGGGGATTACATGGCAACACTGGATATGAAAGATACCTATTTTCATATTTCAACATTCCCAGCGCACAGAAGATTGTTGCGTTTCAAGATAGCGAACCAGCACTACAATTCAAGGTGCTGCCCTTCGGAATAGACTCGGCTCCAAGGGTATTCACCAAGGTACTGGCAGTGGTGGCAGCGCATCTGCGCAGAGAGGCAATCCCAGTGTACCCTTACCTGGACGACTGACTCATTACAGGGGAGTCCCCCCTAATTTACAGACAAAACATCCAAAGAAAAATCAACCTCCTCTTTCAATTGGGCTTCTCCATCAACGAGAAAAAGTAAGCCTAGTGCCAAGCACCTCAAAACAGTTCCTACGAGCTGTCCTAAATGCCCAAGATGGGTTGGCCTTTCCGTCAGAGGAAAGAATTAGAAATGTGTTGCTGCAAATTCCTCAATTTCAAGCCGGTCGCCAAATAAGGGTGCGCAAAGCAATGCGTTTGCTAGTCATGATGGCGTCTTGCATTTACCTGGTTCCCCACGCGCGCCTGCGCATGCAACCCATGCAGGAATGGTTGGCGAAACAGTGGTCTCAGGCAAGTGGTCAGTGGGACGATCTAGTGGTTTTAGCCAACACTAGACAGAATCTTCACTGGTGGACGAGAGAGAATCTAACCAAGGGGAAACCCTTTTACGACCCAGAGGTTCAGGCCGTTGTCACAACAGACGCCTCCTTAACAGGATGAGGAGCTCACTACCTTCACAATACAGCTCAGGGTCTCTGGTGTTGCAAGGTTGCTCAGAACCTCATCAATCTGCTGGAACTTCTAGCAGTATTCAGAGCGCTTTGGGCGTTCAAACCCCTCTTATCAAACCAGTCAGTGCAGGTCCTTACAGACAGCACAACTGCAATGTTTTACATAAACAAACAGGGGGGCATGCGTTCTCAAAATCTGTCCAGGCTTGCCCAACAAATTTGGAAATGGGCACTCAAACGGAAGATTTACCTGTCTGCCCAACATGTTCTGGGGGAACTCAACTCGCTAGCAGACTCTCTGAGCAAAGATCCCCTTCTAGAAGAACACGAATGATGACTACACAAAGACGTCGTAGAACACCTCTTCTCAGTGGGGTTTCCCAACAATAGACCTATTCGCCACAAGCGAAAACAGTCAATGCCCAGACTTCGCGTCCAGGTTCCCCCAGCCAGGCTCCAAGGGGAACGCCCTATGGATGAACTGGTCAGGGATATTTGCCTGTTCTTTTCCACTAACCCCTCTCATGAGGAAGGTGGTGAACAAGATACACTAGAAACCGATGACGCTTATCCTAGTTGCTCCTATGTGGGCAAGACAACCATGGTATCCACATTTGCGCAAGCTGGCGATGTGCAATCCCATCAAACTCCTGTGCCAGTACAACCTACTCACCCAGCACAAGGGACTAACAGTGCACCCGCAGCCACACTTGATGAATTTGGCAGCATGGCTCCTGAGGTCATAGAGTTTGGACATCTCAACCTGCCACAGAGATGCATGGATATCTTGAAAGAATCAAGAAAACCAAACACTAGGCACTGTTAATTTGACAAATGGAGAAGATTTGTAATTTGGTGCCAGACTAAGCAAATCAACCCTATTGAATGTACTCCATCCCACATTCTAATTTATATGCTCCATTTGCTAGATGCGGCTTAGTTTTTAACTCCCTAAAGGTCCACCTGGCAGCTTTATCAGCCTACACAACCTCTCATAATAAGGTCTCATTGTGGAAAGTACTGGTCATCAAAGCATTTATGGAAGGAGTAAAGAGACTCCACCCTCCAATTTCTAACCCACCGCCAGGGTGGGTCCTCAATGTGCTACTTGCTAAGCTCATGGGACCCCCTTTCGAGCCTATGCACAAGTCTAGTCTCAAACACCTGACTTATAAAACAGCTTTCTTAGTGGCTATCACTTCCATAAGAAGGGTCAGTGAAATCCAAGCATTGTCAGTGCAGGATCCTTTAATTGTTGTACACAAAGAAAGACAAGCTGGTTTTTACGTACTCACCCTAGGTTCTCACCTAAATTCATCTCCAAATTTCATGTAAACCAGTCAATTGAGCTACCGGCTTTCTTCCAGGAACCCAACAGCTCAGCTGAGTTAAAACTCCACGCACTGGATGTGAGGAGAGCGGTCCTCTACTACGTAGACAAGACCAGACCGCTAAGAAAAACAGATCAATTGTTTCTCTCCATAGCACCAGGCAGAGAAGGTGACCGCATTTCTAAAATGCCATCTCTAGGTGGATAGTCAGATGTATCCAACTGTGCTATTCCCTATCAAATAAAACACTGCCTTTTACGCCCAGGGCTCACTCCACAAGAGGTACTGGAGTCACTCTGGCTTTCATTGCAAATGTCCCCTTATACAGTATTTGCAAGGCAGCTACATGGAGCTCTGTAGATACTTTCACTCAGCACTACTGCATTGACACCCATTGCAAGACAGATATACAAGTGGGACAAGTGGTTCCAAGACATTTATTCGCTCATGAACCTTTTCACATCCCACCTCCTTCTTCCACTGCTCGCTAATCTATGCACAGCATGTGATCTAAGCAGATTCCACAAGCCTCAGAAGGGATACATTATTCACCGTACCGTATTTCTGATGCTTGTATCTGCTTAGATTCACATGCGACCCACCCTTCCTCCCCTCGGAGAGAAGGCGCATGGATACTTATGAGCTTGTCTGATACGCATCTGCTTGGATACAACTGTACTCACGCTACACCTCATGCTACCACATGTCAGAAAAATACAATCTGAGGGACCTACACTTGTGAGGTATCATGGGTACAGTGGATGTCACACTAGGGATAGTATTACTGGCACGCCCTGTCGACGTCCCTTTTCGAGTTTCGAAAACAACAACTGTAATACTCTGCAGCTTCCACTAGATGTCGGCCTATGCACAGCATGGGAATCTAAGCAGACACAAGCATCAGAAATACGATTACGGTGAGTAATGTATCATATTGATCAAGCACTCAGTCGAGCGTGAAACGCGTTGGGTCGCAGGCCATGCCCTACGGCGTCCTGCCTCTGTTCATGTCTTGTTGCTATCCCAGCCGTGGGTTTTTGTTAACTTAATAAATTGTTTTCACTCTTATCTACTCCAGATGTGAGTGTTTCTGTTCACTTATTTTTTGTCTGGAGACGTCATTTGGCCTGCGGAGAGTTCGGTTTTCTTTTTCCTTCTTTGTCTCGAGAGATATACACATTTTTTTAAAAATAAATATGGAGAGCTATGGCTAATCTAGCAAAAAGTGAAGTTTGCAAAGCACAGGAACAACAATTAAAAGATACAAACACTTGCTGTATACTACTATTAATAATAATAATAATAATAATAATAATTTGGCATTTATATAGCGCTACGAACCCTCAGGTATCTGAGCGCTGCTTATTATTACCCACGGTGTGTGGTACTCATTTATCGACCTCGGAAGGATGAAAGGCTGAGTTTGGCCCCTGCACGGATGTCAAAGCGAGCGCTCTACTCGCTGTGCCACTTGACCGGCACTTTAACTATGGTATTGATATAACCATGTTGTTAGTGGTTGGCCATGCAGATTCACATTGCTCACGCAACCTGATGGGAGTCCTCAGCATCCGTGCTGTTCCTGAAAATCCCTTCTGCTATCCACTGACGGATAGAGAGGGTTGTTAAAGTTGTTTTACCACTTTCTGTAGATATTATTGTAACAAGTATGTTATATGAGCGAAGTATTCACTTGTTCTATGGTCTTATCAACCAGCCTTTTATTTACGCTATCGTGGATTTAATTAGATAGTTGCCTGGGATATTTCTGAGGGTCTTAATTGGAGAGTTTGTTTGTAATTCTCATGGCCCTGTCCTATTGATTCTAGGATGCCTGCCTTGAACTCAGTACATGGGGAGGTCTTGTCAGGATTCAATACCTCAAATGTGTATTTCATTCCGCCCATCAGCAAGGGAGCAATGTATTTCCCATATTTCTGGTGTTCCCTGCCAGCAAACTCTGCCACCGTTTAGAAACTTGTATTTTCGAGAATTCAGCTATTTTCAACCAGCAGACTATGCCACCATTTTCAATGTGTAAGAAAAGAAACATTTCCCCATGGCCTTCTTGATTTTTCTGCAGTACATCGGGCAGAGGTTGGGCCATGTGACTGTAGAATTAATGACGGCAGTGAACTTCCAATTACCTTTGGTTGCCCCGAGACCAGTTCTTGTATGAGTTTCTCTGAAGTCGGTCCTGCTTAGAAAGGCCCTTCGCCTTCCTTGCAGAGCTCTCCACGGTGTCTATGAGGGTGGGAAAAAAACTGAGCCTGGCCTACTAGGTTATGAATAAGGACATCCGAATCTTCTTCACCTTGATACAGTGAGCAGGCAGAAGGAGAGGGGCCAAAAAGAGTTGAGTGACATGTTGCTGGCAGAGTGGTCTTGGTTAACTGATTCGGCTTCCTTAAGTATTAACTCGAGGGGATTCTCTCATTTAAGTGTCTCCTGTATGTCCTTTGTGCTGGGAGGTTCTAGTTTCTCCTGTTGGTGATCCTTCTTTGAGCTATAAGGGGGATTCCTGTTCCAACAGTGTATGATTAGGCCGATCTACGTTATGTCAGGAGAATGTATGGGTTGTCCCGGAGGTCGGGCAGTCGTAGATTCACTCCATGATGGAGGTTGTTGATTCCTGTGAGAAATTAAATCTTAGTAGCCTTATCTAGGGGCCAGAACGCTTAGACTTTCTTTGATGGATTGGACCTCTGATGTCAAGCCATGCGATCCTACTTGTAACACAATATGTAATGGCGCAAGGAATCAGCAGGGAACTTGAGAGGTAATTTTACAGTGGAAACCAAGGCAGTACATCTCTGCAAGCACAGTGAGAGCAGTAGAATTGATAAGTGCCCCACTCCACACCTAACCTGAGACTGAATGATCTCCTCTCCTGTTTCCTCTCCTGGTTGATTGTAGATCCATTTCTGCTTAGTTTGCTGCCCTCCTGTCAACCATTGTTAACTCCACCTTCCCTTGTCTCTCTGCTTCCCTCACCTTGTCTTTGACTTGTAAAATGCACCACTGTTTCCGAAAGATAGCCCCAGGGAATATTCACGTGGCCAAAGATCAATGTTGGATAGGGTTGTCACCCGGGTTTAAAGATGAACAACAGGTTGTCAGAGTGAACAAGAGTTGTGGGTGAGGAGGACTTCTCTCTGATCAAAGAACCATGGTCTATCCATTTCCTAGGTCTCAGTTTCCTGTGACCCTGGTTCACTATGTCCACGTCCTTGGGTCTTGATCCTGAAACCCTTAAGTACTCTGCTCGCTCGTATGCAAAGTGCTGGCCCTCGATTTTCAAGTAGTCATCATTATAGCACCTGTCACCCTCTGCCAACCAGGCACTCTTTCATCTTTGGGGGTTATCTTGTAGGAGCTTATCCCAGGCTTGGCTCCTCTTCTTGGCCTTTGGCACCCAGACTCGACTTCTAGGCCAGCTACTGATCTTGGACACCTAAGGGAACCTGCGGGTTAGCAATCACTACCTCTAGACCACTAGGCAAATGTTATTCAGTCTACTTGATGTGATTGCCAATCCCACCATATCCAGAGTATGGCTCCTAGCTAGCCTCACCCATATGTTTTGTAGGAGTGTTAAGGTCTGGGCTCTGCTAGTTTTTGGTACCAGATCAACAAAGCTTGCTGCTTTATAAGCCCTGCCACTCTGACCTCTCTCCATCCAAGGCCACACCCGAACAGACTTCCACCTCTTCACTCCCCTCTGCTCCTTGTCCTTCTTGGCTTGGCCAATGCTCTGATGGTCACTGTCCTAACACCTACTTTTCCCCACCTCCTGCTAATATCAATCTCCCTCCTTCTATCAGCCTCCTTATCTCCTGTCTTCAGCTTGCTTCCCTCCTGATTCCTCCTTTCTCCAATGCCTCCCTTTCCCTAATCTTGCTTTCCTCCCTCCTTCTGATAGTGTCTTCCTTCCTGCAACTGTTTCCCTTTTGCCTTATTTTCTCCTTCCATATTGTTTCTCCAAACTTCTCTTCTACCTTCCTTTGTATATGTTGTGGTCCTCACATTCATTCCTCACACTTCCTCTGATCATTCCTTCACTCTGCCTCGTCTCTCTCTCTCTGACTGTCTCCAAACTTCCATCCCAACCCTGAAGCCTGCCACCACCCCCTTGTATTCTTTTGACCGCGGGCAGTTGGGCTCTCTACCAAAAGGATTGGTCCACAGGGATTGGTTTGTCTCATTCTCCCCCAGCCACCATCACCATCCCTGGTGTCGCCAAGGAATGTCTAATCGCTAATGATTGGGTTGCGTTTTCAAGCACATTAATGTCAGAGCCAGCATCTTAAAATCAGAAGGCCCTCTAATGGCATCTGCCTGATTTTGCAATGAGCCTTTCTTCTTCCCGCTGTATGGCTCCTCTCATCTCGATGCCTGCTGTACACGGGCCAAGTTGTGTTATAAGCATTCAAGCATTGGCTCTCGCCTTCTGTGGTTCGTGGACACACTTGTGGTCTATGCACATGCGTGCTGGGAATAAGTCAAAATAATTGTACCTACCTCTCTAGGATAGTGATGGTCAGCATAGGTAAGGAAGCTGATAATGGGTGACAGGCTTTCGATATCCACTGAATACCTCTTCCAGAGTGGACGTCAGAAAGCAGGTGGCCTCCCCCAGCCTCTAGAATCCCTCTCTCTGAAAAAAGTTTATAATGTTGAATTTCGAACCTAATCACAGTTGTGAAGTCATTTTACTCCAGATACTAAAATGCTAACTAAATATAGGCCGAAATTCATCATGCCAGGATATGAAGTGTGTCGTTCTCCAGCATGGGGTCTGGCATGGATTCACATGCTCATGAATATTCCCTGTCATCAGGCTGGGAAACCTCGGTAAAGAAAAAATCTGTATCAGTTTCGTTTCTGATCTGTCTTTCTTAGTAGTAACCAATCACTGATCTCTGGGTCATACTGCCCCCAGCCAATGACTGCCCTCTCCCTAAGCCCCGCCCCTGGCAGCCATCCTCAGATTTTTACCGCACGCTCAAGTGTTGGGAGTCCTCGTGTTTAGCTCTCGAGTTTTTTACTGTGTTTTCATGTTTTTTCAGGAGAATTTCTAATTTTTTCGGTTTAATCGAGCCTGAAGCTCCACCGTTTCTACTTCTGATAACGGGGACCCGTTTCAGAATTCTTCTACGCCCCTCAAGGGTGAAGTTTTCGTCAAGTTTACACTTCTTGGAGGATTCCGGAAGATCTGCGGCCTACCTCAAGACATGGCCCAGGACAAAGGGAGCTCGATGCCCGGATCCAAGCTGTTCAGGAACTGCCCTGGATGCGGATTATATAACGTTTTCAAGGAGGACGAGCATTTGCGATGTCTCTACTGCCTCCATGGGGACAAGACGCACGTGGAGAAGGACTGTGCGTTCTGCAAGAACCTTTCGGAACGGACCAAACAAGATCGTCGTTCCCGCCTCGCCACCTGGCTGGAGAAGGGCACAGCAAGTGAGAAGGCGAAGAAGAAGTCTAAGCGGGCTTCTAAGTCCTTTGAGGGCACCCCGGCGACGGGGGCACAAAAGAAGGCCAAGCACCACGAGTCCACAGGCTCCAGGAGCGCCGAAATGTCGGGCTCTTCGGTTGCCAAGCAGGGCGCTACTTCCCCGGCACGTTCGACCACGAGCCAGCGCTCTGGGTCGGGGAAGAGGAAGTCCGAGAACCCAGGTAGACAGCTGGCGCGGACCCGGTCGATCTCGAAGGGGGAGCGAGGCATTGACCCTCCCCCCAAGGCGAAGGCCAGGACGCACCTAAGGTGGTGAGGGCCTTGATCTACCCGGCTAAGGCCTCTGCCGAAGTGGTCTCTGCGACCCCGGCGGAGCCGGCTGAGACTACACCAATGGAAATGGCCTCTGGGCCCAGAGTATCCCTGCCGCCGCAGAGGGAATCCTCTTTCCAGCCCATCGCTAAGACCCCCGTGAAGCTCCCGGCTGGAAAAGAGGGGGGGGGGGCGGTGGCCGTTACAGACTCGGAATCAGCCTCTGAGGAGGAACTTGTGGAGACCGAGAGGGGCCTCAACGAAAGGTCCATAGGCCTCAACGAGAGGTTCATAAACCTCAATGAGAGGTTCGAGAAGGTTCGATCCCAGCGGACGGTCCCTACTGACGTGATCGATGATAGCGACGAGGACGACGAACAGGGCCCACGTGAACGGCCATCCCGTCCGTCGCAGCCATTGCCCGAGCCCCAGGATAGCTCGGCGGCCGTTTTGTTGGCAATCCAATCCTTATGTACTGAGATAAGGACGAGATTACCACGCACCCCGACGGAGGAGCCAGAACCAGGCCCGTCGGGAAGCCCTCCGAACAAGCGGAGGAGAGTCCACCCTGCTCCGCCCTTTGTGCCTGCGAGACCGGCGGACCCCTCATCCCCCTCGCCGGGAGAGGATACGGCGACGGATACGGCGACGGGGACAGGGACGGACGACGATGGCGGCGATGACACAGCGGACATCCCGTCGTCGCCTCCCCCGCGGGTGTCCCCAGCCGACGAGGTTGGCTCTTTCCATGCCATGATAACCAGGGCATCCGAGCTCTTCCAGCTCTGCCCTGAAGAACAGAAAAAGGAGGGGTTTCTGTACCAGCGACGAGAGGCTAAGAGGAAGACGGTCCTCGCGGTGACTTTACTCGACGACATCTGGGACGAGGGGCTTGCTGTCCTCAAGAACACTGCCACGACACTCGCCAAGAGGGACAGGTACGAGAAGAAGTACCGAGTCCCCGATGCCGCCCCCTTGTGCCTCAGGGCCCAGCCCACGACGGACTCGGTCGTCTCGGCAGCGGCTAAGAAGAAGGCAGCGGGCGCGGCGGCTTCAACTTCCACCTCCCCACCGGACAGCGAGAGTAAGAAGTTGGACTCTATGGGTCGTCGCCAAGGAGGCCAAGGCGGCAAGGCCGCCTCGAAGCAAGAATGACCCGGCCGTGTTGTCGGGCCCCCACCGAAGCACCCCGGTGGGAGGCCAGCTGACGAAGTTCGTCGGCGTGTGGGAGTCCATCTCCACCGACCGTTGGGTGTTGGACACCCTGGCCAACGGGCACTCGCTGGAATTCCAAAAGAAGTTCCCTCGCATTCCTCTCGTGGCCAGGAAGGAAAATCACGTCCCTCAACTGCTGTTGGAGGTAAGGGCGATGCTCAAGAAGGATGCCATCGAGCTCGTCCCCAGAAGGCTCCGGGGCTCCGGAGTGTACTCAAGGTACTTCCTCATCAGGAAGAAGACAGGCGGTTGGCGCCCCATCCTGGACCTGCGCCGCTTAAACAAGTACATCAAGGCACAGAAATTCAGGATGGTCACCCTCCAGCACGTGCTGGGACAGCTGGAGGAAGGCGACTTCCTATCGTCGCTGGACCTGGAGGATGCTTACTTCCACATCCCCATTCTAAGAAGGCACAGGAAGTTCCTCAGGTTCGTGGTTCAAGGACGCCACTACCAATTCAGAGCCCTACCGTTCGGATTAAAGTCGCCACCCAGGGTTTTCACCAAGTGCCTGGCACCAGTGGTGGCGCGGCTGCACCTGCACGGGATCCACGTCTACCCCTACCTGGACGACTGGCTAATCCGGGCAAGGTCAAGGGAACTCGCCGTCGATCATACGGCGAGGACCGTCCGGTTGCTCACGGAGCTGGGGTTCTCCATCAACTACCCCAAATCCCACCTGGTTCCGTCGCTAGTAGCACTGTTTTTGGGGGCGAAGCTCGATACAGTGGAGCAATTGGCCTCCCCTTCAGAGGAGAGGACCAATACCATCCTGGGCAAGGTACGGCGACTGTTAGCCACGGACGTGGCCAGGGTGAGGTCCATCAAGTCCCTTCTCGGGATGATGTCCTCATGCATCTACCTTGTACCCCTTTGCGGACTTCGGATACGTCCGCTGCAGGAGTTCCTCGACGCCCGCTGGTTTCAGGCGGGGGGCTGATTCGAGGACAGGATCCCCCTCGACGAGGAGTTCTGTCGGGCGATCCTATGGTGGGGCACCCAGGCTCACCTCACGACGGCCACAGACTTTCAAACCCCGGCGTTTCAGGAGACAGTGACTACGGGCGCCTCTCTGGAGGGTTGGGGGGCCCACACCGGAGATCTCCATACAAGAGGCATTTGCCTCCCGGAGGAGAGGTCTCTTCACATCAACATCTTGGAGCTCCGTGCAGTGTTCTGGGCACTCAAGTCGTTCCTCCCGTCCCTCAAGGACAAAGTGGTGAGGATCTTCACCGACAACACCACCACGATGTTCTACATACGGAAGCAGGGGGGCACCAGATCCCCAGCCCTATCCAAGGAGGCCCAGGATCTGTGGCACTAGGCCGTCGCCCAGAGGATGTGTCTGGTTCCCTTCCACCTGGCAGGAATAAAAAACACCATCGTCGACTTACTCAGCAGGGAGCTACGCTCGTGCCACAAGTGGGAACTGCGCCAGGATCAAGTGGATCGACTCTTCCGACGATGGGGCAAACCCCAGATCGACTTGTTCGCGACAGCGACAAACTCCAAGTGCCAGAGGTTTGCCAGCAGGTTCCCCCAGCCGAGGAGCAGGGGCGATGCTTTCTCGTTCCTTTGGGACGGCCTGTTTATATACGCGTTCCCTCCATTGCTGTTGCTGCTCCGCCTCATCAACCAGCTCAAGAAGTCCAGGTGCAGGATGATCCTCGTCGCACCGGCGTAGCCGAGGCAGATCTGGTTCCCGGACCTTCTGGACTTGTCAACGTCCCCGCCAGTCAGGCTGCCGGCGGACGCGGATCTTCTCTCCAGAGAAGGAGGCGCCATTCTACACCACGACCCACAGTCACTGAACTTGCAGGCCTGGCTCCTGCAGCACTAGATTTTGGAGGGTACGATATCCCGGCTGATTGCAGAGAGGTTCTTGCAAAGGCCAGGGCGTCCTCAACTCTCAAGTGTTACGGTCATAAATGGAAGAGGTTCTCTGTCTGGTGCCGTGCACAGAAGATTAACCCTCTGCGGATTACGGCCCCTCAAGTGCTGCCGTACTTACTGTCGCTGGCCAAAGCTGGACTGGCTCACGCCTCCATAAAAATACATCTGGCTGCCATCTCCCGATACACCAGGACTACGGGACGGGCGTCCTTGTGGTCTCATCGCCTGGTAAAGGAATTTATGAAGGGACTATTCCGATCATTCCCGCCGGAGAAGGCCCCTGCCCCGGCGTGGGAACTTAATGTGGTGCTGACCAGGCTCATGGGGGCCCCATTCGAGCCTATGCATTCGGCGCCTTTGAAGTTCCTGTCATGGAAGACAGCGTTCCTCGCGGCTATCACCTCTGCACGACGAGTGGGAGAGATTCAGACCCTATCTTGCAAGCCTCCATACTTGACTTTTCATGACACGAGGGTGGTGCTGAGGACGCACCCCTCCTTCATGCCCAAGGTGCCGTCGGACTTCCACCTCAACGAGCCTTTGGTGTTACCAGTTTTCTTTCCGTCGCCTTCGACGCCGGCCGAGAGGACTTTGCACTCGCTGGATGTAGCTAGAGCGCTGAAGTTCTACGTGGACCGCACAAAGAGTTTTCGGAAGACGTCACAACTGTTTGTGAACTTTGGGTCTGTGAATCAAGGGAAGGCTCTCTCGAAGACTTCCATTTCCAGATGGCTCTCCGGCTGCATTATGCATTGTCACTGGTTGGCAAACCGACCGCTGCCCGGCTGTCCGAGAGCCCATTCGACCAGAGCGATCGCTGCTACCACGGCGTTCCTGTCTGGTGTGCCCCTGCTGTACATCTGCAGGGCTGCTACGTGGAGGTCGACACACACCTTCACAAGATTCTACTGTGTCGATCGGGACTCCAGGGAGGAGTCCAGGGTCGGCCAAGCAGTGCTGCGCAACCTGTTCGCCTGAGGAGGTAAGAGATGCTTAATGTTGAGTTGTTGTATTGCTTAATGTTGAGCCTGTTGCCACCTCCCGTGGTTGTGCATGTGTATACTGCTGTGTATTCTTTTATTCATGAGCATGTGAATCCATGCCAGACCCCATGCTGGAGAAGGAACAAGTTACTTACCTGTAACTGTTGTTCTCCAGCATGGGTCTGGCATGGATTCACATGCAAACCCTCCCACCTACCCCTCTGCGGCTCTTCACTTGGTCATACTGCCTCTTGGCGTGCTACCAAATCTGAGGATGGCTGCCAGGGGCGGCGTTTAGGGAGAGGGCAGTCATTGGCTGGGGGCAGTATGACCCAGAGATCAGTGATTGGTTACTACTAAGAAAGACAGATCAGAAACGAAACTGATACTGATTTTTTCTTTACCGAGGATTCCCAGCCTGACGACGGGGAATATTCATGAGCATGTGAATCCATGCCAGACCCATGCTGGAGAACATCAGTTACAGGTAAGTAACTTGTTCCTTTTAAATGTGCTTTACCCCATAAAATGATAGATTTCACTTTTTGATTCTATGTATAAAAAATGCAACATGTGTTCATGCAACCTTTTTTAATGTGTTGTTACAGAGGAAGCATTGGTCAAGTTTGGCAAGAACAATGTGAAAACTTACACAACTGCTTTCACACCTATGTACCACGCAGTAACCAAGAGAAAAACTAAATGTGTCATGAAACTGGTTTGCTCCGGCATAGAGGAAAAGGTAAGCCTCAGAACTCTAAGCGTGATGCTCTTAAAGCATTTTCTCAGTACATTTTCAAAGGAAGGAATGAGGAACGCAGACAAGATTAATTTTTCTTTTAACAAGCCAAACCGTGCAAATAAAAAAAAGCGAATAGACAATACCATAGAAATGGCATGCGCATGAATGCAAAAGCAATTGGTGCATATACAGTATGTTGATCATTACCATATAGACCGAGTTTATCGACATGAGTATGAGGAATAAGTAAGGTAAACAATCAGGATTTCATGTTTTTCATTTTTCATCCCTTCTCCCTCACCACAATGGTCCAACATTTAGACAAACACAAGAAAGACGATACAAGATAATACAAAAAACGTGGGGGACGTGCATTTGAAAGACAAAGCCTAATATTGTATTGGTTATATTAATCATTCAAAGAAAAACACATTTCTTCACGTTTGTAATCCATATGTTTCCCTCCATAAAACACCTTGTCCCAAGCAGAACAACTAATGAAATCCTGCATCAAATCTTCATTCTAATAGATTCTTTCCTCTCACAGATTCCTCATCTATGATATCGTTATCCCAGCACAGCTGTTCTGCAGAATCTTTTCAGCCACCAGGGGGCGCAGTTTAGCTCTGCTCGATGACTCTACGCATGCTTCCCTGGACAGAAAGTCGGGGTTAATATGTATAGCAGTGACGCGCCCTATGACCTTAGTTTTCCATGCACTCTCTTTGCTACTTGGGAACACGCTCGTTGAGCTTTCTATTTTTCTCAAACAACTCCATGTCTATTCTGTCAAAGGCCCCGGGCTTCAAGCCGTGTGTGGATTGCGTCCAACAGATGTCAGTCTCGGATCCACACCAGATTTGCCTCTATTGCTTGGGCTAAGACCACGATACCCAAGATTGCGGGTCGTGCCAGTCAAAAGTCGAAAACCCTCTGGGATTGCGCGGCGAAGATCTTCACCTTTGTCTACAAGGCGAAGGTTGAGGCTCCACAATCTCGGTCATGGTCCGAAGAATATGTGGGTCCGCGCAAGGTAAAGGTGAAGAAGCATCAGAAGAGGTCCCACTCCCTGAGAGAGTCGTCACACTGAAATTCATTTTCCTCACCTAAGAAGAAGAGCCACCACTCCAGGAAGTCCCTTGAGCGGCTGGTGCAGGTGCCTTTTCCGGCCCAATCCTCCAGGCCTGAGGAATGGAAAAACATCTGCCTGAAGATGTTGGACATCTTCGACAAGGCACCGAAAGCTCCGGCCTTGGAGCATATGGCGCAGGTGGTGGCGCAGTCCGCTTTGCTGTGGCGCTGCAGAGTCCCACCGCATCTGTTGCGATTGGCAGGGTACCCGCTGGGGCCCACTACTGCACGCCCAAGGGCTCAGGTCTGGACCAGAGACTGAGGTTCCGCAGGAATACTTCCCACTCCCTAGTGAGGGCTTTCATGTCAAAGAGTTACGACATCTATGACCAGGCCCCCTTTGAACTTAAACCTATGGGTTCTTGGAAGGTGAAGGATTTTCTGGAATTCTAAGGGGAAGGCGAGGATGTGCTGGACCTGCCAGAGGACCTGCAAGGGGCCAATGGCCGCAACACCTCCCCAGAGATGAATATTTTGCTAGCTGCCACCCAGGAAAACCTCAAGCCGCCTTCCAGCGTTTGATGGCTAATGTGGGCAGTACTCTGGGGCTATCAGCTCAGCCCAGTTCCGTACGAACTTTGTGATATTCCACATATTGGAGGTGTGAGAGAAACTTGCCTCTTTTTCCGGCAATGGACAGGGATCTGGCAAGGAAACACTGTCCTGCTCCGTCTGACCTAGCCTTTCTTTCCTCCCATGCTTCACCTGAAAGCTTAGTGGTTTAGGCCATCCCTTCCACCAGACAGGGAGAGTAAGAGGTTTGACGCATGGGGCAAGAAGGTATGCATCGGGCAGTCTTGCACTGCGGGCTGTGAATGCCTCTAGCGCCATGGCAAAGTTCTCATTCATGGATGGCGGTTGGTCAATGCGGCTGAGTCCGTCCCGAAGGGAGATATGAGAGATGCTTTCCTTTATTTATTGAGCATTTGTTAGGCGCCTATACAACAGAATGGTGTTTCAATGTTAATGTTAATGGACATTTGTACTGCGCACTATCACCACTGGAGTGATCCCCTGGTGCTCTGGCAGGTCTGAAAGAGGGAGGAAGGGTGGGTTAGTGGGGGCAGGATGGAAAAGTGCAAGAGTGCAGTGATTTGCTGTTGGCGGCCTCAGCCCGATGGGTCCGTTGCCTGGGGTGTTTACGTCCGGGAGTCATTGTGTACTGTTATGCGAGTCTATGTGTGTTTTTTGTTTTGTTGTTGCAGTGTAGTGAAGTTTGTGCGGTTTGTTGTGCTGTAGGTTGGTGGTTTGTGGTTGTGTTTGGCGTTTCAGAGGTGTATGCAGAGGAGGAAAATTGTTAGTGGAATTGGTTAGTTGGCATCTATCCTGAATTGAAGAGTTGGGCTCGCGTAATCTCTCACAGGTGGGGTGCCTCTGGTTCCGTCTGGGCCCGTTCTGAATTTGAGGTCCATTCACATTTCGCTGCCACCTCGACCAGCCTCCCCAACAACCCTGCATGTTTCTCACTCCCACTCACATGGCCAGTGCACCTGCCAGTGTCCACTTGCCAGTGTCCACACCTCAGTTAGTCTCGACAGTGCCACAACCCAGTGGTATCTAGTAGCAGCTAGGGGCGGTTGAAGATGTTGGTTTAGGGTTGGCTGGGGATGTTGATTCCGTCTCCCTGGGTGTCACTTGTGTTCCACTCTGCCCTGCGTCACTTGTCCAGGTGCCATCGGTGCTTCTCAGTCGGTTCTGGGGGCTTGTCAGTGTCCTTTCCGGTTTAGTCATTCCTTTCCTTTCTGCTGTTTCTGTTTTGTTAGTCTGTGGTCTTGAAAAGCCAGGTTTTTAGTAATTTCCTGAATTTTAGGTGATCTTTGGTGTTTCTTATTTCTTTTGGGATGTTCCAGGTTTTTGCAGCTAGGTGGTAGAAGGCGCTGCCTCCAATTTTTTGCTTGATGTATGGTTTTAGTTCCAG
Source organism: Ambystoma mexicanum (assembly GCF_040938575.1). NCBI lineage: Eukaryota > Metazoa > Chordata > Amphibia > Caudata > Ambystomatidae > Ambystoma > Ambystoma mexicanum. The sequence goes on from NC_090935.1 coordinate 1,440,179,895, forward strand.
GCTGATTTCTTTGCTTGACCTGAGGGGTCTAGTTGGTTTGTAGTTTTTTTCTTTTGTAGGAATTCAGCTCCTTGTCCGCAGATAGCCCTGTGCGTTATGCACATTGTTTTGAAGGTGATACAATGTTTTACTGGGAGCCAGTGTAGTGTTTTTAGGGTAGGGGTGATGTGGTCTCTTCTGGACAGTTTGAGGAATAGCTTGGCTGCTGTATTTTGGATCTGTTGTAGTTTCTTCAGGAGATATTCTGGTATTCCGAGGTAGAGGCTGTTTGCATAGTCGATTTTTGACATGATGAGGGCGACGATAATGAGTGTTTTGTGCGTGAAGGAGAGGAAAGGTAGGATTCTTCTTGCCGTGTGGAGGAGGAGGCAGCATTTCTTGACTGTTGCATTTATTTGCGGTTCTAAGGTTAGGATGTTGTCCATCAGGACCCCCAGATTTTTTACAACCTTAGACGGTGATGGTGCAGTTCCCATTTCCGCTGGCCACGGGATAGCGGTTTCGTTCTCTTGGTCTTTGGATATGATCATGATTTCTGTTTTTCCTGGGTTGATTTTCAGGTTGTTGGCATTCATCCAGTTGAAGACTTCTTTTACACAGTCGGTTACGTTTGAATGATCGACTTGGGTGTCTTTGATTTTGTAGATGATTTGAGTATCATCTGCGTCGTAGTAGCATCTAATGTTGTGTCTCTTGAAGATTCTGATAACAGGGGTTTGGTAGATGTTGAAGTACAATGGTGATAGTGAGGATCCTTGTGGTACTCCACAGTCGTTAACTCGTGGGGTGGATTTGTAAGGTTTAATCCATACGGTTTCTGTTCTGTCTGCTAGGAATGATTTAGTCCAGCGTAGTGCTGTGTCTGTTATGCCTATGTCTTCTAGTCTTTTGGTTAGGGCGTCATGGCTAACTGTGTCAAAGGCTGCGGAGAGGTCGAGCAAAATAAGGGCTGAAGTTGTGTTGGAGTCTGCGTTAGTTTTTAGGTCATCCCAGATGGATAGTAGTGCTGTTTCTGTTCCTCTTGTGGGTCTGAAGCCGACTTGAGCTTGGTCTAGCAGTTGGTGTTTTTCAACATATTCTTGGGTTAGTTTGTATACGTAGGTTTCGAGGAGTTTTGCCGGGTAGGGGATGTTTGAGATCGGTCTGTAGTTGGAGAGGTCATCTACGTCGCCGCTTGTGTTTTTTTTTTTTTTTCAACTTGGTTTTTATTGCCATTTTCATAAAGTAAACAAAACAACACATGTAACGAACCCCACAACTCCCTCTCCCTTCCCCGGGTTAGTCCAGAGCAGCAGTTCTCCTCCAAAGGTTGTCCAACCTGCCCCCCTCCCCTCTACCAAGCCCTAAATGGTTCGGCTGAACTGACATAGCTTTCCCCTTCATATGTCTTCTTCGTCAGAGGCGTTTATTATACCCAAAAGTCGCATGCTCCGCGGGCACCACCGCTGCCTTGTACCATCCACCAGATATGAGAGTAGTGCGTCCCAGTCTGACCTGAAGCTCAGGTGGTCTCCCTGCAGTGAGTAAGTAAGCCACTCCAGCGCCAGAAATGACCACATCTTTGACACCCACTCATGGTCCTGCGGCGGGTCCTTCGCTTTCCATCTGCAAGCTAGGACCATAGTAGCCACCACTATCATTATTGCGTAAAGCTTGCGGCTCGCCTTAGACTTATTCGCTGCTAGGGTCCCCCCCAGGCACAGCATCGCCAGCCCCTTGTTCCCCCCCGTAGTGAAGACCCAAAACTTGTTTGAGTGCGTCCCATAACCCTGTCCAATAAGTCTCAAGTTTTGGGCACTCCCACCATGTGTGCTCCCAAGTTCCCACTGTACCGCATTCTCTCCAGCAAAGAGGGGATACCCCAGGTTACATTTTGTGGAGTTTAGAGGGGGGTCACGTGCCTTTGGGTGAGCAGCTTCATCCACATCTCCCTAATTTGAAGTGATCGTTTTAGCTTTGTTATTTGCTTCCATAACCAACTCCAGTCGTCACCTTCAATGGCGGACCCAGTAGCTAGTTCCCAGTTCTTCACATAGACTAGCCGTGGAGAGTCCTCTCCTGCTTTCATGTGCCTATGTATGGCTGTGATCAGATGCTTGTCCCCCAAGTCACTGCAGAGAAATCTTTCAAAGGAGGTTCGTTGTCGAGTTGCTGCTTGCTGTATGGTGGGATGGGAGAGCCAATGTCGAAGCTGACAGTATCGGTACCTTTCCTTTTCATCTAGCGCAAAGTCCATCTTACACTGTTCGAACTGCTTTACCTGCCCCCCCTCGAACATGTCCCGTACCATCCTGCACCCCCCTTGGTGCCAACGTTGAAAATAAGATGTGTTATGGCCAGGAGCGAACTGTGGATTATTAAATAATGGGGTAAAGGGCGATGGATGCGATGTTAGGTGGGCTTGTTGCACTGCCTCATCCCAGGTACTGGCTACCAGGGCTAGAATTGCACTACTATACAACCGAGACGGCCTGTCCTGCTTCGGCTTCCACAAGACCCCTTCAAGGTCCTCCCCCAGGATCGCCCTGTCCATGGGCCTCCATATTTTCTCCCGGTCTTCTTTTTGCCAGTCCCGGAGGATTTTCAGATGGGCCGCCCTATAGTATCCCCTGAAGTCAGGTGATCCCATGCCCTGCGGTCAGTGGGAGCTCTCATCACCCTAGCTGCTATCCTTGGGGGCTTATTGGCCCACACGAACCTGCTGACAATTTTGTTCAGTGACCTGAAGAAGGCTGGCGGGACGTGCGCCGGCAAGGCAGCAAAGTGATACAAGAGTTTTGGGAGTACAGTCATTTTTAAGGTGTTAATACGACCTAGCCAAGAAATTGCTAAGGGCCCCTAGTCAATCATCTTACTCTTTAACTTCTCCAGAAGGGGTGGATAATTCGCCTGATACAAGTGTTCCACATTTGTCGTCAATTTTACTCCCAGATAGGTGAGAGAATGCTCCACCCATCTATAGGGAGAGGTACGCTTTAAGGAGTGGCTTCTGGAATCGGGATTGTGAGGTTGAGAATTTCTGTTTTAGAAGCGTTTATTTTCAGGCCCGCCACGCTACCAAAAGGAGCTAATTCAGCTTCCACTGCAGGAATCACAGTGCTCGGGAGGGTCGATGAAAGTATCATATCATCAGCGAAGGCTACAATTTTGTGCACTTCCCCTGTGAAGGGAATACCAGTTATGAGTGGGTCGCAGCGCACCACTTCAAGGAATGGTTCCAGATGAAGGGCATACAATATTGGGGACAGAGGGCATCCCTGGTTGGTGCCCCTCTCGACTAGCACCGGTTCAGACAGTTGTGCGTTCACCGCCAGTCTCAGGGTGGGGTGTCTATAATTGGCTCTAATCTTATCCATAAATTTGGGGCCAAAACCCATCCTGACCATGGTTGCGAAGAGGAATCCCCACTCCACCCGATCAAACGCCTTCTCCGCGTCAATTGCCATCAGGAGAGCGGGGACTCCCTTCTTGTGGACCTTCTCTATTAAGTGGGCCAACCTTCTGACGTTGTCTGTGGTTTGTCTACCTCTGACATATCTCGACTGATCTGGGAGAACTAGGTTCGGGAGCAAATTATCTAATCTTTTTGCTAAGATCTTGGCATGTATTTTAGAATCAACATTGATTAAAGCTATGGGGCGATAGGAGATGTACTCGGTTGGGTCCTTGCCCTTTTTATGAATGAGGATGACTTTCGCCTCCTCCATTGTTCCCGTGATTGCGCTATCCAGCCCGATTTCATTATAGAGCTTGGTCAGAATGGGGATGAGGGTTTCCCTATGCAGTTTGTAGAATTCTGCCACATAGCCATCCGGGCCCAGCGACTTAAGATTAGGTAGAGCTCTGATTGCCTCCCTGACTTCATCCTCTGTAATGTCCCTTTCGAGTGTTTCCATCTCTTCTTGGGTTATACGGGGCAATGTAACCCTGTCTAGGTACTGTAGTTGGGAGGACTGCTCCGGGGTATCCGACGCATACAGTGTGGAATAGAATCGGGCAAATTCCCTTAAGATGTCCTCATTTTTAGTGCTAGTGCTCCCTCCTTCCACCTTAATTTTCAATATTGTCTTCTCCCTCTGGTCCTTTCTAAGCATTCTCGCGAGCAGTCGGTTTGCCTTATTGCCTTTAATATAATATTTCTGCCTAAGACGTAACAGGCTTTGTTCAGCAGCTCTGGATCAGGTCCAGCTGAGCCTGATGCGCCCTATACTCCCTTTTAGTAGCCGGGGTCTGATTTATTCCCATTTTTGCGGTTACCCCCCTGAGTGCTTCCTCCAGGCATGCCTCCTCTACTCTTAGTTCTCTATCCCTTCTCGCCTTAAGCGCTATTATGGCTCCTCTGAGGGTCGCCTTATAGGCGTCCCACCTAATCTGGGGTGTTGTGTCCTCTACTGGGTTCTAAGCAAAGAAACGTTCGATTTCCTCTTCGATCTCTTGGACCAGAACTTGATCTTTGAAGAGGTTTCCATAGTCCCGGGGGTCTGCCTATCGCTTTCAGGGTTATAATCAAAGGGGCATGGTCGGAGCGGGTAGTGGAGCCCATGGTGATATCCAGCGCCCTTCCCAGAAGGGTAGCAGACAGCCAGATATAGTCTATTCTTGAGTGGGACCGGTGCGCATGTTAATAAAAAGTATACCCCCCAGCCTCCCCCCGTATATCACGCCACGCATCCACTAGGCCCAGGTTACTGATTTTCTCCTTCAGATCTTGTGTCGGTCTCCCTTGTGGACCTCCCCATCCCGCCGATCTATCCTTTGCCGGGTCCCACGCGATGTTGAAATCGCCAGTAAGGACAGCAAACTATTTAAGTTTTCCCAAAGCGCTCTGAATAAAGGGGTCTTGAGCCGTATTTGGGGCATATATCGTCGCCACAGTGAGAGAGAGATCATTGCCCTCCAGGGATACTGCCAGGAACCTCCCTTGGTCGTCTACAACCTTCCCAGTAATATGTAGCTCCAGCCCATCCCTAAGTGCCAGTAGAACCCCCGCTTTCTTTTCAGATTGGGTAGCTTGCATTTCCCTAGAATAGCCCCACAGCTTAACCCTTCTGCGGTGAGCCGTTCAGATATGAGTTTCTTGCAGAGTGATAATGTCCGGCCGTTCGCGCCTGATAAAGCGCTCCACTTTCTTACGCTTAATCGGCGAATTGAGGCCGTTAACATTGAGGGAAAGGATTCTCATTGCTCGTTAGTTAGGCATGGTGGTTCAAAGCCCTACAGTATGGGTCATGCAAGCCCCCTCTTATTGACCCGTCCTCCTCCTTTAGGCTTCCTCCTTTGGTGTACGCTGCAGAACCCTTTCTTTCGCATCCGGATCTCTGGGTCTCCCAAACCCCCCCGTCCCCTCCCTCCTACCCCCATCCCTCCCCCCTGGCAGCGTGAGACGACTGGCCTCATCCCCCCTCGAATCCAATCTCGAGAATCGTCCCATCGCTTGCCTTCCCAGTGTTCCAACGCGGGACCTCCCCATCCCATTCCAAGGAGTAAATGCTCCTCTCCTCCCCCCCCAAGGCCCTTTAGGTATTGCTGAAAACCTCGATCTCGCCTCAGTCTTTCCCTGCTTCTTATGCCCTCCCCAGGCATTCTTGTATTACTTCTCCCTCCGGATTCTATGTTGGTGGTCGCCCCTTGTAAGCTTCTGGGCCTTTCTTAACTCCTGCCCCCTCCATTATGATGATTTTTTCAAGACTAGCTTGTCGAGTTTCCGTTCTTCCTAGTCTTCTTTGAGCGGGCCGTAGACCATTCCCATTCTCTACGTCCAGTTCGCTGGGTCGGAGTCGGAGTGGGTGGCGATGGAGCATCCTCCTCAAGCCCCAACAGGGCGAGACCCTGTTCACAGGTGGTTATCTTCTGCGCCTTTCCTTGCCATACGAAGGCCAGGCCGAAGGGATGTAGCCATCTATAACGAGTACCCTGGGCTCTTAAGTGTGCGAGCACTGGGCCCATCCTTCGGCATTTGTTTAGCGTTGCTTGCGCCAAATCCTGATAAAGCGCAATCTCTGTGCCGTTATACATGATTCTACCTGCCTTGCGTACTGCTGAGAGGATTCTCTCCTTCGTCGAGTAGCTATCCAATGCCACTAGGGCATCTCTAGGTCTAGCACCTAGCTCCACTCGTTTGGGGCCCACTCTGTGAATCCTATCAAAGGTCACGTCCATCGTGCCAGGCGCCTCCAGGAGATCTACAAAAATGCCCTTCAACACTTGGGGGAGATCCTGATCCTGGGTGTCCTCCGGGAGGGCCTTAATGCAGATATTCGAGCGCCTGGACCTGTTTTCCAAGTCTTCCACCTGGAGTTCTAGGTTGTGCGTGGCCGTCGCTAGAGTTTCCAGGAGTGAATCCGTGTTTCGTGCTAAGTCCTGGATCGCCCTCTCATTCGTATCCACCCTTTCCTCTATTTTACTGATATCTCTCTTGATCTCCTGAATGCCCTCTGCCAGGTCCTCCCTGAGGGCGTTCATTTGCTTTTGGCCCGCAGTGGTGATCTTTTCTACAATATCGGCCAGCAGGAGCTTCAGTGCTGATTGCGTGATGGGTTGCTCCTGGGCTTCCAGGTCCGCCAGTGGTTCCCCTGCTGGGCCGTCATTGGGGGTCATTCCCTGGGCATCCTCCGAGTCCTTGGCCCATATCTTTGTCAGTGCGTTCTCCTGTAGCCTCCTTAGGGGCCTTTGGAGGGATTGGGTGTCCTTGATTTTGTTCTTAGACATGATGGCGGCGCCACCTGGTATTGTGCCAATTGTTTGAGCTTCCGGGGTCCTCCAGGGGGGCGGGGCCCGCAGGGCCGTCCCAGTCTCCGCACCCGGAGAGCCTCTTCGCCCTCTATGCGTAGAGCTGGGTGATCGTTCGAAAGGGGGAGCCCTCGTGGCTGCTGGTGACCTTAATAGTTCTCTAGGCAGCACTACAGCTCCCCAACTCAGCCCAGGGCCTCACTGCCCACCGAGCAGGGGGAAAATCCTGGGCCCCGATGTGGTAGAAGTTTGCTTCAGGATCCGGAGGGCAGGGGCCGCATATGGCACCAGGAGGGCCCCGGGGGGTTGCGCCTCTCAGCTGATGTGGGGATCCGCGTGCATCTGTCCCATCTAGGGGCCCCTATGCACAAGAGAGGGCAAACAAAAAAGGGGGGTCCCTTCCCGCACCCCCACGGTGCTCTCCCCAGCTCAGATCAGCGTCCAGCTGCGGGCAAAACAATGGTGGCAAGGGGAACACACTCTCATGCCACCCCAGGAAAGCCAGGGAAACAATACGCGGATGACGGAGGGGGTAGGCGCAGGAAGGGGGGCCACCGCTGTCTCCCCAGTTAAGCCCATACCTCCGAAGTGCGTGCTGTGGTGTGATGTCCTCTGCTTCCAGGGAGGCCTTTGTGCTCCAGGACCCGCTGCTCCTTGCATAGCGCCGCCTCCGGTGACCGTCCTTCAGGAGGTATGGTGCGCTGTACCGGAGGGGGCCTTCCTCCTCCAGGAGCACTCAGTGCCCCTCCTCTGATACAAGATACTCTTCCCTTCGGCAACGCGGGCAGTGCTGTCCGGCGGCGGGCTCCGGCTCCCCGGCCCGTCGCAGGTCTTGTCTCAGCCCCCAAGCCCCCCGAGATGCCGAGGAGGCGCAACGTTGTTATGGGAGCGGGAGCCTCAGGGGGTCCGCCGGGGGCCGCGGTCCTCTGTTTCCTGGTGAGGTGCGGATCCTGCCTCCTCCTCCTCTGCTGGATGGATGGTGCCGCGCTGTCCGGAGGGCAGCACTAATGAAGCCCCCGGTCCTCCACCCCCGATCCTCGCCGGGGATATTCTCCGCCTGCTCCCTCAATCGCCACCATGGGGAGGGGGGCACGCTGTCTGCTAAAATCGCCTGGGGAGGGCTACCACTCTTGGCGGGCAAGTCTTTTGGGCCTTGAGGTCGGGAGCTCGGTGGCCGCGGTGTTCACAGCATTGCGGCCATCTTGGAATGCGCTTGTGTTTTTTAGAAGTGGTTTGATGTAAGCTGATTTGAAGATCCTCGGTACGGTTCCTGTTGTTAGTGATATATTTAGAAGTTTTCTGTAATATTCTGATGGCGTTCCTTGTGAAACGATTGATTTGGAGATGTCCAGAGGACAGGGATCCATGGGTGAACCCGCTTTCTTGCTGTGTATTACCAGCATTGCGAATGCCTCTGCTGATATTTCAGGAACGTTTTTGAGTTTGTGCTGAGGTTCTGAGTTAGGTTTGTTTGGTTGTATGTTGCTGTTGGTTGGTCCCTGTTGAATGGTTTGTCGGATGTCATAGATTTTTTTTTTTAAGTGGTCTGCCAGGTCGTTGCAGAGTTTCTCCCAGGGGGTTGGGGTGTTGTCACATCCTGGTGGGTTTCTCATTCCTTTAATGATGATAAAGAGTTCATTTTGAGTGTTGGTGGCATTTGTGATTCTTTCATCATAATGCCTTCTCTTTGCCTTTTGAATTTCCTTCTTGTATGCGCGGATTTGTTTCTGGAACAGTGTTTTTTTTGTCTGGGTTGTATTTTTTTCTCCATTCCAGTTCCATCTTTTCGTTTTCCTTTTTCATGCTGCTTAATAGTGGGGTGAACCATTTTGCCATCGCTCTCTTTTTTGTTGGTGTGAATGGTTTTTCTGGGACAATTTTGTCAATTGTATCCGCAATCCATTTGTGTAGTATCTTGGCTTTCCCGTCTAGGTCAGCTAGCTCTAGTTCTGTAGTTGAGGGTTTGGTTAACTCCAGTTGTTCGAATAGGTTGCTTTCTTTGACGTCTTTCAAGTTTCTTTTTTTGGTGGATGTGAGTTTAGGAGGTTGGATGCAGACTTGAGTAGGCAGAGTGATCACGAATGGGATGATGAGATGGTCGCTCCACAGTATTTGTATTGGCAGTGCCTTGGTGATGAGTTTTTCCTCTGCGAAAATTGCGTCTGGGGTGTGTTCTGCCGAGTCTGTTGCCCCTTTTACTAGTTGTCGAAGTTTCATGGTGGTGAGTTGTTCAATCAGTGAGTTTTGGGAGTGGGTGTGATTGTCTTCGAACCAGATGTTGAAGTCCCCCAGGATGATTAGGTGTTTGTGGTTGATGGCTATGCTGGTGATGGCTTCTATGAAGTTCTCGACGGAGGATGCATTATAAATTGGTGGTCTGTACACCAAGATGAATTTGATATTGGTTTTTGGGCTCGTTGTTAGGTGTATGACCATGGATTCGCAGTTGAGGGTGTTGAGTGGTTCGTCTGTTCTTATTTTTAGGTGTTCTTTGAATGCTATTGCGATGCCTCCTCCTTTTTTGTTTTTTCTGTTTATTTGAAGGCATTTGAAGTTTGCTGGAAGGCAACTTTGGAGTGTGATTTTGTAGTTGTCGTCCAGCCATGTTTCTGTGATGAATAGGATGTCAATGCTGTTGTCATCAAGTAGGTCAAAGATCTCTGTAGAGTGTTTTGACATGGATCTTGCGTTTATTAGATTGCAGTGGAGTTTGGAGGTGTAGTTTAGTTTGGCTTTAGTTCTTGTTAGGGTCGTCTTCTGATCTTGTTGAGGTGTAGGTTTCGGGTGGTCGGCGTCCTAGAATAGTTCTTCTAGGTTTTGGCTTGGTTTTTTTCTTCAGGTTCGTCTTCTAGGAGTTGTAGTTGTCGATCGGAAGTTCCTCTAGCTTTGGTGATGTAAGGTGTTATTGCTTTGGTCGTGTGTTTGTTGTTTCTGGTGTTGTTCATCCTTCTTTGTGATTTTGTTTGGTTGTTTAAAGTTTCTGCTTCTAGCGTTGCGTTGGTTCGGTCTGGTGAGCAGTTCTCAGGGAGGTATGGAGTTAGGTAGAGGGATTTGTCTCTTCTCTGTGTTGGTTCGATTTTTGGTCCTGTCTGTGGGGGTGTGTTCTTTTGTTACTGTTCTTGGTTGCAGTTCCGGAGTGTTTGCTCTTTCTTCTTCTTTTCTTCTTCTTTCCTTCGGGGTGGGTCGTTTGCGCAGCATTATGAGATTCTGAGCTGTTTAGTAGTCGTTTGTTTGCTGATGTCCAGTTGGTTCTGTTTTGGTCTGGTTGTCTTGTGGTGCGGTACTTGGTGTGGATGTGGTCTGCTACCGGTTTTAGTCTTTGTAGGTGGTGTTTCCGGCTGAAGTTGCCTATTCGCTCAGTCGCTTTTCTTGGTGGGGTTAGGGAGGTGGTTAAGGGTTATATAGTTGGGTATTAACAGTGGCTCTCTTTAGGCTCTGTCTCCCTGAACGTGGTACACTGCAGTGAGTTAGCCACTTGAGTTTAGGAAGGACATGAACCGGCTGAGGAGTGACTTTGAGGGGTGCAGCTAGGACTTACTCCCTTGATGTAATCTGGACACAGAAGCCCTGGTAGATTTGAAAGACATGCCTATCAAATGCAATCGTGAGTATCATACAGTGTAATTTGAAGATATAACCTTACTAGATTTGAGAGACTTGTATAGTGGGAGAGAGGCCTATCAATGCAATCTAAATATCATACAGTGCAATGTAGACCCAAAATCCTACTAGAATTTGAGAGACCTGTATAGTGGGAGGGAGGCTTATCAGTGCGCTACAAATATCACTTAATACAGACTGGACACAGTATCCCTGGTAGATTCAAAAGACAGGCATATCGATGCAATTTGAGTATCTACAAACTCACAGTTTGGAGATAGAACCTTACTGGATTTCAGAGACCTGTATAGTGGGAGAGAGGCCAATCAATCTAAATATCACACAGTGCAACTTAGACCCAAAAACCCCGCTAGATTTGAGAGACCTGTATAGTGGGAGAGAGGCCTATCAATGCAATCTAAATACCACACAGTGCAATTTAGACCCAAAAAACCTGCTAGAATTGAGAGACCTGTATTGTAGGAGAGAGGCCCATCAGTGCAGTCTGAATATCGCCCAATGTAATCCGGACACAGTACCCCTGGTAGATCCGAAAGACAGGCCTATCAATGCAATCTAAGTATCATACAGTGCAATTAAGACCCAAAAACCCACTAGATTTGAGAGACCTGTATAGTGGGCGGAAGGCTTATCAGTGCGCTATGAGTACCATTTAATGCTATCCGGACACAGTACCCCTGGTAGATTTGAAAGACAGGCCTATCAATGCAGTCTGAGTATCATACAATGCAGTTTGGCGACAGAACCCCACTGGACCTGATAGACCTGTATAGTGGGAGAGAGGCCTATCAATGCAATTTAAATATCATACAGTGCAATTTAAACCGCAACCCCTGCTAGATTTGAGAGACCTCTATAGTGGGAGAGAGGCCTATCAATGCAATCTGAGTATCAATGCAGTTTAGACCCCAAACTCTGCTAGATTTGAGAGACCTGTATAGTGGGAGAGAGGCCTATCAATGCAATCTGAGTATCATACAATGCAGTTTAAACCCCAAACCTTACTAGATATGAGAGACCTGTATAGTGGGAGAGAGGCCTATCAATGCAATCTGAATATCGTACAGTGCAATTTAAACCCCAAACCCTACTAGCTTTGAGAGACCTGAATAGTGGTAGAGAGGCCTATTAAAGCAATCTGAGTATCATAAAATGCAGCTTGGAGACAGACTTTACTAGATCTGGGAGACCTGTATAGTGGGAGAGAGGCCCATTAATGCAATCTGAGTATCATACAATGCAGTTTAGACCCCAAACCCTACCAGACTTGAGGGACCTGCATAGTGGGAAAGAGGCCTATCAATGCAATCTGAGTATCATACAGTGCAGTCTACACCCCAAACCCTACCAGAGTCAAGAGACCTGTATAGTGGGAGAGAGGCCTATCAATGCAATCTGAATATCGTACAGTGCAATCTAAACCACAAACCCTGCTAGATTTGAGAGACCTGTATAGTGGGAGAGAGGCCTATCAATGCAATCTGAGTATCATACAATGCCGTTTGGAGACAGAACCTTACTAGATCTGGGAGACCTGTATAGTGGGAGAGAGGCCTATCAGTGCAGTCTAAATATCATGCAGTGCAATTTAGACCCCAAACCCTACTAGCTTTGAGAGACCTGCATAGGTCTATACAGAGGTGGGGAGGTCAGTGCCTAGCTGATCATAATGGTACAGTATTAAATAATGATTAAATACTGTCCACTATCACAGTTGGCTGAGGATGTCGGACCAGGCTGTTGGACATGCCTTTTGACGGTCAAAACCTTTTTGGTGCTAAGGCTGACAATGCCCTCCAGAAGGTCCAGTCATCTGAGTCATCTAAGGCAACTTCTAAGTCCTTGGGGCTAGCGGTGCAACAGCCTTCTGCACAACCGTCATCTCTGGGCAGGGTTTTTCACCCCTTTTATGCTTTTGCCCCAGAGGCTGTGTTCAGTCTACCCTTGGAAGAGGATAGGTGCTTCCCAAGAAGTAGAGGAAGGGGCACTTAGTGGAGTGGCGTGGCAGCAGCAGCTATCCCCACGGCACCCCAGGGTGCCAAACCTCAGTGACAGGCTTTGCCACTCGCCACCGGTGTGGGTGGCAGGGAGCTTTCTTTGTTCAGCCAGGAATGGTCAAAGACCCTGTCCAATGCATGGGTCTAACAGGTCATCCGACAGGGATATTTTCTCCCATTGCTTCAGTGCCCCCCCCGGACCACGTTCCTCTGGCCACCCTCTTGTCTCCATAACCTATGTTCCTGGAGCAGGTCTGTCAGCTTCTAGTGAAAGGTGCGATCAAGCTGGTTCTTTGCCCAGAACAAGGAAGGGGTGGTACTCCATCTAATTTCTGATGTCATAGAAGGATGGTCGCTTGCGCCCCATTCTGAATCTAAGGCTGCTGAACTGGTTCTTACGCAAAGATAAGTTCAAGATGGGTTACTCTAGCCCAGATCTTGCAAGTCCTTGATCTGCAGGACTGGTTGTTTTCCTTGGACTTTCAGGATGCCTATTTCCATGTGCCGATTCATCGAAAGCACAGGAAGTACCTAATGTTCTTAATGGGATGACATCATTACTATTTCAAGTTACTGCCGTTCGGTCTGTCCCCTGCTCAAAGGGTTTTCACACAGCTGCTGGCAGCGGCTCGCCTCAGGAGGGAGGGCATTCATGTCTTTCCCTAACTGGATGACTGACTCGTCTGAGCTTGCTCCCCGGATCTGGTGTCGGGGCACCTGTTACGCCTCCCACTACCCCACGCACTTACCTGGGTCCACGTAACCCCGTGACCCTCAACCATCCTGTCAGATCACTGCATGGCAGACCCGGCGTTTATCGCTCCTCCCGTTCTTGGCAGCTGAACTGGAGATTGACATCACGCTACAACGCAAAGCGTTGCTCACGGAGACCCGCGCGTCACGGATCACGTGATTGCCCTTCACGCAGCAACGCTCCCGTGTCACGTATCACGTGACCCCTGAACTGCTATAAGAGACTTCCGGAAACAAGGAGCGTTGCTTCACAGCTGTTTTTCTCCTGGATCACGTGACGCTACACCTTTGGATACTTACGGATTGTCTTTGTGCTTCGACCACGCTTTGTTTCACGGATTGTCTCGCATTACCCTTCTACTACCGAACTTTGGATCTTCAGTTGCCGACCTACGCTTTGCTCCACGGACTGCTACTGCCTCACCCTCCTGCTTCGAACTTTGGTCCTCTTGGGTACTTGACTTCGGCTTCGTCTCTGGATATTCTACGGATCACGTCTGTCTGTTTTGGTAACCTGGCCTCCGGCCTCCGCTCTAGGTGTTTACCTATCCATCCATATTCCTAGCCTCCAGCTACTCCTGCTCCGGGGTTCAGCCTTCCCTCACATCTCTGGGCCTCCTCTTGTACAGATAGGTAAGCAGCACCAACTTACCTGTGTCTTTAGTTGTCCTTCCTATTCTGTACATAACTGCCTAACCTTTTGCTTTACAGCGTTCAAGGGGTTCTTCCGGCTGTTCTCAAATCGGCTCGACGGATTTCCACCTGTGGCCTCAAAGACCGCACAGGCAGTATTTCTGGTGTTGTCTGTGTGGTACTTGGGGACGGAGGTATTTATACTCTGCACGACCATCAAGTCCATAACAGACTGTGAAGCCTTTGGCCATTCAGAGTATGAATCCCTCCGCCGGGGACCCAGTGACCGCTCTAATGCAGGCCGTAGCGGCCCTTAGGACCGACATGGCGGCAGCTACGACCGCCATTCACCATCGCTTAGACGCCTTGCAAAGCACACGTCATCCTTTGCCTTTAGACGCCGAGTTCGGAGACCCTGCCCCTCCAGTACAACCTGTCCCGGCCCCGGCCTCCGTACCCACACCTGTTTTGCTCCCAACCTCATTCCCACTTGCCGCTCCAGAACGCTATCAGGGTGACCCGCGGAAGTACCGCACCTTCATAAACCAATGCAAGCTCCACTTCTTGTGCAGACCCCAAGCCTTCCCCGATTCTACCACAAAAGCGGCATTCCTTTTGTCCCACCTATCTGGTGTAGCGGCCACCTGGGCAAACCCAATGCTAGAAAACGACCATCCAGCTTTATATGATTTTGAGCTCCTCATAACGGAAATGGCAAGAGTGTTTGACACCCGCTACAAGGCCCAGTCAAGGGACCTAGAATTACTAGATCTCTCACAGGGAAAGCAAACACTTATCGAGTACATCACCCGTTATAGCCAACTCGCCGCTGAAACCTCCTGGCCAGAGGAGAAAAAGGCGATCGTGTTCTACCGTGGGTTATGTAACTCCTTGAAGGACGCTCTATCAGTGGTTCCTGCTCTTCCTTCTGTGTTTACGGATCTTGTAGACCTTGCACTACAGGTGGACGCTCGGAGGTCCGAACGGAAGGCAGAAACCACGTTTTCTGGCCAGTCAACCCCTGTTTCTTCCCCCGCCAGTTCTGAACCCATGCAAATAGGTGGGATCCGAAGTCCAATAACGCAGTCTGAACGGGAACGTCGGAGAAACAACAACGCCTGTTTTTACTGCGGGTTAAATGGACACTACGTAAGGGAATGCCCCCGACGACCAAAGAACAAGGCGCCGGGTTTTCAGAAGGCTCGCCCATGATACAGGGGGCACCGGCGAGCCTATCCACGACCCCCACTGAACCCGCCTTCGGTCCTATCAGACCGGTTGTGGTCCAGGCCCTGTTGAAACCTACCAAGGAGATCGTCCATGCCGTTCAGATCGTGATCGACTCCGGGGCCACGGGTTGTTTTATGGACATCACATTAGCCCATCGTCTCAATTTGCCTTTGATCAAAAAGGAACACCCGGAACCAGTGCAAGCGGTCGATGGCACGTCATTGGCCTCTGGTCCGATTAAGCACCAAACTGCTCCTTTGGAAGTGGTGATACAGAGCACTCATAAGGAGAGCCTGTCATTTGACCTCATCACCACACCGCAGTTCGGGGTTATTTTGGGTATCCCCTGGTTAAGGCACCACAACCCTTTGATCAATTGGGGAACGGGACAGGTATCTTTCGAGTCAGAAGAATGCCAGCACTTCTGCCTAACAGAACCTGAATCACTCTCCTCTCCCGCCAGGATCCTCGGCGCCTTGGCTTCCTCCAGTATCAGGGAAACAACCACTGACACCACGTCTACTCACACTGTGGGAGCCGTTATGGCAGGTATCCCTGTGGACTACCATGATTATCATATGGTCTTTGACAAAGTCACAGCGGAAGGTCTACCTCCACACAGACCTTATGACTGTCCTATTGACCTACTCCCGGATGCTCCTATACCAAGGGGTAGGATCTACTCGTTATCACAGTCTGAAGAACGGGCTTTGAAAGAATACATCCAGCAAGCCTTGCGGTTGGGTCATATCCGTCCTTCCTGTTCTCCAGCTGCCAGCCCTATATTTTTTGTCCCGAAAAAGGAAGGTGATCTGCGCCCATGCGTGGACTATAGACGGTTAAACGCTATCACCGTGAAGAACAGGTACCCCATTCCGCTCATCTCCACGCTACTGGACAGGTTGACGAAGGCGTCCCTGTTTACCAAATTGGACCTGAGAGGGGCATACAACCTAATCCGCATGCGGCGTGGAGACGAATGGAAAACGGCATTTTGCTCCAGACAGGGATTATTTGAATACACAGTGATGCCTTTCGGGCTCTGTAATGCACCTGCAACGTTCCAGCGTTTCATCAACGATGTATTCTCGGACATCTTGGATACGTACGTGGTGGTCTATCTGGACGACATTTTGATCTTTTCATCCTCCCTGAAGGAACATATCGCTCATGTTAGAGAGGTACTCTCCCGTCTCAAAAAGAACGCCCTGTTCGCCAAACCCGAGAAATGTCTGTTTCATACAAGGGAGGTGGAGTTTCTGGGGTTTCACATCACCCCTGGAGGGTTGTCTATGAATGAGTCAAAGGTCCGTGCTGTCACGGAATGGCCAGTCCCTGTCAACCTCAAACAGCTCCAGTCTTTTCTCGGCTTTGCTAATTTTTATCGACGTTTCATTGCCGGGTTTTCTTCCATTGTATCTCCCCTGACTGCGCTAACTAGCCCAATCGTCCCTTTTGTCTGGTCCTCCGTACACCAGGAGGCTTTTGAAGCACTTAAATCCAGATTTGTTTCTGCCCCCGTATTGCAGCACCCTGACCCGGACCTTGCGTTTGTAATAGAGGCTGACGCTTCCTCGTTTGCTCTGGGTGCCATACTGTCACAACCGTGTCCAACCACGGGTAGTTTGCATCCGGTAGCCTATCACTCACGGAAGTTCACTGCAGCCGAGTCACACTATACAGTGACCGAAAAAGAGTTGTTGGCCATCAAGGACGCCCTCCAATCATGGCGTCACCACCTCATGGGGGCAAAACACCAAACCATAGTATACACGGATCACAAGAATCTACAGGATCTGGCCTCTCTTAAATGCGTGAACAGCAGACAAGTGCGTTGGCATTTGTTCTTCGCTGCTTTTGATTTTGTGGTTAAGCACAGGCCAGGTCTTGTTCATGGTAAGGCTGATGCCCTATCCCGTTCACCTGGGGGGGAACCACTGTCTTCGTTTCCAGACACATTGTTGGGGAAGGGTCATGTGGTTTGTTTGTGTACACCATCCCAGCCACTGCTTACCGCCATCAGACATTGGGTCTCCCAACATCCGCATGCACTCACAGAATGGGACATTGTACTACGAGAGGGGTTGCCGTTTGTTCAGGGCAGGTTGTTCCTTCCCACATGCGATGTGCGCAACCAAGCGATGGCCTGGTCTCACGATGCTGCCATAAACGGTCACCCAGGGCAGCAACGCACCCTGGATCTGTTACACCGGTGGTGCTGGTGGCCGTCCATGAAGAGGGATGTAGAGAACTACGTGAACACCTGTTCGGTATGTGCCCAATGTAAGTCACGTAGAGGACGCCCCCTAGGCCTACTCCACCCATTGCCCATACCCCCCCGACCGTGGCATACTATCTCCATGGACCTTGTCACGGATCTGCCTCGCAGACGAGGTTATGATACCATTTGGGTCATCGTGGACTCCTACACTAAGATGGCCCGATTCGTTCCCTGTACCGGCATACCTTCGGCCCCAACGCTAGCCCGCCTGTTTTTCAAGACAGTCTTTTGTCTTTTTGGTCTCCCACAGGTCATCATATCGGACCGCGGGTCGCAGTTCACTTCCTGTTTCTGGCGTGCCCTTACCAAACTACTGGGAATCGATGCTCGTTTCTCCTCTGCCTATCACCCAGAAAGCGATGGGCAGACCGAGAGGGTAAATCAAGCCATGGAACAGTATTTGCGGTGCCTGACCCTTCAATACCAAGACTCCTGGTACAATCTGCTCCACCTCGCTGAGTTCGCATATAACAATTCACGACACTCGGCTACTGGTTTCTCTCCTTTCTATTCTATGTATGGCCAACATCCGCGCACCCTTCCTCTCCCGGATCTCTCCTCCGACACCCCTGCTGCCAACGCCTGTGTTCGCGACCTTGCGGACGTCCATGCTCGGACCCTTGTCCATCTCCGTGAGGCCCAAACATTGATGAAATCAAAGGCTGACCGGAAGCGGTCGGTGGCCCCTGCTTATCGCGTAGGGGACCGGGTCTGGTTGTCAACCCGACACTTGCGTATACCTGGGTGTCGCAAACTGTTGCCCCGTTTCGTGGGTCCCTATAAAATCACTGGGATTTTGAACCCTGTCGCCTTCCGCCTTGCTGTCCCTCCTTCTTGGCGAGTCCACCCGGTTTTTCATACCTCTCTCCTCAAGCCTTGCCTGGCCCCTACCCGTGTCACTGCTCCACCACCCTCTGTCTCAGTGTCCTCTCCGGACGTTTACGAGGTCAGTGCTATCTTGGGTTCCCGTTTTCACAGGGGTCGTCTTCAATATCTCGTCGACTGGGTGGGTTACGGTCCCGAGGACCGATCTTGGGTTTCCTCCAATGATGTCCATGCCCCGCTTCTTGTTGCCCGTTTCCACGCGGACTGCCCTGCCTGCCCACGGGGTCGTGGGCCTTTGAGGGGGGACTCTGTTACGCCTCCCACTACCCCACGCACTTACCTGGGTCCACGTAACCCCGTGACCCTCAACCATCCTGTCAGATCACTGCATGGCAGACCCGGCGTTTATCGCTCCTCCCGTTCTTGGCAGCTGAACTGGAGATTGACATCACGCTACAACGCAAAGCGTTGCTCACGGAGACCCGCGCGTCACGGATCACGTGATTGCCCTTCACGCAGCAACGCTCCCGTGTCACGTATCACGTGACCCCTGAACTGCTATAAGAGACTTCCGGAAACAAGGAGCGTTGCTTCACAGCTGTTTTTCTCCTGGATCACGTGACGCTACACCTTTGGATACTTACGGATTGTCTTTGTGCTTCGACCACGCTTTGTTTCACGGATTGTCTCGCATTACCCTTCTACTACCGAACTTTGGATCTTCAGTTGCCGACCTACGCTTTGCTCCACGGACTGCTACTGCCTCACCCTCCTGCTTCGAACTTTGGTCCTCTTGGGTACTTGACTTCGGCTTCGTCTCTGGATATTCTACGGATCACGTCTGTCTGTTTTGGTAACCTGGCCTCCGGCCTCCGCTCTAGGTGTTTACCTATCCATCCATATTCCTAGCCTCCAGCTACTCCTGCTCCGGGGTTCAGCCTTCCCTCACATCTCTGGGCCTCCTCTTGTACAGATAGGTAAGCAGCACCAACTTACCTGTGTCTTTAGTTGTCCTTCCTATTCTGTACATAACTGCCTAACCTTTTGCTTTACAGCGTTCAAGGGGTTCTTCCGGCTGTTCTCAAATCGGCTCGACGGATTTCCACCTGTGGCCTCAAAGACCGCACAGGCAGTATTTCTGGTGTTGTCTGTGTGGTACTTGGGGACGGAGGTATTTATACTCTGCACGACCATCAAGTCCATAACAGCACCTTCTCCATACATGCACTCTTTTGCACAGCTTGGGCTTTTCCCTTTCTCAGGTTTCGCCATCCCAGTTTCTTCTTTTCAAAGGGACAGTCTGGGACACTCGCCTGGGCAGGGCTTTCCCACCCGAGGATCGAGTGGTGAATATCTTTCGGATGGTCAATGTCCTCTAATTCCAGGAAAAAGTCCCGGCCTTGGCTTTCCTGCGTTTTCAGGGCCTCATGGCCTCCTGCATCCTGTGGTGCCGGAGGTGAGGCTGCGCATGAGATCACTTCAGTGGCTTCTCCATTTCCAGTGGTCGCAGTTTCTGGGACACATGTCAGACCTTCTTTCGGTCTCGAACCAGGTGGATCAGGATCTTACGTAGTGGGTTGTGCGATACAACTTGCTGAGAGGCGTGTTGTTTCTCCAAACTTGGCACAAGCCCATCGTAGTCATGGACGCATCTGTGACTAGTTGAGGTGCTCACCTGTCAGATCTAATGGTGAGCAGATTGTGGTTTGCCGCGGAATTTCGAGAACACGTCAACTTGCTGGAGTTGAGGGCAATCAGGCTGTCAGTCGCTTTCCTCCCCTCTGTGAAATGCAAGACTGTGCTGATCCTGACGGACGACATAGTGGCCATGCACTACCTCAACAGAAACAAGGTGCAGTGGGATCCTTGCCTCTGTGCAGAGAAGCAATGCGACTTTGGTCCTGGACTCTGGAGAACAGTGTCTTTCGGATGGCGGCTCATCTGGACGAGAGAATGTCACAGCGGATGCCCTGAGCAGACAGACTTCGGCCCCCCACGAGTGGGAGCTCTGCCAAGAAGTTCTGAGGCGGTGTTCTCCTTTTGGGGGTCTCCTACGGTGGAACGCTTCGCCTCCAGTCTCTGCAGCAAGTGTGAGTTGTTCTGCTCCAGGAAATTTCCTTGTCAGGGAGGTCTGGGGGACGTACTGAGGGTCAAGTGGACTTTCAACCTTCTTTATACGTTCCCGCCGATCCCTGTCATTCCGCTGGTTCTCAGGAGGTTGCGCTTGTTTAGAACCTGATCGATCCGTACTAGGCCGAGAGAACATGATATCTTATTCGCCCTTAATGTGATTTTCTGGGTTGCTATCACTTCCGTGAGACTGCTGAGTGAGCTTCAGGCGTTGTCTGTTTTAACCCCCTATTTGGTCTTTTTTAAAAGAGAAGGTGAAGTTGAGAGTGAGACCCTCCTTTCTGCCAAAAGTGGTCTCAAGATTTCCATCTCTCTCAAAAGATTCATCTTCCTGTGTTTTTCCTCCGTCTCAGCCTTCCAAGGCAGAGGAACGATTATATCGGCTGGACCCTGTAGGGGCCCTTAAAATCTACGTCTCTCGTACTTGAGATTACCAGCTTTTCGTTGGTTACGCTGGTGCTCGTGCTGGCAGAGCTGTGACCAGACAGGCCGTGTCCAAGTGGACCATTCTCTGCTTCTCAGAAAGCTACGATCTGGCTGCGAAGAATGTGCCTGTGAGTCTCGGAGCTCCTACTACCAGAAGAGTGGCTATCACCTCTGCTCTGCAAAGCGGAGACCAAGTCCTGGACATTTGCCAGGTGGCAGCATGGGCATCTTTGCACACGTTTTCTAAGCATTACTGCTTGGATTCCCTTGCGGGCCAGGATGCCTGTGTTGGTAGGGCAGTCCTCCAGAGTTAAACAGGGAAGTAGGTGCACACCAGGATTTGATATATTTATAAGGAAATATTATCAAGGAAACCGCCAATGCAGTGTTTAGTATTGTTTGTTTCTTATGAGGTGCAGGGGAGGAAAGGAGGGTTTTGGCACAAAACCCTATAGTGAACAAGAACAGGAGAAGAGGACCCAAGATTGGAGTCCTCCCATCCCCTGCACACTCTGGGGCTACGCAGCAAAGGCGTAATTTTTTAGGACTACATTTCAGTGTTCCTTATTGATATAAAGCGAGAGTACCGTTAATGGTATTAATAAATGAAAGAGAAAGATCTCCTATTTATTCATAAATGATAATAGAAACAGAAGCAATCACGAAAGGCAGTACATTGTCTACATAATCATAGTTAACAGAGATTCCACTATGGGTGGCTTGACGTGTTTCGCGGACAATCCTCTTCTTCAGAAGCCTCTGTGGAACTATTATTGAGCATAGTATATACATACAGGAAGCAAAGAAAATATAAAATTTTGTTTGACATAGTTCCAGTAGATTGATAACTCATTCATTGTGAAATCACACATGTAGTGTCTCTTACTATGTGGAGACATTCATCCGTTTAAAATTTGTACAGATATCTTACATTTCTAGACCTTAATTTATTCTAAAACGTACCACACAGGGTGAATAATCTATCGTATACCTGTCAGGGAGTGTCATTGGACCTATGAACACCATGATTAGAGATACACTGGATGCTGTCTTAAGTTACATGGATGAGTCCTGTTTGAGTACATGCACAATAATGAAGAAGCACAAAAAGAGTAATACCTCAATGGTTAAGTGGATTGAAGTACTGATAGGTTTCCGTGCCAAGTAATGGATCAACAGTCACAGTACTGGTTGGATCTGATGTATACAGTTAAGGCACTACAAAGAAAGTGACCAAAGATAATGTATGAAACAAACATGTGCAACTCATGTAGAGGTTCAAGGAAAGTCTGTGTTTAATTAAATCACTGGCTCAATACGAGTTTACAAATGGAGGATATAAGACCGCCGAAGTGAAGACCTAGGACAAGTGGTCTCACATCGATGGATGGGTCTTTAGTGGGTATCAAGTAGTTATACTATCGAACAAGAGTGAAAGGAAGAGTCGAAATGACAAGTGTAATGTTAGAACTGAAGACTGTAGTGAAGAGGATTTAGTGGTAGATGCCACGGAAATGTGGGGAGAAGAATTCTTTGAAGGTAGGTGAAGAGGGTAAACTTACATCGAATCATGAAGTACTGCATAGAGTGGTGCAATCTTCGTATCGTCCCTCTTAGGAAATCGGTTCACTGTTCAAGTGTGGGGACCAAGTCCATTCTCAAGGAGCCGAAGACAATTGAGCAAATATATTCTGTAATGGGAGGATGTATGAATATCCATATCTAGGATAGTGCAACTATCAATACATGTATGATACCTAAATAGATGATGGGGCAAGTAGGTAAGCAATGCATGCAGACTACTGTCCTAATGATTGCCAATAGTGAAGCTAACGAGCCTCCTATGGCAGCAATCGTTTCCAGTGGGACATGCGTGTCTTCACAAAGCCACGTGCGCAATGGCGAACAGCATCGAATGGTAGTAAGTGAGCAGTTCAATGCCGTGAACGATCTCTGTAGGGAATAAAAGTGCCTATTTAACTATATCGGACATCAGGAAAGCCCGAGGGCGGAGTACGGTAATAAAATATGTTGCAGATGCACAGTAGTGGCACGTACCTGGTATCTCTCGTGTGCAGTGTAGGACGCGTTCCGTGGCTTGATCGGTGTCCATCGAGACCGGGACCATGTGAAAACAGGCTTTTCTATAGTGGGCTTTACTCAGGAAGTAGGAAAGAACACGTAAAGGAAATGAAGAAAGGACTTCTATAGCGATGTAACATTCTGGCAGACATCTTTGACAGGAGTTGGTACCTGGCTTCTTCAACGATGGTTTATATGGTATAGCACATTTTCTACAGATCCTAGTCGGGGTCACTTTAGTCTAGTATCGCAATTCTGCTTTTCGTGCATATATACAATGGAAATTCTTATCGAATATAATAATTAACATTTTCCACACTTTTGTCTATAAATAGACGTCTTGTTTGTCATGTAGACTAAGTGCGCCTGTTCGGGTTAATTCCTGCTGACGGTCAGGTACTGTCCAGATACATTTCTATCTATATCCACAATATTGACTGATCATCATCTCTAAAAGCGGTAGGTATTTGTGTCGGAATAGAGACAGTTTTTTCAGAATAGCAGTCACTTATTTTACAATGGTTGAAAACAGTCAAATTATTGCTTGGTTAAGGAAATGACAATTGTAAAGCAACTCATTATATATCATGAAAACATGTATGTGTCCTAATCTTTAGATATGCCGTCACATATTGTTCCATATTGTTCACTGGACAATCTGCTTCAAAGAGCTGTTGTCCTTACATTCTAAGTTTAGGTGCACATACAAACATAGTTAACATAGTTAATTTCTAGGATAACAGATACATATTAAGTCATGTGATGAGTGATCAAGTTCTTCATTGGTTAAAGCCATGCCAATTAAAGGAAAACTCATTATATACTGTGGACGAATGTATGTAGCCTAGTGTTTGAGGATGGCACGTATTGAAGAGTCAAGGGTCTATAGTGTTAGTACTGTACAGGATTGTAGTATTTCTATATGAAACAGTTCAAAGATGTTTCCTCATTGAGGCCCATGGGATGTTTAGTGTCCAGGAGGTATATCCAATACTTTTCTCTTTGAGACAGGAGTCTTGTGTAGTTACCACCTTGTTGTGGCTTTCTTACAACTTCAATGACCTGGAATATCAATTGTGCATTGTTATGCCTGGCTTCCATAAAGTGTCTTGCCACTGGTGATTTCTGATTGTGGCACCGGACAGTGGATTTATGCTCGGATATCCGTTCTTTGTAGTCTGTCTGATATACAGTTTACCACAGGGACATTTCAGAGCATATATAACGTCTGACATCATGCAGGTTGCAAAGCATTTGATCTTTATTTTTTTGCCCGTTGACAGGTGGGAGATGGTGTCTCCTTTAATCACATTATTACAATTAATGCAATTAAGGCATGGGAAGGTCCCCATTTTTTTAGTTTGAAGGAGCCTCTGTTTATCCTTGTTTGGTCTTTCTGCCTTCACGAGTCTATCTCTAAGATTGCGGCCTCTTTTGAATGCCATCATTGGTGTTCTTGGAAAAAGTTCTTTTAGGTGTTCATCGCTTTGTAGTAGGTTCCAGTGTTTCCGTATGGACTGATCTGAAAACTTTGTCGTGAATACTTTGAGATGTACATCAGAGGAGCGGAATTGCTCTTGGGTTTAGGCATTAATAGATCTTTTTGTGTTAGATGGTTAGATCTCATGTTGGCATCTTGTAAAATGTCATCTGGGTATCCTCGTCTTTGAAAAAGCTCAATCAGTTGAGAGCATTCAACATCCGAACCGGCTGGGTCAGATATGATTCTCTTTAATCTCAATATCTGGCTGTATGGAAGGCTTTTCAACATGGGTTTGGGATGAAAGCTGGTAAAGTGTAACATGTTATTGGCACCTGTAGGTTTATGGTAGATGGTGGTAGTTATTTTTCCTTCATGGATTTTCAGTTTAACATCTAGGAGGTGTCCAGTTACAATGTCGACTGCAAAAAGTTGAATGCAAAAATGTCGAAAAGAAATTTCAAATGTGTTTTTTTTATTTTTATGGTTTTTTGGGGTCTAGCTAGTAAAAATAAACTCCGGGTTCGGAGGTAACCCCCCCATTAAAAAAAATAATTTAAAAAAACACATTCGAAATTTCTTTTTTTCAACATTTTTACAGTCGACATTTTCACTAGGAAATGAAGATCTGGTTCTCCAGCGTCCATTGTAAATTTGATCTTTGGATGTACTGAGTTCATGTAGGACAGGAAGTCATCCAATTCGGCTCTTGTGCCGCACCAGACCCCAAAGATGTTGTCTATAAAACGTTTTCATAGAATAATCTTGGTGGACCATATTTGATTGTTTAGGACATGTTCTGATTCGAATCTGTACATGAATGAGTTTGCATACACTGGGGCCATCGCGGACCCCATTGATGTTCCTGATATCTGGTTATAGAAAATTCCTTGGAAACGGAAATAGCTATTGTGTAGAATCAGCTTGAGTAGTTCGATGATGAATTCTGGATTGCCCCTGATTTGTTCGGAGTTGGAAAGTAGCCAATCAACAGCATCAATGCCTTCATCGTGGGGTACACGCATTGGCGGATTCCTTGATAATATTTCCTTATAAATATATCAAATCCTGGTGTGCACCTACTTCCCTGTTTTGCTTGTGCTGTTTGTTCATTTGATTTTCTCCAGTGTGGCACAACTAGTTGGTAGCACCCCCTCTTAACTCAACCATTGAATATGTCATTTACTCGAATTAATGAATTGACCGACAAACACGCTACAACCCTAGCCTTTGATGCAGAAGAAGCGAAGCACATCCTGTCTCTTATCAAAAGCACAGAGAAAAACTTACAAACCACAGCAAACCCGGAGAGACTAGTCTCACAGTTAGAGAAACTTATCAGACTTGAAATATCACAGAAACTCCATGCCACAACACTTGTTGAATACTACAAGTCCCAGAGGATAGCCAGGGGTCTAAGGGTATATCTTATACCGACTCTATGTAGTGAGAGCAAGGCATTCATCGCCAAATGGGATCAGATCCTAAATAAGTGCTCACTTGACCTTATTCTAGTAACCATAGAAAAACTCTTGAAATCACTAAATACCACTGACACAGATATTGAAGCTCTGAAATCTCAGTTATCGGAATTTAAATCAGCGTATGATCTTAAGAGCCTTCTGGAAGATATTAATGACAAACTAAACTACAAGGTAGACATCGAACAAAGGAAATTAAGAAAATTCAAACAAGATACCTTTGATTACTTAAACGATATCGTCTACACTTGGCAAGATTTTTATCACCATCGAAACCTGAGTAGAAATAGACCACCACACCCCAATTCTCCTAACTTTGGCAGCGACAGTAGCAGTGCGAGTATAGGAGACCAGATCACTCAGACTTCAAGACACCATCCTCCGACCTCTCAGAGCGAGACGGAGGATGCCCGCCCTGAGGCACCAACGGAACAACACACGGGACGAACAGCAACACCATCAGGGCCTTTTTTAGGCCTATGAGTACGACCAAGAGAAAGACCAGAAGAGGGAAAAAGGCCACAAAAAGCCAAAAACAAGTAACTGCAAACTTAGTGATTAACATCTCGAGTAAGCAACTATCAAGCAACCAACGTTTTATCCTCAATAGAGGTTTTTCATTCATCCCCACATGTAACACATCTCTATTTGAAGAACAAATCTGTCTCCACCGACTTATGAGGAAGATTAGACTAAAGATGTTCTTCAAAAGTGAACCAGGACAAGATGATGTGACTGAAGACAACCTAGAGTTACGACCCAAGCGTTCCTTCGACCCACCAATACAAAACCCAATTCTTGACTTGTTTGAGAGAAAAGTACTCAATGACTTTAAACGAATCAACTACCGCAAATCATTACCAATTAACATTAAGAATAGTCAACTCAAGCACATCGAGACTTTGGCAAAAGATGAAGAGGTTACTATCAAACCGGCAAACAAAGGAGGAGCCATAGTGGTTATGGACACAAGATACTACACTAACAAATGTTTGGAACAACTCAATGATCTCACCACATACACTAAATTGAATGGTGATCTGATTCAGGGCATTAAGACTCTCATAGAAACCTCAATAGACAATGCACTGGATAACGACTGGATTAGTATCAAAACAAGCCAATTTCTTACCAACAAACACCCCATAACATCTGTGTTTTATGGCCTTCCGAAAATCCATAAAGACAACCAGAATCCCCCACTGAGACCTATAGTTGCGGGTACGGAGAGTATCTTCGATCCCCTGGCTATTTACGTGGACCGACTCCTAAAGCCCCTAATCCAGGAGATCCCCACATATCTCAAAGATACCACAGACTTCCTGAACTGCCTTGCATAAATCTCAGCCATTAGCCCGAACTGCTTGATCTTTAGCATGGATGTATGCAGACTTTACACTTCAATACCCCACAATGAAGCCATTGATGCTGTTGATTAGCGACTTTCCAACTCTGAACAAATCAGAGGCAATCCAGAATTCATCATCGAACTACTCAAGCTGATTCTACACAATAGCTGTTTCCGTTTCCAAGGAATTTTCTATAACCAGATATCAGGAACATCAATGGGGTCCGCGATGGTCCCAGTGTATGCAAACTCATTCATGTTCAGATTCGAATCAGAACATGTCCTAAACAATCAAATATGGACCACCAAGATTATTCTATGGAAAGGTTTTATAGATGACATCTTTGGGTTCTGGTGCGGCACAAGAGCCAAATTGGATGACTTCTTGTCCTAAATGAACTCAGTACATCCAAAGATCAAATTTACAATGGACGGTGGAGAACCAGATCTTCATTTCCTAGATGTTAGACAGACTGAAGATCCATGAAGGAAAAATAACTGCCACCATCTACCATAAACCTGCAGGTGCCTATAACCTGTTACACTTTACCAGCTTTCATCCCAAACCCATGTTGAAAAGTCTTCCATACAGCCAGATATTGAGATTAAAGAGAATCATATCTGACCCAGCCGGTTTGGATGTTGAATGCTCTCAACTGATTGAGCGTTTTCAAAGACGAGGATACCCAGATGACATTTTACAAGATGCCAACATGAGATCTAACCATCTAACACCAAAAGATCTATTAACGCCTAAACCCAAGAGCAATTCCGCTTCTCTGATGTACATCTCAAAGTATTCACGACAAAGTTTTCAGATCAGTAAGTCCATACGGAAACATTGGAACCTACTACAAAGCGACGAACACCTAAACAAACTTTTTCCAAGAACACCAATGATGGCATTCAAAAGAGGCTGCAATCTTAGAGATAGACTCGTGAAGGCAGAAAGACCAAACAAGGATAAACAGAGGCTCCTTCAAACTAAAAAAATGGGGACCTTCCCATGCCTTAATTGCATTAATTGTAATAATGTGATTAAAGGAGACACCATCTTCCACACGTCAACGGGCAAAAAAATAAAGATCAAATGCTTTGCAACCTGCATGAAGTCAGGTGTTATATATGCTCTGAAATGTCCCTGCGGTAAACTATATATCAGACAGACTACAAGATCATTGAAAGAACGGATATCCGAGCATAAATCCACTATCCGGTGCCACAATCCGAAAACAACAGTGGCAAGACACTTTATGGAAGCCAGACATAGCAATGCACAATTGAGATTTCAGGTCATTGAAGTTTTAAGAAAACCACAACGAGGTGGTAACTACACAAGACTCCTGTCTCAAAGAGAAAAGTATTGGATATACCTCCTGGACACTAAACATCCCATGGGCCTCAATGAGGAAACATCTTTGAACTGTTTCATATAGAAATACTACAATCCTGTACAGTACTAACACTATAGACCTTTGACTCTTCAATACGTGCCATCCTCAAACACTAGGCTACATACATTCTTCCACAGTATATAATGAGTTGTCCTGTAATTGACATGGCTTTAACCGATGAAGAACTTGATCTCTCACCACATGACATAATATGTATCTGTTATCCTAGAAATTAACTATGTTAACTATGTTTGTATGTGCACCTAAACTTAGAATGTAAGGACAACAGCTCTTTGAAGCAGATTGTCCAGTGAACAATATGGAACAATGTGTGAAGGCATATCTAAAGATTAGGACACATACATGTTCTCATGATATATAATGAGTTGCTTTACAATTGTCATTTCCTTAACAAAGCAATAATTTGACTGTTTTCAACCATTGTAAAATAAGTGACTGTTATTCTGAAAAAACGGTCTCTATTCCGACACAAATACCTACCGCTTTTAGAGATAATGATCAGTCAATATTGCGGATCTAGATAGAAATGTATCTGGACAGTACCTTACCGTCAGCAGGAATTAACCCGAACAGGCGCACTTAGTCTACATGACAAACAAGACGTCTATTTATAGACAAAAGCGTGGAAAATGTTAATTATTATATTCAATACGAATTTCCATTGTATATATGCACGAAAAGCAGAATTGCGATACTAGTCTAAAGTAACCCTGACTAGGATCTGTAGAAAATATGCTATACCATATAGACCATCGTTGAAGAAGTCAGGTACCAACTCCTGTCAAAGATATCCGCCAGAATGTTACATCGCTATAGAAGTCCTTTCTTCATTTCCTTTACACGTTCTTTCCTACTTCCTGAGTAACGCCCACTATAGAAAAGCCTGTTTTCACACGGTCCCCGGTCTCCATGGACACCAATCAAGCCACGGAACGCGTCCTACACTGCGCACGAGAGATACCAGGTATGCGCCACTACTGTGCATCTGCAACATATGTTATCACCGTACTCCACCCCCGGGCTTTCCGGATGTCCGATATAGTTGCATGGGCACTTTTATTCCCTACAGAGATCGTTCACGGCATTGAACTGCTCACTTACTACCATTCGATGCTGTTCGCCATTGCGCATGCGGCTTTGTGAAGACACGCATGTCCCACTGGAAACGATTGCTGCCATAGGAGGCTCGTTAGCTTCACTATTGGCAATCATTAGGTCAGTAGTCTGCATGCATTGCTTACCTACTTGTCCCATCATCTATTTAGGTATCATACATGTATTGATAGTTGCACTATCCTAGATATGGATATTCATACATCCTCCCATTACAGAATATATTTGCTCAATTTTATTCGGCTCCTTGAGAATGGACTTGGTCCCCACACTTGAACAGTGAACCGATTTCCTAAGAGGGACGATACGAAGATTGCGCACCTCTATGCAGTACTTCATGATTCAATGTAAGTTCACCCTCTTACCTACCTTCAACAAATTCTTCTTCCCACATTTCCGTGGCATCTACCACTAAATACTCTTCACTACAGTCTTCAGTTCTTACATTAGACTTGCCATTTCGACTCTTCCTTTCACTCTTGTTCGATAGTATAACTACTTGATACCCACTAAAGACCCATCCATCGATGTGAGACCACTTGTACTAGGTCTTCACTTCGGGGGTTTTATATCCTCCATTTGTAAACTCGTATTGAGCCAGTGATTTAATTAAACACAGACTTTCCTTGAACCTCTACATGAGTTGCACATGTTTGTTTCATACATTATCTTTGGTCACTTTCTTGGTAGTGCCTTAACGGTATACATCAGATCCAACCAGTACTTTGACTGTTGATCCATTACTTGACACGGAACCTACCTATCAGTACTTCAATCCACTTAACCATTGAGGTATTACTCTTTTTGTGCTTCTTCATTCTTGTGCAGGTACTTAAACAGGACTCCTCCATGTAACTTAAGACAGCATCCAGTGTATCTCTAATCATGGTGTTCATAGGTCCAATGACACTCCCTGAAAGGTATACGATAGATTATTCACCCTGTGTGGCACGTTTTAGAATAAATTAAGGTCTAGAAATGTATGATATCTGTACAAATTTTAAACGGATGAATATCTCCACATAGTAAGAGACACTACATGTGTGATTTCACAATGAATGAGTTATCAATCTACTGGAACTATGTCTAAACATTTTTTATATTTTCTTTGCTTCCTGTATGCATATACTATGCTCAACAATAGTTCCACAGAGGCTTCTGAAGAAGAGGATTGTCCTCGAAATGCGTCAAGCGACCCATAGTGGAATCTCTGTTAATTATGATTATGTAGACAATGTACTGCCTTTCGTGATTGCTTCTGTTTCTATTATCATTTATGAATAAATAGGAGATCCTTCTCCTTCATTTTTTAATACCATTAACGGTACTCTCTCTTTATACCAATAAGGAACACTGAAATTTAACATGTCAATTTACAAGATTCTTTAATAGGAACACTGAAACTTAGTCCTAAAAAATGACGCCTTTGCTGCGTAGCCCCAGAGTGTGCAGGGGACGGGAGGACTCCAATCTTGGGTACTCTTCTCCTTTTCCAGTCCTCCAGAGTTTTCTGGTTTAGATGGCATTCTTCTTCCTCCATCCTCCAGATTTACATACTGCTTTTGGCAGTCTATCATAGATGAGAAATCCATGGGAGGAAAGAATCCATGAGAAGAACAAATTACTTCTCTCTCAGTAATGTTCTTTCTGATGGATGTTCCTCCCAAGGATTTGTCAACGCCCTCCCTACCTTCCCCTCTTTACAGGAATCAAGTACACCATTGGTTCTGCGGTCTCGACTAGCTCTGATGTCATGTCTGGCGTGGGGCACTTGGAGGCATCGGGCAGAGCCATGCTGTGCCCCAATGACAGCGGAAAGGTTTCCATAGATCAGCTGCGCTGGCATAGGGATATCATAGATGAGGAATCCGTGGGAGGAACAGCCATCAGAAAGAACATAATCGAGAGGTAAGTCATATGTTCTTCAGGGGTTGTTTATCGGACTGCCAGGATTTCAAAATGTGCTTCTTTACTAGTTGTAACACAAAGTAACACCACATTTGTCCCTGACAAGTAAGATGTGGTGAACCTGTGGAGAAAAATCTTTAGTAGGTTAAGCTATTCCTTTGGGATATGGTACTCTGAAAGCAAATTGATATGGACAGTAAGCTTTTCAAAATGTCTAATATGTGAACACAGCCCCACAACATGGGCCAGATCCTGCCTCCTTTACATTCTAAACAAACATCAGTAGTTAGCAGTAATTTGCATTTATACATTGTAACAGGGGTCCATAGTCTCTTTTGGATGTTACTGAGTTTTAAATCAACAGCATTGGAGCAGGCTTTCTTCCAAATCATTTCATCAATAGAGATATTTAATTATTCATCTTCAATCTTACAGTGAATTGCTATTTGATACAGCTGCGTGGTCAGTGAAGTGAAAGATGCTGACTGGCTATGGGACAATAGGTAAAGCAGGTGCCTCATGCAGCACAAAATGCAAATACGTTTTGAACGTTTCAAATAAGGGAGAATGTTTCCTAAATTCAGACTCTTGTAATTACTCACTGGAATATAAGGTAGTCTTAGGGCAACATTGTATTTTTGGCACATATTTATTTTATCTTTAAGATCCTCACCAATTCCTAGTTCTGACAGAATAACTTCTAAGGAGGCATCTTCATGAAGACGTTATATCTTGAACTGCAATCTTGTGAACATAGTTGATTACCTAGGGTGCACTATAGGGAGTTTATTTAAATAATCCTTTATTTAACGTTTTGAAGGCTAGTTTTGTACAAAAGAGACATAGGGGCTCATTATAAGTTCCCAGTTCCAGACAAAATTCCGGCACCAGAATTTTTTCTGGACCGGAGAAACACAAGTTTGCAGGTGGGGGCAGTGATCTAACGGCAGGCCTGATCTGCCATGAATTCAGGCCTTTTACCGGCAAATATATACCAGAATCACTGGCACTGGTACTACCGGTAATCCCATCCATAGAGTCCTATAGGACTCCATGGAATGGGAACTTACTGGCGTCTGCGCCACCCGTAATATCCCGGTAATACCGAGATATCGGGCGATGAAAACGGTAAGGCAGTTTTGCTGGCGGGATACCGGCAAAACTGTAATGAGGGCCATAATATCAAATTTTGTTAAAGTGCAAATGGACATGTAGGCGAAAACAAACAAGGTAGGCTCCTAAAAGCATGAGAAATGGGAGGCAATAACTTGATAGCAGAGGAGGGTTAAATTACCTCGCGTTATTTTTTATTTATTATAGAAAATGTTAGTATTTTACTTTTCTTTTAAGGTTGTCTAATATGTTTTGCCTTTTAATCAAAGGCTTATAAATAGGTATCTGAGAGCCATCTATCGGTTTGATCGTAGGTTTTCTTAGTATACATCTGTACCCGTCCTGAAGTATTTCACATACTGCTGAACATTGTGTGAAGAATTGGTTAATTCCATAATCCATAATTTTAATGTTGTTTAGCAATGCGATTTCACAAAACCTACCCTATCACCCCTTGTAAATTGTGTCTCTTTTCTAAACATTTTCCAGGTGGTGGGGCTACATATGCAAGGATTGGGATGTGATGAGATGCTACAAGGCTTCTCTGTTGCGATCAAAATGGGAGCCACTAAGACCGACTTTGACAACACAGTTGCTATCCATCCCACATCTTCTGAAGAGCTTGTCACCCTGCGGTGAAAACAGAGGCGACTTCCTTCAAGTCTTATTGTGTTTTTTGCCACTTTGATCACAGTGAAAAGCAGGACCACTCGCCAAAGAAAGAAATCCATTTATTTATAAACCTATTTTAGATACTGTGCCTTTTTCAAATGATGAATGTCGATCACACTCCTTTTTGGATTTTTCTATGTCCAGATTCAGAAACAGATGCAATGTTGTAGTGGGAACAATATTTCTAGATTATATAACTGAACAGTTGTTGATAAAGAAATATAATTAATAATACTTTTTGTTCCAGAAGAAAATATAATTGTAATCTGTTTCAGGCTGCTGGAGATTTTTAAAAATTGTCATTCCTGCAGAGAACAAATTCAGTATCATATATGCTATTCAATTTTGAGGAAAGAGGGTGTCCTGGGATAAATTTATTCAACTGTATTTGTAAACAATAAAGCTGCTTATTTCTTGTTTTGATTCTTTTTTCACAACTTAATTTACATTCTATTCCCTAGAAAGTATATGCAATTGAAGACTACAGCGCAAAGACAATGCAATTTGGTTGATTGGTAGCAAGCTAGAGAATTTGTCAAGGCTGCAACAATATCTCAGGAGAGAAGTGAGGGGATGGGACTTGGGTGACCCTGGGGGCTAAGGGCCACAACACTCTGTGAAACAGACTCCAGAAACGGTATGTGAGGTAGCTCCTAACTCCTCCATCTCTTCCCTATCCTACTTTTCAAGCAATCACCTATAACTTTAAACCCAGCTACCACCCAAGAGGGGTTATGGAGCATGTGATAAATCAGCCACTTCCAGGCACACATCTACAGAACTAAGGGAACAGGTACTGGTCACCCTAAGTTAGACCTAAGAATTGGACCTAACACATATAAAAAAAAATACCAAACACATTTTAATAAGTTCAAGCAACAAGTTAAAACATGATTAATTTCAGCGGTCCATACAAATCTCAATACTTAACAAAAGAAACATAGGAATACGATGAAAGCAGACAAATGCTAGCCAGAACAATTACAAGTAATAGCACAGACTTAATACACATCAAACACTTTTTCATGTATCAATATCCATTTGGATTATTGTGCCATTATTTCATATCTCTGTTTTTGATCCAGAGGAATATCTCGACATATTTCTGTTCATAAACGCAAGTCACGAACATTCATCAGGAGAGAAGTGATTTCAACGAAAAAACCTATTTCTTAGAGAGTCACAGACTTGATCTGGGTCAATTTCATAGCACCTTAAGGAGTGCTCGCGGGGGCTCGCAACTTCATAAAGATCAGTTGGAAGTTGGATGGAGAAACAGTCCTCTGTATCAACTTGGATGGACACCTAGACGGGCTATATAGCCGTCTAAACTGCGGGCGGCAACGTCCTCGCGTTCCCGGGATGGAGAAGTGTAAACCGAGTAGCGATCCGATTTGGTAGCTGAATAATATGAATCGTACTCAGGAACAAAATATTTTGTCCAATTCTTAGGTCTGACTTAGGGTGACCAGTACCTGTTCCCTTAGTTCTGTCTCTCATTTATAATCGTCACTGATCCACCCGGATCTAGACTGAACAGACTCTGCCAACTGGTTGTTGGACAGTCGTCTATCGGGTTTCCTCCTATATACTATGGCACATCTACAGAAGCCTGTGAGCCGTTTAGTAATTGTTTTGAGATGGTCATTTTCAGAGACCTCACACTATGAACAGATATTGCCCCTGTGCGCCACTTACCTGAATGTGCAGTTAGAAGGCCTGTCTGCCCCATCAGTGCATGGCACGACTGAATTCAAAAGGGCAGACTGCTGCTTTGGTGAGCGTTGCCACTGGGCTGTCTGCCCCCATTGCCGATCAGCTGCAGAGATTGTAGTTCATTCAACACTTACCTGTTTACCATTTCCATCCATAACACAAAGGTAGCTGACATCAATCTTGCATTCATGAGCCCTGGTCCTGCCCTTGCCCAAGTATATAAGTGTGCTGCAGCCACATGGCGGTGTGAGGATTAGAAGTCGAAATGTTGATCAGTTAAAGTGGGGGATGTGCATAGTAGAGTATGGTGGAGCAGCGAGACTGTGAAGAGAAGGGGGTGTCTAAAGAGGATGAAGTGGAGAGGTGGTGGGACAGGAAGGGAGATGAGGTGGAGGGTGGATTCAAGGTGTTGGAGAGAAAAAAACGAAGGAGAGACGAGAGGACGAGGAGGAAAGAAGGGGAAGAGAACGAGGAGAGAAACAAGGAAGAAAGGAATTAGAGGGAGTGATACATTCTAGAACACCAGCTCTAAGAAAAATCCAAAAATGGCAGAGGAAAGGTCAAGGTTTATAATGAAGGATCTTGTGGAAAGAAGGTTGAGTTTGCCTAGTGTCACAGGAGGGAAAAGCTGATAATACCCTGGAATCTAGCCATCTGTCCATTTGCAGATGACCGAACCCCATCGAAAGAACTAGGGTTAGCTGGTAGGAGAATCCAGGAGGACCAAAGCGTGGTTTGAAGGATTCTTGCCTCAACAAATAAAGACCCAAGAAGGAAGTGGTGGGACACTTCATGTCCTAGAGACTGTGTGTGACTTTTTAGTCGGCCATGGAAGCAGTTTGTCTAATGGAGAGAGAAAAGGGCACTTTTTCTACTTGTGCTACCCTGATCTCATCCGGTTGGCTCACTTAACCCTAAACCCTTTTATGTTTAACAAAAATTAAGCTGACTTTAAAGTTTTAGTTGGTCTCGAGTCATCCGCTGATCCCACAGCCGTGATAATGTTTACAGTAAATCTTGAGTAATGTACAGTATATTCGAAACATGCTGCTATAAATTTTGGTGCTGATTTACTAACCCATTTTTTGGTGTACGTTTAGCATGGTTTAACATTTGCCTATGCTTGGTGGCATTTAAAAATAATTGTTATATTGTTATAAAAAACAACATTTAACAATCAAAAATACATACAAAATACACACCAAAGACGTTCATAAAAACAGCACATAAAAAACATTTCTCCTATGGAGCAACATTTCATTTAATCAGAAACAGAGAAGACAAGACATCCTCACATTAATATAAAATACACAGTGACATTTGTGTTCATAGATAAAATATACATCAATAGCAATTCATCTTTCTATATTATAAAATTCATAAAACATATATAACATCATTGCCCCTATTTAGCAGCATAAGTATTAACAATCAACGAGAAACTGTATAGCGAGTCAAATTCACATTCATAAAAACTAAGCAGTGGCATTAACATCCGTGCGTGGTTCTAAATTTAAAGAATTAAAAGACCCTACTACTGCCAGCACAATTGATGTAGTATGAACCGCTAGACACATTTGCAAACGGTTTCCTTGTCACTCAAAGTGAATAACTTCTGGAATTTACTAAAGGAATTCCTTCTTTTTCAATCCAATGCTTTACATCCAGCCAATAAGTGCTTTAGGGTCTCAAGTTTGTCCTGTTCATTCCAAAATCTACAATTAGCAGAAACAGAAGATAGCCTACCATATTTCATTATTATTTCCTTTGTATAAAGAATGATCCATTTAAATCTTAAAAAAGATATCCAATCTAACTCAAACAGTCGACATTTCACTTTTCCTAGATTATCTTTAAGATCTTGACTTGTTAAACCAATATACTTGTTAAAGCCTAGCAAAAATCCATCACAACTAACATCTAAAATGTATTTTAAATCATAAAATAAATAATCATTCAAGGAATTTAAAATCTTATTTTAAAAAGATAAAAGTTTCTAATGAGCTCTACATAAAAGCGAATACATGACAAGCTCATATCTTATAGCAGCAACCAGAATCAAGTTAGGAATTCTCAGGGCTCTCCTCAGAATCAGACCCTCCAAATAAATTAATGTATCTAAAACCCAAAGCATTCGAACTTCGATTCCCTATACAAAATCTTAGGTACTATCTTTCCCTGATAAAACTTTAAAACAGGTATTAAAGTGAATTTGCCATATTTTGTGTCCACCACGTCAAGCTGGTTAGACAGAGAAATTGCAACACCTTTCATCCATTCCTTGACTTGCGTCCTTGACTTGCGATTTACATGGTTTGGAAGTGACAGGGAATCTTAGATAGATGAAACTATTGACCTTTTCTAATGTATCAGACTCGATAAGCCATCAAAATGCGGATGTTTCTTTCCTTTTAGTGCAGTGTATACATTTAGTCTTTACAGAATTTATTTTTTTAAAGTTAGAAGTAGCATAATTAGTAAAAGCGTTCAATCACACATTTAAAGATCATCTGCATATGCCATCCATACGATTTTAAATCACCTCTTTTAGGGGATGCAAATGATGCCAGATCCAAGAAATCACCTTTGTCCGACATATACAAGTTAAAAAGATAGGGTGCTAATATGCAGCTCTGTCTGACTCCCTTCTATGTTTTACACTTTTTGTGAAAGGGCCCCATTTTGAGTCAACCTCACCTAAACATTTTTATTTTTTTATTTATATTGTGATAAAGTTTAAAAAGATAAACCTTACACAAGTGACATTTACATGAAATATATAAAAAAGAAAAACAAGAAAACTTTTAAATACAGCAGATCATAAAATCATCACAATACATTACAATTCATTAGAAAGTTCCTCCAGAAATTGACATAGTGCAATGATCAATGATACATTAATTCCCGACATCAATCTTGACCAGAGCACATTTTTTGGTACGTCAGTATTAAAACTTTGAATTTCATTTTTAAAATGCCTAGATCTAAGCAGGTTAAAATATGGGCAATCCAAAACCAAATGACTTAGGGGTTTCACAAACATCAGTGAATGTGCAAAATCGGCAAGTGCTCAGTGCATGATCCAGTTTCCAATGTTTAATGTGATCCCGAGCGGGAAACTGGGAAGCGTGCGCTTTGTTACATGGCAAGTGAGTGAGGTATAGCGGAATTGAGTCCTCTCTGTGAGGAAATTGGTATATTCCGTGTACGAGGAATAAGCACTGTTTAAATCAATAGTATTAGCCCAATCGTATTTAAATAATTTCCTATTCTCTCCTTCTGGTCAATTTACCAACTCCTCCTCAGTGGACCCTATAGTGAGAAGTAAATCTTGCATTTTATTTTTTAAATTGTTATTTGAAACAGTGGACTTGTGAAGCATCAGATCAAGGTCAATACACAATGAATTATCAGGAAGTTGAAGGAACTTCCATAGTTTATCAATATACGCCACTCATATCTTGCTTGTAAAGATTGAAGACCCAGTTCATGATGAATGATTAAATTGGGAATCACAAGAGAAAGGCCCAGTGTTACTTTCCAGAGCTTCCCCTGGACAACATTAAGTCTCTTTCCTATCTCAATCAAACACATGTCCAATCCATGGTAATGTTTATTTATATAGCGCCTATACACAGGCAAGTGTTTCAAAGTGCTCAAGGAGGGTGGGAACACGGGAAAAACAACAGTCACTCAGAGCCCTTGAATTTCTGAGACGATAACAGTCTGCACAGGCATATTAAGCGAATATGATACATTTAACAGTTTAGATATAGCCAATAGGCCTGACAGTGATTCTGCTGTTTTTTCAAGTGCACATTAAGGGGTGAAGACAAGGGAGAACAGACAGAATGATGTTTAGGCATGGCTGTATACAGATCGTACAAGTGCGGTCAGGGCAAGGGAGGGGCAGGGGACCAAGTGCACCCAGTCGGTAGAGACTGGTGAAGTGCGGAGAGAGAAGCTCTGAAGGATTTATTACAAGTGCAGTGAGGGGTGGGGTGCAGGGCCCTGGAGCAAGTGCAGAGGACTGGCAGGGATGCCTGGGACCTGTGAGACTGAGGTACACCAAGCGGCCGGTCAGTAAACTGTATGGAAAGGAGGGAGAGAAGGAAGAGCGGAGAGCTAGGTTAGTACGGTAGGGTGAGAGAGAAGGAAGAGGAGGGTCTTGAGGTGTTTCCGGAACTTAAGAATATCATATAGCAAGACAGGTACTATTTTCATTGTGTAGAATCTGAGAACAGGCATGATGGTATATTTGTCTAAACATCAAACATTTCATTTGAGAGGTTAATGGTTTCATCTTTTCATCTAATGTGGACTTCCACATAGTGAAATAATCAATATTCGACAGACAATAACCCAAATATCTCATACTGTAAACTCTTTCCAATTTTACCACCCCCAGTATCCAACACATGGTCTTAGGTTTAAGAGCCTTTTGGAGAAAATAGCAATCTTTGTGTTATCCCCATTAGCGTCCACATTTTTCCTACGTGCATAAATATAATTGAAGTTTGTATAGGAGACCAATTGCTGTTCTATCAAAGAATATAAAATCATCAGCAAAGGCCAACCAACAACGTTTTAGTTGCCCCAATCTAGCTGGATTGGTGTTAGATGACTGCCATAAGGTCTCCATATCCCAGACGTACAAATTAAAAAGAGTTGGCGCGAAGATACAACCTTGCTTAAGACCCAATTCAGTTGCAACAGAAGCAGTAATAGACCCTTCCTGTGACAGGCGACCCTTCAGCAATATATTTTTATGGATTAATGCCAATAGTTGTACTATCTTTAGGGGAACCCTCCATTTAATTAACTTGATCCACAGATTATTCCGCACAACACAATCGAAAGCATTGGTCATATCAAGAGAGGTGATATAAATTGTTCCATTTCCGTTGTGTTTAACATCGGACAAGAGATGGGATAAGATCGTCGCATTCAGAGCAGTGCCCATGCTTTTACGAAATCTGACTTGAGATCTTGAAAATAGAACATTTTTAGATATGGAATGATTAAGATCTATCAATAACAACATTGCAAACACCTTGCTTATAGCATCAGTAAGAGCAATTGGCCTGTAATTGGAGGGTAGCAACAGATCACCTTTTTTGTGAATTGGTATAATGATGGATTGCGTCCATGTCTCAGGTAGAACATCAGTCATAAATTGCGGCAAATACTGGTTTCAAGATATCTGACACAAGAGAGGGGCACCTTTTAACACAAAAGGAGGAATACCATCAGGGCCAGCCCACGGGAAGGCTTACGTTTATTGAAAGCCCGTAAAATATCTTACACCTTCCAAGGGCACTTCCCATATACCACAGGTCCAGCAGTAGGATCCTTAATGTCAGAGTGACCTCTGTCGGAAGTCGATATTTATTGGCAAAAAGAATTCACCCATGTGTTTTCCGTAATAATAGAATAATCAGAGGCTCTCTTATTACCTGTACAATGATTAATCATGGACCAGAATTTCCCACCTTCATTCTTAACCAAATTATGGAGCACAAGTTGGTTGTCCCTGTTTTACAGATCAATTTTGAGGGACTTAACAAAATTCTGTTGACACTGGCAAATGCTTATTATTATATTCATTGCCTCTCAATTCTAACGCCCTAATTTCAGCAAGTTTGCTATGCATCAACTTCTTTGAGTTAGATACTCTTATATCAAAATTATGAGCTTTACTCTTGTTAACCCGACCCAAAGATCTGGATTTTATCATTTTTAAACAAGCCCTAACACAACGGTACATTCTATCAGAGGGATGACCATCACACCCATCCGAAAAGAGGCCATAATCCAAGGCTTCCTCTGACAGTAGATTGTTAAATGCATACCCTCAACTATTATTCCACTTAATCAACAGACCACCTCTGTCGGGAATAAGGCAGGAAAGTGATGGTACCATTTCGTGGGCTTGAACACCCAAGCCTAATGAGAAGAAAATAATCAAATGGTCACTCAGACCTGGATCATAAAGTGAAACACAACTCCTACTCCAGGTCCTCAGATGCAAATATGTAATCAATTCTTGAAGAGAAATTACCTCTCTGCCATGTAAATCCATTTGGACTATGCAAATCATTATCGTCCAGTCTTGAAAGTTCCCAACTAGTCGGGAAGTTATCCCACAACATACCTCTAACAAGATTAGACCTAGGCACCTTTGGAATCCATCCGCTCAAATTATATTCGGCCCCGGTCATACAATCTGCATTAACATTTCCACCAACCACAATAGAGTGACCAGGACGTCTAGCCAGCCAGTCCCCAACGAGTTTTGACATGATAATGAATAAAAACCCCATATTACAAAATGAGAGGTGCACATAGTTTCCAGAATCATAAGCATATCTACTCTTAGGCTCGCCCTAGATTCATTTAAAAAAACGATTCAAGTTGGCATACCCACCACACATTCCAGGACATCATTTTTAGATTCGAAAGCTAAGGTTGTTGAAGCCCTTGAGATAGCCCTGCAAAAGACTTAAGGGCTGACTGACTCCAATTCCAATCCTGACCATTTTGCATAAGTTTACAGAAATAGGCCATAGATGATTGACCCTCATTAGACATGTTGTTAACCATTTGTGCCTCTCCTGCTACATTTTTTACCTCTTGCACTTCTGGAACCAAAAACAATTTGGTTTCAATAGCCACTAAGTCATAACCAAAAGACTGTAAATTAAACCTCTCGTCTCAGACCATATTAGCCACCAAGGTTGAATGGAAATAGCAAACCATCCTATAGTTGTTCATAAGTGGTAATGAGATCAGGTCAATATCATCTGAAGTCACGGAACAAACTAATGGAATTTCTCTAAATATAAGTAATAATTTTGATCTATTAATTCATACCTTTTCTGAAGTCAAGCGAGCCGAGGACCATCCCATCATTTTTTAGCTAGACCTATGTTCGGTCAATACATTATTCCCTGACCCCTAATCCAATGCTTGCGCCTCAAATCTATGTGACGCCAAGGGTTCCATCATACCAGAAATCGGTTGCTGAGACAAATCAGTAGGTGGAAAGTTGGGTGACCCTGACTGATTATTACCCCCATACCATTAGGTTACACAATACTTACTAAAGAGGCGGCATTCTTCCTTATGAACACTTTTACCTTTACATGGTAGTAAGAATGCTAAGATTTTGGACTGCAGATATTTAGGGCCACCTTGAGCCAAGCCCTCTAAACTCGATGGTCCCAAAGTTATAATTCTTTTATCATTAGTGGTACTCTTAATCCCTCCTAACAAACCTTCCAGAACTGGGCAAGGATATGTACCTATATCTCGTGTGTTGGCACTAACTCCAGATGTCGGCATGGACCCTGTACTCCTAGATTTAGTCACATCCGTACAATTCTCTTTCACCCTTACAATATCACTGTCATTCTCTCTGGACACGCCCGTAATTCATACATTGCAATCTCAACATTCACTCCCTGTGAATTAAGATCAATGATTTCTTCTTCGTTGGGTAAACCTCAGGGCAGGCATGTTTTTAGTTTTTCTTTTCTAATTCCAAGTGCCCTTTTTTCCATTTGTGTATTTGTTACCTTTCAGCTATCTATTTCATCATTAGGCTCAGGTACACTTTGGGATATCTGTGGAGGAAATAGTGTAGGCGACAGACTTAGGCGGTCACTATATTCCGTTAAGGGAGTAGGACTATTGGGGATTTGGCTGATACTTATTGGCAGCTGTATGGAATGCACCCCTTGACCAGGCCATAAGCTTACATCCTGACTAATTACAATACTGTCAGGGTCTGGCAGATCCACAGGGTCTTGTTGTCGCTCATGTATTTCTGCAATGGGGATTAATGGATCACATTTACAAGCCTTGTGGATAACATATTCCATGCTAGCTGTACATATTTTATCCATCATTAAATGAAAACGTTCCTGGATCGCATACCCCACAACAATCTCTTTGATATTATCATACAATCGAAGCATGGATTCCATCACTAAATGTAGTGCAGAGATGGAGGCAGGACCCAGTGACTCAACCTTTGGAAAGATTTTAGACTGCCTCCTCCAATGTATATTTTGAGGGGATTGGGTCCTCCGACGTATTCCATATCTATGACAGGTAATGTCCACAGCTGTGCTGCTTCGGAAAATCTTTGGCGTCTATGTCCTGCGTCGATGACGTCGATGCGCCGTCCCCGAGGACCTCCTCCGACGGCTGACGTCACCCGATGTGATAAGTAGGACGCACGACGCCCATAGCCTCAGTTCCGTTTTTTCCGCGAACGTGTTCGCTTCGTGAATCTCGGTACGCCTCGACTCGTTGGAGTTGCTGTTTTCTATTCTCGGTTCGTTGAACCTGTTCGGTTGGTGTGAAGACCTGTTTGTGGCGATGTCTTTCTCATCTTCGACCCCGCGTCCGGCCTTCAAGAACTGCGGGGACTGTGGGTCCAAGATGTCGGTCACGGACTCGCACGACGCCTGCCTCTGGTGCCTCGGGGAGGCCCACGATACGGACGACTGTGTCGATTGCCAGTCGCTCACTGCGAAGGCCTTGCGGGAACGCAAGATGAAACTGTCGGTAGGCCGGGTGTCTAAGCCCTGGAAGTCGAGGTCTGCAGGGCTTTCGACCGATGACTTGAGGGGTGACTCTCTGCTTCGTCGTCGGAAGTCCGGTGGGTCTCCTTCCAGGAGTCGGTCTCGCCACTCCTCCGCCTCTTCTAGGCATTCCAGGAAGCGCTGGTATAGGTCGCCTTCCCCGTCCTCTTCCGAGGACTCTGCCCGTCGGCGGGTCGCTTATCCCTCCATGCAAGCGACACCGGAGGAATGGGCTTCCTTCGGGAAGCAGATGCTAGCGATTCTGGAATCGCAGGGCACCGGTACGTCTGCGCCTCCGAGTGGGGTCGGTCGGCACCGGTCGAGAGACACCGCCCGTATGCCTTCGGGCTCGGGTGGTCGGCACGACTTGCGGGAGAGGTCCCGCTCGGACAAGGGTAGCCGTTCTCGCCATGCCCTTTCCAAGTCCCGGTCCTCGATGCGCTCGAGACCGCATGATCCTGTGCTGTCTTCGAAGAAGACGTCGACGCCTGTGGCGCCGAGGTCGTCGACAATTTCTCTCGAGGTTCCGTCTTCGAGGGGGTCGTCGACGCCGTCGGCGCCCAGGTTGTCGATAGACACGCTCGGAGCTCCGGCTTCGAGGACTGTGTCGACGCCGCAGATGCTGGAGGCGTTGCAGCTGACATCGACGCCGATTCGCTCGACGTCAACGCCTTTTCTGTCGACGCCGGCGCCGACTCGTTCGGCGCCCTCGATGCCTTTCGAGGCGATGGTGTCGGAGGGGCCCCGTGGCATGGGGTTTGCCCCTAAAAAGGCTATGGCTAAGGTCCGGCACTGCTTTGGTCCGCAGAGGTCTTTCTCTCCTCGCCTGGAGTACATTTCAGAGGGTGATGAAGGCTC
Organism: Ambystoma mexicanum; assembly: GCF_040938575.1. NCBI lineage: Eukaryota > Metazoa > Chordata > Amphibia > Caudata > Ambystomatidae > Ambystoma > Ambystoma mexicanum. The sequence continues at coordinate 1,440,224,297 of NC_090935.1, forward strand.
TGATGGCGGCCTTGTTCCGGTTACGGTTCCAGATGACCTTATCTCGGGCCACAGCCAGTTTGATGACCTGAGGCAGTCACTGCATGATGCCAGTGGACTGGACACCTCTCCGGAGGTGGAGTTTTGTCGGCCGGAGCCTGGCCCTCATGCCGATTCGTCATATCGGCGCCTTATGTCTCGGGTTACCGAGTACTTGGGTTGGTCAGCTCCCCCAGGGGAGTTCGTTCAGGATGATCTCACGGACATCCTTGATCTCGGTCCACCCACTGACCCGGTTTTGCCTTTTCATATGGCTCTGCAGAGAAGGGTGGCAGCGCCTTGGACTACTCCAGAGAGTCTCCGGCAGTGGGCAAGTCTTTGTCGCGAAAATACCGTCCAGCCAGTAGCGACCCCTGCTACTTGTCTAGGCACCCCACCCCGGAGAGTTTGGTGGTGCAGGCGGCTAGGTCCCCGGCAAAGCAGGCGTCGTATCCCACCATTCCTCCGGATAGGGACGACAAACGTTTTGACGGCTGGGCAAAGAAAGTGTTTTCTTCAGGGGGTATGACGCTTCAGGCGGCCAACTCCATATGTGCCTTGTCTCGTTTCACACAAACTCTGTGGAACTGTGTTGCATTAGCGGCTGATCATATTTGCGAAGGGGACGAACGGGATGGTTTCCTTGCTATGGTTCAGGATGGCAAGGATGCCATGTGTGAGGCCGTTCAGTCGGGTTTGGACTTGGCGGATTGTGTCAGCCGGTCCATGGCGGCGAGCACCGTAATGCGCAGGTTTGCGTGGTTGCGGAAGTCTGAGTTTGCTCCTGATGTGCAGTCCCGGCTCCTCAACATGCCCTTTGAAGGTGAACACCTTTTTGGCAGCAAGGCTGACGAGAGCCTTGAGAGGTTGCAGACCTCCAAAGCTGCAGCGAAGTCGTTGGGCGTTGCAGTTCGCCAACCTCCGCCTTTTCGTCCTAGGGGACAGCAATGGAGGGGAGGTTCCTTTCGCTATTACTCGTCCTTCAGTAAAGCGAGAGGAGCTAGCAGTCAAAGAGGCCATCGTAAGAGTGCCAGAGGTGGAAACAAAGGTACTCGAGGTGCCAAGGCCGCTCGGGCAGTTGCCTCTTTGCCCTCAGGCAACGCCGCAGCTGCTACCACTCAGTCATGAGGCCAGGTCCCATGGTTCGCCGGTTGGGAGAAGGCTGGCGCAGCATCTTGTAGAGTGGCAAGCCATTACTTCGGATGTGTGGGTTCTGGAGATCATAACCCACGGCTACTGTCTTCCTTTTCGGCAGAGGCCTCACGACAATCCACCAGGGAACCTCTCTTTGAAGAGTCTGGATCCGCTCCTTGCGCAGGAAATTCAAGCCCTGCTGGAGAAAGGCGCCATAAAACTGGTGCCTGTAGAGGAGAGGAACAAGGGATGGTATTCCCCTTATTTTTTTATTTCAAAGAAAGACGGGGGATTGAGACCCATCATGGACTTGCGCGGTTTGAACAAACTCCTCAGGAAGGACAAGTTCAAGATGGTGACTCTCAAGTCCTCCAGGCCCTTCATCTTCAGGACTGGTTGGTGTCTCTCGACCTCAAGGATGCTTACTTCCATGTGCCGATCCATCCAAAGCACAAGAAGTACCTGAGGTTCGCGGTTGGCGACTCACACTTTCAGTTTCGGGTCCTGCCATTCGGATTGACCTCCGCCCCGAGGGTTTTCACCAAGCTCATGGTGGTGGTGGCAGCGCATCTCAGGAAAGGGGGGATTCACGTCTACCCCTACCTGGACGATTGGTTGATCAGGGGGAGCTCTCCCAAGCAAGTCCTGGATCATCTGTCCGTCACCTGCCACTCCCTTCCCAAGCTGGGCTTCTCCCTCAATTTAAAGAAGTCCCATTTGACATCAACGCAGCGGCTCCAGTACATCGGAGCAGTGCTCGACACGTCCCTGGGGCAGTGTTTTCCTCCTCAGGTGAGGACTCTTCACATCCAGCAGATGGTGCACAAGTTTCAGTTTGCCCAGACTCTCCCAGCGTCCGAGTTCTTGAGACTGCTCGGCCTCATGGCATCCTGCATTCTTCTGGTGCCAGAGGCTCGTCTGCGGATGAGATCTCTGCAGTGGGCACTCAAGCTCCAGTGGTCTCAGTCCTCCGGCAGGCTGTCGGACCCTGTTCAGGTGCCGCCTTCGGTTGCCCAGGACCTTCTGTGGTGGGCTGTCGAGGGCAATCTGATGAAAGGGGCCCCATTTTGGCTGCCCTGGCCGGAGGTGACAATCGTGACGGACGCATCCCTCACGGGATGGGGAGCTCATGCCAACGAGTTCACAGTCAGCGGTCGTTGGTCTCCGTCGGAGTCCAGGCTCCATATCAATCTGTTGGAGCCGAGGGCCGTCAGGCTAGCCCTGAAGGCTTTTCTGCCGACTGTGCGCGGAAAGAGTGTCCTGATTCTAACAGACAGCACGGTGGCCATGCACTACCTCAACAAAAAGGTGATGCAGGGTCACTTCCGCTGTGCAGGGAGGCGATGCAGCTCGAGTTCTGGGCCATCCAGCAGGAAGTTTCGATCTCGGCAGTTCATCTGGCCGGAGACGACAACAAGATGGCGGACGCTCTGAGCAGGCAGAGCACGATCTCTCACCAGTGGGAGCTGGCTCAGGAGATTCTCCTGGAGATCTTCACCCTTTGAAGGACCCCGCAAGTGGATCTCTTCGCCTCCAGTGTCAACCAGAAGTGCGAAAGGTTTTGCTCGCGGCAATTTCCTCCAAAAGGAGCCTTGGGAGACGCGTTTGTGGTGGAGTGGTCATTCCCACTGCTGTACGCGTTTCCTCCAGTCCCCGTCATCCCACAAGTGTTGCGGAGGTTCGGTTCCCGGATGATCCTCATTGCTCCGGCGTGGGCCTGGAGGACGTGGTACCCGGACCTTCTAGACTTGTCCATCTGCCCTCCACGCCGTCTTCCCTACCGAGACGATCTGCTCTCACGAGAGGGGGGTCTGGTTCTCCATCCAGAGGTCAGATCCCTCAATCTTCACGCTTGGCTTCTGAAAGGTTGAGGTATAAGGATTGGGACCTCCCTGAAGACGTGATGGAGGTGTTTCTCTCGGCCAGTCGCCGGCAACTAAGTCTCTGTACCGTTGCCGTTGGAGAAAGTTCTGCGACTGGTGCAGAGTTCAGAATGTGGATCCTTTTGAATGCGACATTCCCATGGTTTTGTCTTTTTTGCTTTCTTTAGCCCACAGGGGCTTGCAAGTGGGGACCATTAACGGTTACCTGGCGGCGCTGTCCATATTTAAGCGCTCGTCTGAAGAGTGTTCCTATTTTAAGATTCCTTTAATTTCACAGTTTTTGAAAGGGCTCACTAATGTGTTCCCTGCATCACCTTTTCTGGTGCCAGGTTGGGATTTGAACCTTGTTCTTAAGTTTCTTATGGGTGCTCCATTTGAGCCTTTACATTCTTGCCCTTTGAGGCTGTTAACTCTGAAAACTGTGTTTTTGGTTGCGGTTACTTCAGCCCGCAGAGTGAGTGAGTTACAGGCACTTTCAGTTAAGCCACCCTTCACTGTGTTTCACAAGGACAGGGTTGTCCTTAGAGTTCGTCCTTCTTTTCTTCCTAAGGTGGTTTTGGAATTTCATTTGAGCCAGAAGGTTGTTCTTCCGGCATTCTATCCTCCTCCACATCCTGGTAAGGAAGAGGAGAGGCTCCATAGGCTTGATCCTAGGAGAGAGTTGAGCTTTTATATCTCGCGCATGTCCCGGGTCAGAGTGGACGACCAACTTTTCATTGGTTACGCTGGAAAGCGTTTGGGAGAAGCTGTGACGAAACAGACTTTGTCTCGTTGGATTATTTTAGCTATCTCCGAGTGTTACCGCTTGGCGGGTAAGGACCCTCCGGCTGGCTTGCGGGCCCATTCTACCAGAGGAGTGGCTGCGTCTACTGCCCTGCAGAGGGGAGTTCCTATTCGTCACATCTGTGATGCAGCCACCTGGGCTTCAGTACATACTTTTGTACGTCACTATTCCCTTGATTCCATCAGAGGGCAAGATCTGGCCTTTGGCAAGGCAGTTCTCTATTCCGCAATTTGATTGGGCATGCTAAATTTGTATTCTAAATTCTTTCCCACCTCCTTGCTTGGTACTGCTTTGGGAGTCTGTCATAGATATGGAATACGTCGGAGGACCCAATCCCCTCGAAGAACAAGTTACTTTCTTACCTGGTAACGTTCTTTCGATGGGATGGTCCGACGACGTATTCCATATCGCTCCCTCCCTGCCTTCCCCGCTGCAGAATTTCTTTTGCGATTGCAGCTTGCGTTCCGCAAGGCCTTGTGTGTCTGACTGGCAGAAAACTGGTGGCACACGTTCTGGGATAAAACTATAACTGAGGCTATGGGCGTCGTGCGTCCTACTTATCACAGCAGGTGATGTCGGCCGTCGGAGGAGGTCCTCGGGGACGGTGCATCGACGCAGGACGCAGACGCCAAAGATTTCCCGAAGCAGCACAGCGTCGGACCATCCCATCGAAAGAACGTTACCAGGTAAGAAAGTAACTTGTTCTTTTAAGTGTACAAAAATTAATATCCGGAAATGTAAGCCCTATGGGGTCCTTACCCCCCAAGTTACTAGGCACTATATTATTTTTGGTTGTAACATCCATCGCATTACATAATCTAATGAAAGACTCATCCAATATAACTGAAGTATACAGATTACATGGTCCAGCTATACAGTAATTGCCTACCTCTACAGAATCAGCCAAATTCTGATGCAAGTGGTCGCTCTATAATGTAAATTGATCCTCTTGAGGAGAGGATAAACCCTGAACATTGGATTCATTGGAACACAATACCTGCGCGTATGTAATAATACGACTATGCATCACTGGGTCAACCTCTTCACAGTTGCCACAATCGGTGGCTTCAGTTATGAATCCTTCAACAAGGGGTACAACACCCACTTTAGAATCCAGGCCAACCCGATTTTTAAGACCAGGTACCTTGGCTGGGATAAAATATTTCCCCATGCCCTTTACACTGGCATCAAGTAGAGTAGCAGCAGGGTGGACTACCCATACTTTACTCCGAAGCTCAGCCGGCATAGTCACACTCAATTGTAGAATCACAATATTAAGGTTCACCACCCACTGGAACACACTAGAAAAGTCAGACAAATCTGACAATAAGTACACTGACAATAGGGACACAGACACACCCTACTAGATTAAGCCTGAGCCACAAAATCCACATTTTCAATTTGTTGGCTAGAGATCAAAGGCTCGTAGCCCGTAGACTCTCCAGTTTTAGCAATCACCCAAACTCTCCAGACAAATAAACAGGAGAAGTGGTGATATAAAAGCCCAAAGGACCGCAGGCTTTCCTTTCACATGAGAACAACCTTGAAGAATTATAAGCAAAAGGAATCAAAGGCCTCATAGCCCACAGTTGTTCCAGTGCTTTATTCAATCAAGAAGAGAAACAAAACACTCCAACACTAGTTCTCACGAGGAGTTTTGGTAATGAGCGTTTGTTTTAAGCTCAAAGATAAGTATTTAGATTTCCAGGTCACTCCAAGCCGTAGTTCAATGATGTTCACAGTTCAGTTAATTCGCAAAGTAGATCCAAGGCCAAACGCCCACAGTCTCTCCCTTCGTGTGCAAGCAGTTTAGTACACTTCTGAGCAAATGAGATCAAAAGCACATGGCCCGCAGTTTCTCAAATATGTGAATCAATCCAAAATAGGGGCGAATTATCCCACAATCAATTCAATTATTTACCCCAAAACTTGTGTCCATCCATCGAGCTGTCATTTAATTCTTTTTTTTTAACAACTTTATTTCTCAGGAGCATTTGTTACAGACAGAGTTATGGGGAGCAACAAATAGTAACACCGTCCTTGTCTTCCTCCATTGTCCCTCCCCCTCTCCGCGTTTCATCCGCTCATGAGTTTTAACTGTAATAACCGCCTCCCTCCCCCGGCACTGTAACTTTCAGCATTTCAACGTTTGGGTGAGGCATAGCGTCTCTGTTTGACACACCTAGGAGTCCCCAGAGCCAGGCCGTCCTCTCGGCTCACCAAACTAAATAATGGAAACCCTGCGGAGTAACTTAGTCTTGAAGTACATTTGTTCTCTGTCATCCATGAACTCGTGAAGCGGCATCCAGATGTTCAAGTACTTCGAGTAGGAGCCATATGGAGTAGGTCCCAAGGTTGTCCACACCCCCTCCAACATGCCATGTGATAGTCTGGGTTTATGGAATGCATACGTTGTAGTGTCATATACTACCTCAGACAGAGTTTATACGCTGCCTCTTTAATTGAGGCGCATTTGGAGCTTTTGGCGGCTCGGTGCCATATGCGACTTCATGACTCCCCAGAGATTGGTTTCCCCACATCTACTTCTCATTTCTGCATGTACGGTAGAATTTCTTCCGGATCTGCTTCTCCATCAGATGGTATAATCTCGACACCCCTTTTTCCTGCCTCCACTCCTTCACAGTGAGTTCCAGCCCTGTTGGGTCCCGGGTCTCTCCCTCCCGAACCTGTGTGTTGGTAATCCAGTGTCGGAGTTGGATATAATGGAAGCGTTCCCTCTTCGGAATGTGAAATTTGGCTTTACATCCTTCAAAAGTTAGGGGTGACCCCTCTGTGTAGAGTGCCCCCAATGCCAAGGCCTGCTCCCCTCCTCCCCAGTGTTCCCAGAAGTCGGACCGCATCCCTGGTGTGAAGTCTGGGTTATGGGACACCGGTGCAAGAGGGCCTCACCCCACCTTCACCTTTTTCACCCGCAATGCCTTATCCCAATACCATAGGGTGTCCTTGGTCGTTTTCAGTAGTGTGCCTCCTTTGCCTCTATGCCATGCCATGAGGAATCCCAGACTCCGAAGGGGTGTCTTAGTTGCCTCTTTTTCAAGGGCCACCCATCGATTCTGGTTTTCTCTGGGTGTCCATTGCAACATGGGTGATACCTGTGCTGCCCATAAATACCTTCGAAATTCTGGTACCCCCAGGACCCCCTGAGCTTGTGGTCTAAATAGGACTTTCCTGGGAACCCTTGGTTTCTTCCCCCTCCAAATGAAAGACATAACTTCTTTCTGGAAATGTTTAATTTCTGGGTCCGGGATGCGTATTGAGAGGGCTCCCATCACGTACAAAAACCTAGGGAGTAGGTTCATCTTGACTGCTATTATACGTGTGAGCCATGATAACTCCTGCATGTCCCATCGTTTAAGATCTCCAATCAATGTTTTCAACAGATCCGGGATATTGGCCCCATATAGCCTCTCGTAAGTGGGCGTCAGGTATACTCCCAAGTATTTTACAGGTTTCTGTTCCCACTTCAAAGGATACCAGCTTTCCCAATCTGATATCTGTTGCGGAATCTCGGTTGTGTTAAGTGCCTTGGATTTGGGATAGTTAATGTGGAACCCTGAAACCCTTACAAACCTGTCCAGCAGCTCTATGGCCTTTGGGAGTGAATTTATTGTGTCCCTCAGGAACATGAAGACATTGTCTGCATAGAGAGCTACCTTTTGAGACCCACTAGCGCCCACCTCCACCCCTTGGATTCCCGGCTCATTGCGGGCCCTCTGCGCTAGGGGCTCCATGGCCATAGCGAAAATCAATGGTGACAGCGGACACCCCTGCCTCATGCCCTTCCGGATGGGGATATTGTCTGTGAGCTGCCCATTAATCATTAGCCGAGTGGATGGGTTCCCATAGTTAGCCAGTACCATACGAGTAAAGAGTCATCTGTAGGTATCCCCATTGTAAGCTATCAAAGGCTCTAGAGGCATCCAATGCCAGCACCGAGAACCGGTGCCCTGTCCTTTGTCCCCACTCTATGGTGTCTATGGCTCTACGAATGTTATCGTGGGTATGTCGCCCTTTCACAAATCCTGCCTGATCTGGGTGAATTATTTTCGGGAGGACATTTGCCAGCCTCCGGGCCAGGACCGTGGAATACATTTTGGCATCCCCATTCAGTAACGAAATATGGCAATAGCTAGCGCATTCCAAGGGTTCCCTGTCCGGTTTCAACAATAATACTGTGATAGCTGGGCCCATGTCCCGCGAAGCCCGCCCTGTTTCCCGAATGTGGTTAAATAGTTTTGTTAGGGGGCCCACCAGTATAGACTGAAATGTCTTACAATATGTATTGCTTAGCCCATCCGGGCCTGGAGATGTATGTCCCTTCAATGTCCTTATGACCTCACCCACTTCTTCCTCAGATACAGGTGCCTCCAACATTTGTCTGTCTGATTCACTAATTTGCGGGAGAGACACCTGGCCCAGGAATGCTACTTGCTCTTCCCACTCCAAATTGTCCCCCTTCAGGTTGGCCGTGTAGCATGAATACATGACTTCCTCTATCTCTTTTTGCCCTCTCACTAAGTCTCCTCCCGGACGTTTTAGTTGGGCGATGTGGTTCCGGGTTCTCTGCTGCCTCAATTTGGCAGCGAAGAATCCTTTGGCCTTATCCCTATTTATGTAATAAAATTGTTTAGTTTGCAGAAGGAGACGTGCAGCTTCGTCTGCCAGGTGCGTCTCTAATGCCGCCCTGCCTTTTTTGAGTTCCGTTCCCGCCACCTTTTTTGTGAGTCCCTGTCTTTATACTCCGCTTCGGCTTGTGTGACTTTGGCCTCCAATTTCCGCCTCACCCGCTTTCCTTTTAACGTAATTTGCCGTATGTGCAATAAACTCACCCCGTACCATCGCTTTACTAGCGTCCCAGATGGTGGCCCAATCTACCTCTTGCGTAACGTTTTCCTTAAAGTAATTCCTCAAGGCCCGTTCTATGTCTGTTCTGAGGGCCAGATCCTTTAAAATCACCACATTGAGGCGCCATTGCTTACGAATCTGTTGTCTCGGAGTAAGCAGCTCCAACTCTATGGAAACCGGCGCATGGTCTGATAAGCACCGTATTCCAATTTCTAATCCCGTGACCTGTGGGACCAGGATGTCGGAGATGAGTACCATATCGATCCGGGAGTGGCCCCTGTGCACTGCCGAGTAGTGGGTGTATGCTTTTTCCTGCGGGTGAAAGAATCGGCAAGTTTCTATTAGGTGGAGCTCCCTAAGGAATCTTGCCATGGCCTGCCTGAACATGGGGTAGCTGGGAGGGTTTTGTCCATTGCAGCGTCCATTACGCCATTGAAATCACCCCCTATCAAGATATGCCCCACTCCCCAGTTTGCAATTTTGGGCAACAGGCCCAACAAGAACCGATCCTGCCTCTCGTTAGGGGCATAAATCGCCACCATGGTAACCTGCTGGCCCATTAGCATCCCACCCAACACCGGGTCCCTTTTTATAAATTGTTTCTCAAAGCGTATCTCCTTGGCAAGCAATATGTCCACTCCCCTTTTTTTTGTCCCGCTAGAGGCAAAGTATTGCGTGGGAAAGGCCCTATGCCTTAGTCTATGGTCGTCCTCTGGAAGCAAGTGTGTTTCCTGCATCCATACCACTGAGGCCCGCATATCCAAAAGCCTGTTCATGACTGATTTCCTCTTAATGAGTGAATTGAGCCCCTGGACATTTAATGTGACAAAGGTTAAATCAGTCATTGCTGAGGTGTAACAGCATGCCCGTCTCGATGCTATTCAGCCTTTTCGCCCCCCTAGGTGCCTCGTATGTGTCGTGTGTAGCCTCCACCCACATGTCACGTATTTCTATTTCCCTCCCATCCCCCCAATGTATAACACCCCTTTGAACTTCAACTAGAACTCTCCCCATGGCAGTGCCACAAGGAATCACCGGGTTTACTTTTTCCCGGGAAATTTAGGGTCTGGTCTCTCCCCACATCCCTCCTCCCACCAATGTGTGCTTTGAGGCCACTCTATGCCTGCCCCGCGTCCAGACAGGCCACACCTTTGGGCCAAAGAAGCCTTTGATTCCCAGTCTCCTGGTTACCCTGGCTAAACCCGTCTTTTACCTTCCAGGCTATCGCTCAGACTGGGTCCACAGCCTTGAGTTCCTTGTTGCGACCCCTTGGACGAGGACGTGCCGATTGCCATTGTTCCTTTTTAGATTTGCCTTCCCTTCCCCTGCTTCCAGGTGGGGACTGGCCCTTGTCTTTGCCTTTGGTGCCCCCCTCCTTGCTCATGAGCTCCTCCATGTCCTCCTCCTTTGTGATTGTGTACCAATCTGTGACGACCCTCAGCCGTTTCCTATTATTGAGAGTAGCTTGAGCTAAATCTTGGTATAGATGAATGGGTGTAGATTGGAAACTTATAGGTTCCTTATTCCGTGCGGCTCGCATAATGGTCTCTTTCAGTTGGAATAAGTGTATACGGGTCAGCACGTCTGGGATCAGGTTCTTCTGAAGTTGAAACATGGAGTAGACTCTATGTGTCCGATCTAGGACGATGTCTCTGTCATTCTCTGTGCCCAGGATGTGCCGGAACAGATCTGTCACATATTTCTGCAGGTCTGAGTCAGCCACGGACTTCGGGATCCCCGAATTTGTATGTTGTTTTGCCTAGATCTGTTCTCGGCATCCTCCTGTCTATCCTGGACCGCTCCATTTGCTGTTTGAGTTCTTGCATCCTTTTAGCTAGTTCATCTTGTTCTTGACCTTGTTCGGCCACTGTGGTCTCCACTTCATCGACCTTTCTCTCTACTCCCATGACCCCTTTGTTGAGGTCTGCGATGGACTTGGCTAGGTCAGAGGCGCTGTCTTTGATGTCCTTTTTTAACTCCTGCAGCATTGCTAGCAAGTCTGACCTTCAGATTGGTGGGTCCTCGGCCTCCCCCAAACCCTCTGGAGGAGGGGAGTGAATTTGGGCCAGTGCTTGTTATTGGCAGCATTTCTGTTTCTCTACCGCCCAAATTATGTGTGCTGGTTGGGTTTTGTTTGGGCTACTTTTGACAAGTTCTCCAGAGGCTGCATAGTTCTTCATGTTCTTTGCCCCAACCAACTACCATCGCCCACGCTCTCTAACCCCACCCACTCAACCACCCCTACTCACGCTACCCCTACCTCTCTACCACCAGCCACCAATCTCCACTCTGTCTACTGAAAGGAACTCATGGTGGCAACAGTAAAGACAGACACAAGTGATCACAGTTCAAGGGTGTTTATTAAACTGTAAATGCAGGGTGGAAAAATGCCTAACCTAAATCTAAGATGGGAGCAAGCTTCGACCACCATATGAAAAATAAGGCATTCCTTGTGGCGGCTTGTCAAAGTAAAAGACCTATACTAAAAAAAGAAAAATTGCTAAATCCTTACAACTAATTACAGAAAGAGTGTGGAATAGGGTTTTCAATAAAGAGAGAAGTGTTCACAAATAATAAGTCGGGATGTGATTGCTGGGGGTCTTCCTTCCCCATGTTTTGAGCACGGGACAAAGTGGATCTCCTGACCACAGCACGCATTCGAGCTTTCCCAGGACAAGCTGACAGTTCTGTACCAGCTATCGGGTTCTTCAAAGGTTAAGTCTCTTCAATAAAAAGTCTCTTGCCTTCGAGGGCCTGATGTATTCAACAACAAAAACAAAGAGTTCTTTTCCTAATGGACTTTAGGTGATGCCTTTTCACCCATGGATCTCCCTCGGTCGGGCTCAGAACCAAATGACAAGGGGGACAATTCACTTCCACTGGTGTTACAATACTTCTTGTTTTCACAAAACTTAATGGTCTTCATTACGACCCTGGCGGAAAGCGACTGACCGGAGCGCCACAGCGTAAATAGCGTTTCCGCCATTGCACGAAGGAGCAAAGTGCGGCCCATTCCGACCCATCGGGCACGAGCACCACGGCATGGCGGAAGTGCAAAGTCCGCGATGGCGGAAATGACCCCAAAACGGCCCACACCGCCGCCGTACGGCGCCCTAGGTGCAATACCGCCACCCCTCTTAGCGGTCACCGCAGTGTGCGCCTACCGGAAAGTACGGTGGCCGGAAATATACGGAAACGGAAATTAAAACATGGGCCCGGAACGGGAAACATCCCGGCGTACACCTATAAATACACTAAAACCACACAACCACTAAAATCACTACCCTGAAACACACCCCAACCCGTCAACCACCCTAGCGAAACCAAGAAAAATGGGAAAAGTAGCGAAGAAAGCGTGCGACCGCAAGCGGCAGGTCCACTTCTCCCGTGAGGAACTCACCGTGCTAACAGAGACCCTCCAGGAGAATGCTGCCGTCGTCTTCTGCACGCAAATGACCAGGACGGCACTTGCAAACAAGAAGGCCATATGGGCTCTGGTGGCACAGCGGGTAAGTGCGGTGGGGACCGCACCCCGCACCCCACAGCAATGCCGCAAGCGATGGGACGACCTGCGGATACGCGTCCGCAGCATACTCTCTGCCAACCGCAACATTGCCACAGCCACCGGGGGAGGTCCTGAATCACCCATCAAGTTGACCCCCTGGGAAGAAATCTGTGCCTCCACCATCGGAATGGAGAGCATAGAGGGAGTCGGAGGGATGGAGAAAGGAGTGCAGACATCCGAAGATTCAGGTAGGTGGGCCAGATAAAACAATGCCAAATCCACACAGTCCATCCATGTGAAGTACCATGCGTCCACATAGTGCAACAGAAACACATGTCCAGGAGAACGTCCACACACATCGGCCTGCAAGCGCACGTTAAAACCCACAATAAATACATAAATAATTAAAAACCCCTAATACACGCACTACACGTGCAGCAGGCACACCCTAACTGCAGGCTGCCAGACAACTGCACCCTCACTCCACACACAAATCAAAGCACCTCCAAGGCCCCGACCCAAATCACCCTCAGGTACCACCCCAATGCATGTGATACAATGCCATTCCAATTCCCACAGACCCATCAATAACCCTCGCCCTCCTTTACTCCACCACAGGGTCCGATCCAAACGACGAGCTACAGGACACCCCTACCAGCACACCTGCAAAGAGGGCCAAGACCAACGGCCAGAGACCCTCCACCTCAGCTGCACGCATCAAGACACGGCAGCAGCACAAATCAGGTGGCAGCACAGAGGAGGGAACATCAACAGGCACCCCAGCAGCCAGCATGCCCACAACACCACCACCACAGGTCCCCCCAATGGATGCCACAGAAGGCACTGCCTCTGGTGGCAGCAGCACCATAGGTGACACCCCATTGATGGCAGCATGCTCGGACACAGAAAACGGGGATGCCGAAGTCAGATCCATCCATGACCTGTCCCAATCCCCCTGTCTGTTCCATCCCGTACAACATGAGGATACCACGCAGGGGCACCCACCAGACGACGACTGGCCATCCCCCACAAGCCCTGTGGCAAGGCAACATGAGGACAACAGCCCCTCTGTGACACCCCCGCAAATGGCCATGGCCCAGCAGAGGCAACAGTCCCTCGACCAGTTGATCGAACAACAGCAGCAACTGGCCACACTCCTCAAGGACCATGCCGATGAATGTGGGGGCACTAAGGCAGACATAGAAACATCAACTGAGACACTTAGGGCAGAAATGGAGAGAGGTACAGAGACGCTAAGGGCACAAATTGAGAGAAGCACCGAGAGCCTGAGGGGGGAACTGCATGCGACGTCCAAAGACGTATGTGCCGAACTTGCCGCAGTGCGCCGTGTGCTCACTGAGCTCTCGCAAACCCTTAGGGACATGCATGGACGTGAGCAGGCAGACACATCATCCGTTGCAAGTTCCGTCCAGGGCAGCCCCCAACGTAGATCTGGGAGGAACCTGCGCTCCACAGGCAGGGGTGCCCCTGATACCCGCAGAGGGGGCATGCAATAGCGACAGCCCACTTACAATGAGCATCTTTGGACACTGGTGTTCGGGGGGGAGGTAGGAGGGTGGAGGGGGTGTGTTGGGCTCACTTGGGTGGCGGGTCGATAGGGTGTTCAACATGATATCACATATGCCATAAAAAGTGCACGATAAACCAATGAGAAGTGTGGACATTGATCTTTGTGTACTAGGCCATCATAGGCGTACAGTCCATATTGTGCATGTCCCAGACACACGCAGTGCCACGAGTCCTGTGTCCATGTATCAGCCATCAGGCGTGAGTGCTAGAAGCATACATCAATGAGATGCTGACGAATGTCACGGGCCTCCGGTGCCTCGCAGACTCCATGAGGTGCTGCCACATCCCCACCCTCATCATGACCATCATCAGGTGCTTGCAGTTCTGCGTCAGGGGGCATGGGCACATTTCTACGTACGCACATGTTGTGGAGCATGACACATGCCATCACCATCTTTGCAACCTTCTCATGGCGGTACAGGAGTGCCCCGCCAGACCTGCTGAGGCAGCGGAAACGGGTCTTCAGTAGGCCGAATGCCTGTTCAATGACTACACGGGTACGTGAGTGGGCATGGTTGTAGTCCTCCTCATGCTGGTCCCGTGGGTTCCGCGGACTGGTGTGAGGAGCCATCTCTTCAGTGGATATCCAGCATCACCTGTATGTGGACGAGAAACGTATGATGTGGAATGCCATTGATACGTACGCACACCCCCCCCCCCCCTTCCTGGCAGGTCAATGCCAATTCACATACCCCACATCATCATGCATGTAATGAGACTCACCGAGTAGCCAGGATCTGTTCCCTGCGTGTCGCTCCATGTAGCGTGGTATTGTAGAGTTCCTCAAGACCATCGAATCATGGGTTGATCCAGGGAATCGGGCACAACAATGTGTAATGATCCTGTTGGAGTCACACACCATCTGTACATTCAGGGAATGAAATTGTTTTCGGTTGCGGTACTGGGCCTCCATGGCATGTGGGACGACCAATTCAACATGGGTGCAGTCGATGGCACCAATGCAACCCGGTATGCCGGCAAGTGCATGGAATCCCACTTTTGTGTTGGTTATTTCCTGCTCCGAGCGTGGTAGAGAGATGTAGTCGTCTGCGTGCTTCAGGAGGGCATCGAGCACTTGCAATAGTGTCCGTGAGAACAGTGGCTGAGAAATGCCATGCAACTGTCCGACTGTGTGCTGGTAGGTGCCTGTGGCCAGGAAGTGGAGTACAGACACCACCTTCAGTAGGGGTGGGATGGCGGTTGGGCTATCTATCATGCTGACAAGGTCAGCCTGTGTCATGTCCACAATGGCGGTTATGGTGTCCCGGTCCAGACGGTAGAGGGTGTGGATCTGCTCATCAGTGAGGTTGAACGGATGTGCTCGGAGGCGTGGGATTGCGGGCTGCCTGCGTGGTGGTAGTGGCTGTGCTGGCAGCCCTTGCTGGCCCTGCCTTGGCCTCCTCCTCCTCCTGCGTCTCCTCCGTGCGGCTGGTTGTAGTTGGTGTTCGTCTTCTTCTTGGAGTCGGAGCGCTTGCAGTGCTATCAGGTCCCCCAGGGCCAACATCGCGAGTCCTGCCGGTAGCATTTCGGTGTGGTTGTGGGAGGAGACTGGCTGTGCAATTTATGTGTTTTCAGGCTGTATGGCCTCCACCTGTGGTGATTGATTCCACCTGTGCAAACTGCTCTCCCCTTTGGCCGAGCACGTCCCGCGCACAACGCTGCAATTCGGGGAATTGTATCTTGCTATTGCAATCATGTATTTGTACCCGATGGCCGTGTAAGATTGGTTGATATGTTCATTCTGCTGTGGTCCCATTGTTTCACATACTATCTGTGCAGTCGCGAACTGACTTGTGAGGGGTCAGTGGAACGTAGTACTCGAGTAACGGTGGACCCTCATGCATCACTGCACCGAGGTTCAACGACGGGCGGGGCGTCCCATTCGTGGGTGAAGGCAGTTGCCATTTTCACACACAGCCGCACTCGATGGAATAATTAGTGATTTCAAACGGCCACAGATGCATTTTCGACGTGATGTTGCAAATGAGGAATTCGAGGGGCGGCGCTTTCGGTTTCCAGCTAGCGGCGAGGAGATGCCCACAGGTCTGACTGCAAATGTAACGTTCTATTGTTCTATGTCCTTGAGACAGGGCCCATGGCGAGGGAGCAATGATTGATATGAATAGTTTGGGATGCGCAATAGCTACGTGGGCGATGAGGCCGTCCGTTCCCAAAAACATGTTACTTCACAACACTGGAATTACGGGCTGGGGCACTGTGGATTTAGCAGGCTGCATAACGCACGGACTCAATGGATGTTTCTAATGTTATGTGAGTAAATATTCAGGCGGTTTAATACCGGGATGAGGGAATGATGAATGGATGCATGGGCAGGTGATTTGATACAGAGTTTGCCATGTACAGGGCTTCTTGGGATCTATCCGCCTCCCCTACGCTATGTGATGCAGGGCTGCCATTGTGGGACCATCGTCCATCTGGCCTTGTTGAGCCCTCCCTGTCTCGAGGCGCCCTCAGACACTTGTGTCCATGCACGTTAACATTCCCATCTGATGGAATCTGTTTTGACAGACGCATGCACAGGTACACTCGTTTGTGATGGTGTTTGCACCTCGATATAGATGGTTATGAGTCGCAAGTGGTTTTGGGGTGGTGATGATCCTTTTGGTTGGGCTAGCATGCATATGGCTGTGGATTTCGTGTGGTCATTGAAGTGAGTAGTTGGAATGTAGTTCTGATGGCCATTCTGTTCTTTTTCTTTTCTTTTGGTTGACAGGTATCTCCTCCCCTTTTGCCACTGCCATCTGTATGCCACTCCTGCAGATGGATTTTACTCCCGACACCTGCTGCTTCGTGTTAATCAGTGGAGCAGCATTATGATCTTATGGGACGATCGCCAATGGGCCACATGCCCTTACGCAGTACTGGTGGCTCGGAGCAACATTTCGGCCTTTCAGCTGGACTAGTGCCTCCCCATTGGGACGGGCCTGCGGTTCTGTGCGCTTCCATGTTGCCTTTTCGTACGTGATTGTGGCTCTGTGTACCATGGGGGAACAGGGCGACACACAGGTAGTGGCTGGTCATTTCTTGCGGAAGCAGCCCACAATGGTGATTGGTGTTTTGGAGTTCATGGCCTGATGGCTGTATGGGCTTGGTGATTTTGATGTGCATTAAATTTCTATTCGGATTTGGCCCGTGTAGCGTTTTTCTTTGCAAGTGATGTGGCATATGCCAATTTGGGGGGCGATGTATTGTGAGGAGATCTGCATCGGGTTCCGGCTTCGGGGTTTAGTTGCGTGGTACTGTACTGGCCGCGTTTGCCTACGAAGCCCAGTGAGGTCAGGGATGGGGGCTGCCAATATGACAGTTTGAATGTTGTCATGCTCAGGGGCGGGGGATTGGGTTTTGTGTGACAGATGCCGGTCAGCCAGGTGGACTGGTGGAATGATGTGATTTTCGGAATATTGCTGGTCACAGGTGCCTGTGTTTGCGTGCGTTTCTTGGTGGGGGACTGTGGTCATGTCCATTGGGATGGCTTCTGTATTAGTGCCATCTGTGCCCTGCAGCTCCCATTGGCCCCTGTTGTGTTTCTTTTGTTCGTTGGCATGCATGGGTGACTTGTACATTTCAATGGTTGCATTGTGGCTTCATTGCACCTACGGGGAGTTGTACTTTGTGGGCAGGGAGCGGTGTACAGGCACTCAGTGGGGCCGTTTACGGTTGATTCGCGATGCCGTACTTCTCGCCATGGCGGAATGGTACATTACGCCATGCCTGATGGCGTTAGGTACATGTCCGCTAGGGTCGGAATTGGCGTACCGTTGCACCATGGTGGTGTTTGCGGTTTGGCATGGCGCGCGCGCGCGTGCTTGGTGCAGTTAGCGTTGGCGTTCACTACGGTGTCGCTAATGGCTTCGTACTTTGCGGTGACGGGTCATAGTCGCACCGAGCGCTATTCGATGGCGGTATTGCATTTCCGCCATCGTTTTTCGATTTCCGCCAGGGTCGTAATGAGGGCCAATGTCTTTTTAAACAGTTCCTCAGGGTTTTACCCCTTTTTGTCAGCCTCCCTCTGCCGGGTTCACTCTGGTCACCTTTTGCAAAACAGTTCACTGTGGACATCCCTCGGTCGGGTTCACTCCTGTTGACACACTGTTATTGTTATGTTATTTTTTCTTATACCGCGCCAAAGCCCGTAGGCATCCAGGCGCCGAGAGACAGAGGCGGCAGGCTACCAGAGAGAAAGTAATGTGCTAATAAAAGAGATGGGTCTTCAATTGTTTCCGAAATATGAATAGATCCCCGGTCCTGCGCAGAGCAGCTGGTAACGCATTCTAGGCTTTAGCGCCTTGGATATGAAATGCTCTGCCAAGTCCGCGGGAACGCTTCACACGGTGCTGGACTAATAAGAGATCTTCCGCTGATCTAAGTCTTCTTGCGGGTTGGTAGGCGCTTATAACATCTTTCAAATAGATAGGGGCAGTCCCAAAGACGCATTTATAACAGATGGTAAGTAGCTTTAACCGAATGCAGGCCTCAAAAGGGAGCCAGTGTAATTTTTGTCGTGCTGCAGTAATTGGGGTCAGAGCATTTCATCTGAAAGATGATACGGATGGCTTTGTTTTGTTTTTTTTGGAGTTCATAGATATCAGATTTACTTGCCCCGCATAGGAGTGCATTACAGTAATCCACACGTGGTAGAATAACAGCTCTCACCAATTTAATACAGGTTTTCAATAGAAAAGAGTGGGGCAACCTGTCTGAGCACTTTAAGATGGTAATTAGTGCTCTTTGAAATAGCTGTAACGTGGGCATCACAGTCTAAACTACTCTGCATATACGTGCCTAACGATTTGACTTTTTGCACGACTTTTATGTCACTGCAGTCAATCCTGAAGCCTGAGTACACCTGGTCCAGTTTAGTTAATGCCTGACGGGGTCCAAAAAGCATAAGCTCAGTCTTTGAGGCATTTAGGCAGAGCCAGTTGGTAGACATCCATATTTTTATCAGTTGATACACTGTGGCCACCAAATTTTGGTCAGTATCATGATTACCGGTGATGTCAAGGACCAATTGGAAGTCATCGGCATAATTACAAAAGAAAATCTGAAAGAATTCCAATTCATTACAAAGGGGGAGGATGTAAATATTAAACAGTAACGGAGAAAGACATGACCCCTGTGGGACTCCACAAGTCAATAATTGTGGTTCAGATGTACAGTCTCCCCAATGTACTTGGGATTGTCGACCCTCTAAGAACGATCTCAACCAATCTATGGCATTTGCAGAGAGGCCCTTCGACTGATTGCATTCTATCAAGAAGGATGTCATGATCAAGCAGGTCGAAGGCTGCTGATAAGTCCAGCAACATCAGCAGCCCCAACCTACTTTCTTCCAACTTGGAAAGCATAAACGTCTGTAGGTCCAAAAGGGCACTTTCAGTGCCATGATGGCTTCTAAAACCGGACTGCTTAATGTGAAGTATATCAGCCGTCTGCACATGATTCTGCAGTTGGATGGTTGCTACCTTGTCTACAAGTTTGAGTAGGAACAAGGTGTTCGTAATTGGCCTTAAATTAGCCGCATCGTAAGGGTCTAATTCAACCTTTTTTTAATAATCGTGAAACTGCAACATTTTTTAATGGTTGGGGAATTTTGCCTGACCGAAAGGAGGCATTGGCAAATCTACACAGAAAAGGCGCAAACTGCTCTTTGTGCTCCAAAATAATTTTTGATGGAAGAAGTTTGCCAGGACAATTTGTAGGGTGCATAGATTTCAGAATGGTTATCATTTCCACTACGGTGAGTTCCTTAAAGGTAAAACCAATGGCAGGTTTAGTTTTAATGACGGTATTGGACATGGAATCTTGTTTAATATCAGTCAGCTTAGTGTCAAATAGTAGAGTTTTATTTGACAGCCGTGTGGAATTAACTGTGACAGATGGGGAGATCAGAGTCTCCTGCTTAATTTTATCTTGAGCTTTGCGTAATTTGTCTGCAAATGCTTTTTTAACTCGGTCACAGTCCTCAACTGTGGGCTTGATGGAGGAGCCACAGGCGGTGGGTTTTTCCCAGGATCTAAAAAGACGAAAAAGTTCCTTAGTCTGGTCTCCTGCAGAACTGATTTGATTATTGTAGGGAGTTTTCTTAGCCTCGAGGATTTCTAATTTGTACTGCTTTTCTTTACGCTTCCAATTCAATAGATTTGTCATAGAGCTGTCTTTACGCCAAATGTGTTCGGCCTGCCTTTCGCTAGCTCTGTGATCTACCAAGGAAGGAGAGAACCATCTATGACGATTTGGTAAGTCTCTGACCAATTTATCTTTCAAAGGGGCGAATTTATCCATCATATCAATGGTCAATTTATTATAATTATCTATAAGTGACTCTGGATCATCAGAGTCCTTAGTTAAGGTCATCAAAGATGACAGATAGTTGACCAAAACAGGTGTAGTTATGTTCTTCAAATTTCAAACTCTGACAGGATGCGTAGGAACATGCACTCTACGTGCAAGAGTTGGAATCCGCAAAACACAAGTGACAAAGAAGTGGTCAGACCAGATACATGGGGTGGTCAGGATGTATTCAATAGATATGTTACTACTACACTGTTCATAGGGACTTCAGGCCTCGCCCCTTTTCGTTAGCATCTGTCTGCCGGGTTCACTCTTGCCAACTTTTACCAAACAGTTCACTAGGGACCTCCCACGGTAGGGTTCACTCCTGTCAACACACTGTTCATAGGGACTTCAGGCCTCGCCCCTTTTTGTTAGCATCCCTCCACCGGGTTCACTCTTGCCAACCTCTGCAACACACTGTTCATGCGCTACTTTCATCAATTGGAATTCCTCTCCCTTTCCTTCACAATCATCTGTAGGTCAAAGATTTTCAACAGTACAGAGGATTTTACAAGACCCCTGTATGATCACTTTGACCTCTTTCCCCCTCTTCCCAATGCCTTCTGGTTACGGTAGTTTCTGCCATCGTGTAATCGCCCAGAGTTTCCTGCGTGAGCACCCACGTGGTGCCGGACTCCTCTGTTGCTGGTTTCCCCCCCTTTCCATCAATACTTTCTTTAAGCCTTTCAAAGTTCAAATTAGCCGTAGGCTACTTTTCGTTCAATACAGTTTGGTTTCTTATCGACTCTCCCCTTGACTCACGGGTTGTGATGAACCGCTTGACTTTCTTTCTCTTTGGAGTCAAGGTTGGTACCACAGAGACAAGCGTCTCTCTCCGGCTTGGTAATCAGCGGAAGAGGGTCTTGTGTACCGTTGACATCTGCTGCAACACAGGCTAGCTATTGTTTGCGGTCCTATAATTCCTTCTCCAGAGGTTTCACAGGCCTTAGTTGGAAAGGGCAAGGTCGCTTCACTCCTTGTCACCCTCTCGGTATGCGCCATCTTTCTCCTCCTCTTGAACTGCTTTGCTGAGTTAACTCTCACTTTGTGCAGTCTGCCTTGCTCCTCCTGTGCTCTCGTGCTCCACCTTTTATCCCTGTGGAGAAGGGAAATGGCCGTCCGGTGTGTGTGATTCTGGTCAATGGCCTGACTTTGCCCGACCCTTGTACTGGGACATGTCATGTAAACGGCTCTGGTGTTAGTCCATTGTCTTTCGTGTTGTGCAAAAGTGTTTGTGTTGGAAAAGGTGGGGTGGGTGGCAGTGTTTTGGTGTTTTGGAATAGCCTATGTGGTAGGATGAGTAAGGGGGATACCGCGTCTCATCCGTCGGTGTCCAACTTGCACTGCCCAAGGACACCCCATCCAGGTGATCCTCCCTCACTGGTCCACCTCCAGGAACTGGATCCAACAGCGATGGCCGTGTCCTGGCCACCTTGATGATAGATCCCCGGGGACTAGCCAGGGAGACACCTTCAGGTTTCTTACACTACCCCCACCCAGCCTAACCCCACCGACCTCCCACTCTCTCTACCCCCACCCTACCTCCACTCTCTCTACCCCCACAACTCTCTACCCCCAACCACCCACCCTACCACCACTCTCTAACCCATCTACTCTACCCCACCCATCCTACCTCCACTCTCTACCCCCACCCACTCTACCCGCACCCATCCAACCGCCACTCTCTACCCCCACCCACTAGCCACTCTCTATCCCCACCCACCCTACCTCCATTATCTCTACCTTCACTCACCCTACCCCCAGTCTCTAACCCCAGATACCCACCCTACCCAATAAACCCTACCCCGCCCAACATCCACCACTCTCTTTACCCCACCCAACTCTACAACCCACCCACCTACCCCACCCCAACGCCCTAACCTCCTTCTTATCCTTCCTCTCACACTCTCGCTTTATTTCTTACCCTCTCAATCTCAACCTTTCTCGCTCATATTTCTTCTTGCTCCTTGCACCCTTTCTCAATCATTTCCTAATTTCTCCTTCTCTTTTTCTTACACACCTGCACCCCTTATTACATCCTCCTTTGAAACTTTGCACTCTTCTTTTTTTATATTGTATATGGTTTATATCAAACCTTATACAGACCTCAGGAATTAAAAAAGAAATGCAACAATTCATATTAAAAGATACATCACAATCTCATATCATAATTACATAATCGATAACATTCATAAAATCCTTTAAAATAAGTAATTATAAATAAGTATAAAATCACAGTTTTACCTTTAATTTCATATTGTTCACAAATGTTACAACCTTAGGTAATAATGAATTAGAGTAACCCCCTAAAATGTAATTCCAGAAAGAATTGTGGTTTAAAAACAATGCATCATAAACAAGTACTAAAAGGTTCCTCTCGTCTCGTTTGCAGAGAGGGACAGGCAATCATCAAATGTTTAAGTGGTCTGATTACAAAAGCGGCATATGGCACTAACACTGCCCTCTGATGAAAAGTATTTATCGAGTGTGGCTAAGGTTAAAACAAATTCTCAAGAAGATATTCCGAAGTCTACAGACATTGTAACCAGTATCTAGGTAACATTCCTCTTTATTTTGTTATTCCCTAAGCCCAGATCGGAATACAACTTACATTTGCTTCTCTCTTCACATGTGTGAATCCAATCTTGGCCAAACGTTTTCCTTTTTGTCAAATTTGGATTTGTAACCAAGGTTTCCAGAGTAATATCTTTTCCCTCCAGAACATGGATACACCTCCCTTTAAAATTGGCAAAAGATCCTGCGTTCTGATCCTCTATTTGGTTTCGAATCACAGGCTATGTTGTTGCAGCACTAGCCATTAGAAGCTTTCTATATAACAATATCATTTTTCATTGGATCCAACAAGACAATGAAGTCAAACTCCATTTGTGCTCTTCTCTGTGCGACCTGGTGCCTGTAAATGTATTTCTTTTATGGAGCATTTGTAAGGTGCTTTATACAACAGAATTGTGTTTCAAAGCGCCAATGCAAAGAACAGCAGTAAACGCCAAAACTATTGGCTTTGCCAATGCTTGTTTTGATGTGCGGACAGGGGAGAGTACATAATGCTAGGATAAGTTTGATTTGCTTCATTCTGAGACGTAGTCTTGCTGCTGCGTTTTGGACATTTGAAGTTTTCTCATTGGGTAATCCGGAAAGGAAGGTGTGGGGGAAAGAGCATGGAGAAAGAGCTAATTTAAGTCTGGAGAGGAGACACAGGAGCCTGGTGGGAGCAGGTGACAAGAGGCTGGAAGAGAGACTCAAAAGGCTGATGTAAGAAGATGATAGTACGCTCGAGGAGAGGCCCAGAAACTTGGGGAGAGATAGGCTCAGAAGGTTGAGAAGAGAAAGACCCAGAGGGTTGGGGAGAAGAAGACCCTGGTGGCTGTGGTAAGAAAGGCATAGAGGTCTGCAGGGGAGATCAAGGAGGCTGGGGAAAGACCGACCATGAAGGTGAAAAAGAAAGAGACCCAGAGGGTGGGGAGAGAAAGGCACAGAGGTTGGGCAGAGTGAGACCCAGAAGGCTGGCAAAATAAAGTCCCAGAAGCCAGTGAAGAGGAACTCACTGGGCTGGGAGAAGAGAGATCATAAAAGTTGGGAAGATGGGGAGCACAGTTGGGTATAAAAGGAGGGACAGGAGATTGAGGAGAGAAGGAAAAATTGCCTAATGACGAGTTGGCAAACATTGAGGAAACATGGAGCAATACAAAGATGGAAGAAAAGGATAGCAAGTTAGTAGAAGAATTAAAAAGCTAGGTGGAGGGGGAGGAGGAGGTAATAGAGAGAAGTGAAGGAAAAACGTGGCAGAAAATCAAGGAGGTGAAGAAGACGAGAGAAAGAAGTGTAGAGGAGAAGCTAAGGAAAAACAGAGGAGATGATCGAGGTTAGTGAAGAACAGACGTGGGAAACTTCAGAAGAGAAAGGTGAAGAGTCTGGTGGGGAAGTGCTTATATTCTTGATATTTTGCTTTTTGGCCCAACAGTGGCTTCTGATTGGCATTGTGAAGAGGACCCTCACAGCTCGGTTTGAGCCTTTGCATTAAATGTTCCCTGAGATTGCTCACCTTCAAGATGAATTTCCTGGTTGTCACCACTTTCGTTAGGTGGCTGTGTGAGTGAGCTCCAAGCCTTATCATTTAAACGTGCCTACCATATTATTCCCAAGGAGAAGGTTATTGTGAGGCAGAGTCTGACTTTCCTTCCCAAGATCGTATTTGATTTCCATCTCTCACAGAAGATCCATTTGTCTGCTTTCTTCCCTTTGCCTCACCCTCCCCAGTTGGACACTTCATCTCCTCGACCCCAAAAGAGCTCTCAGTTATGTCTCTTGGATGAGAGACATCAGAAAGGATAACCAGCAAGTTGTGAGTTGTGATGGTGCTGTGCGGGCAAAGCTGTCAACAAGCAGACCCTATCCTGCTAGATCATCCTCTGTATTCATAGAGTGCTATGACTTAGCTGGGAAAGAAAAATCTGATGGTCTCCTGGGAATCTGTGTGATCACTGCGCCACCTGTAATCCCGCCGATGAAAATGTTGACCCCAATTACGGCGCAGCGCAGTGATCAGATATGTTACTTTTGCCCGCATGCCCCGGCCCACAATCCCCCAACCCGCATCCCTCGCCTCATTTACCTTTACTGAGGCGCACCTCTGTGTGCGCCGCTGACTGCCTTGTACCCCTGCAGCGTTAGTTCCTCCCACTCACATGGTGCGGTGCTGACGCCACTGGGTCCTTTTTAAAAAAATGTTTTTAATATTTCTTATCCCCTGCTTACCGTAATGGTAAGCGGGGGACACCCCTGCAACCGCTGACCCCCATTACACTGACTAAGGGGAGCGGCAGACACCCCTGCAATCCCTGCTCACCTTACTTGGTGTAATGTAGGTTGGGATTTTTGTACAGCGCTCAGGCACAATCGTGGTGACATTTTGGTATGATTCCTCTCCTGGCACATTCGGCCAGGGCTTTGGCAGCCACTTATGCTGTACTGAACATTGTTATTAAGACATGTATGTGGTCCCCATTGTACAGGTTTGTTCTGCGTTGCCTCCGCTGCTGATGGATGGGGAAAAAGGCGGAACCAAGGTCATGGGACACAGCTAGCCCCAAATATGTTGGTCCCTGGTGGCTAAAAAAAATGCAAAGGACAACTGTTGCTGAAGAAGATATAGTTAAGGGGAGGCATCTGTGGGAGAAAGGGCAAGTCCACAAGAAAGAACATAACCGAGAGGCAAGTCATTTGCTCATTAGTAAAGAGAAGAGGGCTTAAATCACTCTGGGATACCCATCGTATAGGTAAAGGAACACGATTGAAGTGAGAGATCAAGAAGGTGTAAGAGGAGCTTAGAAGATGGAGAAGTAGTGAGGAGTGAGGTAAGCACCTTGTTGAGGACCTAGGCTGACCTCTGATACTCTACAAGCTCCAGGACTTGCTTTAAGACCAACTCTTACACAATTCTGAATACTGGAATAGCGAGAAGGCTCCAAATAGGAGCCTGAGAGAAAAAGTGTTCCCCATATTACCCAGGAAAGCCAAGGAACGTTGCCAAATAGAAAGGGCAGAAGACCTTTAGTATTTCCCGAAGAACACTAACCTTTTAGTTTTCCCAAAGGACTGCGCACACTGTAGAGATTAACCTCCTGACTAATTTAGTTTAGCTCAGGCTCTACAAGTTTAATATTATGGCCCTAAATTTTGTACGACCCCTTATTAATCTTATAAACTCTTGTCTGCCCATTTTGTCTGTCGATCAGTGTTGATCATGTGACACAGCGCACCACCTCTGATGCCTCTGGCTTTCAGGTCATGCCACAGAGTTACTGCTTCCCTTTTAACCACTCCTCTATCCACCCACTTACTTGTCCTTCTTCAACTCCTGACTGCTTTAGGAAGTTCAGTAATTTCTGGCGTAGAGTGCCTTTGACCCACCTCAAAGAGAGGGAAAGGTTGGTACTCCATTTTTGTTGGTGCTGAAAAAGGGCAGCGGGCTGCACCCATTCATGGATCTGCAGCTAATGAATTCATACATGTACAAGGATACATTTTAGATGGTTATGTTGGCCCTGAGTCTGCAGGCCCTAGAAGGACAGCACTGGCAGGCGTCACTAGATCTTCACAACATCTGCTTCCATGTATCGATACATCCAAAGAGCAGGACGTACGTGAGGTTCATGATTGAGAGCACTCATTAACAATTCAAGGTCCTGCCCTTAAGCCTTTCCTCGGCCCAGAGAGTCTTCAATACGCTGTTGGTTGTGGTGGCCACATGTCCCAGGAAGGAGAAGATTTGAGTTTCCCTCTACCTGGATGACTGGATCATTCAAGCTTGCACTCCAGATCTGGTGACTGCCCAGCTGCACCACATCTTTTATCTGCACAACTTGGGCTTCTACTTGAACCAAAGTCGCATGTCATCACCATGCCAGGTTCATTGGGGCAGTTCTAGACACACGTTCAAGCTGGGCCTTCCCTCCTGAAGAGCGCGTATGTAACATCTTCGAGATCTTACAAGTCTCCAAAACCCAGAGCCCCAGCCTTGACCTTTCTGCATCTCTTGCGTCTCACTGTATCCTGCATTTTCGTGGTGCCTAGTGCCCGGTTTTGCATGCAGTCATTCCAGTGCCTGTCTGTGGTCACAGCTTCAGTCAGGGCAACATTAGAGACCTGTTGCAGGTCTTGAACAGAGTTCGACAGGACCTGCTGTGGAGGGACCTGCAGGTCAATGTGCTAAAGGAAGCGCCATTTCATCAACCTTGGTCTCACTTGATGGTTGTCATGGATGCCCCCAGGAGGGTTGGGCACTCACGCCACTGATCAGACACTAGTACTACGGTCCATCAGCCTAACCCTGATTGCCTGTCTTTAGGGGTTGGCAACAGGTTTACATGCGTAGAAATAAAGCAAAATTTTGACTTTACACCAAACAAAATTTTGGAAGTTTTGGTTAATGCAAAATAACATCAAGTATGCAAACTTTCATATAAGAAAATCTGGTGGAGGGAAGCAAGGTTCCATTACTTCAGCTTCACAAGCTTCATTGTACGGAGCAGGTGTGTCCTGATTCTAGCAGACAACATTGTGACATTGCCAAAACGTGTAGCGTTGCTTGCTCTGTGCAGAGAAGTAATCAGACTATGTTGCTGGGCCCTGGAGAACAGCCTCTCTTTTTGGGCTGCCAATCTTGCCTGAGCAGGCATCCATCAGTCTCCAATGAGTGGAAACTCTGCCAGGACGCTCTAGAGGCGATCCCTCAGGTGGATCCTTTCCCATCCAATGTCAACAGGAAGAGCGGGTTGTTTTGCTCAACGTCATCTTCCCTGCAGGGCTCTCTGGGGATGGCGCACATTCATTGTCAAGTGAAACATTGCTCTCCTCTATATGTTCCTACCAATTCCTGCATATTGATTTATTCTCAAAGGACTGCAGAAGTTGTCATCCACCATGATCCTGGTCATTTGAATATGTTCTTCTTGGTGCCTCCCGGGCAGGTTGAATTTCCTTTCCTAATCAGAGAGTCAGTTCCTCCACTCGACCCTGCAGTCTTAACTTTCATGCTTGGGTACTGGGAGGCTGAGGTATGAGGAGTGGAATCAGTCTGGCAGCATATTGTATCAGGGATGTAATTTTACCAAAATGCCAGGGGTAGCGGAAGTGACATCACACACCTGATGATGTCACAGTAAGTAATGCCATATGAGCTTTGAACTCGATGCCATCACATGACATTTAACCCCGTTATTAGGACCTAAAGTGACGGACGGTTATAAAAACACTCAAAAGCTTACATTTCATGAAATACTAAGACATAAGACTTTTTTAGATGCTAACCGCATTTTAAGAATGGAGCTGCTTTAATATGCCATGAAGGGGGTCATGTTATGACAGGGGTAGACACAGTAGAACCAACATAGGCCAGGGACACTGCCATGCATATGCAAATTTAGCCTCATATGGCAATTTATTGCCAACTTATATCAATTATTGCTGCACATGTCAGGTCAGGTAATCATATGTCAAGTAAAGCCCCACATTCTCCAGCGCTGCCATAATACAGAGGGCCTATTGTGCTTTGAGGATACTGCCAACCCATGTCTGTTATAGCCTTAAAGCCTATGTATGGTCAACATATGTAAGTTACAGCTTTATATTTTGTAAGAAAGACATGGTATCAACAGTAAGAAAGACAAAAGAGACTGCAGTTCAAGGGTGTTTATTGAACTTCAAAAAGGGTTTGAAAAACGCCTATCTCATTTTAATTCTAAAGATGGGAGCAAACTACGACCATCAGATAATATTAACGTAGTCCTAGTGCTGTCTTGTCAAAATAAAAGGGCCTATACTAAACCTACTGCCAATCCTTACCTCTAAATACAAAGTGTGGGAAGCAATGTTATGCAAAAGAAAGAAGTGTTAAAGAAATGATATGTCAGGATATTCAGGCTGTTGGCCTCCCTTCCCCACGTTTTCAGTACGGGACAAGGCGGCACACTCGAGCTTAGCACAGTCTCTGGCTTCTCTAGCACGAGGGTGCAGTTCAAACATTAGTATCAGGGCCTTCTGTGCCCAAGTCTCTGCCTTTCAAAGTCTTTTCTTTCAGAGGGCCTGATGCGACAAACAAACAATAGGTTTCTTTCCTCTTAGGATTTCACACACACTCAATTTCTCAGGTCATTCACTATTCACCTCGGATCCCCCTAAACTGGGCTCAGATCTGTTTCAACATCAACTCTTCAATAAGTCTCCTTCTGCCGGGCTCGGACCAATTAAATTCACGTTAACACAAACTTGCTTTAACCCAAAGCTTTCAATTGATCTCCTTCGTTCGAGCTCGGACCAACTTTATCTACTTTGCCATCAACTTTCTTGTCATTATCAACATCGAAGACTTTCGATTGTGCACAGGATTTTGCTTGACCCTTTCGCAGGACCACTTCGATGCACAGTTCTTTGCCACTCTTTCACCTTTCCCAACTCTCAGTTGGATACCTTACAGAGCCCTTCGAATGAGCATGCACGCGGTCCCGGGCCACTCTGTCAAAGGCATTGTATCTTGGTTTCAAAGTTCAATGACTCATCTGTTGTTCAACTTTACTCGCACTGGTTATCACTTGCGTTTCATACACTGTTCCCTTCAGCGCTCATCATACAATGTTGCAGCTCGCAACCTTGGCTTCAACACAGACCTGTCTGATATCGGTATCCCCAACTCACCGGTTGTGTTGATTTCACTGGCGCTGCTTTATTGTAGGAGCCAAGGACAGTACCACGGCAGCAGGTGATTCTCCCGCCTCGATTATCGACGCAATGTAGGGTTCTTCAGCCTGGTTTCTTGTTCTTACACCTTCTATTCTCGAGGTTTCATGAAAGTAACGGCTCATTGTCGAAAAGTTCAAGGGCACTTTGCTCCTGTTTCGCTGTCTTTCTCTTCGTGTTAAACTGCCATCTTGGAACTGCCTTGCTCAGAGTGTGCTATCATGGTCAGTAATTGCCTGACCCTGCCTGACCATTGTATTGGGATATGTCAGGTATATAGCTCGGGTATTAGTCTGTTTTCTCTCATATTGAGCTGTCCGTGAGAAAGTGTTTGTGTTGTGAAGGGGGTGGGGGTTGCGTTCCTAAGTATCCTACCTGGTAGAATGGGTGTAAAGGTGTTACAGGGAAGGGGATACTACGTCTCACCATCCGGTGTCCCACTCACCGAAGACCCCTCACCCATGTGATTCTCTTGCACTGGTCCACCCCAGGAACTGGATCCAAAAGCGATGGCCATGTCCTGGCCACCTGGATGACAGATCCCCGGGGACTAGCGGGTGAGACGCCTTCAGGTTTCTCACAATATCCAGTTGCTTCTTTCATATGCAAAGTGCATTCTTAAATGTCCAGTAACACCTCCCAGTGGCAGTTAATGACTCATACACATAGTATGGAATAAAGTCAGAGGAACTGCCAACTGACACAATACCCCACACACTGTATTACGTAACAAATAACCCTTTATTTTTTTGATCACGGTTTTATCATAATATCAAGGTCAAGTTTGTAGAAGCAATATAATCAATCACATTTTAAATCCAAAATTCCTACAACCATAATCTGACCTGAGGCAAATGTGCATTAGTTGATCCAAAGTCCACAATGGAATCCGATGAACTGAGCCCCAGTGGGGCAGCATTTGGCGGTTTGATTGACATGGATTCATGTATGGGCGGCATGGCCATGAGAAGTATATAAGAGGATTGCAATGACAATGTTAACAGTTGTACCATATGAAGTGATTCATGTCGAAATGTTTATTGTTCTTGCACCATGTTCGCTTTAAAAAATAATAAAAAGGGGGGCGCTGTTGCGCAGCTGCGAAATGGCTGCCTGATTGACTAGCTCCGTCCGAGACTAGATCCTGAACAAGAATGAATCTGCATCGGGGCCACCCTCCACTTCAGTAAGCGGAAATACTTGTGTGGTAAGAGTTGGGGCCCAATCTGTCTTACTTTGGGAAACAACCACAAAGATTGTTAGGAGAAATTTGCAACACCAGATAGACGGCAACTGCAGAAAGTATGGCCCGTCTTTGACTTTCGCCTGAGGAAAGTCTGCAGCTTCGGAGGCCACAGAAGGGGAGGAGCCAGCTGTGGCGATCGGCCAGCTCCATGATTCACCCTCTCTTCGCCTTCCCCTTTTGCAGAGCAGACACACGCTACGGTACGGCCGTATGAAATCTTACTACTACAACGGGACAGCTGGAAATCCGGACCCTAACGCTGCAGTGCGGGGATCCTGACCCACGGAGATACCAGTGGGGCAATCCCCAAATGCGCACTAGCGGGTGAGAGCGGCCCACGTGGTGGGAAGGCTGAGACACTGCCAGGCATCTGTAGTACAGAGAGGACACAAAGTGGCAGCCCCTGGAGCCAAAATGCAGATGCCTACACTGCAGCCCCCCTACCACTCTTGTCACACCACACTCGGAGGCTGCCACAAACGCAGTAAGTGCTGAAGGGGCATACGGGGGAGAGACCGGAGAATTCTGTACAGGTCCATTTGGGACCATGGACACAACAAAGCCCTCTCACTCACAACCCAGCTGAAGACATGGAGCCGGTAATGCGGTGGGCACTTGGGTCAGGACATGACATTTCTACTACAGTGGCGAGGGGATATCATACAGCGAATCCGTGGATATCCAAATTAACTGCAAATATTACTAGACCATAGCCGAAAACATTTAGCAGCCCCTTCTGAGCACGGCCATTAAGAACATCCCAACTGCTGGGGAGAAAAGCGAGAGGAGCACAGACAGGCAGGAGGGACGCTAGTCGACCGCGCGGCCCTGGGCAGCCCCGGCACGCTCTGTAATACTTTGGGACAGATCCGCAAGCCCCCCTGTGCTACATCCTGGCCTACACTGCTACGAAAGTACGCAGACTCTAATGATCAAGATCGACGAATGAAAAGGTACGCAGTGGGACATACATGTTTGTGGCAGCTCCCTCTCTACGTGGGAGAGCACAATCCACCCAAACATATGTAGCGAAAAATATGTAACGCTTTGGCAGACAAACACGGCGAGATCACACTGTACAGCCTCAACGAATAGCAACAACATTGGCATAGCCAAGGCCACGCAGAACTGGCCTATCATTCTCTCATGAGACTAGTCGAGCGGACCTAGTGCCCGACATGCTCACTACGATTTGGGCCTGAGACATTCCATCCTAATACAAGCAGCAAAAGAATATGCAACGCATTGAAGGGCAAACACAGCGAGATTACCATTTAAGGCTTAATGAATGACAACAACATAAGCACCGCCGAAGCTACCCAGAACTGGTCCCTCATTTTCTCATAAAGCCAGTGGAGCGGACATAGTGTCCTAAAAGCTCACAGCGATTTGAACTATAGACATTTGACAGGCCCATTTGAGTGCGACCAGTACAAACATCCTTGCTGTCAGGAGAAAAAGTGGAAAAGACACAGAAAGACCAGGAAGAGGTTTGACAACCGTGCAAATCCATGTGGCCCCGCACGTGCACTCTTGAGATACCAACACTGTAAATCTCAGCCAAAGCACATTTACACAACAAATCCCGGAACCAAAGAAAATACTGGTGCTTAGTGGCAAAGACACGAACGGTCTGAAACCCACAGCAAATCCTCCTGACAAGACAAACACAGATCCCAGGGGATCCTAAAGGAGGCTAATTTACAGCACTGGAGCAGGTCCAACTGTGGCTGGAATTATTCAAGTTGAGCGGAGCTGAGCGGCCTGTATATTGGCCAGTCCACGTAACACCATAGCAAAGGTGAGAGTGTGACGTGCGCACTGTTGTGGTTCTCGACACAACCGGATTCGGATCAGAAATTTCCTACCAGTCGGACATCTATGTCTCTCGAACCACACTAGATTCCTTAAGATCCCGCTAACCATACCAAACCCTCCAAAGGGCGCTAATCCTGTATTCCCTCGAGGACAATGACAAAGGGGGCAGGTGGCAAGAAAAAGGGTCCAATGGATTTGTTTACAAACTCCCAGACCTCGACTGCAAATATAGTGACACCCCAGGCTGGTGAAGCCCCATCCCCATCTACGGAGAATCCCAGAGAAGACCATCTACTAATAACCATGCAGACAGGGTTTTTATCCGTGAATGTCAAGTTGGACGATATAGTGACCACTATTGAGTCACTTAAGGCAAAATTAGACAAGGAGAGTGCCCGGATCACAGAAGCTGAAACCAGAATAAGCAGGACCGAAAATACAGCAGTCCAGCATGGCCAAGACATAATTTACTTAAACAACGAACTCTCCAAGATGCGGGGCAAGTGCGAGTATCTAGAATCCAGATCAAGAAGGAACAATGTGCATATAGTCGGAGTTCCTGAATAATCATGCAAAGGCCAAATAGAAATCATTGTTGAAACACTCCTAAAATCTGTGTTTGGTACAACTTCCTTTTCGGACCATTTCCTGGTGGAAAGAGCCCATCGCACCCTGGCCCGGGCACCCAAACCAGGGGCTCCCCCGCACCATCATAGACAGGCTCCTGGACTACAGGGACAGAGACTTGATCCTGAAACTGTCCAGGGAGATGGTAACTTTGAAATACGAGGAGAGCGACATCCACATATATCCTGAATTTTCTGCGAGG
Organism: Ambystoma mexicanum; assembly: GCF_040938575.1. Classification (NCBI taxonomy): domain Eukaryota; kingdom Metazoa; phylum Chordata; class Amphibia; order Caudata; family Ambystomatidae; genus Ambystoma; species Ambystoma mexicanum. Next base: position 1,440,257,582 of record NC_090935.1, read on the forward strand.
GCCCAGGCCCAGATGATTTCCTACGGACAGGTTAAGAGACAGCTTTGCTTGCGTCGTATCCTGTATGCGCTGATCTTCCCAGCTAAATTGCATATACAGCATGGAGGCAGCCCTGTGGATTATGTCGATTCCTCTATTCCTTTACCACCCCTTGACCACGGGACGACCAGAACAGGAGTCCACCTAATAACGATGATAGGAGAGATCCTGCAGACTGAATGACATATGCTGTTATATCCTTTGTGCTTGCTGAAATAGATGGATAAGGTGGCACCGATACAAAACGTGCCAGTTTAGACCCAGACGGTGGCGATCGATTGTGGCAGACATAGAAGCTGCAGCATACGCACCTCAGGAAAGTTCCAAAAATGAAGGGGGAAACATCATCTAGTTGGGGTTCATGGTGCGGGAGATGGGAGGGACATATTGATTAAAAAGCCAATACATCATAAATGCAGGGGACGGGAAGGGAGGAGGAGTGGGGGTAAGGGAAAGTTTAAAAACGATGGTCATGTTGCTAAGAGCAGTACGAGACATAGCAGTGCAGGCAATGCAAGTAGTAAACATGGCAAATGCAAATGGCAAACAAAACCTTCATGGGAAAAGGGCTGAAAATTAAGCTATTAACCTGCAATGTCAGGGTGCTCAATAACCTTGGTAAGGCAAAAAGGTGGGCGCGTATGTGTCACAACACAGCTCACAGATCCTAATGTTGCAGGAAACTCATGCTCTGAAGAAAGAAAACACTGACTTTATCACTAGCTGGGTGTCACGATTCCGGTACGGGCACAGGGCAAATTTGTCAGGACTAGGGGTAATTTCCCTCATAACAGTGTAGGGAGACAGTGTACCTGTAAGGTGGCTGGCTGGCATAAGCGTACATGGAGTATGACCTCAACCCACACCAACATGGCCGCCAAGGAAGTACCCACTGTGGAACTCAAGATGGCACCTGGCAGATACAAGGATCTGACACCCTTGGTGGTCTAGTGCTGACAGGGCGCGGCCAGAGGCTATAAAACCATGCCCTGGGTCACACCATGTGCTTTGCATTTCGTCTGCTACCTACCAGAGCAGTGTCACGCTTACCGCTCCTGCTTCTCCACGTGTGGATCACTTCCCAGCGAGTTTGTCGAATACTTACCCAGATCGGGTAAGTATTCGACATTGCACCACAAGGCTTCTGCTTCCAGCTCTGCCCAGCTTCTTACCATCGTAGACTTGCAACCTCTCATCCAGGTAACTTCACTTTCGCCAGTTTTATCCTCTGTCTAAAGTTCACAGCAACCGCAACTCCTGAGAACCTGAAATCGAAGAAAGACAATTGTAGGAGACTGCAATACCATTTAACTCCCATTTCCAGAACCCCGTTTAACTTTGATTCACCTGTGTGCAAGTTAGCGGCATCACTTGCTTCTGCGTTCCGATTCTGCAAAGACATCCAGCTGATTCACTCCTAAAAGAAAAGAAGAAAGAGACTATTAAAATTCAACGCATCAATACAAATAAGGACACAGTGCAGTAAGCCACGCTTCACATCGAAAACATCCAAGACCTGGAGTTACGTTTTTACAAGAACTCACCTGCTCCTCTCCAGTATCCAGTGAGTCGCAGCCGGCCTGGACCACGAATCTCCAATGAAATAACTGGAGTCGGATACTTACCTAATATCTTCAATCTTCTTCTTCAGTTTACTACGGTGAGCAACAGTTGCTGCGCACCAGTCAGCCAGCCAGTTTACTTAAAAAGGGGGGCTAGAAGGGAGGTAAGGGAAAAGCAGAAAGTAACCAATACTGAACACTTGTACTTACCTTTAGGTCATCCAGACCCCCGTGACCACCATTTTCCAGAGGTTCCAAGTCATTCCAGGTCCCTCCCAACCTCACGGTCCTCTGGAGGTTAATCCCCAGCAGACCACTGGGGAAAGAAGTGGCCGGGATAATCTTCAGTGTAAAGTCATTCTGAGGGGGCAACGCTTCAGAACAGTCCAGACCAGGCACTCTTGCAGGGCACCAGAGGTAAGCGGTACACTGGGGTCCGCTTTGATACTACACATAACGGTACTAGACCGGTCGTCTGATGCTCCCCGGATGCTTACAAAATCTGCTAACACCCTACATCAGATACTATTGCAGCTACCCCTAATTGATGTATGGAGGACTCTCACCCACAAGACAGGCAATAAACATATTACTCCACGGTGCACGATTCAGAATCCCGCATAGATTACTGGCTGCTGACCACTTCACTTTCCAACATGATACTGAGCTGTGATATCCATCCATGCATACTTTCTGATCATTCCCTGGTCTCAATGTCCATTGAATTACACGATTCCCCCACACGTTAAACGATGGAGGATGCCCTCTGCTATCCTCAGAGACCCCAATGTGATCGAATCCCTGCACATAGAAATTGCGGAGTTCTTCAACATAAACAATGGCTCTGTCAGCACCCAAGCAACACTCTGGGAGACCTTTAAGGTATGGGTCAGATGCATCCTCATGGCCATGGTGCGCGTTGAGCACAAGTGCGTTGAGTTGAAGTGTGTGGCTATCTTGCTGTCAGGAACCTCTGCTGCTCTGAAACCATCCTGCAAGCATCTGCGTGCTACTGCTGGTTTGGACTTTGTGTCCAGTGTGCATCCGATTGGCATTGGCGAACGGGCTCGCCCTCGCTCCCGCCTCCAACAATTCAAAAAGTTTGTGCTCGCGCGTGAGCGCAAGTGCATTGAGCTGAAGTGTGTGGCTGTCTTGCTGTCGGGAACCTCTTCTGCTGCTCTGAAACCGTCCTGCAAGCGTCTGAGTGCTACGTGCTGGTTTGGACTTTGTGTCCAGTGCGAATCCAATTGGCATTGGCGGTAAGCCACTTGCAGGGGATAAAGGACTGGAGTCCCCTGCCTCTGCCTAAGGAATTGGTTAATAATTCTGTGATTCAATTTGGTAATAATCCACCTCTCCCGTTGTTTGTTTCCACCTAGAACGGGCCCGCCCTCACTCCTGCCTCCAACAATTCAAAAAGTTTGTGCTTGAGCGCACATTGAGCACAAGTGCATTGAGCTGAAGTGTGTGGCTGTCTTGCTGTCTCGCAGGATAGCGGGGGGCGGTGGCGGCCTTATTTGGGTAAGAAGTTCAATGTTTGTGTTGTTATCGCCTCATATTTGAAAATAAGGGGAGGTTCTTATTCTGAATAAGGAGTCATGTCAACCAATATCTACACCTTGAAATCGAATATGCCAAATAAGGTCATGGAGACGTTGAATACGGTAGAACCTCACCGAAAAAAACCCTGCATGACCTTGAGGGGTAAAGAGAGAATATTCCAGAAAGTTCAATGCTCGGTCTCACTTACGGCAGACATCCGGGCTTTCTACAAAGCAGATGCCGTTCGAGTAAAGGGACCTGTGAATCAAATTGTTGTGTTTGATGCGCGGTTTATTCCGCCTCCCTTGATAAGGAAGAAAAAAGGAATTAAAGTACAACTAATATGAGTATGGCCAATATACCATCAGGTGAAATTACTGATAGGACAATTGAATGTGCTTGTGATACAGGTGACCTATGTCCCACGAAGCTGGCCCAGCCGCATTCGATTTACTTCTAGTTGCATTTCCTCGCCGAAGCAGCCAGCCTTATGTACGGTGCAAGCACAACACAGGCTAAGAGAGGAATATGACAAACTAACAGTAGTAGGGGAGATAGATGATGAGATCATGGAGTTCATGAATACTACAAATAATCAGGGGGGTGGTTCCCAAGATGTAAAGTACATTTGCTCCAATACAGGTGATCTAATGAAATTTGACGAGGGAACTGATGCTCTAGTCCCGCTCTCTGGAAACGTGCCTATGGTATCTACAAATAGTGTGAAACCCAGAGAGAAGATGCATGAACTTTCGGAATCGCCTGTAATGTTTGATAAGTCGGCATCTAGTTGTGTAAATAGGTCCTTATCCTTTGTAGCCCCTACGCCAAGACGGACAAGAGTTAATAATCCAGTGGAGGAGCTACCATACTTTATAAGAGATCAACAAATGGGTACTACGTCCAATAGATTCTCTTTTCCTGAAGTTCCTGCGTTAAACAATACCCTTGGTGCCATGAATACGGCCTTGTTTTCAATGGCTAAACTATATGAATCTCTGGATGAAAATGTAAATAAGCAAATAGCCTTGTTACTTCAAATTGGTGCAGATTTGGAAAAGCAGCATTTACATTCTTGTGTACAGGAGCAAATTGACAATCAAGGTCATAATGTAAATAATCAGCTACTCCAATAAATATATACTGATGTACAACAAGGGGGGAAACACCAGCTGTGGGGAGGCAGCAGAGTCAGTAAAGAAACAAGGGGCAGAGACCGATGCGTCCAAAACATTTCCCGTTTTGTCTACAAATTGAGGCAAGGAGGATCAAAAGTCACTCCGTACTCAAGACTCTGTAGTCGAAATCCCTCAGGCTGTTAATGTAGAGCATGAGCGGATTCAACTTGCGGACCCATTATCTAACCCCTTTTCCATTCTGTTGAACAATTCTAACAATCAGTTAAAGGATAAAACTGCTAATACTGCTCTGTTAAAGAAGATAATGGCGCCCCAAAATGGGTTACATGTACAAGCAATAGGCAAAAAAACAACAAGAAAACTTGTAAATAATATACGGGCAGTTAAAAAGAAGAGGATGATACAATCTATAATAAGGTTGAAACAGGAGAAAGTGCAGCCTATCAAATATCAGCCTCTTGACGATTTAGTAGCTATGTCAGCAGCTATGAGGCCTCCTGATGTGATAAAACCATCCGATACTATCCGGCAACCTGCTGCAATGTCAATCACTCCATTGGCGGCTCTGTCCAAAGAAATTGGAGTATCACAGTCTCTTGCCCCCAAACCCTGCATCGCTCAAGGTCTACAATTCAAGACAGCTCTTATAGCTGTCCCAACTCAGCCTGAGAGCTTAAAGCCTTTATCTAATTCTATTCATGAATTACGGGAGGAGATGCATCTATCCTTTGCGGCATGAGCTCGAGAATGTATGCAGCAAGCAGACGATGCCTACTCCTATACCAGACGTGGAGACGCTGCTAAAGAGGCCATTAAAAAAGCATGAGAAGACAGAAAATGGGGGGTCCTGTAGGGGCCTCCAAGATGGAGGGTCCAATGTCCTGTCGAATGAAATTCTGCCTTCAAGAGAGAATCTAGTGAAAAGAACTGTCCGCCCTACAGATAAGCGATGGGTCCAATATAAAAATTATCATCGCCTCTTAATCAAGTGTAGAAGCCACCCATTCCAAAAGTATGATCTAAATCGCACAAGTCTACTGAACATTTCCTATAGAAGATCTGACGACATCGGACATTGGACTTTGTAGATCAGAGCGATTTAGGTGAAGTAAGAATTTATATCCAGTCAGGGGTGGTTTGGAATACCTTGTGGTTAGCTCGAACCATATTTTTTTCAATTTGGGATTTATAGTAAACCAGAATGTTCCTTATAATGGTGAAATGGAATGAATGCAGGATCTACCATGATTGGAAATATATGGCAGTAAGAAAAATCAACAGATAAAATGATCTACGCCCCAAAGGCAAAAGAATTGGCAAGAGCAAAATTATGAAGAAAGATCATAACAACCCCGGTCGTGTGACTTGATTAGCCTTGGAACACTAGAGGGCATAGGCATTTTATTAACACCAAGTGCGAAGACCTTCATAATCATGACATCATAGTATTCCAGGAGACCTGGCTACGCACAGACCCCATATGGGATCTGTGTAACATTTATACAGTACCTGCCATTGAGGCGGTACAGGGGCGCCCAATGGCCGGATTATTGATGGCCTTTTGGAAAGATAAGCACTTCAATGTCATATGTTACTCTAGCCCCTCTCCGTGCTTTCAAGTTGTTAAAATTCAAAGAGGAGAGTTCATCATTGCCATAGTCAACATCTTTTGGGATAAAAAACATTTGTGAACGGATGATTTTTAAATCAATTTAATTCCATCCTTGATACATTAATCGTGGATGGCACGATAATGCACACTCTGATTATGGGTGATTTAAATCTTCATCTGTTGCCAAATGGAAAACCTGGTAAAACCATGGATGAATATAGATGGGCGATGATAATGGCAGAAAGGAACTACATTATGTTGAATGGGGCAATCCAAGGGGATGATCCTCCATGTGCAACGTGGCACAGGGATGGTTAACAAGCAATACTAGATTATATCTATGTTAATTCCCAGTTCTTGACCAGGATAATATCCCTCATTTATTTATTTATTCACATTTTTTAAAGTGCACAACAGCCCGGGGGCATTGTGGCGCTGTTACAGAAAAAGACATCAAGCTGGTTACAGGGGAAGGCAGTGGTTACAAGGTCATTTGCATTACAGGAGCATAATGGATACATATACTGGTATTACAGGCACATATTGTTACATACGGTTGAGGGTAAGGGTGAGCTTGAGGCAGCGGTGAAGATTAATTGAACAGTGTGGTTTTAAGAGATTTACGAAAGGAGTACAGCGAGGGTTCTGCTCTGAGTGGGTTGAAGCATTCCAGAGCTTAGGTGCTATGTGAGGGAAGCCAATGCTGCCGGCTTTGGCTCTTCTTATAGTGGGAACTTGGAGCTGGTTAGCATGGTGGCTTCTTTTGGGGCGGATGGAAGTATTCTTTGTTATGGTTTCTGATAAGTAGGGGGTGCTGTGTGATTGATGCATGTATGTCTGAGGGTGAGTATTTTAAAATTGATGCTTTCCTTGACTGGGAGCCATTGTACGTTTCTTCTGGCCTGTGACACATGGTCACATTTGGGGATTTGTAGTGCAGCGTGCAGAGCATTATTTTGCACTATTTGAAGCCTGTTTAAGTTTTTGGTAGATGTGCCAGCTAGAAGGGCATTGCAGTAGTCCAATCTGGCTCCTATAGTAGCTCTGGCGATGGAGAGGCAGTTGGGTGCGGTAAGGTAGGGTTTTATGGCATAAATGAGTTTGGTGGTCAGTGCGGATGCGGAGGAGATGGCGCTGACTTGTCTTGTCCTGGAGAGTGTGGCATCTAAGTAGACTCCTATGGTCTTCACGGCTGATGAGACAGGTATGTTAGTATTGTCAATGGTCATGTGTGAGTATTTGGGGCTGAGTTTGGTTAGGGTTTCGCTGGGGGCTAGGATGATCTCGGTTTTATCGCCTTTTAAGCAAAGACCATTAATAGCTACCCAGGTTTGGATAGTGGTGTAAATCTTAAGGAGAGCTTCTGTGTCCTGGTCATAATCTTCAGAGAGGGGGAGGAGAACCTGTGTAACGTCGGCTAGTTTGTGTAAGCTATGCCGAGAGTGTCCAGTAATTCAAGGAGGGGTTTGGTGAAGCGGTTGTAAAGGGTTGGTGCGGTGCATGACCCTTGTGGGACTCCACAACTGATGGTGGTGGGGGGAGCGTTGGCCTGGTCAGAGTCCACTTTTATGGCCCTACCCTCTAGGAAGGAGGTGGTCCACCTGGTTGCTTTGTGAGAGAAGTGTGCTGCGTTAAATAGGTGAGAGGTGAGGATGCTGTCGTCCACTAGATCAAATGCTGCGGAAAGATCGAGCAGTAGAAGGAGAGCAGGTTTGCCTGCGTCCATAATTTTGGTGATTTGGTTGTTTAAATCTAAGAGGGCAGTTTCATTCACATGGCCTTTACGGAAACCCGATTGTCTTCTGCCTAAGATGGCATGGGTTTGCAGGTAGTGCTGGATTTGGTTATGGGCGCCTTTGTCTAGGATTTTGAGGAGGAAGGGGACGGTGGTGATGGGGCAATAGTTATTGGGGAAGGAGGGATCGAGGGAAGGTTTTCTAGGAGCAGGCGTAACCAGGCTTCTTTTAGGCATTGTGGTACGGTTCAGTGGAGAATGAGGCATTGATGAATGCTGTGATGATAGGGGTGAGTGATTCAGTGCACTCTTTGATGATGGAGGGTGGGCAGATATCTCCTTTGCAGGTGGATGGTTTGATGTTTTTGAGAAGGTCAGAGACTTCCGACTCTGTAACTTCTCTGAAAGCAAAAAGGGGTGTTTGCAAGTGAAGATTGTGAGTGGGAGGTGAGGGAGGACTGGTGTGGGTATTGAGAGCTTTACGTTGGGAAGCTATTTTGTCTTGGAGCGTTTTTATCTTTATTGAGGAGGGCAGTCTGGATGCCTGTGCACCATGCTTCATCCTTGATGATTTCATCCGGGCTGGAAGCAGGTGTGGTAAGTTCTTTGAATATGGAGAATAATTCTCTGGGTTTGGAGCTGGCTTTAGCGATTCTCAGGTTATAGGATTGGGATTTAGCCTGGAATATAGCTTTTTTGTAGGTCAATGAGATCTCTTTGAATTTGTTGAGAGAAGATTGGTTAGGCGCTGATTGCCATCTGGATAGGGCTTTTCGTTTTTTGGTGCGAAGGGCAGCTAGTTCTGTGAACCAGGAGTTGGAGTGCATGGATTTTTTTTCTTTTTTGTCTTCTAGAGGGGCAATAGTTTCAATGACTTGGATGAGAGCATTGGTATAGACGTTTGTGAGAGAGGTGGGGTCATGGATAAATGGAGGTTTGAGTTCAGGAATATCGAGAAGAGGAGTGAGGTCGTAGCAGTGAGTTTTTTGGAGCTTTTTACTTTAACGGGGGGGCATGCGGGCGACGCCACCACCTTTGGCGGTTTTGCGGTCCGGTCTAAGGATGGTGTAACCTTGGGGGAGGGCAAGGTGGATAGATGGGTTGGATGCTTCATGGAGCCAGGTTTCGGATATGGCTAGTAGATCTAATTTGTGGGAGGTAATGAGATCATTGATTTCAATAGCATGGGCATGGACAGAGCGAGCATTGATGAGTGCGCATTTTAAATCTAGATTGGCTGGTGGAGCAGTATGTGTGTTGGTCTTGGGTGTAAGAGAGGTGGTATGTGCGTGTATGAGTGGGGGAGGTAGGAATGTGATAGGTGCAGGGTGATGGAGGATAGGGTGGTGTGCATGGTCAGAGAGGTGTGAGTGCGTGGATGATATATGGGTGCGAGAGCTAAGTCTGTGGTTCCTAAGGTGCATGGAGGGTGGTGTGCTGCGGAGAGAGAAGAGGGGCTTGGTGCGCAATCTTAGTCTACCGAGCCTGATGTGGTGGGGGGGATGTCCAGTCGGATCAGTGTGTGAGAGTGCAGTTTGAAGTGCTGTGGATGATGGAGTATGCAAGAGGTGTGGTAGTGGTTTGAGGTCTGGGTGTGCCGGCGGCATGCTGGCGATAGCCCAGAAGGAGAGAGTAATGAGGAAGATGAAGGGGCGGAGAGGAGAGGTGTAGGTGCTGTGTGGCGGGAACCAGGGTAATGCATTTGTAGAGAGCAGATACTGTATAGTGTTAGTGCAGAACTAGTTGGGCAGGTTCAATAGCATAGTATTTAGTGCATTCATAAGGCTAAGCTGGATGGGCTAAGAGGGTGGAAGTGGTAAATACAATCAAAGGCCGCTAGGGGCAGGCAGAGGGAAATACAATCAATGGCCGCTAGGGGCAGGCAGAGGCAAATACAATCAATGGCCGCTAGGGGCAAATACAATCAATGGCCGCTAGGGACAGGCAGAGGCAAATACAATCAATGGCCGCTAGGGGCAAATACAATCAATGGCCGCTAGGGGCAGGCAGAGGAAAATACAATCAATGGTCGCTAGGAGCAGGCAGAGGAAAATACAATCAATGGTCGCTAGGAGCAGGCAGAGGCAAATACAATCAATGGCCGCTAGGGGCAGGCAGAGGCGAATACAATCAATGGCCGCTAGGGGCAGGCAGAGGCAAATACAAACACAGTTGGCTGGTTGCAAGCATGAGGTAGATCAGCTAGGAATGGGACAATATGGACGGTATGACTGATAACTGATATTATGTTAACATGGGCCACAATCTAGTAGGTGGGAGTCCAGGCATGCAACTGTGTACTGTGCATTGAGACAGGCACAGCTAAAGCAGCAAGTTGGATCATGTTGTCTTAAGCAGTTATAATGTACACAGGAAAATCTGGCTGAACACAATATTGAGTAGGAACCGTGTGGCACACAGCTGAATGCGGTGGGGCCCTATCGAGTGGGTGCATGGGGAAGCATTGGGAGCATTCAGAGAGGGTACATCTAGTTATATCAATTACATTAATTGAGCATAAGAACAGACAATTTAGACACAAAACAGTCAGCAGAGGTTGGCATACAGTATTTGGTAATTGACAGCAAGGGTTAGGTTTACACCACAAACTATAGCGAGGTTAGGTCTACTCACGGCAGTTTTTTTGCTGTGAGTCTGACAAGTATTTGCTCCCCTTCTCTCGTGGCGAACAGCGGCAAACAGGAAGGGGCCTTACTCCCTGGGCCTTCCTCGAGTGGGCCGGCTTCCGCCGGCCAGCGGCCTTCTGGGTAGAATCGAATCACATTGCTAGGCACCAAAGTAAACACTGACAGAAGCGGCCATTTTGGGAGGCTCTCTGTGGCGTGCAGGCAATGGACTTCGGGTGCCTGGGGAAGGGATGCACGGCGCACTGTGTGCAAACGGTGGGGCTCGTGGGTGAGGGGCTCACCTAGTGAGGCACAGGGAGTGCTTCCCAGCGACTGCTCCTGCAGCGCTGTAGATGGGTGCACTGCTGCTCCTGCAGGCCGTGTTGTCGGTGGGGCGGTCGATCAGGGGAGAGGCATCAGCTGTGGATCCTCTCGGTGCGAGAAGGGCTCCTGCCCTCTCGAGTGGCTACCTGCAGTGTGGGGCAAGGGCAAACAGGAAGGGGCCTTACTCTCTGGGCCTTCCTCGAGTGGGCCGACTTCCGCCTGCCGGAGGCCTTCTGGGCAAAATCGAGTCACATTGTTAGGCAACGAAATAAACACCGATGGCGGCGGCCATTTTGGGAGGCTCCCTGTGGCATGCAGGAAAATGGACTTCGGGTGCCTGGGGAAGGGGTGCACGGCACACTGCGTGCAAACAGTGGGGCTTGTGGGTGAGGGGGTCACCTAGTGAGGCACAGGGAGTGCTTCCCAGCGACTGTTCCTGCAGCGCTGTAGATGGGTGCACGGCTGCTCCTGTAGGCCGTGTTGTCAGTGGGGCGGTCGGTCAGGGAAGAGGCATGCTGTCATGATGGCTACTCCCGGGAAGCCAGGTCAGGGCCAGCGTCCCCGAAAGCAGACATCATGTCCCCAGGGAGGGACCCAGCAACCCCTTATAGGGGCTCTTTGGACATTGTCCTGGCGCCTTTGGCGCCAGGCTCATAGAAGGCATCAGTCCTGGCACCATAGGCGCCAGGCTCATTATGGGAGTGCTTGGATGGACTTACCTGATGCAGACCATGCTGCCGGATCCAGACCTCCTTGAGGTCTGAAAGGGACTATTTTACCTATGGGACTATTTTACCACTCGGGCGTGGCTGAGGAAGAATACTTACCTGGAACTACTTTGGGGGCTATTTAACACAACGCCCAGACAGCAGCTCACGCTTCGCGTTGTTCTGCATCTAGCAGCTGTACGCTCACCGTGTCTGCTCCTGCATCCTGGCTCCAGCCACGCCCGCCTGCAACCTTGAACACCTGAAAAGGAAGGAAAGGAGAGAAAGGTGAATAATTGAACGTTACCTACCTCCATCCGCAGTCCGGAACCATCACTCCGACGATCCTGAGAAAAGACATTATTTTTAGAAGCGCATCGCATCGATCGCTGCAGCGCCGCATTCCACTCACCTTCACGAGGCGCCCTCGGGCTCTTCGGCCACCATTGTCACCATCCGTCGCCTTTCAGCGCCTAAGGAGAAAAAGAGAAAAAACAAAGGTGAGCAAAGGAACAGATTGAGGAAGGCCTGATTCTTCCCCCTTAAGACTTACCTGATTTTTGTTGGGACAATCTTTCCACACCTCGGGTCGGCGCCGCTTCTTTGGCACTGCCGTACCCTGGCCCCTACGGGGAAAAAGAGACAAAACAAAGGTGAGCGAAGGAACAGATTGAGGAAGGCCTGATTCTTCCCCCTTAAGACTTACCTGATTATTGTTGGGACAATCTTTCCTCACCTCGGGTCGGCGCCGCTTCTTTGGCACTTCCGTACCCCGGCCCCTAAGGGGAAAAAGACACACGCATTAGTGGGTGAAAGCAAGATCACTAAGGGAACCATCCATAAAAAAGACTCAACAGAGTTACCTTTGGCGAATCCATTCCTCTACGCGGATTCTTCATCCTACATCTGAAATAGAGAAAAGGACAACGGACAATTAAGGCTTGAACTTTTGCAACTGAATACTTATGGCCTCATATCGGAAAAGTCAAGCGGAGTTGAATACTCACCAAACCCGAGATCCAGTGAAGTAACTGGAAATCAACGCGCCCCTGCATCGGAAGCAGGATGGAGAGCTCGTCCTTTCAGACTCTAAGGTGAGACTCTACGTGGAATCGCGGAGGGGGTTCGAGGAGTGTGAGACGGGGAAGGGGGGAATCCGGCACATTTTCCAGCAGACAGTTAATCCCCTTTTCCATCTACAGAAGGATTCTTCTACGGGCCAGACAGGCTAGGTTTGGGGGTCCGGTCCAGTCCGTCTTCCGAGTCCTGGGCATCACCTTAGAAGAGGTGATAGCAGTCCAGAACAGATCGGCGCCTCCGTGGGAATCAGGTGAGCGTTACAGAACGCAAAGCCTACCTACAATTTCCCACCCGGGCGCTATGGAGACTTCCGAGACAGACCAGCTGGCCCAGCTATTGGGGGAATTACGGGCTGAAGTTCATTCCGCTCGCCAGGAGACAAATGCCCTCAGGAGAGAGTTAATTGTATCTAAAGAACGAACTGATGATATTGCCAGACAGCTATTAGAAGGTCAGGCTGGTCAAACTCCTTTACCAGGTTCTGGGGGTAATTCCGCCCCAGTGGTTTCAAATAACCCCGTGCAAATTAATCTACCTGGAAATATGCCACTGGCCCCACCGGAACGTTTTGCCGGGGACCCCAAAAGGTTTGCCGTATTCATGAATCAATGCCGACTGCACTTCCTCTGCAGACCTGGGGCCTTCCCTAACGACCAAACCAAGGTCACTTTTGTACTATCATATCTCAAGCGGCTGTGCTGCGGATTGGTCAGTTCCACTGGTTACTCAAGATGACCCAATTCTTCGGAACTTTCAAGCCTTCCAGACAAGCATGGAAAGACTTTTTGCGCGGCATTCTCAGGGACAGGCCCTGGACAACGAGCTTCTATCCCTACGACGGGGTAACCAGGACCTCTTAGCCTATATCGCGACCTTCAATAGGTTAATTGTGGAGACTGGATGGCCGGAGGATAAAAGAATCACGTTATTCCATCGAGGTCTACGTGGAGAACTTAAGGATGTCCTGGCCCAGGTCGTAAATCCACCCCAAGACTGCTCTGAATATATAGACTTGGTGGTCCAATTAGATCACATGCTTCAAAACAGAAAGGCAGATCGGTCCAAGTTTGAGACCCGGGTTTTGGTCAAAACCCATGTTAACCCCAAGGGTGCCGATGTTACTGAACCTATGCAAATTGGAGGGGTTAAAGGACCTTTAACTCAAAAAGAGCGTGAACGAAGACGGCAAATGCAATTATGCCTTTATTGTGGGGCTTCTGGACACTTTTTACGAGATTGCCCTATAAAACCGTCTAAGAAGGCGGTAGGAGTCGCTGATATGAACCTGATGGAATCTGAGTCGGGAAACGACCACGCCCGACAAGTGTAGGGGTCCGCTTGCCGAGCTTAAAAACTAACTCTCTGACCTCGCATTTCATCATGCCAATGGTCCTCGTAAATCCGAAGCAACCTGGGCGGTTACATGCCAGTAAGGCATACATCGATAGTGGGGCTATAGGAAACTATGTGGATCGTGAATTGGCTTCCAGGATCAACCTCCCTCTTTGCCCTAAAACCAGTAAGGATGTCATCACCACAGTGGATGGAACCGAAATCGCCTCTGGGGCGGTAACACACTCCACTACTGAAGTGACATTGTTGGGTCAAGACGGACATCGGGAGGCAATTGTGTTTTATGTAATCAAGGCTCCGCAATTTCAAGTAATTCTAGGAATCCCTTGGTTGGAAACACATAATCCTCGAATTGACTGGCGAGCAAAGAGGATAACCTTTCCAGATTGTGCACAAACCTGTTATCCAAGAAATCCAAATATTGGCCTAGCTACAGTAACCCCTGTCATTTTGCAAATACCGCTAGAATACCAAGAATTTCAAGACGTCTTCCAAAAGGAACAGGCCAACACTCTACCGCCTCACAGGTCGTACGATTGCCAGATCGATCTATTGCCATGTGCACAACCCCCTTGCAGCAGGATCTATGCCCTTACCGAACCCGAGAATCTTCATTTACGACAATATCTAGATCAGTACCTAGCCAATGGTTTTATTCGCCCGTCTAAGTCTCCTGCATCCTTGGCTTTATTCTTCGTGCCTAAAAAAGAAGGCGACCTCAGAACTTGATTGACTACCGCGCATTGAACCAGATAACTGTTAAAAACCGATACCCTTTGCCTCTGATCCCTGAACTCCTTGACCAGGTGAAGGATGCCTGCATATACACCAAGTTAGATCTCCGGGGGGCCTACCATCTGGTGCGAATAAAGGAAGGCGATGAATGGAAAACTGCCTTCCGCACCAAATATGGGCTATTCGAGTACCAGGTGATGCCTTTCGGATTGTGCAATGCACCGGCTGCCTTCCAATACTTCATGAACGATGTCTTTCGGGAACTCATCGACGTTTGTGTTGTCGTATATATCGATGACATTCTTGTGTACTCCTCTTTGGAATCTGATCATAGAAAACATGTCAGGGCAGTTCTCGAGAAATTGCGCCAACACAAACTATTTGCTAAACTTGAAAAATGTGTTTTCCATGCCACGGAAGTCGAGTTTCTTGGTTTCATCCTGACACCTAAAGAAGTTCGCATGGACTCACGAAAAGTGGATGCTATCCTCAAATGGCCATCGCCTAGCTCCTTGAAAGGTGTTCAAAGCATGCTTGGCTTTGCCAATTTTTATCGCAGGTTTATCCCGGAATTTTCTCGTGTTGTTCAACCCATAACTGCGCTCTTAAGGAAAAATAAATGTTTCGAATGATCTGAAGAAGCCGAGCAGGCCTTTCAGGAACTAAAAGCTAAATTTACCTCTGCACCTGTATTGAAGCACCCGCGCCCAGATCTCCCTTATGTAGTTGAAACTGACGCATCCAGCCTAGCCATGGAAGCTGTCCTGTCTCAAAGAGATCCCGAAACTAACCAACTGCATCCCGTTGCATTTTGGTCCAGAAAATTCTCGGCACCCGAGGTTAACTACACAATCACTGACAAAGAACTGTTAGCCATTAAATCCGCCTTTAAAGCCTAGCGGCATTATCTACTTGGCGCTAAACATACCATCACGGTGATCACCGACCACCGGAACTTACAGTATTTAAAGACCGCCAAGGCTCAGTCATCTCGACAGCTCCGTTGGGCTTTGTTTTTTGCGGAATTCGATTTTGTAATCACCTACCGTCCTGGCTGTAAGAATGGCAAAGCGGACTCTCTAACCCGAATAGGAATGGAAGAAACTGATACTAACTCAGAACCTGTACCGATAATTCCCGAACAGAGAATTTTGGGCATGACTTCTCTACAAACGCTTGAAGACATTCAAGCTAGAGTTAAACAACTCCTGGACCCTACAGACTTACAGGATTGGGTACAAAAGGGATCTGACTTTACTATAAATAATGATTTACCTTATTTCCAAGGGCGCTTATTTCTGCCACACAAGGAATTACAAGAGCTCGTTATTTCTCGTTATCATGATACACTGATAGAGGGGCACCCCGGTATTGCCAAGACGGAAGAAAAGGTGAAACGACAATTCTGGTGGCCTTCTTGGCGAAAAGATGTTAAATCATTTCTGATGTCCTGTGGTGTTTGCGCCCAAAATAAAGGCCAAAAGAAAAGACCAGCTGGTCTCCTTCAACCTTTAGACATTCCGCCAGCACCTTGGCACACCCTGTCATTGGATTTTATTACGGACTTACCTCCTTGTTCAGGATATAACACTATTCTTGTTATTGTGGATTTATTTTCCAAAATGGCCCACTTCATTCCATTGAAAGGTTTACCTTCAGCTTCAGTTCTAGCCAATGAATTCCTTGAAAATATTGTTCGTTTACATGGATTCCCGTCTGTACTAATCTCAGACCGGGGAAGCCAATTCATTTCCCACTTTTGGCATAGATGTTGTCAATTGGCACAAATCGATGTAAGATTATCGACTAGTCACCACCCTCAGACCGATGGTCAAACAGAGAGGACGAATCAGACCCTTGAGCAATATTTACGGTGTATGTTGCAGCAATCTGAAAGTAACTGGAAAGACATTCTTTGGATAGCCGAATATGCATATAATAATTCGGTACACTCTGGAACTGGGCAAAGTCCTTTTTATAGTTTATATGGGCATCACCCTCGAACCTCAGACCTCGACTCGCCTCAAGGCCTCGGAATGCCCGCAGTGGACCATCTGCATTCTACAATTACCCAAGTCTTCAAAGAAGCAACTACACATTTACAACAATCCAAGAGAAAATACAAGAAGAATGCTGACCTGCATCGGAGTGAAGCACCTCAGTACCAGATTGGGGACCAAGTATGGCTGGCTACCAGGCACTTATCGCTCAAGGGACCTCGAACTTTTAATCCAAAATATCTGGGGCCTTACTCCATTACGGCCATAATCAATCCAGCGGCCGTTAAACTTGATTTACCAGCTAACATGCGAATTCACCCTGTTTTTCATGTGTCACTTTTGAAACCAGTGCAACCTGGAACTAGACTAATCAAGCCTCCAGAATCCACTCAAATAGATGGAGAACCTGAATTCGAGGTGAAGAACATTTTAGATTCAAAGATGTTAAGGTCAAACCTTTTCTATCTAATCGATTGGAAGGGATACGGGCCTCAGGAGAGGTTGTGGGAACCCAGTGACCATGTACATGCACCTCGATTAATTAAGAAATTCCATCGGATCTTCCCAAACAAACCAAAACCCCCGGAGGGAACAATCTTGGGAGGGGCCTTGGGGGAGAGTGCTGTCATGATGCCTACTCCCGGGAAGCCAGTTCAGGGCCAGCGTCCCCGAAAGCAGACATCATGTCCCCAGGGAGGGACCCAGCAACCCCTTATATGGGCTCTTTGGACATTGTCCTGGCGCCTTTGGCGCCAGGCTCATAGAGGGCATCAGTCCTGGCACCATAGGCGCCAGGCTCATTATGGGAGTGCTTGGATGGACTTACCTGATGCAGACAATGCTGCCGGATCCAGACCTCCTTGAGGTCTGAAAGGGACTATTTTACCTATGGGACTATTTTACCACTCGGGCGTGGCTGAGGAAGAATACTTACCTGGAACTACTTTGGGGGCTATTTAAACCACACCCAGACAGCAGCTCACGCTTCGCGTTGTTCTGCATCTAGCAGCTGGATGCTCACCGTGTCTGCTCCTGCATCCTGGCTCCAGCCACGCCCGCCTGCAACCTGGAACACCTGAAAAGGAAGGAAAGGAGAGAAAGGTGAATAATTGAACTTTACCTACCTCCATCCGGAGTCCGGAACCATCACTCCGACGATGCTGAGAAAAGACATTATTTTTAGAAGCGCATTGCATCGCTCGCTGCAGCGCCGCGTTCCACTCACCTTCACGAGGCGCCCTCGGGCTCTTCAGCCACCATTGGCACCATCCGTCGCCTTTCAGCGCCTAAGGAGAAAAAGAGACAAAACAAAGGTGAGCAAAGGAACAGATTGAGAAAGGCCTGATTCTTCCACCTTAAGACTTACCTGATTTTTGTTGGGACAATCTTTCCACACCTCGGGTCGGCGCCGCTTCTTTGGCACTGCCGTACCCCGGCCCCTAAGGGGAAAAAGAGACAAAACAAAGGTGAGCGAAGGAACAGATCGAGGAAGGCCTGATTCTTCCACCTTAAGACTTACCTGATTATTGTTGGGACAATCTTTCCTCACCTCGGGTCGGCGCCGCTTCTTTGGCACTTCCGTACCCCGGCCCCTAAGGGGAAAAAGACACACGCATTAGTGGGTGAAAGCAAGATCACTAAGGGAACCATCCATCAAAAAGACTCACCAGAGTTATCTTCGGCGAATCCATTCCTCTACGCGGATTCTTCATCCTACATCTGAAATAGAGAAAAGGACAACGGACAATTAAGGCTTGAACTTTTGCAACTGAATACTTACGGCCTCATATCGGAAAAGTCAAGCGGAGTTGAATACTCACCAAACCTGAGATCTAGTGAAGTAACTGGAAATCAACGCGCCCCTGCATCGGAAGCAGGATGGAGAGCTCGTCCTTTCAGACTCTAAGGTGAGACTCTACGGGGAATCGCGGAGGGGGTTCGAGGAGTGTGAGAGGGGGAAGGGGGGGAATCCGACACATTATCCAGCAGACAGTTAATCCTCTTTTCCATCTACAGAAGGATTCTTCTATGGGCCAGACAGGCTAGGTTTGGGGGTCCGGTCCAGTCCGTCTTCCGAGTCCTGGGCATCACCTTAGAAGAGGTCATAGCAGTCCAGAACAGATCGGCGCCTCCGTGGGAATCAGGTGAGCGTTACACATCAGCTGTGGATCCTCTCGGTGCGAGAAGGGCTCCTGCCCTCTCGAGGGGCTACCTGCAGTGTGGGACAGGGGCAAACAGGAAGGGGCCTTACTCTCTGGGCCTTCCTTGAGTGGGCCGGCTTCTGCCTGCCGGTGGCCTTCTGGGCAAAATCGAGTCATGTTGCTAGGCAACGAAGTAAACGCCGATGGCGGCAGCCATTTTGGGAGGCTCTCTGTGGCGTGCAGGCAATGGACTTTGGGTGCCTGGGGAAGGGATGCACAGCGCACTGCGTGCAAACATGGGGCTCGTTGGTGAGGGGCTCACCTAGTGAGGCACAGAGAGTGCTTCCCAGCGACTGCTCTTGCAGCGCTGTAGATGGGTGCAGGGCTGCTCCTGCATGCCGTGTTGTCGGTGGGGCGGTCGATCAGGGGAGAGGCATCAGCTGTGGATCCTCTCAGTGCGAGAAGGGCTCCTGCCCTCTCGAGTGGCTACCTGCAGTGTGGGGCAGGGGCAAACAGGAAGGGGCCTTGCTCTCTGGGCCTTCCTCGAGTGGGCCGGCTTCCGCCTGCCGGCGGCCTTCTGGGCAAAATCGAGTCACATTGCTAGGCAACGAAGTAAACACTGATGGCGGCGGCCACTTTGGGAGGCTCTCTGTGGCGTGCAGGCAATGGACTTCGGGTGCCTGGGGAAGGGTTGCACGGCGCACAGCGTGCAAACAGTGGGGTTCGTGGGTGAGGGGCTCACCTAGTGAGGCACAGGGAGTGCTTCCCAGCGACTGCTCCTGCAGCGCTGTAAATGGGTGCACGGCTGCTCCTGCAGAACGTGTTGTTGGTGGGGCAGTCGATCAGGGGAGAGGCATCAGCTGTGGATCCTCTCGGTGCGAGAAGGGCTCCTGCCCTCTCGAGTGGCTACCTGCGGGCACATGGTCTCTTCACAAGGACCCCTTCCGTTCCACGCACGCAATGGCGTGCCCCCCTCCCGATCCTCTGGACTACATCTGACCCTTGAATCCCTAAATATTAAACCATCAAATAGGAGCGATCATAGCCAGTTATGTTTGGTCTGTGAGTGGCCTAATTCACAATGTAGGCCATTGATAAATCATCATATGGCAGACATAATTGTCAACAATGCCAGGAGTAGACTAAAATGGACAGAAGCAAAGTTATTTCAATATGGGAAAATACTAATCAATTAATTCCGGAATATCAATGTAGACCAGAACACAAGCTATGTACAGGCTATTAAACAACTGCATAGCCTGTACATAGCCTCTGTTCTGGTGGGGTGGACCCTCAGCAGTCCCGTAATAGTCACTCCCATGCCTTTGACTATGAGGTAAAACTCAAAAAGAGTGAATTAAGAAAAAATATATGACATGCGAATCAGGAAGCATCTGAAACTAAAATTGATCAGATAAAAAAAACTTAGGAATAATTATAATAAAAATTGGCAAAGAGGGAGACAAGCTATCCAATATCAGCATGATGGAGAGTCCATGATGAGGCGGATCATGTTGTAGTCAGCAGGAGGAATTTGGGCTTTATTGAACAAAAGTTATCAACAGAATCAACAAGTAATACAAATAAAGCCTATACCAGAGGGGGCATGGAGAACCTACTACGGCACTGTATATCGGACACACTTCCCTGATATTGAATATGATATGAACACTATAGAACATCAATATAATTTAGAGATTAAGTTAAAATTGTATTTTATTTGTGGAACCAAATGCATGTATAAGTGATTTTATGTTTATCTTTTTTTTATGACTGTTTTATTATTATCTTCTTATGTATAAAATTGTTGAAAGATCGGTTTATACTGGTCAAAACAACAAATAAATAAAAAATAAAAAAAATCCTCATGGCCAAAACCACTGGTCTACTTAAAACTGTTAGAAAAGAACTGGGCCAAGTTGAATCCCACTTACGGGACTACGAAAATAGCTACACTGTTACACAGAACAGGGACACCCTAGCAACAAATTAATGAACTATTAAGTGACTTTCACAAGCTAGCAGATAGGGAGGTGCTATACATGGCTACCCCGATAAGGGCTCGCAGATACGGTGAAGGGGATAAAGCTGGCAACTCCTTAGCTAACATGTTAAAAGCTGAAAATTACCATAACCGTATCCCTGGTATTCAAGCAGCAAGCGGCACAGTGGTGACTCAAGATAAATATATAAATGACAAATTCACACAGTTCTACTCAGTGTTATCTTCTAATTGAGACGAGGTGACCGCGGATGAGACTTTGGAATACTTGAACATACTAGGTCTCCCTGTGATTCCACCCAAGGCTAAACTCACTCTAGACTTACCTATAACTCAGGAAGGAATAGTGAACGCCATTAAGGCACTGGCATCTGGGAAAGCTCCGTTATCTGATGGCCTGGGAATTAAATTATATAAAGAATGCCATGAGGAATTGACCCCTATCCTGTTGAGCATGTGGGAGGAGGCTATGGAGCGGGGTATACTCCCAGAATCGATGCAGTAAGCTATCATAACAGTACTATTAAAACCGCACCGTCCCCCGCAAGATATGGCCTCCTACAGACCACTATCCTTGATCAATACAGATGCGAAGATATTTGCCAAAATCCTTGCGACAAGGCTTCTCCCTAACATGCCCAAACTGGTGCACCCAGACCAATCTGGCATCATTCCCAGTACATACACTGCCCTTAATCTCTACCGTTTATTCGGGGTGATGGAACAGGTGAGCCCGAAGGCGAAAGCTGTAGCGGCTGCCTTAGATGCCGAAAAGGCATTTGATTCTGTGTCCTGGGAATACCTGTTCTTAGTGCTTGGCTGTTTTGGGATGGGTCCATATTTCCTATGATGTTTTCGACTTCTAAACACTTGCCCAGGAACAAGAGTCCTCACAAATCATACACTATCCACATTATTTCTCCTTGGTAGGGGAACTAGACAGGGTTGCCCCTTCTACCCAATACTTTTCGCCTTAACAATTGAGCCAATGGTCGCCTTTGTGCGTAAAGTACACAGACACAGGGGCATTAGGATGACAGGCCCTCCACAAATAATATCACTGTACGCAGACGACACTCTCCTCTACGTCCGAGACCCCAATCAAAATCTCGAGCCCATTTTGAAAGATATGCACGAATTTGGACGATATTCTGGATGCAAAATCAATAACTCTAAATCAGAATTATTCCCACTCACACCAGCCACTGAATGCCCATCGAACATAAGCGGATTCAAGTGGGCACCGGTCCAAGTTCGCTATCTGGGCATCATTGTGTCAAGGGAACGTCAAACATTATAAGCTGATAATCATGAAACTTACCTACAATCGCTGGCTGTGAAACTACAACCGTGGGCTAAACTTCCCCTCTCTCTTTATGGATGGATAGCACTCTTGAAAATGGTGGTCCTTCCCAAACTCTTATATTTTTTCTGCAATGTCCCCTTATGGCCAGGCAGAGTATTCTTTTCCAAATTACAATCCATGGTCACTACATTCCTATGGGGATCTGGTGTTGCAAGGTTGAAATGGGACAAATTGGCGGAACCATACACAAGCAGTGGCCTCGCCACACCCGACTTCGAGCTCTATTACTTAGCAGCACAAGCCCAATTTGCTAAACATTGGTATGACCAAGATGACACTGCTATGCACATACCACTGGAGAGATATGCAGTGTCTCCCACTGAACTATGCTCTGTTATATTGATCCCTGCAAATTCGACCCTGTTAGGGTCACCGTCCATGCTTGGTCCAAAATCTATGGGAAAATCAAAATAGAAACACCCTATGACCCCGAGGTGAACTGCATAATTTGGAGTGAAACCATTCACATTCCTTATGGCAACTAAGGGCCACCCAGCATAAAAGGGCATGTTTAAGACCCAATATTTAAAACATTAACAAGCAGAAATTGTGCGCTTTGAAAAGGCCAGTCACAGTGATACTGTATGTGGACAGACAACCAACTCTGAATGTGAAATTCTGACTTAGAGAGCTCTTGGGCAAAGTATTATCTTAATCATTGCTATAATAACGCTCTGACAAAGACCCAGAGAGGTCGAAACACCTGTTGGCTCATTTTTGTTTGGAATGGCAAGTTCTGATTATGTTACCTAGCAACTAGCCATGTCGGCTTAAACACATTCCTAGCTAATTACTATTATTGGCATCATATGTTTGTTTTGATTGGATTGCTCGTCAAGTGGCTCATTTCTTTTTGGAATCGCAAGATCTGATTATGTTACTTAGCA
The DNA here is from genome assembly GCF_040938575.1 of Ambystoma mexicanum. Taxonomy (NCBI): domain Eukaryota; kingdom Metazoa; phylum Chordata; class Amphibia; order Caudata; family Ambystomatidae; genus Ambystoma; species Ambystoma mexicanum. The sequence continues at coordinate 1,440,280,433 of NC_090935.1, forward strand.
ACTAGCCATGCTGGCTTAAACATATTCCCAGCTAACTATCATTTTAGCATCATATGTTTACTTTGAATGGCTTGTTTGTCAAGTTGGCATCAATGCCAGTAAAAACTTTAATTGTTTCAGGCAACCACTGTGTCAGTATCATACATTCTACTGTTTCTTATTCTAACGAGGAGTCTAGAGCGTGGAGGAGGAGAACACTTTGATGTTTTTTTTGAGTGGGTATATTGGGGTGACCCACTGATTCTACCTGGACCGCAGCCCTACTCTCTCTCTACTTTTTAACTCAACATTTTACTAATTCAACTGATTGAAGCTGTTATTAGTTAAGGTCTCCAGCACACTCCAAGCTAGGTACCCCACTGACACATTTGGGAATATATACATGGTTCATCATCAGGCAGACCAAGGGGTTGACACCATGGCATTGTACTCTTAGGAGTACCACTGACCTTATATGTCATTAACCATACATATCTGAGCTATATGGCCAGTGGCATATATGGTTTAGTAGCCCTTGCTAGGACTAAAGCTACGATTGGCCGAACACACACAGTCCCCAGCAGTGAGTACTTAACCCACTGAGCTATCTTACCAGCTATTTACACTTAAATGTGCATACCACAGCATTTGGTAATGTGTTGGCTATGGAAGTTACATTTCTTATTAACAGAACACTTATTATTACAGTTCTTAGAAGCAGCCAGGATATGTCATGGCACAACCTGATAATAGTAGTGCTATCTTTTTGTTGAAAGGACTTGTGAGGTTGGTGGGTAGATATCCTCATAAATGTTTCTTTTTAACTGCACAATTGATTCTACAGCATATTGTGTCACAATAGGATAGCTCAGAGAGTTTAAATCATATTGCATTTTTCTATTCCTACTGCAAAATGTGCTGTAAAATGTGTTGTTTCAACCTGAGGATGGGTGCATCTCTCATGCGTCACTCGGTGTGGAAATCTATGCCCCCATAGCAAAAATCGAAAAGCTGCAACCCATTAATAAATGCACAATAAGTGAACATATCTTAAAGTGAAATACACAAATTTAGTTCAATTGACATTTTCCTTTAGAAGAAAGTGCACAAGACAAAGGAGTCAGGAAACATGCTTTGAGGACACTTTTATGTGATCTTGTGGGTAAGCGTCTGCACTGGAAGCACGACAACCTGTGGTGAAATCCTAGTAGATGAAAACTTGAGCGCTCAAACTTTTTTTTAATGCTGGCCTCAAAAACTCCTAACCGTGGTTGCGTTCACCCCATGAAAAAAGTTGGCGAACACTGTCCGCCCACAAGTATCCTCGAATTGCGGGGCCAGACCCAGAGAAAATAGCCCCACCAGTCCAGGACTTCAACCTCTCTTGCCACATCCTGGGCATATAGTAATGACTCACCCTCTCATCCTTACCCTTCTCACCCTCCTGTTTGGCTTTCAACAATACTCTGTCTTATAAAGAGAACTTGAAAAGTACCAAAACCATAGTAAAGTACTCCCACAAATATATAAGTCCTTATAGAAATATGCTAGGCAAAAAATGTACAATTCTGCCATTATTCCCCCCACCTTGAATGGAAGACTAAAAACACCAGCATGCAATCAGCAGAAGGCAAAAGAATGACCTCTGGATTTTGAAAATGTACTTTCAATACTTAAACATTCATAACAAAAGGTAATGTGGGAAAAGGTTACGTGTTTGTGTTTCAATGTTTGACAAAGGCATGCTTCATATATAATATGAGGGAAATGTTACGCTCATACAATATAGTCTCAAAGAAACATGCACGTGTGTGCACATATTACATTACAAATCTTGCACACACACTCGCTAACACACATTACAACAAGTATGTTACACAGTACTCAAAGCTGCGATACACAATACATCAAAATATGGCACGCAGGCAAACATTTTTTTCATTTGAACTTATTTTGGCTTTCCTTTGCTGTGCTGCAGTGATGGACATCTCATCTTGAGGTTCCAACTGCTTCCTTGGTGTTGGTGTGCTCTGGTGGACCCGCTCCCCGGCCCCAGAGCTAGTCAGGCTCAGGCTGGGTGGGCGAAAGCACAGACAAGCTCATGGTTACTAAGCAACCCTTACAGAGATCGAGACACAGTGGCTGAGCGCCCACACTTTTTTTTAGAATAATGGCAGGGGTCGCAAACAAGTCACCAAGGGTCGCAGATGAGACCCCTAATGACCCCCAAATGACATACAAGTATTGGATGAGCGATTTTCTGCCATGAGGCCTGCCAAGAATTCCCTCTATGTCTGCAGGCAGCATACGTTTTCTGCTTGGTGTCGGTTGAGGGGGGAAAAGGTCTGGAACCTTTCATTTGTCCAACCTCTAATTTTCTCTATTTCCTGTTCTACTTGGCATGGCAATGTGTAGGGGGGCCGGGACAATTTTGAAGTCTTCAAGAGACCCCCTAAATAGGGCTTGTTGTTTCTCATCCCCACCATTATGCAGTTTTTGCAGCATTTAACCAGTTTGCACCATGCCAGTTTATTGTCCCTGCATGGGATTTGAACTTTGTTTTACTTTTCATCATGACAGCTCTGTTGAGCCCCTTGTGTTGTTCTTCTTTAAAAGTTCTCACCATAAGGTGGTTTTTCCTGGTCATCATCACCCCTCCACTAGTTGGGTGAGTGAATGTCAGGATCTGTCAAACTACCATACTAGGTTTCATTACGAGGTTGGCGGTAACCCACAGGTGCAACCGGCGGGTTGCCGCCAACCCTGTAAAACCAAATCTGGCACCTGACTTGCAGGGTGCTACCGGGACATTACAAGGCCCGGCGGCGCGGGAAGTCAGGCGCAGCAGCCCTGACAGGCAGACTCGTAGTGTGGCAGTCTGGAAACAAGGGTGCCGGTAAGCTTACCAGCACCCTTGTTTCCAGAACGCCACACTTTTAATGAGGCCAACTGTGTCTTCTCTAAGGAGAAGGTAACTCTGATGGTGGAACTAACTGTCCTTCTCAGTGTAATGTTGGATTTCCATATCTCTCACAAGATTCATCTTCCTGTTTTCTACTTCAACCTTCTAAGGCGGGGGGGGGAGGGGGGGTTCACAGTCTGGACCCCATGAGGGCTCTCAGCTACTATGTTTCTCAGGTGAGTGCTGTGAAGGATGACCAGATCTTCATTGGCTTTACAGGTTTTATGTAGGCAGGGCTGTTACTAAACAGATCCTGTCCAGCTACCTCATCCTCTGCATTTTGGATTATTGCGATCGGGCCGGGAAGGAACTGGCTGAATATCTCCAAGGACGTCATTTGGGGTCGCCAGGGGTCACAGTTATTATTATTATTATAAGATTTATAAAGCGCAAAACTAAGGCCCAAAAAGAGCGTCTACGTGCTAAGCAGGAGGGGGCAGGCTCAAAAGAATTCTCATCAGGCCACCAGCTCTAGCAGAGAGGAAGAAAGAGACTAACAAATGAGTCTTCAGGGTTCTACTGAAGGGAAGATAATCAGGCATTATTCTCAAGCATAGTGGAAGGGCATTCCACAAGCTAGGCGCCAGGACTGAGAAAGAACGACCCCCCCAATCGCTGCCGCCGAAAGCTAGGGATCTTAAGTAACTGATGAGAATCAGAGCGCAGACCTCTCATTGGGCAACATCTTTCCAATTATTTTTTCAGGAAATGAGGGCCCACATTGTGCACAGCTCAGTGGACAATACAAAGAGTCTTAAATTCAATGCGGGCGGAAACTGGGAGCCAGTGCAAGCACTAGAGCAAGGCTAAAGAGGGAGTCAGCCGAGGCACCCTAAGCGCTAATCGGCCTGCAGCATTTTATGTTTATGTTTATTATTTGATAATGCGCTCCAAACCCAGGGGTAGCCGGGCACAGCAGGTACAAGATTACTTAAGCTTAGGTTACATACAGAGGAAACAAATAGCTGATGCAATACAAGTCATGTTACCATATTTACAGTACATATATACAAAAGCACAAGATAGTGGTACCTCACAACCCACAGAGGGCAGTGAGATGGTCTGCAGTCCAGATTTCAGAAGTATCAAAGCAGTTGTATGCAGTGATCCAGGGCCTAGTGCAAGCGTTCAGTTTGTTAGTTGTCGTTGGTCCAGATCCAACTTTTCACCTTACATGTAAATCTGGAGTAGGGTAGATTAGCTCTCAATGCAATAGGAAGTGCATTCCAAGCTTGGGCAGCTCTAACAGGGAAGCTAGCTCCACCCGCTTTTGTTCGCCTAAATCTAGGAGTTTCTAGTAGGAAATGGTTAGAGGCTCTGGTGTGGTGACTGGAGGATTTTCCGGTCAGTCTGGCCGAGATATAAGGAGGTGCAGTATTGTTCAGTCCTTTATGGGTGAAAGATAGCGTCTTGGGAAGAACTCTGTCACTGATTTTTAACCAATGATGGTCTTTCCTGATCTTAGAGATGTGCCCTCTGCGGGGTATGTCCAAGGCTGCTCTAAGAGCATTATTTTGCAATATTTGCATTTTGTTTATGACAGTTTTATTGGCACCCGGGTAGAGGGCGTTACAGTAGTCCAATTTAGACATTACTAATGCGTTAGCTAGTGTGATGCAATTGGTTTTGGAGAGGTAGGGTCTGCAGGTCCCGATTAATTTACACGAGTCCGCTGTAGAGGAAAGCCAAGGTGTTAACTTGTTTTTTGAGAGATTGTTAAGGTGTACGTCTCGCAACTTGGACGTACCTCTGTTTCCGGATGATGTCCGCGTTGGGAAAGCCAGTCTGAAATTCGGATTAACCAGTAGAGAATATGGTACAAGGAAGCGGCCTCAGCCCCGTCCTGATAGCACAGGATTGGACGGGGACCACCCCCCAGCACCAAAGATCTTCTTCTTGTAGTGACCTTGGTTGCTGTAGCTGGCACAGGCGAGACGGGCAACCAGGAAGTCGAGAAGTCCAGAGAGGAGAGAGCTCCGTAGAATGGCCCAGGGGAGAGCGCTCAGAAGATCGCCAGGAGAGCCAGAAACACTCAGTTCAAAGGAGTTCCAAACAACAGTCAATGTGCAGGCTGTGGAAGGATGGGTAGCCAAGTTGACGGAGAGAGTCCAGGCCCAGGCACATCCGGAAGGTGTTGAGGTTAAATTGGAGCAGGCAAGTAGACTGGTACCCCAGCAAGGCAACAAGATAGGGACACCAAGGAGGCGACAGATTGACCTCAGGAAACCTCAAAGGATTTAACCAGGGGAAGGCAGTAAGGGAATAACAGGGAGGCCAGACAAGGAATAGGGAGCAAAACTGGGAAGCGGGGATTCCAGGCAAAAGGAGGGAACCAGGCAGGGAAACCAAGCAACAGAAGGCAGTGGGTCCGGTGGGAAATGCTAGAGAACCAGGCTGAAGGGCTGGACTGCCTGGCAGGAAAGCAGGGACCCAGGCGGGCAAAACTGGAAGGTCTGGTAGTGGAACAAGAAGACCAGGCAAAGGAAGGGCAGGGATCCAGGCAGAGAAGGGAAGCAGGGCTGCAGAGTCAAACAGGAGCCTGCGGCGAAACAACGGTGAGTCAGGAACGAACCGCGTTAAGAGGCGATTCGTTCCTGCATCCGATCGCTATTTACGGCCGCGGTGCGAAACCGAGGCTTGGAGCGCGAAGAGAACCGCACATGCGCCGCGGTCCTTCCGAGGCGAGAACGAGGCTTGAAGCGCAAGCCTTCGATCGTCTTGGTCCGCGGCTCACGCGTGCGCCCGTAGCCTGGACCACACAGCTTATTGGGGCATCGGAGAGTCTCCCTCCCACCGATCCGATACCTAGAATAGTGCTGCCAAGGAACGTAGCGACCCGCAGCCTTCCAGGTACGTGTCCTAACAGAGATAAGGTGGAGTCAAGGTACAAACCTAGTGTTTTTACCTCAGTTGCCACCTTAGTTATATTGCCATCTATGTTGAAGGCGAGATAGTTGGGACTGAGTTTTTTAAGGTTAGAGTCGGAACCCAGGATCAGTATCTCGATTTTGTTGTCATTTAGGCAGAGACGTGGGAGGCCATCCATGCCTGAATAAGGAGGTAAATCTTGTTTACTGTAGCTGTGTCTTCGACAAAGTTGCCAGATAGTGGTATGAGGATCTACGTATCATCCACGTAATTAGTATAAGTTACCCCCAGTCTGTCAAGTTTGTCGAAGAGTGGCTTAGTGAAGATATTGTACATTGTGGGGGAGATACATGAACCTTGTGGGACACCACAGGTGATATGCATTGGGTCTGCTGAAGCTAAGGGGGAGAACACTCTCATCGTACAGTTGGCTAGGAAGGATTGTACCCAGGCTATAGCTTCACTTGAGAAATGGGCGGCAGACGCTACATGGTTGCATAACACTGCATGATCCACCAGGTCAAAAGCCGCTGATAGGTCAAGGAGGAGGAGCATAGCTGTTTTACCTTTATCCTTCAACTCGTCGATTTGTGTCTTGAGGTCAATTAAGGCTGTTTCAGTACCATGTAGTGGTCTGAATCCAGATTGTCGCGATCTTAGTAGTTGGTTTAACTCCAGATAGTTTTGAATCTGGAGGTAGGCTACTCTGTCGATAATTTTAAGGAGAAATGGGACCGTGGTAATAGGCCTATAATTAGTGGGGATGGCTGGGTCAAGGGTCTATTTTTTGAGGAGAGGCAATACCCAAGTTTCTTTAAGGTTTGTAGGTACAGTACTAGAATTAAAGGAGGCGTTGATTAATTTAGAGATGAAGGGTGCTAAATCTCTAGCTGCGTCCTTAATAACTTGTGCAGGGCAGCTGTCGCCTTGGCAGTTCAATGGTTTCAGGGATAATATAAACTTTTCAGTTTCCAGAATGGATATGTTGGTAAACCTGAATGGTTTGCAATTACTTTGTGTAGTTGTACTTTATGTATCTGTCAGGAGGGTGGTCTGTGTTACAGTAGAGCTCAAGGAGGCTTTTTTCTTTGCAATTTTGGATTGTAGGGTTGTGATTTTATTTGCTAAGGCATTTTGGATGCTAGTGCACCACAGTTTGTCCTTAGGGACATTGTCTATGGGAGCAATTGGGTTTTCCATTTCTCGGAGAATGGAGAAGAGTTTTTTGGATTTGGAGTTAGCTTTACTGATTCTCTCATAAGTGTCTTTTTTAGTTTGGATGATTTCCTTCTTGTATTTTTTGGAAAAGTTAGCAAGTAAGGTTTTATTCTCAGCTGAAGGTGTGTGCCTCCAGATAGCTTGGAGTTTGCGTTTTTGGATACGTAGTTTTTTGAGGTGAGGGGTGAACCATGAGTTGAGATGAGACTCTTGTTTACTTTTACGAAGTTTGATAGGGGCTATCATGTCCAAAGCTTTGGTCATAGAATTGTTGAATGTCTCAACTAGCATGTTTGGGTCAGAGTTAGTAGTGCTGGCGGTGAGGGCTGGAAGGAGTAGTGGTAGTAGTCTTTCAGCAGTGATATCTTTTTTCCATCTCGTAGGCATAGGAGGTACTATTTCAGTGGTATTTAGTTTAGGAGGCTCTATGGTGGCTGAGAAGCATATGAGGTGGTGGTCAGTCCAGGTTTGTGGTAAAATATTAGAAATGGTAGTGTCGCAGTTACGGTTGGCTATCCAGTCTAAAGTACGTCCTTTTATATGTGTGGGGGCTAAGACTTTTTGGGTAAGACCATGATCGACTAAGATTGATTGGATAGAATGGGCCTGTTTATCCTCAACATCATTGAATCCCAAGTTAAAGTCACCTAGTAATAGGATCTGGGTGGAATCTTTGATGCCATTAGTGAGGAGGCTGGATAAGTCTTCCTCAAAGTTACCTAGTGGGCCTGGTGGTCTGTACACTAGAAGAACGGTTAGTGTGCTATTATTAGAGATGGGTATTTTAGCAGAGAGAAGTTTGCACAATGTAATTGCTGGCGGTGGGGTGAGTCTTACAGCTAGCTTCATTTTGGCAATGATGGCCAGGCCGCCTCCTCTGGAGTTAAGCCGATCAACTCTTAGTATATTGTAGTTGTCTGGTATGGCAATCATGAGTGCGGGACCTGCGGCATCATGGAGCCATGTCTCAGTGACAGCAAGAAGATCTAAGTTATCCATAGCGAGGATGTCAGCAATTTCCGTGTTGTGTGCTATGAGGGACCTTGCATTGATAAGGGCTCCTGATAAGGTGGGAGTTGTAGTTGTGTCTCGGAAGAGTCTAGGACTGGGGTGGTTTGGTTTCTTCTGTTTGTAGTGCGAGCTGATTTGTAATTTAGGACACTTTACAGCCGCTAAGGCAAGAGGGTTGGGGTTAGTGGCAGTTGGAATGGATATAAGGCCTGTTAGACTAGTTCTTTTGTTTTTGAGGTTGTAGAGTCGAGGCAACCTTGCTCTAAGTCGTGAGTTTCTCTCTTGCAAGTTGCAAGGTGTAGAGTTGGTGAGGGCCATTATTATAGTGATAGTTTGAATGGTCAAGGCTAGGGACCGGGGTGTGTATAAAAGGCAAGTCTTAGTAGTGCACATGTTGGGCGGAAATAGCACCTAGGTTTGACAAACCCAGTAGGGACTAAAATGCAAATATGCTACCGCAGTGGCACCTAGATTTGACAATCCTATTCAGGACTAGAATGCATACAGGCACTAATTCAAATGCATAAACAAGGACATCTAGAATCAGATTTAGCAGTGAGAGCCAGAAAGGCGCTAATTCAAATGCATAAACAAGGACATCTATAATCAGATTTAGCAGTGAGAGCCAGAAAGGCGCTAATTCAAATGCATAAACAAGGACATCTAGAATCAGATTTAGCAGTGAGAGCCAGAAAGGCGCTAATTCAAATGCATAAACAAGGACATCTAGAATCAGATTTAGCAGTGAGAGCCAGAAAGGCGCTAATTCAAATGCATAAACAAGGACATCTAGAATCAGATTTAGCAGTGAGAGCCAGAAAGGCGCTAATTCAAATGCATAAACAAGGACACCTAGATGCTGGTTTAGTAGTGAGAGCCAGAAAGGCGCTAATTCATATGCATGGCAGTAGTACCAGAGTGTAAAGATATAGTTAGTAAGAGAATAGTAGGCTAAATGACAGTAGTGAAACAGTCAATTATACATTTTGGCTAGCCCAAGTGAGCATTTGACTCATTCAAATCTAGAAAAGATGATCTGGTTGATACACCATATAGGCTGTAATTATTTGTCATATATAAAGTGCATACATGATGCAATGTGAGAGCCCAACAAGGTCAGACAACTGTGAAACCAGGCAGCAGTGCACAAGTGCAAAAGTCCACTGTCCAGTCAAATGGTCGAAAACATTTGATCGAATGACCATTTGGTCAAATGGTCGGAAAAAAAAGGTCGATTTTATTATTTATTTATTTATATATTTTTTGGGGGGTTGGTAAAAAATGTTTTTAATAAAGAAAAGGTAGGGTTGGGTGGGAACCCCCCATAATTTTTTTTTTTTTTTAAAAACGACCCTTTTTTTGGACCATTTGACTGTCGATCAAAAGGCATTCGATCCTTTTGTTTTCGACCAGATGACCTACAACCCAAAAGTCCAACACACGAGCAGCAGAAAAGTGTCTTTTAAATAGTTCCATGCAGCAATGTGAACAACAATCTGACGGAATAAACAGCACAACAAAGGTTGCAATGAAGGTTTGACCATAAGCACTGGTGAGCTCCTTACCCTAATATATGAGCATGCATGAACAAAATGTTACAGGTGGGTCCCAGGAGGAGCAGGGGTCCTGGTACTTGGCACTTTCTGGCTCCTGACAGGCTCTCGACAGGGGGAAGCCTTGGGAGGTGTGCCTTAGGTGGTGGGCCGGCTTAGACGCCTGCCGGCTTGCTATTGGGCAATAAGCAGTACCTCAAGGCCAATCAGGGTTAGGAGCTGGCCAAGGAGTGTTTCCTCTTGTGCAAACTGCAAGAAAGATTACGGGCGGCCATTTTCAAGTGGTTAAGGCCTCGTGGTCTCCAATGGCTGCAAAACAGTTTCAAGATAATGCAGGCAAACGCTGTGGGGACGAGTGGCAAAAACCACAAGCTAAATTAAGGTGATGAACTATGGAAGGTCTCCGGAGTATTTAAAATGTTTTATTTTTTTTTCCAGTTGGAGCCGCGGGCTTCAGGGAGCGGCAGCGTGAGGCAGATTGCCTACCTTTGGGTGGGGGCACCCATCCTGGTGGGGCACTGCTCCTGCAGTGGAAGAGGGGAGCTCCAGCTCTTGCAACCGCTGAATCTGGTACTCAGGCTGTCCCAGATAAATGCCATTGCAATAGTCCAGTGAGCCCATAATGGTGGGTGTCACCAGGGTTGTGCAGTTTTCAGAGGGAACCAAAGGGAGAATTTCCCTTAGAGCCTTCAGTCTTCCAAAACCAGCACTACAAACTGCAGAAATCTGAGCCTCACGCAAGCTGTTAGGCAGACGCTTAACGCCAAGACTTTTTACTGAGGCACACAGGGCTGGGCAAGGACACAGAGACTCTGGCCAATATTGAGCGTTCCAGAGGCGATTCCTCTCCTGGGGCCGAACCACCAAGACCCCTGTTTTCCTGCCATTTAATTGGAGCCAGTTGGCCGCCATCCAACTACCTACTTTCTCCAAGCAGTCTCGCAGCTTCTCGCGAGGGGCAACTTGAGAAGAGTACAACTGGAAAATTAGCTGTGTGTCATCCGCATAAGAATAAAAAAGAACTGCATTTTGTAATGAGGCCCGCCAATAACCGAACATACAAATTAAAAAGAAGAGGAGAGAGGGCTGACCCCTGTGGGACATCACAGAATAATTCCACCCGAGAGGAGCGTCAAGCTTGAAAAGAAACCAATTGAGAACGGCCTGACAAACAGGATCGAAACCATGCAAGAGTAGAGCCGGTTATGCCTGCATGCTCGAGCCTAGTCATTCAAATCTCATGATCAACGGTATCAAAGGCCACAGAGAGATGAAGGAGAATCAGAACTCTGGTCTCTCCACGGTCCTAAAGCAACGCAAGATCGTCCAGTAAAGAAATCATCACGGACACCGTCCCCATTTTGGGACAAAAACCTGACTGAAACGGATGCAGACAGTCATTCTCCTCCAAGAACCTGGAGACCTGGGGGGTAATCACTGCCTCCAGCAATTCCATCATCGCTGGAAGCAAGGAGATAGGCCTGTAGTTTCCTGGCAATCTGGGATCAGATTAGCCTTTTTTAAAAGGGGCAAGACCACTGCATGTTTAAGGGTAGGCGGGGCCATGCCCATTGAGAACGAATACTGCACTGCCTTCGTCAACATACCAATTGTTCTGTAAGGAAAAGCCTTCAAAATATGCAAGGGGACTGCATCTATCGGGGCCTCTGAGGTCTCCCTTGCTACCCCTTATTTCATGTTTAATATAAACTCCTGCGCTGTGGCCTACGCCATGTGGCTCTTTATTTGTGGAGTGGCTGGCTTTCGTGTTCAGGCCTCTTAAAAAAATGGTGTTCCAAAAGTGTAACACTTTGAGCAGTGATCCTAAATAAGAAAGAATAGGAATAACATATAATTTGTCTTTCTGGAAGTCTATACAATAATTGCTAGACTCATTAAAAGTTTATTTCAGGCACACTTCAGGGGGTAAGTCACAGATTTAGTCTGTTCGTCAACACCTCAACTCAGCCTTTCATCCTTGTGAGGTCGATAAATGAGTGCAGGCACAGGTTGGGTGATATTGTTTGTACATTTGTTCTATATAAAGCGTTTAAGCGTATGCTATATTATAACACATCATTATCATTTGGCTTGGACGTCTGCTTGCATTCACAGTAATTTGGTAATATGGGCCTATACACACTGATATTAACGATACATATTGTGACCCATTCTTGTATGAAATATATATCACATTATAGTGAAATCGGAACTATATTTTTCATAGTGTACTTAGGGACAATGCTATGTGATGCCACTTCCTGTTTTGTCAAGGGGTAAAAGGTCATGTTCCATCGCTTCCCGTGATGTCACTTCGGGGTGGGGGTCAAATTACATCACTTTCTATGATGTCATCAGAGGTCAAAGGTCGTGTGATGGCACTTCCGCTACCCCTGGCATTTTGGTGAAATGACTTCCCTGAATATCTCAGGGTCCATTCCACAGGGGTGGATATGGTTTAATCAGCAATGTGAGCTTGATTGCACATCTTCACCAAGCACTGCTGCTTGGATTCCTTGTCGGGTCAGGGTGCCCACTTTAGTCCTGCAGTGCACCAGAGTTTTCTGGTGTAGGTGCTGTGACATGCTGGCTCTTAGAACAGAATATCTCCCGTAAATGTCTTCACACACGTAAACCTACTAGCCTTCCTTCACTCACCTTTTCATCACTCTGGAACCCTTACCTTTAACGACCAGCTCTCCTGACATAGGTCTGCACTTAGCCATTACCCTTTATCCTAGAATCCACCTCGTTTGGCCCTATGAAAGGTTGCCTGACCTGTACAGATGCCTACCTACATAGAATTTATTGTAATGGCTATATCCCACTACAAATCAGACTCTTGTAACTCATAATACTGTAGCAAAACATCACGCTCACATGTGAAATACACAGTACCAATGGCGAACTCTGATATTACTGCACTTAAGAAAACTACGCTGTTTAATTCTGGCTGGTCATAAATCTGTATGGCACCTATAGCTACTAATGGTTTCCCAAGCGCTTTGGAGCAGAACATCACTAGTTTGTGAATTAGAAAACTCCAAATAAACAAAAACAAGTATTTTTCTTCTCTGAAAATAGACACCCTTACATTAATTACTATGCATCTCACCGACTTTAGTGCATTCAATCCCGCAAATGGCTGTTCCATAACGCCCCTTTTATACATTCTTTGGCTGATGTAAGGGAGGCATGGTATCACAAGTATGACACTGACACAAGAGTTACAAGTTACAAAACCTTTATTAGATTCTTGGGGATGGAGTAACTCCTACTTTGCCCTATAGCTATGACGGGAGTAGTCTCTACCATCAAATAATAAAGAAAACACAGTCCTAGTCAGTCTATGTCAAATCAAAATGGCCTATACTAATAAAACCTAATGCCTGCCCTAACTCTCATACAAAAAGTGTGTAAAGGGGGCTATGTATGCAAAGGGAAATCAGTGTTTTAACATAAAGGATCAAAGTGCAAGGCTTTTACGATAGATCTCCGCAGGACCACTTTGACTTTCTCTTCAGCTCACACTCTTATGTTATTTGCCCCAGTGTCTCTTGGTCTTGGTAGTTCAGTACCATAAGCACAAAAGTTCAAAGAAATCTTTCTCTTCAATCATTCACCTTTTCACTTCCCCTTTTGCCAGGGTTAATCTTGACCATTATGCATTTCAGAGTTCGTTCACTTTTCTGCTTTATAACAAAACATTTCACATTTCCCTGAGACTTTCAAGTGGGCTACTTCCTTTCGCTGGGCCACTCTGCTACTCTGTATCACTGGCTTCACAGTTATCAGCCACTTAAAAGTTCATCACTGACTAGCTTTCTTTTGCGTCCCATCATCTTGTGTGCAACCTTCTCTTGTGAGATACACTGTTGCGGCTTCAATCTTTACCTGACACAAACAGGCCTTTCATGTCTTTCACTAACTCACTGGTTGTGCGCTTTCCTTTTTTGTCTCTGCAGCTTTGATTCACGAGTTAAAGTTAATACCACAGGCTTGTCCTCGCCTTCCCAACTCACTCGTTCACCCGGGAGGGTTGTTGGCATCCTTGAAACACAATGCAGGTTCCTTCTTGGATGCTATTTGCCTTTCTCCGCATCTCCTTTACGGTTTCCCGAAAGCAACTACCTTCTGCAGGGATCTTCAGGATTTCCCTACCCTTTGCTCTAGTCCCTCGATTGGTCGTCCTGCTCCAGTAGGTTCGCCTTTGCCCCAGAGGTTCTGCTCCTTCTCATGTTCCACCTTTCTCAGAGTGTGTTTCTTTGTTCTGCCTTTTATCTGTGTGGGAAGAGCTAATGGGTATCAGATGTATGTGATTAAATCCAAGTGCCTGACTTTGCCTGACCCGATTAGCGGGACATGTCCAATGATATATGTAAGTGTTAGCCTCTTTACTCGCAGTCACCCTCTTCCTCGGCCCAGTGTTTATGTAGAAAGGGGGCGGTGGGAGTTGGGACATTGGAGGATCCTATAAAATAGGATGGGGCATGGGAAAGGGGGAATACCGCATCTCACCATCGGCTGCCTTAACCTCACTCTCTGAAGACTCCTCACCCAGGTGATCCTCCCGCACTGGTCCACCCCCAGGGTCTGGATCCAAAGGTGATGGCCATGCCCTGCCCACCTGCCAGAGAGATCCCTGTTGACTAAAAAATGAGACACCCTTTGGTTTCTCATACTGACGGTTGGATTCTCAGAGCTATGGAGAATCGCCTTCAAGGGGTCTAGGAACGTTGTTGGGAAACTGGAAGATCCCCGTATACACTGCCTTTGGGACCTGCATTATGGAATGGGTGGCGATTCCGGCCCGATGGTCATCTCATTCTTATCTCCTAGCCTGTCTCCGGTGAACATTTCGAACACCCCATTTTTAACAATGTCTGTAGACAGACAGACTGAGGCCCCTGTAGCAAACAGACATGGGTACATTTGTGGGGAGAAAGTCAGACAGAAAGTGGAACGGGTAGGGGCAATGAATATTCCATACCCCTCTGTCACTAGTAAAGGCTGATTCTATTGAGCTTAAATGCAGGAGGTCCTTAAGGAGAACACCCACTCCAAGCTAACAGAGGACAGGATGTGACATGTCCCTAGGAATTGGTACCTAGGACAATGTCAACGGAGCATGGGCAACTAAATTCACAAATACCAGTATGATATGATATTTTATTTATATCACAGTCATACACAAGTGTTTCAGAGTGCAACCAGGCAAAGGGAGCGGAAGAGGGGAGAACAAAAACAACAATCTTACTAGGCCCAGTGACATTGAGAATGCAGGTGCATGGGAAAGGGAAAAGGGGGAAAGTGCATGGAAGGGGGAGAAGTGGAAAGTGTGGAACAGAGGAGAGAACAGAATAAATAAGTAAGTCAAAATAAATAAATAAATAAATAAATAAAGGGGTAGTGCAGCCAGCAAGTGGTAAGTGCTAGATTAAGCAGATGGGGTATATCTGATAATAAGTGAAGAAGAGACGTGGGTGGGGGACTGTATGGGTACAGATACAGACCCCAGTGCAAGGGGTGGCCAGGAAGCAGTGCAGGAGTGTGGCAGGGTGAACAGGTACCTGGGCGCAAAGGACAGAGGGTGGCCAGGTGCACGGTGCCGATGGATAAAACAGATCAGCAGAGGAGAAGAGGGGAAAAGGCAGAAGCGAAGAGGAAGGTCTTGAGGTGCTTCCGGAACCAGAGATGGTTCTCCTCAAGTTTCAAGGTGGCAGGGAAGCTGTTCCAGAGGGAGGCCCCAGCAGAAGACAGAGATCTACCCCGAGCTTGTTTCTTTGAAAAATGACTGACCCTGAAGGAGTTAGAAGTAGAGAAGTGAAGAGCTGGAGAGGGGAGGTATTTACGGATGGATAGTTGAAGGGATTTTGGACGCAAGCCAGAGAAAGCCTTGTGGACAATGCAGAGGGTTTTAAATGTAATCCTTGCATCCACTGGTAGCCAATGAAGGGATTTCAGAGATACAATCCCAGGGCTTGAGGCCAAGGACAAGTCTCGCAGTCCTGTTCTGGATTAGTTGTAGAGGGCAGAGAGCGGAGGCAGGTAAGTTTAGAAAGAGGCTGTTACAATAGTCCAACCTAGAGAGAACCAGAGCTTGGGATACAATAAGCTTCCGAGGGAAGGAGAGGAAAGGCAGAGTACCTCTGTGGAGGTGCAGCAAGAAGTTTGATTTTTTAGAGATGTCTAAGATGTGTGTGGAGAAGGACAGTGTGGAGTCAAAGATGATCCCTAGGTTCTTGGCCTCGCAGAAAGGGGTAGGAGGAGGGCCAAGGGAGGCCGGCCAGTGGATGAGGGGAAAGGCTGGTGAAGGTGTACTAATGAGGAGGATCTTAGTCTTGTTGGCATTTAGACAAAGATTATTGGCAGCACACCAATTTGTAACAGCAATTAGGCAGTCAGAGATGAGGGAAGGAGAGGAGGTGGCCGAGGGAAGCCTGAAAATGAGTTGGGTGTCGTCAGCATAGCACTGGAAATTAGAGCAGAAAATGGAAATGCAGCAGGCGAGAGTTGCCAGGTATTGGTTGAAAAGCCAGGGCGAGAGGTTAGACCCCTGGGGAACACCACAGGAAGAAAGGAAGATAGGAAGGACCTAAGTTGTACCTGGGAGGGGTGATCAGAGAGGAAAGAGGTCAGCCAGGCAAGAGCTTAATCGGTGATACCCAGGTTGTCACGGAGACAGTTGAGCAGGGTGGTACGATTCACTGTGTCGAAAGCATAGGAGAGATCAAGTACGATGAGGACAGAGGGAATGCTAGAGTGAAGGTTGGATAGCAGATCCTCACATATGTTCAGGAGAGCAGTTTCCGTGCTTCTGGCTTCCGATACCACAAGTGGATGAACTAAGTGCGCTATGTCATATAACTGGAGGTCAGGCTGATCTTCGGTAGTGGGAAATGGCTTGTGCTGCCTATCTTTAAACAAAAAAATTGAGACCTAAATAAATATGTGGGCAAGTCCAAAGTCAGAGAGCGAGAGAGACAAAGTACTGAAGCATGTGCCCCGGCAGGAAGACTTTGAGTTGAACAAAAAATCAAAACATTGCAGGCACAAGCCCATATTATCTCTCAATACACTTCCCTTCATGAACAGCCATCCTAAAGTATTGCGTTACTTGCTGGTCCTTCCTTGTTGCACCATCATCCGGCAAATTTGAAAAGCAAAGTGGAGATGCCAATATATTTCATACATTTGAGCTATGCACATTTCTTATTTTGCTTGGCCACGAAATTCTCACATCATATCTGTCCTTCCCTGCGGCGCACCTGCAATGTATACTGAGTCCAGGTATATGCTGAACAATGTAATGGCGATTCACAAGTGGCATCTAATTTATCTTTACCATCATTGCTGGCCTGTTACGATTTCATGATTTCTTGACCCAGAAACAAGACAGTCTGTTGGTGTATATGAAGAGGCAGCAGAAGGACAATAAAAGTGTCTTTCATACTTGACGTGCCCTACTCTTTTCTTCCATCCCACTATGCCCCCTAACTTTGCTGCCTTCCAACTCCCTTTTTCCTGCACATTATCCCAGCATCCATTCCATTTCCTTGTTAAACATACATCAACAAGACCTTTCTCTTCTTAGCTTCCGCTTTATCTCTTCCTATCCCCTGCTGATGACCCATCTGTTCCACGCCCTGGTCACCCTCTGAATTTGGGCCCAGGTCCCTACCTGTCCAGTTGCACCTTGCACTGCCTCTTGCCCCCCCCCAGCACTTGTGGTCTATATCTGTAACCCTACAGCCCACCCTCTCTCTACATTTATGAGCCACCCGCTGGCTGCACCCTTCGCACATGGGGGTGAGGACAATTTGCAACGCATACAGCTAGTGAGGCTGGGCATCCCTTGCAGAGGTGAGAGACCCACTATCCCACGAGGGGTTGAGGACAATACGCAACCAATATGGCAGGTGAAGACGGAGCATTCCACGCAGGACTGAGTATTAGGAATTTCCACCCCCTTCCTCCGACCCATCTCTTACCCAGTGTTACAATGGATTTCTAAACTCTGCTCTGGTCTACAGAAGTTTAGGAGGCCACCCTTGTTAGTGAAACTGGGAACACTTCTGGGACGATTGCCAGACCAATTCACCGGCAGCTTGAAGAACAGTCAAGGCTAAGTCACAGGAGGGTGCGGGTGGGGGATGATCTGAGGTCTTTGATGAGCACACACAGCAAGACACCAAGATTTACCCTAATAATTAGCCACTAGTATACAAAAATATACATGTATTAGGCCCAAGACTAAACACAAGTGAAGAATGAAATGCACAGTAAAATCACCACTCAAACAACATACTTTGTAAAATATATACAGTCACTTTGGTCAATGCGGTAAAGTGCAGAATCCTGCCAAAACCTGTGAGGGAAAAAGGCAGGCAAACTTTATAACATTGACAATCTTCAGAGATGAATAGCCCTAACTTTATAAGTCCAACCCTACAATATCTAAGGATCTGGCAAAGTTAGAGAAAGGATTCTGAAGGGTGAAAACAAGTTCAGTCAGGGGAGGGAGGGTCTGCTGCGATGAACAAAGCTATTCCCAACTTTCAGGGATCAGGAAGTGGAGGATCCCCAAGCCAAAGGGAGAACCACAAAGGATTCTCTGTGCGTAAAATGCAATGGATGAGCAAGGGGGCACCGGTAAGTGGTTTCAGTACTCACCATCCTTAGCTCGGTTTCAGTCCAAACTTGGCAGGTCTGGAGAGGGTCGCAAGAGGTACTACTTCACACCCTTGATTCAGCTTCAAAGTGCTCAGGTGCTGCGGGTGCAGATGAGGGTCCGGTTCACACCTGCAACTGTATCTCTCGTCTCGGTTGCAGGACAAAGAAAACACTGATGCAGCTGGTCTCAGAGCATCCTCGTGGTCTGGCGCACGCTTCCCTCATGCGGCCCAAAACAGCTGGGACAATGAAATTTGGCAAGATGCTTTGCAGTGCAAGCTATGATTCCTCAAAAGTTCGAGCCAAATCTTGAGAGGACAGTGCTCCTACATGGGTGCCAAGGTTTGAGCTGGACAATCCAATTGATGGCCCAGGGACACTTCCAAACATGCTCTTTTGCAGGGCGTCAAGAGTGATTGGTCCCACCACTCTAAGAGGTTGATGCACCTTTGCAGGTCTTCTGAGATCGAGTGCAAAGCAGGGTTCTAGCAGGACACAGCAGGCTCAGGGTGCCGGCCTTCTTCTGCGCGGTTCCAGATAGTCCTTGGTTCTGCTCGGCTCTTCTGGATACTTTGCCCCATTTACAGGTCAAGTTGGTCCTGTTGCTGACCTCCTCATATCCACATGTCTGGTGAGTGCTCTCACCCAGCCGGCCAATGAGGAGATCTGCCCCACTCATGCACACCAGCAATGGTCCAATCAGATACCACTGCTGCTCTCATGTTCTCGTGCACACCAGACATCCTAGCAACCCTTAAAGTGGATTGGGACCAGACAGTCCCAACCCACTTCCTGGGTACCTACACACGTGACCTGGAGTAGCCTGCGAAAGCTGCATCTTTCGCAGGAAACTGCATGCCCAAATAAGGAATTCCCAGGTCACAAATACCAGGGGGAAGGCCAACGGACAAAATTGCCAAAGGAGTAGACAAAAGACCTTGTGGTACGGCAATAACTGACACTAGCCACAGTCATGCGGTAAGCACCGTATTGGTTTGGTAAAAAGTTATACAAGTATATGACAAAGCTTCTGCTGCAACCAGGCCACTCATAAGCATATTGTCCAGTCACCAAAAATGCCCTAGCGGATGAATTGGGGCGTGAAAATACAAGGACCCCATTTCACTGTAAAGTAATGTACTTTGCGCAATGATAACATGTAACCAAAAGAGGCAACAAGGTCAAGAGACTAGGAGAAACAAAGTTTCTCAGTACTGCCAGCCTGAAGAACGTGTCAGTTTACCCATACCGATGAGCGATAGTCCAGTGGAGTGCAGCTGAAGGCTCTGCTCCATTGGAAAAAGTCAAGGCAGGAAGCTGAAATAAAAGCAATACGTTTGGGGGTCCACAAGAATATAGGTAAATTAGCATTAAGAGAAATGTTCCCCAACACTCGCCCCTCCCAGACTGAGGACAGGGGGAGATAATCCACCCCTGGATGAGTCTTATGTTCAGGTCGGTTAAACATTCTGGACAACCCATCAGCATTGCTATGTTGGACACCTGACCTATGCTCAATAGTGAAGTCAAAGCCTTGGAGGCTAATGGACCACCTGAGCAACTTCGGATTCTCGCTCTTCATGTTCATCAGCCACTTTAAGGGCCTATGGTCAGTCTGCACAGTGAAGTGAGTCCTATAGAGGTAGGGCCTCAGCTTCCTAAGGGCCCACATAATGGAAAAACATTTTTCCACAGTGGACCACCTGAGCCCTCTGTCCTTCACCTGGCGACCGATGAATCCAATACGTTGTTTCCTGCCTTTCTCCTCTAGCTGTGATAGAACTGCACTTATCCCAGTGTCAGAGGCATCTCTTTACACAATAAAAGGTTTTTGATAGTCAGGGGCCTGTCACAAGGAGACTTTTAAGACTTGGAAGGCATTCCCACCCTCCTCAGACCTAGAGTAGTGAGGGCAATCAGGGGGGCAGCTATGGTACCGTAGTCTGCCATGAAGTTCCTGTAATACCCAGCGAGATCCAGGAAAGCTCTCACTTGGGTTTTATTTGTAGGGGTAGACCAGTCTTGTACTGCTTGTAACTTGCTGAGAAGAGGCTGGATTTTACATCCATCAACCACATGCCCAAGGTAGACCACTGACCCCTGACCAATTTGATACTTGCTGGCCTTTATGGCCAGTTGGGCCTTCTGAAGGGCCTGCAACACTATTCCTAGATGTCTCACATGTTCTTCCCAATTGGGGCTGAAGACGGCTATGTCATCCAGATATGCAATGCAGAATTCATCCAACCCATTCAGCACATGGTTGACCAACCTCTGAAAAGTGGCAAGTGCATTCTTTAATCCAAATGGCAGTACCCTGAACAGGTAAAGCCCTTCTGGGGTTGAGAATGCAGTCTTCTCCTTTGCGGCTTCTGTCAGGGATATTTGCCAATACCATGCAGTGCAATCAAAAGTGCGGAGATATGTGGAAGCACCCAGCTTGCCTACCAATTTGAGTCTATTCTTGGTAGGTGGTAAGCATCTGTCTTGGTGACATCATTCAGAGCCCTGTAATCCATGCAGAACCTCAACTCAGAGGCACCTTCTTTTGGCACCAGAACCTCAGGACTGGACCATGGACTGTTGGAGGATTCTATCACCCCTAGATCCAACATCTTGTTGGCCTCAGACTTGATGTGGGACCTTACTTTGTCTGACGTCCTATAGCTCCTACGTTTGGTAGGCACACTATCTGCAGTGTTAATGTCATGTAAGTGAGAACAAGTCGGGGAATTGCCTCAGCAAACTTCGAACCTCACTAGCTGACAAGGAGACTGTTGAGGAGCCACTTTGCACCCTCAATGGAGCCTTCTGAAGGACTGCTTTGGAACAGATCAGGGAGGGGTTCACATTCCATTTCGTCTCTGATGCCAAGAACAGAGCAGCCATTTGAACCCTAGGGATGAATACCTTCAGTTTAATTATATGGAACACCTTTGGGGCTGGACCAGGCCTTCTAAGGTCCACTAAATAGTTCACCTCACCAAGTTTCTTCACGACTTTGTAAGGGCCTGACCATTTATCATGTAGAGCCCTAGGGTTTATGGGATTCACAATCAGGACTTCCTGGCCTCAGGGAAAATGTACAAGTGAAGCTTTCTGGTCATACCAATGTTTGACCAATGCCTGACCAACTTGTTACTGGTGTGGAGAATCCTGCGGATCCCCCACAGAAACCCGGCCTAAAGTCTCCTCCCAGGTGGCCAGAAAAGAGCTGACGCATGCTGATCCCAATCCTGGCAGTGGTGTACTGCAGGAGGTCCCCTGGGTGGAGACAAGGCCCAGGGTAGTGGGGTGATTTCGCAGGGAGAGACACAGTGGGCCTCATTACGGCTTTGGCGGTAGCCATGCCCTTAAAAAGGGCATGGCTGCCACCAAAACCAGGTTCGGGATCCCTGAATGGGGAATTACCAGGCCATTCCAAGTTTGGAGGGCCCGGTAATTCCCCCTACAGGGAACCAGAGCCCAGACCTTCCCCATTCCCATTTGAGCCCCCATAGGGCTCAATGGGAATGGGTGCAGGGAGCTAACAACGGGCTGATTACGACCGCCCCGTTGTTAGCTCCCTGCTCCCCTCACGGGACCCGGTAAGGACGTCTGGTAAAACCAGATGTCCACATCGGGTCCCGCGAGGGAACCTCGTAATGAGGCCTAATGGGTTTAACGGGTCCGCCACCATTAGCGGCACCCGTTAACCCATTCCGCCAGGGTCGTAATGAGGCCCAGTATGTTTCCTTAAAGAGAAATACCTTTAACAGAGGCTTAGAGGAGGAACCAGCGTATTGCCATTTTGATATATCTCAACCTCCTACTAAGGTTGGAAAGGTAAACCCTAAAAAAGTGACTCAATCTAGTGTTGAACCCAAAGAACAAATCTTTTATATCCCTAAATCCTCATATCCTCCACAATGCCAAAGGTATGCCAAAAGGTACAACAAATATGTGTCACGGCAAGTGAATGCAAGTGATGGTTTGGCAGTGAGGACTTTGATCTCTGGACATTTGCAAGACGTTTTGCAGGCATTCATCTGGGCACCTATCAGCAGTGTGAAAGACTACTTATACTGGCCCCCGCGCACTCATGCGCAGATGCTCACGGCAAGTGAATGCAAGTGACGGTTTGCCGGTACGGCTGGCGAGTGGGCCGGTAAGTTCTTTGTGTGTAAGTTACTCGCTTGCTTCGTGAATTGTGCCATAAACCTTGCACAGCCCTGCTGAGTGGTACACATTGTGTGGATTGGTGGAAAGTAAAACAAATGTTATTGTCTATACAGGTTTGAAAGGATCAAGCCAATGCCTAACTACAGACATAGGTGGACACGCCGTAGGCGGAAATACAGTAAGGGCGACTGCAGGTGTTTACCTTTGAACTCTTCCTATTTTGGCAGCGGAAATACAGTTGGGGCGACTGAGGGTGTGTACCTTTGAGCCCTTCCTGTGTACCTTTTGAGTCTTTCCTGCTTTGGCAGCGTGTTGCGACGTAGCTGGCTGTTACTTTGCCACACCTTGCCCCTATCTTGTTCACACAAGTCACAATCAGAAGTTTGGTGCTGCATGTCCCAGCTGCATAGTGGTAAGCAGTAGAACCGTGGTGTAAGGTGAACGAAAAAGTACACAGTCGTTTGGCTTGGAAGCTATAGAAGTTAAGGACGATAAACAACAAATGAAGAATCAATCGGGTGTACCAAAAACGACTCCTAATGTATCGAGTAACCAGGTGGCGCAGTTCGACTTTAAAGCCTCTGCCCTAGCCCCACCCTTGATGTCTTCTTTGGTGCAGGGGGGGGGTGTGAAAATGCAGCTTTAAAGATGGGAGTGTCGTGTTTTTCTGTGAAAAGAGGGGAAGAAGACCTCTTGTGGGGTAAACCAACATCAACATCAAAACAACTTGGATCAAGCGATTGGAAGTAAGATGACTTCCTTAGAGAACCTGAGTGGTAGAAAACGGATACCTAGCTCAGCATCAACACCAAAAGGAGCAGTGGCAGTGGCAACTAGCCCCAACTTAGAAACTTTCACTGTTGCTCCGGCAATATACTTGGACAACAGGGAAACGGCTCTCCCTATTTTGCCAGTAACAAACTCACCAAAAACCACAATGACAAATGTAATTAAAGCCCAAGTGCACGACAACCCTAATCTTCGACTTCCTCTCCTGCTTGGCGCACATGCAGAAGTATCTGCAGCCGGGAGTAAAGCACAAAAAAAGATGAAAGACGTTTAAAGTTAGGATCTAGATCCACAATGTATACGAATTTGGGGAGACAGGATCATTTAGATTCCGTTTTAGGAGTTTCAGATCGAAGTATCCTGGAAGTATGGCCTTTTGCAGAAAGAGATTTGGATATCCTTGAAGTTTGGAATTCCCTTACAACTGATTTGAGTAAAATTGAACCTTTGGATGAAATCGGAATAGACCTTGTGGGCGATCCGGCCTTGATACTAACGGAACATTTAACATTTGACTCAGTGGAAGGTCAGGCCAATCTTGATGGTGGAAGATTAAATGAAACACTAAAAGTGATGGACGAAAGAATAACGTTGACAGCCCCAACAATATCAGCATTAAATGTGGTGCTGAGTTATTTTATTTACTTTTTTATTGTGCATTTGTTAGGTGCTTATACAACAAGTAAATTGTGGTCCAAAGCGCCCACAGTGCAACAGGGAGGGAACATGGGATTGAAAACAATGAATACACTGGAGGGTAAAGACAGGCCTACTTGTGAGCATTCAGAGCGTGCACGTGCAGAGAGAGAAGAGGGAAGAAGGAGTGGAGGGTAAGTGCTGGGATGCTCGTGGGTGAGCAGCAGGTGTATGTGCTCAGTATAGGCAGTGCTAGGGAGCGTTCAGCTCACAATGTAGGTAAGTGCAAGCCTACAATGGCATAGGCCAGTGGGTACAGGGGCACATGCTGGGTGTAGGCAGAGGCTCAAGGCAATTGGGTGTGTAAGGCCAGGGCTCTGAAGGACACATAAGGGCCCTGGTCACCAATCTCAGCAACTGTGCGATCAGCAGAGGAGGGAAGAAGGGAAGGTGGAGGTGAAAAGGAAAGTCTTGAGGAGTTTCTGGAATTTGAGGAGGTCCAGATCAAGACAAAGAGGAGGAGGGAGGCTGTTCCATAAGAGGGAGCCAGCTGAAGAAAGAGATGTTTAGAGAAACACTTGACACACAGAGAGTTGGTACCAGAGGAACGTAGGTGTCTAGATAGTGCGGTCCTCGACCCCAGACAGCCTTATAAATGATGTAGAGGGATTTCAATTTAATTCTTGCAGCAACCGGGATCCAGTAAAGAGTTTTTAGAGCAGGAGAGATGCGGTCCCTGGTCTTGAGGACAAGGAAAAGTCTTGCTGCCCCATTCTGGATTAGCTGGAGGGGGTCGTAGAGAGGAAAAGGGTAGATTCAAGAGAAGGCTATTGCAGTAGTCAGGCCTAGAGAGAACCAGAGCTCGGGTAACATTGAGTTTCTGGGGGAAAGGTAGAAAAGGGAGAATTCCTTTGAGAGGGAAGAGTTGAAAGTGGGTCTTCTTGGCAATGCCCTGAATGTGATGGAGGAAGGAGACAGGGGAGTCGAAGATGACTCCAAGGTTTCTGGCTTCAGATGAAAGAGAAGGAGGAGAGCCCATAGAGGATGGCCAGAGTGAGGGAAAGAAAGAGGGAGCAGGGGTCCCAATAGGAAGAATCTCGGTTTGCTGGCATTGAGGCAAAGATTGTTGGATGTGCATCAGGACTGGATGGCAGATAGGCAGTACAGGATGATGGAAGAAGTAAGAGGGTCAGCAGGGAGTTTGACGAAGAGTTGTGTGTCATCTGCATAGCACTGAAACTTAGGAGAGAAGGTGGACATGAGGAGTGCCAGTGGAGCCAGGTAAGTATTAAAGGGAAAAAGGGAGAGGTTGGAGAAATGTGGATCTATCAGAGGAAGTAAGTATTGAGGAGGAGTTGACTTGGAATGGGAAAGGAGAAAGAGCCAATGAAGTAAGACGAAAACAAGGCAAAAACAAGTGCAACACATCAAGGGAAAGTCCGGACAGAGCTGATTGCCCAGAATTGATGATACAAGACATTCTTCCCATACAGATTTCAGAGTGTGTGACTGAGGAGGTCGCTGTTCCTCAAGTAGACTTGGGGTGTAACTTAGGTCCTGGAAATTAGAGAAAGTCCACACATCAACAGCAGGGCATGAGGTCTCGAGTCAATGCTCAGACGAAGGTTGACTAGCAGCATTTGGGACCACAGCAAGCTCAATTAAAAAGTGGTTAATTTAACAAATCTGAACTAGCGGTGCAACAATGGGCTCTGATCTTTTTAATGGGGAAAAATAAACCCAAGACGAGTTTGGCTATAGAAATACAGACATCTCAGAGCCTAACGCCCTTCGCAGTGCAAGTACAAGCTCAGGCAAGCTTGACAAAAATCTCAAACACCCCAGAGTTGAGGATGGTGTAACAGAGCCCTCCTACAAAGGGCTCGTCGAATACAAGTGAAAGGGAAGAGTGAAACAATTAACAAGATGTTGCTAGCAAAGAAGACTTTTCAAACTCCTCCTTTTTATGTCCTCATGTCTGGTTGGAGCATTTGTCCAATGTAGGAGAGCAAACAATTCTAAATAGACAGTGGGCCTCATTACGGGTCTGGCGGTAGCCGTGCCTGTAACAAAGGCGCGGCTGCCGCCGGACCCGTGATTTTACCGGCAACCGCGAATGGGCAATTACCGGTCATGCCAAGGTCGGCAGACCCGGTAATTGCCCATTCGCGGGTGCTGGAAATAAGGGACTCCCCGGCCCCATAGGGCTGAATGGGGAGCTTGGATGCACCTTTATTAATAGTGCTAGTGCATCCACGAGTCGTGCCGGTGCATCCACGAGTTGTGCTCGTGGGTACCGCTCTGCTCGCCATGTCGGACCTGGCGGGCAGAGTAAGACCCGCAAGCACAACCCGTAGTATGGCGGTACGGTAGCAACAGTGCCGGTAGCGATACCAGCACCATTGTTGCCTTACCGCCATACTTGTAATGAGGCCCAGTCTGTTTTGAAGTTGGTTAAATACGTCCTAGAGCTGTACTTATGATATTGATTACATCCACTTTTCATATGATACCATTACTAACATAGTGGAAATTGGGCTCCGTTCGCATCTAGGTGTAAATCCCCTGTTATCAGCAGGAGGTGCGTTTTTGCAAAAAGGTTTTCAAATCCATACCATCAAACCAAAAATAATGACAAAGTAGGAAATTGGGGATTTGGATCAGAACTTGGGAAAGAGGAGCAAAAGAAAACAGGAGCAAGAGACATTGTTGTCGCAGACAAAAGTGAACGAAGACACAGGGAAAAGTAGACGTATGGTGTGTATTCTGTTGCTGAGGATCCTGACCCAAGTATTTCAAAAATTGGAAGAGAATAATATGTTACTTTAGTGAACAGCGCTCTTAATGTTTTGAGCTGGAACATGAGGGGCTATACAAGTTTTATTGAGGGGAGTACTAGGGATGACATTTGTGGCTCCTTTTATTTAATCTTACTGCAAGAAACGTGGTTGCTTTCGGAACTCAGGCTGGATGGCTTTACCATGGTGAGTCAACTTGCGATTAATACTAATGGTGGTTGACCGTCAGGTGGATTAATAACTGCCTCACAGAATTCTAAAAAAACAAAAACTGGTCAAAGTAGCAAGTTCTTACTATGGAATCCTAGCCAGTAGATTGTAGTGTAATGTGAAGCACTGTAAAAGGAGCATGGTAGTACTCAATCTATACTCTACCCCCTCCTGTTCCTTGATAAACGAGTTTTCAGAAAAAATAACATTTTGTCAGGTGTTGTGGGTCTGGGAGATGGTACGAGCATTCTAATAGTGGGTGATCTCAACTTGTGCTGCCTAGACTTAAGACATCAGGTGAATGGGATTGGTACAGTTTGGGCAAAAGGCAAGAAGTAGCACATTTTTTTGGAAGAACAGACTTGATTGTCTGTAATGGGAAACTGAAGGGAGATCTGTCACCATCCTACACCTGGATGGGAAACCAGGGAAAATCAGTAATTGACTACATCATTCTGTCAAGAGACTTATTTAATTGCTGCTCTCGGATGTGGATAAGACCTACCCAGAAAAACGACCATAAGATGTTGACTCTCAGGATGTTGTACAGAGCCTACCATGATAGAGGAGGACAACAGATAAACCTTATGGTGAACAGGGGAGGGAATCGATTGGTCAAGTTTAGAGGCAATATAGGTAAAATAAAAATCTGAAAAACTTTTTAATTGTAAAATCGGAGGAGCAACTTAGAGCAGTGTGCCAACCAGACAATTTCAGGCATTTCCTCTGGGAGCTAGATAACACACAAATGGGAGGGTCAAAGAGTGCCTAGCCATAAATATCAGTTCGACCGACAAAAAAATTAAGAGATTTGAGAAATGAAATCCTCGAAACCGGTGCCTTTTTAAGGGAGAAAACAATCTTGACTACAGCCTGTAATAATTGGAACAGAGCCAATCGATATCTAAAATCTCAACATTAGGAGGAACTCATGTTAGAATATCTTACTACAAAGAATACACACATTGCTTGGTACCTAGTAAATGGGGGTAATATCGTACAATCTACTTCCCAATCCAACTGTGTGTCGGAAGACCTGTGGTGTTCTCGTTTTAGATGTAGATACCATTCAGTTGGATGTCCTTTAGTTCCAGTGTATATCATTTGAGGTGGTGCAAAAATTAATTATAAAATCCTCTAGCTCGAGGGCTGCTGGGCCATCAAATTCGATCTCAAAAGCTGAACTGGAGTCTTGGTCTATGACTCTATATCTTCTATTTAAGAATTCTATCAAAAAGGGATAATGGGCCTCATTACGAGTGTGCCGGTCCGGAAACAAGGGTGCTGGTACGCTTAGGGGCACCCTTGTTTCCGGGCTGCCACACTACAAGTCTGCCCGCAGAGGCCGTTGCGCCTGGCAGGTCTGAACCTACCGGGCGCAACTGCCCCTGCAGGCAGACCTGTCACAGAAGCACTGGCACCATTAGCAATAGTGCTGGTGCTTCCGAGTGCCCATTCCCGTGGAGTACTATGGGTATCCATGGGAATGGGAACTAACATTTTTTGCTGCCTGACTTCCCGGGCCACCGGGACTTATAATGTCCCAGTGGCACTGGGAAGTCAGGCGGCGGAAACCTAGTAACGGCGTTATAGCCAATCTCACTATGAGGCCCAATGGTCAGAGAGCTAAAGATCTGCAGTAATAATTCCAATTCACAAGAAGGGCGACCGAGCGGATCCCAACAACTACTGCCCAATCGCCCATCTAGACACAGACAGTAACATTTTCGCAGGAGTCGTACTCCTGGAATTGGAAAGCTGGCAGAGAGCAAAGTTATCCTGGACAGAGCACAGATTGGTTTTAGGCGAGCAATGTCCACAACCCTTAATGTATTAGTAGGTAACATGCTGAGGGATTGCACATGGCAGGCTAGTAATCCGCCGATCTATGTGGCTCTGATGGTTTTTGCAAGGCCTTTGACACAGTTAATAGGAACCAGCTGTGGCGAAAGCTGAGAGCATGGGGAATTCCCCTGGAACTATTGGCAGTCTTGGTTTATTTACATCAAAATACCAGGATCCAAGTTAGATCCGATTACCTGGGGCACCTTACAAGATCTATACCCACAGAGAGGGGAGTGAGGCAGGGAGGTCTCTTTAATCTATACCTGACAGACCTAAATGATGCACTAAATAAGCATCCCTTTGCTAGTCCAAAAATTGGTGGGGGGAAGATCAGCTGGATAGCTTACCCTGACAACGTTTTGCTCATTGATTTAGCTTCCAGGGGAATACAACAATGGATGGGAGCAATTAGTGACTACGCATCGGCAAACTATCTAGTGATCAATCCTGAAAAAAACAAAATAATGAGATTTTGCAATGGTAAAAAGAAACGAATAGCGCACAGATGGTTTATGGAGTCTAATACAATAGAGCCAGTGTTGGAAACGACATATCTGGGTTTCAGACTCGCATCACACCCAAACATGGGTCTTGTTGAGGATAGGCTCAGAGCGAAAGTAGCCAACTAGTGGCACAATTGAAGAACCTTAAAATAAACTACTTCGGATTCTCACTTGTTCCCTTGATAAAATTCTATAAGGGCAAAGTAATCCCCACCCTGCCATACGGCATGGATATTGAATCTCAGACGTGGAATCTGCACTGGGACCGTTTGGTTATCACAGCACTAAGAAGTCCATTATCATCTTGTGACTTTGGAAATACATTAAACGAAAGGCTAAGAGACCAATTCATGCTCGAGTGCAGTAACGAAAAAGTAAGAGAAGCGCTGTGGACTAAAGGTAATCCCACAATTGATGAATTAATAAGGGTGGCGAAGGAAGTTAAACACATAGAAAAGTGTGTCAAGGAATTGGAAAAAAGACCTGAACTTAATGAAAAGAAGATAGAAGAAACACAGATAATGGAAATATCAGCAGTACAAGGTAGAAAAGTTGGAAAAAAACAAACTTTCAGAAGAGAAAGCAGAAAAAAGAACTTCAAGTACAAGGAGAAAAAGGTAGAAAGTGAAAGGAAAAAATGCTTTCGATGTGGCAGTCCCACACATTTTGCGAGCAGCGATAAGTGTCCTGCTCTCAAGGCAAAATGCAAAAAATGCAATAGAAAAGGACATTTCACATTATGTTGTAGAACAAGAAGTGAAAACATTGTGTGTTTCAAGGAACTATGTGAAGGAATGGAGGACTGCACGTGTCCCATTGACATAAGTTTAGATGATATTCTGGCGATTCAAGATGAAGATGCAGACACAGAAAAGCCTAGAGCTATTATTGAAATGGAAGGGTTAGAAACTGGGATGGTAATTGATTCAGGAGCCAAATATAGAGTGGTTGCCTACAGATTTACAGCTCATGTGACCACAGCGTTTCTCCTTTAGAGATGTTACGTGGGAGAAAGCCCAATACTAGAGTGTGCCCAGGTTGGTTGGGCAGAGCTTGTCAGAAAAGGATTGACATGAATCTTGTGAAGGAAAAGATTCAAGATAAACAAATTCTCAACAAAGAAAGCTTTGACATTAGGAAGGCAGCAAAACAAATACTTATTAAAGAAGGAGAGTGGGTGTGCATTAAGTGGCAAATCAATAAAGGTAGTGGACGCTCTAGATGGTCAAAATCAGAATAGTGGGGAAAAAATGCATGGTGCTATAAGACTTACTGATTGTAAAGTTTGGAATGCAAAAAGGATATGTAGATATGCTGAAATGAATGAGTATCTTCAAGAAAGAAAGAGAGAGAATGTTCAGAGGAAGGGAGATAGTGAATTAATTACTCAAAGAAAGTTGTACACTAAAGTGTCATAGAGTGTGTGGAGAGGATCAAAAAGTTGTTCAAAAGAAGGTGTTACCTATCAGGAAATGTGGGAGGTCTTAATTTCTAAGGGACTATGTGAATTAGTAGTTGGGGGTCGTTCAGGGGGTGAACAAGGGGAGCCTATGTAGATTGGGAGTGTACGAGGACCCTTGTCAGCAGGAGAAAAGGAAAAGTGGAGAACTCATAATTTGTGTCTTTATTTTGGAAAGTCAGGGCACTACATCTAGAAGTGTCCTAATACCCCAGAAAGAATTGGGGAGAAGAAAAGGGTAGAGGTGGGAAAAGAGGGGGTTCGGTAAGTGGGGTAACGACTACACCAACCCTTAAGGAAGCAGAGTTCCTGTTGGCAGTGGAAAACACAATGCAGGTGAAGGCCCTCATATCTATCTTTTGGTGACGTTGATTTTTGCCAATAGTAAGGAGATGGTATCAGCAATGGTGGATTCTGGGGCAACTGGGAATTTAATTGATATTGCATTGGAGACTAAGTTAGGACTTCTTACCTGAATTAAGAAGGAGAGTAAGTTGGTACAGGCAGTTGATGGGTCATGTTTAACATCTAGTCCCATTACCACTCAGACCCAGGAGATAACCATGTGGCATGGGGAGGGTCACAAGGAGATAACTACCTTTGATTTAATTGTGGCTCCTCAATTCGTGGTGATTTTGAAAATACCATGGCGTGTGACACATAACCAGAGTATTGACTGGAACAAGAGAACATTGACTTTTGGAAACAAGCAGTGTAGATCCCATTTAATCAGCGTTGGGGGTCCCATGGCATTCTTGGTGGAAGGGGTGGATCATCAGGCTAAGATTGAAGCAGTGGTTACTACTTTTCCAGAGGAATATGAAGAGTTTGCTGTGGTATTTGACAAGGTAGGTGCATCTCAGTTATCGCCTCATAGACCATTTGATTGCGATATTGAGCTGGAGACCAATGCTAAGCTACTTTGTAGCCGGGTGTATGCCTTATCAGAGAAGGAGACTCAACATTTAAGGGAATATTTAGATGAGATACTGGCATGTGGGTTCATTCGACATTCCAAGTCACCTATTTCATCTCCATTGTTTTTCGTGCCCAAGAAGGAGGGCACCTTAAGGACTTGTTTTGACTATAGGGCCTTAAATAAGGTAACGATCAAGAACCGGTTTCTCCTACCCTTGATTCCAGTGTTGTTAGATCAAGTAAAGCTGGCCAAGATTTACACTAAGCTGGATCTAAAAGGGGCGTATTAACCTCATCATAGTAAAGGAAGGTGACGAGTGGGAGACAACCTTCCATACTAAGTTTGGTTTATGATGCCTTTTGGTTTGCGCAGTGCACCTGCAGCTTTTCAGCACTTTATGCAGGATGTGTTTTACGTAAGTATTTGGATTTGTTTCTAATTATATATATTGATATTTTGATTTTCTCAGAATCTGTTGAACAGCATGTGCACCATGTCAAGACAGTTTTGACTGGGTTACAGGATTATAATGTGTTTGCACAGTTGGAGAAATGTGAGTTTCATACTACCAGAGTAGAATTCCTGGGGTTTATGTTGACACCCTGTGGAATAGTGATAGATGATCGGAAAGTGCAGGCAGTCACCAGATGGCCGTCTCCCCAGTGTGTGAAAGACATCCAGTAATTTCTGGGGTTTGCTTATTTCTATCACAGGTTCATAAACAATTTATTTGGCCATTATTACACCCATCACCAGACTGTTGAGGAAGGCAACCAAGTTTCATTGGGATCAGGCAGCTGAGGAAGCATTTGAGAGGTTAAAGGCCAATTATTAACAAAGAACCTATTTTATGCCATCCTGATTTGGAAAGACAGTTTCAGGTGGAGACAGATGCCTCCAAACTAGCGATAGGGGTTAT
The DNA here is from genome assembly GCF_040938575.1 of Ambystoma mexicanum. NCBI lineage: Eukaryota > Metazoa > Chordata > Amphibia > Caudata > Ambystomatidae > Ambystoma > Ambystoma mexicanum. Next base: position 1,440,312,936 of record NC_090935.1, read on the forward strand.
TTTGTCACAGGCTGATGATGAGGGCATTCTACATCCAGTCACTTACTTCTCCCGCAAATTGACAGGCTGTGAGCAGAATTATGCTATTATGGATAAAGAGCTCCTGGCAATGAGGGAGGATTTCCTTGAGTGGCGTCATTACTTAATGGGAGCTCGGCATCCTGCACTAGTTATTATGGATCATAGGAATCTGCAATATTTAAGATCAGCAAGAACATTGAGTTCCCGGCAGTTACCATGGGCACAACTCTTTGAAGAATTTGACTTTGTGGTCATGTATCGGCCATGTAGGAGTAACGGAAAAGCAGATGCACTGTCCAGGCAGGAGAACAAGGGAGGGCAGTGTCAAGTTGAACAATCTATTTTACCGGTGGAGAAGATTGTGGGTGCAGTAACTCAGGAGTTGCTTGGGGAGGTCCGTAAGCATTCTCTTAAGAAGAAATGGACGGAATGGGTGAAGCAGGGAAGTTGCATATTCATTTGGGGGAGGAGAGGGAGTTACCTTATCAGGAAGGAAGGTTGTTTCTCCTCACTGAGACTTTGGGGAAGAAGGCCTTGTTTTGGTGCCATAATTGCCCCATGGCAGGTCATACCGGTGTCAGGAAGACTCAGGATATGGTGAAGCAGTATTTCTGGTAGGAGCACTGGACCGCAGATGTACAGGAATAGGTGGCTAGGTGTGAGACCTGTGTGCTATCTAAGGCAGACCATTTGAGGAAAGCAGGTTTGTTACAATCGTTACCCATACCCAAGGAGCCATGGGAGTGTTTGTCTATGGACTTTGTTAGTGAGTTACCCCGAGATGGAGACTTTGATACGATCTTGGTGGTGGTGGATTATCTAACTAAACAGGGTCATTTTGTTCCTTGTGAAGGTGTTACAAGTGCAGAATTGTTCTTGCAACATGTAGTGAGGTTGCATGGGTTGCCGAGAACTATAGTATCTGATCGGGGTTCTCAGTTTACCTCACAGTTTTGGCGTGCTTTCTGCAAGTTGCACAGAATCTCTTGGTCTCTCCCCACCAGTTACCATCCCCAGACAGATGGCCAGACAGAGAGGGTTAATCAGACTATGGAGCAATATCTGAGGTGTTTCCCGGCGGAGAGTAAAACCTCATGGGTCTGATCTTTATGGTTGGCAGAATTGTGCTATAGCAATGCTAAACATGATTCCCTGAGGAATCTCCCCATTTCTGCTTGTACGGACAAAATTGTCAAATGTTGCCAAGGTGGTTCCTAAGTTCAGGAAGATTCCGTCAGTGACTGAACGTATGCAGGAGCTTCTAGCAATAAGGGAGAAGGCACGCCATCATTTGAACAGAGCTAAGGTGACCTAAAAGAGGCAAGCTGACAGAAAAAGATGATCCAGTCCCAAGTTTGTGGTGGGGGATCGGGTGTGGTTATCCACTCAGAACATCAAGCTGTTTGGGCCTCAGACATTTTTGCCCCGTTTTATTGCCCCAATCGTTACCCACGCCCAAGTCCACTCCTAAGCACATTGTCCAGTCACCAAAAATTCCCTAGTGGATGACTAGGACCCGACCATTGCACAGTACAGTAATGTACTTTGCGTAATGATAAAATCTTACCAAAAGAGGCAGCAAAGTCAGGAGACTAAGAGAAACAAAGTTTCACAGTACTGACAGCATCAAGGACGTGTGCATTTCCCATAACGATGACCGAAAGCCCAGTGAAACGTCAAGTCAGGATACTGAAACAAAAGCACAAAGTTTGGGGGGTGCACTAGTATAGAGGTAAATTACCAGTAAGAGAAATGTTCACTAACACCGGGTTGCATCACTCAACCTAGATGGACACAGGGATACCTACCTGTGATATCCGCTTCCGCTGTCCTCACAGCAGCCTATTCCAAGGTGTCCAACATAACGTGCACAATGTGCCATGTCATGCACACGCTAACACATGACCTCAGAACGTCTCTCAAATTCAAGGATACATTTAGCGAAGATGCAGTATTAACTGTGTCTCACAACTGATCCCAGACGATTACTTAGACCCTGTCTACTCTTTAGGTAATTGGTTATTCTCTGTTTCTACGTACATCCTTTTCCTCAGTTCGCAATCCAATTTAGAGTCCCACAACTCAGTCCATAATATAATTTATACTTAAAGAGCTAGAGGAGGAAGCAGAGGGAAGCTCCTTCTCTTTCTTGGTTCTTGATCTGTCGATGGAACAACCAGAGAAGAATTATCTTGTTATTCCAAGGTAGTTCAAAAGCGAGTCAGAATAGCCCAGGTAAACATTTTATGATACTTCATTTCTAATGGGGTAGAAAGTATATCTGACTTGTACCATGGCACATTATAATTATGTTTTAGTGTACACATTAGTGCAGCTCCTGATTTGTATGACCTTGCAATAGCCTTCATAGACGCCTCAGATATGCCGTCTCGGCCGGAAGGGGAGAGTACCCCTTATTTTTTAACCATTCAGGTGAAGGGGTTTCTCTCTTTCCCTGGTGGGAATGGTCATTGCTACCTGGATTCCAGAAGGCATCTGTACAATATAACACTGAGAGACTTAGGACTCACTGCCAATGCTGACTAGCGTGGCAGGAGCGCTGAACAATGGAACCCAGAAGTCGCTGAAGATTTCTTCCAACAATTGTAACTTTCTACTGTGCAAACTAACAGGCAGAAAGATCCAATAGTTGGAAGAGGAGACACCCCCCCACACAAGGCGCCAACTAGAGAAACATAGAAAAAGAAAACGTAATCAATATCACTGATTGTTTGCAAACTCCTGTACCATCAGATAGGGAATATACACCAACCCGAGATGCGGTAGTCAGCAGATACGACTCAGGTGTGGGTATGGATGGTAGTGATCCTCAAGGGGTCCGAAGAAGGTTCACCTAATCAACCAAATACAAGAAAACCCCTATAAGTGACAAGTAGAATCGGATCTAAATACTAAGTACAAGATTCACATCAGTGGTCTTACCGGAAGGTGTTAAAGTCCATTTCTGAAATCCGAGTTCCAGCAGTTCAAGGTCCAGACCCCACGGCACAAGGACGCCTGATAGTTCCTTGAAGCACAATTCTCCCAGTCCAGAAAACCTACCCCGCCGGCACGAGGACGCCTAGATAACACATAGCAAGCGTCTCTAGTCTCTTCATTGTTCCAGAAGGGGGTGTGATGAAAGAGTCCGCCGTTAGATGAAAAAACAAGCTGTTTGTGTTTTCCCGATGGAATGGCAACATGGAGGCAACAGCAGTATTCCACAGTGCGGCAATGTCACCACTGAGGATTGAACTGGAACGGATAGCGTGCTATCAGCAGCAGCAGGTAGGGTAATGTTAGGCACAAGCAGCCCTTTGAGCAGAAATGGGTCTGGCGACTTGCGGGCAAAACCAGGAATTTTTAAGTCAGGCAAAGGGAGTTCTGGGAGCATAAATAGGTCCGGCAACGTGCGGGCTGTAGTAGGTATTGAAACAACAGTCAAAGGCAGTCCGTGTAGCAGGAAAAGATCGAGTGACTTGCGGGCAGCAACTGGGATTTAAACGTAATGCAAAAGCAGTCCGGGTCACAGAAATGGGTCGGGTAATGTGCAGTCAGAATATATGAGCAGACCAAAGACGCAGAACTTGAAGGGCTGAGGCGAGGGAGCCTGGGAACGTAGCAGCAGTCTAAACACCAGAATTCCAAGTAACAAGGATGTACACGAAGTTCGTAACACTTCAATCAGAAGCACCAGAGGTTAGTCTGGGGGCTGGCTTTATTCTCCTGATGTCACGTGTGCTGGCAACACGTGACGGTCTTCCGGCGGCATGGCGATGTGAGTAGTGCTTCCCTCATCGCCATGGTAACAGGTAACGGGCCAGAAACTGAGCTCTCCGTTGCAGCGTATTGGGTGGTGACAAGCCCGTTCTTGGAGGAGGTGTTGTTTTTGCTGTGTGTAAATTCAGAGCGGGTGATACATGTTCAGTGGAAGTCTCCCCCCCCCCCCCCGAGCCCGCATACGACTGTGGTTCCTAACAGAAACCCAGTATCCCACGAAGGACTGAGACTAATGAGAACCTGAGACAGATGAATCAAAGGCCCAAGCCAGGCTAATATAATCATAAGAAAGTCAGATGGTCTGAAGGAGTGGCTAGCCGAGCCAGGGCTGAGAAATGAAGTGACCCATGGAGGGCCGAGAGAAAGGCTGTAGAGCCAAAGGGACCATGCCGGGCTAACAGAAATACAAGAGACAGAAAACCACCCTAGAGGGGTTAACCTTTACAGAGAGCCCACAAGGAGGCAAAACTTACAAGAAGAGTCAGACAGCTTGAAGAACCAACTACCCCAGCTACGGCAGAGAAACAAAGAGAGACTGGAACACCCTGGAGGTGTGAAAAAGAGATAGAATTGACACAGGGAGCCAAACCCTGCCGTAGCACACAATTGGCCACTTTACAAATACAAGTGCTGCAATTAAAGATTTAACTTTTTGAATTGAGCAGGACATTGGTGAAGGGGTCAGGAGCCCTTTTTTCCTAGAAAACCAGGAAAGAACTTGTTTGACCTGCACCAACAGACCGAGGCCTGAACCAAAAGAGGAGATCCTGAGACACAATTGGGGGAGGATCACACATCAGCCAGCCAAAGCCAAGAATGACGGGAGTAAAAACACTTTTCTATGCTAAGTTATGTTTACTTTATTATTAGTGGAATGGTCAGTGAGTAGGACAGAATAGGCTGGGACAGTGGATTACATTTATTTTGTAAAACGTCTTGACGAGCACCTGTTTGGTATTTTGTAGAACAGGCAATCACCATCATAGAGGTAGGAATAGGAGGTGTATTTCTTTACTTTAATAAACCTGAGTCTTTTGAAAATAGGTCTACACTGTGTAGATGATGCAGCAAGATTTGATGGTGATGTTCTTTCAGCAGGAGCCAGTGCAGTTCGATGAGTATTAGGGTGATGTGGCCATGAGCCAGCTAGGTTCTTTGATGGAGGCTCTCTTGAGCTAGAGCTTCATGTCATCCATGCTATTGGTGGATGTGGATGTTGGGTGGAGCCAGAGTGGTTCTGAGCAGTTCCATGTAAAGGTTCAAGATCAAGGGGAACAGGACAGGGACATCATTTGTGGGGTTGCAGCTGCAACATCTGGCTTGGTGTCAAGCACTGTGATCCACGTAGATTAACGAACCTCCGTCCCCAAGCACCAGTCAGAGAGAAAACAACTGACTTGCTGACCGGTTATTGGGGCCACAGGTGGCAGGGACAGCTAACTCAGGGTCCCGGGTGACTGTAAGGACGAAACAGGCAATATGAGGTTAAATAAACAATGACAGTCTGTTGACAACCCAAAAGAAGGAATAGTAGAGGCACCTACAAATAGATGTCAGTTGTTTCCTCCTTGTTGCTGTGTGCTATCATGATGGAGACAACAAAGAAGCAACAAGACAGCTACTTCAGCTTGATAGCAAAGGGACACCACCATAGGTTAGGAAGGTACGAGAAGGGGATCCTGAAGGGGTGGGGAATGGAGCAGAAATAGGGCCGGATAAGGGTAATGTCCAAGTACCAGATCCAAATGCGAGAAGCCATGGGCAATCCAAAGTCCAAAATCCGGGGTCAAAGCAGTTCAGGGTGTCAGTCCAGATAAGCGCCAAATCCAAGGGATAAAACCAGATGGGAAATCCAAAAAAAGCAAAGCCAAGTCCAAAATCCGTAAAGCAAACCAGAAGCAGGAACGAATGCCAAACGCTGCAGCAGAACAACAGCTGAGAAGCGTATTGTAGCGTTCCCGGCGTTCTTTCAAGCTTCTGGCCTGGTATCACGTGTGTGAGGATGCCACGTGATTGCATGAGTAGCGCACAATGAGGAACATTGGACGGCCCTGTGCGCCGGAGGTTGTGCGAAGGGGAAGCACATGACCCTGAAGGGGAAAAGCCCCGCCCCCGCACAAGTGACCACTTCCTCCGCGCAACGGAGGCCATGAAGAGCTGTTGCCTGGACGCCCGCAAACTCCATGGCAACTGCCAGCATAAACGAGTCCAGCGCTGCCACCCCACCGGGGTGCGCCGCGTCTCTGCGCCTGCACTGGATGAAGGGAGAGGAGTAGGTAAGTGCATGACCGAGCCCCCCACAAAGGCCCACGACCCCGTGGGCAGGATGGATTGGCCTTATGAATGCGGGAGACAAGGAGCGGGGAATGAACCTGGTCAGCAGGCTCCCAGGAATGCTCCTCAGGACCATAACCTACCCAGTCCACCAAGTAGTAGAGGCAGCCCTTGCGGATACGAGAGCCGAGGATACAGTTGACTTCGTACTCGTCAGAGTCACCCTGCAAAAGGGGAGCAGGCGGAATAATGCGTGTAGTAGGAATACAGGGCTTTAAGAGGGAGGTATGGAACACCGGATGGATACGCCAGGCAACCGGCAAAGAGACCTGATAAGACACAGGACTGATTATCTTGAGAATGCGGGAAGGCCCAAGAAAGCAGTGAAGTAGTTTACGACAACCAGGGATCGGCAGATGTCTGGTGGAAAGCCATACCCGATCCCCAAAACCATACGAAGGGGCCAATGCGCGTTTCTTGTCGGCTGCCAGGCGCATCGACTCCTGTGCTTCCCTGAGGTGAACCAGCATTTGACTGTGGATATGCTTGAGTTCCTTTAAACAATAAGAGACAACAGGTGCCTGGATGGGAGAGGGAGACAACTCAGGGAAGGGCAGAACTTGTGGATGCTGGACATACAAGGAGTAAAAAGGGGAAAAACCTGTGGAGGAGTGTGGGGTGTTGTTGTATGCAAACTCGACTATGTGCAGGACTTGATACCAGGAGTGTTGGTGCTGTAAAGAAAGACAACGTAGGTACTGTTCCATGGTCTTGTTAACCCGTTCAGTTTTCCCATCGGTTTCTGGGTGGTATGAAGAAGAAAAGTGAGTGCCTATCCCCAATAGTCCCGTGAGGGAACGCCAGAAACGGAAAGTGAATTGGGAACCCTGGTCTGATACCAGGACTGAAGGCAAACCAAAGGGGCAAACAACGGGACTAAGGAACAGGTTAGCAAGGGCAGCTGCTGTGGTTATACCGGTACAGGGTATAAAGCGGGCCATCTTTGTAAACGAGTCCACTACCATCAAAATAGTGTCAAAACCCTTCACTTTGGGCATGTCTGACGAAATCCATGGTAATGGTGTGCCAGGGTCTAGGGGGCAGTTGTAAAGGCTGAAGCAATCCAAGAGGTCATCCCTTTCGATTCTTGAATTGTGCACAAACGGAACAAGAATTTACATAGGAATAAGTGTCTTTACGCATGAAGGGCTACCAACACCAGCGTTGTAACAGAGACAGGGTGCGTTTTTGTCCTGGATGGCCGTTAATGATTGCATCATGGGACCACTCTAATGCTTGGGCACGAGTGTCAGGGATGGGTAGGAACAACTTGTTGTTCATGAAAGGCAACCCCTCGTGTATGATTGTATTCCAGTCTTGTGTCTGTTCCAGATGATTAGCCGTCCACTGACGTATGGAAGACAATAAGTCGGATGACGGTGTGCATAGGCAGATTACATGTGACAGATCACATGTTTGGAATCGAGTAGAGTGTCAGGGAATAACAGAAGAGAAGACCCCACAGGAAGACAAGACAGGGTATCTGCTTTACCATGAGTAACACCAGGTCAATGTCGAATAACAAAATAGTAGGCAGAAAAAAACAGATGCCAATGTACTTGCCGACTGTTATTACAATGGAAAGAAGCCAAGTCCTGAAGGTTACAGTGATCTGTGTACACCGTTGCCTGATGTTTCACACCTAGGAGATGATGTCTCCAGACTTTAAGGGCGTCTTTTATCGCCAGCAGTTCCTTCTCGGTCACCGTGTAGTGACTCTCTGCAGAGGTAAACTTGCAGGAGTGGTAGGCCACTGGGTACAACAAACTTGTATTGGTGCAGACTTGGGACAGGATCGCACCTAGTGCATAAGAGGAGGCATTTGCCTCTATGACATAAGGGAGTTCTGGATTAGGGTGCTGCAAAATAGGAGTCGAGGTGAAAGCAGTTTTGAGAGCGAGGAATGCTTCCTGTTGCAACTGGGTCCAAACAAATGGGCAATGAGGTCTGGTGAGTTTGGTCAACAGGGCCACAATAGCTGAAAACCCCGAGATAAATCGGTGATACAAATTGGCGAAGCCAAGGAAGGACTGAAATGTTTTCACTGAAGTGGGGACAGGCCAATCAAGAACAGCGCGTATTTTGGCGTGATTCATGGACAAACCTCCGGGGTGATGTGAAAACCCAGCAAGTCCACCTCTTGTGCATGGAATAGGCATTTCTCGGGTTTGACATATAGGGCATGAGAACGGAGTCGAGTAAGGACCTCTCGAACAAGTCCCACATGTTCCTCGAGGGAAGATGAAAAAATCAGGATGTCGTCCAAGTAGACGACAACAAAAGTATCTATGATGTCATGAAAGATGTCATCCATGAAATGTTGAAAGGTGGCAGGGGCGTTACAAAGACCAAACGGCATGACAGTATATTCAAACAATCCATGTCGTGTACAAAAAGCTGTTTTCCACTCATCTCCCTCTCTAACACGGACTAAGTTGTAAGCACCCCGAGGTCCAATTTCGTGAAGATTGTGGCTTGAGATAAACGATCAAGTAGTGGAGAAATGAGTGGGATTGGGTAATGGTTTTTTACTGTGATGTGATCCAGCCGCCTATAATCTATGCAGGGACGTAGGTCACCCTCCCTCTTGGGGACAAAGAAGATGGGGCTAGCAGCCGGGGATTTTGAAAGCCGTATGTGTCCTAACCGGAGTGCATGTTGTAGATATTCCTTCAATGTCTGATCCTCAGAAGGTGACAGGGAGTATATGCGCCCACAAGGAATGACCGCCCCAGGGACGAGGTCGATAGGGCAATCGTAGGGTCTATGTGGGGGTAGGTGTTCAGCACAACCTTTATCAAAGACCTCTAGAAAGTCGTGATATGCTGAAGCGATATTAGAGGAAACAACACCTATCCACATGTCCCGGTTGGTCAAGATCCATGGCCTGTGGTTCATCCAAAGAAAACTGAGCCAAAGTACCCAATACCTGGGATGGGGAGACAATACCAGGGAGGACGAGCAGACAGTTTTCCTGACAATGGGCCGACTCAAACATCACCAGACCCTCAAGACCAATCAATAGAGGGATTATGGATTCACAACCAAGGAATACCAAGGATGAGCCCAAACTGAGGTGTGGTTATCAAATCAAAAGCTATGGTTTCCTGAATGAGCAAGGTGAGAGGTGCTGTGTGTTGCCTGATAGGGCCAGATACCAGGGAAGAACCATCCACAGCCTGTACTGGTTCAGGATGTTTCATATTTTGTACAGGGAGGTTCAGTGAAGTAGCTAGAGATATGTCAATATAGTTCCCCGTGGCCTTGAATCCACGACCAGCTGTACCTGGTGTTTGTTGTTATCCGCAGAATACAACAAACAGGGCATGTAACAGAATAGGTTTTGTGGAACATGGTAGCGGAAGTGTTGTGCAGGGGGTCAAAAACTGGCTTTTCCGTTCCCCCGTAGCTAGGGACGAGCCTTCTGAAAACCCAAAGTTTTCACTCTAGGACGCCTAGGACATTCTTTAACAAAGTATCCACCCAACCTGCAGTAAAAACAAGTATTGGCCTGTCTCTGCCGTTCCCTTTCTGTGGGAGAGATTGGGCTCTGTATCCCCCCTATCTGCGTAGGTTCACTAGAGGAGCTGGACGCAGTGGTCATCGAGGTAAATGAGAGAGGTGCCCCATTGAGGTTTTCGGCCCTTCGCTCTGATCGTCGGGCGTTTACCTGAAAGGCCAAGGTCAGGGTACTGATCTGGCAATGCGGGAACCACAGCCAGGGCATCCTTCATGTGATCGTTAAGACCCCTATAGAAGACCACAGCCTTCTTATTTTCCAGCTAAGCCGTTTTACGGACAATTGATTGAACCGCGTGATGTATTCGATAAGAGCTGTCTTCCCCTGAGTCAATTCAAGGAGTTCCAAATCGCGGATCTGTGCTTTGTGACGGGTGTCAAACACCCTAGTCATTTCAGCGACCAACAGGTCAAAATCATACAAAACAGGGCTGTTACCTTCTAATAAAGGATTGGCCGAGGTAGCTGCTATGCCGCTCAGGTGGGACAAAGTAAAAGCTGCCTTGGTGAGGACGACACTGGTTTAGGAAGTGAAAAACCTCGGGGGAATTTCTCCGGAGCACCTAACGGGAAAGGTGTAAGTACATAAACAGGAGTGGGTTGGGCTGCCCCGATAGAAGGACCTGGAAGAGCAGGCGGTACCTAGAATTCAGGATCAGGGGGCAAAGCATGGCGCTCACTTGGATGGCGCCCAGGCGCTGGTGGATGGCAGCGGTCACGGCGGACATGTCATCCCTTAGGGAGGTTATTGCCTGGACCAGAGCAGTCACCGGGTCCCCGGCAGAGGTATCCATAATCCAGTGGAAAGAAGGCTTCTCAGTCTGTCAAGCACTGTGAACGCGTATATTAAAGAACCTCCGTCCCCAAGCACCATTCAGAGAGAAAACAACTGACTTGCTCACCGGTTATTGGGGCCACAGGTGGCAGGAACAGCAAACCCTGGGTCCTGGGTGACTGTAAGGACGAAACAGGCAATATGAGGTTAAATAAACAATGACAATCTGTTGACAACCCAAAAGAAGGAATAGTAGAGGTATCTACCAATAGATGTCAGTTGTTTCCTCCTTGTTGCTGTGTGCTGTCGTGATGGAGACACAACAAGACAGCTACTTCAGCTTGATAGCAAAGGGACAACACCATAGGTTAGGAAAGTACGGGAAGGGGATCCTGAAGAGGTGGGGAATGGAGTGGAAATAGGGCCAGATAAGGGTAATGTCAAGGTACCAGATCCAAATGCGAGAAGCCAAGGGCAATCCAAAGTCCAAAATCCGGGGTCAAAGCAGTTCAGTTGATTGCGTGAGTAGCGCACAATGAGGAATATTGGACGGCCCCGTGCGGCGGAGGTTCTGTGAAGGGGAAGCACATGACCCTGAAGGGGAAATGCCCCGCCCCGCACACGTGACCGCTTCCTCCGCGCAACGGAGGCCATGGAGAGCTGTCGCCTGGACGCCCGCAAACACCATGGCAACTGCCAGCGTAAACGCGGCCAGCGCTGCCACCCCACCGGGTTGCTCCGCGTCCCTGCGCCTGCACTGGATGGAGAGGAGTAGGTAAGTGCATGACACCTGGAGCTTGTGCTTTTTAAAAAAAGTTTGCTGTTTTCAACAGGGGACGGTGACCCTTGTTGAAAACAACTATTCAAAAAAAGCCCATTGTGGTAGGCGTGGTGCCACCCGGTGCCACTGTATCTAGAGTGCTCTGTATTCTCAAGGGTTGCTTAGCAACCATGAGTAGAGGCAGAGCTTGGCCAACGTCCTTCACTATTATAATTCTAAAATGAGTATTTTATTCTGTATCAGTGTTTCAAAAATGGCAATGCCTGAAACCCATTCCCAGTCCTCACCCAACAAGAGTCAAAGCCATTGATTATACAAAAGGAAGGATATCAAGTATGTGCCTCAACCAATTATTACAAATGAAGACCTAAACAGTAATGGACCTTTACCCAAAATACATTGTTAAAAAAATATTATTTTATTTTATTGTACATATCACACACATATAATACGGTCTTAAAACACTAAAATGTATATAAAACACTCCACAATAATACAAACATGAATTCACAAATAGTCAATAATTGAGAGGATCTCTGTATCTCAATCCAAAAAGAGTTATAGTCACTACAATGTGTAAATGGTGACCAATTTCATTACAAAACAAAGCCCAACTTGCACATGTTTCTGTCCTAACAAGGCAACTAAATGCTGTACATTGCGCATGTGTTTTCTTCTTGTGCGTATTGTCAAGGGGACCCAGCGCCGAATTAGACTTCCCGGAGCCCTGATCTTCCTATAGATTCCTGATAGGATAAAGGCACATTTTTAATATACTGGATGGGTCTTATAATTACACCTAAAGAAACCTTGCCCCATAGGGTATACGTTATAGCACTAAGTGGGATATCTACTTGTTCACTTGGATTTGATTTTCCAAAGCCTCAATGCAACCGTTACGTGTTGCTACAACTGGCTTCCTTAACGGGGAATGGCAGTCATTCTTCCTCTCGCTAACCTAGGAGAAAAAAAACCTAAGTTGCGGATTCTAATAGTATCCTAAAAATAACTGTTTAAAAACCTTATTTTTAAATCTTATCTTACAACTGGTGACAAGCACCTTTCTCTAGGTAAAGTTTTGTCAAAAGTGATACGGCTAGGTTATGTCCTTGTCTCGTGCTCACCCAATCTAATGGAAATGGATATATAAGATGGGGAACACTGAGCTATGGAGCCCAAAAACTAAAAGATATATATAGTCTTAGTTTAAAAAACTAATATCAGTTGCAAACTTACTGGGATGTTTCAAAAGTAGCTAGCCATAGGTGTCCTCCTATTGTACTCTTCCATTATCAATCTCATTTCCCAGGACAATCACTAACTCTGGAATCCAAACCATCAGATCTAGGCATGAATCACCTGTCTCAGGGTCCCAATAGTACATGATTAGGTGGGACAGTTATATAGCCCCAAAAGTACTTGCTACCAGTAGGCTGTCTAGTGGTATAAATCTTACCTGGTCGAAAAGGTATTGCTGCTTGTAACAAGGGTACCTTAGTTTGCGAATCTACTTCCACTTCAAAATGGGCGCTATTTACGTTCAGCTGCGTGATGACGTATCGGGTGCAACGCAACGTCATCAACATGACGAATGTGGCAGGGAAGGGAATACTGTACATTATGAAGTGGGACCCCACAAAGAAGTGGATGGGTTGGAAAATTGATTGTAAACCTTGGCAGGAGCTCTTAAAGAAAAACTGAGGAGCCCAGTAATAACTAATGCGAGGCACTTACACTCATGCTAGGTCTGCCCTTGTAGTCCAAAGGGCTGGAGGCGCTCATTGGGCTGATCAAGTTTCACACCATAATTTACAAAAAGATAAAGCACTTCTAAGTCCATATCTAGTGGCATTGTTACACCGGCTACATATTCATAAAACATCATTCATATGCATATTTTAATTAGTTACATATTTCATAACCAGCTCTTCTTAACATGGTACATATACATATTTTATTTTCTTAACTGAATTCATATCCGTGTACATGTCAAATGGTACACATAAGATGACAACCAATGCTACCATTGTATATTCTCAAACATTACATATATAAGTTGTGCATTTGTAAAAGTTTTATTCTCGCTCTGCAGTGTGTGTGCGCCTGCTTCCCCCCTCCCTCCATCCCACCGCGCTCCCATTGGTTGCCAGGCCCTTTAAATCGGCCAAACCAGTCACCCCCTGCTGTGACCGCTCCCTCGGCCAAGGACCAGAGGATTGCCCTTCCCGACGTTGTCCCTCGCATTCCTTGTTCACGTACCCAACCACACCCCTTTATCCCCGCTTGTTACATTAACACCCTCGCCTCCTCCATCATTACATCAAGCGCGCTTTGCCTTCCTTATCTGCGTGGCCCTTCGAAATCTTTCATTGTGTTGCCTCAGCGTGTGCTGCATGTCCCCTGTCTTGCGTGGTCCCTCACAATCCCGCGATTGCATGTGCTCTAGCGCCCTCTCCATCCTCGGCCACGCTCATGTCTGCATGCCTTTAGCCCGCGTGGTCCCTCGCAATCCCTGACCGTGTGTTCCTCGCACTTTCCATTCTTGGTTCCTTGCATTGCGCGTCCCTGACTGCGTGGTGCCTCGCAACTCCCTTTTGCGTGTGCCTTGCCCCCCCCCCCTTCTCCAGCCTCCTGCTCCCACATGCCCTCTTTGCTCTAACTCATTAACAGCCCTGTTTTGCATTGTATTGCTCTGTGTTCTGTTGTATTCTTCCCTTCTCTAGGTTATAATTTTTGTGACTGCTTTGTTCTTTCGTATATTGTTCTGCTGTGCTCCACCATTCTCTTTTTAATGACTGCTCTGGTACTGATGCCCTGGTAACCTGATTTGCTTACCGGACTGCCTTGTTTTCTGCCTGCTCTTCCATCTGAGCTCTGGACTACTTAGTCAATCGTCCACTATTGTCTTGTCCGTTTCTGTCTCGTCTGCTTACACCCCTCTTTATGTCCTTCCCTAGTGTCTCCACCCCTACCTTTCCCCTCCATCCCTCTTCCTCTCTCCTCTAACCCCACCTACTCTATGGTGCTCTCTGTTTCTCCTATCTTTTCAAACTACTTCTCCATCGATTATCCTGCTCTCCTCAGTAAGTCTGGTAGAAAGAAGTTCAAAAAGGATATCCTGGTCTCCAACCCAGGCCTCCCTATCGCTGACACCTATACCAGTGCGTCCTCCAGACAGACCCTCACCGACATCCTCTTTGTCTTTCCCCTGCCAGACTTATGGACTCTTCATATGGTCTCTGTGCTCTCTCCTTTGTCTTCTTCTCCCATTAATGGTGGCACCCAGTGGGATGCCTTCCTGGCCCCCTTCCACTCCTCTAAGGTCATCATTAATGTTTACCTGAATGGCACAGTCTTGGTCCAAGGCCCTCAGGACAACCTTTTACTCTTTGACAGACACTTTCGGCGCCTCATAAATTTCCTTTCTTCTCCTGCTGTCCCTGCTCTCCCTTCTTCGGCTTCCTTGCCCCCCTCTGCCTCATTGGCTACCTTGCCCTCTCCTCCTTCCTATTCTGCCCACCTCAGGCTCCTTCTACACCTCCGCAGGGCGTACCTCTGATTTGTAACCCTCCCTGGTTGTCTTTCAAGGATGGCAACCTTCTCCATATTGCCTCTCTCAACTCTCGCTCAGATGTCAAACACTTCTCTGCCATCTGCCGCCTCCTGGAAGAACTTGATCTCGATCTCTCACCGAGACATGGTTCATGGCAAGCTCTGTCACAGGCTTTGACACTCTCCTCCCTGATGGCTACAAGATCCTCTCCACACCCAGATCGAACAGTTCTGGAAGGGGTGTAGCCTTGATCTTCCCGGATTGATTCCTGCCTCTGTCATTCCTATGCAAGCCTACCCCTCTTTCGAATGCCTTGTCTGCAGGCTCTCTCTCTCCCTCTCCCTCCTGGCCATTCTCTTACCATTGCTACTATCTATCGGCCACCTGGTCAGATCACCTCCTTTCTCTGAGTGAGCAGACCTCTCCTCCTCCCTCCTGGCCTTAACCACTCAGCTCCTTCTTCTTGGAGACTTTAACATCCACCTGGATGCTTCCTGTCCCTCCTCTGGACTCTTGCGCAACCTCTGCAACTCTCTCTCTCTCTCTCTCTTTTTATTCTCCCCACTGTCCTGACTCACTCTGCAGGGCACACTCTGGATGTTCTGATTTCCTCAGACCTTCCCCTCTCTATCCCCCTCACCACTCCTCTATCCTGAAGTGATCACTTTCTCCTTTCCTCCCATCTCTCCCTCTCTACCCCTCATGCCAAGCCAACTCCAACACTGCCACCTACTTTCTCGGTTATCTGACCCATGAAGCGTGCTTTCGCCACCACTTTCTCTCCCCCTCCTCCTCCGGCTGACTCACATCCTGAGACAGCCCTTTCCATGCTTCACTCTTCTATCTCTGATACTCTTGATGTTGTTGCCCCTGTCATGAGGATCCGCTTGAAGCCCAAAGCCAAGTGCAACTCCAGGTATGACTCTGACCTCATCACCCTTAAACCCAAGTGCAGGGTGGCTGAGAGGGAATGGTTAGCTTCTTGTGCATCCTCTGACAAACTGGCCTGCCGCCTGCTCCAAAGGCAATACCGGCTCTCTGTCCGCACTAAGAAGAGAGCCCACATCCACGCCCACGTCTCTGCGGCATCTAACAACTCAGCCAAACGCTTTAAAATCTGCAAGGAGCTGGCCAATCCTGCTGCAGTCTCTACCTCTCCTGTCCCCTCACTGGCCCTTTGCACAGTCCTGGCTTCTCATTTCATCTCTAAAACCCAGGACATCCTGTCCACCATGTCGTCCTCTCCTACTACCCCCTCTACTCTCTCCTCTACCACCGGACCCCATGTGGCCACCTCTCCCCTCTCTTTCTCTTCCTTTCCTCTGTTCTCCCCTGACAAGGTTTCTAGAGAAGTCTTCTCTATGAAAGTCTCATCAAAACAGGTTCTTCTTTCATACCATCAAGGACCACATAGACACACTTGCTCGTGTCCTGGCTGACTTCTGCAACTACACCTTCATCAATGGAGCCTTCCCTTACCCCCTGAAGCACTCTCTTGTGCACCCTCTTCTCAAGAAACTCTCAGCCGACCCCTCATTCCCAGCTAACTATCGCCCGATCTCCATTACTCCTTTCCTGGACAAACTCCTGGAAAAGCTGGCCATCTCTCAGTGTAATCTTCACACTGAATCTGTTGGTTGTCTCCATGACCACCAGTCTCGCTTCAGAGCAGCCAGAAGCATGGAAACTGCTCTCCTGAATATCCGTGAAGACCTGCTCTCTAACCTTGATTCTAATCTCCTCTCTGTTCTCATCTTACTCGATCTCTCTTCTGCCTTTGACACAATCAACCATGCCATCCTGCTCAATCGTCTCCGTAATAACCTGGGTGTCACTGATCAGGCCCTGACCTGGCTGACCTCGTTCCTCTATGAAAGACCTTCCCAGGTCCAACTTAGGTCCTTCCTTTCCTCTATCTCCCTCTCTACCTGTGGTGTTACCCAGGGGTCCAACCTCTCTCCCTGGCTGTTCAATCAATACCTGGCACCTCTCACCTACCGCATTGCTGCTCTCTACTCCAACATTCAGTGCTATGCGATTGACACTCAGCTTGTTTTCAGGCTCCCCTCTGCCACCTCTTCTCCTTCTCTCATCTCTGACTGTCTGCTATCCAGGAGTGGTGTACCGCCAACATTCTCTGCTTTAATGCCAGTAAGACTGAGATTCTCCTCATCAGCACACCTGCACCCTCCTTTCCTGTCACTCTCTGGCCGGGCTTCCTTGGCCCTCTTCCTGTTCGCACCTGTGAGGCTAAGAACCTCTGGGTCATCTTCGCCTCCACACTCTCTTTTTCTCCTCACATCTCTGACATCTCTAAGAAGTCAAACTACCAACTGCACCTCCTCAGAGATATTCTTACTTTACTCTCCTTGCCCCAGAAGCTCACTGTCTCTAGAGCTCTGGTTCTCTCTAGGCTGGACTACTGCAACAGCCTCTTTCTAAATCTGATTGCTTCTACTCTCTGCACTCTGCAACTCATCCAGAACAGGACTGTGAGACTTGTCCTTGGCCTCAAGCCCAGGGATCATATCACTCCAGCACTGAAATCTCTGCATTGGCTCCCAGTGGCTGCAAGGATTAAGTTCAAGACCCTATGCATTGTCCACAAGGCCTTGTGGGGTCTGGGGCCTGAATACCTCCAACTCTCTCTTCGCAAATCACTTCCTACTTGAGCTCTTCGCTACTCCACCTCCAACTCCCTCAGGGCCACTCGCTTCTCCAAGCACCGAGTTGTTGGTAGATCTCTTTCTTCGGCTGGGGGCCTCCCTCTGGAACAGCCTCCCTGCCTCTCTGAAACTTGAGGAGAACCATCTCTGGTTCCGGAAGCACCTCAAGACCTTCCTCTTTGCTTCTGGCTTCTCTCTTCTTCTCCCCTGCTGATTTCCTCTCTGATACTGCACTGGTCACCTGGCTACCCTCTGATTCAGGCCCAAGTCCCTGCCCACCGAGTTGCACACCTGCACTGCCTCCCAACAACCCTTGCACTTGGGCCTGTATCGGTAAACCTACAGTCCCCCTACCCGCACTTTTGGAGACCTGCTGTCTGCACTTACCCATGCACATGCCACCTGCTGGCCGCACTTTTTGTTATTGTTTTGACCCCATGTACAGCACTGCCTCCCTCCCCTTTCCCCTGGCATTTTCCCCCTCCCCCAACACCTGCACTTGCGCGATCTCAGTGTCACTTGGCCTAGTAAGATTGTTGTCTCTGCCCTCCCTCTGTTGCTCCTTCCTTGCCTTGTCGCGGCTTGAAACACTTGTGTATAGGCTTGTTACAAATGCCATATATCATTACTATGCACAATCAAATATGTCTCATGTATGTATCAGGACATCTATTGGTTGAGAGAAAACAACGCAAATGTAGTGGGGAAAGTACAAGGTAAATGGATTAATAGGCACTTTTCGGTATTCCACCAGAATGATAAGCACATGATCTCTATCTGGTGACATTACGCCACACCGCATTCTCGCTGAGCCCCTTAATGTGACTTTCCATCATGAAAATCAGCTTTTGTTCACGATTTAGTCATATTCTGTTCACCTCTTCTTGTGATGCACCTTTGATTTTCTTAAGGACAATCCACTCAAAATATGTATAAGTATGTCCTTTATCAATAAAGTGTTTAACCAATGGGGCTTGTTCAATCCTGTCCTGAATACAACTCCTGTGCTCAATCATTCAAGGTTTGCACTTTCTATTTGTTTTCCCGATATAGATACAGGGACAGGGGCACGTGATCAAATATATAACATTGTCAGTGTTACAATTAGTATGGTCGTTCAACACCCATTCACGTGTCAAACCCAGGTCGACTGTCAAGGTTTTTTTAGTCGACAAACACATGACACAATTACCAGAGGGATGATGGCTTCTCCCTCGGGGCAAACCCCACAGAGTACTTTGTTGTTATATAATTCTTTACCACCAAATTTCGAATGTTGGTGCTTTTTTTGACCACAATCAGTGCTCTGTTATGGTCTTTGGGCATGATTTTGTTCCAATTTCTATAGATAATTCCCTTAATTTTATAAAAGAGATTACTTTGCATATTCACACAGACCAGGGGATTTTCTTTTCAATCTTTCTTATCCCTGGTTTTGTGCTCCAGCAGGGATTCTCTGTTGTTATTGTAGGCTCTTTTTGCCACCTTTTTGACAAGTCTATATCGATAACCTTGCTGGACCAATTTCTCCCCCTTCATAAGCCGCATTAGTACTGCTATTGCGTCTTAAATGCAAAAATTGGCCAAATGGAAGATTGTCTTTCACATGTTGTGTGTGGTGACTTCCATAATGCAGAAACACATTCTTATCCGTGGTGTTAGTGTAAGGTCTCACAAATATTTCTCCTTGCTCATGGTGGATCTTAACATCTAAATAATTGACTTGCCTGTTGTTCTTGGTGGCAGTGAACGTGAGATATCTATTCTGCTCATTCAATCAGGCAACACAATTATTAGCTTCTTCTTCTGTACCCGAACATACTACAAACACATCATCTATGTATCTGAGCCAGCAGGTTAATTTTTCTTTGAGAGGATTGAGGACAGAATAGACAACTGTTTCCTCAAACATATTGAAATAGAGATTGGCTAAATTGGGTGCCATGGGTGCTCCCATAGCAGTTCCCTCCACTTAATTGTAGAATTGACCCATGAATTGGAAAGAAATATTAGTGAATGCCAGCTCAGTACACCATCTGATAAAATAATTGGTTACTGGATGGTATTCACTTCTCTTTAGTAGGGTTTTCTCTACCACTTCGAGTGTAGCCTGTTGGGGGTTGTTGGTGTACAAGGATTGTATATAAAGACACATCATCAATTTTTCCTGGGGGTTGAATGATACACCCTCTATTTTATTGATAGTGTCTTTTGTGTCCTGGACAAAGCTCTTCATCCCGGGTATGAAAGATCTGAGGTAACAATCCACTTATTTGGATAAAGGTTCAAGTATGTAATTGATACCCAACACTAGTGGTCTAGCCAGGGGGTTCCCCAGGCTTTTGTGGATTTTGGAGAGGATGTAAATAAATGGGAATCCTGCCATCCTCCTTCACCAAATATTCACCCTCTTGTTTACTGATTCGTTTTATCCCTACCGCCTTACCTACTTTGGTCTTAATGATGGAAAGTAATCTCTCACTGGGATCACTATTGATTTTTTGGTAACTATTACCATCTGACATTAGTCTCTGACATTCTTCAACATAATCACTCCTGTTCATCACAAGCATACCACAAGAATGTCTCTCACATTGGAATACAATGAACTAGTGAAAAGAAATCATCAGGCAAGCCTTTGACGCGGACCCCTGGCGCTGATGTCCGGGGACCCCCACTTTGGGTGTGGCGGCCTCCCTAGGGGGCATGGCAGAGCAGATGAGTGTGGGGGTCTGGGACAGGCATAGGAGGGCAGCATGGAGTGCGGGAAGGAGTTACACACCCGGGGCAAGGAGAATGCGAGGGAGGGAGTGTGCTCCTGGGCAAGGGAAAGTGAGAGTAGGTGCAGCAGGGACTGGGCACAAAAAGATCCCTGGGGCTTTCTGAGCAGTGGCAGGGGCTACCAAGAAAGAGTAGGGGGAGGAAACAAGTCTGTGCATGTCATGGCATATGCAGCCCCCAGCTGGGAAGGGGGGCGCGCTCTAGTTCTGCAAACTGGATGTTAATTGTTCTCCCAAAACCAACTGCATCCAAAGCAGGTTCACGTGCAGAAAGGACACTTTTAGAATTGCGTCCTCCCAGGGGCATCATTTGGAGGTGGCCAGGGGTCACACCTACGGCCCCTGTGGTCTCTCTTGCTACCCCTGTGGTCTCTCTTGCTAAAACTAAGAGAAAACTAAATATTTATTTTTTATTGACGCTCATGGGCTGTGGCCAGCACCTTGTTGGTCTTTGTTGCTAGAGTGGCTGGCTTTCTTGTTCAGGCCTCTTAAAAAAACAGGGGGTTCCACAAGTGTAACACTTTGAGCAGTGACCCTAGATTTGAAACAATAGAAATAACAAATAATTTGTCTTTCTGGAATTCTATACAATAATTGCTAGACTAATTAAAGGTTGATTTCAGGCACACTTCAGGGGGTGAATCACTGATTTAGTCTGTTCTTAAACACCTTAAATTCACAATGGAGACAAAAACCTCCAAAAAGCATTTAGAGGCGAAAAGTCATCCATTTCGGACTATGTATTTTGCCTTTTGCAAGTTGCAGTTATAGCATTTCTTTTCTGCCGCTGTCTCTGTTACGATCATCACAAGATATTCTATCTCGGTGTCCTCGGTAACTTGACAAAAGCCTTGTGCCTAAAAGCTTGTGTACAGTGTAGAAATGTTTTACCATAGCACATAAAGTGGCCCTTGATTTCATTGTGCCACGATGAATGCTTTGTTGTAATCCGTCTCTCTTTCCTATCTCCATGGCATGCTGTTCAGGATGTTTGTCTGCATGTATGAGGTAAGTACGGGATGCTGTATGAGTGCGCTGCGTTCCCTGCGCTACTCTAAATTCTTTAACACAGTTACGAACCCTCCCAATGTTATGCATTTTGCCAATCTCTGAAGTCTATAAAGTAGATCCATGCAGGCTTGACATGTGGCCAACTTTTCACCAGACCTGCAAATGAACTGGCCTGCTGTTAAATCTCCTCAGTTACCAGTTTCATGGCATCCACTACAGAGTGTAATTAGCTTTCTGACTTTGACAACATTCAAATTAACAAGGGGTCCTGGGAGTCCCTCTGCCAGACATGAGACTTACCCAGAGTCTTTAGCTCACTATCTTTCACAGAGAAGAAATATCCCAAACATATCAGTCTTTGTTCTGCCCTGGGGCAGTCCAGCACGAAATGCTAGGCAATTCTCCTCTGAACAAGAGTACTAACAGAAACCCCAGACATGTGTTTCGGTCTGGTTGGACCTCATCAGTAGGGTGGATCTGTGCCTCTCTAAGAATAGTGAGCAAGGGGTCCACGTCTGGATTCCCCTAGTAACTTAGGGTGAGACACAAAGTTACTTAAATATGGAAATTAACAAGGAGGTCCTGGGAGTCCCTCTGCCAGACATTAGTCCTGGTTACAAGAGACTTACCCAGAGTCTTTAACTCACTATCTTTCACAGAGAAGAAATATCCCAAACATATCAGTCTTTGTTCTGCCCTGGGGAAGTACATCACCTCTTTGTTTTTGCTTTGTCACCCCGAGTGGGACGGGTATGCCCAGACGTGGGTCCCGTGCCTGGTGGGCCTAGAGACCCAAGCTGCTCCTCACAAATGAGCCCCAACAAGGGCTAAACATGTTTGGGGATGCTTGTGGTCTCGTGCAGAAGGGATGTGACCTAGCAGTTCGGGCTGGGCAGCCCCTTTTAGGGTGGGGCCAAGCCTGATTTGCATATGGTCTTTCCCCTTCTGTAAGGGCTTGGCAGGCGAAGAACAGTGGTCTGGAGGGTTGCCCAGAGCAATGCCAGTGGTTAAGATTCATTCTAAACCTTCCAGCCATCACCTCTTTGTTTTTGCTTTGTCACCCCGAGTGGGACGGGTATGCCCAGACGTGGGTCCCGTGCCTGCTGGGCCTAGAGACCCAAGCTGCTCCTCATTGATGAGCCCCAACAAGGGCAAAACATGTTTGGGGATGCTTGTGGTCTCGTGCAGAAGGGATGTGACCTAGCAGTTCGGGCTGGACAGCCCCTTTTAGGGTGGGGCCAAGCCTTATTTGCATATGGTCTTTCCCCTTCTGTAATGGCTTGGCAGGTGAACAACGGTGGTCTGGAGGGTTGCCCAGAGCAATGCCAGTGGTTAAGATTCATTCTAAACCTTCCAGCCATCACCTCTTTGTTTTTGCTTTGTCACCCCGAGTGGGACGGGTATGCCCAGATGTGGGTCCCGTGCCTGCTGGGCCTAGAGACCCAAGCTGCTCCTCACTGATGAGCCCCAACAAGGGCGAAACATGTTTGGGGATGCTTGTGGTCTCGTGCAGAAGGGATGTGACCTAGCAGTTCAGGATGGACAGCCCCTTTTAGGGTGGGCCAAGCCTGATTTGCATATGGTCTTTCCCCTTCTGTAATGGCTTGGCAGGCGAAGAACGGTGGTCTGGAGGGTTGCCCAGAGCAATGCCAGTGGTTAAGATTCATTCTAAACCTTCCAGCCATCACCTCTTTGTTTTTGCTTTGTCACCCCGAGTGGGACGGGTATGCCCAGACGTGGGTCCCGTGCCTGCTGGGCCTAGAGACCCAAGCTGCTCCTCACTGATGAGCCCCAACAAGGGCAAAACATGTTTGGGGATGCTTGTGGCCTCGTGCAGAAGGGATGTGACCTAGCAGTTCGGGCTGGACAGCCCCTTTTAGGGTGGGGCCAAGCCTGATTTGCATATAGTCTTTCCCCTTCTGTAATGGCTTGGCAGGCGAAGAACGGTGGTCAAGAGGGTTGCCCAGAGCAATGCCAGTGGTTAAGATTCATTCTAAACCTTCCAGCCATCACCTCTTTGTTTTTGCTTTGTCACCCCGAGTGGGACGGGTATGCCCAGACGTGGGTCCCGTGCCTGCTGGGCCTAGAGACCCAAGCTGCTCCTCACTGATGAGCCCCAACAAGGGCAAAACATGTTTGGGGATGCTTGTGGTCTCGTGCAGAAGGGATGTGACCTAGCAGTTCGGGCTGGACAGTCCCTTTTAGGGTGGGGTCAAGCCTGATTTGCATATGGTCTTTCCCCTTCTGTAATGGCTTGGCAGGCGAAGAACGGTGGTCTGCAGGGTTGCCCACAGCAATGCCAGTGGTTAAGATTCATTCTAAACCTTCCAGCCATCACCTCTTTTTTTTTGCTTTGTCACCCCGAGTGGGACGGGTATGCCCAGATGTGGGTCCCATGCCTGCTGGGCCTAGAGACCCAAGCTGCTCCTCACTGATGAGCCCCAACAAGGGCGAAACATGTTTGGGGATGCGTGTGGTCTCGTGCAGAAGGGATGTGACCTAGCAGTTCGGGCTGGACAGCCCCTTTTAGGGTGGGGTCAAGCCTGATTTGCATATGGTCTTTCCCCTTCTGTAATGGCTTGGCAGGCGAAGAACGGTGGTCTGCAGGGTTGCCCACAGCAATGCCAGTGGTTAAGATTCATTCTAAACCTTCCAGCCATCACCTCTTTTTTTTTGCTTTGTCACCCCGAGTGGGACGGGTATGCCCAGATGTGGGTCCCATGCCTGCTGGGCCTAGAGAACCAAGCTGCTCCTCACTGATGAGCCCCAACAAGGGCGAAACATGTTTGGGGATGCGTGTGGTCTCGTGCAGAAGGGATGTGACCTAGCAGTTCGGGCTGGACAGCCCCTTTTAGGGTGGGGTCAAGCCTGATTTGCATATGGTCTTTCCCCTTCTGTAATGGCTTGGCAGGCGAAGAACGGTGGTCTGGAGGGTTGCCCAGAGCAATGCCAGTGGTTAAGATTCATTCTAAACCTTCCAGCCTTCACCTCTTTGTTTTTGCTTTGTCACCCCGAGTGGGACGGGTATGCCCAGACGTGGGTCCCGTGCCTGCTGGGCCTAGAGACCCAAGCTGCTCCTCACTGATGAGCCCCAACAAGGGCGAAACATGTTTGGGGATGCTTGTGGTCTCGTGCAGAAGGGATTTGACCTAGCAGTTCGGGCTGGACAGCCCCTTTTAGGGTGGGGCCAAGCCTGATTTGCATATGGCCTTTCCCCTTCTGTAATGGCTTGGCAGGCGAAGAACAGTGGTCTGGAGGGTTGCCCAGAGCAATGCCAGTGGTTACGATTCATTCTAAACCTTCCAGCCATCACCTCTTTGTTTTTGCTTTGAGAACATTCAGACATGTAATTGCTCATTTCACTATAGCCGGTAAAATAGCTCAGTGGGTTGAGCGCTCCCTCTGTAACGTGTGTGTGATATGCAGGTTGCAGGTTTGCATCCTGGGAGAGCCAGCTCAACCTTTCATCCTTCTGATGTTGATAAATGAATACCAAAACAGGTTAGGGGATATTTTCTGTATATGTTCTATATAAATCGCTTAAGCGTAAGTGCTATATGCTAACACATCATTATCATTTGGCTTTGGACATCTGCTTGCATTCACAATAATTTGGTAATATGGGCCTATACACACTGATATTATCGATACATATGGTGACCCATTCTTGTATGAAATGTATATCACAATACAGTGATATCATAACCATATTTTTCGTAGTGTTCTTAGGAACAATGCTATGTGATGCCTCTGCCTGTTTTGTCAAGGGGTGAAAGGCAGGGGTGTAGGAGGCTGTCAAAATCTGGTGGGGGGTTGCTACAGACGCAATCAAAACTGCCATTGGGCTAAGTGCTGAGGCGTTAAAACCCCCATACATATATATGTTGTTTGATTTTATTTTAAGAAAGAACACCAAATAATGGCAGTTTTAAAAATCACAGATACACTTCAAATAAGATGTAGATTTCTCATCTGTGGCACCAAATGTAAAGATGATTGTAATTTTTCTCAAAACAGTAATGAAATATGAGCGCACTGCTAAAACAAATGTTCAAACATTTGAAATCTAACCACAGGGATTTTAAGGAAACATAATTCTCTAAATGTCTTTGAAAATCTCAATGTAGTTGTTGTGAGGGGGATTTTATATTGTTCAACAGATCAACAGATTTTTTGGACTTGAAGAATATTTTATGTTTTATAGAGGGTCAAAATAATTGGTTGTCTTTTATGCAAAATAAAGTAAACATCAATTTTTGTAATTTAAAAAAACAAAACTTGTATTCAACCATGGCAGGTACAGCGCATAACAGTGAAAGCAATATCAGGATCATAGTACAATGTTATATCTGGGTAGAAGCGGGTAGGGATAGACATTGCATTAAGTAAACAGTTGGTCTTAATTTTGTATGAGTTGTAACAACAGTAAACAGCTTCAGTATGGCAACAGTCTGTCCGCCTTCTTAGCCCTATTCCTGGGCCCGGGTGGCTAAGTAGGATCGGAATTCTGCCCAAGTGTCTTAATGGCTGGAGGTAGCAGGCAATGTCTCTATATAAGCGTCTTCAAAAGTTTGGTCCCATGTTAAGTCCACAAGCTAGGAATCAGTGGAGGGTGGGTATCTGTTCTTCCACCTCATCAGTATGCACCATTTAGCAATCATGCAACCCATATTGACAAATGAGTATAGACGTTTATTGGCAAATGCAGGCTACCCCCCAAATAGTGCCCCAAGGGGGAGGGGCCCAGTGTAACATTGACCATTTCTGACAGAATCAACTCCAGGTTTTCCAGGGGTTCAGAGGGGTAATCGGGCCACCACACAGCGACCGCTGCTCTTAGTCTGTTGTATTGTAACAGTTCAGTGGCCGTGCCTTTGTGTTCCTTACACCGGGTTTTTGTGGAGATGAAGGACCCACCTGAAAATAGATCTGCCAGTGCGTAATAACCCAGACCATCCCAGTGTCTGCCCACAGCCTTGTCCCATGTGGGGCCCAGTACCGGGAATTTCCATATTGGAAGCCACTCCAGATCCACACAAGAGGCAAGGGATAACTGTGGGTTATTGCAACCAAAGCACCACAGGGATCACATACATGAAAGGACATCCACGCATCTCTCAACGGACCCTGACTCACAGGCCAGTTTTGATATAATGTGACATCACGGCTGTCGTCATTTTCTGGGAGCCGTTTCAAAAACCTATCTTCACCCAGGAAAGGTCGTTGAGTAGTAGGTCCCATATAGTAGTCTATAGGTGCGTGGTGTTATTGGACGAGGTTATGTCAGGTGGTACGCTTGGCCATTCCCAAAATGTTGTTACCTGAAATGTATTACAGTGAGCAAACCCTGTCATTGGTCGGTGACCCCCAATGTCTACCCCTAGGGACCTTGGTTATGATTGGATGAGCCACGAGCCCCGAGCCTGGGACTAACCTTGTTCCCAGCCCGCGGATCACCTGTGAATGGTGCCCTGGGCAACTATGTATCTGCGAGGTGTGACTTTGTGTCAGTGTCATAACGGTGGGTAGCCCATAGCTGATGCCCTGGTTGACAACGCAGAATTGTAATGTGCATGTAAAAACTTTGTTGCAGCTATTGTCTGGCCGGCGGAACAGGTTGCTCTTCCCAGACACCAACCTTTGCAGCGCCTCAGCTTGCCCAGATCACATGCTTTGGAGACCACGGTTGTGAGCCCAGGCTATTGGATTTATTCTGTATTTTGTTGAAGTGCGTACCTCTCCTGCTGCCGTTGTTACTTTGGTTCGGAGTGAGGAATGTTATTTGCAACATCGCGACCTTGGTGGCAGCTTCGCTCCTGCCACAATGGTTCTGCTTGCACAGCATTCTGTGAGGCTTGGGGTCCCTTTTCACGTTGAGCGTGGCCTACTAAATTTCCTAAGCCAGAGTCTGGCTTCTACTGTGTACATCTTCTTATAGTCTGTAGGTTAGTGCGTTGTGGCTGTCAGGTCCAGTGGGTGCTCCTGTCATACCATGGGGTTATTTGCATATAAGCGTCTGCAAGCATTTACACTAACTGTTCTTGCTTCTTGCGTTACTGCAGTGCTGTAGCAGGCCTAATGGCAAAATAATAAACGTTCAGGCAGTATGTATATGTCACTGTCCTCTAACTCCTAGCACTGTATACCCATATTATTCGTGTAATTGGGTGTGTGAGGGTCCAGAATGTGCAGATAGCACCTGTGCTTCATGTCTAAATGGACTATGTCGTTGTGTGTCTCTAACGTCTCGCGGCATGGCTCCGTAGTGCTTCAGTCGAGTCTGTCCATGTAACTGTCTCCAGCTCCGTCTTGTGTCTCCTTGTTTACTCTGGGTGAGATTCACACTACGTTTGGATTGTAGGGTCTGCTGAGAGGGTATTTCTCATGATGATTGTCCATCGTGGGAGCAGTGGGAATTGGTCTAGGTTTATATGAGCGGCGGTCATATTGTCTGCAGTGTTTCTTTCTGTTGGAGGCTCTTCCGGGACAGAGGGTATGTTCTGAGTCTCCCTCTTCAGTCTCCCCTCTGGTCGACTTGTTGATCACACCACCATTTTCTCTGTCATCATCCACCAACCCCCACACCTTTGTTATCCCGGCCAAGTGCCCATAGTCGTTAACATGATCTTCGAATGACCAGTACATGTATACACATACTCCTCCGGGTTTACAGTATACCCACTTCCCTGTATACTTCTTCGGGTTGCGTAGGTTTTCTACCTACAGTCCTGGCGGGAACATATCAGACGCTGCTATCGGCTGTCTCAGCCTCGCTCTTTCCTTTATTATTATATCACCAATTTGATCGTCCTTCTCCAGCTCCTTAAGCAATTGTATCCGCACTACCTATTCTGCTGTCTTCTGGCACTTTCCAATGCACATCTTTATTCCAAACAATGATGCTATTCCCAATATTATTCCTCCAGATAGTATTTTCAGGCCATCAGACAGCCAGGAGGGCATCCATCAACAGAGATACGTGACCCAGCTCTTGTCCTTTCCCGTCCCTCGTGCTTCTTCTTCAATTTTTGCGTGCACGTGTGCCAATTGTGTTACTGCATCTGATAGTGTTCCGTTGTCCTCGTCGTTGGTAGATTTGAACGTGCAGCAGGAACTTCCAATTTTTGCGCAAACTCCTCCTTCCATAGCAGTGAGGAGGTCTAGGACGTGCCTGTTCTGCAATGCCACCAACCTTATGGCTCTGAGTTGTTCTTTTATTGCGTTGAACCCATTGACTGTTGAATTGATGGTGATCATAAGTTCCCAGCGGGTGATTTGCAGCCATTTAGCATTGGCATACGCCTGTACTCCGGGAAATAGTGATGCAAAGAGCATCTGTGTTCTGGTGAATAGTCGGTGGGATGCTGGTACTTAGTCTAGTGCTGCTTCTGAGCGTTCCCACAAGTAATTTCCTTCTCTTTTGACCCTGCTGAGCGTTTGGTGTTTGCTGGTGTCTTTTTGTTTTTCGGAGGTGGATGCCAATGATCTCTTTTTCCTTCTGTTGTATTGCATCTTGGAAAATTCATCTAGTTGGAGGTCCTTCCGTGGCTCCACTAGAGAGAGCATGCTCATGCGCACCAGGGAGCATATCCCCCCCCAGACCCCTAATTTGGAGATAGATTGTCGTATGCCTTCGCTTCACAAGCCCAATAGTGGTCCATTAAGACAATTGTTCCGATCCCCATTTCTGGCATTAATGCTACTTTCATGCATCTGACATTTTCTCTCACTTCTTCACCATTGTTTTGGAAGCAAAGAGCGGGGGTCCTTAGTGGGATTATCGGTACAGGTCCAGCTTCGTTGTCTACCCACATCACTAATCCTGTGCTCTTGTCCCATTCTTTGAGGCAGTTGTCATTTTCTTCTTGCATCTTATTAACTGCTGCCTTTGCCAATGTTACTGCTTTGCTTCTCACTACTCCGTCCACCCATCCATCAATCGTGTATACTTGTCCATAGATCAAAATGTGTGGTCTTTCTCAGCACCCCGGTTCTCCTCCTATCTCTCTTCCTCTCAATTTGCATGGCAGGTACTTCAACGTTATCGTTTTTGTTTCTCCCTTTTCTGGTCCCTCTGTAACATACTGCAGGCTTTCAGCGAGTTGCCAGTAATTGTTCATCATGGGTAATGTCTTAATATAACTGTCCTCATATGGAAAGGTCGCCTTGGACATCCATCTTCATTTTTCTGTCTTCCCTTGGAACATAGCTAGATACATGAGGCACTGTGCTGTTGCTGCTGGTATTTCAGTTGCTACGAAGGGCCTGGAGGCGCTCATGCCATAGGGAATTAGGGAGCATACATAGCAGCTCTCTTCAGTTGTGTCCATCCCAATTTTAGACCTGTGTTTGTACCAAATGTTGTTGGTTATGTGTGCAGTATCTGTAAGGTATGTTTCTACCCCTTTCATGTCTGTGGCAACACTGCGCTCATCTCTCCTTACCTTTTCAGCAGTATCACCTGTACAACATGACATCGTAGTCCGTGTAGCTTGTGTCGGGGAGTTAGTGGGGGATGAAGCGGAGACAAGAAAAAGCTGCCAGAAAGCAGTTGCTAATAGTCCAGTAGATAGCAGTAACCACACAATGAACAGTTCTATTTTTTGTTGTTTTCAACATTGTTACTTATACTGCTGATGCAGCTGATGAGATGATAAAGTTGCCCGCCTGAAAATAGTGATTAAAGGTGTTATTGTTAGTATCTGTAAGTATTATTAAGCTCCATGTACTAAATAGTCATTAAGGGCCCAGGCAAACATCTGTTCCCAAATCCTCAGTATGGAGGGATGTCGGAGTGTGGGTAGGACAGGGTGTGCACTCCGTTCAAGTTACATGTATGCTTGTGATAGGTATTCAAGGAATGCATAGTAGTAAATTTGTGGTAATCGGGGCCTGGAATGCGTGTTTCTTCTTATAGCATGAACAAATTGGTGGGAGAGTGCTTCGGGGTGATCAATAGGGGGCAACATCAAAACATTCTTTAACACCTGCACCTTCAACTCAACACTTTTACATTAACAGTCGCAGACCCCTGCGTGTGCGGATGAAATAGAAATGTTAAGACAGTGTTACTCGTAGTCGGCAGTATGACCTGTGCGTGTGGAATGACAAGTTAGCACATATTGCTACCATGCAGTCCTTGTACTTCTTTCTCGTTCGGGGAAGGTATGGGGACATGTGTAAAGAATATTTATACTTCAACTATTCAATGTTCTGGGGATGGGGGCACTGTTCATCACTGGTCAATCTGCACAACTATTGCTGTGGGAGGTTCTGTTACTTGAGAACGTCCGACCATGGGGTGTCCAGTGTTTACTGGTGTATCTGTGTTATCTTGTTGGGTATTTGTTACTGTAGCATTGGTCCCGTCCGTTTCTGGAGCTGCGCGTCGGGGTGATGCCGACGGCTTATAGAGCTTTATATCATGCTGGTGGTTCCAGACCTGCTTGCCTTTCAATTTCACGGTCTGGTCTGTCACCGCCTCCACAATGTGGGGGCCGGTGAACCTAGACGCGTTCCAGCGCCTGACAAGGTTGCGGAGCAACACCCTATCTCCTACTTGGATAGGTGCTTCTTTCAGTGTGTCTGTGCTGCTGGTGTCTTCTTGCGTCTCGTCTTCTGTCTTCCCATTTGCCTGTTGTATCTGGTGAGAGATGAAAGAGATGCTAGACACAAGTGAAGTTACGTAATCGTACATTTCTTGTCCCAGAACATCGGCTGTGTTTTCACAATCCCTCAAGGCCCCCATGGGTGGAGCTATTGGGAGGTGCATTCTACGTCCTGTCATCAGCTCATGGGGCGTTAAATGGTGGTCTGACCCTGGCTTGTTACGGAATTCTAATAAGGCTAGTGGCAAGCAATAAAGCCAGTTCGATTTTGTGATCGGCTGAGTTTTTGCAATACATTCTTTCAGGAGACCATTGAGGCGTTTACATACCCCATTTCATTTCAGGTAGTACACACAGGCCAATTTGTGTTTTATTCCTAATAAGGCAGTGATGGGCTGGAACAGTTCACTGGCTAAATGAGGCCCATTGTCAGACCGCAGGACCTCACACACACCTCATCTTGGAAATACTTCCCTAATTAGGAATGTTGCTGCTCTGAGTGCATCAGCATGGGAACATGGCCCAGCATCTATCCATCCTGAGAAGGGGCAGACCACCACAATCGGGTGGCAATATCCTTGACATACCTGGATCATGTCCACGTAGTCAACATGGAGATGTAAGAACGGGCCATGTGGTCTAGGTATGGTTCCTGTCAGCACTCTCAGTGTGTGGCCAGAAGTGAACTGCTGGCAGGTCAAGCAATTACTAATAAAGTTTGCTACATGGGAGGTCCGATCGGGACAGAACCATGATTCTCCAATGTGTGCCGCAATTACCTCTTTCCCTGTGTGCGTAGGATAATGCAATTGCTTTAATACTATTTTTAGCAGTGCAAGTAGCATGACCACTTTCCCTGTGTTGTTTAGCTGCCATAGGGCATCAGTAGGTCACATTGAACACTCTCTCTTTATCCAGAGTTCCTTCTCCTCTGTTGGTGTGGCTGCCTGCAGTTCCATTATCTGTGTTTCTGGTAAGTGGGTGTATCCAACCTTCAATATCACCTCTCCTCTTTTCTTTTGGTCCTCCTTCAAGTCCCATAATTCTCCGAAATAGGGTGCATGTTTTGCCTGATAGTCCGCTGCTTCATTTCCCCTTGATATTGGATCTTCTCCATTTGTGTGTGCTTGGCACTTCACTAGTGCTAGTTCTTCTGGGTATGTTATGATGTTTATTAATTCCCCCAGCAGTAAGGCATACTGTTCTGGTATTCCATCTGCCCTCCTGAGCTATCTTGCCAACCCCGAATGTACTGTGGAGGTAACATAGGCACTATATGAATAAATGGTTACTCTTCTGCCCACACTATTTTGTAGTGCCAGTATTAATGCTACTAATTCAGCAGCTTGTACTGAGTAGTGAGGAGGCAACAGGATCACTTGTCCAATCTTCCTTCAACCTCATCACAGCTGCCCCAGTTCTCCTAACCCAGTCAGTTTGATCTATTGTGGAGGACCCGTCAATGTACATTACTGGGTCTAGATGCCCGCTGTAGTATGCAATCGGCTTATTACCCATACTTGTTTTTTGAGTCAGTACTGCTTTCATAACCACGCCGTCAGCGTTTGAAAACAGAAAGAATTCCTTTTTGTTGTCAGGGGTCGCTAATACTGGTGCTTTGCTTATTGCTTTGTTTAACTCAGAATGCATCAGTCATTTCTCTCGTCTACCCCAGTGGCTTTGCCTCCCTTTGTGCTTCCATTAGGGCTTTTAGAAGTGGGCATGTGAAAGAGCTGTTAATTGAAAACCCATGCTCTGCAGTAATTACATAATCTGAGGAACTGCTGCAGCTCCCTTACTGTTTTAGGTTGGGGAGTGTTTTGTATCGATTGTGCTCTTTTCGGGGCTATGTGCCTCCCATCTTTTGATATTATCTGTCCGATGTATAATACTTCAGTCTGGCAGTACTGGAGTTTAGCCTTGTCTACTTTGTACCCTTTGCCAACACTGTGAGCACAGGTATTGAGTAATTTCTGCACCCCTTTTCTGTCTCGCTACAGATGAGTATGTCCTCTACATACTGCAACACTGTGATGTCTGTTTGTACATGCCCTACATCCATTTGTATTACTCTGTTGAAGATGGATGGTAACTCACAATACCCATGTGGCAACCTAGTGTGTTTCTATTTCTTGTTACAATACATTAAGCTAGTCAAATCTAGAGAGCCTGGATGCAATGGTATCAAGAAAAATGTGTTCTTGAGATAGATAACAGTGAAATACGTAGCTTCCGCTGCTATTCCACACAGGAACGTTGCAGGATTTGCTACTACAGGGTATTCTGCTTCTACAATGTTGTTAAGAGGGTGTAAATCTTGAATAAAACACCATGAGCCCCCGTCCGCCTTGTGCACGGGGGTACACTGCAGTGTTGAATGGAGATTCTGATGGTACCAAAATACCTCTCTCAATGAGGGCGTTTATCGTCTCATAAATACGCTCATCTGCCTCTTTCGTTAAGGGATACTGTTTAATTCTAGGTAGTATTGCACCAGGCTTCAGCTTTATCTTCTCCCCCTATGCTTTTTATGCACCCCACATCATAGGGACTTGTGGTCCATAAGTCGTTGGGTACTTTTGGCCAGGTCCTTCTCTTGAAATGGGGGTGGTGCCTGTAATGCCATTGCCATGTTCTGTGCGACTTCCTTGTATGTGATGTGTAGCCAAAAGCGTACACTCATCTCCAGTATCATTTCCGTTTTCCCTCCGTCTTCTGAAAACAGCTCCTCATCTGTCACTTGCGTTAACCTACACCCTTCTGCTGCTGCAGTTATCGTCCTCCATGCTCTACCTTGATCATCTATTGCATGCTTTCTTGCCACTGTTCCTTCGAGGTCTACTGCTACTACTGTTCCTTCTTCGTCTGATGGGGTCTTTGTTCTGAATAAGTACTCACCTAGTCTCCTCCCCACCTGCTTTGCGATCCCCGGAAACCAAGCAAGGGCCATATCTGTTTCATACTGGAACAATTCGGGGTCTGTTGGCTCGCCCACCTGTACGGTTTTCCCACAATATGCCTGGACCAGTTGTTTTACTGTGAGCATGTGTATCCCTGGAGTGGAGCACATTATGCCCTTGTCTGTGAATGTTATGGTCACGTTGAGCCTGTTCATTATGTCGCGACCTAGTATATTTACAGGTGCTTGCTTGGAGGTTAGTGATAGGTCGTGCTCTCCTATAAATAAGGAGATGTTATCAGTAAATGGAACCACCTCTCGAGCCCCAGAGAATCCTTGAGTGTTCATGGCATCGCCTGACAACGCAGGCATGACCTAGTGGCCCCAGTGTCAACAAGAAAGGAAAATGTTTTGTCACCTATCGTCACCCTTTTGCGAGGTTCCTCCACACGATTAAGTGTGACCGATAGGATCGGACACATCAAGTTCGTCTGTGGGCTGTCCTATTAGGGAAATAGGGAGAATCCGTTCCCCGTATAAGGATTGTTCCCCACGATGGTTACTCCTCCCACTTTCTGCAATGGTACCATTGCTGTCATATCCATGGGTTCTGGGGAGTGGGCGTGCACCTGTGCTAGCTGTTGTGCTGCTGGCACTGTCGACTCGGGTGGGGGTGCTTGTTGGGGTTGTGCTTGTGAGAGTAGCTGTGTCTGCTGTTGAACATTCTGCAACTGTCCATGTTGTATGTCTGGGACGTAGTAGTCATTCTGCCCTCCCTGGTCTCCCCACCCTGGTTGCGCCCCCCTAGTCCTACAGGCATGGGAAATGGGCCCTAGCTGTCCAAAGGTCCAGCACTGTGGTGGTTCCCTCGTCTGCCATGGGAATCCTCCCTCTCCCCCACGTGGTTCTTGTGACATTTGCTGAGGGTACTCCTTAAACCCCTGTGTGTTGGTACTGGCGTGATAGTGGCCCAAACCCCATCCCTCTGGAAACCTCCCCTTCCTCTGAAACTCTGTGGGTAGCCGTCTCTTACCATGTACCCTACTCCCATTGGTGTAGCGTAAGTTGGTAGGGTACTGTATGAGTGTTGTGGTTGGAGGGGAGGCTGTGGTTGAGAGGTCTCCGTCTGTGACTGTTACGCTCACCTGGTCTCTGCGGGGACGTTGGGGCACGGTTGGAGCCCTCCCAGGTGTTGACTCCCTTGGACCGCTTCTCTCCCCCAAATGCAGTGGTATCGAGGACCCGGGGTGCTGGTACTGTTCCGGAGAGAAGATGGGAGGCAGTGAGAATAGCATGGTGGTGCCGTGATTCCCCTCGACCCTTTCATATCAAAATGTAGTGCGCAAGAGTTTTCCCATGCAAGCTCACCTGTTTTGATGTATTGATGGACTCTCCGTCCTGCTTTCCTTCAGCAGGGGCACTGTGGAGGGACCTAGTTGCGTCACAGGTCCTGAGTGTGGAGGTCCAGACCGGCTGCAACCATTCCGTTTTGAAGGTAGGTTTATTACTATGATTATTGTACTTATCCTTTGTGATCATTTTCCCCAATGATTATTGTCCGTAACCATATATTGGTCCTCATTACAAGTCAGGCATTAAGGGTTTAACGGCGCCGTCGGCGCCGTTAACCCTTAACGCCTGATTCACACTTTAACGCCTGCTTTTTGCAGGCGTTAAAGTCCAAGGCGCTAAGCGACCTTGGTGCTAATTACGGCACCATCATTTATGGTGCCCTAATTAGCGCCTTCCCCATCCCCATTATGCCCTATGGGGCAAAAATGGGAATGGGGAAGGGCAAATGGTGAATGGGGAATTACCGCCCCACTCACCTTGGAATGGGGCGGTAATTCCGCCATCCACCATGGCGGAATCCGGCATGGACCATGGTGCTAATAGCACCATGGTCCACCGCCTGACTTGTAATGAGGGCCATTGTCCTTTCTCTCCCTAGGTATGAAGATGACCCACGAGCGTATGAGGATGAAAAAAGTCTATCCTGGAGACTGTTCCAGAAACTGCGCCAAGTTCGTGAGTTGCGCTGCTTAACGTGTTATAGTCTATGCGCTTGCTCATATAGTGTTTTCTATTCCCTTTGCAGGTGCAGCTGGTCGGTGTTAGCTGGTGATGTCTTTCCGACTCCTGCAGGCTGCCGGAGATGAAGATATGCATGGATGCTGCGCCGGAAGGTGGCCCCGTGTTGATGGGAGTTTGGGACAGGTAAGGATGCTAGGTGGCACCCGCGGAGGACTCGAGAAGACTGGTAAATTGAGTGTGGCTGCTGCAGAGTCGGAAGCGGTAGCTGCGCTTCTTCAAGCGATGGCGAGGCTGACTCAGGTAAGATGCGTGCAGAGACTCAAGAGTTGGAAGCAGGTAGCGGGAATTTCAGCGATGGCATGGTCTCAAGGTAAGAAGTGCGCAGTGGCAGCAGATAGGAAGCAGATGGCAGTGCTTCCAGCGATGGCGTGGCTTCAAGGTAAGATGCGTGCGGCGGCTGCAGATGGGAAGCAGATGGCAGTACTTCTAGCGATGGCTTGGCTGATTCCAGGTAAGATGCTGGAGGGTTTCTGGAGACTGAAGATGCACGTGCGGAACCAGGTAAGCGTCTTCTGAACGGCGGTAAGCGTTACGCTGCTCTAGCAGACTAACACGAAGCGCCAGCATGCGTGTGGGCCGCCGCTTCTATAGCCTAGCCACAGGCCCTCCCCTTAGGCCCCGCCTTGTGGCCCCACCTTGCCACTCCTCCTGTCTTCTGCACGTGCCTTCCCTGTATTGGTAGGGCCCCGCCCGGCCTAGAGGCACGTGCTTTCTGTATTCTGTGTGCAGAGCACACTTTCTAATGAGCTTGGTGCCATAGGCGCCAAGACTGGGTCCATTGGGACCCTGCAGGTGGTGAAGTAATTGGCCCTTAACCAGTGGCCATGACAGTGCCTGTGGGCCGGGGCTTGTTATTAGTGCTCCTTCTAATGCTTGCTAATTCTGTATTAACTTTGCTTCATCCGGCTTCCTCTCTTCTACCTTCCGCTTCATCTTTTGTTGCCATAGCCTACAATGGTGTACTATGACGAGTTATAACTCTGGCCATGCCTTTGATTCCATCCCTACTTGTTTTTTCCGGTTTTCCTGTACTGGCTCTGGTAACGCTTATACTAGTACGTGAAAAAATATTGTTATCGTTTTGTCCCACGTGTTTCGAGTTTCGAGGCGGCAAAGCTGTTGGATCTCAAAGGATCTCTGAATGCAATTAACATGATCCTCAGCGTCACGCATCTTGCGTGACATGATGGCCACTATGTCTGACGTCGCAGGGTATTGTGTTTGCAGTGCCTGCCATACCGCAGCTCTGCAGTTTACGAATGAGGCTCCGTCATGTGCGGTGTTATGGGTGGTCACCCCTGGGAACCCAGCCCTCTTTCAGATGTCATCAGCTGTGTCACCAATATGGAAATCAGTAATCCCTTGACATCACCTATTGCTAGCCTTTGTCCTGCTGTTAATTTCTCCATTTCATAAATCCATTTCCTCACCCCTCCACTTAGCGAGGGTAAACTGCACTTGATGTTTTCCTTATCTGTGTGCTTCCAGGGCACGTACTGTGGTCTCGTCCCTCCCCTCTCTAATAGTGGCATTTATGAATATGCAGCCCTTTCCTCCGGTGTTCGGTTGTACTGCCTTACCTGAATGGGTCCTCTCTCATCTTCAGGTTCTGCATCTATGTCTACAGTATCTATGGCGTGTGTCTGTCGCAAAATATCGGGCACTCCCGACAGCCGCCCTCTAGAACAGGGATGTCCCCTTGATTGAGTGATCATGGCCTCTTCTCTTCTGTGCCCTGGGAGGTCCCTGAGCCTACTGGTGTATGGTGCCTGGGGTGCTTCCTCCCCTATTGTGTCTTGTGCTCGCCTGTCGTGCGGTTTACCCCTCTGTTCAGTGACATGGTATCCCCGAAGTCGCAGTTCGCAAAGAAGACCCTGCCCCCCTTTGGTTCATGGAACATCATGGTCGGTGCCATGGAGACATGGGTACCGCGTGGCAATGGCACCGCTCCCCCAGGCCACGTTCTTTGTGTATCCCGTGTGCGGTGTCTGAATCATGTGACCGCCACGTCCATGGCTCAACGCGGAAGACGCTTGGGGATTGGCCCACAAATATCGCTTCCGCCCACGTGACATCGCTTTTAATTGCGTGTTCCTTCCCGGAATTCGGAGCTCCATGACTGCTGTCTTGTCTTCGTTGTTTCCTTGTTTTCCAACTTCTGCCTCGCCCATGGACTTGTTCCAGTCTTTGCCCTGATTGATACTTTCTCTGCTCGGCTGTTGCCAACCTCGGATTACTCCTCGGAAGTCCCTTGCCTAGCAATTTGGTCTCTGGTCTGTCTGCATGGTCTTTCGACACGGTAGGTTCTAGGGACTGCACTCTTACCAATTCTGCTTCTGTTACTGCCTGCTTGTGTACAGACTGTGCCTGTTCCAGATTGCTTTATTCTCTAGTTCTTCTTTACTCTGGGTCCTGAGTCTCCCCTTACTCCATTTGCCCACTCACCTTCCATTGTCCCAACCATCCGTCCCAGACAGTGTAAACAGCACAAACTAGACTTATTGGACGCTTTGCTGAGTGATGCACCCTGTACCTAGAGGGACCCTTGTTTCGTGCGGGCCAGTTATTCCCTACTAACCTTTCCCTTCCCGTTGTTTTGCCCACCTCTTGACCCGGATTCAGTAACGGACTTGGACTATCATCTCTCCCGACATATGGTAATTATCCCCTGTTAAAGGTTACTACTAGTCTCTTGGTTATTACCTAGTTTAGGAACTGATCAGGTGTTTTATCCGCTCTCCTTAGTGGAAGTCCCTGTCGCAGGTCCTCGCTTGGTTAGCAGCCAAACCAGGAGTGGGGTCCCGACGCTCTGTACATCAGGTGGGTACAGACAGGGTTTTTCTGTCATTTTCCTGGTTAGTTCAGTCACAGTATCTAAAACCCATCTGCCTTGTTCCCAACAGCCTGGTGGTCCTCCTGGGTGGTCAGGTCATACGACGTTTAAAGGAATATCTCTTTCTAGCTACAGTCTACTTACCTTGACCAATGAGACATATTGTTGGGAAGGTTTCCCTCGGGGAGGGGGGGGTCTTGGCATAGGGTCAGTGAAGAAGGGTTGGGAGAGAAGTGAAGGTATCCGTGGATGTCCTCTCTGTGAGTATACACTGTGTATCCTTTGAGAGTATTTTCACCACTTGGGGTCCTGACACCTGCACTCCCAAGATGTCCCTTGCCCAGTCCTCGTAAGATTCTTAGAGCTTCTTAGGTCCCTCCCTCTCCTCGTCACTATGGTCATTGTCAGATTCGTCATCCATGTCACTTCAAAATCTAGTTGAGAAGTTCCGTTTTTTCGTTACTAGGCTAAGGTTGTGTGGCACATTGTGATCGATGACTGTTAATTTACATATATCTTCTTCCTCCCGCACTCCCAAGCGTGCCGCGCCCATTCTACCCTCCATTGCCCTCACCTGTCTTTTCCTCTTCCCTTTGTTTGTCCACCTCTTGTCTTTTACTCGCTAGTTCTGTTTAAATTTGGTCACTTACCTTCTCTAACACTCGTGGGTCCTACATTGTGCCCTTGCCCACCTTTCCATTCTCAACTGTTTCAGTCGCTTCTCCTCGTACTTAACATGATTCCTGCAATAATATTTTCTTCCTGCACAATGCCATCTCCATTTCCTTTTCCTTCTCCAACATCTTCTCTATTTCTTCCCTCTTCCTTCCAATCTCTTCCCTTTGTCTTACTTCCTTCACTTCCCTCTCTACTATGTCAGTTCGTTCCTTATCTAATAGTATCAGGTGTTCTCTCCTACTCTGCTCCTGCAGCACCAGCTCATTTGCCAATTCTCACTTCAGCACTTCATCTTCTCTTTCTAGTCTTGCTTCTTCATCCCTTTGAGATTGTTCCTTTCCCAAAATCCCCCGACCTATCTATCTTCCTAGGGCACCCGTGTCCGAGCTCCAGACGTTCTATTGCCTTCATTGCACCCTCTGCTTCTCCCACGGTGACCCTTTTTAATTCTAACAGTATCCGTGCGGCTATCCACTCTTCTGGTCCTATACCCGACCACTCATTTTTTTGGCGCAATGTAGCCCCTCCTCGTCTGGGTCGGGGCCATTGGCCATCTGTCTTATCGCCTGCGATTGTTTAGTTTGGGCATATGGGGTGGTTTATATGTGGGCATTGAGTATCTGTTAGGAAAGATTTCTTAATTGTGGGTAATTTTCCTTCCATGTGGCAACCCCTAAACTTTTTGCTGTTGTTTTCACCATGATCTAGACTTTGCCAGAGAAGTGCAGCCTTCTCCCGCACTCCTCTGGGCTTTCGCTCCATTCTTATGGGGAAACTGACATGCCCTTAAGACAGTCAGTACCGGGAAACGCTGTTTTCCGTAGTTTCTTTATCATGTTACAGCTTTCGTGCAACAGGACACAAGAGGGCACTGTAAGCTAAGTTACTGCTCTCTTGGGTCTCTAGTCTTCTACAGGCCCTAGATACTCTGTTTGGATTGTAAATGATCGGTGCAAGTGAATCACGGACGGGAATGGGGGCAGCGATCGTTTCTTGTGTTTTTGAGCTCCTTTTGGCGTTTTAAGCGCGTTTCTCGTGCTTAGCCCAAAATGGTGGCTTGGCTCCCAAAATGGCCAGACCACGAGGCTCCTTTGTCCCATCCACTGACCGTCTGGCCCCCTTCACCTTAACCAGGTCGAGCCGACCCGGGGCCTTCCTTATTTGGGCATGTACTTTCCCGCGAAACACAGATGCTTTCGCGGGCTTCTACAGGCCTTGTGTGTGCCTCCAGGATGTGGGCTGGGATGTCTGGTCCCAATACACATCCTGGGTGCCAGAGAGTCTAGTGTGGTATGAATGCCTGGGACCACCGTGGTCCGTGATAGGTCCAAGTATGGTGTGAGTGTTTGATGAGCGGATCTCCCATTGGGTCCCCTCCGTTTTGGCACGAAGGGAACCGTGGATAAGAGGGGGCTGGAAACGCCACTACCATGTCGATCTTCTGAGTTCTCACGAACAAAGGAATACAGGAGCCAAGTATCCTGCAACCACGAGGCTGAACCGAGGAATCGCTGGTGACCCGCTGAAGTACTGCTCCTCTGCACTGCTGTCGCTTTGTGAAACCCATTCTACCTCTGATCGAACCAGAAGGCCTGTACTGGTACTTCGACCCTTGGAATAGTGGGGACAGCTATTCTCGGCATCTTCACCATCTCCTGCACGTAAGCCTACGGAAGTGTCTCTGGGCCATCCAGCAGACTGACCAGCCTACCCAGGAGTCTTGCTCTGTAATCGCCGCCAGGTTGTGTTGTATTTCGAGTCCTTGTCACTCTCACACGATTCGTACACTTGGCATTCCCAGGTCTGAAGTGAGTAGTGTACATTTGGCTGAGTTACACATGGCCGCTCCGTTGCCCTGCTGTGGTAACAAACTGTGCGGGTTCACTGCGTTTGGGATGCCCTCAACTCAACTCTGCTGCTGAAGACTATACATGACGACGAGACGTTCCCTGCTCCCCTGAACCTGCCAGCACTGAAACTGACGCGGAGAAGCCTGGGTCTGCTTGCATCGGGGACCGGTGAGTAGCATAGCTAGGAGCTGGTCACCCTCCTGCAGGAGCCCATAGCTTTTCCCCGCTGTGTCAAACAGCACACCTTTCCGTACTCGCGCTCTGCTTCTGCCCACAGTGGGAGCTGCGCTTGAGTCGCGGAGCTCTGTTCATCTTCATTTGTTCACCTTACTGAACTGCCTGATTCCCTCGAAGAGACTCCCCTTTTTGCCCGTTGGCACCAGCGTGTGCAGGTACTTTTGCGCACAAGGCTCCACTCTTCGTAGGGCTTGGACTTCCTTTTAGTTAGGTGCCTCTGAAGGCGGACTGGGTCTGATTATTATTTCGCACTGCCTGTTTTCCTCCCCTTCTAGGTGGACTACACATTTTGTGCGTCTAACTCTTTAGACTCGTTTGTATTTGTATATATATTGTATTGGTTTGGTATGTGTTGGTTTACTAGAGTTGTATTGTGATTTCTCGCTACAGTCATTGTTGCAAAGGCCTTGGAATAAATGTGTAGATATTTTTAATATAACACCTGTTTGGAGTAATTTGTAAGTGTCCTTGCTTTGTGTGCTCATTGCGGGCTTTCAGTCACCCTCACCCCTCTTGAGACCTAGGGCCTCATTACGACCCTGGCGGTCCGGAAATAACGGTGGCGGTAAACCCGCCGCCACCGTTGTTTCCGGACTGCCTGATCCTGACCCCTGCAGGCGGGAGGTGATGTTCCCGCCAGGTCTGACCTGGCGGGTTTAACACCTCCCGCATGCAGGCGGACGAGGAAACGCCGGCAGCATTACGAGATGCTGCCGGTGTTCCCATGATCCCGATTCCCATTGAGTCCCATAGGACTCAATGGGAATGGGGATTTACACCATTCCGCCTCCGTGATTCCCAGAAAACCGGGGTTGTAATGCCCCGGTAATTCTGGGAATCACAGAGGCGGAATGGTAATACGAGTCCGGCGGTAACCAGGCGGTTTTACCGCCGCGGTTGCCGCCGGACTCGTAATGAGGCCCCTAGTCTTGACCGCCGTGATCGCTACCCTGATTGGTCTGGCTTGTCCAGAGGTTACCCTGTTCCAAGTAATTAGGTTGGCCTTCTGAACTTCTGCGCCTCCAGGACAGAGTTCAGAAATCTGCCTTAACAGTATCCCTCTGCTGCTTTTAATTCCCTTAATGTATATAAGCCTTGATCCTCATCTGCGTCATCCGATATTACACTCAGCGATGCAGGAGGTGGAGCAGAGAGATGTGACCCCCTCCTCCTTCACCTCCCTCATGCTCATCATCCATGGCCTATCGTCCTGGAACATGTGCCACAGTTTAAATATTTCCATGCGCTTAGCTAGTTTCTTCTCCTTATACGTGCTCTGTAAGTGGGTCAAAAGTGATTGCAGCACGTCTTTGGAGAAACTGCCATTCGGGAGCCATGGCATTGCTATTATCCCTTCTGTGCTTTTAGACCATTGTATGCTATATTTAACTATTTTATCTTTATATGGGGGAAGGGTTTTACAGAGATGTTGCATAGGTGTTACTGTCCCGCTATACATGGCCCTGTCCCACCATATGAATACATAGCAACCTTTTTACCTGATCTCCGAATGAGGCTTTCGATGTCCGCTGTCAATGGAGGGAAAAGGTTGTAATGCACTATTTATTATTACTTTTCACTACGAGTCTCCACGGCTCTGCACCTTACCCGGCAGGCTCCGAAGTAAGCCCTGGCTTCACTGACACTGCCGCTGTTGGCACATCACCTCAGTTGTGCGCAGGCGCCTTACGCGCACTGCTGCTTATTCACCTGTCCTCCACACCCAATCCTACAACACCAACTCCTCGCCTTCACACCACACCGTCCTATGCACCAACCTACGGCTGACGTCACCAAGCTAAAGTTCAAACAGTT
Source organism: Ambystoma mexicanum (assembly GCF_040938575.1). Classification (NCBI taxonomy): domain Eukaryota; kingdom Metazoa; phylum Chordata; class Amphibia; order Caudata; family Ambystomatidae; genus Ambystoma; species Ambystoma mexicanum. The sequence goes on from NC_090935.1 coordinate 1,440,356,170, forward strand.
AAAAAAGACAATTCTATGTCAAGACCGGAGGCTCACATTATGCTTCTCTTTCTTTATGTGAATATTTAAAGAAAGCTCAGCAGCAAGATATTTTTCTCAGTGCACCTGAGTGCCATAGATCATATGTATGTAGACAAAGGTGCACAGAAAATATGGAACAATAAAAACTAACAAGAAATATAATATCTCTTTCAAGTCCTGAAACAACATAAAACTTAATTTCCCAGGAGGCCTGTGGAAAGTTCAATACGAGGCCACCAACATATGACCTGGATCCTCCAATGAGTGACTAAGTCCCCACATAAACAATCTTTAATATGATGCCACTTCCTCTTTCTTTTTTGATCACAGCAAGAGATAAGTGCATCATATTCTAGAACTGTATTATTATCTGTTTGTTTGTATTTCTTTTTTCATATGTGTTTTCACATTTGATGCCTTGTATTGGCGCTAGCGTTCGCCGCATGTTTTTTTTTTTTTTAATACATATCTTTATTATTTTCTTTAGTGAACAGCATGTAAACAACTTGTATAACAATTCACCCCAACCCCTCCCCCCCCGCCCCCGGGGACACGTGATCTTAATCTCCGAGGACTTAGCCTATGCGTTGAAAATGTCTGTGACCTTAATATTGTGGGGGCACCATTGTTCCATAAAGTCCGACTGAAGGTGTTCCAGGACGCTACCCCATTCTTTGGTAAACCTGTCCTTTGTGCCTTGGATTGTGTGGGTGACTTTTTCCATTGCGAGTTGTGCCCAGACTTTTTGAAGCCACGTGAATATTAGTGGTGTTTCCCTCTTTTTCCAGCTTTGTGCTATTGTTGTCCAAGCAGCTATGAGGAGACCCACGAAGCTTCTCAGTCGTGTTTTCGTGTATTTTTTCGTAGTGTTGTCTCTCATTCCGCACATCCATACGCCGTCGCTTATTTGTTCCACATCTGGAAACATTTTGCCCATTTCTCCCTTCACTTCTTCCCAGAACGGCACTATTCCTTTGCATGTCCACCAGATGTGTTTCCACGTCCCCACCTCTCCGCATTCCCTCCAGCATAGGTTAGATGTGTTTGGGAACATGGTGTGCAGTCTCTCTGGTGTGTAGTGCCATTGGGTCATTATTTTAGTCCACGTTTCTCTCAGCTGTACCGATCGTGTCAGTTTGGGGATTAGGGCCCATGTGTCCTCCCACTGGTTTCTCGTTAACTCCGATCCCAGCGTTTTGTCCCATTTGCCCATGTATGCCCATTTGATCTCTTCATCTTGTTTATTTATAAAGGTGTATAGCGTCGAGATCCATTTCTTTGCCCCTGTGTTGGATGTTATGTAAGTCTCAAATGGGGTTAGGGTTCTCGTTGCCGCCTTTACGACTTCGGGGGATTTTAGCCAGTGCTTGAGTTGCTCATACCTGTATCTGTTTCCTGTGGTTCTATTAGGGAGTGTGAGGCATGTTTCAAATGGTCTAATTTCTTTGTTGTGGAACATTTCCCCGATTCTCGTTATGCCCTCCTCTTCCCAATCGTCTGATGTGCCGTGCTCCGTCCCTGGGGGAAATTGCGGATTCCTCCATATGGGTGTAAATGGGCCAAGCGTGGTGGATATTATGCCTTTACGTGTTTGGGAATCCCAGACCTTCATTGTCGTGCTCAGTATTTCGCTGATCCCTATGTTGGGGTGTCTATGCTGTGTCTGTTTCCAAAGTAATTCCCCAAGAGGTGTTCTAGCCACTGCCCTATCTTGTGCCGCCCATATCTGCTGTGGGTCTTCTCCCAGCCATTCCCGAAGCACCTTCAGTTGGGCCGCTTGGTAATATTTTTGGAAGTGTGGGAGTGCCATCCCCCCCTCCCGTATTGCCGATGTTAAGACGGCCCTGGATAGTCTTGGAGTTTTCCCTTTCCACACAAAGGCCAATATCATCCTCTGGAGTGCCCTGAAAAAGGAGCGGGGGATCCCTACCGGTAGGGCCTGGAAATAGTATAGGAGCCTTGGGAGTATGGTCATCTTCACCGCCTGTATTCTACCCCACCAAGAGATCATCAGGGGGTTCCATTTGCCTATGTCACTCCTGACGCTTGAGAGTAGTTGCGGGTAGTTTTTGCCGTATAGTTGTTCCACTTTATGTGTCAGGGTGATCCCTAGGTATTTAATACCTTCTTCTGCTACTTTGAGGTTTAGTGTCTTTGCTTCCTTTTTAATCTCTTCCCCGTCCCCTGCTAGTATTAGTATCTCTGATTTGCTTCTGTTAATTTTTAGCCCCGAGATGGCCCCAAATGTTTCTAGCTCTCCCATTGTTACTGCCATTGTACGGTTTGGTTATTCTAAGATCAGCAGCATATCGTCCGCGTATGCGGTTACCCTATGTTGCGTGCCTGCCATCTCTATCCCTTTTATTTGCGTGGCTTCCCTGATTTTCATTAGTAGGGGTTCTAGGAAGATGGCGTATAACAGTGGAGATAGGGGGCATCCTTGTTTTGTTCCTCGGGATATGTTTACCCTTTCGGTTACCTCCCCGTTGATGGCTACTCTGCAAGTAGGGGTGTTGTAGTTCGCTCTAATTCTAGCAATAAAATGTTCCCCAAATCCCATGCGTTGTAGTGTCTTAAATAACATGGACCATTCGACTCGGTCGAATGCTTTTTCGGCATCGATTGCCAGTAGGATTGCTGGGGTTTGTTTCATTCCTATCTTTTCCACTAGGTGAATGACCCTTCTGAGGTTGTCATGGGTTTGTCTCCCTGGAATGAAGCCTGATTGATCTGGATGGATTAACTTTGGAAGGAGCGGGGACAGCCTAGCTGCTAGTATCTTCGTGTATATCTTGGCGTCTAAGTTAATCAGTGAGATCGGCCTGTATGATGCTGCGGATGATGGGTCCTTCCCTGGTTTATGAAAAACTAAGACCTTAGCCTCATTCATTGTTGGGGTCACGTTGCCGCTTTCTTTGAAAGAGTTTAAGAGTCTGGTAAGAACTGGGGTTAGGTGATCCGCGTACTTTTTATAGAATGGGGCAGTGAAGCCGTCCGGACCTGGGGCCTTATTCGTTGGGAGTTCGGTTATTGCTTTCCTAACCTCTTCTTCTTTTATGGGGTCCTCTAAGGATTGCCTGTCAGCCGTTGTGATTTGTTGGAATGTGAGGGATGCCAGATATGTGTCTTGTGCGTCTGAATCCGGGTGATCGGAGTTGTATAGCTTCTGGTAATATTCTCTGAAGACTTCCCCAATGTCTTGTGTACGTGTCATGTGTTCCCCTTTTGTGTTTGAGATGTTTTTGATTGTTATGTCTTTCTGTTTGGCTCTGAGTTGTCTTGCTAGTAGCCTATCTGCCTTATTAGCTTTTATGTAGTATCTTTGTCTTAGGTACAGGAGGCTCCTCTCCGCCCCCTTTGTGCGGAGCATTTCCAGTTGGCCCTGAGTGTGTTTGAGTGTCCTCCTAAGTTCCCTCGTGGGTTGTGATAGAATTTTCCCTTGCAGCTCCGATATCGAACTTTCCAGTTCTTTTTCCCATGCATGCCTCTGTTTCTCCCTCGTTATTTTTAGTGCTATTAGTTTCCCCGGATCACTGCTTTAAACGCCTCCCAGACTGTGGCTATTGAAGTCTCCCCTGTGTCGTTTTCGGTGAAATATTCTTCTATCGTTTCCTTTATGGTTCCCCCCATTACCTTGTCCTGGATTATGTCTTCCGGCATCCTCCGCCTCCATAAGCCTCTGGCTATCCCCTGCAGTTTCAAGTCTAGCCACACTGGTGCATGATCCGATAGTGCAATTGTCCCCTTTTCTACCCCCTGGATTTTGCCCATAAGGCCAGTCGAGGCCCACAAGTAGTCAATTCGAGACATAGAGTTATGTACATGTGAGAAGTATGTGAACCCGCTTAGGTTCCCCCTAAGTTCCCTCCACACATCGCCCAGGGCCAGTTGGTCCATTTGTTGCTTTAGCAGTTTAGATGGTGCCCCATGGCTGTGGGATCCTCCTGCGCTTCTGTCCTTCTGTGGGTCCCAGGCTAAGTTCAGATCTCCTCCCAAGATTACCTCTCCCCTTGCGAAGGATTCTAGTTTGTCCAGGGTGTCCCTTAAAAATCCATCCTGTCCTAGGTTAGGCGCATATACTGACGCCAGGGTGATTCTCTGTCCCTCCAGCACTGCATTGGCAAAGGCATACCTTCCCTCCTTATCTATGATGGAGTCCTCCAGAATGGCATCCCTTCCTGTCTTCATTGCAATGAGGACCCCAGCCCTTTTCCCGGTGGCGTTCGCTTGGGCCCAAATTGTATATCCCTTTACCCTTGCCTTTAGTTTGTCTTTTTTCCTGATATGAGTCTCTTGGAGGAGGAGGAGGTCCACCTCTTCCCTTTTTAATAATTTCTCCAGTTTCACCCTTTTTGTTGGATGGTTCATTCCCCTGATGTTATAGGTCACTATACGAATCTTACCCATTTAATAAGACATAAGTTCCACGTGCTGTTGATCCCTTCTATCGGTAGTGTCTTCTGGATGTGTTCCCGGTCCCTAGCTGCCCACCCTCTGAACTCCCCCCCCCCCCCAACCTGTAACAATAACATAACCAAACTCGTTGCCCCCGAGTAGGGCGAGGGTTCCTACTGATGCTTGGGCGTTGCGCCCGAAGCTCCCTGCCCTCCTTCCTCTCGGGGGAGATGTGCATGGGGAGTCCTAAACCCCACATTACTGTCTTATCTTACCCGATTCCAAGCCGGGTGTTCCATCCCGGGCCGCCTGTTTCGTTCCTGGCGCGACTTTTTATGTTCTCTTTCGCCCCCTTCCGGAGCCTGCGCGGGGACGGATGATTGGCATCTTTCTTTCTGTGTGTTGACCTTCTTTCATATTTGCTTTCTGCGGCCTTCTCTTCCCGGGGCCTGCCTTTTTTGCTTGATCCTTTCCCATCCGTTCGGGTTTCTTCGTTGTTCCCCGCTGGGTGCTGTTTGATCCCTCTCCTCTGTATCACCTTGAAGGCCCAAGATGTTGAGGCCCTCTTCCCACGTGGTTGCTCTCCTCTGTTTGCCCTCCCATACAAACGTGAGGCCGAATGGGAAGGTCCATTTGTATCTAATTTCTTTCTCCTGTAGGGCCTTGGTTAGTGGGGCCATCGCTCTCCTCTTTTGTAGTGTTGTTAGCGCCAGATCCTGGTACAGTTGAATTTCCTGCCCATTCATTCTTATGTGGGTCATTTCTCTGGCTTTCTTCAGAATTTGTTCCTTTTGCGGGTAGGATGAGAGTGCCGCCAGAACGTCCCTTGGCCTCTCCCCCGGTGCCCCCGATCTTTTAGGGCCGACCCGGTGGACCCTGTCGACTCCAATTTCAACTGGGTCTGCTGCGCCCAGGATGTCTCTAAACACCTCCTTTACTGCCATCATCAGATCTTTGTCCTGTACTGTTTCCACCATATTTTTGATGCGGATGTTGGAGCGTCTGGAGCGGTTCTCCAGGTCCTCACACTGTATCTCGAGGTTGTGGGTGAGTCTCACCAGATGTTCCTGGGTTTCGCTAACGTGCTGCGTTTCTTCGTCGATCCCTTGTAGTGTTTTCTCTAATGTGTCGGTTCTTTCCTCCAGTTTCGCCACATCGACCCGTAGGTCTTGGATCGCTTGTTTCATGTCGCTCTTCATCGTCATGAACTCTTCCTGTACTGTGGTCATGAATTTTTCCTGGAGGTCTTGGAACCATGTTTGCATGTCCTCCTTAGAGGGTATATTAGGGGGGTTTGTTTGTGCCATTCCCTCCGTTTGCTGGGTGTCCTGTGTCTTCCCTTTGGCTTGTTGCGCAGCTTCCGTGGACCACAGTTGGAGAATGTTTGCTTCTTGCCTCATAGTTTGTGGGGTCTGTTGGGCTGCGATGTTTTTGTTTTTGGCTCTTGACATGGTATGGTTTGTCCAGGGGTTCACCGGGGCCACCGGGTCTCCCCCTTGAGGTTTGGCTTTATCCCCCTGGCACTCGCGGCGGGTCCCTTGCGTGGTCTGCTTGCTGTGTTTCCGGATGATCCCCTTTTCCCTGTCGGACTTTGTCAGGAGGTTATCCGGGGAGGGTTCCTTCCAGGCCTGTATTTCTGTCCGTGTTATTGCGCCCAGATGGGCGTCTTAGTGCCTGCTTCGCCTGTTGTCCCTTGCTCTCTGTTCTGCCCTTCTTCCTTTATGGGCGCCTCCTTTCCGGCATTCCTGGGGGGATGGGGGGGATGGGGGGGGCGGGGGGCGGCGGTTTTGTTCCCCCAAATATTTGTTGCTCCAGTTCGCCGCGGCCCGGCCGTCGCGGCAGCCCTCTGTGTCAGCGGGGGCCGGGGGTGTGCGCGAGGCCCTGGTCTCTGCCGCGCGCGCGGGCCGGGGGAGTGGGCGGCCCCGGATTCCGCCGCGCGCGGGTCTCTGCTTGTGGGGGGGGGAGAGGATCACCTCACCTTCCGTCGCTTGAGCACCGCCTCGGCCGCCGCCCCCACGCTCTCCTTCGCGCCGGCAAGCCCCTGGATCCGCAGCGTGAGTTTCTCGGTGGGGGAGGGGCGGTCGCCTCGGGCGGCGTGCCCTGCTTTATCCGGCGCGCCTCCGCCGCGCCCGGTCCGCGGGTGTCTCCGGGGGGGGGGGGGTGTATCGGCCTCAGTCGCCCTGGTGTGCTTCGTTTTGTGCTTTTTTTCGGCGGCCCGGATCGAGCGCGGATTAGTCGCGTCTCGACTCCGCGGCGGCCATTTTGGAATCCCTCCGCCGCATGTTTTTTAAAGAGTTAATCTTTTCTTTGTTTTCATTTGACAGACGCATTACGCATCCTCAGCTTCCGTGATTATAGTCCTCTCTGACGCCAGGTGCTTCTTGCTGCCGTTGTAGAGTACTGCGCAACGTTTAATAATCTTTTCCGGCTTTAATAAGCCGCGCATCTTTGGAATGCGAGGGTCCGCCTTCACGAACCCTTGCGCGTGTACTCCGCTCACTTCCCCAACTCGAGTTGCCAGAGCCCAGGGAAGCAGCAGCTTCAACCTCCATGTGACCGCGGCTCCGCCCGCAGTCACCAGAGGGAGCTCCTGCTCTATCAGGTTCCCTTTTCAGCATTCTGACGCTCGCGAGCGCATTTCCGTTACATTTCATAACGGATTTTACGATCGCGAGTGCCAGAAGCTGATTTTTCCTTAAAAAAAAAAAAAAAAAAAAAAAAAGGGAGAGACATCTTAAAGTTAACATTGCCCATTGGATTAGGGCTATACAGAAGCTCCCCATAGTATTAACATTGGGCTTGAGAGAAGGCAGTCTGTGCCCACAAGCAAAAATTAATAATTATATATATATATATATATATATATACACACACACACACACACACACACACACACACACACACACACACACACACACACACACACACACACACACACACACACAAAAAAAGATAAAGGGAGAACAGAAAGGTGCAATTTATAAATATGGCAGCCCAGTATTTCCCTTGTGATGGCCAGGATTGATCCGAATATGAGGAAGATACTTATGAAATAGATGAAGTGGCAATGGCAAACAGCCTGGAAAAGGTGCTGGGTTCCACAGTGGAGACCAGTATCAAAAGAGCTGTATCAGAAATGCTGCTGCCTATTCAGCAGCGCCTGGACAACATGGAGGAGCACCTACATGAGAACTCCCTACCAAGAAAACAGACTCAAAAGAGAAAGCACCTTTCAGATGGGGGATGTATTCCGGCTCGCTTGAGTAAAGACTCTACGACCCCCCCCACCCCTCCCGAGCCAGCCAGAACCAGCCACTGCTGCCCTTTCAGATGCCTTCTCCAGGCTGAAAAAGGCTTTTGAATAGGAAGGACACCCCTTCCGCTGATGGACCCTCTTACTCCGAGGAAGAAACAGGGGTACCAGACCCTCAAGCCCGGAGGGATACCAACAGGGCTTTGACCAAGAGGGATATGACTTTAACAATCAATCTCCCGTCTCCTACGATGAAGACACGCAAACAATAGGGTCACGACCCTCAACTTCAGGGATGCGGCAGCCCCCATCCCTAAGAAGCCAGCCAAGGAACATTTCTCCCTCTACGGGGATGTTTACGCCGGAACACTTAGTGCACCCCAGATCTACCGACTGGGAACCATCTTCAAGAACAACTGAGTACATTAAAGACAGGCTACAGAAGCCCTTGGACAATGAAGTCTGAGAAAGACTCAAAGCAGAATGCCCACGCCCGGAAATCCCAGAAAAAGTAGCCCTGACGCCAGAGTTAGAGTCCAAAATGATTACTTTCCTAGGAAAGAATGTTAAAGATCCACAAAAGGGCAGGCATAGATCGTGCCTGGAGGTCCTGTCAAGCAGGGTATTGGAAGTCACCGGTCCAGTGGCAAAGATGATGGACCTAGCTGAAGTATCCATAGCCACAGGTGAACCTATCGACCCAGTAATCCTCTCGGCTGGGCCCAAAGAGTCATCTGTTTGTTGGGGAACGCCAGCTGTGCCATATCGGCTGAGCGCTGCAAGGGTATCCTTTACAAAATCGACGCCAAGCTAAGTGATCTAGCAGACACCGAATCCGGGGCCACGGCCCAGGTTCTGCTCTTCGGCGACACCTTCATGAAGGAAATGTCCAAATTTGTTGGCACCTTAACTGCGCTAGACAAAGCGCAATCCTCCATCAAAAGAGTTTTCTCAAAAATGTTCACCAATTTTCGTGTACTGCTGCTATCACGTGTGAAAGGGACCCGTTCTCAGCGTCTGCAGAAGGAACAAATTTGAAACATGCGCTCCCGATTTTTCAGCAAACACCTCCATCGATCGCTGTTAACAGATCCAATACGTATCGATTCTGCATCATCATCAATCGTAAGGCTCAGAGTTCTATTTTGATGACATTGAACCCCTCTTCAGTGTCGTTAGCCAGCTGGATGAGCTCCCATCTGGTTATCTGGAGCCACTTAGCATTTGCTCTCGCCTGGATGCTGGGAATGAGGGACGCAAAGAATGTCTCCACGGAGCTGAAAAGTCAAAACCGGTCCGGTATTTGGGCCAAAAGCTGGGAGGACTTGGCCGAGATGTAGTTGGATGATCGTTTCTTTCTCCGTTGTGGATCTTGGACACCTTCTTCATCTATGGCATATGCCGGTCCCATCTCGAGCGGCATTGGGGATAGTTCTCCTTGGATTGCCTCATGCTTACTCCCTCTGTTGATGTGGCTCTCAGGAATTACCATTAATGCAGAATGCAAGGTTGCCAAGGAGCATGTCCCCTTCCAGGATTGTGAAAGGTGCAGGTATGCCATGCCGCCGCCGACCCAATATGTGTCCATCAGTGCTGCTGTTCCTTTCTTCATGTCTGGTATTATGAGGGTTTTGCTGCAGTTCTCGTTTCTTCCCATGTCCCTTCTCCATGAGAACATAATTCATACAAAATGTTTTTCTGCAGTTTGAAGGGTTTCTCGATGGCGGTGACCCACGTGAGTTTACTTATATTTTCAGTCCATATGGGAGCGCATGTTCCCTGTACCCATGAGAGTTTTTCTTCGGACAATCCTAGCAGTGCTTCTGGCTTGCACAGTATCTCTTCCGTCTGCCACTTATTGTCCACATGCAATGTCCCTTTTATTACTAAGAAAGGTTTTTTTACACAAATTACTCCTTGCAGCCGGGAGTAACACGTTCATTCATTTTGCAAAAGTTCAAAAGTAACTGTGTGTGCTTGAAAAATATTTTTCATTCGGCACAGCGCAAGATGTAGGACACACTGGGCCTCTGCAATTGGAATTTCTTGTGGCAATAGTACTTTGGGAGCCCCTGAGGCATGGGGAATGAGTGAGCAGACATAGCAGCTCTCATTAGTTGTTTGCTTTGCTGTTTGGCTCATGTCTGCATACCACTTATTTGTCTGGTGGGGGTGCTGTGGGTCATCAACTGTATCCAGGCCAATTCTATAATGCTCTTCCCATTTATCTTGTACCGTTTCCCTCCTTTTCCTTCCTGGCTCATTTCCCTCAGCCCCCCAGCCCTTCTTCCCGTCCCACTGTGTATATAAACTGAAATACGTGCTTGACATGGGTTTGCTCCTCTTACCCCCTTCTCTGGTGGCTGGGCCATTAGACATTGCTACTCCAAGCATTGATGCAGTTGTTGGATATAGGTGATTTGCACCCAGGTTAAAGGGATCGTCTAGTAAAAATTTTTATTTAAAAAATAGATAGGCCACATAAAAAAAAAATACTAGCATCCTCCGTTTTAAAACTTCCTATGTAAAATTTTGAGCTATTCAAGCTCAAAATTCGAAAAAGCAAGCACAGGGGCGCAGCCATTTTGTGAAATGGAGGCCCTCTTGTGGTGGCTTTTGCTTTTGCAGCACTAATGAAGGAAAAGCCAGCCAGCTGTAGTAAACAAAGTCTACCGCTGGGTGGCTTTCCCTTCATTAGTGCCGGGACTCGGAGGACGCGGACCGGAGACCAGAGCAGGAAAGCTGCAGCTGAATCTCGGTAAGTGCTATTTATTTTTTTTACAAAAAATAAGCACTAGCTGCGTTTTTTTTTCTAAGTTTTCCGGACTGGAGGAGCCCGGAAAACTTAGAAATAAAACTGCAGCTTTAAAAACGTTGTATTTATGTTTGCGGTCGCTTTTGAAGCGACCGCAAACATAAATACAACGTTATTGTGTTGGAAAATGCTGCGGTTTTAAATCCGCAGCGTTTTCCAACACAACCGCGTTGTGTCTGCCTGAATCTGCTTTACCATTTGGGGCTCTCGGGCTCCCCACGGGGAGCCCGAGAGCCCCAAATGGAAAAGCAGATTCAGGCAGACACAACGCGGCATTGCGGAAAACAACCGCGTTGTGTCTGCCTGAATCTGCTTTTCCATTTGGGGCTCTCGGGCTCCCCAAGGGGAGCCCGAGAGCCCCAAATGGGAAAGCAGATTTAGGCAGACAACGCAGCATTTAGCATTTCCCATTTGGGGCTCTTGTGCTCCCCACGGGGAGCCCGAGAGCCCCAAATGGGAAATCAGCTGCAGGTAGAAACACTACGCGGCATGTAAACATAACCGCGTGTGTTTCTGCCTGCTGTGGCTATCACTTTGGGTCTCCGGTGCTCTCAGAGCGGTTGTGTTGGAAAACGCTGCGGTTTTAAAACCGCAGCGTTTTCCAACACAATGACGTTGTATTTATGTTTGCGGTCGCTTCAAAAGCGACCGCAAACATAAATACAACGTTTTTGAAGCTGCGGTTTTATTTCAAAGTTTTCCGGGCTCCTCCAGCCCGGAAAACTTAGAAAAAAACCGCAGCTAGTTCTTATTTTTTGTAAAAAAAATAAATAGCACTTACCGAGATTCAGCTGCAGCTTTCCTGCTCTGGTCTCCGGTCCGTGTCCTCCGAGTCCCGGCACTAATGAAGGGAAAGCCACCCAGCGGTAGACTTTGTTTACTACAGCTGGCTGGCTTTTCCTTCATTAGTGCCGCAAAAGCAAAAGCCAGCACAGGAGGGCCTCCATTTCACAAAATGGCTGCGCCCCTGTGCTTGCTTTTTCGAATTTTGAGCTTGAATAGCTCAAAATTTTACATAGGAAGTTTTAAAACGGAGGATGCTAGTATATTTTTTTTTATGTGGCCTATCTATTTTTTATATAAAAATTTTTACTAGACCATCCCTTTAATTCTGAAGGGGTTTGGTCATTCATTGTGTACACGCTAAAATGGGAATCATTCAATTTCAGGGACTGTAAAGTGGATTGCATTGTTGCGATGTGGGGAACACTTGTGGTATTGTCATTACTCTGTTCATCCTCAGGATTCCTGTGACCCCATATTAGTTTTGCTCCGTCCCAAATTAAGTGAGTCCCCTTCTTAATTGTTTCAATGCCCACACCCCCCTGGCCGGCATCAGTAGAGATAGAAGCAATTGTCCAGTACAAGAACAGGCCAAACAATGTGGAGAAAAATACTACTGCACACACAAACAGGACACATTCATATGAGTAACTAGGGTATACATCTATTTGCCGTCTACTCTTATCTACACTACCGCTTGCTGTCAATGAGGGCTCGTCCATGCCCACTGAGGCTCCTAATAAAACAAAAGATAAGCATTTGTTAATCTTGCACATTATTTTCGTATGTTGCTCACAACCAATATTGAGTGCATTTACATTTTGCCAATTCTGGGCTATCATTTTCCATATAGTTAACTCTGTCGTCGCATTCTTATTTACACCTTCTCGGCGCTAATGCATCCCTCCGTTTCCCTCCTCCACACCTAAAGTCTGTGGGATGTATTAGCCCCCTTATGCTCTGCCCTGCGACATCCCAGTGTTCTGGTGGTGCCAGAAATATCAAAATGGCCGCAAAACCCTTGTGTGTGCCAAAACCTATGGAAATCGTGCTTTACAGCACGAAAAGATGGCTGCCAAATCTACCATGCATGTTGTCAGTGGTGGAACGGAGATCTCACTGCTGAAACATGTCACTGTGCTGCCCAACAAGTAAAAATGGAGCACAGAAGGAAAAGCGGTGCTTTGCTGAAAGAAATCCAAAGCCTTGCTTTGAAATCCTGTTTTCTTGGTTGCTGAAACTGCAGAATGCCAGACAAAACACCCTCAAACATCCAATATTCTTGCTGGGTGCTACAATTCACTTAGTTCAAGAAATCATTATGAACATAAAATGTCCTGAAAAGCTGAATTTGTCATCAAAACATTCACAGCAAAAATGTGCCTGTCTGTGAAATCTGTCAAAATCTGGGTGCAGTACCCGCGAGATAGAGGTCGCTCTTCCGGCCAATACTTTTTTATCGAAGACCTCAGCAATCCAGGGATCAACACGCCTGGCAGGATTGCTCAGATACCTTCTTCCCTTGGAGAGGGCGAGGAAGAGGTTGCGGTTGGAGGACAACCGCCCGATACCCAGCACATCAACAAACCACAGGTCAGTCTGCCTATTGCAGAGCCAGCGTCACAAACGCCTATAGGAGGGAGGCTAGCTCCTTTTTGCGCATGCATGGGATCCCTTATCAGGGGATGATTGGGACATAGTTTGCGGCATGCGCCTAGAATTCGTCGCACAACCCTTTCAAACAGGTCGTCCCATTCCGATTAGAATGTCCAAAGAGGATGAGGTAGCGCTGGACAAGGAAATTCACAGTTTAGCATTGAAACAAGCGATTCGCCCCTGCACAAGCCAAGGCGGTTTCTTCAGCCCCATATTTCTGGTACGCAGAAAGCAAAAAGTGCTGAAAAGATGAAAGATGCGTACCTTGTGGTGCCCATACATCAGGACCACGCAAGCTATCTGAGATTCTCCTGGAAGCACCGAGACTGGGAATTCACGAGTCTGCCATTCGGTCTCTCTTCAGCTTCTTGGGCTTTCACCAAGCTCCTGAGACCAGTAGTAGCACATTTAAGAGAACAAGGCGTCCGGCTGATAATATATTTGGACGATATTATCTTCATGGCACAATCTCAAGCTCTGGTAGAACAACAGACCAGGCTGGCCAAAGACCTACTACACAGTCTCTGATTCCTCATAAATTGGGAGAAATCGATTTTTCAATCATCCAGAAACCTAGAGTTTCTAGGGTTTGTAGTAGACACCGAATCTGCTCAACTCCGTCTCCCGGCAGCCAAAATTCACTCCACCAAATGGGAGATCCACAGACTCCTGCAGAGGAACTATGTATCTCTTCGAGACCTAGCGAGGGTAATATGACTTCTCTCCTCCTCTATCCAAGCTATATTTCCCAGACCTCTACACTACAGAGAATTACAGAGGCTAAAAGGGACAGCATTTAAGACACAGTCTCTCTTACTCACAGCGACTGACGCCATCACCAGAAGCGAGAGCGGAACTCAACTGGTGGCTCACACACATGGAGGCCTGAAACGGCCGAGCAATCTTCGGATCTGCCCCAGATATAGTGATAGAGTCAGACGCCAGCCGTTCCGGCTGGGGAGCGAGATGCGGTCCAGTGGCCACAGGAGGAACATGGTCACCTCAGGAACTCGAGATGCATATAAACTGCCTAGAGCTCCTAGCGGGCTCCTTCGCAGTATGCTCTTTTGCCAAAGACAGAGTGAGCTGTTGTATCTTACTGAAGATGGACAACATTTCAGCTGTAAGATACATCAATCATCTGGGTGGCACCAAATCCCGGCCCCTAGCGGAACTAGCCTAAGACTTTTGACATTTCTGTCTAGAACACCGGATTTCGGTCACGGCAGAGTATCTGCCAGGCCTTACGAATGTAGTGGCAGATTGGTACTCCCGACATACGATCGATTACAGCGACTGGAGGCTCAACAGAAGTCTTCCTTCAAATTCAGCAAATTTGGGGTCCCATGTCCAAGGACCTGTTTGCCTCACGCCTGAACACTCAGCTACCAGTGTTTTTCAGCTGGAATCCAGATTCAGCAGCGACTGCGATGGATGCTTTCCTCCAACATTGGACCGAACGGGTACACTATGCCTTTCCCCCCTTCAACATGATTGCGGGGACCCTGGCGAAGGCCCGTCAGGAACGAACAGAATTGGTCCTCATAGCCCCGGTCTGGACCTCTCAGACCTGGTATCCAGTTCTTCTGGAACTTTCTTCGGATTTTCCAATCCTTCTACCCCGATTTCCCGATCTCCTGTTGGATCCAACGGGGCAGCATCACCTCCTTCTCCTCCAAGGATCTCTGATCCTAGCAGCCTGGAGGGTTTCAGGTCGAGGTGGAGAGTTCCAGGCATGTCTCACATGGCAGTCAGCCTCATTGAAGTGAGCTGGGCCCCGGCCACTGAAAAGATACTCCAACTCATGGAACGCCTGGAGGAACTGGTGCCAAGACAAAGGATTACATCCAGCTTCAGCACCTATAGAGGAAATTCTGAATTTCATAGCATCCTTAGTGGAAAGAGGTCTGGCCTACAGGACAGTTAACGCATACTGCTCTGCTATTTCAGCAGGCTACGACCTCATAAAAGGGATCCCAGCCGGAGAGCACCACCTTGTTTGCAGACTACTCAAGGGCGTCAGACGTACAGTCCCGCCTCCGTCCCGCTACAGTAAGCGTTGGGATGTTAACAAACTGCTGAACCTTTTCCTATCTTGTCCAGATAATGAGGAGTTATCCTGCACTGCTCTATCCGGCAAACTCACTACACTGCTCTGCGTCGTCTCCTGCAGGAGAGTTTCTGATGTCAGAGCCCTCGATCTAGCGGGCACAACCTTCTCCCCGATGGCATAGTGTTCCATATACATAGGAGGACGAAGTGCAACTCAAGAGCGATTTCTCATCCTGCTTTTAGAGACCAACCCAAGCTCTGCTTAGTCAGATGCCTGAAGGCTTACGAAGAGGTTACGGCTCCTCTTAGAACCTCTCCTAATGGGCAACCATTGATAGCCGTGCGCAAACCTCAAAGCAGTTTCCACTCCAACACTAGCACGCTGGGTGGACTAACCGAAGCAGGAATAGATACCTTGCACTTCGGAGCCCACTCCGTGAGAGGAGCCATGGCTTTCAAGGCCTTCCAAGTCGAGATCCGGCTGGAAGATATCATGAGAATGGTGGACTGGGCAAGTGAATCTGTATTTAAACAATTCTAGCTGAAACCGGTAGAACAGCCGGCATCCATTGTGGTAAGTAAGCTTTAAACGAGCATAATGTGAGCCTCCGGTCTTGACATAGAATAAAGATTTTTCATAATAACTTACTAGAAAGTCTTCATTCTATTAAAGACACGGAGGTGAGCATTATCCCACCCGGCGAGAAATTGAAATGTATCACGCTTGATGATTATATATGTACATTGCTAAAATTGTTACATGATTTTGAATGCATGACTGCTCCTCAAAATAACACAATATATTTTCTCTCACCCCTCTAAGGGAACTAGGGTTGTAATATACATGAACTAACTTGAATTCTATATCTCTCTCTTGACAGCGTCAACAGACAAATCCGCCTAATCTATGGCATATTTCTCTCTTCTGCTATGAGATGGCTTCAGTTCCAATTCTTCTATCGGACAAGTTCGCAGCTTCGAAAGAGGAAGTGGCATCATATTCAAGACTGTTTATGTGGGGACTAAGTCACTCATTGGAGGATCCAGGTCACATGTTGGTGGCCTCGTATTGAACTTTACACAGGCCTCCTGGGAAATTAAGTTTTATGTTGTTTCAGGACTTGAAAGACATATTATGATGTTTCTTGTTAGTTTTTATCGTTACATATTTT
The DNA here is from genome assembly GCF_040938575.1 of Ambystoma mexicanum. NCBI lineage: Eukaryota > Metazoa > Chordata > Amphibia > Caudata > Ambystomatidae > Ambystoma > Ambystoma mexicanum. The sequence continues at coordinate 1,440,372,317 of NC_090935.1, forward strand.
CTGTGCACCTTTGTCTACATACATATGACCTATGGAACTCAGGTGCACTGAGAAAAATATCTTGCTGCTGAGCTTTCTTTAAATATTCAAATAAAGAAAGAGAAGCATAATGCTCGCCTCCGTGTCTTTAATAGAATTAAGACTTTCTAGTAAGTTATTATGGAAAATCTTTTTGTGCGCACAAGATGAATGTCCATTTTCCCCACTCCCCGCAATTACGCCCCAACCCCAAAATAATCCCACAGCTGTCTTCCCATCTCTCCGGGGTGGTGTATTCTCTCTTATTTCTCATGTTTGCTGCAACCGACGAGTCACTTGACGGCTGAAACACCCTCACCAGGAGGCTTAACCAGACAAAACATCTTCCACAATCTAGGATAGCTCAGCTGGCCCTTACGGGGATCTGTCATCTATGCCCCGGATCAAAAAGCCCAGCACATAGAAATACCATATATATATACATATTGTCATAATCCGAGACTAATTAACTCACAGTCCTTGCTCATCACCAGTGCACTTCGCCACATTACTCAAACAAACACAGAAAAGGGACTTCTACCCCCGTTCCAGTCCCTACTAACTGTGCACATGTTAAAGCAACTTCAGCACCAATATTGATCACAAATCACATTTACCGCCCTCTCTCACACATGAAAACCCATCACGTTGCCTGTTATGCGGACCACACTTACTTTCTTCTATGTTCATCGACGCTGCTCGGCCGCTGGCTCCCCGTTAACCACTCGTCTCGCCCTCTGTGCTGCATGGACTCATTGCCAACTGAGGGTGGGATAGATTTCTCAAGGCGGCTCCCAGCGGCCTATCTCCGGTTGCGCTGTCCAGTTATCTTGCAATTCCCACAAGGGTCCTGCAGCCTTCTGGGTCTGACGGCTAAGGAGGCAGCTTCTAGCCGGGCTGACGCCACAAACGATCTTAGTGGGACCTCCAACTTGTTAGGGGTGGAGCCCGTCTGGCTGAGCCGTTCTGGGGGCCGGCGGATGCGAACTTGTAGAAGGCCTAACTCCTTCCCTCAGCCCAATCAAGAACTCCAGGTCCACACAAGAGGCAAGGGATAACTAGTTTATTGCAACCAAAGCACCACAGGGATCACATACATGGAAGGACATCCACACATCTCTCAACGGACCCTGGCTCACAGGCCAGTTTTGATACAATCTGACATCAAGGCTGTCATCATTTTCTGGGAGCCGTTTCAAAAACCTATCTTCACCCAGGATAGGTTGTTGAGAAGTAGGTCCCATATAGGAGCCTATTGGTGCGCAGTGTTATTGGACGAAGTTGTGTCCGGTGGTACGCTTGGCCATTCCCAAAAAGTTGTTACCTGAAATTTGTTACAGTAAGCAAGCCCCGTGATTGGTCGGTGACCGCCACTGTCCATCCTTAGGGACCTTGGTTATGATTGGATGAGCCACAAGCCCCCGAACCTGGAACTAACCTTGTTCCCAGCCCGCAGATCACCTGTGAATGGTGCTTTGGGAAACTATGTATCTGCGAGGTGCGACTATGTGCCAGTATCATAATGGTGTGTAGACCATAGCTGTAATGACCGCGCCCTGGTTCCCAATGCAGAACTGTAACGTGCATGTAACAACTTTGTTGCAGCTATTGTCTGGCCGGCGGAACAGGTTGCTCTTCCCAGACACCAACATTGGCAGTTCCTCAGCATGCCCTGATCACATGCTTTGGAGACCACGGTTGTGAGCTCAGGATATTGGATTTATTCTTTATTTTGTTGGAGTGCGTACCTCTCCTGCAGCCGGTGTTACTTTGGTTCAGAGTGAGGAATGTCATTTGCAACATTGCAACCTTGGTGGCGGCTTCGCTCCTGCCACAATGGTTTTGCTTGCACAGCATTCTGTGATGAAATGGGAACACTTTTCACGTTGATCGTGGCCTACTAAATTTCCTAAGCCAGAGTCTAGCTTCGACTGTGTACATCTTCTTATATTCTGTAGGTTAGTGCATTATGGCTGTCAGGTCCGGTGGGTGCACATGTCATACCATGGGGTTATTTTCTGCAAGCATTTACACAAACTCTTCTTGCGTTACTGCGGTGCTGTAGCAGGCCTAATGGCAAAATAATAAATGTGCAGACAGTATGTATATGTCACTGTCCTCCAACTCATAGCACTGTACACCCATATTCTTCATGTAATTGGGTGTGCAAGTGTCCACAATGTGCCGAGAGCACATGTGCTTCATGTCTAACGTGACTATGTGATTGTGATGTCTCTAACGACTCGCGGCATGGCTCTGTAGTGCTTCAGGCGAGTCTGTCCATGTAACTGTCTCCAGCTGTGTCTTGTGTCTCCTCGTTTACGCTCGGTGAGATATGCACTACCGTTGGATTGTAGGATCTGCTGAGAGGGTATTTCTCATGATTGTCCATCGTGGGAACAGTGGAAATCGCTCTAAATTCGTATGAGTGGCGGTCATATTGTCTGTGATGTTTCTTTATATTGGAGGGTCTTCTGGGATGGAGGGCCGGGGAGCATACAATTGACCAGTAACTCATCCCAAACCTCTATAAGGCGAGGAGCCACAGTATTCGCGATAGGACTCGGCTGTTAGTTCGTCAGGGCTGGGAGCTTTGCCAGTGGGGATGTCTATCAACACTGTCACTAGTTCCTCTATCGTGAGGGGGACACTCAAGCTTTCTGTTACCTGGGGCTAAGTCTTGAGAATGTAAGGCCCTCCAACCAGGCCATTATGCCCAAAGGGTCATGGCGAACCATAAAAATTTCCGAATACCTTGAGGATGTCGTGATCATTACATTTGGCTTCCCCCAGGTTGTCTAGTATACCATCTACCCAGGTTTGCCCAAGTTTGGTGCTGACCACTCTAGCGAGCGTCCTACTGGTACTCACCTTCCCCATACTTCCTGGCTGCCACCGGGCGAGTTAGAAACCGGACCTCACGCTCGGCGTGCAACCTAAATAGTTCCAACTCAGAGCGAATAAGCACCAGCGTATTATAGTCTGATGTTCGGGAATGCTGCCCCTCAAGAGCCTTAAGACGGTCTTTGCTTTTTTGTAGGTCTCCCCTAATTGTTTTGAGGACACTCTCCTCCCTGGAGATCGACAGTCCCCGTATGAACACTTTAAATGTTTGCCAGTGGGTGCCCTGATATGTATCCCCATCCCTATTGCTGGAAAAGAAGGATTCAATGTCAGATTTGATATCAGACTTAAAGACTAGACGCCATATTCTGACCCTGCCGGTCGGCAAACAAGGGTGCTGGTAAGCTTACTGGCACCCTTGTTTCCGGACCGGCATATTACAGGTCTGCCTGCTGGAGCCTCCATGCTCGACAGGTATGACACTGCCGGGCACAGCGGCCACGGTAGGCAGACCTGTCACGGAAGCACCGGAACTATTACCAAGGTTGCTGGTGCTTCTGTGATCCCCACTCCCATAGAGTCCTATTGGACTCTATGGGAATGGGGAACAACATTTTACCGGCGCCTGACTTTCCGGGCTGCCAGGGTTGTAATCTCCCGGTGGCACCGGGAAGTCAGGCGCCAGTACATATTTACGGTAGAACCGGCAAGTAACAGTAACGGCTGGACCGTAATGAGACCCTATCTCTTTCAATGCTTCCGACTTAAATCTCCAACAGTTGGCTCGGTGAGGGGGCATCTCGGTTCGCAAATGGAGAATTACGGGTGAGTGGTCAGACAATGTGCATGGTTGGATATCTGTCTCAGCTATCCTGCCCAGCATAGTACTGGAGACCAGAAAAGTGTCAATGCGTGATGTCATGTCGTGTGCTGGCAAATAGTAGGTAAATTCTCGGGCCGTCGGGTGCAAAAGGTGCCAGGCGTCCTTTAGTTGGAGGTCCTCCATATGTGTCAGTAACCGGCAGGCATGCCTGGAGAGGGGCATGGCTTGTTCTTTCAAGCCCCAGGTCACGGATCAGGTTCATGTACACCCCAAAATGATCAGACACCCCGGTATATGTGGAGATAATCCTGTCAACTTAATCAAAGAATTCCGGGGAGTCCACATTTGAGCCATAAGTGTTTACAAGCAAAAGTGCCATCCCCGCCAGGGAGAAGTCCACAATGACATATCGTCCCCTCGTGTCTATATAAGTTTTCCATGTGGTGAGGAGTATTGATTTATGGATAAGAGTCAAAACACTGCAAGATTGCATTGAATAGGAGGTGTAATAATATCTGTTCCCACCCCAAGACAGAGCAAAGTTCTGACAAACATCTGCCCTAGCGTGAGTTTCCTGTAGTAGGAGAACATTGACCTTGTGCCAGTTCGCGTAAGCCACAATCTATCTTGCTTTCAAGTAGTTCCCCAGCCCCCTGTTGTTCCAACTGATTCATTTAATCACCATATTGCACACCAGACAGCATCACAATGAAATCACTTCCGTCTTGTTCCACCCATCACCGCTAGGCTGTTTTGCATAACGGGTGCCTGCTCCCCCCTGCCAGGGGATTTTCATACTTTTCCACCAACTCAACTTTGAACTTACCACCCCACCCATCCCCCCTCCCCTTGATTCCCACCACCACCCACACTGCCCTTCCCCAACTCGCAGTGTGGTGTACCCCCCGTCAACCCCCATTTGCCATCCTCAAACCCCAACTAGCCCGCAATTAGCAGCCGGCAAACGTGTAAACCAGAACAAAGCCATTGCTTGGGGGACAGCTTCCACCGCGGTGGCACATTAAACTCGTTATCATTATGATATGATACCTTACATCGGGTAGGTTAAGAGCACTTCACGCAACCCATATTACTGCAGTGTTATGCACTCAATTTTGTGTGAGAGTACAGTCCGGTGGGCGATTCACGGTTAGGTGCTCACCGGGGACATCCACCGGGATTTGGGATTCAATGCATTTTAATGCTTCTTCCAGGGACAGTAAAAAAATAAAGTTTCCCCCGAAACTGGAATCGAAGACAGGCCGGGAAAAGCATAGAATATTGGATTTTTCGCTCCTGCAGTAGTTTCTTGATCCCATTAAAGTGACGTCCCTCCTGTTGAACTGCAACCGAGAAGTTTGGTTAAATTCGGATGATTTGGGATCCCATTCGCAGTCCTTTTTTATCCCTGGCAAGTCTTAATATGTGGTCCCTGTCCCGATAGCTTAGAAGCTGGGCAATGATCGGTCTGGGGAAATATCTCGGTTTCGGATGTGGTGCCAGGGCACGGTGCGCCCGCTAAAAGGCAAAAAGTTCAGGATCATCGAGAAGCTCCTTTCCACCAGTGAGCGCATCCTCGGGTACACCTACAATGTAGATGTTTTTTCTCTGCAATCTGGATTGAAGGTCGTCACATTTATTTTTAATCTGCTTGACATCTTTGGTCAGTGAGGCGACTGCGGTCTGTAGATTATGGGCCTCATTATGATACTGGCAGTAGCCGTACCGGTAAATCCGTCATGGCTGCCGGCGGTATCATTTATTTTCTGACGCACTGGAATGGGCAATTACTGGGTCATTACGGGTTCGCTGGACCCGGTAATTGCCCATTCCCAGGCGCCGGTGAAAAATGATCCCCACATTCAGAATGGTGCCGGTGCATCCAACATGGTCTGCGAGCGGGTCCAGGTCGGACCTGGTGGGTGGGAAGGCACCCGCCCGCAGAACTCGTAGTTTGCCGGTCCGGTAGTAATGGTGCCGGTAGCTTACCGGCACCGCTACTACCACACCGCCAAACTTACAATGAGGCCCTATGTATGTTATCTTCTGTGGTCCCGATCCGCTCCTCGGCTTCATTTATTCGCAGGACCTCTTTCACCAGTTGTAAGCGGATTGATGACACGTTGGCTGTGATGTCAAAGTTTTTCATGAACAGCGGCGAAGCCTCTGGTCATCGCCTCCATCATTTGTTTGAGGTCAAGGGCGGCGGGTTCAGGTGAGTGCCCACTAGCAGCCTGGGAGGGAGTCGCAGGTTCCAGCTCGCTCCGGGAAGCAGCTTTGGAAAATGTGTCCATTGCCCCCATTTTCTTCCCCCCTTGGTCATGGCCCCGGAGAGATTGTGATCCTAAATAGAGGGACCAGCCAGGGTCCTGGATGTCTGAGCATGCTGCGCCTTAGGCCTCCCAGGTTACAGGGCATTCCGGAGAATGATCTGGAGGAGGAGGCACAGAGGGGCCTGGGTATGCCGATTAGGGCACACTCTGGTAGATTCAGCAGTATATAGGACCAGGGACGTTAGATACTGAGGTCCAGTAGAGGTCCAGGGCTATGTTGGTACCCCCATTAGTCAACACAATCCCTGAATTTTAAAGGAGCCCAGGGGTGCCAGACAGTGAAACCCCCAGGAGAACTGTATGAGTTTAGTACGGTGGAGAGAGTTACCGCAGGCCTATAGAAGGAAGGGGGTGTGTGGGTCCTCACCCTGAGTGTGAGAAGCACAGTGTTCCGATGGAGTCCGGCCAGGCTGATCAGCGTGGTGCCCGGAGCGTGGGACAGAAAGGTGAAGTCCGACTGGTTGGCAAAGTCCAGGGGGTGTCGGTACCACTTTGGGCTATGGGTGCTCTGTGGCACCAGGTGTGGCAGCAAAGTTAACGGGCCACAACCCCCGGGCTGCAGAGTTGCTGAGCCACCAGGCCGTCTCTCCGGGTGCTGGGGCCTCTCACTGCGGGATAGGGCTGATGTGTGCCCGCGGATCAGGTGGCCCAGCCAGCACTGCCTCGCCGCTGGCGCTACTCAGGCACCATAGTCGTAGAGTACAGTCTGGCCCCCCACAAGCCCCGGCCCCAGCTATCTCCGGAGACACAGCTACCAGCAGCAATCCCAAGTAGCGGGGGGGGGGTGCAGGTGGCATGGTCTGCTCCTCTGCTCGGGTGGTCGGGCGGGCCAGGTATGCTCAAGGGTCAGCGGGCTGCTCCTCCCACAGCCAGCAATGTTGCAGCGGTCTTGGTCGGGCGGACCCAGCCCGAGGGTGCGCAAGTGTAGGCCAGGCAGTCCAAACACCTGGGAAGCAGCCACGAACCGGGACCCTAGGTCGGCAGGAGGATCACGATGGTACCAGGGTTCAAGACCACCGGGTCCCAGTGCGAGATAGGATCTCGGACCAACGAAGAGAAAGGATTTCCGTGCCACCAAACGGAGCTCTGCAGCTAAGCAGCCATCTTCGTCGGCTGCTTGTCAGTGCCCCCAAGTAAGCATCAATATTTGAATGAGGTTCCTCCAAATGAGGAAATACAGTTCAGAGATATGTTTCTGCACTGCAGGACTCCTGTAACATTGGGCAGAGAAGGGAGAAGCTTATGGTTGTCTCCAAAAATCAATTTTAGATTCAACAATCAAATAATCCAGATGCCTTTGTTTGTTTGTTTTTTAAATGTACCTTTGGAGCTATTGCTACACAAACTACTTTGGAGCCTTAAATACTGACAATAAATTGGTGGAGAAAGCCGCACTGCTTGTGTCCTATAACACTAAGGTGGCATAGTTGGAAGGAACCCACATAGTGCGATTTCTGTTGCATGGGGTGCCACTTCTGGGGGAAGTTCAGAGTCCTATGGCCACAGAGCACTAAGAGGACACTACTGATAGAAGCTCACTCAGAATGTTTGCGAAAACACAGTGAGTGAGAGGAGATCAAGGCAGAGCCATCCTCACACCATTCACATGTATACACTGTTAGGAAAGATTTCATTAGGTGCAATTTTCCCTCCATTTATGGACCCCCCCAAACTTTCTGCTTTTGTTTGGCTATCCTAACCTGACTTTTTCCAGACTTCAGCAGAACTCACCTGGGCTTTTGCTCACTTGTTATGGGGAAACTGACACGTCCTTCAGACCGTCAGTACTGGGAAACTATGCTTCCCTTAGTCCTTGACTCTGTTGCCATTTCTTGGTAACTATTTAACAGGGCACAATGTACCTTCCAGTACCGTGCGCTGGGGTCCTTTTTTGTTTTATGGCCCTAGACACCCTCAAAGGATTTTTTGGTGATTGTACGAGTGTGCCTGGGATGAACTGGTGGCAGCAGTTACTTTTCATAAGGTTTTACTTTTTTTTACTGAGTGCAACCGCGTTTGGCTCAAGACTGGCCAGGTCAAAAAATGGCCGAGCCACAAAGTCTTTTGTTCTGTCCCATTGCCATTTTGTCCCTTGACTTCACCCCGGTCGAGTAACTCAGGTTTTCCTTATTTGGGCATGCAGCCTCCCGCGAAAAGCGATCTCTTTTGCAAGCTTCTGCCTGTCACGTATGTGTGCCCAGGAAGAGGGCTGGGACTGTCTAGTCTCAATCCACACTACTGGTGCCAGGATGTCTGGAGTGCCTGTATGACTGAGACCACTGCAGGCTGTGATTGGTCCACGTCTGGGATGCCTGCAAGAGAGCAGATCTTCTATTGGAAGCCCTCAATTTTGGCGTGAAGCTAATCTTGGAAAAGAGAAGGGGCTCTGCAGCCATTCCAGATTGATCACTTTTGTTCTCACCGAACTACAGAAGGAGCCAAGTCTCCTACATGAAGAAACAGACTTGTGAAACTGCCGGAGACGCTTTGGAAGGTTTTGGCACCCGTCGCCCTCTGCTGTCCCGTTGGAGCCCGGCTTTCTTGTTCGATCAAGAAGGCCTGCCAAGGCGCTTTGCCCCTCTGGAGAGTGGGAACAACTATTCTCGGTGCCACCCACTTAGCTACCGAAAGAGCTCCTTCGGAAGTGTTCCTGGGCCATCCAGTGAACTGTCCAGCTCTACCTCAAGGTAACCCTCAGCACCGCCGCCGTCTTGAGTGCAGACCCGAGACTTGGAACTTTGCTTGTTTGTGGTCCAGTGCATTCTCTCGCCAAATTTTGCAGCTTAGCTCCTCTGGGTCCCGAATAAGGAGAGTGCATAACGCTACCCGCATCCACGATTCCTGTGTCACTACCTGGTGGTGACGGTCACTATAGTTCCCCTGCTTTTCTGCTCTCCTGTGTCCTGGAGCCAGCTGCACCTGGATTTTCTTCATACCTCCTTCGGAAGCTGAGAAAAGGCCACTGTCCCATCACAGACGATCGTTCTACACCGCAGCCGCTGAGAGCCGGAGCACCACGAAACTACAGGATTCGAACCTACTAGTGACCTATACTAAACTGGTGAAGTTTGGTCTGGACTGTGCCGAGGGTCGGTGAGTACTTGCATAATTTACCGGTGGCCCCCAGGCACAGCCAATAATTTTTCCCTAAAGGTACTCGCACTTGGCTGGGTTAGCCTGCGCTCCCTAGCTATTCTCCCCTTTTGAACACTGCTTTACCGCCAAAGGCAGGGCTTACTCGAATAGTGGGAACCAATTCTTCATCACCTTAAGCCCCTTCCTGACTTGCTACAGCCCCTACAAGAAGACCGCTTTTTGTTCATCTGCGAGATAGTGCGTTTGTACGCACAACTGTACTGTTGAGCATAAGGCTCCCCACTTCTTAGGGATGAACTTGAAAGTTAGGGAACAAACTCTGAAGAATTACCGAATGCCATTTGTGTGCTAACTTAACCCTCTCTTCATAGGTTGTGGTTATTTCTTCTAACTGAAATTGAATTAGCAACTGTGATGTATATATATTGTATAGTTTAAGGATTTGTGTGATAACTGTTTCTCATTGCCAAATTTGCTTGTGTTTATTTGGTCCGGACAACTATTGTATATATATTTTGCATATACACTTGTTTAAGAGTAATTTGTGGTTCGTTATTGTGTGTGCTCATTGTGGGCTTCCGATTACTCTCACCCCTCCTGAGACTTAGTCTTGACCGCCTGGCAAGCTACCTAGATTCGTCTGGCTTGTCCAGAAGGTTCCCCCGTTTCACTAAACCGAGGGTAGCCTCCTAAACTTCTGTCCACCAGGTCAGAGTTTAGAAATCCATCTTAACATACACCATTGACGTTGTCAACAACATTCACAGGAAGAAATAAGAGTGTGATTTGTGCTGATCTGCTTATTGATAAAAACATCTCACCTATCCATAAAAATAACCTGAATCACAAGATGCATTTCACAATATATATTTTGTTTTCATTCATTTGTACTACATAACACACACTGGTTCATTTACAAGGGTGTAAAGAAAAAAATCAGAAATACAATTATATAAAATACATTCAATATGACAAATAGGATAAACATGAAATTGCATCTAGATCGATCAGCCCCATCTCCTTGATTGCTGTTTGACTTCTCCTTCATCATCTCTTTTTGGAAGAATACCCACATAGTGAAACGAGCCAATTATTTTACAGTCAGTGAGGATCATGAACATTAAGTTTTTTTTGGCATTCAGTATGCATGACAAATTATTTTGTTATTGCATATTTTTCTTCCAGATCCATGTTATTTATGTTTATTGCACACAGCAACATGAGTCAGTCTTTTCTTAGACATTGTTGAATGGAGCAAGCGTTTCAGTCGTTACGAAGTACTGAAGCTTCCATCAGCCTCGCAGGACAGGAAGGAAGACAACGTTTTGGAAGGAAGACAACGCTGAGCAGCACAGTCCCAAAACCTGGCGCCATGCTTAGAGGCTGGTCTCCTACATGAAGCGCAATATAAGAACCCAATTTGTAATAATGAGCACAATAAAGGTTGTCAGATTCACTTACTCATTTACCTATTACCATGCCTGCTGTAGCACTTTAGACACCGCTTAGAACAAGTATTGATGAAGCCAACAGTTTCGGCTCATCTTTAAGGATTTTATAGGCATTGTCATAATAACTCTAGGCACTGATGCTAATTACCATAATGAACCTGACAGTACCACAATTTGTCAGATGTTGTCATGACGTGCACTGGAACTCACACCATGTACCTTATCTTGCTACTCTATACCCGATAATGACATCAAAAGTTGTGGCGCTCACAATTTCTGGGTTTTCTACTCAAAATGGTGGTAAGATAGCTCAGTGGGTTGAGCGTTTGCTGCTGCGATCTGTGTGTGATCTGAAGGTTGCACGTTCAACCTTCCGAGATCGATAAATGACTACCAACTTCGGTTGGGTGATATTGTATGTAAATATGTTCTCTTTAAAGTGCTTGAACGCAAGCGATATATAAATAAACACCTACAAATTCAAGATATCCATTCCATTACTAGCTACTGACTTCAATAAACCAGGTTCTTGCACTGTTACCATTCAATATTCAGGTACCCACACCATTGTCAAGGCTATGCCCAATTAGTATAACAGTGGCAATCTACATTATTCCAATTAGGAGGCAGCGACATCCATTACACCCAACTTGGACATCAGTGGCAGCTTCCATTATGCCCACTTTGCTCAGAAAGGCCAGATGCCAATATGCCAAGTTACCAAAAGCCATGGCGGTTTTAAATGTAGCAAGTTAGCAGTGAGGCCAAGCTCCATATTTGCATTTGTCACAGTAAAGCAAGATACCATTATGACCACCAGCATAGTAAACTGTTAGGGAGAATTCTCTGTTTAGGCTGAATTTCCTAACCTAGTGAGTCCCCCAGCAGCTTTGCTGGATTTTTGGGGTTTATTTTTTCTCCTGCCAAGAGTGAGACTCTTTTACCCTCACTCTTGGACATGACTTGAGAGTGTTTCTGTGACTTGCTATGTGCTTATGGGCTAGGGGGTATTTTTTCCCCATAGGCTATCATTGGTTTTTGAATGTGTGTTACACAGCACCCTCAGTGCAGTAACACAGGGGTGTCATAGAGACCCCCAAACATAGACTCCACACCCTGGGACTGACAACTGTCTCCCTGGGTCTGTAAAGTCACCATTGACTTTACTAGTCTTAACTTAGGAACTTAACCAGTACAAATCATCTTACTGTGGAAGTACTGGTAGGGGCAATTAGATTGCCCCTGGGTCTGTTGTCGAGGGGGTACTGTTCCGTCCCCCCTCGCCGAGTTCTGGCTGGTGGCAGTGGATACCACGGAAATATTCCACCGGAATATTTCCCAATGGGATTTCCCATTGTTTTTAATGCACCACTTTTTGGTGCAATGTTAAAGATACCGCCGGTTTATTTATTTAATATAAATTCACCGGTTGGGATTTTTTGCCAGAACTCGCCGCCAAAATGGCGTCTAGGTTCACTTCAGTAACCCTGAACCCGAGTCGAGCCTTTGTTCCACTTTTGGCGGGCTTCTGCACAGAAGCCCTCCACAGTGGTGCCATTCTGTCTGGGTACCACAGGGGGTGTGGGAGGGGGTTTAGGCACCCTGGACTGAGTTGCCTTGCCAACTCATGTCGCACTCTGGTGTGATTGGCCCAAGTGGTGAGCCACCCCGCTCACCACTTAGCATGTTTGAGTGACAGCTAGGCTGTATGAATGGGGGTTTGCTGCATAAAAGCAGGGTTTTTGGGACTGGTTCTTCAGAAGTCGCCACAGGACCTAAGAAGCCGAAGAGGGAGAAGCCGAGCCGACCTGCCAAGACAACACCACCGGTGGAGCCCTGCGGAACCGTCTCACCACTTTTTCCGACGACAGAGGAGATCTCCCGCCGGAGAGTCTCCTTCCCTTAACTGGTGGGGACAACCAGTTGCTGCCTTCTTTTCGCCGTCCCGAAGCATCTCGTGGCCGCCTTGCCTGTGCCAAGCACCCCGGCAACCGGGATACCACTTTTTACCTCAACCGCGAAAGAGGGGTAAAATCCTTTGTGACCGGAAAACTCCACGGCTGGTCTCATCCCTGGTAGTGCAACGACCTTCAGCTTTCCTCCACGTCGAGATCACCTCTTCCTCTGGACGACGCCGCGACTTGCACCCACTACCAGGAACAACTACCACCGCTGGAGGATCCTTTCCACTTTTAAAGGTACTGTGTTCCGCCCGGCTTCCCTTGCCACCGATTGTACGGGGTAGATTTAGCCCTCGGCTCTCGAACCTGGGTAAGCCTGGGACACCCTAACTAAACTTTTTCTAAATTCAGTAAAACCTTTTCTACTCACCTGCAAAGACTTGTGACATTGTGTGATCTTGGGCATATTTTCGCCTGGCTCTCTCTAAAGCGGGCCACGAACCAATTCTCCTTGTTCCACAATTGACTGCCTTTTCTAACCTTATGTGAAAAGTGTTTTACCTTGCTGCTTTCATTACTTCTGCTTTTTCCCTCCCTTTTTTAATAACTTGTTGGAGTGCCATTTGACGTTAAGCGCTCACCTCTGTTTGGAAATAAGTGGTGTTAACTTAGACTTGTCCAACAAATGACTAGGGATGTACATATAAGTAATAGTGACTGTGTTTTGACTTACTTACCTTTTTTCAGTGCTAGTGTAATTTATGAGTGTGCCTTTAAAATAAATAAGTATATACTTTTACACCTAGCTCTGGTCAGTGTTTGCTTGTACTACTGTGCCTCTGTACCTATCCTGTATCCTCTATATACTGCCTAACTCTTCTTGAGGGAAGTCTGACTGCTCAGCCACAGCTACCACAGTGAATATGTGTGGTACAGACTGCTACCAAGTGGGTTTACTGCCAACACCTGTAGTCTTAAATCTTTTGCAGTGGTCCCAGAGGGAACTGCACAGGTTTCTGCTTAACACTGGTGTACAGCGGTGGGATTTGTATTGAGTATACACTTTAGTGTACTTTTGAGATACCTTAGTGCAACTAACCACAAAGCTTAAGCACAAGAAAGAAAAAGTCATTTTCTAACCTGTCTACTATGGAAAGTTATAGTCAAGAATCCCTTGCTACAAAAACTGCTGATTGTCTAAGACTTCTCTGTAAGCATAAGAATCTCATGACTAAAGGAAAGAAAATGGAGCTAATAGAAAGGTTGTTAGAAAACCAAAGTCTGGATGATGGTTCAGAGGAACCTATCACTCCAGCAAATGTAGAGAACAGCAATGATATTGATATTGAACAAAGTATTGATGATCTTGGGTCAGAACCAGAAGAGGAGGATGAAACTGTTGTAGATGTTCCCTCTAGGCCTCTGTCTGCTCTACCAGCTGTACCTACTGGACCTTTGCCAGGTCCCACATTTAACCCTCAATACTTTGAACTGGAGAAAATGAAAATTGAATTAGAGTACAAGAAACTTAATGCTCAAACTGACAAAGAACTAAGGCTAAGGTAAATGGAGCTCAAGTATGAGCTAGAAATGAAAAAATTGTCTGTTGAGAATGCTTCTCTCTCTGGCTCCTCTAGAAGTTCCAGTCCTAAAAGACCCCGGATGCCTAAGGAATTGATTGGTATGTATGAGCCTAAGTTGGATGTGTTGGCTTGGTTGTCTATGTTTGAGTATAATCATGGGCTCCAGAACATCACAGGTAATGAGTTACTCACCTGGTTGTTCTCTAGGCTTCCCCCTGTTGCAACTGATGCGGTAATGGAGTTGGGGGAGGAGGATAGGAAAGAGTATGAATGTGTGAAACTAGCTTTGATAGCTAGGTTTGGGAAGACCCCTTCCCAGTATCTTAAGAGGTTTAGGAGCCTCAAAAAGCATGATGGTACCCCTTGGGCTACCTGGGTGTGTGAAGGGTTGAAAAACTTAGAGGGATGATTAAGGGTTACAAAGTGAACACTTATGAAGGAATGAGGAATCTTGTAATGATGGAGTCAATTTATGATGCCTGCTCTCCTGAGCTCAGACAGCACTTGGCTGATTCACGGGAATTAGATCCTAGGAAACTAGCTAAGGCTGCTGACTTGTGGGTTGCCAACCGGGCTACTCACAAGGATTCTGGGGTTACTCAGAAGAAGGATGAGGGAAGACAGCCTAAGAAAGACTCCAAAGAGAATTCTAATAATTCTAATTCCAAAGAGGGCCCCAAACCAAACCATAAGGGTAAGCCACCCGGAAAACCACAGCAGAGTAGTATACCTTCTGGTGCTAAACCAGAAGGAGGTCAGAACAAGCCTCCATTCCAAAGGACCTTTGGGGCCTGTTATGTTTGTAAGGCTACTGCCCATGTGAAAGGAGATCCCAGATGTAAGGGTAAACCTTCAGGGGTCCAGCTTGTCTCCTTAGCCTTCGCTCCAGAGGAGGAAGTCACTATGGCAAGTGGAAACTTTCTACTACTGGCTGATGAACCCACTGGAGTCTCAGCCAGTGTTTCTTTAGTCTCTCTGGGGTTGTGGGAACAACAGAATTTAGATGTGTATAATTCTATCCCAGATAATACTAAAGAGTATTATAAGGACAGTGTCCACGTGAATGGCCAGGAGACTCCTGCCATCAGGGACACTGGGGCCAGCATAACTGTGGTGGATGAATCATTTTTCAAGGCAGAGGATGTTGCTAAGGCACCCAAATGCCTCACCAAGTTAGCTGGAGGGCCTGTGCAGATGTGTCCCCAGTTACCAGTTCTCATCCAGTGTAATGATATGGCTGTGAAGATACCTGTCAGTATACAATGTGAAGTGCCAGGAAGGGTTCTGTTGGGAAATGACCTGAAAGTTCTTGGAGTTGTGTCACATACCCCCAGACCTCCTAGTAAAAGGTTACAGGAGCTCACCAAACCTGCAAGAGAGAAAACCCTGCGAGGTTTATCTCAGGAGATGACAGAAATCACTCCTCTCCCACTGGAGCAACTTACTGCAGTAACTACCAGATCAGGAGCAAAGGGGCAACCCAAGACTCCTAGGAAAAAGCCTACAGCAAGCACTCCAGTGCTTCCAACAAGGACTTCCCCGAGGTTGTCCAAAGTTACACCTGTAACTCCACCTCCAGCTGAGGCTGAGAGGGAGGTACAACCTTGTCTGGTTGAACTAGACTCTGAAGAAGAGCTAGTAGGAGGCCCAGAACTTATTGGAGACCTGGACCCGGCTGACCATCCTGAGCTGCAGTCTTTACTGGCAGAAGGTGGACCCAGCAGGACAGCTTTTCGTAAGGGACAAAGAGAATGTACAACTCTGGACGGTCTCCGCCAACAGGCCGCTTCTCAGGCTGATGGGCAAGAGCCTGGGAAGTATAGGTTACACTGGGAAGATGGCCTCTTCTACAGTGAACCCACTGAATCTGAACCTGGAGCCTACCAACGCCTGGTAGTGCCCCAAGAGAACAGACAACAGTTCTTGCAACTAGCCCACGAGATTCCTTTGGCTGGTCACTTGAGTTTCAAGAAGACCAAGGAAAGGCTCTCCCTCTACTTTTATTGGCCAAAGATGGGGGCTGAAGTAGATAGATATTACAGGAGCTGCCATACCTGCCAGACTTCTGGTAAGGTTGGTTCCAAGAATGTGGCACCTTTAGTGCCTCTCCCAGTTGTGGGAGTCCCATTTGAGAGGGTAGGGATTGACATTGTTGGTCCCCTTGATCCTCCAACCTCCTCAGGCAACAGGTTTATCCTTGTTGTAGTAGACAATGCTACTAGGTACCCTGAGGCAATTCCTATGAGGACTGTTACAGCTCAGGCTGTGGCTAAGGCCCTCCTTGGTATCTTTACCAGGGTTGGGTTTCCTAAGGAGGTGATCTCTGACAGGGGGTCAAATTTTATGTCCAACTACATGAAAGCCATGTGGAAAACCTGCGGAGTCACCTACAAGTTCTCAACCGCATACCACCCTCAGACAAATGGGTTGGTAGAAAGGTTTAACAGAACTATGAAGAGCATGATAGGTGCTTTAGAAGAACCCCTTAAGAAGAAGTGGGACCTTCTACTGCCATGCCTTCTATTTGCTTATAGGGAAGTCCCTCAGGAGGGAGTAGGTTATTCTCCCTTTGAACTTCTCTATGGCCATCCAGTCAGAGGCCCCTTGGCCCTGATTAAGGAGGGGTTGGAGAGTGCTCCTTCCCCCAAGCCAGTCAGAGTGACTGACTATGTGATAGGTCTCCGAAGGAGAATGTCACACATGATGGCAGAAGCAAGTGACAACTTGAAAGCTGGCCAAGCTCTGATCAAACATTGGCATGATCAGAAGGCTAACATGGTTGAGTTTACTCAAGACCAGCTAGTTCTAGTTATGCTTCCAACAAGGCAGAGGGCCTTGCAAGACAAATGGATGGGACCCTTCAAGGTTGTGGGAAAACTTGGAGAGGTCAACTATCTGGTGGATCTGGGCAAACCCAGGGAAGCTCCCCGAGTCTTCCACACCAACCGCCTCAAAGCCTATGTCTCTAGACCAGAAGTAGGAGCCTTGCTTCTAGCTTCATCAGAAGAGGAGGAGGAGAGTGAAGCTCTACCTGACCTCCTGAGAGGCTTACCTTTGGACGAAAAGGTTGAAGGAGTTAATCTCTCTTCAGATCTGACCCCGGAGCAACAGGAGTGCAAAGCGATGTTAAATCAGTTTGCCCCCCTGTTCTCACTTTCACCAGGCTTGACCCCTTGGGGACAGCATGATATACTCACTGGTGACTGTCTGCCAGTCAAAAGCAGAGGATATAGAATGTCAGAACATGTCAGAACCCACATCAAAGGTGAGGTCAAGAAGATGCTTGATCTCGGGGTAATAGAGCCCTCTACTAGTCCATGGTCTAGCCCAGTGGTGTTAGTACCAAAGGCAGGATCCAAAGAGTTGAGATTC
Organism: Ambystoma mexicanum; assembly: GCF_040938575.1. Taxonomy (NCBI): domain Eukaryota; kingdom Metazoa; phylum Chordata; class Amphibia; order Caudata; family Ambystomatidae; genus Ambystoma; species Ambystoma mexicanum. The sequence continues at coordinate 1,440,389,738 of NC_090935.1, forward strand.
TGTGTGGACTATAGAGCTCTTAATGCAGTCACCAAGACTGATGCCCACCCTTTGCCAAGGACAGATGAGTTGGTGGATAAACTTGGTGCAGCCAAGTACCTCAGCACACTGGACCTTACGTCAGGCTATTGGCAAATAGCCCTGACAGACCATGCCAAGGAGAAAACTGCATTTTCTACCCCAGTTGGCCTATACCAATTCATGGTTATGCCCTTTGGACTGAAAAATGCACCTGCAACATTCCAAAGGATGGCGAACCAAGTTCTAGCTGGGATGGAAGACTTCTGCATGGCATACTTGGATGACATTGCAGTCTTCAGCCACTCCTGGGAGGAACATGTGACCCACTTAGGACATGTTTTGCAGGCTCTTGAGCAGGCCAATCTAACCATAAAGGCAAGCAAATGCCAAATTGGACAGAGTAAAGTGGTCTACCTTGGACATGAGGTAGGAGGTGGAGAAATAAGGCCTTTGCTCAGCAAGATTGAAGCTGTGCAAAATTGGACAACACCTACTACTCAGACCCAGGTGAGAGCCTTCTTAGGCCTCACTGGGTACTACAGGAATTTCATTGAGAACTATGGGACCATAGCTTCTCCTCTGAATGTGATCTCCTCTCCAAAATTCCCTAAAAAGGTCAAATGGAATGAGGAATGCAATCAGGCCTTTGAAAACCTGAAGAAAGCTCTTTGCCAAGCTCCAGTACTCAGAGCTCCTGACTACCACCAAACTTTCATTGTACAAACTGATGCTTCCAATGTAGGTATAGGTGCAGTTCTTAGCCAACTGGATGAGAAGGGTAGGGAACACCCCATTTGCTTCATCAGTAGAAAACTGAAGGATCCTGAAACAAGGTGGGCAACAATCGAAAGAGAATGCTTTGCTATTGTGTGGGCACTGAAGAAGTTTAGGCCATACTTGTATGGTTCTACTTTTGTCATTCAGACTGACCACCAACCCTTGAGATGGTTAATGCAAATGAAAGGGGAAAATCCAAAACTATTGAGATGGTCAATCTGCCTCCAAGGGTTTGATTTCACCATTGAGCACAGGTCAGGGTGTCACCATCAAAATGCTGATGGACTCTCTAGGATGTATGTCATCGACTAGAGGTATGAGGTTCATCCAGGAGTGGATTAAATCCTCCTGTCCCTTAGTCTGGGGGGGGGGGCGAGTGTTAGGGAGAATTCTCTGTTTAGGCTGGATTTCCTAACCTAGTGAGTCCCCCAGCAGCTTTGCTGGATTTTTGGGGTTTATTTTTTCTCCTGCCAAGAGTGACACTCTTTTTACCCTCACTCTTGGACATGACTTGAGAGTGTTTCTGTGACTTGCTATGTGCTTATGGGCTAGGGGGTATTTTTTCCCCATAGGCTATCATTGGTTTTTGAATGTGTGTTACACAGCACCCTCAGTGCAGTAGTGTCCTAGAGACCCCCAAACATAGACTCCACACCCAGGGACTGACTTCTGTCTCCCTGGGTCTGTAAAGTCACCATTGACTTTACTAGTCTTAACTTAGGAACTTAACCAGTACAAACCATCTTACTGTGGAAGTACTGGTAGGGGCAATTAGATTGCCCCTGGGTCTGTTGTCGAGGGGGTACTGTCCCGTCCCCCCTCGCCGAGTTTTGGCTGGTGGCAGTGGATACCACGGAAATATTCCACCGGAATATTTCCCAATGGGATTTCCCATTGTTTTTAATGCACCACTTTTTGGTGCAATGTTAAAAATACCGCCGGTTTATTTATTTAATATAAATTCACAGAAGCCCTCCACAGTGGTGCCATTCTGTCTGGGTACCACAGAGGATGTGGGAGGGGGTTTAGGCACCCTGGACTGAGTTGCCTTGCCAACTCATGTCGCACTCTGGTGTGATTGGCCCAAGTGGTGAGCCACCCCGCTCACCACTTAGCATGTTTGAGTGACAGCTAGGCTGTATGAATGGGGGTTTGCTGCATAAAAGCAGGGTTTTTGGGACTGGTTCTTCAGAAGTCGCCACAGGACCTAAGAAGCCGAAGAGGGAGAAGCCGAGCCGACCTGCCAAGACGACACCACCGGTGGAGCCCTGCGGAACCATCTCACCACTTTTTCCGATGACAGAGGAGATCTCCCGCTGGAGAGTCTCCTTCCCTTAACTGGTGGGGACAACCAGTTGCTGCCTTCTTTTCGCCGTCCCGAAGCATCTCGTGGCCGCCTTGCCTGTGCCAAGCACCCCGGCAACCGGGATACCACTTTTTACCTCAACCGCGAAAGAGGGGTAAAATCCTTTGTGACCGGAAAACTCCACGGCTGGTCTCATACCTGGTAGTGCAACGACCTTCAGCTTTCCTCCACGTCGAGATCACCTCTTCCTCTGGACGACGCCGCGACTTGCACCCACTACCAGGAACAACTACCACCGCTGGAGGATCCTTTCCACTTTTAAAGGTACTGTGTTCCGCCCGGCTTCCCTTGCCACCGATTGTACGGGGTAGATTTAGCCCTCGGCTCTCGAACCTGGGTAAGCCTGGGACACCCTAACTAAACTTTTTCTAAATTCAGTAAAACCTTTTCTACTCACCTGCAAAGACTTGTGACATTGTGTGATCTTGGGCATATTTTCGCCTGGCTCTCTCTAAAGCGGGCCACGAACCAATTCTCCTTGTTCCACAATTGACTGCCTTTTCTAACCTTATGTGAAAAGTGTTTTACCTTGCTGCTTTCATTACTTCTGCTTTTTCCCTCCCTTTTTTAATAACTTGTTGGAGTGCCATCTGACGTTAAGCGCTCACCTCTGTTTGGAAATAAGTGGTGTTAACTTAGACTTGCCCAACAAATGACTAGGGATGTACATATAAGTAATAGTGACTGTTTTGACTTACTTACCTTTTTTCTGTGCTAGTGTAATTTATGAGTGTGCCTTTAAAATAAATAAGTATATACTTTTACACCTAGCTCTGGTCAGTGTTTGCTTGTACTACTGTGCCTCTGTACCTATCCTGTATCCTCTATATACTGCCTAACTCTTCTTGAGGGAAGTCTGACTGCTCAGCCACAGCTACCACAGTGAATCTGTGTGGTACAGACTGCTACCAAGTGGGTTTACTGCCAACACCTGTAGTCTTAAATCTTTTGCAGTGGTCCCAGAGGGAACTGCACAGGTTTCTGCTTAACATAAACCCAGACCTCAGTTTGTCTGTTAGCCCTCAAAGGCATATCCTGAAGGTGTGTGTGTGGTGCAGTGGGATGGATATGTGTTGTGCTGGGCAGAGTGAGTTGAAGGAAGATGTGTGGAGTGCACTGCTGGAATGTTGTGTGTGTGCACCTTTCAGATCATGATGTACTCAGCAGGCATGTTTGGCAGATAGGCTGTCGTTTTGGCTGCTGCGTCGGCAGCCACGTTACCCCATCAATATTTTGTCTGTTCCGTTATTGCGTTATTGTAGGCGGTGCATTTGACGAGCGCCACAACAGATGGCTGGGATAATGCTTCTATCCGTGTTTCTAGCAGTGCTGAATGATGCACTGGGACCTATCCGCCCTCCGAAACCCCCCTCCTCTTCCAGCGTGATAGACCAGCATGCACCGTTGTTGTGACATATGCTGAGTATGAATATATTGTGACATGGCACCCTTGGGACGCTCTCAATGCTTCAATGAGTGCTATGAGTTACGCCACCTGCGCAGAATAATGCATTATGTAAGGAACTCATGGTGGCAACAGTAAAGACAGACAAACGTGATTATAGTTCAAGGGTGTTTATTCAACTTTATAACGGGTGAGATAAATGTCTAATCTAAACCTAAATCTAAAATGGGAGCATGCTACGACCATCAAATAATAATAAGGCAGTCCTAGTGGCGTCTTGTCAAATAAAAAGGGCCTATACTAAAAATAAAAACTATTGCTAATCCTTACCACTAAGTTACGAAAAGAGTGTGGGATAATGTTCACAAGAAAAGAAAGAAGTGTTCACAAAATGATAAGTCAGGATGGTATGGCTGGGTCTCGCTTCCCCATGGTTTCTAGCACGGGACAAGGTGGGACCTCTGAGCACAGCAAACTCCTGGGCCTCACCAGCACAAGGGTATAGTTCCATTAAACGATACCAGGATCTTCAGTGGCCAAGTCTCTTTTCTACAAAGTTTCTTGCCTTAGAAGGCCTGCTGCACAAAAACAACAAATAAACAAAAGTTCCTTAGGTAATCTTGCACCATGGACAATTGTTCTTCGCCCCTTGGATCTTCCACTGCTGGGCTCGGATCCACAAACAAACAAAAGTTCCTCAGATAATCTTGTACTGTGGACGATTGTTCTTTGTCCCTTGGATCTCCCTCTGCCGGGCTCAGATCCTTCTTACAACTTGGGCCTCCCTTCGACAGGTTCACTACAGCCTTTCACTCTTAATATCAACACAATGTTCTTGGGTGTGGCAGACTTCAACCCAATTCCCAGGTGATCCTCCCCCACTGGTCGACTCCCAGGAACTCGATCCAATAGCGATGGTCGTGTCCTGGACACCTGGATGACAGATCCCCGGGACTAGTAAGTGAGACACTTTTGGGTTTCTCACAACGGCCAATAGTTTTATTACCACCCTCAAGTCGCACCACCGCTGCCCCTGTATGTCTTTGTCAATCCTGCTGGTCAATTGTGGATGACCCATCAACAAAGAGTACCTCACCATCCGTTAATGCACCACCTTCCCTCCCACCTTTACGTTCAGCTCCTCAGTGTATGGAACCATGGAAATAGCCCCAAAAAATCCCTGCTTGTTGCGATATTGGCATGATGATGGGAAATTCCCTTCCATGATGCACGATTTTGTTGCACCGGAGTCCACCATAAATATGAACTGTTTGTCTCCTATTCCGCCCCCACCAAGGGTTCGTGTTCAGGGTGGATGGTTGTTGACAAAACCAGACATGCGAGTGCTCTCTGTGGGCTCTCCTAATCGGGAAATATGTTTGTTCTGGGGAACGAGAAGGGGTTACCCCATCACTGTTGCTCCTCCAAAGGTGGCGGTAGTCCTGCTCAGTACTTTATTGACCGGGGTAACACCGCCCTGCTGTCGCTGTGGGGGGTCCCACACTTGTGTGTCCGGTACTTGGGGTTGCAGATTAAAGGTTTAGTGGTGCCCCTGTGAAATACCATTGATTCTGATACCTTCGACCATGTTGCAGGTACCCTAGTCCTTGGGGCCCTTGGCCCTGCTCCTGTGACCCATAAGTATACCCCATTGCAGACCTGCTCCTACATTGCCAATTTCTTTTCTACCAATTTCGCTTCCTCCGTTTGACGCCTTTGGGCTGTTTCCCTATCCCGCTCCTTGATTCTTTTGCAATGGTGCCTCTCCGGTCACCTCTTTGCTTCAATACCCACAATCTTATCTTACGCCTTTTACACCTCTTTTGGCAAACACCTTTTTACAATAAAATAGAAAAATGGTATTGAAAGATCCCACAGTCATCCCGATTCAGCTCTCCACATCTCTTGTAATTCAAGAATAAATGTAGCTGGGTCCTCGTCATCACCACCCATTGTACGCTGCATCAGAGACTGTATATCAGGGGAGTCTGGGAAAGCCCTTTGCAGCGCATCCCACACCTATGCTCTAATTCTGTTGAAGGATGCTCCATCGTGTGTGTCATCCCCCAGGGTTATTCCCGGATGCCCAGCTTGAACTCACATATCCCTGGCTTGGTCTCCAATTATAGCAGCCATCAAGCTCTTTATGTCCCCTATTGCCAGGGGCACCCCTGCTGTTTGCTTTGCAAACTCATATATCCACTTACTCGCCCCTGCTGTGGGAAAGCCTTAATCATTTTGTTTTTATCCACCTGTGACCAGGGCACATACTGTGTCCTCCCTGGCCCCTTATGTATGAGTGGCATCTGCATCTTTGCCCCACTTTCCATACCCTTCTTCATAACTCCCCTTGCCTTTACCAATGCCATCCAACCAGCCCTATTCCTCAACATGCCCTCCCACCCACAATCCTCCTCCTTGGGGGGGGGGGGGGTTCTCTTAGCCGCCTCTTCACCTCTTTCTTCTTCTTTACGCTTCTCCTCAAACATGTCATTGTCATCTTCCTTCTCATTGTTTGCCCAACACTGTATTCTCCTGTCCAAGGACTGTCCACTCACGCCTGCTTCCCTTCTTCTCAACACATATGCTTCTCATTCTGTCAGTGTCCATCCTGAGCAGCACCTCCTCCGATCACCATTCTTCCGATCATATTTCCGAAACCCCTACATCCCTCACTACTCTTGAGGATACCTGTATCCTGTTCAGTTCTGTTAGCAACTCTGCCAACCCATCTTCGAACTCCCTGGACCCGACACTTGCGGATGCCGATACTTTGGGCGGGTGTGTGTATGGGGGTGGGGAGTGGTAGCTTGTGGTGTTACTGTTGCGGAAGGGGTCTCTACCACAGTGGGTACATAGGTTGGATTTGTGTACTGCGGGACATGCTGCCAAGGGATATAATCCCCCTCACTCTGCTGACGCCACTGTCATGCCGCCGTCTTTTGGTGGCCGCTGGCGGTTATGGAAGGCTTGGCGTTGGCGGCGCCATTAGATTGTTCTGTGTCTTTTCCTTTCACTTCCTGGTTTGACGGTCTAGTCTTTTTCTCTTGTTTCTGTATTTAACCACGCCCTCCCCTGGGCTCTGTGCGCTGCAACTTTGTTTCCTTTTCCTGGTTGCCGTGCTACGTAGTTTTCCTTGCCTTTTGCCTGTTGCCATTTTCCGCGGAGTTCTATCGCGGTATCCTTTCACTCTGCTTCTCCCCCTTCCTTCCCTTTTTCTGCCTGTCCGTCCTCCCGGTCCTCTTACCTTTCGGGGTTTCTACTCTCCTTCCTTTCTCCCGGATCTCGTTCCTGGTTCCTGGCGGTACTTCCATTCCAGTCCCTCGCACTGCTCCTAGTTCAATATCAGCATCTCCGGACTATCCAGCTTCCTGCCGCACCGAGAGACTTACCTTGATTCTCCCGCTCCGGTTTCTACCTGCATTCCCGGGCTCGCCAGTCATCTCTTCCAGCACAGCATCTGTACCAACTACATCGTAGAGAGGTTTTTTTTAGCGGCTGCTTTTTTCCTCTCGTCTTGGTTTCTGCGGGACGGGGGCCGGTTGCTTCCCTGTTTATCAGGGTGGCTTCTTCCCGCGGACGGCCGTACCTCTTCACAAAGAAGAAGAAGCCCAAGAACAAGGCTTCCAGACGAGAAACCGATTCGAAAGAGACAGGTGAGGAGAAAGGGGAGGTGGACGTTGATTTATCAGATTTGGAGGATAATCCGCTGGTTCCCATCATCCGTGACAGTTTGCAACGCCAAAAAGAGATTACAATGTCTATTCCGGAACAGGTCCAAGAGTTGCTCACCGCAATGCAGAATGTAACATTAGAATTACAGGCTGTGAAGGCCGAAAACGCTGCTTTGAGACAGCGAGTCGACCACTTCGAACAGTCCCGAAGTGATCTGCCTCCCATGCCCTTAGCCTGCGGTAAATATGATGGTTCACCTACTGGATTTAAGGAATTCATGGAGGCTTGCATAATCTATTTCACCTTCAGACCTCAGACATATGCCTCAGATGCAGCCCGCATAGGTTTTCTGATTTCTAACCTTACGGGTAACGCTCTTTCCTGGGCTACTCCGCTAGTGACCGGTGCCAGCCCGTTACTACACGATTACGCCGGTTTCACCGCCCAGTTCAAATTGGCCTTCGAGAGGCAAGAGACAGCGGTAATCGCCAGTGAACAGCTACTGGACATTCGACAGGGAAGCACAGATCTTCTGTCCTACATCTCCCGCTTTAAACGCGTGGCTGCAGACGCAGGCTGGCAAGTGAACGCTCAGTACACCATTTTTCGCCGAGGATTGAGGGAAGACCTTAAAGATGAATTAGCAAGGGTAACCAGACCAGCCACTTTAACCGACTTGTGGTCTACAGTGGTTCAGCTGGATTTCCGTCTCTCAGAACGGCGGTCTGAACGTCGAAGACAGCGTGGATTTCCTGCTACGCCTGATCCTGGGATTACCTCTCCTTCTCCTACCTGTATGTCGAAGGAAGAGCCAATGCAAATTGGAACTACTCGAGGTCCACTTACCTCGGAAGAAAGAAGAAGACGCAGGGAGAACAACCTGTGTATGTATTGTGGATCCAATCAGCATATTCTTAGAGACTGCCCTAATGTACCACCAAGACGTTCGGGAAACGCCAGTCCTCGGAGCTAATAGGGACAAGTTACCGAGGGGGATTTCCTGGTCCCTTCGTTTCTTTATCAGTCACACCCATGCTTACTAGAGAAGACAACCGTCTTATGGTAGTCGGAGTAGAGTTATACATCTCTCAGCAGTCCTATGATGTTCTGGCTCTACTGGATTGCGGCGCTGCTGGCTGCTTTATGGACTTGGTTTGGGCGGAAAAGGTCGGTATTCACCGTTTGCAGAAAGATGAGGACCAAAAGGTGGAAGGTGTGGATGGTAGACCACTCAGCTCGGGTCTTATCACCCATACCACATCTCCTATGCAGATGAAGATCCTACATCACAACGAAACCATTCAATTCGACCTTATCCGAGCAGCACATTTTCCAGTAATCCTGGGAATCTCTTGGCTTCGGAAGCATAACCCGACCATAGATTGGACAAAGAATCAACTGTCATTTACTTCAACATTTTGTCGTCGGTCATGTTCTTCGCAGACCATGCATACCTCTGTCCACATTTTTCCAGATATAACCTCTAGTTCAGATATTTTGAAGGTAAACAGCATCCCTAAAGATTATCTCCGCTATCAGGAGGTGTTTACGGACGATGGTCCGCAGGAGTTACCTCCCCATAGACCAGAGGATTGTCAGATCGTTCTCCAGCCCAATGCTGTTGTCCCTTTTGGACGAATGTTTTCTCTCTCTCTCAAGGAAAAGAAGGCTCTCAAGGAATATCTGGATTCTAATTCACATCATGGCCTGGTCCGACCTTCATTCTCTCCCGCTGGGGCTTCACTTTTTTTTGTTCCAAAGAAAGGTTCCAATGAACTACGTCCTTGCATTGATTATAGGGGCCTAAACCAAGTCACGCTTAGGGATAGGTATCCCATGCCACTTATCGGAGACATCCTGGAAGCAGTTCAAGGGGCGAAAGTCTTTTCCAAAATCGATTTAAGAAGAGCCTACCACCTTTTGCGGATACGAGCAGGTGATGAATGGAAGACGGCCTTTCGCACTCCCTTCGGACACTACGAATATTGTGTCATGCCCTTTGGCCTAGTCAACGCTCCATCAATATTTCAAAGATTCATGGATCGCATCTTTTCTGATCTACTTTTCCATTGTGCCGTCGTTTATCTTGACGACATTCTGGTTTATTCTGAAAACGCCCAACTCCATTCCGATCACCTCCACCAAGTCCTTCAAAGACTGCGAGACAATCTACTTAAGGCCAATGCTGATAAATGCATTTTTCAAGCCTCCGAGGTCAACTACCTTGGCTTTATCCTGTCTTCGGAAGGAATCTGCATGGATCCCACTAAGATCGACGCCATATTGCAATGGCCTACACCCCATTCCATCAAAGACGTCCAAAGGTTTCTAGGGCTAGCCAATTTTTATCGCAAATTCATCCAAGGTTTCTCGGATCGAGTTCTTCCCATTACGAGGCTGTTAAAAAAGTCTTCAATGCCCTTTATCTGGTCTTCTGAGGCAGACCGAGCTTTCCGACTGCTTAAGGAGGAATTCTGTTCTGCCCCGGTACTTCGTCAACCAGATCAGAATCTAAGATTCGTTGTGGAGACTGACGCCTCCTCTGCGGCGATTGGTGCAGCCCTTCTACAGGAACATGAAGGTTTGGAGTATCCTGTTGCCTACATGTCCAAGACACTGAATGACAGCCAGACACACTATTCGGTGATAGAAAAAGAACTCCTGGCCATGAAATCCGCATGCGAAGAATGGAGACATCTCCTACAAGGAGCAAACCATCCCTTTGAGATCAGAACTGACCACAAGAATCTAAAAATTCTACAAAAAATGGAATGTGTCAACTCCCGTCAGGCTCGCTGGGCGCATTTTTTCTCCCAATATGATTTCACAATGACTTACTTACCAGGTTCCAAGAACATACTAGCCGATGCCCTTTCTAGAAAGCCATATCCAGATGTGTCTCAGAAGGAGTTTCCCAGTCTCATGCTTCCTGAGGTCAAGGTAATCTGTTCGGTGGAGTCTTTCTTAGAAAGGGTTCGCAAGGCCACGCGGATCACCTCTCCTCTCTCAAAGGACCTATCCATTCATGATGGTTTATGTTTCAAGCAACAGAGATTGTGTCTGCCAGACAGATTCAACCGTCAGTCGGCTTTAAAGTGGTGCCACGACGATCCAACGGCAGGACACAGAGGTGTTAAGAACACTTTGGAATTGCTTCATCGCAGATTCTGGTGGCCCGGCATGGCCAAAGATGTTTCAACCTACGTCAAGTCATGTCCGGTATGCTGTCGATCCAAACATTGCACTCAAAAGTCGATTGGATTTCTCCAACAACAGGACCTTCCCAAGAGACCCTGGAGCCTTATTTCCACAGATTTTATTGTGGATCTGCCACCCTCGGAAGGTTGTTCATGCATTATGGTAACAGTCGACTGCTTCACTAAGATGGCACATTTCACTCCCTTGGCTGGTCTTCCCACTGCCGCTGAGATGGCGGCTGTATTTGCCAGAGAAATATTTCGCCTACATGGTACTCCTGACAAGATTATTTCTGACAGAGGTTCTCAGTATACTTCAAAGTTCTGGAAGGAGCTCTGTGAGAGACTGGGAATGGAACGAGCATTGTCATCTGGCTTCCACCCACAGACCAACGGGCAGACTGAAAGAACCAATGCCACGCTGGAGCAGTATCTTCGATGCTTCACAAATGCCCAACAGGATAATTGGGTTAGTCTGTTGGTCACTGCGGAATTTGCCTATAACAATGCCAAACACAGTGCCACTGGTCTCAGTCCTTTCTTTTGTTCCTATGGTTTCCATCCCAGCTTTATTCTTTCTCTCTCCTTTCCTCCTTCTACCACTCCATCTGTGGATGCCCTACTTACCAGTATCACGGAGGCTCACAAGTCTGCTACAGGATGTTTGCGGGCAAGCAGTCTTCGGTATCGATCATACTGCAATCTTAAGCGCCAGCCTGTTCCGGCATGGCGGAGGGGCACCAAAGTCTGGTTATCTACTAGGTTTCTGCCTCGCTGGCTTCACCCCTCTAAACTGTCTCCCCGGTACCTGGGTCCTTTCCCTATACTTCGCCAGATCAACCCTGTGGCTTTCCGCCTCCGGTTGCCCAGACACATGCACCGTCTCCATCCTGTGTTTCATTCCTCTCTCCTGAGGGAATGTAGGGGTGATCCCTACCATCGTCCTTTGCCACGGGACCCGGTCCCCAAGGTGGTTTCTTCCGATGAGTATGAGGTGGCCTCCGTTCGTGACTCCCGCTATCGGCGGGGTCGCTTGGAGTATCTCGTCCACTGGAAAGGGTACCCCCACTCGGAGGACTCCTGGGAACCGGTGTCTCATGTGCACGCTCCGGCGTTGGTTCAGCGGTTTCACCGTCTGTTTTCGGGTAAGCCGGGGGGGTGTCCCTTGGGGGGGGCATACTGTCATGCCGCCGTCTTTTGGTGGCCGCTGGCGGTTATGGAAGGCTTGGCGTTGGCGGCGCCATTAGATTGTTCCGTGTCTTTTCCTTTCACTTCCTGGTTTGACGGTCTAGTCTTTTTCTCTTGTTTCTGTATTTAACCACGCCCTCCCCTGGGCTCTGTGCGTTGCAACTTTGTTTCCTTTTCCTGGTTGCCGTGCTACGTAGTTTTCCTTGCCTTTTGCCTGTTGCCATTTTACGCTGAGTTCTATCGCGGTATCCTTTCACTCTGCTTCTCCCCCTTCCTTCCCTTTTTCTGCCTGTCCGTCCTCCCGGTCCTCTTACCTTTCGGGGTTTCTACTCTCCTTCCTTTCTCCCGGATCTCGTTCCTGGTTCCTGGCGGTACTTCCATTCCAGTCCCTCGCACTGCTCCTAGTTCAATATCAGCATCTCCGGACTATCCAGCTTCCTGCCGCACCGAGAGACTTACCTTGATTCTCCTGCTCCGGTTTCTACCTGCATTCCCGGGCTCGCCAGTCATCTCTTCCAGCACAGCATCTGTATCAACTACATCGTAGAGAGGTTTTTTTTAGCGGCTGCTTTTTTCCTCTCGTCTTGGTTTCTGCGGGACGGGGGCCGGTTGCTTCCCTGTTTATCAGGGGATCAGGGTGGCTTCTTCCCGCGGACGGCCGTACCTCTTCACAAAGAAGAAGAAGCCCAAGAACAAGGCTTCCAGACGAGAAACCGATTCGAAAGAGACAGGTGAGGAGAAAGGGGAGGTGGACGTTGATTTATCAGATTTGGAGGATAATCCGCTGGTTCCCATCATCCGTGACAGCCACACCCTCTCTTTATCTCCTCCGGCACTTTCCATCTTTCTGTATCTGTGCCCCTGCCCTGTCCCCTTGGTCTTCTGTGTCCTCAAACATTCGCCAGAGGTGTAGAATTTATTTTCTCTTCTGTAGCTGTTTTCCCTTATACTTAGCTACAGAAAATGTGCACATGTGCTACAAAACACTTTTATTGTAGGAGCCCTGCTCTGGCCACGGGCAGGGCATCTCCCCTCCGCCAGTCTCCGTGATCCACTGCTTATAGTATTTCTCCACCCTGTCATGATACTGTGGCAGGGCCTTCTACATATACTCTAGTGGTGTTCCACCCCCATACTAGTGCTATCTATGTCTTACTAACCCTGCAAAGCATGCTGCGCACACTGCCACCTTGTGTGACAATCGACAACAAAAAAGAAAATCATCCCAACCCTTTTCTGTCCCCTTCCCTGCGCACACACACTACTCCACAATCACACACAATTATCGTCCCTCCTAGGGCCTGTTCTTCAGCCAATAAAATAATGAATACAATAAACTGAAATAACAACCACTACTTGTTCCAGGCCTACTACTTATATGAGACCACTACTTTTATTTCCATATTGCTCCTTTAAATTATATATACATTTTATTGTGTTACCACTTTCCCTCCCCTTCCGAGGAGGGGTTCCCTGCCTTACCTTATAATGCCTTACCAAAATAATCTCTTCACAGTATAAACGCCAACACGAAATAATACAAACCACACCCTGTCACATCAACGACCTCGCTCTCCATGTACTCACACCACTCACACTTCCCCATGCATCTGTCCCCTGGTGGTTATCGCTTACAAGAGTCTACTCCCTTGTGAATGCTCACCCGAACTCCTCCGTCACAGGTTTTCAACACCGGCCTGCACTCTCTACGGAGCCACCTCCAGCTTTAAAGAGCAGAGAGGACTTCTCTTAAAATGGCTCCTGCTAAACCACTCAGAACACGCATGTTTTCAGGACTGGTTGCTGTAGGTGGGTGTGCCTCCTTGTCGAAAAGCGGCCTGGAAGCCTACGCAAATATGGGGGGCTGGGATCACGTCAGGGTCACCAATAGAAGGCAAGTTTCTGAACGCTCACACCAGAGAGAATACAACCTGCTAGGGAAGAAAGGCCCAAATTGATCTTGTAAGGATAACAAGTTTTAATCTCACACACAGATGAGAACAACAGCAAAGAACTCTGCTGCTAAGAACGTTCTGCCAAAAAATGGTACAAGCAGATGCTTAAGAAGAGACAAATCGTCATAGTGATGCAATACATACAGTAAAAACCAGCGCGGCTGGTTGGTGTGCGCCTATATAGGATCTGCCTGCCCAATTAGGGATGCCAGGTCATTGGTTCCAGCCCAGTCTGTCCTTCTTCCATCACGTGGGCGCCACAGAGATCTTCTCACTGACGAAGGTCAAAGAACAAATTAACTACACTCCTAACACAATGCTACTTCATCATTATACTGTGCACCTGGCAGGCTTTAAGACTGGCTCAAAGGAGGTTCTGGGGCACTCTAACCTCCACACACACATTTCACTCACTCTCTTCTGTCCGATCCGGCTCCAAGGTCTCCACCCTCATTTTGAACTATAATGTATCCCTCTCAGCACCTAGCAATACAAATCATACGATTTTCGCTCAAAGACATGCACTGTCCATCCTCTTTGAACATTTCACGACTTGTTACTTTGGGGTTGGTGGTCTAAGGGCACCTGGCGCCATGCAATTCAGGGATCTTGAGGTTTAGTCAGTTCTATGGGCTATAACTCGTGGTCGCCTGGGGATGGGCCAGGTCATGCTTTGGCCAGGGTGAGATAACATGCACACCAGGCGCCGGTCTATGATCGCGGCCTTATAGGGCACATTCCTTACAGATGGAAAAGCATCATTGCAACACTGTTAGAACAATGAATGAGCTTTATGGTGGTTGGGGGTGTGGGTTGTCTTCATTGGAGCCCGGGCATGGCTGGAGATTTCCCTTGTCTTGCAATTAGGGCCTATTACATGAAATGCTGCATTTGCAGCACAGGCCTCGTCTCCAAACTATAGTTACTAACATCTACACAGAATGCACTAATATCTACACAAATTGGCAGTCTTGCACGTGCCTTGGGCTATACTATGTGGGTTGATTATATTGGGGTGGGGTCCTACCACCGTTCCCCCTCCCACCGTGGCCCATCATAGTGCTTGAAATGCCTCTCACCTTACTCTAAAGCGCGTAGCGGGGGGGACGGAGTCGCCTCCTTCCCAACACTAGCTGATGTAAAATGTACAGTTTAAATGGCTTCAAAAACATTAAACAAGTGAAAAATACCCTCTCAATCATTGTGGGATATTATAAATGTATTTCTTTTGAAAAAAAGAACTAATCAGAGGCTGCACTCAAACCCCCAACCTCATGCATTCGAGCCTTGGTCTCTACCACTGTACTAAATGTATGCATGGTGCTCGTCATTGACCCAGTTTGTATCACCTTTTTAGAGAGCAGTCTTTGCTAGTCCTTTTTCACTGTCAATGTATTCCATACCGTGTCATGCCACTTACATTTCTCTTCGTGTCACCTTGAAATCGGTCTTCTCTTTGCTGCAAACTGCAGGCATCTCTCCTCTTAGCCTCTTGTCTTATATTAAATAACGTTCAGCAATTGCATGGTTTAAAGCACTTATAACACAAGCGTGCCACAGCAAGTCACCAATCTCTGGACTGGTTGATGTAAAATGTACTGTTTAAATAACTTGAAAGAGATTAAACAAGTTAAACATGCCCTATGAATCATTGTGGGATATTATAAATTAAAAGAAATTCAGACCCGCACTAAAATTCTCAACTTTATTAATTAGAGCCCTATACTCTACCACTGCACTCACTATCTGTATGGTATTTGCCATTGACCCAGGTCTTATCACCTTTTCAGACAGCAGTTTTTGCTAGTCCTTTTTTACTGTCAATGAATTTCATACCGTGTAATGCCACCTTCATTTCTCTTATCACCTTGAAATCGGTCCTCTCTTTGCTTAAAATAGGACTGCAGGCCTCTCTCCTCTTAGCCTCGTCTCATATTAAATAACTTTCAGCAATTACATGGTTTAATGCACTTATAACACAAGTGTGCCACAGCATGTCACCAATACTAGCCGATGTAAAATGTACTGTTTAAATAACTTCAAAGACATTAAACAAATGAAAAATACACTCTCAATCATTGTGGGATATTATAAATTAAATTAAAATACATTTTTTTAAAACTCAGACCCTGCACTCAAACTCCCAACCTCATGTATTAGAGCCCTAGATTGTACTACTGGACTAACTGTATGCATGATATCTGATATTGACCCAGTTCTTATCACTTTTTCAGACAGCGGCTTTTGCTAGTCTTTTTTCACAGTCAATGTATTCCATATTGTGTCATGCCACCTACATTTCTCTTCATGTCACCTTGAAATCGGTCTTCTCTTTGTTTCAAATAGTACTACATGCATCTGTCCTCTTAACGTCTTTTCTCATATTAAATAGCTTTCAGCAATTGCATGGTTTAAAGCGCTTATAACACAAGCGTGCCACATCATGCACCAATCTCTGGACTGGCTGATGTAAAATGTACTGTTTAAATAACTTCAAAGACATTAAACAAGTAAGAAATACCCTCTCAATCATTGTGGGATATTATAAATTAAATTAAAAAAAAAAAAGAAATTTAAACCATGCACTCAAACTCTGAACTGTATTCATTAGAGCCATAGATTGTACCACTGTACTAACTGTCTGCATGGTATTTTCTAGTGATCCAGTTCCAATCACCTTTTCACACAGCAGTTTTTGCTAGTCACCAATCTCTGGACTAGCTGATGTAAATGTTACTATTTAAATAACTTCAAATATCTCAGGGGCAATGCGCTCGCCTTGGAAGCAAGCCAATGCAGAGTAACAGAGGTTCAATCCCCTGGTCTGTGCTTAGAAACCTCTGGGTATTAATCGTGTTATAAATAACCTGTCATTATGGGATATTATAATTTCTTTTTAAAGAAGTCTGGCAGTGCACTCGCACTCTGAACCTAGTGCATCATAGCCCTAGAGTCTATGTCAAGACCGAAGGCTCGTATTATGCTTACACTTCTTCACTAAAACTTGAGCAGCAATATTAACAAAGAAAAACACATTCAACACAACTCAAAGAAAAACAATGTGGTCTTTGCAGTTTGAAACTATTGCTCTCAGGCATGACACGTGTCCTACTCCACCAATCATGATGTTACGGTCCTATCACCTCATGAGTCCTCAACCCCACTTCCCCTTTGTTTGCTGCTCGAGCAGCAGATAAGTACTAGTTTGATTGTCTTGTGTGACTGACTGACTGCTTACAGCGTTTTATTTTTTAAACAATTTTTATTGTTTTTTTTTAAAAAAACACAAAAATATAAATTTTTAATCATCACAAGCAAAACCTATTAAACAATATAACAACTTCCCTATCCCAACTCCCACCCCGCATCCCTGGGCCTAACTTATACGTCCCATCACGATCACTCTTGTATCGGTATCACTTCATCTGTAACTACAGATTTGCTTACGGGTATCTCCGCTACCTCTCGAGTATCATGTACAGAGGCGGCCAAATCAGCTATAAGCTGTTTCCACATGTCCACTCCTGACTCCTCCTCTCTGCTGGCCACTTCCAGCCACACCATGGTTTCCACATTGGCCCATTTTAACAAGTCTGCCCACCATACACGCACTACTGGTCTCGTCGGTGCTTTCTGTCCCATTGCTATTCTCCGTTTCGCCAGAATATACGCTAAATCCTTTAACTTACCTACATGTTTAGCCCAGATGGGTCTCAGGATGCATCTTAGCAGGCAGGCGTTTGGAGAGTCCATGTCTAACACGATCCCTGCCAATAGCTGCGCCGCCTCTCGCCAGAATATCATGATTTCCACACATGCCCAAAACATATGCACCAAGTTAGCATTTCTCTCACCACATTTCGGGCACGCTTGGTTACCTGCTTGATTAATCCTGGCTATCTTGTGCGGAGTTAAATATGCCCCATGTGTTACATATAGCTGGATCTGCTGGAATCTAGCATTTTGGGATAACTTATGATATTTTTTCACTCTGTCCCATTGCCCATCCGACAGTGGCGTTCCCAGGTCCGCCTCCCACTTCCCCCTAACTTGATCCATTTCTCCTCCTACTGCGGACATCCATAACTCATATGGGCGAGATCTCATGTCCCCATTCTGATACATCATAAAAGGAATCAATCACTCTGTTCGGGTCTGCATGTCGGGGTCTGGCCATCTCAGTTTCAAGCTTTTCAGAAGCCTCACGTGTGTGATATACTGTCCACTTTGTAGCCCGGTATCTACTACTAGTTATACGAATCTCTGTGGTTTCCCTTCTTTTAGTACATCTCCCACTGTAGCTACTCCTATAGGTTCCCAGCTCTTACGTACATTTTTCCTGGTCTGCTCATCTGCTTCCGCGAGTGCCACCAGCGGCACCTGCGGGGAATACGGTGCCATGGAGCCCAGCAGCATTAGTGCTCTACGCCACATGTTGCAGCCCAGGCGCAGCAGAAGGTGCTCACTGGTTTTGTATAAGTCAGATAACCATATCACTTCCATCAAAAAGAACGGGCTGCCCACCGATTTCAGCAGCCTCAATGGAGTAGTCGGTTTATCCAACAGCCACCTGGCTACGTATTGCAACTGACTGGCTATAAAGTACACTTCAAAGTTGGGCAATTTAATACCTCCCTGTTCATATGAGTTCTGGAGCTTCCACAATGCCACCCTGTTCCTTGAGTTGTGCCAAATGAAGCTGCGGCATACACTATGTAGTTTACTGGATCTGGAGGCGGCGGCCACGGAAACCCTCTTACAGCAATTGGGTCAGTGTAGGAACTATGCCTTTATCCCCTCTGCAATGACTGCGAGGGCGCTGGTGCATGCAAGTCAACAGCAAGCAAGATTACTTCTAGTGACGCCAGCTTGAAGGAGTCAGGTTTGGTTCCCGAATATGCTGGAGGTTACCTGTGACACCCAGATCCTTCTACTGGATGACTTGGGCATTCTAGCAGACCCGCCAGGTTTCCAGCACCTGCTGGTCATGCTGGGAAATCTACAGCTGGTAGCCTGGGTGATTTCTGGAGTGCCTGGAGAAAGCCTAGCTGGAGAGTCAGAGCGCTTCATTAGGGAATCCTAGGCACCCAAGATGGCCAAATCCTACAGGAGGGCTTGGAATAGATTGCTCAGCTGGTGTATGGCTAGAGACGTGCATTCCACTACAGCATATGTGATCCACGTGGTAAACGTCCTGGCAAGCCTAGCTGCCCAGGGTAAGGCCTACAGAACAGGGAACATGCTCAGGTCTGCCATCTCGGTGGGTCACAAGCAAGTTCACAGAGCTCTGATCGGCGAACACGCCCTGGTTGTCAGACTGCTCAAGGATGTGAGAGTGATTCGGCTGCCCATTACCCAAATAATCATGCCTGTTGGATGTGAACAATGTGCTCCAGCTTATCCTGAGTTGGCCAGATGACGACGATTTGATTAGGAAAGCTCTGTTGGCTAAACTAGCGATGCTGCTGTGTTTAGTAGCCGCAAAAGGAGTATCGGACGTGGGAGTGGTGGAGATAGATAGCAAATATTTTTCTCCAGAAGGGATTACATTCCATGTGAAAAGGAGGACATTAGAACGGCTATCTCCCCGCTTTTACAGAGCAGCTGAAGTTCTGTCCGATTCGGTGTCAGAAAGCGTACAAAGACAGCGCATCTTAGACTCACGTGAGAAAGTCGAGGTTTCACCGTGCTCCGTAAATCTTTCAAGGCAGTGTCCAACGCCATCATAGCCAGGTGGGTGGAATGGGTCATGCAAGAAGCAGGCATAGACACTTGTTGCTTTGGAGCGCATTCCGCGCAAGGGTCTGACTTCCAAAGCCTTTGTCAGCGGAGCTCAGCTGCAGGATATCCTCAAGGCCACAGACTAATTGAGCGAGTTTACCTTTAAGATCATTTCTTTTAAGCCAGTCAACCAGGTTGCCTCATTGGTGGTAAGTAAGCTTTAAACAAGCATAATACAAGCCTCTGTGTCTTGAATACTAATATTCTGGAAAACCATGATTCTCAGAGACGAAGTGTTACCCACCGTCCAATCGCTGAAACTGTGTAGATAGGGCACAATGAGGCAAGATGCACGATTACGGCAACCGCAAGAAGCGTGGTCAAGCAGCAGCCCGGCACAGCGATAGTGGGGATTTCCCACCCACAGTTAACGTTAACATGGTTGTGTTTTTTTGCTTTTTTCTTCTATGTAGGCAGGTTTAGACACTAAACAGACAAGTCTCTTTAAAGTCCTTGCGGGTGAAGGTGGGCATCACGGGGCAGCGCCCTGCCGGATCTGGAGGCGGTATAGTTCTTTACGAGTTTTGTTCTTCGATATACCCTATTCGAGCAAGATGGAGTCGTTAATCAAGAAGCTGCAGCGAGACAGCGAAAAAAGAGGAAGTGGGGAGGAGGACTCGTGAGGTGATAGGACCGTAACGTCATGATTCGTGGACTAGGACAAGTGTCATGCCTGAGGGCAATAGAGTTTCAAACTGCAAAGAACATTTTGTTACAGAAAATTATAGTTTTCTTTCAGTTGTGTTGAATGTTTTTTCTTTTTTAAGATTGCTGCTTGAGTTTTAAAAAGAAGAGTAAGCATAATACGAGCGTCTGTGTCTTTAATAGAATCATGACTTTCCTGAACATTAGTATGAACAATCTGGACTCTACTACAGTACGAACTGCCTTAATGGAGTTTACCATCAGTGTTTCTGGCTAGTCCTTTTTTTCTGCCAATGTATTCCATATCGTGTCATGGAGTGACCCCTACATTTCTCCGTCAACAGAGCTGCCAAGTCTCCCTAAAATCGCTGCACTCTCGTATCTGAATAGGATTTTCTTTCTACATCCGCAAAGAGCTTCAGCTGTGCCTCAGACACTCCCTTTGTTTGTGGCATTGTTGGGCAAAAGTAAGTAACACACTGCTGAACACAGCACCGGACAGCACATGCTGGTCTGACTGGGGCTAAGCTGTGTCCTGCACACCTCGGCTGCTGAATCTCCAGCTGGTCCCAGTGGCAACTTTAGATGAAGGATAAATGGGGGAGATAAGATGATCGTTTGTGTTATTTCAGCACATGTGGTGTGCGAGAAGCTACACTTGGAGTCGCAGCCCGCTTGATGGTCTCACATGCATATTCTGGCACACAAACATGACTGTAGTGTCTGACAGGACATATTTTTACTTTTCTTCTGAATTTTATTAGAAAGCCCCTCCTGCAGTCTCATCTTAAGCACAGTTAAGAGTTTCTAAAACAGACTTAATTATTTAATGTTACATCAATAAAGGAGAGGACCTTCCAATTCTCTTATTGATTTCATGTGCAAGTTCACTAGCAGGTCAGTGCTGTTGACGCCGGTCAACGTCAAAGGCTAGGCTTTACGGAGGGACTACATCACCTTAATGTCCACTTCCCAAAAACTTCATCCCTAGGAAAATACAGGCACTTCCCAAGAGACTGGTTCCTCAGAAGGCCACTGTAGCTGGTATGTCTCGCACTCTGCCCGACCTATATTGTCCTTCAAAGGAATGCACGACATGGCCAACTGCTCTCAGCTTTATGGAAGTAATGGCAGCAATTCTATGGCTTTTCCGCTAGCCCAGTCCATGTTGGCAAGAGAGTAACAATATTCTTATACCGCGGGCCCATGTTAAATATAGTTCTGTCTTAAAATCTATGTATCATATGTTTGTCCTTCTGTAGGCAGCAGATTTCTTGAAATTATAGATGTGTTGCATTTTGATAAGCCTTTCATTGTGGGAGGCCTATTGCTTCCGAGTCACATTTTACATGTTACTATGAGGGATGTCAGGAGTGGGTCACAAAATGGAAGAAAAGAGTGACAGGGTTTAGTTAAAAAGAATATGTCCAGGGATACATGGGCTAGATGGACCCTGGGGTCCCCTGGCACATGGTGAAAGGACTAGTATTTCCAGGAGCGAAAGAAAGAAAGAAAGAAAGAAAGAAAGAAAGAAAGAAAGAAAGAAAGAAAGAAAGAAAGAAAGAAAGAAAGAAAGAAAGAAAGAAAGAAAGAAAGAAGAGAAAGAAAGAAAGCCCTTTACCCTGGAATGGAGACTGCAGAGAGTGGAAGCTCGGAGCAAGGGAACTGAGCCGCAGAATGCATTAGACAAGGGACAAAGGGTTGCAGGAGGCCCCTTCACTATGAGAACAGGAAGTACATCAGGAGAGCGGCCTGCCAGAAGGGGCAATAGCACCCAAAGGGCAATGGGAAACGGAGGTGCCACAACTAGCAAAAAATATACCTTTAAAGTCACAATTTATTGTGTGGGGGCATGGTGGGTGGTTGTGGGGTGCAAAACCTCCAGCAAAACCCAGTCTTGCCCTTGGCATGTTTGTGCATATCACCTTGAAGTCAGACTTCTGTTTGCTTGAACTAGTTCTACACGCACCCTCTCCTCTTATCTTATATTAGATAACTTTCACACAGATCCCATACCATGGATCTCGTAGGTGCCCTTTCTAAGATGGATGCCCGGTTTTTGCAGGCCCTCTGCATCACTTGTCTGGCACACCCAGTCTACTACAGCTCTCTCCATTGGCCAGCCGCATATTCATTTGGGCCAAACACCACCCGGCAGGCGTGAGCCGGCCCACCGCAGCAAGGCCCGAACTAAGGCTGCTTTCCTGTCCCAGCCTGTCCTAAACCTGCCCTGCCTTCTGCCAGAAACTCTGCCTGAACGCGGATCCCGCAGCTGAGGACTATACATAAGGTACTGTGTTTGCCTCCCTCACGGAAGTCCCCCGACCCGCTCCACCCACTCGAGCAGATATAGACAAAACACATGGTTACCGCGCTAATGGTCACGGCGCATCGAGTATTCCCTGGTATTTAACCGCTCTGGCGGTCTGCTCGCAATTACTGTTAATATTACATATGCTCCATATACCACTACCCTGTACCTCTGCCTACATGACTTTTTATGCCTGTATACACATTATGCCTAATAAAACATAGCATCCGAGCCGCATATTGATCGTACTATCATCTTCTCACGTTGCCTAACTGTCTAATCTTAAGTCATCAAATTTTATCAGATGTTATAATCGTGTGATACCTTGTATACCGAGCCTATACAAACAAATATATTGCCGACATTACATGCATTGTTCATAGGCACCAATCCTCTACCTGATATCTACAAATTGAGCCACATAGACTTTTTGCACTGAACACGCCCTGAATCTCTATTACTAGGCTTGCTGCTAACTGCTGTTAAGCAAGCTGGAGTATAACACCTGTGCGCCTGTATCACCGGCCCGTATTACAAGCCTGTCTTCAGTTTATACTTATTGCTAATAGGTACAGCTGATATGTATACCGTGCCCAGACTGTCTGCATAGCGCTGACAACCCTCTGTTTTGTCAACTTGATACCATGGAAGTCTCACATATTGGTGGGCCGTGTACAAAATGCTTACTCTTTTAATGAATGCCTACATTATTCTGTAAAATGCTGTCTGATAAGTGAACCAGTTTATCGTGTGATCCTCTCTGATCTGCATTCATGTTTAGTATGCCCTTGGTTAGAATGTGACCCAGCCTCTTTGTATTTTGCCTTAGTGACTAGGGTAGACCTGTATCCCCTTAACTACATTCATGTTTAGTATGCCCTGTGATAGAATGTGATCTAGCCTTCTTGTACTTTGCGGCAGGGACAAGGGTAGACCCACATCCACCTCAACTGCATTCAGTTTTCCCTCCAAACCTGAACATACCCTACACCCGCCCAGGTTAGTTCTACCTTTGGCCACCACATAGCAAGTGCATCCAACGCACACAAGCCTTAGCCTTATCACATCATGAGCATCATAACCTGCTGCCTTTGGTCCCTCATATATCTACTGCTCACTAACTACCAAACGTCTGACTCTAGCCTCCACACATCTACCAAGAGAGTTTCACACAACTTAACCTTCTTATCTATTGCTATCTCCACCACCATGGATCGCCTGGACCCTAACCTATTTAGCGGGCCACCAAGCATACCTTGCAGCCTACCTGCCAGAAACTCTAGACTCCGAGCGAGACTCACAAGCATCTGACAAGATCCCTTGCCGCCACTAACAAAAGAACTAATAGCCAGAAAGTATACACCTCCAACCGAAGTATCCAGATACAAACATCTCTCACCAAAATTAAATTAACCAAACCCAGTATAGTAGCCCACCCTCTCAAAGGTGGACTATTAAATGCCAGGCCCTTGACTGGGCACACCACGGACATCTGTGATCTCATACTGACCCATAAATTGGACCTCCTTGTCATCACAGAGTCCTGGCTGTACGATGCAGCAGGATCCCCATTGTCCCTAGCTATCCCGGATGGTTATACCATTTTGAGACAAGATAGAAGTAACATGCGAGGCGGTGGCATTGATATTATCGACAAAATTAGCCTAGGCATGAGAACCACATCCACCTTAGTCTCCAATTCTTGTGAAGTGCTCTCAATCAAACTCCCACTTCATAACTCCCAGACACTGACTATCTACCTCATCTACAGACCTCCAGACCCTTTGGGAACATTTGAGGAAGATATCAATAGTCTACGGTCCAATAATCTTAAAATATCCACACAACTACTCATTTTGGGTGATTTTAATCTGGGATATAATGACCCACTAGACAAATATGCCCAACACCCTCACTGAATTAGGTTTAACTCAAAATATTCTAGAACCTACCCACAGCAAAGGGAGAATTCTTGATTGGTTAGATTGATTGATTCCGGCTATCCTAACCACTCTCAACCAACTAGAAGACCACCTAGACCCAGAAATCCTTGTTGAAGAGTACAACAAAATCATGTTTACAATCCTTGACAACATTGCCCCTTTAAAACTCAGACCGAGTAAACCTAAATCCCATCTCAATAAATGGTTCAATCCTGAACTAAAGGACCTATGACAACTTAAGAAGAGTTGCAAATCCATATGGAGGCTAACCCCTTCATAAGATCATAAAAACAAACTTTTAGAAATATCTGCCCATTACAAAAAAGAAATCCTCCTGGCCAAGCGTAATTCATATAACAAGCGCATTTCTAATGCTAACTCGAGTATGAAGGAACTGTTCTCCATCCTTAAGGAACTAGAGTTGCCTACTCCCATTTCAGTTACATGCTCAAAAGATAAAACGTGGTGTACAGAGATACAACAAGCACTATCAAAGAAAGTATCCTTGCTCCAAAAGAAAATAGCTATAAAGAAAGCCTCACTCAATCAATCATTTCAAGCTGATACCAACCTGTATCCTGCGAAACATAACTCAGCTGTTCAATTCAGGTTCGCCAAAACTTCCATCCTGGAGGTAGAGAAAGTCATCCTCTCCCTCAAGCCTTCCAACTGTCAAGGCGACCTTTGCCCAGCCCAACTCATAAAAGACGCTGCTATGGAACTCTCCCCCTTTATATCCAAACTCGTTAATGCCTCATTCGCTTCGGGCACTGTGCCAGGAACTACCGCCCCATAACGACAGTCCCATTCTTGTTAAAAATCCTGGACAAGATTGCCTACACCCAAATAAAAAAATTCTTGGAACAACATAAGCTTTTGGGAGCACGTCAATCAGGTTACCGACCCCAACATGGCACCGAGACTGCCCTCATCTATTTGAAGGCTCAAATAGTTGAGCTACGAGATAAGGTAGAACAGCCCAACTCCTACTATTGGATCTCTCGGTGGCATTCGACCTTGTTGACGACAAGGTCCTTTGCAGCCACCTCATTTACGCTGCACACTTTTCCAAAGAAGCTATAACCTGGATCGAATCTTTCCTCAGTGTCAGGACCATGAGGGTCTTCTCCCCGTGAGCTGCGGCAGACCCGATCCACATTCTGTGCGGTGTTCCCCAGAGCTCCTGTGTTTCCCCTACCCTATACAACATATTTACTAAGCCCCTTTTTGATGATCTGGACCTTCTTGGTACCACCTACACTAATTATGCAGATGATACTCAGATTCTCCTCCCACTTTCAGGGGATTACAACAAGGATTTGGCCTTGGTAAATAGGGTGTGTCTCATCATTCAGGCATGGATGGCAAACCACAGTCTATGCCTGAATGATGATAAAACTTAATTTATCATCCTGGGTACCCACTCCAATCTCAAGAAATTAGGCCAGGACTATTCTTCTTTCGAGATCGATGGGAATAATATCAAGGTAGCTAAGGAGGTGAAGACACTTGGCTTTTATCTGGATGCCACCCTCTCCTTCGATAAACAGGTAAACTCCTTAGCATCAGCTACAGCTTACACATGTAAGCTCATAAGAGCAGGTAAACATTTTATCTCAGACCACAATTGCATTATCTTAGCTAGAGTCCTTATTTTGTCTAGGATTGATTGTTGCAATGCCTTATACATCGGTGCAAACAAATCTATCCCCCACAGAATCCAAATTCTTGATAATGCCTTGAGAGCAGCTCTCGGCATACCTAAAAGATCACATATATCGAAGATAAGGCACAAAAACAACTGGCTGTCTACCCAAAATAAAATCATTTAAAAAGTTGCAGCCCTCCCTCACAAAGCTATGAATAATGCTGCACCTTCCTATCTCATGGATAGATTTCTAAAAAGAAGCTCTTCCAGACCCCCAAGAATCTCTAATGTCAACAGCCTCATCATTCCGAGATTCAAATTGACCAAGGTCGGGGGTGCCAGCTTCCCTGTGAGCGGCACAAGTATGGAACTCACTGCCATACCCTATACGTATCGAGCAATCCTACCTCAAATTTAGATCCAGCTACATCAACCTGCTGAAGTCTTCTAATAACTAGCTAGCGCATACCAGTTCTTCGCACCACCTCGCTTGTATATACTTCCCATCCCTATCTGTACATTTCCACCCTTGTTTATTTGTGTTACTGCTATTGCAAGTATATTACTTTCTGTAATTATGTAATCCTGAAGCTTTGTATATTCTGTACTGCTATGCCCTGTTACCTTCGGGTTTGTTGCGCATTATAAATGAATAAAACAAACAAACTTTCAGAAAGTGAATCTTTTAAATCACCTAAAACACATTCTCAGAGAAAACCTGAACTCCTGTTTTGCTGAGATTTGCAAAGATTATTTTCATTGCAAGGCTTGCAGAAAATACAAATAATCTTTACATGTATTCTTGAATAGGATTCTTTTAAAGTCCATTTCTATAAACATTTTTTAAAAGCTGACTGTGTATTAGCACCCTGTGCGACAATAGTTCAATACTCCATCACTGTGCTATCAGTGTGATTCTTCTCTTGTAGTTCTTTCAACTAGTGTGTATTTGAGCATTTTCTGCTAGGTGGTTGCAATCGCGCTAGTGTGTACTTACTATCCTATTAGCCAGTCTTCTAGTGCTGCTTGATAGCGGGGTGTCAGTCAACATGATGCCCTTGGTCCAATTCCAAAGGTTGAAGCCCATACTAAAACTAGCAACACCCAGAATACGACTCTACACATATGGAGTCAAACAACCCCTACCACTGGAAGGAGGGTTCTAACGCACATCCTGCACTACAGAGCCTCCACTTCCACCACATTTTATGCTACTAGTGCGTCAAAAGACACCTTGCTCAGTTGAAACATGGCTGAAGATCTGTGACTGATCCACTTGGCATTTAATGAATACAAAACTGTGATTTATTCCAATGTTTAGAGGTTAGTTTCAAAACCTATTTTGCAAGATCAAACATTGCGGCTGAACATGATTCAGCCAGTGGCGTTGTGGCATTGCCGTATTTCATTTCATCTTAGACAAAAGGTGAAAGTTGAACCTCAGACACTGGAAGGGCTAGACAAAACTTAAACAGCACAGTGAGGTATGCATCGCTGTGGACATACAGTTACCCAGCCGGCACTGGATGGTCTCATGGCTCATCTAAAAGACACAGAAATATTTTCTTCAATTGATTTGCTCTCTGCCTATTATCAGGTGCCTTTACACAAAGACTCACACCCAATTGTGAGTTTTTCCTCCCATGTAGTTTCGTTTTGGGGGTATAATCGGCTACCAAGGTTTTTCAACATACGCTGAAAGGGTTGCTACCTTGCCTAAACGCTGTCGGTAATGTGATTGATGATGTCCTGATATATTGAAGAACTGAAAAAGAACAGCTCAAGACACTTCAAGTGATGTTCAGTCGATTGCATCAGAATGGACTTATATTACATGAAAATAAATGCCCTTTCATACAGCCCAAGTTACACTTCTTTGATTTTGTATTCCAAGGCACATTCTTCTTCGCTAATCCTGAGGTGGTGGGGGCATCAAGGACTTTGCATATCCCACATCCCCTTCTGAAGTACGCATTTTCCTATTGTAGATACATTTCTGTGGTATCTCTAATCCAAACTTGCCCAAAATAATGTAGCTGCTCCGTCATCGTATTTCCAAATACATCAAATGGCTGTTGAGTTTTGTAGCAAAGCATTTGAAGACTCCAAAGCGGCTCTAACAGAATACACCACAATGGCATTTTCTAACCCTTTTAATCAATCCGATATATATTTTGATGCTAGTCTTGTGGGCCTAAGGGCTGTGCTAGCTCAGATGGACAATGACAGGGTGAGACGCCCCATGGAATTTGCTCCTAAAGCATTGATACCAACATAAATGACGCCATTCACAAATAGATTGCGAGGGGTTCCTTATTCTGTGGTGGTGTCGTCATGTCCACCTATATATATATATATATATATATATATATATATATATATGTTTTTTTTAAAAACTCTTTTTATTGAATTTTACAACATGTCGAAACATTCCCCTAACATCCCCTCCCTCTCCCTCTCCCTCTCCCCCGAGGTACCGAGCATTCGATTCCCAGTTCGCCTTTCTTCCGGGTCCACACTCCACGGTCATTGTAGGTCTAGCAGTCACAAACGCTGCGGGCACCACATCGCCCTAAAGTCGTCTTTAAGAAAAGTCATTAGATCCCCCCAATCCGCGGCAAAGTTCTGCACCTTATTGTCCATGGCATACGTTGCCCATTCCAAAGCTACTATTTCCCAGATCTTCCGCAGCCAATCTTGACTCATGGGGGCCTCCGGGCATTTCCATCTTTGGGCTATTAACATCATAGCCGCCAATGTTAGTATCAATTTCGCTTTCTCCCTCGCTCAGGGTGCCCCCACCCTCGCGGTTCCTCTGATGCCTAGGAGGATCTGTACCGGCGTTCTTTCATCACCCGGGCCAAAGGCTGCGCCCTCTGTACCTCTCCCCAGAAAGGTCCAATCTTTGGACATTTCCACCAAATGTGCTCCGTCGTTCCCACCAAGCCACAGCCCCTCAGGCACTTCCCCGATTTTGTTGGGAACATCTTCTGGAGTCAGGCTGGGGTATAGTGCCACCCGATTAATATCTTATACCACGCCTCTTGCAGTTGGGAAGCTTTGGCCAATTTAGGTATTTTCCTCCACAGCCTCTCCCATTCTGCCCTACCAATTTCCCTCCCTAGGGCCTGTTCCCATTTCTGCATATATGCCCACTGATAGCCTGCGTTTGTGCTATCCAGAATCTTATAAAGATTGGAAATGAGGCCCTTTGTTCCATCATTGGACAGAAGGAAGCTTTCGAATTACCGTTGGCTCTCTAGTAGCCGCCGTTCTAACTCCCGGGTGAAGCAACCAATGTCATATCTGTGTGTATCTTAATCTTTCCCCCCTCTTGTATTGCAAATTGCCGCTTACAATCTTCAAACAACATCAATTCCCCTCCCCGGAACATATCGCACAGCTTCCTGCACCCTCCCTCCTGCCATCTCGTAAATGCCCCTTTCTCCAATCCCAGTGTGAAGTCCCCATTGCCAAAGATAGGAGTGAAGGGCGACGGAAATGTTGTTATCCCCTTGGGTCCTGCCAATTTATCCCAGGTGTCTGCCATGAGTTTAGTTATAGAGCTCTCGTAAAGATGCCTAGGTCTGTGCGATTTAGGCAGCCATTAGACTTCCGCCAGGTTACGATGTGGAACCGCCCTGTCCATCTTCACCCATAACTTGTCTTGCATCCCTTCTTCCCCCTTCAACCATTCCCTAATGATTCGGAGCTGCGCTGCTTCATAGTACCGCCTAAAATTTGGTAAAGCTGGGTCTCCCTCCCACCTGGGTGCCATCAATAAGCGGCTGCCCACCCTGGCTCTTTTCCCTTCCCATAAGAATCCGTTAGTCAACGTTCCCGATTCCCTAAAGACGCTCGAAGGTACCGGCTGCGGGATCGCTTGAAACAAGTACAGCAAAGGCGGGAGCGTGACAATCTTAACCGCGGCGATCCGCCCCAACCATGACACCCTGAGACCTCTCCCCCTTGGAAATCTCTCTTTATTGCCTTCAGGAGCGGGCGGTAGTTAGCCGAATACCATCCTACCAGGGTTGCTGTGATCCTAACCCCCAAGTATCTGACCCCTCACAGGCTTCATAAAAAGGGAGTACTTGCCCTCAGCCTGCCTCGTTCCCCTGCCCTTAGTGTTAGGTTTAAAATTTCAGATTTGTTAGCTTTACTCTTTAGCCCTGAGACCTCCCCAAACTCCTCTAGCATGGTCGTGCTAGCCTGGATCGACTTGATTGGTGCAATTACGGTGAGCAACATGTCATCAGCAAACGCTGCTACCTTCTGTTGCTCTCCCCCAAAGGGAATGCCCCGTATCCCCTCCGCCTCCCTTATTGCTTGCAAGAGAGGCTCCAGGTAGATCGCGTAAAGTATTGGGGATAACTGGCAGCCTTGTTTTGTTCCCCTCTGTAGTCTTACTAGCCTTGATGCTGTTCCATTCACCATTATTCTAATGGAGGGGCCTGGTAATTAGCTTGGACCAGTCATAAATTCGCCCCCGAAACCCATTTTTTCCATAACCCGGAATAGAAAGGACCACTCCACGCGGTCAAATGCCTTTTCCGCATCTAGTGCCAAAAGGACCGCGGGAGTGTTCGTTCTTTTCACCTTTTCAACTAAGTGGCCCATCCGCCGGAAATTATCTGCTGTTTGCCTGCTTCTAACGAAACCTGCCTGATCGGGGTGTATCAATTTTGGGAGATGGGTGTCAAGCCTGTTTGCCAGGATCTTTGTAAATATCTTGGCATCGATATTGATCAAAGCGATAGGCCGATAAGATGTTCTTTCCTCTGGGTCTTTATGTGATTTAAGTATGAGAGTTAGCTTCGCTTCCTCCATGGATGGGGCAATTCTACCTGTCTGCCGAAATGTGTTAAATAACGAGGTCAATTGCGGGGCCAGCTGCGTAATAAACAATTTATAAAAGGCTGCGGTATAACCATCTGGGCCCAGAGCCTTGTTCGCTGGTAGAGCCCTGATCACCCTTCGTACTTCCTCCTTCGTAATTTCTTGATTAAGGATCTCCCGTGTCTCCCTTCCAATATCCGCAGCTGCACTTTTTCCAGGAACTTTTCCTGCAAGCCGCCTTGAGGGTTCTGAGAGGTATAGATAGAGGCAAAGTACCCCGCCAACACTTACTGCAGTTCTCCCTGCCGTGTGCCCCTTTCCCCTGACCCCGATTTCAACGCTGTGATTGCATTCCTCGATCTCAGTCCCCTAAGTAAACACGCTAAAAGCGTGTCTGCCTTATTTGGCTTGGCATATTTCTGCCTCACTGCGAGTAGAGCCCCCTCAGCCTTTTTAGTGCGTAGAATTTCTAGCTGCCCCAGCGCTTTCCTGGATTCCCTCATAGCTGACCTGGATGGAGTCTTGCCCGCCTTCTGCCTGGCCGCTTCTACTTTGGCTTCTAGTGCCTTCAATTGTTTAGTTCGATGAGCAGCTGCTGCTATTAATTCACCTCTGAGAGTAGCCTTGAACGCATCCCATTTAACATCCTCTCTTGTGTCCTCCTTCCTATTGATGGCGAAAAAGATCTTGATCTTCTCTTCGATTCCCCCCAGAATCTCCGGGTCCCTTAAAATGGACCATGGGAATTTCCAACCCCACACCCCCTTATCCCTTCAAACCAGTTCTAGAGTTACTGATACCGTTTTATGATCCGCTATACCTATTGGTCCCATATTCACCTCCCGAATGCCACCCACCAAACCCACTGAGACCCAGATATAGTCAATTCTGGATTGTGAGCCATGAACCCCTGATAAAAAGGTGTATCCTTCCTCTTCCCCCTTCAATTCCCTCCACGCATCTCTCAATCCCATCCTACCAATCCTATCCTTCAATTCCGCCGACATTATCGCACCCCCCCCGCTTACTTGTCCGCCGACCCTGTCCCGCTCTCTGTCCCAGGCTATATTAAGGTCGCCCATCAGGATAATCTGACCCCAGGCTTGTTCGTCCAACACCTTCAGAACACGCTGCAAAAACTGTTCCTGACCAGAGTTTGGGCCATACACAACCGCTATTGTATAAGGGACATCTTGATACTTCCCCCTGGCCACAATATATCTTCCCTCCTTATCCCTTATTACATCGCTAACTCTAAAATCAACCGTATTCTTAATCGCTAAGTGCACTCCTCTTGATTTACTTTGACCACAGGCATGTACAATCCGGTCGAACCCAGGCAGCTTCAGTCTCCCCTGGTCCTTATGCATAAGATGCGTTTCCTGTAGCCCCATAATGTCTGGCCCTTCTTTCCTCGTGAATTGCTCCAACTTTTTCCTCTTAAGAGGGGTGTTCAACCCTCTCACAATATGCGTTAGCCACTTGAACGGTCACCACCCGGAATTTGTTCTATATCCCGACCTACTGCACTTCCACTCTCCCCTCTGGCAAATGTCTCGTTACCCCCCTCCCATTGCCCCCCCACCTCGCCTCCTTCCCTCCATCTCCCCTCCCCCGTGGAAGGGCAAGGCCTTCTCGCTTACCCTCCGCTCCTAACCCAGGCCTTTCCGCCCTTTCCGTCCCCAAAATGGTTGTGCCCCTATGACCCCAAAGCCTCAATCCTCCTTTTAGAGGCCCACCACCCCTTTTACCACTGTTACACATCAGGGGTCTGTTTGGGTCCCATTCACTTCTTCCCTGGTCTTGTCTTTTCACAGCGGTCCTCCCTCTTTTATTCCTCTTCTTCTTTTCTCCCCGACTTTCATCCATTCCCAGGGTCTCGGCCTAGGTCGACTGCTCGCGTCCTGTGTGCCGGAGCTCATTGGTGCCTCTACCAGATCCATTTTAAGCAGGTCTGCCCCTTCCTGTACTGAGGTGATTCGCTTCTGAGTTCTCTCCCATTCAAAGAGCAGGCCAAACGGAAATGTCCATTTGTATCGTATGGCTTTCTCATTTAGTACCTTTAGCACCAGGCTCATTTGTCTCCTTTTCGTGAGCGTGCTGCTTGCCAAATCTTGGTATAACGCAATCTGCTGCCCTTTGAACATGATGAGTTCCCGTTGTCTTGCAGCTCGGAGGACTGCTTTCTTCTGGACGTATCTGGTAAAAGCAGCCAATACATCTCTAGGCCTTGCTGTCTGTCCTTTGACCAGGCGCCCTGTTCTATGCACCCGATCTAGCTCAATCGTCTCATGGCTCCCTTCGTCCAGAATATCGGCAAAGATTTCTTAAGTTACTGCTTTTAAGTCTTTATCCGGTATTGATTCCGGCAGCATTTTCACCCTTATATTAATCCTTCGGGACCTCTTCTCGATATCCTCCATTTGAATTTCAAGATTCCGTTGTTACTCACCACTCCGAAATAGGCCGAAGATGCAGAGGAGTGACCTTGGAGATGATGGTGGTACAAGAATCGATATTTAGCCTTCCATCCCAGCTCCCCTGAGTACAAGACTCAGGCTTCCTCAAAGAGGGGCTCTTTTCCACAATGTACCTCTCTGCTATTTCAGTTGGGACAGACAGAGGTGTCAATTGAATAAAAGAGCGGGGAGAACACACACCGCCAATACCAATGCTGCAAAGGAATACAAAGATATTAGACAGTGTTAAGGTTAATGCAAATAATTAGAACAGTTGAATTGAATGGGCAACTACCTAGATAGGTATTGGATTGGAGCTTCCCCGGGGTGGATCTACAAGGAATAACACAAAATGAGTGGAAATGATCTGATTCAATATCGGTCCCAACTATATATAGAATTGATAACAACTAACCTGAATAAGGATATATTGAGGAAAGGAATCCAGGAAACAGAAGACAACGACAGGAGAAAATAACAACCAGGGATGTTAGTATAGGGAAGTAGCCCCGGACGGCACGAGGGTCGCACTAGTGCCGGGTTGGTGCAGTTTCAGGGAAGCGTTCCTATGCACTTGAGGACAAGCTCACAAGAAAGTCACTCAATGTCCCAGAATCCAACAGAAGACAAATGTCACGTCTCCCGTTGCTTGCTCCATTAAGAACCGCACGACCACACGCCCCACACCACACCTAACAACAAGAGCAGTCCTTGCACATAGAAAGAACCAGCAGGTTGCCTGGCGTAGGAGGACATCAGCCTGTAGCCCCGGCGTCTACCGTCCTTTGTTTCGCTGGCAGTT
The DNA here is from genome assembly GCF_040938575.1 of Ambystoma mexicanum. Lineage (NCBI taxonomy): Eukaryota > Metazoa > Chordata > Amphibia > Caudata > Ambystomatidae > Ambystoma > Ambystoma mexicanum. The sequence continues at coordinate 1,440,423,750 of NC_090935.1, forward strand.
ACCATGGAGGCGCGCTCAAGGCTGGTCACGCCCACGGAGACTCCCACGGCAACGAACATCCAGCGTCCCGTGACCACATAATCACGTCACGTCTCACACGTCCATGAGACACATCACGTGGTTACTTAATCAGTTTAAAAGCATCTTGGCAACGTGGGTACAGCGCTTCACAGCTGATCTCTTGAGGATTTTGTAGCGCTTTGGTTTACCTGTTTCTGATCACGGATTTTACGACCTCGGACTGTTCTTTGATTTGTCTTGCCTGCCGCTCGGATTTCTGTTTCTTGGATTCCGCTTTGTTTCCCCGGCTCCTTGACTTTGGAACTTTCTTGGACTGCCTTTGGATTATCCTCTCTGAACCAAGAATCTTGGAATTTGGTTTTGACCTTCTTGCCTTGCTGGTCCATCTACATCAGACCCAGGTGTGTCTCAACTTCGAGCCGTGCAGAACGCCTATTTCACCACCATCCACAATCTGTGGCTCTTACCACATTTAGGACCCTACTTGCAACACTCCTGGGTAAGCCTTGTTAATACTGATTGTTACCCGTTTGAATTGCACTGCTCCTGTTTAACCATTAACCATTGCCTTGCAGCGGTCAGGGGTCCTTCCGGCGTTCCTGCTACCTGATTGACGGCTCAACACACCTGTGGCCTCAAATATTGCACAGACAGTGTATCCTTTCTGTCTGTGCGGTACTTGGGGACGGAGGTTCAATAATCTGCACGACCATCAAGATCAGAACAGACTGTGAAGCCTTCCTGGTCGTCCAGATTATGGATACCTCCTCCGGGGACCCTGTGGCCGCTGTAATGCAAGCGGTTGCGGCCCTTAGGACCGACATGGCCGCAGCCACAACGGCTATCCACCATAGACTCGATGCCCTACAAAGCACACGTGCCCCTTTACCCGCAGATGCCGAGTTCGGCGACCCCACCACCCCAGATCCGCCTGCACATCCGTCCACAGCACCCACAGTCCCCACTCCAGTGGTCCTTCCAACCTCCTTTCCTCTTGCTGCCCCCGAACGTTATCAGGGGGATCCCAGGAAATATCGTACCTTTCTCAACCAGTGCAAACTTCACTTCTTGTGTAGACCCCAGCTTTTTCCTGACTCTGTTACCAAGGCAGCTTTCCTTCTTTCTCACCTGTCAGGTGTAGCGGCCATTTGGGCGAACCCATTACTAGAGAGCGATCACCCTGCTCTATACAATTTCGATCTACTGGTGACAGAAATGGCAAAGGTTTTTGACACCAGGTATAAGGCACAATCCCGAGACCTGGAATTGCTTGATCTTACACAGGGAAAACAAACTCTGATTGATTACATCACCCGTTTCAATCAATTGGCTGCAGAGACCTCATGCCTGAAGAAAAGAAAGCCATAGTGTTCTACCGTGGTCTCTGTAGCCACATGAAAGACGCTCTTTCTGTAGTGCCGGCTCTTCCCTCAGTCTTCCCTGAGTTAGTGGACCTGGCCCTACAGGTGGACGCTCGCAGATCTGAGAGGAAAGCAGAGACGGCTTTTTCCAATCAGACACTCCCAGCCCCATCCGTCTCTGCTCCGGAACCCATGCAAATCGGCGGGATCCGGAGTCCCATCTCTCAGGCCGAACGGGAACGTCGGAGTACTGATAACGCCTGTTTCTACTGTGGTACTTTAGGGCACTATGTTAAAGAATGTCCTCGCCGCCCTAAAAATAAAACATCGGGTTTTCAGAAGGCTCACCCCTAGGCATGTGGGTACGGGCGAGTCCTTCTCTGACCCCCAATGAACCTGTATTTGGTCCCATCAGACCGATTGCGGTCGAGGCCCAGCTGAAACCAGCCAGAGATTCGGCACACTCAGTACAGATTGTGATTGACTCCGGGGCCACTGGCTGCTTTATTGATATTTCGCTGGTTCACGACCTTAATCTACCCCTGATCAAGAAAAAGTATCCAGAGCCGGTACAAGCGGTCGATGGTACCTCACTTGTATCTGGTCCCATCGAGTACCAGACCGCTCCCATGTTAGTGGTGATTCAGGGCACGCACCAAGAGACGCTAGCTTTTGATCTCATTTCCACACCGCAGTTCGGTATCATTTTAGGCATTCCGTGGCTCAAACAGCACAATCCCTTGATTAACTGGGGTAATGGACAGGTCACCTTTGAATCTGAAGTTTGCCAACACTTCTGTTTGATCGAGTCCGATACGATTTCATCCCCGGCCACTGTCCTTGGGGCTATGGCCTCCGCCAGCCTTGAGGAGACAGATCCATCTATGAACGTCCCACACACTGTGGGGGCCATTACAGCTGGGATTCCCGCTGTCTATCATGAATTCCGAGAGGTCTTTGACAAAGTCACGGCAGAAGGCCTATCACCACATCGACCCTATGATTGCCCCATTGATTTGGTTCCTGGAGCAACTATACCAAAGGGCAGAATATACTCCTTATCTCCATCGGAAGAGTTGGTACTCAAGGAATACATCCAACAAGCCTTACGCTTAGGTCACATACGACCCTCTAGCTCTCCAGCTGCTAGTCTGATTTTTTTTGTGTCCAAGAAAGAGGGTGACTTACGTCCCTGTGTTGATTACAGACGATTGAACGCCGTTACCATCAAGAATCGGTATCCCTTACCCCTCATCTCCACGCTCCTAGACCGATTGACCAAGGCATCCATCTTTACTAAGTTGGATCTTCGGGGGGCGTACAACTTGGTTCGTATGCGTAGCGGAGACGAGTGGAAGACGGCATTTTGTACTCGGCAAGGACTGTTCGAGTACACTGTAATGCCTTTCGGTCTCTGCAATGCTCCCACTACGTTTCAACGTTTTGTTAACGAAGTATTCTCTGACGTCTTAGATGTTTTTGTTGTGGCCTACCTAGACGATATATTGATATTTTCGTCCTCACTGGAGGAACACATAGGCCATGTCACAGAAGTCCTAACTCGGCTAAAAAGACATTTCTTGTACGCCAAACCTGAGAAATGCGAGTTTCATACTAGGGAAGTAGAGTTCCTAGGCTTTCTTATTACACCTGGAGGTCTATCCATGAACATGTCCAAAGTCCGTGCCATCATCGACTAGCCCGCTCCAACCTGCCTCAAACAGCTCCAGTGGTTTTTGGGCTTTGCCAACTTTTATCGGCGTTTCATTGCCGGTTTTTCATCCATTGTTTCACCGCTGACTGCCTTGACCAGTCCTCGAGTCCAGTTTTGTTGGACCTCAGAACATCAGCGTTCTTTTGAGACACTCAAAGCTAGATTCACCACAGCTCATGTACTACAGCATCCCGACCCCGAACTCCCGTTTGTTGTGGAGGCCGATGCCTCTTCCTTTGCATTAGGCGCAGTGCTCTCCCAAACCTGTCCCTCCACGGGTCAGTTGCATCCCGTAGCATTCCACTCAAGGAAATTTACACCTTCCGAGTCCCACTACACAGTCACCGAGAAGGAGTTACTGGCCATTAAGGATGCATTACTGACCTGGCGATACCATCTCATTGGAGCCAAACATCAAACCGTGGTTTACACGGATCACAAAAACCTGCAGGACCTGGCCTCCCTTAAATGTTTGAACAGCAGACAAGTGTGTTGGCACCTGTTTTTGCCACCTATGACTTTGTGGTAAAACATAGACCAGGGCTTTCACATGGTAAGGCAGATACTTTATCTCGCTCGCCCCGAGGGGATTCTTTGCCTTTATATCCCGATACTCTTCTGAACGAAGGTCATGTCATATGTATGTGCACTCCTCCTCCCTCCATGCTAACTCTCATCCGACAGTGGGTTTCACATCATCCACAAGCACTAACAGAATGGGATTTGGTACTTCAGGAAGAGTTGCCCTTCATACAAGATAAGTTATTCCTCCCCACTCGCGATGTACGTAACCAGGCACTTGCTTGGTCTCACGACGCGGCCATCAATGGGCACCCTGGACAGCACCGCATCTTGGAGTTACTAAAGTGATGGTGTTGGTGGCCATCTATGAGGCGTGACGTGCAACATTATGTAAACACTTGCTCCATCTGTGCACAGTGCAAGACACGCAGGGGTCGACCCGTGGGTCTCCTTCAGCCCCTACCTATTCCTCCCAGACCATGGCATACGGTCTCTATGGACCTCATTACAGATTTGCCTCACAGACAAGGGTACGACTCCATCTGGGTGGTAGTCGATTCCTATACTAAGATGGCCCGTTTCATTCCTTGTCACGGGATTCCCTCAGCCCCTGTTCTGGCCCAACTATTCTTCAAGTCGATCTTCTGTCTCTTTGGTCTTCCACAAGTCATTGTATCTGATCGCGGTACGCAGTTCACATCCCGTTTTTGGCAGGCCCTTACCAAGATCCTTGGCATTGATGCCCACTTCTCCTCGGCCTACCACCCGGAGAGCGATGGCCAAACCGAGAGGGTAAACCAGGCTCTCGAACAGATGTCTGACCCTTCAGTATCAGGATACATGGCTGAACCTGCTCCATTTGGCCGAATTCGCATACAACAATGCCTGGCATTCCTCCACCGGGTTCTGCCCCTTCTACTCACTCTATGGGCAGCACCCTCGTTCTCTCCCTCTACCCGATTTTTCTTCCTCCTCCACTCCCGCCGCCAATGTTTGTGCTCGGGATCTACAATCTATCCATTCCCAGACACTGGTTCATTTGCGGGAAGCCCAAGCCTCTATGAAAACCAAGGCCGACAAGAAACGGGTGGCGGCTCCTGTTTATCAGGTTGGGGACCGTGTTTGGCTGTCGACTCGCCATTTGCGGATCCCCGGTTGCCGGAAACTGTTGCCCCGGTTTGTCGGTCCCTACAAGATTTCACATGTTCTGAACCCGGTAGCCCTACGGCTCTCTATTCCCTCTTCCTGGCATATCCACCCGGTGTTCCACACTTCCCTACTCAAGCCTTGTCTTTCTGCCACCCGGATGGTCCAATCTCCTGCCCCTGTTTCTGTGTCCTCCCCGGATACGTATGAGATCAGTGCTATTCTGGGTTCTCGTCTCTGCAGGGGTCGCCTCCAGTATCTGGTTGACTGGTTGGGGTATGGCCCTGAAGAACGCTCCTGGGTTCCCTCCCGGGACGTCCATGCCCCGCGTCTGATTGCTCCATTTCATCGGGATAACCCGTCCAGCCCACGGGGTCGTGGGCCTTTGAGGGGGGGCTCTGTCACGTCTCCCGTTGCTCGCTCCATTAAGAACCACACGACCACACCACACCTAACAACAAGAGCAGTCCTTGCACATAGAAAGAACCAGCAGGTTGCCTGGCGTAGGAGGACATCAGCCTGTAGCCCCGGCGTCTACCGTCCGTTGTTTTGCTGGCAGTTACCATGGAGGCGCGCTCACGGCTGGTCACGCCCACAGAGACTCCCACGGCAACGAACATCCAGTGTCCCGTGACCACATGATCACATCACGTCTCACACGTCCATGAGACACATCACGTGGTTACTTAATCAGTTTAAAAGCATCTTGGCAACGTGGGTACAGCGCTTCACAGCTGATCTCTTGAGGATTGTGTAGCGCTTTGGTTTACCTGTTTCTGATCACGGATTTTACGACCTCGGACTGTTCTTCGGATTTGTCTTGCCTGCCGCTCGGATTTCTGTTTCTTGGATTCCGCTTTGTTTCCCCGGCTCCTTGACTTTGGAACTTTCTTGGACTGCCTTTGGATTATCCTCTCTGAACCAAGAATCTTGCAACTTGGTTTTGACCTTCTTGCCTTGCTGGTCCATCTACATCAGACCCAGGTGTGTCTCAACTTCGAGCCGTGCAGAACGCCTATTTCACCACCATCCACAATCTGTGGCTCTTACCACATTTAGGACCCTACTTGCAACACTCCTGGGTAAGCCTTGTTAATACTGATTGTTACCCGTTTGAATTGCACTGCTCCTGTTTAACCATTAACCATTGCCTTGCAGCGGTCAGGGGTCCTTCCGGCGTTCCTGCTACCTGATTGACGGCTCAACACACCTGTGGCCTCAAAGATTGCACAGACAGTGTATCCTTTCTGTCTGTGCGGTACTTGGGGACGGAGGTTCAATAATCTGCACGACCATCAAGATCAGAACAACAAATATCCAAACAAGTCGTGGAGACAAATAGTAGCAGAGATGGGGTTAGCCAATTAAGTATGTACCTGAGCACACATGTATCCAGAGTAGTTGTAGAAAAGTTCCAGATAGTCGACAGGAAGTCTCTACTTTTTTGGTTCTGAGTGCAGAAGCGGCAACCTGGAATGAAGTACCGCAAGAGACAGAAGGGAGCCGGATCCAGAAACGTTCTGAGTCAAACAACCAGACAAGCACGACAGGAATAAAGGAGGAGACGAAGCAATCCAGTAGTCAGGCAAAGGTCAAAACCAGGAGTTCAGATGAGGAATCGTGTAGGAAGACACGAAGAAGTAACGGACGTAACTGCGTGTAGCTTGTAACGCTAATTAGCAGCAACGAGCCCCTTGGAAGACGGTGGTTTTATAGTCGTAAGAGGGGCGTGTCTTGCCGTACGTCTTCCACGTACAAGACGTGTCAGCTGACCCGGAGTCCGTCGTAGTTTCTACAGTCGCCATGGCAGCCTGTATCTGGTCCATAGAGAAGCTTGTAAAGAAGTCGTATTCTGCAAGGAGGCCCGCGGGGAAGCCTGAAGTGTAACATCCGTGTTGCTATGTCCAACCTCTCAATGGCTTCACTGTTAGCCGTGGTGTCCTTGTCTACTTCTTGGAGGCCTTTTTCCAGGAGGTCTGTCCTCTCCCCTAGTTGCTGCATCTCTTGTCTTATCTCATAGGGCTTCATTTAGGTCGGAGCGCATGAGTTGGAATTGCTCCTGAAAAGTATTTGCAAAGTTAGATTGTAGGGCATGTAGCTCGCCCAGGAATTCTTGTCTTGACATTAAGGCCGGGTCCTCCACACTCCCCTGGGCACTACCTTCTCCGGGCTCTTCTCGGTTGTTCCCGGCCCCGTCCTTCGTATTATGCATGGGCCACATTGCATGGAGTGTGCCTGGGGTATCGCCTGGGGCTTGGGCCATTTTCCCCCCTTTTCCTTTGGCTTTCGTGGTCATGGTCTTCGCCCTTCTCCTCCTTTGTACAGCTACGACTCTCTTCCGGGGGCGCCCGTAGCCAAACCACGTCTCTCTAGACCTCCATTATGCCTTATAGTTTAAAGCTTTGCCGCCACTGTGCCTCCCTATTTCAGGCTTTTCACGTTGTTCCTCCTTCTCCTTTATCTTATTATAAAATCTATTCACCTGAGTATCCTAACTGTCTGCTCCACTTGTACCTCCCAATTGGTCTTAGTGATTACAATTGGATTGCGCTGTGATCGAGACTTAGGGCGGCAAAGTGGTGTAGAAGTATAGCTCGCCTTTTGCTATATGCAGGTTAGACTCTTTGCTGCATGATGCCCCTAGTAGTTCACCAGTATTTCCACCCTGGCTTGGATCTCTTCGCCCTTATGCTGCCCCACAGGTTGCGTGGTTCTGGGAGTCTTACTACCCCCATGTGGGCAATAGGGAGGGGTCCTCCAGTCCTATGGCGGGTGTGCCCCCAAGCCCCTCCTGTCTAGAGGGAGCTTCTGCCTTGTCTCCCGGTATATTGTGGTTTGCCTTCCTTTTCTGGTGTGGGGTGGGGGGGGTCGGGAAAATGCTCGCTCAGGCACACCACTGCAGGATCACGGGCCCTGTGCTACCCGGCTCCTGACTAATGGGCCCCCCCGCCTCTGCGTGCACTCACCGGCTTCTCTTTCCGCAGACTTCACCGTTCCCCAGCGGATCGGAGTGTGCTGGATGGTGATGACACCTCCACCGCCGTCGTGTCTGGATTCCTTGCACCCTCCGGTTCCGCAGGCCTCCTTCCGCTGCAGTGGCCTTCCAAGTCCCGACGCTGCAGGCCTCCTCCTCCTGTTGGAATCCGCCGGTGTTCGCGGGTCCTGCTGCTCCGCAGTGCTCTGCCGCCACCGCAGCTACCCAATTTCAGCCCCCCCTGCTGTGCAGCACTGCACTGCTCACGCGGCTTCCCCCGGCTCCCTCTCCACAAGTCTTCACCTCCCGCTGGAGGCTTCTCAGGGCTGCAGGTCCTTCAGTTGTGCGGTGCTCCGCTGTGGGGGACAAGCCAGTTCATGGGGCCGCGTTCGCCGCCGACTCTGCTCCCGTTCCTCAATACCTGGTGGCCCGCGGGGATGCGCCCTCTCGCTGGATACCGTCTTTTCTCTGGGACTCCCTGGGCTCCCCCCGCGGCATAGGACCGCCTACTCTTCTTGCCGCGTCCTCGCCGGGTGCTCCTCTCCATCTCCGCCGGTCACCAGCCGCTCTCCACCAGGCCGCTTCTCCTTCCTGGATTCCCCCGCAGAGGGCCGCCACAGGCCGCCCCGCACCGTTGAGCAGTAACGCTGTCCTCTCTCCGCAGTCCGTGCACCTCCTCCGACACACGGGGGTCCTTTCTCCTCTTTTGAGTCTGCTATTGGGGTGGTGGGCACCTCGCACCAGTCTGGGTCTGGGGAGCACCGTCAGCACGTCTACTCTGTGCTGGCGGCCATCTTGGAATTTTCACCTTTATATTTTTGATCATCCAATCATGATTGTGACAGACCCTAAACCCTTACTGCCAATTCTCCAAGGGTCAGTGCTTCCCACACCACTCCCATTAGATCACTGGATGTTGCAGCTGTCAGATTATGGGGTCACTGTCCAATTTGAAGTAGTGGCTGGCAATCCCATGAACTACCTGCTGTGTCATCCATGTTTTCAGGCGTCAACACCAGAGGCATTGGAAGTTGAGGGGAAAGCTCTGGTGAGAATGGCCGGATGGATGACTGCTACGAAATTGATGTCTTTGCAAGACATTGCAGAAGCCACCCGCCAGCATCGAGGCATGCAGAAGGTCATGGAACAGCTTAGGGGTTAGTGAAAATCCTTATTAGCGGGTATTAGTCACGATATAGAAGATGCACAGGTATTCATGCATGATGGAGGGTCCAAACTGAATTGTCTATTGACATTGAAGGTGTCCTACTTGGTGTTTTCCGAATTGTAATCCCTCTCCCCCTCCCCCATCACTAATCCAAACAATAATCAGCATTGCACACACACAGGGCACCAGGGGGCTAAAACACAAAGTATGTTTCCCTGAACTGGAGAAAAAAAGTGTATGGCCAGCTGCCAAGAGACTTGTGAAATTCAGAGCCCACCCTCCCCCAATTGATTTGCCTGTGTGGCCCTCTGTGCCTTGGCAAGCTATGAGCTTGGACTTCAGAACTATACAGTAGATCAAGCAGTTGTAGATTAGTTCTCCCGATAGCCTGCTGGTGATGGAGGACATTTTTGTAGATCAAAGGCTCCCACAGACGGTGAGAACATATGATGGCCAGCATTTCAAGGTGCAGATTTTGCAAAATTGCTGTCTTTCTATGACATTCTGCCTCACTGCATTATGCTGTGCTCGCCAAGAGCTAATGCCGACATGGAGTGGTTCATGAAAACTTTAAAAAAGGCTTTCTGAATTGTGCATGCAAATGGCACACCAATGGAGACAGTACCAACCATGTTCTTGATTGATGTCTTACAGGACAACTCAGCACACAGTGGCAAGCTGGTCTCTGGCAAAGGTGTTTTTGAAGAGGAAAGTCTGCTTGTTGGTGTCTGAGCATGAGTATGGACAGTCACAGGAAATTGATCTGACATTAGTTCACGGGAAACAGGTGATCAACAATCACAGGCAATCATCCTGAAGGAAAATGTTATCATCCCAAACACAATCTGGGTATGCTGCTCTTTTATGAAGCAGGAAGCCCATCATAAATGATGTATGCCCCATGAACAGTTATTATCTTGAAAGGTTCCATTGTCATGGCAGCCACTGTGAAAGGATGACACTGAACTGTAGTTTGTGCAAGCAATTCTCACCATGGAACAATGGCAACCCGCCGGTAGATGTAGAGGTGAAATACACCAGACCAACAGCCTAGAACTACCTTCCCTGGACCAACCATGGCATGGAGGTAAGGCGTCAGCCACAGTCCCTGATGGCATTGCCCATCCAAAATAAAGAAGGCCTGGGTTTGGAGCAGAGATACCCATCAAGGCCCGCTGGGTGAATGCCTTTGAAAGTGAAAGACTATGTGACAGAAGAGGGAGATTGATGCTATCAGAACAATGGGGTGTTTCAATATCGTTTTATATTGAAGGCTTGTGGGGGTGCTAGTAAGATTGTGTTGTTGATGTTTGTATTTGTTGCTTAATGTTTATGATGGAGGGATGTTGTAACTTTAGTGCCCGCCCTCATGTGAGATGACAGTGTTTGTGACATGAACTGAGAATAAACAGGCACACACTCTGCAAGACGTTGCCAGTTGCAGCCAGCACCTCCAGCGTCGAGTCCTAAGGCTGTGCCGCGTACATCTAACACTATGCTCTGCCATTATGCCACTTATCGCAGCAGGTTTGTCAGATATTTCTCGTATAACTTCTGCCAGAAGCTTTCTTCATGAGCAACAAGGAAGTATGCACCGCAGCATGTACACTCTGGAATAGCTGAGGCTGTGAGTGAAGATCCTAGATGGCATCAATTATTTAAAACATCGTTTGGTGAAACAAGCGAGCTGGCTGAAAGGTATCTCGTGATCACTGTGTCAGCAGCTTTTGTGGCTCCATTTAGCCTCTGCAGATTAGGTGGCTTCAGGTAGATCCCCCAAACCCACTAGCAAGGAATAGAGTTACCATTTTTTATTAAACTATAAAATAGATGGCTAGGTAAGCCTAGCATTGTGCGATTGGTGAAGATAACGCGGTGCTCTAAAAGGGTAATAATAGGGATGGTTCGTCAGTATATCTCCAAGCAGTTTTTTATCAGTGTTGTGGGGGGTGGGGTGCCTCCACCCTTCGGATGCACATCCCTGTGTTAAAGACGCAGGTCTGTACTGGCTCCAATCCAAGCTACCAAGGGGTCATATTTGTAGTAAACGAGTAGCATGTACAGTAAAATGCATAGATGTGGTAATACATGTTATGTCAGCCCGCACTTCCTTGTTCTACAGTAGCAGTTGCATCAGGCCAAACTGCAGCGGTAGTGATGCAGGGTTAGGTGCATATTCTTGATATCAGTGCAGGGCAGTTGGCCATCTTGTACCCACTATCTATGATACTGCTTTCAGCACTGAAATGCCATTCTTATCTGTTCTTGAGCTGCCCAACTCTTTATCTTCAGTATTCATCCTTTGAGCCCATGAGACCGTCTCTTCCTATCCTCATATTACCCTTTGTTCACCTCTGTGAGTAATTTAATTCCTGTTCCCACTTAATAAACCTCCCTTGTGTTGTATCATTGTAACGCAGTCTGCTTATTCCTATTGTACACTCAACACCTTTATGCTATTAAGCCCGAAACCCTATGCTACCTGCCGGCCTACAGACCCTCTCCAATCACTCATAGCTCCTCAAAATGACAGAGGAAGCTACTACCTGACTGGGCAGACATACAGCGATTCTCCACCTGAACTGCTAGATATGTATAACGCACCACTTCAGTGGACACTGGCTAGAGGCATGGCCACCCATCAGAATACAGCAATGACTACAACAAATTTGGTCTTGCTGGTCACTAATTGTCATGCCTACTTATACCAGACTACGCCTCAACACCTGACGTCAGTATGCAGCAAAGACCTATGACAGATTTGGGCGCGCTGGACACATAGTGAGCCTCTAGCACCTACGTCATCTCCTGACTCCTTTCAACACCCGTCCACATGCCTGCTCTCATGAGTTGCTATCTAATGGAGCATGGCCAGCCCTGCTAAGCTTTATTTAGCCAACTGCACACACACATTCTAATCCTACTCTGTGACGTCCAACACTCTGCACTTTGGTCAGTGAGGGCGCTCCCACCACCAGCGCATTGAGACTACAATAATGGGAAAAGTCACTACATAAATGACTACTACTACTTACGAATCAGGGGCGTATAGTAAGTGAAAACCACAATGTTCTTGTAAAACGATTTAGTGATCTAACCAGTCTCTAGGGCCCAAACTGAACCAACGGTTTAAGAGTCAATTGTACTTTTTAAGGTTTCTTGTGGGTTCAATAGCATCGAACCAGGTTTTGTGTGATGTTCCAGCTGTTCCAGCAGTTAAAACTGTGTTCAACTGAGTCATCAGTTTTGTGCCAGTCCGGCAGTAGGTGTCATCTTCTTATGAAGATTTGCAGTGAAGATGCTCACAGTTGAAAGAGGTTTTGAGACAGTGGGTGCAACAAGGAGCGTCATGTTCTAGCCGGGCTGTGACACGCTCATCCGGCGCACTGCAATGGTTAACTGGTTCGAGGATGCAGTTCAGAGGCTCGGGAGCAGCAGTTATGTTGTTCTATAGTGAGGAGTCGTGTTCAGCTGGGTTTGAATAGGGGATCTCTGCATTTCAGACACGATGCAACCGAAGGGCGAATCAGAAATGCCACCAGGGTAGGTTCAACAGTTTGTTCTACTGCGAAGATGCTGGGTACTGGATCCGTTTGATCAAGCACTTGAGGAGCTGTGGATGGTAACGGCCATCAGGGTCAGTTTGATGGTTGGTTTGACGGCAAAGATGTTGGAGCCTGGATACACAGTGCTGTTCAAGCGACTCTTTGTGTCGTACGATGGTCAGGGTTCAATGAGCTACCAGGGTCGGGTTCATGGCGTTGACAATTGGCAGCGAAGATGCTGTCTTGGGAAGGGTGTAAGCAAACTTCTGGGGCCAGCCCACTTACCATAAAATACCCTACACTCCCTCTCTCAGGTTCAAATTGTGTGCTATAGCCATGAACTCATGGCAGAGAGACAAGTCAAGCATAAAAACGTAGTATTTAACAATAAGCAGAATAAATAAACAGACATTAATTTTAGTAAAATAGGAAGAATAAAATGCAAGTGATAAATCACAGATTCTCATGTTCCTTTTAGCCAACATTTAGGACCTTGCTCAGCTTAACAACCGGCCTCTTATCTCAGGATGGCACCCCTCTGGTCAGACACTGCACTCCCTGCACCCTACTGCTCTGGTCAGCCCTTAAGTGAGAATGTGGCAAGCAAGGAATGCTGCTTTGGGGCAAATGAAAGCCCGGGCACCTGCATAGGCTCGGTGTAAGCCCACGGGAGTCCCTCTCTATCAACGCATGGGTCCATTTTTATAAGGTAGGGCTGTCAATCAGAGTGACGCAATCGTCCACAACTTTCCTTGAGTGCGAAACAAGTTTGTGCTGGTGGAAAAACCCACTCGGTATTGATCCAAGGCACTCCTACCCCTCCCAACTCGGAACACAGCTGCAAAATCTCTGGTATGTCTCTTATCAGAACTGCTTGGGTCAAGCTGTTTTTTCTCGTATGAATGAGTGCTTGTTTACATAAAATGGCAGAGCCACTGTTGCGAAAGAAAGAGGTTTCAGGGGAAGCTGAAACATATGCATTGCAATTAACCCCTAGTGAGCGGGCTCTACAGGCCCTGCACTCTCTCTGCTTGTTAGTGTCATAGTATTACAAGTCTGGCAATCTAGGTGCTATAAGGCTTTTATACTGCAGGCCTGCAAAGTACTCAAACCATGCCTCTATTAGCTACTAACTTCTGTCCTCTGTCCTGCCTTTGCAAGCTACGCACTTGTGCACAATGTAGGTGGCTCAGCAGGTTTTGCATCTGCACTTCCTTATATAACATGCCACCCCTTAGAGGCCTGGATTGAGTGCTGTTAACTATTCAAACATGAAAGATACTCATACCTTGAGGAAAAGTCCAGTTAAGCATGCTAGTCAGCTCTGCATGCAAGGGTAATGTAAACAACCTAATCAAAAATATATAAAATGTGGGTAGTGACATCTAAAATAGCCACAACCTGGTCTACGCAAAATACCTGCAAATGACCTTCTAACTGATCATTTTTAATAAGCAGCATGTGGTTAATAACAAGGCAATCTGGTGTTGGTCAATCTAAATGAGATATTGCATTCACGTGCAGTCACAAGCTGTAGGTCTGGTACTCTTCCAGTCTGAGGGCACAACCACTCCTGATCCCAGGGCATAGACGTGCGACTATGGGTTGTGTAATTCTGGCTTTTCAGATGCTCCCCTCATATTTGTGGAACCCACCAGGAACTATCTAATCTCTTGAGCAAGATTAACAAATGGGCACCAGGCCTCTAAAACAAACAGTTATGCTAATAAGTATCAAAACTCAATTATTGCTCTAACAATCAAAAGTAAATGGCTTAATCTAAATATCTGCAGGTAAATGCAACTCCTTGTGTCAGTGTGCTGGAGACAGCCGTCCCCAGTCAAAAATAAAACTTGCTGGTTCAACAAATTATGCCATAAAATGCATTTAGTGTCCATTATAGTTTAATTGACCTGTCCTAAGGCTGCAAAAACATTTTCATAACTAAAATTCTACCATCTCCAATTAGTGCTTATAATCTTGGCAGCATTTTTCCAAACTCAATATAAGCTCAGATAACTTATTTACGCACCAAAACCACCTTCACCCGTTTGTGTGGTATCAGGGGCTTGTTTGCTTTCAATCACTTGGGGTGTAACTGCCTGTTCACAAATCATTTGTGCAATGTGGTCATATTTTGGTCAATGGTACCTCAGATGGACCGCTGTTGTGCAAGAGCACACTAATAGTTCCCCGGTAAGCAGGGTCAATCACACCTCCAATATATCAATGCCTTTCCTCACAAGACTGGAATGTGCAGCAATGTGTAGGTGCCAACTGGCAACTTGCTTCCAATGCCATCTACAAAAGGAGCCTGAATCTGTGAAAACATTGCAAACCCCCACTTTAATTTATGTCATATTAGATTTTAAAAAACCATTTCAAGTTTTCATAATTTAAAAATGCTTCAAAAGATTTAAAATGGCAACACCACATGCAAAGATTTAAAACGAACCATGTGAAAAGGCTGGGGAAAAAATAATTTAAAAAAAAATGTCCTCAAAAGAAACCATGTGAACAACTCAGGGGGAAAAAAAACTCAGCAAAAATGGGTCCGAAATATTGGTTGGATTAAAAAAAAAAAAAAAAAAAAAACACACACACACTGATACAAGTCTCAGAAGACCCTGCTCAGATCGTGAAGTTCTAGCTTAAATTTCTTTTGTAGTGTGGTCCTGGACTAGGCCAGATTGGCAGCTAAACCCACACCTGGATGCACATTGCACAGGGCCGATATAAAACTTCAGCACTTCTACTCAACCAATGGTACATAGGGAAAACAAATCCTTACCTGCCTGCGTGACTGGGCCAAGTGCTTCACTGGATTTTTCTTGCTGGGACACAGGTGGTTAGGTTGACACACCGACTCTTGGAGCGATGCTGCTGCCATGAAAATAAAAGAGTTAGCCAAGGATACATGGGTCTACCCGAGACTTCAAAATTAAGATTAGATGAGCAGGGGGTTAAAACTAGCTCTTGGGTGTTAGGCGTCCGCTAGTAAGCAGGACGTAACGCCAGGAACCCGGCAGAGAGTACACAGTGCATTGTAAATGCAACTCCCACATGAGACGTGAACTTTCAGTACCGCCCTAAACTGGACATGAGAAAGGAACAGCCTCAAAAATAGGTTTGAAATCCCAGATTGTGACTCCTAACTATACCTTTAAAATAGCCCCACCATCACCCACAGCAAAATACAGTTTTAAAAAAAGGCATTCTTACCGTCTGCAAGTCATACTACAGATGTCAGGATTTTTTATGGTGCCATCACTGCTGGGGACTTTGCTGTCCAAGATGGGATGATAAGAGACAATCTGTGTTCCTGCACGCAATACACTCTGCCAGTCGGCACAAATCCTCCCCCGCACACAAAAGGGACCTAGGGTGCAGGGTACTACCTGGAAATCTCCAAAATTCCCTATAGGCCAGTGCACTCCAGCTGGCAGAGAGAACAGAGAGCAGTCCGAGCACATACCTGAAAACATGACTCATACTCAGTCACAGAGACAAAAAATATTACAGTGAGAGAAAGAGCATCATCCTATTATATTTTACCCTTTCTATTCCCTGCCTAGAAAAGTTTAGAAGTTCAGCCTGCTGGCATTCCAATCATTCTTCTACATATCTTACGTAGAATCCGACGTGGTAGTTCTCACTGAGCTAAGTTTCGGAAACATCAAGTAATAGCCATGTTGCTTTTACTGCAGTTCGGTGACAGCGCTGACATAGCAGATTGCCGCGGCTACCATTCCAGACATGAGGGCCCCTGGCTTCTCAGCAACATATAGTGCCCCATGCAGGCAAAGGCCTGGCACCCACAGCGGGAAGATATACATGAATTCCACTTTAAATCACTTCTATGGCAACGATGCACCCAAAGTACTGTTGGTAATGCAGTGATTTTAGTACATCAAGGGATGCATAGACTCGCTCTATCGTAGATGGCTACCGGGGTAGCTCAGGAGGTTGACAGACTGTTGCTGAGACGTTTTATATGCGAAATATAATTATGCGTATTGACATTATGTTGTTTTTTAATGTGTTTAAGGTTGAATTTAACTAGTTTTGCATATATATATTGTTTTGGTTAATCAAATTACTTTTTGCAATTAATTAAAGGAAATGCTATAAAATGTGTGGCCAAGGGATGGGTTGGGCAACGGGTTGGGGTATTTCTGCCTCTGTAGTGAAAACCAAAAGTTGGCACACATGAACCCAGTTTAATTTCCTAATAACTGCTGTCAGCACAATGGAAGAATTTATTTGTGATTAACCAGTTTGATAATCTTTACAAATATAACCTGTGATAAAACACAAAGCCAGGGTCACACAAATTACATAGTATTGGTGTGGTGATTTGACAAAACAAAAAAACCCAAAAAATAACACATCTCTAAGAAAACTAGTGAACGCAAGTTTCAGCAGCATTTTTGAGTTTGGAAATGACCTTTTTCTAATGAACGTGTAAAATGCACATTTGAACAACAATAATGTGTCCAGCATGTAGAATGCCTGCTTTCAACAGTGATCCCCCATTTCCCACCACAGTGATGTTCATGGCCCCTCTGTGGCGCCCCTTTCAGGACAGAGCAAACAGAGCCAGGAAATGCACAAGTGATGGCTGGGCAAAGGAGCACTGCAAAGATTAGGTCACCCAGCCCCCAGTTCCCCTCTCCGAAAGCTGGGGGCCTGGTAAAGCCTTGTCATGGCCGAGGCAGGCCGGGTCCCGAGATCCAGCCAGACATCTGATGACGGATCTCGGACCCGGCCAGAGCCATCCCATGGACTACAGGGGTGACTAGGCAGGGGGCCGGTGTTGTATGATATCTGGCTAACCCATGGCAGATGGCTGGAGCCCAGCTATCTGCCGCGGGAGAACCAGCATATTACACCGGCAATGCATGCTCCGTCCCCGCTCGCATAATCTCCCCCGTGGCCTCCACAGTGGGGAGCACAGAGGGACCAGCATTGCAGTGATACGGCCCTCCTGCTCACCTCCTCTCCCCACACGTTCGCCTTTGTGGGTCCAAAGGGGGAGAGGGAAGCAGAGGGACCAGCAAAGGCCTGAAACGCTTGCTTCCCGGCACCCCCTCCAACTGTGGTGTAGGGGGCTGAGCCGAGAAGCTGCATCCCTTACCAGGCAAGAAGACGCTGGAAGCACCAGCAGGAAGCAGCAATGCAGCGTGGACTTGCAATACAAATGCTGAAAAGTGCACGTCCAGGCTTCATTTATTTCCTGTTTTGTAGCCACGTCGCACTGACTGGGCATGTGCATGGGGGGGTGGGGGGGCAGTGGCTCACCCTGCACGGTTAAGTGATGCAAAAAAAAAGTATTTACCCTTTTCTCGCCGACCTAGATCACACACCCCACAGATTAAAGACCTCTGCCTACAGTATGGCTATTTTAAGGCAAAATACTCAATTGTTATCTTGCTGATAAGACTACATAGGAGTCTGCATTTTCACTGTATACTAGCAAAGTATATATAAACATGCAGGCACCTAGTCAGTAAGACAATGCAGGGAAATGAAGAAACTGTGTCCTATACAAATAGCTGAAGAAGTCCAGGGGGTGGGAGGGGAGCAATCGAGAAAGACATCTTGTGGTAAGACTCTGGTCGGTACAGATCAAAGCACTGTCGGAAAGTTAGGCACATCTCCCTGCAATGTTGAAATCAGAACCCCTCACCTCGCAGAGGTAGTAAAGCTACAGAAATCATGCGAGGGGAACTTCAGCCCGGAGGCCGCTGCTCTTCTTCCAGGGCCCCGGGCTGCTGCTGCACTCGTCCCCTGCTCCGGTGGTGGCACATATATCATCCCCAGCGCAGGAGGGCTCGGCAGCCCCGGAGGCATCCAAGCCCGCATGAGCCTGTGCAGCAGTGCAGAAAAACAAGCAAGCATGCGGCTGTGGTAAAAATGGGATCGGCATGGGGCTTAATGTCCAACTGGGTGATCTCATTGCTGCTTTAACAGTGAAAGCTCTGAGCGCGTATCAGGGGGAAGAAAGATGGTGCATAATCCGACTTGCTGCTGGCAGCCGAATTTTGAAAAAAAACATCTGCCCAGAAATTCCCTCAACATGCACGGCACAGCCACAAATCATTTCTGTTTGGGGGTGGGGGAAGCCGGGATAGGGATAATACCAGCCAATAACACACACAAAGATCTGCTGCAACCAAAATCAAAATAGAAAAAACAAACCCACCGGTACCTACATATACCTGGTGCTCCGAAGCTCTCACGAGAGGTGCAAGTGCCTCACCAACACACAAACATCTGGCCGTGCCCGGCATGGAGTACTGCTTCCTCCGTGAGTCTCTTCCTAATCATGTATAGACGTCTTACATGAAACGTCACGATGACTTAACAGAAATATGTGAAATAAGCCATGACACAATAAAGGCTTTTTTTTTTTTATTTACTTGTGCTTAATCAAAATTAAAGATTTTTACAAGGACGAAAGGAGTGTTGTTGATTAGATGTTAACGTCTTCTATTCTTTTCATAGCACACTTCAAAATATTTGCCGCAGCAATAGTCCATCTTGTTTTTTCTCCCAAAATCAGTCACGGCCAGCATGACTCCTCTTCGTGCAGCCAAGAATTGGCAAACAGTGGAGTCAAATATGCAAGTCTCAGAGATTTAGTTTCTGGACAAGACATTAACAAATGCCTTATCGTCTTGTTTGTAGGCAGGAGATTTAATTGGGCCCTCATAAAGATACTTCTCAGAGTTTTGCTGGGAAATGTTTTGATATATTCTGGGGGTAGGTTTAATTTTTTTACTGTCGTTGGAAGATGACGTAGCAGTTTGTTTTCCGCTACTTGCTCTTGAGTTTGGATCCAATCCAAATCCTCAATTTTTTTCTTGACTGTTAGTGGATGGGTGATTAGGTCTTCTTCGGTGCAAATAATTAATTCTAGCTGGAATTTTTTAGAAGCAACCCAGTTGTCTAACATTTTACAGTGGCCTCCTTTAATTTCCTGGGCGATAAGATGGTAGGTCGGAGGACTTTCTTGCATCAGGATTTTCCTGTAGAGTTGCATGCTGCTAGCTTTTGCCAATGCTGATAATGAGGATAGGCCTAGCTCTAGTCTGATGACTGCAATAGAGATGGACTTGGGTGGGTTTAGTTCTGATTTCCAAAGGTGACCTTCCAACTTTGGCCATATTTTATCTGTAATGTTTGGGACTGCGTCCGTCCCGTAGGGGGTTGCTTTATAGCATTGTATTGCAGGGAGAAGAGAACCTGCCAAATTTTGTATCTATCGCACAGGTTTGCGATGTCAGGTTGCGGGTCTTGCCAATAATGGCATTTTAGAAAGTATCGGCAAACTTTTAAACAAACACACAATGCTATCGGGTCCCGTAGGGACTTTAAATGTGTGATTGATAATGAAAGCAACATAAGGCCTCCCTTTAGCCTTGTGCCACACATTACAAAGGGGCATTTGAACAACCCCCTCCAGGGGAATGCCAAATCGCCCCCCATTCAGGAGAAAACATAACTGAACTGTTATGCTGGAAATTCGTACCCAAATGCGTCTGTCTGCATAAAACACATATCCCATCTGCTGCACATACATATCCCCATCTGCTGCCCATAACAAATCCTCCAGACCCCCTCCCCTCTCCAGCGGGGAGGATAACTAACTATATTTGCTGTACTGTTCACTGGTACAGTGGGAAGTCCCATTGGGAAGGCATGAACGCACTGTGTCCAGCCCATACCTGCCTAACCTCCGGGTTCATCCCGGAGACTCCGGATTTGTACGCTCTTCTCCGGGTCTCCGGGGGAAGAGCGTGGAGTCTCCAGGTTTTCCCCAGAGGCTGACAGAGAGTTGCTGCGGCTCTCCCATGCCTCCATCTGATGGGCTACAAAAGAGCGCTGCTGGTAGCAAATCGGGTGGAGACGTGGGCGGAACCCAGTAATGCCGTGAATATGGGTTCCCGGTCTCTGTCTCGGCAGGCGCAAGCAGTCAGTGAAGTTTGTTACTTTGCCACAGCCGCATTTGTGGAAAGGCAAAAGGAGAGCTTGCACCTGGGTGCTTTAATATACAGAGGCACACGAGGAAAGTTCAAAGTCTATAATGATCTTTCGGGGGACAATGACATGGGTGAGTGCTGTGCCCTTTTGATCTACATACAGTGTGGTCTTAAAGGCACGGCTGCTCCTGACCTGTTGTCATTTGGAAACGGCTGCACATGCAATTTCCAAACTAAACAGCAATCCTTGTGGTTCTGCTGCACTTGCGAAACGTGAAAGAACAACAAAAAATGCAAACGCAGGAACCATTCTGGTTGTGTTATGGAAGCAGGCACCTTGTTTGTTTGTTTATTTATTTGATAAAGCGCACCAAACCCTCATGTTGCTGGGCGGCGCGTTTCAAGTATACTTAAAGCTTGGTTACACAGTAAATAGAGTACGTACATACAGGAAATACACAGAATGATTGCCACATAGTTTACACAGAGACTAGTGGTCACATAAAGGTATTACAAGATTCCAATCGACATGTGCAGTAGTAGAAGATATATTGAGAACGGTAAGGCCTGACAAACATTAGATAGCAAGTGCAGTCATGGTAGGAGTACAGGAAGAGATGAGTTTAGGAGTCGAACGCAGTAAGTTTAGGAGTCGTTCGTTCATTGGTATCCAGGTGAGGACTTTCTGTCTAAATCTGGAGTAAGGTTGGTCGGTTATGAGAAGTAAGGGGAGAGCACTCCAGGATTGCGCAGCTATGACCGGGAAACTGGAGCCGCCATCTGTAATGCATTTAAATCTAGGGATCTCTAGAGTGTGGGCATTGGTAAATCTCATGGGGAGGGCAGGGAGTCTCTTGTTTATTCTTTCTACAAGATAAGGTGGAGCTATGTTGTTCAGACATTTGGACGTGAGAGAGTGTTTAAAAGAGGATCCTGTCGTTAATCTTAAGCCAGTGTAAGTCTCTTCTAAATGTAGAGATGTGGTCTCTGTAGGGGATATTTAGGGCTGCTCTAAGGGCATTGTTTTGAAGTCTTTGCAATTTGTCAATAATATACTTATTGGCTCCCACGTACAGGGCATTGCAATAATCCAATCTGGATATTATAAGGGTATTGGCCAAGGTAATGCAGCGATTTTCAGAGAGGAATGGTCTGCAGGCTCGGATCATTTTGCATGTATATGCTGTTGATGATGCTAGTGAGTTGACTTGCTGCTTAAGGGTAGGTGCAGAGTCCAGGCAGAAGCCTAATGTTTTAACTGAGGGCATCACTTTGATGACCTTGTCTATAAACATTGTTAATTTGTATTACTTGTGAGGGGTTGGAGGAGGGAGGACTTTTTCCCACAGATGCTGAATTTATAAAGCTGTTCTGATTTAATGGCATAAGATAGAGTGTGTATATCTCTGGACATCAGGTGACAAATACAATTCATGAAGATAGCATGTTGTAACTAATATGCAGCCACCATTTATAGACTTTGTTTTCCTCAGAACTGTTATGTGTACACCCGTGCCTCGGGTCGTACCGCACTCACGCTTGCACGCAGTCATGCACACAAGAAGACACGGGACGCGATGTGTTCCGTTCCGCGTCCCGGCGGCAACTGCCCGCACGGGCGTAGTTTATTGAAACATGCATGCGCGTAGCCAGAACGAGGCTCGCACATGCGTCAATCGTGACTGGCACGTCACATCCCTTTTTTTCTTTAACGAAAAACACAATATAATATTATATTCCAACAACAGTGCAAACTTCTAACACAAACATTTTCTCTCACTAATTGGAAGTCTCCCATGACCTCGGCTCAGTCTCCCGAATCCAGGACGTAGTCCTTGAGGTAAGCAGGCGGTCTGCGGTCTCTCCGCACTGGATACCTCGAGGTACTTGGCATGGTTTCGCTTGGACTCTCTCCACATGGGACAGCAGACCTCGGGCCATCTTCAGCCGGACCCTCTGGGATCGCTTGGGAGTCAGGGCTCTCTCCGGGATCACAGGTTTCCGACGAGGTGTCCACCTTCTTGAAGAAAGTCCTGTTGCCGGTGACCGTGCCACGTTCACAGGCTGCCGTCACTATAGTCCCTTTCACGTGCGTGACCTTCCATGGGTGTGGCTCATACAGCAAAGACAGTTTGCCCTCTGGGTGACGGTTCCGGACTAGCACTGAATCACCTACACGCACTTCTTTGTCTTGTAGACCCCTTCTTTCACTTTCCCTCTGATTGCTTGCCTCGCGCTCCTCTCTTACTTTCTCGTTGTCGATGATACCTGGCCCTCGGCCATCCATTTCCGGTATCATGCCACGAGGGCAGCGTCCAAACAGTGCTTCCGAGGGAGCCACCCCGGTTGACTGGTGGGGGGTGGTCCGGTATTCTCTTAGGAATTCCACGAGCTTCTTCTGAAGGTCATCACCCCCATGAGCGGATATCCTTAGCACTTTTTTCAAAGTACGCATTAGCCTCTCAGCTTCTCCATTGACACGAGGCCACAGAGGCGATACTCTGCGGTGATGGATGCCTCTATCCTTGAGGTATTGGGCGAACAGACTGCCGGTAAATGGGGGCCCATTGTCAGAGCATATTATTTCTGGGAACCCATGGGTCGCAAACATTTTATCTAAGGCCCTGGTGGTGTACTCCGTTGCAGTGTATTCCACGACCTCCACCTCAGGATACCTTGACCATTGTTCTACGGCCACTAAGAAATACATGCCCCGACCTGTCGACCCAAAATCCATGTGGACAGTTCCCCAGGGCTTTTCGCTCCGTTCCATGAAGCTGATCGGTGGGGCCTTGTCCCCTGGAGCCGCTGCTTGACATGGCAAACACCTTTTCACAAAACGCTCGACCATCCCTTCAAGATCAGGGAACCACACCTTGGGTCGGAGCCTCGCTTTGGTCTTAACGACCCCTTGATGGCCAATGTGTGCTAACTCCAGGATGCGATTCCTTAGAGCCTGTGGGATCACGATTTGTCTCCCCCTCAGCAGCAAGCCGTCATCCGAAATGGACAGCTCATCCCTTACCTTCCAAAGTGCCTGAAGGTCTTTCTGGGCGTTTGCCTGCCACCTGGAGTTGTTTCTTAGTACCTCTCTCCAGTCTCCACTTCTCACTGCAGCCTTGATGATGTGGAACACCTCATCCTTGGACGACTCCGTCGCTATGGCAAGTCTCGATAGCGCCATGGGTAACGCACCTTCCACCACGTGACAGAGTAGCCCTTGACAGTCAGCCACCTCGTCGTTCTTCTCCACACTCCCAGTGCTGGGGTGACGCGACAGGTAGTCCGCCGGGTTATTGGTCCCTGGCCTGTACACAAGTCTAACCCCATACTCCATCAGGGCCAACATCCAATGCTCAATTCTGGGTGGCGGCTTGGATGACGTGCCCGCCAGGATGGGCAGCAACGGCTTGTGGTCTGTCACCACCACCACAGGCTTTCCCAGAATGTAAAGACGAAAATGGCGACAGCCCCATAGGATAGCCAAAGCTTCTCTTTCAATCTGCGAGTAGCGCTTCTCCGTGTCCGAAAGCGCTTTGCTCACATAAGCGATGGGTCGCATGGCCCCTCTTTTGTCTGGCTGCAGCAGCACTGCTCCAACACCCACGGACTGGCATCAACAACAATCTCGGATTCCACCGACGGGTTAAAGTATGCCATGGTGTCCCCGTCAGACAAAGCATTCTTGAGGAGCTGAAAAGCCTCCTGCTCCTTCCTTTCCCACGTCCATACGGCGTCGTTCCTGGTCAACGCCCTGAGGGGCTCCAACAAAGAGGCCAAATCTTTGATGAGACGCCCGCAGTAATTTACCATCCCCAAGAAGCTCCTCACCTCGGTGGGGGACTGGGGTGCTGCGGCCTCTCGAATGTCCTTGATCTTAGCCGGATCAGGGGATACACCACTGGCGTGAAAAATGAAACCAAAAAACCCAATCCTGTCTTTGAAAAACTCACATTTTTCACGGTGGAGAGTAAGACCCAAATCATCCAACCTCCTCAGTGTGCACTCCAGCCTTTTCAAGTGCTCTGTCTCCGATTCCGCAAACACTAAAATGTCACCACTCATATTCAAAACACCTTTGAGGCCAGCCAGCGCCCCCCTGATGGTATTCTGAAAGACTTTGGCGGCAGATGAAATGCCGAAGCTCAGGCGCTTAAACTGATAGAGACCTTCATGCGTCGTGAAGGTCGTGATGAATCTGGAGTCTGGGTGGAGCTCAAGCTGATGATAGCCCGCTCGCAGATCTAATTTCGAGAAAACTCTTGCGCTCTGCAGTTCTCCAATAATATCATCAAGAGTGGGGGTAATGTGTCTCACCCTCTTGATGGCGGCATTGGGGAGACGCATATCTACACATATGCGCACCACTCTGGGATGTTTTGGCTTGGGGGCCACCACGATGGGCGAGACCCAGGGCGTTGGGCCTTCCACCCTCTCGATAATGTCCATCTGCATGAGCGAGCGGAGCTCCTCTACTTTCTCTCTGAGGTGAAATGGGATCCTGCGATGCTTGAGAGCCGTAGGTCTAATGGTGTCGTCAATGTGCAGACGTACCGGGGGAGCCTTCAACTTCCCCACACCCTTGAAAATTCCCGAGAATTTGCCCAGTAGTTGCTCGATGTCCACTTGGTAGACCTCCCATGCAAAATGCACTAGGTCCAGGGCCTCCGATGCCGCACAGCTGAGGAGAGAGTGAGGGCTCACGTCAGTGACGAAAAATCGGGCTTTTATGGTTTTGCCGCCTTTGGACACAGGCGCAACGAAAACGCCCTTGATCGGGAGTGGCGTGTCTCCGCCAAACGTGAAAATCTTCGCCGTCGAAACATCTAGCGCTGGTGGTCCCGGGATAGACTGGTAGTGATCGGACGCCAGCACACATACTGAGGCCCCCGTGTCAACCAGCACTTGTGTTGGTACTCCCTGAATGTCCACGACACACTTGGGTTGTCTCTTCTTTTTCGCCCTGTTGCAATGCTCGAAATGAAGAACACTTCATCCTCCTCGTCCTCCTCTTCCTCGGCCATGTTAAGCTTCTGCATTTCCTGTTCTAACGCTGCAATGCTCTTCTGCCCCCTCGAACTCCTGCCAAGTGCCCTGGCCGGGCCCCTCTGTACAGTTATTGGGGCGGGAGCGCGACACATCCGGGCATAGTGTCCAGGTCCATTGCATCTGCCACATGTTCTCGATTTGGCGGGACACTCCTCAGAGTGCGGCAGGTCATATCCGCAATATTGGCAGATGAACATCGCCCCTTGCATCGGACCAGCTTCCTGGCGCTTCTGGCCCCACTTGGCTTTCGATGCCAACTGCCTTCCGACGGCAAATGCTTCTTCTGACTTTCCCGGACGCACCGCCGCGTCCATTTTGGCACCCCTCGATTCTGCCAGTTCATAGGTTCTTCCGCTGTCCAAAATCTGTTGCAGAGACCATCCAGGCTCCCTCAGCACTTGCCTACGTAGCTTGCCTGAGCTACAGCCTTGGATGACCCGATTCCTGATCATGGACTCATCATTGTCCCATCGACAAGTTGTGGCCATTTGTCGCAGGCGAGCGCAGAATTGGTCAAGTGACTCCTCATCCCGCTGTTTTTCACCACAAAACAGAAATCTCTCGTAGTCCACGGACAACGGAATGAAGTAGTTTTTTAGAGCAGTTTTAACAGCATCATAGGTGGTTACCTGCAGGTTGAGGGACTCATAAATGCGCAGAAAGTCCATGCCCGCTGAGTATAGGAGAGTGGCTATCTTGGCGTCGTCATTGGTTTCCCCAGTTGCCGTAAAGTACATGTCCAATTTTTTTATCCACAACAACCATCTTGGGCCCAATTTGGAGGGGGGACCGGACGTGTCAAATTCTTGCATGGGTAACAAAGCCCCCTGTTGTCTCCTTACAACCACTCTTGCTGTTTCTGCCTCGCCGTCACTATCCGCCACGTTCACAGGTCACACAGGCACCTCGTGGTGATTCAGAGACCGCAAACCTGACTTGGGTGAACCGTGGACGTACCTTGGATCACTGCGTCATCATGGAATGTTCGAGTTGACGAGGGCCTTCCCCTGTGCCTGTGTTCCCCTTCAGTTCCCCCTTGTGTAGTGGCAACTAGTCCAGGTGCAGCCCTCCTGGATGGTGAGGACTGCCAAGTTTCCAAAAATTGTTCATATGTATTTTCAGGTATAAGCAGCGCACGAGCACCTTTTCAGGCCGCTACTGCCTCCTACCGTGCGTGAAAACACCTCCGCTGTGTTCACGCCGGGTTCGTAACGCTCAGCGGTGTAGCGTTATGATGATTAACACACGGCGGCGTGTCAACAAACGCTCCGCTTGCATCCCGCTTCGTCGCCGGATGTTATGTGTACGCCTGTGCCTCGGATCGTACCGCACTCACGCTTGCACGCAGTCATGTACACAAGAAGACACGGGACGCGACGTGTTCCGTTCCGCGTCCCGGCGGCAACTGCCCGCACGGGCGTGATTTATTGAAACACGCATGCGCGTAGCCAGAACGAGGCTTGCGCATGCGTCAATCGTGACTGGCACATCACAAGAACCTATTAAAGTCATGGTTGTTTTTTCCCTAACCACTTCCAATTACATTTCCATGAAGGGAGGCATTAACGTTGCTAATATGTGCAAATGTATATGTATAGTTTGCCACACGTTCAATGAAACTGTTGCATGTCATTAGCAGAGTGATTTGTCCACTAGCCATGCTCTTAATGTTAGATTTTTTTAGTATTCGAATACCGGTTGTATAAAATGTAGTAATTAGCACACATATTTAATATTTTGTTTTACTTTCTGTTAACATGTGGGCGGAGCCTCGTGGAAGTGGCCAGAGTCTTGTGTGAATATGGGCGGGGCATACATCTCAGGGTTTTAAATGTTCAAATGTATGCAGGTATGGCCCAGCCCTATAACACAAAACACAACTCACCCGGGCATAGCTCTCAACCATTTGCTTTGCAAAGGCGGGTGAAATCACCCGATTTTGATTTTGGCGGGTGAGACGCCCATTGAAATGAATGGGCGTGTAGGAGGCTTGGCGGGTGAGTCAGCCCTTTAGAAGGCGGGTGACACCCGCCAAAAGCGTGTGAGTTGAGAGCTATGCCCGGGCAAACCGCCCATCTGCATGAGAAACTCCTAAAAAGAACTGAATCCGCCTGCACTGATGCACATTACAAACCCACAAAATACACAGAAATCCACCCTCCCCAATATTGCCTCACCCCTGTGATGCACCTTAAATATCCCCAAATTACACTGAAATAACGAAAAGCACAAAACTGAATTCCGCCTCTACTTTAAGTAAATCTCAACCCTGGTGCCATAGCTCTCAACTCACACAGCGGGTGTCACCGCCTTCTAAACAGCTGACTCACCCGCCAAGCCTCCTGCACGCCCATTCATTTCAATGGGCCTCTCACCCGCCAAAGTGACACAAATGGTTGAGAGCTATGCTGGTGCACATTACAAACCCCAAAAATACAAAGAAATACCTCCTCCCCAATATTGCCACTCTGCATTAAAGTAACAATCAATTAACATGAGATAACGTTAAGACTTACCGTAAACCAAATACAAACATCAAATCAACTATACGAAATGTGCTAGTTTGCAATGGATGACTCTCTCACGCTCCGTCGAGCTCATGAAACGCCTTGCCTTCCCGCTCGTGCAAAAAAGATGACGAAGAGAACGTTGAAACCCACGTGATGCAGAGCGGCCCACGTGATGCAGTGGAGGAGGAGCTTTGCTATGGTCCGTTTCTGGAGTCGGAACTAGACGCTACCGTTTACGAAACGCCTATATCCTGATTCCAGGCAGCATCAGGTGAGTGCATGCGAGCCAGCTCTTGTAGTGAATTGTATATGCATATTCATCTGGTTTTGAAATGACACAGGACATCCTGTTGTTGGTATCGGAGACACAGTAGCTGCTCCGAAGCTCATTTACGGTATGGTTCAGGCTCAGGAAGTCTCGCAGACGCAGTAACTGCTGTGAAGCAGTTTCGTCTCCAGGAATCAAATTTAGGAGGGGCACAGAGGGACCCAAAGACAAAAGTGGGGTCGGCACAGACAAAAGTGGGGGGGGGCGCCTATGAAAGGGAATGTGTTACGTCACAAGCACTCCTGCACAGAGGCTTTTGTGCACACCAACTACCTGTTGCATGTCACCCCTCGTGGGAGCATGGTAGCACCCAGGACTTGTGCCATAATCACATGGTGGTAACCATGTGACCTACCCAGGGGAGTTGCTAGGTCTGGAAAAGACCCGGGGCTAAGCTGATGTCAGAACTGTTGGGACTGGGGGCTAGCTAGTCTTTTGGCTGTAGCTCCTGAGATTCTATCCGGGGCTACAACCAAAAGATCAGGGGCTATAGCCCCCTTAGCCCCCCCCTAGCAACGCCCCTGGACCTACCTAATAAAAGCGAGGAGCCAGTTCCGGCTAGTTGATCAAGAACTGACTCCTGCGTTCTCATTGTCTGCACCATGTGGGAGCTGCGCAATAGGCAGAGGGCCTACCGGTGTGGTCCTGCATCCGGACGGTGCCCCTGCTGGGCAACACCGTCCCGCTGTTATTGTTCTGCCCTGTGTTCATGGCCATTGTTGCGGCCCTGGTCTGGGTGCCCGCAGAGCCGAGGCTGTCTGCTGGGTGCCCCCAGCCACGGTTCCTTAGTCTTGTGGTCCGTCCTCTGTGTGTTCGCAGTTATTGTATGCCTGGTGATCCCCGCACTCGTTGCGGCCTGCCCGGAAGCCAAGGGGCAGGCCGCCACATTGGTGGCGAGGGGTGATCTGGACCTGTGCTTTGTTTACAGTGTGGGCTGCTTGGTGCCCGCGAGGAAAAGAGGTGGCGTTGCCTGCAAAATGAGGGGACAAAGGAGCACTGAGGCCTGCAGCTGCCCTGAGAAGAGAGGGCGTGACCTATGAACACCCTGGCTTGTGACACTGAAAGGTTCACTGAGGCCTGCGGCGCCACCGAAAAGAAGGGTTGTGGCTGGAGAATCCCGGGCCCGCGGCGGTGAGAGCGAAGTGCTCACGCCAGCTGGCGACTCCCCTGCGGTCTCCGGAGAGGAAGCAGGGAGAAGTAGCATGGTCATCGTGTGTGCGTTCCGGAGAGCAAACAAAGCTCCAGAAGAAGGAACACTGCAGGTGTGCGGTGGCCTGGCCAGCTGTTGGCGGCAGTCCCCGAGGGGACAAGCAGAAGAAAGAGGAAGTGGCATCCGCTGCACCGGCAGGCGAGTGCGCTGCCTCCCAGAGCCCCAAACATCGATCCGGGGCCAGGCAGTGAAAAAAAAAATGAACGAACAAGAGCAGGGCCGGCTGCACACATGACCTGGGCCTCTCCGGCGGTGAATGTCATGAAGCGCAAAGTGAGAGAGGCAGATATATGGGTGCTTTTTAAATCCTGGGCCCATCGGCAGTGTGATGAGCAGCGCTCACTGTTGGAGCATGGAGAACAAGAAAGCGCTCCATGTCCGTGTGCTCCATGTCAGAGCCTTTGAAAGAAACGGGCCAGTGATATCAATGGCATCCCGTGGCTGTGCAAGTAGAGGCCCCAATGGAATCCGGGGTCCAGCAGCAGTGATTGGCAGATTGGAAAACAAAAGATCAGGGAGGGGAAGGAAAAGGCAGCTGCCGTGCCGGCACAATGGAAGGGGGTGCTGGCTGCAGGCTCCGGGTAGGAGCAGCAACATGCACAGTGAAGACAGGGCGTGTCTGCCCATGCTCACCACACAGGAGTAGGCCCCATGCCAGCATAAACCGAACATGCTGTTGCCACCCCAGGGCCAGGTGGCGGTAACTCTCATGAAGAAAAAAAAGGAAGACACAGAGGAGGGTTGCAGCTCTCGCAAGTGCTTGTGCGTCCTCTGTCGTTAGCAGGGTCCAGCAGCAGCCCCTAAGTGAAGGGGGTGGCCCGTCATCCCGCCACCAACCCAGCACCCTGCCACGGTTTTGCCCCCACCAGCTAAGGACGGGGCCGATGTGGCCCCTGGTGCCCTCGGGTGCGGCTTTGCTGGTCCATGAACTCTGAACTGTCCTGAATAGATGCCAATGGAAGTCGGGCTGGTATCCTGCGGACCTGCAAGTGCTTAAAGTGGACACAGTAGTCATACACATGAAGGCTGTGCTCCTGCATTTGTGGGTTTTGTTGTGGGGGTGCCAGGTGCAAGCAATGGTGTTTTGTCAGTGGTGTAAGTTCCACTCACCCAGGTTAATAAAGGGTGTGCTTGCATGTGGAGTTTCCAACATGTCACCAGTCACCCGACTGTCACCCCATGGGCACCAAGGCTT
The DNA here is from genome assembly GCF_040938575.1 of Ambystoma mexicanum. Lineage (NCBI taxonomy): Eukaryota > Metazoa > Chordata > Amphibia > Caudata > Ambystomatidae > Ambystoma > Ambystoma mexicanum. Next base: position 1,440,454,478 of record NC_090935.1, read on the forward strand.
AGTGGGTGTATTGGGTGGGGTAACCTGGGCTGTGTGTAAATTAGTTGCACCTGTATTCCTAGGATTGTTTGCATTGTGGTGTGATGTGTTTGGTCGTTATGGAAAAGGAGGAGTGTTGCATGTCACCCCTCCTGGGAGCATGGTAGCTCCCAGGACTTGTGCCATGGCCACACGGTGGTAACCATGTGACCTACCTAATAAAAGGGACGAGCCAGTTCCGGCTCGTCAGTCGGGCGTCATCATTGTCTGCACCATGTGGGAGCCGCGTAGTATGCAGAGGGCCTAACTGCGTGGCCCTGCATCTAGACGGTGCCCCTGTTGGGCAACACTGTCCCGCTGTTATTGTTCTGCCGTGTGATCACGGCCATTGTTGCGGCCCTGGCCTGGGTGCCCCCAGAGCCGAGGTTGCTGTCTGGTGGGTGCCCCCATCCACAGTGCCTTAGTCCATTGATCTGGAATCTGCAAGGTGCCCCCTGCGGTCCGTCCTCTGCATGCTCGCTGTTATTGTATGCCGGGTGATTCCAGCACTCTGTGCGGCCTGCCAGGAAGCCAAGGGGTAGGCTGCCAAACTACCCACACCCCACCACACCTCCCCTCTCATCAGAATGCAGACACAAAACCATTCAGTGACTAATGGCCCATCATTTAGCGGTTTTGTGCGCTACATTCTGATTGGAGGGGCTGGTTTTAGCTGCAGAGGGAACTGAACTGTTTTGATTGTGCTTATGAGTCAAGCCGAGTGCTTATGAAGACTTATGACAGCCTCTGTTCACTATCTGCACAATAGTACACTATCCTGTTGTTCAGCTCCTGTGTTGTGTTGTGTTGCATTGACAGTGCAGAGAGCAGCTCAGCTAAGGTGGGGGGCACAAGGGCGGCCCAGGATTTTAGAGGGGGGCATGCCCCCCCCCCCAGAACCTTCGTAGCGACGCCATTGCTGTGCAGCTACTACACAGACCCTGCTCTGGTGTAAGTGACTAATAATTAGGCCCGTTTCTTGACCCGGGCGAAGCGGGCAGCTGCCCGGGGCGCAATTGCCCCAGTCCCTGGAGGGTGAAATTTCCCTGGGTGTGGGGCACAAATGCTGTGGGGAGAATAGCCAGCACCACCAAACTCCTCTCCTGCCACAGGCCCCTGATCTCCCCCCCTGCCCCCTATCGCCCCCCAGCCGGTACCTCGCTGTCTCTGCGCCAGAGTGTCTGCAGATTGCCCTACTGTGGGTTTTTTTCACAGTCTTGGGGGCCGCTTGCAAGTCCTTCCCCCTTGTTTTTGGACATAGTACGTATGCAGGTCTGATGGGGGGAACCCTGCCCCCTCCTCTTCTCCCTGATATTGTTTCGCATCCTTCGGACCTCTTCTGGACATTTTTTCAGGGTGTAGGAACCAGGGACATCATTTCACCAAAATGCCAGGGGTAGCGGAAGTGACTATCGCGTGCCCTTTGACCTCTGATGACATCACCAGAAGTGATGTAATTTGACTGACACCTGACGTGACAGCATGGGAAGCAATGGAACATGACCTTTCACCCCTTGAAAAAACAGGAAGTGGCATCACATAGCATTGTTCCTAAGTACACTACGTAAAATATAGTTACGATATTACTATAATGTGATATATATTTCATCACGATCACCATATGTATCGTTAATATCAGTGTATGTAGGCCTATGTTACCAGATTACTGTGAATGCAAGCAGACATCCAAGGCCAAATGATAATGATGTGTTATTATATACAACATTTACACTTAAGTGCTTTATATAGAACAAATATACATACAAGATCACCCAATCTGTGTTGGCACTCATTAATCGACCTCAGAAGGATGAAAGGCTGAGTTGAGGTGTTTAAGAATAGACTAAATCAGTGACTCACCCGGTGTGCCTGAAATAAACTTTGAATGAGTCTAGCAATTATTGTATAGAATTCTAGAAAGACAAATTATTTGTTATTCCTATTCTTGCTTATATAGGGTCACTGATCGAAGTATTTTCGGAACCCCCCTGTTTTTTTAGAAGCCTGAACACGAAAGCTAGCACTCCACAAATAAACAGCCACTTGACGCTGGCCACAGCCCACAAGCTTATATTTTAATTTTTTTAGGGGTAGCAAAGGAGACCTCAGGGGTCTCAACTGCGACCCCTGGTGACCCCCAAATGACGACCCTGGTAGGAACCTCCTCCGCTACTTTGTGGGTCTGCCCTTGACTGTGCAGGGGAGTTGGAACTTCCCTCTAACTGTGCGCAGTTGAGCTACTGTTTGTCCTCCTCCTTGGGTTTCAAATGAACGTCCTCCTGGCCTTGGTTCCAGGATCACTGCCCTGAGCTCGACCAAATGGCCTCTCCCTTATTCTTCCTTGCCCACCACAGATGTAGATGGACTCTTTAGCCCCCTGTTTGGCCTCAGGATTAGCCGGGGAGGCCAGGGCCCCACCAGTCATGGTCTCCTATGCGTGGTGCGCCTCTTGCTCCCTTGTCTCCCTTGCTGTGCTTCTGGATAGGGGTGCGCTGCCTGAGGCACTATATGCAGTTCCAAAATCCAAAATGTACCTCAAATAGGCCTCCAGCCGCCCCGGCTATAACACTGCATGGCCTCCCCTGGTCTTCTCTGCAAGTGCTGGCTTCAAAACTTGGGTAGGGGCCCTCCCGCCATGCTCCCCCACTGCTCAACGTCACTCTGCTCAAAGCTGGTGATCACTGCCTGCTGGTCACTGACTGCGCTGGCCAGCCTCTGCCTGCTTGCTCCCTTTCCTTGGCCAGGGTGCATGCTGACCTGTGATGGTTCTCCCCCCAAAGGGGGCTAAGGGAGAGTTCAGCCCCTCGGGGTCGCCGCCTTCATGCCTCTTCACTTTGCTGCCCCTCCCAGGCCTCTTGGTCGCTCTGGGTGCTCTTCTCCGCTGCACAGCTCTAAGCAGTGGGCTACGGGTATGGGCCCTCCGGATCCTCCTGATCTCTCTGAGGAGACGCTGCTTCGCTGGCACGGGGGCGGCTCAGTCCCACCTTGATCGTCCCACTGGTCTGCGAGCGTGCCTCTCAGCTTGGCCTGCACTGGCCGCGGGCGGAGTGCCCCCGCACCTCAGACACCACATAGACGAAGGACGCACAGCCGCCTCTGCCGAAGTCCCCCAGCGATCCGGGCTGTTGCACTCCACCACCGCAGCCTACATTGATAAATCCTCGTCTGAGGAAGGCTCTTTTAATCTATCTTTATTGTCTTTGGCCCCGGGGGGTGAGAACTCCACGATCACTCTTCTCTCCCCTCGGTGGCCATCTTAGAATCCCAATCACGATGCACTTTTTAATGGGTATCCTTCATAGATGCCAGTACAAATTGCTTTTTTAAATTTTTTTTATAGAAAGGATGATATGTGCTTTCATGTGGCCGCACTGTTGTTTTTAGCCACCCAGTCTAGCCATTCTTTGCTGTGGCATGAAGTTTATTTTTTATTTTTACTGGGATTCTATGACAAAGCAAGCTATGTGTCTAGACTCTCATTTAGGGCAGCCAGTCAAGCCATTTATCACTTTGTCGTGTCTTTTATCACTGGGTTTCAAGGGTAAAGCAAACATAAGCATTATTACGCATCTAGACCCGCCTGCATTGTGCAACCAATTTGGACATATTTTCTTTTTGTGACCAGACATTTTTAAAGGCAAAGCCAACAGGTGTGTGAGGCAGAGCCATGATGGGCATTTTTTTATAGTATCATTACTGGCATTAGGTTATGTTCAGTTGATTTGTACCGCACCGCTACCACCCAGGGGCAGTCTCCAGGCACTCACATTGGATTTGCAAAAAAGTGGGGTGGGGGGTTAGTGGGGAAAAGGGTGAAAAGATAGGTTCAGAACCAGGAGGAACTGACGTCTGTGAGTGTTTTGCATCTGGTCACTTGTGAGCGGCCTCACGCGTTGTAACGGTATGGGTAAGATTCCATGCCTCAGGTGTGTGGAAGTGTTTTGTGTTGGTGTTAGTGTTGTGTGGTTATGATGGGTTGGTCGTGTGCACTGGTTAGATAGTGTCCATAAGGGATTCAGAGTTAAAGGTGGTTGTAGCTGTAAGGTAGTCCGGCATCTTGGTGTGTTATTGCATTTTAAATGGTATTGGGCTATGTGGGTGGTTCACTCTGGATGTCAGCATAGTAATGTTTCTCTGTATGTTTGAGTGTGGCTAGTCCAAGATCTGGTTTAGAGGCATCAGTTATGTAGGAGGAGCAGGAAGGCAAGAGGGTTAGTAAAGTCGGTCAGTTTGTTGTGGTCTCTCTGCGGCGGTCCTTTGGATGCTGCTTGACGGTATCTAGCCAGGTTCTTGTTTGCAGTTATTTGGCCCCTCTTGTCTCCTCTCTAGTTGTGTTTTAGTTACTCACCATGCTGGCTGACAATCCCTTGGGTCTTCAACCAAGAGCCGGGTACTTCCAGAACCTGGGCGTCCTCAACTTGAGGGAACTCTTTGCTATAATAAGCCCCTCTGCTGGATGGTATGAACAGACAGAGGAGTAAATCAAATTAAAGAGCGGGGAAAACGCGCACCACCAAACCAAATGCTGTAGGAAGAAAGAAATAACAGGTTAATGCTGACAGCAGAATTGGAGGTCAACTGTGTAGTCTAAATCTTCCCTGACTATACCTTAAGAGTAAGCTGTATGACTTGAGTTCACTTATGGTCCTATGAAGAGAGACAACAACTAGAATTACTACTTGCTATCAGGGAATGAGAGTAAGAAAGGAGGAAGGTCAGTACTGATTCTTACCACAGCAGGGGTAGAGGAGTTTTTGAACCAGCAATGAGTCCGAAAACACTGACAGGACAAAATAACAAACAGGAAGTTAGTACAGGTAATTAAACCCTAGCGGCACGAGGGTCGCACTAGGTCCGGGGTGGTGCACTACCTGCAAAGCGTTCTTTGTGCACTTGATGTTGTCTTAGGTTCACAGTGTATATCCCTATGTGGGCCAATGAGTCAGATGGATTGACGTGGTAAGTTCTTACATCTAAGCAATGAATGGTACTGGAGACTGAGTGGTCAGGGGTGCAAATATTCAGATAAGGACAAGTACGTAGTCTCCACAGAGTACGGAGGATGTTGCCCCAACTTGGGAGTGTACCAAATGAGCAGAAAACGGTCACACGAATAGGCTTACCAGATGCCTATAGGAAGCATTACTATGCCAGTGCAAAATTCCTTGCAGGCAACTTTGCGGGCTGAAGGAAACGCAAGCGCAGTCAGATGAGTCCCAGGGACAGGTTGATTCTGGCAACGAGAAGACCAGAGGTTATGCAAATTGTCAAGCAGAGGAAGTCCTAATACAGTCCGGGTCGATAACCAGAGTCCGAGGAGCCAAGACTTTAAACGCAAAGGAGTCCATTTAGCAAGCCGTAGTCCTAAATCAGGAATCAAAGATCAACAAAGAGAACAGGAGTAATGCTACAAATAGAAACGGTGTTCTGAAAGGAGACGCCAGATTTAAGCGTTTGTTGTAAAGACGGGGCCTTCGAGATCACATAGCGGATGAAGTCAGCTGACCAGTGACGTGATGCCGTCTTTGTGTCTGCACAGCGGAGAGAGCTGCTGCAGCTCGTCGCCATTGCAAGCGCCAACCCTGCCAAAGGGGCGTGGCCATGTGCCGAAATGACAGAAATGAATGCCGCTTGGTATGACTGACATTGGAGGACCATTGCCCGCTGCTGGATGTAACAGTCTGTGTTTTGCCTCTATTTGTAGGTCGTTGCTGTATCTTAGTTCCCTACCTGGGCGATACTGGCTAATCTTGTCTTGGAGGAATTCCACTCCTTGTCTGTGCAATGCTTTGTGGGCGATGCAGAGTGCTTTGAATTTGATGCGCTTTTTTACTGTTAACCAGTGTAGGGCTTTCAGTGCTGGAGTGATGTGGTCTCTTCTGTTTAGTCTTCGTAGGATCTTGGCTTCTGTATTTTACACCCTTTGGTGTTTCTTGGTGGGTCTTTCTGGCATTCCTAGGTAGAGACTGTTTGCTGAGGCAATTCTTGTGAATATCAGGGATCTGAGTGGTTGTAGGAGGAAGAAATATTTTTTGGTGATTGCGTTGGCTTGCGGTTCCTGTGATCGTCCGTTGTCCATGAGTATTCCTAGGTTGTTTGCTACATTGGTAGTCTCTGGTTGCGTTTCCATGCCGATTGGCCAGTCCAATTGTGGGTTCCCTCCATCTAACCCTGCGGGTGAGGGCATTATTTCTGTTTTTGCCGGGTTCAGTTTGAGGTTTTTCGTTATCATCCAGTTGTATAAGTCTGTGGGGCAGTTGTTGAGGGTTATTTTGTTCCTGTGTTATGTTTGTTTTCGCAATCGGTTTGTGTTGTCTGCGTAGTTGTAGGTGGCAAGTCCGTAGGATCAAATGATTTTCATCAGTGGGCACATGTAGATGTTGAAAAGTAGAGGGGAGAGGCTGGAACCCTGTTGGACTCTGCAGGATATATTTTTGGTGTTTGAGGTGAACAGTGGTAGGTAGGTTCTTTTGGTTCGGTTTGCTAGGAATAAGGCAATCCACTTTGGTGCGGATTCCCGCATGCCACATTCCAACAATCTTTTGCGTGGCTGTTTGTGTTGCGTGGCTGATTGTGTTAAAAGCTCCTGAAATGTCCAATAGAAGGAGGGCCGATTGGGTGTCGTCTGTGTTTATTTTCAGGTCGTCCCACATCGATAGAAGTGCTGCTTCTCTTCCTCTCATCGGTCTGAAGCCAACTTGTGATTGGTAGAGTATTTTGTTTGTTTCGATGTGTTTTTTTGTTTTTGTTGCAACAATACTTTTTATTGGCATTTTGCAAACAAATAGATTGCTGTGTACCTTCTTTAACCCCTTAAGTGCCAAGGACGAGATATCTCGTCCTTGACATTACCTCCGTAGTGCCAAGGACAAGATAGCTTGTCCTTTCTGGCTCTCTGTTTTGAGCGATCCCTACAAAGAAGGGATCGCTCAAAACTGTAATCCAACCCCCAGGCTATGTGAGGCGGAGGTCCCCCCTGACTGCCAGGGGGCTGGATTACCTTCAATTTCACGTCGGCGTGCGTAATGCACGCTGGTGTGAGTGAATGTAATTTCACAGCGGCAGCCATTTCGGGGCTGCTGCGGTGAAGAGAGAAGGTGAGTGCCCTTCTCCCTCTGCCTCGATCTGCCGCTGTATTTCAAGCCGGAGATCGAGGCAGGTGGTGTTGGAAAGGGGAGATTCTCCCCTTTCCAACGACACCATTTGTGTAAGCATTGCTGCTCACGGCTCGGGCGCATAGCGCTCGATCCGCGGGCAGCAATGCCACTAGACACCAGGGATGTCTTTAGAGTGTGGGGGAGGGGGGCTGCTTACTAGGTAAGCGGCCCCCTCATCCCCCCGAGCCCTCAAAGCATGGGGGCACATGTATGAAGACCCGTGGGGGCATAAAAAAAAGGACAACAAAAAAAAATGCACTGGGAAGGGCGGAGGGATTTGGGGCCCCTAGGCACCAGGGATTTTATTTTTTTGGTGTCGTTGGAAAGGGGAGATTCTCCCCTTTCCAACAACACCATTTGTGTAAGTATTGCTGCTCACGGATCGGGCACAGAGCGCTCGATTCGTGGGCAGCAATGCCACTAGACACCAGGGATGTCTTTAGAGTGCGGAGGGAGGGGGGGCTGCTTACTAGGTAAGCGGCCCTCTTCCCCCTCCCCCAAAGCATGGGGCCACATGTTTTGAGACCCCTGGGGGCAGATGGTGATCATCTGCCCCCAGGGATGGGGGTATATGCAACAAAAAAAAATAGAAAGCAATGGGAAGGGGGCAGGGGGTTGGGGACCACTAGCCACCAGGGATTTTCTTTTTTAGGATATGGAAGGGTGGTGGCGCCGATTTGCGCTAGTCAGACCTCTGCGCATTCCCATAGATGTCCTCTTTTCGGAAATGCATGGGGTTTCCTGTTTTCCTTGGTGGCTTGGACACCCGAGGCCCATATCTGTATGGTGTGCCCGTCTGCAAAAATAATGAAATTCAGCTGTCGGAAAAGACTTGGGGTTAAGGGTGTTTTAGGCTTTCCCCTTGGTGCCCTGGAAGGTGCACCCATACATGTTGGGTACTGTTTTCATCGGGACACGTGTGGGAACGGGGGAAGCTATGACATTTGTTGTGTTTGTGTGGTTTTTATAACGTTTTGACCCATTTGCTGGTGCCCTTTGTCTCACAATCCTTTCATTTCCCAAATGTACCCTACATTTAGTCGCTGCTTTAGGCACCATACACTTTTGTAACCTGCACAAGTCACCTACCTTTGAAAAGGTCTGCCTGTGCTCTTTCATAAAATGTATGCTTGCCATTTCTCACCACATTGGTTTTCCTGATTTAGACATGCTAAGTACGTCTGTTCAGGCCGTAAGCATAAAACCCCTGTGTACCATGGCTCAGTGTTTGTCTTGTGGTGTTGCTTGTTTTGTGAAACACTACTAAGAATGTGTGCTTTCCTAACTGCAAGAGTCGGGGGACTGTAGCGAGCATTGTTTTTCTCAAAATTCATAGAAACCATTGCCGTACCAAGCCAACCGTGTCCACCACGTACCTTTTTTTTCGGTCATTTTCCTGCTTTTCCCCCAAACTATGGCATTTTCCCCTACCTAGTTTTGCCCGACCTGCGCAAATCACCCCTTCCTAAACCTGGAATCTTGTCTACTTTTCAGAAATGCATGCCTTACTGTCCTCCAATTTGGCTTTCCTACCCATTCCGTCCACGCATGTCCAATTGGCAAAAATGGCCAAAATTGCCTACCTCTTACAAAACGGTTGATGACCACATCAAAATATTTTTTTTTCGTTTCCACTCAACCTGTTCTTGAAAGCCAGGACATTGGGGAATTCAGCACAGCAAACCATTTATTCCTAGCTCTTACAAGGAAAAAACCACAGGCTTCTTTGTACATCATTTTAGTGGCATTTTTTGAAAAAACACTACATGTTTGCCCTTTGGTTATTTTCTCTGGCCCCCCCACCCCCCTACAGCAACCTAGGATTCCTGGGTGGCGTTATGACCGCCCACCTGTGGGGGAAAAAAAGGTGTCAAATTTGGCCGAGATATCTCATGTAACAAAAACATTACAAGGCATTGAATGGCAACATACCGAAATCACCAAAAAAGGCCTTGGCACTGTGGGGGGGGGACCCCATGGCACTTAAAGGGTTAAGTCATAGTGCAGTAAGGTTCTAACAAACAAAATACAAAACGTGACCTCTGAGGAGGTAACCAATATCGGGGGGAATGTTCGGGATATCAAGGGAGGGAGGGCAGCTTCAGTTTAAGGTTGAGGAACATCGGGAGCTGTCCTTGGGGACCTCGGTGGGTTGGGCAACTGCGATTCAGGCGGTTCAGGCACCAGTGAGGGGCTACTGTTAAGGGTGGTGCGTTGCTTTGGCCAAATGATTGCTCCCTCCTTGTTCGTGACTCATTTGGAACTCTTGTGGGCTCTCATCCAGATGCGGTTCCAGGTTACCTTGTCCAGTTCTCTGCCTATGTCTCACTCCCATCGTGCCATGTAGGGCTCTTTTGAGTCGGGGGCCTCCTTATCCAGCAATCTGTACAAGGTTGAGATTTTCCCTTTGGGTGGGATCGCTGTCAGTGTGCGCTCCAATGCCGTGAGGTCTCTGCTTCTGTGCGTTCTCATCGGTTCTTGGGACAGCCAGTGTCTAAGCTGGGCGTAGCGAAACCGTTCGCTTTCCGGCACCTGAAACTTCTCATTGCAACCCTCGAAGAAGGGTACCTTCCTGAAGAAGTCCGCAATGCGCCTCAGCCCGCCTACCTTCCACCTGTTGAAGTTGTTCAGCTCCAGCCCTGGGGTGAAGTCGGGGTTCTCCCAGACCGGGGACAGCAGGCCCACTGTGTTCCCGCAGCTCCATTTCCAGGCCGCCCTCTTCCAGTATTCCGAGTTCCCGGTCGTGCGCGAGGGGCGGGGCGGGGCGGGGGTGTTCGTAGGGTTTCTGGGCCAAGCAATGTGCGGGAGGTAGTCCAGCTGAGCTGCCAGGCAGTATCTGTCCACCTCCGGGACTCCCAGGCCCCGATTCCAGGGCTACGGAGCATGACCATCCTCGTGATGCATGGCTTCCCCCCGCCCCCAGACGAATTTCAAGATGTGCGCTTGCAGTTTCTGCTCGGCTTTCTTGGGGATCGACACTGGGAGGGCCTGGCAATGGAACAGCAGTCTAGGCACCAGGTTCATCTTAACTGCTGTGATCTTTCCTGTCCAGGATATCTCCTGCTTTTGCCAGCATTACAGATCCGCCTGCAATTCCTTGAACATGGCCGGGAAGTTCGCCTTGTAGGTCCGCTCTATGTTTCTGGGGAGTTGGATGCCCAGGTAGTCGAGGTGGGTTCTGGCCCATGGGATGGGGAAGCAGGCTGCCAGGGAGTCCACCGTGGCCCTAGGGATGTTGATGTCCAGAGCTGTCGATTTCGAGAGGCTGATGGTGAAGCCTGATGTTGCTTTGAAGCTGTCTAGTTCCCCCCCCCCAAAGGGCTGTGAGGGAGGTTTCCAGATGAGTCAACATCAGCAGCACGACATCCGCATGTAAGGCGGCTTTGTAGGTTTCCTCCTTGACCACAAGGCCGTGGATCAGCGGGTTCTGGCAAATTCTGGAAGCAAATGGTTCCATGGATAGCGCGAAGATGAGAGGGGACAGGGGGCAGCCCTGTCACGTGCCCCTGGTTATCGCGATCCTAGGAGAGTTGCCGCCGTTTATCCTGAGCGTTGTGGTGGGGTGTTGGTAATTAGCCAGTGTCCACTTCAGAAATTTCGGCCCGACCCCAAAGTGCTTCAGTGTTTCTTCCATGTAGCCCCAGTCAAGCATATCAAAGGCTTTGTGCGCGTCGAGTGACGGGATCGCCATGCCTTCTCCCTTTCTATTTGCGCTTCGATGATGTTGAGGGTGTGTCTCGTGTTGTCTAGGGTGCTACGGCCTGGGATAAATCCCGTTTGGTCTGGGTGGGTCAAGTCCGGCAGGATACCTGCAAGCCTGCGTACCAAGAACTTTGAGAAGATTTTCGCATCCACGTTCATCAGCGTAATGGGTCTGTATGACGAGCAAAGTTCTGGGTTTTTCCCCGGTTTCAGTATCAAGATTGTGAGAGAGTCTTCCATCGAAGGGATAGTGCGGCCCGACACCAAGAAGGTATTGTAGAGAGAAGCCAGATGAGGGGCCAGGGTGTGGACATATTTTTTGTAGAATGAGGGCCGGAAGCCATCGGGGCCCGGGGCTGTGTTTTTCATTGAGCGGATGACTTTGGTCACTTCCTCTGTGTAGATTGGGAGTTCCAGTGAGTCTAGCTGCGGGTGCGGAGGAGGCCTTTGGATGGGGCGGAGATACTGGACATGCGATTCCTTGTTCGTGGGATCCCCCGACATTACACTTCTGTGATGTTCGGTCATGATGGTCAGTTTCCCAGCCTCTTTGCAGCAGGGCCTGCCCTCTTGATCCCGCAGAACTAGGATGTTGTTCCTGGAGAGCAGTTTTTTTAGTTTGTGCACTAGCAGCCCTTTGGCCTTGTTGCTGTTCAGATAATAGTACTGTTTCATGTACATCAAGGCTCGGGCCGTACGGTCTGCCAGGTGCATCTCAAGGGCAGCTTTTGCTTTTCTGAGGCCTCTCCACACTTTCACCGGCTGTCACCTTTTATAGATTGCTTCTTTTTCTGCTACCTCTGCCTCTAATTCGGAGAGCCGGAGTTGGTGTCTTCGTTTGTGTGCCGCTGTGCACTTGATGGCTATTCCCCAGACCACTTGCCTTGTAGCATCCCACACCATAGCCTCGGAGGACTCCCCCCGCTGTGTTTTCTGCAAAATAGCTTGTCGGGGCCTCCGACAGTTCCCGGCTTGATGCCACGTCTGAGAGGATGTAGTCCTGCAACTTCCATGACCTCTGCAGGGGCGCTGGCAGGCCTGCTGTTTGTAGACGGGCTATTACTGGGGCGTGGTCGGAGATCACTCTCAGGCCAATCTGAATATCCTCGATGCATGGGAAAAGTGTGCAGGACACCAGCAGAAGATCTATCCTCGAGAACCCCCTATGGACGTGCAAGAAGAAGGTGTACTCGGGCACTGTGATTCGCCAGTCTCCACGCATCGATCGTTTCAGTTTCCCTTAGGAACTCTGCGAGTCCCAGGGCTCGTGCAAAGTCCGAATTGGTGGGCGGCAGAGTTTTGTCGACACTGGGATCCGAAGTGAGGTTGAGGTCCCCTCCGATCAAGAGCTTTCCTTCTGCGAATGAGGTTATTTTTGGGATGATCTTACGCAGAAAGTGCTCCTGGACCTCGTTCAGACAATGTATTGCTGCGATAGTGATTGGGAGTTCTATCAGGAGACCTTTAAGCAGTAGGTTCTGCCTCCAGGGTCCTGCTTAACTGTGACCTTCGTTAAGGGTGCTGCTCGGCTGAGCAAGATAGCAAATCCGCCTTTCTTCTGACCCGAGAAGACACAGTTCCTCTTGGGGTAGCTTCGGAAGTTGAGTCGCTTCTTATCGGGTGGCAGAAGGTGGGTTTCCTGTAGACACACGGATGTCCGCGGCGAGCTGGGACAGACGGTGCTCCACTGACTTTCGTTTTCTGGGCGAGTTTAGGCCTTGGACTTTCCATGTGATCATGGTGAGTTTCTTAGAATCATTTGACATCTTGGTGGGCTGTGTTTGTCGCTTCCAGAGGTTGCCCTGCCCAGCCTGGCACCATAGAGCTACATTATGCGTTGGTTGGTTTGTTCCCTGTGAAGTAGTTTAATTCCCCTCTCTTCCCCTGACCACCCCCTCCCCCCACCCCTGAAAAAAAAACAGGTTGCCCGGGCCAGCCTTCAACCAACGGCGCATCCGGCGAGGCCAACGCTGTCCTCCGCTCTAGAGGCTGTTAAGCCTGTGTTGATATTCGGTGATACCTGATGTTCGGGCATTTGGAGTCAGTTGTGCTCTAGCTCCGGGCCACGGGAGTGCGAATCGGGCCTCCGGTTGAGATACCCTGTTAGTTCTTGTGAAGTTAGCCGGACTGGAGCGAGTGTAGATCAGGTTTTGCCATTCAGTTTGTTTTTAGCCAGTGGGTCCCTAATCCTTTGCCTTCTCTCCACTTTCGTCGAGGAGTGGCCGCGCTCCTGTGAGGGGGTGGGGGGGTTGCCTGGCCGGCGCTACCTGTCCGGGTCTGTTTCGTCCGCTTCCGGGTTCAGTAGGTTCTCTGCTTCTTTTAGGGTGCGGATGAAACAGACTTTGTCTTCCCAGGTGAAAGACAGAGAGGTGGGGTATCCCCAGCGGTAAGGTATCTTTCTCTCCCTGAGCCATTCTGTGACCGGCTTCAAGGCTTTCCTTTTCAGTAGCATAATAGCTGAGAGGTCTTGATATAGAGAGATGTAGGCGTCCAGGAAGAGTATTCAGCAGGTACTTCTAGCTTCGCGCATTTTTCCTCTTTTACTTTATAAAAATGAACTCTCGCTAGGACGTCCGGCGTGGTGGTCGTGCTTGGCCTTCCTCTTGTTCTATGGACCCTGTCGAGTTTGAGCGGGGCATTGTCGGGGAGCGTCTGAATGAAGCGGAAGAGGTAATTGACGTAGTGCTCCAAGTCCGCATCCGGACGGTCAATGGGATTGCCCGGAGGCGGATGTTGTTGCGCCGGGACCTGCTTTCGGCGTCGTCTTGTTTGAGCACCAGGGCATCATATCTGGCTTTGAGTGCTGCGATCCTATTTGCGCCGTCTCGATTTTGTGGCTCTGTCCTCCACCTCTGCTGTTCACTCCTCGATTTTTCCCTCACCCGCTTGTCCAGGGGTGCGATCTTACTTTTCACTTCCTCTGTGCCCTTCTAATACTCCTTCATAAGTGCTGCCAGTAGGTCCTGCAGGTCTGATTTCGTGACCGCCTGTTCCGGGGGTCCATTGCTGTGTGACGCTCTAAGGACATGGTTTCAGTGCCTTCCCCCTTTTTTGTTTTGTCTGTTGCTCGGATCAGCAGCAGCACAGAGATGTTCGTCTGCTTTGTCTTCAGGTGTCTGGTCATTGTGAGCGGTTCGCTTGTGACCTGGCCGAGCTAGGCTTGGGCTCCCCTGTGAGTCCAGTGGTCCACCCCTGAGATGGGTTAGGTGGCAGAACTAAGTGTTCCCGCCATTGGGTGGGTGGGACGCTGTTGCCAATGCTGGGTTCCCCAGGCTTTGCTCTTTTGGTGGGCAGTCCTGGATCTTGGAATGGATCCCTTTCTCTCCGACTTCTTGGGAGGGGCCTTGCAAGGTGGTGGCCGAGATCCCACTTACGGGAGCATCCTGCCCCCTACCCTCTGAGGTGGCTAGTGCGTGGGGGTCTTCCCCTCCTTAGGGCTTGTGGTAGTCTTGTGGGGGGGATGTGGATGGGAGCGGGTGCGCTGTGCTGATTTGCCATCCCTTTACCAGGAGTGTTATGCCACCCCTGTGAAGAATAGGGCCTCCGGTGTTACGCCTCGGCAGGCCCGCAGGAAGGTTATTGCCCTCCATAAGGGTATGCGTCATATTGCAAACCCATTCTACGCCCACTGGCAACTGCCCTGGAAAATAGTGGCTTTGGCTCACCCTGCAGCACTCTGCGGCAAGTCTGGACTACGATTCCCAGCTTTCCGCCTCCCGCTGTCAGCTGAGAGGCGATGATGCGTGAGCCTCGGTTTCGTCCAGTTCTGCCTTCTCCTTCCCGATTTAAACTTCGGAACCGGGCGAAACGCTGCTTCTGATTAAAGTTGCATCCCGGTATTTAGAAGTTCTGTCTTCAATCCTACTTCAATTATCCGTGTACCAGACCTGTTTCCTCATTCACGGACTGCCTTTTGCCTGCCGCTTTTGGAACACTATTTACCCGTGTACCAGACCTGTTTCCTCATTCACGGACTGCCTTTTGCCTGCCGCCTTTGGAACCTTGTGATCACGGCAACGGTAAGACTCTTCTTTTCACCACTTGCTCACAAGCACATCTCCTGTACTCTTTGTACCTTGCCGTTGAACTATATCACCTGCAAAACTCCAACTCAATTGTGTCCTTCATTGTTGCTGTTGCCATCCTCTTTCCACAATCAGACTTCTATTGGACATTCATCAGTAGTGCACAGGGACGCTTTGCGGATAGTGCACCTACCCGACTCTAGTGCGGCCCTCGTTCCGCCCGGGTTTAGTTTCCCTAACTAACCTACCCATTTGTTATTTTGCACTTCCGTTTTCATGAACTCTTTGGACATTACAGATTTAACAGCACATCAGTGGTAAGGGTTTTCTTTTTGTATAATTACCCATTCTCCTTATCTAATTGACAACTATAGTCAGGATAGGTTACATTTTCCTCTCTTACTTGTAGGTGGTTCCGGTGGCCTTGAAACAAGGGGAGGGCATAGTTCAGATACTACTAGAAGTATCGAGGGAAAGGGATCTTTTTTAAATTTCCAATTGCTCACCTCTTGTTTTTCCTTTACAGCTGGGATCTTGGCGGCGTGTCCTCCCCGCCCTTTTGAGCGATCAGTCCCTCTGCCTGGTCCTACCCAGCAGAGAGTCATATCGTTAAAAAGGTCTTGTCCCCTCACAGAGAGGAGGCTAGGTTGGAGGCCCCGACCTAGCTCTTCAATCAATAGTTCAGTCCTCTGCCTTCCGGCCACCGATTTGGTATACTTCCCGTCCGGTGAGAAACATCCGGTGTGATGCTTGCTTGCTGGGGGTGCTTCAGCGGGAGAGAGGGCCCTTCCACGGTTGTCCTGGGCCAGGCTCTAGAGATGCAAATACTGTGAGCCGCCTTCCCGGCCCCTCAGCCGCGGCGAGTCTTGGGGGAGCGGGAGCATCACTGCGCAGGGCCTCCCAGCCGGGGTGATTACCATGGGTGCTGGGGGCGCGCGCGGAGGAGGCACACTGGGGGGGTGCGGCAGGTGCCGCCTTACCTCCTGTCAGGCCCCTGGGAAGAGCAGCCCCTAGATTCCAGGAGGGGGTTGCTGGGTGAGCCAGGGAACCCCTATGACATTGGGGAGCTCTCCGGAGGGTCTTTACTGGTGGGCCGCGAGGCAACAGTGTGTGGGGTCAGTGGGGACCCGCGGCAAGTGTTCTGTGAGCCTCTGGAGGCCCGCTGCGTCCCTCAGCTTCCTTTTGAAAGTGTGCCCAGCCCTGGGGCACTGCGGGGCAGTGGAGCCTCTGCGGTCTGCCGTCGCCAGCTGTTGCTGGATCCGAGGTGGATAGGTGGTTGGCGAGGCGTGGGAGGATCCCTCTTCTTTTTTTTTTTTCCGGGTCCTCAGGTTGTGCTGGTACCTCTCCCCGTGCCGTGATGTGCTCCACATCGTCAGGGTAAGCAGGGGGGGTGCTGCTGCGCAGTGATCCCAGGTGGGTTCCCAGCCGCTTCCCGCAGCCTGCCACTTCAGATGAGCAGCCCCACTCCGTCGGTGGGGGACTGGGCGGCAGTGTGTGGGGTCACGGGGGACCCGTGGCAAGTGTACATTGCTCTGCTTTCTCTGTGAGCGTGCCCAACTCTGTGGTGCTGAGGAGCCTCTTCGGCCGGCCGACGCCTATTGTTGTTGGGCTGGTGGGGGAAGGCGAGACTTGGGAGGAAGGTTGCTGTTGCGCTGTGGTCTCAGGTGGGTTCCCACACGTTAACTCTCTGTTTGCCACTCCGGGTGGGCAGCCCACCTTCTTGAGTCCTGGCGGAGGTGTTCCTAGCCCCTTGTGGGTATTACGGTCCCTGGGTTGGGGTCGTAGTGTGCTGGCCCCCCTTGGCGGATATGGGAGGGCTCTATCCCGCTCCGCTGCGCTGGATGGGTTCCTTGAAGCTTTCAGAGACTCTAAGTCTCGGGGTGTGGTTGCAGCCGCCATTTTCAATTCCAGCCGTTGGTTCCCCGAGCAGGAGTCCTCCAGGTTCCCGCTCCGACCGGCACCTCAAAGTCGCTCAACTTTCTCCCTACCCCATGGGCAGTCGCTCCATTTGCTTCTGGGTGTTCAGGAGTCAATATCATCGGTGCATTTTCGGTGGATGCGTGGCTTCTGCCGGGAGCTCTCGTAGAGCCGACTGCCATGGCTCCAAGCCCCGCCCCCCTGTTTCGATGTCTTTTTTTAAAAAAAACTTTATTTAGCACAGTACAAGACATACATCCTCAGAAACACCTTTACACAACAGTAGGTTGCCATCAACTTTGAGCACAATTGTAGATATATAATCAGAATAATCTGGTATATAATCTGGAATAATCTGGTAAATCCTCATTGCAGGAACCTGGTAATGGAGCCCGTTTTGGAGGCAGCCATGTGTTGCATATCTGCCTAGTGGGACTATGCAGTGTTTAGTTTCTTGAAAAGGGATTGAGCATTGTATCAATGTCGTGACCCCACGGGATTGCGATGAATAATTGGTGTAGCCTCGCTGAGGCCCCCAGCTCGCAACAAACACTTTGTTAAGGACCCCCAGGTCTTGCGTCTCTTGTAGCATCACCACCCTTGGGGCTTGGCAGTTCATGTACGTCACCACCTTTCGTGACTTAATAGGGTGATTGAGCCTTTGGGTATTCCATGACATGAATGCAATGTTATTATCTGTTATGTCTTAATTGTGACAAATTGGGGCCCAAGTATAGATGGACGAAACCTAGGACAAGATTGTAACGTGTAGTCGCGGAGCAGTCTGCACTGTTTTCCAACACTATATTTAAAGGCATGGTCTAGTAAAAAAGGTTTTTAAAAAATAGATAGGCAACATAAAAAAAAATACTAGCATTCTCTTTTTTAAAACTTCCTATGTAAAATTTTGAGCTATTCAAGCTCAAAATTCGCAAAAGCAAGCACATGGGCGCATCCATTTTGTGAAATGGAGGCCCTCCTGTGCTGGCTTTTGCTTTTGCGGCACTAATGAAGGAAAAGCCAGCCAGCTGTAGTAAACAAAAGCTACCGCTGGGTGGCTTTCCCTTCATTAGTGCTGTACGCGGAGGACGGGGACCGGAGACCAGAGCAGGAAAGCTGCAGCTGAAT
The DNA here is from genome assembly GCF_040938575.1 of Ambystoma mexicanum. NCBI lineage: Eukaryota > Metazoa > Chordata > Amphibia > Caudata > Ambystomatidae > Ambystoma > Ambystoma mexicanum. The sequence continues at coordinate 1,440,472,425 of NC_090935.1, forward strand.
CTCGGTAAGTGCTATTTATTTTTTTTTTAAAAATAAGCACTAGCTGCGTTTTTTTTTCTAAGTTTTCCGGGCTGGAGGAGCCCGGAAAACTTAGAAATAAAACCGCAGCTTTAAAAACGTTGTATTTATGTTTGCGGTCGCTTTTCAAGCGACCGCAAACATAAATACAACGTTATTGTGTTGGAAAACGCTGTGGTTTTTCTTTCCAAGTTTCTCGGGCTCCTCCGGCTCGGAGGAGCCTGGGAAACTCGGAAAGAAAAACCGCAGCGTTTTCCAACACAACCGCGTTGTGTTTCTGCCTGCTGTGGCTATCACTTTGGGTCTCCGGTGCTCCTAGGGGAGCACCGGAGACCCAAAGTGAAAGCCACAGCAGGCAGAAACACAATGCGGTTATGTTTACATGCCACGTAGTGTTTCTACCTACAGCTGATTTCCCATTTGGGGCTCTCGGGCTCCCTGTGGGGAGCCCGAGAGCCCCAAATGGGAAATGCTAAATGCTGCGTTGTCTGCCTAAGAGCCCCAAATGGGAAAGCAGATTCAGGCAGAAACAACCCGGTTGTGTTGGAAAACGCTGCGGTTTTTCTTTCCGAGTTTCTCAGGCTCCTCCGAGCCGGAGGAGCCTGAGAAACTTGGAAAGAAAAACCGCAGCGTTTTCCAACACAATAACGTTGTATTTATGTTTGCGGTCGCTTCAAAAGCGACCGCAAACATAAATACAACATTTCTAAAGCTGCAGTTTTATTTCCAAGTTTTCCGGGCTCCACCAGCCCAGAAAACTTAGGAAAAAAAAACGCAGCTAGTGCTTATTTTTAAAAAAAAAATAAATGCCACTTACCGAGATTCAGCTGCAGCTTTCCTGCTCTGGTCTCTGGTCCCCGTCCTCCGCGTACAGCACTAATGAAGGGAAAGCCACCCAGCGGTAGCTTTTGTTTACTACAGCTGGCTGGCTTTTCCTTCATTAGTGCCGCAAAAGCCAGCACAGGAGGGCCTCTATTTCACAAAATGGATGTGCCCATGTGCTTGCTTTTGCGAATTTTGAGCTTGAATAGCTCAAAATATTACATAGGAAGTTTTAAAAAAGAGAATGCTAGTATTTTTTTTTATGTTGCCTATCTATTTTTTAAATAAAATTTTTTACTAGACCATGCCTTTAACAACATCAAAACAAAACGTGTGAAACCTGTAAATCTATGTCTTACCTGAGTGTCATCTGCCCCAATCTTGACACTTTACCTCCCATCCACCCTCATCATCACCCCCAACTCGACGATGGAACCCATTAAACAATAGAACACACTTGGATATCCCCTTGGGCGCACCATGAGCAGTGAACAGTACTTTTCAGATGGCTGCCCTACAGCAGCCCGCCCCAGTTCACGGAATTCGTGTACCTATAGTTAATGATCGGAAATGACATAGCACCCTATGTAAAAATCAATCGTTGTCCATGATATCGGCTCGTTATTGCATGCGAAGGGACTGCCCCCGCCACCTCTGTCTCTCCTCGGGAGCGGTATGGGAATGGAGCTGTTGCTTCTGTCGGATTTTCAGAAAAAATTCGCCCTTCCACCAAGCTGTATGCGCAATTTTGCCAAGTATAGTAGTGCATATTGGACCTGCCTCATGCACAGCTTTTTAACGGAGTAGTGCGATTTGAGCTTAGCCTGTACATTGGTGGAGAAGTCGGGGATATATGTGGATATCTGAGGATTCATACCGAAGAGCCCCTTTTTCTCTGGCCATGCGCAGAATTAGGTTCCTGTGTCAGTAGTTTAGGAGTTTAGCAAGGGTGGTATGGGGAGGAGCCCCCGGCCTGGGGACAGGAGCTGAACGAACGCGTATGCCCTCTCCACCAGGAAGTGTTGTGAAAATTCAGATGGATCGAACATTGTTCTCAACAGATTCTCAACAAACTGTTCCATCTGACCTTTACAGGCCGCTTCCGGAGTCCCAATGATACAGAAGTTATTTCGTCGGGAACGTGGTTGCAGGTCGTCACATTTATTGCTGATCTTGCTGACCTCCTGCTACAAGTGCGCTATATCCCGGACGTGTTTAGCAACATTATCTTCCGTCTCGCTAATCCTTGTCTCTGCCTCCTTGATACGGCACCCTCCTTCTCCAGTTTGGGCATCAAAGATCCTGTGGTCGAAACAATGTCATCAAGTTTCATGTTCACTGCCATGAAGCCATTCTGCATCGCTGCAAGAAGGTGGTCATCTCTGCTGGTGTTAGCAGCTCTGTAGGTCCCAGGGTTTCAGCGGGGGTGTTAGTTTAGGAGTCTAATGGTCCTTGTTTCTTGGCTCCAGAGCCCTTCGACATACTGCCTCCCCACAGAGAACCTGGGGGGGCACTCCTATTTAAAAATAAAATAAATGACAACAGGCCTCCAGTTATCCTACTGTAGGATCCTAACTCGGAGGGACAACGCACCATTTATCAACCAGTAGCAGATCAACCTAACTGCGTTTTTGACACCACAGTAGCGGAAATGAGGTTAGATGGGCTCAGTCCATAATGATAATGATCTGTTATTTATATAGCGCTTAAGCCAAAGCGCTTTACAGAGAACATATTTACATATATTTATCATCCCAACCGAAGTTGATACTTTATCGACCTCGGAAGGATGAAAGGCTGAGTTGGCCTTGCCGGGATTCGAACCTGCGACCTGCAGATCACACACAGATCGCAGCAGCGAGTGCCCAACCCGCTGAGCTATCTATAAGTCGCACCTGCCAGAGGCAGATGTTTCTCTAGGCGCAATAAGGTGACTAGACACCACTGTATAAAGCGCTTCTCGGCTAGGCAAGCGTCCAGAATCTCAGGGTGTTCCTCGATCTTCATCTAGACCTCAGCCTATTATTATCAGTCCAGCACAGGCTCCCAAAGATGTGCCACCTGCACACCGGGCCCCGTTCCCCAGCGCTTTCAGCTGGGACACCAGCATGTCACAGTAAGGATCAGCGCAAGGGCCAGGCCCGCAGTCACCCCAGAGTGCCCACAATCCTTATGTTTTAGTAAAGACACCGGGACCACCTCGGCACTCTTATTAGAAATGTCTGTCCGCCTGATCTCTGCCAACTCCAGAGGGTTATGCAAGGTTTAAGGTGTTATGTCACTTAGCCCAACTTTTTGAAGAGGGTCTGGCGTTTTGTACAAGGAATTTGTGGCACTCCAATGCCTGCACAATTTACAACTGCCCAGGAGGTTCACTAGTATCCCCCTATGCCCACTGTTTTATGCGCGCCAGATTCAGGGGTGCGATGAAAAGGACAATGGCTTACCGGGGCCCCACTCACCTCCATGCACAGTGTGGCAAGACAGCAGGTCTCCACCGCTGGGGGGGAGGAAGGGCCACCATCTCACACCAGGTCCCTACCTCGAGACAGCGGGCGGGCACCCCCAATGTCCAGGTAACAACGCAGCAGGAGCAACAATTCAGCGGTAGCCTCAGGCTGTTCTGTATATGGCCTCACAGTGTCCAGTGGATCATGGCTGGCGGCATGTGTGTTCGCGAGTGGTAGGCATCACTGAGTCTAGCTAACAAGTATATCACTGCGTGGAGTAGGGTACCTTGTGAGTCCAGCTGACGAGTATCACACCATTTGAAAGTGCTGCACCTCTCAGGCCAGAGCCCAGACTCCAATGCCCAAACGCAGTGCGTAGTATTTACCTGTGGTTGTTCAGGCGACCGCAGCGGGCAGCAATATATATCTGAGGTATGGTCTGCACAATTAACTGCACCTCTTGACGCTCCAGCCACATTGCTAGAGTGTGATCAGGTGAATCTGCGCACCCCCACCGCGTCCACTCCCGACACTTCTCCCGTATCCCCAGACACAACCTGGAGCCCAGGCGACGCAGAGGTTTGATGGTTGATTCCGGGTCGCTAGTAGCTTCTCAACAGGGGTGCAGCACCAGACGAGCCCTCCGTGGCACTCCGCGCCTCTGCCACGGGCCTCCCTGCAATATCGTGGCTAGTAACTCTGGGCCGCCAGCAACGCAGTCTGTGCTCCTCCTCTCTTGTCTGGGAGCCCGCAGCCACGGCTGCAGGCGTTCACCATATGCCACGGATCCAAGCCGGCACCCGCGGGCAATTCAGAGGTAGCCACTGATTTGCCGTTTCAGGGTACTCGCTGAGGGACAGGTTCCAGGCACCTCCCCCAACTCGGTCCACCAAGCGGCCTCAGTCAGAATGCATGTAGAAGCCGTTGGCCCTACAGTGCTACGCAGCATTCGTCATCGGCACGGTATCAACTACTACTTGCGCACCGTTCACACCATGGATCGATGCCAATTTAAGTCCCAAGGTGCTCCGACCTTATGCCCAGCCACAGCAATTAGCAGTTTGTTCAAACATTGGGTACAACAGGAATTATTAAAATCTAGGATATCGTGGGTCCGGAGCACCGGAATCAGGCCGCCATCTTGCTTGGCTGCTCGACAGCGCCCCGTTGTTTCAATGTGTTTAAGATGGATTTTGTAGACGTGGTTCTCCAGGATCTTCGCTGGGTATCGCAGGTTGGCTATAGGTCTGTAGTTGCTCGGGTCTTCTGCTCTTTCTGACCTTTTTTTATCAGTGGTTTGATGTAAGCTGATTTGAAGGAGTATGGTACTATTCCTATTTTGAGTGATAGATTCATTAGGTTCCAGAAGCATGTCACTGTGGTTCTGTGGTTGAGGATTCCGTGGAAGAAGTCTGGGGGGCAGGGGTCCCTTGGAGATCCTGCAAGGTTGGTGTCATTGATCAGTGTGGCAAAGGTTTCCTCTGTGATTGGTTCTAGGCAGATGAGTTTTGCTTTAATCTGTGTTTCGTCTGTGGTCCAGTGGTTGTATTTGCCCTGGCTAGTTTGATGGTCTCCTGTATTGTGTCTCTTTTTGCTCTCAGGTGGTTGGTGATTTTGTCATAAAGTGTTTGTGTATGAGAGATGGAATTTTTGCAGGAAGAGTTTTTTGTTTTTTGGATCTCTGATGATTTTGAAGAGTTCTTTCTGTGAATTGTTTGCCGTTTCTATTCCTGCGGCATAGTTTTTTTTTGTTGCTTTGAGGACTGTTGCTTTGTACAGAGTTGTCTTTGGTATTTTATTTTGTTTTGTCCGGTGTATACTCTCCATTTTGTTTCCATTTTGCGGTTGTTTTTTTTTTAGTTTATCAGTTCTTCTGTGAACCATTTTGCTGCTAGTTTTTTTGGTGTTGCTTTGAATGTTTTAGCTGGTGTTAATTGGTCAAGGGCCTTGGTGATCCAATTGTTGAGTGTGTCTTCTGTTGTATCTATGTTTGTATCAGTGGGATCTCTTTCCCCAAGGTTGTCGTGGTGGGTTGATCAGAGATCAGGAGGAATACTATGTTGGATTGGTCGTTGAGTTCAATCTAGATTAGGAGGGATTCATAGTCTTCCACCTTGGTTGTGATGATTCGAGATGTTCAGGCGTGTTTTTTGTGTATAATTGCGATTCCGCCTGCTCTTCGGTTTTCTCTGTTGGCTTGTATTAATTTATAATTGTCGGGTATTGCTTCATTCACAATGGCTTTATATTTGTCTGATAGCCAGGTTTGTGTAAGGAAGAGCAGGTCTGTGCCTCCTTCGCTTATGAGGTCATTGATTTCTGTGAGTGTTTTGCCATGGATCTAACGTTGAGGAGGCTGCAGTGTAGTTTCCTTGATTTCTCTTTTTGTGTTGTTAGTGTTGTTCTGACTGGTGTGGTGTTGGTTGGGTTTCCGTTCCAGGTGGGTTTTTCCCAGTTGAGTTGGCATATATTGGTGTAGTCATGTTAGGGAGAATTCTCATTTCTGTGCTAATTCCCTTCAACCTTAGAGACCCCCAGCTGTTTTGCTGGACTGTAGGACTTTTTAATTTTAACCCTGGAGTGAGTGAGACCCTTTTCCCACTCACTCACGTGTTTTGACCTGAATTGGATTATGTGTTCTCACTGTTTTGGGAGTCTGACACACTCCATAGGCATCTACCTTTTGTGTGGTGACACACAGCACCTTCCGTGCAGTGTCACTGAGAAATCATTTAGATTTCTCATACGGTTTAAAATACCTTTTCTTGTGTGAACTACTGTTCCGAAGGAGAGTAAACGTGAAATTGACTTTACTTACCGTTTCTCTTTGTGGGTCCAGCGCACACCATCTTATGTGGAGTGCTGGGGGGTTACCTAGTAGCCCCGTATCCTACATTCACATATAACATTTTTATGTGACCCTCCTTACTTTTAAATGGCTGGCAGTGGTTTAATTTTTCCTACCATTGTACTTTTCTACCGCAGGCTGAACCCTCAGCTGCAGTATAGTACCCATGGATGACCATTTTATCAAAATGGCCCCTGTCGTCTTTTTCCACCATTTTCTGTTTGGGTTGAAACAGATTGGAGTCCTTTGTTTGTCTTGCCTTTGGCGGGCTTCAGCCCTGAAGCCCTCCTTTTGCTCTAGTGTGTCTGGAAGGACAGGGTGTGAGGGAGGGTCTCGAAACTCTCCTGTCCTTTTGTCTCTAGGAATTCCTAAATGCAACCAGTCCTGATTGGCTGGTTGGCTGTCCTTTCAGGACAGCCACCCTGCTATGTGATTGACAGCCTAGGCTGTGCATGAATGAGAGAAACCAGCTTAAAAGGTGAGGGTTTTGGGACTAGAGGCAGAGTCGACCACCGGGAGAAACACCTGATGAAAAAACAGTGAACAAAGCTTGCTGCATCCTCCTGGACGACTTCTGCCCTTGGGTTAGTGGGACCAACTAACCCAGAGACCAACTCCACTGGACCATCTTCCCTGTCTGGCTGTACTTCTTCATTGCTGCAGAAACCTAGTGCCAGGGGTCGAGTAATCCCTTAGTCGAATGAAACGTCTGAAATCTGGCTAGAAGCTACAGGAGTCTCCTAAGGACCCTCCAGAAGCAGGACGACCAGAGCTCGAGTCCTCTCACCAGAGTGCAGGACCCAAGGAGTGAAGGAAGCCCAACTGGTATCCGAGATCCACAACAGTGCTGTTTACTAAGCGCTGAAACCGCAAAGTGCTGCTGAACCGAAAAGAGCCTTTAGCCACCGATGACCTCCCAAGCGCCGCCGCAGGAGCCCTACAGATAGCCTGAGTCATGGGGACAAGAGGGAGGACAAGGAACACTGGTTCTGCATCGCTGTAGCAGGACAGAAGCCAGCTGGACCACTCTTCTTCAAACCAGAGGTACTGTTTAGACTTGGGGTACTTACCTCACTGTCTTGTAGTCATGCTTTTCTTTGTTGGGAATTGCAGTGGCTTACTTTTATAATTGATTCCAACTCTGCTTTCACAGGCTTAACAGCTTGTAACCCTACAAGTGATTTTCTCAAAAACTCTCTAACTTTGTGCAAGACTTTTGATTCTAAGTGCCTCAGCTCCTTAGACTGTTTCAAATTGACTTTCGCTGTCCTGGCTCCATGCAGACTCTTCTAGCCCATTGACTTTGGTTTGTCCCTCATAGGTGGTAACTTGTTTTAGACTGTTGCTGCTGGGAAAGGCTTGTCTAGATTTCATTGGAAGATATAGTTGTCCTCACATATACTGACAACCTGTTTAACCTTTTTCCTTCCTTAAACCTTTCCTTTCTGCAACCTCAGAATCTGCAAAGTATAACTAGTGTGATATATAAATGCAACTACTGTCCTTGTGATTGAAGTCACCTCAGGGTGTAGGAATTGAGTAAGAAGCATATCCAAAGATTATCGACTAACTTGTTCTGATTCTGAAAAGTACTTTAAAAGTATGTTTGCATAGTTACATGAAGTGCCTTTTCTAAAGAACGCTTATTTAAAAATTGATGTTAAATAAATAACTATTTATTACTGAAACCTTGAGTGTACGTGTTACTTGGCTACCTGTATTTACTAATTTCATTTGTACAGCTCACATTTATCCCTCTTAAGATAGGCCTGTCTGCTTAGTCACGCTACCAACCTGTGTAGTGCAGACCTATACCAAAAGGTGGGTTATCTAATACCGAGCAGATAAGTGTTGTGTAGTCTCACACAGTGGGACTACACCAATTCGTACCTAGCAAGTCAGCATGGAAATGTATTGATTGTGAGGGTGCTGGGTTCCTGCTTTTGACTGGGATGGCAAAGGATTCTCACCCGGGGGTGCATGCTATGTTTAGGCCCCTTTCTTCCACTTTGGCCCAACATAGTCTCAAGCGTTACCCATGCCACATTGGCGATTGTGGGGTGCTGGGTGTCTGCTTTTGACTGGATGGTAAAGGATTCTCACCCAGGGGGTGCATGCTATGTTTAGGCCCCTTTCTTCCTCTTTGGCCCAACATAGTCTCGAGCGTTACCCATGCCACATTGGGGATTGTGGGGTGCTGGGTGTCTGCTTTTGACTGGGATGGCAAAAGATTCTCACTCAGGGGGTGCATGCTCTGTTTAGTCCTCTGGCTTCCATTTTGGCCCAACAAAGTCTCATGCTTTACCCTTGCCACAGTGGTGGGTCATTCAGCATAAGTGCAACTAAGCAAAAGTGGAATGACAATCTGTACTGGTCTGCATATCATCCTACAAACTGATGTAGTAATCAGTAAGTCATCCCAAAATCATCAAGAACAAACATGTTTCATGGCAATGCTCTTGAAGTAATCAGCAGGTCCTCCCAAAATCATCACCAAATCATCAGGGACAAACATGCAATCTTTTGAAGTGATCAGCAAGCCATCCTTAAAGCATCAGGAACAAAGAATTTTCTAAAATCGGGATGATGTTAGCATATTCATTAAGTCATCCTAAACTCATCCCCAAATCAGCACCCACCATTCTGAGATATTTGCTGATGACTTTAACAGCGCGATGACGTATGATGATGTTGGAATGACTTCTAGTGTAGTTCGATGATCACCAGATGACCCCAGGATGGTCTCTAAAGTCATGCTTTTAGAGCATGGAGTATATGAATTTGTTGTCCTATCAGTCAAAATAACATTTGTCGAATTGCCAACACATTCAGTAGCGAAAGTGGTGCCCCTGGGACCACCCTTTATTCTGGTTAAAAACACATGGTTGCTTCACAGCTACGTTCCTCCTATAAAATCATTCATACATACATAAAGAGAAAAAATCCTTTATGGGTTAAGGGGCATCGTGTTTATTAAATGGTCGGCTGGCCTTGTAAGCAGCTGGTCACCCAGAGGTTTGGAGCCTAACCACCTTCCGTCAGAGATGGAGGTGGAAGTGGAGAAAATGAACTACTAGTACTCTGTCTGCATCCAAAACGGAGGCAGTGATGTGGTGAACAGGCAGGGGAGGTATTGACCTTTGGTTTACAATCTTCATTGGCTCTTATTTCATTGGGGAGTGACTGGTTAGTGCTTGGAATAATACAAATGCATTGCAAAGCCAACAGGCTTGGCTTTTGTGTAGGAATAGAATGGGCATATGCCAGGTATCTGACTATAAAATGGTAAGAGCTGTAAAATAGTGGGATTACCTGGAATGCGATGATGGTGTCTGGCAAATGCCTATCCAGTACCTAACACAAGCCAAAACTATTGGCCTTGTCATTGCTTGTTTTTAAAACAACTTCAGTGCAAGGACACACAAACTGGTTATAAATCAAATGGCATAAGGCACTTTTTATAACACCAGTAGCCTGTTACAGTTAAGCCATTAACTCTCAGAAGACTGTGTTGAAATAACACTGGGAGGCGCATAGTTTGCTTTTACTGCTTGATAAAGCGATCCCAGTAAAATGTGTTTTTGGTGAGGCGGGGGAAGAAGTAATGGGAATGGCCATAGAGATAAGGGAATTGTACCAAAAGACATTACTAAAACTGCGTCTGAGCGTGGTACAAAAATCCTGAGCCCCATTACTGTGCCAAAGCAGAGCAGGGTTTGCGGGAGTGTCCCCAACTCTCCTTGGACTCAGTAATGAGGTTCGGGAGTTGCGGGGGTATCCCCTGCTTAGCATTATGGTAAGCTGGGATAAGATTAAAAAAAAATAACCCTGCAGCATCAGCACTGCACCACATAAGTGCACGTAAGTGGGAGGAACTGACGTAGCAGTGGCATAAGGGCGTTGGTGGTGCTCACGGAAGTGCGCTGCAGTAAAGGTAAGTGGGGGTGTGGGTTTGAGGATTACTGGCAGGGGCAGGCGGGCAACAGTGATCTATTTGATCACTGTGCGACGCTGTAATTGTAGTCGACAATTTCGTCAGCGGAATTACGGGCAGCGCAGTGATAACATAGATTCGAGATTAGCTTGACCGTGGGTGGGTAAATAACCAAACGGGATACATAAGCTATGTCCCTCCTTGCTCTACTCCAAAGCAATGGTTTTGGCTTATAGGCGACTCTTGAGCACCACCTTCTAGTCAGAAACTAAAGGCACTAGATTCCTCCACTACAGAAATGTAGAAATCTTAGATCCAACTGTGCATTCAAATTAAACAAGATAATATTTGACACAGATCTCTTTAGAACATGTTTATTAGTGTTAGCTGTGCGTCCTTGTTTTACACTAAAACATACCTTTTAACTAATTTGTAATTGGAATTAAATTGAACGACATAGGTCTCTTAACAATGTCAGAATGTAAAAAGCACATTTTCCAGCATGCCTAGAACAGGAAGTCACATCAGCTATAGCAGGCAACAATATAATGTTACTTTTTATATTATTATTATATACATTTCTCTAAACACTTTTATTTCTAAATAGCAGTAACTGAGCAAAACCAAAATTCAATATTTTGGGCAAGCCCATTCCCAGATAAACAAAATGATGGTCATAACCAAGACACTCCCAAAAGACTGTCCGATTTCCAGACAGCCTCAGTCCTTTGAAGGTAATCCAGGACCACTCTTCTGACATCAACGGTATGCCAAGCCTCCTTTAGCATTCTTGGGGATTCTGGAAAAAAGCAGGGAGAACCACTCATTGTGAGGCATGGAATGTAGACAAAACCTTAGTTTGAGATCACATTTCCGATTTAAGGAATAAGGCCGAACGGTAAGTAATAGAGGATTACATAGAAGCGCCACTATATACCCCAGACGGCGTGCTGAGGTAATAGCAATGAGAAAATCTGTTTGAAGAGTCAAAAGCTTGAGCTTGGAGGTTCAAAGGGGGGCCCACTACAAGAATCTCAATACCGGAGGCTGATCCCATGGAAGTGTGCCCTTGTGGGTGGCCGTGCAGATGCCAGACTCCTCAGAAATGCCCCAACCAGACTTTCTCCGTCCAGCTTTCTCTCTGACCCAATGCTGATTTTCCCAAGCATCTGCAGACCACTGGAGTCTTCTACCCATCAGCCTTCTATGTTTGTCAGGATTTCTGTATCCGAACAGGCATTTTCACCTTTCCTGGCTATGTTTGAAATCCAGCCCTTCTGTGAAAGGGTTTGTCCTTACTGCCTGATGGGAAGTTTCAGGCCCTGAACCTCTTATATTTGGAGGAGGTGTGTGAACCTTTCTTTCTTAGTTTGTCTGCATGTTTATTGGCACAAAACACCTTATGCACTCTGTCTTTCAAGGAGTCACCGAATAACTTGTTGCCTTCAAAAGGGATTTTGAGAGCGATGGCCTTCTGTGAACCCTTTGACTTCCATTCTCGGATGTGTCTTCTGTGTGTAATACCCTCACCCATTGCCATGGCAGATCCTCTCAAAAAGTAATACGCTAGGTCAGACAAAAGTTCTTGTCAAGATCAGGTCTTACCTTAGATCTTGGTAATGGTGTCTGTTGATGAGAGCGGCTTCCAGTCCCATGGGCAACCACGCGACCCAGGAGATGGAACTGGTTCTTGGCTCTGCCCAGGGGACGCAGAGCCAGTAAAGTGGGGAAAACTCTTTTCAGGGAAGAAAACCAACTGATGTTGAGGCTGAATGAGCTTCATAATTACTGGCCAATCGGAGGGTAGATGGAACTTCAGAGTAGCAGACTGCAGACAATGGGGAAACCTAGAGCAGACTCAGTGCAAAGGAAACTTGCTGGGGTTACTGGTTCAGATCGCAAAATGAAGTCCAAGGAGTAGAGTTGGGTACAGTGAAGCACGGTAGTGAGAAGAATCTTAACTTAAACCCTGCCTAAAGTCTCCTCTCAGGTGGCCAGGGGAAGGTAGACGCTTCCTGATCCCAACCCTGGGGGCGGTGTACTGCGGGAGGATCACCTGGCTGAAGACAGGGCCCAGGGTAGTGAGGAGATCCCTTGGGTGGGATGAGACACTGTATTTTTTCTCTGATAAGGAGACTCTTAACACTTTGCCAAAAGAGGTTATGGCATATTACCATTTCAATGCCTCTTCACCTCCTATTAAACCTAAGGTGGTGAATCCTAAAGTTGTAAAAACAAAGTGTACTGTACCAAAAGAATGACTCTTTGGTTTCTACATTAATTGCACTCCTCACTTCCATTGGTATACTACTCATGACTGCCTAAATGTTGTCTTCTCTAAATCATCTTCCTCTAGACATGTTAAAAAACCCAGCCCCTCTACTAAAATTACTAAAGGAGTGTACCCTTACAAATTATGAAGAAGTAGAAAAACGTAATTTTGGGGAAACAAACTACATGTCCCAGAGTCTTAGAGGAAGTGAAATGAAGAAAAGGTTTGAAGAGAAATGTAGATATAGAATTCAGCAAATTAAGCCTTATAGCTGTAGTCAGGCAATTGAGGTTTACACCTGAAGATAATTGTCAAACCTGGGGGGCATGAAAGGCTGCCGCAATACAAGAGGTGATGGCTGGAAGGTTTGTAATTAATCCTAACCTCTGGCATTGCTATGGGCAACCCTACAGACCATCATTCTTCCCTGCCAAGCCATTACAAAAGGGGAAAGACCATATGCAAATCGGGCTTAGTCCCACCCCAAAGGGGCAGTCCAGCCGGATGTATACGATTTGTTCGTATCAGTTTGCCCGTGGCCGATTTTGGCAATTTTTGTAGTTGACCGTTTTGAACGCAAATATATGCAGGGAGAAACCCCCCTGGAACTCCCCAAATACCTCTATATTAATAACCCCAAACCCACCACCACATATCTGCGGTCAAAACAGCCGCAAAAAATTCATCGGTCGTGGGCAAATCTGCCCCGGTCAACTTGGGTAATACCGTCCAGCCCCAACTGCTTGGTCACATCCCTTCTGCACAAGACAAGCATCCCTGAACATGTTTCGGCCTTGTTGGGCCTCATCAGTGAGGCATGGGACCTACGTCTGGGCATACACGTCCCACTTGGGGTGACTTATGCAAAACAAAAGAGGTGATGGCTGGAAGGTTTGGAATTAATCCTAACCTCTGGCATTGCTCTGGGCAACCCTCCAGATCACTGTTCTTCGCCTGCCAAGCTATTACAAAAGGGGAAAGACCATATGGAAATCAGGCTTGGTACCACCCCAAAAGGGGGAGTCCAGCCCAAAATGCTTTGTCACATCCTGTCTGCACGAGACCACAAGCATCCCCTTGGATGGAAAGGCTGCAGCAGAAGAGGAGAGGAGGGAGGAGCAGGTGTTGGAAGACTGATAGTAGTAGAGGAGCACAAGGCTGGCAATTCACGAGGAAGTGTGAACTCAGCAGGGACGCTGGAACGTAGCAGATTTAACCTGCAAGTTCTGAGAGGGTCCTGTGTTCTCAAAACCTGTATTGCATAGGCTGCTGTGAGACTGGCATGAGACAGGCATGGTATCAAAAGGTACACAGACTCATATATTGGTTTCAAAAACCTTTATTTACTAAGGTTCCTGGGTTGGTGTAATGTGTGACTGGCCCTAACTCTAAAGGGATGGTTCCCTCAACTGATGTTTCTAAAGGCTGTCTTTGTTTGATAGTCCAAAATAAGTCTGTCTGTGTCTAAACCTATGCTTGCCCTCACTCTCTACAAAAATGTGGTAGGAAGTCAACAAAAAGGAAAAATAGTGGTTCAACAGAAAATTAGAAACCAAGGGTGATATTCTCACCAGATGTAGTTTGGTCAATGTCACAAAAATGAGCTCAATCAAAACAGGCTGTTTTTAAGACCTTCTCCACATAGCCCTTGCAATATTCCCTTCGGTATCTTTGGTTCCTTGGGGTTCCCTTCCCCAAGCTTCAACTTGTCCAAATAACACAAAAGAAATATAACAGTTCCTTTTGAAGCTTCTCAGGGTTCCCTTCCCCAAGCTTCAATCCTTTCAACACTTCAAAACAATACGTCTCCAACTTGGTTAGGTCTCTCGCGGTTCCCTTCTCCAAGCTCGGGCCCCTTTCAATTTTCAATAAAAATTCAGTTTTGTCAGGATGTACTTTGCTTTTCCTTCAATATCATGAAATAATAGGTCTTCCACTTTAACACCATGGAGTTCCCTCTCGGGGTACCCTTGCCCAAGTTTAGGCCCCTTTTTTGGTTTAAAACACAACTTCAAATTGTCAGGATGTACCCTTCCTTTTATACACAGTTCTTTCACACACACATCACTTGTGGGTTACAATCTGAGACTTTTGAAACCGCCTGGTTCTTTGCTCCTCCTATGCGTGACCCTCTGATCTGTAACCCTCTCTCTTTATACCTTGCTCTTCCTTTTAAACCTTTGACATTCAGATGCTTCCTGCACCCCTTCTTGTTTTGTGGCTTCTTCGTCGTGCACACTTGCCTTCCCTTTTGCTGTTCCTTTTTTTTGCAGCGTACACTCATGCACTTTGCTTTCTTATCGTGCCTCTTGCACATATCATATACTTTCTCTTCCTTTAACATGCACCCTTGCACCTGTCCGTTTCTTTCTCGTGCTTCCCGCACACTTGGCACACTGTCCTCTCTTTAAAGTGTGCGCTTCAAATGCCTTTCTTTTACTTTACTTTTCTTCTGCGCCGCTAGCGCAACTTCCTTCTTTCTATTTCTCTTCTTCTGCTTATTTCTTACGCTTTGTGTCCTTTATCTTACTTTCTGCTCCATGCTACTTCAGTCAAACTCAGGCTCTGGAGTTTCTCTCCCTCTCACTCATGGGGGGCGCTGCGTTGACAAGTGGTCCCTCTGGATACACGGGGTTGAGGTCAGGGTCTCCCCACGTGCCCCTCAGACGCCCTCGGGACCGGCATACGTCCCAAGGGAACAACCAGACTACCGAACGCCACCAGCAGGATACAGGCTGCCTTACTGCGGCTGTTACACCTTTTCTGCGATGGCAAGTCCAGCGTCATTGGTCTCTGTGTGGAGATGTGTTCCTAGGTAATTCCAATAGGGCAAAAGGGAACTGTTTTAACAGTCTAGTCATTGCACGTTGCCGGCAGAAGCACGTGACTGATCACCTGACGTCTCTTAAGGGATGCGGAACACCGCTTCGAGGCGTCGCTTCTGATGAATGTGATGCTCCATTCGAGTCCCGTCTCGAGCTTCCCGCTTTTGTCCACTCTGTGATTCCCGTGATTTCTCCCGTTCGTTCGAGCCGGGGACCGAGTCTCTCACCCGATTACCGAAATTTTTGCAAGACATGGTCTTCCAGGTACGATTATTTCCGACCGAGGTCCGCAATATACATAATTTCTGGAAAAGAGTGTGCCAAGTCTTAAGCATTAAGAGAGCTCTGAGCTCAGGGTACCATCCCCAGACCAACGGGCAGACTGAACGCCTAAACCAGACCTTGGAAGGCTACCTACGCTGCTTTGTTTCAGCCGCCCAAGATAACTGGGTGGATCTTATACCATTTGCCGAATTTGCTTACACCAATGCCAAGCATGCAGCGTTGAATACAAATCCCTTCAACTGCTCGTATGGATACCATCCTTCTTTTATACAGTCTGGCCCTTCCACCTCATCCAGAATACCCAGAGTGGACTGTCTAAATGCGGACATTCTAGAGGAACACCAAACTGCACGTGTTGCACTACAAACGGCCCAAGATCGGGCCAAAAGATACGCCGATCAACACCGCCAAGATGCTCCGATTCTCAACCAGGGAGACAAGGTATGGTTGGCCTCTCGTTTCCTTCCCAAACATCTGGTTCCCTCTAAGCTTTCGCCGAGATTTTTTGGACCCTTTATGCTATTAGAACGAGTGGGATCGGCGGCAGTTCGGTTGTCTTTGCCTCCCTCCTGGTCTCGTATCCATCCAGTGTTCCATTTGTCCCAGATCAGACATAGTGTACAAGATCGATTCCCTCGATCATTCCGACCATTGCCACCTCCAGTCATGACTACTTCGGGAGTTGAATACGAAGTAGCAGGTATATGTGATTCTAGATATCATTGAGGACGTCTACAATTCCTCGTTGATTGGAAAGGTTACTCACCTGCAGACAGAACATGGGAACCGGCGTCAGGGGTACATGCCCCTCGGTTGGTTCGACTTTTCTTTCGCCTTCACCCGGGTAAGCCGGGTTCGCCGCCCCTCAGGAGGGGGCATACTGTTACCTTTTCTGCGATGGCAAGTCCGGCGTCATTGGTCTCTGTGTGGAGATGTGTTCCTAGGTAATTCCAATAGGGCAAAAGGTAACCGTTTTAACAGTCTAGTCGTTCCACGTTGCCGGCAGAAGCACGTGACTGATCACCTGACGTCTCTTAAGGGATGCGGAACACCGCTTCGAGGCGTCGCTTCTGATGAATGTGATGCTCCATTCGAGTCCCGTCTCGAGCTTCCCGCTTTTGTTCCCTCTGTGATTCCCGTGATTTCTCCCGTTCGTTCGAGCCGGGGACCAAGTCCCACACCCGATCCGATCCGATTCAGAAACAGAGTCCGCTTTGCGGAATGAATTTGTCCCCCTTCGGATTCCAACACTCTCAGCCACCCGGATTGCCCGAGGCGAAGGGTTTACTTCTAGTCACCTCAGTTAATAGACTCCTTCCTCACTCTCTGCCTTGAGAAGAGTCTCCCTTCCAAGAAGATCAGTTCTAGACCTCCCGAGTCGCCCTTCCAAGAAGACCGTTCTCAGACGCCCAGGGTTTTTTTCCCCAGAGGGTTTCCCTGGGGTTAGTGCTTCCCTTCGCTGGTTTCTATTTCCCAGTGTTAGAGGAGGCAGGGACTTCCGGGTGATCCTTACTTTCTGCAGTTGATGCTTCCGTCAAGTTAAGGCTCGATCAGGTTAGTGTCTATTCCAATTTGTTCTCTTGTTGGAAATCTAGATAAACCATACCGTGTTGAATTTTCATCAGTTATAACAGCGGCTCCTTGGAGGCACAGCTTCCTAGCCATGCTGCAGTCCCTCACAAACATTGAGCCAGTGTCTCACTATGCTGTTCTCCAGGCTTTAAATCCTGCTGCTCTCTGCTCCGTGGCTTCTCCGGTACGGACAGCATCCCCAGCTCGCTCCCCTGTTTGTGAAAAACCACATCTTTTATAGTTGGAAAAAAACAAGCAACTGGAGTCAGGTGTGAGTGGTTATCATTAAATGCCTGACCCTGCCTGACCCTATTAGTGGTACAACTTGAGTTCTTTCTATAGTAGGTTTCCCTTACTTTGCCATGTTGTTTTATGGGTAATTGTCACTGTTCATGGTTGCCTCTTCCTTGTCCCGGTATTGGTTGGAAATGGGGAGGGGGTGATATAAGGGTTTTGGAAGATAGACCTATTTCCCCCTACTTAGCAGGGAATCAACAATGAACATGAAAAAATCCTCTAGCCTGGTTTTCCCCCAAGGGGATGGTTGCCCCCTTCCACGTTCCTGACGGTTGATTACACAAACATGAGTTTTGATGGTATTCCCTGTGATCTAGATTGGTAGAGGATGAATGGATATTAATATCAGACTCCTGTCTTTGTTTTAGTTTTTTCTTCCTTCCTCCCCTTGGGTCATTGATGACTGGATTGGAATTGGGGAAAATGAGACCTGGATTATGGTGACGGGAATCCATGATTCCCATGAAGGCAACCGGGACTTCTTCCTCCTCTTCTATTGTTCCGTCAGAATACTACGTTTCACCTGGGGTATTCCCACAAAGACAACCCCGGATTCCCCTACCCAGGTGACCCTTGCTCATCCACCCCTCCCAGGGTTGAGATCCAAGAATGATGACCCTCCTCTAGTCACCTGAATAGACTCCTCTCCGGGTTTTAATGGGAGAATACCCCTAGGTTTCTCGCACTGCATAAAGGAAGAGATTTCCTCATGTGAGCCGAGTTTCTGTGATTGCAGAGCTGTGACTGTGCAGCAACCCAAGGCACGAGGCAGAAAGCAATCCAAGGATTTCTGGAGCAAGAGAAGCCCCCAATTAAGGAGGACAGACCGGAGACGCCCATGCTGTAGAAGGGTGTGAGTTCCAAGTGAGCCTAAAGAAGCAGAGTCAAGGAAGTAGGGTGTGCGAAGCAACCCGCAACCGCAGTGTCCCTGAGGCTGGTGAGTGAAGCTTGGCGCTCAGAAACGCTTAATAATCCTTGCTGGTATCTGTAACCATCTCCAAAACAACTTCCATTGAGTTAAAAGCAAGCAAAAGTTGTTAGTTACTTTCAAGTAAACAATGAAAATGTAAACCAAGCGTCTATTCTGAAAGACTGAGCACTTGTGTGTAAAGACCT
The DNA here is from genome assembly GCF_040938575.1 of Ambystoma mexicanum. Taxonomy (NCBI): domain Eukaryota; kingdom Metazoa; phylum Chordata; class Amphibia; order Caudata; family Ambystomatidae; genus Ambystoma; species Ambystoma mexicanum. Next base: position 1,440,490,864 of record NC_090935.1, read on the forward strand.
TTTAATTAATTGTTAAACACTTGTTCTTATTACCGAAGTGGTCGCCTGCCTTCAATTGTGGAAAAGGAACGCTGCTTTCCATTCTGAAAATACAGAGATGAACAAGTTACTTACCAACTGTAACGTTCTTTCGACTCGATGTTCCTCTCACGTATTCCTCATCGTGTGATATTCGTATTAGCCAGCTTCGCTGCTTCGGCAAAAAAATACTTTTGGCAGAGGGCACTGTGCACAAGGTCGTGGCGTCGATGTCCCTCGACGGGCTCCGTACCGTGTTAAAGTCACCTTCAGTATAAATAGTTCGTGCCGCGCCTGTTGGCTTCAGTTCTGTTTTTTCGAGGAAATATTTGAGGAACACCCAGGCGTGCCCCGTGACTGATAGAAGTGTAAGAAACGCAAACTGTACTGCAGGGTAGGATGGGAGGGTCGATGAGGAATACGTGGGAGGAACATCCAGTCGAAAGAACGTTACAGTTGGTAAGTAACTTGTTCTTCGAATGGATTGTGTCCTCCCACGTATTCCTCATCTTGTGATAGATTCCCATAGTGGTGGTAAATTTGGAGGTGGGAGTACTAGTTCTCATGGACGGAATGAAGTACCGCCTTGGCAAATAAACCCTCATTGGAGGAGGAGGAGGCATCTAAGCAATAATGCTTGATGAAGGTATGCATTGATGCCCATGTTGCAGCTGAACAAATATCTGCTGCAGGGACTCCCCTCTTCAAAGCCGCAGAAGTAGCCATTCCCGTTATGGAATGGGCTCCTAGCCCATCTGGTGGGTCTTTCCCGCTAATCTGTAGCACTCTTATAGCCAGAATGATCCAGCAGGATATCGTTTGTTTTGTCACCGCTAATCCCAATTTATGACTTGTATAACCTACAAAAAGTTGGTTATCTTGACGTAACTTTGACATTCTTGAAATGTAAAAACTGAAGGCCCTTTTGGGGTCCAGTCTATGCAAACTCTCCTCTTCTTTGCCCAAATGAGGAGGAGGATAGAATGTTGGTAACATTATTTTTTGTGACGAGTGGAAGTCAGAAACTACTTTTGGTAAGAAAGATGGTTTAACTTTAAGAACTACCTTGTCCTTGTAAAATGTAGTATATGGGAGTTTACATGAGAGAGCCGGTAGTTCACTAACCCTTCCAGCTGATGTTAAGGCTACAAGAAGGACAGTCTTTAGTGTTAGAAGCCTCAAGGGACATGAGTGTAGAGGCTCAAATGGCATACAAGTTAGAAACTTAAGTACTAGATTTAAATCCCAAGTTGGGACATGAAACGGTACTGGAGGGTATACATTAGTAAGCCCTTTCAGGAATTGAATGATTAATGGAATTTTGAAATAGGAAACCTCTTCCGAGGAGCGCTTGAAAATGGACAGCGCAGCAAGATATCCTTTAATGTCCCGATCTGGAGCCCCAGATTGGCTAGATGCAATAGGAAAGAGAGCACTATTGGGGTGCCACATTGAAAGGGGTCCACATCCTTCTCTTTGCACCAGTTACTGAATTTGTTCCAACAACATCAGTACAAGGATTTTGTTGCTGGCCTTCTGGCCGAAAGCAAAATCTCCATTACATCATCCGGAAGATCCCAATCCTTGTATTTCAACCTCTCCGAAACCATGCGTGAACGTTGAGTGTCTTGACCTCTGGATGGAGAATGCGACCTTCCTCTTGCGAGATCCTCTCTTTACGTAAGACGTATTGAAAGGCAGATGTACATATCCAGAAGGCCCAGGTACCACGTCCTCCTGGCCCAACCCGGGGCAATTAGGATCATGGTTTTCCTGAAATTTCTCAACCTCCTGATTACTTGAGGAATCACAGGGACTGGAGGAAACACGTACAGCAGGGGAAAATCCCAATCCACTACAAATGCGTCTCCTAGAGGTCCTCTTGGAGGAAATTCCCTTGAGCAATACTGATCACACTTCGGTTTACCAAGGTTGCGAACAGATCCACTTGAGGGGTTCCCCAAAGGGCGAAGATCTCTAGAAGAGCTTCCTGAGCTAACTACCACTCGTGGGAGACTGTGCTCTGCCTGCTCAGAGAGTCTGCCGCCGTGTTCTGCTCTCCGGCTAGGTGAACTGCAGATAGAGAGATTCCTTCTTGTATTGCCCAGAACCAGAGCTGCATCGCCTCTCTGCACAGAGGTAGAGATCCTGCGCCTCCTCTTTTGTTGAGGTAGTACATGGCCACTGTGGTGTCGTTGATTATCAGGACATTCTTTCCCTGTACAGAGGGCAGGAAAGCTTTCACCGCTAGTCTGATTGCCCTCAGCTCCAATAGGTTGATGTGTAGTTTGGACTCCGATGGAGACCAACGACCGCTAATTGTCAGATCGTTGGTGTGGGCTCCCCACGCCGTGAGCGAGGCGTCCGTTATTTCCGGCCATGGTTGCCAAAAAGATTCTCCCTTGAGGATGTTGTAGTTGCAAGCCCACCATAGTAGATCCTGAGCAACTGTGCTCGGGACTTGCAGAAGATCCGACATACTCCCTGAGAACTGGGACCACTGACTTCTGAGGGCCCACTGACGGGATCTCATTCTCAATCTGGACTCTGGCACCAGAAAGATGCAGGATGCCATGAGGCCGAGCAACCTCAGAAAATTGAAGGCCGGCAGATGCTGGGCATTCTGGAATGTTGTTACCATCTGCAGAATGTGGAGAGCTCTCATCTCGGGAGGCGAGGCTTTGCCCGAGGAAGTGTCCAAAACTGCTCCGATAAACTGGAGTTTTTGGGATGGTATCATGTGGGACTTCTTGAAATTGAGGAGAAGCCCAGTGTGTGTGAAGGAAATGACAAGTGATCGACAGATGTTTTTGAGCTTGTTCGGGAGTACGTGCTCTGATCAACCAATCATCCAGGTAGGGGTATACATGAATCCCCCCTCTCCTGAGACTCACTGCCACCAGCTTGGTAAAAACCCTTGGGGCGGAGGTCAGCCCAAATGGCAGAACTCAAAACTGATTGTGAGAACCACCAACTGCGAACTTCGGGTACTTTCTGTGCTTGTGATGGATTGGCACATGAAAGTAAGCATCCTGAAGGTCCAATGATACCAACCAGTCTTGGAGTTGGAGAGCCTGAAGGATCTGAGAAAGGGTTACCATCTCGAACTTGTCCTTCCTGAGGAACTTGTTCAAGTTTCTTAAGTCCAAGATGGGTCTCAATCCTCCGTTCTTCTTTGGGATGAGAAAGTAAGGGGAGTACCAACCCTTGTTCCTCTCCGTTACAGGTACATGTTCTATTGCACCTTTCTCTAGCAGGGTTAAATTTCCTGCAACCGAGCGGGTCTGGAATTGTGGCAGAGATGGCTCCCGGTCGATGGTCCTGAGGCCTTTTTAGAAGTAAAGGCAGTAACCGTGAGATACTGTTTCCAGTGGCCAAGCATCTGAAGTAATGCCCTGCCATTCTTTCAGATGCTGAGAGATTCTGCCTCCCACTGGGGTTTTGTGTGATAAGGCCTCAGTGATTTGGAGGCAGCTGCAGGAGCGGCTGAGGGCAAAGATGCAGTTCCTGAAGATGGCTTTGTAGTCTTTCCTCGTCCACCACAAGTGACATTTCTTTTGCCTCTTTGAAAAGCCTGCCCTCTTCCTCTACCAAAAGAGGAGTAGTACCGAAAAGGACGACCCCTCCAGGAAGATGAGCCCGAATAGGGTTTCTGAGGCTGTCGCATGGAGGCGCTAAGAGATTTAGCTGCCGCTTTTGAGGTCTGTAGTCTTTCTAGGCTTTCATCAGCCTTACTACCAAACAGCCTCAAGCCATCAAAAGGCATGTTGAGAAGTCTGGCCTGCACATCTGGTGCAAACCCTGACTTCCTCAACCACGCAAATCTGCGTAGCACTGTGCTTGTAGCCATGGACCTGCTGATACGTTCAGCAGTGTACAGCCCAGACTGGAGACATTGCCCCATTGCCTCCTTTCCGTCTTTGACAATATTAAGGAAGCCTTCCCTTTGCTCGCCTTCCGGAATATGTTCAGCTGCCGCTCAAATACAGTCCCAGAGGGTATGTGTGAACCTGGCCAGGGTACAGGTGACATTAGTTAACTTAAAAGCCATGCTACCCAAAGTAAAAACTTTACGGGCCCAAGCATCTACCTTCTTATCCTCTCTATCCAGAGGGATAGTTGGATATGCAGTCTGTCTTGAGGTAGTTGCAGCCTGAATAACCAGACTTTCTGGAGTGGGATGCCCTTTCAAATACTCAGGATCAGAAGTTGAAGTTCTATACTTCTTAGGAAAATTACTGTTTACTGCAGCAATGTTTTCAGGAGCTTCCCAGTTCTTTTCTACTGTTCTCTGAAGTGCCCTATGGAAGGGGATAACTGGATCCTTCTGGGGGCCCGATCTAGAATGTCCGTCATGTCATCCTGATCAAAGGTGGGTGAGGCTCTATCCCAACCCTTATATTCCACTACTCTATTCATTAAACTCCTGTACCCTGAATCTGCATGTTCTGCAGGGTCAGATCTCGCAAACTCTAGCTCAGGTGACATATCAATGCCACTAGCAGAGTGAAGAGTCTCACACAGGTCTCTCATTTTTGATTCTGGATCTGTTAGTTCCTCTGGAACCTGTCTAGTGCCATATTGCACTCCAAAAGGAGAAACCTCCTCATCTTCAGAACCACTTTCTTCAAATATCGAGGACATAGACTTAAAAAAGTCTGATTTTGATAATGGAGTAAAACTCCTGTCTTGTTCATGAGTTTTCGTCGAGGGAATGGAAGAATCCTTCGATGGTATCGAAGGAATCTTCGACGACACCGATGGAGTCTTCGACAAAGGCATCGAAGACGCTTTAGGCTTTGTTGTTGAAGCTGTCGGCGCCGATGGCGTCGACGAAGTCGCAGATATTTTCAACGACTTTTGTTTTTTATGCAGTGTCAGGGAAACACTCGAGGATTCCTCGACGACTTGGTGTCGACTCGAGTCTTACGAGTTTCACCCATACTCCTGGGTTTTACCGCAGTAGTTCCTGACTTCCCTGTGTCGTCCGATGGAGCGACCGGGGTCTGGCTCTTTTGAGGCTTCTTTGAGGGGGTTGAGGCCGCATTCTCAAAGACCTCCATCTTTTTTCGAAAATCTTCCCATTTTCTTGGGGAATCCGACTTCGTCGGGCATCGTACCAATTCGGTAGATGTATCAGATGATGATGAGGGAGATCTATGTCTCCTTTTAACCCTTTCCGAAGAGGAAGATGAAGAGCACCTCGATCTACTACGAGATTGGGATCTCTTAGAGTGTTTTTGTGATGCTCCGATTGATCGGACGTTATTTATGTCTTTTAGACAAGGCCTTCGAAGAGGCCTTAGAAGCATCCTGCCCCACCGCCAGTTTACCTTTCCTCTCATGAACGGCCTTCTCTGTCATCGACTGACAGGAGCCACAGTCGCCGGTTCGATGATTTGAACCTAGGCACCAAAGACAAATGCGGTGAGGATCTGTTATCGACATCTTCGAACCGCAGTCGATACATTTTTTTAACCCCGTCTTGGGTGTAGAAGGGGTAGATGAAGACGACCATTTTCTGAAGAAAATTTCGAAGCACGCTGTTCTTGAGAGCGAAGCAATCGGAAAAACAGAACTGAAGCCAACGGGCACGGCACAACCTATTTATACTGAAGGTGACGTCGACACGGTACTGAGCCCGTCAAGGGACATCGACGCCATGACCTCGTGCACAGCGGCCTCTGCCAAAAAATTTTTTTTCCGAAGCTGGTAAATACGAATATCACAAGATGAGGAATACGTGGGAGGACACAATCCATTCTAAACTATTTTACAAGCGTTACTAGTGAAACCAGCACAAAGGTCACGTGTGACCAATTACATTTCCCAAAAGAAGTCAGAAGTTGTTTCTTTAACTGTACATGGGAATACAATTCCATTCAAGTCTTTGTCTTCTTAAAGAGTGGTCACATGTGCCTAATTAGGGTTTCACTTTGAAGACTAAACCTTGTAGATGCCTGAATTGATATTCTTTATTTTGTAAAGTGGCTAGACGGAAGCAAATAACAAGCAATACCCAAACCAAGAGGCTAACCCTGTTTCCAGTCAAGCAAGTACCCCTCCACTCGAAAGGTGAATTTGTCAACAGCCCACTAACTTTAAGTCTAAGTGTGGTATTGTTACCTGATATCTGAGGAGTGGCACTACAGCTTCTTGTTTATTACTTTGACAGAAGAGGTGTGAATAACTGTGGGGAAGGGGAACTGGGTGCTTGGAAAGAACCATGCGGAAATGACGTAATGTTGAAGACTACTGAAGGTGAGAGGAAGTCAGTCTGGGCAGAGGCAGGGTGTCCGTGTTGGCAGTCAGACAAACAGAAGAGGTAAAGAGACTGCCCTTTTCTTGAAGTATAGAAAGGAATAGTGCCTTGCCTACTTGTAGAGGTCAAAGTGTCTTGTTATGATATGGCATTTATAACGCGCCTATACACAAGTGTTACATACCCAACAATCCTAAAGTACTAAACAGTGGTAATTATATTTGGTGGCAGACAGACGGAAGAGGCAATGTGGTTGCCACTTTCAGAAAACTGGAAGGAAGAGTGCTCTGCCTACCTGTAGAGGTCGAAGTGTCTTGTCATTTAATGCCTTATAATTCCGAAGTATAAGTCAGAAGCCGAAGTACCTGAACTGTGGTTTTGTATGTCCCAGTGAAGTGGTTTGGAGTAGTAGCAGGCTGTAAAACAAAGGTGACTGTTCTCATAGTAAAAACAGTAGAAGGGTGGTTGTTGGGAGGAAAGCAACAACCCAAAGAAAAACATCCTGATAATTATACCGAATGTACTGCAGAGGTATTAACTAAATTTAGAGTTGTAGATGAAGAAATTCTATTCTTTGAACTGTGTTAACCAACATTGAAGAGAAGATATCCAGGATTACCATTGATGCTATTTTCTTGACTGAAAATGGAAGGGACTCCTTTCAACCAAAACCGGAGAATTGTTACCAGTGGATTTTTGTTGAATGAACATTTGTTTTGATTTGGAACTGGCAATAACTGTTTCAAGACTTTTCTTTTGAACATTTTGAAGTTGATGTTAAAACCCTGGGGAACGGATTATCCCAGGACAGGTGAAGGTCATCCAGATATCATTACATTCTTTTTTTAATATATATATATTTTTTGCTTTATTATTCTTTGAATGTGTTTTTGTTTAAAGTGAGGGCCAGTTTACCTATGTTAGTTGTTCCCTTAGCATTAAGACTATTTAGGGTATTCCCTGATAGAGTAGGTAAGCAAGGCTTTTTTTTGCAAACATTTTCTCAAGATTAAACATTTTATTAAAGAAAACTACAAGCAGTTGTCTGCCTCGCATTACTGACCCCTCACAGTAGAGAAGGACTAGAGGCAGTCCACAACCAGGTAAGAGCGAGCAACAGGGAAGGATGAAAGTAGGAGACAGCGGGTAGGTACATGGGAGGAATTTCAATGGAAGAAAACTAGCATTGTGCAACGAAGAAACTATTTCAACACGTAGCTCGCGTGGTTCCTGTCATTGAAATAGGCTGATAACAACCTGGTTTGCCAGGCAGGTGACATCATGACGCTGTGTAAGAAACGGCCGCGATGCGATCCCCATATTGGAATGGGAAGCATTGCCAGCCTCTCCATAGAGACATGTAGCAAGCCGGGGCTGCAGCAGTGAATCATGACAGTCCCATCTACTTCTGCATGCCTGCTAACCCCAGGGAACAGTCAATACCTTCCTTCATAGCATTCTGAAAACCGTTCATAGCTTTCTGAAAACCCCCTAAGATGATCTCTGCCGTTACATCAGCCCTGAGAGACAGACAGGCCCCCATATGAACTTTCTTCATTGCCGCATTACAATTCTTGTCGACAGGAACCAGTCTTCCTCCGCTGCCATGCATGATCTGCCAACAAGGCTGGCCAAGATTTCATCCACCTCGACATTTTACTTCAGGAACCACTCTATTCTCTTACGCGAATACAGTTTCATCACAAAACGTGAGATATAGATATGCTATAGTTCCTTCCACTCAAGAATCTTGTCCTTGATAACAAAAATGAGGGGGAGTCCCATCATCAGCATGTGTTAATTGTGGGGCCAGCAGATCCTCCCGGTGCCAGTAGGAAGAAGAGGCCACTGAGGAGGAGAAAGAAGAAGAGGAAGAAGGGACCGTTTTCCTTTCTTCTGTCCTCCTTTTCTGTAATGGCCCGTTTGATAATGCCCTTAATTTCCTTGTGGGAAAGGGAATACTTTAGCTTTTCCCCATTTCTTTAACAGGGAGCAGAAACCACAAATAACTGTGACTTCCTATAGCATCGGCGCAGAGCCTGGAGGACGGGATAACCTGGTAACCTAGCAACCACCAGGTTCCCGGGTCCTCCTTATAATGTCCTTGCAGCACCATCCACAACATGGTACTAACCAAGGCTCCCCCGGCACCTGCCAGACTCCGGTTGGCACAACTGCATGCTGCCCAATGTGGCAGAGCACCCAAGAAACATGGGGACCGCCTCTCCTGGTCCCCATCTCTGTCTGTTCAACAGACACCGCCTACGCTTGACACAAACATGAAGTGCCAACTGGTGCACACCAATGAAGGCCTCACCCTGCTGGAGGCCTGAGAGCATCCCCGGTCCTTAGGGGATTTCAGCTCATTTGGGCACCTAGCCCCGCAAGTGGCCCAAGAGCCCACTGCCTCAAATGCCCCCTCCATTCCACTGGAGGTGGTGCAGAGGGACCCATTACGTTGCTCTGGGGGCCTGTCCAGGGGACAGGACCCATTTTAAAACAGGATTGTGGATCATGAGGGTAGTAATAATCCTCAACGGAAAGGAAGGGGGCGAAAAAGGGTTCCTGTTGGGGAGGCGGGCCTCATGACGTATGTACTGCGATGAGAAAGAGGGATGTGGATGTAATGAGATCTCCTTCCTGAACCCCTTGTTCTGCCTGTGCTCACAAGGGAGCCACACCAGATTTCCAGAAGAAATGTACTTGCCACTGCAGAGATACATGAACACCATCATTCTGTTCCAGAACTAGATGTGTTGGATTTTTCTAATCCTGCCTCTAACCCCCCCCGCCCCCACCTCCTAAACATTCCCCATCTAAACTTCATGCCATGCAGGGCCCCCTGCCCTGAGAACTACAGTAAGATGGGGGAAGGAAGAGGACAAGGGTCATCTTCAACTGTGTTTCAGAGCACCTTTCTGGCTGCTGTAAATGGGGCAGATGAGTAGAGCGAACATTGGAACAACAATGGCATGGTAATGACTGGAGCAGACTGTAGATATTGTAGCATCAATAGACCATGTGAAGTGTAAGCTACTAACCAGCCACAAAGTCGCTCGCCGCCTCAATTCTACACATTCACACAGCAGACTATTTCTTACTCACCAAGAGTTCAATATCAGTAGCCAATGGCTAGTGGCGAGTGCACATTTTGCACCCTGTTAAGTGTGTGAAAAATGCGGGTCTTTGTGCTTCGCAACTCACATTAGTGAGAGGTGTCATTGACCTTATGCAAGGAGGCCCTTGATAAAGCCAGTGATTCAATAACTATTTTACAGGACAAGGGGGTTTCTTAACTGTCCAGGTGGATATCCATAGAAACTCGAGATGGCCACAATGTTGAGGTCGCTGTGGTTGTGATTTCCCCCGAAAAATCAGTTGATTGAGGCTTTTCAACAAATATAGTGGAGGGTAATACACCTAACCCTTACCTTTCCACTTCTAATCCTTATGTCATGGCAGGATTAGCCACAGTGCTTCTATCCTCTGAATCTCTACTAGCTAAGTCTTTGAACCACCAAAGGAGGGCTGGGTCCAGCACCGGAATAGCGAGGGAGAGCAGCTTAATGCCAAGAACGTTGGTGCACTCTATATCTATACATGTTCTTAATACACTTTATCTTACACCTCAGGCTGCTCCTCTTGTGGTTGTACTATCTGAAGATCCCCCACTTAAAACTGGTCTGACGGAAACGACAACATCCCTTGAAGCAAAATTAAAACACTTCCTTAAAACCCCAACTGTCATTTTCTTGGAACCTAGTAACTATATATTGATGGCAAGGAGAGTGAATTGATTCGGGAAAGACGAAAAAACCATGGGTAGTGATTACATAGTTCTTGTGATCTTCTATTGTTAGAGATATTGCAATGGTTGGAACATGGTAGAGGCGCCTATTGCAGCTTAGCACCTATAAGAATTGTTGGTTTGCCTTTGGTATTTTTCTAAGAGCCTAAACAGCCCATCCAATATGTCTTTCAGTGTGAAAAAACCCACTATATACCCATGATCCGTTTATCCTATTCAATTGTGCTGAAGTCATTGTCCATCTTGAAGAGTAATTTAAGGCGGGTACATGATGTTCCAAATCCTTTATCTCTGGTGCATAACAATAGATTTCAACAATTATGCCGGCTCAAGGATGTTAATTAGCAAACCTATTATCACACTGACTTTACTGTTGGATCTGATTTATAAAGATTCAGTAGTAGTGCAAGTCATACATTCAGATAATTATTCTGGCCAATATCGCCCCTCTGTTTAGGTAGGGCAGAACCACAGAGAGAACATTTGTTATGGCATGTAAAAATGTGGGTAACCTAGCTTTCTGCAGTGGTACAAGTGTTTGTGGGGCTGAAGTGGTGTTTGTCCATATTGTGTGTGGCCATAAGAAGATAAACAGAAAGGAGCAGTGTCATTGGCTCATCATGACTGAGGACATGGTGTTACTGTTTGTGAAAGAAGGTGGCTCTCGAGCACACACCGGGTTTGCAAATCCTCTCATGGAATGAGACCGGCATAGGCTTGAAGATAAATTACGCTAGTTGCCTTGAAGTTATCACGCAATATAGTTTGCTGTTTCAGTGCAGCACCTTTTGGGACATTTAGAGCTCTGTCACGGGTGAGTCGTGGTTCCTATTTTGTTTACTCTATATACAAACTCTATATACAAATGCCTTGCAAAAAATGTTTGAGTGGTCTACCCCCGACGTCCCGAATTTGGGGCAAGAATCCCCCCTTATCGGCTTATGCTGATGACGTTGTGCTACTTGCAGAGATGCACATGATTTGATGACTATGCAGGGTTTATGTCCAGCAGGAAACTAAACATGAATTAAGTCACCAATGCTCATAATGGGTACAAATAGTTGCCTGGCCAGTCTTTACCGTTGATTGACTACCCCTAAAAACAGTAAATCATGTTCATTTTTGGGAGTACGCTTTTCATCCTGTTGGGACCTGTCAGGAACTTTGGAACAAAGGATGAGGGCCTTAAGTACATTGACAGAAAGCCTCTCCAAAAGTGCAAGAGTGGGGCATTGTTAAAGAGCTTGTTGGATTGCACATTTTGCTTGCTGCGGAGATGGGATGGATAATAAAAGGACACCTGGCTAGGCCCTGATTTTCCCAGGTGGGTATATACTTATCAGGGTGAGAGATCACGCACACTTTCATATTTATTCCTCTACGGAATGCAAAGAAATCTGTGTAGATTTTTTCAAAGATCAAAAAAGTTTTTTTTTTTTTTAACCCAAAGATTTTTAATACACATTTGTTTGTCATAGTTAAACACCCAGGGACACCTGTCAATTCACAATTTTGTACACAATATGCATCAGTACAATCCAGTCAAATTGACTGGATAATTAGTGAACATAGAATATGTTTTTCCTTTTTGATCGACGTAATTCAATTTACAAATAATATGTGAGCACAAAAACAGAATTACAGTGAACAAATAGTGTTAATAGTGGACACTGAAATGGTGAAGAGGTCGTTGACACTATTGTGTTTCAGCCAAAGGAATAGGGCTGTTTGGTGGAGCTTGCATGTGGTTGGCCTTCATCTGGACGGTAGAGTTGGTAGTAAAGGAAAGTGTCCTGTGGGTCTCTGTCAAGATATAATGACGAGAGGTGTGTGGTTCAGAAAGTTTGTCATCTCCTATTATAATTTCTCAGTGACCTAAAGCTATTAATGCTGAATTTAAGATAAAAAAGAGCGATAGTCTAGCAATGACACATCGCTGGGCTTACCGTATGCAAACCTTTGCTACGGTGAAGAGCTTGTGAGCTGTTCCCCTATTACGATTGTAGGAGAAAGGATTCACCATATTCTTGGTGGGTGGGGGCTGGCCCAAATGCCTTAGGAAGCAAAGACAATGGTGGAGGGACAGTGAGGATACTGAGAATGTAAAAATGGGTAACTAGTAGTGGCAAGATGTGTATTGGCGTTACACATTTTACCTTATTGGGAATGAGTATGGAGTAGCAAGCTTTTTCTATTACGTGCAATGTCAGAAAGCGCTGGTAAAAGTCTGACGACGTATTGTGATCCAATCCTCAAGCTGTGGGTAAAAAGGACACATATAAGCTGGGCAAGCCATAGATGACAAGTGGGCACAAGCTTAGTGACCCGCAAAGGAAGTGGAGGTTCTCATGCTCAGTATGCTGCGGTAAAAAGTGTCACTGCTAGTAGCAGGACCTCAGAACTGAAGAACGTCTAGGTGCCGAGGGACTACTATTATTTTTATTAAGTCGGCGTGAGGGAGTGTGTGCTTGCCCGGCAGTGGACGAAAGTGTCACCCAACGTGGGTCTGCTACCACTGTAGAGAGTGTGTGCTCACGTTGCAGCAGGTGACTGTGTCATCGGCATCCATCACTTCATGTGCATGTTCATGAAAAGGCGAAGAGTATTGATAACGTGACGGCCCATTGCTAGACTCGGTCAATGCTCAAAAAATGTTCAATCCCTTGGAGCTATAGTGGGGATCTGGGTACCCCTCATGATTTTCTTCATTAGATTTTGTGAGATGCAAGTTCATTCGAGTGAAAGCGCCTAGGCCGTTCAAAATGTGCGCGTGGCTTGTTTTAGTCAAGTGATCATTGTGATCAGGAACGCGACGTTTATCTCCGTAACGATTACTTACTTGTATAATTGGTGTTCACGTGTTGCTACGGAACACTGCTGCTAGGGCCAGGACGCTGCCAGGAGTGAGGGAGCGAACCAGTTACTCCGTCGAGCAGCGTTGCCTGGGAGACGACTTGTTATAGTGACGGCCAACATTTAGGAAGGACTGACTAGGGGCAAACAAAGCGCTGCCATGGTGCTCGCCAATCGCGTGCCGCCGCATTGTGTGTGTATATGATGGCACCGGGTCCCTGAGTTAGAGAGGCACGAAAATAGAATTGTGCAGATAAATAAAAGTTGCATGGAACTGTGTTGATACTGGTCCAGGTCACGGACTATATTGCACTTGCATGTCAGCGGGTGCTAGTAGAACAATCCAAAGAGTGTGATTCTACATGAGAAGTAGCGTGTTATACTTGCACAGATAAATAAGTGAATAGCACAGCATATTATACCGGCACCTCTCGGGTGGTTAAAGGGTGAGCTCCCTTACTGGAGAACACGACTGCATGATTGCGTAGGTACCATTACCTTTATTAAATCATCAGTGGGGGAATTTTGATGAATGGCGGTGCCTGGTGCCTATGAGTCTATGGGAGGAACCCACACAATTCTCTAGTCACATATAGTGAAGTGGCTGGCCAAAAGCCTGAAGCTCTGCTAATAGGTAGCCTTAGCCTGATTAAATTACAAAATGCTCTCTATTCGCATTGGAGATCACCACTAAATGAATCTGTGCGCATTGCATTGGTGAATGCATCCAAAACAGGGCCTTTCACTGTAGCAGTCTTGCTGCCATATTTAAGAGGATACCACTGGAAAACATTTGAATAAACGTGCTAGTGCCTGGGAACATTTTTATTGGATAAAGCAACATAACCTATCAACTGTGATGAGTCCAAAGTCTCTTCTTAATGCAGTTTATTGTGACTACTAAAGACGAGGAAAACGGCAAGAAACAGAATATGTATTGAAAGACGAATGTTATGTTTTAAGTCCCATGCACCTTGAATATGTTATTTACATAAGAACCCAGCCTGGATCCCCAAAACACAAATACTAGCAACTCTGAAGTTTAAACAGAACTGGATTTCTTCACATGTCCTTATAATTCAGATGTCGTGTGTCAAGAAAATGTGTTTCCAGTTTAAATGGGATTTGAATTCATTGACTATCTTTACTATGTGATTTGGAGTACAAAATTATGTAAATTGTAAACCAACTGCGCCATACGTGGTACCCTGGGATCCAAATGTGAAACAGAAAATATTAATTACACTTGTGTAGCATAGAAAAAATACATAGTTTCTGTGACTGTGTTTGCATACATTTCATTTTACATAAAAACAATGTGATGTACTGCCATACAGGAACCAACATAAAGGTTCCATTTCGTACTACCACACATATTTCACTCGCAGTCCTACTTTTATGATTCAAAGCGACTTGCCGAGCTTGGTGATATGAAGGAGGGGAGTTTTAAAACTGCTTAAAAATTGAACTTTATGGTACCGAGAACACTGTCGGACCATGCTGCCATAGTGATGGAGTATAAGGCACCAACAAGTCAGGCTGGTGCATCTCCCTGGAGATTTAAGCGTGAAGCAGTGCTAGATGAAGAATCTTATGGGATATTGTTATGCACTTCAGGATGAACATGGCAGCAGTGGAAAATTAGCACAAAGAATGGAAGGCCTTTTAAGTGCTTTATCAGAGGAATGCACATATCTTAAGAGGTTGAGGTGGGGGCCTTGAAGACAATAAGATAAGAATTTGGGGAAATCAAAGGGACAAATAAAAAAGAAAATTGGAAAACATGTATGTGGATACTCTGGGAAATTGGGCTGCACCGCTCAACTTTCCGAACCCTAGCAGGTGGGGAACTTTATTACTTGGATGGGCATAAATCGGCTAAACCATGTGGGGAAAAAGACAGACCAGGGTGACTACTAGCATGGCTGATTAGATAGAGAATTAACCTCAACCCATAAAAGCACTAATAGACGAGGAGGCAATATATGTCTAAATTAAGCTGATATTAATGCATTCAAGGCATACCGCAAGATTAGACACAATAAGGGATGGAAACATAGGTATCCTGGCTGGGATGGAAGGCTATCAATTAGAATATGAACAAGCACTTGGGCTAAACACTCCATCTTCCTTCTCGCTTCAACTCCAATTAATTTCATTAAAATAACACATCATTTATACTAAAAACTCGTCATCACTGACGTGTAACGCTTACAATTTGGCATGCAATTCTATTGGTTCTAGGAAGGTAACTTTAATATAGGTGCTATATCTGTATATGGTAACAAGTGAGGGGATTGGATAAACAGTGTCAGGTGGGTCATCTAAGCCCTTCCTTCAAAATGGCTACTCTACACGCCACTAAAAGTACGTCTCATTGGTTCTAACTATAGGATCCTAGATTACTTGGTCCACTATGATTGGGTTGGCAACGACCCCACTCATACTTTTCCAGTAGCTTAGCAGCATGCAGAATAGCTGGCCAGTTGCAGGGAGTTCGTCTGCACCCCCAGCCTCCCTCCAATTATTGCAACACTCAATCATCACCTCAGTAGTCATGTGTCGATTATTTTTTTGTATTTTGACCTCGAGACTGCTTCTTGGTCTGGAAAAGTTAAGGTGTCTGGACATGGCACAAATTCATGAGTAGGTGTGAAGTTTCATCCCTTCTGCTTGCTCGGTCACGTGATTTCGACAACGTGAAATCGTCTTATTCTCCATGCAATTTGTGTATTTGATTTCATTTTGCCAGCCATCTGCCTTCTGTGGCTTATCTTGACCTTTCAGAACAGGATACTCTGTTCTTCTCTTCATTTATTGTATCTACTGTTGGGCTATTTCAGCCGATACGACCTTGGCTTCTTGGCATGATTTGCTTTCGTTTGATTTTCTTTCTGTCTTTAATTTGTGATTTGCTTGCTGCGAGGCTCTCCTCTTGAGACCTTTAATAACCTTTGGTTGATTTTGCTCTTGTTCATAGTGGAAGTATACTTGTATAAAGTGCTCCTTTTGAGATGGATATGTATAGGGGGCGCTTGCCGCAATCTATTTTACTACTAAGCTTAAGAAAGCATCATGAATTCTTGCTTCGTACGGTTTCTTGCATATATACACGTTTAAACTAACTGCATATCTTCATTATGGTCCTGGCATAAGTTTCTGACATTTGACATCAATCATTTCACTTTAAACTCAGAATGTCACTTATCCATGGTGTTTCGTCTGTTTTCATCATTCACAGGTCGTCATATCTTCTATATGGCAGTCAGTCCGGGTTCTTATGATGTCATCATTCGTCTTCTTTTAGTATCTTCTTGGCTTCTGAAGGTATTGCATTTTGACAATCATCATTCTGTCTCATTTGTCGATATGGTTTTCCCAATGGGTACCTCACTGTCCAGGTTTTCTTAGGTGTTGGTATTTCAGTAGGTGCAGTCAGTCTGATGGGTACTGTACAGAGCCCCACTGCGGCTCTCTGCTGGTTCATTTGTTCATCATATGTCACATATTTCGGCGTGAATGTTCCTCCTGGTACTTCAGAATGGGCTTTTGGGGTGCGACTCGTGCTTGGGACCTCCTCTACACTCCCACCTCTTGGTGATTCAATGACCACTTTCACTTCTTCTTTTCTATCTACCTTTGCTTCATCCTCTGGGTCCACTTTTACTACTTCTGGATCCACACATATAGGTTTGAAGAAATACATCTTTGGGGTCCATATCTTTGACTCCCTTCAAGCTTCCTGCTGTTCTCACGTGCTCATCGTTGCTCCATGTCATTAGTTGGCATTGTCCACTTGGACTGCAGTAGATCCATTTTCCCACACAATTTCTATGTTGCTTTGGATATCGAAACTTTGTTCCTCTGGTGGATAATTGCTGGCCTTCACAAAGTCTCTTATTTCTTCATCAGTCAGGCCCTTGACATCAATCATGATCTTCATCCCTATGGCCTTTTTAGCAGTTATCTGACACGGAGAGATTATTATCTTGATAACACAGTATCCGATCAGTATCATCACTAGCAGGGCTCCTAGGAATTTGAATGCATCTGCCATCCATTGTGGAACCCATTAAATTGTGATCCAAACCAGCTGTCATAATCAACTTCGTCAGCTTCATCGATCATCTGATTCTGTAGTTTCGTCAGCATACCTATGGCCTCTGTTAAAGTTCAATTTTCTTCGTCGTGAGATGGTATAATGTTCAACATGATTCTCTGATTTTTGCACAAAAACCTCCATCCATAGCCGTGATCATGTCAAGGACATATCTGTTCTGTAGAGTCATGAGTCGGATTGCCCTCAGTTCTTCCCTGATTGCATTAAATCCTTTTATTGTCTTGTTGATGGTCTGCAGTAACTCCCATCTGGTTATCTGCAACCATTTAGTATTTGCTCTAACCTGAACCCTTGGCATGAAAATCTTCTTGAACACTGATGAGGTCTGACTGAACAGTCTATGTTAATATGGGATAGCATCGAAAGCTTCTATGAATTTAGCAGAAAAGTAATTCTCTTTTCATTCAACTTTTTAGTTCCACAGATCTCTTCTTCCTCAGGTGAGCATCTGCTTTCGTGAAACTGTCAATATTCAGATAACTTTTTGGAATCGCCAGTGCAGGAACATGGACATTCACTATTGTGCATATACCTCCCCAATTCTTTGACAGTCTGATGTATGCTTTGGATCCACAAGCCCAATAATGATCCGTGATCACTGCAGTACCATGTACCATTCCTGGAGCGTCAAAGACTCGGCCACAATTCTGATTCTCTCTCATTTTTCTTGTACTATTATTCCAGAAGCAGAATTTCGAATTCTCCAATGGCACTATCTGTAAGGGTCCTCCTCTGTCTTCGACCCATGTCAATAGTTTAGCAAGTTTTGGCCATAATGGATTGCATCCATTTCGCACTATGTTCATGTTGGGCTCGTAGTGACCGAAGATCATTCATGCTCTGCAGATCACTACTCCTTTCTCCCATCCGTCTGGTGAAAGTACCAGTCTCCAAATTTGCATTTGGCCTCTGTTCTCCCACTTTCAAGATTCTTCTGGCGTCTTTCTTTGAACTTTCAGTTTGTGATTTGCTTCTCCTCTGATCTCTGCTCCTTTAACTCCAGGCTTTTCATATCTGATCACAATGTGTTTTGTTTTTCTATTGTTTCTTGTCTTTATGTCTTGGACATAATCGTCTTCATTTGGATCCGTTGCTTTAGTTGCCCATTTGAGTGAAGCATCACTGCCCATGAACTGGCCTCTGGACTTGCACATTGCTACTTGTGATAGACAGTGCGCTGTCTGGACATCAATTTCCACAGCTACGAAGATCTTTGATTTCTCCATGCTGTAAGGTAAGAGTGCACAAACAAAGCATTCCTCCTCGGAGTTCCTTCGTCCAACTTCTTTCATGTGTTGGTACCATATGTTATTTGCCAAGTGTGCTGTGCTGTCCAGGTAATCATTTAGTTCATTATCATCTCCTTGTATGCTTCTTCTGATTCTTAAGGTCTTCCTGTAGTTCGCTATAACCATGTCCTTGAACACATCCATATGGCTTCTTCTTGCTGGAGGATTCTCAGGTATCCCAATCCATGGTGCAGGCATCTTCATCTGTGCCAGTTTAGTAGAAGAAAGTCTGGCAATCCTTTCCTTGTCCTCTTGTATTTTCCTGGCTCTGGTTATGAACGGCCACATTGATTCTGCTATCATCTCTGCACGTGAGAGTTTGGCTGGGCTTGCACTTGTCCCTTTCACTGCTGGATCAGGGGTGCTTATCAATGCTGTCTCTGTTTGTTTATTCTCCAACTCCTTTTGTTTCCTTAAAAGTTCATCCTTCTCCATTTGTCTTTTCACTTCACTTGTAGCAGAAATCCTCATCGTTGGTTGTCTATCCTTCTCCCATGCTTTGGATTGTGGTTCTGCAGTTATTGACACTAGACCTGGTGTATATGCACTTATCGTTTGCATGTGTGTGTCTTTCAGTAACCTTTTCTCATTCTTACTCTGCCGACCCTGTCTCCGGCTTGCCAACTTGCTTGTTACCACATGTGTGTGTGTGTGTGTGTCATTGCTAATCACATCCATTTCAAGTTCATTCCTCCTTTGTCAGACTTTTTAGGGACTGGAATGACTATAAAAGCTCTGGGTGCCTTTGTGTATGTCATGCATACATCATTAGGTGGGTGCACTGGGATCGGAGCACTTTGTGCACCAATAAAAAAATGCAGTTCGAATCGTCAGTGACAGTAAAACAACGGTGAATATAATGCATAGGTACATTATTCCTCTGTCGGTCAGTCTACAGCACTTAGTTCTGGAACAGTACGAGCCCCTCTCCTCTTGAGGGATGACAACTTTACTAAATAAGTTGCCCATCTCTATCATCTAAGGAAAGAAACTGACAGTTTATTACATTCTAGGCAATATTATCTCTGGAATCTGCTGTTTCTGCTCATACGTTGCAGGTACTGGAACGATTGTCCTTCTTTGCCTGACGACTAGATTGTCTCTTGTTTCTGGAAACCGTTCTTTTTGTCTGCCCATGAGAATGTCAAACTAAGGTAATAAGTTTAGCAAGTCTCTTAGTTCGCATGTTTAAGATAAACAAGCTCCCAATCAATGCCCCTTATCTGTTTCACTCCGGAAGACGTGTTGCTTCTCTACCAGCAAAGTGTATTGTCTGTCAACACTTCCTCGATCTGTCCCTCGGCGGAAAGTTTACAGTCTCCTCCGGAAATTCTGATGATGGTTAGAAAGTTCAACCTGCATCACAATAGCATGCAGGTGCATGCTCACCTGTGTAGAGTTTGCTGGGTCTCTGATGAAAGTGAGGACGTCAACACTGGCAGGCCTCCCCACAAGTCTGGAAAGTCCTCAATTAGGCGAAAGAAGACATTCCTCGCCAATCTACCTTCTGGCGACAGGGACATTTGTCTAGTCCTTGTTGAATTCTGGAACTGCTCGGTACTCGCTGTGAGCAGCTTCTGTGATTTCGATGAGCTTGAAGAGCAACCTGAATTATGATTCCGTTCAGGATTATGCTCAAACGTTCACTGTTTGCTGGATATCGAAGAAATGTCAAGACGTTGGTGCGTCTCCCAACAAGATCTGGACAGTCTTCAATTAAGCGAAAGAATAGCACGCTGACAAGCCTATTTGCTGCTTCTTCGGCTTGGGACATTTGTCTTGCCCTCCCTATATTCCCGGAAGCAGGAGAAACTGCTCAGCAATCACAATGAGCAGCCTCCTTATTGTCTTTTTGTTTTCAGGGTCTTGAAGAAATTCAGTGATGTTAGTGAGCCTTCCCACTAACGATGGATACGATCTCAATACTAGTTCATACTAAATTAGAATGTCTTTAGTGATATTGCTGCTGTGGGACACCATAAGTGAGTCCAAATAATGCTCCTGTCTGGAACGAGTCTGGATACTGCATTTTCTTCCAGTTTGTGTGTCCTCGATCAAAATTTGGCATATCCTTTTCTCATCAAGCCTTCAGTGTGCCTCAGTCCAAAGTCAACAGACTATGTTGTGGCTTAGACACACAATTTTCTTCTTCACCCTGCAACTAGGATGCACAGAGTGTCCGTTTTTATGTCCCTAGCCCCTTTTTTGCTCAGAGGAAATGGCCAAATTTTAAGCCACAACTTGCACAAAGGTTCTTTCTTTCTCTTGCTGGTCATGCGTCCTTCTTCCTCGTCATGGATCTCATCTGCACGTGCTGTGGTTCTTCCCCGTTGTCTGTAGTCTCTACGCGTTGGGGTTCGGGCAGGGGGCCTTCTACGATGTATAGCTTTATCACCCAGAAATATCCAAGCTCTTCTTCCTTCTAGCTTGACTGCAGTGGGAGTAGCATTTTTCACTCTGACTGGACCGTTGAACCTTGGCTCGTTCCACGTTTTTCTCACCAGGACCGTGTCCCCAGGGAAAACTGGGGGTAGACGTAACCTTGAATCGGGTCTGTTGTAGTATATCCCTGTGTGTTCTGTGCTGCCCCGCACCGTTTTTTGTTGTCGCTGCAGTTGTCCTGAAATTACAGTAAGATAAGATGTCATGCAGTTCAGGTAATTTTGCATTTCAGACACTAAAACTTCTCCTGTTGGCTGAGTATCACATCTAGCTCTTTCTCGGGGTGTCAGTGGCGTGTGCATCCTTCTGCCTGTTATAATCTTGTGTGCTGCGTAAGATGATGGTCAGAACCAGGCTGCTTTCTGAGTGCATACAATGCCAGTGGAAGGCAGTGTAGCCATCCCTTCTTTAGAGTAAGCTTCAGCTTGGCTATCCTTTCCTTTAACAAGCCGTTGAGCTACTCACATATTCCATTACCTTGCATATGACACGCCGACGAGAACTTGTACTTTATACCAAGCAGCAAGCTAATCTGTTCAAAGACTGAATTAACAAAGTGAGGCCCATTATCTGATCTCATGACCTCACACACTCCCCATCTGGGAAAAACCTCCCTTACCAGAAATTTGGCCGCAGAGGTAGAGTCTGGGCATGTGCATGGACCTGCTTCTATCGATCTAGAGAATGGACACACCACAACCATTAGATACCTGTACCCATTACATACTTGAATCATATCGACATAATCTACATGCAAGTGCTGAAAAGGTCCATTGGGCCTTGGGATGACTCCTCTAATTACTCTTGGTGTATGCCCAGCCGTGAAGTGTTGGCAGATTATACAGTTGACCATAAAAAAATGCAATATGCTCTGCTAATTTCGGTATAAACCAGTCTTCAGCGATCGTTGCTGCTAGATTTTCTTTTGACATGTGTGCTGGATAATGCAACTGTTCCAATGCTATTTTTAATAGGGCTATAGGCATCACCGTTTTACCAGTGCTGTCTTGTCGACACAAGCTCTCGGAGGGGTTTAAAGAACACCCTTGCTGCTTCCAGAGATTCTTTTCCTCCTGTGGTGCTTCCCCTTGGAGTTCCATTAACTGGGTTTGCCCCATGTTACTATAACTGTCAGGTTCACTTCGCGCAACAATCATTCTCTCATGCACATCAGTTGTTTCCACATTCATTATTATTTCGTCCTTAGTCCCCATACTCTTGGCTTCCGTGTCTGCTGCTTGATTTCCGCTTTCGTGTGGGTGACGCATTTCACGACCGCTATGCCCACTGGGAACTATTGTGCCTTAATCAGTCTGTCCAATAGGGCTGCGTGCTGCACTGGCGTGCCGTCCGCTCTGAGGTAGCCCCTGCTTTTCCAGCGCGCTAAGCCTGCGTGCACTGTCGACGTCACATAGGCGGAGTCGCTGTACACCATTACTTCCTGGTCAGCGTGATTCTCGAGTGCGAGTATCAACGCCAATAATTCTGCAGCCTGTGCCGAGTAATGAGATGGTAATCGCGCACTAATAAGAACTTGAAATTCTCCATTTGCCGTGTGCTTCTTCACAGCAGTGCCTATATATCATTGCCCATCATTTTGAACGATTCTCGAAGAACCATCAACAAAGACAATTTCCCCTTCTGCCAATGCATTTTCTTTCACTCTGGGAATCTCATCATAGAATTCTTCATAATTTGCACAGTCATGGATCGGCTCTCCTTCAGTGACTGATTCTGTTATGAACATAGCTGGGTTCACTATTTTACATCGAATTATCTTAATCGATGGAATCGATATGATCACTTCATATGCAGAAGCTCTCTGAGATGTCGATGTGCCTTTTGGTTTCTCTAGAATGGCAAATAATGCGTGCTTGACGAACAACATCATTGAGCATCCCATCACAATGGTTGTAGCCTTCTCTATGGCGAACGCTGCGGCAGCTGAACTTTGTTCGCAAGGGAAGTGACCTCTCATCACTGGGTCTAGATTTCCACTGTAGTACAGCAGGGGCTTGTACCCCAACGTGGTTCTCTGTGTGAGTACTGCTATTGTAACACTGCCATTTGTGTGTGAAAACAGGTAAAATTCCTTTGCATAATTGGGAATCCCTAAAACTGGTGATGTTCAATTTTTTCTTTCGTCCCCTGTGCCTTCTTTAGGGCTTGTAACAAGGGCTTGGTATATGAGCTGTAGTCAAAGACGCATGCCCTGACATAATTGCATAATCCTAGGAAACTCTGCATCTGTTTTATCGTGTGTGGCTTGGCTGTGTTCAATATGGCTTCAGCCCTTTCAGGGGTAACCCTTTTACCCTCCTGTGAGATTAGCTGGCCTATGTACAGCCCTTCTTGCTGACAATATTGTAACTTTTCTTTGTCAACTTTATATCCTTTTTCAGCCAATATAGTCAATAGCTGGATAGAATTGTGTCTGCACGTTCCTTCTGTTGTGCTGCAAATTAAGATGTTGTCCACATATTGCAAGACAACACTCTCTAATGCAATATTGTGTAAGTTCCTTTGCAGGACTCTGTTAAAAATCGAAGGAGACTCACAGTACCCCTGGGGCAACCTTGTGCTTTTCAGACGCATCTGTCTGAATGTGAATGTCAAATCTTGTGAATCTTTGTGCAATGGGATTGAGAAAAAAGCATTTTTTAAGTCAATCACCATGAAATATTGTGCCTCAACGGGTATATTACATAGGATTGTGGACGGGTTAGGGACTAGAGCGAACTCTGCCTCTACGATATCATTTATCGGGTGCAGATCTTGTATTAAACGCCAAGACCCTCCCTTTCATTTTTTAATTGGATAAACCGCAGTGTTGCATGATGACTCTTGACGTCACTAAGATGCCCTGCTCCATCATAGCAGAAATTGTCTTAAAAATCTCTTCATCTGCTTCCCTAGACGTGGGATATTGTCGTGCTCTTGGCAAAATTTGCTCCTGGTTTCAATTTAATCTTCACTTCTCCTACTCCTTTTAACAAGCCTACGTCATAGGGGCCTGTGGTCCACACTGAGACAGGCAACTGGGCCATGTCGTCATCAAAATATTCAGGATGTTTTTGCGCCAGCATCAATCTCTGCGGCACCTCTCTTCTGATCATTCTGGCCCAGAAAACGAGATTTACCTCAACTGGTGTTTCATCTACACCTGTTTGTTCGTCAAACAGATTTTCATCAGTGACGTCAGTCAATCTGTACCCTTCCTCAATGGCAATTGCTGTGCACAATTGTCTGCCTTCATCATCGCAACCATCGATCAAAGCCGTTTTCCCTCGCACTATGGCTGTGTGTATTGCCAAGGGAATACTTGTCCCTTTTCCTCGTGCATACGTATTCTTGGCCTAAATAAAAACTAATCTGGGGTTATCATGGTTTTGTCTGCAAGGCCTTGTAGCCCTGCCATTAGTATGCATATTCCATATGTGAATATTTCTGGTTTCAATGGAACAGCTCTCATAGCTGATTGTCGTGCGTATGCTCTAATCATTTCGCATACGTTCAAATAATGCATTCCTGGAGTCGGACATACTATGCCCTTCTCCGTGAACGAGATTGTCATGTTTAACTTTGTCATTAGGTCTCGTCCCAATATATTACTGGGGTTTGCCTTGAATATAGCAGTGGCACATTCATGTCACATTCTCCTATAGAGACTGGAAGTTCTATTGTAAACGGAACACGACTGGTTGCTCCTGTGAAGCCCTGAGTATTTATGGCCTCGCTGGACAAGGAAAACTTGCCTTCACGTATACACGAGCGTGTTGCACCCATATCAACTAAGAAGGAATATTCTTTATCACCTACACAGATATCTACCCTTGGTTCCTCATGAGGGTCTGGTGTCACTGATAGGATAGAACACATCAGGTTTCCCAGTGAGCTGTCCTAATCCATAAATAACTTTGTCCCATGCTGCGTGAATGGACTTCCTCCATCACCAGTGTTGGCTCTCATTCCAGAGTTCAATGTCTGTCCTGCACTTGTTGTCTGTGACAGTTGCATCAGCGACTGTTGACTGTCCTTGTGGAAAATGTATCAAGTTCTGAGGTTGCAAGCTTTGCTGTGCTCCTGGCGCTTACTGTTGCACCGTGTGATTCTGTGCAACGCATTTCCACTCTGCTGTGAAAACATAGGTGGATTCACCATTACTACTCTTGTGCCTTGTTCGGTTTGCACCATGCCTTGACTTATGCATGTGCGTGCTAGACACCCTGTCATCCCAACATATTGGCGGTGGTCTGATTATTTGCCCATTTAACATATCCTGATTGCCATTTTGCATGTTTTGAAAACCTCCCTGATTACTCTGCCATCCTCTTCCTCTAAAGCCTTTCCCTCTGGGGTAAACCCCATTCCTGCCCTGATTAACCTGCTGTTGATTAATGACCTGCTGTATGTTTGATCCTTCTGTGCTAGTTATCATTGCCCCTTCAATGGCATATTTTGACAATTTCTTCTGCACTAATTTTGCTTCTTCAGCTTTTCGTGCAGCCTCTTTTTTGCGATTCTTTTCTTGCAGTAGCCTGCAATAGTAATCTGTGGTCAACTGCATTTCAGACCACGGTTTGGCCTCAATTCCTACCAATTTCTTGAGCTGCTTCTGTACCTGATCTGGCAGCCTTGGTATAATAATTGGTAAAACGCAGGTATAGATTTCCCCAAGATTCCAGCGTTTCCATCACCCATGCGTCTTGGAAATTCGGAATGTAAAGCAAAGGATCTTCTGATTCCTTCATTTTGCGTGTCATTATAGCTTCCATGTCAGAATTATCCGGGTATAGCAATCGTAATGCTTTCCATACCGCAGCTCTGCAATTGTTAAATGGAGCTCCATCATACGCAGTATTACCTGTAGTCACTCCAGGATAACCTGCCTGTGACCACACATCGTCCGCTCGATCACCAATTATGGCGATTAAAAAGACCCTTCATATCTCCAATAGCTAAAGTGTTCCTTCTCGTCATTTTTTTCTAGCTCATGTATCCATTTTCCGGCTCCCAATGTTAACATTGGAAGCTTATTTTTCAGATTTTCTCGATCCATGTGTGGCCATAGAATATACTGTGGTCTTGTTCCTTCTTTTTTGAGAACGGGAATTGTAACACATGACACTCCTTTTTCTGATAATTCTTCTGTCTACCGCAGGGGTAATGGTCCTGCAGCGTCGTCTACCTGGCAATGTCCTTAGTCCGCTCACATAGGGTGGTGGAGACACCCCCCTCTGACCGTAAGATACTCCTGTCGATCTGATTGTGTGGCTGATTCTGATGCCTTAGGTGCAGACTCGCTAGAATCTGACCATCTTATTCCTTTTCCTCCAGAGAAGCGTTTTTCGTGTCTCCTCTCGTCTTCCTTTTCCTCATAGTTCTCTCTTTCTGCGTCTGATATTGTCTGTGTCCAACTCGTGTAACTTCTCTCATCTTCCTCGTTACTATTTAGTGTCAACCTATCTAGGGACAGCTCTCTATTTCTGCTACTTCTGGAGGTGTCCTCAGTGTCATACAACTGAGTGCTCTCAAGACGCTTGTCCTCTTCTCTCCCTTGGGGCACGTGTTCTAGCCCCATTTCATCATATATTCTATCAATCGTCTCTCCGATGCTTCTGTTGTCGAAGTCCTCTTGAATATGTGCCCTAGCTGTGCCTGGTACTGCATCGTACTCAGGAAAGAATTCCTCTGTCTTCCCAGTCTATTATTGGATCAGGTTTTTTAACCTCTCTCTCCAGATATTCAAGATCCTGTGCTCTTTTTCTCCGCTTGCGTTCTATGTCGTCATTGAACTCTCTGCGCTTCCTCGCTTCCTCTCTGACACTAACTTCTTCCTGTTTCTTCGCATCTCTGCGTTAATTCTTGCTTCTTGCGGTTCCTTACATATGTACACGTTTAAACTAACTGGATATCTTCATCGTGCTACTGGCATAAGTTTCTGACATTTGACATCAATCATTTCACTTTAAACTCAGGATGTCACTTATCCATGGTGTTTTGTCTCTTTTTATCATTCATAGGTCGTCATATCTTCTATATGTGAGTCAGTCCAGGTTCTTATGATGTCATCATTCATCTTTTAGTATCTTCTTGGCTTCTTCAGGAATTGCATTTTGACAATCATCATTCTGTCTCATTTGTCGATATGGTTTTCTCAATGGGTACCTCGCTGTCCAGGTTTTCTTAGGTGTTGGTATTTCAATAGGTGCAGTCAGTCTGATAGGTACTGGACAGAGCCCCACTGCGGCTCTCTGCTTGTTCATTTGTGGGGCAAGTATCGGTGCACCCTGGTGGTGTGCGGTATGGTGGCTTAGTTTACCATAACTTGTGAATTTCTTTTTTTTTTTTTTTAGGTTTTACCAGTAACCATAACGTCCCTATAACAGCGGTTGTCCATTGAATAGCATAGGTTTTCGCTTGTGCAACTTAACCATAACGTTACTTAAACACACACACATATTATTCCACAATGCCACCTAGTAGCCATCGCTGGATGTTTATTCGCCTCCAGTTCTGAGCCAAACAGCAAGGCATTGTCGGTATGCAAATTAACTCAAATGCAAACCTTTTTCTCCGGGAAATTGTCTTGGTCTATGGGGGCAGTGCTATTTAACTTTCTTGGTGTTTTTAAAACATGGCCAAATGCTCCAACCAAAATGCTGTTAGGACTATACTGCACCTATGATCTCTAATGAGGGTGAAACCAGGTATGTAGTTGTCCTCACAGCCTTGCGAAATGTCTGTCTTGGATTGATAAAGCTATGCATACAATAGCACTGCCCTCATAGACAAAAGACTTTGTCAATTTCCTCCTGGAGAAAAAGGTTTGCATTTGAGTTAATTTGCATACCCACAATGCCTTGCTATTGTGCCTCTTCAGTGAAAGTCACTCTGCACCCAAAAAGTCAAGAAATCGGCAAGCCAGTAATAAAAAAGCCAAAGATTTAGGTGACCCACAAAGTTGAACCTGTAAAGCCCAAAAATCTAATTATGCCCACCCCCATTTTTATATCTCTGGGTTCACGATAATTTAAGAGTATGCAAATACAATACATCCACAAACCTTCCAGACTAAAACCCCAATTCAGCAATCACTTGACAACATCCCCTGAGCCAAAAAAAGAACATGTGCAGTAACCAATGATGTCTGCCACACAAAAGGTGAATCTTTCAAATAATTGGTTGCAGGAGCAAGGCCACTGAAAAACCATCTGCCAGTCTGAGTTCACTTTCACTTGGCCCTTCCCAGAATTGATCTTGCTTCATTTCACAGTTTCCAGATCACTTGTGAGAAGTCTGAGTAGAACGACCATCTTTTTGATTCATATTGTAAATTTCTCATGTTTCTGGCTGCCGAAAGCCTGTCATGAAACCACAATGTCCTGATGATCTCCTTGTGTTGGATCCTTGGGGAGGAGATGGCCGTGCCCTGTACCTTGCACAATATTCATGGCTATATTTGCCAGCATTCCTTCTTGTGGGGCAAGTGTCATATTTGGGTACTCATTTAGAGCCTCTAGTGTCCCTGCTTGTAATTCTTATCCAGGCCCACAAGGCACGTCTTATGTCCAACTCAGGGCCTCCAAGTCCAATTCGCATTATGTTGTTCCACTGACATCTTCAGGGTATTCATAGTAGGCAACCTGGCCCAGGTTTGCTCATCAATATCTGAAATCCTGTTCTCAGCCTCTGCTGTCTTGTAATGATCTTAGCAGGCCTCAAAATGTAAGCTTGCCACTAGCCAATGGTAAGTAATATGTGACTCTGCGAATAGGTAACGGTGTGCTGTTTGCATGTGGAAAACTGAAGTGACGACTTACTTTTTATGACTGGCTAGTAACTTGCAACCTAAGCTTTTTACCCTTTATCTTAGCCACCATGCCAAAAAAATATGATGGCTGAAAAGGTTATGAATTCATTTTATGTACTGGCATTGCCTGGGTAACCTTCCACATCATTGTTTTTTATTCTGTCCAACTAGAGCAGAAAGGGACTAGAGCCATATGCAAACTAGCCTTAGTCCTACCATCAATGGGAGTATACCATCCAACACTGCGAAGGCCCGCCCCCGTACGGAAAAAAGCCACCCCAGACATGTTTCATCCTTGTTTGGTCTCATTAGTGTGGTGTAGTTTGGTTCCCCATGGCATATCGCGAAAGCGACCCATTTCTGGGCATACCCTCTCACTTAGAGGGACAAACTGCTTTAGAATATTAAAGTTTTCTAATTTGTATCCAATCATTTTGTTGCCCTACACCATTAAAACACAAAGCTTCACCAAGTTATGCTTGCCTTGTCCCGTATCCATTGTGGGCTCCAGTGGAGGAGTAACGGAAGGCAACAGAGATAAACCTGTGACCACATTACCACAGTTTCTCTCCCTCCAAGGTATACCCTCTGAACCGTTCCACACTAGACGCCTCTTGGCTTCTCTCCCAGTGCTCTGCATCATATCTTATTTTTCTTCTGTGCTCTACTCTTTGTTGCCGTCTGTCGTGATATCGGATTCCAGACCCGTTTGTGTTTTTATAAATCTATATTCGGCTTTGCTACAGGAAATGTTTTTCAAGTGACTGGCATCTGGAAAAAGATATACGTTTCAGCCAGTCCTTGTAATAGGTCTCCACACAGGAAAATTGGAAAACACGTTTTTTTGGGGTGCATTAAGCTCTTTTCAAGCCTGTTATTCTCTGAGGGCCAATTAGTGGTTACGTTCATGCAAAAAAGTATAACTGGTTATCTTTGACATGTATTGCTATTTTAGAATGCATTTTTAAATATTTGTTTACCTTTGCCCAGAGAGTTGTAGTCTGCTCACTTTATTTAGTGGTGATACTGAACACAGTCCATTTCGCTAGCTCTTGCACCTTTTTTAAGTTTGCGTTGTTGAACATGTATTGTTCAGTTTGTAATCTCTTTGTTTTCTGGTCAGTCGCTTGATGGTCTTTTATTTTAATTTGGCAGAATTATGGATCCAGCCCTGTTGAAAGACCGGGAGCTTTTTAAAAAAAGAGCACTCAGTACTCCTGCTGTAGAAAAGCGCCCTGCTCCTTCTTCTGACTCTTCAAAAAAAAAGAAATCGAGGCCAGATCCGGGTGGCACTGCTGGCTCAAAGCAAAATGCAGGTGAGTGTTGGCTGTTCCCAGATCTGTAATTGCTTTGTGGTCTGCTTTCTTTAATCAGCTTGCATGATGGCAGTTTAAAGGGTGAATGCCCAGGGCTTGACAGCAAACAGACATGTTCTCTGTATAGAATACACACTTCACTTCAAGCCCTTAATGTTTCTCTTTGATCATCCAGTTTTGGAATAAAAATGGGTCACTGCAATTATTGATCAACAGCAAAGACACCTATCTAATGATTGAGCCTTTTGCAACTTTTGAGATAATGTTGGAGACTTGTAAATCCCTTTCATTGTGTGAGAAGGTTCAAATACTCCATTTATGTTCAACCACCAAACCATAAGTGTAGCACCCATACCCACATTTAAGGAATTCGCTCTTGTTGGATAGATTTGATGTTCATATTTATCTATTTATTTTGCAATTTATATAGCGCGCAATGCCCAAGGGCATCGAGGCGCTTTTCTTGATAGTAGGCATCAGTGAAGTTACAGTTCCATGTAAGCGTATAGGTTACATGGATATGCGGGTTGCATGGTAAATGGTTACATGGTTACACAAGTGACATAAGATACAGTTGTTGATTACACAAGTGACATAAAATTGTTGCTTAGGCTTAAAATGTTGCAGGTTGCAGGTGAAGGCGAGCGGTAAAGTAGCACTTTAGTTATTTGGGTGGTGCTCAGTCGATTGTGAATTAGTAGAGATGTAAGTTAGTGCAGTTCTTTTGTAACTCTTGTGTAAACAGCCAGGTTTTAAGGTGTTTTCGGAAGGTCCAGTAGGAGGTTTCCGACCTGGGATCTATTAGTAAGTTGTTCCATAGTTTGGTTGCTACCACTGCAGTTTGAATCGTGGGGTGATGAGGCAGTGCTTATAGGCCGAGCGTATAGGGCTGTTGGAGTGTTTGTGCGTGAGTGCTTGAGTTTGTCTGAGATGTTTAGGTGCTTGCTTATGTAGCCTTTTGTGGGTTAGAGAATGTGTTTTTGAAACAGATTCTCTCCTGAATAGGTGCTCTGTGAATGTTTTGTCTGATCGATGTGTGTCGTTTTGGGAATGTTGAGAGCTGCTCTCAGAGTGTTATTTCGGATAACCTGCAATTTTTTGATATTATGGGTTTTGGTGCCGGCATAGAGGGCATTGCAGTAATCCACTCTTGACAAGATCAAAGCTCTAGCAGCTATCCTCTGAGAGGAAAGGCCTGCAGGCATTAATAAGCTTAGATGTGCAAGTTGCAGCCGAGGCCGAGTTAGGGTGAGGGTAGAGTTGAGGTAAAAACCTAGGTTTTTTACTTCTTTGGAGACTTTGATGAGGTTGCCATCAATGTTGAAGGAATCGAATGATTTGGGGAGTTTGTTGAGATGGGGTTGTGAGCCAATGAGGAACAGTTCAGTTTTCTCATCATTCAAGCACAGCCCGTGTTGTGCCATCCAAGCTTGGATGGTTTGATAAATGGTGTTGAGTGAGTTGGTGTCAATGTCGTGGGAGCCAGAGATGTGTATGAGGATTTGGGTGTCATCTGCGTAGTTAGTGTAGGTGATGCCCAAATCATCAAGCCAGTCGCATAGATGCTTAGTAAAAATATTGTAAAAAGTGGGAAATACGCACTCCGTACTGGGGCTGGAACTGCCGCTGAGATGGTAGAGAAGACTTGTGGTTCTGTCTCAGAGGAAGGACTGTGTCCATTTGATAGCTTTAGGTGAGAAATGGGCGGCTGAGGCTAAGTGGTTGCAAAGTATGTTGTAGTCTATTTACTAGGTCGAACGCTGTTGAAAGGTCTAACAGGAATAGGAGTGCTACGTTACTGTTGTCTTTCGGTTCATCCATTTGTATTTTAAGATCTAGAAGTGCTGTCTCTGTGCCATGTCTGGGGCGGAAGCCAGATTGCCGGGTGCCAAGTAGGTTATTCGTTTCCAAGTGGTTTTGAATCTGGAGATAGGCTGCGCGGTCTAGAATTTTGAGAAGGAATGGCACTGTGGTTATTGGACGGTAGTTAGTAGGAACGTTAGGGTCTAGTGTGGATTTTTTTTACGATTGTGAACATTGTCATTATCTTAAACTGATTAATGTGAAATAAATCTGTTAGTTTTACATTTTTATTGCTTGTTTAGGTTTGATCGAGCAAGTCTAAAAAATATCCTTGAGTTTTATATCAATCTGACAATTTGACCATCATTTCAAAATATTAAGTTCTGGAATGCTGGAAAATAAAATTATAGTAATGTGTATTTGAAAATGTTTTCAGGACGTCTTCATGTTCAATTCTGTCTGACATAGAAGTTCACATAACAAAACCAGGAAATAAATCCTGACTAAACATGGTGCTGTTTGTGTTATAAAGTATATGTGTTGAAGCACTTTAATCTTAATATGTTGAATATATAGAGCATTGTGCTGGTGTCTACAGTTCTATTGAACCACATAGTCACTTGTACGGTTTGATGCAACTTTCACATGAAATGTGATCTAGCAAAAGCATTATAAATGGAACACAGTATTCCACACTTAGACTGTAAGCCTGATAAATAGCATTGTATGATTAGCATATTCCCATTTGAATGTATAATCTGAAGACCAAAATCTAGCATACTGTGTTTTAGGTTTAGCTTTTTTACATATCATTAATGTGCCATGATTGTGTTTTTTCTGCTCATCTTTGACAGAATGAGGCCATTTACAATAAAATGCCTTCAGTGCTTTAGTTTGAGCTGTCTATCACAGTGCACAACATAGTCATATTTGTACCCTGTGAGGGACCTTGTTGGGCCCAATTTATTTCAGTGGTGAGATGTGTGGTGGGTCAGACTCCGGACTCGGACATCGAGGCTTTTTTTTATAAGAGCTTTATTTTTATCAGGTTCACCTAATCTTTCCCGAAGTCTACACGCTTCCAGCCCTATTATATAAAAGTAAGGCCAAAGGGTGCTCGTCAGGATGTCCGTAAATTAACAAAGCCCTCAACAAAAGAAACAAAGAAAGACTGTAGAGATAGCTGGAAGTGATGGCTTTGGGTTTCTAACCCCAATACTATCCCTTTTATATTAAAGGCCTTTGCCTGCAGTTCGAGATTGACAGTTCTTGGTGTACTGCAATGCTATCAAGGTTTTCCAGCCCAGCCCCCCTGTCTCTTCCCACTCTGGCATTCTTTCAGCCGTCCTTGCCTCCCCACTGTGGGGTTCTCATTCTTTCCCCAGTCTGGGGCACTCTTCTTTCTCATCACTCTGGGGTGTTCCCATGCTCTCTCCACTCCAAGGCTCTTCTGGGGCTCTTCTTACTCCCCACTCTGTTTCTCTCTCCTCTGTAGTACATTTCCTCTCCCACTCTGGGGCTCTTCTGCTTCTCAATCCCCTCCTCTGGGGTTTTCTAAGTCTTTTCTCAACCTGGGCTCTTCTTTTCCTCTCCTTCACCAGCCTCCCTGTCTGCTGGAGCCACTGCATACCTGAGTGTCTCAAGTAGAGTTCCTATGGAAGGCTGCTGAGTCTTGCCGGTTCTCTGGTCGCGGGAGAGCTGCTTACACGTCTCTTCTGCCGGGCTCCCCTCGGACTGTCTCCAGGGGTTCCACTTTCTCATCCTGGCCACTTGGTCAGTACAGAGTTTCGTATGTGACTTTTCCACTGGGCTATGTGTCTGCCCTCCAATCCTCCTCTTTCTTGCTCTCATAGCTCGGTGGGTGCGGAATCGCTTATGCGACGTCTCACCTGGGTTCTGTCTCATCTGACCGATACCCTCTCATATGGATGGTTGGCTTAATTTTACTAGCAGGATACGTCAGGAGTGTCAACACACCACGTTTATGATAACTATATGTCTACTTTTTGGCACGTTTTAGACTTGACAAATTTTACTAGATGTTGTGCGGATATTTTGTTGTAAATCAAAAAATGACATTGATTCAGTTAATGCCTGCCATCTATTCTGTAACTTAACTCTGTTTAGGAGTACCATTTTTACCCTTGGTTATAACATGGAATTATTTGCCTTTGTATAGAGGACATTTGCCTTTATTTGTTTTTTTATTATGTAAAGTGTGTTTATGCAACAGACTTTGTTTCATAAACCAACCATTATGATTAGAATCTATGATCCTTGCATAAAACTCCCACCCTATTTTCTCCGGGTTGTATAGGTTTCTGTGTGTAGTGGACTGTAGTGCAAGTGAAACTTCTGACAAGACATTTCTTAAGCTTTTCATAAAACCTTTGCCTTGAAATGCGGAGTAGTGCTTGCTCATGAACAATTCTACTCTGCTAAAGTTCTGCAGGCATATTTGCCTTTAGTCGTTCTGTCTACCTTTTGTTAGGAGCCTAGGTGACTACACATTTTTCTTTCAGTTTCAGAGCAAGGTTTCCCTTGCTTCTGTGCTTGGTGAAAGTCTTGCTGACAGTTCTCTTTAAACCTGTTACTCTTTCCCCTTCCCCCTACTCCTATTAGTAGTGCAGCCCAGGGGCCTCCAGAGCATACTAAACTCTAACCTACCGTTGACCTTTTTGTATTACCCAGATGTGGGATGCATATATGCTGCTATGAGTAGGTCATTCCAATCATTGTATAACTTGTCATGTGGAAACTTTGTTTTACAAATGATTTTTTTCTTTTTCTTTCACAATTTGGTGAGATCTTAGTGCTGACCTGCAAACCCCTTGCAAGGATTGACCGTTTTCCTTTGGTGCTCAAACTAAACAAGCAAGGACCACAAATGGAACAGACAGATGAGGCCTGAAGAAATACATTCTGGAAAATAAAAATATTCTGAAGTTAATGTGATACTGATTTTGTGATAGTCACTTTGTCTATAGCAAGGGGCCTTACTGACCAAGAAATCAAGCAAGAGTTAGTGGACATTTCCCAGGAATCAAATGGGTACCATGATGTAAATCTTCTCTTTATCATCAAATGGTCGTGTGGGAATTTGGTGATGCAAACAGGCCAGAAACAGCAGACTGATATAATAATGCAGTTTATTTTCTGAAACCACAATTGACCTCATTGTAGTCTTTCTCTTAGATGGGCAGTCATCTGCCAGTCTTCTTCCAAGACACTCCCTTAAGTTTCTTCTTCTCCTCTCATATGGGTCCACCTCTTAGTATGCCCAGGTGAAATGCTGCTCGTCCCACATCGTCTCCTCCGTCAAACGCTGGCAAAAGAATGAACAATCCCATCATTACAGACTGTTACTTTAAATCCCTTAACTTCCTCTGATTGGGTAATGTACCAGGAAGTTACCACCCCCTCCATACGTAGAAAAGAGCAGCTCCTGATCGCTCTCCCCCTTTACAACCTGCCCGTATGGTTTGGGCGTGGACCCTGGCCAGGTAAGGTAGCATGTCTTTTGTCTCCTAATGATAGTGGTGGCCCGCTTCACCTTGGTTTGGCGCTGCCTTGTGTAGCCCTGGCAGCTTTCCTATTGGTGAGGCGAGCGCCAGCTCCTGACCTGCCGTCTCTGCCTTGGCTGGCAAGTATACCGGCAGCTTTTCCCTTGTGGGCAGCTGCTCTTGCTGTGGCTGTGTCGGCCTCTTGGCCTCGGCCGGCAGGGTTATCGGCAGCTTTGCCCTCGCAGACAGCAGCTCCTGATGTGGCTGTGTCGACTGCTGCTGCACGTAAGCCCTGAGAGCCCTGTCGGCACCGGTGGCTTCTGCTGCAGTATCTGCCGAGTTCCTCCCCTCTGCCCCCCAACCACGCCCTGACGTTCGGGCAGGGAAACTGAGTGAGACACAAAATCTGCATGAGCTAGACGACATCTGGGTACATGGATCGGGGTGAATGAAAAGGGTTGCAAGGACAAGAACCACTGCAGAACCCTGGGATGCGTCTTTATGGTGGGCCAACCACACCAACAGAGCATGATTGGTGAGGAGCGTTCACTGCAAGACATTCCTTTTCAGTGATAACATATCTGGTTTCTAGCGGGAGCAGCTTATGGCTGATTAACAATATGGGGCGTTCCGCACCCCCTTGGCCTTGAAACACCACTGCACCCAGCCCGATACCCGAGTCATCTATAGGAAGGAAAAGGGTTTGGAGAAGTCTAGAC
This sequence comes from Ambystoma mexicanum, assembly GCF_040938575.1. Classification (NCBI taxonomy): domain Eukaryota; kingdom Metazoa; phylum Chordata; class Amphibia; order Caudata; family Ambystomatidae; genus Ambystoma; species Ambystoma mexicanum. The sequence goes on from NC_090935.1 coordinate 1,440,526,810, forward strand.
AGTGCAGGGCAGCTCGGGTCGTCCAGCTGGTCTTCAGTGCTTGGAATGATGTTGTGGCCCTGGCCTCCCTTTCAGGGGGTGACGGGGGGGACATTTTCATCAGTAGATCCGTAAGTGGCACTGTCAAGGTGGCGAAGTGGGGAATGAAGCTGTGATAATAGCCGATGAATCCCCAAAAGGCTCCTTATTTGTTTAGCTGTGGATGGGAACACGATGCGATTAATAGCTTCAGCCTTATCTGTTTGCGGCCTGGAAGCACAGGTATTTGGTCTGGAAAGCAACCTCTGTGGTCTTTTTTGGGTTGAAATGTAGTCCTGCTGACTGCAGGGTGGACGGGACCATTTCCAGATGTCTGAGATGTTCCTCCCATGTGACACTGAACGACTGTCGTCTAAATATGCGGCGGCATACGTGCTATGGCTGCAGAGCAGTTTATCCATCAGTCTTTGAAACGTTGCCAGTGCCCCATGCAGACCAGAGGGTAATATGGTGAATTGGTATTGGCCGGTAGGGGTGGCAAAATCAGTCTTCTCCTGGTTAGCGGTATTTGCCAGTACCCTTTGGTCAGGTCCATCATCGTGAGAAACCAGTCCCACCACAGTCATTCCAAAAGATCAATACGCGGCTTAGGATGGGGGTCAAAGCGAGAGATGCTATTCAGACGTCTGAAATCCATGCAAAAGCGAATCGAGCTGTCTGGTTTAGTTACTAGCACTATGGGCGAGCACCAGTGGCTGGTGGAAGGTTCTATCACACCCAATTCCAACATGGATTTTACCTCGTATGCCACTGCCTGCATCTGGGCCTCGGGAATCCGGTATGGTCTGGCTTGGTTGGGTATTGTATGCATCCCATGGTTGTGATGAAATGCGTTTGTTGTACGTGTGCAATAGTTTCTGAAATTTGTGTTGTTGGTTCGCTGACACACGATTTATATTTAAATCACTGATACCACCACTGGTACATCAGGGGTGCATCTCCCCCAGTTCCGCTGTTTCAGGCATGATCTCCCCCACTTCTGTGGGATCAGGTGTAATAAGAGCAACGACTGGTGTGCGTTCCTCCCATTTTTAAAGCAGTTTCACATGGTAGGTCTGTGGAGCCGGACGTTTGTCATCTTTTCGTTCTTTGTATGTTACGGGGCCTAGGACCTTTTCTATTGCATAAGCAATCTTTCCGGGAGGTGAGGAGCTTGTTTCAGTTGTTGGGAGCAGAACCATCACCATGTCTCCATCCTGGAAGGTTCATAGACAGGTTTTCAGATTGTAGTATTTCTCCTGCAGTTTCAGGGCATTTTGCTTTTTCTTCTGTGCTACGGCTTGACATGACATGTTTTCCCAAGTTGTGTGCATACTCCGTCATGGTTATTTCTTGAGCCGTCTGTTCCTCCCACTCTTCCTTGAGTAGGTCAAGCAATGACCTGGGTGGTCTTCCAAAATAAACTTCAAAATGGCCAAACCTGGTGGACAATTGCAGACTGTTAAGTAGGGTCATCAATATTATGGGAACCACTGTGTCCCAATCCCGGTTAACGTATCATCCAGGGTTTTGTGCAACATTTGTTTAATCTTCGTGTTGTACCTCTCCACTAGGCCATCCATTTGTGGGTGGTAGACGTCTGTCTTTAGGTGGATGATATGCAAGGCCTGACAAAACTTGCCATACCAGCCGTGATGTCAAGTTAGTGCCTTGTTCCGTCATGATTTCCTTGGGTATACCTACCCGTGCCATAAAGGGAATAAGGACATCGCAAACTTGTGTTGCGGTAATGTTCAGTAAGGAAAATGCATCTCAATACTGTGTAGCGTAGTGACAATCACCAGGAGATTACATTACACTACAAGGTATTTATATAGCGCACTATAGACCATCAGGCATGAAGGCGCGGACAGCAAAAAAAAGAGTGGAGAGAAAAAGATCTCTAATGCCCTAGAAGTATCAGGAATGAATGGATGAAACTAGAAATAAGTCAGAAAAGGAAGGTTTTAAGATCCTTCTTAAGGCAACCAAGATTACGCAGATAGTCTGGAAGATTGTTCCATAGACTTGGTGCCTTAAATGCAAAGGCCCCCTGTTCGGCTTTAGCTGTCCTGGCTCTAGGTTGCTCCAGAAAGTTTTTTGAATCCGACCTTAAGGATCTCCTAATAGCTTTATCTGTAATATAACATTGAAGGTACAGAGGCATCAACATGCAAAACTTAAAGGTAATTATCAACGCTCGAAATGTAATTCTAGATTCCACGGGCAGCCAGTGAAGGCCTCGTCTAGCCTCTGTAACATGCTCATGTCTAGCGAGGCCGACCACCACTCTCACGGCCCAGTTCTGGACCACCTGTAATCTTTGTATGACCCCCTTACTGGATCCCAACAAAAGACTGCAACAATAGTCCAGCTTGGCCCCTATTATTGCCCTAGCAATAGTTTCTGTACTTTTTTGGGAGATAAGAGGCCTCAAATGTGACAACAGTTTTACATAGTATACTGCTGAGGTTACCACAGAGGATGCATGCGCTTTCATGTTAAGAGTTTGATCCAGTGTAACACCCAGTATCTTGGTTTTGGGGAGAGGGTTAATGATGTCATCTTCTAACTTAAAGGCACTGTAGGATGATTTTAACATTTTAACTGCGTGTGGACTCCCTACAATCATTAAATCCGTTTTACTCCCGTTGAGGGCAAGATAGTTGTCTAACATCCACCTCTTGATTAGGCTGAAAACTCTATTTACTTCAGCCTCATCCTGTCCATGATTGCCTGTCAATGGAACTATGCATTGTGTCGTCAGCATAGTTTGAGAAGGCAACCCCCTACTGTTCTAACATGAAAAAGAAGGGATCCCTAAAATGATTGTAGATGCATGGCGATGTACTAGCCCCCTGTGGAACTCCATAGAGTACCGCAATAGGATCTGCTTCCGCCGTGTCCGAGCACACACTACTCAGCCGATGTTCAAGAAAGGAAGAGATCCACAATGCTGCTTGCTCCGAGAAGTTGGCTACTTCCTTTAGCCTTATGTTTACTATAGTGTGATCAATTAAATCAAAGGCCGCTGATTGGTCCAAGGATATAATCAGTGAGAGCTTACTTTTATCCATTTGTGAGAGTAGTCTAGATTTAAGTTCTAGGAGAGAAGTCTCAGTCCCATAGAGTTTCCTGAAACCCGACTGGTGGGAGTGCAGGATGGTGTATTGATTCAGGTGTTCCGAAATTTGTTGGTACGCTACCCTGTCCAGTATTTTTAGAAGAAAAGGGGTGTTTGAGATGGGTCGGAAATTCAAAGTATTATCCCTTGTCAGACCTGGCTTCTTGATGATTGGTGTCCCCATAGTGTGTTTCAATTCTTTGGGTACTATGCCCTCTGCCAATGAGGCTTTAACAAAGGAGCAGACTGCACGAATGATGGAAGGGGAACAGCTCTTTATTATCCTAGATGTACAAGCATCGCCTCTGCAATGCGAAAATTTCATTTGTTCAATGACCTTTATTAATTCTGGTTCGGTTACTGGATGAAAATTAAAGATTGGAACGTTTAAGCTCCTTGTGAAAACCTTAGGGTTGCCGATGTCCGGACAAGCCTGGTTCTGTAACTTTTTTTCAAGCATTACCGAGCAAATGTTAAGAAGCTTGTTTTGAAGCCCATCTTGGATCCGTTGGTACCAGTCTTTATCATTTAATTCAGTTAAGCCTGATGGAGCCGGGGTACTTTCCTGTTCCTTAAGAATTTTGAACAATTCTCTGGTATCGGACTCGGCGTTGCTTATACGAGTATTATGATGATTTCTTTTAGCCTGAAGAATGGCATGTTTATACTCTCCTACGGACTTCTTGTATTTTTCTAGTAAGTCTGAGATGGGCTCCCTTTTCCATTTCTGAAAAGCCTTTGAGGAGACGGATTTTAGTCTTCTGAGTTCTTCTGTAAACCAAATCTTTTTGTTATTGGCTTCCAAGTGTGACTTTCTTGATTTTTAATGGTGCTAGATTGTCAGATATACTATTAAAGCTTTTCGTGAGAGCTATGGCCATGTCTTGTGCCGTTAGTCCTTTATCAGAAGAAAAATCTTACGAGTTACCAATCAAAGGCTCTATGTTGGCTTCAGTTAATTGGTTTGGATTACCACGAAATGGAGATATTTATGTCCCGGGCTGCATGGTTTTCAATGGACACATGATGTCCATACCTATCCGCTGGAGGGGCTCCTGGCTCGGGGGCATCAATTGCAGGGGAGCCTTTGGTACCTCGGCTCGGTTTTTCAGTTGGGAATCTGGACACTGTATACAGTATCGGGAGATTTTGCCATGCACCGCAGGCTAATAGGATCTCTGTAGGACCTTCAAAGTGTTTTATTTTGCTATGTGACACTGCTCATTTTATGCCTTGTTATACATGCCTCCATTTAGTTTTAGTTGATAGCTTTTTTTTTTAAGCAATGTGTAGTTTTACACTTTGGGCAGGCATAAGCTTGTGCCTCAGCGCACGTGCACATCAATGTCCTGTCCATTTTATTGTTTAATCTTTTCTCTATTTTTTTTGGTCTCACCCTTTGCCATAAATACAGTTAAAATCACCATTGTGGCGGGGGAGGTGCACCATAGATGGGGGCTAGAGGTGGTCACAGGCTCTGGAAAAATCTAAGCTATCTACATAAAACTAGCAAGTATACTTATGAATGCATTTTAATTTTCTGGTACACATCTTATTTTTGCCAGCATTTTCCTCCCTTACAAAGTTGCTAACTTCCAATGCACTGACCTTGCTTGTTAATTGGATTACAAAGTATCAAGGGCGACATTAAACAAAGTACAGACTGATGTACATGGAATGAACTTGGGAGTCCACCTAAATCATTGTGGGTTTAGTAGTAGCACTATGGAGTCATAAAATCACATTTTATAGTGTCCACTGTGAGAAATCTGAGAGCATTCTCACATTTAGCCCCTTTAAGAACCCCCTCATCCCCCAGGTAACCAGGGGAAAGGCAAAGGTGCCTGATCCCGACCCCTGGGCTGAGTTTGCGAGGGAGAACTCCTTGGATAGAGGGTTGTGAGACAGGCATGGTATCAAGAAAGACGCACTCTGTTTGAAAACCTTTATTATCACACTTTGTGGGGTTGGTGTAATGGCTACCTGGCCCTAACTCTAAGGGGATGTTTCCCTCAACTGATGCTTCCAAGGGCCGTAAATGTCCATAAGTCCAAAACCAAAGTTATCTGTGTCCAAACCTATGCTTGCCCTCACTCTTAAACCAAATGTGATAAGGAGATCTTGTTAAAGGAAAAATGGTGACTCAAAAAAGAATTGTAAACCACAGCTGGTTTCAGGTAGTCTTACCAATAGGTGTAGTTCTCCCAGTTCACGTAGGGCTCTTGCAGTAAGTCAGAGTTCTCAATGTCCCTGGGTTTCTTGGGGTTCCCGCCCCCGCACTTCAATCCTTGCAGTTCCAAACAAAAAGACACAGTTCCCGTTCGGCCTCTCAGTGAATGGGGATTAACAAAATTACCGGCCCCTCACACACACCGAGCCAGTGTCTCAGCGTCCCGCACTCCACCACACACACCGAGCCAGTGTCTCAGCGTCCCGCACTCCACTGATCCTGGCCTTATGCTCCTTAGCCTCCTAGTTGCGTCCAGCAACCCCAGCTCGCTCAATGCTTCTGGTAGAACCAGTCTTTTTATACTGCAGTTGATTCAATTGGAGTCAGGTGTGCACAGTTGAGGGAAAAGTGCCTGACCTTGCCCGACTCTATTAGTGGGACAATTCAAAGGTGTTAGATGGTAAGCCTCACTTTGTGTCCCTCTTTTGTTTCAATGGGTAATCCTCATTGCTCCTGATTGCCTATTCTTCGTCCCAGTAATTATTGGAAAGGCGGAGGGAGAGATGGTGTGTGATTGAAAATAGCCCGGACAGACTAAGGGAGCCTGAACTTGTCTCATCCTCTTTACATTAACAGGTGTGGGGACTTGTTGGGGGTCCATTAAGGTGAGGGAGTGATACTAAATCCCCTTGTTTACTGGAGGGGGATATCTGGGAGGTAAAAGATGGCTTCCCAGTATACCTTCTGGGTTTTGAGGGAGGAGAGACAATGTTAAGATTTGGAAAAGGCCTTGATCTCTCTAGATGTCCACAAGATGTTATCTTCCCTTTTGGTGAGGGAAGGTTAAGGGGCAGGAGGGGACTTGGGTCACAATATCCCATGAACAAAGAGGGTGGGTAGGATGGATTGGTGCAAGGAACGGGGGAATACCATGTCTCTCCTTCAGGATACTCTCCCCGCAGTCCCCAAGGACCCCCTGCCCAGGTGATCCTGCCTCGCTTGTCCGCTCCCCCCCAGGGTTGCGATAAAAGAGCGATGGCCCTCCCCAGGGACTACTTGTGAGAACGCCCTCAGGTTTCTCACAGGGTCCTTGAAGAGTGGGTGTAGGATACCCGAGGGTGAGACATGGTATCCCCCCTTTCCTCATACCAACCGACCCTACCCTCCCTTCGCCTTCATGGGCTATTGTCATTCCTGTCATGTGTCCCTTACAGGCCACAGAGGTCGGGAAAAGGCAACCGGAGATACCACCTGCTTTTTTTCCCCAAACCTCATTCCTACAGGAGAGTGAGGAAAGAACAACAAGAGTCCATGGACGAGGAAGAGGCCTCATAGAGTAATGCATGACTCCCATAGGAAACACCATTATAGTACTGTCACGAAGGAGGAGTCAAGAGGAATAGAGACTTCCTATGTGAAACACCACTATGGTACTGGGACGAAGAAGATGCAAACAGAGGCACACCAGCATACTCAATGGAGATGTCCAAATAACAAGGCCAGGCAAGGTAAGGCAATTGAAACTATGTATACCCACCTGCAACCCATTAACCAGTCACAAGTGTATAAAAGGGAGGTAGAAAGCAGCAACAGCAGTAGCAGTCTTGGGGGCGACAGAAGCAGACGTGGTCGTGAAGCCAGATGAGAAGCTAAAAGGAGGCGAGACTCCTGACTGGAGCAACTGTGTGCATTTCTGCAGCCTGGAAAGCGCCCACACCCTAGGGACTAGGAAGGCTATTTGTCCTGGCAGGTACTGCTTAGGAGCTGGAGCTCCTTGGGACAGAGGCGAAGCAGCGGAAAGAGGCCAGCTGAGGGGCCATTCTTCCACCCACCAAAAGGAGTGCTCGCCATCCTGGGGCACTGTGAAAGTGCTGGAGTGGCTGTGGGTTAGAGGAAGAACCCCTAGAGGCATTTCATGAAGTTTGTGGCAAAGGCAATAGAAAGGAAAGTCTTCAAAGGGGAGCAGGTGAGTGTGAGAGACTTAAAAACCTTGTGTGACTTTGGTTGCGAGTGCAAGAGGAAGAACTTCTATGCTATCCAGTTTTAAAGTATACATTGTATTGGAGTGGTCGCTTTCCTTCAAATAAGGGAAGGGACTTTTTCGAAGTCTCCATGTGAAATGTACTTTAAACAGCCTCTGTGTTAAGAAGGAAGACATGTACAAAAGGGGACCTGTGTGAAGCCGTGAAGTGTGAGCAAAAAGGCACTCAGAGAAAAGGGGAGCAATGCAAAGAGATGACGTGTGAACAAAATCCCCCCAAAAAACTATAAAGTAATATTAGACATTGGGGTGGCCACCAGGCAGGAGAGTGATTTGGGAGGGCCTCAGAGACCCCACCATAAAGAAATATATACTGGGAAGTTTCCTGGGGAGGGACCAAGGTGAACCACAGGAACCCAGTAAAGAAAATATGAAGAAACCGTAATCCGTAAAGAAAGTGAATGTTGCAAGAGAATCCTATTTTGGCTAATGAACTTTAACAAGAGAATACAGCAAAAGCCCAGGGCACCTGGTTGCGCAACCTGTAGTGTGTAGACTGTGCGGCATGACAACTGCTCCACAACCAGGGGAGACCCCATTGAATAGGTGAACTGCGTGGCAAGTTGAAATTGAATAAACCAAGAGGAGTCATTGGGCCTCATTACACGGTATGCGGTAAGGGATTACCGGCACCAGTGCCGGTAATCCCTTACCACCCTACTACGAGGTCCCTTAGAGGGTCCCTTCCTTAATGCCTGGTTTTACCAGGCGTTAAGAAAAGGACCCGTTGAGGGACGTCAGAGCTAATAACGGGCCCGCTAATAGCAGGCCGCTAATAGCGGCCCCGTTATTAGCGCCTTCCCTATTCCCATTGAGCCCTACGGGGGCTCAAGTGGGAATGGGGAATGGTTCCCGGAATGGGGATTTACCGGTCCCGCCAGGGTCGGAATGACCTGGTAAGTCCCCATTCCGGGAGCGCGGACCCGGAATGCGGTAAGGGGGTAGCCATGGCGCTAATAGCGCCATGGCTACCGCCTACCGTGTAATGAGGCCCATTGAATATAGGGAAGGGAACCCCTACAGAAGCAAGTTGAACTCTTGTGTTTAGAAAAGTGGAACTTGACAAGTTGAATATTGGTGTGAAATCAAAGAAGTTTGAACTCTGGCAGGGGAAGCCTGAGGAACCAATTGTAGATTGTGAACAAGAGGGCTTTGAGTTGGGGAAAGGGAACCCGGAAAAGCCCAAAGAACTTTGTGAACTAAGGTACTGTGAACTTTTGGCAAGTGAATCCTGATAAGCCTGTAGAACTTTGTGATTTCTGAGTGCCTTGAATTTGGGTAAGGGAGTTACAGAAGAACTATATTGCCAAACTATTTTTTACTTTGAACACTCTAGAGTTTACCAAGTCCCATGCACATTGTTATTTTTTTTTATTTTTTTTAATTTATTTAGTTGATTTAATCAAATTAATGATTTTTACAACAAATCGAAATCAAAACGAAGTGAAGAACAAAGAGTAGAGCTGAGGGCTGAAAGCTGAGAAGGAGAAAAAAAAAAGAAAAAAAAATGAATGTTGAGTAGAACTTAAGTTTTCAGAGAGATAGAATAAACTTCAGAGTCTGTGTAGTAGCGATAGTCCAGGTATTTCTTTCTCCGCTCATCAGACGTGTCCACCACATTTCTTCTTCCCTGGTATATGATGCAGAAAGGTGTGGTAGCAGAAATTTCTCACCTACGGCTCTGGTTCCTGGGCAATTTAAAAGGAGATGGCGTATGGTTTCTACATGTGTCTCGTTTTTACAAAAACGACACGTGTTCGAGTTACTTTGTCCTCTGAGTTTTAAGATCTCATTTGTCGGCAGTAGGTTCAGACGCGCTCTCAAGAACAAGTTTCTAGCAGCTTTATTTGGGAACTTGCTCAAGTAGTTCGGGACAATGTTTAGTTTGCTCTGATAGGAAGGCAAATGGCTGACTGATTTTGCTTTAGATGCAATGTTCAAGGTTTCAATCCAGTCGAGCTCACTGATTTTCCTTTTTATTTTTAGCGAGTTGCCGATGAGATCCTGCTCCGAAGAGTTTATTTCCACAAGCTTATTTTTACGAGCCATTTCCCAAGATTTTAGCACAGAGGGGGAAGATGTCAATAATTCCGTGCGTACGATAGCTAGCACTTGAGGACAGTCCAAAAGCAACAGCTTCCTATACAGTATCATCGATTTAATTTCCACGGTCCCTTCCAACGATAATAGGCCAAGCTCTCTTCTGATCAAAGGGGCCGATGTTGACTTGGGGAGGCCTAGAACAGTGCGCCAAAATAGACCCTCTAGCTTCAGCCACAAGTTTGTCGGTGTGTGAGGGAGGGCTTCTGCAGCATAGGTGAGGGTTGGCACCACCTTCATCTTATAAAATTTAATCAAGGGTAACAGGGAAAAACCACCGAACTTGTTGTCCAAAGCCCGGCCTTGTGCCGCTAGGTTTTTTACTTTGGTCATTAAGCAGCTTTGGAGGGTTGCGTTTATACTCGAGCAGTCCAATGCTACTCCCAAGTATGTGATATTTGCGACTTTTTCCAGTGCTACCCCATCCAGGTACCAGGCAAGTTTTTCCTTAGGTCGTTTGTATTTTTCCATTATCAGGATCTTGGTTTTGGCTGTATTTATAGTTAGATCATTTGTTTGAATATATGTCGCCAGATGGTCAAGTTGACGCTGGAGACCGATAGGAGTCAAGTCCATTAAGATTAGGTCATCAGCATAGAGTAGTCTCGATGTTTTCCACTTGCCCATAGTTGGTGGAAAGGAGCGGATCATTTGCTCCGAGGCTTTGAAATCGCCGAGATAGGCAATGAAAAGTGACGGAGCAAGGGGGCAACCCTGTTTCACTCTGCGGTCAACTGGGATTTCAGATGATAACAAACCAGCCTGGGTTAGTCTCACTCGCACCCTTGTTTCTTGATGTAAAGCTTGAATCGGTTGGAGGAGTTCGTCCGGGCATTTCCAAAGACTCAGTTTTCTCCACAGGCGCTCACGGTTTACTTGATCGAAAGCTTGCGCCAGATCTATGAACGCTAAAAACACTCGTGGGCCTCCTCCCAACACCTTACTTTTGAGTGCGCTGAGAAACATGATGTTAGTGGTTGTACCGCTGTTTTTTGTGAATCCCGTTTGAAACGGGTCCGCGCATTCGGCCTCCCTCGCCCAGTCCTGAAATTTTTGTAGTAATAGAGAACCAAACACCTTACTGACCGTATCCAGAAGTGCGATAGGGCGGTAGTTTTTTGGATCTTCTTTTCCGCCCTTTTTGAATATCGGGACTATGATAGATGTTGTCCATGAAGACGGAATTTGCCTTGCCTGTTTGCAGCGTTTGAAGATTTCACTTATCAACACAGCCCACTGACTTGGATATTTCTTTAGGTCAAGGTTTGTTATTCCGTCCGGGCCGGGTGCTCGCGATGGTTTCAGTCTATGCAGGATTTTGAGAATCTCAGATTCACTGCTCAAATCTATCCATGGTGCCAGTTTTGTAGTAAGTTCGACGGGGCTTGACGGTGCTGGCGCTTTAAACAGATTTGAATAGAATGTTATCCACGTTATTTCCCCAATAGGGTTAGATGGTAGAATCTCGTGGGGCGACAAAGAGGATCTTAAGAGTGCCCAGAACTCTCGGGGGTGGTGGCCGCTCACAAGCTTCAACATGGCTTCGGCATCTTGTAGGTAAAATTTGCTACGGTGGTGCTTGAGCCATGATTTGTAAGATTTCTTTTCATGATTCAAGGTTGCCTGATTTTCAGGTGAAGGAAAAACAGCGAATTTTCTTCTGGCTCGCCTTACTGATCTCCGTTTTAGGACCAGTTCTTTGCTGTATTGATGTCTAGCACAATCGTTATTTTGTCTGAGGCCAGCAAATTTAGCTCTAAAAGGAACCAGAAGTGGTTGATAGTCTGGTAATTGCGGGTCACTCAGTAGGTTGTGGTCATTTTCAATTGCCAAATATTGAGCCTGTATCTTTAAGATCGAGGATTCTGAGAGTCTTAGACGATTTTGCTGGTTATTTAACTCCACTTGTGCTGGCGTAACTGAGTTCACAGGCCTTGTAGTCTTCCATTCCAATACAAGCAGGTTATGGTCGCTAGCCGAGGACCTACGTACCTCGAACGAAGTGGTCAATGCTGCCAAAAGCCTGCTTAAGAAGATGTGGTCAAGGTCCGCTGAGGAGTTACCTCTTTCCCAGGTGGGCGGCCTCTCACCTCTGGGGAATAAATCCTCAGCACAGAGCAGATCACGAGATGACATCAACGACAACCAAGCCACGCCATGTTTGCTTCTTAAGGTCGAAAAAAGAGGTAGGTCACCGGCTGAGTCATGTGGTAACCAGGTGGCATTTAGATCTCCGCAGATGATCAGCAGGGCCTCAGGACACCCTACTCGTGCTTCATCGATTGAGTCCTCAATCAGTGCTATGAAGAGTAAATCAGTCATAACCGCGGGATTCCAATATACATTGAAGATGATTAAAGATTGTGTTTTGGGCGTTCCCTTTTCCACCTCTGCCTCAATCCAAATAACTTCTGTGGCCAATAAGTGAGTTGTCGCTCTCAGAGTGTTCTTTAAGTGTAAGCCAGATCCACAGCGAATTGCAGTTATAAGTCCTGATGACGGTCGGCCAAAAGGTCCTTTAACAGCTGGAGCAAATGTCAAATCGTATCCGTCTATGGAGGGGCGTTCTATCATCCAAGTTTCTTGCAAGCAGATGATATCTAAACACCCCAAGTTTAGGGCTCCTTGTTTCGTTAGATGCTGGAATCCACGAGTATTCCATGACCCCAGGGAGAGATCTGGTTTACCAGTTAGTAGTGTAGAGGCAAGTGGTGCGGACAGACGCTCAACGAATTGCTATTTGTTCTTGTTTATCGTCAGTGCGTTGGGCAACCATGCCCATTGTTCCGCTGGTGGAACTTGTTGTTGAAGTTCATGAGTGCCGGTCTCTTTGCCCCCCGGTAATTGATGTATGGTCCTTACAATTCTCGACCTGGGTCCCTGAGGACATCTTCCTATACCCAAAGGATCCTTAAGGGCAATTCCGTCTATCTTTGTGGCCATTTTGGGACACTGACTCTCCTCTTTGCCACTGGGATTCCAAAGAGAAGACCGGGGGGAGGCAATCTGTAAAGCTGGTTCATTGTGTGTAGAAGTTTGTCTGGATCCTCTCTCCTTGCCAGGTCTTGAGTGCAATTGTGGTTTGTTGCTCTTCGTAACTGCGATACGAGGTGTAACTGGATTAGTTGATTCTGAAGGTTTCCTGGGGGGGGGTAAATAGAGCACTCTCTTCCAATTCAAACAGGTCAAAGCCCATTTTTAATAGATGTTCCGCTGCCTCGGAGATCCTCACTTTGGCCCAGTTCGTTTGCACGTGCAAGTAAGCGCATGCCATTTTTCCTTGGTGAAAAGGTTCGACCCTGGTAAGGTCATTTGATTCGACTTTTCTGAGCGATGGTACGCATTTAAGAAGTTGTAGCAGGTAGCTTCCATTTAATATCACGTAGTTTCTGTTATTTGGCAACTGTTCGATTTTGAAGTTTCGTTTTGATTTAGAAGCATATGCCGTTGACTCTCGCCCTTTGTTTTCACCAGATTTTGAGAGGTGCAGCTTTTGCTTATCTTTCGTATTTGTAGCTGGGGAAAGTCGATTTTCCGAAAACCATTTGTACCGGGTGGCGTGCACCCATTTAGTTGCAGAAGGGGAACTTGATCTTAAAGGAGAGTCAGTTCTTCTGACCCCCGGTCTTAAGCGAGGATTTTTGGAATTGAGCTCTCCCCTTTCCGCTTCTTGGAAGTTAGTATGGTGCCATTTGGGGCTACTGTCTTTCAACGGACCCACCCCCCAGCTACACTTTTTTTGAAGCTTCTTACAGCGACTTTCCAAAGTACAAAAGGGCGAGGGCTCCTTGTCCATATGACGAGAGTTATTTGTTGATTCCTGATCATCAGATAGTGTGTAAACACTACAATTCAGTAAGTTCTCATCTATCGCATGCTCAGATTCCTTATTTACAGGAACGCTATCTAGTACATTGGACCCCGACTTCAGACTTTGAATTTCCCGTTCAGCCACTGATTTTGATGTTTCGCAATTAAGGGGGGGTCTCAGACCCGCGGTTTCTTTCGCCTTGGTCTTTCGCCGATTGTACTTTATTAATAGTCGGTTGAGGAGAAAAGAACTTAATAGTCATTTGCTTTTGGGTCGTAAAATGACCTTTCGTTGCAAGAGTAGCCTCCTTTGCTTTCCTGTCCGGAACAGACCCCTGGTCTATAGTGATTTCATTCGGTTCATCACATATTGCTCCATTTCCCTTGGCCTTGGTGGACTGTGGCTTGGTCAGTATCGGACACTCACACAGGGGCACGTAGCTGACAGTTGTTCTTAGTTCATCAAGTTGAAATTGCGAACTTGGGGCCAGGGTCTGGGAACTAGCATCCACCTGGAGGCCTTTCGTTTATTGTGCTGAGGACTGACCGAACTCCTCGTCTTTGGTGCCCTTTTCCATTTTGTTGTTCAGTGCGTTGATATAGCCTTCCAGAAAAATTAGACGGCTATTCATCATCGCTATAATGGAGGTATGATCTCTCATTGAGTCGTTTATTGACTCATATAGTTTGCAAAAAGGAGCCATGGCCAGGGTTACAGTTGACATGATGAGTCTTAGATCCGTCTTTTTAGGCGAGGTGTCTTTTGTAGGCTTTCCTCCATGCACATTGTTATTCTATAGAAGTGAGGCCAAGCATAGGTTTTGGTACAGACAGTATTTTGTTTTGGGCTGACAGACTTCGACTTCCCTTAGTTTACTTTCCGATAGGGAACATTCACACCTTAGAGCTAGGGCAAGGTCCTGACCGGTAAAATACATTTTTTTTAACCATATCCCTTGTGTCCGTGTCATCTCTTGATATCATGCCTTCATCACACCACCCTTACCAGAATACAAAAGATAATTGCATTCAGGGAATCCATGCCTCTACATAGAACAGATTTGGGAATGACTACAGCAGTTTATTTTTCAATAAGGCAAATAGCTGTAAGCAAGCATAAAAGATACCTTTAGTAAAGTAGCACATTGTTTTTTCCAAGTTTTCAGGACTGCATAGACTTGTGCATTTGTCTACATCCTCAAAACTGTGAATTACTAGAGCCAAAAGAGTGCTCACAAACAGTATGCTGAAGTTGGGGGTCAAAATATAAAGTCACAAGCTACTAGTCTGGAATAAAATCACTTGCCCATAAAAAGTACTTGCCCCATCAATTCTCCACATGCACACAGAACACCACTTCTTGATCAGCAGTCTATTACCACTCGCCATTGGCTAGTGGCAGATTGTGAGCGCTGCTGATGTACAACTAAAAGGTACAATGATTGTGTTCCCTTCTGTGATGAAGTGACCAACAGAGCGCAAGACCAGATATCAATTTCAGCACCTTGATTAGTGAAACATGCAAGGTGTTTTGGAAGATGAACAATCCTGTAGTAAAGAAAGCACGATGACTGGGCTCCAGCTGATTGAAAGGTGAGTAGGTTGGGATTAAACTAAAGTGTTGGGGTATTTTAGGTTGAGCAATTCTCCTGGGTTTTTCGTGGTCAACAGGGGCTAAGGGTCAATCCCTTAGGTAAGTCCCCTTGCTTGCCTTTGGCTCTGATTTTTATTATCTGGTACAGGATGAGATGAATGCCTTAGGGTCTAGGGTTTCGTGAGTTGGATGAACTCCTGTTATGTGATTGGGGGAGAAAATAAGTACTGGGTTGGTCAGGCTGTTAGTGGATGGGGCTCCCAGTGGATGGAAGGGGTGAGATCCCACAGGCTCGCCACCCCCACAAAGACATGGTAGTAAACCCACAGGCTCGCAGCAGATGCCAGGTTCTGGTAACCCTAAAATTAACCCTCTTGGATTGGTAAGGATACTCAAATACAAACTGATCCTTGCTTGGTACTATGCTGGTATCTGAAACTAATCTGAAGCGGAACCCCTCAGCCATCCCCCTAACTTCCTCTTTTCCACCGCCCCTTTCCAGTGAAACCCATTACTATCTTGGAGGGGATATCATTCTGTGTTGCAAGCTGTGTCCACAAACAGAAGTGTGATGTTCCAGAATTTATATGAATGTGTTTGCACGACTGCATCCCCGTGGTCTGGGAGAGCTGCAGTCAGAGGTCGCAATTCATCATCCTGAATGCACAAAATGTTTCATCCACTGAGGATTTCCAAGATCGCTGCAACAAGGGAAGCCCCATTTGCAGATATGGACAAATGACTGAGGGGAATCTTTCGATTAAGCCCTGTAATAAATTCAAATATCTGTTAGGGGGAAGAAATTAAAAATGACCCATCTGAAACTGAGAAGCTAAACCATGACTGCCCTAGCCAATCCCACAGGCCTATCCAAACGCACATTCCCTGGAAAACCTATAAAAGAGGAGAAAATGGGTGAGAAAGCAGACTGATCTGCGGGTGTGCAGAATGCTGGAAAGGAGGCAAAAGAGGTTCTTGGTCCAGGGCCAGGAAGAAGGAAGCTTGAAGGAAGACACTTCATCCCCTGAAACCACCTGTGGTAGGGGGGTGACTGAATATCAGCTACCTGAAAAGAACCCAGAATGAGGCAAGGGCAAGAGAATCCATTTTGTGTTAACCCATCCATGGTAGTTTTCTCTGGAAAACCGTCCTTATCTTTATATATGAAGCTGTATGTATGTGTGTATGTTTGTCCGACTATACAAATCCACACTGTTGAACCCACGCCTACCAAATTTTGCATGGATTCCTCATTTGTCTGGGGCAAGATTGTAGTCCTTTAAAATGTATTACTACTGTATACAGTTAGAAACTTTATGAAAGCATGTTTAAAGGGAATTAAAAAAGTACACTTTTTTTATCACGCCACTCAAAATATGGGAAATGGCAAGGTTACAGTTTTTTTTTTTTTTTTTAAATATATTTTATTTTATGACATAAATAAAACACCTCAAACAACAAAAACCAAACAAACAAAAAATAAGGCACTGCAATCCCCATCCCTCCCCCCTATGAGCCTGTAGAGTGTCCGCCATCAGTGTCCGTTCCCTGCGGTGGGGCCTCATCGCTCTGAAGTCCAGCCGAGGCCGACCCCATACCAAACAGCTCAGCTAACAATAACTTCCATGCCGTGAGAGAGCCTGTTTCTTCCTCCCCCCTGCCATACTGCCATCCTGCCACGCTGCCGTTTCGGCATCAGCCCATTTTTGGAGATCTCGCCACCAGACCTCCACTCGCGGCTCATGACATGACTTCCACCCCATGGCTATCCTGCGTTTAGCAAGCACATAGGCCAGATCTTTAAGTTTCTCAACATGTCGAAGCTTACGCGCCCTGGGATACCCTCCCAGCAGACAGGCCCAAGCCGAATCCACCTTAAGTGTGATACCCCTCCCTGCCAGCTTCCGCGCCACTTTACCCCAGTAGGTTGCAATCACTGGGCAAGCCCAGAACATATGTATCATGTCCGCATTCTCTTCATTACACTTGGGGCACGCCTGGCGCCCATTATCCAGAAATCTGGAAATTCTACGGGGGGTCATATATGCCCTGTGCTTAATGTAGAGCTGTATCTGCTTAAACCTGGCGTTCCTCGATACCTTTTTGTGGTACCCCATGGCGCGTTCCCACATCCCATCCGCCATCGAGGCCCCCATCTCAGCTTCCCATTCCAGTCTCAGGTGCCCCAAGTCCTTCCCAACCTTCGTCATCAACATCTCGTACAACCTGGAGACCTCGTGCCCACCCTCCGATGCGTCATACATTATTTCCAGCGTGGCATCCGGTTCATCGGCCAAAGTAGTTTCGGGCCACGTGCTCCGGACCTCCCGGACCACCCTGTGATATGTCACATATTGACCTCTGTGTAGCCCCGACCCTGCCTCCAGTTCCTCGAACTCCATCAGGGTCCCATCTTGCCAGATGTCGCCCATAGTGACCAACCCCACTGACTCCCAATATGTCCGGAGAATAGCTCTCAGCTGCCCGTCCTCCTTCGCCAGGGCGACCAGAGGAAACTGCGGCATACACGGCAAGGGGTCACCCATCATCCGACAGGCTCGCCGCCATATGTTCCCGCCCAGGGCTAGCATCCCAGGGCGCCCCCTCATCCATGAACCGGTCACCCAGATCACCTCCCGCAGATAGAAGGGGGAACAGTCTTTCGCCAGCAGCCTGTGTTCGGAGGTCCATTCGTCCGAGAGCCACCTGGCCACATACTGCAATTGCGCTGCTATATAATAGGCCTCAAAGTTCGGCAGCTTCACGCCACCTTTCTCATAAGAGTTCTGCAATTTCCATAATGCGACCCTGTTGCGCGTGCCGTGCCATAGGAAATTCCTACATACACTATGTAACCTAGCAAAAAACTTCCTAGGTATCATATACGGGATGTTATTAAAGTAATGCAGAAGCCTGGGCAGCACCACCATTTTGAGCATAGCTCCCCGGCCCATCATAGCTAAAGGCAATCTTTCCCAGAACCTCATGCACCTCTCAATCTTTCCCACAGCTAGTTCGGTATTAAGCCTGTGTTCTTCCTCGGTCGAGTGATACACGTCGATGCCCAGGTACCGGAAGGAGCTCGTCGCCCACGGGATCCGCAGCACTGGCAACCTCTCCACCGGTATCCCCACATAACTGCCTAGCGGGAATAGTGCGGATTTCTGAGGGTTGACCGCTATGCCGGACAACCAGGCGTACCTCTCCAATACCTCCAAGATATACTGCAAATTCTCTTCCGGATGTTTCAGGTATAACAGCATATCGTCTGCATACAGGGATATAATATGGCACTCCCCTCCCACCTCTATGCCCACCAGATCATACTGCTGCCGGAGGTAAATCGCTAAGGGCTCGAGGGCCAGTATGTACAACATTGGGGACCAAGGACACCCCTGCCTAGTGCCTCTACCTAACTGCCATCTATCTGACACCACTGCGCCCGTACGGACCCTAGCCAGAGGCGCACTATATAATAGCTCGGCCCACCTCATGTAGCCTGGTCCCAGTCCAAACCGCCCCAAAGCCGCCAGCAGCCACGGCCATCGCACAGAGTCGAACGCTTTAACCGCGTCCAACGCCACTATCGCCATTTCGCTGTCCTCATTGCACCCCCATTCAACCTCCCTGTGAAGGCGTCTATGATTCTGAGTGATATTCCGATTCGGGACATAGCCCGTCTGGTCAGGATGGATCAGCTTGCCTATCACCCTCCGCATTCTGGCCGCCAGGACAGCTGTTAGGATCTTGCTGTCCTGGTTCAGCATCGACAGGGGCCGGTAGGAGCCACAATCATGTCCCAGTTTATTGGGTTTGGGGAGCGGTACTATAATCGCCTCCCTGAGCGATTCCGGCAGCCGCCCCACCTCGAACGCTTCATTAAGCATCTCCAGCATGGGCGGGAGCACCTCCTCTCCATACACTTTATAAAATTCACTGGGGAACCCATCCGCTCCTGGGGCCTTGCAAGTGGGTAGCTGCCGCACAATCTCCTGCAGCTCCTCCAGGGTGATCGGAGCATCCATCTCCTCTCGCTCTTCATCACTTATCCTGGGCAGGCCTATGTCCTCGAGTACTACCTCTATCTCCTCCCTGCTCGCCCCTTCTCGATCCTCATATAATGCTTGATAACATTCCGCGAATGCCCCATTCACCCCTTCTTGGGTGTCCATCTCCACGCCCTTTTCAGTGATAACTGATCGGATCGGGGATCTCGGGGTCTCGCTCTTATACAGCCAAGCAAGAAGCCTGCCCGTCTTATCCCCCCCCGCATGCAACCTCTCAATGTACTTCCTGTAATTCAGATTACAGAGCCTGTCCCAGTGTTCCGCACACCTCTGCTGCAGATTAGTGACCGCCTCCGTATCAATTCCGCCCCCCTCCAGCTCTTTCTCCAACTCAATCTCGGCCTTACGCAGATCAGCCAGGACTCCACCCATTAATCCTTTGGACTTCGCAATGGCAACCCCCCTCATTACAACCTTAAAGGCCTCCCACAAAGTTCCAGCCGACTTGACACTACCCGTATTCGCCTCAAAATAGGCCACTATCTCCTCCCTGAAAACTGGATCCCTGAGCGCTTCCGCCCTAAGGCGCCATGTTGGAATTCGCGCACGTGGGGGACGAAGCTGCCATCGCATGACCAGGGGCGAGTGGTCCGAAAGGACTCTCGCCCTATAGTCTATCTGGTCACACTCCGCGACAACGTCCGGAGTGGCGAAAAAGTAATCCAGCCTTGTGTGCAGCTGGTGCGGGGCCGAATAATGCGAATACTGCCTCACGCCAGGGTGTCTCGTCCTCCACACGTCTGCCAGCCCAAGGTCTACCAGCAGCGCCTGCAGTACCCTAGCCGCCGGGCTGGGCCTGACCATCCTGTCATCCGACCTATCCTCTCTGGGGTTTAGTACACAATTAAAGTCCCCACCCCAAATCACCGGACCCCCCATCCCTTCACCGAGTCTAGTGCACAGCGTCCTAAAGTATGTCGCCGTGTTCTGGTTGGGAGCATAAGTATTTATAATACACACTACTTTATTTTCCACAAGCCCCCTTAACATGACCAGCCTCCCATCAGACTCCACAACCTCCCCAAGTAGCTTAAACGGGACATGTGGTGCGACCCAAACCAGAACACCTCTAGCATAGGCAGAATATGTAGATCCAACTACTGTCCCCTTCCACTTCCTCCCCACCAGTTCCAGTTTATCCCGTGTCAGATGCGTCTCCTGTAACAAGGCGACATCTATCTTTTGCCTTTTAAGGTACAGCATGACCTTGTTACGCTTAAGGTAGCTGTTAAGCCCTCTAACGTTCCACGTTAGTATCCTAAGGTCCCCCATAATTTATCAGTAGCTCCCCCCTCCTTCCCAAGTCTGCTCGCCTCCCCCCCACCTCAAGGACCCCCATTTCCAGTTTCTCTCCCAGGCTCATATTACAACTAACCCACCCCACCCCCCTAACCCAACCAACTGCCCAGCTCCATCCCTGGATCTCAGGCATCCCCGTTTTCGGTCCTCTCTGGAAACCCAAGTAGAGAACCCGACAGGGTGTCACCCCACACACAGTGACTAACCTAAACTCAAACTGGGGTACAAAGAACAGCCCCTGGAGGCTCCTCACCCTAGCATCCGTCTCCCCGCGCACTGACCCTGTTCCAAACTCTCGACGCACACTCTTTCATAACAAGGTCCCAAAGACTATATTCCAGTCCCAATGTCCACGGCCCGACCGGGCCCGCAGCGTCACTTAACTCTTCCCGTTTCATCCGCCGTTCGCTCCTCCGGTTCCTGAGGACAGTTTTGTGCATCGAGCCACTCTATGGCCTCCTCCGGAGTGTCAAAGAACAGCATCTTGGTCTTGAAGAAAACCTTCAGTCTGGCCGGGTAGAGCAACATATACTTGTACCCAGCTGCCCTCAGTCGCCTCTTAACTGCCCCATAGTTCATGCGACTGCGCTGCACTTGCAAGGTGTAATCGGGGTAAGCAGTAATGGTCGCCTCTCCTCGCCGTATGGTGCCCCCCTTGCGAAAGTGTTCGAGGATCCTTTCCCGATCCCGATAGTTGAGGATCTTCGCGATCACTGGCCTGGGCGGATTCCCTGGCGGTGGCCTCCTGATCAAGGCCCTGTGCGCCCTCTCCACCGCAAACCCCTGCGACAGGGCTCCCCCAGTGATCTCCTGCAGCAGCAAGTTCTCAATAAACTCCGTGGGATTCTGGCCTTCAGCCCCCTCCGGCAAGCCCACGATGCGAACGTTGTTTCTCCGGGCACGTCCTTCCGCCTCTTCAGCCCTGCTTTCCAAGTTGCCCACCCGCTGCACCAGGGCATGGATATCACGCTTATGTGCGGTACAGTCCGCCACAGTTGGGCCCATTTCCTTTTCCAAAGTTTCCGTGCGCTCAGCCAGGGCTCGCACATCATGCCTCAGGAGGTTCACGTCCTCCTGCACCGCCCCAACCTGTAGTTCCATTGCAGTTTTCAATTCTGCCACAGCAAGTTGGAGCTTGGTCTCCCACGTTGCCTTCAGGTCCGCGATCGCAGCGAGGACCTCCTGGTTCGCACCACCGGCGGCCATCTCCTTGGTCTGAGCCTTCTCCTTGCCCCTGGCTCCTTCCGGGCCGGGCGGCGTCTTGGCGTAGTCGTCGAGCGTGGGCTGTTTGTTCTTCACTCTCAGAAGCTTGTTCGACATATCTCCTGTCAGGAGCGTCCTTCTGGCCGTGCTCAGGTCCAAGACAGGGAGGCACTATGCCCATGCACCACAACTCAGATTGAGAGTCCCAGCTCGCCCAACAATTTCGGCCACCGCTGTTGTCCTGCGCTCCCCCAGATGGACCGGGTCGCGTTGCCTCCTTCGTAGCGCCCAGAGTATGCTGTGGGAGCCGCCACTGAGGTCCCGATCCACCGCTCCTTTGTCCCCTCGTCAAGCGGCGGCGGCCATTTTGTCGCTCGTCGAGGTCTCGCCACCGGCACTTCACTCGGCTCCTAAGTACACGTACGCAATGCGAACCCGTGTAAAAATGTATCCTCACGTGCAGCCGACCTTCATGTACGCAGTCATCCCAATCTTCGCCAAATCGTAGCGGTCCTTGCGCGGTATCGGTCGGATAATGTACGGATCAGCGGGAGCCCCCGTACAGGCACGTCTTTTCACATGGCTTCCAAGCCACGCCCCCCCGCAAGGTTACAGTTAACTTTAATTTCAATCACGAGAAGAGAGCACAATCGATACATCTTTCTTGGACATTTTCTCAAATATGCTGAAGCCATTAAGTGACTGAAACATGCCGCACAAAAAACAAACATCACTTGGAAAAGGTCCATCTGATGCACAGCGAAAATCAATATCAAGTGCTTCTGAAACACAGCCACAAACGGCAGCACGACTTGCAGACCAGAGGGCAAGAACAACTTTCTCCAGGGCAAATGAGATGCTAGAGAAAACTGAAGCAAGACGTGCAGACAAGAGCAGCATCTTCCAGGGCACATGATACACCAGTCGATTAGGACACGGGCAACGTCTGGTACCCCAGCTAGTTTGTAGAATAAAACCTTGATCCAAAATGTGTTTAACCAACCCCCCCTGTCTTCCTTGGAGTGCGGTAACCAATAAGAAGTATCTTTGAACACGAATCTAAAGCACCTTGTATGTCACTGCTCGGACTTGCCACAGTGTTCCAATTACTATTCAAAAGGACAACTTTTTTTAGGCGTCATGATGGCGAACTCAGAATGGCTTGTGGGCCCATCTAAGCGATTCCTTATACTGATCTGATTCTCCAATCTAATATACACAGGCCCAGGGGTTATGCCTTCAGCAGCACGCTCCTTGGCTTCTCCGTCTCTGGACTTTAGCAGCCAGCATGCTGCTTTGCTTCTTGGTTGACAAACATTTCCTCGGCACATATATTCACACCATCTGGCTGTGGGTTCCCTTGCCATGCTTGACTACTGCTCTGCAGGAGTAAAGGGATAAGTTATTATTATAGTATTTATTGCGCGCAGAGCTAGCTTCGGGATGCAATAGAGTGCTTTTCAATCATGGGGGCGGTGGGGAGTACATGGTGAGGGAAGTAGGGAATCTAACCCGGGACTGCAGGCAAATTGGTAGCAAGTGATCCACAAACAGAGGAGGAAACAGTGGGGAGCGTTTGTGTGTGTGTGTGTGTGTGTGTGTGTGTGTGTGTGTGTGTGTGTGTGTGTGTGTGTCTGTCTCTGTCTCATCCTAGGCAATTGGATAAAACTCCTACTCAACCCCAAATTACTAGTAAACCAGTAGTGATCCGAATCATAAAAGTTAACCCAGCGCAACCCGACAGGTATGCTTATTTCACCATTTTGTGGTCCCAAGGATGAGGACAGGCTGTACTCTTCTGGAGGGAAGTGAGCTAGCAAAGATAGTAAACAAACAATATTACTGTGGTATGTGTTGTATCAGGGGCATTCCACCCCGTTTGAGTCTAGGGAGGTGAGCCTGTGCTGCAATATCCGCCCCAGGGGTCTAGAAAAGTGGGACCTCCCTGGGAATGACTCCCCCTTAGGGTACAAGGACTCTCATTCCCTCGAGAAACTCCCTAGACCAAACACCATCTTGGCATACATGGGACTGCCTGCAATGAAGAATGATACATCATTCTTACACTTGGTTGCAGGTACTGCTGGAGCAAAGGTATCCTGCAAAGGAAAAGCAGATGTCCCTTTAAGAATAGACTTGTACTTAACTGAGACAAGTGAATTACAGAGGAGGTGAGAGTATGGTATTCAGGGGAAGCCCCCTGATGTGATTGCGTCTCGGAGAGGCGTAGCTAAGGCAAGCCGCAGAGATTGCGACATTTGAAGAGGGGAGAATGGGAAAAAACGAAGGCTGCCGGGGCAACATGTTATGAAGAGAGAAACTCGTTCCAGTTCCTAACGAATAACCTTGGGTGGCAAAATAAGAGACTGGAAATGGATACCCTGGGAAGAAGGGGAAAGACCCCACAAGATTAGAGTAGGAGAGTGGAGAGAACAAGGCATCCAGACAAATAAAATGTTGAGACAGAAGTGCCAAGTGGGCAAGTTAAATAAGGGACAATCCAGGAGAGGGGAAGTCTTACATTGGATAAAGGCAAAACCAACCTGAGGAAGGTTGAGTTTAAAATGTGTGAGAAATATACAACCAAGGATAAAAACGGAGAGAGTATCTCAAGGAAAACTATCCTAAACAGAACCCTGACGTGGGGCACAGAGTAGTTTTGAAGAGCTACAGTAGCTCATGAAGGAAATAGCAAGAAGATATCAAGGGAGATTGTGTTAAGAAACGTACATTCTTTGACCAAAGACATTTCTGTAACAAAAGTACCTGAAGACAAGAGAAGACCAGGAGAAGAGAGATATGCTCTTGGCCTAATTATTAGTTAATCATATTAGTGGTAGGGTTAGGCAGAACTAGATTTGGACCGAGGACATTTGTTTTGTGGACTACCTGACGACAAATGAGCACCTTTAGTTTCTTTAGATAGGCAAGCTAATCCCTTTAGCGATAGGGAAAGATGGGCCTTTTTCTTATAGTTTAAATAAAAGATTCATTAAAATGTCCACCGAGCTCCTTCTTCCGACCCACCAGATGTACCAAAATAAAAGAATGCCCAACCAGTGTTCTATAAATATTACTGTCTTTTATTAAACTAAAAGTAGAAAACACACTAATACACTAGTAACCCACTCATGTAAGCAAAGACACAGAATTTGCAGGCTTGAAGAAGAAACGTGCACTCTGGGATTGAAGACTGGGGTGGGCTGGAAATAGTATTTGCAGCAATGTTCCAGTTCAAAATGATATACTCGAAAGGTTAGGAGTAGGTTCTTAAATTGTCACTAGGGTGATTGAAACCAGGCCAGGGTGCCAGAACCAGTATTGGCACCTTTTATATTCTTATTGGGTGGTTGACCATGTCGAGCTGGACTTCAATGGGTTCTAATGGCATTGAGACGGTAGAGTAACATGCTTCCAATGGATAGCCTGCGTCTCGAAGTCAGTCGGTACAGTGAGATGCATCGTAAGGTTCTGCACTGGTGATGACTTGAAGGCGAGTGGAGAGCAGTGCAGGCAGGTGATGAGCCAGCAAGATGATCAAACAATCGGCGAGTGTCAAAAGCAGCTATGAGGTCTTGCAGCAGTTTGTCTGCTCAAATTGGTTCCAGGTGGGAAACTTGAGCCCAGAGTTGCTCCTTGGCCTCTTGGTTGCTGGGGGCCTCGTCCAGGTTCCCCAGAGACACACAGTTCTTTTTATGACTTTCCAATTCAAGAAGGGTGCCAGAGAGCACTTGCAGGGGCTGCCCCCTCCAGTGAGCAGGATCACGGTCACCTTTGAACAGGCAGCAGCAGGCCTTATCCAAATAGCGGGTCACCCCATATGTTCCTCTGGGATATGTCCGGCGACTACTGTCATGCTCCATCCTTGGAGCCTTTATCTTCAAATCTATGGCAGAGGACATTGGGCAGAGTGTACCCCAATACAGTTCCAGGGTATGTGGGCTATTTTTCCACACTGGATCGGTCTATTTCTGTAAGGGTGCAATCCTGGCTGCTGTGACATGTTTTTGCCTTATGTCAGTCATGGAGTGGGACACAGGAATATGAGTAGCCTAAGAAATCCCAAGGTAGTGGAACCCCTCTCTACGGTGTAACTAGTCTGCAGGCTACTGCCCCAAATCCCTCCCGCTCATCTGTCTGCCCTGCATCAAAGGGACTCGCAGCAATTACCTCCCAATTGTTGGCTCGCCATTGTCCTAGCAGCGTTCACCTTTTGAAGGTCTGGTCCCCAACTAATCCTCTGGGGATATTTAAAGTCTCTTATGAAGGTGACAATACTTCCTAGAGAGAACACAGGGGAGTTTCTAGGGTTGGACCCAAATGGTTTGTTTGGGTGTAAACTAGTTCTTGACACCTGATATATGTACTGATATATATATATAACGTCCTGCCAGTGGTATGAGTGACAATATAATGGCACTAATGTGGTTTGGCCTTTATAATTATTTATTCGAATGGATTGTGTCCTCCAACGCATTTCACGTCTTTGACATGTAATGTCCACAGCTGTGCACTTAGGAAACCTTTTTGACAGAGGGCGTCCTGCGTCGATGGCGTCTGGTGCATGTCCCTCGAGGGCCTCTGTCGAGGACCACGTCACAGGATGTTATAAATAGGATGCATGGCGCCCGTAGCCTCAATTCCGTTTTTTCGCGAACGTGTTAACTTTGTGAGAATCGGCGCACCTCGTGTGTTTTCTTCATTGAAGATGTCTTTCTCTTCGACCCCTCTGATTCCGCGGTCCGGTTTCAAGACCTG
This sequence comes from Ambystoma mexicanum, assembly GCF_040938575.1. Lineage (NCBI taxonomy): Eukaryota > Metazoa > Chordata > Amphibia > Caudata > Ambystomatidae > Ambystoma > Ambystoma mexicanum. Next base: position 1,440,552,994 of record NC_090935.1, read on the forward strand.
CCGGGACTGCAAGTCTAAAATGTCGCTCACCGACCCCCACTGCATTTGTTTGTGGTGCCTCGGCGAGTCGCACGACACCGATGACTGCTCGAAATGCCAGTCGCTGACTGCAAAGGCCTTGCGGTAGAGGAAGGGGAAGCTCCAGGTAGGTAGGGGCTCGAAGCCTGTTAAGTCCCGGACTTCCATGTCCAAGGGGGTTTCCACCGATGACTCGAGGGGCGACTCTCTGCGTCTGAAGGAATCCCGGGGATCTCGGTCCCAGAGTGGTTCCCGCCACTCGTCTTCCTCGTCCCAGCACTCGCGGAAGCGCCGTCACCGGTCACCTTCCCCATCCTCCTCGGAGGATGGTACCTCGAGGAGAATTACGTGCCGTACAAAATCCTCGTCTCTGGATGAATGGGCAGCGTTCAAGAAATCTATGGGTGATTTTTCAATCGCAGGACACGGGTCCGGTTGCGCCTTCTGGCAAAGCCGGCCTGGATCGGTCTTGGTCTGTGCCTCGCACGCCTTCAGGCTCAGGTTCACAATGTGACACACATCGGAAGCCGTCGAGGTCCTGCACGGACAAGGATTCAAAAGGTTGCAAGAGATGTGTCTCTAGGTCTCGGTCCTCGTCCCCAGCGAGACTGCAGCAACCTATTGAGGGCTCGGGGCCGGTGTCGACTCGTTCGGTGCCGTGTCCGTCCGATTCGGACATCGATGTCTTGCCGTCGTATGAGCCCACGGCGCCGTCGGCACCTGTGTCGACGCCAAAGCCTTTGGCGATCTCGACGTCGAGTTTGTTGATACTCTCGACGTCGAAGCCTTCACCAGCCTACCCAGACATTGTGGATCCTCCAAGAAAGGCTACATCGAAGTCGGTGAGGCCGGTTTTGGCCTCCAGGCCCTCTTCTGTCCCCAGACCTGGGTTTCAACCCCCTCTGGAGGATATTTTTGAAGAGGAGGAAAGGTCGGAGGTTGAGTAACCTGGTGACCTTGATGATGATCAAATTTTTTCTGCGGACAGTCAGTTGGAGGAGTTGACAGTCCCTCCATGATGCAAGTGGACTGGACACTTCCCCGGAAGTGGAGTTTGGTAGACATGAGCCTGGGGCTCATGCAGAGTCTTCTTATAGGAGACTCATGGCACAAGTCTCGGATTATCTGGGCTGGTCTAGTCCTCCAGAAGACTTTGTGCAAGATGATCTGACGGACATCTTGGATCAAGGTCCATCCTCTGACCCTGTTTTGCCATTTCATTCTACCTTGCAGAAAAGGGTGGCAGCTGCTTGGCAGTCCCCGGAATCTCTTCTGGCTGTGAATAAAAATCTTACTAAGAAATACGTCCCTTCCGTTAGCGACCCTAGCTATTTGTCTACTCGCCCCACTCCTGAGAGTTTGGTGGTTCAGGAGGCTATGGCCACCTCGAGGCAGTCGGCGTACCCTACCATCCCTCCGGATCGGGACGACAAGCCATTCGACGGTTGGGCACGGAAGGTGTTTTCTGCTGGGAGCATGGCCTTGAAATCGGCCAACTCCACATGTGGCTTGGCGAGGTTTACACACACTCTGTGGTCTTGTGTTGCTTTTGCGGCTGAGCGTATTCCCGAGGGGGAAGCAAGGGATGGTTTCCTTGCTATCGTGCAGGATGGCAAAGATGCCATGTGTGAGGCCCTTCAGTCTGGTTTGGATACGGCTGATGGTGTGAGCCCGGTCCATGGCTGCGAGCACCGTTAAACGCAGATTTGCATGGGTTTGCTCCGGATGTGCAAGCCCGTCTTCTGACCATGTCCTTTGATGGCGCACATTTATTTGGCAGCAAGGCTGACGAGAGCCTTGAGAGGTTGCAGACCTCAAAAGCTGCGGCAAAGTTTTTAAGCGCCGCAGTGCGTCAACCTCTGCCTTTTCGTCTTAGGGGACAGCAGTGGAGGGGAGGTTCCTTTCGTTTCTACTCCTCCTTTGGTAGAAAGAGAGGGGCCGCCAGTCAAAGGGGCCAGCAAAATGGTACCCATGGTGGTCTGGGAAATCGTGGTGCCAAAGCCGCTCAGGCAGCTGCCTCTTTGCCTTCAGGCACTGCCGCTTGCAAACAGTCATGAGGCCATGTCCCATTGTTTGCCAGTTGGGGGCAGACTGTCTCAGCATCTTGAAGAATGGCCTGCCATTACTTCAGATGCGTGGGTTCTGGATACCATAGCCCACGGTTACTGCCTTCCCTTCCTTCAGCTGCCTCACGACAATCCACCGGGGAAACACTCTTTGAAGAGTCCGGATCCGCTCCTTGCGCAGGAAATCTTGTCCCTGCTGGAGAAAGGGGCCATAGAACTGGTGCCTGTAGCGGAGAGGAACAAGGGTTGGTATTCCCCCTACTTTTTGATCCCAAAGAAAGACGGGGGATTGAGACCCATCATGGACTTGCGTTGGTTGAACAAACTTCTCAGGAAGGAGAATTCAAGATGGTCAATCTTTCTCAAGTCCTCTAGGCCCTTCAACTTCAGGATTAGTTGGTGTCTTTGGACCCCAAGGATGCATACTTCCATGTGCCGATCCATCCTGCGCACAGGGAAGTACCTGAGGTTTACGGCTGGCAACTCGCACTTTCAGTTTCGGGTCCTGCTGTTTGGATTGACCTCCGCCCGAGGGTCTTCACCAAGCTCATGGTGGTGGTGGCAGCGTACCTTAGGCGAGGGGGGGGATTCACGTCTACCCCTACCTGGACGACTGGCTGATCTGGGCGCGCTCTCCCGAGCTAGCTTTGGACCACCTTGGTGTCTCCTGCCGCACCCTCCACAGGCTGACCTTCTCCCTGAATTTAAGGAAGTCGCACCTGACACCTTCCCAACAGCTCCAATATATCGGGGCTATGTTGGACATGTCCTTGGGGAAGTGTTCGCCTCCCAAGGTAAGGGCTCATCACATTGTGCAGATGGTGGTTAAGTTTCAACATGCCCAGAGTCTCCTGGCTTTTGAGTTCTTAAGGTTGCTCGGCCTCATGGCTTCCTGCATTTTTCTGCTGCCAGAGGCCAGCTGTGGATGAGATCCCTGCAATGGATCCTCAAGATGCAGTGGTCGCAGTTCTCCGACAAGATGACGGATCCTGTTCCGACCCCACGCTCGGTCTCCCAGGACCTTCTGTGGTGGTTGAAAGAAGGGAACTTGATGAAGGGGGAACCGTTTTGGCAACCGTGGCCAGAAGTGACGGACGCTTCCCTCACAGGATGAGGCGCTCATGGCAACAACTTGACCGCCAGCGGTCGTTGGTCTCCGTCGGAGTCCAGACTCCACATCAATCTGTTAGAGCTGAGAGCCATCAGGCTAGCCCTTAAGGCTTTTCTGCCCTCGGTACGGGGGAAGAGTGTCCTGGTCATGACGGACAACATAGTGGCCATGCATTTCCTCAACAAAAAAGGGGGCAGGGTCACTCCCGCTATGCAGAGAGGCAATGCAGCTGTGTTTCTGGGCCATCCAGCAGGAAATTTCGGTCTCTGCAGTTGAGCAGGCAGAGCTTAGTCTCTCACGAGTTGGAGTTGGCTCAGGAAGTCCTTCAAGAGATCTTCGCCCTTTGGGAAACCCTGCAAGTGGATCTCTTCGCCACTAGTGTCAACCGGAAGTGCGAGAGATTCTGCTCAAGGGAATTTCCTCTAAGAGGAGCCTTAGGAAACATGTTTGTGATGGATTGGTCATTCCCACTGCTGTACCCGTTTCTTCCAGTCCCCGTCATTCCTCAAGTGTTGAGGTTACGGAGGTTTGGTTCCCACATGATCTTCATTGCTCTGCATTGGGCCTGGAGAGCGTGGTACCATGTCCATCTGCACTCCACGCCGTCTTCCCCACCGAGAGTATCCGCTCTCACGCGAGGGTGGGGTGGTGGGCGGGGGTGGGATTTGTTAGTCAGGTTCTCCATCCAGAGGTCAAGACTCTCAACCTTCACGCTTGGTATCTGAAACGTTGAGGTATAAGGATTGGGACCTCATGGATGACATGATGGAGGTGTTGCTTTTGGCCAGGCGGCCTGCAACAAAATCCTCGTACCGTTGGCATAAGTTCTACGACTGGTGCAGGGATCACAATGTGGATCCTTTCCAGTGCTCCATTCCTATGGTTTTGTCTTTCTTGCTTTCTTTGGTCCACGGGGGCCTTCAAGTGGGTACCATTAAAGGTTACCTGGCAGCGCTGTCTATCTTTAAGCGCTAGTCTGAAGAATGTTCTTACTTTAAGATTCCTTTGATTTCTCAGTTTCTTAAAGGACTGACTAATGTATTCCCGCCGTCCCCTTTCCAGGTGCCAGTTTGGGATTTGAATTTGGTTTTGAGATTTCTCATGGGTGCTCCGTTTGAACCTTTGCGCTCTTGTCCTTTGAGATTACTGTCCTCCAAGACTGTGTTCTTGGTTGCGGTTACTTCCGCTTGCAGAGTGAGTGAATTGCAGGCACTTTCAGCTAAGCCACCCTTTACTGTGTTTCACAAGGACAGGGTTGTACTGCGAGTACGTCCTTCTTTTCTACCTAAGGTAGTCTCAGAATATCATTTGAGTCAAAAGGGGGTTCTTCCATCTTTCTACCATCCTCATCATCCTGGTAAGGAAGAGGAATGTCTCCATAGGTTAGATCCTAGGAGAGCTCTTAGCTTTTACATTTCTAGGATGTCCAGGGTCAGAGTGGACGATCAACTCTTTGTAGGATATGCTGGACACCGATTGGGCCAGGCTGTTGTCAAACAGACCTTGTCCAGGTGGATTATCCTTACCATTTCGGAGTGTTACCGGTTGGCGGGTAAGGACCCTCCTGAAGGGTTAAGAGCTCATTCCACTAGGGGCGTGGCTACTTCCACAGCCCTCCAGCGGGGTGTTCCTATTAGAAATATGTGTGATGCCGCTGCATGGGCTTCAATCCACACTTTTGTTAAACATTATTCTCTTGATACGATCCGTGGTCAGGATATGGCCTTTGGGAAGGCGGTTCTTAATTCCGCAATCTGATTGGGTACTATAAATTCTTTTCCCTCCTCCATTTCATGGTACTGCTTTGGGAGTCTGTCAAAGATGTGGAATACGTTGGAGGACACAATCCATTCGAAGAACAAGTTACTTGCCAACTGGTAACGTTCTTTCGACTGGATGTTCCGCCAACGTTTTCCACATCACCCTCCCAGCCTGCCCCTCTGGAGAATTTTCTATGTGATTGCAGCTTCCGTTTCCACAAGGCTAAGTGCAATCAAGCAGGCATGAGACTGGTGCCACACATTCTGAGGAAAAAAACTTAAACTGAGGCTACGGGCGCCATGCATCCTATTTATAACATCTGGTGACATTGCCCTTGACGGAGGCCTTCAAGGGACATCGACCTGACGTCATCGACATAGGACGCCCTCTGCCGAAAAAGTTTCCGAAGTGCACTGCTGTGGACATTACATGTCAAAGATGTGGAATACGTTGGAGGAACATCCAGTCGAAAGAACGTTACCAGTTGGTAAGTAACTTGTTCTTCTGCCTCGTCCCAGTCATTCCATCCCAAGCATAAGGCCTTTAGTTTCATGGAACCTGAATTGGTCCTGGAAGAGAGGCTTTCAATGTGACTTTGTCACACCTTTGTAACATACCCCTCCCATATCCAGAGGCTGCCCAGAATTGATGGGACAGGTCAATCCAACTTCCTGAAAGATGAAAGACTTGTATATGTCTTCCAAGAGATCCCACTGCTCTCATTCAGACGACCAAAGGAAGCTGCAGCAAATGATCATCTAAAGGAGATGGACTAGCCTTGCAACAGCACATGGCGCAAACCCTGCCAACACACAGCATGTGCACACATAAGAACTAGCACACTTCATAAAGGAACGAAACCTCCACAGTCAAAGCCTTATTCACCTAGACATTTGCTGATGTGGATTAACTTGTAAACAAAATTGCAAACGTTGCACTATCTATGCGGATGAACAGCACAGACTCAGCGAATGCACAAGCTGCAGTACAGCCTCAACTCTAAAAGCCAGTTTGTGAGTATTCCATTGGTATTCCATTGGTTTAGGACAAAGCGTGCAAACCCTGTGGGTGACAGCTTTCTACAATTAAGTCAACTGTCTATCCTCTTGGCCAGTATGCAGTGTATTACTTTTGAAATGGAAGTCTATGCACGGTGGGGAATTTTGTGTTTCTCTGGTTTTGCCCAGAAATCATCTGTACTGAATAAATATTCAGAATCTCTCAGAAATCAATGTCTCTGAGGGTGCTAGAGGGCCACCAAGATGGCCGCCAAGGCTTGAGCTCCTGCTCTGCCCGGGATTAATCCGTACGAATCCTGCTGTTCCCGGCTTGGCTCTACACGACCAAGGGTGGTTCCCGGCTCCTAAACCTCTCGTCTTCCCTCTCCTCGAATCTGGAAGAAAATCGGCCTTTCTACACCCCAGAACTACCCACCCGGTGCTGAGGCCCGCCATTTCATGCGAGCCCGCCATCTTGGTGCGCGAGCAGCCCCAGGAGAACATCCGATCCAGGCACCCCCTGATGCCGAGGCTGTTCTAACATTTGCAGCTCAAGAGGAGACTCTAAGTGCAGAGGAAACCAGAAAGCCCCCCCCCTACCAGGCGCCCACTGCGTCAAAAACCGGCCATCGGCGCCGCACCGGCAGATCCGCTACGTCAGACCCGGAAACAGCCCGCGGAGTCCCTCGGGGCGTGACCATACCCCGCCCCCCGTGCACCGGGTGGCGTAAACTGAGCACGGGACGAACTCCGGGGGAGCCACAGCACCGAAACTCCGACACGGCGAGAACGGATGCAGCCTGGGCGGAAGCGATTCGACGGTGGAAGCTGGAACAGACCCACGGGGGGACCACAGATTGAGGTACAGACGGCAGGGTGCAGGGGTTTGGAAGGAGGAGAGATTGCAAGCATAAGCGTACACACCGTGCCCCCTCGACCCCCAGCCACAAACCGCGCTCCCTTCTGAGGCCCGCGGCAACTGGACTTCGCACCCCCGAGGGAGCGGTGCGTCGCAACCCTTTGCTTCAGCGAGACGCTTAGAAGGCAACAGAGTCCCAGCATCTCCCTCCAAACGTACCCTATGCGGTGAAGGGCCCTTATCGACCTACTCCACGTAAGACTCGAACGATCATCACTCCTAAGTCTCCGGATCAACCGTAGTGCAAGCTCTCGAATTCCCCAGGGCCGCAGCTGGGTCCTACCTACGTACAGGAAGCACCCCACCAGAAAGCAGTCGCAACACTCCAAACTCTCGCTCCTTTCGCCAGCACTTGCCAACCACTGCGGGGGACTCTGCGAGGCCTCCGTTCGGTGGTAGGCCTTCGCTACCTGGAGAACTCGCACACTCAGCAAAGCAGGATGGGGAAGGCGGATAAACTTCAGAGGAAGCTGACTTTTGAAAACGGTGCGACTCCGAAAGCCACCCACTTACAAGACGAGAGTGAACCTATGCCTGGCGGCTCACTTCAAGCAACATCAGGGAACAATCCGTCTGAAATAAAAGAACTTCTCTTGGAGTTAAAAGTGGGCATCGGCAGCTTAAACAGTAAAATGGACGACCTATCCTCCAAAGTAGACCTAATGCAACACCGCATCGATACCCACACGGAGCGATTAACAGAGGTCGAACAGCGGGTCTGCAACCTGGACGACGGCGCGACGGCACTATCGAGCAAGGTAGCCAGACTTGAAAGCCAATTGACCACAACCACGGCCAAGTGTGAGGACTTGGAAGGCCGCTCCAGACGGAACAACATCCGAATCATTGGAGTAAGAGAACATGAACTCCAGACGAAAATGGAAGATTATGTTATATCACTTTGCATCTCTCTCTTTGGCCGAGAAGCGTTCTCACAACTGTTTATGATAGAGAGAGCGCACAGGACTCCGTCCGCCAGACCAGCACCTGATGCCCCGTCCAGACCCATTATTGCGAGATTACTAAATTACAGAGACCGGGACGCCATTCTCCGCCTGGCCAGGGAGAAAGGAGAACTGCTCCATGACTGGGACAAAATCCACTTCTACCCCGACTTCTCGGCCGCTGTCCAAACACAGAGAAGAGCTTTCACCAACGTCAGGCAAAGACTTTGAGACAACCAGCTGGTCTACTCGATGCTGTTCCCGGCACGGCTCAGGGTACAACACAACGGAAGAGTCCATTTCTTCCAGTCCCCGGAAGAAGCCCACACGTTCCTAGACTAGAACGGTTGCCCAGATCAACATCCTCGTCAGCTCCGTCCCCGGAGAGAAAGAAACCCCAGGAACCCTCCATAAGAAACAGCACCCAGCAATCACCCCAGTCAATTACTCGGAGCCAACCGGAACTAGCGCAATATAGCTAACACGACAGGGCAGAGACGTTGGGGAAGCCCCAAGCACCCCTAGCACAGCATTTGTTCCCATGTTCAAGTTGGGGGGGATCCCGACGGACAAGTTGGGGGTTGTCCGCGCTATGGGAAATGTTTTAAAGTTATTAGTTTGGACACGCGCCATATGTTCACGCCCGATCCCGACCCGTGACCCTCCACCCTAACAAGCCCACTACCGCTACAGAGCCTTCCACATTGAAGCCGCCGTATCATCCGGCAGGAGTCCCAGTGCGCAACAAGTACAAACACGAGACCTGGGCTGGCCTCATCGTGGCCGGCTAAAGCGAATACAACGAGACACAATCAACTCTTCAACCCGCTTCATTCAAGGTGTTAACATGGAACATAAGAGGTGGTAACATCCCAATCAAAACCAGAAAAATCCTGCAATACTTGAGAAGGCACGAGATCGACTTAGCCATGCTTCAAGAAACACATCTACCCCCTGGGAAAGAACACCTCTGGGCCAGAAGCTGGGGCTGCCACAGGTACTTCTCCTCATATTCATCGTACTCCAGAGGAGTCGCTATACTTATCCATAGGAGAACAAACTTCCGGCTAATCTACTCCGTAAAGGACACCGAAGGCATTCTAGTGAGTGGCACAGTAGCTGGCCAAAGTATAACCCTTGTCAACTCCTATGCTCCAAACACAGACGGCCCGACAATTTTAGCTGGGTACTAACACAGCTCTCCGCCCAGGCCCAGTCAACCATAATCTGGGGGGGGCGATATGAATACAGTGCTCGACCCAGCGAAAGACAGATCGAGAACTACGCCACAGCCCATGTCCAAAGCCTGCTCTCAAATAAAAGAAATTTGCAGGGCATTCAATCTGAAGGACGCTTGGAGACCAGCGAATGGAGAGCGGCAGGAATATATCTTTCATTCGGCAGTTCATAACACAAGCTCCAGGATCGACTACTTTTCTGCACGGGGTCCGCTGGTGAGCGACTCTTGCTGTATCCTCCCAAGAACGTTATCCGATCACTCCCCGATAAGCCTCAATCTCATTTCAGCCAACTCTAAATCCCCATTACAGCGCTGGCGCTTCAAAAACAGATCCATGCGGGATGAGGTATTTGCAGCCGAGCTGAGAGAAGAAATCGCCAAGTTCCTGGAAGTGAACACAGGATCGGTCTCCTCCCCCGGCACAGTCTGGGAAACGCTGAAATGTTTCACTAGGGGGATCTGCCTCGCTAAGGAGAATGGTATTCTTAAGCTCATCGGGCGTGAACTGGTAACCAGCAAAAGGCACCTTTAGGACCTGGAACGACAAATCACAAGTACAGGCGACCCCCAAAATAAAAGCAGCCTTGAAAGAGGAACTTCAGATCTTTAATAACACAGCGGAACGAGAATTAAAATTCTAGCCCGTAACAACCAAATCAGGCAATATGGTGAAGGCCAAAAACCCGGCTCCCTTCTGGCAAACCTGATAAGAGCAAATAACAAGCTACCCCCTATAGAAGGCATTTGCTCCAAACAAGGTAAGATGATCCAAACAGACGAAGGAATGGCTGAAGAATTCAGGCTCTTCTACCAAGACCTTTACAGCACAAAGCATAACAGTGACTCAAACTCTATACTGGAGTACCTTGACGATACAGATCTGTACTGGGTCGAGAGTCCTCTGCGGGAACCACTCAATGAATTGATCACGCCAGAGGAGATCATAGAAGTCATCAACACCCTCCCGAACTCCAAAGCACATGGACCAGATGGCCTAACGGGGGAATTTTATAAAGCATTCGCGGTTACCCTTGCCCCCTCCTGGCGGCAGTATATGAGGAGGCACTTGAAAAGAAGACACTTCCCCCATCCCTCTGTGCCGCTAACATCATCCTTTTGCACAAACCCGGCAAGCCTCCAGAAGACTGTGCATCCTATCGTCCCATCTCCCTGCTTAACCTAGACAGTAAAATTCTAGCAAAGATACTTGCGAACAGGTTGATGCCACTAATGCCCGCCTTGGTCCTCGCAAATCAGGCGGAGTTCATTCCGGGCCGCAACACGTCCTTTGGAATAAGAAGAATGTTCGGCGTTATCGTAGCACTGGATCCTGCTCGGCAGGCAGTCGCGGTTCTTCTCGATGCCGAGAAGGCATTTGATTCGGTAGAGTGGCCCTTCCTGTTCGAAGTGCTTACCAGGATGGGACTGGGTGCCCGATTCATCAAGCTAGTGTCCCTGCTCTATACCAATCCACAAGCTAACATCATTGTGGGAACAGCGAATTCGGCCCCCGTGGAATTACAACGCGGAACAAGACAGGGTTGCCCACTTTCGGCGCCGATTTTTGCCCTAATAATGAAGCCCTTGGCATCCAACCTCCAGGGAACTGAAGCAACAGAGAGGACTTAACATAGGACCACACAAGCTCATCACATCCCTATACGCAGATGACGTGGCGCTGTTTGTGCGCGACCCCGAAGAAAATCTAAATCCAGTAATGAGAGAAGTCATTCAATTCGGAGCAGCCTCAGGTTTAAAAATCAACCAGTCAAAATCCATCATATTCCCGTTGACTCCATCGACCAGGGCATTTGCAGACGACTTTCAGTTCACATGGAAAAGATCCAAGGTCCGGTACCTAGGGATTCAGTTGGCACTGACTCATCAAGAGGTGTTCCGGGACAATTACGAAGAAGTCACCAAATCCTTGCAAGATAAAGTGGCACGATGGAAGTCTCTGCCACTGACTCTCTGGGGAAGAGCCTCCCTAGTCAAGATGGTGATACTACCGAAACTACTGTACTTATTCACGAACATTCCCATACTATTGCCACAATCGTATCTGAAAAGATTGAAAAGCTTGGTTCTTGAATTAATATGGGCGGGTAAGACGGCCAGAGTGGCGCACTCAACACTGTCTTCCGGTGACGAGCAGGGGACTAGCCCTTCCAGATCTGGAGAAATACTTCTGGGCGGCACAAGCACAGTTCCTCAGTCATTGGTATGCCACACAACCAGTCAGACCCCACGTGCAAGTGGAACGAGCTCTGGCGACACCCAACCTGTTGAGTGCTGTGGTATTCGGCCAGACACCGGTCCCCAATAACACCATGAATGTGATGCTCGCGACGTACAAGATTTAGAAAAGGCTCGCCCAAAAATATGGAGTGCAAACGCGGTACTCTCCCCTTCTTCCTGCGAAATTCAAACCAGGGGTGCCGCTGACATCCGAGAAAGTTTACCACCAATGGGTTGAAAAGCTCCACATAAACTCCCTGGGAGATTTCTTCACTTAGGACAGTTTCATAACCCTGCAACAGGCAAGACAGAAGGGCAGCAACACCGCACTTGACACTTTCATCTATTTTAGGACTTGATACACTTTGCAAGCAAGCCTACCTGACTTCCCAAAGCAACCACAAACCTGGCAGTTACTCCATAACACAATACAAGCACAGGGAGAAGGCAGACTGGTATCGCGGATCTACAAATCTATTATCACCGACAGGACCACCAGCGACTCCCGTGCAAAAACCAGATGGGAAAAGTCCCTGCGTACATTCATCCCTGAGGAAGACTGGATCTTCATTTTGAGACAAACGCCGAAGATAGCTCTCAACTCCTGCTTTAAGCTAATCCATTTTAATTTCCTTCACCAAACCTACTACAAACCTGCAAAAGCAAACAAACAACATCCTGAGGCTTCTGCAAAATGTGAAAGATGTGGTTCACCCTCAGCAGACTTTGTGCACCTCGCATGGGACTGCCCCAAACTGTCCTTATTCTGGAGCCAAGTTATGGAGACAACAGCCACGATCGTGGGAGAAACCGTGCAGCCCGCCCAGACAGCAGCCCTGCTTGGTATGACGAGGCTCATGTCAGCACCAATAAGAAAACTAGCTGGCCTGCTGTTGACTCTTGCTCAGAGGCGGATTGCCATGGCCTGGGGTCGTGGTCCCACCCCCCATGGTCACTGCTTGGCGTAAGGACATTCTGTACTGCCAAGATGTTGAAACAGACTTCATTAAGCTGTTGCCCCTCCACGCCCGCCCGCCAGACATCTGGGGCCCCCTGGCAACTTTTCTGATGAATGAAGCAGAGGATGCCCCGTCCCCCCCAGAAATCGACAGTTAGAAGTGGAGGCCATATTCGGCAATCTATTTAGCTTAATACCTCCACCCCACTGAGGCATTGAACTGGGGCGTTGCAATACGCAACACTTTGTGCACTGAACTTCGAAGCGGGATGTCGGGAGGTTGGGGGGGTACCTGGGGGATTTGGCGCAAGTTAAGTTCACCCTAATGTGGGTGTGTAGTTGTACTGTGTTAGCATAAAAGTTAAAAATAAAGGTTTTAAAAAAAGAAATCAATGTCTCTGCTATACTCTTTCCTATACTCGTCAACGTTAAACATTACCGTTAGTCTCTGTTATAAACAATTGTAAAGTCCTATTTATTAACGTGGTGACAGACCTTTTTATTCTTAATTATAAAGGACCAACCTGCTTCCATTTTATTGTACAGTGGATGAAGAACAGACCAATGCTGCATTGAGAGCTTCCAACATATAATGTGGTGGCTTAATAATGCTATCCTCTTTTCATGCTTACTTGAAAAGTGAATAAGCCGCACTTTACCTGGCGATCCTCCAATGCAACAGCTGCTCCTAACCCTCCCTGTGGTCTTTAGAGTTGCAACCCAAAATTCTCAGCCCTCCTTGCACATACTGCGGGATTAGGCAAGCACAATGCTTCTTACAAAAAGGACCAACCCCGCTTCTCAAAGGGTCTTGGAGTGAGTCTCCACACAGCCCAATCTCCCCTATCACAAACACAAGTGTGACCCTTCAAACAGCCCCAACTTCACAGCGGAAAGTAGTCTTGCGAGACTTGCCAAACACGTATGTTGTAATGTAGTTCTCATGCGTTCTTGAAAACGGCCATGTTCGAAAGCGGAGAGTTGTTTTTTTCGATCTGCCTGCCGTTATGGAGAGTGCATCCACCTGGGGGCTCTCTTGAATAAATCAATTACTTCTTGCTTTTAATCTGCCTGGTCATTTGGGAGGCGCTATACAACATTTGGCGACAGAGAGTCCCCAGAAGAAGGCAATCCAACTATGCAAGCGTCTTATAAGGGTGCCGTACTAGGCACCACAGCATTACCGACCCCGACAGACCACAAGAGTACCCTACTTTATCAGGTACAGGTAGGGGGAGAGAATAGCTGAAGGGAAGATGGAAATTAAATAACAAAGATCCAATGAAAGACGTACCATGAAAGAGGCATCTTTCAAAGGTAATGCAACGCGCACAAAGAACCCTCAGCTCAAGATTAAAGTAAAGGACCCTACAAAACATCACCAATGTGCCGGCCCTAGCAACACAGTGAATCATAAGCAATCGCTCTAAGATCACAATCCATCGGCAGAAAAGAAAACAAAAACAGTTCAACAAAGCTGCCCAGACAACACCACAGAGCCTACTCCTCCCAGAGTTGGCTTTAACTTGGGTTTTTTATAGGCAAAATATGGGGATTAACATGGGTCCATGAATTACTATTTTGGAATACCTACCCAGTGTTCTTGCATCTTTAGATGGAAAAAATATTGTTAAATAGGCATTTTTTGGAACTACTAACATATTAAACCCATATGGATGGGATGTTCTGAGTCACAGAACAAAACTACCAGGATTGCGTTTTTTGCACAAGTATGAGTGGTTTTTGTATGCATAGGGATGAAAGAGTATGGAAGGTAATGATATGTGAGATGTGAGCTTTTTTTGTTGATGTGATAAAATATGTGTTCTTGACAATTGGATTTTATAGATGTGTTATTAATATTTGACATGCCCTTTTGTAAAAGTTTTCTACAATTAAAAAATGATTAAATAAACCTGAAACAAATGGGTTTTGGCCTGCTGTCTTGTGTCTAAAACACACACTCTTTAAATAGGGTTGTTGTCTTGGAGGGAACTATGCAGCGTTTTTACGCACAAATTTACATGAATCAAGTATAGGAGGTTGTGCAGTTTATCCACGGATAACTGCAGCTTTTGTTTGGCAGCAGGAGTAAAGGGACATTTAGACAGGAACAGGCAGACAAATGCAATGTTAAAAAAAATAATAATAATAATAAAAAGAAACAAGAACTGTTGCCCACAACGGCACGGGACACCAGCGGAATTTGTGGAATAAATACTCGGTACATAACAAAGTGAAACAAACAACAACAAACGCCAGCAGAGAATAAAATATTGTGTATTAAAAAAAATAAAGCTAATACCGGACGTACACAACAAAATCCCGACATCCAGAAACAGAGGCACAGCCTGTGCAATAAGGGAGAGTCAGTGAATAATAAACAGAACTATGCAAAACACTCCTGCCCCGTGCCCATTTCTGGCAAACCCAGGAAACCCTACCACTCCCTGGGAACAATGGCTGGACACTTTCCAGGTATACCTGGGAGCAATTGGAGGTACAAAGTTTAATGACTTGAAGGAGATCACTTTGTTAAACTGTATATGCGCTGAAGCACTTAGGATCCTTCACACCCTGCCCGATCAAAGTAACGTTGATGAGGGTCCAGGAGACTCTGCTAGCACCACCAGTAACTGACGTTATGAATACGCTCTCCACAAACTATCCAGACATTTTGGGAATAAAACAAATGTGGTACTTGAGGTATCAATTTTCCCCATAAGCAAAATAAAGGAGAATCAGTTGATGCCTTTATGGCAGTATTAAGAGGATTAATGTCTGTGTGCAGGTGTACAGGTGTATCGGAAGAATATTTAAGAGATCAACTAGTGCTATACACTGCAGATCCTCACATACAACAAAGACTAAGACTATGGCAAGCAAAAGACCCAACATTAGAACAGGCGATGGAGATAGCCAGAACAATGGAATTAGGGGAGCTGTGCATGAGAGCAATGCAAAACAAACAAGACATCACAGAAATCAAAAGTGTTCAAGTGGAAAAGGATGATAATGGAGAAGAAGCTTTAGTGGTTCCGATAAGAAAGATGTCCATGGCCACTTGGATGAAGAATGAAACCCAGGAGAGGGAGAGAGACATTTAACAGGATGCAAGGAAGATGTTACAAATGAAAAAGTGTTATTGGAAGATGGAAAGAGATACTCCTGTGATGATGTGGTGCTTTCAAAGAACCACGAGGAAGAGTGAGCTGCCACATGCCGGTGAAGAGCAAGAGAGATGTGAAAATCAAAAACGGTACACACGTGCTGATGCAGAGAGGGCCAGTGGTATCACCCATGGAAAGTAGATGTCATGTAGGAATAGAAGAATTTTGCAGAACTTCAAGAATGACTGTGTATTATTAAGATGTCATTCATTCTCCCAGCCACTGTGTTTGTAAGGTAACAAAGAAACATGGTGGTATTCCACCACCTGGACTGGGAGCATATCAATTAGGACTGCGGTTAAATCAGAGTGTATCCTTTTTATGGCTTGTTAATGGTTTTTTTGTGTCTTTCTCCTGTTTTCCTTTCCCTATACCTATTCCTCTCTGCTCCTTTTCCTTTCTCGAAGTTTGCAACATGTTTGTTTTTATTGAATACCTTTGTTCATTGTTCAATTATGGGGGGGGGGATATTGTAATGTAGTTCTCATGCGTTCGTGGCCGTGTTCGAGAGAGGAGAGTTGTTTTGGATCTGCCTGTCGTTATGGAGAGTGCATCCACCTGGGGCCTCTCTTGAATAAATCAATTACTTCTTGCTTTTAATCTACCTAGTCATTTGGAAGGCGCTACACAACAACGTAGCTCTTCTGATGAGTTTTTTCAGTATAAAAGCATCTTCTTGTTGACCTGGGAAAACCTAGACTGAAATATAAGCAGGGAACGAACCCAGGATGTCTCTTTCGTAATAGGAGAAGCCAACAGATTAACCTCCAATGCCAAAAACAACATAAGCAGTAATTTCTCCTTTTATCCAATTATTTTCTAAGGAATTAAGAATAAAAGTATAACCTCTGCCATTTCCCCTGGCCGGTGCACACCCATATGGGTAAAGGAACTGCAGGGCCCCAAGCCACCATTTATCCCTCCTCCTTGAATTTGTTATTTTTCATTTTAATGACCAATCACTCCAGCAAGCCCAAATGTCAACCCTTGGAGATATCCCACTCTGAAATGGCTGCTGTGCCTCAAGGATACCATTACAGTCCAGCCAGATACTTGTCTACTCTGAAATATTGCTAGAAGTCCTAGCTTCAGTGTTTTGAAACACTCAATAGACACACTGTCTAATGCAGATGCACTCTGCCACTTTAATTGACCACTACAAACCCTTGGGTCACTAAAGGAAAACCTGAAACTTCAATTTGTTTCACACATGTCTGCACTGTTGATGGGTTCTTGCTCAGTCTCACACACACACACACACACACACACCCACCCCGATATCCCCCCCACAACCCTACCAAACCCGTGGTACGTGAACTGCCATCTTGAAATATGAGCATTTAGACTGTGTCTCTCCTGCACCACACCTTTGCTGGAACTGGCTAAAGCTTCAGTGGAGCCATGTTAGACCCGTCTAAAAACGTATGTAGTGGCGCATGACCAACACAGACTCCCCAGTTGTATTTCCTAGCATGGACTGCCTCAAACGTTTTTCCCACTGTCTCAGATTTTGGTTTTGTATTCGTGCTGTGGCCAGTTGTTTTAATGGATATTGCCCTGTAGGACTGGTTTTGTGTTGAAAAACGTAACATGGGAAACTTATTTCATATAAATGGCCAGAATTCCACATCTACTTGACTGTATTTACTACATTAAAACAGGTTTGCAAAAGCAAGCTGGAATGGTGTTCAATTAAAGCATAATGAGCAAGTGCTTAATTGTATTGACGTGAATTTCCTTTGATATTTATTTTTCTTTGGAAGTTATTCAGATTGACAAACGCTACAAGATGTGATACTTTTAAGTTGCTTAAGGCTTTACAACAAGTCCTGCTCTGTAATATGCAGATAGTGTATCTTAGACTCTTTCTTTATATGAATTCACTTTTTGTGCTATACCACTTCTGTGTTCCTCTTTCTCATGCTCTGCATCATGGCCCTGACAGGGTTTGGTTCGTCCTTCTGGTCCTTCACAGTTTTGTCTTTATCGCAGCAACAGCAGTCAAGGAGCTCATAAAGGAATGCCAGTAGCATCAGTGAGACCACGGTGAAGATGAAGAGAATCAGAATCACAAAGAAGGCAATGTTCCAGTTATCATGGAAGGGATAAATCTTCTGTATCTGCGAACCCACTTGTTGAATGACAGAGGCTGTCTCGTTCTTCCAGGAACTGACCGATGCCATTCTGGGGTGATTGTCAGGATGCAGGAGCTGCAGTAATAAATGTAGGAACAAAATGAGCTAGAGGTCTAAATATTGCCCCCATCCCGCCCCCCCAAACAACAACTTTATGCAAAAAGGATAGGTGCTGTTGAGTGGAGTTCCGTAATTTTTTACATGCCTGATCTATTCTAATGTAAGGCAATATGAGAGAAGTGTCTTCTTTAGGATCTCTTTTATCTAGTCTTTCTGTTTTAATTGGCTCAGTCAAGCCAAAGGAAAGATGAGTGACTGCAATTTTATTTATTACATTTATCACACACCCAGACCCTGGGGTATCACGGCGAGGTTACAGACCGCTTTAGAAAAAATCTTAGACAGGGTTTCAAACATACAGATATGTACAAATGGCAGAAGGGCTGCAATTACAGAATAAAATGGTTTAAATATACATGATGAGGTACAGAAGACGTTCACTTGTGAATGCAATTGTTCTGATCGAGGCCCCCAGAATGAGTATTCAATTAGACCAGGCGGAATCATACAATTTGTCAAGAGCGGATTTATATTGGTTAAATAACCACGTTTTCAGAGCTTTTTTAAATCCTGAAATGGTTTCCTCCTTTTTAATGTTAAGTGGTAGAGAGTTCCAGCGCGTAGGGCAAGGACTCGGAAGCTGCTACCGCCTGTTCTGGTGCATTTATATCGCAGGAATTCCAGGAGTACAAGATTGTTGGATCTGAGGGTCCTGCTGGATGTTTTCTTCTTTATGGTATTATTTAGGTAGATGGGGGCTTTATTCATGAGACGTTTGTGTGCGACACATGAAGTTTTGAAAATGATTCTGGCTTTAATAGGCAGCCAATGAGTCTCTCCTGATGTTGGAGATATGGTCTGATTTTTTTTTTTATGCCTAATGCAGCTCTTAATGCTTTATTTTGCATTAATTTTAGCTTACTTAGATTAGTATTGGAGGTTCCTAGTAATAAGGCATTGCAGTAGTCGAGTTTGGTTAAAATCAGGGCTCTGGCCAAAGTGATACAGTTGGTAGGTGTAAGGAATTGGCAGCTTAAAGTGATACGTTTAGAAGTGTATGCTGTATAGGACGTGAGTGCTGATATGTGATGGGGAAGGGACCTAGGCCATGTAGCCCTTGAAGGTTTCTAGTCTGTAGCCTATTGTTTTGTTTAAAGTAACTTGATTTCAACCTTTGTTGACTTAGGCGATTCTGCCAGTTGGCTCCTCAAGCTATCTTAAAGGTCGTATAACTGATACCTTCCTGGGTCAGAGTGACTTCGCCTTTGTTTTTTTGTTTTTTTCTCATGTGATCTGTTTAAGGATTGCCTTTCATTTTTAAGGATTCCCTATATTGTATGAAATTTTTGTTCTTATATCTAAATTCAACCCCTGTCCCGTTTTTGTCCTTGATATTGACAAGATAGTACAATTTCTCATTTCTGGAAACATTCTTACAAACGTAGGAACGTGTACCCTGTAGGACTCTGCACATGATGTGTGGTCGTGGTACTCGCAAACGACATTAATAGAACACAACATTATTTAGGTACCACTTCGTAGGGACAAATGATGTATTTCAATGCATGTTGGTCACGTAACATTGGTTAGGTATAAAAAGATGTGGTTGAAGGCATAATTGTGGAAATCAGATACCGCATCAAAATGTGCACTTTCATGATCTTTGGGCTATTAAAATGGACAAGCTTTAAAAAGAAAACATGTCACACGGGTTGAACTTCAAAAACGCTTTTAGAAAATTGTAAATCATGTGTTTCAATGCAAAAGTAGTAGTAGTAGTTTTTCTGATTATGCCATACATACGAGGCATTCACTGACATAGCAGGTCATTCGAGAATGGATTTGACATATGAAGGCAGCAGCTGGATAAGCAATACTGAATGTTGCATTTCTTGAATATACAAGTCATTAGGCATTAACTGCCCTTAGACGCTGTGTGCTGTATGATCAACAGCGGAAGCACAAGCCAACAAGGGAATTTCAACATCTTTGTGTTGTCAGAATGCTTAGCATTTGCTCCATATGTTTTTTTCCGTTTTTTTAATGCATCTAGAAATAAGGGTCACTATAGTAAAGGGGCCAGAATTGGTCAACCCAAAATGTCAGTCGTAACTAATGGAATACGAATCTCCCCATAGGGTCTCTTATATGGTTTTCAGAATATAGCGACCCAGTCCTTGGATGCAATTCTCAGTAAGGTCCTAACTAAGGAAATGCTCATCTTCCCAAGGCTCCCTAATCCTGTATATAGTGTCAGGGCTATGGTATGCTTTCTAGATAGAACAGTGTCTCCGAGATATAGCGCCTGGCAGCGATTTGGCAATTCTCAATCCTATGGTGATAGTGCCCCGATCGCTTCCTGACAATCTCCTATGAGCCAGTACTTCTTCCCCCTTGCTTATGGTAATTGTAAGCCCTAGATGTAGTCCCTCTCTAGCTGCAGGTAGCTCTCCTGGGCCAGTGTCCATACTTTTAAATACACCTACCAGCAAATATTTCTTCCTCTTTGCCTAGGGTTTTTGTCTGGCTTTGATATTGTCACCCGTCAGCTTGGGTTCACCCTCTTGGGCCCGTTTGTCCTTTCAGAATTGCAGATTCTTGGTATGTGTCCCAGCCTTATCAACACTCTTGCAGTCCCTGACGCAAACATTGTAGGAGTCTGGTCTGGGTTTTCCAAGCATAAACTGAACTGAAGTTTGGCTGGCTGGCAGGTTTTTAATTGAACACAACCATTGGCATTGCTCTGGGTGTAACCCTTAATATTGTTTTTCTGTCTGACACGCAATTTGAGAAGACCTTTTCTCACCAATAATTCTCCTGGATAGCACCTTCTCTGCCCTGCTCGCCAGCTCTGGCTCCTTCTCTCTTCTAACTACCTCTAGGTCTGTGGTGGTAGGACACTTGGCTGTCTAGAATACTTCAGGATACTTCAGCAAACCTTAAAAACTCCAATGGAGATCAGTAGATCCATGCACATCTCTCACTATAGCTATGACAATTACGGCAGACACCTTAGCTCCTCTGAGATTTGGTCTTAGCCGTCTTAGACCAAAAGCCCCTTGGTTCACTTCAGAACTTCTGGTTAGTAAACAAGCAGCCCGCAGGGTGGAACGGAAATGGAGGCTGAAATATGATCCTGACTCTCGAGAATTATACAATCTGGGCTCCCAAGTTCATCACAAGACTATTAAGGCAGCAAAATCTCTTCATTATGCAGAGCGCATCTTAACATCTACCTGTTCCTCTCGTGAATTATTTAAAATCGTAAAAGAGCTATCCACACCTCCCTGCCCGACACTTGATCCTTCCCATTCTCAAGCAATGTGCAATGACATAAGCTCTTTTTTCCAGGAAAAAATTGCCAAAATTCGGATTTCTATTTTGCCTTGCGGTCCCAGTAGACCCACTGTTGATTCTCTCCCTGTCTGTGAATCTTCTGGAATCCCCAAATCTCCTTTCCATTTCGATGCAGTCTCAGACCAGACTGTGTCTAAAGCATTACATCATCTTAAATCCGCCTTGTCTGCGAACCCTATTCCACTTCACCTGCTGCCATCTTTACCCCAAAACTGCATTCCTTTACTTACAGCAGCTGTCAATTACTCATTTTCGCATGGCTTTATCCCTTTTTCTCTTAAGCATGCGGTTGTGTCTCCTCTTTTGAAGAAACCTTGCCTTGATCCCTCCCTCCCTGACAACTACCGCCCAATCTCGTTACTCCCAGCCATCATAAAACTTCTGGAAGTCCTTGTCACACCTCAGCGCTCTCTTTTTTTGGAGTCAATATGACCTTCTTCACTGCTTCCAAGCAGGGTTTAGAACCGCCATGGGAAATTAATCGGAAATAATTCCGGTTCTCGAAGACTTGGCACTGATCTTAGACTGCGGAGAGGCCGGTTTTCTGATTCTTTTTGACCTCTCTGCGGCCTTTGATAAAATCATCACGGCATCATGGTTCAGCAGCTGGCTCAGGCCGGTTTCAGAGGCATGCCATTAGACTGGTTTATTTCCTTTTTATTCGACCGCCTGCAAACAGTCTTGTTGTTCCCCTTCTCTGCTATGCCTTATTCAGTCTTGTGTGGTCTTCCTCTGGGGTCCTCCCTCTTTCCCCTGTTGTTCAACCTTTATCTTCGTCCTCTTGCTGATCTTATTACCTCTTTTGGCGTCTTATTTTACACCTATGCGAACGATATTCAATTACTTTTTCATCTTGATTCTCAGATTTCTGACCCTCCTTCTAATCAGAAGAATTGTTTGACAGCAGTTTCTACCTGGATGGCAAACTACAGTCTTAAACTTAATGGCAGCAAAACTGAAGTCCTGTTTTTTGGCACCTCATCCCCTAGCTCGTCCTGGAATTCCACCTACTGGCCTGAATCATTAGGTTATCTTCCTGCACCTTGCTCCACTGTCAAAAGCCTAGGGGTAAAAATCCCCCCCTTTGGCTCCCGAGAGGCCCAGACTGCCTCAGTCTGTGGTGCAGGTTTTCTCAAATTGAAACTGCTCAGGAAAGTTCTGTCGTTTCTTTCTTCTACTTGCCGAGCCGTTGTGGTTACCTCCTCTACAATGGGTGCTTTCGACTATTGTAATGGGATCGACCTGGGTCAACCAGACTATCAGATTCAAACACTTCAGATTCTTCAGAATGCTGCAGCCCGCCTAACCTTAGGTGCTCCCAAATTTGAGCATGTTAACCTCTTTATTGGGTAAACTACACTGGCTTCCGGTTAGGAGATGGACCGAATTTAAGATTCTGTGTATTGTTCACAGGGCCTTTTAGTTGACCAGTCCTATTTTTTCCGTTACAAACATATATCCCTTCTCGTAGACTACGTTGCTGTGACAAAAATCTCCTTGTGGTGCCACGATTCCACAAGACGAGATCGGGAGGCTGTTCTTTTTCCGCTCAGGCTCCCAGGCTGTGGAACGCTGTCCCTCTGGCACTTAGTGGTCTACCTTATCATTTTACCTTTGTTGTTTAATGCTTAACTTTCCTTGTTTTTTCTGTTCCTCTTGTTTTTTTCCGGTTTCTCTCTTCCTAGCGCCACGATGCCTTTGGGCCTTGGTTCGCGCGTTTTATACATTTCAATACATGCATACATAACTAACATGCTTTGATTATTCCCCACTTTTGCTTGTTCTTCCTTCCGCTAGGGTTGATCGATTGCATTTATCATTCTGCACTTGTCAGTAATCTGACTCAATTAAGGCTGAAACTGACTGCGGAGACATTATTGAAGTGAGGTGGCAGTAACCTGCTGACCGAGCGGCTTTGCAGCATGGAGGAATGTTTTTCAAACCGCCCCAGGTGGGCGCTCAATGATTGGGAGGCATCATGAGCCTGTTCGGTTCTGTCTTGCGCCAGCATACAGACGACTGCTGTGCTCGCCATGGTAAATACCAAGAGGGCGTTGGCGGCAGTGAGGCTCACGCTGAACCACTCCCAGTCACAGTGTCACCCTGCGACTGTGGCAGAGCAGATCATAAATGACCTTCTGCCTTAATTCTCAAGTCAAAGTTGACAGGTAAAATGAAGAAAACTTAAAATGCACACCTGAGAAATGCTGAACTCTGGCAGCAAGGCCCTTAGCAGCTACCTTGCTCCCAGTGGTGGAAATGGAAAAAATTTGGTGGGGGATCCCACAACACAAGGGCTGGGGTGGGGGAGGAGTTTGGGGGGCGGTGCCCGAGGGGCGTGGTCTAGAGGGGGCGGGGCTCGTAGTTGACATCCAGCAATGCTGCAATACTTTAAAAAAAAAAAAAGAAAGAAAAAAAAAGGGGGCCGCAACGGCAGCATTGCCTTTTACCGCCGGCTTTGGTACTGGTGTGTAATGCATAATGCTCGCTACATGTACAACTGAAAGGAATCAGTTGTACATTTAGTGAGCATTGTGCATACACAACTGTGTCAAAGCCGCGGTAAAAGGCAATGCTGCTGTTTCGGGCGTTTTTTTTAACCTTCTTTTTTTAAACAAGTTTTCCGGCTTGGTTCATGGGCTTGGGCGGCCAATTCTGGCCGGATCCCGAGATCCGGCTCCGTATCTGGTGCCGGATCTCAGATCCGCGGAGAGCCGGCCCAATGACCAACACTGCTTGCTCCTATGCATTTTTCCTGAATTGACTAGTTTGTACCGGTATGCCTATTGCAGCTCCTGTACCATGAGGCATGGCTGTACTGGATTATGCATATATGCGTATGTACCTGTATGCCCATTGCAGCTGCCTCCCCTACTTCCCCCTCCACCCCCCATAGTATGGGGCGTGGCTGTGCTGTCTATTCTTTCAAGAACCACCTGTACGTAGTAATTAATGTATGTACTGGCTTGCCCTTTCAAGTTTGTCCCTTCGCATGTACTGTAACTAGCGCCCTGATGCCTGAGGGTTTGGTGCGCTGCTATAAATGCAAAAATAAATAAACACGTGGTAGTAAATAAAGAGCTCTGCTGTTTGGGCTGTTGATTTTCCTCTGAATAATACCATTGACTTGCAGGCTTGTGTTGACTGATTTATTTCAGTAACAGTCTTCAAAGCTGGCATGATGCTTGATCACAACTGCCTCACGTTGTCAATCACTAGGTTCGTGGTGTGCACATTGTTTTTCATAAGTTAATAAAGATTTAGTTTCGTAAGGGACATTTCTAGTTCAGCTTGAATATCCTCGAGTGACCCAACAGCAATCTAAAAGGCTACTGTTCTGAGTTGGAAGGAAGTTGCAGTAACGTTTTCTGTGTATCCATTAACAATAGTTTCAGCCCGGTTTACAGGTAATAAATTGGTCCTCTTCAGAAGAATGCAGGTATCAAGTTGGTTGGTTATGAATTTAGTCCTGTCGAGTTTTGCACAGTGACAAGGTGTATAAATTCTCTCAATAGTCGGTAATATTTATTACAAAACATTTTTTTATTAAAAAAACGTGTCCATTAATTAGGGTCGGATAGTGGGACATGTCCTTCCCTAGCCCTATTTATTTGAATCCCTGTGCAAGATTTGTGTTGTGTGTGTGTGTGTTTACACACACAAAAACACACTCGGTGGAAAAACGTTAAAGGGATGTTATTGAACAATAACGCATACCTCTGCCATGCACTGCTCATACTGACGCACATGACATCGATGACGTTAGTGAGGACATCACATATCCTGTGAAATGCATTTTGTTTAGTGACATTAAGCAGAGGGCTTGACCTGGAGTCACTTCATTGACAACATGATAAAGTTACTCTGAAGGTGCTGTATATGAGGCTTTAGCCTTGCAGAATGTACTTAATTTCGTTACCTTCAGGTATGACCTGAGCTCATGGTGCCACACATATGTTCTCTACATTTATGGCCCATGTTGTAGCCATTGCATAGGCTCATATATTTTAAGGTTGCTATATTCAGTGATGTGTGTTAGTATGGGCAGTGAATGGCGGGTCTGTGAGTTCTGTTTCGATAGCTTACCATAACTGGCACATTTCACTGTCTTTTTTTACATTTTTTTAATTGAATTTCAAAGGTTTTTATTAGGGCATCAGTAATGTTGTGGGCCATTTGTCGGTGATACTTAATTATTGTCTTAATGGAGGTAGATGTCTGCCAGACTTTCACTGATTTTTTATACTAACGTTTGCATCTGTTTTTACTAATATAGGCCTTGGTAAGCCACCTTAAAAGTGATCTTTGGCAGTTAAAAGAATTAACGTGGGTGCAGCCTCCAACTTTGCTCAGTTATGACAGTTGTGCAATATTATGATGACGTTCACATGAGTTTCGGTTAAAAATGGCTGGAAAGTTTTATCTGTGTCTGGAAGCGTGTTCATCCCAAATGCATGATTGTGTGAAATGTTTCGTAGAGCAGAGTATTACAAAAGTTGCCTTCTTGCAGGCTTTTTAAGCCCCCATCTTAAATGCTTTTTACAGTATAATTAGTGATTTTCTTGTTCATCCCAGTGTTTTTGTAGACCCCGCCCCCATCCTTTGAATTAATAGAATGAACCTAATTTGGGCTTTGGCGACCTAGGAATTCAGAGTATGTAATTAGTATATTCCTTTTTCTGTTTTCGCTTTTTTCAGTTTTAGGAGGCAAAATTGTGCCATGTTACAAATCATGGCAAATTAAACAAGCGTGTGGGAGCCCCTCTACTGAGAACGAACAAGGGTCAAGTATCCTCTTCTATGGAATTTCTCTCACTCTGGAAGGTCTGCAGCTACGTTTTGGCTCACTGCACCCTTCACAGAGTAGAAATACCCATTTGCATATATGACTGGTCCTATTGCTAACTGTGCCTTAGAGAGGGTCCTCTTCACCTCACTGAGGAGTCCCAACAAGGCCGAAACACGTGTCTGTGGTTGCTCATGGTACTCTTATTCAGAGAAGAATTGCTTAGCATTTCGGGCTGGACAGCCCTGGTTGTGGGACCAGACTGATATGCAAATTGATATTTCTCCTCTGTGAAGAGTGCAGTGAGCTAAAACCTGGTTGTAAACCCTTCTGAGTGGAGGACATTTTCATAGAACAGGGTACTTGACCGATATTCGTTCTCAGTAGAGGGGTTCCCACACCCTTGTTTAATTAATAATCATGACATTTAGTTGACCCTGTTAAGTCTTTTATTAGAATGTTCCAGGATCCTATCTGTTTTCACAAAAATCTGATTATTTCTCAAATTTCATTTATTTTCTTTAAGGTCTATTTTTCTAGGCTTGTTTAAATCGGGCGTAAACATGTTATGGTTCAAACTACTAGCCAGGCATAAAGTCACTCGCCCCCTCAATTATGCACATAGGCACAACACACTTTTTTTGCTCACCAAGAGTCCTTTATCACTATCCAATAGCTAGTGGTGAGTGCACATATTGAGGCCTGATGTAAACGTTGTACAATTTTAAAAGGAAAATTGCTCTCAGAACTTTCATGGATTTCACCAACGAATTAAACCTCATTACTTGGTTTATTTTTTACTTGTTTAAAGGTTGAATGGCTTTCACTTTTATTTACATGATTCGTTAAGAATTGTTTTATCTTACCAAGGGGCAACATCCGCTGCTGGTGTTAATGCCAGCTCCATCAACTTCTTAGTGACTGTCTATATAGAGGATTCTATTGCGCAGATGTTAAGGATGGCCACTTAACTTGATGCAAGCTTGAGAGCCCATGCTCAATTTCCATGGGTTTGGAAATTTCTTTGTAGAGCGTTCTTTCTAATTGGGCTTATTAACCGCTGCAATGGCAGGGTGTTGGGTCTCCTGTGTGCTGTTTGTTGGCCGTAACAAACAGCTATGTTCAAATGGAAGCTCCTTGTTCATCTCCAACCGTTTCAGGGAGTGCTCTGATGGGCAAAATATCTTTAGCAACAAACCTCTGCAGCTTTACAATGTGCAGGCTTCTTTTGCAATATAAGCATGTGTATCCTAAATGCTTATTGGGGACACTTTAATGACCTACACGTACACCCCTTCCACTGGGGCAAATCATGTTACTACATGATTACAAAATCTATTTATAACGAAAAGCATTGCTCACGTTAAATGATTCCATCCTCATCAAAAGATTTTGGGGTCAAAAATAGAAGTTATTCACCTAATATGAACTGATATTCATGTTCTGGAGCCTTCTGTTACCAAAGCCCTCCATTCCCCTCTTCCCAGACTCACTGTAGTGAGCTGCATGATTGCCCATAACCCAGAACATAATGCCTTGGGCAAGCTTCGGCTCCTGTCTTCGGTGAGAAGTAATGTCGTCATGAGTTTGTTACAGAAGGAAATCTTCTTAAGAGTAAAAGGGCTGCTGGGGTGCCTGCGTTTCCTCCTATCTATCCACCGCAAAGCAGTTGACCATATATATTCAAGCATACTGTTGTCCAATAGCCCGTAACTATTAAATGAATTTCCGATTCGTTTGCATAAGAAAGCTAATGACTAGATTAGATTTGCTTGTTTTTAGAGAGTTGATTTTTGACAATCCTGAATTATAAAAACAGGGAGGTTAAATAAGAAAAAGGCTTTGCAGCCGGAGGCCTATTTGTCCTTATTAGTGTATTATGAAAAAAATGTGAAACCTTTATACTATACGCATTTACACTAGACTGTTTAAAGTAGCAAGCAGCTCGAGCGTCAGGGTCTTTGTTGGCTGCAATTTCCTTGGATGCGCCTGCTAGATGGCTTTCTTCTAACAGAATGCCCCCTTAACAGCACCCGTCCTTGCTCTGCTCTCAGTTTAGTGCGCATCACCATTTATCATTCGTTATTTACTGGTGTCTTCAGGGTCCCATTTTGTTTAAACCATTTTACAAAGCATTAAAAAGGCACGTTAATCTAATTGCGGTCACAAAAGAAGTTTAGGGCCCTTTTCTAAGCGGCTGGTCTTTGTTGTATGATGCACTGCACGTTGATGTTGTGATGGGAATAGCTTCGTTTTAAAACCCTTTGCTTTGTGGCATCCAAGGAGACGTTACCAAATGGTTTTTCTTGTTGTGCTGCAGAGCTTCCATTGTTTAAATTGCCACATTTCTTTATACTTCTAGTAGGAAATGAAATCCGTGTGGTGTGCCCAGGTTTAATTTAGATTTTCAGGAAAGATGTAAAACATAAAAGAACCTCTTCAATTTGAGATGATATTACCATTAATTTCCTGGGTGTGGATGTTTCTGTTGCTTTCTTTGAGCGATGCAGTTTCATTCGTTTTTAGCATGCTTGGCAATTGTTTTACCGTAAGCAATTGATATTTTTTCCACATTCGTTATTTCTGCTGACTCTGGTTTTGTCGCTGGGGGTGGGCTAGTCGCGTCTGCCCTAACCCTCGCCTATTCTCTGGACGTTGTTGTGCCTTTTCACCCCCCATTGTATGTGCAAAAGATGGTCTTGGGAGGGGAAATCCACCCCCTGCGGCGCACGCACAGTAGATGCGCCCTCGTGTGTACAATCGGGCAACGCAATGGATCATCATTGTGATAGCTGACCTGCATCAACTGTCAAAAGCACAGATGGCGACGCCTGTCTGCTCTGCGACCGCCATGAGCCATACCTATAATCGGATGAGATCGTAATCCTGTACTCTTCTTCTTAAAAGAAATGGGGACCCGGACGCCTAACCGACCCTTTCTAAACACAATGCATGAGCAGGTAGCCTCTGGTAAAAGCACAGAATAAGCATCGAATATTGAAATAAACGCCCAGACGTACCTCCGTGGGTGCAGGGATGGCGGAAGAGTGCTGCTGGGGTTCTAGCGCAGTCTATTGGCTCTGCGCATCAAGGACGATACTGCACCGCGATTGGTCAGAGTTTATGCAGGCAGCGACCGCCTCTGTTCAGCAGTAATAAGCCCTCCACCCAGAGCAGTTAATCATTCATACATCCGAGCAGCATTGTCTGTGTGCCTCATTCAGGGCATGCTTACCTCTGCCTTACCAATGGTACCAGCCAAACGGAGAGCCATCCGGCTTATACAAAATGCTTTTCACTCGAGGCAGTAATAGTATCCCCCAGGAGCGTGGCCAGCGACATGGTATCCTCGCCGGATCCCGAGGTGTCTGTTTCTAATAAGGTTAGGCTATTCCTCGCAAACGTACTGCAGTGGACAATGTGCAGACTTTCGCCCCGTTATTCAAAGGGATGCCTTCCGTTTGCTACCACTTTCAGCATCTTGGAAAAAATGGCATGTTGTATGTCGAGAATAAGAAATGCAAAAATAATGCGTCTGTTAAAAATTGACTATTTTTCAGAAAGGGAAAAATGTCTGAATGTGTGACGTTCGCAGTGGTCTTCCAGCTATAGGGGGGCTTGCCCCTTAAGTGGACCCCAAAGGATGTTTTGGGCTTGTGCAGGGTCCTCTTTAAAAAGGCATTACAGAGACTACTTTTAATCGAACATGCAAGCAGTTATAGCTTGGGGGAAGAGGGGTGGGCAGCGGAAGTAATATTTGTACCCAAGTGGGAGAGGGTCAGGCTCAGCATACGAACATTGAATACCACTGATGTAAAGCTAACTGCATGCGCAATGCCCCTCGTTTGCTGTTTTGCGGTTTATAAGGTCAAAAAGGCGTGGCACTTAATCATTGTGTATAACTAGTGCAATTGAACCGCCTTAGCAAAATCAACAAGGGCTGATGCTACGCTCACAATGGCACAACTGCAGACCATGTGATAGCATGCAAAACAAAATGAAGAAATTGCAGGAATTCTATGTTTAGATTATATTGGTATTTTTATGAGTTTTATAAATAATGCATTTTCACCAACGTGATGTGCTATATTGGAAAGCAATACAATAGTCTGGGAACGATTATAAAGGAATAAAGAAAGCATAAAGTCAGGCATGAATAGGAAAGCACTGGGAGCAGATGGCCTTTAAGGTGAGAGCGAAATATTTGAATAGATGTCGAAGAGCGAATGGATAGAGCAAGAAGTAAAAGTGAGCGGAAGCGTGATTGCACACAGAGGTTTAGGTACACAAATTAGGTGTAGCTACTGAGAGCAAAAAAGAGTAAGGGGAAATTGGTGAAGGAAGAGGAACTGAGGCGAGACTATGGTTACATGTGTAGATTTATCAGAGAAAATGAAAGGGAAGACAAGAACCGAAGGTTGGAGATAGTGAGGGGAGGAGTGCTGGAAGAGGGAGTAGCATTCAATCGACTCCCTGAGTTCCTTGATACAACCTATGGGACCCTCATCAGTCTGGCTTCCGACCTCTGCATTCTTCTGAGACAGCTCTCCTCAATGTCCACTCCTTCATCTGTTCCGCACATCATGCAAACCGTTCATCTATTCTTTTTATTCTCTATCTCTCTGCTGCCTTCAATACTGTTGACCATTCGTACCTTCTCTCTACATTATCTTGCATTGGCATCAGATAAGGCCCTTGCTTGATTTTCTTCATACTGTACCCGTACACATTTTCAGGTGTCCTGTAACAGCCTCACCTCACCAGCCACTTCCCAACCCCTTTACTGTTGGAGATCCCCCAAGGGTCTGTGCTTGGTCCACTTCTCTTCACTCTATGTACTTTTGCAATTTCGCCCTGGTATCCTATTCATCCTTTGCTGACGACACTCAGATCTTCTCCTTAACATCCGTATCAAACTGTTTTAAAAAATGTCAAACTGTCTCTCCGCCATCAAAAATGGGATGGCGTCTCACTGGCTCATGCTCGACTCAACTCCACTGAGACTGATGTTTTCTACTTCCCAGCCAGACATATTATCTCTTCCTCGCCCGACTACCTTCCTTACTCTGCTTCCGCTCGTAACATGGGTGTCATCTTCCACCAATCTCACAACTTCCCGCTCTTTATCTCCAAATCTGCCACTCCAGCCAGACTCAACATCCTCAGTATCAGGAAAAACCTGTCATCTTCTTCCTTTCAATACTGTTTAAGAGCTAATTTCCTCCTTAGTCCTTTCTAGATCTACTGTGCGAGTCTCCTCTATGACCATATTCACATCTGGGCAAAGTCCTCAACTTCACTGTCCACACACTTTTTAAAATCTTTTCTCGCTTTACCTCTACCTCTTCTGCCTGTCGCCAGATTGGCTGGCTGTTTAGGAAGCAAACAGCTACGTATAAACTTCTTTTCATCATCTTCAAAACTACCATGGACTCCCCCTCCTGCCCCCTTAACTATCCGCTCATCTCACTCCCTATCACTCCTCACGATCATCCTCAGTTCTCCTCCTTGCCCCTGCGCTCCCTCTCGTTTCCGCTCTCTCCCTCTCCTCGCTTCCCTACTATACACTTCTCTCCCTCTCCGTACTACTTCATCTCTGCAACTATTTAAATCCAACCTCAAAGCCCTCCTCCCTTCTGAAGAACCTGTTTCCGAGCACCAGTGCTCCGGATAAGATTTTGAGGTGGTAGTATTCTATCCCAATTTTTAAAAAAAAATTGTTTTCAAACTTATTTTTATTAAACAGTTGGTACACGGAAATTGAGCAAAAAAAATACAAAGTATTTGTTCATTAAGTGGGGAATGTAGCTCGTGTTTTAGATTGTCCAGTGTGCGCCTACATGGCGAATAATATGACAAAAGAGCAATGAGTAAAGAGTGAGCCCCTCCCCGCAGGGCTCCCTGGTCTTACTGGGCGGCATATACTTACCATACTTGGCTTAGTGCAAATAGAGTTTCTCCAAGCGGGGCTTAGAGGTTAAAGCTAGATATGCTTGGTCATAGTCCAGCAAGGGGGCCCATCCCGCCTGGAATAGATGGAGCTTGCCTTCCCTAGCGGCAGTGACCTTTTCGGCCACCAAGATGTCCCACATTTTTATCCACCATAGGGAAAGTTCAGGTCCTTCCGTGGTTTTGACAACAGTGGGCGATTGAGATACGCGCCGCCAGCAACAAGTGTGTCAATAACTTCGCCCGAGCTCCAGTTTTAGGGTATATTTCTTCTCTTGGGGCCCACAGCAGCAGAGTCGTGGAACACATTGGCAGTTTGGTACCCGTAATGGCTTTGATAAGTGACACAATTTTGTCCCAGAAGGTTTGGATCGGAGGATAGTCCCACAACATAAGGAAGTATGAGCCACAAGCCCCACAATTCTGCCAACAGGAAGGGGATGCTGAGGCCTGAAAGTGGTGGGTTTGCGTTGTGGGTCAATACCACCGAAATACCAGTTTAAGGGCACATTCATTGTTAGTCGAACATCTGGAGGTCGAGTGAGCTCTGGCCCATATATCCAGCTATTCTTGATCCTCCAACCAGAGGGCCAAATCCTCCTCCCACCGGCTCATATATGCGGGTCGAGAAATCAGCAAGTCTTCCCTCAAGAGTTTGTGTATCCTGGAGACCCCATCGACTACGGATTATCTGTGATTGACAGCTCAATTGGACTTGCAGGACGTGTGGCTTTTTGGCTTATTTCAGGATGTGTAATCCAGTGCCGTATCTGCATATATGAAAACCTGTCTGTTTCGGATAATTGAAACATTCTTTTGCATTATTCAAACCAGCAAGGCTGCCCCCCTTCAAATAGCTGGGCTAGTGTTTGAAGGCCACCCAGCTTGCAGCCTCCAAAAGCTTCTGGTTGAATACCCGGCGAGAAGGCAGGATTGCCAAACATTGGGGACGATGGGCCCAGGCCTCTGGGGATCTTTTTCCTTCTTAACGCCTCATCCCACAGTTTCAGAGAGACTTTCGACGATGAAAGCAGGTCTTGCCAGTGCGTACGTGTAGCGTGAGGGATAAAGGGTAGAAAACGGAGGGGGAAGTGCGAGTTGGGATTGCTCAATCTCAGCCCATCTTGGCGGGGGAGTTGGGGACATCCAAGGAATCAGGTGTAATATTTGTACTGCTTCCTCATATTTGTGCAGGTCGGGCACCACCAACCCCCCTAACGGGAACCACCCATCATGACCTTTTTTGGAATCCATTACTTTTTACCTCACCAAATAAAACGGAGGACTTTTTGTTAAAGGCGATCCAATGGGATTTTCGGGATTTCCACCAGGAG
Source organism: Ambystoma mexicanum (assembly GCF_040938575.1). Classification (NCBI taxonomy): domain Eukaryota; kingdom Metazoa; phylum Chordata; class Amphibia; order Caudata; family Ambystomatidae; genus Ambystoma; species Ambystoma mexicanum. The sequence goes on from NC_090935.1 coordinate 1,440,586,038, forward strand.
GGATGAACAGAGATAAAGGAAGCGAGGGAGTTAGTTCATTTTAACTGCTGTGATTCGGCCCATCATTTAGATCTCCTCGCTTGCCTATTTTATAAGGTCCCTTTCTAATATTCTAATGGTGGGAGAATTAGCAGCGAAGTTATTTTGGGGAGGCTGTGAGCCGCACCCCCAAATAATCAATGGAAGAAGTATCCCAACGGAGTGGGCAGAGGGCTTGGAGAGAGGCGATTTCCTGTGGAGAGAGCCCCATCCACAGTGCAAACCATTTCCCATAATTTATCTCAAATCCTGCTACTTGCCCAAAAGCTTGGAGTTGTTTTAGGGCTGCTTGCATGGAGGATCGAATATTAGTAATGGAGAGTAAGCCATCATCGGCGTATAGCGATGCCTTGTGGGAGGATTCTTGCACTCTAACCCCTTGGATTGCTTTGTTATTACGTATGCGTTGTGTCATTGTTTCCATGATTAAGGCAAACAGGAGGAGGAAAGGGGGCAGCACTGACGTGTTCCACAAGTGAGGGGGATTGAGAAAGAATGTTCTCGGTTAACCTGGAGCACTGTATTTGGGAAAGCATAGTTGGCAGCAATCCTTTTCCTAAACAGGTCCCAAAGTGGAAGCTGTCTAAAGTCGAGTGCATAAAGCCCCAATCCACCTTATTGAATGCCTTAGTGGCATCTAGGGCTAAAAGAGCTAACTTCCCATGGGCCATAGTGGTTATTTCTGTCAGGTTCAGGGCCCGTTTTATATAATTCCCAGTTTTTCTTCCCAGAACAAAACCTGTTTGATCTGCATTAATCAGCGTTGGAAGGAGAGGGGCCAAGCGGTGTGCCAGGACATTTGAGTATATGTTCGCGTCAATGGTTCAACAAAGCGATCGGCCTATGAGAGGCACAGTCCCTTGGATCCTTTCCTGGTTTTAATAGTAGGATTGTGGTAGAGGTTTGCATGGATGAGGTCACACTACCCCCTCTCTAAAGGAATTGAAGAGCTCTCTCAAGTACAGGAGCAACTAGCTACAAAAAAACATTTTGGGGAGAATCCGTTGGGACCCGGGGCTCTAGCCTTTAGGGCCCCAGTTACCTGTTCCAACTCCTCCTGTGGAATTGGGGCCTCTAACGCCTCCATATCCCCCCTAGGCAGATGGGGCAAAGATGCTTCCTCAATATATCATGTTCGGGCTGAAGGTGACCTATTCGGGGCCTGGATTGTTTCTTCTAGGTGGGCTTCAGTTAATTGAAATTTGCTCTATTCCCCATATGAATCGTCCCTTGATGATCATTGAGGCCTAGTGTTCCGCTTTCTGGATTGGGCCAGTTTCCTCGCTAACATACTGTTGTCTTTATTGCCTTTAGCATAGTATCCCTGTTTTACCATTAGCAAAGATTGGGCTGTCTCTTCCGCATAGTGTGCCTCAAATTTATTTTGCGCAATGCGCCGGGCTCAGTGGTGTTTAGGGGACCACCCCTTCTGGTATTCACCCTACTTCTTCAAAATGTCCTGTTCCAGTTGGGTTTTGGTCTGTTTTTTTCCGTTTACGATAAACCGCTGTGTGAGCTATTAGAACCCCCCCGATGACCGCTCTCATCGCGTCCCAGGTCGTGGCTGGAGATGTTATTTCAGTGGGGTTCTCCCGGAAATAGTTTTATATTGCCTTCGCTACCTCGTCTCTCAGGGCCATATCGTTTAAGATTGAATCATTTAGGCGCCGTTGCGGTCTAGGAGAAGGATCTGGGTCCCAAGCTCTCAGTTGACCAGGATCAAATCTATACGGGAGGAGAAGCGGTGGACTTGTGAGAAGAAGGTGAAATCCCTCTCTTCAGTATGTAATATTCGCCAGGCGTCCACCACATCTAGGGACTTGAAGAGGTGAAGAATGCTTAGGGCCATTTTAAAATCCCTGGAGGAGGGGTCATGTGTTTTCTTTGTCAAACCCTGTTACAGTCACCTCCCATCACAATCTGGCCCTCTATGGAGGGCAGGAGCGTTGATTCTAGATCCCTCAGGAAATGTACTTGCCTCTCCTTAGGGTCATAGATCAAGATTAATGGATATAGCTGCCCCAGCAGCCTACCTTTTACACCAACGTTTCGGCCTCCAGGGTCCCGAATGGTGTCTACCTCTTTGAACTGGAACCCCTTTGCCATCAAAATTGCTGTCCCCCTGCTTTCACCCTCCCCCCACCGCACCCTCCGAGGCCAAGAATTGCGTGGGCTAGTCTCTGCTTCGAAGGCGAGTGTAGTCTGCCAGAAGAAAGTGAGTTTCCTGAAGAAACATTACTGTTCCCTCTAGATCTTTAATCGCAGCAGGATCGATTTCCGTTTCATCAGAGAGTTCAGACTTGTTACATTTAGCGTGAGGAAACGCAACTTCTCATGATGATCTGTCCGGTTTCCCAATTCCTCGGGGCGGAGGGCGGTGGGGCAGGGCGGATTAAGTGAGAATCAGACACCATCTAGGCTGTAGAGCTTTTTGCCATCCTGTCCCAACCATGGACTTTCGAACTTCAGACTGCCAACACCTTGCGGCGTGCCACCCCAAGGAACTTCAGGTGTCATCACCCTTGGGGTTAGGCATAGCCCATCTTTAACCCATGTTGCTTAGCACTTCCTCAGCGCCAGCTACCCAGGCTGTGCAAGTCCATGAGATGCCGAAGTCCCCGGGGACAACTACCATCTTTCAGATCAGGAGTGTGGGAGAGCCTTTCCAGAGTTTTGGCTTTTCTGCACCCATGACCAAGCGGAGCAGCGTAATTTTGGCTGAAGGCCCTCAGTTCCCTCGTGCGCGTCTGTCTGAGAATCCCCCTCTTTATCAGGAGCAGTTGAGGATGCATAGACTATTGTTCGGGACATCCCCTTGAATGTGAAGTGGACAGAGGAAGGGAACAGCCAGTGGTACATGATGTTTTAGTCCCGCAGGAAGAGGGTCAGTGGCTGGGGCGCGCTGAGCTTCTCTATAGTCGAGGTCTCTTTAGTCCTGATAAATCTGTAGGGGGAGCCCTGAAAACTCAGCTCATCCCGGGTGCGGCCTACTGCCAGGATCTCCTGCTTAGTTGTGTAGAAGTGGATTCTAGTGATCATGTCCGGCAGGGATTCTTAGGCAAGCCCACTGTGAGTGGTCTTTATCAGCGACAGCTGAGGGCACCCATCTATTCCGAAGATTGTTTCTTCGAGCCTGGTTCTATGCGTCCTCCTATTTATACTCCAGGATTTCATTCCTGTCATCTAGGGCTCGGATCTTCCGTTGCATCTCCTGCAGGGCAGATGTGGGTTCAGGGGACCGATCCTCTCCCTCCCCCAGCTGCTGTTCCACCTCCAAAACCTTTTGGTCTGTGCGCTCCAATTTCATGGAAATCTCAGCCATGCAACTGTGGAATTCTGTTTTAATTTCCATCATAAAAGGTTGAATATCTTCCCTGGTGGCTAGTCGCCCAGCCAGGCTACCATCGCCCTGGCGCGGAGGTGATAAACAATTCCGCTTTCTTTCCTTTCTCTGTGGGTAACAGCAGCGTGGAGATGTCCATGTGCTTTTGGGCTTTGCAGGATTTGGCTATTTTGGAAGCGGAGGGCAGGGAGAGGCCAACCCTGTTCTTGCTCTGTCACAGTTGTTCGCCGGACCCTGTGCCCTTCATCTGGGGTATCTAGGCCAGGAAAAATCCCTCCGGAGGATCCTTAAGCGCTGTCTGCCAGCGAGAAGTCCAGTGTCTTTTGAAGGTCTGGGACTGGGTGGGGGTGGGGTGGGATGTGGATGCCAACCCCCTTCCACCACTGTGCTGCTGTATCCAGAAAGGGACCCTGCAAGGTCACGATGGGGTTATTCCCCACCAGGGAGCGCCACGCCATCAAGGTGACTGCGGAGGGCAAGTTGTAGCCCTCGTCCACACGGGCCCCAGGGCTAGAAAAAACTGGTGTCGTGGAGCAACTGCAACGCGGCCCAAGGGTGCGCTGAAGCCCGTGCCGGCGGTGGCCAAAGAGGAGATGGAGAGGCCCCCCTGGCCCCAAGGAGATTGTTCCCTACCGGAGAGCTAGCTGGTGTTTTTTGCTCAAAGCAACGCCTTACTGCCGTCCGGACTGAAGGCCAGGCAAATGTGCAGGCAGTCCCTCGGACGATGTTTCCCCTGCATGACTGCATCACCCCCTCCAAGTCGATAATGGCTTAGCGAGCGGGAGATCAAGCGGGTGGTTATTTGTGCGGCGTTCAACCCGCTGAGCTTCAGGAATTCTCCTCCACACCTCCGTCATCTGTCCCTTCTCAGGAGCGGGGACCATGGGCCTCATTACGAGTCCGGCGGTAACCGAGGCGGTAAAACCGCCTGCTTACCGCCGGACTCGTACTACCATTCCGCCTCCATGATTCCCGGAATTACCGGGGCATTACAACCCCGGTTTCCCGGGAATCATGGAGGCGGAATGGTGTTAATCCCCATTCCCATTGAGTCCTATAGGACTCAATGGGAATGGGGATCATGGAAACACCGGCAGCATCTCGTAATGCTGCCGGTGTTTCCTCGTCTGCCTGCAGGTGGGCGGTGTTAAACCCGCCAGGTCAAACCTGGCGGGAACATCACCTCCCGCCTGCAGGAGTCGGGATCAGGCGGTCCGGAAACAACGGTGGCAGTGGGTTTACCGCCACCGTTATTTCCGGACCGCCTGATTTGTAATGAGGCCCCATGTCATTGTGTGAGCGCTTGTTCCGCCACTGGAGCGGGCGGTCATGGAGCCCTTCTTTTCGGTGCGTTTTCCTTCCTGTGCCGCTTTCTACACTTTCTGCACCTCCTGTGGCTGTTGCGCTCTGGAAGCCTCCCCCGAGTTTACTGCGGAACCCCCCCTTGACATCATTTTGGGTAGACGCCGGACCGCTGCAGAGCCACGGGCCCGGGACAGCTCCTCACTCCCTCCAGATTCTGCTGCTAGGGGTCCGCACTGCTGTAGCCGGCTGGGAGAGCCTGATTATATCATTAACAGGCTTTGCACAGGGGCCTTTACTAGAGCGTCCGATCGACGGCGCTGCTGGCCATGCCCTCTTAATCCCTATTTTTAAACTTTGAGAGTAAATGTGATTTCAAGGGAGTAAAAATATTTTTCTGCTTTTGCAATAAAAAAAAGTAAAAAGTATGACATCCAGCCGACGCGTGCAATGAGTTAAAACTGTATGGAAACCATTATCATGCGGGAGCTTTCCGCATTGTGGCATAAAAGCTGTCAGGAGTTTGTTGCCAAAGACACTGTTGCCTACATATTTGATTACATGGACATATATGGTATATGTGTATCATTGTAAAATGGCTGCCAGGTTGTCAGTTATGAAGTCGCCAAGCTGGCCGCAGTTAGGACCATGCACTGCAAAGTACCACAAGCGGTGCAGTGTTGCCCCTTTTTTGGTTAATAAAAGGCCCATTTCATAGGAGGCCGGTGCTTAGGGTTTCCAGCAAGTTATTTCTTAACTTGTCATGACACTACCATGACTACCAAAGCTCTTCTGCTAGCATCTGGATTCAGTTTTCTGTTTCCTGTACCAGTGTTTTTTGATGACGTTTCAGCTCCTGGCCTCCGGATCCTGTTCTTCCGCTTTCCGCACCTGTGGAGAAAACGAGAATATTCGAGGGGATTGGGTCCTCCAACGTATTCCATATCTATGACAGGTAATCACCACAGCTGTGCTGCTTCGGAAAATTTTCGGCATCTGCGTCCTGCGTCAGTGACGTCGATACGCTGTTCTCAAGGGTCTCCGTCGAGCCGATGTCACCGGATGTTATAAGTAGGACGCACGACGCCTGTAGCCTCAGTTCTGTATTTTCTGCGAACGTGTTCGTTTCGGAGATCTCGGCACGCCTCGGTTCTTCTGAGTTACTGTTCTTTCGTTTCTTCGAACCTGTTAGTTTGTGAAGATTTCATGATGTCTTCGTCGACTTCCACCCCGCGGCCGGGTTTTAAGAAGTGTCGGGTCTGCGGGTCCAAGATGTCGTTGACGGACTCGCACGACGCCTGCCTCTGGTGCCTCGGTGAGGACCACGACACAGATGATTGTGTAGACTGCCAGTCGCTTACATGGAAGGCCTTGCGGGAGCGTAAGAAGAAGCTTTCTGTTGGTAAGGTGACCAAGCCTCGTAAGCCGAGGTCCTCTGGGCTTTCGACTGACAATTCGAGGGGCGACTCTCTGCATCATCGTCGGTCCCGGAGTAGGTCCCGCCATTCCTCTGCCTCTTCGAGGCACTCACGGAAGCGCTGTCATCGGTTGCCTTCTCGGTCCTTGTCTGAGGACGCTGCCCGTCGGGGGGTTGCTTGTCCCTCCAAGCATTCGACTCCTGAGGAATGGGCTTCCTTCCGTAAGGAGATGTTGGCGATTTTTGAATCGCAGGGCTCTGGTCTGTCCGTGCCTCCGAGGGAAGTACTAGAGACAACACTCGTACGCCTTGGGGCTCGGGTGGTCGGCACGATTCGCGGGAGAGGTCCCGCTCGGACAAGGGGAATCGTTCTAGTCATGCCCGTTCCAGGTCCCGGTCCTCGACGCCCTCAGAGCCTGTGAAGTCTTCAAAGAAGAAGACATCGACGCCTTTGGCGCAGAGGGACTCCCCCAAGTCCTCGGCGCCCAGGCTGTCGAAGGACACGCTCGGGGCTCCGCCCTCGAGGACTGTGTCAAAGCTGTCGGCGCCACGCTCAACGTCGACCGCGATTCCCTCGACGCCTTTCGAGGCTGTTTTGTCGGAGGTACCCTGTGGCTCGGTGGTACCCCCTACAAAGGCTCTGGCCAAGGCTAAGAATGTCTTTATCCCTTATTCTGTGCCCACATTCCAGCCTCTGGATTATATTTCTGAGGTGGATGAGGATTCTGAGGAAGGGTTGGTTCCTGATACGGTACCAGACGAGCTTTTCTCTGGTCATAGCCAGATGGAAGGCTTGCGTCAGTCGTTGCACGACGCTAGTGGTCTGGACACCTCTCTGGAGGTGGAGTTCTGTAGGCCTGAGCCTGGCACCCATGCTGAGTCCTCGTATCGGAGCCTTATGTCGAGGGTCACGGGATACTTGGGGTGGTCTGCGCCACCACCAGTGGATTTTCTGCAGGATGACCTGACGGATATCCTCGACCAAGGTCCACCAACTGACCCGCTACTGCCATTCCATATGGCCTTGCACAGAAGGGTGGCAGCGGCTTGGACTGCCCCAGAGAGTCTCCCGGCAGTGAGCAAGTCTTTGCCCCGAAAATACCATCCAGCCAGTTGCGACCCCTGCTACTTGACCACGCACCCCACTCCGGAGAGTTTGGTGGTGCAGGCGGCTACGGCCCCAGCGAAGCAGGCGTCGTATCCTACCATCCCTCCTGATAGGGACGACAAGCTTTTTGATGGCTGGGCGAAGAAAGTGTTTCGTTAGCGGCTGATCATATTCCTGAAGGGGAGGAACGGGATGGTTTCCTTGCTATGGTGCGGGATGGTAAGGATGCCATGTGAGAGTCCGTTCTGTCGGGTCTGGACATGGCGGATTGTGTCAGCCGGTCCATGGTGGCGAGCACCGTAATACGCAGGTTTGCGTGGTTGCGGAAGTCGGGGTTTGCTCCTGATGTGCAAGCCCGGCTCCTCAACATGCCCTTTGAAGGGGAACATCTTTTTGGCAGCAAGGCTGACGAGAGCCTTGAGAGGTTGCAGACCTCAAAACATGCAGCGAAGTTGTTGAGCGCTGCAGTTCGCCAACCTCCGCCTTTTCGTCCTAGGGGATAGCAATGGAGGGGAGGTTCCTTCCGATATTACTCGTCCTTTAGTAGATCGAGAGGAGCTGCAAGTCAAAGGGGCCACCGTCGGAGTGCCAGAGGTGGAAAACAAGGTACTCGAGGTGCCAAGGCCACTTGGGCAGTTGCCTCTTTACCCTCAGACATTCTGCAGCCGCTTCAGCTCAGTCATGAGGCCATGTCCCATGGTTCGCCGGTTGGGGGAAGGCTGGCGCAGCATCTTGTAGAATGGCGTGCCATTACTTCAGATGTGTGGATCCTGGAGATCATAGCCCACGGCTACTGTCTTCCTTTCCGGCAGAGGCCTCACGACAATCCACCAGGGAATCTCTCTTTGAGAAGTCCGGATCCGCTCCTTGCGCAGGAAATTCAATCCCTACTGGAGAAAGACGCCATAGAACTGGTGCCTGTAGCGGAGAGGAATAAGGGATGGTATTGCCCTTATTTTTTGATTTTGAAGAAAGACGGGGGATTGAGATCCATCATGGACTTGCGCGGTTTGAACAAACTCCTCAGGAAGAACAAGTTCAAGATGTTACTCTTTCTCAGGTCCTCCTGGCCCTTCAACTTCAGGACTGGTTGGTGTCTCTCGACCTCAAGGATGCTTATTTTCATGTGCCGATCCATCCAAAGCACAAGAAATTCCTGAGGTTTGCGGTTGGCGACCTGCACTTTCAGTTTCGGGTCCTGCCGTTCGGATTGACCTCCGCCCCGAGGGTCTTCACCAAGCTCATGGTGGTGGTGGCAGCGTATCTCAGGAAAGGGGGGATTCACGTCTACCCCTACCTGGACGATTGGTTGATCAGGGCGCGCTCACCCGAGCAGGTCCTGGATCATCTGTCCGTCACCTGCCACTCCCTTCACAAGCTGGGCTTCTCCCTCAACTTAAAGAAGTCCCACTTGACACCTACACAGCGGCTCCAGTACATCGAAGCAGTGCTCGACACATCTCTGGGGCAGGGTTTCCCTCCCCAGGTGAGGGCTCTTCACATTCAGCAGATGGTGCACAAGTTTCAACTTGTCCAGACGCTCCCGACTTTCGAGTTCTTGAGGTTGCTCGGCCTCATGGCTTCCTGCATTCTTCTGGTGCCAGAGGCTCGACTGCGGATGAGATCTTTGCAGTGGGCTCTCAAGATGCAATGGTCACAGTCCTCTGCAGGATGTCGGACCCTGTTTAGGTGCCGCCCTCGGTCACCCAGGATCTTCTGTGGTGGGCCGTCGAAGGCAATCTGATGAAAGGGGCTCCATTTTGGCTTCCCTGGCCGGAGGTGACGATCGTGACGGACTCATACTTCACGGGATGGGGAGCTCATGCCAACGAGCTGACAGTCAGCGGTCGTTGGTCTCCGTCGGAGTCCAGACTCCATATCAATTTGTTGGAGCTGAGGGCCGTCCGGCTTGCCCTGAAGGCTTTTCTGCCGACTGTGCGATTAAAGAATGTCCTGATTCTGACGGACAACACAGTGGCCATGCACTACCTCAACAAAAAGGAGGGAGCAGGGTCACTTCCTCTGTGCAGAGAGGCGATACAGCTCTGGTTCTGGGCCATCCAGCAGGAAAGTTCGATCTCGGCAGTTCATCTGGCCGGAGACGAAAACAAGACGGCGGACGCTCTGAGCAGGCAGAGCACGATCTCTCACGAGTGGGAGCTGGCTCAGGAGATCCTCCTGGAGATCTTCGACCTTTAGGGGACCCCACAAGTGGATCTCTTCGCCACCAGTGTCAACCGGAAGTGCGAAAGGTTCTGCTCGTGGGAATTTCCTCCAAGAGGAGCCTTAGGGGACGTGTTCATAGTGGAGTGGTCCTTCCCACTGCTGTACGCATTTCCTCCAGTCCCCGTCATTCCGCAAGTGTTGCAGAGGCTACGGAGGTTTGGTTTCCGGATGATCGTCATTGCTCCGGCTTGGGCCCGGAGGACGTGGTACCCGGACCTTCTCGACTTGTCCATCTGCCCTCCACGCCGTCTTCCCTACCGAGATGATCTGCTCTCACGGGATGGGGGTCAGATTCTCCATCCAGAGGTCAAATCCCTCAACCTTCACACTTGGCTTCTGAACGGTTGAGGTATAAGGATTGGGACCGTCCTGAAGACGTGATGGAGGTGTTGCTTTCGGCCAGGCGGCTTGCAACAAAGTCCCTGTACCGTTGCCGCTGGAGAAAGTTCTGCGACTGGTGCAGGGTAAAGAATGTGGATCCTTTTTCATGTGACGTTCCTGTGGTTCTGTCTTTTTTGCTTTCCTTGGCCCACATGGGCCTGCAAGTGGGTACCATTAGAGGTTACCTGGCGGCGCTGTCTATCTTTAAGCGCTCGTCTGAAGAGTGTTCTTACTTTAAAATTCCTTTAATTTCTCAGTATCTGAAAGGGCTCACTAATGTGTTCCCTCCGTCACCTTTCCAGGTGCCCGGTTGGGATTTGAACCTTGTTCTCAAGTTTCTAATGGGTGCTCCATTTGAGCCTTTACATTCTTGTCCTTTGAGACTGTTAACCCTTAAAACCGAATTTTTAGTTGCGGTCACTACCGCTCGCAGAGTGAGTGAGTGAGTTACAGGCACTTTCAGTTAAGCCACCCTTCACTGTGTTTCATAAAGACAGGGTTGTCCTTTGAGTTCGTCCTTCCTTTCTTCCGAAGGTGTCGGAATTTCATTTAAGCCAGAAGGTTATTCTTCCGGCATTTTATCCTCCTCCACATCCTGGTAAGGAAGAGGAGAGGCTCCATAGGCTGGATTCTAGGAGAGCTTTAAGTTTCTACATTTCACGCATGTCCCGGGTCAGAGTGGACGATCAGCTCTTTATTGGTTACGCTGGAAGGCGTTTGGGACAAGCTGTTACTAAGCAGACTTTGTCTAGATGGATTATCTTGGCAATTCCTGAATGTTACTGCCGGGGGGGGGGGGGTAAGGACCCTCCGGTAGGCTTACGGGACCATTCTACTAGGGGTATGGCTGCCTCTACTGCACTGCAGAGGGGTGTTCCCATTCGTAACATCTGTGAAGCAGCGACTTGGGCTTCGGTCTGTACTTTTGTACGACACTACTCCCTAGATTCTATCCATGGGCAGGATCTGGCCTTTAGCAAGGTGGTCCTTTACTCTGCAATTTGATTGGGCATTCTAAATTTCTATATTCTAAATTCTTTTTCCCTGCTCCATACGTTGGTACTGCTTTTGGAGTCTGTCATAGATATGGAATACGTCGGAGGACCCAATCCCCTCTAAGAACAAGTTACTCTCTTACCTGATAACGTTCTTTCGATGGGACGGTCCAACGACGTATTCCATATCGCTCCCTCCCTCCCTGCCTGCCCCGCTACAGAATTTCTTATGCTATTGCAGCTTACGTTTCCGCAAGGCTTTCTGTGGTCATACTGGCAGAAGATTAGTGCCACACGTTCTGGGAAAAAACTACAACTGAGGCTATGTGCGTCATGCGTCCTACTTACCACCTCCAGTGACGTCGGCGCGACGGAGACCCTCGAGGACAGCGTATCGACGTCATCGACGCAGACGCCGAAAATGTTCCGAAGTAGCACAGCTGTGGTGATTACCTGTCATAGATATGGAATACGTCGTCGGACCATCCCATCGAAAGAACATTACCAGGTAAGAGAGTAACTTGTTCTTTAACAAAATTCCAAGAAGGCACACGCGAGGCACTAGCGGTGCTCCTGGGGGCTTGCAGGGATGACTCGTGCGAGGAGCACCCTGCTCGCTGGCTGTTTGGTTCTGTGCAAGATGGAGTAAAAAGCTTAGCTAGACAATGCATGTAGCCATGCCTGTGTGTGTGTGAGTCTAACGGACATCTTTAGCACTCATCGGTGCTGCAGTTCCCCACTCAGAAGCGCTCTACCGCTCAGCAGCGTTCTGCCCTTAGGAAGCAGGACCTATTTCCTCACATCGCAGCGCCATATGTTTGAAGACACATTCGCCTGTGAAGTAACGGTCGAACCCAGTGTTCCAGATAGGATTTTGGCGTGAGTGTTCTTTACTCCTTATTTTTAGAATTGGAGAGCAAATCCAATTTCAAGAGAGTAAAAATTAGTTTCCTCCTTTGCAAGAGAGTAAAAAGCTGTCTGAAAGCTATCCAATTTGTGCGTAAAATTATAACTGTTAGAAAACATTAGTGGCAAATAACTTGTCGATGGGTACTACCCAGCTTCATCTTCATTATACTTGGACACTAAAACTCTGTTAAGAACTACTACAGATGCCAGCTAGTTACTTCATAAAGCAAGTCCCTTACTCAACCAGCATCATTCTCTGCCCCTTTGGCCTACTATTGTGCCTGGCATTACCTGCTTCACAGCCACTCCATGTGTTTGCTCTAACTCTCCTTCAGTTTGCTACTCTGTTCTCTCTCTCTCTCAAGTGTTGCTATGTCACACTTTTAGGTCTTTTGCTCTGTCACTCTGCCTCTACCATCTCTGCATTCTATTATTGCTTTTTCCCTCCTACATTGTGCCATATCGGTTGATATAACTCCTCTTCCACTCTCATGTCATTACTCTGGCTATTTATGTTTTTTCATTTTCTCCGTTGCTGTTGCTACTCCTTTTGTCTTCCTTGCACAGTGCCTCTTATGTTATTTGCCTGCCTTTCTCTAATCTGGAATTTCAATTTCATTTCCAGCTCTCCCAGTCTGCTGTTGATCTGCGTGTTCTTATTTTACCGTGTATGTCTCTTTTGCTCTGCTTCTATACCTCACTCCTATTGTGTGCGTGTCCTATTTTTTTACCTGTTTCCCATCTCACTTTCTTTGTTGCTCTCTTATGTAGTACATTGGTCTCTCTCTTCCTGTTGCTCGAATTCCTGTTTTGGATTGACCACTACATTCTCTGTTCTCTCTTAATCACCTCCCAACCCCCACTTTGTTCTCCTGTATTACTTAGGTTCAGAATTGCTCTTCCTCTACTTTTTGTCTTTTGACACAGCAGCAATAAATATTCAAAAAAGCTGAAATTGCCTTTTCCATTTATAAATCGAGTGCATCTTTACCATTGGGTGCTCCTTTTTAGATGTGTGCAAACCTTCTTTTGGCCATTAGGCTGGGAATTATAGAGTTAGAGGGTTGTCTCACCAGATGCACTTGTTCGAATGCAGATGTTTTACCAGCACTGTTTACCATTGCAAGTATAAGATGAGATGCGTGTTCTGAGCCATTACAAGTAGAGCAGCCCTGATGAGGTGTGTTCTGAGCCATTACAGGTATAGCATCCCTGATGAAATGTGTGCGTTCTGAATCACTGAACATTTAATAGTCCTTTTGATAAGTAGAAAGCTACATCAGCTTTGTTACAATTGAATGTTACCTGCATCTTAAACACATACCTCTGATGCAGACTGTAAGAAAGGTATGGTGTCACGTTCCATTCATAGAAGCGTTGGTACAAGTGGAGATTAGGCTGTCTCGTTCACTCTAAACCGCATGCTGCGGTCTAGTGTTCTCCCAAGATGGCCACCGGATGTTTATAGGTGGCCTTTTCCGGATACGCCTTTGCATTGTATCCGTCTAGGACCTCGCTCGTACTGCTGCATTTCACCTTAGCTGTTCCTGCATTTTTGTGCTTACTTAGTGCCTTCTTTCTTTGTCCTTTTCAACTTTGCTTCCCTTGATTTCGGTCTATCTTGGACCGTTCCGTCCTCTCGCGTGCGGCTTTGTGTTTACTTCTTGGGTTTTTCGGGTAAATTCCATTTCGGTTGCTATCTCTGTTAGCTGCTTCTCTTCTGCTTTCTTTCCTGGTTCGTACCTCGGTACGTTCTGTCCTAACCTCTTCGTAGCTGTTTCTTCAATTTTTACATCTTCCGGTTCGCACCTCGGTACGTTCCGAACTTTTCTCTGTCTCTGTCTTCTCTTTCCTTTTTCCTACGTTATCGGTCCGTACTCCTGTACGTTCCATTCTTTTCTCTCTTTCTAGTTTCTATTGCTATTGCCTTACCGGGTATTCCTCTTCTTCTTTATAGCTTTTCACGGATCCTTCCTTTCTAACTAGGTACTTGTTTCCCCTTTCTCCTACTTAGTTTAGGCTAGTAATCATTCTTCCTTTTCTTTGCAGTTCCTTTTTTCCTTTTTTTTAGCTATACTGTCTTTCTTTTTGTACAGTTACCCTTTAGCAATTTTGGCTGTTTCTGGTGGCTTGTCTTGTGAACACAAGAGGACTAACTTTAACTGTACTCTTACCATTGGAAATAACTTTGAACTGTGTCTTCAAGATCCATGTGTCATCTGCAACTCAACATCTCCAGGGAGGGGGAACTATTCCTGAAGAAGCTTTTCCTATCACTCAATTACCTAATCTCCATCTTACCCAGGGTTTTTTCTGCCTTGTAAGGCTTTTTCTCTGGAGGTTTATGGGAGCTTGCTCCTTGGGGTTCATCTTGGTCCTGATCCCTAACAGGTCAAGGTGGCCTCCGAGGGAGCTCGCCCTTACTTGCACACAAAAAAGGAGTGGAAGCCAAGGGAGACCCAAAAGGATCGCAAGAATAGAATCTCTGAAGAAACAAGACGTTTATCAGAAGAATCGGGTGAGGAGAGTGATCGGAAGAGTACCTTGAAATCTCACACATGATATCAACAGTAAGACAGACATAAGTGACCATAGTTCAATGGTGTTAATAAACTTCAGAAAGGGTTTGATAAACGCCTATCTATTGGTAAATCAACAGATGGGAGCAAGCTACGACCATCAAATAATATTGCAGGCCTAGTGGTGTCTTGTCAAAATAAAAGGGCCTATTCTAAAAAAAGAACTATTGCCAATCCTTAGCTCTAAATACAAATAGTGTGAGGAATAATGTTATGAAAAAGAAAAGTGTTCAAAATGATATGTCAGGATGTTCAAGCCGTAAACATCCCTTCCCCACGTTTTCATCACGGGACAAGGCGGTTCACTCGAGCGTAGCACAGTCTCTGGCTTCTGTGAGAACCCTGAAGGTGTCTCACCTGCTAGTCCCCAGGGATCTGTCATCCAGGTGGCCAGGACACGGCCATTGCTTTTGGATCCAGTTCCTAGGGGTGGACCAGTGCAGGAGGATCACTTGGAAGAGGGGTCTTCAGGGAGTGGGACGCTGGATGGTGAGACCCGGTATCCCCTTCCCTGTAACACCTTTTCCCCATCCTACCAGGTAGGATACCTAGGAATTCAACCCCCTTCCTTTCCCAACACAAACACTTTATCACGGACAGCTCACCGTGAGCAAAAACGGACTAACACCAGAGTCGTATACCTGACATGTCCCAATACAATGGTCGGGCAAGGTCAGGCAATTACTGATCATTACACACACCTGACTTCCATCACACTTCCCCACGCGGATAAAAGGTGGAGTACGGAAGCACACTCTGAGCAATGCAAAGCGCATGAGGAAGCAGCAGTTCCAAGATGGCAGTTTAATACAAGGAGAAAGACAGCGAGACCAGATAGGGTTGCAAGGAGGGAAGTGCCCTTGACCTTTTCAGACCCTTACTTTCGTGAGACGTGGAAAATAAGAAACCAAAGACCTGGAATTAATGCTGAAGAAACCTGCCTTGTGTGTCAGAGGTAACCGGGGATCTCCTGTTTCGATAACCAAGGAGGGGAGAGCGTTTGCCGCTGTTACTGTCCTTGGATCCTACAACAAAGCAGCACCAGTAAAGTCTGCATAGCCATGAGCCGGGGAGACTAATACCAGGCCGGCCTGTGTTAGAACCAAGGTTTCAAGCAGCAACATTGTATGGGGTGAAATCTAAAGAGAACAGCGTGTGAGTTGTAAGCGGCAAGCGACGCAAATTTAATTGAATAACAGAGGAGGGACTGAACTATTGAAACCTAGAAAGAGACAGTAAATAGTGGTTCGGTGCCACATGGGTGCTCATTTGAAGGTCTCCGTTACGTATCCATCTAGTTGCCAAATGTAAAAAAAATGTAGATCGAAGTGGTCCTGCAATGGGTCAAGCTAAACCCGTACACATTCAAAAGTCTTCGATAGTATGAACTGAAATTGTTCTGAGCCTGGCTGAGGGAGACTAACTGTGTAAGAGCAAGGATCTGAGCCCGGCTGAGGGGGATCTGAAGTGAACCATGAGTCACTGGAGAAATAACTTTTTCTGAACTTTGTAAAGGGGGATCTGAGCCTGGAAGAGGGGTATCCAAAGCAACACTCCTTGTATAAAATGGATTGGGGCCCAGCTGAGGGGGATCCAGGGTGAAGAGTGAATCATCTGAATTGAGTATGTGTGAGAGAAAAATAACTTTTGTTTGTTTTTGTACATCAAGCCCTCTGAATCAAGAGACTTTGATAAGTAAAGAGACTTGGGCACAGAAGGCCCTGATGCTGGTAATTGAACTGTCTTTGTGCCAAAGTAGCCAAAGAGTGTACTACGCTCAAGTGAACTGCCTTCTCACATGCTAAAAACGTGAGGAAAGGCGGTCAACGGCCTGAACATAGTGACATATCGTTTTGAAAACTTCTTTCTTTTCATAACATTATTCCTTACACTATTTGTATTTAAAGGTAAGGATTGGCAATAGGTTTTTTATTATAGGCCCTTTTATTTTGACAAGACACCACTAGGACTCTATTATTATTTGATGGTCGTAGCTTGCTCCCATCTGTAGATTTAGGATTAGATGCGCGTTTATCATACCCTTTTTGAAGTTCAATGAACACCCTTCAACTGTAGTTACTTGATGCCATGCCTTCCTTACATGTGGTGTCAGGAGTGGGATGTGACTCAATTGAAACAAATTGGGGAACCCTACCATTCTCAAAGCTTAGTCATAGAGCCTATGACCCCTCTATTGCCACAATATAATCAATAGACTTTGATATCTGTAGCAGCAGAGAGGCTGCTTTCCCTCCTGGGAAAGAGGAATGGTTCCCACAGACTTCGTTTTGATACCGCCCCCTTGGGTGTTATGTAAGATTGGCCCCAAAATCTGGCCTGGCTTGTAAAGTCGGTATAGACCTTCTAGGAGGCGTCATCGATCCAGACATCCGGGGAGACATAAAGGTTCTCTTATAGAACCATGGTGAAATTCCCTTTGAAGTACATCATGGGGCCAAAATTGCACAAGGGATTCTTGAAAGGGCTCCATTACCTTTAAAGATATTGAGCCAGAAGAAACAGAGAGATGTACCTTAGGCTTTGGGGAAGCTGATGAACCATCTACCACTGAAGAGAAAAAGGGAGAAGAGCTTACCATCTATCCCGACCTGGCCTTCTCCCAGCAAAATGACCCAACCCTCGCTCAGGCTTTCTTACAAGCAATTCTCGAAGGAGAAGGCGTAGAGAAGGGAAGTCCTTTTTTCTTTTTAAAGCAAGGATTGCTATATAAAAAAGAAACATTCATAGAAGGCTTAAGTAAAACTCTGCAATCCCCAAAACCCACCGGAAGATGGTACTAGAGATTGTGCATTCCAATCTGCCAGGGGGACACTTAGGCCAATCCAAAACCCAGGCACACATCAGCGGGAAGCTTTGCTGGCCAAGTATCCATGCTGATATAGAAACCTTTATTCAGACATGTGAAATATGTCAAAAAACCAGTACTCGCATACCATTGCCTTCCCCCTGAATCCTTTATCAATAATAGAAGTCCCTTTTTCAAGAATTGGGATGGACATCATTAGACCTTTTAGAAACGTCCAGACTGGGTAACAAATATGTCCTTGTGATTGTCGAATACGCAACCAGATACCCGGAGGCATTTGCTGTGCGTAACGGCACCACCCAGCAGATTCTAAAGCACCTGCTACCATATTTTTCCAGGGTTGTCTTTCCTAAGGAAATCCTGACGGATAAAGGATCCAATTTTATGAGCGAGCTCATGAGCTTCAGTTTATCATCCCCAAACAGATGAATTGGTAGATTCAACAAAACAATCAAAATGATCCTAAGAAAGTTGGTAGATCAGGACGGGAAGGACTGGGACTGTATGGTCCCCTGGGCAGTATTTGCAATAAGAAAAACCCCTCCGGCATCAACTGGATTGTCTCATTTTTAACTACTTTATGGTAGAGAACCTAGAGATGTCCTGGACATGCTTTGTGAGACCTGGGAAGAAAGAGAGGATGCACGCATTCCCCTTTTGCAAACTGCTACAAGATTGCGAGAGCATATGACACTTGTTCGAAATCTACTCTATACTCATATGGAAAAGGCCCAAATCAAACAAAAGTTCACCTATGACAAAAAAGGTAAACTTAAGATTGTTTTCCGTAGGACAGAAAGTATTGGTCCTCGTTCCTACCTCGAGAAAATAAAATTTGTCGCCAAGTGGCATGGGCCATATGAAATACTGGAATGAACAGGAGACTGTAATTATAAGGTAGCACCACCTGACCGGAAACAAACGGTCCATCTATATCACGTAAATCTCTTAAGAGTGGAAGGAAAACCTGTCTGCCACCAATGTCACAATACTATCATGTTTGGTACTGGAAGAAATAGATAACTTTGAATTAATTGCTCAAGAGCTATCTAATCAACAAGAAGAAGATTTAAAGGATTTAGTTGTATTGTTTTCCGATGTATTCTCAGAGAAACCAGGAATAGTGAAAGGCACTTATCACTACATTAGAATACCCAAGGCAAAATAGGTTAATCTGAAACCATATAGACTCACAGAAGCCTGTAAAAAGATTGTGGTTGAGGAAGTGAATAAAATGTTAAGAGTGAATATTATGGAACCCTCTTCAAACCCATGGTCCTCCCTATCGTATTGGTCACCAAACCTGACCTTTCCTGGAGGTTTTGCATAGACTTCCGCCAAGTTAATGCCATTTCCAATTTCGATGCCTATCCCATGCCACACATCTATGACCTGATTGATAAACTCTGAAACACTACTTTTCTATCAACCCTAGAGTTAACAAAAGGCTACTGGCAGGTCCCAGTGTATGGACCTGATAAGGAAAAGACTGTTTTCTCAATGCCCCTTGGACTGCCCCAGTTCAAAGCCCTCCCCTTTTGGCTTCCACGGGACTCCAGCCACTTTCCAACGATTTATGGACAAAATATTACAGCCCTACTCTGATTTCTGTTGAGCTTACATTGACGATATCGTCATTTATAATAAAACTTTAGAAGGCCATCTTTTCCATCTGAATCAAGAGAAGTTATGAGACCCCTCTGGGAAGCTGTCCTAACTGCCAATCCATCCAAATGCAGACTGGCCCATTCAGCCGTGAAATACCTCAGCTTCTTTGTAGGGAATGGTTGTGTACAACCTCAATGCAAGAAAAGTGAAGGCCGATCTAGATACCCCTACACCTAAAACTAAAAGAGATCTCGGCGCATTCCTAGGGTTAATCGGTTATTACCGTAGGTTGATCATAAACTTCTCGGACAGAACAGCTAGGCTGACAGACAAATTAAAGAACGCTGAACCCCAGAAAATGCATTGGACTGACGAGGATGATATGTTACAACAACCTAAAACAAACCGTGTACCAGAACCTGATACTAAAGGTAGTAGATTTCTCAAAGGAATTTGTATTACAAACAGACGCCTCCCTTACAGGGCTAGGAGCAGTCTTGTCACAAATTTGCAACGGATTGAAACATTCCATCTTATTTACGAGTCGCAAACTTTTCCCACGTGACAAAAATTACTCTGTGCTGGAATTAGAGGCCCTTGCCATCAAGTGGGCTATTATCCACCTTAGATTCTACCTCCTAGGAAGAAAGTTCACTCGTCACGGACCATTCTCCACTAGTTTGGATTAGCCAGCGAAAAGATTCTAAACCTTTGACTGAACTGTCATATTGAATTCTGCTTTCGACTTAAAACCACATGTGTTAGTGTGGGTGTGAAAAATTGACTACTTGAATAGATACTATTGTTTAAACAGTAGAAGTTATTGGTCTGGCTTTCCAGAAAAAGGATAGTGTGCAGGGGACGCGAGTTCCCGAATTGGGAACTTTTCTTTGTTCTCTTATGCTGTACAACCTAGGTGTCAAGGTTGTCTTTCTCTCCCCTGCACCTTTAAATTCTTACTAAAATACACTATTTTACCAAAACAAAGACCTACTCGACTCTTCCTAACCGGACAGTATTAGAAAAAGTGTGTGCTGGGAATTTTTATCTCTGTGAACTGTGACACATGTCTGAAGACTGTGGACCACAGCAAAAAACCTAAAGAGGCCCCTTTTTTTTTAAAAAAAAGCAACCTCGCCTTTTGAAATCCAATGTCTGGATCATATAGGTCCACTACCAGCAATAAATAAGTGCAAGTATATTTATTTATTTATATTTATATAGCGTGCAAGCAGCCCAGGGGCATTGAGGCGCTGTTACTTGCAATAACTTGGTTACAGGGTACAGGCATGATCGCGGTTGTTGACACATTATACTACAACACTTCATACTGTTGTTACAGATATAGCATTTGGTCATATATTACAACTAATATGATAGGTATTCGTGCTGGTGTGTCGGGCCTTATGTGAAGAGGATAGTTTTCAGAGTTTTGCGGAAGGTGGTGAGGGAGGCCTCACCTCGGATAGTGGGAGGTAGGGCGTTCCAGTGAGTGGGTGCGAGATAAGGGAAGCTGGATCCGCCCCCTCTGACTCTTTTTACTAGTGGCACAGAGAGCATGTTGGTGTATGGTGATCTGGTTGGTCTGGTAGTGGAGACAGGGTGTATCCTTTGTGAGAGGTAGGCAGGAGAAGTGAGGTGAATGCACTTGTGGGTCAGTGTCAGGGCTTTGAATACGATCCTTTCCTTTATTGGGAGCCGGTGGGCTAGTTTTCTGGCCTCAGAAATGTTTTCTCTTTTAGCAATGCCTTGGGCTGCCCGGAGAGCGTTGTTCTGTATTGCTTGTAGTCTCTAAGTTTTTATTGGATGTTCCTAGAAAGAGTACGTTGCCGTAGTCTAGCCTAGAGCCGGTGATGGCTCTGGCTATATTGGTGCAGTTCTCTTTGGAGAGAAAGGGTCTGACAGCGTTGATAAGTTTGGCATGATATGCAGCTGCGGAGGCTATTGCGTTGACTTGTCTATCCATGGATAGGCTGGAATCCAGGTAGACTCCCAGAGTTTTGACAGAATCTGAGACAGGAATTTTGATGGAGTCAATGGTGAAGTGACTGAATTGGGCATCTAGATTTTTTAGTGTGTCGGGGGAACCTACCAGGAGGAGTTCCGTCTTGTCAGAGTTGAGGCATAGTCCGTTGTCTGCTATCCAGGCTTGGATGGTGTTGTAGAGGTTGTTCAGGGTCAGGGAGTCAGTGTCATAGTTACTTGTGAGGGTAAGGAGGATCTGAGTTTCGTCAGCGTAGTTCGTGTAGGAGATTCCCATAGCGTCGAGGATGAGGAAGAGGGGTCGTGTAAAGATGTTGTATAGGGTGGGGGAGAGGCAGGAACCTTGGGGCACACCACAGAGTATGATGGTTGGTGAAGCGGCAGCTAGGTCAGAGAATACTTGCATTGTTCTGTCTTGTAGGAAGGAGGTGATCCATGCTGTGGCCTTTGGGGAGAATTTGGCAGAGGAGGAAAGGTGGTGGCATAGGACGCCATGATCAACGAGGTCGAAGGCCGCGGATAGGTCAAGGAGTAGGAGAAGTGCTGGTTTACCCATGTCTCTAGCATCGTCCATCTGGTTTTTCAGGTCAAGAAGGGCAGTTTCGGTCCCGTGTCTGGGGCGGAAACCGGATTGGCGGAGTCCAAGGAGTTTGTTCTCTTCAATGAAGTGCTGAACCTGCAGGTATGCTGCTTTGTCCAATATTTTGAGGAGTAAAGGGACAGTGGTGATGGGTCTGTAGTTGTTAGGGGAGGTGGGATCGAGAGTTGGCTTTTTTAGAAGAGGGCGTACCCAAGCTTCTTTGAGGGAGGCGGGGACTTTTCCTGTGGTAAAGGAGGCATTAACAAAAGCTGTTAGGAAGGGAGCTAGCGCTTCGTGCAGTATTTGATAATGGAGGCTGGGCATGCATCACCTTTGCAGTTAGAGGGTTTGATGTTCCTCATTATGTTGATGATGTCTTTTTCCTGAATGGGTTTGAAGGAGAAGGGTAGGGGAGGGTCTGGGGCAGATGGTGGGGCAGGGATATGTTTATTGGGTAGGGCTTGTTTAGTGGCTAGTATTTTGTTTTTGAGGAGGCTTAATTTGGTTTGCATGGCCGTTTGTATTTCTTCACACTAGACTTTGTCTTTGGTGAGGTTCTGGCAGGCGGGGGTGGGTGTCTCGAGCTCCCTAAAGATTGCGAAGATTTCTTTTGTGCTAGATTGGGCTTCCGAGATTCTGGATTCAAAAGATTTGGCTTTTGCTTGGGTGATTGCCTTTTTGTATTTGGTGGATAGGGCTTTAAAGATCATCTTATCTTTGTCAGAGTGGGACGTTTGCCACTGTGTGAGTGCCACTTTTTTCTCATTGCAGAGTGTGAGGAGGTCAGGGGTGAACCAGGAGTTGGAGTGGGTAATGGGTTTGGATTTGCAAGGTTTGAGGGGGGCAATGGAGTTGATAGCTGCTTTGATGGCAGCATCATAGGCTGTTGCGAGTGTTTCAGAGTCTGAGGAAAAAGGTGGTCTGAAGGCTGGACCTTTGAGGAAAGGCAGTAGCCTTTCCTTAGTGAGCTGGCGGGAGTATTCTAGTAATAGTAGATTCTTGCACCAGGTTCACCTGAATGATTCCTCTAAAGAGAGCAGATTGCAAATCAGCCATACAGGTGCTCAGGGGTGTGGTAGCCATGACAGCAACTCAAACGTTTCATGCTGATAATGGTCCAGCTTTTTTTGGGGGGGGGGGCCTGAAAAAAGCATTAGAGGCATGGGGAACAGAGCTGCAATTTTCCAAACCTTTTCGGGCAGAAACGTATGGAATTGTGGAAAGGGCGGACCAAATGCATTCTGTCACTTGTAGGTTACTGGGTAGGCTATGTGCCTTTAGTGATCAGGAGATTAAATAATTTACCACGCAAGTCTCTATGCAACAGTAAGACTCCATTTGAACTCTTGTTTGGGAGAAAGATGTTTATGCCATCTGCACACTTTCCCCAGACCTCTCTCCAGGCAAGCGCAGCTGCTGGTGACAACGCTGGTGAGGGACTCCCTCCAGGTGGAAGCTGCCAAGGCCAGTCCTGAGAACACCCTCAAAGCAGGAGATTCGGTCCTGGAGAAAATCCATGATAAGACTGTGTTTGGCCCATTTTACAGACCAGCAGTGCAAGTAATGAGAGTGAAAGGTTCCAGAACTGCTGTCCTACCCACATTACCACCCATGAGAGGTACCAGGCAAGTTTCTGTGGATCACCTGAAACCCGCTCCAGATGGTTACCGCCATGTTTCCACGCAATCCTAGTGAGGAGCTTGCAGAAGATGAAAGATTGAGATCCGCCAAATGATGATGATAGGCGTTCAAGATGAGGAAGTATATGCCACCCTTGACTACAATTCCACAGTTCAGGGAAGTACTGCAAGTCTGCCAATTTGGAAATGGAAAGCCTTTCTTTTTATTTTTTTTATTTGTGTTATAACCAAAATTTGATTTTTCACAAAAGAAGAAATGAACAACAATAAGAAAATCTTGCATATATTCACAAGTTAATTCACATTATTATTTTTGATTTAGGAAATTACACATGGTCATATCTATGTAATATTAGCAATATTTTGATAAAATGAATTCCATATCTTCAAGTACTCTGACTACATTTATCGTAAGAGCAGTCCCTTGGCCAGTGATCAGTCTATTCCAGAACATCAATGAAGAGAGGCCTTGCTCTAAATCTGAATTAGAGATTCATTTACCCAGGTGTTTTTTCCTGGTATTTAGAGTACCTTGGCAGTGTCTCAATAGATGCTCCAGTGTCTGATGTTTTAGGTGTCTGCTACCCATACATAAGGTTTTGCCGCTTTTTTCCTGTCCCCTTGTAACTTGAACAGCTCCATTGTGAACCAAATTGAGCTGTATTCTGAGGAAGTTATGTCTTATTTTGTGATCAGGACATTTTATTAAATATCTTGGCAGAAAACCCAGTTTTTTTTGTCGTACAAAGATAAGAAGGGTGAGGAGGATGAGGCTCTCATTTACCCTAGTGTCTTAATCCATTCTGCTGTTTCCATTTATTTTTTTATCTTCATCGGATTTGACACTAATGAATCCTCATCGCTGTCGCAAATTGTTAAAATCTCTAGTGCCAAATGTTTTAAGTTGGCTGGACTGACGACTGCTGATCCAGATGCTTTTTGATATCTTCATACAGTGAATTTCGTAAAGGATCTATGATGAGTCTATATAGAGAAAGCAATTTCCAGTCCATTTGAGATTTTAAGGATTTGAGGCCCAACTCAAAACGAAGACATGAAATTGGCAGACCTTTAGGAAGATTTAGGCCTTTTTTCCATATTAGGCCTTCTATTTTATCCCAGTACACTGTCCAGGACAGAGGTTTTGCCTCAATTCCGTAAAGAAGAGTTGGGATGATCTTTGCTTTGTAATAGTTCCGTGCTGGAAGCAGTGAGAATTTGCAGTATTGACCAACTATTCTTTGTAATTGGGCTGTTTACTGTTTCGTTAAACATATAATATCGGATAATGTGTGTCCTCTTCTTGATTTGGCATATAATGTGTAACCCAGGTACACAATTTCGTCTAACACAGGAATGAGTCAGCCATCTATCTTCCAGCAGAATCGATCCCCAATCCCCCTGCCTCAAAAAACGACTATTTTTGATTTATCCGGGTTGACTATTGGATCATTTTTCTTCATGTAGGTTTCTAGGGCGGACAGCATCCTTTGGAAACCTACTGGTGTTCTATCGAGGAGCACGATGTCGTCTGCGTACTTGAGCCATTTAATTGCTTCATTCCCCACTTTCGCGCTTGCCAGGGCTGCTGAATTTACTTCCTCGCCAAAATCGGTGATGTAAAAATCAAAAAGAATTGGGGCGATCATGCAGCCCTGCCTCACTCCTCTTTTCACCTGGATTTCATCCGACCGAAGACCTTCGCTGTTCAGTCTTACTACTGCTGTATTGTTTTCGTGGAGTGCTGTTAAGATATTTATTATTGGTCTGGGGGCTTCCTTACCAGTGAGCTTGAGCCAGAGTCTTTCTCTATCGACTAAGTCAAAGGCACTAGATAGGTCTACAAAGGCTGCAAATATCTTTGGAGGTTTTAATGTTACTTTTCCATAGCACATGATTGCCAGAGTGATACCATTAAGGCCTGTCGAGTGTCCCTTCTAAAGCCAGTCTGTTGTTTTGGTATTATATTCTTGATTTTGGCCCATTTCTCCAGTTCTTTCAATAATAATCCAGTGAATATCTTACTCTCAATATCCAGCAATGTAATGGGCCTGTAATTTCTCTGATCTTTCCGGTCACCCTTCTTGTAAATCGGTATTATTAAGGCGGTCTTCCATGATTGGGGAATCATTTTGGTCCTCAAGATTTACGAAAGAGATGGCTTAGTAATCTCGCCCACATTGCTGGGTTCCTTTTTAAAACCTGGTATGCGAGTCCGCTTCGTCCTGCTGCTCTTGATGAAGATGATTTATTAATTAGCTCAAGTACTGCCTCATCTGTGATTTCAAATGCCAATGAAGAGTCTGGAGAGTTAGATAAAGGACCCTTTTCCGATTTTGAATACGTTTCTGAGAAGTAACTAATCCACGCAGATTCTGAGACACAGTTTGTTTTGATCACCTCTTGATCTTGCCCTTGGGAATTTATCAGGGACCAGAAATTACGATAGTTGTCATCGGATAGTGTTCTTAACATTGATTCTCCATCTTTCTGTAGACGTGTAATGCGCCGCTGTCTGGACCAATTTTTATACGAGTTTTTAATGAGTTTTTTTTTTCTCCATAAGTTGAGACTGTCCGGTATTTCTTTCTTTGCTATTGCGACTGAGCGGCGCATTTCCCACTTTTTCCCTCATGCATTCTTCATCGAATACATGTTTGCGTGGGACTTGTTTTGGCAAGGATGTAGTTTGTGGTTGGTCTATTTACCAATGAAAGTTGTGAAAGTGCTGCGGGTGGCAGTTTTTTTCCCAGGCATCTGTTCTAGGGGCTTTGGTGATATATTTGAGTGCTTCGTTCAACTGCTCGCCGTTGTTTCGATATTTTGAAACCCTGTTTTTCTGAGTATTTACCTCTAGTCTATTATGCCAAACTGCTGCTTTTTGTTGGGAATTCCAGCGGAAGGAGGCCTGCAGCCTACTATGATCGATTGGGTTGGAATCACCTACTACTAACCAATCGCCCAGATTAAATAAATTGGAGGATACAGCAATATAGTCCAATGTGGATCTGATGTTCCCGCGTGACCAAAGCCTTTCTAGTTGCTAAAGTAATGAGTTATTCTGGACAGACTTTCTGAATAATGTTATACAATGCTGGCAGTATATTTCCTCCTACTGTGGCTGAGCCTCACTGTGTTTTACATCTCGCTGACTTCCGGGCATTTTCTGCGCAAGGTTTCCACTACACCTGCAAGCAAAGAAGTTGTTCTAAAGCCTTTAAGTTCTTCACACATATTAGAGAAAAGAGAGCTCCAAGAGCCAGGAACTGCAGCCTCAATACAAATGTTTCCTCTGATCATGGGTCATGTGTGGATGCCATTGTTTAAGACATTTAATGGCCCAACTGCACAGCTGCAAGTTCACACCTTTTCTGTGATTGATGAATCCAGACTGTTTGCATCCAATAATCCTGTGCCCAGAACATACAGAGAACTGTTAAGAACTAGGCTCCAGACATTTGCGCAAAATGCATTATTTGATGTGTTTGATGATGTTGAAGATATCCATGAAATGGGGCCCCATGTGTGTTATGTGCAAAACTACAATGCCTTCTTACTTGTCAAACGTGAGCCCATCCTGTGGCCCAAATACACTTTCTGGGAACACTGTGCAGTGCCTTTTCAAACCGATTGTCCTGAATTCAAAGCACAGTTCCCTTATATTTCACTGACCCCACAACAACCATGGGATTATATGTTTGTAAATTAGTATAATTTCCCTCCAGAGCCACATGATGCACAACACATGTATGTTGCAGATTCAGTCATTTTTGACAGAGAATACTTTTCAAACATGACTGAACAAACATGGCGGGAAACTGTCTCTCTATGTCTACTTGGGGTCAACAGGTATGGCAAATCAAAGGTGTTCACACGTTGGACATGGCATATAGATTCCCACATTTGATGTATTTTTAAAATTATACGCAATTGCAGACCACTTGCAGTAATAGGAACTTGAGCTTCCACCCTGAGTGGAAAAAGGAGGAAGGTGAGTTCTGGAGTGCGTCTTATAGAGAAGCGAAACAGCGCAATGCCACCAAGCATATTACTTGTGGATCAGGGAGACCTGTTTTATGGGCGGTTCAAACAAATTAATGCAATAAAAGAAAAGCTGTACTCAGTGTGGGCCCATTTAGGGCGTGGAACTCCCATAAAACCTGACACAAGCTATATCCATAGGTAAGCTGTGCCAAGGAATGCTTTCACAGTATCACGTGAGTAAGGTGATACAATCTCTAGATAACTTCATAAAAGAAGAGAATTGGACAGCTATCATGCAGTCTGCTACTGGTCTGAGGCGCACCCAAAGTGGGTGTGTCCGGAGAGCAGCTTCCTGCACCACCTCTGACCCTAGAGTGTCTTTTTTGTAAGGTGGGACAAGCAGCCATGACAGGTAGAACCTACACTTGGTCAAAAGCAATAATGCAAATCCTGCAGACTGAAAGTAAGGCAGTGCAGTTAGGATTTCATGCTGCAGATTCTAATGATCAATCGCTAGAGCAGGGTTTCTATGAGCTACGAGATGTCATTACAGATGTAGTGGAGTCGTCCGAGATTTGAATCTAATTTCATGGTCAGAACAAATACATGCACTTAACTTGTCCAAGATTGCAACAAGTCAGGCGATGCCAGTCTCCATGTTCTTGTTGCTTAGTGTACATGCAAAGAGTGGACGCCAGGCTCAACAAATTGGATATTGCACGGGGTGTTAAATATTCCCATTCAAACAACACCTTCAATGGTATGTCAAAACTGCATTCATGAGGCAATATGCACTGGGTTAATGACACGTGGATCAGAGAAGGTTGTACTGTATTCACATGGATGTGTTTCATAGTCAAGTCCTGAAATAAGGCTCTACACTAATGGTGAGTGCATATGCTGAGCCAGTGAATTCCTGTGACAGTAACTCTAAATTCACACTTCATGTTGCACCAATTACATCTTTTCCCAGTCAAGAACACAGTCTACCCAATGGCTCATATCTGGTACATTTCAATGAGTTTTCTTGTCATGTTGCAATAGGAGTGCCAACCCTGATCACTGTAAATACACAAAAGTGTTGTGGGTTCATTTTGAATTCTCCTAGGCCATCCCAATTAAAATTGTTGCACTGGCCTAGTTTCTTGTTAAGGCAATTAGAGTACCCAAAATTGAGCTTACGGCTGCTAAACATGTATCTAAAGGTGCGCAGCACTGAAGGTACTCATCTCAAAGCGCTCTCCGCTGTGGTGAAACAGTTTGCACCTCGCCACCGAGGATAAATGATGGCAAGTCGCAAAATGGAGGGCCTGGAAGCAACAAGTCTCCGGTTCAGAGCAGAACTGTGCAGACGTCTTGGATACGATCAGTGTGCTCAGTTTCAAAAACATTTCATTTTGTCATTGATCAGGAAGAAGTCTTATCAGCTATTGCCAGGTGCAGAGTGTGTTGCGAAGAATCACTTCTTGCCAACAAAGTGGGAGTCAGTCTTGTCAGCCAAACTTGCGCTATGGCATAGCAGACTTGCCAAAAATATTGTCTGTGCACAGAGACATTTGCGGAATCCAGAGGTTCTTCCTGCAAATATTCTACTGTGATTTAATTGCCCCCCCCCCTGGAAGCCACGCCTCTCCATGGGAACATGCCAGGGCAGAATAAACTGCTCAGGGAATGATTAAAGTGACTCAGACTATTGCAAAATGCATCCAGTGCGACCGACACCACAGCCAAGGAAACAGCTGGACCTCCAATCGCAAAACCTGACTCAAGCCAGCCACAAGATGATCAATGCCTACTTGCAAAACCTGAACCCCAGGGACCTTACACAGGCGAGACAAGTGATGGATTCCTCTGGTTCCAGGAGTACATGGCATAAGGAACTTATGCCCAGGTCCATTCAGAATGACGACATGCAAATTTAGTTCCCTTTGCCACTTTGTTGCCTGACACACATTAAAATAAGATATGCAGCAAACCCTGAGTTCAGGAAGCCTGAAATCTTGCGAAATCCGCAGATGCTGGAATCACAGTCAGGGTTCACAGAACTGAAAATATACTGCATTATACCTCAAGTTGCAAGGTTGAGTGCACAGCATACGTACGAATTGGATGACCTCCTCTTGCAAATCACTGTGGGTAAAAAAGGAACTTGCATATTGGTTTATTTTAAAGGACACCGATTCAAACTATGGACAGTTACACATGTGATCACATGCTCAAGATCACACAGTCGAAGGCGCATTGGGTCAAAAAGCCAGGAGCCACTCTATGCTGGTTAATTGCTAATGGATTCTCAAAGGATCCCTTGTCTTACTGTGAAACCATTTCCAGTAATAAGTTTGTTAACCTAAATACCTCACATTAAATACATGCATTCATCCATGCATCCTTAGCTAGGTTCAGTTACAATATATTGGACTCAGACTGTTAAATACATGCATTAATTTATGCTTTTGTTGGCAATTATTGCTAACTGTTTGAAATGTGATGCAGCCACTCATTTTTATTGTGTATAGTACTATAATTTGTTTCTAAGCGCTCAACAATTTATCAAGCAACTCACATTACTTTTGCATGCAGTAATTATTTGCTAAGATATGAATGCTAACATTTTGTTTTGCCACCAGTATAGGCAATCTTTTTTATGTAGCTCATAGTAGGTGTAAAGACGACTTGACAGGGCTACACATCTTTGATCTGTCACAATTTGCCTTGAGGGGGGTGTTATGGATAACGAGCCTGGTAAGACAACTTGTCATTTCAAGCGACTTGCAGTTGAAACATGTTAATTGAATATAATGACATGCTTGCAACAGAGCGCAGATGCAGACACTTGCTTCAGATTGCCTTAAAGCAAGAGGCCAGGAAATTGTGGCTTCTTGTTCCAGCAGAGAACCAAACCACAAGTGGTAATTTCCTTTTTTAAACTGCACGCAGCAGATGCAAGAGATGCCTTCACACCATTTACATCTGATAGGCTGTCAAGGACAGGAAACACCAGTAGATGCAAATAGCACTTGCACGATTAAGGTTTTGTAGAAGCAATTGACATGCCTTGTCTATGGTATCATGTTTTAGCTTCAAAGTTCAGTCACTCATCTGCTGTTTTTATTATATTTGCGTCGCTTGCCACATACGCTTCATACACTGTTCCCTTCAAATTTCTTTATAAAATGTTGCCACTTGCAACCTTGGTTTCCACACAGACCAGTCTGGTATCGGTCTCCCCAACTCACTGGCTGTGTTGACTTCACTGGTAGTGCTTTGTTGTAGGAGCCAATAACAGTACCAGAGCGGCAAACGATTCTCCCTGCCTTGATTATCGATGCGGGAGGGCCCCGTATACCTCCGACACACAATGCAGGATTCTTCAGCTTTGATTCCAGGTCTTATGTTTCCTATTCTCGAAGGCTCAGGAAGGATACAGTCTTTGGGTGAAAAGGTCGAGGGTACTTCCCTCCTTGCAATCCTCTTCGGTCTAGCCGTCTTCCGCCTTGTATTAAACGGCCATCTTGGAACTGCTGCTTCCTCGTGTGCTTTGCCTTGCTCAAAGTGTGCTTTCGTTCTCTGTCTTTTATCTGTGTGGGGAAGTGTGATGGAATTCAGGTGTGTGTGTAATGATCAGTAATTACCTGACCCTGCCTGACCATTGTATTGGGTTTCGTCATAACAATTGTCTGGTTTAAAACTATTTCTAACATTTGTGGAAAATCTTCACAATGTGTATGAAAACACCATATAGATGCATCTTTTTTTTATAATACATTTTATTGGTTTTACACATTAAGTGTTACATAACAGAGAAACAAAACATAGTACGCTAGTTAAAACAATTAGTAGCAAAACAGACGCCAGATCCATCTCCATCAATAATCACTGTACATTGTATTATATCAATTTCACATGACCGTCTCATATCTGACTATTATAAACAGGTTAACAGTTTATTGTGCATCTTCCCACCTTTGCCAAATTTTACGGGCTTTCCCAGGGCATCCTCTGGCAGTGTAGATACGCTGCTCCATTAATATGCAAATGTTCACATCCGTTACCCATTGTTCATATTGGGGGGGTGGAGGGGTTGCACTGGACCCCCACTATAGATGCACCTTGATAAATGCACACAGTACAGGAATTCTGAAAAATACTTGTGCAATTTAGGCTTGCTTTCACTTAAGAAGAAAACAAATTTATTACACGAAGATTCTGAATTGTAACTCCATCTTATTCATGATATCCTAAAATGCCAGGAAAATAAATATGCATGATACTTTTTTGCTCTGTGAGCTTCTTGACACAAAACACAGCAGAAGCTGAACAGAAAGAAACCATTCCTTAAATCACCGTGTGCTGTTTCTTTCTGAAAGACTTCAGAGAAAAATATCTGTTTCAGATGCTTCTCAAAAGAAGCGTTCTGGGTTCTGTCAAGTAACCTGACCTTTGCACTGCCCTCTGCTCTCAACTGGTGCGTAACTGGTCTGCAGGAAAATAATAAAGCTGTTGTATTTGCAAGATTTTAATGCATAAAAAGGCCTGGTACAACGCCTATCTGGAGGCTTGCCTAGCACTCAAGGTTTCTCCATCACCCTGCTTCCCTCTCTCCCTAGCCTCAATGATAACCCTACAGCACCTTTCTGTCACCACTTTCTCATTAATTAAGCATTCCCTCCACCAACCCGTTTCTATGTTATTCTGTCCTGTCCTTCCTTGGTTTGTTTCTACCTTCCCTCTGCAAAATCTGGTCTTCATGTCACATTCTTTCTCCCCACTGTCAAGGCCCATGTCCTCCTCTCCGTTATCAATGTTAAAATTTGTATGCGTTTTTGTGCCAACTTTTTGCTTTCCTGTGGTTACTATAAATAAATAAGAGCGAGAGGGAAGAGAGCAGAAGGTGGGCAGCAGAATTAAAGACAGAGTCCAGAGGAGGTGGATGTGTTGAAGGGAATCTGACTAAGAGATCAGAATAGTCAAGACAAGAGAATATAAAAAAAGATGAGCAGCGTGGTCAAGTGAATGAAGGGGAAAAGGGCCCTTCAAAATATAAAGATGAAAGCAGCAGGTCCTAGCTACTGTATAAAGGAGAGAAGAAAAGGTGTCCAAACTAAAGAATAGTTTTCAAGCAGAAACTGAAGCAAGGAGAGGTTGGGGGGAAGAATGGAGCAGGTGTAAAGACAGAGGGAGTTAGTAGGGAAGAATAAGGCATTGGCTTTGGTTGGGTTAAGATTTAGAGACGGAGTGCATCCAAAATTGGATAGCATAGAAGTCGGTTCAAGAGGCTAGTGTGGAGAGTATTTGTGAAAGAGGAGGAGGAGAGAAAGATCTGGGAGTCCTTTCAATTTTTCCTGCCATTTCTATGCTGTGAAGTAATAGAGTGTAAAGCAGAATAGTGTAGGGGAAAAGCAGGGCCTAGAAGAGAACCGCGGAACTCTTTATGGAAGAGGAAGGGAAGAAGAGATTTTGCCAGACCAGGAAACAGAATAAATTCCAAGTGACATGCCCGAAACCAATGAAGAACACATCCACAAAAGCAGATTGAAGCTAGTATAGAATGATCCACAGTGTCAAAAG
The DNA here is from genome assembly GCF_040938575.1 of Ambystoma mexicanum. Lineage (NCBI taxonomy): Eukaryota > Metazoa > Chordata > Amphibia > Caudata > Ambystomatidae > Ambystoma > Ambystoma mexicanum. Next base: position 1,440,618,527 of record NC_090935.1, read on the forward strand.
CAGCAGACAAGTCAACAAATACAAGAATCTATTAATTCTGAGTGTGACGAGTACAAAGCAAAGAATTGGAGACTTGCAAAAGCATGTAAAATGTGAGAGGTGGAAACCAGATTGAAAAGGAAGGGGAAGAGAATGACAATTAAGTGGACCCTTCGGCATACACAACGCACTTAAGGACTTAAGAAATGCTAGAATGCGTTGTTCGGGAACTGTGATATGTACATTTGTTGGACAGGTGTTCTGTTCTTATGTTTAGTGCCTGTTGGGTGGCTTTTTCAAATGCCATGTGCATTCTCCTCAGAGGGGACCCACGCCCTCTTTGAGGCGAGGGTGGGGAGCCCACTACGCTAGACCCTCCCTGGGGGTCTGGGCAAGTGGGACCTCAGTTGGAGTGACTCCCTTCTTGGGGACAAGGATTCCCATTCCAGAGCAGAACTCCCAGTCCAAACCACCTTGTCTGCAAATATAGATGTGGAAAAGACTTCTGCAACAAATATATTCTACAAGTATCTTCCTTTACATGTTTTGGATACAAGCATTGCTGAACACAGCCTGGACACCATGGTCAGCGAAGAATGACACCGTTCTGTTTGTTCCTGTGACGTGTATAAGAGAGGAATCTTCCATTGAGGAAAGGGAACCGCTACACAGAGGCGAGTCTCTGTCTTGGAGGGGCAGAGCCACGCTGGGCTGCAGAGCCAGTGACAGCGAGGAGGGTGTGAGCAAGTTGCGAGCCGAACGCCTGAGAGTTGGGGTTCTACCCGAGCTGAGGCCGGAGAAGGAGCAGAAACGGAATGCTCACATGTCCTCTGGTGGCGTGACCACGAACGGGTGAAGGTGGCGGTAATCGTTGCTGAGACCAGATTGTTTATTTGTTTTTTTATTAATTTGATAATGTGCTCCAAGCCCTTGGGCAGCCAGGCGCAGCAGTACAAGAAGTCTCAACGCTTAGTTACAGTGGCTGTCGTAGGCTGGTACATACATGTGAGTGCAGTGTGTAATACAGTAAATTGTATGGGGGAGCCTAAATCCCTGAGCTCTTTGGGTATAGCAATTGTGAAATCTCCTGAGATATCTTGGTGTGGTCTGGCATCTCTAGCAAAATACAGCCTGCGACCAGTCCTGGATCATACTGAGTAAATACGGGAAGACTGGATGACATTTGGGGGCAGGCAGCAGTGTTTAGCAAGTCAATTGAGTGAATATACATCCACTGTGGAGCTTGCGGTACAATCATCCAGAGATAAGTCAGCAGGGAAGGGTCTTTTTTGGGTCCTTAGCAACAACTCAGTTGGCATGGTCAAGGTGGCGAATATCTAGGAGACATATTTTGCAACAATTAGTGGTGTACCCAGGAGCAGGATATTAGGACACAGATTCCATTGGACATCCCAGAGCAAAAATACAGTATTACTCGGAATGTTATTGGACACCTAGGAGAAAAAAAAAGAAAAGAAAACCCAAGCTGCTGAGAAAGCTTGCTCCTACAGCAGTCTGAAAAGAGAAACCACGTCACAGATGCTGTGCATTAAGAGGTTTCTGAGAGGCCAGCCTAGTTGATGTGCAAGGGCTTTTTATGGGTAACTTGAGTTCCACACAGAAGAATACAAAGATACTATTTATTAAGTCCAAGCACCCATGCAAGTAAAACCTAAGAATATTATACCCTACACCACGCAACTATCTCTATAAAAGCCAACGTTTGTTTTTTTGTGGCGGGATTTGTGGCACATTTTGCATAGTTGCCTGTTGGGACGCTCCGGACATTACTGGCTACTTGACGTTTGTACACCCCACCCCTTTTCCCTGGATTTCAGCACCTTTGCACATGAGACGGTTGTCTGAAATCTGCAAAACATCAATGTGGTCGTAGAAGGACTGTTCCCGACACAAACATAACTCGAGGTCCAGGCCCTAGGATGCACGGTTTTCATGATATTTGCAACGCAATGCATCGCAAAGAAACTGAACCATGCCAGGGTGAGCAGACAGGTGGGGAGAGACCACGGAAGGTCCCAGTATGCAGCAGCACACTAACTCACGCCTCCCCCCAACGTTGGCTCCGGGGTATGTCAGCCAGACACACATGCCCATTCTCAGTGCAGTTTACTTCAGGGTGCAAAGCCCATCAAGCGATAAGCCAATCGGAACAGCGACCTACAGGATCAGTGTTCTTCCCTAACACCCCCTCTCTTTCTTTTCTGTGTCTTACCTCTTGCACTATCTGAAATGTTGCCAGGCCGAGTACGATAGTTAATTTCACATTCTTGTTGTTATGGCCTTGTAAGAATGTCATTGTATTTTCCCTTGTTCCCTCCCTTGCCTTGAATTGCTTTGAAACACATTATGTATAGGCGCAATATAAGTAAACTATCATATCATGTCTGTCTACAAAACCCGTTTGGGGAATGGGTGCTTCTGCTAGTATAAATATGACATTGACAATATTAACATTTATAAAAAATATGTTCTACCTACATAAAGTTAAAACCTGCAAATGTTGGAAAACATTGAGGTTTAACGAATCTCCTCACAAGAAAACTTTCACAATTGGACACAAACATTTTACATTATGTTTCAGCACCCCTACAATGGATTCATAGTTTTATTGTTGTTTTGAAGCGTGTTAATTTTTTGCCTCCTTACTTTTATATTTCGATTTTGTGTGCATTTTAAGATTTTGTATGGCTACGTTTAACAGCTATTTTAATCTCATTTGTAATTTTGTTACAGTATTGATGTTTATGTGCATGTTTAGGATGGTGTGCTAATTTGGGATTTGTTTTGCTATGTTTGCGCAATAGGACACATTGTGTATGTTACATAACTGTTAACTGAAGTTTACATGAATGATTGCTTCTGATGGAGTGTGCTTCAGTGTGAATGATGGGAAAATGTTACATTTATTGTACAAATGGGTAAAGCTTTTTTTCTTTTTTGTATTGCGTGGCACTTTTTATAGGGTGAGTTATGGTTACATCATTGGTGGTTTCAAAGTAGAATTGGTGCCCCATTATAATTGTTTCTAGGTCTTTACATTTGTGAAATAGTAACCTCACCTTTACTTTAAAAACTCAGTATTTCTTCCTTTTTATTTTTTAAAGTTGATGTTTTATTGCCATCTCTGGATGCTTTGAACACATCTTTGTGTGGGTTGCCCTCAAGTTGAGTCATGACCCAGCCACATTTCGACCAAGGTACTGGTGAATGTTTTAATGCTCCACCTAGTCATTTGTACATGACATGACTGTTAATGGATCAATAAAGGACAATGATCAATAGGGTTGTGATGGGTAAGGAGGGACTAGGATGAGAATGAGGCCTTTGGGGCCATTGAAGGTTGCAAGCATAATGAGGGAATGACTAGTGTGTGGGATGCTGGGGTAAGGGTAATGAGCCTTTTTGGTGACCTTTTGCATGTTGTGTAGGACAGTGAGTGTTCAGCTTTTTCGTTTTCCCTTTTATGTTAGTGATCATAAATTTTACAAGTATTTAGTATGCTTTTGGGACCTCGTCATGTTACATGAGTATTCTGCATATTCACAATGAGAGTTCTTCTGTTGTCCATTCCAAAGTTCTGCTTATTTGCATGCTTCTGATTGTAATATTACAAATTACTTTTGTTCTGCTTCTTCATATGCTTCGACTTGCAACGTTGTTTCTTATTTGCATAATTATGCTTATTGTTATGCTTCTGACTGTTCGTGATATTAAACATTGAGTGTTGTGCACAAGGCAAATATTCCTTTTTTACAACTTAATATTGCAAGTTTGGCTGATGTGATTTTCAAAATCCTTGACGCATATACTTTGGTGTGAAGCTGTTTGTGCCACAAATAAACACTGCCAATTTTAAGAACTCTGATTATACTTTCATTTTATCTATAGAGAGCTCTTTTATTATGCGATAGTGAAAAAAATACTTTTTTCAACTTTTGTTCGAGCGCATGGATTCCTAGCAATTGTAGCATGCTTAATTAGATCTCAGGTTCAATAGCTTGCTAAATTTTGTAAAGATCCATCCATGGGTTCAAACATTATAGGGGAAAGTACCTTTCCATTTTAACATAGGACATGTGATGTAACCTTAAATATAGAGCATTTACCTCGGGTCTTTAATAAATCTACAGTTCATAAACTCAGAGAGACTACACACACTTTACAGCTAAAACAGTAATAAACAATCCACATAAGCAAAAGCAATACTTTGGCAAGAATAGGGTTTATAAGAATGGATATATAATATTTGTTTTAATTATAACTGTAAAGAAGGCATGCTATTAAACAGTGAAGACAGTCACAAGTGATCACAGTTTAAGGGTGTTTATTGAAGTTCAATGGGTTGGTTGAATGCCTATCTAAACCTAAATCTAAAGATGGGAGCAAGCTGCGACCATCAAATAATAACTTGGTCCTAATGGAGTCTGCCAAAATAAAGGGGCCTATACTAATAAACCTATTTCCAATCCTTACTTCTAAATACAAATGGTGTGGGACAAGAATGTATGCAAAACGAAAGGTGTTTGAGAAATAATGTGTCAGGATAGTTGAGCAGTTGGCTTCCCTTCCCCACGTTTTCAGCACGGGGCAAGGCGGCACATTCGAACTTCGCACACACTCTGGCTTCTTTGTCTCGAGGATACAGTTCAAAGCAAAGATATGTGGGCCTTCTGCCAAAGGCTCTGTCTCAATAACAGGTCTCTTATTGTAGAGGGTCTGTCGTAACAAACAAGCACCAAAGTTGCTTTCATATCAGGATTTTCTCATCCACGAGCTCTCGCTTCCAGTGTTCATTATGGGTCTCCCTCGTTTGGGCTCGGACCATGGATCTCCCTCGTTCGGGCTCAGACCCCTTTCACAAATCGAAGACTTTTGACTGTGCGATGGGTTTTGCTTAAACCGTCACAGGACCACTTCGATTCACTTCACTTGATTTGATTTTGAGTAATTACAGCACGCTCAGAACTGACTTAACCATATAAAGGCACAATTGGATCTCAGGGAAGATGATGGCACAGTTGTTGTGAAAGAGAAGCAAACAACCAGATTAACCATCATGCCACTATTTAAACTTCTCATTCTTACCACTCTTCTTACGTTTCTCCCACTTCTTGGCTGGATACCTTGCAGAGACCTTCGATTGAGCACCCTTGCAGTGCCGGACCACTCTGCCACTGCTATTGTATCTTTCGTATTCAATGTTCAAACATCCATCAGCAGTTGAGCTTTCCTTGCGTCTTATCACAAGAGTTACCTATCTTCGTTCTTGCGCTTTTTATACAATGTTGCTGCTTGTAACCTAGATTGGTCTTGCATCGGTCTCCTCAACTCACCGGGCTGTGTTGAAAGCTCTGGCGCTGCTTTGATCTTGGAGCCAAGGATGGTACCAAAGCGGCTGCAGTTCCCCTCCGACCCGGTCAGCCGTGCAGGAGGGCCCCGGCTATCTCCAATACACAATACAGGATTATTCAGTCTGGTTTCCTGGCCTTATGCTTTTTAATCTGAAAGGTTTTGGAAAGTCACGGTTTCTGGTTGGAAAGGTCAAGGGTGTCTTCCTCCTTGCGCACCCTTCTTGGTTTGCGGTCTTTCTTCCCTCGTTCAGCTGCCGTCAGGTAAAATACTGTTCCTTCGTGTGCTTTGCCTCGCTCAATGTGTGCTCTCGTGCTCCGCCTTTTATCCGGGTGGGGACGCGTAATGGAAGTCAGGTGTGAGTGGTTACCAGTAATTGCGTTACCATAGTAGTGGGACATGTCGGGTACAATGCTCCGGTGCAAGTCTGTTTTCTCCCAGAGCGGGCTGTCCATGTGAAAGTGTTCGTGAAGGGAAAGGGGGGAGGGTAGAGTTCCTAAATATCCTACTGGGTAGGATGGGGTTAAGGTGTTGTAGGGAGGGAGGGGAGACTGCATCTCACCATCAGGTGTCCCACTCCCCGAAGACCCCTCACCCAGGTGATCCTCCTGCACCAGTCTACCCCCAGGGTCTTTATCCAAAGGCGATGGCTGTGCCCTGGCCACCTGAGAGAGAGAGACCAACCCCCGGTGACTAGCTGGTTAGACACCTTCTGGTTTCTCACATAAGGCAGGCACCCTAACTCTTGCAGTCCTTCACTAACCAGGTAAGTAAACCCAATGTCCCCAGAAGTTAATGTCATAGATACCTGAAAGGAAAGGGAGGGGTTACAAAACCTCGAAGTTCCCTGCACAAGTTTTGGCCTCAGGCAACGGGTAAGTAAAATGTAGTTTACAACAAAAGTGGTGTTACGGTCCCACTTCCTCCACTTAAGGTTTACTCACGGGGATTTCTAGGCCAGAACTCCACCGTTAACAGCCAAGAAAGGGTAGTTCTAGTGAGTGGACTTGGCTCCTCCCCATTCTCCATTAGGATTGCATAGGTGTAAAGTAAGAGTGGTATACACTAACCCAAATGCAAAATTCTGAAATAACCACCCCTGTTTGCAAGGGCAGGGGTCTGCAACCTTTGGTTTGCCAGAAGTTCAGGACTAAGTCGCACATTGGGGCTAACCATAGTCAATGGTGGAAGGATAATGGGAGTCCTAGTCCAAAACATTTGGAGAGCCGCAGGTTGCCTACCCCGGGTGCTAAAAGTAAATCTCCCAGATTTATTTTTACATTTCAGAAGCTCTAGTAAATGCATTATGCATGCAAGTTAGATCTGCTGTACAGTCTCCCTTTCAGATATCGCTTGGTTTTACAAGCTGCTATGGGATTAGGGGTGGGGCAGTGTACCCAAATGGCCCTATTCTTTGGGGATCTGGACTGTATCTCACAGCAACCCAGAAGTCCAGACACAGCCGTATGCCCTGGTTTCTTCCTCCAACCGTGGCATTGTGTCTTGTTGAACTGTTCATGTATTATGCCCAGCTCACCAACCCAATGCCAAACCACAATCTCTGAAAGCACCTAGACAGGCTCTTCACTGGTGAGCTCCAAAGTCAAGCATTTGAAGTGGTTCTGCCCCCCCCGGTCCACCTTAAAGGGCCATAGTGAGTTGAAGGACCCCACTCTGTACCTTTCTAAAGATCTATTAGGTGCATTTTTTATAATCGGGTTAAAGACTGGGTAGAGGGGGACATTGATTTTTGCAGAAGAGTTCCCCTTTATGCCATAGTGTACATTCTATGTTGCCCCATATAGGTGTGTCAAATAGTAGTCTTGTTGGTTTGAAAAAAATCTGTTTTAGATTTCTGAGCATGTGTGTGTGTACGCTTGTGTGCGTTTAGAAGTAAGTCTGACATAGAGGGGTCATGGCGATTATTGGAAACCTTTATTCAAGTGTAAAAAGGAAAAGAACACCCTATCTTGCCCTAACTTTAAGAGGGGCTTCCCTGCCTCAACTGAAATAACTAGTGTCAGAATGCCCAAAACAAAAGTCCCGATGTCAGAATCCTAACTCTGTCCCTCGCACCCAAGTCCTTGGGTCTTTCCAGTCCAAAGTGAGTGGTACTCTTTCCCCTGGACAAAAAACGTTCTGGAATCGTCAGACCTTGAAGAATTGGGGAATATCTCACTTGTTCAGGCTTCTCGAGAAGTTCAATAAATGTTGGGGGAAGTTCTGGCCGTTCCCAAACTGGATTGGGTCCTTGATCCTGGTTGGCAGACCTGGTTTCCTCCCACCAGGTACTGCAATAAAGGACAGCAGCCTGAATACACTCCCAAGCTGTGGTGGGTCCCTGACCCTGGTTGGCAGACCTGGTTTCCTCCCCCCAGGTACTGCGATGAAAGAGAGTGGCTTGGATGCTCATCCAAGCTGCCCAGTTTCTGTGTGTATTGTCGATCAGTTTCACAGTTCTCTTTAGATGGGTGCCGTATCCAGACTTGCACCTCTGACTTTAATTTCCCACTTTGTAGGATTGGTTGACTCTGCTGCCAGGCCTTAGCATAAGCACATGCCCAATCAACCGTTTCTCCCACGTTCTTAGGTTCCTAGACCCTCTTTTCCCATTCTCTCAGCTTGTGCAACCACCTGCTTGGGTCTTCAGCGCCTCTCCGGCCACCTGCATACTTTGCTGCACGAGTGTCGGCTCCTTCAAGCCAGCTGTGCACAGTCCCTGGGCTCCAGTGGCATTCTGGAACCTGTCTCGTTCTGCAGCAGCTCCGTAGTCTCACTCTCAGTTCTCAGCGTCCTTGTCAGCTTCCGCCTGCACTCCTGGTCCGTGCTTGCTCTTGCAGGTCTTCCAGGGAATCAAGTCATTTGTTGCTTTTCACATGGCTTCTTCAAATCTCTGTCGATAACCACTAGAATGGGCAAAGTGATTCTAGTAAGTATTCTGTACTGCTCCGAGCCTCCTCGTCTCATTGCTGAGTGAGATATGATGTTGTAACTCAATAGAGATCTTCCTCATCTCAGTACTTTCTACTTTTGTTGGACTACAAAAATACATGGTATATGAGGGTAGGGGTGGAGAAGGGAGGAGGTGAAAGAGGGTTGTGGTTGTTGCAGGGAGTGAGTGTAGGCTAAAGTGATTGGCGGGGCTACTGCATTCTCCTGATATAGTCGTCACTGGTCCCAAAGGGGGTTTGCCCGCCCATGAGATCCACCCCCATAGAGACTATCGGGTAGCAGCCTTTATGGAGCAATATTCTGATCAGTTTCTCAAAATTGTTTGAACATGTATTTGATTTCATTAGTACAGTACTTTACTTCTGTGTGGTATTAGATACTTTTTGTTTTCCTTTTATTGTTTTATTGTACTCTTTACATTCTTTGATTTGAATGATTGATTGTAATATGTTTATGAAAATTATAAATAAAGTATTAAATTAACAATTGTACTATGCCATTTTGAGAGAACCATCTCTGTCGCATTAACCTACGTTTTTTAAGTACTTTAACAAGGGTAAGAAGGCCGACAGGTTTGCTTTTAATGATTCCCATGAGCCATGGAATCTAATCAAAACTAATGTAAGACTAAAATGAATCACGTCATTATACAGTTCAATTAATAGCTATAAAATTATGAATTGATTTTGTATGTGAACAAGTAATACGTTTGTTGCAAATCGTGTTGTACGACCATTTCCCTGTTTGGTGTAGGGGATGCTTAATAAAGTGAGACTGTCTATGCAGATTTTGTGATGCCCTTCACTGTCGAATTGCCAGTTTCTTGGAGTGCATTACCACATCTAGTGTCCTCTCTCTCTCTCTCTCTCTCTCTCTCTTTCTCTCTCTCTCTCGGTTTATGTATCAGAAGATATGAAAAAAGGCAATAGAGAGTTGAAGTTATGTCAGCTAAAATGTAAACTCATTATTCTCTTCGATACATTGCAGCCCAATGTCATAATGTGGACAATGAACTACATGTCTTTTTATGAGCTAATCAATGGTAATGTTGCCACAATTTTTCCATTTTTATCAGGACTATTGTGTGTATTTATATTTTTCCAATCCTTCGCTGCAATGTCTATACTGTGAGTTGGATAATTGTGTCTAATTAGTTTTATTTTGTACGATTCAAGAGCATTGGCACTTCAACAACAGATGGTCTCCTATGTTTCCAATAGGGCATGGTTATAATCTTCTAATGTCCCGGGCTTATATCTCCAACAAGCTCCCTTATGAGATTTGAATCATCTAGGTACATCTCTCCGAGTGGCACTTTGTTTTGAGAAGTTTGTCCATTAAGCTGCCATATCGCTTATTTGCACATTACAGTACTCGCCATTAAGATTTGCTGCTTGGATTGCTACTTTGCACATTCTTGCATAATTAGCAAAATGACATATTTATTCTCGTTTCGGGTTTATATTTCAATAAAATGCTCTGATTGCTATTTTGCACATTTTTACACACTTGATAGCTTGACATGCATACTTTTCATTAAATAGTACTGTTTTTCTTTGCTATTTGCACATTTGTGCTTTATAATAGTGACACAGGAACTGCTTAAACTTGCTAACTTGCCCATTGGGAATTCTTTATGGCAACAATCAATTTATTTTACTGTGGACATGCATCTGTTGCAATATTGCTCTTTGCACACTTTTGCCATCACATTACTTTACATGTACCTGCTGCTATCATTGCTATTGTGCGCATCAGAAATTGCATAAACACTAGTCACCTATTTGTACTGCAGTGGATATATAATTGTTGATATTACTGTTGTTTGCCCATTTGTGCCATTATATTTTATCTGGATACGGATCTGCTAATTATATTATACTCTGCGCACCTGTGCTGGCAGACCAAATATGATCAAATCAAACTGCATTGGCTGCTTTTTCCTCTGCCTGTTTTCTGTTTCTAAGACTCACCTGAAATATGAGAGTTGGATTGTGCCGTTTTTCACAAGACTCAACTCTAATCCAGTTTTTTTATCAATGTTTGAATTATATTGCACACTATAGCATAATTAACTGATTATGAGAAGTGAAAATCTTGTTAGCATCACATTGGACTGGAGTTCCTGTTATATGCATTACTATATGCAAGCCAGTCCGACAGCACAGCGAGTAGAGCGCTCGCTTTGACAACTGTGCAGAGCCTGCTGACGTAGGTTTGAATACCGGCAGGGCCAAACTCAGCCTTTCATCCTTCCGAGGTCGATTAATGAGCACCACACACCGTGGGTAATAATAAGCAGCGCTCAGATACCTGAGGGTTTGTAGCGCTATATAAATGCTAAATTATTATTACTGGTTTTTGTACTTGGTCGCCCAACTGAGTTAGCCACACTAGTTCATAATGGCACTCACCGTTTACATCTGTTCAAATGTCTATACCAGTAAAAAGAAACGGTCCTCTTTCTATGTTTGATTTGCTTGTGAATTCTTAATTGATATCAGCCTGACGAAGCCCCGGCAGGGGTGGAATGCGTGGCGTTTTTTTCAGGAGTTCTTGCACTCATGTTATGGTTATGTGACTTATGATGTCAAGAAATAATTAAATGATATCCTTTCCAAGATCAGTGGAGTGCCTCGAGTAATTTTTTCCAACGGACTTACCTGGACAATAATATGCACGTGGTCCCCATAGATATTCAAGTCAATTTTTCTTGTTTTATGCAATTGGACAAGTGTAACAGGCAGTCTGCCGGCTTAAGCGGGGCAGCACCCCTCCAACTTCCATACACTGAAACAGCCACATTTTCCTTTTGCCAGTATAGGGGGCCGAGTAAGGCTGCGTCTTATGGGAGTATTCAAATTCAATGTCTTGCAGAGAGGACATTTCTCCAGCATTGGATCTTTCATAGATTCACATGCTGTGAATATTCCCAGTCGTCGGGCTGGCAATACTCAGTATATTTAAACTGATAAACGTTAGTCCCTTTAGTGCTCTATTATAGTCCTTTTGGGTCTTACTGCCCACATCCAATAGATGGCTCCCTTAGCTCCACCCTTGGGCTATCTTCATATTTTTTAATGCAATTTTCGTGTTGGGAGTCCTCAGAAACATCTTTCATAAAAATGCGATCTTTTCTACAATTCGCAGCAAAAATCTTATACTCCGACAGTTCGAGGATCCTGTACTCCAGCGACGACTTGGGTGTCGTACCAGTCCTGCTAAAGGCTTTCTCCATGAGAGGATTCTCAGATTCTAGTCCTCCACTCTTCTCGGCAGATTCTCGTATTCTCGTCCTCCACTCTTCTCGATGTTTGAGGCCTAGACCAATGGCTGAATCGAGGAGAAAGTTTGTTCAAGGCCTGTGCTGGGTGCAGTCTGAAAAATGTGTTATAGGAGGATTTACATGACAACTGCTTCTACTGCCTGCTTCTGAATCGTATCATTCAAGACTGTGAGATATACCAGTCGTTTTCTAATAAAACGCTACAAGATTATCACTTGGTTAGTGGCATGGCTCGATGACACCGGCGGGATCTCTTACTCTGCTTGGGTCCGTAGTCATGCCTCAGTCAGGCAAGGCAGACCAACAGAGCGTACCCTCTATCAAAAGTTCCAGGTTGCACAACGAGGCATCCCGAAGCAGAAAGAATTCTCATGCTGCGACACCTTCCTCTGGATTTCTTAATAGAAATGTTTATCTTCACCACTGATGTCCCCGCAGACTAAGTAATTTTCATTGTCAATTGAAAAATCGTTCTCTAAACCTTCTACATCTTCTACCATTCAACCGACGGCTCACGGCAGGTCCTCGTCTTCAAAAAGGAAGGCCCTTATTGATGTCCCCATACACACAAGCATCTTCGACCACAACATTGTTGATGACTACATCTAAAACAGCAACGCCGTTGACGACAGTCTACTATCTCGATCAGATCTCTTTCACCCACGGTCAAAGCTATTCCTGCAGCACTGTCAGCACCTTCGCTGTCCACTCCTCCTTTGGCCGAGCTATCCACATTATCTGTTTTGCCCAGACCTGCCTGTCCTCTTCTACCAGCTCTTGGGATTACCCCCGGAGAGAACTGGTTCGTCAATGGCTCCACCTGAACGTATCCTCAAGCCCGATATGGATCTGGAAAGCCAATGGAAGTCTTTTCTGTCAACGATCTAGTGTTGGAGGACGCCCCCTCCACTCCCAACTGGACATGCCTCCTCTTAAGGCGACCTTGGCACATGTGCCTCCTCGTAAGGCAGTTCCGCCTCCAGGGGTAATTCCTCTAGCAGCTCCTAGGGACGTCTCCTTGGAGATCCTGGCCACTCTGCAATGCTTAGTGACCCAGGCCTTCACACACACAATGGACATGGATGAGTTTGATGACCTTATCCCTACCGACGGCAAACCAGACAGGATTCCTCTGGGGGATTCTACACCTGACAAAATGGTGTCTTTCCATGCCCTAGCCCCTGAAACACATAAAAAGGACAGCTTGCTCTACCAGCAGCAGGGACACCGAAAAGCAGTTCTAGTCTTAACCCTGCTGGATGACATCTGGGAAGACAGTTTGTTGGTTATGTCCTCTGCTCCTCCCAAGAAGGAGAGGTTTGACAAGAAATATAGAATTCCAGACACTGCACCTACACACAACTTACTCCAGACTTTGTAGTGTCAGCGGCGGCCCACAAACCCTTCTTCCCTTTCAGTGCTCCTGGACAAGGAGGGGAAAGTGTTTGGATGCTTTCGGGAAGAAAATCATCACAACAGCTGCCAAGACCATCCATGCATCCAATGCCATGTCTAGTCTATCCAGGTACGACCAGGAACTTTGGTTCAAGATGGTGCTCCTCCTAGAGTTCCTACCAGATGATAAGAAGCAAGAGGCTTTCACCATCCTTCGTGAAGCAGAAGCGGCTTCGGACCATGCAGTATCCATCTCCGTGGACATAGTAGACATCGCAGCTAGGGAATGTCACTGTGCTTCGCAGGTAAGGCTGACTCAAGGATACCAATTTCTGATCAGAGCTTCAGGCAAAGGTGGTAGACATGCCGTTTGATGGCATTGACCTCTTCGTTAAAAAGGTGGACGAGACATTGCAGACTATCATGACCGACGCAGCCCGCTCGCTGGGCACATTGCAGCAATGCTGCCAGTCTTTTCACTCAGGAATGGCTTGCTTCTTAAGAACTACACAAGACTATTGACTTCGTACCAGTAGTTTTCTTAAAACGCTCCTCCACACTGTACATCGGACACCTATTGAAATCAGTCCCAATCCTACAGGGGCACCCAGTGCTGACATGCTTCTCGCAAGACATGGGCCAAATGACTAAAGAAACCTGACCCGCCTCGAGTCCAGTCCTCCCACTTTCGTACCCAATGGGAGGAAGACCTTTGCCATTTGTCCAGGAGTGGCAGAACGTCACCACTGATGAGTGGATGCTATCTCTTATCCAGCTGGTCCACACACCGGAGTTCGGTCAAGCAACCACCAACCATTCCTCTGTTGCAGAAAGTGGAGAGAAACAGGCATCTACTAATGCAAAAGGTTCAGTCTCTCATGTCGAAAGGGGCCATCAAGACAGTGCCAGCCAACCAGCGAGGCTATGGCATCTACTTCAGGTACTTCCTCATACGGAAAAAGTCAGGGAGTTAGAGGCCCATACTAGACCTCTGAGTCCTAAACAAATTCTTAAAAGCCCAAACTTTCAGAATGGTATCCCAACTGCAAGAGGGGAATTTTCTAGCATCCCTAAACCTGGAGGACGCTCATTCCACATTGCATACACCAGAAGCACCACCGCTAACTGCCCGTTGTGGTATCGGGTTGCCAGTACCAGTTCAAGGCTGAACCCTTTGGGCTCTGGTCAGCCCCAAGATTTTGCATCAAGTGCATAGCCCCAGTAGTGGCACGTCGCAGTGATCGGGTGCTCATGTCTACCTGTACCTAGACGACTGGCTAGTTGTAGCAGCATAGTTCACCATGGCTGCCCAGCACATTGCGCAGACAACTCAATGCCTGCAGTTGCTATGGCTCTCTGTAATCTATCCAAAATCCTGACTGATCCCTTCTCATCAGGCTCTCTCAGGGCTGAAAATTAAGATTCCATGAGTAGTAGCTAAAACCAGCTCCTGGATGCTGGGCATCACCCAGTGTGCTGGAGCTACTGCTGTGGAACCAGGTGTGAGTACACAGCGGACCGCAAATCTAACTTTTGTATGATCCTTTATGTTGAAATGTGTACTAGATGGGTCCTACTTTTTCTTTTTTTTATTCTTTTTTTAAAACTTTATTTATGAAAGCACTTGACGTTACACAGCTCAGTAAAGTAGCTTTTACAGAATCAGTGGGAATGAGAGGACAACAGAGTATGGACACAAGTGTTACACATTTTGGTAGGACAGTCATGAATACACAGGGGAGATGGTTCACCATGATTTCAGTATCACAGGCTTAACACTGGGGTGGATCAGTTCAAATCAATTGCGGAGAGAGAGCCTTGTCTGCATTTGTCGGTGAGCGCAAGACGTATAGTCTAAGAGGGTTCCAAATGTCTCTTGGTCGTGATTAGAGCGGTTGCAGATGTGCCCACTGCTCTTCCATGTTGTTGGCCCATGTTATATCCTTCAGCCAATGATATCTGTTGTGGGGCATGGGCGCTTGTCCAATGCAAAAGTATACAGTGTTTGGCCAGAAGGAGAAAGTTGTACAAACTTACTGACACTACCAGATGGTAAATCCGAAATGTGAAACAAGTAGAGTAGTGGAACGGGGAGTACATTTGTATCAGACATTTTGGATAGAGTTACACCCCCAGCCCCCAAAAGGTTGCAAGCCGCGGGCAGTCCCACAGCATATGGAAGTATCCCGCATGAATGAGACTGCAGCGCGCGCATGCCCCAGCTCCTTCATTTGCGAACATGGGTATTCTATTCAGAGTGTAGTGGTACCAGTGCAACCCCTTAAACTATCAGTCAAAAATAGGAGTTGAATGATACCTTCTGGGTCTGTATGCACATGTCGAACCAGAGATCATCGGTCAAGTCTAGTTGGAGATCTTCCGCCCATTTAGTACATGTCTCTTGATGCCCCACTCCCGAACATGTCTGCATTAAGTGGTATAGGGATGACACTCAGCTGTGACTGTTGCCCGCTGTTAGTGTGAACCCCAGTAGTGCATTGTTCACGGGTTTAGTTGGGAACAAGCTCCATAGTTTCTTGCATGCCCTACGCAAGCCTGCATATTGCAGCCACAGAGAGGATGGCCCTGTGTGATCCATGGGACGTCCGAGGTTTGGATGAAATTATCCTCAAGGTACAGCAAACCCAGTGTGCCCATACCTCTCGCGCACCAGTGTCCGCTCGCATTAGGGATGGGATGTAATTCCATAGGGGAAAATCCTCATGAAATGGGGCATGTACATCCGCTACCTTCCATATTTCATCATAAGCAAATACATTGGGGCAAATCAATGAGCGCAAGTCCCTGTTACCCACCAAATGTCTTTTTAGCAGTACGTGAGGATGGGATGGATTATCGCTGAACCAGAAGGCTGCATACTGTGCCTGTGCAGCGATCCAGTACAGCTCAAAGTTGGAGGGCAGCAAACCCTCCCCTGTCAAATGGTTGTGTTAACGTGTCCCACTTCAGTCGTACCGCCCCAGAGTGCCACCCGAATTTGCAGATCTTGCTCTCCAGTTCCTGAGAAAGGGCTGCCGTGCCACAGTGGTATGTTAAGGAAGAAGTATAGCAGTTCCGGAAGGATTGTCATTTTAAGGAGTGCAATTTTGTCTGCTATTGTTATGGGGAGGTGGGCCCAGCCTGTAAGCTTAGCTCGCAACGGAGTCATATATATGTATTGCAGTCAGGTAGCCTCGGACCGTGCCTAGTAACCATAATGCCCAAATAACGTATAGATGCAGGGGCTCATTGGAACCCCTGTAAATCCGTGGGAGGCGGAGTGGTATCGGTTAGTGGAAAGAGCTCAGATTTTCTACAATTCACTCGAAGCCCTGATATTTCTCCAAAATGATATCTTCCATAATGGGCCGTAAATGTTCCTGGGGATTCCAAATGTATATTAATGCATCATCTGCATATCGGGAGATAATCTGCAGATCAGTAGCCGTCCGTAGCCTGCAGTGTCTGTATTTGAGTCTTACGTCTGCTAGGGGTTCAATTATAACGGCAAATATTAGAGGCGACAGGGGGCAGCCCTGACGGGTGCTGCAGCCTATCGTAAATGATCAGGGAAGTAACCCATTGGTATTGACCCTGGCAATTGGGTCAGTATAAAGGAGTTGTAAGGCGCAAGAAACCCCTGGCCAAACCTGCACCTTGTCAATATGGTGTACATGAACTGCCACAGGACGGAGTCGAATGCCTTTTGAATGTCTAATGTGACTGCTACCGCGTGGGCCTTTTGGGTCGATCTGTGCCAGGATATTAGAGGCGTTGGAGGTTTAGTGCCGTAGATCTGCCTGGGATGAATCCCGACTGATCGGGGTGAACAATGTACGGCATACCCGGCATCAGCCGAGTGGCCAGTATCTTCGCAAATACTTTTACATCAGTATTGAGGACAGGGGCCGATATGAGCCACACTGGTCTGCGGGTTTACCCTGTTTCAACAAGACTGTGATGACTGCCTCACACATGGTGCCTGGAAGTGATTGGGACTCGAGAGACTCACGCCAGACCTGGAGCAGGTATGGGGCGAGGGACTCCTTGTAATGCTTCTAGAATTCAGCGGTTAGGCCATCCCTACTTGGGGCCTTCCCAGTTGGCAGGTGGTCAATTGCCTGAGTGATGTCAACTGTCGAGATTGCAAGATCCAGTAGTGCCTTGATGTCTTGTGATATTTGACTGAGCGGGAGTGTATCGAGAAACCTGTCAATCTCTTCTCACGTACATGCATCTTTATTGGTATAAAGGTCCCGATAGAACCCAGCGAGTACCCCATCGATGGCCACAGGCATGTGGACCAGGTCATCTGATGTGTCCTGTACGAGCGGGATACATCCAGTACCGTTCTCCTGCCATGCCATATGAGAAAGCAGCCTGCCGGGCCTATTCCCCTCCCTGTATTTCCTCGCGCCCATCGGAGTATTGAAATCATTTACTTTGCGTTCTGCATGGGCCCGGAAGGAGTCTACAGCCTTTTTAATCTGTGCAAGTATGGCTGCGGGGTGGTCACCGGTCAATTCTCGCTCCAGTTCGCGCAGCCTATCCTCGCATTGTGTTATACTATAGCAGATTGCCTTGAGGACACTGAACTCACTGATATTGTTATCCCCCGAATGTAAACCTTAAAAGCTTCCCAGAGTGTACTGGATGAGGGCACTGAGCCATCATTCTTTAAAAAAAACAAATGTATGTGGTCAACGATAGTGGAAGCAAAATGGAAGCAAATGCAGTATCTTGTAGAGTCAGTGGTTTGAAGCGCCAGTTGCGGCAAGACCTGGAGAGCGTGGGCAGGGCCAAGAAGATTCTAACTGGAGAAGGGTCAGAGTAGGTGCGAGGAAGCATGGTGACATCTTTCAAACCCCCATCTACCCGACACCGAGCAGAGTGCTAGAAATGGTCCACATGTCAATGCGGTAGAGGGAGTCATGAACAGTGGAGTAGAAAGTGTATGAGCGGTCGTTAGTGTGGAGTGCCCGCCAGGCATCCATGAGTTCAAGAGTGGAAACGGCCTGGGAGAGGGCTCTATGGACATGGGTGGATCTGTCCAATTCCAGATCTTGGATGGTGTTAAAATCTCCCCCCCCTCCACCCCCCCATAATATAGGAACCAGTGGGTACCAAGCAAGTTCATGTAAGATGTCCACATAAAATTGACAATCGTCCACATTGGGGCCATATACATTCATCAGCATCATCTCCCTGCCCACTTGAGTTCCATTTACCAAGACATATCTTCCTAATGGGTCCGCTCTCGCATGGCTGCATTGAAATGGGAGGGACCTGTGAATCAAAATCATAACCCCCCTCAGCTGTGATAAGTAGTATAAAATCGGTTTTTCCCCCAGATTTTGGCAAATCCCTCGCAAATTGCTGAGAGGGCATGTGTCTCTTGTAAGTATAGGATCTGAACCTTATGTCTTTCAATATACAAGTGTATTTTCCGCCGTTTAATTGGGTTGCCCAGGCCCTGGACATTCCAACTAAGGCAGGTTATGTCTCCCATCTGGATGCAAGGTGATTAACATGGTCTGTCCTTGTGGTGTCCATGTCCTACCATTTCCCGCTGCCGGGCCACCTCTCCTGCTCATCTTTCCATTGTCTGCAAGTGTTATGCATGCCAAGTGCAATTTTAACAACTTTAATGACCCCAAGCACCCCTTACAACCCCCCTCTCTCATCCCCCTAGAAACTTGGGAGATGCAGTCCCACAACCACCCCAACTCATCAACGCAACATTGCATCGGGGAAGCTGGCACTTAGACCCACTGTGCCAACTCAGATATCAGGTACATATAGAAGGATAAATGTACGCATGCTTCTTGTAACATTAACCCCAATCGGGGTAACCTACTTAACATTTGGAATCAAGCAAATGGATACCGACGTGAAACAGGAAGTATGTAACAATTTGTCACACAGGTCGAACCACAGGGCATGCAAATAAAAAGGATAGTCCGACACATCTATAAGGACCACTCTCGGGATGCGATTTCAGTGGTCAGGGTGTCGGCAAGGCCTCATCCAGGAACTTCATAGCCTCGTCGGGCAATGTAAAAAAGAAAGTCTTGCTGTTCCATTCGATCCACAGTTTTGCCAGGTATAGCATTGCATATTTCAAGTTGCCACCTCGGAGTCGCTTCTTGACAGCTAGGAAGGATTTCCTCTCTTGCTGGACGGCAACCGAAAGGCATGGTAAATGTGAATCCTGTTCGAGCCCAGCATCATGAACCCGGTAATTGAGGATGCGGGCGATGATGGGTTACGGAGGTGCACTTGCCTGGGTTTGGGTGCCAGGGACCTGTGGGCCCGCTGTATTGCAAATTGTGGCGAAGTGTTGGATTCCCCAGAAGTGGGAGTAGAGTGGACTCCATCTACTGCTCCAGTGAAGTTTCGGTGTTACTCTCGGCGACGCCTATGATACAGATATTGTTGCAGCGGGAGCAAGACTCTGTTCTTCTTCTCCATCTGCAGAACCTGACTGGACAGGGTGACTATTTCATTCCTCCTGGTGGATACATCATCTTCCACAGTGCCCACCCGTACCTCAGCTTCGGCCAGCTGCTGGTCGGTCTTGTCAATACGTGTTTCTATGGAATCAATGGTGCTGGTCATATCATCAAGCTTGCTATGCACCTTGGCGAAACCCTCCTGCATGTATGCCAACATGCGTTGAGTCTCAGTGGGTTTCGTTGGGAATACCGCTGCATGATATATTTCATCTATGGCACGCCTATACACAAGTTTTTCATCCATAACTGAAGATGGTTTGCCAGTTGTCTAAGGTTTGAGGGCAAATTTTGTGTATCGATTAATGGAAAGTTGGCACTGCCCTTAGTCATATAGCAAAGAGTTTAAAACAGCAGCCTGTGGGTCGGGAGCTCACCCCAGGTGATGGGTATCGCAGGCCAGGTATTGCTCACCCGTGTCGTGGGCTCCGTCCGCTGAGTCTTGTACCACCCTGTAGCAGCTATGCGAGTGAGGGGAAGTAAGTCAGGGCGGAGTTTGATTACCCCCACAGGGCCAAACAGAGCGGGAACAGGTCCACACCCCCAACCTGGAATCCAACGGTGGAATGGGCTGCTATGCCGTCCACAATAGGGCAGCTGTCGAGATCTCAGAACCTGAGCTGGCCTGTGTGGGCGTATCACAGCAGGGTAGTAGTGGTGGCCCGTTCATTGCTCGCCAGTGTAGACAGGCCCGTACCTTGGCGGGGGCCCTGCACAGTGCAGCAGATCAAAGTCCTGGAGCAATGGAAGTTAACGCAGGCCTGGAGTGAAGCAAAGGTCTTCAAATGCAAGTTCCAATGGTGCAGCAGGTTACCACATGGACATTGCCCACAGGGAGCCAGCTGGACTATGTAGCCAATGTAGTGTATGGTGCCTGATGGGCAATGCTGGCTCAGAGAGGATGGGTGGACCAGTTGGTACAGTCCAGGGAGCAGGGAGCACTCCCAAGGAGGTGGGTGTCCCTGTTAGGGGCCCACCACTCTCTGCATAAGATAGGCTGGCGCTGTGCGGATCCCAACCAGTGCCACAGTGAAGTTCTACGGGTAGGCGAATTTAGGAGGCAGATGGCCTCTAAAGAAATCGAGCAGAGTGCTGGGAATAGCCCGTCACAGGAATGATTGCTGGCAGCTTGAACGAGACAAGGTTTCTCGCCTTCACCAGAGCTTCACCCACTTCAGCCGGCTCCGGGGCATCAGCCGTCTCTTCTGGCAGTGTGCAGAGGTAGGAGGTAACGGTCGGGCTGGCTTAGAGAGGTTCAGGCGTCCTGCATCCTGTCTCCAGTAGTGGTGGCAGGGGGTCGCTGCAGTCCCAGGCGGCAGGTCTTTGGAGGAATGCCTTCGGGCGCGAAGAAAACACTGCAGCGGGTAGCCCGAACCAGATCTCCTGGCTGAATGATTGGGAGCGCGTATCAGCCGCCGGGCAGTGTTCCAGGTGTACCGCTGCAGCCAGTGATTCCCAGGGGGGACGGTGGGAGGAAAGGAGGGCCTCAGCGGGCTGAGGCAGGTCGCATCAGGTACATTGATCGAGGGGGCAGGTCTCCTTGGCCTGCTAGTGCATTAGCCGAATCGTAATACGTGCTGTCCATCACATGCGCCAGGACGCCTGCATCCCGCACTCAGCACCACGGTCTCTGATCGGGTCCGGGAGTGCTCCGGAGTGTCCCCCGAGCGGTCCGCAACACAATTCTCACTCCAAGGTTTTGCAGGATTGATGTGAACAGGTTAATTTTCGTAAGAGTTGGCCACGGCCTCCAGAGCTCTAAGCAAGAGCCGCCATCTTGGTCGTGGTGCAACAGCGCCCCGTCCTAATTTTTCTTCAGTGACACTCTCAAATACTCAAATATGTATGTAAGGCACCAGTTGTCCTGGGGAGCCAACAGTAGCTTCTGGTAGCTGTTGGTTCCATGCTAACCAGGCTCTCCTAGTCTATTTCGGACCCTGCTCTCTACTTGGGGGCACACCTGGACCTGTTCACTTTCAGGGTGACTTCTTCAGAGGAGAGGGTTCAATCTGCCCTCGCCAAGGTGCGACGGCTTTCCCGGTTGCCGACCGCTTCTGTCCGCCTCATCAAGTCCCGACTGGCAAATGTCTAACACTCCCCCCCCCCCCCCCCCCCCCCTCTCAAGCCACCTACCCACTGCAGGTCCCGAATGCGACCTGTGCAGGAGTTCCTAGATGCACGCTGGCTACAAGTCTCATGTTGCTGGGAGGACAAAATCTTGCCTTGCTGAATCAGCAATTCAGGAAGAGGCTGCTCTGGTGGTCTGTCCAGGCTCACCTTGTTCAGGGCGCTCCCTTTCACCTGCACCCTCACCAAGTCACTGTCACGACAAATGTCTCCCTAGAGGGATGGTGCGCGTGTACATGGTTTGCGGACAGATGAAGCAAAATCGCTCAACATCAACCTTCTGGAGCTGCGCGCTGTCTTTTGGGTCCTCAAGTCATTTCTGCTGAATGTCAGCGGGCAGGTGGTACGGATCTTCATGGATAACACCACAAGAGTGTTTTATGTACACAGCAGGGAGGCACCAGATCTCCCGCTCTCTCTCTCTCTCTCTCTCTCCCTCTCTCTCTGTTGGTGGAAGCACAGATTCTGTGGCACTGGGCACTGAAGCAAAACAGATGTGATGGCTGGAACGTTTAGATTAAATCTTAACCTCTGGCATTGCCCTGGGCAAACCTCCAGACCACCATTCTTCACCTGCCAAGCCAATAGAAAAGGGGAAAGACCATATGCAAATCAGGCTTGGTCTCACCCCCAAAGAGGCAGTCCAGCCTGAACTGCTTGGTCACATCTCTTCTGCATGAGACCACTAGCATCCCCAGACATATTTCAGACTCGTTCATCATCTGTGAGGAGTAACACAGTGAGAAGCACCACATGTTCCTCATTCCTTTACACCCTCCAGGTGTTCAGAACACCTTGGTGCATTCCCTCAGAAGGGAACTCTGCACCTGTCATGAGTGGGAGCTCCAGGAGTCTCGGCTCCACCAGATTTTCCATATTTGGGGAAATCAATCTCTATCATCCGGAAAGCCTGGGAGGTATGCCATAACTTTCCTGGGGAAAGCGAAGTCCCTGTGAGCTTTTCCTCCCCAATACCACTTCTGGCACGAGTAGAATGTGTTCAGACAACATCAGTGCAGACTGATCTTAGTGGCCCCAACCTGGCCGAAAAGTTCTGGTACTCCAACCTCCTCGCCCTCTCCTCTGCTCCCCCAATGAGACTTCCTCCTCGGGAAAATCTACTTTCCAGCAGTGAGGGTGCAGTCCTCCATCACGATCCATCCTCTCTCAACCTGACGGCCTGGCTCCTGTGCTCCTAGAATTCTGCTCTATCCCACTGCTTCAAGACTGCAGACACGTCATGGCGCGGGCCCGCGCCTCAGACACGCTCGCCTGCTACAAGAGCAAATGGAAGTGTTTTACTACTTGGTGTCAGCCACAGGTTCTTGACCCTTTTGCCATTACGCCTAAGCACATCCTGCCTTACCTCTTATCTCTGGCGCAAGCAGGCTTGGCACATTCCTTCGTAAAGGGGCAATTTAGGGCAGTGTCACATTACACCTGCTCTTCTTCCGCACCTTCTCTTTGCTCTGACAGGCTGTTCCAGAAGTTCCTCAAGTGCCTTTCTCGTTCTTTTCCAATGACCAGACGCCTGTCTCCAGCCTGGGAGTTGAATTTGGTTCTGTCCAGACTTATATTTTGAACCAATGCACAAGATGTCACCCAAGTTTATCTTTGGAAGACTGCTTTCCTAGTCGCCATCACATCAGTGCAGAGGGTAGGCGAGAGCCAAGCTTTTTCCTACAAGACACCATACCAGACATTACACAATTCCAAGGTGGTTCTACACAATAACCAGTCCTTTGTGCCCAAAGTTCCTTCAACATGCCATCTCAATGAACCAGTGGTGTTAGTCGTCTTCTTTGAAACCCTGGTTTTTCCTGCAGAATGGTCTGGACATTCCTTGGGTGTCGTACATGCTTTAGAGTACTGCGTCACTCACACAAAACCGTTAAAAAGACCTCTCAGCTCATTGTGATGTTTAGTCCCTATTTTTATTTTATTTATTGAACATTTGTATGATGCCTTTACAGCATAAAGTGTTTGCAGTTGCCACAAGACTAAGAGGGAAAGGTGAACAGAGGAGTATAAAAGCAATAACAGTCCTACTAGGCTTTGCAACATTCAGATTGTGCAAGTACAGGAAACTGGACAGTGGGGGAGGGGGGCAGGTCAGGGCGAAGAGAAAGTGACGGGAGAGGGGGTGGGCACGAAGGGCTGGGTAAGTACTGGGGGGGGGGGAGCCTGGAGGGCAAGTGCACTAGGGAGAGGGATAGGGACCAACTAGTGCGAGGAGGGGGGGTGGACCACCCTCAGTAGTCTAGTCAGGGAAGGGTGTCCGAAGGCAAGTGCTGGTAGCGGGGCTGTTGGATGCGGGTAGCGGAAAAGCGTTCTCCAAGTCTTCTATTGCCAAATGGATTTCTTCCTGCATTTCTTTCTGTCAACGGGCTGGTAGGCCTCCCTCTGGTAGACACCCAGGGCTCATTCGACCAGAGTGGTGGCCTCCTCTAAGGCATTCCTCTCTGGGATTCCCCTGCTGGACATCTGCAGAGCAGCAACCTGGAGGTCAGTGCACAGGTTTACTAGATTTCACTGCATCGACATGGATTCTGCAACAGAGTCTAAAGTCGGACAGGAGGTTAAACGTAACCTATTTGCGTAAGGTCAGTGTCTCCTTTTTTGAGCGATTTTTGCAAAGAGCTTACCTCTGCCTGTTATGGTTATGTTATACTGCTTTGTAATCTATTCACAGCATGTGAATCCATGAAAGATCCAATGCTGGAGAGGGAATAAGTTACTTACCTGTAACTCCTTGTTCTCCGGCATTGGTATCTTTCATAGATTCACAAGTAATCCTCCGCCTCCCCCTCATGCGCTTTCCCAAAAGCTGACAATGTCCTCTAGGGTTGGAGCTAAGGGAGCCTTTTCTATTGGCTGTGGGCAGTATGACCCACAATTACAATACTAGGTCACTAAACTTACTGAAGTTTACTAAAGATTAACTGCTCTATTACTGAGGATTCCCAGCCTGATGACAGGGAATATTCACGGCATGTGAATCCATGAAAGATACCAGTGCTCAGCCATTCTTGGTGTGTGGAACATTTCCTGATCCAAGTCATAGAGATCCTCTCCTTGCAAGCATTGGGGCGAATTTGGTGTTACATTTTCGCGCCTCTATGAACAGTCCCAATAAACATCCTAGCAGCAGGGTTCGGAATTCAGGGGAGCTGTAGCTCCTGCTTGTAGCCTAGAAGAGCCTAGTTAGCTTGACATCAACAGCTACTAGGAGTTAATTTTGACTCCCAAGGCCAACTGATGCCAAACAAACTCACTTATGGGAATTTAACGCTGTGGATTTGGGAAGCTCTATAAATTAGCATTAGGACACATCTATATGACATTTAAGGTGTATGAGGTCACTGGTTAACATCGGATACCCAGGAACTCCTTTTAGCTTCTGCTTATATAACCATAATTGCGATCCCTGAATCTTCCTCAAGTTAGAGTCCAGCTCCTCCCCGTCAGCACGTGTCTCAACCCCATAGAGCCTATCGTAGAATCTCACAAAGCAGCCTGCTATCCCGTTGGGACGTGTCAAACTGCCCATCCGACCTGCTAATCCCATCCCTCCGCCCTAGCAGCCGGGCTGCTAGGAGCTCCACAGCCCCGTCCCCCTTCTCATAGTACTTTTGTTTCTAGAATTGTATCTGCCGAACCACCTTACCCAGCTTCAGAGATTTCAACTCCTCTCTTTTGTCCCTAACACCTTGCATCAATCCGACCTGCCCACACCACCCACAATGTCCATCCTCGAGTTACTCTCTAGGACGTTTCTTTCCCTCTTCTTTTTGGCACCTTTTTTAATCAACAGGCCATGCCAGGTAGCTGTGGCCGCCTCCCAAACCGCACAATAGTTCACCTTCTCTATATCATGTATACTAAATAGTCCTTGATCACCGTCTCTAATTCCTCCCGAAACCATGCGTCCTTCCACAGAGTCATTGCACCGCCAAATTGACTCCCGACCCTGCATCCCCTCTAAAGAGAACCCCATGTGAACCGTGTGAAGTGAGCACAGTCAACCACTCGGCCTAACCATTCCCTGCCCACACAGATTAGTCGATACAAGTGTAACTACTGTGGGGAGGAGAGAAAAAAATGTATCCGAGATCGCCCAGGTGGAGCATCCTGCAACCTGTACATGTTCAAACAATCAACGAAACCCCCTTGACCCACCTCGCTGCCTGCCCCCCCTCACCTCCCAGGGCCCTCCTTTCAAGCTTTTTGTCTGCCCACATATTAAATTCTCCTCCCAGTATGATGGTACCCGTAGCCTCTCCCATCAGTTGGGCAAAAGTCTCCACCAAAAAAGCCTTCTGTCCCTGGTTTGGACAATATACCGTTGCAAATAACATCCATGCACCATCCCTTTTGCCTGCTACCAGCAGGGCCCTCCCCTTCCGCCCTCTCCAGACCTTGACCTCAGTTAATCTCAATCTCTTGTGCAGCAGGATCCCCACTCCACCTTTCTTCAGCAGCCCAGAATCCTCCTCCAATCAACCCTCATGGAATAAGTCTCTTTTCACGCTCAACCAAGCTAGGCTCTTGCAACATCATTACATCCAACCCCGCTCTCTGAAATTCCTTTGCCACCAATGTACTTTTAGTCAGGCAACTTACACCTTTCACATTCAAGGTCCCAACAACCAGGTGGTCTGCTCTTTCCCCATTATTACCTTCCACCGTTGCCATCGATTACCTTCCACCGTTCCCATTGTTCCTTCTATCTCATCTGAAGCTGTCTGTAACACACCCTGTAGCCACATTCCACTGCTCCCAAACCATCCCCTATGCCACCAGACCCACCACCCCAAACGCCAAAGAATCCGACCCGCCCCCCTTGCCTTACCCTCAAACCCCTGAGGCGCCCAGCAACTGCTGGGCCACCACAGACGAAACACCCACCCCGTCCACATCTCAAAAGAACAACAGTCAAAGCGAGCAAAGGCATAACCCAAAACCACAACCACAGAGATCATAACCTTCCCTTAAAGGAATAGTGCGCTCAAAAATATTATTGTCCCGAGGGTTCGGGCATGTGTTTTTAAGCATACGTTGATCGATCGTACAAACATTTGCTATGCACCTTACCGTAGTTTTCCTCATTTTAACACATGCGAAATCTGGCTGCAGGGTGCGGCCATCTTGTGCTAATCTTATCCGTTGCTGCATCGCCCTAAACTGAACTGCCCTGGCAGCACTAAATCGTATCCCCCGCCCCTGAGGCAGACATCACTAGATGCGTACCACCCATTTCAAAACGCCAATGCACGTCTCATGTCAACATTCTCTGCGCCTCAGCTAATGACGTGTCTCCATGGAAATGGCAGGCCGCCTCTTTCCTCAAAACGTATAAACAGGCTGCTTCTCATCAGACAACATCAGATTTGCTTTCCAATCGTTTTACTGTCTTTTTCTGTGTATTTTGTGCCTCGTTTCTGCTCTGTTCAGCTATCTTCGTTGCTCGTAGTCTGTGCAAACAGATACTAGTACTAGCATTACTATCTATTTTTATTTTGTCACATAATGGCATCAATACAGCCCTACCAGTATGAGCCAGAGTATTCCGAGGCAGAATTACTCGAAAGAGAAAGATGCAGAAACTATGGGGCTTAGGATGACAGTTGGGAGGACAAATCACCAGATCAAGAGCCTGATCTAGTCGCATGGACAACGTCTCCACCTGGTGTATCTGCAGTCGGTGCGCAGTAATGCCAACCGAGGAGAACTGCTGCTGCAGAGAAAACTCTGGATGCTTGTCCTACATATCGGTTATTATCGGTCCTACATACCACCTTTTTCCTCCTGCGCCTGTGCCTCCCAACTCCCTTTCTCACGGATGCGCTGAGACAAAATGTTGCAAGCAAACACTGTATTAATTTCATTCTTCCTCTAAGATCACTGTCCTGTGTGTGACCGGGCCGAACCATGACTTGTAGTTCATCCATCTCAACAAACCTGCTACTGCACCTCTCACCCCCACTGTTGGAAAATTGCGGCTTGTTCAACCTTGTGCCCCTCCAAAGCTATTCTTTTGATGTACCAGAAATGTGACCCTGCATTGCTGACCACCCCAGAGTGCCCCCAATAAAACCAGACCCCTGTCACAGTATATTGAGTCCTCAACTAACATGTGTCACTCCACCCCCTTCTCGCTCTGATGTGTCAGACCTGACCGCTATCAATCTTGACACCCGCAGGTTACCTCAGGGGCAACACCCCCACACCCTTCACCTCGCTAGTGAACCAAAGTGGGATAGTACACTCTCGTGTGCAATTTATAGGCCTCTCATATATACTTAAAAGGTTTAGTGATGATCATTATTTAATGCATGTATAGGATAAGTGTGTAGATCAGTTTAGCCAGAACCAGTCGCCTCTCTGGACCTGACCCAACCTTCACCTCGCACGGACCAGCCCAGCTGAACCACGTGATGTCTAACCTTCTGCCAAGTCATCAGCCAATCCTGTGGAGCCGGCCCTTACAGAACTATATTTGCACTTGTAGACTGTTTAGAAATTGTCACTTATGACACTGTAACCCTTTAAAACCTATTGTTTGTGTATTGTTTGCCAGAGCGCTCACAAGGAACAGAGTTCTCTGGATGCTGAATCTTATATAAAAACTTTGCAGAATCTCCATACCAATCTCTTGGTCTCATTCCCTACTGGAATGTCCTTTATTCTGAGTTTTGTTGGTGATGTGGGGAGTGAGCGCCTTCACTGTCGGATGCCTTATCACAGGGGCTGATCTTTGATTTGCAGCCCTCGGAGTCTTACGATTTCAAACGCAGTGGGGGCAGGTGTCAGCATTACCAGAATATATGAACAATCCAGAATAGGTATATGGGAGGTGAGGTTGAGGTGGTGCGGGGTTAGGGTCTGGCGACCAGATGCCTTCAAAGGGAACTGGGGTGATGGGTTCAGGAGACTGCGGCCTGGCAGGAGGGGGTTGCAGCAGGGCTTGCTCTGACATTCTCATTCAAGCATATTTTGTCAGGGCTGAAGACTCGCTCCTTGCAAAAAATGTTTACGTGATTTGCCGTGTGAACAGGAGACGGGCTGAGCTGACAGGTGGTGTGGGCTGGCTGTGGGAGTCGCTGGGAAAGTGCGAAGTTCTCCAGAGGAACATTATAAATAAGGCATTTGGAATTAAACTAACTTTTTCGCGCTGCATTGGTCAAGATGGCCGCGCCCTGCTGCCAGATTTTGCATGTGTAAAAATGAGGAAAACTAGGTACGGTGCATAGGAAAGGCTTGTGCGATCGATCAACGTATGCTTAAAAACACATGCCGGAACCCTCATGACAATAACATTTTTCAGCGCACTATTCCTTTAATAGACACAGCAGGAGTAACGTCTCGGAAACCCGAGCAAGCACCTATCCCCTGAAAGCCAACCACGCTGAAGGAAGGTACCCACAAGATTTCTGGAAGGGGGAAGGCCGCCGGGGTAAGTTAAGAAAAGTCATGAAAGCTGTGAAGACGGTTACAAAGTTTGGAACATTGAAAAAGCCAAACCGGGTTTGGTATAAAATGCCTACAAGCCTAATCATAATTTGGATGCTGAAGCTTGGCAAAAGTCAGAAAGTCCAGCCTGGGAAGGTGAACAGAAGAAGAGTAGAACATTTTGTATAAGGTATGGTGAGAAACATATGCGAAATGAAGAAAGCTATGAGAATTTTCATAAACTTGTCAGAATGCTGGAAAGAGCAAAACGGCCTATGTTACAAGATTCTAAAGAACGTTGGCAGTAACAATTAAAGGCACAGCTTCGATGGAGCTGGATAATTTATCCAAAAAGAAGAAAGGGTAACTGCCCTTAATAAATTAAGAATAAGAAGTATAATCGATCATGAAAATATCTAGAAACAAGAAACCAGAGACCCAGCACAGGAGAGAGAATATTGGGGTGGAGGCAGCCCTCCAGATAAGGTGTGCATAAGACCTTTTTACACACAGAAATATTGTCAATAGGGCCCTTTTAATTCTTCCTTGCCTACATCTTACAAAGGCTATTTATAGCAGCTTCCCATAAATCTTGGAGGTCACTGGAGACAGGCTGGCCAGCAGCAGCTTGCAAACCCACTCCTTACTTTAGCAATCGACACAGTTCCTTGAAAGAAGCAAACTGGGATGAGTCCTGGTCTATTTGTTTTAATACTCTGTTAATTATTCTAACAATATAATACTTTCTGAGTAATGTAGCAGGGAAATTGGGTTTTGTTCACTTTGTGCAACTACCTGCATTTTGTAGGTTACAGTGTTATTGAAGCATTTTGAATCATGATCATGATTTTCACATTGCTTTAGGACACATGTAGTATTGTGTAAAATGAAAATGGTCTTAAACCAGTGCTGCATATCTGCTTCATTTTACTCTGTTTTGATCAGCTTTAATAGAGGCAACACAGTTGCCACATCATGGGCATTTCATACTATGTTTTCGTTTCATCACAGAAGCACATCAATTGCGTTTGATGTCTCGAAGTTTTAGAAGAGACTCCCAGTAAGTTGGCATTTGTGAGAAGGAAAAGCTTTTGGTGTTCTATATTAAGATTTGCTTTATTTAGTCTTAAGATTGTATGCGTCATGCATGAAAGGGCACTGTGCCTAGCTTGTCGTCTTGGAGAGCAAGAAATAGCTGGGCATGTAGTCTGAACTTTACTTTAACCCCCTTTCTGACGACCCGCTCACCGCAAGCAGGTATAATGGATGCAGGTAGAAGCAGTGCTGTATATATTTTCAGTGGCGCAGATTGTACAAGTACCTCTGAACAGGACTGGTACATATTCAGGCAAAGTAGCCTAATTTATCAGCAGAGCTGCTGTACACATGTCATAGCACAGTGCCAATTATTCACAGCAGGGCTGATTGCCTCATGACCACATTTCTTAGCAGGACTGCTATGTTTTGGGACAGTACCTGAATTTCTTAAGAGCTGTTGTAATGACAAAGCAAGAACATGTGTTGGCATTTTCTTCAGCAAGCTAATGTACTGAACAAGAACAGTGCCTGAGCTCTTCCCACTGGTTTCCCTAAAAAATTCCCAAATCCCATTACTGCGATGTAGAAAACCTTGCATGGAAAACAAAAAATGTCCCCCAAAGATTAGATGGGGAGGGGCGTTGGGTAGGGGTATTTAATAAAGTGGTTGGATGTGGAGGGGGTTTGCAGCGAGCGGTCTTCCCTCCTTCCCCCCCTTGAAAAATACAGAATATATGTTTTACATGCAGGATTTTCGACCTCACAGTAAATTATTTGGTATTTTCACGTATATCCTTCCCACCACCTTCCTGAGCTGGTGTGATACACACCGGCGGACAGTGTGAGAAAATGGCAATGCTGCCATATACTTCAATTCCTCCTACTCTGCCTTGCACTTTTCAAAACCTCTATTTCTCCCATGTCACATTACTGAGTCTCACTACCAAAAATCGAGCACATTTCAAAGCCTCATTATAAATCTACTGACTTATGTGGGATAGTCCAGACAGACTGAGACATTTTGACAAGCCAGTTATGTAAGGCAAGCCTCACATGGAACTACCAGGGCCCTAACCCTATGTGCCTTTCCAAGTCAACAGCCCGTTGGGGAAAGGTAGTTTAGTTGGTCAATAACCCTGCTGCGGAGATTATTGGGTAACCTGTTAGTTCAAATCCTGTTGGTAGGTGAGCTAATGCATCTGCATCAGAGGTATGTGTGTAAAGATGCAGGTAACATTCAATTGTAACAGAGCTGACTTAGCTTTCAACTTATCAAAAGGACTACTAAATGTTCAGTGATTCAGAACAAACACCTCATCGGGATCATACAATTACTGTCCCTTTTTTACAGCAACCACTGAACATTCAGACTTTTGACCCCATATATATGTGGGGGGATGGGTACAGTATATAATGAATGCAAGGGGTAGCAGGAGGATGCAGGGCGTCTCCCCCTGCCTATATATGGGGTGAAAAGGGTGTTGATATATATATTTTTTTAAATCGGCATTTTTTGTGTTTGCAAGAAAAAACGGCACAGTGATCACATATATCCCCTCTCATCAGGCCTGCTATACCTGTAATGGCTCGGAACACACACCTCTCATCAGGGCTGCTATACTTGTAATGGTTCAGAACAGACCCATTCAATCATGGCTGCTATACCTGTAATGACTCAGAAGAAGCACATCCCGTAAGGGCTGCTAAACATGTTATGGCTCAGACCACACACACATCTCATCAGGGATGCTATACCCAGTGCTCCAGATAAGATTTTGAGGTGGGAGTATTTTACTCCCTATTTTTAAACTTTGAGAGTAAATGTGATTTTAAGAGAGTAAATATGGCTTTTCCCCTTTGCAAGAGAGTAAAATGTATGTGACATTCAGCCGATGTGTGCAAAAACTGTATGGCAATCATTACTAGCTTTCTGCATTGCAACAGAATACACCTTTCATTATTTCTTTAATGTCTGGCCATTTGATCTCTGTATATATTTAAATGTTGAAAACACAAAAACCTAGCCAATTACATAGAAAAGCAAACATGAATTGTATTGTGTTTTGAGGTTCGATTGCAGAATTGTCTTTTGATACTTAATGAAAGTCCTCATTTCCTGGAGCTATTACTACCTAAAGGTATGCCAATGTTATGATACAACAGTGCAGAGAGGCAAGGACTCCATGCTAAATTCTATGTCTAATCTCACGGTCAAATGGTTATTTATATAGCGCTTTTGGCAAAGCTCTGTACATAGAACATATTTATCACAATCATCACCAAACCGATGTCGGTACTCCTTTATCGACCTCGAAAGGATTAAAGGCCGAGTTGGTTTTGCCGGGATTCGAACCCGCAACCTACGCACAGATCGCATCGACGAGTGCTCAACCGGCTGATCTATATTATTAACATAATCCGTCTCCCCCTTCGCCCAGCCAGAGACCTGGTAAGACTGAAAGCCTCATGCACTCCGCCCACTCATTGCCAACACATCTTTGCTCCATACTCATTCTAAACTGCGTGCTAACTGTCCCGGTGCATATTATGCTAACTTGCTACAGGCTTCACCCCCTGCACCTTGCCTACGGCGCACTCCTTGTCAAAATTGGATCACATTTTAAATGTTTTCATGCTCTGTCCTCTGATGCTGGCACTCAGGCCTTCTAGATGTTCGCTTACGGCCCTGCGCCTATGCTGTACTGCAGTTCTGTGCCCATTCTGCACTCAGCCTATACCGCATTTAGCTTGCCGCCCAGTGTCCATGCAGCAGTGTTGAATTGTGCCTAATCTGCTCCTAGTCTATTCTGCACCTAGCCTGTAGCCCTGTGTCCATGCTGAATTGTTAAACTGTGCCGAGTGCCCATGCTGAATTGCTGATCTGTGCCCATTCCGCATTTAGCCTATTCCGCACCTAGCCTGCGGCTCTGTGTCCATGCCGCATTGTTGAACTGTGCCTAATCTGCCCTGCCGAACCTAACCATTGTAAATGCATTGCACCTAGCCATGCAGATCCTAGCCTGTGATCACTGTGACCATTGCAACAGTATTGCAACTAGGCATCTGTGCTTATTCTGACTCTAGATATTTGTGCATTTGTGCATCTGTGCCTACTTTGAACCTAGTTATTTGTGCACTGTGACCATTGCAACAGTACTGCATCTAGGCACCTGTACCCACTGTGAACCTAGATTGCTGTGCATACTCTGAACCTAGCTCCTGTGCCCATGCTGATTCCAGTGCTTATTTCGAATCTAGATATCTGTGCACTGTGCCCACTATGACCATTGTAATAGTATTGCATTTAGGCATCTAGGCATCTATGCTTACTTTGAATCTAGATATTTATACATCTGTGTTTATTCCGAATCTAGATATCTGTGCACTGTGACCATTGTAACAGTATTGCATATAGGCATCTGTACTCATCGTGAATCTAGATTTTTATGCATATTTTGAACCTAGCCACCTGTGCCTTGACTGTTCCTAGCCTACCAATAGCCAACCATTCCACACACAAACCATGCATATGCCATTGCCCTACACTATCTTACTGAGGACCATCCTATACCTATTAAGGATACTAGACCTTACCATGCCACATACTTTGCCTTCATCAACGCATGCATACACAACTTTCCATAACAAACCCCCTTGTCCAAATGAACTGTTCACAAGACCTTATTTATTTATTTATTTATTTATATATTTATATAGCGCTGCAGCCCGCAGGCATCAGAGCGCTTCACAAAAAGACAGACTGGAGTACAGAAACGGGACAAGTCAAAAATCACATGTAACAGACATTGGAACAGAGATGGGCTAGCTGGCTGTCGGGAGTAGGGATTTTATTTAAAGAGAAATGTCTTGAGTTGCTTCTTGAAGACTAGATGATAAGTTTCCAATCTCAGCCCAGGGGGGAGTTTATTCCATATGAGGACTGCCTTGGTCGTAAAAGCCCTACCTAATCCTTTAGCTTTTTTGGTAGGAATAACTCGCAGGAGGCCAGATTTATTGGACCTTAGGTTGCAATGTGATTCGTACCACACGAATTGCTTTTTTAGGTAAGCTGGTGCTTTTCCATATAAGCATCGGTGTACTAGGGTGTAATGGCTTTGAATGTGATACGATCCTCGATCGCCAACCAAGTCCTTTCTGTCTTTTGTGATGTCATCTCTCTTGGGTGTATTGGTGATTGTTCTGACAATGTTGTTTTGCACCAATTGGCATTGTTTTAAGCATTTATTGCTTGCGCCAAGGAGTAAAGAGTTTCCGTAATCCAACCGGGAGAGAATTGTGGCTCTTGCTATTGTCACACTGTTTTGTGGGCTCAGCAAGGGTCTGGTTTTTTTTCAATAGTTTCAGATAATAGCGACAGTTCCTTTTGAGGTAGGCAGTGTGGGCTTCTGCTCCCAAGGATGCCTGAAGATAGACGCCTAGTGTTTTAACTTTTTCTACTATAACTATCTGTGTCTCTTTGATCTTAAATTCGGTGTATTGTGGACTAAGTTTTTTTCTAGCATGAGGAGAACCGAAGATCATAAATTCCGTCTTGGAGGCATTTAAGCACATCCAATTGTCTTTCATCCAACTCTCAATGATTTTATAGATTCTCAAGAGTTTTTCGCTGTCCTGTTCGTAGTTACCAGTAAGTTCGAACACCAATTGGGTGTCATCTGCAAAGTTGGTAAAAAATATACCGAGATGGGACAGAAGTGAGCATAGGCATTGCATGTGGAAATTAAATAGTAGAGGGGAGAAGCTTGCGCCCTGTGGAACTCCACAGTTTACTGGTTTAGATTTTGAAGAGTGTTTGCCCCAGATGATTTTAGATTGCCTATCCTGCAGAAATGATGACACCCAGTCTATGGCCTCATCAGAGCAGTTTCCCGATTGATCTAGGGCCTCTCGGAGCCTCTGGTGATCCAATAGATCGAAGGCTGCCGAGAGGTCCGATAGGATCAGTAAACCAGATTTACCTTGATCCAGGATGCTTAGCATTTCTGTCTGCAGATCTAAAAGCGCTGATTCTGTGCTATGGGCTGTCCTAAAGCCCGATTGTTGTGGATGGAGTAAGTTGTTGTCATCCACAAATTCTTGGAGTTGTTCTGTAGCAATCCTGTCAAGTATTTTTAGTAAGAAGTTGCAGTTGGTAATTGGCCTTAGATTTGCAGGGTCCTGTTGGTTAAGTTCAGGTTTTTTAGGTAATGGTGTTACTGTGACCGTTTGGATGGCGGCTGGGACGTTACCTTGTAGTCTCCTCCAAAGAAAACTTAAACTCTGCGCCAGATTTCCCAAAATTTATGAACCTCTAGCCAAATTCTCTTATCCTCTCTCCAATAACACTACCAGAAACCCAAGAGGCCAGCAGCCTCACTCCAAAGCCACCAATACTCGGCACCCACTCCAGCTCGATAGCCGACTCACTCGAGACCACAACATCCACCCAAGGTAGCACCACAACACCCAGGCACCACCCATGGAGTCCACACAGACCGGTATAAAAGGAGCTCTATTAAATGCCCGCTCTATGGTGGCCCATGCCACAGAAATAGCTGACCTTCTCCTTACTGAAAAAATGGATTTCCTCGCTATCACTGAATCCGGGCTGCACTCAGCAGCTGGCCCAGCGATCTTGTTAGCCATCCCCGAGGACTACACCCTTCTAAAAATAGATTGCACCACTTCACGAGGCGGAGACCTTGCCATAATTGCTAAAACTAGCCTAGCACTGAGACTCACCTCTCCACTAAATGTAGATTCATGCAAATCCCTCACGGCCAAGCTGACCATCTCTGACACCCAAACCTTATCTATTCACCTCATTTACAGACCCCCAAGCCCTCTAGGCTCCTTCGAAGAAGATCTTACCAATATCCTATCTGATGACCTTAAAAACTCTTCACTATGTCTCCTCCTAGGAGACCTCAACCTTGGCTTCAAAGATCCATCAGATCAGAACGCCACGCAGATTAACGACTCCCTTGAGGAATTAGGGTTCACCCAAAAGGTAACAGATGCTACCCATACTAAAGGTAGGACCCTCGATTGGATTGCAGAGCACAATTGCCAGACATCCATCACTCCCATAACGCTGTTGCCCTGGTCCGACCACCACCTGATCTCCTTCTCCCTAGAGGCTACAGCTCTCCTACATGTTGATAATATAGCTCCCGCCATTCCTACTAGAAACAAAAAAACATTGCAGCCGATAAACGTACTCCCCTGATTCTTCCCACCTTGAATTCTCTTCCCACCCATACAGACCCATTTACCTTGGTAGAAGAGTACAACAAATTAATGCTATCTGCATTAGACGCCATAGCACCATTAAAAATCAGAAAAAGCAAACCGAAAAAACATGTGAATACTTGGTTCTCCCCTCACCTGAAAGCAATCAGACTAGAGAAACGCAAAAGTGAACAAATCTGGAGACTAGAGCCATCGATCACCAATAAAAATAACCTCAGCAAACTAGCTTCCCTCTACAAAAAAGAAATGATTCTTGCCAAACAAGAGTCTTACAACCTACGTATTACTCAAGCCAACTCAAATACCAAAGAACTGTTCACTATCCTCAAAGAGATAGAAGAGCCCATCCAAGCCCCCGACACCTGTCTCAAGGACAAAAGTTGGTGCACCAGCATTAAGAGTGCCCTATCCAACAAGATAACTACCCTCCAGGCCAAGATTAACAATAAAAAAGAAAAACTCTTCCTTGCCCCTAACCTCAACATAATCTCTGCAACACTGCCCCGACCACCTTGCCTCCCACTCTTCCTACTCTACCTACACTACATTTCAACTTCAAGAAATTATCCACCCTAGAAGTTGAAAAAGTAATACTTATCGTCAAACCGTCGAACTGCCACGGCAACCCTTGCCCAGCATAAATTATAAAAGATGCTGCACACGACCTCTCCCCTTTCATAGCCAAACTTATAAATGCCTCCTTCTCCACTGGCACCATCCCCAACAGCCTTAAACAGTCATGGGTCCTCCCACTTCTTAAAAAACAAACACTTGACCCGGCTAAACCCACAAACTATCGCCCCATCACCACAGTTCCGTTCTTGCTTAAAACCCTAGATAAGGTGGCGTACCTCCAAATCCAACAATATCTGGAATGCAACCATATCCTAGGAGTACGTCATTCAGGTTTTAGACCACAACACGGAACGGAAACTGCGCTTATCGACTTTAAAGCACAAATAGACGCCCTGAGAGACAATAGCAAGACAGCACTACTACTGCTACTCGATCTCTCTGCGGCGTTTGACCTGATCGACCATAAGGTTCTTTGCAACCATCTGGACTCTGCTGTTCACCTCTCACAAGAAGCCATAGGATGGATCCAATCCTTCTTTGACAATAGAATAATGCAGGCTTTCTTACCCTTAGCAGCCGCTGACCCCATACCCATTACCTGCGGTGTGCCCCAGGGCTCCTGCGTCTCGCCTACTCTGTACAACATTTTTACAAAGCCCCTTTTTGATTATCTCGATGGCCTGGGTATCACCTACACTAACTATGCAGATGATATACAGATCCTCATCCCGTTGACGGGAGACTACAACAAGGATTTGGCCTTTGTGAATAGAGTGTACCTCATCATCCAGGCATGGATAGCATCTCATGGTCTATGCCTGAATGATGACAAAACCGAACTCCTCATTCTCGGGAACCCCTGCTAACCTCCTCAAACTATGCCATCTCTACTCAAATTTCAAAATAGACAATAACATCACAGTAGCCAAGGATTCTATCTAGATTCTACTCTAAACTTTAAAAAAACAGGTCAAATACATGGCCTCAGCTACAGCTCACACCTGCAATCTAATCAGAGCGGCCAAGCCTGTCCTCTCCTCCAATAACTGCATTACCCTAAGAGCCCTTGTCTTATCCAAACTGGATCACTGCCATGCCTTATATGTAGGGAGTAACAAATACATTACCAACAAAATCCAGATTCTACAAAACAATGCCTTGAGAGCAGCCCTAAGTATCCCCAAGAAAGCCCACATATCTGACTTCAGAAGATCCAACAACTGGCTCTCTATAAAAGACAACATTCTGTTCAAAACAGCCTCCCTGACACACAAATGCATACACCATGCCGCCCCACAATACCTCATTGCCAGATTCTCGAGACAATCTTCCAACCGTCCCTCGAGAACAGCCAACGCCAATCTCCTGCTAGTGCCTAGATTTAAAAGCATGAAGACTGGCGCAAGCAGTTTCCCGGTCAAAGCTGCCCTAACTGGAACTCGCTCCCACCTACCTTAAGAGAAGACCGTCCCTATCCTCACTTTAGATCCAACATCATCCATTGGATTAAGGAAAACGACATCTGACACCTTACAACACTCAGATAACACTACTTGTCCTGTCTGTACATACTGTATATAATTGTCTCTTGATGCTTCTTTGCCTTAACGTGTATATAATGTATGGTACTTTACAGCAATGTAACCGAAGCTGAACAACCCTCCTTATGTCTTTTGTGCCCTGATACCCTCGGGATCTGGCTCGCATTGTAAATATTAAAACAAACATCCATCCTCCAGAGGACGGTCAACTGAGTATCGACTGAGGTACAATAATCACAGTGCCTAGATGTTTGACAAACCATGTATGAAACGCTACATAAAGTTAAATACCTATCTGGATTATCACAGGGACAGGTTTTGCCGAGTTTCTATTTCAATTACAAATGTAACTTTAGTTTCTTTGTTTTTGAACAGCGCTTGCACTTTCTAGGGATCAGGTTTTGGATGTTTTAATTGTAGTCTGAAGATTTGAGAGGCTAGAAAACCTACGATTGGTGTAATGACAACCGCTCACCCTTGAGCGAAGATGCTGCTGCCACTGACCATTAACAGTAATGTACCCCATTGACTGCAAGGTTGAATGGATGTAAACTAGACTGTGCATAGTCATAATTTTACACACTCTTTCTATAATTGGAGTGTAAATTATAAGTGTAAACATGATCTGCCTCTGCCTGATTATGCACACAGCACAGGAACTGACACAATTGTGCAATAATGGTTTGTTTCACTGGAAGAAAAAAAACATTTTTTTTACAAAATATGAATTCTCAATCGCAACTTAGTTTTCCATCTCATTGATTATACAATCCTAAAATATAGGAAAATAAATATGCATTGTGCTTCTGTTTGCTCCATGAGCATTAACACAGCAGAAGCTGAATGGAAATAAACCATTCCTTTTATCACGGTGTGCAGTTTCTTTTTTTGAAAGGCTTCAGAGAAATACATTGTTTCAGAGGCTTTTATCCATGGCTTGCAATTACATCCATGTAGATAAAAATCAAAAGAAGCTTTCTGGTTTGTGTCAAGTAACCTGACCTTTGCACTGCCCTCTGCTCTAAACTTGTGTGTAAATGTACACAGGAAAATAATAAAGCTGTCGTATTTACAAGATTTTCATGCATAAAAAGGCCTAGTACGCACCTTATCTGGAGGCCTGGCTATACCTGTAATGGCTCAGAGGAAGCACATTACATGAGGGCTGCTAAACCTGTTATGGTTCAGACCACACACACATCTCATCAGGGATGATATACCTGTAATGGCTCAGAACAAGCACATCCCATTAGGGCTGCTATACTTGTAATGGCTCAGAACACACATCTCAACTGGGCTTGTATACTTGTAATGGCATACAGTGCTGGAAAAGTACCTGCATTCAAGCAAGTACTGCATCTGGTGAGACACACCTCTAACTCTATAATTCCCAGCCTGCACTGCTGCACTGGATTTATAAATGGAAAAGGCATTTTCAGCTTTTTAATATGTATTAGTGCTATGTCAAAAGACAAAAAGCGGAGAGAAAGATCAACTCTGAACCTAAGCAATACAGGAGAACAAAGTGAGGGGTGGGGAGAGAGGCCGCGAGAACACAGAACGTATTAGACAATCCAAAACAGGAATTCGAGCAACAGGAAGAGCGAGACCAATGAGTTAAATAAGAGAGCAACAAATAAAGTGAGAAAGAAAACCGAGGTAAATGGGACACACGCACAATAGGAATGAGGGATAGAAGCAGAGCAAAAGAGACATGTAGCGACATTAAAATAAGAAAGCACAGATCAACAGCAGACAGCGAGATCTGGAAATAGAAAATCCAGATTAGAGAAAGGCAGGCCAATAACATAAGAGGCAGTGCAAGAAAGATAATCAAAAGTGTTAGCAACCACAACAGAGAAAATGCAAAAACAGATATAGTAATGACATGAGAGAGGAAGAGGAGTTATATCAACTGATACAGAAGAATGTAGGAGGGAAACAGCAATAATCGAATGCAGAGATGGGAGAGGAAGAGTGACAGAGCAACAGACCTCAAAACGTGGCATAGCAAGAGTGAGAGGCAGAACATCAAAGTGAAAGACGGCAGAAACAGAGTAGCAAAGGGAAGGAGAGATGGGGCAAAAACATGTAGTGGCTGTCAAGCAGGTATAGCCAGGCAGCAACAGTGGGCCCGAGAGACAGAGAAGTGATGCTGGTAGAGTGGGGGACTTGATTTATGATGTAACTAGCTGGCATCTGTAGTAGTTCTTAAGAGTTTTGGTGTCCAAGTATAATGAAGATGAAGCTGGGTAGTACGCATCGACAAGTTCTTTGTCACTAATGTTTTTGAACACCGTTTTAATTTTGTGCACATATTGGATAGTTGTTAGACACTTTTTTACTCTCTTGCGAAGGAATAAACTCATTTCTACTCTCTTGAAATTCGATTTAAACCCTGGGAGAAAAATACTCTCATGCCAAAATCCTATCTGGAGCACTGGGTGGCGGTGTTGCGTCCCTGTCGAAAATAAAATTAAGTACAGATGGCTCGAATGGAGGAAGAGTAAAATACCCAGAGGAAGGATTTGAGGATATTGCCAGAAGGCTATCA
Organism: Ambystoma mexicanum; assembly: GCF_040938575.1. NCBI lineage: Eukaryota > Metazoa > Chordata > Amphibia > Caudata > Ambystomatidae > Ambystoma > Ambystoma mexicanum. The sequence goes on from NC_090935.1 coordinate 1,440,659,561, forward strand.
AAGAAATCCCTGAAAACCCTGAGATACATTCTCAAGTATGGAACATTAAATCCATGAGCCTCTTACAGGAGTTGGAGGAACTTATCATTACGATGCAGAATGTTAAAAGGAGATCACCTTTGTGAACTGGAAAGTGACTTTGGTACAGTTGATAAAAATGTAAATCAATCACACCCTGAAAGAGATAAACAGCCGCAGGGAAGCAACGAAGAGAGTTGAGAGACATTCTATTGGCCCATTTCTTTAGTTATATTTTGTGGTAGGGTCAGGTAGATTTAGGTTTTTAACTGTGGACGTTTTTTGATTTGACATCCTGACGACTGATGAGCACCTTAGTTTTGATAGGCAGGGAATAACCCCTGGAGCAATAGGGCAAGAGAGGCATTTTCTTTATTATTTTCAAGAAAGTTAGAGAAATGTCCCAAGTGTGTTAGACTCCTTCTTCCCACCCACTACGCTGAATAGAAGACTTATCAGTCAATGTCTCAAACTTAAACCTCCAGTGAATTGGGGGTGGAGGGTCTCAATATTGGACCAAGAGCTAGATTTGGTGCAAAGAATCACAGAAGAATGATCAGAAAGAGCTTACGACAGAATATTCGCCAGTTATTATCATTATTTCCAGTGTTCTCACAATAGTCAATTTTATTATACTGTGACTTGTGATAAACCTGAGGTTGTGTCACTGTCTGAACCCTGGGGATATCTTGCTCACGTGGCCAGGGCATGGCCATCGCCCTTGGATCCAGACCATGGGGGTGGGCAAGTGCGGGAGGATCACCTGGGTGAGGGGTCCTCGGGGAGTGGGGGTGAGACATCTGATGGTGCGATGCAGTATTCCGCCCTATCCGACACTTTCTCCGCCTTTTATAGGTTATGAATCCTGTCTCCGTAGCCCCCTCCCGAATTCCAACAGGTACCAATATTAGAGGGAGGCGTAGGAAAAGAAATAAATCCCTATCCGGCATCCCCTCAGTCACCATTGAAACAGATCATCTAAAACCCATTTACCCACAACCAGACATCTGCCCCAGTCACCCTTAAAAACACTAAAAGAGGTTTCCCTCCATCATTAGGGAAAACTAAAACTCCCATAGTTCCTCCCTATTGCCTTTTTTCAAAACCACTGGGACGAAGAAGAAGAGGTACAGAGGTATGAAGATTGCCCATAGGAACCATGTACCATGGATTCCTATGGGCAGTCTCCATCTTGTTGCATTAATGAGGACAGGCAGAGTCAGGCCTCCCTTTTCAACCACTCGCACCTGAAACTGGTTAAACCGTCCTCCCAGTATAAAAAGCAGAGCACAGGAACACACTCTGAGCGAGCTGGGGATACTGGAGGGTGCAGAGAAGCCAGAGAGAAACCATTTGAGTTGGAAGGAACCGGGAAGGACTAGATGATGGAGGACTACCCAAACACTGAACCGGAGTGCACAAGGGAGACTGCAGTGTGGAGAGGAAGCAATAACCAGGGACAGGTAGGGTTGCCTGGCGGTATGCACACCAGAGTTCCTCCCCTGGGTGAAACAAGAAGACCTAGGCCTTTGAGGGGCAGGTGATAAGAGCCTGACCTCACAACAACATCTACTTGGGCACCTGCTGCTCCCAAAACGTGGGAAATGTCATTTTCGGGGAGGTAGCGAAGGAGCGAAGAAAAAACCCAGCTGCATTAAAGGACATGAAGTCCAAAACATAAACTTGTGAATTAAGAAGCAAATCCTGTGAATCCTATATTGGGTGTTCGAGATATACGCTGTCCTCCTGCACCAGAGCAAGAGTAAGGGAGGTTAAGCAGACGTCATCGCATCGGGCTGGGCTTCCAGATGAAAGCCCCAAACACAGTAGGTGGGTTGAAGAAAACATATGCAAGGCCAGGCTGTGTGCAGGCGGCGAAGGTGAAGCCAGATATATGAAAGAGTGACTTCTTGAGAATACGGCAAGTATGTGAAGGGACAGAGTGGTCAGACACTCTGCAGGTGGCCAATCGAATGTCTCTGTCTGAAGCCGTATCTTCTGAATGAAATGAAAGTGAGAAAAGGGAAGGGAAAGGAATTCGAAGTGGTCATGCAAGGGTCAAGCAAAATCCTGCGCAGATTCAAAAGTCTTCGATGCTAGTGAAATAAGTGAACTGTTAGCGATCAGAGCCCGGCTCAGGGAGATTGGTTAAGACTTGTGGATTGAATCGAAGTGGTCATGCAAGGGTCAAGCAAAAGCCTGTGCACAGTCAAAAGTCTTTGATATTTGTGAGTCAAAACAGTGAAAACGTGGGAGCGACAATAGGTCCGAGCCCGGCTGAGGGAGACCTGTTGAATTCTATTGAAAGACACAAAATTGGGAAGAGGTCCGATCACGGCTGAGGGAGGCCTTTGATGAACTTGATAGCCTGAAAGATGAGGAATTTTGTTTTGCTGTATGAACATTAGGTGCATTTTTGGTTTAAGAAAGACTTTATCGTTGAAAGTCCTGAACTGTGTCCTGAGCTGCACCCTCGTGCCAGAGAAGGCAGAGAGTGTTCCAAGGCCTGAGTGTGCCATCTTGCCCAGTGCTAAGAACGTGGCAAAGGGAACTCGAAAACGCAGTCATTCTGACCCATTGCTTTTTTAACACTATTTCTTTAAACCACGTGTTTTCCCACACCCATTCATTGTATTCGAGTCATGGCAGACGATAGATTTTTCTTAGTTTAGGCCATCTTAATTTGACAGACACTACTAGGACTGCTTTGCTTATTATTTGTTGGTTGAGAGTGCTACCATTCTTAGATATGGAGCCAGTTAGGCGTACTTCCAACCCTGAGTGTTTCAATAAACACTCTTGTACTTTGACTCCCTTGTGTCTGTCTTACCTGTGATACCATGCTTCCACTAGAGAATGCACGTCTGTTTAGGCTGTAATCCTTTGCCATATGCACTAGAAGTGTGGATCTGAAATCTCACCCCTGATAGTTGATGTACCATACAACAAATCTGTTGCTCAGCATTCAACATTCTACTCGTGTCTCGTATGATCCACCCGATCACAAAAGATAGGGGTAAAACCTTCGAACAGTTGATGGAATCGGTGCTCTTCAGTAAACCTTCTCCCTTTAGTAGTCAGCTCACTGTACCCCATTCTGCCCCTGTCCCCTTCAGCCCCCACATCTGACACCACCCTGGCTGGTAACCGACTGTGATCGTATCCATGTCCGTTCAGAATATTGCTTGCTTGTTCCATGTGATAATAGAGTTCCTCACATGCCTACTCCAAAAGGAGCACAGTTTACCGTACTCTATCATACATTTATCTTTAGATCCTTAATGCCCTCTAATGTGGCTGTCCTGGAAAGATGTCCTGAATCATGGCAGGGAAGAGCCTTTACATCCTTGCCACCTCCTGAAGCAAAATACACCCATCAGTGTGGACAGATTTTCTTTAGTGATCACGTAAACCTTCAAAATGGCAGTTTTAAATTTCCTCATAAAATCCCAAACAACTCAGACTAGTGAACTAGCCTATTTTCAGATTTCTCCCAGTTGACGAGACATGCTAGCACTTGTTGAAAATCAGTTGCTGTTTTGACATGCATCTTCCATAAGCATGCATCTTGCAGCATGAAGTTCACCAAAACAAAATGAGGCCAATGCCCTGCTGTAGAGGTTGGCTTCTATTAGACCAAGGGGGAGGTTCTCAAATTCCCAGCATTGGCCATCCCATTTCAATTGAAGTAATCACTTGTGCGGACGGTGAGTTGTGTCCCTCAATTCGAGATATGCTAACCATTAATGCTTGAGCAGGATGTCCCTGAGAAGGCAAATCCCTTAAAGGGCCAGTGGTGAACCTGATGATGTAATCTCCTTAGATTTCTAATTGTCAACATGCAATGAGGCTGTTCAGAAGCACTTGTATTCATTTATATAGCGCCTTTTCCTCAGGTGTATGGCCTCAATGCGCTTTGTGGTTGTAGCGCCCTTGGAGACCGCAGTCCATGTGTGGGAGGTTCTAAGAGTTAAATTAAAGATGCATGTGTGCATTCTGCCAGGTTAGGACTTTGGTGGGCTATCTGGGCTCCAGTAAGCAGCCTGCAGGTCAGGCACATGGGTGGGTGCTGTTGGTGGTTTAGAATAGGGTGCTAGTGCTAGAGATTCGATGTGTGCCCCGCTAGCCTGACATGTCTTTGTAGGTTGTTGCTGTATACTAATGGCAGAGGTGTTAAGGTACGTCAGGGATTTCAGTGTGGATGGCTGTGAGCTTCTAAACCATAATAGCGTAGCCATAGCTACATTCCAGCGAGAATGGATGGGTGGCCGTGCCTGTGGCATGTGTTCAGACGTTGGTGCAAGGTATACATACCGTAAGTTTGGTTGGAGTTTGGTTTCAATGTTTTCCTTGGTCCAATGCGATTGGCTGGTCTCGCTAGTCGTGGCCTCCCTGAAACGAAAAAGTGTGAGCAGTGGGAGAGGGGACCGGGGGGTCGGAGGGTTTGGTGATGTAAGATTGTCAGTAATGGGGTTGGGGGGGCAGGATGAGAGTTTGTCATGGTGTGTTGCTGCAAATGCTGCCGGCATCCTTGCGGGTATTGGTGGATAGGAGTGTTGTTGTGTTTGTGTCAGTGTTATTGTGCACCTATCGACACTATAGAGTGGGAGAGGGTTTCAAGAGGAAGAAGCGAGCAGCCATGATTTGAGGGCCTTACTGAAAGCCTAGTGATTGTCAATATTGCAGATGTGCATGGGTGGAGAGTTGCAGATGATCGGCGCATGGACAGAGAAGGAGGTTCTGCCCAGTCTGGTGGAGCTGTAATGTGGGATAACTAGGAGAGATGCTGTGCTAGATCCGAGTGTCCTTGAGGGGTGTAAGTCACACGTTCCGTGCATGTCACGTGACTTGTTTGAGATCAATGCAGAGACATGAAGGAAGGGCAGTAGTCCAATAAGCCCATTCAAATCACAGAAAGGTAAATATCTGTGGCGACAATGTTAGTATTCCTGCCAAACATAAACAAAACAAGCTCTCTTCTCAATCTTCTTCTAAAGCCCAAACTATAGCAGAATCAATCGGGCAGGTCTGACTTATACCTTATGTTTATTTTAGATTAGGTTTGTGTTTCGAGAAGGTCTACTCAGGTCAATGTTCATAATCCTAATGCCAGACAACGAATTGATTACCATAGACGTGTATCACTATGATAATGAAACAAAAGTATACACAATGGTGTACACGAAAATTGCTAAATAAACTTGTTTTAGCAAGCATTACAAGCTGATGTTTAAAAGGGCTGAAGCCAACTTTCTTTTTTTTAAAATGTATTTTATTAACTTTTACAACATAAAGCCATGACATTAAGTACACATCATTCTGATTCAACCATCATGCTCAGGCTTGTTCCCCATTCTCCCTCCCCCAGCTGTCACTTCCATGATATAAGTATGAGTATGAATGTAAATTTGCTGAACCACTCTTTTTCTCAGCCTGCTTAGTTCTAGGGACCCTGTACTTACCAGCCATAGGACCCATTGTCACTGGATCAGTTCTCGGGAGTTATTGTTCCTCTTGCAACAGTTTGTGAAGCATTGTTTTCCAGGATTCAATGTCTGTACTATGTTCACCCTGGTCTTGGTGCACAGCTTCCTGCCATACAGCAGTCTCCGCTAATGTCCATTTTTGCATGTCCGTCCACCATTGTCTGGCGTCGGGGCCAGTTTGTTTTTTCCAGTTCATTACTATCCTGCGCTTGGCCAATGCATACCCTGGGTCTTTAAGTTTGCTCCTATGCCTCAAATTCTTAGGCCTAGGAAAACCCCCCAACAAACAGGCTACAGGGGAGTGCATATTCAACACCACATCCGCTTTTGACAATAATCGCGCCACCTCATTCCAATATTGTGCCACCTTTGGGCATGCCCAGAACATTTGCATCATATCTGCATCAAACAATTTACATTTCGGGCAACATTGTTTTTAGTTTTTTATTAAACCCTGACATTCTCTTAGGAGTCAGGTATGCTCTATGGGTCACATGCAGCTTTAGCAACTGGAATTTCGTGTTTCTTAATACTCGTTTGTGATACAACAGTACCCTCTCCCACACGCCTTCCTTAAAGGTCTCCTGTAGATCCCTTTCTTAACTTGGTTTAGTGTTAATGGTCCTGTCTGGTTGTTGGCTGATAATTAAGTCGTAGATCCTAGACACTGCGTGTCCCCCGTCCGATATGTCGTAAATTGGTTCAAATCCCCTCCTTTTCCTGCAGCTCCCCTTCTCCAGAGGCACATCTGTGATTAATGTTATACAGTAAGGAAGCATGTGTTAAGTGTTGGCCTGTGTGTAAAACTGTTGCAGCCGCCAGCGCACTATTCAGGAGGTCCCACACTATGGCCAATCCCACAGGCTTCCAGTGCCTCCGCACCTTCAACCTCTGCTGATGACTGTCTGCATTCTGCGCCACCAGAGGGACCCGAGGGGAATATGGTATCGTTATTTCCATCAGCTTGCAGGCTCTGCGCCACATACTTTTACCTAACTTAAGCAGGTTATTTAAGCATGTGTTTTGTATCCAGACTACCTCTTTCAAAAAGAATGGACTACAAGCTGGTTGCAACAGGGGGATGTCCTGGGTTGGCTTATCCTACAACCATTCTGCTACAAATTACAGATGGCTCGCAACATAATACATTTCAACGTTTGGGATTCGTATTCCTCCCTGGTCATACGTCCCTTGTAATTTAGTCAGGGTCAGCCTGCATCTACCATTACGCCACAAAAAACTCCTGCATATAGTGTCCAGTTGTTTGAAAAAACTCTTGGGTATGTGAAACGGAATGAAATAGTGGAGAAGCCTCAGGAGAGCCACCAGCCCTGCCCATCACTGAGAGGGGACGTTTTGCCCACAAGTTCATAGTGTTAGACAGCCTGCTTACTACTTTCAATGTATTGTGTACATGTTCCTCTCTAGGATCACGATATACCTCTACTCCTAGCTAGCAGAATGTGTCCCTTGCCCATGGGACCGGAAGCACCGGCAGCATTCTAGCTGATTTACTCGCATATCCTGCTAATGGAAACAGACTCGACTTTTGTGTGCTCACTTTTATACCGGAGAGTGCTGCATAGCATTCCAATACTTCCATATGTATTCTAAATTAGTCTCAGGCTGCTGGAGATATAGCAGCATATTGTCTGCATACTGGGATACTAGGTGCCACTCCTTGCACATTGATTCCCGCCTCTCTAAATTCTTCCCGGAGGTACACAGCTAGAGGCTCTAACGCCAGGATGAAAAGCATAGGCGACCACGGACATCCTTGTCTTGTGCCTTTCTTAAGGACCCATTGTTCTGATATGTAATTCCCTGTTTTGACTCTGTCTACTGGCAGGTTACACAGCATTTGAACCCATTGTATGTAATTGGGGCTTATTCCAAATCTCTTCAAAGTAATTATCAACCAAGGCCATCTCACTGATCGAAGTCCTTGATTGCGTCAAGTGACGCCACTGCATACCGATCTGTGCTGTTCTTAGTATGGTCTATAATATGATGCAACCTAAGCAGATTGCTTGTAATACTTCTCCCCGGTACATATCCTGTCTGGTCTGGGTGTATTAATGCGATCATCGAGGATTTTAGCCTATTTGCTAACAGCCCTGTCAGTATCTTCCCATCCTGATTCAGTAATGAGAGCGGCCTACATGCCCCAAGATCTGTTTCTGATTTATTAGGCTTAAGTAGAGGTATGATAATAGATTCTCTTAGAGACGCCGGGAGGATTTCAAGCCTGAAAGCCTCGTTTAGCATGGCCAACAAGGGGGGTGCCCGTTCTGTTACATATTCTTTATAAAATTTGCCAGGCAAACCATCCGTGCCTGCCGTTTTGGATGTAAGGAGTTACCTGATCGTGGTTACCAATTCTTTTAATGTTATCGGCCCTTCTAATAGCCCTTGTATATGGATTTATAATATTCCATGAAACTCTCATTTATCTGAGCTTGTGTTAACCGTAACGTGCCATCAACACCTACTACTGAACTAATCATGTGACGCTGGGTCACTTTTATACACTTTTATACAACCAGGTGAGTAGCTTGCTCGGTTTATCCCCTTTGGCGTATTGGTTCTCTACATATTTTGAGTAACTTAACTGACCTAGCTTGTCCCAGTGATTTATGCATTCTTGTTTCAACCTGTTTGTATTTGTGGTATAGACCCCTGTTACCCCTTCTCATCTCTCCTCTTCTTCTAGTGTTTCTTCAGTTGTTGTCAACTTTTTAGCTATTGCTGTCTGCATCCCTCCAATCTTGGATAGGGCCACTCCTCTAATCACCACTTTAAAGGACTCCCATAATGTCCCAGCCGAAGCAACGCTACCTGTGCTATGTTGGAAGTAATCGACTATACCTTCCAGGAGCTGTTCTCTAAATCCGTTGTCTCTCGGGGCCTCTCCACGCAACCTCCACATTGGGATATGGGCTCTAACTGGTACTACCTTCCACGTGATTAGTAGTGGAGCATGATCCGACAGCACTCTGCCTGTACTATTTCTCCCATTGTTTCATCTCCCGTGAAAAAATAATCTAATCTAGTGTGTAGATCTTGGGGTGCTGCATAATGCAAATATCCCTGAGTTTGCGGGTGGCGGCTACGCCATTAATCTACCAAATAAAAGGCTTCTACTAAAGCATTGAGTGTTTTAGCTGGAGGGGCAGGGTGCACACATTTAGTCAGACCTGTCTACTTTGGGGTCTCTAGTGCAATTGAAATCTCCCCCCAGATCATGATACAGTGCCTGTACAGAACTACTTCCCGGTATAGAGCGTAGAAAAATCTTCCTGCATCATTGTTCGGGGCGTAGGTATTAACAAAGCATATTTCCCGCTTCACCAAGTTGCTATGTACCAGGACCATCCTGCCATCTTTGTCTGTAGCTGTTTGGAGGATGCAGAAGGCCATTGATGGGGCTATCCATATGAGTACCCCTCTGACATAAGCTGAGTAGGGTGACCCTATCGTGTTGCCACTCCATTTCGAGATGAGGACCCTGTGTTTTTATGGTGTCTGGTGTGTTTCTTGCGATATCCACTTTTTGACGGAGTAAATAAGTAATTATTCAGTTTCTTTTAATATAATTATTTAGGCCCCTGACGTTCCAGTTTATTACTCCAAGGTCCCCTGCCATTTGTCTGATACCCTCTAAGCGGCCTGCATTTCCTACTTGTGTCTGCAATATATCTTGTGATTGTGACAGCTGACTTAAAACCGTTCCCTCAGATCTGAAAATTCCATACACCCTCCCAACTCCTCCCCCCTCCAACCCTCTCCAATAACTTCCCAACAATTGCCCAGCCATGTATTCCATGCTCAGGCATACCCGCTTCTCACTTTCACACCAACCAGTTCTTTCCTCTTCCGGTGTCTTTCGTGCAGCAGGCGGATACCCAACAGTAGTATCCGAAACAAACCAAATTCGTGAGTGAAGGTCTGTTCCTTACCACACTGCCCCCTGCGTCTTCATAGGGTCGGTGGTGCTAGCTCCCATTTTCTTAAATATCGTAGGCCAAAAGTTTCCATATCCGCATACAACTTGGCTTCGCTGAGGGTCTGAATGCTGTATCATACCGGCTTATGTTAGTGCAGTTTGGGGACCAAGATTTTTGTACTTGCAGAGTGTAATTATTGATGTAAGCTGTGGTTTTTGCTGCTGCTCGCTGTAGCATGCGTCCCGATCTAAAGAAGTCCAGGATTTTTTTCATGGTCTTTGTAGTTGAGGATCCTGGCAATTAAGGGACTCAGTGCAGCCCCCGGTGGTGACTTTCGAGCCAAGATCGCTTGCACCCGCTCAACTGTGAATCCCTGCGTCAGGTTCCCAGGGCCTACTTCTTGTAGTAACATGTTTTCTATGAAATTCGTAGGGTTCTCTCCCTCTGGAAGTCTCATGATCTTAATATTGTTCTTCTGAGCCCTTCCCTCCGCATCTTCGATGCTCCTTTCCAAGTTCTTTATTTGTTGTTGCATTATTGAGCTAATTTTCATGGAGTCTTGGAGCGGAGATGTGTTTGAGTCTACTTGTTTCTCTAGTGACCCCATACGGTCTGACAATGCCATACATCCTGGCACAGGAGGTTTACGTCGGGGATTATCGCATCCATTTTGTATTCTAATGAGGCTTTTAGATCTGCGATGGCCACCAGGATTGGCTGATAATTTCTTGCGTTTTCCTTGTTGTCTGCTTGTACCTGTGCGGCAGCAGGGGTCTGCGTCATGATGCCTCCTGTCTTGGCAAAGCTGTCCAGGGTAGGCTGCTTGGATTTTTGTTTTGGCGTCTTGGACGGCATGAATGGGGTCCGAGGGAGCTACGGGACTTCTCAGGAAATTATGTTCCGAGCAACTAATGATATGTCCGTTGACATAGGCACCCAGGTGCACTGCGTAATAACTATCTAAAGCCCTCTTCGCGATGTCCGTCGTAGTTACTTGTGTCGGGTGAGCTGTTCGTGGACCACTGACTACTATGTGCTAATCACCGCTGCGACCCACACTACATACCAGCTTGGCCTTGCTATGTTTATACCCTTGCTGATGGCTGGGCTCCTATTAAGCATTGTGTATTACCCTCGTCACTGTGTTGTCGCAGCACATCTCACAGGCACTGTCCAGTTGACCCAAATGCAGTGCGTCATTTAATGTTTGCAAGGGAGGGGGAAGCATGGGCCACATCGCCTTTATGCACTGCGATGTGTACACTGAAAAGCTTGTGTTGCGTGCTTATGTCCATCCAAATTAAGGGCAAAGGATCTTATTTTAGGACACTACAGGCCGCAATGTGTTATATATTTGTCCCTCCTAATCACCACCACATCCTGCTCACCGTCTGATGGTTTGCGCTGGCCTCACGCTGAGCGTATTAGAATGCATCATTATATCAGCATGAGGGAGGAGGGGCCGCCCCAACCTGTCGGGCTTCTTTATGCGGTCTTTGCGCCACTTTACTGTAGACTGGACATTCAACCGTGGGAAATTAGTCCTCCTGCACTGCGTTGGGAACAGAAGTGCCTCCCAGTGGGAAGCGGCTCCCAGTGCGCTTCGCCCTTCCTGTGCCTGCACTCTGTGGGGTTCTACCGACTCGGGGAACCACACCAGTTCTGCTCCTGCCCAGGCGCAGGCTCCGCCTCCTTACTGACTCTGGGAACCACACCGGGTCTGCTCCTGCGCGGGTTCCTCCTCCTTAGGACCGGCAACACAGTCCCTGGCCCTATATTAGCGTGTGCTTGCCACCAGTCCGCACACACACCGCGGCGAGATCTTCTGGGCAATTGCCGCGCTCCTCTGTAGGTGTCTCAGAGCTGCTGAGACCAGCTTTGGGAGGACTCTTCCTTAACATCTCCCAACTGCACTCCAGCGGCTTGTCTATTCAGCCCCCGCATGTCCATCCAGGGTCTAGAGTCGCTGTTGAATTCCAGCTGGTGGCCATCTTTTCTTTTCTTCGGGGCACTGCAGCGTAGCTGCCGACTTGCAGACTTGCGCCTTCTTTCACCAGGGATGACTGCAGGATCACGCGCTGCGTTGCTTCTCATGTCCCAAGTTTACAATTTGGGCTTAAAATACCTCTGTTCTGCAGCATGGGGTCTGGCATGGATTCACATGCTCATGAATATTCCCCGTCGTCAGGCTGGGAATCCTCGGTAAAGAAAAAAAATCAGTTTCAGTTTAGTTTCTGAACTGTTTTTCTCCTAATAACCAATCACTGGTCTCTGGGTCATACTGCCCCCAGCAAATGACTGCCCTCTACCTAAGCCCCTCCTCTGGCAGCCATCTTCAGATTTTTACCGCACGTTCAAGTGTTGGGAGTCCTCGTGCTATAGCCCTCGAGCTTCTACTGCGTATTGCGTTTTTTCAGAGAATTTTCTCTATTTTTTCAGTCAATTGAGCCTCAAGCTCCACCGATTCATCATCCGATTAACGGGGACCCGTTATCGGAAGCTTCTACACCCCTCAATGGCAAATTTTCGGCAAACTTCACTTCTTGGAGGATTCCAGAAGATACTTGAGGCCTACCCCGCATGGACATGGCCGAAGACAAAGGAGACTCGATGCCTCTGTTCAGGATCTGCCCTGGATGTGGACTACAGAACGTCTTCAAGGAGGATGGGCACTCGCAGTGCCTTTACTGCCTACACTCAGACAAATCACACGTGGAGGAGGCCTGTGCGTTCTGCAAGGACATGTCCTCCCGCACCATGAAGGACCGTCGCAAGCGGCTCGCTGAGTGGCTGGAGACAAAGAACCCGGCAGCAGGTGAGCCCCGGCAACGTGGGCCCAACAAAAGGCAAAGCACTGTGAGTTTGCAGGCGCCGTGGCTACGGGCTCCTCGGCAGACAGGCTGGGCGCAGCTTTGCTGACGTCGTCAACCGTGAGCCAACGCTCGATCAGTAAAGAAAAGGAAGTCGGAGCAACTGGGTAAGCTTCAGGAGAAGGCCCGATCGTCTCCGACGGAGAAAGCCAGGGGGGAGCAAGGTGCTGACCCTCCCCCCACGGTGAATGACTCAGACGTGCCTAAGGTCGTGAAGGCCCAGGTTCAACAGACCAAACAGTCTATTGAGGGAGTAGTGACATCCCTGGTGAAGGCCGCTGATGCGGGTTCCCAGGAGGCATCCACCAAAATGAGTTTCCCAGCCCGCCCGGAGGGAATCTTCATTCGTGCCCATTGATAAGACTCCCGTGAAGATGCCGCTCATCTTCCCGAGACCGTTGGCCCTGGCCGAGAAAGGGGGGCGCAGTAGTCCAGCTAGACTCGGAGATCTCTTCTGAGGAGGAGCTTTCAGGCCTGAAGGCGGTGCTAGACAAGAAGTTCGCCAAGGCCTACGGGAAGGACCCCGACGAGGCGGATGGGGAGAGCAACGAGGCAACTGACGAGGAACGGCAGGGCGGGGAGGAACCGGACCCCAAACCGCTCCTGACACTCACGTTGCAACCGTCTCTACCACCGACGGACAGATCAGAGGACATCCTACAAGCTCTGCAGATCCTGTGTACGGAGATTTGGACAAGGCTGCCCACGCCAACGGGTGATCCGGCGCCTGGATCGTCGGAGGATCCACCGACTCAGAGGAGACGGGTCCCTCCTCCTCTGCCGTACCATCCCTCTCCGCCACTCCACCGAGGGATGAGATGGAGCCAGATACGGCGACAACGGGTACGGACGGCGACGACGACGGAATGGATCTCCCTTCTCCGGTACCCAGGGCTTCCCCCCGAGGAGATTGGATCCTTCCACGCCATGATCTCCAGGGCTTCGGAGCTGTTCCAGCTCAAACCCGAGGAGAAGGAGGGTTTCCTTTATCAGCAACGAGAGGCCAAGAGGAAGACCGTACTCGCGGTCCCGCTGTTGGACAACATCTGGGGCGAAGGACTGTCCCTCCTGAAGAACCCAGCCTCGACCCCGGTGAAGAGAGACCGGTACGAGAAGAAATACGGGGTTCCAGACTCTGCACTGATGTGCCTCATAGCGCAGCCGTCCCCGGACTCAGTGGTCTCCGCGGCGGAAGAAATCTGCTGGGTCGGCGGCACCGACTTCCACTTGATTGGACGGCGAGGGGAAGAAGCTGGACGCCTTGGGACGACGGGTCATCTTGTCGGCAGCGATGACCATTAAGGCGGACACCGCTCTTGCTATCGTGGCTCGCTTTCACCGGCAGCTGTGGTTTAAAATGCCCCTCTCCTGGATTTCCTCCCAGACGACAAGAGGGCCGAGGCTCTTGAAATCCTTCAAGAAGGCGAGGTGGCTTCAGACCATGCCATCATGGTGGCCACAGACATCGCAGACACCGGTTTCCGCTAGATGGGCAACAACGTTTGCCTTTGCCGGAGTGGTTGGCTCAAGGCCACCAACGAGGGTATTGGACATGCCCTTCGGGGACAACTTGTTTGGCAAGGCGGTGGACGAGTCACTGCAGGCTAACAGGGCAGACTCCGAGACGGCACGTGCCTTGGGCTTCCGGAGGCAAGTCCGGTGCCTCCAAAGGATTCGGCGGCAGCTTCTCCTCATACCGTCAAGTGGCCCGTTCTTCGTCCCAGCAGGCCTACAGAGGACGCAGCAAGGCCAGAGGTAATCGTCGTTATCGCCAAGTGGCCCAAGGTGGGGTGGCCTCAGCAAAGCAGGACTGAACCGGCTAAGTTGTCGGGCCCGCACCCGAGCACCCCGGTGGGAGGCCGGCTGGCGAACTTCATCGGTGTGTGGAAGTCCATCTCCACCGACCGTTGGGTGCTGGATGCCCTGGCCCATGGACACACCCTGGAGTTCCAAAGGAAGTGTCCCCGTTTTCCACCTGTGGCCAGGAAAGAAAACCACATTCCACAACTACTTCTAGAGGTACGAGCGATGCTGAGAAAGGGCGCGATAGAGCTCGTCCCGAAGAGGCTCTAGGGCTCCGGAGTATACTCGCGATATTTCCGCGTCCAAAAGAAGACCGGCGGTTGGCGACCCATTCTAGATCTCTGCCACCTCAACAGATACATCAAGTCACAGAAGTTCTGGATGGTCAACCTCCAGCACGTGCTGGGACAGCTGGAGGAAGGAGATTTCCTGTCGTCGCTGGACTTTGAGGATGCTTACTTCCACATCCCCATACAGAAAGGGCATCGAAAGTGTCTGTGCTTTGTGGTCCAAGGACAGCACTATCAGTTCAAGGCCCTTCCCTTCGGCTTGAAGTTGGCGCCAAGGGTTTTCATCAAGTGCCTGGCACCGGTGGCGGCACGGCTGCGCCTGCAGGCGATCCACATCTACCCCTATCTGGATGATTGGCTCCTCCAAGCGATGTCAAGGAAACTCGCTGTTGAACACACAGCGAGGACCGTCCACCTGCTCACAGAACTGGGGTGCTCGATAAACTATGCAAAGTCCTGATTGGTACCATCGCAGGACGCTCGGTTCCTGGGAGCCAGACTCAATACGGTGGCCCGACTGGCTTCACCGTCAGAGGATAAAAGCCATCCTGGACAAGGTACAACGCCTGTTGACCATGGAAGTTCCTGGGGTGAGGTCCCTCAAGTCCCTGCTCGGCATGATGTCGTCATGCATCTACCTTGTTCGGCTGTGCAGGTTGCGGATGCGGCCGCTGGAGGAATTCCTCGACGCCCTTTGGATACAGGTGTCAGGAAGCTTCGAGGACAAGATCGCCCTCAGCGAGACATTCTGTCGAGCGATCCGGTGGTGGGGCGCCCGCACGCATCTCGCGGCGGGCATGGACTTTCAGAACCCAGCGCATCAGGAGACGGTGACGACGTCTGGAGGGATGAGGTGCGCACACCGGAAATCTCCACGCAAGAGGCCTTTGGCTCCCGGAGGAGAAGCCATTGCACATCAATGTCTTGGAGCTCTGGGCAGTGTTCTGGGCCCTCTGGTCCTTCCTTCCGTCCCTCAAGGGCAAGGTGGTGTGAGTCTTCACCGACAACACCACCACGATGTTCTACATTCGGAAGCAGGGGGGGCACCAGATCCCCAGCTCTCCCAGGGAGCGCAGGATCTATGGCACTGGGCCGTCGTCCAGGGGATGTTCCTGGTACCCTTTCATCTAGCAGGAGTGAAGAACACCGTTGCCGACTCACTCAGCAGGAAACTGCGCTCTTGCCACGAGTGGGAGCTTCAGCAGGATCAAGTAGATCTTCTATTCCGATGATGGGGCAATCCCCAGATCCATCTGTTTGCAACGGCGATGAACACCAAATTGCGGAGGTTCGCCAGCCGGGGAGCATGGGGGATGCATTCTCCTTCCCCTGGGATGGCCTGTTCCTCTCTGCCTTCCCACCGTTGCTTCTGCGACTCATCAGTCAACTCAGACGGTCACGGTGCAGGATGATCCTCGTTGCACCGGCGTGGCCGAGGCAGATAGGGTACCCGGACCTTATGGACATTTCAGCGTCCCCTCCAGTCTAGCTTCCGGCGGACGCAGATCTTCTCGCCAGGGAAGGAGGTGCGATCCTGCACCACGACTCAGGGTCGCGGAACCTGCAGGCCTGACTCCTGCAGCACTAGAGTTCGGAGGGTACGAGAGATCCCGGCGGATTGCAAGGAGGTGCCTGCCGAAGCCAGGGCTTCTTCAAGTGCTATGGACATAAATGGAAGAGGTCCACTGTCTGGTGCCATGCACAGAAGATAAACCCTCTACGGATAACGGCCCCTCAAGTTCTGCCGTACTTGCTGTCACTGGCCAAGAGGGGCTGGGGCACGCCTCCCTCAAAATTCATCTGCCAGCTATCTCCCGCTATACCAGAACTCTGGGGCGGTTGTCGCTGTGGTCTTATCGCTCAACGTGATTCTGACTGGGCTTATGGGTCCTCCGTTGGAGCCTCTGCATTCGGCACCCCTGAAATTCCTATCGTGGAAGACAGCGTTTCCTGTGGCCATCACCTCCGCACGACGAGTGGGAGAGATCCAGGCCCTCTCTTGTAAGCCTGTTTACTTGACATTCCACAAAATGAGGGTCGTGCTGAGGACGCACCTGTAACGCTCACCTGGTTCCCACGGAGGCGCGGCGTCGAAGGCGCAGAACTCTGAAGATGGACAGGAAGGGCCCCTCTATTCTGGCTTCCCTGGCTCGTTGGATACCCTCCTTAGGGTTTGGAAGGATGAGCTCTCCATCCTGCTTCTGATGCAGGGGCGCGTTGAAACCCAGTTACTTCACTGGATTGAGGATTGATGGGAGTTCAGGTAAGCTTGACTGTTCAGGTAAGGCGCTGTAAAAGTTCTGTTCAAAAGTTCAAGCTTAATAATAATGTTTGTTGTCTAATTGCAGCAAGCGCTAATGCTTATGTCTTTTTCCCCTTAGGGGCCGGGGTTCGGAGTGCCGGAGATATGGCGCCGACCCGAAGTGAAACAGCTCTGGATGAGCGCTCAGGTAATGTCTTTGCATTCGCTCATTCAATGTCTTTGTCTTTTTTCCCCATAGGGGCCGGGGTCCGGAGATGCCAGGAAGCGGCAGGACCCGAAATGCAGTGGGAATAATCCAACAGGTAAGACTTAAAAGGAAACTGAGCTTTCCTTATTCCTTTTCTCCCTCTCACCTTTGTTCTTGTCTTTTTTCCTCTAGGCGCCGGGGCGTAGCTGAATCCGGAAGATCGCTGCTGAAGATGGAAGCGCCTTGCCAAGGTGAGTAAAATGCAGCGCTGCAGCCATCGAAACGAAATGCCTTTAAAATGATGTCTTCCTTTTCAGGGCCGTTGGAGAAATGACTCCGGGATGCAGATTTAGCAGGTAAGGGCTTTTCTTCTCCTATTCTCTTCCTTTCTCCCCTTGCAGGTGTCCCAGGGTGCTGGCAGGCGTGGCTGAAGTCAGGATGCAGGAGCTGACACGGTGAGCATCCAGCTGCTAGGTGCAGAACAACGCGAAGCACGTATGGCTGTTCGGGTGGGGTTTAAATAGCCTTTGAAGAAGTTCCTGGTATGTATCCTTCCACCAATCAGGTATGTATCCTTCCCCGACCACACCCGGGTGGTGAAGTAGTCCTACAGGTAAAGTAGTCCCATTCAGGCCTCAAGAGGGCCTGGATGAAGCAGCAAGGTCTGCATCAGGTAAGTGTGCACCCAAGCACTTAAACACATATCCTCTTCTATGAGCCTGGCGCCAGGACTGGGGTCCGCTATGAGCCTGGTGCCTAAGGCGCCAGGACTGAGTCCAAAGGGCCCCGACTTGGGCCCGCTGAGACTTCCCTGGGGAAAATGATGTCTGCCTCTGGGGTTGCTGGGCCTGGCCTGGCTCCTTAGAGGTAGGCATCATGACAGTATCCCCCCTCAAGGTCTTTTCCTCCGGGGGTTTTGGTTTTTTGCGGGAATCTTCGATGGAATCTTTGAATTAATCGTGGTGCGTGAACATAGTTACTGGGTTCCCAAGATCTTTCCTGAGGTCCATATCCTTTCCAATCAACAAGATAGAAGAGTTTCGACTTAACTATCTTGGAATCTAAAATGTCTTTCACTTCGAATTCTAATTCTCCATCAATTTGGACAGGGCCTGGGGGCTCAGACAGTCTGGTTCCAGGTTGTACTGGTTTTAGAAGAGATGCGTGAAAAACGGGATGAATCCGCATGTTGGATGGTAAATCGAGTTTAAAGGCCACTGGGTTGATAATAGCTTTGATGGGGTAAGGCCCAATGAATCTGGGATTAAAAGTTCGCTGACCCTTGAGGGGTAGATGTTTAGTTGCTAGCCATACCTGATCTCCTACTTGGTAAGGAGGAGTTTTACTTCGGTGCAAATCAGCGTTTTCTTTATACTTTTTCTTGGCTTGCTGTAAGTGGGTTGTAGCTTCTTTGAAGGCTTGGGTTATTGTGGAATGTAGGTGATTTACTGCAGGCATCTCCAGGGTCAGAGGTGGATCTAGGTCAGAGGTCCGAGGATGGTGACCATACAGGGTATAAAAAGGAGTCTGTCCGGTTCCAGAATGCACTGAATTGTTGTATGCATATTCTGCAATCCAAAGGATGTCTTTCCAATTTAACTCGGATTGGTGTAACATGCACCGCAGATATTGCTCGAGAGTCTGATTGGTTCTCTCGGTTTGTCCGTCGGTCTGGGGGTGGTGGCTGGTGGATAACCGCACGTCTATTTGTGCTAGTTGGCAACATTTCTTCCAAAAGTGGGAGATAAATTGACTTCCACGGTCTGAGACTAATATGGAAGGGAAACCATGTAACCGCACTATATTTTCCATAAATTCCTTGGCCAAGGTGGAAGCTGACGGCAATCCTTTTAAAGGGATAAAATGGGACATTTTGGAGAATAGATCCACTATTACGAGAATCGTGTTGTAACCACCACAAGGAGGCAGGTCAGTTATAAAGTCCATTGACAAGGTGTGCCAAGGTGCTGGTGGAATGTCCAAAGGTTGAAGTAGGCCGGCTGGCCTTTTCTTTTGACTCTTATTTTGGGCGCAAATTCCGCAAGACAACACAAATGACTTTGTCTTTTCTCCAAGAAGGCCACCAGAAGTGGCGTTTGATCTTTTCTTCTGTTTTCGCGATACCGGGGTGTCCTTCCATTAATGATTCATGATGACGGGTAATGACAAGTTCCTGCAATTCTTTACTTGGCAGAAATAACCGCTCTTGGAAGTAGGGTAAATCATCCTTAACGGTGTAGTGAGGACCCTTTTGACTCCATTCCAGTAAGTCAGAAGAGTCAAAAAGTTGTTTTACTTGAGCTTGGATGTCCTCAATGGTTTGCAATGAAGTCAAGCCCAGAATTCTTTGTTCCGGTATGATTGGCACAGGTTCTAAACTCGAATTGGGTTCTTCCATGCCTATCCGGGATAAGGCATCTGCCTTACCATTCTTGCAGCCAGGGCGATAGGTAATTACAAAATCAAACCCCGCAAAGAATAAAGCCCATCGAAGTTGTCGCGAAGATTGAGCTTTGGCCGTCTTTAAATACTGCAAATTTCTGTGGCCCGTAATTACGGTGATGGTGTGTCTTGCACCGAGAAGATAGTGACGCCAAGCCTTGAAAGCTGATTTAATAGCCAGTAGTTCTTTGTCGGTAATTGCGTAATTGAGTTCAGGTGGAGAGAATTTTCTGGACCAAAGGCTACAGGGTGCAGTTGGTTAGTTTCTGGGTCTCTTTGCGACAGGACAGCTCCCATGGCCGAACTGGATGCATCTGTTTCCACGATGTAAGGGAGATCTGGACGCGGGTGCTTCAATACAGGTGCAGAGGTGAATTTGGTTTTCAGGTCCTGAAAGGCTTGTTCAGCCTCAAGAGTCCATTCAAAGCGTTTATTTTTCTTTAGGAGATCTGTGATGGGTTGAACAGTTCGAGAAAATTCCGGGATGAACCTTCGATAGAAATTGGCAAAGCCAAGCATGCTTTGCACTCCCTTCACAGAGCTAGGAGATGGCCATTTGAGAATGGCGTCCACTTTCCGCGAGTCCATTCGGATTCCTTGTGGTGTCAGGATGAATCCGAGAAACTCCACTTCTGTGGTATGAAAAACGCATTTTTTGAGCTTGGCAAATAATTTGTGCTGGCGCAATTTCTCAAGAACTGCCCTAACATGGTTTCTGTGATCAGATTCTGAGGAGGAATACACCAGGATGTCTTCAATATAAACGATGACACAAACATCGATAAGTTCCCGAAGAACATCATTCATGAAGTACTGAAAGGCGGCAGGTGCGTTGCACAAACCGAAGGGCATTACTTGATATTCGAAGAGCCCAAATTTGGTGCGGAATGCAGTCTTCCACTCGTCGCCCTCTTTTATACTTACCAGGTGGTAAGCTCCTCGGAGATCTAGCTTGGTGTACACACGAGCATCTTTTACTTGGTCGATAAGCTCAGGTATCAGGGGCAAAGGGTAACGATTCTTAATCGTTATCTGATTTAGGGCGCGGTAGTCAATACAGGCCCTAAGGTCTCCTTCCTTTTTCGGTGTGAAGAACAAAGCGGAAGAGACTGGTGACTTTGATGGGCGAATGAAGCCATTGGCCAGGTATTGATCCAAATACTGGCGCAAATGCAGGTTCTCAGGTTCAGTAAGAGCATAAATCCTACTACAGGGTAGTTGTGCATTGGGTACCAAGTCGATTTGGCAATCGTAAGATCGATGGGGAGGTAAGGTGTTAGCCTGCTCTTTCTGAAAAACGTCTTGGAATTCTTGGTATTCAGATGGTAGCTGTACAGGGGTGGAAGTTACAGAGGCTAGACCCGTAGCTGGATTCCTTGGGTAACAGGTTGGTTCACAATCAGGAAAAGTTATCTTCTTTGCTCACCAGTCTATTCTCGGATTATGTGTTTCTAACCAAGGGATTCCAAGAAGTACTTGAAATTGTGGGGCCTTGATCACATCAAACACGATTGCTTCCCGATGTCCGTCCTAACCCACCAGAGTGATTTCAACTGTGGAATGCGTTACAGGCCCTGAGGCTATTTCGGTTCCATCAACTGTAGTAATTACATCTTGGGTTACTTTCGGGCGGAGAGGAAGCTTAATCCTGGAAGCCAATTCACGGTCTATGTAATTTCCAATAGCTCCACTGTCAATGTATGCTTTTATAGCATGCAACTGCTGAGGCTGTTTTGGGTTCACAAGCACCATTGGCATGACAAAATGCGAGGTCAAAGAGTTTGTTTTCAAGCTCGGCAAGCGGACCCCTACGCTTGTCGGGCTAGGTCGTTTCCCGAACCAGGTGTCAATAACTCGTTATCAGTGGCTCCAACCACCTTCTTGGGTGGTTTAACTGGACAACTTTGAAGAAAGTGCCCGGAAGTTCCGCAATACAGACAAAGTTGCATTTGTCGCCTTCTCTCTCGTTCCTTCTGCGTTTATGGTCCTTTAACACTGCCAATTTGCATAGGTTCGGAAACGTCAGTACTCTTGGAGTTAACGTGGGTCTTGATAGGTACTCTGGTTTCATACTTGAGCCGATCTGCTTTTCTATTTTGAAGTCTGTGATCAAGTTGAACCACTAAGTCTATGTTGTCTGCGCAGGCCTGGGGTGGATCTACTATCTGAGCTATAACATCTTTAAGCTCTCCGCGCAGGCCTCGATGAAACAATGTGATCCTTTTATTCTCAGGCCATCCGGTTTCCACAACTAGTCTATTAAAGGTGGCGATATAGGACAAAAGATCCTGATTACCTTGTCGTAAGGATAGCAGTTCGTTGTCAAGGGCCTGTCCCTGCGAGTGTCGAGCGAACAATCTTTCCATGCTGGCCTGGAAGCCCTGGAAATCCCGGAGAATGGGATCATCCTGATTTACCAATGGAATAGACCAATCGGCAGCACAGCCACTGAGGTAAGATAGTACAAAGGCTACCTTGGTCTGGTCGTTGGGGAAGGCCCCGGGCCT
This sequence comes from Ambystoma mexicanum, assembly GCF_040938575.1. Lineage (NCBI taxonomy): Eukaryota > Metazoa > Chordata > Amphibia > Caudata > Ambystomatidae > Ambystoma > Ambystoma mexicanum. The sequence goes on from NC_090935.1 coordinate 1,440,681,374, forward strand.
GCATAAAAAGTGTAAACGGCATTGGTTCATAAAAACGGCATATTTCTTGGGATCCCCCGCAAAACGTTCCGGCGGGGCCAAAGGCATGTGTCCAGGTAGATTGATTTGTACCGGGTTATTCGAACCCATTGTTGTAGAAATATCCCCGAAAACAGGTAAATGAGTGTGCTCTGCCTGGCCCTGCAATAACCTTTTGGCCGGATCATCAGTTCTTTCCTTGGATAGAATTAGTTCCCTTTTGAGAGCATTAGTCTCCTGGCGGGCTGAGTGCACTTCTGCCCATAATTCCCCTACAAGATGGGCCAGCTGATCTGTCTCGGAAGTCTCCATAGCGCCCAGGTGGGAAATTGTGGTAAGGCTTCGCGTTCTGTAACGCTCACCTGGTTCCCACGGAGGCGCGGCGTCGAAGGCGCAGAACTCTGAAGATGGACAGGAAGGGCCCCTCTATTCTGGCTTCCCTGGCTCGTTGGATACCCTCCTTAGGGTTTGGAAGGATGAGCTCTCCATCCTGCTTCTGATGCAGGGGCGCGTTGAAACCCAGTTACTTCACTGGATTGAGGATTGATGGGAGTTCAGGTAAGCTTGACTGTTCAGGTAAGGCGCTGTAAAAGTTCTGTTCAAAAGTTCAAGCTTAATAATAATGTTCGTTGTCTAATTGCAGCAAGCGCTAATGCTTATGTCTTTTTCCCCTTAGGGGCCGGGGTTCGGAGTGCCGGAGATATGGCGCCGACCCGAAGTGAAACAGTTCTGGATGAGCGCTCAGGTAATGTCTTTGCATTCGCTCATTCAATGTCTGTCTTTTTTCCCCATAGGGGCCGGGTTCCGGAGATGCCAGGAAGCGGCAGGACCCGAAATGCAGTGGGAATAATCCAACAGGTAAGATTTAAAAGGAAACTGAGCTTTCCTTATTCCTTTTCTCCCTCTCACCTTTGTTCTTGTCTTTTTTCCTCTAGGCGCCGGGGCGTAGCTGAATCCGGAAGATCGCTGCTGAAGATGGAAGCGCCTTGCCAAGGTGAGTAAAATGCAGCGCTGCAGCCATCGAAACGAAATGCCTTTAAAATGATGTCTTCCTTTTCAGGGCCGTTGGAGAAATGACTCCGGGATGCAGATTTAGCAGGTAAGGGCTTTTCTTCTCCTATTCTCTTCCTTTCTTCCCTTGCAGGTGTCCCAGGGTGCTGGCAGGCGTGGCTGAAGTCAGGATGCAGGAGCTGACACGGTGAGCATCCAGCTGCTAGGTGCAGAACAACGCGAAGCACGTGTGGCTGTTCGGGTGGGGTTTAAATAGCCTTGGAAGAAGTTCCTGGTATGTATCCTTCCACCAATCAGGTATGTATCCTTCCCCGACCACACCCGGGTGGTGAAGTAGTCCTACAGGTAAAGTAGTCCCATTCAGGCCTCAAGAGTGCCTGGATGAAGCAGCAAGGTCTGCATCAGGTAAGTGTGCACCCAAGCACTTAAACACATATCCTCTTCTATGAGCCTGGCGCCTAAGGCGCCAGGACTGGGGTCCGCTATGAGCCTGGCGCCTAAGGCGCCAGGACTGAGTCCAAAGGGACCCGACTTGGGCCCGCTGAGACTTCCCTGGGGAAAATGATGTCTGCCTCTGGGGTTGCTGGGCCCGGCCTGGCTCCTTAGAGGTAGGCATCATGACAGCACCCCTTCTTCATGCCCAAGGTGCCGTCAAACTTCCATCTCAACGAGCCCTTGGTGTTGCCTATTTTCTTCCCGTCACCTTTGTCACCGGCTGAGAGGACTTTGCACTCACTGGATGTGGCTAGAGTGCTGAAGTTCTACGTGGACCACTCAAAGAGTTTTCTAAAGACATCGCAGCTGTTTGTGAACTTTGGCTCTGTGAACCAAGGGAAGGCCCTCTCCAAGGCTTTCATTTCCAGATGGCTCTCCTGCTGCATCACCCATTGTCACTGGTTGGAACACCGACTGTTGCCTGGCCATCCGAAAGCCCATTCGACCAGAGCGATCACTGCAACTACGGCGTTCCTGTCTGGTGTGCCCCTGCAGGACATCTGCAGGGCTGCTACGTGGAGGTCGACACACACCTTCACAAGATTTTACTGCGTCGACCGGGATTCCAGGGAGAAGTCCAGAGTCGGCCACCCATGCCAGACCCCATGCTGGAGAAGGAACAAGTTACTTAGCTGTAACTGTTGTTCTCCAGCATGGGTCTGGCATGGATTCACATCCGAACCCTCCCGCTTACCCCTCTGCGGCTCTTCTGTTGGTCCTACTGCCACTTTACATGCTACCAAATCTGAAGATGGCTGCCAGAGGAGGGGCTTAGGGAGAGGGCAGTCATTGGCTGGGGGCAGTATTACCCAGAGACCAGTGATTGGTTATTAGGAGACAGACAGTTCAGAAACTGAAACTGATTTTTTTTCTTTACCGAGGATTCCCAGCCTGACGACGGGCAATATTCATGAGCATTTGAATCCATACCAGAGCCATGCTGGAGAACAACAGTTATTTATTTATTTTTTTATTTGATAAGCGCAGCCAGGCCCAGGGGCATACGGGCGCATAAATTAGATCTGGTTACAGTTACAATTGAAAGCAGTCAAAAAAGGTTACGTTACAATACAGTTACAGGTAAGTACAAACTTGGTAATGGGAGTGCATACATACATGGTCTAGTATAAATACATTAATTACAAAATTGTGCTAGTGGCAGTCAATCATACTGAGGTCAGGCAGTTAGGCTGTCATGGAGTCCATATTGTGAAGCCAACACTTCGTGTTGTGTTTAAATAAGTTAAATGACGGTTCTGCTCGCAGAGGCGCAGGGATAGTGTTCCATAATTTAGAGGCTTGTACAGGGAAGCTAGCACCACCCTAGTTATGAAGTTTAAATCTCGGTATGGACATGGTGTTAGCTTGTGCTGATCTCAGTGGTCTTGAGGAGGTGTGAGGTGTAAGTTGGTTGGTGAGGTAGGCTGGTGCAAGGTTGGCCCTGGCTTTGTGTGTAAGGGCCAAAGTTTTATGAGATATTCTGTGCTTGACAGGCAAGTAACTTGTTCCTTACACACCTCTTAGGCTCGGATCAGGTCGGATCTAAGGGAGCTACTGGGAACACTTCCTCACTGCCTGGCAGTTGGTCACCCCCAACCCTCCCCTCCCACCAAGGGCTGTAGCCAACTTAACTAATTAATTACCAGTTTAGGCTCCAAATCTACTAACCAAGAGGTGGATTTTTAGGTAGGCAAAGCTATGTTCTGAAGTTCCACTCTTCCATGGAATTTAAGCCTCTCTAAAAACTCTTGAGGTTAAATATCCATAGCTCTTCTTTATAGGCCACTCTTTGGGCTTCTTGAATCATTGTGGCCTCTTGGATTTTATCCACGCAGCACCAATGTACGTCCACCAGTTTGTCCCTGTTCAACAAAATGGGTGACAAGTGGCGCATTTAATGTCCTTGTTTGAATTTTGGAGCGATGTTCATTTAAGAATAAACGAACTTCTCTAGATTACTTAACAATGTAAAGCATTTTACAAGGGCACACTACAGCGTAAATACATTTTTTTGCTTATGCAGGTTGTGAAGGCACGGAATTGCCAGAATTTTCCCTCATGTTCAAAGGAATACATTTTCGTTGAATATTTGCATGCAATACTTGAGGTACAGGGATAATGTCCAGTCACTTGAGCAAGATGGATATTAAGAGTAACAGCACGTTTAGCCGGCATCCGGCTTGGTTTAGTGAGTGTCTGTTGTAAATTCTTGCTCTTTTTAAAGGTAAATGGGAGGTGTTTCCGTTTTAATTCCCATTGTGCTCAAAATCCTCCAGTTTTTCAAAATTGCCTCCTGGATTGCCACACTATGTTGGCAAAACGTGGGTGAACACACCAGACGATCCATAACGTTTATATTTTTGGGTAGAAATAGGTTGTTCCGATCTGTGAATCTCAGCCTCTTCCTGCAGTGACGGACCCGTTTTTTAGGGTATCCCTGTTCCAAAAGTCTGCCTTGTAAAATATCTGCATGTATGCAGAGTCCGGTTGAGTCTCGTAAGCAGCTCCACGGGGAGACGAGGGGCAGTCTGCCTACGTAGCCTTCCCTGAGCAGCACTCGGGTATTCATTCAGTGGCTTCCGAGTAACAGTAGACTGGCGGAAAGGCCAGTGAAAGAAGCCCTGGTGTGGGAAGAGCACAAAGGAACCCCAGAGTGGGCAGAGGGCCAAGACCCCCTGCGTGGGGGAGAGATTGAAGTACTGTGAACATAGACACGGACCCTATGTTAAATAGAGACAGGGTTGGGAAATCAAAAGCCAACAGCCATCTCTTTTCAATGGGCAAGGCCCAAATGTATTGTTTTGTTGTTTGTTTTTCTTTTGAAGAATAGGCAGAGAAAGTAGGTTAGCATAGAATTTCTGGACAGAGGACATAATTTGTTTGACCATCTCGACACCCTGATGAGAACCCCTTTTTATGCTCAGTTATATAGAATAGGGCTTAGTAAAACAAAGTTATTGAAAGATTAGGCCTGTTGAATCAGAAGAACAAATACATCTTTCAAAATCATGCCTTCTTGCCCGTCTCATGATTATAACTACCAAACTCTTATTTGGGAGCAAACTTGAACAGTAAGGCTTAGGCTAAGGAGAGCAGGCGTTTAATGTTAAGGACAAGTAACATAGATAAGAGACTGTCCACAGAGTGCAAATATCAAGATACTAATATATCAGCACAGGTGCATTAATTTAAGGTACTGAAAGGGTAAGTAACACAATATACAACCATATATGATCACAAGTTTGGTGTCCAGGAAGGCATAACCTATACAGTATATATAAGTTCTGTTATTTACCTTAAATGTCGGGGTTGGGTAGATGTTACACAAATGATTGTAGACCTTCTAATTGACAAGGCAGTAACCATCCACAGTAGCAAAACATGGGTCCAATCCCTAACCCAAGAAGACGTTTTCGGCACAGTTCAAGGTACGTGCCCCAGTATAGTTTGCTTTTGAGTGTGTTTAAAGTTATTTAAACTTATTGCATAGTGAATAACCAGACTTAATGTGGTAAATCGAGTCAGTGACCCAATTTGCATTGTTTTAGAAGGGGGGATTCCTGCAAATGAAAGGTGCAGCCACCAATTCTTTTCACCGAAAGGAACCCCAGACTGGACTCCTATGCCCAATATCCACCACTCAAAGGGAAGGGTACCTGCAGGTAAAGACTTCAGAAACCATGTTATCCAATGGGAGCCAGGGGGACTTTGACACATATGCAAGCCAACCTCTCTTGGCCCATTAAGAAAAAACAAACGCAGCTGAATCTGGGCAAGTGACGACAGCTACTCTAACAGCGGGTTCCAGTGTGTGAGGTCCAGTGGTCGCGGATGTTGAGTGCTCTTCTGATGACAATTATGACAGCTTGTTTGCTGAATCAGCAGTTCTGTCTCGGTCAGCAATCAAACAGTTCTGAAGATTGCCAGACTGAATTCTTGTTGAAGATTAACTTCTGCTTGCACTCCCACCATGCTAGACTCGCAGAATGAGGAAGTATTTTCAGGACCTCCAACATTCAAAGTCTGTATGGCTGTCAAATCATGAACAGTTAACATAATACTGTTACACCCAATCCTTTGCGTGTGTACTAGCGCCATCTGCAGCCTCTTAACCAACACAAACTGGCTCTATGCGTACAAAAGCTACTTCCCAGGTGCAGAGAGGAATGCGCATATATGGCTACATCCTACCCTGCCTTGGAGGAAGACTACCAAAATAAGTGAAGCATAAACACTTGGCTTAAACAGCTGGTCAGCCATTTTGAGCAATGCAGTGCAAAAAATGCTGGCATGCAAAAAGTTAAATATAGAGGCAGGTACGAGTGCACCCAAAAAATTATAAAGGAACCTCTGCCACCAGTTGGTCTCGGATTGACGTATTGTGTGAAAAATACCTATAATCCGAAAGGGATGGAGGTTCCCAGAACCAATTTCCTTAAATGGTGGCACAAGGTTCACCTGCACAGCTAGCCTTAAATATTGGCCGGTGCCCCAACACGAAATGATATAAAGCAGTGAAGTTTAAAAAGACCACTCACAAGACCCATGTCCAGGCCACCAAATAGTCGGCATGCATGTTGGCTGTTCCATTAGATAGGTGGAAGGGGGATTGAGGGGGATGAAAAAAGACTTCCTCATAATAAATGGTGATCATTCCGTCCTGCTGACAGTGAATAGAGAAAACGGGATGCTGTGAGGTGGTGCAGCCTCCACAGTCACCCTTCTGGAAAACTGTGGCAGACCGATTCAAACTCAGGCTAATGGTCTTTCAAAAGAGGATGTGAGTAGAATTGTGAGAGAAGAGCAGAAGGGGGCGACTGGAGGAGTTTAAAGGGGGATAGAGTGGGGGAAACAATGTAGGACTTTCATGGCGAGGGATTTAAATATGTGAAAATTTGGCAGTGGACGACCAAATAGGTCAGAAGACCCAGCAATATTGATATATTCACTCTAGCCAGACTGACGGGAGGTGTTAACATAGATTCAGAACTGCAGAAGAGCCTCAGAGATTTCGAAACTGCAGGACAATCTGTGGAGAAGGAGAGTTGAACCCACAAATAAGCATATTACTGGACGGTATGGACTTGAGAGGGAAGCCTTAAGGATCCTGAAAAATTACAAGGGTCAAGACCAAAGGAAAAAAAAGGTGATGCCACTGAAGTATCGGGGAAGGCTGCCTAGAAAATGGAGCTCAAGCCTATAGGAGGAGAAGTCGCTTCCCCACCCCCCAAACCCCAAATCCTCCTTTAGCCATTAGGGAAGAGAACAGGGAGTACATGGAGTTCAGCTACTAGGAGTATCCTATCCAGCCTCTCCAGTTTTCCAACATATTAAAGCTTGGAAAAGAACAAGGTGAAGGATGTTGATGTACAGGTAGAGGAGGAACTGGAAGAAGAGGTGGACTGGGAGGTAGGCGTGACAAAGAAGGAAGCCAAGACCAAATAGCAGCTGGACTGGAATAACTCAGTAAATTAAATGTTAACAGCAAGGATAGGAGTGACCTCAGTAATGGGGGGGGGAGATCAGTGAAAGCCCAGCAGGAAAATCCCAAGGCAGGAGACAATGGCAGTGCCCTTGGTGAGAAGAGTGCAATAAAAAAATAAAACAAACAGGAGGTGAATGCTCTAAGCCTTCCAAGAGGCCAGAGAAACCATATCTGGATGGGCAGATAATGCAAACCAGAGTAGGGGAGGTACAGGAATTTACTGTATGTCACATTGAAGTGTTCGAAATCAGCTCCACTAGAATAGAAGAGCTGCCAGGAGGTACAACCTACATGTTATTGGAATAAAAGTAAAACCTCCCCCAGATGGTTTATAAAACGATTGAAGAGAATGTTTCCAGAATGGAAGCAGTGGGGCTTTGACAGAGAAACACAGCAAGCTCACCTTATTGCACAAATAAGGGTGTGGGATGCAGAGAGAAACCAGCCCATCTGGTCTTCTTGGGGGGGAACTTCCTTGTTGGAGATCATATCAATAGGTCAACTACTGCAAGGAAACCATTGCAGGTGGATGGGAGGATATTGGGTACGGACAGATTTGTTGAGAATGGCTTCTTATGATATTCTTCCATCCACTAAAACATCTGGGAGAAGTGTTTATTCACGTGCAAGTGAAATTGGGGCAGAGTTTGGCTCTCGGTTTGGGGGTAGATCGGGGAAGGGTTGTTTTCAACTGCACAAGCTAAGGTTTTGAACTTGAGACTGGGACGATGGAAACAGAGCACCCTATAGGCTGCTCAAGGAGCAGCTGCTGATTGTGAAGAGGGCAAGAAAGTGGTGGGAGGGACTGCAATAGGGGTGAGGTTTGTAAGGCAAGAATGGAAGGGGTGAGATGAGGGTGTTAACAGGAAAAGACTGCTACAAAGAATAAACAAATTTAGCACAATCAATTTTGTATATTGTAATATTCCAAAAGAATGGATTAAGGGAACACAAAGATCTAGGAAGACAAGGAAAGCAACTTGAAACACTCCCCCGCCCCCTCGGGGGGGGGGGGGGGAGAGAAACACACACACACACACACACACACACACTTCATCAGGTGATGCTTTTGAGATCCCAAATGAGATATATTTAATGACTTTTTGATATGAGGTATTAACAAATGAAACGCGTTGTGTCCACAGATACATCTGCAACGTTTTACGCTCTACTTGAATTATTTTAGAGGCCTTTATTACAAATTGTTTCAAAAAGGAAGGGAAGGTAGTTGAAGACTATTCGGTCCCTCCCTATCAAGACTGATTACCAATTGTCTAACCTTTACATATATATATATAAATATATTATATAATTTCTGAGGCTTGTGGAATCTGCTTAGATCACATGCTGTGCATAGGCCGACATCTAGTGGAAGCTACGGAAACACTCCCCCGCCCCCTCGGGGCGGGGGGGAACACACACACACACACACTCTTCATCAGGTGATGCTTTTGAGATCCCAAATGAGATATATTTAATGACTTTTTGATATGAGGTATTAACAAATGAAACGCGTTGTGTCCACAGATACATCTGCAACGTTTTACGCTCTACTTGAATTATTTTAGAGGCCTTTATTACAAATTGTTTCAAAAAGGAAGGGAAGGTAGTTGAAGACTATTCGGTCCCTCCCTATCAAGACTGATTACCAATTGTCTAACCTTTACATATATATATACATATATATATAAATATATTATATAATTTCTGAGGCTTGTGGAATCTGCTTAGATCACATGCTGTGCATAGGCCGACATCTAGTGGAAGCTACGGAGTATTACAGTTTGTTTTTCGAAACTCGAAAATGGGCATCGACACAGGGCGTGCCAGTAATACTATCCCTAGTGTGACGTCCACTGTACCCAGGATCCTTCACGCGTCTAGGCCCCTGAGATTGTTTTTTTCCGCCATGCTGGTCGGAAGCACTGAACGGAGTTCCCTGACTTAGTCAGATTTTGCAAATATTGTTATATATTTCCCCGTTTATTCCACCTATACGTCGAGTCTCCGAACATCGACACTCGACGCCGGATCTGAGAAAAATCAACCGTCGAACTACAGGGACGGATTTGGGCCTCGGAAGGCCTCTGGCCTCGGCAGTCCTCTGGACTCGGCCCTGCAAGTAGGGAGAGTGGGGGGTGGCACATAGCCTACACTCTGATTAATATAGGTACATTACTTATATTCCTACACTCCCAGCCCGCTGCCACAGGGTGCGTATGGAGGGTACCCCTTTTCAATTTAGCCCCAAGTGCACCCGCAAGTATCCTTGGGTTGACAGACACGCCACGTGTAACCTCTGCTTGCCGAGGGACCACCCCGAGGCGAATTGCAGAGCGTGCAGTCGGTTCAAACCGAAGACCCTTAAGGACCGTGTGACAAAGCGTTGGCAGCGACGCCGTACTTTCGGACGGCGAGGGCAATGTGGCGTCGATGGACAGCCAAGCGCAAGTCCTCGACCTCGGAAGGTTGTCCGGCAGGGCAGCTATGGGGAAGACACCCGGTGACACGAGCGATACCCACACCACATCCAGCAAACAAAGGTCCAACCGAGACTTGACGCGCACGTCGAGTTCTCGGAAAGAGGCACGTAGAGAACAGTCCGCCGAGTCAGTGTCCTCTGGGCGTTTGCGTTCGAGATCGCCTCATGACACCAGGCAACCCTCCACTGTTGCTAAGAGTGCCTTGCTCCCCTTAGTGACTGAGGTTCGGTCGTCGGAGGATGACGCCGACCTCTTCCCCTAGGCCGCACTCCAGGAGTCGGCGTCTGCAGGCAGTGCGAAGGCTGCTACCGAATCCCTTACACTCTCCAGAGACAGGGGCTCTACCCCCGAATCTCGGCGCCAGGCGTCGAAAAGCTCTGATAGGGCCCAAAATTCGGGGAAACACTCTTCCACCTGCGGGGAGGGGGGAAAACAATGAAGTAAGCAGTCCCAGCCTACTTCCACTCCTAAACTACATTCTACTCCACCTAAACAGACGGACATGTCTCAGTCTCTTGTCCCTAAGGCCCCTGTTCAGGCCAGTAGGTCTAGTCAGGATAAAACGGGGAAAGCGCTCCAGAATAGAGTTATTCCCAGTTCAAGGGAATGGTCCAGTGATGACATAGACAGAGTAATGTCAAGGATGTCATCATTGGCAGCTTTCTACGCCAAAAACCCGGAACACTTTCTATCTTATACCCCAGAAGGGGTAACTCCCTCAGGCTCTAAGGATCCAATACCCCCAAGTAAGAAGTCCCGGGGTGAAGCACCTACTCAGTCTTCAGACCCCTTTTATATACAGCCCTATTCTCAATATGAGGAAGATCCATCCGTTGGTGAGGATCCAGACGTGGGCATGTTCGAAGAACAAACTGGGACGGGCTATTATGGGGATGATGAGGACCAAGAGGAGGAGGAGGAGGAGGAGGAGGACGATACCCAGATACATACTGGGTAGATTCCCCGGTAGAGAAAGAGCCTGCGGTTACCGACTCCCCTGTCGACAACCAGCCTCTCCTAAATGAGGTCCTGTCCAGAGCGGTACAGCACTTCCACATTGACACCCAAGGTGCTCAGGAAGAGAGGGACTTTGCAGAGGAATTGGTGGGAGAAAGGAGACCTGTTGCTCAGGCCATCCCTATCCTTAAGTCGATACAAAGGAGGATAGACCCTTCCCTTGTTAACCCCAATCTCACTAGGGCAGTAAACCCCAGAATTGAAAAGCTTTTCAGGGCAGCCCAGTCTGACCCACTGTACATAAGGGGACATCTCAAACCGGACTCCCTGGTTGTTACAAACACCAGTAAGAGGGCGGGAACAGCCTTGTCATCGTCCGAAGCTCCCCTCGACAAGGAGAGCAAGAAGATTTATGGCTTGGGCAGGAAAGTAGCCTCCATTTCCGCCTATCATGCAAGGATTGCCATCTCCACCACCCTGCTGGCTAGTTACAACTGCCACCAGTGGGAAGAAGTCGCAGCTCTCATATACTCCGCCCCAGAACCCTTAAAAAGCCAATTGGCACGAGTTTCGGCAGAGGGGAGAGCCGTGTCAGGTTGCATTTTAAAATCAACCTTTGATGCCGCGGATAACACCGGCAGATTAATTGCTGAAAGCACGATCAAGAGGCATGCTTGGCTATGGCAGTCTGGGTTCAAGGCCGAGACCCAAGCATCATTGATAGATAAGCCGGTGAAGCCGGATCTATTGTTTGGAAAGGCGGACAAGGACGCTCTGAAGAATGCCAAGGACGAGTATGAGACACTCAAGTCCCTAGGGCAACTAACCAACAAACCCCCTAACCAGAGAGGGAATGGCAATTTTCATCGGCCTCGCGGACAAAACTCCCAAAAAGGCTCAAACTATTCCCAGGGCCAGGGTACTCCATGGAACACTAACCAGCAGTCTACCCAGAGTTATTGCAGGGGTAACAAAAGAGGTCGTGGTAGGGGTAGAGGCAGTTCCAATAAAGGAGGGGGCATGCCTCCACCAAAACAGTGACGCTCAGTTCAGGGTCCCTTCTCACGTATCCCCAGTAGGGGGACGCATTTCCATCTTCACCCAAGCTTGGGAAGGGATCACATCAGATAGATGGGTGCTGTCCACAGTGTCCGCAGGATACTGCATAGAACTCCTAGAGCGTCCCGGAAACCACCCTCCACGACAAAGAATACACTCCTTAGACCACCAGAAGATCTTCTCAAAGAGATCGAAAATCTTCTCGCAAAGGACGCGATAGAACTCGTCCCGGGACACCAGGTAAACAAGGGTATTTATTCAACTTACTTCCTTGTGCCAAAAAAAATTTGACAATGCGCCCAGTATTGAATTTACGGCCTGCAAACAAGTATGTCAAGCCCCAAAAATTTCGCATGACTACTCTCCAAGAGGTAATTCCCCTCCTAAAAAAGGGGGATTACATGGCAACATTGGATATGAAAGATGCCTATTTTCATATTTCCATGTTCCCAGCGCACAGAAAATATCTGCGCTTCAAGGTGGACAGTCAGCACTACCAGTTCAAGGTACTGCCCTTCGGGATAGCCTCGGCTCCAAGGGTATTCACCAAGGTACAGGTGGTGGTGGCGGCACACCTACGCAGGGAGGCAATCCCAGTGTACACTTATCTGGACGACTGGCTCATCACGGGGGAGACCCCCGTAATTTGCAGGACAAACATTCAAAGAACTATTAACCTCCTCGAATTGGGCTTCTCCATAAACGAGAAAAAATCAAGTCTGGTGCCCAGCACCTCCAAGCAGTTCCTAGGAGCTGTTCTAACAACTCAAGAGGGGTTGGCTTTTCCTTCAGAGGAAAGAATTCGGAATATACTACTGCAAATTCCGCAATATCAAACCGGTCGCCAGATAACAGTACGCAAAGCAATGATTTGCTGGGCATGATGGCGTCATGTATTTACCTGGTCCCCCACGAGCACCTGCGCATGCGTCCCATGCAAGAATGGTTGGCGAAACTGTGGTCTCAGGCAAGTGGTCAGTGGGACGATCTAGTGGTCGTTTCGCCAACACTTGTACAAAGCCTCCACTGGTGGACAAGAGACAGTCTATCCAAGGGGAAACCCTTTTTACGATCCCGAGATACAGGCGGTAGTCACGACGGACGCATGCCTGACAGGATGGGGAGCTCACCATCTCCACCACACAGCTCAGGGTCTCTGGTCTCACACAGTGGCCAAGAATCACATCAACCTGCTAGAGCTTCTGGCAGTTTTCAGAGCACTTCAAGCGTTCGAGCCCCACCTACTGAACCTGTCGGTGCAGATCCGGACATACAGCACGACAGCCATGTTCTACCTGAACAAGCATGGAGGGACTCGTTCGCCAAATCTGTCCAGACTTGCCCAGAACATTTGGATATGGGCACTCAGACGGAACATCTTTGTCATCTCAACATGTTCCAGGGGATCTCAATTCTCTAGCGGACGCTTTGAGCATAGATCCCCTTCCGGAGGAACACGAATGGTGTCTACACCGAGAAATCGTAGATCTCTTCTCTCAGTGGGGTTTTCCCACTATAGACCTATTCGCCACAAGCGAAAACAGACAGTGCCCAGGATTCGCATCCAGGTTTCCCCAACCAGACTCCCTTGGGAACGCCCTGTGGATGAACTGGTCAGGGATGTTTGCGTACGCTTTTCCACCAACTCCTCATCAGGAAGGTGGTGAACAAGATGAACAGAGAGTCGATGACTCTCGTCCTAGTTGCTCCCATGTGGGCGAGACAACCGTGGTTTCGACACCTACGCAGACTTGGTGTGCGATCCCATCAAACTCCCGGGCTGGTACAGTCTTTTGCCCCAGCACCAAGGTCAGAAGGTGCATCCTTTACCCAACTCAATGAACCTAGCAGCATGGCTCCTGAGGTCATAGAGTTTGGACATCTCAATTAACCACAGAGGTGTATGGACATCCTAAAAGAGTCTAGGAAAACGAACACAAGGCATTGCTACTTCGACAAATGGAAGAGATTCGTTATCTGGTGCCAGAATAAACAAATCAACCCAGTTGATTGCACTCCTTCCACAATCGTGACATACATGCTCCACCTGCTGGACGCAGGGTTGGTTTTCAACTCACTAAAGGTACACCTGGCAGCACTGTCAGCGTACACCACCTCACATAGCAAGGTGTCGTGGTGGAAGGTACCAGTGGTAAAAGCCTTCATGGAGGAAGTAAAGAGACTTCATCCTCCTATATCTAACCCACCACCAGGATGGGACCTGACTGTGGTGCTATCTAAACTCATGGGGCCCCCATTCGAGCCCATGCATAAGACAAGTCTCAAACACCTGACCTATAAGACTGCCTTCTTAGTATCCATTACATCCATAAGAAGGGTCAGTGAAATTCAGGCTCTGTCAGTGCAGGATTCTTTCTTTTCTATTCATAAGGATAAGCTGGTTTTACGGACACACCCTAGGTTCTCACCTAAGTTTATTTCTAAATTCCATGTAAACCAGTCCATCGAGCTTCCGGCTTTCTTCCAAAACCCACAAAGCTCGGCTGAGGTTAAACTACACACCCTAGATGTGCGTAGGGCGGTCCTTTACTACGTAAACAAGACCAGACTGCTTAGGAAAACAGATCAACTGTTTGTCTCCGTAGCCACAAGCAAAGAGGGAGATCTCGTCTCTAAGGGTGCCATCTCCAAGTGGATTGTCAACTGTATCCAGTTGTGTTACTCTCTTTCTGACAAAAATGTGCCTTTTACGCCCAGAGCCCACTCGACAAGAGGCATTGGGGCCACTCTGGCTTTCATTGCAAATGTTCCCCTTGACACCATTTGCAAAGCAGCTACTTGGAGCTCTATTCACACTTTTACTCAGCACTACTGCATTGACACCCATTCCAAGACAGATACTCAAGTGGGACAAGCGGTTCTAAGACACTTATTTGCTCATGACCCTTCTCACATCCCACCTCCTTCTAACACTGCTCGCTAATCTCTGCACAGCATGTGATCTAAGCAGATTCCACAAGCCTCAGAAGGGATACATTACTCACCGTAATTGTATTTCTGATGCTTGTATCTGCTTAGATTCACATGCGACCCACCCTTCCTCCCCTGCGAGAGAAGGCGCATGGATGCTTGTAGTCTTATCTTTATATCTTCTTGGATACTCTGTGCTCACGCTACTCCTCATGCTACCTCATGTCTGAAAAAATACAATCTGAGGGTCCTACACGCGGACATCGCAGTACAAACATATTAAAAAACACAACATTGCACTTGTCAAACTTATCAAATAATCTCTAGTTGTCATGATCACTGCTTCCAAGGAGCCAGGACCAGCCCAACGTCCTTGGAAGCAGGCCCCTAACCCTAATCCTAGGCACCAGCCGGTCCCCACGGGGACCTTTTGGACCTTGTCCTGGCGCCGGTGGCACCAGGCTCATCAGAATCATCGGTCCCGGCACTGGAAGCGCCGGGCTCATAATATGTGTGCAGATGCTTGGGTGGACTTACCTGCAGCAGACCATGCTGCTTACTTACCAGCCACTTAGAAGCCCTCTGTGAACAGGAACTACTTTCTTACCTGGGTGGGGCAAGCTCCACTCCCTGGATTCAGCACTGGAAAGCTTCTGGAACTGGAACTCTTTTCTTACCTAGGCGGGGCCGTGGAGGAAGACGCCTCATCACTCCAAGGCTATTTAAACCACACCCGATAGATGAAACGTGCTTCGCGTTATTCTGCATCTGCAGCAGAACGCTCACCGAGTCTGTTCCAGCCTTTCTTCTTACGATCCTGAATCTGCAAGAATCATACTCACCATTCCTGCATCCTGAATCTGCAAGAAGCATACTCACCATTCCTGCATCCAGTCGACAGCAGCACCTGCAGAGACAAGAAACAGCAGGTTAGCAAGGCAGCCTTAACTCGCAGTGCTACTCACCTGATCCATCGGCTGCGGTCATTTTCGGCACGCTGCACCTCCGCCTGCGAAGACAAAAGCATTGTCACTACTTACCGGCACTCCGTGAATTCTGGATTTCTTCACACTGCATCGCCCCCTGCGGAGATAAAAGCATTGTATCTACTTACGGACATTCCGCGGACCCGGCGCTGCAAACCAACTTCTGAAAGACAAAAGAAGAGACATTAGACAGGTATTTACTTACGCCCATTGCGCTCTTCGCAATAGAACGCCTGCAATACTCCGGCGTCTCTTCAGCACGAACTACGCTGCAAGGGAAAAGACAGTTAGAGCGCTTGCATTTACTCACGCATTTCCAGGCGCTTCACTCCATCTTCCTCAAGAGTCCTGCAAGACAAAAGGGAGAAAAGCATTATACGAAGTCCTGTTCAATGTTAACGTGCCTTGCACCTAAAGACTATAAAGACTAAAAAGGTGTCTGGAAACTCACCGCTCGTGCAGTTAACGACGGTAACGGTCTTCTGAGTCCAAGAGGCCTATGTTTTACCAGTGAAGGAACTGGCAACAGCGCCCTGCACCAGACGCAGATGGAGAGCCCAGCATTTACCTATCTAAGGTGAGCACGTTGACCTGGGGGCTCTACGGAGAGGGAGAGAGAGGAAGAGGGACATTGAACAACCCAGACCATTAACCCCCATATTCTTTCACCTGCAGAAACCTCACCCTACGAGTTCGACACACAGTGCGAAGAGGTTCGACCCCAGAAGCCCATCGGGTTCTGCACATCACCTTTCGAGTCACAGACACCTTCCTGCCCAGATCAGCGCCTCCGTGGGAATCAGGTGAGCGTTACAGAACGCGAAGCCCACTGCAAAACTCCTACCCAGGCGCAATGGAAACCTCAGACACTGATCACTTAGCCCAGTTGCTCGGGGAATTAAGAGCAGAAGTACATGCAGCTCGTCAGGAAACAAGCTCTCTAAGAAGAGAACTGATAGTTTCCAAGGAGCGAACAGAGGACCTCGCTAGGCAATTGCTACAAACACAGGTAGGACAGACACCCCTGCCCGCTCCAGGAGGAAGCTATCCTTCTGCATCATCTATAAATCCAGTGCAAATCAATCTACCTGGTAATGTGCCCTTGGCTCCGCCCGAACGTTTTTCTGGTGACCCAAAGAAATTTGCAGTGTTCCTCAACCAGTGCCGCTTAAATTTCTTATGTCGACCAGCTGCATTCCCAACAGACCAGACCAAAGTGGCTTTCGTACTTTCTTATCTCAGTGGCAGCGCCGCAGATTGGTCGATCCCTTTAGTCACCCAGGATGATCCGGTTTTACATGATTTCCAGGCCTTCCAGTCCAGCATGGAGAAACTGTTTGCAAGACATGCACAAGGGCAGGCCTTGGACAATGAACTTCTTTCATTACGACAGGGTAATCAAGACCTCTTGACCTATATAGCCTCATTCAACAGACTCATAGTGGAAACTCAATGGCCCGAGGATAAGAGAATAACGCTTTTCTACAGAGGCCTGCGTGGAGAGCTCAAGGATGTGTTAGCTCAAGTTGTGAACCCTCCACAGGAATGTTCAGACTATATTGACTTAGTCGTCCAATTGGACCACAGATTACAGAACAGGAAGGCTGATAGTTCTAAATTTGATACCCGAGTGTTTTCTAAACCACAGACTTCTACTAAGGGAGCTGACACTGTGGAACCCATGCAAATAGGGGGGATGAAAGGTCCTTTAACCCAAAAGGAGCGGGAAAGAAGAAGACAGCTGCAATTATGCCTCTATTGCGGGAACTCGGGGCACTTTCTTCGAGACTGTCCAGTGAAACCAGCTAAGAAGGCTGTAGAAGCCGCAGATTCCAGTACCTCAAGTTCTGAGCAGGGAAACGACCTAGCCCGGCAAGTGTAGAGGTCCTCTTGCCGAGCGTTAAGATCTGTCCCGTGACCTCGCATTTCGTGGTGCCCATGGTCCTCATTAGTCCTGCACGTCCGGATCGTTTGCATGCAATTGAAGCTTACATCGACAGCGGAGCAATCGGCAATTATGTGGACCGTGAAATGGCATCAAGGATGAATCTACCCCTTGTCCCTAAGGCAGTAAAAGACGTCATTACTACAGTAGATGGCACGGAGATAGCGTCCGGACCAGTAACGCACGCCAGCCAAGAAGTGACGCTGGTGAGCCAGGAGGGACACCGGGAGAAAATCGTGTTCGATGTGATCAAGGCCCCTCAGTTCCAGATCATTCTGGGAATCCCTTGGTTAGAGAAGCACAATCCTCAGATAAACTGGCGAGCAAAGACGGTTCAGTTTCCAGAATGCTTTACCACTTGTTATCCTCGGCCTGAAGTTTCAGTGGCGGCAATCTCTTCTGAGGTTCCCACATTACCTCCCGACTACCAAGAATTCCAAGATGTCTTTCGGAAGGATCAAGCTAACACCCTGCCTCCTCATAGGTCTTACGACTGTCAAATAGACCCGATACCCGGAACAACTCCTCCTTGCAGTAGGATTTATGCCCTCACCGAGCCAGAGAATCTTCACCTCAGGCAATATCTGGACCAATACCTAGCTAACGGGTTTATCCGTCCTTCTAAATCTCCAGCTTCCTCGGCTTTGTTCTTCGTTCCGAAAAAGGAAGGAGACCTTAGAACTTGTATAGATTACCGCGCCCTGAATCAAATTACCGTTAAAAACAGATATCCGTTACCTTTGATCCCTGAACTCCTGGACCAAGTCAAAGAAGCATGTATATATACAAAGTTGGATCTCAGAGGAGCCTACCACTTGGTACGAATAAAAGAAGGCGACGAGTGGAAGACGGCCTTTCGCACCAAGTATGGGCTATTCGAATATCAAGTGATGCCCTTTGGACTTTGTAACGCTCCTGCCGCTTTCCAGTATTTTATGAACGATGTCCTTAGAGAACTCATAGATGTGTGTGTTGTTGTCTACATTGATGACATCCTTGTCTATTCATCATCTGAAGAGGAACATCAGAGACACGTTAAAAAGGTTCTCGAGAGACTGCGTCAACATAACCTTTTTGCCAAGCTTGAAAAATGCGTTTTCAACGTAACCGAAGTTGAGTTCCTGGGATTCATATTGTCACCTAATGGGGTTCATATGGATTCAAAGAAGGTCGATGCAATCATCAAGTGGCCATCACCAACCTCGGTAAAAGGAGTTCAAAGCATGTTAGGCTTCGCTAACTTTTACCGCAGATTCATTCCTGAATTCTCTCGGATAGTCCAGCCCATCACCGCTCTGTTAAAGAAGAACAAACGTTTTGAATGGTCTACTGAAGCAGAACAAGCCTTTCAGGACTTAAAAGCTAAATTCATTTCTGCACCTGTTCTAAAACATCCTCGCCCAGAACTCCCCTACATCGTGGAAATGGATGCTTCTAGTCTTGCTATGGGGGCAGTGTTGTCACAAAGAGATCCGGTCACACACCAATTACATCCAGTAGCCTTTTGGTCCCGCAAATTCTCGGCTTCCGAGATCAACTATTCAATTACAGACAAGGAACTTTTAGCTATCAGATCGGCCTTTAAAGCCTGGCGGCATTATCTGTTGGGAGCCAGACACACAGTCACCGTAAAGACTGATCACCGCAATCTACAATATCTGAAGACGGCCAAAGCTCAGTCTTCCAGACAGCTTCGCTGGGCTCTGTTTCTGGCTGAGTTTGACTTTATAATTACTTATCGACCCGGCAGTAAAAACGGAAAAGCAGATGCCCTCTCTCGGATGGGAGTAGATGAACATTTGACCAATCCAGAACCAATACCCATAATCCCAGAACAAAGGATTTTGGGGTTGGTCAGCGCTCAATCCTTTGAAGACATCAAGACTACAGTCAAGTCACTCCTAACTCCGGCCGATTTGCAGGACTGGCAATTAAAGGGAAAAGAATTCTCAGTGGATCAAGACCTACCATATTTCCAAGGGCGATTGTACGTGCCCTGTGAGAAGATACAAAAACAAGTAATCTCCGGTTATCACAACTCTCTAATGGAGGGTCACCCTGGCATTACCAAAACCATGGAAAAGATCAAGAGACATTTCTGGTGGCCATCATGGAAGAAGGATATTAGAGACTTTGTAATCTCCTGCGGTGTGTGTGCCCAGAATAAAAGTCAGAAGGAGAAACCAGCCGGCCTTTTACACCCTCTGGATATTCCTCCCTGTCCATGGCATACCCTGTCCATGGATTTCATCACGGACTTACCTCCATGCTCAGGGTATAATACCATTTTAGTAGTCGTGGATCTATTCTCCAAGATGGCTCACTTCATTCCCCTGAAGGGCCTACCTTCAGCTTCGGTATTGGCCCGAGAATTCTTACAAAACATCGTTCGGTTACACGGTTTTCCCTCGGTTTTAATCTCCGATAGGGGAAGTCAATTCATCTCCCACTTTTGGCGAAGTTGCTGTCGTCTAGCCCAAATTGATGTAAGACTTTCAACCAGTCACCATCCCCAAACTGACGGACAAACCGAGAGGACAAATCAGACTCTAGAGCAATATCTGCGTTGCATGCTCCAACAAACTGAAAACCCTTGGAAGGATATTCTTTGGATCGCGGAATACGCTTGCAACAATTCGACTCATTCTGGAACCGGGAAGACTCCCTTCTTCCTATTATACGGACATCATCCTAGAACCTCTAATCTGGACCCTCCCCAAGAATTCGAAACACCTGCTGTGGATCATTTGCACTCTGAGATTACCTGTGCTTTTAAAGAAGCCACTGCCCATCTGCAAAGACCTAAAGCTCAAGTTAAAAAGGGAGCAGATCGACACCGTAAAGAGGCCCCTCACTACGCAGTAGGAGATCAGGTCTGGTTATCCACTAAGCACCTGCCTCTAAAAGGACCCCGCACCTTCAACCCAAGATACCTTGGACCTTACCCCATCTCTACCATAGTTAATCCGGTGGCGGTCAAATTGGAATTACCTGCGCATATGAAAATACATCCAGTATTCCATGTCTCCTTATTAAAACCAGTACAACCAGAAACCCGATTGACTGAACTCCCAGAACCTGTTTTGGTGGACGGAGAACTCGAATTCGAAGTAAAGAACATTCTAGACTCCAAGATCTCCAAATCTAAGTTATATTATCTGGTTGATTGGAAAGGATACGGCCCCCAGGAAAGGTCTTGGGAACCCTCAGAATATGTCCACGCACCTCGTCTGGTCAAGAGATTCCATCTGAATCACCCCGACAAGCCAAAACCCCCGCAGAAGACACGCTTAGGAGGGGCCTTGAGGGGGGGTACTGTCATGATCACTGCTTCCAAGGAGCCAGGACCAGCCCAACGTCCTTGGAAGCAGGCCCCTAACCCTAATCCTAGGCACCAGCCGGTCCCCACGGGGACCTTTTGGACCTTGTCCTGGCGCCGGTGGCACCAGGCTCATCAGAA
The DNA here is from genome assembly GCF_040938575.1 of Ambystoma mexicanum. Lineage (NCBI taxonomy): Eukaryota > Metazoa > Chordata > Amphibia > Caudata > Ambystomatidae > Ambystoma > Ambystoma mexicanum. Next base: position 1,440,702,204 of record NC_090935.1, read on the forward strand.
TCATCGGTCCCGGCACTGGAAGCGCCGGGCTCATAATATGTGTGCAGATGCTTGGGTGGACTTACCTGCAGCAGACCATGCTGCTTACTTACCAGCCACTTAGAAGCCCTCTGTGAACAGGAACTACTTTCTTACCTGGGTGGGGCAAGCTCCACTCCCTGGATTCAGCACTGGAAAGCTTCTGGAACTGGAACTCTTTTCTTACCTAGGCGGGGCCGTGGAGGAAGACGCCTCATCACTCCAAGGCTATTTAAACTACACCCGATAGATGAAACGTGCTTTTTTTATTTTTTATTTTTTTATTGATTTTAATCAAACAAAACAAAACCAAAATACAACCAAACACGCAGTGCATTTTACAACAATATAATCGTATTAATTCTTAATCTTGGCCACTGCTTCCCCCCTTCACACCCCCCTTCATGAGCCTGTCTGTTCATCGTTCTCTGTGTCCGCCGTATGCGGCTGGGTCTCGCTTCCTGTAGATTCGGTTAGATCTTGTATTGCTCCAAACAATTCAGCTATTAGTGATTTCCATGCCATCAGGGTCCCTATCTCTTCTTCCCCCTCTACAGCATTCGACTCTTGCCATACTATTGTTTCTGCCTCTGCCCATTTCTGTAACTCCTTCCACCATACCTCCACCCGTGGCTTGTGACAAGTCTTCGATAGATGAAACGTGCTTCGCGTTATTCTGCATCTGCAGCAGAACGCTCACCGAGTCTGTTCCAGCCTTTCTTCTTACGATCCTGAATCTGCAAGAATCATACTCACCATTCCTGCATCCTGAATCTGCAAGAAGCATACTCACCATTCCTGCATCCAGTCGACAGCAGCACCTGCAGAGACAAGAAACAGCAGGGTTAGCAAGGCAGCCTTAACTCGCAGTGCTACTCACCTGATCCATCGGCTGCGGTCATTTTCGGCACGCTGCACCTCCGCCTGCGAAGACAAAAGCATTGTCACTACTTACCGGCACTCCGTGAATTCTGGATTTCTTCACACTGCATCGCCGCCTGCGGAGATAAAAGCATTGGATCTACTTACGGACATTCCGCGGACCTGGCGCTGCAAACCAACTTCTGAAAGACAAAAGAAGAGACATTAGACAGGTATTTACTTACGCCCATCGCGCTCTTCGCAATAGAACGCCTGCAATACTCCGGCGTCTCTTCAGCACGAACTACGCTGCAAGGGAAAAGACAATTAGAGCGCTTGCATTTACTCACGCATTTCCAGGCGCTTCACTCCATCTTCCTCAAGAGTCCTGCAAGACAAAAGGGAGAAAAGCATTATACGAAGTCCTGTTCAATGTTAACGTGCCTTGCACCTAAAGACTATAAAGACTAAAAAGGTGTCTGGAAACTCACCGCTCGTGCAGTTAACGACGGTAACGGTCTTCTGAGTCCAAGAGGCCTATGTTTTACCAGTGAAGGAACTGGCAACAGCGCCCTGCACCAGACGCAGATGGAGAGCCCAGCATTCACCTATCTAAGGTGAGCACGTTGACCTGGGGGCTCTACGGAGAGGGATAGAGAGGAAGAGGGACATTGAACAACCCAGACCATTAACCCCCATATTCTTTCACCTGCAGAAACCTCACCCTACGAGTTCGACACACAGTGCGAAGAGGTTCGACCCCAGAAGCCCATCGGGTTCTGCACATCACCTTTCGAGTCACAGACACCTTCCTGCCCAGATCAGCGCCTCCGTGGGAATCAGGTGAGCGTTACACTGGTGTGGTGAGGGGTGATGAGGATGGGATGGAATATGGCTGCAAGAAGCAAATAAACAGGTGTTTTTCGCTGTAAAAGTCTGCAAACAGTTCAGATGTTCGCGAACAATCCTGTTAAGTTTGCGGACACATCTGCATTACAGGATTGGTGAAAAGCAGTTCTTGGATGGCTTATAACTTTGGCGCCACTAAATGAAACTGCATGACATTTTGCAACTATATTCCCAACCTGATCCCGAATGTGTTTGCAAAGGTTGGTAGGATTCTGTCAAGAGGGGAAAAAATGTGAGTGGGGGTCAGGGGGTCCCAAAATATTGTAAAGGCTTATAAATGAGGTGCCATTTGACAAATATACACAAAGGTTTGCAAAACGATTATAGATTTAAATATACAAGTTTCCGTAAAGTCTGAATGGATTATGACGATTGTATGTGCATACATTTGACACTTTAGAAAAAATAAAACATGGGTTGAGTTCCAGCAAACTTGTGTAAGGAGCATTGAGAAGAACCTGAAAGCATGGTTTTGCAAATGTTCCCGTGTTTTATTTTTTGACAAGTGTCATAATGTAGGTACAAAAAATAGTGATATCCCTTTGGTGACTGAGGTGTAGCCTGTGGCCATGTGCAGTGGCCAGATTGTGCGGGTCATCGAATAAGGTCATGATCCGGACAATCTGGCTGCTGGCCATGACCACGAGGAACAAAACATGGGGTTAAAGTGGCCATGTCCACCTGGGACTGGCCATGTGGTAAAGTTCGCCAGCATGGGGTCTGGCATGGATTCACATGCTCATGAATATTCCCCGTCGTCAGGCTGGGAATCCTCGGTAAAGGAAAAAATCAGTTTCAGTTTTGTTTCTGAACTGTCTTTCTACTAATAACCAATAACTGGTCTCTGGGTCATACTGCCCTCTACCTAAGCCCCTCCTCTGGCAGCCATCTTCAGATTTTTACTGCACGTTGAAGTGTTGGGAGTCCTCGTGCTATAGCTCTTGATCTTTTACTGCGTTTTGCTTTTTTCTTAGAGTTTACTCTTAATTTTCGGTCAATTCAAGCCTCAAGCTCCACCGATTCTTCTTCCGATCAACAGGGACCCGTTTTGGAATTTTTCTACGCCCCTCAAGGGCAAATTTTGGTCGAATTTCTCTTCTTGGAGGATTCCGGAAGATCTTTGAGGCCTACCCCGCGTGGACATGGCCCAGGATAAAGGAGACACGACGCCTGTTGGATCCAAGCTGTTTAGGATCTTCCCTGGATGTGGATTACAGAATGTCTTTAAGGAGGATGAGCACTCCCGGTGCCTCTACTGCCTTGGACCGCCAGACTCGACTCACTAACTGGCTGGAGGGGAAGAGCCCAGCAGCAGGTGAGAAGACATCTGAGCGGTCTTCTAAGACCTTTGAGGGCGCTTTGGCGACGGGGGCCCAACAAAAGGCAAAGCACCGCAAGTCCGCAGGCACCGGGAGTGCCGTTGGTTCAGGCTCCGCGGCTGCCAGGCAGGGCGGGATGTCCCCTACGCCATCAACCACGAGCCAACGCTCTGGCTCGGGGAAAAGGAAGTCAGAGAACCCTGGTAAGCTTCAGAGAAGCCCTGGTCGATCCTGACGGAGAAAGCCTAGGGCAGAGGGTGGGGCCAGGCAGAGGCCCTCCCCCTAAGGTGAAGGCCCCAGATCTGCCCAAGGTCGTGAAGGCCCTGATTCACCCGGCGAAGGCCTCGATTGAAGGAGTCGTGGTGACCCTGGCGAAGCCTGTAGAAGCTACCCCAGTGGAGACGACTTTTGGGCCTAGAGTTTCCCTGCCACCCAAAGGGAAATCATCTTTTCAACCTATCGAGAAGACCCCCGTGAAATCCCAGGACAGAAAGAGGGGGAGGCACGATAGCCATAACGGACACAGATACCACCTCTGAAGATGAGCTGGCTGGCGTCAAAAAGATCCTGGACAAGAAGTTCGAGAAAGTCAGGTCCTACGGGAGGGATCCCGACGAGGCGGATGAAGAGAGCAACTGTGGGGCTGACGAGGAGCAGCAGGCCGCGGAGGAAACAGATGTCGCTGCGCCCCAGCCGTCGCTCCCTTCGCAACCGATGCCTATGCCACAGGACAATTCAGGAGCAATCTTGATGGCTATCCAGACCCTGTGTACGGAGATAAGGACAAGGATGCCCTTACCCCCAGCGGATGATCCAGCGGCACCTGGACCGTCGGGGAGCCCACCGAACAAGCAGAGGCAAATCCATCCTCCTCTCAGCCTTCACCTCCATCCCCTCCACCGAGGGATGAGATGGGAATGGAGACGGCGACGTCGGACGACAGGACGGATCTCCCATCACCCCCTGCCCGGGTCCCCCACCCCCCCACGAAATTGGCTCCTTTCATGCCATTATCGCCAGGTTATCTGAGCTTTTCCAGCTTTGTCCCAAAGAGCAGAAAAAGGAGGGTTTCCTCTACCAACAACGGGAGGCCAAGAGGAAGAGCGTCCTCAAAGTCCCGTTACTGCTGAAGAATCCGTCCACGGCTCCTGCGAAGAGGGACCGGTACGAGAAGAAGTACCGGGTCCCAGACTCCGCCCCTGTGTGCCTCAGAGCTCAGCCGTCCCCATATTCAGTGGTCTCCGCGGCAGCCAAGACGAAATCGGCAGGGGCGGCGGCAGCGGCATCAACTTCCACTTCCCCACCGGACGGTGAAGGGAATATGCTGGACGTCATTACATGACGAGTCATCTCGTCAGCGGCGACTACCATCAAAGCGGCCAGCGCCCTCGCGATCGTGGCACGCTACGACAGGGAGCTGTGGTTCAGGATCGCTCCCCTCCTGGATTTCCTACCAGACAAGAGGCCGGAAGCCCTTGAAATCCTACAGGAAGGCGAGGTGGCATGGACCACGCCATTACGGTTGCCACGGACATCGCCGACACCGGCTTTTGCCAGATGGGCAACATCGTTTGCCTTCACCAGCGCGGTTGGCTCAAGGCCATGACTTCCTTCAGGATGTACAGCCCAGGGTACTGGACATGCCCTTCAACGGGAACAACCTGTTCGGCAAGGCAGTGGAGGAGTCACTGCAGGCCATCAAGACGGACACCGAGACGGCCCGGGCCTTGGGTTCTCTCCATCAAAGACGGCCGTCCTTTCGGACCTCCAGAAGCAAGTCTCAAAGTGCCTCTAAAGGATTCCGTGGCGGTTCAGTGTCGTACCGCCAGGCGGCCCGCTCCTCTTCGCAGGAAGCCTACAGAGGCCGCAGCAAGCCTGGAGAACATCGTTGTCATCGCCAAGGAGGCCAAGCTGGCAAGGCCTCGGCGAAGCAAGACTGAACCGGCCGTGACGTCGGGCCCCCACCCGAGCACCCCAGTGGGAGGCCGGCTGGCGAATTTCGTCAGCGTGTGGGAGTCCATCTCCACCGACCGTTGGGTGCTAGATGCCCTGCCCACGGGCACACACTGGAATTCCAAAGAAAGTGTCCACGTCTGCCACTCGTGGCCAGGAAGGAAAACCACATGCCACAGCTGCTTCTGGAGGTACGAGCAATGTTGAAAAAGGGCACGATAGAACTCGTCCCAAAGAGGCTCTGGGGCTCTGGAGTATACTCGCGGTACTTCCTCGTCCGAAAGAAGACCGCCGGCTGGCAGCCCATCCTAGACCTTTGCCGCCTCAACAGATAAATCAAGTCCCAGAAGTTCAGGATGGTCACCCTTCAGCACGTGCTGCGACAATTGGAGGAAGGCGACTTCCTGTTGTCGCTGGACTTGGAGGATGCTTACTTCCACATCCCCATACGCAAAGGACACCGTATGTTCCTACGGTTCGTAGTCCAAGGGCGGCACTACCAGTTCAAGGCCCTGCCCTTTGTGTTGAAGTTGGCGCAAAGGGTCTTCACCAAGTGCCTGGCATCGGTGGCTGCGCGGCTGCGCCTGCAAGGGATCCACGTATATCCCTATCTGGACGATTGGCTCAACCGAGCAAGTCAAGAGAACTCGCCGTCAATCACATAGCGAAGACCGGCCGCCTGCTCACGGAACTGGGGTTCTCGATCAACTTCGCGAAGTCCCACTTGGTACCGTTGCAGGATGCCCTGTTCCTGGGAGCCAGACTCGACACGTGGCACGGCTGGCTTCACTGTCGGAGGAGAGGACGAAGGCCATCCTGGGCAAGGTACAACGGCTGATGACCATGGAAGTGGCCAGGGTGAGGTCCATCAAGTCCCTGCTCGACATGTCATCATGCATCTACCTTGTGCGTCTGTGCAGGTTGTGGATGCGGCCACTACAGGAGTTCCTCGACGCCCGTTGGATGCAAGCGGTGGGCAGCTTCGAAGACAAGATCTCCCTCAACAAGACTTTCCACCAAGCGATCCAGTGGTGGGGCAACTGCGCACATCTAGAGGCGGGCATGGACTTCCAGACCACCGGAACATCAGGAAACGGTGATGACGGACGCCTCCCTGGAGGGATGGAGAGCGCACACCAGAGATCTCAACGCTAGAGGCCTTTGGCTCCCGGAAGAGAGGTCACTACACATCAACGTCCTGGAGCTCCGAGCCGTGTTCTTGGCCCTCAGGTCTTTCCTCCCGTCTCTCAAGGGCAAAGTGGTGAGGGTCTTCATCGACAACACCACCACGATGTTCTACATCCGGAAGCAGGGGGGGGCACAGATCCCCAGCCCTATCCAAGGAAGCGCAGGATCTGTGGCACTGGGCCGGGGGCCCAGGGGATGTTCCTGGTACCCTTCTACCTGGCAGGAATAAAGAACACCATTGCCGACTCGCTCAGCAGGGAGCTGCGCTCTTGCCACGAGGGGGAGCTTCGGCAGGATCAAGTGGATCTCCTATTCCGACGATGGGGCAATCCCCAGATCGATCTATTGGCGACGAACACCAAGTGCCGGAGGTTCGCCAGCAGGTTTCCCCAGCCGGGGGAGCATGGGCGACGCATTCTCATTCCCCTGGGATGGCCTGTTCCTGTATGCGTTCCCACCGTTGCTGCTGCGACTCATCAGTCAACTCAGATGTTCCCGGTGCAGGATGATCCTCGACGCACCGGGGTGGCCGAGGCAGATCTGGTTCCCGGACCTTCTGGACATGTCAACTTCCCCCTCAGTCAAACTGCCGACGGACGCGGATAGTCTCGCCAGGGAAGGAGGTGCCATCCTACATCACGACCGGGGATCGCTGAACCTGCAGGCCTGGCTCCTGCAGCACTAGAGTTCGGAGGGTACGATATTCCGGCGGACTGCAAGGAGGTGCTTGCAAAGGCCAGGGCGTCCTCGACTCTTAAGTTCTATGGACACATGGAAGAGGTTCTCTGTCTTTTGCCGTGCACAGAAGATCAACCCTCTGCGGATCACGGGCCCTCAAGTGCTGCCGTACTTGCTGTCGCTGGCCAAGGCAGGGCTGGCTCACGCCTCCTATCAAAATCCATCTGGCGGCTATCTCCCGCTACACCAGAACTCTGGGCGGTCGTCTCTGTGGTCTCATCGCCTGGTGAAGGAGTTCATGAAAGGACTGTTCTGCTTGTTCCCACCGGTGAAAGCCCCGGCGTAGGAGCTCAACGTGGTGCTGACCAGGCTAATCGGTCCCCCATTCGAGCCCCTGTATTCGGCACCGCTGAAGCTCCTATCGTTGAAGACAGCATTTCTTGTGGCCATCACCTCTGCACGACCAGTGGGAGAGATCCAGGCCCTCTCCAGTAAACCTCCATACCTGACATTCCATGAGACGAGGGTAGTGCTGAAGACGCACCCCTCCTTCATGCCCAAGGTGCCGTCGGACTTCATCTCAACAAGCCCTTGGTGTTACCTGTTTTCTTCCCATCGCCGGCTGAGAGGACTTTGCACTCGCTGGATGTGGCTAGAGCGCTGAAGTTCTACGTGAACAACACAAAGAGTTTTCGGCAGACATCACAGCTGTTTGTGAACTTTGGACCTGTGAACCAAGGGAAGGCCCTCTCGAAGGCTTCCATTTCCAGATGGCTCTCCGGGTGCATCAGGCACTGCCATCGGTTGGCACACCGACCGTTGCCCAGCCGTCTGAGAGCCCATTTAACCAGAGCGATCGCCGCTACCACGGCGTTCCGGTCTGGTGTGCCCCGGCTGGACATCTGCAGGGCTGCTACGTGTAGGTTGACAAACACCTTCGCGAGATTCTACTGCATCGACCGGGATTCCAGGGAGGAGGCCAGAGTCGGCCAGGTAGTGCTGCGCAATCTGTTCGCTTGAAGGTGAGCCTGGTGAGGAGGTAAGAGATGCTTAATGTTGAGTTGTTGTAATGCTTAATGTTGAGCCTTGCCACCTCCCGTGGTTGTGCATGTGTGTACTGCTATGTATTCTCTTATTCATGAGCATGTGAATCCATGCCAGACCCCATGCTGGAGAAGGTACAAGTTACTTACCTGTAACTGTTGTTCTCCAGCATGGGTCTGGCATGGATTCACATGCGAACCCTCCCTCCAACCCCTCTGCGGCTCTTCTCTTGGTCCTACTGCCACTTTACGTGCTCCCAAATCTGAAGATGGCTGCCAGGGGAGGGGCTTGGGTAGGGGGCAGTCATTGGCTGGGGGCAGTATGACCCAGAGACCAGTGATTGGTTTATTATTAGAAAGACGGTTCAGAATTGAAACTGAAACTGATTTTTTTCTTTACGGAGGATTCCCAGCCTGACGACGGAGAATATTCATGAGCATGTCAATCCATGCCAGACCCATGCTGGAGAACAACAGTTACAGGTAATTAACTTGTTCCTTATTCGAAATTCTGATAGATTTGAAAAGGAAGAAAAATGTGCTTGTGGTAATATGGTCATAGAGTTCTCTTTTTGCCTTCTGCAGGCTGCCATCCAAAGCGAAGAGGGGCCCTGTATGGAACCCCACCTTCCATTTCCATGGTGGCCATCTTGGAAAAGGATATTCCTTCCCACACTGGGACGCCACAGGCATCAAGAAAAATCCTTTTTTTGCACCCCGGATTCCCACTTTGGGATCCTAGTGTGCTAAAGGCTTTCATCCCCCATTACAGGGGCTGGAACGGGGGGGATAATGGTCCAGAGTCCTCGTTATCCTCCTTCGCTTCACTTGAGCTGGTAACTTGGGCTGCCAGGCCGCTATCCACCATTCCAGTCCCAGGAACGAAGGATGAACTCCACAATATTCCCATTAGCATAACACAAAATGAAAATGGAAATGTTGGAAAATCTTATGGAGTCTATGTACTTTACTGAGAAAAATAAAGTAGATGGAGTCTATATGTTTTTTTAGTTCTATTTTTTAACTGTGAAAGATGGTTCCTAAAGGAAAATTTACTTTGTTGTTTTTGGATGCATTTTTTTTTTTTTTTGGCACGAGAAATAAGAACAAAAGGTGGGGAGGGAAATGAGGGAAAAGGCACCAAACACTAATATGGAGGGGTAGGTGGACAGGAGAAAATGTTGCGCGTGTGTTATTTCTAAGATATGGGGCAGTGTTTCTCATGCTCCTTGATTACAGCAGTGGTGGTGGCTGTTGGGGAGGAAGGGATGGCATTAGCTGATGCCATTTTAAGATGAATAGCAGTTTTGCTAAAAGTATGTACTGTGTACTAGATTGTTAATGCATAATGAGTAGGAATAGGTGTTGGAGCTGTGCAATGGACATTTTGAAGTTGAAAGTTCCTAGATCAGTAGAAAATGCAGTTCCACCGAAGCATGGATCTTATTGTGCAGTGCGGACGGGTTCTCGGACATGTCATCATGCCGCGCGCCAGCGTATGGTCATGTGGCACTGTCCGGAAGGTCCACAATGAAGTCCGATGTTCGTAGACATCTACGGATGCAAAACGAGTTGAAATAATTGCAAAAAGTGTATAGAAGTGTTAAAAATGATTCTAGAAGGTGTGAAATGGCAGAGTTTTAAGTTGACACTTTGTACATTGGACACAAATATTGCTATATTGGGTAAGTTTTATATTAGTAAGTTGTAGGAAAATAGCATGCACTGGTAAAAACCCATGAAATTCACTGAAAAAACTTTGTTAAAGGGACGTTATGGTCAAGTTGCACTAATAACCTATGAAATTCAATGAAAAAACTTTTTTAAAGGGACGTTATGGCTAAGTTGGACTAATAAAAATCTGTGAAATTCATTGAGAAAACTTTGTTAAAAGGACTTTATGGTTACAAGTAAAACCGAAAAAACCCAGAAATTCGCCAGTTATGGTAAGCTAAGCAACCGTAACTCGCGCCACCACTGTGCACTGCTAAGACTAACACACAGGCCATCAAAGATGACATCACACCCCCATGAACAGATGGGAACTGGTTCCTGTTCTATGCACAGTTTGGTGACAGGAAAGGGGATAAAAACTACTGGATATAGGACAGGTGGGAAATGCCCAGACCAGGTTGTTAGATTGCTTTTACTGGGAAGGGGAGGTGGTTCTCGGGAACACATGGAAAGGGACTGGCTGTAAAAGCTGGTAGGGAACAGGGTTAACAAAGAGAACTGGTTTCTGGAGGGAATGGAGTCCTGGGGCAGGAGCATGACGAGATTTGCACAACCCAAATCCCCACCCCTCATACCACACAGTCTAGGGGACACAGAGTGGGCTAAACACAGCAGCAAGAACTCAACAAAGGTCTGCATAGCAAGGCAGGGTCTCTCTCACGCTCGCATGCTCTCTGTCTTTCGCATGCTCTCTCTCGCATGCTCTCTCCCTTTCTCGTCTCTTGCTATTAGTATAGTGCAGGAACCCAGGGTAAACGGTGGGCAATGCCCAGTTTGTCAGAAAACAAGCAACTATAGAGAGCATAACAAAATGCAGTGAGTAGACAATGTTGGAACTAAGCACAGTGAAACGTCAATGTAATGAAATACAATCACAGGCGAACATGTAAGCACGTGGCAAAAATAAACCACAAGCATAAACAGCACAGAAACTGTCAGGGCCGAGTGGGTAGATTCAAAGGCAGCGGAAATGAATATACAATCAAATACAGTGCTAGATGAAAAATACGTTTTTTTCAAAAATAAGTCACACTATATATTGGCAAAATGCAGACAGCCCACAGTAAACAAGTGACACGTGTGAAACACGGGTAAAGGCTCAACAGGTGGAGACTGCCATTTCTACCATGACTGAGAGCACAAACCCGTCATTGGCAAACCTATGCATAGGTTGGTTAAAAAGGGGGTACTTTTGTATTGGGTGTGGAACAAGGTTTCCATAAAGCGATGAACATTTTTTTACACATCCATCTTGAGCCACTTCCGCATATCAAGCAGGCACTCATTTTAGGGTTAGGGCTCTTGCAGGTGAAACAAGGACGGGCGCACACCGTTGCATTTGCATCTGTTCAAGAACAGATACAGAGATAAATGATTCTCTCATTGAATCTGGCTCTGAACATCTTTGGCAATTTGTGGGGCATAGAATTCACCCTTTAGCTAGACCACAGCCCTTGCTGCACATTCTCATGGCAAGTGCAGCAAGTAAGCTGTCAACACGTCTTGCCAGAAACCTATTGAGTCTCACTGAATTCAGAAATGCCATATAACACAAGCCAGAAAAGTCATTGTCAACAGATTGTCAAGATGTCCCTCTGCTGGGCTGTATGGACTGCGGGCAGGAACAATTGCAAAATCCTTGCCTGTGATTCTTATGAGGTCTTCATGGTGGGTGAGAATGGCAAGAGGACCCCATTCTCACTGCTGCTGAGACGATGGTGGGTGAAAGGCTAGCCAGCTATGAGTAAGGATAGGGAATCGTATCATTAGATAATTGTACAATATCGTACAAAGGGAGTTGTGGTTCAGCGTGGTGGCGACTGAATGCTTCTATCACTGGTCTGAGGTGACTTTTCTGGGGAAGAGTCCCTAAAGTGATAACATGTTTTGTGAACGAGTCATTCTATAGGAACGGCATCATTAGAGACTTAACAATTTAACACAATTAGTGTCCAGTGACATGAAGGAATTTCTGAACAGAAAATGACATTTTGCACCGTACAACTGCACTATGCCACCTCACCCCCAGGCCAGTGGGCAAGTGGATAGATTTAATAGGTTTGGTGAAAGACAGTATCCAAGGTGGTGTGCCCCCTGTCTAGGGTGAGGGGACAGAAAAAGAGGCTGACCCTATTTTGGCTAGAACTAAATTATCCGGAGCACAGGGTCTACAGTAGACAAGAAATCTGGAAAATAGCACAGTGAGTACCCATATGTAGAATATAAGCAGAAGGAATACAATCCTTTAATTCTCCTGCTTTTTAACTAAAATCGTGAACGTAAAACCACAAACGAACAATACACATTATTTAGAGAAATGGTAACCAGTTATTAGTTGGGAATCCCCTATTTTATTTGGTGGACCAGTTTCAGTGGCTGGTATAAGTGTTGCTACTTTCTTTAGGACCTTAAAAACTGTTAATTTACATGAGAATGCCACCATAAGTGTGTTGTGTTCAACATTTTTGGTCATTCACTTATCCACAAGGTATTGGCTATCTGTAGAGAGACAGAAAAGGGGGGGGGGCGGAGACAGGTAGGTGTTCGTTTTATTTCACCATTTTGTATTCTGCTTGATGTGCATGCGTTTTGGCACTTGAGGCGTTTAAGAGACTCATATACTTACCCAAAGTGATTTGCTCTGCTCAAGACTAACCAGAGGAAGAGGCGGTGGTGGCCTCATCAATTCAGCATTTATAGTTACACCTAAACACAGGCTGTGTCTGAGACAGTGGTTCTTACTGTATGGAATATAAGAACAGCAGCAGACGCCATCTCCCCCTGAAAAATTACTTATGATGATGCCACAGTCTATGCTGTTGGAAGATTTGTTTATATTGCTTGGCTAAAGAGGAATCCAATGTTAAATGTAACCTCATGAGACGGAAATGGCCTAGGTGAATAATTTCATAACAGAGCACTGTTTTATACTTGTATTTATTATCGATGAAAAGCTTGCAGCCGTTTGTTGTGTTGACTTTTACCTTTGCTTGATTATATATAAGATTTCATATGATTAAGTTTGTAGATATTGTATCTGTTTTTTTCTTTCTGTATGCCTAATGACATTTGTTGAATAAAGGCAATGAACAACATCATCCCCATTACTGGAGTGGGCCGTGATCACTACAATTAAAGAATCGCATAGCTGTAAACGATGTAGACCCAATATCTTTTAAAAACCTTCTAACATCTACTCGTTTTATTTCCTTTGTACTTTGTTACGACCCCATTTCATTTTTTTCATCAATCAAAACTAATTCCATTCATCACATCAGACCTTACTTAGCAATATCCATCATTGTTCTTTTTGGAACAGTCCAATTTCCCCCCTGACCTCCTCATTAATTTGCGTTTGTGAAAAAAAATGAACAGTGTGCCCTGGCAGTTTTTGAGAAGAATGGATTTTGATAATTTCACTAGAGCTTTTAGAGCCATTTACAAGAATCCCTCAGCAAGGCTACTGATAAATCGGGCGCAATCTGTCATTTCCAATAAAAAAAGAGGGACTGGTCCTGTGTACCTCCTCTCTCCTCTGTTGTACTCACTATGGGCTTCATTGCAAGTTTGGTGGTATTTTGGTGGTAAATCCGTTTGGTGGTATTTCAGCAGATTTACCGTGACCGCTACTTGGTCCGGTGGAATTAGCGCCGGATTAAGTGGTGGTAGGCGGTGTTGGTCTCCATTTATTGGAGTACTAACTGCCAGCGGTATTTCAGCAATTTGGCTGTCTTTTGGCGGTAATGAGGAGGAATTACCTGCATCCTTCTGCTGGATATTTTTCCTCTACCTTACCTCCAACCCCATACTTCGGCTATGTGGTAATGTAGCAATAATGCCCTGGTAACTCTGTTACCACTTCATTACCACCGTTATTGGCCACATTACCAAACTAATAATGAGGACCTTTATATGGAGCTTTTGTCACAGAAAATATGGGAATGGGGGATCTGAAGAGTTTTGGTCTTAGAGCATTAAGGTGAAGCTTCTGCTTTATAGAGATGATTTACTATTGTATGTATGGAATGCTCCAGGTTATTTATTTATTGAATAGAATATGCTTGGAATGCTGGCAAAAATACAATTGGCCATACCTAGCTTTCATTACTTTAGTATTAAAATCACGCAAGGTCATGAAGATCTGCTGAGGGACAATTATTAAACTAGACTAAAGCCAACTAGAAAGGATTTTAAACAATGGTGCAACCCAAAATGATCAATCATTGCTAGGATACAGGTAAAATATTTACGTTGCCTAGATGTTAATTTTTGTTCTCTACCTTCTGTGCATAACGCAGATGTTCTCTAGCCCACTGGAAAGTTTAATCAATATTTCTATTTGGGATAAGACCCCCAGGAGAGCATGAATTTACTGATGAGATAAGGGGAGGTTTGGACTTGACACATTTTAATTGCTATTACCAAACAGCAGTATTAACAACATTATTACTGATTGATCTTAGGAATCTCCAGTGAATGATTGAGGAAATGATACTCGTCCCAGGATTTTATAACGAAATGTCCCCAAATGTGCCCCAAACCACAGAAAACAAACGAAAATGTAGTTCATAAAGACCCAGTTGAAGGTATTGAGGTACGTGATGGGACAGGGTATGAAGGGTTATATAGCCCCAATTTGGAATAAATCATAATTCACTTTAGTTCATCAAGAAATAAACTCACTTTCAGAACTGGAGAATTAGTTCCTTCTTAGATAATGGATCTGGGAGACTATAGAACAGAGAAACCTATCCAAAGATAGCGGTAATAGAAGTTTTATAACACACTTGATACCGAAGAGGTTCCTAAGCACAGACCTGGGATTCGAACCTATGTTGCTCTGCGTCATCTCGCTTCCAAAAATGAGCGCGTTGCTATTGAGCTATACTACCCATACCCGATTAAGCTCAACCCTGTTGCAAAATAGATCTTACCAGACCTACAAAGTGTACAGGTGAAAAAAAAGATAATACCTCTGGCCAACAGAAGGATCACAGGCGAAGCATAGAGGAACATTTTGAAGCGAAGGGGAACCATCAGCACCCTTAGTTGGACATTGCCGTGAAGACTTGAAAAGTTGTGCATTAATGAAGAAGCTATTTTACATTTTTGGAACCCAGGGGCAGGTAAAAAGAACTGAGCTTTATTAGTAGAATGATATTTAGGAGAAGTTTAACAAAGTTGGACATGGGATGGAATTTTAATTCCATGATTAAATGACACAAACATTTCTAGATAATTGTTAAACCTATGTTTTGTTCTTGAAATGGTTTTAACCTGGCCAGGGCCAATTGGAGCATTCAAGCTCCTTTTTAAGGTTGCACAGTTTTTGCCAAAAAACGCGTGACCAGTGAACATCCAATGCTGGGACCAGAATACTGGCAATTCTGTTGTGAAGACCGCATGCCCTCCTGGTCAGACTGACTATCATTCCTGCCATGCTTTGGTGCTGGTGGACTCTTCTCTGGGCTCCTAATTTCTGTCTACTATCATCTCCCCAATGGTGCTTCATCGTTCATTGTGTTTCAAGGGGTATGTTGAGCGTCACAAACAACCACTGTGTTTTTCTGGCATGTTCTCCCGAGGGTGCAGGTGGAAAGCTTAGCCGACAGGTATGTGGGGGTGCTGACTTTTTAGCTGGGATCATGGGACGGCAGGTGTTTTCCTCTTGAAGGGAAACATTTACACTGGGACCAAGGATGATAAGGGAGGGGAAACCCAGGATTGGTAGGTTGAGAATAACGACTACTATATTAATCTATTTTTATACAGCGTCAAATCAAAATCATAACGGTTTGAGAATTTGGTCTTAAATGTTGGGACACATCCAGAAAGTCTAAATGCAAACCCTTTTTTTTTCACCATCTCTTGAGTTTGTTGTATGCTCTATAGCAACAATGAAATTGGTTAATGACTTTGTAATCAAAAGTGGGATATTTTTCAAAATCCTAAACTGTAACGCTCACCTGGCTCCCACAGGGGCGTCGGTCGGACCCGGACAGCTGCGGTCTCCACCCACGTGATGCGTAGTGCAGCGATGACTGACTGGATCTGCCCTCCTAATCTTGTCTGCTTAACCCGTAGAAATATTCTCCTGCAAGTGGAGAGATGGATTTAGCCACTTGTGGATTCAAGTGATGGCACCCCCACAGTCTTCCCCAACTAATCACCTCCGAAATGCCCTCACAGCAATCTCACCTTATATTCTTGAAAGATGAGCTCTCCATCCTGCGTGGATTTGCAGGGGCGTGTCGATTCCAGTTACTTCACTGGTTTGAATGCTCGGGAGAGTTCCGGAGAGTATTGACTCTGAGGATCCTGGTGAGGACCAGTAAGTATTAAGTTCATAGAGTTCAATATGTCCGATGTTCACTCTTGTTCCCCCCCTTCCTTTCTTGTCTTTCAGCTGGCTCATGAAAAGATGCTCTTGTGGCAGCTGGTGGCGCTCAGGTAAGAGTCTGTATTACCCGACGCTGTCCGGTAAATGTTGTACGAGGAAAATGTGTTTTGTCTCTCTTTACAGATGCGGCACGTGAAAATATGGAGAGTCACAAAAGGATGCCTCTGGTGGTAAATCAGGTAAGTCTATGGTGGTAAGAATTATATTTGTTGGTTCCCACGGCTCACCTTGTGGTTTTCTTTTGTCTCCTAGGTACCGAAGTTCGGCAAAGAAATGATGGAGACAGCGCCGACCCGAAGGATGCTGTGAAGACTGGTGAGTATAGCGCGGCGCGTGCAGAAATGATGTTCTTTACAGGTCCGGAGACCAGATGGATCCAGAATCAGGTGTGGAATAGAAATAAGTTTTTCTAACCTTGTCCCTTTCTTTCCTCTTTGTTTTAGGAGCTCCGGAATCGAGGTGGGTGTGGCAGAAGACTGGATGCAGACTGCAGGCACGGTGAGTGTTACGCTGCTGGATGCAGAATAACGCGAAGCGTGTGTTGCTGGTCGGGTGTGGTTTAAATAGCCTGAAAAGTAGTCCCAGGTAAGAAGTCCCTAGAACCACACCCAAGTAAAAAGTAGTCCCTGTAGAAAAATAGTCCCTTTCAGGCTTCATGTTGGATTGGAGTCATTTGCAGCGTGGTCTGCCTGAGGTAAGTAATGACTATGAGCCTGGCGCCTTAGGCGCCAGGACTGATTCCTACTATGAACCTGGCGCCTAAGGCGCCAGGACTGATTCCTACTATGAACCTGGCGCCTAAGGCGCCAGGACTGAACCCAGATAGCCCCTAGCCGGGGCTGCTGAGGTTTTACTAAATGTCTAGATGCCTGCTCCCAGGGCTGATGGGCTTGGTCCGGATGCCTGGGAGTAGGCATCATGACATAAACAATGTGTCTAATTAATGATATTCGTTTTTGGCCTTGTGCGGGCTGTGAAACAACTTTTTTGTATCTATATTGTGTCCAAGGGTTTTTGGGACATTGTGGCAATGCACAGTATAGCAACTCGGTCATAGTGCAAATGCACATACTTGCAAAGTATGTCCTACATATCTCGATCTTCTCCTCATGTCATTGTTCTGAAATCAATCTAATGTTTTAAATGTTTTAAAGATTGTTTTTCTTTTTTCAGACCCCAACAATGGAACATTCAACTTGAAAGCTCTTTCTGGAAGCTCTGGTTATAGGTTTGGTGTTCTTGCTAAGATAGTGAACTACATGAAGGTACGTTCATCCATTTTTACTATATTAATAGTCTAATTCACCAGTTGTGTTAGCCATAGTCCTGCCAACTGCAATTTTGTTTTGTGTCCCCACCCCCGGTTTGTGGACCACAAGGCAAGTTTGAAATGGCAGTTGTGTTGATGTGTACTTGCTCTGGACCTAGCCCTGCACCCTCCAAGGTGGTTTAAACTGGTTTACCTTGTTTTTCTGCCCCAGATAAGGACAATACACATCCTGTGTGGGTGGTGTTTTATTAAGGGCTTTCTAGATCACTGCCAAAACTGTCTGCCTTGGGTCTGATTGGAGGGCTGACTTAGAACATCCTCTGAGTGGGTATGCTTCTCGAGGACAGACCTTGTATATTCCTCTGATCAGTAGATTCTTATCTGAATCTCTGGAGGACATATGTGAAGATGGGCTGCTGCATCTAAGGCCCTGGTTTGGCCATATTGGCTGAACCCTGTGTTCTTTGTCTTTGCCCTCCTTCAGGCTGCTGGAAGTGCTTTCTGGGCTTTCTCTGGATGTATAGCAGCATGCGTTTTGTTTTCATGCACATATCTGTCCAGTTCTTGCCAAGATGTCCCTCAATTTGGAGTATGTATTGTAGGCCTTTTATACGCTGGCAACTGGGAGGCATAAGTGTGTGTCGAAAGTGTCTATGCTGTAAGAGTGTGTTGTAAGGTATGTGAGAATCCTGAGCATATCCTCACATCTACTCCCCATGGATCCTCTGCTCAGGTGGCCAGGGAAAGGCCATCACTTTTGGATCCTGACATTGGGGGTGGAGATGCGAGGGAGGATCACCTGGGTGGATAGTCCTTGTGGAGAGGATAGATGCGGGGGAATATGGTATCCCCTTTTCTAATAAGAAGCAACTTTAGCCTCTTTCTGTGGGCTGTTGCGAGTCATCTCCCCTACTTTTTCCACTTTCATACCATCTAAGTACTGGGATGAGGAAGAGGCGACTGACCGTTGTGAACACTTAACTTACTTCACTAAATTGGTACTAAGATGAGGAAGAGTGAGAGAGAGCGAGCGCTGCTCGCCTGAGCCCCTCTGGGAGAGAAAGGGGAGCAAAGGGGAACCCACGAACAAGTCCAGTGCACCCGGAGGAGTAGCTGCACACTGGTGAGTGATTGATTAGGAAGGTTCACTCAGGCCGGGGCGCTCCAGGGAAATAGTGTGGGTGACGGCAGAGGCAGCGCAAACTGGAATGTAAAACTAATGGGTCTGGAGACTGGAAAAGTAAACTATTGAATAACAAACAATTTGCCAAGCACAAGATAACTTTTTGAATAGTAATTAATGGGTCGGAAGGCCAAAGATGGTTTATTGAGTACCGAACAAGGTGCAAAGCATGAATACGTTTGAA
Organism: Ambystoma mexicanum; assembly: GCF_040938575.1. Classification (NCBI taxonomy): domain Eukaryota; kingdom Metazoa; phylum Chordata; class Amphibia; order Caudata; family Ambystomatidae; genus Ambystoma; species Ambystoma mexicanum. Next base: position 1,440,720,944 of record NC_090935.1, read on the forward strand.
TGCTGAATCATGGCAAAGATATGAGAATATCATATGAATGAAACAAAACGAGACGAGCGTTTATGAACGAGTTAAAGAAATAACATTTACAAAACAAGTGGAAAAGTGCACAAAGCAAAACACTATTAGAGAATGGTGGGGAAGCAAGGTGGTAGAAAACAATGGAGTGCACACCTCTGTACAGAAGGTCAAAGTTAAATAGAGTTAGTGAGTGCTATAGGAAAATTCACAGGTGCAGAGGATAAGACGCGAAACTGGCACAGAAAGTCGCAAGTACAAACGGGAGAATAAGTGTCCCAAACTAATGGACACTCGCGTCCCCTGCACACTATTTGTACTGATATTTATCAGTCAAATCTTATTGTATTTTGTAAAATATAATTTACAAAATACAAGATTTGACTGATAAATATCAATATATGTAGTGTGCAGGGGACGCAAGTGTCCATTAGTTTGGGACACTTACTCTTCTGAAGCAAGGTGGTAACCAGAGGAAATTCCACGAAGGAAAGCGTGTGAAAGTCACATGTTGATAAAGGCAAAAGGCCATTGAAGTGCATTAGAAGAATACGTGGAATTATAACCCAGATGCAGAAAGAAAATCTGTGTTGTCAAGGAAGTCCTATAAGAAGGAATGAACTGTTGTAAAGTGCCAAGGGTTATCGGTTGCACGATCTATGGTGGATGAACCATCTGGTCCGACAACTGTGTCTAGATCGAGGCATCCTTTTTTTGAGTGAACCAAAATGAGTGAAGATGCTGAGGCTGGTCAGCCTAAAAGTTGGGCAAGTGACGGAAATAAAAGACAGGCCAACCAATGGATTTAACTTTGAATTTGAAGCCTTGTGCAACTGTGTTGAACTTGGGAAGGGAGCTAAGAAAACATTGAGATGGAAGAAGCTCAGATCTTTAGTTTGAATACTATTACGTTGGTTGCTGACATCCCCTACAGACTGTTTAGCTTTAGTTGTGAGGGAAAGCATAGGTTTTGGACACAGACTGACTTTAAAGTTGAACTTACTGACTCAGACTATTCTTAGTTTATTTAGGTAGGGAAATCCCACCTCATTATAGGGCAAGTTACGCATAACACCATTCTGACATTTAAGTTAATAAAGAGCTTTTGTTTGAACTTTGAATTTGTTGTCTGTGTCTTGCTTCATGATGCCCTCACAGGTATTTGACTCTTTGATGTGCATGTGTGTATGGCATATAAGTAGCTTTGAGTGTTTGTTGTGAAGGTGTATGAAACACGCATGTCCTATTCATTGCCTTCAACTATGAACACTCACGAGAATCTGAGGTTTCGGTTTGATGCAAGTTAGTATATGTTTTAGGAGGCATATAAACGTTTTAAAGTTTGTACATGTATGCAATGGCATCACCTATATGATGTCCTCCCTGTTTCCGGATGTAGAACATGGTTGTGGTGTTGTCTGTGAAGATCCTCCCCACCTTGTCCTTCAATGATGGTAGGAAAGACTTGAGGACCCAGAATACGGCCTCCAGTTCCAGGACGTTGCTGTGTAGGTCCTTTTCCTCCTCTGGAGTGCAACAGTCCGGTGTGGGCTGCCCATCCCTCCAGAGAGGCGTCCATGGTGAGCGTCTCCTGCTAAGGAGGAACCTGAAACTGAGCTCCCTGGACGAGATGCTGCCAAACGCCCCACCACTGTATTGCCTGACGGAACTCTTCATTGAGAGAGATCTTGTCCGTAAAGTTCCTTGACACTTGAATACACCTCACATCCAGGAACTCCTGCAGAGATCTCATGCGCAGTCTGCAGAGGCGAACAAGGTTTATGCAGGAGGGCATCATGCCCAGAGACGGCTTGATGGATTGCACTGTCATTGCCTGGGCCAACAACAAGCGCTGCACCTTGCCTTGTAGGGTTTTCACCCTCTCCTCTGAGGAAGATGCCAAGCGTGTCACTGTGTTGAGTCGTGCACCCAGGAATAGAGCACCTTGAGATGGCTTCAAGCAAAACTTTGGATAGTTTATGGAGAACCCCAGCACCGTCAGCAGACATACAGTCCTCGCCATGTACTCGCTTGACAGGGACCGCGAGGGGGCATGCACCAGTCAGTCGTCCAGGTTGGGGTAATTGTGGATGCCCTGTAGACAAATATGTGCCACCACCAGGGCCAGGCACTCGTAAACACCCTTGGTGCCGACCTCGGGCCGAAAGGCAAAGCTTTGAACTGGTAGTTCTGACCCTGAACTAAGAATCGCAGGAACTTGCAGTGCTTTTGGAAAATGGTGATGTGGAAGTAGGAGTTCTCCAGGTCCAACAACATCCGAAAATCTCCCTGCTCCAGCTGGCTGAGCACGTGCTGCAACATAGCCATCCAGAACTTTTGAGACTTTAAGTACTCGTTGAGACTACATTGATTCAAGACCCGTCTCCAACCTGCGGTCTTTTTCGGATTAGAAAGTATCTGAAATATACTCCAGAGCTCCTGAGTCGCTGAGGGACAGAGTCTATGGCCCCTTTCTGTAACATGGATTGCACTTTCTGTAGAAGCTGCGACCTGTGGAATTCTTGCCACTGAAATGGATGGATACGAGGACACTTGTGTTGGAACTCCAAAGTGTGTCCCTGTCCGAGATCATCCAGCACCCATCTGTCTGTGGTGATCTTTTCCCACATGCTGACGAACTTGCGTAAGTGGTGTCCCAGACCCGCAGGGGGTCCAGGCCTATTGGGGGGGGGGGGGTGTAATGTCCTTGTGCATGGCGCAACCACTGGCCTCCGCTGCCTTGAGAACACCCACTGTAGGCTTGAGTGGAAGAGCGCAGAGGCTGCCTGTAAGGGGTACTATAACCCTTTGGCGATCTTCCTGGCTTTCCTCTGGAGGAGCGAATGGACGAGGACCGTCGCTGCTACAAAGTTCCTAGGGAATGTGCTGTCTCTGTGTCGGTCTTAATCGCCTGCAAAGACTCATCCACTACCTTTCCGCAGAGTTTGTAGCCTTTAACCAACCCTGACAGTGCAGACACCATGTTGCCCATCTAGCGAAATCCTGTATCTGCGATGTCTACCGCCACTGTGATGGCGTGATCCGAGGCCACCTCTCTTTCCTGAAAAGGTTCCAGTGCCTAGACCTTCTTATCCTCCGGTAGAAAATCCAGGATAGGGCCCAGCTTGTACCAGAGTTCCCTGTCATAACAGGCCAAAATGGCTAGTGCATTTGCTGCCTTGATGGTAGAAGCTGCTGTGTAAATTATCCTCTTGCCCATCGCATCCAGCTTCTTCCCCTCCTTGTCTGGATGGCTGGCGAAGACTGGTTCGCCGAGCGTTTCCTAGCTGCAGCTGAGACCACCGAATCCGGCGAGGGCTGAGATCTTGGGCACCTGGGCGCCGGGTCGGATACCCTGTATTACTTCTCCAATCTGTCCCGTCTCGTCAGGGCTTTACTTGGGTTCTTCATAAGGGCCAGGCCCTCTTCCCAGATGTCGTATAGGAAGGGGACGGACATGATGGTCTTCCTCCTCGACTCGCGTCATTGATACAGGAAGCATTCCTTTTTAGTCTCCTTAGGGGCTAACTGAAACAGCTCTGAGGCCCTCGTAATGACCGAATGAAAGGAACTGACTTTGTCCGGAGGGGAGGCCCTATGGGGCTCATCCACGTGCAGAAGATTACCCCTCTGTGTGTCACGGCTATGCAACCTCTGCCATACTTGCATTTCTTGGCCAGAGCGGGACTTGCTCACGCCTCTATCAAGGTGCATCTAGCTGCCATATCCAGGTTCACCAGGCCCCCGGGCAGACCTTCGTTGTGATCTCACAGACTTGTCAAGGAGTTCCTTAAGGGGCTCTTCAGGACTTTCCCGCCGGTGAAGGCTTCTGCTCCGGCTTGAGTGCTCAATGTTGTGTTGACAAAGCTAATGCGAGCGCCCTATGAACCTATGCATCAGGCTCTGCTCAAGTTTCTCTCGTGGAAGACTGCTTTCCTCGTGGCTATCACCTCGGCTAGGCTCGTCGGGGAGATTCAGGCTCGGTCTTGCAAGCAGCCTACTTGTCTTTTCACACTTCAAGGGTGGTACTGTGTACATACCCCACCTTTATGCAGAAGTTACCATCGGAATTCCACCTAAACAAATCTTTGGTGGTGCCTGTATTTTTTCTGAATCCGTCGTCACCGGCGGATAGGGCCTTGCATTCGCTGGACGTTGCTCGTGCCTTGAAATTCTACATGGCACGAACAAACGATTTTCAAAAGACTTCTCAGTTGTTCGTCAACTTTGGATCTGTAAATCAAGGAAAGGCCTTGTTGAGGGCTTCTATCTCCAGGTGGCTCTTCGGCTGCATCATGCACTGTCATCGACTGGCTAACAGGCCTCTCCCAGGCTGTCCGAGAGCCCACTCCACCAGAGCCATTGCAGCTCCGACAGCGTTTCTCTGGTGTGCCCCTGCTCAACATCTGCAGGGCTGCTACGTGGAGGTCCACACACACGTTCACGAGGTTCTGCTGTGTCAACATGGATTCCAGGGAGGCGTCCCTAGTCGCCCAAGCGGTGCTACGCAACCTGTTTGCTTGAGGCTAGTCTGTTCCAGAGGTGAGTTTTGTTACTTCTGTTGAGCCTTGCCACCTCCTGTGGTAGTGTATATATACTGCTGTGTAATTGTTATTCATGAGCATGTGAATCCATGCCAGACCCCGTGCTGGAGAAGGAACAAGTTACTTACCTGTAACTATTGTTCTCCAGCATGGGGCTGGCATGGATTCACATACAAACCCTCCCGCCTTCCCCTCTGTGGCTCTTCTTGGTTCATACTACCAATTTACGTGCTTGCCAAATCTGAAGATGGCCACCAGGGGAGGAGTTTAGGGAGAGGACTGTCATTGGATGGGGGCAGTATGACCCAGAGGACAGTGATTGATTTAGAGGAGAAATACAGTTTTAAAGTGAAAGAGAAAGTTTTTTTCTTTTACCGAGGATTCCCATCCTGATGACAGGGAATATTCATGAGCATGTGAATCCATGCAAGACCCATGCTGGAGAACAATAGTTATAGGTAAGTAATGTGCGTTCCTCCAGACAACCATGCGACTAACCAACCCTACTAACGCCTCACTCACATAACATCTCAAACCCTAGCCAATCACAACTATACCTCTTAAACCACAGCAAACCGCACGCACTTCAGCACTCCGCAACAAACACACCACACAGAACCCCACACAACAGCGGGCGATGGACTCCGATCGGATACCACACCAAAAAGCTCAGCGAACAGCGTTAACCAAACTGAAGCTGCCAACAGCACATCACAGCTCCCTTGCTCTCTCTCCAAACTTTAATCCAACTAACGCGCCCTAACCCTCCCCCCTTTCTTTCAGATCCGCCACAGCACCAAGGGACCAATACGGTGGTGATAGTGCGCAGTATAAATATCCTTTAACTTAATTGAACACCGAAAGCCAAGCTTTATGCATGTTTCTCGAATCTGTGATTTTAACGAAACAAAAACAATGAAAGAATATCGAAATTATTTTATTTTTTTGTGCCCCAGCCAGATTTAACCCATTACCCCACCCCACATATATATTTTTTAATGTGGTATTTATTCATTTTTTGATTTGTTAAAATGTCATTCTTTATTTTTCATTTGTTAAATTTGTTAAAATCACTGGATACCATGTTTCTCGGGCGTACTCTTAAAGAAAATGAAAAGTCTCAAAGTGCTCATCAGAATGTCCTACAATTTCATCAAAGTCCGCCATCCAGAAACCTATTCTAGCCCGATCCTGTCCTTAACACTGTAAACTAAAAGAGGAACTTTGCTTTAACTAAATGTACAATAAGGACCTTTGCCAAAAGAAAGAATGGTGGCTGGTTTCTTATCCCACCATGCTATCTTTGTCAGAAAGGGGCTTCTTGCCCCATTGCACAGGTCAAAAATAAAAACACCAAATGTCTCTTCCACCTTAATCCTGGTTGCTTATCATTCTTTGGTTCGTTTTTCTCTCTCTCCCTCTCTCTTCCCCCTTCCCCCTCCCCTCCCTGCCCCCCCCCGTAGGTTGCCAGAGACTTTGTCTCAATCTCGAGTCTTGGTCCACCCTTGAGAACCACCAGGTACTCTTTAAAGTCCCCACTAGGGAATCTCGTTGTGATTTATCCACTCCGCTACCTCCTCATTTTTACCTCTCCTTGAGGTAGGGTCTCTGGTTTTTCCTGGGCCAACATCAGGCTTGATGTCTTTCACCCCACCTTGGTGGTATGGTCTCATTCCTATTACCTGTCCTTTGGGTTTGGTTGCTCTCACCCCACTTTTGGGTTTGTTTTCTGTCACCCTATCTTGGGACAGGTTTCTCTTAACCCACCTAGGTGTTCAGTGTACCGTCTGTATTTATGCAGTGCTTCACCGAGCTGGCGTACAGTTAGGCCGTTACAGTTTCTCCCCTCCAGTGTCTTCCAGGGGTTACATTTTTGCTATAGCTGCCGCTCCCTTCCCGCTGGAGATACTTGTGCACCAGGCTTTTCTGGCCCTGGTGCTGGCATGATTGTTGAGAGTTGTGTTGGGTTGGCTGCTATTCGGTCCGCTACCCCAGGGTGTTTGCTTTCTTACCTTTGCCACACATCCCATGAGTTCTCCTCTCAAAGTTCAATGCAGATTAGGTCTTTATCTTACATGCAACGAGTGGGTGGGTTTATTTTCCATTCTCCTTTCCGAGTTGATGACAGTGTCTGAAAAGGGTTACAACCATATGAGCCATTTGGGTAAGAAGTTGTAAGTTATTACATAGGTAAACTTGCCCATAACCAACAAAACTTTTAGCTTCCTGAGCTGAGGTCGGATAACAACATATCCCTGTTTAGGTATTGCCTGTCCTCTAAGGGGGGAAGGGGGGGTGACGCCCAGTTGGGTCCTGCTTCTGCTGTCCCCTAGGTGGCGTAAAGCTTAATGGGCTCACTTTCTTAGTCCCAAAGGGGGTGGCTCCCCATTGGGGCTAGGAGACACATTTCCTGGATTGACCATGCTGGTTTGAATGAAGTTCTAATTTTTATCACTCAACTGACTGTTTTAGGTGCCAATATAAAATAATGCAGGACATACCAGTATGCTTTAAGCTTTTATCGGTCTATGCACTTGGTGGACTTCTCTCCCTCTCCAATTCAGTCATTGAGAATGTACCCCTATGTCAAGGTGCCTCTCTTTACCTGGAATCTGAACATGGGCCTCTCCCTGGTAAACAAGCACTACTTGTTTACTGATTCTGAAATGTGTGACTTGGAAGATTTCCCTTTGGGTAGCCATCACACAGGCATGCAGAATAAATGGCATTCAGGCTGTATGCCCAGATAAACCTTCTTGCCTTCCACAAGGATCGGAAAGTCATGTGCACTCATTCAAGTTTCCTCCCTAGAGTAGTCACAGAATTCAACATTAATCAGGAGACAAACATCACTGTTTTTTCCTACTGTGGTAGAGGTGGCAAGATCCTGGCACACTGTATGTGATCAGAACATTGTAAATGATGACGGATCTAGGATCTGATCCCTAGCTGTTCATTTAGGGCAGCTTCATGGCCAGCTCTAAAGTTGCCAAGCTTTTTGCCTGCTGGATAGTAGAGTGCAGACTACGCTCCTATACCATAAGAAAGATTCTGCCTCTAATAACTACTCACCTGCTAGAGATAAATCTTCCTCTGTGGACTTTCCTCTTGGAAGTCATTTGGAAGGCAGTTAAGTTGGCTTCTCCAAATACCCTCTGAGAGTGCAATTCACTGGATAGTAGTAGAGTCCTAGGGCTGATGCCCAGTTTGAGCAGGTAGTGCATTACATTTTAAGTTAGTAAGCTTCAAGCAGTGCTCTTCTAATTAATTATCCTTCTGCCATCTGCCCAGTTCTCAGATGGTGCTTAGAGATTTCTCACAAGAATCATGGAAAGCAGACGGAAATTGTAAGAACAAGTAACTTACCAAAGGAACTACTATACTCCTTGTCTCCTTTGCTATGTACGGCCATCTGCCATTCCTCTAATTAGATCACAGAAGATATACATAGTATAAAAGGATTGACTGGTGGAGCCGAGAGGACCTGTTCCGGGAGGGGATGCATTTCATTTTACATTCTTGCTGCTTGGTGTCCTGCTTCAGTCCCATCCACATAGGAGATAATCGTTCCATAAGTATGGAGGAAAGTGGGCTAGGAACCAGGACTACAGTGGTCTCTAATTTGCGTAACATGTTAGGCTTGGTTCAAGCATAAGTGCAGTATCGCTTGTATATTGCAGCTGCTGAGTCCTCATGCCAGTCCAGAGACTCTGAAATTGGTAGTGATGGAGAACAATGTTAACTGGGATACAGCTTCAAGCTGCCTTGGGTCTAATCTACTACCCTCAAAAGATGTAGAAATTCTCTTTCAGGAACCTACACACTGTCACAATATAGTGCACTGACAATCTCTCATAAGGGTGACACCGGGTATGCAGTTGTCTGCAGCCTTGAAGTGCTGGTTTTTTGGTTGATTAAGTTATGTATAAATTAGCACTACCCTCGAAGACAAAGGCAATTTTCTGGAGCAAAAGGCTTGTCTGGGCAAATTTGCATATCCACAATTCTTTAGCCATGTGTCTGTCATCTGGAGGAGAACTTCAGTGATTGTTACTGGGTGGTGCTGTGGCATGTATGACTTTGTTTCAGTGACTTCTATTTCACGGGTACCTATACAAAGACTACTGACTGGGGCCAGTCTGTGGCTCAATTAGAATATCACTGTTAACAGGAAACTGCTCTTTTGACCCCACTGGCTAAGCAGGGTAATCTTCTGCTTCAATAATTTCTGTAGATCTAACTGCATCATGCCCTTCCAAAACCTCTAGACTTTGTTCCATCTGCCAAGTTCGGAACTGGTAAACTGTATAACTTTGCCCAACAGTTATGCCTTAGTACATAAAGTAGTCAGAGAGGTTGTGTGGTGTGCAGAGCAGCTTCTATCTGCAGATTGGTATCAAAATTGAGCCGTTGTGCAGTACCTGCGCATAACACAAAAATATACAAGACTAGGAGGGAGAACTGCACTTCATAATATTGGAGCACCCGATTTTAAAACTGAGTAATTCGACCTGAACACTGAAAACTCATGATGCTCTGCTGGACTTAAGCACAGATCTGTAGACTAGGTTTGAAGGACAGTGCATTTAATTTTTTTGTAGAATTATGGGGTTCTGGAAGTGCCCTATGAAAATACCTTCGCAGACTGCTTAGCTATGATACAAATGTGGAGGAAGGTCGTCGCAAAAATCAAACTGTTCATTGTTCAGTCTTCATCCAAATCCTTACCTGCTAATATTGAATAATGTAGCTGATAAAGCCTCGAGTAACAGATAAGAGTGAAAAGTGTCTGTTAAGATCCCCGCGCACAGTCAAACTTTTAATTGCAAGACAATGGAAACCAAGGGGAAAGGTCAACAATGAGGTATGGACGACATAATTGACTGTTAAAAAATCGGGAGAGAATTGCATAGTGACTGAGACAGATGACATTTAACAAAAATGTGCAAATCATTGTAAAAGTAGAATGGTTCGAGACTGCCATCTGCAGACCAACATGTATGACAATCTAGCTTAAACTTGTATTCAGCTCTAGCACTCTCCATCTCTCCCTCTCTGGATCGCTGTAGGAACATCTCCTACATGGGTTTTATCACCTTCCCTTTTAGTTTCTTCCACAGTTTCCCCGTAAAGCCCCTCTCCCCCAAGCTGATCAATAGCAAACTTGATTTCCCTCTCTCTTAAGTCTGCATATGCATAGAGATGGTCCTGCTGTGCAGTTGACAGATGGCTGATTAGGAGAAGCTCTTTATCTGAGCTCTCCCTTTGTAACTTATATAATTCTTGATCATATATGACTAACTCCTCCTCTATGTTCCTTGCTTGTAGTCTGAAATGCCCATGAATGTCCAGGTTTCCTCCCATAGTTCTAGTAAGGTCATCTCCGGATGCAGACTAGGGCAACAATCTCCTCATTTTTATCAGCTTGGTCATATAGTTGACCTCTGTCAACGAGATGTGTTTTGGTGGTTAATAATTGCTTTCACTAATCTCTCCTCCATCTTTTTCTAGTTCTCTCGAAACCTCTTCTCGGGTCTACATAGTCAATTTCCAGTAGATCCACTTTGTATTCTACCTCTTCCAGATATCTATTTTTCTTTCCCACCGATAATCCCTCTAACCACCCCCCATCGCCCCCCATTGTATGTCTCACAAAGTGTGTTGTCCTGCTCTGAACGGGTTTTAAACTGGAAAAAGTCAACTGTCTCATGGGGCTCTGCTACTTCAATATCCAGCAAATTAAATTGCTTGGATTTTCTATATCTTCCTGCGAGTGTTGATGTTGCACTTGCAACTGGACTGCCAAGGGATAATGATCTGAAATGGCTCTTGAAAGGTAGGTTAATCCTCTGTTCTTCCCAAAATCATCCCCATGACATGATCTGCTTTTCAGATGTATGGCCTGTAGAGTAGAATTAGAATTCCCTTCTCACATGATGAAGAATCCTCCCCTCTACCCTCCTTCCCAGTGCATCGAAAAAACATTGCCAACATAATAGGTTTACATCCTTTCTGTTTGGTTGCGATAACTGCTGCTTTAAAGTCCCCTGACACAGCTACCAAGCATCGCCTGGCCCCCAGCACCAATTTTCTCATCTCGTTCAGGATGTAATTCAATAAGTTGGACGGTAAGTACATTTCTACTCCAATAGAGGCAGAGTCATTCAGCTCTATTTTCTTAACTCTGTCAGTTAGAGCCACAGTCTTGGATCAGGGAGTCAACAAACCTGGTGGGGTTGCTTTGTGTGCGCAGACACAAACCCTCCCCACACCCCGCGCCTCTGGTAATAACAGGTCGGCTACACTGAAAAGTGGAAACACAATGAAGGCAGCAAAGTCTTTGTAGAAATCAGGAACATATTTATTACAGGAAGAGGAGTAAACTCATCGCCAGCAGGATAAATTAGACACACTGGACAAAGGTGATTGCCTGTGCTGGGTGGAGGACACAAGGTGGGGCATTGATTGCTGGCATACTAGCTAGGCACATGAACTGGCAGGATCACGGGCCTGGGGAGTACCCTTGGATGCGGGGGGGGGGAGGACCACAAGGGAGAAAAGGAAGGGTTGTAGAGGGAGTTATAGAAGGGTGGTGAAGGAGAAAGAGGGAGAGCGAAAGGGCGAGACACACACAGGGAGAAAGACACACACAGGGAGAAAGACACAGACGCGGACGCAGAGACAGCGAGGCGGATGTTACGCTCACCTGGTATCCACGAGGACGCCACCCAGCTGTGGGGACTCTGGTATCCTTCTCAGCGGCTCCCAGGTATGATCAGCGGAGAAGTTCTGCCTTGTTATGGGTTTTGGCATGCTCTCCGTCCTGCCTTCTTGGCAGGGGCGCGTTGTCCTTTGTGGGCGAGTGCGATCTAGTTACGTCACTGATGCCGGCCCTTTTGAGTCTTTCAGGTAGGTCTTATTATTGTTATGCTTGTATGCCTTTCTTTGGTTTAAATAATGTCTTTTCTCTTTCCTTAGCTGCGCGGAAGTTCATAGTGGATGTTGGCTGAGTTGGGACTCGCCGGTAAGTGATGGTGCATCGAGAGCGCCTTAATGCGATAAGTAGGCGATATGCGCAGCGCTATGATGCCTTGCCTTTGCTAACCTGTTGCCTTTTCGTTCCCGTAGATTGCGGTGCTCACCCGGAGCAAGATGTCCCAAGGCGATGATGGTCGATGGGCGACTCGTGAGGTAAGCTTCCGGCACGATTGTAAAATGTCTAATGTCTAATGTCCTGTTTCTCCCTTTTTGCAGATCCGTCGGTCCGGGAGGCTCGCTGATCCTTGGATGCTGTTTGCAGGAGCTGAGGGCAACTAGCGATGGAATTACAGGTAAGCTGCTGCTATTAACAATGTCCTTTTTGTTTTTCAGATGCTGTTCTTCCGAGGTTCGCAGGTACAGCTGAACACGATGGCCGTCACGTTGTAGGATTGCAAAGTAACGCGAAGTGTGTCATTCAAGTCGGGTGTGGTTTAAATAGCTTCAGAAAAGTAGTCCAGGAAAAGTAGTTCCTAGGCTACCACACCCAAAACACTATACCGCATAGCTTGGTTCCAATGGATCCAAGCTATGTGGGGCCTCCATGTTGGCTGGCACTGGAAACAAAGTAGTCCCCAAAAACACAAGTCCTCACGAAGTATGAGCCTGGCGCCAACGGCTCCAGACTGGCCCCAAGAGGGCTTCAGCAAAGTATGCCTGAGTTTTTTAGAGACCGGGTCCAAGGCCCCTCCTGGCCCATGGGCTGGCCAGGGGGGTTTTAGGATATGGGTCGTGACAGCGGACGCAGAGACACAGTCCAGGAGCCATACTGGTGGAAAAGTAGAGCAGGTTGAGGAGGATAGGAGGGGAAGGTTGGAGAGGGAAGACAAGGGTACCGGTGGAAGGGGCCTCCTGAGTTATGCTGCCTCCCTTCCCATCAGCACACCACCACCAGCAACCAAAGCGAGCAGCCCCAGTCCTCTCTCCACAGGCTTCGATAAGGTTGTCGTTTCCGCCCACTCCAAAGGCCAGCCCTTCACTCAGGAACACGTGTGCAATTGGTTTGTTTGGCTGTGGCCAGCAACACGTTTTGTGTGGTTTCCAGGGGGAGATGGGATGCAGGGCCGGGCACACATTTCCAGGTATTCTGTGAGATTCTCAGGTAAGGGGAGTTGAAATTATAGGGTGCTGAGCAGTTGGGACCCAGAGGGGAGGTTAATTGCAGGACTGGTGAATGGAGGAGGTTCGCAGAAAGGATGCAAGAGGTCAGGAGCTAGCTTGGTGACCTGGCAAGGCAGGATAATTGCCAGAGCCCCCCACTCCCCAATCCAAGTGGAGAGCTGTAGTGGGCCAGAGGACACAGTGCACCACAATGATACAGGCACCTTAGATGGGATGTCCTCTATTCCTACAGCTGTGACAGTCTGACCATACACTGGGGCATCCGGGAACTCTCCCAGCCTCAGTGTGCTGAAAGTGGCTCCTGTGTCCACCAGCGTCTTGGCATGTGCATCTCCTACATGTACTGTCACATAGGGGCTGCTGGATGGGAAGGGGATGGTTAGGGCGAGGATTTGTGGGGACCAGGTGTACATCGTCTGAGTCCAGTTTCTGTCAAGCTTGAGAGAACTGGAAGGGACTCTGGCTTGGCTGCTGGGGCTAGGGTTGCAAAGAGGTACCAGACGAGGCACCCTGGCTGTTTTTACTACTGGCTGGGAGATGAGGCATTAGTATGGGATTCTCCTAGGGGTGTCCAGACTGGGGTTCTGAGCATTGTGATCTGGGGGTCTAGACTGAGCGGGGAGGTGAAAGGGACCCAGGCAGGCATGGTGCAGGGAGCTGTGATTCGCTCTGAACAGACAGGGCTGTGGCCTTGTTCTGCTGATGCTTAATCCGCTGAGGACAGTTGTACTTCCAGTGGCCCCATTCCTTACAATAGGTGCACTGGTCCTTATGCACGCAGTGACCTATCCGGGATGGGCACTGGGGTAGGGGTGGATACTGGCTTGGGACATGCTGGGGCATGTACTGAGTGCTCTGATAGCCCCATTACTGGAGCTTTAGAGGGGGCATCTTGAAGTGGTGAATGATTCCTCTTCTTCCTCCCCCATTAAATTTGTGCTGTGCTCTAGAAGCCCCATACTGGCTCCTAAAGGGTGACAGTACAGGGCCTAATGCAGCAGTGGCGTACATCCAAGGGGCAGGAACTAGTAAGGAGCAGAATAGCTGGGTGGGGGAGCAAGCACAGAAAAACCTAGGACATCCTCTGGAGCAGAAGGGGTCACTGGGGCCAACATTGCGAACAGGTGGGGGTCACACCCATAACTGAGGTAATTTCTAATTTTCTCTAGATTAGGCTGTCCTAGCTTCCTCTCTAGGGTCACTTGTTGTTCCACTAACTTTCTCTTGACACAGACTGCAGGGACCACAATGTGTAGGACTCCCACTGTCTAACTGCAGAGTTCCCTTTCCTTTCTACCTTTTCAGAAACTCACGCATCGCAGCTAGCTGAGTATCATCAAGGGAGCCTTCTAGGGGCCAGACCAGGAGGTTCCGACGCTTGTCTCTGTTTATGCCATACTGGCATCCATTTGGCAATGTCTGGGCCATGCACTGTAGCCATGAGTGCCACAGGGGAATCGGGGAGGCTCACTCCCTGGCTTGCAGAATTTCCAATTCTGACGGGCAAAAAATGTTGTACACAAACTAAGATGTCTTGACAAATACGAAATACTACAGGGCGCAGGTCAGCACCACTGAGTCCCTACTATCCAAGTCTGTCATCCAGGGTTACTCTAGCGCATTCACAATCGCTCACAGGCAGTCACAGATGCACAATCAAAGGCACTCAACTAGAGAAGGGGTTGGATGATAAACGGTTGCAGGATGGGGAGCAGAGTAATGTCAAGCTACTGGTCCTCTTGCAAAAGGAGTGTGGAGTACAATTCCCAGGCATCCCTGGAAAACTACTCTGATTCAGGCAGGCAGGCCAGGCAGGCACTCTGCACAAGTTCCAAGCAAAGATGATCTCTAGCGGCCCACTCTCATCATGCTCCTAAAGAAATAAGACACAATAAGGCTTGTGTAAGGCTGTAGCGTCCGCCCATGCGTAATTGGGCGAAAATGGCAGGGTAATTGGTGTTAGGCCCTTAGACATTCTCTAGGGTGATACTTAATCAACCCAGAGACACTCCAATGTCTCCCTTCTGGGTCTCCCTCCATCGGTTGGGGGATAAATGGCACAGACATATGAATAAGGATAAATACATCTTTGTGTCATGATGTAAAAGTATTATGGAATTTAAGGCCCTAGGGCCTGGCAATGCTAACATTGTCAGCTCCCCGCCAATGCGTTTCTTGCAGGTATACACAATGGGCCTCATTACGACCCTGGCGCTAAGGGGTTAATGGTGCTGTAAAAGGCTGCGGCGCCGTTAACTCCTTAACACCTAATTACGAGGTCCCTTTGCGGCTTCCGACCTTAACGGCTGGTCTGGGCCAGCTGTTAAAGTAGGGACCCGCAAAGGGACCTCGAAGGTAATTACGGTACCGCAATTTACGGTACCGTAATTACCGCCTTCCCCATTCCCATTGAGCCCTATGGGGCAAAAATGGGAATGGGGGAAGGGCCAATGGTGCATGAGGAATTACCGCCCCGCCAACCTTGGAATGGGGTGGTAATTCCCCATTGCACCATGGCGGACTCATTACAATACCGGCGGCAACCATGGTGCTAATAGCTCCATTGGTTACCGCCGGTGTTGTAATGAGGGCCAATCTGTGCTCCCAATCTGTCTAATAAGGTAAACATGTTTTGGTCTTTAATATGTCCCTACAGGCCTTGAACATTCCAGCTAAGCAAGAGGAGTGCCCCTGGCTGGTTGCATTCCCATGGCATTCAGTAGTCATCATAATACTTGAAAATCATAAAATGGTGCCCGTTATCCTTATAATAAAGGCAGTACTTAGTTGCTGTGACTTTTTTACCTTCAGTAACCATCCCAACGCAGTACTACCCCCCCTTTCCCACAACTGTGGTGACAGATCCATCCTAAAAAGCTATGGCCATTACCGGGGCAGGGCGCTAATGGGCTGGTTTCATTTGGGTGCATCGCCCTTACTGCCTACATCAACTACTGTGGTTTCCCATGTAAGTGGACTGTTCTGTTAAAGGCATATGGCAGCGCATAGTTCAGGGTTAGAAATTGAGGGGAAGCTGGGAGGTATTTAGCACCAGCTCCTAGCACAGCGGTGCCCGGATAGCTTGAAACCAACAGATACCAGGAGCTATTTTTGGCTCCTAGGGCCAACTGGTGCTTTCCAAACATGTAAATGTGACATTAACTTTTGAGTATTTGAGAATGTTAATAAAGAAGAATTAGAACATATCTAATATACGTTTAAACATAGTGGTTCATACAAAATGGACAAAAAGTTAAAGCAGCATCTCTGGTAGCTCCTGGTTCCCCTGCGGTAGCTCCTGTCTACTGGGTGATGCCTGACAACCAGGTGCTGGTTTTAGCTCCTTCTAATCGAATCTCAATTTCGAACCCTGTAGTTGTATATAAACCTAAAATAAGCATTGAAGCTAATCGTTAATCAAGCGATCTTGTCTGATTATAACTAAACAACACCTGAAGGTGTTGCAAAAAGCCAGAAAGGAACTAGTAGCTCAAAAAGATATGATCCAAGGGGTATGTGATTAAATCATCCCGTCTCATGAGGCCCGTGATGTGTAACACAGCGCATACTGCACATAAATACAAGGGTGTCCTCCATGCCATCCTTATACAGAACTGATCAGCACCAGCCTCTACAGAGGGGCATTCTTGCAGTCAGGCAGAACACAACTGGGATGATGCATTCACACTCTGCAGGAGCCCATCAGTAGATGGACAATCAAATGGCTTCCTAGTCAGATCTGCAATCATAATATTAATCTGCTGGTGGGGCAGGGTGAGCAAGGATCCCCTAGGTTATCTTTCTCAGTAAGGCAAGGACAGCTCCGCAGTAGTTCTAAAAAGACAAGTGTTACATGCGCAGTTGGAATATTAACCTTGTCCTTACAGATGACTTGGAGTTTTACCGGGAAAAGCCTGGCTTATTTTTTTTCAGCCTTGTTCCCTGATTAAATGAAGTGCAGTGGTCCTCATGTGGGATCCCCCAAACACTCAAAGCTGCTAAGAGGGGGCCAGGGCAGAGTAGGCTGCAGACACGCTGGGCACAGACTCCAGCCAGGAGCCTGATGTGTCACCGGATCGACTTCTACATACCCAGAAGCCCACAGCTTCCTTGGTATTGCTCCTGGCAGGTTTCCGGCGCAGGAGAGTCAAAAGCAGTGTCCCTATAGTGCCTCGGGCACTGCCTCCAGAAGTTTTTCATCAAAGCGTGTTATACATCATATCGAAATCTCACTTTCTCCCTCCCTCTCTTCCCCCTCTATGATCGCCGGACCGGGCCGGGGATTCAGAAGTCCAAGTTTTCCATTCCTGCTTTACCCCTCCACCCCCCGAAGTGAGCCCCCATTGTCCAGGACCCTCCCGGCTTGTTGGGGTTTGTATGTCAAGGCTGGAAATTTCTGGAAACTGTGGAGGAGACCTGCCGTGGCCGCTGTTTCTTTCTTAGCGATTAATACATCCCATATTTTCACCCACCAAAGGGACAAGAGAGGACCGTCCGTGGATTTCTATGAATGAGCAACCACTATTCTTCCTGCCAAAAGGCATTGGGTCAGTAGCTTAGCCTTGGCTACAAACAGTGGATAGATCCCAGGGACAGAGGCGCCCAGGAGGATGGGCTCGGGGTCTAGTGGAAGCGCCGTCTGGGTGATCCCTTCGATGGTGGCTAGACATTGCTTCCAGAATTGTTGGGCCTTTGGGCACGTCCACCACATGTGGAAAAAAGACCCCGGATGACTGCATTGTCTCCAGCAAGCAGGGTCGAGTGCCGGTTCATATGGTGGAGCCTCGGGGGGGGGGGCCTGGGGGGGAGGGTAGTACCAGCGCATCAAGATTTTGGAGGCTCAATCCCTGTTAGTGTTAGGCAATATGTGAGATCGGCATGTCGCAAGAATTTTAGAGTAGATGTTGGCATCAATGTTCAGCGGGGCGATTGGTCTGTAAGAAGCAGGGTTCCTCGGGTTACCCCCAGGTTTGGGTAGGACGGTGATTGATTCTTGCATGGACGGGGTTAAAGCGCCTGTGTCCCTAAAGGAGTTAAAGAGCTTCACTAGTGGAGCAGTTGGGGCCTAAAGATCTTGTAGAATCTGGTGGAATTTCCATCGGGGCCAGGAGCTCTGCTTTTAAGGGATTTTATGGTTTCCTCTAACTCCTCACTTGAGATTGGAGCGTCCAGGATGTCTCGGGTTGAGTCTCGCAGCCGGGGAAGTGCTGCTTTCTGCAGGTATTCTGTCTGCTCCTTCAGGTCTCGTGGTGGTGCGGTCATTACCTGTGCCAGGTGGTTTGCTGCCAGCTGTAGTTTTTCCGGTTCTGTGTATTGTATTCTGCCCTGTGGGTCTTGTAGTCCGATGATTGTGTTGCTCCTCTTTATTTTGGCAAGTTTAGCCACCAGTAATTTGTTTGCTTTATTGTTCTTTGTATTTTAGAATTGCTTGGCTTTTGCCAGTAGTTGTGCTGTATGCTCGGCATAGTGGGCCTCGATCTTTTTCCGCGCAGTACGGATAGCTCTTTGTGTCTTTGGGGACCAGCCCTTCTCCTTGTGAGTCTCTTCTGCTTTCGGGAGTTCTTGCTCGAGGATCAGGCGGTTTTGTCACCTGCATCTGTGGAATGCCACTCCTTGGGCTATTAACTCTCCTCAGATTAACGCTTTCATAGCGTGCCAGGTGTTTGCAGGGGAGGTATCTTCGCTAGGGTTTTCTTCAAAGAAGTTCTTGATTGATGCCGCTATTGCATCTCGTTAAGTATCGGGTCGTACAGAGTCCATCTGCGTTGGGTGACGGGAGTTGGCTCGTGTACTCGGATCTCCAGGGTTACCGGGGCGTGATCGGATAAGATCCCCGATCCTACGTTGGCGTAGGCGAGCACTTGCGGGGACGTCGAGAGGAGATTGATTCTTGAGAATTTTCTGTGGACATTGGAATAAAAGGAGAAATCTCTCTCTGAGTGCTGAAGCACCCGCCATGAGTCCACCACCTTTAATGACCTAAATAGGCAAAGCAGTCCAAGTGCCAGGCTAAAGTCTCCAGGGGAGGGTGGGTGCGATTTGTCTTTTGAGGGATCCGGAACTCCATTGAAGTCACCCCCAATTACCCTTTGGCCCTCTATAAAGGTAGAAAGAGTGGCGCCCAGAGCCTCATAGAAGGCGACTTGTTCCATGTTGGGGGCATACACCGAGATGAAGGAATATAACTGTCCCAACAATAGGCATTTCACTGCCACAAATCGACCGTCTGGGCATAGTTTCGTTTCCAATATCTGGGGGTTTAGCCCCTTCTCAAAGAGAACCACTGTGCCCCCTCTCTTGGTGCCTCCTGAAGCGAAGAGTTGCCTTGTAAAGTGTTGCGAGCGTAGGCGCCGAAAGTCTGCTGGTAATAGGTGAGTTTCCTGGAGCAGGACCACCGCTGCATCTTCATATTGGAGCTTTTGTAAGATCGATTTGCGTGTGGCGGGGGAGTTTAATCCTCTGACATTAAGGGAAACAAATCTCAGGGTATGATGTTCCCGGGCGGGAAGCGAGGCCGTTGCTGGATTTGAATGGAAGGAGTGGGATGAGTGTGGATCAGCCATCGCTTTGGAGAGTCTGTAGCTGCTTACCATCCTGCTCTTGGAATTTTTGCCCAGGCCTCCTACGGGAAGGCTGAGCTTTAACCGAAGGGGGGGCCCATTTTGTGGGTCTGGCGCCACCCCTGGCCAACTGGGCCTAATAACCGCTTTCAGCCAACATGGCTGGAACTAGGAACAAACGGTGTGTATCATTCCAAGGACTCATAGGTGGATTGTACCTTAGAAATGGGCAGGGACCGTGAGGGATGGGGGGTCTGCTGCAATGGGTGAGGAGGTTAATCGTGGGCGGCGATGCTCTATTGGGGTGGAAAAAGCTTTCGGGTCAAGAGGAAGAGCAGAGTACCGCCGGATGGGGTTATAGGCAGGCAAGGGGCCTTGAGGTTTATGTTTCAGGCCTCCAGCCTCTCGTCGTCTGACACTCCTGCCCATGTGCCTCGCTCTTGTGCTAGTTCATCTCTTCCTTCAGTATCTTGGGACTATCGACCATGGAGTCTGCTTCACTTTTAGTGGGGAAGTAGGTTCTTTATCAACAGTGTTTTCCGAAGCTGGAGGCGTAGAGCCCCCTGGTGAAGTTGCGTGTGTGATCTTTTCCGCATCCTCAAGGTGGTTGATTTTCCGTAGGGTGCCTTTGTAGGTGAACTGTAGGGCTGTCGGGAAGAGCCACCTATATCGTATCTGATGGTCCTGAAGGATGAGAGTCCGGGGTCGGAGGGTGGTCCTCTTTTGAAGCGTGAGAAGAGAGAGGTCCTGGTAGATCTGGAGGGGAGAGCCCTGAAAGGTAAATTCATCCTGGGTGCGACTAATTGTCGAGATGGCTTCCTTTGTGGTGAAAAAGTGCACCCTGGTTATAACATTGGGGGGTGGGG
Organism: Ambystoma mexicanum; assembly: GCF_040938575.1. Lineage (NCBI taxonomy): Eukaryota > Metazoa > Chordata > Amphibia > Caudata > Ambystomatidae > Ambystoma > Ambystoma mexicanum. The sequence continues at coordinate 1,440,741,092 of NC_090935.1, forward strand.
GGAAATCTGATTCCACCCCCGGCATGGGCGCAACCTGTGGGTGCGGTCTAGAAGGGGCTGAGATTTGTCCAACTGCGGAAGCAAGGACTGGAAGAGGTCTCCCACGTATTCCACCAGGTTTTTGTTTGGGACTGAGGTTGGATTCCCCCCGTACCTGCAGTTTATTGCTTCAGGCTCTATTTTCAAGGTCTTCCTATTTAATTTCCAGGATTTCACATTTGTCTTGTAGGAATCTAATCGGTCCTCGACCTCCCCCAGTCTTTGTTCTGCCTCTGTCACCCTTTGGTCAGTGTGTTCTAGTTTTGTGGTAGGTTCGGTCATACAAGACCTGAATTCGGATTTAATGTCGGCCATGAAAGCCAGTATGTCGTCCCTGGTCGCGAAGGTCCCCCTGTCTTCCGGGACCTTCTGCGGAGTAAGGTTGGGGGGATCTGGTTTCTTTCCTTTGTCAGCCGATAATAACATTGTGGCTATGTCTGAGTTCTTTCTGGATTGTAACTGCTTGGCCATGGCGTCCTATATAGATGGAGGGGGAGGTTCAGCGACTCCCGAAAAGGACAGGGTAAGTAGGCTGTTGTCCAGGTTTTTGATTTGAGGTGACCAGCTTGTGTGGCTTCACTGGCTTCAGGTACAGTTCTATAGTTCGTGTGGGTGATGGGGCTGCTGGTGGAGGAGAAGACTCTCACTTCTTTGGATTGTGGGTGAGGTCGAGTTGGACCAACCGAGAGGGAGGGGGACCTGGCATGTGGGCCGGGGTGCCCCAGGAGATGATTCAGACGGGGCGGGGGGAAGTATTGGTTCCAAATGGAGCTTCCTAAAGTTTGTGTGTGCGCGCTGACTTTGCTTTACCTGGCGAGGGATTCCGGTGGCAGTGAGAGTCCCCTTGACGATTCTGTAGCATGGCTCCGTGCTGTGTTGGGTCACTGGGTCCCCCTGGGTGGAGCCTGGGCAATTTTTACCCCAAGCGGTCCAACGGTCCACTCATCACGTGTAGATGAAGGCAGGCGTAAGAGGGGGTTTTCTCTCCTCCCCTCCCAAGTCTGCGACTCCAGTTACCCTTCTGTCAAGCCACTCTCTCCGGGGCCGGGAACGGCCTCAGGCGGACCTCTTCCACGGGCCGCAGGATCGGGCCCAATCTTTGTGACCCCGGCTCCAGTGCTGCCGTGTCCCGAGCTGGAAATGCGGGGTGGGCACATTGAGATGCCCGGGAAGCCCCAGGGGTAGGAGCGAGGCCCAGAAGACAGTGCAGCTTCCGGGGTGAAGAGGGGAGAGAGCCAGAGCACCTAGGTTCCTTCGCCTCCACCAGGGGTTCGTAAGATAATGATTTCTGGACAGGGCTTCACCACAAATGCCCGGGGGTATGGCTCGTGGGGCCCTGCCAGCACCACCGCCAGAAGATGAGCTCCCCTCTTCAGAGAGGGTTGGTGAAGCGACGACGACCTGGATGGGTCCGGTGAGCGGTCCGTGGGAGGCCGATGATATTGCCTGGGGGAAGTTTGGGGAGTCCACTAGGGCTGCCGGAGGGGACCATCCGCTGATGTCTGTTGGTATCGGGGGTCCGTTGGGTCTGGAGCGCCCTCCCGAGCTCCCGCTGTTGGAGCCCTTTGCCTTCCAAAGCGCCACCGGGGCTCCGTCAGAGCTCCTGGTCCCGAGATCGCGAGCCTCCGACTCGGAGTGGGAGGATGATGCAGGGGGAGGCTCCGTGGCTCCCTTCCTCAGGTGCTCAGCAAAGTAGGTCCTTTGGAGCGGGGTGGTGTTGGTAGCACTCGGGGGGCGGGGAGGCACACCGTCGATGGGGTTTCGCAGTGCGGCTCAACGAAGCCGAAGTCTCATCTGCTCCCCCTCTCTCCTGCAAGGGTCCACGGGCTTCGCAGTCCCGCCCACCATCTTGGATTGTACGGCGGAGGGGCCGCTGAGTAGATCAAGCTCATATTTCGCCTTCGCAGGGTCTCGGGCCCCTAAAAATTTACCGGCAGAAGCCCCACATCTTAATGTGCCGCCACCGGTAGTTCAGTCATTATATAAATCGCTGCAACCACATTAAAATGCAAAATGCAGCGGGCATCCCATGGAGGCCATCAGGAGAGCGACCACATCGTCGACGCTCCAGGCCACGCCCCCCTCCTATATTGTTTTGTCTGATAGGACAAACTAGGAAAAATAAGAAAATAGGAAAGAAATTAAATTAAAAGGAACTCAAATAATTTCTTTCAAATGTGGTGCCTCACTTAAATTATTCAAAGCAAAAGAACAGTTTGTGTACGGTGGAGCATGAGGAGTGGAAATGTAGACATCCAGAAGCATTTGTTATTGGGTGAACTGCATGCTCTGGTCATTAAAATCAAGTGAATGGTATAAGTGAAGAACTATTTGGACCTTTATAGATGCCCAAACAAGGAGACAGGTCTGAAGGGCAGAGGAATATTTTCAAATGTTATTAATGACCAGAAAGTCCTCTGCTCCTTACCAACAAGTTTAGTTTTTCTGTGGTTTTATCTGCTGACAGCTTGTAAGGATTAGTAAGGACTGACCTGCTGGTGAGGCTGGTCTGAATCCCAAGGACTGGTCACAAATGTTGAGAGTGGAACAATGCCTCTAAGAACATCCGACAGCCTGGAGACACAGGATGGCGTGTACTCTTAGGGCAAAGCCCAAGGGAAAAACCCCTGAAGCGTACAAACTTTTGTACTCCTGATGGTGTCTTCCATTGATCCCCGAGTTGGTAATGTTGAACGGAGAGATAGCAGAACGGAGAGAAGCAGAGAAATCCGAATGACTGCCCGACGCTCACAGACCTGTGAGTCAAAAATCAGGGTTATGGACAGCGAGGCAAGGAAAGGCAGCAAGAGTAGCGCAGCGCAGAACAGAAGCAGAAATACAGAAGCGAGAAGGAAAGGAAGAACTTGAAGCGTCCGTGCCTGCAAGAAAAAGTGAAGTGATGCAAGTAGCTTACCGGTCAGCTTGTCCCATACCTGCCTACTTTTGAAAATCAAAATTCTGGAGATTTATGCCCACCCAGTCACATAAAACTCCGCCCATTTTCACATGACTCCGCCCACATGTCAAAAAGGTAAACCCTGTTGTAATGTGATGTGACGTCAGAAATGTGCAGTTCAAATTGAAATATGCATATTTCATTATGTTGTCTTTTCACAACCAACCAAATTGCATTCACCTTCCATAAAATCAACACGTTAAAATGTGCACATGTAAACTCCAAGAACCAATACAAAGATTTTCCCTGAATTTTGCAGTACCGAAATTGGACATTTCACATTACTTGTTTTTCATCAGTTTATTTAGTGCAGTGGTGAGTTGTCCAGCCTGCAAACCTGATGGCTGTGGTTCCGTGGGGCTGAGTCCACCCTAACCTGGGCAAAAATAACAAAAGCGAAAGAAACAAGCGTTCGCATTGAAAGTCGGTTTTGTGGCCTTAAGGGACGACAGGACGCTGTAGTGAGTTCTAACCGACTTTATTAAATGGCAACCGGTGTGGACCCTTATATGTCCAAGCTCAAATCAAGCACTTACTTACAGTTCAGTTCAGTTCAGGACTTCCCCAGTTGAATCACTGTGGGAGGTGTGTGCACTATGATGGCACACTGTAAGCTTCTAGGGCCCCCATGTAGCCTCCTGTGGCTGTGGTGTTACACCCTAGAAGCTGTGCTGTACGGCTGCTGCAAGTTCTCACTTCCTCAGCTCCTCATCAGGAGCAGCGCTGTCATGCGACCGCTTCATCTGGCGGGCTGCCAGCTCTGAAGCGGGAACGTTTTCCCGCGGAGCGTGGGCTCGCGAGATCACGTTATGTGCGATCTCGCAAGAACACGCTCCCGCGATCGTGTGATGTCCCCACACACCTCCTTTGCTGGGAAAAAGGATGGGTGGTCATTCCATGACAAAGTCTGCAAACTTGCTGGGTTTTCTTCTCTCTCTCTGAGGTCTGCTTAGATCTGTATATGGGGCAGGATTGCTGGAGTGCTCTTGAGGAGGTGCGGGTGATTCGAGTTCTCCTCGTCTTGTTCTTCGCTGTGAATCCCTGGGTGTACTTAGAGAGTTGGGGCTTGAGAACTCGTTGCCATGGTGTGGCTCGAAGGCATCTCTTTCTGAGAGGCGAGGGTTTTCGGATGTCCCCTGGCATCTTGATCTTCTCCGGTATCCCAGTGTGGTTGTTCCATGTCTTCCTTCCTGCGGTACACAGCCACTCTCTCTAGATTCCATTTCCTTCCGTCGCTGGTGCAAATGTGGTTTGACCCTCTCTCCATGACTTCTTGTAACGCTCACCTGATTCTCGCAGAGGCGCCGGTCTTGACTGGGCGACTACCGTATCTTCAAAGGTGATGTGTAGCACCCGGTTGGCTCTTTGGGCTGGACCTCTGTGCACTGTATGCCTGACTCGAAGAGTAAGATGTCTGCAGATAGAAAATATGGGATTAATGAACTGGGGTTATTAGGGTGTCCCTATCTCTTTCCTTTTCTCCTCTCCTGTAGAACCGCAAAGGTTAACGCTCTCACCTTAGGTAAGTGAATGTCGAGCTCTCCATCTGCCTCGGGGCAGGGTGCTGTAACCAGTTTCTTCACTGGATAGGTAGCGCAGGCCTCTTGACTTCAGAGGGCTGCTGTCCGTCGTTTACTGCACGAACGGTAAGTTTCGAGTAATTCTAATGTCTTTAAAGTCTTTAGTAATGATGTCTCTTGTTTTGCAGGGTTCCGGCGATGGCGGATGACGGGCTGAAGTGAGTTGAAGATGGAGCCCGTGTGATGAATAGAAGCGCCTGGAAGCACGTAAGTAAGCGCTTGTTGCCTGCTTCACGATGCGCTCTAACTGTCTTTTTATTTTGCAGGTACAAGTTCGGAGCGGCTGCAGGGTGCCGGAATACCCACTGGGTTAGATGTGGAAAGGAGTAATGGCACGTGAGTATTAAAGTTCCCCAATGTCTTTAAACGCACCTTGTTTTGTCTTTCAGATGCGGGATGCAGCGCCGAAGGCCTCCGGAGCGTGCGAAGAGTTGGTAAGCTTTTGTCTTTTAGATGCCGGAATGCAGTGTGAAGACCTCCGGAGCACACGAAGAGTAGGTAAGCCTTTGTCTTTCAGATGCCGGAATGCAGCGCGAGGCGTTGGTGACAGCCGATGGACCAGGTAAGTGAAGAGCTGTCACTGAAGACCGTAATGCTAACCTGTTCTTTCTTGTCTTTATAGGTGTTGCTGAAGACTGGATTCAGGATGGTAAGCCTTTTTCCTTAGGCCCAGGATCAGATGCAGAAGACACGATGAGCGTTCTGCTGCAGAGGATGCAGAATAACGCAAAGCAAGATTCATCCATCGGGTGCGGTTTAAATAGCCTCCTGTAGTGCTTAGGTGTCTCCTTCCACAGCCACGCCTAGGTAAGAAAAGAGTTCCTGCTTTCCAGAAGAGTTCCAGTGTTCTGAATCTAGGGAGTGGCTCCTGCCCCACCCAACAGGAAAAGTAGTTCCAAACAGAAGAGGATCAGAGGCTCAACTGGCAGGCAAGTAAGCAGCATGGTCTGCTGCAGGTAAGTCCACCCAAGCATTATGAGCCCGGCGCTTCCAGCGCTGGGACTGGGCATATTTATGAGCCTGGTGCCACTGGCGCCAGGACTGGGTCCAAAAGGTCCCAATTGGGACTGGTTGGCACTCGGAACCTGGGTTATGGATCTGCTTCCAAGGGAGTTGGGAAAACCCTGACCTTTTGGAAGCAGAGATCATGACACTTCTATGGGACTGCTGTATTTGGAGCCAGTCGAAGTGTCTTTGTGGGGGAGGCGTATTTTCACCAGGCCACCTCTGTTAACTGCTGTGTGTCGAGCGGCTCGACGTAAGTCCCCTTGGGTCTCCATGGCTTCTTTGTTGCGCTGCATGCGAAACGCTACGTCATCCATGTTCACGTCTTCGTCAGCCCTCACTTGATGGAGCCAGGGTGGTACCAGTGAGGATGCTGCCCTTCTCCCCCTCAGCAGATGGAATGGCGAAACACCAGTGACGGCGTTGGGGGTGAGGCGGTGGGCTGCTACAGCTTCCTTGACTGTCTTGTACAGGTCTAGGCCCGAGGCATGAGCCAGTTGTAGCGCCCCTTTGATGAAGCGGTTCGCCCGCTCAACCAGGCCATTTGCCTGTGGGTGGTATAGGCTTGCTCTCCACTGTCGAATGTTGTTGAGCTTGAGAAATTTCTCCATTTCTCAGGAGACTAGCTGGACTCCGTTGTCTGTGACGAGTTCTTCTGGTAGACCTTCCCGCTGGAATACGGCGGTGAGTGCTTCAATGACTGTGCTTGTGGTGATGTCTGAAGTGAAGTCAGCTTCCACCCATTTGGAGAAGTAGTCGACCATGACTATCCCGTATTTGTGTTCTGGGGGCATGTTGTCCAGGGGCCCAATGAAATCCAAACCTAGTTTTCGCCACACCCCTTTGGGGACTTCGGTGGGCAGCATGGGGGCTTGCCTCACGGCTAGGCGCTTGTCACTGTTGGTGCACTCATTGCACCTTTCGACCATTTGTCTTATGTCCTGGTCCATGCCTGGCCACCAGTAGGCGTCGTGTATCCTGCGTCTGGTCATGTTGCATCCCAGGTGGCCTGAGTGTGCTCTGCACAGTATCACTTTGCGGATTCCGCTGGGCGGGATGATTTGATCGCCTCTGAGGATGAGACCGTTCATGGTGGTGATTTCCTCGTTCACTTTCCAGTAGGGACGAAGGCCTTCGGGGATCGCTCTCTCGTTGGGCCATCCTTGGCGAACCCAGGTACTAACGTGCCGTAGGGAATCGTCCTGTTTGAACTCCTCCTGCCAGTGGCGCTCACTCAGGTCCATGTACTCGCCGTTCCTCAAGTCACTGATGGAGACTACGACACACTCATCTTCCAAGAATGTGGTACCAGGGGCGCTTTGGTTCAGGAGTCTGGACATGCAGTCTGCTTGTGCGTTTTTCCAACCCGCAATGTGGGCTATCTCGTATGTATATCCTTGAAGCTTTGCGGCGATCCTGGCCAGCCTCGGGGTGGCAGTCTTGGTGCCACCCGGGCTCAACATGTGAATGAGGGGTTTGTGGTCGGTGATCAGCTTGAATCTCGTCCCCCATGCGTACGATCTGAAGTAGTCGATGACCCATGCGCATGCCAACATTTCTTTCTCAACCGTGGAGTAATTCTTCTCCGATGATGACAGCGCTTTGGATGCAAACGCCACAATATTCTCGGTGTCTCCCTTCTTCTGGGTCACGGTGGCCCCCAGGCCATACGCGCTGGCGTCTGTGGTAATGCAGGTGTCCCATTCAGGATTGTATGGTTTCAGGCACGGCGCGTGTAGAATTCTCTTTTTGATTTCACAGAAAGCTTCGTTCTGTTCGGGGCCCCAAGAGTAGGCTGCCCCTTCTTCAGAAGCTCCCTCATGGGAGACGTGGTCTCGGAGAATCTAGGGACGAATTTGGCATAGTACTCCGCTAGGCCCAGGAATGAGCGTAGCTCCTCTTTGGACATCGGAGCCGGGGCTTCTGTTATGGCCTGCATGAGGTTCTTCTTGGGACTGACGCCGTCACTTGAGATGCAGTACCCAAGGTATTCTACCTTGTTCACTCCGAAGACACATTTTCGAGGGGATTGGGTCCTCCGACTTATTCCATATCTATGACATGTAATCACCACAGCTGTGCTGCTTCGGAAACTTTTTTCTGCGTCCTGCGTCGATGACGTCGATGCGCCGTCGTCGAGGACCTCCTCCAACATCCGACGTCATCCGATGTGATAAGTAGGACGCACGGCGCCCGTAGCCTCAGTTCCGTTTTTTCCGCGAACGTGTTGCTTTGTGAAGCTCGGTTAACGCCTCGACTCTTTGGAGTTCTGTTCTTCTCGGTTTTTCGAACCTGTTCCTTTTTTTGTGAAAATCCTTCGTGTGACGATGTCTTCTACTTCGTCTTCGACCCCGCGTCCGGGCTTCAAGAAGTGCGGGGAGTGTGGGTCCAAGATGTCGGTGACGGACTCGCACAACGCCTGCCTCTGGTGCCTCGGGGAGGCCCACGACACGGATGACTGTATCGACTGCCAGTCGCTCACGTCCAAAGCCTTACGCGAACGTAAGAAGAAGTTGTCGGTAGGTCAGGTGTCCAAGCCCCGGAAGTCGAAGTCTGCGGGGCATTCGACGGATGATTCGAGAGGTGACTCTCCGCGTCATCGTCGGAAGTCTCGTGGGTCTCCTTCTAGGAGTCGGTCTCGCCACTCCTCAGCCTCTTCGAGGCATTCTCGGAAGCGCCGACACCGGTCGTCTTGCAGGTCCTCTTCGGAGGACTCTGCCCGGCACGTCGCTTACCCCACCAGCCGTGCGACGCCGGAGGAATGGGCTTCCTTCGGGAAGAAAATGCTGGCGATTCTCGAGTCGCAGGGTACTAAGCCGTCCGCGCCCCCGAGTGGGGTCGGTCGCGAGAGGTCGTGAGACACCGCTCGCAAGAGTGGTCGGCACGAGTCACGGGAGAGGTCCCGTTCGGACAAGGAGACTCGTTCTCGACGTACCCGTTCCAGGTCCCGGTCCTCGACGCGTTCGAGACCGTGTGCACCTGTGAGGTCTTCGAGGAAGACATCGACGTCTGAGGCGTCGAGGGCGTCGACAGGCTTTCTCGAGGCTCTGTCTCCGAGGAAGTCGTCGAAGCCGTCGACGCTCAGGTCGTCGAAGGACATGCTCGGGGCTCCGTCTTCGAGGGCTGTGTCGACGCCGGCGATGCTGGCGGCGCTGCATCTGAGGTCGACGCCGATTTCGTCGACGCCGATCCTCTCGGCGCCGATGTCTGTTCTCTCGACGCCGGCGCTGATTCGCTCGACGCCATCGACGCCTTTTGTGTCGGAGGTACCCCGTGGCACGGGGGAACCCCCTAGGAAGGCTCTGGTTAAGAGCAAGCACTCTCTGGTGCCTTCTTTTCGCCACCTGGAATATATTTCAGAGGCGGATGAGGATTCTGATGGCCTGGTTCCTAGTCGGGTTCCAGATGAAATTGTCTCGGGCCATAGTCAGTTTGACGATTTGAGGCAGTCACTGCATGATGCCAGTGGACTGGACACCTCTCCGGAGGTGGAGTTCTGTAGGCCTGAGCCTGGCTCTCATGCCGATTCCTCGTACCAGCGCCTTATGGCTAGGGTTTCTGAGTACTTGGGGTGGTCTGCTCCCCCAGGGGAGTTTGTGCAGGATGATCTAACGGACATCCTTGATGTTGGTCCCCCAACTGACCCGGTACTGCCGTTCCATATGGCTTTACAGAGAAGGGTGGCGGCGGCTTGGACTGCTCCGGAGAGTCTCCCGGCGGTGGGCAGATCCTTGTCGCGAAAATACCGTCCAGCCAGTAGCAACCCCTGCTACTTGACCAGGCACCCCACTCCGGAGAGTTTGGTGGTGCAGGCGGCCACGGCAAAGCAGGCTTCGTACCCTACCATCCCTCCTGATAGGGACGACAAACGTTTTGATGGCTGGGCGAAGAAAGTGTTTTCTTCTGGTGGTATGGCGCTTCAGGCGGCCAACTCCATTTGTGCCTTGTCTCGTTTCACACACACTCTGTGGAACTGTGTTGCGTTAGCGGCTGAACATATTCCCGAAGGGGATGAACGGGATGGTTTCCTTGCTATGGTCCAGGATGGTAAGGATGCCATGTGTGAGTCCGTTCAGTCGGGTTTGGACTTAGCTGAATGCGTCAGTAGGTCCATGGCGGCGAGCACCGTGATATGCAGGTTTGCGTGGTTGCGGAAGTCGGGGTTTGCTCCTGATGTGCATTCCCGGCTCCTCAACATGCCCTTTGACGGTGAACACCTTTTTGGCAGCAAGGCTGACGAGAGCCTTGAGAGGTTGCAGACCTCAAAAGCTGCAGCGAAGTCGTTGGGCGCTGCAGTTCGCCAACCTCCGCCTTTTCGTCCTAGGGGACAGCAGTGGAGGGGTGGTTCCTTTCGCTATTACTCGTCCTTCAGTAAAGCGAGAGGAGCTGGCAGTCAAAGAGGCCTACGCAGGGGTACCAGAGGTGGACGACAGGGTACCCGTGGTGCCAAGGCCGCTCGGCCAGTTGCCTCTTTGCCCTTAGGTAACGCCGCAGCCGCTCCCAAGTCATGAGGCCATGTCCCATGGTTCGCCGGTTGGGGGAAGGCTGGCGCAGCATCTTGTAGAGTGGCAAGCCATTACTTCAGATGTGTGGGTTCTGGAGATCATAACCCACGGCTACTGTCTTCCCTTTCGGCACAGGCCTCGCGACAATCCACCGGGGAACCTCTCTTTGCAGAGTCCGGACCCGCTCCTTGCGCAGGAAATTCAAGCCCTGCTGGAGAAAGGCGCCATAGAATTGGTGCCTGTAGCGGAAAGGAACAAGGGATGGTATTCCCCTTATTTTTTGATTTCGAAGAAAGACGGGGGATTGAGACCCATCATGGACTTGCGCGGTTTGAACAAACTCCTCAGGAAGGACAAGTTCAAGATGGTTACTCTCTCTCAAGTCCTCCAGGCCCTTCAGCTTCAGGACTGGTTGGTGTCACTCGACCTCAAGGATGCTTACTTCCATGTGCCGATCCATCCCAAGCACAAGAAGTACCTGAGGTTCGCGGTTGGCGACTCGCACTTTCAGTTGCGGGTCCTGCCGTTCGGATTGACCTCCGCCCCGAGGGTTTTCACCAAGCTCATGGTGGTGGTGGCAGCGCATCTCAGGCAAGGGGGGATTCACGTCTACCCCTACCAGGACGATTGGTTGATCAGGGGGAGCTCTCCCGAGCAAGTCCTGGATCATCTGTCCTTCACCTGCCACTCCCTTCACAGGCTGGGCTTCTCCCTCAATTTAAAGAAGTCCCTTTTGGCGCCAACACAGCGGCTCCAGTACATCGGAGCAGTGCTCGACACTTCCCTGGGGCAGTGTTTTCCTCCCCAGGTGAGGGCTCTTCACATTCAGCAGATGGTGCACAAGTTTCAGCATGCCCTGACGCTCCCAGCGTTCGAGTTCTTGAGGTTGCTCGGCTTCATGGCATCCTGCATTCTTCTGGTGCCAGAGGCTCGTCTGCGGATGAGATCTTTGCAGTGGGCACTCAAGACGCAATGGTCGCAGTCCTCCGGCAGGATGTCGGACCCGGTTCAGGTGCCGCCCTCGGTCGCCCGGGACCTTCTGTGGTGGACTGTCGAAGGCAACTTGATGAAGGGGGCTCCATTTTGGCTTCCCTGGCCGGAGGTGATGATCGTGACGGATGCATCCCTCACGGGATGGGGAGCTCATGCCAGCGGGCTGACAGTCAGCGGTTGTTGGTCTCCGTCGGAGTCCAGACTCCATATCAATCTGTTGGAGCTGAGGGCCGTCAGGCTAGCCCTGAAGGCTTTTCTGCCGACTGTGCGAGGAAAGAGTGTCCTGATCCTGACGGACAACACAGTAGCCATGCACTACCTCAACAAAAAGGGGGGGCAGGGTCACTTCCTCTGTGCAGGGAGGCGATGCAGCTCGAGTTCTGGGCCATCCAGCAGGAAGTTTCGATCTCGGCAGTTCATCTGGCCGGAGACGAAAACGTGACGGCGGACACTCTGAGCAGGCAGAGCGCGATCTCTCACAAGTGGGAGTTGGCTCAGGAGATTCTCCTGGAGATCTTCGCCCTTTGGGGGACCCCTCAAGTGGATCTCTTCGCCTCCAGTGTCAACCGGAAGTGCGAAAGGTTTTGCTCGCGGGAATTTCCTCCAAAAGGAGCCTTAGGAGACGCGTTCATGGTGGAGTGGTCATTCCCGCTGCTGTACGCGTTTCCTCCAGTCCCTGTCATCCTTCAAGTGCTGCGGAGGTTACTGAAGTTCGGATCCCGGATGATCCTCATTGCTCCGGCGTGGCTCGGAGGACGTGGTACCCGGACCTTCTCGACTTGTCCATCTGCCCTCCACGTCGTCTTCCCTACCGAGACGATCTGCTCGCACGGGAGGGGGGTCAGGTTCTCCATCCAGAGGTCAGATCCCTCAACCTTCACGCTTGGCTTCTGAAAGGTTGAGGTATAAGGATTGGGACCTCCCTGAAGACGTGATGGAGGTGTTGCTTTCGGCCCAAAGGCCAGCAACAAAGTCTCTGTACCGTTGCCGTTGCCGTAAGTTCTGCAACTGGTACAGAGTTCAGAATGTGGATCCTTTTGCATGTGACATCCCCATGGTTCTGTCCTTTTTACTTTCTTTGGCCCACAGGGGCTTGCAAGTGGGTACCATTAAAGGTTACCTGGCGGCGCTGTCCATCTTTAAGCGCTCGTCTGAAGAGTGTTCTTACTTTAAAATCCCTTTAATTTCACAGTTTCTGAAAGGGCTCACTAATGTGTTCCCTGCGTCACCTTTCCTGGTGCCCGGTTGGGATTTAAACCTTGTTAAGTTTCTTATGGGTGCTCCGTTTGAGCCTTTACATTCTTGCCCCTTGAGGCTGTTAACTCTGAAAACTGTGTTTTTAGTTGCGGTTACTTCCGCTCGCAGAGTGAGTGAGTTACAGGCACTTTCAGTTAAGCCACCCTTCACTGTATTTCACAAGGACAGGGTTGTCCTTAGAGTTCGTCCTTCTTTTCTTCCAAAGGTAGTGACAGAATTTCATTTGGCCCAGAAGGTTGTTCTTCCGGCATTCTATCCTCCTCAGCATCCTGGTAAGGAAGAGGAGAGGCTCCATAGGCTTGATCCTAGGAGAGCTTTAAGCTTTTATGTTTCACGCATGTCCCGGGTCAGAGTGGACGATCAACTCTTTATTGGTTACGCTGGAAAGCGTTTGGGGCAAGCTGTGACGAAACAGACTTTGTCTCGCTGGATTATTTTGGCCATCTCGGAGTGTTACCGCTTGGCGGGTAAAGACCCACCGGCTGGCTTGCGGGCCCATTCTACCAGGGGTATGGCTGGATCTACTGCCCTGCAGAGGGGTGTTCCTATTCGCAACATCTGTGATACAGCCACCTGGGCTTCAGTACATACATTTGTACGTCACTATTCCCTCGATTCCATCCGAGGACAGGATCTGGCCTTTGGCAAGGCGGTCCTTTGCTCTGCTATTTGATTGGCTATTCTAAATTTTGATTCTAAATTCTTTCCCTCCTCCTTGCTCTGGTACTGCTTTGGGAGTCTGTCATAGATATGGAATACGTCGGAGGACCCAATCCCCTCGAAGTACAAGTTACTTTCTTACCTGGAAACGTTCTTTCGATGGGATGGTCCGACAACGTATTCCATATCGCTCCCGCCCTGCCTTCCCCGCTGCAGAATTTCTTTTGCGATTGCAGCTTACGTTCCGCAAGGCTTTGTGTCTGACTGGCAGTTGACTAATGTCACACGTTCTGGGGGAAAAAACTACAACTGAGGCTACGGGCGTCGTGCATCCTACTTATCACATCGGATGACGTCGGACGTCGGAGGAGGTCCTCGACGACGGCGCATCGAGGTCATCGACGCAGACGCCGAAAAAAGTTTCCGAAGCAGCACAGCTGTGGTGATTACATGTCATAGATATGGAATACGTCGTCGGACCATCCCATCGAAAGAACGTTACCAGGTAAGAAAGTAACTTGTTCTTTCATGGCGTAGGTGAATGCCCTCCTCTTGAAGCCTGCTCAAGACTGTCCTGAGGGCCTTGTCATGGGTCTCGTTGTCTTTGGCATACACGAGGATATCATCTTGAAAGAAGGAAACATTCGTGAGTCCTTTAAGTAACGAGTTCATCATCCTCTGAAATGCGGATGCTGCCGACGACAACCCAAATGGCATGCGAGTATATTGAAAGGTGCCAAAAGGAGTGATGAACGCTGTAAGGGGGCGAGAGGATTTGTGCAGGGGAATCTGGTGATAGGCATCACGCATGTCCAGCTTAGAGAAGATTGCCGCCTCTTTCATCATGAGGACGATTTCGTTGATGCTGGGGAGTGGAAAGCTATCCGTGATTACCTCTAGATTGAGGCTTCTTAGGTCGATGCAGATCCTGAGGTCGTTGCTGGATTTCTTTTTGACCAAAACTACTGGACTCAGCCACTCTGAGGATTCCACAGTCTCAATGGTTCCTTCTTCGACCATCTTCCGAAGGTGGGCATCCAATGCGGGTCTCGCTGTGGCAAGTAGTGCCCTGACTTTGTGTTTCACCGGGATCGCGTTGGGTTTCAGGCAAATCTTGTGGACAAAGTTTCTCACCTTCCCTGGGTTCTCGGAAAACAGGTTCGGGAACATCTCCTTGAAATTTAGCACTGCTCCTGAGGAGACCATGAGTACCTGTTCCGGAGTGCTGGGATCTAGTTTCATGCTGAGTTTGTGTTGATCGTCCCATCCCAGCACGGCTGAGCCTTTGGGTGAGAAATACACTTTGGTGGTGGTAGACCTCCTTTTGAAATCGATCCGGGCTTTGATGTAGCCTAAAAGGTCGACAGTTGCACCACCGAACACCGTTGGTTTTTGCTTGGTCGTTCTGATCTCTACTTTTGCTTGTCCCATCATCTCCTTATATGTGTTGATGGGGAGGATAGTGAGGTCAGATCCCGAGTCTGCCATGACGCACGTTTCCATTCCGTCAACCTTAATGGTGCAGTGGGGCTTTTCCCTCCTGGCACGGGGGGCGTTGACCATGACGACCATGGGTCTGTCGTGTAGGTCGTCATCGCTTGAAGCGCAGTCACCATCGACACGGGAAACCGTCTTCTCCCGCCAAGTGCATGCCGGAGCCACGTGACCAATGCGTCGTCACTTAGAGCACTCTTTATTCCTGGCGGGGCAGTCGCGATCATTCGCCATGTGCCTGGTGCTGGCGCATCTATAGCATTTGGGTGCCTCCTTTTGCCTGGGACCTTTGTCTCTGGGGCCGTCGCGGGACTGCTTGTCTCTGCGCCCTCTCCATTGTAGCGCCTCAAGTTCGGGCACGGGCAGGTGACTTCCCGCCTCTTTGCGTCTGCTGGAAGTTTCTTCCTCCGCCCTGGCAATTTGGATGGCCTTGTCAAGGGTGACCTCCTTTTCTTGTATGAACTTGTCCTGCACTTTCCTAGAGTTAGTGTGAACGACGAGCATGTCGCAGATGACCTGTTCTGCGTTTTCGCCAAAGGCGCAAAGAGAAGCCAGCTCCCTCATCCTGGTGATGTAGTCGTCCACGGGTTCGCTCCCTTCTTGTTTGCGGGTGTAGAACCTCAGCCTGTGCAGTACAACGTTCTCCTTATTGGTGAACCTCTTCACAATGCGACGAGTCGCTTCCTTGTAGACGTCGTCATCGGCCGCAGGTATTGCCTTCAAACTGGCAAAAATGCGCTGACCTTCAACCCCCAATGCATTTAACAGCATCGCCCTCTTCCTGACGGGGGCATACCGCGTGCCGCCCACTGCTTCCAGATAGGTGGAGAAAAGGGGCTCCCACTGCATCCATGGAATTGCTGGTGTCCCTGGTGAAGGGAGAAAGGCAGGGGGCGGTGTGGTGCCTTGCATGGTGGGGCCGTGGGGCTTTTGGTATCCTCGTCGCCAATTATGTTGTGGCCTTAAGGGACGACAGGACACTGTAGTGAGTTCTAACCGACTTTATTAAATGGCAACCGATGTGGACCCTTATATGTCCAAGCTCAAATCAAGCACTTACTTACAGTTCAGTTCAGGACTTCCCCAGTTGAATCACTGTGGGAGGTGTGTGCACTATGATGGCACGCTGTAAGCTTCTAGGGCCCCCATGTAGCCTCCTGTGGCTGTGGTGTTACACCCTAGAAGCTGTGCTGTACGGCTGTTGCAAGTTCTCACTTCCTCAGCTCCTCATCAGGAGCAGCGCTGGCATGCGACCGCTTCATCTGGCGGGCTGCCAGCTCTGAAGCGGGAACGTTTTCCCGCGGAGCGTGGGCTCGCGAGATCACATTATGTGCGATCTCGCGAGAACACGCTCCCGCGATCGTGTGATGTCCCCACAGTCGGCAAAAAAGAATGAAAGGTGAAGCAAAATAAACGCGCGTTATTATGCTTCACCTGAATTCTTTTTGCCAATGTGCTGGAAGCGTTAGTCATTACTGCAGAGATAAAGCCACACTCAGGCAGGGAGCCCGCGGCGGTGCAGTCCTGCAAGCATAACAAAAAAACAAAAAACAATCGGTGAACGCTGTCCCCCACCAAAATTCCTGAGATTCCAGGATCTTTCCCGGAGACCCGGCGAAATGTTTAAAATTCCTGAGTCTCCGGGAAAAATCCGGAGGTTAGGCAGGTATGGCTTGTCCTTATGCTGAAAGTGAAGCCGGCAAGTGACATGATTCAATGTCCTCCATCTTGGAATCCACTTGACCGTTCTGTGTTCCTTTGGTTTATGGAAAAATGTGCCGCCATCTTGCAGGAGAATTATTCCCATAGGAATGCCTTTTCCTCCACTGCTCCAAATGCGACCGCGTATGGGCTGATTCTTAACAGAGCTCCAGTTTTCATCTTATGCAAGTTTTGTTTCCAAGGGCATCCCAAGGTTCGTATTTCCCTACTTTGGGCATGCTGGTGAGCTTGGTTTTCTACCTCATTTTCGCATCCTTTACCATTGGTGCGACATATATTTCATGATTTCTCCGGGACTTGAGCTTGGGTGTAAATATGGGGGGCAAGTCAAGTAGTGTTGTACTGCTACTCTTTCTGTGTTAAGGTTTTAGCATTTGCTTATCAAATAACTCCTCTGCCTCCCATTGCACCCCCCTGCCCACCCAAGTCATTTGTGGCCTGGGCATTTTGTCTGTGTTGCTAATGAGTAGAACGACCCGACCCAGGGAATGGTCTATAATGGCTGGTCACAGCTAAGCTGTCATCTCATTGCTCAGGCTGGTCCTGTGTAATGGCGAGCAGTTGCATTATGGCAAGCCTTCCGGAATCGTTATTGTCAAATTAGCACACTTTCAGAACATTTGCATCCGGGTCAATCATGATGTAGCAAATCTGGGCACTAATATAGCCATAATGAGTTGCCGAGGCCATATCCAGGTAGTAACGCCTTGCAACTTGAGTTAAAAGGCCCGAGCAAAGTGAGGGCTTTCGGCGAGGGCCCCGGGATGTTACCACCCAATACAGCCTGGGCAACTAGTCATTATGGCTACTACTAGCCCATGTTTATGTTGGGGGGTGCTGATAGCATTTATTTCTTTAAAAAAAACTGGTTGCAACGAGCCCGTGGCCCGTTGTTTCAAAGAAATACAAATCTAACATGGCAGCCATGGAAATGGAAGCAAAACTACAATCAGAGCCGCTCTTCCATTTCCATGGTCGCCTTTAGACTTGAGAGGAGCAATGCCACAGCTTTTCAGGTAAGTGGGTCGCAGGCAGGGAAAGAAGCGGGGATGGCGGGAGGAGCAGGGAAAATGGCGGGGCAGTGCTGGCAAATCCGAGGTTGCTTGGCTTGTAGCGTGAGGTTCCATGGTGTTCCGAGCAACCTGATTGGCTGCCGCACCCGCTCCGGGTGCTAGTAATTGTTATCGTCCTTCCCTGCTGACTTAAAGTTTCTGGCCCTTTAAACACTTTCTGGGGTCACCTCTCCGATACTGCCTTCTAAGCAGTTCACTCCCCAGTGCATTTTCCTGCTCCTGCTTTTTCTGGGCTCTGCTCCCTGCACTCTTCCCTTCCACAAAGATGACCTCAAGTTTCTCCCGACTCAGTCGTAGACCTTCTTGGCCACTCAGTGCAACAGTGCCGCTATGAGATTGAGAGTCCGCTGGGTGCAGTGCCGTGCTGTGTCACCAAATGCGACCTCATGCACCTGCTCCACCGTCCGTCTCATGCTTTTTTGGGGGAAGCTGGAAACCACCCCCCTGTCATAAATTCTAAAAGACTTGGCACACCAGTGGGTTTGAATATTGGCCAGTAGGTGTGCCCCAGGCTTACTCACAAATCTGGGCTTGCTGGGCACCTAATGCAAATATTCCTGCCCCCTCCGGTTGCAAGCCATAAGTAGCGCTTCCTTGTATCAAGTCTTGTAATATCCTGCAAAAGAGGTATTGTCCAACAGTTGCCTTCTTTCAAATATGGGTGCAGAACAAATAAACTGGGCTTAATTTAACTCGCTTTTTAGTCCTTGTCTTGGCATCCAACATGCTTTCCTTCATTGGCTTCTTAGGATCATATGTCCAGCACTGTATTTATCTTTATGATGGGTACCAAACTGCCATGGACCCCTTGCAGTGGTGTTGAACACACTGTTTTCCAAGTTATCCCTAGCTATTGAAGACATTTGGGCCATAATAAATTGCATTAGTTTATAAATTAGACAAAACAAGGATGTACTTTTGTTTTTTGTAATTCTTTGTGTTTTTATGGCAGTGTGTGAGAAACCGAATAACTGTATGATGATGGCCGTATTGAATCGTCATTCTTTTTCTTTCTGTTTACAGACTCGCCACCAGCGGGGAGATGTTCATCCACTCGCTCTTGAGGAAATTTTGGATGAAACTCAGCACCTTGACATTGGCATTAAACAGAAACAGTGGTTAATGTCTGAGGTAAATATAGACACAAATACAGACTCACATGTAGTTTAAATGACTAATACCCACTCATCCTCCCATTTCCTTCTCACCACCCCAAAAGACATGTGCTACTATTTTTAAACTTCTGAGATGTTTTTCTTCTCATATCCTGGCTGTCAACAAGAGTGCAATCCTACTGAAGTGTACATGTATGGCATTTTTGTATTTAATTCTGAAGTAGTTGGGTATTTGTAAATACTAGCATTTCACCATCCTTGTTATCTTTATCATCATTGCACTTTTACTTACTTTCAACTCAACCTTCTCTTGATCGTATGTTGGGCTTCTCGTTTCGGCCATGCTGTTTTGTTCCCATTCCATCTTATAAGGGATGTTGTGCAGGGGGTGCCTTGAAGGAACTGGATCAAAATACAGTGCAGGAGTGCTTCCGTTTGCAGCTGATCACTTTTCTTTCTAAATAACTTAAATGTTGTTTGTTCTACAGTCCTGATTGTTGCTTCTCCGAGAAACAAACTTAAATTTATGTTGTTCAGCAATACTTAATCTCTTTGAAGCTCTGGGAAGACAGTGTTGCACCCCAGGGTAGATCGTTCAGGCATTCAAACATTGTTGGATTAACAATTTTAATGTATGCTGTACACCCTAAAATGATCATGAATTCCCTGACCATAACCAGGGGTGTTGCGTGTCTCATTGTCCTACTCAGAAAAGAGTTAATGGAACTGCATGTATAACAACGGAAGGTATACAATTGTTAATTGCAAATACTATGGAAGATGGCTTTTTGTGTGAAATAAAGACTGGTTGTCACCTTCTTTATTCAGTGCAGGAAATATTGCGTTTTTCTAGACTTTTAAAAATGTTGTTTGATATGTCTTGGCCTTCTTTCTCCAGCATTTGATCTTCCATAGATTCACATGCTATTGAATATTCTGCATCATCATGCTACAAATCCTCTGTACAATACAGTTACAATTGTAAAGACAAGAGAATTACACTCTGGTGTGCTATTAGACTTGTTACAGGCTATTTGCTCTTTTGTATGCTTCCCCCTTAATTCCACACCTGGAGGTCATTTTCAGATTATTTACCTCACATTGAGCGTTGGGAGTCCTCTCCAGAGTACTCACTTTTCTTTGTTTTTAAGTGAATTTTTTAAGCTAGAACATCAACTTATTTTGAAGCTGGAGATATGTTTTTTTCCTATTGTGACTGTTTGTGGTCTTTGCACTCATTACAAACTCCATTCTGTTTTGTCAGAGTGGGAGTACTCTGAGGTGCTGCTCCATTTCACCTCACCATGACTGATATTGATCCCAAAACAAAAAGCCTTTTAAAACGTGCTCCATCTGCAACTTAAATAGGGAGGGCAAGCGTGAGGAGTGCGTGTACTGTCTGTACCCTGACCATGATGTGGGCTCCTGCTCTATATGTCAGTCTTTCTCTAACAGGACTTTAAGGGACATGCATAGAAGAATGGCTGGATGAAGCACATTGCCACAGTCAGGAGATCTGCTCCAGTGCACCCTAACAGGCTACTAGAGAATATTACCAATTTTAAGAAGGTACATTTCTCATGTAGAGTCTTCCAGAGATAAGATGGGGAGAAGGGAAGCTTCCACCCTGGCTGAAAAGGGCTCAGATAAGTCCTCTGTCTGAAAAACGTTCCTCTTTATCCTAGTCCAGTAAGAAGCCACACAAGCAATGAAAGTAGTTGACAGAAGGATGTATCCAAGCAACTGTGGACGGCTGTTGTATCAGACATGTTTCACGAGCATTAACTTGCTGATGCCTCTGTCAAATAAAGCAGAAGGAAAAGGCGTCTGGGATACAGTAGACGCTGAACACGACTTCAGCAAAATCTTTGACCTCGCCAATGGTGAAACCCTCAATGCACTGTTATCAGTTCCAGCATCTTTTTTTTTTTTTAAACACTTAACTTGCACAGGTGAGTAACACTGCAAAACTATACATTTCCTTACAACAAAAAAAATGGAGAGGGATAACACAGCGAGGTAACACATGTAGCCACCTTGGACATCAGCACTGTACACATTATTTTACTCTACAGTCACATCAATTTCTTCCTCCATACTTTTGGACACCACATATTGTCGAAAGCCACCCCATATGTCTCTAGGCCTACTGGCCGGCATCACCAGGCCGGCGTACACTTCTTCTTTATCATTCGCCCACGTCATATCATGAAGCCAGTCTCGAAACGTGGGGGCAGCTTTACTCTTCCATCTCATAAAGATAGCCCTCTTAGCCAACAGCAGACCAACATTTACCAATCTGCGCTTCAATGGATTCAATTCATTTACGTACCCCAATATGCATATTGAGTGCTCCAATGCTATGGGCTGACCCACCATCTCCTCCACCCCTCTACATACCATGTCCCAATATTCCGACACTGCTCGACAGGACCACAGCATATGCATTATTTAAGCACCCCTCTCCTCGCATCTAGGGCACATTTGAAGTGGGATACATTTTCTTAAGGCGCGATGGAGTAAGATGCACTCTGTATAGGATCTTAGTGTATTAGCCTGTATCTGGAATTTAATGATATCTGCCTTGTCAGCCTACATATTTGCAACCAATGTGCATCAGTGAAGGTGACTCCCAGGTCCCTTTTCCAGTCCCTAGCAATGTCCGATGTTGGTACCCCCCTTCCCACGTGTGTTAGTTTAAATAGTGCTGAAGCAGACTTCTTCGTTCCATCTGTGGTAAGTATGTAATTAAGACTCGGGTGTGATGCCGGCTCCTGGGGAAATTCAGAGCACGTCGATGCCACTGCTGAGCAAAGGAGACAAGATTGAAGCTTCTGGAGCGGGGTGTCCCCCACATGCACCTTGATCATGTCCCAAGTCACAAATATCCCTTCGTGGAGTAAGTCTCCCAGGTTCATTATGCCCACCGTACGCCAATGTGCTGCCAGTAATTTGTCCCTCGACGGTCCTAGAAAAGTCACATCCCAAAGGGGCATGGGCCGACTATATAAGACTGTATTGTTGGGCAATTTGACCAGTCTGGACCAAGCCTCCCGTGTAACTAAAACTGGGTCCAGTTGATCAACATTACCCTTTGTTCCCTCAGCCAGCCCATGTAGCAGAGTTGTCGCCTTCCCCTGCCTTTCCAGTCCTACATATAAACGCATGTGGTGCCTCCCCAAACCAACACACACTCTATAATATGCCTGAGCAGCGAGGTAATATAACTCAGTCTGGTGCTGCCAACCCTCCAACTTCATAAGGGAGTGTAAGGCGCTTCCAACTGACCCTTACCTGCCGCTTCCATACAAATGATGAGCACGCTCTAGTTATTTTAGTGAAAAAAGCTCTACCCGGCCAAAGCGGGACGTTGCTGAAGAGATAAGAGTTTGGGCAAAATAATCATTTTCACTAATGCAACCCGTCCCATCAAGGAAATAGGGAGCTGGTTCCACCGGTCCAACTTGGCGCACAACACAGTGATCAAAGGTTCATAATTAATGGACCTGACAAGGTCTGCAGATCGTGCGATCTCAACCCGAGGTATTTTATATGTTGGTGTGTCCACTTCAGTCCTAACAAGTTCCTTGGTTCAGGCGTGATGGCCATGAGTGGAAAACCCTCAGACTTGTTGCTATTCAAACGCAGTCCAGAATACTTCCCAAACTCGTGAACCGCTGTTAGTATACTCCGTAAATATTTCCCAGGGTCCCTGACATACATAAAGATGTTGTCCGCATATAGGGTTATGAGCTCCACCTGCTCAGCAATGTTAATGCCGGCACAGCCATGCCGGGCCCTCATAAGGTCCGCTAGAGGCTCAATCACCAGCGCAAATAGCCATGGCGTTAATGGGCATCCCTGTTTGGTCTCACCCGCCAGCATCGGTGAGAACACTCGATTTACGCACACTCTGGTATATGGCTGTGTGTATAAAAGTTGCACACACTTTATAAAGTTTGGTCCAAACCCTTAGTAATGTAAAACCCTAAACAAAAAAGTCCAGTATACTGCATCAAATGCTTTCTGCATGTCTAAGGACACAGCAACACCCTCAACATCCTTTGGTATCCTCGCCATAATATTATACAACCGATGAATATTGGACGCCGTTGATCTTTGCAGCACAAACCCTGTCTGGTCTTCATTCACCATGTAAGACATCAGCGGGTTGAGTCTGGTAGCCAGTATTTTAGCAAATATTTTTGCATCAGTGTTTATCAATGACAATGGGCAGTACGATCCACAATCTTCCAGAGGTTTACCTGGTTTTAATAATAGGGTCGTAACCCCCTCACACACAGACTCCGGCATGGTGCCAATTTCAAGTGCCTCCGCCCATACCTTTAACAGATAAGGCAATAACATGTCCATTAATTATTTATAGAACTCTGCCCCAAGACCATCAGAACCCGGGGCCTTCCCACCTGGTAAATGTCTAATCGCTCCCTTATTCTCACTCAGCATTATAGGTTCCTCCCCTTGGCGCTATCCTCCATCCGATAAGAGAGTTGTGGGTATTTTAGCTAAATAATAGTCTATCTCATCGCCCGTGGCCGCACTTTGGGGGGGGGGGGTATAGGTTCTTCTAAAACTCATAGAACACCTCACTCACCTTTTCCACTTTAGTGACCCCCATACAGTCCGCCCTGATGCACAGGATATTAGTGCTACCCCTCTTGCAGCAGACTAACTGTGCTAGCAATTTCCCGGGCCTCTCCTGCTCCTCGTAGCGGCGTGCTGCTGCTCGTCTGTCAAAGTACTGCAACTCTCTATCCGCCGCATCCCGATATTTATGTAATTGATCCTTAATATCCTTAGTGATCTGTGGTGTGGGGTTCCCTGTGCATTCTGCTTGTAATTGTGCCAATGCTTCCTCGCATCCCTTTAATTCCTTCTCAATGTCGCGTAATACCCCGAATTCAGTTGACATTGCAACCACCCTCATATATACCTTGTGTGCCTGCCAGAGAGTAGCTTGAGTGTCTACCGATCCTTCATTGTTTTCAAAATAACTATCTATATGTTGCGCCATACTGGACCGGAAGACAGGGTCCATTAGGGAAGCTGCCTTAAAGCACCAGTGTGGTCGCTGCGCCATGCCATCCGGAATGCTCAGTGAGCGCGACACTGGAGAGTGATCGGACAGGGTTCTGGGCAAGATGCGGCACTCGGTCACACAATTTACTAGCCTATGGGATATCAACCAGTAATCAATACGTGAATGCCTATCGTGCACCTATGACTAGAAAGTAAAAGCGATGTGTGTGCCATGGAGTGTGTGCCATACGTCCTTTAATCCCAGATCCTCAATATGTGTATGTATAATGCGTGCTGCGTTTGTTAGTGTCCTGGGCGTGGAGGATGTGCGGTCAAGTTGTACATCAAGCATCGTGTTAAAGGCTCCGCCACAGATTACAGAAGCGGTGGGGTATCTAGCACATTTTTGGAACAAGGCATCATAAAACACAGAATCAACTATGTATCCAGGCTGTGTACATTCAACAAGAGTACTTCAGCACTCCCCAGCTTCCCATGGACGATCACAAACCTGCCACATTCTGTTGCATAATGAGTAAACGGCAGCGACCGGTGCACTAGGGTCATGCCCTCCCTCCCCCGCTGTCCCCTAGTGGAGTAAGATATGAAGTAACGCAGATCTCCCCACCCAGGGGCGACGTTGCGTGCCTGATGTTCGGTCATATGTGTTCCTTGCAGAAACAGTAGCTCGGCCCCCAGTCTATTAACATATGACATCACTTTACGCATCTTCATAGGGATACCCAAGCCACGGACATTCCAGCTCAGTAATTCAACATCAGCCTGACTGCTTGCTGCCTTCCTCCCCCGGATGCCACTGCCCATTCCGCCCAGCTCTGCTCCCTCTCTTGTACGAACCATAGGCTGCAGTACGAACCCTGTGCTTTTTTTTATAACTGTTACAACCCAACTTCCCCCACCCTTTAAACCCCCCTGAACTTTTACTATGTTCACCCCTAGCCCTTCACCCCCCCACCCCACCCTACCCAACTGTTATATGCACTCGCATTGGGGGTGACTGCCACTGTAGCGAGCGTAGAACCTTGCTGCAACACTTTATTGCCTTGACACGACTTGACACTTACCTTAATAGGTCGACTAAGAGAAAAAAACAGAAAGAAACTTAGGAGGGACCCGTGCTCCAGCGATCCCTTGCCTTAACTCAATTTGACACATTACATAAGGGGTCAAACCTAACGTTACCATTGTCCTATCTAATTTGCATAGCTGTGGATGAGATACTGAGTCCCACGTACATTATTTAACCCATAGGGTCTACCCTTTCGGGAGAGGAATGTTGGCCTCCATGAATGATGCATCCTCCTCTGGGAATGTGAAGAAGTAGGTCTTGTTAATATTGTATAGGCAATCGGGCAGGGTAAAGCATAGCATAGGGAGTCTCGCGCTCTGAGTAGCTTTTTAACCCTGAGAAATGTGCGTCTCTCCTGTTGCACTGCCAGGGTGTAGTCCAGAAAAATACGGATCACATTAGAGCCCATTCTCAATTCTTGCTTCTCTCGCGCAGCCTTCAATGCAAGAACTCTGTCCCTATAGTTCATTAGGCGTGCAATTATTGGCTGGGGAACCCTCCCGGTTTCTGTTTCGCCATTTACGTTCTATGTGCACGTTCCACCACAAACATTTGAGACCATCCGGGATCCCCCAGCAATGCCTTCAGCAGCTCCTCAGTTGCCACCTCCATCAGACCTTTCAAAGCATCTTCAGGTACCCCTATAATGCAGACCTTGTTCCGCCTCAATCATGCCTCCAAATCCTCACATTTCATCTTGATGGTGCCCAAAATTTAGTCATAGTCGGCACCGTTCCTTGTAGTGCTGTCATGGTGTCCTCCGCCTTGGTGAACTGCGTTTCCATCTCTGTAATTTGCTGTGTAGCATTTTTCCAGCTGGGCTCGGATTGTAGTAATATTAACTGTGATGTCGTCCAGCTTATCATTGATGGCGGAGAATCCATGCTGCGTTATGGCCATAACACTCTGGAGGTCGGTGGACGATGATGATGACCCTTCTGCCTGTGCTGGGTTGCCCGGCTCCTTGCCTGCAGCAGCCACATGTTTCGGGGTGGGTTTTGTACATTTGTCCATCGTGCCACTTTTCTTGGGGCCAGCCCCTTTGGGCATTATGCTACTCTTTCTGGCTTCCTCTCCCAGGATGCTGCACAATGAATACTGACCCTCAGGCGCTACAGAGCTTACCAAATGCCTAGGGGGGGTTCCGGTTAGACAGCGGCACAGCTACCGAAAAATTCACCAAATCCCCTCACAGAATCTGCAATAGCGTCTGGTTCTCATGTAGCAGCCATCCAATGATTGCCAGCTCTCACTTCACCCCCAAGTGTCTCTAAATGCGTCCTGTGGCCACTGGCGTGCTTAACCCTTCAGTGCGCACAACGCAGGCCTCTGAACAAAGTAACAGCCGTGATAGAGAGGAGTGAAGGCAGGTAGGTGACGAATCCCGCAGGTTTTTCCACACCCCTTGGTCCGTAAAGCGGCATCCAGCATGCCAGACACCGCTCACTGACACTAACAGAGATTGTTATTAACCCCAACTGGATGGACGTCAACCGGGGAGCTGGAGCAGATGTGAATCGGGCCTCAAGCACCATTGTAGCCTATAGCCTGTTGCTTTCCAGTGCGCAGATTTAGTAGTTCTTCCCTGACTGTGCTTGAATTCAGCCACATTGCCATTAAACCAGGTCTGCAGACCACAATTCACTTGGTCGGGGCATAGTGGTTTCGTAGCAGGATAATCAGCAGCAGGGAGAATGTTCACACTGCGCGCTTTACAACTAGGTTGCACCTGACCCGTGAGCCCTGGCGCTTCGTTGAAGATGGTCGTACCACAGAATGACCGCTCCTTGCTTGCTGCGGCTGTGCTCCTCTGCTGCCGCAGCGCAATCTGTCCTTCCTCAGGACTCGGACGGGAGAAGCCGCCACCCAGGTTCCGCGCCACATACTAGTGGCACCCTGCAGCGCAACAATAGACTCATCCGTACAGCAGTCCCATCTGCATTCGCCCTGACTTCGGAGCAGCCCGAGATGAGACATGCAACTCTTTCCCCGTTTCACAAATACCTGTCCGTGAGAACTCTGCACCGGCCTCCACGGGATACATGGCTCTCCTCTCCGCCTCTGCAGACGGGGCCTCCAGGTAACTTCGCTGCGTCTGCCCCACGTTGCCTGAGCCAGACTCGCTTCACGGCTTGGTTTCACAGCCGGCTGCACAGCTCATGGTCTCTCGTCGGGGCCGGGTGTGCTCCCACACTTAACACAGCTTCTGAATAATTTTTGGGTCAATCGTGCCTCACTGCATGGAAGTAATTTGCGAGGTATCCAGTCTCGTGTACGGAGCTCACACAGTGGCCACCATCTCGTCCATTGAGCAACGGCACCCCCCCATTATCGGCATCTTTGAAGACCTCGTTGATGTTGGGCTCATTATCGACTTAGCCTACAAAACCTAGGCCAAGTCCATCAAGACCCATATCTGACGGAAGCTCTGACGAGGAGCCATAAGAGTTCGAGGAAGCCAAAGCAAGGCATTTTTTCACTGTGGTCATATGCCCTGGCCACCATTTCAGAGCCCTTGGACATCCCTCCAGAGGACATTCTGGAACACGAAATGCTCAGAGGGCCCAGAGTGTGTTTTCTCTAAAGAGGAAGAGGCAGAGTTAGAAAGGCCAGCATTACAGCCTATACAACTTCCCAGCCTACCAAAAACACAATCCCAACTGATGGTGCCACCTAGACTAGGTATGCAGTCCGTGCCGCACTGCCTGTCCTTTGATAGCTGAAGTACCTTGAAAAAGTTGGTAACCGAGCTGCAGATGAGGGTGCCAATCATCCCTCCCAGGCCAGTGCCTGTTCAGGAAATGCCACCACAGCTCAAGTCTTGGGCTGAGATCCTGCAAAGTAGGCACGGAGACTTCATGTGGAGAAGAGCTTGGCAGACAACACCTCATTGACATAAGATTCCCAAGATGGTACGCACCATTACACAACTTCCAGTAAAGAGTTTGATAGTGTTGCTGCAGATGGCAACCGGGAAAAACACCCTGACAATGGTCTTGAAAAGTCAATTCCCATCCTCGAGGACATCTGGGAGGATGGGCTTGTGGCCCTTTAATGCTCCAGCCAAATGATTGGCTAGCCAAGAAATATAGGATGCTTGTTAACACCCAGAACTGTTAAAGAACTCAGCCAAGCCCAGAATCCATGGTCTCTGATGCCTCCAGGAAAAGATCAGTTAATCTATCTTCGTGCTGCTCAGTCCCTCCAACAAGGTAAGTGTCTCTATGCCTTTGAAAAGTGAGTAATCACCACGGCTGCAATAACATTTGAGCTGAAAACTCTCTGGCCATCTAGACTAGATACTATAGCGAGTACATTTGTAGTGTAAGAAGGAGGCCATTCTTTAATTTCTGCAAGAGGATAAAATGTGGAAGCTCTTGACGCTCGGGAGAGCGGGGGGGAAGACGCGCCCAACTACGCTATATTGGTCACTGTTAATATTGCTGAAACAGGCTTGATGGATAATGGGGATGTGGCGATTCTTCACCGTCAGAGCTGATTGAAGGCTATGAAGTTCACACTTGAGATCCAGGCCAAAGTAATTGATGTGCCCTTCAGCGCGGAAGACTGTAAGTATGCAGAAACACTTGTTATTAATTAAGAAAAGGTTGGAAAAATGCCTTTCTATCCCCAAAGCTAAGAGGGGTTTCCCTAGTAGGCCTCAAAGAAAACTAGTGAAATTGTTAGAAAGTCCGAAACTATAAAGTCTGTCACTGCCATGCCCAAAAACCTCCTTCTGTCCCCAACATTAATAATCTATTGCAACTGTGCAAGCATGATCACTTCTTAAAGTAACAAGTGTTCTTTGTGTTTTCAACCAACTGAAGTGTTCCCAACATCTCTGGTAATAAAAAGCGATGAAATAAACAGTGTTCATAAATGCAAGATTCCAATGCTAGGGTTATGCTCCTTTCCCATACACCTCTTCTCATTTTCCTTCTTTTTGCACTCGTGAGCCCCTTAATCCTTTTAGGAAAATCTCACTGGACAATTCACAGGGATATGTTTTTTATCTTATCAACTTGATGCAGTTTTTTATCAAATGTAGGATTCCTTTTTACCAATTCCGGGTTCCTTGACCCTTTCGGTCTCACACGGGTGCACGTCCCAGACTCACAATATAGCTTTGTTTGCTCTCCTGGCAAGCTAATATCCTCTCATGGCTCATGTGGGTGCCTGTCCCAGACTCATAATATAGCTTGGTTCACTCTCCTGCCAGGGTAGTGTCCTCTCATGGACTGTCTCTCTTTCATGTGGGTGCCAGATCCTCTTTACCAATTTGGGGTCCTTGACCCTTTCAATCTCACGTGGGTTTGATTTCCAGACCCACAGTTCGTTATCATAAACATTGGGTTCACTCTCCTGCCAAACATAACTCCTTTGTTTGCTTCTTCTTGTGGTATCATATGTGCTTGGTTCACTCTCCTACCAAACACCCGATTCTGCTATCGTGGTTACTCTCGGCTTCTCATATGGGTGCAGGTCCCAGACTCGCAATTCGTTATCATATCTGTTCAGTTTACTCTCTTGCCAAAAATATAATTATGCTTTCTTAGTGGTTGTTAGGATCGAAGACTCTCGAATTCCATATGGGTACCAGACGCGCAATTCGTTATCATATCATATCTGTTAGTTTCACTCTCCTGCCAAACATTTGATTCCACTTTCTTAGTGATTCTTGGTATCCAAGACCCTCTTAAAGCATATGGGTGTGGGTCCCAGACTCTCAATGTCCCTTCAGGGTCAAATACCGTTTTTTTCCAATGTTTGTATTGACCGCCTTGCTTCCAGTGCCTACTGGAAAACCAATGTACCCATTTCCTGCTTCTTGATAGGTACCAGCGTTTCTCCAGCCACTGTGTTGCTCCTTGAGTCTTCGGCAGCTTTCGGGTGAATGGCTGGGTCTGCAGCAGTTCTGCAGGCGTCTCTCTCTGTCTGGCGTAGCATCCTTCCTCGCCGGTGGTTTGCCGGAGCCTGGGCTGTCCAGAGGTACGTCTTGGTAGCAGCCTGTGTAGTCCTTCCAGCTTGGACCACTTTCAAGCTCTCCTTTTCCTCGGCTCGCGGCTTTTCTCTGCCTGCCCGATGCACGGCTCCTGCAGTTCCTCCTTGGAAGATCACTCTCCCTCTTTCTCCCAGTGGAGTTCCTTTTGAACTCTTGTGCTGGCTTGCTGTATTCGTTCGGGCAAATGACATCTTGTGAGAAGATAGGCTGCTTACTCTGCTTCCCCCGAGTGATCTTCGTGCTCTCAATGATCCTCTTTTTTTAAAAAAATGTTTTAATTGTATTTTATGGTAAAATAAAGCTTATAACAAAGTCAAATCAAATCAGAGTAAAAGACATTTCCAAAATATAGCATATTACATTCATTACAAATAAGAATAATATCAATCAATAAAATACACACTGTCTCACTTTAAATTCAGGAAAACCCTATATAACATAAAATAAAATGCCCTATAGAATTTCATTGAGGCATTCTAAAATCTTCAACCACATATGATATATTGTAAAATTCAGAATTGTGCAGTTAGCAGAATACAGTAAACTCCAGGTCTCAGCACCGCACTATGGTAGGTATCCAACTTGTATCTCATATTAAGGTAATACTTTTGGTGTATGGCATTTAGATTTCCACATTTAGTTAAAAGATTTCTCGAAGTCTCGATGTCACATTCACATAGTCTACATAACCGTTGGGAATGTATTATATTTTTCCACACCCCAGTTGTCGAAAGTAGTTCTAGTCGAAATGCCATAATAAATCTTCTAGCTCTAGTATGGTTCATGCTTACCAGGTAGCTGCATGGATGCTCAACTTGGAAACTCTGTCTAATATATTCTCTATATTTCTTGTATCTACCCAGGTGACTTTGAATTTCGATCCCATACATTAGCAAGCTTTTTAATTTTATTTTCCATTATTGTTATATGACTGTCCTTATCTGGATCAAAACCTCTCTTCGAAAACTGTAGGACATCGTCCCTCCATTGCTTCAATATAACGTCCTGGCTTTCTCTCTGTAATATATTTTCGAAATTTGAATATATACAGTTCTCCTTGTCACCTCCTATTTATCATTCTGATACAGGCACTACCCATCCATATCCTGTTCTGTGTAGCTAATGATATCAAACCAAGTGAACAATCCAATCCTTCTACAGCTATGTTCCTGGGAAAGCCTATGGCTTTCTTCCAAATTTTTTCCTATTTTTTTCAGGAAGCAGGTTTCTCAGACAGTAAATACCTCCAAGCCATAGCATACACATGGGACAGACGGGTTTTATACAATTTGATTAGACCTTCCATCGAGTAGCTGCTGTTCGTTCATACAAAATTAAGAACTGCCATAAAACGTTTTTCTAACTTTTCTCGTACATAGCTCTGTAATAATTTCCTACTTGGTGTATCAGATATAAACATTCCCAGATATGTAAGAATGTACAGTCTCAAACCTATGTGAATGAATCGTCCAAGTGAATTTACCATATGTTTTCCTTTTATTCCCAATCACCATGATCTTGGTTTTATTAAAATTCACTATAAGATTATTCTTTTTGGAGTATTCTAACAGTCCGTCCATACTACGCTGTAGTCCAATAGGGGTTTTGTCCATCAATAGCGTATCATCAGCATAGGCAAGCCAAGCAAGATGCTCATTCCCGATCTTTGGAGGGAAGTTCCTGCAGCTATCTATTTTCCTGCCCATGTCCTACACATACAATGAGCGTTGAAGCTAAGGCGCAACCTTGTTTCAATCCTACATTGGTCACATATGTCGTACTTAAGTCTGTCCTTATTCAGACGAATTTGAGCCACAGTATCTCTATAATATTCTCACATAAAATAAAGAACCATCAGATTCCATTTGTGTAGTTTACCCCATAGGCGTTCTCTATCCACTGTATCAAAGGCTCCTTTGAAATCGATAAAGTAAATAAAAAGTGAGCCATCTTTCCCCTATTATTCATTTGTTCATCTCTTTCCATAATATTTGTGCAAACAACTTGGAACAAGCATCAGTCAGGGCTAGGAGTCGATATTTATAGGGGTCATCACATTCACCTTTCTTGTATGTTGGGATTAATATAGTTGCCTTCTAACTTATAGGTAGAAAGCTGGTACTTGTAATTGTCTGGAAAACGTAATAAAATATATTCGCCCAGTATCCTGTGTTACTTTTAAATGTCACGTTGGGGATCCCATCCGGGCCTGGTGCCCTAGATGCTTTAGTTTTCTTAATCATACATTCAATATCCTCTGTGTTGAATATGATATCTTTAGTTTTATCAATTTCTTCAAATTTATTTCCAGTTTTTATGTTTTGCATATCCTTGTAATATACTTCTTTAATATGCTTTACCCACGTTTCCTCACTTACACTGTTTATTTTTTTCCTTTTTTTGTCCATTGCCCATATTATATGAATTGTACATTTACCAGAATTTGCGTCTGTCTGTCTGTTTTAGCAAACAGCACATTAGTGACCACTTCTTCAAATGCTCGGAAGCCTAGTGTCGACAGATAACATTTTTATAAGATGTTTTTAGATGAGCTATTTGTTTTCTCTTACAGTTTACTTTTCTAATTTTTAATCATGACGTCAAAGTGTTTATTTTAATGCAAAATGTTATTAGATACATTTTTGCATTTAGCCTGTATCTGCTGTTTAGAAGCCAGCATAGAAATTTCGGAAGTGTGTAAATCAATTTTACCATCTCGACAAGACCTCTGTAGCATTCCATTAAATAATTCAACATATTTTTGTATATAATTCGATGTCCAAGAAATTCTATTGCCTGCTGCATTTATTTTACATAGACCCAGCAGGCAATCCTTCTTTTGACCCTTCATTCTCATTTCAAATTTTTGGACAATGTGGTCGCTAATATCGGAATGTATAAGGCTAAATTGCCCAACACTATCCAGCAGTCCCACGGAGAGCAAAACATAATCTATCCACGATTGTTTCTTCCCTACAAACCAGGTACATGGAATATCTTCTTCAATAGGAGGTCTAAGAAAGAGTTGGCTTAATCCATTAGTATTAATAAAGCTTTGCCATGGACCAACAGTACTAACATCTTCATCACTGGGGTTGTATTATTGTTGCACCCAATCCATTCATATCTAGTTTATTGTCCAACCATTCATAACTTTTCTTACACCATTGATAATTGAAGCCCCCCACGATCAAATAGTGGCACAGTATTCAAGTGCCATGCTTCCAATATTTGTTCTAGTGCTTCAATAACACTGATTGTACATGCATCATTTGGGGGATTGTAAACATTGTACATGCATCATTTGGAGGATTGTAAACATTAATAAAGAGAATGCTCAGCACTACCCCACCATGAGAGGCATTCAATTTGACTGCTAGTATGTAAGAACTTTTAACAGTAGGGCAGAATTCCCTGATCTCAAAGTGGCTTCAGGCCCCGATAAATAGACCTCCAAAAAGTCAACCTTGTTCATTTCTCCTTGCTTTCTTATACACAACATTGTAACAGTCTATCAAACACTCATCCAGCATGCACGTTTCCTGCAAAGCGAAAACATCGGCATCTAGTATTATATTTCTACCAATATTTTTCTAAATGAATGAGTGATAGCCTCTTGTGTTCCACAATATGACATTCAATTTAAGCATTCCATGCAAACAGGGTCAATTTACATCCTCAGCACTAGGATACATAGTCGTTTTTAGTTCAGCAGCAATCTCTTAACCATCATATCAATGTCAAATTGTTTTTTTCCATCACCTCTTTTATCTTTTTGCTCTGATTTCTTTAATCCTGTTTTTGATGTACACCCCTCCATTCTAGAGAACTCATAACCCATCCTCTCAAAAGTGTTGACATATATTAATATGAGCATGGAGAGAATTGGTGAAACAAGATGAATCATAGACCAATTTGGCTTGGAAGATATGGAGGGAATCTCAACCAATTTAACATCTTTGGACGAGATAACTCTTAGATTAGGTACCGGATGCATTAATTCCGGTACATTATTCCTTTTAAGGAATGGGCTATTGTTTGTTGCAAATGTGTCTGTGATTTTAAAACTTGCTGCGTTAGACATTGAGGGACACAGTATTTTCTTTAAATCTATCAGTAATAAAATCATTCCCATTGGCCAACTCACCCAACACCCCATTCACCTTTGCTGGACATTCTGTGTAGTCCCCTATCGATATATCATCAGTGTCAAAAATCTCATTGTCCGGCTTGGATGATGCCATATCCCTTTCAGGGGCCATATCCCTATGCTCATTCTTCTTTGACAACCACTTGCTTGAATTGCCTTGCTCATTTGCTTTACTATTATTTCTGCTTTTGGTATATGCGCCTTTCCTCAGTTGTCTGTTTTGTCCCACAATAGAGTACTGCTCATCGGACTCGACACAAGTCACACTTTCCGTTACCGTTTCCGCTAAGGATCTTCCAGTGATATCTTTTTTCATTTTCCTCTTTTTTTTTTTTTTTCCTCCTTGGGGCTTTACCTTTTTTCTTTTTAGCCACTTTTGTGTTTTTAGCAGTACCACTGTTATGTACTATAGCACCGTCATTCATCTTTAGTCCCATCCTCCACCTCTTGTAGAGTTAGTATCATGTCATCTGTTCATCAACGCTAATGCAGGATTCAATACAATAGGCATAGCAACAGGATTTAACACCACAGAGCTTTCAAGATTTACTTTGGGTTCCCTTAAAGTTGCCATTTAGAGAATGGCGTCCTCCAATTGACTAACTTCCTCTTTTAAGGATTGTTGATCCCCATGTATAGTACTACATAAGGTAAAGAGGGCTTTTAATATTCTCTGGTTCAGGGATATTATCGTCCTCCAAGTAATCAGTGGTTGAAAATGAGTCCTCATCTATAGAAGATGAGGCATATGCTTTTTCAACAATTTTCCCCAAATCTGGAGATCTCTCCAAATTAGTCTGTGGAGGTTGGGACCCAATTGTATTGTTTACCGGGTCAGTTCTCACCGTCACCACATTTGGTGGTGTGGCGTTATTAAAATGTATACCCATATGGAGAAGTGAGTTATTATCAATAGGTTCAGCATCCGATATTTCAGTTGGTTCATCAACCCAGTCTTGACGGTCAGGTGGCTGACATTTATTTCACAGAAATGCTTGGTTAGGTTGAGGAATCCATACCAACAGGCTTAAGGTAAGTGGCAATTTTATCTTTGGTGAGATGAGGCTCACCTCTATTTTCCGAGACAGTCTCCACTACTGCGACTACAGCTCCAATCGTTTGTAGTTTGGAATTATTTGTGCCTATTACAGTTGTTGTTGTTTTTCTTTTACAATTGCCTTGCTACCTCCAGTAATCGATGTCCCCCTCTTGCAGGCCATTTTTATGGAACTACGTAATTGGTAGCTTTTTGCCACCGCAAGCATCAATAAACTTGTGTGTACAGCAACCTATGATATGATGGGTTATTTATAACGCGCTTAATACCCAGAGGTTTCTAAGCGTGGACCCGGGGATCGAACCTGTGTTACTTTGTGTCGTCTTGCTTCCAAGACGAGCACTTTGCCCCTGAGCTATCCTCCCCAGACCTATGATCACGTAGTAACACCGTATACACCTTTTGATTTCCGACAGCCCACAATATAGACCACCTCACCACCGAACAGCCTAACAGCCCAACTGCACTATCGAGGGCACTCCACAGGTGCGAGCGGCCTGTTATTTTTATGGCGTTATTTGGCAGCAAGGGGGCATGGCCTATTTTCAAACAGTAAAATGTATTTTTTTGGCAGCAATAATAATCCAATATAGAGTCGACAAAGTTTGCAGATCTGTAAGTAGCGCCGGATTCACTCCAGAGGAGCACAGCCCAACAGCACTCACCAGGGGCTCACGTGATTATCTTCTTCACAGTACTCAGTTTTAACTTGGATGCAAGATACTTGGTATTCGCTTGTATTTTAGGTTTGTCAAGTATATTAAAGTGACTGATCTGTGTGAGAAACCAGAAGGTGTCTCACCCGCTAGTCCCTGGGGATCTGTGTCTAAGGTGGCCAGGGCACGGCCATCGCCTTTGGATACAGACCCTAGGGGTGGACCAGTGCAGGAGGATCACCTGGGTGAGGGGGTCTTCGGGGAGTTGAAGAGGGACATGTGGTGGCAAGACGCAGTATCCCCCCTAACACCTTTACTCCATCCTACTAAGTATGATACCTGGACACACTAACACACACTAACACACACTAACACACACTAACACACACTAACACACACTAACACACACTAACACACACTAACACACACACACACACACACACACACACACACACACACACACACACACACACACACCCCCCCCCCTCGTACGGTCAGGTAAACTCAGGCAATTACTGTTAACAACTTGCAACTGACTTCCATTAAGATTCCCCACACAGATAATTGGCGGAGCACACTCCCAGTGAGGCAAAGCACATGATTGAACAGCGTTTTCCAGACAGCAGCTGAACGAGGGGAGAAGGATGGCAAACCGAGAAGGGAGAGCAAGGAAGGAGGTACCCTTGACCTCTCCGGCGAGAAACCTTTACTTTTCAGAAACATTCAAATCAAAAGACATAAGGCCAGGAAATGAGACTGAAGAGGGGTGGAGCAGCAGCCGCTGTGGTACCGTCCTTGGCTCCAGGATTAAAGCAGCACCAGAGAAATCAATGCAGCCGGTGAGTCGGGTAGACCGATGCAAGACCGGTCTGTGTTGGAAGTCAAGGTTGCAAGCAGCAACATTATATGACTAGTGCAAGTGCAAAGAATATTAACACGTGTGATGGAAGACGCGAGTAAAGCTCAACTTCTGATGGATATTTGAACTTTAATATGAATCAGAAAAGGTACAAGGCAAAGTAAGAGTGGTCCGGCACCGCGGATGTGCTCAATTGAAGGTCTCTGTGTTATGTACTCAGCCAAGAAGTGTGAGAAACAAAAGTAATAAAGTTAAACTTGTGGTTGGAGTGAGTCAGTCGTCCTGCAATGGTTTAAGAAAAATCCATTGCACAATCAAAAGTCTTTGAATTTTTATAACAAAAAGAAAGCCACCAAAGTGAGATTATAAGGTCTGAGCCCGATTGAGGGGGACCCGTGGTCTGAGCTCGACTGAGGGAGACCAATTGTGAACTTGTCTTTAAGGGGTCCGAGCCCGACCGAGGGAGACCCGTGGTGAACAGCAAACCCGAGAACTTGTGAAATGTGGTGAATGTAAAACCCTTAAAGAGAAAGGAACTTTGGTACTTGTTTGTTACGTCAGGTATTCTGCAATAAAAGACTTTCATTGGGAAAGACGTTGGCGCAGAAGGCCCAGATACTTATGTTTTGAACTGCATCCACGTGGCAGAGAAGCAGTGTGTGCGAAGCTTGGGTGTGCCACCTTGCCCCGTGCTGATAACGTGGGGAAGGGAAGCCAATTGCTCATCTATCCTGACATATTGTTTCTTGAACACTTTTCTTTTGCATACAGCATTTTCCCACACCTTTTGTATTTATAATTAGGGATTGGCAATAGGTCTATTAGCATAGGCCCCTTTTAATTTGACAGCGACTCCACTAGGACTGCGTTAATATTATTTGATGGTCGTAGCTTGCTCGCATTTTAGATTCAGGGTTAGATAGGCATTCAACAAAGGCATTGAAGTTCAATAAACACCCCTGAACTGTGATCACATGCGTCTGTCTTCACTGTTTGATACCATGCCTTCCTTGCACCTGGCAACAGAGCACATTTGCTCTACATTGAGAGAGAGGACGGGGAGGATTTGGTATTTGAGAATCAATTGGATGTGTTAGGTCGGCTTGCCTCCCTATGTGATCCTCCCTTGTCACAGTACTGATTTCATGACTCCCCTGTGAGTCTTTGCGATTCTTCTTCGTCACAGTACTGGGAAAGGGATCTTCACTTAGGTAACTCCTATTCTTCCTCGCCCCAGTACTTTGTAGGGGAAGGGTAGGTTGGTTACAACATATGAGCCTATTAGGGAAAGGGATGTTCTTAGGGTTGTAGGAAGGGGGTCTATGGTCGGGTGATTGGCTGGGGTTTACCACGTTCTCTGGGGAGGGACGTCCATAATCCCATAAAGGTCTTCCTCCCTCATGCGATCCTCCTCCGGTACACCACCGCCTTGGCCCCATGGGAAATGTCTCCCCATAGGGGAAAAGGGACAACCGCCTCAGATTCATCAGAAGACTTATTGGGCAAAAAGGTAGACAACTCATAGCTAGCAATAAAACCTGACAGATATAGCAAGGTCACTGGGTACACTACAGCAGAGGTGCCACTACCAGTCTTTTTACTTCAGAAGCAGTTTATGAAGGTCATATTGGGGTGGCAGCAGCAGCAGGTGAAGGGGCCTGTCACAAGCCAATGACCAGTCAGGAAAACAAGCTATACACCCATCACAAGCCGCCCCTGCACTTCAGCATCCCAGTAGAGGGATGCCTGTCAACCTTCCTAGATCAGTTGCAGAAAATAATGGACCAATGCATGCTTTCCATGGTGGTACATGGCCACACTGGAATTCCTAAAGAAGCCAGCAATCGCACCTCCAACCTACATGGTGGAAAATTATCTGGAATCATTGAGAAGTGTTGCCTCTACTGCTCAAAAAGGCCATAAAGCAAAATCCTCATTGTCAATTAAATCAACGTGTATACTCCGATTATTTGCTGGTTTTGATAGTCAGGGGTGGGGGGGGAGCTGGAGGCCCATCCTAGCATTACGATTCTTCAAGTTCTGTTACAAGGTCAGTCATCTGGCCTTGTCAAAAGGGAATTGGAACCAGTCTTGGGCCTTGTGTGGGAGGTCTACCAAGCAGGAGCCAGAGCCAGTCCAACTCTATGGCGGAAGGTGGCATTTGATAGGGTCCCAATTCCTATCCTCTGCCCACGTGCCTGCATGTACATGAACAATACTAATTTAAATCACCCCAATCCTCTTCAACCAAATGCTTGTCAGATTTTCTTGTTATGCCAGGCAACAACAAACAGCCAAAGCCTTGGTGGACTACCCGCAAGATTGCAGCCTACCAGAGTCTTCAGGCAGGCAGCTCCAGCAGTCTGATTGCTCTGATCAGCCGGATGAGAGAGGAACGTCAAGTGGTGCAACAGTCTTGTGGCTGTGATGAACAATGAGCTCCACCAGATGTCTGCGTATGCCACGCGCCTGTAGCTGCAATGGAGCTCCACAACAAAGACTATTACAAGTGTGCCACACAGCGGCTTGGGGAAACCCTAAGGCCCTTCAAAGGATTACGGTGGACTTTGCCCCAGTACGTCCAGCCCCATGTCTTCCCTTTCAAGGGGTTTTATTTTGGAATTTAAATAAACTCCTAGATATCCGTAAACTATGGACTTTCCCTGCCTAACAACAACTAACTATGCTGCTTGTAAAGTCCAAAAGGAAGAACTGTCCTCTGTCCAAATCTAATCTACTCTGTCCCCACCACTATTCAAAAAGAACGAAGGCACAGGAAATGACTCCCTTCTACTTTGTTCTGCTTCTCAGCAAAGTTACTTTTGTAGTTGATTGGCAACTACTTTCACTAGCTCATACAGTTCAAAAAAATCTGATTTTTCAACTTTTCTAACTTGTCCCTTCTGAGGTTACTTCTCTCTTCCTTGGTTTCCTATATGTATTGTCCATTCTTGAGTGAACATCAACTCTTTTCCTTGGCAGGGACAGTACAACAAGAAGTTTCTTTCTTTGTTCCACTCTTCTCTATTACGGGGATGAGTAGGGATGTTCCAGTAATGATTCTCACTTGGGTTCCACTCTTCGCTGTCACTGGGACGAATGATTCATATACTCATTAGATTTGTTATCCCTCCTGATATTATAACTTGAATTCCACTCTTCAATTTTACTTGTACGAGTATGATTCATATTCTCCTTGTATTCGTTATCCCTCCTGGGTCTCCTGCTGTCCCAGTTACCTCCTTTTCTGGGGTTTAGAATCACTGGGCCTGTTTGCAGGATGGCAAACTCTTCTCGCTTTCTCGCTTTCTTCCTCTGCATCTGTTCTGCGATGCGGGAGGGTCCGTGGTCTTGGCGTTGTGACTGGACAGTCCACCGCGTTCTTGGTCACACCACCAATCACGGTTCGGCTTCTTCATTGGAGTTACCTTTCCCCAGTTTCTCAGGCTTCTCGCTGTTCTCACGTCTCTCGCACGTCGGGTGTCTCCCCGGTCTGTGCACTGCCCTTCTCGGCTTCTCTCAGCTTTCGCAGCAACACAGGATTTAAACTCCCGGGCTTACCTTAAAGATGGAGCTCCTCCTTCTCTTTTTATAATATGTAAACTGGCCATCCCCAGAGGAGCTGTATAGTCCTTTCTCACTTTCCATTGAGCGTTCTGTATCCCTCGATCACTCGTCTTCTCAGTGTTAGCAGTCTCTGAGGTTGAGTGTTCTGTATCACTCGAATAACTCTTCTTCTTCTCATTATTAATAACATATATTTCCTCACATTCAAACATTGGTTCGAGGGGATTGGGTCCTCCGACGTATTCCATACCTGACAGTAATCACCACAGCTGTGCTGCTTCGGAAAATCTTCGGCGTCTGCGTCGATGACGTCGATACGCCGCCCTCGAGAACCTCCTCCGACGGCCGACGTCACTGGATGTTATAAGTAGGACGCACGACGCCCGTAGCCGCAGTTCTGTTTTTTCCATGAACGTGTTCGCTTCTGAGATCTCGGCGTGCCTCGACTCTTTGGAGTTCCTGTTCTTTCTCGGTTTTCGAACTTGTTCATATTGTGAAGTCTTTCTTCGTTAAGATGTCTACCTCGTCTTCCACACCGCGTCCGGGCTTTAAGAAGTGTGGGGACTGTGGGTCCAAGCTGTCGGTAACGGACTCTCACGCCGCCTGCCTCTGGTGCCTCGGGGAGGCCCATGACACGGATGACTATGTCGACTGCCAGTCGCTCACGTCCAAAGCCTTGTGGGAGCGCAAGAAGAAGTTATCGGTAGGTAAGGTGTCCAAGCCACGGAAGTCGAGGTCTGCGGGGCTTTCGACGGACGATTCGAGGGGCCACTCTCCGCGTCGTCGTCGGAAGTCCAGTGGGTCTCGGTCCCGGAGTCGGTCCCTCCACTCCTCTGCCTCTTCGAGGCACTCCCAGAAGCGCCATCATCGGTCGCCTTCCCCGTCCTCACCTGAGGACTCCGCCCGTCGGCGGGTCGCTTACCCCACCAAGCATGCAACGCCGGAGGAATGGGCCTCCTTCGGGAAACAATGTTGGCGATTCTCGAATCGCAGGGCACTGGTCCGTCCGCGCCTCCGAGTGGGGTCGGTCGTGATCGGTCAAGAGACACTGCTCGCACGCCTTCGTGCTCGGGTGGTCGGCACGATTCGCGGGAGAGGTCCCGCTCAGACAAGGGGAACCGTTCTCGTCATGCCCGTTCAAGGTCCCGGTCCTCGACGCGCTCGAGACCGTGTGCACCTGTGGTGTCTTCGAGGAAGACGTCGACACCGGTGGCGCTGAGGTCGTCTAAGGACTCTTTCGAGGCCCCACCTCCGATGAAGTCGTCGATTCCATCGGCGCCCGGGCTGTCGAGGGACACACTCAGGGCTTCGGCCTCGAGGACTGTGTCGACGGCATCGATGCTGTCGGCGCCGCGTCCGGCGTCGACGCCGATTCACTCAGCGCCTTTCGAGGCTGTTTCGACAGGGGTTCCCCGGGGCTCGGTGGAACCACCTAGAAAGGCTCTGGCAAAGATCAAGCATGGCTTTGTTCCACATTCTGTGCCTTCTTACCGCCAGCTTGAGTTTATTTCAGAGGTGGATGAGGGCTCTGATGATGGCATGATTCCGGATACGGTGCCAGACGAGATTCTCTCGGGCCGTAGCCAAATTGAGGACCTGCGGCAGTCCCTGCACGATGCCAGTGGGCTGGACTCCTCTCCGGAGGTGCAGTTTTGTAGGCCTAACCTGGCACTCATGCCGACTCCTCGTACCGGCGCCCTATGTCCAGGATCACGGAGTACTTGGGATGGTCTGCTCCCCCAGGGGATTTTCTTCAGGATGACCTTACGGATATCCTCGACCAAGGTCCACCAACTGACCCGGTACTGCTGTTCCATATGGCTCTACAGAGGAGGGTGTCGGCGGCTTGGACTGCTCCGGAGAGTCTCCCGGCAGTGGGCAAGTC
Organism: Ambystoma mexicanum; assembly: GCF_040938575.1. Lineage (NCBI taxonomy): Eukaryota > Metazoa > Chordata > Amphibia > Caudata > Ambystomatidae > Ambystoma > Ambystoma mexicanum. The sequence continues at coordinate 1,440,782,797 of NC_090935.1, forward strand.
TTTGCCGCGAAAATACCGCCCAGCCATTAGCGACCCCTGCTACTTGACCAAGCACCCCACTCCGGAGAGTTTGGTGGTGCAGCCGGCTACGGCTCCGGCAAAGCAGGCGTCGTATCCTACCATCCCTGCTGATAGGGACGACAAGCGTTTTGACGGCTGGGCGAAGAAAGTGTTTTCTTCAGGGGGTATGGCGCTTCAGGCGGCCAACTCCGTTTGTGCCTTGTCACGTTTCACGCACACTCTGTGGAACTATGTTTCCTTAGCGGCTGAACATATTCCCGAAGGGGACGAACGGTGTGGTTTCCTTGCCATGGTTCAGGATGGCAAGGATGCCATGTGTGTGGCCGTTCAGTCGGATTTGGCCATGGCAGATTGCGTCAGCCGGTCCATGGCGGAGAGCACCGTAATACGCAGGTTTGCGTGGTTGCGGAAGTCAGGGTTTGCTCCTGATGTGCAGGCCCGGCTCCTCAACATACCCTTTTATTTTTTTTATAAACATATTTTATTGGTGATTTAAACACATCCATACAACATATCAACAGTTTCCCCCCTCCCCCTCTCCTCCACCCCCATCCCGGGTTGATTCCTTGGTCTGTTCATGTTTGTCACTCCATGCATCACCTACAGTAGTTTATCGCCTGTAATGTTCCAAGTAGGACCTCAGTGCTCCTGCCGCTGCCCACCAATAGTTCTCAGGTTTCACGTTCTTCCCACTTTCCCCAGATTTTTGTAGCTTTTGCAGGGCACCCCCGTACCGTGTATATTCTGTGTTCTTTCGTCGCGGAGATGTCCATTTCATTGACCCATTGGTCGACTGTTGGGCATTCCGGGGCCCCCCATTTCTGTGCTATGTCCCGCTTTATCAGGCCCATTGCCGTGGAGCGAAAAATACCCTCCCGTTTGTTCGAGGTGCTTTCATCCGGAGCGCCCAGTAGCATTATTGCGGGTTCTAGTGTTATTGTACGGCCCAGAGTTCTTGTAAGTAATTGTGAGCATTGTGTCCAGAAGTCCCTGATTTTAGGGCATTCCCAGAGGAGATGAAAAAAAGTGCCCTCCTCCCCCCGGCATCTCAGGCAGTTGGGTTCTGTTGCCCTTCCCCAACCGAACAAGGGCCACACAGGGGTAGTATACCCTGTGGAGTATCTTGAGCTGTACCAGTCTTATTCTGGAGTCTATTGCGATTTCGCGAGGGTGCATGAGGACCTGAATCCAGTCCTCAGGGTCAGTATCCCCAACATCCCGCTCCCATCTAGTTTTGAGGCTGGTCAGCTCCGGAGTAGCGAATGCATTGATGGCTTTATACAGTGTAGTCGTTACCTTGGTGGGGATATGTTGTGTTAGCAGGTTACGTTCCAAGGGTGTATAATCTGGTGCGTCGGCAAGTTCTTGCCTGTAACCCCTGAGAGCATGTGTTAGTTGCGTATAGTGATATTTTTCCGCTGCCGGGATACCAAATTTCTGGCCCAGTAGTAGGATCTGAAATGTGGGACTCCCATGCCCCCCTCCCAAATAGAGCACTGCAGCGTGGCTAGTGCTATTCGAGGCTGCCCCCCCTTCCATATCAGTTTCCTTAAGAGGCCCTCTACCCGGGTGAACTCGGTATGGCCAACGGGGCGTTCTGCAGGACGTAGAGGAAACGTGGAAGTGCCATCATCTTAAAGAGGGCCACTCTCCCCATGAGTGTTAGTGGCAGGAGCATCCAGTGCTGTACATCACCAGCAAAGCGGTCGACCAGCGGATGTAGGTTATGCAGCACATAGTTTGATAGTGTCTCAGTGACCCATATGCCCAGGTAGCGAAAACCTTCCCTCTCCACTCGACATGGGGTGTCCCGGGGAATTGCTAGATCGTCACCTTTAACCGGGAAGAGGACTGATTTCCCTCAGTTTACCCTGAGGCCACTGAAATCCCTGTAGGTCATCAGCATTTGGGCTATGATGGGGCATGCATGGTCCGGGTTACTCAAGCCGGGGAACATCTTTTTGGCAGCAAGGCTGACGAGAGCCTTGAGAGGTTGCAGACCTCCAAAGCTGCAGCAAAGTCGTTGGGCGCTGCAGATCGCCAACCTCCGCCTTTTTGTCCTAGGGGACAGCAATGGAGGGGAGGTTCCTTTCGTTATTACTCATCCTTTGGTAAAGCGAGAGGAGCTGCCAGTCAAAGGGGCCACCGTAGGAGTGCCAGAGGTGGAAAACAAGGTACTCGAGGTGCCAAGGCCGCTCGGGCTGTTGCCTCTTTGCCCTCATGCAACGCCGCAGCCGCTTCAGCTCAGTCCTGAGGCCATGTCCCATGGTTCGCCGGTTGGGGGGAAGGCTGGCGCAGCATCTTGCAGAGTGGCACGCCATTACTTCAGATGTGTGGGTTCTGGAGATCATAACCCACGGCTACTGTCTTCCTTTCCGGCAGAGGCCTCAAGACAATCCACCGGGGAATCTCTCTTTGAAGAGTCCGGATCCGCTCCTTGCACAGGAAATTCAATCCCTGCTGGAGAAAGGCGCCATAGAACTGGTGCCTGTAGCGGAGAGGAACAAGGGATGGTATTCCCCTTATTTTTTGATTTCCAAGAAAGACAGGGGATTGAGACCCATCATGGACTTGCGCAGTTTGAACAAACTCCTCCAGTAAGGACAAGTTCAAGATGGTTACTCTCTCTCAAGTCCTCAAGGCCCTTCAACTTCAGGACTGGTTGGTGTCTCTCCACCTCAAGGATGCTTATTTTCATGTGCCGATCCATCCAAAGCACAAGAAGTACCTGAGGATTGCGGTTGGCGAATCGCACTTTCAGTTTCGGGTCCTGCCATTCGGATTGACCTCCGCCCCGAGGGTCTTCACCAAGCTCATGGTAGTGGTGGCAGTGCACCTCAGGAAAGGGGGGATTCACGTCTACCCCTACCTGGACGATTAGTTGATCAGGGCGCGCTCTCCCGAGCAAGTCCTGGATCATCTGTCAGTCACCTGCCACTCCCTCCACAAGCTGGGCTTCTCTCTCAACTTAAAGAAGTCCCATTTGACACCAACTCAGAGGCTCCAGTACATCGGAGCAGTGATCGACACGTCCCTGGGTCAGTGTTTTCCTCCCTAGGTGAGGGCTCATCACATTCAGCAGATGGTGCACAAGTTTCAGCTTGCCCAGTGTCTCCCAACGTTCGGGTTCTTGAGATTGCTCGGCCTCATGGCATCCTGCATTATTCTGGTGCCAGAGGCCAGGTTGCGCATGAGATCTTTGCAATGGGCACTCAAGCTCCAGTAGTCTCAGTCCTCCAGCAGGATGTCGGACCATGTTCAGGTGCTGTCCTCGGTCGCCCAGGACCTTCTGTGGTGGGCTGTCGAAGACAATCTGATGAAGGGGGCTCCATTTTGGCTACCCTGGCCGGAGGTGACGATCGTGACGGACGCATCCCTCACGGGATGGGGAGCTCATGCCAACGAGTTGACAGCGGTCGTTGGTCTCTGTCGGAGTCCAGACTCCATATCAATCTGTTGGAGCTGAGGGTCGTCAGGCTAGCCCTAAAGGCTTTTCTGCCGACTGTGCGAGGGAAGAATGTCCTGATCCTGACGGAAAACAAGGTGGCCATGCACTACCTCAACAAAAAGGGGGGGCAGGGTCACTTCCTCTGTGCAGGGAGGCGATGCAGCTCTGGTTCTGGGCAATCCAGCAGGAAGTTTCGATATCTCGGCGGTTCATCTGGCCGGGGACGAAAACGAGACGGCGGATGCTCTGAGCAGGCAGAGTGCGATCTCTCACGAGTGGGAGTTGGCTCAGGAGATTCGCCATTTGGGGGACCCCCTCAAGTGGATCTCTTCGCCTCCAGTGTCAATCGGAAGTGCGAGCGGTTCTGCTCGTGTGAATTTCCTCCAAAAGGAACCTTAGGACACACGTTCGTGGTGGAGTGGTCATTCCTACTGCTGTACGCATTTCCTCCAGTCGCTGTCATCCCGCAAGTTCTGCGGAGGTTCGGTTCCCGGATGATCCTCATTGCTCCGGCGTGGGCCCGGAGGATGTGGTACCCGGACCTTCTCGACTTGTCCATCTGCCCTCCACGTCGTCTTCCCTACCGAGACAATCTGCTCTCACGGGAGGGGGGTCAGGTTCTCCATTCAGAAGTCAGATCCCTCAACCTTCACGCTTGGTTTCTGAAAGGTTGAGGTATAAGGATTGGGACCTCCCTGAAGACGTGATGGAGGTGTTGCTCTCGGCCAGACGGCCAGCAACCAAGTCCCTGTACCGTTGCCGTAAGTTCTGCGACTGGTGCAGGGTTAAGAATGTGGATCCTTTTCCATGTGACATTCCCATGGTTCTGTCTTTTTTTTGCTTTCTTTGGCCCACAGGGGCTTGCAAGTGGGTACCATTAAAGGTTACCTGGCGGGGCTGTCCATATTTAAGCGCTCATCTGAAGAGTGCTCCTATTTTAAATTTCCTTTAATTTCTCAGTTTCTGAAAGGGCTCACTAATGTGTTCCCTCCGTCACCTTTCCAGGTGCACGGTTGGGATTTGAACCTTGTTCTCAAGTTTTTGATGGGTGCTCCGTTTGAGCCTTTGCATTCATGCCCTTTGAGACTGTTAACTCTTAAAACTGTATTTTTGGTTGCGGTCACTTCCGCTCGCAGAGTGAGTGAATTACAGGCACTTTCAGTTAAGCAACCCTTCACTGTGTTTCATAAGTACAGGGTTGTCCTTAGATTTCGTCCTTCCTTTCTTCCGAAGGTTGTGTCGGAATTTCACTTGGGCCAGAAGGTTGTTCTTCTGGCGTTTTATCCTCCTCCTTATCCTGGTAAGGAAGAGGAGAGGCTCCATAGGCTTGATCCTAGGAGAGCGTTAAGCTTTTATATTTCACGCATGACCCGGGTCAACTCTTCATTGGTTACGCTGGAAAGCGTTTGGGACAAGCTGTGACGAAACAGACTTTGTCTCGTTGGATTATTTTGGCTATCTCTGAGTGTTACCGCTTGGCGGATAAGGACCCACTGGTCAGCTTACGGGCCCATTCTACCAGGGGTATGGCTGCCTCTACTGCCCTACAGAGGGGTGTTCCTATTCGTAACATCTGTGATGCAGCCACCTGGGCTTCAGTACATACTTTTGTACGTCACTACCCCCTCGATTCCATCCGGGTGCAGGATCTGGCCTTTGGCAAGGCGGTCCTTTACTCTGCACTTTGATTGGGCATTCTAAATTTCTGTTTTCTAAATTCTTTTCCCACATCCTTGCATTGGTACTGCTTTGGGAGTCTGTCATAGATATGGAATACGCCAGAGGACCCAATCCCCTCGAAGAACAAGTTACTCTCTTACCTGTTTCTTTCGATGGGATGGTCCGACGACTTATTCCATATCGCTCCCTCCCTGCCTTCCCTGCTACAGAAATTCTTATGCGATTGCAGCTTACGTTTCCGCAAGGCTTTGTGTGTCAGACTAGCAGAAGACTGGTGCCACATGTTCTGGGGGAAAAAACTACAACTGAGGCTATGGGCGTCGTGCGTCCAACTTATAACATCCAGTGACTTCGGCCGTCAGAGGAGGTCCTCGAGGGCGGCGTATCAACGTCATCGACGCAGGACGCAGACGCCGAAGATTTTCCGAAGCAGCACAGCTGTGGTGATTACTGTCATAGATATGGAATACGTCGTCGGACCATCCCATCGAAAGAACGTTACCAGGTAAGAGAGTAACTTGTTCTTTAATGGCACAGTAACAAAAACAGTAGCTTTTTGTTCTAGGTCTTTTTGATTTGAAGCGTAGTTGTTACTAATGGGTTGTAAATGAGAAACTCAGCGTCCTTGTCCCAAAGGGGGAAGTCTCTCCAGGTGATGCCCCATTTGCCTCTGCCCCTAGGGAGCGCCTTGTATAGTGGCCTCACCTCTCTAGCCTCACAGGGAAAGGCTCCCCCTTGGGGAGAAGTGTCTGAATTCTTCGATTCATCACAGCGGGTAGTCTTAAATGGATCACAAAGTACCTTGAGGATAATGACCTTGGTGATCCACTTTCATCTGGCTTCCGTAGTAAGCACTCCACCGACACTGCACACATGCATGTTTCCAACTTTTTCTCTAATGCGAACCATTATAAACTCTCATCTGTAATCTCCTTTAAGACCTGCCTGCTGCTTATGACACTGTGGACCTGTCTTCTCTCCTCACTGTCCAAGACCTTGTGTTTTGCAAATCTGCACTTGTCTTTTCGACTCCTACCTGGAACGTCATTGTTTAAAATCTCTAGGAACTTGCATACCTCTGACCCCACCCATCTCTCTGTCAGAATCCCCCAACATCAGTCCTTGAACCTCTGCTCTTCACCCACTACACCTCTGCCCTAGGAAGACTTCTCTTCTGTTGACTTTCCCCATCATCCTTTCATTGATGACACTCAAATATGTTTCTTCTTTCCCTCCTTCACCACAGCCATCTCAGAGCAGATTGCAAACTGTCTCGCTGCATTTCATCAATGGATGGCTCTCTGTTTCCTCATTCTGAACTCTCATTTTTCTTTCAGATTCCTATTACATCCCTTCCCTCTCCCATTTCGTTCCTGCCTAACCTTGCTCCCTCACACAAGCCTAACCTTGCTCCCTCACACAAGGCTCTCAATCTTTGGGTCCTGTTTGATAGCGACTTACGACTGCAACTGCCTCTTTTGCTCGTATTAACCTCCTCAACATTTGGAAAATGTGTCCTTTTCTTACTAATCACTCTACAAAAACTCTAATCTCCACTCTTGTGCTGGTGCTCTGCAAACTTGGCTACTGCTCAAGCTTACTCCTTGGCCTTCCTCTCTACTTCTCCTTCTCTCTAGACGAAATCCTCAACTTTTCTACCCACACTGTCTACAATTACCCAGCTCTTCCCCCCACTACTACCTACTGACAAAATGCTTGTTGGCTCTGCATGCACAATCGCTCTTCAAGTTTGTCTTATTCTACCATGCTATCAATGGTCTTGCTCCTCAATAGCTATCTGATTGTATCTCCGCTAACTAGCATCTCCTTCCCCTTTCCCTCCTCTCACTTCCGCTCTTTCTCCCTACTCACCCCACTCCACTGGAACCTGCTGCCCATAATAATCAAAGCAAGCCCAACTATGGATCTCTTCAAAGCTCAGTTTACACTTCACTTGCTTGCTTGCTAAAGAAGGAGCTCCCACTGCCCTCTCTCGCAAGTCACCTTGTCTTATATATATTTTGCTTCTTTTTGTTTTTTTTGCAACTGGTATATGTCCATATTTTAAACACCCTTATAACATGCCTCACTAATTGCAGTGTCTTATAGATTAAATATAAACTTTAAGCGCATTTAAATAAATAGTTTCATAGTTTATTGATATACATATAGCAAAACAATTGCTTTATATAACATAATTTCCACATCACACATCACATTACAATATTATACAACACATTACAATGTTAATATCAGTTTAAAAGCAATGTTATCACATAACTTAAATATTTCATATAATGTTAGTATCAGTGCTTCACAATGTCAGTTAATACAATGTAAAATCAATACGATCCTTTTATAAAATGTCACCATAAAATATATCAAATTTATATCATTACCACTCATGAATTGCAACCATAATACCTCTATTTCATCAAGCTCAATGGTATTATTGTATGACTTCATGTGCTTATATCGCAAGGAGTGTAGGCTACCACATACAATTAGTAGATGGTGTAGTGTCTCAATGATATCATTACCACATAGGCGACAAAATCGCCTAGCACGTGGGATCCCCAATAAAGTCCCTTTTATTTCCAGTGCCTCAGATATGTTACATTTCAATAGCAAATATTGCTGCACAGTTTGTGGACTTGGGTAAGCCTTGATATAACCCGGAGGCGCACATCTGGATGTGTGTTCTTGACAGTATATCCCACTATTAGTTTTTGTAAAGAGATTGGTTAGCTGTTGTTCATAGCTAACTTCTTTCAATGCTTTTTTTTATCATTGACTTCATGGTATACATACTCATTTGGCCATGTGTTGAGAATGAGCTAGCCCACCTACTGTGTAACATTTTCAATTTACCCATTGTACCAAGCAAGGCTCTTCCTTCAAGTCTCAAATATGCAGTCACATAGGCATCTGTGATCGTTTCAGTTTCGAGTCTTTTCAACTTCTCCAAATTTGACACACAATGATTAACAAATATATGTGACATTCCTACCAAGTCAAATCCCAAGTACAGGTATCGCACGCTTACACTATGAGGTAGGCGGAGCAATTTACGCAGCAGACTGGCTTCCAATCGCTAAACCTATTTCATTAAGTTGTGCCCCCGTATAATGATAGCGTACAATACTATTGCCCTTATCTTTGCAATATAGATAGTCAGTACCGCTGGTACGGAATAGCCACTATTTCTTCCAATGAAGATGCTTAAAGCATTAGTTGAGACCATGCACCGGGCCTGAAGTGCAGACCGATGGGCATTCCATGTTAATCGGTCATCTACAATAATACCAAGGTATTTGTAGGATGTTACTTGTTCTAGTACTGTCCCATTCGATGTCCACGCATACTTTTTCGGACGACGTTTTTTTGTAAAGGCCATCACTTTGGTCTCATCAATGTTAATCAACAGTCCATTATCAACACAATATCTGTTTAGAGCATCCAGCATTAACTGAAGACCTGCAGGTGTATAATTAAGCAGGATAAGATAATCGGCATACACCAACCATCCAATGATCACATCAGTGATCTTCACAGGGTTTGCTGCAGCAAGGCGAAAAGCCATTTGCATATCTGCCAGGTACAGATTGAATAGTACCGCAGCAACCATGCACCCCTGTTTAACACCGCTAGATGTCATCATGGAGGCAGACAGTCTGCCGACAGCATTTAAACGAATCTGCACTGTGGTGTCGGTGTGCAGAAACATCAACATCCTCAAGAGACATGTTGGGATGCCCCAATCAGACAACTTCTTCCACAGACTGTTTCTCTGCACGGTATCAAACGCTGCGGAGAAGTCAATATATGCGCAATACACATCGAGATTACGCCTAGTCCACAAGTGTTCAACCGCAGTGGACAATAGCAGCAGCCCATGCACGGTTCCCGAATTTGCTCGGAAACCGATTTAATTTGGTAATAGTATCTTTTTCCCTGTGATCCACACATTCAGTTCCTGCAATAGGACTTGTGCGAATATCTTCGATGAGGTGTCAAGCATTGCTAGGATCCGAAAATTACTAGGACAATCCCAGGCACCTTTTTTATGAACTGTCAATATGTGACTAGACTGCCACGATTTAGGTATCACTCCAGACGTGCCTATTTGGATAAACAATCAGTGTAAGGCTGCGACCAATAGCTCAGGTTGCTTTTTTATTAGTAAATTACACACGCCATCAGGCCCTGCAGCTCTTGACTTTTTAAAATTAGAAATAATCGCTATTATATCCAATATAGTTGCTCAACAAACCCATGGCTCAGAAGGAGTTACGAGTATGTCCTCGTTCGGGATAGCACGTCCCAAGGTGCTGCCAATGTGGCTGCACCATTGAGCTTCGGTTAATGGCTAGTGCTCGTGGTTTTGAGTGTAAATAAAGGTTGCTTAATGCATTTAAAAAAACAAGATGAATAAATTACAATGTCCAAAGAAGTAAGAAGTGTATAATTTTGATGACAATGCATTGAAAAAATAAATTAGCACTCCAAATATAAAATACAGTAGTTATACAAGTTTAAGAATAGGCACAATAAAATGTACACCTACAGTGATAAGAGTAGTCTGAACCCCATTCGGATTCTGATACCAGAACTCTGTGGTTTTTAAAAATGTAAAATCATGAACAAAAATGACCAAAAGTCCCAATTCGCAGATCGTCCAAATGTGTACATTACAGGAATCAATGTTCCAGTGTCTGTTTTGTCCGATATATGGCATAATCTATAATAACATCAATGATATTGTACTTTCGATCTGCACCCCAAAATGTAATGCATCAAATGGAGATTTAATCTAATGCTCATAAATTGATCGGATAAACTTTGAAAGATATTGGATTAGATGGGGTGGGATGATGTTTGTTTTTTCCCTTCCAAGACCAAATTGCGGTGTAATTTAAAAGAAGTCTCCAGATTTCAGGTTGAGCACTAGTCCACTTCCTTCAGAGGGTCCCTTATCAGACAATCCCTGGAAATAGTAAAACAGACAGAGTTTCCTCCCATGACTTTGCCCAATTTGATCAAATCTGAGAGTCACCCATGATGATTGATTGTGCAATAAGGGGAACAGAATTATATGGACGATCCCACATTTTCCTTAACAGGAGTACATTTTGCCACTTAATCCTAGCCCCCAGGAATGTGAGACTCTGTTGAAATTGGATGAACGCACAGGGGATGGAGTTGGGAAGGGCCAAAACCTTCTTCCAAACTAAACTCTTGACGATCCCAAAGGCATGGTTTTATAGGAACAATTCTGCACCATGAAGCAAAGATGGTTTCAACTTAGATTTGTAAAAGAATATTATTGGAAGGGCTGAGAATTGTCCATACTTGCAATCAAGCCTAATAATTCGAGCTGAGAAAATCATGACTATATATATAGATATATATATATATATATCCTATATTAGATTTACAACCTACTCGAAACCCAAGGTAGGTGAATTCTTTAACTATTTCCAATATAGAAGTACCCATTTTCCCATAAAAGGGCAAAGGTTTCCTAGTGCTGGTAATCTTAAGAATTTTCGTTTTTTGTGTGTTTATAACCAAGTCATTGGAGGTACAGTAATCCTCAAATATATTCATTGTTCTTTGAAGGCCAGTACGAGTTTTATCTAAAACTGTGAGATCATCTGCATACACTAAAAAGATTAGCGGTACTGAACAGATTTTTGGAGGGAAGGAGTTGGCCAAAGACAGGTGAGAATGTAAGTCAGAAATATGAAGTTGATACACTGCTGGCGCCAGCACGCACTCCTGTCGTAACCCATCAAACGTGGCTATTTTCCGAGTTGTTCCAAAGCTATCCAAACAAACATTGAGACAGGAGTTAGCATGCAAATGGCTTAATATATCCAAAGCGATTTGGGCATACCACTGGAATTGGGTTTTCCCCATAATTTGACTATTGACCTTGTCAAAGGCATTTGACAAATCCACAAATGCCATATACAAGGTAGTACGCTTCTCCAAAGATTGGTGAATCAAAAGAGTTCAAAGTAGTTACGAGCCGCAGCCTTTTTTAAGGAATATCATTTAGTTTAGTAGGCTGCCCAGATGGAATCAGGGATTGGGTTGAGTGGCAACACCCGAGTTCTCCAGCATGGGGTCTGGCATGGATTCACATGCTCATGAATATTCCCCGTCGTCAGGCTGGGAATCCTCGGTAAAAAAAAAACCAGTATCAGTTTCGTTTCTGATCTGTCTTTCGTAGTAATAACCAATCACTGGTCTCTGCGTCATACTGACCACAGCCAATGACTGCCCTCTACCTAAGCACCGCCTCTGGCAGCCATCTTCAGATTTTTACCGCACGTTCATGTGTTGGGATCCTCGTGCTATTGCTCTCGAGCGTTAGTGCTATTTTTTCACGTTTTTTCTCAAAAACTTCGTTTTTTCGGTCAAAAGAGCCTCAAGCTCCACCGACTCTCCATCCGATCAACGGGGACCCGTGTCGGATTCGTCTGCGCCCCTCAAGGGTGAAGATTTCGTCGAGCTACGCTTTTGGAGGACTCCAGAAGTTTCTCAGGCCCAGACATGGCCCAGGAGAAGGGAAGCTCGACGCCCGGAGGACAAGACGCACGTGGAGAAGGACTGTGCGTTTTGCGGCAATATGTCGGAGCGGACCATGAAGGACCGCCATCAACGTCTCGCCAACTGGCTGGAAGGGAAGAGCCCGTCAGGCGAGAAGAAGAGGAAGAAATCCGAGCGGTCTTCTAAGACCTTTGAGGACGCCCCGGCGACGGGGGTCCAACACAAGGCCAAGCACCGCGAGTCCGCTGGCACCGGGAGCACCGAACGGTCGGGCTCTACGGGCGCCAGGCAGGGCGCACCCTCCCCGGCACCTTCAGCCACGAGCCAACGCTCTGGGTCGAGTAAGAGGAAGGGCGAGCACCCGGCGAAGCTCCTGGAGAGGCCCCGGTCGAGCTCGAAGGCCCCATCGGAGGGGGAGCGAGGCAGTGTCCCCCCCCTCAAGGATAAGGCGGTGAGCGCACCTAAGGTGGCGAAGGCCTTAATCCATCCGGCCAAGCCCTCTATCGATACTGTCGCGGCGGCCCTGGCTCAGCCTGTGGAGGCTACACCAGTGGTGGCGACCTCGGGGCTCAGAGTCTCCCTGCCACCTCGGAGGGAGTCCTCTTTTGTGCCCATCGATAGGACCCCCGTGAAATCCCCGGCGGGGAAGAAAAAGGGGGGGCAGGGCGTCGTCGATTCGGCCTCAACCTCGGAGGAGGAGCTGATTGAGGTCTTAAGCCACGGCCTTGGCGTGGAAGAAGACCGGCCCGTCGGGATGGATCCCGACGCAGGTGACGACGACGACATCGTCGAGGGTGCCGACGGGGCCCCTGATCGCCCGTCGGATTCCCCTCTGCCAGCGCCGCAAGACAACTCGGCGGCCATTTTGTTGGCTATACAGTCCTTATGTTCAGAGATAAGGACGAGACTACCGTTGCCGACGGAGGAACCTCTCCCGTCGGGGGATCCGGGACCTTCTGGTGTTCCCCCGCCCAAGAAAAGGATTCACCCTCCACCTCCTTTTCAGCCGTCGCGCCCCGTCCAGCCCTCCTCCCCGTCCACCCGAGGGGATGATACGGGGACTGACACGGCAGCGACGGGTACGGACGACGAGGTATACGACGAGGATCTACCGTCGTCACCTCTCACCAGGGCTTCTCCGCCCGACGAGATTGGATCGTTCCACTCCATGATCGCCAGGGCATCCGAGCTTTTCCAACTCTGCCCTGAGTAGAAGAAAAAGGAAGGATTCCTTTATCAACGGCGCGAGGCCAAGAGGAAGACGGTCCTCGCGGTGCCTCTACTGGACGACATTTGGGATGAGGGCCTCGCCCTCCTCAAGAACCCTTCCACGACGCCAGCTAGAAGAGACCGGTACGAGAAGAAGTACCGGGTCCCGGACGCGGCCCCCCTGTGCCTCCGGGCGCAGCCTACCCCGGACTCCGTCGTCTCCGCGGCGGCCAGGAAGAAAGCGGGGGGGGGGGTGCGGCCTCCACATCGACTTCCCCACCGGACGGCGAGGGAAAGAAATTGGACGCTATGGGACGCAGGGTCATCTCGTCTGCAGCGACGACGATTAAAGCGCCCAACGCCTTGGCTATCGTGGCCCGCTACGACAGGGAGCTATGGTACAAACTGGCTCCCCTGCTGGACTTCCTACCGGACGACAAGAGGGCGGATGCCCTGGAGATCCTACAGGAAGGTGAGGTGGCGTCGGACCACGCCATCACTATTGCGACAGACATCGCCGACACTGGGTTTCGCCAGTTGGGCAACGGCGTGTGCCTTAGGCGGCGTGGATGGCTCAAGGCTACGGACTTCCGTCAAGACGTACAGACCAGAGTCCTGGACATGCCGTTCGAGGGGAACAACCTGTTTGGGAAAACAGTGGACGATTCCCTTCAGGCCATTAAAGCGGACACTGAGACGGCCCGGGCCCTTGGGGTTCTGCAGCAACGACGGACGCCCTTTCGGAGCAGCAGAGGCAAGGGCGCCTCCAAAGGTTCCGGCGGCGGTTTCTCCACCTAACGTCAAGCGGCCCGCTCGTCGTCTCAGGAGGCCTACAGAGGACGAGGCAAGTCTGGCGGACCCCGCCGTCGTCGCCAAGGAGGTCAAGGCGGCAAAGCCTCATCGAAACAGGATTGAACCGGCCGTGGGGTCGGGCCCCCACCGAAGCACCCCGGTGGGAGGCCGGCTGGCGAGCTTCGTCAGCGTGTGGGAGTCCATCTCCACCGACCGTTGGGTGCTGGACGCCTTAGCCCGGGGCCACGCGCTCGAGTTTCAAAGAAGGTGCCCGCGCGTCCCCCCCGTGGCCAGGAAAGAGCTTCACGTCCCTCAGCTTCTCCTGGAGGTAAAGGCGATGCTCAGGAAGGGCGCCATCGAACTCGTCCCAAAGAGGCTTCGGGGCTCCGGAGTTTACTCGAGATACTTCCTCGTGAAGAAGAAGACGGGAGGATGGCGCCCCATCCTAGACCTGCGACGTCTGAACAAGTTCATCAAGGCGCAGAAGTTCCGGATGGTCACCCTCCAGCACGTCCTGGGGCAGCTGGAGGAAGGAGACTTCCTGTCGTCGTTGGATTTGGAGGATGCCTACTTCCATATTCCCATCCTAAAGGGGCACCGAAAATTCCTCAGGTTTGTGGTCCAAGGGCGTCACTACCAGTTCAAAGCCCTCCCCTTCGGACTACGGTCGGCACCCAGGGTATTCACCAAGTGCCTTGCACCGGTGGCGGCGCAGCTGCGCCGCGAGGGGATCCACGTCTACCCCTACCTGGACGACTGGCTCATCCGAGCCAAGACGAGGGAGCTCGCCGTGGAGCACACGGCAAGGACCGTCCAACTTCTCACGGACCTGGGATTCTCCGTGAACTACGCAAGTCCCACCTGGTACCCGCGCAAAACGCACTGTTTCTGGGAGCGAAGCTCGACACAGTGTCCCTTCTGGCCTCCCCGTCGGAGGAAAGGACCAGGTCCATCCTGGGCAAGGTACAGCGGATGTTGGTTTCCGACGCGGCCAAGGTGAGGTCCATCAAGTCCCTCCTCGGAATGATGTCTTCTTGCATCTACCTCATTCCCATGTGCAGGCTCCGGATGCGCCCGTTGCAGGAGTTCCTGGACGCGCGCTGGATCCAAACGACGGGCGGCTTCGAGGAGAGGATCACACTCGACGAGAGTTTCCGCCGAGCGGTCCGGTGGTGGGGCAACCGCGCGCATCTGACGGCGGGCATGGATTTCCAGACCCCAGACCACCAGGAGACAGTGACCACGGATGCCTCCCTGGAAGGGTGGGGTGCGCACACCGAAAATCTGCACGCGAGAGGCCTTTGGCTCCCGACGGAGAAGTCCCTCCATATCAACGTCCTGGAGCTCCGTGCAGTGTTCTGGGCTCTCAGGTCCTTCCTTCCGTCCCTCAAGGGCAAGGTGGTGAGGATCTTCACCGACAACACCACCACCATGTTTTACATCAGGAAACAGGGCGGAACCAGGTCCCCAGCGCTGTCCAAGGAGGCGCAGGACCTGTGGCATTGGGCCGTCGCCCAAAGGATGTTTCTGGTGCCGTTTCATCTGGCAGGGATAAAAAACACCATCGCCGACTCACTCAGCAGGGAGCTGCGCTCGTGCCACGAGTGGGAACTACGGCAGGATCTAGTGGATCGCCTCTTCCGACGGTGGGGCACACCCCAGATCGACCTGTTCGCAACGGCGACGAACTCCAAGTGCCGGAGGTTCGCCAGCAGGTTTCCCCAGGCGAGGAGCATGGGCGATGCTTTCTCGTTCCCCTGGGAGGGCCTGTTCCTCTACGCGTTCCCTCCTTTGCCACTGCTAATCCGGCTCGTCAACCAGCTCAAGAGGTCACGGTGCAGGATGATCCTCGTCGCACCTGCGTGGCCGAGGCAGATATGGTTCCCGGACCTTCTGGACTTGTCAGCGTCCCCGCCAATCAAGCTGCCGGTGGACGCGGATCTACTCTCCAGGGAAGGAGGCGCCATCCACCACCACGACCCGAAATCGCTGAACTTGCAGGCCTGGCTCCTGCAGCGCTAGAGTTTGGAGGATACGACATACCGGCCGACTGCAGAGAGGTTCTTGCAAAGGCCAGGGCGTCCTCGACTCTTAAATGCTACGGACACAAATGGAAGAGGTTCTCTGTCTGGTGCCACGCACAGAAGATTAACCCTCTACGGATTACGGCTCCCCAGGTACTGCCGTACCTGCTGACGCTGGCCAAAGCTGGACTGGCACACGCGTCCATCAAGATTCATCTTGCTGCGATCTCCCGATACACCAGAACCACAGGCCGGACGTCCTTGTGGTCTCATCGTCTGGTGAAAGAGTTCATGAAGGGACTGTTCAGATCGTTCCCGCCGGTGAAGGCGCCGGCCCCGGCGTGGGAGCTCAACGTGGTGCTGACCAAGCTCATGGGACCTCCGTTCGAGCCTCTGCACTCGGCCCCGTTGAAGTTTCTGTCGTGGAAAACAGCGTTTCTTGTGGCCATCACCTCCGCACGACGGGTGGGAGAGATCCAGGCCCTTTCCTGCAAGGCCCCGTACTTGACTTTTCACGACACGAGGGTAGTGCTCAGGACGCACCCCTCCTTCATGCCCAAGGTACCGTCGGACTTCCATCTCAACGAACCCTTGGTGTTGCCTGTGTTCTTCCCGTCGCCTTCGTCGCCGGCTGAGAGGACTTTGCACTCGCTGGATGTGGCTAGAGCGCTGAAGTTCTACGTGGACCGCACGAAGTGTTTTCGGAAGACGTCACAACTCTTTGTGAACTTTGGACCTGTCAATCAGGGGAAGGCTCTCTCGAAGGCTTCCATTTCCAGATGGCTCTCCGGCTGTATCATGTACTGTCATCGGTTGGCAAACCGACCGCTGCCTGGCCGTCCGAGAGCCCATTCCACCAGAGCGATCGCAGCTACCACGGCGTTCCTATCTGGTGTGCCCCTGCTGGACATACGCAGGGCTGCTACGTGGAGGTCGACGCACACCTTCACGAAATTCTACTGCGTCGATCGGGATTCCAGGGAGGAGTCCAGGGTCGGCCAAGCAGTGCTGCGCAACCTGTTCGCCTGAGGTGAGCCTGGTGAGGAGTTAAGATGCTTAATGTTGAGTTTGCTGTACTGCTTAATGTTGAGCCTTTGCTACCTCCCGTGGTTGTGCATGTGTGTACTGCTATGTATTCTTTATTCATGAGCATGTGAATCCATGCCAGACCCCATGCTGGAGAAAGGAACAAGTTACTTACCTGTAACTGTTGTTCTCCAGCATGGGTCTGGCATGGATTCACATGCGAACCCTCCCGCCTACCCCTCTGCGGCTCTTCACTTGGTCATACTGCCACTTCACGTGCTTCCAAATCTGAAGATGGCTGCCAGAGGCGGTGCTTAGGTAGAGGGCAGTCATTGGCTGTGGTCAGTATGACGCAGAGACCAGTGATTGGTTATTACTACGAAAGACAGATCAGAAACGAAACTGATACTGGTTTTTTCTTTACCGAGGATTCCCAGCCTGACGACGGGGAATATTCATGAGCATGTGAATCCATGCCAGACCCATGCTGGAGAACAACAGTTACAGGTAAGTAACTTGTTCCTTATTGTATCATTTAATTGCTAGATGAGATACCCATGTGTGTTTGGCACCTTATAGGAATCAAATTTCTTTTTTTGTAGATAACTGACTGTTTAGACTGCCAGTCGCTTAAATCGAAGGCCTTGCGGAAGCGTAAGAAGAAGCTTTCTGTAGGTAAGGTAGCCAAGCCCCGGAAGTCGAGATCCACTGGGCTTTCGACGGACGATTTGAGGGGTGACTCTCCGCATCGTCGGCGTAAATCCGGGGGGGGGGGTCTCGGTCCAGGAGTAGATCCCGCCATTCCTCTTCCTGTTCGAGGCACTCACTGAAGCGCTGGCAGTGGTCGCCTTCCCCTTCCTTGTCCGAGGACTCCGCCCGCCGGCGGCTAGCTTGTCCCAACAAGCATTCCACTCCTGCGGAATGGGATTCATTTCGGCAGGAGATGTTGGCGATTTTTCAGTCGCAGGGCTCTTGTCCGTCCGTGCCGTCGAAAGACGCCGGCCGTGACTGTGCTAGAGATGCCACTCGCACGCCTTTGGGCTCGAGCGGTCGTCACGATCACCGGGCACCTTCGAGGTCCCGGTTGGACAAGGATGGTCGCTCTAGACATGCCCGTTCCAGGTCCTGGTCCTCGAGACCGTCGGAGCCTGTGAGGTCTTCTAAGAAGACTTCGGCGCCGAGGTCGTCGAGGGACTCTCCCGAGGCTCCGCTTCCAAGACTGTGTCGAAGCCATCAGCGCCACGCTCGACGTCGATGCCGATTCCATTGACGCCCTCAACGCCTTTCGAGGCTGCTTTGTCGGAGGTACCCCGTAGCACAATGGAACCCCCTAGAAAGGCTCCGGACGAGGCTAAAAATGTCTTTGTCCCTTTTTCTGTGCCCTCATTCCAGCCTCTGGATTATATTTCTGAGGTGGATGAGGGGTCTGAGGAAGGTATGGTTCCTGAGGAGGTACCTGACGAGATTTTGTCTGGTCACAGCAAGATTGAAGACCTGCGTCAGTCGTTGCACGACGCCAGTGGTCTGGACACCTCTCCGGAGCTGGAGTTCTGTAGGCCTTAGCCTGGCACCCATGCCGAGTCCTCGTACCAGCGCCTTATGTCGAGGGTCACGGAATACTTGGGGTGGTCGGCACCACCAGTGGATTTTCTGCAGTATGACATGACGGATATACTCGACCAAGGTCCACCAACTGACCCGGTACTGCCCTTCAATATGTCTTTGCAGAGAAGGGTGGCAGCAGCTTGGACTGCTCTGGAGTCTCCCGGCAGTGAGCAAGTCTTTGCCGCGAAAATACGACCCAGCCAGTAGCGACCCCTGCTACTTCACCACGCACCCCACTCCGGAGAGTTTAGTGGTGCAGGCGGCTACGGCCTCAGCAAAGCAGGCGTCGTGCCCTACCATCCCTCCTGATAGGGACGACAAGCGTTTTGATGGCTGGGCGAAGAAAGTGTTTTCTTCAGGGGGTATGGCTTTACAGGCAGCCAACTCCGTGTGTGCCTTGTCACGTTTCACGCACACTCTGTGGAACTGTATTACGTTAGCGGCTGAACATATTCCCGAAGGGGAGAAACGGGGTGGTTTTCTTGCTATTGTGCAGGATGGCAAGGATGCCATGTGTGAATCAGTTCAGTCGGGTCTGGACATGGCAGATTGTGTCAGCCGGTCCATGGTGGTGAGCACCGTAATACGCAGGTTTGCGTGGTTGGGGAAGTCTGGGTTTGCTCCGGATGTGCAAGCCCGGCTCCTCAACATGCCCTTTGATGGTGAAAATCTTTTTGGCAGCAAGGCTGACGAGATCCTTGAGAGGTTGCAGACCTCCAAAGCTGCAACAAAGTCGTTGAGCACTGCAGTTTGCCAACCTCTGCCTTTTCGTCCTGGGGGAAAAAGTGGTGTTGGAATTTCATTTCCAAAAGGTCATTCTTCCTGCATTTTATCCTCCTCCGCATCCTGGTAAGGAAGAGGAGAGGCTCCATAGGTTGGATCCTCGGAGAGCTTTAAGTTTCTACATTTCACGCATATCCCGGGTCAGAGTGGACGATCAGCTCTGTATAGGTTACTCTGGAAGGCGATTGGGACAAGTTGTTAATAAGCAGACTTTGTCTAGATGGATTATCTTGGCAATTTCTGAATGTTACCGCTTGGCGGGTAATGACCCTTCGTTAGGCTTATGGGCCCATTCTACTGGGGGTATGGCTGCCTCTATTGCCCTGCAGAGGGGTGTTTCTATTTGTAACATCTGTGAAGCAGCCACATGGGCTTCGGTCCATACTTTTGTAAGACACTACTCCCTAGATTCTATCCATGGGCAGGATCTGGCCTTTGGCAAGGCGGTCCTTTGCTTTGCAATTTAATTGGTCATTCTAAATTTCTATATTCTAAATTGTTTTCCCTCCTCCATATGTTGGTACTGCTTTGGGAGTCTGTCATAGATATGGAATACGTCAGAGGACCCAATCCCCTCGAAGAACAAGTTACTCTCTTACCTGGTAACGTTCTTTGGATGGGATGGTCTGACGACGTATTCCATATCGCTCCCTCCCTACCTGCCCCGCTACAGAATTTCTTATGCGATTGAAGCTTACGTTTCCGCAAGGCTTTCTGTGGTCCTACTGGCAGAAGATTGGTGCCACACGTTCTGGGGAAAAAACTACAACTGAAGCTACGGGCGTCGTGTGTCCTACTTATAACATCCGGTGACGTTGGCTCGACGGAGGCCCTCGAGGACAGCGTATCGACGTCATTGACGCAGGACGCAGACGCCGAAGATTTTCCGAAGCAGCACAGCTGTGGTGATTACCTGTTATATATATGGAATACGTCGTCAGACCATCCCATCGAAAGAACGTTACCAGGTAAGAGCGTAACTTGTTAGTCATCGGCGTAAAGCGATAGTCGAGACATGGGAATACATTTTGACTTGACTGCCCTATGGGCATGATACTCCCTTATACTGCAGGCCAGAGGCTCGATAGCTAGGATGAACAAGGTAGGGGACATGAGACACCCCTGCCGTGTGCCTCTAGTAGTGTTGATCTGGTCAGACACCATCTGATTAGTTAGGACACTGGTTCGAGGGGCAGTATGCAAAAGTCTAATCCATTGGAGGTATGTCAGCCCCAAGCCAGAGCGACAAAGCACTTTGAATAGGAATGGCCATTCAATGGAGTCGAAGGCCTTCTTGGCATGTAGTGCCGCAACTACAATGGGCACGTTGTCATCTAAGTTGTGCATCAGAGTAAATAAGTGTCTTAGGTTATTTTGGGTAGACCGCCCATGTTAATCTTTTTGGAGTCTCTAACTAAGCATCCCGTGGTCTCAAGGATATCGTCATGGCACCTCTTTTCCCAACGCTGATGCCAGAGTGCGGCTTGGTCTATCCCCTTCACTGTAGGAGGTCGCAGCGATTGGGTCACTCAGATATTTTCCCCACTCTAAACGCCACCTCAGCATACTCCTCCCAACCGCTCTTTCCCTGCAAAGTCTCAGCTACACTCAGATCCCTGCCCATTGTTTGCCGATGTTCCAACACCTAAATCTCCCTCTCTAGCTTAGTCAACGTTCTGTGTAATGATTTCAGCACCTCTTGCTTCCCCAGAAATGCAACACTTGCCAGGTCACTCTGGGGTCGGGGACCGACTCCTCATTCGTTCGGAAGAAAATGTCCTGTGCGATCTCACCCCTCAAGCATTGTGTCCGTACGGGCACGAGTTCAAAAACACCACCAAAGTGGTTGCGACACCTATCCGGGCAAGACATCGCCACCACCACAGCGGAATGATCAGAATAATCGGATAATGTCAGGGGCAGTATCTTAGCTGTCTGCACCAGTCTAGCTAGGTTCATCGTGATCATAACATAGTCGATTCTGGATGCGCTGTCATGGGCCCCTGCTTAAAAAACGAATATAAGGCCATGGCACTCTGCTATGCCTTCCCAAGCTATTGCTGCCACTATTGGGAACCACCTGAGTTTTGACTGGGCGGTCAAGAGTCAGGGACAGACCGACATTAAAGTCCCCTGCCCACACCACTTTATAAGCGTGAAATTTGTGAATGTGCTCTGCACACCCATGAAAGAATTCAGGGGAATCTACACTTTGGGAATAGATGTTGACAATGAGAAGCCGTGTACCCAGACATTCCCCGCCGGGAGCAAAAAGCACCCCTCATCATCAGTGACCTGTTTGTGCAGCCCAACGTTCAGCGTCCTGTGGAACTGCGTTCCGACCAGTCTAGTGAGAGAAGAATATGAAGAACTATAGCACTAGGTGTGTACTGCATTTCGCCAAATGGGTTTCTTGCAGGCATAGCGCATTCACCAGATGTCGCTTGGCCTGATTCATGATCAAGTGGAATTTCTTCCCATTTGTCAAACCGCGAATGTTCCAAGCCATTAACGTTAATCGCTCACCCACACCTCCATGAATATCCGTAGTAGGCTGGGGCAGCGAGCCCCCATGGACCAGACATTACATGAAAAAAGCATACATGGTATTAATACTGTGCTCCACCTGCGGCCCCCCCGGCCCCCTGCCCTCCCACACCCACCAATGCAAGAAACACCAACATACAGGCAACCCCCCCGATTAACTAGAGAAACTAACCACCCTCGTACACAGTTGCAAAAATGGGAAACCGCCCGTGGCCACTTTGGCTCCATGTGAACAACGCCAGCCCTGAATGTGCCCTTCCTTGCAACCACCGCTTACGTAAGAAAAGCCAGGGCCCTTCCGTGGCCCACTTTTTAATCAAAGCACATCAAAATCATCAGTAAATTCGAATACAAAGGATAATGGTATGGCCACGAGAAGGATCTGCGATTGGCTCCACGCAGGGAGACCCTCCACCCCCCTGGATCCGGCATCTCCACTGCAAAGCACTCCGCCGCCTCAGGCGATATCAATAACCATGTTTTTCCATTTTGGACAACCCTCAATTTTGCTGGGAACAGCATTGTGTATCAAATTTTCTTTTACAGCAAGATGTTTTTGACAGCCTGAAAGGTTTTCTGTTGTTCCTGGACCTAAGTCTGGAAGCAACTCTGATTGTGGCGCAGCCAAATATCAATTTGCCCTTCTCCCTTGCTGCCTTGAGGAGCACATATCTATCCCTGTAGTTGAAGATCCTGGCTAGAATTTCCCGCTAGTGGGCACCCATAGGTGGTTTAGCTGCCAGGGACCTGTTGGCCGTCTCCACAAGGAACATGTTGGAAACTGGCGTAGAATCCAGGGAGTCCAAACGTAATTTCTTTACGGATTTCTCCATGTTTTCTATCGGAGTGGACTTCGGGACCCCTAGTATAGGAAGGTTGTTCTTACATGACCGTCCCTCAAGGTCATAATTTTTGGCCACAACTCTTTACAGTCTGTTGTAGCAACGCAACTTCCCTCTGTAATGCTGTCACTTTGTCTTCTCCGACCCCAATACATTGTTCTGCCTCTGTCATACGCCCACACAGCTTATCTGTCTGAA
This sequence comes from Ambystoma mexicanum, assembly GCF_040938575.1. Taxonomy (NCBI): domain Eukaryota; kingdom Metazoa; phylum Chordata; class Amphibia; order Caudata; family Ambystomatidae; genus Ambystoma; species Ambystoma mexicanum. Next base: position 1,440,805,530 of record NC_090935.1, read on the forward strand.
CCACAGAGATGTCCATCTTACATGTAAGGGCATTATTCTTCGTCCCCAAATTGCCTGTGCTGTCTTTGAGAGCTAGGAGGGTATTGTTCAAAGCAGCTACATCCGGTTTGGCATATTGGGCTATCAGTGCCTGCTTTTTCTGGTTGCCCAGGTTCGGCGCAACAATCTTAGAATTGCAGGGGAACCCTCCCTGTAAACCCAGTAAGTCTCGTAAAGCTCCTAAGGGGATGTCCACCGATGATTTGAAGGGAGAGACTCCTCGTCAGAAGGAGTCCCGGGGCTCTCAGTCCCGAAGCGGTTCCCGCCTTTCGTCATCCTCGTCTCGGCATTCACGGAAGCGCAGTCACCGGTCACCTTCCCCGTCCTCCTCAGAGGATGGAGCCGTGAGGAAAATGGCTTGTCCCACTAAGTCCTCGACACCGGAGGTGATGGCTCATAACATTGTGCAGATTGTGGACAAGTTTCAACATCGGAGTCGGAGTCCAAACTCCACATCAACCTGTTAGAGCTGAGGGCCATTAGGCTGGCAAGGCTTTTCTGCTGTCTGTATGATGGAAGAGTGTCCTGATCATGACGGACAACACAGTGGCCATGCATTACCTCAACAAATAAGGGCGGGAGGGGGGCAGGGTCACTCCCGTTGGGCAGAGAGGCAATGCAGCTCTGGTTCTGGGCAATCCAGCAAGGAATTTCACTCTCTGCAGCTCATCTGGCCAGAGAGGAGAACGCTGCGGCGGACGCTCTGAGCAGGCAGAGCATGATCTCTCACGAGTGGGAGTTGGCTCAGGAAGTTCTTCTGGAGATCTCCGCCCTTTGGGGAACCTCACAAGTGGATCTCTTCGCAACCAGTGCTAACCGGAAGTGCGAGAGATTCTGCTCAAGAGAATTTCCTCCGAAAGGAGCCTTAGGAGGCGCATTCGTCGTGGATTGGTCATTCCCACTTCTGTACACGTTTTCTCCGGTCCCTGTCATTCCTAAGTATTAAGGAGGTTGCAGAGGTTCCGAGCCCACATGATCCTCATAGCTCCGGATTGGGCCAGAAGAGCGTGGTACGCAGACCTTCTAGAAATGTCCATCTGCCCTCCACGCCGTCTTCCCTACTGAGAGGATCTTCTCCTCTCTCTCTCTCTCTCTCTCTCTCTCTCTCTCTCTCTCTCTCTCTCTCTCTCTCTCTCTCTCTCTCTCTCTCTCTCTCTCTCTCTCTCTCTCTCTCTCTCTCTCTCTCTCTCTCTCTCTCTCTCTCTCTCTCTCTCTCTCTCTCTCTCTCTCTCTCTCTCTCTCTCTCTCTCTCTCTCTCTCTCTCTCGGGGGGGGGGGGGGGGAAGGGAGGGGTGTGTTCTCCATCCAGAGGTCAAGACTCTCAACCTTCACGCTTGGTATCTGAAAGGTTGAGATATAAGGATTGGGATCTCCCAGATGATGTGATGGAGATGTTGCTTTCGGCCAGGCGGCCGGCAACCAAATCCCTGTACCGTAAGTTTTGCGACTGGTGCAGAGGACACAATGTCGATCCTTTTCAGTGTTCCATTCCCATAGTTCTATCTCTTTTGCTTTCTTTGGCACACAGGGGCCTTGAAGTCGGTACCAAGGTTACCTGGTGGTGCTGTCTATCTTCAAGCGCTCGTCTGAAGAATTTTCTTATTTTAAGATTCCTTTGATTTCCCAATTTCTTAAAGGGCTCACTAATGTGTTCCTGCCGTCTCCGTTTCAGGTGCTGGTTTGGGATCTGTATTTGGTCTTGAAATGCCTAATGGGTGCTCCATTTGTACCTTTGCACTCTTGTCCTTTAAGACTGTTGTCTTTCAAGACTGTGTTCTTGGTTGCGGTTACATCCGCTCGCAGAGTGAATGAATTGCAGGCACTTTCATCTAAGCCCCCCTTTACTGTGTTCCACAAGGATAGGGTTGTTCTGAGGGTACGTCCTTCCTTTCTACCTAAGGTAGTGTCTGAGTTTCATTTAAGACAGAAAGTGGTACTTCCTTCTTTCTATCCTCCTCCTCATCCTGGTAAGGAAGAGGAGCGACTCCATGGGTTGGATCCTAAGAGAGCTCTGAGCTTTTATATTTCTAGGATGTCCAGGGTCGAGTGGACGATCAACTCTTTGTGGGGTATGCTGGACACCGATTGGGCCAGGCTGTTAACAAACAGACCTTGTCCATGTGGATTATCCTCACCGTTATTGAATGTAATAGATTGGCAGGCAAGGACCCTCCTGAAGGGTTGCAAGCTCATTCCATTAGGGGCGTGGCTACTTCCATAGCCATGCAGCGGGTAGTTCCTATTAGGAAAATTTGTGACAAAGCTACATGGGCTTCTATCCACATATTTGTCAAACATTACTCCCTGGATACGCTCCATGGTCAAGATATGGCCTTTGGTAAAGCGGTTCTTTATTCTGCCAACTGATTGGTTATTCTAAATTCTTCTCCCTCCTCCATTTTCTGGTACTGCTTTGGGAGTCTGTCAAAGATGTGGAATACGTTGGAGGACACAATCCATTCGAAGAATAATTTTCTTACCAACTGGTAATGTTTTTTCAACTGGATGTTCCTTCAACGTACTCCACATCGCCCTCCCAGCCTGCCCCTCTGGAGAATTTCCTATGCTATTGCAGCTTATGTTCCCTCAAGGCTATGTGCATTCAAGCTGGCATTGTGTACGAGCATGTCACACGTGAATGAGGAAAAAACAAACACAGGATACAGGCGCCGTGCGTCCTATTTATTACATCCGGTGACGTCGCCCTCGATGGAGGCCTTCGAGGGACATCGACCCGACGCCATCGACGCAGGACGCCCACTGCCGAAAACATTTCCAAAGTACACAGCTGTGGACATTACATGTCAAAGATGTGGAATACGTTGGAGGAACATCTAGTCGAAAGAATGTTACCAGTTGGTAAGTAACTTGTTCTTCTGGATCATGGAAGGGAGCTCGCAGCCACTCCATATTAGTGGAACCCTGACCTCCAATACGGCCTGGTGCTGCAGCAATTACCAGTGAGGGGGAGAGTCACTGCTCTCCATGGCTTCGGTGCAGCTATGGGAGGATCCGAGCAGCCTTCGTCCCTCCGAGGCTCCCAATCCGGCCCCGGCCGCCCCAGTTACTTCAGGTGCGGGGGGACCATCCGCTCTCCCCGCCACTCTACAGCACCCAAGGCGCAACTGGCAACATCAGACCAGGGCCTGTCAGGCTCTGACGCAGCAAGCAGCTGCAGATATCCCCAGGGCTTTGAACACTGCAGCATGGCGTCCCACCTCAGTGGCTCAAATGCAGGGCCCTCAGCACACGCCTCCAGATTTTTGCCTGGTCGGCGGTCTTTTACAGCTAACCTGGAGCGGGATAGCCCATCCACTCCCGACTCCGCTCACACCCCCACTTCCTCGTTCTTGGTGGGTAGGTAGGCTGCTCTTTTGCCTCAGCTTGCAGAGAGGAGCTCAAAACTGGCCGGCTAGCTCAGCAGGTGTCACATGCTCGCAGCAGATAAATCCACCGTTCTGTGCTGAACACTGGTGCAAGGAAGTGTTAGGATATTTCAGAATATTGTGTACGTCGTTCAGAACCTTTTCAGGCTGCAGCAATCTTGTTGCCGCACTTCAGCACCCCCCTCCTACTTTAGAATTTATGGGTATTTGTGGGGGAATAATAAACTTGAAGCACATCTTCCAGAAGGCCTCTAATGCATTAAAAATGATATCCGATTTAAAATTTAAGATGGACAATACAATATCTCTGCAATTATCCTCAAAGAAATGCACCAGGTCAAAATCACCAGATAAAATTGTGCGCAGGCATGGAATTGTATATAACCTATTTATTACCCCGATTCCAAATTATCCAATTATCGTTTTTTTAACGTTGTTTCAATCCCAATCCAATAGTGAAGGATAAGATGCCATTGGTTGGTCACACCAAGCTGTTTTTGCACACAGATTGCCAGTAGTTAGGGGAATTAGAGACCTATTATGAATGGCTTTGCCCTACTGATGCCTTGCCATGTTCACAAGGGAATGTCTATGGTGCCTTTCGAATGTATTGTGTCCTCCCACGTTTTCCTCATCTTTGATATTCAATATCCAGTTTCCTCTGCTTTGGAAATATTTGTGTGTGTCGATGCAGTCGAGTCGATGTCCCTCGAGGGCCTCCGTCTTGTGGATGATGTAATCGAAGGTGTATATAGCACGCGCATCGCCCGTTGGCTTCAGTTAATTTTTTTGGACTAAGCTTACGCTTCGAGAACTACAGCGTGATTCAATAATTTAATTCACGACAGATACGACAATGTCGTCATCTTTGACACGGACTACCCTGAAGACAGGGTTTGAAAAGTGTCAAGACTGCGGTCCGCATCGTGTATGCTTGTGGTGTCTCGGTGTGGAGCACAAGACCTCGGCCTGCTCGAAATGCCAATTGATGATCGGAAAAGTTCTGTAAGAGTGTAAGGGGAAATTGGCAGTAGGTAGAATCCCCTAGAAATCCCATCAACGACCCCGTCGAACAAACCTTCTTCGGACGATGCGAGAGACGACTCTCCTCGAAGGAAGAAGGTGAAAAGGTCCAGGTCGAGGAGTGGCTCCCACCATTCCTCGTAGACGAAGTCCAAGAAGAGGCACCATAAGTGGCCCACTTCAACTTCTTCGTCTGACTCCTCTCCTGAGAGTGCTATATTCTGTCCCACAAAGGCCTCCACTCCTGCCGAATGGGAAGCATTCGGGTTAGAAATGCTGAAAATCTTTGAAAAACAAAAATCCTCGACAAGCCATGCTCCTACTGCGCCTTCTAAAGCAGGTAAGAAAAGGGCACAAGCCAAATCCTGATCGCCCTCGAGCCCAGGACGAAGGCCAGATCCACATCGAGAGCCGCCGAGGTCTCAACAATTTGAGAAATCATTGAAGGATCCTTCGAGCCGCAAGTCGAAAAATAAGTAGAGGTCAGGGTCGTCAACGCCCTCGACGCCAGCTGCGCCCTCGACACCAGCTGCGCCATTGATGCCAGCCGGGCCATCAAAACCTTTGGTGCCATCTAAGGCGAAAATGACTTTGTTGAAGATATAGATGACACCTCGAGCATGAAGTTCAACATTTTTGAAACGTACACTCTTTACCTAGAAAGGATTATTTTAAGTCACTAACCTCTATTTATGAGGACAATGAGTCATCTGATAATGATGCACCATTTCGGTTAAAGTATGGTACACCAAATGTACCTGATAGCCCTATATCAGAGGAATCCAGGCTAAAAGACCTTTATGAAAATGTTCAAACAGCCAGTGGAGAAGACACTTCACCAGAGTTAGAATTTGGTAAACCTGAATCTGATGAACATACAGGTGCAACATTTAGGCAGTTGATGTCTAAGGTTGTAGATTACCTGGGATGGAGTAGACCTACCCTCCCCTTCGAGCAGGATGATCTAACCGACATCCTTGATAAGGGTCCGCAAAAGGATCCCATTTTACCGTTACACATTGCTCTTAAAAAAGGGTGACTGCCAGTTGGGAGATACCAGAGTCTAGCCCGGCAGTAAACAAAAACGTAACAAGAAAATACCGCCCATCTAGCGGTGACCCCAACTACTTATCAAAACACCCCACCCCCGTAGGTTTGGTGGTACAGGCAGCTACTGCAACCTCAAAACACGCAGCATATCCAACCATCCCACTGGGTAGGGATGACAAAAGGGTAGATGCATGGGCAAGGAAAGTATTTTCTGCGGGGAGCATGTCTCTTAAGTCAGCCAACTGCACATGTGCTTTAGCAAAGTTTTCATTCACTCTGTGGGACTGTATTTGTATGGTGGCTGAGCATATTACCGAAGGGGAGGAAAGAAACGGTTTCTTAGCTATTGTTAGAGACGGCAAAGAAGCCATGTGCGAGTCTCTTCAGTCGGGTCTGGATTCTCATGACAGCATCAGTGGAGCCATGGCGGCAAGCACCGTAATTTGCAGATTTGCGTGGTTAAGGAAGTCTTGATTTGCACAGGATGTGCAATCTAGAATCCTTAACATGCCTTTTGACGGATCCCTCCTTTTTGGCAGCAAGGCTGACGAAAGCCTTGAGAAGCTGCAGACCTCGAAGGCGGCAGCCAAGTTTTTGGGTGCCCCTATTAGACAGCCTGAGCCCTTTCGCCGCAGTGGCCCTTCTTGGAGGGGTAGATCCTTTTGCTACTACTCCTCAGTGGAAGAGCGAGAGGAATGGCTGGTGAAAGAGGCCAAAGAAGATTCCCTCGTGGTGGACAAGGGAGACGCGCAAAGCTAGCTCAAGCAGAGGCATCTTTACCAACAGCCACTGCTTCAGCCACCGCAAAACCTCTCTGAGGTCTTGAGTCACAAAACCCCAGTGGGAGGCAGACTGTCTCAGCATCTGAAAGAATGGCGAGATATTAATTTGTATACTTGGGTATTAGAAACCATAGCCCAAGGTTACTGCCTTCCCTTCATTTAGAGACCTCAGAACCATCCACCGGGGAGCCATTCTTTGAGGGTTCCAGATCCGCTCCTTTTGCAGGAAATTTTGACCTTGCTAGAGAAACGTGCTATGGAGCCGGTACCTGTAGCGGAAAAGGAATAAAGGATGGTACTCTCCATATCTCCTAATGCCCATCAAGGACGGAGGACTGAGATCTTGAACAAGTTCCTCAGGAAGGACAAGTTCAAGATGGTCCTCTTTCTCAAATCCTTCAGGCGCTCCAGCTCCAGAATCGGATGGTGTCATTGGATCTTAAGGATGCTTATTTTCATGTGCCTATCCATCTCAAGCACAGAAAATACTTGAGGTTCACCGCTGGTGGCTCTCATGATCAGTTTTGAGTTCTGCATTTTGGGCTGACCTCCGCCCGAGGGTTTTCACAAAATTGATGGTGGTGGTGGCAGCAAGTCTCAGGAGAGGGGGGGGAGTCACGTCTACCCCCACCTGGAAGATTGGTTGATCATGGCGCATTCTCCAGAACAAGTCCTGGATCATCTCAATGTCACCTGCCACTCTTTTCACAGACTGGGCTTCTCCCTCAAATACAAGAAGTCCCATTTGCCACCATCTCAAACGCTCCCATTCATCAGGGCTGTACTGGATACATCTTTGGGAAAGAGCTCACCACCCGAGGTGATGGTTCAAGAAAATCTGCAGATGGTCTCCAAGTTTCAGAGTGCCCAGCGACTCACGGCCTTCGACTTTTTGAGGTTGGTCGGCCTCATGGCATCCTGCATTTTTCTGGTGCCAGAGGCTCACCTGAGAATTAGATCCCTTCAATGGGCTCTCAGGACTCAATGGTCTCAGTTCTCTGACAACATGTCAGACCTACTTCAGGTTCCAAGCAGGGTCGCACAATATCTTCTCTGGTGGGCCTGCAAGGACAATATTCTGAAGGGAGAACCTTTTTGGCAACCATTGCCAAAGATAACGGTAGTGATGGACGCCTCACTCACAGGGTGGGGAGCCCACACCAATGATCTGACAATCAGCGGTCATTGGCCTCCATCAGAGTCCAAACTACACATCAGTCTTTTAGAGCTGAGGGCAATCTGACTTGCGCTGAAGGCCTTTCTCCCCACTGTACGGGGGAAGGAATGAGCTGATAATGACAGACAACACCGTGGCCATGTGCTACCTCAACAAGAGAGGAGGTCTAGGGTCACTACCACTGTGCAGAGAGGCAATGCAGCTCTGGTTCTGGGCAATTCAAGAAGGAAGCTAGCTGCCAGCACTTCACATAGCCGGGGAGGAGAACACAGTGGCAGATGCTCTGAGCAGGCAGAGCACATTCCACGAGTGGGAACTAGCTCAGGAAGTCCTTTGAGATCTTCACCATTTGGGGAACCCATCAAGTGGATCTGTTTGTGACCAGTGTCAATCGGAAGTGCGAACTGTACTGCTCCAGAGAATTTCCCCCAAGAGAAGCTCTAGGAGACGCGTTCGTGGTGGACTGAGGCTTTCCACTCCTGTACCTTTTCCTCCAGTCCCCGTCATTCTTCACGTGATCAGGAGGTTGAGAAAGTTCGGGAAACACATGATCCTAATTGCCCCAGATTGGTCCTGGAGGACGTGGTACCCGGACCTTCTGGACATGTCCCTCTGCCCTCCAATACCTCTTCCACTAAGAGAGGACGTTCGCGAGAGGAGGCCGGGTTCTCCATCTAGAAGTCAAGACACTTGGCCTTCACGCATGGTTTCTGAGCAGCTGAGATACAAGGATTGGGAACTCCAGGATGACGTAATGGAAATTTTGCTTTCAGCCAGAATGCCAGCAACAAAGTCCTTGTACCACTGCCGTTGGAACAAATTCGGCAGCTGGTGCAGGAAGAAGAATGTAGATCCTTTACTATGCAAAACACCAGAGGTGTTATCCTTTTTACTGTACCTGATAATTACGTCTGTATTAAGTTTTATGTGTATTTATGTATTTGTACTTCTTGTGTAAAGTTTAAATTTGATCTAATTCACAATACATTTATTATTATTATTATTACTGTACCTAGCCAATCTTGGGCTCCAGGTTGGGGCAATTAAAGGCTATTTGGTGGTGCTATCCAGCTTTAAGCGCTCGTCTGAAGAAACTTAATATTTTAAGATACCACTTGTGATACAATTTCTGAAGGGACTCACCAATGTGTTCCCTCCATCTCCTTTTCAGGTTCCTGTTTAGGACCTTGATTTGATAACATTTCTGATGTGTGCACCATTTGAACCTCTTCATTCATGTCCATTAAGGTAAAACCATTGTGTTAGGAGCACTAACTTCAGCCCTTGGGGTGAGTGAGTTACAGGCACTATCATCTAATCCACCTTTATGGTATTTCACAAGGACAAGGTCGTCCTGAGGTTTAATCCTTCATTTGTGCCTAAGCTCAATTTCAGATTTTCATGTAGGACAAAAGATTGTTACCCACTTTTTACCCACCACCGCATCCTGGCAAGGAGGAAGAGAGGTTGCCCAGATTAGATTCAATTAGAGCTCTAAGCTTCTACATTTCTAGATTGTCCAAACTTCGTCTGGATGATCAACTTTTTATAAACTAGACAGGTCACAAACTGGCTCAGGCGGGAAAAAAGCAGACCTTATCAGGATGTATCATTCTAGCAATTTCAGAATTCTACAGGCTGGCGGGGTAAGATCCACCAGAAGGCTTGAGGGCCCATTCCACCAGGGGCTTTGCTACCTCTTTGGCTGTGCAAAGAAGTGTTCCTATTAAAAACATTTGTGAGGCAGCTACGTGGTCTTCAATACACACGTTCATGATGCATTACTGCCTTCATTATTCCCTCAGTCAGGATGGAAGCTTTGGAAAAGCTGTCATCCATTCGGTTCATGGAAACCATTGATACAATTCTTACTCCCTCCACCAAAACAAACATTGCTTTGGGAGTATATCAAAGATGAGGAGTACGTGGGATGACACAATCCATTCGAAGATCAAGTTTCTTACCCCAGGTAACATTCTTTCGACTGGATGTCCTCCCACGTATTCCTCATCGCCCTCCCAGCCTACCCCACAGTAGAATTTCCCATGCTATTTCAACTTTCGTCCCTTTAAAGCCTAGTACGGTCTAACCCGTGTTTATGCGGCTAGTTCTACTGAAAGATAAAACAGAACTGAAGCCAATGGGTGCTGCGCGTGCTATATATACACCTTTGATGACATCATCCTCGAGACGGATGCCCTCAAGGGACATCAAGTAGACTGCATCGACGCACAGCACCTGATGCCGCAGAAAAAAACGTCCGAAGCAGCTAGTGGGATTTGAGGTACGGCTAATGAGGCATGTGAGCATACAGAAGTTTAATCAGATGGTGTAACGCTCACCTGGCTCCCACAGAGGCGCTGGTCTGGGTTGCTGTGGCCTCTTCAAGCGTGATGCGCAGAATTCGGACCACCGATTGAACAGGACCCCCAAATCTTGATTGTCTAGCCCGTAGGAATATCCTTCTGCAGATGAGAAAGGGGATTAACTGTCTGCTGAATAATGTGCTTGCTCCTCCCCCCTTTCCCCCTTTGTTCTTCTCCGACTTCCTCCAAAACCCCCGGTTTAAGCTCACCTTATGGTTTGGAAGGATGAACTCTCCATCCTGCTTCTGGTGCAGGGGCGCGCGTTTGTCCAGTTACTTCACTGGTTTTCAGAATGGCGCTGGCAAATCCACTTGACTTTACTGAGCGATACGCCGTAAGTATGAAGATGTAAAAGTTCAAGTGTGAGCCTCCTCTTATGTTGTCTTTCTCTGTCCTTTATTTCAGGTGCAGAACAAAGCCGATGCGTTGAGGGGTTAAATTGCCGGGGTAAAATCAGGTGAGTTAGTGATGAGGGCGACCCCTCTAAATGTCTTTATAATTCCCCAGTAATGTCTTTTGTCCTTTCCCCATAGGGGCCGGGGTGCGGTACCTGCCAGAGATGTGGCGCCGACCCGAGATGTGGAATGGTTCACCAAGAATAGCCGGTAAGTAATATGGCTGACAATTCGGCTTTCCTCTTGTGTTCCCTTGCTCACCTTTTGTCTCTTCTTCTCTCCCTTAGGTGCTGTGCAGAGATGTGGCGACCAGCACTGAGGGCGGCGTCTCGGGAACAGGTGAGTGAAGCGCGGCGCTGCAGCGAGCAACGCGGTGCTTTTAAATGGAAGTCTTCCTTCAGGAATGCTGGCGTGAAGATTCCGGATGCAGGTAAGAAGGTTGAAATAGTTCTTGGTTTTCACCTTTCTCTTCTCTTATTCCCTTACAGGTGTTCCAGGTTCGAGGCGGGCATGGCTGGAGTCCAGGTGCAGGAGCAGACACGGTGAGCGTTCAGCTGCTGGGATGCAGAACAACGCGAAGCACGTGTGGCTGACCGGGCGTGGCTTAAATAGCCTTGGAAGAAGTTCCAGGTGAGTATTCTTCCACAGCCCCACCAAAGTAACAAAATAGTCACTTCAGAAAAATAGTCCCTCCTAAGCCTCATTTGGCTTGGTTCTTCATGCAGCATGGTCTGCATCAGGTGAGTGTGCAGCATGGTCTGCTTCAGGTAAGTGCACCAAACACTTCCCCTTATGAGCCTGGCGCCTATGGCGCCAGGACACAGTCCAAAGAGCCCCTATAAAGGGCCGCTGGGCTTTTACCCGGGGGCGGGATGCCTGCTCCCGGGGGTGCTGGGCCTGGCCTGGTGCTCCGGGGGTAGGCATCATGACAGATGGTTGCAGGCATTCAGGGATTTTGTCCATTATCGTAGATGTATTCGAAACGGGATCTAAGACACGTGGATGCCCGATGCTTTTGACTTTGTTCCGCTTAGGCTCATTTAGTGCTATACCCTCAATGAGAGCAAGTTTCAAATTGATTTCATTTAAGGTGAATTTTTGAGACTTCATCTCTTCCTTACTATTGTCTAACAGCCTGACGAGAGAATTTAGAACCATGTTCAATGCCATTACAGACCAAGACCCAGAGCAGAGGTGGGTAATTTATTTATTTATTCAAATTTGTTGAGCGCACATCAGCCCAGAAGCATCGTGGCGCTTGTTACAGACATCTTAGTTGCAAAGGAAACCGTAGTTACAAGCAGTACATAAATTACAGAGGAAATATATACAATAGCAAGGCAGTATATTTACATGGCTTCCTGAAGTTTGCTAGTTATTTAGCAAGGAACAAGGTTTTCAGTTTCCTGCGAAAGATGGGAAGTGAGTTTTCCGTTCGGATGTCTGAAGGGAGAGCGTTCCATGTCTGTGCTGCAATGTAGGGTAAGGAACAATGTCATTGATGGGGTGATGATATCTGGTCAGGCACCCTTTGTAGGATTGCTTTTACTTCTGTCAATGCAATTGTAGGTACATTGTTTTCGAAACGGACATCCCTGTTCTTCAAAAAAATATGAATAGAAAACAAAATTCAAATAACTACATATAATATAAATCCATATTCCATTAATGTCTTTTTAACCCAAAAATCGAAGTTCAGCAATAATGAAAGTTTTTTTCAAAGGGAATCATTTGACGTTTGCAAGTTTGCGCCACTATATCATTGGGTACTGAATCGAAGTCAAAGACTTGGGGATACACAAAACATTTCTTTGAACTAGACATTGACAAGTGGAGATTAAAGTCAGCTATATTCATGTTACAGGTGAGGATGTATTGATGTTAAGTGCCACACGATAATATTGATTCATGTAAAACCTATTCACATAGAAAAGAACACAGCCCCTTGGGCAGGTGCAGTTACAGTAATGTTGGTAAAATATTTTGATTGTGTGTCAAAAAAGCTTTATTCAGATTAATCCTTTAGCACAGAAAAGCACAATCACAGTCACAATTAATATATAACAAACCACAAACGGTAAAACCACAAGAAAGTAAAACCATACACTTAGTGAAGAAGGATAAACAGGTTACAATTAACTATGGGGTTGGATTTCAACCTTAGGAGGAGAGCAGGGCTTCCAACCTCAATACTGCATTATAGAGGTCTGATTGGACTATGAGAGGGAGAGCACAGCTCGCAACCTCAATGTAGCTTGTGAGTGGTATAAATCAGTGCCTGAAAACCTGCTTCTTAAAAGCCAGGCACGATGGACATACCTTGCAGAGGCAAATACCACATTCCACTCTAGTGTATTAGTGAGGAATTGCATTGATTCCCTTGTGGTTCTTAGCCCCATGTCAAGTAGGAGCGGTAATAAGTATCTGCGCCAAAGCCCCACTAAGAATGGACATAACAATGTAAATTGAGTCAAGGTTTCTTTAGTTATTTTTTACAAAGTGGGTATACACCGGTATCTTGAGGCGACCAACCTCGGATATACCAGGCAGTATACAAAATACCAGGTTTGAAATGAACACACAGGGAGCGCTCATAGGGGGGTGAATGCCGTCCAAGAACGGTTTGCTGTTTCCCATTGAATTAATTAGGAGGAATACCAGGCAATTCTTTTAAAGCATGCATTTGGGTTTATAAATTCCTAACTGTACTGTGTTTGGCGGTTAACTTGAGCTTAGCTTTGAGTAAAGGGCGACACTCACCAGGGTTTTCCCAGAAGTGTCTAGCACCAAACCCACACAATATCATTTTCACATATAGCACCCAGCCCTGATTGTTTTGCTCCTTCCAATTGGAGGAAGCCTCTCAACGCATCTTTGTAGGGGCCAAGCACAGGGAGGACCAAAGCCTCACCAATACATGACTGGCCTAAGGGCAATCAGATCTGCCACAGGCAGTATTTCGAGTTCTAGTTGGTGCATTTTTAGGCAAGAGCAGCAATTTCTTTAAAAAAACATTCTCGTCTATGGATAATATTTTTGTATTGGCAAAACTCCAGATCTCTGAGCCGTAAAGAGATGCAGGCAGTGCTTGTTTGTCAAATAGTGCCACGGCTGGTGTAATTGCCCCACTGGCATGGCTCGAGGAAAAAAAGACCAGATTGCCCCGCTATATTTACTTAGGTTGACTTTGGATTTGGTCAGTTGGTCCGTCCACCCTCCCACCTCGTTAAACCTAATCTCCAGGTAGTCGAAATACCCAACTTGGTCCAGTGTAAGGCCATCAACTTCTATCTTCACTTGGCATGGCTTGAAAAAGGGGAGTTTATAGATCATGACTTTAGTTTTAGAGCTATTGAGCTCGGGACCAAGCTCCTTACATTTTGTCAAAAAGGTATTGAGGGCCACTTCCAGCCCAGCTGGGCTAGTAGCAAGAATGGCCGGATCATTTGCATAAAATTAGGTGGGCCATTTTTTTGACCCAATTCTAGAGCATCCAAGGCACTGGCCTCCAGTGCATCCACAATTTCCTGGATGTATAGTAAGAAAATGAGTGGGGCCAGGACACATCCCTGACGGACCCCATTCAACACATCATACTGATCAGTTAAGTCCCCTACCAAACCATATCGCTCACTAACCTGATTATGGACATGAAGTAATTCAATGGCATCAAGCAGCTATTTTGGAATTTTAGGTTTTTTCAAGGTTTGACACAATAGTGCTATTGGCACAGAATCGAACGCTGTTTTATGGTCCAAAAAGATAACCTATCGCTTCATGTTTTGCAATTTTGTATATTTTTGGATTAACAGGAACAGTAGAAAACGATGATCCACTGTGCCCCAGCCAGTTCGAAACCTAGCTTGGGCATTGCTAATGGGACCTGTGTTATCTACCCATTTTTGACGTTTTCCCAGCAACACTTTGTCCAAAGTTTTTCCAGCGCCATCAAGTAGCGAAATCGGCCGATAATTTTCAGGCTGGTCTTTAGGCCCTTTTTTGTGTATCTGTACTATTGTCGCCTCCCGCCAAGTTCGCAGTACTTCTTATGCACCAATGGCAGCGTTGAATACTCGGCATAAAATTGGCACCCAGATAGCCATTTCATCATGGTAGAAATCTAGCGGAATAACCCCCCAGATCGTCGGAATTGGTGACACGGGGGATCACAGCACTCCAGTCAGGAAATCACTAATATTCCGTAATGTTTCACAAAACAAGTAAGACCACAAGCCAAACACTGAGCAATGTTACACAGGATTTTCATGCTGTTCGGCCTAAACAGACATACTTAGCATGTGTAAATAAGGAAAACAAATGTGGTGAGGAATGGCAAGCATACATTTTTTGAAAGAGCACAGGCAGACCTTTTCAAGGGTAGATGACTTGTGCAGGTTACAAAAGCGTACAGTGCCTACAGCAGCAACTAAATGTAGGTCACATTTGGGAAATGAAAGGGTTGTGTTACAAAGTGCAGCAGTTATGAAGACCAAGAGAAAACAACAAATGTCCTACCATCCCACATTCCCACAGGTGTCCCGACGAAAGCAGCATTTTGAATGGGTTGTGTCCTCCAACATATTCTTCATCTTTGATTGTCATGTCCAGCCTCGGCTGCTTCCGAAAACTTTTTCGTCAGAAGGCGCCCTGCGTCGATGGCATCGAGTCAATGTCCCTCGAAGGCCTCCGTTGAGGTTTACGTCATTGGGTGATATAAGTAGCATGCAGGGCGGCCGTTGGCCGCAGTTCCATTTTTCCGCAAACGTGTTTGCTTCGGAGACTCGGTGCGCATCGCTAGTTATTTTGACTACCCAGTTCGGAAATTGTCAAAAATCCTCGATAGGATGATTTCGCCCTCCACTCCGACGACTCCTCGCACTGGTTTCAAAAAGTGCAAGGTGTGTGACTCGAAAATATCGATCACGGATCCACATCGTTCTTGTTTGTGATGCTTGGGGGAAGGCCATGACACCGATTCCTGCTCAAAATGTCAGGCTATTACAGGAAAAGCCTTGCGAGAAACTGCTCAAAATATATGACAAGCACGGTAAGCCTCCGTCCGCGCCTTCTATTGAAGCTGGCACTCGCGCGCCTTCGAGCCTGGGTGTTCGAAGGGATACTCATCGAGAGCCTTCGAGGACTCGGGTGAGAAAGTTGTTCGAGACATGACAAGCATTCGAAATCATCGATGCTGTCGAAGCCTGCAGAACCCTTCAGCCAAAACCTTTGAAGGGGCCCTTCGGCCATCGACGCCACTGTCGACGTTGACGCTGAAACCATAACGTCAAAATGACTGGTCGTATCAGCTCATCCTCCAGGTCATGGGGAAACTCATAAGGCTAAATCAAAATCTTCATTAAAGCCTACAATACCTGTGTGTGCTCCTGAGAAATCCTACAACCCTTTGCCAAGGAAGGAGTATTTCAAATCCCTTTCTTCCATCTTTGACGAGGAAGAAAGGTCGGATGGGGAGGATGGCCCTTTTGGGCTTCAATATGGGACCCCCCCAATGTGCACGAGTGCCTCATATCAGAAGGGAGTAGGATGGAGGATCTCTGTGATACTCTACATAATGCCAGTGGCATTGATACCTCTCCTGAATTGGAGTTTGGCAGGCCAGAACCTGGAGAGCATGCCGACTCTTCATACCATCAGCTAATGTCTAAGGTAGTGGAATACCTAGGCTGGGCTAGACCTCCGGTACAATTTGTTCAGGATGACCTAACTGATATTCTGGACCAAGGTCCACCTACAGACCCGATTCTACCATTCCATGTGGCTCTACAGAATAAGGTGGCCAAAAATTGGGAGACCCCAGACACCAATCCTGCAGTGGACAAATCTCTCACAAGAAAATATCCCCATTCCAGTAGTGACCCCGGCTACCTGTCCAAGCACCCCACTCGGAGAGTCTGGTGGTCCAGGCAGCCACGGCTACATCGAACAAGGCAGCGTACCCTACCATCCCTCCTGATAGGTACGACAAGTGTCTGTGTGTGTGTGTGGATGGATGGGCGCGGAAGGTATTTTCAGCTGGAAGTATGGCCCTGAAGTCGGCCAACTCCACAAGTGCCTTAAAATCTACGTACACTCTAGAGTGCATATCCATGGCGGCAGAGCAGATTCGAGAAGGGGAGGAAAGGGACGGTTTCCTAGCTATCGATAAGGATGGCAAGGAAGCCATGTGCGAGTCCCTTCAGTCTGGATTGGACACTGCAGACAGCATCAGAAGGTCCATGGCTACAGGCACCGTAATGCGCAGATTTGCGTGGTTGCGGAAGTCTGGTTTCTTCTAAACGTGCCATTTGACGGCTCTCACCTTTTTGGCAGCAAGGCTGACAAGAGCCTTGAGAGGTTGCAGACCTCAAAGGCGGCTGCCAAATCTTTAGGGGCCGCTGTTAGGCAACCTCAGCCTTTTCGTTCAGCAGGACAGCCATGGAGGGGGCAATCTTTGCGTTACTATTCCTCATTTGGAAAAGCGAGAGGGATGGCCAGTCGGAGGCCAGCGGAAGGTCCCTTGTGGTGGACGAGGTAAAGGTGCCAAGCCAGCTCCAGCTGCAGCTATCTTGCCATCAACCGCTGCAGCAACTGCTCCAAAACCACTTTGAGAGCTTGTGTCATGAGTCACCGGTGGGGGGCAGACTATCTCGGCATCTCGAAGAATGGCGAGCCATTACTTCAGATACTTGGGCTCTGGAGACAATAGCCCAGGGTTGTTACCTCCCATTCATAACGCAGCCTCACACCAATCCACCAAGGAAACACTTTGAGGGTTCCAGAGCCGCTCCTTGTGCAGGGAATATTAACCCTGCTAGAGAAAGGTGCTATAGAACCAGTACCTGTAGCGGAGAGGAACAAGGGTTAGTATTCCCCTTATTTTTTGATCCCCAAGAAAGACGGAGGAATGAGACCCATCTTGGATTTGAGACACTTGAGCAAGTTCCTCAGGAAGGACAAATTCAAGATGGTCAGACTTTCTCAGATCCCTGTGGCCCTCCAATTACAGGATTGGTTGGTGTCATTGCACCTTCAGGATGCTTATTTGCATGTGCCAATCCATCTCGGAAGCACAGAAAATACCTGAGGTTCGCCGTTGACTGCTCGCATCATCAGGTTCGAGCCCTGCCATTCAGGTTGACCTCCGCCCGAGGGTCTTCACCGAACTGATGGTGGTGGTGGCAGTGCATTTCAGGAGAGGGGGGATTCATGTCTACCCCTAGCTGGACGATTGGCTGATCAGGGCACGTTCTCCCGAACAAGCCCTAGATCATCTCAGTCACCTGCCAATCCCTTCACAGACTGAGCTTCTCCATATATTTCAAGAAGTCACTGATGACACCTTCCCAACAGCTCCAGTACATCGTAGCTGTACTAGACACATCCTTGGGAAAGAGCGCGCCACCCAAGGTGAGGGCTCAAGACATTCTTCAGATGGTAACCAAATAGAGTGCCCAGAATCTTTCGGCCTTCTATTTCTTGAGGTTGCTCGGCCTCATGGCATCCTTAATTTTTCTGGTGCCAGAAGCGTGCCTGAGAATGATATCCCTTCAATGGGCTCTCAGAACACAATGGTCCCAATTCTCAGGAAAGATGTCGGACCGGTTTCAGATTCCAACCAGGGTCTCACATGATCTTCTGTGGTGGGCCTGCGAGGAAAATATTCTGAAGGGCGAACCCTTTTGGCAAACATGGCCCAAGATCACAGTAGTGACGGACGCCTCACTCATGGGGTGCGGAGCCCACGCCAACGGTCTGACAGTCAGCAGTCGTTGGTCTCAATTGGAGTCCAAAATACACATCAACCTTTTGAAGCTGAGGGCAATCAGACTAACGCGGATGGCCTTCCTGCCCTCTGTACAGCGAAAGGAATGTCCTGATAATGACGGACAACACAGTGGCCATGCATTACCTCAACAAGAGATGAGGTGTAGGATCACTACCACAATGCAGCTCTGGTACTGGGCAATTCGAGAAGGAATCTCTCTTTCGGCCGTTCACTTAGCTGGACAGAAGAACACAACAGTGGACGCTCTGTGCAGGCAGAGCACAGTATCCCACGAGTGGGAACCAGCTCAGGAAGTCCTTCAAGAGATCTTTGCCCTTTGGGGAACCCCTCAAGTGGATCTGTTTGCAACTGGAATCAACTGGAAGTGTGAAAGGTGTACTGCTCAATGGAATTTCCTCTGCGAGGAACTCTAGGAGACGCGTTCGTGGTGGATTGGGGTTTCCCACTGCCATACGCGTTTCCAACGAGCCCCGTCATTCCTCAAGTAATCAGGAGGTTGAGACGGTTCAGAAGCCACATGATCTTAATTGCCCCATATTGGGCCAGGATATGCCAATCTGTCATCCGAGAATCTTCTCTCGCAAGGGGAGGAACAGGTTCTCCATCCAGAGGTCAACACTCTCAACCTTCATGTGTGTTTTCTGAAGGTTTGAGATACAAGGATTGGGACCTCCCGGATGACGTGATGAAGGTGTTGCTTTCGGCAAGAAGGCCAGCAACAAAATCTCTATACCGTTGCCGCTGGAATACATTTTGCGACTGGTACAGGGAAAAGAATGTTGATCCTTTTCTATGTTCAACTTCGGATGTGCTATCATTTCTCTTATCATTAGCACCATTAAAGGTTACCTGGCAGCGCTTTCCATATTGAAGCGCTCTTCGGAGGAATGCCCCTAATTCAAAATTCCCTTAAAAGTTCAATTTCTAAAAGGCCTCACAAATGTGTTCCCTCCTACTTTTCAGGTTCCAGTTTGGGACCTTAACCTAGTTCTGAAATTTCTAATGTGTGCCCCATTTCAAGCTTTGCACACATGTCCATTGACGTTATTAACCCTTAAAACCATATTGTTGGTTGCACTAACATCTGCACGTAGAGTGAGCGAGTTGCAGGCACTCTCTTCCAGGCGACCCTATACCGTGTTCCACAAGGACACGGTTGTATTAAGGGTAAAACCCTCCTTCCTGCCTAAAGTTGTATTGGATTTCCATTTAAATCAAAAAATTGTTCTGCTGGCGTTTTGTCCCCCGCGGCATCCCAGTAAAAGAGGAGTGGCTCCATAGATTGGACCCTAGAAGAGCTCTACTCTTTTATTGTTCTAGGTTGTCCAAATTGAGAGTGGACAACCAACTCTTTATTGGATACACTGGACGGAAATTAGGACAGGCTTTTTCTAAACAGACTTTGTCAAGGTGGATCATTCTTGATATTTCATAATGTTACAGGTTGGCGGGCAAGGACCCACCAGAGTGTTTGCAGGCTCATTCTACCAGGGGCATAGCCTCTTCCGCATCCCTACAAAGGGGAGTACCCATTCAGTCCATTTGTGATGCTGCAACAGCCCCTTCCTGCTCCCACCTGCAAGGCTAAAAATCTCGGGGTAATCTTCGACTCTACACTCTCTTTCTCTCCTCACATCTCTGACGTCTCTAAGAAGTCACACTACCAGCTGCACCTCCTCAGAGGTATTCTTCCTTTCCTCTCCTTTCCCCAGAAGCTCACTGTCTCCAGAGCTCTGGTTCTCTCCAGGCTGGACTATTGCAACAGCCTCTTTCTAAATCTGCCTGCTTCTACTCTCCGCCCTCTGCAACTCATCCAGAACAGGACTGCGAGACTTGTCCTTGGCCTCAAGCCCAGGGATCGTATGTCTCTAGGACTGAAATCTCTGTACTGGCTTCCAGTGGCTGCAAGGATTAAGTTCAAAACCCTCTGCATCGGCCACAAGGTCTTCTGGGGCCTGGGGCCTCAATACCTTCAAAACTCTCTTCCTAAATACCATCCTTCTCAAGCTCTTCGCTCATCCGCCTCCAATTCTCTCATGGTCAGTCGCTTCTTCAAGCAACGAGTTGGTGGTAGATCTTTCTTCGGCTGGGGCCTCCCTCTGGAACAGCCTCCCTGTCTCCCTGAAACTTGAGGAGAATCATCTTCGGTTCCGGAAGCACCTCAAAACCTTTCTCTTTGCGTCTGCTTTTTCTCCTCCTCTCCCTTGCTGATTTCCTGGCTGACACTGAAACTGCACTGGTTACCTGGCCACCCTCTGATCTCGGGCCCAGGTCCCCTCCCCGCCAGTCGCACTCCTGCACTGCCTTCCTGGTAACTCCCGCACTTGGTGACGTTTTTCTGTATCCCTACGGTCCCACCTCCAGCACTCAACACCGGACGTCTGCACTTACCCTTTCACTTGCCACTTGCTGGCCGTATTTTTACTTATTGGTTATTTATTGTCTTATCCCATGTACTGCACTGTCCTCTCCCCTTTCCCCCCGCACTTCTCCTCCTTCCTCTTCCCATGCACTTGCGCGATCTGAATGACACCTGCCTAGTAGGATCGTTGTCTGTCTTCCCTCTATTCCCCCTCCCTTGCCTTGTCGCGCCTTGAAACACTTGTTTAAGGCGCGTTATAAATGCCATATCATATCATACATCATTGTTGCATACGTTCACCAAGCATTATTGCTTGGATACTTCCCACGCTCAGGACGTCGCTTTTGGTAAGGCAGTGCTTTATTCTGCCTTATAAAAAATTGGCAATTCTAAATTCTCCACCCACCTCCAATCCTACATACTGCTTTGGGAGTCTATCAAAGATGAGGAATAGGTTGGAGGACACAATCCATTCGAAGAACAAGTTACTTACCAACTGGTAACGTTCTTTTGACTGGATGTTCCTCCAACGTATTCATCATCGCCCTCCCGTCCTACCCCTCTGTAGAATTTCCCATGCTGTTACAGCTTTCGTTCTTACAAGGCTGACTACTGCCTGCCTGTGTTAACAGCCAACATGAAGAGGTGAGGATAAACAGAACTGAGGCCAACGGGCACCATGCATGCTACTTAAATCACCCTATGACTTCACCCTCGACGTAGGCCTAGAGGGACATCGACTCAACACCATCAACGCAGGGCGCCCTCTGCCGAAAATGTTTTCCGAAGCAGCCGAGGCTGGACATGACATTCAAAGATGAGGTTTATGTTGGAGGAACATCCAGTTGAAAGAAAGTTACCAGTTGGTAAGTAACTTTCTCTTCTGAAAAGAAGACCCCCGTGGGATTCCATAGAGGTCTGACTTGCGTGAATCGCCACAGAATTTTTTACCTACAAGCCCTGGCAAAGTCTGACATTTTGGAAAAAAACACACTTTTCAGCCATTTCCCACCACCGAAACAAGCCGCCAACAGCACATGTCCTACCTTCCCACGTTCCCAACGGTTGACCTGACGAAAACGGTACCTCACATGTGTGGGTCCACCTACCTGGGTGCACAGGGAAAAGCCTAAACCACTAGTAACCCCAAGTGTTTCGCCAGAGCAGATTATGCAGGAATTTGCTCTTGTGGACAACCTACAGATTTGGGCCTGTGGTGTTGCAGCCAACAAGGAAAACGGGTAACCCCATGCATTTCTGAAAAGACGACACCCGTCGGAATCCACAGAGGTCTGACTTGCATGAATCGCCCCAGAATCTATTACCCACAAGCCCCGGCAAAATCCAAAATGTTGGGGAAAAAAACTAAATTTTCAGACATTCCAACCCCAAACCACCGAAACACGCCGCCAACAAAACATGTCCTACCTTGTTTGTTTTATTATTTATAATGTGCGCCAGACCCGGTGGTATCGGGGCACAAAAAGCAAGGTTAATTTCAGCTTAAGGTTACAGGGCTGTACAAACATATACAAGATAAAAAAAAAAAAGCATTTGGCTAAAACCCTCCCGCGTTCCCACAGGTGTCCTGACGAAAACCGTTCCTCATGTGTGGGTGCACCTACCTGGGCGCAAATGGAAAAGGCTAAACCATGGGTAACCCCCAAAGAGTTTGGGCAGACAACCTACAGATTTGGGCATGGGTTGTCACAGCCACCAAGGTAAACCAGGAACGCCATGCATTTCTGAAACGAAGACACCCATCGGAATTGACAGAGGTCTTACTTGTGCGAATTGCCCTAGATTTCATTACCCACAAGCCCTGGCAAAGTCCGAAATTAAGGAAAAATGACACCATTTTCAGTCATTTTCCACTGGGAAACCACCTAAGCCGCCCACAATACTTTTCCTAACTTCCTAGGTTTCCACATATGTCCCAATGAAAGCCAGACCTTGTATGCGTGGGTGTCCTCACCTGGGTGAGAATGGGTAAATCATCTGTATGCCATGTGCTCTGGAAATACAAGAATCACGGTCTACCAACCACTGCCACCTTGTTTTTCCTCTTCAAGCCCGTTCACAGGCACCTTTGCTCACTCTCCTCATCATACAGTTCACAGTGTAACAGGACACACATGGTTGGATTTAGCACAGTGAATAAGGTTCCTGTGAGCAGTAAAGCCTTGTCAAGGCACCAACCGTTTTACTGGCCATTCATACACCTATCATGTCTGAAGTTAGTAGGCATCCATTTCAGCCGTCGCAACTCTACCAAATCACTAGCACCACAGCAACCATATGTTCACACTTGGTGATATCTTTCACACCAACTTCATGTACTTGCATATCAACTCTGCCTGTATTCAACGGTCACGTGTCACCAACCGTATCTGCACACTCATAGCAAGTGGACATCTGCTTACTTGGCTACCTGGCCTCCAGACGATGTCTTTCACACCAATTTCAAGTACAGACATAGCAAGTATGCCAGCATTCACCAGTCATGTTGAACCATTCATATCTGCAACCATACACACACTAATACACATCCACTAACATGCTAATCATTTCTGCCATGATGGCAAAGTGCATTCACAGAAATTACATCTGCATGTACAACATAGCTTTACCTTACTCACACACCATTCATATCCAATTCATTCCAAGAGAAGACATTTCAGTCACACAAAACATGACCATTGCTTTAGTTAAAAAGAAAAATGGCAGGGTGGTACGAGTTATACAAGACACCTCCGCCATATAGATGGTGTCCAGGTAGCATTTTCATGACACTTAGCCCTCAAGGGAGGGAGCCAAAGTGGCGTTTACAAATTTTGTGGAGGGAACCAGAATGGTGTTCCCGTCTTGTCCAACACACCCCTCGAGTAAAGGGAGCAGGACTGGCGTTTCTTTCTAAAGCACGCCTCAAGTGGAGGGGGCTGGGCTACCATAGCTTGCCAAGGCACGCCTCAAGTTGAAGGAACCTGAATGGCTATCCTTTGCAAGGCACGCCTCGAGTGAAGGGAGCGTGACTAGCATTGCTTACCAAGGCACACCAAAGGGGAGTGAACCAGAACGGTGTTCCCTTCTTGTCCAAGGCACCCCTCGAGTGGATGGAGCTTGACTGGCGTTTCTTTGAAAGGAAAGCCTCCGGTGGAAGGAGCCGGAATCGCATTTCTGTCCAATGTACGCCTCGAGTGAAGGGAGCTGGAGTGATGTCATTTAAGGCAAGCCTCAGGTGGAAGGAGCTGTAATTGATTTCCTTTCCAATGTATTCCAACTTCTTGTACCACATCCGACACTTGCGTGTAACCTGGTATGGCTCAAGTAATTCGTCTGCTTTATCTACTCCACCCATGTACTTGTTGTAGTCCAGAATGCACTTGCGCTTATGCACTTGCTGAGCCTGCCCGTGCACAGCGACTAGTGAAGTACTTTCATCATGAATAGTACTTAGCATGTGCACATCCCTTCTGTCACAGACTTTTACTGCCAACAGTTCATCCCGCCGCAATGCCGTACATGCTCCCTTGTCCAGCTTCTTACGCACAAGTTGTCTGGGGAAGCCTTTGCGGTTACTGCGGATTGTACCGCGTGCCAGTGGGATGAGACCCCAACATTTTCTCATCTCAACATTGGTAGCTGGAACCCAAGATTGTGCTCTGGAGTGAGGTTTGAGAGTGGGACCCTGTGACATCAAGAACTGTTCAGCATACAAATTGGCTTGCTCAATCACATCTACAATGAACCTATTAACCACAAAAAGTTGAACAAGTCAATAGGCTGAAACCCATCTGTATTCGCTGTGCACCCTGATATTCCAGTGAAAAGTGGCACAACAGGCTGAGTCATTGCCTGAGGCACCCAGTCCGACTCATCAGCCATGTCATGATCTGGTACATTCCTTGCATGTCCTGCATGTTCCCTCAACCTTGCAGGTAACATGCGTGTGGAAAGTGCCAGAAGAGGTGCATGTACTCCTTTATTCTCTTCCTCATCAGATGAGGAGGTGGAACCAGCCTCAACCGAAAACTCACTTCCCGAAACTGCCTGCTCACCTTGAGAAGCAGATTCTGTTTCAGATTCCACATCTGGCTCTGTGCCTTCCTTCGAGTCAGACTGCATCAGTAAGGCCAAAGCCTCCTCACTAGACATCTGACGAGAAGACATGACTACTGTCGCGATGTAACGCTTAACTGCCCAAAGAACAGATAAAAACTGAAACAATAAGTATGAAATTATGGAACCTAGCCGAGTTAAATGGTATTGAATGCCACAGTCCAACACCACATAATTACGCCAAAATGTCCAGACTTGGCTCATAAACTGTAGCAACCCTCCGCAATGTGATGTACTCTCAGCACGCTAAATAAAACAAAGTACTAATTTTGCTAACCCTGACGTGAAATGCAAAGGACCAGCTCACTGCTTACTTACAAGTGGTTAGACTGCTATCACATGCCTGCACCTACAACAAAGAAAACAGAACATCTAAGCAAGATGTCATCTTCAACTATACATTACACAAATACAAGTGTGGGGACGAGGATGGAACCCACTGTACCAATTCAAAGACAGCCACCGTGAGTTGAACCCTCCCCTCCCCCATGGGGTGCAGGTGGATGGGAAGTACAGTTGAGACGCAACCTTGTAATGTATTAGTGATTGGGTGAGGTGAAAAGGCAGAGGCGATCTAGAAGCAGTCAGTGAAGATGAGGAAAGTACATGGTAGTTTAGGCCCTTCAAGAAAGTGCTGGCACACTTTCCACAGAACCCCCTACTCATTCACATAGGGTTGTGTGTGAAGGGGGAAGGTCACAAGGACAGAACGACTGCAAGGGCCAGCAAGTGGAATTAAGTTGCTAAATGTGGTGATGCTTTGCAAAGAAATAGGCAGCACTGACATATTGCATATATTGACAATCCACCAAAATAAAGTACTATGCAATTGCTAGGAAGTTGGTCTCACTGTCAACAGATTTAGTCACCAATTTTTTTTACCATGCCACACAACCCTGTAAGTCATAAATTATTGGGACCCGCCCAACATAACTTCTGGGCAAAGTTCATAATGTCCTCAATGAAAACGTCTATGCCTCTCTTAGAAAGGTGCACTCTGTCTTGGTGAAACATCAGTTCACCTTTGATGAAGCCATGGTGAATTGTCAGAATTCTGTCAATGTCCTTGGTCAGTCTTGCCAGCTCGCCATTCGGTTTACTCACAGTTGATGGCCTTTTCCTTCCCAGGAGTTCTACAATCCCTTCTGGGAATCATTTGGGACCACACCACCACAGTATTTGGGAACCTTAATGAAATCTATTGCAGTTCAGCCATCAGTGTCTCCCATACCCCTCCCCGCCCCATAGGAGCCCTATCATTTCCTCCCAGAGGCACCACTATGAGGGAAGGAGGGGGAAAATCTCCTTTTGCCTGGGCATCGCAGATGACTCCTCTGGTGAGCTGGTGAAGGCGCATTTTCCCGACACCAAACCAGTGGACCGACAGATCATCCCTCTGAGACCCAGATGTGCTGCAGCCTATCAGATAAGAGTGCCCGACAATCCATACAACTCTCATCCTCACTAGGAAATGGAAACATGAAAAACTAACATGAATAGGGCCAGACGTACAGTTTATCAATTAGCACAGCAAGTGCTTCAACACATGTCTTTTGCAACAATCCCAGACACACACTTCCCCCAATCCTACATGCACTTCACATGTGAAAGAACGGTGGGTCATTACGTAATTGGCACATACTTTTCAGGGAAAGAGGTGAAGGACACCTTATGCCACCTTGTGCCAATGGCACAGTTGTGCTGGCAGAATTGTAATACGTGAAGGTTTCTGTTCCTGTGGCCCGCCATTTGTACTGCAGAGTGGTAAGGAGAGTTGCACGTACTGCGCCATGATACTGAGTTATCAGGGAAGGTAAATGGGAGTGAGAATGAGCCATAAAGGAAGACTAAGGCTCAGTGAAGTCTCCATGCCTAGCATTGCTTAGAGCACTGTACAATACACGGAATTCTCCCCAGCACCTACCAACTTGCTTTCTTTACACCACAGACAACACAACATTCCTTATCACCATACATTTCACAGTGTCCCAAGATCTGCCACACATCCTCCAACAGCAGATCACACCAATCCAATCTGCCTCCTACCTTCCCACTGCAGTCCATGCACAAACAAAACTGTTCAATACGTTGCACACATTTTGGCTGTGTGACTATTCTGACATAGGAAATGAACTCCATAGCAAGCCTGCATTGTATGCTCTGTCAATATAGGCACCCTGACAGAATGTGTGCCAATCATCACAAATGTGTAACATTTTTGACAGTTTCATTGTGAAAGCTTCGGCCAAAGCTCCAGGATGGCTGGGGATGCTGTCCCTAGCCTTGGGCGCCTCTCTACCATGTGTGTCAACTGTCCCCAAGTTTACCAGTGGTCCCAGGGAGCCTCAGCAGGGTCCACAACCCTCCTCGGATAGAGAAGCTGAAACGCTGCTGCACGTGGGGATGGTCGGCCAACAAGGGAGACAGACTCCCAAACCCGGGCCCATCACCACCAACCATCCTGAATTTCTGGCTGGCCTGCGTTGCAGATTTTCCCTCCAGGGAGGGATGGACACCCTGCCGGGAGTCCCTGGGACCAATGCTGCACTCGGAGACTGTCGTCCAACAAGGGAAACAGGCAGCCAAGGGCGGGACCATAACCCCTGACCATCCTGAAGGTGTGGCTAGGCTGCGTTACAGCTGCATAATCGGAGAAGAGATGGTGACCCTGCTGGGGTTCCCTGGGACTGCTGGTGGACTTGGGGGCGGTCAACCAACAAGGAAGACAAGCCCTCAAGGCCAGCCACGTCACCCGACCGTCCTAGACCTCTGGCTACAGCTTTCCCCTCCAGGAAAGAATGGGGACCATGCCAGGCCACCCTGGGACCACCCCTGGACTTGGGGATGGTCACCCCACATGGGAGACGACAGGCGCCCAAGGCTAGGCACAGCACCCCCCACTGTCCTGGACATCTGTGTGGCCACTGTTACAACTTTCCCGGCTGGGAAAGGATGGGGACTCTGCAGGGGCTCCTTGGGATGGCCGCTGGACTTGGAGAGTGGGGGGAAAGATGGTTGACCAACATGGGACTGACCACAAAAGTGATGGGTGGAAGGTTTCGAATGAATCTAAACCACTGGCAATTGCTCTGGGCAACCTTCCACACCACCGTTTTTTAGCCCGTCTGCGCCATTGCAAAAGGGGACCAGCCATGTGCAAATCAGTCAGCAGCTGCCGCCACCGAAGGTAGCAGCCCAGCCCGAACTGCTAGGCCAGGTCCCCTCTGCACAGAAAACCAAGCAACCCCAGACCTGTTTCGGCCTTGTTGGACCTCCTCAGTGAGGTGCAGCCTGGTTCCCTGTGGCGCAGCGAGCAAGGGACCCACGTCTGGGCATACCCTCTCTCAAAAGGAGAAACAAACTGACCACAAAAGTGATGGATGGAAGGTTTCGAATGAATCTAAACCACTGGCAATTGCTCTGGGCAACCTTCCACACCACCGTTTTTTAGCCCGTCTGCGCCATTGGGCCGAAACATGTCTGGGGTTGCTTGGTTTTCTGTGCAGAGGGGACCTGGCCTAGCAGTTCGGGCTGGGCTGCTACCTTCGGTGGCGGCAGCTGCTGACTGATTTGCACATGACTGGTCCCCTTTTGCAATGGCGCAGACGGGCTAAAAAACGGTGGTGTGGAAGGTTGCCCAGAGCAATTGCCAGTGGTTTAGATTCATTCGAAACCTTCCACCCATCACTTTTGTGGTCAGCGACCAACATGGGAGACAGGCACCAAAGGCCTGGGACATCATCCCCGACCATCCTGAAATTCTGACTGGCCTGTGTAGCAGGTTTGGGGACTTCGTCTAACAAGGGGAAACAGGCGGCGAAGGGTGGAACCATAACCCGCGACCATCCTGAAGCTCTGGCTAGGTTATGTTACAGCTCTCCACTCGCAGAAGAGATGGGGACCCTGCTAGAGGCTCCCTGAGACCGCTGGTGAACTTGGTGGCGGTCGACCAACAAGGGAGACAGGTTCCCAAGGGCGGGCCATCAACCCCCAACCATCCTACAGCGCTGGCTGGGCTGCGTTACAGCTACAAGGGCCTCCTTGGGACCACTGCTGAACTTGGGGGACGAAAGACCCACATGGGGGATGGGCGCGCAAGGCCATCGACATCTCCCCTGACTGTCATGGACATCTGGGTGGCCTGCGTTTCAACTTGGGCCAGATACATGGCACATACCAGTCATCTGCCACCAAGGAAGGGTACACTGCAAACGTATAGGAAATGCTAATTAGACCAATGGGCAAACGGCAACCCCCACCACAAACAAAACATTGTCCAGATGGCCTAGTGCCAAATTGCCCTCCCAGGGGAACAGCACTGTTCTGCTGGTATAGGGGGCAATTTGTGGCCTGACCCTGCAAGTGTGTCCCAACCCACCCCAATAACTGAGTGCCCACTCCACCAACAATCCTGCCCCAGTCCGACTAACAATCTGCCCCCCTGCATAATATACAATGTTGAAAAAACACAAATTCAGTACTTGCATAACAAAGGAAAAGCTTGAACTGTACTACACCTTTAAACAGAAAAAAAACATATGTATTATCAGTGTCAGCCCAGCAAAAATAAACCCACACTGCCATACTCCCATCTTCAGCTTGCGATACTGAGCAACTGGGCCTAGTGGCAACATTCATTCATTCAAAATGCCCAATGCACACTTACTATGATGCTCACTTCCCCTGTCTGAAAACTGTTCACAGGAAATAAGCACCACACCAATGTACAGTGCCATTGTTGGGCGCAGATCCAGCGATCTTCACCCAGCAATGCACTTGATTTCTTTGCAAAGCAGCTAGCACCCTTATATTCCTAGCCACAGTCATCCCTGGTGGTCTAATGACCCCCACCCCCAGTAAACACAAATGTACCCCTTCCTAGGGGCAGATTGGCAGATTACACTGCCAATCTGCCCGCAGGCAGGGCTACATTACATGCTCTATCCGTTTTGGGCAGGAGTGGCAGAGTGCCACCCACGCCCCTTTCCTACAAGCCATCCATGGTGGTCTAATGACTCCCACCCCCCAATGAAAACCACACTGCCCCTTCCTAGGGGCAATCTGCCCCTAGAAAGGGCTAAATGACATTGCCCATCCATTTGGGGTGGGGAGGTGAAGGGCCACTCTCCAACCCATCCCTGGTGGTTTAGGGTGCCCCTGCACCAAAAACATGTTTTTTAGTATTTATTTTGTTTTGCCCATCCCCTAGGGGTAGCTGGGCAGATTACTGTGACCATCTGCCCCAGGGTGTTGGGGGGGCACCCCCTTTCCATTGCAAAATGCTCTGGTGGCCCTCTCTCCACACCCCAAATGGATGGGGGTGCATCTCATGTATCCCTTCCTAGGGGCATAAATCTGCCCCCAGGAAGGGCTACATGAGATGCTCCCCCATCCATTTGGGGTGGGGGAGAGGGCCATCCCCCTTTCCACTAGAAACATCCATGGTGGTTTTAGTGTCCTCCCACCCCCCAGAAAAGCCATCTTTTTTTTGTTTGGTTTTGTTTTGCCGCTTCCCTAAGGGCAGATGGTCACATTACTGTGCCCATCTGCCCTCAGGGGGTTAGTGAGGGGGGCAGGGCCACCCCTTTCCATATCAAACTTACCTGGTATCCCTCTCCCCCACCTCAAATGGATGGGGGAACATCTTTTATTTTTGTTTTGCCCCTTCCCTAGGGGCAGATGGGCAAAATGTACTACCCCCCCACTTCAAAAACAGATCCCTGGGGTTCTAGTTGCATTGCTGGGCGTGGATCGAGCGATCCGCGCCCAGCAATGCTTCAAGAAAGGTGTTGTTGGAAAGGGGAAAGTCTCCCTCCATCTCAACAGCAAAATAATGCCAGAGATCGAGGGAGAAGAAGATGGAAACCTACCTTCTCTTTCACTGCTGCAGCCGAAACTAGCTGCAGCGGTGAAATTTACTTTGTTTCACGTCAGCGTGCATTACGCACGCTGACGTGAAACTGAAGGAAATCTAACCCCCGGGCCCTGAGGAGGAACTTCCTCCTCACATAGCCCGGGGGTTGGATTTTACTCTTGTGCGATCGCTGCTTTGCGGCGGTCGCACAAAGTGAAGTGCCAAAAAGGACGGATTATCTCATCCTTGGCACTGCAAACATAGTGCTAAGGATGAGATACCTCGTCCTTGGCACTTTACGGGGTTAAAGGTCACCACCACACAGTTCCCATCAATGGATTTATTTGCAAGTCCCACCCACGAAACTCTGCGGGCAATTAAGATTGTGTGGATCAATGGGTCTACCCTGTTTATTGCATTAATTCACTGAGTTGATTTATTAATCGGAGCACTACAGTCCTCGCTAGACCCAGCCTCCAGCATTGGCACGTTCAGAATCACTCTCGCCAAGGGCAGAGCCTCAGGAGGCAAACGCAAAACGTTCTGATTCGTGGCCACTTTCCTTGGTGCGTTCAATGGCACCTCTCCGAGTAACATCTGATGCCTTTTTCGAAGGCAGCAAGGATCTTGGAGGTGAGGCTGAAACAGAAGGCCGGGAGGACGGTAAAGGTAGGGAACATTAACACAGATGTAAATTAGAGGAAACCTGTATGTCTGCAGATACATCGCAAACGTGTCATAACCCTCTCATTACCGAACACCCAACCTCCTTCAATTTGAGTTGTTTGACCACTTTGGACACTTAGGCCCCCGAGCCATCTGGCTTTCTAGGGGAAACACATGTTGAACTGTGCCTTTCAGAAGCACTTAATAATGCAACATCCTTCTTTAGCGATCTCACTAAATCATCTAAGATCAGCAATGTATTAAATACTCATGATTTTAAAATTCGTAATTGGAGTCAATAAATCATTTTTTAATACCTCCAAAATAGTGGGATCAGGAAGATTAGTTGATCCAGATGTCAACAAAGGGGGCGGTGGAGGCATCAGTCCACAGGCGCAACAAGTAGTTTCACCAATGGCTACAAGCTGCTTAGTTGATGTACTGATAAAACTAGCGCCTTTTGAATTGATTTTGATTTTGAGTACTTTTAACGCGCACCAGGCAGAATAAACTGCATTCGGGCGCAGATGTTTACTATGGTTTGTATCAAGTGATCAAGCTATTCACAGTGTAGCGGCTGGCGTATAGATCTCTTAGGTTTACTTAAATAGGAAGGTTTTTAATGTCTTTCTAAAGCTTTCCAGCGATGAGCATGAGGGGATGGTAAGTGGTAGCTGGTTCCATAACTTTGGACCAAAGACCGAAAAACCTCCTATCCCCTTTGAGATCTGTTTAGTCCGGGGTATGGACATTAGCATTTTATCTCCCTATCTGAGATCTCTGGATGGCTCAAGGTGGTGGATCCTAGCACTCTGATATTTTGGTGCGTGATTGTAAAAGCACTTGTACATAAGGCAAGCCATCTTGAAATTTACCCGATCTTCCACCACCAGCCAATGAAGAGATCTACGTGAGGCTGACACATGATCTCTTTTTCCCAGATGGGCAATCGGCCTAACTGCTGCTTTCTGAGCCCTTCGAAGTCTCATCATCTGTTTAGTGGGGATCCCTGTCAGTAGGCTATTGCAGTAGTCGAGATGGGAGATAGTTAACGCCCCTACGACCACTGGGCGATCTTCCGCTGCCACAAAAGGGAGCACATTCCTGAGCATACGTAGCGAGTAGTATACGGCCTTCACTTTGGCGCCTAGCTGAGCTTCGCTCCCTAGGTTTTCCTGCCATGTACATCCAAGATTCTTTACTTTCTTTGATAACTGGATATCTCCTCCTAAAATCTGTGGAGTTGTCTCTTGTTTTTCGGCCCTCAGCTTACTCCCTGCACCAAATCGAATAACCTGTGTTTCGAAGGGATTGTGTCCTCCGACGTATTCCTCACCTTAGATATCTCCTTCCAGCTCTGCTGGCCTCTGAACATTTTTTCTCTAGAGGGCGCTGCGCGTCGACGTCCTCCGAGTCGATGTCCTTCGACAGCCGCCGTGTCGACGTCATCCTGCCTATAAAGGCCACGCGCAGCGTCCGTTGCTCAGTTCCGTTTTTCCGCGCTTACTCAGTGCCTCGGAATACCGTTGCTCAGTTCTTAGTCAGATTAATCCTATTTACCTCGAGTTATTCGATCCGTACTCGATGGCTTCCTCGTCGGAACCGACAACTCCTCGATCCGGCTTCAAGAAATGTCGAGATTGTGGGAAAAAGATGTCGTTGACCGATCCTCACAGAATTTGTCTGTGGTGTTTGGGAGCTGAACACCATTGTTCGGAATGCGAGGACTGTATGTCCATGACAGCTAAGGCCCGGAAGGAGCGTAGGGGGAAGCTGGAGAAAGGTAAGACTTTTAAAGCTTCTTCTTCGTCGACGAAGTCGAGACATTCGTCTCCTCGTCACCATTCGCGCTCCAGGTCTCGGAGTGGGTCTCATCACTCCTCGAGATCGAAGCACTCGAAGAGGAGACTTTGAAGATCCCCTTCTCCGTCTTCCTCTTCCTCTATTTCGCCAAAAAGAATCCCTTGCCCCACGAAACATAGTTCCCGGGCTGAATGGGAGGAATTCCGAAAGAATATGATGAGCGTCTTCGAGAAAGCGGCCTCGACCCCCTCGAAGACTGCCGAGAGCGATGCTCTGGTCGAAAGACCCGAAGGTCAAAAACGCCGCGAGTCGCAGTACCCGGCGAAAGAAACCTCTCGAGCGCGTCTCGAACCCTCGAGCAGGACTATGACCTCCAAACCTTCCTCCAAGGTTCCGTCGAGGTCGATGTCTTCGACGCCGTTGTCGAGGGGACCTTCGACACACGGGTCTGTCGACTCGACACCAGCCTCGACACCGGCGTCGACGCCAAGAAAAGTCACGGTTACCACACATCCAGTGACTATCCCCAGGCCCTCGATGTCGATGGCTTCGATATTGTCGAGTAGAATTCCAATTCTGTCGAGGTCCTCGAGGCCTCCACCTCTGTTTTCGACGCCACGCTCGAAGCCTTCGGCGTCGACGACATCGACGTTTTCGAGGCCAATAATGACAAGTTCGGCACCCTCTGCCTTGGAAATGGGATTTACTCCCTTTATGAGTTCAGAACAATTCAGAACTATATCCTCAATTTTAGAAGAGGGTGATTTGTCTGAACAGGAAGACACATTTGAGTTACAGGGACCTGTAACCCCAGTTAGAGAGGAATTTTCCTCTGAAGAGCGCAGATTAAAGGATCTTCATGATTCTTTACATGAGGCAAGTGGGTTAGACACTTCCCCTGAGGTGGAGTTTGCTAAGCCAGACCCGGGGGAGCATGCTGAAACCCCCTACAGAGCCTTAATGGCCAGGATTACAGAGTTCATGGGGTGGTCTGCACCTTCACAATCTTTCCAACAAGATGACCTCACGGATATTCTTGACAAAGGCCCACAAGAGGATCCTGTGGTGCCCTTTCATAAAGCTCTTCAGAGAAAGATCATGACAAACTGGGAAACCCCAGATGTAATACCAGCAGTAAATAAAAAACTGTCTACAAAGTACAGGGTATCTTCCACAGACCCAGAGTTTTTGTCTAAACACCCATCCCCAGAAAGTCTGGTGGTACAAGCAGCATCCTCTACCGATGTCAAGACGGCTTATCCTACAGTCCCACAGGACAGGGACGATAAAAAATATGATGCTATGGCAAAGAAAGTCTTTTCAGTATGTAGCATGGCGTTAAAGTCTGTTAATGCTACTTGCACCCTTGCTAGGTTCAGCCATACACTTTGGGAGTGTGCTTCTACAGCGGCTGACTGCATCCCGGAGGGAGAAGAAAGGGATGCGTTCCTGAATATTATACAGGACGGTAAAGACGCTATGTGCGAATCCCTCCAGACGGGCATTGATTCGGCTGACAGTATCAGCAGAGCAATGGCGGCAAGTACATCAACCAGGAGATTTGCTTGGTTGAGAAAGTCGGGTTTTGCCCCAGATGTGCAAGCCAAGCTCTTGAACATGCCATTCGATGGCTCTTCTTTGTTCGGGAAAAAGGCGGATGACAGTTTAGAGAAACTGCAAGCTTCAAAAGCAGCAGCAAAATCCCTAGGAGCTGCAATCCGTCAGACTCCTTTTCGTCCCACAGGAACCTCTGCGAGGGGCAAGTCCTTTCGCTTCTACTCCGCATTCGGAAGAGGTAGAGGACGACCGGCTCAAAGGGGTCAAAGAAGAACTACCCGAGGTGGACGAAGTAGATATTCAAAAGCCGCAGCAACAGCAGGTGCCTCTTTACCATCGGCATCTGCATCAGCCGCCCCAAAACCACTCTGAGGACTCCCCTCACAGGACACCTGTAGGAGGCAGGTTGACTCAACATCTGGCGGTATGGCAGGCTATCACGTCAGATGCTTGGGCATTGGAAACAGTTGCCCAAGGTTACTGCCTGCCTTTCCTACGTATACCTCAGAGTCATCCACCGGGGATCAGCTCTCAGAAAGCTCCAGATCCGCTCCTCTTGCAGGAAATTTTGGACCTGCTAGAGAAAGGTGCCATAGAACCGGTACCTGTAGCGGAGAGGAACAAGGGCTGGTACTCCCCTTACTTTCTCATTCCAAAGAAAGACGGAGGACTGAGACCCATCTTGGACTTGCGAGAATTGAACAAATTCCTCAGAAAAGACAAATTCAAGATGGTCGCTCTTTCTCAGATCCTCCAGGCCCTTCAGTTCCAGGACTGGTTGGTATCTCTGGACCTTCAGGACGCTTATTTCCATGTGCCTATCCATCTCAAACACAGGAAATACCTGAGGTTCGCAATTGGCAACTCTCACTATCAATTTCGAGTGCTGCCATTTGGGCTGACCTCCGCCCCGAGGGTCTTCACCAAGTTAATGTCGGTAGTGGCTGCAAGTTTAAGGAGGGAAGGGATTCAAGTCTACCCCTACCTGGACGATTGGTTGATCAGGGCTGTTTCTCCGGAACAAGCTCAGATCCAGCTAAATCACGTGTGCCACTTCCTTCACAGACTGGGTTTCTCCCTCAATTTAAAGAAGTCGCAAATGATACCATCGCAGAGACTCCAGTTCATAGGAGCGATCCTGGATACTTCCCTGGGAAAAGCCTCGCCACCAGAGGTGAGGGCTCAAGATATTCTACAGATGGTTACCAAGTTCCAGCATGCCCAACGTCTCCCAGCCTTTGACTTTTTGAGGTTGCTAGGCCTCATGGCATCCTGCATTTTCCTAGTGCCAGAGGCTCGTCTGAGAATGAGATCCCTCCAGTGGGCACTGAGGACTCAGTGGTCACAATTCTCAGGGAGAATGACAGATCTTCTTCAGGTTCCCGGCAGGGTGGCTCGAGACCTTCAGTGGTGGGCCTGTCAGGAGAACATTCTGAAAGGAGAACAGTTTTGGCAACCCTGGCCGGAGATAACAGTAGTCACGGATGCCTCACTCACGGGGTGGGGTGCCCACGCCAACGACTTGACCATCAGCGGTCGTTGGTCTCCATCGGAGTCCAGACTACACATCAACCTGTTAGAGCTGAGAGCCATCAGACTTGCGCTGAAGGCGTTCCTGCCAGCTGTACAAGGGAAGGACGTCCTGATAATGACGGACAACACGGTGGCCATGCATTACCTCAACAAAAGAGGAGGCGTAGGATCACTACCCCTGTGCAGAGAGGCAATGCAGCTCTGGTTTTGGGCAATCCAAGAAGGAATCTCTCTATCGGCAGTTCACCTAGCCGGAGAGAAGAACTTGACAGCGGACGCTCTGAGCAGGCAGAACACAGTCTCCCACGAGTGGGAGCTAGCTCAGGAAGTCCTTCAAGAGATCTTCGCCCTTTGGGGAACCCCTCAGGTTGATCTGTTCGCCACCAGCCTAAACAGGAAATGCGACCTGTTCTGCTCAAGGGAATTTCCCCCGAGAGGAGCTCTGGGAGACGCGTTCATAGTGGACTGGGAGTTTCCGCTTCTGTACGCGTTTCCACCGGTCCCTGTCATTCCTCAAATGATCAGGAGGTTGAGAAGATTCTGGCGAACCATGATCCTAATTGCCCCGGATTGGGCCAGGAGAACGTGGTACCCGGACCTTCTAGACTTGTCCATCTGCCCTCCAATTCGACTTCCACTCAGAGAGAACCTACTCTCATAGAAGGGAGGTCAGGTTCTCCATCCAGACATCAAAACCCTCAACCTTCACGCTTGGCTTCTGAAAGGCTGAGGTACAAGGATTGGGACCTCCCTGATGATGATATGGAGGTGTTGCTTTCGGCAAGGAGGCCAGCAACAAAGTCTTTATACCGCTGCCGTTGGAACAGATTTTGCAGCTGGTGTAGAGAACAGAATATTGACCCTTTTTCATGTGGTACACCAATGGTTTTGTCCTTCCTACTATATTTGGCAAATTCAGGCCTTCAAATTGGCACCATTAAGGGCTATCTCGCAGCGCTATCCATCTTTAAGCGTACTGCGGAAGAACCATCCTATTTCAAATTACCCTTGGTAATACAGTTTCTAAAGGGGTTAACCAATGTTTATCCCCCAAGACCATTCCAAGTTCCCCTATGGGATTTAAACTTAGTACTAACTTTCCTGATGGGTACACCTTTCGAACCTCTCCATTCTTGTTCGTTAAGATTCCTTACCCTTAAAACTGTTTTATTAATAGCACTTACATCTGCTAGAAGGGTGAGCGAATTACAAGCTCTTTCTTGTAAACCCCTCATACAATCTTTCACAAAGACAAAGTTGTCCTGCAAGTGAAGCCTAATTTCCTCCCAAAGGTGGTTTCTGAATTCCATATCACTCAGAAGATTACCCTACCATCTTTCTATCCTCCTCCTCACCCGGGGAAAGAGGAAGAGAGGTTACACAGGCTAGACCCTAGGAGGGCTTTAAGTTTTTACATTAGTAGACTAGCCAGGATAAGACAGGCAGACCAGCTGTTTGTAGGTTACACAGGTCACAAGCTGGGGTTACCAATAACTAAGCAGACCATTTCCAGATGGATCATTCTAGCCATTCTGAAATGTTATAAACTGGCAGGGAAAGAGCCCCCTCAAAACCTTAGGGCTCATTCGACCAGAGGTATTGCAGCTTCATCGGCCCTCAAAAGAGGCGTGCCGGTTAAAGACATATGTGCGGCTGCTACATGGTCGTCTGTCCATACCTTTACACGTTTTTACAATCTGGATTCCTCCTCCAGTCAAGAGACTAGGTTTGGAAGGGCTGTACTGCATTCTATTCATCAATAGAAGACAGCGTGAAGTCAGTACTCCCTCCTCCAAATATAGAATACTGCTATGGGAGCCCATCTAAGATGAGGAATACATCGGAGGACACAATCCCTTCGAAGAACAAGTTACTTCTTACCTTGTAACGTTCTTTCGACGGGATGTTCCTCCGACGTATTCCTCATCGACCCTCCCATCCATCCCCGCAGTTCTACTTCCCTTGTTGTTGCAGCTTACGCTCCTTCAGGGTGATTAGTTAGTCCAGAAAGTATTATTGTGGGCTACAAAACGGAACTGAGCAACGGACGCTGCGCGCGGCCTTTATAGGCAGGATGACGTCAACGTCGATACGGCGGCTGTCGAAGGACATCGACTCGGAGGACGTCGACGCGCAGCGCCCTCTAGAGAAAAAATTTTCCGAGGCCAGCAGAGCTGGAAGGAGATATCTAAGATGAGGAATATGTCGGAGGAACATCCCGTCGAAAGAACGTTACAAGGTAAGAAGTAACTTGTTCTTTGGCCGCATTAAGCTCTAATGATTGCATGCCATCCATTTTTTAATTTCCTGCATTCACTGATCCATTTTTTCAAAGGCCTCCTCTATATTCTCTGTTTCCACATAAATCTGGGTGTCGTCAGCGTAAGAGTGACATCTCAATCCATACCTCCTTAAAATATCAAATAGTGGCCGGATGTATAGATTAAAGATCAATGGTGACAATGCTCATCCCTGTGGTACTCCACATTTGAGCCATAGTAATTCTGATGGAAACCCTCCCAGTATTACCTTCTGGGTCCTGTCCTTCAGGAAGGAGCTGAACCATTTTACCACTGCTTTTGAGGCTCTTCCCACCATCCCAATGCAATGGAGAATGATCTTCTGGTCGATCGTATTGAAAGCCGTAAACAGGTCCAACATCAACAATATTGTAGATCTTCCCCTATCTGCGGCTTCTTGTAGATCATCCTGAACTGCCAATAGGGCGGTTTCTGTTCCATGTTTGGGTCGAAACCCCGATTGACATTCATCCAGGAGGTTCTTGTTGTCCACAAAGTCCTGAAATTGGCCGCAGACCAGTTTCTCCAAGATCTTAGTGGGCCACATAGATTAGCTACTAGACGATAATTTTTAAAAACTATTGGGTCTAGATTTGGCTTTTTCAGTAGAGGTTTTACCAGTGCTCCCTTCAAGGCACTTGGGACATGATCCTCCATTAAGGATTTATTTATAAACTTTGTTAGGAATGGCGCAAGATTTGTTGCCAACCGAATGGCTGTGCATGCTGGTATTGGAAATACCAGGTCCTTAGTAGGTTTAAGTTGAGTATCTGGCCCAGCACAGTTTCATCTCATCTTCTCCCTTTAAACCTTCTGTCTCTTCCGGGGGCTTCTCCCAATTTTCTCCCATTTTCACTTTTGTAATGCTTTTCTGGATGTCCAGAATCTTTTCTTCAAAAAAGTTATTAAAATTGTTAGCCTGTTCCTGGGTAGCAATGGTGGGGGCTGCCATGCACACAGGGTACCCAAACTTTGCTACTACATCAAATAGTGCTCTAGCTTGATTTCCTGCCAGTTTGATTTGTCTTTGGAGGAACTTTTTATTTTTTTTTTATTTTTTTGCTTTGAAGAGAGCTAATTTGTATTCCTCTATCCTGTTTGGAGGTCCTCCACCCTTTATTAGCCTGGCGTAACTGTTTATGCATAAGGGCTAGTGCTGGTCCAAACCATGATTTGGATTTTTTTGTCACTTTTAATTTTAGAGGTGTATTTTAGAGTGAGATTAGATTCTGTACTATGCCCCCCAAAGTAAACTGGAGAGCAGCTTCACAAGTGGTAGCACCAACTGCCACACTCCCTACACCTGAAAGGTTCCCACAGATGCTTTAATAGGAAACACTGGGACCACTGCATGAACTAGGGGGGTGATGGTGGGGGGGGGGGAACAGGGGCAGGAACCGTGGTGGAAACAGAGCCAGAGTCTCCTTAACTAAATATGCCTTCCTCTCCAGGAATGGTAGTACTAATAATAGTCCTAAATTCTAATGACCCAGAGGACCTCAACAAAAGAGGAGTGGATAAGGTGACAT
The DNA here is from genome assembly GCF_040938575.1 of Ambystoma mexicanum. Lineage (NCBI taxonomy): Eukaryota > Metazoa > Chordata > Amphibia > Caudata > Ambystomatidae > Ambystoma > Ambystoma mexicanum. The sequence continues at coordinate 1,440,845,256 of NC_090935.1, forward strand.
TTTTCAGAGTAGACATAATTGTCATTTCTGCTGCTCCGATATGCTCCTCTAGTTGCCCTGCCACCTTTTGCAGATAAGAATCCAGTTCCCCCCTTAGAATCCTTATCTTTCACATTAACCCTCTCCTTTATTACAGAGTTCTCCACTGTAATGGTCTTCTCCCTCTCCTTGGACATTCTATGTTTTTCAGACCCTGTATGGTCTGGGACTGGAGGTAGCTTTGCGTTTGGCAATGCTACTACCCACAACCACCACCACTACCCCCACTATCCCCAATGCACCCTGACACTGCTTAATTCAGCTACAATACACTTCAAAGAAAAGGGAAAAAAGAGAATAAAAGGAGGCTTTGGATAACCAGAGAGCCAAAAAAAGGGGACGCCCAGCCCAATCCAACACCACCCAACACAGTGGTTTTTCTGCTTGTCGCCTTAAACCAGATTATTCGGTTAAGTTATTGAGTTGGTGCCATAAGAAATAGTATACGAATTGGAAGATAAAATGGCACAGTTAAATACTTAAAATTACCTTAAAATAACCTAAGATTTTGCATATACCAAGTGCCTGCAGTCGAATGTCAAATTTCTAATGTCCAAGGTCCAGGCAGCAAGTAGGTAACAAAAGTAACAAGTTTTCCTCACCAGAGAAACGCCCGAATGGCTCACGGGGCTGCCATCGTCTGATTCCCCGCCCTTGCTGGTCACAATTTTTTCAAAGTGGAAAGGGCTGGGCCATATTAGCCAAGTTAGTGGCCCTCTCAACAGATGCAAATTCAGATGCACTCCTGCGTTTACATGACTAACACTGAGAGCTCACTGATTCCAGACAGGCTCCAGACGTGAGACAGAATCTTAGCAGTTAATAGTGCGACTCTAGTTACCTCCAGTTGTCCACAGCCCGCAGCACAGACTCATCACTCCTTTCCTGAGGTAGCCTCTCCCTATGTGACATGGGGACGACAGCCGCTGCCTGAGATTGCTCAATCAGCCCAGGAAGTTTAAATGCTTTGTAGCTGATAGACGTGGGGAAGAAGAGGTATGCGAGGAAACAGAATGCCGAGAGGAGGGAGAAAGAGAGCTGCATTGGCCAGGGGATATCAAATTGCTAAGGGCAGGAATGCCGTCGAAAACGGTGTGGCGGCGAACCCAGAGAGCGAAGAGAAGGACCAGGCAGCTGAAAGCCTGCCGCCTGAGGGAAGGACGCAGCATGGACTGTCTCCACTGAAGCAGGACATAGGAGAAGCTCTGTGGCTAACCGGATGCACGCTAAGACTAGAGAACGACAACAAGAAAGCGCAGAGGACACGGATAGTCGCCAGTAAACCCAGGGAAGTTAAACGGGTTAAAGTGCATGCCGCTTTGGAGAAGTAATACGAGAAACGCAGAGAGAAGATTGTCACGAATAACGTGTTTGCAAAGCTTGCTACAGCAAGGGCGCTGAACCCATATTTAAAAGGAGAGAATACCAAGGTGAATGTGGAAACTAACATTGGTGAAAAACAGTCCAGAAGCCAACATTGGGCTAACATTGGTTTATGGTCAAAAGGGAAAGTGGCTGCATGGAAGTCTTGGGAGGAGAGTATAACAGGCAAAGCCAACAGTGTAAAAGAAATTGCAAATCAAACATTTAAAAGACTGCATGCTGCATGAGTCCTGGCAGGGAAGTATACTAGGCAACTTCCATTATGCGTAATAAGTAAATCTCATGGACGATCCATACCGTTAAGATTGCTGTTAAAGTGCTAAGACCTGGCAGGAGAGCATACCAAGCAAAGTCAAGTGTGTGAAACACAGTGAAGAGTATACAAAGTATCACAAGGAAGAATCATACCCTTGTAATTGTAAATTGTCAAGAAATAAAGGAACCTAGCAGGGGAATATACCAGGTAACCTGTGAGTCTGGAACATGCAACTAAATTGTGAATACAGTAAAAAGGTGAATTCAACGGTCTTAAAAATAAAGTGAAACCAGGGGAAGGGAGATATTCCTTGGAACTGTAGAGTTACAAAGAGGAGGGAGTTGCCCTCTTGAGTTATAAGGAACTTGATATACTGAGAAAAGGAATCTGGGTAAGGGAATCATTCCCTGGAACTATGAACATTTTCCACTTTTAACTTTTTTGTTAGATTTATACTTGTTAGATTGGAACATGTATGCACTTAAAAACTAATTCTAAGGTGCAAAGGCTAGTGTCCCTGTTCTTTAGAGTGTGAGGGCCAGAATAGGATTACGGACACAAGAGATATACTTATTTTTGGCCATCTTGACAAGGGCCAAATCATTTGTTGTTGTTGAGGTATGGAAATCCCTCCTCGATTAGGCATGGTAATGCATTTTCCCAACCCTTTTATTTTCAATAAAGGTTTATAGCCAAAAAACGAATCTTCTCTGTCTGTGTCTCATTCCTGGCTCTTAACATATGGTGTCAGGGGTGGGATTAGGCGCAGTTGACAAAAACAGGGGGACCCTCAGGTTTCAGAAACTTAGCAATGAGCCTCCGATCCATCAGTTGCTACAGAAAGATCTATTGGGTTCGACCTTTGGAGTAGCAGGGAAGAATTTACTATCTGGAGAGAGAATGTTAATACCCTATGACATGGCTCGGGTACACTCCCCAACCCCCCCGCACTTACATTAGGTTAACCACTAAATCTGGCCTAGCCTGGCGACATGGCATAGATGTACTAGCAGGCTTCCTAGATCCCGACTACAGAGGCAATATAACAATTCTTCTTCAGAACAGCGGGAATAAAGCATACTAAGTAAAGGAGGGGGAGAAAGTCTGTTTATTCTTGAGAAAATGTGTTCCCCAAAATGGAAGAAGACACAGAGGTAGATAGAACTGAGAGAGGAGGAAAGGGTTTTGGGGGAGGCTGACGAAGGCGCCCCCATTAGCAACCGGGGCAGGGAAACCTAAACCCCTTGATGAGGAAGTTGATGCCATTCCTGATTTAGCCTTTGCACAAAAGAACAACCCCCTTTTAACAGAGGCCTTTATACATAAAGTGGCAGAGAAAGAAGGTACATTAAAAGGTGGGCCATTGTTATTTTTAAAACACAGCTCATTCTGCTGAGGAGATCTCAGTCCTGAGGGAACTCCTAGAACCCAGATCATGGTGCCTAAAAGTCATAAGAGGATGGTATTGGAAAACTGCCCATTCCCATTTAACTGGGGTCACTTAGGGACGGCTAAGACCAAGGGACAAATCATTAGTCGATTCTATTGATCTGGAATCTATGCCGATGTGAAGAACTTTGTCCTCATTTGCGCCCTGTGTCAAAAGACTAGATCACAAAGACCTCCTCATCATTCTTTGCCTATTATTGATGTACCCTTTTCTCGCTTTGGTAAGTAATTGTGGATTACGCTACTCACTACCCACAGGCCTTTCCATTATGTAACCACACATCTCAACAGATCCAGAAACAACTAACCCTGATTTGTTCACAAATTTGTTTCCCGAAAGAGATACTAATGGATCAAGGGAGTACCTTCATGAGTCGGTTGATGACAGAAGTAAAATAACTCCTGCACATTAAGACTCTTAGGACTTCTGTCGATCACCAACGGATTAGTGGAACATTTCAATAAAACTCGTAAGAATGTCATTTGGAAGTTGGTTGAGGCTGACTGCAAAAATTGCGATATTATGATACCCTGTTCCCTTTTTGCCGTCCGGAAAACGCCACAATCCTCTACAAGTTTTTCACTATTTGAATTGCTGTAGGGTAGGGAACCCCGGGATGTACATGACGTGTTGAGGGAAAGCTGGGAGTAGAGAGAGAAATCCCTTCTACGCCTATCACGGATCGCACAATGGTTAAAAGAACAGATGTCCACAGTGAGAATGATGATTTAAACCCATCTGTCTAGGGCTCGAGAAAATCAAAGGAGCTTGCATGATCAAAAAAAGCTTTACTCTGGTATTTTTCTATTCGGCAGAAAGTCCTTGTCCTCCTACCAACATCTGAAAATAAGGTGTTGTCCAAATGGTGTGGACTGTATGAAATAGAACACATTGGGCTATTTAACTACGAGTATCCCAAGCAGACAGGTGGAATAAGACTCACAGGGATCATACAAACCTCCTTAAGGAGTGGATGGAAGGCTCTGTAGAGAAAACTGTCATACTGACTAGTCTCTTAACAGATAGTCAGATGACGATCCTTTGATTGCTTCCCACCTTTTACCAACCCATAAACAAGATCGACAAGCCTTGTTAAACCAGTTCACTGGTGTATTCAAAAGCAAACCAGGAAGAGTGAAAGGGGTTTTTCACTATATCTGCACATCCCCAGGGTAGGTTGTCCATTTAGAACCATATAGAATTCCAGAAAAAACATAGTCTCACAGGAAGTGGAGAAGATGTTGAAATCGGATATAAGTAACCATCTCGGAGCCCTTGGTTCTCTCTGATTGTACTCATTGTTCAGCCAGATAGATCTTGGAGATTCTGTATTGATTTAAGAAAACTGAACGTGGTTTCTCAATTCAACAGTTCCTATGCTAAGGAAAGCCAATCTGATTGATCGATTGGGATCTGCTGTTTTCTTCTCCACGATCGATCTGGCTAAAGGTTACTGTTCAGAGGACAAGGAGAAAACTGTCTTCTCCGCCCCTGTTGAACTCTACCAGTTCAATGTGTTTCCACTCGGCCTTCACAAGGCACCAGCCACATTTCAAAGGCTAATGGACCAAGTCCTTCCTCCATATTCCTCTTTTTGTGGAGCTTATAGTGATGACATAATTATTCATAGCAAGTCATGGAAAAAAGAACATGCACCACCTCTATTTAGTCATCAGTGCTCTGTGGAAAGCTGGCCTTACCGCTAACCCGAGGAAATGTCACTCGGCACAGTCAGCCATCAAGTATCTTGGTTTATTTGTGGGAAATGGACTAGTTCAACCCCAAAGTGAAAACGTGAAGACTGTGTAAGAAACCCCAATACCCAAGACCCAGAAAAATCTGAGAGCCTTCATATGACTAGTGGGGTACTATTCCTAGTTAATATTCTGTTACTGCCTACCTCACTGATTATCTTCTGGGGATTTACATTCTTAAGTTTAAGTGGAAATCTGAAGATCAAACATGTTTTGACAAACTTAAAAATATAAAATCCTATGCAGAGTACCTGTATTTAAAGGGGCCCACTTTAACAAAGAATTTATCCTGCAAACTGACGCCTCACATGTTGGACTAGGTGCCGTCCTTTCTCAAAGTCATGATGGCACTGTACACCCGATACTCTATATCAGTAGAAAGTTCTACCCTTGGGCAAAAGAGCTATGCCACAATTGAGCTTGAGGCCCTTGCCATAAAGTGGGCAGTGTCCTACTTAAAATGCTATCTCACTGGTAGGAAATATAGGATGATCGCAGAGCCTACGTTAAGTCACCAATGCACAAGTCATGACCTATTTCCTAGATATGCAGCCCTATTATAGGTCAAAATAGAAAGTGGTTTGACAATTTAATATAAGAAAATAAAGTAGAAGTATTTGTAAACTTTGATCCAGCAAAAATTAGGAACATTTGGCAGGGTTGGTGGATAATAATGAAATGCATATGCAAATTTATTATTTTGTAAAGGCTTGTGCCAAAACAAATAAAAAAAAAAAATAAAAAAAAGATATGCAGCCCTATTGTATCACAGTAGAACACTGGAAATAGAAAGACTAGGGTAATGTAGACTTTCTCATTTCCCAATAGATGCTGAGAAAACAGCAACATTTTGGGAAAGGGTATGTGATGAATCCGATGATGTCATCACTCCTTTCCCTGAGGTAGCCTCTCCCTATGTGGCAAGGGGACGGCAGCCGCTACCTGATTCTGACCATGGGGGCAGCTATATGTGGAAGACCACCGGGGGGAGGCGGCCCTCAGGCAGATGACCTGACATCATTGGGGAAAATCACATGCCCCCCATGTCCCTTCAGGGATGACGCCTCCATGCATCATGCCTTGATTGCATATTGTAACCCTCTCCCACCTGTCATTTCTACTCATAATATTCACCCATGTCATACAGAGAACAATATAGTAACAACTGGGAAGAGTTAGAGGCAGAGAGTAGTAATGATTACTCTGCGACACTCAATCCCAAATTCCTCCACATTACCTGAAGAATGGCACGACATCCACTGGGACGAGAAAGAGAGATGGAGCAATGCAGAGGACTAGGACCGGCAAACCAGCACAGCAGTCTAGTCTGGAGATTGCTCAATCGGCCTGGGAAGTTTAAATGCTACGCAGCTGACAGACGAGGGAAGAAGGGGAACGTGAGATTTCAGAATGGCAAGAGGAGGGAGAAAGAGAGCTGCAAATGCCGGGGGATGTCGCGACTGGTTCTCACACCAGTCACAACGCTAAGGGCAGGAATGCAGTGGAAAATGGTGTGGGAGCAAACCCAGAGACCGAAGAAGGACCGGGCAGCTCCAAGCCCGCCCCCTGAGAGAACAAGGCTGCGGGGACCGCGTCCACTGAAGCAGGTAACTGGAGAAGCTCTGTGGCTGACTGGACACATGCCAAACTAACGGAACGACAACAAAAGAATGCAAAAGACGGTGACAGCCCTTGGTAAGCCCAGGGAAGTTAAACTGGTAACTTTGTTGCTGAAAAGTGCATGTCGCTTTGGAGAAGTGATACGAGAAAGGCTGAAAGAATATTGTCACAAGAATAACGTGTTTGCAGAGCTGGCTACAGCAAGGGCGTTGAGCCCATATTTGAAAGGAGAGAATACCAAGGCGAATGTTGAAACTAACATTGGTGAAGAAGAGTCAAGAAGCCAACATTGAACTAACGTTGTTCTGTGGTTAAAAGGGAAAGTGGCTGCATGGAAGTCCTGGCAGGCGAGTCTACCGGGCAAAGCCAACAGTGTAAAAGAAATAAATCAAATATTTAAAAGACTGCATGCTGCATGAGTCCTGGCAGGGGAGTATACCAGGCAAAGTCAAATGTGTGAAACACAGTGATGAGTAAACAAAGAATCTCAAGGAAGGATCATACATTTTGAAATAGTTGTCAAGAAAGAAAGGAACCTGACAGGGAAGTATACCAGGTAACCTGTGAGTCTGGAACCTGCAACTAAATTGTAAATGCAGTAAAAGGGGGAAACACAAAGGGAACACATATCCTTGAGTTTTTTTTATAACCATCTTAAAAATAAAGAGAAACCTCAGTTCTGGCGAATAGCGCCCTTCCCGAAGAGTTACCAAGAGGAGAGATTTGCCCTCTTGTGTTTTTGGCAACTTGATATACTGAGAAAAGGAATCTGGGGAAGGGAATCCCTCCCTGGAACTGTCAACATTGTCTGCTTGGAACATTTTGGAGTTATACTTTGGTGTTAGATTGGAACATTTGTGCACTTTAAGGACCAGATGTGCTATCATTTGAACCTTAGAATTAGTTTTAGAATGTGAGAGCTAGTATCACATGACCTATACTTATTTTTGGACATCTTGAAAAAGGATAGATCATTCGTTTTTTGTTAAGTAAGGAAACCCCTCCTAGATTAGGCATAGTGAGGCATTTTCTCAACACCTTTTATTTTCCATAAATGTTTACAGCCAAAATATGAGTCCTTGTGTTTGCGTCTCATTCCTGGCTCTACACACTGTTGTATTTGTATTTATTGATTTATAAAGCGCCTTACACCAAAGCGCTGTACAATGGAACAACATAATACATAAAACATAAACAATATAACGGATGAAGCAATTACAATATGAATCAATCAACAAAACAGTGAGAAGAGCAATTAACTGAAGGGAATAGGGAGAAAAGGGGAGTGGGACTGGATGGGGGGAGTGGTGGAGAAGAGTAGGAGGAGGGAAGGGTTGTCAATCTCATATGAAGAAATAACATTTTCAGAGAATGTTTAGTGAAATGGAGCCGCTACAGCAAAAAAATCCTTTATTACAAAAATTCTCTGAGGGTTCATGCATTCGTCCGCAATTACATGCTACATCAGTAACATATAATGCAAAACAATTTCTCTAAATGATATAGAGTATTATTGAGAATGTTGTAGTTTCACACTTCTAATGCATTTCTTTGAGGTGCAGAGCGGGTGTACTGATCCTTCATCTTGAAAGTGCAGGGAGGTGAAATGTCCTTTAATTTTACACTGATGTTAATTGGCATATGGTCTGTCGACAAATTGAACAAGGTAAATTCTTTAGACTGCATACATGACTTATTTGTCAATGAACTACCTGCTTCCATTCTGTGGGATGAAAAAGGGATCTCTATTGTCCTAAAATATTGTACACGGAATTGTTATCCCAGGTGTCATTCTTTCAAGATTGCTTACTTCCAGTTTATTTATTTGAAATAAACTATGTGTTTGCATCAACTGACACAGGTCTCAGTAAAATACAGTGATGAAGCTAATTTGATGTAATCCATTTCTGCTGCCTTACCATAGCCGCTTTATCGAGATGTAAATCATTGGGCATGTTCCCATATTTAAATAAAATGTAGGATGTTTATACTAGACTCCCATTGATGTAATATACATCTCACAATCTGTTGTCTGTGCAGCATGATGTTCAGTTTCTCATTCATTTACCAAGTGTCATTACTTTTAACTTGCACATCAGCAGTGTTTGGTGGCTTTTGCTCATGAGCATTCATTTTTTACAGGCATTGGTGAATAATCCGAAAATTGATACAATAGATGGGAAGTATGTTTTTAAACCGAAGTACAATTTAAAAGATAAGAAGGCCTTGATCAGACTATTGGATAAACATGACCAGAGAGGACTGGGAGGAATACTACTTGATGACATTGAAGAGGGACTCCCCAATGCACAGAAAGCAATCAAGGTATTTGCTCAAAATTATACAATTATTGATAAATGATTTCAGCATTTTTAAGTTGAAAAAAAGACAGTTTAAGCTTAATCAGACAAATATATTGACTTTGGAAAAAGAAAAGCTATTTAAGTCCATTGAGTAATTATTTTCTGTTTTCTATGAGGTAGACTTTACAAAACTATCCCAATGGTTTGTAGATCCCCCAACTCTTAGTTTGTCTGTACTACTCAAGGAACCTTGGTAGAGTGGCAGAGCAGCCAGGATGATCATAAGAGGAAGATGTGAGCTGTAGGTAAGTATAGTGAAACTAGTTAGTAATGCAATTTAATGAAACACTTACTCAGTAAATGTATATTAAAATATAGATTTATTATATTTACACAATAATTACTTTTGAATACTTAGCACATTAAACCAAAACATTAAACCAAAACACTGTAGAGTACTTATCAAAGGCCACTGCTGAGTTTGTAGTTGCTCATGGTTACAATTGTTAGTTGAAACTAATGACAGTTATACTGTATTATCGGTTCTACCGCACACTTCCGTAAGACAAAAGAAATACAGTATTCACATTTAGTTAGCAAAACCACATAAGATGTAGTCTTTTTGGAAGGAAAACAGTTGGTTAGGTAAATACTAACAGAACTTAAGGTTATAGAGGCAGTTTATTTTGCACAGCAAGACTTTTAAAGTCCTAAAGGCAACCTTAGCTAAAAGGCAATTTAGAGAGGCTCAAAGTCTTGTGAAGCAGCAGAATACGAAAGGTTCCTGTAGATACTTTAGATTCTCTAGTCTTTAATATGTAGCAAGATTAAACCAACCTTGGAGACCCTGTTAAGGAGTCATTAAAGGGACACAAGCAGCAGCATGGGTCGGAGATTAGAGGGGGGTATACCCTGGACACCTCTATGTGCACTCCAATGCTCTGGAACGACTTCATGGATCAAAGTAAGCAATGCCTTTCGCCGCACAGTACCTCAGGTTAGAATAAATGTTTGTGGCTGGGTTCTCCTCGATGTGGCAGCGCTGGGCCTAACCTCCGGATTCCTTGGTCTGATGACGAACGGCAGGACAATGGACAAGATCTCTCAGCAGCAATCTCGAGACCGGACCTCTGGCACAGATTTCTTCAGCGCTTCAGGTCTAACAAAAGACACGATTTGCCCGGTCAATCTTCTTCATTTCCTGAAGTCCAGCACTCTGCTGACGGGACTTGGACGAGTCGGCTTGTGTCTCTGGAGATTCACCTGGAGCTCAGCAAATACTTGGAAGACTTCAGCCTTTCCACAACGATGCACTTCAATTGGGTCGAAGGTCTCCTTGCATTGAGGTTCGGAGCTCTGGAGAGGCACAGTACCTGGGGAGATGGTTCAGATTAAAGTTTGTCTTGGGACTGGTTGTTCCCACCTGTCAAAGGGAAGGAGTCGTCATCTTTGGAGTTCCTCTGTCGCACAGAAAACGGGGTCAGGGCAGCATTGGTCGCTTCAGTGTTGCAAAAGCTCTGCAGGCTTTCAGGTCGTCGTCGTCTTCTTCGTTTACTTCAGTTTCCAGTGATCGACTTGCCTTTCACCTCAGGAACCTCACCCTTTTTTCAGTTTCAGCAGACAATCCTCTGCTATTTCTCATAGCATTTTACAGAAAGGGGTGGGTGGGTGGCAGTCCAGTCAGGACAGCCAGACCCCCAGTGGGAGCTTGTTCCATTCAGGCACTCGGGCAGACAAAGAGCGGGAGAGTGAATAACTCCTCCCCCACTTCCTGTCTGCCCATACACACTGGAGCCTTGGCGGGGACACCCAAGGGCTCCCGCCAAATGCAAAACACCACACAGACCCCCCCCCTCCCTAGGACGGTAGAAGAAGGGCTAACAAAGAACCACCCACCCTAGAAATGGTGAAAAAAGAAAGGAGCCACCAAGTTAGATCTTAGGTAGCCCTATTGTGCATAACCGGGGCTATGAACATAGCCTGCGGTAAAAAAATAACACAATAGTTGGTAGAACATGTCCCCTGCCAGCAGTCATAACTAGAGGGTTGTCTATGTGACTAAAAAGTCACAGGAGCAGAGAGAAGGGGGATACTAAGTATCCCCTTGGCACTCCACATAAGATGGTGTGTGCCAATCTCTGACTTTAACGTTTTAGGAGAGACACAAATGATCTCTCTATCCTTCAGAACAGCAGAAAGTAAGGATAGGTAAATCTCAAATGAGAACCCAAAAAGTTCCCAGGAACACTGCTCATAAGGAGCTGGGTGCTGCAAAAGTAAAATACAGATGCCTTAAAAGGGATACGGAGGAAAGTAGACTACATACGACAGGTAAAACACAGAGAACAGAGTTCCAAAAGACAGAGCCCATAAGAATGAATGGGTGGAAAAAGGCTCCACTCATTCAGAATGTAAGGAAAAAGGTCCAGTAGGCCACCAAAAAGTTCTGGGGGTCTCACTAGGAGAAGGGGATGAAGCATAACAAAGATAAATCTCCCTAATATTTTCAATAACATTGCAGTACTATTTCATTGCCAACCGTCTTGCTTAGTTTTTTTGGTACTTTTTATAGTAGTTTTTAAATGCTAAACAAGAGCAGAGCCGTCCACATGAGACCCTCCCTTTGTGTGCACAGAAAGAAGTTATTAACATTACAACTTTATCCCAGGGCATCTCTGATACGCCTCTACAACATGGGGGTTGGGGGGACTATAAAGAATATAGATCTAGGTGGCAGAGACATCCACAAGCCCCTCTGTCAAGAGCACGATTTCCTCGAGAAAAAACATGTTGCAGAACTGTTCATTATTTCATAGCTACTGTAGTATACAATGCCACCATGACCCGATCCCGCATATGAAAGTTAGTACCTACGTATCTTGTGTCCATGCAGATGTAGGGCTGCAATCTCAGAGTGACAAAAGTCTACATTTCGTAACAAGGTGCATTTGTTAAAAGGCAGAAACATCGCACACTAGACCCTTAGTGGGTAGACCCTTAGTGGGTAGACCAGCTCATTCAAAGGCTTTCCCTGTATTTACCTCTGCCATAAAGCATTCTGCATGTGCTCACCCCTGATACCAACAAGACCAGTGAATGACCACCTCACCTTTTGACCATTCCCCCATAAACCAAATATAGTCCCAACAGTCTTCTAGCTGCATAACAGTAGGGAGCAGTAATTTAAGTTGAACGCTACTTGCCAACATCAAAAAGTCACTTGCCACCTCAATTCTATACACATAGCACACCATTTTTACTCACCCACAGTCAAATATCGCTAGCCAACAGGATATATAAACAAAGGGATTAAACCCATCTATTCTTAAGTCCTACTTAAAGCAATCATCACCTAGACCTAAATCCCTTCAAACCTTATCTGTTAGTTGCGGCTTTCTCAGGGATCCATTTTTAATATTTTTTATATCTTTAATAGCTTTCATGATCGCTCGAATATATTCCTTGTCCTAAGTAACCCTCACCTTGGCAGTTCTAAGCTTGCCCGCTTCCTCACCTCGATCAAGAAATGATTCCCTAAGTAATTAAGTTACATCCTTATGCTCAGCTGCAGGTGTCAATTCTGGAAAGTGGCACATCTTTTGTTAGTACTCCTGATTCTCCCTTGCAGCTTTTAAGATAAGTCGATTCTGTATCCAATAGCTTGACAATGAGCATTGGTCTGACTCTTGATTCAGAAGGCTTGTTGAAAGCATGCATGTTTATTTTATGGCATTTATCAACACCTCCAAGTTGAGTAAGTCTGTGAGCCAATTGGAAACCAAGGTAATTGGGTCAGCCCTAATTTGCTTAACTTACACCACATTTTCATGGTCTTCAAGTCTGTTACCTTGATTGCTGCCTCCACTTCGTTTCCCATGTGCTTGACTACTGGGAACATTTGGGTACTCTGCTGGTCTAGTTCAAGGGATCTCTGTTCAAGTGTAGAGGTTCTTGTTTCCAGCTGAACTACTCTTTCCATTCAGTTTATTAAACATATTCTCCAACCACAACATTGACTTTTCAATATCCCCCAGTGCTGCCATCACAGTGTCCCGATATGGCGAGGCGGGTTGGGACTCTTCCTGGCTGGCTGCCGGCTAGGTGGTTCAAACATACGGAATCTGAACATGTCTTCTTCCTCTTGTTCTATCCAGATACCATTTTTCCTCCCTTCTCTCTAAGCTATCAAACGTGTTGGTCTGGAAGCAAAGGATGCAAAACTTGTGCACAGTGATATTTCAGGAACTGCTAGCTGTACACTGTTATAACTGTTAGAATATTGTGGTGTGCCTCTCGGATCCAGAGGAGGGCAGTGTTTGAAAGGGTGGGCAAGTTGTTCCCGCTTTACACTTCCTGCAGGAGGGGAGATTGTTCTAGCTGGAACTGTAAGTGGTCTGAGACGCATGTAAAATATTTGGGGTCTTTCTTACCAAGGATATACGAAAGGTGGTAGATTTTAATGTGACAAAATTGGTGGAGACCCTTATGAGAGACATTAGAAAGTGGGTACGACTGGAACTAGGAATCTGGGCAAGGATCAATGATCAATGCAATTAAAATGTCCCTCTTACCAAAGGTCTTGTATATAATGCAATCAATACTGCTAAGCGTCTCGAAGAAATAGATCAAGTTTTTCTGAACTTTCTCTGGGGTGAAAAGAAAGCACCAAAGATTCCGAGATGTATCCTGTTACGAAGTACTAAGGATGGTGGTTTTGGATATCTGGACTTGGAAAACTATTTTAGCGGGTTTATACAAAAAAAGGCAGCCCTTTATATGACTACAGAGGTCGAATGTGAACCGATTTGGTTGACAATAGAGAGGGATAGTCTTTCACAATTTCAATTGTGTAATATTTTTTCAATGAGAAAATTACCTAAGGGGACTGTCAAGTTGCCATCCATTAAAGGGACTAAGGAGGTGATGGCATGGTGGTTAACTAATTTCAATGGGAATTTATTTCTAAATTACAAGGCGTCTATTTGGCACAACCCTTGACTGCAGATTGCGAACAGGTCCCTAAATTGACAAAGTTGGATTTCAAAGGGAATCTTAAAGATAGGAGATTTAATACGTGATGGACATATTTTGTCATTCAAAGAGCTTCAGGAGGTTTTTCATTTGAACAATAAGGAAAGGAGTAGGTTTAGGGAATTAGAGTGTCTCTTGACTCGGACGTTGAATATGTTGTCTAAACCAATGGAGAAAGAACCAGCAGGTTGGACTATCTTTTGTCTATAACCACACATGGTTTCCACATATCTAAACTTCATGCCTTTGAGTAACTTCATGGTAGAGTCATGGAAGAATTTGGTGGAGAAATGGGAAGAAGATTTGGGGTTTGCTATTACTGAAGGGGATTGGAGGCACATGTGGCAGGTGGGATACAAAAGTAAGTTACACCTCAAGCTAAGACTTATACATCAAACATTTTTAGGGCGATTGTATTGGAGCCTGAGCGCATGTGCAAACTAGGGTTGATGACTAGTGATATATGTTGGGGATGTGGAAAAGAGAAAGGGACACGGACATATGTTGTGGTACTGTTCCCGAGCGCATACCTTCTGGTGTGAGGTATTAAATAGATTGGATGTGATCTTATCTATCAGTTTTCCAAGAATGCCATTGCTGGTGCTATTGTTGTCGAATAATGGGTGTTGTAAAACAGCTTGGTTATATGGAAATTGGATTGACAAAGTACTCGTAATAGCGGCTAAGCAGATCTTGACAGTATGGAAAACCAGGAAGAAGCCGCAAGTTGAGGGGTGGATTAATGATACTTTGGTACTATCTGATTTTGAGCGGGTCATGTTTCAGAGAGAGGGTAGGGAGGGGAAATATCGGGATCTTTGGATGCCCTTTAATATTTATATGGTAATGGAGCATCAGATTAAGTAATACATTTGTGTAAGCAGCCAAGAAATTAAGTGATATTGTTTTCTGTTGTTGTTTGTGTAAATGTTTGTCTTGTATTCTCGTCTAATAGTATAAAAGGTTTTACTTATGATTACTTTGGCGTTATTTAGGAAAGATGATTGTTGCCCTATTGAAATTGGGGAATGTTTGATTTATAACTAATTTTATGGGGCAACTGTGATGTTTAATAGTTGACAATGTTAAGATGCATAATATCTCAGTTGCATTATTCAAATTGTGCATTGTTGTATTCTTGGATATGTTTGAAATGATTAAATAAAGATGACCAAAAAAAAGAATATTATGGAATTAGTCCAGGAAGTGCCATTTAGAAGAGATGATGCATCAGTAGTTCCATTGCTATGCAGCGCCATAGGGCACTTATTAATCTATGGTCCATATAGGGATAATCAATCCAATGCTCAAGAAAGATGGCCACCCCCAATCAGGCATCACTGTAGATCTATAGAATATAAAGTGCTGCCCACATTGAAGATGCCCTTCGCCACATCACTCCGACAGAGGGACTGTCCCCCGCAAATCCAACTAGCTGACCAACACTCCTGGGAGTGCAGGTATCCCTGATGAAAAGTCTGTGTGGAACCACTATCCACCATGTGGCCTCCAGGCCTAGCCAGACCTCTCCTTCCGACTCCCAATCATCTCTCCACCTATCCAGCCCTCTGGGTGGTGCTACTATGCATGTCGCTCTCTCTCTTTCTCCCTCAGGATTTCCACTCAGGCACGGATGATCTTTTAATGTCCCTGATATCTCGCCCACGTCCTCACTTTGCCCGTGCCTACTGTAGGCTTGGCCTTGCAGGCTGTTGACGCCCCTGCCCACTTCGAAATGCTGGGGTTGGTCGCTACAGTAATTGAGGGAATATGAATGGCTGACTACAAGTAACCCTTGAGGGAATAGTCGAGATGAACCATACTCTATACAGTTGATTTACTACCTGCAAATACCTTGATGAAGGCACTTAAACGGTCCTTATAATTCTAAATACTCAAATCTGGAAAAACACAGCTTGGTCATTTATCCTTAAGATGTTATGACATTCTTGAGTAATGGTTAGTGCCTCCTCAACTTCTCTATTGCCACCAACAGAAAAGAAGTTGTTTAAGGTTTCTCTCTTTGCATGTACCCTCCATTGACTTGAGTGAAAGACCCACCATGTCTGCTATGGATTTGGACTTGCCTTTTTGGGGTCAGTGTGTTCCTTTTGGCCTTTTGCATGCCCCACGCATATTTAATCGGATGCACTGGGTAGTCCTTCATGCTCCCAGTGCTGGGAGAGCTTGTCATATTTCCTTTTGACCTTTGCTTTGACAGGAAAGAACAAGCCACCTTGAGTGCTGCAAAGAAATTGTGACTTTTCTTCAGTTTCCCTAAATAACTTGTTACTTTTCTCACATGCACTGAAGAGGCAGGTGACATTAATTATTTTCTTTCACTTTTTAATAGTGCACGGTTCTGTTAACCTCAATAATGCCTTTCTCAGCTCTGTATACTCAAAATGATTGCTCCCCGTTTTTGAAGTCATGTTCTTTCTGCAATCCTCTTTGACAGGTTTCCTGCCCTCTTGGGTCGGAAACTACTGTACATGGTTGTGCAGATTCGCAAGGATACCTGCAAGGAAGCCGTGGTGAGTACTTTGTGTACTTGGACTGGTTGGAACGAGGGATTGGGGCTGCCTGGTCCCAGTCTACATCTCAGCCGGAGGGATATTCTATTGCTGAGAACATGTAATGTTGCTAGCTGTCTATTATTGTATAGCCACAGTTAGTTTGGATGGGGCTAGGTCACCCGAACCTGAATTTGTAGTATAGGATGTAAGGGAGTGGAGGGGAGACGAGATTTTTTTTTTTTTTAAGTGTACCCCTGGAGCCAAGTGTCCACTGTAAAGGGACACCAGTGGATTGGTGCTGCAACCATCCTTGGCTCAGTCATAGACCATGAAGAGAAGCACTACTTTGTTTTCGGCTGGGGAGACCTGCAAGTGGTGCCTGCTTCCTATAGACTGGTGGTAACAACCAGTCTGAAATCCTGCTTGCTGTCCTCGTTGTCCTGGAGCTTGGTGATGCATTTTGCCTGCATCCTCCAGGAGTTAGACTGCCTCATTCCATTGACTGCAAACTTTGTGAGCTTTTCCCCTCCTCTGCAAAGAATTATTGACCTTGTTGCTCTCCTTTCTAATCGCAGAGTAGAGCCTGCCTGGGACCAAAGTCTGTCCGCTATAGTGACTGCTTACTCTGTCCCAGGTTAAATGTGCAGTTGCTCCAGTCTTCTGTTCCTGGGGGATCCTCCTGCCGCATGGGATTCTATTTCGAGCCATTTTCTCCCCATCCTCGTCTACTTGCTGGTGTTTGACTTGACCCTTGGAGGAATCCTCAACCCACAACCAGGAGCCCACTGATGCAGAGCCGAGCAGTGAGCCCAGTTGTCCCCAACAATCCCTGTATGGGTGTTTCTTATGCTGTTTAGTGTTGAAAGGGCTGCATTCCTTTATTGGCCTTGAGTCCACCAGTTCCCATAGAAAAGAATAAAGTCCATCTGCAGATATCCTTGCCCCCAGGTGGCTGAGTCTAGTGTGACGAATCGGAGAATGTCGTCTCTTCTACCCTAGGGAGAGACCTTTAGTGCGTCCACAGTACAATATTCCCCCCGGGTTGGTGCATCGTGGGAGGTTCACACGGGAGAGGAACCCCCTTATATGTTTACGGACGATATGATATGTTAAGTCATTTGTAACACGCCTGTACACATGTTTTTCTAGGCGCGACCATTCCCAGAGAGTGCAATGTCCCACTACCTTAGCAGACGCTACCTCTTTCCCCAAATCAAGTTCTCCCCCGCTTTCTCCAGGCAGTGTTAATATACGTTATTGTAAGGCTAAACCACTTAATATGATAGAGCCGACTAATAATACTGGAAAGACCTAATGCGTCCCATGTAGCTCTACCATGACTAAAGGGATGAAGAGGAGGATGAGGCGTATGATTACTCCAGAGAACTGGAATTAACAGTCTAGTCTTTTACTGTATTCAGTTGGCTCAGAGAAATACAAAACAGCAGAGGGAAAGCAAGATGGAGAGAGCAGTCTTCGAACGAGGAAGCTGGGCCGATGCTGACCCATAGTACTGGGAACTGTAGCAGGGCACGCTGTGCTCAGAGCTGAGCGTGAAAGCAGAAGAGGAGGAGGAGGAGGAGGCATAGATCCTTTGTGTGCTGCCCGAATAAACTTCCTGGCGTCCTGAAGCCTGATAAGCCACTGGGAAGTGAAGCCTTGTCCCTCAAAGGTAGAAGGGATTGCGGAGTGGAGACCAACGAGAAAATGAAAGGAAATCTAACCGAACACTGCCGGAGCCCCAGAAGAAAGCACAGCTGCCTGGAAGACGCGTACCAGATACAAGTACGTGGGCAGAGCTGAAGGTCTGGGAGGTTTCAGAGAGCAACAGGAACAAGAGTGCAAGAGGGTTTTGGACCCCATGGGAGGCGACGAGATAGTGCATAAGGGGGCCAAGTTATTGCACTCATACAGTGCAAGACTGGGACCTGCACCTATATGAAGACAAGAGTGTGAGAGGGTCTCAGACCCTAAGAGAAGATGGGAAAGTGCAGAAGGGAGCATATGCTTGGTAGGAGAGTAAAGATAGCTGCAGCAGCAAACTGCGAGTCTGGGACCCTTCACCCACATAAGAATCCGAGAAAGGGGATCTGGGACCCTGAATAAAGCAGACACGCTACAGAAAGGAGCACATGCTTGGCAGAAGAGTAAAATAAGTTTTTGCAACAGAACATTGTTAGTCTGTGACCCGCACCCATATGATAGCCAAAGAATAAGAGGGTATGGGAGCCTGAGCGATACAAAGACAGTCCATGAGATGATAAACACTTGGCAGGAGAGTGGACCAAGTTGGACATATACTTGCCAGGAGAATGAACCAAGCTTTTTGTGTTCATCCATTGTGAGTCTGGGACTTGCACCCAAAAGAGAGCTTGAGAGTAAGAGGGTCAAGGACCCTGAAGACAAGAGAGAATGTTTTGATGAAAAACCCATTCTTGTAAGGGAAATACACCAAGCCGGTATTATAAAAAATTACGGGTCTGGGACCCGCACACTTAGAAAGATATAAAAATACAGTGACATTTACCTGAGAAGCTAACAGGGTAGATTGAAGGAAAGTAGAACCAGAAGGAACCAGAAAGGAGCACACCCCTAGAAACCTGGGGCATTTACCTGGTAGAACATTTCTTTCGTCTTTTGGACCACCCAAGAGGTTTGGAACTTTTCTGATGGCCACTGTTATCATGAACACTTTACTTTGTAAGAAACCAACCCTACACAGTTGATTTAGGTTATTAGTGTTAGAGACAGAAGTAGGATTTTCGTACAGACATTTTGTTCTGATATCCGGACGTATTCCTTAGTTTCCTTAGTTTCCTTTGAGGCAGGGACACCTCTTCTAGTATTTAGGGATAGAGGCGCATTTTTCCAATCCTTATATTGGTTAATAAAAGTTTATAGCCTGAAATCTGCTGCTTTTTTGTCCAAGCCTTCCTTCTGCACCCTTACACTGGGCATAAGTGGTTGTTTCTGGTGCCACCTTAGAAACTAAGGGCTGGCAGTCTGCCTCTGTGTTTACAGGAACCTTGACTTTTGAATACATGCCTTCTACAAACCTTGACGTTCGAACAGTTTTTCATTCCACTTTGAGCCTCTTGTGCTGTATGGCCGATCAGCTGAGCCATAGTTGTCTATTTGGCCTGCCCTTTTGAATGTGTACAACTAGGGTTACTTCCTGTAAAACACCTGGAATCTGGATGGATAGGGCTGGACGTCTTAAATAATTTTTGATATATTGTGATGGCTGTGTAAAGTTAAAAGGCCTGCATTTTTTGTATAGCATCTTGCTCCCCCACTTTAGGTACAGTATCAATATATACGTATGTTAAGCTGTATATATTAAAGTGGTGTGTAACACATTTTGGTTTGTCAAACTGTGTTGATATTTGTAAATTTTGCTTTGCTTAGTTTGTGGTGTTTTTGACTTGAATGCCAGTTTTTATTGAAAGGAGTGTTTTCTGTACA
Organism: Ambystoma mexicanum; assembly: GCF_040938575.1. Taxonomy (NCBI): domain Eukaryota; kingdom Metazoa; phylum Chordata; class Amphibia; order Caudata; family Ambystomatidae; genus Ambystoma; species Ambystoma mexicanum. The sequence goes on from NC_090935.1 coordinate 1,440,865,073, forward strand.
TGTGTGGCTGTTCTAATATGTCATTCTCCATTTCTATTACCTATACCTGCCACCAAACCCCTGATTCCCCAAGTCTTTAAGCCTTACTGCTCAGCCTCCATGAGAGTTTAGTTAAAGTGTGAAAAATGCGATCCGAACCACTGAGTTGGCTTCCTAGAATCCCACACCATTACTGTTTCTGAAAAACCTCCCAACATAATTGTTGGGATATGTCCACAGTGATATGTCTTTTAAAAAAAAAGGAACTGACAGTAACCGAAAACTTTAAAACATCCCAGGTATGGTTTATTAGATTTTCTACTTTACATGCATGATACTTTAAAATTGTTAGGGTTTATTGTGCAGCTCTTTTGATGTGTTGGATATATGCACAAGCCTGAAAAGTGTTTGATGTTGCAGTAGCTGCTATTTGACTTTAGTATATTTGTTCAATGCTGTGCCATAACAATTTTACAATTTATTATGCAATTCTTCTTACCATAATTTTATAATAACTTGTTGTTTTTCTTTTTTTACTTTCCTTTCTTTTATGACTTGTCTGTTTAGATCAAATGTTACATAAATGTGGAGTTATTTCTTTGAATTGTATGTTTTATTTGCTTTAACCAAATAGCTAGACTGCTTCATGTTAGGCCCATTCTATTTAAAATTAAATTAAAATCACAAATGATTTATGTGCATTCTAAAATTTTTAATGTGCCATTTTGTTTGCTTTTCATGCTTTTCTCCCAAAGTGTTTATTTATGATTTATTTCTGCAAGCTAACTGAACAATTAGGAAACATAATGTTGCCTTCATGTGTTTCAAGTACAAACAGTAAAATTGTGTTTGTCTTGACAATATATGATAACATAAAAAACAATTATTTTGAGACTTGTCCTAGAAAATGTTTTGGGGTGTAAAGGAACTGTGGCCCGCATGACCCCCACCGACTCGCAGCCCGAAGGCAGAGAAATGACAGATACATACCTTCATCACCATCGTCGATGTATTGCAGATGTGAGAAACGTTACTCTCACCATACCCAATGAAGGAGGTGTCATCAATCGAACAGGTCAACAGACTATAACTCTAGAAACAAATGACACCATCATGACTTAGGTGCACATAGACATGAAGTACATAGGCATCCATGCATGAATCTATGCGAACATACATTAGATTATTGCAGGTAGACCTGAAACAAATGCTTATGACTGGCGCAGATAGAGGACAGGCTCATATAAATACTTTGCCAAAACAGAAACTGCAAGATGCCAAGAATACACATATCCAGCTTGCACATGCTTAATTGCAACTAACATGGAAAGCCATAAGAACAAAGATGGAAGCTATAGGTGCGCTGAAGTAAATGAGGAACGTGAGACAGACTTGGAGTACATGGAGGGGCTGACAGCCTGAATCAGCTAAAGGCAGGCATACAGAACTTCCAGCACAGACACGGTGCACACTCTAGCCAAAGGTCATCAGAAACGAAGGTTTCCAGTTACCAAAACGATTAGGCACCTGCAAGGAATGCAGTCTAAAATCCTCATAATTAAAAGCAGGGGAGCTCCATTTTGTGATCTCTGAAACATGTGACCAGGAAGAGCAGCACAATGCCTATTCACTCAAGGTAGATAGAGGTGTAAGCTGTTCCCATCGAACCAGAGGTGGAAAGATACAAGTGTTGCTCGAAGTTAACAACTGCATGTATTCTCTCAGGCTTAGGTGATCAGAGATGGCAACATGATGGAATACACAGCAGCTCTGTGCTCGTTGCCATTGCCTTGAAAAGGTACACCCAGTCTGATAGCTGTCCAAGGTCCCAAGGCTGGGAAGACGCATTCTGTCCAATCCGTAGTTACCTTTCACGGTAAGACATATTATGTTGCAATGACCAATAGCTTCGTTACTTTCCAGCAACTTTATATTTGTCGTAGGTAGAGGTGGTTCTGGGAGGAGCCACCAGATATGGCAATCCACTAATCTATCTAACCCCTATATATTGTATATGTATTTTCCCTAAACTGGCCAATCTGCATCCCCGGTAAGTTTTGGGGGACGTAACCTGTTTTTGTGATGTCACCCTTGGTTAAAACGGGGTGTCGCACGTTTAGAGAAAGAGAGCTCTGGAAACGATATGTTGTTCTATTGTGATCCCTGTTATTTTTGTTGGGTAATAAAGACAGTAAAATGTGCCCTGTGGTTGAGTCTTCCGTTCTTGCGGCTGGGATTCTGTTGGGGCCCTATTATCCTGTTGCTGGTAATTGGGGTTGCTGCTAGATGTCTCCTGCTGCTCCTTTACAGAACTTGAGGGCTTTTATAGCCCTCCGCTCCCTTCCCGTGAGCTGGTCTTTTTGTGCGGGCCTGCCCCTGTGTTCTGAAATTCGTGAGGGATTGAGATTGGCTGCCCCTCTAAGGCTCATATGAGCTTACTCCTGGTTTTTGTGGTAGGCCAAGCCTTTATCTGGCTTGATGCCCCCAGTCTTTGAGTCCACTTCTCCTTTCCCATTACAGCAACACATTGTTTGGGTAGGACACAACTGTCTTGCTTCCCCGCATTTGAACCTGTTATTGATAAATCCATTCAGAATCCTTTTAATCACTGACTGTAAAAGTAATGCTGGTTTTAGGGAATATTGCAGCTTCATATCATCTGCGAAGGAACACTCTGCCAAAGTATAAATGCTGCCTGGAAACCAGCAACACTGTATCACAGGCTGGAACTCTGAACTCTGGAGAATGTTTCTGGGCCTTTTTAAGTGGCTTACCCTCTACTGCAGGTTATTTGGCAACAGTGACCCTGCCGGGTTTAGAAGTATATAGTGTGTAAAGCTGACTGGTGAGGAATCTGTTTTATTTTTCATCTCAGGAGCTTAGCATCTGGCAAGAGGGTACCTTTAGGTTCTTTCACATGGGGAGAGGGTCCGTACAGGCTCCTCCTGTCATGTGAAGGTGGATAAGGGAGGGTGGCCAGGGTATCTAATTTGTCACCCTCCCCAGAACCAGGCAGGGGCTTTTGTCGCAGTGTATCCAGATATAATCCGAGGAAAATAATGACGTTGATAAAATTGCACCTGATTTCTTTGTTGTTTTTGTTTCACACAACACACATTTTTGTAAATTTAAAAATGGATAACAATTTATAGCTGTATCCCATTGGGCCATAAGTGACCCTCAGCTTCTGAGTGTATTCTCCTGTTTCAACTCAGAATCTTAGGGGATGTTAGCTACTGTGTATTCTAGTCTAGTGTAGTCTTGTGACAACAGAAAATGTCGAACTACAGTCTGAGGGATCTGCTTGAACTGTTGTGCATGTTCTATTTCCTCACTGGTTTCCAGTGGGGATAACGGATTAAAAGAAAACATTTAACTATAATTAAATATTCTTGTAATTTGACTGCACATGGGTAGCAGAGGGCAACGCAACAAACTCAGTGGTCATAGTATTGAACCCTTTGCAACACACTGTAGGCTAGCACACCCTAGGGAGAGGTGGAGATCCGATCTCTTCGTCCGCATCGTTAATATTTTGAAGGAAATTATGATACCTACTTCAAGGTCTGATCTGAGATCCCAGACACTGGTACAAGACACTGAAGCAGTTTGTTTTTGTCCTTCGATTCAAAAGCTGCTAAGAGACCTAGCAGAATCAACATCCTTTGTTTAATCCTGGCAACCAGTGGATGGATGAACCAATAATAACTTCTTAATGTACATTTTATTTTAAATTTTGTCTGTTGGGTGGAGCTACCTATAAGCTAAAACAAATGCATTGGAGTACAGTTACAAAGAAGATGTCATATGATGGTGTGGAGAGGGGGCAAACAACTTGTGGATGTTTGGTTATTTACCTATCCATTGTCTGCTCATGGCCATTCGCACTCGCTACTTGCTCCTCTCCGACCAACACACATCTTCCTAGGATCTCTTTGAGCTACTTCTATTAAGCAGTAACATCATTATTTGGGCTGCCGGTGTTTCTCAGTACTCTTCTGAGAGTTGGTGTGTAATCGCAACTTTAACTGTGCTACTGGTGTAATAAAAATGCCTTAACTCAGTGCGTCTTCAGCCATTTAATTTGCCTGTACCTTTTACTGAAGTGCTTTTAAAAACAAGCATTGAAAAAGCTAACCTTTTTGGCTTGTGTATGGATAATAGAGTGACATTTTCCAGGCACTGTTATCTTATGCCCAGGTAATAGCATGATTTTTCAGCTATTGCCATTTTATGATGAGGTAGTACCATGATGGCAGGGCCTGCATACCCATACTAAAACAAAACTGTTGGCTTTTCCAATGCTTGTTTAGTGTGGGCACAGTTAGCTTGCTAACAAGCTTGATGTAGGAAAGTCATTGCCTTAAAAGGTGCCAATGTGTGTAGGGGATTGTCAGGAATTGAGTGAACATCATATGCAATCCTTCAACAAACCCCTAGTGAACAACCACAAAGACACATTTAAAGGAAAGGTTCACCCATGTCTTTAATTCGACCAATTGTAATGAAACCCGCATTGCACTATATATAGCGATGTATTCACTTTTTTTTCTCAGAGTATAACTTACATTTTGAACAATCATTATTTACTGCACCTTTCCCATCTGCCATATTGTTGTAAAGTAATCCCATGCGCGATCAAGATCAGGTCAAGTGCCCTGGCGGCAATAAATAACAGAACACTCCTCTACTTGTGACATCACTTGCTACGACCGCACAAGCAGAGACCCTGGTCGTGACGTTTGTGCACAACAGAGGTAAACATACTGTCTACGCACTTACGTACTCGAATGTCATCACGCAACTGAGGAAGAGACACTCGTGCATAACCACATTTTTTTGGTTCACTAGCTTAGCATATTAAAATGTAAATTAAAAAATACATAGATGGTAGGTAATCAAATGACATACGGTTATCACAATAGCAATTTGGTTAAGAGTCAAAATGCATAGAGCTCCAAGAATTTATTTCCAATTGAATCATTTCTTTTGTTAGTCGGTGGTTTACTTTAATTTTTAATATTTGTCCCGCATGACAGTTCCCGCAGAATTTCTAGTTGTTATGTCAAATGTCTCAATCCGAGAGCACAATGAAACTATTTTATTTTAAATATTAAGAGATGCAGATTTCAAAAGATATACTTGTAATTTGCAATGCTTGATAGGCCCATGGTCCAATCTAGATCTCTCAACCATTTGTGTCCACGGGGAGGGTGAAAATACCTGATTTTTCTTGTTCGTGTGTGAGAGCCATTTGACTTATATGGGCTTGGTGGGTGAGTTAGCTGATAACATGGCAGATGACACCTACCAAAAGCATAAGAGTTTGTAGGTAGAACAAATGTTCTTTCTAGAGATTTTTAATTGACAAGTTGCTTTTGATAGTTACGAATGCTAACTGGCACGCAAAGCCCTGCTTTGTCTTCCCAGATAGTCGTAACAATCTGACCATTGGAGAGTGATGCGCTCACATGGTCATTATATTCCCCATCCGGTGGATTAGATCTGTGGCAACGACCGGTTAGGCAGATGTGCCTGTTGGTTGATGAAGAATAATTTAATATTGTGCCATTTTGAATATGTTACATTATTAGCTTTTTTAATGTGTTTATTAATAAAGTTCAAATTCAATTTTCGAATGAATGAAAGATATATTTCATAAGTATAATCCAAAATAATGTACTCACAACTCACCATTGTTCTATCTTGCTTCTTTTAGCTGGTAAATCCTTTACTGAATTTGAAAGTTTAGCATTCAAGAGTGCAGTATGGTAATTTTAAGACCAAGAACCCCTTATTCCAAACAGATAGGTTACAACATTTTATGTGGTGGCATGCATTTTCATGGTTCTGTGTTCTCGAGCCCCTTCAATGACTTAAGGTCATCAGTGGATGTACATGGACTATAAACATTTTCTTCAAAGTTCACGGTTTAGAAACAGCAATTCCCAAGTAGTAGCTATCGTACCTACTTTATCTTAGCCTCTATTTTACACATACATATTTTAATAATGGTATGGGCATAACATTACCACCTGGCCCATATGCTTCTGATCTCCTAGCCTGCCAACTGCTTGTGTATAACTATCCACAATGAAAACCATTATGCATTCTGTATGTCTTCTTTCTACTTCGAGTTAATGCAAAGAACTGTTGCAAGTAGATTCGTATTGCTAACAATCATGTTAAAGATATTTCTTAAATGAGATCTTACTTTTGTTTACTACAGCTGGCTGGATTTTCCTTCATTAGTGCCGCAAAAGCGAGCACAGGCGGGCATCCATTTCACAAAATGGATGCTCCCATGTGCTTGCTTTTGGAAAATTTTGAGCTTCAATTGCTCACAATTTTACATAGGGACTTAATAAAAAAATATACTGCCACTTTTTTTTTTTTATTGCCCATCTTTTTGGCCAAGAAAATGTTTTGGCCGAACCATTGCTTTAATTAAAATGGTAATGTATTTTTTACATCTGCTGGTTAGTTTGGCTACAATGAGAGACTTGGAGGACATTCCATTGGAGCTACGTTTTTGGGCGTAGTCTGCCTGTGAAAGAATCTAGTTTGTAGCCAGTGTGCTTCTATTGCCACGACTGTCAATGAGATCTCTGTCGAACGCAAATTCCATTCGAACAGCTTGGCGACCCAGTCTTTTTTTCTTTCTGTGATGGCCAACCTTTAATGCAATTTGCCTGCAACACCAGATGTTATTGCCTGTTACCTACCAATATTCTCATTGTGACACAAGCAGAACCAGCTGGGGTGCAAGCCTCCATATGGTCCATGCTAAAATGCAAACTTCACAATTTCTAGAGCTCCACCAGAGATGATTACTCATGGACTGCAACCATTTCAGTAGTTCTTTGCAGCTTATTTATTTTCCTGCCGCATTTACTATTTTGGCAGCTGACTTTGACACAAGCCAAATGTCGAATTGATGCCTGACCAGTTTGAAACTTCCTTGTGTGACTTTGGCAATGTTCTCGTGCCTGTCTGTGGTCATTACTTTGATTTGAAATCCTTTTGATTTGAAGAAGGCCAGTGGATTTCACAAAGCCAATGTTTCTGCATGGCAACATAGACTGTACATTCAGTCACCTGTACCACCACAGACCTTATTATATTTTTAGTGTACAAGTTCCAGCAAAAGCCTTATGTTAGTGAGAGTGTTTATAGTGATTGTTTCGACTACGTAGGTTTCGAATGCAAAGGTTTTGACAGAAAATGCACCGAAAAAAAAAATGCATTTTAAAAAAAAAATTAATGGGGCGGGGGTCCCCCCAACCCCTGTTTTATTTTTTCGCTGCATTTTTTTTTTGAAAGCTTTGCATTCAAAACTATTTTTTCGAAACAATGACAGGATAGCAGTGAGAGCATTATCCAGTGCTACTTGCTCTTGATTACACAAATCATGCATTTCAGGGAATAAGTAATTGCGCTGGTATTCATGGAATGAGGTTTTCGAAAGTTGAGATTTGTATAGTGTGCAGCCATTAAATGACAGTGCGCAATAGCTTTAATATATTTCCTGCTGTAATATTCTCAAGAATTGATTGATCAACCAAGAAAGGCTGCAGTGTTCGATATCAAGGATTCCTTGAATGGTCGGGTTTGTTCCAACTTCTTGTCTTTTAACATTTATCAAATGTTTGCCACAGCTGTTACCCCAGGTCACAGTGTTGCATTTCAGCATCTTAAAAATGTCAAGCAGCAGCAGTCGAACACTATGTATTTTGTTTCCCACAAAAGCCACTCTTAGGACAATTCAGTTTCTTCTGCTTCAAAGTTAATGGTTATTAACTCCACACTTGACATGCTATAGTCAGGGTGTTTGTCTTTGGTATTAGTTTATTCTTAGGTTTCTTTGATAGTTTCCAAATGGGATAAATCGAGTGGCTGAGACCCAATCACAAAATTGGGAAAACGACCACAGAATCTTGCACTTAGCCTTTTGATGGAGTTGATTCCGTGATTTGATCCACGTGTAATGTCTTTCCTTTTTTTGTTGATAGTGGCAGGCTAGAAGTAGATGGTGTGTGAGTAGCAATTATCCTTCATTACTTTCCATGACTCCCCAGTAATATTACACTCAAATTGGACACTGCACACAGGGGTTCATCATGACCGCATTGAGTCGAAGTTCAGAAATCTGCAACAGTTCTTCCCATGTCCCCATCGTTTGACTTCCAGTATCCCTTGTTTGTGGTGTAGTCTGAGTTTTCCTGTTTTTTTTCTAAGCCTCTATTTCAAGGATAGCAGCTTTTTTAAGCCTGGTTGGTCAGTGCCAACTGTAAATAATAATAATAATAATTTGGCATTTATATAGCGCTACAAACCCTCAGGTATCTGAGCGCTGCTTATTATTACCCACGGTGTGTGGTGCTCATTTTATCGACCTCGGAAGGATGAAAGGCTGAGTTTGGCCCCGCCGGGATTCGAACCTGTGTTACCAGGCTCTGCACAGATGTCAAAGCGAGCGCTCTACTCGCTGTGCCACTTTACCGGCTTAAATGTCCAAAAGATGGCAATGCAAAGTCTTGAATCCGAGCACATCTTAGAAGCCATTATACAAAAAAGACAGATTTACTGTTAGATATTTTCACTGGTCTTATATATACACACACCCTTGTTTTTTGATGTGCTGGGTAACAGTAACCGATCCTGTATCAGTTTATGTCTGATGCTACAATAGGATAATGCCAACAATGAAAAGTTAGACATACAGGGTCCTTTGTTTATGCACAGAGGACCCTTCATTTAAAATTTCATTCGGATTAATTTTTCATCCTTATTTTAATTATGTTTTATTTGTATTGTATTATATAATAAACGAAGTCCGCTTTTAATACTTCAAAATAAAAGTCAAAATGTCCAAAAAAGTCCACAAAATCAACAAGTATACAAATACAATAAGGAGCCAACATAAACATCATACCATACAAGCATAAACAGTCATCCATGATCATCCAATAATTTTCGAAGATTACAAGTATTTGCTTCCAAAATTGTGTCAAATAAAATTGGCAGGCATCATTATTATGACTCATGAAAGTGGCCCAGAGAACCTCTGACTAACAATTCCCAACCATACAAGCTGATCTTAACGCTTTTTGTCTTAGCCTGAGGAGAGAGAAGCATTCTGTCAGAAGATGTTTCATGGATTCTTAGCAGTCCTCCCCACACAGTCAACACAATCTTTAATTTCTTGGGATTTTCAACCATGACCTGTGATTTCCAAGGTTTGTACAGAATTAAATTTCAATTTCAAATACTCCCAAACAAATGAGTTACCCAAGAAATGGTTAATGTAACTAGGGGTTCCCACTCGTTCTGAGACATATTCAAGAAGCAAGTGAGTGTTGGTTTTGGTGGCAATGTTTACAATAAATTTCTCTTTACCTTGTATAAAGAGAAGGTCTTTCATGGTTGTTCTGAAACGGGGAAGGGTCCTGGTCAGTGTATTCGCAGAAGCCATCGAAAGCCATCGTTCGGCCATGAGCTTGGTCTGAACAAAATAACTACTTGGCATGGAACACTTTCTAGTAGCTAGAGTATCATACATCACCCTAATCAAGGAGGCAGCCGGGGCATAAACCGATTTCTGATATGTGACAACACTGCTCAGGGTAAACGTTACCAACATTGGTTGGGGATTGAACTCCAAGTAAATAGTCTCATGGGGGAATAGGGTGGCAATCGCAGTAGTTTCCTCAAGATTGCATGCTCTAATTTTACTACCTCAGGCATTCTCCCAAAGACCCAAATCTCTGTCCCATATAACATGGTTGGCAATAGCTTGACTTGATACAGCTTAATAAAGAGACCAACTGAGTATCCTCCTCCCTTAGTAGCAAGAACAAATTGCACCAGCTACCTGGGAGGTTTTAACTTCGAGTTGTGTATCACCTTGAAGTTTAGAGTCTAGAACAATTGCCAGGTTTTCATATATATACACTTCGAATGGATCGTGTCCTCCCACATGTTACTCCTCTATGATATCTCCCATATCCAGCCCCAGCTGCTTTGGAATTTCTGGCCGAGGGCGCTGTGCGCCGATGCGGTCAACTCGATGTCCCTCGAGGGCCTCCGTCTGGAGGATGACATCATCGAAGATATATATGGAATGTGCAGCGGCCATTGGCTTAATTTCCGTTATCCCAAGTAAGCTATCACTTTGTGAACTATGGCACGCTTCATTTTATTACTTCATAATTGTGAAGGATGTCTTTGGAAACCCTGAAGACCGGATTTAAGAAATGCAAAGATTGCAGTGCTAAAAGGTCACTAACGGACCCACATCGGGTGTGTTTGTGGTGCATTGGTGTGGAGCACAAGACCTCAGCCTGTCAGTCGTGTCAATCAAGGACGGGAAAATCTCGGAAGGAGCGTTAAGGGAAATTGTCGGTATGTAAACTCCACCAAAAAATCCCCTGGAACTACCCTATCGAAAGACCATTCCTCCGACGAAGCGAGAAGCCACTCCCCTCGATGGAAGAAAACTAAAAGGTCGAGGTCGCGGTGTGGCTCTCTCCACTCAGCGACAAAATCGTAAAAAGGCATCATAGATCGCCTACTTTGTCTTCCTCGTCTGACTCATCTCCAGAGAGGAGTGTATCTTGCCCTACTAAGGCCTCTGCTCTGGCTGAATGGGAATCATTCAGCATGAAATGCTCAAAATGTTAGATAGTCAGAAGCCCTTGAAACAAGTAGGCCATGCTCCTACCATGCCTTATGAATCCAGTAAGGAAAGGATTTGAGCCAAACACTGCGTGCCCTCGAGCCCGGGATGTAGGCCATATTTTCATCAAGCGCCGTCGAGGCCTTGACACGATGAAAAATCATTGAAGACTCGTCGGGTCATCGAAGTCTGCCATGGACAAAGTCCACGTCGATACCATAGACTGCATTGACGCTCAAGACGTCTTCATCAAAGACATGAATGTCAAAATGAAGTTTGGCGACGACTTAATCGGTGTCTGGCTCAAAGCCATCGACGCCTTTACCAAACATTCCAAAATCCTTCACACCATTGCCAAGAAAGGATTTTTTTAAATCTCTCACATCCATTTATGAAGACAATGAGCCTTCAGATGGCAATGATCCACCTTTTGGAATACAATATGGCACACCTAATGTTCCTGATCGTTTTATATCAGAGGAATCTTGGTTGCAGGACCTGCGTGATAATTTACAAACAGCCACTGGGGTGGACACCTCTCCAGGATTGGATTTTGGCAAGCCAGACCCAAATGATCACGCAGATTCCACTTACAGGCGATTAATGACCAGGGTTACTGATTTTATGGGATGGAGCAGGTCTGCCCTCCCATTCGAAAATGATGACCTCACTGATATCCTAGACAAAGATCCTCAAAGGGATCCAATCCTTCCATTTGATCTAGCTCTACAAAATAAATGGTAATTGATTACTAGTGTTAGAGGAAGAACTTCTATTCTATCCAGTTTTAAAGCAGTATACATTGTATTGGAGTGGTTGCGTTCCTTCAAAGAAGGGAAGGGATGTTTGTTTCGAAAGTCTTCATGTGAAATGTACTTTAAAGTAAACCGCCTCTGTGTCAAGAAAGAAGACCTATAGAAAAGGGGAGCGGTGTGAAGAGATGAAGTGTGAGCAAAATCCCCAAGAAAAACTATAAAGAATAATCAAGTTTCTGATGTTTGTTAATCTGCTTAGAATCACATGCTGTGCATAGTCCGACATCCAGTGGTCACTGCGGAGTATTGCATTTTGTGTTTCGTAGTCGAAAAGGGGACGTCGACAAGGCGTGTCTGTAACACTATCCCTATAGTGACGTGCGGTGTACCCACAATCCCTCACCCGTCGAGGTCCCTCAGATTGTTTTTTTCCGCCCAGATATTGGTCGCCTTTACGCGGAGCTCCTCGAGAGACATTGCAAATTCATTTACTCGACCTTTGGTCATTATTTATTAATATCTATTTACATAAGATCCCTCCCTCGACGTAGCTGCGAAGCCTTTTCTCCGCCGAGGAAGAACTTCGACGGCGGGGACGAGACGGAGGAGATCCTTCGGCGCTGCCGAACACGTGGCCTGGCCTCGCCGGCCAAAAGACAGTAGGGAGAGTGGGGTCGTTGGACATTTCTTGTTTCTCTCTGAAAATGCCTTTCCTTTTCCCCTCCCTTTCCCTCGGGGTTGTTATTACAGTGAAATATTTCCTCCTCTATGGAGGGGACACCCTTTAGGTTTTGCCCGCATTGCAAGGGCACGTTTACCTGGAAAGACGAGCATAAACGGTGTAACCGTTGCTTGCCCCTCGACCACAAGGAAGACGGCCGCGCGGCTTGTCAGCTTCTTAAGCCTAAGACTTTAAAGGACCGCAGGGTCAAAAGGTGGGCGGCCTACGCCATGTCGAGGTCCGATTCCTCACCCGCCGCTGCAGAAAGTGACGAGGAATGTGATAACTCGACATCCGTTGCGGAAGTTGTAGACCTCTCTAAGGAGCGCTCGCGCTCCTCGTCATCTGTCCCCGGCCCCGACAAGTTCGGCTCACGCCCTGCTTATGGGGATGAACACCCCGGCAACACTGACGCACACAAGAAACACTCCATAAACACATAACCCACGGCTCTTCTTCGTCGAAGTCGAAGATTGCATCAGTGCCAACGGAGACGCATGTTCCACCGGCATCCTCCTCAGACTGTAAGAGTCTTAAGCCCCCCTCGCAACCACAGACGCGACCAGCGACTGGGCTTCCCCCAGATAAGGGCGCTACCCCCAAACCGCCAGACGAAGCGCTCTATCAGAGAGCGCCCGTCGCCGTAGAACGCGCAACGCCCGTAACGTCAATACCAGAGCCCTCCACAGACAGATTAGTCGTCGAGAGCCTGGCGAGGATCGTTTCCGCCCATAGCCAGAAGCGGACGGCAAAAGATACGCTGAATACCGCTCAGAAGGCTAGAGAAACGCCGAAAAGGCCTGAAGGAAGGCAGGAACTGCCCCCTTCATCTAAAGGGACTCCTAGCCTACCAGAAGGCTTTTCAGACGGCGACGGAGACCTTTCTTTGACGTTATGGGAGAGGTCAAAGTGTTTTCAGGCCAAGGACCCTTATTCCCCCCCCCCCCAGAACGCTCAGGGGTACCTCATGAGACCCTGGAGAGACTCCAGTTCTGTATGGAGAAGATGGAGAGGTTTATGGAGACTCAAAACCTACCACCACCCAAGAGGGCAAGAGAGGGACCTCAGATGGACCCCAGAGCTAAATTCCCTAGGCTGTTTAATCCCTCCCAAGTGGATGTAGATTTATCTGACCTCACTCAAAAGGACCCCCACTTACAGGAGGAGGACGAATTTTTAGGCAACGAAGAGGAACAGAACCTAGAGGAGGAGGGTTTTGAAGAAAACCCAGATACAGGTGGGGGGGCTTCGGAGAAGACCCAGAGGAAGGTGCTTCACAGTCCTGGCAGTCCCCATCAGCGTTTTCGGACCCTGATGCACTAAACCTGTCCCCTCCCGAGGACTCACCTAATAGGAACACGTCACCTATAGACGATCAACCTACATTTTAATGCACTACTACGCAAGGCAGCAGCGCATTTCGAAATAGACACTGGGGAGATTTCTCCTGACATTGACTTTGTGGAGAAGGTAATCAAGGAGAAACCCCCTGTCAGCCAAACCATTCCCCTCCTCGCTTCAGTAAGGAGACGAATTATCCCTTCACTATCTACACCTGCGTTGGTCAGAGGGGTCAACCTGAGGATAGAAAAACTATTCAGTCCCTCCCCTTCAGACCCGTTGTTTGTCACGGGCCACTCTGTACCAGACTCCCTAGTGGTGACAAATACAAGGAAAAGAGCAGGGGTCCCGCTGTCTACCAGCGAAGCACCACCAGATAAGGAGGGTAAAAAATGGTATGCCCTGGGGAAGAGGATCACAGCCTCCACTGCTTTTTCCGCAAGGATTGCAAACAAAAATTCCTTGCTAGCAAGTTACGCAGATGCACAATGGAGCAAGCTACGTAAGGACGCCGAGGAGGTACCAGAACCCCTACGTACACGCCTTCTGGCCACGATTACTGAAGGGACCCTAGTCAACCAAAGCATCGTGAAAAACACTCTGGATGCTGCAGAAACGGCTGGTTGTTCCCTAGTCCAAGGAATACTCCTCAAACGCCATGTCTGGCTGCGTAATTTGTGGTTTAAACCTGAAACACAAGCATCTCTAATCAACAAGCCTATAAAAGATGCCAACCTCTTTGGAAAGGCGGTTGATGAGGCACTAGAAATGGCAAAGAAAGAGTTTGACACCATCAAAACCCTAGACCAGATTTCTAGGCCTCCTAACAAACGTGGCTATGGCAATAGGCGCTTTTTTCGAGGCCAACGCCAGCAGCAAAATCAGCAGCAGCAATACTCTGCAAATAACTGGTCCTCTAACCAAGGCACCAGTGGCCAATACAACCAGAGAGGACAACCACGTGGCAAAGGGAGAGGTTGGGGTTCTACCCCTAGAGGTTCCCAAGCCACCAACACCAAATGACTCGAAGATTCGGGTCCCCTCCCATGCATCGCTGGTCGGGGGCCGGTTAACATCCTCTCTTCCAGCATGGGAGGGAATAACTTCAGACCGCTGGGTACTATCAACCATAGCCCGCGGCTACTGTATAGAATTCAACAGTTCCCCAACGTACAGACCCCCAAGGGGGCGACGCATGACACCAGAACACCTCGCCATCCTTCTACAAGAAGTGGACCAGCTACTGGAAAAAGGAGCTATAGAGGTTGTGCCTCTATCTCAGGTAACGAAAGGTATTTATTCAGTGTACTTCCTTGTGCCCAAAAAGGACTTAACCATGAGCCCTGTATTAGATCTGCGCCCAGCAAACAAATTTGTCAACCTCAAAAGTTTCGTATGGTGACCTTACAGGAAGTGATCCCCCTGCTATCACAAGGAGATTACATGACAACACTGGACATGAAAGATGCATACTTTCATATTTTAATGTTGCCAGCGCACAGAAAATACCTCAGGTTCATGATGGAGAGCAAACACTACCAGTTCAGAGTAATACCCTTCGGGATAGCATCAGCACCGAGGGTATTCACGAAAGTACTGGCAGTGGCAGCGGCCCACCTGCGCAGGTTGTCCATCCCAGTATACCCTTACCTCGACGATTGGCTCATAATAGGGGATTCTTACGAAACATGCTTCTCAAATACCCAAAAGACTGTAGACCTTTTGTTCCAACTGGGCTTCTCCATCAACGAGAAGAAGTCCAGCCTAGACCCCAGCCAAGTCAAACAATTCCTAGGGGCTCTAATTCGAACAAAGGACGGCCTCGTCTTCCCCTCCAACGAGAGGGTCCAAAACATGCTGTTTCAGATCCCTCAATATGTAGCAGGTCGAGAGGTGACGGTACGCAAAGCAATGCGATTGCTAGGAATGGTGGCGTTGTGTATTTTTTTGGTACCTGACGCGCGCCTGCGCATGCGCCCAATGCAAGAGTGGCTCAACAGCCAGTGGTGTCAGGCCAGCGGACAATGGGACGATCTAGTGGTGGTCTCGCAGGCCTTGGTTCTCTCGCTACGGTGGTGGTCGAAGGAAAACCTGGTAATAGTGAAGCCATTTACCACCCCCCGCAGTGGAAGCCACTCTAACCACAGACGCATCCCTCAAAGGATGGGGGGGGCTCACCTATCCCATCAGACTCCTCACAGAGTTTGGATTCCGAGCGTAGCTTCCAAGCACATAAACTTACTGGAGCTACTTGCTGTGTTCAAGGCACTAAAAGCCTTCCAGGCACACCTACAATGGAAGACAGTGATGGTCCTCACGGACAGCACCACAGCCATGTACTACCTCAACAAACAAGGGGGCACTCACTCTCCAGGACTGTCCAAGCTGTCCCAGAACATCTGGAAGTGGGCTCTCAAACACAACATGTTCCTACTGTCACAACATATACCAGGGGAACTCAATCTGTTAGCAGACGAACTAAGCAGAGACTTCCCTCTGCCCTCAGACTACGAATGGCGTTTACACGAAGACATCGTCTTTGACGTTTTCACACAATGGGGGTTCCCAGAAATAGACCTGTTCGCAACCCTGGAGAACTCACAATGCCTAGATTACGCCTCCAGGTACCCCCAGAACCAATCCAAGGAGAACGGTCTATCGATTCCATGGTGAGGGAAATTTCTTTACGATTTCCCCCCCCCCCCCCCCGACTCCCCTTCTCAACAAGATTGTGCACAAGATGCACCAGGAACAGGTTACCATAATACTAGTGGCCCCTATGTGGGCCCGGCAGCCATGGTTCGCTCACCTGATGGAGATGTCTCTATCTCCTCCAGTGAAACTTCCCTGCCCGTACAACATGCTGTCACAGGACAAGGGCAGGACACTGCATCCATGCCCTCAGACCATGAATTTAGCAGCCTGGCTCCTGAGATCATAGAATTTGGACATTTACAACTCCCGCAGAGATGCATGGACATCCTCAGGGAGGCTAGAAAACCTAACACTCGTCACTGTTATTCTAGCGAATGGAAGAGATTTGTCATCTGGTGTAGAGGAAGAAACATCAACCCTGTTGACTGCTCTCCCACACAAATTGTTCTGTACCTGACCCATTTACTGGACTCGAGTCTAGTATTCAATTCTATTAAAGTCCACCTAGCGGCACTTTCTGCATGCACCACTTCCCAACTTAAAGTGTCATGGTGGAAAGTTCCAGTTATTAAAGCCTTTATGGAGGGGGTAAAGAGAATACACCCTCCGATAGCAAACCCAGCTCCCGACTGGGACTTAATTGTGGTACTTACCAGGCTCATGGGCTCACCATTTGAACCCATGCAAAAGGCAACTCTTAAAGACCTCACTCTTAAGACCTAATAGCTATCACCTCCATTAGGAGAGTAAGTGAACTACAGGCCCTTTCTGTTCTAGACCCCTTTGTAACGGTTCACAAAGATAAGGTGGTTCTACGCACACACCCAAGTTTTGCAGCGAAATTCATCTTGAAATTCCATGTCAACCAGTCAATAGAACTACCAACATTCTTTCAAAACCCTTCAAATTTGGGAGAAAAAAAGCTTCCATACACTTGATGTGCGCAGAGCTGTCATGTTTTATATGGAAAGAACTAGACCACTGAGAAAAACTAATCAGTTCTTTGTCTCGGTGGCAGCAGGAAGAGAAGGAGATGCAGTCTCAAAGTCCACTATATCTAGATGGATTGTTCAATGCATCACTCTCTGTTTCTCTCTTGCTAAGAGAGAACTACCCTTCAAGCCAAGAGCACACTCTACTCGAGGCATTCATTGCAAATGTTTCCCTTGAATCCATTTGCAAAGCGGCAACCTGGAGTTCTGTACACACCTTTACAAAACACTGCTGTCTAGATGCCCACTCTATATCTGATTCCCAGGTGGGACAAGCAGTATTAAGACATCTTTTCTCTACTGTTCCTTCTCACAACCCACCTCCAACTCCGGGTACTGCTCGCTAGCCTATGCACAGCCTATGCACAGCATGTGATTCTAAGCAGATTAACAAACATCAGAAGACAATGCATTACTTACCATAAAAGCATTTCTGATGGTTGTATGCTCTTAGATTCACATGCGCCCACCCTTCCTCCCCGCTCGGATGGAAGGAACATAGACATCTTTTTATATCTCTCTTTTCTGTACTCACTCGCGTCTAGAAGGCTCCCTCAGGGCAGAAAAAATACAAACAGAGGGACCTCGACGCGTGAGGGGTTGTGGGTACACCGCACGTCACTATAGGGATAGTGTTAGACACGCCTTGTCGACGTCCCCTTTTCGACTACGAAAAATAAAATGCAATACTCCGCAGTGACCACTGGATGTCGGACTATGCACAGCATGTGAATCTAAGCAGATACAACCATCAGAAATGCTTTTACGGTAAGTAATGCATTGTCATCGGGGCGGCCCCCAGGCAGTAGTGATCCTGGAGGACTGCAGAGATCCCATCATAAAGAAATGGGCGGTACACTGTGTATTCTCGCTTGACATCCTCTTAAGTCCACCTACTCCTTCATAATAGAGTGTGCTCCTTGTAATTCAAACCATCTAATGAGGTGGGTGCGCTCCTTTCACACTTAGAGCCCTAGGCAGGATAATGATCCATGAGGGCCACATAGTCCCCATCATAAAGAAATATATACTGGGAACGTTTCAAGGCAGGGGAGCAACCCAGGAGAACTACAGAAACCCAGAAAAGAAAATATGAAGAAACAGTAATTTATAAAGAAAGTGAATGTTGAGAGATTCTTATTTTGGCTAACAAACGTTAACAGGAGTGCACAGCTAAAGCACAGGACACCTGGTTGCGTGACCTGTGATGGGTGGACATATTGACAAGTTTCTAGACCAAACCCATAGAAAGCAGAGTAGAACTCAGGAGCTGTATACTTGAGACTTGCACTCATTAACACCACAGGATTTGCATGTGCATCTACAACAGTCGTACTATTGCACTGTGCTCTTCTTTTTTCTTACAAAACCACATGCAGCGAGACAACCTACACCAGGGTTCAAAAGTGAGGGGATCTGGGAGTTATTTAGCTCCTGCTTGTAACCTAGACGAGCCTCGTTGGCTTGACACCAACCGCTTGGCTCCCCGAGCCAACTGATACCAAACACACCCCTATGTGAATTTAACACTGTCTTTGGGACAATCCATAAATAAGTTTTAGTGCATATTTATATGACATTTAAAGCATAAGGGGTCCTAAAGAAATGACACAATGTTAAGTGTGCATCTTTTGTTGAAGTAAGGATTGCAGGGTGCTATGTAGTAGCTCCTGGTTCCCGAGTGGTAGCTCCTGCTTACTGGTTGATGCCAGATACCCAGAAGCTGCTTTTAGCTCCTGTTTATCTAATCTTAATTTTAAAGGGAGAGGCTCCCTTTTGCCTCCCTACATTCAAATTGGCGGAACCCGGGGTAGGGGCTCTAGTGGCTGGGAAACGTGGCCGGCACACTGTGTGTTCTCGCTTGCATTTCCAACCACCTGATTGGCTGAGCGTCTTTCCCCAGGTGCGGATGGCACATAATGTTCTTGCAGAATAGAAGTAACTCACTGAAGCATAAGCAGCTCGATCTCCAAAAACATTGCTATGATGATGCTTTGTAATGTGACATGTCCATGTATACAATGTTGTAGCATTAGAAATAGAATTATCGATTAAAGACATACCTAGCGTCAGTATGAGTTATGCTTATTGGAATGAGTGCACACATCACTTATGTTTAATGCAGTGGAGTATAGACGATATGATGGGACCAGAAACACTGGTAAAAAAACACTAACTTGCTTGCATTGAAACAAAAAACAAGCAATTCTCATTAAAATAATGTCTTTTTTAATTGGCATGTGTACAGCGAAAATAAATATAGAAAATATTCTTCCTTTTTTTAATAAAATAAAAAAATAAACTGTTATACTGCTTGAATAGCCTGTATGTCAGTGAACCCTCTGTATTGACCAGTCACTCTTGCAACCTCCTCCCTGATGGCTTGTACAGCACATGCTGGTATAACTGTAGGACTCCAGTCTATCGTGAATCGGTATGCCATAAGCCTGTATCATCTGTTAAAAAAATTTAAATTGTTCATTTAACAGGTTATTTTTTTTAGGATTTCTTTTGGAATGCTCTACTCCGCTTGAACTGCGCCAGGCAAAAATAATGAGCATGGGGGCAGGGATGCGGGGGCGGCGGGGAGATCTATATCTTTCTGAACAAATATTAATATTGGGATTGCTTGGTCTATGGAAACTTTAATTTATTGATAAAAAAGTAACATGATGACCATGATTGGTTGACTGTAATAAACCAAGAGCAAATATTAGATACAAAAGATGAAAAACACTTGAGATTGTTGGACATATGGATTGTAAATTAATTTGAAACTAATTGCAAGTCTCTTAATCTGTCATATAAACAGACCCTGTCCTCACTCATTACTGGGAATACATGTACAAACAGTGCCACGAAGTTCATGCACACTGGTGTCCTGAAGTCGTCTGCATTGGGGAAGATCTTCAAATAGGCCCTGGAGGTGGTGTTTTCTCTGCCACATGTATGTTATTTCAATGTTTCAACTGGTGACGACAATGGCAGGGACAACAAGTGGAAACGCCTTCCATTCTACTAGGAACTGGATTGGGAAAATTGTCCTCTGTATCAGTGATTTCTACCATATCTCATCTGTGAATTCCGGTTCATACATGAAACTCTGAAAGCTTGAATTTAAATTCTTCAAGAAATTCACAATTTACCTAAAATAAAATAAGTAAAGGTAATAGTGCATTTAACAGGAGCTTTAGTTGGAAAGGTACAGGACAGGAAAATGTCTAAAAAAATGATTTTGACAATACATGCTGAATTTGTTAATGGGTTCATGGTGCTAAAAAAAGACATCACTAGAAATATATTGGTATAAATAGCTAATTCACAAGGTTTAATTGTTTCATTATATGTAATGGATACAAGCAGTTTATAGCGGAAGAAACACATATACATACTTTTTTTTCCGATGTTGTAGTTATTAGCACTTAATCACAAATTAAGATTCTGGTAGTGAGAAATAACTACAACGAACACTAAGCAACTCACAACAGTAATACAGGGATCGGAGAAACGCTTTGCTGAAATTTAGGGAAAGCCAATGTGTCTTCGCATTTCAATGGCAACACATATATGCATTGAGTAGACGGTACAGTTAGCTGAGTAGTCTGCTTCGATCACAACTACGGGTGTGACTTTGCTGCTGTGGTAGCTGGCATCAAAAGTAGGGGTATGGGATATGATTTATTGTTGTCGGGGCACTTGACCTTAACTTGATCGGGCTGGATATTCCATTATCACAAGATAAAAGGGGTCCGGGGGGAACCGGTGCAATTCTGATATTAATCATTCTAAATGTAAGCTATGTTCTGCAAAAAAGGTTTAATACATCGATAGATGGTGCGATGAGGATGTTATTACGATTGGTCCAATTAAACACTTGGTTGAACCTTTCTTTTAAGTAGCACAAGATGCTTTTTCTCCTAATACTGGAATGTTAGAAGAGAAATATGTGATTTACTCATTTATATTATCTTTCTGAGTAAGTAAATGTTTTTGTTTTTTTAAAGGCTCTAGGTGATCAGATAGTATTTGTTACACGCCCAGACAAAAAGAAGATCCTCTTCTACAATGACAAGAGCTGTCAGTTTACAGTAGATGAAGGTAAGTCAGCGTTATTTGTAGTAAATCAAATACTTGCATGCCTCACTTAGTAGTGATATCAGTATCTTGTCAATAGCAGATGTTTCTAAAAACATCCAGATAAAGAATATACTTCTTGATCAATTCCAGAATTGTAGTAGATGTCACTGGCTGGCATTTACTTTAATAATTTAATTTTGAAGTCAAGTAATAGTCTTTTTCTGTCGTCCTTTTTCTGTCATGCCTCTGTGTACTGGCTGTCTCCCTCTACCCAATGTGTCAGCGCAGATATTCATTGTTTCTTTTTTATGCCCAATTGATGTGTTGGGTTAGCTGTTGCTCCTTGTTGGCTTCCTTTTTGAGGCGTTTTGATATATTATTTTCAATTTAATGGAGCTATAGACAGGAATAAAGACATCAGCGATGGGTGCACTTCTTCAATAAGTTAGACTTCGTTGTGGTTTAAACCCGGGGTTAGAAATGCCAAAGTGGATTCCAAGATGACGCATGGAGAAGACGATGTGAGTGTCGGAGCTTCGCCGTCAGGGCCTCCTAGTCAACAACACCACCCAACCCATAGTGCGATTGAATACTGCTGTACACATCTCTTCAAGGCACCAACCCTCGTATGAAGCGGCGGAGACCTGGAAACGGTAGTCCCTTCCCCGGGTGCTTCCATAGGACAAAATGAGCTGCCGGGATTTGGAGATTCCTCAGCCGGGGAGAGCAGAGAACAGGATTGAGAAGGCATGTGATTGGCGGTTTTGCTTCCCGAATCAGTCCTCCTGAAGGAACCTATATGGAGGAGGGGGTAATGGACTAGCAGCGTATTGGATTTGAGGACGATTGAAGCAAGCATTTTCACAAGGTTGCATCAAGTCGGGAGAGGGAACAGGAGAGGATTATAAAGCCTCTATCAAACAAGCTTTGCTTCAGGGGCTGGCTGGGGGGGGGGGGGCTTTCCTTTCAGCCTGGAGGCGGTTATGCACCCTCTTCTGTTTGCTGGGATTGGATGTGGCTCACGCGGTAAACCCCGGATGGTTCATGGTAAGGATCACAGTGGAAGATATGCTGAGCAAGTTTTGGTGAATAGTGTTCTTCAGAACTGATTCTTTGTACATCAGGGGTGTACATGATGGGTTTTTGGCATCCCTAGGAGGCATAGTGAGATGGACCATTGTGGGCTAGTGATCAAGCTATATCAAAGGGGATCCCTTGCTGGGGACAATCTGACCCCTACAAGAACTTCTTAGAGCAGAGATAGTTTTTTTCTGAATACCTGATGCTGACGGGGAAGGACACCCCAGCCCGCCCGAACACTCAGTACCCCACCTCCTTGCTAACGGGAGCTTTTGACGCTGCTGGAATTTAGGGGATGACCCTGATGTGAACACACAGGAGAAGATGGCACCTGCAGCTCAACAGGGGAATCTGCCAGGGATACAGCCATGACAAGGGAATCTCTTTTACAGTGCTTGAACACCTTCCAGGAAAAACCTTTGGCCTCGTTCCAAGATCGGTGTGCTTCCCTTAGGGCGGTTTTGATGCAATCTATGGCTGAGGTAAAAGGTGAATTGGCAAAACTGGAAGTACGGACTGATTCTACAGAACATGCAATGTAGGATTTGCCTGAGGGTGCACACAACAATGAAGAACTCCTCGATCAGGTCTCTAGGATAAAAAAAAATCTGGAGATCCAATGTGAAGATCTGGAAACTAGATCTAAGGTCAAATATTTTCCTGAAGAGTCTTCCATAGGACATTGTAGATAAAGTGGAAACATTTGATCACAGTAATTGTGGGAGATGTCATCAGACGCTTTAACAATAGATCGGATCCACCTCACAGGCCACAAGAGGCGGGGTCCGGGAATGAGGGCCAGAGATGTATTGGTGGCAATGGCATTGTATCTTGTAAAGGAAAATGTCCTGAGGCAGTCAAGCCCTTCAAGAAATAATGGGGTGGAGATACAACTTTATCAAGACAATGCCCAGAAACGAAGAGAAGTGGACCAATTGGGAAGATACTTATCCAGAAACAAATTAGATATATGTGGACATTTTCGTTCGGTGTGCTTTTTACGTGGGAGGGCTCTCACCACTAGATCACCACTTCCAGAGAAGGTCTCAACATAATGCACATGGATGAGGACTCAGAACCTGCGTTGCCCCCCCTGCAGAGAAATCTATCCTTGAGAGGCAAACCCTGGGAATGGTCGAAGTCATGGGTTTGTCGATATAAGACACTTAAACTGCTTTTCGCAGACCCAAAGTTTTCTTGAATTATGGGTGCACTCTATTGGGCCGGAATGGTGGTTTTTCGGCAGGCAAGAGGGATTCGTTCGGGGTCGAGATAATTTTGAATGGTAATGTGATTCTATTTTTTTTCTTTTTCTACCAAATAAGGGGTTGGCAAAGTGACACTTTATATCCTATGGAGGCTCTCCGGACATTCAATATTCAAGACTAACCTCTTTGTTTGATGAGAGGGCCTTACCGAGCCCTAAACTGTTATTGGGTCACTAGGGTCAATACCAATTACATTATGTCCTTGGAAACCTTGTTTTTTTTTTTTTTTGGCTGTGACCCGAAAGTTTAAGTTAATAATTTGGGGATGGGGGTTGAGGGGGGTTTTAAGGGACAGGGAATGTTTTTGGGGAGGGATTGTTATGGGGGAGTCGCGGAGGGCAAACCAATAGGAATATTCTTCTTTATTCCTAATCACAGGACAATGGGGAAGGGAACTCATTGTTTTATTCTCTCTGGTTACAATGTGCAGATATAGGGTGTGTGGGGACCACTGCATCTACTTAACTTTAAGAACTGCAATTCAAACTTCTAACAAAAAAATATTAGGGGCTTAAGAGTTTATCAGTTGCTCCAGGGTGAAAAAGACGATAATGTGGCATTACAAAAAACTCACATCGGCAGGTCAGATATACATAGGGTGCGGTTCAGGAATTATACTGTGCTGTTTCAGGCGACATATATAGATAAAACCTGTGGGGTTCTATTGGCATTTAGGAATACTCTCAATTTAAAATGTCTTAGCATGAAAGAAGACAGTGAGGGTCGCTTTTTATTCGTACTGATCCAGGTGGGAATCCTTCACATAATGGTAGTGAACATATATGCCCAGAATAAAGGTACAGATGTTTTTTTAAGGGAAGTGTTATCGCAGCTGGAAGACTTTGCAGAGGGAGACATAATGCTAGTGGGGGATTTCAATTTGGCATGGTCTCCCAATAGATGACAGGAGCCGATATTACTCTTGAGGGATTGCAGCACCTTCTTTGGCCTTAAACACCGGATGGAGGGTTTAAAACTCAGGGACACCTGGAGGGCGATAAGGGAAAAAGACAAGGGCTTCACATTTTAATCTCATGTACATGGGACACATTCTCGTATAGATTACGTTTGGAACTCTTTTCAGTTGCTGGGGAGGATGGTCAGAATAGATTTGGAAACCATATAGTTGTTGCACCAGACCCCTGATCTTAGTTGCCCTTCAGCTCCCTTCCAGACCACATACGTTCTGGAAATTGAATTTTCCAGTGGAACGTCTGAAGGACGAGGTCCTTACTGAAACAGGAAATTAATCAATGGTTATTTTGAAAATAATCTGCTTTCCCATATGTCGGCAGAATATTACATGGGACCAGTTTAAGGCGGTCTTGAGAGGAAAATGAGTTGCCATAAAGGCACCTCGAGATGCACAGATGCGACAGTTGGTGTTGGATGAAGAGGAGGAATTGAAACATGTTTTAAATGTTTTGGAGGAATCACTGACTAAAAGGGCAGAGAAGGCTTTGCTGTATATTTGACAAAGCTACCATGTGAAGGCAGTAAAGCTGATACTGTTGGTCAAGACACTTGGGGAACAAACTGGGTCAAGGACTATAGAAACAATTAGGAGTGCTGAAGGCCACAGGGACAATTACTTCCATATTGGAAGAATTGACTAAATATAATTCTGCCTTGTGCTCTTCTGACTCCCCTCAAGAAACCTACCAAATTGATAATTTAAAGTCCCTGCCACTCCCGAAAATTACTCCAATGGAAAGGAAAAGGTTGTAAGCTGAAATTACGGTGGAGGAGATGTTGGCAGGGATCAAAATAACTCCTATTAATAATTCTCCGGGTCCGGATGGGATTTCATTTAATTTTTATAAAAAATACTGGGGGATATTGGCTTGCAGAGATATATACCAAACTTTTAGGTACCAGATTGGACTTTCTACTCATTAATCTGGCTTTATTGGTTCCTATTAGACTTTTGATAATACAAGAAGGGTCTCACATGTAGTTAGAACTGGACTTCCATCATTTCTCCTTTCCTTAGACGCTGAGGAGGCTTTCGATTGAGTCTAGTGGTCATTTTATACAATACAATGCAGTACATGGGATTTGGGCATGCGTATATTCACATGGTGGGAGGGAACTACTATAACCCCTGCATATGTTTAGTAATGTGCAACTCTTGTCAAACATACAGATTAACCGGGGTGCAAAACATGGATGCCCTCTCAAGGCATAAAATGAGCAGTGTCTCGGAGCAATTTGCTATGCAATTCTGTAGGTTTGCTAATTAAATTGGCACTTGTGTAGCAAAGTTAGCTATTTAAGTTACCCTGTTCAATGAAAGCACAGCTCACCCTGCATTCCTTTCTTGCCTTTAGCGCTCTCCACCCCATTTTCTCTGTTCACTGCAAGTTTAAAGGGGCTAATGAAGCGAGAGCGCAGTAGTAATCGCCCCTTTCACTCATGTGCCAAAAGGCCTGTGTGGGAGTTCAACGCACATTTTATTTTTATTTTTCAAATAATTGCAAACCAGAAATAATCGGGATAATACTGTTATTAAGCTAACTGTATCCTGCCTGCCAAAGACCAGTATGTGTTTATTTCTTTTTAAAAGGCTTTCAATTCCTTTTCTAAAAATGTAATAGGTTACATAATGCATAATTACAGTATTGCTACTGTAAAACACTGCATTGTCTCCATGCTTTACAGTGAAGTGTATCTAAATCTCAGTGTCAACTAGATTTCATTTTGTTGGGGAAGATTCATCATACTGACGAGTGGACACTTTTGAACATGTACATGACCATGCGGCTACATGCTTTGATAGCAGTCCTGTGGCATGCTGGTTACATACAGCTTGCAACTGGTGCTCCACCCATGAGCTGATCCCATACTCCTTTACATTCTATCTTACTATGTTTGTTTATACCCACTAGCCAGAAAGTGAGATGACCGCAAACTACAATATTCTGCCTAGTTTGCCCAGTTCTCTGCCTGCTATGCCATTCACTCTGCTTAGTCTTTTACATAATGAATACACAAAGCTAACTTGATATTTACTTAAAGTAGTGATCAATAGTTTCATCCAGTCTGTACATCTACAGACCTACTGCAAAACTTTACACTGTAGTTGGCCTCCAGAGCTCACTTTGCTCTATGATTATGATTGCATTATATATTTGTACTTGCAGTAGAGAGAGCTAGCCAAACAGTTTTAAGAGCCTTTTTATCATGTCTATTTGTGTCCATTCATGCAGCTAACCTTTTTACAGACACTCATACAGGGCTCACAAAGTATTTTTGCCCACTCGCATATTCGAGTAGATTTTAAGAAGGGCCAGTACCATTTGCAGGGGATGTTGGAATGTTGGAAACTTTTATTTAAATTTTACTTTGTTTGCAGTAAATGTCAAATAATAGTTTCACTGTGCATGGCTGGCGTCTGGGCCGCAGCAGTGTGCCAATCTAAAGTGGGTTTGTGGTGGCATGCACCATTTCATAGAAAGAATTTGCAAGGCTTGACTTATCTCACTAATGTCTTAATTCAGTGGTATACAAAACAAAAATGCTGTATTGGTGCTTATTTTATATCTTGGGTACAAGTAACTTCTGTTGGCATTAAAAACATTAGTACAACATTGCTAATCAAATGGGTTTGTTTGCTAATCAAGAAAATTTAATTACCCAACTCTGCTAATCAATTTCTGAAAACGAATGTATGCCTTGTCCTCTGTCCCTGCTTCTTTTCACTATCTATTTAGAACCCTTCTTGACTCGTCTGAGGAAAGTGGCAAATTGAAGGAGATTTCATTAGACGAGTATATGGTATCTACATTGACAGATCCAGAGACATCACTGCCCGCAGTAGAGAAAGAGCTAGTGACTTATGGAAAGGTAGCAGGGCTGAAAGTGAACATCAATAAGTCCAAAATACTAAATCTCTCCATACAAGGAGACAGGTTGTATCAAGCCATGAGTTGCTCTTAAGTTTAGGTAGGCGCCGGAAGGGAACAGGTTCTTGGGAGTTACCTTCACAGAATCTTTCAAGATTATGTCTAGTGCAAACTATTTTCCTCTTAGGTTTAAATCGGACTTGACCAGATGGAGTCTTCTCTCTAGTTCGTGGATTGGGAGGATTACTACCATTAAAATGGTCGTCCTTCCGAGGGTTTGGTATTTCTTTCCTAGCAATGCATACCGTTACCGGCACCATTTTTTAAAACTTTAAACAAAATGATAGCAGTGTTGACATGGAATAATAAGCAATTGCGTGCTGCCTACAAGATTCTGGTGGCTCCTGGGAATAAATGCTGTCTCTCACTTACTACGAGGCGTCACATTCAAGGGTTATAAAGGAATGGTTCTCCTCAGACTTTATCAAAATATGGTAGGAATGTATAGGGCAGCGCCCGGGGCGCCACTAAATGAAGTAATCTGGATTCGAAAGGCTCATAGACCCAAAAATATGTTTAGTGGGAGACACTAGGACAAGCTGATTAACACATTTGAGATTGCATCATTCCCATTCACACCTCTTTCGCAATCCACAATTTCTACCGGGGATGGAAGCTGATGCATTTACAAAATATGACGAGGCAAGTTGTCAGAAATTATGGGATTTATTCCAGGGGCAAACGATAAAAACATTTGACTGTAAACTTTCTTTTGGGATATGTGAAAGAGAGACTTAGATACTAATCAATTACGCCATTCAGCACTGAATCCTATTATAAACGGAGCTGTATCCTGGCCACTTACGGCTTTTCAAAAAGTTCTCCTTACCCATTCTGACTCCAGAAGCCTGTTCTCATCTTTATACAAAATATTCTCTAAAAGAACCCCTGATATACAATGACCGTACATGGCTAGGTAGTAGAGAACACTGGGAAGTAGTAGCAATTCGCAGAATAAAAGGGAGTTTCTTTGGAGGAATACACGAAGGTTGTCAGAGGCAAAACAACTTAGAGATCTGGTATAAAGTTATGGTACAAATCTATGTTCCGACCACTCTATGGAAAATGTATCCCCACTCTTCTCCAGCGTGTTGCAGGGGTTGTATTGAGAGGGAAGATTTGAGCAATATTTGCTGGACTTGCTCTGATCTTAAAGCTTTTCGGGGACAGGTTCAAACTAGAATGGGAGAAATCTTTGGCTCGGGATAGAACTGGATACAAGGGTATATACGTTTGTGTCTGTGGGACCCTGAAATCGTCCCTCAGTCTAAATCATTTTTAAAGCATGCATAATGCTGATTCTGGCTGCCCTTTTTGTGGTAATAGCACAGAAGTGGAAAAGTAAGGCGATCCCTTTAGAACAAGAGTGGATAATGAAAGTCTGGGAGTTTATTGCGTTAGAATGGGTAACTTATTCCCTACAGATGGAGTATTCTACTTTTTGACAGGACAGGGTGTTCTGCTTTTTTAATGCATTTTTTGAAAAATTAGTATGTGAATCCATGATGTCCTCAAAGAATAAACTGTTAAATATTGTGACAAACTTACATGTATTCTGAGAGCTGAAAAAGGGTCCTGTTGGAAATATGAGGGGAGTGGGGATGCGCGGTACTTTGGGGCTGTTGGATATGAATGAACATAATAAATGACAAAAACAATGTAAGCCGTTGCGTTGTCGAAGATATTCAGTTCTGGAAATACTAGCTGAAGAAAGAATGTCTACTGTTCGCTCATACAGGATAATAAGTGCCCTATCACCTACCAGCTTTTACAATTTTGATAACTTAAGCTCTTCCTATTACAAAGACAGCATTTTAGAATTCCTTCATCAAGACAATTGCCATGAGATGAGGGATACCTGTTTCATTTTTTACTTCAAAATGATGCTGATAATTCTTTCTAATAAAGTGGGACCTGCTAATCGGACTTCAGCACCCCATGCTTAATAGTTTAGTGTACAAATGTTACTCTGCTGACACCGTCTCCTGACACCCTTAACAGCTGCCATGTATTTGGCCAACATAGCAGTTAGAGTAACGTTCACTCCTGCAAACAGCCTGCTGGAACCCAAAGTTCAACAGCTAAGGAATGCTTTTAATGGTGAGCAGCCCTCATCCAAATTATACACGTGTGTGCTCCCAGCACCTGTTGGCAGATTAATAAGTGAATATAAAACATGTCTGGTTTTGACATGGTGGCTTATGGGAATGTATAACTTTACTTACCAAAATCATTTGTCATTTTATTGCCAGATTGGTTTCTAGTGGCTCATTCTGCCAGGACTTTCTGCGTATTCACTCGTCTCCCCTAAACAGACCATTTGGGTTCAGCTCTGCTAATGCTGTTTTTCTCTAGGTAAACCTGTTGCCTTGCAGGAGAATAGGATCTGCTACCTTTTGGCAGTAAGGGGACCAAGACTCCAAAGGTAGGCTCTGCCAGCAAGAGGGTAGTAACACCAAAGTGGCAATTAATAGCGACTGATACAGGGCAGATGGGAGAGTTGGCAGAGTTGGAGTAGACATGAGGGGCTTTGGCCCATGGGAGGATCTCACCATCTTGCGTTCTTAGGTTACTAATGCTCGAAGCGAGTTGGGACTGATCTCACCAGGAAGAGACACTGATCACAGCAGCCAGGAGTGGACCCTTGCAGAGGATTTTAAATGGACTAATGCAACATCGGAAGGTTTTCATTTGGACCACTATCGGATTATAGTCTGGCCAAAGTCTTGGCCGAAGAGGTGAAAATAAAGGCTCCAAGAAGGGAGAAAGATCCTTCCTTCACCCATTCCAGAAGTACATTTGGACTGAATTTCTGTGTGGACAAGATGTATCTGTTGCCTGAACACTGGAATCCCGATTCTGCTCACGTGAGGGCACAGCCCCTGCAAGTGCTCTGTTGCCGCTGCCTTGGCAGGGAAGGGCAGAACAGGGACTCCACTCATCCCTGTTGACCCTGTGTTGTGTCCCCCCGTCAACCAAGAAGCAAAGCAACCGTCTTAGGCTCTGTCTTCTGCCTCAGTCTGCTCTGTTAGCCTACTCAACAGTGTCCGTTATTTTAGCTGTAAACCACTCTTAGCTCTGTCTCGACGCAACTTGCACAGTCGGAAGCAGCCCTCTCTCCAACTTGACCCACAGGGAAGCCTGAGTAAACCTGCTTCAATGCTGTCTCGAACTGTGGAAAATACACTGTTGAGACCCAAGAATAAGCCTGAAAGATATTTGTAGTGGTCCTGATGACCCTTGCCTGCCTTAAAGGGCTCTAGTGACATTTAAGTCCTGCTCATTACCTTTTTGAAGATATCTTCATTTAACTTGAATATTGCAGCTGTAAATATGGCCTGCCTCCCTGTGTTCAGATCCAGTCGCTCTTTCATCTGAAAGTCTGCATAATTCGGTGCCTTCTCTTACAAGGGAGGATTATAGTGTTTTTGATTAGTGCTTGTGTTTTCAGTTTAAAGTCAACTTTTTTTTTATAGAACCTGGTTTGGACATCCTTTTTATTTTACTAACCCAGAACTATTGTTGTTTGGATGCTTCAATGCTAGCCCACACCTCAGCATAGCCTACCCACTTACCCCCAAGTGGCAAAGGAGGTATACCTGTTGTGCTGTGCTGGTTTTGCCTGTATGATTGGGGATATCCTGCTGGTTTGGTAGTGTGGGCCTAAGTAGGAATTGTATCCCCTGTGCACCTGAAAGTCAATCATTTTGTCACAATATTGCTGTACAAAAACAGCAAAAACTGCTGGAATAGTGCCATGATAGTCCTTTGTCAAGGTATTACAGGCAGATGCAGACTATAGATCTCGTACAAAGTTGTGTGGTGTGGAAAACCTTTCACAAAGGCATGCAAAGCTACCTGCACACATGCCCCCAATCCAAAAGTCTTCATCAATCTCCTGTGGTATTACTATATCCTTTATGAATTCGCCAGAATACCCAGCATACTAGTAATATGGACTTCATAACAGATCTCCCGCTCTCTAATGGGTACAATACCATGTGGACGATAGTGGACTTATACACGAAAATGGCTCACTTTGTACCACTTTGAAGATTTCCCACGGCTGAAATGTTGGCTGCAAATACCTAACAAACATTTTTTATCCTCATGGGTTACCAGAACTCAAAGCCTCTAATTGAGGTTCACAATTTGTCCAGATTCTGGAAATTCTTCCAGCAACATCAAGGCATTGCGGCCCATTTACCTTCCACCTACCATTTTCAAAATGGACATACCAAAAGAGTCCACCAGAACCTCAAACAATAATTTAGGTTTTACTGTGGACTATAATGGAGAAAGAATTAAGCGTCTTCTTGCCTTTAGTGGATTTCACCTATAATATCATTCAGAGAGCCACAGGTCTGGCTGTTATCTTTGAACATACTCACATCATCCCCTAATGTTACCCTTAGCTGAGACTCAAATCACACCCATTCCTGCAGTAGGTGCATGGTCTCATCAAATCCAACCAGAACAAACCCGGATAACGACAAAGCTTCTCCACAGCAAACAGGATGCCACACCATGTTCACAACCACAGAGAATTGGAACCACAGTACCAAAATGTCCACCAACTGTGGCTTTCTGTTATCCCTCCAAAGTTCAAACCCCAGTATGTTGGTGTCTATCCCATAAAGCATGGGTATGCAACCTGTAGCACCTCAGAGGTTTTTGACTATGACTACTATGAAGCCTCTTCCTTGACTAGGCTGGATAGGGTTCATGGGAGTTACAATCCAAAACATTGGGAGAGCCAAAGGTTTTGAGTCCTGCCAAAAAGTAATCAACCTGGTGCTGATGGTATTGTAACTGCCTGCCATCTCCAAATTCATCTGATTTTGTTCATGTCTCCCTCCTCCAGCCCTGCCAATTGGCTATATTGTATCAGAAAAAACACTACTTGTCCTATTCTTTCTCTCAAAGCTGAATAATATATTGTACCCTGAATCATAGACTCCAGGTGGCAATAACAAAAGCTGTACTATTTACTGGAATGGGAAGGATATGGTCCAGAAGATCTATTTTGGGAATCCGTCACCAACGTTCATGCTCTCAAGATACTAAGGCAATACCCTAGAAACCCTTTAATTGCTATGTTAGACCATGAGAATGTAATATTTACAAACTTCGCGGATGACACTAAATGTGTCAATTCCACTATCTGGCTCACATTGGATGAATTGGCCACTGAAAAAGTTTTCACCATCATCAAAACCTGGATGGTTCATAACAAGATGGCTCTAAACAAATCTAAAACTGAGCTTCTGGTTATTGGATGCTCTTACATATTGAATAAACTTGGTTCATGCTATGATAGTTTGCAGTTGGGAGAAGAAACTATCATCCCACTAAAAATAGTGAAACCGCTTGGTGTCACTTTGGATCAGCGATTGTCTATGAAGCAACATGTTAGTAGCTTGGTCTCCATGTGTCTATTACATAAAATGATTAGCTCACTTAAGACCCTTCATATCACAAGATAACGCAGAGACTAGCGTTAGAGCAATAATAGGGTAAAAAATGGATTACTACTCAAGTCTTTTAACAGGCCTGGACAAAACTGATCGTAATAAATTTCAAGTGTGCCAAAATGGCGCGATCAGAGTCGTTATGAAACTCAAGCGCAGAGATCATGTCACGCCTGCTAGACGTGCCCTCCATTGGCTGCCTGTGGAGTCTAGAATTCTGTTTAGGAGTCCAACCATAATTAAAAAATGTAGACAGGGCAATATGCCAGATTACCTACAACAGCGTCTCCCTATGAGAACAAATACAAGAGCCCTAAAATCGAATAATCAACATCTGTTATTTGTTCCAAAATACCGAACCTTAAAGGTGGCTAACTCAGCTTTCTTCGCCATCGGGCCGAAGGTCTGGAATGCTCTCCCTTTGGTGATGAGAAGTATTGAGTCCCTTGAGATTTTTAAGAAAAGGTTGAAGACTCATCTTTTGAATTAGTCTGATTTTAAACCTTGTACTGATACTTTTACTTGACCTCCTGATCATGTCGTCTTTAGCTGTTTATCGTGATGTTTTCTCTTGTAGTGCCCTCACGCCATTGGGTCCATGGCCACGCTATACAAATGTTATAAAGTAAAGTAAAACTAAAGAAACGACTGTGAAAAACCCAAACCCCAGTGATGATCTAGGGCAGAACAAATTATCAGGAAAAGCCCCCATTTTCAGATTCACATGCACTGTAAGGGTCAGAGACCCACCGAACTCTCAGGGCCAGCACACCCCCCTACTCAAGACCATGACTGTAAACTTACTGTGAGACAGGGGCCCCACACACATCAGTGTCCCCCCATGGAAGTCAAGGCACTGTACACTGACGTATCAAATGGTGCAGCTGCTGGAGTGCTTGTAACCAAGAGGGAAGGTCATGAGGTGGAAGCCAGGTGCAGTGTGATACAGCCTCTGATGCTCTGAAAAAAGTCCAGCTCTGCATAGACAAAAAAACATAGCTTTTCAGCATCTGTCTCTGAATGGTGCAGTTTTACGAATTCACTCTTTCGTGCACAAGTAAGAAACATTACTTTTGGAAAATACGATATCATGTGTCTTCATAGTTAAGGTGTTTTATTCATAGTTGCACATTTCGCCACTGCTTCCCAGCTACTGGTACCTTCCGGCTCAGTAATTCCTGGAAACTCTGACAAAGTGTTCAAAGTGTAATAAAGGGGGGGGGATATTCAAGGAATCATTTTATTATACCCTCCTACTACTGCTACTCAGTGTCCCTCTATCTCCACAGCCTGGAGAATCATGGTCCTCGCCAGTGGTATTACCCTGATCTTTACCTGGAAGGGGCCCTGAACCTTGCTGCTTGTCACCTCCTGTGACAGGGTCAGAGATCAGACCCTTTTCAGGGGGTATAGGGACCCTTTCAATCTGGGGTAGGAGGTCTATCTGGGTGTGTTCCAGAGCCAGCCCTGCCTCACAGGTAGAGTGAGGTGGATGGCAGGGCCCCAGTCTCTGACCACCCCATAACCAAATGTGGCTGCTTACAGTTGGGGAATACAACTATTGATCGCCTCCTGTCTACCTTACACCTCATGGTCCATTGTTCTCACTTTGCTCTTGTAGTACTACAGGAAACAGAAACAATAGTGTCAAAGGGTGAGACACTCGACCCACAAGAGAGCAGTGTCAGGAGACAAGCCAACCGAGCAACACACAATGCCATACCTCTCAACTCACACACTATTGGTGGGTGTCACTCTCTAGGGAAAAGTGTTCACTCACCAGTCGAGCTCCTCATCTGTCCATTAGCTTCAATGGTCTCTCACCCGCCCCAAATGGAATTGTGTTTTCACCCACCCCTTGGACTCCAAAGGCTGAAAGCTATGCAATGCGCACGGACGATGACACTGCTTCGTAACCTACGCCGGGCAAACATGAAGCACCAAAGGGCCCGCGTCGGAAAAGGGGGTAGAACATCGAAGACCATTTGTTTTGTTTTTTTGTTTATTTATTTTGTTTGTTTTGTTTATTTATTTATAGCGCGCACCAGACCCGAAGGTATCCGGGCGCATGTGCAAGTCTACTTTAAGCTTACAAGTTACAGTTACACATTCCAATTAGATACAGGAAACATTGACAACAGGATAATGATTACCCTACAAGTTTGTACAAGAGTTATATGGAGAGTTATATACACAGGTATTTGTACACAGAGGTGTATACACACTATACATTGGCAGTCAAAAAGCAAGGTGGAGTAAGCGGGGGAAATGAGCATGTAAGTATGCGTTCAGCTACAGGTTAACAGATGGGTAAGACGTAGGTAGTCCTGGCGTCGATCAGTTATAGGTCATTTTCTTTGAGCTATTTAATACACTTAAGTCTGAAGTTTGGATAGGGTTGGTCAGACCTTAAAGAAGATGAGAGAAGTTCCACAACTGGGCTGCTTTGACAGGGAAGCTGTTGTCTCCGGCAGTGCTCAGGTTGAATGGGGGCACAACTAGCTGGTTGGTATATGCTTCTCTGGTAGGTCTATTGGAAGTTCTTCTTTTGAACCTTTCTGTTAGGTATTTGGGGGCTAAATCATTAATACTTTTGAATGTTGGTGATACTGTTTTGAGTTTAATTTTGTCTGCTGTAGAGAGCCAATTAGATTGTCTTCTGACATCTGAGATATGCTCTCTTCTTGGGATTCCTAAGGCGGCTCTGAGGGCATTGTTCTGCGAGGTTTGGATTTTTTGCAGCGTGTGTTTATTAGACCCTATGTATAATGCGTTACAGTAGTCCAATTTGGATAATACCAGAGCTCTTGATAGGGTGAGGCAGCTGGTAGCGGACAGGTATGGTTTTGCTGCTCTAATCAACTTGCAGGTGTAACTTCCCATCTGAGTAACGTGAAGTGTCAGAAAGAGATTAACCTTACTAGGTGAATACGGTATCCAATGGGAGAGGGAGGAGACCGTGTGACAAGGCAAGGGACCCTACAAAAGGAGCAGAGCAGAAGAAGGGACTGCAGGATGTTCAGGTTAGGTTGAGAGAAGAAGAGGCGGCCCAAGAGACCAGGCAGTGAAAGAATGATGGAGCGTAATGGGGAGGAGACTAAGCATATTAAAGGTGTGGTTTTGGTTGGTGAGAGAAAGTGGTGCTTGCGTGTGAGTGCGTGTATGAGTAAGGAGTGACTGAGGATAAATTGACACTGGGTGAGAAGTGCGATTGGCACAGTGAAAGAGGGTGAATGCAATAGGGAGAAGTGGAAGGGGAAACAGGAGTGGGTGGGGGACGGAACGGGAAGAGGGGACAGGGCAAGGAGGAGGAGGAAGAGAAGCATAGAGAGGAGCGAGGAGAGTAGAGGGCAGCATAGAGGGTAGAGTATAAAACTGAAGGAGTGGGCAGTGATGGGGAGCAGAGAGGTTAGAGTAGAAAAAGCAGGAGGTAGAGGAGCAAGGACAGTTGGAGGGAGAGCAAGAGCTAGAAGAGGTGATGAGGATGACAGTGAGTGAAGGGAGGTGAATGCAAGAGGGTGAAAAGGGGTGGAGAAGTGAAGCAAGGAGAGTGGTAGGAAGAGCCGATCCATGGGAGAGCAAGAGTTGGGAGAGTAGGTTGGAGACGTGTGAACATCAGAACGACAGAAGAGGGGAGAGCGAGACTATGGAGTGGGAAAAAGAAGTAAAACAGGAAGAGGGGAAGGAAGAGAAGGATATTAGGGACAGGAATAAACGGGTGTGGAAGAAAGAGAATAAGTGAGAATTGGGCAGTTGGAAAGAACACTTCACCATTTGCCACTGAGAACCAGACCTCCTTGGGAGACAAGGATTGTTTTTACCTAGAATAATGTAGCAGGGATTGAGAGATATAAGGCTGAAGCCTTTAGGCATTCACTTTAGTCAAGATCCTAGACAATAAGGGTTGCCGATCTCTCTCTAGTTGCCTACACTAGTCATGGGGAAGCCTGGGATAGGGTGGTGGGAAGCACATGGGAGAGTAGGGAGGGGCAGCCTCTTAGTGGGTCCTATAATTCCCTGCATTCCAACAAGCTTTATGTACATTTTGACAGTGTGTAAAAAAGACGGTTGGATCATTTCTTGAAGAATTGGTGTTCTTGTGGCCATCTTTGAAACGTAGTGTCAGATGCTTAAAGCCCTCGTACAGAAGCCACCCACGAGAATAAATTGATAGATCGGAGTGAGATTTCTGGGTAACAGCTGCCCTGAGCCCTTGAATAGAAGGATCAGAAGTATGGGTTTGAATTGGAATTCTTCTACCTGGAAGCCCCACCGAAGGTTCAGGTGACTCCTTGGGTTGTGCTGGGTCTGACTGCACTCCAGCTGTTTTAGATCAACTGTAAGTCTAGCCCAAGAGTCAAAAGGTGAAGTAGTGGATGAAATCCGGTAGGCTTGGCGGCATTCAAGGCAGATACGGAGAGCAGAAGCTAGTGGGTCAGCTGAGGGAATCAACACTGCTGCCTTCTGCCAGAGATGAGAATTTCCTAGTAGTAATAAGAGGAAGAAGTCAAACTCCCAGAAGAGCAAGTGGAAGAGGACCCAGAGCCGGGCCTAGAAAAACTAACCAGGTTGGGGGATATGTTAAGAGCCTTGGTGGAAGTCCAACTAGCCATCACAAGGCAGCATCAATAAACACTAGCCAGCATTACACGGGACCATTACCGAAAGACGTGCTCAACTAGCAGTAGCATACATGGTACTACAAAAACTAAGCTGTGTGGAGTACCCCTCTGCGTTCTTTGTAAACTTTGAGTAGGTCGTAGAAAGGGCCAGATGACCACCAGACCCATGGGATCGATGCATTGCTCCCCTCCTCACGGGAGTGGCCCAACAGTCTTCCAAACTCTCCACCTAGATGGGTCTGCCACATATGAAGAATTGATACAAGGTATCCGAGAAAGACTGAGTCAAGATGAGGAGCACTACAAGTTACAACTACGACATCGATGACTAAAACACAGTGAGACTCAGCAGATGCCTTGTCGGGTGAAGGATTTACTTAACAAATGGCTTAAACAAAGAACTTACGACCAAGGAAATGTTAGTACAGGAACAAACCACAGAGCCTTTGCCCCCCATACCTTCAACGGGTGGTATGTCACTTATACAAGTCTTCCCTCAAAGAAGCCATTAAGTCTGCCAATGCACTTGAACCTGCCATGTTTCCAGGAGCCGTCGCTAGGCAACCACCAGAGACGAGATCTGGGAGTGGAAAGAGGGAACAAAGTCAAACACTGAAGAGCTACAGTCTTTTCCAATCTTCAGTAGAAGCTATGGGTACTGTACCTCGGGAAGAAATAATGAATCAACCACAATCTACCCTATGCCCAGCAGTGATGATACAATGCTATGTGGGCGGAGAATCTGGTAATACAGCTAGGTTTTGCCTGTAACCAATGAATGAAGAGCCCTTGTAGATTTGATTCCTGAATCTCAGGTTGACAGATTGGTTTGGCACTGTGAATGTGCTCAGTCGAAAGTCTCTGTAGGGTATCCTGACAAGAGGAATGAAAGTAGAAGATTGATGTGAAGGGTAAATTGTGTGAAGTGAATCGAAGTGGCCCTGCAACAGTTCAAGCAAAACCCATTGCACATTCCAAAGTCTTTGATTCTGGTATCAAAAAGGATCGGAGTCTGAATTAGGGAGACCAAGTTGTGAACACTGTGGAAAAGAGGATCTGAGCCCGAACGAGGGTGACAAAATTGTGAGCATTTAGAAAAGGGGTTTGAGCCCGGATAAGGAGGGCCCGTGGTCCGAGCCCGAGGGAGCAAGATCAGTCTTTAACTTGTGAGTGTGAAAACTCTGACAAAGGAAAGGAGCTTTAGTGTTTTGTTTGTTACATCAGGCCCTCTGCAATAAGAAACTGTCATTACGAGAGAGACTTTGGTGGAAGACCCTGATGCCTATGTAATTAACTGTTACCTCGTGGCCAATGAGCCAGAGTTTGTGCGAAGCACGCACATGCCGCCTTGCCCGTGCTGAAAATGTGGGTGAAGGGAAGCCAGCTGCTCAAATATCCTGACATCATTTCTTGAGCACTTTTGTTTTGCATTCATTGTTATCCCACGCAGTTTTGTATTTCGAAGTAAGGATTGGCAATAGGTTTACTAGTATAGGCCCTTTTATTTTGACAGACTCCACTAGGACGGAGTTATTTGATGGTCATAGCTTGCTCCCATCTTTTGATTTAGGTTTAGATAGGCGTTCTACCAACCCATTGAAGTTCAATAAACACCCTTGAACTGTGATCACTTGTCTGTCTTCATTGTTTGATACCATACCTTCCTTACATGAGTGACTCAAAAGAAATGGTGTTGTGTGACTGGGATATGATCCTGCGGGGGGTATAGGCAGCCTTCTCATCCTAGGGCAGGCCTAACAGGGTGGGGGCTTGAGCCAGCATTACTACAGAGGTGGGTGAGTGAGACACCAGCAAGACACTGCACTATGACTAGAAACAAATCCTGTAGGTCACCATCACTATGCTGAACAAACAGAATAGAGCACTGGTGGACCCATGCAGGAAAAGGGGGCGGGCTTGAATGACTTTTTGTAACTTTCCATCTGAGTAATCCCGGCCCCAAGGGAAAACTTAGAAAGAGATTGGCCTTAGCAACCAGGTGAATGCGGACACCAATGGGCAGGGGTAACAACCATACAAGTCAAGGGGCCCTGCAAAAGGGACCGAGCAGAAGGAGGGATGTGGGTTGCTCGGATTAGGTCGAGCGGAAGAGAAGGCTGACCAAGAGACCAGGCGGTGGAAGGATGGTGGAGTAGAGCGTGGAGGAGGAAAAGACAGAGTATGTTAAAGCTGAGGTATTGGTTGGTGAGAGAAAGTGATACTTGCTTTTGAGTAAGTGTATTGTGATTGAGGAGAGTACGATTTCATGGAATAGTAGGTGTGTAGGTGGAGACCGAATAAGAAGGGTGACTGGAGGAGTGACTGGGTGAATGCAAGAGGGAGAAGTGGAAGGGTAGAGAGGGTCATGGAGGGTAGAGGAGCAAGGTGAGTGTTAGGGGGAAACTATCCTAAAGCGAGCTAGAGCTAGGATGGTAGGTGGGAAATGTGTGAACATCAGAAAGAGAGGGAAAGAGATGAAACAATAAGGTAAAAGGGAGTGGAAGAGAAGGACATCGGGGACAACAGTACAAGGGCGTGGAAAAAAGACAGTGCGAACTGAGCGGCTGGAAAGGTACGATTTTTCAGTAAGACCCAGACATCCTTTGGAGACAAGGATAAGGTGCTACTTAACCCTGGAGGGAGGGATAAGGCTGCAGCCTTTAGGGCCCAACTGTAGTTAAGATCCTAGACAATAGGGGGTATTGATCTCTAGTGGCCTTTTTTATATGAAGGGTACCTTGTGAGCCTTGATCCTCCAGGTGTACAATAACGTGTATAAAGTATCAAATATAAAGGCTTTTATGTCACACACATATAAAGTCAGTATACTTTTAGTATTTAGCTTCTTGATGAGTTCTGCAAAATATATATTTTTATTCATGCAAAACAAACATATCTTTTCATTAAAAAACAATTCATATATACACATTCTTTGACCCATGTTTGAGCCTACATATACATTTATATAACAATAGCATCACATTTCATTCTCAGACGCAAAAAAACCCTGGTTGTGCAAAATTAAGATCTATGAATAACATAAATCTCCCCTCTCGGTGCAATTTGTAAATAAA
Organism: Ambystoma mexicanum; assembly: GCF_040938575.1. NCBI lineage: Eukaryota > Metazoa > Chordata > Amphibia > Caudata > Ambystomatidae > Ambystoma > Ambystoma mexicanum. The sequence continues at coordinate 1,440,905,691 of NC_090935.1, forward strand.
ACCCTGACAGAGTCTAGGATAAGTTTACATTCTTGCTTATAGTTGGACCTGCGCATCCCACGAGGCTTACGGATCGACTTGGAACCAACCCTTTGCAAGGAAAATCTGGAATTTGTCAAGCGATGGCGACTCATCTTAATAAAATGTTCGTTAGATCTTATCATTATAACAATTGAGGAATTATCAAAATCTTTGACCACAATAGAAGTAGATCTGGAAAGTACAAAAAAATCTCTATCCTCGTTTGTGACAAAAGAGGAACTAACTTCGCTTCTAACAGAAGTGGACACGAAATTGGAAGTCTACAAAGGGGAAATTGAATCCGAAAGAATAAGAAAGTTCAGGAGAGACACTCTGGACTATAAACTAGACATTGTTTATACATAGAAGGAGTATTACCAACAGAAAGATACTCAAAGAGGCAATCGACCACTTTGGAACAAGAACAAGAAAACCCCAAACTCGGCACCAACATCATCAGACGCCTCTGGTGGTGAAATTGATAACACAGAAGCTGTGATAGAAATAGAACCAGAAGACTGGAGTGAAACAAGAGGGAGTAGTCATAATCCAAGTACTTCCAAAACAGCAACAGAAACATCAGCTACATCTTACTAAGTTTTTTAGACAGATTAAGACACGAAGAGGGCAAAAGAAAAAATCCACCAAGGAAAGTAAACTAGTCTCCAAAGAAAACTTAGTGGTCAATATTTCAAGTTATAGACTGTCCAAATTTGAATGTCAAAGACTGCAGAAAGGAATTTCATGTGTTCCACAATACAACACCACATTATTGAAGGAGAAAATAGCCTATTTTAAACTTTCAAGGAAAATGAAATTGAAACACTTTTTTGATACAATGGACATACCAGAAAGGACACAACAAACTGAATACCTTGAGATGAAACCTAAAAGCACATCCTCTCCACCGATTCAGAATTTTGTGTTCGATGCATTCCAAAAATTGGTCCTCAAAGATCTTCAGAAAATCAAATTTCGAAATAGAACAAGAGGCAACTTAACACACAGAGAAAAACTAATTCTGGAACAATTGTGGCAGAACCCAGAGATTATCCTGAAACCAGCAGATAAATGTGGTGCCTTGGTGATAATGGACACCGTGAAATACAAGGATGAAATAATAAGCCAACTAAGCGATCAAGATACTTATTTGGAAATCTGCGGCCAATAACAGCTTACTGGACCCAATTGCACAATATATAGATAAAGTTATTCAACCACTAACATGCAAATGTGCAATGTATATACAAGATACAAATGATTTCCTGAGAAGACTGGAGAACATCATTTTCAACCCTGATACCGATTTTGTGTATACCAAGATCACCCATCAAACTGGTTTAGAAGCCATGGAATGGATGCTGCTGAATACTGAGGAAATAGTTAAGAGTGATCATCTCTTCATCATGAAACTTCTGAGTATTGTTCTCCAAAACAACTTCTTCTCCTTTGAAGATCGATACTTTGTACAACTATCGGGTACATCGATGGGAGCGGCAATGGCCCAGAGCTACGCCAATATATACATGGCGTACCTAGAAGAGACGAAAGTTATTTCAAATCCGAGATGGAGCAACAAATTGAAATGTCTGACAAGATTTATAGATGACCTCTTTGAAGTCTGGGAAGGCACCGAAGAAGAGTTGAAAGAATTCCTTGTGTGCATGAAAAACTTGGCCCACACATTAAATTCACACATAAATATAGTAAAACCAGCATTGAGTTTTTGGATGTCCAAATATATTGAAAGTCAGACAAATTAGCAACCACAATCTTCACCAAAGATACTGATAGGTATATAGTCTGTTGCTTGCAACAAGCTTCCATCCGAGAAAAACAATATCAAGCATCCCCCTTAGTCAGTTTCTGAGACACAGACGGATAATTTCAGAAGACGAATATGAGGTAAAATCCATAGAACTCGAGGAGAAATTCCTCAAGAGGGGATACAATGAATAAACATTGTCCCAACATTGTGCAACAGTGAGGAACACCTCTAGAACAGAAGCTCTTAAACCAAAAGAAAAAACAGATACAGATCTAGTATGTCACCACCTTCTCCCAGCAAAGCAGTAAAATCAAGAAAATCATGAAGAATTGGGGAGTATTAGCACTTGATCCCACACTAGCTAACTTGTTCCCACACCTCCACTGTTTGCATAAAGTAAAAGTAGATTGTTGAAAGATCATCTGATTAAATCAGATTTCACTCAGAAAAGTAATTCCAAGAAACAATACAGAGGCACTTTACCGTGCAACAATTGCAACTGTTGCAATAATGTGCTAAAGGGCAACTTCATCCACCATCCCTATAATGGACAGAAGATTTCACTAACGCACACCTCCACTTGTGACACGATGAATGTAATATATGGTATTAAGTATCCATGTGGCCTTTACTATGTTGGACTCACGAGCAGAAAAGCAAAAGTAAGATGGAGTGAGCACAAGTCTAATATACCTAATCTCTCAACCAAATCCCCAGTAGCACAACTCTTTGTATCTGAAAGACATACAATTGCTCAAATCCAATTTGTGATTTTAGAATCAGTAATACTACCAAGGAGGGGAGGTAATTTGGCTAAATTACTACAGCACAGAGCAATATACTGGATAGAAAAATTGGACACAATGTACCCCTGCGGGATGAACATTAACTGGGATTTGAATTGCTATCAATGATGATTGGGATTTGTACCCATGGGTAACAACGTGAATTATGAGAGGTTCCCAACTGAGAAAGATATATTTTGGCATCTTTACTGCTTGCTATTTCTGTTCATGTACATTGAACTTTGAACAATGCGTGGAGTCTTGTTAACTGTCATGTGTTAGTATTTATATAACCTACTGACCACAGCGGTCCGAGTTTGCAATTAAGATATATATTGTTATTGTTATTTATATAGCGCCTTATATACCATTGGTATGGTCTGAAGGCGCTGGTAGGTGGAATGCCCTTGGGAACCGAAGTTCAGATCAGTAGAGAGAGTACAGAGAGTCAAAAGGTGCGTGTGAGCACCTGGTATGTGTGCAGCTCGTGCGATATCCGTGTAATAGCTGCTTCTTAGAGGTAGGTGTGGTGGTTGAGAGATCAGGAGTATGTGTTAGTTCTGGCAGAATTTATCCAGACCGGATGTGGCTGCGTTAGGCCTGAGGAGAACGCCTGGCTGGGGGGTGTGTAACCAGCAGTGTTTACTTAGAGTGATGTGGAGTGAGCGGCGGATGTTGGTATGAGAACAGTTATACCGAATGGTGTCATAGTATCCCTGTGTTCCAGTTGAGTGGTAATGTAAAGGAGAGAGTAAGCGTGGTGGTGTGATATGATGGGTTATATGCTCTTTCCAATGTTCTCTGCATTCGAAACCATACTATATACGTCACGCAGTCCTATGCGCTCCAGTCTGTTCCATGCACTCCTATTCACCCCATGTATCCCAGTCTGCTCCATACACTCCGGTCTGTGCCATGCACTCATGCATTCTGGCTCGCCCTCGCGCTCGGGTCCGCTCTGTGCGCTCCAGTTCGCATGCGTACTTGAGTCGGTCCCACGCATGTACTTTTGTCTGCCCCACGCATGTACTTTTGTCTGCCCCACGGAAGTGCTCTTGTTTGCCCCAAGCATGCACTTTTGTCTGTGTCCCACACATGCACTCCTGTCTGTCCCACGCATGCACTCCTGCCTGCCCCAAGCATGCACGCCTGTCTGTCCAATGCTCTACGCATTCCGCAGCTCTACGTATTAATCTATTCTACGCACTCACCAGTATTGGTTGCAATCTGTGCTTGTTCGTTCTACGATCTCGCCCGCTCTACGCAACACGTCCGTTCACTCTGGCACTCGTTCGCTCCGGCATTCATCTGCTTTATGCCCTTACATGTACTATGCATTCACCTGGTTTACGCACTCGCCCCCTCTACGCACTCGCCCCCTCTACGCACTCGTCCTCTACATGCATTCAACAGCAATATCCTGTTCTATATATCCCTCTATACACTCATCTGATCTATACCTTCATCCGTTCTGTACACTCATCTTCACTGTACACTTATCCCCTCGTCCGCTCTATCCCCTCGTCCGCTCTAGCCCCTCGTCCGCTCTAGCCCCTCGTCTATACACTCATCTGCTCCAGCAATCTACTTGCTCTCCGCACTTCCATATTCATCCATTATCCACACTCATGCGCTCTACATACTCATCCGTTCCACATACTCATCTGTTCTACACACTTATCCGGTTTACGCTCATCCGTTCTGGCCATTCGTCTGTTTTACGCTGTTCTTCCTCTCATGCATTCTTCCACTTGGTGCATTCCTTTGTTCCACCTTTTTCATCCCTTCTAACTAATTCATCCAAGCCATTCAATTTGTTTACTCCGCATGCATTCCGTTCATTTCAGGAGTTTAAATCTCTTTACTGTTTCCGTATGATTTACTCTTATTTACCGTTTCACTGCTTTGATCCACTTTATTCGTTTAATTCTGTTTGCCCTTCTAGTTTATATTCGGGGTTATTAGCTATTAGTTTCTCGCATCAGGTGGTTTGATGGATTGGTGTCCTTGAGTTGCTGTTGGTCAGTTTGGGTTAGTTTGGTACGGGTTGGTTTTAGGGGAAGAGCCAGGTTTTCAGCAGTTTGCGGAAAGACATTAGATCCTCAGTTAGGCGGATGTGGGGTGGGAGTGAGTTCCATAGCGTGGGAGCCAAGGCTGAGAATGATGATCAGCCTAACCTGATTGAGTTTGTCTTCGGTATGACTAGGAGACCGGCTGAGCTTGATCTTAGGGTGCGTGGGGGGTTGTAGGGTTTTAGCTTGTCTTGGAGATATTGAGGTCCAGTTTTATGCAGTGCTCGATGGGAGATGCACAAGGTTTTGAAAGACACCCTTCGGGCTACTGGAAGCCATTGCAGCGTTTTAAGGGCTGGGGAGATGTGGTCTCTTGGGCCGAGCGCAAGTAGCAATTTGGCTGCCACGTTTTGTGCCCTTTGCTCAGTTGGTACGCGTGTACTCCGAGGTATAGGGGGTTTGCGTAGTCCAGTCTTGATATAACAATTGATTGGACCGCAGAGAGTCTGTTGGGAAAGGAGAGATATGGAAAGATGCGCCTAAGGGTTTTAAGGTGGTAGTGGCAGGACTTTGAGACATTAACTTGGCGCGAGAGTGTTAGGTCAGAGTCAAGGGTGGATCCAAGATTTTTCACTGAGTTAGAGGGGGTCGGTGAGTTGCCCATGGCGGATGGCCAGGGTAGTGGGTGCGGAAGGAGTTGCCACATACCATGATTTCCGTTTTGGCGGGGTTTAACAGGAGGTGGCTTTGGGTCATCCAGAGTTCTATGTCGAGGAGGCAGGAGGCTAGGTCAGGTCGGGAGTTGGGTTTTGAGTTCAGGAGTTTTAGAATTAGTTGTGTCGTCGGTGTAGTTGTAGCACAGGATGTTGTGCGAGCAAATTATTGGTGGGAGGGTGATCAAGTAGAGATTGAACAGGTGGGCGGATAGGCATGCTCCTTGTGGGACTCCCGTGTCGACTGGTCGGGCTTGGGAGGTATAGGTGGAGAGTATCGTTATTTATTACCGATCTTTGAGGAATTAAGCTATCCATTTAAGAGCGGTTTCACGAATTCCTAGGGAGTGGAGGCAGTCTAGGAGGATTGAGTGATTGATTGTGTCAAAGGCGGCGGATAGGTCCAGAAGGATTAGTGCTGCGCATCCCGTGGAGTCTGCCGTCATTTTGAGGTCATCCCAAATTGAGATTACGGTGGTTTCAGTTCCGTGACAGGCTCTGAAACCTGATTGAGCGGGGTCTAGGAGATTGTTGGCTTTGACAAAGGCATTTAGTTGGGAGTAGGTAGTTCGGTCAATGAGTTTGGCAAGGAATCTGGTGTTTGAGATGGGGCGGTAGTTTTTGGGCTCAAGAAGGTCGAGCGAAGGTTTTTTAATTAGAGGTTTGACATGAACCGTTTTGAATGCGTCGGGAAAGATACCAGAGGAAAGGGAGGCATTTATGATGGATCTTGCATGCTCTCCTGCACAGGTGGAGGCGGAAATTTCTTTGAGGGTTGTGGCTGGGCAAGGGTCCAGCGGCGAGCCAGATGGTTTGCGGGCAGGTTTGAGAAATTGTTCTGGTGATATTGGACTAAAGGATTTGAACGTTGGTTGCGTAGTGGTCGCAGCCGGTGGGCCCGCTGGTATGGGGGGAGAATTGCTCGGTGAATGTAAGAGAGCCAGTTTGGTGGCTAGAGTATTTGTTCTTTCGAGAGCTGTGGTGTAAAAGTGGAGGGGAGAGTGAGTCACACAGTGATTGCGAGGGAGTCGGGACGGTCGTGTTGCAAGCCGGATTGGTGAATTCGGAGATGATTTTGTGGAGTTCTTTGCTTGGGTTTTTGCAGTTTAGGATTCGAGAGTTGTAGTGGGCTTTTTTTGCTTTCCGGATTTCGGCCTTGTACTGATAAAGGTGTCGGGCCAAGGTGGCCCTGTTCTCCTGGGTTTTGTCTTTCTGCCATTTGCGTTCTAGGTATTTATATAGTTGTTTAGTGATCTTCAACTCAGGAGTGAACCATCCGGGGAAGAGTTCACGGCAGGTTGATGGTTTGCAGGAGGGGGTGAGCCGCATCAGAGATGCGTTGAGCCATGAGTCAAAGGCGTCGGGGGTTAGTTGTTTGTTGAGTTGGCAGGTAGGTGGTGGAGACTGGAGGAGTGCGTCGGCTAGGTCCGGGACCATTATTAGTTTTTTCCAGCATTTGCGTAGATTTGGAGGTTCAGATTAGAGTATGGGAAGGGGGTCGGGTGAGTGAATGGCGAACGAGAGAATGAAGTGATCGGACCAGAGGATAGGGCTGGGGGGCTTTAAATGAATCAGGGTGTTGGAGCTAAAGATTGCATCAAGAGTGTGTCCTTTATAGTGAGTCGGGCCGTTTATGTGGGGTTGGAGGTTAATTGTGTCCAAACCGTCAACCAGAGAGTGTGTCATAGGGTTGGTGGGGATGTCGATCCATATGTTGAAGTCTCCAAGAAGGGTGAGGTTTGGATGGTTTAGTTGAAGGGCGGCAATAGAGTCGCAGAGGTTGTTTGCGAATTGTCTATCGTAGCCAGGGGGCCTGTAGATAATTAGGAAGCTGTGTGAGAGCGACGGGGAGAGGGATAGTCTCACAAGGAGAAATTCGCAGGAAGGAATGGAAGGTTGGTTGTCGATGATTGAGGCGTGGAAGAGAGACTTGAAGACGATTGCTACTCCCCCCTCCTCTGGAGGGACGGTTCAGTGGGATGAGGGAGTAGTCAGGGGGGAAGGCTTCATTAGCGATTGGGGCGAAGTCGTCAGAGAACCAAGTTTCGGTGATAAAAACCAGGTCTGGTTTGTCAGAGGCGAGGAGGTCAAAGATGCAGAGTCTGTTTTTCGCTACGGATCGGGCATTAAATAGGATGCAGTTTACATCGGCAGGCGAGGTTGGTCTTGGAGCTGGAGCGGAAGGTGGTGGTGGTGGCGGAGAGAGTGGAGACTGGGGAGAGAGAGGGGTAGGGGGGGTGATGCTCGATGGGAATAGAGGGCGAGCAGAAGAATTGGCGGGTTTTGGGCAGGATTGGGTAGCTGCGTGTGTTAGGATGATCGGGTTTGGTTCGGGGGATCTGAAGGTGGGGTGTGGGCTACACAATAGCACGGTAGGTTCACTCCATTTGTATCAGATATTTGTTGTAAATTGTAGATATGTCTCGAGTTTACATTGTACCACATGACTCTCGAGGAGTCAAACTATATGTCACTCACATTCAGTTAGTTACATGAAAAACTCTTTGAAAATGTCGCCTGCCGTGGACGCAACTGAAATACAAAAGGATTTAAAATAGGAAGTACCAATCAGTTGCTTAGCAACAGAACCACAGAACGGAGAACACAGCAGCAGAGTTCGCTCTGCAAACACGCTATGAAGGTAATCAGATCTCTGTTCCTACATTATAGAACTTGCGACACTTAGTTTACTCAAATATTTACTGATCGCGCATTCCATTCAAAGGATTGACACCACAACACTATTGCCACATTGGAACCAGGCTCTAAAGACGCAGTGCTGACAAACCGCGATATGTCTCTGTGATAACGCACACGGGACCCGCACTCAGGTAGTCTTGCTTTCAGTACTATGACCTCCCACGTACATAGTCACTCAGAATAGACATTTACTATACTAACAGACTCATTGTTCATGATTCCAGGGCACTATCAACTTGTTCAAATCCACGAGAGAAAGAGACAGCAATCATTTTACCATCTCGACCCAAACGCAGTACACAGTGTTAAGTGGGTAAGAGTAATTTCAGTTGGACATTTGCCATACCGTTACCATTCAGAATTCAGACGACGTACAGGGAGACCCAGCGCTTGCTTAAGCGCCTGGTCCCTCTGTACGCCACCACAATATCAAGAGTTGCACTAAAGCTATATTTGTACATGTTTTACAGTGACCATCACATGTCTTTTCCATAGAGGCTTTCCTTCTTGGATCAAAGACCAATCTTAAGGTTAGTAGTTGAGAGCCCATATTACTGTAGAGCATTATTTCTAAATGTTAAAGTCGGGTAGAGTGAATTTATTATATACATTATATCTTTTTGCAGGAAACCGGAAAGAAAAACCTTATACTCAAACCTGAAGAAGGGCGAGCAGCGCCTGAAACGTGTAGCTAGAGATAGGACACAATATTCTTAAGCAGTCACGTGTGACTGACTCCTATCAAGTTATTGGGACAGTTATCAAAGAAAATTGTGAAAAATAATGACACATGCAACAAATGTATGAATATGATGACTTGTTATTTTAATAACGTTTCTGATTTATACTTATGTATTGAATTATTGTCTTGACCACGCTTTTGACAAATGTGTGTATGACTATTTAAAATACACTATTGTATAACAAGGAATTGATTGGTATATAATTCTTTGACGTAAATTAACTTGAAAGATTGAATTCATTTGATTTAAAAGGTTTGCAAAAACTCTTCATTTTTGCTTAATGCTGTGCTCCAGTTTGTTCCCAGTTTCCTTATACGGTGAACCTTTCAGTTGTATTATTGTTGGACCTGCCCTTTGTCAGCAGTGTTGATGGCTGCTGTTTTTAAAGTCAACAGTGTTTTGGCCGTCTCACAAACCAAAACTGTGGTTCCCCAGATGTGCGGCCTTCATCAGGATGAGTTAAATTTTTAATACACGTGTATTTTGGGTCTACAAAAATGACAAATAAATGTGTATTAATGACAGTAGGGTGTGACATGTACATTTATATATAATGGCTTAGAGCATCAGGGTGATTTAAATATATACAACAAATGTGCTCAGTGATCTACATGTCCGGAGATTGTTGGATTGCAGCCATACATGAGGGCTATTGGTATCCATTCTAGAGGCCCGCAACTACCTAGGTAGAATGTCCACTGAGCATATACTGCAGTTGTGTGTGTATCTGACATAAAATATATACTTTATACATGATCTCTAGTGGCCTACACCAGCGATGGGGAAGCGAAAGAGAGAGACGGCCTGTCCAACAATCATTATTTGCATTTTGACATAGTGTAAGAAAAAACCTTGAACCATCTCTCGAAGCATTGGTGTTTTTGAAGGTATCCGTGAGACTCAATTGAGCTTCTAGGGAGTTAGGTTACCCGGGAGGAAACTCTCACTCTCATCCTCCAGGCTCTAAACAGGAGATGCTGGGGTACAACTATCTTAATGGTCTTTCTTGCCAACCTTCCAAGGTGCTGGAAAAGCAAATCCAATAGCTTTCAGCAACAGAATCTGACACAAATCCCTGCAGGTAGTCTGCAGCGTAATCACAACTCCAGTATTTGCTACCATTCCACAAGAAGTCGCTGCATAGTGCCTAGAAAGCCGGAGTCAACCTGGTGTTCCGTATGTGCAATAAAACATGCATCATTGAATAATTTTAAAGTAATTACCCCTTCTCCAGCATTGGATCTTTCATGGATTCACATACTTAGAATATTCCCCGTCGACAGACTGGGAACCCTCGGTAAGCTTATAAAGCCTTTTCCCGTAGGAAAACGTTCAACACTTTTGTGTCCTATCTACGTCGTTTTGGGCCACGCACACATGCACGCCCCACTAGGACGTAGTGGTATAAATGCCCCGCCCCCGCGGCTCCCTTCAGATTTCAACCGTCTCCAAAGTGGGAACACCTCGTGTATTTTCTACTTGGTTAGGTTGTGCTGTTTTTCTCCTAATGTCGGGAAAAGCATTGTTCTCCAGCATGGGGTCTGGCATGGATTCACATGCTCATGAATATTCCCCGTCGTCAGGCTGGGAATCCTCGGTAAAGAAAAAACCAGTATCAGTTTCGTTTCTGATCTGTCTTTCGTAGTAATAACCAATCACTGGTCTCTGCGTCATACTGACCACAGCCAATGACTGCCCTCTACCTAAGCACCGCCTCTGGCAGCCATCTTCAGATTTTTACCGCACGTTCATGTGTTGGGATCCTCGTGCTATTGCTCTCGAGCGTTAGTGCTATTTTTTCACGTTTTTTCTCAAAAACTTTTTTTCCGGTCAAAAGAGCCTCAAGCTCCACCAACTCTCCATCCGATCAACGGGGACCCGTGTCGGATTCGTCTGCGCCCCTCAAGGGTGAAGATTTCGTCGAGCTACGTTTTGGAGGACTCCAGAAGCTTCTCAGGCCCGGACATGGCCCAGGAGAAGGGGAGCTCGACGCCCAGAAAGATGTTCACGGTCTGCCCTGGATGCCAGCTGCAGAACGTCTTTAAGGAGGATGAACACTCCTTTTGTCTCTACTGCTTACATGAGGACAAGACGCACGTGGAGAAGGACTGTGCGTTTTGCGGCAATATGTCGGAGCGGACCATGAAGGACCGCCACCAACGCCTCGCCAACTGGCTGGAAGGGAAGAGCCCGTCAGGCGAGAAGAAGAGGAAGAAATCCGAGCAGTCTTCTAAGACCTTTGAGGACGCCCCGGCGACGGGGGTCCAACACAAGGCCAAGCACCGCGAGTCCGCTGGCACCGGGAGCGCCGAACGGTCGGGCTCTACGGGCGCCAGGCAGGGCGCACCCTCCCCGGCACCTTCAGCCACGAGCCAACGCTCTGGGTCGGGTAAGAGGAAGGGCGAGCACCCGGCGAAGCTCCTGGAGAGGCCCCGGTCGAGCTCGAAGGCCCCATCGGAGGGGGAGCGAGGCAGTGTCCCCCCCCCTCAAGGATAAGGCGGTGAGCGCACCTAAGGTGGTGAAGGCCTTAATCCATCCGGCCAAGCCCTCTATCGATACTGTCGCGGCGGCCCTGGCTCAGCCTGTGGAGGCTACACCAGTGGTGGCGACCTCGGGGCCCAGAGTCTCCCTGCCACCTCGGAGGGAGTCCTCTTTTGTGCCCATCGATAGGACCCCCGTGAAATCCCCGGCGGGGAAGAAAAAGGGGGGGCAGGGCGTCGTCGTAGATTCGGCTTCAATCTCGGAGGAAGAGCTGATCGAGGTCTTAAGCCACGGCCTTGGCGTGGAGGAAGACCGGCCCGTCGGGATGGATCCCGACGCAGGTGACGACGACATCGTCGAGGGTGCCGACGGGGCCCCTGATCGCCCGTCGGATTCCCCTCTGCCAGCGCCGCAAGACAACTCGGCGGCCATTTTGTTGGCTATACAGTCCTTATGCTCAGAGATAAGGACGAGACTACCGTTGCCGACGGAGGAACCTCTCCCGTCGGGGGATCCTGAACCGGGACCTTCTGGTGTCCCCCCGCCCAAGAAAAGAAGGATTCACCCTCCACCTCCTTTTCAGCTGTCGCGACCCGCCCAGCCCTCCTCCCCGTCCACCCGAGGGGATGATACGGGGACTGACACGGCAGCGACGGGTACGGACGACGAGGTATACGACGAGGATCTCCCGTCGTCACCTCCCACCAGGGCTTCTCCGCCCGACGAGATTGGATCGTTCCACTCCATGATCGCCAGGGCATCCGAGCTTTTCCAACTCTGCCCTGAGGAGAAGAAAAAGGAAGGATTCCTTTATCAACGGCGCGAGGCCAAGAGGAAGACGGTCCTCGCGGTGCCTCTACTGGACGACATTTGGGATGAGGGCCTCGCCCTCCTCAAGAACCCTTCCACGACGCCAGCTAGAAGAGACCGGTACGAGAAGAAGTACCGGGTCCCGGACGCGGCCCCCCTGTGCCTCCGGGCGCAGCCTACCCCGGACTCCGTCGTCTCCGCGGCGGCCAGGAAGAAAGCGGGGGGGGGTGCGGCCTCCACATCGACTTCCCCACCGGACGGCGAGGGAAAGAAATTGGACGCTATGGGACGCAGGGTCATCTCGTCTGCAGCGACGACGATTAAAGCCGCCAACGCCTTGGCTATCGTGGCCCGCTACGACAGGGAGCTATGGTACAAACTGGCTCCCCTGCTGGACTTCCTACCGGACGACAAGAGGGCGGATGCCCTGGAGATCCTGCGGAAGGTGAGGTGGCGTCGGACCACGCCATCACTATTGCGACGGACATCGCCGACACTGGGTTTCGCCAGTTGGGCAACGGCGTGTGCCTTAGGCGGCGTGGATGGCTCAAGGCTACGGACTTCCGTCAAGACGTACAGACCAGAGTCCTGGACATGCCGTTCGATGGGAACAACCTGTTTGGGAAAACAGTGGACGATTCCCTTCAGGCCATTAAAGCGGACACTGAGACGGCCCGGGCCCTTGGGGTTCTGCAGCAACGACGGACGCCCTTTCGGAGCAGCGGAGGCAAGGGCGCCTCCAAAGGTTCCGGCGGCGGTTTCTCTACCTACCGTCAAGCGGCCCGCTCGTCGTCTCAGGAGGCCTACAGAGGACGAGGCAAGTCTGGCGGACCCCGCCGTCGTCGCCAAGGAGGTCAAGGCGGCAAAGCCTTGTCGAAACAGGATTGAACCGGCCGTGGGGTCGGACCCCCACCGAAGCACCCCGGTGGGAGGCCGGCTGGCGAGCTTCGTCAGCGTGTGGGAGTCCATCTCCACCGCCTTAGCCCGGGGCCACGCGCTCGAGTTTCAAAGAAGGTGCCCGCGCGCCCCCCCCCCGTGGCCAGGAAAGAGCTTCACGTCCCTCAGCTTCTCCTGGAGGTAAAGGCGTTGCTCAGGAAGGGCGCCATCGAACTCGTCCCAAAGAGGCTTCGGGGCTCCGGAGTTTACTCGAGATACTTCCTCGTGAAGAAGAAGACGGGAGGATGGCGCCCCATCCTAGACCTGCGACGTCTGAACAAGTTCATCAAGGCGCAGAAGTTCCGGATGGTCACCCTCCAGCACGTCCTGGGTCAGCTGGAGGAAGGAGACTTCCTGTCGTCGTTGGATTTGGAGAATGCCTACTTCCATATTCCCATCCTAAAGGGGCACCGAAAATTCCTCAGGTTTGTGGTCCAAGGGCGTCACTACCAGTGCAAAGCCCTCCCCTTCGGACTACGGTCGGCACCCAGGGTATTTACCAAGTGCCTTGCACCGGTGGCGGCGCAGCTGCGCCGCGAGGGGATCCACGTCTACCCCTACCTGGACGACTGGCTCATCCGAGCCAAGACGAGGGAGCTCGCCGTGGAGCACAAGGCAAGGACCGTCCAACTTCTCACGGACCTGGCATTCTCCGTGAACTACGCCAAGTCCAGCCTGGTACCCGCGCAAAACGCACTGTTTCTGGGAGCGAAGCTCGACACAGTGTCCCTTCTGGCCTCCCCGTCGGAGGAAAGGACCAGGTCCATCCTGGGCAAGATACAGCGGATGTTGGTTTCCGACGCGGCCAAGGTGAGGTCCGTCAAGTCCCTCCTCGGAATGATGTCTTCTTGCATCTACCTCATTCCCATGTGCAGGCTCCGGATGCGCCCGTTACAGGAGTTCCTGGACGCGCGCTGGATCCAAACGACGGGCGGCTTCGAGGAGAGGATCACACTCAACGAGAGTTTCCGCCGAGCGGTCCGGTGGTGGGGCACCCGCGCGCATCTGACGGCGGGCATGGACTTCCGGACCCCAGACCACCAGGAGACAGTGACCACGGATGCCTCCCTGGAAGGGTGGGGAGCGCACACCGAAAATCTGCACGCGAGAGGCCTTTGGCTCCCGACGGAGAAGTCACTCCATATCAACGTCCTGGAGCTCCGTGCAGTGTTCTGGGCCCTCAGGTCCTTCCTTCCTTCCCTCAAGGGCAAGGTGGTGAGGATCTTCACCGACAACACCACCACCATGTTTTACATCAGGAAACAGGGCGGAACCAGGTCCCCAGCACTGTCCAAGGAGGCGCAGGACCTGTGGCATTGGGCCGTCGCCCAAAGGATGTTTCTGGTGCCGTTTCATCTGGCAGGGATAAAAAACACCATCGCCGACTCACTCAGCAGGGAGCTGCGCTCGTGCCACGAGTGGGAACTACGGCAGGATCTAGTGGATCGCCTCTTCCGACGGTGGGGCACACCCCAGATCGACCTGTTCGCGACGGCGACGAACTCCAAGTGCCGGAGGTTCGCCAGCAGGTTTCCCCAGGCGAGGAGCATGGGTGATGCTTTCTCGTTCCCCTGGGAGGGCCTGTTCCTCTACGCGTTCCCTCCTTTGCCACTGCTAATCCGGCTCGTCAACCAGCTCAAGAGGTCACGGTGCAGGATGATCCTCGTCGCACCTGCGTGGCCGAGGCAGATATGGTTCCCGGACCTTCTGGACTTATCAGCGTCCCCGCCAATCAAGCTGCCGGTGGACGCGGATCTACTCTCCAGGGAAGGAGGCGCCATCCTCCACCACGACCCGAAATCGCTGAACTTGCAGGCCTGGCTCCTGCAGCGCTAGAGTTTGGAGGATACGACATACCGGCCGACTGCAGAGAGGTTCTTGCAAAGGCCAGGGCGTCCTCGACTCTTAAATGCTACGGACACAAATGGAAGAGGTTCTCTGTCTGGTGCCACGCACAGAAGATTAACCCTCTACGGATTACGGCTCCCCAGGTACTGCCGTACCTGCTGACGCTGGCCAAAGCTGGACTGGCACACGCGTCCATCAAGATTCATCTTGCTGCGAACACCCGATACACCAGAACCACGGGCCGGACGTCCTTGTTGTCTCATCGTCTGGTGAAAGAGTTCATGAAGGGACTGTTCAGATCGTTCCCGCCGGTGAAGGCTCCGGCCCCGGCATGGGAGCTCAACGTGGTGCTGACCAAGCTCATGGGACCTCCGTTCGAGCCTCTGCACTCGGCCCCGTTGAAGTTTCTGTTGTGGAAAACAGCGTTTCTTGTGGCCATCACCTCCGCACGACGGGTGGGAGAGATACAGGCCCTTTCCTGCAAGGCCCCGTACTTGACTTTTCACGACACGAGGGTAGTGCTCAGGACGCACCCCTCCTTCATGCCCAAGGTACCGTCGGACTTCCATCTCAACGAACCCTTGGTGTTGCCTGTGTTCTTCCCGTCGCCTTCGTCGCCGGCTGAGAGGACTTTGCACTCGCTGGATGTGGCTAGAGCGCTGAAGTTCTACGTGGACCGCACGAAGTGTTTTCGGAAGACGTCACAACTCTTTGTGAATTTTGGACCTGTCAATCAGGGGAAGGCTCTCTCGAAGGCTTCCATTTCCAGATGGCTCTCCGGCTGTATCATGTACTGTCATCGGTTGGCAAACCGACCGCTGCCTGGCCGTCCGAGAGCCCATTCCACCAGAGCGATCGCTGCCACCACGGCGTTCCTTTCTGGTGTGCCCCTGCTGGACATATGCAGGGCTGCTGCGTGGAGGTCGACGCACACCTTCACGAAATTCTACTGCGTCGATCAGGATTCCAGGGAGGAGTCCAGGGTCGGCCAAGCAGTGCTGCGCAACCTGTTCGCCTGAGGTGAGCCTGGTGAGGAGGTAAGATGCTTAATGTTGGGTTTGATGTAATGCTTAATGTTGAGCCTTTGCCACCTCCCGTGGTTGTGCATGTGTGTACTGCTATGTATTCTTTATTCATGAGCATGTGAATCCATGCCAGACCCCATGCTGGAGAAGGAACAAGTTACTTACCTGTAACTGTTGTTCTCCAGCATGGGTCTGGCATGGATTCACATGCAAACCCTCCCGCCTACCCCTCTGCGGCTCTTCACTTGGTCATACTGCCACTTCACGTGCTTCCAAATCTGAAGATGGCTGCCAGAGGCGGTGCTTAGGTAGAGGGCAGTCATTGGCTGTGGTCAGTATGACCCAGAGACCAGTGATTGGTTATTACTACGAAAGACAGATCAGAAACGAAACTGATACTGGTTTTTTCTTTACCGAGGATTCCCAGCCTGACGACGGGGAATATTCATGAGCATGTGAATCCATGCCAGACCCATGCTGGAGAACAACAGTTACAGGTAAGTAACTGGTTCCTTCCGCCTGTGCGCTACGTGCGGACTAAAGAAGGTCTACGAGGGAGACGGACATATGGACTGCATTTACTGTCTGCACCCTCATCACTCGGCTGACAAGTGCGACATATGTAAGGGCTTCTCCCAGAAGACTCTTAAGGATCAGAGTCGCACACTTGTCGCATGGTTGAATGACGGAGCGGGGGCATACCCGCCTTCGGAAGTGGGCTCCACACGCAGCGCGGCCTCAGTGTCAAAATCTTCAGGGGCCCCGCGCCGCTCATCGTCATCGGAACCCCCGGTAAAGAAATCGCGACCGGTGGACAAGGAATCGTCGGTAGGCCATTCCAGAGACTCTTCTTTGAAGAAGGCCTCTTCGTCCTCATCTTCAGCGAGGAAAGACAAAGAAAAATCTAAATCCTCCTCGGGTGATCGTCATAGATCGACCTTGAGTCGAGAGACAGAGAAATGCAGGTCGAGTTCAGAAAAGGCGGGAGCAACGCATAAGCCTGCACGACCCCACCGTCGTCGACAGTTGGGCAGTCGTCAACTACTTCTCTGCCGCTGACGCATTGACATCAACTGTTCCTGGATTGCAGGCGACTACAACGTCGACGACGGGGCCGACTATTGCTTCGTCGACGGATATCCCGCAAGAGGCCTGGCGTCCAGAGGTCTACGACCCAATTTTGCCAGACGCACTTCTACAGCAGGAGGCCTGGTCAGTGTCCTCGGGAGACAAGGGTGAATGGATAGCTGCCCCTGCGGACCTGGGGTTACAAGTTACCACACCTTTCTCCGGGAGCATTCCGGGTTCTGGCCCCCTGCTCAATCCGCAATCGGTTTTATCATTGGAGGTCTTGTCCACGCTGCAAACGCTGCTGAGGACACTGCTTGACAGACTGCCTCGAACAACTCCGGCCAGGTCGGTCGTCGACTACCCGGGTCCGTCTCGCCGCCCTCCACCTTCAACCCCTGCGGCAGGGCCTCCGGAAGCAAATCTCTCGGCCCCACGCCGCGAGGAAGTGGAACTGTTGGATTCGGAATCAGGCAGCAGAGCCTCGTCGGTGGTCTCCCTTTCCCCCTCGAGGGATCTGACCTGGGAGTCCGATGCAGAATTGGAAACCCTGAGGAGCCCGGCTCAGCCGTCTCCCCCAGACGATATTGGGTCATTTCACAACATGATGTCCAGGGCTTGCACGGAAATCGGGCTGGCCCAAGAAGAAAAGGACGGTTTTCTTTTCGACCACATGGGTCAAAGGAGAAGGTCGGTGTTTTCAGTGCCCATCCTGGATCATGTGTGGAAGGAAGGTCTTCAAACCATGCGTCACCCTTTCTCAGAGCCAGCGATGAAGGGTCGCCTAGAGAAAAAATTCAAAGCCCCGGACTCTACTCCCAAGTGCCTTTCCTCACAACCAACACCCGACTCTGTGGTATCAGCGGCGGCGGCGAGAAAGGCAAGGGCTCAACACAAGTGTACGACCCCCCCGGAAAGTGATGCTAGACGCCAGGATGCGTTCGGCAAAAAATTCCTGTCGGTAGGTGCTACCACAGTGAAGGCAGCCAATTCTCTCGCCATAGTTGCTAGATACGACAGGGAGATGTGGCATCGGTTGGTGCCTATACTCGAACACCTTCCGGATGAACATCGGAAAGCAGCTATGTTGCTGATCAGGGAAGGTGAGGAGGCTTCAAATCATGCCATTAACATCGCAGTAGACCTTGCGGAGTTGGGGTTTAAGCAGGTGAACAACGACATAGTTCTCCAACGACAGGCATGGCTGAAATGCACCAACTTCCGACCGAAGGTGCAGTACAAGGTACTGGATATGCCTTTTGAAGGAGACCTCCTCTTCGGCGAGAAGGTCGACGAAGCCCTGAAGGGCATGAATGAGGACTCGGACACGGCGTGTTCCTTGGGGGCCTTCCAGAGTGGTCGGAGTTTCCGCTCTTTTCGTCCCTTCAGAGGAGCATCAGGGAATTCCAGATTTTCATTGAGGGACCGACCCTTCGGTAGGCCAGCATATTCCTCTCAGGGATACAGACGAGCTTCGCAAGCGGCTAAACGTTGCCGGGACTACCAAGCCCCCAAGAAGAGAGCAGGTTACTCGTCGTCGACGAGGGATAAACTGAGCAAGGACCAGCAATGACGGGCATCGGAACGTTTTGGGGGGCAGAGTATCATGTTACATCAACGAATGGGAGCTAATAACAGATCAATGGGTGTTGCACACTGTAAAATACGGACATTCCCTGCAATTCAAGAGCAACCCTCCACATATTCCACTGGCGTGTGTAGCTCACTCCCATCTGACCGTGTGGCTGCATGAAGTAGCACTTATGCTACAAAAAGGGGCTATAGAACTGGTCCAGTCGTCACAAAGGGGTCAATGGGTTTATTCCCGATACTTTGTGGTGAAAAAGCCGAACGGAAAGTGGCGTCCCATCCTAGACCTGCGCGAACTACTAGTCGTTGAAAAACAAAGTTCAAGATGCTCACGCTCCAGGAGATGATCAGGTCAGTTCAAGAAGGGGATTTTCTGGCGTCTCTGGACCTGCAGGACACGTACTTCCACATACCGATGTGTCGGCGACACAAGAACTACCTAAGGTTTGTGGTATGGCGGACTCAGTACCAGTTCACATTTCTTCCTTTTGGACCGAAATCTTCCCCCAGAACGTTCACGAAATGCCTGGCTACGGTGGCAGCCTGGCTGAGAAGGCAAGGCCACCATGTATACCCGTATCTCGACGACTGGTTGGTGAGGGGGTCCTCCCCGGCGTCGACGCACAGGAGTCTACAGGACACCATGAGCCTCTTGCAATGATTGGGGTTTGCGATAAACTTCGAAAAATCCTCGTTAACGCCATCCAAAAGCTTGGTGTTTCTGGGTGCACAGTTCGAGACCCAGTTGGGGTTAGTCAGACCATCCCTCGACAGGATCACCAGGCTCAGTCGATTGGCAGGTCAGTTGAAAATCAATTCCAGGCTGTCGGTGAGAAAATATACATCAACCCTGGGAGCTATGGCGTCCTGCATTCCTCTGGTGCCCAACTGCCGCCTTTTCATGAGGCCAGTGCAACAGTTTTTGGCGGATCATTGGACGCAGGCTCAGGGCCTCTGGTCAGACAGGCTGACCGTCGACGACGACGAGCTCCTATCAACTCTTCGGTGGTGGAAGAGAGTTCAGAATATTTCCAAAGGAGTACCCCTACAGGAGCCGGAGTTCCGGTTCACCGCGTCCCTAACTGGCTGGGGAGCGCACATGGGCACTCTGCAGACACAAGGCCGTTGGTCTCAGAAGGAATCTCTCCTGCACATCAACGTTCTGGAATTGAGAGCGGTCCGCTGGGCCCTGAGGGCGTTCCTGCCTCACATCAGGGGATCCACAGTGAGAGTTTTGACGGACAACAGCAGGGCAATGTTTTACTTAAGGAAGCAAGGCGGCACGCGATCCAGAACCCTCTCCATCGAGGCTCAGAATGTGTGGCACTGGGCTCTAAAACACGATATATCCATCGTAGCTCATCACCTGCCAGGAGTGAGGAACGAGCAGGCGGACTCTCTCAGCAGAAATATGGACCAGATTCACGAGTGGGAAATAGACACTGATCAATTGTCGAAGGTCTTCGAGAAATGGGGGCGACCTCCGCTGGATCTCTTCGCCACAAAGGCGAACAAGAAGTGCGAGGTGGCCACGGGAAGATTCGGTGGGAGAAGCGTTTTCCTTCCCGTGGGCGGGCAAGTTCCTCTACGCCTTCCCTCCGTTCCCTAGATACAGAGAACTCTGCAGTGGATACGCAGGTACAGGTGCCGAGTCATCCTGATAGCGCTGTGTTGGCCGAGGCAACCATGGTTTTCCGACCTACTTCATCTGTCAGCAGATCCCCCGATAACGTTCCCGAAGGTGCCCAACCTCTTGTCCCGGGACGAAGGAATGGTGTGGCATCACAACCCGAGCAGCCTCAACCTCACAGCTTGGCTCCTGACTTTTCAGAATTTGGTGCCTTGAACATTCCCTCGGACTGTCGGAAGATATTACAGGCTGCGCGGGCCCCGTCCACCAACAAGTCCTACAGGTGTAAGTGGAGGAGATTCTGTACGTGGTGCCAAGGACAGGCAGGAGTGGAACCTCCTGAGGGTTACTCCGGAACAGCTTCTCCCGTATCTACTACATTTGGCAGAGTGGTTTGTCTTTTTCATCTCTAAAGGTTCACCTGGCAGCCATCTCTAAGTTCACAAGAGGGAGGAAATCAATGCCCTTGTTTAGTGACAGGTTAGTGAAACACTTCATGAGAGGTTTGTTCCGGACGTTTCCCCCGGTTAAGCGTTTTCCACCGACGTGGAGCCTTAACATGGTACTTGCAGGGTTAATGAAACCACCCTTTGAGCCAATGGCCACGTAGTCTATGAAGTTTTTATCATGGAAAGTGGCCTTTCTAATAGCCATAACATAGGCTAGACGGATCTCAGAGTTGCAGGCATTGGTCATAGACCCTCCATATCTCAGATTTTTCAAAGACAAAGTGATCTTGTCAACGAGTCCTCGTTTCATCCTGAAAGTTCCTACGACTTAATATAAACATTCATCCATTGTCCTGCGCACCTTCTTCGCGACTCCCTCATCAGCTGCGGAAAAGCTCTAAAATTTTACCTTCATCAAACTCAACAACTTCGATCTACGCAGCAACTCTTTGTTGCATATGGGCCTTCGGCAAAGGGGAAGGCAATTTCAAAACAAGGACTGGCCCGATGGGTCTCGTCGACGATTGCCTTCTGTCACTTAAAAGCGGAAAAACCGCTACAAGGACGTCGGAGAGCTCACTCAACCAGGGCGTCTTCGTCGTCGACGGCGTTGTGGGCGGGGGTTCCACTGACACATTTGCAGGGCGGCAGCATGGTCAGTGCCCCATACATTCACCCGCCACTATTGCCTCGAACGACAGCATGCGGACGAGATACAAATGGGACAAGCAGTCTTGCGACATCTCTTTCAATAAGGTAAGCCTTTCTCTTCGAGAAGGGTCTATGCTGGTTTGGATATGTATTTGTATATGCATATATATATATATACATGTGCGAATATAAGCATGGAGGTAAACGCGTGTGTTTTATGTATGCTTTTTTGGCTTATATAAATATTGCTCGGTGCAGTACTGTGGCATGTTGTTAATTTCGAATCTTATGTGATCATGATTCGCCTTTTCAGGATGGGGTGGGTGCTGGATTGCATTTACACCTCCTCCATTGTTTCAAGTTCACTGCTGTGCATTCTATTCTAAGTATGTGAATCCATGAAAAATCCAATGCTGGAGAAGGGAATAGTTTCTTACCTGTAACTCCATTTCGAAGGGATTGTGTCCTCCGACGTATTCCTCATCTTAGATATCTCCTTCCAGCTCTGCTGGCCTCGGAAAATGTTTTCTCTAGAGGGCGCTGCGCGTCGACGTCCTCCGAGTCGATGTCCCTCGGCAGCCGCCGTATCGACGTCATCCTGCCCATAAAGGCCACGCGCAGCGTCTGTTGCTCAGTTCCGTTTTTCCGCGCTTACTCAGTGCCTCGGAATACCGTTGCTCAGTTCTTAGTCAGATTAATCTTTTTATCTCGAGTTATTCGATCCGTACTCGATGGCTTCCTCGTCGGAACCGACAACTCCTCGATCCGGCTTCAAAAAATGTCGAGATTGTGGGAAAAAGATGTCGTTGACCGATCCTCACAGAATTTGTCTGTGGTGTTTGGGAGCTGAACACCATTGTTCGTAATGCGAGGACTGTATGTCCATGACAGCTAAGGCCCTGAAGGAGCGTAGGGGGAAGCTGGAGAAAGGTAAGACTTTTAAAGCTTCTTCTTCGTCGACGAAGTCGAGACATTCGTCTCCTCGTCACCATTCGCGCTCCAGGTCTCGGAGTGGGTCTCATCACTCCTCGAGAACGAAGCACTCGAAGAGGAGACGTCGAAGATCCCCTTCTCCGTCTTCCTCTTGCTCTGTTTCGCCAAAAAGAATCCCTTGCCCCACGAAACATAGTTCCCGGGCTGAATGGGAGGAATTCCGAAAGAATATGATGAGCGTCTTCGAGAAAGCGGCCTCAACCCCCTCGAAGACTGCCGAGAGCGATGCTCTGGTCGAAAGACCCGAAGGTCAAAAACGCTGCAAGTCGCAGTACCCGGCGAAAGAAACCTCGAGCAGGACTATGACCTCCAAACCTTCCTCGAAGGTTCCGTCGACGCTGTCGACGAAGGTCCCGTCGAGGTCGATGTCTTCGACGCCGTTGTCGAGGGGACCTTCGACACACGGGTCTGTCGACTCGACGCCAGCCTCGACACCGGCGTCGACGCCAAGAAAAGTCACGGTTACCACACATCCAGTGACTATCCCCAGGCCCTCGACGTCGATGGCTTCGATGTTGTCGAGTAGAATTCCAATTCTGTCGAGGTCCTCGAGGCCTCCACCTCTGTTTTCGACGCCACGCTCGAAGCCTTCGGCGTCGACGACATCGTTTTCGAGGCCAATAATGACAACTTCAGCACCCTCTGCCTTGGAAATGGGATTTACTCCCTTTATGAGTTCAGAACAATTGAGAACTATATCCTCAATTCTAGAAGAGGGTGATTTGTCTGAACAAGACACATTTGAGTTACAGGGACCTGTAACCCCAGTTAGAGAGGAATTTTCCTCTGAAGAGCGCAGATTAAAGGATCTTAATGATTCTTTACATGAGGCAAGTGGGTTAGACACTTCCCCTGAGGTGGAGTTTGCTAAGCCAGACCCCGGGGAGCATGCTGAAACCCCCTACAGAGCCTTAATGGCCAGGAGAACAGAGTTCATGGGGTGGTCTGCACCTTCACAATCTTTCCAACAAGATGACCTCACGGATATTCTTGACAAAGGCCCACAAGAGGATCCCGTGGTGCCCTTTCATAAAGCTCTTCAGAGAAAGATCATGACAAACTGGGAAACCCCAGATGTAATACCAGCAGTAAATAAAAAACTGTCTACATGGTATCTTCCACAGACCCAGAGTTTTTGTCTAAACACCCATCCCCAGAAAGTCTGGTGGTACAAGCAGCATCCTCTACCGATGTCAAGACGGCTTATCCTACAGTCCCACAGGACAGGGACGATAAAAAATATGATGCTATGGCAAAGAAAGTCTTTTCAGCATGTAGCATGGCGTTAAAGTCTGTTAATGCTACTTGCACCCTTGCTAGGTTCAGCCATACACTTTGGGAGTGTGCTTCTACAGCGGCTGACTGCATCCCGGAGGGAGAAGAAAGAGATGCGTTCCTGAATATTATACAGGACGGTAAAGACGCTATGTGCGAATCCCTCCAGACGGGCATTGATTCGGCTGACAGTATCAGCAGAGCAATGGCGGCAAGTACATCAACCAGGAGATTCGCTTGGTTGAGAAGGTCGGGTTTTGCCCCAGATGTGCAAGCCAGGCTCTTGAACATGCCATTCGATGGCTCTTCTTTGTTCGGGAAAAAGGCGGATGACAGTTTAGAGAAACTGCAAACTTCAAAAGCAGCAGCAAAATCCCTAGGAGCTGCAATCCGTCAGACTCCTTTTCGTCCCACAGGAACCTCTGCGAGGGGCAAGTCCTTTCGTTTCTACTCCGCATTCGGAAGAGGTAGAGGATGACCGGCTCAAAGGGGTCAAAGAAGAACTACCCGAGGTGGAAGGGGTAGATATTCAAAAGCCGCAGCAACAGCAGGTGCCTCTTTACCATCGGCATCGGCATCAGCCGCCCCAAAACCACTCTGAGGACTCTCCTCACAGGACACCTGTAGGAGGCAGGTTGACTCAACATCTGGCGGTATGGCAGGCTATCACGTCAGATGCTTGGGCATTGGAAACAGTTGCCCAAGGTTACTGCCTGCCTTTCCTACGTATACCTCAGAGTCATCCACCGGGGATCAGCTCTCAGAAAGCTCCAGATCCGCTCCTCTTGCAGGAAATCTTGGACCTGCTAGAGAAAGGTGCCATAGAACCGGTACCTGTAGCGGAGAGGAACAAGGGCTGGTACTCCCCTTACTTTCTCATTCCGAAGAAAGACGGAGGACTGAGACCCATCTTGGACTTGCGAGAATTGAACAAATTCCTCAGAAAAGACAAATTCAAGATGGTCACTCTTTCTCAGATCCTCCAGGCCCTTCAGTTCCAGGACTGGTTGGTATCTCTGGACCTTCAGGACACTTATTTCCATGTGCCTATTCATCTCAAACACAGGAAATACCTGAGGTTCGCAATTCGCAACTCTCACTATCAATTTCGAGTGCTGCCATTTGGGCTGACCTCCGCCCGAGGGTCTTCACCAAGTTAATGTCGGTAGTGGCTGCAAGTCTAAGGAGGGAAGGGATTCACGTCTACCCCTACCTGGATGATTGGCTGATCAGGGCTGTTTCTCCGGAACAAGCTCAGATCCAGCTAAATCACGTGTGCCACTTCCTTCACAGACTGGGCTTC
Organism: Ambystoma mexicanum; assembly: GCF_040938575.1. NCBI lineage: Eukaryota > Metazoa > Chordata > Amphibia > Caudata > Ambystomatidae > Ambystoma > Ambystoma mexicanum. Next base: position 1,440,930,492 of record NC_090935.1, read on the forward strand.
TCCCTCAATTTAAAGAAGTCACAAATGATACCATCGCAGAGACTCCAGTTCATAGGAGCGATCCTGGATACTTCCCTGGGAAAAGCCTCGCCACCAGAGGTGAGGGCTCAAGATATTCTACAGATGGTTACCAAGTTCCAGCATGCCCAACGTCTCCCAGCCTTCGACTTTTTGAGGTTGCTAGGCCTCATGGCATCCTGCATTTTCCTAGTGCCAGAGGCTCGCCTGAGAATGAGATCCCTCCAGTGGGCACTGAGGACTCAGTGGTCACAATTCTCAGGGAGAATGACAGATCTTCTTCAGGTTCCCGGCAGGGTGGCTCGAGACCTTCAGTGGTGGGCCTGTCAGGAGAACATTCTGAAAGGAGAACAGTTTTGGCAACCCTGGCCGGAGATAACAGTAGTCACGGATGCCTCACTCACGGGGTGGGGAGCCCACGCCAACGACTTGACCATCAGCGGTCGTTGGTCTCCATCGGAGTCCAGACTACACATCAACCTGTTAGAGCTGAGAGCCATCAGACTTGCGCTGAAGGCGTTCCTGCCAGCTGTACAAGTGAAAGAACGTCCTGATAATGACGGACAACACGGTGGCCATGCATTACCTCAACAAAAGAGGAGGCGTAGGATCACTACCCCTGTGCAGAGAGGCGATGCAGCTCTGGTTTTGGGCAATCCAAGAAGGAATCTCTCTATCGGCAGTTCACCTAGCCGGAGAGAAGAACTTGACAGCGGACGCTCTGAGCAGGCAGAACACAGTCTCCCACGAGTGGGAGCTAGCTCAGGAAGTCCTTCAAGAGATCTTCGCCCTTTGGGGAACCCCTCAGGTAGATCTGTTCGCCACCAGCCTAAACAGGAAATGCGACCTGTTCTGCTCAAGGGAATTTCCCCCGAGAGGAGCTCTGGGAGACGCGTTCATAGTGGACTGGGAGTTTCCGCTTCTGTACGCGTTCCCACCGGTCCCTGTCATTCCTCAAATGATCAGGAGGTTGAGAAGATTCCGGCGAACCATGATCCTAATTGCCCCGGATTGGGCCAGGAGAACGTGGTACCCGGACCTTCTAGACTTGTCCATCTGCCCTCCAATTCGACTTCCACTCAGAGAGAACCTACTCTCACAGAAGGGAGGTCAGGTTCTCCATCCAGACATCAAAACCCTCAACCTTCACGCTTGGCTTCTGAAAGGCTGAGGTACAAGGATTGGGACCTCCCTGATGATGTTATGGAGGTGTTGCTTTCGGCAAGGAGGCCAGCAACAAAGTCTTTATACCGCTGCCGTTGGAACAGATTTTGCAGCTGGTGTAGAGAACAGAATATCGAGCCTTTTTCATGTGGTACACCAATGGTTTTGTCCTTCCTACTATATTTGGCAAATTCAGGCCTTCAAATTGGCACCATTAAGGGCTATCTCGCAGCGCTATCCATCTTTAAGCGTACTGCGGAAGAACCATCCTATTTCAAATTACCCTTGGTAATACAGTTTCTAAAGGGGTTAACCAATGTTTATCCCCCAAGACCATTCCAAGTTCCCCTATGGGATTTAAACTTAGTACTAACTTTCCTGATGGGTACACCTTTCGAACCTCTCCATTCTTGTTCGTTAAGATTCCTTCCCCTAAAACTGTTTTATCAATAGCACTTACATCTGCTAGAAGGGTGAGCGAATTACAAGCTCTTTCTTGTAAACCCCCTCATACAATCTTTCACAAAGACAAAGTTGTCCTGCAAGTGAAGCCTAATTTCCTCCCAAAGGTGGTTTCTGAATTCCATATCACTCAGAAGATTACCCTACCATCTTTCTATCCTCCTCCTCACCCGGGGAAAGAGGAAGAGAGGTTACACAGGCTAGACCCTAGGAGGGCTTTAAGTTTTTACATTAGTAGACTAGCCAGGATAAGACAGGCAGACCAGCTGTTTGTAGGTTACACAGGTTACAAGCTGGGGTTACCAATAACTAAGCAGACCATTTCCAGATGGATCATTCTAGCCATTCTGGAATGTTATAAACTGGCAGGGAAAGAGCCCCCTCAAAACCTTAGGGCTCATTCGACCAGAGGTATTGCAGCTTCATCGGCCCTCAAAAGAGGCGTGCCGGTTAAAGACATATGTGCGGCTGCTACATGGTCGTCTGTCCATACCTTTACACGTTTTTACAATCTGGATTCCTCCTCCAGTCAAGAGAATAGGTTTGGAAGGGCTGTACTGCATTCTATTCATCAATAGAAGACAGCGTGAAGTCAGTACTCCCTCGCCCGAATATAGAATACTGCTATGGGAGCCTATCTAAGATGAGGAATACGTCGGAGGACACAATCCCTTCGAAGAACAAGTTACTTCTTACCTTGTAACGTTCTTTCGACGGGATGTTCCTCCGACGTATTCCTCATCGACCCTCCCATCCATCCCCGAAGTTCTACTTCCCTTGTTGTTGCAGCTTACGCTCCTTCAGGGTGATTAGTTAGTCCAGAAAGTATTATTGTGGGCTACAAAACGGAACTGAGCAACGGACGCTGCGCGCGGCCTTTATGGGCAGGATGACGTCGACGTCGATACGGCGGCTGCCGAGGGACATCGACTCGGAGGACGTCGACGCGCAGCGCCCTCTAGAGAAAAATTTTTCCGAGGCCAGCAGAGCTGGAAGGAGATATCTAAGATGAGGAATACGTCGGAGGAACATCCCGTCGAAAGAACGTTACAAGGTAAGAAGTAACTTGTTCTTCTCCAGCATTGGTATCTTTCATGGATTCACATGCGCCCTCCGGCCTCCCCAAAATGCAATCATCTTATAGTTTTTGACTCGCCCCGTTCCACTATGGAGGGGTCGAAATCTGAAGGGAGCCGCGGGGGCGGGGCATTTATACCACTACGTCCTAGTGGGGCGTGCGTGCGTGGCCCAAAACGACGTAGATAGGACACAAAAGTGTTGAATATTTTCCTACGGGAAAAGGCTTTATAAGCTTACCGAGGGTTCCCAGTCTTTCGACGGGGAATATTCTAAGCATGTGAATCCATGAAAGATACCAATGCTGGAGAAATGGAGTTACAGGTAAGAAACTATTCCCTTCCCCCCCAAAAAGGCATTGCTGCCATCTCACAAGTAAATGTGTGGACAAGGGGAACTGTAGAAATTGCATATCGTTTTGCATTTCATACACTTACTTTGAGTAAGGTAGAAAAGTACATGAAATCTTTGGGAGAATGCAAAGATAAGGCAGTAAATGCTCAAAGTCTTAATGTGTACAGCTTCAAACTTGTTCAACGTGCTCACGCAAACTGTTTTGTCCTGTAGCAATTGAAGTTGGGTCCTTTGAGAATCCATGGTAACGTGGGTCTGAATAAGTTGTTTTGTTTTCTTTTTAAAGGTTTGAATAAACCAAAAAATGTAATAAAAATAAGCACACCATGGAAGTGTTCAGTCAGTCATGATGTGGGTGGTGGTCAGTTTTGTGCTGCCAGAGCATTCAATCTCAAATGGAGCAAAGAGACAGGGGCAATGTTCAGAGACTAAAACGTACAATAGTATGGAGCATGTGAAAAAGTAAGTGATGATTCATAGGACAAGTCCACAGAGGTCTTCACAGATATCCTTTTCTCTGTCCCCTCTCCAGATCTATGGACCACTCATCGTATCTCTACTCTCTCCCCTTTCACTTCCTCTCCCATTAACAATGGCATCAAATGGGAAGTCCTATTGGCTGGCTTCTCATCCTCACGTTGTATCGTTAATGTCTACCACACTGGCAGTATCCTGGCTCAGGGTCCTCAACCAAACCGCCTTCTCTATGACCGGATCCTGCCTTCCCTCATCAACTTCCTTCCTTCCGCTGCCTCTCCCCCACCACTCTTACTATCCCTTCCCTTCTGAGCAGAGTACCACGCCACTGTACTCCTCCTCAGAAAACCTTCAAAGGCAGAGACCTCCTCAACCTGGCGACTCTTAAGGCCCGCTCAGCCAACACTCACTCTGCTGACATCTGCCTTCTTCTTGAAAACACTGATCTCGACATTCTCGCTCTCACCAAGACTTGGTTCAATATCAGCTCAGTCGCTGCTTTTGACTCCCTCCTCCCTGACTGCTTGATGGTCATTTCCAAGCCTTGACCTCACTGTGCTGGTGTCGCCTTCATCTATCGGGAGTGTGTTCAGTCGTCCATCATACCGACCCAACTCTAGTCCTTCTTTGTGAGGAGCCTGGTTTGCAAGCTGGTCATCTCTCCCTCCTCCACTCTCACCATTGCTACCATTTACTGGCCTTTTACCGGCCCCCACGCTCTACCACTCTGTTCCTCTCTGATTGGGCTGATTTATGCTCCTCCCTTCTTTCAACCACTTCTAACCTGCTCCTCTTCGGTGATTTCAACATCCAATTGGATTTCCCTGCCACAGCAGCCACCCTCTTCATTGAACTATGCTCCTCTTTCGCTCTTCTTTCTCCCCCCCGACCGTACCCACTCAGCTGGACGCCATCATTCACTCAGACTTCTGCCTTGCTCCCACTTTGGTCACCTCTCTCTTCGACAGACCATTTTCTCCTCTCACCGGGGTCCCTTTGGCCTCCTACCGGAACCCCAAAAACCATGCCAACCTTGTTCTCGTACATCCACCCAATGAAACAAGTGTCAGCTGCTTCCTTTGCGTCTACCTTCATCCCACCTTGCCCCCTACGACAGACTCTACCACTGACTCTGCTCTCAGCATCCTTCACTCAGCCATTACCAATACTCTTGACATCCTTGCCCCAGTCATGAGGATCCGCCTGAACCCCGCCTCCAAGCCTAAACCTGGTATGACTCCGGACTTGCAGCCCTGAAGCGAGGAGTGTAGAGCAGCGGAACAGAAGTGGCAGACCTTAGGTTTACCCTCTGACAAACTGGCCTGCCGCCTGCTCCAAAGGCAATACAGACACTCCATCCGCGCCAAGAAAAGGGCCCACATTCTGGCACAGGTATCTGGTGCATCCAATAACATGGCTGAACCTTTCAAAATCTGCAGGGAGCTATCCAACCCTTCCGCAGTCTCCTCCCCTCTTCCTTCCCAGGGCCTCTGCAACACACTGGCCACTCACTTTGCCACCAAAACATAGGACATCCTGAACACCCTTGTTACTCACCCGCTATACCCATCCCACCGCCCCTTGCCTCCCCTGGCCACTCACCTCCTCCTTCATCCCTGTCACACTGGAAGAAGCTACCAGAGTTGTCTGCTCGGAGGACCTCCTCCAAACATGCCCTCCCTCCCCCACCCCCTGCTCGTCCAGAACCATCAAGGACAACATTGGCTCTCTTGCCCCCGCACTCGCTGATTTCTGCAATCACTCTTTCGCCACTGGTTCTTTCCCCTCCTCCCTCAAGCACTGTGCCGCTCCTGAAAAAACCTTCAGCAGACCCTCTGTCCATACAACTACTGCCCAATTTCAATCACCTCTTTCCTGGGGAAACTGCTGGAGAAGCTGACCTTGCCCCAACTCACACACTGAACTGGTCTTCTAAACACACCAGAGGCACTGAACCTGCTCTTCTAAACACCCGTGAAGAACTGCTTGCATCCCTTGACTCCAACTCCCCTGCTGTCTTCATCCTACTTTTTTTTTTTTAAACTTTTATTTTTGGCGGCAGAGGTAGCACGGTACACACATCCAGGCAACAATCACAATTTAGACGGTATAAGATGAAGCAATACATGAAGCATAGTACATTGGTGGTAATAGCGTCAGACAATAGACATAAGGGAATCATGCAGGTATGGGTTCATGTAGTAAGAATGGTCACTGAAGGAGTGGGGGACGAAACAGAGCTGGAGGTGCCCTCCCCTTGACAGTTCAGGTATGAGTTGAACTCCGTCCAGATGTTTCTGGGACGAGAGGTGGCGGGGAGCATAGATATAAATTCCTCCTCACAGTTGCGCGACCAAGTTAGCATGTGAAGCCATTTCTGGTGGGTCGGGGGGAAGGGACTTTTCCAGCTCTGAAGAATGCATTTCTTGGCTATCATACAACCAATATTAAGGAATCTAGCCGAGCCCCTGGTGTCCTCTGTTTTCCAGGCACCAAATAGGACAGCCAGCGGGTCGGGGTCAATTACAGTGTCAGTGATGGCCGTGAGTGTTTCTAGGATACTTTCCCAAAATCTAAGCAATTTGTCACAGGACCAGAACATGTGTAAGTGATCAGCCTCTATAGCCCCGCAGCGGGGGCAGGGGTGCACCGCAGCTCGGGCGAATCTCGAGGTCCTGTGCGGAGTGTAGGTAAGTCTATTTAGGAGTTTGTACTGCATGGCGCGGAAACGGAAATTGAGGGAGACTTTTTGAGTGCGTAGGCACATAGCCCACCAGGTCCCGTCTGATATCTCCAGGCCTAGTTCGCCGGCCCATTCATCTTGTGCCTTGAGGGTGGGTGTAGGGAATCTTGAAGGATCTTGTAAAGTGCTGAGACTATTCCACGGGCACCACCAGAGTTAGCGATATATGCAATGGCCGAGTTGTCAGGGGGCTCTTCAGGAAATGAGGGCCATTTGGTGCGGAACGCAGCCCTTAATCTAAAGTATTGAAGGGTCTCCAAGGCGGACCCAGTGTGGCCCGATTTCCAAGTTTGGGGGTCAATAAACCTGCCATTGGGGTAGAAGTCTGTCAGTGCTTGGTATCCCAGCTCCCCCCAGTGTCGAGCCAATGACGCATCATGAGTGGGTTCTAGGCCGGGAAAGTCCCACACAGGAAGCCATTTGTAGTACGGGGAGGCCTCCGGTGTTTGAAACAGAAGGCGAGCCCAGGCTAGTAGGGTCGTGTTGAGTGGGTCAATGGGAGAATCGGGTGTGTATTGCCGATTTAGTATGATGGACATTAGGTCAGTGCCAGTCGCCGCCAGCCGTTCCAGTTTGACATGGGGACGCACTGGAGTACCAGGGTACCAGTGAGTGGCAAACTGTGCCTGGGCCGCGTACCAGTAGAGTGATAGCTCCGGAGCCGTGAGTCCCCCTAGCCTATATGGGAGTGTCATGTCCGTCCACTTTTTGCGCACTGCACCAGAGTGCCAGAGGAACTGTGCACAAATTATGTGTAGTCTAGCAAAGTAGTCCCTCCCGGGCCACACAGGTATATTGCCAAAAGTGTAAAGAAGTTTGGGAAGAAGGATCATTTTAATGAGGGAAAGCCGACCCGCGATGGATAACGGAAGGGCGCGCCACCGTTGGACTTTAGTCTCGACTATCTGTGCTACCGCAGAGTAATTATCAGCAAGGAGGTTGGATTTAGTTAAGGATATTTGCACACCCAGATATCTAACACCCTTCGGTGACCAACGGAGGGGGTATTCAGTGGTGGGTTGTTGGGTGGATTGAGTGAGCGGAAAGATCTCAGATTTTGAATAGTTAATGGTGAAGCTGGAGTGGGTGCCAATATGGGTGATATCTCTCAATATTGGGTCAAGATGTACCGTGGGGTCTCTGATGTATAGCAAAACATCATCCGCATATAGAGATATAATCTCAGGGCTGTCTTTCAATCTTATCCCCTTGCGGGCATGGTGAGCACGGACATAGTCCGCCATCGGTTCAATTGCTAGAGCGAACAGTATTGGGGAAAAGGGGCAACCCTGTCGGGTACCCCTAAAGAGTGTGAAAAGGTCGGACGTCATCGCATTGGTCCTCACCCTCGCCACGGGAGAGGTGTATAGCAATTTAATGAACCTGATCATGTTTGGGCCGATGCCCATAGTCTCCAGAACGAGCCATGTGTATTTCCAGGAGACCATGTCGAAGGCCTTCTGGGCGTCCAGTGTGACCGCCACCGCTTGCGCATTCTGATCGATGCGGGACATTACATTAAACAGTCTCCTAATATTATGGGAGGTAGACCTACCAGGTACAAAGCCGGCCTGATCCTCATGAACCAAATACGTCATAATGGGCAAAAAACGATTCGCAATGATTTTCGCAAAGATCTTCGTGTCTATATTCATAAGGGAGAGGGGTCGGTAGGACCCACACTCATCCTCCGATTTACCGGGCTTGAGTAGCACAATGATAGCTGCCTCGCGCATGGAGAGAGGGAGGATGGATAATCGGAGCGATTCATCCCAGACCTCAAGTAGCCTGGGGGCTATTATGGCGACGTGTTCTTGGTAGAAGGTGGCAGTTAGGCCGTCAGGTCCCGGGGCTTTGCCTTTGGGCAAGTCGGAGATGGCTGTCACTATCTCATCAAGTGTAATGGGGGAGTCTAACCCGTCTCGAGTAGTGGAGGAAATCTCTGTGGTGGGGATCTGGCTGAGAAGTTCTCGCATATATTGTTCAGTGTGTTCAGCGGTTTGGGAGTAGAGGGACCTGTAGAAGTCAGTGAATGTGTCCAGGATTTGTTGGTCAGCCCATTGAGCATTGCCAAGATTGTCTTTAATGGAGGTGATTCGCTTTCGGCCAGATTCCCATTTAATTAGTGACGCTAACGTTCTCCCGGGTCTGTCCCCCTCCCCATATTTCCTGGCTGCTTGAGGGCGGCCAAGGTATTGTATTTCGCTGACGGCAAGCGTGTTGAACACCCGGAGTTCATCGGAGACTTGGGCAAGTGTGGCAGGGTCAGCCCTGGCGGCACACTGCAGTTCCAGCTGTTTCAGTTTGGCTTCAGATCGACCCAGTGCGGTTCTAATCGTTTTCAGCACTCCAGCCTCACGGGAGATGGACATACCCCTAATATACACTTTGAAGGCGTCCCATCTGACTGCAGCCGAGGTATCCCGGAGAGTGTTGTGTTCAAAGAAAGACTGGATGTCAGCAAGTATTTCAGCCTTAAACACCACGTCCCTAAGGGCATCCGATTTGAAACGCCAGGTGCTAAATGTCGGGGCAGGCACACCCAGCCTCACCGAGAGTGTAATAGGGGAATGATCAGACAGTGTGCGGGGTAGGATCTGGGAGTCCACCACTCCACCCATGATTCCCCTTGACACAAGAAATAGGTCTATCCTGGAGGAGCTATCGTGCACTGATGAGTAGTAAGTGTAGTCCCTTGATTGGGGGTGTAGCGATCTCCAGGCGTCACAGATGTCAAGGTTCTTAGTGTGGGAGTGCAGTCTGCGTGCGGCACTGGACAGGGGACGGGGAGCAGCACCAGTTCTGTCCAGGACCGTATCCAGAATAAGATTCAAATCTCCACCCCAGAGGATCAGTATGCCCACATATCCCAACAGAATGGAGGCAATAGAATCGAAAAATCCAGGAGAGTCCACATTGGGGCAATAGGTGTTGACAAGTAAATATTCTCTGTTAACTAGAGTGCAGTGTAGTATTACATAGCGTCCCTCAGGGTCAATGTAACTTTTGTGTAGTGTAAACCTAATGGACTTATGAATCATAGTTAGAACCCCCCTGGATTGAGTGGAATAGGAGGTGAAGAATCTTGCCGGCCCCCAGGTCGGAGCCATGGTTCTAGGGATGTGGCCATCGGAGTGGGTCTCCTGTAGGAGCATTACTCTACAACCATGTCTGTTGGCATAGGCCATTATTTTACGGGCCTTAGTGTGGTTACTTAACCCCCGGACATTCCATGACATTATGACGGTAGACATTGCGGTGACAGATATTCCATTACATAACACATATTCTCAATGGACATCACGGACCCAACAATAGTGCGTTCTCCAAAGTTCGGACTCAATCTTATAGTCGTGGCCTTTTAGTGCGCGCCTCATGCAACCTCGTGTGCCTTTTGTAGATAACACCCCGTTCCCTCCCCCCACCCTCACCACCAACCCAAGTTTAGCAGTGTGAACCCAACCCATCCCAACCAGTGCACACTCGGGTCGACCCCAACATGATCCAACCTGTGCAAGAGCCCAACAGGGGCTAACCCAAAACAAAATTATGAAGAACAGTGCAATCGCAGTGGGGTGCGCTATTGCCGTGTGCTAGCATGCTTGGAACCAAAGGAATAAGAGAGAAAACAAGCAGTGTGTGCGGTTTGGTAATGTAGGACGCTGCAACTATAAGTGGCCGTGTCGAGCCTGCATGCGAATCCAAGAAGCATTCCACTCAGCAATAATAGGAAGTCAACATGGGCAGGATGAGTAGTTCAGCAGCATATTAACTTACAGGAGCTTATTTGAGAGAGTAGGTGCAGCGAGTGTAGCCCAGAGCATGTGAGAAACATGGACGTAACAGCAGAATAGTTGTAGAGGAGGCTAATGAGCACTGGAACCATCTAAAGCGCCCGACCAGAAGCTGATCAACAAGGGCAAGTCACAAGCAAAATTTAGTCATTCCCCATCATGTCAGCGGGCGGAAGAGGGGGAATATGTGCTTCTATGAATTTCACCGCTTCCGAGGGCACGGTGAAGAAGTAAAGTTTATTGTTAAATGTGAACTTTAGACGCGCAGGAAATAGGATGGCATAAGGAATACTTCTCTCCCTGAGCAGCTTTTTAACGCCAATGAATTGGCGACGCTCCTGCTGAACTCCGATCGAGAAGTCAGGGAAAATTCGAATCACTTGCGAGTCCAATCTGAGCTCGCCTTTTTCACGTGCAAGACGGAGGATCTGGTCACGGTCTCTGAAGCTCAGAATTTTCGCAATAATGGGCCTCGGGAAGTCCCCAGGCTTGGGGCGCGGAGCCAGTGCTCTATGAGCCCTTTCGACAGTGAAGAAGGGGGACAAATCAGGATTGTCTAAAAGTTCCTTCAAGAGGATCTCAACAGCCAGTTCAAGTCGGCCCTTCAGTGCATTTTCCGGGACACCAATGATGCGTATATTGTTCCTACGAGATCTGGATTCGAGGTCATCACATTTGGCCTTTACCGACTTCATGTCTGCGACAAGGGTAGATACTGTACTCTGCAGTGTGACTATATTGTCCTCATTAGAGCTGATCCTGTGTTCAGTTTCGGTGATTCGCATCCCCTGTTGATCCAGTTTAGCCTTTAGAGACGCCACATTTGCATTAATGTCGTCCAGTTTTTCATGAAAGGCTGCAAAATTTCTAGCCATTGACTCCATCATGATCGTCGGGTCCGCAGGGGGCCCTTCCGCAGGGGGTGGTGGCTCGTCCTGGACGCACGATGCATGGGGCGATTCAGGCCTCGGGGTGGCTTTTGCGAATTTGTCCATGGCCCCGGTCTTGCTGGTGTTTCTGGACCTGCTGGACATCGTGTGGCGCGGAGTCTGAGAGTGCCGCGGTAAGACTAGTGTGGGTGCAATAGCACCGTGCGGTCACAGAGACGTGGTGGAGGGCCGCTATCCTGTCGGCGGGCGGAGCTATCAGGGAAGGGTCACCCCGAGCCGGGATTGACCAGGCAGTTGGCTCCTGTGGGTCTCAGGAGGTGAAATGGGCACACGCCGCGCCGCGGGGCCCAGTCCTAGCGAGGAAGCGGGGGGCAGCAGCTGGGCCAGGGAATTGCAACTCCTCACCTCAGGAGCGGCCGCCCGGCCGCGCGCAGGAACAGGATGGCGGAGTCCCAGCGAGACCACGCAGGGCCCCCGCGGCCGTCACACGCGGCCGACAACCCGGCTCCAGCGACGTCCAGCGAGGCCGCCGGGCGATGTCCTCCAGGCGAGCCGCAGCGCCCCAGTGGCCGCGGCGTAGGGCGAGGCAGAGGCACCGCAAGAGCGCAAGGCAGCGGGCAGGGAGATCCAGGCAGCAGGTGCCGGTACCCCACGTCGGATCAGCTCCGCCGGCGTGGGTCACACAGACAGCCCCCTCGCATCAGCTCAGGCGCCCGGCCCAGGGCAGCCGGCCGCGGCGGTCCAGATAGAGGGCCAGACAGGCAAGCGAGCCGCAGAGCCGCCAGTAACGGCAGGGGTATCTCAGCGCCGCCACACACCCCGCTCGTCAGAAGTGCGAGGGCCCAGAGCGGACCAGCGCGGGGGCAGAGCCCGCGGCCGAACCCAGAGTCAGAAGGTCCGAATCGGGGCCAAATTTCGCAGGTAGGTGGCTCCGAGTATCAGCAGGGTGGGAGCCAGGTCTCAGATCGGGGGAGAACAGCAAACCGCAGATGGAGCCAGATTCGTAGCAGCGGCACACGGAGCTGAAAGGCTAGGCAGCCATTTTGTCGGCTGCTCAACAGCGCCCCCCCTGTCTTCATCCTATTTGATCTCTCCTCTGCCTTAGACACTGTTAACCATTCCATCCACATACAAAGGCTCCACGAAACCTTGGTATCTCAGAACAGCCACTGGAATGGCTGACCTCTTTTCTAACTGACCGCTCTACCCAAGTCATCTTGGGCACATTATCCACTCCTACTTCCTTATCCACCTGTGGTGTCCCCCAGGGATCTAGTTTCCCCCTCTGTCTCTTTTAACATCTACCTTGCTCAGCTGGCATGCCTCATCTTCTCCTTCTCCCCCAACTTCTAGTGTTATGCAGATGGCACTCGACTCTTTTTCAGACTTCCTGCTGACTTACTCGCACCTTCCTTCTTCCCTGACTGCCTATCTGCCATCCAGGCCTGATGCACTTCAACAATCTCTGCCTCAATGCCAGCAAAACTGAGATCCTTCCGATTGGTACCCCTGCTCCCTCTCTGGCCTCCCACCTTGGGCTCTCCCCCTGCTCCTTCTGAAGGCAGGAGCCTTGGAGTCATCTTTGACTCCTCTCATTCCTTCCTCCCTCACACTCGGGACATTTCTAAGAGCCCCACTTTCAACACTTCCTTCCCAAAGGAATTCTCCCCTTTCTCACTTTACCCCAGAATCTCAATGTTTCCTGAGCCCTGGTTCTCTCCAGGCTTGACTATTGCAACAGCCTCCTCCTCAATCTACCTTGTTCCATTTTGCAACCCCTTCAACTAATCCAGAATAGAGCAGCAAGACTTATCCTTGGCCTTAGGCCCAGGGACCGCATCTCTCCTGCCCTAAAAAGTCTTCACTGGCTCCCGGTTGCTGCGCGGATCTAATACAAATCCCTCTGCATCATCCACAAGGCTCTTCTGTGGCCGGGGACCTCACTATCTGCAACTCTCGCCTTCTAGACCTCTAAGTTCCTCTGGCACAAACTCCCTGTGTGTAAAGCGTTTAGCTAAATAGAAAGCAGGAGGTTGTTCTCCTTCAGCTGTATCCCTCCTATGGAACAGCCTCCCCCTTGCTCTGCATCTTGAGCAGGACCATTTTCCTCAAGACTTTCCTCTTTTCCTGTTCCTTCCCTTCTTCCCGCCTCTGCTAATTTCACAGTTGTTGTGATTCGTGTTTTGGACCCTTATGCATCCTCTGGGCCCCTAACCAGCCACACCCAATCTCACCAGCTTCTGTCTACCTTCAGCACTTCCCTCGGCTCATCCTCTGCACTGGAGACTCCCACTTTTCCTCCCAACGCCGTTCCTGGCCGCATAGTGCTTACCATACCTTGCAAACATCTGTGTTTCACCCTCGAGCACGGACACCCCAGTACCTACCTCAGTGCCCTTTTCCTTGCTGCACTTCTACCTTCTGAATGCTCACAAAGCATAGTAGGTTCAACCGCCCCTTCCCCCACTGTTTTTTTTTTTATATATATGAATTGTACTGCAATCCCATTTCCCCTCCTGGTTGCCCTGTGGGCGCTTTGAAACAGGATTAATTTGCTGTTTAAATACAAATAAATAAAGACCTGCAGATGCTAGGACGCCGGGAGGCCTAGTAAATAAAAGTTCTCATTTCCTGGTTTGTAAACAGATTGATAAATTAGTTGTTAGTTCTTTAGCTGTGTGTAAAGTATATTGATAAGGAAAGAAGACGCACATAATTACCACTTCATTGTTTTTCAGACACCTGGGATTATATTAATATTTTGTGGAAAAAATGGCTGATTATGAATAGCTCTTCATTGCTGATACATGTGTCCCTGTCAGATTGAACACACAAGGAAGCTCTACACGCCTTCTTGCTAGACTTGGATTAAAACAGAAGTGCTTTAGTTTCCCTGCTATTTAATCTATGCATAACGAATTTTGACTTTTCCTTAAAACCAGCTTTTACCTTTCCACCCCAATTAGTTAAACAATATACCCTGTGGTTGTGTTAGGGAGATTTATCATTTGTATGCTTCATCCCCTCTCCTAGTGAGACCCCAGCACATTTTGCTGGACTTCTGGACCTTTTACTTTCTATCCAGAATGAGTGGGGCCTTTTTCCACTCATTCATTCTTATGGGCTCTGTGTTTTACCTTTAATATGGAGTCTACTTTCCTCCATATCTCCTTTAAGGCATCTGTGTTTTTGCAGCACACAGCTCTTTATGGGCAGTATTGCTGGGAACCCTTTGGGTTCTCGTTTTGAGATTGGCCTTATGTGGAGTGCCAAGGGGATACTTAGTATCTCCCCTCTCTGCTTCTCTGACTTTTTAGTCACATAGACAGCCCTCTAATTATGGCTGGTGGCATTAGATGTGTTCTACCAACTATTGTGCTATTTATTACCGCAGACTGTATTAACAGTCTAGGTTGTGTACAATAGGGTCACCTAAGTACTAACTTGGCTGCTCCTTTCTTTTTTCACCATTACTAGCATGGTTGTTCTTTGTTAGCCCTTCTACCATTCTGGGAGCGGGGTGTGTGTGTGTTGTTTTTTTTGTGTGTTTTTTCCTGCGGCAGGAACCTTTGGATGTCCTCGCCTAGTGTCATGATCTCTGCTTCCAAAAGGTCAGGGTTTTCCCAACTCCCTTGGAAGCAGATCCATAACCCAGGTTCCGAGTGCCAACCAGTCCCAATTGGGACCTTTTGGACCCAGTCCTGGTGCCAGTGGCACCAGGCTCATAAATATGCCCAGTCCCAGCGCTGGAAGCGCCGGGCTCATAATGCTTGGGTGGACTTACCTGCAGCAGACCATGCTGCTTACTTGCCTGCCAGTTGAGCCTCTGATCCTCTTCTGTTTGGAACTACTTTTCCTGTTGGGTGGGGCAGGAGCCACTCCCTAGGTTCAGAATACTGGAACTCTTCTGGAAAGCAGGAACTCTTTTCTTACCTAGGCGTGGCTGTGGAAGGAGACACCTAAGCACTACAGGAGGCTATTTAAACCACACCCGATGGATGAATCTTGCTTTGCGTTATTCTGCATCCTCTGCAGCAGAACGCTCATCGTGTCTTCTGCATCTGATCCTGGGCCTAAGGAAAAAGGCTTACCATCCTGAATCCAGTCTTCAGCAACACCTATAAAGACA
This sequence comes from Ambystoma mexicanum, assembly GCF_040938575.1. NCBI lineage: Eukaryota > Metazoa > Chordata > Amphibia > Caudata > Ambystomatidae > Ambystoma > Ambystoma mexicanum. The sequence goes on from NC_090935.1 coordinate 1,440,945,600, forward strand.
AGAAAGAACAGGTTAGCATTACGGTCTTCAGTGACAGCGCTTCACTTACCTGGTCCATCGGCTGTCACCAACGCCTCGCGCTGCATTCCGGCATCTGAAAGACAAAGGCTTACCTACTCTTCGTGCGCTCCGGAGGTCTTCGCACTGCATTCCGGCATCTGAAAGACAAAAGCTTACCAACTCTTTGCACGCTCCGGAGGCCTTCGGCGCTGCATCCCGCATCTGAAAGACAAAACAAGGTGCGTTTAAAGACATTGGGGAACTTTAATACTCACGTGCCATTACTCCTTTCCACATCTAACCCAGTGGGTATTCCGGCGCCCTGCAGCCGCTCCGAACTTGTACCTGCAAAATAAAAAGACAGTTAGAGCGCATCGTGAAGCAGGCAACAAGCGCTTACTTACATGCTTCCAGGCGCTTCTATTCATCACACGGGCTCCATCTTCAACTCACTTCAGCCCGTCATCCGCCATCGCCGGAACCCTGCAAAACAAGAGACATCATTACTAAAGACTTTAAAGACATTAGAATTACTCGAAACTTACTGTTCGTGCAGTAAACGACGGACAGCAGTCCTCTGAAGTCAAGAGGCCTTCTCCCCTTATCCAGTGAAGAAACTGGTTACAGCACCCTGCCCCGAGGCAGATGGAGAGCACGGCGTTCACTTACCTAAGACATCTTACCCTTCGAGTCAGACATACAGTGCACAGAGGTCCAGCCCAAAGAGCCAGCCTTGTGTTACACATCACCTTTGAAGATACGGTATATGCCCAGTCAAGACCGGCGCCTCTACGGGAATCAGGTGAGCGTTACACCTAGGCTCCAGTGTGTCTGGGCAGGCAGGAAGTGGGGGAGGAGTTGTTCGCTCCCCTGCTCTTTGTCTGCCTGCGTGCCTCAATGGAACCAGCTCCCACTGGGGGTCTGACTGTCTTAATTGGATAGCCACCCACCCCTTTCTGTAAACTGCTGAGAAAGATTGCAGAGCAGGACGTGAAAGAAAATGAATAAAAGGTGAGGTTTCTGAGGTGAATGGCAAGTTGACCACTGGAAACTGAAGTAACCAAAGAAGACAATGACCAGAGAGACCTGCAGACCCTTCACAACACACTGAAGCAACCACTGCTGTCCTGACTCCATTTTCTATGTGGCATAGGAACACCGAAGAGGATGACTTCTTCCCTTTGACTGGTGGCACCAGCCAGCCCTTAGACAAACTACAATCTGAGCTATCTCCTGAGGTGCTGTGCCTCTCCAGAGTTGCAGACCGCGAATACCAGGAGACCTCTGACCCAATGCAGTGCATCTTCTTTGAAAGGCCGAATCCGTCCAAATCTTTGCTGAGCTCCAGGTGAACCTCCAGAGACACAATCTGACTCATCCAAGTTCCTGCACCAGAGTGCAGGAATCCAGGAACCAAAGAAGATTGACCAAGCAAATTGTGTCCTTTGTTGGTGCTGCAGAAAAGACACCAACACAGCAGACTGACCGACCAGGGAATCTGAAGAAATCTGTGGCAGAGGTCCTCTCTCTCGAGGCTGCTGCTGAGTGATCCTGTTCATTGTCCTGCCTTTCGTCACTAGACCAAGGAATCCGTAGACCAGGTTGAACACTGCTGCATAGAGAGGAATCCAGCTACAGATATTTCTTCTAACCTAAGGTGCTGTGGGGTGAAAAGGTATTGCTTAACTTGATCCAATAAGTCGCTCCAGTGCGTTGGAAAGTGCAAAGAGGTGTCCAGGGTGTCAACTCTTACCTCTGACTCAAGCTTCCAGCTAGTGTCCTGTTCACGCATCCTTTAACGTGGTCTCCACCGTTGTGTTAGAGTCTTCAAGTATCCTTTCCTACAGACTAGAAGTATACTAAGAAACCTTTGCTGTTTCCCTGCTTCATAAGACTTCAAGCTCCCTCCGAACTGACTTTTGCTGCTAGTTAGGAATTGGACTTTAAAAGCGTTAGTTTATTTGGAAATTCTCTAAAACCTTAAGCTCGGCTACTGTTTGACTAACCAACTGTTTTCCTTCCAAAAAGACATTATCTTATGTGGTTTTGCTAAATACAATTACTGTATATCTTTGTCTGTGTGCGAGTGTGCAGTATTACCGATAACACGGTAGAACTGTAATTAGTGTCAAACTCTGTAACAATTGTAACTGCGAGCAACTACAAACTAAGCAGTGGCCTTCGAAGATTATCTACAAGTAATCCTATGTGTTTTAGTTTAATGATTTAAGTATTTTAAAACATCTCTTGTGTAAATTTAATATTTATTTATATAAATGTATTGGTGTGTTTCTTTGATCTGCTATACTAACGGGTTCAGTGTACTTACCTACAGCTCACATCTTCCTCTTATGATAAGCCTGACTGCTCTGCCACTCTACCAAGGTTCCATGAGTAGTACAGACTGATACTAAGAGTTGGGGACCTTTTATACCATTGGGATTGTTTTATGAAGCCATACCTCCATTGGACTTTAGGAAAACTCCCCTCACAGGTTGTGATATGTGGATGATCTTATGTCATTAGATTAGATGACAATAGGATTACATAGTTTAGATTCGGTTGGAAATATTTAAATCGAAATTGATCTAAGACCATGTGTTACGCCACAATGAGCCCGTGGGAACAATTCTGTGTGGAGGTTGAGGAACAGTCTCTTTGTGTGTGAATTTGCCTATGTTTGAATAACCTTCCACTATAAGCACGATGCCAGGGTTGCAAGAGGAAATGTTGAAAGTAATGGTCCCTTTCAAGAGTTATTGGAGGGTTCAATAAACCTGGGTATTTTCTTTGTTTCTATTCATTAAGGATTATAGATTTAAAAAAAATCTGTCCTATGTTGAATGGAATAGAGGCAGCGTGATATAGCTCCTCTTTTGAGATAGGATGAAAGTAAGAAAGGGCGAAAGGGCTCCAACCTTAGACTTCCTCGAGGGATGCAAATATTTTTAATGCGTTCTGAGCTAGGGCCAATATCTCTTGACCCCCTAGCAAATATTAAAATAATGGCTGATTTTGTGTAAAAAATAAATGATGGCGGTTGGACAATTTGCTTTCCACAGTGAAGGGCAAAATAGACAATGAGAGCAGTTCATTTCTTGATTTATTTTTTAAAACAAAGCAAACAATTTTTTAAACTTGGAATTGGATTGACGGAGATGGGGTATTTTTCAAGGCTGAAGCAGGAAATGGAAAAATAAGTAAACTGGTGGGATTGGAGTAGAAACATCCGGAATTTATGGATACAAAATTAGCAGAGGAATAGATCAGTGTTTTCCACTGTAAGAGAATTACCATATGTGTATTCTTTCCTGAACAAAAACAAAAGGAGCATGTTTGTTAAATACCTTTTTAATTTAGTAGTTATCTTTGATGGTCTTTCTCCATCTTACTGTATACAGAACGTTTGAAGAATGTGTAGATATTGTAAAAATGAAACATACTCGCTTAAATGTACAGTCTTGGAACCACTGAGATGTAAACATTTTAAGAGCTTCGTAGACCACTGCTGGTGCATTGGGCCTGTGGAACTTTGGGAGTGCTGTATTAACAGTGAACACATAGCCGTAATTCTTGCATTGCTAGCATGTTTGTTGGAGATTTACATAATTGGAAAGGAAGAAGTGCTGCTAATAATTATTTTCTTAGTTTTGTTCAAAATGACAATTTAAATGTATTGTATGATCAATTAATATGTTAATTTCAGAATTAATTGATTTTCTGATTTTGTCTAACATTTTTTGACAAGAGTAAGGTTTTATGTAAACTAAAACACTAAATAAAAATCTATATTTTTGTTAATCTAGAGTGATCTAATGATTCGTGTTATGGAGTGTTTTTGGTATGCTAGATCTAAATGGGTAAGTGACTTTCCTTGGCAACAGATTTTTGCAAAACTACAGACCTATGCCTTCTCCAGCATTGGATCTTTCATGGATTCACATGCTTAGAATATTCCCCGTCGTCAGACTGGGACCCCTCGGTACACATATATAGCCTTTTTCAAAGGAAAAACTTTCGACACTTTTGTGTCCTATCTACGTCCTTCTAGGACCCGCCTACGCATGCTCCGCAGGCCGTGCTAGTATAAGAGGCCCGCCCCCGCGGCTCCCTTTCAGATTTCAACCGTCTCCAAAGTAGTGGGATCTCCTCGTGTTGTCCTACTGTTTTGTACTAGGTTGCGTCATTGGATTTCGAGTAAAGATGTCCTCTGTGTCAGGTAAAGCGCTGTTCCGTCCATGCGTGACATGCGGCTTAAAAAAGGTTTACGAGGGGGACGGACATATGGACTGCATATATTGCCTCCACCCTCACCATTCGGCGGATACCTGCGACATATGCAAGGGGTTTTCTCAAAAAACCCTCAAAGACCGGAACCGACGCCTGGTGGCATGGCTGAATGATGGAGCGGGGGCATACCCCCCCTTGGAGGTGGGCTCCACACAGTCGGCAAAAACATCACGCCGCGCGGCCTCGTCAGAACCACCGGCGAAGAAATCTAGACCGTCGGAAAAAGAGTCGTCTGGAAGTCCCTCCACTAGAGACTCCTCGGCAAAGAAATCATCCTCATCAAAAAAGCATGAGAAGGAAAGGAAATCCTCCACTGGCGATCATCACAGATCGACCACGAGTCGAGAGTCGAGTAAAAGCGGGCACAGTGTGGAGAAGGCGGGAACGCCAAAACCACCTGCGAAGTCTTCGTTGTCGACGGCGGTCCAGTCATCGACCGCCTCCCTGCCACTTGCACAGGGGGCATCCACCGTCCCGTCGACAATGGGATCCTACAGGAGGCCTGGAGGCCGGTAGTCTTTGACCCGACCCCCCCAGAGCCTTTGCTACAAGAACAAGCTATGTTGCTGTCCTCGGAGGACGAGAACGAGAGAGTTGCTGGCCCAGCAGACCTAGGGCTACGAGCGGCTGACAAGTCGTCGACGAGGGCCTCCGTTACACCGGTATCTGCCCCTCTCCTCAATCCTCAATCGGTTTTGTCGTTGGATATTCTGTCCACGCTTCAGTCCTTGTTGCAGTCGTTGGACCAGCGACTACCCCAGGCAAGCCTGCCACAGTCACTCGTCGACGAGCCGGGCCCGTCCCGTCAACCGACGCACCCACGCACGCCAATCTCAACACTGGCACAGGAGGAAGGTGAGCTGCCAGATTCGGAGTCTGACAGGGGGGCCATGTCGGATATCTCATTATCCCCCTCCAGGGATCCTACCTGGGAGTCAGAGGCAGAGTTGGAGAACCCCAGAAGCCCAGCTCACCCGTCCCCTCCGGACGACATCGCGTCATTCCATTCTATGATGGAGAAGGCATGCAAAGAATTTGGTCTGTCCCAAGAAGAACAGAAAAAGGATTGTTTTTTGTTCGACCACATGGGCAAGAGAAGGAGGTCGGTGTTCTCGATACCAATACTGGACCATGTATGGAAAGAGGGGTTGCAGACAATGAGACACCCATTCTCAGAACCAGCAGTGAAAGGACGCCTAGAAAAAAAGTTTAAGGCTCCAGAGTCTACCCCCAAGTGTTCATCCTCCCAACCAACACCGGACTCGGTGGTGTCGGCGGCAGCAGCGAGGAAGGCAAAGGCACAGCACAAGTGCACGACGACTCCTGAGAATGAGGCGAGACGCCAAGATGCCTTTGGCAAGAAAGTGCTCTCCGTGGGAGCGACCACAGTAAAGGCCGCAAACTCTCTGGCAATTGTGGCCAGATACGATAGGGAGATGTGGCACAGACTAGCTTCGCTGCTTGATCATCTTCCAGAAGAACAGAGGAAGGCGGCGATGCTACTGGTCCGAGAGGGTGAGGAAGCCTCAAATCACGCAATAAACATCGCGGTGGATCTCGCTGAGTCAGGCTTCAAGCAAGTCAACAATGGGGTGGTATTGGGTCGACAGTCATGGCTTAAGTGTACCTACTTCAGGCCAGAAGTGCAATACAAGGTCTTAGATATGCCCTTTGAGGGAGACCTTCTTTTCGGCGAGAAGGTGGACGAGGCCCTAAAAGGGATGAAAGAAGATTCGGACACGGCACGTTCATTGGGTGCCCTTCAGAGTGGCAGAAGTTAAAGTCTTTTTGTCCCTTTAGAGGGGCTTCAGGTAATTCAAGATTCTCTTCTGGAGACAGATCCTTTGCCAGATCGGCTTACCCCTCCCAGGGATACCGACGTGCCTCACAATCGGCTAACAGTCGACGAAACTTCCAGTCTTCCAGAAAACGACCATCATACCCATCGTCGTCGAGAGACAAGCAAAATAAAGATCAGCAGTGACATACCACGCACCGTTCTGGGGGGAAGAGTTTCAGCATATGTCGACGAATGGGAAAGGATAACGACGGACCAATGGGTGTTAGACACCATAAGAAACGGACACTCTCTGCAATTCAAACACAACCCTCCGCAAATTCCACCTGCGTTCACCGCTCAGTCCCATATGAAGGTACTGCAACAAGAGGTTACACTCATGTTAGCGAAGGGCGTGATAGAATTGGTTCCAACATCACAGAGAGGTCAAGAAGTCTACTCAAGATACTTCGTCGTAAAAAAGCCGAACGGCAAATGGCGTCCCATTCTAGACTTACGTGATCTCAACAAGTCCTTAAAGAGCCTAAAATTCAAGATGCTCACTCTGCAAGAAGTGATCCGCGCAGTTCAAAAGGGAGATTTCCTGGCGTCCCTGGATTTACAGGACGCGTATTTCCATATTCCAATGTGTCGGAAACACAGGAAATTCCTACGTTTTGTAATAGGGCAAACTCACTACCAATTCACGGTTATTCCTTTCGGGCTCAAGACCTCCCCCAGAACGTTCACAAAATGCCTGGCTCCAGTGGCTGCCTGGCTAAGGAAGCAAAGCCACCATGTATACCCATACCTCGACGACTGGCTGGTAAGGGGATCCTCCCCAGCGTCGACCAACACAAGTATGCAAGCCACCATGCAGCTTCTACAACGGCTAGGATTCGCCATAAACTTCGAGAAATCCTCTCTGCGGCCACCGAGAACGCTGGTATTCTTGGGGGCACAGTTCGAGACTCAGTTAGGGCTGGTGAAACCTTCCCTCGACAGGACCTCAAGACTCATTCAACAAGCGGCCCGGCTACGGCGAAACACCAGGATCTCAGTGAGAAAGTATGTTTCGGTCCTAGGGGCCATGGCATCCTGCATCCATCTGGTGAGAAACTGTCGACTATTCATGAGGCCAGTCCAAGAATTCCTCGCGGACCGATGGACACAGGCTCAGGGATCGTGGTCGGACAGGATAACCGTCGACGACAAGCTACGTCGGACCCTTCAGTGGTGGCAGAGTTCCCACAATCTGAACGGTGTGCCCCTACAGGAGCCGGAGTTTCAGAGCACCATAGTTACGGATGCGTCCCTAACCAGATGGGGAGCGCACATGGGTGCTCTCCAAACGCAAGGTCGCTGGTTTCCAACGGAGTCACTCCTACACATAAACGTACTGGAACTCAGAGCGGTACGATGGGCTTTGAAGGCGTTCCAACCACACATCAAGAGTTTGCAAGTGCGAATACTGACCGACAATACAACAGCCATGTTTTATCTGAGGAAACAAGGAGGGACACGATCGAGGACTCTTTCCATAGAAGCCCAGAAAACATGGCATTGGGCATCGAATCACGAAATTTCCCTCGTGGCTCATCACCTTCCAGGAGTGAGGAACGGCCAAGCCGACTCCCTCAGCAGAAGCATGGCCCAGATACACGAGTGGGAAGTGGACACGGGTCACTTGAGGAAAGTGTTCGAGAAATGGGGTCACCCCCCTCTGGACGCCTTCGCGACCAAGGACAACAAGAAATGCAAGCAATTTGCAAGCAGATGGCCCCAAGAGGGTTCGGTGGGGGAGGCGTTCTCCTTCCCATGGACGGACATGTTCCTCTATGCTTTCCCCCCGTTTCCCCTCATACGGAAAACAATACAGTGGATACGCAGATACAATTGCCGGGTGATTCTAGTGACACCATACTGGCCGAGGCAACCGTGGTTCTCAGACCTCCTCCATCTATCGCTGGAACATCCCATAGCGTTTCCGAAAGTCCCGTACCTTCTATCCCGGGACAGAGGCACGGTGTGGCATCACGACCCGGACAGTCTCAACCTTACATCCTGGCTCCTGACTTCTCGGAGTTCGGCGCCTTAGACATTTCAGAGGATTGCCAAAAAATTCTACTGGCGGCTAGAGCCCCTTCTACTAACAAATCTTACTCCTATAAGTGGCGGAGATTCTGTGAATGGTGTAGAGGACAACGGGGCCTACAACCATTGTTTGTGACGCCGGAACAAGTTCTACCTTACCTGCTCCTCTTGGCAGAAAAGGGATTGTCCCCCTCGTCAATAAAGGTACACCTGGCAGCCATCTCGAGGTTCACAAGGAAGAGGCAGTCGTCTCCTCTATTCAGTGACAGACTGGTAAAACACTTCATGCGGGGTTTATTTCGAGCTTTTCCCCCGGTGAAACGTTTTCCCCCGACGTGGAGCCTCAACACAGTGTTGGCAGGCTTGATGAAACCGCCTTTCGAGCCTATGGCCACGTCCGACATAAAATTCATTTCGTGGAAGTTGGCATTCTTGATAGCTATCACATCAGCCAGACGTATCTCGGAACTACAAGCGCTGGTCGTGGACCCGCCCTACCTAAGATTCTTTAAGGACAAGGTAGTCCTGGCAACTAACCCTATGTTCGTCCCGAAGGTTCTGACGGTATACTACAAACACTCATCCGTGGTTCTGCCTACTTTCTTCGCCACTCCATCATCGGCAGCAGAAAAAACTCTTCATACCCGGGACGTTAAGAGGGCTCTGAAATTCTACCTACATCGTACACAAGACATCAGGGCTACTCGCATATGGTCCGTCGACGAGAGGAAAAGCAATCTCTAAACAGGGACTGGCTAGATGGGTCTCGTCGACGATTGCTTTTTGTCACTCTAAGGCCGGAAGGCCACTGCAAGGACATCCTAGAGCTCATTCTACAAGGTCGATGTCCTCCTCAACAGCGTTATGGGCTGGGATTCCGCTGACGGACATATGCCAAGCTGCGGCATGGTCAGTGCCCCACACGTTTACCCGCCACTACTGCCTTGCCAGGCAGCATGCAGACGAGGTGCAGATGGGAAGAGCTGTCCTGCGCCATCTGTTTCAGTAAGGTAAGCTCTTCCCTGTGGAGATTCTGTTGTCTACCCTCTTAAGGGCGATATACTTTATGTGGGCAATGTTATATGACTTAACTTATCCCTACGGTAGATATGCATTGTGTAGTAGGGTGAGGATATATATTGTTACATTACATTCTCACCGCCGTCTCAAGCGTTACTGCTATACAATCTATTCTAAGCATGTGAATCCATGAAAGATCCAATGCTGGAGAAGGGAATAGTTTCTTACCTGTAACTCCATTTCTCCAGCATTGGTATCTTTCATGGATGGGGTGGGAAAAGGGGGTTTGGGCTGTTCTGGGTACTTATTCCTGTTATTGTTGTATAAGTGACTCACTGACAAATGGTTAATAAAAACATATTGGAAAAAAAAGGGGGGAGATGAACAGGAAAAAAAAACAGTCCTAGTAGGTCTTGTGACATTCAGATAGTGAAAGTGCAGTAATAAAGTGCTGGGTGGCGGAGTGGTGGTGGGAGGTTGGGAGGGGGAGTGTCGGTAACGGTGGGTGGAAGTGAGAGGCGGCCCAGTGACTGGGCAAGTGCTAGGGTAGGCCGAGGAGGGCATTGCAGAGAAACACAGTAAGTGCAAAGGGGGGGCAGTCTCAGTAAGGTCGTCGGGAAAGAGGGCCCATGAGGACATGTGCTGGAGGAGGGTGCTGGGATAGACTGGGCAGAGGCAGGCTTATAAGGGACCAAGCAGCCAGTCATAGCGTCAGCGTGGGGAGCTAGCAAGGGAGGGGGAGAGGGAAGGAAGAAGAGAAAAGGAAAGTCTTGAGAAGTATCCTGAACTTAAGGAGGTCCGGCTCCAAGTCTGAGAGGGGCAGGGAGACCATTCCAGAGGGAGGCTCCCGCCAAAGAGAGAGATCTACCGCCAATTCTCTGCTTGGAAAAACGTCTGACCTGCAGAGAGTTGGAGCTACAAGACCAAAGGGTTCTAGCCAGGAGGTATTTAGGAAGAGAGAGTTGGATGTAGCTTGGACACAGGCCCCAGAAAGCCTTGTGGCTATTGCAAAGGGTCTTGAATTTGATCCTTGCAGCCACTGGTTGCCAATGGAGAGATTTTAGGGCTGGAGGGATGTGGTCCCTGGGCTTGAGGCCAAGGATACGTCTTGCAGCCCTATTCTGGATTAGTTGAACGGGCGCAGGGTGGAAAGAGGCAGATTGAGGAAGAGGCTGTTGCAGTAATCAAGCCTAGAGAGAGAACCAGAGCTCTGGAGACATTGACTTTTTGGGGGAAGGTGAGGAAAGGAAGAATACCTCTAAGTAGGTGAAGCTGAACGTGGGCCTTTTTGTCAAGGTCAGCGATGTGAGGAGAGAAGGATAGAAAGGAGTCGAAGATGACACCCAGGTTTTTCGCCTCACACAAGAATGACGGGAGAAGATCCAAGGAGGGTGGCCAGAGAGTGGAGGGAAACGGGGAGCAGGCTCCCCAATGAGAAGGATCACAGTCTTACTGCCATTAAAACAGAGATCATTAGCAGCGTTCCATGGCCGGATAGCAGTCAGTCGGGAATGAGAGAGGAAGGGGCTGAGGGAAGCTTGAAGGAAAGCTGTGCATCATCGGTGCTGAAATCGTTGAAGAAAATAGCCATTCTGTTTGCCCTTTTCAGGCCAATGTGAGGTCAACACGAGAATTTCTGAAAACTATAAGCTCAAAGGATGTCCGTTCCACCAATGCAAAGTGTGAAACTGACTGAAGTAAAGCACGATAAGTCTGAACCCTTGGTTAACGTCACGTTTGTGGCTTCCTCAGTAACACAACTGACCTGCAGAAGCATGGGACTCTGTAAATTGGAAGAAATCGCACATTGAACTTTGGACAACATTTAATTCACACCAATTTGAATCACTGCAAAAATAACTTTTGTTTTTTCGAAAATGTACATGTCCTGACAAGGTGCGCTAGACGGAAATTGTATAGGTCTGACTGGTGTCCCGAAACTCGAGTAGACATTACCACAGAGCCCACTCCTCCCAGAGTTGGCTCTAACTTGGGTTTACACAAAAGAATGTGGGAATTGATATATGTTCAAAAATAATCACTTTGGAACATTTACCCTATGTTTGACTTTCAAAATACTGTCAACTGTGCACTTTTAGAAGACAAGGAATGAATCCAATTAGATTTGCGGTATTTGCTCAAGTACGAAAGGTTGTTTGTATGAATGGGGATGAAAGAGAATGTGAGACATGAAGTGTGAGATGAGATTACTGTTTGGTGGGATGTGTATTTCTAAAATTGTTTTTTAATAGATGTGATGTCAATGTGTTTCATGTGTTTTTTTGTAAATGTTTTTCTATGATGATATGTGATTGATGAATAAAATTAATGAATTTCAACATATACATTATCTCTTGTCTAGAATACACACCCTTTAGGGTTGGCTTCTTTGGAAGGGATTATGTGGCGTTTCACGCATGAATTGTATTATTAATGATTGGAGGGTTTGCACTTATCTACTAATAATTGCAGTTTTGTACGGTGTGTCATCGGCATAACACTGGAAGTGAGGAGAGAAGGTGGAGATCAAATGGGCCAGAGGGGCAAGGTAGATGTTGAAGAGTCACGGCGAGAGGATAGAGCCCTGAGGGCCTCCACACTTGGAGAGCTAAGTGGAGGAGAGGAAAGGGCCAAGTTGGACCTGGGAAGGGTGGTCATAGAGGAACCAAGTTAATCAATCCAGAGCCAGGTCTGTGATGCCAAGGGTATTGCAGAGCCAATTTATGAGGGTGGCATGGTTAACCATGTCAAAGGCAGAGGACTGGTCAAGGAGAATGAGAACAGAAGGAGAGTTGGAATCGAGGTTAGAGAGCAGGTCTTCGTGGGTGTTCAGGAGAGCAGTTTCTGTGCATTTGGATGCTCTGACGCCAGACTGATGGTTGTGGAGACAGCCAACAGATTCAGTGTGGTGGACAAGCTGGGAGATGACCAACTTCTCTAGATGTTTACCCAGGAAGGGGTAATAGAGATGGGGCGGTAGTTAGCCGGGCAGGAAGGGCTGGCAGACGGCTTTTTAAGGAGGGGGTGCTAAAGGGAGTGCTTGAGGGCTAGAGAGAAAGAGCCTGTGGCGAAGGAGTGATTGCAGAAATCGTCCAAGGCAGGAGCGAGGGAGGAGATGGCATGGATTTCAGCCAGAAGAGGTTTGAGTTCTGGGACTGTCTGCTTTTCCCTTAGCTTTAGGCCTACTATCCCTAAATGCAATGAACTGTTTGCTAAAATAAAAAACAATTATTGTCTCTTGGCAGCTAGCTGACTTTCAGAACTACTTCCGTGTTGTGGTGTTTGTGTTCCAGGTTCCTTCACACAATCCCTCATCCAAGCTTAACTTGGGGACACCCCATACCTTTAGCCAACACCGTGGTTTGCCCTCCAAAATTATTTAATCTGCAGCAGCGCACTTTGAGATTCCTTGTATTTTTGTTATACTATAAAAAAAAAAATAATCAATCGGCATGAGTCCCAAAACGGCTGTAAACATTTGCACTCATTTATTTCTCTCCGCCCACCTGCAAAAAACCCACGGGCGCTATGTAGGCTCCTACTGTTTTGGATTAGTCAGTGGTGTTCTTGTATTTTCTGGTATGTATTTCTGACGGTCCACTGAATGCAGCGAGTTCAATTAAGAAACGTCAAAAGTACTCCAGTTTGGCAAAAAGTAATTTTCTGCAGCATTCCGTGTCGAGTAAGATGCATGTTTTTATTTGCTCTACAGGTTGCAGAATTGTATAACATTTGATTTGCTGTACTTCTGTCATTTAAAAGCCTAGCTAGAAGATAGGGTTATATACAAATGTCAGTTTATCAAGACTTCTGATAATGTCATCCCATTGCGATATGAAGAATTAAACTTCGAGCACATTTTGCGTTTCAGTCCTTTTAGTATGGGCATGGCACAACTTGATATCTGCGAACGTAAACGGTCACCTCTTTGCACGATGAGTAGAATGCTGCAAGTTAGCCCGAGTTTCCCGAACTTGGTCTGCAGTGGGGACAATGACGCAAAGTTTTTTATTATCATTCAGTGAAGTGGGGAAACCAGGGCTGGATTGGGTCCTGCTAGTACTAAGAGTTGATGTTTAAATTTGAAGAATGCGGTTTTATACCGAGGACTTAAAAATGCACAGCAGTGTCAAATGTTATAATTGTTAAGCAAAAAGTATGATTGTACCTTTTATCGTCCACATTTTGAATGGAAGAATACAAATAGCAGAACCCAAAGCAGTATGAGCCTAAAATAAGTCCTCCGTTTCACAAATGTGATTTCAAGATTAAGATGCACAACAAAAGATACTATTTCATAAGGTGTCCTGCTTGTAGTTACTGTGACACGCACCTTATTATATACTATGTGAAGAAAAATTGAAGCTCCTCAAAAAGCAAACATATTTTTGTGTTTTGTTATGTTACTGAGCATTTATGCTGCACCCGTTACAAGTAGGCTTACGCCCTGAAGTTTGTCCCCAGAAGTGGCGCATTTTATCCCAGCCTGGCGGTGAAGCAGACCTTGCACTGTACTATGGAAGAAGGTAGTAGCAGGGAAGGTAAAGAAAGGTGAAAGGGTAAAAACGTATTGATAGAAAGATGGCAAAAGACAATTGGAATGTGTGGCGAGGGGATGTTATGTTGATTTGTATCTTGCACCTCTACCATTTGCATGGTCTCCAGGCGCTCGCGTGGCTCAGTAAGAAAGCAGGTGGGTAGGTTAGTGAGGTATGAGAGATAGGATAGGATAGGGGTTGTGCTTTTCTATTGGTGCTTGCAGAACCAGGAGAAACTGGTTTCTGTGCGTGTTGGCTTTCTGAGTGTGCTTGGATTGTGTGCACTCTGGTTGTGTCCGAAGAGGCAACGTCCAGTGTCTGCGTTATTTACAGCAGTTTGCTGTTTTGGCGAATGTGTGGGTTGTGTGTTTTAGGTGTAGTTAGGCTGGCCCAATAGGGCATGTGTGGTATGTGGGAGGTATGCTGGAGAGAAACAAGGAACATGGGTGGTTAGTAGTTAGATGCAGAGTTTTATTTATAAATTGTTGGTTCCAGCCTACGTAGTGTCCACTGATTGCCCTGGTCTAAGGTAGGGGGTGCCCGTTTTTGGTGAGTTGAATAGCCAGGTTTTCAGAAGGTTAGGGGATCTTCTTTCTTTCTGTGGTTGGTTAATTATAAATGCATGATTAGTCATGTAGGTGGATCAGACAAAGCAATGATCATTAGTAAAGTAAGCAGCAATGAAGCCCTTCTGTAGATGTTTGAGCATTATTGGTGACCAACTTGTTCCAGTATATTGCTGATGGGAGCCAGATCAAGTCAGGTCATGGATGTGTGATGGACTCATGATGTGCTCGAGTGACGCTTGAAGTAAGCAGGCTTTACCAAAATGGCTCCCAATAAAACATCTATTCTGTAACGGGGATGAAGATCTGTAGGTGTGAAGCCAGCTGACAGGAGTGCTGGTCATGTATTCAATTTCAGTTTTATTTAATATACTTAAAGCCTTATGGCTTTGTATATACAACACAAATACTTATACATACACATCATCCAAATATAAAAACAAATATGAAATTCAGAAGAAACATAATATAAAACACTTGTTTTCCATTTACAAAATAAAGATCACACCGGAATACTAACAATTATATTAAGCAGATTAAAATGTCAACAATTTGCAGATAAAATGACACCATAAAATAGATAAGGTTACTATCATCACCTTTCATAAAAGGTTGCCATAAATTGGAAGTGTTACTGGGATCGATCGAATTATCATAAGATTTTAAGAACTTAGAGCGCAGCTCAGTAAGACTATCACAAATCACCAAAAAATGTTGTAAAGACTCAATCGCCTCACAGCCACATAAGCGACACATTCTCATTTCACGGCACAGACCTCTCTGTGTCCCCTTCATCTCAAGAGCCTCACAATTATTACATTTCATCCTGAGATATGATCTAAATGTCAGAGGGCAAGGATAAGCCATAATATAGTTTTGCAATGTTTCCCAACTCATCCTATATTGACAGTAGGGAGCGCTATGGGCTGTCGTAGCCAACTCAACAATGTGGCATTCATAACTATATGCTGCTAATTTCTTATTAAGCCAACCTTTAAGCTGGACATGAACACTGTACCCTGTGGTGTGGACAAAACCAACTACCCATTTTTCATGCATAGTTTTTGTGGTCCCTAGCGTACCCATCGATGAACAACCACCAGTTCTCATAAAGGCCTGCACATGTGCTACGACAGTAGTTTGTCTAACCTGATAAAATTTTCATAGCACATTACAGATATACTTGTGTATTCCGATTTGATACATTTCATATCAAATTCTAGGTATAAATATTCGACTGGTATGTTATTAGGTAACCACATACGTTTTCGAAGTAACATAGCCTCAAACTTTTTCAGTCGAACTAGATATTTGTGCCCCCATATATCAATTGCATAGAGAAGCATTGCTCTTATTTTTGCGGTATACAACATAAGGACAGCATAGGCAGAATAACCAACATTCCTGCCAATGAAGACGCTGATGGTGTTGGCTGCCATTAAGCATCTTGCTTTTATCAATGTCCTTGGGCTATCCCAGCTAAACTCATCGTCCACTAAGACACCCAGATATTTGTAGCTGTGAACCTGTTCCCGTATCTCATTGTTCAGTGTACATAGACATTTTTTAGGTTCTATTTTTACAGGAAAGACCATAACTTTACTCTTTCAAATATTTATTTTTAGCCCATTTGTACTTGAGTAAACAGCCAATACATCCAGCATCTTCTGTAGGCCCGTTAGAGTATAATCCAGTAATAACAAATTGTCTGCATAAGCTAGCCACCACGCAGACGACGTGCCTACCTTAACTGGACATCCAACCAAATTCTGAAAGGGCTGCTGCATATCTTCCAAGTATAAATTGAACAGGGTTGCTGCCACAATGTAACCCTGCTTAACTCCACTGCTTGTTGGTAACAAGGCAGACAATTTCCTTTTAGCATCCAAACGAATGTGCACTGAAGTGTCAGAATATAGGAGTATAAGCATTTTTAGGAGGCCCATTGGGATGTTCCGTGAACTTAGCTTATGCCATAGGCGATTCCTAAGCACTGAGTCCAACGCTGATGAAAAATCAATGAAGGAGCAGTATACATTCGACTCTTTTTCCATGCATACTCTATGGCTGATGTCAGTACAATTAGGTTATGGGTTGTACTAGATCTTTGCCTACACCCAATCTGATTGCCTGGCAGAATGTTATTGTTAAGTATCCACTCATTCAATTCTATAAGCAACACCCGTGCAAATATCTTTGAGGGAATGTCAAGCATGGCTAGCATTCTAAAATGTGTGGGGCCATCCCATGCACCCTTTTTGTATACTGTTAGGATGTGACTCACCTTCCACATCTTAAAGATTATATTGGTCATACCAATTTCAATGAAAAGCCTATGAAGAGCAGAGGCCCATAGTTCTGGCGCCAATTTTAACAATGTATTACATGCTCCATAGGGCCCCGCAGGGCAGGAATTGTTAAGGTGTTTTATAATTAGTATAATGTCTAATGTGGATACTTTACAGATCCAACTATCAGAAGGTAAGGGAAATTCCTCCTTGACACTTTCTGGTCCCCGGGTAGATTTAATATGAGCACTCCATGTCTCTTCAGAAATGCAGTTTATAGACAGATCTCTTTTTTTTGTACTAAGAATTACGTCCCATATTCTTGACAAATTGTTTCATTGCGCAAGATTGGCTATCTGTTGCCATCTTGATCTCGCAGCTAAACTGATGCTGTCTTAACCAGCGTTGATATCCATTCTTAATAGCTTTTACGCTGGCAGAGATAATATCAGCAGCAAGCCCTGCATAGGTATAAGAAACTACTGCAGCAATATCTCGGCGCATATTTTTTTTCACAACACTAATCTATTGTCTATTATACATGCCCTTATTTGATTTTCAGGAGTAGATTTATAGACCTGAGTCTCTTGCATTTGTTTATTGATGGCGTCCATCATATCGGAGAATCATGATTACAACATTTTA
Source organism: Ambystoma mexicanum (assembly GCF_040938575.1). NCBI lineage: Eukaryota > Metazoa > Chordata > Amphibia > Caudata > Ambystomatidae > Ambystoma > Ambystoma mexicanum. The sequence continues at coordinate 1,440,962,818 of NC_090935.1, forward strand.
CTAGAATTGTGATCTGCAGACATCCCTTCTGCTATGAATATTGGTATTATTTTCTTGACTACCACATTCGCAGATTCAAGATTGTGTGCCAATGGATACGATTTTGTCCCTCATTTACATAAAATTGGCCATTTTGATCATAGTTGGTAGATTTTCTACTTACCATAGGCAAAGCCAGGAGAGTACAGAGTGGAAAATGGTCACTCTCATCTCTATACAATCTTGTATATAGCCAAGCCCTTAAACGTTTGCAAACATATAGTCGAGAGTGGAAGCCGATCTCCCATCAACTGTAGTGAATGCCATTTTTTTTAAAACTTCTTTTTTATTCGTTTTCAGGAAAAAGAGGAAAATTAGCAAGCATATATGAACACAAGGAGTAACATCAACACATCGATTCTAGAACTAAACCCTCCCCTCCTTAATCCCCCCCCCAGTGGTACAGCACCTAAAATGCCTCATCCCATTCCCTTCTCCCCCTAACCCTTGTTTAACTGTACAAGTCCAATAGTTTAAGTCTCTGCGGACACCATTGTGCTCTAAAGTCTCCTCTTAGGAATTCCAGGGTCTCCCCCCAGTCCGCGTAGAAAGACCCCAGTTTGTTTTCCGCAGCATAAGAGGCCCACTCCAGCGAGACTATATCCCAGAGCTTTCTGAGCCACTCCTGTTCAGTCGGGATCACGGGCCCCTTCCACTTTTGTGCGATGAGGGATAAGGCCGCCAAGGTGAATATCGCTGATGCTTTGCTGCAGCCGCGTCCTGCCTCATCCGCCCCCACCCCGTCCCCTAACCCACTCCTCCCCAGCAATATCTCTCGCGGGTTTCGGAGGGCTCCTCTTCCCAAAGCCTGAGCGGATGCCTTCCTAAGATCGTCCCAGAATGGCTGGATAACGGGGCAATCCCACCAGATATGTGAGGCCGTGCCATCCTCACCGCACCCTCTCCAGCATTCCCCCGAAGCGGCAGGGTTCATTGCATGCAGACGGGCAGGAGTATAATGCCATCCCACCAGGCATTTGTACCACACCTCCCAAACCTGAATTGCCTTTGTAAGCTTAGGGATCCGCGCCCATAATCTCTCCCAATCAGCTTGCTCCATGCGTACCCCTGAGATCTTCTCCCAATTTGCCATGTGTAGGCCCAGTTGGTGCCCGGTTTACCTCTCTCGAGTTGTTTGTATAGATCGGAGATCAGCCCCTTTGTGCCCTCATGGGTTGTTAGAAATCTTTCAAAGTGGGTTAGATCTCTAGTCGCCGCTCGCCTTATAGTCGAAGACATAACCCAGTGCCTAATTTGAAAATACCGATGTCGCTCTCTTTCCCCCAAGCCGAACTCTTTTTTACATTCCACAAATGTTTTCACCCTCTTCCCGGTAAACATGTCCCTCAGGGTCCTACACCCCCCCCCTCCCAAGCCAAGAAAGCTCCCCTCTCCAACCCAGGAGTAAAGTCCCCATTTCGGAAGATAGGGGTAAATGGCGAGGGAAAAGTTGTGATCCCCCATTTTAACACCGACCGATCCCAGCACTCAGCTACACTTTTCGTGATGTCGCTCAGATAAATATGGGCGGGTCGTAACCGTCACGGAAGCCAGAGGACCTCCCCCAAGTGGTGCCCAGCCACCGCTCTGTCCATCCTCACCCAATGTTTCAAGTACTCGATAGAAAACCATTCTCTAAGTATTCTGAGCTGAGCCGCATCGTGATAGCGGCGGAAGTCGGGGAAGGCCAAGCCTCCTCTATCTCTAGAGGCAGTGAGCAGCTGCATAGACACACGAGATCTCCTCCCCCCCCAGACAAAGTCTCTGACCATACTATCCAATCTCCTGAAGAAGTTCTCCGGCACTCTCAAGGGAATAGCCTGGAAAAGGTAGAGCACCCGAGGTAGTATCACCATCCTGAGTACCGCCCCCCTGCCCAGCCAGGAGATTGGAAGGGCCCCCCACCTCCGTAAATCTTTCTGGATTACTGGGAGAATCGGTTCATAATTTGCTCCGTACCAACCCGCTAATGAGGGGGTGATCCTTACTCCCAAATACCGCAGCCCAGAGGGGCTCCACTTGAAAGGGGACAGATCTCTAACCGCCCTCGCCTCCCCTTCCCCCAGGGAGCGATTCATCATTTCCGATTTCTGAAAGTTAACCCGCAGGCCTGATATCCCGCCAAAGGAGGTTAACAAAGCTATGCAAGCTGGGAGGGACTCTCTCGGATTAGTAAGTGTGAGCAGCATATCATCGGCGAAGGCCGCTACTTTGTGTTGCACTCCACTGAATGGGATCCCCTTGATCTCCGTTGACTGGCGGACAGCCAATAGGAGGGGTTCTAGATATATGGCGAATAGCAATGGGGAGAGGGGGCATCCCTGTTTCGTCCCCCTCTGGAGCCAAAAGGGTCTGGACACCTCTCCGTTGATCAATATGCGTGATGTGGGATTTTTATAATTAGCGGCAACCAAGTCAATGAAGCCCTCCCCGAGCCCCATCTTCTCCATAACCCGGAATAAGAAGGACCACTCAACCCGGTCAAACGCCTTCTCGGCGTCCAGCGCAAAGAGGATCGCCGGGGTTTTCGTGTTACGGGATTTCTCAACCAGGTGAGCCACCCTCCTAATGTTGTCCGCTGTTTGTCGACCCACAACAAAACCCGATTGATCCTGGTGGATCAGAGGTGGAAGATGTTTTTCCAGACGCCGAGCCAGAATCTTAGTAAAGACCTTGGCTTCGGTGTTGATAAGGGCAATAGGGCAATAAGAAGTACAGTCCTCCGGGTCTTTCCCTGCCTTATGGATAAGGGTGATCTTAGCCTCCTCCATCGTCCGGGAAATTCCGCCCTCTGCGCTAAACGAATTAAAAAGCTGGGTCAACTGCGGGACCAAAAGGTGGGAGAACGTCTTATAGAAGGAGGCCGGATAGCCATCGGGACCCGGCGCCTTATTACGGGGCAGAGCAGCAATAATTGCTCTCACCTCGTCCTCCAGAATGGGGCGGCCCAGTTCCTCTGCCACTTCCCTAGAAACCTGCGGAATTGGTAAATTCTCCAAGAAATCTTCCTGTAAGTGAGGGGAGGGGCTCTCTGAGGAGTACAGGGCCTCATAGAATTCCACAAATCTCTCCCTTATTTCGCCGGCCCGGGTCAAACGCCTACCACCCTGGTCTTTGAGTGCGGTAATTACCCTGCTCTCCCTTTGCCCCCGCAGAAGACGAGCTAGCATGGAGCCTGCTTTGTTGGCCTTGGCGTAAACGGTTTGCCTCATTTTGAGCAAAGCCTCTTCGGCCTTCTTATTTCTCAAAATCCCCAGTTGGCCCTCCGCCAACCTATACGCCCTGAAGGCCCTCCTCGTGGGGGTATTTCAGAGTTGGACTCTGGCGGCCTCCACCTCTCCCTCGAGCTGGGCCTCCAAACCTCTCATCTGCCTATTCCGCTCCGCCTTAAGGGCGACGAGGTCCCCCCTAAGGGTCACCTTAAAGGCATCCCATCTGTTGCCCAGACTCGTGTCGGAGGACGCGTTATTCCCAAAAAATCCCTGGATTTTGTCCTCCAGCTCCTTACAAATCACGGGGTCCCTCAAGAGCTCTCCCGGGAATCTCCAACCCCACACCCCTGGTCTACGTCTCCCTAGCCTCAGGACCATTTCCACAATTCTATGATCGGCCACCCCAGGGGGCCCACCTCCACCGCCTCCACCGCTCCCACCAGACTAGCAGATACCCAGATGTAGTCAATCCGTGACTGTGTCCGGTGGACATCGGAGAGGAATGTGAAACCCTCCTCGCTCCCCCGCAGAGACCGCCAAACATCGCGAAGGCCAGCCCCTGCCCATCTCTCCCTCAGCTGCGGAGACACCACTGAACCCCTCACCCCCTCTGGAGCGGTCTCCCACCCTGTCCCAGGCAAGATTAAAGTCCCCCATCAGAACCACTTGGCCCCTAGCAAAATTCTCGATGGTGTTTAGGACGTCCCGCAAGAACTGGTCTTGGCCCACATTCGGCGCATATATTGACCCAATAGTGTAGCTCGAGCCCATTATGGTCCCCCTTACCACCACGTATCTCCCATTGGAATCCCGCACAATCTCCTGATGCTGAAAATCCGTACCCCTTCCAAAGGCGAGGGCCACACCCCCCCTCTTCGTGGGGCCCGACGCAAAATAGATCAGGGGATAACCCTTAAGTCGCAACCGGGCTTGATCTCGCTTCCTCAAATGGGTCTCCTGCAGGGCCAACACATCCGGCTTGTGGGATCTAACGAAATGCTCCAACTTTGTACGTTTGAGGGGGGAATTGAGACCCCTCACATTGTGTTTGCCACTTGAAAGTGTCAACTGGGCATATCGGGCCATCAGCAGCCTACATTCCGGGGTATAAATAGACCGCCCCGTCAGAGTTCCCCTCCTACTACCCGACCCTGGGCCTCCCCTCCAGCCCCACACCTCCCCACAGGACGGCTCTCTAACTGCCGGGCTCTTAGGGTGATGCGTCCTCGACATGTGCTGTAGCCACCCTCCCCCCCGCTCCCCTCTGTCCCATCCCCCCTCCCCTATCCCACGCCGGGCACCCCTCACCTGCCCGCTCCCCTGCCCTCCGAACCCCAACTTGGAAGGCATCCCACATCCCCCCCCCCCCCATTCTCCGGACTCTTTCGTCCTTGCGTGATCCAAGAAGTGCAACCCCGCCCCCTCCCCGAATCCGTTGATAGCCCATTTTTCCACCACCCGCCTTTTAAGATTCGATTCAAACCGTATCAGCAGGAACCCCCCGGTCAGACGACCAACCCTGATCTCCTCCCTGGGCGGACTTCTCTCTCCCCTCCTGTGGACGCTTCCGCGTCGTCGTCTTCTTTGCGTCGGAGCCCACCTTAGACCATACCCACGGTCTGGCTCCGTCTCCTGGAGCAGACCGGACACTTCCAGTTTCCCCCTTCAAGTCCCCAAGGTCCAGGTGGATGATGTTCGCCGCCTCCTGTACACTGGTGGCCCTTCTTTGGGCGCCCTCCCATTCAAACACCAGCCCAAACGGGAAGGTCCACTTATATTTGACACTCTTCCTCGAGAGAACTCTAAGAACCGGGCGCATTGCCCTCCTTTTCACCAATGTACTGTTAGCCAAATCTTGAAACAGAGAGATCTCCTGGCCCTTGTATTGCAATGGTTCGCGAAGCCTTGCCGCCCGTAGAACTGCCTCTTTTTGAGCGTACCGTGCGAACGCAGCCAAAACATCTCGTGGCTTGGAGCCCAGGCCGCGGAGAGGCCGGCACACCCTGTGCACCCTGTCAAGCTCTATAACCTCGGGGTCTTCTCCTCCCAACAGGTCCATAAAGATTCTCTGCACTACTCCCTTCAAGTCCCTGTCCGTTACAGACTTAGGAAGGAGTTTCACTCTTATATTGACCCGTCTCGACCTGTTTTCCAAGTCCTCCAGTTGGGTTTCCAAATTGCGGGTCGCTAGGTCCAGACGATCGATCGCTTCTCCGTTGGCCGTGCCATCTCTTTCCAATTCCTGCAGGCCCCTTTCCAGTATGTCAGTTCTCTCACCTAACTGAGCAACCTCCTGTTTCAACTCCCCAAGGGCCATATTTAAATCCGACCTCAGCAACTGGAACTGGTCTTGGAAGGCCTTAGCAAGAGTTTCTCCAAGGGCATGCATCTCACCCCTGAGGTCCCCCCTTGTCAGGGGCTCCCGATCTTCGGCCTCTCCGGGTGCCCCAGATGCCACATGGCGCTCAATGTCTTCACCGCTGCTGCCTTTGACTTCCATTGCTGCGGACCACAAGGCGGGAAGGGTGCTCAGAGGGTCTCCCTCTCTCTGTCCGGTGCGCGGGGCCCTACCCTTGGATCTCGAGGGCATTAGGTCTCTCTTGGGGGCCCGAAAGACCCAGGAATTGAGGTAAGCAGGACAGCACCCCCCGGCACACCCACCGCTCCTCAACCGGGCGCCGCGGGGGGGGCCGCCCACCACCACCGACCCCACGGAGAGGGGCAACCACCGACCGCTCTGCCAGGGAGGTCCCACCTCCCCTGTTGCTGCTTTCACCCCCTTTGGGATGGGGGGGAGAGGCCCGGTCGATCAGCAGCCCCCCCCGTGGCCCCCTTACTACGCCAGCACCGGGACTGAGCCTCCGCCCTGTGAATCCAATCAAGCCGGGGGGGGCCGCCTCCCGTCCTCAGCCCCCTGCCCGGGGACCTGCCCGCTCCTCACCTCCTTGTCGTGGGCCGGGTGGCCCCCCTCCCGCTCCTCAGGGAGCCGCCATGCAACCAGTCCACCGGCGGCTCCCGCCGCACCCGCTCCGGGGGCGCGGCTCCTGCAAGACAGCCCGTAGCCTCCAGCGTCCTCCGCACGGGGCCCCGGCTCTCCTCCTCAGGGCGTCGGACCGCCCCCCCAACGAGCAGCCGCCGCCGGGCCCGTCTCCCCTCGCCGGGCCAAAGTCCTTCACCAGCGCTCCTCTCCGTACGCCGATACACCCGCCTGCAGTCTGCCTGAGCAGGCCTCCTCCGCCGCGGGCGGGACTCCGGGTCCGCGGTACCCGAGGATCAGCCTCGTCCGGCCGCCCGGGCTCCCAGAGCCGCACACCTCCTCAACTGCCGCAAAGAGTCCTCAGGGGGTGGTGGATCCCCGATGGAAGTCTCGAGGTGCGGGAGCCGCCGTCGGCACGTCTAATCGCTGCCAGCGGCCATCTTGAATCCCGTGAATGCCATTTTTGCATCACTCGGTGTACTCCCATTTAGCTTGGAGAAGCCATGTGATGCCAAAACTGTATACCACACTGTACCTTGTTTGTTTGCAGAGCTTTTGATGGGTGAGGACAGGTACATATTGGACTGGAGACCACCAGTTGATAAAACGCTAATTTTTGCATTACATTTTCCTACAATCCATACGGGATATTTATAATTATAATGGTGGTGAATTTTGCTAACTTGTTATGTTATTGCTGAAAACGGTTTACTTAGAGGTTGGGTCACCGAACCCTTACCTGAAGGGTGCAGGTACAACGAGAACTTTATGGGGAGCCTTCCTAATTCTACCCCTGGCCCTGATAGTAGGAGACAGGGGAAGGGGTAGAACCGGGGAAACCCTCCTGGGGAACAAAACCCATGTAAAGATGTTCAGGGAAGAAGTCCAGAAGGATATTAGCTAGACTTTAAGGGTCTGGTTTCACGCTCTTCCGAGTGACACAGGAAGTATTCAAGTAGTCCTGGTACTTTACTTCCACGCATAGGATGTAATGCACGAGATGGTTTGGGTGAACAGAGGCTGAATGATGTACGTTTTGCGTTATGGAAGAGAGGCAAATGATGCATGAGTTGCATAATTGTAGAAATGCAAACTGATGCACATGTTGCATGTAGACTAATACAGGAGCTGCGAGGTAAGAAATGGGAAAGGTCTGTCCGGTTTCCATCTTAAGTAGATACTTCTCTATTTATCGGCTGTTGTATGAAAGTAATTCGCCCACAGGTCGGCAAATGCCTTTTGGAGATATCGTCTTAAATAGAGTTCGAAATTCTAGAATTTCTAGAAGGAAAAAGGACTATTGCAGGAGGCGAGAGTGTCATGATCCCTACCCCTGGAGCACCAGGCCAGGCCCAGCACCCCCGGGAGCAGGCATCATGCCCCCGGGTAAAAGCCTAGCAGCCCCTTATAGGGGCTCGTTGGACTCTGTCCTGGCGCCTTTGGCGCCAGGCTCATAAAGGAAAGTGTTTGGTGCACTTACCTGATGCAGACCATGCTGCATACTCACCTGATGCAGACCATGCTGCATGAAGACCCAAGCCAAATGAGGCTTAGGAGGGACTATTTTACTGAAGGGACTATTTTGTTACTTGGGTGGGGCTGTGGAAGAATACTTACCTAGGACTTCTTCCAAGGCTATTTAAGCCACGCCTGGACAGCCACACGTGCTTCGCGTTGTTCTGCATCCCAGCAGCTGAACGCTCACCGTGTCTGCTCCTGCACCTGGACTCCAGCCACGCCCGCCTCGAACCTGGAACACCTGAAGGAAAGAAGAGAAGAGAAAGGTGAAAACCAAGAACTTATTCAAACTTCTTACCTGCATCCGGAATCTTCACGCCAGCATTCTTGAAGAAAGACTTCCATTTAAAAGCATTGCGTTGCTCGCTGCAGCGCCGCGCTTCACTCACCTGTCCTCGAGACATCTCCCGGCTCCATCGCGGCTGTCCGCACTGGTCGCCACATCTCTGCACCTAGGGGAGAGAAGAAGAGACAAAAGGTGAGCAGAGGGAACACAGGAGGAAAGCCGAATTTTCAGCCATAATACTTACCGACTTTTCTTGGTGAACCATTACACATTTCGGGTCGGCGCCGCTTCGTTGGCAGGTACCGCACCCCGGCCCCTATGGGGAAAGGACAAAAGACATTACTGGGGAATTATAAAGACATTTAGAGGGGTCGCCCTCATCACTAACTCACCTGATTTTACCATCGGCAATTTAACCCCTCAACGCATCGCCTTCGTTCTGCACCTGAAATAAAGGACAGATCACAGGTTAGGAAGACAACATAAAAAGAGGCTCACACTTGAACTTTTGAATCTTCATACTTACGGCGTATCGCTCAGAAAAGTCAAGTGGATTTTGCCAGCGCCATTATGAAAACCAGTGAAGTAACTGGACGAACGCGCGCCCCTGCACCAGAAGCAGGATGGAGAGTTCATCCTTCCAAACCATAAGGTGAGCTTAAACCGGGGGTTTTGGAGGAAGTCAGAGAAGAACGAAGGGGGAAAGGGGTAGCAAGCACACTATTCTGCAGACAGTTAATCCCCTTTCTCATCTGCAGAAGGATATTCCTAAGGGCCAGACAAGCAAGATTTGGGGGTCCTGTTAAATCAGTGGTCCGAGTTCTGCGCATCACGCTTGAAGAGGCCGCAGCAACCCAGACTAGACCAGCGCCTCCGGGGGAGCCGGGTGAGCGTTACAGAGAGTCCAAAGAACTGATTGCCTGTATGAACAAGCGGAACATCGCGTATACAAAAACTACACAGTGTTCAACCAGGGAAGTTGTGTGTTCTATAAAACAACGCGATGCAAGCCGCCAAATGAATATGCAGTGCGGAGAAAGCCGTAAGCAAACAATGAAGGATGAAATGCAATCAGCTTCAAGAAAATTTCCATCACTCAAACAGAAAAAATCATTCTCTCACTTAAACCCTCCAATTGCAAAGGAGATAACTGCCCAGCCCAAATTATAAAGGATGCAGCCAGAGACTTAGCCCCTTTCATCTCGAAGCTCATCAACGCCTCCTTTAAGACGAACCTTGTGCCTAATAATCTTAAACAATCCTGTGTGCTCCCACTGCTCAAAAAACAAACTCTAGACCCTTCTATACCGACGAATTACAGACCTATTACCACAGTCCCTTTCTTACTTAAAATCATCGACAGAGTAGCCTACCTACAAATACAGGACTACCTAGAAGCTGATAACTTATTAGGCTAACGTCAGTCTGGCTTCTGCTCCCTCCATGGCACAGAAACAGCCTTGATTGCCCTCAAGACCCAAATTGACAAGTTGAAGGACAATGGCAAATCAGCTATGCTACTCCTCCTTGACCTGTCGGCAGCCTTTGACTTGGTGGATCATGCAGTCCTATGCAACCATCTTAGGTCAGCTGCCCATTTCTCAAGTGATGCCATAACCTGGGTGCAATCCTTCCTAGCGAACCGTACAATGAGTCTTCTCCCCTTTAGCAGTCGCTGATCCTATACAAGTCTCCTGTGGCGTTCTTCGGGAATCATGCGTATCTCCCACCATGTATAACATCTTTACTAAGCCCTTGTTTGACAAGTTGGACAGATTGGGTGTCACCTATACTAACTATGCAGATGACACCCAGATCCTCATTCTCCTTTCGGGCAACTTCCTGGAAGACTCGGCCTTAGTAAACAAGATATACCACCTCATTCAGGCATGGATGGCATCCCATGGCCTATGCCTGAACAACGATAAAACGGAGCTACTGATCTTAGGTTCAGAGACGGCTATTAAAAAACCCAACCCCAGTTACGCTTCATTCAACATTGATAATGATGTCATCAAAGTGATGCCCGCATTTAAAACCCTTGGCTTTTATCTTGACTCGGCACTCGCCTTCAAGAAGCAAGTTAACTCACTAGCATCATCTACAGCATATACTTGCAAATTGATCCAAGCCTGCAGACCATTTCTCTCTGAAACTAGCCGCATTACCTTAGCCAAAGCACTTATATTATCCAGACTGGATTACTGCAACGCATTAAATGCGGGATCCAATAAGTACATTATTGATAAAATGCAAAGACTCCAAAACAATGCCCTTAGAGCAGCTCTAAATATTCCGAACAGGGAGCATATCTCTGCCTTTAGAAGAGATGTCCATTGGCTTAAGATTAAGGACAGGATCTCCCTCAAAACACTCTCTCTCACGTCCAAATGTCTTAATAACATAGCACCACCTTACCTTGTAGAAAGAATAAACAAGAGAACTTCTGACCGACCCACAAGATCTTTCAACGTTTACACCTTAGAGGTTCCCAGATACAAACGGACTACAGCTGGCAACTCTAGCTTCCTGGTCAAAGCCGCTCAATCTTGGAATGGACTCCCTTTAAATCTTAGAACTGACCAACCTTCTCTAGATTTACACGGAAAGTCCTCACCTGGCTACGAACTACTGATGCCTAATCTTGACCTCCCTACCTCCTAATTGATCCCCTGCTGTACCTACACCTGACTGCACTTTCTATAAGGACTGCTAGGTTTGGACGTTTTCAACTGTATATGCTCTATTGTATCACCTGCCTGTATCTTGGGTATATCTATTGGGACCACTGGTATCACTGCAAACTATTGTGGCAGTATCTATGTTTATCATTGTATATAACTATGTTTATCACTGTATGTATGTACATACCTACCCTGTAACTAAGCTTTTTAAGTATCCTTGTAATGTTTGCGCCCAGCTACGTGAGGGTTTTGGTTTACGCTTTATCAAATAAACAAACAAACAATGAAGGAACAAAGAGTGGGAAGGCAACAGTAAAAAGGGAGGTATGGATGGAGAAACAAGGAGGAAGGAGCACTTACTAAGGCACGGATTCTAGTGGTATGAAGACAGCATTTCCTGAAAGCCGTGGATTCAAACTAACGCAGTGAGCAATGGGCAGGGAGTGACTTTAAAGGAGGAAACCCTGGTGGCCATTTTGAGAACTACTAGACCGGGAGAATAGAAAGATCGTAATAGGCTTATGAGGCTTCCATGTTGGAAAGGGAAAGAAGTCGTATGTAAACGGATTATGGGCGTAGTTTCCACTTTTTCCATAGGGAGGTATGACAGTATGCTCCCTCGCCCCCCCCCCCCGTGAAGGATATGGACCAGGTTTCCAAGGACGTGATCTATGGAAACGCCCTATACAGGCAGGGGCATGTACATGAGAAGCTGGTTCCCAAGTGTGATTGCTTGGTGCATAGCCTTTCCGGTCGATGAGATACTGAAGAAGTCCTCGATAATACTGAGTCACAAATCCCTGCGACTTTGTATTCTGGGCCATTTTGTGTATCAATAGGTGGTGGTGAAGTATTTATTTTCCTATTGCAGCGATCCAGAACGTGGGGTTTCAATTGTGAGATATGAAACACACGATGTATTCGGGTCCAGGATTTGGGGAGTTTTATCCAATATGCTACTAGACCTATAACTGCTGAAATGGCAAATGGCCAAAGTATTGTGGGGATAATTTAGAAGGTACCACTGATATCACTGATCGGGCTCTGCCCTGGCTGACCTCTTTCCTCTCTGATCGATCCTCCCAGGTTCAACTGGGGTCCTTCCTATCCTCGATCTTCCTCTCTACCTGTGGTGTTCCCCAGGGGTCTAACATCTCGCCCTGGCTTTTCAACCAATACCTGGCAACTCTGGCCCACTGCATTGTCACTCTATGCTCAAATTTCCAGTGCTACGCTGATGACACTACACTCATTTTCCGGCTGCCCTTGACCACCTCCTCTCCCTCCCTCATCGCTGATTGCCTAACTGCCATTCAAGACTGGTGTGCCGCCAATGATCTTAGTCTGAATGCCAGCAAGACAGAGATCCTCCTCATCGGCAACCCTTCTCCATCCTTTCCCCCCTCTCTCTCTCTGGCCGGCCTCGCTTGGCCCTCCTCCTATCCCCACCTGTGAGGCTAAGAACCTCGGGGTCATCTTTGACTCCACCCACATCTCTGAGCTCTCTAAAAAGTCAAACCCTCAGAGGCAATCTTACTTTCCTCTCCTTCCCCCAGAAGCTCACTGTCTCCCAAACTCTGGTTCTCTCTAGTTTGGACTATTCTAACAGCCTCTTTCTAAATCTACCTGCCTCTACTCTTCGCCCTCTGCAACTAATCCAGAACAGGACTGCAAGACTAGTCCTTGGCCTCAAGCCCTGGGATTGTATCTCTCCAGCTCTGAAATCTCTCCATTGCTCCCAGTGGATGCAAGGATTCAATTTAAAACCCTCTGCATTGTCCACAAGGCTTTCTGGGGCCTGGGTCCAAAATACCTTCAGCTATCCGTCCGTAAATACCTCCCTTCTTGAGCTCTTTGCTCCTCTACCTCTAACTCCTACGGGGTCAGTCGTTTCTCAAAGAAACGAGCCGGGGGTAGATCCCGGTCTTCGGGCCCAGCCTCCCTCTGGAACAGCCTCCCTGCCACTCTAAAACTTGAGGAGAACCATCACCGGTTCCGGAAGCACCTCAAGACCTTCCTCTTTGCATCTGCCTTTGCTCCCCCTCTCCCTTGCTAGTGTGCTCTCTTGGCACTGTGCATCTGGCCACCTTCCGTCCCCTTGGCCCAGTTACATGCTCACCCTGCCACCCTTCTGCACTGCCTCCCGGCCACCCCTTGCACTGGGGACAGTATCTGTACCCATACAGTCCCCCATACCTCCATTTTCTTCTTTTTATGCACTTATTAGACTAACCCAGTTCTGCTGCCGTAAACACAGCACTTGCCACTTGCTGGCTGCACTACCCCTGCTTATTGTTCCATTATATATTTTATTTGTTTTTATTATTATTTATCTGTTCATCCACTGCTCTGCACTTTCCACTCTCCCCCTTCCATGCACTTTCCCCTTTCCCTTTCCCATGCACTTGCACAATCTCAATGTCACTGGGCCTAGTAAGATCGTTGTTTTGTTCTCCCCTGTTCCCCTCCCCTCCCCTCCCTTGCCTTGTCGCACTCTGAAACACTTGTGTACGAGCGCGATACAAATAAAACATCATATCATATATCATACCAAATGGCGAGGTAGGAATTTGGACGCTAACCACACCTTGTCTCTGATTTGGAATTTGGATTTGGACGTCCTTTTCTTGATCAGGTTGTCAACCATAGGACTAGGGGAACTGGATGGAGAAACAGTGGGTATGCTGGAAGGATGATACCCATAGGTACAAAAAAAGGGCAGAGTGTTGATGGAACTGTGATGGGAATTGTTGTAAGCAAATTCTGCCATTGGTAGGAGATTCTTCCAATTTTCCTGAAGAGCTGAGACAAAATAACATAAATATTGTTCTAGGGTTTGGTTTAGTCTTTCGGTTTGTCCATTGGTTTGTGGGTGGAACCCGGAGCTCAAAGCTTGTTGTATTCTTAGAGTTTTGCATACCAGTGTCCAAAATAGGGAATTATATTGAGACCCACGGTCAGATATAATAGTATCCGGGAAATCGTGTTTGGAAAAAATGGATTGAAGGAATAAGGCAGCCATTTGGGCAGCGGTAGGTATTTTAGGTAGGGCTACAAAATGTGCAAGTTTAGTGAAGCAATCAACCGTGACCATGATAGCTGTATGGCCTTGAGAGGGAGGACGTACGACAATAAAGTCAGTGGAGATCTGTTGTCAGGGTTTGGTAGGAACAGGAGGTTGAAACAATAGACCATAAGGGTGTTGGCGAGAGGTTTGATAGCAGACGACACAGGATGTAACATAATCGTGGACATTCTGAGAAACTCCTGGCTACTAGAAATGTCGGTTGACCAATTGAAGAGTAGCTTTGACTCCTCTACAACCTGCTATGAGTGTGTCATGATTCATGCAAAGTGCTTCTTTTCTCAATTCTTCTATGGGAAGATATAATTGGGTGCTGTGAAAATACCATCCTTTTTTATGTTAATCTGAATCTGTCTTTATCCTTGATGTTTTCAGGGTCTAAGAAGGACGTAGTCTTTCGGACCATGGTCAAATAATCGGTCACTAGAAAGATGAATGTGGAGTCTGAAAACCTCTTTTCTTTGACAAAGGTGGTTTTGGATGTATAGGTTTCCGAGACAGGGCATCGGCCATGACATTGGCCTTTCCTGGGACCAAGGTAAATTGAAGCCTTTAAGAGCAAAAAGGAGTGTGCCCATCTGGCCTGTCTGCTGTTTTGCGTCTCTGTGTGTTGAAGGACTAGATTGTGATGGTCGGTCTGAACTTCCTTCGGGAATTGGGTTCCAATCAACAGATGTCTCCATTATTGCAAGGCTCTTTTTATGGCTAGTAACTCTTTTTCTAAGACTTTATAGTTCACTTCAGAACTGGTTGATGTTTTAGAAAGATATGCTAAAGGGTATTCTGTTCCTTTTTTATCCACTTGTTTGAGAACGGCTCCCAGGGCCTTGTTTGAGGCATCTGATTCAAGTATAAAAGGTTGGTTTTAATTGGGTAATCTTAATATCGGAGCTGAGGAAAATGCCTCTTTTAATGAGGTAAAGGCTCTTTGAGTGTCCTCGGTCCACAGGTACTTTTGTCCCTTCTTGAGTAATTTGGTTATCGGAAGAATGGTCTGTGAAAAACAAGGTATGAATCTTCGGTGGATGTTAGAGAACCCCAGGAAACTATGGATTTCCTTGACTGAGTGGGGAATAGGCCAGTCCAGAACTGGTTTCACCTTGGTGGGATCCATTTGAGTACCTTGGGCAGATAGTAGGTATCCTAAGTAGGGGATCTATGGTTGGTGGAAGACACATTTTTCTCGTTTGGCAAATAAATGTTGTTGGTTTAATCTGCGAAGTGCTTCACGTACATGTAGAATGTAATCAGGGAGGTTTTTTGAAAAGACCAAAATATCATCAATGTATACTACCACTGAGTGGAGTAGGAGATCTGAAAACAAATGGTCCATGAACCTCTAGAAGACTGGCAGGGCATTAGTGAGACCAAAGGGCATTAACCAATATTCGAAGTGTCCATATGGGGTCTCCATGACGAATGCGGATAAGATGGTAGGTTCCTCTTAGTCTAGTTTTGTGAAAACTGTGCCTCCTTTGACGGCCTGCACGAGGTCAGGAATCCGAGCCATAGGGTATTTGTCTGGTACTGTTTTCTTGTTTAATCCCCTGAAATTGATACACAGCCTTAATTCTGTGGTGTTTTTTTGGGGATAAAAAATGGGGAAGCCCAGGCCGGGGAATGTGAATCGGTTATGAGTCCATTGCAAATGTTGCTGTCTAGCTATTCTCGCAGGACAGTTTTTTCGGTCTGGGACAATGTATACATCCATCCAACCAAACAGGATAGGCTTGTCGGGTATAGGGTCAATGGCACAATCATCTCACCTATCGGGCGGTAGTTCTTTGAATTATAAATTGGAAAACACCTTGTGGTAGTCTTGGTACTTAGGAGGTAAAGTGACCAGCATATCGACCGGTCGAGTCCCTTGTAATAGTAGAGATCAGAGAATGAAGACCAACCGATCCTTCAGAGAGACAATGGGAAATACAATGTTCTGAAACTAAAAAAAAGAACCTGCCGTCCAATTAATGAAGGGATTATGAAGTCTCAACCATGGTATCCCTAGTCTGATAGGGTAGTGTGCGGCTTTAATGAGATCAAGGGTAATGTCTTATTGATGGGTCATAATGACCATATATGTATTGGCTGGGTTTCCTCCTTGATTAACCCTGATGATAGTGGTGTGCCGTCTACTCCTTCTACAGGAACACAAGTAGCGCGAGATCTGCGAGGGATCTTGTATTTGTTAGCCCACAGCCCATTGGTCATAAAGAAAGTTAGCCTCGGCCCCACAATCTATTAGGGCAGGAATGTTTTTGATGATTTGATTGTGAAATTGTAAGGAAATCCTGATTACTACCATTTGGGTAGCAGAAGGGGAACTCAAGATACTTTCCCGGACAATAGTTCCCTTTAGGACCGCAAGGTTGCATCTCCCGATCGTCTCGGAGGGACTAAGGGGAATTCTTTCAGTTCATGTTCCTTTGATGCACAATACATACAAAGGCCGAGATTGCGTTGTCTTGTCCATTCTTCAGAAGTTAAGGGTCCTTGAGCGGCTCCAATTTGCAATGGTTTGTCTTCCTTCAGGGCGCTAGGTCTAAATCGGAACTAGTGTTCTTCTTTTCTCCGCATTACGTTCGTGTAGGCGATAATAGAGTTGTAGAACAGTTGTAATAATTTCCGCAAGATTCCCTGGGCGAGGCATACTAGAGAATTTGGGGGTCATTACGAGTTTGGAGCCAGCCATGGTGCTATTAGTGCCATGGCTGCCTCCAAACTCGTGTCCGGGTTCTTTGAATGGGGATTTACCGGGTCATTCCAACCTTGGAGGACCCGGTAAGTCCCCATTCAAAGTACCCATCCCTATTCGAGCCCCCATATGGCTCAATGGGAATGGGGAGGGAGCAAATAACGGGCCCGTAAATCATGTGTCCCACTTTGGAGCAGTCTGTAGGTAAGTAGGCGGGTTTAAAGGCAAAATGTACCACACAGGAATCTAAATATTTGCTCCTGGTGGAATGTCAAATTGTGGTAACGAATGTGCCACAAATTGTCTTAGGATAGCGTTCTCTGCTTTGAGGTTTTGTACCTCTGTGGTGAGATTTTATATTCCTGCCATTAGTTGCTGTACCTGTTGATCCACTATTTCTAGGTGTTACTTTCCGTTATGTTATTGGTGAAAACGGTTTACTTAGAGGTTGGTTCACTGAACCCTTACCTGATGGATGCAGGTACAACGAGAAGTTTATGGGGAAACTTCCTAATTCTACCCATGGCCCTGATAGTAGGAGACAGGGGAAAGGGTAGAACTGGGGAAACCCTCCCGGGGAAGAAAACCTGTGGAAGAAGGGTGTAAAGATGTTCAGGGAAGAAGTCCAGAAGGATGTTAGCTAGACTTCAAGGGTCTGGTTTCATGCTCTTCTGAGTGATACGGGAAGTATAAGTAGTCATGGTACTTTACTTCCACACATAAGATGTAACCCACGAGATGCGTTGGGTGAACAGAGGCTGAATGATACACGTGTTGCATTATGAAAGAGAGGCAAATGATGCACGAGTTGCGTAATTATAGAATTGCAGACTGATGCACGTGTTTCATTAGAGTTGCAATGCAGATTGATGCACGTGTTGCATTTGAGTTGCAATGCAGATTGATGCACGTGTTGCGTTTAGAGTTGATATGTAGACTAATACAGATGCTGCGAGGAAAGAAATGTGAAAGTTCTGGCTCCCACCAAGGTGAAAGTTCTGGCCGGTTTACATGTAAAGTAGATACTTCTCTACTTATCGGCCGTTGTATGAAAGTAATTGGCCCACAGGTCGGTGAATGCCTTTTGGAGATATCGTCTCATAAATAGAGTTTGAAATTCTAGAAAGAAAAAGGGCTATTGCGGGCGGCAAGAGTCCAAAGAACTGATTGCCTGTATCAACAAGCAGAACATTGCGTGTACAAAAACTACACAGCGTTTGACCAGGGAAGTCACGTGTTCTATAAAATAACGCGGCGCAAGCCCCCGAATGAATATGCAGTGCGGAGAGAACCATAGGCAAACAATGAAGGTTGAAATACAATGAAGGAACAAAGAGTGGGAAGGCAACAGTAAAAAGGGAGGTAGGGATGGAGAAACGAGGAGGAAGGAACACTTACTAAGGCACAGTTTCTAGTGGTATGAAGACCGCACTTCCTGAAAGCCTTGGATTCGAAGTAACGCAGCGAGCAATGGGCAGGGAGTGACTTTAAAGGAGGAAACACTGGTGGCCAGACCAGGAGAATAGAAAGATTGTAATAGGCTTATGAGGCTCCAATGTTGGAAAGGGAAAGAAGTATGTAAACGGATTATGGGTGTAGTTTCTCTTTTTTCATATGGAGTAACGAGGCATGGAATAACTACTCTTACATTTTCTTTTGTATTAGCCGTGTTAGGAGGGTCATATATGTTTAATAGTGCAATCACTGTATTTGATCCCTGGGGGATGTAGCCAATCTTAATAAGCCTCCCTTTGGTCTCCCTTCTTGCCCCTGTATTGCTGCTTGCTGTACAGTACTCCGACCAGCAAATAGAACAATGTTAGAAAGCCAGGTTTCCTGAAGTGCAACAATCAAGAAGTTGTCTAACATAGATACCTGTCTTTCCTCGTAAAACAAATGGGCATGGCCGCTAGTATTCCACTTATACATCAAGTCGGTATTATCGATGCCCAGACATGAAGTGATGTTTGAAAGCCACTGGAGGCCACTGCCAATACCCATTATCGGTCACACCTTTACTATTGACCACCAAATCCCTACACACATTAACAGGGGGAATCACATTCTTGGTTACTGTCTTAGTCTTTACACTTTGATATAGCACTCTAGGAGTCGTATCACCTCGAGTACAGGCTGCTACTTCTTTTCGTTCAGACAGTGTATTCAGGTTCTGTGGACCTCTAGGTGACACCTTGGATGGGCGTGATTTTGTCATAAGAATAGACACTACCTTACAAGTGTAGCCTAATCTTAACATATCCACTTCATATCTCATGATATAATTAAATGTTGAATCAGAGTAAAACCAAACATTCGTAATATGCTCAGCCGCCAATTTAGCCTAGTCAACTATCCTGATATCTCTTGTTGCGATTGCCCTAAGTGGAACTATTGAGTGTAAAATACACAGTACAGCATCTCTGTTTGGTGGTGGCTGATTCACCTCATGACAAACCTGATGCAATTGCAATGGTTTCGCCAATATCCTATTATTAGAAGATTCATTGTCATCTGCTACGGCTATATGTGCAGAATTATCAGTGTTAATATTCCCCAAGTGTGTCAGTGTGCTTTGATGGACTTCGGACTGAGCAGAATATCCAGTTTGTACACTGGGCTTATTACACGACACAGGATTACATGCTGCCAAAGTCGGAGGAACAGCTTCATTTTGCACCACCATATTCTCAATGCTAGAACTGATGTGATTCTCAGAAGCTGACTCAGGCTCCAATCCAGGTTGTGCAGGCTTAGAGTGAGGATCCTCCTAGACTATCACAGGCATGTTCACAACCTTCTTCACATTCTTTGCTTAGTTTCGCAATTTGATCTCTACTAGTGTGGTCAGAAAGTTCTCAAAAGCATTAAACATATCACTAGATGTCATGCTAGTGTCGTTACCACTTATATTCATACTCTCACAGGGGTCAAACACTGCCTTTGTCATAACTTCATCATTATTGTCAGTAATTAACGTGACCCGATACTACATTGTCAGACCACAAATCACACTGATTAGATTGTTTAGGTTTACATTCAGTAGTTGAAGAAAGCGCAATTTCTACAAATGGCCCTCCTGATTGGAGAGACATTTTCATTAATGTAATCGGGGTGGAAGATACCTAAATAGAGGACATCTCCATGATCTTACCAAGATATTCAACTTCTGGTTCATCAAGTTCATTGCTAGGGAGATCAATATGAACTATTGATGGCTGAGTGCAACTCTCGACCCTGTTGTGCACCATTACATGAACACTATGTGTTTTTCCTTCAGATGATATTGGTAACACAACACTGTCAGGGACACTAACTATGCCATCTACTGTCATGCAAAAGTGATTATGTACTTGAGGCTACAGCAGGACTTCCACCAGTGATAACACCAGCTATGTCACTTGGCATTTTGTCTAAAGTACTCATCCTAGCCCCAGAAGATTGCTCAGATTCACCACGCATGACATCATCTATGAGTTTCTAGCTGACGCATCCTAGTTCCTTTGTGAGGTCAACCACCAGTTCCCTTGCAGCTGTTTTTTTTAGTAAGGTCAGTCGAGGGTAACCTTTTTGGAAAATACTGTCATTTGTTTGCAAGATATGCACCAGGTCTTAGAATGGGTGATCGCCTTGGGTAGGCATATATGTCTACCATGCAGAAGCCTATGCAGACTTTAATCTGCTTGTGGGTCTCCCATACTGCTATACATATTGACAGTGTCTGTTTTATCCCCGAATACAGTGATACTTTTCTCTTGTGCTACTTCTCTCGACCGATAATTATCAGAAGATGTGTGTGTTATAATACAATATTTCAACAGTTAGTCCAATTTATTTTGATTCAAGAAACACCATAACACACCGTCAAGTCAATTAAGTAGCACACCGTCTCCTACAAATAACATACAAACTAAGCGGTCCAAGCTGTTACATCGCAAATGCAACCACGGTTTTTGCAAACACGTGTTTACCCAGCAACTCAAAAACCCTGTTTACACACTTGCGATATAGAGGGTAACACTGTGTGCAATCACAGCAAGCAACAGAGCACAATAATAATCACGCGGTTACTTATTTTCATTTACCTTCACATTCGCATTGTAGCAGAGCAGGGCAATAGCTAACCTCACCAATACAATCCGATCCAACGGTCGGTATATAGCCTACTTCAAGGACCACATTGTCGAAGGATCTAATCTAACTGAGATTGTAAATTGGCGCCCCCAACACCCCTGTGCTATGAACAGCGACTTGGAAAGCGACTTGCCAAAAGCACGCACGCAAAAGCGCGCGCTCGCACCTTAAGTATGCCTTCTGGGTAAGAAGGGGCGGGGCATCAACACTTGCTCCTAAAAGTGGAGATAACAAAGAGTATTATGCCACTAAAAATTACATATATGACCAAACCAGTCTTAAATATATAGTCCCATAAGTATTTGCAGTTCCACAGGTTATAAGAGCCATACCAGGCTAATTAGTGAAAGTCCTTTGACGGTATTGTTGCGTTTTCCCAAGAGTCCTCCTAAGCCGAACAGCGACTTGGAAAGCAACTTGCCAAAAACGGGCGCTCGTAAAGTATGCCTTCTGGGTAAGAGAGAGCGGGACATCAACACTCGCTCCAGGCTAATTAGTGAAAGTCCTTTGACGGTATTGTTGCGTTTTCCCAGTAGTCCTCCTCAGCCGAACAGAGACTTGGAAGGAGACTTGAACATTTTTTATTTCTTACTCCCCAATCTATGAAAAAACTCTAATCTTTCCACACTTGTGCAAAGCAAACTAGATTACTGCTTGTGCCTATTGGCCTTCCTCTATACTCCTCCTTCCTTCTAGACACCCTCATTTTGGCACCGCACTCTCGACAACCTACCTAGATCCCCCAACTTATACCTACCAGCACCTTGCGGGTTGGCTCTCTATACACAACTGCTCCTTTTTCAAGTACATTCTCCAAAGAAAGCGGTCCATGGTCTCACTCCTCAGTACCTGTCTGACTGTATCTCGGTCTACTTACCATCTCGTTCCCTCCTCCTCTTCACTCAAGCACCATGTTCCATGCCCACGTGCATCCTCTCGCTTCTGCTCTTCTTCGCTACTCACTCATTCCATTGGATCCCGCTGCCCATCCCAATTAAAAGCTAGCCTGACTTTGGATCTCTGCAAAGCTCGGCTTATCCGTCACTTACTTGCCAAAGAGGGAACTCTCTGTGCCATCTCACCATCTTCCCTACCTGACCCTACTGCTTCCTCCAGTGAGGCATATTCATGTAATGTATATTTATACAGTGTGGTTTATTTTAAGCACTTGCCTCCCCAGTTACTGTTACCTTTGTAAGCCACCCGCTTTTTTTTGTTTTCTCCCCAGTCTACATGCCACTTTGTTCAAACCCTCATAAACTGACTTGCTGCTTCTTGTCATCGTTTGCTATTGTATAAGTAACCTTCTTGTGAATGACTCTGCCCTCTGTTAACGTTCTATTGTAAGTAATTTCTGATCGAAATTGACACCCCTGTTCTTCAAATAAAGGCCACTAAATATATAGGTGAGAGCAGCGACAGAAAACTGTAGGGATGGCATGGGGAAATAAGAACCTTTACATTTATGGGTCACATCCTCTTGGCACCTTTGAGATGGAGGCATATTAGGGGATAAATGTGGATGGTGGTATTATTTTTAAATATATATAAAGAACAGCTAGAGGTCTCCTCCTGTATGCAGCGAGAGTCTGGCACCCTTCGATTATGTTTACTGTGCTCTGACCATTACCATAATGCTATGACATGCTTTCTTGCTTGCAAAGGGCTTTATCCCACAGTAAGGTCAACTCACAGGACTGAGGAGCAGGGAGGAAAGCTTTCAGACTTCTAACCAAAAACTTTAACCCCCGTGTGTCCGAGGGTCCCCAAGGCAGCTGAAGTGGCAGGAATGGGTGTGAAACAGAATAAGCTATAAAAACCGAATTGCATTAAAGGGGAAGGGTGATCTGGACAGCGTGTACACCTGGAAACCCTTCCAATAACAGGAGTAGTGGTATATCAGCAATGTGAATTTTTCCATTTTCGTCTCCTGAAAAATAAGAACATTTCAACCAAATTACCTGTTTTTTCCCTGTACGTTACAAATTATTTATACAGCCCCCAGAGCACCTTGACTAAGGGGTTGAGCAGGTCTATGGCTCAGCAGTGTCAGGTTTTTAAGCTTTCCACAATGCCAGTCTTTTGTGAGCATGCACATGTTGAAACCCTGCACAAGGAAAAACACACACACACTCTCTCTTTCGTTCTTTCTCAATCTTTCTCCTCTCTCGCTCTATCTCTCCCACTCCCTTTCGCTCTCCGTCCCCCTCCCCTTTCACCCCCTAATCATAATGTCCACTAAAAACATACCAAAATAAAATCTCAGTTGCAGGTTAAATTCATAATATTAAAGTAGTTTGTCAATTCGAACATCTTCAGCTAGTGCACAAGTTATTCTTCCCCGTATATGCTTTCTCAAGATAGTTCAACATTTCTTTTAGATCAGTCTCATCTGAAGTTTTAGTACACGGCCATAATCCTCCTTTAATGGGTCTGATGATGATCTTATTAAGCAAGAGTCTCGCTGGCTGCCTCCTGGGGGTGTAAAACAGTAGACATGTAAATAAGTGTAAAATATCTTCTTCCTGTTGGTCTCATTTAACACAAAGGTTCAATGAGGGAGAAGAGCCCCAATTCCATTGTACTTTGAAACCTATCAAAGGTAGTATGCCTGGGAAATCCAAGATGGCTGCCAAGCTCTGAGGGCACTGCAGATCGAGCTCTGTGCCCCACATGATGCTTTTTACAGCAAATTAAACTGTAAAAGTGTTCTGCGCACTCGGAGCACTCAGGGCAATTTAACGGTATGCAGTGAAGCTGCTTTTGGAGGCAATGCTGAATTGGAGGAACTGCGATCACAGCGAAGTGGAGCTGGATCCCTGGGGGATGACAAACAGCCTGGATAATCTCTTGCGAAGGGCGGATGCAGAGATAGAAGCTTCCCTTGCGCCTCCGATACTGCAGGAAGCCGATTTGTAAAGAAGGGGGAAGCTTGAGCCCTTCCGACACAGTGGCGCTGAGGGACAACGTCCAAGACTCTGCCCGGCATAGTAGGGTGTTCCTGGGGAGCCCTACTGGCGGTTTCGGTTCTGGGCGGGACATCCAAGGCAATGGGAGAGTGAATGGCTTCACCCGCTCTATTACCCGGGGTCACGCAAAGCCTCCCCCCGAGGGACAAAGCAAGCTGCATCGGGCCTGGCAGAGCCCTAGCCCGTATGACACCTGAAAAACTTTTTTCTCTCATGATTATCGAGGCTGCATGCTCTGTTGCACTGTACCTGTAAAGCACAATACTGGTTAGGCGAGATAGGGCACAGTCTTTGCTAAAGACGACTCACAGAGAGCGCACAGTGCTGAGTTTGAACCGCCGGAGAGACCACAAACACACCAGAAACGACATTGAGAGGTCTTCTAGGAGTCAGGGGGACAGCAGACGAGGAAAACACATGCATATCATCCGTTCTAGTCCTTTTGTGCTTATGAGTGAGACCCCCCTACATCAATAGTGCCTGAGAGAGGAGAAACGCGTACTCTAGGCATGCAGGTTTTGTGGAAGAGGCAATCCTCTCAACTAGTTTAGGGTGAATCTAACGGCAACGTCACTAATATTGCATACTTCCCCGAAGGCTAAAAGAACAGTGAAAATTCTGGAACAAAGGGCAATACATAACCAATACCAGTAGCAGGATGAGCACTCAGTCAATGTCGGAACCCCAGGGGAAAAGAAAAGCGCTTACTTCCGGCCTCCCTCCCACTCCTAAAGTCCATCAGATAAGCTGCAAAACACAGGAGAGCGCGATAAAACACAACAAAACAGTCATATTATTGTGATGGCAGCCTCAAAAGATGTCGAGCGATGCTTTCAAGTTTTTCAGGACAAACTCGCTGCTTCTTTACGAACACAATTTGCCAATTTTACTATAGAATTTAAATCCGCCCTATCTGATATAAGAAAAGATATCGCCTCTCTTGAGGAAAAGACTGATACAAATGAGCAGGCCCTGCAACATTTAGCACAGGAATCTACGAAGTCGGAGGTGCTCCTAGAACAATTAGCAAGGACAACATATAATGTGGAGCAGCAATGTGAAGATTTGGAGAACCGATCAAGGAGGTCCGATATCTGCATACGGAACATTCCAGAATAAGTGCTTAACAAAGCTTTAAGAAAGGAAGTTACAGGTGTCTTTAAGGATTTCCTAAATACTGAGGCGGAAGTAACAATTCCCATAGACAGAATTCATAGTCGTCACGAAGCGTCGATACCCTGCACATATCCCTTGTTTAAGTGGCAGCCCATCTCTGAGGACGGAGGCCAAAAAAACAATAGCAAAGATGGTCTACACCAGGGAGAAGGGGAAATTGTTGGGCAGGAATGGGGAGGGTACAGTTAGGGGGGTGAATCGGAAAGTTTTGGGGGGGGCTTGTACACAGAACCAAAATCAAAGGTTGGAAAGAAGCACTCGGAACTGCTTATTTAAAGGTCGTGGTCCTGTCGTTAGGAGGAAATTGGAACGGCTACTAAAAACACATCAGCCTGATCTTGGAGATGCATATTAAATATCAGGATCGTCATAAGTTAAAACTAAAGCAATACTTGATAATTAGGCAGGCTAACACAAATGGGAAGACAGCGGGTACTTATCGCTTTCAAGACAAACGTACAGGTTTCCAGTTTGAAGGTTCTGGCTGATAAAGAGGGCTGCTTCCTTCATATCATAGTGCAAATGGGCTCGATGATTTTAATTTTGGCATCTCCATTTGCCGCAAATACAGGCCAAGAGGGCTTTTTGAAGACAGTGTTGTCCAATTTGGAACAGTTTGGTCAGGGAAAAATTATTGTGATGAGGGATCTGAATAACGCACGTGACCCTTTACGGGATAGAAGCTCTAACACTATGTACGCTCAACCCCCACCGTCGCTAGAAATGTGTTCAGTTGACACGTAAGGACATGTGGCCTACCTTAAAAGGAGACAAAAGGGCGTACACATTCCATTCCCATGTTCACAAATCTTTTTCCTGGATAGATTCTTTTTGGGCTTCAATTAGGTTGATGAGAAGAGTGACACAAATTGATAGGCACACAATCACCATCTCAGACCATGCCCCTCTGACCATGGACCTTAACCTCCCCGTAGTTGGTCCCACATTCTGGAGCTGGAAGTTCCTGAAAGAATTTAAATCAGACCCGATCATATATGAAGAAATAGAAGGGACAATTGTGGAATATTTTTATTCTAATCTGGATGGGGAAGTGATTATAGATGCAGTTTGGGACGCATTTAAAGCGACCCTTTAGGGGGGGAGGGCTTATTGCGATACCTCAATATAAGGGGAAGCTTAGGCGTAAAATGGTAACAGAGTTGGAGTCTGAAGTAAAGGATACCCTAAAACAAATCGGACTAGACGCATCCCAGAGTTTTCATAGACTTTTTCGAATAGCTAAGGGTAAATTGGATCTAATACGAACTAAGCAGGCAGAAAAAAGCTTATTATATTTAAAGAGGAGGATATATGTTCAGGCAAATAAAGCAGACTGAATGTTAGCTAGACAATTAAAACAGAAATTATCATCCTGACAATTCAAGGGGTGGAAGATTCAATGGGAAAGAAAGCAACAGTGACGGAACACACTGTAGCCCAGATCAGAGCATTTTACTGTACTTTATATAAGTCAGGTTCCCCAGATCAGATAGCACAAAAATATTATCTGCAATCAATCCAATTGGAGAAAATTTCATAAGAGGATAGAGTAAATTTAGAAAATGACATTACCCAAGAAGTAATACTAAATAGTTAAAACTAACCTTCCAATAGATAAAGCGTTGGGACTGGACGGGTATATTGCCTCCTTCTATAAAAGGTTTTGAGCAATTTTAGCCCGTAGATGCTCCTCATGAACAGTAACCCGAGCATCTCACTACCTGCGGCCCTTATCCAACTGGAAAGGTTCAGTAGAGTGGTTGGTCTTAAAATCAACATCAGAAAGTCCGAAATTTTGAATCTGGGTCTTAAACAAGGCAAACCATCTATGATAGGTTATTTATAAAGCTCTTACTACTGAAGCGCAGAACCGGGGATCGAACCTGTGTTGCTCCATGTAGTCTTGCTTCCAAGGGGAGCACATTGCCCCTGAGCTATCCTCCCGAGACAAGCAATCTAAAGCAATGAAAGAGACACAGCTTTGATGGATGCCACAGAGCATCCGGGTTTTGGGAGCAAACATAACATGTTCACTAGGGGAACTATATTCTGCCAATTTTGGGCTCCCGACAAGCTGGTCCAGTCCTGGAGCCCTTTTATGGTTTTGTGGCTCGGGCGGATTAACTCATTTAAAATGGTGATTTTACCTGGTGGTGTTCATATTTCAGGGTCTCCCGATCCGAATCCCGGCTTCCTTTTTCCGAAACGCTGCATAAAATAATGTCAGTGTATATGGAAAGATAAAGCCCCCATACTGCACTGAAAACATAAATGCTTCCTTCAAACAGAGAGCTTTCCTAATTTTAGAGATTACTTTTGCATGTCCTCACTATTCAATGCCAAAAGTGGCTGATGAGTCAGCCTGAATTTGGTATACGACCGTCAACCCCCTCCCCCCTTCTAGCCAGAGTTGTGAGCTTTTCACGGTCTTGTAGAGAGGAATGCCCTGATAGTCATAAGCAGACACCACCTCTAATTCAATTACCTGTATGGAGAATTAAGGTTTTGTACGGCTAGTTTGATTAGAGGAGAAGAGCATACATTTAGATTTTGAGAACTTGATCTTGAGCTGATATTTAGTAGCAAAATGTTTTCATTTGCTCTGTGGTCTGGTAGGAGGTAAAGATGCAAGTACTGCATTTCAGTAAAGAAGAGACAACCCCTCTGGCCCACCACCCTACAGGCGAGTCTGCTACCATAGCGTTTAGACAATCTGCAATATCGATGATATATAATAGAAATAGAGGAGCCAACACGCAATCCTGCCTGACCCCCAAATTATAGTGCAGGTACCCGCCATAACCCCAACGCACCACACCAAATTTGTCAGTATATAAAAGATGTATTGCGTCGAATAGCCATGATGTAATTGTTAGATATGCTCATTGGGAGCAAAGTTGAGACCTAGATCACGAGTCAAAGGCTGTCAGTGGATCTATAAAGACTTTATATGAAGAAAGCCTCCTAATATTCAGATATATATATATTGCAAAACTATTCATTCTTAGTCACTGTTCACATAAATTGCAAACCAGTTTCTCAAGAATTGAACAAAAGACGTTGGTGCACTCAGTCTGTTTAAAGTGCAAAAATAACATCACTGTGATGAACGCTGAGGATTGCATACACTATTCTGTAAGCCCATGTTGGTTTTAAATGAACTTTAATTGCTGATTTTAATGCGTGAATAAAATTAAAGCTATTTTTGCACTTCAAACAGACCGAGCGCTCCAACGTCCTTTGTTCAATTCTTGAAAAACTGGTTTGCAATCTGTTAGAACAGTGACTAAGATTGAATAGGTTTGGAATTTTTACACGATCTGTCCCCTGACTGTTGTTAGAGCACCCAGGCTAGTGCACCACTTTTTGTGGGAATATGCCTTAGTTGGCACAATTAACTTGATCGTCTTTTTTCTAAATTGAATTTATTATTGCTCCCTGCCAGCTAACTGGAATTACTTTTCTGAAACTAAATTAATTGATTAGCTTAGTTAAAAAAGGGACCCAGAGCTCTGGATAGCACCTGAATAGCTCTATTAGTAAACAATCGGGCCTCGTGCTTCGCTCTGTTTCAGTTCATTCAGAGATTCCCATAGCTCCCTCATATTAAAGAGCATAATATCGTGGACACAATTGCCCGGATTGCTTTCAGGCTGGTGACAAGCCCCAAACTATTTATTTGAGAACTACCTCTGTGACCTGGAAACTATATCGGAGAAAAGGAAGCTAAAATGATCACTGATTTGAGTTGTCTTCAAATAATGCCGATTTTTCTAACAGGAGCATTATGTGGGCTTTAGCAAGCAAATGCACCATTCACTTCTTCTCGCCTAAGCCTGGACACTTAATAGAGATTCTTATTGAAATGCTGTACCGAAAGCCAAGTGTCTGTTATACATTTGCAAGGCCCCAAACCGCAGTTACTGTTGAACTCGATGGGGTGAGTTGTGATTGACAACTTGTCTATCACAGACTGCCACTGCTCACTGTTTTGATGCTAAGTGAAGGCTCTGAGGCCCTATGCACAGTGGTGGTCAGATGACCCTTTTTGGAGCGAGGGTCTTAGAGGACAACTCAAACGGCCTTTTTGAATGATAAGTGTCCACAAACATGAGCTTAATATTTTTTGCGATTCCTTCATATATGCAGGAGACAACTTTATATGCTGATGCTTTGCTGCACAACAGTATTCTGCAAGAAAAGTAGCCTAACATAACTGCAAAGTATAGAAGTTCAAAAGACCACAAGAACCAGCGCTGCTTAATAACCACTGCCACCTCTTCTCACCTAGAATCACTAGAAAGGAGTAGATGGGGATGAAACAGCTCAAGAAAAACCTATAATTCCCATTCTGCCATTCTAGCTTCAAGCATTTTGCATTCTTGTATAGTACTTGTAATTTCTCACATTACCAAAGTACCAGAATGAAATATGAACGTAGCCTTACAGCCACACCTGTCTGATTACTTCACACCCAATACTGTATTTGACTACTGGAGATTGTTGTACACTTCCCTGAGTTATTATTTATGGATCTAGGAATAGCATAGAAGAGTGCATTAGATAGTTCTCGAGCATGGGGTCTTACATGGATTCACATGTTATGAATATTCCCCGTAGTCAAGCTAGGAATCCTCCGTACAATAAAGCAGTTTAGTTTTAAGTTAAAAACTGCATTGATGCTTTAATAGCCTATTGCTCTCACTTTTGGGTCATACTGCCCCAGCCAATGACATTGACCCTTCTCATCTCCACCTGCCATCTTCAAATTTGTACTGCACATTTTCGTGTTGGGAGTCCTTGAGTATTTTGCCTATTTTTGATAGTTTTCATCCAATTTTCTTTAAATCAGTTAACGTTGTGACTTGTCGGCAGCAAGGATCCGTTGCCGGTCTCGATCCTACCGTCCGTCAGACCGATTTGTCATTTGAGGCACACCAAGTTTTGGGCCTATTACATGCTCCATGTCCGAGAAGAAGAGCCTATTCCCGATGCGTTCAGAAGAATGTCTTCGAGGGCAGCTACCAAATGTGCATTTACTGTCTGCACCCGGACCACGATGAGCAGGCATGCCCTATTTGCCAGACTTTCTCCTCTGAGATGAGGAAGGATCGCCATTGGAGATTGGTCTCGGGACGAAGGTAAGGGCTCTGACTCGGCGTCTGTGCTCAGTCATGCCTCTACCAGGTCTAGCGGTCCTAAAGAGTGTACTCCCTCTGGCAAGAGGTCGAGATCCTTTTGCGGATGCTTCCAAGAGTAAAGTACCGAAAAAGGCTAAGTTGTCCCATGCTCCGACTGCCTCGTTGACCAGTACCGCAGCATCTCAGTCGTCTGGACCGGTGACTGGCATGAAGGAGACCCTGTCCTTCAACCCCATCAACGAAACATCATTCGTCGTCAGCGTGATCGGCAACGACCCCGAAGACTTCCTCGTCGATGGCACTAAGACCGTTGTAGAAATCGTCATCATCGATGAAGACTCTGTCGACCACATCATCGATGACACAGTCTGCCAGCCCGGCGGGGCCCTTTGTTCTCACGTATACAGGTTTTATCGACAACTGCAGGCACCATCTCAATGGTCACAATGGCTATCTCAATGGTAGCATTGCCTCGGAGGCCTCTGAACCCCGGCTGGGCCTGTTCTGCCCGCACTACCTTCTCCGGGTGTGCCTGTGTTAGGGACCTTCCCGAGAGGTTCCAGCAGAGAGAGGGAACCACCTCCATGTCTCTATTTTTTTACCAAAGCCCACACGAGCCCCTCAGCTGCATGCTACATCCCCTGTGAGGCCTCCCAGGGTTGTCTCCAGCCCCCGTCTCTGCTCCTGCCATGCTGTCGGAGGAAGAGGAGGAAGGAGTCTTTGAAGATGTTGGCTCACACCCTATGGAGGGTGGTGTTGGCCTGTTTCCACAGCTGGACCCGCGAGCTCCACAACTGCTTCAACCTGCCTGCCCTACGAGCCCCTGGCCTCATGCTCCAATTTGACACCTCATGCTTTGAGAGATCTATTGTTGAGAGATGTTTCTCTGGACATTTTGCCAACTCTCCACACTCTGATACAGCAGCGACTACCATCTGTGGCTCCTGGTCCTCCTGTGGTTCTGGCCCCGGCCCCTGTGGCCAGTCCACCAAGACCATATCAGCCCCACTGGGTGCCACCTCCTCCAGTGCCTGTAGTCCCTTAGCCACATCTGTTTCACGGCCCTCTGTTGTAGAGGATGTTGTCCTGGCGGGAACGGACACTAATAAGGACACCAACCCAGATACAGATAGTACCCTGGGTACATATGAATTTGACTATGTCCCTGCAGATGATAAGCCACCATATGTAGATCTGCCATCTACAGACTCTCCCTGGGATGAAGTGGGATCTTTCCAGGCGATGATCTCCCGGGCCGCTAAGCTTTTCACAACCTGGTTTAGGAGGAAAAGGTGGAATTCCTTTTCCAGTGCTGTGAATCCTCCAGAAAGACCATGGTCTCGGTCCCGCTTCTGGATGACGTCTGGGAGGATGGGCTACTGGTAATGCAAAAGCCCTTTTCTGCAACTACTAAAAAGGAAGAGGCAGGAGACAAAATATAGTGTTCCGGAGACTGCTCCTAAATGCGTCAGAGGCCATCCAACACTGCACTCAGAAGTCTCGGCTGCTGTGAGGAAAAGGTTGTCTAATTCTTCATCCTCATGCTCCGTCCCTCCCAACCTGGAAGGAAGGAAGCTGGATGCAGCGGGAAACCGCATAACCACCACTGTGGCCTCTACGGTCAAGGCTGCTGACGCCCTAGCCGTCCTTGCATGCTATGACAGGCAATTCTCCAGCATTGGATCTTTCATGGATTCACATGCTTTGAATATTCCCCGTCGTCAGGCTGGGAATCCCCGGTACATTATATAGACCCTTTCCCGTAGGAAAACTTTTTCGACGCTTATGCGTCCTATCCACCTCGTTTTGTATCATGCGTGCCCGTGCCGTCAGGACGTCATGATATAAATACAGGCCCCGCCCCCGCGCTCCCTCAGATTTCAACCGTCTTTCAAAGTAGTGGGATCCTCGTGTTTACTACTAGTGAAAACTAGGTTGTTTTTTATTTTTTGTCTGTTTCGCGTAAGCGAAGTTCAAATTCTGGAGAATTATGTCTGGAAAGGCGTTATTTCGCCCATGTGCAACTTGTGGCCTCAAAAAGGTTTATGAAGGAGACGGCCACATGGACTGTATCTACTGTCTCCACCCGCACCACACGGCGGATACATGTGAGATATGCCAGGGTTTCTCCCAAAAAACCCTTAAGGACCGTAAAAGAAGGCTGGTCGACTGGCTTAATGACGGAGCGGGTGCCTACCCGGCTTCGGAAGTTGGCTCCACGGCCTCCAGGAGCAAGTCGGAGCCTCCATCGAAGAAGGTGCGGCCAGCAGAAATTCGCGCTGAGGACAAGCATAAGGGGAAACAGGCGGGATCCTCCTCATCACATAAAAAGTCCTCCTCCTCCTCATCATCTAAGACGGAGAGGCTAGCGCTGTCTAAATCCTCCTCAGGGGACCGTCCCAGGTCTTCCGTGAGTCGGGAAGCTTCAGCCGGGAAGTCGGCATCGAAATCGACGACGAAGTCTAAGGGCTCGACGACGACGACTTGCTCGTCGACCTCGGTGTCATTGACGATGCCTATTACCGTTCAAGCAGCAGCGGTTGGGATTCCTTCGTCGACGGAGACTCAGTCTATGGCTTGGCTGCCTGAGGTCTATGACCCGATCCCCCCTGAGGTCTTACTGCAGCCAGACACGGCCTGCTCGGCGGAAGGGGAAGGTGACATGGTTCTGCAGCCATCGGATTTAGGCTTAAGGCCTTCCACGTCGACGACGACGGCGACGAGTGCGAGCGGGGGTATGGTACCTATATCATCCACGTTACTGACCCCCCAGACGGTTTTGTCTCTGGATGTGCTTAATACTCTTCAGAAGCTACTACAGCGGCTGGATACGCAGTTCCCTCAACCTGGGACGTCATCGTCACTTTTGTCTGTACCTTCCGTCGACGAGCAAACTTGTACTGCTCGCTCGTCGACGAAACACCCATCGGCTCCCCAGGCGGTGAAAGATCGTCCTCGAGCTCAGGAGGAGGGTGAGTTGTCGGAGTCCGACTCTATACGTGATGACTCGGGGTCAGACATCTCCCTGTCACCGTCGAGGGACCCGACATGGAACTCGGATGTAGAATTGGAGTCTACGAGGAGCCAGACACAGCCATCTCCCCCTGATGATGTGGGAGCCTTCCATGCAATGATGGGGAAAGCGTGTTCCGAATTCGGCTTGATTCCTGAGGAGCAGAGGAAAGACTGTTTCCTTTTTGACCATATGGGTCAAAGGAGAAAATCGGTATTTGCCATCCCAATCCTTGACCACGTGTGGCAAGAAGGTCTCAAGACGATGCGCCATCCGTTCTCGGAACCAGCCATAAAGGGACGGATCGAGAAAAAGTTTAAAGCTCCGGAGTCCACTCCAAAATGTCTAACATCACAGCCTCTGTCTGACTCGGTGGTGTCGGCGGCAGCGGCTAGGAAGGCCAGGGTCCAGCAAAAATGTTCAACGCCACCGGAAAGCGAGGCTAGGAGGCAGGACGCATTTGGAAAGAAGGTGCTCTCGGTCGGAGCGACGACAGTAAGAGCAGCCAATTCCTTAGCGATCGTGTCACGATATGATAGGGAAATGTGGCACAAATTAGCCCCTATCCTAGAACACCTGCCAGACGAACACCGGAAAGCAGCTATGTTACTGGTGCGGGACGGCGAAGAGGCCTCGAACCACGCTATTAATATCGCAGTTGACCTAGCAGAGTCTGGTTTCAAACAAATCAACCATGGAGTAGTGCTTCGTCGACAAGCGTGGCTCAAATGTACTACTTTCCGTCCTGAAGTACAGTACAAAGTCCTGGACATGCCATGCGAAGGGGAGCACCTGTTTGGCGAAAAGGTTGATGAAGCGCTGAAAGGGATGAAAGAAGACACGGATACTGCTAGGTCCCTCGGCGCCCTTCAAACGGGTAGAAATTTTCGCTCTTTTCGCCCCTTCAGAGGTGCTTCTGGAAACTCCCGCTTTGGTGCCTCGAGGGACCGTGGATTTAACAGGCCCTCGTACTCTTCACAAGGGTTCAGACGAGCGTCCCAGTCGGCACGTGGAAGCAGGGACTATCAAGCCTCCAGGCGGCGAGGCTCAGGTCCGTCGTCAACGAAGAACAAGCAAACCAGCAACCAATGACGGCCTTCGGAACGTCCTGGGGGGTCGAGTCTCTCATCACTTCGACCGATGGAAATGCATCACCAAAGATCGATGGGTCCTAGACACGATTCGCATGGGTCATGCGCTACAATTCAAAGACAAGCCTCCGCGTCTTCCTCCTTTATTCTCGACACAGCCCCACCTCCAAATCCTACGACAAGAGGCGGCGCTTATGTTGCGAAAAGGGGCGGTAGAGAGAGTTCCTGTGGCACAGGAAGGCCAAGGAGTTTACTCCAGGTTCTTTGTTGTCAAAAAGCCAAACGGCAAATGGAGGCCCATTCTCGACCTGAGGGTACTCAACAAGTGGCTAAAGAGCCAAAAAATTCAAAATGCTAAAACTCCAAGAGGTTATCAGATCGGTGCAACCCATGGACTATCTATCATCACTAGACCTTCAGGATGCTTATTTTCACATCCCAATACGCCCACGACACAGGAGATATTTAAGATTCGTCGTCGGGAGAAAGCATTTTCAGTTCAAGGTCCTCCCGTTCGGGCTCAAGTCCTCCCCCAGGACGTTCACCAAGTGCTTGGCCCCTATAGCGGCCCATTTAAGGAAGGATGGTCATCATGTCTATCCATATCTAGACGACTGGCTAGTCAGAGGGTCATCCAAGGAACAAACACGAGACAGTCTACGAGCCACAATGTCCATCTTACAGGAACTGGGCTTCGCAATAAACTTCAACAAGTCCTCAGTAGAGCCTTCGAGGACCTTGGTCTTTCTAGGAGCGGAGTTTCATACACACACAAGCCTGGTGAAACCATCCAGCGAAAGAATTCAGAAACTTCAAAACAAGGCGTCGGAATGGAGAGGCGGTACCAAGGCCTCTGTGCGCAAGTACATGTCCCTGCTAGGGACCATGTCGTCCTGCATTCCGTTAATAAACAACTGCCGTCTGTTTATGAGGCCTTGCCAGGAATTTCTAGCGGACCGTTGGGCGCAGAGCAGAGGTCGCTGGTCCGACAGACTGGTCGTCGACGAACAACTAGTTCAAGCACTCGGCTGGTGGAAAGTGTCTACTCATCTAACGAAAGGGATGCCTCTACTGGAACCAGAGTTCCAAAAGACGGTGGTGACGGATGCATCGCTGAGCGGATGGGGAGCTCATCTGGATATGTTACAGGTACAAGGCCAGTGGTCTTTGCAGGAGTCCTCCCTGCATATCAACCTGCTAGAACTGAGAGCAGTGCGATGGGCTCTGAAGTCTTTTCTTCCGCAACTGAGGGACTCGGTGGTGCGTGTCATGACGGACAACACCACTACGATGTTCTACTTGAGGAAACAAGGAGGGACACGTTCCAGGTCCCTATCGACGGAGGCACAGAAAATCTGGCATTGGGCCCTGCAACACAACATGCAAATCTTAGCGTTTCACCTACCAGGAGTGAAAAACGTGGAAGCCGATGCCCTCAGCAGAGAAATGAACGAAGTTCACGAATGGGTGCTGAACGACCAACAATTTCAACAAGTATTCAAGGAATGGGGACACCCTTCCATAGACCTGTTTGCAACGAAGAACAACAAGAAATGCCATCAGTACGCAAGCAGATGGCCTCAGCAGGGCTCACTGGGGGATGCGTTCTCATTCCCATGGACGAACAAATTCCTGTACGCATTCCCTCCGTTTCCCCTTGTCCGGAGGACGTTGCAATGGATCCTCAGGTACCCATGTCGGGTAATTCTGGTGGCCCCATACTGGGCCAGACAGGTGTGGTTTTCAGACCTACTACACTTATCGGCGGCGGAACCGATGAGATTCCGGAAGACCCCCGACCTTCTGTCTCGACAGGAGGGTGTCGTTTGGCATCACGACCCGGACAGCCTCAAGTTGACGGCCTGGCTCCTGACTTCGCCGAATTTGGTCGGCTAACGATTCCGGAGGACTGTCGACGTATCCTGCAAGCGGCAAGAGCACCTTCCACAAACGCCTCATACGCGTACAAATGGAAAAGGTTCTGTCAATGGTGTGAGGATCAACCAGGTTTGGCCCCGCAATCGATTAGGCCGGAACAGCTCCTTCCATACTTGCTGTTATTAGCTCAAAAGGGCCTGTCGGTGTCGTCAATAAAAGTACACCTAGCAGCCATTTCCAGGTTTACTCGTCGACGGCACTCGGCACCATTGTTCAGCGACCGCCTGATTAAGCACTTCCTTAAAGGCCTCTTTCGGAGTTTCCCTCCAGAGAAGAAATTTCCACCGGAGTGGAGCCTCAATCTGGTCTTAACGTCTCTTATGAAACCTCCGTTTGAGCCAATGTCATCATCGTCTCTAAAGTTTCTGTCGTGGAAATTGGCCTTCCTGGTGGCCATCACTTCAGCCCGACATATTTCAGAAGTTCAGGCTCTAATGGTGGACCCACCATACTTACGATTTTTCAAGACCAAGGTAGTCCTAGCCACTAACCCACAGTTCATACCAAAAGCTCCTTCGGTGTTTCATAAACACTCTTCTATCGTGTTGCCTACGTTTTTTCCGGAGCCATGCTCGGGAGCGGAGCGCATGCTACACACATTGGATGTAAAAAGGGCTCTCAAGTTTTATCTTCATCGTACGCAACCGTTCAGAGAAACGAGACAGCTGTTTGTGGCCTATGGGTTGGGTGCTAGAGGAAAAGCCATTTCAAAGCAAGGACTATCAAGATGGGTGTCATCTACCATTTCGTACTGCCATTCCAAGGCAGGGAAGCCTCTTCTACGACGGCCAAGAGCTCATTCAACTAGAGCAGCGGCATCGTCGACGGCACTGTGGGCCGGAGTCCCTCTAGGGGACATCTGCATGGCGGCTACCTGGGCGACTACACACACCTTTACCCGCCATTACTGCCTGTCGCAGCAACATGCCGAAGACACCAGGATGGGACAGGCGGTGCTTCGACACCTATTCCAGTAAGGTAAGCCCCGGCTGCGGGGTTGCATCCTGTGGAATTTATGACTGTATGTGGTCCGTTTTTTCCTATGTAAACTATTACTGATGTATACATGATCATAGGGAACGGCCTTTTGCGAAGAAAGTATATGGGTTTGCATGCACACCTCCTCTTGGGGGTAGTACTGCTATGTAATCTATTCAAAGCATGTGAATCCATGAAAGATCCAATGCTGGAGAAGGGAATAGTTTCTTACCTGTAACTCCATTTCTCCAGCATTGGTATCTTTCATGGATTCACATGCGCCCACCTGCCTCCCCTGATCATGCAAACCGGTTCCCCCACTACTTTGGGGGCCGAAATCTGAGGGAGCGCGGGGGCGGGGCCTGTATTTATATCATGACATCCTGACGGCACGGGCACGCATGATACAAAACGAGGTGGATAGGACGCATAAGCGTCGAAAAAGTTTTCCTACGGGAAAGGGTCTATATAATGTACCGGGGATTCCCAGCCTGACGACGGGGAATATTCAAAGCATGTGAATCCATGAAAGATACCAATGCTGGAGAAATGGAGTTACAGGTAAGAAACTATTCCCCTCTGGTACAAGTTGAGACCCATCCTCGATTTCTTGCCAGAGGACAAGAAAGCAGAATCCATGGCCATTTTTCAGGAAGGGGAAAGTGGCATCTAACCATGCAGTCAGGGTCGCCCTTAACATTGTTGACTTTGTTTTCCAGCAGATGAGCAACAGGGGTCTCCTTGCGCCATCAAGGTTGGCTGAGGCCACAAATTTCAGGCAGGAGATCCAGGCCAAGGTGGTTGGCATGCCTTTTCGACAGGGATAAACTATTCGGCAATGCAGTGGACGAGTCAATATGGACACAGACAGCCCACTCTCTGGGCACGCTGCAACAGAGGAGGGTAGACCTTTCTCTCCTAGAAGGGGAAGGTCTCCCGAACTTCCAAGTTCTTCAGCCCTTCCTACCGTCAACCCTCCCGCTCTCCACTACTCGGGTGTATAGAGGCCATTCCCAGGCCTCTAGAGGAGGGACCCAGCATTGTTCTCCGCAAGCCACCAGGATGCAGATGGTGAAGGAAGCCTGACCAGGCCCAGCCCTCAAGCCCCCAGTTCAGCACACCAGTGGGAGGCCGGCTATCTCAGTTTCGACATGTGGCGCAATATCTCCATGGACAAATGGGCACACGTCATCGAGCAGGGACACTCTCTGGAGTGCCAAGACAAGGGCCCCTGCATTCCTCCTGTGATGAGAAGAGAACAGCATGTTGCTCAACTCTTGAAGGAATTTCTCGTCTTGCTGCTGAAAGGGACAATATAACTGGTCCCACTGCGTCTCCGGGGTTCCTGAGTATACTACAGATACTTTCTGGTTCACAAGAAGTCAAGCGGGTGGAGGCCCATCCTGGAATTGCATCGTCTAAACAAATTCCTGAAGTCCCAAAAATGCAGGACGGTCACGTTACAGCATGCTCAAACAACTGGAAGAGGGAGATTTCCGGCCGATGCTGGATCTGGAGGATGCATATTTCCACATCCCATTCACCCGAAACATCGGAAGTTCCTAAGGTTAGTCGTCCGAGGAAGAAATTACCAATTACAGGCATTAAAGAAATTACCAATTCAAGGCATTACCCTCGGGCCTCAAATCAACCCCGATGATGTTCACCAAATGCCCAGCCCTAGTGGCGGTGTTCCCTCGCAAGGGAGTGGATTGTCTACCCCTTCCTGGGGGATTGGTCGGTCCGATCTTGTTTTCACGCCCAGGACCATCCTAGGTAAGCCCCAACAGCTGTAGTTGACCAGCGTTGCTGCAGTCCGGTCCACGAAATCCCTGTGGAAGTAGGGGCAATCCTACACTATGAACCAGAGTCCCTGAACATGTCAGAATTTGAACATTTCTCGCTGCCTTTGGATTGCAAGAAAATTCTAGCCAAGGCCAGGGCTTTGTCTACACTTGCATGCTACACACACAAGTGGAAGCATTTTAGAGTGTGGTGGTAGTCACAGAAGATCACTCCACAGCGTGTCACAGTGCAGCAACTTCTACCTTAACTGCTCTCGCTGGCTAAGGATGGCCTTGCACATGCGTCCATCAAACTAGACTTGGCTGCAATTTCACAGTATACCTGGGCTCCTGGCGGGCTCTCCCTGTGGTCTTACAGGCTAGTGCAGGAGTTCCTCAAAGGCCTCTTCAGAACATTCACTCCGGTGAAGGCTCCTGCACTGGCGTGTGAGTTGAATTTGGCCCTGTCCAAACTAATGGGTGCTCTGCTTGAGCCTATGCATCTGACATCTTTGACGTTCCTCTCGTGGAAGACTGCCTTCCTAGTGGCGATCACCTCAGTCAGGCGTATTGAAGAACCCCAAGCTTTATACTGTAAGATGCCATACTTGTCTTTCCGTCTAGCCAAGGTGGCTCTACAAACTCGTACGTCCTTTATGCCAAAGGTTCTACAAACGTATACGTCCTTTATGCCAAAGGGTCTGCTTGACTTTCATTTAAACAAACCGTTGGTTTTACCAGTTTTCTTTGCAGACACTTCTATGCCTGCTGAAAGTTCTTTGCATTCTATGGACGTGGCGCGTGCCTTGAAATATTATGTGGCACGCACTAAAGATTTTCTTAAGACTTATCAATTCTTAATCAACTTTGGACCTGTGGGGCATGGGAAGGCCCTGTT
Organism: Ambystoma mexicanum; assembly: GCF_040938575.1. NCBI lineage: Eukaryota > Metazoa > Chordata > Amphibia > Caudata > Ambystomatidae > Ambystoma > Ambystoma mexicanum. The sequence continues at coordinate 1,441,002,433 of NC_090935.1, forward strand.
GAAGACTTCAATCTCCAAGTGACTCTCCGTCTGTTTCATGCATTGCCATCAATTGGCCAACAGACCATTGCTTTGACTACAGCATTCATCTCTTGTGTTCCCCTGCTAGATTTCTGCAGGACTACTACTTGGAGGTCGACCCACACCTTCACGAAGGTTCTACAGTGTCGACAGGGATTCCAAGGAGGACTCTTGTGTCGGTCAAGCAGTGCTTCGCAACCTGTTTGCATGAGGTGAGTCTGTTCCATGAGTAAGTGTATTGCTTCTGTTGACCCTTGCCACCTCCCGTGTTTGTGTAAGTAAACTGCTGTGTAATCCTATTCATAGCATTTGAATCCATGCAAGACCCCATGCCGGAGAAGGAACATGTTACTTACCTGTAACTCTTGTTCTCCTGCATGGGTTTTACGTGGATTCACATTCAAACCCTCTCTCCTTTCCCCTCTATGGCTCTTCTTGGTTCCTACTGCCACTTTACGTTTGTGACCAAAGCTGAAGATGACCACATGGAATGGAGCTAAGGAGGGCAAATGTCATTGGATGGGGCAGTATGACCGTAAAGTGACAGCAATAGATTATTAAAACGACAATGCAGTCTTTAGCTTAAAGTTAAACTGCTTTATTTTACCAAGGATTCCCAGAATGACGGAGAATATTCATAGCATGTGAATCCATGTAAAACACATGCTAGAGAACAAGAGTTATAGGTAAGTAACTTGTTGCTTGCCTGCTTTTAGTCATTGTTTTATGCAGTCCTACAACTTTCTGTTTTGAATGATGTGAAAGAAATTTACAGTGACACAAAAATCAACATGTTTTTGTTTTTTCATCGAGCAAACCTGTCTAGTCGGCATTCAAATGTTTAAAAAAAAAAAGAGGCATAAATGTGATTCTAGTTACTTTGCAGGAAGCAGATTGAAAACTCAGCTTGAGGGCTGTAAATAGCGGATGTCTCAATCATAGTGCTAGTCATGAACATTTAATAGAAGCTGCGACTGGTCGTTAGGGAGGCTTGGTGGATTTGCAGACATGGTGGTGTTAGCTGACGCGAAGGATGCAGAATGCAGAGCTCAGTTTTCTTCTTTCCTTCTGCTGCTCGGGATTTTTCGCTGGACATTTATCTAATCTGTTTCACTTGCCTGGTTACTGTGGACTTGAATGGACATGCACAGTCAAGGGCTTATCTATTGCTTATTTTTATTTTTCTATTTTACGGTTTCATTTTTAAAATTGTGAGTAACTTTCTTCAAGTATTAAGATGCCCATTTTAGGCGAAGGCGTTTGCTATCCAAGGATCATGTGTGTGTGTGTGTGTGTATGTATATATATATAAATATATGTATAAAAGGGAAAAAGTAATGGACATAAACAGCAAGGTCCCGTTCGTGAAAAAAATAAGCCAGGAACTTGAAGTAAATTACTTACAAGTTTATTGAAAACACAAAAAGTGTATCATGTTTATCGGAGGCTTGTGGAATCTGCTTAGATCCCATGCTGTGCATAGGCCGACATCTAGTGGAAGCTGCAGAGTATTGGTTGTTGTTTTCGAAACTTGAAAAGGGACGTCGACAGGGCGTGCCAGTAACACTATCTCTAGTGTGATGTCCACTGTACCTATGGTCCTTCATGCGTCGAGGTCTCTCAGATTGTTTTTTTCCGCCATCATAGACGAACGCTGTTACGCGGAGTTCCCTTTTGGCTTATCTCCATTTACTATTACACAATTAACTATAGTTTTTCTTACTGTCCTTATAACCCTTTATATCCACCGGCTATCGAGATCATCGGACGGCGGTGGAGAAAAGTAACGACCGTTGAAGACTCCCATCGACGGATCCGTTCTGACCTTGGAAGGCCGCTCTGAGCTTCAGCCCACACAGTAGGGAGAGAGGTGGATGGTAATACTAGAATGTATATACCCCTTTTCGTACACTACATTTGCCTAACTGCCGTGTCAATTCGTTATGGAAAGGACCCCCTTTAAATTGTGCCCTAAGTGCAACAAAAAGTTCCTGTGGGTAGACAAACACCTTGTGTGTAACCTGTGTCTCCCTCGGGACCATGTCCAGGGCTCCTGTCGAGCGTGTAGACGCTTCAAACCCAAGACACTTAAGGGACTGCCTAACTAAACGCTGGGCCCATCACGCCAGGCAACTCGAGGCCATGGAAGTCGAAGGTGCTTTCAACAACGGCAGTAAGGCCAAGGTATCTGACGACGAAGGCGACTGGGTTGCTCAAGTTTTCCAAGCGCAGGCCTCCGACCCCAACAGATGGGCTGGCGGTCATGTTACAGTGAGAAAACCCGGCGGCGAATGTGCTCTCACTACCCTCACCCCCCACCAAACACACAACCCAGCGCTGAGACTCGACACAAGTGTCGAGCAAACAGCAATGCGCAACGTCTAGGGAAAGGTCCGCTGATTCGCTGTTCTTTGGGCACTCCAGATCGAGATCGCCACATGACAGATCCCAAAAGACAGATCAGACCTAGCAGATAAAAATATTCCCGAAGATCCTTAGTTGATCTTAGAGCTTAGAAGATCGTTAGATGGCTGACGAGACTTCGGAGCTAACCGTAGCCGAGATTCAACGTTCCTCGTCGATAGCGGTAAAACAGTTCATACAGGCCGGACTTGCCCAATTAGTGAAAGCATGCACCGGAAGGCCTTGTAAAGTCAAGGGAGTCTAAGAAAGGCTCCTCTAAGACCCCTGATAGGGGTAAGACACAGAAGGATAGGTCCCCTCATAGGAGTAAGGAACCTCAGACACAGGATTCCCTGTCTTCAGCCTTGAAGAAAAAGGCTACACCTTCTAAAATAATCCCACCCACTCCAGAAGACCTAGGTCTCCCTGCCCAATCTGTGGTCATTCCTACTTCTGCCCAATGGTCAGCTGAAGATATAGATAGGGTCATGAGAAGAATGTCTTTCATGGATAATTTTTATGAGAAAGACCCTAACTACTTCACAAGTTTTGGCTCACCCCTCCCACAACAGCTGCCTCTAGGTCACAGAACCCTGTTGAATCCCCTGCTAAAAGATTTCGCCCCGGTGAACCACTGCACAATCCAACTATAATTGAACTATATGACCCGGACACGGATCATGAAGACCTCTATGACCAAGAAGCCTCAGACCCTTATTATAGGGATAATGAAGAGTATGAGGGTGACCCTGATACAGACATGCACATCATAGACTCACCAGTGGATCAAGACCCCCCTGTTGTAGATTCACCCATAGATAATCAACCTCTTCTTAACGAGGTACTTATCAAACCATCTGAACATTTTCAAATAGCTACCCAAGAGGATCCACAGGACAAAGATTTCTTGGATGAAATCTTGGGAGACAAAAAAGGCTGTTACTCAATGTATTCCACTTCTAAAGTCTGTCCAGCGGAAGGTACTACCCTCACTGGAAAAACCCAATCAGACGAGGGCAGTGAACCCTCGCATAGAAAAACTTTTCAGACCTGCACCATCAGACCGCTGTACTTTAGGGGCCAACTATAGCCTGAATCGCTAGTTGTTGCTACAACAAGAAAGAGATCAGGTACCCCCCTAGCCTCCCTTGAGGCTCCCCCAGACAAATAAAGCAAGAGGCTTTACACAATGTCCAGGAAGGTGGCCTCTTCTGCTGCATACCAAACCAGAGAGAGCAGGTACCCCCTAGACTCCCCTGAGGTTCCCCCAGACAAAGAAAGCAAGAGGCTTTAAACAATGTCCAGGAAGGTGGCCTCTTCTGCTGCATACCAAACCAGAATTGCTAATAACTCTACCTTATGTGCTAGTTATAACTGCCATAAATGGGACGAAGTCTCAGGGCTATTCTCAGCACCGGAACCCCTCAAGGCTCAGTTAGCACTGGTGGCTGCAGAAGGGAGGGCAGTGTCAAGCTGTCTGCTTAAAAGCGGTCTTGACGCTGCGGACAACGCCGGCAGAATAATAGCTGAGGGAACCATTATTAAGCGTCCTAGAGGGCATAATGGTGCTATGAGGAACCAAGATAGTAAAAAAGTAGCAGAAAAAGTTATAGAATAGCAGTGTTTTTAATGTCCGTCGAAAGAGGAGGTCGTCAGCAGTGTTTCGCAGGTCAAAAGGAAGTTTATTCCAAGCCTTTGCTGCCACAACAGTGAACGCGCACCCACCGGTGCGAGTACGCCTGAACCGGGGGACAATTAGGAGATGAGCGGATTGGGAACGAAGAGTACGAGTAGGAATATAGTGAACAGACTTAGCTTGCAAATACTCAGCACTGATGCCGTAGAAGGCCTGGTGAACCATACACATAGACTTGGACAACTCCATTGGGTTCCTGTGGAGGCTAGGATTATGTTTAAGTAACAGGGACATGTGTGTACCAAAAGAAGGGCGAAGAACCGATCTTGCTGCAGCATTTTGAAGAAGTTGCAGCCGCCTGAGAAAGTGCAGGGGCTGGCCTAGATAGTGAATTGCATTAATCAATTACGCTTAGGACCAGGCCAGCCACCACAGGTGCTTGGGAAGTGGTAGGAATGAAAGGAAGGACTTTTCTTAAAGTACGTAGTTTGAAGTGACCAGTCTTACACACTGCTGCTACCTCGTCCGCCATAGTCAAGGAGGCAGCTATTTTTATGCCTAGGTTTCTTACTGATGCAACAGGCGTAGGAAGAGGGCCCAAGGAGGATGGCCAGAAGTTGTTGGGCCAATACAAATGGGGGGAAGCCGTGCCTACAACTAGAACCTCTGTTTTTCTGGCATTCAGCTTGAGCCAATTAGAGGTCATCCAACCTCCTAGCTCTTCCAGGTAGTTCCTCAAGCGGGCTGCAGTATCCAATTGAGATAAATCCAGGCGCACCAAAATCTGGGTGTCCGCATAGGAATAAAATCAAAAGCTGTGTGACTGAAGGAGAACCATCAGGGGTCTAATGTAGACATTAAATAAAATGGGGGACAGCGCGGAGCCTTGGTGGACCCCACAGCTGATAGAGACAGGAGCAGAACGAAAGGGGCACCGATTGAGAACGATCGGCCAGGAATGCGCAGAACAAGCTGAGGACTTGACCCGATAGGCTGGCAGCCTATAACCGGGCTATCAGAGTAAAGTGATCAACGCTTGGTTACGCTAATCCGGCTTTAAGCCAGAGATGCAGGCTACTCTCATTAACATGCCCATCGAGCCCAATGTACTCTTTGGCAAGGCTGTCAAGGATGCCTTAAAAAGAGCCAAAGAAGAATATGACACATTGAAATCATGGGGCCAATTGACCAATAAACCACCTGGCCGAAGGGGAAACAGCAATTTCCATCGCACACAAGGACAATTTTCCCAGTGGGGTTCCTATAATCAAAGTCAGGGTACGGCTTGGGGGAACAGTCAAGGCCAAGCCTCTCAAAATTACCAGAGAGGATCGTTGCAGATCTCGCGGTTAGGGAAGGGGTTCCACCTCCAGAGGTGGTACCCCACCTCAGAAGCAGTGACATCCCGCTGCAGGTGCTTTGCCATGCTTCTCCAGTAGGAGGGCGCATTTCCAACTTCACCCAAGCATGGGAGGGAATCACCTCAGACAGGTGGGTGCTGTCCACCGTAGCGGGGGGATACTGTATAGAGCTTCTCGGGCTACCCCGGAACCACCCCCATGCCAGAAAACCCACTCCAAAGAAGACCAACGCATCCTCCTCAAGGAAATAGTCACGCTACTCCAAAAGGACACCATAGAAGTCGTGCCGGCCAACCCGGTAAACAAGGGTATTTATTCAACTTACTTCCTTGTGCCAAAGAAAGATCTTACAATGCGCCCAGTATTAGATTTGCGCCATGTAAACAAATATGTCAATCCAAAAAGTTCTGCATGACTGCGCTACAAGAGGTAATCCTTCTACTAAAAAAGGTGGACTGCATGGCAACACTGGATATGAAAGATGCCTATTTTCATATTTCCATGTTCCTAGCGCGCAGAAGATTCTTGCGTTTCAAGCTAGCGAACCAGCACTACCAATTCAAAGTGCTGCCCTTCAGCATAGCATCTGCTCCAAGGGTATTCACGAAGGTACCGCCGGTGGTGGCAGCACACCTGCGCAGGGAGGCAATCCCAGTGTACCCTTACCTGGATGACTGGCTGATTACCTCGGAGTCTCCCCTAATTTGCAGGCAAAACATTCAACAAACTATCAACCTTCTCTTTCAATTGGGTTTCTCCATCGGCAAGAAAAAATCAAGCCTAGTGCCAAGCACAACCAAACAGTTCCTAGGAGCTGTCCTAAACAGAGAAGCGGGTTTGGTCTTTCCGTCAGAGTAAAGAGTCCAAAACATGATTATACCACATTATCAGGCCTGCCGTGCATTTACCTGGTACCACACGCGTGCCTGCGACCCATGCAGAAATGGTTGGCAAAACAATGGTCTCAGGCAAGTGGTCAGTGGGACGATCTAGTGGTCATTTCGCCAACACTAGTACAAAATCTTGCTGGTGTACAAGAGAAAATCTACTGAAGGGGAAACCCTTCCACGATCCGGAAGTACAAGCAATTGTCACGAAAGACGCCTCACTCGCTGGGTGGGTGGCTCACTACCTTCACCACACAGCTCAGGGTCTGTGGTCTCGGGCAGCTGCTCAGGACCACATCAATCTGCAGGAACTACTGGTCTCACCTAGCGACCCAGTCTGTGCAAGTCCTGACATACAGCACTACAGCGATGTTCTACATCAACAAACAGGGGGGCACACGTTCTCCAAATCTGTCCAAATTGCGCAACAAATTTGGAGATGGGCACTCAAACGGAAGATCTTCCTATCGTCACAGCACGCTCCAGGGGAACTTAACTCTTTGGTAGACTCCCTTAGCAGAGATCCCCAACCAGAAGAACATGAATGGCGACATCACGCAGGGGTCGTAGAGCACCTCTTCTCTCAATGGGGTTACCCCACAATAGACATGTTCGCTACAACTGAAAACAGTCAATGCCCAGACTTTGCGTCCAGGTTCCCCCAGTCAGGCTCCAAAGGGAACGTCCTATGGATGTACTGGTGAGGGGTATTTGCATACACTTTTCCCCCCAACACCTCTCATGAAGAAGGTGCTCGACAAGATCCACAAGGCACAGATGACGCTCATCCTAGTTGCTCCTATGTGGGCAAGACATCCTTGGTATCCACATCTGCGCAAACTGGAGATGTGCGATCCCATCAAGCTCCCGTACCCGAACGATCTACTCACTCAGCATGGGGGGCTAAAGGTGCACCCTCAACCTCACTCGATGAACTTGGCAGGAATGCTCCTGAAGTCATAGAGTTCAGACATCTTAACCTACCACAGAGATGCATGGATGTCTTGAAAGAAGCAAGAAAACCTAACACTAGGCACTGCTATATCGACAATTGGAGAAGATTTGTAATTTGGTGCCAGTCTAAATAGATTAACCCCATAGAATGTACTACATCCCACATTCTAAGTTATATGCTCCACTTGCTAGATTCAGGGTTAGTATTCAACTCCTTAAAGGTCCACCTGGTGGCCTTATCAGCCTACACCACCTCCCACAATAAAGTCTAATGGTGGAAGGTACCTGTCATTAAAGCATTCATGGAGGGGGTAAAGAGACTTCACCCTCCAATTTCTAATCCGCCCCCAGGATGGGATCTCAATGTTGTACTCGCTAAGCTCATGGGACCTCCTTTCGAGCCGATGCAGAAGTGTAGTCTTAAACACCTAACTTACAAGACTGCCTTCTAAGTGGCTATTACTCCCATAAGAAGAGTGAGTGAAATACAAGCATTGTCTGTGCAGGATCCTTTCTTTGTTGTACACAAGGATTAGCTGGTTTTACATACACATCCTAGTTTCTCCCCCAAGTTCATCTCTAAATTTCACGTAAACCAGTCTATTGAGCTACCAGCTTTCTTTCAGAACCCCACCAGCTCAGCTGAAGTAAAACTCCACACACTAGATGTGAGCAGGGCAGTCCTTTGCTATGTAAACAAGACCAGACCGCTAAGGAAAACAGACCAACTGTTTGTCTACGTAGCTACAGGCAGAGAAGGAAACTGCATTTCCAAAAATGCCATCTCCAGGTGGGTAGTCAGATGTATACAATTGTGCTATTCATTATCAAAGAAGACATTGCCTTTCATACCCTTGTTGTACACAAGGATTAGCTGGTTTTACATACACATCCTAGTTTCTCCCCCAAGTTCATCTCTAAATTTCACGTAAACCAGTCTATTGAGCTACCAGCTTTCTTTCAGAACCCCACCAGCTCAGCTGAAGTAAAACTCCACACACTAGATGTGAGCAGGGCAGTCCTTTGCTATGTAAACAAGACCAGACCGCTAAGGAAAACAGACCAACTGTTTGTCTACGTAGCTACAGGCAGAGAAGGAAACTGCATTTCCAAAAATGCCATCTCCAGGTGGATAGTCAGATGTATACAATTGTGCTATTCATTATCAAAGAAGACATTGCCTTTCATACCCTGAGCGCACTCCACAAAGAGCCCAGGAGCCACTCTGGATTTCATTGCAAATGTCCCTCTAGACAGCATTTGCAAAGCAGCTACATGGAGCTCAATATACACTTTCACTCATCATTACTGCATTGACACTCATTCCAAGACAGATGCACACTGCTCGCTAATCTGTGCACAGTATGTGATCTAAGCAGATTCCACAATCCTCAGAAGGGATACATTACTCACTGTAATCATATTTCCGATGCTTGTATCTGCTTAGATTCACATGCGCCCACCCTTCCTCCCCGCGGAGAGAATGCGCATGGATGCTTGTCTGATACGTATCTGATTGGATACAACTGTACTCACGCTACACTTCATGCTACCTCATGTCAGAAAAATAACAATCTGAGGGTCCTCGACGCATGAAGAACCATGGGTTCAGTGGACGTCACACTATGGATAGTATTTCTGGCACGCCCTGTCGATGTCCTTTTTCGAGTTTCGAAAACAACAACTGTAATACTCTGCAGCTTCCACTAGATGTCGGCCTATGCACAGCATGTGAATCTAAACAGATACAAGCATCAGGAATACGATTACAGTGAGTAATGTATTATATATATATTTCTGAGGCTTGTGGAATCTGCTTAGATCACATGCTGTGCATAGGCCGACATCTAGTGGAAGCTGCAGAGTATTAGTTTGTTTTTCGAAACTCGAAAATGGGCGTCGACACATGGCGTGCCAGTAATACTATCACTAGTGTGACGTCCACTGTACCCATGATCCCTCACGTGTCTAGGACCCTCAGATTGTTTTTTTCCACCATGCGGGTCGGAAGCACTGAGCGGAGTTCCCTGACTTAGTCAGATTTTGCAAATATTGTTATATATTTCCCTGTTTATTCCACCTATACGTCGAGTCTCCGAACATCGACACTCGACGCCGGATCGGAGAAAAGTCAACCGTCGAACTACAGCGACGGATTTGGGCCTCGGAAGGCCTCTGGCCTTCGCCCGGGCCTCGGAAGTCCTCTGGACTCGGCCCTGCAAGTAGGGAGAGTGGGGGGTGGCACATATCCTACACTCTGATTAATATAGGTACATTATTTATATTCCTACACTCCCAGCCCACTGCCACAGGGTGCGTATGGAGGGTACCCCTTTTCAATTTTGCCCCAAGTGCAACCGCAAGTATCCTTGGGTTGACGGACACGCCACGTGTAACCTCTGCTTGCTGAGGGACCACCCCGAGGCGAATTGCAGAGCGTGCAGTCGGTTCAAACTGAAGACCCCTAAGGACCGTTCGACAAATCGTTGGGCCCACCACGCCAGGCGACAAGAGGCCATGGCCGCGAGGGTGCCTTCAGTGATGGCAGCAACGCCGTACTTTTGGATGGCGAGGGCAATGTGGCGTCGATGGACAACCAAGCGCAAGTCCCCGACCTCGGAAGGTTGTCCGGCAGGGCAGCTATGGGGAAGACACCCGGCGACTCGAGCGCTACCCACACCACTTCCAGCAAACAAAGGTCCAACCGAGACTCGACGCGCACGTCGAGTTCTCGGAAAGAGGCACGTAGCGAACGGTCCACCGAGTCAGTGTCCTTTGGGCGTTCGCGTTCGCCTCATGACACCAGGCAACCCTCTACTGTTGCTAAGAGTGCCTCGCTCCCCTTAGTGACTGAGGTTCGGTCGTTGGAGGACGACACCGACCTCTACCCCCAGGCCGCACTCCAGGAGTCGGCGTCTGCAGGCAGCGCGAAGGCTGCTACCAAATCCCTTACACTCTCCAGAGACAGGGACTCTACCCTCGAATCTCGGCGGCAGGCGTCGAAAAGCTCTGATAGGGCCCAAAATTCGGGGAAACACTCTTCCACCCGCGGGGAGGGGGGAAAACAACGAAGTAAGCAGTCCCAGCCTACTTCCACTCCTAAACTACATTCTACTCCACCTAAACAGACGGACAAGTTTGTCTCTTGTCCCTAAGGCCCCTGTTCAGGCCAGTAGGTCTAGTCAGGATAAAACAGGGAAAGCACTCCAGAATAGAGTTATTCCCAGTTCAAGGGAATGGTCCAGTGATGACATAGACAGAGTAATGTCAAGGATGTCAACATTGGCAGATTTCTACGCCAAAAACCCGGAACACTTTCTATCTTATACCCCAGAAGGGGCAACTCCCTCAGGCTCTAAGGGTCCAATACCCCCAAGTAAGAAGTCCCGGGGTGAAGCACCTACTCAGTCTTCAGACCCCTTTTATATACAGCCCTATTCTCAATATCAGGAAGATCCATCCGTTGGTGAGGATCCAGACGTGGGCGTGTTCGAAGAACAAACTGGGACAGGCTATTATGGGATGAGGAGGACCAAGAGGAGGAGGACGACCCAGATACATACAGGGTAGATTCCCTGGTAGAGAAAGAGCCCACGGTTACCGACTCCCCTGTGGACAACCAGCCTCTCCTAAATGAGGGCCTGTCCAGAGTGGCACAGCACTTCCTCATTGACACCCAAGGTGCTCAGGAAGAGAGGGACTTTGCAGAGGAATTGGTGGGAGAAAGGAGACCTGTTGCTCAGGCCATCCCTATCCTTAAGTCGATACAAAGGAAGTCGCGGCTCTCATAGACGCCGCCCCAGAACCCTTAAAAAGCCAATTGGAACGAGTTTCGGCAGAGGGGAGAGCCGTGTCAGGTTGCATTTTAAAATCAACCTTTGATGCCGCGGATAACGCCGGCAGATTAATTGCCGAAAGCACAGTCATCAAGAGGCATGCTTGGCTACGGCAGTCTGGGTTCAAGGCCGAGACCCAAGCATCATTGATAGATAAGCCGGTGGAGCCGGATCTATTGTTTGGAAAGGCGGTCGAGGACGCGCTGAAGAATGCCAAGGACGAGTACGAGACACTCAAGTCCCTAGGGCAACTAACCAACAAACCCCCTAACCAGAGAGGGAATGGCAATTTTCGTCGGCCTCGCGGACAAAACTCCCACAGAGGCTCAAACTATTCCCAAGGCCAGTGGACTCCATGGAACACTAACCAGCAGTCTACCCAGAGTTATGGCAGGGGTAACAAAAGAGGTTGTGGTATGGGTAGAGGCAGTCAAAATAAAGGAGGGGGCACGCCTCCACCAAAACAGTGACGTTCAGTTCAGGGTCCCTTCTCACGCATCCCCAGTCGGGGGACGCATTTCCATCTTCACCCAAGCTTGGGAAGGGATCACATCAGACAGATGGGTGCTGTCCAGTGTCCACAGGATACTGCATAGAACTCCTAGAGCGTCCCCGAAACCACCCTCCACGACAAAAAATACACTCCTTAGACCACCAGAAGATCCTACTCGAAGAGATCGAAAATCCTCTCGCAAAGGACGCGATAGAACTCGTCCCGGGACACCAGGTAAACAAGGGTATTTATTCAAGTTACTTCCTTGTGCCAAAAAAAAAGATTTGACAATGCGCCCAGTATTGGATTTACGGCCTGCAAACAAGTATGTCAAGCCCCAAAAATTTCGCATGACTGCTCTCCAAGAGGTAATTCCCCTCCTAAAAAAGGAGAATTACATGGCAACATTGGATATGAAAGATGCCTATTTTCATATTTCCATGTTCCCAGCGCACAGAAAATATCTGCGCTTCAAGGTGGACAGTCAGCACTACCAGTTCAAGGTACTGCCCTTCGGGATAGCCTCGGCTCCAAGGGTATTCACCAAGGTACTGGCGGTGGCGGCGGCACACCTACGCAGGGAGGCAATCCAAGTGTACCCTTATCTGGACGACTGGCTCATCACGTGGGAGACCCCAGTAATTTGCAGGACAAACATTCAAAGAACTATCAACCTCCTCGAATTGGGCTTCTCCATAAACGAGAAAAAATCAAGTCTGGTGCCCAGCACCTCCAAGCAGTTCCTAGGAGCTGTTCTAAATACTTGAGGGGTTGGCTTTTCCTTCAGAGGAAAGAATTCGGAATATACTACTGCAAATTCCGCAATATCAAACAGGTCGCCAGATAACAGTACGCAAAGCAATGCGTTTGCTGGGCATGATGGCGTCATGTATTTACCTGGTCCCCCACGCGCGCCTGCGCATGCGTCCCATGCAAGAATGGTTGGCGAAACTATGGTCTCAGGCAAGTGGTCAGTGGGACGATCTAGTGGTCGTTTCGCCAACACTTGTACAAAGCCTCCACTGGTGGACAAGAGAAAATCTATCCAAGGGGAAACCCTTTTACGATCCCGAGATACAGGCGGTAGTCACGACGGACGCATGCCTGACAGGATGGGGAGCTCACCATCTCCACCACACAGCTCAGGGTCTCTGGTCTCACACAGTGGCCAAGAATCGCATCAACCTGCTAGAGCTTCTGGCAGTTTTCAGAGCACTTCAAGCGTTCGAGCCCCACCTACTGAACCTGTCGGTGCAGATCCAGACAGACAGCACGACAGCCATGTTCTACCTGAACAAGCAAGGAGGGACTCGTTCGCCAAATCTGTCCAGACTTGCCCAGAAAATTTGGATATGGGCACTCAGACGGAACATCTTTCTGTCATCTCAACATGTTCCAGGGGATCTCAATTCTCTAGCGGACGCTTTGAGCAGAAATCCCCTTCCGGAGGAACACGAATGGTGTCTACACAGAGAAATCGTAGAAGATCTCTTCTCTCAGTGGGGTTTCCCCACTATAGACCTATTCGCCACAAGCGAAAACAGACAGTGCCCAGGATTCGCATCCAGGTTTCCCCTGGATGAACTGGTCAGGGATGTTTGCGTACGCTTTTCCACCAACTCCTCTCCAGGAAGGTGGCGAACAAGATGAACAGAGAGTCGATGACGCTCATCCTAGTTGCTCCCATGTGGGCGAGACAACTGTGGTTTCCACACCTACGTAGACTCTCGGTGTGCGATCCCATCAAAGTCCCGGGCTGGTACAATCTTTTGTCCCAGCACCAAGGTCAGAAGGTGCATCCTCTACCCAACTCCATGAACCTAGCAGCATGGCTCCTGAGGTCATAGAGTTTAGACATCTCAATTTACCACAGAGGTGTATGGACATCCTAAAAGATTCTAGGAAACCGAACACGAGGCATTGCTACTTTGACAAATGGAAGAGATTTGTTATCTGGTGCCAGAATAAACAAATCAACCCAGTTGATTGCACTCCTTCCACAATTGTGACATACATGCTCCACCTGCTGGACGCAGGGTTGGTTTTCAACTCACTAAAGGTACACCTGGCAGCACTGTCAGCGTACACCACCTCACATAGCAAGGTGTCGTGGTGGAAGGTACCCGTGGTTAAAGCCTTCATGGAGGGAGTAAAGAGACTTCATCCTCCTATATCTAACCCACCACCAGGATGGGACCTGAACGTGGTGCTATCTAAACTCATGGGCCCCCCATTCGAGCCCATGCATAAGACAAGTCTCAAACACCTGACCTATAAGACTGCCTTCTTAGTAGCCATTACATCCATAAGTAGGGTCAGTGAAATTCAGGCTCTGTCAGTGCAGGATCCTTTCTTTACTATTCATAAGGATAAGCTGGTTTTGCGGACACACCCTAGGTTCTCACCTAAGTTTATTTCTAAATTCCATGTAAACCAGTCCATCGAGCTTCCGGCTTTCTTCCAAAACCCACAAAGCTCGGCTGAGGTTAAACTACACACCCTAGATGTGCGTAGGGCCGTCCTTTACTACGTAAACAAGACCAGACCGCTTAGGAAAACAGATCAACTGTTTGTCTCCGTAGCCACAGGCAAAGAGGGAGATCGCGTCTCTAAGGGTGCCATCTCCAAGTGGATTGTCAACTGTATCCAGTTGTGTTACTCTCTTTCTGACAAAACTTTGCCTTTTATGCCCAGAGCCCACTCGACAAAAGGCATTGGGGCCACTCTGGCTTTCATTGCAAATGTTCCCCTTCACACCATTTGCAAAGCAGCTACTTGGAGCTCTATTCACACTTTTACTCAGCACTACTGCATTGACACCCATTCCAAGACAGATACTCAAGTGGGACAAGCGGTTCTAAGACATTTATTTGCTCATGACCCTTCTCAAATCCCATCTCCTTCTAACACTGCTCGCTAATCTCTGCACAGCATGTGATCTAAGCAGATTCCACAAGCCTCAGAAGGAATACATTACTCACCGTAATCGTATTTCTGATGCTTGTATCTGCTTAGATTCACATGCGACCCACCCTTCCTCCCCTGTGAGAGAAGGCGCATGGGTGCTTGTAGTCTTATCTTATCTATCTTCTATCTGCTTGGATCATCTGTACTCGCGCTACTCCTCATGCTTCCTCATGTCAGAAAAAATACAATCTGAGGGTCCTAGACGCGCGAGGGATCATGGGTACAGTGGACGTCACACTAGGGATAGTATTACTGGCATGCCCTGTGTCGACGTCCATTTTCGAGTTTCGAAAAACAAACTGTAATACTCCGCAGCTTCCGCTAGATGTCGGCCTATGCACAGCATGTGAATCTAAGCAGATACAAGCATCAGAAATACGATTACGGTGAGTAATGTATCATATATATATATATATATTTAAATTCTAATTCATTGTCTCCAATTATGGCTAAGCAGTGCCACACCCTTTTTTTGTGCACATATGCGCGCAAAGCATGAAATGGTGGGTTTTTCTTTGAAGCTTAAACTCTTACCCAACCTCCAGATTCAGCAAGAGCAAATTTGGCAATGTCATTACCTTGTCTCCCTGGGAGAAATTAAAAGCCAATGCGATTGGCCAGTTGATGTGTTAAAAATACTAAGCGATCTGCAAATTTCCCTTGGCGATGTGGCTGATTTAGATATACCCGAAATTCCTATTTAGGGCACTGGTTACTAGTTACCATTTATTATTACCCATATTTGCAGTACTGCATTTGCAACCTCAGAAGGAGGAAAGCATGAGCCTGCATGGTAGATAATCAAACTCTTGTCTGAGCAGCTGCTCCAACTCTTCACATGCTGGCCAGCCACCCCCCACTGGTGTGGGTGCAACTGCAAGGAGCATTGTGTAACATTAAAAAGAATTTGTATTGTAGCACAAGCATTTCAAGCTCGATGTTCTATCCATAAAATAGAACAGCAATGTGTGTATATGTGGGGCAGTGTCTTGTTAAACCAGATAACTGAGACCAGGATGCAGTCGGGAGAGGAACATGCAATTGAGGAAGTACAAAAGGATCCACTGAATGGGAATTTTCTTTATGTACATTGCAATATTATTTACAAATTCTGACACTGAGAAAAGAATTATTTTGCTAATGTAAAAGACAGAATTGGAATCGGGCTCACTAGGTTCTAAAGGGTTTATAGTCAAAAAGTCAAAAACTTAATTTCGAATAGCAAAAATGTCGGAAAAAAAATGTCGAATGTAGAAAAGTCGAAAACACATACATATAATAGGAAAAGTCATAATTTCGAAAAAAAAATGTCGAAAAAAAATCGAAAACCCAAAACACTTTTTTTTTTTTTTTTTTTTTAACACAACTACTAACATTTTTTATGGGGTCGGGTCCCCCCCCATCCCAAACCCCTACCCCAGCCCCCCCCCTCCTCCCCATCCCCCCACCCCCCATAGATATACCTTTAATTATTTTAAAAAAATCGTTAATATAATATTAAATTAATTAATTATTAAAAAACCCATCCCTACCCCCAACCCCCCCCCCCTCCTCCCCATCACCCCACCCCCCATGGATATACCTTTAATTATTTAAAAAAAAGTTTAATAAAATATTTATTATTAACACATAAAATCGAAAAAAATTCGACTTTTTTGTTTTTCGACATTTTTATTTTCGAATAAATATTTTCGACATTTTGACTTTCGAAAATATTGTATTCGAAAATATGACTGGACACCGTTCTAAAGCAAGCAACATAGCCACTAGACCACATCTCTTCCATTATCCGGTCGAGAGTTCTCCAAAGAGCATAGGTGCAGACGCATTTCTGTCCAAGGACATGCAACTCTTCTGACACTCAAGGCAGTAATTCAACCCGCTAGTACATTTTTGGAAGGTCTGCGTACGCCTCACTATTAGACTCGGGGTTTAGCTACCTAAACTAGTAGTCTCTGCTGCACCTCACATGTGGAAAATACTTTTGTTGATCATTTCTTTTTGTCTGCAACTATAAGTGCCCCACCTGAAGATGGTGATTGCTGCTTGTTCTGGATTTGATTATCCAGGAGAATGATGACGAGATTAAGATTTCATCCATTGCCTCTTGCCTCTAGTTGGGCTAAGTGGACATCAACAGCTTCTATTCTGTGTAATTGGGACCTCCCCTCTTTTTGAACTAATATGCATAATGCACCTCCTATGATTTTTCTTTTTTTTTTATACAACGTTACTTAATGTAGGGTTGCTTACTTTTATGCTATGTAGGCTAATTATTAGAGGACTCAGAGCTCTTTCTTCTGACAGCCCTGTGGCCAAGATCCAAAGATATGTCTTTGTTGACTGCTGTTTTTAAAAAAATTTGTGATTGTATGTTTTGATTTATTATGATTCTATCTATTTTATCTGATACAATTTTGTTTTGGATTTTTATGACCATGTTCTCATGAATATTGTATGCTTTAAAAAAAGTTGTTTTGATGGTTTAATGGATGGAAAAATGTCCAAAATAAACATTAACTGAACTATAACTATAATTAGATGTAGGTTGGAGGGGAACTTTCCTAACATTAGAATTTCTTATACATGGTACACTACTTTGGTGAGTTTCTTTGACACTTAAGAACAGAAATAGTGTTTAGCTTTTGACGAAAGGGTGGGGGGGGGCTCCTTGGTGGTTCTATTTTATTGGTCACTTTATGGTCACCTGACACCACCTTCAATGTCAGCCTCTACTGTAATCATCTGATTTTGATTGCTTGTGACTTGTCTGCAAGTTTAAGTTCATGTATTTTCTGCACTGAGTCATGAATTGGTCTAACCCTCTACTCTTCTGCCTTAGGCAAGCTCTTACTCTACATCTCAGTCCCTTAACTGATCACCTTTATCCCCGAGTGGTTGCTTGCATTTTCTATTATCTTTTGAGTCTTACAGAAGCCAGGTACGAATTCACATGAAACAAATGTGATTGTTATGGTTGGTGCACAAGGGTTTAGGGTTGTTTTGTGTATCTGCTCATTGCTCAGTTGTTTAATTTGTGATATATTTGTCAATTAGGCTTTAAAACGTCATGTGCTATTTAACTTGATCAGTGTTTCAAATGTATTATATTTGGTAACTGTTAATTCAAATACAGACCTATTTATTTTTGTTTTCGCCCATTGCATTTGTCGTTAGATATCAACTTTAAAATCATCATCTTACCTGTTAAATAATGTTTGAGCTTGAGCAGCATCTTTTTTTGCATTAAGGTGCTCACGATTTGAAATATGTAAAACTACATCTGCCTGGTGATGTCTAGTCTTTGTTAAATATGAAGTATCTTAGTGATGCAGATTGTCCTTTCCCTCCACTGATCTCACACTTTAACACATGTATATGTGGATAGCAGTGCACAATAGGGGACATAGTTTACAGCATGATCCAGTTCTATACATCATATTTGCTTTTTATAAATATACGTGTTGGAAGGTGTGTATTTGATTGTTGGCAAGTGCAGTGCTGCTGTTGCATGCTAGTATTTAATAATGGGTGTATGCAATTTGTGTTTGTGGGTTCAGTGTGAAACAATGTTATTGCTTTTGCGGCTGCTTCTTTCAATATTTATAGTCTGTGAAGCCTTGCATGTCTGATGCCTAGATCAACCTGCATCTAAGAACCAACCTGGTTTTTAGCTGTGGAGCTGATCTTACAACCTTGATCTATGGCTTGAATCTGGGATGCAGAGAGTACCTGGAACATTCTTCTTTTTTGGCATTCGTGTTAATATTTGTACCCTGGGGGAGATATTGAAAGCATGTTAAATCATGGCATACATTGCTTAGTGCCAACAATTAAAGGCAATGACAGCACTCATTTTGTTGATAGATCTTGAGCATAAAAATATTTTGTCAAAATAGCAATCTCTTCCTCCCCAGTTTCTCACTACCCTTGTTTTATAATTTGTATGCTTTTGAATCTTCCAATGAAGTGGATGTACGTGAAAGTAAAAGGGAACACTTGTTGGGAACCTAGAACTTTTAGTCCGTAGCCATCTTTCTTTAGCTAATCTTGACCACCAACCTATTCTCTGTATGTGTGTCGGTATGAACAGCATTCAATTTATGTGGTGAGCTATAGTTTCATGAAAGAGGAATAGGAACATTTTGTAAAAAAGTTGAACACCCTTAGAAAGCATATTGTCTGGTGAGCATTCAATATTACGTTGTGTTCCTTTTATGGGTGCAAATGAGTGATGGGGAACCTCAAGCAGAAGAATCTATGGGAGACAATATAAAGAGAAGGCAGTGGGAAAGGAAGAGAAATGAAGGTGCAGAAAAAGAGATGGTTTGGATAGAGATGTAGTTTCAAAGTAATAAAGGGAAGAGCAAAAGGGATGGTGGCATGCAAAATGAAAAAGGAAATGTTGGGGAGAATCTGAGCAGATTGAGCATTGATCAAGGCAAACTGACCGCAAATCAATTTGCCCGGGGCCCAATTTAAATGCACATTCGTTTTTTTGTTTGTTTTGTTTGTTGTCCCCCGCCTCCAATTTTAAGGAAGCCGGGGACACCCCCAAAATTGCAAAATACCAAACATGGTGAATGGGGGACACCCCCGCAACTCCCTCTCTCTAGGGTTGGTATTTTGCAATATATGTGACCAAATTGCCCCGAAAGCCAAATCACCCATGGAAAAATGGAACAAATTGGTCATTTGGTCAATTGTTTTAGGTCAAATAGGCTAATAGCGATTGAGCAACATACTCCTCATTGAGATCCAAGTATGCAGGGTTGTGATATAAAAGGACTGAGATTGAATAGGATCTTAACCTAGGATTTTTCATACTTTGAAATGTGGCAGCGTCTAGAATTAAGCAATATACCCCGAGCGGCGGGGTCAGGTAATGCCCTGGGACCCATAGTTATAGGCCCGAGCGGAGCGAGGGCCTTAAGGAAGGCTCCAAGGCATTACCTGACTTGGTAATGACCCCGCCGCGAGGGGCATATTGCTATTAGTACCCCGGCCCGCAAGATCTGCGTGACAGAGGCACTAAAAGTTGTTTTTTCTGTCCCGAAAAGGTGCAGTGTTTTGGGACAGAAAAAAAAAGAAAAACAACCAAGAAACTGGCCACCGGGAAAGGGAAAGCGGAGTCCATTTTCCCTTTCCATGGCGGCCATCGGGAGCAGACGCGCTGGGAACAGAAGTGTTCCCAGCGCGTCTGCTCCCGTAAGATGACAGAGAAGAATGTAAGGTGGGGTTGAGGGAGGGAATAGGTGAAAAAAAACACGCACCATAATCCCCGACAGGGGACGATGGTAGCCTCCAGCCGTGTGGGGGTCGTGGAGTGGGGATGGCCCGCTTCGAGCCTCCACACAGCTGGAGACTGCCACGCCGCCTGCTGTGGACAAAGGAGGCAGAAGGTAAGTGGGGTGGGGAGGGCAGGGAGGTGGGAGGAAAGGGGAAGAAAAATAAAACCTTACCCGAGTCCCCAGCGAGGGGCGAAGGTAGCTTCTCAGTCGTGGGGAGGCTCGGAGCGGGGATGACCTGCTTCGAGAATCCTCATTGACTGAGGGGCTGCCATGCCCCCTGCCGTGGACAAGGCGCCTGGAATCCCAGCCGAGAATCGAGGGATTCTCGGCCGGGTAATGACCCGGCGAGAGCCAATCAGAATGCGTTTTGCATTCTGCTTGACTCGCCGGGTACTAATAGAAAATGAAGGAAAACATACCACGCTACTTGTGTTTTTCCACCATAATTTCCCATCTCCAGAGTGCTAGAGACGCTTCTTCCCAGGTGTGTACTTCTGCTTGGTAATTTAAGTATCTTCTCTCAATAGCAGTATGGCACCCTTTCTTGTCGATTCTTGTTGTAAGCATTATTCCATTGGTTTCAAAGGCAATATTACTGAATGCAATAACAAGACTGTACTATTGCTTCCGCATTCAGAGAAACAAGTACAATAGATAGCATGTTCACCCCTGGATGAGTATTTTTTGAATGTCTACACCTGCAGGCCAGCAATGAGGACTTACTCTGTTCTCTCAAAATGTGGGATCTGAACAGCTAGCAAGAAATTAATTGATTGTTTGAATTTCAGAGTTTCAGAAGCTTTGGAGGAGTATCCCTGTAGATTCCTTGGATGAGGAGAAAATTGAGGATTATCTGAAGAGGCAAGGCATTTCATCCATGCAAGACTCTGGGCCTAAGAGAGTTGTAAGCATATTTCTTCTTTTCACTAAATAGATGTATTTCTTCAGTACCATTTCCTATCGGGTAAAGCCTGAAGTATTTTTCCTTATGACCTATGAGAACACATCCTCAGAACCTGGGGAGGAACCCTTTTGTAGATTTTAAAATGGTTTCCTAGTTTAGGTTTTCTTGTTGTAACAAGCCAGTACTTGGATGCTTCTGGAAAAATGATTCAAGCTAACATTTCTTTATACCCTGTGGTGACCTTAATATGATGTTTAGAGCTTCTTTTTAACTTCATAATTTTGCTCAGACTAAGTGATGGAAGTGGAAGTAGATAGCATTGACAAAATGTGAAGATTTGCTTGAAGCTGGTATCTGCGAAAATGTAGGTTTTATTGGTCCTACTCTGCAACTATTTTTGTTAAAGATCAAGACCATTTAACTGCTTTACGTTAACCATAGATGTCTTTTCTGTGCAAGAGTGACTGGGATCAATAACCTGCTCAAGGTAGGAATGCAGATTAAAGAACATTTTCTTTATTTTGAAGTTAGCACATAATCCCCAAAACAATAAATGTGTCAGTAACGTAAATCGGGGAAATTGAGTGTTTTCATAATCTTGGACAACCCAAAGCTGGGTTTAGAGGGGGGCTCATTGTGATGCATTGAAGGGACAGGGTTTCCATGTCCTTGTGCTGTACTCCCTTGTGTGCTCTGGGTTTCTGCATAGGAGTCCAGTTGGGGCTCCTGGAAGTGCAGATGTTGCTCTTTTTGGTTGTGATGAACAGAGACCCTTGGGATACCCTTATGGCATCCATGGGTGGGGTTACAACCCTGTACCCCCAGTGTATGTAGGGCCCCTGGGGCCTCTTGATTTCTATTGCCTGTTACCTTGTTTTCCCAAAGCCCTGACTTTGTCCCTTCCCCTGACTGGCTGTTGGGTGGAAGCATATATAGTATTGTGGGGGACGTCCAGGCCAGACTGGCTGGAGCCTTCCGAGTGACTGTATGTCATGGGTATACCCTTGGGGTGGGACCTGTGTGAATAGTGTGTGACCAATATTCGTTCTATGTAATGGGTGTCTGGTTTCTGTGTGTGTGACACAATGAATGAGACAGCCCTGCCTGAAACTGACATTAATGCAGTGTGGTGTGCTGAAAGGCTGGGTACTTGCCCCAATCCACATTCCTTGTTATGGGTGTCTGGGTGGAAGTAGCCTGAATGCCTGTGAGCCTGATTAACTGCCTGCCTGCATGAATGCCCTTCCGTGTGATTGGCTGACTGAGCCTGGCTCAGCCAGAGTGAATGGGGGACAGATGTGTATATATGTGGACCTCTCAGTTACCAACTTGCTCAGAAGGTGAAGTTGAAACGTGAAGCTTATCCTTGAAGCCCAGTTGGAAGAGGAAGAATTGCTGCTGCTTTCCTTCGACGAAATCTAAAAGCTGTTGTCTGTAGTGGACTGATCCGAGAGAGGACCTGGCTAGGAGACCTCTCCCCGAGCTATGAGGGACCATCGTGCAAAAGCTGATCTTAATCAAGGTACCCTGGAAGCTAGTCCCGAAAGACTGTCGATCGGATAAGGGGTCCGCCGAGAATCTTGAAGTAAAGTGCCAGGACATCAAGGCCATCGAACTCCATTGCTGTCTACCGGGGTTTGGAAGATTTCTGTGACCGCTGGAAGCCAGTCGATTCGTGTCGCCCTGAAGCGGGTACAGCTTGGCGCCGCGCTGCTCGACGACCGGAGCCACAACGCTCCACCTTTGCCTAAGAACATTTGAACAAAGGGCTCCCTTGCCATCACTGTCGACTGCTTTGTCCCGCTGGAGAAAGTCGAGGTCGCCGGCTACAGAGGAAAGTCCGCCGGTGGGTTTCCCACCACCAGAAGTCGACAAAGACGTCCCGAGGACACTGACGAAGTGAAGATCCGAAGTCCAGTCCATGGTCGAGTCCAGATCGCCGAAGCTATCCCAAGGTTTGTGCTGCAGCACCAACAGGCCAGAGGACCGCCGAAGCATCTCCCGACACCCGCTGCTGGACCTACATCCATCACCGAGTCTACTTTGTGCACCGAACATTTTGCATCGCAGTGGACTGCATGCCTTACCTTCCCATGATTCCACAAACCATCGTCGAAAAGCACTGCGAAGGTCAAAGCCACTTTCTCGAAGCCAGTGTTAACTTTTCTTCGAGGAATTTCGACACCTTGTAGCTCCTGCTTTAAAGGGAGTTCACTCTCGAGGACATCGTCGACGACCCATTGAAGTAACTCTTCTATCTCCGGTATATTGGAGAGGTTGAACCTTTTGACCAGGAAACAAGACTATTTAAACATTAATTGACTGGGGCGTGTTAATACTTTGTTACACGTTGCCCAGGTGGGGGGGCTCCTCGCTCAGAATTGTGTCTTAGTAGCAAAAGAAGCATTCTGCCATTGTTTAACCTAGCATGCGTTCCTTCCTATGATCTATGTTGATACACCTTGCTGCATTATTTGTATAATAATTAATAATTATATGTAATTAATAAGTATGCCATTATAACTGTCGGCAGTTGATGCATTTTAAAGGAATCTATAGCAAAGTGTGGTACCACATAGACATTGTTTATAGTTACCATATTAGACTTGCCAGAGTACAAAGTGTGTTATTAATTGTGTTTATATCTTGAACCTTATTTTTATATAAAGAACTGTGTTAGGACATAACCTAGTGTGTGGGCATTCCTTTGTGGGGGCCTGGGGACCCGCTGTACTTAAGAACCAGCCTGCATCACCTCCTGAGAGCATAATCCTTGGTTGCTCATCCAAGCTACCAAATAGAAAACTTTGGCTGGGGTGCTCTGTGCTTCTACTCTGCCACATAGAGGGCAAGAGTACAGATCCCCCTCCAGTCTCTACACCCATTAATCCTCTTCTCCCCACCCCACAAGAGTTGTCTGAGGTCGAGCTCAAGGTTTTCCTGCATCCTTTTGTCACTGTACTTTTCAGGGTTTTATCACCCATGGATTCTTAGTCCATGGTTTAGAAGATTGCTGCGCCCTTCATCTTTGGTCCTTGCACAGTGTCTTGTCTTTCAGCCCCAGGTTTTAAGGGGTTCCCACACCCACTTTTTAGGGATTTTTCTACGGGCCCTTCTCAGCTTTTCTTTTTTCTGCTTCCAGTTTGGGTGATGAGAGAGCAGGATAATGCCTTCTTTGAGGTTTCACTGGGGCGATCATTAGAAGGGTCACTGCCATGTCCCTGCCTTAGGGTCCTTTTTATGCTCCTGCCTTAGGGTGACTTCTACCCTTTTCATCCTCTCTCTACTCCTGCTTGAGGTCACCCCAAACGTTTGTTCCTCCTCCCACTGTGAACTTGACCCATTCATATTGTGGCCTTACCCCTAACCCCTACCTTGGGCCAAGCCTGCCAACTGTAAACTTTCCAGTCAGACTGGAAAGTTTCTCCCTGGTGTCTACTATGGTATCCTCTACCGCCACCTTTTGATCTTCTGGTGCCCCTTCCTGATGTTTGACTCCTCCCACCAGCTGGTTCTATCCCTTTTTACATTCTGCTGTTCTCCTACATTCACCTCCTGATACCCCTTCTCTTTGTTTTCACAATCCACCTTCTGTTCTTGCACCCACCTCCTCCTGATTTTGTCCAAGCATCCTCGGTCTCTCTTGCACAAACCTCTCCTGATATTTTTCATCAACCACCTGCTGTTTTGCACCAACAACTGTCTGTTTTCATTCAACCCTCTGACGTGTCTCCCCTTTATTCTGCAACCGCCTCCAAACTTCTTCCACACTCTTCAACCTCCTGCAAACAGCTCCTACTCTAAGCACTCACAATGCCAACCTGAGACTAGTGGCTTGAAGTAGTCCTTTGACCCTTCACCCGGTGTTGGGTGTCCTGTGAGGGTTTTCATGTGTGGTGGCAAATGAGTGTAGGGCTCTGACTGCACCTAAAAGGCCCTCATGTGTGTCCTTTGAGACTGAGGTTGGAAAAAGCTTTTAAAAGGATACCACTCTGGGATCCAGATGGCTTCTCCCTGGTGTTTTTACATCCAGATAATTGGTGGGAAAGCAATTTAAAATGTCATGTTTCCTGCCTTACTGTGAGTGAATCGAGCGAATCAACCTTCTGGGGACTTAATGCTGTGCTTCAGGAATGAATGGGCTTGACGGTGGTTGTTTGGATTGGTACTCCAAACTAATCTGGTGAGCCTTGAATGTCTGTGTGTGCGAGCATCGCCAAGAAATTCAAAGTGCTTCCGGTGTCTACGCAGGGTTGATGAGCGTGTGTTGGATGAAAAATTAAAAGTTCCTTTGATGTCATAGTGAGCTTTTGGAGCAAGATTCTGTAAGTTTCTATGGGGTCTAGTCCACCTTTAATTTGCCACGTTAAGGGAAATGAATTCCCTTGATCTTTTACTTGTGTACTTCAGTTCTCTAAGATGGAGCAGTACATGGGGTTTCCTCAACCTCCAAATAACCCCAAATACTTTCTTTTGGGCATGGGGTATGCATGGCATTATTATTAACCAGATGTTCCGTCTTCCTAGGGGCACAGTGACTTTTCATTAAAGGGACAGAACCACTTGCGTTCAAGTGAGTACTCAAACAATGTTGCAGATCCTTTGTGTGATGCCTTATGTTAGTATATGTCATGGTAAGGAGTAATTTAATGTGACCAAGAGGTCACTGGAGAATACAAATAGGCAATGATGTTTTCGTGCTTAAGGACTGCAGGTGGCCGAGTTTCTTCACCATGCCACCCTGGCACTGTCATCTACAAGGGAGGCACCTGGCTCCCAAGGTCACTTCATTGGCTGTCCGCAAAGTTCGACAGTGGACGTCATCGTAGCACAAGCTGAAATGTTTGTGTTCTGTTTTCTGCATTCTTAGTTTCACAGAGATGTCGAGTAACTTTGGTGCCTCACTTGTAGCCCATAACTAATGATATTCTGCCCCACTATCCGAATGCCCTCTAAACTTGTGGGTTCTATTATCTCTTAAATCTTTGTGGTCTAAACTTTTCAGACACTCCTATGTCCCATTTGCTTTCTTCCATACATGCGAGTTCTCCCCGGGAATGCAAGGAAACTGGATTGTGATGAAGAGCACCATTCTTTTTAATAAAAAAAAAAAAAAGAAAAAGGACAAACCAGGGGAGGCGCTGTTGCACAGCGACTCAGATGCCGTGCACTGTTAGGGCTCTGACAACACCGATCCGATGAAGCCGGTGTTCGGAGGCTTCATGGAAACCAACTTGACCGGCATAGCGGTGCTGCTGAAGAGGCGTGGCCGTGTGCAGACACGGCTGCTGTAACGCAATAAGTGGCTAGAAAAAACAGCAATTTGGCCGGGACGCCGCAGGGAACAGAGCTGTGCGGGCCTGATCTCTCAGGCGACCGTGGAAGCACCATAAAGTGGTGTGGCGGCCGCTGGCATGCACTGGGAATCACGGATCGAGGACACTGTGATGGAACTGGGCTCCCTCCCTGACAGCAGAATCAGTGTTCTACAGCCTGTATCTGTGAGCGCTGCATACAAGCAGTGTGCAGTATCGGCGCATCGCCCCAGAGCATAGACGAGGTTTTGGGAGGGTTCAGACAGCACTTGTGTACATCTCCACCATGGTGCCCTTAAGCTGTGTACCACATGTATGTGCATTGCTCTGGAGTCTGGCCAGCATCAGACCTCCGGCGGCTGCCAGTGTTGAACATCACTGGGTAACTGTGCCACCAGTGGCCTCCTGAACAGATGCCATTTTTGTAGACCTGGTCGTGGTGGGTCTGTGCCTATACCCTGCTGTGTATGAGCTGTGTATGAACTGTGGACTGGCATGTCCGTGCAACTGTTCCTTCATGGAGGTTTTTGGTCGGAGTGGGGGCTGAGGGGTGCGTTGGTTGGTCCCGCTTCATTGTGTTTCACAAACCCTGCGAATGTAGGTGCTTTGAGGCGAACGGGGGCAGTGGATTGACCCAACCCCTTTCTGCGCACAGTCCACAACATAATCATGACTAAATGGGGTGGCTGTGCCAAGAAAAAAGACAGCATTGATGACGCAGCTGCCAAGGAACCAATGGAACCAACCTCTCCACCTGTTGACACCCTGGACATGTGACAACTCCTCACAAGTATGCAATCCGGATTCGCCTCGGTGAATGGGAAGCTGGTTGAGATCACGGCTAGCATTGCCTTGCTGCGTTTCAAGCTGAACAAGAAAAGTGCCAGGATAGCAGAGGCAGAGTATAGAATCGGCTGCATGGTGGATGACATAATTGGCGTCAAGGCTCCAACTGTGTCAAGTGTGATGACCTCGAGTCACACCTGTGGTGCAATAACGTACATAGTGCAGAGATTCCGGAGATGACAAGCAAGGGTCAGATGGATGACTTTGTCGAGACTCTACCAAAAGAAATACTGGCCAACTCGACCTTCCCCGCATAGTTTGCGGTGGAGCAGGCTCATCGGGCACTGCCCCCAGGCCTAGGCCTGGCATTGCTCCCTGACCCATTGTTGTGAGGATGCTCGGTTACAAAGACAGTTCTGATTTTGCGGCTGGCCAGAGAAAAGGGGCACCCTGCAATATGTCTCAAGCAGTGTACATATATACTGGGACTTCACCACACTACAACAATCTGAGCGCAAAAAATGTATTGGAGTCAAGAAGTTGCTCCGAGAGAGATCTGTGAAATATGCTTTGCTCTTCCTTGCCAAGCTCCAGCAGCAACATCATTTTTACATTACCTGACAAGGCTGTACATACCACTACCAACATCATGTGCTGGCCTGGGCACATCTGCCCCTGCTGCTGCCGTGAACTGTAGCGACCCGGAGTGAGTGGCGTGTCTGGCACGGTACGTAGTATAGTGGACCCATATGGATTCTTTAATGCAGGATGCCTCCGATGGCTGTTACCTTTCTTTTCATACGGAGCGACTAAAGGTGTAAGCCGGCAGGTCCACCTATGCTGAGTGGCAATTGAACTTATTTTGTTTTAAGTTTTGTAGTTGTGGGATTTTACATTGCCCTGTTTGGGAGGGTGCTGAGTGGGGAAAGGTGGGTATGGGGCTGAATGGGGTTAAAGTTAAAACTTGCTTGACAAACATTTCATCAATCATGTTTGTGCGTCTTTTTATGCACTCCAGTGTTTACATTTCTCACAGGTTCAGGCATCATCCTCCAGGGGCAGGCACTCGCGCATAGCAGGTCTGCGACTAATGTGCTGGAACATTAGAGGGATGGGAAACCCTGGGAAAGCACATAACCTACAAGCGTATATAGAGTGACATCAGATAAACGTGTTGTTCCTACGATGAACTCATGCCACAAACAAAATGATGTCTGGCTTTGCTAGGGCATGGGACGCTAAGAGGCTCTTTACCATCTACTCTACGCTGTCCCGTGAGTCCTCCATTCTCGTACATAAACGCATACACTTCACCTGTATCAAATAACGAATAGACCTGGAAGGGAGGTTTGCAATATTGGACTGCAGGATAAAGTATGTGGAACTTCTGGTAACACTTAAAGCCCCATTCGTGACGACCCAGAGTTTTAAACGCAAATCCTAACCAACTGTGAATCATACCCATTGGTATTGATTATTTGGGGTGGGGACATGAATAATAATTTGAATCTTACGGAGGGCCGCACAGGTTGTGACACCAAACCACTTACCCGAGCACTGGTGAGGGTGATAAGCCTGAAAGGAGCTTATCCTGTCTAATAAAGCTGGAAAATGGTCCAGAGACCATTACTTCAATACGCAATGAAAGGGTATGCTACGTAGACAAATATATACTGGAAACATTTCATGTGTCAAACTTGACACTGAGCCTACGGTTCCGAGCCTGGAGGGTATTAATGCGTCCTTGGACACCATTCCTCTCACGAAATTGTCCGGAGTGACCAGGGAGCATCTAGATCACCCACTTGGCAGCAATAGAACAACTGACCCCCAACAAAGCGCACAGGCCACATAGGGTGGGCCAAGACTTTTATAAAGCTTAAAACACAGTCCTAGCCCACATTTTTTAGCAGTCTGGGATGAGACCAAGTCCTTCCAACTGCCATGAGGGAAGCCACCATTATCGTATTCTTAAAACTTGATAAATCGACTGAGGCTCGTATAGACTGTTATCACTCATCAACACGGACATGAAGATTTTTACAAAGGTTTTGGTGAATAGTTTGGTGCCTTCAATGAGCTGTATAATCCACCTAGATCAGGCTGGGTTCATCCCAGGCAGATGTACATTGCTTAATATACGTAGACTTATGGCACAAATCAATCCTTATGTGAGGGCTATCGCGATGTCAATTGACGCCCAGCAGGCTTTTCACATGGTTTCCTGGGAATTCCCGTTTGCTGTGTTGGCAAAGTAGGATTTGGGCCCTCAGTTCTTGGAGTATGTGAGACTCTTATATGCGAAACCTACAGCCATGGTGAGAGAATGGTTTAATGTTGGATTCAGTAGTGCTCAGTAGGGGCACCAGACATGGTTGCCCCCTTTTTCCATTCTTATTTGCAATATCTATTGAACCTTTAGCAGATTTAATTGGGGCACAACATGCGTCAAGGGAAATACGACTAGCGGACAGATCCGAGATCATCTCCTTATATGCTGATGATATCCTCTTTACATTAGAGATCTGTAAAGTAACCTGAACTCTATAAAGAAGGATGTAACCATGTTTGGTCAACTGTCTGGGTTCACAGTTAATTATACTAAGACTGAGATGTTTCCCCTTATTGAGTCGACGAGTGAACCATTAAATAGCTACAACTTGAAATGGTCTCGAGACGGCATTAAATGCAGAGGCATTAACATAGCTAGATCCAAAGAAGCCCTATATGCTCGCAACCACGGCCCGTATGTACAACAATTATGCTCAACCTGCAGAAATTGTCACATATCCCATTATCATTGGCTGGCCATCTAACGCTCATCAAGATGGTCATGTTATGATATGATAGTTTATTTATATAGCGCCTATACACAATGTGTTTCAAAATGCTTCACGGCAAGGGAGGGAACAAGGGAAAATACAATGACATTCTTACAAGGCCATGAACACCACAAATGTGAAATTAACAATCGTACTCGGCCTGGTGACATTTCAGATCGTGCAAGAGCTAAGACACAGATAGGAAGGAAATGGGAACAGACGGGCGACCACCGTACTAGGCCTGACGACATTTCTGGTAGAGCCTGAGATTTACAAGAGGTGAGGGGGAGGGGAGGAGAAAGAAGGGAGAGGAACAAAACAAGGGACTATCGTACTAGGCCTGTGCGGAGGGGGAACAAGTAAGGGAGGGGGGAGGAGACAAACATTTGTTGTGATCATGCTAGGGGCAGGGACCATTCTGATAGAGTAAGTGCATAGAAAAAAGCAAGCAAGGGAGGGCGGGAGGAGAGGGAGAATGGAGAGGAGGTGAGAACAGAGAATAAACAGTGAAAAAAGAGCAGAGAAGCAGGGCGAGAGCGAAATATAGTTGCAGAGGTCAGTAAAACGCATAATGTTGCAGGGAACAGAACATTTAGGCAAGGATCCAAGATGACGATGGGCACAGCATGATTCAGGGCCAGAGTACGAGATCCAGGGGAGGTCCAGCATGAGAGTTGAGAAGGTGAAGCATCAAGAGCCAATGTGTCCAAAAAGTCAAATCCAAGTGTTAGCAACACGTCGGTGATGGTGAAACCATAGTTAATCAAGATGAGTCCTGCAGTGTTTGGATGTGGGGGGGGGGTATGGAAAAAGGGACAGGGGGAAGGGGAAGTGGAAGAAGAGATCAGGGAAAGCAGGGGGGCATCATGAGGGGCCAGGAGGGGGAGGGGGTACACAACAGGCATGGTGGGGGTCCAGGGAGGGGGTGGGGGCACAACAGACATCATGGGGGACCAGAAGGGTGTGGGGGGCACAGAGAGACATCCCAGGAAACCAGAGGGGTTGGGGCAAGGGAAGCAGGCAGCGTTACGGCAGCGGACATGGAGCAAACAGGGGCCTTAGGGGTGGGCCTTGTGAAGAGGGCTGGCCAAGTCTGCCGGCCTTCCCATTGGCCCAGATGATGAAGGCCACAGCCAATACCAGA
Organism: Ambystoma mexicanum; assembly: GCF_040938575.1. Lineage (NCBI taxonomy): Eukaryota > Metazoa > Chordata > Amphibia > Caudata > Ambystomatidae > Ambystoma > Ambystoma mexicanum. The sequence goes on from NC_090935.1 coordinate 1,441,033,253, forward strand.
CCCCAAACAGCACCATGCCCAGCACTCCAGTGCAGACAAAGGACACGGCCATCTTGGAATGGCGGATCCGCAGGAAAAATGAAAGAAAGAACAGAGGGTTATTAAAGCTCACATTGTGAAAGAATCTTCAAGCTGATGTAGGTGCCTGTGCAGGCAAAGCTAAATTCACAATAAAATCCATTAAATGTGCCATTGTGCGCTGCTCGCAGTAGCCCACAGCGTGGGGCTTACCTTTCCAGGTGGCCGTGCCACGAGTGCACAGTAGGTCGTAGGATGGCGGGAGGAAGCAGAACTGCAGCCTCTCCAGCAGCCACAGCAGCGTGAAAGGATCAGTCCAAGGGAAATTATTATACATATTCACCAATGCCTTGATTTGGCCAGGCAGATTCTTCTTTAAGGACATACATGAGAGGCGTTCTCGATTTTTGTGGCTCAGTCAGTAAGAGAAAAGTGTTAGGTCCTGGCTAGACGTTTAATAAAGGGGGTATGGCGGCGTCTGAATTTGGACTGGAGTGGGTGGATGCTCTGACACACTTCACACCACACTGATTCTCGCCTGAGCGGGCACCACCACACGTCAGGCTTGAGAAGTTGGCTGCAGGCGAAGCAGACTTACAAGCTCTTCTCATTAGCAACAAATATGCTGACAAATACACTTATGACCCGCTAGGGGTGACCCTGCTGGCATGGTGAATGCTATTTGCCAAAACTGATGTAACTGTCACATATGATAAGAGGGCTCTGTGTGAGGTTAGCATCATGGAAGGAGACACAGAAAGATTCAATATGCAATGATAGGCTTTCATTAAGTCTGTGTCAGTAAGTTCAACTGAAATGTCTGTTGGTGTCCAAAACCTATGCTCACCCTCACAACTAAGACAAAACAATGTGTAGGGATGTCAACCATAAACAAAATAGTGTTCCAAAAGTAAAGTTCTGAGTTATTGCCAGCTCAGGCTTACTCTTCAGCCTCTTTTCCCCAAATGTCAACAAGTTCAGCACAGTGTTCAAGTTATCTTCTTTTGGATTCAAAGTCATAAACTTCCACACCTTTGTAAATATCAGGATGCCCTTCCCTAAGTTCAATATCAAAAGATGTTGCAAAAAGAAGTATCTTGAAGCTTTATCTTTAAACTGAGTTTCAACAATTAACAGCTCAGGGTTCCCTTCCCAAAGTCTCATATGCATCGAGGGTAGTTTTCCTTTTGACAGAATACCAGGCTTCCTTGTTGGCGTATAGGGGTTCTCTGGTCTTGGCATAGTTGTTAGACCACACGGTCAACCTATTACAGGTCGCGCAACCAGGAGCTTGGAATTCTCTTCAAGCAGTTAATTTTTCAACATATAGGAGTTCTCTTTGTGGTGGTCAATTTTCAATAAACCATTCAGTATTCAAGGTTAGCAGTCTTGCCGTTTCATTCAGTTCGGTATTCAATATTAGCAGATTGCTTATTTTTGTTCAGTTCGGCATTCAATATGAGCAGTTTGCTTATTGTCATTCAGTTCGATATTCAATATTAGCAGTTTGCTCATAATTCATCTCTCGATTGGCTCACCTTTTGTTAAATGCAGTTTTGCTCAAAATTCTCAGCTTCACGTAGCTCCCCTTTTTGTAAAAGGCTTTCAAATAGATTGTGTCCTCCAACGTATTCCACATTTTTGACAAGTAATGTCCAAGATGAGGAATATGTTGGAGCAACATCCAGTCGAAACATGTTGCCAGTTGGTAAGTAACTTGTTGTTCTTCATGATACAGAGGCTTTCGAGAACGTATCTCTAGATACACGCCCTGTCTGTTACTTAGTATTCCTTAACTTCTCATTTCATCATTATTCTTTCTTTAGCATTGTTCAGGGTTTGTAGATGTGTATTTCCTTACTCGCAAATATTCTGCTACATTGTATCTACTCTTGCCTTTCACATACCGGGTTTCCCATTATCTGAAACTCACTGGTTGTGTTATTGGCTTTCAGCTGGATTCTGTTGAAATTTCTTTTTCCTCCGAGGTCAGGGCTTCGCCAGCGGCCCCTCAAACAGTCCTAGGTTCCCTTCTCAGCCCAGGGTAACAAGCATGTCTTCCTAATTACTTTATAAGGTAACAGCACACCTCCTGAATCCCTTCTCCTAAAGTTCCTGAAGCAGCCCAAGACCTTCCTTTTCTCCTCTGCTTTCTCTCTCTCTCCCCTGCTGACCTACCTGCCTGCTGCACCGACTGGTTGCCTGGCCTACCCTCAGAGGCTCACTGGGTACCAGGCTCCTCCATGATCAGTCTCCTCTTGCGCTGCCCCCAGGTTTACCCCCGGGCTTACAGCGCACTGTAACCCTATAGTCCCCTGACTCCCAGCACTTACCCAGAGCCACGCTGCCCTGACTGCACTTGCTCAGAGTAATGCTGCCCTGATTGCACTTCCCCTTCCCTCCCCCTGGCACTTCCCTTCTCTCCCTGCACTTTGACTGACTGACACAAGGCCTAGAAAGATTGTTTGACTTGTCCTCCTTCTGTCTTCCCTCCCTTGTCTTGTCACACCTAGAAACACATGTGTACAGGTGCGTTATTATGACTTATCATATCCTTCTCTGGACTTCGCCGGCTCCCTGGAGACCTGGCTCCCTTGCCACGCTTTGGGGTCCGCAATATCTGAGGTTGAATGGGAGGAAATGTGTGAGCTAACAAACCGGATATAGTTTGATGCTGAGTTTAAACTAATCCAGTTCAAGATATTGCCTAGAGTGCTCTATGAAGTTTAAACTGTTCAAGCAGGACTGTAACTGGAAATGCCCCAGGTGTAATGCATAGGAGGTGGGCTATATACATAAGTTTTGGTACTGTCCTGCTCTGTGTAGCTTCTGATCTGAGGTATGCACAAATCTGTTAGAGGAATGGATGTACACATTGATTCGGAACCCAAACCATGCCTAGTTGGCCTTTACAAAGATATCTGTACACGTAAAAGTAGATTCATAAACCTGGGGCTTTTGCTAGCGAAAAGATGTATATTAAGAAACCGGATGATAAAACATCCCTCTAAAACAAACTGCTTAAGTGACATCACTTGGAAAAACGCTAATGAGGAACTGTATATTGCTACGCTACCTGGCACCTCCAGACCTAAGGACATATGGGGGGACTACAGGAAATGCCTTGCGGGAATGGTGGATGCAAGTAATCTCACAGAATCACAGCACTAGAACACCTCAGCAGTGTTCTGCGGCACTATTGTAACTGGTACGTTTTCTTTATCTATCAAATTGTATATACCTGTGTTACAAGCTCGTGCTGATCCCTCATGACAAACTTCAGGCACTCAGACACAAATAATACACAGGAGATCAGAAGTAGAGGGAAATGGGCTGTAATGCAAACACACCATTGCATGGGAGGGTTGCATACTGCCTCCCAAGCCTGGCTCATCGTTCTATACAAATGGAGTGTCTTAACCCATTCTCCATCCATGAAACAGCGCATATAATAACAAAAACGTCAATTTTGGAGAAAAGGGGGAAGGAGTATAGCCTGCCATTGCAAAAGGCTTTCACTGGAACTGGCCTGGGCAGCCTGAGGCATCACACATTCCACAGCTCAGCTCAGCGACCTCACTTGGCACAGGTGTTCAGGTGTTAGGCCAGTCTGTAGGCCAGTCTCATTGCATCCAACGTGCCTCTAAGAAACCAAAAGAAAATGCAGTATCATAGTTGGTAACAGCCTGTAACTGAAAAATGTTGTGGTAATTGTTGAGCAAATAAAACAAGTGTTTGCAAAAGACAAACAACCATGGACAGTCCCTGGAGGCTCCATTGGGCCTAGCCTCCATCCCTTTTCTGTGCACGGAAAGTGCATGAGCAGCAGTGGGTGATTGTTTATTCCTCCTTCAAGTTCATTCTCTTTTCTTTCCTCCTCCCGTGCGTCTCTACCACAAAGTTCTAAGTTGACACATATTTTGTGGCAGAAGGTGACGAGGATTTTGACCCACACACTTTGTTTGCGATGCTCACCTTTTAAACTGTGTTGTGATCTCTCCTCTCACAGGGCACTCATCGCAATACTGCAATCCTGGGAACATGTTTTTAGTACCACCACCAAAAGAGGTCAAGAATGACATCTCATTCAAAAGGTTAAGTAAACCTTTGTTTACACAGGCATCCTGGTAGGTTGACTTCCTGAACGGTGGGCTGGGTGTGGTCCTCATAACCCCCTACTGTACCTGGGCTTAATACTGAAGGTCCCGTCAAACACAGGGACCTTTGGCACCTTGTTACTGGCCATCGAGCAGAGATTTATGATGGTCCATATATTTTGTCACATTAACTCTGGATATTTCCAAAGGGTTAGTCAAGGTCTTAAGATAGTCTTAGACTTATGACTCCACCAAACAAATAACTGATGGGTACCATACAGTCTGCATATGGTATTCACAGCCCTTTTGGCAAAGGGTAACTCCCGACAGCAGAAGGAATATTGCCTCAAAAATGGTAAACCAATAAAGATCTCCCATGAGAACACTCTTCCAGGACTGGATTGTTGAAATGGTTCAGGGTTTGGATCTGCATCCTTTCTGCTATCTTCTTCCATGTCTCACTGTTATGTCTTCACTTTTGCTGGTACTATGAAAATGTTGTCCTGTGTACAACTAGTCAGAAAAAAGTAGTTTGAGGGGATTGGGTCCTCCGACGTATTCCATATCTATGACAGGTAATGTCCACAGCTGTGCTGCTTTGGAAAATCTTTGGCGTCTGCGTCCTGCGTCGATGACGTCGATGCGCTGTCCCCGAGGACCTCCTCCGACGGCGGACGTCACCCGATGTGATAAGTAGGACGCACGACGCCCATAGCCTCAGTTCCGTTTTTTCCGCGAACGTGTTCGCTTCGTGAATCTCGGTACGCCTCGACTCGTTGGAGTTTGCTGTTTTCAATTCTCGGTTCGTTGAACCTGTTCGGTTTGTTGTGAAGACCTGTTCGTGGCGATGTCTTCTTCGTCTTCAACCCCGCGTCCGGGCTTCAAGAAATGCGGGGACTGTGGGTCCAAGATGTCGGTCACGGACTCGCACGACGCCTGCCTCTGGTGCCTCGGGGAGGCCCACAATACGACGACTGTGTCGACTGCCAGTTGCTCACGGCGAAGGCCTTGCGGGAACGCAAGAAGAAGCTGTCGGTAGGCCGGGTGTCTAAGCCCCGGAAGTCGAGGTCTGCGGGGCTTTCGACGGATGACTCGAGGGGCGACTCTCTGCGTCATCGTCGGAAGTCCAGTGGGTCTCCTTCCAGGAGTCGGTCTCGCCACTCCTCTGCCTCTTCGAGGCATTCCCGGAAGCGCCGGCATAGGTCGCCTTCCCCGTCCTCTTCCGAGGACTCCGCCCGTCGGCGGGTCGCTTATCCCTCCATGCAAACGACACCGGGGGAATGGGCTTCCTTCGGGAAGCAGATGCTAGCGATTCTAGAATCGCAGGGCACCGGTCCGTCCGCGCCTCAGAGTGGGGTCAGTCGGCACCGGTCGAGAGACACCGCTCGTACGCCTTAGGGCTCGGGTGGTCGGCACGGCTCGCGGGAGAGGTCCCGCTCGGACAAGGGTAGCCGTTCTCGCCATGCCCATTCCAGGTCCCGGTCCTCGATGCGCTCGAGACCGCGTGATCCTGTGCCTTCTTCGAAGAAGACGTCGACGCCTATGGCGCCGAGGTCATCGACGATTTCTCTCGAAGCTCCGCCTCCGAGGGGGTTGTCGGCGCCTAGGTCGTCGAGAGACACGCTAGGAGCTCCGGCTTCGAGGCCTGTGTCGACGCCGCCGATGCTGGCGCCGCTGCAGCTAACGTCGACACCGATTCGCTCGACGTCGACGCCTTTTCTGTCGACGCCAGCGCCGATTCGTTCGGCGCCCTCGACGCCTTTCGAGGTGGTGGTGTCGGAGGGGCCCGTGGCACGGGGTTTGCCCCTAGAAAGGCTCTGGCTAAGGTCGGGCACTGCTTTAGTCCCCAGAGGTCTTCCTCTCCCCGCCTGGAGTACATTTCAGAGGGTGATGAAGGCTCTGATGGCGGCCTGGTTCCGGTTACGGTTCCAGATGAACTTATCTCGGGCCATGGCCAGTTTGATGACCTGCGGCAGTCGCTGCATGATGCCAGTGGACTGGACACCTCTCCGGATGTGGAGTTTTGTAGGCCAGAGCCTGGCACTCATGCCGATTCTTCATATCGGCGCCTTATGTCTCGGGTTACCGAGTACTTGGGTTGGTCAGCTCCCCCAGGGGAGTTCGTTCAGGGGAGATCTCACGGACATCCCTGATCTCGGTCCACCCACTGACCCGGTTTTGCCTTTTCCTATGGCTCTGCAGAGAAGGGTGGCGGCGGCTTGGACTGCTCCGGAGAGTCTCCCGGCATTGGGCAAGTCTTTGTCGCGAAGATACCGTCCAGCCAGTAGCGACCCCTGCTACTTGTCTAGGCACCCCACTCCGGAGAGTTTGGTGGTGCAGGCGGCTATGGTCCCGGCAAAGCACGCGTCGTATCCTACCATCCCTCCGGATAGGGACGACACACGTTTTGACGGCTGGGCGAAGAAAGTGTTTTCTTCGGGGGGGTATGGCGCTTAAGGCGGCCAACTCCATATGTGCCTTGTCTCGTTTCACACACACTCTGTGGAACTGTGTTGCATTAGCGGCTGAACATATTCCCGAAGGAGATGAACGGGATGGTTTCCTTGCTATGGTTCAGGATGGCAAGGATGCCATGTGTGAGGCCGTTCAGTCGGATTTGGACTTGGCGGATTGTGTCAGCCGGTCCATGGCGGTGAGCACCGTAATGCGCAGGTTTGCGTGGTTGCGGAAGTCTGGGTTCGCTCCTGATGTGCAGTCCCGGCTCCTCAACATGCCCTTTGACGGTGAACACATTTTTGGCAGCAAGGCTGACGAGAGCCTTGAGAGGTTGCAGACCTCCAAAGCTGCAGCGAAGTCGTTGGGCGCTGCAGTTCTCCAACCTCCGCCTTTTCGTCCTAGGGGACAGCAATGGAGGGGAGGTTCCTTTCGTATTACTCGTCCTTCAGTAAAGCGAGGGGAGCTAGCAGTCAGAGGCCATCGTAAGAGTGCCAGAGGTGGAAATAAAGGTACTCGAGGTGCTAAGGCCGCTCGGGCAGTTGCCTCTTTGCCCTCGGGCAACGCTGCAGCCGCTACCACTCAGTCATGAGGCCAGGTCCCATGGTTCGCCGGTTGGGGGAAGGCTGGCGCAGCATCTTGTAGAGTGGCAAGCCATTACTTCGGATGTGTGGGTTCCGGAGATCATAACCCACAGCTACTGTCTTCCTTTTCGGCAGAGGCCTCACGACAATCCACCAGGGAGCCTCTCTTTGAAGAGTCCGCTCCTTGCGCAGGAAATTCAAGCCTGTAGCGGAGAGGAACAAGGGATGGTATTCCCCTTATTTTTTAATATCGAAGAAAGACGGGGGATTGAGACCCATCATGGACTTGCGCGGTTTGAACAAACTCCTCAGTAAGGACAAGTTCAAGATGGTGACTCTTTCTCAAGTCCTCCAGGCCCTTCAACTTCAGGACTGGTTGGTGTCTCTCGACCTCAAGGATGCTTACTTCCATGTGCCGATCCATCCCAAGCACAAGAAGTACCTGAGGTTCGCGGTTGGCGACTCGCACTTTCAGTTTTGGGTCCTGCCGCTCGGATTGACCTCCGCCCCAAGGGTTTTCACCAAGCTCATGGTGGTGGTGGCAGGGCATCTCAGGAAAGGGGGGATTCACGTCTACCCCTACCTGAACGATTGGTTGATCAGGGGGAGCTCTCCCGAGCAAGTCCTGGATCATCTGTCCGTCAAGTGCCACTCCCTTCACAAGCTGGGCTTCTCCCTCAATTTAAAGAAGTCCCATTTGACACCAACGCAGCGGCTCCAGTACATCGGAGCAGTGCTCGACACGTCCCTGGGGCAGTGTTTTCCTCCTCAGGTGAGGGCTCTTCACATTCAGCAGATGGTGCACAAGTTTCGTTTTGCCCAGGATCTCCCAGCGTCCGAGTTCTTGAGACTGCTCGGCCTCATGGCATCCTGCATTCTTCTGGTGCCAGAGGCTCGTCTGCGAATGAGATCTTTGCAGTAAGCACTCAAGCTCCAGTGGTCTCAGTCCTCCGGCTGTCGGACCCTGTTCAGGTGCCGCCCTCGGTAGCCCGGGACCTTCTGTGGTGCGCCGTCGAGGGCAATCTGATGAAGGGGGCCCCATTTTGGCTGCCCTGGCCGGAGGTGACGATCGTGACGGACGCATCCCTCGCGGGATGGGGAGCTCATGCCAAGGAGTTGACAGTCAGCGGTCGTTGGTCTCCGTCGGAGTCCAGACTCCATATCAATCTGTTGGAGCTGAGGGCCGTCAGGCTAGCCCTGAAGGCTTTTCTGCCGACTGTGCGCGGAAAGAGTGTCCTGATTCTAACGGACAACATGGTGGCCATGCACTACCTCAACAAAAAGGGGGGGGGGGGGCAGGGTCACTTCCGCTGTGCAGGGAGGCGATGCAGCTCAAATTCTGGGCCATCCAGCAGGAAGTTTCGATCTCGGCTGTTCATCTGACTGGAGACGACAGCGTGACGGCGGACGCTCTGAGCAGGCAGAGCTCGATCTCTCACGAGTGGGAGCTGGCTCAGGAGATTCTCCTGGAGATCTTCGCCCTTCGGGGGACCCTCAAGTGGATCTCTTCGCCTCCAGTTTCAAACGGAAGTGCGAAAGGTTTTGCTTGCGGGAATTTCCTCCAAAAGGAGCCTTAGGAGACGCGTTTGTGGTGGAGTGGTCATTCCCACTGCTGTACGCGTTTCCTCCAGTCCCCGTCACCTACGGAGGTTCAGTTCCCGGATGATCCTCATTGCTCCGGCGTGGGCCTGGAGGACGTGGTACCCGGACCTTCTAGACTTGTCCATCTGCCCTCCACGTCGTCTTCCCTACCAAGACGATCTGCTCTCACGGGAGGGGGGTCAGGTTCTCCATCCAGAGGTCAGATCCTTCAATCTTCACGCTTGTCTTCTGAAAGGTTGAGGTATAAGGATTGGGACCTCCCTGAAGACATGATGGAGGTGTTGCTCTCGGCCAGGCGGCCGGCAACTAAGTCTCTGTACCGTTGCCGTTAGAGAAAGTTCTGCGACTGGTGCAGAGTTCAGAATGTGGATCCTTTTGAATGTGACATTCCCATGGTCCTGTCTTTTTTGCTTTCTTTGGCCCACAGGGGCTTGCAAGTGGGGACCATTAAAGGTTACCTGGCGGCGCTGTCCATATTTAAGCGCTCGTCTGCAGAGTGTTCCTATTTTAAAATTCCTTTAATTTCGCAGTTTTTGAAAGGGCTCACTAATGTGTTCCCTCCGTCACCTTTTCTGGTGCCAGGTTGGGATTTGAACCTTGTTCTTAAGTTTCTTATGGGTGCTCCGTTTGAGCCTTTACATTCTTGCCCTTTGAGGCTGTTAACTCTGAAAACTGTGTTTTTGGTTGCGGTTACTTCCGCTCGCAGAGTGAGTGAGTTACAGGCATTTTCAGTTAAGCCACCCTTCACTGTGTTTCATAAGGACAGGGTTGTCCTTAGAGTTCGTCCTTCTTTTCTTCCGAAGGTGGTTTCGGAATTTCATTTGAGCCAGAAGGTTGTTCTTCCGGCGTTCTATCCTCCTCCACATCCTGGTAAGGAAGAGGAGAGGCTCCATAGGCTTGATCCTAGGAGAGCGTTGAGCTTTTATATTTCGCGCATGTCCCGGGTCAGAGTGGACGATCAACTTTTCATTGGTTACGCTGGAAAGCGTTTGGGACAAGCTGTGACCAAACAGACTTTGTCTCGTTGGATTATTTTAGCTATCTCCGAGTGTTACCGCTTAGCGGGTAAGGATCCTCCGGCTGGCTTGCGGGCCCATTCTACCAGGGGAGTGGCTGCGTCTACTGCTCTGCAGAGGGGAGTTCCTATTCGTCACATCTGTGATGCAGCCACCTGGGCTTCAGTACATACTTTTGTACGTCACTACTCCCTCGATTCCATCAGAGGGCAAGATCTGGCCTTTGGCAAGGCAGTTCTCTATTCCGCAATTTGATTGGGCATGCTAAATTTGTATTCTAAATTCTTTCCCACCTCCTTGCTTGGTACTGCTTTGGGAGTCTGTCATAGAAATGGAATACGTTGGAGGACCCAATCCCCTCGAAGAACAAGTTACTTTCTTACCTGGTAACGTTCTTTCGATGGGATGGTCCGACGACGTATTCCATATTGCTCCATCCCTGCCTTCCCCGCTGCAGAATTTCTTTTGCGATTGCAGCTTGCGTTCCACAAGGCCTTGTGTCTCTGACTGGCAGAAAACTGGTGGCACACGTTCTGGGAATAAACTATAACTGAGGCTATGGGCGTCGTGCGTCCTACTTATCACATCGGGTGACGCCGGCCGTCGGAGGTCCTCGGGGACGGCACATCGACGTCATCGACGCAGACGCCAGAGATTTTCCGAAGCAGCACAGCTGTGGACATTACCTGTCATAGATATGGAATACGTCGTCGGACCATCCCATCGAAAGAACGTTACCAGGTAAGAAAGTAACTTGTTGTTTTCAAAATGTCATTCTATACAAACAATATAAAGTGTGAAAATGGTGCCAATTTGGTCGCGTAAGGGAGCATTTATTTAAACATACACAATTGCAAGGCTGTAACCCTTAGGCTGGCCCAAATCCCTACTACAACCAGGAATTCACCAGCCCCCACAATCAACCCAGCCCTTACCCGACCCCTTAACCTAACTCAAACCGCAACCCTTATTCTAACCCTAACCTTTGGGCTATCCCTAAACCTTCCGCGCCCTGAAGTGCCTAGTTTGCATGTTGCACAATACACAAATAAACTGAAAATAGTGACTCTATCTCCAACCCCTTCATCAGCCCTCCACAACTTTCATAAATCTTACCCTAACTCAAACCCTTGCGCTAATGCTAACCCTAGCTTTTCTCTTACCCCACTTCTAACACTTACCCTAACTCTTAATCTCTCCTAGCCCCGGGTTTATCCTGACCCCTATCCTATCCCTACCAGAATATCACTATCCCTCCCCAATCTCCAGATTCCTTTTCCTAAATCTAATCCAAACTTCTGTTAAATCCTCACTTTACCTAAACTCTTACCCTAACCCAACAATTGTCCTAATCCCTACCTTAAAAACGACTCAAAAGCCCACACCACCAGCTCTCCACAACTTCACCGACCTTAACCTAATTCTAACCCAAATCTTCACTCTAACCCCTAGCCCTACTCTAACTCTAATCCTATCCTTACCCGCTGTAGTAGTAGTAGTAGTACTTAACATTTATATAGCGCCATTTCCCATTTTTATGGCCTCAAAATGCTTTGTGGTAGGAATGCCCTCAGGGACTGAAGTCCAAGTATAGGAACATTCTCATTAAAGGCATGACGTGCATGTGTGCATTTGCCCAATATTAGGCATTAGGTGGACGTGCTAGGCTCCAGTAAGTTACCCAAGAGGTCAGGCATGTGGGTGGGTGCTGAGGGAGGTCATGACAGAGCGCTAGTGTAAGTGACTCAATATGTGACCAACTAGACCAGAAATTTTCATAGGTTGTCGCTGTATTCTAATGTCTGAGGTGTAGGGGCAAAGCCATTACATGTCCAGTTAGACCGGAAATGTCTTTGTCGTAGGTGCATTCTAAAGTGTATGGCTGGATAGCCGTCCCTGCAACAGATGTCAACCGAAGTGGTGTGTTTATACATACCTTAAGGTCGGATGGAGCTTTTCTTTGATCTCTTTGTGATCTGACCGCCTGTGTAAAAAGATAAGCCACCGTCATATGCTCTTCTAAGCGCTATAGACTAACTGCCCTCACATTCCTGAAAGTGCAAACGGACCGGATATCTTATCTTATACCATCTTTTAGACATGGCTGACAGGCTGCTTTAAGATCTAGGGTCATTGGATTTTCTAGCACAATAGACAGGCTACCCTTATAGTCTTACTCTGGATCTTCTAAGTTCCATTGTAGGTTACCTTCAGGCACCTTCTAGTGAAGTCTCAGGAAAACCTGCATATATCATTGTCACTTATAATGGCTAACTTGTAGATCTTGTAATTGCAATGGATAGATTACCATCATGTAACTACAAGCGCAATAAACTGGTTAACATAATAAGGTGCCGGCCAAAGTGTCTGCTCCCAGATCCGACCGGGTGCAGTTATTGCCCATCATTCAATCCGTCTAACCTTCGCAGAGTGTCTAAGTGAAGTACATGTGCTAACAATCAGTCTCTTCTAGAGCAGTACCTGTGCTAGTGTTCACAGTTCTTGATGTGCAATTGACTTTGAAGTAGTTGGTACTTGGCTCATCTGTAAACGCTGTTTTATCTCCAACTTGGAACAGGACACGCTGGCCTAATACGTCTTTTGTATTCGTAATAGACAGGTTGTCGTCCTTGCACTTGTGATGCCAGTTTAACTAACATTCTGAGCGCTTTATCGGCCATCCCCTTAAATCCTTGGCAGGAGATGGGTAACCCTGTGCAGATTTTGTGACCTGGGCAGCTATCCTAATACATTTATTTGATAAAGAACTGGTCAGCCTTCCAGTTAGGGCCAGGTCAAAGGCCTTAAAACCTCATCCAAGACTCTCTTGGAGTCAGCTCATAACCTTCATGAAGACCAACATTAGAATGGTACTATTTACTTGGGACTATTTAACTTGGGGGGGCTGGGGGGGGGTCAGCCAACATGGAGGCACACACATAGCTCAGTTTAAAGGAACTGAGCTATGCGGTCTAGTCTTTTGGGTGTGGCAGGCCTGGGACTATTTTACCTGGACTACTTTACCTGAGACTATTTAAACCACACCAAACAGCAGAACATGCTTTGCTAAATTCTACTGTGGGCAGCGTAACGTTCACCGTGTCCAGTTCTTTGATGCCAGCTTACCTGAAACCAAGGACCTGCAGAGAGAGAAAGAACACTAAGAAACTTACCTGGAACAGTATCCTGTCTTCAATCCATCGCCGACTTCAGTTCCACTCACCTGAAGGTACGAACTCCATCATCCGGCACTGCATGCATCCTGGAATACCATAACCTGGAAAGAGGAGAAAGAAAGACAAAATTAGTAAGCGTTTACTCACGTCCCCTCCCGAATGAAGAAAGCCTCACAATTCTTACCTGGGCAGTCATCTCCTGGTCAGTATCATTGCTGGAACACTACGGCGCTCTGCGAGGAACATCGCAACCTGTAAGGAGAGAAAAGACACAGGTTAGCAATATAAAAGGCGAAACAGCACCGCGCATCGCGCATTACTCACCGGACAGCATCGCGCACACAGTGCTTTCGCCTACCGGCCCATGCTCATCTTCAAACTGCATGACAACACCAAAATACCTTTCCATACCTAAAAGGAAAGAAGCAAGGCATTATTATTCGAACTAAGAGGAACATAAGAACTGCATATAAAGACTGTAAAGCAGGACACCTACGGAGTCGCAGCAGGCCTGGATTCCCACAGGGGGGCTTGCACTAGTGAAGTAACTTGGTCGCTGCTCGCCCCCCACATCTACGTGCCCCTGCCACGAGGAGCAGGACGGAGAATCCACCTTTTACAATATTAAGGTGAGGAGAAGGCCCAAGGGGGAGGAAGGAGTTGAGGCCAAGGGAGGTGGGAAAACATAAAGACAATCTGGTATTGAGGCCAGCTCTCCTATATTGCAGACCCATCTTTAACCAGAGGCCTTACCAAGGGACCGGGAGAGGGTTCGAGAGTGCAAATCATCCAACCAGTGCTGGGTGGCGTCCCTGTGGATACCAGGTGAGCGTAACAGAACACAAAGCTTCAATAATATTATCCACCTGGGCGTCATGGAGACTTCAGAGACTGACCAGTTAGTTCAGTTGTTGGGACAATTACGTGCTGAAGTACATTCAGCCAGGCAAGAAACCAACGCTCTTAGGAGGGATTTGATTGTTACTAATGATCGTACTGATGAAATAAGTAGACAATTGCTCCAATCACAGGCAGGACAGACCCCATTGCCTGGGAACATTCCGCCAGCACCTGTACCAACTTCTTCCACCAAACCTGTAAAAATAACCCTTCCTGGGGCAGTTCCTTTAGCTACACCTGAACGATTTACAGGGGACCCCAAGAAGTAAGCAACGTTCATGAACCAGTGTCGTCTTCATTTCCTTTGCAGACCTGGGGTTTTTCCTAACGACCAAGCGTGGGTTGCTTTTGTCTCGTCATATTTGAGTGGCAGTGCTGCAGATTGGTTGGTACCCTTGGTAAGTCAGGATAACCCGTTGTTACATGACTTTGGGGGTTTCCAGATGGAAATGGAAAAACTCTTTGCTTGTCATACCCAAGGCCAAGCATTAGACAGCGAACTTTTGGCACTCCGTCAAGGAAGTCAAGACTTGGTTACATATATAGCAACATTTAACAGACTAGTCGTTGAAGCTGGGTGGCCTGAGGAACCTAAAGACTGTGGAGAATTCATCAACCTTGTGGTGCAATTAGATCACAGATTACAAGACAGAAAAGTGGACCGGATAAGGTTAGACACTCGAGCTGTGTATGTCCGGTCAAAGGATAATGTTCCACGTACATTGGAAAACACGGTAGAACCCATGCAAATCGGAGGTGTACACCCCCCTTTAACTAAAACTGAAAGAGACAAGAGAAGGCAACAGCAATTATGCTTATATTGTGGAAAATCAGGCCACTTCCTCAAAGAATGTCCAGTGAAACCACCAAGGAGAACTGTTGGAGCCACAGAGAAGGAAGATAATAACAAGGAGTCGGAAAACTACCAAGCCCTGCAAGCGTAGAGGTCCGCTTGTCGAGCGAGAAGGATGAGCCACAGACCTCACACTTTGCATTACCAGTAATTTTGATCAATCACCAACAACCATCTTGGATGCATGCTGTCGAAGCATACATAGACAGCGGAGCAGTTGGGAATTATGTAGACCAAGATCTGGCAGCAGAGATGGGGCTTCCCTTATGCTCTAAGTCGACTACTGAAAAAGTTACTACTGTTGATGGGACAGAAATAGCTTCCGGACCAGTAACCCAATGCAGAGCAGCACTAACCCTACTGTGCCAGGATGGACACCGAGAATCTATTGCATTCGATCTCATCAAAGCTCCTCAGTTTTGACTAATCTTAGGGATGCCATGATTGGTAGTTCACAACCCTCTAACAGATTGGCGTGCCAAGAAGTTGGCCTTTTCCGATGATTGTGCTTGCACCTGTTATTATCAAGAAAAGGGGTAAACAGACTTATGTACATCTGCTACTCCCAGTACGGCGGCGATTGTACTAGGTGTGACTAGTACTCTACCAAATGAATACCAAGGTTTTCAAGACGTGTTCCAGAAAGAACAAGCCAATACTCTACCACCGCACAGGCCTCACGATTGTCAGATCGACCTCATACCTGGTGCACACATTCATTGTGGTAGAATCTATGCACTTACTGAACCAGAAAACCTCCATTTGAAATCTTATCTTGATCAGTACCTGGCAAATGGATTTATCCGCCCATCTAAATCACCGGCAGCCAGTGCCTTATCCTTCGTACCAAAGAAGGAAGCAGATTTGAGGACTTTCATCGACTATCGCGCATTAAACCAGATCAGAGTAAAAAAACAATTTCCGCTGCCCCTTATTCCCGAACTATTGGGTCAAAGTCAAAGACGCCGAAATCTATACCAAACTGGACCTCAGGGGGGCGTACCATCTTGTTCGAGTGAAGAAAGGAGACAAATGGAAAACTGCTTTTCGTACCAAATATGGCTTGTATGAATACCAGGTAATGCCTTTTGGTCTTTGCAATGCTCCTGCTGCATTCCAGTACTTTATGAATGATGTTTTGCAGGAGCTAATCGACGTTTGCGCCCTTGTTTACATTGATGACATCTTAGTGTATTCTGCTACAAAAGAAGACCATGTCAGGCATGTCCGCTCCGTCCTTACTAAACTCCGCCAACATAAACTGTATGCTAAACTCAAAAAATGCTCTTTTTATGTCACTGAAGTGGAGTTCCTCGGTTTTATCCTCACACCAAAATGTATCAGAATGGATAGGCACAAGGTAGATGCCATTCTTAACTGGCCGTCACCAACTTCATTTAAAGGAATCCAGAGTATGTTGGGCTTTGCAAACTTTTACCGCCGATTCATCCCAGATTTTTCCCAAATAATGCATCCAATTACATCACTATTGAGAAAAAACAATAAAAAGTTCCATTGGACCGAAGAAGCAGAGAAGGCCTTTCAAGAACTTAAGAAAAAAATTCACTTCTGCTCCACTTCTACGGCATCCTCGCCCAGACCTCCCTTATATAGTTGAAACAGATGCCTCTAGCATGGCTATGGGAGCTGTTCTCTCACAAAGGGACCCAGGAACTAGCCAGTTACACCCTGTGGCCT
Source organism: Ambystoma mexicanum (assembly GCF_040938575.1). Taxonomy (NCBI): domain Eukaryota; kingdom Metazoa; phylum Chordata; class Amphibia; order Caudata; family Ambystomatidae; genus Ambystoma; species Ambystoma mexicanum. The sequence goes on from NC_090935.1 coordinate 1,441,049,651, forward strand.
TCTGGTCATGAAAATTCTCACCTCCCGAACTCAACTATGCTATCACAGACAAAGAACTCTTGGCTATAAAATCAGCTTTTAAGGCATGGCGACCCCATCTCCTTGGTGCTAGACAAACTGTCACGGTCATAACTGATCATCGAAACGTGCAATACCTAAAAACAGCAAAGGCTCAATCATCCCGTCAACTGCGGTGGGCTCTTTTCTTCGCTGAATATGACTATGTAATCACCTACCGGCCAGGAGTCTGAAACGGAAAGGCTGACGCCTTGTCCCACATGGGTGTTGATGAAAAGGTATACATAACTCCAGATCCAGTAACCATCATTCCAGAAGAAAAACTCCTGGGTCTTACGACAACATTGACACAGGGTGAACTCCAAAACAAGATCCAACTCTTAATGGATCCCACTCTCTCACAAGAGTGGTGTACTCAAGGAGAACATTACACCATTAAAGACCAGTTACCATATTTTAGGAACCGTCTATACTTGCCAAGTAATGATTTACAAGAGCAGGTTATTCGAGTGGATTGTGCCCTCCAACGTATTCCTCATCTTAGATGTATTCCATCTGCTTTGGAATTTTTTTTTGGCAGAGGGCGCCGTGCGTCGATTTCATCGAGTCGACTGTCCCTCAAAGGCCTCCGTCGAGGGTGACGTCATCGGGTGTATAAGTAGGACGTGCGGCGCCCATTGGCCTCAGTTCCGTTTTTCCGCTGTATACGTTGCTTCGGAGATTCGGCGTGCCTCGAGTTCTGTGAAGAATAAAGAATAAATACGAAATATGTCCTAGTCATCGACGCCGACCCCGAGATCGGGTTTCAAAAAGTGCAAGTCGTGCGGTTCAAAAATGTCGATCACCGACCCGCACCGAGAGTGTTTGTGGGGCCTCGGAGAAGGCCACGACATGGAGGCCTGTACGAAGTGTCAGGCAATGACGGGGAAGGCCTTGCTAGAGAGGAGGGGAAAACTACAGGTAGGTCGTAAATCCGACCGTAAAGCTTCTAGCGTCGAGTCGAAGTTCTGTGAGGAGAAATCTCCTCGATGCGAAAGGCATCGGTCCAGGTCCCGAAGCGATTCCCATCGCTAGTCGTCTTCGATGAAAAAATCGAAGAAACAACGCCACAGGTCCCCCTCCACCTCGTCCTCGGACGAATCCCCAAAAAGGATGAAATGTCCCACTACACATTCATCATCTGAAGAATGGGAAACATTCAGGGTCAGAATGATGGAGGTGTTTGAGAAAGCGAAGCCTCGGTCCGCTCCTTCCTTGGAAGCCGGCTGGGAGCATCATCGCTCCGACACTCGCGTGCCCTCGAGCCCAGGTGATCGAAAGAGGAAGGATAGAGAACCTTCTAGGACGCAGAGCGAGAAAAGCTCGAGGTCACCGACGCCGTCCGAGACCGAGCACACCTGGAAGGGCAAGTCTTCGAAGAGCGCCTCGACGCCCTCAAAGCCGGCGCTGTCGAAGACGGGTATTACAGTGACGCCATTGATGCCTTTGTCGACGTCGACCCCGAAGCCCTCCTCGCCGAAGCCTCCAGTTCGGCAAGATCTGCCAGAAAAAGGGAAAGAGAAGGCTACAAGACCTGTGATGCCTTCAGGACTCATTAAAAGGCAGGACACCTCCTTCACCTCTCCCAGAAAAGGTTTTCAAACCTCTTCCTAGGAAAGAGATTTTCAAATCCCTGACCTCAATATTTGAGGAACAGGAGAAATCTGATGAGGAGAATGTACCTTTTGGGCTAGAATATGGCACTCCAAATGTCCCAGAATGCCTGATTTCAGAAGAAAGCAGGATGAGGGATTTGGTTGAATCACTGCACAATGCAAGTGGTATTGATAAGTCTCCTGAAAATGACTTTGGTAGACCAGAACCAGGAGAACATGCCAGTCCATCATACCGTTAACTAATGGCAAAAGTAATAGATTATTTAGGATGGACCAGACCTCCAGCCCAATTCGTCCAAGATGATCTAACAGACATATTTGATCATGGTCCCACTGAAGACCCAATACTACCTTTTCACGTAGCCTTGCAAAATAGGGTGGCCAAAAATTGGGAGACTCTGGATTCTATTCCGCCAGTGAATAAATCCCTTACTTCAAAATACCGCCCTGCCAGTAGCCACCCCGGCTATCTGTGTAAACATCCCACTCCTGAGAGTTTGGTCATACAGGCAGCCACAGCTTCTAACAAACTGCGTACCCTTCTATCCCTCCGGACAGGGACGATAGGCGTGTGGATGGCTGGGCACGGAAGGTATTTTCAGCTGGGAGTATGGCATTAAAATCAGCCAACTCCACATGCGCCTTGGCAAAGTTTTCGTACACTCTGTGGGAGTGCATTGCGATGGTGGCGGAGCACATACCAGAAGGGGACGAAAGGGAAGGTTTCCTATCCATCGTTGGAGATGGAAAGGAGGCTATGCAGGAATCCCTTGAATCTGGATTGGACACTGTTGATGGTGTGAGCAGGTCCATGGGCACTAGCATGGTAATGCGCAGATTTGCATGGTTACAGAAGTCGGGTTTCGCACTAGACGTGCAGAACTGTCTTCTAAACATGTCCTTTGACGGGTCTCACCTTTTTGGCAGCAAGGCTGACGAGAGCCTTGAGAGGTTTCAGACCTCAAAGGCAGCTGCCAAGTCTTTGGGAGCTGCCATCAGGCAACCTCAGCCTTTTTGTGCACCAAGTCAATCTTGGAGGGGACGATCCTATCGTTACTACTCCTCATATGGAAAGGCGAGAGGAATGGCCAGTCAAAGGGGCCAGAGAAAGGCCACTCGCAGTGGACAAGGAAAACGTGCAAGGCCAGCTCCAGCTGCAGCCTCTCTGCCATCAGCGGCTGCAGCAACCGCCTCAAAACCGCTTTGAGTACCTACATCACAAGACACCTGTAGGAGGCAGGCTGTCACAGCCATTATTTCAGATGTTTGGGCTCTAGAAATAATAGCCCAAGGTTACTGCCTTCCTTTTCTAATGCAACCTCAAAGCAGTCCACCAGGGAGAGACACCCTTTGAAGTTTTCAGACCCGCTCCTACAGCAGGAAGTTTTAACCCTGCTGGAGAAAGGTGCTATAGAACCGGTACCTGCAGCGGAGAAGAACAAGGGATGGTTTATCCCCAAAAAAGATGGAGAACTGAGACCCATCCTGGACTTAAGAAACTTTAACAAGTTCCTCAGGAAGGACAAGTTCAAGATGGTTACCCTTTCTCAGATACTTCAGGCCCTTCAACTCCAGGATTGGTTGGTGTCATTGGACCTCCAGGATGCTTATTTTCATGTGCCGATTCATCCCAAGCACAGAAAATACCTGAGGATCGTAGTTGGCGACTCACACGATCAGTTTCGAGTCCTGCCATTCGGATTGACCTCCGCCCGAGGGTCTTCACCAAACTGATGGTGGTGGAGGCAGCGCAACTCAGGAAAGGGGGGGATTGACGTCTACCCCTACCTGGACGATTGGCTGATCAGAGCACCTTCTGCCAAACAGGCACTAGATCACCTGAAAGTCACCTGCAACTTCCTCCAAAGACTGGGCTTCTCCCTCAATATCAAGAAGTCACAAATGACACCTTCTCAACGGCTCCAATATATAGGAGCCGTATTAGACTCATCCCTGGGGAAAAAGCTCGCCTCCCAGGCCAAGGGCTCAAGACATTCTTCAGATGGTTTCCAAATTGCAAAATGCTCAAAATCTTCAGGCCTACGACTTCTTAAGGTTACTCGGCCTCATGGCATCCTGCATCTTTCTGGTGCCAGAGGCACATCTGAGAATGAGATCCCTTCTTGGGCTCTAAAGACTCAATGGTCCCAGTTCTCGGGTCGAATGACGGATCTTCTCCAGATTCCCGAACAAGGTTCGTCAAGATCTTCTATGGTGGACTTGTTCAGAGAATATCCTGAAAGGAGAACTTTTTTGGCAACCATGGCCGGAGATAACAGTAGTGACGGGCGCCTCACTCAAGGGGTGGGGAGCTCATGCCAACGATCTGACAATCAGCGGTCGTTGGTCTCCATCGGAGTCCAAACTACACATCAACCTTCTGGAGCTGAGAGCAATCAGACTAGCGCTAAAAGCTTTCCTGCCGTCTGTCAGAGGAAAAAATGTCCTGATAATGATAGACAACACAGTGGCTATGCATTATCTAAATAAAAGAGGTGTAGGGTCACTAGCTCTGTGCAGAGAGGCAATGCAGCTCTGGTATTGGGCAATTCAAGAAGGAACCTCTTTAACAGCAGTTCACCTATGACGAGGAGAATATGACGGCAGATGCTCTGAGCAGGCAGAGCACGGCGTTCCACGAGTGGGAACTGGCTCAGGAAGTCATTCAAGAGAGCTTCGCCCTTTGGGGAACCCCTCAAGTAGACCTATTTGCGACCGGACTCAACCGGAAGTGCGAAAGGTATTGCTCAAGGGAATTTCCCCCGAGAGGAGCCCTGGGGGACGCGCTTGTAGTGGAGTGGAATTTCCCCAAGTTATACGCATTCCCTCCGATTCTCATCATTCCTCAGGTCGTCAGGAAACTGAGACGCTTCGGGAGCCGCATGATCCTAATTGCCCCGGATTGGGCCAGGAGACCGTGGTACCCGGACCTTCTAGACATGTCCATCTGTCCCCCAGTACGTCTTCCTCAGAGAGAGAACCTTCTCTCTCAAATGGAGGGTCAGGTTCTCCATCAAGAGGTCAAAACGCTCAACCTTCACGCTTGGTATCTGAAAGGCTAGATACAAGGATTGGGACCTCCCAGATGACGTCATGGAGGTGTTGCTTTACTTTCCTAGTTGCTTTAACATCTGCAAGAAGAGTGAGCGTGTCTTCTGGGCCACCCTATACTATGTTCCATAAGGACAGAGTTGTGTTGCGGGTTAAACCCTCATTTTTACCAAAAGTGGTATCTGATTTTCATTTAAGTCAAAGAATTGTTTTACCCGCATTCTATCCTCCACCTCATCCTAGTAAGGAGGAGGAAAGATTACACAGGTTGGATCCAAAAAGAGCTTTAAGCTTTTACATCTCTAGGCTTTCTAAGCTTAGAGCGGACAATCAACTGTTTATTGGCTACACAGGAAAGACATTGGGTCAGTCAGTGACAAAGCAAATATTATCACACTGGATTGTACTTTATATTTCAGAATTCTACAGATTAGCACAAAAAGACCCACCAGAAGGTCTAAGAGCTCATTCCACCAGGGGCATCGCCTCTTCGACAGCCCTACAAGGAGGTGTTCCTATAAGGTCCATTTGTGAAGCGGCAACTTGGTCCTCGCTGCAAACCTTTTCAAAATTCTATAGCCTGGATGCTTCCCAGTCTAAGGAGCTGAATTTTGGTAGGACAGTACTATATTCAGCCATCTAAGGGTATCAAAAAATCTGATCCCTCCTCCAAAGAAATTGTCCATACTCCTTTGGGAGTCTATCTAAGATGAGGAATATGTTGGAGGACACAGTCCACTCGAAGAACAAGTTACTTACCAACTGGTAACGTTCTTTCGATTGGATGTTCCTCCAACGTATTCCTCATCGCCCTCCCATCCTACCCCTCTGTAGATTTTTCCGGGCTATTGCCACTCTAACTCTCGCAAGGCAAATACCTGTGTGCCGGCACAGTCTACACAGTGAAAAATCAATAATGAAGGCGGTAAACAGAACTGAGGCCAACGGGCGCCGCGCGTGCTACTTATACACCCGATGACGTCATCCTCGACGGAGGCCTTCGAGGGACCATCGACTCAACGACATCGGCGCCCTCTGCCGAAATTTATTTTCCGAAGCAGCTAAAGCTGGATGGAATACATCTAAAATGAGGAATACGTTGGAGGAACATCCAATCGAAAGAACGTTACCAGTTGGTAAGTAACTTGTTCTTTCGGGATATCACGACTCTCTGATTGAAGGTCATCCTGGACTTGCCAAAACTCTAGCTAAAGTAAAATGAAACTATTGGTGGCCCACATGGTGTAAAGACATCATACAATTTATCCAATCTTGCGGTGTGTGTGCACAAACCAAGTCCCAAAAGCAGAAACCAGCCGGTCTTCTCCAACCATTGGAAATTCCTCCCGCACCATGGCACACACTGTCCCTTGATTTCATTACAGATCTACCTCCCAGTCAAGGATTCAACACCATGTTAGTAGTTGTAGACTTGTTCTCTAAAATGGGACACTTTACTCCTTTTAAGGGTCTTCCAAATGCATCCAATTTAGCAAAAGTATTCCTGGAGGAAATTGTACGGCTACATGGCTTTCCATCGGTCTTGATCTCAGATCGAGGTAGTCAGTTTGTATCCAACTTCTGGAGGAAATGCTATTCAATGGCCCAAATTGACATTCGACTATCCACAAGTCACCATCCTCAAACAGATGGCCAAACAGGAAGAACAAACCAAACCCTCGAGCAATACTTACGTTGCATGTTACATCAAGTGGAAAGAAATTGGAAGGACTTGTTATGGATAGCTGAATATGCCTATAATTCATTACACACCAGCACTGGACAGACCCCTTTCTACACTATATATGGTAGACATCCACGTACTTCAGAATTGGATCTCCCAACCCCTTTGGAAATGCCAGCGGTTAAAACCCTACATACGACTATTTCCCAGGCCTTCAAAGAAGCAGCAGAACATTTACTCCAAGCCAAAAACAGACAAAAGAAATTCACTGACCAACATCGTAGTAAAGCCCCCGACTATCAAATTGGAGACCAGGTCTGGTTAGCATCAAAATATGTGCCCATAAAAGGGACTCGGACATTTTGTCCCCGATATCTGGGACCTTATTCTATTGAATCCATAATAAATCCATTGGCAGTTAAATTAGCCCTACCACCCACTATGCAGATTCATCCTGTGTTTCACGTATCACTCCTGAAACCGGTACAACCCAGTATTATGGTTACAACACCACCAAAACCAGTATTATTTGACCGAGAACCAGAGTTTGAAGTAAAGGATATCCTAGACTCAAAATACACCAGATCCAAACTATACTAATTAGTTGATTGGAAGGGATAAGGCCCTCAAGACAGGCGCCAGGCTCATAACCATCATGAAGACCAACATTAGAATGGGACTATTTACGTGGGACTATTTAACTTGGGGGGGGGGGGGAGGGGGTTCAGCCAACATGGAGGCACACACATAGCTCAGTTACAAGGAACTGAGCTATGCGGTCTAGTCTTTTGGGTGTGGCAGGCCTGGGACTACTTTACCTGGACTAATTTGGTTGTGGCAGGCCTTGGACTAATTTACCTGGACTAATTTGGGTGTGGCAGGCCTGGGACTATTTTACCTGGACTACTTTACCTGAGACTATTTAAACCACACCCAAACAGTAGAACATGCTTTGCGTTATTCTGCTGTGGGCAGCGTAACGCTCACCATATCCAGTTCTTTGATGCCAGTTTACCAGAAACCAAGGACCTGCAGAGAGAGAAAGAACACTACGTAACTTACTTGGAACAGTATCCTGTCTTCAGTCCATCGCCGACTTCAGTTCCACTCACCTGAAGGTACGAACTCCATCATCCGGCACCGCATGCATCCTGGAATACCATAACCTGGAAAGAGGAAAAAGAAAGACAGCATTAGTAAGCGTTTACTCACGTTTCTTCCCGAATGAAGAAAGCCACACAATTCTTACCTGGGTAGTCATCTCCTGGTCAGTATCATTGCTGGAACATTACGGCGCTCTGCGAGGAACATCGCAACCTGCAGGGAGAGAAAAGAGACAGGTTATCAATATAAAAGGCGAAACAGCGTCGTGCATTATTTACCGGACAGCATCGCGCACACCGCGCTTTCGCCTACTGGCCCATGCTTATCCTCAAACTGCATGACACCACCAAAATACCTTTCCATACCTAAAAAGAAAGACGCAAGACATTATTATTCGAACTAAGAGGAACATGAGAACTGCATATAAAGACTGTAAAGCAGCAAACCTATGGAGTCGCAGTAGGCCTGGATTCCCACAGGGAGGCTTGCACCAGTGAAGTAACTTGGTCGCTGCTCGCCCCCCACATCTACGCGCCCCTGCCACGAGGAGCAGGACGGAGAATCCACCTTTTACAATATTAAGGTAAGGAGAAGGCCCAAGGGGGAGGAAGGAGTTGAGGCCAAGGGAGGTGGGAAAACAAAGACAATCTGGTATTGAATCCAGCTCTCCTATATTGCAAACCCATCTTTAACCAGAGGCCTTACCAAGGGACCGGGAGAGGGTTCGAGAGTGCAAATCATCCAACCAGGGCTGGGTGGCGTCCCCGTGGATACCAGATGAGCGTCACACAAGGGGGAGGTGGGCAGCAGAGTTTTGGATTCTTTGGAGTCTACTGAGCTGTTATGCCGGAGCACCTTGGTAAAGGGAGTTTGCATAGTCTATGCGGGAGAGGATGATTGCAAGGATGCAGAGAATCTGTGTGGGTAGGTGAGGTTCGGGAAGATTCACCTGAGGATGCGTAGGTGGAAGAAGCAGGTTTTGGACTTGGAGTTGATGTGGTGGGAGGAGCGATAGATTAGAGACCAGCGTACATCCCAGATTATTTACAGAAGTGGATGTTGCGGGGGCGAGTCCTAGGGTGTGTAGCCAAGGGATAGGTTGGGGAAGGGATGGATTCGCTGCATAATAGGATTTTCATTTTGCCAGGATTGAGGAGGAGGTGGTGGTTGATTGTCATCCAGTAGTTATCAGAAAGGCAGGAGGAGAGAATGGGGCGGGGGAGGTTGGCGACTTGGGTACCTTGAGGATGATGTGGGTGTCGTCTGCATAGTTGTAGCAGATGAGGTTATGAGATTGGATGACTGCAGGGAGTGGGCCAAGGTAGATATTGCAGAGGAGGGGAGACGGGGAGGCTCCCTGCGAGGACTCCTTTCGGCACAGGACGGGAGGAGCATAATTTGCAAACGGTTTGAGACAAAAGAGGAGATGCATGTTAGAGCAGTGTCTTTGATACCTAACGAGTGTAGCCTGTCTGTGATAATGGTATGGTCAATGGTGTCGAAGGCGACAAGTCATGAAGGATGAGCGCTGCACATCCTTCTGAGTCTGTCCTTTTTAACTCATCCGAAACCAACACAAGAGGACTCAGTTCCTCGTAGGGGCCTGAAGCCTGTTTGGGCTGGGTCAAGAAGGTTGTTGGTTTCTGTGAAGAATCAGAACTGGTTGTATACACTGTTGTCCAAGAGTTTGGCAATGAAGCAGGTGTTGTAAAATGGGGCGGTAGTTGAGGAGGAGGACGGGGTTGAGCGAGGGTTTTTTGAGGATAGGTTTGATGTAAAAGGTTTTGAAGGACTTAAGGAAGATACCTGAATAGAGGGACTGGTTAATGATAGACTGGGCAATGCTACCTGCACATGTTGTTTTTAAGATGTTCTTGAGAAGTGCAGGGAAGGACAGGGGTCTCCAGGGTAGCCTGACTATTGACTTTGCGCTAGAAGCTTGAGTAACTCCGGTGAGCTATGGGGAAGAAAGAGGAGAAGGCAGGCATACAGGTGGCAGTGGGACTGGGATTGAGTGAAGAACGGGAAGGGGTGGGGAGCTTCAATGCTAGTTTTGAAAGGTGTCTCTCAATGGCTATATTGTGAAGTGTTTGGATAGGGCGTCGCAGAGAGATGGGGAGGTAGGCTTGGGAGGGGTTGAGCAGCCTGACATCTTGAATTCTTTGATTCTGTGCAGTTCCTGGTTACAGCTACAGGAGTTGAAGATTCGGTACCCCATAGCCCCTGACGTCTGCCTTACTGCTCAGTCTGCGTAATTAGAGTAAACGTAAACCTTGCAATCCCAAGGCCCCCACAACCTCCTTAACACTAACCCTTATCCTAAAAGCACTGCAGTTTATGGCTACATTTTGGTCCATTTATGACTACTTTTTGCATGGCAATGTTCTTTTCACTGTAACCCTTTTTGACTCGCATTGCTAAATGTGGTCCTAATCCACCACCAAAATCTATAATTTCAGAGACCACATCTGAGAAAAGCTTCCCACTGAGACTAACTTTGGAGGGGGTTGTTCAGGGATGGATCTCACCTGTCTGAAGATGGTACCATAGAGGAAGAGGATTTATTGCATAGTTAACCCCATTCATAAGCGCATAATATGAGTGATGCAGTTTCTAAATTTGCAAGCCACAGTACATCAGTCAATGGAAACTTTGGGACTAATTGTATTGGCAGGGAGCTGTCAAGAACAGGCTTTCTGCTTCAGTCTAATCTTCTAAAGTGGAAAACAAATTATGGGTGGCAACACATAAGCAAAATTCCGAATCTAGGTAAAAAGGTCTTTGGTCCAGTAACTGTAATAATGCCCCTGGGACAGACAACCCCAGTCAAGGTACAGTCGCCTGTCGCTGCCTGGGAACTCACTCATTACACTTTTAAATATGGTTAAACATTATTTACAATTACAAGGTTGGAAGAACTACTAAAACACTTATGGGGTGGCACACTATAGCAAAAGGGGTGTCCAGTCAATTGGTCGAAAAAAAACTGGTCGACTGCAATTTGGTCGACGCAATTTGGTCGAAAACCAAATGGTCGAATTTTTTTTTAATTTATATATTTATTTTTCGGGTTTTGGTTTAGTAAAAAAAGGGGTTTTTAGAGAAAAAAAGGGGGTTGGGGGGGGGACCCCCCCAAAAAAATTAAAAAAAAAGGGTTAAAATAAAAAAAAAAAATCGACCATTTGGTTTTCGACCAAATTGGTTCGACCATTTGTCTGGTCGACCAATTTTTTTCGACCAAATGTCTGGCAACCAGCAAAAGAGGAAAAGCTAGGCCGAATAGTGTGTGATGAATCCCAGGGTATCGCCACTGCTTCCCTGGGAGGAGCTCCTTCCCATGGGACCAAACAAGTAATTTCCCAATTCCAGCACTTCCTTACTCAAACCCACCCCCGCCAAAATACCTACATACCACACATTCCTATGCATGTCTGTGAGCTTGAGGGCATCATTTTCCTAGAAAGTACTGGAACGAGAAAGAATGGGAGCTACCCAAGTAGACCCTCTTTGCGAGATAGTGAGATGAAGAAGAACTCTGTTGACTCCTGAGAGAACAGTAGGTGCGGTACTGTGACGAGGAGAAGAGGCAGAGATGTAAGGAAGCCCCTCTCTGAACTATATGGAACAGTCTAGTGGTTACGAACTTCCTAGAAGCCAAAGCCAATATGAAATAGAAGGATTTAACCAGTGGAGAAGTCCCCCAAACTCCCGCAGCGACCCCCCACCCCCCAAGGAACCAGGCGATTCGGGGGCAGCCGGTGAAACAGAGAGCAGAAGGCAGGTGACCAGCTAAGCGAGAAGGTTGGTACACCCAGAACGGGAAATGCTGTGGAGATGCCCCAGCACGGGAAAAAAAAACAAGAGGACCGGACAAAAAAGAAAGGGAAGCCCGCAACCGATCGGAGAGCACTGGGAAGCCTCTCCACACAGGTATTTGGGCTGCTGGGGAGGTTGGTGGGACCCATGAAGAGCTGAGAAGCAATAATAAGCGGATCAGACGCCCATAACCTATACCGAGCTGCATCTCCAGGCATCTTCAGTCATAGTACCTGCAAGGCTAGTGAACCAGGTCAGAGCAAAAGAACCACGGGTCTGGGGCCTCAACCCAAGTATATCCCAAATCATCTTCGGGCAAGTAGCACCTGGCGGGTTAGTGAACCAGGTCTGCTAGAAGAAAGAAGGAAGAAAAGGCAAGCCATGGACCCCCACCTATAAGAACTGTAAGAACTGATCCAAATAAAACCAGGGGAATGTTGTGAAGTTATATGTCACTCCGTTCTACATGGAACACAGAATGTTCCCCCCTCTCCGTTCCACTAAGGAACACTGTTTGCATTTCCTCTCCAACTGCCCTTGTCTCCGGGGGCCGTTGAATAAAGCTCCTCTCACTTACCTCCGCCTCTGTATTTATTTCATTTGACGACGAGGCCCCACGAGCGAGCGACGTCCAGCCCCCGGAGCTCCCCGCCAGCATCCCTGCCATCCTCCGGCACGACAGCGGACCCGGCGGCTCCTCGGTGGCCCTCTTCCGCCGCCGCCCGCCCCCACACTGCTGCCCCAAGGGGGGGGAAGGAGCTGCCAACGGCACAGACGCAGCGACGCTGACAGAGGTACGACCCCTCTTTATTCATTTTCGGCCAAAATTCCCCACACGCCGTCACTGAGCATTGCGCGAGCGTGCATCATTCAAATCGCCGATCAACGGCAATTAGAGGAAAGAACCTCCATACGTGCCGTACGTGCGGCCATTTTGACAGGCCTGACCATTGTTTCCACGGCGACGACGCCGTGGTCATTCATCAGCTGTGCTCGGTGGCCCCGACACAATAAAAAAATTTAAAATAAATCAAACACAATTTACAACATCACCCAATGCTTTGAATTGAAGGCGCACCAAGTAAACAATACAAATCACCACGAGTAATTAACCGGAAGGACATCAAACACCTGCATTCAAGTGGTGTTATGGTGAAAGTGGACACCAGGCACAGTGCACATTCCCTGGGCACCCTGGACTGAAGGTGCATCCAACATTTGCGCCCAAGAGACATTATAAATTAACTGTGACCACGAGCAACGATGCACAGCCCCCAAGACACCCAGGATTGAAGGTGTACCAGAAATTACACTCCTACATCACACCTGTCAGTCATCCACAGCGCTACGACAGAGCACACCACTGTGAACACTGCCTGGGAAAGTTCACCAACCATCATAACACACATTGCATCACTGCCCCCTGGTCTTCCTTCACCGGCAGCGCAATTTGAACCGCAGAACTTCCACCATCCATCCAGCCAACCATGCAGAACGTGCCACACCCCACTAAGTTTCTTCCCTGTCCGGGAACCCCAACCTGCCCTTGGGAGCAATGGCTTGACAGCTTCCAGATATATCTCAGGGCCATAGGAGGACGTGAATTTAATGATGACCTCAAGGAAGCAACCCTCTTAAACTGCATAGGAACCAAGGGCCTGAGACTATTTAGAGCGCTTCCAGACCCAGATGGTGCAGGGGGAGACGGCAATCGAAAGTTTGAGAGTGCCTTGGCCAAACTCACTAAGCACTTCGGCAGCAAAACAAACATGGTGCTAGAAAGGTACAAGTTCTTTTCTCTGAAGCAAACCAAGGGCGAGTCAGTTGATGCATACCTTGCATCACTTAGAGTACTCATGTCCACGTGTGAATTTACAGGTGTTAGAGACGAGTATTTGAGAGATCAACTAGTGCTCAACGTAGCTGATCCCCGCATACAGCAAAAACTATGGCAGACAAAGAATCCCTCACTAGACCAAGCCACTGAAATAGTAAGAAGTATGGAATTTGGGGACCGTTGCATGAAGGAGAGGCTGGTCCTGAAAGAAGGTGTTGAGGTGAAGTCTGTGGAAGGCGGTTTTGACCACGACCGAGATGGGGCGTTAGTAGCGGCTGTAAGAAGTGCTCCTCAAAGTATTAGAGGAAACTCCAGAAGGGGAAGAGCATCAGCCTACGACAATCAAAACCCCACGCGCTGTCAGAAGTGTGGATGGTATAAACGCCACAACGCTGGGAAAACGTGCCCAGCTAATAATGTTGAATGCTACAAGTGTGGCCAATTGGGCCACTTTACCAAAGTCTGTCTGAATACCCGAGGGGGACCACGTAGATCTGGCAACAACAACAGACGACCTATCAACAGATATGGGTCAGTGAAAACGGTGGACTAAGACCAAATGTCAGACAGCATGCTGTCTGTAAACCAGACATGCCCACAAGTGCAAATCCTCACTGTCACCTCCTTCCAAGAATCGAGTGGCCCATGGGTTGACATGTATATCAACGACATACCATTGAAAGTGATGGTAGATACAGGGTCCCCCTATACTATGGTGGATCTCGAAACCTTTGTGTTAGTGCTTTCGGGCAAGGTCCACGATCTACGAAGCTCTTCGGTGAGAGCCACAGGGTATGGAAAGACACCCATTGACATCATGGGGTACACGTGGATCAAACTCAAGTTTCATGACAGACAAACTTACTGCAAATTGTTCGTAGCCAAGAATGGATCCTCTGTAGTAGGATGGGAAGAGCAAGCAGCCCTCCAAGTAAGGATTCACCCCGGGGAGGATATCCCCATACTGGGTGTGTTCAGAAACACTGTTGACATCAAGGCTAGCTTGGCTTAACTATTTCCCAAAGTGTTCTGCAATGAAATAGGATTGCTTAAAGGCTTCCAACACAGAATCATATTAAAAAGAGGTGCTGTCCCTGTGGTCCACCGAGTGCGTGGAGTACCTTTTGGGACCAAAGCAGCACTTAAGGACGAACTCACACGTCTGTGCAAGGAGAACATCATACAAGCCATAGAGAGTTCTGAATGGCTTGCCCCCATTGTCCTAGTAAAGAAACCTGACAATTCCATACGAATGTATGTTGACCTAATAGATCTAAACAAAAACATATGGGTCGACAGACACCCACTTCCTAACATATCCGAACTTCTCTCGACCATGGAACGGGCAAGTTTTTTTAGCACCTTAGATCTCTCATCAGCATACCACCAGATTGCCTTAGACGACAGCTCAAAAGCCCTCACCTCCTTTGTTACACCGTTGGGAGCATACATGTTCAACAGAATGCCATTTGGACTTGCTTCGGCCGCAGCAGTGTTCCAGAGACTCATGTCACATCTTTTCGGAGGCCTCAATGGAGTACAATGTTTCCAGGATGACATTCTCATATCAGCTAAAACTGAGGAAGAACACGATGCCAAGCTAATGGGCGTATTACGAATAATCCAAAAAAGTGGACTCACCCTCAAATTAGAGAAATGCAACATAAAGTGCAGTCAGGTCTCCTATCTTGGCCATTCCATCGACGCTAGAGGCATTCGTCCCAAAAAAAAACTCCTGGACACAATACTGAGTTTAACTGAACCCACCAACAAAGACCAATTGAAAAGTTTTTTAGGGATGACGGAGTACTACTCCAAATTTGTGAGCAATTATGCCAACAGGACGGAAAACATGAGGAAACTCATGAAAAAATCTAACAGATTTGAGTGGTCCACAGAATGCAAAAACGAATTTGAGAACCTCAAGTCTGATATCAACCAAGCTCCGGCCCTAAGCATGTTTGATTATAAAGCCAAAACAATGGTGTCAGTAGATGCCAGCAAGATCGGCCTTGGTGCAGTATTGGAACAGCAACAGAATGGCAATGTCGTGACCATTGCATTTGCATCGAGAGTACTTAGGAGTGCTGAACTGAACTATTCCACCATCGAAAGAGAGGCTTTGGCTGTCAAGTGGGCCTTACAACATTTCAGGAACCTGATCTGGGGCCTACCCATCCTCCTAAAGACCGATCACAAACCTCTGGTCAACATCTTGCAATCGAAAACGCTGCACCTTACATCGCTGAGAATAAGGCGCTGGTTTCTAGACATTATGCAATACAATCTTCAAGTCTGCTACACTCCTGGCCCTCAGAATCAAGTAGCCGATTGCCTCTCCAGGTTACCCACTATCCAAGACAAACAAGACATTGAAAACAAAGATCTATATGAAGACATCATAGCCACCATAAACCCTGCCATCCCCTCCGATGAATGGGCACGTATCACCAAGGCCGACACAGAACAACAAGAAATCAGAAGAGCTGTGATGAACGACTGGGTTGATGTTAGAGAAGAATTGGCGAACTTTTCACCATTTAAAGATAAGATATCCATGAACGAAAATCACATCTTTAGGGGAAATAGGGTCATTCCAGCCGTGGCACTCAGAAGAAAACTGCTTGATCTAGCCCATGCAGGGCATCTGGGAAGGAGTTTGACAAAGAATAGACTGAGAAACAACTACTGGTGGCCCAACATGTGGAAAGAGGCGAAAGAGACAGTCAAAAACTGCTATGCCTGCGCTTCCAGTGACAAATCTAAAACCTTAAGAAAAACACCACTTCAGCCTGTGGAAACCCCCGAACATGTATGGTCAAAGTTGGCAATAGACATTATGGGCCCTTTCGAAAACCTAGAGGCAGTGAAAATATTCATCATCGTAATTGTTGACTACACATCCAAATGGACCGAATGGGGTGTGGCGGAAGGCAGTGTAACCACCAAGAATGTCATCAACTTTCTCACCGAAATATTCAACAGGGAAGGTGACCCCAGAGACATTGCATCAGACAACGGGTCCCAGTTCACTTCGTCAGAATTCAAAGAGTTCCTAAAAAACAAATCAATCACATCACCACATCACTGTACCATCCGATGTCCAATGGTTTGGTAGAAAGAATGAATAGACTGATAAAAAGCGTCATCCAATTAGCCACAGCCAATGCCCTACCATGGATGGAAACCCTCAAGGAAGCTATATACGCATATAGAACAACGCCACACTCTACCACCAAATCAGAGCCCTTCACCTTGATGCGGGGCAGAACCGCAACCAACCAACTGAAACCAGCATGGATTCTTTTAGATACTGGTGAGGGAAGAATGAAATTGGAACCAAAAGTAGATATGTAACAAGTCCACAAAACCATAAAGGAGAAACAAAAGAAATATAAAACATACTACGACCAGAAGAACGGGGCAAAACAAATGATCCTTCAGGAAGGAGATTGGGTTTGTGTCAGAGAACCCAAGAAAATACTCAAGGGTGAATCCAAATTCAGACCTCCACAAAAAGTCATACACTGCCATGAAAAATCTGTCACATTAGACGATGGAAAGAGATGGTCCCACGACGATCTCGTGAAAATAACAAACGACACACGCAGACCCAGTACTTCCACAGACTCACATGATGGCGCAGAGTCAAGAAAGGAAATAATTCCTAAAGAGACATACTACACCAAACATACAAGAAGCAGCGAACACCGTCCCAATGATAAGGAAATTTCCGCTAGAAGCCTGTCTAAAAGGAATCGCAGGATCATCTGGAATTTCAGCAATGATTTCGTCTACTATTGATCAACTACTGCCAACCTGCCAAGCTCTCTAATGAACCTTCCCGCTCCTTCTTCCCTGTTCTTCCCCCCCCCCCCCTTTCCCAACCCCTCTTTTCCCATAGATAAGGAGATGTTGTGAAGTTATATGACACTCCGTTCCACATGGAACACGGAATGTTCCCCCCTCCCCGTTCCACTAAGGAACACTGTTTGCATTTCCCCTCCGACTGCCCTTGTCTCCGGGGGACGTTGAATAAAGCTCCTCTCACTTACCTCCGCCTCTGTATTTATTTCAGGGAAGTTAGTCGTTCCACCTGGTATGTTTATGAACATTGTGAAGAGCCAAGAGAAGGGAGGCATTCTCTTGACATTACAGCCTGGAGAGAGCCAGGAAAGCCAAGATAAAGGAAGACATTCTCCTGGCAGTACAAGGAGCCAAGAGACAACCAGGGGAAGTGAGTCATTCCCCCCTGGTGTTTTGTGAATACTGTGAAAGGCCAGGAGAGGATGCACTCCCATGGCATAGTGAAAAGCCCAAAGGAAGCCAGGGGAAGGGAAAGCCCCCTCCTTGTGTTTGTGGACACTGAGAAGCTTGAGTAAGACCAACTGAAGGGAGCCATTCTCTTGGAACCAGGATTTTGAGTTGGAACTTTAAATTCTGAGCCAGAGAATCTTGGTTTTTTTGTGCTACCTACTTAGGATCTTTGTTTTCCCCAGTTTGGAACTTTTCATTGTCCTTTAGAAAAGTGTTGCGACCTGGGGAAGGGAACCATTCCCCAGGAACCAGTCGCCCTGGTATATGGAACTGTTCCTGTCCAGAAGAAGGGAGTCATTCTTCTGGACCAAGAGAACAGCAAACCCCTTAGTTTAGTTGTAAGTGTAAGGGTTGGAAATAGGTTTTTGACACAGAATGGTAGTTCTTGGACATTCTGACAGATGCCTTCATTTGTTTGAGTTAGGGAAGCCCCTCTCAGAGTTGCGGTAAGATATGTTTTTCTTTTCATTTTTCCACTTTATTAAAAATGTCTGCCAACCAATGTACCACCTGTATATCTCCTTACTTCTGCACCCTTACAAGTGTCAGAACGCAAGATAAACATATATAGAAGGGATGCATCTATTATAGAAGGACCTAATGTCCAGAGCCCAATTCCCTTTTCAATTGCAATCTCATGGGGGCATCTGCGCCCAGGACGGTGTCCTCCAAAAGATTCCTTTTAATGGATGGTGCCCTTCCACGGCTTCCTCATCTTCTGATATCGCCGGCATAGCTAGCATCAAACCTTTCGTACACCAGCAGGGGCCGTTGTGCCCATTGGCGTTGACCTCATCCGCTGATACATTACTAGACTCCGGAAGTGGTGACGCCATTAGTACAAAGGAGGCACAAAACCATGTGGCCTCCGTTCCTTTTTTCTGAGCGCTCAGCACGCTGCTTCTGGGCGTCTCTTTGCCTCATAATAATTTTTCCAACTACGACATGTCCACGTTCGGTAGGCTGTACACCAAAATTGCACAAAACACCCTCCAGGAGCTGATCTTCAGAGCAGGCTAGGGTGTCAGGCTGTCCAACAACTGAAAAAAGATCCTTCCACAGAAAAGGAAGCGCTCCACAAGGCCTATAATAAACATCACAAAAGGACCCATTCCTGACGCAATTCGAGACATGCATCTTCAGCTTCACACAAAAAAGAAAGTCATCGATCTTCGAGGGTGAATACCAGTGACGCCAACTCCCCAAAAAAGTTAACTTGCCCTACAGCAAGCTCCTCGGTGAAGGCGTGGGAAAAATTCTGAAAACAAATGCTCAAGATACTCTTGAATGTCGATGGATCTTTATTTATTTTTTATTTATTTATTTATTGCATTTATTACTCGCCCAAACCCTTGGGTACCACGGCGATGTTACAGACAGCTTGGTTAAAACATTTCTTGGACTTTGCCAATCGGGCGCAGTGCATGTGAATACAAAATAATCATACACGAAGACATTAAATGCAGGGTTTCAGTACAATGATATTTCCTGAAGCATGGAAGGGGATTTTTTAGTCTTGGTTAAATAGCCACGTTTTCAGGGATTTCTTGAAACCTGAGAATGTTTGCTCATTTTTGATGGGGAGGGGAAGAGTGTTCCAATATGTGGGTGCGAGGTATTGGAAACTACTGCCTCCTGCCTTGGTTGTCTTGTAGCGGGGGATAGCTAGGAGTAATTGACTGTTAGATCTGAGGGGCCTCTTAGATACTTTTCTGGTGATGGCGTGGTTGAGGTAGATGGGGACACATGAGTGGATGCATTTGAATGTGACGCACAGAGCTTTGAATGTGACCCTGGCTTTGATGGGGAGCCAGTGATGGTTTCTTCTAATATTTGAGATATGATCTGACTTCCTTATTCCAAGGGCCGCCCGAAGGGCTTTATTTTGGATAAGCTGTAGTTTGTTTAGATTGGCTTTTGAGGTACCCAGGTAGAGTACGTTGCAGTAGTCGAGCCTGGATAAGATTAAAGCTCTTGCCAGTGTGATACAGTTGGTGGGTGTCAAGAATTGGCGACTGAGAGCAATAAGTTTTGCGGTGTAGGATGTAGAGGAAGAGAGGGCGTTGATGTGCTTGGTCATGGTGAGGTTGGCATCAAGGTAGACACCTAGTGTTTTCACTTGTTTGAGTACTGATATATTTGTGCCATCAATGTTGATGGATGAGTAATCAGGATGTAATGCTTCTATTTTGGATTGGGAGCCCACAATGAGAACCTCAGTCTTCTCATCATTGAGACAGAGGCTATTTAGTGCCATCCAATTTTGGATTATGGCATATATTTTGTTGATAGTGTCGGTGTCTTGAGTGTAGTCTCCCGATAAAGGGATGAGGATCTGGGTGTCATCTGCAAAGTTGGTGTAGATGACACCCATGTCTAGCGCTGAGAAGAGGAGTTTAGTGTATGCATTGTATAATGTTGGTGAGAGACCGGAACCTTGGGGGACACCAATGGGTACTATGATGGGGTTGGCGGCTTGTTTACCTATGGCGACCCTGGAGGTGCGGTCAGCAAGAAAGGATTTGATCCAGGTAGTAGCTTCGGTGGAGAAGTTGAAGTCTTTCGCTAGTGTGGCGCACAGTTTATTATGGTCTACTAAATCAACCTGTGTCCTCAGGTTAGTATGTCCCACAGCACCTAGTCACACCGGCAGGGTCCAGAAGAAGAGCAGCATCTGTACACCTCCGAGCTCTAATTGTGCCTGAAGAAGAAGATGGCAGTTGAGTCGTCAATGCTGAAGATTCCTTGGGGCTCGGAGCCCCATTCAGGCAAATACAGCAGTACAGGTTAACGAAAATCCTAGGCAGGGAACCCCAACAGGAAGTGGTTCTCCCTTTTTAACCCTACGATCGCAGACCCCCATCATGTCCCTCTGGGGAACACCATGCTCTGTGTCAACCGCAAACAAAAAAATTGGCAAAAAAGTACAAACTGGTGTTGACAGACGGTGTAGAGTGCCTGATCGTGCAAGCCGCCCAGCATGCTCCAACGGTGCAAGGGTCCTTGCCTCCTCCCAGACAGGGAGAGTAAACAGTTGGACTCCCTAAGAAAAAGATTACAAGGGCTAGCAGTGTGGCGCTGAAGGCAATCAACGCCTCATAAGCACTGGAAAAATGTGAGCATTACCTTTGGAAGGTGATGAGACGCATCTGAGCACATCCATGAAGTTGAGATGAAGGATGGTTTTAAATAATTGGCAGATGATGGAAACAAAGAAGTATGTCTGGCCCTGCAGACAGGGTTGGACACTGCTGACTGTGTGCTTAGAGCCGTGGGGACAGCCACGTTGGTCAGAGGACACGCGTGGATGAGAACTGTGTTTTGCAACAGATGTCCAGCCACAATTATTGGACATGCCATTTGACAGGGCTCACCTGTTTGACTCCATTGCAGATGAGTCATTAGAAAGTTCAAAGAATGTAACGATACAGCAAAGTGCCTAGGATTGACAATTCAACAACAGACCAGTCTCCACCTTGGCTTCTACAGCATCAAGCTTCTCCAGACGCTGTGGGTATAGGCCATACCAATAGTTTGCTCTGAGAGGCAAAGCTTACTTCACTATCGCTAGAGAAGTACAAAGACAGTATACCAGGCCAGATAGAGGGAGAAATAGTCAGAGCTCAGCCCCAGAGTGCTTCGGCTCCTGTGACCTTGCAGTAGCTGCTTTGACTTGATACCTCAACATGCTCAATCAGTGGGAAGATGGATCTCTGCATTGTGGGACCCCTGGCAGAGAATTACTTTGGACACCTGGGTGCTGCAGGTAGTGGCATTGGGGTACTGGCTGTCTTTTGTCCAAAGAAATGTTCTCACCACCAGACCATGCCTTACTGGAAGAAGTTAACTCTTTTGCATAAAGCCACAATAATGCCGGTTCCCAAGGAAGAGAAGGGGGGGGCATGGTACTTGCCATACTTTCTGGTACCAAACAAAGACTTTGGATCGTGCCCCATCTTGGACTTATGATTTCTAAGCAGGTTTCTGTTGAAGACACTTGTCTATATCTTCAAGTCCCTGGGATCCAAGACTTGCTGCTGTCCCTTGACTTCAGGATACATTTCTGTGTGGTCATTCATCAGAAGCACAGGATGTTCTTCAGGTTTGGGATCAGAGATACGTGGTATAAGTTCCACATACAGCGGTTCTGGCTTACCGCTGCCCCCAGGGTATTCACCAAGCTGGTAGCGGTGGTGGGGGCAAAGGAGGAAGCAAATGCATGTCTTTCTCTACCTGACTGGCTCTTCAAAGCCAGATCCTCCGACCAAGCCATTACACATCTGCAGAAAACGTGTCACCTCCTACACCTCTGAGGCTTCACCCTAAACTTAAAGAAGTCCCAGGTGACACCTTCCCAGGTGCTTCTTTTCTTTGGAACTCTGCTGGATTCTTGCTCTGCAGACTTCTGTTGTCCCCCAAAACAGGGTACATATACTTCAGCTTGCCAGACTATTCCAGAACTTTCACACACTGTCAGCCTAAGCCTTCCTATGCCTCTTTGCCCTATTGGCATCCTGCATTTTCTTAGTGCCACTGTCCCAGCTCCGGATAAGAACGCTTCAGTAGTCTCAGTGGTCCCAACACTGGGGAAGCATGAGAGACCAACTGCAAGGTTCAGCCCAGCTAGCGCAAGACCTACTCTGGTGGTTTGAGGAAGAAAATCTCAAGCCAGGAGAGCCCTTTTGGAAGCCATGCCTGAATGAAAGGGTGCTTTGAGATGCTTCCCTAAAAGGCTCTGGAGCTCAGAGCGAGAGGAACTTGGTCCATGGCTGGTATAAGATTGTACTTCAATCGTCTGACACTTAAGTCAATCAGGTTGGCTCTGAGAGCCTTTTTACCTTCCATCAGGAGGAAGACTCTCCTGATTCTGATGGAAATCACAGTTGCCTTGCACTACTTCAGCAACAGAGGGGATGCAGATTCACTGCCAGTTTTCAGGGAGGGACTGCATCTTTAGTTCTGGGCTTTGAGAACTAGATTTCCTTTTCAGCAGTTCAGCTTGCCAGAAATGATAATGTGGTGGATGCTTGTGGAAATCTTGAACCTCTGGGCAACTCCTCACGTGGATCTGTTCCTAACCTGTGCCAGCAGGAAATGTTAACAGTTCGGCACCTGGGAATTTTCCCTGTTTCCAACGGATTCCCGTCATACCACAGGTTCTCCAGCATGGGGTCTAGCATGGATTCACATGCTCATGAATATTCCCCGTCGTCAGGCCGGGAATCCTCGGTATAGAAAAAAATCAGTATCAGTTTCGTTTCTGATCTGTCTTTCTTAGTAGTAACCAATCACTGGTCTCTGGGTCATACTGCCCCCAGCCAATGACTGCCCTCTCCCTAAGCCCCGCCTCTGGCAGCCATCCTCAGATTTTTACTGCACGTTCAAGTGTTGGGAGTCCTCGTGCTGTAGCTCTCGAGCTTTTGCTGCGTTTTCGCGCTTTTTCAGGAGATTTTTCTCATTTTTCGGTTAAATAGAGCCTCAATCAACGGGGATCCGTTTCGGAGTTTTCTATGCCCCTCAAGGGTGACATTTTCATCGAGTTACGCTTTTGGGGGATTCCAGAAGTTCCGAGGCCTACCCCGGACATGGCCCAGGAGAAAGGAAGCTCGACGCCCGGGAAGCTGTTCAGGACCTGCCCTTGATGCCAGCTTCAGTATGTTTTCAAGGAGGACGAGCATTCGTTATGCCTCTGTCTCCATGAGGACAAGACGCACACGGAGAAGGACTGTGCGTTTTGTGAGAACATGTCGGAGCGGACCATGAAGGATCGCCACCTCCGTCTCGCCAACTGGCTGGAAGGGAAGAGCCCGTCAGGCGAGAAGAAGAAAAAGAAGTCTGAGCGGTCTTCCAAGTCCTGTGAGGGCGCCCCGGTGACGGGGGCCCAACAAAAGGCTAAGCACCGCGAGTCTGCGGGCACCGGGAGCGCCGAAAGGTCGGGCTCCTTGGCTGCCAGGCAGGGCACACCCTCCCCGGCACCATCAACCACGAGCCAACGCTCTGGCTCGGGTAAGAGGAAGTCCGAGAACCCGGCGAAGCTTCTGGAGAGGCCCCGGTCGATCTCGAAGATTCCGGCAGGGGGGGAGCGAGGCTCGGACCCTCCCCCCAAGGTGAAGGCCCCAGGTGGCGATGGCCTTAATTCACCCTGCTAAGTCCTCGATTGAGGATGTCGCCGCGGCCCTGGCTCAGCCTGTGGAGGCTACACCAGTGGAGGCGCCCTCAAGACCCAGAGTCTCCCTGCCACCGCGGAGGGAGTCTTCTTTCAGGCCCATTGAGAAGACCCCCACCAAGTCCTCGTTGGAAAAGGTGGGGGAGGGGCTGGTGGATATGGACACGACCTCTGAAGAAGAGCTCATCGAAGTAGTGGAAGAGGCCCAGCCCATCGGGAGGGATCCCGACGAGGGCGACGACGAGAGCGACGGTGTCGCCGACAAGGCTCCTCAAGAGCCCTCGCGCCCGTCGTTTCCGGCGCCGCAGGACACTTTGGCGGCCATTTTGTCAGCGATTCAGTCCTTATGCTCGGAGATAAGGACAAGGTTGCCCCTTCCCCCGACGGAGGTACCTGAGCCAGACCCGACGGGGGAACCGGAGCCAGGACCTTCGGAGAGTCCACCGCATAAGAGGAGGACGACGCATCCTACGCCACCTCTCCCACCTCTGCGGCCTGCTCTGCCTTCCCCCCGGTCTACTACCCACGGGGATGATACAGGCACGGACACAGCTACGACAGGTACAGATGACAACGGAGGCGACGACGGGACGTGTCCCCCGTCGCCCCCTGCTCGGGCGTCCCCGCCCGACGAGATCGGATCCTTTCATGCCATGATTTCCAGGGCATCCGAGCTTTTCCAGCTCTGCCCAGAAGAAAAGAAGAAAGAAGGGTTCCTTTACCAACGACGCGAGGCTAAAAGGAAGACGGTCCTCGCCATACCGCTTCTTGATGACATCTGGGATGAGGGGCTCGCCCTCCTCAGGAACCCTGCCACGGCGCCGGCAAAGAGGGACCGGTACGAGAAGAAGTACTGGGTCCCCGACGCTGCCCCCTTGTGCCTTAGGGCACAACCTACCCCGGATTCGGTCGTCTCGGCGGCGGCAAAGAAGAAAGCTGGGGGGGCATCGGCCTCGACATCAACTTCCCCGCCGGACGGCGAGGGCAGGAAGTTGGACACGATGGGACGACTGATCATCTCATCCGCAGCGACGACTATCAAGGCAGCCAACGCCCTGGCTATCGTAGCTCGCTACGACAGGGAGTTGTGGTTCAAAATCGCCCCATTGTTAGACTTCCTTCAGGACGCCAAAAGGGCTGAGGCCCTTGAAATCCTACAGGAGGGGGAGGTTGCTTCGGACCACGCCATCACTGTGGCAACGGACATCGCCGACACCGATTTCCGTCAGTTGGGCAACGGCGTTTGCTTGAGACGACGAGGATGGCTCAAGGCCACGGATTTCCGCCAGAACGTACAAACCAAGGTTTTGGACATGCCCTTCGACGGGAACAACCTGTTTGGGAAGGTGGTTGATGAGTCCCTTCAGGCCATCAAGACGGACACAGAGACTGCCCGGGCACTGGGAGTGCTCCAACAACGACGGCCGTCCTTTCGGAGCTCCGGAGGCAGACAAGGTGCCTCCAAGGGATCCGGCAGTGGCTCCTCCACTTAACCGCCAAGCGGCAAGATCTTCGTCCCAGGAAGCCTACAGTGGACGCAGCAAGTCAAGTGGTGCCCGTAGTCGACAGGGAGGTCAAGGAGGCAAGGCGGCCTCCAAACAAGATTGAACCGACCGTGGGGTCGGGCCCCCGCCGAAGCACCCCGGTGGGAGGCCAGCTGGCGAGGTTTGTCAGCGTGTGGGAGTCCATCTCCACCGACCGCTCGGTGCTGGATGCCCTGGCCCAAGGGCACGCCCTCGAGTTTCAGAAGAAGTGCCCTCGCCTTCCACCCGTGGCCAGGAAGGAAAATCACGTCCCTCAACTACTGTTGGAAGTAAGGGCGATGCTCAAGAACGGTGCCATCGAGCTTGTCCCAAAGAGGCATCGGGGCTCCGGAGTTTACTCAAGGTACTTCCTCGTAAAAAAGAAGACAGGAGGATGGCGCCCCATCCTGGACCTACGACGACTGAACAAGTACATCAAGGCGCAGAAGTTCCGTATGGTCACCCTCCAGCATGTGCTGGGACAGCTGGAGGAGGGCGATTTCCTGTCGACATTGGACTTGGAGGATGCGTACTTCCACATCCCAAAAAGACACCGAAAGTTCCTCAGGTTCGTGGTCCAAGGGCGGCACTACCAGTTCAAGGCCCTCCCGTTCGGATTGAAGTCGGCACCCAGGGTGTTCACCAAGTGCCTCGCACCGGTGGCGGCACGGCTGCGCCTACAGGGGATCCACGTCTATCCCTACCTGGACGACTGGCTCATCCGGGCAAGGACGAGGGAACTCGCCGTGGAGCACACTGCGAAGACCGTCCAGCTGCTCACGGACCTGGGATTCTCCATCAACTTTCCAAAATCCCACCTGGTTCCGTCGCAAGTCGCCCTGTTTCTGGGAGCCAAGCTCGACACAGTGGCGCGGCTGGCCTCGCCGTCGGAGGAAAGGACCAGGACCATTCTGGGCAAGGTGCAGCGTCTGCTGGCCCCGGACATGGCCAGGGTAAGATCTATCAAGTCCCTCCTCGGGATGATGTCCTCCTGCATTTATCTGGTGCGCCTTTGCAGGCTTCGGATGCGCCCCTTACAAGAGTTCCTCGATGCCTGCTGGGTCCAGTCGACGGGCAGCTTCGAGGACAGGATCCCTCTCAACGAGACGTTCCGTCAGGCGATCCGGTGGTGGGGTACCCGCTCCCATCTGGTGGCGGGCACGGACTTTCAGATCCCAGCTCACCAGGTGACGGTGACGACGGACGCCTCCCTGGAAGGTTGGGGAGCGCACTCCGGAGATCTTCACGCGAGAGGCCTTTGGCTCCCGGAGGAGAAGTCACTCCACATCAACATTTTGGAGCTCCGCGCAGTGTTCTGGGCCCTCGGGTCCTTTCTTCCGTCCCTCAAGGGCAAGGTGGTGAGGATCTTCACCGACATCACCACCATGATGTTCTACATCCAGAAGCAGGGCGGGACCAGGTCCCCGGCCCTATCCAAGGAAGCCCAGGATCTGTGGCATTGGGCCGTCGCCCAACGGATGTTTCTGGTGCCTCTTCATCTGGCAGGGATAAAAAACACGATCGCTGACTCACTCAGCAGGGAGTTGCGCTCGTGCCACGAGTGGGAGCTACGCCAGGATCAAGTGGATCGACTCTTCCGACGATGGGGCGAACCCCAAATCGATCTCTTCGTGACGGCGGCGAATTCCAAGTGCCGGAGGTTCGCCAGCAGGTTCCCCCAGCCGAGGAGCATGGGCGATGCTTTCTCGTTCCCTTGGGACGGCCTATTTCTTTATGCATTCCCTCCGCTGCCGTTGCTGCTCCGGCTCATCAACCAGCTCAAGAGGTCCCGGTGCAAGATGATCCTCGTCGCACCGGCGTGGCCGAGACAGATCTGGTTCCCGGACCTTCTGGACTTGTCAACGTCCACACCAGTCAAGCTGCCGACGGACGCAGACCTTCTCTCCCGAGAAGGGGGCGCCATTCTTCACCACAGCCCGGAGTCGCTGAACTTGCAGGCCTGGCTCCTGCAGCACTAGAGTTTGGAGGGTACGACATCCTGGCCGACTGCAGAGAGGTTCTTGCAAAGGCCAGGGCGTCCTCAACTCTCGTGCTACGGACATAAATGGAAGAGGTTCTCTGTCTGGTGCCGTGCACAGAAGATTAACCCTCTGCGGATTACGGCCCCTCAGGTACTGCCGTGCCTACTGTCGCTGGCCAAGCTGGACTGGTTCACGCCTCCATCAAAATACATCTGGCGGCAATCTCCCGATATACCAGGACTACGGGACGGGCGTCCTTGTGGTCTCATCGCCTGGTGAAAGAACTCATGAAGGGACTATTCCGATCATTGCCGCCGGTGAAGGCTCCTGCCCCGGCGTGGGAGCTTAATGTGGTGCTGACCAGGCTCATGGGGCCCCATTCGAGCCTATGCATTCGGCTCCTCTGAAGTTCCTGTCATGGAAGACGGCTTTCCTCATGGCCATCACCTCCGCACGACGAGTGGGAGAGATCCAGGCCCTATCTTGCAAGCCTCCATACTTGACTTTTCATGACACGAGGGTGGTGCTGAGGATGCACCCCTCCTTTATGCCCAAGGTGCCGTCGGACTTCCACCTCAACGAGCCCTTGGTGTTGCCAGTTTTCTTCCCGTCGCCTTCGTCGCCGGCCGAGAGGACTTTGCACTCGCTGGATGTAGCTAGAGCGCTGAAGTTCTACGTGGACCACACGAAGAGTGTTCGGAAGACGTCACAGCTGTTTGTGAACTTTGGGACTGTGAATCAAGGGAAGGCTCTCTCGAAGACTTCCATTTCCAGGTGGCTCTCCGGCTGCATCATGCACTGTCACCGGTTGGCAAACCGACCGCTGCCTGGCCGTCCGAGAGCCCATTAGACCAGAGCGATCGCTGCTACCACGGCGTTCCTGTCTGGTGTGCCCCTGCTAGACATCTGCAGGGCTGCGACGTGGAGGTTGACGCACACCTTCACAAGATTCTACTGCGTCCATCGGGACTCCAGGGAGGAGTCCAGGGTCGGCCAAGCAGTGCTTCGCAACCTGTTCGCCTAAAGTGAGCCTGGTGAGGAGGTAAGAGTTGCTTAATGTTGAGTTGTTGTATTGCTTAATGTTGAGCCTGTTGCCACCTCCCGTGGTTGTGCATGTGTGTACTGCTATGTATTCTCTTATTCATGAGCATGTGAATCCATGCCAGACCCCATGCTGGAGAAGGAACAAGTTACTTACCTGTAACTGTTGTTCTCCAGCATGGGTCTGGCATGGATTCACATGCGAACCCTCCCGCCTACCCCTCTGCGGCTCTTCACTTGGTCATACTTCCACTTTATGTGCTACCAAATCTGAGGATGGCTGCCAGAGATGTAGCTTAGGGAGAGGGCAGTCATTGGTTGGAGGCAGTATGACCCAGAGACCAGTGATTGGTTACTACTAAGAAAGACAGATCAGAAACGAAACTGATACTGATTTTTTTCTATACCGATGATTCCCGGCCTGACGACGGGGAATATTCATGAGCATGTGAATCCATGCCAGACCCATGCTGGAGAACAACAGTTACAGGTAAGTAACTTGTTCCTTCCAAACCACAATGATTCTGATCTCTCCGGTTCAGGGCATGGAGGAGATGGCATGCAGACCTTCTGGAAATGGCCATCTGCCACCCACAACGCTTACTGATGAGAGAAAGTCTGTCTCAGTTCGATGAGGGAGGGTAAGGACCTTATCCAACTACAACCCTCTGTAGCTCCATGCTTTGCTCCTCTGAAGCTAACATACAGAGATTGGGATCTGTCTGGAGAGGTTACGGAGGTTCTCATCCCTGCTCGCAGGCCTGCCACCAAGGCCATCTACAATTATTGTTCGAAATAATGTTGTGTCTGCTGTAGAGAGGACTTGGGACCCCATCGTTTGCTCAACTACAGCAGTCGTATGGTTTTTACGGTCTTTAGCCAGACAAAGTTTACAAATCGGCACGGTTACAGGATACTTGACCGCCATCTCAGTTTTCAAGAAAAACCCTGAACATGGCTTACACTTTGCAATCCCCACTGTGGTGCAGCGCCCAAGAGGGGTGGTAAACATATTCTCACTGAGACAGTCATGTGACATAAATTTGCTGCCAACCTTCCTCATGGATGCCCCCTTTCGAACCGATTACCTCTTGTTCTTTGAGATTGTTGACACTAAAGATTACTTTTCCAGTACTGATTGCATCTGCTAGAAGTAAGTGAGCTTCAGGGTTTGTCTGTAAAAACTCCCTTACCTCTTTTTTTCTGGATCACCATGATTGTAGGACCCTTTTTTCCATAGGTTAATTTCATGTTTTTGCCTCTCCCAAAAGATTGATCAGCCAGTTTTCTATCCAACTCATCATGCCGATGAGGAAGAAAGACTACACTGGCTGGAACCCAATAGGGCCCTCAACATTTACATCTCCAGGATAAGAGAGCTAAGGAAAGACAACTAGTTATTGGTCACATTTGCAGGCGCCAAAGCTGCTCTGGTGGTAACCAAACACACAATGTCCTGATGTCTCATTCTCTGCATTACCGAGGACTACAAGTTGACTCATAAGGATGTACCTATAAGGTTACAAGCCCCCACCATGAGGGGGAATGGCGGCCACATCCAGTTTTCAGACGGGGGTCCAGCCAATATATATGCCAGGCTGCAATATGGGCCTCTGTCCATACCTTAGCTAAACACTACTATTTGAGTAGTCGTGGTGCCCTATTTGCAAGGGCGTTTTTCAAGGTTACCTTATTTAGAAACAAGCACTCGATCTCAGCCCACCAATATTCTGTTCCG
This sequence comes from Ambystoma mexicanum, assembly GCF_040938575.1. NCBI lineage: Eukaryota > Metazoa > Chordata > Amphibia > Caudata > Ambystomatidae > Ambystoma > Ambystoma mexicanum. Next base: position 1,441,079,583 of record NC_090935.1, read on the forward strand.
TACTGCTGTTGGAGTCGATCAGAAGATGAGAAATCCATTGAAGGACGCCATCCATTAGAAAACAAAATTATTTAAAGGTGTAACGTTTTTTCTGCTGGATGGCTACTCACATGAATTCCTCATCACCATCCCCTCAAATAGAGAGCACTGATGGATATTGTTAATTGAAAAGAGGATAAGAGTACACAATAAAATGGTATACACATATACATTTATAGACAACATTTCATCCTGACCATTCCAGCAGCTGGTGAGCACTTGGAAAAAGGGATGGAATTGAAGTCACGGGTGTCGTGTGCCTCCTTTTGTACTGCTGGTGACATCACTTCTGTAGTAGAGTTAAACTACAGGTGGACTAGGTTCTGCTGGTGTTCTAAAGGTTTCTGATGCCAGCTGTGCTAGCAACTAATATAGAAAGATGAGAAATATGTGGGAGTAGCCATCCATCAGAAAGAACATTAGCACGGTAAGGGATTGTACATCTCAGTAATTCTAAGTACATATCACAGTTGTTTGCCTTTTGCTATTGTCTTTGATGTGCTGATTATGGGGCAAGCCTTGCAGCATACCATTCCTGCCAAGTTTGTTCTTTTTAGTTTTAGGTAGGTGTTGCTGTCGAGTTTTTCTCCCCTACAACCCCAAACTGGATTATAAAAGGTTGCACACTTTTTTAGTTGGTTTGTAGCTTTGCAAATACCACTAGAATTGTGCTGGCCTCAATACTCGGTCACCAGTGCAATCCTAGTTTTGCGTATACAACACCCTGCATAGTTTAGACCCTTGGAGGCATAGCACCCTGCTTGCTTTTCACGTTCCTGCTCAATCCCGAGGATGTAGCAACATACTCGCAACTCAACCTAATCTCCCTCTTGGCTTAACCACTTCTGTATTCTTGTATGGTCCTCTTTGCTTGGCTACCTCTTGCTTCTGAGGTTCCTTCTTTTGTGTCCCTTTTGGCTTGTCCATTTCCTGTTTCTCCAGCATCCTTTCCTCACAACATAGTCACCAGCTCATTGGAAAGCTGTCCTTACTTTACCAGAATATGGAGGCTTCTGCCTCTTTTTAAGAAAGTCGGGGTGGATTAATTTTGCCAATGACTTTTCGGTTGGTTGATCAGTTTCACTGTTTAACTACGTTTCATGATTGGCTGTAACCTTATTGTTCGAACTTTTTCCCAGGCATTTCACTGTTCCAAATCTTTAGGTCAAGGTATTCCTTGCTCCCAGTACTGTTAGGTGTTTCTTTGGGATTGAATAACAAGTGCAAATAATGCATTTATGGGCTGCAATATGGCTCTTTGTTTGAGAGAGGATTCGATGCAGTTATTCATCATTTTAAAGCCAGGCATTGTTTTAAGGTCCAGCACCAACTCAACCCCCTCTTGAGCTGCACCTCTGCTGTCCCTCGCATCTCCCCTCTGATTTCTTTGACCCCTGGCCCTGGTAAAGCTGAACATATTTCTGCACTTTCAGAACTATCCAGAGATTGTTTCTCTCAGTGCTGTTCCCAGAGTTTCTTATATGGTTGGTAACTTAAGGGGTTCAGCACTGTTTAGGTTTTGGTAGCATTCCTGACCCCATTGAACCCTCATTTTCCTTATTGAAGGTCCAGGGTTTTCCTCTGTTCCTTATGCTTCTTCCTGCTATTTTTGTAAGGAATGCCCAAATCAGGGGTATCGTGAGGTTACCTTTGCTGTCACTCCTAACCCAAGGAAAGGTACTTGGACCTCAGAGGTCCTCTTCTCTTCAGTGTTCATCAGATCGCATGTACATTTGGGACTTCTAGTCTCATTTTGTGTGCACATCATTGGGACTAGTACACATGGTTTAATCCCCTGTGGGCTTCTGGCTAGTCTGGGCTTTGAGTTTGGGTTTCATTCTTGAGGGGCCCTTTCTGTGGTTTATCCACCTTGGCAACTCTGTCGTCCCAGATTTCCTTTAAGTAGGGGAGTTTACATGTTCTTCAATGGGACCTGCTGTACTTGTTTCCCCTGATCACACACATTTCCAAGGGAGTTGGATACGTGTCTGTACTGCCATCATTTGCATGGGGATTCCTTTACAGAGGATGGACTGGCATTAGATATTCTGCTGCACCCCTTCCCTCCCTCATATACCCGCTTCAGGGTTACTTTAGCATTGCAGGGAGCTTCCTCTAACCCCCAGATTCTTCAGGTCCTGGCCAACAGGCGTTTCAAGCATGATTTCATCACAGGCCCAATTTCAGAACACTTTGAGAACTATTTACAAATCGACATCAATGATTTCTGTGGTTTCCAGGGCCTTCTCTCATTGTCCCAAATGACAGGTGCACTGATGCTACAAATTTCTCCAGCCACAACTCCTCTACCAGAGAAATTTGGGTCTGATGTCTTGTGTCCAGGTAGTCTGCATGTCAAGTTATACTTGGGTGGGACACTTCTCCACCTGCTTGTTGACTTCGATCGGGAGATTAAACAACTGTCCTTCCTGATCATGTTTCCAAAACGATTCTATGTGGTTTCAGCTAACCAATATTTATAGTTGTCTGTTTGATGGTGCCAATTTCATATTTGCTGTATAATCGTTGTCTTCATTCTGAAAATGGAGTGGTGCGCCATACACCCTTTCGTCCCACCCTGCCCATTAATTTCCCACCTTGGTTTGCCCCTGCACATCCCTTCCCTTCCTCCCTGAAACGCTTTAGTTAAGAGCAAGTTAAGGTGATCAGATTTAACGCAACACAACCCTTGAAATTCAGTGGATGTTGGAAGTGATGACCATTGTGATGAATCTAATGATGTCCTCACTCCTTTCCCTGAGGTAATCTCTCCCTATGTGGCTGGGGACGGCAGCAACTACCTGATCCTGACCCTGGGGGCTGCTATATGAGGGAGGACCACCTGGGGGAGGCGACCCTCATGGAGGAAGGAAGACACCATTGGGGAAAAGTGACATACACCCATTCCCTCTTGGGGATGTTTTACCCCCATTCCTCAGGCCTTAAAGTCTTATTGCACCACTCATCCATGTACTGAATTCAATATTAATACTCCTCGACATGATAAACAGGGCAATACATTCATTACTGAGATGAGGAAGAGGCAGGCAGCAGTACTGATTACTCCTGAAAGAATCCCAAACCAGCTTCCTCAACAACACATAAAGAATCATCTATCAACTACTGAGACACGAAAGAAACAAAGAAGAGTAAACATCACTAAGGCCGGGAAACCTACGCTCCGTTCTAGTCTTTGGAAACGCTTTAATCAGACCTGGATGTTTAAAACGCATACAGCCGACAGCAATGAAAGAGAGCTGCTGAGCTGCGCGGTTACCTGCACGAGCACCGGCTGGAACATTGGGGGAGAAGACGCTGCCCAAGTTAATCTGCCCAGCAGGAGAAGGAACCAGAGTGCAGAGTACGTACGGTCTGAGATAGAAAGGGAGCAGAAACCGAAGACCGGCATGGCAGAGGTGCAGCAGATGACAAGTCTCATGACGGTGCCACAATCGGACGAGAACAGAAGCAGAGAGGCACAAGACACACTTTAGCACCTGGTAAGCCCAGGGAAGCTGCGAGGGCTACTGGTTTTCCTGAAAGTGTGCACTGCTTCGAAATAGTTAACTGTAAGCAAAGTGACATTTGAAGAAGCTAATAAATCTAAAAGCTATTCCATGAGTGAGAAAAGTGAAGAAGCTGAAAGACCCAGAAGCTATTCCACGAACTGGTCGGTGAACCCACATCTTAAAGGGACAGAATAGAAAAAAACGAGTAAAGGTGAATGAACTAGAGAGAGGGGCAAAAGCTCTTTATGTGAAAGGATGACCATTTAAGAAATGATACGCCAACGTTGGGCTGGTATTGTTTCATGTGTAAAAGGGAATTGTAATGAAGATATGATTTATAATTGGTTATTTATAACGCGCTTAATACCCAGAGGTTTCTAAGCGTGGACCCGGGGATTGAACCTGTATTGCTCTGCATCGTCTTGCTTCCAAGGCGAGCACATTGCCCCTGATATATCCTACCGAGACAAGATATGAAAGTCCTGGCAGGAGAGTACACAAGGTGAAGAGAATTTTTATAAAAGACCATAAACAAGTCCTGAAAGAAGAATATTCCAGGCCAAATCACGTTTGTGCTAAAGTATAAGAGAATCCTTAGGAAGTCACATGCCCCAGAATCTTGAACTATTTGGAACGTGATTCTTTTGTTTTGAACTTACTTGCAGAAAAGAACTTGGGGAAGGGAACTATTTCCCCCAACATTGTGTATACGCGAAGAGGGAGAAGCCATCCTCTTGGATTACAAGAAACTTGCATATTGGTAACAGGAACCTGGGGAAGGGAGCCATTCCCTGGCACTATGAACATTGTCCTCTTGGAACTTTTCGTTTGAGTTCTTTAAATTGGAACATGTGTGCACCTTGCAATCCATAGAGAATATCCTTTGTAGCTTAGAGTACTTTTTAAAGTGTGAGGGCCAGAATTGGATTTTGGACACAGGTCAGATTTTCACTTTGGACATCTTGACAATGGACAGACCACTTCGTTTTTGGTTGAGGTAGGGAAATACCTCCTAGAATAGGGATAGTAAGGCATTTCCCCAACCCTTTTGATTTTGAATAAACGTTTATAGACAAAACTAGAGTCCTTTTGTATCCGCGTCTGATTCCTGGCTCTTCACACCATCTTAACTCGGCGTCCCCCATCAAAGTTCCCCATGATGTAATCTTAAGTGTCATGGTGACTCTTCTGTTTAAAAATATATGTGCTCAGTGACTTTGCAACGGGGACGGCCTTTGACTGTTATATGATATGATTATCTATATAGGGCCTGTACACAATATGTTTCAAAGAGCTTCAAGGCAAGGGAGGGAACAAGGGAATATACAATGACATTCCTACAGGCCATGAACAGTAAGGATGTGAAATTAACTATCGTACTATGCCTGATGACATTTCAGATAGTGCAAGAGCTAAGACATAGATGAGGAAGGGAGGGGGAGAGTGGGCTGGAAATGGAAACAGACAGGCGACTATCGTACTAGGCCTGACAGCATTTCAGATAGTGCTGCAGGGGGTGGGGGACTAAGGGGAGAGGAGAAGAGACAGACAAGGTTGCTATCATACCACGTCCAGGGACAATTCTGATAGAGTAAGTTCATAGAAGAAAGTAAGGGGAGGAGGGCAGGAGATGGGGGGGCAAAGGGAGAGGAGGAGAGAACAAGAGAGTAAGCAGTCAAAAAGAGTGGAGCAGCAAGAGGGGAGAGTGAATACAATTGCAGAAGTCAGTAGTAACACATCATTTTGCAAGCCAGGATACAAGATGAAGATGGGAACAGCATGATTCAGGCAATGTGGACACTGTACATGTTGCACCTATAGGTTTCTTTGTAGCTCACTAACCATGGCTGGTGGCACAACGATCTATTGTCCCTGCCTCTGTGATGTGATAATGCAGATATAAAAAAAGAATCACTCTATTCTCACAATAATTCAGCAGACATCGATTCCAATTTCGCTGATTCCCGCTGTATTGTAATGGTCTTCTGATTCTCGTGAGATTTCCCCCGATGACTCTCGAAAATGAACCCCTAACTGTCCTCACAGGCACTCACCATGTCCCCTGCAGCTCTTTTCTTAGTCCATTCCCCCCACCAATCTCAATTGCTTTTCCCCTCTCCGACACTCTCCCTTTACACCCTATCACTTTTCTTTCGTGTGACACAGATTCTTTTCTGAGGGCTGTTTTGCAGTAATCTCGTGAGAATTCCACTGGTATTTCACTGATCAGCAGAAAATGTTTTAACTGTAACTAGCTCCCCAGACCACCCCAACTTCAAATGGTGTCCTCTTTCCCACTCCCTACCTCTACCCTAATACGATTGCATCCTTTTTCCTACCCCAAATAGCCTTTCGAGTCCTTTTTGTTTTCGGCCTCCAGGAGAATCCGAGGCCCAAAAACAAATTGTGTTTTTTCAGAATTGCTGCTACAAAGCACCATGAGAGATATACACCTGTTTTTGGGAGCAGAGGGCACCCCTTCAAATATTTTAAAACCTACTGGCTGGATTTACCCCAAACCAATCAAGGAAATTAAGTCAACGCTTTGGGCCCAAGTTGTTTGTTTGGTCCAAATCCGTGTGACAGTGTTTACGCCTATGGCTGTTCACAAATTGCACTTTATCTCTATGCAAAAATGAATGAGAGCAGGCCGGAAATTATTTTAACACATTTCCCAAAATGTTGAATTTGAGAGGACCCGGGACAAACCTTTTTTGAGAACATTTCCAAATCCGTCCAGCAAGTCATGCAATAGAATTTTTGGTAAAGTCTATGTACACATGTTTCACCGTAACTATAGGGCATTGACCGCCGTCCTATAATCTGTATTGTGGTGATGCAATTGCCACGACCAAAAGGTCTTCTTTAAAAATTGTGGAGGTGAAACCACTGTAGACCTTCCACAAGACTTCCAGCTATCCAGTGGTGGGGAAACAATAGAACTTTGAGGTGGAGTCCTTTTTTTTTCAAGCCAAACCAAGCTACGATTGCATTGTCATATTCCAATCTGATCCCAAGATTTAAAGGCATAGTATGTGAGCACATGCCTTCTCCTTATAGGCAGTCTGATTGTTGAACGGTCTCCCATTGTCTCTTAGGAGCACAGGGGGGCCACTGTATTGTTCAAAGAGAAATGAAAACACTTGTAAACCAGAAGTTAAAGGAACAATCGCAGATATTATTCAGTGTTGCAACAGTTCTATCAGGGCCTGGAGAGCACACTTTAGTGGCAGCAATTTAGTTCTTAAACTATCGTTTAACATAACATTCCTGATTGTTGGGGTGGGAGGGCGACCATGGGTATGGTACATAACTACCATATGGGGTCCTCAGGATCAGGTATATAAGATTAATGTTTTGCATCTCAAAACCATATTCTTGACCTTTCTGCCTTCTATTCGAGTCTCGTTCAACCTCAATAAGCAGAAGGAATAAGAACTCTGTAGCTGCATAAATGGGCCCATGTGCTGTTGTACTGTGCCATAGAAAACCAAATGTTCCTACTGTGTCTGAACCAGTGGAGCATCTCATTGTTGTGGTTGTTGAACACTGTCTCGAGCTCCACATGAATAAGTCTACAACCATTGTCAACCAAATCTTCAAGCAATGAGTATTAACACTGCTGGGCTTGTTTGTAACTCAGCACAGCAAGAAGTGGGATCTATGTGATTATTGCGACGGCCGAAAATGCCGACTTTTTTTAACCCTTTACACCACATATATATGCGGGGGAGAGCCCCTGCAGCCCCCCGCCGTACGATTCCCAAGAAGTGTCCTTGTTATGCTTCATAGGAGGAGTGTGCAGACTCCCTGGGGGGTTCAATTCGGAATTCTTGGGCTGGTCAGGCCTTTACAACCTTTTCCTCTTCATTTTACATTTTAATTACAAAAGAAAAAGCAGTATACATTGACAAATGTTTGCAGCTCTGTCCTCGCCCAGCAGGTTTTGGTACTGTGACATTTTGGAACTCTGTGTGGGACCCTCTGCAAAAGGGTCTTCTAGCACAAAGGGCAGCATTATTTCTTAATATTTAATGCCAGCCTATGAAATTAGAATCCCTATCAATCAGGGCTTAACTTCTGTAAAGCTGGATCTACCACCAGAAAATCTACTAGCAATGTAGGTTCCTAGAATGTAGGTTCCTACCAGATCTTAGTACACTAGCTAATAGTCGTGATTTATACCGCGCACCAATGACATTTTCATGATCTCCAGGCGCTCCATGGTGAAAGGTTTGTCACTGGTACTTCAATAAAGGCATTAACCCTTAATATGTAAATATTGGCATGGTTGTAAGGTTGATTTTGAATCTAGCCAAGACTGTTATGAAGTTTGATTCCTGTAGAACATATGTCTAAGTACCTAAAGTACCAAGGAGGCAGCTCATTTTTCACTTGCCATCCCTAAAGAAGACTTTAGTAGGCTTTAGATGTATCCATAAGTTTGGAAAAGCATAACATTTATAGTAATCAAATTGGGTATTCTTTTAACTAGTTGGCAATTCAACCACTAACCTGTTACCACTGTAAAAGGTTGTCTGGATTAGATTTCCATGATTGTTTTTGTCCAAATTGACTAGCAGAAATGTTAACTGCAATGCATTTTCTGTTTCCCAATATAAGTGGGGGCACAAAGCAAATCCTTTATTTTATGTCTAGTCAGGAAGGGATTGAAATATTGCAAGCCAGCATTCCTTACTAGTGTCTTCATTCCAGACATGGATGTTTCATGAGCACTGGATAGTATGCAAAGCCAGTGCTCCCCCTTATGCTATAACATTTCTGGATTACGTTTATTACAAACTCCTATTGTTGGGGAGCCCTAGGATCACTCCTCATGCAATATCTCGGAATGAGAGAAGCATAACTAAGCAACCTCTACATCTACTTTCATTTTATTAAGCACAAGGTAGAGACAGTAGCAAGATGTTGCTGTCTATTTTGCCATGAGGCCCAAGGAGCTGGAGTATTTCGATTTCTGATGAACGGAGTTAATTGACTGCTTAACTTATTAATGATTTTTACTTTAAGGGTTTATAGTACACATACTCCTCTGTTGATTATCACTGCTTATAATAGCATAGTGGATTATCTTTTCAGTTTTCTAACTAGAGAATAGTTTAATGGAATATAGGTAGAAGTCCTGCCTTGTCTCCCACCCGCCCCTTCTGAGCACTCCTAAGTGACCTTTTCTAGATCACAAATAGTTTTGATACAGCTGTGCCATGACACTATCGTTATTTAAACATTTATGAAAATGTCTTGATGAATGACACTTGCCTCATATGTTTGTTTATAAATTTAATTAGTACCCGGCGAGAGACAATCCGTTGCTAGACGCAATCTGATTGGCTCTCGCCCAGTCTATACCCCACGCAGAATTACTCGAATAGTTATCCCCGGCAGGTGGCTGAGGGGGTGGCATCTCCTCAGCCAATGAGGAGGCTTGAAACTGGGCTATCACCCCCCCCGCCCCCCCCGGTGGGGATTCAGGTAAGTGTTTTCTTTCTTCCTCCCCCTCCCCTGCAAACAATCCCCTCCCCGCCCTCCCAAACCCACCTACCTTCTTTTTTCTCCATTTTCGGGAGCAAGCGCGCTGGGAACACTTCTGTCCCCAGAGCGTCCGCTCCTGATGGCCGCCATGGAAAGGGAAAACGCACTCTGTTTTCCTTTACCCGGTGGCCATTTGTTTTACATTTTATTTATTTCTGTTCCGATATGTAGCATTTCAGAACAGAAAAGGGATGCTATTAGTACCCCGCTCTTGTGGGGCTTGTGCGGCTTTGGGGGCATTGCCGAGTCAGATAATGCCCCGGGGCCCATAGTTATAGGACCGAGTAGAAAAGCAGTAAACTAAAATGCTTTGCATAAGTTAAAATAATAGAATGCAAGTTATTGGGCAGATGGAATGTAATCAACATAAAGTAGCAATCTTACAAGTTTTAGGAAGAGTTTGGAGAGTTTTCAGAGAAGAATTGGCAAAGCAAGAGTAGAGGCAAAGCGAAAAATGAATAGCATTCCAAGGTTAAGAAGCATGAAGAGAAATGGAACAGGAACAAGTATGGAGGGGAACAGCTAATAGAATTGAAAAGCATGGGAAATCGGAAGAATAGATAAAAGAGAGGGAAGAGATAAGTACATTTCAAAATGATGCAAAGAAAGCAAAACTTAAAATGGACAATAAAGGAAAAGCCACCAAGAGCGGCTAAAAGTGAGCGAGAGGTGGTATCGGGGATGTGTGACAACACTATGAATGGCAAAACTGAAAATCAATTTTGCAGTGGAAAAAGCTGGAAATAGATTTAATAAATAATCTTATTAGGTGAGAAAACGACATCTTGCAGATATTATATGAAATTGTATCACAGCCGGAATGAGCAGTAGAAGAAATGCGGGAAAAAAATCATGAGCAGATGACTAGCAAGAAAGAGTTGGGAAGATAATGAGATGGGGACAGCCATGAGTTGAGATGTGGAGAATGGGATCCATCCAGGACTTCATACTAGGCAAATAATCAGACATGGAAGAGTGAAGTTGGTAAGAAAACGAAACTAAAGGCCGTGAATCGTTAGAATAGAAGTGACAATCCAGACTGAACACATGGAAAATGGACTAGTATAGAGAGTGAATGAAAGGCCCAAGGACAGTACCTTGGGGAACACCAAAGCATAAGGGACAACTAAAACAGCGAACCTCCATTAATAACGATTAGAAATATTGGAAGAAATATTCTAGAAAGGGCAGTAGCGGAAATATTCAAAAGAAGCTGTACAAAGAATCGCAATCTACTGTATCAGATGCTGTGGATATAGCCAACAGAACAAGAAAAGAGGACAGCTTGAAGTTGTGATAGAAGTTAGATAAATGTGTGATGTGAAAAACAGTTTGCCTAGTGGGAGAGTCACCAGAAGTAGGGAGTTTGAATCACTGTGAAGAGGGAGTTGAGCTGTGACAACCCCTTTCAAGAGTTTATAAGGGGAAAGGAAGAGGCGATATGGGGACTAGAGGGGAGAGAGGGATCTAGAGTAGGTTTTATAAGAAGAAGCTACATAGTTGTATGCTTTATGAAATACACAAAAGTAGAGCAAGGACTTAAATAGCAGATGAATCTGATGAGGAGAATCATTGAAAGAATAAGCTTACCAGGCAAAGAATCATGAGAAGCCAGCACTGGATCAGTCATGTTGAAGTAGAACCTGCAGTGAAACCTCTTGGGCAGGGGAAAAGGAGGAAAGAAGCAACAGCATGATGGGAAGCAATGGGAAGAAAAAGCCAGAATTCTCAAGGTTGGGTAAAAAGCACAACAGGCGAGCTGATTAAGTCTGGAAGCATGGGGAGAGAAAGGGGTAATACTATTAATAGTACTGTTTATCAGAAAGGAATAGATTGCAAACATACGATTGGAAAAAAGAGAAAGCTGCAAGATCTTTTAGAGAACAAGATTTATGCCAACAGCATTCTTGTTTTCAAAGAGAATTGCAGGAAGCCTAGAGAGGGTATTGAGGGTTTGTGGGGAGAACGACATCCATCCATGCATCCATGGTTGGGCAGGCTTATGCAAAGGGCAAAAGAAAATAGTGAGCATCCATAGAGGATGCATAGATAGAAGACAAGAGTATGGAAGAAGAGTCAAGCAGAAGAAAGAAAAAATGTGCAAGAGTGTGCAGAGAATGTAGTGGTGTGCAGAGAATAGTGTGCAGAGCATGGCAGACAATGGTGGCCAATGAAGAGGTGTCAAAGTTACTCACATTCCCAGCAGAATAAAAGTGGAAGGACCAGCAAAGGGAAGTATGGGGACTTAAAACAAAAAGGAAGAAATGGTCATCCGTAAGAAAAGGAAAAAGCAGATAAAGAGGAAACCGTAGAATTCAAAACATAGTCTAGAAAAGAACCAGCATTATGAGTCTGTGTGAGGGAAACTGGGCCCGTTGAAAGGTGGCCATAAAGAGAAGAGAAGTGAAGTGCAGGAAAATGGGTGGTGAGTAGATGAAGAGGAAAATTGTCAAGAAATATAAACCGCCAGTCAAGAGGAGGAAGTAAAGACAGCAATGACGTGGAATCCTTGCTCACTGTTCTTATAGAGGCACAGCTCCACCTCACTGACGAGACCCAACCAGGCCGAAACACATGTCTGGGGTTGCTGTTGGTACTCTTGTTCAGAAGAGAAATGCCAGTCATTTCGGTGCTGGACTGCCCTTGACTGACATGTAATGGAAATGTATCTTCTGTGAAGGGATGGTGAGCTAAAGACTCTGGTTGAGGCTCTAACCCGGGATATAGGCCGGTAATAGAGAAACTCCAAGAACCCCCCCTTGTTTTTGTATATACATTGGATTCAGCCCCATAGATCACGCTTCAAAATGTATCACCTTCAATGGAGCTACTATCACTAACAAGCCTGCTATAGTTCATGTGGCAGGGTCTTAAGAAGGGGCATGATGTGAGCAGATAGTGAGCCGATTCAAGCTCTGAACCACAACCACCAAAGGCGGCAAGTCCTATCTTTGTGTGCTAATTTTATCCAGCGGCCAGTATGTACTCTGGACGGGAGAATATTAAAATGCAGATATTCGATAAATCTTGGAATATAATGGGAGCACATTTTTGGTAAGTAAGTATGGAGTTGATTGCGACGGAATCCCTGCGTGCTAAAGGTTGCATAATTTGCCTTATTACTTAAATAGGAAATATTAGACATAAAATAAAAATCACTGGTTTTCTTCTTTAAAATATTGGATAAATTAGGCATTAAAACTAATTCCTCTAGGACTAAATGAATGTTAAGAAAAGGGCTGTGTTATAAAAGTATTAGTGCAAACCTGTGAATATGTTATGGCCTAATAGCTAGTAGGTTGTTCGCAGAGGTGGGAGACCCACTAATAGCAAGGAAAAGCTTACAGCGCTTATCAAGCCATAAAGAGCGAATGGAGGGAACAGAGGAGGGAACTCCAAGGATAGATCACAATAATTTACCCTCAAGTTTGTCCATCCACCTCATCATTGGCTCAGGTAATGCTGCTAGGCCATCTACAACCTGGTAGAATGCTTGTGTGATATACTGACAGTAGCCCCTCAATATTGTGGCCACCTCTCCTGCGAATAAAGCATTTCAGTAGAAACCATTTTTTCAATATTTTATCTTGTACAAAATCGCTATAAAATCTATGCGCAGGTGTATTAAAAATCGGGACCCCCAGATAGATATAGTTATCAACAATCTGAAAAGGGATCCATTTAGGAATCAGCTTAATTTCTGCTTTCTTGATTTCTGTCCAAACATCATAATTTTTGTTTTTGAGGTGTTAATTCTGAGCAGGTTAGCCTCTGAATAAGCGGCTAATGGATCCAGTTACTGCTGCATGCCTATTTGGGTTCTGTCAAGCAATATCTTATCCGCGACATATGGGTTATAAAGCAATGGGGCTAAAGCGCATCCTTGTTTAAGCCCAGTGTTGGTCACTGTTTCATCTGTAAGCTCACCTAGTTGGTTAACACGCACCACAACTGAGGTGATTGAGCATAATGAGGTCAGGAAATATAAAATGGATGGGGTCTACACCCCATTTTTCCAATTTCTACCAAGGTAGGCGGCGGGATATGGTGTTGAATGCTTTTGTGAAGTCCACAAAACAGATGTACATGTTGCCAACTGTGGTACCCTAATAAGGTTAGATGATGAAATGGAGTGCACTTAAATTGTGTAGCGTGCTGTATCCTTTAAGAAACCCCATTTGAAATGGAGATAGTAGACTGCATGACCAAGCCCAGTTTTGGTAGAATGGTAGAAAAAATCTTTGAGCTAATATCCAGCATAGCTAATAGCCTGTAGTCATAAGGATTGGCACTGTCACCCGGCTTGAAGAGGTATGAGTATGGATTTCCTCCAAATCAAAGGGATCCATCTTGATTCCAGGATCCTAGCAAACAATTGTTCTAGTATGAAGGACCAAAAGGCAATATTATTCTTGTACACAACATTTGCCAACATATCCGGACCTGGTGCTCGGGAGCTATTAAGTGATTGAATAATCATTTAAATTTCATCCGCACTGAAGCCAGAATCGAAATCAGTGGTGGCGATATATGGCAGTACTTTCTCCACGACATTGGGATTGTCAGAGTGTTAACAGGATCGAGTTCCAATTGGTGCTCGCCATTGATGAATGTTCTAGCCATAGCCCAAAACCTTCGATTGTCATTACTCCTTAGTAATCTTGGGATAAACTCCTAATCAGCACTAATCATAGAGAAGTTATGATTGTGCAGCCAATTCTTATACTTAGTGGAGAGATGGGCGAGAAGGGCTTTTTTTCTCATGCACAGTAAATGTGTTGGCTCTCTTAATAGTAGCACATTGCTTACGATGAGCTTTCTTAGCATAATGGATGACGATATCAAAGTTGTTAACATGGTTGATCGAAAGGCAGGCATTCGATGATTCAAGTTCAGCAAATGAGTCCGCATAGGCATAACGTGAGAAACATCACTACTTTGTCTAGACAACCATTCAGATAGATTACATTTAAGATGAACAAAATCACTAACCCTAGACAGATCTTTTTCACTCCAAGCAACACGGTTTCCTTTCACATTAACAGTAGCACGTGTATTCATATATGTAGAGGGTCTAGAGGTTGTCAGCATTAGGGACCAGCGTAGAATAGCATGATCACTGAGACGATTGAATGTTGCAGATGGGTAACTGCTGCGTTCCCAGGTAGCCCTATCCACAAAGATATAATCAATGCATGAAAAAGCGAGTACTGTTGGTCCAAGTATGCATAGGTGACACTTTATCAACAGATTTGGTGTTTAGACCGATCAGATCGGGGGCTTCAAACAGCTGGAACCAATCAGAACCAATAATGGATGTGAAATCATTTCCCTTGCCGCACTGGCTCCCAATTTCGTCCACAGGGTCAGGTATAGTTGATATCTGTTTGGGAGAATTAAGATCCCTTGCAACAACAATTTTACCATTGGGATAAAGGTCATACCATTTCACAAGAATGTCCTCGATGTTAAATATAATCTCAACTATGTCTGTTCCTCCAGGAGGATTGTAGATTTTAATAATTAAGGTCTTTGTGGTGCATTCCTGGAGAATTGCAGCCATACCAAATGGTGAAGTGATTTTTGCACTAAATGGCGATACAGAATATATGACCTCTGCACCAATGGCCAACCCACCACGTGGGCGACCCTTATCTCCTCAAATTACATAAGAACACAAGATGTTAAAACCATCAATTTTAAAGGCCTCCATAGACCAAGTCTCTTGCAGCATGAAGCCATTGCTCGAATTAATGTGTTGAAGCCCCAAGGGGTGTGCTAGAAACAATCTAAACCCTCGAGTATTCCAGCACATCCAACTGAGGGAGTCAAAGTTGTGATCAGTTGCGGTTAATAATTTGGGGGTCATTCCCAAACCCGCCCCCAATGCCAACACCTGGATGGTCTAGGTTAAAATCAGCATCCCCTCTCTCGTCCATGATTGTAAATGACCCGTGGGCTGGTTCCATATGTTGTAGGGTCAGGGCAGGACGGCCTATACTCAGTTGCGCTGTTGGAAGTAAGGAGGCGAAAGCGTAGACAAGAGTAGAGCGATTGAGGAAGAGACTGTCACTCCTAGGAGAAATGTCTTCCAATTTTAGAACTTTGCCTGCAAAGAAATTCATATTTGGCACTTTCTGCACACTATAGGAAACATAAGGTTGGCGTGAAGGGAGTTGGGTACAGGTGGCAGCAGGAGCTCAAGTGATGTTTAATGCACCAGAATAAACAGCCGTAATTATTTGAGAAGTGCCCGTGGTGTTGGTCGGCACATGGGTCATCAGATTAGTACAGGTGAGTCCGGAAGCGGATACTAGTAGGGCTTGCTGAGGGATTAGCAGCTTTGTGTGTTCACACTTTTGTTACAGCCCATGTCCAGAACCAAAGAATGTATTTTTAAATTCTTACGTGAATTAATTAATGAGCCATTATTGTCCATCGAGGTGCAGCTGTGCAAAACGCTATTTTCAGAGTTGACCAAGAAATCCCCGGGAATAGATTGCTCAGGGATAGTGTCAGGGACATGAGCAGGGGTGGGGGGGTGCAGTATCAGGGGTAGCCTGCAATAAGGCTTGATTTGCTGCTGAGGGCAGCTTCCAAAAACCCATAATTTGTTGTTGCCTTGTAGAAATCCTGTCCGTTTTTTCTATCTTGCCTCTCTTGGAATGAGACATGCGATTAGCCCTGTCTGGGATTTGGCAGGACTCTGTGTACGTTTGCCAGTTTTCTCATTGCGCTGCGCAGACTATATTTCTTCTGCAGTGCCATGATCAAACAAAAGATTACAATAGATTCTTAGTATATCGTGACTTGACACGCCAGTTTGTCCAGGCGAGGGCCGATGCGAGCAGGGCAACGAATAAGCTGTAGGCGTTCACCAAGTAAAATCAGTGTCGAAGTCAAGCCCCCGCACTCGCAGACGCCGCAGCGCACTGCTCGATCCATGACGCATCTACACGGAAACCGTGCAGAAGGCACAAACAGGCTGCTGTGGCAGCTAGTTTTAGCACGTCTAGCTGCAATGTGGAGAGCAGTCAAAAACGGCCAGCAAAATCGCAGCGTCTTCCCCCCAACAGCAGGTAGCGTGAGGAGGTGAATGTGCAGGGCCAGGGGGCTTGGGGGCGGGAGGGACCACATCCACAGATCCCAGAAGGCAGACTCTGTAGCAGGCTGTGGGGGCCCCGGCCCAACCTCAGCCAAACACCACCAAACACTTTTAACACTTTTGCTTCGCTTTCACCGGGTGAAGTCCTTAAGAAGGCTCACAAAACACGAAGGGGGATGGTGTAAAGGGCCAGGCACCACCTTCACCACCACTTATTACACTTTTGAAATGGGGAAGTGAAGAGACAAGTCAGGTGTTGACGGGGAGAAGGCGCCAGAGTCTTGGGTTTGGACAGAGAAGGCCTGTCTTCTGGTTATTTTCTTCCTTCCTGCAGAGCTTAAGTCAGCACATGCCCTGGCTTCTGGTGGTTTGTAGGCGTCCGGGGATGCTGAGATTCTCTGCAAGGTAGCTTGGGGACTTGAGGGTGAGTATCTTGTAGATGATGTAGCAAGATTTGAAAGTGATACATGCTTGTGGCAGGAGCCAGTGCAGTTCGTAAAGGGTCTGACTGATGTGGTCGACTTTGTAGAGTCCTTTGAGTCATGCTGTTGCATGTAGGAGACATCTCAGTGGTGCCAGGGTGGTCACTAGAAAGAATGTACAGGAAGTAAATATGGCAGAGGTTGGGGTCCTACGGGGCCTCTGCAATAGTCCATTTTGCAGTGCCCTGCTTGTGGGAACTCATGCCCAAAATTAGTTGCAAAATAGATCAGTCTTCATGTTCTTCTGTACATCTCACATCTTTCCCCCCATCCCATGTCTCTTTCTGGTTTACTTAGGGGACTCCCACAAAACCTCTTGCCCTTGCCCTCAATCCCTGACCAGACTCGTCATTCCATTCTTCAATATCAGTCAACACCAGCCACTTTCTCTGCCCTCTAGCAGCACTACCATGTGCCCAGTAAACCCAAACCCTGGGACGCCCCTTCTTACGAGAATAGACATATACTCTGCTCCCCTCTGTTCACCCTCCTGCCCCCCACCATTTTGCCCTGTTCGGCCTCATTGGGTCCACCTGTAGCACATGCACACTCCTGGTCTTTCGACAATGAACTCGCAGTACATTTTCGGACTGGTTGGTTTTCAGAACAAGATTTTCACAAGACTGGAGATCAGGGACAGAGATCCATATGGTAACCAAATGGGTGATGCTTTTACTGTTGCTCACCTAGACCGATAAACATTTTCTTTTTGCATATTGTTGGCTACCTTTTATGGTTCTGTATTGATGATCTACATAGTTTCCGTTATACGGATGTTTACACTGAAATAAACGATGAATGAATGAGGATATCACCGTGTGTGCTTCCTGAATCCAGAGACTGTTGCAGAAGGATCTCTCCACACTCTAGATGAGAGCACTGCGTTATAATTCTACCTAGCAAGTACTTCAGAGATCAGGTCCTATAGTCACTTATTTGTGATCTATGGGGGTACAAAGCCCGGAATAAGTGTCTAAAAATATAATTCCACGCTGCATGATAGACTTAAAGGTGAGGAAAGACTACACATCCATCTTTGTAGAAAGCAACACTGAAGAACTAAACCTATTGTTTTAGTAAGTTGTGGAAAGACAAAAACCTAAGTGTATTTTTATTCTCCCAATCAGACAGTAAATTATTTCAACATCCATAGCGTCTTCGCCAAAGGATGCCAAAACTTAAAGCCTCTTTTATTTATATTGGCCTACAGTGCTATCTGTAGTGAAACATGCCTTCGTTTTAAATAGGCCAATCCTCGAAAATCGAAATTGAAAAATGACTTAAGCCTTGTGTTCTGTATTTCTTCTAGATGGCCGTGCCAAAGAGGAAGAAGCCTGGTTCGAAGAACCGGAAGTTTAAGACTCACAATGACCATCTGGCTGGAGTATTGAAGGACTACACTGAGGTCACGCCAAGAAAATCCTGAGCAACCGTTTACGTTGCGAAATTGAAGCTTTAGGCTGGATCTTCTCTGATGGAGTGGCATATCCCGTTTTACACTGACTGCACGAGTAAAGTGCTGTTTTACGTTTCGTCTCTTTCCCTTATGCCATCAGCTGTTCAGAAAAACATGTCTTAATGTGAACGTTGCTGACATTTTTTTTATCATTTGAAGATGCGTGACTATATAATGTGCAGGTCAGAAGAATTCAGTTGCCCTCGCTTTCCTCAAAGGACCTTAATATTTTCCTTGCAGAACATTTTGTGCAGCCTCCTCTTAAACGTACTAGAGATTCTCATTGCTCGTAACTTTTAATTACTTTGTGGAGGATGTTGCAAATACTACAACACACTGTTGGATTTAGCACTTTCTGTCAGCTACATAACCGCGCACAGTTATTCCCTGGATTTTGAAAGGGACACATTGCAGTTGTCTCTTTTTGGCTACCTTGTTTATGGTGGAGTGAGTGCAGGCTGATGTGGTTGGGTTGGTGGGCTTAGAAGTAAGATTTATTTATCTTGTGACACGACCATTCCCAAACGATAAATGGCCTTCTCCTTGGGGGTTTCTTTCTGGCCATTTAATGCAAGACAATAGTTGTAACGAAAAGTTACCTAGCACTTTCTGGTATTTGTTTACAGGTTTTCTAGCACACACAGTGGCTGACGCAATTGACTGCGAAGTGTATAATTGCTGGGTCCCTGAACTGCTTCTGTAGGACTCGAGTTCTAAGCCCAAGGACATTAGCTGTTGGCTCTCCTGTCATAGTGATGCATCGAGTCAAATCTGGAATTTGTGTAAACTCAGAGCGAGGTTGGTGAGGCACCTCACTTTGAAAAGATATATTGAAAAGGTTTTTGTGCGTTTGCAGAGGTTAATGGGAAAGACAAGACTTGCAGTGCTCTGTATTTAGGTTATTTCAGTACTGTAAAATTGCAATTGTACTGAAATATTGTGTCAACACCTCCTTGCCCACTGTACAGAACTAATATATTTTTGAAGTGAATATTCTATTTTAACTAACTCTGTCAATCTGAAGAACTCCTGACGCTGCATGGTTATTTACAACGTTGATAACAGCAATTTTAAAAGCATGAAATGGTTTCGTGCTGGTAATAATGACTACAGTATTTATCTTCTGCCCTGGAATAAAATGACTGCTGTCGTTTCAAATGTTTACTTCAAGGAGACTGGGATTATTTCTGGTAACAATGTAGAAAGTTGTGTGTACTTACATTCCCTTTCAAATGTGCTTGCTCTTTCTTCGGGTTTTTATTTTTCCCCTATGAATATTTTTTCTCCGCAGGTAATATACGGCTCTTCTCAGTGACAGAAAAGAACTTGTGGCTCTTAAAATGTTTTGAACTACGACTCACATGATTCATCAGTATTGACTGTGGTGGCCGGACTTATGGGAGTTGTAGTCCAGAGCATATGGCGGGCCAGTTGTTGCAGACCCCAGGGCTAGCGGAAGGTGGGGATAAAAAAAAGCGACAATTCCATTCAAGTTAATTGTGCTCCTAATTCTCTTCACTTGAAATGGATTGTAACAACTGCTGCTGGTACAACGATAAATAAAGACCGCTAACACAGGGCATTGCAAAGCGCCATATTGTTGTAATTTAAAGCAGTGCCCTTTCTGGTGGTGGCTTTCAGACAATTACTTTTTGCTGGTTATGCCTGGCTGATTTAACTAGCAGAGCTATATGTACATTAACATTGGTACAAACATGCTCGATTTAGGATTCACCTTTTCTGGTATAAATGAAAAATGCGTCTTTGGCCTACATGTGGACATTCGAAAATGGCTTCGAGCCAATTAAACCTGTTCTAAAGTCATTGGTTCCAGAAATATGGGAACCAGTACGACATAACTGGATCTGAGGATTCATTTTTCAGCTATGAAAAGTTAAAATGTTGCAAACAACTTGTGTTTGATGCAGAATAGAAAGTTACCAAGGAACAGGAGTCCATGGGCGGGAGCAAGAAGGTGCAATTGGAAAGAAACTTTGTTGACTTGTATTTTCATTATGTTTGTTCATTATGTCGTAAATGTGTACAAATGTCATTCATGTCAAACCACATGGTTGATAAGTCTGATACAGTGTGTGTGAGAATTCCGACATGCTTTTTCTTAATAAATTACAATTTAAATCCTCTGAATGGTAGTTTATCGGATTCGGACACAGGATATTCATCAATTTTTGTCACATGAAGAATTATGCACAAGTGTTGTAGGAGCTTGAAGAAAAAAAACACTTTTACCTCCACAGTAAGTAAATTGAGCCAGTTTGACTGTTCCACTTCTTGAGTGCTGCTAATCCCATCTCACATCTGCACATTTCGAATTGATTACGAACATCAAATTTAGCATGGTCTTGTGCACATCTCAAAATCTGTGAAACTTGCTATTTTCTGCAATGCCTTTTAAAAAGGAACAGTAGAACTAAGCACATCTGAATAATTTCCATTTGTTGTGCAATTTAGAGATAAACACAGAATTAGAATTCCTGTCATGCAAGTGCGTTGTATTGCCTGATTCCTACATCTTTTTTTTTTTTTTTTTGACTATTCCTTTATCTCAACCTTTATGTTTTAGTTAAAATGTTACGTATTCCAGCATCTAAAAGTACCACATATAAGTATTAACATTATTCTGTATATGCTTATCTTTAAGGCCAGGGGTCTGCAACGTACGGCTCTCCATATGTTTTGGACTACAACTCCCATGATCCCTCATTGACAATGGTTGGCTAGGGCTGATCGAAGTTGCAGTCTGAAACATCTAGAGAGCCTAATGTTGCAGAGACCCTGGATTATGTTTTATGAAAGCGAAAGCGGTCTCCCTTGCACCTCTCCCCCTCTTCTCTTGTCTGACTTGCATATGTGCATTATTTTCTGCTTTAAGGAAGGTCATAAAATACTGTGAAATATCTACTTAAGTAAATAGTGTAGAGAGAGAAAAAAGGCTGTCTGTATGGATCCAAAACTGATCTACTGTGTCACAATGACATATGAATACAAAACCAGATTAGCAAGAAATGGGTTTTCATTACACAAGTCTTTAGGGTTTTCACATTACACACGTATGACCAGATTAAATCTTCATGTCAAGAGCAGTGTGAGAAACCCGAAGGTGTCTCACCCCGGGGCTCTGTCATCCAGGTGGCCAGGACATGTCCATCACTTTTGGTGCCTGTTCCAGGTTCTGGACCAGTGCAGGAGGATCACTGGGTGAGGGGGTCTTCGGGGAGTGGAAGTGTGACATCGGTTGGCGAGATGCGGTATCCCCTTGTTAGGCAGAAACCTGTGCAGTTCCCTCTGGGACCACTGCAAAAGATTTAAGACTACAGGTGTTTGGCAGTAAACCCACTTGGTAGCAGTCTGTACCACACAGATTCACTTGGTAGCTGTGGCTGAGTGGGTTTACTGCCAAACACCTGTAGTCTTAAATCTTTTGCAGTGGTCCCAGAGGGAACTGCACAGGTTTCTGCCTAACACTGGTGGCAGCGGTGGGATTTGTATTGAGTATACACTTTAGAGTGCTTGTTGAACACTTTAGGACAACTAACCACAGAGCTTGGCACTAAAAAGCTGATTTTCTAACTATGTCTGCTATGGAGAGTTATACCCTAGAATCATTGTCTGCCAAAACTGCTGATTGCTTAAAAGTATTGTGTAGACATAAGAATCTCTCTGAGAAGGGAAAGAAAATGGAACTTATAGAAAGATTGTTAGAAAACCAAAGTCTGGGTGGTACAGAGGAATCTACCCCCCAGCAAATGTAGAAAACAGTGATGGTATTGATCTGAATCAAAGTCTTGATAATGAGTCAGAAGAGGAAAGTGAACCTAATGAAGTTAGCCACTCTGAGCCTCTGTCTGCCTTACCTACTGGGCCTATAGCAGGTCCTACATGTAACCCTGCTTATTTTGAACTTGAAAAAATGAAGCTTGAATTAGAGTACAAACGCTTTATTGCTCAATCTGAAAGAAACCAAGAGCTAGAGTTCAGAAGAATGAATGCCCAGGCTGAGCAGAAGCAAGCTGAGTTAAGACTCAGAGAAATAGAGCTTAATCATGAATTAGAAATGAAAAAGTTGTCTGTGGAAAATGCTTCTCTCTCCTCTGGTTCTTCCTGGAGTTCCAGTCCCAAAAGACCCCGGATGCCTAAGGAATTAGTGGGCATGTATAAACCTAGATTGGATGTGTTGGATTGGTTGAAAATGTTTGAGTATAATCATTGGCTCCAGGACATCACAGGGAATTAGTTACTTCCCTGGTTGTTCTCTAGGCTTCCCCCTGTTGCAACTGATGTGGTAATGGAGTTGGGGGAGGTGGATAAGAAAGATTATGAATGTGTGAAACTAGCTTTGATAGCTAGATTTGGGAAGAACCCTTCCCAGTACCTTAAGAGATTTAGGACCCTCAAAAAGCATGATGGTACCCCTTGGGCTACCTGGGTGAGTGAAAGTTTGAAAAACTTAGAGGGATGGATTAAGGGTTACAGAGTTAACACTTGTGAAGGAATGAAGAATCTTGTAATGTTGGAGTCAATGTATGATGCCTGCTCTCCTGAGCTCAGACAGCACTTGGCTGATTCAAAGGAATTAGATTCCAGGAAGTTAGCTAAGGCTGCTGACTTGTGGGTTGCCAACAGGGCCACTCACAAGGATTCTGGGGCTACTCAGAAAAAGGATGAGGGAAAACAGCCGAAAAAGGACTCCAAAGAGAATTCTAATAATTCCAATTCCAAAGAGGGCCCCAAACAGAACCAAAAGGGTAAGCCACCAGGGAAACCACATCAGGCTAGTGTACCTCCTGGTGCCAAACCAGAAGGAGGTCAGAACAAGGCACCATTCCAGAAAGCATTTGGTAAATGCGTTATTTGTGGCTCTACTGACCATGTGAAAGGAGATCCCAGATGTAAGGGTAAACCTTGAGAGGTCCAGCTTGTCTCCTTAGCCTTCGCTCCAGAAGAGGAAGTACAAATGGCAAGTGGAAACTTTCTATTACTGGCTGATGAACCCATGGGAGTCTCAGCCAGTGTTTCCTTAGTGTCTCTGGGTCTGTGGGAACAACAGAACATAGATGTCTATAATTCTATCCCAGATAATATTAAAGAGTATTATAAGGATAGTGTCCAGGTGAATGGTCAGGAGACTCCTGCCATTAGGGACACTGGGGCCAGCATAACTGTGGTGGACAAATCATTTTTTCAGGCTGAGGATGTTGCTAAGGCACCCAAACGCCTCACCAAGTTAGCTGGAGGGCCTGTGCAGATGCTTCCCCAATTACCAGTTCTCATCCAGTGTAATGACATGACTGTGAAGATACCTGTCAGCATACAAAGTGAGGTGCCAGGAAGGGTTCTGCTGGGTAATGACTTGAAAACTCTAGGAGTAGTGTCACACACCCCCAGACCTCCTAGTAAAAGGTTACAGGAGCTCACCAGACCTGCAAGGGAGAGAACCATGAGAGGTACTCCCAAGGAGATGATGAAGAAAGAGATCACTCCTGCTCCACTGGAGATGTCAGCTGCTGTCTCTAAGAAAACAGAAGAAAAAGGGAAACCTAAAACTTCTAAAAAGAACCTCACAGCCAGCACTCCAGTGCAGCCAACAAGGGCTTCCCCTAGGTTGTCCAAAGTTACACCAGTAACTCCCCCTCCAGCTGAGAGGGAGGTACAACCCTGTGTGGTTGAACTAGACTCTGAAGAAGAGCTAGTGGAAGGCCAGGAACTCATTGGAGATCTGGATCCTGCTGACCATCCTGAGCTGCAGTCTTTACTGGCAGAAGGTGGACCCAACAGGGCAGACTTCAGTAAGGGACAGAGAGAATATCCAACTCTGGAAGGTCTTCACCACCAGGCAGATGCTCGGGCTGAAGGGCAAGAGCTTGGGAAATATAGGTTACACTGGGAAGATGGCCTCTTCTACAGTGAACCAACCGAGTCTGCACCTGGGGACAACAAACGACTTGTAGCACCCCAAGAGAACAGACCACAGTTCTTGCAGTTAGCCCATGAGATTCCTTTGGCTGGTCACTTGAGTGTCAAGAAGACTAAGGAAAGGCTCTCACTCTACTTTTACTGGCCAAAGATGGGGGCTGAAGTAGATAAATATTGCAGGAGCTGCCACACCTGCCAGACTTCTGGTAAGGTTGGCTCCAAGAATGTGGCACCTTTAGTGCCTCTCCCTGTAGTGGGAGTCCCATTTGAGAGAGTAGGGATTGACATTGTTGGTCCCCTTGATCCTCCAACTTCCTCAGGCAACAGGTTTATACTTGTTGTAGTAGACCATGCTACTAGATACCCTGAGGCAATTCCTAAGAGGACTGTTACAGCTCCGGCTGTGGCTAAGGACCTCCTTGGTATTTTTACCAGGGTTGGGTTTCCTAAGGAAGTAATCTCTGACAGGGGGTCAAATTTTATGTCCCACTACATGAAGGCCATGTGGAAAACCTGTGGAGTTACTTACAAGTTCTCAACCGCATACCACCCTCAGACAAATGGGTTGGTTCAAAGGTTCAACAGAACCATGAAGCGCATGATAGGTGCTTTAGAGGACCCCCTTAAAAGAAAGCGGGACCTTCTACTGCCATGCCTTCTCTATAAGCAAAGAGAAGTCCCTCAGGAGGGAGTAGGTTATTCTCCCTTTGAACTTCTTTATGGTCATCCGGTCAGAGGTCCATTGGCCCTGATCAAGGAGGGGTTGGAGAGTGCTCCTTCCCCCAAGCCAGTCAGAGTGACTGACTATGTGATAGGTCTCCGGAGGAGGATGTCACAAATGATGGCAGAAGCAAGTGATAACTTGAAAGCTGGACAAGCATTGGTCAAGCACTGGCATGATCAAAAGGCTAACATGGTCGAGTTTACTCAGGACCAGCTAGTTCTCGTTATGATTCCAACAAGGCAGAGGGCCTTGCAAGACAAATGGATGGGACCCTTCAAAGTTGTGGGTAAACTTGGAGAGGTCAACTATCTGGTGGACTTGGGCAACCCCAAGGAGGCTCTGACAGTCTTCCACACCAACAGGCTGAAAGCGTATGTCTCCAGACCTGATGTAGGAGCTTTGCTTCTAGCATCATCAAAGGAAGAAGAAGAGAGTGGAGCTCTTCCTGATCCCCTCAGAGGCTTACCTTTAGACGAAAAGATTGAAGGAGTAAATCTCTCTTCAAATCTGACACCTGAGCAACAGGAAGAGTGCAAATCTATGTTAAATCAGTTTGCCTCTCTGTTCTCACTTTCACCAGGCTTGACCCCTTGGGGACAGCATGACATACTCGCTGGTGACTGTCTGCCAGTCAAAAGCAGAGGATATCGAATGTCAGAAAATGTAAGAACCCACATCAAAGGTGAGGTCAACAAGATGCTTGATCTCGGGGTAATAGAGCCCTCTACTAGTCCATGGTCTAGCCCAGTTGTGTTAATACCAAAGGCAGGATCTAAAGAACTTAGATTCTGTGTGGATTACAGAGCTCTTAATGCAGTCACTAAGACTGATGCCCATCCTTTGCCAAGGACAGATGAGTTGGTGGATAGACTTGGTGCAGCCAAGTTCCTCAGCACATTTGACTTGACGTCAGGCTATTGGCAAATAGCCCTGACAGACCATGCCAAGGAGAAAACTGCATTTTCTACCCCAGTTGGCTTATACCAGTTTAAGGTTATGCCTTTTGGATTGAAAAATGCACCTGCTACGTTTCAAAGGATGGTAAACCAGGTTCTGAATGGGATGGAGGACTTCTGCATGGCATACTTGGATGACATAGCAGTGTTCAGCAATTTCTGGGAAGAGCATGTGGACCACCTAAGATATGTTTTGGAGGCTCTCGGAAAGGCCAATCTGACCATAGAGGCAAGTAAATACCAGATTGGACAGAGTAAAGTGGTCTACCTTGGACATGAGGTAGGAGGTGGAGAAATAAGGCCTTTGCCCAGTAAGATTGAAGCTGTGCAAAATTGGACAACACCTACTACTCAGACCCAGGTGAGAGCCTTCTTAGGTCTCACTGGGTATTACAGGAATTTCATTGAGAACTATGGGTCCATAGCTTCTCCACTGAATGTCATCTCCTCTCCTAAATTCCCTAAAAAGGTTAGGTGGAATGAGGAATGCAATCAGGCCTTTGAAACCCTGTAAAGGCTCTTTGCCAAGCCCCAGTACTCGGAGCTCCTGACTATCACCAAACTTTCATTGTGCAGACAGATGCTTCAAATGTAGGAATAGGTGCAGTCCTCAGTCAACTGGATGGGAAAGGTAGGGAGAACCCCATTTGCTTCATCAGTAGAAAACTGAAGGATCCTGAAACAAGGTGGGCAACCATTGAACGAGAGTGTTTTGCTATTGTGTGGGCTCTGAAGAGGTTTAGGCCATACTTGTATGGTTCTACTTTTGTCATTCAGACTGACCACCAACCCTTGAGATGGTTAATACAAATGAAAGGGGAAACCCCAAAACTATTGAGATGGTCAATCTGCCTGCAAGGGTTTGATTTCACCATTGAGCACAGGTCTGGGTGTCACCACCAAAATGCTGATGGTCTCTCTAGGATGTATGTCATCGACTAGAGGTATGAGATTCATCCAGGAGTGGATTAAATCCTCCTGTCCCTTAGTCTGGGGGGGCGAGTGTTAGGGAGAATTCTCTCTTGAGGCTGAATTTCCTAACCTAGTGAGTCCCCCAGCAGCTTTGCTGGATTTCTGGAGTTTGTTTTTTTCTCCTGCCAAGAGTGAGAGTCTTTTTCTCCCACTCTTGGACATGATTTATGGTGTTCCTTTGACTGTTAATGTTTTATGGGCTATGGGGTCCTTTACTCCATAGGGTCTCATGTGTTTTTACTATGTGTGTTACACAGCACCCTCCGTGCAGTAACACAGGGGTGTCATGACTGACTACTGTCTCCCAGGGCATGTAAAGTCACCATTGGCTTTACTAGTCCCACATTATTAACAGAAACCAGTACAAACCATCATATTGTGGACGTACTGGTCGGGGCAATTCGATTGCCCCGGGGTCTGTTAGTCGAGGGGGCACGTCTCCGTCCCCCCTGATCGAGTTTTGGCTGGTGGCAGTGGAAACTACTTTTTATATTCGACCGCAAATATTTTCCTATGGGATTTTCCCATTGTTCGAGGCTACCAACTTTAATTATTTAATTCTCATAGCCTCCGCCGGTTGGTATTTTTGGCCAAGACTCGATTCTAAAATGGCGTTTGTGTTCTCTTCTGTGACTCCAACCCAAGTCGAGCCCTTTGTTCCACTTTTTGGCGGGCTTCTCCACAGAAGCCTCCAAAAGTGGTGCCACTCTGTCTGGGTACCAAAGGGGGGGGGGGGGTTTAGGCACCCTGGACTGCGTTACCTTGGTAACTCAAGTCGCACTCTTGTGTGATTGGCCCAGGCCGGCTCACCACTTAGCATGTTTGATTGACAGCTAGGCTGAGTGAATGGGGGTATGCTGCATAAAAGCAGGGCTTTGGGGACTGGAACTTCAGAAGTCGCCACAGGACCTAAGAATCCGACGAGGGAGAAGCTGAGCCGACCTACCACGACGACACCACTGTTGGAGCCCTGCAGAACCGACTCACCACTTCCTGACGACAGAGAAGATCTCCCGGCTGGAGAGGCTTCTTCCCCTGACTGGTGGGCACAACGAGTTTTACCTTCTTTCTTCGCATCCCAGACCGGTTTGTGGTCGAACTGCCCGTGCCAAGCACCCCGGCGGCCGGATAGCCACTCACCACTGAACCGCGAATCAACGGACCGCTCCTTGTACCTGAGAAACTCTGCGGCTGGTTTCTTCCCTGGCAGTGCAACGGACTCCTGTCTTCCTCCACGACGATATCCTCTCTTCCCCCGGACGAAGCACCGACTTGCAACCGCTGCCAGGAACAACTGCCCCGCTCGAGTGTTCTCACCACTTTAAGATACCGTGTCCGCCAGGCCTCCCTTTCTAAATATTGCTAAAATGTAATAATAATCCCTTAACCTTCTGCACTGGGCTGGCCGCCTTGACCATCTAACTGGTCCCTTTCTTTTGGTCCAACTCTTTCTGAACTGATTGCGAGACTTTTGGGCACTTTGAACCGTGTGACCTTGGACACATTTCAACCGGAGCCTCTTAAAGTGGGTCCGGCCTTGTTAACTTTGACTTTACGGTTTTAACCTGCCTTCTTCTCCTACTGTGTTCTTCCAAAAGTGTTGGGATCTGTTTCTATCTTTGCTCTGCCTTTCTCTCCCTTTTTAAACCGATTGATTAGAGTGCCATCTTCGTTAAGCACTCACCGCTGTCTGAAAATAAGTGTTGCTTTACTTAAGACTTGTCTAACTAATCGTTGAAGGGAGTGTATATCTTTTAGTGACCATGTTTTTGAACTGCTTGATATTAGTGCCTGTGTGTTTTTCTAGATGTGGTTTCAAATAAATAATTATATCTCTTTTACACCAAGCCCTGGTCAGTGTTTACTTGTTCTATTGTGATCTCTTTCATTTCCTCACGGTCAGCTCGCTACAAGAGAAAACGGACTAACACCCGACCTGTATGCCTGACATGTCCCAATACAATGGTCAGGCAATTACTGCTGACCATTACACACACCCGACTTCAATTACACTTCCCCACAGGGATAAAAGGCTGAGCCCGAAAGCACACTGAAGCAAGGCAAAGCACATGAGGAAACCGCAGTTCCAAGATGGCAGTTTAATACAAGACAGAGGGTTGCAAGGAGGGAAGAGCACTTGACCTTTTCAACGAAAGACTGTTACTTTCATGAACCTTCAAGAATGGGAAACATAAGACCAGGAATCCAGGCTTAAGAATCCTGCATTGCGTGTTGGAGGTACCCAGGGCTCTCCGGCGTTGTTAATCAAGGCAGGAGAATCGTTTGCCGCTGTGGTACTGTCCTTGGGTCCTACAACAAAGTAGCGCCAGTGAAGTCAGCAAAGCCGGTGATTTGGGAGACTGATACCAGACCGGTCGGTGTTAAAGCCAAGGTTGCAAACAGCAACATTGTGTAGTGAAAACTAAAAGAGAACATTTCATGAAGCGCATGTGGCAAGCACAGCGAACACAAGCATCAGTTAAGTGATTGAACTTTGAAGCCAAGCTACGATAACATACACAGAGTAGTCCAGCACCACGTGGGTGCTCATTCGAAAGTCTCTGTTAGGTATCCAGTTGAAAGGTGGCAAATGTGAAGAGTGATACAGAATTGTGAAATCAAAGTGGTCTTGCAACAGGTCAAGCAAAATTCCTGTGCACATTCGAAAGTCTTCGATAGTTGATGAAAACATATATGAAGTTGGTCCGAGCCCTGCATAGGGAGATCAGCTAAAGGTTTTTGGTTAAAGCAATTTTGTGTAAAGTTATATTGGAAATTGGAATTAGTCAGAGCCCGGCAGAAGGAAACCAATGAAACATGTTGTTAAAACAGGATCTGAGCCCGACCGAGGGGGATCTGAGATCTGGGCCCAGCTGAGGGGGATCTGGGGTCAACCGCGAGTCACCCGACAATGCATATCCTATGAGAAATTGGATGCATAAATCATTTACGAACATTGTATTGAGAGGATCTGAGCCCGGCTCAGGGGATCCGAGGTGAATAGTGAATCGCCTAAGAAGTTAAGTACTTGTGAAAATCTGAAAGAGGAAAGAACTTATCATTTGTTTATCGAATCAGGCCACCTGAAAGAAGAGACTTTGAAAGGCAAAGAGACTTGGGCATTGAAGGCCCGGATGCTAGTGATTGAACTGGATCCTCGTGCTAGAGAAGCCAGAGACTGCTAAGCTCTAGTGTACTGCCTTTTCCCGTGTTGAAAATGTGGGGAAGGGAGGCCAATGGCTTGAACATCCTGACATATCATTTTCTGAACACTTCTTTCTTTTTCGTAACCTTGTCTCCCACACTATTATTATTTAGAGGTAAAGATTGGCAATAGGTTTATTAGTATAGGCCCTTAGGACTGTGTTATTATTTCATGGTCGTAGCTTGCTCCCATCTGTAGGTAGACATTTTTCAAACCCTTTTTAAGTTCAATTAACACCCTTGAAATGTGGTCACTTGTGTATGTCTCAGTTTTGATACCATGCCTTCCTTACAGCAGGCAACAGGGATGAGCAGCTAATAACCAAATGGGTACATCTCCTGGTCCACCATGGGAAGGCTGCATAGTTTATCTGGCTTCTCTTTAGGCTGGGTTTTACCAAGCCATTAGATGTCAATGGGTAACATAAAATAGAAATGGTTAGGGATAGAGAAAGTTATTCTCCATTCGCAGGTAAAGGGAAGTCTTGGTGTTGTGCCTCCCTTGGCTCCCTGGGACTACTTTGAGAGTACCTTCGATAATTGGGTGCCCGAGTCCAATTTCCTATCTGCTTGGTGAGATGGGACAGGTTTTTTGGCCAAATGTCTCAAAAAAAGGTTGTTCCTGTTCTTTCTCCCCAAAGAAGAAATGGATGAAGTTAACAAAACACATTTATTTTCTGCAAAACAAAGTCTCTGGTTTCCTGTCTGTGCTCACACCAGTAGTCCTTCAAACAACAAACATACATTCTCCACAAATGATCCCTCCAGGTATTTCCCTGTCATCACTCGGTCCCATTGAATAACTTTGCTCACACTGATTGCGTTCTTAATTCCGATGGGTTTCCTCCTGTGGCCACATCGTTGGTAGCTTCCTTTAGGTAGTGCAAGTACACTCACTGGTTTGTTGTAATAGTATGCAGAGCTTCATCCAGAGGTAAAGTGGCCCAGGATGTTCTCAGGATGTCTGGGTAAGGCGCTATGAGGCTTTCCTGGGGCCTGATCCTATAACCCCGACTCAGCTTACTTTTCTCTTTGCCAAACTAATTCTTACTAGTATCTGAGAACCATCTCTAGGTCTGGATGCAAGCCCTCGTGCTGTCTGTGTGCTAACTTCCCTGTTGGCTGATTACAAGCTTTTTTCTTTTGCCCACCCCTTTCAGACTACTGTTTGATTGGTGCCTGTATGTGGCTGGCTCTGTCGCCAAGGACCACCCCATGCTTTTTCTACTTCGGCGGAATTTGGATTCTCCATCCTACCTCCAACACAGATGTCCTTTTATGCTGTAGCCCTCCTCTGGACTCTCCTCCCATCCTTGGTATTGGTCTCTTACCATTGGTTAACTTCTTTCTTCCTTGATGTCTCCCTCTAATCTGACATCTTCCCCTCCTGCTTGATGTTCTGTTCAACCTTTTGTTCAAATTTCTGCCCCCCCTTACACCTTCTGCAACCCCTCTGCATCTTCTTCCTTTACCACAATCTCCCCTTTCACTTGCAACTTTATCCACCTCCTTTTCCTACTCTTTCAGCGGGTTCTCGTCTTTCACCTCTCTCCAGCGTCTCCTGCACCTTCAACTCTCTGCTACTTGTCTCTTCGTGCCTGTTCATTCTGCCTCACCAAATTACTATAGACCTCGGATCCCTGGGCCAGTCTATTGTCTATGGCTTGAAAATGTTTGTAATAACTGGGCTGGGAATTGGTTATGCATTGAATTTCCATGTGAACGGACTCGTACATTTTTCCGGCGCCTGGCTTCATGGAAACACCAGGGTATTACTGAAGTCAGGTGCCAGAGGAATGTTAATCCCCGTCCCCATTCCCATTTGAGTCCCATAGGACTCAATGTGAATGGGGATGATGGAAGCACTGTTAATAACGCAATGCCGGTGCTTCCAAAAAAGTCTGCGAGCGGGTGCCGTCCCTCCCGCCTGCCAGGTTTGACCTGGCGGTAGGGACGGCACCCGCCCGCAGACTTGTAGTGTGCCGGGTACCATTGTTTCCGGACCGGCACACTTGTAATGAGGCCATATGTCCCTATGACCACACATCCTCCTCTGTTACCAAGCCTTTAATCAGCCTGTTTGCCATTTTGAAATTTTAGACATGCCGCTCTCATCTGAACAGAGCTGGCCAGTGCCCCTGGTTTCTATTTGCACGCCACAGTGCCCGCAAGTGCAGCATTGCTGAAACCGAGGTCGGTAACCCTTCGTTTTCTTGCCACTATTCCCCTCTGCTCTTGTGGGTCTGCATGACCAAGGGGGTAGTGGTTGCATGTATCTCACAAAGACTGGTTTAAAGAATTAGTAGTTCCTACTTCCATATCACTCATATCATGGTTATGCATGACTGCAGGCTGCAATGGTTGCATTTGCCTTACGATGGGCTGATTCAGAATATCTCTAGTGGCAGTAGCCTGCATGTGGTCCCCTATCCAGACCCCTGGTGTTGTGGGAGAACAAGAGGACCCTTCCTTTAGCATTCCTGCTGGTCCCACATCATGGAATATAACTGAGCCCCCTCACAACTAAATGGAGGGCATTGTTAAAAATATTATTCTGCAGTGTCATTCATTACTAGATGCTTATCCAGTGCTCCAGCTTATTACAAGTCCTCCTGGTCCCCATAAACTAGCAGACATACAGTGTTCTTTTTGACTTGTCACTGTTATTCATCCTTTAGGTAAATGCAATTATCAGTTACACACACTGCAAACATTTGATTCACTGTAATAAAGATGTCCTGCCTGTACTGTTGCGGCATCATGCACATAGGCCTCCCTAAGAAAATACTAAAACATCACATCATCTAAATTCTGTCAGCTTGATTTACGTTATGTTTGAAAATGTCGTAGCGCATAACACTTGCACTTGGGCCCTTCTGCCTCCATCTGAAACTTAAATTTACCTTCAAGATGCTGCTCACGGGACCCAATAGTTGACTAAGTATATGGTCCTCTTCAGACTCCCCCAAAATCCTCTGATCTGCAACTAAAGCCAGAATATTGCAGCATGCTTCAAACAGAAATTGTGAAGCAGCACCTTTTGAATCACTTGAATCAGAGGTATCTAACAAACTGACCCCTACTCTGGGACAACACAAGATATTTGCAAATTCCAGGACTAGCTAAAAACCATGCCAACCATGCTCCTATACCAAGCCTTTATTGCCATTAGAACATTACGGCCTCGCAAGTAATGATATCTAATTGGATGACCACAGAGCTGTGTATTCCCCTCACGGCCAAGGACTTAAGGAACCCTACCTGTAGGGAAAAGCTTCAATCTAACGTTGGCATTGGTTGTGGACTGAAACCCTAGGATAAAGCGTTGGGGGGTAATATATTGGATCTCCAGTGAAGCTTAGCTCATTAATCATTTTGTGAAGATAGTATTGTGAAGAATCTTTTAGAAACTACTGTTAAGAGCTACATGCCCCTTCCACATTTTACAGTCGGAGATAATTTCTGTAATACATGTTTAAACCCTCTCTTTAATAGAGAGTATATTTTTCCAGATTAGGTTTGTACCCACAGCAAAGGGGTAGGCTGGACCATGCACAGATTATCTTTTTCTCTACTGTTTGGTTGCAAATTATGCAGCAATCCCCTATAGCTAAAAACCATGCTCATTAGCACAAGATAGGCACTTAAAGAACACACTTACATAGAAAAGAGGTAATCACATGTTATTGTCTATCTTGTGACTCCCCTTCATGTCAGTTCACCGAATTTGGCAAAATGTTGGCTTGGCAACATGCAAACGTGTTCCAAATTCGTTGAACTACAAGTATCTTTTCAGGTCAAACAATGTTTTACCAAAGACATGATTCTAATGGTCTCTCGTAGGCCATAACAAGGCACACTTTTGGGATGCAAACCTCGAAATTGTCAGCTTCAAACTTCAAGATTTTGGGTATACGCCCAGCCTTTTCCTGGAAGTGGTACACACAGCAAAGCTTACAAAAATTGGATCAGCCAAACTTGTGATTGACTTTAATTCGGAATGATGCCTCTATAATTTAGACATTTGCAGTAAGTACAAAGAAAGGAGTTTTTGTGGTTTTGCAAGCTCACTTAAACACACACAGTACGACTACCAACAATCCACTTGGAATATATGCATGCATATAGAATGTGCTCTGAATAAAAGTACGCACAAACAAACTTGGCATAACTACGGGTAGGAAACGTCCATCTCTTAAAGCACATCAGGAGGTTCCCTATTCACTGTAAAATAAAGCTGTTTACACTGTTTTCTTAGTAATTGCCTTTCTTGGTGTACCCCTTGCAACCTTTGAAAATATAATTTACTGATCTGTCAGCTATAAACCCAACCTTTAAATCCTGATGTTTGTAAATTCCACCTTATTTTTTGTTTTCGTGTCCTTTGAACTTGGCTTACTCCCCTGTTTGTAATCACATGTAATAAACTTGGTGAGTGGTTCTTTTCTTATGTAAATCATTATAAATAAATGCACACACATAGTCCAAAACACCACACACACAACACAAGAATATGCCCACACACATTGAATATGCTTGGAATGCAAGTAAGCTCAATAGGCATGCAATAGATCAGCAGGGAGACAATGTTCAAACTTTGCATCCACACAGCCAATAAATAAGCTTTAAATGTATATGCAAACTGAACATACACCAAACCATCACACACAAAAACGTACATACACATGAATCCTTTTTGACTATGCATGTGCACATACAATACGATTGAAATACAATTAAGCTAGGGGGGGGACTTCCGATCTAGAGACGTACTATAGGGCATCTCAGCTGAGGGTCTTAGTGGACCACTTCATGCCAGGGACAGGAAAGCAATGTGTTGCGATGGACAATGAGGTATTGGCCCCGGTCAGGCTGGATGAATGGCTGTGGGTCCGTAAGACCTACATTGCGAAGACGGTCCTGCAGCACCCAGTGCTGGAGGTTCTGTGGCCCGTTTGGAAGGAAGGTGGCGAAAATAGATGGCTAACATCTTTGCCATCACCTCCTAAACTGCATCTGGGCCCCTCTACTCAGGGGCAGGATTGAGGAACCACTAACGTTCCAATTCTGGTACGAGGGTGGGACAGCTGTGGGATGGGGGAACCTTTATATCCCTACAGGGACTGGAGGAGGCCCTGGTCCTAAGCAAACTGTCACCTTTCCGCTACATGCAACTAAAGGGGTCTTGACTGAGGCAAGATGGGGGAAGAAACTCAAGAGAGGGCTAACAGACTTTGAAAAGTTATTGATTTCACAGAAAGGATCCAAGGGATTGATATCTAGACTCTACAAGAATGCATTGGGGTCAAGATATGGGCGGGGATATCAGGGATATTGATGACACGAGGTGGACCAAGATGTGTAGACAGGCCAATCGCTCAACCACCTCTCTTTTAATACAGGCATCAGGTCTTGAAACTACTGCACAGATGGCACTATGCCCCAGTGAGGATAGCCCAAATTAGAAAGGGATATGACCCTCATTGCTAGAAATGCCACGCTGAGAAGGGGGATTACATACACATGTGGTGGAAGTACCCGAAAGTGCAGACGTACTGGGATGAGGTTCTGTCCTGGATTAAGGGAGTGGATGGAGTTCCGAGAG
Source organism: Ambystoma mexicanum (assembly GCF_040938575.1). Taxonomy (NCBI): domain Eukaryota; kingdom Metazoa; phylum Chordata; class Amphibia; order Caudata; family Ambystomatidae; genus Ambystoma; species Ambystoma mexicanum. The sequence continues at coordinate 1,441,115,122 of NC_090935.1, forward strand.
ACTTCTCCCCATGGCAGATTCTTTTTGGTGTAAATGCGGAGGGGGAGTCTGGAGAGGCACAAAGCTACATGTTCCATGTTTTATGTAAGTGGCGGCGAGGTGCTACTTAGCCCAGAAGTGGAAAAGTCCACGAATGCCAGGGGAAAAGGAGTGGATCACTAACGTCCGTGCGATATACGATATGGAATATTTAGTGCCCCTTATATATTAATCTAGGTCTAACATTGAGGGCATGTGGCTCCCATTCTTTGAGAGGTATGGGCAGCTGGCCTGATGAGGCTGGGAAAAGATTTGATGAAATAACTTGAAGGGGGGAGGGTGCTCGAGACCGCGTGATCCTGTGCAGTGTTCGAGGAAGACGTCGACGCCTGTCGCGCTCCGCCTCCGAGGGGGTCGTTGACGCTGTCGGCGCCTAGGTCGTCGAAGGACACGCTCGGAGCTCTGGCCTCGACGCCTTTCAAGGCGGTGGTGTCGGAGGGGCCCTTTGGCATGGGGGTAGCCCCTAGAAAGGATCTGGCTAAGGTCAGGCATAGCTTTGGGCCCCAGGTGTCTTCCTCTCACTGCCTGGAGTACATTTCAGAGGGTGATGAGGGCTCTGATGAGGGCTTGGTTACGGTGCCAGATGAGCTTCTCTCGGGCCATAGCCAATTTGATGACCTGAGGCAGTCACTGGAGGATGCCAGTGGACTGGACACCTCTCCGGAGGTGGAGTTTTGTAGGCCGGAGCCTGGCACTCATGCCGATTCTTCGTACCGGCACCTTATGTCTCGGGTCACCGAGTACTTGGGATGGTCGGCTCCCCCAGGGGAGTTTGTTCAGGATGATCTCACGGATATCTTCGATCTTGGCCCCCTCCACTGACCCGGTACTGCCGTTTCATATGGCTCTGCAGAGAAGGGTGGCGGCGGCTTGGACTGCTCCGGAGAGTCTCCCGGCAGTGGGCAAGTCTTTGTTGCAAAAATACCGTCCAGCCAGTAGCGACCCCTGCTACTTGTCCAGGCACCCCACTCCGGAGAGTTTGGTGGTGCAGGCGGCTACGGCCCCGGCAAAGCAGGCGTCGTATCCAACCATCCCTCCGGATAGGGACGACAAACGTTTTGATGGCCTTTTCGTTCTAGGGGACAACAATGGAGGGGAAGTTCCTTTCGCTATTACTCGTCCTTCAGTAAAGCGAGAGGAGCTGTCAGTCAAAGAGGCCACCGTGGTGGAAAACAGGGTACTCGAGGTGCCAAGGTCGCTCGGGCTGTTGCCTCTTTGCCCTCAGGCAACGCCGCAGCCGCTACCACTCAGTCATGAGGCCAGGTCCCATGGTTCGCCGGTTGGGGGAAGGCTGGCGCAGCATCTTGTAGAGTGGCGTGCCATTACTTCAGATGTGTGGGTTCTGGAGATCATAACCCACGGCTACTGTCTTCCCTTTCGGCAGAGGCCTCACGCAGTCCACCTAGGAACCTCTCTTTGAAGAGTCCGGATCCGCTCCTTGCGCAGGAAATTCAAGCCCTGCTGGAGAAAGGCGCCATAGAACTGGTGCCTGTAGCGGAGAGGAAAAAGGGATGGTATTCCCCTTATTTTTTGATTTCGAAGAAAGACGGGGGATTGAGACCCATCATGGACTTGCGCGGTTTGAACAAACTCCTCAGGAAGGACAAGTTCAAGATGGTTACTCTCTCTCAAGTCCTCCAGGCCCTTCAACTTCAGGACTGGTTGGTGTCTCGACCTCAAGGACGCTTACTTCCATGTGCTGATCCATCCCAAGCACAAGAAGTACCCGAGGTTCGCGGTCCTGCCGTTCGGATGGACCTCCGCCCCAAGGGTTTTCACCAAGCTCATGGTGGTGGTGGCAGCGCATGTCAGGAAAGGGGGGGATTCACGTCTACTCCTAGCTGGACGATTGGATGATCGGGGGGGCTCTTCCGAGCAAGTCCGGGATCATCTGTCCGTCACCTGCCACTCCCTTCACAAGCTGGGCTTCTCCCTCAATTTAAAGAAGTCCCATTTGACGCCAACAAAGCGGCTCCAGTACATCGGAGCAGTGCTCGACACATCCCTGGGGCTGTGTTTTCCTCCCCAGGTGAGGGCTCTTCACATTCAGCAGATGGTTCACAAGTTTCAACTTGCCCAGACTCCCAGCGTCCGAGTTCTTGAGACTGCTCGGCCTCATGGCATCCTGCATTCTTCCGGTGCCAGAGGCCAGGTTGCGGATGAGATCTTTGCAATGGGCACTCAAGCTCCAGTGGTCTCAGTCCTCCGGCAGGATGTCGGACCCTGTTCAGGTGCTGCCCTCGGTCACCCAGGACCTTCTGTGGTGGGCCGTTGAAGGCAATCTGATGAAGGGGGCCCCATTTTGGCTGCCCTGACCGGAGGTGCCGATCATGACGGACGCATCCCTCACGGGATGGGGAGCTCATGCCAACGAGTTGACAGTCAGCGGTCGTTGGTCTCCGTCGGAGCCAACTGTGCGCGGAAAGAGTGTCCTGATTCTAACGCACAACGCAGTGGTCATGCACTACCTCAACAAAAAGGGGGAGGGGGCAGGGTCACTTCCTCTGTGCAGGGAGGCGATGCAGCTCGAGTTCTGGGCCATCCAGCAGGAAGTTTCGATCTCGGCTGTTCATCTGGCCAGAGACGACAACGAGACGGCGGACGCCCTGAGCAGGCAGAGCATGATCTCTCACGAGTGGGAGCTGGCTCAGGAGATTCTCTTGGAGATCTTCGCCCTTTGGGGAACCCCTCAAGGGGATCTCTTCGCCTCCTGTGTCAACCGGAAGTGCGAAAGGTTCTGCTAGCGGGAATTTCCTCCAAAAGGAGCCTTAGGAGACGCGTTCGTGGTTGAGTGGTCATTCCCACTGCTGTACGTGTTTCCTCCAGTCCCCGTCATCCCGCAAGTACTGCGGAGGTTACGGAGGTTCGGTTCCCGGATGATCCTCATTGCTCCGGCGTGGGCCCGGAGGACGTGGTACCCGGACCTTCTCGACTTGTCCATCTGCCCTCCACGTCATCTTCCCTGCCGAGACGATCTGGTCTCACGGGAGGGGGGTCAGGTTCTCCATCCAGAGGTCAGATCCCTCAACCTTCACGCTTGGCTTCTGAAAGGTTGAGGTATAAGGATTGGGACCTCCCTGAAGACGTGTTGGAGGTGTTGCTCTCGGCCAGACGGCCGGCAACAAAGTCTCTGTACCGTTGCCGTTGGCGTAAATTCTGCGACTGGTGCAGAGTTAAGAATTTGGATCCTTTTGAATGTGACATTCCCATGGTTCTGTCTTTTTTGCTTTCTTTGGCCCACAGGGGCTTGCAAGTGGGGACCATTAAAGGTTACCTGGCGGCGCTGTCCATATTTAAGTGCTCGTCCAAGAATGTTCCTATTTTAAGATTCCTTGAATTTCTCCATTTTTGAATGGGCTCGCTAAAGTGTTTCCTCAGTCACCTTTTCTGGTGCCGGGTTGGGATTTGAATCTTGTTCTTAAGTTTCTTATGGGTGCTCCATTTGAGCCTTTGCATTCTTTCCCTTTGAGACTGTTAACTCTGAAAACTGTGTTTTTGGTTGCGGTTACTTCCGTTCGCAGAGTGAGTGAGTTAGAGGCACTTTCAGTTAAGCCACCCTTCACTGTTTCATAAGGACAGGGTTGTCCTTCGAGTTCGTCCTTCCTTTCTTCCGAAGGTGGTTTCGGAATTTCGTTTGAGCCAGAAGGTGGTTCTTCCGGCGTTCTATCCTCCTCCACATCCTGGTAAGGAAGAGGAGAGGCTCCATAGGCTTGATCCTAGGAGAACGTTGAGCTTTTATATTTTACGCATGTCCCGGGTCAGAGTGGACGATCAACTTTTCATTGGTTACGCTGGAAAGCGTTTGGGACAAGCTGTGACGAAACAGATTGTCTCGTTGGATTATTTTTGCTATCTCTGAGTGTTAGCGCTTGGCGGGTAAGGACCCTCCGGCTGGCTTGCGGGCCCATTCTACCAGGGGAGTGGCTGCGTTCACTGCCCTGCAGAGGGGTGTTCCTATTCGTCACATCTGTGATGCAGCCACCTGGGCTTCGGTACATACTTTTGTACGTCACTACTCCCTCGATTCCATCCGAGGGCAGGATCTGGCCTTTGGCAAGGCAGTCCTTTATTCCGCAAATTGATTGGGCATGCTAAATTTGTGTTCTAAATTCTTTTCCCACCTCCTTGCTTGGTACTGCTTTGGGAGTCTGTCATAGATATGGAATACGTCGGAGGACCCAATCCCCTCGAAGAACAAGTTACTCTCTTACCTGGTAACGTTCCTTCGATTGGATGGCCCGATGACATATTCCATATCGCTCCCTCCCTACCTTCCCCACTGCAGAATTTCTTATGCGATTGCAGCTTGCGTTCCGCAAGGCCTTGTGTGTCTGACTGGCACAAAACGGGTGGCACACGTTCTGGGGGGAAAAAACTACAACGGAGGCTACAGGCGTCATGCGTCCTACTTATCACATCGGGTGATGTCGGCCGTCGGAGGAGGTCCTCGGGGACGACTCATCGACGCAGGACGCAGACAGCGAAAATTTTCCGAAGCAGCAGAGCTGTGGTGATTACTGTCATAGATATGGAATACGTCGTCGGACCAACCCATCGAAAGAATGTTACCAGGTAAGAGAGTAACTTGTTCTTTCTGACTATTGTTTGTGTGCGTGCATAGAATACGCATGGAATAGCAATAAGAATAATAACACAAGTTTGAGGGGAAAAGCAGATTTATAGTCCGTGGTCCTTCAGGTCTGGAAAGTAAGGTTTCAGCAGACAACAATCGGCCACTGCCATCAGATGTTCATGGGTCGGCAGGTAGTCTGTCAACAGGCGCTGCAGGGGAAGAGGCATATTAGGAGTCGAATAATTGTGTGAACAGCAAGGTCTCAAGGGATTTCAACACATCTGGAGATTCACAGGTTGCATACCCCTGATCTAGATATGTGCCAATGTTTCCAAATTATCTGGTAAACTAGATGACTGTTTGTTAAAAGGAGTAATCTTGTTAGTGGTTTCACTTTGTAATTTGTTAGTCTCCCTTTTTTCAATAAATCATAGCTGTTCTTGTTGTTTTAAACAAAAGAAAGGCTTTCCAAATCGAACACTCTGACCTGAGATTTGCCAGTAGATTTCACCTACTATCTTTTTTGTTTCAAAATCTGAACAATTTTGGCTTATTCGTAAGAATTCTTTAAACAGGATTTTGTGCATTACTTTTTTGTATAGTCTACACTATGATCGTGCATAGTAGCGTTTATAGCAGTGCATTTATGAAACAATTTGGTTTGCAAAGAGTTATTTTCAATATGTACATTTAATTTCAGAAATTCTCTTTCTAACTTGAGATAAAGGTTAATAAAATGTTACGTTTATTATTATTAAAATCTTCCATACATTGGTTCAAAGTATTGATGTGATCATTCCGATTTAAAAAGCTATTTATGAAATGTTTCCAGATTTGCATATGTTCAAGTTCATGATTAGGCTGATGCATGCCAGAAACGCCAGGGCAATATAGAGTACTTTGTGAGTTTTCCCATTCGTTTATTCGGTCAGGCATTTTGCTTATTGCCCTCTGGAAGTTTTAACATTCTAGGCTTCTTTTTACAATTGTACATATATTCAATTTGAGAAATATTGCCGAACTACATAAATATTTAACAGGTTTTTTATTTTTGTGTGGGTTGTAGTGAATTATAAACATTGACATGGGATGTATCAGTTTTTTGTTATGCTCTTAACTGGCGTTCTAACTGTAACAGTTATACATTTGGATTTATACATTTGACATCATATTTGGAGTCTGAATTTACTGCTTTTGTTGTTCAACAATTTAACCTGTACTAAATTGAACATAGAACTGTTTTCAGTTAGAAATATACAACACTCAAAGATTTTAAAAACTAAATATCTATGAATGATTTTTGCAATAGATTGGACTAATGACAAAATACTGAAAAGTGGCAAGTGGACAAATGATGGAAGACTTTGAGCATAAATAAATCTGGCTTCCACCTTGAACAGAGAAAAGGTCCTTGATTTTTATTAGGCATTGCAACTTTTTAGTAATCCCCTTCAAGAAGAATTATCCTACCACACCCAACCTTCAAGCTGCCCCAAACGAAGCACCACAAAGGCTTCCTCAAACACAGCCGCAGAAAACAGTGCCTCGAATAGTATTAGGGAAAACTCTTGAAAAGATGCAGGTGGGCTACTAGGTCAGAAAAACGTGGAAAATGGCAGAAAAGGACCGCTTTGTGGACCACGAGGTACTAATTAAAAACGGTAGAAGAGATTACAGTGCAGAATGCAGATTGAATCCTTACAAAAGAAATCCCATCTGAGTAAAAAAAATACATAGAACAAACATTAACAAATGAGAAGGCAATCCTAACTAAAGGATCACCCACAAACCATTGGCAGGACTATTGCCTTTTGGATAAAAATCAAGTCACAAAGAGGCAGAAGGGCACAACATCTACAGGAAACCCACCCCAAAAGGCAGAAAAGAACTCCACATAATTTGAATTCCAGGCATGATGATTTAAAGTTTACAAGAAAGCCATACAAAATAATCTCCCAGAACATTGCGTGATTCAGAACCAAAATGAATGATTTGGATTTGAAAGAAATGAGAGAAATGGATTAGATTTTTTTTTTTGCCTCCCCCAGGACCTTTGACTTCTGATTCATATGAATTGCAATGTCCCAAAACCATTACATTTTATCACAAGAATTCAAGTATTGAAGAAGTAGGAGAGGCCTGTAGAACAGTATCATGAAAGATTACATAAAAATATCCATTAGCACAATACAGGTACTTGAAAGAACTCCCAGCCAAAATGAAAAAAAAGGGTAGCATTCAATTTGTATGTGCAAATATGCAAAAACAAACTTTAAACATCACCTAACTACTTTGACTAATACAAATAAAATGATATTTCAGTGGCTCTGAAATCATGTGACTAATCCTGGTCAGAGACCTCAATGCAAATATAGGATCCTGGACGGAGAAAAGCCTAAGTACTCTTTCTAAAAAGGACAAACACTAAAGTCTATAGGACCTGATTCCAGCCATGCACACGGTTGCAAGTGAAGCAAACCAGGGTTCAACATTTTATAAGGGGGACATTGCATCGCTAACAGACCATTGCTTCATCACCCTCAAAGATTGGAACCTACATGAAGACGTGCACATTGAATGCAGAATAGAAAGCAACCAATCCCCAGTCATAATGAGAGCAATGAAAACACTGCAAAGACAAATAGATATACACTTCCTATTCATTGGCAAGGTGTCAATGGACCTCATTACAACTGTGCCGGTCCGGAAACACTGGTGCCGGTAAACTTAACAGCAGCAATGTTTCCGGACTGGCACAGTATGACTGCGGGGGCCGTCCTGCCCGCCAAGGTCAGACCTTGCCGGCGGAACAGCACCCATCCGCAGAGTTTCACGGAAGCACCAGCACTGTTATTAATGGTGACAGTGCTTCCATGGTCCCCCTTCCCATTGAGTCCTATTGTACTCAAATGGGATTGGGGATTAACAATTTACTGGCGCCTGACTCCCCATAACCCCGGGGCCATAAAGCCAGGCGCCAGTAAATATTGCAAGTCCGGCGGCAACCCGCTGGTAGCACCAGCAGGGTTATCGCCAGACTTGTAATGAGGGCCAATAACTTGAAGGTGATTTCTTCACTGTTGAATCCAGACACTACCCCTACAATACTCCTTTTCATCAGCAGGGAGGTTTAAGTACTTAATATCTTGTACCCTCCATCAAGGATAAAAGGGAACACTTGTTCGTCTTCCTAAAGAAGTACGAACATTACACAAATTACCATTTGAGGCCCCCTGTGTGCATACGGAATAGATGCACAAAAGTAACATTTATCCCGGGCCATCTTAGCTGTTGTCTTGAACCCAGGTCGAGGAAATTATCAAGCGCTTCAGGAAATCCCCAAACCTCTGGGTATAAGGAGAGGAACATCGCACGCCCCCCACGTTTCCCCTCCAAATGAGTTGAAAGATGTGTGTGATGAAAATATTCTCCACAGCTGTGAAAAGGGGGTGGGGAAACACTGCGCCCTGCTAGTAGGGGAATACCACTGAACAGGGAGCTTTTAAGTGGGTGGATTTCCTAGACCAAGGTACTAGGTTCCAAGGACCAGAGAGTAAACAAGTGGGGAATCAACCCAAAGTATGGTTCGGTGGGGGAGGGGTAGTGCGATGAATAGATGAACCAGCAAAACTTATAAGGCCAGAATCTGGGTCATCAGAAGAAGAACTCCTGCCCCTAAGACTGCTGGTAACTCCTTCTCTGGAAGTGATCTAGCCACTTTTGGTGTGGTCCTAAACCTTTCTTAAGCATGTGGCTGCCTTCTTAGAGTGGCAACGAGGTATTCCTATCCATGGAGTCCAAAGCCACTGTGCCTATTGTTGCCTTCCCCGTCATTTTCCCTCACCAGGGCTGCCAGAAATTCTGGTTTGTGCCCACAGCAGTAACAATCCCTCTAAATCCCCTCACCGATCCTAGGGATGTGTGTGGGAAGAATTTCTCAAAGGACGAAATTGGTTATCAAATGTGGAGAATTCTGGGAGGGGGCGCTGTTGCGTGGCAAGCAAGATGGCCGCTGCCTGAAAGGCTCCCGTAACGGCATTAATAGCCTGCTGAAAATCCTTCCTCAAATGGTCTTGCTCGACCTCCGGAGACTGCACACACCGGAATAAGACATCGGGGCATCAACAGAGCCAAGCTCCGTATCGGAGAGCTGAACGGAAAGATCGTCTTGCACGGCCTCTTGGTGGAGGCCGCTACGAGCCTGCCTGGTGGGGAGTGGAGCTGGGGCGGTCCTACCGCACTGACCGAGTTTGGAATCCTGTTCCCCTGTGGACCGGTGGGGCTTGCCCATATTGGCACTGTAGGCACCCTGTAGTGCTGCACGCAACACAATATTTCTCTGAAGAAACTTATCCCAGGCTCCTTGCCCCTCCGCACTGGTCTGAGGCTGCTACTGATCCAGCGGGTGGAGTCGGGGGACCCGCGGTCCACCCGCTGCACTACTTCACAGCACCAATAAACCTGAACTTCCCTATATACCAGAGGGGGCTGCCACAATGGAGAGTGGGGTGAGGTTCTGGCCCCTCGACGTGCCACCAGACCTGTCCGCGCTCCTCACAGAGCTGAGAGCCTGGAGTAGGCAGGGCTTCATCGGGTGGCGGACTGCACGCGACTTTGCAGGTCCTGCTCCACTCGAGCTACCGGAACAGAGGTGAGCTGGAACACCCGCGCCACCTGGGTGCACATCATCCATACTGCTGGGCTGCCCCTGCTTGACGGAGTGAGGAGCGCATGTTAATCACTACCATCCCGCACCACGGAGGTGGGCTTGCCCCACGCTGCTCCGGCTAGGCACTCCCTTCCAGGGTAACACGACCTGTACCCTGATCACTGGGGGACACGCCTGGCCCGGCTGGCTCGACGGGGAGCTGCGGTCTCCCCTTTCCGTGCACCCTCTCGCTGGAGATGGGGCGCCTGCTGCCCAACCCATCAGAACACCGTCTTGGAGGATTTGAGCACCGTTGGACCCCACAGGCACAGCGGGGGAGGTGGACGTTGCTGCTGTCCTTTCTTCACAACGCCACGTCTGGACTATGATCTGAGACACCCGATGGAGGCTCAGAGCGGTGCCCTGCCACTCCCATCAGGGTAAGACTCATAACGTGTACCGGTCCAGGAGCCATACCACTGTAACCCCTCTGAGTGGGGGCTGCTCCTCCTGTTCCTGGGTCCGGCCCACCCACACACGACCCCTGGGACGGCTGGACGGGGCCCGGGCCTGCCCGGCTGCATTCCCCATCGTAATTGCTGCATGCTCTGGACCTTAGGACAGCAGATATGCTGCAACTGGAACCCCCCACCAACAGTCGCCCCCCGTGGCGGAGCTACTCTCCATAACCTTATAAGGGAGGTGGGCTCCTGTGGATATCAGTCTGTATACCTGCCGCTCTTTCCACCCTCTAGGCGCGCACTGCGGACGGCTCTGCCGCGCACCTCCTTACCACTCTTCTCAGAAGCCAAACAACGTATTGGGGAAGGAGAGGACAAAGTGACCATTCTTCAGTGGGAAATGGAACTGCAACAAACTGTCAAGAAGGTGGTGGCCAAAAACAAGGACCTCGAAGGGTGCTCCAGGCGCAATAATGTGAGGATTGTTTGTGTCCCTGAATCTACTGCGATTGGCAACATGGAAAAGTTTGTGGATACTCTACTAGTTGAGATCCTGGATGGGCCCCCGCTTACTCCGATGTTCACGGTGGAAAGAGCTCATCGCTCGCTGGCCGCTAGACCTCCCCCAGGAGCCGCTGAACGACTGATCATTGCCAGAATATTCAATTACAGGGATTGGGATACTATTCTGCGAGCGGCCAGGGAAAAGGGGGAGCTGTGCTGGGGCTCGTCCACAATCTGATTATTCCCGAACTTCAGCCCAGGGGTGCAGGACCAACGTAAAACGTTTCAAGCAGTTAAAAATGATCTTCGCAGGAAAGGCATCAAGTGTACCCAGCCAAACTCTGTGTGCAGCATAATGGATCCGCTCTCTTCTTCACTATCCCAGAGGCCGCAGAGCGATTAGCTTCGAACCTTCCCAAATCAGGTGGCTCACCTAGTCACTCCCCGCAGCTCCTTGACTTGCCATAGCACCGACACCTCCATGTCCCTGTAAACTTGACTATTGTGTAGTTGCAATTCTGCAGTGCTCTGAGCTTGTGTTACCTATGGGAGCGTCATAGCTGCCTCTAGCACTCCACTGCCCGCAGCCACTGTGGGGTTATCTTGTTCTGGCCTGGTTGAGGGACTAGTTTTGAATTGGGGGGGAGGGATGGGAGCTGGTAAGTTAGCGTTTCTGGCGTGGGTGGGACTGGGGAGCGGGGTTCTGCGTTTTTTTGGCTGTTTATTATGTGTTTAATGGCTAAGGCTTTCCAGCCAGTTCAAGAGGACTGTTGCAATTCACAAGTGTAATATACACACCACCAGATCAAACACCCGAACACGTGTTTGTATATCTCCCAGAGCCGTTCGGTTACAGTTTCTGGTGTGGGAGGGAATGGGTAGGGCGGAAGCCAACGTTTTGGCCCGAATGTTTATTGGTTCTTGGTGTTAAGGCATTAAGGACACCTTTGACAAGCTGCAATGATACAACACAAACAGCTGCAAGGGATATCATAACGCATGGACCCAGTGCACACCACTTAGGGCTAATATCCACAACTCCACTGGGGACATGGCCAACTTGACACTGGGCTGGAAACCCGGGAAGACACTGACAATTCTCTCATGGAATGTACGGGGGCTTACCAACCCAAAGAAATAGCGACTAATAGCAAACTATAGTAGAAACCACGGGGCGAACATGCTGTGCCTCCAAGAAACCCATATGGCCCGGGGCACCCCCTGTCCCCAGGTTTCCTGGGTGGGGTATACAAAGGTATGACTCCTCCTTCACCTCGCACTCGAGAGGGGTAGCCATTTATATACACAGTTTGCTACAATATAGACTACATGAACAGGTCAAAGACGAGGGCGATTTATTATGCTGGCGGGAGAAATATTAGGGATTAAACTCCTGCTGGTAAATGTCTACGCGCCGAACACTGACTCTCCTGAGTTCTTCTACCAATGCGCCAGCCAAATACACAAATTCCCAGGTTATGAGATAATATGGGCAGGTGACTTTAACCTCACCCTTACACTAGACCTAGACAGATCGCCAACAACACAACTGACCCTCCCACAGGCGGTCAAAGCATGGACCACCATTTCTCAATATCACGACCTAATCAATGTATGGCGGAGCAAACACACAGACACGAGGGAATACACTTTCTTTTTGAGCGTACACGGCAGTGCATCCAGAATTGATTATATAATGGCCACCACTCCCATACTAGGGACAGTCCCTGAGACATCCATCCTCCCCCGGACATTGTCTGACCATTCACCGGTAATGGCCCATTTTGAGGTTACCATGAATCCCCCTGGCCCACTTCTATGGCAATTCAGAGCCACTGCCCGCCAGGAGGTGGCATTCCGCTCCGAGATTGAGCAAGCTATCGTGACCACCTTCCAAGCAAATCAAGGGTCGGTCCCTAACCACGGAACGATATGGGAAGCCTTCAAGGTTTACGTAAGGGGTGGTTGTATCTCAAAAGAAGGGGGAGTCTTAAAGGCCATATGCCGAACCATGGGAGGGCTGGAAATCAAAATCCGGGAGGGGGAGAACAGGCAGGGATTACTTGACAAGCCTGAGCTACGCTGTATACTGCAAGCTCAAAGGGAAGAACTCCTACAACTGGCTAACAGTGAAGAAAAGTTCATTGGGAACCCAATAATGGCAGTGAGGCATGGGCAGGGGGACAGACCGAGTAAAACGCTGGCATGGGCCATTCGGAAGGAACGCTCGGCCACTGATATAACAGAAATTGAAGGGCCATACGGGACACTTGTTAAGGATTCACAGGGGGATCAATAGCGCATTCAGGGAGTATTATGAATGGCTATAAACATCTCGCTCCACTCCTGGGCACGATGAACTAATGCGATATCTAGATGAGGTAGCCGTAGGCTGGCTGGACCAGGACCATAGGCAACGCTCTCAATGATACCATTACCGAAGAAGAAATACGAAATGCAATTAAGGCCCTGCCTAGTGGGAAGGCCCCCGGAATGGACGGCAGAATTCTGTAAGGCATATGTTGATCTGGTGATCCCTCATCTGATGGCCATGTATGACGGCGCCTTGCCAGTGGCCCTCTGCCAGATTCTACCAGATCCGCCCTAGTGACGGTTAGCAGAAATACTCACAAATCAAATTCTTCCCCACATGCCAGCACTGGTCCTCCCCGACCAAGCTGGCTTTATCCCGGGCAGATCCACTCAACACAATCTTAGGTGCTTATTTACCCTTACACACAGTATAAGCCCTGAGACACCAATGGCGGTCGCTGCCGAAAAGGCCTTCGACTCCGTTGAGTGTCCCTTTCTATTCAAAGTACTCCATCGCTCCTGGTTTGGGCTTCTCTACATCAGCTGGGTCAGACTATTATATACAGCTCTGCGAGCAGCTATACATACAAATGGGTCGATTTCGACGTACATTTAGCCAATACGTGGCACTCACCAGGGATGACCCTTCTCCCGGTCCTCTTTGCTGATGGAGCCCTTGGCATGCCACATCTGGGAGATACATGCACACCGCGGGTTCTGCATTCAAACACATCTCTGCACTATATCCTTGTAAGGCGATGACATCCTTCTATATATCAAACACCCTCAGCAAAATTTGACCCCCTTGACGCAGGAGGTGGTTAGATTTGGAGAACACTCTGGGCTCAGGATCAATTGGGACAAGTCTGAAATTCTTCCCTTAACCCCGGAGGTGCAACAAACAGATGTATGCGATAAGTTTCGGTGGTGCCCATAAGGGATACGTTATCTTGGCATCATAGTTTCCACGACACGGACTATACAAAGTCAACATATCACCCCCTTAGAGACAATAGAGCATAAAGTAGAGACATGGATATGACTTCCAATTACATAGGTGGCTTGCATAGCCCTGGCCAAAATGATAATACTCCCCAAACTATTTTAAATTTTTAATAATGTACCAGCATGGCCACCTCTGAGCTACTGGAACCGAATATGCAGCATGATGACCAGGCTGGTATGGGCAGGTGAACAGCCTAGGGAATATCCCTCGATACATTAGCACGATCTTATGAGTTTGGAGGGCTGGAATATCCCGACATGTACATATATTACCTGGCAGGTGCAGTACATTGCTGGTTGGAACTCCCCATGGTCTGACTCACCGCATTCCCTGCTAGCGAGAGCTGTCACTGCTCGGATGCACTGATGGGCATGCTTTGGGGCGACAGCCTGTGAATGAGTGCATCAAAAATTGGAGACTACCCCCTCCTACTTACCCGATCTACCACTTTACAACATAACCGGGATCCCACTTAAGCACAAAAGATCATTCAGAGAACACTTCCAAATCTTGGATGCCCAGTCTATAGGAGACCTAGTGCATGATGGGAGATTCATACAATGGGAGGAGCTCCGCACAAGCGGAGCACATAACGCAGTGACGCTGCTACACTACTACAGACTACGTAGTATTCTTAAAAATAAGTGGCCTGACTTCCCACAAGCCCCTACACCTCAGCCTGCACAATGTTACATAGTCAACCCCTTTTCGTCAGGGAAATTGGTATCCACCATCTATAAGCTGATCAGGGCTGGGAAAGGGGCGAGAAATAACACCTACAAAACTAAATGGGGAATGTGCCTGGGCACAAATTTAAGTGAGGACCAATGGAAACGTATCTGTATGCAAACACGCCATATATCCATAAACTGTAGGTGCAGATGAATCCATTACAAATTTGTTAATCAAGTATATCATTCCCCATTCACCCTAAATAGGTACTTTCCGGGAAGACCCCCCACTTGCAGGAGATGTGGCGCAGTGCCAGCTGATTTGTATCATGTTGCATGGTGCTGCCCCTGCATTAGGCCTAACTGGGCTGCCATAGGAGAGGCATTGACCGAAATGCTACCTCCTACGAGGGACCGTACACCTGAACTATGGCTATTGGCCCTAATTGAAGGAGGAACCCACACTGGGAAAGATACTGGGCATGGCCACAGCAGTGGCTAGGTACCTAGTGGCAAGAACATGGGGCCGGCCTAACCCCCCCACTTTTTCGAGATGGCTAGACAATATGGGGCTGTGCGAACAAAGAGAGACCAGATATGCTGCAACACTACCAGCCTCCAACCGCCCATTCGATTATTGGCCCCCCTTTAGAGAATATTTACTCGACATTACCCAGAGGACACAGTCCCCAGAATCAACTCCAGGTCGATGACTGATACCTAGCGAGACCCGCCAGCAAGGACAACCCCAATGGAACAACATAGTTAGCATCTCCAAATGCTTATCGAGAGGTGTCTACAAACATAAATGTAATATGTAATTGTTGTTGGTCTCCTTTTTTCTACTGCAGCATTGTGAGAGTCGACGAGGGCGTGTGGGGGGATGGGGATGGATTGCCTGGTTTTCACTTGTAATTGTTGAAGGTAAAACAATACAGAAAGTTTTTTATTTTTTATTTTAATGTGGAGAATTCTTAAGAATGGGAGCATGTACAACGGATGTTGATTCCCAGGAGCATTCAGGCAGGACATAACCTTTCCAATCAAGCAAAGATTTTAACTGACCCCTACATAGCCTAGAGTCCAATGTTGACTGAAATTTCAGTTCTGAGGGTCCATTAAACATGAGGCGAAACATGGATTATGGGATACATACAGAAGGCACCAGGAAGCTTTTATCTAACCGTCACAGAATTAATAATACCCCAAATCACAAAAGGCATCCCAAAATGGGAGCCAGCTTTGGGTGGCTCCTTAGTTTAAGATCCTAGATGACAGTCACAACTGATTTACCTCACCCCGCTCCCCCTTTACACAACAACCCTCACTGGATATTAAGGTTGCAGCAAATGCCATCATACAAAGATTTAGCTTTGTGGAAGTGTATGCTAATGTCTTTATGGCTATTTCCGCAAATGTTTCAGATGATCCTGGAATACTGGGACTTGTGCTGGTTTATCTGACAATGGAATCCTTTTTGTGAAAACCCAACATTTACAAACAAAAGATTAATTTTGGTGGAGCCTGTTAAGGCTGACTGTCCATCACAGGGACTACTGAGCAGAGAGGCCTCTCAAAGGCAGAGCAGCCTTTACCTGGGTCTTCTCAGCCTTTGCTGCACTCTACTTGCTTCTTTGGAGAACCCACATGAACTGTGCCAGCGGCCAGACACCTACTTGGACCTCCTTGATGGCTGTTCTCTTATACTCCTACCCTAGCAAAGACATGGGAAGCTTTCCAGCAGCATACAGAATAAGATGTATATATGCCTATATATATTTCTGTGCCCTGCCCGCCCCCTTTCCTCCATACATATGGGATATTCAGTTAGCGACGGGACCGGAGTATGATGCAGAGCAGTAGTATTATAAATGCAAATTATTATTATTGATCTGAAAACAATAGGTGCCCGGGTGCATGCAGGGGCTCATCCCAGCTTCCCCGCCCTTGCACATGCCCCAAGGCCCAGCTGTTAGTCCTTTTCTCTGCGCAGATGAGGAGTGACCCTCTCATTTCCATATTTCTTTTTTATTTCTCCCTCACTTTGTTTATGCTGTATACTCCTGGGTTTAAGAGGTGTGTCTCGCGTGAGGGGCTTTTGCCCTGAGAGAACCATACTCTCTTTGCCTTGCGTGTCTCAGCCAGACCATATCTGGGCCAAAAGCACATTGTCCGACCCTCTGACCCCCACCCCCTCACTCTACATTAAGTCATGTGCAGCCTACTACGCTGGGCAGAGGTTTTCGAGGTGCCTCCTAAGGAGGCATTTAAGAAGCTCATTACAAGAAAGGTAAGCAAAAAAACATGTCCTTGCATGCCTCACAGAGAGGGCACACGTTTGGCTTCTGTCCTCGAGTTGGGTGCGTGTCGACTCAGCTGTCTGCTGCAGAATCTTCATCATGATAAATAATGTTAACTCAGGTTTTAAAGCTGAATGGGCCCTCCATGCCCAATTCTGGGGTATGCTCTGAGGCCCCACTTCCACGGGCAAATTCCGGCTGAAAGGTTGAGGTGCGAGACGTTGATGCGTCAACACTAGTCTCCCGGAAGCCTTACAGGCTCAATGCTTGAGGATTCAGCCCTCGGCCCATATAGAGGCCGTACAGGCTCATCAGCTTGGTAGCAATTAACTGTTATTCATTGCTCCACGGTTTCCATGCTGAGTACTAGAAACATACCTTCCCTGACATAGGTTTGAGTCCCATAGTGTACACACATCATAGACATGGTGACAAAATGGTGGACAGACACAATGATAAGGGTGGTAAGACGTCTAAGTCGTAGAATGCAAGGAAGAAACAGCCATCAGCACCTCTAAGGGAAGACCTGATGGAAGAGCCTTCCATCTTTCATTCGAAGAAGTCTTTACAACACAAGACTCCGGTCAGGAGGTGTCACTTAAGTCCCTTCCGAACTAGTCGCAAGCCATTGGTGCAATGGTTGTCTCTCACCAAGCCCTTACTTGTACTTCAGTATGCCTCAGGTACCATGTACCACAGGCTACAAGATCTGCCTCATGCTTATAGACCTAGTTCTTATAAGGGGTAATCTTGGCCATCTGGACCCAGTCCCAGTACCTCCCAGTAGTGCGTGCCTCGGCAAGAGAACGTGTTGAACAAATTCAAACCTTTTTATGATAGCTCCAGTAATGCAGAGTGCATTATGGAGGTGATACCAAATCCTCATAAAATGCCAAAACCTGGAATACTACCCAACACCACCTGCAGTTTCCACGGCAGCTCCTGTCATCACGGTGCCTGTCTCTATCCGACCACACATTTATTTTTCTCCGACATGGCACCCGAGGCCTCAGTCAACTGACACCTAGTGAATCTCATTTGCTAGCAGTTCCACCACCAGCTCCTCCCACCCACCAACCTGCTATCCCTGAATATCCCTGAATATGGACAGGGGTGGTGGTGATTAGGAAGATACTCCTTTATGGTATAAAAGCTTTCAATGAATGCCTTTTTGTAATCGTGAGTTCTTGGGTCTAGATGTTCTTCCATTTGTGGAAAAAGGATTGTTAGCAGTGGTCCTTGCCTCCGGGCAAGAGGAAAAGGGTGTCCTTTCCAGTGAGAGGTCCTCCTGGAGCCTAGGAAAATGTGTTATCAGGTAATAAAAAAAGGGGCAGACTATAGCCTTTGAGGCTTCCAGGCCAGATCGCTCCACTTTCTCCGAAACAATGAAGAATCAAAGACAATAGGTGATTCTTTCCATTCCCCTCAGCTGCCACTGACAAACATAAAACTGGGACACACCTCGCCATTGGTAGTTGAGTGGCTTCAGTTATACTTGAGAGGGAGGCACTCGCACAAGGTCTTTTGACCCTCTTAGTTGTCAGCCGATATTTCTACCACCTTCTAACTTTCATCCTTCTTCCACCCCAGCCTATCTCCCCAAACAACTTTCATTAAATCTTTTTGCGAAGAGTCGGAAGTGTTTTCTCTATAAGCAATTAAGAGTGTGATTGCAGCTGAGAGGCAACAGGGTTTCTTTTTCAGGTTTTAGGCATTTTGAACTTGATATGCTGCAACAAGCAGGCAGACAAGGTGCAGGCTATTAAATATCACAGGGTGCAGAGCCTGATATGTTCCTATGTCCTCCTTTTACCAGATTGAGTATGATATAAATTCAAGAGCATCTTCTGCCCTCTTTGAATCAAGAGAGCCAACTGGAATCGGACCAGATTTCTGTTCGGCGTCAAAAAAAAGCCTATTTGAGATGATGGTTGCTGTTTCAGAATTTGAATTCGGGAACCACCTTTAGCAGGAGGATCCTTGTATTTCTAATGCTACTGACTTCTCTTCCATTCACTGAGGGCCACTATGGGATCATTGCAGTTTCAATAATCCTCTGACACTAGAGGACCTGCACATAAACAAATTGGAACTGAAGGTCATTTTTTTGTCATCGCCAGTACTTTTCAAGACAGAAAATCACAGCTATTTTTGTGCAGACTATGCAAGCGGGCTCAATAATTTTATTATTATTACTTTATTTGTTTAGTTTTATTAAAAAAACTTTACAAATGAGCATAACTTTTACATATACTACACAATTTTAGATGGTTAAAAATTACACACATTATCTCATCTCATTTCTTCAAATCACACCAGTTGTAGCTCACATCTCAAATAATTACAAATTAATAGTCCTAACAGTACTTAATAATAATTTAACAATGTATCAGTATAGTATATTCTTCTAAGTCTTACAATTTATGTAAAAGCTTTCCATCCATATTAAATCCATATTAAACAATCCATATTAAACAGTCCATGTTAAAACAATAAAACGGTCGACAATAAAACCATGGTAGTTCCTTCTTACTTCTCATATTAATATTTTGTGGGTTATATCCCTAATCTATATGATTGGGGGATAATCTTTTTAATTTTTGAACACAATTGATGCAAGGCTATATGGACCCTTTGACTCTCTGTATTCAAGCAGTATTTCCAAAAATCTTCACTCTTGATAGCCTCATATTTGTGTGCAAATGGTCCTAAAATATTCATATCCTCGACTCCCAGGACCAAACATTCTGTGATAATGTCGGGGAGTCTCAAGCATACCTTGTTTTTTTACAGATATGACAGTATCTTTCTTCATGTGTCAACTTTAACTGAGCACCACATAGCGCAAACACAGGTAGTTGGTTAATACGTAATCTTAGTCTGAAAAACCGGACTGCAGGATTTGGACATTGTCTTATACATTTTTGTGGCTTCAGATATTTGTGTATCACTCCTGCAACATAGATATAACTGCGGAGTGTTTCTAGATTTATGTAATTGTTAGCCCAGTACCAAATTTTTATTTTCTTTGTGAACACCCATCTCAATGTTTCCTAGGGCGTCTTTCTTACATAATCGGGATGCCATCCCATGGACTTAAATAGCTGATCAGCCAGTCTTTCAAAGCTGTCATTACTAACCATATTGTTTTCTAATAATCGTAGTAATTGACATTGTGGGGTAGAATGAATTTTTAAATGCAGAAGCCCACACTTCTTAAGAAGTTCACCTTTCAAAGACATCAACCCCAGTCCTAAACGTATGTTTTGATTACAAATGGAGTATCTACACTGTCTAAGCCATTTTTTTTAAAACTTTTATTTATTCGTTTTTCAAGAAGAGAGAAACAAAGATCAATGAACATAAACAGTAACATACTTTTAAACTACGACCCATCCCTCCCACCCTCCCCCCCCCGTGGTGCAGCACCCAAGAGTCACTTCTCATTCCCTTCACCCCCGGGCCTCCATCGGATCGTATATGTCCAGTAATTTTAGTCTCTGTGGACACCATTGGGCTCTAAAGTCTCCTTTTAAGAATTCCAGGGTCACCCCCCAGTCCGCGTAAAAGGAGCCCAATTTATCCTCTGCAGCATAGGAGGCCCACTCCAACGAGACTATATCCCATAACTTTCTCAGCCACTCCTGCTCTGTCGGGATCGCAGCCCCCTTCCACCTCTGCACAATGAGAGAAAGAGCTGCCAGTAAGAATATCACCCTAGCTTTGCTGCAGCCTCGTCCGGTCTCCTCTACCCCCACACCCTCCTCCCTCCCAGTCTTCCCCAGCAATATCTCGAGGGGGCCTCCACCCAATGCCTGAGCGATGGCTGTCTTAAGATCATCCCAGAAGGGCTGTATAACAGGGCAGTCCCACCAGATATGTGTAGCTGTGCCCCTCTCCGCACATCCCCTCCAGCATTCTCCTGAAACGGCGGAGTTCATTGCATGTAGGCGGGCGGGAGTGTAGTGCCAACCCACCAAGCATTTGTACCACAGCTCCGCTAGCTTGGGTATCCGTGCCCATAATCTCTCCCAGTCTGCCTGCTCCATGCTGACCCCTGTGCTATTCTCCCACTTAGTCATGTAGGTCCACTTGATACTTGGGTTACCCCTCTCCAGTTGTCTGTATAGGTCCGAGACTAGTCCTTTTGTGCCCTCGTGAGTTGCTAAGAACCTTTCAAAGTGGGTCAGATCTCTGCCTAACAGCCGGAGACATCACCCAGTGGCGAATTTGAAAGTATCGGTGCGTCTCTCTTTCTCCCACACCAAATTCATTTTTACATTCCTCGAACAATTTCACTCTCTCACCACTGAACATGTCCCTCAGTGTCCTGCAACCCCCCTCCTCCCAAGCCAGAAACGCTCCCTTTTTCATCCCTGGGGTAAAATCCCCGTTCCGGAAGATAGGGGTGAGCGGAGAAGGAAAATACGAGATCCCCCCTTTTAGCACAGACCGATCCCAGCAGTCAACCACATTTTTCGTGATGTCGCTCAAGTAAATGTGTGAGGGGCCTAGCCGTCGCGGGAGCCAGAGAACCTCTCCCAGATGATGCCTCGCCACCGCCCTGTCCATCCTCACCCAGTGTTTTAAGTACTCTTTCGAAAACCATTCCCTAATTATCCTGAGCTGTGCTGCATCGTGATATCGGCGGAAATCGGGGAAGGCCAAACCCCCTCTATCTCTGGAGGCAGTGAGCAGCTGCCTGGATATACAAGCTTTCCTCCCCCCCCCCCCATACGAAGCCCCGTACCAATCTATCCAGCCTCTTAAAGAACGTTTCAGGCACCCTCAGTGGGATGGCTTGGAAAAGGTAGAGGACCCGGGGAAGTACAACCAACCTGAGCACTGCCCCCCGGCCCAGCCAGGAGATCAGAAGGGTCCCCCATCTCCGCAGGTCTTTCTGGATTGCTAAAAGCAGGGGGTCATAATTCGCTCCAATCCAGCCAGCCAGTGAGGGGGTGATCCTAACTCCCAAGTACCGCAACCCTGAGGGGCTCCACCTGAAGGGGGACAGGTCCCTTACCACCCACGCCTCCTCCTCCCGCAGGGAAAGATTCATAAGTTCCGATTTCTGGAAATCGACCCGCAGGCCTGATGCCTCCCCGAAGGAGGATAATAGTGCTATGCAAGCTGGGAGGGATTCTCTAGGGTTAGTAAGTGTAAGCAACATGTCATCTGCGAAGGCCGCGATTTTATGTTGTTCCCCACCAAAAGGGATCCCCTCGATCTCCGTTGTCTGGCGGATCGCCAGTAGGAGGGGTTCCAGATAGATAGCAAACAGCAATGGGGAGAGGGGGCACCCCTGTTTCGTCCCCCTCTGAAGCCTAAAAGGTCTAGACACCTCTCTGTTAACCAGAATGCATGAAATGGGATTTTTATAATTAGCGGCGACCAGGTTGATAAAGCCCTCACCAAATCCCATCTTCTCCATCACCCGGAACAGGAAGGCCCACTCAACCCGGTCGAACGCCTTCTCGGCGTCAAGCGCCAGAAGGATCGCCGGGGTACCTGTTTTGCGGGATTTCTCAACAAGATGCGCCACCCTTCTGATATTATCCGCCGTTTGCCGTCCCATAACAAACCCCGACTGATCCTGATGGATCAGAGTTGGAAGATGGTTTTCCAGGCGCCGTGCCAAAACCTTAGTGAAAATATTTGCTTCGGTGTTAATAAGAGCAATAGGGCGCTACGAGGTACAGTCCTCCGGGTCTTTTCCTGCCTTATGAATAAGGGTGATCTTAGCTTCCTCCATCGTCCGGGATATGCCGCCCTCCTTATTAAACGCATTAAACAGCTGCATCACGTGTGGGACCAGGAGGTGAGAAAACTTTTTATAAAAAGAAGCAGGATAGCCGTCAGGGCCCGGTGCCTTATCACGAGGAAGAGCGGCAATAACAGCCCTCACCTCGTCTTCCGCGATGGGGCGGCCCAGCTCCTCTGCCACTTCCCTGGATACCTGCGGGAGAGGCAGGCCCTCCAAATATTCCCCCTCTAGACGAGGGGGTGGACCCTGGGAGGAGTACAAGGCCTCATAGAATTCCACAAATCTCTCCCTTATCTCATCATTCCCGGTAAGACGCCCACCACCCTGATCTTTCAGTGCGGTAATGGCCCTCCGATCCCTTTGTCCCCTCAACAGACGAGCCAGCAGGGTGCCCGCTTTATTGGCCTTAGCGTAAAATGTTTGTCTTGTTCTGAGCATAGCTTCTTCCGCCCTCTTATTCTCCAGGATCCCCAATTGGCCCTCCGCCAGCCTATATGCCTTGAAGGCTCTCCTCGTGGGAGTGATCCGAAGTTGGGCTCTGGCGACCTCCACCTCCCCCTCCAGTTGGGCCTCCAAACCCCTGAGCCGCTTATTCCTTTCTGCCTGTAGGGCGATAAGATCCCCCCTAAGAGTCGCCTTAAAGGCGTCCCACCTCGTACCCAAGCTCGTATCGGAGGGGGGATTGTTCCGGAAAAATCCTTGAATCCTAACTTCTAGCTCACCGCAAATCACGGGGTCTCTCAAAAGCCCGTTCGGAAATCTCCAGCTCCACAACCCTGGCCTACGTCTCCCCAGCTTAAGGACCATCTCTACGACCCTGTGATCCGCCACCCCCAGGGGCCCCACCTCCACCGCCTTCAACGCCCCCACCAGACTGGCCGATACCCAAATGTAATCAATTAGGGATTGTGTCCTATATACATCAGACAGGAACGTGAAGCCCTCCTCCCTCCCCCGCAGCGACCGCCAGACATCCCGGAGGCCAGCCCCTTCCATCTCTCCCTCAACTGGGAGGAGGCCACTGCCCCTCCCCCCCGTCTCCACTCCTGGAACGATCCCCAACTCTGTCCCAAGCAATGTTGAAATCCCCCAACAACACCACCTGGCCCCTAGCGAAATTCTCAATAATGTTTAAGAGCTCCCGTAAAAACTGGTCCTGACCCACGTTAGGCGCATATATGGACCCAATAGTGTAGCATGAACCCAATATGGTCCCCTTAACCAACACGAACCTCCCATCACTATCCCTAAGAGCTTCCTGGAACTGAAAGTCCGTGCCTCTGCCGAAGGCGATGGCCACCCCCCCCTTTTTCGTGGGGCCTGACGTAAAGTAAATCTGGGGAAAGCCCTTAAGTCGCGGCCGGGCTTGATCTCGTTTCCTCAGGTGGGTCTCCTGAAGGGCTAACACGTCCGGCTTATGGGATCTAACAAAATGCTCCAGCTTTGTACGCTTAAGAGGGGAATTGAGCCCCCTCACATTATGAGTTTGCCACTTGAAGGAAACAACTGGACATCACGACGTGCCCGCCGTAGCTTGCACGGGAGAATGCAAAAAAAGGAAAAACAAAGGGAGACTTCCCTCCTGCATTCTATTTGTGGGGCCTCGCCCCCAATCACACTTCCGTTGGTGCGGCTCTGTAAATGCCAGGCTCGTAGTGTGATTCTTCCATGATAAGTGCTGCAGATACCCTCCTCCCTCCCTCCCTCCCCCCTCAACACGCCACCCTTCCCCGGTCCCACAACTAAAACCCCTCCCCAGCCCTCCCCACAGCCTACCCAACCCCAACTCGGGAGGCCTCCCGCATGTCCCCTCCCCATCCCCCGGACTCTCTCGTCCTTGCGTGATCCAAGAAGTGCATCCCCGCCCCCTCCCCTCTTCCAATCATAGCCAACTTCCCACCACCCCCTTTTTACATCCTCCTCCCCACCGCGTCAACCACATCCACTGTATCAACTGGAAGTCCCCCGGTCTGGGGACACCCCTCATCTACCCCCCTCCCGAGCGGGCTCCACTCCCCCCTCCTGCGGACGCTTCCACGCCGACTTCTTCTTTACGTTGGGGCCCACTGTGGACCACACCCACGGCCTCGCCCCATCCCCCGGAGCGGGCCGATCGCTCTCGGCGTCCCCCCCGGAGACTCCAAGATCCAGGTGAATGATGTTCGCCGCTTCCTCTACACTGGTGGCCCTTCTTTGGGCGCCCTCCCATTCGAACACTAACCCAAACGGGAAGGTCCACTTATATTTGACATTCTTTCTTGAGAGTTCTTTCAGCACTGGGCGCATCGCCCTCCTCTTCACCAAAGTACTGTTAGCCAAGTCCTGATACAAGGAGATCTCCTGGCCCTTGTAGTGCAGTGGTTCGAGAGACCTTGCCGCCCGTAGAACCGCCTCTTCTTGGGCATACCGTGAGAATGCTGCCAGCACATCACGCGGCCTGGGGCCCGGGCCGCGGGGAGGTCGGCCCACCCTGTGTACTCTGTCCAACTCTATAGCCGCGGGGTCTTCTCCTCCCAGCAGGCCCATTAAAAAGTCTTTGCACCTCTCCCTTCAGCTCCCCATCTGTTACGGACTCCGGGAGCAGTTTTACCCTTATATTGACCCGTCTCGACCTGTTTTCCAAGTCCTCCAGTTGGATTTCTAGGTTGCGGGTCGCTAGGTCCAGGCGATCAATCGCTTCCCCGTTGGCCGTACCGTCCTTTCCCAATTCCTGAAGGCCTCTTTCCAGTATATCGGTTCTCTCCCCTAACTGAGCCACCTCCTGCTTCAGATCCCCGAGGGCCATATTTAGGTCCGACCTCAACAGCTGAAACTGGTCCTGGAAGGCTTTGGCTAGAGTTTCTCCTAGGGCTTGCATCTCACCCCTGAGATCCATCCTGGTCAGGGGCTCCCGGTCCTCCGCCTCTCCGGGTACTTTAGGGGGCTTGAGGCGCTCGGTGTCCCCCCCGCCGTCGCCCCTAGCTTCCATTGCTGCAGACCACAATGAGGGGAGGGTGCTCAGGGGGTCCCCCTCTCCCAAACCGGTGCGCGGCGCCCTGCCCCTGGACTTTGCGGGCATCAGGTCTCACCCAGGGAGCGCCCCTCAATTCGACCACAACACCTTTACTGGTCGCCACCTGGGGCCGCCCACCGGCTCCAATTCCGCAGTAAGGAGGGGCGACCGCCCGCGAAAATAAGGGCGGGGGGCCCCACCCCCCCAGCAAGCACCGCTCCCACCAACCCTCTCGAATGGGGGGCGGGGGGCAGAGGACCGGCCAATGAGTGACTACTCCCCGGGGTCCCCCAACACCAGCCTCGGGGACCAAGCCTCCACTCTGTGGGTCCGGTCAACTAGGGGGGAGGAGGGCCTCCCCCGCTTCAACTCTCCATCCCCGGGAGGGGCCGCCCGCTCCTCGCCTCTCCGCCGACGATCAGGAGGCCCCCAACTCTCCTCCAGGGGCCTCCCCACAGGCGGATCCCCAACGGCACCCGCTGCTCCTACTCCAGATGAGGGACGCTTCTCCCGCACGACTGCGCGAGGCCTCTCCAGAAGTCCCGGTCCTCTCCCTCAGGGAGATGACCTCCCCCGCCTCGTACCGCCGGCGGCGGGTGCGTCCCTATCTTCAGGGCTCCCCTCCTCCACAACAGCCTCTTTACGCGGGTCGACGCCCCCGTCCGCCGTTCGCCCGTACAGGCCTCCTCTGCTCCTCCCCCGCGGCCGCCCGAATTCCTGGGGACTGCAGCTCCGCGCCCGCAGCCGGCTCGCGCGGGCCCTCTCAGCCGCCGCCGCCTGCCGAAATCACAGGATCCACATCACCTGCCGCGTTGATCCGCCGTGCCGCCGGTTCTCCAGAGCCCCGTACGTCTTCTGACACCGCGCGGGACCCCCAGGGGGTGGTGGATCCCTTAGAAAAGGCCTCGGGGTGTGGGAGCTGCCGTCGGCGCGTCTAGTCGCTGCCGGCGGCCATCTTGAATCCTTCGTCTAAGCCATTTTTTGATAATTTCTTCTGATTATTTTGTTTTGATTAACTATCTCAGCCAAACTCAATCCTAATCTATGTAACTTCCGCAAATCTTTGTGCATTACTGGTTTTACATCATGAATAGTTCTATCGTCATTATAAGGCTTTTTATTATCGCTCGCCTGCTTAGTGATAGTCATAGTGCCAGTCTTTCTGGTCATTTTATTAAAAAAAAAGTCCACATTCATATTCACAATTTTCATTGCTATATTCTCATAGGAATCTGTGATCATATTATTGATCTTCAATAGATTATTCCCAGTCCAACGGATTGCATTAACTGCATGGTTAGTTATGATATCTTTGCATCCTCTTGGTCTACCCTCGTGGATCAAGATATTAATTTCCATTGTCACTATATCATGATCACTCTACTCTGTAGGTATCACACTCATGCTCTGTACATTTTCTAAGCATTCATTATTACCAAACAGATAATCTTATGTGGCAACACAATTGTTTCCTTTACATGTGGAAGCACCCAGAGCATCGCCTGTGGTTCTTCCATTTAGCATCCACAGGTCCCATTGTTTTAAGAAAGATACCCAGGAGGTGCCTTTTAGATTTCCTATACTCTGTAACATAACATTTCTTTTTGCAACCTTATCGTAGGCCGCACACTCAGTTTTAGCAATACAGCTAGCATAATATCATTTGTGAGCTTTTTTTGGTCTCTTTTATAGTCGGCAAGATCTCTCCTATAGTATCTTGCATTTCGTCTAAAGGTTTTCATACTAGGGGGACATTTACTAATAGCAACTTCCAGGCTAGTTTACACTTGTCTTGTTCTATCTCCACTGTTAACACACCATTATTTTCTGAGTCTAGTAGTACTGTTTTGGAGTTGTTTTTGTTTCACACCTATCACAAGGCCACCATATGGTCTACCTTTAATGGCACATTCTTGGTGTATGTGGTAGCCGTCTACAGTTAGGGGACAATCTAACCAAGACTCCTGTAGCATAAACATGTCATAAATTTGTAGTTGTATAAGTGAGCTATCTTCTTTTAGTATGTGGCTGTGGCTGCACGTATTCCAACTTTCAATATGCAGAGGTCAATTTGATAGTGGTAGACTATCAATAAACAATACTCTTTTATTGGCCAGAATCCAGGTCATAGTCTGGTATATCGGGGTTACACCTTTACTATTTGGTAATCTCTCATTTCTAGTAAACGCTGGTTGTTCTTTACACACAGACAATTTCAAGCCCAGTTTAAATAGGGCTTGAGCCTTTTCCCACTTTAAAGGAATAGTTCGCCCAAAAAATGTTATTGGCCAAAAAGATGGACAATAATAAAAAAAATATACTGGCACTTTTAAAGTTCCTATGTAAACTTTTGAGCAATTGAAGCTCAAAATGTACAAAAGCAAGCACATGGGGGCATCCATTTTGTGAAATGGATGCCCTGAAGGAAAAGCCAGCCAGCTGTAGTAAACAAAAGTTACCACTGGGTGGCTTTTCCTTCATTGGTGCCGGGACTCGCAGGACGGAGGCCAGAGACTACAGGCAGAAAAGCTGCAGCTGCATCTCGGTAAGTGCTATTTTTTTTTTTTAAAGCAGGCTGGAGGAGCCCGGAAAACTTAGAAATAAAACTGCAACTTTAAAAACGTTGTATTTATGTTTGCGGTAGCTTTTGAAGCTACCGCAAACATGAATACGACGTGATTGTGCTTGAAAACGCTGCGGTTTTTCTTTCTAAGTGTTTCAGGCTCCTCCGAGGCGGAGGAGCCTGAGAAACTTAGAAAGATAAATAGCAGCGTTATTGAAACACAACCACGTTGTGTTTCTGCCTGCCTTGGCTTTCACTTTGGGTCTCTGGTGCTCCCCTGGGGAAAACGCAATGTTTTCCTTCAATCTCTGCAACTGATTTCTCATGATCATCTTATATTGTTGTTTGTATCTCATTATTGTAGCCGGATGTTGGAGATATTGCCGCCATCAGTGATATTTCGGCACATAAAGCGTCAATGGCGTCTTCTTCAGATGCCGCCGCTGTGTTTACCGAATCCTGCATATTCCATGAGGTGTTAGTGTCATCTGGCACAATGATAGGCTCTCTTAGTCTCTATATCATTTCTTGTGTTTGTGTCTTCATTACAGGTTTACTAATAGGTTCCATCTTGCCATTAAATTTAGACTCCTTGAAAGATGGGGGAGCACCGGAGATCCAGAGTGATAGCCAAGGTAGGCAGAAACACAACGCGGTCGTGTTTCCATGACGCAGTGTTTCTGCCTGCAGCTGCTTTCCCATTTGGGGCTCTCGGGCTCCCCGTGCAGGCAGAAACACAGCAACTGCAGGCAGAAACACAGTGCGGTTGTTTTCAGAAATGCTGCAGTGTTTCCGCCCGCCTTGGCTTTCCCATATGGGGCTCTCGGGCTCCCTGTGGGGAGCCTTAGAGCCCCAAATGGGAAAGCAGCTGCAGGAAGGAACACAACGCGGTTGTGTTTCCATGCCGCGGTGTTTCTGATTACAGCAGCTTTCTCATTTGGGGCTCTCGGGCTCCCAGTGGGGAGCCCGAGAGCCCCAAATGGGAAAGCAGCTGCAGACAGAAATCTTTCTAAGTTTCTCGGGCTCCTCCGGCTCAGAGGAGCCTGAGAAACTTAGAAAGAAAAACCAATGAAGGAAAAGCCACCCAGTGGTAGCTTTTGTTTACTACAGCTGGCTGGCTTTTCCTTCATTAGTGCCGCAAAAGTGAGCACAGGCGGGCATCCATCTCACAAAATGGATGCCCCCATGTGCTTGTGTTTGTAAATTTTTAGCTTCAATTGCTCAAAATTTTACATAGGAACTTTAAAAACAAAAAGTGCCAGTATATTTTGTTTTATTATTGCCCATCTTTTTGGCCAATAAAAATGTTTGGGCCAACCATTCCTTTAATGATACAGCTGTAGTAGATGTGAAACGAATCAGAGCCCAATTGGTAGCACTTCCCACTTTGGGGAGTTTTATCTGGGCTATATCATTGCTGTTAATTGATGACAACCAGGGCAAGGACGGCCAAAGTTTCAATAGCACCGTTCGGTTCATTAAAGGACTTGTATCAGAGGGATACATTTCATCTATCCTTACGGAGAGACCACATTTTATAGGTTCATCATTCTCATTCTGTAAGGTAGGTCTCTCCCTGTCCATCTTCTCTGTGTAAATAGTCTTTTCTTGAAAAATCTTTTCATGGTATTTCTCGTGATTAGACATCAAGCCAGTATTGATCGTCAATGGTTGCACCTTAGATGTCCATCTTGTCAGACTTGGCAGTTGTAATGGCAATGTTTTCCTGTTTTGACAGTAAACTTGGCCAAATTGTTGATCAGCAACTCTACTCTCATTTTCGGGTCTAGCTGAGACACTTAGTTTATGATCAAGATTTTGGGTCTTCATGGGCCATGCTGAGGGGTCTTGGGCATAGAGTTCCATAGGTTTGGGTCTATGAGAATGTACCCATTTATCCATTGGCCCGTTCAGACTAACTGTTGTTTTAGTCCCATCGTGTGGGAGCTTAGTGATGGCCTTCGGCTCATTTTGTCTTTGACCATAGCATTTCACAGCCGCTAGAACGCAATGTTTTCCTTCAATCTCTGCAACTGATTTCTCATGATCATCTTGTATTGTTGTTTGTATCTCATTATTGTAGCCGGATGTTGGAGATGTTGCTGCCATTAGTGATATTTCGGCACATAAAGCGTCAATGGCCTTTTCTTCAGATGCCGCCGCTGTGTTTACTGAATCCTGCATATTACATGAGGTGTTAGTGTCATCTGGCACCATTATAGGCTATCTTTGTCTCTATATCATTTCTTGTGTTTGTGTCTTTATTACAGTTTTCCTAATAGGTTTCATCTTGCCATTAAATTTAGACTCCTTGAAAGATAGATTCAAACTTGGTGCAGGTTTAGTATGTCACGGCTTAGTCACCATATTATCTTTATCATTAATTACCAATCTAGTTGTAAGAGAATATAGTCTTTTCTGATCTGGGGCAATTATTAAGCACAGACTGAACAGTGTTTCCACTTTAGCTGCTAGAGTGGCCAACAGGTCCATTGTGGTTGAGTTTGCTTGGGTAGGTGTCATGTCCTTACCATCTCCGCCAATCACAGAATTATCTCTTATAATATCTTTCTAGGTTTCAGATCCATTTAAATTATCTAAATTTGGGGTGGCAGATAGATCACTAAACTGACTCTCACGTTTCTCTGTGGCGGGCCGCCAGTCCAGAGAGTTTCTTCTAATAGACTCATATTTTCAAGAGGGACCTATTATTGTCAAGGGAAAGATATTCGAAGATGATTGCTCTTGTCTCTCACTCAATGTGGTCTTATCAGTAAAAATGTTAATGGGCGCAGCTTGTTTGATGTCCATAATAGAGTTATCAATAGTTACATTCGCAGGTGTTATAGATTTTCTATTGCCTACCCCTGCTCTTTGTTTGTTGTGATTCCCGGTTTTGGGCACAGCAGCAACATTCTTTCTTACCCTTTTTCCTTCTGGGCCCTTTGCGTAGAGATTTGTTAATATGGCGTGGGCTTCGCGATCTTTTACCCTTTCCAATAATTTCACTTTGTAGTCCCGTTCTCCTAGCCTGTCTAGTCTTCATTTCCAGTTATTCAGGCTTACTGTGTCTTGAATATTTAAAATCTATAAAACAATTGCTGGCTAACAATTTGATAGCACTTAAAACTGCTACTTACTGGTGTGTCAGATTTTCTTTGAGGGGATGTATTTGAATACAGTCAATTGAGCGTGAAATGCGGTAAACTATACCAGAAATTGGGGCACGCAGTGCTTGGCTCAGTACTTGCAGTGTCACTTTGTTTAGCAGGATCCACCACTTGCTGTTTCCATGTACTGAGTCAAGAACTTAACTCACGGTGCCGCCTCCTTCCAGCATGCACCAAACATCAGACATTCTTGCACTCCCCGCCCGCTGGTAATAGAGTTTCACTCCCGGCCTCTCCTGCAGTAATGTCAGTTATATTGCGGTACACGTTATCCCAGAATATCGGCTGCTGAGCAAAGTAACAGAAGTATGTTTATACAGGTATTGTCAATTGCTTTTTCTCCAGGGCTCGCAATGCAAACTCCAAAGCAATAAATAACACTACATAAAAAGTTCTTGTGCAGATAAAATGGAGTGACTCGATTCAGGAACCTGCAGCCTCACTACCAAACACTTCTGCCACACTTCCTCAATAATTTTGGTAATGGGCAATCCAGAATGGATACCAACTGGCCGGTACTCTGACTGTCAGAGAGGCACTCTGATCAGGCTCAGCCACAGAACGCACACATGGCAAGTATTTGAGACAGTTCTGTTAGTTTTTCATGCTTGGAGTACTCCTCTAGTGGACCTCTTTATAACAGACTAGTACTATCCTCTTCTTGTGTACCTGTCCTGAATGGGCTATAGGATTAATTTCCTAGTGCATGTTTTCCTCTTTCCTTGGAGTGATTGGGGGGGGGGTTGCATTGCATTCCCTCTGAATCCTCTCATCCGAAGCTTAACATTGAATCAGTCCAGGAATTGCCAAATTATTTTGTTGCATGATGCTTGACCGCAAAGGATCTGGTACTCGGAACTCCTTTAAATGTCAGCATAGGATCCCAGACTTCTCCCTGTGGGGGGCATCTCCTTACAGAAGAGAAGGGAATTGTTTTGAACCGATCACCTCCGTCCATGTCCTTGGTTGCCTGGTTCCTGCAGAATTGAGTTGTCATGCTCTGGGCTTCTTACAGTGGAACATGGATGCAGTTAAGGCAGCAAGTAAAGACTCCACCAGAAGTTAATACTGCAGTGAGTGGACTTCCTTCTATCACTGGTGTGTAAAAGGGATGTGAAGCCCAAAACAATTGACTAAGAATTATTCTTGCTTTAATTTCAGATTTGGTTTAGTCAGACATGTTGCTGGTGTTGTGTAGGACTTATCGATCAGCCTTCTGTTTTCATCACTTTAGATGTCAAACACTTTCCTTGGCTATTTTGGTTGTGAACAGGCACTTTAAATGACTTAACAATCCCCAAACTGGTTAAACAGCCTCACTCTTCTTGGGATTCTCAGCAAGATGAGCAAGATGATGCTCTGCACTGAGCTAGGTTCTTTACTGAAGTGATTTTAGAATGTAACCTTAACCAAGCGATGCATATTCAAATCTTCTCCCTTAGTCTAAGGATGAATAATTCATGCATCAGCCGTTTAATGAATTTCAGCACTTCAGATCACCTCAAGGAATGTACTGAGCAACACAGAGAAAGGACTCCAGCAGACCGCAGGACAGCACCTGTGCAACTAAACCACACCACCCAGGACTCACAGGATAGCCATAGACACGGCCAACCACCCGCACTCATCTGCAGTCATACGCCACTTGAAGACTCATCAATTCTGCCATTAGAATGCTGGTTCAGGCTAGACACAAACAGTCTCCTGGACTTGCGTACTCCCCCCGACAACCTCACAGCTCCCATCCACAAGTCAGCTCGACATGGGTCGCTAACCAGGATTTAGCCACACATCCCTACCTTCATATTGCCTTAAATACACACATGCATTCTACACTCCTCTGATGAATCTCCCATATCATGGACTTCAGTGCCCCAAGGGCGTTCACCTACTGTGCTTTGAGGCCATACCAACGGGAAGAGGTGCTATACAAATGCCATATTACATTACATTTGATCTCTTGTGGAGCCTGGCACTGGAGGGGCTACATTTTCTGTTTCTCACTGGAGTATTTCCTGCATATTGGAAAGTTACAAATTGGAGAGGGTTTCTCATAAAGGCCTCTAAGCACATTTGGTCAGAGATCAGACGCATTGTTGCTTTTCAAAGGCACATGCTGCTGGCACATATGCGCAAAGCTGCCACTTGATGAATGCTGCATGCTTTTTGTGGACACTATTCCATGGACACCAGCTCCAGGTCTAATGCGAAATTTGGGTCCAACCAAATATTTGTCTTAAGTACTTTAGGCTCTACTTGATTCAGAACTGGTACAATGACTATCCATCCTGCCATTTGCAGGGTACTTTTACATCTCCCATAAGAATGGAGGAAAGGGGACCGTATGTAGGAGCAAGTAGGAGCAAGTTAATGTTACGCACCACAGTGGCTACTGCACACACTTGTTTCTCTATTTGGCCCTCCCTACCGTCCACCTGCAAAAATGTTCACTGGACTTTGCAAATAAAAGGATTTATGGTTGGTCCATATAGCATGCCTACTGCCAACTTACTTGCTGGTGCAAGTCAGCAAATGCGCCCTGGTAAATCGGAATGGTGGTACTCATCATGCTTCAAAATGAAATACCAGTGTCTACCGTAACATGACCCCAAATATGTTCTTACCTCATTGAGTACAGCACTGGTTAAGTGTACTCTGCTAAATGACTGTGATGCTCTATTTCAAGAAGGTACTCAAATCTTGAGTAACATCTGTACTAAATATGCTCCCCTAAAAAATATTGCTACCAAGAAACCATCAAAAGTATGGTTTGCTAGAAATCTTTTTGAATTGAAAAATGAACATAAATATTATGAACATCAATGGTATTGCACTAAGTCTATTGAATACTTGTTGGCGGCAAGTAAAGCCCTGACTAATTACAAAAAAGCCGTTTTCACTGCTAAATCAAAATTTCTATCAAACAAAATCACAACAGCATTGAATAGTCCCCAAGAGTTATTTAAAACAATTGCTGATTTTGTCAACCCTAATAAATATGCACCAGTGAAAGCTTCCTCTGTGTTGCATGCCAATGGCCTAAATAACTTCTTTTAGAGATAAAATCGTGAAGATCCAAGACAACATTAGGCTGAATAGAAATTCAGACTTAGCCCCCCCAACTAGAGGCCTTGAGCCTAGCTAATGAAAAACCTAACGATCCGAATATGATACCGATTGACATAGCTCAATTTAGCTTTAAGCAAGTCTCAGAGGAAGATATTTCTGTTCTTCTGTCTGAGCTGAAACCCACCAATGATTCCTTTTTTCCAATCCCTGCCCTAGTTGCTAAACGTCTTTCACTGGAACTAACTCCTTTTATGACTAAATTTGTCAATTTGTCACTTACCCAGGGGTTCGTTCCTGATGCTCTGAAACTCTCAGTTGTTTCACCGCTTTTGAAAAAAAGTCAGTCTGGACTCCGAGGACTACAGTAATTATCGGTGAATTGCTGGGCTTCCTTGGCCGGGCAAAATCTTGGAAAAAGTGGTTACTGAACAACTGCAGGATCATGTTGAGGACCATGGCCTCCTTCACGCTCTACAATCCGGCTTTCGTCCCTTACACGGGACAGAGATGGCATTGATGGCGGTTTGGGACGAGATGTTGCAGGCCGGGGATGCAGGTAAAATCTCCTTGCTTGTAATGCTTGACTTGTCCGCTGCGTTTGACACGGTGGACCATGGCATTCTGCTGGATCGTATGCAAAATCTTGTGAAGGTGGACTCCTGTGCATTACAGTGGTTCACATCTTTTCTTACCGGCCAGCAACAACGTGTCCAGGTTGGTGGCTTTCTTTCAGATATTCTTCTCCAGTGCTGTGGTGTACCACAGGGATCGGCACTCTCTCCACTTATTTCTTTTTCTTGTTTTAGTCAGTACTTTTTATTAGGCATTTAACAAGTGAAAACCACCAACACTGCATCAAAGACATCAGCAAATAAAGTCAGACAACACATTTACCAATCATTCCCCCAGAAAGGAGGGCCAGGAGGTGCTCCAAGCCGAGGGGGCAGGTTGCCCCATGCACTCTGATAGCAGAACGGCACCCCTCAGTCCTGCAACCAGTGTGAGAGTGGAGGCCTTCGGGCGAGAGCTGAGTATTTTGCAGCAAAGTCCATAAAAGGAGCCCAAATATTTATGAAGGGGCTCAAGTTCCCAGAGCGTTTTGCTGTGATTTTTTTTCAGCCACCACCACTTCCCACGATTTAAACCACCATGATGAATTTACCGGACCCTCTGCACTTTTCCAAACCCACGCCAATGCGATTTTTGCGGCAAGGAGCAGGTGAGTACATAGGCGAGACATATGGCCCGAGATTGGGTACTCCTCCCCCAACCCCCCCCCCCCCTCCGGTCCCACCCAGGAGAATAACCCCCGGATCCCAATGGATAGAAAGGCCCGTGATTTCTTTGATGTGGCCTACCACTCCCCTCCAATACTTCTCTGCTCTAGGGCAAGACCAGAGGAGATGGAACAGGGTACCACTTTCTTTGTTCATGACGCATTGGGTGCTTTTATGAAACCTGGACCATATGTTTCCCCATTCTGTGGAATCTATTTCGCGACTGAGATCTCTCTCCCATTCCACCATGTATCTCTCCTTGGAGAGGTTGGTTCTGTATAGGAGTTTGTAGAGTGAGGACACCTTCCCCCTGGATTTCAGTGATGTGAGAGTGAGGTCCAGAGCCGTTAGGGCACTCGTCCCCCTTTCTTTCACCACCCCGTTCGAGGCCCAATGCCGAAGTTGGGAGTAGTGAAATCTCTCTAACTCTGAGACCCCAAATTTCTCCTTGCACCTCTCAAAGGGTAAGGGTCCCCCCTCCTCCAGAAAATCAGATAAGTTCCAAAGCCCTCCAGCCTGCCATGTGGCGAACCCATGTGGGGAGGTGCTGGGGGTGAAATCCGGGTTGTTCCACCGCGGAGTGAGCAGGCCCAGAGAGGATGTACAACCCCATTTGCGAGCTGCAGCCTTCCATTTATCCACCGTGTTGCTGGTAGCCGCTAGGGGGCCCAGCTTGCCTTGGACTTTGATGGTTGGGAGGTGAAGGAGGTCCGCCAGGGGAACCGGGCTCCAAGCCTCCTCTATGTGCCTCCACAGGGGAATATCTGAAGGGAGAGCCCAAGCGAACGCATGAGACAGCTGCGCCGTTAGTGCATACCTAATTACATCCGGACCACCCAGGCCGTCAAGCTCCCTCCCCCGAAGCAGGATATTCTTTGCTATTCTACGCCTCCCCCCCTCAGATAAACTTTTGAACATTCCTCTGCAGGGACATAAGCTCCTTGTCTGGAGTGTGCACCAGGAGGGCAGTACAATGATATAACAGCCTAGGGACCAAGTTCATCTTCACCGCAGCTATGTGGTCAAACCAAGACATTTCTTGCGCTTTCCATTGTTCTATATCTTGCTTGAACTCGCCGAACAGCCGCAGGAAGTTGCACTGATGTATTAAAGATGGGTCTTTGGGGATCTGAACACCCAGGTACCCTATGGAGGAAGTAGCCCACGGGATTGGCAGGGCCTGATGTAGGTCTGCCTTATGTTGCTTGGTGAGGTTGATTGCCATTGCTTCAGATTTATCAAGGTTCACCCTAAACCCTGAGATCCGGCCAAATTCTTCAATTTCTTCCCAGAGTGGGGCCAGAGAGGAGAAAGGGTTAGTTATTGTGAGTAGGACACCGTCTGCGTAAAGCGCCACTTTATACTCCTGATTTCCTACAGTGAGCCCCGCAATACCCACATTTTTCTGGACCCTGTTCGCAAACGGTTCCATGTAGAGAGCGAAGATCAATGGTGACAGGGGGCAGCCTTGTCTCGTACCCCTGAAGATATTTATAATTTCTGACTTAATACCATTCATTCACAGTTGAGTTGTGGGGAACTGGTAGTTAGCCATAACCCAAGTTATGAAGTTCAGACCAAAGCCCCAGTGCTGCAGTGTGTTCCGAATATAGCCCCAGTCCACCAAATCAAACGCCTTATGGGCATCTAATGATAACACTAACATCCCTTCCCCCGTCTTAGTAGCGCGTTCGATGAGGTTTATCGTGCGTTTAATATTATCGTGTGTTCCCCTCCCTGGGATGAATCCTGTTTGATCTTGACTATAATGTGTGGGAGGTGTACGTTCAGCCTTGCTGCCAGGATTTTTTAGAAGAGTTTACTATTGTTATTCAATAGGGAGATAGGTCTATATGACGTTGGGTGCTCAGCATCTTTTCCCGGCTTCTGCAAGAGAACCGTTACCGATTCCGCAATTGACTTAGTGATGGTCCCTGTGTCCAGAAATTATTTGAATAAAGCAGATAGCTGTGGGGCTAAGATATAGGAGAAGGATTTATCGAATTTTGCTGTTAACCCATCCGGGCCAGGTGTCGAATTTTTCAAGGTTTTAATGGCTTCAGCCGTTTCATCCAGTGTGATAGGACCTTCTAAAGCGCTCAGCTTGGACCTATAGTTCTGGGTTTTGCTAGTTCCGAGATATTCCGGCAGCCCCTCAAGGACTGTTGGGGGGCCAGACATGATCGCTTTATGGTACTCAACCAGCACCTCCATCTTATCCCGGTCATCATAATGAATTTGACCCTTCCCATCCCTCAGGCTGGCTATATTATTCCTAGTGTGGATTCTCTTCAACTTGTATGCTAGAATGCAATTAGCCTTGTTGGTTTTGCTGTAGTAAAACTGCTTAGTGTACTCTAGGGATTTCGCCGATCGGTGTGCCCAGTGCATCTCCAGCGCTATTCTAGCTTTACGCAGCGCCCTCTCACCTTTCCTAGACCAACAACCTTGTAGGTCTTTTTCCAGCGAGGTGACTGTCCCCTCCAGTTTAGTCCCTAGGACCCTTCAGCAGTATGAACCTGCCCTCTGGGTCATGCTTCACAGAAATTCTCATCAGAGGGACTTTTTTGCTTAGCAGGATTGCTACCCCTCTTTTTTTCCCCCCGGAGATGGCCAAGAATTTTCCTTTGCACCTTCTGAATCTCACCCATTTTTCATCAGCCTGAAGCAGGTGCATCTCCTGTAGGAAGACAATGTCCCCTTCCATCTGGCTGAGCGAGTGCTCCACCTATCTATGATTCCCTGGGAAATTGAGGCCCTGGACGTTCCATGACAGGACTCAGAGCTCTCTTTCATCTTTCATCAGCCTGCCCCATAGGATGTATTAATGGATGGTGCTTTGGTTAAGGCAATAGGCCCTCCCGAACAGGCTTTCGGGAGTGCTGTAGGTCTGACCATGATTGAACCGAAAGGTTGATAACGTGAATGTCTGACTGCAGTAGCATTTCAACTAATGTGAGAGAGTATTTACTTGCCCCTCTTCACCCCTAAAACCAACTCCCCCCGATTTCCCCACCCTCCCCCTCCCGCCCCCCCAAAACTGAAAGACAGGAGATACTCCTACCCCAACAGGCAACTGGATGGGCTCCAACCACGAGCCCCAATGGCCAACCGGGCCCAGCCCGACAACCTTAAGATCTCCTACTAACAGGACTTCACGACCTGTAGCAGAGACAATAATTAGCGCTATGACCTCAACAGATGGGCAGCAAGCCCCGGAGAAGGAGGAGGCATTGGGATCATCCCCGACCCCTCCAGATCATAATCTCGTCTGCTCCAGACCGATGGTGCTTGCTTACAGTGGAATGTTGCTGCTCACTCTGGATGGGGCTTCCTCTGCAGAGGGCCCCCGAGGCTTGTGTTGCCCGTTCACCCTTGTCCATGACTTTCCGGCTTGTTTCTTGACGCGATCTCTGGAATTCGGTTCTGCACCGGATACGTTGCACAGTGCTTCAATGCCCATTACCTTCTCTGCCTCCTTCAGAGATTGGAATTGATATTGCACCCCCTCCTAAAGGAATCTGATGGATGTAGGAAAGCCCCAATGATACAGGATTTTCCTTTCATGCAGCCAGGCCGTCGGAGGCCAAAGGGATTTCCTCTTCTGGAGGGTGGAGGTTGCCAGATCTTGGAACAACAGGATGTTGGAGTCTCGGAATGAGATTTGATGCATTGATCTGGCTTCTCTCATAATTTCCTCCTTCAGTCTAAAGAAGTTAACCCGGACCAGAATGTCCGGTGGCATAGTCGTGGCGCGGTGAGGGGACATTCTATGGGCACGGTCCAGTTCCAACGGAGAAATCTGAACAGTTCGGCCACATATGTCTCAAGTTCCGGGTCCAGGATCGACGCTGGGATCCCCCGGATGCAAATATTATTTTGCCTGGACCGATTTTCTGTGTCCTCCAGTTTCACTTCGATTGCTTCACATCACATTTCCAATGCTGTTAGTCTATCTTGGCCTTTCTCTAATTCGAATGCCTGGTCACATAGTCATCCTCAACCTCTGCTGTGCGGTTTTCCACTGCTTCCACCCTCTTGTCAAGGGAGTCGATTCTTTTAGTCACTTCCTCCATGCCCTTTTGGATTTCTTTAGTTAGGGCAGCCAGGAGGTCCCTGGCAGCTTGTTCCGGTTCCTCTGATTCTTGGGAGGCCCCCTGGTCCTTCATTTGCTCCGTGGACGCTCCCCCCCCTTTCTTAGCTTGTGTGGGTTGCTGTGTCCCATCATGGTAGCAATATCTGTTTGGTTGCTTTGCCACTCTTTGCCATTGTTCCTGGTCCTCTAGTGATAGATCCAACTGCAGGGGAACTACCTCCTGTTTTGCGCAAGGGGCTCCTGGGAGGCCGGTGTGGTTATGTAACAGGGACTCCAAGCCTTCGCTTCACCCCTTCAACGCTGCAGTGGTTTGGGGCTTGTTGGAGCCGACACATCCCCCCCTCCCCCCTCCCCAGGCCCACAAAAGCTCCAAACCCGGAAGGGTAAACCTTCCCTACTGCACCAACCGAGCCCCTGGCAGGCCGCGTATCCTTCCTAAAGTCAAAATCCTGAGCCTCTCAGGCCATACATGTGCATGCCCCCAGGTCCTCACCTTTGATCATGGGACACTGCCAAGCGCTCAAGCCAGGTGGTCATTATAGGGCGATGATAAAAGGGCTCCACATGAGGAATCAGCGAGGTGGTTGGGGGACCCCATGTGGGGGGGGCGCTGTGAATCAGGACCGTGGGCTGGAGAGTGATGAGTGGCAGCAAAAACACTGCCCGTCAAACCGTAGCCCCTGCCACAGGCTCAAGCCGCACAGGCGATGAACGAGATGATGCCTCGAGCTGGGCGGGGGGTTCCGACAGCTCCGCTCCGGTGCCTGGGGGAGAGAAGCACAGCCAGGCAGGACAGGCGACCCAGCCCGCCACTCCAGTAGGTGCCCTCTGCCTGTGGTGATGAGGAGCCAGAGGCCTCGGGAGGATTACAGTGCACTGCAGGCAAAGAAGGGTAGGGGTGTGCTGCCAATCAGGAGCCCCCCTTCCCGGCCCCTACCCTTGGGCGAGCAGGGACCTCGGGTCTCCTAGGGTCCGATTGCGGGTGTAGATCTGGTGGTGACCCGCTAGAGGCAAGGGGGTACAGCCCCGACTGCTGGCACTGTGTCCGGGGCCGTTCATCGAGGAGTCTCTGCAGGAGAGGGGGCGCCATATAATGGACGGAACAAACCATCAGGGTGGGAGCGCTGCTCTCCGTCATAGGATGCCGGAGGACATTGGTGCCGCGATGAAGAGTGTCAGGCTGGGAGCAGCTGGGCGCTTAAATGTGAGGGCTCATCTTTCCGTCCCCGGTGTTCCGATCCGCAGGAAGCCGTAAGCACCATTTTCTTTAGGCATCTCATGGCCCGGACACTCAGCACCCCGTTAATTTCCGGCGTAATGATTGCAGCGACTTGTTCACCAGGATGAGCGTATTTCAGGGGTATGCACTGCCCTGAAAACCGGAGAGAGGAACCCCCGTGTTGATCCTGGAGTACGGAGTCATCCAGGAGCTATTCAGGAGCCATGCCACCCACGGAAGCTCCATGCCACGCCCCCTCCACTTCTTTTTAATATCTATCTCCATGCCCGTATGAATATCCTTGAGAAATATCATCTCAGATTTCACTCGTATGCTGACGACACCCAGCTTTATATCAGGCTCGATGATGTGGAGGAAGCCCTTGCTCTGGTTAGCAAGTGTCTGGAAGAAATTGGCACCTGTATGGAAAAGAACTGGCTACCTCGGTTGTAATGCCCAGGTCTCAGCAAAAGTCCAATCAGTCTTCTACAACATCTGACTTTTGCGTCAAGCACTACCATACGTACCCACTTCTGATCGGGCTGTGGTGGTTGGGGCCTTTGTCATTTCCAATCTAGACTATTGAAATGGACATTTGGCTGAAGATCCAGCCAATCAGGTCCTTCGCCTTCAAAAGGCTTAATATGCAGATGTAAGAGTGGTCTTTGGTGTAACCAAAAACACCCATACTTCAGGTCTCGGCCGATCACTCCATCGGTTGGCGGTGGACTAACGGATTAAATTTAAAATAGAGTGCCTGGATTACAAATACCTGAATGGGCTGGCACTGGCCGACTTGATTAATAAATTGAAGTGATACCAACTAACCAGAGCCCGCAGATCTAAAGATCAGTTTTGTCTTGTGATTCCAAGGACAAATTACAGATCAAGAGGTGGTCGATGTTTTTCAGTGGCTGGACCCCGACTATGGAACAGTCTTCCGTTGAGCCTGAGACAGGCAACTTCCCTGCTGAAATTTAGAGCAGGCTTAAAGACTTACCTATTTAAGTAAGTCTGATGACTGTCTAGCTTTGTTTCAAGTTCTTTGCCATCTGACCTCAGTGCGATTTTGTTACCATCTGTGCCAGGATACGATTAAGTTTATTGTGTGCACGCTACAAATACTTCAAAATTCAAAACGCCCCCCTCCTTAGACACTCATACACCTGCCTCTCTTCTAGCCTCCATAAGTCGATCCCCAATTGCTCTGCCCCTTCTCTTTGTTTCAGAGCAGCTGTATACTAGTCCAATACTGACCGAGATCATCTACTTTGAGGTGCGAAGAGTTATCCACTGTCATCTACCCCCTGTTCTGTGCACAGTCTGAAATGGCAGAGTTCACGTTCCTCAACACTTACATTTCCACAGTATAGTCCTGCAACTTTAAAATCCTTATGTCCCAAATGAAGCGGTGAACACTCACCTATACTGACAACATTTCTATCCTGGATAAAACACCAATACGTCCACGACGCTCCTTGGACGCTTTATCAATCTATGCAGAGAATGGTCTAAGGATCAACATGAAAAAAACAAAAATAATGGTGTTTGGTAAAAGATCACAGGTGGGAAATAAATTCAACTGGAGATTGGGGCCAAAAAAAGTGGAACAAACTAATTGAAGACATGCGGCCAAGATACAGCCCTGTCTGATGCCATTAATGGTTGCTATGTCGGGGGAAAGTTCTCCTTTCAGGTTTAATCGGACTGGGAGGGTGGTGTTTTGGTGAAGAGCTATGATGGTAGCAAGTAAACCTTCTAGAATGCCCCATTTTTGGAGTTTGGTCCACAGTTTGGCTCTGTTCACCAAGTCAAAAGCTTTTGTAAGATAAATCTGTGCAATGTATTTAGGTTTTGATGTATTACATGCACTGAGATCTTTTACTGTGTAAAGAATCAGGTCATTAAGTGTAGTAGAAAGGCCCTTTCAGAAGCCTGTTTGTGTCTGGCGAGGATCTTATTACACTAGGCCCATATCTCTAGGTCTTTGAGCACAAGGCCTGAAAAGATCTTACTGCCAGTCAAGAAGGGCTATTGGCCGGTAGTTCACAGGGTCCGTTCTATCTCCCTTCGTATAGATGGGATTGACGATAGCATGTCTCCAGGATACCGGAATGGATTTGCTCTTAATGATATTTTCAAATAGACCATTTAGAATTCTTGCCCAAGTGTTTAAATCAGATTAAAAGATGGTATTCGTTAAGCCATTTGGGCCAGAGGCTCGAGATCTAGATGATTTAATAATTAGACATTCAACATTGTCTCTAGATATTGTAAGGATCCAGTTAGTATTATCCCTTTCAACGATGAGGTCCGCACGGAATAAATTGGTGATCTCTCCAAAATATTCAACCAATGCAGGACTTGAAATTGTACAAGATTGTTGCAAACTTTG
Source organism: Ambystoma mexicanum (assembly GCF_040938575.1). NCBI lineage: Eukaryota > Metazoa > Chordata > Amphibia > Caudata > Ambystomatidae > Ambystoma > Ambystoma mexicanum. The sequence continues at coordinate 1,441,158,182 of NC_090935.1, forward strand.
AGATGTAGATTGGCTATTGATGATCAGCTAAAGGTTTCTTGTCTGTGTCGGGAGAAGGGCTTGGAGTTTGTCCGTCACAAATATTTTGTGTTATTCTCTGAGTTTGTGACCAATGTCGATACTTATTATTTAGGTCTATCAAGGTTTTTTGTCTAAGCCTTTTTTAAGTGCTCATATACTTTTATTGAAATGTTCTTCGTTAGTGGCCGATCTAGATCCCATAGGTAGTCGGCATAACTACTGTGGGCACATTGGTTGATCATGTCATCTTTGTGGCCAAATTTCAGTATTTGATTTAGTTTGGAGTTGAGTTTTTTGCTTTGCATTTTAAATCTTACTACACAGTTTCCTTGGGTAGACACCTGGAGATTATGGGAATACATGGGCATAATTCTAAGGCTTTTGAAACCAAAACGGGCTTGTAGAGATTTGTAGTCACTGTGTTTCCATTACTACAGGATTGTGTTGTTTGTCTGACAGTAAGGGAAGAAAATGCATTGACGTTTCCACCCAGTATAATGAGATAATTGCCATAGTTAATGTATACTTCAGTAAGAGTAGTAGAAAGTGCACCCAGAAAAGGTACAATACTCTTATTTAGCAAGTTACAATAGATGTTAATTAACATCAGTTCTCTTGTAGTTTCTCCCCATTTAACCACACATCTTATCACAAGCATTCCTGGAGTGTCACAGCTCAAGCAGCTGATATCATGATCTATACCATTAGCCTCAGCTGCTCATCGCTGCTTGTCGCACTAAGGCTTCACAGCGGCGTTCTCCACATCATGACGCAGCAACTTTCTTTTTGCTGTACGCTTCAGCTCCATTAATCTCTTTAGCTGAGTGGCCGCCGCCCTTTCAAACGCACAGCATCATCTGTGATGCCGGATTTGGTCCGTGCCTTCAGTCCACCCTGGACTGTCCCATCTTCATTCAAGCCTTTTCAATCCAGCATCGTCTGGTACTAGGCTAACAGTTGCTGGACTCCTTGTACAGCAAGCTGGAGCATCGGCCCAGGTTCACCCCAATAGGCTGAACCTAGAAGTACTGTGAGAACCCTAATACACCGGGATAGTAGCTCCACGGATTCCCCCTGTCCTCTATGCACATACAGGGGAAAAACTACTATACAACATAATTCCTGCCCTGAGGAAGGCCCCAACTACTGATGCCTGTTTAGGCACGCCGAAACGTGTTATCCATGTGTACTTCGGGAACATGTTTTTTGATCTCTTCTACACGTTGGCAGATAACCATATGGTAGATGACAGATAACCATATGGTAGATAACCATATAAACCAAGTTGATTGAATGATTTTGCTTTTACCTACCAGGGTAATTTTTTATACACTCTGGTAGTACCTAGTCCACAGGAACAATTTGTTTCCTGCTAGGATACTTTCATCAATTGAGTTATTGAAAACTATCCAAATTGCTCCTTGATGAATATACCGCTCTTGATGAATTTATGTATATACGATGAATGCTATGTTTTATGTCTTTTTCTTCTTTCTGAGATTTTTCCTTAACTTGTATAAAAAGTAATTTGAACAACATAATGTGTTTTGAATAATAAAATTGTTTGTACTCTTAGGATCTTTTTCTTTGGTTTTTGTTCCCGTGACTTTCTTTGAAAGCATATACCTTGTACTAATATGGAGATTCAACCAAAATAAATGACAGAAATTAGGACTGTCACCAGCGTGGGTACCTCTTTTGGTTTTTTGTTTAAAACATGTTATTTGCCCCTGCTCACGCTTGCACACTGAGGCACACCTATTGTCTGTACATCTATACTATTGTGAATGGCTGTCCGCAGACCCCCTGAAGGTCTACCACCATTTGGACGTGCAGCAGGTTGATTATTTTTTTTTTAAAACTTTATTTTTGGTATTTAACACACCACACAAATACACACCCACATTAGGGTGGATTAAAACTTTGCGCCATCAACCCGTACCCACCCCTCCCCCCACCTCCAAACCCCCAGCCCCCGCCACTGCCAACCAGTGTCACTGATGGAGGTCACGCGCCTCTGTGGCCTTTATGCCAGGGAAATTTGGCCTGGGCTGGGACTGCGTCGAGGTGTGTCATCAAGCTCCGATGCATCCACCGAGGAGGTCTCCGCTTCGCTCATCAAGAAGGTTACCAGCGGGCCCCATATGTCAGGCGGATGAGCGTGGTGAGGGAGAAGTTTTATGAAGTCGGCCTCTATATCCTGGTAGTACAGTAAGTCTTTATGCCAGGCTGCGTAGGAAGGGGGGGGACCTCGGCCCCATGCCATGGCAACTCTCCTACGAGCTAGTGTCAAGAGGACCCCGCCGTTGTTGTGTCCAGTACTCGGTTCCAGAAGGGGGCGATTTCCGGGCATTCCCATGGCAGGTGTAGAAAGTTTGCAGATAAGGTTCCGCATCTCTTACACTCTGCCTGGGTGTCGGGATGATGTTTGTTGATTTCAGGAGTATAGTAGGTCTGATGGAGGAAATTAAAGTGAATAAGCTTGAGACGTGAGTTAAGAGCGATTTTCTGGGTCTGATTCAGGGCGTAGCTCCAGTCCTCATCTGATATGACTGTGTTTAGTGCTCTTTCCCATCGGGTTTTTGCACCAGTGTTAGCGGGGGCCGTGCCCGAGGTTAAAGCTTTGTATATTTGTGACACCAGCCTGCCGCCTCCCTGTGCTTGAATGACATCGTGAAGCAATTGCCATGTAGGTGGTTGTCGCGGGAAGTCAGGTAAGAGGGACTGTAGAGTGTACCGGGTCCGGAAATAGAGAAACACGTCCAGAGCAGTGTTGCCCCCTTTCTGTTTGGCTTGATCTGGAGGATTCCAGGAATAAATTTGACTGGCAAGAGGGGAGAGTATCTTGTTTGTACCCCGAGTTTGTTTGCAAGAGTCTTCCAGACCTTGTATGTCGTGAGCATCACATTCATAGTGGGGCAGGGCACGGGGAGCTGCCCGAATACCACTGCCGTCAGGAAATTAGGAGTCGCTAGGGCTCGTTCCACTTGCACATGTGGACGAATGGATTGCGTTGCGTACCAGTAGCTGAGGTATTGTGCCTGGGCTGCCCAGAAATATTTCCCCAGGTCCGGGAGGGGTAGTCCGCCTTTGGACACAGGAAGCGTTAATATTGAGTGGGCAACTCTGGCTGGTTTGCCGGCCCAAAGCAGTTCAAGGACCAGGCTTTTCAGCTTCCTCAAGAAAGTTTGCGGTAGCAGGAGTGGAATATTGTTGAAGAGATATAGAAGTTTTGGTAGCACTACCATCTTAACCAATGAGGTTCTACCCCAGAGCGTTAGAGGAAGCGTTTTCCAGCGTGAGACTTTGTCTTGTAGGGACTTTAGTACTTCCTCGTAGTTATCTCGGAACACCTCATGCTGGTCCAGTGACAGTTGAATTCCCAGGTAACGAACTTTGGCGGTCCTCCACGTGAGACCGAAATCGTCTGCAAACTGTTTAGTGGCTTGAGTCAGTGGGAAGACAACGGATTTAGAGTGATTGATTTTTAATCCGGAGGCTGCCCCGAATTTGATGACTTCCCGCATGACTGGATTCAGGTTAACTTCAGGGTCACATAAGAAGAGAGCCACGTCGTCGGCGTATAGTGAGACGATAAGTTTGTGCGGGCCACTGATGAGTCCCCTCTGTTGTCGGAGTTCTCGTAAGTTGGAGGCTAGTGGCTCCATTACCAGGGCAAAGATTAGTGCTGACAGCGGGCATCCTTGTCTCGTACCACGCTGTACATTTATTGATGCTGATTTTGCCGTGCCCGGTATGATGTTAGCTTGTGGCTTAGTGTACAGGAGGGAGACTAGCTTTATGAAACGGGCCCCCAACCCCATCCTGGTGAGAACCATGAACATAAACGGCCACTCCACCGAATCGAACGCTTTTTTGGCGTTTAGCAGGACCGCTATTGCCTGGGTTGTTGGGTCAAACGCCCAAACATTCTCTGAATGCCGAAGGTTGTATTGCGGCCTGGTATAAAACCTGCTTGATCTGCCAACACAAGGGCGGGCATCAGGGGCAATAATCTGTTCGCCAGGACCTTGGCGAGTATTTTATTGTCGAGATTAAGCAATGAGATTGGGCGGTATGAAGCACATTCTTCTGGTGGTTTACCTGGTTTGTGTAGAAGAATGACATTGGCTTCTCGGGATGACTGAGGGAGGGTCCCCAGCTCCAACGCTTCCTCATACACAGCTGCCAGGAGCGGGGCCAGAGTTTCTGCGAAGGCCTTGTAGAATTCGCCTGTGAGGCCGTCAGGACCAGGCGCCTTGGATGAAGGCAGGGACTTTATAGCTATTCTGACCTCTTCTTGTGAGATCAACTCGTTCAAGGGTTCACGTAGGTGATGTTCGACCCAATAGAGTTCAGTGTCTTCGAGGTACTCCAGAGGGACGGTTGAGTCTTTCGGGAGCTTGGCACTGTAGAGGTCTTGGTAGAACAGACTGAATTCCTCAGCTATCTCATTGTCGGTGTGGACTTCCTTGCCATGCCTGGATCGGATCCTTTTGATTTGTGACTGTTTGTTATCGGCTTTGATCAGGTTCGCCAGCAGAGCACCTGGTTTTTGGCCCTCTCCGTATTGACGGACCTGGCTGGTACGGTGTAGAAATTTGACCTCACGCTCCGCTGCAGCATTGAATTTCTGTAGTTCGGTTTTTAGAGCAGCTGCTGCTTCCGGATCGGAGTTGTTCGTAATCTGGATCTCAAACTGCTTTAATTTGTTTTCGCTTGTTGTAAGTTCACTCCTAATGAGTTTGAGAATGCCATTTTCCTTGGCGTGGCAGACTCCTCTGATAAAACATTTTAGAGCTTCCCATATTGAGCCCGCTGAGACGACCGATCCCATGTTGGCCTCCAGAAATACTTCTATCTCCTCCCTTAGTTCAGAGGCAAAGACTTCGTCCCGAAGCGCGCCCACCTTGAAACGCCAGCGCTGTAGTGGCGGGGTGGGATTAGCTGGTTTGAGCCTTAGGAAGAGTGGTGAGTGGTCTGAGAGTGTTCGTGGCTGGATGCAGCACCGGTCGCATGTTAAGGGGCCATTTATTGAGGTAAAGAAATAGTCAATCCGGGAGTTTGTGTTGTGAACTGCAGAGTGAAAAGTGAAATCACGCTGATCCCCACTAGAGACTCTCCATTGGTCTTGTAGATCGAACGCTTTGCAGATTTCCTTTATTTGGAGACCCGCCTTAGATGGCGGCTGTTGTGTAGCCGATGATCTGTCTCGCATGGGGTCCATGACTGTGTTCATGTCTCCGCCCCAGATAATTGTTGCAGGGTCGCGGGTGGAAAGCTGAGTCAGTACCCAACCAAAGTTGTCGGGGCCATCCACATTCGGTGCGTATGAAATAACGAAGGTCACTTTCTGACCGGCGATGATGCTGCTCACCAGGAGTGCTCTTCCCTCAGCGTCTTTTGCTGTATGTAGTAGCCGAAAACTGAGACGTCTGTGTATGAGGATAACGACTCCCCTCGAATAAGTAGAATAGGATGAGAAGTATCTGTGGCAACCCCAGCTCTTGGCCCACAGGCGATCTTTCCCTGGAGTGAGATGAGCCTCTTGGATCAGGGCCACATCCACTTCGTGGCGTCTGAGGTAATGCAGGATTTTCCTGGTTTTAGCTGGGTTGTTGCCGCCACTTATATTCCACGTTAAGACATTGAATGGGGCGGTTTAGATTTTATAAAGGACCGCTTCATTGGTGTATTAGACGGTGGTTGTCTGGCTATGCTTAACCCAGTGTCTCGGTCGGTGCTCCGAGAGCGGAAGACTGGGTGCAGTGACGGTTCTGATGGCGGGCAGGGAGTAGGCGGCGAGCCGGGCAGACACAAACCAGTGGGGCTGAACTTTCCTAGTAACTTCTGAGGACTCGAACTACGGGCTAACTCCAACAGGCCCGAGACGTTACTCTGCATCGGGTGGGCAACCACAAACTGGCCCACCGAGAGGAGCCTCGTTAACCAACAACTAAACAACGTGGCCCATGGAGTCGCCCCACCAGGAGTCAGGACCATCACCCTGGCGGAAGAACTCAACGTAGGCAATAAACAAATTAACAGTAGCTGTGCTAGGGGCGCACGCGGCCTCCCAAGTCTCCCCGCCCCGACTGATGCTGCTTGTGGATGTTTCGGCTTACTCTGAGTTGGTAGACAGCTTCTTGGTTGCTGTCCTGATTTTGTCATTTATGGAGCGTTCCTGGGGTTTCTGTCTCTTTGGGGTCTGGGGCGAGCTTGGTTCTGATCCGGGCATCCTAATCGGTCCAGAAATAAGTTTGCTTCATCTGGGGTTTGGAAGAACTGAACCTTTCCTTGGTGCTGGACTCTGAGGCGCGCCGGGTATAGCATCGAGTACGCCAGTTGACTATTACAGAGTCTCTGCTTGACGCTGGCAAATGTTTTTCGCTGTGTCTGCACTGCTGGGGAGAAGTCTGGGTAGAAAGGGATTTTGTCCCCCTCGTAGTTTAAGTCGCCTTTCTCTCTGGCGAGCCGGAGTAAGGAATCTCGGTCCCTGTAATTCAATAGCCTCGCTATTATTGGTCTGGGAGGAGCACCTGGCGCTGGTCTCGACGCTGGGATTCTGTGAGCCCTCTCCACTATGAAAAGACGGGACAGAGCATCACTGCCAAATAGATTGATGCACAGAGATTCCACAAAGTCTTCCATTTTCTCCTGCGTTTGCTGCTCTCTTACTCCGACTATCCTTAGGTTGTTCCTTCTCGACCTGCCTTCTAAGTCTTCACACTTGGCTGCGGTTATTTTGATCTGTGATTCTAGCTGGGAGACTTTATTGGTTAGAGTTGTTGAACTGTCATCGAGGTTCGACACTCTCTGCTCCATTTCGTTCATGTGTTCGGTATGAGAGTCCATGCGATGTAGCAGAAGGTCGACTTTGGACGCAAGGCCGTCCATTTTATTGCTCAAACTGACAATGCCCGCCTTCAGATCTAGGAGGATTTCTTTAATTTCAAAGGGGTTATCGGAGGCAGCGTCCTGGTGAAGCCCAATAGACGAAGGAGCTTGGTCCTCTTGCTGGAGAGGTGCTTTAGGGGTCGAGCCACCTTCGAAGTTCAGCTTCCTCTGGGATTTGTCGTTTTTTCCCATTGTGGCTGCGAGGATGGGTATGAGTTGTGTGGATTGAGGGTGGTTCGACTACTTCTTGGACTCCTCAAGAGCCGAGTTGTGGACTTGGCTGGATGTTGCTGGATGTGACAAGTGGCCTGCAGCCATGAAGGGCGGAGAAGCAGTCCCTCTCGTGTAAGGTGCGTTCCTGCCAAACCCAGCCCCTGCCGTGTGTTTCAGTGCAGGAGTGGCGTATGTAGATAGCTGTCGGCCTCGTGGCCCTCTTTGATACGAAGGGGGGTGCCTTCGCTGGTATATATTTGGGAGGAGGAAGACTGCGGGTATGCAGTAGCTGTTTGTGTGCCGCGGTGTGGGGACAGATGATCATCCAAATAAGGGTGGCTTCCCAGCTGTAAGTGGCAGAGTTCGCCGAAATGCAGAAGGTGCAGTTCGTTGAGGTGCTGGGAGTTGCTAACTGCTCTGTGCACGCGGCTGCCGTTCTGCGAGGGGGGCACCGTGCAGTCCGTGTGCCGGCGAGACTCAGCCGCCGCCGATTCCCTGCTAAGGTGTGTTAGCGCAGGGAGGGAGGGGGGGAGGGCCGGCCGCAGGCAGGGTCCGCTCTGTCTGGTGTCTATCACGGCCCCCCCCCTCTTCTTACCTTCGTGCCCCTGCACCACTATGCCGGATCCTCCAGGCGAGGGCAGTCCGGGCTGGCTCGGCGTGAGTAGGCGCAGGCAGCGGAGCCAGCCACCCGGACGCCGCGTCGCTGTGACTCCCACTCGATCGCCGGCTCTGCGTGGAGGAGGGGGAGCGAGACCATCTCCCCGCTGGTGACCGCAGGGCGTCTCACGCTCGACGGCTCACAGCCGGGGAGGGCTGGCTGCCGGAGCAGGTAGGAAGGACGCGGGCCGGAGCGGGGGAATGGCATGGGGCCGCAGCAGGTTGATTTATTATTGTAAAGCCATCGACTTGAACATTTTGCATTAGCCATGCTTCTTGAAAGAAGACGAGACCCTGATAGCGAAAAATCATATTGCTTGTGTCATGGGCCCTAAATGATGAGGGACCTCTTGTGTTCCAGCTTAGAAGTGATAGTTCTTTTCTCCCCTACAGTGAATCCGCATTGGCATGAAGCCTTTGGAGGACTTCTGTCAAGATGTCTGGCAGGAGAGTTCAGAGTTTCGATTTCTCGTTGGTGGTGGTGATTTGGCCAGCCGCTCGCGGTGAGATATTTGTGGCAGCTGGGGTCGGATCCTGGTTTGAACTCATGTTATGTGCATCCGTTTCAGTCACATTGTGTCCGTTTTTAGATTCTTCCAACATTATAGAGGGCAATCTGTCAAGTACTTAAATTCCAGCGCTCTTCAATTCCTCTGTGCACATAAGTAGGGTATTCATTCCCTCATGTGTCTTAAGAAGTAGTTCTACTATATATGTGCATTTCTCATGAGGGAAAGAAAGTGTTGTGTTTTTACTTGAGAAAAGATAAAGATCGGGTATTTTTTTAGTGTATAGTAATATGTTGCTGCGATTAAGTGCCTTGTATCTTGATCCTTGAGCTGCTTGCATTAGCCATAGTTTGGGTGCTGCAAAGGTTTTGTTAGTAGTAGATGGTTACGTCATGTTTATCATGATGGGACTAGCTATTTTTAAGTGATTCCTGTTGTTAATAGAGATGTCTACTGGTACCAAAGGAGCTTCTGAAAGATTGGTTTTGGAGTTTTCAGCTTCCCCGCAGCCTTCATGCTTTGAACAGTTTTTCTTGCAAAAGATTTTTTGTTGGGTCTGTTTGCTGGACGGTGGCTGCTTTAACTTCTATGCAATCTTGGAGGTCATCTGTTCTTATATTTTTCTTTTTACTGGTCTGCTTAGAAATGTTCTCTATATTTGTTATGTTTTTCCTTTTCTTTCAATACGTCGGAGTCAGGGATCTCATTCAGAGCTTTGAAGACTTTTTTGCTTGAGATTTTTTTGTTTCTTTGGTTTCGATTTATTGCCAAGTTTGACTGTGTCATCTGCATCGTCCTCTGCGTTCTTTTGGGTTTTTCTTATTCCTTTTTTTTCATTGTTTTTTTATGATGGATTCAACATTGACTTTTTCTGGATTTTGTTTATTACATTTCTCTTTTTTTTTTGGTTTCAGTCATGTTGGCTGTGAGTGGTACCGAGTTTTGAGCTGAGCAATTATTATCGAGCTTGTGATCCCCAGCTTTACTTAATTCTTGCTCGTCAAGCATTTGGGCCAATCTCAAAAACTCTTCCATCGCTGAGGTGGATAGCGGGGTCTCATCGCCATCGAATGGTACATCTTCAATTAATACTGCAACTTTCTTCTCATTGTTTTTAGGCTTCATCGACTACACTAGTGTGGATTTAAGATCTTTCCTCATATTTTCGTTGAGTTCTTTATGTGAATTGATGTCATTTCTCAATTCATTTAGAATCAATGTGTGTTAATTTCCAATTGATTGCAGCAAGTTAATAGGATTTTTTACTTGATTATTTAAGGCTGAACTTAAGCCCACTATTGAGGATTCACAACTGCCTACTTCTTTGGAAAGCTCTATTAATATTCCTGCATACATGTGTACTTCCTTTTTTAGAGATTCAAACACATTAACGAGGGAGTTTGGTGCAAAGCTTTTAAGGTGGTATCTTGTGAAGGTTCTGTTGATGTTTGGCATGGAGGGCTGGTGTTACACTGTCATGGGAGTGATCTTTCTCGTACATTTGTGCTTCCACTGAGGGGGCAAAATGAATATTTCTCGGTGGGAGAACTTGATCATGATCGGTTAGATAAGCGTGCCTTTGGCATTGTGTGTTTATTTAAGCAACTCCTCGAATACGTCTTCTCGCATGGGGAGATTCAATATTGCTTTTTCAGCAACATGGCTTTGTTATATTAATCCAAATGCAGTTTCTAGATTACTCAATGTGTCTAGGCTCCGGGATAGTTGTTTACATCCTGCGAGATTGGAGATAGTGCGCTTCATACTTTTTTTAAAAACCTTTTTATTTGCATTTCCAATACAAAACATTACAAATAACCACTTAAACATACATCACAACTCTACTGGCACTTCTGAGTTGGAGTTCGATTTACTTCTTATCCGCTCAATTCACAGCAGGGCCCTCTTTCCCTCCATCCATGATGTTCTTATGCCATTCTGTGCATTCCAAAAGGGTGCGACTTGGCCGGCCCTGTCCCCCTTGACTCATTTCGATTCATAATCTCCAAGCTTCCTCCTAGTTATTTCTCGTCCTGCCCTCCTGACTCGCCCATGCTGTCTCTTTCATCGTTTCCAAACAGGTCCTGCACAAGTGTGTTCCATAGCAATAGCTTAGCCCCACGGTTGTCATCTCCCCTCTGCTTTGCCCTTGTCCACACTGTTTCGGCTATCGCCCATTTTTGCAGGTCCGCCCACCACCCCCCCTATCGAGGGTCCCATGCTTGTGTTCCACGTCATTGCTATGAGGCGTTTTGCCAGTATTGTTATCAAATCTTTCATTTTTGCCAAGTGTGTCCTCTGCTTGTCTCCTCTCGGGAACAGGCCCAGCAGATAAGAAGCTGGTGGCCACGCCTGCATCTGGATTTCCCGCCTTCAACGCTCTTTCCTTGATAGTGTCCCAAAAGTTCTTTATTCTTGGGCATGACCAGAACATATGCACCATGTCTGCCAGTTCCATCGCACAGCACCTCAGCTCCGGGTCTGTTTACTCCCCATGCTTGACATTCTTTTTGGCGTTCGATATGCTCTGCGTATGGGGTAGAGCTGCATCTGTCTGAACCTTGCGTTCCTGGAAACTTTCTTTGCATATCGGAGGGCCCTTTACCATTCCTCATCTGTGAAGGGTTTCTGAAGCTCTTCCTCCCATTTTACCCGTGCTTATAAATCTTTTGTGTTGTTGGCTCCCAGAAGTTGTTCGTAAAGCCTGGACATGTATCTAGTGCCCCCCCTCCTATGTCATCCGCCTCCGGTAGGGCCTCCCATCTCTTCCTTATCATTCGGACCATACTATTGTACAATATGAATTGGCCCTTTTGTATGCCTTGTTTGTCTACCAGGGTCTGGAAATCCACCCAATGTCCGTTTTGCCACAGATCTCCTATTTGGGTTACTCCCTTATCCTCCCACTGTGTTCTAAAAGTGGCTAGGTTTGCAATGCGGCCATCGATTCATCCCGCCAGAGGGATTTGTCTGGAGTAGGGGGTGCCTTATGTTTTGGATTTTCCATGCTCTTTTTTTACAGGGCTCGGCCAAGCTTGTCCATATTGGGGAGTGTTTTGGCTGAGGCCGTGTCTATCCACAGGAGCGCTCTCAAGTAATATCGCTGCCGTGACGGTCAAAATAGTATTGAATTTATGGATGTTTCCTCGCCCAGCCATTGCACCACGAATAGAAGTTGAGCTGCCAAATAATACAGCTAAAAGACTGGGAGCCTAATGCCCCCCCATTCATAGTCCCTTTGTAGTGTGGTCAGTGTAACCCTGTTTCCCCTTTGCCATGGCGTGTAAACCATTTAAAGACCGACCCAGGGATGTTGTAAGGAATGTTAGTAAAACAATACAGGAGGCGGGGTAGGACCGTCGGCTTGAACAGGGCCGTCCTCCCTATCATCCCCAAAGGTAGTATCCTCCAAAAACTGCATGGCCTTCCCTATTCTATCCATGGCCCCCTGTGTATTGGCCTTATGCGTCTCCTTAGTGTCGTGGTATATATCCACTCCTAGATACCTGAAAGTGAGTCGGTGAGGCCTAGATCCAGGGTCATGCCCTCTTTGTCCATAGTGTTGTTATGCCATTGGTTTAAATCTCCTACGAATAGTGTGGAGCAATGTGGGCTGTTTGTAGATTTTCGAATTTGTCCAATATCTTCGTTAAAATTTGTCCTGTCAGTGGGAGGTCGATATATTAAGATAAGATTCATGCAACTGCAGTGTGAGAGAGTAAGTCTCAGGTTCAGAATGTCACATTGGTTATATTGGCTAGGAATTGGAATTCTTGCAGATGATGACATAACCTTCTGGTGTGACCATGTCTATCAAAGGGCTGCTGGCATCCGTGATCCATGTTTCTGTCAAGCAGAACATGGCGAAGTCATGGTGTAGTATGTTGTCGTGGATATCGACTGTGTGTTTGTTAAGTGATCTAGTATTGGGTAGTGCAATTTTAATGTTTGCACCCTCCTTCATCTCTACTGAACAAAGTGTTTAAGTCTGCTCATCTTGGGCAAGATCCAGGATAGGCATGTTTTCTATTTCATTGGATGTGTTCAGGCAGGCTATACCGATAATGTGGGTTTCGTGTGAGGCCGGTGGATGAGTGATTTCTCTTTTTCAATGCTGTCAGGTAAATCAATATGTGCCTCTTTGTTCCTGTGCATTTCAAGTTCAAATGAAACACCTTCTAGAGGAATTGTTTGATTAGTTGCTCAGGGCATGGTTACTGAGAGTTTATCTTGTGTGGTGCCTTGTCGTATTGCTGGAACAGAGGCACCCATGTCCTTTCATGTGAGGGTATTGGGACAGCAGTCACTTGTGGGAGAGTCGGGGTTACTGAGTTTCAGTTGTAAATATCTATGTACAATGGCCATGCGCATGGCTTTCTGAGTGGCCAACAAGAGATTTGTTTCATTCTCAAGCATGAATTCACATGTTCATGAATATTCCCTGTCGTCAGGCCGGGAATCATCGGTAAAAAAACGAAAGCAGTTTTACTTTAAAAGCTTGAAAACTGCCTTTCTCTGCTTAACCAATCACTGGAGTCTGGGTCATACTGCCCCCATCCAATGACGACCGTCTCCCTAAGCCCCACCCCTGGTGGCCATCTTCAGATTTTTACTGTACGCTTCAGTGCTGGCAGTCCTCTCGAGTTGCTCTTCAAGCTAATTTTCCAAGTTTGTGAATTTTTCTACGGAACATGTTCTATTTTTGTCAAAACGTTCTTGTTCGCTGACTGATAGTACCGGCAACAGGGATCCGTTGCCAGTGAAGATCGACCGCTACACCGCTAGATCTTCGTCTTCAGGTTCCGAAAGGTTTAGTTGGGGCCTACTTCGCACCTCGCCATGTCAGAAAAGGACAAGAAGAGCCTGTCTGCGACAGATGTGGCTTGAGAAACATCTATGTGGAAGACCGGCACCCGAAGTGCCTCTATTGTCTGCATCCGGATCACGACAAGCACAGATGTGAGATCTGTTGAGGTTTCCCTGCCAAGACGAAGCAGGACTTCAACCGCAGGTTGCCTGAAGGCAGAGAGGGCTCCAGGCGCGGCCTCAGGACATGCTCAAACGCCCTCCAGGTCCAGACGACCCTTGGAACATTCTCCCTCAGGGAATGGGTCGAGATCAGCCGAGGATGCTCATTCGCAGGAGGTCCACAGGAAGGCTAAGGGCCATGCTGCTGATCCAACACGGTCTGCCCTGGCTGCAGGTCCCAGTTTGGAGCAGGCATGCTGCCCTTAGCCTTCACCATCCACGGTGAGTCTGCCGGTTGGTGGTGTGTCATCAAAGAGACCGACCCTTTCCAACCATGGCCCTTTGTCGAAGCAGAGACCAAGGAAGGACACTCGCAAGGAGGGCGTCCCAAGACTCTCGTCACCTACATCCAAGACCTCGAGAACAGCTCACAAGCAGAAACCTTTGTTGGCGAGACCACTTGTTAGGAAAGATTTCGTAATTGTAGGTAATTTTCCTTCCATGTGGCAACCCCTAAACTTTTTGCTGTTGTTTTTCACCTTGTTCTTGACTTTGCCAGAGAAGTGCAGCCTTCTGCCGCACTCCTCTGGGCTTTCGCTCCTTTCTTACGGGGAAACTGACATGCCCTTAAGACAGTCAGTACCGGGGAACGCTGTTTCCCGTAGTTTCTTTTATCATGTTGCGGCTTTCGTGCAACATGACACAAGAGGGCACTGTAAGCTAAGTTACAGCTCTCTTGGGTCTCTAGCCTTCTACAGGCCCTAGATACTCGTTTAGGATTGTATCTGATCGGTGCAAGTAATTCAGGGACGGGAATGGTGGCAGCGATCGTTTCTTTGTATTTTGAGCTCCTTTTGGCGTTCTAAGCGCGTTTTCCGCGTTTAACCCAAAATGGTGGCCTGGCTCCCAAAATGGCCAGACCACGAGGCTCCTTTGTCCTGTCCGCTGACCGTCTTGCTCCCTTCACCTTCCCCAGGTCGAGCCGACCCGGGGCCTTCCTTATTTGGGCATGTACTTTCCCGCGAAACACAGATGCTTTCGCGGGCTTCTACATGTCTTGTGTGTGCCTCCAGGATGTGGGCTGGGATGTCTGGTCCCAATACACATCCTGGGTGCCAGAGAGTCTAGGGTGGTGTGAATGCCTGGGACCACGGTGGTCCGTGATTGGTCCACGAATGGTGTGAGTGTTGATGAGCGGATCTCCCATTGGGTCCCGTCCGTTTTGGCACGAAGGGAACCGTGGATAAGAGGGGGCTGGAAACACCACTTCCATGTCGATCTCCTGAGTTCTCACGAACGAAGGAATACAGGAGCCAAGTATCCTGCAACCACGAGGCTGGACCGAGGAATCGCTGGTGACCCGCTGAAAGACTTCTCCTCTGCACTGCTGTCGCCTTGTGAAACCCTTTTCACCTTTGATCGAACCAGAAGGCCTGTACTGGTACTTCGTCCCTTGGAATAGCGGGAACAGCTATTCTCGGCATCTTCACCATCTCCTGCCAGTAAGCCTTCGGAAGCGTCTCTGGGCCATCCAGCTGACTGACCAGCTTACACGGGAGTCTTGCTCTGTAACCGCCGCCAGGTTGTGTAGTATTTCGAGTCCTGGTCACTCTCACACGCTTCGTACACTTGGCGTTCCCAAGTCTGAAGTGAGTAGTGTACATTTGGCTCAGATACACACGGCCGCTCCGTTGCCCTGCTGTGGTAACAAACTGTGCGGGTTTCTTCGATTGGGACGTCTTTTTACTCAACACGACGACGAGGCTGTCCCTGCTCTTCTGAACCTGCCAGCTGCTGAAACTGACGCGGAGAAGCCTGGGTCTGCTTGCATCGGGGACCGGTGAGTAGCATAGCTAGGATCTGGTCGCCCTCCTGCAGGAGCCCATTGCTTTTCCCCGCTGTGTAAAACAGCACCCTTGTCCGTACTCGCGCTCTGCTTCTGCCCACTGTGGAGGCTGCGCTTGAGTCGCGGAACTTGTTCTTCTTCTTTTGCGCACTAAACTGAACTGCCTGATTTCCCTCGAAGAGCTTCTCCTTTTGCCCGTTGGCACCAGCGTGTGCAGGTACTTTTGAGCACAAGGCTCCACTCTTCGCAGGGCTCGGACTTCCATCTAGTTAGGTGCTGCTGAAGGCGAACTGGGTCTAAGCATTATTTCGCACTGCCTGTTTTCCTTCCCTTTTAGGTGGACTACACATTTCGTGCATATAACGCTTGCGACTGTCGTATTTCTATATATATTGTGTTGATATGGTATGTGTTGGTTTAGTATTGTGATATTGTGATTTTCTCGCTACGGTCATTGTTTTAAAGGCCTTAAAATAAATGTGTATATATTTTTTCAATATAACAACTGTTTGGAGTAGTTTGTAAGTGATCTTGCTTTGTGTGCTCATTGCGGGCTTTCAGTCACCCTCACCCCTCTTGAGACCTAGTCTTGACCGCCGCGATCGCTACCTTGATTGGTCTGGCTCGTCCAGAGGTTACCCTGTTCCAAGTAATTAGGTTGGCCTTCTGAACTTCTGCGCCACCAGGACAGAGTTCAGAAATCCGTCTTAACAAATTGGTGTACAGCGGTGGGATACGACTGAAGGTATCCAGTGTTGCGCACGAACTAAGGCATTTCAGGTTATTCCAACCAGGACACGTAGTGAATTGTTGTAGTATAACTTTAAAAAGGCCATAGTCCTATATAACAGTATGGAAACAAATACCTTGTTAACTTTAAATGCTTCCAAATCAGAAACACTGAAAAAGATGTGTGCGGAGAGAGGTGTTTCCTCTCAAGGCACGAAATTGGAAATGATCCAAAGAATCGTGGCGTGGCAAGAAGCGCAGCTTGACGCTATAACTTCTGAGGACAGCGCGGAAGGTGGTGGGGCTGCTCTCACTGGTAGAACCGACGGTTCTGCCGCTGCACTGATCCATCGCGATCACGAGGACAGGGAGGACGAGATGTCTAATGTTTCCTCTGCCAGTGCTGATGGGGAGGCTATGCTTGAATTCAAGAAGCAAGAGCTGCGGTTTAGGCAGCAGGAGCTTGAATTCAGCATAGCCAAACTAAAAATCGAACAGGCAGAAAAACAAAAAGACTGGGATCACCAGTAGGAACTGGCCATGCTTCAGGTTGCAAATGGGTCCCAGGGTCCTGGACATGGGTCTGGGACCCACTCTCATCCACGATTTCCGAAAGATCTGCTCAGTGTGTATGAAGAAAGGAATGACATTATGGACTGGCTGAATGCGTTTGAGTATGCATGCGAAGTTCAACAAGTTGACAATGCTGATAAGATTTCATGGTTACTCAGCAGACTGCCCCATACTGGCTGTAGTGCCATTATGGAAATGTCGAAGGCTGAGCGAGCTGATTTCGCAATGTTAAAGCAAACTCTCATTTTAAGGTTTGGGAAGACTCCGGCCCAATATTTGAAACGTTTCAGAGAGTATAAGAAAAAGGAAGGTGGTACTTGGGTATCTTATGTCACTGAATCCTTGAAAAACTTAACTGGCTGGGTCGAAGGTTATAAGGTTTCTACCTTCGAAGGCATGATAAATCTTGTCATGCTGGAACACATTTTTGCATCTTCTTCCCCGGAGCTTAAGCAGCATTTGGCCGATTCGAAGGAGATAGATCCTAAGAAGCTGGCCATTGCAGCAGACTTATGGGTGTCACATCGAGTGTCCCATAAGGACAAAACTCATCCTGGTAAGCAGGAGGAAGGGAAAAAGTCCAAAGATATGGAGGGTGGAGAATCTGCTAAATCTTCTTCTCATAAGGGCCACAAAAAGAAAAATAAGGGTAAGACACAAGAGAACCTGCAGGGTAGTGGAGGTCAGCCTCCGAAACAGAACTCTGGTTACAATAAGCCTCCCTATGTAAACAGACCCAATGGATCTTGTTTTGCTTGTGGAGCAACTGACCACGTGAAGGGGGATCCCCGGTGTAAGGTTAGGCCTTTGGGGGTCCACTCCGCTAATCTGGCCTTCTCCTCCTACGAGGAAGAAGAGATTACAGGAGCATCCTTCTCCTCAGACTCATTTCCCAGCGGGATAGAGGCTGAGGTAGTTTTAGTGTCCCTGGGTTCCTGGGAGCCTAAAGTCGCAGAGGCTTATGCTAGGATTCCGGATAATACCAAGCACTACTTTAAAGACAGTGTGCTGATCAATGGAGTAGATACTCCAGCTCTTAGGGATAGTGGGTGCAGTCGCACTGTAGTGGATTCTACCTTGGTAGACTCAGAGGAAGTTGCCAGAGCTACTCTGATGCCCACTAAGTTGGCTGACGGCCCCCTCCATATGTTTCCAGTAATACCTGTAAATCTTACTTTAAATGGTACAGCAGTCAGGATTCCAGTGAGCATTCAGAGAAACATCCCGGGAAAGGTCTTGTTAGGTAATGATCTCAGAGCTTTAGGGCTCGTAGGAGACACTGCCGAAAGACCCTACACACGGTCTCAAGCACGGGCAGCATTGGCCAAGTCCAATACGCCGCCCCAGCCGAAGGGGAAACCCAAGGCGAAAGGAGTCGACAAGTCAAGACGAGGGAAAGAGAATATTCCCCCGAGCTCGCCTACCACTGCGGTGGAGGAAGTTGGTCAATCGCCCGGGCCTGACGAGGAGGTGGCGATGCCTGAAGTATTTGACCCCAACGATCATCCTGAACTAAAAGACTTGTTAGTTGAAGGAGGTCCTGAAAGGCCAAAGTGAGTGCCCATCTCTGGAAGGCCTAAGGAGACAGGCCTGCTCCCAGCTTGAGGGTGAACCTCCTGGGACGCATAGGATTTATTGGGAAGGTGGACTCCTGTATAGTGAGCCCACAGAGTCTACAGAAGGAGACCATAGGAGGTTGGTGGTTCCCCTTGCTGTTAGGCCCTTCCTCCTGCAGTTGGCGCATGAAGTTCCCCTTGCTGGTCACCTTGGTATGAAGAGGACCAAGCAAAGGTTATCCATGCACTTCTACTGGCCCAAGATGGGGGTGCAAGTAGAAAGTCACTGCAGGAGTTGTGCCTCCTGCCAGTTGTCTGGTAAGGTTGGCGCGACAATCCAAGCTCCGTTGGTACTGCTCCCAGTTGTGGGGGTACCATTTGAAAGGGTAGGGATCGACATCGTTGGTCCCCTTGACCCGCAAACATCCTCGGGCAATAGGTTTATCATGGTGCTGGTCGACCATGCAACCAGATATCCTGAGGCCATCCCATTGAAAACTGTAACTGCCAAGTCAGTTGCAAAAGCTTTACTCGGCATATTTACTACGGTTGGCTTCCCTAAAGAAGTTGTGTCAGATCGTGGCAGCAACTTTATGTTGAAGTATATGCAAGCTATGTGGAAAGAATGTGGGGTCACCTACAAGTTCTCTTCTGCATACCACCCCCAGACCAATGGTCTGGTGGAACGTTTCAACAGAACGTTAAAAAGCATGATTGGGGCTCTGGAGGAACCTCAGAGAAGAAAATGGGATCTTCTTTTACCATGCTTACTGTTTGCCTACCGAGAGGTACCACAGGAGGGTGTTGGCTTCAGCCCCTTCGAACTTCTGTTCGGTCATCCCGTACGGGGACCCTTAGCCATCGTCAAGGAGGGATGGGAGATGCCCACTCCCCCTGTTACTACCAACGTAGTTGATTATGTGCTAGGGGTCAGAAAACGGATGGTACTTCTGATGGGCTTGGCTAGTGATAAATGGAAGGCAGGACAAGCGCTGGTGAAACATTGGTACGACCAGAAAGCTTCCCTCATCAACTTTACACCTGGTCAGCAAGTCCTGATCATGAATCCCATAAGGCCTCGAGCTTTACAGGACAAATGGTCAGGCCCTTACACAGTGGTGGAGCCCCTGGGTGAGGTCAACTATTTAGTGGACCTTGGAAGGCCTGGACAGGCTCCAAAAGTGTTTCACGTGAATAGGCTGAAGGCTTTTGTCCCAAGAGTCGAAATCGCAGCACTGCTACTGGCTTCAGATGTTGAGGAAGAGCCAAAGCGGTCCTTCAGATAGCTCCTTTGAGGGTGTCCGAGTGGCCCCTCACCTGACTTCTGATCAGCAGGCTGAGGTGAAAAGTTTGCTTAGGCAGTTTTCCCCCCTGTTTTCACAGTCGCCTGGTTTGACACCTTGGTGCAAACATAACATTGACACAGGAGACAGTGTACCTACCAAAAGTAGGGGATACAGGATGTCAGACAAAGTACGGTCTTATATTAAGACCGAGGTCAACAAGATGTTAGACCTTGGGGTGATTGAACCCTCTAGTAGTCCTTGGTCCAGCCCTGTGGTTTTGGTTCCAAAGGCAGGGACTTCTGAATTGAGGTTCTGCGTGGATTACAGGGCTCTGAATGCTGTCACCAAGACAGATGCACACCCCTTGCCTCGAACAGATGAGCTGGTGGATACTTTGGGTGCCTCCAAGTACCTCAGCACGTTTGACCTCACTGCTGGCTATTGGCAAATAGCTTTAGCAGAACATGCCAAGGAGAAGACAGCATTTTCTACTCCAGAGGGCCTTTACCAATTCCGGGTAATGCCGTTCGGGTTGAAGAATGCACCTGCCACTTTCCAGAGGCTTGTGAATCATGTGTTGAATGGGTTGGACGAATTCTGTCTTGCATATCTGGACGATATAGCAGTTTTCAGTGCCACCTGGGAAGACCATGTGAAACACCTCGGGATTGTGCTCCAGGCTCTTCAGAAAGCGCACCTGACCATAAAGGCTAGTAAATGCCAGATTGGACAAGGCTCAGTGGTTTACCTTGGACATGAAGTAGGTGGAGGGAGGATACAGCCTCTTCCCAGTAAAGTACAAGCAGTACAAGACTGGCCTACCCCCACTACGCAAACCCAAGTGAGAGCCTTCTTAGGACTCACGGGGTATTACCGCAATTTTGTGGCAGACTATGGCACCATAGCTGCCCCTCTGACTGCCCTCACAACTCCGAAGAAACCCAAGAAGGTAACTTGGACCGACGAGTGTGAGAAGGCCTTCAATGGCTTAAAAGACTCCTTGTGCCAGGCCCCTGTCCTCAGGGCCCCTGATTATCAAAGACCTTTTATCGTGCAGACGGACGCCTCTGACACTGGGATAGGAGCTGTACTATCACAAGTAGATGAGAAGGGTAAGGAACACCCTATCGGTTTTATTAGTCGCCAGCTTAAGGACAGAGAGCTCAGATGGTCCACGGTAGAGAAAGAATGTTTCTCTGTTGTGTGGGCCCTAAGGAAGCTGAGGCCCTACCTCTATGGGACCCACTTCACTGTGCAAACTGACCATAAGCCGTTAAAGTGGCTAATGAACATGAAGGGGGAGAATCCGAAGTTGCTTAGGTGGTCCATAAGTCTACAAGGCTTCGACTTCACTATTGAGCATAGGCCAGGTGTCCAACATAGCAATGCTGATGGGTTGTCCAGAATGTTTAACCGACCTGAACAAGAGACTCATCCAGGGGTGGATTAGTTCCCCCTGTCCATAGTCTGGGAGGGGCGAGTGTTAGGAAAGATTTCGTAATTGTAGGTACTTTTCCTTCCATGTGGCAACCCCTAAACTTTTTGCTGTTGTTTTTCACCTTGTTCTTGACTTTGACAGAGAAGTGCAGCCTTCTGCCGCACTCCTCTGGGCTGTCGCTCCTTTCTTACGGGGAAACTGACATGCCCTTAAGACAGTCAGTACCGGGGAACGCTGTTTCCCGTAGTTTCTTTTATCATGTTGCGGCTTTCGTGCAACATGACACAAGAGGGCACTGAAAGCTAAGTTACAGCTCTCTTGGGTCTCTAGCCTTCTACAGGCCCTAGATACTCGTTTAGGATTGTATCTGATCGGTGCAAGTAATTCAGGGACGGGAATGGTGGCAGCGATCGTTTCTTTGTATTTTGAGCTCCTTTTGGCGTTCTAAGCGCGTTTTCCGCGCTTAACCCAAAATGGTGGCCTGGCTCCCAAAATGGCCAGACCACGAGGCTCCTTTGTCCTGTCCGCTGACCGTCTTGCTCCCTTCACCTTCCCCAGGTCGAGCCGACCCGGGGCCTTCCTTATTTGGGCATGTACTTTCCCGCGAAACACGGGTGCTTTCGCGGCCTTCTACATGTCTTGTGTGTGCCTCCAGGATGTGGGCTGGGATGTCTGGTCCCAATACACATCCTGGGTGCCAGAGAGTCTAGGGTGGTGTGAATGCCTGGGACCACCGTGGTCCGTGATTGGTCCACGAATGGTGTGAGTGTTGATGAGCGGATCTCCCATTGGGTCCCCTCCGTTTTGGCGCGAAGGGAACCGTGGATAAGAGGGGGCTGGAAACACCACTACCATGTCGATCTCCTGAGTTCTCACGAACGAAGGAATACAGGAGCCAAGTATCCTGCAACCACGAGGCTGGACCGAGGAATCGCTGGTGACCCGCTGAAGGACTTCTCCTCTGCACTGCTGTCGCCTTGTGAAACCCTTTTCACCTTTGATCGAACCAGAAGGCCTGTACTGGTACTTCGTCCCTTGGAATAGCGGGAACAGCTATTCTCGGCATCTTCACCATCTCCTGCCAGTAAGCCTTCGGAAGCGTCTCTGGGCCATCCAGCTGACTGACCAGCTTACACGGGAGTCTTGCTCTGTAACCGCCGCCAGGTTGTGTAGTATTTCGAGTCCTGGTCACTCTCACACGCTTCGTACACTTGGCGTTCCCAAGTCTGAAGTGAGTAGTGTACATTTGGCTCAGATACACACGGCCGCTCCGTTGCCCTGCTGTGGTAGCAAACTGTGCGGGTTTCTTCGATTGGGACGTCTTTTTACTCAACACGACGACGAGGCGTTCCCTGCTCTTCTGAACCTGCCAGCTGCTGAAACTGACGCGGAGAAGCCTGGGTCTGCTTGCATCGGGGACCGGTGAGTAGCATAGCTAGGATCTGGTCGCCCTCCTGCAGGAGCCCATTGCTTTTCCCCGCTGTGTAAAACAGCACCCTCGCGCTCTGCTTCTGCCCACTGTGGAGGCTGCGCTTGAGTCGCGGAACTTGTTCTTCTTCTTTTGCGCACTAAACTGAACTGCCTGATTTCCCTCGAAGAGCTTCTCCTTCTGCCCGTTGGCACCAGCGTGTGCAGGTACTTTTGAGCACAAGGCTCCACTCTTCGCAGGGCTCGGACTTCCATCTAGTTAGGTGCCGCTGAAGGCGAACTGGGTCTAAGCATTATTTCGCACTGCCTGTTTTCCTTCCCTTTTAGGTGGACTACACATTTCGTGCATATAACGCTTGCGACTGTCGTATTTGTATATATATTGTGTTGATATGGTATGTGTTGGTTTAGTATTGTGATATTGTGATTTTCTCGCTACGGTCATTGTTTTAAAGGCCTTAAAATAAATGTGTATATATTTTTTTATATAACAACTGTTTGGAGTAGTTTGTAAGTGATCTTGCTTTGTGTGCTCATTGCGGGCTTTCAGTCACCCTCACCCCTCTTGAGACCTAGTCTTGACCGCCGCGATCGCTACCTTGATTGGTCTGGCTCGTCCAGAGGTTACCCTGTTCCAAGTAATTAGGTTGGCCTTCTGAACTTCTGCGCCACCAGGACAGAGTTCAGAAATCCGTCTGAACACCACCGTCTACCAAGATCACAACCATGTCCAGGACCCTGTGAACGGCTGTTACTACTGCTCTGTTGACGATCCCATTGCAGATCCCGCCGACAACACCAAAATCTGCAATAAGTGTTACACTGCCATCGCAGCCCATGACCACTACCGCTCCGGCCACGACTATGACCGCCTCGACCACAACCCCAGATGTTGCTTCTTTCCCAAAAGGCACGACAAGACTCACAAGCACTCTATCAGTGCCAGCCCCAGTCATACCTCAAGAGGGCCCTAGGGACATGTCTCTGGATAATCTGACTACACTACGCACAATAGTGTCAGAGATACAGCAGCGGCTCCCTCCGCTGGTGGCCCCGGTGGGGACTACCCCAGGCACAGCCCACCAGGACCAGGTGCAGACACCGCCCTGCGGGTCCAAAACACCCCAATACCAAGGCGGCCAACACCACCTTCCACCCCGTTTGTCCCGGTAGTGGATACACTCCATACAGCCACTGGAACAGACATGGATACAGACACTACAGTGACGGATGAGTTTGATGACTTTTGTGCCTTCGGATGGAGAACCACTGGGTACTGACGATCCCCCCAGGGCATCGCCTTCTGATGAGGTGGGTTTATTCTACTCCATGCTTTCAAGGGCATCTACCCTCTTCAACTTAGTGCCCAAGGAAAAGAAGGAGGGATTTCTTTACCATGGACGTGCATCGTCAACGAAGACAGTAAAGTCTATTCATCTGCTAGACGATGTGTGGGACGAAGGCCTGGCTTTCATGAAAACCCTTAGCTCTTCACCGGCTAAATGGGATAGACTGGAGAAGAAGTAAAGGATGCCCAACTTGGCCCCTAAATGTCTCAGATCGCAGCCATCCCCGGACTCCGTGGTTTCAGCCTCCGCCAGAAAGCGGTCAGCAAACCCCTCTTCCAAAACCATGATTCCCCCTGACTAGGAGGGGAAGAAGCTGGACATGATGGGCAAGTGTGTCATCTATACTGCTGCCTCAACAGTGAAATTGGCCAATGCCCTGGCCATCCTGGCCCGTTATGACAGGGAGTTGTGGTTCAAGCTGAGCCCGGTCCTGGACCTCTTGCCGGATGACAAGAAAGACTGAGGCATTAGCTCTGTTTCAGGAGGGCCAGGTGGCCTCAGACCATGCCCTTATGGTGGCGTTGGACATTGCAGACTCGGGTTTCTACCAAATGGGAAACAGAGTTGATCTCAGATGTCAAGGCTGACTGCAGGCACAAATTTCAGACCAGATTCCCAATCCAGGGTGTTAGATATGCCCTTTAATGGGTATAAGCCTAAAATCGGTGCCAAGGGTGTTCACCAGGTGCCTGGCCCCGGTGGCAGTGCACCTTCATTTTTATTCGTATTAGGATGACTGGCTGATTTAGTCCCCCTCTCAGACCCTGGTGGTGCAACACAACAGGGAAACCATACGCCTTCTGACAGAGCTTGGATTCTCCATCAACTATCCGAAATCCTACATGGTGCCATCACAGAACACTCACTGCTGCCTCAACACAGTGATGTCCCTGGCATTCCCAACGGAGGAGAGAGTGCCGGCTCAGTTGAGGAAGGTGCATTGACTAGCTACGGCTCAATTCACGGCGGTGCACACCATCAAGTTGCTGCTGGGCATAATGTCATTCTGAACTCACCTGATCCCATTTTGCAGGCTACAGATGAGACCTCTGCAGGAGTTTCTGGACTCCGGGTGGCTACAGATCATGGGCAAATGGACAGACAGGATTGCCCTCAACCAGGATTTCAGGCAAGCTACTCAGTGCTGGGGGTTGCACAAGCACCTTACGCAGGGAGCCCTGTTGCAGGTCCCTACGTTCCAGGCTAAGGTCACCACAAATGCCTCTCTGGACGGATGGGTGCTCACACCGGACAGTCCCACACCAAAGGCCACTGGCTTCCGGAAGAGAATGGTCTACAAATCAAAGTTCTGGAACTGCGGGCTGTGTTTTGGGCCCTCAAGTCTTTCCTACCTCTTCTGCGGGAGCGGGTGGTGAAAATCTTCATAGACAAAACCACCACTATGTTTTACACCCGGGACCACCTCCCCTGCCCTCTCCCTGGAGGCTCAGGCCCTGTGCCACTGGCCATTCTTCAGGACATGTTTTTTTGTCCATTTCATCTGGCGGGCATCAAAAACACCATTGCGGACGCCCTACGCAGGGGGCTGTGATCCTGCCACGAGTAGGAACTCCATCCGGTGCAGACGTCACGTCTCTTCAGCAGGTGGGGCTGACCTTATATCGACCTCTTTGCAACAGCAGCAAACTCGAAGTGCCAGGCCTTTGCCAGCAGGTTTCCCCAGCCAGGGAGCCTGGAAGATGCGCTTTCGTTCACTGGGAGGGCCTCTTCATGTACATGTTCCCTCCATTCCCTCTTCTGCTACGTGTGATCAACAGTGCTTATCTCTCAAGCGCTGTCATGGCAAGATGATACTCATTGTCCCAGCGTGGCCTCACCACATCTGGTACCCGGAACTGTTGTGCATGGTGATAGCACCGGCCATCTGGCTACCTCCTATTCCCGACCTCCTTTCCAGAGAAGACGGAACAAAACTGCATCATGACCCAGTGTTGCTGAACCCCACAGCTTGGCTCCTGCTGCCCTAGAGTTTGGGCATTATGACATTCCCCTGGAATGTAGGAAGGTCCTGGTCAAAGTTAGGGCTTCCTCTACACTATCATGCTACGGCCACAAATGGAAATGCTTCACAGTGTGGTGCAGGGCACAAAGGATTACGCCTCAGCAAATCACAGCCCCACAGCTCCTGCCATACCTGTTGTCTTTAGCCAGGGCCGGATTGGCCCACACCTCCATCAAGGTGCATCTGGCAGCCATTTCCCGGTACACACGGTTAGCAGGCAGGCCATTGCTGTGGTCACACAGAATAGCCAAGGATTTTCTGAAAGGGCTCTTCAGGGGTCTGTGCCAGGGGTAAGTGGTTGTACTTCTCTTGAGCCTTGCCTCCGCACTGTGGTTGTGTTATGTACCTCTGTGTGTTCGTATTCATGAGCATGTAAATCCATGCCAGACCCCATGCTGGAGAAGGAACAACTTACTTACCTGCAACTGTTCTCCAGCATGGGTCTGCCCTGGATTCACATGCAAACCCTTCCTCCTTCGCCTCTGTGGCTCTTCTGGGTTCATACAGTCACTTCACATGCTTTCATATCTTAAGATGGCCACTGGGGGTGGGGCTTATGGAGACGGTCATCATTGGATAGGGGCAGTATGACACAGAGACTGGTGATTGGTTAAGGGGAGAAAGGCAGTTTTCAAGCTTTAAAAGCAAGACTGGTTTCTTTTTTCCATTGAGGATTTCCGGCATGACGACATGGAATATTCATGAACATGAGAATCCATGCCAGACCCATGCTGGAAAACAACAGTTACAGGTAGGTAACTTGTACCTTAGCGTAACCCATGGTGAGATGACTATTCAATAGTGGGTGAAAACCACGGGAGGATGAGTGAGAGGTGCTCTGTGAAATAAATGTCAGAC
Source organism: Ambystoma mexicanum (assembly GCF_040938575.1). Taxonomy (NCBI): domain Eukaryota; kingdom Metazoa; phylum Chordata; class Amphibia; order Caudata; family Ambystomatidae; genus Ambystoma; species Ambystoma mexicanum. The sequence continues at coordinate 1,441,184,533 of NC_090935.1, forward strand.
CTGTCAACGTTTGTAGGAAATAGCAGAGCTGACAGCGTATAGTACCAAGGGGTAGAGCAGCCCGAGTGGTAACTAGGGTATTTGGGCATCCCTTAGAGGATCAAAGGTGAAAGTGACAGTGTAAATAGGAGGTGGACTGTACCTAAATGCATGATTGCAAGGACTGAAGTATGTTAAGACCAAAGAGAAAGGTAGAGGGCCAGAGCTTACGCTGTGTAACACCGCCAGAGAAGAGCTCTGTGCCGGGTTGCCGCGGTCGGTGAGGACCGGCTTGCCACTGAAGCGCCTGACATTTCAATTAGCAAGCAAAGCTGCTGGGAATTGTAGTTATTATCTCTCTGCAATATACTTTACACAAAACACCAATACTTGCATTCAAATCTAGATGTAATAGGGCAGTTCAAATCTAAATGTAATTTAGAACACAGTAGTAGCTGGTGACTGAGAGTGCTTGCAGGAAGGAGAATAGAGACTCGCAGCGCAGCGTAGACTCAATTCAGTTTAACTTTGCAGAATTAGAAAATGCCTGGCTGTATCAGCCCAGAAATATTCAAAGGTGGAAAAGGACTTACTGCTTCCTGTCCTTTTTATATCCGTCTTCTCCTTTAATTGGTCTTTTCTGCTTGTCGTACCGGGAACGGGTATGCCCATTGAAAGATCGCTGAGACTGCTCGACTGCTTGCAGAAGGCCACTCATGGCCTGACAGAACAGGGTTGCAATCCACCGAGAATCCAATCCAAGCATCATCGCCTGCATCGATGCCTTGAAAAAGACCCATGTTGGCTAATTCTTTTAGTAAACCCACCCCATTACCAACCTCTTACGACTAGCTTGAGTTCTAGTGAACAGATATTAGTATCATATCACATAGTAGAACCACTGACCCAGCGCCTATGTGACCAGACGTTGGTCCCAATCATGTTGGACCTAGAGACTCAAGCGACTCCTCACTGATGAGAATCAATGAGGCTGAAACATGTTTGCAGATGCTTGTGGTCTCGTGCAGAAGGGATGTGACCAAGCAGTTCAGGCTGGACTGCCCCTTTTGGAGTGGGATCAATCCTGATTTCCATATGGTCTTTCTCCTTTTGTAATGGCTTGGCAGGCGAAGAACAATGGTCTGGACGGTTGCCTGGAGCAATGCCAGAGGTTCAGATGTATTCAAAACCTTCCAGCCATCACCTTTTTTGTTTTGCTGCTTGTCGTATTCACCTGTGCTTTTCCCATCCCGGGTTTGTCCAAGGTTGTGTTGGGGGTGTGTTTGTCCTTGCTCTCCTAAGGTAAGTATAGTTCATACTGTTGATTTTCTTTTTAACGGTTTTCTCCCTGATAGTCTAGGGAGCTTGTCACTGACTGCGTGTATTCTCTGTTAGGGCTGAGGATAACTGGGGGCTCACTCTCTCCGCTGCATAGGTGCAGTGCTGGCTGTTTCCTCTCTCGACGCTGCATCCCTGGCAGTGGAACGTGTCACATGAGGGATACAAGAGGGTTGGCTGTACTGGTGTGAGTCCACATCTCTGCTTCGTTACTGTGGGTGATGCGGGCTGCTGGGCAGGCTATTCATTCTCTGTCTTTGTATCTCTGGGCTAAAATCGGTTGAATCGTCTCTCCAACAAATAGAAACAGACTGGCAAACATTTAGGAACTGGGACCCTCTCAACTGCCACCGACTGCCTATAGGTTGTTCCCTGGTAGGCCTCCCTCCCCTGGCTGAGAGGTGTTCCCATGCCCTCTTGACAAGGACAGAGTATTGGCCATGTCACACTACTCCTCTACAGGAGTGCAGGGATGAGAAACCAACCCAGCCCCAACTTGCTATTACACCAGCATTGATCCCAATCATGAAGGTGAAACAAACACAGCCCGGCTGGTATACCTCTGTCACCTTTTGTGGTTGTAAAGGCCGGATACATGCTGTACTCACCAGGAGGGATGTGAGTGGATAACAGTAGATTTGGAGGCGGTTGGACATTGAGGTCAAGGTTGACTCTGGTGGTTTCCGTGCAGCAGCTTGGATGGTGCTGGAGATGCACATAAAAGCGATGAGACCATTCGAAGGTGAAGGGAGAGCCAGGGGCCATCTCCTTGGTTCTGCACTCCCACTCCACAGAGCTTGGCCAGCACCTAAAGGGGTTCCTTTACCTTGAGAGACCATGGTCCTGGGTCGAGTGCAGCCAGCAGTTGAGCCCGTGGAGCACAGCACTTCACGCACAATGTTCATTGGGAATGGTTAGGGGACAGAGCTATCCTCTGCCTTGGATGCCTTCTCTCTGGCAAAGGACTTTGGAATGGACTGCACTCCTAAAGATATGTTAGTCTTCTTCTTTTGATGGCCCAAAGCTAAATTAAAGAATGAGCAGCTGCCCCTCTTGCTTTAAAGGGAGAATGTCAGACTTCAAACTGCAGATATGTATAATCATATTCATGTTATTATACCTATTTTATCCTGTGGAATTTTGAAGCTGTATCCATGTGTAGGTTTGCAAAATGGCTAATGTCTAATAAAAACGGAAAATTTAACAAACTCCACCATTGTCCTACGAGACAAGGTTGAGCTGCTAGAAACCAGAACCTATTGGCTTGGGCCTGGCTTTTGTGGCAGGGTATATTGTAATAACCATATTTTGTTTAGTGCCGAAGGGTTCACTGCCTACATTGCTTTACAAAAATCCATGGCCTTGGCGGCTTGGACATTGATGGGCCAAGAAGCAACCATTCGTAGAAAAAGTCCATAAAACGTTTTTTTGCAAACACAGACATAAAGCAATACACATGAATAATCAGAAGTGAATTGATCGCACCTAAACCTTGAAATTAGAAAGGAAATATAAAATAACTTCCAAACGTCATCAGAATATCATACATTTTATTGTGTGCATAACTCGTGGACCTAGAAATCAACTAAATATTAATATGCAAGTAACCATACTTATAAAGAATCATCATGAAATATTTTACATCCCTGATATGCCTTATATTAAATAGTGAAGTGCTCTTATCATGAAGTGCAAATGCATGAAGAATACAACTATGGAATCAGTTGAGCGGGTAAAATAAAGTGCCATTTTTAATTTGTCTTATTTATAATGCGTCTATACACAAGGGTTTCGAGGCACAACAAGGCAAGAGGGTGGGGGAAGGGTAAACAAAAAGGTAGCAATCTTACTAGGCCTTGTGACATTCAGATCGTGCAAGTGCAGTAATGAGAAGAGCAGGGCGAAAGGGAAGTGGGGGAAGGGCAGGAACAGGGCAGAAGGACCCGTGAGAAGGAGAGTGCCAGGGGAAGCCAGATGGACTGGGTCAAGGGAGGAAGAGAAAACAGCGAAAGAGGGGACCGCAAGCTAAGTGTGAGGAAGGGGGCGGGACTGGCTCAAGGTCAGCCAAGTACCGCATGGTGGGGTGGCTTAAGGCCAAGTGCAAAATGGGGAGGTGGGTGGTTGTGGGTCAGGGGAGACCAAGTGCAGGGGTGGGCTGGTGCCCTGTATGACTCTGAAGGAACCAGGCTGCAAGTTTAGGGTAGAAAGGGACATTAGCGGGGGAGAGGGAAGGAAGAAAAAAAAAGGAAGGTCTTGAGGAGCTTCTGGAATTTAGGAAGAATAGCTGAAGTCTGAGAGGGGCAGGGAAGCCAATCCAGATCGAGGAAACTGCGGAGGAGAGGGATCTCCCCCCCACTCTCTACTTGGAGAAGCGTCTGATCTGCGGAGTGTTAGAGCTAGACAATCGAAGGGCTCTAGCAAGGAGGTATTTAGGGAGGAAGAGTTAGATGTAGCGGGGTCCCAGGCCCCAGAAGCCCTTGTTGATGATGCTGAGGGTCTTGAACCTAATCCCCGCAGCAACCGGAAGCCAGTGGAGAGACTTAAGGGCTGGAGCGATGCAGACCCTGGTCTTGTGGTCAAGGATATGTCTTGCAGTCCTATTCTGGATTAGCTGAAGGGGGCAAAGGGAGGAGTTAGTCAGATTGAGGAAGAGGATGTTGCAGCAGCCAGCCTGGAAAGAACGAGAGCTCTGGAGACATTGTGTTTCTGGGGGAAGGTGAGGAAAGGGAGAATGCCTCTGAGGAGTTGTAGCTGAAAGTAGGCCTCTTGGCAAGGTCTGAGATGTGTGGGGAGAAGGAGAGAGAGGAGTCGAAGATGACACCAAGGTTTTTTGCTTCAAAGAAGGGTGAGGAGAGCGGGCCCATAGAGGGTGACCAGAGTGTGGGAGGGAAAGAGGGTGCAATGGTCTCATTGAGAAGGATCTCAGTCTTAAAATAGATTGTTTTATCTTGTAAAGCCTAGCCCTTTCTTTGACTGCATTAAATTCATGAAATAGTGTTCAACAAGGATAAAAAGGACTTCTTTTATTCATTTTCTGTCCAAAGAGGACATCCTTAGAATGTCCACAACAAAGCCATAAAGTATTGCATATAACATACAAAACCTAAATGTGTTCTAATGCAGAGCATCTCCTCCAACTTGAAAACACAAAACTGGCCACTGCAAATTATAACAAGGGGTTGCAGTGAAGGAGGAGGCTCTCTTTTTCCTTGAATTGACTCCTCACCCTGATCTCCCTAGGATGTTTACTTTGATAACTTCTGGTGTTTAACTGATGAACAATAATTTCGCGAAGATGCCAGATTCTCTACCATAATAGCAGCATACATTTATCTTTCACAATTGCTCACACTTGGTACATTTGGGAAATGTGCGCATGGCACAAACTTACTTGTAGAAATCTCTGGAAGCGCTTGTGTAAAGGTATTTGGAAACAGGAAGTAATGCTTTGTCTTCTGCTATTGGATCCAGAACGTAAAACCCGGCAGTGAGTGTACTGTTCATCTTAATTTTCATCACCAAATTGGTCCAATTCCAGAAATTGAAAGAAACATTAAACTCAATAAATCTTGTGTCTTCTTTCAGGTATTCTTGGTTCCCTGCTCTATATTCTCCTCAGAAATCGTTCTCCATTATGATCAACTTGATACCTACAACTGCATGCTATGTTTCTCCCTCTCCCTGTGTCCCCTGCACTCTCATTTTGAACAAGCCGCTGCCCACTGGCAGGTATATAAGCATGTACCACAACAGCTCAGGTCTTCCCCTCACATAAGGGCACCACTACCAAGACGGTGCCACAGACAGATATGAAACTAAATCGCTCTAAATAGTCTACAGGACCGGCCAACCCTCCCACCCAAACTCCTCCCCCCCAACCTCCTGCAATGACATTCTCAAATTTTAAGTGTGAACGCAGTGTACACAAGCCAACCAAGCCAATGGCACACCGCATTCTAAACCTTCCTGCCAAAAGACATCAAAAAAGAGAACAGTACACCCCTACAACCAACTTACATACCACCCCCTTGGCTAATGCATACGAAAACCATGGGCACATTAGGCTCCTGTGACAAATCCCTCTGCCTAGCCCTTAGGGCGTGTGTGGGGGAGAACCAGCAGGCCTGGCCCACCATCTGCTACATGACATGATGTGATGGCTGGGAGTGGTAAGGGGAGAATTTGCAGCACCCCCCCCCCAGCTTGGGATGGGCCGTGAGGAGGTTGTCCCATTGTCACCTCTACAGACAGCGACCCTGTGAAAAGACTTGCCCTAATAAATAATAAGATGTCTGCGGCGCCTTTTAAGACAGCACCCATGGTGCCAGACTCCCACAGAAAGAACAGCAAAGTGTACAGATTCAAGATAAAGATAATCAAACCAGAGGCGCACTGCAACTACCCAGAGAGAAAAGACAAAAGAGGTACATCCAATGCTTACTGCTGTTTTGGTAATTGGATCAGAAAGCATATAGGAAGTTGGAGAGACACTGACTCAGTTTGGAAAGCCCAGTAGCTCTGCTTCATCATGAATGTCGTCTTAGACACAACAAAGGTAGAGGAACAGCCTTTAGGAGGCTTGGTCGGATCGCGGTTGTTTGACCGACGTCAATTTGCAGCAGAATTGTCCATAGTCGATTCTGCTGTAACTCTGTTTGACCTTCATTCAAACAACCCCAACCCCTGTACCCAAAGCAGCCTTATACTAATGCCCCCTACCCTATTTACCTTCTCGTTCAGCCCCGCGGCATCAGTGCCGTCCTTCAAACACGTGCCCGAGCTGATGATGCAAGGTCCCTTTTTTTTCTTTCTTTTTTTTTTTTTGAGTCCCTGCTTCCCATGTCAAGAAAGCAGGGGACACCCCTGCAACCACTAAAGCATAATATACCGAACATGGGGGGCTGTGGACCACTCCGCAGCCCCAGCTGCTCTTGTTCTGTATGTTAGGCTTCAAACAAATGGTACCACCCAAATTCGATCAGAACGTTCATACGGACAGTTTAATTCAAACAAATTGGTTGGTACCGCTTGGTCTGCAACTGGGATTAAACGTACATGAGCCAATCAGTCACACCCATAAAGAGAAACAACCAATAAGCAAACACCAATCCCTAGGGTGTAACAATCAACCCCAACTGTAAACCTTTGGAGAACACATAGTCCCACAAGAGAAAGGAAGCTGTGTGGGGAGTCTAAGTAGCAGAGTAGCAGAGCAGCGACTGTTGTAGAGGTGCAGAGGAGTGGATGCTTTGGAGAGCTGGAGCTGCAGAAGGATTTGGAGTTGCAGGAAGAAGTGGAGATACAGAAAGACTTGGTGTAGCAGTAGGGAAGGCAGAGAGAATGGCAGGTACAGTAGGAAGTGAAAATAAAGAGTGAACTGGAGGAGATGGATGGGGAGACAGTGTGTGCAGAGAAAAGGTTGGAGGTAGTGAAGACTATGGAGGAAGGAGGAGAGCCGAGCAGAAGAGAAGAGTGATGAAAATTAAGGAGGAGTGGAGACAACAGAGTGTGTTGGAAGGAGTGAAGATCAGGTGGGAAGAGAGAGAACAATGGAGGTTTGAGAAGGTGTTGACAGAAAATGAGCGAAAGAGAGGAAGAGAGAGTGCGTGAAGGGGAAATGTATAATTATATATAATAATAATAATTTAATAATAATAATGAAGAACCCCAGGAGGAAGAAAAAAGGGGAACAGTAAAGAGAGGCCCATAGTTTTGAGGACATCCGACAGAGCTGAGTTGGAAAAAAAGACTGGGGAGAGACTATTTGATACCAATTAGTGTTTCTATCAGAAACCTGAAGAACAACAAATGTGTATATCTACTAGACCATTGAAAATACTCTTTGCCAAGTCTTGGCAGACAGAGCTACTCTAACGATGACAAGGGGACCTTATTTTCAGAAGGGGAGTCTACATAGGGTTGTGGGGAGCCTGGAACATTCTTAAACTCATTTTCAGCCAGTAAAGAGAACCTGGAGAGAGGCTTTGTGTTTTTCAGTTAAGGTATCCTGTCCAGAGACTTGCCCCAACCATTATGAAAGGGGGTGGTTAGGTAGACATATCTCTGTAGTGGTTGGTAGTTTACATATTTATTTTAATCTCTAAAATGAAGTCTCTTATCACATTCAGGTACCCTTTCTGTGAAACCCAAATAAAGACCTGATTCTCAAACTGATATGTTTTAGTCAGGTCGTGGCTTTCTCATGCCTTTTTGACACCCCCATTTCGACATAAATGTCTCTAACCGACTTTCGGCCTGCCAGTTTTGGACCCTGCCCAATACCGGCTACTTCAGTGAAAGATCTGGGTGTTAAAGGTTTGGCATCTCTGTCCATGTCTGATCAGGTGCAGCTGTCTGTCAAGTCAGCCAACTTAAGTTAAGGACCCTTCGCAAGGCCCTGCCGTACATTCCTTCTCAATTTCATGCTCCTGTTGTCTCTGCACCGGTTATGAGCGGTATTGACTACTGCAATGCCCTCTATTTGGCTCAACCTTCCCACTTAATTTGCTGATTTCATCTCTTGCAGAATATGGCTGCAAGAGATGTGATTCACCCTCCTTTTGGCTCTTACATGACCCCCTTTCTGCGTCAGCTTCATTGGCTCCCTATTGGAAAGCGTGTGGTGGCCAAATCTTTGTGCATTGCCCATAGAGCTTTTTACAAACTGGGGGCTGAATATCTCCAGGAACAATTCTGCCCCTATGTGCCCTTGAAAGCATTAACGATTCAAGTCCCCCGGATGAAATACTCCCAGATAGGTGGATGCGCGTTTTCCGTTGCTGCAGCAAAAACTTGGAACTCTCTTCCATTTTCCCTCTGGGCAAAGGATAACCATCTCTCCTTTTGGCACTCACTGAAGACTTTTTAATTCAGATCTGACTCTGCCCTTGCTGGTTACTTATGGTCCCTTTAGCTCCAAGATGCCCTCGGTCAGCCATTGTGCCTAACAAATTCCATTAACTTAACGTAAGCTCCCGGCATGGAACATCTAGAAACGGACCTGCATGCATGGCTTAGAGTAATTCAGATATGCCCGCATCAACACAGGAGCAAGTTGCCTTGCTACAAGACCAGTCTTCAAGAGAGCTACAGGTATGGAGGTGACTAAGTCTTAGCAACAAACCTTTCAAAATTCTCTCCTGGAATTGTTGGGGGCATAGACACATTTTGGCAAACAATCGATCTTTTCCACTTCTTGAGGACCATACTATTATTATATTTCTGCAGGAAACCTGGCTTAAGGATACATATGTTACACCCTTCTTGATGTCTCTAATGTCAAGGGATGACCATTGGGTGGTGTCCGAAAGTGCCAGAATGATGTGACTGAAGCAATTGACAGTTGGTTAATGGGCGGAAAGGATCCCTATATGATAATCATGGGTGATGTTAATTGCTGTTGCAATGAGGAATGGTCTAGGAATGTGATTTTTAAAAATACAAAATGCAAAAATGCAATAGGTCAAAGAACCCACTGGTCACCAGAGGTCAAGAATGGTGCAAGGTGCTTGCTATGTAGACTGAGCATGTAAGATAATGGGTCACTACTGAATCAGGCAACATGGAGTCACGTGAGATCTCTCTCTCAGTTAGACAATATTTTTTTCTTTGACGCCATGTTGCACCTATTTACTCCAGGGATTCCCAAATTTACTACTAAAAGTGATCATGCATATATCACCACCTCTATTAAAGGCAATCTTCCTGAATGTAAAACTCGGACTGGACTTAAGCCCCTCATCCCATTTAACAATGGTTATAGAGTCAAATCGCACTGGTATTCGTTTCTTAAACTCTCTGAGGCGTTCACACCTCTTTGTAGAGGCTGTGATAAATTTAACCTACTCTTTGTATGTAGTGTGAGAAGGGTTAACAACACACTGCAGGATCTTTTATTCAATCTACCTCGTAAAGGCATCATTCAGAGTACTGTTAATCACTACCAGGCATTTGACTCCAGAGTTATGGAATAGAAAAAGGAATAAAGTGTTCAATTAAAACAGATAGCTTACTTATTGCCTGATCAAGCTGCTTCCTATCAAGAGGAAAAAAAGAATATTCTTCAGTCATTTAAAAATTGGATCAAACAGTATAAATGGAGAATTAATTTAAATGATGACCAACAAATTGTAGGCAAGCTGGATGGCTGAAAAACTCTGCAAAACTTTGAGAATTTTGAATAGGTTTCCTACCAATAACTTTGAAAACTGCATAACTTCTGTAACAAATGGGAAGCCTGGGTGAAGCACTTCAAGCAAATTTACCAGGAAAATGTAATGTGGCCTCACAAAAGAGGGTTATTTTGAAAGACTTAGACAGCTGGCGTGGCCACTATGCTGCAGAAGATATTGCTATAAAAATTCAAACATGTGAAAAACTCTCCTGCTTCGGGGCTTGTTCAATTACACCCTCCCCCTCCCCTCCTCTCTCCCAATGGCTGTTAGAAACATTCCTGAGGAATGGGCAATAGTTTTAAAAAAAATGTATTCGACAATATCCTTGAAACTCAGGAAATTCCACTCACTTGGCACATGGAAATAGTGGTACTCATCTTCAAAAAAGGGGATAAGTCTGTTCCAAGAAATTAGAGACCAATTTACCTAATAGACTGTTCAAGCACAGTGTTTGCTACATTATTGCTTGAACAGTTGGAAGCATGGGAGCAGGCACACTTCTTCCTAAATTCCAGATAGGGTTCCACAGAAAGCTTGGGGCCTCATTAAATGGCCTGGTGCTACATTTATTGAGATTACTACGTGCGAGCAGTAAAAAAGGGTCACCTGTGTATTTGGCCCGTATTGACCCATCAAACGCTTTTGATACAATAAAGAAAAATAATTTATGATGGAAATGACACGAGTTACGAATTCCTGTGAGGCTTCTGAAGATGTTGATGTGTCTCCATGCTGACACATTTGTCACAAGCAGGTAAGCTTTCTGATCAAAGTCACACAAATCTGGGCCTGAGCCAGGGGTGTGTTTCAGCACCCCTGCTTTTTAATTTAAAGAAAGCCGACCTTCAGTATCTGCACTTTCAACCACTTCTTTCCCCAAAGAAAGGACACTTCTGCTTTTGAACTCGCTTGCGCAGATGAACTTATTCACTTCGACTGGACTCCCATAGGCCTCCAAAGAAAACTGAGGGCCTTTCCTGATTATGGTGATGAAAATAATCTGGTAATTAATCTGAAGAAATCCAAGTTCCTAATATTTTCAAAGATTCAAAACCTGAAAAAGCAGACCTGGGTGTTAAGCAGCGAGATAATGCACACAGTACAAGACCTAACTTACCTGGGATTCCAATTTACTAGCACTTATTCTAAAAAACAATTTGAAACAAGATGTAAGCGAAAGGTCAATGCTCTACTAAATCATCTGAAGCAAATCTCATTCAGATTCTGTAAATGCACCCTTCTTCCTCTTTTAAAATATAGTATGAAAACAGCCCCAATTCTTTTGTATGGAATGAAATTTATAACAGAGGATCTAGGCCCCTTTTTTGAAGACTTTGCAAGGGTATTATTATGTGGAAGGAGGTTCTAAATTTACAGATGACAGTACCTTGCAGTGCAATTGGATTTTGGATCGTTTAAAATATAAGGGATTTTGACCTGGACAAGATTACTACTTTACTAAAAAAAAGAAATGTGTACGATTCTGTCAATTCCGTATTTGTGGATCTTAAAACTATCTGGCTGAATAAAGGCATGGATGAGTTAAATACATTTTGTAAAGTAATTGAAAAATCTTTATCAGAGTTGAATGAGAACTCAGTGAGTCGCTCTTACGAATCCCATGTTCACTAAAAAAAATCTATGAAAGGGATTAGATTCTTAGGGTGGGTTCCCTGGACAAGTAACTATTCCTTGTTTAAAGGTCTTTGGATAACTGAACCCCCAAGAAAGATCATATGGGATTAATTGATTAGGTTTCCTTCTTACAAATCTTGTGAGCTTTACATGCGCTTTAACTTTAATCTAGCTCCATTTTGCGAGGTCATAGGCCTGCGGCTACACACCCCGAAAGCACTCTGCTTCTGCAGCTTTTGCAGAAACACCAATTCTCAGGATTCTTTCAAACATTTAATTATGGAATGTCCGAAAATACATGATCTTCGCACTATTAATTTTGCCAAATGTATGTATAGACATTCAGACCTATTCGTTGAACAATTATGAATTTGCTTTATGGCGGGCAGCCAGACCTGTTTAACTTTAAATGTATGCAGGTTTTTAAACACATTATATGAATTATTGGAAGTTGTAGACATCATTACCCCAGGTGCAATCGATTAAAACTTGTTAAAGGAGGAAAAAGATTAATGGGGCACAACTGCTTAAAGTTTTTATGAGACTGTTTTATTCTTGTAATGAATTTGTTAGTGTGTATAGCTGATGGAATTTGTCTGTCTGCTGTTTTACTTTTCTCTATGGTGATATAAAGGTTATTTTTGTGAAAGGTTGTTTTTTGCGGAAGGCTTTCTTTATAAACTAATAACACAATAAAAAACACCTTGCTTTTGCCCCTTCCTTATTACTAATGTTATCAGGTATCACTGGGTAACTCTCCACCACTAACCTAACTCATCCCCCCTCTCATGTAGATGCACCCTGCATAAACCCTCATGATTATAACACATATTAAATGTGTAAGTAATTCAGACATCCAGTTTTAGTCCGACAGGCGAATGGAATGGCGACTTTGTTCATCAGTCATCAAAGATTAGCAGTCTTTTTAAATCCATTATGAAGACTCCAGTGAATAATTCACGAAAGGGGGATGTGGCTTCAACTTTGCAGGTTCCACTTTTACCATCAATTGGTTCTGTAAAACACAGCTGCAGGGCCTAAGATCTCTGTAATTATGCTGTCTGTTTCTAAATGTCATCCAGAGCATTCCTATATGTTTACATGTTGTAAGCACCCTGTGCTCCTCTTACACCTCTCCCCGTTATCAATTTCCCTTCCCACCACTCCCTTGTATGCGGCGATAACTGCGGTGCCGCATCTGGTGGCGTTTTTAGTCTCCCAGCCTCATTCAACTCTAGCATAGCACTGCAAGCACTCGGGGGAGGGCGTGAGAAAAGTGCCGCCTAACTTTCATCAGACACTTTCTGCCCTCCACCCGCACACCCAAAGCAGTTCAGACAATCTACAACATCTGTACCTTCCACATACATGCTGGCCAAGTTCTTACATGACGCAGGCTGACCAGGAGACCCAGAGCCACCCCAGGACACCTAAGCAGTCTAGTCCCTTGATTTCAAGCAGCTGAGCTCTGATTCTCTCCTGCTCAGCCACATCCTGTTCCTTTAGGGCTTGTGAGCCAACTCTGGCTCTTTCTCCTTGCCAGCAAGTTCTATTCCCTACCTTCTCTGTTCTAATTCTACTCCCCTAAACTCAAAGGTCTAGCTTGGCCTTTTCTAGGTCCAATTCTGTAGCCTGAGAGGGTTGAGGGTTCTACGGAAGTAGACATAATGAGTACCTGTTAAAAAGCCTACTTTTGCTTAGGGGAAGTAATTGTTTCTGGGGGTCGTTTAGAACAGACCCCTTCTCCTACAATAAAGACAATTATGAAGGAGTGGTGTTGGTTCTATAGTCTGCAGAGACTGAACATCAACAACTAGGACATTTGGAAACCATTCTGAAACGTTTTTCTGATCCTACAGGGCAGCTTAATCGACTTACACCATGTGATTTACCCTTTAATGGTCTTGTTACCCCTGTTTAAAGTCTGGGAGGGGCAAATATTAAGGCACAGTTCAATTTTTGGGTGTTCTAAAACAAAACCCCCTAAACATGTTAGCTTTTTCTGGGCCTCTCCGATTACAACCCTTTTTGATATGCTGCCCACTGCTAGACTGTATGTTTTTTAAGGCTGGGGTCGTTTGCAAGAGCCTCCATTTGGCCCTATTGTGATTCTATTACCCTATACTTGCATTGCGGAGTATGCTGATGGCAGCTGTAATTTATTATTTTGCTTTACCGGCATGCAGCTGGTTTTACTGCATTGGTTTCCCAATTTTCCAGTATGTAGACATTGGGAAACGTATGCATTTTCTAAGCCCTACCCCTGGCCAGTTTCTTTCTAGCCATCACTTTGCCTTTGGAGACCACGAGGTAAGCTGCTGTGTAAACATGTGCCCACTCCCAGCCCAGCACCCTCTAGAGTGGCATAAACTAATTTAGACTGGCCCCCTGCACCAGAAAGCTCCAATGCACATCCAGGGTGGGCGACCTGAGTGTTTGGCAGTTTTTTGCCTAATTAGCTCGATGACACAACCTTGTTGTGTCTGCTTGGTGTGTAGTTGAAGGACTGGCTTAGGCCAGCTAATCAGTGAATGTGCACATCTAAGGAGACCCTTGTATTCTTTAGATCAGCTGATTTTTACCTGAACGGCTCAAGGATTTGCTAAAAACATGAGCTGCTGATTTTCTAGGATCTGGTTTGTCCAGATTACCGCGGCCCTCTGTCCTTTGTCTTAGTGCTGGTCTAGTTTCTCCGTTTGGCTGCTGGAGGTCCTCGCTGGGCTGTTTCTCAGCCTCCTGCCAGTAATCATTGCTAGCTGTGCTATACTGTGCTAGGACCATTTCTAGGTTGATGATGTGCTGCCTCATTCCTAGCTCCTCTTGGACCAAATGCCTCAAGGCAAGGAGCCTCCTTCACTTGGAAGAGTGGTGGGTCACCACTATTCCACCTCATCTCCATCTTGGGCTGTCCAGTGTCATCCTCAGGAATGTCTCCCATCTTGCGTTACCTGGCTTCCCCTTCTTGCCCCTTGAGCTGCATGGATACACTTGGCCGGAATCCCAAGTCATCATGGTGGCTTCTTCATCATTTGTCCTGCTGCTGGCTGGTGGGCCACCCTCCTGAGAAGTCAGATTGTGACTTGGCCGGAATCCCAAGTCATCATGGTGGCTTCTTCATCATTTGTCCTGCTGCTGGCTGGTGGGCCTCCCTCCCGAGAAGTCAGATTGTGACTTGGCCGGAATCCCAAGTCATCATGGTGGCTTCTTCATCATTTGTCCTGCTGCTGGCTGGTGGGCCACCCTCCTGAGAAGACAGATTGTGACTTGGCCGGAATCCCAAGTCATCATGGTGGCTTCTTCATCGTTTGTCCTGCTGCTGGCTGGTGGGCCTCCCTCCTGAGAAGTCAGATTGTGACTTGGCCGGAATCCCAAGTCATCATGGTGGCTTCTTCATCATTTGTCCTGCTGCTGGCTGGTGGGCCACCCTCCTGAGAAGACAGATTGTGACTTGGCCGGAATCCCAAGTCATCATGGTGGCTTCTTCATCGTTTGTCCTGCTGCTGGCTGGTGGGCCACCCTCCTGAGAAGTCAGATTGTGACTTGGCCAGAATCCCAAGTCATCATGGTGGCTTCTTCATCATTTGTCCTGCTGCTGGCTGGTGGGCCTCCCTCCTGAGAAGTCAGATTGTGACTTGGCCGGAATCCCAAGTCATCATGGTGGCTTCTTCATCATTTGTCCTGCTGCTGGATAGTGGGCCACCCTCCTGAGAAGTCAGATTGTGACTTGGCCGGAATCCCAAGTCATCATGGTGGCTTCTTCATCATTTGTCCTGCTGCTGGCTAGTGGGCCACCCTCCTGAGAAGTCAGATTGTGACTTGGCCGGAATCCCAAGTCATCATGGTGGCTTCTTCATCGTTTGTCCTGCTGCTGGCTAGTGGGCCACCCTCCTGAGAAGTCAGATTGTGACTTGGCCGGAATCCCAAGTCATCATGGTGGCTTCTTCATCATTTGTCCTGCTGCTGGCTAGTGGGCCACCCTCCTGAGAAGTCAGATTGTGCTTCTCTTCCTCTACCTCAGCCATTGCTGGCTCATGGTACACGTTCCAAAGTTTGGGATCCTTGCCCCTGCCCTGTACTTACCAAGCTGTTCCACCATCCCTGTGCCAAATCTTCAGGGACTGGTGCCATAAATACCCGATGCAGGGTCCTGGAATCCTGGTATATTTTTCAGATTTCCCTCCAGGAGTCTCCTGGGTCCTGGGATAGAGGGGTCTGAAATCCTGGTGAGGTACAGTATTCCGGGGTACAGGACAGACCATGTGGCGGAGGTCATTTTGCGTTCCCAACCTCCCTTCCACTTTACTAAGGGGACGGAGCCTCTTCTTCATTTCTTTAGTCACACTTTATCCTCTTCAATGTCAGCTCCAGTGTTTCTGAATACCCCTCCCTCTTTCACCTTCCTCCTTATCCATTTCTGATCTATGTTCCTCCCTTATCTTGGTGACTCTTCCTATCTTCAGCCAACACCCTACTTTCTTTTTCCACCCCTCTTCACTCATTACTGTTTTCATGGCTATATTTCTGTGCTATCCTCTTCCTACAACAGGTCATCCCTCTCCCATCGTTTTTGCTATGTCCATTCTCTACGAAAACGTGGTTTAGATTAGTGCAGAATACAGTTAATGGCCTTTTTCTGCGTCTCCAAAAGGAAGCCTTTACATCTTCTCTGTAGGCACACTACTGACTGGCGGAGTGCGCCACATTCTTTTAAAGGTGTCTGTCTTAAGCATGAACCCCTTACTGATAATGCCATCATCTGCTTTTTACAACAAACGTCCTGGTATGTTCTGACATAGCTGCATCATTTAGCCAACCCTGGCCCATTGGCAAGCCCTAGGGTTGCTGCTAATTTCAAGTGCAGAATGATAGGAGATAACGTTTGTCTGTCCCTACCAAGCATCCGCTGCCAATGTAGGCAGAACCAATTTGATTTGTTCTATAGAAATGTCCTCAGACACCCTTTCATTCCACGTGCAACATAAGACATAGGTCGTAGTCGTTGCAGTGTAGGGTTTTCTCAGTCACATTACAAGTCCTGATGCTGCCCCATCCTCACAGTAAAGTCTAAGAAGCAACTTGTTCTGAAGTGTCCTTTGCAATGGCGGTCTTGCAACCATTTGACTGACCTTCAGACTAATAGAGGCATCTTAATGCCCATGGGAAATCATTCAAGTCCTGCCTTTGTAAGGCTTGAATCCTGCTCCACATACCATTAAATCTATCACCTAAGGCCCCTAGTTCAATTCTGTGTGAAGTTCCTACTACTCTTCTACTCATGGCGTATACCTGCATGCCGGGCGTGATGTGGGAGTCCCAGACGCTTCTTATCCATAGGAAACAGGTGTCCACTTGGACTTCTAGCAAGCTCAAAGTGGGGAGTAGGACAATACCTCTCTTTTGAGCCTAGCTATAAAACAGGAGACGGCTTCCCTGCTTATATGTGTGGCCGTGTTAGCCATTGTTACAGAGTAGAAACATAGATGCAGGACCTTTAAAGGGGAGTGAACTGTGGGAGGGAGGGCACGTGGGAGCGGGGAGGAAGGGACGGGGATGGGGACGAGTAGTTAGACATGGTTTAAGAATAACGAAGGTGACACGCATACCCCGGCTCTGTGTCATCATTTAATAACTGGTGCCCAGCCACCCGACAACTGGCGACGAAGCGGCCCATGCATGCTGGCAAGGACTCGCCCGCCAATGCCATTGTGAGGGCAGAGGTTGGGGCAGTGTCACAGCAGGGCTCCTGCACGAGTACACAGGTGACCGACGGTGAACCCTGTGATGCTGGCGTGGGTGCTTGCAAGTCAGCAGCTGGAAGTGCAGGGCCTGCACCGGGCTGCATACGGACCAGCCCGCCTATTGAAAGCGGGCTCTCCTAAAGGTGCCGTGGAGAGGCATGCATGCCGCGAGAAAGGGTTACGCTGCCAGGAGGATAGTTAGACCTAGCTCCAGGGCAGCATAGGGGCATTTGAAGGGACACAGATGCAGTGGGACAGCCACCCACTGCTAGGAAAGAAAAAGAACAGAGAGGACAAAAGTACCTAGCTCCTGTGCCTGTGGGGTGTTAGGGGGCTATAGCCCCTGATCTTTTGGTTGTAGCCCCGGATAGAATCTCAGGAGCTACAGCCAAAAGACTAGCTAGCCCCCAGTCCTTACAGTTCCGACATCAGCTTAGCCCCGGGTCTTTTCCAGACCTAGCAACTCCCCTGTGTGAAGGGACATGTGTGCAGAGGGACAGCTACCTGCTGCCAGGAAAGCAAAAGAAGCTTTGATGCCACGGAGGCACACACAGGCTTGCCAGACAGCACCACGCTACAGAATCCAAAAGGAGAGGAGGTCCACATGACAGGTACGAGACATGGCAGGTGCAGGGGCAGATCCTCAAGAGGTGAAGGTGAGAGAGAGAGAGAGAGATACCACATATCACAGAGAACACAGTAGGGGCCCCAAGACCACGAGGATTGAGCAGGGGAAGCTGAGTAATGCAGGGACACCCGAAAGACAGGGCAAGAGAGACACAGAGTAAGGCGCCACCAGCAACAGACACATGGACAACTAGGACAGCCAGCCCACGAGAAGACATGGTTGACAATGCCCAAGTGGCCACTGACCTGGGGCGCGGGCACTGGCAGGGGCAGGCTGGTGTCATGGCTGGCATGTCATTGAGGGGGGCATTCCTGAGAAGTCCAGAACTATTCTCCTACTACCCCAACATGACCAAGGACAAAGATGGGAAGAGTGGATGGAGGAATTTAATGATTTTATAAGAGCAGTAGGAGACCAGGACTCACCCAACATGGCCAACATATTTGTCAACCTTGTACGAAAGGAGATGAAGAGTATCTTGAAGATGATTCCATCTCAAGACAGAACCACTTCCGAGATGACCATTGCGGTTGTGAACAAGAAACTTCTTTTGCTACCGAACCGAGGCAACAAGAGGTACTCTTTCAATCGGTGCACCCATTTATCCCACAAGATTATAGAGGAATTTGTTCTTAGACGAAAGATCACCTACTGTGACTTCGCAAACTTCTCAGTCGATGAGGCTATCTGGCTCAGAATTATAGAGGGATGCACATCATCAGCATTTCGCAAGCACCAGTTAAAAAAACCTCTGTCGCTACCCCAAATTCTAGACCTGGCCCGTGTGTATGAGAGGGTGGCCATACTGGCCGCCGCCATAGAGAATCCCAGGAAATCAGACAATGGGCCTGATTACGACCCTAGCGCTAATGGTCTAACGGCGCCGTAAAGAGCGTTGGCGCCGTTAAACCATTAGCGCCTGATTACAAGGTCCCTTAGCGGGTTGGAGGCTTTAACGCCTGCTTTTTGCAGGCGTTAAAATCCAACCCGCTAAGGGACCTTGGAGCTAATTACGGCAACCGTAATTTACGGTGCCGTAATTAGCGCCTTCCCCATCCCCATTATGCCCTATGGGGCAAAATGGGAATGGGGAAGGGCAAATGGTGAATGGGGAATTACCGCCCCCGCCAACCTTGTGATGGGGGCGGTAATTCCGCCATCCACCATGCCGGAGACCGGCATGGACCATGGTGCTAATAGCACCATGGTTTAGCGCCGGGGTCGTAATGAGGCCCAATGTGGTGGGTCGTAATGAGGCCCAATGTGGTTGCAATGCAGGCCATGTCGACACCAGTGGCACCGGGAAGTCAGGCGACAGTTAAATTTGATGAGTTCAGCAGCAACCCGCAGGTAGCACCAGCAGCGTTACTGCCAGACTCGTAATGAGGCCCACAGCATTTCCCCACCGTTTCTTTCCAGGTTTTGATCAAAGGTCAACCCCGGTAAAACCGCAATGCCACCATCCGGCGATGGGGGATTTGTGCTCCCCAGTGAGTGTCGCTTTCAGCTCCACTTAACTCACAAAACCCCCAAAGTTGGGTTACTCCATTGATTCTTTTACATGTGCTGTAGCCATGTTGGCTCCAGGATAGAAATGGATTCTGGGAAATCGCTGATAACTTTTATCGGCGCAGCAGGGATTACAAACATATGATGCACTCTCTCTCTCGGGGTCACACAGCTAGCTTCCCCCTAAATAAAATACTTAAAATACTGGAGCATGAAACAAAAAGAAACGCGTGCCTGACGTTTGCAATCTAAGTTATCACCCCAGTGAAAGACACCTTAAGAACATAGGGAAAGAGAGCAACATGAGCCTAACGGATTATCTGATCGCTCCTCGGTATGTCCCCTAACAGCTCTGGCCTCTGATGGCGGGGCACAGGGGAGCGTGGTGAGGGTTTTTTTTGACCATATGATTTAAACAAGAACTAAACTGAAGAGAGCTGGTGAAGAAACGTGCACGTGGGAACCTCTGTTGGAGTCCAGCTTTATTGGTCACATTATGTCTTGCTTTTGATGGACTGTCCACACATTCCAGTCTGTGCTGTTGCCTGGAAACCAGGAAGAGCTGACGTCAGCAGGGACTTTCACTCAGACCAAGCCGTACTCAGATGAGTTCTTTTTAAACAGCAGAACTGTCTTCACCATATTGATTTTATTGTGCTAAAAGTTGGCTTTGTACATTAGGCAATGGGATCATGCAAATTAGTATTAGTCACATTCTGAGGTTTGTATGCATTGTATTGTATTGTATTCTATTTCATGTGTTTCTATAGCGCTTTACTCCAAAACGCTTTACATTTTAACAACTGGATACATATAACGTTATAACAGTAGAAGCAATTTAGAATTATGAATCAAACCAACAAAACACTAAGTAGAGCAATTAAACTGTGAGGGAAGAAGGAAGGGTGAGGAGGGGACGGAGGACGGAAACAGAAGGGGTATAAGGGCTAGGGGTATGGTCAATGGCGATTTCAGACTACACCACGCTCCAAAATGAGGGGAGAAGACTTTTATCAGAACTCTCAGGTTTCCTCTTGCCATGCCTGAGATGGTTATCTGGTTGTGTTTTTTCCTTTGAATTCTAGGATTTGTAGTTTTTTCTTTCCCAAATGAATTTAGGCAAACCACTATTTTGTTTATTGGATATTTATAAGGCGCTTACATAGCAAGACAGTGTTTCAAAGCACCACAAGGCAAAAGGCAAGGGAACAAGGGAGCATATAAACATTGAAAAATTGACAATGAATAAACAGAAACAAAAGAGCGTTCCTACTAGGCCATGTGACATTTGGAGCGGGCAAGTGCAGTGAAAGAAAAGAGGGTGATAAGTACTATATAGGTTCCCCGGGGGTGCGGGGGCAGGAGAGCTGGCTGTGCCTTTTGGGAAGGCAACAGGTAAATGCATAGGCCGAGATGTTCCAAGTGAAGGGAGAGGTCTACCGCCCAACAGGTAAGTGCAGGGCAGAGGCACACCACCCGACTGTCAGGTGTTGGCCCAGAGGGCAGTGCAGGGGGGGGAGCTTGTGGCGATTGGGCAGAAGGCCAGGATACTATTGGCCTCTTGGGGACCAGGCCGCCATACTCAGCGACAGAGAGGATGGTTAGCACGGGAGGGGAGAGGGAAGGAGGAGAAGAGAAAGGTCTTTAGTTGTTTGCAGAACTTGAGGTGGTTTGGTTCAAGACAGAGAGAGGGAGACTGTTCCATAGGAGGGAGCCGGCTAAGGAGATGGATCTGCCCCCAGCTCTCTGCTTGGAGAAGCGTTTGACCAGCAGAGAGTTGAAGCGAGAAGATCGAAGGGGTCAGGAAGGAGAGTATTTGTACGAGAAAGCTGCAGGTAGTATGGTCCCAGGCCCCAGTCAGCCTTTGGATGATGCAAAGGGTCTTGAATTTGATCCTTGCAGCAACTGGGAGCCAGTGGGGAGATTTTAGAGCTGGAGAGATACAGGCCAATGATAAGTCTTGCAGCCCTATTCTGAATTAGTTGAAGAGGATGGAGTGAAGAAAGAGGCAGGTTGAGGAAGAGGCTGTTACAGCAGTCCAGCCTGGAGAGGACCAGAGCACTAGCGGCATTGTGCTTCTGGGGGAAGGTGAGGAAAGGGAGAATGGGCCTCATTACGACCCTGGCGGAGGACCATGGTGCAATTTGCACCATGGTCCATGGCGCAAAGCTGCCAACTCCGCCATGGGGGTTGGCGGACTTACCGCCCCATTCCGACCTTGGCGGGGCGGTAAGTCCCCAATCCCCATTTACCCTTCCCCATTCCCATTTTTGCCCCATAGGGTATAATGGGAGTGGGGAAGGCGTTAATTACGCCACCGTAAAAATCACCATGGCGCTACGGGAACTCGTAGTCGGGCGGAAAGGTACGCCATGGTTTACGCCGGCGTAAAACCCTTTCCGCCAGGGTCCTAATGAGGCCCAATGTCTCTAAGGAGGTAAAGTTGAAAGTGGGCCTTCTTGGTAAGGTCCAGGATGTGAGGAGTAAAGGAGAGAGAGGAGTCGAAGATGACCCCAAGGTTTCTAGCTTCAATGCATGGAGAGGGAGGTGAGCCCATAGAGGACGGCCAGAGTGCAGGAGGGAAATGGGGAAGAGGTGTACAGATAGGAAAAATCTCAGTCTAACTGGCTGTTAGGCAAGATTGTATGCAGTACCCTGTGAGAGACTACACCAACCTTGTTCACCTGGCAATAGGTAACCCAGCCTTTGGTGTAAGTCTGTACTACACAGGTTGGTGGTGTGGCTGAGCAGCCAGGCTTATCTCAAGAGGGGTCAATGTGAGCTGTAGGGGTGTAACATAGAGTTTCACTGTGACAATTAACCAAATAAAACTTATGCTCAATGTTTCTTGATGAAACAATTATTTATTTATTTATTTAACAGTGAGTGTGAATAAGCCTTCTTCAGAAGGGAGCAAACATGTAACACTTAAAATATACTTAAAAAATACACACTCTCTGTTTCAGTAAATCAGTAGATACCATTGGGGATGGCACACAGACACTTCCTACACCCTGGGGGGACTTAAATAACTAGGACACTTTGGACATTGATATATCACTGGTACATTTAGAGCAATAATGAGATTGGTGTCAAAAAGGAAAATAGTTAGAGGGAGAAACAATGGTTAACAAATTCCTGAAACAGGCAAGTACTTTTGAACCCCCCAATGCAATGCAGATTAGCCCTTTCCCAGCTACGCAAGTAAAGAATTTGTGACTTTTTTTGAGGGACAGATCAAAACACAAAGTCAGAGGTTAGAAGAGTCTATCGGGGAGCCAGGACAGCCAATGTCAATTGAGCAAAGTCTAGGAGAGCTGAAGTTCTTCTTGAAGGTTAGTAAAAAGTATTGCACAATGTTATAGAGAGTTTTTGTTGAAAAAGAAATCACTGTTGTGCCACAAGCTGGGAGGCTTGTGATGGACAAAGCTGCAAGCAACTCTGCAAAAGGTAACAAAGGCAAGTCTCAACTGAGAACTAGTAAGTTACACAACAATAGGTAGGTACCCCTTAGTTTATAGTACTTTAGGTCTAAAGAAATTGGCTCCAGCTGTTTCTGTTCCTGTTGTAGTATGGCAGGTCCTTGTGTTCTTGGGCCTCAGTCATGGTGACAAGTGGACGTACGTCTGGGGACTCCTGCACTACGGTTCAAAGGTCGGTGGCAGCAATGGGCAAACTTCAGATCAGCGGCACTTCGCGGTTTCAGCTACTCAGCAATAGCACCACCGCGGTTCTCGGACACTAGGTGGACTTTCCTTGCTCCTGTGGTCCAGCACTCTGTTGAGGTGGCTCAGGCTTGGTTAGTCCTGCTTCGAGGGAGTCCGGAGGATCTTCCTGGAGCTCGGGTCTGACTTAAAAACAATGCACTCACATCTGGTGTTCCTCTCACTGGCAATCAGTTCCTGCAGCAGCAATGTAAGTACAGCCAGCTCTGAGAGGATGTCCAGAGGAGTTCGTCTTGGGGTCAATTGGTCCCACCAACCCAAGGGGAGAAGTTGTCCTTTGCAGGGCTTCTCTAGTCCATGCCAATTCGGAGCTTCAGCACTGCAGCAGGGCATCACCGGGCAAACCAACGGTCCAGGAGTTACAGCAAGCGTCTCTTCCACGTTCTTCTTCAGATTCCTTCATCCAGTAGTCGACTCTCCTTCCAAGTAAAAGACCTTGCCTTTTATGCCGGTTTCTCCCATTCATTCGCAGCATAGCTGTCAATCACACAGCAGGGTGGCTGTCCTTGAAGTCAGCCAATCACCTTTGGGTGCATTCCTGTAACCAAGGAGACCAAGCACAGGGAGTTTGGGGAACCTCCCTTGGTTCCTGTCCTGCCAGACATGATGGAGCCAGAGGCAGGCTTCACCAGTGAATCCCGCCAAAGACAAAACGAACAAATGGACCAAACATGGTTTGGCGCGCAGAGTAAATCTCAAGAAAGACCTTTCCAAAAAAGATCGGGCCATTTTGACTAAATGGGCACCCATGGGTGCAATACTGCAGATGCTGAAGCGAGCCCGCGGTAAAAACACTCAATGGTAGTAAAAAGTAAATCACTGCCACCAGCCATTAATTGTAGAAAGGGCAACATGAAAATATTACATGAGAAAATAGACAAAAGGGATACTAGGTAACCCCTCCAGCACCCTATTGTCAGATAGTGTGTGCTGGGTCTAGAAAGTTACAAATGTAAGTAAAGTCAGTTTCACTTCCCTGCTCTTGGAAACAGTAGTTATCCAAGAGATGGTATTTAAACCTTGGGGAAATCTAAAAGATTTCCCTGTGCCACTGCACTGAAGGTGCTGTGTGTCACAATGTAAAAAGATGATGCCTATGGAGTTTGTCAGACTCCAAAACCAAAAGAAACACAGAGTTCAAATCACAGAAAAATACATGAGAGAGGGCTCGCTCTCTTCAGGATAAAAATTAAAAGTCCTAAAGTCCGGCACAAGTGCTGGGCGTCTTTAAGGTAGAAGGGAATTAGCACATTTCTGAGAATTCTCCCTACTGCTCCCCCCCAACCCCCACACCCACAGACTAAGGCACAGGAGGATTTAATCCACTCCTGGATGAATCTACTTACTCCAGTCGGTCATACTTTCTGGAGAGACCATCAGCATTTTGGTGATTACACCCTGACCTTTGTTCTATGGAAAGATCAAACCCTTGGAGGCTGATTGACCATTTTACCAGCTTAGGATTCTCCCCCTTCATCTGCACTAACCATCTCAAGGGTTGGTGGCCTATTTGAATTAAAAAAGTAGATCCATACAAGTATGGTCTAAACTTCTTCAAAGACCACACAATTGCAAAACATTATTTCAATGGTTGCCCACCTTGTTTCACGGTCCAAAAGTGCTCGGGGACTCTAAGGTAGAAGGGAATTAGCACATTTCTGAGAATTCTCCCTAACACTGGCATTAAGACAGAAGTCATTAGAGGCGCACCAAGGCTGAATGGCAGACAAGAAGTCAGGGATGATAGTGGAGGAAGAGGGGAGCTTGAAGTGTTGTGTGTTACCTTTGTAACACTGGAAATGAGGAGAGAAGGCAGAGATCAGGTGAGCAAGAGGTGCAAGGTAGATGTTGAAAAGCCAAGGGGAGAGGATGGAGCCCTGGGGAACACCACAAATAGAGAGAGTGGTGGTGGAGGAGAAGGAGCCCAGGAGCATTCAGGAATGGTGATCAGTGAGGAAGGGGGTCAACCAGTCCAGTGCCTGGACTGAGATACTGAGGGTATAATAGATCCGCTTTGTGAGAATAGAATGGTTGATTTGTATTTGTATTTTATTTGTATTTTATTTATTTATATAGTGCAGCAAGGCCCGAGGGCAACCGGGCGCATATCTTGACACAGGGTGCATATTTATAGTACAGGTTACATTTTGGCATAGAAACAGTATAATGTACAAGAGTATCTACAGTCACAGAGTAGATGTACTTATTTACAGAGTGCATATCGCAATATCTACAAGTAGCAAGGAAACAAGGAAATATACAAGCAGAGGTAGAATATGAGCCTGTAATACATTGGTCAGTTAGACAACGTTAGAAACTAACCATAATTTGGTTCTTTGTTTGAAAATGGTAGGGGAATGTACAGATCTAATAGGTAAGGGAATAGAATTCCAAAGTTTGAAAGCAAGGACAGGGAAGCTGATTCCCCCAGCTTTCTGCAGTTTGTATCTGGGGATGGTCAGAGCATGTGCTTGAGCCGATCTGAGTAGACGGGTAGGTGTGTAGTGCGAGAAGCGCGTGGAGAGATAGGTGGGGGCCTGGTTGTGTCAAAGGCGGAAGAAGGATTTGTGAGCAGTACTTCACGGGTGTTCAGGAGAGCAGTTTCTGTGCCTCTGGATGCTTGGAATCCAGATTGATGGTCATGGTTAAGGGAAGAAGAGAGCGAGAGGTCAGAATGTCCTGAGGTTTAGAGGTGAAAAGGGTGGCCACTGCAGTACAGAGGGCCTGAGATGGAAGAGGCCGAGGTAGAGACTGCAAATTGATTGTCTAGTTCCTTGCATATTTTGACGAGTTCAGCTGTATTGTTAGAGGCTCCTGAGATACGAATCTGGATGTGTCCCTCTTCTTGGAATGGACAGAGAGACTATATTGCTTTAGGAGTAGGTGACAGGCCAGTTTGTCAGAGGATGTATCCGAGGTCTGCCACTTCCGTTCAGCAACTCTGCACTTGCGTTTCACAGCGGCTAGATTAGAGTCAGACCAGCTGTTATGCTTGTAGGCAGGTTTCAGGCTGATTCTCCTGACAGGGGCAAGAATGTCAAGAGTATTAGTGATAGCAAGATAAAGATTGGCAAGAACAGAGTCATTGGGAGAGTCAAGAGGTGAGGAAGGAGGAAAGAGGAAGGAGGAAGGAGGATACAGGAAGGAGGAAGGAGGAAGGAGGAAGGTGGAGGCAAACACAGCAGCTGACACTCGAAGGAGGCTGGCAGTGCTGGTGGAGGCTCAGTCAGGGTGCTGGGAGGTCCCAGATGAGAGCAGAGAGTGGTCTGACCAGGAGAGATGGGTAGTGAGATGGTGGGAGAAGGGGAGATCAGTGGGGATGAAGGCATCAAGAGTGTGTCCGGCAGAATGGTTAGGGCCGGAAGGGAGAATAGTGAGGTAGGGAGAGGTACAGAGATCATGGAAGAGTGCAGAGGCAGGAGCAGTAGAGTCAAGGTAGATGTTGAAGTCACCAAGGAGGATGATATTAGAGGTAAGAGTCAGGAGAGAAGAGGTAAAGTCAGCCCATTCACAAAGGAAAAGAGACACGGAGCCAGGGGGTCTGTAGATAGTGGCAATGGTGAGAGATCTTTTTAAAACCTTTTTCTTCCAGACTTTGTGAGAAAGGAGGGATACGTGATAGAGTAACAGTTAGAATAGATAGGGGAGATGGAGAGTGCCATTGAAGTGGATGAAGGAGGGACAGATGTAGGGGCTGCACAATGCACAAGCAAATTCACCAGGCGGCCTGGCAGCCAAGGGAGGCAAGAGGATGCACAGTTGTGAAGTACACCTTCATTCGAGTTAATCCAAAAACACAACAATGCAACACAAAATGGAGGATTCACAGATGTAGAGCACACCCAAAATGGAATTTTAGCAAGGCATTAATAAACAGTAAAGCATCCAGTTGGAGGTGCAGCAAAAACATATTTCAATTGGCACAGAAATTAAAAGTTGAGCTAGTGGGGAAAAGGAGGCATGAAACAACCAAGCAGTCATTGGTCAAAGGTCCAGGGGAGGCGTGTATGCCAGATTAATGCGATCAAGGTAGCTTACCGGTGCTTTCATGGACGGGGCATGTAGGGGTCACTGACAGTTTGTTTTCTTTTCTGAGAGCATTGCCTGGAGGCAGGATGATGGAATAGCGGCATGGAGAGGAGCTCTCTCCAGCACCCTCCAGCTTTGGGCAGGGCCAGACAAGGGGGGCCTTGGTGCTGGGGGTCGGCTCCCGGTAGGCCACAAAATTCAGGAGATTAACCAATTCCGGAGCGTGCTAAACAGGAGGTGTGGCAATACTCCTACAAAGATGCAGGCCACAATCTTAGAGGCGGGGGTCCTCATTGCAGCCAAGTAGGAAGAGCACCCGAAATGAAGTTAAACTGAGCAATGCAGTCTTTAAGAAGTAAACAGTCCAATGATTCCTGGCGGACTCCTGCCAATTCCCGGTATAGCTACTGGTGTGGCACGGTGACGTGTGTGGGTGTTTTCCTCGACCAAAAATTGCGGTAAGTTGCAGGCCCTGAACATATTTATGAAGGTTAAACCAGGTGAAATTGTTGCAAGGCAGTCTTGTTCAAGATCCTGTTCCTGTCACAAAGGTGGCACCATTCCTGCATAAAAAGGTTTCATGTGTAGCCTAAATGATTACTTGTTTCATGGCAGTTATCTGGATTTCTTACATGCGCCATTTGTGTTAAAGTCTGGTGACATTCACTGTGTGGCAACTTTCCGACAAGGCCCGGTGCCGTAAGACCACTACTGCAGTAATGGGCACAGTATAAATAATGGATAACATAACATACCGATTTCTCTGGCAACGCTTTTTGTGACAAGGCAATTGAGTCATGTGACATCCGCCTACTATGGAACAATAACACCAAAAACAATGACAAATGTTACATATTGACAGGTGATTCTGTGTCAAGACTGGAGGCGAGCATTATGCTTCTACTTCTTTAATTCCACTCTTCAGCAGTTTCAAATTAAAAGGAAAATAATCACTATATATATATATATATATATTACATTTCCCAACTTTTAGTCCTCTTCTGTAGTTCTTCTCACTTCCTATCCTGAAGCCCTTAGCCACTTCCTACCAGCCCCCCTCTTCTTTCCCTGCTCTTCAGCAAGATTAGTTTTCTGTTTTATGTTAGTTGAAATTCAGTGATTGTGTTGATTGATACATAGGATAATGCAGCTTTAATAAAGTGTAGTGTGTACATTAAATACAGCGCGCATGCGTGAGATGCAACTGTTAGCACGCGGGGCTCATTAACCAACGGGCCCTGTTATTGTAGTGCAACTGCAGCCCGCCAGGCCGACTCTGGGCCGACGCAGCAGTGATTTACTGAAGGTGCGGCTCTCCGGGAGCGCTGAGCGGGACCCGTGCTTGATGTTAAGCACTTCCGGGGACCTGCTTGGGCGTGATCGTCAGAGCCGGCATATACAGGACGACGCAAGGCCCCCTCCCTAGGGAGGGAGGATTCGACTGTGCAACTTGTATCCATGGTTCTGCTGCGAGGAAGACACTCATACACAAGCAAGCCTTGCAGCGCCCGGACACAGCACTGCGCTTCCAGCCTCATATCACGAACGTAGCATGGACAATACAGCTCCTGCTCGTGTTTGTGAGCCAGACCTCTCTGGCGCACAGAGAACACAGCAGAGGATTAATTTACAATGAAAATAACTTTTTCGGCAGCAGACTGTAAGCAGGACACACGGAGAACTTGCCAACAATAGAAACTCCTGGCTAGAGGAGCCAATGACTCTTATTACTGTGACACAAACCTGGGATAAGGAGGAAACCTCCCCTGATTGGAATAACACTTCCTATGAAAGTCATAAGCAGTGTTGGGGGTCTGTCCTTTACTCCATGCGTGCCCGCAAGCCCCCACCCTGAAAGGACCACACAGCTCACACGTCCTTTCAGTTCGGGCTTCCCGGTCGCTCTGCCGCGGCCGGGAACGCCCCGTTTTTTTATGCAGCACGCAGCGGCGTGCAACGTCACGCCGCCGCGTGCGCCTCCCACACGGGGCAGCACCACACTCCTCCTTTTTCGGGAGGACACACAACTGCTTTTATTACTAAACACTACAAACCACACAACAAAATAACAGGAACATTTTACGCCCACGCCCCTTTAATGTCAGTCGCCCGGGTCCCCTTATTCTGGAAGACTGTCCAAATGTCCCAGCACGTATTTGCTGAGGTAAGCGGGTTTCCCTCGCCCAGCCCTCTGGGGGTACCTCCCGCTTACCTCCGGCACGGGAAGTCCTTCCGCAGCAGTTCCCCGGACAGGTGAATGCGGTGCGCCCAAGGGAACTCTGGCGCCCTCCGGCACCTCCGCCAAATCAGGGTCCAGTGGTGGTTCAGTTCGTGGATCACCCAGCTTCTTAAAGAAACTGACGTTTCGGGTGACGGCAGATCTTCCATCCGAGGCCGTCACCATGGACCCCTTTACGGCTACCACGTCCAATGGCTCCGGCTCATAGGGGAGCGAAAGCTTCCCCTGGGGGTGTCGGTTGCGAATGAGCACCTCGTCTCCCGGTTCCAGCCGCTGGGGGCGAAGACCCCTTCGCAAGTTCTCCTGGTCAATCCTGACCCGCCTGTCGGCCTCAACCTGCTGGTTGTCAATCACTCCCGGCTCCTTCTCCCGGACCTCTGGCAGTAGGCCCCGGGGACATCGCCTGAACAGAGCCTCCGCAGGGGCTACCCCCGTGGAGGCATGTGGGGTGGTGCGGTACACCCGCAGGAATTGGTATAGGGCTCGTTGGAGTGGCTGCCCTTGTCCCTGGGCAATCCTGAATGTCTTGTTGAGTGTCCACATCAGTCTTTCAACGTCACCATTAGCTCGGGGCCACAGCGGGGATATCGTCCTGTGCTGAATACCGCAGCTCTCCATGAACTCCGAGAACCGCTCACTTTGGAATGGCAACCCATTGTCCAAGCACAGAGTGAGGGGAAAGCCATGGGCCGCAAACACCTTCTCCGCGGCCACGACCATGTGCTCGAAGGCCACCGACTCCACAAACTCCACCTCCGGGTATCGTGAGTACTCATCAACGATTACGAGAAAGTGGGTGCCTACGGACGTCGACCCAAAGTCCGCATGGACGACCTCCCAGGGCCGGGTCCCCCGGAGCATCGCCTCAGTGGCCGGCTCTCGTTGTACGGTAGAAGCCGCCTGGCACCACACACAGGCCGCAACAAAGTCATCCACCCTTCTCTCCAGTTCCGGGAACCAGACCTTCAGCCGCAGTCTCGCCTTGGTCTTGGTGGCGCCCTGATGTCCATGGTGGGCCAAGGTGATCACCTCCTTTATCTTGGATTGGGGGACCACTATGCGATCACCTAGGAGCAGGAGACCCGATTCCGAGAAGGACAGCTCGTCCTTGACCTTCCACAATTGCTCGAGCCCTGTCCTGGTCTCCTGGGTCCGCCCCGCAAGAGCCTCTTAGATGGACTTCCAGGAGCCGTGCTGCATTGAGTGCTTTAGGATCTGGAAGCACTCATCCTCGGCCGCGGCAGCCTCCAGCTCCGACAGGGGCATTGCATTCGGCGTGGCCCCCCCCACCACTATTCGGACGTGGTCGTCGGCCTCCTCCGCACAGGTGTCGTACTCCTCTCCCCTGCGCACTCCAGGATGCCGGGAGAGGTAGTCCGCTGCGTTGTTGGCCCTTGGCCGATACACATGGGTAACTCCGTACTCAAGCAAGGCAAGCATCCACCTCTCAATCCTAGCCGGGGGCTTCGAGGATGACCCAGCCAGAATGGGAAGCAGGGGCTTGTGGTCTGTTACCACGGTCACTGGACGCCCCAAGACATAGAGTCGAAAATGTCTGTAACCCCATAGGACCGCCAATGCCTCCGGCTCGATCTGGGAGTATCGTTGCTCCGTTTCCGAGAGCGCCTTGCTGGCGTATGCCACTGGGCGGACGCTCCCGTCCCGGTCCACCTGAGTCAATACAGCCCCCAGGCCGAACGGACTCGCGTCCACAATGATCTCTGACACCAGCGCTGGGTCGATAAACGCCATGGTGTCCTCTGCTGTTAAGGCACTTTTAATGTCCTCAAAGGCCGACTGCTCAAGTGGGCCCCACTGCCAGATCGACTCCTTCTTCGTCAAAGCCCTGAGCGGCTCGGACCTTGAAGCGAGATTTTGAATGAAGCGCCCACAGTATGTCACCATACTTAGGAAGCTCCTTAAGTCGGACACCGACTCAGGGGGCTGCGCCTTCTTAATGTCCTGGACCTTCCTCGGATCGGGCGATACCCCCCCCTCCTTGAACACGAACCCGAAGAATTTGATGGAGGGGCGCAGGAACTCACATTTGTCCCTGTGAAGGGTGAGGCCCAGCGACTGCAGCCTCTCAAAAGTCTTTCCAAGCCTCCTCAGATGGTCCACCTCTGTCCTAGCGAACACCAGAATATCATCGCTGATATTAAGGACACCATCCAGATCCGCTAGGGCGCCCCGTATAATGTTCTGAAATACTTCTGCAGCCAATGACACCCCAAAACTCAACCTCTTGTACCTGTATAGCCCACGGTGGGTGGTAAACGTGGTTATGTACCGGGACTCGGGGTGGAGGACAACCTGATGATATCCTGCTCGTAGGTCTAACTTGGAGAAGAAACGGGCCCCTTGCACTTCAGCGATAATGTCATCGATGGTAGGCGTGAGATGCCGCTCCCTCTTGATGGCCTTGTTGGGCAGCCTCATGTCCACACAAATCCGGACAGAGTCAGGTTGTTAAGGTTTTCGAGCCACAACAATAGGGGACACCCAGGGCGTCGGGCCCTCGACCTTCTCGATAATATCCAGATTCACCAGGTTGTCTAACTCCTTGTCCACCTGCTCCCTCAGATGGAACGGTCCCATCCGGTGCTTCAGGTGAATGAGCTGTATGGAGTCATCAATGTCCCGCCTGACCGGATCACCGGTCATCTTTCCAATGCCGTTGAAGAGGGCAGCGTACTTATCAAGGAGGTCATTGATGTCCTCCAAGTACACCGAGTACGCGAAGCTGACAATTCCGAGCGCCTCGGCAGCAGCACAGTTTAGGAGAGTGTTGTTACTCACAGGGGTCACATAGAACCGAGCCCTGATCCGGGAGCCCTCATGCTTCACACTCGCCACGAAGGCACCGTCCAGCGATATTGGTTGTAGTCCTCCAAAAGCGAATATGCGGGCTCTCGGCGTAGCCAAGTCCGGGGGCGGGTCAAGGGCGTCATAGTGTCCTCTAGCCATTACATTGACCGAAGCCCCTGTGTCCACCAGCACCGGGACCGGAGAGTGGTTAACCTCCACCACACACCTCGGCTGCCTCCTGCTCTTCCCCTTCAGGACTCCCACACTCGAAACAAAGAAGATGTTCTCTTCCTCTTCTTCATCTGCCTCGTCCACCTGGGCCTCCTCTTCACCTTGGTCTACCTGGGCCACATTTGGTGGTCGGCTCTGGCGCGGAGTCCACGTCCGGGCCGGACCTCTCGGTACCATCATGGGCAGGGCCGCCTTGCACACTCTAGAGAAATGGTCGGGCAGGCCGCACCTGCCACATGTTCTTCACGCTGCCGGGCACTCCGTCGGGTGGGGAAGGTCATAGCCACACTTCTGGCACGACTCCCCTGATCTTCCTGCCCTATCCCGGGGTCCTCCGCCAGGCCTTCTCATTCCTCTGCCGCCTCACCACACAACACACACCTCCTCCGACTTTATTGAGCGGGACCCCGCCTCCATCTTGCTTGCGCGAGCCTTT
Source organism: Ambystoma mexicanum (assembly GCF_040938575.1). Classification (NCBI taxonomy): domain Eukaryota; kingdom Metazoa; phylum Chordata; class Amphibia; order Caudata; family Ambystomatidae; genus Ambystoma; species Ambystoma mexicanum. The sequence goes on from NC_090935.1 coordinate 1,441,217,002, forward strand.
GCCACCTCATGACATCGGCCCAGTTCCAATATGCGGGGCAGAGTGATGCCCGGCTCTCTCATGACCTGCCTCCCGAGCTTGCCGGAGGAACACGCCTGAATCAGCATTGTGCGCGTCCCCCCATGCACAACCCAGGGAGAGGCGGCGCAGGCGACCATAAAAGGTGTCCAGAGTCTCATCATCCTTTTGTTTGGCCGACAGCATAACAAATCTCTCATAGTCCACGTTGGCAAGGGGCAGAAAGTGCGCAAGGATCACCGCCTTGGCCGCATCATAGGATTGGTCCACCGGAGTAAGCGATTCAAAAATTTCCTGGACCGCAGGCCCCGCCGAGTACAGCATAGTGGCCACCATGCTGTCGTCGTCCGTCACCTGAGCAGCCCTGAAATACATGTCAAGGCGGCCAACCCACCTCCTCCACCGGGGCCCCATGTTGGAAGGTGGGCCCGATGCATCACATTCGGGGATGGGTTGCAGGGCAGCCTGGGCTCGTGCCTGAGCCATGACGGGGAGTCCTTGCTGAGCACCTGGCTGTGCCACCGGTAGCACCTGGGGTACAGGAGCCTGAACACCTACTTGCAGAGGCAGCTGTAAAATTGCCGCTGGTTGTTGAACTGGAAGCACTGGGGGCTGCAAGGTCTGCTGATGTTCTGCCGCTTGGCCACCGTCCTGAGGAAGCTGTGCGGCTATGGCGGCCTCACCCTCCTGATCATCAATGTCACTCATGGGTTTGAGCGCACAGGCACCCCACCTAGTGTCCTGAGGGCCGCAACTCAACCACCCACCACCACCATGCCGACAAAACCTCCCCCCCTCTTCCAGGCACAGCAACAGTCCAACCTGGGGGAGAGGCGGTGGTGACTTGTCCCTCGCTCACCTGGGACAGCTTCCAGCCACAAGATCAATGGAAAAGAAGAAGACGCCCACTGCAGCCATCCTCGTGATGATGAAGGGGACAAAGAAGAAGCCACAGCATCCTGATGACGAAGGGGACAAAGAAAACGCTGTGTTTCCACCTTGCAATAGTCCACAGGGGTGTGGATGTTCCAAAAATTAAGCTACAACTGTGGAGTGGACTAAACAGGCACTGCCATGTTAGTCCTTCCCCTAGCTTTCACTCGACGTAGTAGTCCCAAAACTGGAGTAAAATTCACAAACCAGGCATGGGCGTGCAGGTTAGTCTGCCTGCAAGCAGAATATCAAAAAATTAGACCTGGATCACCTTCACCTTCCAGACCGGAGCCTGATGAAGTTCCACGGCCTCAGAGACAAAATGGCCGCCAGCCGCATGTACGATCCGCAGCCACGTCGTGAAATAAAACATCCGAACGTTCCGTTTCAAGGAAAAAATTCTGGAATGCCTTCACCGCCGGGCCCGGGCATCCGTCACCACTCGTCGCCACTGTTGGGGGTCTGTCCTTTACCCCATGCGTGCCCGCAAGCCCCACCCTGAAAGGACCATACAGCTCACACGTCCTTTCAGTTCGGGCTTCCCGGTCACTCTGCCACGGCCGGGAACGCCCCGTTTATTTATGCAGCACACGGCGGCGTGCCACGTCACGCCGCCGCGTGCGCGTCCCACACGGGGCAGCGCCACAAGCAGTAACTATACTGCAGGTGCAGACATCAAGCCTGTCCTATATCAGTGTTCCCAGTAAGCGTGCACTTCAGCCTGCTTGGTTCAGGCACCAGGACACAGCACCTACACGCAGACCTTCAGATGTCTGAGTCAGAGTGGAGCGAGGCAGAACAAACAGAAAGCGAGCTAGTACTCAGCTCCAAACAGGTGCTAGGGAACTCCCTAGTGGAGTCAGTGGCGGAGGGTGTTAAGATACTGCTGGACATGTTATCCACCGTAGAGGCTATTCTTGGAAAGAAAAGCATGTCAAAATATACAGCTAGCATGTCCGCGAAGGCTGTCAGACAGGGCAAAAGCATTCAGGGGAGTAACGAGACCCGGAAAAGAAAGATCTCTCTTACTCCCCCGGGTCCACGATACAGGGCCGAGAAGAATGCCCATAGGCAGCTGATGCTTTCGGAAAGCTGAAAGAGGCTTTACTTCAAAGGTCGGCAGCGCTGAGCCTCCTGACCACCATCCGAGGGGAAGATAATATTGGCGATACAGGTGATGACACCGAGAGTGGGTCCCCAGAAGCCACAGCATCCTCAAAAGAGGAGGACAGCAGAGCAGATGAAGACAAGACGGCCCCATCGGGCGGTAAGAAAGGCAAGAAAGAGAGCCACCTGGAGACCAAAGACTTGAGAGATCTCTGACATGTTCAACTCAGAGGGGATTAGAAATCCCAAATCATCAGATTGGCAGCCCTCTCCTAAAGTGGCAAAGTATATGGTGCAGAGAATTAGGAAGCGCCTGGACAAGGAGATCAGGATGCTCATGAAGGCGGAATGCCCGCAACCAGACCTTGGCAGGAAAGTGGCTAAGGCCCCAGAATGAGACCCCAAAATGACTACAGTTGTCCCCAAAACCTCAACAGACATGAGAAAAGGCATGGACAGGTCCTGGAGGAGCTGCCAAGAGAAACTGTTAGACCTCACAGGGCCCATAGAGAAAATTATGGACCTGGCGGAGCGTGCCAAAGAAGTGGACCCCGACACATTAGTGAACTGGGCGCAGCGCGCAGTGTATCTACTAGAAAACCCCAATTGCGCTATCTCATCAGAAAAACAGAGGCGTCTCCTACTCAAGATCATCGCAAAATTGAGTGATCTCATCTCTTTGGAGAGGCCTTTGGTAAGGGAATGGGGAGATTCATGGGAACGTACACCTCCCTGGAGAAAGCACAGACCTCCATCAAAAAGATTTTCACGAACAGAGTTTTTTGCTAGGTCCGGCCGTTATCATGGTTCATCGGCCGGTCACTCCTCATTATCTAGAAGGCCACAGGGCACCAGAGCCCATTACGGCAGCAAGACACCTTCTTCCCAACCAGCGGGAGAGGCTTCAGGGGGCGCAGGGCGAGAGGAGCAAACAGAGCACACTGTGCACCACAAGGTGTGAGAAGCACAGGCTTGCTATACTCCCGTAGGGGGGAGATTGTAGCAATTCTGGCAGAACTGGCTAGCGCTCTCCAGCTATGCATGGGTGATACAGACAGCGCAGGGTTTTCAGACAGAATATATCCAGCCGCCGGTGCAGACCACCTAGCCTTGCCCGATGAGAATGGTGCAAGAGGAGAAAGGGCTCCTGAACGACGAGCTCAAGCAACTCGCCGCAAAGCATGCCATAGAGCCTTGCGAGCAATGTGTTTCTGGTGCACAGGAAGGAGAAAGTAAGACCGGTAATAAACCTGAGGGAGCTAAACAGCTGGGTAATTTACAGGCACTTCAAAATGGAGGGCATCCATATGTTGAGAGACAGCGGGCCTCATTAGGACCCAGGCGGTAAGGGGTTTACGGCAGCGTAAACAGCGCCGACCCTTACCGCCTGAGTACGAGGTCCCTTAGCGCCATGGAGCTTTTAACACCTGCTTTTAGCAGGTGTTAAAATCCATGGCGCTAAGGGACCATGGAGTTAATTACGCCACCGTAATTTACGGTGGCGTAATTAACGCCTTCCCCACTCCCATTATGCCCTATGGGGCAAAAATGGGAATGGGGAAGGGTAAAATGGGAAATGGGGATTTACCGCCCCGCCGACCTCGGAATGGGGCGGTAAGTCCGCCTACCACCATGGCGGAATTGCAACCTTAGCGGCATGGACCATGGTGCTAATAGCACCATGGTCCTCCGCCAAGGTTGTAATGAGGGCCAGCCTCAGAAGGGACGACTGGATGGTCAAGTTAGACCTAAAAGACGCCTAACTGACAGTCCCAGTAGAAAGAGAACAATGCCCCTTCATAGCGTTCAGATGGGAAGGGTGATTTTGGAAATTCAAAATGCTACCTTTCGGGCTTGCATCAGCCTCCTGGGCCTTCACCAAGCTGATGAGACCAGTGGCGCATGACATCCTGTTGTAAGCCGATGACAAAAACATCTTGACGTACCAGACGGAGTGGGTGAAGAACCTTCTCACGTCGCTAGGTTTCCTGATCAACCAGGAAAAATCAGACGTAATCCCGACCAGAAAGCTGGAGCTTTCTGCACTGAAGATCAAGAATATCAAGTCAAGAGAGAGATAAGAAAGCTTTCCTCGACAAGGAGGAAGTGTGTCTTCGCTCCCTGGCGAGAATCATAGGACTGCGAGCATCTTCCATTCAGGCCATCTTTGCAGGGCTGCTGCACCACTGAGAGATTCAGAAACTGAAGATCAGACCTCTTCAGCAGGGTCTGAGGTAGCACCACTATATTCCGCTGGATGGGGAATCGAACACAGAGTTACAATGGTGGTTGCAGAACATGGAAGTGTGGGATATTTTTACCCATGCCAGCGCGTGCCCACTACCCCCCTTTGCCAATGGGGGAAAGGAAACTGCCAAAAATGGATGTGCTAAACCCTCTGCGCGTCAAATCTGCAAAACTGTGCATGGTTCACAATCACAAAAGGCTGTACACCCTGCCACACAAAGTCAAAGTTGGTGTAAAAACAGGACTCACTGAATGCCAGTGGGTGCTGCCACCTGTCACATGAAGCAAGGCCACAGAAGTGGGCTAGAAATCTGAAATTGCCTTTAAAATGCAGTTTTCCCAATCAATTGCTACCTCAAAAGTGCTGTTTTGGCGCTAATTTCAGTCATTTCCCCAGTGAACTATTGAAATGAAAAGTGTGCTGGAACCACAGATCATTCAGTGCAGGCAGAGAAGGCCGGGCCTCACTAACTGACAGCTGCATAAGAAAATTAGATATCAAACCCAGTTTAAATGTGTTTCTTTTTCCTGAAGAAATTGCAAAATTTGCCTATTTAAAGCATGTTTGTGAAGGGCTTAATTCTTTTAAATAGTCAAATCCCTTTTAAATTGTGCTTATTTTTATATGTGTGAAATGAAAAGACAGAAAAAGTGAAGTTAAAGCAACCCAGTATTGGAGTTAAGTAAATACTTAATTCTGACCTGACAGTACAAGCCTGGGAAAGATTGACACTTCCAAATTGACACGCCCTTGCTACAGGAAGCCTTAATGATTCCTGCATATTGACAACAAGGAGCACAATGGACTCATCAGACTTTTGTCTGTGGCTGAGCCAAGAACAATGGCAAGCTGCCTACTGATCTCTACAGGTGAGCTTCCCTCTCCAGGAAGGGGACACACCTCCCTGATCAAAGGAATGGGACAGCTGTCGCCCGTGAAGGAGAGTTACAAAGGATTAAAACAACACTGCTGAAACTTTTTTGATGTTTAAACCTTTATTTGTGATTAAAGGTGAAACTCTTTTACTGCAATCTGAAGGAGGATAAATCTAAATATTAGTAGATGTTAACCTAATTTTAGGCTTTTGCTTTGAAGACATTAATGAACCTTATACCACCTAAGGAACCAAAGTTACAGAAAGAACCTAATTGTAGCAAAACTCTTGATGCTACAAGTCTGAGATTGTACATTCTTGCTCCAGTGATAATCACCCAGATATGTACTGAATTAGAAATTATTAGTCCAGACTGTTATGGTTCAAATTGATAAAATTCTATAGAATGACAAAGACAGCTTGCACAGAGATGGGGATTGAATCTGAATCTAACCCATCAAATATTCAATGTATGTGTCGAATTTTATTAGGGGATATGATTTTAGAAATGTACATTTATGCAAAAGTTAAGTTTTGGTTAAAATCAATGTGGGAGTTCCTAAATCCCATCATAAAGATGACAGCTCTGTTCTTACTGCCAATCAGGACAAGGCAAGTGCCTGTGGCCACTCACAGCCGTGGGGGTGTGTTTTGAAATTCTGCCCACACCATAACATTTGTGATGCTACTTGGCAGCATAAATATAGGAACTTCACCACACATAGGACACACTGCTTCCTGAACACAACCAGATTTCCGTGCAGCGCTTTGTTCCTGACTTCTTCATCCTATCCAGAACTCTTCATCTTGCAGCTGACTCCAGATTTCTTTGCAGAATCCAGGCCTTAGCATTGCTGAACTCTTTTTAGCTTGGCCCAAATTCAATCCTCCCAAAAACTTAAGAGAGAGTAATTCTAATCCGGCCTGGCTTGCTACCATTAAGGATTGCCCGCTGAAACTTGCATCCTGCTATCTACCGTGTCCAGTGACCAGAAGGGTCTATCCAAATCCAGTCTGAAGTGCAGTCCAAAATTGACCAGAACCACCTTGCTGATCCAATCCCGCCAGAGGTGCCCTGCTGCTGGTAGACCTGACCCGATCCTATGACCAGAACTTGACGGTCCAATTTTAATCACAAGGGATTGTAAGTATCAATAGGAAGAACAGTGACCCATAGTATATTTGCATTGTCTTATCCCAATCTCAACCCATCCCATCTTTGAATTCAGAACCCTAGTATTGTCAGAACCATTCTTGCGCTGATTTTCTCTCATCTGTTTTACAAGACCATAAGTCATTAGTGATTTTGAGTAACTAAAGTAAATCCCAGAAAGAAATAGAGTATCCACCACGTGAAGGGTTACGCCGGCCACGTAACTGTGGAGATTCCAGGGTGGCATTCTCTGTTTCATAGTCATTGATATAGTGTAATAAAACCAATCTGTCATTTTTAAAAACGAATTTCTGTTTTCATTTTCACGCCTATTTTGCAAAAATGCCTCTCACTAAAACTTTTACAACTTCTTCAAATTTATAGATTGAAATGAAATTTCAACTCTCACTGATACCTAAGACCCTTAGCTACTTCTACAACTAAAAACCGCATTGCAGAACAGTGTATTTGACACGTTTTTATCAAAAATCGCATAGTGACATTTTGCTGCGATTTTACATTTTAGCAAAAGTTTCCCACGTGTTTTTTTCCCATTCAAAGTGTTTCTTCAAATCCCATCCTGATCTAAAGTGTGTACTGTTGTTTATATTGTAGCTCATGTTTGTTAGGACCTGTTTAGTGTTGCTTTCCTAAGAATTGTTCTCCATTTAAGCATTTCTGCTCACTTTGCATTGTGTCACAAAGCCATTTTCACCTGTCATTTTAAAAGTGTCAGTTTCCAAAAATGGTTTTCTCTCTTGTTTGGCGAGGGAAGATTGCATTTAAATTCTAGACATTGTCTTTCATTCCTGAATACCTGCTGATTACTGACATCTGTGTAGGGTTGCTCATTTGTACCTTTAGAACTTTGCATTGGGAAATATTAACCTAAATGCTATTTGTCACAAACCAAAACTGTTCTTTCTCCTGTGTTTTCTATTCTGCATTACTATAAGGGAATTCAATTGCTTTACTTATTTTTTAATTGTATTGTCACAACTTGGTGAATGCTGCCCCATATATATACATATTAAAATGTATGTGTGATTTGAATATTAAATAAATAAATATTTACCTTTACAAACTAGCCTGATTCCTGGTCCAGTGTGACCTGGGGGGTATTTTGAGAGGGGTCTGATATGAGTGGTATATTATTCAGAATACTAGGCGAGACCTGGGTGTGTGCCTGATTGAAATCCTTAACAGAAGCATGGAACGTACATGCTATTTTTGGAGACAGCCCAGAACAGTGATAGAGTAGGATGCCAACATTGCAGGCTGGGGCAATAGGTGTGGCACAATAATGACAGGGGGCAAGTGTGCTCCCGAAGAACTAGATCTACATATAAACTGCCTCAAACTATTAGCTGGGTCTTTCGCAATCAAAGCTTTCGTGAATGGCAGAGCTAACTGCTGCGTTCTCCTAAAGATGGGCAACATATTAGCCATGCGATATATAAAGCACCTGGGAGTCAGGGGGGACCGGATCCAGGCTCTTTGCAGAGCTAGCCAAGGATTTCTGGCACCATAGCCTGCAGTCAGGGATTTCAGTGACAGCGGAATATCTGCCAGGATCCCTCAACGTGGTGGTGGACTGGAACTCATGTTGTCTGACAGATTCCAGTGACTGGAAGCTCGACAGGGGAGTGTTCCAGCGATTTGATCAGTTCTGGGCCAATCCATACAGATCTGTTCGCGTCCAGGGTGAATGCGGAGACACATTCTTCAGTTGGAGGCGAGACCGGATGCCTTCCTCCAAAAATGGACTGGGGGTTTATACTACGCGTTCGCTCCATTCTTGATGTTGTGCAGGGTGCTGGCGAAAGTCTGCAGAGAGAGGGCGATAGTGATCATAACGCCCAGGTGGAAATCACAAGTGTGGTTCCAGCTCTGATGGAAATTTCCTCGGATTTCCCACGGACTCTCCCATCAGAAGTCCACCTGCTCACAGATCCGGCTGGGTCTTTTCATCCTCTGAGAGTGATTGACGCGCTCGTGTTGATGGCTTGCAGGGTGTCAGGCGTATATGGGTGATGCCAGGCATTTTCAAGCTCGCTGCCCACCTTATCTCAGACTCATGGGCCCCTTTCACCCGCGGGAGCTATAACGCGGTGTGGTGTAAGCGGGAGCGATGGTGCGAACGCAGAGGTTTTCCTCCTGCTTCAGCCCCTGTAGTATCCTTTCTAAACTTCCTGGCTTCTCCCTTAGAAGGAGGTAAGGCATTCCGGATGATTAGAGTCTATAGAACGGACATATCGGCAGGCCACGCAATGGTGGACACGACACCAGTGGGGGACCATCCAGCTGTAGTTAGGCTCATGAAAGGTGCTCACTTTCATGAACCCCGACACCAACATTTGCGCCCCTTCGGCACGTGAACGTAGTGCTGAGCTTTCTGTCAGATTAGCCAGCAAACAAGTATCTCTCTGTGACCCAGTTGTTGGCAAAATTGAACACGTTGTGGTGTTTGGTATCATGCAGGAGAGTCTCAGACGTCAAGGTGCTTCACATCGATGGGTTGGAAAATGTATGGCCCAGATGGCGTGACATTCCTATTAGTGAAAAGGACCAAGATCAACTTCTCTTCCATTTCGCATCCGTACCTTATCAGCCAGCTGTGGGTAGTAGCTTGCATTCGCTAGTATGACGCCAGGACGGCAGAAATTCATCTGGCAGGAGTGACTCAACTGCTCAATGTGCACATAAAGCCATTCAAAGCGGTAGTGTTAGTTACCATTGGTAGATAGGTTGGCAGAGTGACGTTGGGACTGAAGTCTTTTTTCCAGAGCAGCAGATGTTTGGGACTGCTTTTGTACAGTTTTTATTTGTTGCGTGTAGTTCAGCGCATCCAAAGAAGAGGAGGAGTTACTGGCAGGAAGTGGCTAAGGGCTTCAGGATAGGAAGTGAGAAGAACTACAGAATAGGACTAAACGTTGAGAAATATAGTTTATAAAGAAAACAAATATATATCCCACTGCTGAGAGCCAAGGTAATCTTCATTATACTGAAAAGGGGGCTGAAAAAAAGTATAATAAAAGGTGGGGTATCTGATCACTCTACGTTTCAAGCATTGAGCGACAGATGTGCTAGCTGCAATTGTGTGCTTTTTCACTTTTTGGATTATTCACACTTACTTATCAGGAAATTCTGGAGACAATATGTTTTTTTTTACAGTGAACGCAACGTAAAACGAAAGCATAAAATTGCATTTATGTTTTCATTTTCCGCTCCAGGACATTTTCCTCCAGCCCTGAGGCTTAGGAGGGCAGCAATTCAGACATCGCATCTCTGCTTTGCCTTGCTTTCCTTCTGCGTCTCAGGGAGCACTTTGTTTTACGCCTCAATGAGATTTTTATGCAGACATAAAACAAATGGATTCCAATGGAATACGCCTCACGTTAGCACCTGCCAACGAGCAGGTGGATTCCATTGAATTCCATTATAAAACCTTGTATGCAAAGCGTATTTGGGGCACTGTTTTATTTCTCATAAAGCAGAGTGTAAAACTGAAGAGTAGAGATGAGTTTTCCATGATTATACCAAATGCACTTCAGTTCCTGCAAATACAATTTCTGGTGCCGAATGGGAATCTCACTTTTCCACGGTTTTAAAGAAACCTCGTTTTGAGTCGGCGGTCGAGATCAACTGCCTTAATGTGCCTGGGCCGTAGAAATGTCGTTCGACGACATTGAACGTTCCATTATGGCATTAAAACTCTTGTGCGGCTGGGCTAGACATGATCACGAACGTAATGCTCAAAAAACATTTGAAGGACTGGGCCCTTTTTATTAGTAGGCTGTTTTCGCATATTGCTCAGTTAAAACAACTCCCACAGTCATGGTCAACGACAATCGTCGTTCCCATTCATAAGAAGGGCAATTGGGACAATCCTGCAAATTATCGCCCAATTGCCCTTCTCGACACGATTAGCAAGATTTTTGGCTCAAATCTGCAACAAAGACTTGTAAATTGGGCCCACATGTCATCTATTGCAGACGTGCGTCAAATTGGCTTCACAAAAGGTGTTGGTGTTGAGGTCAACTTATTGATTCTATCCATCTTGAATCCTGAAGAACTGAAAACAGCAAACTTCATCTTGCGTTTATTGACATGAAGCAGCATGTGGATCATATTTTCCACTCTTTCCTCTATTATTGAGCCGCACAATACCAGATGTATTCAATGGGTATTGTCTATTCTTTTACCAGGTTATCTACGCCACCTTCACCTGTGATGAGACGTCTGTCCCCATAGGTAAGCCATGTCTTTTCTACTTTGAAGTTAAACATTAGTGATTTATGTCACGCGTTAACCCAATAAGTTTTGAGCCTCCCCTTATCAAATTTCTCAATTTAAAAAAAAAATGATTAATTTTTTTATTTTTATTTGATTTAGTTGAAATAAATCAACCTTTCAAATGCAAATACAAAATACATGTACATATAAAAACTTTATGAAATTTAAAACCAGTAATAAAGAACAATCAGAGTAAAAACACCAAAAATTGTGAATCTTAGGCTTCAACTTTCGACGAAGTTCAGGGATGATGGATGATATCAATTAGTCTCTAAATTTAAACTTGATAGAACATTTACAGTAGCAATCTGTAATGGTAAGTATCCAGAGCCTAGTATTAGAGACCAGATCAAGTCTTGGGAAGCGAGACATAAATAGTTACAATGTCTCACAAAATGAATTTATCGCAGGGGTCGAAGGACTTTACATTCCGTGATAAGGTGCACCAAGGTTTCACGAGTGTCCATCGAGATGCAATAGCGGCAAAAATTAATCAAATTACTCAGCAGTCTCCTTTTAACTTGTACATCTCTGGTAACCCATAAATTAAACCGTAATCTTAGAATGTTATTCCGATAGTTGTGTGATGGACAGCGGATTAAGTAAGCTGGTAATGTGTGCATTTTTTTACGTGGAAATCGAAATTCATCGGCATCTTGATATGCAAGACATACATTTCGGGTAAGAATCCAGTCTGTATGATATATTTTCAATTTGGCTTTGTCTGGATTATGCAGTAGTAAATCTAGGGAGACATCTGCCAAGATTAGCACGCGATAGACACTCGTCAACCAGCATTTAATAAACAACTGTTTTGATGAATACATATATGATGAAACATGTTTTAGCAAAACTTTGGATGTTGTTGACAGCAAACATTTTCTAAAAAAGGAGCATAGGCGCCAGTTGTAAATTGCCTGCACTGAGACTAAACCGAGTTCATACCTTATCCAGGCAACTGGGATACAATTCGGCAGATGTAATATTCGGCGCCAAACTTTTGCCTCCCATTTTGCCAATTGCGAGACAGGAATTTCTTGAAAAGTTTGCAGCCCGTATAATAAAGCTGGAATGGTTTTCGTGGTCCAGAAATGCCAAGCTGGCAATATCGAGAATTTGCCATATTTGTGCATTAAAATACTGGCTTGTGATATGAATGATGTTAACCTTATTTCAAGACGCATAAATTGGCCTGTTGGATGAATTAGACTCTCAAAAACAATGCCGAGATAATTGTAATAGGGCACCCTATTTATAGGGGTTTGGTTTAGGGTCCACACATAGGAAAGCGGGCATCGCCTTTCGGGAGAATAGACTACAATTTGAGTTTTGGACAGATTTATTTTCAATTCATTTGTCTGGGTGTAATTAAAAAAGGCGTTCAACAGACGTTGTAAACCCACTTGTGTTTTAGAAATAAGTACCAAATCATCGGCATATAAGAGGGTTTGAATTGGATGACCGTTCAATTTTGGGGAGTCTGAAATCACAGTAGACAGGTCATGTCTAACATCTTGAATGAAGTAATTAAAGATCGCTGAAGCCAAGAGACAACCTTGTTTGAGGCCTCGTGATGTGTGAATCTGTTTTGACAACATGCCATCTAATGTCAGGCGAACTTTGATTGATGTTTTAGAATGTAAGGCGTGTATCACATCCAGTAATGTTGCAGGACATTGATCTCTCTGTAGTTTCGCTAATAGGAGAACACGGCTCACTGAATAAAATGCAGCGTTTAGGTCAATGAATGCGTAAAATACTTGTTGTTTCTGCAGATGGCATTGCAGCTTGATTGAGTTTAATGTGAATAAATTGATTGATGTACCCATGCCTGCAACGAAGCCCGTTTGATGGGGGTCACGCAGGTGTGAATGCAAAGTCCAGTCATTAAATTCTGCAAGAATCATTTTGGCAAATACTTTTCCCGGAGCATCGAGAAGGGCGATCGGCCGATAGTTGGCTGGGAGGCAGCGATTGCCCTTCTTGAAAATCTGGCTTATAATGGATGTTTTCCAGGAACTGGGAATGGTGCAGGTGAGTATGATGTCCTTGAAAATGAGGTAGAGGATGTGTGCCCATTCATCCGGATGTGCTTTAAACATATAGTTGGAAAGCCCATTGGGACCTTGCGCTCTTGATGAGCCGATTTGCATAATGATGGTACGAATTGATGTTTCGGACAGCTGTAATTGCCAAGGAGAATCAGTTGAGGGGATATACTTAAAATCATCAAATGCTGGGTCAGCATATAAGGGGGAAAAATGCATGATCCAATCAACTTCCGAGACGCCATTAATTTGTGCGTCACCCTGTAGATTGAACTTTTGATTGTTTAGTAACTGCCACATAAGTGCCGAATTTTTGTGAGACATGGCAGCTTGCATAGATATACTATCACGCTGGAACTTTGCCGATTTCCTGCTCCTAAGCCAATTTTTATAACGGCATTTAGCAGTTTTTAGGAGTTGCCAGCATGATGGATCATTCAGGGAGAGTAATTGTTTCCTGAGTTTCCTATATTCGGCTTTCATACACTTAATTTCGGGGGATCAAAGGTGTGTGAATGGCAAACACGATTATGCTGCAAGATGGTGATATTTTGCGTGAAGGGTTTTAAAAGATCCGGATATTGTGCACCATTATAATGCCACTCATTGGCTTCTATGATGTTTGCAAGAGATTGAATCTTGCCAACATTCCATCTGAGATGATTTCCTGCGGTGTTTACTGTTACCACTGCGTGTAAGACTCGACTACTAGGGGCATGCTTGAAATTCCATGTGATCTGTGCAACTAACAGACAGGGATCCCTATTAGGGTGAGCACTGATGGAAAGATGTTGGACGTTTTGGAACAGATTTGGACTCGTATAGATATAATCCAGAGTGCTCATGCTGGACCGGCAGTGCCACGTGTAGATTGAATGAACATCACCCATAACGGAACCATTTAGCCTGTGTAGATTGCGATCAAACATGATGCTTGTCCATTTCTGTGCGGACCGAGAGAAATCAGCTTTATCTCGACCGTCCATGTTGAGATCTCCTGCAATAATAGTATGGGTGATGGAGTGTTTGTAAATTATAAGGTCTAAGATCTCATTCAGACCATCATAAAAAACGTCATCGGCCATGGTGGTAGTATTGCAATAGACATTTATCAGTGCCAGTTCTTGCGAATGTACCAAGATAAGAACTAGCTGAATCTGGGCTCCTACCGAGGCCCAGGGTGTAATGGAAAAGCCACTGGCTCTATGCACACCCACTAAAAGGCCCGAGGAGGGGCGACCACTACTTGGGATTGCAGGGAGAAGGGAGATCTCATAACCATCCCAGACCTAACACGTAATGAGCCAAGTTTCTTGTAAGGCTATCAGGTGATGGACGTAGGCAAAATTGGCAATAGAGGAATGCAAATGAGAATGACCCCTTGTATTCCAACTTAAAAACAAAATGGAGTCTTTAGGACATAATGTTAATGGTTACTAATGATAGTAGGCTTCACTTTGTGCCTCACCGGACTGCCTCTGTACTCCATGATAGATGTTAGATTTCCGAGTAAAATGTTGAATTTTTGGAGGCACTTTCTCAGGTTCCTCTGCTTTGAGAAAGCCCATGCTGAACAATTGCATTCTGCATTGCCAAATAGAATCTCGGACTAGACCACAAGGGATCCACAATCTGACAACTGAGCATGTAAATTCTGAGATAAATTCAATTTGCTCTATGTCATTAGATGCCAGATTTCTTAAGTCAGCAATATCTCTGAATATGTTTAGGACACTTTGTCGATTCAAATCATAACATGGGAACTTTCCCTCTCTACATTTTAAAATGAGAGTGAAAAACTGCCCACGTCGTGGGTATAAATGACGTGACACTGCCTGACTATTCGCTTTCTCTGGAGCCCATTGCAAGTAAGGGGTGTTGCTATTTGTACTGACTTGAGTGTGGAAACCTGCCTCTTGTTCCACTTGCCGTGCAGAGATTCATTTCTGAGTAGGTTGGGCACCAGAGGCAACTGCAGCTGGAGCAAGGGAAATTTGTGCTTTTGCTAAGCTGATCGCCAGATATTCATCTATTTTTTGTCTGAAATTCTCAAGTTGAGTCGTGGTTGAAGGAGCATCAATAGTATCTGGTGAATTCTGCTGACTCTGGGGACTGGATATTTTGGCAGAGACCACAACAACGGGAGATGGAAATTTGTCAAGATGGGCACCTGCTGCTACTCGGTTAGGTGTAGTATTGGATAGTAGAGGGCCCATTGAAACAGAAGTATGAGCGTTCGAAAGAACTCTCATATGTGCAGCATTTTGTGCTTTTAAAGCAGCTAGTTGTTTATCTGCCTCAATGTTACGATCTATAGATGAGACTAGCTGCGACAGTGGAGACAAAGGGGCACGAGCTTGTGTATCAGTATCCTGTTTGGTTATTCTCGAGGGCATGAATGAGGACCCAACAAGTAATTTTGAAAGGACTGATTGGGACGGGTCTTGTGCCGGGATAGCCCTTTTCATGTCAGCCAAGACTAATGAAGGCAGGAAAAGTGATGAGGAAGGAGGAGGTAGAAAACCTGGATAAGCCACCGCTGATGTAGGATCAATCGAGGGCAGGCCAGCCGACACTGATGATGGCAAATAAAGGGGCAGAGGGACATTATCTTGTTCAGGAGGAATGGTTGCTTTGTCTTTTAGTTCAAAGTCTTTTTAGTTTGCTTAAGATTTGCCATGTTCTTTGTTTTTTTGTCTGGCTTTTTTGATACGACTTTTTGATTTCTTACTTTCAGGGCATCTAGATGACTTAGTCCCTGTCCACTTTTTCGTGCACAAGTCGGCTCCGGTCGTGGCCGTGGCGCTTCAGGCTCAGGTTTTTGAGAGGTTGAACTGTGGGTGCGAGCCCTTTCATAGATGTTTGGATGTGGGGTATTTGATCAATTGGTCGAATGATACCAGTGATCAGAGGCAATGCACATGCCTCCAAACTGGGCGCCTCAGCAACACTGTAGCAGGGAGCCTTGGACGTCGATGATTTCCATTCTACCTCCCACTCTAGTGGATCCTTTGTCATCCTTGGCCTAGAGGTCGGAGAAACATTTTTGGAAAGAGTGGAATTATAATGAGCCAGCAACCACTTCATTAAGTCATCAAACATCTTTGATTGATGTGACACTTTTGTGTCCAACGATTCAAACAATTTGCACAGACTCATGATAGTTGTGTTGATGGCTATCAATGCTGGTTGAATCATGGTTGTGTGTTGTAAAAATATTTCAGAAGAAACTTTTTTAGATGTTCTTGGTGTGGGTAAGACAAAGGAATGTAGCATAGAATGTTCAGACTTTGTTGAAGATTGATCAGACATGGTTGTTTTGCTGCACAAAGGGACAGCAGCCGGGTAATAAGTAGTGCTCCATGGGATAGGAGACTCACTTTGACTGGCATGAATTGATAAGCCAGTTTGATCCTGTACTAATGAAGGAAAGGTAATCGGAGAAATAGCAATGCGAGAAGAAGAGAGGCGCGGGCAATTGTGTGTGGAGGCTAACATTGTGATGTCAGATAAAGGTCGCGGGTTAACTCTCACACATGGAGTTTTTAATGAGGTGGATATTTCCTGGATATTGGAATGCTCAAGTTGCTTAGTATTCCCTAAATGGGAAATTGACATTGAAGAAATAGAGACAATAGATTTGTCTATGTTATTTTCAAAGGTAAACTTTGTTTTTTTAGATAACGAGGTACCTGTTGGGATACAGGAGTGGGTGGAATAAAAGTTTTGTGGTTGAGCCCCAACCTCGTCTTGGGTGGCTTGAGTCAAATGACTTGTTGATATGCCATATAAACTTGGGATATGTGGTGGCATATTTGTCGTAAGCCTATAAGCCTTATTTATAATTGAACAAACAATAGTCACAAGACAAAGATCACCAAACTGTAATTGAATGCGTGGCAAGTAACGCTGGGGCTCGCTTTAGTGAGTGCGTGAACCACAATACTTGCGTAAATTGTTGTTATGTGGATAATGTGAGCTATTTCCAATTTCGGACACTTAAAATACTGGAAAATGGTGACAAAGAGTTTGTATCAGGCCCCCGCCCCGCGCACCTCGCACAGTGAACAGCAAACAGTACTCGAGGTACTCGCTCAGGTGCGCAGCGCGGGTGCGCTAAAGCCGTTGGAATTAAGGAGGCGGGAGGGGGCGAGGCCACCACTGGGGAGGGATCACTGGACTGTAGTCCTAAAAAGTAATAGACACAAAAAAAAGGGGTAAGAAGGAGAAAAGGTGGACACAGTGATGTATTATCCTAATACGCCCACTTGGCGCTACGTGCAGGAGGCACAGAACGTGCTCTTACTATACACCCATTCAAGCACAATGCGCAGGAGGCACAGAACGAGTATGTACAATACACAGTCCAGGCACAATGTGCCACAACAGTCACCTTTTTTTCTTTCCTGGGTGGGAGGTCAGGCAGGCAAGGTGTTGCCTCGAGAGACGTCCTCCTAATGAAAATCAAGCTGAATTTCTAACACGCAACAGGGAGTGAAACAGGCAGCAGGTCCGGACAGCAGACAGTACTCGAGGTACTCGCTCAGGTGCGCAGCGCGGGTGCGCTAAAGCCGTTGGAAATAAGGAGGCGGGAGGGGGCGAGGCCACCACTGGAGAGGGATCACTGGACTGTAGTCCTTTTTTGCTTTCCTGGGTGGGAGGTCAGGCAGGCAAGGTGTTGCCTCGAGAGACGTCCTCCTGATGAAAATCGAGCTGAATTTCTAACACGCAGCAGGCAGCAGGTCCGGCAGCAGGTCCGGACAGCAAACAGTACTCGAGGTACTCGCTCAGGTGCGCAGCGCGGGTGCGCTAAAGCCGTTGGAAATAAGGAGGCGGGAGGGGGTGAGGCCACCACTGGGGAGGGATCACTGGACTGTAGTCCTTTTTTGATTTCCTGGGTGGGAGGTCAGGCAGGCAAGGTGTTGCCTCGAGAGACGTCCTCCTGATGAAAATCGAGCTGAATTTCTAACACGCAGCAGGGAGTGAAACAGGCAGCAGGTCCGGACAGCAAACAGTACTCGAGGTACTCGCTCAGGTGCTCCATTCCTGTTACAGCTTTTCCTGAACATCCTGACCACACAGATTTCCCTTCGTCCAGATGAAGGCCCGAGGAAGAAATGGCTCACCTTGTCCCGTTATAGGGCTGAAACACCTGGTGTAGACGCTTTTGTACCAAAAACACAAACACTATCAATGTCAATTGTTTGTGTTCTTTAGAAAGTTGTACGATTGACGTGTTTTCGTTTATTTCTTCACTTTGCGTTTGACGCCTGTCGTATACTTGCAGTAGCGACAGTAGTAATTGCATTAATGTTTGTCTAACTATATTACCCTGTGAATACAGGTTTCTGTTTTGCTCTGACCATGCAAATTGTGTTTGCTTATGTGTTTTGTCTTTGATGCAATGTTCCTTACGTAAAAATAGAAATTCAAAAATCTTTTCAAATATAAAACTTTTGAAATTCTCTGAGTGTGATTCTATACTCTTATATTTGCTGTCTTGGGAATGAAAATAGAAGGGAGGAGGATACATAATAAGATTGTTTTCCAACCCATTCATTTTTGTTCTAGTTGACATGAAGCAGGCCTTCGACAGTGTCAGAGGATTGCTTTGGTCCAAACTGTCAAAATGGAAATGCCCTGTTGATATCCTCTTCATGCCAATACTTCGATTTGCGTAAGACTTAATAACTGTGGCGAGCTTTCAGAACGCATACCGACGGCAAAAGTCGTTAAACACGGGTAGCGTCATACAGCAGATTTGTTCAAACTGTTTTTGGCAGAAGATCAACCATGTCCCGGTAAATTGCATTACATATGCTGATGATTTGGTCTTAATCGATCGAACACAAATTGGTCTGCAAAGAATACTCACAAGCTTAGACGAGTACTTGGCCATTAATGATCTTGTCATAAATACTTCAAAAACCAAGATAGTGTCAATTGGGAGTGTGAGTCCTTCAGGTGGTCAGTCGCTGGCGAAATTCTCTCTTCTGTGCCATCGATAAGGTATCTTGGGATCCAATTTAATAATTCCATCTGTGAACATCACTGGGTCATGGACCTAAAAGCAAAGATGATGAAGCTTGCCCTACAAGTAGCCAAGATAAATAAAAACGATGGCAAATTGTCCATGGAACCTGTCCTGACATTCTATCTCCAAAAAGTTGTTCCCATTATCACCGTTGGTGCTGAGGCAGGTTGGAATATTAATGAACAATTCTGGCATACTCTGGAGGGGTGATTTTGGCGTTATGTCTTAAAAATTCCTCAATCCACATCTATGACGACATTAAGGCGTGAACTGTCATTGAATTCGCTCCACAGCAGAATTGTTTGGAACTCCATTTCTGTGCTGCGTAAGATCTCTCTCGACCGTCCAACCCCAGCCTATCAAATTTTTGTCAATAAGTGGGTCTTGACGAGGCCAAATTTATTAAATCTCTGGACTCTGCAAATACTAGCATTTCTGAACGCTGCCGATATCGGCAAAGAAGAGCTCCTAAATTGACCACAATGTGGCACAAAAAAATGTGATGCCTGGACAATGATTATAAATCAAGAAAAACGAGGTATGCTACACTCGACAAACTCTCTAGGGTGTGATGAAAAAAACGAAATGTGCAGGCTCGGTATTTGTTCCATTGCCCGTCTCGCCATCATCGAGAACAATTCTTCTAATTGCGAACAAACACTTTGAAAACAAAAGAGATTCTCTGGCAAAGACATGACAAAACAATAACAGATAACCTTTGCCGTTTTTGTCGCTTGTCTGTCGAATCTTTACAACACCTAATAATCGATTGCGAAGAAACACGCATTCAACGTTCTAATCATATCGGAAATTTTGCTCCACTGGATGGCAGTATGATTGCGTGGTGGTCCACGATTCTCTCTGGCAATAACAAACAAGTTTGTGCGACAATAAATTATATGGATATGCTTTTGAAAATCAACCCCTAGGAATCACATGACACTAATGCCACACGGAGTGGGTTGATCTAAATTGGAGTTGACAATTTAACTAATGGAGCAATTTGTTTGTGTAGTGATGTTAAAAAACTTTTTGATTAGGAAAGTTAAATGAATAATGTTTGTTTTATGTGTTAAGGAACTTGAAACAAAAGTTTGAACCTTGTCTTCAAACTGTAGTCATTTTTCAATAAATTTTTTTAAAAAAGAGTAGAGATGAGTTTTCCTTGTTTTACGCTTTAGTTTTTCTCTCGGTTTTAAGAGTGATGAGAATTGCATGGAGGGCAGCTCACAGCCCATACGTGCCAACAAAGGGGGTCCTTTGTATGCAAATTCCCTTTTTTTAAATTACCCAAACAGTTTTATTTAAAAAAGATCAATGATCTATAAAATATGTTTTCGGTTGCAGTTAAGCAATTGAATATGATGGAGGAGTGTCAGGGTTCCTTTAAATTACAAATGTGTACCTTCACGACTGTCGGCACAGCCTACTGCACAACCACCACTCCTCGACCATTGGACCTGGCACACATGGTGGTTTGTGAGGAGAATGTCCATGTGGCATTTCTCTTCTCAATTTGAGCCTGACTGTAAGGATGCCCTCTTCCAAGTTCCTCACACCCTGGAAAGTCTTCCGCCCGCAAAAGAAAACCCTCATCTCTTCCTAGGAAATCTGCTATGCAGTACAGTCCAGCATATTTAGCTCCTTCTGTCCCCTCCCCTATGTTAGGGAGAATTCTCATAAATGGTTAATTTCCCTTACCTACTGAGTCCCTCAGCAGCTTTGCTGGATTTCTACGGTTTATTTTTTTCACCTGATAAGAGTGTGAGCCTTTTCCCCACTCTTACATGTGTTTTGCTGTGTGTGTTTTCACTTTTTGTGTGATCTTGGGCACTGGAGCCTCACCTACTCCATGTGCACCACTTTTTGTGTGTGTTACACAGCACCTTCAGTGCAGTGACACAGGGTTGTCTTTGAGACTCCCCCCTGACTCCATTTTTTTTCTGGGGCTGACTACTGTCCCCCAGAAACAGGTAAAGTTGCCATTAACTTTATATAGTCACTTTAAACCACAGACCCAGTACACCCCATTTTACATGGAGTATTGGAAAGGGTTAACTATTATCCCTTTTTGTCTGTGCCTCTTGGAGCCTGGTTTTGCTCCCTTAACATTAAGACTTGGCTGCTGGCAGTGGTATCTACCCTAACTTTTCTACCGCGATTATCTTATATAAACGTGGTAATGTTTTAGGCTAATATATTAGCCTCGAACATAAACCCGCTTGACCAAATACATTTTATTTTGGTTCCAGCTGGGTTTAGTCGCCATTTCTTTTTGTCAAAGTCTTTCTCATGTTTTTCTCTGCGCGCCAAACCGGGGATGATTCCTTTGTTCGCTGTCTTTTCGCGCCCTCCTTAAGGCGCCTAATAGTCTAGGTAGGCAGGATGTGAGGGAGGGATCTTTGGACCCCTGCCATGGGTTCCCTTGGCAACCCAAGTCGCACTCTTGTCTGATTGGCTAAGGGGACTGGCCTTGCCAGGCCAGCCACCCTGCTGTGTGATTGACAGCCAGGCTGTATGAATGGGGGAAAACTGCATAAAAAGCTGGTCTCTGGGACTGGAAAGACAGAGTCGCCACTGGAACGAAAGAACCAATGAGGAACTGGAAGAAGAGGACCCCTACCACGACTGAACCGGCCGGTGAAGCCCTGCTGCAGGTCCGAATCTCCAAATCCGACGACAGAGAAGGTCCTCCAGGAAACTTCTTCCCTTGCGCTGGTGCGACCAACCAGTTCGCCCAAACTACAGGCCAGGACCCCTCCTCTAGTCGAATTCGCTGTACAGTGCTACAGTGTGACGGATAGCCTGGAAGGTCAGACCCTGCTTGGGTTTTACGGAGCGCACCTTTTATTTGTTGTTTGGCGCTGCTGCTGGTTTCTTCCCTGGGTAGTGCAGGACCCTCCAGTCTTCCTACTTCTGATCAGTCCGACAGTCGCTTCAGGAACTGTGAGCCTGCAGGAACTACCAGGAACGTCTGCCTCAGCTACAGCCCCCTCTCCGTTTTAAGGTACTGTGCAAATCCGGTTGTCCGTTTCGGTCAGCCGCGGTGAAAGTGTTTAAAATCTTGCTCCAATCTGAGGGCTTGTCCTTCTCTTCTCTTTAAACTAACTTTTCTACCAACCAACGTCATCCGGAATCTGTGCCACGAACTTTACCGCGAACTACGAACTACCTGAACTGTGTGATCTTGAGCAAAAGACTTTTGACCCATTGACTTTGGCCCTAAGCCTTTTCTAGCTGATCTCCTCACTGTAGTCTCCTCTCTTGTTCAATTGCCCAGAGTACTTACCTGTTGGTCTTGCCTAATTTCTAATAACTTTGTCTTTCCCTCCCTTTTAAATTGCTGGACTGCCATTTTGCTCCCACTTCATTTTGTGAGCTTAACTTGTCTGGAATTTAAGGGAAGTGGTGTGGTGTATTTATGATTGTGATTTTGATCTTGCATAGAATAGTGAAATGTTATACAACTGTTGCGTAAATAAAATGTATATTCTTTTACTTAGAAACCTTGAGTCAGTGTTTGCCTGAATCATAGTAATTGTTGTCCTTTGTGTGACTATTTTTACTGCTCACTTACTCTTGAGATAAGTCTGGCTGCTCCGCTACTGCTACCACTATAACTGTATAGTACAGGCTTGTACCAAAGGTGAAATGGTACTCTCATTTGTAGTCTTAATTGTGTGTAGTGTTCCCAAAGGGTACTGCATATAATTCTGCCTAACACCCTAGAAGAAAACATCTCTAAGTAAGTAAACGTGATGGGCTTGTGTTCACCATGCCGCACCGTTTAAGCAGACGAGGATGCGGAAGTCTGAAGAGAAGGGATGGAAAGGTTATATTATACAGATAGCGCTCAGAGCGTTCCAGGGGTCTTCCAATAAGGTTACTTGCAAGACCTTCTGGGTAGCTAGCTTCAGGGCACTGGACTTAGACAGCCCTGCTCTCGTCCACGAATATCCTTAGATCCACCCAACGCACATGCTTATGGAACATGGCCCTTTGTTGCCAATTCAGGGGGCATGAGGAGGGAGGATGGTGGGGTTTCCCACTCCTGATCATTGTCTAATCCCATGATGACCCTTGTTCACGTGCCAACGATGGTGGAAGACTCATGGGAAGACAGTACATTTTAGAACATGGCTCGGACTAAAAGCCTGATTCGAAGGAAGTCATGGGAGAAGGGAAGTGTGGGCAGGAGTGGCCCAACATTGCCTTTTTTTTCTGTCTTTTGAAAGTATATAAACCACTTGAAGGTTTAGATCATACAACCAGTCATAGATAACCCGAAGATCACTATTGTTGAGGGTTGACATTTACTCTGCAGTGATGTATCTGCACTTCATTGGTTGCTTAAAAAACGAATAAAAGTAAAGGTGGATTTAGCCGATTACAGGACTGTAATGACTGAATGATCTTTGTTCTAAAATAAGTACCATGGGTTGATAAAATGGATTCCTTGGAATCAGCTCTCCAATGGAGCCCTGAACTACTGAAAATTCCACAAAACAGCAAATCCAAAGATAAGGAACCACTGCACAGCACTACTGTTGAGATACGAGAAAGCAAGTGAACTGCATTGCAACATGTGCTATCAGGCCAGGCATGACCAAGCTACTTTTAAAAGCTGACTGACAATTATTAATAGCCAGTAGTGGCTGGCGAGTACTTTAATTGGAGTGGCGTAAATGTTTCCCACAAGTATCCAGGAGCGACCAAGTGTAGTGAGGGAGCCCAAACCAACCAAGAGAGCTTTGGGGGGAACTCTTCCTCTGAGAAATGTTTTTTAAATAATGGGTTAAATGAGTGCATTTCACGTCACACTTTCTGTGGAAAACTGGATAAAAAGCCACACGGTTTACAATCGGTTTTGGAGGGTAACCCATGAAAAAATCCATTAGATATAACTTACTAACAGTAAACAGGAACTTTTTCCAATGTATTTTCATGATGCCCTTTCCAACAATATATTCCAGTATAAAAAACATTCTCATGCTGGCTGTGCCCATACATACATTACCATGCTGACTGCACCAACATAAGCCACTATTCCCATATAAGAACATACTCATGTTTGCTTTACACATAATGCCAGTAATGACACTTTACAAAAACATGCCCATCCTGGCTCTGCCAGTATATTCCATTATCCCCATACAAGCAGATATTTCTGCTGGCTTTGCCAGTACAAATGCCATGGCACAATAACACAACATGTTCAGACTGGCTGCACCAATGTAGGCCAGTCAAAACACATAACATTTATAATGTTTGTTTTACCCTTGATGTCCAGTAAAAAAAAATGCCATGCCACAATAAGAACACACATGCCAGTTTCAGCAAACAGGATGGTTATCCCCTTCTTCGCCGACAAGGGGGGGGGGGAGAAACAAAAAATATTAAGTACAGTAGACCTGTCTGGCGGAACAAAAACCTATAGATTAACACATAATCACTACACTAACCTCCAGGGTACACAAGGAGGAGAAACTCAATTGGACCAGAAACCCATGAAACGTTTTGGAAAAATAGACATTTTTATTTTATAGACAAATAGATAAAATACATATTAAATCTCAATAGCCCTTAATGCATATTGGGCTTTATTCACTAAAAGACTATAGATACAAATCACAATATCCCATAGTGCGAAGTAGTGTCTAACGTGCATGAAAGAGCAATAGATTCAGAAAAGACCTATATTTAATGGTTACCTACACACAACACTCAACTTAATCAATGATTTAACAGCAAGATAAGTTCACTTTATTATGTAGATTCAAATTCTTGTAAGAACTTAGAACAGGATCTGGACACAAGGTCCACATACCGCAGGGACAGTAGCGAGGGCGGGACACCAAACCCAGGCGAAGGGGATCGCATGAGTGTAGGGGCCAGTACTCGCAAGTGTGCCCGCGGTCAACTGATACCATGTGTGTGTCTGTAAGTATCAGAGTAATCTGGCCATAGAATGAGTAAAAAGAGTCAGCAATAGAAAATTGTGTATTGGGCGGCACAATAGTTCGAACTATACAAACGCATCGCTAGAGCTAATATCGTAATTGTGGCTAAGACAAACAACCTATCTATAATAGCAAGGGAATGCTGTATGTCAACTAAATTGACCTAATGACCGTAAGTAATGTTGTAATATACGAGGTCATCCTAGTGATGTTCATTTCATTAAAAAAAGCAGTTTCGACGGTAGAGGCTCTTCTAACTGGACTCCAGTTGATTCCCGTCTTCATCAGGACAGTGCTATCCCTTGTGTATTCACCACGGCATCCAGTGTGGTATGAAAATTACAACATATCTTAACAAACCATATAGGGTAAACAGAATAAGTCAACCCTGTTAAAAAGACAAAAGAAAAGAAAAGACAAAAAGTCACATTAGGTTAAGGTCCAATTGAGAGTAGCTAGATAGTCAAGCCAGCTTCAGTCATGATAGGGTCCTGAAGTAAAAGTGTAGGTGGGGAGAATAATCACTATAATTACCATATTCTCAACCAAGGGGCTGGGGCAAACATTAGGGAATTGCTTCCAATAAAGTGTTAGCCCGGCACTCTATAGACCACCACCTGGTTGGTCTAGGGAGACACACAACAAGGACATTCAGTGAAATGAGGAGCACCTCCCCTACTTGCAAAGAGTAAAGTGGCCTAGCCAGTTGCATTCATTTGGCCTATGCCTAGAAGAAAAATAACCATAAAAGGGAAATAGTAGAAAAGCTCAAAGTAAAGTACTCGGGAGAATCCTTCCATATTGTGTTTACCACCAGTCGCGTAGAGTGCATACTTCCTCTTAATGGGGGCTTATTTACTGCTGGGGTAGGTAAGCGACGGAAAGCCATTGTGCCAAAAAGTGTTTCCGCATCTAATTAGCAAGGAACACATTCTAAAAGCAAGTCAATGTGTTGCCTTCACAGACCAATGAGGCACGCCAAGCAATGCCCACAGTCCTCTGAAACGGGGCGTAGGGCAAACGATGTTAAAGCCCCATAGCAGGAGTTCTAAAAATAGTGCATTTAAAAGCAGCAAAACCTGCGTCAAGTGCGGCCGATGAATCGTGCGCTCGTTTATTCGAAAAGCTTAAAGTGCGTGCATTTTTTCAGCGCCCAAAGGGCTGCTTTTTAAGCAGGAAAGATTGTCCTTTAAGCCCTCGTGCAGATAATCGGCAGAAACATGACGAATGGGCTGTAGGAGGTTGCAATTCCAACATTCCTTCGGTGTTCAGTGAAAGCTGGAATGAAAGCAGCACATGGCTCAGCCTCCCGTGCCGAGGTGAAAGCCAGAACCCTGACTTCTGTGCACTTGCCGTGAAACGGCGTGGTGAGCTATGTAGGTGCGCTGACCCGTTGCGCCGGCTGGGCAAGGAGAATCAGATGTTTAATTAGGGATATGTTCACTAGCGGGAGTGGGCATGAGGCTGTGGCGATGCTTACATGCTCTGTCTGAGCAAATGCCACCCCAGCAGAAGCCCCTGCCGTGAGTTAACGACTGCTCCTATTCATCTAAAAGGCAGATAAGGCTTCATGCGCTGATGAAATTACAACAGGCGGGCCTGCTGCACGTTCCCTGTGAGCAGCGTGATTGTAGCCATGTCGGTACATACGTCCCAATAGACAGCCAGTATATAATCCAAGCAGGGTCGGACTGGGATAAGAAATAGGCCCGGACACTGAAAAAAAAGTGGCCCACCCCTCGCCTCACAAAAGTGGCCCACCCCTCGCCTCAAAAAAAGTGGCCCTCAAACCATCATCTGTGAATCGTGTCAATTCACGACTTTACAGAAAATGCTACTTATGGAGCGTTCATGAGTTTCCCACATTACATCACAGCTCATAAAATATCGTAACTTTGCATAAAAGAATGGATCACGATATGTATCATTAATATCTGTGTGTATAGATCCATATTGTCAAATTACTGTGAATGCAAGCAATCGTCCAAGGCCAAATGATAATATGGTATTGTATAGCACTTACGCTTAAGCTCTTTTTTATAGAACAAATTTGCATACAATATCACCCAACCTGTGTTGGAACTCATTTATCGACCTAAGAAGGATGAAAGGCTGAGATGGACTTGCTGGGATTCACACCTGCAGATCGCACACACATCGCAGTAGCGAGCGCTCAACCCACTGAGCTATCATATCGGATATAGTAAAATGAGCAATTATTATTTGGTGGATACCATTAAACTGGTAACTGAGATTTAACGGCAGACCAGTTAAGTTCATCTGCAGGTCTGGTGCAAATTTGGCTGCATTTCGAGCCTGCGTGCATCTACTTTTCAGGCTTCAGATCAGAGGTTGGCAAAATAGGCAAAGCAGCACACTCACAGGAAATCCCATACTCTGATCACTCATTACCTGATACATGCAAACAAACATCCTGAACAGCATGCCAGAGATGGGAAAAATAGACACATTACAACAAAGCATTCATTCATTGTGGACAAATGAAGACTAGTCAATGGCCACTTGATGTGCTATTGTCAAATATTTCTCATGTAGTCCGTACGGTGTATTACTACTGTAAGTCATCAGTTATCATTTACATTCGCTAAAATGTTATGGAAAATGTGAGCCGTTTTTCGAAGGAATGTTTCTTGCTTGGGCCCATTTATACTGGAGCGTGTTTACTAATCACAAGAGACAGATACCACATACATGAAGATCTGTTGAACACATGTGCCCTCATTGATGCATTTAGCAACACCTCTCTGCGGCTTGTCGTTTTAGTGTTAAGTGGATGTAAAGACCAGGAAACTGG
Source organism: Ambystoma mexicanum (assembly GCF_040938575.1). Classification (NCBI taxonomy): domain Eukaryota; kingdom Metazoa; phylum Chordata; class Amphibia; order Caudata; family Ambystomatidae; genus Ambystoma; species Ambystoma mexicanum. Next base: position 1,441,244,488 of record NC_090935.1, read on the forward strand.
AGCTCGCCTTTGTAAGCAACAGGAAGGAGAAAGGATGAGAACTCAGGAGCCAATAAATCACGCTTTTTATGGGTGACCCACTGACCGACCACCCCGGCGAGCGAACAAACACAGAAGAAGGCAGAGCTGCCAGGGTGTTGCAAAAAATAACAATGTAGGGCACCTTCGAACACATCCAACCCCCAGTGAAGGATGTAAGGAGGAGTGTCTCCTAATGTTACACTTGGACTAGAGCGCAGGTCCCTTCCCTCCACCCAACAGGCCTCCTTTGTGCTGCAGTGCACATCCACCCCGTCGAACAACAAACATGAATGACCGTGGTGACCCTTTCAGTGTTGGCCTTTTACGGGACAGGCCGGACAGCCAATGACCCAAAGCATTTTCTAGAGATCTCCCATTTTCTAGAAATGAGTTCACACTCACAGCCTCTGAAAACATCTTTTTTTGGCAGGCAAATGTTGCTGCGTGCTTTCCAAGTGCGGCAAAATCTTTACCTCAAACCACTTTGACGAATCTAGCCCCAGCTGCATTACATGGACTGGTAACAAATCAAATATCATACTTGAAATGCTTACATTTGGAGCACAACATTTCTTAGCTGTTAAATATGCATGCATGGCAAGCACTTATTGTCATGTGGAAATCAAGAGCTGCACACATCCTCAAACTTAGTCATTGTGAACGGGGACGGGGAGTACCCTCCTCTGGCAGCACATTGTCATCACACAAGCAAGACTGGAATGGTTACTAGTATGATCTCACCTCCTCTCAGCAGGTCCGTATGCATCTCTCTCCGCTGCCAGTAGCAGCAGGCAGGCAGCCTGTGGCGCGGGCCTGTGGGGTGGTGGTGTTGGGCTGTGGGTGGTTGATGATGGGTCCCTCAGCTCTGTGCCGGCAGGCTGGCCTGGGTGGCTGGTTGCTGCCTGAGTGCTGCTCTGTGCCCTCCTGGGCTGACTGGGGGCGGTGGCCCACCCCAGACCATCCCTGAACACCTTACATGCACCCAAGCCGCCGGAGGAGAGAGCCAGGAGCACCAGGCACACCAGCGGGATCCTGAGAGCTGCCATTCTCGGGCTCCTAGAGAGAAACGTCCATGAACTTCATGAAGGGGTGAGCAGGGAGAGGTGACTGGCGCTGCCTTCTCCGCCCCCACTGCTCCGAGTTCGGGTCGTGCGCTCTGTACCTGGACCAAAAAGGCAGCACCGGCGGGGCGGCGAGGTGATGTCACGAGAGGGGAACACGCGCCTTTTCAATGAAGCCCCCGCTTCCTCCACCACCCCATCTGCCCAGCTAGAAAGGGACTTCCCTCCTCTCAGAGAAGAGTGTCCCCAGTCTGTGCCCAGCGTGTCCTGCGGGCCCAGTGCATGGCAGGAGCCCAAGGGTGGGACCACCCCAAACTCCCTAAGGTGCCGTGCAGGCAATTTTTCAAAAATGAGATGCCCCCGGGTGAATCTGGGCCTGGTCTCCAGCTCAGCCATTGAGTATCTCTGCTGCTGCTCCCCTGTCTGTAGAGGGGCGGCCCACTCTGCTGTGCACTCACACCCCATGCACCTTCTCCAGTTGTACTCCCGCTTTCGATGCTATGCCTCGCCTGGGTCCGACCCAGGCCCATCGAGTCTGCTCTTGCCTTAGAAACTGTACACCGTCTCGCCCTTCGCCCCGGTACCTCGTGCGTCCGCTTCAGGCCTTTTTTGTTGGTATTTCTGTGTTCCAGTCCTAGCACTTCTTCTTCCAGGAGATTCTTCCAGAATGTCACTTTGAAAAGAGACTTTCTGATGCTCCTCGCTGTACACTTTCCATTCACAAGTTTTCAGACCCCTCCGCACTCTCACGCCTATCTCCACACAGCCCAGCTGAGAGTCCCAATGTTTGGATGGATCCCTCCAGCTATGGGATTTCTACTGAGGTCACTTCAGGACATGTCCGCTCTGGAAAGCGGAGGCCGGAGCCAAGCCTCTCCTTCCTGGGATTGTGGCCAGTCCTTCTGTGTGCGGGGCCCGCCCGCCTATGAATTGCCAGTTGCATTCGCTGCTGCTTCCACTGGAGCAGAAGAGCGAGGTTCTCTCACACAACAGGTGAGTGCTCTGGGACCCGGCAAGATGGCGCGCTGGCCCCACGCAATACGTTGCAGGCGCAGCCTGGCTCCAGTGTAATACAAAACACTGGGAGGGATCAGGCCGGGCTGAGGCAGCTCCGCCCAGCATTGCCGCTCCCTCCCAGTGTTTTGTAACACTGACTGATGCTGGCGCCAGGGTGTCACTGCCGGGCCGCGGCAGTTGGCCGCCGGCCTGCCGCATTTATCAAAGAAAGGTAAAACTTCAGTGTTACCTTTCTCTGCATCTGCGGCGGGCTGGCGGCGGCGGGCGCAGGGCTGCAATTGCAAAGGATCTGTAAGTTGCTTACTTACAGATCCTTTGCAACTTGCATCCATCCGTCCGGCGAGGCTGAGGCCCTGCGGGCTGGTTCCTGAAGTGTGAAGGCTTCACAATGAAGCCCATGCCTGGGCCGAAACCGGCCCACATGGTCTTCAGGAACCGGTCCCCAGGTCTCCAGCCATGATTTTGCATCGGCCACGGGCCGATGGGCTGACGACCCAATCCGACCCTGAATCCAAGCTGATATTACGCAAAGAACATTCTGCGCAAAACAAATTAAAGATAGAAATATGTTGGGAGAAATATTGGGAAAAACCTTGTCTGAAATTGTTCCAGGGGCCATCAATAATTAGATGGTGTTCACCTGGAACTCAACTGGAGGTATTGGTGAGCCCCTGGTTATGAATAGCCAGTCCCCTCAGTGAGAATCCACCCCACGTATAGAGGGTGTGTGTACATACATGTGTACATTAAGGACCCCAGAGGCACTCCTCTTGCAGATTAAGCCCTGAAACGAAACTCTGCGCGTCATAGATCCACCATTGTTCACGGGTGGAAAGCCTATTGGCAGTGGCACACTGATCCACGGCTTTGACTAATTCCAAAACACACCATGTGAGTTTGTCACAGTTATGGTTGTACTCAAGTAAATGAGGTCATAAAGGAGATGAGGCATTTTTTGTTCTTATCTTAGATTTGTCTTCCGTAATTCTGAGCTTCACCGGCCTAGATGTCTTGCCTACATATGTCTTATTGCAGGGGCAGGTAACAGAGTAAATAACATTCTTAGAATTACAGGCCTTATGGTCTTTTAGATGCCATATTTTGTTGTTGATCCTCACCGTTGCCTGTCAAAGTTGACGCGCATTGACAACAATAGCCGAAAGCAAAGTGGCTGCAGATTTTCTTCATCCCCCAAGCTTCTGAAATGGTTGTAGATTTTTGTTTTACTTGGGCTCTGTCGGCTTTAGATACCCAGTTTTTTAGGTTCTTACCTTTTTTAAGGGCATACATGGGCAGGTCAAGTTTGGAATCATTAAGCTGTAATAAAGGCCAATGTTTGTTTATTACCTTTTTGATGGCCTGATGGTGGGTGCTGAAAGTCATTGCACAGACCAGCCGTGTGTTTGATGAATTTTCTCTAGACTTTTTAATAGCAGAATGCCCCAATGTTGGTGGCGAGCTCTTTTTCGCCAGTCTAGCCACGTAATAACACCTATGTTTGTTTTAATATTGAAGGCAAGTGAAATATGCCATGCCACAAAAAAGGAAATATAGCCATGCTGGCTGCACCAAACTAGGCCAGTCCAGCCACATAACATCACTTATCAGGTTTGATTTATCATTGATGCACAGTTACAAAATGCCATACACCATTAAGAAAATATGGCCAGAGTGGCTGCACTATAGTAAAATAAAAAACAAAGACAGCATGGCTGCACCTAAGTAGGCCAGTCCAGCCACGTAAAACCACTTACCATGTTTATGCCATGCCATTGTAAAAAAAAAAAAAAGACAGCAAGACTGGCTGAACCGACTAAGTAGGCATGTCCAGCCACATAATAACAATTATGTTTGCTTTCCCATTGATGCCCAGTACAAAATACCATTCCTCAGTAAATAAATACAGGCCAGTCTAGCTGTACCTAAGTAGGGCAGTCCAGCCACATAATAACACTTAGAATGTTTGCTTTACCATTTATGCCCAGTAAATAATGCCATGACATATTAAACAAAAACCAAGCCATACAGACTGGCTGCCACCCCAAATCTGTCCCTCCCCCTCTCCCCCAGGCTCTGCACAGACAGCAGCATTCACGCACACATGAACCTTTTTCTCTGTCATGCAAACAACATTCACTTGCCCACACGTACTGTCTTCACTTGCTCATTCACACGCACACCCACCCATACACTCTCTAATTTATACAGAAACCGACATATACATTCATCAATTGTGAAACTTTTTTTTCTCATCTTCTGTCCCAGTCCAGGCTCTCCTCTTCAGTCCTAGCACTGCCTGCCTTGAAAGGCTCTCTGGCTCCTGTGAATGAAGAACAGGAACCAAGAGACAGAGAGTGATCCCTGGTTCCTGTACATCTGTGGAGAAGCTGAAGCATTCGAAACTCAATTCCCAAATGAGTCTGTGGAGGGGGGCACAGGAGCAGCCTGTATGTGCAGCCTGTATCCCCAATGGGCCATATAAAGCTGGTGAAGCTAAACACCTTCAGCCTTTAATGGTCAATTGGACATGTGTGTTGGCGAACAAAAACTGCCAAAGGGAAGCTCCATTTCCCTTTGACAGTTAAAGCCAGTCCAGGATAGCTCCCTCAGCTGCTGGCTGCCGCTGGGGGGATGCTTAGTGTTTTCAATGGTCTGGCTTGGCTCGTAGAGAATGGTGGACTGATCAGCGCCCTGTCGCCCAATGTGGACTAGCCACCCCTGTTACTACTATTAAAACATTTAATGTGGAGTGTGTTGGTACCAATACAAGATCCTTTCCAGCCCATTTAAAATGCAGAGACATCAGATTGTTGTGGGAATGTCCAGATCTGAATTGGGAGAAATATGTGGAGCCCTGAAAATTAGTTTTCTTGAAAGGGTATGTCTGCTGTATTTTCCATCTGCTTAAAAGTTGTTTTTCATCCTTAAGGGAATGCAGGGTTGTTGTTCTGTTAAGTTTCGTAGGCAAAAAAATATGGCAGTAAAACTGCACAGCTTTTGTTCCCTTGTCATCTGCTTTCTTAATGTTTACGTCTTCAAATATGCTAATATAATTCAACTGTAATTTAGGAAGCAATCACATCGTGGCTTGAAAGGGAGCCCCTGCCTTCGTGACTTGCTTGTATCACCTAAGAATTGCTGGTCGGATCCGCCAGTCACAGGCCGGCTGAGACCAATAGCCCAACATGGGGATCTGAAAGATCAAAGATTTGGGCAAATAAGAAACCTGAAGGTATTCGTGCCAACAAAGCCTGATGCCACAGTAGGCAGAACTGTCCTAGTGGAATGGGATCTCCCACTTGTGTTTGTGTTGCGGTATAAGATGGCTCATGGCGTAACATGGTGCCTGTTGGCTGTCACACATTGAGCATGCAGCATCCATGACTCTACTATTGGGGCCAAGATTTACTGAGACACCTTAGGTGCCGAAGAAAAGGGGCCAACAGAGAAGGCTAGGGGCCTTTGTGGTTGACGAGGGCTGGTGTTTTCCCTGGGCTTGGAAAGCACCTGAAATAAACATATCCTGCCAGGCAGAGTTGACAATTGGTGTGAGTCCACAATAGTACATTGGTATTGAAGGCTCAGAGGCTGAAGGAGCATGTTGCCTGTGAATATGTATCCCTCTCTGGTCAGAATAACCTGTAAAAGCAGAACAGATTTTGGCCCTTTGTAAAAAACAGAGGTCTGCTGATGTTTTTGCATAGGTGTGAGTAAGTATGAACACCTGTTCCAAGTGGAGTAGACTTACCAGAAAGGAGATCTCTCTGGGAACAGAGATGAAAATGAGAACTAAAGAAACACCATGCTTTGAATGTGTTCACCTGCTCCATGAATGGACGCCTAGAAACAAGAATGAGGGAGCCAATGGCAGAGATTGCAAAACAGCACAGAGATCAAAGCATAAGAACACTAAGCATTTGTGCTTGGTGAACCACAGAAGCAGTACTAAAATCATGGCCACTGTGTTCAAAATGAGAAGAGGGACTGAGCTTCATAAAGGCCGGTGTCTTTGAGAGAGTGTATCGGGGACATTGATCAGTGGGTGTTCTGGGAACAGGGATCACTACATGTGTGCAGTGAGGAAGGCCCTTGTCTGTTTCTGGGGATAGGCACGTTTGTGAATCAGAGGACCGGGTGCCAACCCAAGCCACTGGATTTTGGTCATAAGACAGTATGGTGATGATTCCCTGGTCACGCCACTTTGCTTCCCATCCCATGGGAGGGAAAATCACAGTACCGCCATACAGGCCAGTCCCGGGGGTCTAGACTCTCCCCACTTCACCAGCAGTTCCATGTAATAATGTCCCCGCAAAAATGGCATCTGGCAAAAAAGTCACCAAAAAATGGCCGTTTTTGGTGGGGACAATATTACATTTAGCATGTGGGGGACACCTCCCAACCCCAAAACACTTTTGTTTTTCCAAGGGGCGCAGGGCACACTCCTGCAACCCCTGCTCCCCTTGACCCCATATATATGGTCGTCATATATAATGTCGCCACAACCTTTTCCCAGCAACATTATGTTTGGCGACCATATGTATGGGGACAATATTACTTGATACCTCACCAGCCCAGTAGTTCAGACAGCCCTCAAAGCTTTGACTTTGTTAAATCCAGCTTGCAAGACCTTGCAAAGTCAGCGGTAATGTTCCCCCTTCCATACAGAGAAAGCATGAAGCTCCTGAGCAGACCCAAAGCTTCTATGTAGAGAAGAGCACCTTATCCATTAAAGGAAGTCATTTCCCTTCCTATGACAGTGCTAGTGTCTGTTCTAATACAACTGCAAACTCACCTGAAACATCAAAGGACCCGCAGTGAACTCCACGTTTCCATAGCTACAATGTTGCCATTGTGTGACTTTCCAAATGTTGAGAATTCAGCCTGGGAAGCAAAGTTTCAGAAGCATTGATCCATGGCAAAAAATCCCCCGCAGGCATTTTATTTCACTGCATGCGACCATATGAAGACAGAAACAAACTGTCCACAAAGCTTACCCAGAGTAATCCCAGCCTCCAGTTCACACACTAAAATCACCAGAGACCCCAGCTCAGCACAGACAGCACCAGGGGTGTAGAGCTATATTCAAGATGGCGGTCAGCCTACCTACAGGCTTGATCCAGCCCGATGAGCCCAATGAAGCGCCAGGTGCACCTAGGGACCACAACCAATCCCAGCCCTCACATAATTACAAGCCATAAGTGCAGACCCCCACTGAAAAACCCACCCAGGGAAGGAGGGAACGTAATATAAAAACACTACTCCCAGTTGCTCAGTTTGGGTTGTTGGAGCAGGAGGCTTGCATTTGGAAAAGGCCAGATACTGGAGAGATAGATGAAAATTAATAGGTGTCAGCAGTGGAGAGCAGAAAGAGGTGGTGAGGGTTAAGAGGTCAAGGAAGAGGTGGTGAAAGAAGGCGAGAGTGTACCGAAGGAGGTCATGGGAGTCAAGAAGGCAAAGGAGGATTTGGTAACAAAAGAAAAAGGGAGAGGACATGAGGAAGTGATGAGAGTTCAAAGAGTGACCAAGGCAATAACATAACACCACAAAGAGAACAACTGCAGAAGGAGGTGACAACATTTGGACCCAGGAGAGGATGTGAGGGGGAGTGGTACAGATCAGTGTACAAGAGGGGAGGTGAAACCCAAGGGGAATTAGCAGGTGATAACATCAGCAGCTGGAAGTAAACAGAAGCAGTAACACACAGGAGAGAGGGGGATACAGAGAAGATAGAGGAAGAAACACCTCAAGGCGATGAGTGACTGGTAAAGGTAGTAGTGAAGGTAGTAAATAGGAGATGAAAGGCTAACATCAGAAGGAAACAGAGATACCACAGAGCGGGTAATGCCTGAAGGTGGTGGCTTAGATGAACCCACAACAGTCAGAGAAGCCAAACCAGACCAGACGCTAACGTCCTGTGCGGTGGCAGAAGAGAGTCACATAGACCACCCTCTAGTCATGGTAGGTGTTCCAGCCCATATTTACGGCGTAGGAAACCATAAAATGCCAAGACAAAATGTGGGATCCCTGTTTAAACTACTTCTAGATGCAGAACCGGAAACCAGTCATTCTGCTTCTGCAGTGGGCGAAGAGCTCAGACTGCTCCCGCCCCCAAGGGGAAATATCTCATGGAAGGGGCTCTGGTGCTGCTTATCCTCAAGTCTAGCAGGCCAGACAGACACCCATTGTCCTGAAACACCCACAGCTTCACTGCCAGTCATTGTTCAATTTTTCTCAGGGATGCCATTTTTCACAATTATGTCATGTTTGCTCACACCCATCATCATCCTCATTGCCTGCTGCCAGCTAGTCGGTTTTGAGCAGTCTTTAGCTCAGATAATATCCCTGTGAGATAACCTTGAAGGTTAGGACCAGGACTACAAGAAGCCTAGACACTGCCCCCACCCCATAAAAAAAAACATGTATTTCAACACACTTTCTCCGTAATTAAATACTTATAAATGCACTTACACACCCACTTCAAGACCTCTTTGCTCTCATTTCCCCATTCACACTTTGAGGTGGCCTCGGAGCAGTTCTAAGTGTTACATCAGAAAACCAGGATGGATGTTGCCTGCTTTTCTGCTCTTCCTACTCTCTCTCCTGAACTCCCCAAGTTCTTTTGTTATAAAAAGTCCTGTATGTTTTTTCCTTACCCCAAACAAATACATACTATATGTTAGGCTTTTGTTATATTATACTACTTTAACATCCCTATATAGGGAAACATGCACTCGCCTTGCAGCTCTTATTTTCTCTAACTTTTCTTTGGAGGAAAAATTGTGCAAACCTCCCTTGTTCAGTGAAATATGGGGCCCCTTTGATAAACAATTCCAGGGCCACTTTTGGTTCCTCTCCACCAAGAACCCAGATATGACGAGCTTTGAAAAATGTCATTGTGGAATAAAAGAATGTAATTACGTGAGATGTGGGACAAAATGGAGACTTTCATTCTAGATGAGCAGTGCCACTCAGCCCCTGGAGACACCAGGGTCCTGATGACATGTAAGCACAAAACACCCTACTGAGTTTAATGGCTTTTAGCACAAGTGCACTTTAAGGGAATGTTTATTACAATTACAGTTAGTTCATGTTTGTGATATTGATTTATTTTGTATCACACAGTTGTAAATGATGTAACTAGGCCATGGGTTATTATGATGTCTCTCTTGCCTTGATCATGCGTCTAACCAGTGTATTACAATTATATTCTCCTAATGTATTATCATTTGTCCATTAAAAAATAAAATGATACAGATCCAAGAGTCTGTGAGCTGCACAAGATGGTGGATGCTTGATTCCCGAGCTCCGCCACACACAGAAATGGATCTAATCTAAAGCTGACACCGGGGACACCCAATACCTGCTTACGCTCCTGATGTTCGCCTGGACTGCAGTGTGTTGGCGACGACTCACTGGGGGTTCACTGCAATGTCCCTGACAGCGATCTGCGGCTGGGCATTCCTGTGGGGCCGACTCCCGCGGGGCCTCCTCCTGTCTGAGCGGGCTGCCCGCTGTTGTCAGGTGTGGCACTATGGTGGTGGCTCCACCTCCATCCAGGGCAGCTCTCAGTGTTCCGGGCCCTGCCAGTGAGGTGGGCGCTCTGAGTGCTGGGGATCGCTGGTGAGAGCCGCTTGGGTGCAATTCGCTCCAAGCCACAATCCACTGCCATCAGGGGCTGAATGGAACTGCGGGACTGCCTGAGCCCAGCCAATGTTTTTGTTGTGGTGATACAGGCCTGAAAGGAAGGGTAATTAAAGCTGGTCATTTACAAGTGTGGCCTTAAGGCTGGGGTTCTTCCACCGCCAGCAGGAATACCTCATTAACCTCTTTAGCCTCTGCTACATATGTGCTGTACCTCAGAAGGGTGGTTGCTCTTTAAATAAGAGGGCCTGCTTGCTACCTGATCCTGGACTGTTGGTGATGTATCATCACCAGGAATGGTGCACGGCAGCGATAAAATACAGGGCAAGCTGGACACAATCACCATGGCCACCCCAATTCACAAGCTTGCCGCAACAACTACAGGGTGTCCCTGACTCTGCCGCCACCCCTTTGCCGAGCCAGCTTCACTGCCAAATCATTAGCACATTTTTCAGATGATGTGGGAGGGCTTCACCGCTGTGAACGCTAAGCTGAATAACATTATGGCTTACATCAGATTGGAAAGAGAGAGCAATTGAATAAATGAGGTGGAAAATTGCACCAGGCACCTGGAGGATGGATGTGAGGAATTGAGTGCCACAATGACATCCATGAACAAAGACATTGAAGGAGCCCTAGTCAAATGCGAAGGCCTGAAGTCCTGATCTAGGCACAATAACATACAAATTATGGGGGTCCCTGAGAATGCCAAAGCCGGAAACATGGAGAAGTTTCTGGAAGACCTTTGTCAGAAAGTTCTTGACAACCCTACACTTTCCCCGCATTTCACAGTGGAAGTGCTCTTCGCTCTGTAGTGCCGAGACCCAAGCTGCATGCCCAGCCTCACCCTATAATAGAACTTCTCTTAAACTACAGGGTCCATGATGCATTTATGAGGCTGGCTAGGGAGAAGGGAGAATTACGTTTAAATCCAGCACACTATTTATGTATCCAGATGTTTCCATCACATAACAGAAGGAATGGAAATCATTTCTTGGTGTTAAGAAGCTGCTACAGGAAAGGAACATGAAGTATGCAATGCTCTATCAGGGTAAACTGAGGGTCGAACAAAACTCATTTTGCAGTATCCTTTATTGAAAGCAATATATCGGCTCTGGAGAGGAAGGGGGAGAGTTTTCATAGAGGCTCTGCTGTTGCAAAATGGTCTCCATTATAAGTCTGCTCTTGTACGGTTTGGGGTGGTTTAGTGTTTTGTTATGCTCACTGGTTTACCATGGTTCAGGCCACATGCTCTAGGAAGTTTTTATCCTAGCATAAGGTTCTGTGTGTGTGTGAGGACTTCCCCAGGTGCCCCCACTTGCACGTTTGCCAATACACGTTTGCAATTGTTGCGTTGCTTGATGTTAAAGGGTTACATCACATGTGCCCGGGATGTGGTGAGGGTGTGGCTTAATCCTAACAAGGCTTGCAATTTACTATCCTATACAGAACAATAGAGTATGGCTGTTGTTGCTTCAAGAAACCCATGCCAATGAAGCTGTACATGAATTCTTCACTAAGAGGTAGGGGGGCTAGTAGATACTAGACAGACTACTCTACCCAGTCTATAGGTGTACGTATGTTAATTCATAAAAGTCTGCCATTTCATCATATCTCATCACTTAAGGACCCTGCAGAAAGATACACTTTCTCTGTGGGATATTTAATGGTTTAGAGCTTTTGATCATTATTATATATGGCCCTCATTTTTATGATCCAGACTTCTTCTGTCATATACTTGCAATTATAAATAAAAACCCACATATTCCAATACTACTTGGAGGCGACCTGTATATGATCATAGACACACATCTGGACCATTCCAACAATATCAGCGGGCAATTAAAGTCAGCCCGGGATGTTGGATGGCATGGCCGAGTGTGATCTTATAGATGCTTGGTGGATGCTGCATGCAGCAGACCGGGATAACACTACACGTTTTACTCCTCAGTCCATAATATGCACTTCAGAATTGACTATTGGTTACTATATGGGACGCTATTCCCTTGTATTACAAATTACAATGTACCATACTTCCCTGTACCTATTCTGACCATTTCCCAATTGTTTTGAAACTGAGCACATTTGATGGAGGTGGGGGTAGGCCTAGTTGGCGCTTTAAGCCGCTGCCACTGACCGACCCAGCGACCAAGCTAAACCTATTCAAGCAAACACCATTTTTTTTTATAGAAAAATGCTGGATCGGTTGATTTGGTTGGCATGCTGTGACTGGCCTTTAAAGTCTGTGTAAGAGGGATAGCTATGAGCAAGGAGTTTGGGGTGCTGATGAATATCAGTAAGGATATGACCACTTTTCAGAATAAGCTGAAAATGTTACAGCAGGAGCATTCATAAGCCCAGGATGTGGACACCCCGGCCGAGGTAAAGGAGTAGCTGGTCATTGCACATAGAGAAACAAAATACTTTTAGGTCCTGGCAATGGCAAGGCAATATGGGGAGGTGGATAGACCTGGGAGGTTACTGTCAAGACAGATCAGAGACGAGCTGTGATGCAATACTTTGCTGTCTGTTAAAGATTACCTTGGGGCACTATGTGCGGATCAAGCAGCAATACTTGATGCATTCCTGCAATTCTATAAAAAATTGTACAATGTGCATCTAGGTAGATCCAAAGCTAAGAACCTGGAATATCTGAAGGCCTCAGTGGTGTCTTCTCCGTCACCTGCAAGCATCAGAGAAATTGGATGCCCCGATGGTGATGGAGGAGATAACGGAGACCATTGATTCGCTTCCTAATAATAAGGCTCCTGGCCTGATGGTCTCTGCTTAGAATTTTATAAACAATATGAGAATGTGCTAGCTCCATGCCTGCTCCAAGTGTGGGAGGAAGCTATTGAAACAGGGTCCCTCTGTTGCACTTTGAGAAAGGGGGTGTCACCCTGCTGTTAAGCCGTGCAAACCTCCAGATGAGCTCGGGTCGCACCGCCCTCTCTTATTGTTAAATGTAGATGCTCAAATCTTTGCATGTGTATTTGCCTCCAGGCTGCAGCCTCTTATACCATTTCTAGTCCACTCGGTTCAATAGGGTTTTATTCTGGGTCGATCCTTGTCAGTTAATCTGAGGCATCTCTTTAACATTATGTCGCAGATTGACCATGAAGTTTCGGCACTGGCAGTGGCCTTCGATGCACAAAAGGCTTTCAATTCAGTCTCATGAATATCCTATTTGACATACTTGAGGGCTCCAGGTTCGGTCCTTATTTTACAGCTTGCATACGATTGCTATATACGCATCTGGTGTCCCGCACCAGAGTTGGCAATGCTCTCTCAGAAATATTCAGATTGGAGAGCGGTACAAGGCAGGGGTGTCTGCTATCCCCACTCTTATTTGGTCTCATAATTCAACCGCTTGCAGATAGGTTGAGATACCGGCATAGCCACTGAGGAATCTCGTTGAATGCTGCCCCAGAACTCACTTTATGCAGACGATGGATTATTATACATTAAGGGACCAGAAGTCAACCTAGCTCCAGTAATGACTGATATCATGATATTCAGGGAGTTCTCTGGCCTATCAACTGGTCCAAGTCAGAAATTCTTCCAATGACAGAGAAAATTAACGAACTAACGAATATAATACATTTGTGTTGGTACCCTGTTTCATTACTTACCCAGGGATTGTTGTTTCTAAGGACTCGAGCATTCTGTATGCAGACAAAATTAGGGTGTATTGGAACGCACTTCAGTCTAAGTTACCTAGATCAGCTAGACGTCCCTTATCATTGATGGGCAGAATAGCCCTGCTGAAGATGACAATTCTCCCAAAACTGCTACACTGCTTCATGAACATCCCTATTAACCTGGGCAATGATTTCTTCAAATGTTTAAATAGTTGGGTTTCAAATTAGCTATGATGCCCTGGGGTGACTCACATGGAAATTCTACCAATGACTAAGCCATATGAGTGAGGTGGGTTACGCATTCCAGAGTTTGAGTTGTATTACCTAGTAGCCCGAACCAGCTTCATGGCCTACAGGGCTGAGAATGAACCACAATTCCTGCATGAATCTATAAAGAAAAGAGCAGTTGGCTCCATAGACTTGAGCGCTGCTGTGCTATCAGTGGGATACCACCATGTGTGCCCTTTTGTCCCTATTATTTTGAGGTGGACAGACGTTGCGCATTCTTACTCTCTTAATGTTCCGATATGGGGGATACTAGATGTGTCTCCCACACTAGATAAGAGAATCAGAAGGGAATTTTCGGGTCTGGGTTTGGATCTCTGGGAGACCTGTCCCCCTCAGTGAAGTTTGCGTAGGCAGTTGAATTTCGGACACAACCCACTTGCGATTTTACAATACATGCAAGTTAGAGCTGTCTCTTGGGCTAACTGGACGGATTTTCCTGTAGCACCTGCAATGCACGTATGTATTGAATTTGTGGTAAATTCCCTGCTATATCGCCATTTGGTGTCAGTATCTTAAAATATGATCCCCGTGGATGAAAAGAGAGTTCTGCATAAATCCTGTGTTAAATGGGAAACCTGGACGATGAGGTGTGGCGCAGGGCCTGTTGGCACACAAAAAATGTTGCGAAGCTCAAAGTTTAGATTGCTGCAATTTAAAGTACTACATATGCTGCACTATATCCCTGCAAATATTTGATGCTCATACATGCTGCCCTAGCAGCAAACCTAAGCATACAGACTACCTGCACATGTTGTGGCCAGCCCTGCGCTACTTGATCATTGTGGAAACATGCATGCAGAATTGTCTGCAATGTTGGACGGTGTGGTCTCTGCTGCCCCTGTTTTGTGTCTGTTGGATTGTTATGCCAAAATGCATCGAATGAAACTGTGGTTTCCTACTTTTTTGTTTTTTGATTGCGAAGAGTGATAGCGCTGCGTTGGAAGCAGCATGATTCTCCTACGCTAAACAATTGGCTGAGGGACTTGAAGTGAGCTAACAACAATGAAGATGTCTATATCACCCTGCGGTGCTCGTCCAACCGCCCGAAAGAGAGCTGGATGTACTTTGAAGAATATTTGCTGCAATGCTCGACTTCTCAGGAAGATAATCCTGCATCCTAAACTTACAGTGCAGCAATGTTTTGTTTCCTGCTTAGACCAATAACAAAAGTTGTGTAAGATATGTTCAAGTGCTTAATGTCTTCATCCAATGTTATTGTATAGTGTGCTACGCTCGGAATATGCCAAGTGTTTACATAAAGCTTTTTCAGCTGAATTCTGGCATAATCTCTACATTGGATTTATTTGAAGAGCCATTTACAGATTTACACGCTTCATGCCTATGTCACTTTTTCATGTTCTTTTGGGAACTATGGATACTCAACTCAACGGACTTTACATGTTCCAAAGAATTTATTTCAGTGGTATGTATTGGGATGGGTTTAAACATTTGTTTCAATTAAAAATAAATATAAAGTTTAAGCACAACACAATGATTCTGCGGGTGTTGCATCTCAGCTAAATTTGCGTGAACTATAAATTGCATAGTCGTTTGTTACAAGAAAAAGTCCAACAATTATTATTACATCCCGGTTGAAGTTTCAGGTAAAAGAGTGATCACTCATCAGTGAGGAATATGTCAATTTCTTAGTCCTGACCTAGCCTTAGAGCAGAATATGATTGGTCTCTTGTATACTTTTTGATCTGATCTGGTGCCTTTTCAATTCCATTGCGTCCATCGTGAGAATTCTATTTTTTTTTAAAATAATCATAATTATGTAGAATGATTTTATTGTGTATCTTGGGTATATAAAATGCCCTGTCTCTAGGGCATGCATTGAAACTTTATATCATGAACTTGTTTTTTTTTATGGCGTAATTATTTTGAAAACCAATGTTTTAAAGAGTTTAATAGTACTCCCACATAAATGTAATCACATGCACATGCCAGGCTCTAGCTCACAAGAATCACCAAGCAGAAAACAAAATGTATTTGAAATAAATATGACTCCTAATACGCATAGCGACAATTTGTCCTGGAGACAGAAAATGATTGGATCTGCATTTTTAACTTGACAAATAAAAGCATCCTCATTTTCTGACCAACATCTGGGTTCAAATACCTTTAATTATATACAACAGAAAGAACATACAGATTTTAAAAGAGAGATTGTTTTGCGAGAGTGCAAACTTAAAATAAACAATAAAATATCTGAAAACTATTTTGTGTGTATGCTTTCGATTTATTTCACATTTTGAATATTCACCACACACACGCAAACAAAGACTAGAATATATAAAGTGGCCGCACGCAAGGAGCACATAACGTTATAATAATAGTTTTATTTTTAAACTCACAATAAAAAAAGTACCTTTAAACAATTTTTAAAAGTTTAATTAACAATTGCCATTTCTTATGGTTAAATTATGAACACAAATAAAAGTTGCAACTAATCAATTTTGGTAAAAATTCGTTATTTAGACAAATTAACGTTACAAATTTCCCTTAAAGCTTCTCTTATATCAGAGTTGCTTATGTTCTCTAAAAGACCAAATGTGCCTGTTGTGATCTAAGAATTCCCTTGGCTCGTTTATAATTGGCACCCACCAAGAAATGTCCACATATATCGCTATTACGGTGCTTTATAGGGGAATTTAATTAAGAGGTTTTTAGGATGAAAGCCCCCTACCTTTTTAAGCTCTGTGAGGAGGGTTGTATTTTAGGAGGTGGGGTTGCTTGAACAATTTGAGAATGCTCTGTATTGCTGTTGGGCGTGGCAATGCATAGTGATTTCACACCCACATCTTGAATGCCAAAGATGAACCTGCCCCAAGCATCACGCGTAAGGTTAATCTACGCCTGATCACAGACGCCAAAGTCACATGGAAAAGCATTTCACACATGCCCAACATGATAGCACCCAGAAGAAAAATATAAACACTTTGGGCCTGATTCACAGAGCGTTTTCCTATGGGGTTGAGCCACTATAAAACGCTTCTCTGAAACAGGCCCTCTAAATGTAATTCTAAACTCTCTGATACACAATAAATGTAGAAAAAGTATTATTTTCAAATAGTGCTGTTTTTTCCATTTAAAGGCATTTGTCATGCTGCGCATTCTAGTTTTAAAAATATAAATTCTATATTCAAAAATACCCAAACTTGCACTCCAAAATAGACCAATCTAAACCTTTACTTGGGTGCTTGAAAAATGTAAAAGCAATTTTAGAATGTTTTTCACGTTTCTGTAATCCTCAAATGAGACAAAATATATTTTTAACATATGAAACAAAGTGCTCACAGCGATAGTTTAAAACACTGGGGTCATACTGTATACTTTCAATAAACTGTGGGAATTATCAAACATACATTT
Source organism: Ambystoma mexicanum (assembly GCF_040938575.1). Taxonomy (NCBI): domain Eukaryota; kingdom Metazoa; phylum Chordata; class Amphibia; order Caudata; family Ambystomatidae; genus Ambystoma; species Ambystoma mexicanum. The sequence goes on from NC_090935.1 coordinate 1,441,261,529, forward strand.
TCAGATACATTTCCTGGCTTGTTCTATCATTTTGCAATAACCCTATTTCAAATGACCATTTAAAGGGTTGAATACTCATAGGCCTAAGTCCCTTTTGAAACATATACACTGAGGTCGAAAAGTGTCCAAAAACTGTATTTCTTCTTTCTGTCACTAAATTTGATTGATAGCTGCTGCTTGACTTTAATCCAAGTGTGCGTGAAATACGCATGAGGTCCTCTGGAGCTCTTTTCCACTTCAGAGCTTCTGCAAGACTGTGCAAAGGTTTTTGTAGAGTATATGCAGTCACTTTAGACACAAACCTACATCAAAGAAAATTGGTGACATAGATGTCTCATTCATAGTGTCCTGAGGAAGCCTCCATTGGTGAGAAACACATGTCGACTCTCAGTGATTCCCTTCTTCCCATTTTAGTTTTTGGAATTGTACAGCTATTACCATTCAAACTTGCAAAACATGTGTTCTGACCAACTTTTTTTTATAAGGCCATACATGGTTAAAACGGTTGTGCATGCCCTTCGTTATTGCTCTCTTTATTGATCAGCCATACAATACAGGCGTATGTATGAGTCCTTGTCACTTTGTTTGCACTAGAAAACAAAGACCATATTTGAGTGTAATTATTTTTCCAAGTTGCATTGCATCATTAAACCTAGTTATTGCACCTCAGAGGCTTTCATTGAAAGACTAATGCGTGTGAATTATTATACACATTGCTACATTTTAATTACCAGGTAACACTCACTATCTGGCTCTAATATCTAATTGGAATGGAAGTAATTTCCTTATGTTACATGTGACAATGAAAATGTCAACACCCACACATAGTCAATGATCAAATTTGGCCTGTTTTAAGACTTGCTGCTCGTTTATTGAACGCGATTATTAAGTATTGTGCTTGATGCATAAAGGCTACTCTGGTTTATTATTACAATCTGGCTAGAATATAGATCTTGTCTTTAAGGCTCTGCTTGGTGGATTTGTGAACAATGGTGTGTCTGTAGGACAAGGCTGTATCTTTGGTTTCAGTGTTACTAAGACACACACAACTAGTTGCTGACTAGGTTCACCTCAGTGATAAGGAGGCCCGGTCATCTGACAAATGTGTATTGGCACACACAATATTGCCTCACAACCTTCATGCATGCCAGGTTGTCCAGCCAGTGTCCCTGGTGCACCTGCAGAACTGCCCGGTTAAAGTCGAAAGTGTATGGAGAGACAACGCTTTGTCAGCTGATGTGCATGCAGAGGTGCTTGTGAAGCAGAAATGGAAGGATGCAACTCCATGACTGCCGTCACTCTGAGGAGTCCAAAGACATCACCCTATGACTGGTCAATGAGGTTTTGTAGACTGCAAAACTAAAAGCCAGTCGGCCTCATTACGAGGTTGGAGGTAGTCATGGTGCTATTATCGCCATGACTACCTCCAATACCAGTACCGTGTCCGGTCCCGTTCAATGGAGACTTGCCGGTCTATTCCGACCTTTGCGGGACCGGTAAATCCCCATTGAAAAAGCCATTCCCCATTCCCATTTCAGCCCCCATAGGGCTCAATGGGAAGGTGCTAATAACGGTACCGCAAATTGCGGTACCGTTACTAGCTCTGAAGTCCCTTAACGGGTCTCTTCCATAACGCCTGGTAAAACCAGGCGTTAAGGAAGGGACCCGCTAAGGGACCTCGTAGTAGGGCGGTAAGGGATTACCGGCACCGGTGCCGGTAATCCCTTACCGCCCACCTCGTAATGAGGCCCAGTGTCTTTCAATTTTAGTTGTAAAAGGGCTACAAATAAGAACAAGGAAACTCTCAAGAACTTAAAATGTTTGAAGTTAGATTTTTAATACTACTTTTATCATAATCACACTATCTTTGGAATGTTATTTTATGGAATATACCAGTGCATCTTTTTTTTTTTAAGTTGGGAAGTAAATTAATGGCGGACTGTATATTTTCAGGAACGCTATCATTAGACAAGTGCGTTCGCATCAAGTCGAGGGACCACGAGGATGGAAGCCATCCACCCACTTCTTTGAGAGGGCAGACGCTGCGTCCCCTGTGTGTTGAAGACATTTATTTTAAATAATAAAAACAGCCGGCTGCAGTCTGGAATGAAACCCTGTCCTCGTGCTTCTGAACCTACAGACTTAGCACCAACACCACTACAATCTTCCTTGTGACGTGGCAAAATGTCTCATATTGAGATGTTACACGATACATGTTTTGTTACTGGTTGTCTGATTTAAAAGGTGAAAAAGTGTTCTCTTTGCAAAGGTTTATTTGTCGTGTGTGGTTTTTTTCAATTCTGAAAGAACTGCCTGAATGAAATGTGTAAATTATACTTTGATGTCCTGTGACGTCACTTCCCAATACGCGTCAGAGTCCCTCCACTTTTATTTTTTAGGACCTGAGCCCTGGTTCGCGTGACAACCTGTCCGGGCAAAACCAGGGCTCTGGGCCTCTTCACTTTGCAGTAGGATTTCTGTGACTCTCACAGGCCATGGCAATTAACCATGCCTGCTGCAAATGTGGAATGGCTGGAGGGAGACATTCCCATATCTGCAATGCTTGATAATCTAATGATATATAGGCCAGCGCTGCCTCGCTGGAAAGTCTGAGCGTGAAAAAGGTTTGTTAAAGAAAAGAGGACAATTCATGTGTAAAAGCAAAATAAGGTTGTTCAATGAAAGGCACCCCTTGAAAAACACTTTGTGAATCAAGCCCTATATGTTTTTCTACTCTCACCTAAAAGAACTTTTGGGAGGGTGTGTATTTCTTTTAATTTTACTTCCTTTTCACTATCTCTGAAGAATACCTCACTCTTTTGTTTTGCTGCACCTGCTCAATCTATATTATACTGAATACCAGATAATCTCTTTCGGTAAAAAATACTCTGGTGGGGAAAACACTCTTCTGACAATGCACTGCAGTCAGTGGCACTAGTTATATAAGTCGGGCTGATACAGTCATTGCATGTATTTTTATAATGTATTCAACTTGTGCTATTTCAATTTTAACACATGATAAGTTGGATAAATCAGCTTGACTTCTGCACTGTGGCGAGATGGCACTTCTACTCTCCAGCACTTATAGACCAGCTCTTTTGGGCACAAGAAATATGTTGTTTTGTCCAAGGTCATACTGTGTCCATGGCGCTTCATGGCTTGTAGAATTGCACTGTTTTGAAGCATAACATCTACTTCCTATTCTATAATAATTTGGATGCAGATATATATACATGTTTCAACTAACTTTTGAGGAAACATTGAACATCAAGGAATGCCTTTTGACAGACTTCTGTGTACTGATTTGGTAGACCTTGAGTGTAAGAGAAAGAACGGATGTCTAGAAGCTATCTTGAAACTAAAGTCTATATATAAGTATTAATGAAAAAAGAGGAAAAATAAAACAAAAGCATCATGACGGCAAAGCTGTCCATGATCCCAGGCTCAATACATGTATTTAACAGTCCACTAATCTCAGAGGCCAGGAAATGACTGTTGTTCCCAAGATAACAAAACAGCTGAACATAGTGTGGCACACAGCAATAAATAGTTGTTTTAGACAGTGGTTGTCCATGGGTTTGCACAGGATCTATGAAATAAAAAACAATTAAGCAAGTCTTTATACTGTAAATAAATCTCTTTGCACGTCAGATATGAGCTGTCCAGGAATATGAATGCACAGTAAAATATTCATAAACTCACAATAAAACTATTTGACAAAATCTGAAACCATGTCTTCAACATGCAACTTACAGAAGGAAAGGAAAACATAACCTCTTAATTACAAGCATTCAAAATTGAAGCAACAAAAATGTATGAGTCAACACAGCCTACGATTGTCATACTTGCAATGTTCCTCATAAAAATACTCACTCCTTTTTCACTTTTTATATTTAGTTCGAACTTAACACTTTTGGCAAACCATCCAGCAAAGCATGGCAGACCATTTCTTTTTTTTTTTTTTTTTAAAGTAAAACAACTCTCTACTTATAATTATACAGTGTAAAAAGAGAAAACTATGTTTAGCTGTTTCAGCTGTTGTATGTCCTAAAAAAGCAGATGTGTGATAGGGGCTTCATCAAAGTCTTGAAGGAATCAAAATGGCGAACAAGGAACATTCAATCCTAAAACAAAAATAAAAAAATAAGTTAGTGTGCAATGAAGAAAGTAATTATATACAGCACTGCATTGATTTGCCATCTGTTTATTTTGTACTCTATTGACCAAAGTACTCAACCTTGGCCCAGCTCAATTCCGATCACATGATGATGCATTTGAGGATTATTTCCAAATTACTTTCTTTTAGGGTTAACGCAAATACAGTATACACTTCTTTGGTTTCAAGCAATGCTACAACCAGATCGTCCGGTATTCCTTTGTTCATTGTAATGTGTGTCTAATACCACCCAGACTTAAAATTCAAAACCACAAAGCAGTTATGTAATGTGTTGCCTGTTTGCTTCAAACCACAAACCTCGGGCAGTGAGCAGGAGCCATTCAAGTATATATGTTTTCGCCACATTCGAAGGGTCTGGTTATGAGTTGAGCGGTGGTGGTCAAACAGGGAGAATTTAGAAATACCACGTCTTTTATCATTCAACCTTCGCTTGTAGGTTTCAGCACACAAACCCAGAAAAAATGCCTGCAGTCGAGTGGAGATGGCTTGTACCATTACCACATGCGGTAATACCGCCAGTCCTCAGTGGACTCCAATGTGACTTGAACAATGGTAATTATTAGTGAGTCCACCTGAGTCTAAATCACATGGAATTTTAAAGTAACTGCTTTGTTACCCCCAAACTCGTAGTGAGGATGTAATCGTTCGTAAGGGTAGTGGTCCAAAAGTAAAGATGTAATTTAAGTAATAAGTCATACAGACACTGACATGACCTAATAGGGTGCATACTAAGTTACCTGTATTACAAGGAGGCTGTAATCTTGTGTCTTTTTGAAGTAGTGTAATTCCTACATGGTACATCCATGTACTTCAAGTGAACAGCTGATTATAACATCTGGTAGCTAGTATGTATCGCTGCCACTGGTGGTGCTGGTGGCGGCTCCATGAAGTCTGAGATGTCTCATCTCCTGCACACCCAGCTCGATTGGCGGTATTGTTAGGTATAGCAGTTTGCCTTGGGCCTTAACTACCAGGTGGTGCTATTTGTACTATTTGTTAGCCACCTCACTGAGGGCCATGGCCATAGGGGAGAAGTCAATCTCTGTCATGCACATGAGGACTGACACCTGTTCAAAGATGGCCGCCCTGTTAGTCGCCCAATGCTGTCTGCCCAATCCATCCTAGTGGATAGCACTACTGCCTAAATGCCTCTTATCAAGCGAGTTACCTTATAAAGGAGGTCTTGGTTGTCGAGTCGCCTGACCATGAAGTGAGTTAACAATCTGAATTCATTCAAATGACTGTGCACCAACAAATGGTTTTCTCTCTGACAAAGTGATAGTACAAGCGTTAAGATTCGCTTATCCATATTCACGGGACATTACAATAATCATAATAACAACGATATCACACTTTATATTGTTATTAAAATAGTGCCCTGGTGAACCTCATGTTTCTAGCCTAATGCAGATTGCCCGTCATGATTAAATTATCATACCCTTTACTTATGCTACTTGGATCATTTCATTTGTATATGTCGGTATCGTGTAAGCAATCTTTTTTTTGATAGCATTTGGTATTTTTGATTATTGAAAAAGGAATGTTTATTTTTGGATATTCTATGCTTTTATGGAGCTTGTCTCCGAAATAAGGTATTTGCTGCAGGCAATGCGCTTTCTATTAATGTAACACCAGGGGAGTATCCAGCATTTCAAGAGGGGGGTGAGCTACGAAAGAAGTCCTGCTACTCCCCCCCCCCCCCTCAAATGCTCCTTGGAAATTAATGCTGAACTGACATACAATCGTTCCTACCCCCCATGTGATGCAGGGTGGCGTGTGTGCTGCAACTAGAACGTTACTTTCTTAAACCCCTGTGCGCATTCACTAGTCTGACTTCAGAAAGAAGCCAGGTCATTTCTTTCTGGAGTCGGATGAAAGAAGTCAGATCATTTCTTTCTGGAGTCGGATGAAAGAAGTCAGATCATTTCTTTCTGGAGTCGGATGAAAGAAGTCAGATCATTTCTTTCTGGAGTCGGATGAAAGAAGTCAGATCATTTCTTTGTGGAGTCCGATTTACTCCGACTCCAGAAAGAAATGACCAGGCTTCTTTCTGAAGTCAGGCCCTCATTAGGACCCTGGCGGTAAGGGGTTTGCGCCAGCGTTAGCTGCGCCGACCCCTTACCGCCAACTACGAGTTCCCATAGCGCCATGGTCATTTTTCCGCCCGCTTTTTGCGGGCGTAAAAATCCATGGCGCTATGGGACCTTGGTGTTAATTACGCCACCGTATTTTACGGTGGCGTAATTAACTCCTTCCCCACTCCCATTATACCCTATGGGGCCGAAATGGGAATGGGGAAGGGTAAATGGGTCAATGGGGACTTACCGCCCCGCCGACCTCGGAATGGGGCGGTAAGTCCACCATCCGCCATGGCGTAAACGGACTTTACGCCATGGCCGGAAAGTCCGTCGATGGCGGTAAAAATCCGCCAGGGTCGTAATGAGGGCCTCAGACTAGTGAATGTGCGCAGGACTGGACTGGACTGGAGCTGAAGGCAGAGCACACAGCACTGCCAGGTGTCCGTGTCCCGCACCCCTCCAGGCAGCAGCTGCTGCAGCGGCCCAGAGCGGGATGGGACATGGACTCCAGCTTGCCGTGTGCTCCTGCTCGATTGGCAGCAACCTCAATGTTAGGGTGGCCAACTTTCCAAAATGGTTTTGCAGGACACTTTGTAGTTTGGTATCATTCACACTGCCATCCCCGCTACCCCCAATCAGCTTTATTGGTAACATTAGTGGCAGATGGCATTTTAACACATAGATATAACAACAACAAAACAATTAAACTGTAGGACCATTACAGATGCAGGAAACCCATCTATTAGAGCCTGTTAAGGCGCTGTGGGGGCAAAACACATGCAAACCTCCTAATTTGCATATGGGTTGCACCAACAGAAGTGACTTCACAGAAAAGGACATGGCAAGGAGCATCATCAGCCTTTGGTACTTGGAGGCACCATGGAAGTGGCTTTAGAATAAGTTGCCATAAGTAAGCCAAGTGGCAAATAAATTTGTGATGCAACATACCTACATTGCACTATTATTATACATCGAGCAACTCTATAGTTATTAGGCTTTTTTTTATAATAGCCTCCCGTTCACACTTTTATATGCCTACTGCCCCCGTCTACCTCTCTGATGACTGGGTTCTGTAACCAGTGCCTGGATGCCCATTGGTTTTACGTGCTTTAGAAATGCAAAATAAATAAATAAATACATAAATAAAAATACAAATGACATATCAACATAAGCTATGAAGTGAATCATTTACATGGCTCTTATAAGACACAGTGGGCCTCATTAGGACCCTGGCGGAGTGGGTTTCCGCCAGCGGTAATCGCGGCGGACCCGTCCGCCGTACTACGAGTTCCCTTAGCGCCATGGAGGTTTTCTCCGCCTGGTTTTACCGGGCGGAGAAAACCATGGCGCTAAGGGACCTCGTTGTTAATTACGCCGCCGTACTTTACGGCGGCGTAATTAACTCCTTCCCCACTCCCATTATACCCTATGGGGCAAGAATGGGAATGGGGAAGGGTAAAATGGGGATTGGGGATTTACCGCTCCGCCAAGGTCGGCATGGGGTGGTAAATCCGCCAACCCCCATGGCGCTATCGGCGGCTTTCCGCCATGCTCCGCGGTGCATTTAGCACCGCGGATTCCGCCAGGGTCGTAATGAGGGCCAGTGAGATTAAATGATTTGCCCAGGATCACACACTTTGGTTACATGGTGAAACCGGTATGGGGGCAATTTAGGTAACTGGACAGGTGCAGTTGATATAGATATTTAGTAAGGTTTTGCTTTGCATTCCATGTGCTTAAATAATACCTTATTTATAGAAATGTCTTGAAAGAAAACCATATTACATAATAAACCAGTGTTTCATAATAAACTAACTTTACACTGTATACATCATCATAGAAATATGTTGAGCAATAAGGAGGTATGGCTTTAGTTTTATTGTCCCGATCTTGCATGCAAAATTACAATAGCATCATGCAGATTAATATGAGCCTAACCAATCCCCCTTGGGTTTTACAGCACTAGTCATTATGTCATGAAGCTTGCAGAATTATGCGTCCTTCTCACTTCTGAGCAACCCCATTCACATTTCTTAAGGGACAAAAGTCCCAGTTAATAGTATCCCCTACCTCCATCAGTGCCTAATGGCTCTCAGTTTAATGCTCTGTTGACACAGAGCAATGGGTCAGGAGCCTGGGCAAGACGCTCTGCTATCCAGAGCTCAAACAATGAGGGTGCCGAACGGGAGGTGTCCTGTTGTCAGGACAATGAAGGTGCTGGCGCAGTCTGGTGTGGCCGTCTGCCGCCCTGACCTATTGGCATCCTACCGTGCCTATTTCACCTGTTCCAGTTTTTTGCTCATTTCATCAAGTGGCCCTTGCCTGCGGGGCATACCAGCTTTAAGAACTACAGTCCTTCTATCAGACTGCTTGCTGTTATACTGGCCCTCCGTGGACCCCGGGGAGTCTGCCTGTCTACTCTTCGGCGTGTCTTGAACTTTTTCATTCTCTGTGGTCCGTCCATCGGCCACCATCGGTCTATCACGGACACCTCTTACATCTACACTCAGTCTCAGTCTTGCAGTGATCCGACCTTGAATGCTTTTCTTTGCTTTTCTTTACTATCTTTAATTGTTTACAATGTTGTTCACTGGATTGTGCTTTAACACATCAGTTTGGCCGGCCTTCTTGAAGGCGGCACGCCGAACTTGCCTCTTAGTCGGTATTCTTCTCTATTCCATTCTAGCGCTGTTCCCAGCACTGCATTTATATTCCGTCAATCACGATAGGTCAATGTTTTGTGTTTTCACTGGCTATAGTGTGGCTTCCTCTATAATAATAGTGAGTATTTACATATTGCTTTGCTCTCTCATGGAAACACTAACTTGGAAACCATGTCCCTCTTCTAATCTCAGACTGTCTGGATATGGACACCTTCCTGGAGCTTCCAATCTTCGTCCACCATCTATGCTATGGGATGTGTTGCTTTCTCCTTGTTTCCAATTGGGCTCCTGTGTGCATGCTTGGGCACTTCAAATGTACTGAACTGGTCATCTCTTGTCTGCAGGAATGAAGCGTAACTGACAACATGTGTAACCAGTTAACATATGGCACCAGTGCAAACAATTAGTCACGCGCATCACCAATCCATTTGGGGATTAACACAATGGCCCTCATTACAACCCTGGCGTTGGACCATGGTGCTAATAGCACCATGGTCCATGCCGGTAATTTACCCACTCCGCCATGGCGGAATGGGGGAATTACCGCCCCATTCCGAGGTTGGCGGGGCGGTAATTCCCCATGCCGCCATGGCCCTTCCAAAATTGCGGCACCGTACTTAGCACCAAGGTCCCTTTGCGGGTTGGTTTTTAACGCCTGCAAAAAGCAGGCGTTAAAGTCTCCAACCCGCAAAGGGACCTCGTAATCAGGCGTTAAGGGTTTAACGGCACCGCCACCTTTTACGGCGCCGTTAACCCCTTAACGCCCGGGTTGTAATGAGGGCCAATATGTACAGTAGTTAGTGGTGGCCGCGGTGCAAACTGAGCACTAGCATATGCTCCATGAGAGCGTGATATGGTATTAACATGTAATGCTGATGCTCAGGCTGGCCATGTATGCTAAAAGGAGGGAGGCCATCAGGAAGCTGACATCTTACCCATCCCCCCAACTAGGTACGCTGGTGCATGCTTTTTGTGTGTGATTTGTTAGGCATCAGCTGTGAGCACAGTCACTTCATGGCACCTGCGAAGCAACAGGGAAAGCGGCACAGGGCATCTGAACTTCCACAGTTTTCTGACGGTATTCGGGTGGGGTAAGTGCCCGCAGGCAGTCGTTCTTGTGGACACAACAGTAGATTCTCCAGAGAATTTCAAGGTATGTCCTAGAAAGGCAAGCTCCTTGTGTGCAGCACTCCAACACGCATGCAACATGTGGATTAGTCGACATGCGCACGAGATACTGAGGTAGAAACACCCTTTGAGGACATTGCCAAATAACACACCTTGGACGTTCCATTGAATAAGTATTTTGTGAATCTAACCCTAATTCTTGCTTTGTGTTTTTCCCACAAGTACATTTGTCTGGTGAGTGCATGGGAGAAGGTCTTGCTGACCGAATTCTAAAACTGATGTGTGTCCCTTGGAGTGGGCCGCCATCTTCCTGAAGGCCACACTCCCTGAACAGTGGTCGAAGTGGGCGGGAGCGGTCGGAAGCTGTGCTCCTATACGTATTTTAAATAAGTTTTACCGTTCCTATACTTTTATTTGACAATAAACCGTTCCGGAACGGTTTCGTTTTAAAATAAAAGTGTAGGAAGAAGTTGAAACTTGCACTTTCAGTGCACTGCACAGGACGTTTCCTTAAAGAGCAGGCACATGTTTTTGGGGGTTTTATTGTGCATGGGAGGGGGTTCGGTGATGGGTTCGTGGGGAGCGGGGCAGGCCAGTAGGGAACATAGTTCCACTACTTCTTTTCGAACACTTCGACCACTGGCCCTGAAGGCTTCTGCAACTGCCTCACACATCCCTACCCTCATGGTTTGGTCTCAGCCCCGCATCAGCCTCTTCCCTCACTCTGCCCCCTCACCCCCCTCCAACCTCTGGAATGCCTGAGCTGTCCCACCTGTCAGTCTGTCACTCTACGCCTTGAAATCACCAGTCAAATAAAGCGCATTCCTCATCAAACACTCCCCTCCTCGCTGCATTTCCAGAGTCATCTGCCACAATAGCCCTCCTGCACGCTTAATAACATGGACGGTCTGAAGTTACCTGTCTTGCATTCAAATTAAAGGGAAAAAATATATGCTTTTTTGCATTAACCCATGATTGCACTTTTTCTTGTCGTGAACAATATCTCAGTTTATTGACCGAATATACTAAAATGTAACGTGGTGGCGTTATGATGGAATTGAAGAAAGAGTGCAGTGCATAGAAACAATCAATTGTTTTGAGTGGGAGTGACACCCAATTTGGGTTGGAGGGAATTGGGCTGGATGAGCTCCAAAATGAAGGCCTCTATATGAGGACGGCTTGCGGCCTCCAGATTTCTCCTTGCCCGTGTGTGTGCCAGCAGTGCCTGGTGTCCTGCAGGGAAATACTTGAGGAGGCACCTAAAGTGAGCTGTACAAAACCCTTCAGGGATTGGAGAAGGTGAAGCTGAGGTTCCATTTCCTTGAAGACATCTGCTCCCCCTTCCCGGCGCCCTGCCATTCCTCCTAGGTGACAGGCACACTGGCTTTCTCAGCCCTGAGCTGGGAGTGGAACAGGCGGCCTCCCACTCCAAAGGAAACAGATTCTGACCCAACAGAACTTGCTGCCTCCCTGAAATCCCAAAGAAGCCTTTTGTGAGGGCTTCATAGAGATGTCATTATGCACAGAAATGGTAAAAGGTCAAGACCGCAATTCCCAAATGCGTTTTTATAAAAGGGTGCATAAATGTCAGTTCGTGATCAACACTTACAGCCCCACAAACGCTCTAACTTGTCCCTAGTGATCCAGGGAATTTAACACATACACAAAAGCATCAGAGGAGCTGCCTAATCGGGATGCCTTCGGCTTCTATGAGGACAACATAAGGAGTCATTTTGTTATGGACGCGTGGGTAATTGTAACCCTCACATTAACCTACAAACCTGAGCCGGATCACCTGACGTTTCGGAAGCAGCTCAAAACCTTCCCTTTCTCCTCTGCTTTCTCCCCCTTCCTCCACTGTGGCTCTACCTGTCTGCTGTGCCGACTGGTTGCTTGGTTACCCTCAGAGTCTCACTGGGTACCTGGCTCCTCTTGACTCGTCTGCCCCGCGCTGCAGGCCTGTCGCGCACTTGTGGCTGCAACTGTAACCCTACAATTCCCTGCCTCCTTGCACTTAACCAGAACCGCGCTGTCCTGGCTGCACTTACACAGAAACAAGGGGGGGTTCTGGGAGTTTCTCTACTACCGGCCTATGTTCCGGGTTAGAGTCTCAACCAGAGTCTTTAGCTCACCATCCTTTCACAGGAGAGACATTTCCACTACATATCAGTCTTTGTCCTGCCACTTGTTTTTGCACTTACTCAGAACCATGCTGCCCTAATCGCACTGCCCACTTTCCTCTCCCTTGCACTTCCACCTTCCCATTCTCCCATTGTCTTGTCCTGAAACACATGTGGACAGGCACGTTATAAATGACTTATCATATCATGGCATACGTAATCCTGGGTAGCTGTGCCTGCTATCAGATTTGTTCAGCATCTTTCTATGGCTCAAACAACTGTTTTGAAGGAGCACTTGATTAAATGATGGTGTTGCAATCGCCTGCTCAGCACAAGGAATTGTATCAAAAAAAGTGAGCATTACAGGGAAGAAACAATTTAGCATACTCACATCTCCTGCCTGTGCCTTGACTGTCAGGCCCAGACACCCGTGACTTAGAAGATGCACAATACCTGCACGTTTTGGCTGGATGGGGTTGGAAATGATCACAGCGATGTTGTTGTGCCTTGTCAATAATGAGAGAAATCAGACCTGGCCCAGGAAAACTCCTTGGGAGGTGTTTTTTCCAATCAGGGCCGCGGTGGGCAGTCGTGGTAACTTTCTGTTTGGATGTTTATTTTGGGCAAGGCAGGTCACAATTTGGTTAAGTTGTAGCGACCTGGGACGGTAAAGGAGCTTTTTTATAAGTGTTTTGAAGACTGCCACAAAAGCATTTGCAAAGGAATCCAAGCGCTTCCAATTGCGGTGACACCTCAGATCCGCTCCCTCTATAACAGTGGGTGCTTTAGCTTACTCTTGTGTGGCACAAGTGTTGTGGCGTTGCCCCATCCTTTCTGCTCAGGTTTCTAGAGGTCACACGCTTTGAGGATTGCTGTATTCATTCTATACTCTTCCCAAGTATGATTTCACATGAGAGATCAATGTGTTCACGAGCATAACTTGTGCAGCATTTGATAGATATCCCCTCTGTCTGAAATCGAGATTTGCAATATATGGCTGTAACCATGGCAGTCTTTTTAGCATATGCTGCAACCCTTGCAGAGATGGAGACCTGATCACTCCCTTGCCATGAACCATGCCACATGTCTACTGGGATTCCTCACATGTATGTTAGAAGACCATCTACTGCATTATTTATGATTTCTATGGAGAAATGTACGGTTGTTTGTATAGTGCTTTCTTTCGGTTACATTGTACCATTAAAGCAATGTTCAGGATACAATATTACAAAAGGCATAGGAGTACAATCTTCATGCAAAACGGATGTACATTAAAAGCATAAAATAACAAAATGTATAATATTTTAACAATATTCCTAAACCTAAAAATAGATAATTTATAGTGGCAAGTGACCCAACAGTATTGGGCCTCGTTACAAGTATGGCGGAGCAGGAAACAATTGGGGGTAACGGAATTGCCTCTGCCAATACGGCTAAAACAGCACAATTCCTGCGGCGGAATTACTGCTGCAGTATTTCTGCCAAAAAAGCCCCATTGAGTCCATACAACTCAAACAAAATGGGGATTTATACCATCACTGCCACTTGTAATCTGGCGGTAATACCTCCTGACCAAGTTGCAGTGAAAGTAATTCAGTTTGGTGGTATCTGGGTGGATTTACCACCCACAGACCACCAAACTCGAATTGCCTTTTTAGTTTTCGGCAATAAAAAGTGGATCAACACAGGCAACAAGAAGCACATTTCCTGATATAAAACACTAAGAGAATACAGAGGAATGCAAACTTTGTTAAAAACTGGCAGTGAAATTATAAAAATTACCAAAACAACACCATTGACAGCATTTTCGTCTGCAATTCCAGGCCTCAACAAGATAACTTGAAACAGCAATACCCTGGAGACACATTTTCGGTTTTTACAAAAACCAAGCGCACCACGCAAAATATCAATATTATTTGATTTAAATAGATATTGAGGTTCCGCAAGTTTGGACAAAACAACGTAAAATGTTATTTCGCCCTCTTTTGCATTTCCACGCATGGGACAATTAGCAATTGCCTCAGCCGACCAGTTCTTTGTAAAATGATTTCGATGGAGAGATCACACCCAAGCACAGTTTTATGTACAGAAATCTCTCCATTGCCTTAGTAATCCAGATGAGGTATTGCTTTACACCAAGGGCAGATTTATTGTGCAGATATGCATGAAAAAGACTCCCACAATGCCCGGTCCCAGAGGCAATCTTGAATGTCCGAAGATCATCCAGAGCCAAGGTCTCCGGAGTAAGCCATAAGGAGCTTAAGCCTATCTTTAATAGTGCTGAATTCATATGCTTAAGCCAAGCCCATGGTTTAATATGATTGTTGGCCGAGATCTCCTTCATTGTCCTCTTCTAAACCTCCATTTCCGGGGGAGCCCATATCCTAATCCAAAGCAAGACTGGCTTTAGTTGGGCATGGCAGTCATTACTAGATTGTCCGAGCTTCAGGTTGACTACGATACTCAATGTACTCATGGATAAGCCTAGCAATTAAAAAATATATATATTTTCACTAGCCTTGAGTTTAGAGGTTTCATGGTGGTCTCAGAGTTGAGCAACATACAATGTAGCTGAAAGAACGTGTGCCCTGTAGACCTCCAAAGTTGCTTCAATGGCGGTGTTACCAAATATTTTAGAGAAACCTAAAAGAGCACCAGCTCGTCTGTTAATAATTAAGTCGCTTTTTTGCAGTTGCGGATTCCAAGACCCAGTATTATTAAAGCATTCTCATAAATAATTATACAATTCAACATTTTCAATCCCGATAACATCCAATTCAATATTAAGAGGGGGTGTGGTTTCTTAGAGCAAGACATTATTTTTGTTTTTGGGGTATTTATGATCAGTATTTTCTGGCTTCAAAGAAGCACACATTTTCTCAAGGTCGTTTTTAGGCCGGGGGGCGGGGGGCCGAGATTAAAATAGCGTCATTCATAAATAAAAGAATGTTAATAAGTAAATTTTCAATCAGGGGAGCATCAGTTTTAGATCCCAGTAGAGATTGTGCTATGGCGTTGATAAACAGGGTAAATAAATAAGGGACCACTACGCATTGCTGTCTTATCCCTTTAGTGACAGGGAAGGCTTCTGTTAATTCACCCAGATAGCCCCATCTGGCTGCGGCTTTATTAAGGGGATAAGGTGCCTGAATGCAGGTAACTAACTGGAAAGGAAGCCCTAAGTCGTGCAGCGTGCCCTATAAACGTTTGCGTTCGACATTGTCCAACACAGTCTTTAAATCGATGAATGCCAGGTCAAGTTTAATTGAAAGGCTCGTTCAACCATGTCTATGCCTCTGCAGAAACCTGCTCGTATATGATGAAGTTTTAAATCGTCAATAATGTATTATTACTAGTTCATTGATTTTTCTGCAATTATATTTTGTCAAGACTTCTTTTTCTGCCCTCCGCCCCTCTGTATAGCCTGCCCTCTCTATGCTTTCTCCGGCAATCATGGATATATTTCACTTGTGGCTTCTTATGTGAAATATCCATAAACAAATTCAAATGCATGTATGCTAAATATTTGAGGAATATGAAACAAGAATGAAAACTGTTGGAGTACTCCTATGATTCTGCACAATGCGCGGCTCAGAGTAAGAATGGCATAGCTTCCATCACTTGCCGAATTTCAAGAGTTTTGTTACGTTAAACCATTACATTAGCATTGTTTCAACAATGCGTTTTTAATGAATTCCAAGGATTCTTTTGCTTGAAATGTTTCAACTAAACTCTCTCAACGTTTTTTCACTGAATTTAAAGTTTTGTTATTCTACATCTCTCACAACCCCTAGTACAAAGTCCTTTCCTTTTCATAGCATCACCAATGTCATAGTATCAATATGTCTCTAAGGCATATAGCATGGAATTTTCCCCATTACGAGTCTGTGGCCAACTGACCAGTGTACCATGGTATTTGGCCACTCTGTGATAACGAGAAATGGTGAAGAGTACGCGTGCAATATTGCAATATTTGATCTTTTAAAATACACCTTGAGAAGAGTTTTTATGAATCCCTGTTGTTCTTGTTTGAACTTACTTTGAAATGACTGCAAATTCACCACAAAATTCCCCCAAGAACAGCTTGCATCGAGGGAAAAGAATGGCGGATTTTAATTTCTGAAAAGCGTCAGTTGGTGCAATGCACGATGGGAGACATATGAAATATTTTTGTGATGGGGGAACCCTGATCTCCATCACATTTTTTAAAACTACTGGATGAATTTACACTAAACCACCAAAAGGCATATCTGCACTGCCCAATTTCTTTAGAATTTGAAGCAAATCCATCCAGATGTTCTTCTGTTCAATAAATGCAAGTTTTCACCTCTGTTGAAATCGATGCAAAACACACACATACACACACATACACACACACACGTGGGGTTTCAGAAAATAACTTTTCTCAACATCTCTTGAACCCTTCCATTTTTAAAAGCTTTGAACAATGGGTTTTGTCACAGGGCAAAAGGAAATTGGCCCAACTTTCTCTGGCTGCTTTGATTTGGAAGATGTTTGGCATGCAGCTAGATCTTCTCATGTATTGATACAGTGAAATAACATTTTGAAAATCGAGCTGGCCAATTTCAAGACATCCATGTTTTAAGATATGTCACGCATGCACGAACGGAATGTGCATCTTTCATACAAACTGTACAGGTAAGTGTAGAAGATGTACATTTCACACATTTGTTACTGTATGTATGAAAACTCACATCAAAGTCAGGACTAACTGATGTCAGTTTCATATGCAAATAAGGCGTATAAAATATGTAAATTGCATACAGGTGCGCAATTAAAAACTCTATGGGCCTCATGACAACCTTGCTGGTATCCTGGCGGTAGAGCCACCGGGATACTGGCAAAGGCTGTTACCATTTCTGGCACCTGGTCCAGCGGCATTGCCGCCGGATTAGGGGTGCCGGCGGAGCGGAGTAAAGCCCCATTCATGGAGTCCCATAGGACTCCATAAGCGGATTTGCCGCCATTACTGGCACTGACAATGCTGGTGGCGGTAACAAGGGATTTTTTGGCCAGTAGGGCACGGGCACCTGGCTTACCTCCAGCATTTAGCTGGAGGTGGCCCAGGTGCCCCACCGGCGCTCCCATAGTCAGGCAGTCGAGTAAAGTACAGGTAACCTCGGATATCTGGCACTTTTTTACCGCACCGCCTGACTCAGAATGAGCCCCTATAACCTTTCTTTCACATTTTGAAAAATCCCATGACAGTTAGAGCTCATATTAATGTGAACTTTATACATATAGGTGTACAAGATATGAGCAGAATGAATGTAAATCTCATATACAAACTGTAGATGTACATGTGGGAGATGTACATGGCGTACATGTACAGTAATATTCATCTGAAAACTCACATCAGTCATTGCCGACTTTGATGTCAGTTTGTGAGAGTTTGACTTCTATATGTACCCAAACTCACATAAAATTCAGACCTGATTTTAATGTGAGTTTTCATACTTATAGGGCGCATATGGGACATGTGAATTTCCAAACACTCATACGCTACTAATATACCATGCGCTTACACGCCATACACTTACACAACAAACAGTCATACGCCTTGCACCCAAACTCTTAAGAAACATGCACTTACAAATCCCACACTTAACACACACACTTACACCACATGTTCTTACAACACACACTCTTACGACATATGCTGTTATGACACACACACTTACGACACACACACACACAAGACACACTCGTATACCACACATGCTTATGAGATACAGATGGATTACACATAATCTTATGGCACAAGATGTTATGACACACGCTCTTAAGACCCTTATGACAATCTCACTCTAAGGACACACTCACGACACACACACACCTTTGGAAAACACACTTACCCCACCTACACACTTAGGACACTCATACATATGGCACACGGCACACACATTTACAAGACATGCTCATACACTGTGTGCTTTTATGCCACATGCGTTTACACCACACATACACATATGCCACTCACAATTATAATACACACTCTTATGGCACATGCACTTACGACATACGACATACACTCTTACGACACATGCTCTCACAACACATGCTCTTTCAACACACTCTGATGACACACGCTCTTAGGCTTTTAACACACATACACTTACATTACACACATTTACGGCACATGCTCTTACAACAAAAGCTATCATGACACATGTTCAGAATCAATGTAAATCTTCTATAGGCACTGTACAAGTACATGTAGGAGATGCACATTGTGTACATGTAGGCTGATATAGAGTATGAAAATGTTCATCAAAGTCAGAAATGACTTTTGAAGTCATGTATGATATCTAAATTAAACATATTGGAAATGTAAATTATGTACATGTATGAACTGTAACATTTTTAGAAGCCTCTTAAAAGTATAAAAACACACCTCATAGTAAAACCTCACTTTAATGTGAGCTTTCATATCTGTTGGAGTATGTGACATATGCATTTCATATGATGTCACACTAAACAATCAAACGCTACATATACGCCATACACACATCGCACAAATGCACCAAGAACCCATACGTCTTACACCACACACTTTTACGACACATGCTCTTACAACACATGCACTTATGACACACACTTATGACACCCAGTTACCTACGCACAGAAGGGCTAGAAGACATGTGTTACCTGAATAAATATCTTGCACGCAAACTGAACATATATGTGTATGAAATGTACATCACACACATGTACACTACTGTACAAATAAAAACTCACATCAAAGTCAGGACTAACTTTGATGTGAATTTTCATATCTATATAAGACATCCATGAGCTGTAAATTACATACATGTATGAAATATAAACTGTATGGCTCAAACACTGATGCACCCATACAGCAAACCCTCATACTACACACACATACACTATACACTCATGCGTTAAACACCATACTCCCCTCAAACAAAACACTGAATTGGATATTAAAAACATCTTTTTAAATAATTATTATGGTTAATGTAACAAAAAGTAAAGCCTGCAAAAAATGGGAACAACAATGTAGTTACTGTATACCCCACACATTCACCCATAAAACTCGAAGTATAAATACTCACTCCTTACCACTACAAATCCAACCTTAACACTCACTTCAAGTATTAGGCAGGTTTCATTGATACCCTAGTTGAAGTGAGTGTTAAGGTTAGATTTGTAGTGGTATGGAGTGAGTGCTTGTACCTCAATACTGTTATTCATAATCTTTGTAGACTAGTCAAGGGTAATATAAAATGTGTTGCTCCAAAAAGACAACAAATTGATTCCTTAGTTAGGGTAAGGTATCACCTTGTTCTCTTTTTTGGGAGCAACTTTATATAAAAAATGAATAGAATATTGTATTGTATTGTTTTGTATTGTTTATTTGATAATGCGCACAAAACCCAGGGGTAGCCGGGCGCAGCAGGTACAAGGTTACTTAAGCTTGGGTTACATACAGAGTATAGGCGAGAAACAACATAACAGTACAGTAAGACATATCAATACTTGCCGTGTGGCAGAAGAAAAAGAAAAATTAGCATATTGTAGTTTTGAAAGAGTGTGCAGGTCTGAGAACAGACGTCATTTTGGACAACAGTGTTATGGACATTGGGTGTCTCAGGAGTTAGTTGTCGTTTGTCCAGAGCCAATTTTTAACCTTGTGTCTAAAATTGGAGTAGGGTAAGTTGGCTCTTAGTGCAGTGGGTAATGCGTTCCAGGCCTGGGCAGCTTTGACAGGGAAGCTTACTCCGCCTGCTTTGGAGCGTCTGAATCTAGGGGTTTCGAGTAGGTAGTGGTTAGTAGGCCTGGTATGGTGCCTAGATGATTTTCTCGTTAGTCTGGCTGAGATGTAGGGGGGAGCAGTGTTGTTGAGCCCTTTATGGGTAAGTGATAGTGTCTTGAGCAGGACTCTGTCGCTGATTTTGAGCCAGTGGTGGTCTTTCCTAACGTTTGAGATATGTGCTTTGCGGGGTATGTCAAGGGCAGCTCTAAGAGCATTGTTTTGAAGGATTTGCATTTTATTTATGATGGACTTGTTGGCCCCTGCATAGAGGGCATTGCAGTAGTCTAGTTTGGACATGACTAACGCATTGGCAAGCATGATGCAGTTAGTTTTAGAGAGGTAAGGTCTGCAGGTCCTGATTAGTTTGCAGGTGTACGCTGTAGAGGATGCCAGGGAGTTGACTTGTTTTTTGAGGGATAGAGTGGAGTCGAGGTAGAAGCCCAAGGTTTTTACCTCGGTAGCCACCTTAATTGTATTGCCATCTATGTTAAAGTTACGATAGTTGGGGCTCAGTTTTTTTAGGTTGGAGTCGGAACCCAGTATTAGTATCTCAGTTTTGTCGTCATTTAGGCAGAGGCCGTGGGAGGCCATCCATGCCTGAATGAGGAGGTAGATTTTGTTTACTAGAGCTGTATCTTCGACAAAGTTGCCTGATAGAGGTATGAGAATCTGCGTATCGTCTGCATAATTCGTGTAGGTTACCCCTAGTTTGTCAAGTTTGTCGAAGAGAGGCTTAGTAAAGATATTGTACATAGTCGGGGAGACACAGGAGCCTTGTGGGACACCACAAGTGATCTGGATTGGGTCCGCTGCTGCTACAGGGGAGAACACTCTCATTGAACGGTTAGCTAGGAAGGATTGTACCCATGCTATAGCTTCACTTGAGAAGTGAGCGGCAGACGCTAGATGGTTGCATAATACTGCGTGATCCACCAGGTCGAAGGCCGCTGACAGGTCAAGGAGGAGGAGCATAGCTATGTTACCTTTGTCTTTCAACTCGTCAATTTGTGTCTTAAGGTCAATGAGGGCTGTTTCAGTACCGTGCAGTGGTCTGAAGCCGGATTGCCGTGTACCTAACAGTTGGTGCGTCTCCAAGTGGTTTTGGATTTGGAGGTAGGCTACTCTATCAATAATTTTAAGGAGGAATGGGACCGTAGTAATAGGCCTATAGTTAGTGGGGATAGCTGGGTCAAGTGTCTGTTTTTTGAGGAGGGGGAGAACCCAGGATCCTTTAAGGTTGGTAGGTACAGTGCTCGTGTTAAAGGAGGCATTGATAAGTTTCGAGATGAAGGGTGCTAGGTCTCTGGCTGCATCCTTAATGATTTGCGCAGGGCAATTGTCGCCTTGGCAATTTGACGGTTTAAGGGACAGAATGACCTTTTCTGTTTCCAGTATAGAGATGTTGGTGAACCTGAAGGGTTTAACATTGTTTTGGGGGGGTGTGCTAGGTAACTCCTTCAATGGGGTAGTGTGGGTACCGTGCGGGTGCAAGGAGGCTTTTTTCTCAGCAATTTTAGATTGAAGGGTTATGATTTTATTTGCAAGGGCATTTTGGATGCTGGTGCACCAGGATTTGTCCTTGGGGATATTGTCTATGGGGGCAATAGGGTTTTCTAATTCACGAAGAATAGTGAAGAGTTCTTTGGAGTTAGAGTTGGCTTTACTGATTCTATGATTGAATGAGTCTTTTTTCGTTTGAATGATTTCCTTTTTGTATTTTTTGGCAAAGTTAGCAAGTGTGGTTCTATTGTCGGCAGAGGGGGTATGCCTCCAGATAGCTTGGAGTTTGCGTTTTTGGATACGCATTTCTTTGAGATGGGGGGTAAACCAAGAGTTGAGGTGAGATTCCCGTTTACTTTTGTGGAGTTTGGTGGGGGCAATCAAGTCAAGCGCTTTGGTCATGGCGTTGTTAAATGATTCGACTAATTCACTGGGGTTGGAATCATTAGGGCTAGCTATGAGAGTTGGTAGGAGGAGTGGGAGTAGTTTTTCGGCTGTGATTTCTTTTTTACTTCTTGTTGGCATGGGGGGTGCTATTGTATTCTTATTGGGTTTGGGAGGTTCAATGTTGGCTGTGAAGCAAATAAGATGATGGTCAGTCCATATTTGAGGTAGGATACTGGAGATGGTGATGTTGCAGTTGTGGTTGGCTATCCAGTCTAGCGTGCGGCCTTTTATATGTGTAGGAGCTAGGACATTTTGGGTAATGTCGTGATTGGCTAGAGTAGATTGGATTGCTTGTGCTTGTTTGTCCTCAGCGTCATTAAAGCCTAAGTTAAAGTCGCCTAGTAGTAGGAGCTGAGTGGAGTCTTTGATGCTGTCGGTGAGGAGGCTAGATAAGTCTTCCTCAAAATTGCCTAGTGGGCCTGGTGGTCTGTACACAAGAAGTATAGTTAATGTGCTGTTATTTGAGATAGGTATTTTAGCTGAAAGAAGTTCGCATGATGTGAGAGCTGGGTGTGGGGTGAGTCTGGCAGCTAGATGTGTTTTGGTTATGATGGCTAGGCCACCTCCTCTAGTGTTGGGACGGTCGACTCTAAGGATATTGAAGTTATCTGGTATGGCAGTCGAGAGGGCAGGGCCAGCTGCCTCATGAAGCCAGGTTTCAGTGACGGCAAGGATATCTAAATTGTCCGAAGACAGTATATCTGCTATTTCGGTGTTGTGTGCTATAATGGACCTAGCATTAATGAGGGCTCCTGATAGTGTTGGATTTATCTTGTTATCTTTGGCAGTTCTGGGATTGGGGTGGTTGTGTCTCCTCTGTTTGTAGTATGGGTAGTCAAGTGGTTGAGGACGATTTATCGTCACAGGACCTGGGAGGTTAGGATTGATGGTAGTGGGGGTGCGTGTGGATACTGGTGTGTTGGTTCTCTTATTTTTGATGTCATAAAGTCGTGAGAGCCTAGCTCTAAGTCGCAGGTTTCTCTCATGCAAGTTGCAAGGTGTAGAGTTGGTGAGGGCCATTATGATGGTGATGGTTAGGAGAGTCCAGGCTATGGTCCCACGTGGGAGTGAGACGCCGGTAGTGGTGTGCATAATGTGGGAGCGATGGAGGTAATGCTTGTATTTGGTGAGATTGGAAGGGATGGGTGCGAGTGTACTATCAGTCTAGGTTGGTAGATCCTGTTAGTATCTGTAAGGCGGATATGCTACAGCAAGGGTTCAGGCTTGGGAAGTCCTAAACATGGCTAAAAAAGCCAATATAGTGGGGCATGGCACATGGAAATTGACAAAGGCATGGGGCACACATAGTTTAGAGTAGTCTGAAAGCGACCATAAGGCACAGTTAAAAAGTGGTCTGAAAGCGACCATAAGGCACAACACAATTTAGAAGTGGTCTGAAAGCAACCATAAGGCACAACACAATTTAAAAGTGGTCTGAAAGCGACCATAAGGCACAACACAATTTAGAAGTGGTCTGAAAGCAACCATAAGGCACAACACAATTTAAAAGTGGTCTGAAAGCGACCATAAGGCACAACACAATTTAGAAGTGGTCTGAAAGCAACCATAAGGCACAACACAATTTAAAAGTGGTCTGAAAGCGACCATAAGGCACAACACAATTTAAAAGTGGTCTGAAAGCGACCATAAGGCACAATACAGTTTGGAAATGGTGAGTATGCTCAGGTCACACAGCCATACATTGACAGTGCAATACGATTGCAAAAATGGTTGGGGATGTATACTGGTATTGAGTTTCTTACCCTAAATAGATGCCGGCATAATCAGGAGGTTGTAAGTGAGTTTCAGAGGGAGCATGAGAGCTGGTATTCGGCGCTTTATGTGACCTGGATCAAAGGTACTGTTGGGGGGAGGCAGGTTCTGTGGCAGGGTTCGAAGGGGGCGAGCGCCTTGCGCCTGCCAGCGGCGAACAGGGGCTAACAGGGTAGCTCGCCCTTATAGTGGCCTTAAAGGTGGCCGCCGGCTTTCGTCTTTCTGATGCTTGTATCTGCTTAGATTGACATGCTTTGCATAGGTCGACATCTAGTGGTTGGTGCAGAGTATTACATGGTTTAACAAAGGTAGCGGGCGCCCCTCTCTCGCAAGAACAGACATGATAACCTGTTCAGTGGTTATTAACCACTTGAGAGTTCGCAGCCACTGCTTTTACTCACTGTGCCTTTCACAGATGGGAAATATCCATTTGCATATCAGTCTTTGTCCTGCCCAGGGGCAGTCCAGCACCGAAATACAATGGCAACTCCAATCTGAACGAGAGTACCACCAGCAACCCCATACACGTGTTTCACCCTTGTTGGGGATCATCAGTGAGGTGAA
Organism: Ambystoma mexicanum; assembly: GCF_040938575.1. Classification (NCBI taxonomy): domain Eukaryota; kingdom Metazoa; phylum Chordata; class Amphibia; order Caudata; family Ambystomatidae; genus Ambystoma; species Ambystoma mexicanum. Next base: position 1,441,285,777 of record NC_090935.1, read on the forward strand.
GCTGATGCCTCTCTAAGCACAGTGAGAGGGAGACCACGTCTGGTTGCCCCCAAGAGACCTAGGGTTACCAATCCCAGGTTCCTTAAAAATAGTTTAACAAAGGTAGCGGGCGCCCCTCTCTCGCAAGAACAGACATGATAACCTGTTCAGTGGTTATTAACCACTTGAGAGTTCGCAGCCACTGCTTTTACTCACTGTGCCTTTCACAGATGGGAAATATCCATTTGCATATCAGTCTTTGTCCTGCCCAGGGGCAGTCCAGCACCGAAATACAATGGCAACTCCAATCTGAACGAGAGTACCACCAGCAACCCCATACACGTGTTTCACCCTTGTTGGGGATCATCAGTGAGGTGAAGCTGATGCCTCTCTAAGCACAGTGAGAGGGAGACCACGTCTGGTTGCCCCCAAGAGACCTAGGGTTACCAATCCCAGGTTCCTTAAAAATAGTTTAACAAAGGTAGCGGGCGCCCCTCTCTCGCAAGAACAGACATGATAACCTGTTCAGTGGTTATTAACCACTTGAGAGTTCGCAGCCACTGCTTTTACTCACTGTGCCTTTCACAGATGGGAAATATCCATTTGCATATCAGTCTTTGTCCTGCCCAGGGGCAGTCCAGCACCGAAATACAATGGCAACTCCAATCTGAACGAGAGTACCACCAGCAACCCCATACACGTGTTTCACCCTTGTTGGGGATCATCAGTGAGGTGAAGCTGATGCCTCTCTAAGCACAGTGAGAGGGAGACCACGTCTGGTTGCCCCCAAGAGACCTAGGGTTACCAATCCCAGGTTCCTTAAAAATAGTTTAACAAAGGTAGCGGGCGCCCCTCTCTCGCAAGAACAGACATGATAACCTGTTCAGTGGTTATTAACCACTTGAGAGTTCGCAGCCACTGCTTTTACTCACTGTGCCTTTCACAGATGGGAAATATCCATTTGCATATCAGTCTTTGTCCTGCCCAGGGGCAGTCCAGCACCGAAATACAATGGCAACTCCAATCTGAACGAGAGTACCACCAGCAACCCCATACACGTGTTTCACCCTTGTTGGGGATCATCAGTGAGGTGAAGCTGATGCCTCTCTAAGCACAGTGAGAGGGAGACCACGTCTGGTTGCCCCCAAGAGACCTAGGGTTACCAATCCCAGGTTCCTTAAAAATAGTTTAACAAAGGTAGCGGGCGCCCCTCTCTCGCAAGAACAGACATGATAACCTGTTCAGTGGTTATTAACCACTTGAGAGTTCGCAGCCACTGCTTTTACTCACTGTGCCTTTCACAGATGGGAAATATCCATTTGCATATCAGTCTTTGTCCTGCCCAGGGGCAGTCCAGCACCGAAATACAATGGCAACTCCAATCTGAACGAGAGTACCACCAGCAACCCCATACACGTGTTTCACCCTTGTTGGGGATCATCAGTGAGGTGAAGCTGATGCCTCTCTAAGCACAGTGAGAGGGAGACCACGTCTGGTTGCCCCCAAGAGACCTAGGGTTACCAATCCCAGGTTCCTTAAAAATAGTTTAACAAAGGTAGCGGGCGCCCCTCTCTCGCAAGAACAGACATGATAACCTGTTCAGTGGTTATTAACCACTTGAGAGTTCGCAGCCACTGCTTTTACTCACTGTGCCTTTCACAGATGGGAAATATCCATTTGCATATCAGTCTTTGTCCTGCCCAGGGGCAGTCCAGCACCGAAATACAATGGCAACTCCAATCTGAACGAGAGTACCACCAGCAACCCCATACACGTGTTTCACCCTTGTTGGGGATCATCAGTGAGGTGAAGCTGATGCCTCTCTAAGCACAGTGAGAGGGAGACCACGTCTGGTTGCCCCCAAGAGACCTAGGGTTACCAATCCCAGGTTCCTTAAAAATAGTTTAACAAAGGTAGCGGGCGCCCCTCTCTCGCAAGAACAGACATGATAACCTGTTCAGTGGTTATTAACCACTTGAGAGTTCGCAGCCACTGCTTTTACTCACTGTGCCTTTCACAGATGGGAAATATCCATTTGCATATCAGTCTTTGTCCTGCCCAGGGGCAGTCCAGCACCGAAATACAATGGCAACTCCAATCTGAACGAGAGTACCACCAGCAACCCCATACACGTGTTTCACCCTTGTTGGGGATCATCAGTGAGGTGAAGCTGATGCCTCTCTAAGCACAGTGAGAGGGAGACCACGTCTGGTTGCCCCCAAGAGACCTAGGGTTACCAATCCCAGGTTCCTTAAAAATAGTTTAACAAAGGTAGCGGGCGCCCCTCTCTCGCAAGAACAGACATGATAACCTGTTCAGTGGTTATTAACCACTTGAGAGTTCGCAGCCACTGCTTTTACTCACTGTGCCTTTCACAGATGGGAAATATCCATTTGCATATCAGTCTTTGTCCTGCCCAGGGGCAGTCCAGCACCGAAATACAATGGCAACTCCAATCTGAACGAGAGTACCACCAGCAACCCCATACACGTGTTTCACCCTTGTTGGGGATCATCAGTGAGGTGAAGCTGATGCCTCTCTAAGCACAGTGAGAGGGAGACCACGTCTGGTTGCCCCCAAGAGACCTAGGGTTACCAATCCCAGGTTCCTTAAAAATAGTTTAACAAAGGTAGCGGGCGCCCCTCTCTCGCAAGAACAGACATGATAACCTGTTCAGTGGTTATTAACCACTTGAGAGTTCGCAGCCACTGCTTTTACTCACTGTGCCTTTCACAGATGGGAAATATCCATTTGCATATCAGTCTTTGTCCTGCCCAGGGGCAGTCCAGCACCGAAATACAATGGCAACTCCAATCTGAACGAGAGTACCACCAGCAACCCCATACACGTGTTTCACCCTTGTTGGGGATCATCAGTGAGGTGAAGCTGATGCCTCTCTAAGCACAGTGAGAGGGAGACCACGTCTGGTTGCCCCCAAGAGACCTAGGGTTACCAATCCCAGGTTCCTTAAAAATAGTTTAACAAAGGTAGCGGGCGCCCCTCTCTCGCAAGAACAGACATGATAACCTGTTCAGTGGTTATTAACCACTTGAGAGTTCGCAGCCACTGCTTTTACTCACTGTGCCTTTCACAGATGGGAAATATCCATTTGCATATCAGTCTTTGTCCTGCCCAGGGGCAGTCCAGCACCGAAATACAATGGCAACTCCAATCTGAACGAGAGTACCACCAGCAACCCCATACACGTGTTTCACCCTTGTTGGGGATCATCAGTGAGGTGAAGCTGATGCCTCTCTAAGCACAGTGAGAGGGAGACCACGTCTGGTTGCCCCCAAGAGACCTAGGGTTACCAATCCCAGGTTCCTTAAAAATAGTTTAACAAAGGTAGCGGGCGCCCCTCTCTCGCAAGAACAGACATGATAACCTGTTCAGTGGTTATTAACCACTTGAGAGTTCGCAGCCACTGCTTTTACTCACTGTGCCTTTCACAGATGGGAAATATCCATTTGCATATCAGTCTTTGTCCTGCCCAGGGGCAGTCCAGCACCGAAATACAATGGCAACTCCAATCTGAACGAGAGTACCACCAGCAACCCCATACGCAGAGTATTACATGACTTATCTTGGATTTTGAAAAGGGACATCACATGGCGTGTTGTATGTAATACCATCCGTACTGTGACATGTAAAGTACCCATGATTCGTTGCACGTTGGGGTCTTCAGATCATTTTGTTTCTGATCTGAGGTTGCATGTAGTGTATAGTGAATAATGCATGCAGAGACATGTGGACTATGCTACCTTCTACTCCCAAAGAGGGGAGGAAGGTGGGTGCATGTCAATCCAAGCGGATACAAATACCAGAAAGACGATTACCAGTATGTAATGTTTGTCATTCTGAGGATTGTGCATCTGCTCAGAAACGAGTGCCTTGCACGGACTAGCGAGCAGTACCAGTTGAAGGTCGTTGGTAGGAAGAAGGAACAGAGGGAAATACATGCTTTACTTCTGCTTGTCCCACCTGTGAGTCACTTGTTGCCTGTGTGTTAACACAGTAACGTTGAGTGAAAGTGTGCCATGAGCTGCATGTGGCGGCTCCATAGATAACCTCCAGAGGTACATTAGCAATGAAGGCTAATATAGCTCCTGTACTAGGTGTGGAATGTGTTCTAGGTGTAAATTGTAAATCCTTTTTTGATAATGTGTAGCATTGTTGTATGCACCTTACTATCCATTTTGCAATGGTAGTGCTGGAGACAGGATTCACCCCTCTCTCCCTCCTGCCAGAGAAGCAAAGAACTAGTCTGTTCTTCTGAATGGTTTTGTTTTGTTGAGTTAGCACATAATTGCCCTCCGAACATCCAAGTATATGGAGTGCCCTCTCTCCAGAGCTTTGAGGGTCCTGGAAGAACGCTGGTAATTCAATTGATTGATTGACATGGAACTTGAAAATACATTTTGGTGAGAAACGTGAGCACGTTCTTAAGACCACTTTGTTCTTGTGTACTGTGACAAATAGTTCAGTCACAGACTGTATATATGATGGAAGTGATGCCTATAAGGAAAGTGACCTTGTAAGTGATATCCTTGAGACTTTCTTTATGCGTAAGCTCAAAGGGAGGACTGTGAGGTATTCAACCATCCGCACAGTGGGTGTGCGCTTGCCTGGACTTTTTTACATTTTTCATTAAATGAAATGATGGTAGACTAACCTGAGGAAAATGTGTGGGGCTAATCCGCACACATTTTCCTATGCTCACACCACGACAAACTCATAGACCCATGTACTCTGGCTGGACACAGCCTACAGGTACAGTCCGCCCTGTCATATTTAGTTGGAATGTGACATCCAGGAGTACACTGTGTCCTCTCCAGGAAGGGAGAGGACCAAGCTTCCCCCTGCCATGGCCAGCTTGATTAACTAATAAAGGCTCCATGGATCTGCCCTGCTCTTTTGTTCGGCGCTGCAGCTGGTGGAAGCGATTAGCATACCAATTAGAGGGTTCTTCAAACAGCCCACATGGGGCCTGGCTGCAGACGTTAACAAAGGAGACCAGAAACCCCACAACCTTTCATATGTAACTGTGTCAACCTGAAGCCAGCTACTGCCCTCAGTGTCATTGACAGTGAACTGTCATGTCTGGGACTGCGTGTTTACAGTAAGCCTCCCCGGTAGGGGGCCCCATTCATCAGGTAAGAGAATGCGGTTTTCAGGAGCCAGAGATCTGGTCTTGGTGCAGTTTCCAAGGAGACCTGCCACATTAAACAGGAATCACAGAGATATCTATTCACCAGTTAGACCCTTTGATCAACAACAGGCAGGAAGATCGGTGGGACTTAGTATCACATGTTTTCACCTCTTTACCTTTCCTGTTGAAAAGTGCTCTGGTTATGACCTCATGCATACAGGAGATTGTTGGTACAGACCATAGGATTGGTTCATTAAGGTAGGTTAAGCCTACACCAATCACTGTGGCCTATTTGGCTCTAAAAGAGGGCTGAGCCCCTCTTTTGGCAGATCATCTGAAGGCCTTGCAAGGAGTAGCTGGAAGAACTCATCATTGGACCCTGGCTGAAGGTCCAGTCTACCTTACATATTCCACCAGTGAAGGAAGGCCAGGACCTCCAAAGAGGGAAGCCAGATCCCTCCACTAAACATCTCCCAGGGAACAGAGGGAGATAAAGACCTCACAGTACCCTCCGGCTGCTCCAGAACCGGTACCCAGCCACCCCACTGTGTGACCTGCTAGGCTCTGCAGCAAGCTTCCTAGGAAGGAAATGCCAGACTTTCTCTGATCCTACAACCACAGACAAGGCAGTGGCCTGCAACACACTCCTCAGCTTTGGGATGTCTGCCTTAAAGGACGACACAAGCCCATTAAAGAAGCTGGGAGGAGTTCCTCGATGAGCATCTACTTGCATTCGCCTTAAAGGACATTTTTGAGCCAGTTATGATGATTTTGATGATAGGTTATTTATAACGTGCTTAATACCCTGGGGTTTCTAAGCGCGTACCTGGGGATTGAACCTGTGTCGCTCCGTGTCATCTTGCTTCCAAGGCGAGCACGTTGCAGCTGAGCTATCCTCCCGGCGAGTTCCTCTAGCTGCAACAGGCTGCAACGCTGAGCGTTGTCAAGCCGCAGTCACTTAAAGACATCCGAGGTGTCTCGACCAGTGCTTCAGAACTGCCGATCAGCATTGAGAAAACAATTTCTGACCCTGAGCCACCGTGTAGGCCAGTCTGCAGCCGTTGGTCCATCTTTGCTCACTGAACTGTCTTGCCGCCTAAGACCCGCAGCTGACTCCCATTTTGAACCCTGTCACAGAAGCCTGCAAAGTGCCCTGAAGCTGAATCAACCCTGTCAAGCACCAAGAACCCCTACATTACAAGGTACATTGTGGTTATGTCCCCTGGTCCTTCCCAGATGGCCCCTAGAGACATATTAAGACCAATTGCTCCCTTTGTGCTGCAGCCAAGTAACCTTAAACGGTTGTTATTATTAACCATACTGACTATCCTCCTGTCAGTATCCAGGGTACATCCCTATTCCTTCACTGAAACTGTCTGTCCTCTGTATTCCTGTACAGGATGAGTTGTATTTCGTAGTGTTGCTAGAACTGTCTGTTATGATATAAAGAATGTAGATATTTTTGATACAACCTTCACTGGACAGTCCCTTTTATCATTGGGTAATAATTATATTTTTGCTGTGTTGCAACTAACCAATGATCCACCAACTTTTGGAGATACGCCTGCCATTTCCGTCCATGTTACCAAAATTGGACAAGGAGGTTTTGTAATTTGCTTGTTATTCCAATCTGTTCGGATCCCTTCTGGTGTACTAGAGGTGTGGGTCGGATTGATGGTTTTGAAACCGATATTCACTCCTGGACCACTGGTACCCTAGAAGTTGATTTGTCACAAGGTCCCATGAGCTTACTTAAAACAACATTTAAATCCCACCCAGGTGGTGGATTGTCAATGGGAGGGTTAAGCCTTTTAACTGCCTCCATGAAGGCTTTAACAACTGGTATCTTCCACCAAGAAACCTTGCTTTGCAATGTTGTATATGCAGACAGTGCGGCTAAATGGATTTTTAATAAATTAAAAACCAGGGCTGAGTCCAACAAGTGAAGTAGATAGTCTACTATATGTGATGCTGAACAGTCAATTGACCTTTTACACCATGTGACAAAACGTTTCCATTTGTTAAAGCAGCAGGGTATAGTGTTTGGTTTACGTGCTCCTTTAATATTTCCATGTATCTGTCTAGTAAATTAAAATGGCCGAGCTCTATAACTTCAGCAGCAAAGCTACTAAGTTGAATGTTTGAGGATGTGGGTGTAGGGTTAACCCTTGATTCTGTGACAACATGTTGTATGGCATATTAGTTTCATTGGTGGGCAAATGGACAATTTGGGAAGGTGTGAACACCACGTTTGCCATGCCACATTGGAGCGACTCGGATCATCGTTAAGTGCTCTGGATGCATCTTGTTCAAGAGTGGTGTTAGTGGAAAAGCATATGCGAATATCCCTGACCAACTGATCCACAGTGCGTTCCCTTTGCACCCCTTCTGCAGGAACCTGGAGGCATAACTTAGACATTTTGCATTCTCTCCTATGGCAAACAGATATGTTATGTTATGTTACTTGGCATTTATATAGCGCCTTATATATCATTGGTATGACCGCAAAGCACTGGTAGGTTGAACGCCCTCGGGAACTGCAGTTCAGGTCAGTAGAGAGAGAGATATGATATTATATGATATTATATGATATGGTATGATATGATATGGCACAGCATTTATAACGCGCCTATACACAAGTGTTTCAAGGCGCGATGAGGCAAGGGAGGGGGAACAGAGGGAGGACAGACAACAATCCTACTAGGCCAGGTGTCATTCAGATCGTGCAAGTGCATGGGCAGGGGACGGGGGGGAAGGGGAGAGGACAGTACAGTACATGGGATAAGACAATAAAACAATAAGTAAAAGTACGGCCAGCAGGTGGCAAGTGGAAAGGTAAGTGCAGACGTCCGGTGTCAAGTGCTAGAATTGGGGCCGTAGGTATACAGAAAACAGTCACCAAGTGCGAGGGTTATCAGGAAGAGCGACAGGCGGGGGATTGGACCTGGGCCCGAGATCAGAGGGTGGCCAGGTAACCAGTGCAGTTCCAGTGTCAGCAAGGAAATCAGCAAGGGAGAGGAGGAGAAACAGCAGATGCAAAGAGAAAGGTTTTGAGGTGCTTCCGGAACCGAAGATGATTCTCCTCAAGTTTCAGGGAGGCCGGGAGGCTGTTCCAGAGGGAGGCCCCAGCCAAAGAAAGAGATCTACCACCAACTCATTGCTTGGAGAAACGACTGACCCTGAGGGAGTTGGCGGCAGAGGAGCGAAGAGCTCGAGAAGGAAGGTATTTAGGAAGATAGAGTTGAAGGTATTCAGGCCCCAGGCCCCAGAAAGCCTTGTGGACGATGTAGAGGGTTTTGAACTTATTTCTCGCAGCCACTGGGAGCCAGTGCAGAGATTTCAGTCCTGGAGAGATACGATCCCTGGGCTTGAGGCCAAGGACAAGTCTTGCAGTCCTGTTCTGGATAAGTTGCAGAGAGTGTTGATTGGTGCGTGGGCACACCGAATATGTGTGCAGCTGGTGTGGTTGTTGCAAGATAGCTGCTTCATAGCGGTAGGTGTGGTGCTGAGGAAATCAGTTGGATGTGTTCAGTCTGGAGGGTGGACACCCAGACTGAGATCTGGCTGCGTTAGGCCTGAGGAGATGCCTAAGCTAGCCGGAATGTGCTCAGTTAGCTGTGTTTTATTAGAATGATGGGTTGTTCGTGGGGTCATGTTAGTATGAGAACAGCTAGCCTGAATTTTGAGTGATGGTGTATAGGAGAGAGTAAGCATAGAAGTGTGATATGGTGGTTATCAGTAAAGCGCCTGCAACCAGGTAAGAGAACAGGACAGAGGGGCATACATAGCGGCATACGTATATAAAGCGACAGGATGGATAGGGTAAACATGTGATACAGATAACATGGGGATACAGGTGCATAGCATATATAGGAGATACAGATTTATTTATTTATTTATTTATTTAAATTTATATAGCGCGCAAGCAGCCCAGGGGCATTGAGGCGCTGTTACTTGCAATAACTTAGTTACATGGTACATATGATAGCGATTGTTGACACATTATGAGTAGTACAGGAAATCATACGGTTGTTACAAATATAGCATTTGGGCTATAATTACAAACCTAAATGATAAGTATTTGTGCTGATGTGTCGGTCCTTATGTGAAGAGGGTAGTTTTCAGTGTTTTGCGGAAGTTGGTGAGGGAGTCCTCGCCACGGATGGTGGGAGGTAGGGCATTCCAGAGGGTGGGCGCGAGGTAGGGGAAGCTGGACCCACCCGCTTTTACTCTTTTCACTAGTGGCACAGAGAGCATGTTGGTGTACGGGGATCTGGTTGGCCTGGTGGTGGAGACAGGGTGGATCCTTTGAGAAAGGTAGGCAGGAGCAGTGAAGTGAATGCACTTGTGGGTCAGTGTCAGGGCTTTGAATACGATCCTTTCCTTTATTGGGAGCCAGTGGGCTAGTTTCCTGGCTTCAGAGATGTGTTCTCTTTTAGCAATGCCTTGGGCTGCCCGGAGAGCATTGTTCTGTATTACTTGTAGTCTCGCTAAGTTTTTGTTGGAGGTTCCAAGAAAGAGTACATTGCAGTAGTCTAGCCTGGAGCCGGTGATGGCTCTGGCTATGTTGGTGCAGTTCTCTTTGGATAGAAAGGGCCTGATTGCGTTGATAAGTTTAGCATGATTTGCAGCTGCGGATGCTATTGCGTTGACTTGTCTATCCATGGATAGGCTGGAGTCCAGGTAGACTCCCAGGGTTTTGACAGAATCAGAGACCGGGATTTTAATGGAGTCAATGGTGAAGTGGCTAAATTGGACATCTAGGTTTTTTAGCGTGTCGGGGGAACCTACCAGGAGGAGTTCCGTCTTGTCAGAGTTGAGGCATAGTCCGTTGTCGGCCATCCAGGCTTGGATGGTGTTGTAGAGGTTGTTGAGGGTCAGGGAGTCGGTGTCATAGATACCTGTGAGAGTGAGGAGGATCTGGGTGTCGTCGGCGTAGTTGGTGTATGAGATGCCGATAGCGTCGAGGATGAGGAAGAGGGGTCGAGTGAAGATGTTGTATAGGGTGGGGGAGAGACAGGAGCCTTGGGGTACACCACAAAGTATAGTAGTTGGGGATGCGGCGGCTAGGTCAGAGAATACTTGCATAGTTCTGTCTTGTAAGAAGGAGGTGATCCAAGATGTGGCCTCTGGGGATAATTTGGCGGTGGAGGAAAGGTGGTGGCAAAGGACGCCATGATCCACGAGGTCGAATGCCGCGGATAGGTCAAGGAGTAGGAGAAGTGCTGGTTTACCCATGTCTCTAGCATCGTCCATTTGGTTCTTCAAGTCAAGTAGGGCGGTTTCGGTCCCGTGTCTAGGGCGGAAGCCAGATTGGCGGAGTCCAAGGAGTTTGTTCTCTTCAATGAAATGCTGGACCTGCAAGTAGGCTGCTTTGTCCAATATTTTGAGGAGGAATGGGACAGTGGTGATAGGTCTGTAGTTGTTGGGGGAGGTGGGATCGAGAGTTGGTTTTTTCAAGAGAGGTCGGACCCAAGCTTCCTTGAGGGAGGCGGGGACTTTCCCTGTGGTAAAGGAGGCATTAACGAAGGCTGTTAGGAAGGGCGCTAGCGCTTCCGTGCAGTCTTTGATAATGGAGGCTGGGCATGCATCATCTTTGCAGTTAGAGGGCTTGATGTTCCTCATAATGTTGATGTCTTTTTCTTGGATGGGTTTGAAGGAGAAGGGTAGGGGGGGATCCGGGGCAGGTGATGGGATAGGGATATGGCTACTGGGTAGGGCTTGTTTAGTGGCTAGTATTTTGCTTTTGAGGAGGCTTAATTTGGTTTGCATGGCCGTTTGTATTTTGTCACACCAGTCTTTGTCTTTGGTGAGATTCTGGGGGGCGGGAGTGGGTGTCTCCAGCTCTCTGAAAATGGCGAAGATTTCTTTGGTGCTAGATTGGGCTTCCGAGATTCTGGATTCAAAGGATTTGGCCTTTGCTTGGGTGATTGCCTTTTTGTATTTGGTGGATAGGGCTTTAAAGAAAATCTTGTCTTTTTCAGAGTGGGACGTTTGCCACTGTGTGAGTGCAGCTTTTTTCTCATTGCGGAGTCTGAGGAGCTCAGGTGTGAACCAAGAGTTGGAATGGGTAGTGGGTTTGGATTTGCGTGGTTTGAGAGGGGCAATGGAGTTGATAGCTGCTTTAATGGCAGTATCATAGGTTGTTGCGAGTGTTTCTGGGTCTGATGAAAAAGATGGTCTGAAGGCTGGGCCTTGGAGGAAGGGCAGTAGCCTTTCCTTGGTGAGCTGGCGGGAGCTTCTGGTGAGGCAAGGAGGGAGCGGTTGGGGCAAGGGGGCAGCAGGGGAGCTGGTGGTGAGGATGCTAAAGGTGATGATGTGGTGGTCGGACCACGGGGTGGGATTGTTACCTGTAATGATGAGTGGGCAGTTATGCTGTGCTATCCAGTCAAGCGTTCTGCCTTGAGTGTGAGTAGGGCTAAGGATGGTGTTCTTGTAGCCTAGAGAATTGAGGGCAGAGTCAAGGGATTTGGCTGCTACGTCCTTACTATCCCGGAGCCCTAGATTGACGTCCCCGAGGAAAATGGCTTTAGACTGTTTTTTGAGGTTGTCAGAGAGGAGGTGGATGAGTATGTACCATCCGCATCGTCCGTACCATCCATAGCATCTGCGCCATCCACTCTATCCGTTCCGTCCGTTCCATCCACTCATCCGTTCTATCCACTCCATCCATATATGTCTGGAGGACTCCAATGTGAGAAAATGTCAACAACAATGTCTGAATGTAGCCACCACTCATGTTCTGAGGGTTGATCTGTGTTTGTGCTTAGTGTGTCTGCTAGGCAGTTGTGTTCCCCTGGAATGTGTTGTGATACGAGGAAACATTTTCTCTAAAGGCTCCATATATAGATTTTCTGAGGTAGCCTAGACAGATTTAGAGTGTGTCTCCCGCCCTGTTTCTTGATGTGGCGGTTGTGCTGTCTGTTATAATTAGCACATTCTTCCCTGTTACACGGTGTTGGAAAGCTTCAAGTGCTTTGTAGACTGCTAGCAATTCTAAGACATTGATGTGTTTCTTGGCTACTGTGTCTGACCACATGCCGTTTGCTGTGTGGTGTAGGCAATAGGCTCCCCAACTTAAGAGTGATGAATCTGTTGAGTTGGTGCTGTGTGTTGCCGGGTTGACAAAAGGTTTTCCCTTTAATATGTTCTCCTCTATCCACCACCAAAGCACCAATACCACTGGTTGTGAAATCACCACTAGATTGTCCCAATTGCCTTGAGTCTGTGACCATAGATTCGCTAACCATTCTTGCATTGGATGCATGTGTAGCCGTGCATGTGGCACAATGAATATACATGATGCCATCATGCCAAGGAGGTGCATTACTTTCCTGACTGGTATCTGTCGAGCGACTATAAACAAGGGATTTGCTTTAGTATGTTTTGCACCCTCTCATTGGAGGGGAAGAGCATTGCGTCTTCTGTTCAAATGATAGCTCCTACACATGTTTTTCCCCGACTGGGAGTTAAGCTTGACCTCTTCTCGTTGATTGAGAAGCCTAGTGGATGCAAAAGATCTATTGTTTTGTGTGTATTTTGCAGACATATTTGCTTTGTTTCCCTTATTATTAGCCAGTCGTCCAGATAAGGGTACACTGCAACACTCTCTCTGCGTAAGTGTGCAGCTACTACTGCTTGCACTTTTGTGAATGCTCGTGGGGCTGACCTGATTCCGAATAGTGTAGGGGGACCCACTACTGGGGTGCTATGGGTGGGAACCTGAAGCAGGGAATCATTGTTTTGAGGTGGGAGCTGAACCTCTAGTGGTTTGGCCTCTACCTCTGCTACGCCCCTTCTGAATTGTCTTGGGAAGGACGATTGTGATGTGGATAATTGTCCCTGATTAGTATACCACAAGCTGACGCCTGCCCCTGAGGTAGAGCCTGACTGGGCTGAAGATCTTGTGTAGCCTTGACCATGAAAAAGTGCATCGGTTGGCATATGTCTCTGCTGAAAAGGTTTATTTGCAATTTGCCCCAGGGTCTTCAGTGTCTCATGTTCTTTCTTTGCATTCTCAAGAGCATCATCTACCGACTTACCAAACAGGACATTATCCTCCACTGGCATGTTAAGTAGCATGGCCTGTGTCTCTGCGCTAAGACCCGGATTTATAAGCCATGCGTGTATTTTAATTAGTATACCTTCTGCCACTATTCTGCCAGCTGTATCTGCAGCATTTAGAGTATTTTTGATAATGGTGTTAGCTGCTTGCTTGCCTTCAGATAATGTTTTGAGTATTTCAGACTTGAGAGGCTCATGAACGCTGATAACTAGGTCTTCTAGATAGTCCCACTGTGCTCTGTTCAAACTGGCCATGAGGGTAGTATTAATTGCACTGCACATTTGTAAAGCAGCTGACATAGCTACTTTCTTCTCTAGTGCATATATCTCTTTACTCTCTTTATGTGGCAGACCCTCAAGAATGGTTAAAGACGTCCCAGGTCTCTTGTGGGTAGTAGTAACCACCAGAGAATCAATTTTTAAATGACCCCTGATAAAAAAGTGGGTCTGTCAGCGCTGGCTTAAAACCATTTTCCATATGAGGATTGACAGGCCTGGTTGGGGCTGGAGTTGAAAGGAACGGTAATAATCTTCTTTTTACTGATTGCAATAGTGGGATATACTGCCCTTTCTGTTTCTTTTCATTTATAATGCAATAAACAAAATCAATGTCCTCCTCATACTCATGCGTGTCGATCTAAAAATAATCAGCTGCCTTTTTTAGAAGACCATTATATAAGCAGCAGAGGTTTTAGCAGCTGCCAAACTGCTTGCTGATGGGACGAGTTCCGTTGACGCTTTGGCACTTTTCGACGAGAGCAGCGAAATGTGGGGCATGGGCGAAGTGTGTTTCTGTTTGTGTAAATCAGTAAGCTTATGCTTACTTGGTCTTGACACACTAAGCACTGTGCAAGAGCCCTGCATGTTCCTTTATCACCAGGGTAAGCCTCCATAACAGAGGAGGATGCCTGACATTCAGAGCTGGGTTCTGGCACTTGGGAATGCTCTGTTTCCCTCTCAGATGTCTCCACCTCTCATTCCACTGTGCCAGCGGGGTAGTCCCACGATGTCTCAGCATGCATTGCGTAGGGTGCCCACCGCTTCGGTCACCGACCCGTAAGCATCTTTGGCTTGAAGAGCTTACACGCTCGACATTTGGCCACTTGGTGGTCTCTTGGAAGACAATGGTTACACACTTTGCTTGTATCCTTCCAGCAAAAGTTTTGGTTGCAGGAAGGGCAACATTTAAAAGGAGTCATCTCCATGACGAGCACTGGAGGACATTGAGACAATATATATTATGGGGGGAAATGTGTACAGACATTCTCCTAAAATGTGTTCAATATTTTTCCCCCCACTCGCCCTACTGTGAAGGCTGAAGCCTGCATAGTTGTAGGCCATTGGAGACTCTCTGGAAACCCTGATTTCCACAGAGTCACTGTCGAGAGCCAGAAGGTTGCGTCGGACGTGGTTGCCGAAGATAGTAATATGAAATATAATGATCTTTTTTAATATACAAATGCATATGCTTGATAATGAGTGATGAACTCCAAAACTAGAACTCCACAAAATGTAACCAAGTAGATGGCGTAAATAAACCCAATCTGAGGACCTTGGCTGTACACGTCACAGTAGGGATGGTGTTACATACACTCCCTGTCCACGTTTCTTTTTCGAAATAGAAAATAAGTAATGTAATACTCTGCACAAACCACTAGATGTCAGCCTATACAAAGCATGCGATTCTAATCGGATCCACCAGTGTCAGAGATATTTTTATATATATATATATATATAAACTATTCCACCATGGAATGAATTATTTGACCATGCCTCTTAATACTAGATTAATGAAAGCGTTGAGTTCAACAGAGGGATGTTTCACAATGTGCTGCTGGATTTCTTGACTTACCAGCACACTGCTGCTTCAGTTATCCTTCTCAAGTCCAGTGGCCGAGGATGAAGAACATATTAATACCCACAAGACAGAGAGTAGCCGCGATCACACACCTGACACCTTTAAAATAAACAAACAGGATACATATGAAATGATATGCCACATTCAGGCTCAGTTTTTTTGTGAAAAAAACTTTAGTTAGCAAAGGGTTAAGATAATCCGATTTATTTGAACATAACCCATGAAATACGACGGGTGTGAAAAGTGACAATCATATAAACTTCGAGTCCCCCGTTGATCTCACCCATGATGCCTCTTTTGGGTATGCAAATTAGCCAAAATTCAAAGTCAGACTGTACTGTACTGATGATCCCTAATAACGGTGAAATCAGGTATGCAGCTATTTACAGCTTTGAGAAATGTCTTGGGCTGTAAAGCAATGTATAAAATAGCACTGCCCTGTAAGACAAAGACAATCTCCTGGAGTACAAGGCTTGCATTTGGACTAATTTGCATACCCACAATGCTTTGCTCATGTGGCTCTGAGCTGGAGGTGAACTTCCAGTCATGGCTCCTGGGTGGCGCTGTGGTATGTGTGAATTGGCTCAAATGACTGTTTCTTCGTTCACATTTCTGGTGGAAGGTCTTTTTTTCAAGCCTTTTTAAACCCACAATGGTGTTTCATATTTATATATTTATGGATGAACAAGGGACATATTGGGGATCATTACGAAGCTGGCGGTAACCCACCGGTGCTAATGGCGGGTTACCGCCAACCCCGGAACACCAAATCTGCCGCCTGACTTCTCGGTGCCACCGGGACATTACCAGTCCCAGCGGAGCGGGAAGTTAGGCGGCAGATTTTGTAAGTCCCCATTCCCGTCAGAATCACTGGCACCGCCACTGACGGTGCTTCCGTGACAAGTCTGCCTGCAGGGCCGGTGCGCCAGGCAGGATCAGACCTGCCAGGTGCAACGGCCCCTGCAGGCAGTCTCATAGTGTGGTGGTCCGGAAACAAGGGTGCCAGTAAGATTACTGGCACCCTTGTATCCGGACCGCCACGCTCGTAATGAGGCCCATGGTTTCAAATTTAGCACTAAGTTTCCAGCAATAAATCTCCAATAGCAAAATGTTCCTTTTGTGCAAACAATTCTCACCATTGTGGGCATGTAATACAGATTTGGATACTTTTAAAATCCCCTGATGCCAGGTGGCAGCAACTGAGAGCACTTTTTTAAATAACCAGCATTTAATCATTTAAAGTTAGTCACATCATAGGTTATTTTTTGGGTCAGAGTTTTTCATATAGCACCACTTGATGGGTTTCTCTTTCCTATAAGTGATCTGCTAATATCTGTTATTATATGTGCAGTTGTATAAATACCCATGATGAGAAACGCTTGTGTATCTGCCTAATCTCTGGTAGTTAGAGCTTCAGAATGTCACAGTTATATGTAGCGCAATCTCCATTGCAGGATTCATTACTTCAAAGCGGGTATGGCTCCAGCACCGGTCTCAGGACAGAGCGCTGCCCTTACCTTTTTTGAACAGCTTGCTTCTGTCTCACTGTGATGGATTGCCATCTGCAAGCGTATAAAAGCTCCTTATTTTAAAACAAATATTAATAAAACGATGCAGGTAATTCATTACGAGGTTGCCGCCAACCCTGTAACACCGAACCCGCTGCCTGACTTCCCGGTGCCACTGGGACATTACAAGTCCCGGTGGAGCGGGAAGTCAGGCGGCAGATTTTGTAAGTCCCCATCCCTGTGGAGTCCCACGGCAACAATTGTATGGAAAAAATGAAGCTGAAGGTATTGTGCTGAGTTTGGGCAAATCTATGAAGATCACAGAGATGAATACAGCTGAGGAGAGCCCTTATTTAAATCAGAAATGTATTTTGGAATGCTTATATATGGTCCCCCAACTACATGGTATTACAACATCACATATCGAAACAGTAACGCTACCCAAATATGGCAGCTGGGAACATTTGGCAATTGTCCAGTTTGTGTCGCCTGTCATTGTGGAGCTCATAAGTGCATATTCAGAGCCACTGTGGAGAAATGGTTTTAAAACTGTAATTTGTAATAAAGTCATGGCTCCATGTCGAATGGAAAAATGCCTAATAATGAAAGACCAAGTTAAAGGCGGCCTGAATAAAGATCTGGTTAAGCAAGGAAAAAGGGGTAGGGACATGTGAATCCCTCATAGGGATTACTTTGAGGAGAAATGAGAAATGGGGATGGGCAATGAGCCAGTAGTTATCACCTGGAATACTAGAGGGTTTCACTCTTTTGTCCATAAAGATGGTAAGCACTTTGTGGATAATTGCGATATATTTGCATTCCAGGAGACCTGGGTAAGTGGAACCATCCTTAATAATGGTTTCAATATATTGCTGAAACCTGCAGTTAGTAGAGGGGTTGGACGCCCGGAAGGGGGACTATGCATTGGTGCAAAGTGCCCTGTGATTGTTAGGGAGTATGATACATTTGGTAACTCTGATTTTGATTTATGTGCTATCGTAAAAGATTTGGGACATTACAACGAATTGCTATTGATAAATGTGTACTAGCATCCGGGGTGGGGGTGGCACATGGAGGAAATTACTAAAGTGATCTCTGATACCATTAAAGATTGGATAATGGAGATACCCAACTCCGACATCAGGGTATTAGGAGATTGTAATGCCTACTGCGATGAAGCTACGAATATTGTGGATGAGTGGAAAGGATTATGTGGTGAATTTGATGTAATGGTACCACCAGAATTGGACAGAGGTGGGAAAAATAGCACCTCCCCTGTACAAATAACTAATGGAATTAAATGGTTAAAGCTTTTCCAAAATTGGGGACTATCGTATTTAAATCCAGATAGTGCAGTGGAGCAAAAAGCCATGTGGACAAATGGAAAGGTTGGTTATAGAGTGGACTATATGTTTGCTAGTCAGGGCATATATGCGAGCAGTTGAAAGAATGTGACATATTCCGACACCCCTTAGTGATCACACAGTTCTAAAATGTTGACTAAATAAGGTATTTAACAAAAAGACTTATAGTACAGGTGAACAATTCATTATACAGACCACGCTGGGTGGGAACTGGATCATATGGACAGACAGAAACCTTGTGAAATTTGATGATATGTTCAATATACTCCCCATTGACACAGTGGAGATGGCCCGATCAGGGCTGAAAGGTTTTGGTGATATGCTTGATATGATTTTAATGACTACGAATAGAGTTAGTATCATACAACAAACAGGGAAGAAGCATGCCAATATGTATGATAGAGATGTATGTAAGGAGAAAAACAGGATGAATGTGAAAATAAGGAGAATAAAACAGGCTATGGATATGGATTGGGACCAGAAACGAAAAATGGAAGCCACCCTAAGCATGAAATATAAGAAGTGGCTAAAGGCATGATACAAAAGATTTTAATTTGCAAAAGATTTTTTAATTATGTAAGACCAATGTTTCAAAGAAATGTTGGTATATGTATAGAAACTACTTCATTAAAGATGGTAACAAGGACATGATAGCTGTGGAGGAATGGTTAAGGTATGTTGGACAATTGTATTATGTGAAGCATAAGGAGCAATGGTTGACTAGAAAGTGGTGGGGGAATACCAGCTAAAACCACCCTTTGGCTATGAAGATATTCTGAGGATAATTAATAAAATGAATATGTCCAGAGCCCCTGGGCCGGATGGACTACCTACTGCAGTTGTTAAACGTAATCCAGCTAAATGGGCAAAAATTATTTTGAAACTGTGCACCACTATTTGGCAAAGTGGGGAAATACCTGGGAGCTGGCGTAGAGCTATTTTAGTCCCCATCTTTAAAAAGGGAGTTAGAACTAACCCTGGTAATTATTGCTTGCTCGCCATGGCAGACACAAGCTGCAATCATTTTTGCACTCTTTTGTTGAAAATCATTAATATATGGATCAACGAAAATAATTGATTATCACCTCAGCAAACTGTTTTTAGGCAAGGATTCAGCACCCTGGATAATATGATTATGCTGAACCACATTATGTCTGACACGGTCGGTAGGCTAACAACCTGCATGTATGTTTCGTCGATTACTCCAGAGCCTTTGACTGCGTTGACAGGGATAGGCTCTGGGGTAAAATGCAGAAATGTGGAGTGTGCCCTATAGTATTACACTTCCTAAAAGCCATGTATACAGACACCACCGTGACTATTTGCTTGGGTAAGGGTGCCATTATAACCCCCCCACCCTGTGAGTACCAACAAGGGTTTGAAACAGGGATGTGTAGCCTCACCAGTACTATACAACTTGTATGTGGCTGATATGAAGGAATCCTTTGAATCTGTACATAGTTACCCCCCGAAAGTTGGCAATATGAAAATAAGATGGATGACATATGCAGATTGTACTGTAATTATGGCCAAGACTCAGATTGGGCTGCAAAGAATGCTCAATTCGCTGCATACTTTTGCTATGAATAATAATCTGTGTACTAATGCCAAAAAACCGAAGGTTATGATAATTGGGGCACGGGTGCACAAAAATAAAAAGCTAATATTCAACTGGAAGATTGATAAAGAAGTATTGGAAGTTGTTGAAATGTACCCATACGGTAGCATTCCTATAATAAATAAACACCCCAAAACATTGTACGAAAACATATTAAAAGAAAAGATGATGAAAAAGTGGAATGTTATTAGGGGATATATGGCTAGAAAAGGAGGGTATTCTATCAAGGGATTCCTCAGAATTTATATGAGTAGTATTGTGCCGGGCATATTATATGCTTTAGAAACACTCAACGGTAAATATATGACATGGTTTGGAAACATGGAGGGGAAACTATGGAGATCTGTTTTAAGATTACCAAAGGCTGTACCAGTAGATGTGGAAGACACGCTATAGTAAGCTCTGTATTAAAATAAAACATTCACAGCGGATCAGTATAGTCTACTTAGTGCAATAGCCATGAATATGGACAATAGGAAAAAACAGAATGACCTAATGGAAAATGTACAGTCAACAGTAATGTCCTTTTTTCAGGATATTGGTTTATCCAAACAGAGGGAAGAAATGGAAGCAATTGATTTACACAACCGGTTGAAAAACAGACAACGGAGTGGGATATGGCTAATAATGTAAGCGATCCTTAGCACTTAGAAGCGCTATGCACAATACACAATGGAGGGATTCAAAATTGCGAAACCCTGAAATTACTAACTGAAATTCTGTAATCAGGAGTTTTTGAGATTCATATTACTCCTTTGTTTTACCACTTTACGCTGCTATGAATAGGTGGGGGCCTGGTCCTCTGTCCCGTATGAAGATAGAGTGTGCCGACTCTGCAGGCAAGAGGTGGAAACAACCAGACACCTCTTAATAGATTGTAATTGTTTGCACAAATGTTATAATAAGGGCTATAGGGACCTGCTCAGTGATTTTAGAATGGTAAATACAGTCCAATTTTGATCCGCTATGCTCACAGCAGAAACTTTGTTGTATGTTGGAGCTGCATATCACATTTGGAAAAGAATCAGTGATATGATGCAAGAATGAAGATAAAAAGGATGAATTGCATTTGAATTTGAATTTCATTAGAATGGTGTTATTAGGGGTGAGCTTCCATGTCCCCGCCGCTAAATTATGGAACTCCCTGCCTAATCCTATCAGGAATGATCCATCTTTCCACTCTTTTAAGCACAAAGCCAAGACATGGCTGGCAACCCAAGATGTCTAAACCGGAACACTCTACATTAACTCTGTACTGTTTACCCTTGCTCCTTCTGTCTGTTCTTTTTAAAATTGCTTTTTCTTATCTCCCTCTCCAGCTATTCCTTTATGCATTGCTGTTTACTTTCTTGCCTACTATTTTTTCAGACTGTCTACTTCCCGCTCATGCTAGTATGTAAATACGTGTAATTTGTACCTGTTGTCCATATGTAACTGTAACAAAAGATATGCGCCCAGATGCCTTAGGGCCAGGTGAGTTCTACAAATAAAACAAATTCAAATACAAAATACTCTTAAGATGGTTTTATGTTTTATGTATTAGTACTTTTATCGCCTTAAAAAAGTATGATGATTTTAATCAAGATGATCTAATATGATATGGTACAGGATATGTAATTTATGTATTGAAATGTATTTGTAATTGCTCATATGACATGTGTATAAGGTTTTAATTAACCAAATTGCACAATAAATTAAATCAAAAAAGAATTGCTTTATTTTGGTAACCCTTACTATTGTTTGTGTTGTAACTGTATCAGCTAACCAACCGCCCCCTGAACAGTATAGTCTGCACTTGGCCCACGTTACCAAAAGAGGAGAAGGAGGTATACCTGCCGGGCTTTCCCTGTTTCACCTTCGCGATTGGGCTCAATGCTGGTTTGACCCTAGTGTAGGACTGGGTTAGTGTTTTAGACACTACTCATCCCTGTACTCCTGCAGAGCAGTAGTGATTTTCCACACTTACTAACAACAGAAAGTAGATTAGGTTGGTCATCTATTGCTTAACCTAAAGCTATGGGAGACATATGGTAGGGGAGTGTGGAAATAAGGGAAGCAGTTAGAAGAGGTAAAGATAGAAACACTCCGCTGTATTAAGTGATATTAGACTGAATGCCCCCTAAAAACCCCCGGAAGGCTACTTTCTAGCACTGCAGAGGAAAATAAGTGAGATAGGATTCTTTGGTGGGTGTTAGGGGTGGGACAGAGTTAGAACATGATTGGATGAAACAATAAATTAGGCCTACCGATTCACCAAGCCATGAGCAGATAAGGCTCCGGGTATTTTGACATTGGTTTTATTTGTGTTCAGTACAATGCACATGGCTTAACTGCCAAGGTATGGTGGCTTCTGGGACCCACTTTCATGACTTCCTGACACCCCTCTTTGGGCACAAACATGTGAGTTGAGGGTTTAACTGCCAACTTGCCTTCAAGCAGGTTTCACTGAACCACAACGGGTTCTCAGCTGCTAACTTTAGGGGCCACCTGTGGCCACCCTGAAGGGCGCCCTCCACCCCTCACCCGATTCTATTTTTGTGCAAGCCCAAGGTTAGGCTCTCGGTTTATGGCCCTAACGTGTGTCTCTTTAAGACCTTGCTGCACACTGTCCGATCATGCCCCCCTCATCCACCTGCCTCAGCGCTATAGCCATCCCGATCTACATGGCTTTTGGAAGGTATCTAGTCAATTCATCTAAACCCATTCCATCTAATACCTTTCCATCACATTTTTTCCATCTAAATAATGTCCATCTAATGCATGTTTTGGGGGGTAAAGGGTTAATTTTTGTTCAGGTGTATTTTAAAGGGTAACCCTCCCCCAAAATAAAATCAAATGTATCAGATGGACATTTTTCAGATGGAAACGTTTCGATGAAATGGTATTAGATGCAATGGTTTTAGATGAAATGACCATAAACCCCTTTGGAACAGCTTTAGGCCTACCGTGGGTGAGTGGTGCCCACCTTCACCCAGTGCAGGGCATGCTCCCTCTCTAGCTCCCCCCATCCCTCCACCCCCTTGCGGTATGGTATTTTGTTCCAGACCCCTCTTGGGTCACTTCCCAGTTTGTGAGCTTGGCACAAGATGCAAAGGGTAGATGTAAAAATGGTCTACTTTACTGTTTGTCCACATGTATGACCTTGCTACCACTGATTCTCTTTCTCTTTTCCATACAGCAATCTGACAACCGTTTGAGCCAGGACCATAAAACAAAAAAACTACTTAAAAACGAAATGCATCTTCTGTGGGAGAGACGGCTTTTGTTGAGGAATAGCCTGATTTTCAGGCATTAGAGTGCGAGAGAAACAGCAGAAGGACATTTGACACATGACCCATAAATGACCCATACCCCAAATATCCCCCTTTACTTGAACCCTGATTTGCTGCTGCTTCGATGAGGGTCTGTGCAGTTCTAAATGGACTCACAGAGACAGATTTAAGTGTGCGGAAGTTGTGCTGGCCTACCATCCTTGCGATATAACAGTACTAAAGGAACCATGCTCGCCTTTTTCTGACAGTACCTATTGTTATGATAAGCTTACACTGAGACTGTATATAATGTTAGTAGAATGCTTAGTGAGAAGAATGCCATGACATCATTGCTAGATCCATGTGGAATGTTATGGCATGCCATTTGGAATGTTATCCTTTGAGTACTGTCAGTTGATTGATGTTGTGGAGAGGGTTGGGGGTCTCTGGCTTATGACTTGTATATCATAAATAAAATACTTGTCAAATCCATTGCTGGAGTGGTGTTGCGCTTTCACATATGGCGACGAGGATGGGATTGTCAGCACACTGATGCCTGCTGACCGATCCGACATTGAAAGCAACGTCGAGGATCCGAGACCCCCAACCAGGTGCCGTTGTGAGGAGGAGCTACCTCATTCCTCCCTGCAAAGCCCTGTACCCGGGGAAACGCACCTTTGGCCTGTCTCTGCAAAGCTGTTGCGGGTGAACAGGAGCGGCGAACAGGAGTGTCTCCCCATCTGTGGAGGAAGCCGCCCGGGCCCCCCCCCCCTGCTCTGAGAGGCATCGACGGGGGCAGCTTGCTCCGAAAGGCATCGGCTGGGGCAGCATTTCGCAGCGCTGTATTGCTGGATTCTCTGGCGGCATTTTTTTTTGGGGACAAGGAGGTGAGCGGAGCCGACGCGAGCCCAGGATACGTTCATTTGGGAGGGCTCACGCAGCGTATTTTGAGTATTGTGAGTGTCCGGAAGACGCGTACGTCCTAGCAGCACTGAGGACGGGGAATTCGATCTTCGGTGCGGAGCCCACCCGCTGCTGTGTGCAAGCGGGAAAGCTTCTCTGCTGTAGCACGCAGAGCGAGTGAGGCGTGGGTTGCTTTCTCCTACGAAGAGGAGGACATTGGAGAGCGAGCGACCAAACGGAAGAAATAAAGGTGAGAGACTTGTTTTGGAGTGAACAGTGGCCAAATGAAGGAGAGGGGCCATTAGACACCTTAGAAGTGTCTCCCAGCTGAGCTGCAGCACCATTGACGTTGGAAGACTGCCTACCTAAGGAGCCCACTAAATTCTGGTTGGGCGCCATCAATAGTTGTTGGTATTTTAAGGCATTATATTGTGCACTTATGGTCTTGTCAGGGATACCGGGCCCACAGATGTTCTTGCCATCGCCAGGTCCAGGTCCACCAAGGATCAAATGGGGACCATGGAAGAAGGGCTTTCTTCACTATGTGAAAGCCACATGTGGGAACGGCTTGTCCCTGGAAAGAAAGGTGTCTATGGTCATGCACTTATTGGGATATGAAGGGCAGAGGATATTTGAAACCTTACCTAATATTAGTGAGTTGGATGCTGAGGAAGGCATGAATGAGTTTGATCTTGCATTAGCTAAACTGGATAAACATTTCGAATTGAAGATAAGCACTGTTTTGGAATGATATCATTTCGGGATGAGATCACAACATGATGGTGAATCAGTAGAAGACTATGTCACTGCTCTACGACATTTATCCCTGAACTGTAAGTTTGGGGAGAGCCTGGATGAACACATTAGAGCCTGGATGCTGCATTGCTCTAATGACAAGATTAGGGAGGAAGTTTGGCTGAAGGATGATCCCGGTCTAGATGAGGTTGTTGCCATTGCCAAAAGAATTGAACATACTTTACAGTGTGTGGCAAAATTAGGGACAAAGGGTACCAGAGTCGAGCAGCAGGTTGAAGTTCTGAAAGTGAATGACAGAAAAAGGGATGTGACTAGAACACAGAGAAGGCAGAAAAGGAAAAACTCAAAATCCGGGGATATGATCCAAGGGAAAAATGGCAATGCATCCCAGATGTCACAGATATCCAATAGATTGCCCCAAAGGGAGGTTGTACAGAAACTTGGGAAAAAGAAGGATGAACGTTTATGTTTTCGGTGCGGGAGTTCCCGCCACCTATCTTCATCACCGATATGTCCGGGGAGGAAAAGTAAATGCACCATTTGTAAAAGATGGGGGCATTTTGAGATTTGTTGTTCTAACTATAATATTGGTACAGGGAGAAATACGATGTTAATTGAGGAAGTTGATGGACCATCATCAGAGGAATATGAAGTCTTTGATAGTGAAATTGTGACAGTGAATATGGTTCAATGTAAAGAGATGGATGAGTGCGAGCACCCCTCGGCATGGGTCGAGGTGAATGGGAGTCAGGTTAAAATGCTTGCCGATTCATGCTCAAAAATTACCTTGATGTCTAAAGCGGTATATGAAAATGTGGTTGGTGGAAGGATGAATGAATTGAGTCCATCAGACAAGACACCAGGTGGATATAATGGGAGCAAAATTGAGGTTTTGGGATGTTGTATGGCAAGATTTAAGTTCAAAGACAGAGTTACATGTGGCAAATTGTATGTCACAAAGCATGGTGAGACGTTGTTGGGATGGAAGGAACAAAGGGGTTTATGCACCAAATTAGACCCCAATAGCGAAGAACAAGTTTTAAATGTAGGGAAGGAATCTGAGCGTGATGGTCTGGATGTGATGCCCAATAGTTTAATTTCTGAATAGCCCGATGTTTTTAATAAAGGTGTTGGTTGCCTCAAAGGTATGGTTCATAAAATAACTCTAAAGGAGGGTAGTAAACCAGTAGCGGCTAAACTTAGACCATTACCGTTATCCATGTGTAATGCAGTGAGTGTAGAGTTGGAGAAATTGATGAAAGCAGGTATCATCGAGCCAGCTAAGGCTGTTGAATGGATCTCCCCGGTAGTTGTCGTTAAAAAGCCAAGTGGAGAGTTGAGGGTGTGCATTGACCTGAGAGAATTGAATCGTTGTGTGGTAGCAGACCGACACACTCTACCCAACATGGGGGAGCTGTTAAGCAGGATTGGCAATGCTAAGTATTTTGCTAAGTTAGATTTGGCGAGTGCCTATCACCAAATCAATCTAGATGTGGAGTCACGCAAATTGACAGCGTTCATTACGTATGATGGTATTTACCAGTTTAGACGCATGCCATTTGGTTTAATCTCAGCATCTTCTGATTTCCAAAAGGTGATGGATGGATTGTTCAAAGGTTTTGCCAATGTGTGGTGTTTTCAGGATGATGTATCAATCTGTGGTAATACTGAAGAAGATCTAAAGAAAAAACTGAAACCTGTGTTGGAAATATGTAGGGCCAGTGGCATTACTTTGAGAGGTGAGAAATGTGTGTTTTCCACTCGGGTAGAGGAATATTTAGGCCATCAAATATCTGAGGAGGGTTTGAAACCAAAAAGAGAGCTAGTTGATGGTATAAAGAAAATGCAATCCCCCAGAAATAAGGCAGAACTACGCTCATTCTTGGGGACAATAGAATTCTATCATCGCTTCATAGAGAATTATGCCGACAAAGTTACTGCACTGAGGGCACTTTTGAGAAAAGGTGTAGAGTTTGATTGGAGTCTGGAATGTGAAAGAGAATTTCAAGAAATTAAGGCCAAAATTGACATGGCTAAACCTTTGGCTATGTACGACACTAAAAAAAGGACTATTCTAGCGGTGGATGCGAGTGAGAGTGGAATTGGGGTGGTGATGTCTCAGGTTGGAAGGGATGGATTGGAGATGGTGGTATTACATGCCTCGCGAATGTTGAGGGAAGCTGAACTCAATTACTCAGTTTTGGAAAAAGAGGCATTAGCGTGTCATTGGGGAATTGAAAAGTTAAAAAACTTTGTGTGGGGCCAAGACTTTATATTGAGAACTGATCACAAACCATTGAAGACTATATTTGAAAGTAAGGGACTGGACAAAGTGTCAAGAAGGGTTGCGTGCTGGGTCACGAGACTACAATGTCACAAGTTTAGCATAGAAGTTGTTCCAGGGAAGGACAACATACAAGCTGATCATGCTTCAAGGTTAAGAGTTGAAGATGAACATTGTATTGATGGACATGATGAAATTGAGGCTATGGTGTTTACCACTGGAGGTGGTGTAATCCACAAAGAGGAATGGATCAATGCGTTTGCTGTGAACGATATGTGGAAACGCATAATGTCATTCATTAGAGGTGATTGGCCTGAAAAGAGGTTGTTATCTAGTGATGAAAGGGCCTACTGGGAGGTGAGGTTTGAACTATCCGTGAAGGGTGGTTTGGTATATCGGTGGGACAAGTTAGTTGTGCCTAGTTGTCTGAGGAGAAAGCTCATTGATATGGCACACCAAGGTCATATTGGTAGGTATAAGACTAAGGAGGTGATCAAGGCTGATTACTGGTGGCCGGGACTAGACCAAGAGGTTGAGAGGGTAATTGGTTGTTTTATTGATTGTACCAAGTCAGGAAAGAACATATCTGCAGTTGCACAGCCAATGAAGGGTGTTGAAAGTCCCAAAGGTGTTTGGCAGGATTTGGCAATGGACATTTTAGGACCGGTAGATATGGGCAGGGGCAGGGGTAACTTTATTGTTGCACTGGTGGACATGTTCTCGAGGTGGACGGAGTTGAAAATCATGAGGGATGTGACAGGAGTGTCCATAGTGGCATTCCTGGAAGATGTGTTTGAAAGGGAGGGTTTACCTAGAAGTATGTTGACGGATAATGGCCCACAGGTAACGGGAAGTATTTTTCAAGAATACATGTACAAGTGTGGTATTAAACACAAAAAAACTTCATTATATTATCCTCAGGCCAACGGAATGATTGAGAGGGTCAACCGTTGCATTATGGAGGGTATCAGGAGAGGTAGTGCTATGGGTCTGGATAGGAAATTGACTGTAAAAGAACAAATACATGCTCTGAGAATGGCTCCCAACACTGAGACTGGAGTCAGTCCGTTTGAGTTGATGAGAGGGTGGAAGGGCAACACAGTACTGTCACCAGCTTGGTTAGGCCGGGCGAGAGAGACAGATAAAGTTGTGGAAGAAGTAAAAAAAAGGGTGGACGAGCAGAAAAATAGATGGGTTGAGAAAACCAACAAGAAATTTCCCAGGAGGAAAACGAGTGTTGAAGTAGGAGACATGATCAGGATAAGAAAAGTTGCCATAGCAAGAAATGGGGATCCACTGTATTCGGATCCCGTTAAAGTAGCTCAGGTTTTTGATGGTGCTGTGAAATTGGAGAGTGGACAAGTGTGGAATTTATTGCGAGTTGCCAAGGTGAGAAAATAACATAGGTTCACTGTTAGTTCACTGTTAGTCATTTACTAGTTGCCATTTCTTTTTGCAATTTGTTTGCTTACTAAATTTAAGTTTCCGTGTATATATAGTTTATTTTGATAAGGGAGGGGGGTGTGTTATGATAATGTCTCATCTTACACTGAGACTGTGTATAATGTTAGTAGAATGCTTAATGAGAAGAATGCCATGACATCATTGCTAGATCCATGTGGAATGTTATGGCATGTCATTTGGAATGTTATCCTTTGAGTACTGTCAGTTGATTGATGTTGTGGAGAGGGTTGGGGGTCTCTGGCTTATGACTTGTATATCATAAATAAAATACTTGTCAAATCCATTGCTGGAGTGGTGTTGCACTTTCACACCTATAATAGTCCAATCTAATGTAATTAAGTGAAGGGGCCATGCTGCAGGGACTGGGCCTCATTACGACCCTGGCGGTAAGGGGTTAACGCCAGCGTTAGCTGCGCCGACCCCTTACCGCCAACTACGAGGTCCCTTAGCGCCATGGCGCTTTTAACACCTGCTTTTAGCAGGTGTTAAAATCCATGGCGCTAAGGGACCATGGAGTTAATTACGCCACCGTAATTTACGGTGGCGTAATTAACGCCTTCCCCACTCCCATTATGCCCTATGGGGCAAAAATGGGAATGGGGAAGGGTAAATGGGGATTGGGGACTTACCGCCCCGCCGACCTCGGAATGGGGCGGTAAGTCCGCCAACCACCATGGCGTAAACGTAGTTTACGCCATGGTGGTAAAGTCACGGCCCAGGCGGTAACTTACCGCCTGGGTCGTAATGAGGCCCATGGGCACCATGGCCCATACATAAGCACATAAAGACTTGACCTTTACTTACATACCTTTCAGATGTATATAGACCAAATTCACTGGTAGTGCTGAGAGACTGACGGATGCTTGCCATGCACCTGACAAAAAGTAGATCATAACCCAACCAAACCCTATTACTGTACATATGTTTTGCAATGGCCTTTCGGACACTGTCAGAATTGCACCCAAGGTAAACTTTGAGACTTAATTCTGTGCTGAAATACCACAACCAAAGGCAGGATTTAGACAGCTGCTGTAAAGAGAGAGAACATCAACTCACGGTGCAGCAAAGGGGTCGGTGTGCGGCCATGAGAGGGACTCTCAAGCGACGAACCCCCGTTCTGTTGATGGGATATCTGTGGATTTACAGCATTTCCCCTTTCTGCCCAAGTTCCCTCCCAAAGATCCAATTCCCTGGTGCTAAAATGTAGCATCAGGATGAATCCGGAATGTGTACATGAGCAATGGAATCGGAACACTGAGGAAAATAGATAAGGTCAGTGTTTATTACAGGGACAAAAGCACACTCCTAACTTGATCTAACAATCCTTTAATAAACAAAATTGGTGTATTGAGATGTTTGTTATATTTGTTAACCAGCAGCACAAATCAACCTATGCAAAATGCCAATTAAAACATTCCAGGTTGGAGATACGCTTGGTTTATGGTTATCTAAGTAACCGTGTTGTAATTTATTTGAATCTCAAGTCTACATGGTAACACAAAACCTACTCAATGTCATGTACCTTTACAAAATAACACAAAGTATACTCAAGGTCATGTATCAAAATCATATACCAAAAACAAAGAGGTGATGGCTGGAAGGTTTAGAATGCATCTTAACCTTTGGCATTGCTCTGCGCAAACCTCCAGAACATCGTTCTTCGCCTGCCAAGCCATTGCAGAAGGGGAAAGACCATATGCAAATCGGGCTTGGTCCAACCCCAAAAGGGGCAGTCCAGCCCGAACTGCTTGGTCACATCCCTTATGCACGAGACCACAAGCATCCCCCAGACATGTTTTGAGCCTTGTTGGGCCTCATCAGGGAGGAGTAGCTCGGGTCTCTAGACCCAGCATGCACAGGACTAACGTCTGGGCATACCAGTCCCACTCGGGGTGACAAAGCAAAAACAAAGAGGTGATGACTGGAATGTTTGGAAT
Source organism: Ambystoma mexicanum (assembly GCF_040938575.1). Lineage (NCBI taxonomy): Eukaryota > Metazoa > Chordata > Amphibia > Caudata > Ambystomatidae > Ambystoma > Ambystoma mexicanum. Next base: position 1,441,315,912 of record NC_090935.1, read on the forward strand.
TAATCTTAACCTCTGGCATTGCTCTGGGCAACCATCCAGACCATTGTATACCAACATAAACGTATTAGAGCATGTGCAAATGTTTAGCCCGTTAAGTTGATATGCTTATTCATCTGCCAATAAATATATAAATCAAACAATACAGAAATACATACTGTCTCCATCCACAATTCACTTATATTTTTTGCTTTAAACCTTTTTGGTGTCCCTGATCCTAAGTGCACCAAAACTTATGTGAAAGTTAAACAATACTTATGTACAATGTACTTTTGTACAATATAAACATTGAATGATAATGCCTTATGTGGTTAAGGATTGTATGTTTACCAACATATACCATATGGTGGACAACTAATTGTGTGTGATCATGATGGTTGTCTGACTAGATCGACATCAGTCCCAGTCTGAGAAAAGCACATATTTAATCAATTAGACCAAATAAGGAGTTATTTTATTTGACATTCAAATCACCAATGGAATATTCGGTAATTACCTCACAAAGGAATTTTCAAGAAAACAAGAGCCAGGGGTGGCTCACCCTTACATGTGCCCTATCGCATCACCCAGTGATCACCAATAATGATGTAACTTGATTTAAGGTAATAAAACAGTATGACCTTATAGATTGCTGCCTTTACTAACTATGGAACTGAATTGATGTGCCCTTGATACTTTTGAGAATGTTATGCAATGCATGAATGAATCTTCAGGCATTGCATGAGACTACCTGGAAGTCTGTTTATGTTTCACTCTTAATGGCGATTTGGTAAAATATAATATCCAAAAGGAAATAATGTGGATATGGCCCAAAAATAAGCTACATGACCTTGGTACCCGACCTTTAAGGAAGCTAGACATCACATTCATGATAGAGTCATTCGATTTTATGATGGATTTGCACATATTTATCTGCTTTTATTAAAATGTGTTCAAAACAATGTTAAAGATGAGAATATCCATTTATAGATGCTAAATTAAAGTATTGTACAAGAAATCAATTAAGTATGGTGAATGTTGCTCAAAATGGCCGTGTGAGTCAATGACTCCCTGGAAGTCTGCTCATTTTCACTGTTATTGGTCATTGGGTGAAATGTAACAATGCCCAAAAGGAGACAATGTGGATATGGCTTTAAAATAATTGAGGACGTTAGTCACAACGTGACGTCACAAACAGCAATAAATGCTTGAAAGAATCTGCAGGCACTATATAAGACTCGCCGGAGATCAGTTAATTCTCATTGTTTATGACCATTCGGTACAACATTATAATAGTCAAAAGGAGACACTGTTGATATGGCTTAAAAATAAAAATAAAAATAAAAATAATTGAGGAAACTAGTTAGTGCATTGCAACAGAGTCTTTTGACCTTATGGGGCACTTGCAAATACTTACCTGCTTTTATTAAAATGTGTTGAAATCCAAGACAGGAACATCCACTTGCAGATGGTAAACTAAAGTAGTGCACAATATGTCAAGCAAGTATGGTGTATGTTGCTCACAATGGCCACGCAAGTCTATGACGCAATTACGTCATACAACGGATGATGTAATGGCATCACCTAACGTTACAACGTGATGCTATAAACAGTGTTCACAAAATGGTGGCAGTGATTCCACCCGCGGAACGCCACCGCCCTTTGTGAAACACTGATTACAGTTAAATTGGTGAGTCAAATCAGGATAGATTTTGACTTAGTTGAGCTAAAGCAATCCAACTCTTTGTGCTTAGAAATTGGTACTAAATGGTGACAAACCTCTTTTTTAAACTTAACACCTGGGAAATATATTGACAAAAAATTGAATGAGCTGACACAAAATATCACCTTGAACGGTGGAAGACCATTCAATTGACAAAGGGTATTGTGAAATATTATGATACATATACACAAAACTCTTTCTTCCCTTTTTTCTATTTTTAGACCATTAACTATAGTAATTTTATTGACCTTTCTTTAAATAATATACTGATTGGAACTGGGGAAACCTGGTCGTAGGGTCTTCTTTTTCAATTGTTGACTGACAGACAATGCATATTTTTGTTACAGCAATAGCAATCAGGCATTATTTCAAGACCACTTTTAAATGGGACCTCTAATGCTATTAGGGGAATGAGCGTTGGTGCCCGCAGGGTGGTGCATGGGAGCAATGTGGGATTGAGCTTGCGCCCGGGCATTCTGTCGCAAACTATTAGTAATCGTGGTCAAGAGGAACGAAGCAGGAAATAACTTTGAGTTAAGATTGAAATTGAGAATATGTGAATTAGTCTGTGACAGAATGTGTGTGCGTTAGTGTTTTTTTGTCAAATAGTTGGAAGGCCTTTTCCTCATAGAGCTGTGGAGTTGACAGGAGAGAGGAAAGTGAGTGTGGGTGGGCTTAGTAGTAGAGAGAAAAGGAGATAAGTGGAGGGGAAAAGCAGGATCTAGCAAGCTATGTTTTGGATACTACGGCACCTAGTGGCATTTACTACTGCCCAGCACCCTTAGGCATTTGTCCAAAAGGCTGAATATGTTTAAAGGACATTAAGACTGAGAACAAAAATCAACAAAGGCCATGCATTTCACCATACCATGGATATCAGACAGTTGCAAAAAAAGTAGCCTAGAGTCCTATACTTAATGAGCCCCATGGGTGGATGGCAAAGTCCATGGTGGATATGGGAGAGATTGGGTTGGATGAGAAGACGCCTAAGTGTCTCAAGATGGTGGTACAACCCAAGAGCTGTTCCTTGCGCTACATGGAATCCATTGTGACCCCTCTTCCATAAAACTACAAAGGAGAGACCTGCTGGATAAAGGACACCTCACAGCTCTGGTTACAATCTTCCTTTACGCTAGTACAGGCTCCTGGACATGTTCAATGAGCCTACCATTCTGACTGAGCCATTTTAGCTAGACCTGCTTTGGGCTTCCTGTCATTGTTGGGAGCTTTGCTGCGGTCTCCTGTTCCGATGCCGCCACTTCTTTGCTGGAAGCCACTGCCTTGTCCAGAAAGAAGCCACATCCATCCTGCCTGTGTGACCTGATCTACCATATCAAGCTCCTGGCATAATACCAAGACAGGCCCTGGTAAGAAGTGTCATATTACTGCCCCCAGTGTTGCTTGCTGCTTACACAGACAGAAGGTGCGTATGGATTGTTGTTCTTCAAAGAACCTTTCATTCTAGCATCTCTCTCTGCCTTAGGTTCTTGGCATGCCACTGCTGCCTTTTGGCTGTTGTATTTTGCTGTTATGTGGTCATTCTCTCCAATACTCCAATACAGTATCTCAATGCGTCTCAATCTATGGTTGAGACGTTTGGGACCGCTGCATTGATCTCTGCCCTCTTCGCACACTTCTCTTCTGTAGATGCATACCTGCCATATTTCTAGGTGCTACATGTTTTTAGATGTAAAGGGAGCTCACATGAGGGTCAGTGTGGCACAGGTCTGCATTGGAGCTGAGCCTCAAACAAGAGGATGGGTTGGTTGCGAAAGGTATTTTTCCTTGAACAGCTTCAATATACCATGCTTTTTTTATAGTTAACTTAGAAAATTAGTTCTTCCTCAAGATTATACATGAGCTAATTTTGTTACGAGCATAAGGGATACATTACTCACCATAGTCGTATTTCTGATGCTTGTATCTGCTTACATCACATGCTATGCATAGGCCGACATCTAGTGGAAGCTGCGGAGTATTACAGTTTGTTTTTTGAAACTCGAAAATGGGCGTCTACACAGGGCGTGCCAGTAATACTATCCCTAGTGTGACGTCCACTGTACCCATGATCCCTCAAAAAGACACATCCTACATGGATGGTACGTGGATCACTTTGACAAGGTTGAAGACGAAATACAATTTGGAGGGGGATTTGTATAGGGACCTGTGCAAAATGAAGAAAGCGTTGGGTAACATTCTTTCCATTGGGGATGACCTAGTTGACACCATTATAAAAATTGCGAGACAGGAGCATTTGGCCTCAACGGTTTAAAACCTCCTGCAGGGGGGTAGGAAAGGGAACTCTGTGTTAACAGAGAAATGGGCACACAATCTTACATCTGGTATGGGTGCGACGAAGTGGGAACGGATATGCAGAAACATACCTCTTGTGTCTGTCAATGGTGGAGAACCTGCAAGGCAGACAACACTTTTGAATAGGACCTTCTGAACACCTGTGAGGATGTATGAATTGAAGAAGTGTGATTCGAGTCTCTGTTGGGGGTGTATGCATACTGATGGGATGTTGGAACACATGATTTGGGATTGTACCAGGGTGACAACATTCTAGAGTGAGGTGTGCACGTTGATCAACCGGGTGTTGAAACTGGATATTGCTTTTGCTTTTGAAAGCATGATACTGCAGGATGACATTCTCATAGATGAGTTATCCAGTCAGAAGAAGAAGTGGATGTTCAGAGCCGCTGCAAATGTTGATTCTCAGCGGTTGGAAATGTGTAAGGCATCCTTTATCGAAAGTCTGGATTAATGAACTCCAAAACGTACCTCTGATTGAAATGGTACTGTTTTTTCAGCTACATGAGTTTCATATTAAGATTTGGGATAGATTCAATTAATTAGATCTATAAACTGCATGTTCATTTTTCCAAGGTGTATCCTGAGGTTTGTGATACAGTGTTATAGTGATGTTCCTTTTTGTATTGTTTTCTGTAAATGTTTGTATTTATATAATTAAAAAAGAAAAGACCCATCATAACAATTAAGGAGTTCATGACTTTAGAGACGAATCCTATGGAATAAAAGGTTTCCTCTGGAATGACAAGTTGCTTATCGCCCTGCTACCGCATCATCGACGAGCTTGCCATTCAAATTCTGGGTTGTTATCAAATCCTGAAAATAGATCCAAGACAGGAATCTACACTAAAACCCCAAGATTACATTCTTAAAGGGTACCGACAAGGATGACTTACTGATTCCCCAAATATTTGTCTTACGTTAAAGAACCCACGATGCCAACAATGTACTTCTTGCCGAAAATACACACAGACTATCACACAATACCACAACCGAGACCCATACTCGGCTGGGTGACAGAAAAAATCTCGGAATACCTCGACATAGTATTCAGACCGCACATCCTCAAACCACCATTGTATCTAAAGGATACCACTCAAGTACTCAACATCTTGAAACATATCCGTTGGATACCTGATTATCTGTTTGTGACATTAGATGTTAAAGCTCTCTAAACATCAATCAAACATGATCTGGCCATTAAGACTGTAGATTACACATTCAAAGACAGTTCCGCCTCATATTACAAACATGTAGAGATGCTTAAATAGATGCTACAGGTGACATTAGATCACAATCAGTTAATCTTTCATTATACTTACTATCATCAAACGCAAGGAGTAGCCATGGGTGCCAAATATGCACCAGCCCTGGCGAACCTGTTTATGGGGATGTTTGAGGACTAACTAGTATACCAACAGTCCAGCTATATCTCCCATGTAGTAACATAGCAGAGATATATAGATGACATGTTTATGTTTTGCGAAGGTGATAATGAAGACCTTGAGGCCTTTGTTAAAAATCTGAATGATTATGGCATTACCTTTACTAGTAACAGCCACAAGAGGCACATTGACTTTCTTGATTTAACAATTAACGTAGAAGGCTCTGATCTCAAAACACGCACATTCAGGAAACACACAGAAGTACATTTTATGCTTCATGCTACAAACTGCCCCTGAAAATCAGTCATTGAAAACATTCTCACTTGTCAATTTATAAGAGCTTGCCGTAATTGCTCCGATCAAGAGGTATTCACTAAGGAGTGCCAACTTCTCACTGGCAGATTCCAGGAGAGAGGCTACTCAGACTGGTGTATAAAGAAAGCTCAAGGCATAGCTGACAGAACAGATAGAGAGAACACGCTGGTAGCCAAGGAACTCAGAACTGACCCAGTAATTGATACACGCTTTTTGACACAATACACAAAGGATAGTCAATTGATTTATAGAATTCTCAGAAAGCATTGGCATCTATTGTTATTAGACAAGGACCTAGGCAGACACTTGAACACAATGGGCCTCATTACGACCCTGGCGTTAACCATGGTGCTATTGGCGCCATGGTTGACGCCGGTATATTACCAACTCCGCCATGGTGAATGGCGGAATTACCGCCCCATTCCAAGGTTGGTGGGGCGGTAATTCCCCATTCATTATTGGCCCTTCCCCATTCCCATTTTTGCCCCCATAAGGCTCAATGGGAATGGGGAAGGCGGTAATTACGGTACCGCAAATTGCGGTACCGTAATTACCTCGAAAGTCCCTTTGCGGGTTCCTTACTTAACGGCTGGTAAAGCCAGCCGTTAAGGTCGGGACCCGCAAAGGGACCTCGTAATTAGGCGGTAAGGGTTTAACGGCGCCGACACCTTTTACGCAACCGTTAACCCCTTACCGCCTGAGTCGTAATGAGGCCCAATGCCCAAAATCATTTTCACTAGGGCACCGACACTAAGAAGCAGACTCAGCCTATCTTTCCTGTCAAGTTCAGAAATCAGACCCACAATTAGTTGGTTGTAGCCACCGAAACAAGGGTTCTCCAAGTGCGGCACTTGCACCATGTGCAAATATACACAGAATAACTGCCATATTTTGAGAAAGACCAGTGTTGGTTGAAACACGTGTCAAATTAAGGGCACATTTGAGAATAAAGGCATTTTTTCACACCTATTCTTTATGCCCCATTGCTAAATACTCAAAGACCAGTCAAAAACTGAATCTAAGGGACAAGCGCCACACCCAGGTATGGTTAGCGTTGTAAGACTGCCACATTAGCTGTCTGCCTTCCTGTGGTTTCTGCTGTGTCAAGGCTGTTTTTGATGACTGTATTTGTGGCAAGCTGACCTTCTTGAATAATGTCCTGAGCCTGAGTCATGACTTTTTCAGGGATATCCTTGAGCGAAGTCTACTCTCCATACCATTTGGACCTAGCTGCCTGCTGTACAGTACAGTCATTTAAGCGGTGCACATATTGTAAGATGCTGCAGTGGCTAGTTTCTTACAATAAAATAAATGTGCTCACTCTCTTTGCCAGTTGGTGCGATAATTGTGTCCGCTGGAGTACCACAACGTTTTTGTGCCACTGACACCACAAGAGAGTATGCAGTTGTGCCATGATGTATAGAGGGTCTTGGTTTGAGGGTTTATATTTCTTCTCTAACCCAGCATTGACAGCTACAGTAGTCACCTCAATGATCTGATGTATATGTTGCTTTTTTATGGACTCCCTAATGGGATGCACTGGGCTATTGATTTGGGTTCATCACGTGTTTCCTCAATGAAATCCCTTTCTCCCTCTTGCATGATAATGTCAACGCTGGTAGGCGCTCTTTTTAGGACTGTCCCCATAGGTATACGGCCCCATAAGCTCTTTCCCTGCTGTTAGCGTTAGCTATGTGTTTAGTTTCCAGCCTGAGCGCGATGATGCCCTTCTTGGTGAACGTGCGCTATACAAATTTGGATAACATAACATAACATAGGTATATTGGTCTTCAGTAGAAGAGTTAGATATCAAAGGATCTTTCTCCTCAAGCAAGTTCATTGGATACTCATCTAGATCGCCACCCTCTAAATTTTATGGTTATCTTGAACATCCTGCACCTCTGTATTGGGGTCATCTCACGGGATATGTTCAAGGTGAATTTAGTCCACCCGATACCTTCAAAGGTGATTCACATAACCGTTCAAAGGATTTGTCTTTCTTTTTCTCTCTTTCCGGCCTTCCTCACATGAACATGTCGAAAATGACCTTAGCTAGGGCAAAAGGTCCTGGATGACACTCCATGGTGGTGGCATTCTGTTGTTGGCTTCAGTGATGTTTTCATACTTGTATTCCACTTTATGGCCATCCTCCACACTCTCTTGGGTGTCGTAGCAAATGGTTGATTTCTCCCTATCCTGACTGTGAAAGGAACAACACAGTTTTTATTATCCCTGTGTATAGGTCTGGGTCTTTTTACCCACTTACTGTAAAGTAGATGTGAAAATAGACTATATGGATGAAGTCCCCCATGCTCCTGAAGATGAAATGTGTGCTCTGCATATGCCCCTTCCTTTCAGATGTGGTTTTGCACACTGCAAATGCCTGTGTGTCGATAGAGATTGAAGAGCAGTGTTCAGTGCCATCTTGTTGGTTGGGGCCATGTTTGGAGACTGATTTTTTCACTTTTCAGGTTTTCCTATAACTGGGGTTTTGGTGCCAGATTTATCAGCTGCTAACTCTCTGATGCAATCTCTTTCTGCGTCTAATTTACCAGGGCGTTCCTGTCAGTGCCGATTGCACTGTGTTTGGTTCTGCTGTGTGCCTTGTCACATAGATTGCTGCTGTATATATCTCCGGCCTTTTTTGAAGGAGTTGTCTGGCAGACCTCCAACTTAGAAAAAATACAACCCGCTAGGGAAAAACACCCAGGACACCTTTGCAGGGAGAACAAGGTTTAATCACACCCAAGAAAAATACATGCTAGCAAAGAACTCTGCTAACACGGAGCACAATGACGAAAACAGCATAAACAAGTTATGAAGACACACAGGGCTTCATTCTGATATTGGTGGTAGTCATGGCGCTGTTTGCGCCATGACTGCCACCAATAACGGGTCCGGCACCGGTCTAGTTCAATGGGGATTTACCGGTGTAGTCCGACCTTTGCAGGACCGGTAAGTCCCCATTGAAAATGCCATTCCCCATTCCCATTGAGCCCTTATAGGGAATGGGGAGGGCGCAAATAACGGGCTCACGTATGTCCATTTTTTGCACCCTAGTCCCTTAACGGGTCCCGTCCATAACGCCTGGTCAGACCAGGCGTTACTGGAGGGACCCGCCAAGGGACCTTGTAGTAGGGCGTTAAGGGATTACCGGCACCGGTCTCCTTACCGGTGCCCGGTATCCCTTACCGCCTAGCTTGGAATGAGGGCCACAGTGTCATAAGTGACATAGATTACATAGGTTACAGATCCAGGTAGCTGGTTGGTGCGACCCTATACATATACCGCCTGCTCCATAAGCGATGCCAGGCCATTGGTCTCATCTTCTCCTGTTTGTCTTCTTCTATGTGGGGTCCTTCTTTGTACGTAATTAGGCGCCAAGCTCCTAATTGGCATTTACCAGCACAAATGATTGCATTCCCTATCTGTGGCCTTATATGCACTTGGGACAGCAGACATTTTCGCGCCTTGAAACACTTGTGTATAGGCACGTTACAAATGCCTTATCATATCATATCATATCATGTGCGCAGAGGGTACTTTCGAGGTCATTATAACTTGCAAACTCGAGCTCGATCCCAGACACGTCTGCGCCTTCCCAAATCTTCCTGCCCTGGTTTTAGGTTTGTTACTTTTCCCACCTTTCTGCTGTGATCTTCCTGATAAATTGACAATTTAACAGTTGTATGGTCAGTGGTCTGGGGCTGGCTGGTACACTGGAATGCTGGGGTCTTGGGATGGTGCAGCTTGGCACTATAATTTAGGGTTTGCACTGGTGAAGGTCGGAGGCTCGTGCCCTCCTTCTCGTGGAATTACATTTTCACAGGGAGTTCTCTCCCCCCTCTTGGCCTTGCAGGGCATGTTCCTTCTGGGATACATGTGCTAATAGTATGAAACAATGAGAGGTTTGTGAATTTTCACAGGTTTGATATTCCTCGCTGCTGCCTTCACTGCAACCCGAACCCGCATGCACACACTTATTTCTATGCTCTGGGCCTACTACTGTGGCTGCAGCGCGGCGCTAGACCTCGATTTCAAAATGGCTGTTGTTTTCTAAGATGGCTTTTCACTCCCGGCGCAATCTATACCCCAATAAATAATAAGATACCCATAATATAGCTTCTATCAACATCCTCCCTGGCCCTATAACCTTCTGAAGCACCCAAAACACACTCTTATGCCTCTGCCTCATCGGAACCTCTTGTGGGCCTGTGACGATCGTTCCCGCTCACCAAAATTCCCCCCTTTCGTTAATTCCACATTAAGAAACTGGCATGTAAGTCATTATCTGTCCTCCTTCATTTTCTCCCTCTCCAACCTCTCAGCTTCCTGGTATGCAAGGTTCCCTTCTTGGGCACCCATGCTTTATACACAGATCTTAAACGTTCGCCTGCTTGCGCATATTGCTCTGGGGTGCACGTGAGGTATATACACCCTCTATCTCTGGTAAGGCCAGCCCAGTGTTCATCGTAGTTCTCAGGGTTTGGCAGGGGATGGTGACCATGCCTGCGGGGGGTGAAGACACTGCTCAACCCTAACCATGCAGGACATGCTTGGGTCATCTGTTTGTACCTGGCTGTCTTTTGTAACACGAGGTGTGCCATGCACCCCAATTGAAACTATCATTGCACTGCTAGGCATTGTATTGGCACAGCATCAAAGTCACATCTGGCATGTGCAGAAGATCACCAACATGAACACCATAACTGGTACCAATATTTTCACGATCACCCCCATCCACAATGGTGCCCAGGAAAAAAGGTAATCAAACCAGTCACTTCCTTGTATGCCGACCTCTGTTTGCATGTGGGTGTCGAGAGTGTTTAGGGCCTGTATTATTTGTGTGAGAGACCCATTGGCATCATCATTGGGGGTATGTATGTGCAGCGTGAATCCCCGATTTCTTTTACAGACACCTACTTCCATTGCTGTAAGCAAATCCAATATGTAGCGATTCTGCAAAGTCATTAACCTCATTGCTCGCATCTCAGACTTTATAGCATTCAATACTTGTTCAGTGTCATTTGCTAATTGTATCACTTCCCAGCAAACTATTTGTAGCCAGTTAGCGTTTGCAGCTGCTTGTAGTCCTGGCACTAATAATGATGCAAAAAATGTCTCTTCTTTGCTATATAGTCTGTATTGATCAGGTATTTCTTTGAGAAATGGTGATGAGTGTTGGGCCAAATAATTGGATATCTGCTTCCTGCGCAACATTTCTTTCTTCTTCTTCTCTGGCAGGATATGAAATATGGGTGGCCGGATCATGGTAGAAAAATCTGACACTGGTGCCGGCTTTGATGCAGGCAATCCACTGAGTCCCACTATTAGGTGCCCTTCAGGTCCCACAAAGAGAGCTAAGTGCAGTGAGTCCAGTGAGCAGGTGCCCCTCCATAGTGGTGGGAGGTGCAGAAGCGCTTGGCCATCACCGCCGCTGTCCCTTTCTTGAGGTATGAGATGTATAATGTCTTGTTGCATTTGTTGTTGCCCCCCCGAAAACGCTTCCTTCGTATAGAAGCACAGTTCACATTCCTTTTGTTTCTGCACCTTCAATGGCTTCTGCATCATGAGCTTTGCCACATGCTCATTCCAATATTCTCGGCACACATTGTTCACCCTTTGGATAACTTCTTCACCAAATCCCACAAGGCCTCCTGCCATACAGCTCATTGTAGTCTCTTGCCACCTGTTCACCACAAACTTTATACTTTCCAACTTCAGGTATGGCCTTTGTAAACACTGTATGCTTTTGGGATTCCGGGCACACTGCAGTTTGTCTGGGTCCTTCATCAAGAGTTGTATGCGCCGTGCCTGAAAAGTGTTTTGCAATCTGCATAATGTCAGATGGACCAAACATTGAGCCTCCAAAAGCGGAGTTTCTTGTGGCATCAATACCTTGGGGTCCACCGACGCGTGTGGTATCAAGGAACACATATAACAGCTTTCCCCACTGAGCTCATGTCTGCGTACCAGCTATTACTCAAATCTGGGTGGGGCACATCTTCTATCATATCCAAACCTAAACCTCTATACTTGTCATATTTGCTTCTCTTCACTTGCCTTTTAGAACATTTAGATGTAGTCAAGTTTGCAATTATATTAGGAGTTATATTGGGGAATAATAGCGACATTGCAAGTTTAATAACATTTCCCATTTCTCTCTGGGTGACATTCATGTTAATAACAGAGGGGTTGTTCTTCCCCATATCCCCATTCAGTGATGACATATTGGCATTCAGTGATGAGATATTAGCATTCCCCTTTGTCCCCCCTTTTATATGCTCTCCGCATATAAAACTATATCCTAAATATATTCTCAATCCGAATATAAAAAGTTTAAACAGTCCAGCTACACAATGCAGAACACAGATATAGACAGAAGAAACTGTGGTTACTGTAGAATGCTCACAAGAACAAGGGTATGACCGTGCTCCGAAAGTATTTATATGCATTTGTAGTTTCATCATTGATGAAGAGAGAGAAGAAAAATTGCATAAGCAAAGGAGGAGGTGAAAAGAAAATCGAAATTGTGCATTGCAGCCTTAATAGTTTGTGGAGGTAGATAGGTTGTAGAAACACATTAAACTTGCACCATTAACCAATGTTTTATTGTAGGTTATAGTTATATACATATGCTCATAGATATCTGTCGAATGAATACATCAGTTTGTGTCACAGTTCGTAAACCTCTAATGTCTACTCAATCTGTGTGGGGGGTGCGGCATGGGGGGACTTCTGGACATCTGAAAGATATATCCAATACCGCAGATCCTGAACCTTTACTGCAAGGGGAGTGGCATAGATGACTATATGGGGGTCATTACGAGTTTGGAAGTAGCCATGGTGCTATTAGCACCATGGCTGCCTCCAAAGTCGTGCCCGGGTCCGGGTTCTCTGAATGGAGATTTACCGGGTCATTCCAACCTTGGAGGACCCGGTAAATCCCCATTCAAAAAACCCTCGCCCATTCCCATTCAAGCCCCCATAGGGCTCAATGGGAATGGGGTGGGAGCTAATAACGAGCCCGTAAATTACGGGCCCGTTATTATCTCCCTGGTCCCTTAGCGACTCCTGCTAAGGACGTCTGGTTTTACCAGCCGGCCTTAGAGGGACCCGTTAAGGGACCTCGGAATGCTTCAGTAAGGGGTTAACGGCACCGGCATCCTTACTGATGCCGTTAACCCCTTACCGCTGCACTCGTAATGAGGCCCATTGTATTGCTTTTGTTAAGGCGGAAAGATAGTCTCTGAACTCATCCCCATGAACCGGAAGCATCCCTGTTGAGCATATGTAGCTTTTCTGATGGGACATAAGGGCGTGTGCATTCGCAACCCTGCTACCACCTCATGAGACGATAAATGATGATCCTTACAGGGCTGCATGCGCATGCTAAACAATTCCAAGGGCAAGCAGTGCACCCAGTTTTTCTTTAACGTGGTGTACAGCTTTGAAAGTTTACTTTTCAAGAGACCATTGATCCGTTCTACAACCACGCTGGCCTGGGGGGTGGTAAATTATACACATCCGATGCTTGATGCCCAGTAATGCCATTATTTCCTTGAACAGCTCATTAAAGAAGTGTCATTATTGGACCTTAACACATCAAACACTCACCAGCGAGGAAAAACCTCTCTGATCAAAAACCTGGCAGCGCACTTAGTGTCTGGATCTGCACAAGGACCAGCCTCCACCCATCAGGAGAAAGGACACACAATTACAATCATGTAACGGCACCCATTACACTGCTCGCCCATGTCTGCATAATCAATGTGCAACTCACGGAATGGCCCAATCGGGCAGGGTAGAGTACCTTTGACAGTTCTTAAGGTGTGGTCAGTACTCTAAGTTTGACATGGAGTGCAATTTATCACCATTTTAATCAGTGTCTCCTGCAGATGTGGGACAAACCAGTCATCCTACATATCTGCAGCAATATGTTGTTTCGACACGTGATTGGGATGGTGCAGCTGGTTGAAAGTGACCAGTAGCAGCAGCTTTGCCTGTCGTTTTCTGACACCATGATAAGTCTGTAGGGGGTGGTTTAGATCCTCTCTTTTGCCATAGGTCCTTCTCTTCCTGTGGGGAATGGCCCTGTAATTCAATATTTTGTGCAATGGTATTGAGTTGTAAGGTGAGGGCAGCTATTCTCGTCCCTCTGCTATCACTGGATATTCTGAAATGCTGGGCACTGGGAGATATGTGGCCTGTTTTACCGCTGCGTTCGTGGCGGCGCTGCAGATGGACATTTTATTAGTGTCAATATTATGGGTGACGCATTTGACCACCACTGTCATGAAGGGCTGAGAAAGGGCATCAAATTAATTTGTCTAATAGTGATTCATGTTGAACAGGGGAACCGTCAGCTCTCCTAAACCCCCGTCTTTTACACCTTGTGAGCCCAGAATGCACTGTAGTGGTCACATAGGCAGAATCGAAATAGACTTCGATGGGTGCAATGTGTTCTGCTGCTTGGGCTGAGGGCCGAGGGCTGAGTAATGCATGGGTAACCTTCTTTGCACCAGAATTTCATATTTGCCGTCCACGACTGCCACATCTTTATGTCTGAGACCTGTCCACTGGTCAGTACTTCTGCCCCCTCCAGTGGGCTATACTTTGCTTTAGGTATGTCATCCTCCTCCCCCTCAATAGTCATGCAGTCATGTTTATTAAGATCTTGCTCTGTACACATTTCAGTCAAAAACGTAGATGGGTTCACTGTCCTGCATCGTGAAAATTTCGGCTGGATAAAATGATCTCATATGCGGAAGCCCGCTTTGTAGTTAATGTAGATTTGAAAAGCTCTAGTATGGCAAATACTGTGTGCTCCACATACATTGTTACGGAACACTGGAACACCCAATGGTAATTGTGAAACAATTCTCTATTGTGAATGCAGTGGTGGCAAGCACCTGTTCGCAAGGGAATTGGCCCTGCATCATTGAATCTAGCACTCCACTGTAATAGGCCAATGGCTTGTGGCCCATAGTGCTTTTCTGAGTAAGCACGGCTGTCATTAGCTGCCCATTGAAACGAGAAAACAGATAGAACTCTTGCATGTAATCTGGGATTGCTAGCACTAGGGCAGTAGAAATCACTTATTTTAGGTAATTAAACCCACTGAACAGGTTATCATGTCGTGTTCTTTCTAGAGAGGATCGCCTGCTACCCTTTTTTTCTATTTTTGCAAGTAACCTGGAGTTGGTCACCTTATGTTACCTGGGGGAACCCAGACGTGAACCCCTTGCTCACTGCGCTCAGAGAGGCACAGCTCCACCTCACTGCTGAGGTCCAACAAGGCTGAAACAAGTGTAGGGGGTTGCTGTTGGTACTCTTGTTCAACAGAGGTTTGTCTGGCATTTTGGTGCTGGACTGCTCCTGTGGGCGGGACAAAGATTGAAATGCAAATGGATAGTCCTCCTTTGTGAAAAGTACAGTGAGCAAAAAGCGATGGCTGCGTACCCTCAAAGTGGGTAAAAACCACTGAACAGGCTATCATGCCATGTTCTTTCTAGAGTGGGGCGCCTGCTACCCTTTTTTTGTATTAAAACTCATATGCATGCTCTCAGTCCATGCTATTCTTTTGCGCCTCTTTAAGGCCATGCAATAGGATCCTGGTGTACCCAGTATAATCAAGGAACCATGCTCTGCAATAATTGCACAGACCGAGACATTTCTGCATTTCTTTGACGGTTTTTGGCTGAGCAGTGCTGCGTTCAGATGCAGAACGCTGTGGGGTTATTTTCTTACTGTGCACAGATATTAATTGTCCTAGGTAAAGAACTGCCTGACGGCAATACTGTAACTTAGCCTTGTCCACATTGTACCCCTTGTGCGCTAGAAACTGAAGGAGTGTGATTGAGTCCCTCCTACACTGTTGTTCATCATCACTGCACACTAGCAAGTCATCTACATATTGAATGATGGTTCTGGGTACCTGTAAATTCCCTAAGTCTGCATACAAGATCCTATTAAAGATACTCAGGCACACACAGTATCCTTGGGGCAGTCTTGTGTGTTTGTACTACATCCCCCATGCAAAAAGTGGTGAGGTACTGAAAATCTAGATGTAAGGGTATGGAAACGAAGGCGTTTTTCAAGTTAACGACAGTGAAATGTGTTGCTTGCTTTGGGATACTTCGCAAAATTGTTGCTGGGTTAGATCGGGTAGATCGCCGTATTGCAGTGTGAATTAGAGGGTACAGTAATGCCTTGGTAAAAAAGTGCAGCGATGGTGTCTCTTATTTCCCTCCGCTGATTCTCTGGACAATGGGCACTGTCTCACTCGGGGTTACACTGTGCCTGGTTTGAGTGCAATTCGTATAGTGGTCACTCCTTGTAAAAGGCCAACACCATGGACAACAGTTGTCCAAAACTTCTCAGGGACCTGTGCTAAGTCATTCACCAGAAAGGAGGGGGCAGCAATGGAGACCACCATGGGACATTGTAATGTGTGGTATTGCACCATTATGTCACAGGGTATGCAAATAGCCAACCCTATTTCGCCCTCAGCATCCTTGTCTTCAACACTTCAAAAAGCTCCTCATCTGTCGCTTCCTTTAAGGAGATGGTTGGTACTATGCATAATACAGTACACCACTGATGTCCATCTGAATCAATTCCAATGACCACAATCCTCTTTTCTGACACCAACAACCCTTCCAAATCCAGTGAAATCACTGTTACTACAACAATCTCTGGGGGAAACAGCTGGTCCAAAGATGAAATCAGACGGCACCAGCCAACACAATTTTCCAATTTGAGGCAGTGCATCACGTAACACATTAATTCCGTACACAAACATATCAGGGTCAAAAGGAATGCCACGGACCACCACCTCCCTTCCAATGGCCTGCATTATCATCATTGCTTTCACAGCACACATCCTGGCACACACTTTTCCCTGATCTGCAAAGGAGATGGTCATATTTGAGTTACTCAAGAGATCTCGCCCTAACAAATTTACTGGGGAGGTCTCTGAATAGAGCAATGTGGCGTGCAGTATTCACTAAACACAACGCTCAAAAATACCCTTTCACCTCTCCTTCCTCAATTCACGTTCGCACCCACACACTTGTTCCCTGTTGCTCCAATCCCCTGTCAAAGTCTTCCCCCGTTGTTCTCAACTGCAGAAGGTGTACTCTATGTGCGTGTTCACCCGCTCTCCTCCGTCTCGGGGTCTCATTAACGGCATGCAGCATTCTAGGAGCTGTGCCCCACTTCAAAGAGCAGACATGCTTTCTGTGAAAACGGCTCCTTTACACCACTACGGGTTAGGCGCTTTGGACTGCTCGCTGCAGGTGGGCGTGGTGCATCCAGGAATCCTCTGTCTCGCGCAGAAAAATCAGGTATCACGTCAGGGCCACGAATTTGTCTGGCAGACCTTCAGCACACACACTCAGAAAAAATACAACCCGCTAGGGAAAAAACGCCCAAAACACCCTTTGCAAGGAAAACAAGGTTTAATCACACCAAGGAAACATACATGATAGCAACGAACTCTGCTAACATTGAGTGCAGTGACAAAAACAGCATAAACAACAAGTTATGAAGGCACTAGTGTCATAAGTGACGTAGATATCATAGGTTACAGATCCAGGTGGCTGGCTGGTGCGACTCTATACATATACCGCCTGCTCCATAAGGGATGCCAGGCCATTGGTACCAGCTTCTCCTATTCGTCTTTTCCACGTGGGGTTCTTCTTTGTACGTCATCAGGCATGAAGCTCCGAATTGACAATTACCAACACAAATGATTGCATTCCCTATCTGTGGCCTATTGTGAACCTGGTTACTACAGACATGGGTGCAGAGGATACTTTTTAGGTCACAATACCTTGCAAACCCCAGCTCAATTCCAGACACATCAGCACCTTTCCAAATATTCCCACCCTGGTTTAGGGTTTGTTACTTTTCCCCCTTAGCACCTCGCAGCACAAATCATAGGAATCCAGGATATGGTGAACCCACCTTTCTGCTGTGATCTTCCTGATAAATTGGCAATTTAACAGTTGAATGGTCAGTGGTCTGGGGCTGGCTACTGCATTGGAAGGCTGGAGTCTTGGGACAGCGGGCATCTTGGCACTATAATTTAGGGTTTGGACTGGTGAAGTTCAGAGGCTCATGCCCTCCTTCTCGTGGGATAACTTTTCACAGGGAGCTATTGCCCCCCTCTTGGTCTTGCAGGCACGTTTCTTCTGGGAAACGTGCTGATATTATGAAACAATGTGAGGTTTGTGAATTTTCGCAGGTTTGGTCTTCCACATTGCTGCCTTCGCTGCAACTCAAACCCGCATGTACACACTTATTTCTATGCTCTGGGCCCGGGCCTACTGCCCTGGCTCCAGTAAGGCACTAGGCCTCGATTTCAAAATGGCTGCTGTTTTCTAAGCTGACCTTTCACTCCCAGCACAATCTATACCCAAATATATGATAAGCTACCCGTAATGCAGCTTCTATCAACAAACCCCCTTCCACCTATAACCGTCCCAAGCACCTCCAAAACACTCTTATGACTCCGCCTCAAATAGAACCTCTTCGGGGCTTCGGATGATCGTCCCACTCCCCAATAGAGTAATATCCCCTCCTTTATTGTGGGCATTTGTATCTGTGGCTGTGACACCTGATTTTGGCGCGGACTGTTTGCGGACCCCCTTTGTACTTGTTGGGTTTGTTTTGGGTGTTGTCACCATCCCAGATTTGTGCGCACCCTTTGGTGTGCCTTGAAACGCCTATTCAGCGGTCTCTTTAGACATGAGGAGTGGCTGGGCAGGAGTTTTCTGTTTCCCTTTCAAATTAGGAGGCTAATCTGACCCAGTCACCTCAGGATTTGATAATGCACCCTGCCTCAGTGATTCGACATCAACAATATTCTTGGCCCCAGCTCTCGAGTTTTCTTCTATGGCATCCTCCATGTCAAAAGCTTCCCAAAGTTGTTTCCTCCTTTTTATAGTTTTAGGTTTACACTTTTGGCAGGCTCGACACATCTGCAGGGTTCGAAATTGAGGGGAGCTGGTAGCTATTTAGCTCCTGCTTGTAGCCTAGAAGAGCCTGGTTAGCTCTGCACCAACCGCAACCAGGAACTACATTTTGCTCCACAGGTCAACTTCTGCCAAACAAACACACCTATGTGAATTTAACTATGTGCATTGGGGACAATATATAATTAATTATAAAGACACATCTATATGACCTTTAAAGCAGAAAGAGGTCATAAAAACTAAGCAAAATGTTATTTTTGCGTCTTACATTGAAGTTCAATTTGCGGAATGTTATGTACTAGCTCGTGGTTCCCGAGTGGTAGCTCCTGCTCACTGGTTAATGTCAGATACCCAAGAGCTGCTTTTAGCTCCTGCTTATCTAATCTTAATTTCGATCCATGAATCTATTCCACGTTGTCTCTGGATAAACAATGGTTACGCACATTTTGGGTGTCGAGCCACAGGAATTATTCTGTTGCACTTACAGCAGAACTTAAATGGCGTCTTCTCCATAGTTGGTGCTGGGTATTCTCTATAAAACCTGTCTCTAGCACCATATCTTGGGACCCTCACAATGAATGCGTCAAAGAGATCTTCTTTCTCGCTTGCATTATGCTTTCATCACTGGCATTGTATTTGTTGGCACACCTCTAATGCTGTGACCGAACCCATGGCAGGCAAAAAGCAATCGGAGGGTTTTGATTTGGACGAGCGTTGTGGGTACGCGTATATGAGGCATATGGATAGTACAACAGTAACACTACTGTTGGAGGCTACCTTTTTCACTTGCACTTTGGGCCAACAACTGGATGATGGCCTGTGCATAGGAGGTGAATCTGGACCGCTACCTAAGCAAAGAAATAATTTCATCTGTTTATTTATCTCTTTATTGTTTAACAACAACCAGACTACCCAGGCTTTGGACCGCAGGGCCTGATGATCATCTGTATCCCCTTTTTATCGGCTGTCCAACCGCTCGATCACTGTGGTGGCCAGGAAACTGCATCCAGCAAGATTCCTTGTCTAGAAGTAATCCTTCCTACTGCCACCCACCACAATGACTCCTTTTGGCAAGCATCAAACCTTGCAACTAGACCTCAATACCATGATGCTGCAAACAACTGGCCGAGGAGGGCATGGAGAAGGGTACATGGCCAAGGACATCATCCGGGTCACTCGGCTCTCTCCTCACACCCTTCAATATGATTCCTGGCAAGATGTCGCCTTGTTGCCTCCTCCAGTAGGTGGCCAATCCCCCATGCCATGTTGGTCCTGATTGCCCAATCTCCCTCCTTCATCCTTGGCTGGTCTTTGGTGCCCCCTCCTTGAATCCCTTGGCTGGTCCTAGTGCCTCAAGCATATCCACAAACATCTGAGGGCTCTACTCCGATTGCCCTGGCTAGTTCTTTTTGCTCCTCCCCATCCTTCGTCTATCTGCTCACTCCTACCACTGTCTCAAACTCTTCTTTATGGTGATAATCCTTAATCAAAATGTGTTATATTAATTAATCCCACAGGTTTTTGTGTCTCTTCCCACCCAGAATTTCTTTATATTGTAACAAACCTAGTAATGGCATTGCTACCTAAACTCATTTTCATATGGAAAGTATTTTTTTTATCAATGCACTTATTTTCTGCTTTCTCCAGTGAATACAAATACGAAGTGTATGCTGCTTTTTCGAGTCTTAAACGTGATTTGGGAAGGTTTCACTGTGGGGCACAAGGAAGCAAGAGGAAACTTCTGGTGGTAGGTAACCAAACAGTGCTTCAAGCACCCAACACCTTTGACCATCTGTTCAAAAAGTACTGAATAGCTTCTAGTAGCTATTATTTGAAAATCCGTATTGTTCGCATGCACCGCAAAACGCATTCAATTGCCCTTTTGTGGCACTGAGGAGATTCTAGTCTTCAGTGTCTGCTTAGCAGAGTTGTATCCTAAGAGCAGCTGGAGATGGTATAGTTTCAGGAGGTGATGAGGCATCCTTGTTTGATTTGCTGGTGTCCAACCCATATTTCTCACGCAAAAGCCTGTCTCCCTCTATATATCCCACATCAATTTGTTTATTGGATGTTTTTCCTTTATGTAGCTCGTAGCAATACAAATTCAATAATTCTGGGGGTAGCATTTGTTTCTACCAACTTCAAAGGTCCTTCTCCTGGCATTTTCCGATCCAAATAATTATGGAAAATTACGCTGGGGATTCGTGCAGAGTCCAAGCTCAGTGGTTTCAATATTTCCTGATGAAGGCCATTGTAATGTTTGCAGATACAGACTGGAGAATGTATACGCTTTTCTAATTATTATGGCGGTTATTTTTGTAGATATTTAAATGAATTCCTTATGAATATATAATGTATTACATCTTTCGTTATGGCTCACCCTCTGTGGCCTTAACTGTTATTAGAGTGTTCCCATTATTGAATAACATGTGATGTTATTTGGAGTTTTGATATTAAGATCCATGATGTATTTATTGTCCTTGTCCCGTGTTAGATAAATATGAATACATCTTTTGAATAACACTGTATTGTATAAATAAATAAATTACACTGTATTGAAATAAACCTAACTTGATCAGTCTTACTATGAGGAAAATAATCAATGTGGCCATATTGACTTCCATTATTGTGATATTGTCAGGATCAATGCTAATATAATCACACACTGTGAAAGTACACACACATGGGCCCTAACTGACACAGCAACAGTGGCAGCGCTGGTAAATTTATTTAAATGTTGGGTTGTAAATATTTTCCAGTAATTAGCATAAGTGGCTGAAAATAGCATCGTAGCCTGAACCAAACAAGAACGTTTTCGGTATGGTTCTTACCATAAGAATGTATTTAAAATAAGGGGTTAAAATGGTGCATATCTTCAAACACTTTTTTAAATTAAAGATTGGTCAAAAGACTAAGGTCCTGATTAATCAAAAAGTGTGTATAGACCCTACAATCTTTACGCAGTGAGAAGGACTTTGCATGCACCATTGCGCATCAGGCACCTGTGGACGATCAGAATGTTCATGGAATCTTCCCCGCAAAGTAACCCTATTCGTAAGTCGAGGCCGGGACACCCCCGACATGCCTCACCACAAAGCAAATGCAGCCATTAAAACCTACCTATGCACAATCCTCGGGCGCAAACTCATGCTCCCCCGGTAATCCAGCGTGGTGTCCCCGCAACCACGCCAACACCCCAGCGACACTGCTTTGGGTCCCCCATAGCTGTTCACAGCACCCCGACAACATGCGCACCATGTTCCGTAGCGCGAGTCCTTTCACGGTCAATCTGCGTGCAAACCCCCGTAAACCATGCCTTCAGCCCGCTACACTTCTTACGGCCACCCCTAAATCCAACATGCAATCTTACCTTTGCGCAGTGATTCCTATGCACAAGTGCCTGTATGTCTGCCTTCGGTTGGAAGATCGATCGAGAGCTTTGCGTGGCCTTTTCCCCGACGAGAGGTTGCGCGGTCAGATCCATGAAGAATATGCTTGGTTGTGCACATTTGTGGATGTGCGATGGACTGACAGCGGGCTGTATCTCGTAACGCCCACATTTTCCCTTGTCCTTTCTCATTTTGCGTGTTCTGCCCCTACTCTGGTCTTTGCACAGGCCACGCCTATGCCCTCCAAGGCGTCTCGCACAAGGCATTGGGCGCTCGCAGAGATGTGACGAGTCTGCGTGAAGTCCCCGCAAAGTAAGAAAAAGTCTTGCGCAGTCGATTTCATGAATCGACGAAGGGCGTTTTGCGCACAGTTTGGCAGGCAAAGTCACAATTCTACGCGCAGATAATCTCATGAATCAGGCCCATACAGTTTACAATTGAGTGTTTAAGGTATTACATGAAAAGTTCTAATAGATGGCAGGTCACGAACAGTGCACAAGTACATTTTCCAACACTTTATCATGATGCATGTGCCCACAATATAAGCCAGCATTGCCACTGTAAGAAGACATTTTTATTCTGGGTGTGACAATATGTGTCAATATGCCAGTGTAACAACAGTATTGCAAATATTAGAAGACTCTCCATTGGCTGTGCCCAAAAGTGCCAGGCTTTAAGACTCATGTATGCCAGTGTGGCATGCACATGGGGTCCCATAGGGCAGGAGGGCATTTTGGTGGCAGTGCTGAAGTAATTAATGGAACATAGGACAGCGGTTTAGAGGCAAACAGGGAAATTAATGTGAACTGTGAAGTAATGAGCATTACATGGAACCTGAAGCAGTGTTGCATGACAAGTGCATACGGCTTGTCTCTTTCTGAAGAGATAGTGGGATCGAGTTCCAGAGTTTGGCGGTTTGCACTGAGTTTAGGAGTGATTCAAATGAATCTAGTTGACAAAGCAATATCCAAAGGTGTGTTCAATCACAGGTCTGGCGGTAACTGTAATTCCCCATTCCCCATTGGGTCCAACGGACCCAGTGGGGAATTTATGTGCAATTACGGCCAGCGCTATTACTGAGCGGTAATTGCGCCAAAAATGCGCATTTTTGCTGCGCATTTACCCCCAGCCTTTGCTGGAGGTAAATGCTGCCAGCTCGAGATTGGGTGGACCCTTACTGCCGCATTTAAGGGCAACTGCCCAACTCGTGATGAGGCCCATACACTCTTACTTGCTTTCTTATTGGTGGCCAACACAAAGCATGTAATTCAGGTGATATGTGATCATGCTTCTTAAGTTTCAGTAAGGTTCTGGCTGCCATATTCTGTACCCTCTGTAATATAGTTATCATGTTGTTTGGCATTCCCAGATAGGTACTGTTATTATAGTACAGACTAGAAGCGACATTCTTTACCATTACTTGATGTGCGAAAGTTAGGTGTGGAAGCAAATGTCGAATTTTCCTACTAAGGAAAGAGCTTGTTTTTGTAATGGTACCTACTTGCTTATTTAAGGTTAGTTCTTTGCCAAAAAGTGTAACTACATTTTTGACTTTGTGTTTGGGTGCAGGACATTGGCCAAAATTGTTAGAGGAATTCCAGAGTGGCGGAATGAGATTAACTGTTTAGATTTCTGTTTTCCCTGGGTTGATTTTTAACGTTTTGGCCTCAGTCCTGATTTTAATTGTGGCAAGACAGTTTTTCATTGTATTAGACCCTGCATAATTGGTTAAATCCAGATCTAGCAGGATCATTAAAGGGCGCAAGTAAAGATTAAAAAAGAATTCGAAATAAGGCTGAGCCCTGTGGTACACTGCAACCCACAGCATAAAGCTGTGACAGAAAAGAGCCAAATCAGACTTGGTATGATCTGTCACGAGTGTAGCCACTTCATTACCATATTCTTCCAATCTTTACAGTAAGATTTGATGATCCACGGTATTAAAGGCAGCCGGGATATTCAGTAAGATCAGTAGTCCTGAGCCTTTTGTTCTATCCTTTGTCTAAGGGGATCAAGGATTGCTGTAGTTATCATTTCTGACCTCCTTATCCACGAACGCGGATTGTTGATGGAGCTACGCCCATTCCAGTTTTAAAAGGTCCTGAAGAAGATGACCGCAATTCCATTGGTCATCGAAACTGGTCAACCCCACGATCATGAGACCTCTCATAATTAGGATGATGTTCATTTAAGGCACTTCGGATACGTCATTAAACCACATTCCCTAGAACGATCCTTGCTTCTAGGTGATCCCATATTCCTGGGATTTTAATATCCCGGGAACAAGGTCCGATGTTCTGGAAGCTTTCCACCCAGTTGGTGAATAAAGACTTAGGGAAATCCCGGGAGAGTAGCCTTCCAGAGAATACAGATGAGATAAGATCTAATGTGAACTGTCTCAATTTACGCTTGATCTGTTTGTATTTTTAATCTAGTGTGATTCATTTAAGTGAATAAGTGTTGATGAGGGACACTTTCTCCCGCTATCCCTATTAGATAGGCCGTGCACCACCGGCCACCTAGGGAGAGCTTGCCCTGACAGGGTTAGGGTGTACTTCTCGAAAGGGACAGTCCACGTGTTTTGAGATACTAGCATGAATGTGAAAGCTATTGTATGTGTAACATAAATACTCCTGTGCCCGTTCTTTTGTACTAAAAAACTGTTAGGTTTAATGGCAGGAATGCAATTGAAGTAAGTTTAGCTTGCAGCTTTTCCCTTGGCATTTTTGGGTAATTTAAAATGTCCCACAAATTCTTGTATTTGTAAGACTACCAGTCTTTCCAATTGTGTGGAAAGAAAGGGGAGTTGTGAAATAGGTCTGAAGTTGCCAGGAGTGTTATGATGCAGGGTAGGGTTTTTTAGGAGGTGTTTAACTTGTGAACATTTCCTTCTATTTGGGAAGATTCTACTACTTAGTGAAGATTTAAATAGGCAGAGGGCAGCATCAAAAATGGTGGGGAAACTATTTTGGCTAAACTGGGAGTTATTATATCAAGTGGTGTACCAGTACATTTGGCAGTATTTAGTAACTATTTATAAGCATCATGATCCAATAATTTCAATTTGCTAAGGATCACAGTATTCTTGTGTGATTTATTACCAATCAACAGACTAGACAAAGTTAAGGCATTATTTGCATGGGTCAGTTCTGGTTTGATGTTCTCAAATTTTGTTTGTGAAGTCTTGGGCTAAGAGGTCAATGAGGAGTTGTGACAGCGTAATATTAGAAGATTCTCATTCTTTACATAGACTGCTTATTAATGTAAACAATGCAGTATCGAACTTTCCCACATAAAAATGCTTTTTTACTTTATTCCTTTCTGTTTTGTAAATCTGTTGATGTTGTTTTAGAATCCGATATGACAATGCATTACTTACCGTAAAATCATTTCTGATGGTTGTATCTGCTTAGATTCACATGCTGTGCATAGTCAGACATCCAGTGGTCACTGCAGAGTATTGCATTTTGTTTTCGTAGTCGAAAAGGGGACATCGACAAGGCGTGTCTGTAACACTATCCCTATAGTAATGAGCATTGTACCTACAATCCCTCACGCGTCGAGGTCCCTCTGTTTGTATTTTTTTCTGCCCTGAGGGAGCCTATTAGACGTGAGTGAGTACAGAAAAGAGAGGAATAGTTAAAGGATGTCTATGTTCCTTTCATCCGAGCGGGGAGGAAGGGTTGACGCATGTGATTCTAAGCAGATACAACCATCAGAAATGCTTTTACGGTAAGTAATGCATTGTCTTCTGATGTTTGTTTGAGAGCCCACTTCCAGATGTTCTGGGACAGCTTGGACAGTCCTGGAGAGTGTGTGCGCCCTTGCTTGTTGAGGTAGTACATGGCTGTGGTGCTGTCTGTGAGGACCATCAATGTTTTCCCTTGCAGGTGTGCCTGGAAAACCTTCAGTGCTTTGAAGACCGCTAGCAGTTCCAGCAAGTTTATGTGTTTGGACGCTACACCCGGAGTCCAAACTCCATGTGCAGTCTGATGGGATAGGTGAGCCCCCCATCCTGTGAGGGATGCGTCTGTGGTTAGAGTGGCTTCCACTGCGTGGGTGGCGAATGGTTTCCCTATTACCAGGTTTTCCTTCGACCACCACCGTAGCGAGAGAACCAAGGCCTGCAAGACCACCACTAGATCGTCCCATTATCTGCTGGCCTGACACCACTGGCTGTTGAGCCACTCTTGCATTGGGTGCATGCACAGGTGCACTTGGGGTACCAAATATATACATGACGCCATCATTCCTAGCAATTGCATTGCTTTGCATACCGTCACCTCTCGACCGGCCACCTATTGAGGGATCTGAAACAGCATATTTTGGACCCTCTCGTTGGAGGGGAAGACGAGGCCGTCCTTTGTTCGAATTAGAGCCCCTAGGAATTGTTTGATCTGGCTGGGGTCAAGGCTGGACTTCTTCTCGTTGATGGAGAAGCCCAGTTGGAACAAAAGGTCTACAGTCTTTTGGGTATTTGAGAGGCATGTCTCGTAAGAATCTCCTGTTATGAGCCAATCGTCGAGGTAAGGGTATACTGGGATGGACAACATGTGCAGGTGGGCTGCTGCCACTGCCAGTACTTTTGTGAATACCCTTGGCGCTGACGCTATGTCGAAGGGTAGCACTCTGAACTGGTAGTGTTTGCCCTCTATCATGAACCTGAGGTATTTTCTGTGCGCTGGCAACATTAAAATATGAAAGTATGCATCTTTCATGTCCAGTGTTGTCATGTAATCTCTCTGTGAAAATAGGGGGTTTACTTCCTGTAGGGTCACCATACGAAATTTTTGAGGTTTGACAAATTTGTTCGCTGGGCGCAGATCTAGTACAGGGCGCATGGTTAAGTCCTTTTTGGGTACAAGGAAGTACACTGAATAAATACCTTCCGTTACCTGTGATAGAAGCACGCCCTCTATTGCTCCTTTTAGTAGCAGCAGTTCCACTTCTTGAAGAAGGATGGCGAGGTGCTCCGGTGATAAGCGTCGTCCCGTTGGGGGTCTGTACTTGGGGGGCCGACTGAATTCTATGCAGTAACCGCGGGCTATGGTTGACAATACCCAGCGGTCTGATGTTATTCCCTCCCATGCTGGTAGGAAAGATGTTAACCGGTCCCCGACCAGGGATGCATGGGAGGGGACCCGAACCTTCGGGTCATTTGATGTTGGTAGCCGGGGATCCTCTGGGAGTGGGGCCCGACCTCTAACCTTGCCACGGCGTTGTCCTCTTTGAGTGTATTGGCCACTGGTTCCCTGAGTAGAGGACCAGTTGCCTGCAGTGTACTGCTGTTGTTGTTGCTGTTGTTGTTGGCCTCGTAAAAAGCGTTTGTTGCCGAATCCTTGCCTATTGGGAGGCCTTGAGATTTGGTCTAAAGTCTTTAGGGTGTCGAAATCCTTCTTCGCAGTCTCCAGTGCATCATCCACTGCTTTCCCAAAGAGGTTAGTATCCTCTATTGGTTTATTAATGAGTGACGTCTCGGTTTCTGGCTTAAAACCTGAATTGCGGAGCCAGACATGATGCTTCAGAAGTATTCCCTGGACTAAAGAACGGCCAGCCGTTTCTGCAGCATCAAGGGTGTTTTTAATGATGCTCTGGTTAACCAGAGTTCCTTCTTTTAGTGTGGTTAATAAGCGAGTTCTTAAGGGCTCAGGGACTTCCTCTAGGTCTTGCCGTAATTTTCCCCATTGGGCATCAGCATAACTTGCCAGTAGGGTATTATTATTGGCAATTCTGGTAGAAAAAGCTGCCGGGGCTGTAATTATTTTACCCAGGGCGTAGAGTTTTTTTCCTTCTTTGTCTGGGGGTGCTTCGCTGATTGATAGCGGAACCCCTGCTCTTTTCCTTGTGGTAGTTACCACCAAGGAGTCTGGAATTGAGTGACCCTTAATGTATAATGGGTCCAAACGAGAGGGAGTAAACAGTTTTTCAATTCTTGGATTGACCCCTCTGACCAGCGCAGGTGTAGACAGTGATGGGGTGATTTGTCTCTTAACTCAGGCGAGGGGGGGAATGGTTTGACTAGTGGGAGGTTTTTCCTTAATGATTCTTTCTACAAAATCAGTATCGGGAGTAATTTCCCCAGTTTCAATCTCAAAGTGCGCTGCTGCCTTCCGTAGTAGCGCGTTGAAAGTGGGTTGGTCATCTATTGGTGATGGAGTCCTGACCGGTGTGGTCTGAGGAGAGGGAAGGTTTAGGATCTCAGTGTCTCTAGACGCTGTTGATGACTGCCAAGGCTGTGAGCCACTTTCATCTGGGTCTTCCTGGAAGCACACCTACCTATGCCAAGGTTTTCCTCAAAACCTTCTTCTTCGAGTTTCTGTTGGTCTTCACTATCTAATAATTCCTCGTCCTCTTGGAAGTGAGGGTCTTCTGCAGTGAGGTCATAAGTATTAGATTCCTCTTGAAGGGGGTTAAATAGTCTAGGATATTTAGCCCTGTGGTCCTCATGAAGTACCTCTCTTGGCCTCTTGGGTGCTTTATGTTCAGGAGTGGACATAAATCTATCCAGTTTGTCCATACACGATTGGAATCTCTCAAAAGTCCAATGTGGTAACCCAGAGCGGTCTGGAGGTGAAAAAAGGAGGCTCTTCTGCCTGTAGCCGTCTTGATCTGTCCCATAACATCGAGGATAAAGTCCCTTCGCCTTCTGAGAAACCTTCTGGTAGGCTAGGGCCTTCTTTCGATGGTGGGAGCGGTCCCTGCCTCCCTTCCGGCATTCTCAGCGTTTCCCTGGCCTTGTGAGCAGTCTTCGGCATATCACTCGCGTCCATTTCTGGCCGTCAGTGGAAACTATACGCGCCAAGCTCTCGACGATTCATTTCTCCGTCGAGGGTTCGTCTGGTGTCGTGCTGGGCGGTGCCAAGTCTTTTTCGGCGATGATAGCACTCTTACGAGGCACGTCGCCTGGTGTTTTGGTGGAAGCGCCCTTGTCTGCAGGTAGCCCAGTCGCTAGTCGCGTCTGCGGTGGTGGGGAGGGCTTGCGGCCCTTACGGTCAGTGGAGGACGCTGGTGGGTCCGGCGTCTCCGTTGGCGCTATGGCTTTCTTCGTCTTTGACGAAGAAGTGCCGTGGGTTGTGTGCTTATGTTTATGCCTTCTGTGTTCGTCAGTGTCGCCGGGGTGTTCATCCCCATAAGTAGGGTGTGAGCCGAACTTGTCGGGGCCGGGGACAGACGCCGAGGAGCGGGTACGCTCCCTAGAGAGGTCTACAACTTCCAAAGCGGAGGTCGGGTTAGCACTATCCTGGTCACACTCAGCAGTGGCGGCGGCGGGTGAAGAATCAGCTCTAGACATAGCATAGGCTGCCCACCTCTTTACCCTGCGGTCCTTTAAAGTTTTGGGTGAAGCAGTTTACAGGCCGCACAGCCTTCCTCGTTGTGGTCAAGGGGTAAGCAACGGTTACACCGCTTGTGCTTGTCTTTCCATGTGAATTTGCCCTTACAGCGTGGGCAAAATCTAAACAGAGTCCTCTCCATAGCTGAGGATACAGGGGGGGGGAGAGAAAGGCATTCTTAGAAATAGACCAAATGTGCCACAACCCCACTCTCCCTAATGTTTGAGGCCGGCGAGGCCAGGCCACATGTTCGGCAGCGCCAAAGGATCTCCTCCGTCTAAGTCACCGCCGTCGAAGTTCTTACTTGGCGGTGAAATAGCTTTGCAGATTCGACGTCGAAGAAGGGATCTAATGTAATGTATAATAATAAATAACAACCAAAGGGTCAAGTAAATGTTTTTGCAATTTCTCTCGAGGAGCTCTGCGTTAAGGCGACCAATATCTGGGCGGAAAAAAACAATCTGAGGGACCTCAATGCTGAGGGATTGTGGGTACAATGCACGTCACTATAGGGATAGTGTTACAGACACGCCTTGTCGACGTCCCCTTTTCGTCTACGAAAACAAAATGCAATACTCCACAGTGACCACTGGATGTCGGACTATGCACAGCATGTGATTCTAAGAAGATTAACAAACATCAGAAGCCTCTATATCGTATGAATGTCACCAGTGCCTTTCTAAATGTTTAAGTTTGCGCCTTAAAATGTGTAGTGCTTGCGTATAGTAGTCTCTTCTTTGTTTGCGCTTAATTTTTTACTTGATTTGAATTGGCGACACCAGCACATCCAGAATTTCCTATGTCCGTACATCAAGATTTTCTAAGAGTTCATTTGGGTGGTTGCATTTTTTTGCACTTGTGTATGTTGTCTAGATGACAGGAAAGCTGATTGCCTGAAGGTCTCAGGTCACACTGCTCTCCATTTTTCTTCTCCCATTTCTTGTAGTGATTCTGTTTACTATCGAACTGCCGAATCAGTATTGACTTCTGTGCAGTAATTAAAATCACCAGGAATCAGTATTGTACCATTTTTAATGGCGAGGTCAGTGATTATCTATACCGTGGAAGTGACTGAATCAAATGTTTTCTAGGAAGAAGTGACCCAATTGTTTTTTTTATTTCTTGACCATAAAAAACCTTTAAAATAAAATATATGTGGGGTGGGGGAAGGGATATTAATAAAGGTAGGGGGAAGGAGGGCGACTGTGGGGCGTCTCCCCCAAAAATAAAAAAAGGAGGTCACGTCAATCTTTTGAATACATGGATTCAGTCAAATCACCTACATCCAGTGAATATATCTGCTGGTTTATTCACAAAGTTGTTTTTGGTGCTGGAGGTCTATATATTAACATCATTAGGAACTGATTAGTTGGGATGAATGAATTTGCAACGCAAGCACTTCCATCAATGTTGTATTTGATAGTGGAAGGAGAGCAATGTTCAGTTCATGTTTATATAAGACTGCAACGTTGCCCCCGTGCTTAGTTGATCGTGATTTTGAAAACCATTAATGAGTTTGTAGTTTCATGTCTGGAAAGAGGGATATTAAATCCTCCTGAATCCATGTTTCTGTGATCAACATTGATAAATTGAGATTTTTTACCAAGTTATATACCAAATGTATATTTTTTACTGCTGATCTAACATTTGAGGCAAACGTTGTTTTATTTTTTTCATATCTGAGCAAGACGAAGTTAAGCTCAGTAGATTTACATGAAGGTTTTTAAGCACCGTTTCTACTCAAAGGAATGGAGTGATATACGTTATTTGCTTTCAGGATGTCGATTACCTTGTCTTTGCAGGGTGGCGTGTAATGAAGATATTCAGGATAGCGTCATTTCACATGATTGAGGATGATTTTGTGTTAAGGATATCTTCACGCATTGGCTCGGACTTTGCGCCATTTCACCTTCTTATATAGTGATTGCCCAGAAAGAGTGGAAAGAGGACTAATTCAAGAAACAACTAGCTTGCAGGATTGTTTGGAGCAACGAGTATTGTGTAAATGCAAGTCTGTCCCGTGTACCCACATTTTGGCACACCCTGACCATGATGTCAACAATTAATGATAAAAACTATATGTATATATATCAATTGATTACAGCTAACGCTCTATACATGAGTTAAAAAATGATATCAATATTATTAACTTTTTAAAAAGACAATCAGTTAAATTGCAGTATATAAGATTCAAATGAGTCTACAATTTTGTAATTCCTTCCCCGAGGTATTATAGCTTCCTTACCATGCACAGTCACACCATTTTGCCTTCTTATATGGTTGTTCGCCAGCAAGAGTGGAAAGCGGACTAATACAAGAAACAACTAGCCTGTGCCCAGCACTCGTGAAAAAGATGACGAGTCATCACTATTGATGTGATGCAACCAACCAATCAATATGGACAGTCTCGATGTGAATCATCTCTGAAAAAAATGAATACCATCCAAAGGGGAAGAAAGGTTACAGAATGTGGAATGCAGAAGCACTGGAAAAACAATGAAGTGAGAACAAGGACTGCGCCATCAAAAGAGTGAAGAACATTCCCACAAGGCCACCAAAGGAATGTTAATGTTAATGTTTAAGGACATTTGTACCGTGCACTATCACCATTGGAGTGGTCTCCTGGCGCTCTTGCGGCTCTGATAGAGGAAGGGAGGGGAGTTAGTGGGAGGAATCTGGAAAAGTGCAAGAGAGCAGTGATGTGCTGTTGGCGGCCTCAGCCCGGTGGGTCCGTTGGCTGGGCCTGGGTTGTTTGCGGCCGGTAGTCTTTGTGTACTGTTGTGCGAGTCTATGTGTGTTTTAGATTAGTGTTTTGGGATATGTGTCGGTACAACTTCTTCTGTTGGCGACCAAGATGGGTTTGATTTGGCCTCTCAGCCGTGTCGCATCCTATGTGGCATTCGTTGGAGGAACCAATCCCCTACCTCCTTGGTTACTAATATGAATAGATAATCTGCCACTCAAGAATTGCGCCACACTTGTTGGTTCAATATTTTCAAAAGAACATTTCTTTTTATTCCTTATTTGCCCTTTGAATTCTTGTTAACACGTGTTTCGGCTACTCAAGAGCCTTTCTCAAAACAAAACAGGGCTTTATTAGGTACATATCTTATTCTATTAACACAATTATTATATAATGTTCAAAACATTTTTGTATTCAAAAAGGTTTTGGTAAAGAAAAAAAGATAACGAAGAAAAGAAAGAAATAGGAAGAAAGGGGGTTATGCAATATTAAATCACATATATTTTGGAAAATAAATAAAAGTAATAGATAATTCACAAATGCAGTACATCGCAATACAAATAATTACATCAAAATGTGCATCAAATTCATAATAAATACAAAACAATATAAGTGATAAGAGAACAATAAAAGATAAAAAATAATAATAGTGGATAATAAGTAAAATAACAAACAGAGAAACAGAAAAAATATATTGTTTAAAATAATTCCTCATACATAAATCCACATTTTATATTTAAGGTTTCAATATTAAACACAAATTCTCATTTGTATTATTTCTATAGTGATTCTATCATGTATTACAGACTACAGTATTGTTCCCTCTAATGGGTTGCAGTAAATCTACATTCGACACACAATAATATATTCATGTTTGAGCGTAATACATAGAACAGTAGAAATCTCTTACCCGTTAATTCCATAAATCCCTATAGTGAAAATAATGCAGAAAGAAATATTTCCAATCCAATTGTTGTTCACACACAGGAATTAAATCTATTAATTCTCCAAAGGTTTTGGTTAAGCTCAACCTTTCGTATGGCCATAAATTCTAACCTTCCACTTAAGAGTCCATCACATCTACCTCGCCACTCCACACCTTAATTTATCAACAATTTCGGTTTGTCTTATTAAGTTCACAGTCTCCCCGTTAGCAAAAAGACCCCGGTCTGAATCAACTCCCATATGGGCATTTGGATCGCCCGACTGCGGGCGTGCAAAAACATCTCTTTTTCCTTTTCCGTTCGGGGACCCACCCCTGATGGCTTACCTGCAGCTTTGTAACAATCCGTCTCCTCGCGTCGGCCTCAAACAGAAATGAGCCACCGCGGGGATCCACCATGTAATGTATAGCATCACCAAAGTTACACGAATCCTCCTTCTTCTCTTTCTAGCATCGTTTTACAGAGCGGCCATATTGGAAGGGTTAAGAATGCACAAATCATCTATTCACTTAATCATTGTTTGTATCATGATGATGTGTCAAATTCCCCATCTCCCATTCACATATTGGAATAAATGAATATATTTCTGAACGGACATCTACCCTATATTATAGGCCAATTTAAAAATATATATTTACTACAAATTTTTGTTAGCCCCTAGAAATTAAATTCTTGTTATTATCCAAATGGTGTTCCAACTCAGTTTGTGTCGAATGTGATTAGCCATTAACCACCCTTACATAACATTATTTCTCAATTAATCTTGATACAAATAAATGTTATTGAAAGGATTCGGCATTACAAACTACCTTTGCATATCAAATTGTTTATCATTTTTGTACATTTTACATATAAAATCAAGGTTTCAAACCATAAAGAATAGCATCCATTTCAATATCCATTTGCTTCCTTCCACCAGAAATAAAGTACCATGCCCTAACAGTGTCCTTTCATTTCATGACATGTATGAACATTATCAAATCAGAGAAAATGTCCCATCTCGTTATCATGATTGAGACCAAACTCAATCGATCTAAATTTGCATATCAATCTGGCTTCCATCTGTCTTAATTTCTCCTCTATATTTCCACCTCTTTTCCCCATTCGTATCTTCTGCAGTCCAATAAACCTCAGAGTTTTTTTGTTTTCCATTTGATGTTGGAGCTGCCAATGTTGTGCCAGCGGTAATGTTGCATCCTGGCTTCCAATGGATGAGAAATGTTCTCTTATACGAAACCTCGTTTCCCTAATCGTGCTTCCAATATAGATCATCTTGCATGGACATATTATTGCATATATTGTATATTTTGAACGACAATTTATATTTTCTTTGATTTTCATTTGCGTCCCTCTTGAGTCCACAAATTCCATCGTCATGTCATGTGCAAAATCACACATAGTGCAGGTGCCACATTTTCGGAACCCTGACGTCTTTGGGTCCAACCATGTTCTGCTAGGTTCAGGTTTTACATCTGGTAGAAGAGAAGGGCTCAAGGTCATTTTCAAAGTTTTAGCCTTACGATATGTTATTTTTGGTCTTTCTCCAATATACTCCGTTAGGTGAGAATCAAGTTGTAAAAGATGCCAATTTTTGTTTAACGTTTTCTTGAGTACTCCAATATTGGAGCTATATGTTGTAATGAAATTAATCATCCTGTGCTCAGTATTTGTCCTTCTTTCTTTAGGCATCAGAGTCTGCTCCCAGGTTACTTTAGCTACCTTTTGTTGTGCTGCTTCAATGCATTTCTTTGAGTAGCCTCTCTGTTCAAAACGATCCTGCAGTAGCTCACATTCTGACTTGAAATCAATAGTGTTTGTACAGTTTCTCCGTGCTCTAATAAATTCCCCTTTCGGGACATTCCATTTTATCGGTTTGTGGTGGCAACTACCGGCATGGAGGGTTGAATTCACCTCCGTTTCCTTGCGAAAAGTTCGTGTTACCAATCTATTGTTCTGTACAAAGATGGTCAAATCAAGAAAATTTATGGAACACTTGTCATCCTTGCCTACAAATTCAATGCCCAGATCATTATCATTTAATTTGATTTTAAATTCATTCAAATCTGAACTTGTTCCATCCCAGATTATGAGGACATCATCAATAAACCGTACCCATAGAATCATGTGTTGTTTGAATACCTCCTCCGTGTATACTGATTTCTCCTCAAACATACCCATAAAAAGGTTAGCCAATGCTGGTGCATACTTAGTGCCCATAGCAATCCCTTTCTTCTGCTGATAGTATTTGTTATCAAACAAGAAAATATTGTTCTCTAATGTTACTGCCAACATCTCCTTCAACATTTGTATGTATTGGTAGTGCGATGCCGAGTCCTGTCTAAATTCAAAATCTATGGTTTGTATAGCCGCTGGATGTTCAATGATAGTATATAGTGCGCGGACATCCCAGGTTGCAAGTCGATATGATGGTTTCCAATTTATTCTACTGATTGCCTTGATAGTGTCTGTAGTATCTTTAATAAACGCCTTTAGTTTTGGTACACGTGGTCTTAATATGTTATCAATATACTCAGAAATTTTCTCCGTTAGCCATCCAATACCACTAAGTATTGGTCTACCTTCAGGAATCTTGTCAAACAATTTATGTATTTTAGGTAAAAAATACATGGTTGGGATCACTGGAGTTTTATTTGATAATGCCGATTTGGTGGTTAATGGCTAATCACATTCGACACAAACTGAGTTGGAACACCATTTGGATAATAACAAGAATTTAATTTCTAGGGGCTAACAAAAATTTGTAGTAAATATATATTTTTAAATTGGCCTATAATATAGGGTAGATGTCCGTTCAGAAATATATTCATTTATTCCAATATGTGAATGGGAGATGGGGAATTTGACACATCATCATGATACAAACAATGATTAAGTGAATAGATGATTTGTGCATTCTTAACCCTTCCAATATGGCCGCTCTGTAAAACGATGCTAGAAAGAGAAGAAGGAGGATTCGTGTAACTTTGGTGATGCTATACATTACATGGTGGATCCCCGCGGTGGCTCATTTCTGTTTGAGGCCGACGCGAGGAGACGGATTGTTACAAAGCTGCAGGTAAGCCATCAGGGGTGGGTCCCCGAACGGAAAAGGAAAAAGAGATGTTTTTGCACGCCCGCAGTCGGGCGATCCAAATGCCCATATGGGAGTTGATTCAGACCGGGGTCTTTTTGCTAACGGGGAGACTGTGAACTTAATAAGACAAACCGAAATTGTTGATAAATTAAGGTGTGGAGTGGCGAGGTAGATGTGATGGACTCTTAAGTGGAAGGTTAGAATTTATGGCCATACGAAAGGTTGAGCTTAACCAAAACCTTTGGAGAATTAATAGATTTAATTCCTGTGTGTGAACAACAATTGGATTGGAAATATTTCTTTCTGCATTATTTTCACTATAGGGATTTACCCGGGATTTATGGAATTAACGGGTAAGAGATTTCTACTGTTCTATGTATTACGCTCAAACATGAATATATTATTGTGTGTCGAATGTAGATTTACTGCAACCCATTAGAGGGAACAATACTGTAGTCTGTAATACATGATAGAATCACTATAGAAATAATACAAATGAGAATTTGTGTTTAATATTGAAACCTTAAATATAAAATGTGGATTTATGTATGAGGAATTATTTTAAACAATATATTTTTTCTGTTTCTCTGTTTGTTATTTTACTTATTATCCACTATTATTATTTTTTATCTTTTATTGTTCTCTTATCACTTATATTGTTTTGTATTTATTATGAATTTGATGCACATTTTGATGTAATTATTTGTATTGCGATGTACTGCATTTGTGAATTATCTATTACTTTTATTTATTTTCCAAAATATATGTGATTTAATATTGCATAACCCCCCACCCCCCCCCCCTTTCCTACTCCTTTCTTTTCTTCGTTACCTTCCTTTCCTTACCCAAACCTTTTTGAATACAAAAATGTTTTTGAACATTATATAATAATTGTGTTAATAGAATAAGATATGTACCTAATAAAGCCCTGTTCTGTTTTGAGAAAGGCTCTTGAGTAGCCGAAACACGTGTCAACAAGAATTCAAAGGGCAAATAAGGAATAAAAAGAAATGTTCTTTTGAAAATATTGAACTAACAAGTGTGGCGCAATTCTTGAGTGGCAGATTATCTATTCCTATGTGTGTTTTAGTTTGTTGTTGCAATGTAGTGAAGTTTGTGCGGTTTGTTGTGCTGTAAGCTTGTGGTTGTGTTTTGTTCAGAGTTTGAGAGATGTATGCGGAGGGCGGAAATTGTTAGTGCAAATTGATTAGTTGGCATTTCTATCCTCGCTTGAGGCAGTGGGCTTCAGCTTCTGTCTTCTCCCACGATGGGTTTCAGGAGCACCCCAGCGCCACTGTCCTGATCTGGGTCCGTCTGGCCTTGAAGGTCCCTTTCAAATCTGGACCCCTCCTTCTTGTCTCACATCACAAATACCAGAATGCGGATGATCCCTGGACCAATAGGCTGGAGTTGTGCCCTCGACTTGCGAAGAAGTGAGCCATGACCCTGGTGGCCTTTGATTTAGAGTCTGAAATCTAAAGGAATATTGAAGGGCAACTTGGTGAGATGTCCCTGGTCAGACTGAGGACTTTATATCTTCATCTGTGGGTCTTGCATCTTAAGGCAATTAGAGCCCTGGGGAGAATGGGGGGGGGGCAATCCGTGGGTTTCTCGAGATCTCCAAACTGTGCTTGTGATGCCCTAACTTTAGAAAGCCTGATTCCCTTCTGCCCTATGTTTAGTCACCTTAGGGCCCAGGGGGCTAATGCCTGCCCTGTGGCAGAAATGGATGAGCTCAGTTGGGCAGGCTTACACAGCTATACATACTATGGGTGGTACAACTCTCCAGTGTGCAGTATCTCAGTTTCTACAGGGGGCATGCAGTCAGAAGCAAAGGTCGGACGATGGGACAAGCTAATGCTGACAGTATTTAGGTGATAGTAGTTTGCTGCTATTTTAGTTCAGTTTAACAAAACTGATCAAAGTTCGTATTCAAAACTTTTCGTAATAGATTTCAAGGAAGAGATTTTAATGTTTTTACTTTATAAGTGTCCCTAGACTGTAACTAAATGTTTGAATTATGTATTATTTTTTTGCATGGCTGTTTTATGTTTGTGCTGTTGCAATGGTTTTGCCTGCTACAAAGGTTCCTTAATTCATTGATTGAATAGGGTGGCACTCATCTGCCAGCCAGCGTCCAAGAGTTGTCATTACAGGAAGAGTAGATTGTGATCAACTAGAGGCCTTCAAAAGCCATCCAGTCAATCAGCAGAGCTGTTACCAAAGACTGTAGAGCTATGCCAACCAATAGCAAAGGAGCCTTGCCACTTGTGGGTAGGAGGAAAACGCCCACAGCACTAACCCAAAACGAAAAGCCATAGAAGAAAACAATCCAGCACGAATAAAATAGCACTGAAAATAACCGAATGATCCCAAGCAAGTATGTCAATTCCAAAAAGCACGAAGATATTAAAATAGCTGCACCTAGCATATCTAATTCCAGGAATCACCCACAATAGAAGAAAGGACGAAGGAAGCATGCTCTGCTTCTGGAGATGTTTTCATCCAATAGCTGAAGGTGCTCTTTACAAGGCGGCGTGTGATTGAGCAATTCTCTCACAGAAATGACAGTGAGTTCATCCAATCCTGAGA
Source organism: Ambystoma mexicanum (assembly GCF_040938575.1). Classification (NCBI taxonomy): domain Eukaryota; kingdom Metazoa; phylum Chordata; class Amphibia; order Caudata; family Ambystomatidae; genus Ambystoma; species Ambystoma mexicanum. Next base: position 1,441,354,697 of record NC_090935.1, read on the forward strand.
AGCGTCAACAGCTGAGCAAACTTAATGTGGGCGGGCAATGGCAAACAGGCGGCTGCCCAACGTCTCCAGCTGAGCTGCTAACCACTTGCATGGCCAGAAACGGGCGTTTAACAGCTCAGCCATGGCTGATGACATGCCCCAGAGAGATCTGGAATTGGCACCAGCCCGGAGACAAAGCTGCACAGGCGATGCTCATTCCAAGAATTAATCCAGGAGTCTGGGGAAACTTGCCGCAGTTTAGCAGTGATACCTGTAGGTGGTCTGAAAACAGGGCAGAGCAGGGGCACAGTCGATACACGGCGGGAAATGGAAAAAACTAGGTCTTCCATATTGCACACCTTTACTGCTGTCTTACAGGGAACGTGTAAGGTATCCATGCAATTGACAAAAAAAAGACCACTAGACGAAAGCTTGCAGTGTAATGCCTACCACAGGATACTGTGCGCGGTCATACGTGGTGATATCACAGCCACAAATCCATGGAATCATACTGATGCACTACAAGCTGGACCAACATGGCCACTGAGGTGAGAATGGCCATCAGTAACTCGAATCAGAGCCACATGCACTGCCAGCACAGAGGAAGACCCGCACTGCTGGTGTAGGGAGAGTGATGCAGAGCACATAGGTGACGCCTAATTAAAGCCCCAGAGAAATACAGGTCCTGCATAGAATAACACCATGAGCAGGGAAATACTCAGCTCTGGTTCAACACCCAGCCACTGGGAGTAGCTGCTAAGGTTCAGATCAGGGTGCAATGGGGCCTACTGGCCACATGAACTATAGGTGTGTAGGAAGGAATTCAGCGTACGACATCAACGGCACTTCAGCTGTTCCTCATACCCGCGTGCCCCATTCTCTTAATCTATACAAAAACGAGTGAGGCCCCGCTCACACATATTGTAGCATTCACTAATGTCATTCCAAATTAAACCCTTTCCTGTGAGGGCAAATAGACTTCTTTAAAGGTGAACATGTTGGCCCTCATCAATATTTTCAGCGGAAATACTGCCAAACGTGAATACTGTTCCCACCACTCAATCTGGCAGTAAATCTTGCGTAAATCTTGCGAGTGGCGCAGTGGTGGTGTTATTCCCCATTATTTTTTTTATTTTGGATTTAATTTCTTTTTGCGCATTGACTTGCTCAGCAAATCTTTCACAATCAAAAATCAACATCATTAATCTTAAAATTGATACACATCTATCACATCAGATAATAATGACTAAAAACAATCCCAATTCAAAAGAAAAAAAGAAAAAATAATATAGAGACCAGTTATATATATACAATCAAAAAATGGCTAACCACATAGGGGCTGATTCAAAGAGCGTTGTCCTATGGGATTGCATCATTGTAAAATGCTTCTGTGAATCAGAATCATAGGCACCTGCTCGCCACTCCCTAAAGGTCCCCACTATTCATCTTGTGTAGTAGTTTGGTACCAGTCTATAAACCTCTTCCAAACTAACTATCTTAATTCGGCCGGTTTAAGACAGGCCACCAGATGGTGTTTCAAGGTTTATTGCGCTTGAACATTTTGACAATAATGACAAATTGTTAAATCTTTACTCATCTGATTATATCGTCCTACATCTTCTCTGGTGGGGAAGAGGTTCAGCCTCATACATAAAAACTGATTTCTAGCCGATGAATCCGTAAATGTTATCTATTATTTTGTTAACAATTAAAAGCTCTGACGTCTTTATCCAGTCTGCAACCCAACATGTTTCTTTAGCATTAGCCTGGTTTTCTATTGACTGCTCGACTGAAAGATCTGAGGCTTCAATCACAATTAGACAATCATTTTCCCATTTTGTCTCGTTTTGTGAAAAGCTCTTCTATTATATAAATGAACATTTTTCTCTCTTCAGCACACAAACACTTTCTATAAAATGCAATGGACTTCCTCTGCAGAGGAAGAAGACCTAGCTCAAATCAAATGATCTGTATTGGAAATCTTTTTGGAAGGCTAAGGACTTTTTTTCCAGAAGATGCTGTCTAGAAGATTCCACAACAAAACTGGCGTGGCTAACATAGTTTTTGCACCATACGTCAACGTTGGAACGACTTTCATTTGGTAAAATTGGAGCACAGGCAAAATTGAAAACCGGCCAAACCTGCAATGAAGAGCCAAACCCTGTGCCGCTGGATCCTCTGCCTTCTTTCTAACATTATAGCACTGGGGAGGTTGCTACTTTTAACATTAAATGTAAAACCCAAATAACGCTAAAGCTCTACTTACAGTGGCGGCAGACTGCATAGATATTACTTGAAAATTGTTTTCCTGGATTTCCTCTCTGGCCTTAGCACCATTGTATTTCACTTTGCAACATTCACCCTCAAGTTGTTCTTGATCACATAGCTTTCTAAAGCGCTTAATTGCCTCTGAAGGCCAATGGGAGTCCGGTCCAAAAGGACTAGGTCATTGGTACATATAAGCTGTTGAAAAGGAGTCCCATTGATCCTGGGAGAGAAAGCTCTGACCTTGCCAAGCGTCTCACGTAGGTCCAAAATAAAGAAGTTAAACAAGGCAGAGGCCCGAGAACACTCCTGTTTCAACCCTTTAAAAGTGGGGATGGATCGAGTATATTTGCTTTGCTGATTTAGATGGACTTTCAGGGATGTTTGGCTATATAAATCCATTAAAATGTCCAAAAGGTAAGGGGGGCATTTCCATTTTTTGAGTTTCATCCACAAAATATCTCGATCAACATGTTCAACAGGAAACCGTTCAGTCGTGTGCCTATCTATCCCTTTAATAAAGCCTGTCTGGTAAATATCAAATTATGCATGGTTTTTAGACCACTTCTGTAAAATCGTCAACACTAAGGAAAAAAAGATCTTCCCTGAAATGTCTAACCGTGCAATATAACGGTAATTACATGGGCACATACGGCCCCCCTTTTTTAAAATCGGTATAATGACGACCGTTTTCCATGTTCCTGGATTTCTTTGTATTAGGTCTTCAATGTCCTCTAGATGAAAATTCAAAGGTCAGACCTCAGCCATAGAGGGCTGTGTCTCTGTCGCTATTGAATTATTAGTCTCACAAGTGGAAGTAAAATAAGTTACCCAACCCTCCTCAGAGATGGGGTTTATTTGGGTGGTCAACTGCAAGGATGTGTTATCGTTTAAAAGTTTTTATCTATCACCTGTCATTTTTCGCTGCAATAGCCCTCAACATTATCTCTGCATTGTGTTGGGCTCAATAAGCTTTATGGCCTTGTAGCCAATGTTTAAATCTTAACTGTAACTTCTTTAAATCCAAACCAAACATGTCCATCTTCAACAATCTCAAAGACCTAACAGAAGCTCTCAATTCCCTCTTTTTTTATCTACTAGTGGGTCAAATGAAATTCCTATGTTTGTGATAAGGTTTCACACAATTTCTTCAAGTTGTTAAAAATAAGTTGATTACGAGTCATAAGAAGCATCACGAGTCGTTCCTTGGCCATACAGGGGATGAAATCTATGACAAAGTAAGTCATTTAGCTTCTCGATTCCCTTCTCTTTCCAAGAAAATCTGTTTTTACTCGAATTTACTAGTTATCTGAGGGTGTAATTATCACTCTTTCTACTTTTTGAAGGTGACACCCACTGGGAAAGCAGGATGTCATGATCACTTTTTGAAGTTTCCACTATAGTGAACTCTGTTACAAAGAATCCCATGGGACTCCATTGGGGTTCTGGTGGAACTATAAACGGTGGTAATTCCACGTGTGGTAAATCCTCAATTTATTGGACATCGTGTGAAGGAAAAACATCCAACCAAGTGCTGCAAATTTTCCCTCCCCCACCTCTAAACTCGGTATGTGGCGGTGCAGTAAAAACTGTGGTTAATCGTTACTTTTTCTCCCCCACGGCTTACTCGCAATGAGTGCCATTAGGTAACACCACTTTCTGCTATTTGGACTGATTTCGTATTCACACCAGTATTGAAAGAACGGAAAATATAACGGTCTGGTGAATTACTGCATGCATTTACAGCAAATCCGGGCTACCCTAAGAACAAACCAAAATCATGTTTGTGAAATGAGCAGTTGTCTTGCCAACCAGGCCCAGCTGAAGATGTGTCGAGGCTCATGAGGGCCCATTTCAAAATCATGTTTGGGTGTCCTCTTGACTACCCTTGAGGAAAACCAGTTTGAGGCACCTGTGGGGAGCCTACATTGTAATGGAGAGTTAAAGGAATGCACTGAGGAGGTTAAAAAGCTGAAGATTATCATGGGAAAGGGAGCAATTGGGTAGATGAAACACTTGGAGTCTGAACACAGTTTGGCGGTCGTGGTTACCATTATTAAGTGTTTTGGCACTCTGCCAAAATCTGAGGTTTTTTTTAACCAAATTAACCTTTTAAATGCCTGCTTTCATATTGCAAATTTTACCACCATGCAAAACCAGTACATCATTTGGTCATTACTGAGTGTGGTACTTAACGCATATAATAATTACTGAACCTCTTGGAGTACCATGCGACTCCCAAATGGGGAAAAATGACTTCCCCAATGACTTGTTATCACTGGGCCATCCAGTAATTACTGCATGCAGTAACATCTAAACTATTTGGGCACTCCTAATCGAGTCCAAAATGTCCACTGAAAAGATACTGCGCTATTTTTGTTGTTGTTCTTAGTGGAAACCAGACTGAAAAGGCAAGTAGGTGATAAGAACACTGCTTGATACTTTCAAGACCAGGGGAGGGGACTGCCTGTGGGCACCAGCAAAGACAGCCTGTGCCGTGTGCTTCAAATGCACATTTAATGTACGAATTAAAGAAGTATTATTCTTTGCAATAAGGCTGCGAACATGGAGGCAGCTGAGGCCCTTTCCAGTCCCGCTTGGCTCATTTCAACTAAAAAACTTAAAATCCCCTGCCATCGTACCCAATGGCAACCCACATCCGCGTAGAGTGCGCGCGCCCTTAAAGAGGCAGCACCACCGGAAGCAAGGGTTCGAGGTTGAGACTATACTTTTAGAACGAGCAGAAGAGTAGTGAAATCAAAGGCCTGGTAAGGGCTCCAAGGCTCAGAGCAGCATCTGCGGAAAGGAAGGATTGCCTGCAGCTTTTAGGGGAAAATTCCATCAAAACAGAACCACAAATCAACTCACAATGCAGCCCAGACCTCTCAGCATGCCCCTCGCTGGTTTAGGAGCGCGTGCAGCTATGCTGCCCTTGCTCGAGTCCAACGTTATTTATTGACGACCGTTGCCAAGGAAGTTATCGTTCGTTTTCGGTTTCTAACGAGGCCCTAATGATCAACATATTTAGAAAGATGATTTTCTAGAATGATTAGATGAGTCAGCAACCACGGAATCTGCTATTGTGATCAGTTTTCTAGGCATTGCACGCGGGCCTGTGTGTCTTTTTTTCCCTCTTGGACACAGCTAGGGTTGTTGATCATTTGTTACTGTCACTGGTTTGCGAAGCCGTTTATAGTTTCCTAAATATAAAACAGAGCCTGCTAATCATGTAGCACTTGCGAGAAATGCAGCACTCTGCTGGGAGCTGCCTAGGACGCCTGCACCTCCCCCACCCCCCTCCAGTCCATCTCTAAACCAACCAGTCCAGACAAGTATTCTGTCTGCTTCCCTAATACGTGGAAGTAGAATAATTAATTTGAGCCAATCCACGCATGCCACAGCGCCGCCTAATGGCCATCACTGGAAGCTCACCTTTACAGACACACCAAGAAGGCATTGTGGGTATGCAGATTAGCCCAAAGGTAAGCCTTTTGCTCCAGGAAATTGCCGTTCTCTAACAGGGCAGTGCTACTTCACACCTAACTTTATCAACCCAAGAGAGACATTTCTCAAGGCTGCTGACAACTACATATTCCTCATGAGTTTAAGGCCTTTAAGGCTTTCGAAAAAGCCAGAAGAAGAAGAAAGTGGATGTGTTCAGACAAGGGGCCTCATTACATGGTAGGCGGTAAGGGTTTACCGGTACTGGTAAGGGCACCGGTACCCGTAAATCCTTACCGCCTTACTACGAGGTCCCTTTGCGGGTTGGTACTTTAACGCCTGCTGTTTAGCAGGCGTTAAAAACCAACCCGCAAAGGGACCAGGGTGCTAATTACGGTACCGCAATTTGCGGCACCGTAATTAGCGCCTTCCCCATTCCCATAGAGCCCTATGGGGCAAAAATGTGAATGGGGAAGGGCAATGGGGGAAGGGGGAATTACCGCCCCGCCAACCTTGGAATAGGGCGGTAATTCCCATTTCCTCCTAGGCGGTGCCGGTATTTTACCGGCATGGACCAAAGTGCTAATAGCACCTTGGTCCTCCGGCTACCGTGCAATGAGGCCCAAGGAATTCCAAAAGTGGGGACTGGCATATGTACACTTGGAATGGCATGGTGTTTTAAAGTTAGGGATAACCAATTGAAGGCAGTCTTGGTTACCAGTTGTGTTAGAAGCACCACATATAGTCAATTAAGGAGCAATGTAAGAATATTGCTTTATGTCAATGGCCTTTAAGCTGAGTCAATACACTTTATATAGTGTCCTTATGGGAAGTCGAAGCCAATCACAATAAGCAACATTGGAGTGATGCAGTCACTTGCTGATACCAGCCTGAAAGCAGCAAATGACCTTTTGATGGAGACAAGAGAAGAAACAGGAAGTCCAGGGAGAGGTGCATTTGCCCCATCCAGTCTGGATACCAGCCAATGGTGTGTCCAGTGTATTTTGTCTGGTGGGGCACTGATTTATGCAGGGGTGGCATGAAGTACGAGCGCACAAACATAATGATCATAGGTAGATAATGCGGTGGCACCTGGGGTGGCCAATCAGATTCCAGAGGTAGCACGTGCCACCCCAGGCCACTCTCTGGACGTGTCTCCGACACAAGCAGAGCTGGGAGAACTGAGCGAGAATCACAGGTAATGTGGAAGGATTTATTTTCTGCAGAAGAGGAAGATAATAAAGACTGGTGTGCATGCATTTAGAGATGTGGAGATGAAAGCAAAGAGTGGTATCTAAAGAGTTGCCAAGCGCAAACGCTTCCGAAACCACTGCAGGAGAAATACTGATGGAAGACAGAGACAACAGACAGGCATGCACAGAGGGATTGGAGTTGAGAGAAAAGTGAGACATCAAGTCCTCAGTGACTCTGAGACAATTCTACAGATGGTGGCTTTTTCTCAGGACAGCTTGTGAGGAAACCGAGTGCAATTGGCATATTGATAGATAGAGACCCCCTCAGCCTAGTAAACACCACCCACTGGATTCACGTAGATGCCAAATCACGTAGCCGATAGAATCGACTCTTACGGCATCCTGCTGGACTGCCCCAGGCCAGGACAAAGATTGATATGTTTTGGATATTTCTCCTCTGTGAAAGATAGTGAGCTAAAGAATCTGGGCAAGGATCTTGTAACCAGGACTAATGTCTGGCAGAGGCACTCCCAGGATATATATTTTAAGTAACTTTGGCTCTCACCCTACCTTACTAGGGGAATCCAGATGTGGACCCCTTACTCACTATTCTTAGGCACAGCTCCACCCTACTGATGAGGTCCAACCAGACCGAAACACGTGTCTGGGGATGCTGTTGGTACTCTTGTTCAGAGGAGAATTGTCTAGCATTTCAGTGCTGGACTATCCTAGGGCAGGACAAAGACTGATATGTTTTGGATATTTCTCCTCTGTGAAAGATAGTGAGCTAAAGACTCTGGGTAAGGATCTCGTAACCAGGACTAATGTCTGGCAGGGGGACTCGCAGGACCCCCCTTGTTATTTAGTAGGCATAGGATGTCTGGCCTGGAGATACCTGTCTTAGTAAACTGTGAGCGACCAGTCAGAAAGGATGAAAGCCAGTTCAGGATACAGAGCACACTCAAGTTGGTAGGGAAGGAGAATTGGTAGAAGTATCACGTTAACTAGCGTTTCCAAAGCAGCAGAGTGATCTAGAAGCACACACAGACATGCTCCGCTGCCATCCAGTATGTGCATGGCTCCATCCACCACGTGAGTGGTGGCCTTCTTGGGGCCAATCCCTTGATGGAAACTGGAATGGTAACATTGAAGTAAGTGTTGAGAGCGGAGGTGTTGCTAAAGAGGATTTGCCACATATCCTTTCAGGTGTTTACCGGGGGGGAGGGTTGCCGCAATGGAGATACTTGTCCGACATTCTAGACTGATGGGAAGACACCTGAGGATAAAAAACTTTTAAAGAGTGGAAGCTAAAAATGGCAAACAGCCTGTGCAAGAGGTTTCCTTAGATTGTGTGGCAGACAGGGAGTCTCACACCATGTAGTGTATATCATGGATTAAGTATCGGAGAGGAAGGGAGGGTTGGAAAACATTCTAAAAGTAGATCAAACTGGAATAGTTCTAGATAACACCTGTTAGCATATAGACACATGGTTGTGAATATTTGCAGCTGTGGCTCGGAACAGATAGAGGGGAGTCAGCATAGGTGTCAAAGGGGACGGTCCTGCACTTAACAAGACAGCCCATATGTTTACAGATTGATAAACCAAGAATTGGCAGCGTCCACCTGTACTATGTTGACAAGATGGAAAGCAGAAAATGTGGCCCTCTTATCCTCTGTGGAGAACTGCAAAGATGAACTCTTAAGTAATCCAGTAAAAGTACTAAAAAAGACCAGAGAACTGGACTGGATAAAGACATTAGAAATCGCCAACAAAAATAAACTTACGTCACCTCTTCCTCAGAACTTTAAAAAATTGGAAACTCTTCAAAATTACATCAATCTATTCCCGAACAGAATGGCGCGTAACTTCTTCATGAGAATCCGACTGAACTTGCTAGAAATGAACAGAATTTTGGCCATCAGAGGCTTAGCCCCTACAAATACCTGTCGTCTTTGCAAGTCTTCTACGGAGAAAGAAACTATCCGCCACTTGCTTTTGGTTTGTCCGGTGACACGAGAGATTTGTTTCAAATACCTAAACGGTACTATATCCACCTTTTCTCCCATGGAGGTGACAGAACTTCATGGCTTGGCCTCGGTGAACATCATGCAACATATTGTTAAAGTGATACTCCCAACAAACCCTCTGACACTGTAACTTCAACTATCATCCATTTCCCTAAAACACAGACATAATAATCATCATAATGAGATAAACCAGAGACTATAAGTGGAAGTCTACAAACTGGATTGATTTATTTCCACCTGTAAAAAACATGATTTGCTTTTTGTAAAAATCTTTTTTTTGGATTAAACACAAATAATAATAAAAAATGTTTTAAAAAAGAAACTGGTTTCCATGTTGGTGGTCTTTGTCTTAATCAAAACCCTGCCACGTGTCTGAGAAAGTCTGCATGAAAAGGACAAAATTGCATGGTCAAGATACAACAACCTCAGGGGTGGACTGTCTCTCTACCAAGGAGAACATTATAGACACGTGACAGCATCTACAATAGACAAGAGAAGCTTCCTTGTGATGAGACATTTTAAGAAAAAAAACACCCTTCTCAGTTATTCATTCTCAATTTCTTCTTTCGGAATAATTTAGATTTTGTATTTTTTGCATTGCTTTTTGAATCATTGCTTGTTCGAAATTGCTTTTGTTTTCAATGTAGTTTCTCAATACTTTTAATGTATGTCCCCTTCTGCGAGCGCTTTTGTTTAGGCTATTTGATCATTCTGTTGTTTGGTGTTTCCTGTCGGTTGAGACACTCCGAACCCTTCAGCTTTCCCCTCAGAGTTTCAAGCTCCACTCGTGATTTAGTCAAAGGAGATGCTTTTCAGGATGATGTTATTCATAACATATTTTTCGAGCTGGTTATCCTGAAATGCATTAATAGGAAATACTTTTCATGAGTTGGGAAATTATTAGATGCAAACACAAGCCCTTTTAAGGTCTTTATAATTCTGTGTATTTTCCTTCCTGTGGATGATTAGGGAGATGAAGGGGACCACGAGATTCCTTTCCGCTGCTTGGTAGCATCATCTGTGAAGCCATGCTTGCTGTTTTCCTCATCATTTGCACCATTGTGTTATCTTCCAGATTCCTACAAAGAGCAGGCAGGCTAAGGACGCTCTGGCCGTCCTGCCATTTCCTCTTCTGACATCGGAACTCGGCTGCTTACTCGACGTGTCTCTGGAGAAGATCATCTTATAAAGAGAGAGCTCCCTTTTGTGTTTTTATTTATGTGTACCTGCTTTCAGGACCCAGATGAGAAGAGCCATGTTTTTCAGAGGAATGAAAGTTCATAAACGGCTACCTTGTTGTGAGTCATTACCTGGAGTTGGAAGACAAACCTAGAACCAAAGATGATACCTAGACTGCAGACATTGGATAATGGACAATGAAGAGTTTGATTGGATGTGTGGTTTCCAATTACAACTATGCGATTTTTGGTCCAGTTGGGGCAGATTTCCCACACCCAGCGCTACATGTGACATAAGCAGTTTATGATGGTGGTTTGGTTTGTAAGGTCTTTTTGTCGCTTACCAATTGTGATGAGTGTCATTGTGATTCTTTTGGAATTAGAGCTTGTGTTGTTACAGAAAATCATGTGATAGGCCGAAGCAGACCTTGAACAGCAAAAATGTGAGTATTGAAACTAGATTAACACCATCTATGACCTACGTCCACAATGTTTTCCGCCTCATGCTTTCTACTTGCCTGTTTGTAGGGAAGAATTGGATCCATCATAATGGAATGGCAAAAATATGAAAACAACTCTTTCTCGTCTTCGAAGTAGGATCTATTGGTCAACCATTGCCTATGGACAGATCCAAGAAGATCAACAGGGCCTCACTCGTGTTATTATTTGTGGGTATGCATAGGTCCTCTGTAATGCCTATGAGGTTCTGAAGCCTGAGTAATGATCCTAAAGGAGGGGTTTAGACTTGCAAGTGCCAAAGGATTGGCATGTGACATCCAGTTCAATGATTTTATAAAGTGTTGGCTCTGTAATTGACTTTGTCTTTATTGTATGCATTACAAGATTTGACCAGTTGGGTTAAATGTCTTAATGTTCTCATTCACAAAACTGGTTGGGCGACGATCTAGCCCATTTTTCCGCAGGCCCATTTGATTGACGCCCATTCTCCTTTTTTTAACACATTTGTTTGCAAATATAGATGGGGCGTTGAGTTTAGGTATTTAATTATGGTGGGGGGCATGTGGGGGTTGTCAGGGGGTATCACCCCACACTCTTTTTTCCGAGCAAATGTGTTAAAAATGTTCTTGAGCAAATACCATAGAACCCCAGGGCGAGGCGGGTGATGGATGGATTGGTCAAGGCTTTTAAGGTTAGGGTGCATCCTTCATTGCAATGGAAGTGAATGATAATAAACACATGAACATTGGCTAGCAAGGGGAACAGTGAAGGCCAGTGACGGGTGGCAGAGGTGATATCGTTTTTAGGATTCCTTTCTATTTATTTGGGTTTCTTGCAATGCAACATGATAAATTATTTGTTTTCAGGTGTAACTGCCATAAACATAATAATCTCATAAATATACACAAAACATACAATTGATAATACATTAAGAAAAAGCAGTGATCGAAACATTACCAAAACCATCTACGGCTATTATGGGTAACACTGTTATATACCTGTAATCAGAACATTATGAATGCCAGTAGTTATTAATTCTACTACTTGTATTCTGTATGTAAATGCATGAGGGGAGACCAAGACCTTCTTCAACCTCCACATCTTGCTCAACGATTACGTAACAATCGTTTTAACAAGAACTCCTGCATAACTTTGGAGCTCCCTTTCTCTCTTTGAATGACACATTACCATACAACAGAGAACACTTGTAGGTGACGTAAAGAGAAGAGACAGGAAGAGTTATTATGAGTTGGGCGGTAAAATGGAAATGGCAGCTTTTGCTAAGTACCACCATTTGTACTGCTTCTCAATTTGAGGTGAATGGAGAAGTAACCTATGGACACACCACCAGATGTATTGTGAGTTTTTTCCAAAACGAAAAGCATCCAAACTTTACCTCAAACCTACAGACGGAGGTAAAAATTTAAAATGTGCTCCAAAAGTATTTTTTAACTTTTTTCAATGTATAGAACGGAAGGGCAGGAGTTCCTCTTCAATGCAGTGAATAAAGTGTGCGCTTTGGGCAATTACAAGGGGTTGAAAAGTTGGGCATATGTGATGCCCCCTCTTCACCACCTAGCCTATCCAATGCATACATGGTCAGAATTTACCCTTTTGTAAAAAGAAATTGAAAAATGTAGTGGTATGAACCACTCCTATACAATATGCATTTTCCATGATCAACACGATGAAGGAAATCAATAAATATATATATATATATATATATATTTTAAATGAAGCATGGCAGAATTTCTGCAATGCTGCGGTGCGTCCAGGAATGTCACTGCGTTTGTACTGGGCCTAGTGGAAACTCTGAATTGGCGGATTTCCAGGAGTACTTCCAGCAGAAGTGGTATTGACTTCCGTTACCATTCCTGAATGACAGTTCACCCAGCTTGTAATGCGCGCCAACCTCATCTCTACGCCTTAGACATGCGTTCATGTAGTAAATGCGAGAGCATCTTGGCCCTCAGTTCCCAAAGGCAGGGGGCAATGGTGCATCGTATGTGATACATCATCAGGGTTTCTTCCCCAATTCTCACTGTTCTGATCCGCTCGATGATCACAGACTCCTAGAATTCATCAATGGTTCTAAACTTCATAAAGTGTCTTCCCAGATAGTGATGAGGTTTAAATTAGACAGCAAATGTGCAGTTGTTTGTTCCATGATCAATGGCTACCCACGTACCCTTCCGACCACAAGCATACACCCTCCTCAGAGTCCACTTGTCTCTTTCCATCTGCTTGCCTGTCTCATTTCCATCGTACTCCTGCATCTCATCCGCTCTCCCTTTTACCCATTTTCTTTCCACCACAGACCACAAGACCATGCTGGCTCACCTCGGGAGCGGGAGCACAACACGCCACTGTTGGGACACGCTCCGTGGCCGCAAGACCACTACAGTGGTGATGGGTCTGGATAAGAGCTTTTTAGCATAAAAAACACAACATGACATAACATGCACCTCAATGACCAATATTATGACCAATGTATTGCTCATTTCTTCACATTTTTAGGAGGGATTTAATGCTGTCAGCTTTGGTCTGGAAGAATCTAGGTAAGTATCGATAAGATCTTTAGACATGGTTGTGGTTCTTATTTTTGTCTGGATCTAGGTCTCTCATTTCCTGGCACCTGCTGCTCTTGGTCCCTGCGTTGCCGCTGTAAAGCGGGCAAATTGCGGTTCCTAAATGTGTTGTTTGCGGCCCAGACTTGTGTCTTTCTGGGATGCTAGCATTCCACCAACTCTGAGCACAGAGCAGAGCCGACAGCATGAATTTGTTTCATGGTACCCCATGCGATATCTTTTAAACATATCATCGCTTGTATCAGTGAAGTGAAGGGTGGAGGCTGGGATTGTACTTACACAGTATTCAGCAGAATTGACGGGACTTCCAGCCCTGAGAAACCGCATCTGAGGGAGGGAGCCAGCGCATCTGCAAGAATATCATAGCATGTTATTGGAATGGGTTGCACAATTTATATATATATATATAAGTTCATATTTTTGTAATATTTAATTTCGATAACAAGTGCACAATTTCTGTATTGCATAACAATCTTACATCTTTCGTTTTTACCTCAAACCTTTACATCTATTCATATTCTATCTATTGCTTGCAAGACTTTTTGGCAGATCAGGGTCATCAGGGTGTTACAGTAAAAAGGAGAAAAAAATAAAAATAAAAAAGATCAAGGGTCAATAATTGATAACACGAATAGCAGCAGATATGAGCGCGTCATAGAATGGTCTCCAGATGGGCCAGACATCAATAGTATGGCATCAGGTTGTGTAGCGTTCTAGATATGTTGTCATTTTGTTATTTACCTTGCATTTGATCTGTTTAAAACATTAAATAAGCAGATAAGAAATATTCAGCAAAATCTATGCAACTAAAAAATGTAAAACTACATTTTTGTGTTTTTATATTTCAAAAATGTTTATTATGATCAGACTTTAAATTCACCCACATCAGCATTGAAAGGATCTGCCCACATTACAGGGGATCTAATATTTCTGACCTTCAATGAGCCTCACCTTGCACAGACGATCACGCACCGTACTAGGGTTTAAGATGGAGGAGTCGAAGAAGTAAGGAGCCACTACTTAAATCCAAGCTGAAGGCGGACGATGACTAATGAACATGAACCCCATTAGTGACCCATAGGGGCGGTTTATAGGCACATCAGAGGTAATTACAGCTTTCCCGGTATCCTGCCGGTAATTTGGGTGGGATCCCGGAGAAATCTGCATTACCGACTCCGCCACCCAATATCCTGTTATTACCGGGATATCGGTAGGGATAGTAGATTGGCAGAATAACAGTAAGTTCCCATCCTATGGACTGGGACATATTGAATCACTGGCATTACTGGAATTACCAGCTTCTTTTACACCATTTCTTTCCAGACCGGCAAAGTTAGTGTCTTCACTTAAGAACATGAATGTGAAGTAGCGGCTGCTGGGACAATGGGATCAAACCCCTCTAGACCGACTCATGCCGCCATCATTTGGAGGTTATTTTTTGAGTACCACAAGCATGGGTAATAATGATGGTAACTAATAACGTGCCACCAAGCATTCTGAAACTGTAATTCTCGGTATGCAGCGACACACAAAAAGCACATAGCATATCCACAGATGCACAGTCACCTCCTATTACGTCATGAAGAAGACAGGAGCAGAACGAAAGTAAGGTAGGATGACACTCTGATTTGGGAAATTCACTTAAGCCCTAGCAGCCACTTATACTAGGGGTGTATTTAGAGGCCCAGGTACATACTGAGGCTGTCTAGGACTTTGTGGGCAGAACTCGGCAGAACTGTAACATTACTGTTTAAAAATCTTTTGGCTGCCAGACTATGGTACATCGAACTTGACATGTGAAAATGCAAAAATGCTATGTTGTGGAACTTTTGTTCTTATCAAGGAAAGTCCACCAAATGTGGCATGCAACTGAACTAGCCAAATCTACACAGTCATGCCAAGTTTGGTGGTTTCATGCATGTTTTTTTCATAGGGCTTTCCATGCGGGTGGAAAAATGCACTATTTAGCCAATGATATTGTAGAGATATCGCGGGACTTCCAGTCTCGCAAGATCTCGCATGGAGGCGGAAGCAGCAGCTCCCGCGCATGAAGAATTAAGCTGGAGCAGAGGGCACAGAGCAGCATCAGCTCCCAAGTGCTCCTCTATAGACTGACCATCACTCATGCCTTAGATCTTAAGACTTATATTGCAGAGAGCTGTTTTGCAGGGCCTGTTGCCCACAGTTTACATCCAGAGTTATTATTGCATCAAGAAAGCTGATGATGAAAAGAGAATAAAGGAGTTCCATCAGTAAACCTCCAGTCTACTGCACATTATTTTACAACATAATTGGCAACGAGGATCAAGACTTGAACTCACGCAGCGCCATGCAAGGAGCAATACCACCACCACCATTTCTTCAAACGCCAGGTAGGCCTGCCATCCCATGGCCACAATGGAAACTCTTATTCACCGTGTACCTAGAGGCTTTTGGTGGCGCAGGCTACATGGCAGCGAGACGCAGAGCCATGCTACTGAATGCCCTGTGCGTCGAAGGCCAAAGGATGTTTGAAAGTCTCACGCCTGAACCAGTGGCTGGCGACAATGATGACGTATTTAAGGAGGCGGTCAGAAGAATAGTCAAAAAATGTGCCAGAAAGGAGAATACTGTTCTAGGCAGGATAAGGTTTTAGAGCCGCAAACAGGAAACGTCTGAACCAGTGGACAACTACATAACCAAACTACGCGAATTAGCCACGCTGTGCAACTTTGGAAACAACGCGGAAGGATTGATCTGTGACATGCTAGTGGTACATACCAACAGCAGGAAGGTGCAAGACAAATTAATTCTATAAAAAGAATTGCAGCTAGAAAAAGCCGTCGAAATGGCGAGAGCAATGGAAGAGACCGTGGGAAGGAGCAAAGGATACGCAAGCGGATACAGCCCTGCGGAAGTACAAGCGATAGCCTTCCGCCCAAAGAAGGAGAAACCAGTCTTCAACACGAGAAAAGGGAAGTGGGGAAGGAAAGAACCGTTAAAATGTCACAGATGCACCAGCACCAAACAATTAGCCTTCGACAAAGAATGCCCAGCAAGGGACAAAGAATGCTTGGTGTGCAAAAAGATAGGACATTTTTCAATCGTGTGCAGATGGCGGAACAAAAAAGTCACCAGCGTCAATGCCGAACACAACACAGAGAGGAAACCCTCCTCTGACGAAGAGGGGAGGCCTACTGCCATAATGTTGAACAGCCCACGTGCCAGGAGGGAAAAGCCTCACTTCGCCATCAAAATAAATGGATTGATAACGAGAGTCATGGCAGACTCAGGCTCAGACGTAACTATATTTCCCCTGCGCACATACAAAGAGATGATGGGCACAGAGACAGTCAAAGTATTCAGCACCCGGCACAAGCCCACGGTGTTCGGTGGCACATCCATTGACCTACTGGGCTATATCAAAGGAAAAGTGGAGTTTAAAGGGAGAGAGACCACCACAAGAATATACTTCAGTCAAGAAGGCCCAGCAGTGTTAGGGTGGGACGATCAGGCTTAACTGCAAATCACGCTTGACCCCAGTACAGAGGACCAGGTGTTGTCCATCAGTTCCAGAGGAGCGCCGGTAGTCAGAGAAGATTATCCAAAACTGTTTTCGGATGGGCCTGGACACATCAAAGGCTTTGTCCACAAAATACTACTCAAAGCCAACACAGTCCCCGTCAAACACAGAGTAAGGCCAGTACCTGCGACCGCTAGAGACACGCTCAGAAACCAACTTGACACAATGGTGAAAGAAAGCACCATCGAAGAAATCGAAGCATCAGAGTGGCTGAGCCCGGTTGTGCTTATAAAAAAACAAAATTCACAAGATCTAAGGGTATGCATTGATCTCCGCAGTCTAAACATAGAAGTAATTGCAGACAGCTACAACCTGCCAAGCATCAACGAGTTAATCCTCATGATGAAGGAAGACAGAGTGTTCTCCAAGTTAGACATGAGGGACGCGTACCATCAAATACAGTTACACAAAGACTCCAAGCCATTGACAGCATTCATCACCCCGTTTGGCACCTATCAGTTTACGAAGATGCCGTATAATGCTAAATTCATCCCGAAGTTCTCGGAAACTTCAACGCCTCTTTGTGATCTACTAAAAAAAGGGTCAGAATTCACATGTCAAGAAGTCCAGAAGAAAGTGGTGGAAAGCATCAAATGACACACAGTTGAAGCACTGTGCCTACAACCGTTCAATCCAGACTGGTGTACAGTCATCACCATGGATGCCAGTGCATATGGATTATGAGCCGTTCTCACTCAGAAAAAAGGAGACACAGAACACTCAGTGCCTTTCGCCTCCAAAGCCCTATCCCCAGCCGAACAAAGTTATTCCACAGTCGAGAAAGAGATGCTGGCCTGTGCATGGGCTGTGGAACACTTCAGGACGTATGTATTGGGCACGAAATTCAAGTTGGTCACCGACCACAAGCCCCTCATTCACATGCTCAGTCCAGGAGGCACCAAAGTGTTGAAACTCAGGTTGGCATGCAGAGCAGCCAAGCTGCAAGAATACACCTTCAAGATACAGCACATCTCTGGGTAGAAGAATTCGCAGGCAGACTGCATGTCAATATTGCCTGAAGGAAAAGACAAAGCGACCACTTTCCTGCAAGAAGAATGCATAGTAGCATCTATCATAGACCTCAAGGTCCCAGACTACCTGGAGCTGAGCGAAAGACATTGGATGGAAGAAGATGGGAAAGACCCCACCATGGTGAGAATCAGAGAATGGATCAGGAATGGATGGCCAGATGAAAGGGCAGTGCCAGAAGGAATGAGACCATATTGGAAAGTGGCAGAAGAAATTTCAGAGACTGACGGCATAATCATGAAAACCGATCAAGTAATACCACCCACTTGAATGAGGAAAAACATTCTGTGCAGAGCCCACGCAGGGCATCTAGGGAACACCATGACGCACCAAAGAGTGAGAGAAGCATACTGGTGGCTTTCCATGGATCAGGAGATTCGCACAATGATTGAGAGATGCCATGAGTGTCTCAACAGTGATAAACTCTTGAAGATCAGACAATCTTCCATGATTCCAGGAGCATAGCTCAGCTGCAAAGTGCCTGCCTTCTAAGCAAGATGCCATGAAGCAACACAGGTTCGATCCCTGGGTCCGCGCTTAAAAGTTTATTGGTATTTAAGTGCGTTATAAATACACGCAACTAAGAAAAAAACAAAAACAATTACATAACTAAAAAAAAAACCAATCCCTGTAACAGCGACTCGATGCCTGCTTTAAAAAATAAAATAAAAAAAAAATGCAAATTCCCACCGAGATCCCCGAAACAGTGTGGCCAAAAGTAGGACTGGACTTTATTGGACCACTGGGGGCGATTACGCCCGAACATCGATACTGCATAGTGATTGTGAACTACCTGTTGAAGTGGGTTGAAGCTGAGTTTGTCCCCAATATCACGACTGCCACCGTGATAGAAGTCCTCACCGCTATCTTTCAGAGGGAAGGGCTCCCCAGTGAGTTAGTAACAGACAATGGAGCGCAGTTAATTTCCAGAGACATGGAGTTGTTCCTGCGGAAACACAACATTTCCCAAAGGAAAGCAGCGCTGTATCATCCCAAGCAAATGGACTTGTGAAGAGAGCAAACAGATTCATTAAAGGAACCATCCAATTGGCGACCGCCTCAGGGATGGATCCCCTCAAGATGGCCAAAGAGGCCATCGCAGCTCACAGGCTAACGCCCAACGGCATCACCCAAATCTCCCCATTTCGCATGTTGAGAGGGAGGAGAGCGGCATCCACACTAGTGCCATCATAGTTGGCCAGAGTAATAGAGGCCGACGAAGTAGACATGTCGGAAGTAGTATGGAGAATAGAGAACAGCAAAGCACGCATGAAAAGGTGGAGCGACAGAAGAAGAAAGACAAAACAAGGGTGCGAGGTAAGAGAAGGAGATTGGATCAAAGTATGTTTACCGACCAAAGACCAAATGCCTGGTTCAAGGTTCAGCAAACACATAAAAGTGATTCACAGAGGAACCAACCATGTCCGCACTGATGATGGCGGCACATGGAACATGGAGAGAGTAGCCATGTTTGAAAAGAATTGTGAGGGAGAAAAGACCCACAAAGGACCCAAAACCTATGAGGGCCCGGACAGAGAAACTGTAAGAGAACAAGAGCCAGAGACAGGCAGAAGAGAGGTCGAGGAGGAAGAAGCTGAAGAAGATGCACCCATGGTCGTTCAGGAAACTGATCCAAAGCTAGACACCAGCAGCGAGAGGGAAGCCCAGCCGAGAAGGGAACACAGAAGACCAGTGAGATACATTGACTATGTCATGCAGTAACTTGTTCTGCATTATCAAAGGGAGGTGTTTAGAGATATCGCGGGACTTCCAGTCTTGCAAGATCTCGTACAGAGGCGGAATCGGCAGCTCCCGCGAACGAACGATTAAGCTGGAGCAGAGGGCACGGAGCAGCATCAGCTTCCGAGTGCTCCTCTATAGACTGACCATCACTCATGCCTTAGATCTTAAGAATTATATTGCAGAGAGCTGTTTTGCAGGGCTTGTTGCCCACAGTTTACGTGCAGAGTTTTTATTGCATCAAGAAAGCTGATGATGAAAAGAGAATAAAGGAGTTCCATCAGTAAACCCCAAGTCTACCGTGCATTATTTTACAACCGATATCTCACAATATCTCAAAATGGTTCCCTTTCATTTTGGAGATTTTTGGCAGACACGTCTGCACAGCTGCACAAAAATCCAAAAATGCATTAGCCAAACTCCGGATATTTACCTTTTAAGGCCAAAAAGATATATCGACTTTTCCATGCATGCACAGTAGGCGCAGAGGCACACAGGATTTAAATATTCCATGAAATGCACAAGATGGTGTGCCAGAGTAGGGCCACCTTCCCTACACAGACAAAATTAAATGAATGATATACTGTGAAATAAAACAAAATGCCCTGCTGTGGGTGCCGTGTGATAGGCAAGAACGAATATGCCATGAGCTTGTTTAAGTTGTGCAAATAGGGAGAAGCAGATAATGTGCAGTGCATTCTTGAATTCGGCCTCTGACACCATCCTTTAAATCCTTTGCTTTGCTGTACATCTAGTTGGGAGACAACGTGGAAGTCGAGCACCCCAAAATAGTGTATGGTGGCCCTGGGGAAATCCCCATGTCATCCACACCTAGCCACGCCGCTTGGCAGGAGACAGTCACGCGCCCAATAAAAATGAGTACTGCCTCTTGAAGGGCCTTGGAAAAGGATCTGTGACATTGCGTGCAGCACAGCGCCCCCTACCAATAGCAGGCTCAATGAGGTACAGCGCCTGACTCTAGTAGAAGTTATTGCAAAAACTCAGAGGCATTTTACAGCACTCATCCGGGGTCCCCCAGCAGATGCGGCTCTGCTGTGGTCAGGCTAGTCGGGGACTGCAGTGCTCTGCGTTGAGGCGTTGAGGCACTACATCAGCTTTCCTCCACTTTTGTATTTGAGGTTTGGCTATCCCATTGTCTGATGATTGGTTCCTGGGGCCTGTGAATTCCCCCTCCAGCATGTGATGGTTCTTTTTAGGTTCACTTCCTCAATGTGGTGCCAGCCTACAATCACTTGGTTAATGGATTCTAGGAACTCTGACTCTTAGTTCCACCATGCAATGTTTTCCTTTAGCTTCCCTTTCTCAGTATGATTAATTAGCTCTGACTCCAAGGTCCAGCATGCAATGTTTTCTGTCAGCTCCACTTTCACAATGCTCTAGCACACCCCCAAGTTCCAGCGAGCAGTGTTTCTTTATAACATCACTTTCGCACTAGTCATTAGAAACAGCAAACTGCCCTTCCTCAGTGAATTGTGAAAACGTGCACACCAAATTATGGCATTCAGCAATACTCTTTAATTTCAATTTCTCTATGAACTCCACTTCCAAGGTGCAGCATGCATTGGTTTTCTTAATGTGCACCTTCTCAGTGGCTCCTATATCAGGGTTTGGCAGGGGACACTTTGGTCCATCTTTTGGTCTTTGCCCCCTGCTATTCCCTCTTTCTTCTGGCATCTATCCATGAACCCTCATCGCCATCCCGATTTCGTCCATCCTCTTCTGATTATCCCTTGGTCTGCTCTCTGGTGTGCACCTTCTCTTCAGTGCTACCACTGATAGCTCTTCTGTGGTGCGCCACCTTTCTGCCTATCACGCTAGCCTCCTATACGTGCCTCTTCAAGCTCTTGGGTCATCATTGCTACTGCTGAGTGACTCTGTGTGAAACATCCACCACTCTCACAAGCTCAGCTTGTCCCTCTGCATTCTGCCCATGTCTATGCAATAGTGTTACACAGACTCTGGTGCTGCGCGTTGATGATGCTATGGCCGTTTACACCTTTCTATTTGCGCCACTTATCTCTTCTTCAGGCAGCGGTACAACAGGCCATGTCACCTGACCATGACCAGAAAAAAAGACTCCTGACCTGATATTCCTTGGAATTATGGTGTACCCAAATTCCGCTTCAAGTAAGTATTCAGCTGAATTCCGGCAGAAAATGAGATATTCAGCTTTGGCCAAATACTTAATCATCACTCGAAGCGGAATAGTTTCCCCTACAAAATACCTTAAGTACTACTTTGACTGTGTGCCTGGAACCATTCAGGCATGGTGTTTATCCTTTAAAGGACCATTAAACAAATGCTGTTCTCACTTTTATGATTGAGTACAGTTAGAGCAGAGGTGTGAAAGTGCAAACTAAGTCCCTGCCCTCCATGTTCTGTCTGGTGGTTTGCTGGGGAGGGGTGAGCTAAAGTAACATTTGCAATATTTTCAATGTGCAATGAGATGTCTATGGTCTCTCCAGTATTTTGCAGTTGAAAGCCATTGAGCTGGAACATCATTTTTTTTTTCTCAAGTTACAAGGTCCAATCCCACCTATTCTCAATTCAAGTAATATAATTAAGTGGATTAATATGACTGCTACAGATATCCCAGGAAGTTCCAAACTCTGTGTAAAATAGCTCAGGACATAATGTTCCTGCAGCAAAGAACGATTCAGCCAGCGGGCCAAGGTTATAAAGCAAGTAATATGTCTCAGTGGGAAGTGTGCCTGCGACAGAGATGTGCTTGTAATATCGAAACATAGGTTACACTTCCTGCCCTCCAACTCATGTTGCCAAAGTGGGTCCCTTTGAATTGGGTAAAGGTGAGAGATTTTACTAAAGAACATGGCTATTCAATAGACTGCAAGTTTTACAAAAATATATTTTTAAACAAAATGCCCCAGCCTGTGGCAGCAAAAATATTCCTCCCAACATTCGTGAGTTATAAAAGATGGATATGTGTGTGATAAAGACAGGGAGATACACGCTTACAATGTAGAAACATTGGACCTAATGGATGTACAAGTGAAGCAAATAAGTAAAATAAACATGCACATCCCAATTTAAGATCTGAAAATCAGCACTGTGCCCTCCTTATAGGGTCAGCGAAGAACCATGGAGGACTCGGCATTCCCTATGTGTGTTTATCTGGTGTCGGATCATGCCCCAAAAGACCACAAACATATCCCTCCTGAAAAACAAAGAAAAATGCTATCTATAAGTAAGAACAGATTGTTCATATGTCTCCTCTCCTCTCAGAACCAAAGGTAGAAAGCACGGCCTTAGCATTGCAAAGGTTTGTATTCAGTAGCACTTCAGAAGTGAACAAGGTGCTGAATGATGTAATCACTCATTTTGTGTTTCAGTGCCTTGCTGGACCCAGAAAGACAAAGATGGGCAGGCCCAAAAGGAGCATTTGAAAATATGTGTAGGCACCCCCAGGTCTGCCCTCAAAGGGATTGCATACATGCATAGTATACTTATGAGCTACCCTTAGTTACTTGGGCCCTGCCCAACAACCCACTTCTACAAAAATAGAAACAGTGTTATTATTGAACAGTTTAATTTCTGTTAATTTAAAATGTATTCCTTTCATGGTTTTCAAAACACATTTTCAAGATTTTTTATTATCTAAAAGTTTTTCTTTGCATAACTTTATCAAAAAGGCAGCTATTCGGCTCTATAGTAGCTTCCGGACGAATACTTGTCCAACTATTTGGCATTCGGCCAAATACGTAAATCTACTATTTGGCACACCCCTACTTGGATTATTATGTGGTGAATTAATCAGAACACTCTAGTTATACATCCTTCACTGACAATCTAGGTTTGCAATTATTGTAATTGTTTTCTTAAAGTGTAGATTCCTTCAATCACATTGAATTCAGTAAATATGGGGAGAAAAGTGCAGATTAGTATTACCTATAGCATGAATGAAACTGGATTCTGGTGAATCGCTCTCTTCCTTCCCAATGTTGAAAAGCTATGTGATGATAAGCAATTAATTCAAAGTCCTCAAGATAGGTCTTCCAAAAATCTGTTTATTCTTCGTATAGTCAGCCGACACGTGTTTCGACCTTAGTCGTCCTCAAGGCCTTTCTCCTCCTGGATCAGTGAATAATCTGTGAAATGTCTGTCGCCGCTGAATCAGGACTTAATAGTTTTGTTGAATATACGCAAAGATTGGTTTGAACGGACCATATTTCAGGTGCATCTTAAATAGACACTTTTCACGTGCATCGGCATTAGGCAGATGTTGAAATGCTTTGCGGTACAATCCCGGAACAAATAGAACATCAGTAGCTCCGTCTTAAATGCCTTCAACGGTCTCCTGGGGTTAAATCCCTCTGTCTTTACTTTTAAGTGCAGATTACTATTAACTATAGCAAACAAGTGAAACTCAGGTGCAGTGTTAGTAAGATAGGGCCTTTATCTTACCCACCAATTTCCAACAAAAAGACATTGATTGTCTGCTTTCCTTAAACCGGGCATCTTTGTGTGGCCCTTTTGTTCAACCGCATGCACCGCTACCAGGAGAGCTTTCAGTCTGCATGACAGCTTGATGTAATGGCTCCAAGGTTTTCTGGGAGCAATAAGATCTCTCAGGCACTAAATTGTCAATTACCCATCAGCAAGCTCTTGTTCTCACAGTGTGTTGTCTATTTTGAACAGAGCCATCGGTGAAGATTACAAAAGGGATGCTTTGTTCCATCGCCCATGTAGGTCATAAACGTTATTACTAGCGTTGTACCATGAAGATGTTATTCCCTCGATGAAGAGCAATAATGCCCCTCTGGCTACAGAATCAAGTGCCTGTTTCAACCCTGCATAACTTGTGTAAATTGTCACTTCTTCTTAGAAAGAACATATGCAGTAAGCCCAGAGTTATAAGGAGCTTGATTGCAGTACTGTACCAGTACTTTTGTAATAACATTGCTTGGCAGGTGCCAGTAATATGCTCCATATCTGGATTTGTGTTGCAAGAATGGATCTCTTGATGTTATCTTGGCTATTTTCCATGTTGAGACAAAAAAGTGTTGTCATCAATACTGAATCCAGGACTTTCATGACGTAGGCTGTCTGTAAGACTAATATGGCTGGATTCTGACTAAATCAGATCCTGACAAACGAAGTAAAAGCAAGAAGGAAACAAGCAGATACAAACAACTGCCGTTTTTGTGGAGAGAATGAAATGACAGAAACGTCTCGTCACCTGTTACTATTCTGCCCAGGGACTAATCTGCCTAGAACACAATATCTGACCAAAATCCTAACAAGTAAGGAAACTTTTGACGCAGAGACCTGGTGGAACGCCTTGGCAAGTGGGCCGAACACACGATGGGCGACGGGGGTAGCTTTATGTTTCCGATCCTTGAATCTCGAACAATGCAATGAACACTTGGAAAGATAAAAAAATATAGATGAACTTTGACACCAAAAGAAACGCCCCCAGCAAGCTCACCGTCGACGGACCACACAGAACTGTTTTTCATAGCTTTGTAAAAATTGTAACACAATTTAAAAAAAATTAAAAATAAAAAATAAAAAATAAAAAGAATATGGCTGGATTCTCAAAAAATTGGGCATCTAAAAATAGCACAGAGTTTGCACTTTTTTTTGTAGATGGCCCGTTGTTGGAAATGTGCAGGTCAGCTGACCCACAAAGGTGACCTATGCATGTCCAACGGGCTGAGCTGCAGCGGAAATGATGTGCTTGCTATCAAACATACATATATTAGTGTCGGGAGCATTAAGGGCTCGCGGCACCACCTGGCTGCTGGGAACGCATTTCACAGTGAGGGGCGCTTAAAGGGCGTGGCGCAGTGTCATGCTAATAATAGGTGTTTAAGGGATAGAAATGGAAGTGGGACAGCAGTGGTTCCTCTTATGAACAAATGCATGACAAGGTCAGGAAGGACTCAGTCATGCAGGCGCAGGGAAATGGGTTTAGTTTTTGCGCTTTTTAAATCGCATTCCTTTTGTGGATTTTGGAGCGCACGATCAAAGGCACAGAAATACCTCCTGATGTGCACTATTGCAGAAAGGAGTGAAAGGGGGCCTCTGAATCAGAGATGCGCCCACTCAAATGCCCTTTACGGGTGCTACCAAACTTCTTTTGGCGCAAGTAAGGTGGATACGCTTGTGCATCACATCGCTTGCACCAAAAAGGTTTTGAGAATCTGGGCCATTGTGTTACTAGAATTCTGCACTGCCCACAGTATCTGGATATTGTGCACCAGTAGACTTGTTTTTTAAGTACCACTTTGACCTTTTAAGGGATGAAGGAGTTTATGGGTAGAACAATAATTATATTAGCATTGTCTTGGAGAGTGTCTTGGGTTGCACTCATAGAATGAGCAGAATGGATTGACTCAAAATGTTGAATCCACCCAGGATCTGGGATGCTGACCGTCAATTAGGTGCTGTATCAATTGCCCCTATTGCAATACGTTTGATGTACTTTCCTGCATCACTCACAGGCTTCGTGAGGGGCACACCAGGCTATGTACCTCATTAGCATCCATGGTGAAGGGTGCAGCCCACCAGGTTGCTCGGAACGTGGGTTGTATTCATCATTGCAAGCACACATTCCGGGCAACCTCCGCTATTAGCACCCAGGCATTGAAGACCACGGATGGTAAAGCCTTCTTTTTTAAATGAAAAAAAAAGTGCATAAGTTACCTAATGCCACTGTGTGATAGCATCCTCGCCTCTGAAATTGTGTAATCAACACTGA
The DNA here is from genome assembly GCF_040938575.1 of Ambystoma mexicanum. Lineage (NCBI taxonomy): Eukaryota > Metazoa > Chordata > Amphibia > Caudata > Ambystomatidae > Ambystoma > Ambystoma mexicanum. The sequence goes on from NC_090935.1 coordinate 1,441,380,902, forward strand.
AAACAGACTTCTGTGCTGAGGATGCAGCCAAGGTGTTTTCCAATTCTCATTTTTGTTTTTTTTAAAAAGGCCTTGGCAGTTGTCCCTACAAGGTGCGGGTTCAGAGAGCCATATTTACCAAGCTGGCAGGCTGACCGTGCCTGTTAAGGCACTGCTACTATCTTAAACTCCCCCTTTTTGTGCAGTTCTTTAACTTGGGTTGCGGGCCTGTTACCGACAGGCTTGGCTTGCGGCCCTGTTAATATAATCTCGTTATAACAGAGGAATACTGGCGGCCTATTGTAAACAATGAGTTTGCTAAGTCCCTTGAACACTGTTTCAGGGCCTCCTGTTGCTTTCCTAGAATTCTGAATTAGTGCTCAGTCAGGTACGTCATTTCACCAAAATGCCAGGGGTAGCGGAAGTGACATCACACGACCCTTGACCCCTGATAACATCACAGGACGTGATGTCATTTGACCCCACTTCAAAGTGATATCGCTGGAAGCGATGGAACACGACCTTTCACCCGTTGCCAAAACAGGAAGTGGCATCACATAGCATTGTCCACTACGGAAAATATGGTTACGATATCACTATAATGTGATGTATATTTCATACAAGAATGGATCACCATATGTAACGTTAAGATCAGTGCGTATAGGCCCATATTACCAAATTACTGTGAATGCAAGCAGACGTCCATGACCAAATGATAATGATGTGTTATTATATAGCACTTACGCTTAAGCGCTTTATATAGAAAAAATATACACCCAATATCACCCAACAAGTGTTGGTACTCATTTATCGACCTCAGAAGGATGAAATGCTGAGTTGAGGCGTTTAAGAACAGACTAAATCAGTGACTCACCACCCTGAAGTGTGCCTGAAATAAACCTTTAATGAGTCTAGCAATTATTGTATATAATTCCAGAAAGACACATTATTTGGTATTCCTGTTCTTTCTTATTTAGGGTCACTGCTGAAAGTGTTAGACTTGTGGTACTCCTGTTCTTATCTTATTTTTCTTCTTTTCTTTAAGGGGCCTGAACAAGAAAGCCAGCCATTCCAGAAGTAAAGAGCCACATGGTGCTGGCTACAGCCCAGGACCTTGCATTACCAAAAAATAAAAAATAAAATATATATATATATATATATGAGTAAATCAATTTAGCTAAAAATGATGGCGCTCTACCTCCTTAAGTGGCTGGTGCTGGAGTGACGAATTTAGCCAAATTCGTAAATATGAGAAAAACACACAAGCCCCTGCGCGGTTGTAACACTGCAAAAAACCACCCAGTGGGCATGTGTAGAAAATACTCCAGCACACAAGACCTAGCTATTTAAAATATCATATTTATTGGTACTTAATACAGTACATTACAAAACGCAGAGGTGAAATCATTCGCCGCTGTGGCAGCCATAAGGTTGAACAAAACACTCACCCAACGGGTGGAAGATGGTCACGCGTTCCGCCTGAATGCTCAGGCTTCCTCAGACTGTATTAAGTACCAATAAATATGATATTTTAAATAGCTAGGTCTTGTGTGTGGAGTATTTTCTACAACCGCGCAGGGGCTTGTGTGTTTTTCTCATATATATATATATATATATATATATATTATTTTGGTTTTCTTTTTTAGAGGTCGCAAGGGAGACCACAGAGGTCGCAAGGGAGTCCTCGGAGGTCGCAGTTGCGACCTCTGGCGGCCCCTAAATGACGTCCCTGTGCTCAGTGTCTCCCTAAGCCAATATTTCACCTCGACAATTCTGACTCCGGGCACCGATTTCCTTTTTTTCTTACCTGTTATTATAATGTCATTACATCGCTGGGGGGAGGGTTGTAACATGTATTATTGTCTCTTACACTTTTATGCAGCCTCGTCTTTACCTCAGGCCTGGAATTTAGCGTAGGCCGATAACACTTATTACAGTCCCCCCCCCCGGGCTGTTATTCCACATTATTAACAAAATGCTGCTCCTGAGCAGAGAGACGCAGTGGTTGGGAGTGGGGTAGTATGCTTTTACAGAGAAGAGCCCACCCACTGTGAAGTATGTGCGCAGTCCACCCGTGTCTTATACTGACAGCATGTCTGCCAGTGATAGCGCAGATATGTTATGTTATGTTATTTGGCATTTATATAGCACTCCATATATCATTGGTATGACCTCAAAGCGTTGGTAGGTTGAACGCCCTCGGGACCGTAGTCCAGGTCAGTTGAGAGAGTAAGGTGTCATAGGGTGCTTGGGTGCACCAATTATGTTTCGAAGCCGATGCAATTTGCCCCGCATCTCTCTGCAAGGGGCTAGGGCCTGCCTCGCTCTTAGGGGCTAGGGCCGCACCAACAGGTGGGTGCAGTCTCTATCAGCACTGCCCTATGGCAATGCCCCCTGAAGTTCTAGAAAATGTACCTTCCCACCTCAAAGTGCCTCCCAATGGCTGACATGAAGAGTGGTCCTCAAAGGCCTAATTGCCCTTGTAAATGCTTTGTTACTCCAAAGCATTTACACGGGCTGTAGGCATTCCCGAACTTGAATTGGGAATGCAGCCATGCAAATAAGGAAATGCCTCCTTTACAAGGCACCCCCTTTAATGCCAATGCTCATCCTTTTCAGGGCAAATGGTACAAAGCGCTGTTTGTGAAGGGGGGCTCTGCTAGTACTGAGGTGCCTGAGTGTCCAGGTAGTCCCAGGATGGGTCCAACGTATCATATTTCTTCTTTTGAATGATTGCTTTATATGGGTCTTTCGCTAGATTCCTATTATAGATGGTGCTAGAACTTCTGGGCCTTTTTTCATAATTTAAGGTTTATAGAGATGTTATTTTTTACCTCCTGGCACTCTTAGTCAGTCCAGGCATCCCAACTCACCCTCTTTTCATGTCTGAGGGAACCACTAATAGTTGGAGGGCATCCATCATGCTATCATGGACTGTTAGCTAATTATCCATTATTCAGACTGACCTGATGCTTCCTTGGCATTCTGCACGTTTCTGAATTATTGGCCATCTTCACTCATCAATGGGTTGGGATTTGTCATTCTCAAACGATGTTATGGCATGGCACAGAGGCTTCTAATTAATCATCAAACTCTTTTCATTAATTTGCATAGCGGTAAGATATTTTACAGTGTTTTTCACACTCCCAAAATATCCTCCCCCATCTGTGCTTTTGGCTCCTTGTGCACAAATCAGTGCAATTCAGTTCCCTTTCAGTAGCTCCTCCTCTCAAAACATGTCCTCTTTTCTCACTGCTCCCGCATGCAGTGCTATCACGTCCCATCTCTATGTCGTTATGGGAAGAAAAGAGGAAGTGACGTCAAATGGGGAACAGAATGAAGAAGATTGATTACAATGTGGGCTTCCGTTCATTTATTGCAGAATCCAACACAGGGCCACGAGAATGACTCACAAACCCACCCAGTCAGTCCCCTGTTGGTGCCGAGTGACCCTGCAGTTGCATCGCTGAGTGCCGATGGTGGTTCTGCCCAGATCCATTGTCATTTTCAATGCCGCTCCTCAGGGCGCACATTGCGGCTGCATGTCCGTGTCCTGGTCGCACGGCCTGCAATTCCCTCCTGAGGTATTGCCATCCTACCATAACGGGCGGCGTCACCCTTCGGTGTGCCGGAAACCCAAAGTTGTTGGAATTACCATGGGGGAAATACTGTTTGCTGTAATTCCACCAAAATCCCCATGCCCTTCCACCACTGAATCCTGTGATAAACCCACGGGACTGAGTGACGGTAACGGTACACGTGTTTGGTGGTAATATGGCAGATTTACCATTGAATTACCTGCACACTCATAATGAGGCCTGTGTGCAAAAAGCCCCATGCTGCAAGAAGAGTTGTACTTTAAAGGGCTATTCAAATATGTGTCCAGGAATTACATGGCCGGAAATGCCCAGGCGGAAAGGTGAAGGTTGGGTTCCGTACAAAAAGAGGACGCTTTAAAAAGCATAGACGTGTTGCCCCAATTATGGCGACTGAGTGCAATGCAATCAAAGTGTGACATGTTGCCTGTTTCGGTTGCAAATACGGCACATGTGAAAAGAAGAAAACTCATGTCATACTTACCTGGTTAGCCACTTCACCACATTGTTGCCTTGGTGCTTTCCAGTAGGGGGGCACATGCCCATACCTCACCGTTGGGGATAGTGCATAATGTTGATGCCCGTATGGCTACTTTAGAGTTTTTTTCTGCCAAAGTTGAGGGGAACCCTTCTCCATGTCTGGTGTGACTAACTCCATTCCCTAGGGCAGGAGTGTGCCAAGCACCACTCCGCTCTTCATTTTTGTTATCAGGCAGGAGTGAGCGATGCATAGGCAAAGCACACAGTGGCAACACACGGGATGCTGGGCAACATACCTTCGCCCCATTTTCTCGGCGGTGGGTTCCACTGTGTGTTCCTCATCTACAGTCGCTTAATTGTGTGCCAAAGGGGTTGAAGGGAACTGCAGACACTGGGCCTCATTACACGGTAGGAGGTAACCATGCCGCTATTAGCCGCATGGCTACTCCCTTACCGCATATCGGGTCCGGGTAGGCGGTATGGGCACTTACCAAATACCATTCCCCATTCCCATTTGAGCCCCCATAGGGCTCAAATGGGAATGGGGAACGAACTAATAACGGTACTGCAATTTGCGGTACCGTTATTAGCTCTGAAGTCCCTCAGCGGGTCCCGTCCTTAACGCCTGGTCAGACCAGGCGTTAAGGAAGGGACCCGCTGAGGGACCTCGTAGTAGGGCGCTAAGGGATTACCGGCACCGGTGACCTTACCGGTGCCGGTAATCCCTTAGCGCCTACCGTGTAATGAGGCCCACTGAGTGATATAGATAAATGTCTGCTTCAGAAACTATAGATTTGGAAGTTTACTGGGAAGAAAACTGATCCAGTTCTATCGCCTATCACAGCCTCAGGTGTAGATTTCTTCAAACCCAGAGCAAGTATTCATCCCGCGGCAACAGCTGGCCAGTCCTTTCACCCACATAGAGACTTTAGGTTGAAGAGAACTAACACTTGCCATGTGTCTTGCACTGCAAGCGCGGCCTGCTTCTCCAGCTGCCTCAGTCATCCCGGTCCCACACAAAAGAGAAGATTATCCCAGGCACGAGGCAGTCAGCCTGCCTCTACAAGCTCCACTACAGCCCAGCTAAAGAAGAAGTGAGAAGATCAATTACCCTGTAGATGCCCCAGCACAGACCCGGCATCTGCAAACTCCAGCACCAGCCAAGCTATGGAAGTAGGGAGAAGATCAATTGCCCTCAAGCTGCTCCAGAAAAGCCCTCCTCCACAAACTCCAGCACTAGCCAAGCTATAGAAGTAGGGAGGAGACCAATTACCCTGGAGCTGCTCCAGCCTAGCCAGCCTCTGCAAACTCGAGAACCAGCCAAGCTATGGAAGTAAGGAGCAGATCAATTACCCCGAAGCTGCTCCAGCCCAGCCAGCTTCTGCAAACTCCAGCCAAGCTATAAAAATAGGGAGAAGTTCAATTACCCTAAAGATGTCCCATCCTCTCTGGTCAGTGAGAGCTCCTGTCCATCTTCAGTAGAAGAAAGAACATTCCTCACTGCAGGCGGCTCTAACCAATGCTCTCATCTGTCACAGCTGCCTGATCCTACAGCCTCCGCCAAGGAAGAGGAGTAGCACAGAGGGAGCCTTCAATGCGCCCACCTTACAGCCACACCAGTAGTCTCAGTGCAGCCCTGAATCCCAATGCAGGTATTGCAGAGGAAATGTAAGCCTGCTTGCACTTTTATTTTTTATTTTTGGGGTGTTTTAATGCCTTTAAGGTTGCTTTAATTTGTATTTTTTAGACAAACTGCAGATTACATTTAGGTAGGAAACACCCTTCGCCTTTTCATTATACTGTTGAGGTGTTACCAAGTAAGAAGTTGTGGTGCGGGTGCCTCATGTGCCACCCAGTCTGCGAAAACCAAAAATACACATATACCCTCCAAAGAGGTTATAATCACAGCTAGTACTCATTATTGTGCTCCAACATGGCTTTGCATTGATTCTTTATTGTTACGGGGTGTGTATTGCAAATGTGTGTTTACTTTCCCAAGGAGGACCCTGGAGTTCACGCCTACAGTCCAAACCAGGTGGCAGTACTTTACTAAGAATGTATGTTGTGCCCAGGATACATCTGTTGCCCCTAAAGGTGCCACATCCACACTCCCCACTAATTCACTTTATTAACCATCAAATCAGAATGCTTTTTGAGTGGTGTGACCGGTCTTCTGTCATTATTCCATCTCACAGGTTGCTGTCACATGGTATCCATGCCCGGTGCAGGTTCTCCACTTCTATTACACATTCTTTACCACACCTCCCCAGAGAGTACACCTTACTGCACCAGCATGGCATGCACCCACCTAGCATTACTATTTAGACAGCTAAAGTATCATATGTTTATACCATCAACAATTGCACACCAGAATTCTAGAGACTTGGGCCCACTGGAAAATGTGGCTAAATATATGGGCACTTTAAGCAGACTCAAACTGGGTTCATCTACCAGAAATAAAATGAGGGCACAGGCCCCTCGATCCTTCACACCTTTTAAGCCAATATTTATTGTCCGGGTCTCTTTGAGGGTCTGCTGAATCGAAGGTCATTCTGCTGCCACTTTGCCCATAGATAAGAACTCTCTTCAAGCTAGAGCATCTCAACGAGACTTCCAGCAGCCAAACCCCTCATTTGTCTCCCAAAGGGGTCAGCCTTTCAGAGGGACAGGCAGTAGAGAATGAGGAAACTATTCCCGAAGTAAGCCATTTCTTTTACCCGATTCCTTTGGGGGAAGACTGCAGTATTGCTTGTTTATCCAGACCCTGACGTACTCTAGAAAGTACAGGAGTTTGTTGGCCACTTTCCTCCGGTCCAAATATTTCCTTGCACATAAATCAGATTCTCTGCTGTGAACAAGAGATGGATAGTCCTAGAATTAAGGGAATTATTGAAGAAAAGAGCCATAGAGCAGACACCATTGTTTCACTGGGATATCATGAGCAATATGTTTCTTGTGAGAAAAAAGTACAAAGGGTTCAGACCAAGGATCAATGTCGGATCTCTTTTACCAGCATTTCAAGATTGAAACGTTTGCTATTTTGAGAGAGGCGTAGAGGCCAGGAGACAGGCTGGTCAGATAGACTTTAAGGATGCTTAACTGATGGTCCCAATTCTGCTCCTTACATAAATTATCTTCAATTTTTCAAGAAGGAGAGCAAGTCTCTGTTCTCTTATCTAGCCTATGGTGCATAGTGTATCGCGAAGCTGCTGAGATGCATTGAGGCCTTTCTGCTGGAAAGGAAAGTGAGGAGGACCATTTACTTTGCTGGTTTTCTCCTCATGGCTCATTCTTGGGAGGAATCATTGCAATATCTGGGGATGATGATACATCTGTTTCAGGCTTTGGGACCAAATCTGAGATCACTGTCTGAGGATCAAGTTTCTGTGCTTGGTGGTAGACTGCACGTCTTCCAGATTCCATCTGCGACCTGCGAAGATGCTTACACTCTAGAGGAACTGAATAGAACTCTACCCAGGACTGTGGAGTCCCTCATATTTTTGGCATAGTTGATTGGCCTATTGTCTTCTTCAATAAAAGTGATTTTTCCACATGAGCTTACAGAGGTATAACATGCTGGATCTTGTTCAATGGCATAGGTTATTGAGGATGGGTTCTACTTTCCGGTGCAGCAAAAGAAGAACTCAAGTGGTGGTTGCTGAACATGAAGGTGGCAGAGCAATTTTCCCATTCATCCCAGATCATTGGCCAGAATGAGATGCAAGCCTAAAAGGGAAGGAAGCAAGATGCAGTTCTACTTTAACTAGAGTTTAGTGGTCAAGTGAGGAGCCTTTATTGGATACCACACCAGCTGTTTAGAATCTCATGTCAAGTCCTTTGCCATTGCATCCAAGTCCCAGTGTGTGGTGAGCCTCCCCATGGTTAACCATTCAGAAGCACGGTGCATAAGCAAGTTGGGAGGAACCAAGTCCAAGTGTCTTTCAGATCCGGCATTTAACTTTTAGGATTTTTATTTCCAATATTATGTGAAGGTACGGACAGAGTTTTGCCAGAGAGGCAAAATCTGGTGACGGGCAGTTCTATTGGCAGTTCTATCGCTCTGAACCTTAGGCATCATTGCAGGCTTTTTCAGATGGGTATTTCTGACTCCAATCTGAGCTTGCTGTGTTTTTTAGAGGATTCAAGGATGTTTTCTTTCAGACTTGGGACCAGAGAGCGTTTATGCATTTTCTTCAGAATGGAGGAAAGCTCCAATGTTTTCATCACTCTGTTTGGCAAGCTCTGGAATGGCTGCCCCTGGTCATGGAGATGGCCCGCACTGTGTCCTTCCCCCTATGATTTGTAAAGGGCTCTGTTGCTTCTTGAAGCTAGATTCACGCTTAATAAAATCCTTAACAATAATAATAATAATAATAATAATAATGATGGACTTTCCCATTCTACTTCTGACCTGTCATCAACTTCTTTTAGAAAGTAGGGCATAGTCTCCACCCCTGACCTTGACAGGCTCATTTCTTCTAGTGCATGGTTGATATTGGAGGGGGATGCTCCTCCCAGTGCCTTTTGGAAGTGGCTACTACTCTTATCAGGAGGTCATGGGCCCTCAGTACCATCATGTGATATGAGCTCGCCTGGCAAACTTGGGTATGTTGGTGTTCTCAGAGTGGTCTGGATCCCAAATGTTTGGATGTAAGGCAGGTGGCCAACTTTTTGCTGTCACTTTCTTCTGTGTATTCTTATTGTGTAATTAATCTGTACCATTAACTCTTGGTGGACAGAGGACCTATGACTTTGCAACCTTTGCTTTGTAGGCTCTTTAAGGAGGTCCATCTTAATAACCCCCCCGACCTCCCATCCGCGATATTGGCCTCTCTGGGATGTTACTATGGTCCTGTTCTTCTTCCACAAATGATCCGACGATTCAGCTCTTTCTTTTCGGGAAGCTCTGTGGGATTGGTGATGCGTATGTGTTGGTTGCTTTCAGGCAGGTATCAGACGTAAGGGCTTTTGATGCGCAGGGCCGTTCCTTTACTCCCAGTGGGGTTTCATTTTGTATTCCTAGAAGGACAGACACTGGCTTCTCTATGATGGCGTTTCCCTTTTTGATAGTTATGCCTTCCACGCGTGTGATCAGGTGCCTCAGGAAATATAAAGGCAGGACAGCAAACTTGAGGAAGTGTTCAGACCAACAACCCAAACAATGCACTCACGCACTCATTCATCCTGCATTAACCACATGAGGCCCGGCCGGGACACATGACGCTGGCATAAGATGGTCATACCTGAGCGTATGATAGTCTAGGCACAGGAGACTGTGTCTGGTCATGTTTTTGGCTTTGTCTAGCATTGGATTTGGGTGTATATGAAGCCTCCTGGAATGGCTACAAGTGATATAGAGCTGGGGCTTAAAATAGTTTTAGTAACGCTGTCTTTTACCAGTCTACCACTCGTTTTTTGCATCCATGATGGCATTTTGTGTGTTGTCATCAGGCCATGGTAAATCACAATGCGTGGTGCAATTGTGTTCAAGAGCCATGTGATTTTACTCCCTGTAATGGAATTTTGGACGAGAATGCCTGATCATAGCTGCCACGTGGCCCAATGTCATGCAATGTATTGCATGTAATGTGGAATACCTTGACCCAGGCCTGCAATTTCGCTTTGAATTCAGGGACTTTAATTTCTGTTTTCCCCCATCGTAAATGTGAGCCTCCAAGTCCCAGCATGCAAAATGAAAAGCCAGGACTGGGTCATGGGGTCACGCATGACAAGGGGTCCCCTGGGAGCTATGTTTCATATAACACCCCAGACCGCGCCCATTTTGGTGAGTTGATGGTCCACAACAGTTTTAACTGTATTTTTATACAGCCAAATTAATGCTATGAAAAGATACAAGCTCCTTGAGGTCTGTCACTCCGAATAGCTTTAGAAAACAAAGTAATCTCCTGGCTGTCTCTGATTTCCTTGAAAGCAATGAAACTAGCCAGCGGCATCTAGGAAGGCTTCACTAAAGGAATGCATCCAAATCCCCCTTTAATCTGAAAAATGAAGGATAGAGCAGATTGATATAAGGCACCCATTTCTGTTCAAGAAACACAAATTAGGCTGTGAATACTAAAAAAGCCTGGTTTCCGTGATATCCCGAAATCAATTTCATACAACTAGGGTACAGGGAAGGGGAAAATGAGAGCTTAACCCACGCTAAACTGGTGTACATTTTGTTATTACACAATGCTGCTTGTTTCAATAGACGAGTCTACATTTTGAATGTGCTGCTGATAAAATCTGGTGTCAGGTTTGAGGTCTCAGAGTGTCTTATTGGTCTGTATACAGGCTCGGACTGACCTATAGGTCAATAGGGCCATGCCTGAAGGGCTGGGCTAACAGGCCAGTATAGGCTGCTTTTTGTTGACCAATGTGGGCCAGTTTAATGACTTAGTGCATTGTGCAGCCAGAGGTTGTGGCAAATGTTACTAATCCAATGTCGTTTAAAATGCCAAAACGTCCTTGAAAATGTTACACAGTGTGCCATGAAAAGTTCCGAATCGGTTTTCTTTTGGTGCCCGGGTTTCTTTGTTGTTCCAGTTCGGTCATGACTGTACACTATAGAAACATAAAAAAAGAGTCTGTCAATCATATGCCAAAAAAATAAACTTCAGCACAATAAATCTATCAGAAGGTCTCCTCTTGCACTTCTAGGTAAACATGAACCCTCCCGCTCATCTTTTAAATTGGTCTCCCTCAGAGAAGTTGCTCAAGCAGCCAAGCAGATGAAAGCCTCAACCAAGCAGGTCTTCCCTTGCTCTGCCATGACTGTACAGATAACATGACCACCGTGGCTCCTGGTTTAGCTGCTCTGTGCACTGTCCACGCCCAAAAGAAGATCCACATTCTTCACCCTGCTCAAGAACCTTCATACAACCATCTATTTGCCTATCCATCCAAACCTCCATTACCATCACTCTACTCCTCAGCAACATCCTTCAGAAGATGGCCCTCACGTAACTCCAGGAGGTGTGTGAACCAACGACACGTACCATGACCATAAATCAGGATTCTGACCAAGCAGAGGCACGGAATGGCCTCTCCTCTTCATGAGAGACGAGCTCCTTTAGTCCTCATTCTTCTCACTCTATCCAAAGCCATTGATATTGTGGACCATGTCACCCTACTTGTCGGTCTGGAAAATTCTTTTGGTACTAAGGACAGCATCTGTGTACGAGTGAGCTATTGATGCCTTAGCTCCAGTTGTGACAAAATGGAGTAAACCTGAAACTGTAGATAGAACTTGGTTTACTGATACTATCCTTCAAATGAGAAAAACAAAGAGGCGAGCTGAAAGAGCTTGGCCCAACTCGCTCTGCCAGCCAACTCTCTCAGCATATCGTATGGCAGCTCTCAATTATAAGAACTCTATTGTCTCTGCTAAAAAGGCTCACCTTGAAGAAAGAGTTAGCTCTGCCAAATCACGCCAGAAAGAACTTTTCTCCATCCTTAAGGTGTTTGAGGGTAAGTATCCCGCTGTTAAAAAAGTGACGCCTGGTGTCTGGAAATCCAACAAGGCTTCACTTTAAAACGTACCTCACACCGAACCAAGATCATAGCTCATGGTTCTGTATAATAGCAATCCTGAGAGGCCATGCTTAGTTTCATCCTTTAAGTCTGATGAGTTCTATTTCAGTGAAATCTCTGAAAAAGACCATATAAAGTTGGTTAGTGATCTCAAACCGTCTTGTTGCCAGGCTGATGTCTGTCCAGCAAGCACTTTAAAAGATGCCATTCATTGTCTGGCTCCCTTCGTCACTAAGATTGTTAATCTTTCCTTCGTGTCATCAGTGGTGCAATCCTCTTTCAAAAATGTATGGTTCCCCACAATCTTAAAAAAAGAAACATTAGATCTGAATATTTTCACCCCATTATAAAAGTTCCTTTCTTGTTGAAGTTCTTAGATAGGGCGGAATATTTGCAGTTTCAGAACTATGTTGAGGTATATAACCTCCTGGGTGCCCTGCAGTCAGGATTGCAGGCCATACATGTACTGAGACTGCTGTGTTGGGCCTCAGATCTAATCTAACCCATATTGTGGATTCGGGACGGGTAGCCCTACTTATGCTGCATGATCCCTCAGCGGCTTTTGATCTTGTTGATCACGGCCTGCTTCTTGAGAGATTAGAAAAAATAGCTAATTGTTCAAAACCTGCTCTCTCTTGGCTGGCTTCCTTCTTAGGACCTAGATCAGCAAGAGTGGCTGAGGGAGAATTTAAGTCCCCACCAGAGACACTTCTTTGTAGAGTTCCACAGGGAGCTCGCCTACTCTTTTAAATTTATACACATACCCTCTCTGCCACCACCTGGATGATCACGGCATTATATACACAAATTGTGCCAATGACACCCAGGTGGTCCTAGAACTGTCGTGTGATTTTGAAAGGGATTGTCGTGTTTTTGATCAGACCTACAATATTATACAACAGTGGATGAAGGCAAACTCCCTTGCCTTAAATGGGAACACAACAGAGCTCATGTTGGTGGGCACTAGCAAACGCCTAGCTAAACCTGAGGCTAAATACAACCAATTTATCATCTCAGACTGTGTAATTAAAACAAGCCCGTGGGTGAAAACTTTGGCTGTCGTTCTTGATGCCAACCTTAATATGAAAAAGCATGCTTTTCACATTAATGCTACTTGCCCATCCACCGCTAAACTAATAAGACGGATTCAACCGTACTTGTCTGATACTAATGTTGCCACACTGGCTGCAGCTCTTGTCAATTCTAAAATTGACCATTGCAACAGCCTATTTGCTGGTACCTCCAAAAACAACATCAAGACACTGTAGGTTGTTCAAAACAATGCAGTTAGAGCTGTTTGTGGTATTGCTAGATCAGAACCTATATCGCAGGCTCGGAGATCTTGGCACTGGCTCCCGGTTAAACTTATCACCCACAAAATGGTATCTCTGACATACAAATGCCTGTCTGATCAAGCTCCTGGGTATTTGGCAAAAAAAATTCTAAAGACTTTTGTTACTTGGGCCCTTCACTCTAATGTTTTGGAAAAGCTTTCTCAAATGCGTTATAAACTACAGAACTTTGGCGGTACTAGCTTTGATGTTTGTTCCCCGCTAATCTGCAACTCGATTCCACTTGATCTTAGAAACATTCCTGACCTGTGCCACTTCAAGAAAGCCATCAAAACTTTTCTCTTCAACGCCAAGGATTAAAGTGTTGTAGTTCTGTGGTTTGATTCTCTGGTTTGACTTTTTTTCTCTCTATGATCACTTCTTCAGTGCTCACTGAGGCCTTTGGGCGTGTTGCACCTTATAAAAATGTCATCCATTCATTAATTTGTGATTGTCATACTTCCTCTGTGACAAAGGGATCCAAACTAGGTCAGGTTCTTTTCTCCCTGGGTCTAAATTGTATACCTTTGGGGTTCGTTCCTCAAGGCTCCACATTCTCTCCTTGGCTCTTCAAAACTTACCAGGAACTTCTGGCTGTGTCAATTGCCCCTTTTTCCTCCACTTTCTAGGCCTATGCAGATGACAAGCAGATTCCATTACAGGTTGGCCGGGGCCCTATTTTGGTTACCAGCCTGATTGCTTCTTGCCTCTCTTGTGTACAAAATTGGATTTCTGCTAACAACCTCTTCCTCAATGCAGCAAAACAGAAATATTCTACATTGGTTCTGCAGCCCCTGTTCCTGCTCACAGTCTATGGGCACTCCTCCCACATTGTTCCTTGTTGCCGGGAACATGTGAGTTATTCTTTAATTTCTCTCTCTCCTTGCCCCACAAGCCGTTAAACTTACCAAGATATTGCAGTCCAAGCTTGACACTCTCAAGCGAATCCTCTATGGGCTCGACTCCTGCATTAGCACTTGCCTCATTTCCCTAAGGCTCTAAACCACCAGTTGCAGGTGCAAGTGAATGCACTCACGACTGGCACCTTGTAAATCATCAATAGACAAATAAATAATTCTAATAATTGTTTTACACTTAGATTTCTGCTTGTAAACTAGTTAATGAATTACTATGCCAGATAGGTTTTGTGTGTGCTTTTTTTTGGGAGGAGATATGTGGGAGGTGCATCTGGGTTGGCATGGAGAGGTGTGGAAAATAATAAAAAAAATATTTTTCCTGTTTGAACCTTGCACCACTTTGCGCAGCACTTACTCAATCGAAACTACAATTCCCAGCTTAACTTGGCTTTAAACCTGACGTCAGGTGCTTCAGCGCCAGCGCTTCTGTGACAAGCCGGTCTGCGTCAGTCTGCGTCGGACGCAGAAATGCAAGTGCCCACAAGGCAGTTCAAGGGACACTTAGTGCAAGTTTTTCTGGGGGAGAGTGTAAGTCTTATCTTTACTATCTTCACTCTTGTCATATTGCTGCATCATGGGGCTCCACCCTGAACTCAAATTGTTTACTACAGTACAGAAATTAGCCTGCAAGGCTATTGTCAGCAACTAAGTAAAGTCAAAACACCCAGAAGCCAAGACTGATTAAAAAAGAATGACGGGTGTGGCTGGTATTAGCCAGACAAATTATGCCGAAGTCATCAGGTTAACGGAGACCACCTTGCTAAATATGTCACCTGCTAATGTTGGGACGGATAGTGTTGACAGCCTTGTGGACTGCCGGAACAGCAGTCCTCTGGTGCTGCCTTCTTGTTGCTTCCCTGCAGAAAGCAACACGACTGATCAGGACAAACTTGATATCTTACTACCAATTTTGGCTGATCTGGTTTCAAGTAAGGCTATTAGTGACACATTCACGGACAAGAATACTAAGATGTTTATCAATGGGGTCTCTGAGAACCCCATATGTCATAATACTACAGATAACATGTTCATAACCAAAATTATCTGCACTAGCACACATAGTGATGAGACCACTGTTTCTATGGCTGCAAATCCTACATTTAAGAGTCAAGCTGTTAAAGTGTCCCTCTTGAATACGTGGTAGTTAGGCAAACATGCCCTTAACATTCATGGATAATGCAATCGATGTCATGACTAAAATAGGCCTGGCCACACCGGTAGGATATAACTTTTTCAGTCAAAACTGAGAAAGTTGTAATGACGCGGGGGGTTATAGGGCGGGGGAGATGGGCATTTTGGCATGGAAAGAGCTCTGATTAGATTTTTTTTTTATCGCCCAATGCCTGTGAGTGCTGTGTAATTATTTGCCTCAAGATCACGCCTAGTAACAGCAATTGTGTGAATATCATTCTGTTATTTCACCATCCAGATGAAATGCCTGGATTTAATGATGAAGTAACATTCTTTTTGGCGGCACTGAACAAATCAAACTGTTCTGCTATTGTACTGGGAGACTTTAATCGATTGCGGAGTGACGCCACCGATAAAGAAGCGCTAATCCTAGAACAACACCTTAACAAACTCATTCTGGGAAACGTAAAAGTATTTTCCCCCTTTCTCTCATGTTTTGTAAATGTGACTTTTTCTCATAAAACCGCCCTGGACTCTATTGAAGATGTTGTGGTAACCCCGCTGGTAAAAAAAACAGGTCTAAATCCTAAAGAAGCTGCTAACTTGAGACCCATCACTAACGTCCCTTTCATTCTAAAAATTGTAGATAGGTTTGCCACAATAGAATTTCAGGAGCATTTAGAACACTCCCACACCCTGCATTAAAGGCCATCAGGTTCTGGTGTAATCATGGCACAGACAGTGCACTGCTGGACCTCCAAACCCAAATGCTAGATGCCATCAATAGAAGCAAGCAAGGCTGGGTTGTTGATACTATTAGGTCTGTCAGCAGCATTCGATCTCCTTAACCATGAGCACCTCCTGATCATTCTTTTTACTATACGAGGCTGCTCAGAGGATGCTATAGATTGGATTCAATGCTTCCTTAACAACAGAAGGTCTGAAGTATGCTGGGGTGATGCTGTTTCAATCCAGCCCCAATATATTGTGGAGCCCCGCAGGGCAGCTGTCTGTCACCTGCTCTCTTCAATGTGTATATTCGGCCTCTGTGATGCACTTGGAAACATGGGGGTACAGTTTACAAACTACGCAGATGACACCCAGCTATTGATAGGGTTGAGTGGCAATTACATCAATGATGCTAACAGGCTATCATATGTCCATGGGTCTGTGAAACGCTTGATGTCTGCTAACTGGATGTGCCTAAAGACTGTATTCGTAAACTTCAGATGGTACAAAACGAAGCAGTCAGAATAGTCAGAAACGTCCCCCCATGAGATCATATCTCCATTTTTAGGAAGGAGCTACACTGGCTATCAGAGACCACCAGAGTGCAATTCAAGATAAATATATTGACTCACCAATGCCTCCATGGGATGGCCCCGCCTACCTCGAACAAAGTCTTGATCAGTACGAACCAAGCAGACGCATGCGATCTAGTAACAACAAGCGCCTGGTATGCCCAAGAGCTAAACGAGTGAGGGGGGAATGGCCACTCCTTCCCAGTCCAGGTAACTCGTGCCTGGAATTACTTGCCCACCGATCTGGTTCAAGAAAAGAACCTGGTTGTCTTTCGGAAATGCTTAAAACTCGTTCATTCGACTATGTCCCTGCCTAGATTTTCATACCTACCTTGGCCTGTCTGAGATGTTCCTCCTGTGTCAATGTGCGCCCTGATGTCTGTGGGCTGTGGCGTGTAAAAAATAGAAATAAATAAATAAGCCCTTCCAAAGATAGCAGGACCACTGAATTTCCAGTACTGCCCAATAAGTAATATGTCAGTACACAGTCATTTTGGTAGGCCAACAGGAAATAAAGAAAACTGATGTGGAAAAGTACACTTTAAATATGCTGTCCACTACCAACAATGACTGTTGAACATGCAGAGTGTTTAACAGATGGATCACAATATAGAAATGCTGACCAGGTAGGTAAGTGCAAGATGGCCTGATTGCATAGAATTGCATCGAGTGGACTATTATGTGGAAACGTGCCTGTTGTTAGGACGGTCAGCTTTATCAGCGGAACTCTTTTTAGGCAGTAAAGAAAAAGAGATGGCATCGCATTCTGAATTAACTTTCGATGGGTTGCTAGATTCAACAACACAAAGAAAACAGGATAGCCAAAGGCCGATAAATTCAACGGGTTGACAGACAAACCAAAGTGAAATTGTTCATGCACAGTTGCAGTGCTCGCTTTACCCTCTTCCAATGACGCACAACAATAACTACAGAAGCAAATATGTCTAGGTTGGTAAAGTTGAGTTATTGAAGCATGTATCTGAAAGTAGACATGAAAACCTTCAGATCTTTGATAGTCCCACCTGTCCAAACATCAAATCCATCTTTGAATAAGAGTACTTTACGCCACTACATTCCAATGAATCTATTGCACAGTTTATTACAAACCTTAAGGAGATAAGGGGCCATTTTGCAAATCATGTGGATCGGGGAAAGTGGCAGTAAAGTAGTAATTCCCCCTTTTCCAATTTCCAGGATTTTCCTTGATTCATGATGCAGTTTTGGGGAGCTGAAGGAATTTATCAAGTTCACCAGTTTTTCCCAATCTACCCACCAAATCTGCCAGATTTATTGACAGCAGGACATTTTCATTTTCGGCAGGATAGCTCAGGGTCAACGTGCTCGCCTTGGAAACAAGACGACACAGAGCACCACAGGTTCGATCCCCGGGTCTGTGCTTAGAACCCTCTGGGTATTAAGCGCATTTTAAATAACCTTATCATATCAATCAAGTTGATTCCAATATATTCTGCCTGTTTTTTTCCACGAGGTAAAAGCAGCGGAAGGCAGGTTCAATTTGAAGCCATTGCAAATGCCCCGCGCAATTGTTAAATGAGGGCAGCATTTGCACTTTTACAAACACGTAGTGAAAAAGTAAGGTGAAAAGTGTTTTTCCCTCTGTTTAACACTTTCACTTACCAATATGCATTCGAAAGGTGGAAAGTGCATGGAAGGAACCATTTCCACAGAGGCGCAAACAGAAGTGGTTCATTCCGTGCAATTTAGATGTCAAAAGAAAATAATCCCCAATATGTATTCAGTCTCTTAAGACATCAGGAGCTAATTTCACCCAATTTAACATTCATTTTCCTGGTTCAGGATAGAATCTCCCTTGTGTGGGAATGTTCCCAGGCCATCATGGCCCTTGCAGACTTCCTCCTTGTTAGGTGGGTACTGAGGGCATAGAAGGAAGATAGTCAGGGAGGAATTATTTTTCTGGCACTCTACTTCAGTGGTCCAAGGGGTCTTCCCTCACTTGCTTGCCTCTGTTTTTGGCCGTATGCTGCATGATGGGTCCTGGGACAGGTTGCCCATTTCTATGCCGCCATATGGGGATCCATTGGCCAAGGTGTTGCCCTGTCACGTGCACTGGCAACACCAACTGGCCCTCTTTGTGCCCTTGCTCGGGAACAGTGGGCGTTTCAATTGTAGTCATGTCACCTCAGAGGAGCAGTGAATTAGTCTCTATACTTGTGCAGGACTGAACGGAAATCTCTTTCCAGTTCCGACATATTCAGATCATTTTTGCTTGAATTGCCTCGAAGGACATGCATGAGCTGGTTGCACCCAGGTGCCACTTAATTTAGAGTTTCCTCAAGCTTGGACCTTGCAACTGCTTGGAGAACCCAGCCTTTTGCTTATCATAGGCCACCTAGCAAGGATACCGAAGTCTGAGCTTTCTTTCTTCAATTCCAGAATTGGCTTGCTAAAGGGAGGGTGATATCCCTCAATTAAGTATGATATCCCACGAATTAAGTATCCAAGTCTGCAAGGGTGATATCCCCCAACCATTACGTGCCGAGGGATCACATATGGCATTCCGAAAGGCGCTGAAAACCATGCTCTTCGCCTAAACCACCTCTGCACTTACCACAGCATGTCGACAGACTCAAATCTCTACATAAACTGTAATGTATATTTAATATGTGTCTAAGCTGTATGAATGCTAATCCTGGAAATGTATTCTCAACCTGTATCCTCCTGTGGCTAAGTTCCCCTCAAGTAACAACGTCACGATGCGCAAGGGGTGTTTGTGCGCTATACAAATGTAAAAATAAAATAAATAAATAAAATATTACTGCTCTTTGCCCACATGACTTTTAAAATGAAGGTGATAAGAGTAATACTTGGGGCTTATTAAGTAATGTCCTATATGCAGCCCATGTGTCTTTTTCTATCCAGTAGCACTACCCCTTATATCAGTCACTCTGCCTTTTTAATACTGCTGTCAGGGCAGAGTGGTTGGTTGCATGTTATGAGGGGATCGCTCTGCCCTGTAACCTGCCTGCAGTTGCCAGTGAATCTGATGGCAGAGGGAGAAGCCTAGGCTTCTAGCAGTTTCATACAGACCTTCTACCAAGCCCATTTGCCTGACAAAGCCAGAAAACATTGAGTTATTTTGGAGCATGGGGCTGCAGATACCTGACATCTGGCTGCAGAATCATGGCCTCAGTAAGAAAAGCGATTGCTGATAGCTGAGCAGATGGAGGGCTCAAGCACCTCAATCATGGGGGCCATGCTCATGGGGGTCATGCACTGCTTTATCTCCCATCACAATGGAGGGCTCCAGCACCACAATCATGGGGGCCATGCACTGCTTTATCCCCTCGTGTCAGAATGGAGGGCTCCAGCACCACAATCATGAGGGCCATGCACTGCTTTATCCCCCCGCGTCACAATGGAGGGCTCCAGCACCACAATCATGGGGGTCATGCACTGCTCCCCCCCGTCACAATGGAGGGCTCCAGCACCTCAATCATGGGGGCCATGCACTGCTTTATCCCCCCGTTACACTTGCTCTCCTGCATTATTGAGTCGGAGTGATTGTGGGCTGGATGACATGCTGTTCAGGAGGAGAAGAAGTTACTGACGGGCCCGTAGGTCAGCGTTCGCCCTCCGGAACTTGTAAGACAAGATAGCTGCACCATGTGAGGACAGGGAGTGCAGGATTCACTTACTCCAACCCAACTCAATAATGAGGACTCAGTAAGTTAGCAAAGGGAAGACTGTTTAATGACAATTACATCAAACAGAGAAACAAATGGAAATAAGCAGCATTGCGATCATCTGTCTCGGTCCGACTTCCTCGAACTTCAGTTGAACAGCCACTTTTATGCATAAAACTCGTCATCATTGACGTCTAACTTTACAAAAATCATCATGCAATATAATTGGTTAGGAAAGGTAACTTAGGTATAGGTGTTATATCTGTATATGATAATAGGGCATGCAGATTGGATAACTCTTAACGGGTGGGCGTCTACGCCCATCCCTCTACATCCTGCGTGATAGACATCACTATAACTACGACGTCCTATTGGTTACAATATCTATAGGACTCCAGATAACTTGGTCCATTGTGATTGGGCAGGTTACACCCCTCGACATAAATTTCCACTTTTAATTATCAGCATGCAGAATGGACACCCCTGTGCCTGGTGTCCAAAGTTTCACCCTGCCCCCCTTCCATCAATCAGTGTTTTAGGACGATGTGTCAATTAGTTGGCTTAGGATGGCCTCGAAACTGTAGTCTCTTATCGGGAAAAGTTATGGCATCCTTGGGTCCTGGATGACATCAGGCGATGGTACTTCTTCGCGCCTGGCTGGTCACGTGTTAGTTCACCATGAATCTGCTTCAGTTTCCATCTTTTAGTGCATTTAATTTGGTGTCAGCCTAGCCACCTGCATGGGCCCCCCCTTATCTTGACCTTCATGAGGTAGGCTGGTATGCTCTGAAGTTGGAGTCTTGTGAGCTGACGCTCTCCTCCCCTTCTCTGGTTGACCTCGATTTCCTAGGCATGAGCCGCTCTCTGTTGAGTTTTGATTCCGCTCCTTCTCTTGCCTTTGGCTGGGTTTCGAAACTTGGCCTGTCAGGCCTCTGGCCGCCTGGGTACCTTTCTGCTTTTACAAAAATGGAGTCGTACTTGTATAATGTGCCTTATTGAGGTAGATATATGGTTGGCGATTGCCGCTCTATCTTCTACTAAGCATTGCAAGCAATATCGATTTCTTAGCATCTTGCGTTTCAAGCCTATTTACACACGTTAACAGGACGGTTGCTTCCATCTTGTCTCGTAGCACTGTTTCCTCTCGTTGTAACATTGTCTCCTCTCTGTATCTATTCCATTCATTTTCGTAGTTACTCGCACTGGCGTGTTATCTTCGACAGCTGCTTTTGTTCATTCACGGGTCTGTTCAGGCCCTTGTGTCATTTCCACTGGCCTTCCATTAAGGCTTTTGGGGTCGCTTTGTGGCCCCTGTGTAGGTACTCCTCATTTCGTATCAGCGGCTGGTATGGCTGTCTAATAGGGTACCGTGCTGCCCAGGGTTGTCTGGTCATGGGGGCTTCAACCGGTATGGATCTTCTGATGTATACTGGGCAGAGTCCCAGTGCAGCTCTTTGTAGGTTCATTTGCTCTTCATACGTCACATACCTTGGCGAGTACGCTCCTGGTACCTCGAAATGAGAGGAAGGGGTGCAGGCCATGTCTGGGACCCCCTCTACAATGCAACAACTGTGTCCAAACCAAGCTCAGTCTACATTTTCTATATGTTCATAACAGCGCAGTAACTTCCTTGGCAGACTTGGATACTTAATTCCGGGAAGGGCGTTACAAGCTCTATCTGTATTTGTGGTGATTTTTTTTCTGAATTCTCACTTGAGCCAAGCAACCATGTCAAAATGAATGCTAATGCACCACCATCTACTAATGAAAATGAAGCGCTTTATTGCAAAGAAGGCATTTTGCATGTTATTCAGGCCCTTGCATTGTCCAGAATTAACTAGGGGGGTCTAGGTTAGCTGATCTTCCCGGCACATGAGTTCTTCAAAAGGCACTGAAATGTGAGTTTAGCGGCTATGACCTGAGTCTGAAAAGAAAATGTAATATCAATCTACTTATCAACCAGCCAGACAGGAGGACACCTTTGTGTTCATTAACTCTGGGCCAGACATTTAAGACTGTAGTGCAAGGAATACACAAATCCCCCTCAAATCGAATAGGGAGTTTGTCTTTCTCTGCGATATTTTGACAAAAGAGAAATACATATGACCTACGAAAGTGAAAGGTGTCAATAATAATGAAAGAATTTGAAATTGTAGCAAATCATTGGCCCTCCCAACGTCTAGATTAAATGGGAATGCAAACTGTGATTGCATTGTGACGTTGTGTTGAAATTAATAGTCAACTATCAAATAAATGTGTCTGACAGCTTCATCTCTACCAAACACGTGTTTCACATGAAAATGAGACCAGTTACTGTACTTGAAAGCAGCATATAGATATATTGCTCCTTTTGCTCACACAAAACAGCCATTTCATTGACAGATATAGCCACTATTTTGGCCCCAGAGTATCGCTGAGATGTGGCTGATACAGCTGTGTGAGGAGCGATTGTCAGGCCACTATGCGTCTCCTCATCATTTGACGGGGATCATCATGTCCCGGGGCTGAAAGCAAGTTCCTATATTTTCAGGGACACGTCATTGTGAGAGTGTTGGTGGACCACTAGCCTGGCAAGTGAGCAGCCGTAGGACCTGCGGGTTGGATCCTCTCCAGCAATGATCTCATATTATACATTTTCCTCCCTGCCACCACATGCCTGATTCGGTTTTGAAAATCCTGTTATTATTTTTACCACAGCCATTAATAATACTTCTTCACTAAGTCTCCATGGCTTTACTGGTGCATGCATTCAGGCAGATTTTCCTTCCATTTACCTCTTTAGAACAACTGCTGGAAGTGACCCAATAGTCTCATCTTCAGTCACAATGAGTGTCGAAGTTTGTCCCCTCGTAAAAAAACTATCATCTTTTCCTTATGTTGTTTTCTCCTTTTTCATTTGTCTTTTTCAATTGTCGCTTTATCTCTTTTTATCAAACGTTTTTATGCTGAAAAAAGCATTTTAATGTTATTTAAAAGCAAATAAATATTGGTTATCTAGGGCGACCAAACTTTGCCATTCACTTTAATTGCTGGAAAGATTGTATGTAGATGATGTAGACCACAGCCTGTTCAAATCCCTTCCATAAGTTGATGGCGTTACTATGGGGGAGGGGAAAGCAGAAGAGTACTGTGTGGCTTGCTTAATCAGCCAGGGGAGGGGTTGTGCCAGTAATACATTGATGCCATGAGTGTCCAATGATTGCCTTGCATAGCCACCACTACCACTTGGCAGATGGTCCCTTTAGATTCATGAAATACAAAAAAAAAGAGCACTGATGAATCCCAGATCACCTAGTTGCTCCCTTTTAGCATGTTTCTGCAGTCGATCCTTTTCTTTATATCATCTACATTATTTAGCCCTACACCCAGTGCTCTAGATAAAATTTTCAGGTGGGAGTATTTTACTCTCTATTTTTAAACTTTGAGAGTAAATGTGATTTTAAGAGAGTAAAAATGACTTTTCTCCTTCGCAAGAGAGTAAAATGTATGCGACATCCAGCCGATGTGTTAACAAACTGTATGGAAATTATTACTACGCGGCAGCTTTCTGCATTGTGACAGAATTCACCTTTCATTATTTCTGGCCATTTGATCTCTCCTGGATATATTTAAATGTTGAAATCACAAAAACCTATCCAATTATATAGTAAAGCATACATGAATTTGTATTGTGTGTTTTGAGATTCGGGAGCAGAATTGTCTTTTGATGTTTAATGAAAGTCCTAATTTCCTGGAGCTATTACTAGCTAATGGTATGCCGAGGTTATGATACAACAGTGCAGAGAGGCAAGGACTCCATGCTAAATTCTATATTTAATCTAGTGGTCAAATGGTTATTCATATATCTCTTTTGGCAAAGCGCTGTACATAGAACATTTATCACAATTACCACCAAACCAAAGTCCATACTCCTTTATCGACCTCAAAAGGATGGAAGGCTGAGTTGGGACTTGCCGGGATTCGAACCCGCAACCCACAGATCACGCAGAGATTGCAGCAACAAGTGCTCAGCCGGCTGAGCTATCTTATTGGCTAACATCCTTCAGCGGTTGGTTAACGGAGTATCGACTAAGGTATGATGATCACAGTACCTAGATCTATGACAAACCATTCATGAAGCGCTGCATAAAGTTAAATACCTATCTGGATTATCACAGGGACAGGTTTTGCTGAGTTTCTATTTCAATTACCAATGTAACCTTCATTTGTTTGTTTTTGAACAGCGCTTGCACTTTCTTGAGAGTCAGGTTTTGGATGTATTTATTTGTAGTCTTGAAGATTTGAGAGGCTAGAACACCTGTGATCAGTGTAATGACAATTACTCACCCTTGAGGAAAGACTCTGCTGCCACTGACCATTTATAGTAATGTACCCCATTGACTACAAGGTTGAATGGATGTAAACTAGACTGTGCGTAGTCATCATTTTACACACTATTTTTATAATTAGACTGTAAATTAATTTAGAAGTGTGAAAATGATCTGCCTCTGCATGATTATGCACAGAGCAACGGAACTCTGAAGAATACAATTGTGCAATACTGGTTTGTTTTCTCTGGAAAAAAAGCATAACTTGTTAAAGTAACAATTGCAACTTAGTTTTCCATCTTATTAATTATAAAATCCTACAATTCTAGGAAAACATGCACAGTGCTTCTGAAGCTGAATGGAAAGAAACCATTCCTTTTATCAGTGTGCAGTTTATTTTTTTGAAAGGCTTCAGAGAAATGCATTCTGTTTCAGAGGTGGATTGCAATTACATCCATGTAGATACAAATCACAAGAAGCCTTCTGGTTTCTGTCAAGTAACCTGACCTTTGCACTGCCCTCTTCTCTAAACCTGTGTGTAAATGTACCCAGGAAAATAATAAAGCTGGCATATTTACAAGATTTGCATGCGTAAAAAGGCCTGGTACTCGACTTATCTGGAGCCTTGACTACACCTATCTGTTAAAAAATAATGGCTCGTTCCAATCCTCATGTTTTAATCATGGGTCCTATTTGGGGCATATACAAATACATACAAAAAATAGAGCACTGGTTTCTAGGTTTGAACCCAGCTCAGAAGGCTGCCCCTATTTTTCAAATTCACTCTCCGATCTTCTCCACTAACACCTTTTTGGTTGGTGAGAACCATTGTGCATATATGTAGAAAATGCAACATGTTGAGTATGAGTAAACCTTGCACATGGACAGTACACTTTGCAGCTAAATAAAACATGCAGGAAATTGCAAAGGAAACATGAACGTTGAAAGCCCCTCCAAACAAACTTGAAGTCACATTTCATGTGGTAAACAATGATTTCTTATTTGCATATAAGGTGGTAGTCATTCATACTCTTTTCTTCAATAACCTACAACCAATGAAGCCAGTATTGTACTTATACCCAAGCAACATAAACTGTACATTCGATGGTTAACCTATCCTATAAACTTTCTTGAAGGATTGAAGGATGGGCTGGGAGGTGGGACGATGATAAGAGAGGATAGCCCATGGCTACTTAGCCAGATCTCGGGGCATACATTGCTGGTAACGGCCTGGTATGCCAAGT
Source organism: Ambystoma mexicanum (assembly GCF_040938575.1). Classification (NCBI taxonomy): domain Eukaryota; kingdom Metazoa; phylum Chordata; class Amphibia; order Caudata; family Ambystomatidae; genus Ambystoma; species Ambystoma mexicanum. Next base: position 1,441,406,386 of record NC_090935.1, read on the forward strand.
GCAGTGAGGTCCTCCACAAGGGTTTGGGCCATTGCTGGCCCTGTAGGCACTCACACCCATCTATTAACGCTCTGTGCATCCTGGTTCAAAACGCGGGTTGTTATTAACCCTTTGATCCCATAGAAAAAATGCATAGTATGATGGTGCATGAAAAAAAGAAACAGGGATTCTGTCAGAGTCACTTTTATGTTTCCATGTCGACTGTGGGATCAGAGAGGAGGATTGACATGGTAAGAAGGGTAGCGATGGAGAGAGGGGTAAGTGAGGTGCATGCGGGTTGATTGGCAGAAGTAATGGGTCTCGGCCAGGGGAGTGATGGAGGGGGCTGCATGGAAGGAAAGCTGAGGAACCTAATCGGCTGCAGTGCCAAATCTGGACCGTAATGTGCCTAGACGACTCTCGTTCCATGAATCTTTGCACGCAATATCTAAATAGGAGCACCATATGGACCTGCACAAATGTCTCTTTCCCTTCTGTTTGCAGGCACTCTCTCGCTAGTGAAGCCAATTTCGCCATTCTTTACATGCATTGAACAGTTGGGATTTGGTTGGCATGTTTTACATTGCCCCAATATCATTTTTTTTAATTAGATTGTTTGGCTGTAGAAACAACCTTTAAATTTAAGACAATTTACATCATTCAGTTTAACAGGTGTATAAAAAGATCTGAGGTATACATTACAATTCAAACACAAAATATAAAACATAAAATCGTGTGTATTACAGATAAGAAGATTACAATTAAAGTAATGTAATCTGATATACAGGACTATATCAGCCCACATTCTGGTTCTGCTTCAAATCTAATTCATTTAATAGTAGCCAGTTGGACGGACATACGTCTAGCACCAAATATTAGCAGCCATAGTTCTTCGCTCTCAGTTGTTGTATAAAAGTTAAAACAGTGTGCAAAATATTTACAGCGTAATGCATGCAATGTAGGGCAGTAAACAACAACATGCCTCAGAGTTTCTGTGAAATCATTATTTTTACAAAATCTACAAATGTTCTCACTAGGTGCCAGTATCTTTTGTCTACATAATATATCTTTTGTAGACCACAAGTTAAAGCGGAATCTCATGTAATTGCCTCTAAATTTGTGGGACGGGTATTTAATGAGATATGATTCAGGGGTTCTAAACCTCTTATGACCAAATTGTCCCAGTATCATTATTTTCCAGCCTTGAAGCCTTTCATGATCCGTGGCTTCTTGGCTGATCAGATGTGCCTCACTGATCTCAGATCATTGAACAGGACCATGTCACCGCACAGATGCACATTCTCATTTAAAGTATCCAATATGACCTGGCTCGGGCCCTCCACCAATCAGCTCGTTTATTAAAGTCCCACAGTACATGGCACACAGATCTGCTTCTAGCACTCCACAGCACCATCACCTGTTGTCAGGTGCCAGCCCAAATGTGTACAACTTGGCAGGTGTCCTGACAATTTTTTGTTGTGTGCAGATCATGTCTATAGTCATTCCAGATTCCTTGAGATTTCACAGAAAGGCCAGCCAGTTTTGCGAGGGAGGCTGAGTGGCCCAGTTTTGCAGATGAAAACAGATTGGTGGATCCCCCCTCAAGATCTGGCTGTCCGAATAATTACAAAGAAAACATTTCATCCAAAGCAGGTTGGGAATTGTATCACCTGTTATAAATTATGATGTTTGGCTGGTAGACAGGATCCCCTGTACCAGTGTCCAGGACTGTTTGTGAGGCTTTAGATGAAGTACCATCAAGTCATACATTTGTCATCTGTGCCCTAATTAATACAGATTGCTATTTTGAAGAGTTGTTTGTGCCCAAACAAGTCAGGGGCCGTGAAACCTTAACTGGCAGGTCATGCAAACAGATTGTTCAATAGTTTCAGTAGTGATAAAACCAGCATATAAACGTCTTAATAATATAATATGGAGAAAAATGTTCCCTTGTCAAAATGAACATATCATGAACCGGGCCTTGTACCGTGATTGCAAGATACAATTTGATTAAAAATAAGTAGACAGTCTCATTTGTGGTAAAATTGTTATTTAAAGTGTGAGTTTTCTGTGCATGGAGAGAAAAGCCCTGTGTTTAGCCAAAACTGACATAGTTCCTGGGATATGATATGATAGGTTATTTATAACACGCTTAATACCCAGAGGTTTCTAAGCGCAGACCTGGGGATTTAACCTGTGTTGCTCCGGGTTGTCCTGCTTCCAAGGCGAGCATGTTGCCCCTAAACTATCCTCCCGAGACGAATGGGAAGGCCCAGACAAAGCAACCTTCCCCCATTATTGCTTTGCTCAGGCTCTCATCTGAACGACAATTGCTTTGAAGCTTCCAAGCTAAGAGGAGGACTGCGTTTGTGCATGACAGAGCCATTCATTGGTGTAGCTGGATCAACAACAGAACCAGCCATGGATGGGTGCAACTGTTAAAAATACAAGCTTTTAAATTTGAAATGTGGTGTCTCAAGATTTGAATGAAAAATGACAAATTACAGAACTGCCTCATGATGTTCAGAGGGCAAAGGTGAGCCATGTGGCCCGAAATATAAGAATCCCTCCTACAGACCCTAACTGGCTAATGACTTCAATTGCAAACTAATGTAAATAGACAGCAGAAGCGCAGAGACTGGCGGATTATTTTAAAAAAACTGAAACTGAAATCTATGAAATGAAAGTTAAGATCTGCATCCATGTTGAAGATTACCATTAGTTTAAATGGAATATCATAATCGTTAATTTTCTCAGCAACGATAAGTCGCAGCAAGGCATTTAGGTGTCTTCTCAAAGCTTATTCTAAGGCGGTTGTGTTGCCACAATTTTCATCACAATCCGAATGTCGGGACTCCAGTTACAATCATAAATGTAGTGGCAGCTCCTCAGAAAATGTCCCAAGGCCGAAACTCGGGAGGTAATGGATTCGGGAATCTGGTAACTGTCTGTAAAGTTTGGTGACACCAACTTTTATTAATCGTGCGCAAATGGCGAAAAACCACAGTTTGCACATGCAGCATCCTGCCAAAATGGGGATAATCATAATAAGTCTGCCATGATTAGGGGAACACAAATATATCAAGAGCAAACAGAAACCTACAAAAAGCAGGCGGACCGCACTCCAGGAAGGAGATGCTGACAAATGATGAACGAAAACAACCAAGATATAATAACTTTGGAAGTTTATTGGTGCTAAACACAGCATGCACGGAGCACAAGGGAAAAAGGGGGGAGGTAACGTGTTTCGTGTTTGCAGAGCGCCTGATCACACAAAGGAGGCAATGGAAAGTGCATAGTTAAATAACTTCCCAAGTCCCTCCACTATGTCAATAGCAACTGTTTATGTCAGCACCAGACAGTGAACCATGCAAGCAGACATCTTGGAATGTATTAAGACCAAAGTGGAATGGCCTTGCTAATACAACAGTGCTCAACGAATAAAGTTTTGCAGTTGAGAAACTGGGCACATGTTTTGACATACTGTAAAAACATTCTAGAGCATGGTTGAGATATCACGTGATAAAAATCGGTAAAAGCAGTCACAGAATATTTAAATGCAAATGCTTGCAGCAATAGATATAACTCTTAAATAATCAATGAATCAACATTAGATAGAAACACAAGGTTAAAATACACGAATTGGTAAAAGCATGGTCACGGAATATTAAAATGCAAGTGCTTACAGCAATGAATATAACCCTAAGATAATCAAAGAAGCAAGATTAGATATACACATAAAGTTAAAGTGCAAAAGCTAGAAGCTGAATTAGACTCGTCAACAGACAATGATCACAAAGTGCAAATTCATGAAAGCCAGCATGAAAGCCAAAATGGCAATAAGGTGCGTGTGCAAGCAGCAGAATACAGATAATTAAAAGTCTCAAGACGACCATAGGTGGGCACAAGCCACCACAGCTTGCCCCAATTGTAGATGGATTGCATACTGCTGTCAGTTGTACAAAGTAAGCTGCAGTGCAAAGATAGGATAAAGTGCAAGTGCACCTGACGAACCACAATTAAAGGGGTAAAAAATGCAAGTGATCTATAGAGGACCCTACCATGTGATACACAAACCCACTCGAAACGTACAAGTACAAGAGACCCGAGGGACAAGAGCCAGAAGACTGGACTGCCCAAAATAGAACCCGTAATGGGGCTCATGAACAAATAAATGAACATACTGTGTGGAAAACACACTGACAGTGGATATATGATGCCAGCCACTCACTGATTAAAGAGTATGACAAATGTAGAACCATGCTAAAAGAACGTGGAGTTAAACTGGATGGAAGGGAGCCCACTACACCCAAAAAGCAGGAAATATAACATAGGAGTCTAAGCAAAAAAAAACGGAAATTAATGAACTCATATTCAAACATGAATACATTAAAGGGTTGTGGTAACAAGTAAAAAGAGAGAACAGGCAGAAAAAAGAACTCTAATGAATAGGGGCAAGCACAACAAATGCCAATATGGGAGAGGTTACTTTTTCGAGTGTCAGACATGAAAGCAGCTCAGAAAAGAGAAACAGGAAAAAGAAACACAAGCATGACCAGTGGACTTAACACCTATAAAGGTGTATAATTCATCATCAACGTTGTGATCCAATGGTAGCTTTGTGTCGAAATCCAAAATGTATTTGGTCTCCAGCTGAGCTCGATCACCTCCCCTGGGATTGATCATGACATGGGCAACCCCAAAAAATGTTAATAGTTGAGCAATATTTTCATGTTTTTCTTTAAAATTCTTTGCCATGGAGAACGTGGGGTCAGATGTCTTTATAGCCCTCAGATGCTGAAGGATTTCTGACCTTTAACTTGGAGTTAGTGCTGCCTACATACCACTTGTTGCAAGGGCAATAGAGCACGTAGAGAACAAACACAGTGTTACAAGTGATGGATTGCTTAACGGCACAAGATAGGTCAGTGACAGGATGGATGTAAGATCTCTGCGCAATTGTGTGGGAACACACTTTGCATTTATGGCATTTGACAAACCCCAAGGGTGTCGAAGAAACCCAGATGCTATTGGCCGCATCCTTAGACTGGGGTTGCAAAAAAGTCCTCACCAATTTATCTTTCAATGACATAGCTCGTCTGAAAGCGAGTACAGGATGTTGTGCCAATTGTAATGATAAATCTTTATCCATCTTGAGCACATGCCAATGGCGTTGGACAATTTTTCTGACGCTCTGTGATGAACTGCCAAAGGTGACAATCAACCGAGGATCCTCACTGATGGGTCTCCTTCTCCAGTTTATTCATGGACAATAAATGATCTCGATGGAGCGATCAGGCCTTGGTATAGGCACTCTCAATAACACCCTTGGTGTACCAACGTTTCAAAAAGTTGTGTGAAGCTAGAGCGCAACATTTGTCGAATACAGCATTGTCCGAAGAGTTCCTGTGGTATCGTACACATTCCCTGTAGGGTATGCTCCTTTTACAACTAGCTGGATGACAACTGGTTGCATGCAGAGGGAGTCCTGAACTGGTGGGCTTTTTGTACACCGATATATGTAAACCAAGTGTGTCCAATACACAATCTCATTAACACTGTGATTTTCAGTGAACACCAAATAGACTGAGTTGTCATTGATGTGTTTGACAAAGGTTAACCAATCTTACTGAGTATCTTTCCATTTGACAAACACACACATGTCATCAATGTACCTCCACCATGATACAATTTGTTCAGAAAAACTTCACCTACAATGTCACTCAAAAACGTAGCGTCCCACCAACCCATCATGAGATTAGCATAGTGGGAATGTGGGGGGGGCAAACATACTTCCCATGGCTGTGCCTAGCTTCTGGTGATAGAAGATATTTAAAAAAAGAAAAACATTATTATTTAGACAAAATTCTAACATCTTCAAGATCATGTTGCTATGGGAGAGAAAATTCAACGATCGTATTGCCAAGAAATGTTTACAAGCATTAATCCCAACTTGGTGATCTATGGAAGTATAAAGGGAAACAACATCAATGGTCGCTAAAATCAAACCTTCTTCCCATGGTACCGTGTTGATGTGTGCAAGAAAGTCCTAGTGTCCTGTAAATACGAGGGTAACACAGAAAAAAAAGGTTGTCTATAAACCGTGACATGTTTTCCAACAGAGAACCTGAAAGGGTGACAATGGGTCTGCTCAGTGGGTGCACCAATGTTTTATGAATTCTGGGCAAAAAATAAATGGTGGGGATGGTGAAATGGGACAGGACCAAGAACTTAACAAGATCCTCATCCAGAATACCCATCTCACACCACTTGGTAACCATGATGCCCAGGTCACGCTAGAAAAGGATTACAGGACACAGTGGAATAGCATGTTTTGTCTTGGAGTTGTCGTGTAGCCTCATTCACATAATCAGAGCGATTCATCAAGGCAATATTGGTGCCTTTGTCTGATGGTTTGATTACGATATCAGACAAATTCTGTAACTCCTGCAAAAGTGCCATTGCAATTTGGTGGGATTGCATCTTGCCAATGAAGCTGATGACTTGCATAACTTCCTTAAGTCTGCAATACACAGATCATGAAACCATACAACCCCCAACTGGCATGGGGGATTGAACTTCGATTTGGCCTTCAATCGTGAATTAATGGACCAATCAGAATCTATATCAGAATCTATATCAAACTCTCCGTAGTCAGTGATAATTGGATCAAAGGAGACATCCTCCAGTGTGGCCAAATCCGTCAACGTTGTAATGTCTAAAATTAAGAGATTGGTCTTCTCTCCACAAGGAGTGGATTGCACAATTTTCTCTTGGATATGTCAAAAAAATGTCTTCAATTTGATTTTGCGGAAGAATGAATCAAAGTCAAGACGTGTTTGTACATAGTTATATGACATAGTGGGACAGAAATGGAGCCCCAAACATAGAAGGTCCTTTTGATCATTTGTTAAAACATGAGAGGACATGAAAGAACAAATTGATCACCTGTATCTCTTCCGTGGAATTTATTTCTTGGCCCGTGCCCCAAAGAAAGTTAACCTGCTCTGGGACTCTTGATTTGAGTCCTGTCCCAAGCTGACCTCGGTGGGTTTTCTTCCAACTGTTTTTTTGCCTCTGCCCCCCTTTCCGTGACCCTTGCCCCGTTTTTGCGATTTTCCATCTCTGCACAGGAGCCGCATTTCTTCTAAATAATTCTGCCGTACACTGGGCTTTTCATTCTCAGAAATGGATACATCGGATTCAGATTATACTACCCCAACTTCTTTTAGAATAGATGGCAATGTCTTGGATTGAGATTGAGTGCACAGAGTGTGAAGGCGCTTGGCAAAAGTATAAACTCTCCAAGTATCATAATCCGTTTTGTCATGGATGAATTTCCTGTGCTTACGTTGTGTTATTTCTTTCTCATCGGTCACAAGATTACCATCAATCTTGGCACAGACTCTAATACCATCTTCGGTTGAGGAGATGTCTTTGAGCTCAGTTTCTGCCACCTCAATATGTTTTAGTGCCACTGCATGATCCAATTTGGTCAGTCCCCACTCCTCGAGCATTGCAGGATCCTGATCCTCAAAAGAAAGGGTGATCATCACTCGTAGCCCTCTTGGGACACGGCCAATGTCCAAATAGTCCTGGAGGGAGTGTTCCTCCCACCACTTGGAGATCTCGTTCCTTTGTTTCTTTTCTATTTCCATAATTAAGATCAATTCCCTAGCAGGGTCAGGCTCTTTATTGATGCAGGTGCTCGAAGAACTCATCACGTTCGGCTGGTTGTTAAAAAGACTCTGAGCCTGTAATAGGCATGCTGCCTCTCTTGTACCCTGCATGCTATGCAAAAAATGCACTATCAATAACGGCTCTCACACAAACCCGACTAGTCAAAAACAAATGTGCTATATAGTTAAATAGGAAAATCCATTGGAGCCAGGCCACACAATGCACAGTGCATCTAGGAGCCATTTCTGGCAGTTCACCTCCAGTTCTGAGCCGCAAGGCATTGTGGGTATGCAAATTAGCCCAAATGCAAAACTTTTTCTCCAGGAAATTGTCTTTGTCCAAGAGGGCAGTGCTATATATATTGTGATGCTGATTTTTAAATTGCAAAGCTGTGTCATGTTTTGTAATTTTTCACTTTTTAGGTGAAAAATCTGAAAACTGTAACTGGTAACTCTGGTGGGTACATTCATTCTTCCCAGGATTTCAGTTTCGGAACTCCAAGGGCCTATCCACAGAGAGGGGTTGGACATTGGGGAGGAGTGGATCTAAGGGGGTCCAATGGAAATTCAATGCTAATAAGTTAACACCTCCCATATTTCCAGGGTGGGACTTGGGGGTTAAAGGAGTTAAAAAGTGGCTGCACAAGCCAGAGGGGACAAGACTACCTAAACATCATCTGGTTAAAATACTGAAGGAAGTGGGCAGAATGTACCTTTGCCAGGACAGCTGCCTGAATCATCTGGGAGAGACTTGCCTGATACTACCAGGTTTGGAAAGGACTAAAAGTGGCAACAGGGTTAACATTGCCTGTGAAGACAGCAATTTGGAAACCCTTGAGCTGACTGGGCCCTATGATTAAGGAGAGCCAAATGAAGGATGGATGTTGGGGGCTATCTTTGACTGAAGTGCCTGGTCAGATCCCTGTCCTTCCCCAAAAAGAGTAGCCCTGTTGACTTTTCTGAGCACCAAAAACAGAGATTTCCAATGGAAGTAGCTTAATCCAAACGAAACCAAGTGTGTGGCGGATCTGCTTGCCTTAATCGTTTTCCCTTTGTTGGGGGGTGGGCTCAAACTGAGTAGACCCTTACCATATTTTACTGAATAATAATGTAATTAACTCCCATATAGATTGACGCAGGGGGAGGTAGATGGAGTTCGAAGCCTCTGCCCTCTTTCAGAGCGGTAATTCAAGTTATAGTCATTTAAAGTTACTGGGTACATCTAGGTTTCCTGTTAACCCCAGACTTCCCTGAAGAAAAGGGGTGTCCTTGTCCAAAAACGAAATTCCTAACTGTCGCCACTCCCAAGAACAGAGGGGTGCTGAACATAATTAAAGCCCAAGTTTTTGGTCCTGGGTAGAGAAGTGCTTTGCTAAGTGAAACCAAGTGTAATTCTCCATTGAAAAATGCACACTCTCTCCTGAGAGCCAGTAAGTGACCCTGATAGAAGAAAGATTTTGTATTGCTTGCGGTGAAGAAGGAAGGAGGGTTCTATCAATCCAACGTATTCTCAAATGTCTGTGTGATTAGCATTTTTAAGTGCACAGGGAAATTAAACCTACAAAGCGTGGCATGGCAGAAACTGCTTTTGAGCACAGAAATTGTTGCAGCTGTTTTAAATCTAAGCCTCATCAAGAAATGCTAATGCTCATGATCGAGTAATGTTCCAAGGTATTATTTAATTTTTACATAAAATGGGTTAGTTGGACAAGGGGGTGGAACTGTTATTTAGCCTGCGCTGCTGCACAAAAGTGAACCTCAACAGTAACGTTCCCTAAAGAAAATGGTTGTATTGAAGATGTGTTTTGTGCCACAGGGAAGGTGGCGTGTGTGATCATTTGGTGAAAATATTAATTGAACCTATAATTTAAATAAATATATATTTTCTTTCTGTACCCCGACCTTGTAAGAAAGACGACGCAGAGCACTACAGGTGCGAATCCCGGGTCCGCGCTTAGAAACCTTTATGGTGTTAAGCACGTTATAAATAACCAATTATAATTATAATTTTTGGCACAGGGGAGGGATCTACGTGGATCTGAATGAATCACAGATTGGGCTAGTTTGAACTAGATGAATTATTTTTTGTGTGGCACCTTGATTGGGGGGAGGAACTCCCCATGTTAAGTGTGGTCTCTCAATATATCGTTACAGAATGTGAGCAAGTGCTTACAATCAAGAAACAAGGAACGGATTCAGGAATGACAATCCATATGGTGATCAATAAAAGTAATCCGTAAAAAAGTTTAGCTACCCACATATTTCTAAATTATTAAATATATTCATGTTGATGTCGTTTGCTCTTACAGGGTCAGCGATGACAAGCTGATAACAGGCAAGGAAGGAGCTGTGCAGTTTAGTTGGAAATGGCAAAACATAGTATTTTCCTTCTTATAAACTGTGGTCTAATATATGAAGAAGCAATTAGGAAATACCAAGAGTAATTATGAGGATCAGCATATTCCGGGTTAGCAACCTCAAATAGCAGGGTAAAATTACAGCTCCCTTTCATACAAAGCCATCAATAATAGGGTGGGTTTGAAATAAAACCATGCCTATCTGTAATGTGATAGTAGAATAGGCCATTTCTGTAAAAAAAAAAAAAACACAAACATGAACACTCCAGATCAGAAACACACAGCAATGCACTGCACTATGGGTATGAACATTAGCTAAAAAGCTTGCATTTTGCTTAATATATGAATTCTCTTACAGAGAAGTAATATTGTATACATAGCTTTATCAACCCAAGCCTGACAGCTCTCAAGGAAGCAAAAAACTGGACAAGCCTGTCACCCGCAATGGGGATTGCCAGTGTGGTTTAGGTTGACATCCTTGAGATTGAAGCATTCGGGCATGTGTGGTAGTCGAATAGGCAATTTCAGCTAAAGAATCACACAACACAGCACAACCTATTTATATTACATTCTGTTTATTGATAACTAAGCAGTATCATCAAACACAAATCAATGCAGAGATCAAGTCTTCCAAGGACAAGAAACAATAACTACAAAGAGAAGAAAAAAGAACAAGGCATCCAGTATTACTTAGCATAGTGTCTGGGTAGGGGTTTGTGTGCATACCCTGCCGCGCATCTCGGATATGGATGTGCAGGGAGGAAGTGTCTAACTGCTGATCCCCAATCAGCTACAATGGTCCCATGTTGCAGTGACAAGCCAGTCTTTGAGTGAATCCCCACCCTAGGTCGTATGACCATATAATGGAGCGCCCAGGTGTTCACAGGGGGCCTATCGTCAGATGGGCTGAACATTGCAAGGGGGAGTGCATCTCCAAGCTGCTATGTTCTCAGTGGGTTCTCGGATACCTTTCTTCATGGCCCTGAACCAAGTTGTGGTTTCAGTTGTGCTCCATATCTTGAGGTCGCTGTGACAAAGGTGTTATTGTGGGCCCCATTTATGCTTCCACACCATGGCTGTTCTCCTCTTAGCTAACACACAGGCCTGGTCCATGAATTTGATCACATGTCTGTTTTTGTCCGGCCTGGGATAAGCGCCCTGTTAACATTCCCTAAGGGACCACTGATATCTGCTAACTCCCGCCCTTGTACATGCCAGATCTATCTGATGCCAAAAGGCATGCACTTTCACACCATTCCAAAACATGTGCATAATATTTGCACTATCATTGTTCCACCAGGGGCAATTAGGCATCACCTTAGCATCAAATTTGGCAACTCTACTGGGAGTCATGTATGATCTATGGAGCAGGTTAAGCTGGATAAAGTGGAATCTGGTATTGCAGGAGACCTTCCTAACAAAGTATAGAGCACTGTCCCATTGGGTATCGCTCAGTGCCTGGCCCAAATCATGTTCCCACTGCATTCTCAATTTTGTGCCTCTCGCATATGCTGCATTTAACAGACTTCCATACAGCCTGGATGCAGGCCTCCGGCCAACCTCCAATTGGTACAATAATGACAGCAGCTTAGTAGGCTCCAGTTCCCTTGGCCAATCGGGCCACTTATGGTTTGCAATCTTTACAAGTTTGAGATACCTTAAAAATTGACTTTTGGGGTGCCCCTCAGTCTGTGTCAAGTTGTCAAAATCCATAAAAGCACCACCTCACTTGAACATATCTCCCCATGAATTGAGTCCCACCTCATCCCATCTCCTGACTACTGCCAGATAGTCAACACCCAAGCATGCGTCCACCATCTCGGGCACATGCAGAGATTATGGGTTCCACAGCTGAAGCACTCTCATAGCTCTTACCCATACCTGCCTACCGATTCTGATCATATGTGAGTCGTGCCCAAGACAGCGCTCCAGGACCCAAAGGGCTTCCTTGAGGACAGCAGGGCTTGCCATCTCCCACATAAGGTTAGATTCCATTGTTGGTTAGTCTGACAGCCAGCCAGCCACTTATTGGAGGCTATTGCCCCCAAATCTAAAATTTAAAAAACAAGTATAGTAGATTTGATCGAATTTCAGCTGTACAAAAATGTCTGCCCTCCTTGGCTGTGTCAGCGTCAAGTAACTGAAATGGAGCTTGAACCAAAGTAAGGAAACCCTCTTATACCTGCAATGTGATAGTAGAATAGGCCATTTCAGCTATAAAAGCCACAAATGTACAGTGCCATCTAGTCGCTGTCACTGGAGGTTCACCTTCAGATCCAAGCATCACAGCAATGCACTATGGGTATGCAAAGTAGCTGAAAAGCTTGTTTTTTGCTTCATGTGAGGAATTGTTGTTTTATAGGGCAGTGCTTTGAATACATGCCAAACCAAGACAGACAGCTCTAAAGGATGCAACAAGTAACTACATACTCTCACTTCTGCATCTTCTCCCTCACCTCTGCTTTACCCCCATACTTCTGTCTCTTCCCCATCACATCTCTCTTCTCCTTCATCTCTACCTCTTCACTCTCACCTCTGCCTTTTCTTCCTCACCTCCTTCTCTTATTCCTCACCTCTGTCTCTTCTCTCTCACCTCTGCCTTTTCTCCTCACCTCTGCCTCTTCTCCCTCACCTCTTCCCCCTCATTTTTACCTCTTCAGCCTCACCTCTGCCTCTTCTTCCTCACCTCTGTCTCTTATTCCTCACCTCTGTCTCTTCTCTCTCGACTCTGCCTTTCTCCTCACCTCTGCCTCTTTTCCCTCACCTCTTCCCCCTCATCTCTACCTCTTCAGCCTCACCTCTGCCTCTTCTTCCTCACCTCTGCCTCTTCTTCCTCACGTCTGTCTCTTATTCCTCACCTCTGACTCTTCTCCCTCACCTCTACCTCTTCTCCCTCATCTCTACCTCTTCACCCTCACCTCTACCTCTTCACCCTCACCTCTACCTCTTATTCCTCACCTCTTACTCTTATCTCTCACCTCTGCATTTTCTCCTCCGCTCTGCCTCTTCTCCCTCACTTCTTCTCCATCATCTCTACCTCTTCACCCACAGTCTGCCTCTTCTCCCACACCGCAATCTCTTGTCCTTCACAGCTTTCTCTTCTCCCTCAGCTCTGCCTCCTTTCCTTCACCTCTGACTCTTCTCCTCACCTCTTCGTCTTCTCCCTCACCTCTGCTCCATTTCTCCCACCTCTATCAATTCTCCTTTCGCTCTTTCTCTTCTCCCTTTTCTCCCTCCCCATTGTCTCTTCTCCCTCCCCACCCTCTTCTCCCTCTCACTGTCTCTTCTCCCTAGCTTCTGTCTTTACTCCCTAACCTCTGTCTCTTCTCCTTACCCCAGCCTCTTCTTCCTCACCTCTGCCTGTCCTCCCTCATCTCAGCCTCTTCTTCCTCCCCTCCGGCTCTCCTCCCTCATCTCTGCCTATCCTCCCTCATCTCAGCCTCTTCTCCCTCGCATCTGCCTCTCCTCCCTCATCTTAGCCTCTTCTTCCTCACCTCTGCCTCTCCTCCCTCATCTTAGCCTCTTCTTCCTCACCTCCGCCTCTCCTCCCTCATCGCTGCCTCTTCTCCTTCACAGTTGATAGGTTTTCTTATTCATGTCAGGGTCATGCTGTCGAGTGGCTAACTACTTCCTTTGTTCTTCTCTCCGCTTCTCCCTGTCCGAGCTCAGGGTTGTGATGAGGAACTTGGCACGCAACCTGATTTTTCTTTGTCTACAATTTGTGCTATTCATTGTTGCTAGGTCGTTTCTATATTGTCAGACTGGAGCAGATGGGAAAGTCTATGTAGAGAACGATCACTGGCACATCAGAACTACACACTTTGTATGAACCCTTTGAGTGCCCATAAGACCTTAGATGAATTTACCGTAAACTAGTGTTGTTGTTTTGACCCAAAGCATATATATGTTTATCTAAAGTGGGTTCAACTGATAGAGGGGCAGGAGGTCCTGTGCCCTACGACACCCCAGGTTTTATCCTGGCACGTCAATCTGAGCGGGGGAATACTCAAATGTTTATACATTCACGGCAGGAGTGTGCAACCTTTGAATCTCCAGGTGTTTTGGACTATAACACCAATTAGCCACTATTGATAAAGGTGACTTGGTCTGATGGGAGTTGTAGTTCAAAACCTCTGAGGAGCCATAGGTTGCATGTCCTGCTGTACGCGAATCCAGAGTTTCTCCCTTGTTCCTTTGCCTGCTTACAGACACATAGCCAATAACTGGGGAGCAGGCAAAAATGAAATACACTAAGAAAAGACCCCTTCTATATTCCAAAACCATGACTGTCGCTTTCTCTACCATGACTGATTCATGATCGGATTCCACTCTGTCCAGTTATGCCGCCTGCCTCTGCGGAGCCTCCATAGCAGCGGGCCAGCCACCTGTATCAGCACAAGGAAGGGCGCAAAGCTCTTTGGTGAAAATATATCATTTATATTATAGCACATTAGCACAATTGTGTGCTTTTGGTCACCTGTGCAGTGGGACGTCATTTAGGGGTCACCAGAGGTCGCAACTGCGACCTCTGAATTCTCCCTTGCAACCTCTGTGGTCTCCCATGCGACCTCTAAAAAAAAAAAGGTTTTTTTTTTGTAAAGCAAGCTCTTGGGCTGGCCAGCACCATGTGGCTCTTTACTTCTGGAGTGGCTGGATTTCTTGTTCCGGCCCCTTAAAAAAAGAAGAAAAAGAGTGCCACAAGTCTAACACTTTCAGCACTGACCCTAAACAAAAAAGAATAGCAATACCAAATAATGTGTCTTTCCGGAATTCTATAGAATAATTGCTAGACTCATTAAAGGTTTATTTCAGGCACACTTCAGGGGGTGAGTAACTAATTTAGTCTGTTCTTAAACGCCTCATATATTTTTTCTATATAAAGCGCTTAAGTGTAACTGCTATATAATAACACATCATTATCATTTGGTCATGGACGTCTGCTTGCATTCACAGTAATTTGGTAATATGGGCCTATACACACTGATCTTAACGATACATATGGCGATCCATTCTTGTATGAAATGTACATCACATTATAGTGATATCGTAAACATATTTTTCGTAGTTTACAATGCTATGTAATGCCACTTACTGTTTTGTTAACGGGTGAAAGGTCGTGTTCCATCGCTTCCCGCGATATCACTTCCGGGTGGGGTCAAATGACATCACATCCTGTGATGTCATCAGGGGGTCAAATGTCATGTGAAGTCACTTCCGCTACCCATGGCATTTTTGTGAAATGACATCCCTGCTGCGCACAACAATTATTTCACGTCCCTTCAAAGATATGACTGTTAAGATTGTCGATGAATTTGCGCCAACGAAGACTAGCTGCCAATTCAGGTTCCTATCCTCTCTGGTCTGCATAGGCCCTCTGCTATGGACACTAGAACACGAGGCTGAGGGCCACACTGACAGGACATCCTCGCTTCAACCCATGAATGCGGAAAATACTTGCTGTCAAAGGAAATCTCTACAGAAGATACTGAGTGCTGTCAAGTGGGCCTCTAGGGCGGTACAGTGACTCGATTGTGAGGGCGCTGATGACATTTGTCAGCAAAAATAAAGGAAAGACTGACCTCATTTCTGTAAACACTACTGACTGTCATCCTTCAATGGTGCTTGAGCGAGCCCAGCTTACCAGGAAACAAGGTGCCAGCCCCGCCCAGTCGCCAACTGCTTAAAAATGCATTTTTATAAAAACGTGAAGGCATTTGCTGCTCTCCATGTACGAGAGAGGGCTGGTGATTGGCCTCGTGGCGAGCGGCCCGTGGTGCTTAGCGCGCTGGCATATTAGCATATTGCTGGCCACTGAGAACATTCACAAGACACTGACAACGCAGAAAAAGCCCTGCCCTCGGCTATTATGCATAGCAAAATACACTAGATGAATCTGTGACATCTTGTACATTTACAAATAAGGATAAAAAAAAGATAAACGTGCCCACTCAAAAACCAGTTTCTTAACTGGTGCTGCAAAGCCAGTCAGCCAGTCACATAGCTGCCTATGTGGAGTCCTGTGTAATGCAGGCGAATGCCCATCCTTCGCCAGAGAGAATGCCAGGCGTGCCCTCAGCTGTTGGAAAGTGAGAATGCTTGATGCAGAAGAGAGATGTGCTACACATCTCCCTGGGAAGCTTGCAATGCTGATCTTTCCAGGATGCAAATCCAATGTGCGCCTGCACTGCGCACACTTACTGATGCCATTAGAGTTACACAAGCTTTGGCCTCAGGCACATGGCGCAGGGCCCTCCTTCATCCACAGTGATTAGTAACCCCTTAACTGCTGGGCAATTATGCATGTCTATGCAAACAGGACGAGCATACTCATCCGCAGTACCTGGTTAATATGATGGTGCATGACAATATGCTGGTTTCCAGACACATATAATGGGTGCCCGGCCACCTCCACAAGTATACAGGGTCAATTCTTTGAGTGTCGGTCTTGGTCTAGCTCATATCCCATTGATGATAGCAACATCATTTTTTATTTTAAATTATGACCCCAATGTGGTTCTGAGATTATGTCATCCCCATGATACTGGGATCTGGTGCACAGAAACATAGACGTTTCATGGAACCAAAGCAGCATGGCGGCTTGATGCGCACACACCGCCGTTAGAATGCCACCATCGATTAACACCGCTGCTGGTAGTTCTGTTTTTATTTTATAGGGGGCGGTACCCCACTGAACGCCCCACTCTGCCCTTCTCCCTCTATGTAATCCCCTTGCCTTTCAGCGTTTGTATATGGGGGTGGACAAAGGGAAGGCCAGCATTTTTAGCAGCACCCACTCCAGTGCCACCATTTGAACCTAAAGCAGCTGGCTTCATCAATATCCTGATCAAATCCACCAGCAAACGTAGAGGTGCACAGGCCTGTGCCAACCATAGGGGAGCAGGAATATCACATGCAAGGCAAGAGGTGAGGCCACGAGGTTACAGAGGAATAAGGGAGCAATGGATGACCAGTATTGGCAACAGCCAGCCATTGGCTGCAATAGACCTAATCCCATTGACAAACAATGCACAGTGGTGAAACCCACTGTACTGTGAAACCTAGGCCTCTCTACCACTATACAGGACTCTCAAACTTAGGCATTGAGCCAAATTGCAAATGTTAGTCGCAAGACATATAACCCACTAACCAAAAAGCTCACATTTCTGCATACTTAACTCACACAAAAACCCACACAACTACCTCTCGCACAGCAAACTGCACACACTTCACCACAACGCACCAACAGCACACGAGGACTGACATCGATCAGATACTCGCACCCAAGCTCAGCACACAGTGAAAACCGAACTGAAGCTGCCAACGGACACCACTTCTCTCACTAACCTACTCCCTCTTCACCTACTAACCCATCCCACCTTCTCGCTTGCAGATCCGCCAGAGCGCCTGGGGACCAATTCCGTTGGTGACGGTGTGCAGTACAAATATCTTGAACATTTAAAGGAATGGATCGGCCAAAAAATTTTATTGGCCAAAAAGATGGGCAATAATAAAAAAAATATATTATTGCACTTTTTTTTTTAAGTCCCTATGTAAAATATGGAGCAATTGAAGCTCAAAATTTACAAAAGCAAGCACATAGGGGCATCCATTTTGTGAAATGGATGCCCGCCTGTGCTCGCTTTTGCTTTTGCGGCACTAATGAAGGAAAAGCCAGCCAGCTGTAGTAAAGAAAGGCTACCACTGGGTGGCTTTTCCTTCATTGGTTTTTCTTTCTAAGTTTCTCAGGCTCCTCCGAGCCAGAGGAGCCCGAGAAACTTAGAAAGAAAAACTGCAGCGTTTTCGAAACACAACCGCGTTGTTTTTCTGCCTGCAGCTGCTTTCCCATTTGGGGCTCTCAGGCTCCCCGCAGGGAGCCTGAGAGCCCCAAATGGGAAAGCTGCTGTAAGCAGAAACACCGCGGCATGGAAACACAACCGCGTTGTGTTTCTGCCTGCCTTGGCTTTCCCATTTGGGGCTCTCAGGCTCCCCACAGGGAGCCTGAGAGCCCCAAATGGGAAAGCCAAGGCAGGCAGAAACACTGCAGCATTTCTGAAAACAACCGCGCTGTGTTTCTGCCTGCAGCCACTTTCCCATTTGGGGCTCTCGGGCTCCGCACGGGGAGCCAGAGAGCCCCAAATGGGAAAGCTGCTGTAAGCAGAAACACCGCGGCATGGAAACACGACCGCGTTGTGTTTCTGCCTGCCTTGGCTTTCACTTTAGGTCTCCGGTGCTCAGCACCGGGGACCCAAAGTGATAGCCACGGCAGGCAGAAACACAACACGGTTGTGTTTCAATAACACTGCTATTTCTAAGTTTCTCAGGCTCCTCTGGCTCGGAGGAGCCTGAGAAAACTTAGAAAGAAAAACCGCAGCGTTTTCAAACACAATCACATTGTATTTATTTTTGCGGTAGCTTCAAAAGCTACCGCAAACATAAATACAACGTTTTTAAAGCTGTGGTTTTATTTCTTAGTTTTCCGGGCTACTCCAGCCTGGAAAACTTAGAAAAAAACGCAGCTAGTGCTTTTTTTATTTAAAAAATAGCACTTACCGAGATGCAGCTGCAACTTTTCTGCCTGTAGTCTCCGGTCTCCGTCCTGCGAGTCCTGGCACCAATGAAGGAAAAGCCACCCAGTGGTAGCTTTTGTTTAATACAGCTGGCTGGCTTTTCCTTCATTAGTGCAGCAAAAGCAAAAGCGAGCACAGGCGGGCATCCATTTTGGATACCCCCATGTGCTTGCTTTTGTCAATTTTGAGCTTCAATTGCTCAAAATTTTGCATAGGGACTTAAAAAAAAAGTGCCCGTATATTTTTTTTATTATTGCCCATCTTTTTGGCCAATAACATTTTTTGAGAGAACCATTCCTTTAACATTTAACACAGGGCCCAAGTCAAAGGCCCGTTGAACAAGTGCATTGAAGTACCAAAAATCCACAGCAGGAGGCTTTAGAATTGTCCACCATGGCATGAGCATCAAAACAGTTTCTGAGGATTAAAGGAATGGCAGCACTGAGTACTCCAAACCAAGGGAAGTAGTCATAGGGAGAAGTTTATATCATTAACATTTTCTATATTTCACACTAGAAGTAAAATAGACAAAATATTCAATTAGAAGCCAATACAAGTTAAATGGTGACGTGTGTCTAGGGCTTTGATTTGATTGGCTTAGATTTGACAAAGGTTGGAGGCCAGTGCTCATTATTTATTTGTATGTTTGTGCTCCTTATATACTATTTTGTTCACAGTAGTGTGGGCTGATGGTATTTAATGGCGGAATACGGTTTTGAGTCTCGGCCTAAAGGTGGTGCATTCTTTCAGATGAACAGGTTTGGAATGTGCTTTGCTGCACTGGGAATGGACCACCTCTTAGGGGGTGTGCTCAGCCATGGGGAACAGCTCATGCCATCTTTGTCGCTCAGAGCAGAAGGAAGGATTGCATTCTTCACGTGCCATATGGCGTGACCATGCTCCTTTTGGTCATGTCTGTCAAAAGAGCTTCTTCGAGACTTGGATGGATGGGGTTCTGGCTGATCACTTCTATACCAGTCAGGCTGTGGGGAGCTGTTGATATTTGGAACAACCCTAAAGTGTTCATATGAGTTGGAGACATCATAATTAGTGTTAGATTTTGTTTAATTGGTTTTTAGTTTAAGTAAATGATGAATACATTCTTGTTTTTATCAGTTTGTAGTCAGTACCTGAACAACAGATCAAATAACAAGTCTGTATCATTGGGATTCACCATCAATATCTACCAGTGTCAAAGGGAGGGGTAGTCTGTGTCTCACCTATTTGTGCTCTGGTTACAACCACCACAATACAATTAAAGCATAAAACAAGTGCATACAGTACATCTTCAAATAACAAGACTTACCTAGAACCTACCCAATCCCGACGACGTCTGCAGTCACTGTTCTTGTCCGTGGACACGAACAGTGACTGCGGACTCGGCGGCAGCTAGACAGCTTTTTTTCACCTATAAAAACGACTGCCTATCAATTTGTTTCCACTCCCCCACACTTTCCAGACCCTCTTTTGGCCACAAAATAACCCCAAATGTAATTTCCAGACCTTTTTTGTTAATTTGCTGTCCGCAGACAAAGGCGGTCGTCTGCAGATCCAATATGGTGACCGTTTCAAAATTTCTGATGCACTTCACGTTTTTGAACATCCAATCAGCATGCGTCTTTGATGTCTGCAGACACCAAGCCACCACTTGATTGGTCCACTGAATCAGGAAGTGAGTCCATGGACCGGACCCAGATATCACACCATTTTTTGGACCTACTTTTTGGGCATTTTTTAAAAATAAATACTGGATGGATTTACACCAAATCTGCAAAAGCACGCTTTTGGGATCAGGACTGCCACTTCTTGTGCAAGTTTGGTGAAAATCTGCTGCGCGGTTTGGGCTGTAGGTGCAAGCAAAAATGTGTTTTCATTGTGTCTATGAGGATTTCAAAAATCTTGGGACCCCCTTGTAACTTTGCCCCCCTGAACGAAACCACACCACACTTTGCAAAATTGTTCCAAGTTGGCCATATACTTTTTTTGGTGACGTTTGGTGAGGATTCCTCAAACGGCGCCAAAATTATAAGTCACCAAAAAGCTGCTTTTTCTATGTGTTGAGTAAATTAACCATAACTACAGGGCCACTACAGCAAGCTGTGTAATATATATGGGATACATTACTCACTGTAATCATATTTCTGATGCTTGTATCGGCTTAGATTCACATGCTATGCATAGGCCAACATCTAGTGGTAGCTGTGTGGTATTACATTTTTTCTGTTTTCGAAACTCAAAAAAAAGGACGTCGACAGGGCGTGCCACTAATACTATCCCTAGTGTGATGTCTCCTATACCCATGGTCCTTCACGTGTCAAGGTCCCTCAGATTGTTTTGTTTCTGACATGATGTAGTATGAAGTGTAGCGTGAGTACAGATGTAATAAAGCAGACAAGAGCAGATGAAGCCAGAAAACATCTATTCAACTTCTACTGCAACGGGGAGGAAGGGTGGACGCATGTGGTCTAAGCAGATACAAGCATCAGAAACACGATTACGGTGAATAATGTATCCCTGCTTAGGCTTGTGGATCTGCTTAGATCACATGCTATGCATAGACTAGCCAGCAGGTGTCTGGAGAAGGTGGTGGGTTGTGAGAAGGTCCAGCGGCAAATAGAAGTTTTAGCACCGCTTGACCCACCTGTGAATCTGCTTTAGAATGTGTGTCAATGCAGTAATGCTAAGTAAATGTATGTATGGAACACCATGTAGCTGCTTTGCAAATGGCGTCCAGAGGGACGTTTTCAATAAAGGCCAAAGTAGCTCCTGTACTCCCGGTAGAGTGAGCTCCCGGTGTGAAAGGCAGAGTTTTGTTTGAAAGGGAGTAGCAGAGCTATATGCAATTGACTACTTTTTTTAAAAATGTGATCACCTTCCCTGCCAGGTGCTATGGACACAAACAGTTGGTCTGTTTTTCTTAGTGGTTTTGTCTTGTTTACATAGTAAAGGACCACCTTCCTTACATTTAGTGTATAGAGGTTCTTCTCAGCTCCGTTTGAAGGATTTTGAAAGAAAGCAGGTTGTTCAATGGATTGGTTAACATGGAACTTGGATATGAATTTAGGTGAAAACATAGGGTGTATTCTTAGTACCAACTTGTCTTTGTGGATAACAAAGAAAGGGTCTTGCACTGACAAAGCTTGTAGCTCACTGATTCTTCTTATGGAGGTGTTGGCCACCAGAAAAGCTGTTTTGTCTGTTAGGCATTTAAGGCTGGATTTCTGCATAGGCTCAAAGGAAGGACCTATGAGCTTTGACAGTACCACATTGCGATCCCACCCTGGAAGCGGGTTGGAAATGGGGGGTAAAGTCTCTTTACTCCCTCCATGAAAGCCTTAACAACAGGGACTTTCCACCAGGACCCCTTATTTTGTGAAGTGGTGTATGTGGGTAGAGCCGGTAGGTGAAACTTGATGGAGTTGAATACTAGGCCAGAGTCTAGTAAGTGGAGCATGTAGTGAAGTATGTGTGATGGAGTACATTCAATAAGGTTTACATTTTTTGACTGGCACCATATTACTAATATTTTCCATTTGTTGAAGGTTAAAGTAACAGTATCTGGTGAGGATTTCCATACACATTTGAGGTGTATGACCAAACTCTATGACTTCAGGAGCCAAGCTGCCAAGTTCATAGATTGTGGATGTGGGTGTAAAGTTGCCCCCCTGTGTTCGGTGAGCATGTTGAAGGGGCACGGGAGCTTGATTGGGTTGCACAGCGCCAGTTTGAGCAGATGCAGAAACCAAGGTTGTCTCGCCCACACTGGAGCAACCAGGATTAGAGTTGCTTTTTCCAGTATCAGGTAATATTATCGCAACCAAAAATATCACCGTACATATGGTCGTCGGGAACGGCCATAGGCGATATTTTTGCTGGGGATAATTTATGGGGTAAATGGATGGGGGAGTTGCAGGGGTGTCCCCCGCTCCCTTTTAAAATATATGGGAGTTGCGGGGGTGTCCCCCGCAGGTTCCATGGGGTAATATCGCTGCAAAAATATGGTGAAATTTTTGTATGGCGATATTTTTGTGGCGATATTATCACATGGAACCCTTGTTCCTGGTGCATTTTTCAATTGAGGAGTGGTGCCGGTGGAACAACGTAAGCAAGTTTCCCTGACCAGCTCATCCATAGAGCGCTCCCTTTGGATTTGGGTTGGGGAAACCTGGATGTGAAGTCTGGGCATTGTGCGTTTTGGTTTGTGGCAAACAAGTCTAAAGGAGGATAGCCCCAGAGGGAAAAGATATTGTCTAAAATTCCCCCATTGAGTGCAAATTGTGTTGTTCAGTTAGGGGATCTCTGCTTGGAGACTCTGCTAGAGAATTGAGTTCCCCTGGAACACGTTGAGATACTAGGAACTTATTCCGCTTAAGTGCCCACTTGCACATATTTTGGGCAGCCTGGACATTCTTGGAGAGTGTGTGCCTCCCTGCTTGTTTATGCAAAACATGGCATTGGTGCTGTCTGTGGGGACTTGCACTGTTTGACCTGTTAGATGCACCTGAAAGGCTTGGAGGGCCTTGATTAGTGCCAGTAGTTCCAAAAGGTTGATGTGATTTTAGGCTGTGGTCTGTGTCCACAGGCCATGCGCTGTGTAGTGAAGGTAATGGGCTCCCCATCCGGAGAGTGAGGCATCTGTTGTAACTATCGCTTGAACTGCAGGATTGTGAAAGGGTTTTCCCTTTAACAGATTTTTCCTTGTCCACCAGCATGGCGCTTGAACTAGGGTTTGCGAAACAACTAGATTGTCCCACTGACCACTGGCCTGAGACCACTATTTCACTAACCACTGTTGCATTGGGTGCATGCGCAACCGTGTGTGCAGAACCAGGTAAATGCATGAAGCCATCATCCCGAGCAAGCGCATTGCTTTGCGTGCAGTTATTTGGCGACCGGCCAGATACTGATGTATTTGCAGAAGTATGTTTTGTGCTCTTTCGTTTGAGGGGTAGACTAGCTCCTCTTCTGTTTTTATGATTGCTCCTAGGAACTGTTTGGTTTTGCTTGGAACAAGACTTGATTTTTTCTCGTTGATTGAGAATCCCAATTGGAACAGAAGATTGATTGTGCTTTCGGTATTTTTGCCTGAAAATTTCAGGGGATTTCCCTGTTATCAGCCAGTCATCCAGATATGGGTACCCTTGGAATGATTCAGTGTGTAAGTGAGTCACCACTACTGCTAATACCTTGGTGAATACCCTTGGAGCAGAGGCTTTGCTGAAGGGTAGCACCTTGAATTGGTAATGTTGATTTGCTATTTTAAGGCGCAGGAATTTTCTGTGCGCTGGGAACATTGAAATATGAAAGTATGCATCTTTCATGTCCAAAGTTTCAATGTAGTCCCCCTGTTTTAGCAGTGGGGTTACTTACTGTAGCATAGTCATGCAACATTTTTGAGGCTTGATACATGTGTTTGCAGGGCGCAGGTCTAAGTCAGGGCGCATTGTAAGGTCTTTCTTTGGCACAAGAAAGTTCATTGAATAGATACCCTTGTTTACCTGGTTTGCTGGGATGATTTATATGGCGTCCTTTAGTAGCAGTGCTTTGACCTCTTCCAGCAGAAAAGGCTGTTCCTCCTGCATCATTTTTCTTTGTGTTGACGGGTGGTTGGCTGGTGTTTGTATGAGTTCTTTGCAATAGCCTCTCGCCACTGTGGAAAGTACCCACTTGTCTGACGTGATCCCCTCCCATGCGTGGGTAAAATGAGAACTGCAACCTCCTACTGAACAGGCATGGGAAGGGACCTGGAGCGGGTGGTCATTGCTTTGGTGGGGTGGAGCCTCTAAAGGAGGAGGATATGCCTCTACTTCTCGACCTTCTGTGGCCCCTTTGTACGGTTGTTGGGAGGATTGCCCCTGCGAAGAACCCCAAGATGAGGACTGCCCACCCTCGTTGCAGTTGGAGGACCGCTGGGCGTTTTGTCCTCTAAAACAGCATGCATTAAATGCACCTCTCTGCACAAAGGGGTTGTTTGTGAGCTGTCCCAGGGATTTGAGGATGTCATACTCCTCCTTACCATTTTTCAGTGCATCCTCGACTGCTTTTTCAAATAAGGCGTTAGGCTCAATCGGCATATTTGAAAGGGTGGCTTTGGTTTCTAGCTTGAAACATGATTGACATAGCCATGCATGGCGTTTAATGAGGGTACCCTCGACTACTGTAGGGCCTGCATTATCTGCTGCGCCCAGATTATTTACCTTCAGCTACTGTTTTTAAAAGCTGTGTTTTTAGGGACTCTGGCGCAGAGTCTATCTGTTGTGAGATCTCGTCCTACTTGTGGCAATTATAACTCGCAAAAAGCATAGTGTTGTTGGCTATCCTTACTTAGTAAGCAGCCGAGGAAGCTACTTTCCTGCCCAGTGTGTATATTTTCTTGCTCTCCTTGTCAGGAGGGGCTTCGGCAGAGCGTAAAGGTATGCCCGCTCTTTTCCTTGTGGTGGTCACCACGAGAGAGTCAGGTTTTAGCTGTCCCCTGATGTACAATGGGTCTGACAGGGCTGGTCTAACCATCTTCTCAATGCAAGGGTTGACTGCCCTTGTCAGGTTAGGGGTAAGTAAAGAAGGCTGAATGCGCCATCGGATAGATTGGAGCAGTGGAATTAACTGTGCTGCAGATCTCTTATCCCCGAGATTTTCCTCTACAAAGTCTTTGTCGACTTGTGCCTCCTGGGTATCGATGTTAAAATGTTCTGCAGCTTTTATAGTGCAGCTGGTTATCCACAGGGGAATCAGCCACAGGTTGGTCAATACGGTCTGGAGATTGAATGATGTATCATCATCATCATCATATTGGTCTGCATCCTCTATGTCCCCTTGGTCTCATTGGTCTGCTATTGAGCCAGGGTACTGCGAACCTGAAGTGTCAAAATAGTATAGGTCATCAGATATGTTTTGAGAGGTAGAGGTACTAGGTTGTGCCATGTCTAGGTGGGGTCTTTTGGCATTGGCTGCTTATTAGCTGCTTCGCCTTAAGGGGGCCCCTGGAGGTTGGTAAGTTGATCAGGGTGTTGATCAAAAAAGTTAACAAAGTTAGACATTCTCCTCATTACTCTATCAAATTGTTCTGGGGTCCATTGAGTGGAGCTTGGTAAATCTGTGGGAACAGGTGTAGGGATCAGGTGTAGAGTTTTGTGGTATGTTGACCCAGAGAGGGTTTCACCAGGGGCCATTCTTTGTAACCAGTGTTTTTGAGGATAGGGGCGTCAAAGATTTGGAGTTTTTGGATTTGAGAATAGTGTCTGGGACATGTTTTTGAATGAGTTATCTCCTTTTTGAATTATTAGCAAGGGCCGTCAACGGGTCTTTCGATGCACAGTCGCTGGTACCCGAGGACTTATTTGATTTTCTTGTGGTGTCAAAAACGGACTCCGGTGTCTGTTTTGGGGGCATGACATGTGGTGAACGCAATGGCCTAGAGGGCCGGGCCTTTTCAGAACTTCCCTTTGAAGCGTGTGGCTTATCAATCGACGATGTGGTCATCTGTCAGTCATAGGGGGTGTGTTTAGTGTGGCGTGCAGTGTGGGTGCCTGAGCCACCAGGTGCTATCTCCATAGCAGAACCGCCGGCCTGCCCGTTGGAGTCGGGGGTTTGCACGCAGGAAACCGTCGGGTCCCGATCACTTAGGACGCTAATGCTGCCATCGCTGGAGGCTCCCTCAACATCCATGGCCACCTCGGCCTGCATGGCATGGCGAGCTCAACATTTAGTCTTCCAGTCCTTTGGTTTCTTGGGCCGAAACAGTTTTCAGGACTTGTACTGTTTTTCGGAATGGTCCCTAGGAAGGCAGAGATTACACACCCAGTATGAGTCCTTCCAGGGAAACATCCTGTTACAGGAAGGACAACATTTATACAGTGTGTTTTTCATAGTATGGAAAGATGGCAGCTTGGCAATGTAAAAGGAAGAATAGGGAAATAGGCATTCTCTAAATGAGTTGAAATATGAACTCCCCCCACTCTCCCTACTGAGCAGGACCGAGGCCCGCAAGGGCCTAGGTAGGCAGCAGACAAAGTTCATAGAGACTGGTGAGTAGTTGTCGTTGATGAATGGTCCTGTCCTCGAAAGCTGTCGCCGAAGATCTTGTGGTATACGGCTGTCGAAAGGATAGAAAGAAAGTCTAAATTTAAACTTCTTGTAAGTACCACAACTTGCGTCTGACTATGATGGTGAAAAAAAGAAACAATCTGAGGGACCTCGATGCATGAAGGGATAGTATTACCGGCACGCCCTGTCGATGTCCCTTTTCGAGTTTCTAAAACAAAAAATGGAATACTCTGCTGTACTAAGTGTTTAGGGCATAACACCCTTTTCTCACAGACCTATTTGTAAAATACAAACATATGTTGTCATGCTTGTGGTTTTAAAATGACCTTTGATTTTAGGCAAAGCAGGTGTAGATCCTAATATGTGGTATTTGTCCCCTTTATGTTTCTCATAGGGATACTTTGAAAGAACAAACTAGGAACGTAGTAGGCTCTCCATGGAATAATAGCCTTCTATCATACATTTTGTTTATGTTTAGTCGAGGTTTTGATAATCTGCCTTGCTCAGTAAGACAGGTTGTAAAATTTATACTATGACTAAAATATAACTGGAAGTGATCATTGGGAATTAACGTTTTACAATTTGAAAAAGAGACAGTTTACAATGTTAGTACAATTAAATAATGTTCTTCTTTTTTTTTAATAGCTGCTGTGGCAATAATAACAGCTGCCCTCCCCCACATAAAGATACCTTTTTTTCCTTCGGATAAATGTGTTGAAATGTAACTCTATCCATCTATCTTTTTATCTGTCTATCGATCTACAAGTTCTTCCTTTTTTTCTCTCACTGCTTCAATGAAGACAGAATTCTAAGTATCCCAAATACACTTTCTCTTAACATAATTTTTCAGGTATATTTACCTTTTCCTTTTCCCCTTCCTTTCCAAACGTCTGGAACAGTGTCTCTGTATCTAATTTTTCCATCTCCAGACTAGATTTTGACCCACTCGTTCTAGTGAGCCTACTCTTCTCTCTGTCACCATTTCTCTTAGAGCTGCCTTCACGCCAAATTGTACTCTCTTCTCATTGTCTTAGATCTGCCAGTGTTGCTCAACATATCAGTCCCATCATTGTTCCTCCTGGTCTTTTCTTAGTATCTCACGAGCTGCACATTTATGGCTCTTATTCTATTTCTTCAACCAAGCTTCATGCGTTTTATTTCACTTACTCCTCATCTTTCCCACATTGGTGACATCTGCAAACACTGGGAAATTCATGTTTTCCTCTCATTACTTCAGAATTCTTGTTATTGCTCACATTTCTACCCCACTTGCTTGTCCACGTGTCTTTCCAGTTTTGGTTTTCTCTGCATTGTTTCAAAAGCAAGTCTATTCTTAAAACTCACAAATACGTTACCCTTTTCTGTCTGATGAGCTATACTTTTTAAAGAACCTTTGCTTTCTGTTCCTTCACTCTCCTCGTTTTTCTCGGTTATGGTGGACTCGCTTTTGTATAAACCAAAGTAGTATGTCAATATTTATTAGGCATTGGTGAAAGCACTTTCCAAATTCTGTAACATCCCATGAAATCAATCCTTGATTAGAAGAAGAAAAGGCGATGTTGTCCATGTCTATAAGCTGAGCCTAAATGTGGCACTGAAGAGCAGAAAAGTGCAAAAGGCTGAGACAGAAGCAAGTAAGTGGCTAGGATTCCCAATAAGGATTACACACAGAAAGTGAAGGATAGAAAGCTTTGGGTCATTCTTAAGCAGGACACCATTACAGAAGGCGATAAACCATATGCAAATATCTGATTTCTTTTAGTTTTTTGTAAAGTGCATTCTTTTCGCCAGAGGGGATCTTGATGCTGTTGAATCAAGAAGAACAAATGTTGATGCTTTGTTATGACTTGTTCGGGAAGATACCTGTTTTTATTTTCCTTCTAATGAGATTTAACTTGACCAGCATTAGACCTTCCCGCAAATTGAAATTGTGGCGCAAACTGGCAAACCACGCCCTGCCAGGAATTCACTCAGGTCCTCATGCATTTCACTGACTCCACAGTCCTCGTTGCTCATGGAGGCACTGCAAGAGTTAACCGTACATGACATTTTACAGCATCCTCCATCTTTAAAAGCCTGCTCTGTGCCCCCACCCTTTGCCACTCAAAGTCATTGGTCATTGAAGCCTCATCGGCAGCCGTGACCCCAGCGAAAGACCTCGTCTCCCCACACTCTCCTTCATGACTCATTCCTGCTGATATTTATCATCAAGTCGCAGTGCGTGTTAACTTCTGCCTATTGGTCACCTGAGTCCCTCCGCAGTGTAGGCCATCCGCTGGACCATCCACCTTGGTGGATTTGGAGATCTGTGGGAGAGCCTGCGTCCTTGGGCAGTGGGGAGGGCTCTGGGGCAAGTCTGTGTAGTAATTACTCTTCACCTCTCTTTTAGACCCACTGATGTTCCACCGCTCAGCTATCCATCCCCTCCTGCCTATATGTTTCATGCCTGATAGAAAAAGCCAACTCCTGTCCTGCCCAGATTGTGCCTGCACACTTACCCTCTCAACACTCGTTATCTTCTGTTGGAGCAATTGGGAGGTGAGGGGGCGGGGGGTCTGTGCCATATAGGAGAGTCCATAGCCTGATATGTCCACTCTTTAGGGACACAAAAGCAATCTCGGAGGTTTCTTATTATGACATGAGGATTTTGGGAAGGAATGTACCAATACTGGTGGATTCCAGTTGACCTTTCTTCTGGATTCTGAAGGCGAATTTCAATAATGACGAGACATCAGACTCTTTGCATTACAATTGTAGCCTACTTTGGTTCAGTGGCGGCTGCTATGATAGGGCCGCCTTCACACGTCTGAAGCTGCCCGACGAGTCGACACGGACCACACGGTGCTGCTGCTGCACCAGCGCGGTAAGTAGTACCCCAATTGTTTTTAATCTCTGTTTGGGCCCGGGGACTCGGGACTAGTGTTACCCCTGCGGCTGCCCCATCCCCGGGCCCAAACTATGTGGTCCACCACCACGCGGCCCAGGCAACACTGAACGACGTGTAGGCTGGCCAGGGCCTATGCGTCCTTCAGTGTTGCAGGAGTGGATTGGAGTGCAGCGAGCGAGTCTGCCGACTCGCTAACTGCCTCAACTTGGGGCGACTCGAGTCGGGCGAGCCTTGGTGGTAGCGGGCTCGCCCGACTCGAGTCGCCCCAAGTTGTGGAAGTTGCCGACTCACAGACTGCCTCAACTTGGGGCGACGGTGGTAGCCGGGGCCTACCTTGTTTAGCCCTGGTCCGTGCTGTGGCCCACGGGCCTTGCCTTGGGCCACGGCACGGACCGGTACGCAAGGCCCAGGGCAGGCAGGCGTGCGCTGCTGCTGCCCATGAGCCGCGGTCCACGACCACTCCTGCGGCATGCTAATTGTGTCGTTTTATATTTTTGGAATTTTTGTACAAAAAATGCCAAAAATATTAAACGCCACAAGTCACCAGGGGCAGGGAGAGCCCTGGCAGGGAATGGCACAAGTCACCAGGGGCAGGGAGAGCCCTGGCAGGGAGAGGCCCTGCCAGGGAGAGGCCCTGCCAGGGCTCTCCCTGCCCCTGGTGACTTGTGCCGTTTTATATTTTCGGCATTTTTGTAGAAAAATGCTAAAAATATAAAACGGCACAATTAGCATGCCATGGGAGTGGTCGCGGGCCGCGCCTGGCTTTCATGTGATGGCAAATGCGCCGAACGGTAACTTCTGGAAGGTCACCAACCAAAAGCGAGTTTGTTCAGTGATGCAGCGTTGTAAGATCGAGTGCACAATTAGACAAGTGAATGACTTTGTTATGGACCGCGGAGAACAGAGGTTTGCTTGTTGGACACATAAGCAAAGTCAGCAGAATGGACCTTATCGAAACTTACCGCCCAATTATATCAAGAATTTTTTGAAAGTGTGCATTTATTTATAGAGCATGTATTTGCTGTTAATGCATGAGGAACGCTTTCCGGGTGGGGTATGTGGCCAATTCGGACAGCTGACTCCCTACCAAGTTAGGGAAGGGATTCTGCAGCCCAAGAAAGTGGACCTTCTTCAAGCCAGAGTTGTGAGGTACCTGGAGGTGGAACAGGGTGGGACAGTGCAGAACCCAACTTCAAAACTCGTCTCCAGCATGTTGTTCCACGCTCTTTGCCTCTGTCTCCCCAGAGGTGGGGTATATGGGCCGATGGTATTTGGTATGCTGTGATGGAGCGGGGGTGTATGAGGAAGATAAGGAGGCCTCTGAGCGGTCACGGGATCCTCTTCTGTATCTCGCCTTGCCCCTCTCCGGACGCCCTTTCCCAGCTGCTCCTCCTCCTCCTCCAGGGGCCTCTGCTACACTCTCAAGCCACGGGTAGGATTCATTACATCTCTGGTGCCTCGCATCAGTAGGGGGTGTGTGTCGTTGCTGCACATACCCACAGTCCTGTGATTCAGACTCCACTCTGCCGCCTCATCGTTGTGCCGTGTATCCTGCTGCCGTGGCTGCATCACGATTCCCGTTCTCTCCCCCTTCCCTGTTGGTATCGAGTGGTGGAAGAGGAGGAAGAGATAAGGGATGAAAGGGGAAGGGGCCAGCTGGAAACGCTGGGTCCTTTATGACCTAATTAGGTGCCAGGCACAGTGCGTGCCCCAGAGTGGGGGGGTGAGGGGGAGTGCAGGGATGGACTGGGGAATCAGAAGAGGCCGGGCAATAATTTTCAAAGTGGCTCAGCCGCTCCACACATTTTCAGCAAACCCAACAAGTTTCCTATGGAACATATGAAAATACCACACAATAGAGGACCAGGGCGCAGAGGCCTACCCAAAAAAAAAAATATATATATATATATATATGGGATACATTACTCACTGTAATCGTATTTCTGATGCTTGTATCTGCTTAAATTCACATGCTGTGCATAGGCCGACATCTAGTGGGAGCTGCGGAGTATTACAGTTTGTTTTTCAAAACTCGAAAATGGGCGTCGACACAGGGCGTGCCAGTAATACTATCCCTAGTGTGACGTCCACTGTACCCAAGATCCCTCACGCGCCTAGGATCCTCAGATTGTATTTTTTCTGACATGAGGTAGGATGAGGAGTAGCGTGAGTACAGATAATCCAAGCAGATAGACAGAAAGGTAAGACTACAAGCAATCATGCGCCTTCTCTCGGAGGGGAGGAAGGGTGGGTCGCATGTGAATCTAAGCAGATACAAGCATCAGAAATACGATTACGGTGAGTAATGTATCCCTTCTGAGGCTTGTGGAATCTGCTTAGATCACATGCTGTGCATAGATTAGCGAGCAGTACCAGAAGAAGGAGGTGGGATGTGAGAAGGGTCATGAGCAAACAGGTGTCTTAGAACCGCTTGTCCCACTTGTGTATCTGCCTTGGAATGGGTGTCAATGCAGTAATGCTGAGTAAAAGTGTGAATAGAGCTCCAAGTAGCTGCTTTGCAAATGGTGTCAAGGGGTACATTTGCAATGAAAGCCAGAGTGGCCCCAATGCCTCTAGTAGAGTGGGCCCTTGGCGTAAAAGGCAGAGTCTTTTCAGAGAGTGAGTGACACAGCTGGATACAGTTAATAATCCACTTTGAGATGGCACCTTTAGAGACGCGATCCCCCTCTCTGCCTGTAGCTACGGAGACAAACAGTTGATCTGTTTTCCTTAGCGGTCTGGTTTTATTTACATAGTAGAGGACTGCCCTACGCACATCTAGGGTGTGTATTTACACCTCAGCCGAGCTTTGCGGGTTCTGGAAGAAAGCCGGAAGCTCGATGGACTGGTTTGGTTTACATGGAATTTTGATATAAATTTAGGCGAGAACCTAGGGTGTGTGCGTAAAACCAGTTTGTCTTTATGGACAGTAAAGAAGGGATCCTGCACTGACAGAGCCTGAATTTCACTGACCCTTCTTATAGAAGTAATAGCTACTAAGAAGGCGGTTTTATAAGTCAGGTGTTTGAGACTGCTTTTATGCATGGGTTTCAAAGGGGGGCCCATGAGCTTTGCTAGCACCACATTAAGGTCCCACCCTGGTGGTGGATTTGAAATAGGAGGGTGAAGTCTCTTTACTCCTTCCATGAAGGCTTTAACTACTGGTACTTTCCACCACAAAACCTTGCTATGGGAAGTGGTGTAAGCCGAGAGGGCTGCCAGGTGTACTTTCAGTGAGTTAAAAACCAATCCTGCATCTAGCAGGTGGAGCATGTATGTAACAATAGTGGAAGGAGTGCAATCAACTGGGTTGATTTGTCTACTCTGGCACCAGATAACGAACCTCTTCCACTTGTCAAAGTAACAGTGCCTTGTGTTTGGTTTCCTAGATTCCTTTAGGATGTCCATACACCTCTGTGGTAATTTGAGGTTTCCAAACTCTATGACCTCAGGAGCCATGCTGCCAGGTTCATTGAGTTGGGTTGCTGGTGCACTGTTTGACCTTGGTGCTGGGACAGTAGGTTGTACCAGGCTGGAAGTTTGATGGGCTCGCACACCGCCATCCTGCGTAGGTGTGGGAACCACGGTTGTCTTGCCCACATGGGAGCAACTAGGACGAGCGTCATCGACTCCCTGTTCATCTTGTTCACCACTTTCCTGATGAGAGGAGTTGGTGGAAAAGCGTAAACAAACATCCCTGACCAGTTCATCCACAGGGCGTTCCCCTGGGGGTGTGGTTGGGGGAACCTGGATGAAAATCCTGGGCATTGTCTGTTTTCGCTTGTGGCGAATAAGTCTATAGTTGGGAAACCCCACTGAGAGAAGAGATCTTCTACGACCTCTTTGTGAAGGACCCATTCGTGTTCCTCTGGGAGGGAGTCTCTGCTCAGAGCATCCGCTAGGGAATTGAGCTCCCCTGGACCATGTTGTGATGACAGGAAGATGTTCCGTCTGAGTGCCCATATCCAGATTTTCTGGGCAAGCTTGGACAGATTTGGCGAGCGAGTCCCTCCTTGCTTGTTCAGGTAGAACATGGCTGTAGTGCTGTCCGTCCGTATTTGCACTGACAGGTTTAGTAGGTGGGGCTCGAACGCCTGAAGCGCTCTGAATACTGCCAGAAGCTCTAGCAGCTTGATGTGGTTCTTGGCCACTGAGTGAGACCAGAGACCCTGAGCTGTGTGGTGGAGATGGTGAGCTCCCCACCCCGTCAGATATGCATCTGTAGTGACTACTGCCTGTACTTCGGGATCGTAAAAGGGTTTCCCCTGTGCGATATTTTCTCTTGTCCACCAGTGAAGGCTTTGTACCAGTGTTGGCGAAACGACCACTAGATCGACCCACTGACCACTTGCCTGAGACCACTGTTTCGCCAACCATTCCTGCATGGGACGCATGCGCAGGCGCGCGTGGGGGACCAGGTAAATGCATGACGCCATCATGCCCAGTAAACGCATTGCTTTGCGTACCGTTATTTGTTGACCGGACTGATAATGCGGAATTTGCAGTAGTATATTCCGAATTCTTTCTTCTGAAGGAAAGGTCAACCCCTCCTGGGTATCCAGGATTGCTCCTAGGAATTGTTTTGAGGTGCTTGGCACCAGGCTTGACTTCTTCTCGTTGATTGAGAAGCCTAACTCGTGGAGGAGGTCGATAGTCCTTTGAATGTTTGTCCTGCAAATTCCTGGGGTTTCCCCCGTTATGAGCCAGTCGTCCAGATAAGGGTACACTGGGATTGCCTCCCTGCGTAGGTGTGCACCCGCCACCGCCAGTACCTTGGTGAATACCCTTGGTGCTGAAGCTATCCCGAAGGGCAGTACCTTGAATTGGTAGTGCCGACTGTCCACCTTGAAGCGCAAGTACTTTCTGTGCCCTGGGAACATGGAAATATGAAAATAAGCATCTTTCATATCCAAGGTTGCCATGTAATCCCCCTTTTTTAGGAGAGGGATTACCTCTTGTAGCGTGGTCATACGAAATTTTTGGGGCTTGACATACTTGTTGGCAGGCCGTAAGTCCAATACTGGGCGCATTGTGAAGTCTTTCTTTGGCACAAGGAAGTAAGTTGAATAAATACCCTTGTTTACCTGGTGTCCAGGGACGAGTTCTATCGCGTCCTTTTGTAGCAGAATGGCGATCTCCTCGAGGAGAATCTTCTGATGTTCTAAGGAGTGTACTCTTTGTCGTGGAGGATGGTTCCGGGGACGCTGCAGTAGCTCTATACAATATCCCGTGGATACTGTTGACAGCACCCATCTGTCTGATGTGATCCCTTCCCAAGCCTGGGTGAAGTTTGAAATGCGTCCCCCTACTGGGGTTGCGTGAGAAGGGACCCTGAACTGAGCGTCACTGCTTTGGTGGAGGCGTGCCGCCTCCCTTGCTGGGGCTGCCTCTGCCTTTACCACAACCTCTCCTATTCCCTCTGCCGTAACCCTGGGTAGACTGTTGGTTGTTGTTCCACTGTGTACCCTGCCCCTGGGAATAGTTAGATCCTCTCTGGGAATTTTGGCCGCGTGGGCGACGAAAATTACTATTCCCTCTCTGGTTAGGGGGTTTATTGGTTAACTGACCAAGGGATTTGAGAGTCTCGTATTCGTCCTTGGCATTTTTCAGTGCGCCTTCAACCGCCTTACCAAACAACAGATCGGCTTCCACCGGTTTGTCTAACAATGATGCCTGTATTTCTGCCTTAAAACCAGACTGCTGTAACCACGCATGTCTCTTGATAACAGTACCTTCTGCTATCAATCTGCCTACGTTGTCCGCGGCGTCGAAGGTTGCTTTCAAAATGCAACCAGACACGGCTCTATCCTCTGCGGAAATCCGAGCTAATTGGCCCTTTAACGGTTCAGGAGCAGAGGCTATGAGAGCCGCGACTTCTTCCCACTGATGGCAGTTGTAGCTGGCCAACAGGGTGGTGGAGTTAGCAATCCTTGCTTGATAGGCGGACGTTGAGGCTACCTTCCTGCCGAAACCGTATAGTTTTTTGCTCTCCTTGTCGGGAGGAGCTTCTGACGAAGACAAGGGTGTCCCAGCCCTCTTACGAGTGTTGGTGACAACTAGGGAGTCTGGCTTCAGATGTCCTCTTATATAGAGAGGGTCAGACTGAGCTGCCCTGAAACGTTTTTCAACCCTGGGATTGACTGCTCTGGTGAGGTTTGGGTTCACCAGGGACAGATCTATTCTCCGCTGAATGGATTTAAGGATAGGGATGGTCTGGGCAACAGGCCTCCTATCTCCCACTAACTCTTCTGCGAAGTCCCTTTCCTCCTGTACACCGTGGGTGTCAATGTCGAAATGTTCTGCTGCGCGAGCGAGAACCTCATTTAGGAGGGGTTGGTTATCGACCGGGGAGTCGGTAACCGGGGCTTCGTTCTCTACCAGGGAATCTACTCTGTATGTTTCCGGGTCATCCCTTTCTTCCTCCTGGTCCTCATCATCCCCATAGTAGGCCGTCCCGGTTTGCTCTTCTATCAACCCAAGATCATGGTCTTCACAAAAGGAATCCTCTCCTTGATACCGTGAGTATGGTCTTGCGTAAGGTTGTACCTCGAAGGGTTCGGACCTCATAGGAGTTTCAAACCGGGCCTTCTTACCTGGGGGGATAGGATCAGTAGAGCCTGAGGGTGTGGCCCCTTGTGGATCATACGAGAGGAAATGCTCTGGATTTTTATCATAAAAATCAGCCAAAGAAGACATTCTTGACATGACCCTATCTATGTCTTCACTGGACCATTTTTTGGAACTGGGAATGACTCTCTCAGCAAGTCTATGGGATTTATCTTGAGTAGCTTTGCTGGTTGTGGACCTACCAGCAGACCTGGTCTTGTCTGTCTGTTTAGGGGAGGTGGAGTGTTTCACAGGTGTGGAAGAATGTACAGGTAGTTTCTTCTGCTGTTTTTCCCCCTCCCCGTGCGTAGAAAAATGTTTTCCCTGTCCCTTAGTGGCTCCGGAGTTTTTCGACGCCTGGCGTCGATCATCGGGAGAGGTGTCCCTGTCCTTCGAGCGTGGGGCCTCGCTGGCTTTAATTGCGGGCTCCGACTCCTGGAGCGCGGCTTGGGGGTGGAAGTCGTCTTCGTCTTCCGACGATCGAACTTCTGTTAGCCTAGGGAGCGAGGCACTCTTGGCAAGAGTGGATGATTGCCTGGCGTCATGTGGCGATCTTGATCGAGAGCGCCCAGAGGACACCGAATCGGACCGTTCTGTCTGTGCCTCTTTCCGAGAACTCGACGTCGTCGAGTCTCGGTTGAACTTAGTGTGTGTAGTATGTGAAGCGCTTGTGTCGCCGGGGGTCTTCCCCATAGCCGCCCTGCCCGACGACCTTCCGAGGTCGGGGACCTGCGCTCGGCTGTCTTTCGACGCCGTAATGCCCTCGCCGTCCGAAAGTACAGCGTCGCTGCCATCGCTGAAGGTGCCCTCCGCTGCCATGGCTGCCTGCCTGGCGTGGTGGGCCCAACGCTTCGTCGAACGGTCCTTAAGTGTCTTAGGTTTAAACCTACTACACGCTCTGCAGTTTGCTTCGGGGTGGTCCCTCGGCAAGCAGAGATTGCACGTGGCGTGCCTGTCGACCCAAGGGTATTTGCGATTGCACTTGGGGCAGAATTGAAAAGGGGTACCCTCCATACGCACCTTGAGGCAGCGGGCTGTTAAGTGTAGGAAATGTATAAGGTGTACCTATATACCAAGAGTGTAGAGTATGTACCACCCCCCACTCTCCCTACTTGCAGGGCCGAGGCCAGCGGCCTACCAGGCCCGGGCCGAGGCCAGCGGCCTTCCGAGGCCCAAATCAGTCGTGCAGCAGCCGACGGTCGATTTCTTCTCCAGCTGGCGTCGAGTGTCAAAGTTCGACGTTGGGGTGGGAAAGGATGTCAATAGATTATTATTTTAAATTCTAGCAAAAGTATGGCTAAGGCCAGGGGACTCCGCAAAATGCTTCCGACCAGTATGGCGGAAAAAAACGGAATCTGAGGATCCTAGACGCGTGAGGGATCTTGGGTACAGTGGACGTCACACTAGGGATAGTATTACTGGCATGCTCTGTGTCGACGCCCATTTTCGAGTTTCGAAAAACAAACTGTAATACTCCGCAGCTTCCACTAGATGTCGGCCTATGCACAGCATGTGATCTAAGCAGATTCCACAAGCCTCAGAAATATATATACATTTTTTTCCAGAGTTCCCTATAGGCCAGTCCACCCCTAGCAAGGTGTGGGGGGGCATCGTGGGCACATGGGTGGCGCAAGCGCAGAGGCGGCGGGGGGGTCGCCCTTCACACACTGGGGCCTTATTGAGCACTAAGGGCGTATTAAAGATTTAAAACACGCACACTAGTATCTTTTAGAAGCACTATTGGACGGGTATCCTCTTTTGGTTTTGAGTGTGTGTGTTATAATGCGGTTGGAATATGCGCGAAGACGCATGCAGGTTTTTCTGGTTGTCGGTGATTATTGCAAGTGTATTATTCGGGGCTGGAGGGAACAGCCCAGGGGTCATTAGGTGCGGCAATGGTAGCAGTGACAGTCAGTGCCTCAGCTATGCCCATGTGTGTTGGATGCGGAAGTCTCAGCGAATGGCCCAGCAGTGCTCATGGCTGTGTGTTGAGGTAACATTGGCAATTAGAGTGGAATAGGGCTGCAGAGCCTGGCCATCAAGTCAATGACTCCTGAGCTGTTCATGGGACTCTCCGATATGACGTGGTGCCTGTGCATTGTGCAGGAATCATCAGCTGTGAGGTGCACGCTACACCCATTGCTGGCCTAGCCCTTCCCCTCACCCTGCCTACGCACCCAGTTACACTGTTGAGGGCGCAAGCCTCACTGCTTCTGAATTCCAGCCCCGCCTCATGGCCTCTAGTCTCCCCTGATCATTTCATCTCTGACTCCGGCCACGCCTCGGGGGTCTTCTTTTACATTACGGTTCACCCCCCGCCTTTCCACATAGCTCCCTTGCGACGGCAGTGCTCCCACCCCGTCATATGGCACTGCCGCCCATTACCTCTCCCGCATTGCACTCCCCGCCTCCTCTCGGTTATCACCCCTCGGGCTAGCTAGTGCCCTTACTTACACCCCCTTGTCTAGAA
Organism: Ambystoma mexicanum; assembly: GCF_040938575.1. Classification (NCBI taxonomy): domain Eukaryota; kingdom Metazoa; phylum Chordata; class Amphibia; order Caudata; family Ambystomatidae; genus Ambystoma; species Ambystoma mexicanum. Next base: position 1,441,444,974 of record NC_090935.1, read on the forward strand.
GCTTTTTGATGGGTCATACTGTACACCGCATCTTCTCAGCGTCACTGAACCATCCACTGTCTCATCTCCCAGACCCCAAGGGCTGCCCCCGTGTAATGTCCCTATCCTTCTGCACCCCGAAATACAGGAATCTTACACTATAACTCATTCCGTTCTAGTTAAATCCCGTTTACTGTCCTCCCGAGCCAGAGAACCTTTCCCCCTGTTGTTTGCATGCTTTTTTCTAGTCCAGATAACCAGAATAAGCCTTTGAACCGCTTTCCTTGATTTTCTCCCTTCTCTGCCTTCTGTCCTCCACGTTCTTTTTTACCCCCTTGCCCCTCTTCTCTCTGATCTACAACCAGTTCTCTGACTTGCCGTTTCTCCTTCTTGCTTATCTGCACCCCTGGTATTTAACTGTCAGCCTGTGCTGCTTCTTCTTGCTGTATACCCACCACCTTGCCCTTTGACCTCGGCTCACTGCCTTGTGTTGTGCTTGATCTGTCTACCTTCACCCCTTCATCCCTTGTTGTGGCCAGGCACAGCTGTAGCACAGCTACACCTTCCAGGCACTTGCCAGGCACAGTGCCATTTGCCAGGCACAGCTGTAGCAGAATTAACTACCCGTTGTTGTAGAAGCAGAAACATGGTGCAAGTTCCTGGGCATCATGATCTAATAGCAGTGCCTGGCAGAAGCTTACACCGTATGCACAAGGCCAAAATGTTGGCTTTGTCAATGCTTGTGTTTGAACAGGATCTCAGTGGCTTTGCCAATGCTGTTTTTAACAGGACTTCAGCGAAGGACATGCAGAGTGCTTATAAATCGGGTACCAGAAGGGCTGCAGCAAATTATTTTTGTAATGTAAGCTCCGCAAAGCGCACTTTTAAAGCCCCAGAACGAAAAAATTACAAAAATGTATATATTGCAGCGTTATACACCTGATGACTGGAATATGGTGGTAGTTGCTGGTACTTTCTTTACACATTGTACTAATGATTATTCTGGTGCAGCTTCAATGTTACAAGCAGTTAACTCTCTCTCCTCCATGTATGAGAAACATTTTAATACTGCTCTGAGCCTATGTTGCCCTTTCTCAGATCAGTCTCTCGCTTTCTCTTTACAGACCATCAGCAACACCTTACATGAACAAATCCAACCAGTCCAGGGCAATTGTGCAAATAAAAACATCGGACTTCAACCTCCACAGTGCACCTTCCGGGATTTGGATTTCCCATAGCCTGCGAAGGAGTTCATTGCAGTGACCATTCTCCAGAACGAGGTGAGCTAGCATGAGCCTTTTGTAGGGTTTGGTGCTCAGGGCACTCCAACTCTGTTTGTGTTCATCTGTAGTAAAGAAGGCACACAGCTATCTTGTTTAAAGATTTTTTTGAAAAGAAGCCCATGTTTGTGGGGTCAGTGAGGTGGGGGAAAATCTGATGAACAGTACAGACTACAGAATGGCATCTATAACTAGCTGAGAGGGTGGCATTTGAAAATGGAAAGTCATACATATAATGCAAAAAGGCCTGCTTATGGTTCAACGGAAGCAAACCTGTCCATTTGGAAACAGTTTTTCGAAGGATAGGATTGGGTGGTGGTTCCCACTTACCTCATGATGTCCTGGTATCTTCCAGTTGAATGGTATACAGTATTTTGTTTTACTGCTGTAAAATCCCAGTCTTTCAAACATCAGAATACCTTCTTTCTAATCTTCACCATTGCTCCCATAGTGCTTGGGAGGGGTTGGGGTTGTGTCATGCAGTCAGAAAAATCTCCCTACATTCTAAACAATGTTTGTTTTAGAACAGTATTAACAGAAGAAACCTGCCTCATTTCTTCCTTAAGTACTCAGTTGGCAAACAAGCTGCAATACGTACTGTGTGGCTGGTGTCACATTTGCTAATGGGCATGTGTGTTAACGCATGCATAGATAACATCGGCAATTATACTCAACTGTACTGGTCGATGATAAGTACAGCAGAGTTGTGTATAATTGCAGACGCTATCTGTGTCTAGTACCGACTAATTATACTTATGTGTTATTGAAGAGCATACCTAACAATGACTACATGATCCCATCTACATATACATGTACATAATCATTTTGCTTATTAACAGGTGTCACTGTTGCCGAAAATGAATTCAGTGGACCAATTACTCTCAAAACCATTTTCCGGACTCGCACACAGTGAAAAACTGGAGGTGAAAAGACTAGGGCCTGATCAGCCAGATGTAAAAATTGAACAGTCTGCAAAAGATAGGGGAAAGGCTTACAGACGCTCATTTTCCATGGTGTGGTATGAAAAGAAGACATGGCACACTGGTAGCATTGCTAAGCGGTCTTTGTTCTGCTTCCCTTGCCTGCTGTTTGGAGGTGAAACAGCATGGACAAAAACCGGAGTCACTGACTTAAAGCATTTGTCAGAAAAAAGCAAGAGACATGAATCGTGCAAATCTCATATTGAGAATATATTACAGCTGCGCATGTTGGGAAGTGGAAACATTGCAACACAGTTGGATGATGCCTATCGCCGGAGCGTGATGAGGCATAATGAGGATGTGGATAAAAACCGATACATCTTGTCAAAGTTAATAGAATGTGTTTATTTTTGTGGTGCGTTTGAATTGGCTTTACGTGGCCATGATGAAACTGAAGACTCTTTAAATCCTGGTGTATTTAGAGGCTTGGTGGATTTTGTATCCAGCATAGACAGTGCAATGGAACTACACTTAAAAAATGCAACAGTATTCAAGTGCACTTCAAAAACAATTCAGAATGAACTGCTGGACTGCATGCTCACGGTCACCAGAGAGATCATTGTACAGCAGTTAAAATGCACAGATTATGTGGCTATTCAGGCAGACGATACAACTGATGTTTCCACTAAGACTCAGTCTGTGCTAGTCTATCACTACATTGATGAACGATACAGAATTGTTGAAAGGTTTTATGGATTCTCTCATCTGAAAGACTCTAGTGCGCAGACCATTGCTACTGCCATAATGGAAAAATTGGACAAAGTATTCCCTGAAGATTGCCACAAAAAAAAAGTAATTGCGCAAACATATGATGGTGCGAGTGTAATGAGGGGGGTGTCTGGTGGAGTCCAAAAGAAAGTAGCTGAAGTGTATCCAAATGCACATTATGTACATTGCTATGCACACCAGCTTAACCTCATCATTGAACAGGCTGTTTCAAAAATCTCAGAAGCTCGAGTTTTCTTTTGTGATATCTCTGGCTTCTGTACATTTTTTTCTCGTTCTCCAAAAAGAACCGCAGTTCTAGATGAGGTATCAGATCAAAGACTTCCAAAACCATCTTGCACTCGCTGGAGCTACCATATTCGGGTAGTGGAAGCCATATATCAGCATAGGGAAGCACTCCGTACATGCTTTGAGACCATTATTGAAAGACGGACTGATTTTGAGGGGGTTACTGTGCATGAGGCCCAGGGATTCATTCGAACTCTGAAAGAGAAGGAGTTCCCTTTCTTCCTTTTTTTGTTCAATGACATAATGCCCCAAGTCGACATTCCATATAACCAGCTTCAGAAGCGAGACATTGACTCTGTGTATGTGCAGAAAGCTACTGCAACTTTGATCAAGTGCATTGGCAGAGTACGTGAAAGCACTGACAATCTGGAAGGTAAACTTCCATCATAGGCAACTTTTACAGGTCGCAATGTAAATATGAACACTTTGAATCGTTTGGCTAAAGAAGTATGTGATATTATAGTTACACAGCCCAAGAACGCTTTGCATTTACTAACCACTTGGAGGGGGACAAATTGTTGCAGAGTGACCTATTTCAAACACATGGACAGTCTTTTCCCAATGATGCACTGAATGCAACTGTCCAAGCGTACCCCATGTTAAACAAGGAAAGATTGCGCACTGAGCTTTCAATTGTTTATGAGCGACCAGAATTCTGCAGTTCAAGTGGGGCAATTTCTTTATTAAAAGTGTTTGTTGAAAACAATCTCGAAGAAGCATTTAGTGAGACAGTGCAGTCATTAAAAATTCTGATTACTACACCCATGACAACAGCTGAGTCTGAGCGCTGTTTCTCCACCCTGAAGCGAATTAAAACATTCTTGAGAAACACAATGACTGAGGATCGTCTGAATGCTTTGGCCATGCTTTCCATGGAAAAAAAACTAATTCAAGAGATCCCTGACTTCAATAAATGGACTATTGATACATTTGCCTCTCTCAAAAATAGACGTGCACAATTTGTGTACAAACTTTCAAAATGATTGACCAGGGAATGTTCTGTTACAAACAAGCTATTTGCAGTTATTTTGTGGGTTACCTTGAGTTCTTTGTTTCAATGGCCTTATGTATGTTAGGATTTTGTGTAAGGTTACAGTGATCTATTTGACAGAACAGTGAGAAATGTGAAGTATGTTTTGATGTTATGGTTGTTGGTTGATAATAAAGCAGTCAACATAATAAACTTAGTAAACTATTTCTGTTGCATTTTTCTCCAAGCAATATGTATGTGCTATTTCTGAGACCTGTGCATTCCACGTGTTGCAAGTTTGAGAAACTGAAGCAATGGCAACTCAACGCATTAATTAAGTGGTTAAAAACTAAAGTAATATTTTAGCATAGTTTCCCCCTTTCAGAAAATGCCTAAAATCCCACCTTAGTAAGAGGATGAGCGCATGTGAATGCCAGTAACAGCATGACAAACATGTTTCCATCATTACTGACTATATAATGAATTTCTTTATGCATACACCATAGTACCAGCTATTCTCAATACCAGCTGCTGTAAAATACGCCATCACACTTGCACACGTAAGAATAGTGTACCACCATTAATATGTAAAACCAAATGCTTTTTTTCATATTTCGGTGGGTTTTTTGGACAGTAAATTGCACATTTTGTAGGCCATTTTTCCAAAATTTTGGAGGGGTGGGCTCGCGCGCTGCGCGCGCTCCCTACCAAATTCGCCCTGGGAAATGTACGCCCCACCAACTTTCAAACTCACCAGCCGCACTGCTTTGGTTAAGAGATAAGGTACACAGAGTTAGTTGTTTAGCAAGAAATATATCTGACATAATATGGTGCATCCTTTTTGTATAGCAAGATCATGCAGTATTATGCATTTCTCTTAAGCTGAGGGCAGTTGAGCAAGAAATAAATGTTATTTAAACCAAAATCTAAGACAAATGTGGGTAAAAAGTATGCTGTGTGTTTGTGGATCAGCTTGTGAAGCCTTTGTGGTTTTTCTGTCATATCGTTTTGATAAATGCAGCAAAGTAAGAGGTCCACAAATTCTTGTTGGTGTCAGGGATCAATTGAAGGAGGTGTTTGAGTGGATGGGTCAGGATGTTGTCATGGTTGTAATGGTTGCCGTGAATGTGGTAACAATAAAACATGATGGGAGATTAGCATGTGTGTTGACCTGCATGACTTGCAGTACAGCATTTGGTTAGATGGTGATCGGCCTAATGATTGATGTGATCCAGGCTATTTTGTGGGAAGAATAGTGGTTTACCACCCTGAATCTCTTCTCTACTTATTATTAAATAGATCTCCATCTAGATTCATGTATGCCAAAATCTTTTTGGATCTCACAAGGTGCACATCATTGCGGGCAATTGAGATTGGGCCCAACCATGGCATTTGCTATGTCCCAACAAGTGATGCACCAACTATGTGGGCTTTCATGGAGTGCCTTCTCCTCACATCATGATGTCTTTGTTCATGAGGAAATTTATAGGTGGTTTTGGGTGATTGTGGGCTTAAAATAAATGAATCAAGAAGAATGGCGTTGAATATCAAGAGTGCACACATTGATCACACAATTTTCCAAAAACTGGTACATCGAAAATAACTTGGGTGATGCTGTACTGAGTTTGCTGTTCCCTGAATGTATATTCCTGTTTATATCTTCCTTTAAGTTCATAAAACATTTCTAGGAAAATGTCATCTCTAAGGGAGTTATTGTCACTTTGTTCCTCCTCAGATGCAACCACAAGACTGGACGGTTAATGCAGAAGATTTAGCGTTTACTGCCAAGAAAATTCATTATAATAATCAGGTTATAATTTTATAATTTATTGTTGGGGAAATCCATATTCCATTTATATATATATATATATATATATATATTTTAAGTGGTTTTTAATTGCTTAAAGCCTATAACTAAATACATTTTCAGGATTTAAAGACTAACTGTTAATATAGGACAACAGGAAGAGTAAAAAAAGAAGTCTCATCCTCAGCAATGCGGAGGGAAAAGAAGAAAAGATGCAGCTTTGAATGGGATATCAACTGTCAGTTATCTTTGGACTAGTTCTGCATGCCACAACCTCAGAGGAAGCGTTATTAAGCCACAGTAACTCTAGGTGCCTCTGTCTATGGTTTTGTTGCACTCCTTCACCGATCGAAGGTGGACTGAAGGATAGTTTCGTATTTGCCTCCTGGGCATTAGTGGAGATGTGACGAAGAACTCTGGTATGGAAGCACCATATTTGTTCAAATGTTTGGTTGGAGGATTTCTTTTCAGGATTTTGCATGACTACCAACTGCAGGCTTAGATGTTCACGACACTTGTTGCAGATCAATTTATGTGATGCTGTGTGCAGTGAAGCGGCTGAGCAAGAGTATACCTATGTCATGGAATATGTGTGGATTTAAAGGCTCTGCCACCACATTGCTTGTCCTGCCGCTCAACGGATGCTAAGGCAGAGGCAAGGATGGACATCATGAAAGCATTTTTGTGGGTGAAGAGGAGCATTGTGTGGTTCAATCTCCGTAACTTTTTTTGACAGCTATCGTTGAGGGATAGAGGTGTAAAGTGGGCAATGAGGATGAACACTTGACGACATTGACCAAGTACATTGTTGGGGAAAGAGCCTACAAACACACCTCAAACTCTAAACTAAACATAATCCTACCTCTAATGAACCACAAACCGCACACACTTCACAAGACCTGACATGAATCCAATCACAAGTACACACAAAGCACCCATGCACAATCGTACCCCAACACCACATGACAGTTACAAAACAAAAATTCACCAACGCTCAGTGACTGTTTTTTCCTAATCGAAGCTGGCAGCAGCTCATCAAAGCTCTCTTGCTCTTACCCTCTCAATCCCACTAACAAGTCCCCAGACCTCTTGCATTGCAGATCCGTCAGAGAGCCAAGAGACCATGCAGTACTGAAGGGTAGTGCAAGCGCCTCTCTTCGGTACAAGGGGAAAAGGGGTTTTGCTTGAGAACGTTGGAAAGGGGTGCAAAAGTGGGAATCTCTGGTGCAACCTTTACCATATGATGTATAAAAGGCTCAGATTTGACCTTTTTCTACATTAAAAAAATGACTCCATTGCCCTGATCTGCTGCAGCATATATTCCATTTTCATCCTCACCTTCATCCCCCTTTTTTTAAGCAATGGATGCTGATTTTACAGATATATCAGCATTGGAATTTCAGTAAATCCGCCACCGTCACCATCACGGCGCAGGTCAGACTGTAGTGAGAGGGTGACCTTCACATTACGACTGGATATTACAATACACACGTCCTTCATATGTTCAGGCATCCCGTTAGCTGCTACTTTATATTTAAAAAAAGCCATTCTATGAAACTGCTGTTTAGGAAAGGAATGTATTCTCCCTTGTGCCCATGCCTAGTGACGTATCCCTGCCACCACCACAGCACCGCTGTCTGGCCCACAGGCTCATGTCATCCAGAGACATAATGTAAAATGAATGTGTAAAAGTCATGCGTAAAACCTGTATGCATTCATTTTACATTTTATTTTTTATTTGTTCATTTATAACGCGCTTGATACCAGCGTTGTTGTTTCTAAACGCGGGATTCGAACCTATGGCGCTGCGTTGTCTTGATCCCAAGACAAGTGCGTTGCTCCTCATTTTCAAGCATTTGTTTGGCTGGAGGGGGCATGTATTGTAATTTAAGATTCCAACTCCCCTTCCTCTGCACCATACAAATGCCAAAGCATTCATGTCAGCATGCCATTTTCATGCTGGTGTAAATGCCCCTGACTCCTATGGAAACCACATGCTTTTTACACCAGCGAAAAGCAGGCAGATTCGCACATTGCTGTGTAATGCAAAAGGGGGAAGTAATGGCAATTCTGCATGCACTTTGCACCTCCCTTTTGCCCTCTGCAGCGCAAATGATGAAAATTACGAGAAGATGACCTCTGTGCACCTAATTGCAAATGTAACATTTCCCCTCTACGTAATTAACGTGGGTTCAAACGCAAATGAGCCCCCCAGTGTTTTGGAGGACACAAAGATGAGATACAGACGAGAACTGTGCGACTGGGAATACACGGTGAAAGCCTGCATTGAACTATTGCTAATGAAACCGTTGTGGTTTTCTGTTCTCTCTTGTGCGCCACAGGCGAATCTCTGCTGGTTCCCAATCCTTCCCCGAATGGCAAGGAATGCCGCAGAGCCAGCCAAGGCTCCCGAGGCCTGTGCACGCATCTGCACGCAGAAAAGCACCTACGTTTCCTTCCAGAGCGTTTACACAGTACAGCGCCTCATTGCCAACAAACGGAACACGCGATTCAACAAGTGGCACAGAATCAAGGACCAATCCTGCAGGCAGGGCTTTAAGTGGGCCGGGGCCTGCCGGGGCCGGGCCCCGGCAGTCTCCAAAAAGTGGGACTGAGCCGGGGCCCTGCCGGGGCCCCCGTCCCACCACACGCAACATTGGCGGGATGCATTATCCCGTCGCGGCAGCAGCCGCGACGGGATATGCGCCTGCCATGAAGTCAGGCGATCTGACAGAAGTGGCAGCCAGCCACAGCAATGCTGTGCCTGGCTGCCACTTCTGTAAATCATAGTAACTGCCTCTGGTGACCTCTCGCGCGAGGGGTCACCAGAGGCAGTTACTGTCCCTTTGTTTCCCCAGGTCGCCGAGGCGTCTTTAACCCTCGGCGGACCTGGGGATTCCTTGATATTTTTCGAGGTTTATGAAAGATGGCTTGAAAAGTACACAATTCAAGCCATCTTTTATAAACCTTTGCCGACGGACAATTTTGTCCGTAGTCAAAGCTTTATAAAAGATGGCTTGAATTGTGTACTTTCAAAGCCATCTTTTATAAAACCGAAATGTTTTTTTAAAAAAATGGCCTGAAAAGTAGGCAAACCGTAAGGTATGCACACACACATATATATGCATGTTATATACCTGTGTGCGTACCTTACTATGGTTTGTGTTCTTTGCAAGCCATCTTTTCTAAACATAGAAATACATATTTCTATGTTTAGAAAAGATGGCTTGCAAAGTACACAAACCATAGTAAGGTACGCACACAGATATATAACATGCATATATATGTGTGTGTGCATACCTTACGATTTGCGTACGTTTTAGGCCACGCCCCCCACAAGCCACGCCCCCAAATGAGGCCCCCCCCTCGATTTCTTACCCCACTTAAAGCCCTGCCTGCAGGGGAGCGACTGGGGGAGGAGGGGGGTGGAGGGGCGGGGCTCATGACTATCGCAACCGTCAACGGTAAACTGACTTGGATCTCAACAAGATATTTGAATTTGTACACGTGTTGAGGCTGCAATACCGCCGATGGGGACACATTTTGCTCTTCCTCACTGTATAACATCCAAGCAAAAGCCAACTCGTCCCTTTCCGGTGGGAGCAGGACCCATTTGGCTTTGTAGCTTGTGTAGTACACACTCTTGTAAATAGTTCTTGGCAGTGGACCTTTGAAGCCAGATGTGCACAAGTTGCGGACTCACAGCACACCCCATTCCTGAGCCAGCTGAATATGAGGGAAAAACCACAGCCTGGACGGAGGCCTGCAGGGGACAATAGGCCTCCATTTTATCTGCATGCTGTTTATTCACGTGAATCCTGCCCATTAACAGCACATGAGTCGCAGTGCCGAAAGGAAGGGTAGGTGTGAATTGTGAGGGGGGCGAGGCTGAGCTGTGTGGCCCCCAGGAATGCTATATTGTGCTGTTGGGTCTTATATAGTGTAGCCTTTGCCCTTTTCAAGGTGCCCTGGTACTTACAGACCAGCAAGGGATAGGTCAGGGACAAAAATTAGTAGACAAGGAGTAGATCATTGGATTCCTTATTTGTTAAAATTCTTGAATGCCTTATTATCTGCAAATGTTGTCCTCAGTCATGGTCCCAGGCCATACTTGTCCCCAAATTCAAGAAAGGGGATCAGCCTCCAATTACAGACCCATCTCCCTTCTTGATGCTGGGCGGAAGTTGTTCACAAAGGCAGTGTTAATGCATTTGGATGCATGGATCCTCAAAGTTGGGGCCCTGAGCCATCTGCAGGCCGGTTTCCAACGTGATGTTAGCACTACAGATCAAGTTACGAGGTTACATTTGACGTTGAAAAAATGTGTCACCTTGAGGAACATGAATGTATATGTGATTTTTATTGACCTAAAGACTGCCTTTGATATTGTGCCCAGGACTGGGCTATGGCAGGCATTATATACCCTGGCCATTCCATCTGGCATTTTGGGACCAATGAATCCCTCTATTCTTACAACAAAGCTGCAATTAGATGCGGTCTGAGTGGTCAAACCACAAGGAAAATCAAAATTGTCGCAGGAGTTACGCAAGGTTGTGTGCTCACCCCCAGCCTCTTCTCCCTGTCCATGAATGGGATTATCGGCAAGCTCTTGGCAGAATCTAACGATGCGCTGATGTTGGCAAATGAGCGTGTCCCGATTCTTTTATTTGCAGATGCCGCTGTCCTGTTGTCTCAAACCCCCCAAGGCTTTCGTAAGCAGCTGGTCATATTTGAGAGTGTCTGCGAGGCCAAGGGCCTAACTATCAGTGTGCAGAAAACAAATCTATGGGTTTCTCTAAAAGTAGGGCCAAGAGTCAAATCTGTCTCCATGTAGGTCTTAAAGATGGCCCTATTCAACATGTTAACCATTATGATTATCATGGGGTTCAAATGATGGCCAACTGTGCATGGAAAGACCACATAAATAGGGCAATACTTACGCTGGTTAAACACTGTGGGGCAGTGTCGCATTTTAAATATGATCATGGAGATGGTCCCCTGAGTGTCATGCTGAAAATGTATAATAGGCTCGACAAGCAGCCCTGGATGGGGCAGAATTATGTCGCATGTGCAATACTAGTACGCTATAAACAGCAGAACGCAAATTCCTAAAAACTCTATTGGGACTGCCTGTAAATGCACCAAACACCCCAGTTTATTCAGAAATGGACCTATAGCATTGGCTTTATCTCCAGGACGCGGCCTGTGTTTCTGTGGATCCGTCTGTGGACAAACAGCAATTTGCACAAGTACAGAAGTGCTGTAGAGGATGTATCATCTCAGGCAGGCAGCGCTGATCTACCCTGGTTACTAATCATAAAAAGGGAGATATTTGCACAAGGCTTGGCAAACTACTGGTTCCATCCCGAGTCAATCCCTAGCCATGCCAAGCATCCGTTTAAAAAAGATGCTCGTGAGAAGTTGGGAAATTGAAATTTGCACAAAAATAATAAATTCAGTTAGCCTAGCCTCCTGCATTCTATGGAAGCCAAAACCAGGCTTTGAAGGCTTACTGGATAGAATGCACCTGACCTTAATGAGAGCCCTTTATACAAAACTTTGTATTGGCATTGTGCCGTTTGCCGGATTGCATCATACCTGGAATCCGTATAAACCAGCAGCATGTCCCTTCTGTCTGACTCATGTGGACAGCAATTTGCACTTTATCTTTTTCTGCCCCGAATATAGCCTCATCAGAAAGAAATACTTGTTTCCCCTTTTTAAAGAATTCCCTGTGCAAGGGCTGAATGAGGCTTTACATTTATGTTTGAAAGGGGAATGTGAATTGGATACTCACTGTATGGGGAATTTTCTCTACCAATCATGGAGGAAGAGAGCACATTTTTATACGAGTTCAAGGAAGGATGTCTTAACTTTGTCCGATGTTTCATCTGTTTTATGACCATTTTAATCCAATCAAAAATAGTTTTGAAGGATCCGCTGGTTTTTGTAATTTGTCACCTGCTGTTATTAATGTTTTGATGATTTATGTATGTGGCTTTTATGATCTGTCGGATCGAAATAAAGTTATGATGATGATGAAAAATGTGTAGAAGCAGGGTAGAAGCAAATGGCTGTTGTGGCAGTGTTCATGCATGCAGATCTGGAAAACCCAGACACTTTGTTGGTTTCATGCAGGCATGCTGTGTGTTGAGATTATGCTTAAGGGGTTTTGAGACACAGTGTTTTATTTATTGTTGTGGTGGTGGGCAAATGGTCCAGAAACGTCCACGGCCTCATTGAATCAGGGTGCTGCCAGTTGTGGGCAAGCAAATAAGTGGAAGATTAGTGACAGCAGCTCGAACTGTCACATATCCATTCCTATGTCCTACTGCTTCCATTAGCAGGGGCCTACCCTCTATCAAAGATGGCCTTCACATGAAACCATTGCTAGCATGAGATGGAGATTAATGCAGACACAGGGACATCCACCTTGCTCTAAGGCAGAGCTCTTCCTGTACTTCTGGGCTTAGTTCCTACTGTCAAATTGAGCTGGGCTTCCTTCAGCTTCTTCTCAGGCTAAGCAGCGGAAGTGAGATGAAGGATCTGAGATCACATGTGTAACAGTTGCGTACATTGATGAGCTACATGCAACAAGAAAGCTGTGCCAATGTGTCCCAAAGCCCCTCCACTGCATCTAAAGCTAGTGCTCACAAGTGCAAAATCCCTTTGCGCGATATGAGCAACATCATTGCAGTAATCCCTTGTGCAGATGGATTGCTGGGCGCAGGAAATGTATTGCTACTAACTAACCATACTAAAAACTCACCATTCTGCATACTCACCCTCAAACTCAGAAATAAACACAAGCATACCTCTACCGCACCACAAACCGCACGCACTTCACAACACCCAACATGACACCAAACCATACACTAAGAAAAAGAGGATGAGAAGGGCACTACATGTTGTAGTTCACAGATTGTCCTTTAGAAATAATAGATATAATAATTAGTAGTTTATCTGGTTTATTCTCGCCTGGAGCTGCCAATCTTTTTAGATAGGGGAGGAGAAAGGTCAAAAGGAAAACCCAACACGAGACTACAACAGAAGAAAATATAGTAATAAACTTATCATCCAGAGTCTTGACTGGGAAAGAAATAGAAACTTTACAGAAAGGCCTTAGTTTCGTTCCTACCTACGACAGCACACTATTTGATTCCAAAATAGAACTCTTTAAACTTATTAGGAAGATGAAACTGAAGGTGTTTTTCAGTGAACTAGAACATCAAGAAGCCAGAGCCAGAGCCAGAGCCAGAGAAGAAGCAGAACTCAAGGAATTCAGAAGTAAAAGTACCTTTATTCCTCCAATAAGTATACCTTCGATAGAAATCTTTGAAAAACAAGTCACAAGAGATTTCGAGAAACTTAAGTTCAAAAGTCAATCACCTCGAAACATGAAACCTCACGAACTTAAATTGATACGTGATCTATATGGAGACCACACAATCACAATAAGGGCTGCGGACAAAGGAGGAGGCTTAGTACTCCTTAACACAAGGGAATATGAGGAAGAATGTGAAAGACAATTAAGTGATAGTAACACTTATGCCAGATTGACACAAGATCCCACATCGGAGATTAAAGAGAATTTGAAGACTTTGTTGGACAAGGCGGAGGAATTGGAGTGGATTAATCACCACACAAAAATTTTTTTGATGAACACACACCCGAAGATACCTCACTTTTATACCCTTCCTAAGATACATAAAGATCTCATTAAACCCCCTGGAAGACCAATCGTAGCAGGGATTAACAGCATACTGGAACCCTTAGGGAAATATGTGGATTACTTTTTACAGCCATTGATTCAAAAAACCAGTACATACATCAAGGACTCAACACATTTTTTACAACTCTTGAATGAAACTGCATTTAATTGCAACAACATATGCTTTACTATCGATGTTAAAAGTCTATACACATCGATCCCACACGATTTAGGGGGTGAAGCGGTAGAATGGATGCTACTCAATGCTGAAGAGATACCGGCTCAGAAAGAATTTATATTGGTTCTTCTGGAGTTTATCAGTAACAACTCATACTTTCAATATAAGAATGAGTACTATCTCCAAGTGGCTGGGACAGCCATGGGAGCCACCATGGCCCCCTCTTATGCTAATTCATTCATGCATAAATTCGAATCTGAACATATACTACAGAATGAACACTGGTTCCCGAAATTAAGTCTCTGGATCAGGTACATTGACGATATATTTGGAATATGGAAAGATACAGAAGAGGAATACCTAAAGTTCTTCGCACATCTGAACAGTATAGATGCTCGTATCCAATTCACTCAAGAACACTCCCAAACCAACATACACTTCTTAGATGTAGACATTAAGATTACTGACACAGGATACCAGACTACCATTTTTCGTAAACCCACGGATCGTAACAATCTATTACAACGTCTCAGCTTCCATCAACCGAGCCTCATAAAAAATCTTCCATACAGCCAGATGCTCAGGGTAAAAAGATTGGTAAGTGACCCAGAAGACTACAAGCTAGCTATCCGTGAGATGGGGAAAAAGTTTCTGGAAAGAGGATATACAGAAGAGGAAATAAACATAGCGGAATCACGAGTAGCTACACAAAACAGAGAAGAGCTATTGAAAACAAAAACTAGACAGGAATCAGCTCCACCATTAGTATTTGTGTCCAGATACTCACGACAAAGTAATCGCATTAAGTGCATTATTCAAAAACATTGGAATACTTTACTATGCGATCAGAGAGTTGAACATCTATTTAAAGAAGTACCCACATTTGCTTACCAACGGAGTCAAAACTTAAAAGATAGACTGGTTCATACGAAACCAGCACCAAAAAAGAAGCTTACAGAAAGAATTGGGACGTTTCCGTGTTTAAGTTGTAGTAATTGCAGCTATGTGATGAAAGGAGAGACAATAAAACATTCACACACAGGAGAGACAATCAGACTGAGAGATTTTGCTACATGTGATTCAACCAACGTGATTTATGCTATCAAATGTCCGTGTGGACTGTACTATGTGGGTCAGACATTGCGAGTGGCAAAAATTAGGTGGAATGAACACAGATCGTGCATAAGAAACCATAATCCTAACTCAGCAGTGTCAAGACATTGGGATGAAAAGAAACACAACTTGGTCCAAATCCGTTTTGTCATCCTAGAGGTGGTTTCAAAAAGAGACATCCACGAGAATTTCCAGAAAAGGATGGACCAAAGAGAATCCTTTTGGATAGACCGGATGAGCTCCCTCTCTCCAAAGGGGCTCAATGAAGAAATTAACTTTATGTGTTTTTTGTAAAAACAATTTCTTCACTTTCGATTTTTTATCTAAGGAAGATGTAAATATCTGTTATATATCTGTTATCCTTTTGTCACAATTTATATTCTAGTTGTACTATTCCGCTGTTTGCCCTAAATTGCTCTTATGACTTAGTAGCGACAGAAAATATGTCCCGGAGCGTAAATGCTCCAGACTGTCCATCTTTATCTTTTCCATACGTTCAATTGTTAATGCGGACCTTATGTCTTACATATAATACTACTACGACAAAATCTCACACATGCTGCTAATTTTCCAATCGCTACAGCTACGGCGCCAATTGACGCCGTAGACAGTTAACTACTTGCACTGTCTCACAGAGCGCTGGTCACCATGGAGACATCCCCGCCCCCGGGCTACCACTCGGGGGTGGGGCGCGAGGCGTACGTGCACCAGGACGGTCCACGACGCCTCGTACCGTCTCCATGGTGACCTTTAAAACGAAAGGTAAACTTGCATGAGCGCGTTCCGGGTAGCTCAGACTGCAGCTACACGTCGAGCACGACAGGAGCTGAGTAAGTATAGCAGTACTGATTAGGATTAACATACCCACGAAAGAGATTGAGGATGATTCACATTGTTGTTTAATTTATTCATAGATCTAATTGTACATACGTACATAGACTCGAGTCTAAAGATCGTCTTGACCGAGGTATGACAAACATGGAGCTAAAAGAAAATGATAGAATGTTTATTTACTTCAGTCAACTAATTGACATACCGTTTTGTTTTATTTTTGCTTATTTCTTCTCCAAATGAACATGACTCGTGGATGGGTATGTGACTTTTGAAATAACTCTCTATCAATGTCTGCAATGATTGTTATATTTGTTGTAATCACTAAATTTGCATATATATATACTGTCACTAGTTAAGCTAATTTTTGCTATAATACCGCCCTGAAGAAGGATTGTATCCGAAATGCATTGGCACCAAAGTATTATGGGCAATTTGAGATGAGAACTCATTGTGTGATGTATAAGAACTAAAAACTTTTATTGGCGGCAAAATATAGGAATGTGAATTAAACAATTCCTGCCAAAAGAATTTATTGGAACTCTATTACTTACATATCATGAATCAGTGACTGAATATTAGCAACCATATTGGGGCAAACTGAGATGCGCCTTTCTTAACTTAGTGGATACACTTTGTTTCTTGGAAATTTTTTGACCAAACCATACACTACCACAACTCACCACCACATGACGGCTACCGACCGAAAACACACCATTGCTCAGTGACCGGTTTCTCCGAACTGAAGCTGCCAATAGCACATCAAAGCTCTCTTGCTCTTTTCCCTCTGAACCCTGCTAGCAACCCTCCAAACCCTTCCCATTGCATATCCGCCAGAGCGCCAGCAGATCAGGCAAGTGGTGACAGTGCGTGGTACAAGACACATTAACATAACATAACATTTATCTTCCCTATCAATGTTTGCACTCGTATAGCCCTCTTTTTCTGCCTACCCTGACATATCAAAAGCTTCAGGGAAACTTAGGTTACTAAACCCGCACAGGCCTCATCATCCTAGGAGCTTGTCATGGCATATCGTCACTCTTGCAAGCCTCATATTTATCTTTGTAGAACACTCGCCTACTTCCTAGCTAGGTTTGCGCTATATAAATACTAGAAACACATGCACATATACATGTCACACTGTTATTCCAAATTGAGCATTAAGCATTGACAGCGGTACCCATGTTACGCATTTGGTCGTTTTATTTTACAGTGAAGTGGTATTGTAAAAGTATAGTGAAAGCAGACAAATGCAGGAGGGACGGGATGATGGGGTTCCCGAATCGTCTCCTCATCTTCCAATGTCATCATTATAAGTTTTACAGAATGTTACTGCGGGCACTTACACTGCTTGTGCTCATGCAATATTGTTCTCTTGCCTGCACTGCTGGAGATGTTGATTACTTATGCACCCGTACAGAAAGTTTTAAGTTTTATTGGTTACATTACACCTTGTTTTAGCTGAAACGTGTTTCACACTTATCTAGTGCTTTTTCAAGGCTGATTTGCTTTTATTTTTATCTATGTCCATGTAATCATGACAGCATTATAACTGATCATAAAAAATGATGCAACAAAAATAAAGAGAAATCACATAAAAAGACATTTGAAACTAAACAAATCTAAAGTTTCCAATATAAAAAGCCAGCCCCCTAAAAAGGCCCACTAACAAGGCCGATGTACCCTGTGTGGCCACAACAGCAAGGAACATCATCACATCTAAAGTACCCTCCTGGTCACTTCAGTGCAACACAGAAGGAAGTCAGAGTGCACAAGGTAAGCCCTTCTGGGCTTCTCACACCTTGTTTGGATTGCCAGCTCCATTTCAATAAGGTCGCTGACATATTGTCGTCTTTGCCACATCAGGGATGCATCCTGTATGGCCCTCCTCTGCATGCTGCAGATTGGTCGCCTTTCATGACTCTTAATCCAGTCCTCTGGAGCCAATACAAAGGCCCACTAACAAGGCTGATGTACCCTTTCTGGCCATGTCGGGCATGGCCAGTCTATCGGCTTGCGCAGGCTGCTCCATATCCTTGGATAATATTCCTGAGCTCAAACCGCCATTGGAGCAACTATCCTGTCACACCATCTCAAAACCTGTGAGTCCACTCTACCACTGCGTCACCACCTCGGCCTTTAAAAGTAAGCCAATCCCTGAATCTCAACATCTCTTCTACCACACAGCTGATAGTGTGAATTCAGGTTATTACTCTGTGTTACCATCCACGCTGCATCACCCACATGTTTACCTGCACTCCCATGGGCTGGGCTATGCACAAAAAGCCATCCTTGTGTTACCGCCCATGCCACATCACTGAGGCGTTTACCTGGACTCCCAGGGGCTGGGCCATGCACAACAAGCCAGTTATGTCTTACCGCCCATGCCGCATCATCCACATGCTTACCTGGATTTCCAGGGGACGACCATGCACAACAAGCCAGCCATGTGTTACCACCCATGCCGCCTCAACCACGCGTTTATCTGGACTCCCAAGTGCCAGGCCATGCACAACAAGCCAGCCATCTGTTACCACCCACGCTGCATCACCCACGCATTTACCTGGACTCCCAGGGGCTGGGCCATGCAGACCAAGGGGTTACTGCCCACACAGCATCACCAACGCATTAACCTGAACTCCAAGGAGCCGGGCGATAGACAACAAGCCAGCCACATGTTACTGCCCATGCCACATCACCCACAAGTTTTCCTGGACTGCCAGGGGCCAGTCCTTGCACAACAAGCCAGCCATATTCCTTCATAATTCCTTTGCTCATCCCCACAGAGACTCCTTGCCACCATCTACAGCCACCCACCCTATTCCTGCCTCCAAGCCTACTTGTACAGCAGTTAGCAGCCCCCCCCACGGCATAAGCATAGCGCAGACCTGCATAGCTCTAGTGTGCTCAAGCAGCCTAAGCACTCCAATACCTCCATCTTCTTGTTCACCTCTCATAGCCTCCCCCCACTACCCGCCCCCACCCCATTCCTGCCGCATGCCTGCCACATTCAACCCTTGGCAAACTCCCTGTGACAGACTCACACATCACACTTCATGGCAAACTGCATACCTCCTTCTGTAATGGGATTTCTCCCATCCTGCTGCACTACCTACTCCCATGTCCTACCGAAACCTACCCCCTTTATTCCCAAAATCAGCTGCCCAACTCATTGTGCAAACCTGGATTTGTTGTAAACAGAGCGGTAACCAGCCTGCCCACATCCTTTCATTCCCCCTGCCCTCCCACACGCCACCATTACACAAAAAGTGCTCTTCTTATAATTCTAAGGCTCTTGAAACCTCTCCCTCCCTTGGCACTTTTCGTCTACCCAAACTACGCTCCAGAATCCTCACAACAATACCTTCCCTGTCAGGTCTCACATACCCCATTGTGAGAGAATCAAGAAGTGCAAGGCTCTCTTCCCGTCCCAGCCACCCCACCCCGCCACTGCTAATAGACTCAAGTTGCCCACTGCTTCCTCTACCCCACTTCCACCAGTAAATCAGGATGGATTGCTAAAAAGCACACTCCCTTGGAGCACATGCTATTGAGATCCACAACCTCATCATTGAGCACCATTTAGACATGCTTGCCACACAGCACCTCTGGCCCACTGCTCTCGCTAGCCATTCCCCCCTAACGATTCCATCTTCAGGGCTGACCGCACCAATACCTCAAGAGATGGTGTCACCCTCATCGCAAAATTCACCTTTCTCATTAGAAGTAACCCTACTCCTCCCATGCTAGGATATGAAACACTACTCCTAAAACTCTAGATTAATCCTCAGGCCACATACAACATCCTTCTTCTCTACTGCCAACCAAACTCCAGCAGCTTTCTGGAGTCTGACATCCCCCTTCTGCTCATGCCCCTCATCAAGCCTGCTGCACAAATCATAGTACTAGGTGACCTCAACCTGGGGTTCAATTATCCTGCTGATGCTAAAGCTGCCACCTAGCTCACTCTTTACAGGATATGAACTTTACTCAACTAATCCCATCCCCTACACACACCAAAGGTCGCATCCTAGACTGGATTCTAACCACCAACACCACTATCAATGTCTCTTCTGAAGAGGGGAACCCAAGTGTGGCCCTCGTGACACCCACCCAACTCTCAGTCGGAACACAAAGGAATGAGAGATGCACATCACTCCTGGGCCCTTCCTCCCCATCAGTGATGTAACACAGTTGTGAGAAACGATATACCCAAACGACAACATGGAGAAAAAGCAGTTGTCTTTGATCGAACAAGTTGACTGATTACAACCTCGAAGAAGCTGATGACATCATCACTGACATCATGCTTTTTCTATTCTATTTCTATTTGGATTTATAACGGGCCTAAGCCCACAGGCATCAACACGCACAAAAAGACACAATACAACAAAAAAACAAGACAAGGAATGCTGGAAAATGGACAGACCCTAAATGAAAGAGAGAATCAAATAAACAGACATCATGACATAGATGCGTTAGACATGAAGCATATAGGCATCAATGCACAAAGTTACACAAACACATTAGTTTATTGCAGATAGACACGGAGCAAACTCTTATGACTCACATAGTTAGAGGACTGACCCACACACACTTATATCCTTTACTAGGCGGAATCCACATACACCCAGCTTGCTCATGCTTAACTGTGACTAATATGGACTGCTATAAGAACAAAAATGGAGCCCTAGGTGCATTGAAGTGAATGGGGAAAGGCTGACAGATTGATCCAGTTGAAGCACACAGACAGGCTTCCAGCATAGGCACTGTGCACAGCCTTGCCAAGGACGAGTAGGGATGGAAAGTTTCTAGTTACCCATAGTGATAAGGCACCTGCGAGGGATACAGCATAACATCCTCATAATTACAAGCAGAAAAGCTCAATTTCGTGATCTCTACACACGTGAATGGAAAGCGCATGACTGAGCCTATTCCTTCAAGGTGAACAGGGAAAAACTGTTCCCAGCAAAACAAAGGTGCAAAGATACAACTATTATACAGGTTCAAAGCCAAATGTTCTGTTTCAGGACTTAGGCGATCAGATATGGTAACTTGTTGGGAGCACACAGCACCTTCAGGATCATTTTCAACCTTGTAGAGTTTCACTTGGCCTGGTAACTGGCCAAGGTCCCAAGGCTGGGAAGACTCGTCCTGCTCAATCCCTGACTACCTTTCACGTTAAGCACACTATTTTGCACTGGCCAATTATTTTCAAGCTAACTTGCAACTTTGTATTTTTGACACTTAGAGGTGGTCCTGGAGGAGCTACCAGAAATGGCGACCCAATCGCCAGAATAATCCATATAGATTGCGTATGTCATTTTTCCCGATTAACCAAATCCCTTCCCTGATAGGTTTTGGGGGATGCAACTTGTGTTGTGACATCACTAGCAGTTAAATCCGAGTGACACATGTTTGGAGGATGAGAGCTTGTGGAGACGCTATGATGTTCCAGTTGCAATCCTTGTCAT
Source organism: Ambystoma mexicanum (assembly GCF_040938575.1). Lineage (NCBI taxonomy): Eukaryota > Metazoa > Chordata > Amphibia > Caudata > Ambystomatidae > Ambystoma > Ambystoma mexicanum. Next base: position 1,441,466,314 of record NC_090935.1, read on the forward strand.
TTTGATTTATAATAAAGACAGTAAACATTGCCCTATGGTTGTGTCTTTCATTTTTGCGGCGGGGGATTTTGTTGGGGCCCAAGTACCCTTTTGCTGGTAATCAGGGTAGCTGCTAAGGGTGCCCCTGCCACTCCTCTACACTTCCATCAGTCCAGTACCCTGGTCAGATCACTTCCTTATAGAATTTGACCTCTCTCATGCCAAACACCTACCTACCCCAACTACACAGCTCAACCCTGTTTTGATCAGAAACACCTGCAAACTCATGCATGAGATCCTCATGCCTACTCTTCAGACCCTGCTCAACCCCACACTTCCAGGTAGCGAAAGCCCCGAAGACATAGCAGACCTGCACCACCAGAGCCTCCTCCACACAATGGACCAGCATGCCTGCCTAAAATCTAAATACCTAAACCACACAAGTCCACCAACATCTGGTTCTCAGATAACCTAGTGGCTTTCCATTGAAGCAAGCAAGCATTAGAACATATCTGCCGAAAACAACCCACCCCTGTTCACTGCATAAGACTTTCCAATGCCACCAAATCATACAAGAAAGCGGTCATCTCTCACAAAGCCAACTCCTATGAGACCAGAATTTCAAACTCAAGCTCTAACGCCAAATAACTTTTTTGTATCAAAAAACTTTTTTCTATTTTAAGAGAATTGGAAAGCCCTGTCTCTACAAACACCCAGACTAAGTCTGACAAAGCTTGGTGCTCCATCATCCAAGATGCCCTTTCCAACAAAATTGACCTTTTATGCAACCAAATCAATGGAAAAAAAACACTACTAGCTACCAAATCCCCACCTCAGACTGCTGTGAGGCCCCCAGCCCTCATTAATCCTGTCACTAATCCTGTCCTGCGACGACCCATTCTCATTCTTTCAAGTAACCCAAGTGTTTGTCCTAGATACTATCCAGTCATTGAAACCCTCTAACTGTAAGGGAGACTCTTGCCGGCACATATAGTCAAACTCTATGCTACAACAGTGACTCCAATCATTGCTGATTTTGTCAATGCCTACCTCCGGGACAATGTCATTCACATCAGTATCAAAACACCATGGGTCGCCCCGATCCTCAACAAACCATCACTGGATCCATCCGTACCCACCAACTACCACCCCATTCACCAGCGCCCCTGCTTGATTAAAATTCTGGACCGCATTACCTAAGTCCATCAATACCTAGAACACCACCATCTATTAGGAACAAGTCAGTCTGGCTTCTGCCCCAAACACTGCACCAAAACAGCCTTACTCGACCTCAAAATGCAGCTTCACAGCATCCGCGATTCTGGCACTTTAGCCATGCTTCTTCTCCTTGACCGCTCAGCAAGCAGTGTTTGTTCTAGAAGACCACAGAACGTTATGCCAGCACCTCAGCTCACATTTCCAGTGCTCCACTGATGCCATCCCCTGGGTCAAATCATTCCTTAGTGAACGTACTTCTAGAGTCTTCATTGGTAATTCAGCAGATGGCCATATCTCTGTCCCTATTGGTGTTTCCTGCATGTCTCCCACCCTCTACAACACCTATGCAAAACCCCTATTTGACATCTGTGACTCCCTCGGCATCATTTATACAAATTTTGCTGTCAACACCCAAATCCTCATCCCTATTACTGGCCACCACTCATATGACACTGTTATCATTAACAGGATGTAGAGCACTTATCAAAATCAAAACTGGATGGCCACTCATAATCTCCGCTTCAACAATGGCAAAACAGATCTACATATTGCAGGCCCCCCCACCTCAAAAACCTCTACACTACCTATTCCTCATTTTCCATTGATGGCACAGTAATAACAGTCCTCAAGCAGGTCAAACATTAGGGGTCTACCTAGATGCAGAGCTATCTATGACTTAGCAAATAAATGTCCTAGCCTCCTCCTCTGCTTACACCTTCAAACTCATTTACTTCAGTAGACAATTTCTCTCACCATGCAAGTACCTCACACTCGCAAGAGACCTTATCATTAGCAAACTGGACTACTGTAACACACTTCTCATGGGCACGTCTACAACTAACGTTGCCATGCTCCAACTCCTCCACAATAAGCCACTGCATGCAGCACTGGGTTTACGTCGCTCTGACCACATTTCATCAACACAGCGAGAAGCCCATTGGCTGCCCATCAAATCCTGCATCGAATTCAAAACCTTGACCATTACTCACTGTTGCATCTACAAAGAAGCCCCTCTCTACGTGAACAATAGCATTGCCAAGAGACAGCATTTGCACCCACTACGATCATCCAGCAACATCTCTATGGCCGCTCCATGCTTCAAATATCCCAGAGCAGGAAGCCTCAGCTTCTGCGTTACAGCCCCCTCCTTCTGGAACTCCCTACCTCCTTACATCAGAAATTAACGCTCTTACCCCACCTTCCAGAGACTTCTGAAAACATGGCTGTTCCAAAAATATGACTAACTTTACTCTGTATGTTGGTGTTAATCGCTGTCTTACTATTTCTCCTGTATAGACGCAGTGATACCCTTGGGTCTGGGCATTACACAAATCCTATAAAAAAATCAAATGTAAAACGTAATCACATGTATATAAAGTTCTCACGTGAGGTTCCAAAAGACATTTCTTCTCTTATCAATGCCTTGTATATTGTTGTTGGTATTTGAAATGTGATCTAAATGAACTGCAGTGTCAACATGATTTAATGATAAAATGCTACATAGTATGTTTTATAAACCAAGAAGCACTTGTGTCCGTATGATTATGCTGGGTGAGTGACTGTCAACGGTTACTCCAGTCCCAACATCATGTATTGCTACCCTTCTACCAGTCCCATGAGCCTCTTGATATGGTATATGGTGACATTCCTCTCACTTCTTGCCAAAAGAGACAATGGTAACACAAGGCTTTCTTACCCAATCTATCGCCATAACATCCTCAATGCATGTGTGTGAATTGAGCCTTTTAAGCAGGGGAAAATGCCATACATGTCATTTGCTGTTCTGTGTAATATTCAGGAACTAGCTGTTCCAATCTGGTTAATCCCAATTCCATAACATACTACATAGCACCCTTTTGAGGAGAGCCTACATCTTTTAACACGCTGTATTCTAGTGATTACGCCGTTTAGTTAATAATAACCCGTAATCCTATGGAAAAACACATATGATTCATGTAACAGAAGGTCCATAGTCTGTGGCATTCTGCCTTGTCTATAATCCGTGCGACAAATGATAATGTGGCATTGCTCTCACTGCATTCTAAAAAGGGCAATACTCTGTCGGTCTTTCTGTCTCAGGTACTGTACTGTAACGATTTACTGGACACCGATAAAAGATGCAAAACAGACTTGAAAAAGTGCTAGGCAAGATGCAAAACATCTGTCGGCTGAACTCAAGACTAATGCGAACATGTAACACAACTTGATTCAGGAAGGAGCTGCTAGATGACTACAACAGGTTCCTTGCACCAGGACAAAACCGCTAGTGGGGGAATGCAGAATTGTGTTGTTCAGTGTAAGCCACAATATACATGCAAAACACATTTAGCATATAGTGAATAAAAATAAAATGCTTTCAATTGGCATGCACATTTTAAATGCTGGTATAAAATATGAGGTGCTTACATAAGTTTGAGGGATGTTACAATGGGAGCAGTCCCCTGAGAGTGCTGTGCCCGCGTCCTTCATGCACCCAACAGAAAAGCCCTTGTTAAGACCACAGCTCAGTGTCCTTTGCAGTTTTGCAGTCATTGAGGGATTGTCCTTTGTGACATGAGTGGGGTGCCTTAATAGTATGAGGTGTGCAGCAATATAACATTGACTTCTGGTGTCAGGGGATGGATGCATCAACACCTTGAGCAATCTCCGGGGAATTGGTTGGGCTGCCATTGTAGTTTGTGTTCCTCCCAAGGCTTTGGCTTCGCTCTTGAGAGTGGCTATTAGGTCAGCTAGAATATCTGGCTTGGGAGGGCACCTTCACTGGAGCAGGCTGCGGCCCATCATTTGAGGCCTACTAGAACAAATGAGGATGACATGTCTATTGCTTGGCCTGGAGCATGAACTGCAGCACCATTAGGGTGTCTGGAGAGGCTTAAACAGCAAAGGACAAAATGGAGGCTAACTTTTAGGCTTTGTAGCCCATTGTGGAACAAGACTGCTGGAGTCCTACTTTCCCTCAATGCAAGACGCAGTCACTGGCTGGGGTTTGACAACACCTTTCATCTTTGAGGCGCCATTGACATAAAAAATGTAAAGAGCAAGGGTAGTCTTTCTCCTCGTGCGTCTGGAACGGGGGAACCCAGAGTGTTACATAGAACGCACAGGGAGGGTGCCTTTGTTTAGCCTGAGTAACCATTGCTGTTTGACTTAGAAGTAGATCTGTGACCCCATTGGCCAAAGTGCACCTGTGCCGACCTACGAGCTTCACATGATCAGAAATTAGACATGGATACACAGAAGGCGGGGCTGGCGGCACAGTGGAAGGCTGTATTTTCAACTTCTCAGGAAGTAGGGGTTAGCTGCTGTTCCAGGTCTATGGTCATCGAACAGAACCAGGAGTATGGCTCTGTAGCACCAGGCCTGAATGGACCCTCCTGCTGTTCTTCCATTGCAATATTGAGAACCTATCCACACCCAGGGAACAGGGCGCACGCACAGTGCACTCTTAAGGGGGGGTTCTTTATAGAAATGCCTCCTCCTGTGTGCGGGGTCTGACTGGGACATACTATCCATCCAGGCACCAATGAAAAAGTGTCCCACAATCACACATTACGAATTCATTATTTTTCAGAACAGACTGTTTGAGTTCGACCTAAGGGACTGTTTTGGTCAAACATGTTGCAAATAATGCATTTGAAAACATATTTGCTTAGGAACATTGGTTAAAAATAGGTTAGTAACTTATGAAAGTGGCCCAATCTGTCCAAAAAAAATGTCCATTCTGGCCACACAAACTGGCTCAAACTAGAATCATGGGCTGCCACTTTGGGCATTGCCCTAATGCCCTATAAGACAGTCTGAGCCGCCTGTGTACGTGTGCACATCACTTGCGTACGCATACATGAGGTGTGCGTGCATAGTGCACCCAACCCATTGCCTACCTCCTATCCTCATGAGTAATGGCAAACATGGTCTCACTGCATTTCCGTTTTGTGTGCATCCACACATCGAATGAGTGTACATTTGTGGTTGAGGAGGCGATGGAAAGAGTTGGAATTAAGGGTAGCTACAGGGCTAAAATAAATGAGCAAGATAAAATATGACGTCCCAGAGAGCAGAACTCTGACCCTGGACGTAACTGCAATGTTAGCCTCTGGGCTATGCTCCGAAACGGATGTTAGCAGGCATTTGCCTTAGATCAACAACCGCAAATGGGTTGTTTGAAGATGAAGGCAGCAGGGCCTGTGGGGACCCTCCTGTAAGTACTCGGAAGGTCATTAAATGTATTTAGTGCTCAAGCGATGCCTGCCAAGACTGTTAGAGGCTCCAGAGGACTGGAGAGGCAGACGCCAGGCCAGGTTACAGCAGTCACGAAGCCAAGTGCGTCACAGCTACATACACCTCCAGGCTCAGGATTACTCCACTCTTCGGAAGAAGGGGATACGAATATATATATATATATTTTTTTTTTTCAGCATTCGGTTGGGGTCTTAACCTTTTTTGTAAATGCAATAATAACGCTGTTTTATATCAGTTACAGATCATCGTAGCAGTTTAGCATACTTATGTGAATTAGTCTTTAAATCACTGCTGCATCACGCGATGCACGAAGCAGTGATGTCCCACGCTAGTGCATGCAGACACGAGCGCGGACCTTATGCCTAAATACCAGCCACACATGAAACAACACAGACACTCGTGTCATTTATTACTTTCTCTTCCCCTCCCTTACATCTCGTGGAGGCGGGGTGCTCCCTGTTGAGGGTGACTGGCGCCCCCCGCGCTTCGCCGTAAGCCCCGGCCCCAAGAACACAGACCAACACGTCCGTCTTGGTTCGGGTTTCCCGGTCGCTCTGCTGCGGCCGGGAAACGCCCTGTTTCTTTATACTGCACGCGACGGCGTGCAACGTCACGCCGCCGCGTGCGCGCCCGTCATCGGGCAGCGCCACACTCCTCCATTTTCGGGGAGAACTAACAACCATCATTAAACTCTTCACTGCAAACTACAAAACACTGCAACTGAAACAAGTCATGAGAACAATGGGACAACACAAACAAATCACACAAACCCTGTCCCATGAGCACCCCTTTATTAGCATCCACCCGGGTCCCCTTAACTAGACTTTCTCACCCTCGGGATTCTCAGCCAATTGTCCCAGCACGTAATCGGTGAGGCGAGCTGGTTTCCCTCGCCCAGTCCTCTGGGGGTACCTCCTGCTCGCCTCCGGCACGGGTGATCGGTGCGCCGACGAACCCCGCACTGGGGACTCCGGCATGCAGATTGTGTCTCCCTCGTTCTCCAGGACTCCTCCCAGGTCCGGGTCAGGAGGTGGGTCAGTTCTGGGGTCTCTGATCTTTTTGAAGAAACTCATGTTCCGCGTCACTTCCGACCGTCCATCCGACGCCGTCACCATGGAGCCCCGGACGGCCACAACATCCAGCGGCTCAGGCTCGTACGGCAAAGAGAGTTTCCCATGCGGGTGCCGATTGCGAATGAGAACCTCATCGCCCGGCTCCAGCTGTTGTGGGCGAAGCCCCCTCCGCACGTTTTCTTGCTCAGTTCTTGCTTGCCGGTCCATCTCGACCCGTTGGTCGTCAATCACCGCAGGTTCCCACTCTCCGACCTCCGGCAATAGCCCTCGCGGACATCTCCTGAACATCGCCTCTGCCGGGGCCACCCCCGTGGACGCATGTGGCGTGGTGCGGTATACTCTCAAGAATTGGTACAGGGCTCTCTGTAGGGACTGCCCCTGGCCTTGGGCAATTCTAAATGTCTTATTGAGGGTCCTCATCAGGCGTTCTGCCTCCCCATTCGCTCGAGGCCACAGGGGCATGATCTTTCGGTGCACCACCCCGCAGCTCACCATCAGTTCAGCAAATCGTTCACCCTGAAAAGGCGCACCATTGTCCGAACATAGCGTGTGAGGGAATCTGTGAGCCGCGAACAACTTCTCCACCGCCACCACCACGTGTTCAAACGCCACGGACTCCACAAACTCCACCTCGGGGTAGCGGGAGTACTCGTCCACCAGGACCAGGAAGTGGGTGCCCATGGTGGTGGACCCAAAATCGGCATGAACCACCTCCCACGGATGGGTCCCCCTCTGCATCGCCTCGATGACCGGCTCCCGCTGTAAGGGCGAGGCTGCCTGACACCAGACAAAGGCCGCCACAAACTCGTCCACCTTGCGTTCCAGCTCGGGGAACCACACCTTCCTCCGGAGGCGGGCCTTGGTCTTGGCGGCCCCTTGGTGGCCCCGGTGTGCCAGCGCGATCACCTCACCCACCTTTGACTGGGGAACCACAATCCGGTCGCCCCGAAGTAGCAGGCCCGACGCCGAGAAAGACAGTACCTCACGAACCTTCCATAGTTGTTCTAGACCAGTCCGGGCCTCCTGAGTGCGTCCCGCCAGGGCCTCAAGCGCCGACTTCCAGGAGCCCTGCTGCATGGACTGCCTCAATACCTTGAAGCACTCATCCTGTGCCGCCGCAGCCTCCAGCTCCTGGAGAGGAATGGCATTCGGCGTGGCAGCCTCTACCACGACCTGGACATGCTCCTCAGCTTCTTGCTCACAGACGTCACGATTTCTTTCTCCAGGCGCTCCGGGGTGTCTGGATAGATAGTCAGCAGCGTTGTTTACCCCTGGCCGGTAAACCAGGGTCACCCCATACTCTAAGAGAGCCAGCATCCACCTCTCAATGCGTGCCGGCGGTTTGGATGACGACCCCGCTAGGATCGGCAGCAGAGGTTTGTGGTCAGTAACCACCGTCACCGGGCGTCCGAGTACATAAAGCCGGAAATGGCGACATCCCCACAGCACCGCCAGAGCCTCGCGCTCAATCTGCAAATAGCGTTGGTCGCATCTGACAGCGCCTTGCTGGCATATGCGACTGGCCGGACGCCGCCATCACGGTCAATCTGTGTCAACACTGCTCCCAGGCCGAATGGGCTAGCATCAACAATGATTTCCGATGGTAAGGCGGGATTGAAGAATGACATTGTGTCCTCGGCCGTGAGGGCGCCCCTAATGTCATCGAAGGCCGCCTGTTCCAGCGGACCCCAATTCCAGACGGTGTCCTTTCTTGTCAGGGCCCGGAGGAGCTCAGACCTGGATGCCAGGTTCTTGATGAACCGGCCACAGTACGTGACCATGCCCAAAAAGCTTCGCACCTCCGACACAGATTCCGGTGGTTGGGCCTTCTGTATGTCCAGTACCTTTCTGGGGTCAGGAGACACCCCCCCTTCCCTGAACACAAACTCGAAGAACTCCAGGGAGGGGCGCAGAAATTCGCACTTCTCCTTATGTAGTGTGAGTCCCAGCGACTGCAGCCTCTCGAAGGTTTTCGCCAGACGCCTCGGGTGGTCCACCTCGGTCCTCGCGAAGACCAGAATGTCGTCGCTTATGTTTAGGACGCCCTCGAGGTCGGCCAGGGCACCCCGAATGATGTTCTGGAATACTTCCGCGGCCGAGGACACCCCAAAACTCAACCTCTTGTAGCGATACAGTCCCCGGTGCGTGGTGAAGGTGGTAATGTACCTTGAGTCGGGGTGGAGGACGACCTGATGATATCCGGCCCTGAGGTCGAGCTTCGAGAAGAACCGAGCGCCCTGCACCTCCGCAATGATGTCATCCAGTGTCGGTGTGAGGTGCCTCTCTCTCCTCATGGCCTTGTTGGGGATTCTCATAACTACGCAGATCCTGACTGCGCCCGGTTGTTTGAGTTTCCTTGCCACCACTATGGGGGACACCCAGGGAGTCAGTCCCTCCACCTTCTCGATAATGTCTAGATCAACGAGGCTGTCCAGTTCTCTGTCTACCTGCTCACGGAGGGGGAAGGGTACCCTCCAATGTTTGAGGGCCACCGGCTGTACCGACTCGTCAATGTGCAGCCACACCGGCTCTCCGACCATCTGCCCAATCCTCTTGAATAGGGCATGATGCTTCTCCAGCAAGTCATTAATGTCCTCCAGGTAGACGGAGTACGCGAAGCTTACGATGCCGAGAGCCTCCGCCGCTGCACAACTTAGCAAAGTGTTCTTACTCACTGGCGTCACGTAGAAGCGGGCTGTGATGTGGGAGCCATCGTGTTCCACTTTTGCCACAAAGGCCCCGTCCAGAGGGATGGGCTCCACACCACCGAACGCGAAGATGCGGGCCTTTGGCGTGACCAGCCTGGGCGGCCGATCCATGGCGTTGTAGTGTTCTCGGGCCATGACGTTCACCGATGCCCCTGTGTCCACGAGTACAGGGATCGGAGACTGGTTCACTTCAACCACGCACCTAGGTTGACGTCGATTTCTGCCTCTTAGGAGCTCCACACTTGATACGAAGAAAATGTTCTCTTCATCTTCTTCCTCTGCTTCTTCTGCCTGAGCCTCCTCCTCGCCCTGGTCCACCTGGGCGACATTGGACGGCCGACCCTGGCGAATGGCGACCGCTCGGCCCTGACCCCTTGGCACCAGTACGGGCAAGGCCGCCCTACACACTCTTGAGAAGTGGTCTGGCAAACCGCATCGTCCACATGTCTTTCCAGCTGCAGGGCACTCCGCTGGGTGAGGCAGGTCGTATCCACATTTTTGGCAAATCTCTCCTGCCCTCCCAGCTCTGTCCGGTGTGCCGCCGCCATACCTCCTAGCACCTCTTCCCCCTCGCCACATCGCGCAGATCTCTTCAGTCTTTATGGGGCCCGACCCGGCTTCCATTCTTGCCGCTCTCGCCTCTGACACCTCGTGGCTCCTTCCTAGCTCAAGGATGCGCTGGAGCGTTATCCCCTGCTCCCTCAGCACTTGGCGTCTGAGCTTGCCTGATGAGCACGCCTGGATAAGCATGGTCCTGATCATGTCCTTTGCATCGCCCCAGGCGCAGGCGAGCGACAGACGCCTCAGGCGCCCGTAGAACGTGTCCAAAGTCTCATCGTCCTTTTGTTTGGCAGAGAGCATCACGAACCGCTCATAGTCCGCGTTGGCTAAGGGCAAAAAGTACGCCTGGAGGGCGGCCTTAGCATGATCGTAGGTTCCATTCCCTTGTGGCAAAGATTCAAAAATCTCCTGGACAGAGGGCCCTGCCGAGTACAACATCGTGGCCAGCCTGGTGTCATCATCAACCACTTGCGCAGCCCTGAAATACATGTCCAGACGGTCCACCCACCTTCTCCATCGGGGCCCCAGGTTGGATGGCGGGCCCGACACATCAAATTCGGGGATGGGCTGCAGGGCAGCATGCGCACGTACCTGCGCCATGGCAGGCGCTGCCTGCTGAACACCAGGAGCAACAGCAGGTTGAACTGGGGGTTGAAGGGTGGGAACCGCTGCCTGACCATCTACTGGAGCTGCTGGTTGCTGCATTGGGGGTAGAAGACCCTGTGGGGCCACTGGTGCACGAAGATGAAACTGCGCCGCCACACCGTGTGCTCCGTCCTGGTCCTCGGTGTCACTCATGAGCTTGAGCGCACAGGCACCCCATAGTGCTGATCGGGGCCGCAACTCAAATCTTCAGCCCACAGTGACTCTCAGCATGGACCACTCCTGGATGCAGTGACTCCTGCCACCTCTGTGATGATGAAGAGGATGAAGATAGATGGAGTCACCAGGATGATGATGAAGGGGACGAAAAAGCAGAATGCCTTTCAGTGTTCCAAAAATTGGTAGCAAAATAGTAACTTGATGCAGCAGGCCCAGTCAAGATAGGCCTTCTCCTAGCTTCCACTCGACGTAGTAAACCCAAAATATGCATACCTCCGTGTAGATGTAGCTGTCAGCTACTGAAATGTCCAAAAATTAGGCCTGGGGTCGTTTCAGGGCCCAAACCGGAGCTCCTTGAAGTCCCACAGCCGTTGCACAAAATGGCCGCCAGCCGCGTGGGCAACGCACTACCCGCGGCATGAAACGAAGTCTGTCCTTCGACCTCGTTCTGGTGAAAAATTGTTCGGATTGTCACCGCTGGGCCCGGGCATCGTTTCCCCCACTCGTCGCCACTGTTGAGGGTGACTGGCGCCCCCCGCGCGCTTCGCCGTAAGCCCCGGCCCCAAGAACACAGACCAACACGTCCGTCTTGGTTCGGGCTTCCCGGTCGCTCTGCTGCGGTCGGGAAACGCCCCGTTTATTTATACTGCACGCGAAGGCGTGCAACGTCACGCCGCCGCGTGCGCGCCCGTCATCGGGCAGCGCCACACTCCCCCTCCCGTCATGTGGTGTTGGAAAGGGCACAACACCACATTCCTCCCAAACTTGGATTTGTGAAACAATAGTGCCACCCAGGGCTTTAAGTGGGGTAAGAAATCGAGGGGTGTGGGGGCTCATTTGGGGGCGTGGCTTGTGGGAGGGGCGTGGCCTAAAAAGTACGCAAATCGTAGGGTATACACACAAATATATATAAATGTTATATATTTGTGTGCGTACCTTACTATGGTTTGTGTACTATGCAAGCCATCTTTTCTAAACATAGAAATATGTAGCATATTTCTACGTTTATACAAGATGGCTCACCAGACGTAGCTACTATGACTGACTGAAGTGGCAGCCAGGCACAGCATCGCTGTGGCTGGCTGGCACTTCTGTCAGCTTGCCTGACTTCATTGCAGGCGCATCTCCCGTCGCATCTCCCGTCGCGGCTGCGGCCGCGACGGGATAATGCATCCTGCGATTTTCACCAATGTTGCAGTAGGACGGGGGCCCCCGGCAGGGCCCCGGCTCAGTCCCACTTTTTGGAGACTGCCGGGGCCCGGCCCCAGCAGGCCCCGGCCCACTTTAAGCACTGGACTGCCACCACTCTTTAGTTTGATGATGCGCGGCATGGGATTTCAGACGTGCCTTTCATGATGAAACTTCCTCCCGGTGGCAACCCCCATTCAGTACATACCCTTGCAGTCACGAGGATGGCTGAGGCCATTCTCTCAGCGCATAGCAGGATCCTCACTCTCTTTCTGGAGTGGGGGGGCAGTCTCCTTGACTTGGGGGGCTTTAGTACTAGCAGTGTCAGGTGCTGTTATCGTGCCGCCTGTGTTGGCCATTTCTTCTCCAGGGACTTCCTCTGAACAGGCTGCCGACTCATTGCTTTGAGGGGTTTCAGCTGATCTCTTCTTCCACATCGTCGGCGGTACTTTACGAAAGTGAGATATTTTCCGGGTGACAACCTCTCGCCCTCGGGCGTCGTTACCATGCTGTAGTCGGCCTCCACCACAGTCCAGGGGTGTGCATTATGCAACATCATTCTCTTGGCTGGTGATCAATTCTTTACCAATACTGTGTCCCCTGCTTGGAGTTCTCCGTATTGTGCCTGGCATGCATGGCTCTCCTTCTCATTGTGCTGCATTCTTGTCCTCTCTACGTGCTCCGTGTCCACTTTTGGCACCACCCAATTTGGGTGGAGAGTAAGTGCTGCTTGAATTAGCACCCAGAACATCAGCACTGTGGGACTTATCCGAATGGCAGTGTGAGGGGTCTGCCAGTATGATCGTAGGAAGTGGTATACCACTGGTAGCCACGGCTGGTGGTGGTCCTTGGCAATACGCATTACCTTGTCCAATGAATTCATGAATCTCTGCGCATCCCCATTGTCTTTTGGCCGGCATGGGGTGATTTCGTGGTGATGTATGTTGAGTTGCTCTAGAAAATTCCACAGCTACCGACGGGTAAATGGAGGTCCATTGTCACTCTTTATTTTGCTGGGCAAGCGGTGAACTGCAAACATTTTCCCCATGGCTGTTATTACTGAGGATGCGTCTGTGGACTTTACAGGTTCCACCTCTGGGTCCCGGCAGAACTAGTCTACGGCCACCAGCAGATATCCTTCGTCTGCCACAGTGCAAAAGTCTATGTTGACCAACTCTCTTTTTTGGCTTCTCGGAGCACTGGCTATGGGTTCTGGGGCCACCTGTCATTGGGATGATTGACAGGCTATACAGGCGTTAATGAGAACCATGACTCTCTGTTGAATCTTGGTCACCCAGATTCAGAATTTTAGATATGACTGAATCTTTACTACCCCTTGGTGGCCTTCATGGGCCAGCCTGTGTGCCCGCTGTTCCAGCACCTCGGGTAGTATGATGCAGTGCCCTTTTAGAATGACGCCCTCTGCTGATATGGTCCGCTCCTTTTCGAATCCCGAACAGGGCTTGCAGCTTTTCTTGCGCCGCCGCTGTGTAGTGTGTTATGGCTGACAAAAATTTCTTCTAGTCTCCTGACTGTATCGTTAATTTTACTTGCTGTAGGCATGAGTTTTTCTCTGTTTCTTCGATTATTTCTGTCAAGGTAATCACTTTTGGTGGAGCACACGCCACTACATGGCAGATGTGTTCTTCAGTCAACAAGTTGCACGTGTTCTCGCTCCTGTTTTGTTGCTGGCGTCGGATGCCACCACAGGTAGTCTGCAGGGCTATCTGCTCCTGTGCAGTGTATGACTTTTATGTCAAAAGGCTGTAGTTGTAGCATCCACTTTTCTAGTTGGGCTGGTGGGTGTGGTGCTGACCCCTTGAATATTGGGATCAAAGGTTTTTGGTCCGTAAATATCGTGGCTGCCAGATGAAGGAGGTATACTTGAAAATGCTGGCAACCCCATAGGATCACCAGCGTCTCCTTCTCTCTGAGCGCACAATTTTGTTCTCTCTTGGTGAGCGCTCTGCTGGCAAACGCGATAGGGTATATGATGCCTACTTGGTATACATGGATTAAAACGGCCCCAAGGCCTATGGGGCTGGCATCCACCAGTAGTTCGGTGCTCCGTTCGGTGTTCGCTTTCCCAGTTAGAGAGCCTTTGATCTGCTGAAAGGTGTTTTCTTGTTCTGCACCCCATTCCCATGGTATTTCTTTCCTAGTTAGTTCTCTCAGTGGGGCCATGACCCTGGCCAGGTCTGGGATGAATCTGGCAGAGTACGTGGCCATTCCCATGAAACTTCTGACTTGATGCTGACGTAAGGGCTTTGGCCCCCTTAATGTCTGCAACTTTGGCTTGATCAGGTGACACACCTTCGGCATTAAATACATATCCAAAGAAGACAAGTGCACTCTTTCTGAATTTGCATTTCTTGGCCTGCTGTGTCAAATCAGATTGTTTCAGTCATTGTAATGGGCTCCTAGCCGGTCATTGTGTTCCTGTGTTGTCTTCCTGTAGGCCAAAATGTTGTCGCTAACATTGGTTATGTAACAGTCATGTAACACTCTTTGGATCTCATTCTGGAATACTTTGGCCACCGAAGATATTCCAAAATTCAGCCTGCGATACCTTCAAAGGCCGAGATGTGACGAGAAGGTTGTGATGTATCTTAATTCATGTGCTAGGCACATCTGGTGGTACCTAGAATGTAGGTCTAGTTTACTGAACACGGTTGCTCCCGTCAGATTGTCGATTAATTTGTCAATGATTGGTGTTATGTGATGTTCGCGTCCTATCGCTGCATTTGGTACTCGCATAGAAATGCGGACGCCATTTGGTTGTTTGGGTTTTTGTGTTACCACCATGGGGGATACCCAGGGAGTGGGGCTCGATGTTTTCGTAATGATCCCCATGCTTTCCAGTTTATCTAAGTTGGCTTCTACAGCCTCTCGTAGGTGAAAAAGGGACACAACGGTGCAGTACTGCTCTGGGTTCAACGGTCGGGTCAATTTGGCATGCTTTTCCAATAGTCTGTCAATTTCGGGAAGATTGATGCTGAATGCAAAGTGTATCACTTTGAGTTTTTCAGCTGTTTTGCAGCTCATGAGGGTCTCCATTCCTACGTCGACTACATATATATGGGTCCTGCAGGTGGTTTCGTTGTGGGTCAGGTCTGACCGGAATGACCCTACTACAGGCAGAGGCTTCTTGCAGCTGTAGGAAAACAGCGGTACTTTCTTGTTCTGGAGTTGAGGTAGCGGTTTCAGTTTTTTAAATTTCACCTGGGGCATTACATTTACTGTTGCTCCAGTGTCTATCACCACCCTTGTGGAGATTCTGACTGTCAGGACCAGACAGGTGGGTTGAGCGGGTTTCTTCTTGTTTGGAGTCCTCTTGCCTGGATTAATGGCTTCGATCATGTGGACTCGCTCACATTTCTTGGCCTGGTATCCTGGCCTTTCAGGTGATGATTCTTCCTCCTCGCTGTCACTACATTGTCTCTGATTCGCTGCTATGACTCTCACTTTCCCTTCGTCTAGCCTTTTGGGCGTGCTGGTGCGTGACCGCCCTGGTCCTTTCAGAGAGTTTGGGGGTTAAGGCAGACTGCTGCAAAGTGGTTGAGTCGTTTGCATTTTCGGCGGGTGGCTCCTATCGCTGGACAGGGCTCTCCTCGGTTCCATGGACCTCCACAACATTTGCAGGATTCTTGCTGTCTATTTTGCCAGCGTGTGGCAGTTCTTCTCCCTTCCGGCCTGGAATTTATGGCTGCTATATTTTCCTCTTCTTTGAAGTTGTCAATTGACAGTCTACTCATGGCTACTTCCATTGCTGCGACTTGCTCAACAGTGCGTTCACTCTGTCGACCCATTGCCAAGAACCGGTCTAGCAGTAGGTTTCTTTCAAATAGGATGGCTCTTCACAGCTTCTCTGAAGATATCCCGTGAATGATTTGCTGCCGTACTGCAAAGTCCTTGGGCCTCAATACGAGAATGGAGGAAGCCATGGAGCTATTAGCTCCATGGCTGCCTCCATTCCGGGCTCCATTACCAGGTTCCTGCAATGGGGACTTACCGGGTTACTTCGACATAGGAGGACCCGGTAAATCCTCCTTGCAGGAACCCATCCCCATTCCCATATGAGCCCCAATAGGGCTCAATGGGAATAGGGAGGCAGGTTATAATGGGCAGATTACATCTGGCCCGTTATTGCCTCCCTCTTCCTCTCGTGGGACCCGGAAAGCACGCCTGGTTTTACCAGGCGTGCGATCCAGGTCCCATGATGGGATGCTCGTAATCGGTGCTCCTGTAATGAAGGGGGCCGGTCCCGTACCGGTCCCCTTCATTACGGGAGCGCCAGCCTTATAATGAGGCCCCTTGTCTGGGAACTAACATCCCAGGGCCATCTCCCTGATGCAGGTGTGAAAATTGTTGATTTTCTCCCCAGGTCTTTGCCAGGCCATGCTCAGTTGGAAGCGCTCATAATCTGGGTTCAATTCTGTTTTGAACCTCCCATTCAGGGCTGCTTTCGCTGCTTCGTAAACATCAGCTTGCTCTCTGTTAGGTAGTGTTGAATAGTCTCAGCGCCAATGTCCATAGGTAGGTTGAGCATCAGTAGCGTCTGCCGCTCCTCTGCATCTGTGATCTTCATGGCCTTGACATGGAGCTCAAACTGCTGGAGCCACAGTTCCCATCAAAGTGCAGCTCCTGTTGCGTAGGTGTCAAACGGTCCCATGAAAGTGACATGGGTTGCATCTAGACCTGGGACAGGTCCTTCTTGTTCAGTGGCCCCTCCTCTTGTGTTCTGTGGGTACCCCCTCTGGATGAGCTTGTAGGTGGGCTCTCCACCGTCTTGACGTGACTCTATTCCCCCTGGATAGTGGTGAAGTGCTGCTGTGAGTATTGCTATATGTTTTTTTTTCTTTCTAAGTCTTGTTATGGTCTGGGTGGAGGCTGCTGGTGTGCTGCACAGATTTAATAGTGGTGGGTGTCAGTAGTGAGCGGGTGTTCTTGCTCACTCCCTTATCGGTATGCAGATGCCATTTTGCGGTGTATCTCACCTGGGGCTTGCCTCCTCCTCCCAGCTTTCTGCCAGCTTGCTTCAGACGTTCTTTTCCTTTCCCCACACTTTCCTCTATGTCGTAAGATTCATGACGCTGTGTGTGTGGGTGGGGCAATGCCCCGACACTCGGCTGCAGACTTGATGCCAGAGGGTCCCAACCCCAGCTTGCCAACTGGCAATCGCCTCATCTCCATGTTGGCGGATGCATGTCGCAGCTCGCAACTGCCCTATTTCATCTATTGGAGCCATCCGCACTCTGCCTCCCTGACGTGCAGCACCCATGTCACTCTGGGCACTGCCAATGGCACTGCATGCACAATGATACACCTGGGAGTCCGGCGTGGAGCCACGGAGATCTATGGCGCAATGGATCAAGACCAGGGTAGGTCATGGTCGGTGGGGTCACTCGCTACCATCGTCGTCAATGTGATGTCCCACGCTGATGCATGCAGACACGAGCGGGGACCTTATGCCTAAACAACACGGACACTCGTGTTGGCTGTTAACTCTGCACCGCCCTGTTTCCGGCACACGTGCATATTTATATTTAACTTTTTCCTCCCCTTCCTTACATCACATGGGGGTGGGCTCCCCATCCCGCCACATGGTGTTAGGAGGGCACAACACCACAGAAGCGATTTGAAGCTTGTATAATGATCACATGTAATTGGGTTTTATACAGCACAACATATGACATTTACAGACCCTCTCGCACCTTTGGGTCCGATAAAAGAAGTGGGGTTAGTTAGTGGGGTAGCCAGAGGACAACAAGGCTGCCCCGGCACAGTTGGTGATGGGAAGCAGCTTGGAGAAACCATGGCCTGATGCTGGTTTGCTAAGCAACGTGTGCCGATGTGCTTTGCTAGAGGGATGATGAGAGGTAGAGCAGAGAACATGCGCTCTGCTGCGAGTCAGTATCTGTATACTACGAAACCTATGGTGATGGCTTGCCCATGATTCACAGAGGGATGTCTTACCCTTGATTCACAAGGGGGTGTGTTGCCCTTGATTCACAAAGGGATGTGTTACACATGTTTCACATAGGAATGTGTTGCCTTTGATCAAAACAAGGATGCGCTGCCAATGATTCACAAAGGGATGTGTTGGCTGTAATTCACAAGGGGGTGTGCTGCCCATGATTCACATATGGATTTGTGCCCCTTGATTGACAAAGGGATGTGTTGCCAATGATTAACAAAGGGATGTGTTGGCCATGGCTCACAAAGGGATGTGTTGCCCATGATTCACAAAGGGATGTGTTACCATTGATTCAAAAAGAATGTGTTGCCAATGATTAACATAGGGATGTGTTGCCCTTGATTTACATAGGGATGGGCTGCTCTTGATTCACATAAGGGTAGCTCTTGATAAACATAAGGGTCGTCCTTGATTCACATAGGGTTGGGTCCCCTTGATTCACATAGGGGTGTGTTGCCCCATGTGTACCCTGCAGGAAGATTTCGTTGG
Source organism: Ambystoma mexicanum (assembly GCF_040938575.1). Lineage (NCBI taxonomy): Eukaryota > Metazoa > Chordata > Amphibia > Caudata > Ambystomatidae > Ambystoma > Ambystoma mexicanum. Next base: position 1,441,484,568 of record NC_090935.1, read on the forward strand.
CTATAATTGTGACTTGGAGCAAGGGAAAGTGGACATAACCCATGAGTCATTTTTGTCGCATTGTGGCTTTCCACCCCTCAGAGCAGTACCCCGTATCCACATCAAACTATTTGCATTATTATTCAAAGAGGTTGGGAAGATGAGCTCTGCCATCATCTGTCCTGCTCCAATCAACATGTGTAGCTGACGGCAGCCAGTGCATATGTAAAGAGTCTGACGCATCCCTGAGTATTATGTATGCATACTGTGGCCGGCAGCACCTCTAACATCGCACACGTCACCTTTAAATATGGGTGACCTCCACATTGTGTGCTAGTTCCATATATGTTTACTGATCATATACGACATTCACACTTTCAGAAAGAAATACTGAAGGAGGCTGCAGCTGAGCGCAAAGATAGAGGGGGGCCATTTAAATCTGTTGTTTTGTTGTTTGAGATATACCACATACGTTACACTAAAACAATTCCTGAGAGAAAGTACATTAAGGATTCAAAACATAAATTCTAGATTTAACAGGCTCTGACTAGTGTCCCTTTCTTGGTAGCTAGAGACCCATTCAGAGGCTAGGCTAAAACATGGGACTTATTATAACATCAGATGGTCTGGAAATCTCTGTGCCTGAACTGTAGAATGGTCATCTTAAATGTAAGCTCCTAGTGTCTGTCTGATCTAATAATTTGGGGTAATAACCATACACATGTAAATAAGAGATCACATTAAACATAAACCGAAGGCCTCATTGCGAGTATGCCAGCAATTCCGTGATTTTTCTGCAGAACTACTTGCAAACAGGTTTATCCTTACTAACACTTGGTCCGGCCAGTTTACCGTTGTATTATGAGTTGTGGTAAATTTGTGTTTATCCTCATTTTTGGAGTCCATAGAACCACAGAGGGATTTTGAGAGATTTACAATAGCTGTCTTTGCGACATTGGAAATCTGCTGATGTTTTTAGGTAAAGTGGAAGATTTACCTCCAGCTACAGGCCAGATGTAAATCCTCCGAACCTGTGTGGTAAAATTGGTGGTAACTCCATTGCCACCCAAAAAATGTGGCAGCAATAAAATTACTGCCAGAATTCTATTGTAGCTCCAAACTCGTAATAAGGCCCAACAATTTTGGGAAGGGAGAGATGTAGAGAGACATTGTGCTGCTTTCATTGCAACACCTTCAAAACAAAATCAAAACATATCCTGAAGCAAAGTGGTCATTCAGCGCCATTCATGTTTTTTTGACAGCGTGGTAGCCACTGTCATCACTTCTGCTGTGGCGTGCTTGCATGGGGCATCATCCTCATTTTTATATTAAAACAAAATACTCACCTTAGGGCGCATTAGCACACCTTACAAAAAGCATACAAATAAACACAGGTAGACAATTTACAGGTGCACATTTTCTTCAGACCAGAAAGGACACACACAGTGAGGGTAGGGGTGGGGGGGGGCACAATAGCCTCTGCTTCTGCGAGCACCCCATAGCCAGGGGTGAGCCATACACTTTTGGGGCTCTACCCAAGATGGTCTCTCCGCCCAGGGGTGTGTGCAGGAGCGCTGGTGTTGTGAAGTGAGCGTAGTCTGATGCAGACCCCAAAGAATCCATAATGTGGCAAAAACAGCATCAAGATGTATCAGTACAGATAAAAATACTTTTTACATGAGCAGCATATTTCATAGTTGGCCAAATTGTCTCAGAGCAGGATGTCAGTTGCGCCATAGGCCAAAGATATACAGCCTCTAGCCCTTCACTCCAGACGGAGTTTGGAAATGCAATTGCTCAACGCGATGTAGGACAGATAGTTTGACCCTCAATAGCTATATAATCGAGCATTCTACTTCTCCACTACACAGCTACAATACGTTCAAAAGCAAAGACGGCTAGCTACCTTTGTGTTTTGCTGGACTGGTCCATGGAGAACGCAGACTGACTGTGACCCAAAATTGCCATGGCCTTCCTTCAAAAATAACGGCGAGTTCTTGCTCCTTCCTCCTACAAGATCAGGTTCTCTTCTATGGAATCACCAGCCACTACTCTTCACCTTTCAGCTCGGATGCAAGCCTCAGCGCAACAGAGACATTTGCTCTCAAATAGATTCATTGGACTCTTTGCCTAAATTCTCAAGAAATAGAGCGGGAAAAGAATGTCTTGCATAGGCATGTGGACTAATGCATCAAGTGGGTCCCCAGTCTGCGGCAAACCAATAAACAACTTGGGGCACACATGACCATGCTCTTTGCTGTTCTAGGGGAAACGCAGATTTGGTAACAGCAATCAAATAACGTCTACGGGGAATGCATACGAAATCCCACTGCGTGAATTGTATCAACAGACCGAATGGAAACATAACATTCTGGTGCCGAGCTGAGGCAAGAAATCGAATGTGCAGATGCCTCGTCAATAGAGGGTCTGAAATGAAGACGGAGAACCTCAGACAGGGCTGCCGCTACCTGAACGTGATTGGTGAACGGAAGCAGAGTCAATGGCGGAGGCGAGCGTGTAGGACGTCAGGCAATACAGTAAGTGTTGGTCATTTCTATAAGTCTATTGCCATTCGAGCGGGGTGCATGGATTCAAGTGACAGGGATGATTTCATTTCAGGTGATCGGTTAGAGAGAAGAAACAAGAGTTAGTGATTTCGGGGTGCACCGTCGGTCCAGGATCGAAGAGGGCCGGTGGTAAAAAAGGGGGTGAATCGTGGCTAATTGTTCTAAATTACCTGTGCATGCAGTGAAGCAGGATAGGTGAAAGCAGCAGGAGGCAGAGCAGGCGCCAACTCCGCTGGGTACAGGGGGTAGGGCGCCCACACTTCAGGGCTACTGGAATAGAGCGCAGGCACTGTGAGCTCATCTGCAAGGGAAAGAACACAGACAGTTAGTGATGGCAAAACAGGGCGCCTCAACACACATCCGAAGTACGGCAAGATTAACATTTAAGTGGACTCAACAGAATTGTAGACTGAAGGCATTTTAAGGCCCTCTGAAAAGCCATTTTCCACACAGGGGTGTGGCGGATGGAACAGTGTGAAATCAACTATCCACACTCCCTCCCTACGGTATAGAAATGCACGAGGGAATGGAAGGCACATGTGTTACTTTGTTATTGAGGAATAAGCAAGGCAGTCAAAGGTCTGATTTCATCGGTGACCGTGAAGTGTCAATTTTCTATGTCTGCATCAGAAGCAGGAAGTGCATATCTGGCATGGATATCTCTTCTTTCAGCGTGAGCCTAGCAATTCTGTAGAGTTCACTGCCCCTTCAGCCACAAAACAACCTTTTAAGGGCTTTTTACTTTTACACAGGAGCCTCGCTGGGTCTGGAATTTAGGGCAATCATTTGAACTCTGCATATTTTTTAATTCAAATTTCAAATTTTGAATGTCTATTTGGAATGTTTCCTTTAATAACAGATCAAGTAAAATACATTTCAGACGAGCAAATCTTCTTACATTAGAATACATTGCATAATGATGCTCTCACCAGATTTTTAAAGAAAAAGTTCAACATTAGGCTTTTATCGTGTACATTGCGGCACACAAGAGTTGTTCAGAAATAAATTCACACAGAGATCCTGGTGCATTCCTTCCTCCAGCAAAATAACCTTGCGTCATCTATTGTATTTATATTGTAGCTCCCAAGCCGATATATTGCAGACAGAACAGTACACATAACATCTATCAAAAGGTAGCTATTGCATGCACTGGTAGCAAACTCATGAATAAGATTATTAATCTTCAGGTGGACTAATAAAACAAATCGTATTTTTCGTCATAAATGTATGTTCTTTATTAAGGAAAATGTCTGTTAAGATGCATAATGCAATGCATTAAAAAATACAATGCATGACAATATAAATCAGATTAAAACATTTTATACAAATAAAACAATAATCGTAATAATTATTACCTTAGCAAAAATGTTCTTTTTTTAAAAGATCTCATAAAAATGCTTCATATATAGCCCAAAGGACTGTACGGAGATAACAGAAAGGGGAGAAAAATATGTTGTCTTACACAATACCAAAATACAATAGAAGACAGAGCTAGCGATACAGGTACTAGAGTCTAAACCTCTCAGAAAAAGGAGAGGACCAGGCACATCTAAAAGATTAACATCATTTTAATAAAAAATCACGAAGGTTAAAAAACAGGATTAAATTCAAAGGTCCACAATACAGAACCTATCAAAAAATATTGACAAAACATAGGATTACGTAATAGGCAATAAATGATCATGAAAACAAATATTAGAAAAAACAGCGTACATCTAGGACAACCTATTGTGTACCAAACTCCATTTGGATTAGTATGTTATATTATCATATCTCTGTTTTCAATCCAGAGAGCTGTCTCGACATGATTCTGTTCACAAACACAAATAACGAACATTCACAGGAGAAAATAATTACATACTTTTTATCCTGCGGGTTTATTTCGCCTATGCTAGTTAGCGGGGTGGTTTTGGATACGGATTGCCACTATCTATGGGTGTTGTGCCTCATACCTAGCTCACTGCGCTACGTATTTGCTATTCACCACCCTCTTTAGCTCTCGCACCTATGGCCACCCTGATGGGATTTTTCTATACAACCACGGGTTATCCACACTCCCTCCCTACGGTATTTCGCCTCACGGGTCCTGCCGGGCTTTTCTACAGACTGGCTTTTTATATAATTATGTGGTATTAATTCGCAATTTTTTCATCTTTATGGGCCCTTTTACCTTGTTTCCGTCTCAATCTTGAATTTATCTTCCGTACGATTTACAATAACTTTACAAACGTTGTCTGGATCCCAACCTTCTTGTGATCTGTATTTTGGCTATTGCGACTGGCCTTCGTTTGCAGGGTCCTGTTTGGAGTACTACTTGTCCAGTGGAAATTAACTGCAGACTCGTGTAGTGGAGAATCTCACGTACCGGTCTTGTGACGTCGTGGTGGCCTGCCCTTTACCTTTATAGGCAGGTGAGCGTTATTTCCTCAGCTTTACTTGTAGTAACCTTTCTACTTGTAAACTAGCCCTTCTGGCCTTGTCTACTGATTTAGTGTTTGTGTTGTGAGCACTGATATCGCTATGAGTTGAAAGCCCATATTAGATGCTTTTCTTGTATTATATACCTCGTAGGATTGATTCACCCTCCTACTCCAATTTACCTATTGAAGTTGAGAGCCCCCACGAGCACCAGATAAGGTAAATTTTCCATTTTTGGTCCTCCTGTTCAGTAATTTAGAACTATTTCGAAGTATTTAAGCTATTCACCAGCTGATTCTTTGTTTTTATATGTTTTAACTCTACAGGTGCTATGTGACTGACCCAGATCAAGTCTGTGACTCTATAGGAACTAGGTTTTTCGGTGTAATTATTTTCTCCTGATGAATGTTCGTTATTTGTGTTTGTGAACAGAAACATGTCGAGACAGCTCTCTGGATTGAAAACAGAGATATGATAATATAACATACTAATCCAAATGGAGTTTGGTACACAATAGGTTGTCCTAGATGTACGCTGTTTTTTCTAATATTTGTTTTCATGATCATTAATTGCCTATTACGTAATCGTATGTTTTTTTCAATATTTGTTGATAAGTTCTGTATTGTGGACCTTTGATTTTAATCATGATTTTTAACCTTCGTGATTTATTATTAAAAATGATGTTAATTTTTTAGATGCGTCTGGTCCTCTCCTTTTTCTGAGAGGTTTAGACTCTAGTACGTGTATTGCTAGCTCTGTCTTCTATTATATTTTGAGACTGATCCACCCAGATATAGACAGAATAGACACTGCCAACTAAGTTTGAACAGTGGTCTACCGGGTTTCCTCTTTTTGATATTAAGTCTTACACAATACAAACCTTCTTGTTTAAATGTTAGAACTATTGCCTGGTGTTGAACATCTTTGTGTACCGGGCATAACAACAATATTTGAATGATAGTTTCCAAAGTAACCTTAAAAAAGGGACAGCAATGACTACACTTATGCCCCTTATACTTTACTTGATTTATTGCTAAAGTGTTGAACCTCAATCTAGTAATCAAGAAATGGTCCCTGAAGTAAGGTGAATAAGTAAGTAGGGTTGTGCAGCGCCTTTCATAAAAGGACTCTCCAAAAAATGAATTGGTTGTAGTATTTTATTCCAAGCACTCTCTTCGAGACAAAACATAGGCTTTGAAGCCACACTGAGTATGTATTGAAAATGCTGTAAATAATATAATGGCACTTTCCAACGGGTAACAATTGTTCGAGGTAGAAAAGGAAATATTCCAAAACAACTTGGATGTCCTCAAATATCTTTTAAAATAATGTTTCAGAGATTTGCCTTTTCATTTAATATTGTTTTCAAGAAGAGAGAAATTTGAGTTATCCTCAAGGCTTAATTCTAGAGGTTGTTAATGAAAGGGTCTTGAGTGCAATAAAATCCACTTGAGCAGAATTCATCAAATGGACATCATTAATATATGTATGTAAATAAATAGATCCCATAGTGAGTCCACCTCCTCTAGTGAACCTAGAGGAGCATACGAGTTTTGAAGAGGAATTTGGAATTGATTTGTATTGACTTTGTCACAAGAGGAACCCCCCCCATAAGCAAATACATTCTGAAGTAAACTGTCAAAGTAATTTCCACAAAGTAGTTTACTTTGTGGGAAATGACAAGGAACCATCTAACCAACTTGCCTCTTCCAACCATTACAAGTTCTTGTGGGTTAATTACTGGTCTGCTAATGTTAGTATTACACCATATCCTGTTCATTAAAGAAGTATCTTCATATTGAATGTCCAAAAGATGAGACTTAAGTTAGAACAACTACATATGGGAACACTGCTGTTGGAAGGCTTATATAGTGTTAAGTTTGACCTTTCTTATGGATTTAGTAATTAACGTTAGTATCTCTTTTGCACGTGCCTTCATTTTACCATAATAGAACAAACTTTGCGCCGTCCACAGGATACAAACCTCTGGATTACATCGCAGGCACAACTTTAATTTGCTGGCAAAGAAGGTGGAAATACCAGCCGCTGACACACTGTGACAAGTATCAGAAATTACAGCGCTTGCAAAGCACTCACATGACCGCAGTCCACAGACAGGGCTTTTTTTGTGTGTCCACAGCGAACTAGAAGGGACCCATCATCGTTCCATTTTGACTGATGAAAAGTTTAGCCAGACCGATGCGCATTTTCAGTTGCCAACAAGCAAGTTGGGAAAGAAACTCAAGACCAACTGCAAACATTTAAACTGTTGTGACTCCTCACATGCTGAAAAAACATTTAAGATGGCCATGAAATCTGAAAGTTCAGTCAACTAACACGACGAACAACAGTGGGCTAGTAAAATAGGAAGTGTCCTGAAGACAGGTCCAAAAAGTCACGTGAGTTAGATCCATCCATGCACGTAGTGGTGAAAATAGTTGGACCCAGAAACACATCAAATGGTCAACACAACATTTATATTTCAAAGGTATTTGAAACTTGCTAATGATGAGAAAAGCAATGTCGAAACAAGCTAATGATTGTTAGACACCTGTAATTACTAATTACTCACGTTTAAGTACTAACCTCACATTTACCTGTCAAAATTGATTTGTGATAGGCAGGTAACTCCTTTTGTTCCCATTGTTTGACTTACACTGATTCATTTATTGTTTGTTTTTTTAAAAAAACGTTATGTATGATTTTGTATTTGATAATATTAAAATATGCCAATCTTTTTCCATCTTTTGGTACCCCTGGCTGAATTGGCTATGACAGCTATATAAATGTTTTGATTGTGGCTCTTTGACGCCCCTGCGTGTTAGGACGTGTAGCTGGTCTGTGGTATTTCTGTTGTAAAAAAGGGAATCAAAAATGAGCTGCAATGTTCTTTCAAAATGGTTTCCCCATTACCTGTTAAGGAGTTAGAATGCTTCATGTCTACATGGTTGGGACATGAAATGTTGGAACAGTCCGTGAGTTCGAGGAATAAGCACCATGCTAGTCTCGTGTGCACCCTTTATATGCAGCTAATGTTTTCAAGGCCTTACTCTATAGGAGTTCATAAGGACCTTCAACAAGCATCATCACAATTTGTCATACCTTAAGCAAAAGAGAAGGAAGTGAACAGCTGTTTGTAAAAGCTTAATTGCAAGCTTGGTATAGTGAAGAGTTGTGGAGCCCTGTTCCTCAAGTAGATGTTCTGGTGATCGCCCCTCGCAGAGCGAGGACAACATAGATATGGCTATGCCCTGGACATCTCCTGCAAAGCTTCCAGAGACCCCAGGGCACAATGGTAAAAAATAAAGCCTGCTCGTGAAGATTCTCTCTGAGCCCGTTGGCTATTTTGTTGATGTTGACCAAGCAAAATGCAATAATACATGCTCTGGTGCTCAAAACGCGACATTGAATCGTGGTAGGATTCTCTAGTCATGGCGTACTTATCACTCTTGTTCAAAACTGTAGTGGAACGCGCAGCTGCAGCATTGATTGCCTGGGTCCCTCACCATGTCCACTTATGAACTTTACGTCAACTTTTCTTTTCTCAACCTCACCTTTCCAGGTCACCAATAAATTACCCAAATACATTTTTTAAAGAATAAATATGTTGTAGATATGAAGGTCTGTCAGAATTTACCCTCATTTGGATTTCTAGGAGCACTTCCGCATAAAGAGGAGTTGTCTTCCAAAGATCAGAGGCCAGTACATTATCTGGGCATAGAAGAACACCAAAGGTAAAAGTGGGCATATGCCAATCCTTCCCATCACCCATGGAAGCGAGATAGTGCACCCATGGATTGTGCCATCTTTGCCTTCAATTTGGTTATTTGCTGGTGCCAGGCCCTAAACTGGCAACACTGTGGTCTGGAAAAGTAAAATTCTTAAGTACCTTATTTGTCGCTCAGTGAACTTGGAAAAGCACCACAGTTGGTTTGTTTTGGCCGAACAACAATGTTATGCTTTTTTACACATTTATCAGTCCATGTTTCCCCTTGCAGTACATTTCCAGGGCATGTAGATGTCTGTGTGGTCCTGCCTGCATGGGGTTTGGTCACTGGTTCATCTATGTAAAGAAAAACTGTGGTCCACAACTCTTGAACATACAGAGCTTCCAGACAACATACAGCTCTCCAAATAATTTAGGAACAAAATAAATACACATGTGGCCAGGACACCAATTCAGGGATAGCAAGTGGTACAGTTGAATCAACATTCGTTCGATAACAAACTCTGGCCAGATGAGCAGCATACAATCACTTGAATGCATACAAACCATTGAGGGGAGGGGACTTTTAAGGGCTGCTAATGTTTCCCATAGAATCTTCTTACTGTTCAAATTGCAAATAAGCTTCATATCATAGAAGACAAAGCTAATCGCCCATTTTTCATTTTGACATATTTTGATTTGATGAGACCACGTAGCACGCCCCGATCGACCCTTCTAAAAATCTTGCTTGGATTTTAGAGGGAATAAGCTGATCTTGTAGCCAGCTGAATTATCTGTTAAACAAGATCTTCTCAAATGTCACCAACTGGATTCCAGCTCTACATCGAGTGGCAGTATAGTAATCTGTATAGACAGGAGAAAGACCAGCAGAGATGTGGTTTGTGCATATCTGGAAAATATCCTAGTTGTGCTGTTAGCCTCTACAAAACTTGTATACCTACAGATGTAGACTTGAGAAAGCTCTCGTAGTTTTAGAAATGTTTCTTGTTATGGCTTTATCTATTTTCAGGGGGGTTTGAGTTAGAATCAAACTTTTGAAACATCTGTATTGAGACTTTCTAGATTTGCTAGACCTCACAGTGATGGGCATACGTGTTTGTCCTAGTTTAACAAATACTTCAGAGGAAAGAAAAAGAGAGCTGCTGCTATCCCAAACGATTAGCAGTTCCAGCGCCAAATGGCTTGGCAGGATTACCACCCCACTCCATGAAAGAAATAAGGAAAAGCAAAAACACTGATGTTAATGTTAAAGGATATTTGTACCGCGCGCTATCACCACCGGCGTGGACCCATGGCGCTCTCGCGGCTCTGAAAAAGGGAATGGGGAGTGAGTTAGTGGGAATAAGCTGGAAAAGTGCAAGAGAGCAGTGATGTGCTGTTGGCAGCCTCAGCCCGGTGGGTCAGTTGACTGGGCTTGGGATGTTCTACCGTCGGTAGTCGTCGTCTGCTGTTGTGCGAGTCTGTGTGTGGTTTGTATTATAGTTGCATTGTAGTGAAGTTTGTGTGGTTTGCTGTGTTGTAGGCTTGTGGTTACGTTTGGCTAGAGTTTGAGAGGTGTATGCAGAGGGGTGAAATTGTCAGTGGATTCGCTAATTGGCATTGTTGTCCTTGCAGTTATGTCTAGGTGTGATGCTTGCTATCATTCACTATTCCATCTGAGTGTGGCACTTGCTAATCTTCAATATCCTATCTAGATGTGTGGCAGGCTAGTGATCTCGGTTCCCTCTAAGTGTGGCACTTGGTAACATTCACAGTTTCATTAAAGTGTGGCACATGCTAACATTCACAATACTATCTAGATGCAATGCAGGCTAAAGTTAACAATTTCATCTAAGTGTGGCACATGCTAACATTCACAATCCTATCTAGATGTGACAGGGGCTAAAAATAAGCATTCCATCTAATTCCATCTAAGTGTGGCACATGCTAACATTCACAATCCTATCTAGATGAGACGCAGGCTAAAGATAAGCATTCCATCTAATTCCATCTAAGTGTGGCACATGCTAACATTCACAATCCTATCTAGATGAGACGCAGGCTAAAGATAAGCATTCCATCTAATTCCATCTAAGTGTGGCACATGCTAGCATTCACAATCCTATCTAGATGTGACGCAGGCTAAAGATAAGCATTCCACCTAATTCCATCTAAGTGTGGCACATGCTAATATTTACAATCCTATCTCGATGCTATGCAGGCTAAAGTTAAGAATTCCATCTAAGTGTGGCACATGCTAACATTCACAAACATATCTAGATGTGACGCTTTGGGAATTTATGATGGAAGCAATTGGTTGACGTTGCAAGAGTGTTTTTAGGGAAAAATGATGTGTTATAAACCTATTTTCTTTATAGTGTGTTCATCATCAGATTGTAGATTAATCACTGAGTCCAAAGAAGAACAAAACAATTAGCCAGCAAGATTATTTTTCACCATGATCTGTTAGTTCAGTATGGCCAAGTATCTATCATCATCTCTGTGTTCCACAGACATGCCCTATTGTCTTTGTACAAGAGCCTTGCTGACACTTAAATGAAGTAGACGTGTGTGTGTGTGTGTGTGTGCGCACGCGTGTTTACCATTTTTGCCTTTGCAAATGGTTTCCTGAGTTCATCCAGTGTACAGTGTGTATGGTAAAGCAACTTAAGTATTCTCATGTGACTCAGTAAGTAACTGTCTCATACCATGTCTCATAAACATAGAGGGAAGTGTTAAGACGGCCCAGGAAAGTCCTGGATTACCCAAAGGATATGGAGTCAGTCAAAACCAGACTAAATAGCGGAGTGCAAGGCAAAACCCACCTTTATTGACATCCTAAACAAAGCAGGGATAGCATAGTAGTATCAAAATCTTGGAGCTCTCGATTAATTCAATACAAACAATGGATTAAATATTCAACAATCGTCATTGCTGATGCCATTGTGGTACAAAGTCTTTGGGGACTGAGGATTAGTTAAGGGAATTGGCTACATATAGACTCTATGAGTATACAACATCTTATTGGGGTAGGACAATCTGATGGCTCCACCTGGGACCACCTCTAATAGAAAAAATAAAAATACATCATATCTACCCCTAATTATTGGTTGGCATGTAATTTGTTGGGCGGCCTAGCACCAGGGACTTTAATTGGTTGGCTTTCTGCTAACAACCTTGGGCAATTGATAGGTTGTCAAGACATGAGCCAGACAAGAATAGGAGAAGAGAGGTCCACAGGCTAATTTTCATTCAATAAAAAAAATATACCATCCCTCATTCCTAGGCAATGAGCCAGGGTGATTTCTTTGCACTTGACCCCGTATGTTGTCTCGTATCTCATTGTATCTGTAGGGAGTACAGCTGGTGTCCTACGTGTATTGGTTCCCAATGAATGGACAGTGTTTGCCAATTATGGGTCACGTGTGATGGGTGTGTGGTTGGAATTATTTTACCCTGCATTTTTTTGGGTTTGCAGCTAATATTAATGTGAGTGTTATTGTTTCCTTTACAACTGGGGACACTATTGAGTTATTCTGTGTGGATTTCTCTTAGCTTATAGTTGTGTGCACCTGGCTAACAATGGTCCGTAGTGCTCTTCTAAACTTTAATCTGGGAGTATACTTCTGCATCCTGGGAATTGCTTTCTCATGTCTTCTCTGCAACACTATGACCCTCCCTTTTTTTTCACGGTAATCTTGCTTCCGGTTGCCAGCTACTTCCTGAACTCTGCACAGATCTGTATTTTTGTGATTTCATCATCTGAGTTCTCGTGAAGCCTTACAGCCTTTCCTTTAATTAGAAGCATGTTGCGGCTTCCATTTTGGAAAAGATGGCTGGCCAGTACTGTTGCGTTTCTATGTTAGTGAGCTATATTCGTGGGCCGTTCGGTTGTCTTAGTAAGTAACATTTCTCACCTGTGCGGTTTTAGGCTGGGGAAGGGTCAGAAGCTATGGATACGTATTCATCTGCCTCTCAACAGAAGACGACTAGAAAACGTACCCAGAAGCAGTCAGAACATAACAGCGAGAAGCCAAATTCTCACAAAGGTGTACCATTATTTTATCTTAACACTAGACATTGCTTTACAGTCTGTAAAACTATATTTACCTAATGAACAGTACAGCTCCTCACAGAATGTTGCATCAGTCTTCATGTGAGTATATGTATGTATGAATATGTACACAACTCTAAGTCATACATGAAAGCAAATTATGATGAAATATGTTATTCAGATACTTTTGACATCATGTTTCTTTTTATTAGATTATCTTGGTTTTGTCCCATTTTCTTTTTTTAATGTAATACGTTTCTGGCTTCAGTCGGAATAATGTGTTTAAGGATTTTTTTTAAAATCACATATGTATCTAGACCACTTTTAAAATACATGAGAAGCCTAAACAAACTGTAACACCCCTGAATTAGAGGCTGGTGATAGGAATAGTACCTGGTCCCCAGGGCAGTGGTCCGTGGGTCCCCAAGCCCTGTGGATGTGGATTTCTGGGCAGTTTTGGGCAGTTGCCCATTCGCACCATGTCACTTATATCATGTCATATTAATCTTTATTCGGCTCAAAAACATTAGGATTTCATCAGAATACAATAATCAACACTTATGACTTTTCAATTGTAAATTATTATTGAGTAAAAGAATAATACACTTTTAAAACAGTTTCTTTAAAAATTACATTCAATTGATATACACTGCTTTAGGGAATAGTAACACTCCAGGAATGCAGACTAAAAGAAACAAAAAAGAAAAACAGCGAGAGGAACTCACAGACCTGCATTTGGATGCATTCAATAAACATATACTGCTTTAGTGAATGATAGCAGTCAAGGAAGGTAGACTACAAAGGGGAACCAAAAAACAGCGAAAGAAACAAACAGCCCTGTATTTGGATACATAGTACATAAGCCCCAGCTTACAACACCATTTGACTAAATTTAAGAGACTTTCACAAATGCACTGCCTTGGATAATCAAAGCCCCCACTAACATCTAAGTCTCAGCAACCAGGCACAACGGATACATTTTGCCATATTACTAAGAACACATTTATCCCGCCTATGTTATGTTATGTTATTTGGCATTTGTATAGCGCTCTATATATCATTGGTATGACCTCAAAGCGCTGGTAGGTTGAACGCCCTCAGGGACTGTATCAACCAAACGAACCAAAGCTTCTGCAGTAGACCTAACTTCTGCCACTCTAAGAATTGGCTTTAGATACTGAGATCTCAGTGCACTAAGGCCTCCACAAAAGAATAAAAAGTGACATAGGTTTCTATACTAGAAGAGCAGAGTGGACACAGGCCCGTTCCAGGTTATTGTATAGGAGGCCAATCTCAAGGTCCCCAGGCAAACATTAAAAGGTATAGTGCAAGTGCATACAGAGGTTCAAGATAGTCCAACTACCCCTCAAAGCCAAAATCAGATTTACAATTGAGGTACTTCGGGCCCAGCTTCAGCTCTTGGCACAATGACATCATCGTTCTCCTGCTGTGGTCGACCATTACTTTCTTTACTCCAAGAGTTACAGCTTTGTTAATATTCCCAGGGTTTGTCCATAATTCTTGTACATTGAGTTCTGTCAACATTTTCCTCACCTGCCTAACCACAACAAACCTTTACCCCCATTTGAATCAATCAGCTGCTCCAAGGCTTCACGATATAGATCTAGATTTGGTGTGCACTATAGTCTCAGCCAATATATCACTGTTTTTATTTGGAGCTCAATACTAAAGGGGCACAGATCTACTTCCATATGAATAAGAGCATTTGGAGATCGTTGAGCTAACCTAATTGTACTTTTCAGAAATGTATTTTCAACTTTATCAAACTCCGATACATTAGCATGGCCCCAAATTTCTGCTCCATAGGAAGCTACCATAACTGCCTGCTTCCTATACTTATTTAGCACAGTAGAGATGGCTCTTTGGCCATGTTTGTTGAAGAACGGCCTGACTCCACTACTAAATCTTTCCAGGTTAATAGCCATTCTCTTGAAACCTGACCCCCAGGTAATCATAAAATGTTACCTGTTCAAGGGCAAGGCCTTCGACTCTGGCTATTCGCATCTGGTGTTTAACAAAACTGGGTTTAAACACCATAGAGTTTGTTTTGTCTATATTCAGAGTGAGCTTGAGTTACCAGCATTTACTCACAAACTAATCAAATGTTGCTGGCATTGCCTTTGGCGTTGTAGATAACAAGATGGCATCATCCACAAAAAAAGAGAGCCGGATATCTCTCAATACCCAATTTGGGTGGATTCTGGCACTCTTCAAGAAGGGTGCTGAAGACGTCGTTAATACAAATACAAAACAAAAGAGGGGTGAGGAAGCACCCCCGTTTCACCCCTTTCGACACTTCAAACGTGGGCGTCACCTCCCCTGACAACCCATAGCGGACTGCAGCTTTATTACCAGTATATAACGATCGAGCAACTGTTAGGAGGTTAGATGGCATTTTATAGATAGATAAGGACTGCCTGAGGTGCAGGTGGACCCTACAACTGAAAAGACAGAAATAATAAGCATTGTAAAAAACTGATTTGGACTGAAAGGAAAGATTTCATGTGAAATGTGCTTTGAAATTACATTGATTTCTTTGGACAGCCATTATTTTCTATGGAGTCTCTTTCTGTTCAATAGACTATATTGATTTCAATGGGCTAGAATTGTACAATGATCCAGCTTTGCTGCCCAACCCCGATCCTGTTTACCAGACTTTTCAGTTTGACAGCTGGAACATGTTACATTGGGGTTTCCACTCTCTAGATTTGCTGTTGCTAGCCCTTTGTAGGCAGTAGTCTTTTCCTTTGGCAATTTTAGCCCAGACCCCTGGTTCTGGAGGGTATACTATCAGGCCTGCCTGAGGCTTACCCCTTTTCCATGTACTAAGCCTACGCTATGATTTATGTACTTAACCCTGTTCCAGTAACCTCTACGCTCGCTTTTCCATTGACTCCCATTGTGTGATGTATTTCTGTGATCTATATTTTCCATTTAGTTTAAGTGCCGTTCCTCTAACCACATAAAGGGGTTCCTTGCTTTTGCCATTGAATTTCTGTACACAAGGATGATGCACTGTTTAGGTAATCTAGACAGTTGCTTTGGGGCTTGGAACAGTTTGGGTTGTATTTAAGCATGGTGTGACCCTTTAAAGTGTGAAATACATTTTAAATAGATGTACTCTGTCATTAAACTGTGAGTACAAGGTAACTGTTCACTTGAAGTTATACATGTAAAAAGCTTTCATTAAGAAAGAAGAAAAAGATCGCACATTTTATGCCGAAGGCTGGTTGAATTTTAAAAAAAATACATTGTGTTCATTTTGTGCTGTAAAATAGACATTGCATAATGAACTACAAGTGAAAAATCACCTACTGATTTGTGTCCCTGCTGGGTATATAGATGTAAATCTGCCCACTCTGTTCCAGTGTTATCCCGTGTGCTGTTGTATGCAAAACCTGTCACTGAAAGTTGTGCTGATTTCTATTCAAGTGTCAATTTTGCTTTTTTTCTGGAGTCCAGTATTCTTTTTGCGTATACTTTCATTTGCCTGGAATGTGCATTCTGACCATAGCTCCTGCCATTCAGCATGTGCTTCCATATTCCATGTCTGTCTAAGCCAGGCTAGCCTTACACTATCTTGTCAAGAACTCAGGTAGGGGATCACAAGTCTCCCATACCCCGCTTTCACCACCACTAAGTGTATGGAGGCACACAGTGGCGTATTTAGGCTTTCAGCTGCCCTAGGCCCAAATAAGTGCAGGCACTTCCCCCAACTTTACTCCAACCTTCACCAGATTCCACCCCTTGAACAAACTTTGTCCACATTGTCCAAACTAAGCCCCTTCACCCCCATTTTGTCCCCCATTATGGCTTCATAACTTTATAAGGATGTTTTCTTAAGGTTGTATGGATTAGAAAGTTATTGCCTCCTCTCTATTAATTCAAGCCTGTCGTCCTTTATGTTCTGTTAGTTGAAAGAGTGTTTTCAGATCTCTGCGGCCCAATATTTGGAGAACGCAGTGTCTTCTACAGTTGAGTGCACTAGAGGTAATTGTTACGGCTAATTGTCTACTTTCGGTGAAGTCCGAAAACAATCTTTTAGAGATAGTGATAAGAACATCAGCTGTCTGCCAACTGGACACAAGTGAGAGAATATGGAAATGGGGAATTTTGGTTTCAATGCTAATATCTGGTTTTTCTCACTAATTGCCTGCAGTCACTCTATGAAAAGCATCTAGACGCCTCTGTAATAAGTGCCAGGCTATTATGCAAGCCTATGCAAGAAGGACAAGCATACTCATCCTTGGCACTTAAGGGGTTAATGCAACATAACTCAATCTCTACATCTGGTCTTGTCAAATAGTAAAGTTTACATGTTTCATATATGCAAGTGTGTAGGAACATCTTATAAAAATGTAATGTAATGAAATAAGGCAAGTTACCTCCTGCAGCTGATGAACCTCCCATCCCTTGGGCTGGAACTCCATTAAATGTGGCAAAATCAGAAGTGAAGTTTGTAAACTCTACCTGGGCATAGACACCTCAGAAGAGTAAAGACAGGTGGGGAAGGTTCTTGGAATCTATGGCTGTGCATTCTCACATGGGAAGCAACAGCATTCCTCCTAGCTGCACAATGCAGGTACCTTTCATAACAAATGAAGTGGTAAATACTGTTTGCATCACTCCCAGAGTAAAATTGAGTAGTGGCTTGGTTGTTCCAGCACAATATTACCTTTGTGTGTGTGGTTTAGGCTATGGGTCTTGCCAGCTTGTATTTAATGTTATTTAAAATGTTTGTTAACTCTGTAGAGTTGGTTGGACTGTACAATACATAGGAACATTTTGAGATGTTTGGGTATAGATATAGATGTCCTGCTGTCGTTTGAAGTAGTAAACGTTCTTTCTTGTATTTAAAATATAATTCATTGAAAAATTCATTTAAACCATCACAGTTATGCTTTGTGTGACATACTTTGCAGTTGGTTCTCCGGGTAGTACTGAGCGTGCAGCAGAATGTCATCAAAGACTCATGATAAATCCAGCAGGGTTGCCATTTGCCTGCTTAGCACTGAGCAGCTTCTGTAAAGATGGCGGAATGGATATCTTTACGGGACACCTTTATAGCTGTGAAACAGTGTGTACCTTTGGCACACAGTGTTTGTTCTCTCCCTTCTATGGCTTTGGGCATCCTTTCACAGGTTTCTTGATGCACTTGCGCATTCAGATTTACTATTTGCCATTTTAACTTCTCTATGATCTATTTCAAGCTCGTGCCTTTTGGGCGGCCACAGACCTCTGAAATGTGGAGGGAAATGAGTGGTTGCTTCTGTACATCATTTTAGTGCCACCTGTGGGAACTTTGTGCTTGACATAAACCTAGGAATGCGGTTAATATTGTAAAATGACCATCATTTCTACCCTTTACTTTTCGGAAGGGAAAACCCTAATTTTTGCAACGGTTCAAAAAATGCATTTTGTGTATTTGAATATAAAAGTGATTGCTTAACACAGTGTATGTTTCTATTGTTTAGAAATAACTCCAAAGGTAATGTGAAGTGGCACCAGTACAACCAATGACATTTTGGCTGTTTTGCATACTAAAGGACATTTTAGGAAGATAAGAATGACCGAAGAGCTTTATATCTGTCATATATGCCTGTGAGTGTTGTATGACTGAATTACTAAATACCTAAAGCACGCTGGGTTTGCTATGCGTTTCTTTTTATTTTTTAAAACAAAAGTCACCCAGCTATAAAGCTTTTGCAAATATTAAGCATATATAGAAGTTTGGTCATCAAATACCTTAGCTGCCAAAGTGGAATGACTGCAAACATCTTAAAATTATTTGCAGTGTTGTGCATCAGTCAGACTCGGAGAAACTAAATTGGCTTTCTATTTAAAAAATGACAACCGGTAAGTTGAAAATAAACTCCAATAAAATGCAGCTCCTTTGGCAATCTGCAGCCCTAGGCCTAGTCAGCCTTGTTGTAAATACGTCTATGGAGGAACGTCATAATCATTAACCCAGAAACCTCTGTCTATTGCAAAACACATGCTAATTTTCCAATTAGACATCTAGGACGACGACCCACAATGTATTTGAGTGCAAGTAGGATCTCTGTCAGAACTACAACCACATGTGAAACGTTTTAGCTCTTTCTGATGTTCTTGATGGCAGAGCCCTGAGCTCACGCCCACCATGGAATCAATTGACCCACCTGCCGAGCCCCCCACCCATCCGTACACTTCAATGGGTCCCCACTTGCCAAAAACAAAACAGTCTGTTTTTAGCCACCAAGGGGACTAAAAAGGTTCAGAGGTATGTGATGGGTTATGTAATTTTATGGGGACGCAGCCTCTGCAGGCATTCAATCAGACTGTGTTTGGTACACCTACAAACACACAGGGATTCACAAAAAATCACACACATAAATCAGCTGCTTATAGTAGTGCCTTGTGTGATTCTAAGAGATGTACTGTGCACCCTAGTCACTAAGATGGCGTATGCGTCTGTTGGGGGCTGTGGGACAGCAGAAATGGTGTGCGCGCCTGACGCTTTCCACAGTGTCATGCCCCAAAAGGGACCTGTCATCGTGAGGTCAAAGTAGATAAAAATTGATTTCTATCTCTGGTGGATAGAAAGGCAAACAAGACAGCTGCGGTGCCTACTAGTGATGTTCTGATAATGAAGATAAAGGTAAGATATGACTAAGTCATAAATTGTGAATCCCCCTGCGCCTGTTTGGGATGGTTTAATTTTCTCCGCATTTCAATATGGTATGTTGACTTATACCGCACTCCGCCACCACCCAGGGGCAGTCTCCAGGCGCTCAATATGCATTCCACTTGTGAATTGCGATGCACTTTTCAACTGTGTGGAAGTGCTCCTTAGGACTCCTGATTTGATGCTCTTGGGGGGCAGGGAAATGGCGTCTGAATGAAAGCTTCTGTGATGCACACATTGAAGTTCGCTTTCTGAATCTTGCACTTTTTCTGCGGCAAATGAAGAGATCTGGTAGTAGCTCTTCATTTTCACTATAAAGAAAATTGGGAATTGAGCCCACGATGGATCAATTGTATTGTATTATATCATGCTGTTGGTTTCTGCCAAGCCTTTGACACGTCGACCATGTTCACTATTCTCGTGTGCCTTTAAGTATAATATTGTGGATCAGGGGAGTTGCTAGGTCTGGAAAAGACCTGGGGCTAAGCTGATGTCAGAACTGTTGGGACTGGGGGCTAGCTAGTCTTTTGGCTGTAGCTCCTGAGATTCTATCCAGGGCTACAACCAAAAGATCAGGGGCTATAGCCCCCGTAGCCCCCCCCTAGCAACGCCCCTGTTGTGGATTGCTTGCTACTATTCTCGTGTGCCTGTAAGTACAATATTGTTTTGTTGTAATTCCATCTTGAGTGCAGATTCCACCATATAAAGAAATACAGCACATGTTCTATTTGGAGCAAACGTCTCTTGAACAAGAGGCACGTAGTACTGCTCGAAAGAACAGCTTGAACGTGTCTACGAGGAAGGCTTTGTTTGCATTCCCTGCTCCTGCTGCCCTTTTTGGCATGCGGTTTCCCCTGCCGATGCGCTGTTAATGGGCGCGCGAGCTCTACTCTGTTTAACGTGGCAGATTGTGACTGCCTTATAAGTACAGAAACACGGGGAAGAGTTCCTCTCCAGCATGTTGGCTTGGGCCTTGTCTGCAGGTGGGAACTCGCGTGACCAGACTCACGTTACATTATCTCTTTTTGGATCTGCAACAGGCAGGCAACGTCTTTGCTCCCAGGCACGCTTGGCGCGCGCAGAGCATCCCCCTGCCACCCACGTGCCTGCCACACGTCCAAGTTCCATGGCAACAGAAATAGAAGAGGAGTCAAACGCAGCTCATTGTTGTCACTGTTCTTCAGGGCCTCTGAATGCGCCAGTTGGAATCAGAAACCTCCAGGCCCCAGAGAGAGCTACAGCGCTCCAGAGAAGTAATACGCTATATTTTGAATTATATTTGAATTATATTTTGAAGAGAAGCGCAAAATACTGTTCATGGCTTTTACTTTGTTTTAGTTATCAATTTCTGGATGAAGCATTGAACATTGGATTTGATATTGCGCATAACAGTTATTAAACAGTTCATGGATGCAGCACATGATACAATGGATAAACGTCACCAAAACACAGTACCCAGTGACACTGCCACAGCCGTTGCTACCCGACAGAAATTGCGACCTTCTATCAATCCCCAGCTCAACAGAAGTGACAGAGGGATTGGTCTGACCCACCCCCCCACTGCCCTTACTCCATCTGGCTTTCTCTGCCAATCCCTTTGAATTCACTGCTCAAAAGCTCTCTCCCACGACCTCACTGTCCTCCTGGCTACCCCAACTCCTACCTCTCTGACCGTGAACTGATTCATGAGCCCCTTCCCACCAACGGCCCTATGGCACTAATGGGAGACTTCAACTTCTAATGAATATCCATCACCCACCCAGTACAACCTGAATATCTCTTCTCTGACTACTCATTGAACACCTTCCACAATCATCCAACCCACACCCACATAAACTCCCCTCACCTGCTTCGTATCACCCTTCCATCCCATACTCATCATCGCTGATTCCTCTCCATTTGACCACCCATGTGTTCACTTCAAGGCTGCTGTTTTCCCTTCCCTTCTCGCTAAGTAAACATAAATTCCTGATGCCTTTGCTCCCTACTTTGTAAAGGCCAAGTCCTCTCTTCTGCGTGCTCTCTCCCTTACTCAGGCCTTTCTAGATCGAACAAGCATTCCTTGATTTCCACCGATCCCTCAGCTCTCCCTTTTACCACCACTACCCACCATGGTCTTCCACTTCCATTCCCCAGCCCTGGATTACCCCTGAGCATGAATGCATCAGGAGCCAAAATGGCACTCCATCCCCGTTTTCTGGTGCTGATAGAGGCCTACGCCTACCTACTACACAAACCTTATTTCTTTTGCTCACTCCTGTTCCACACATTCTCTTCTACTCGTCAGACCGTGCTGGTGCCCCTCCCAATTTCCTCTTTCTTGGCAGCTAATGACATGTTGTACTTTACTTCTCTGTGAAAGTCTCAAGGATATATGACACTCTAATCACCTTCATCTCTCACCAACTTCCCAATCACTTGACCCCATGCTGAACTGCTATAATTTATTTCACGACAATCAGATCGATTTTTGCTAAAACTCATCAGTGGATAGCCAATCAACATTATCTACAAATCTCTCAAAAACAACACATTGCAAAGGGGTCAGAACCGGGTATTTCACCAATATGTGCAAGAGGGATTCAGTCATTTCTGGTTGGTTATACCGTGAACAATAAAACAGAAACGTTTTTTGATATCAAATACTGATCATTTCCCTTTTTTGGGAACAAGTTGAAATGAAAGCGTAAAAATTGAGTTTGCCAATATGAGTTGGGGACCTGCACTAAATAACGTGGAAGATTACCAAGACTTCTAATACACCTTTGATAGTTTATACTTTTGGGTTCTCTTAATTGTTTCACACCAAACGTGGTCGAAAAGCTTTCTTTTCATGGCAGAATACACAACCACTGGGGTAGAGGGAATCAACTGGATTACATGTAGCATTTCATCACTACTTTCTTTATAGTCATCCATCGCTCTAATCTTTGCCTCATCAGCAGTTGATGCAAATCCACAAAGAGAGAATTTTTAGGGGGATCCAACAAGAGCTTATCAAATTGAAGTTATTTCCATTGATACCAGGCCCTTAAAGAGACTAAACCAAGTTTGTTACAAAGGGCATCAATAGGGACACAATTCAGTAATGACAAACCATTTTTCCAGATAAGACTTTCAGTTTTGGATAGATCCAGGCCTCTAACCTAATGACAGACTTCCAGACCATAAAAGAGAGAGGGAATTACCTTTGCCTTAAAACAGTTGATCAAAGGAATAATATAAAACCTTTAATAAGACCTGTTTATCCTCTTCATTGGGAACACATTAATAATGCTTTATTCTTCAAATGGGTGAAAAACTTTCCCATTTGGAGCAGCCCTCATATCATTATGTTAAGATATGATATGATATTTTATTTATAGAGCGTCCATACACAAGTGTTTCAAAACTCGACGAGCCATGGGGCCCCCACAGGGGGTCGACAAGACAATGATCTTACTAGGCCCAGTGACATTGAGATCGCGCAAGTGCAGGGGAGAGGAAGGGGGAAAAGTGCAGAGGGAAGGGGCAATATCATATTTCGAAGCCCAAATATCTTATTTTTTTTGTAGACAAAATTATTTGAGAGTAACCTTTCCAAGTAAAGCGTAATCCTCCTTTAGTAATTTGTGAAAATCTGATGATGGTAGTTTTATTGGGGTTTACCAATAAATAATTGCATTTTGTATAATGATAAAATGCATTTATAAGGGGCTATAAACCCAACTGAGCATGGTCGAGTAGAATGAAGTCATCCGCATAGGCCAAACAGAATATCCTTCATGTGCCTATATGGGGAGGAACAAAAGATCCAAAATGTTGGTTAGAAATTGGTATAAGTGTATCACTATTCTGTGAGTTTTTTTCAACCAATTCTAATTTTTTGTCAGTTGTAGTTGCTTTCAAATTACATTTAGGACTAGCTGATAAATTACCAGGGCAAATTAATGCAATTTAAGACAAGCTTTTTCCTAAACTCTAATAAAGTTCAGAACTTTAAAAACTGTTGGAATTGGATGTCACAGTACTTAGTGAATTTCAACAATCAATAGTAACTTTTTTTAAACTCAAGTAACCATTAGAGTGTAGTGGTGTGTGGGGCTGCAGATATCACCTCTGTTGTGGACGCAACAATTGAGACACATGCATCCCTGCACATTCCACCTCCTCTTAGCCCTGTCCTACCTCATATCTTGAATCAGTGGAGCTAGGAGTGATAGGGATGTGCAGGAGGAGAGCTTAGGGTACCCTGGGGATACGAGTTATGCTTTCTGCAACATGTAGCCCAAATGCTCATGAACACTACGAACCCGGGACCATGGCAAGTTTGATAAGATTGCAATATTTTGAAGGTGTAGAAGCAGTGTAAGTGCCCACAGTCATGTGCACCAACAGGAAGTACATAAAGCACAGCAATCAATAACATTCCTTTATGCACATGCACTAAATACACTGGTGGTGTGTGGATGTACTATAACTGCAATAATAGAGTTGTAATACTCATCAAAAAGGAGACATGTCTATTCTTCCCAATTTAATCTTCCTTAGCTACATATTTGTGGCAAAGCCCGATGTATAGGGATTAAATCATTGAATGTCCATGCCACCTCTAGTCACGTGGCCTCCCCTGCCCTCAAGGTGACTATCTCTGCTGAACAACTAGAGCAGATGATGGTCGAAATAGTTAATGCTGTCATGGACTGCAGTTTCCCTCCTCCTATACCAGCACCATAATGTAACGGCGCTATTCAGGTTCCTCAGTAGGTTGGGGAAATGGTGGCTGAGGAAAGTAAAGAGGTGGATTTGAATACTCTAGCAGTGCTGGCATAAGTTGTCAGGCCAGCATCATCAAAAAGATTTTGATAGCATATATTGTGAGTGCAGCTTAATGAAAGGGATTTACATTGACAATGTTGGTATGTGTTGAGGCCATAACTTTATGAAAGTGATTTACAGTGGCAATGTTGGGATACATTGTAGGTGTGACATCAAAGTGATTTTCATTGGCAAGGCCTGTGTGTATTGTGCATGAAGCTTCATGAACTGGATTTACCATAGCAATGCAGCACATATTGTGGGCGCAGCATCATGAAAGTGATTAACAGTGGTGATGCTGCCATATGTATTTGACTTAGGCATTATGAAAATGTAGTAAAATATTACTATATTCTGTTGGTGACCTGCCATTTATTGAATCTGTTCATGCTTTGCCCTAGAGAACCAACTGTAAATTGTATCACGACTAACACCATTTTTCTAAATGTAATTGTGCTGTTGATGGGAGGACCTGCTAAGCACTTTGAAATGGTACAGGAGTGCAGGGACGTCATTTGTTTTTTGTAATGCAGGCTCCTGGGCTGTAGCCAGCACCATGTGGCTCTTTTAGTTCTGGAGTGGCTGGCCTTCTTGTTCAGGCCCCTTAAAACAAATAAGAAAAATAAGAACAGGACTGCCACAAGTCTAACACTTTCAGCAGTGACCCTAAATAAGAAAGAATAGGAAACCAAATAATGTGTCTTTCTGAAATTCTATACAATAATTGCTAGACTCATTAAAAGTTTATTTCAGGCACACTCCAGGGGTGAGTCACTGATTTAGTCTGTTCTCAAACGCCTCAACTCAGCCTTTCATCCTTCTGAGGTCGATAAATGAGTACCAACACAGGTTGGGTGATATTGGGTGTATATTTTTTCTATATAAAGCACATAAGCGTGAGTGCTATATAATAACACATCACTATTATTTGGTCATGGACGTCTGCTTGCATTCATAGTAATTTGGTAACATGGGCCTATACACACTGATCTTAATGATACATATGGCGATCCATTCTTGTATGAAATGTACATCAAATTATAGTGATATCGTAACCATATTTTTCATAGTGTACAATGCTATGTGATGCCACTTTCTGTTTTGTCAACGGGTGAAAGATCGTGTTCCATCGCTTCCCGCGATATCACTTCGGGGTGGGGTCAAATGACATCACTTCCTGTGATGTCATCAGTGGGGTCAAGGGTCGTGTGATGTCACTTCCGCTACCCCAGGCATTTTGGTGAAATGACGTCCCTGCAGGAATGGAAAAAATAATGAGCAGCATCTGAAGGTCAACATATGTATAGAACACTGTCTCTTACAACTGTGATAGAGTTCAGAATTCATCACCAGCACCGTGTACAGCGTATGTCTTTCTGAGACCTGTGAAGGAGGTCCAAAAAAGGCAACGGCTCACCCATAGATATGCTCTGACTCATGATAAAGAAACCTTGTCGGAAGATGGTGGAGCTTGCTCCAATGGAAATATCAAAATACAAGCAAAGGGAAAGAGTAGAAACATTCCTTGACATCTCAAGCAACTTGCTGGACATTGACACTAATAATGATAGATATATAAAGCTGATGTCCTTTACCCCGATAACTGTTTGCATACGAACCTATCAACTATGTTTATTTATTTTTAAAGATGCCAGTTATACAATTCTAGGTAGTTCATTTGCTTAATTGTGGGTGAGGAAATGTAAAGAACTCTGTGCCTAACCTGCGAAAGAGGAGACCAGGTGCAGGGTGAGCAATTGCGGCAACACAACCATAGCCCACTGTTCCAAGAATTAGGCATGTGCTACAGGATCCATTTCGACCACTGTAGTTTGCCCCTAACAGCAGAGTTTCTGAGTAGTAGTCAGAAATTGCCTATGCAAAATAATTTTTGCAAGCAATTACAATTTTGTGAATCTTGACACCTAGGGAATTCGGTGTTTTACATCACTTGGCATTTGAAACCAAAGGAACGTGTTTAGTAATCTGGGACAGACTATTTTCTAAAAAATACTTATCCAGCTTGGATTTCGATTACAAAACATTTGATGCGCTAGGATGGGTGTTTGAAAAGAAATATTAAAAAGGTACTATCATTTGCTTTGAAGTCGATGTCATTGCCAAAAAATGTTTTTTCAATTTCAGCTAGAAATCGGCTTTGGTCACTCTCAGGAACCCCAGAGTTGTTTCACAAGTGACCTAGGAAATACTAGGCACATTTATCATGTAAATGAGCAATCACTGCCTACCATGCGAGCATGGCAGGCAGCGTTTACAATGGATAAGGAGCCCCATCGTTTGCCCTTGCATGGAATGAGCTGTGCTATAAAAACAATTCATAAAAGGCTTATGGTACAGCCATGAAAAATGAGCCTCAGATAGAGTACCCAACCAGTACCAGTTTTCCCCAAAACGTTTTTCTTTAGTCTGGTCGTAAACCATGATGGAGAATAATTGTTCATTTAACTCTCCCACCATCATTAGTTTAACTGAACTTACCATTTAATTCTCAGAAAGAAATTAAATCTACACAGTAAGAATAGAACACAAGTTTAAAGACATTTATAAAACATTGAAAAGACAAAACGTAAACAATGCCCAGGGCCCGCTTTTGCCCAGACAGTGCCCTGGACAATAGCATATTTGCCCTGCCACAGAAAAACCCACCAACAACCTTACACGTCTGTATGAAACACTTGAAACCAAGACAACAAACCATAGTTTGTTTCCATTTGGCTCCCTATGATGTATTTTGTACAAAAACCATGGAAGACTCAACTTAAAGACCAAAAGCAAGAAACATTTATTAAAACAGAAAAAAGACTGCAAAGATGTTCAAAAAGTGCACGTAGGTAAACTGTAATGTCTTTTGTAAAAATGCAATATGAAGGAGCATGGAAGAGCATCTATGAGCTTAAAGTAACAAAGCGTATCATTCCAACCATTCAAGAGTGCGCCAAGACCACTTAAGATCAATGATGCGGAAAGGTGCGTCGCCAATTCCACAAGGTCTGCCCATAAAGACCTCCAAGTAAATAGACGAAGGAAAACAGGTTGGGAAGAGCACGTCGCGCTTTGCCTAGGTAATAGCTATTTCACAAAGTTACTGTAGAAGTAACTAATATAGTCTTGACAAATCTTCATCTGTTAGTGGTTAATGATGTATTCTCACAGAATCAGCCGACACGTGTTTCGACCTAAGTCGTCCGTAGGGCCTTTGGATTGCTAAATATATAGTTCTGAATTCTGGCTCGCTAGATGGGTGAAAATAGTCTCTAAAGAATGCGTCTGCACGAGTTCCTTGCAATGAAGGGTTTGTTCCCAAAATTCGTTTTACAAAATAGAGAACTCAATCATACCAGTGTTACCCCAAACAAAGTTTCTGTGCTTCCAATTCAACAAGCTATAATCCTGCGTGCTGCAGTGAGGTAACACTGATATGACTGAGTTCTCTATTCTATAAAAAAAAGAATTTGGGAACAAACCCCTTCATTGCGAGGAACTCGTTCAGGCGCATTCTTTAGAGACTATTTTCACCCATCCAGCGAGCCAGAATTCAGAACTACATATTTAGCAATCCAGACAAAGTCCTTGAGGACGACTTAGGTCGAAACACGTGTCGGCTGATTCTGTGAGAATACATCATTAACCACTAACAGATGAAGATTTGTCAAGAATGAGTTACTTCCAATAACTTTGCGCAATAGCTATTACCGAGGCAAAGCGTGACATGCCATTCCCAATCTGTTTTCCTTCATCTATGAGGTAATGTGTGCTCTAGACACAAAGAGGGAATGTTATGTATTGTACAAAATTGTTTTGTAATGCTGCATACAAAAGGCGTATTTTAGTTTTCTGCCATAAGTGTAGGTTATGATTGTCAAATATAGTACATGTCAGCAACTGCATCCAGTAGGATGAAAACTGAGATGTTGCAGCCTTGCTGTAATTAGCTTATGTGGCCTCATGTATTTCGTCTGAAGGCAGGGGCCCTGCTATTCCAAATGGTTTCTATGGGATCAAGCTGCTCACAGATTCATAGATTGGTGCCTGTGCATCTTCTGAATTTCTATCAAAAAAGGTTTTGGGGTGATTTTATTTTATCAGGGGAATTCCGTTAACAAAACTCACATGCTAAACCTGGATCCAGTGGAAACCATGCCTTAGATGCCTGTTGGATGTTGCAGAAGTATGAGCTAGTCATGGCTATCATAGTACCACTTCGGAAATCTTCAGACATCCCACCTTAGCAGTAGCCAGCATTTCATGTCTCAGATTTTTTATTTGAAGGTAGGTTGTCCTGGTGACTCTTCCGCTGTACTATTTGCAAATGGTTGTCTACTGGATCCAGTCCCTAGCCTACAGGTTTTTGTACATCTCCTAAACTGCTATGAAGAAAGTTTCAGTGGTGATTTCTACCCATCCCTGTGCATAACACCACTCCATTACCCTGCCTGTACATCTGCAGGCAGTGTCATGCAAGCACCACCCTATCCCTCACTAATTACCACCATCTTTCCCTTATATCTGACACCTCTATCCATGGAAAACTCCCCACCCGCAAAACATTGTATTCTATCATTTCCCTTTTCGTGGAAGAACAGTGGCTCATAACTGAACCTGACAAAACACCAGAAGTTAACACAGAAGTATGTTAGGCAGAACAAACGTGGTTCACTTTTAGAGGAAAAATGAGCACAAGAAAGAATTTATATTTGTAAAAGAGAGCAGTAAAATATGTGGATTAAAACATTAGAAACTGATCTGTTGTTGTCCACCAAGTTACATTCAACATGCAAGAGAGGCAATTTATTTATGTATTCATTGTTAATTTATATAGCGCCTATACACTTAAACAAGCATTTCAAAGCGCTCCAACGCAGGGAAGGGTAATAGGCTAGAGAAGGATTAACATTCTTACTAAGCATTGGGAGATTCAGAATGCGCAAGTGCAATGCGTTTAGAGGTACAACATAAAACAGGAGTAATACACAACTGTTACAACATATGACAGGAATATTGTAAGTGCTTGTCGGCCGTTATAACATGCAGGAGTTAAACATGAAGAAAGGAGAGATGGGAGGCGACAAGTGGTGTAAAATGAACAGGACAAAAATAAGGCCAAGAGATATATAGACAGCAAGGAGAGGAGGTCAGGGGGGATTAAGGGGGAGGCAAACTCTACACACCCAGACACAGATAAATGGCTGCAGATGTAAGGAAATACCTAAATTCGACACATGAATCAACAGTGGCAGTGTGTAATAAAACACACTGCGAAATGAGATTTGAGAAGTGGACGCATTTAATGAAACAATAGATGCTTCCAGACGTTAATAAAGGTGATGAAGTACTATATTCGAAGACAGTTTAGGTCTACCTGATTGAAAAAAAATGACCTTTTCACAACTGACCAAATTTTATTTGTTCGTTTTTTTTTATGCGGGGGAAACCCCTTGCCCCCCCACTTCTCCCCAACTTAACCTATTCCATTACCCCACCCCACATCTATAGTTAATTTATAATTTACAAAAAGCTGTCAAGAATTCGAACAAAACTTTTGGTTAATTCTGAAAAGGTCATTTGTGCCACGATCAAGTATGCTAATACCTTGGAAGACAACTTAAGCAAAAACATCCTCCCTCCATGGCACACAGCGGTTGACTCTTGTAGCCTCTTTCCATTTAATTGCGGCCTCCAGTTTGGGGATCACTAGGCGAGAATGGCTGGCAGAATAGCCAGGCATATGGGCTGTCAGGCGTAAGAAATCAACAAACGACACACGCAAGGGGGAAATGACTATCAGCTCCAGGGTCATCCTTGAACACAGCACCAAACACATGGTCTCTCAGATTTGGGAACAAATCAACAACTAAATGGGAGGAGAACCTATTTGCAGCTCCAGGCACCCGACTATGGGCCTCATTACACGGTAGGCGGTAAACCATGGTGCAATTAGCACCATGGTTGCCGCCGGTACCATACCGGTACCACCGTAGAGGAAAGGGGAATTACCACCCCAATCCAAGGTTGGCGGGGCGGTAATTCCCCCTTTCTACATGGCCCTTCCCCATTCCCATTTCTGCTCCATAGGGCATAATGGGAATGGGGAAGGAGCTAATTACGGTACTGCAAATTGCGGTACCGTAATTAGCACCAAGGTCCCTTTGCGGGTCCCAACTTTAACGGCTGGTCTACACCAGCCGTTAAGGTTGGGTCCCGCAAAGGGACCTCGTAGTAAGGCGGTAAGGGTTAACGGTGACCGTTAACCCTTACCGCCTTCCGTGTAATGAGGCCCTATGACTCGGCACCTTAGGCCTTTGTCCAGGTCGCCCCTGAACATAAGGTCGGATCTGGCAGTGTAATAATCCCCAAGGTGGGTGATATTATCGCGTGGTAATGGCCTGGGTGCTGATTTTATAGTTGCCAACATGACCCATTCCCGTTTGTAGGTACTTATCCAGTCCTGTTTTTGTCTTTGCATTCTGAGACTTGTAGTCCGAGTTTTATAATGGGAAAAGTGGCACTACAAGTCCCAGAATGTAAAGAAAAAACAGGACTGGATAAGCACCTACAGAATAGAAAGGATAATTTTGGCAACTATGTTTTACTCTTGTTTCTGTGTACCTTTTCTCGTGTGATATGGGTGACAGGTGACACAAGTGGATCAAGGAGTGCTAAATTGTACAATGCCGATGTGTATTGGATCACTGGAGAGTCGCAAACAAGGGGTGTCTCTGGAGCAGTTGTACGTTTGCCTTAAGGGTGCACAAGCAAGTAGACAAACACATTCATTAGGGGTGTGCCGGTGGGTTGTGGGAGTGCTAAAGGGAGGGACGAATGGGAAAATTGTACACGTCCTTAAAAGGGACACTTGACATTTATTTTTAAAAGTTCAAAGTTGCATTAGATACTTTTGTGAACACACTGAAGTGACATCTGCACGTTTACAGTCTAGGTGCTGCATGGGAAGTAGGCAAGTGAATGAAAATGAATGTAAATGTTTGGGATGGGCGTGAGAGAATGGATAGAAAGTGAAAAATATTTATGAGTTAGAGCAATATAGCTTGGAAAGGGGTTGTTTCCTGTCTGACTGGGTGTAAGCTTTCTCTAGAATAAGGTTACAGACCAGAATTATTGGCCATAAGTGTGGTACTTTTGGTAATCGAATGTCACACTTGTTTTCAGACAGTGATAACTTGGACCTGATTTCTTTTTGAACCCCGTTTGTGGTCAGATGTTCTGACTAGTTGTTGGCAGAATACCGAAAGGTGTAATTCACGCCAAAAACAGGATTCTTTGTAAATTGGAACCAAGACCATAATATGGTGCCTCGTCTTTAGTGAATGTTTCGACTGCTGATATGCTGATAGGTAGTCTTGTTTCTGCACACAGCAAGATAGATGGGGCGATGCATTTACTAACTGTTGTAGCTTTGCCAGCAGCGGTCTGGGTAGTGCCCTCCGCGTGCAGTGCTGTGTTCCAGACAGGTTGGAAACAAAGGGGTGGCGTCCTGCCACGTATATTTGCATACAGTAATATTTTATTTTTAATTACTGTGAGACTTTTCTTATTTCACATATTACATATCCTAGAAACTGTGAAGTTGTGCTGTCTGCAGTACAGAGGTACAAGAGAATGATACAGAAAAACACATGTGACTCTTAGCTTGTTTATTCAGCTAATATCACAAAATATAAAAAAATTGGAAATGAATTACCCATGATATTACGATAGTTTTTTAGAACAACACTTTTCTAGCAATTTAGTGTACATATAAAAGTGGGAGTCTGTATACAGTAGAATAAAGCCACAATGCAGAACTCTCATAGCATGGACTTGAAGGTGCCTAAAAAACTTAGTACATAAAGTCAGTGCAATAAACATATAGAGTAGGGCACAAACAGTATCACATTTGTAGACATCACTTTTTTACAAACATCATCCCAATGCTGATTTCAAATAGTATATTGGATGTCTTTCAAAGAGGAGAAAACCAAGTCTTTGTTCCAGACAGGCACACATGGTGCCCCCAGGTGGCCGCTTGCCTTTTCTCACCCGTCTGGCAGAAATGGAGGGATTTATTTCGGTCGGTGCAATTAAGTGCCGATTGACAAACAAGACTACTCATGCGGTTCACATTACATTGTATATTTTCTTGAATTTAGACACTATAATCCAACATCTGGCAGAGTTGTGTAGATGGATTATGCTGTACAGAGCAGATGTTTTTCTTCGTCCTTCAAAGTTTCAATGCTCGGTATACGCTGGCTCAAGGATCATTTTGGTATTACGAGAAATAAAAAAAAACATCCATCCTGTGTCTTCATTGTTACTGTTCAAATGCACATATATGCATTTTTTTTTATTTAAAAAAGCAGTACATGGATGAAAATCTCTTTCAAAATATGTGCATTTCAGCAGACACGAATTTTGTTTGTGGTATTTTTCAGATAATTCAGTAGCACCTAGAAAACTTGGAATTATTAGTGAGAAAAAGAACATTTTCTGTGAGGTGGTAAATGTGTTTATGACGTTAGGACCTCTTATGTCATTATAGGTTTTAAAGGCAGCCTTTATAATAAAAACTAATGTGTGGTGAGCTATACACAGGCATCAGCTTTTTGTCAGCCCTGCTATTTTGTGTTTCTAATACAATTTGGCATAGTTCCAAAGAACATTAAAGAGATAGGCGCCAGCTCACAAAGCAGTTACAGTGAGTCACTCTGATT
This sequence comes from Ambystoma mexicanum, assembly GCF_040938575.1. Lineage (NCBI taxonomy): Eukaryota > Metazoa > Chordata > Amphibia > Caudata > Ambystomatidae > Ambystoma > Ambystoma mexicanum. Next base: position 1,441,517,509 of record NC_090935.1, read on the forward strand.
TACCTTGACTGACCCCGGGAGAAGGCTGAGCTATTCACAAACCAAGTAACTCTGATATACCCGCTACTTACAAGCAGAAAGTCAGATGTAATTAAATGACTCAGTATAACTTAATTAATGAACAGCATAACCCTCTCTAGTGATATGTCAAGGGTACGTCAGAGTTACTTAATGTAACTTCTTTGGTGAATAACATAGCCCTCCCAAGGAGTAGGTCAGAGTTACTTCATGTACATTGTTTCGTGACTAGCACAGCCCTCTCTAGGGGTAAATCAGAGTTACATAATGTACCTTCTTTTGTGAATAGCATTATACTCTCTAGTGATATGTCAAGGATAAGTCAGAGTTACTTAATGTATCTTCTATTTTGAATAGAATAACCCTCTATAGTGATTTGTCCAGGATACGTCATTGTTATTTAATGTACGTTCTTTTGTGAATAGCATAACATTTTCTAGTGATATTTCAAGGATAGGGCATAGTTACTTCATGTACATTGTTTCGTGAATAACACTGCCCACTCCAGAGGTAAGTAAGAGTTATTTAATGTCCCTTTTTTGTGACTAGCATAATTCTCTAGTGATATGTCAAGGATAAGTCAGACTTACTAAATGTACCTTATTTTGTGAATAGCATAGCCCTCTCCAAACACAAAGCCAGAGTTGCATAATGTACATTCTTTTGTGAATAGCATAGCCCTGTCAAGGGTAAGTCAGAGTTACTTAATTCTCTTGTGAATAACATAGCCCTCTCCATCGTTAAGTCACAGTTATTTCATGTACATTGTTTCGTGAATAGTATAGCCCTCTTCGGGGGTAAGTCAGAGTTACTTAATGAACATTCTTTTGGGAATAGCTTAGTCTTGTCAAGGGTAAGTCAGTGTTACTTAATGTAACATATTTTGTGCATATCAAAGCCCTGTCAGGAGTAAATCAGTGTAGCTTAATGTACCTTCTTTTGTGAACAGCATAACCTTTTCTAGTGATATGTCAAGGGCAAAGTCAGAGTTACTTACTGTGACTTCCTTTCTGAAATGCATAGGCCTATGAAAGTTCAGTCAGTGTTACTTAATGTCCCTTTTTGTGTGCATATCATAGCCATATCAAGATAGAGTTGGTGTTACTTAATGTAACTACTTTTGTGAATAGCATAGCCCTCTCCAAGGGCAAAGTTAGATTTACGTAATGCACATTCTTTTGTGTATTGCATAGATCTGTTAAGGTTACATCAATCAGTGTTACTTATTGCAACTTCTTTTGTGTATAAATATATTTATTTATTGTTTGCTTGTTAGGCACTTATAAAGCAAGTCAAATACTGTTTCAAAGACCCCACACGGCGAGGGGAGGGAACAAGGGAGTGAAACACATTACAAACACAATATGTAATGCAATGGAGGGGAAAAGGAACAAGCCTACTATGCCTTGTGAGTATTCAGAACGTGCAAGTGCAGCAACGAAGAGGGCAGAGGAGGTAAGTGCTGGGGAGTCCAAGCTCATGGATGAGCCACAGATGAATTGCTTGGAATGTTGAGTGCTACATGGACTGGAGCCATGTTAGTAGTAAGTGTGAACTTCCAGGGAGGAGGGTGTGCCGAGGCAAGTGCTGAGGGTCGACAGGAGTTGAGGCGATTGGGTGTGGGGCGTCAGGGGCCCGAGGATGCTTAAGGGCTCCAGACACCAATCACAGCAACTGTGGGGTTAGAAGAGGAAGGAAGAAGGGAAGGAGGAGGTAAAGAGGACAGTCTTGAGGAGCTTCTGGAATTTAAGAAAGTCCTGTTCAAGGCACAGAGGGAGGGGGAGGCTATCCCATAGGAGGGACCCAGCTGAGGAAAGCCTCTATTTAGCAAAACGATTTACACACAAAGAGTTGGTGCCAGCGGAACATAGTGGTCTATACGGAGAGTATTTAGTATGATAAAGTTGAAGATAGTGCGGTCCCCGGATCCAGACAGCCTTGTTGATGATGCAGAGGGATTTGAATTTAATTGGTGCAGCAACGGGGAGCCAGTGAAGACTTTTTAGGGCAGGAGAGATGTGGTCCCTGGGCTTAAGGCCAAGGATAAGTCTCACTGCCCTATTCTGGATTAGCTGCAGGGGTCGCAGTGTGGAAGAAGGTAGATTCAGGAGGAAGCTGTTGCAATAGTCAAGCCTAGCGGGAACCAGGGTCGGGTAATATTGAGCCTCTGAGGGAACATGAGAAAAGGGAGAATCACTTTGAGAAGGAAGAGATGAAAGTGGGACATCTTGGCAATGTCCTGAGTGTGAGGAAGGATGGACAGAGAGGAGTCGAAGATGACCCCAAGATGTCTGGCTTCAGAAGAAGGAGCAGGGGGAGAGCCCATGAAGGAAGTCCAGAGTGAAGGGAAGATGGAGGGAGCAGGGGTCCCGATGGGAAGGATCACAATTTTACAGACGTTGAGGCAGAGAACATTAGAGATGCACCAGGACAGGATGGCAGATTGGCAGTCGGGGATGATGCAGGGTGCAAGAGGGTCAGCAAGATGTTTGAAAAAGAGTGGTGTGTCACATGCATAATGCAGAAAGTTTGAAGAAAAGGAGGAGATGAGGCGTGCAAGCTGACCAAGGTAGATGTTAAAGAGCCAAGGGGAGAGGATAGATCCCTGGGGGACACGACAGGTGGCCAAGGAAGTAGGAGAGGAGAGAGTGCCCAGAATGACTTGGAAATAGTGGTCAGTTAGGAAGGATGTCAGCCAGTCCAGTGCCTGTTCCAAGATACCAAGGTTATTGTGGAGCCTTTGTATGAGGATGGAATGGTTGACCATGTCAGAGGAGAGATCGAGAAGGATGAGGACAGCTGGGGAGTTGGAGTCCAGAGATGCAAGCAGTTCTTCACAGGTGTTCAGAAGAGCAGTTTCCGTGCCTCTGGATGATCAGAATCCAGATTGATGGTCGTGGAGACCACCAACAAGTTCAGTGGGTGAGTTGAGTTGGGGCAAAACCAACTTCTCCAGCAGTTTCCCCAGGAAGGGGGTGATGGAAATAGGGTGGTAGTTGGCAGGACAGGTAGGGTCTGCTGAAGGTTTTTTCAGGAAGGGGCGCACAAGGGAGTGCTTAAGGGAGGAGCAGAAAGAACCAGTGGCAAAATAATAATTGCAGAAATCAGCAAGTGCGGGGGCAAGAGAGCCAATGTTGTCCTTGGAGGTTCTGGCTGAGCAAGGGGAAACCTGTTTAGAAGGGACCTTCAGAGAGCAGACAACTCTGGTAACTTCTTAAGGTGTGACAGGGGAGAAGGAGAAGAAGGAGGAGAAGGAGGAAGGAGGAAAGTGATGGGCCAAGGGATGCGATGAGGGTGTGGGATGGGTTGGGAGGGTGGGTAACAAGGGTGTTCAGAATGTCCTGAGTTTTGGTGGTGAAATGAGTGGCCAGTGCATTGCAGAGGGCCTGGGAATGAGAAGGGTAGGAGGAGACAGCAGTAGGCTTGGCTATTTCCCTGCAACATTTGAAAAGTTCAGCAGTGTTGTTGGATGCACCGTAAACCGTGCCTGTATGCGGGCTCTTTTCTTGGCACAGAGGGAGCGTCTGTACTACCTTTAGAGCAGGCGGCAGGCCAGTTTATCAGAGGATGAGCCTGATGTATGCCACTTCCGTTCCGCTGCCCTGAACGTTCGTTTCAGAGCTGCAAGTTCGGACATACCAGGTGTTACACTTAGAGGCAGGTTTCAGACGGATCCTCATGATTGGGGCAAGAATGTCAAGAGTATTGGTGATGGACAAGTGGAGGTTGCTGTGAGTAAAATCAGTGGTAGAAAATGAGATAGGGGAGTGAGGGGGGATGAAGGGCGAAGCGAAAGCAGCAGCTGACACTAGTTTCATCGGCTGGATATTTGTGAACGAGGTTGGCAGGGCTTTTGAGGGTGCAGTCAGAGGGCCAAAGGGATAAGAGAATGATCTGACCAGAAGAGAGGGGTGACTAGTGGGGGGGGAGAGAGAGGGGTTAGAGTGAATGAGGGCATCCAGAGTGTGTCCACCTGAGTGGAATGGACCACAAGGGAGAATGGAGAGGGCAAGAAAGGTGCAGAGGTCAATGAAGAGAGTGGATGCTGAGGAGTCCAGTTGGATGTTGAAATCACCCAGGAGGAGGAGGTTGGAGGTCCATTTAAGTAATGGCCGGTAGGTGGTAGCAATGGTCAGGGTGGAGATGGGAGGGATGACCAACTTGCAAACCAGGCTCTCAAAGTAAGAGCTGAGTGGGTAAAATGCAAGTAGGAATCCACTCGGGGAATATTAAGGCCACCCCCTCCGCCAGTGCGGTGAGGTCGAGCCTTGGAGCCGTCAGGGAGGAGGGAGTAAAAAGCAGTGATTGAGCTGGCATTGAACATGTTTCGTTAAGAGCGAGAATGTCAAGGCCAATGTCTTCAAGAAGGAGGCAGATTTCAGCTGAGTGCTTGTTGGATGAGCGAGCATTTAGAGTCACCAGGTGGAGGAAGTCTCGGCCTTTGAAGGTTTTCTGAGGTGGAGTACGGGGGCGTGGGACACCAGTCAGAGGAGGGAAAGAGAGAGTAGTAGGGGAAGATGCAGGAGAAGGAAGGACGTTAATGAGAGAAGGCAGGATCTGGTCAAAGAGAAGGAGGTTGAGTTGAGGACCCTGAACCAGGATAGTGCCTGTGTGATAGACATTAACGAAGCAACGTAAAGATGAGAAGCCGGTCAAGAGGACTTCCCACTTGGTGCCACTTAATGGAAGAGGATGTGAAAGGAGAGAGAGTAGAGATAAGATGGGGTGTCCATAGAACTGGAGAGGGACAGAGAAGAGGATATCATTGAAGACCTATCTGGAGGAAGCTCTGACATATGTGTCTGCAATGGGAAGGCCAGGGTTTGCACTGACGATGTCTTTTTGTGCTTTTTTTTACCTGACTTTGTGAGAGAGGGGGATAGGTGATAGTGCAGCAGTTAGAGAAGATGGGTGAGATGGAGAGAGCCATACTGGAGGCAGAGGTTAGTCAAGGAGTCAAAGAAGAGTGGCTTCAAAGCACAGATCTACCAGGAGGCCTAGTGGAAGTAGTCAGAAAGGCAAGAATGCAATCACAAAGGAAATAGAACAATGGGAGACAAGAGGTGCACAGATGAAAGGGTACACACACCCAGGTTCGATTTAGAAAAAAGAGGCACACATGAAATACTAGAGGTGCACAGATGAAAGGGTACACACACCCAGGTTCGATTTAGAAAAAAGAGGCACACATGAAATGCTAGAGGTGCACAGATGAAAGGATACACACACCCAGGTTCGATTTAGAAAAAAGAGGCACACATGAAATGCTAGAGGTGCACAGATGAAAGGGTACACACACCCAGGTTCGATTTAGAAAAAAGAGGCACACATGAAATGCTAGAGGTGCACAGATGAAAGGGTACACACACCCAGGTTCGATTTAGAAAAAATAGGCACACATGAAATGCTAGAGGTGCACAGATGAAAGGGTACACACACCCAGGTTCAATTTAGAAAAAAGAGGCACACATGAAATGCTAGAGGTGCACAGATGAAAGGATACACACACCCAGGTTCGATTTAGAAAAAAGAGGCACACATGAAATGCTAGAGGTGCACAGATGAAAGGGTACACACACCCAGGTTCGATTTAGAAAAAATAGGCACACATGAAATGCTAGAGGTGCACAGATGAAAGGGTACGCACACCTAAATTCAGGCGGAAATATGTAGGTTATTTAAGGCAAGAAGGCAGAGGACATATGCACAGTGAATTGGTCAGAAAGATTGGTGCACCAGTCAGAGGAGGGAAAGAGAGGGCAGTAGGGGTGGGATGCAGGAGAAGGAGTCACATCAAGGGTAAGTCAGAGTTGCTTAATATACCTTATTTTATGAATAGCATAGTCCTTTCCAAGGGCAAAGTAGAGTTACTTACTGTAACTTTTTGAAACATGTAGCACTATCACGGTTAAGTCAGAGTCACATAATGTACCTTCTTTTGTGAATAGCATAAACCTGTCAAGGGTAACGAGGGTTACTTTTTTAACTTCATTTTTGCATAGTATAGCCATGCAAATGGTAGGTCAGAGTTACTTAATGTACCTTTTTTTGTGTATAGTATTTCCAACTTCTGGGGTAGATCAGAGTTTGTTAATGTACCTACTTTTGGGAACAGAATAGCCCTCCGCAGGGGCAAAGTCAGAGTTTTGTAATGTACATTGTTTTGTGAATCGCATAGCCCTGTCAAGGGTAAGTCAGTGCTTTTTAATGTTACTTCTTTTGTACATTTTATAGCCCTGTCAAGAGTAAGTCGGTTCCTTAATGGACCTTCTTTTGTGAATATTATAGTTCTCTCCATGGGTACTTCAAGGGTAAGTCAGAGTTGCCAATAAAACTTCTTTGAGAATTTGCCCCCAGATTTGTGAACATCAGTTCACCCTGATATGAAACTCATCTAACTCAGGGATGAAGGAGCTGCAATGCCTTTTCTCATTGTCTATTCATGTTGTAAGACATCATTTTACTCCAGAATGTTTTTATTTGAATGTTTTTGTTCATGGTTTTTTTTTGCGAAGAGAACGTTTGATTAAGAAGTCCTCCCTGTATAGTTGCTATGATGAAAATGTGTACAAACATACACAAATAATCAGATCCAGAAGGGAATATGGAGTAGGAGTTCCAGCCCCCACACCAGTGAAGCACCTGAACCGGACGGGCTACAAACACAGAGGCTGATTCAGTAGGGCAGGCCCCAAGCCATTTACCACTCAGTGATTCTTCACAGGAAAATGCCTCATTTCTCATTGCATTGTGATGCTACCACTTCGTGTGGGAGGAGGGGCCGCTGGGGGAACACACTAAACAGTTGCCAGATGATAAGGAGTGTTGGCCAATCCCAGCTGATGTGATCTCACACCAGTGACTCAGACATGCATGGTGCACAAAGACAACGCCAACTCTCTCAGGCCTCCTAGGTAAGGTTACTTTTTCATTTCAGAGTGCAGTTGCCAAACGTTTGGACAAAAGCAGGCCATTTGATACTTTGTTTTCTTAATGTTTTCCACATGTTGTCCACATACACCATTGATTTATGAATGCAAGTTTTAAAAATAGACCTTACATAAGAACAATACACGGATGTACAAGCCTGTATGCATCAATATACTGACACAATGATCACATTGAAAACTAGAAGATATTCATCTGTGCTTTTTCCTAAGTTCTCTTAACACAACGTGCGTCTCCCTAACAATCTGTCTGATTTTTATTTTATAACTTTGTCATCAGACTATGGGCCTCATTTTCTTCTGCGTCGCTTAATGATTCGGAATGTAATTAACGGGAGTGACGAGCACTCTACTCGTTTATTATGTTCAGAGCCATTTTGATTGGCTCTTCTTAACAGCAGTACAGCAAACCTTCTCTGCCGGTCACCCTGCTCCTTGCAGGCAATCCACCCCAATCTATGTCCACAGCACATTACTGATATCAGCTGCAAGCCTATGGCTTCCTCTTTCTTCCACCTGCATTTTACACCAGTAAAAAGCAAACCTCTATAGAGAATACACTGAATTCATCCCATCATGCATATTGGTAGCGGCTTGGGCTTCAAGTTACCAGCTCCTTTGTTGAAGAAACTGAGCCGCGTGGAGAGCTCAGGGTTCTGCAATTGGGAAAAAGCAAAGCTGTCTTGCATGCCCTCCTTCCTCCCCACTAACCGCACCCACCCTCCTCTCTCTCCCAGACCCGTCAGAGCCCCTAGAGACCATGCAAATAAAAGCAGAGCACAGATTAAATCCTAACAACATAACATAAGAAAAATGATCATGTATCCATCACTGGCCAGATGCACAAACCAAGCCGCAGGTGATATGATATGATATGGCATTTATAATGCGCCTATACACAAGTGTTTCACGACGAGGCAAGGGAGGGGCAAAGAGGGAAGACAGAGAAAACGATCTTCCTAGGCCAGGTGACATTGAGATCGCGCACGTGCCGGGGAAGGGGGAAGGGGAAAAGTGCGGAGGATGGGGAGGGGGCAGTGCAGTGCATGGGATCGACAGTATAAATAAATAGAATAAATAAAAGCAATAAGTAAAAAGTGCGGCCAGCTGGTGGCAAGTGCCAGGGTAAGTGCAGACATCAGGTGTCAAGTGCTGGTAGGGGGCTGTAGGGATACAGTGAACAGTCCCCAAGTGCAGATAGGTGGGCCCTCTGTTCTATGATAGGCTTCTTGCTGGGAACAGTGGGTTTCCATGTCCGGCGAGCATTGGCCAGCAGTGAGTAGTCACCGCCGCTATTTGAACACTGCAATTGCCACTTTTATCCATTGACAGTGTGTTACGGTGGGCACTGAATGCTGCTGCAAGCTCAGTCTCGATTATGATAAGAATAACACCTGTGCCTATACCCTGCTCCAGTTATTATGCATTTGAAACAAAAAAACACTACCGTTTTGAGGTTTTCATATGCTCCTCAAATATCATGAATGATTCTAAATAGGAATTGCAAATGTGAATCTTCCTCATTTGGCCCACGTCTAAATTTCTTTAAAAGACAAACCTTGGGCAGTTTTTGGGTATCCTATGCCCATGGCACACACTCATATTCCATATGAAGCAATAGACTCTGTGCTCGTTTATCCCCAAAACAGTAATGCAGCCAAACTCAAAAGCAAGGCTGAGCGTGACGTCTGCCTTTAGACGGGTATCTCCTGATCCATGAAATGAACTTTTCACAGTTCTGTGCCAGTCGCAGTCAAGGAAAAAAGAATGGCTCCAAGTTCTGATGAGTTTGGTTTGAATTTCGATGTTACTTTAAATGCTTTCAATGCCGTCCAGTGTCATATGGGACAACCCCTACTGACACATGTTCTAACTAACCACTTTCAAAAGTGCTTCAGTAACGAATAGCTAACTTTTCCAAATATTACTCTCCTGTTTTCCAATTTGCCGAAAATAAAAAGCTCAAATGACAGACTGTATATATTACAAGTCAAAAATATTCTTGCTTTACTGCCCTTACCGGGACTTGTAATCTGGCAGTAATTCTGCCAGACCAAGTGCCAATAACGGTAATTCTGTTTGCCGATATCCTGGCAGTAACAATGCCAGGATACCGGCAAACACTTGCTGATTCCCATTGCCTTTGTGTTAGAGGGCAGTGCTTGTCCTGACAGCTTTGTAAAATGTCTGTCTTGGGTTGATTAACTTACGTATAAAGTAGCATTAACAACCTGGTTAAGGTGGGGTTGGGGATATTTTTGGTTTCTCCCAAAGACCAGCTTGAATGTACAGTGAAAAGTGGGCTTTAACAGCCTTCAAACACCTGTGGTATTCCCTGATTAACATTCTTAACATTCATGAACATGGGCAGAACGGAACAGGGGGATAGAAACAGTTCCAACAGAGAGGAACGTGTTTATACACCTAAAATAAGTGCACTAATATTGGGCTAGGATTGTTTTCTTTTACACAGGCTCATTTAGGAGTATCTTGATATTGGTCAGGAAACTACAGATCGGGCAGCAAGCACGAGTCTCTGGGAAAGGCCATCTTTTTCGAAAATCGATTCACATTTTTGGACCACAGGGTAATTGTCAACCCTTCAGGGGAGAAGGAGGAAGTTGGTCTTGGTTTTAGGATTAAAGCTTAAACCTGCATTCAACATATACAATGCACTCACTACTAGGCCCGTCCACAGGTGATGGACAGGCTCCCACGGGGAAACCCTCAGGTGTGACTTGTTGTCCTCTGCATATCGCTGGATAGAGACACCATACCCAGTTGCCAGATCACCCAATTGCTCAATATACAGATTAAGCAGGAATAGAAACAGAACCGACAATTGGGGCACCCCAAACTACGCAGAAAATAGGGACATGGAAGACTGGCAGGAGGGAACAGATCAAAAGTAGCCGCAAGATACGATCTAATCCACCACAGTGTAACGAAATTTAAGAGAAATGTCAACTGTCTGAATCTAAAGCGAGAGGTGCTGGAACGGTGCCTTGACACATTCATGTGTGATGTGTTTTTATTGAACTATCATGAAAAGGTGCATCTGTAAAATACAGATGTTTACCTTTTCATATAACAGATACACCACATATAACATGTGTTTGCCACAAACTGTGAACCTTTATGGAGCTGCATACGTGAAAACGTGTGAAAACTCAAGGCCACGCTTCAGCTGAACTTTAAAAACACAACAGAGTATGCTGAAAGAACACTTTCCACATTAATCAGGAAAATGTTTGCAAGCGTTTTCAAGTGAAATGAAGGCACCTTCCTTCTACACACGAAGTAAAGGCTGTCAATATCAAAATCTTAACACTTGTTCAAAAATAAACATTTGACAAATGTTGCCAAGCACAGAAGAAAACATGTCTGTTTCAAATCGAGAGCAGCTGAACTTTAAGCATGAAGAAATGACCAGCATTGAGATTCTAAACTTCTTGTTATAGAGAGAAATGTGTCTGAAAAATCACATGGGGCCTCATTACGAGTCCGGCAGTAGCCGTGCCGGTAAACCGGCAGGCTGCTGCCGGACTCGGGGGATTTACCGGCTCTGGACTTGCCGAAATTACCGGGGCATTACATCCCCGGTGATCCGGTAATTCTGGAACCGGCATTCTGTAAATACCCATTCCCGTGGAGTCCACTAGGACTCCACGGGAATGGGGTAGTGGAAACACCGGCACCATGTGGTAATGGTGGTAGTGTTTCGGCATCCGTCTGTGGCCGGTGGCGTTATGCCCGCCAGGTCAGACCTGGTGGGTGTAAAACCACACAGCCACAGAACTTGTAGTTAGCCAGTCCGGAAAACGGTGCTGGTACGGTTTTACCAGCACTGTTATATCCGGACCGGCTAACTTGTGCTTCTTTGTCAGGATGTATAATGTATTGTAAATTAAAGTGATATTCTCTCTTCACATATATATTCCCTGCATTCTAATATTCCAAGGGAACACAAAGGAGAGAAATCACTGCAAGGTATTTATAAAGAATGGCGTGTGCACCATCAACACATCAGAAAAAAATTCGCTTTTCATATTTATGAACATCTAATTGCCCTGATTTGGCTTAGCCAATACATGTTTTGTTGATGGTTCTACAGTGAGTCTAACAATAAGCTGAAACCTCTGTTCAACACACAAGAGAATAAATTGCATATCGGGGGAAGTGAAGTTCTGAAACTTTAGGCAATTGTAAACTCTCCACCTCGAAGGCTAGGTCCTTATGCAGCCATGAAAAAACAAAATTAGGTTCACGGCAGCAAAAGAGCCACCTGTTCAAGGTTTCCCAGAGTACAGATAAATAGCTGAAATAAATGCATATTTGTCGGCCTCTGAAGCAGAACAATCTAAATTGAACTCATGACATGAAGCTCTGCTTTCTATAGCTAGTGTTTCAAACATGGCCAATTGAACCTAACGTGTCACCTTAGACACGGAACGACCTATTAAAATCCCCCAAATATCCAGCGAATGGAAGAACAAACAAAAGGAGCCCCTGCCAGTTACCCAAATTAATATTTGGTTGAAGGCAAGCCTTAACATGAGATTTCAAATTCACAATTCAAGAAAAAAAAATGAATCATCTAAAAAGCATTGGAAATGCAAGGCTTAACTTTAGAGATAACCCCACAACAATATAACTTAGTGAGAAAAGAAGAGGTGGCCTGATATGGCAAGACTCTTTCACACTTTAGGAGACTAGAAACATTATTGTTATACATATGCAATATTAATAACATTATAAATATTAATAACTTTGATAAAAATCTTCAAACACATCCATGTTCCATGTTCCATACTCATGAGGATCATGGGAATCTAGAACTCCATCTGTCACCCATGTGTTATATATCCACTAGTAGACATGGATAAAATGCATGATTACAAGTTCAAAATGTTCATAAGACACCCCTGACACACTCTGAACTAATTATGACCTATTAAAATAAGAGGTGCATTCTCAGGAAGTGTCGGTCTGTTAAGCCAACGAATGAAAACCTTTCACGAATTGAAATGTGTGATGTCAGGTATGACGTTTTAGACATTATATAAGCAGAAACATGCATGAAGATGGAGAGAGAGCTCAGATTCGAAAGGCTGCAGAAAGGGAAATCTCTCACCAAACAAAAAGCCTGAAGTGTGGGCCAAGTGTCTGTGTGGGGCTGAGTTGGTTACTATTTTTTGAGCTCACGGATCATAGATTGTACTTGCTGCCAGTTGCTTGCATCTGGAACTCCTCCCCACCACAGAGTTTGAAACAGTGAATTCTGCGTGAAGTGCAGGCAAAGTGTGGGCTAAGTGTCTGTGTCCATGGCCGAGGCTGGACTGGACACAAGGATGTTAAGAGGCAATCCAGGTGTGGTAATTTCTGCTGGCTGAAGGTGAGTGTCCTCTCAGCCCCTCCAACCCCGGTAAAGGACGTGTCTGAGGGTGTAAGAATTACGTAGTAAATCCACTCTGGACAGTTGGGTACGTGCCCCAGGTCATTTTTGACCCTGATACGCTACAGCCCTAATTTGCCTTAGACATTGAGGTTCGCGATGAAGAGTTTGTATCAATGCCGGTGGGAGTGGACATTTTTTCAACTTCGCTGATCTCGTTGACCTCCTCGATCCCTACGGTGGATCCCGGTACTGGCAACATGGTAGAGGAAAGGGGTAGACATACTGTTGAGGTGGCAAAGATGCTGGATGCCCAGTAAAGGGCGCAGTGTTAGTTCAAGAGGGCAAGATGTTTCACTTAGCCCTGTGAGTGGTGTCGCCAGGCCTGCATTATGTGACAAGGCCAGCTGACTTGGAGGCTTGCTCTCAGAATCAGGTGCTCATAGGGCAAGTTGCACAGAGAGCCCCAAAGGAAAGTACATCGGGGGCATTTGGGGGACACCCCAAGTGAAAAACGTGGTGATAGGTACTGTGGGACTCTCACCCGTGAATAAGGGTCAAAATGACTTACTGATAGGGGCAAGTTGTGGGACACCGAAATCTCTGTACGGAAACAACTCACATCTGCAAAAACTCAGACAATGATGAAGGATTTTTATAAGATCTCAGAAATAAATAATGGCCCAGGTACAGGCACAGACCTAAGACCAACAGTAAAGGTTAACATAGGGAATAGGGCTGTTCAGAACTTCATTAGTGATCAAAGCTTGCGGGCCTTGGATTTACAGGGCATCCAGGTGGATGTATTGCATGGGAGTGGAATGAATTGCGGAGGTGCAGATTTAAATGCCCCCAATGTAGTGGGCATTCTGCCATCTGTTTTCAGGGAGCATGCATCCAGTAATAATAGCTCTGTGTTGGGTGAGAATGGGCATGGGGGCATTTCACCTCAACAGGGTCTTCACCATAAGCTGCAAGAGGTTGATAATCAAAAAGATTGACTGCCCCCGGAAATATCCACATTGAATATGGTGTTGAGTTTCTTCGCAACCCTGCATGATAACATTAACCAACGGTGCACACACTCCAATTGAGTCATAGTAAAATCTATCTGGAAGAAATACATGGAACAATAACAAATATTAAAGTTATTGCCCAAGTAACCTGGGCTCTGGGGAAAAGAATAGCCTTGTTACAATTTTAGTTGTGAGTTTGTAATCCTTGGCCCCTGCAACCAGCAATAATGAGGAAACAAAGTCAAAAGAGGGAAAAAAGAAAAATAAGGCTGGCAAATCTAGTTCAAGAAAATCCCTTAGAAATATTCATTTAACCAAAGAAGCCGCTGCTGCCGCTTCTGCTTCTTCAGTCGTAAGCATACCAGAAGAGGCTGTGGCGATAGCTGGTGTCTTGGAGCAGTATTAATGTGACCATACTGCCTCATTTGGAAAGTGACAGACTGGAGAATTCCTACGGTTTAAGTTTGAAAGATGATCGCCAGTGGGAGCAAAGTTCAAAAAGGGTTGAAAACTTGCTGCCAGTAGTATCTCTAGTTGGATCTGGTTCTCCTAGATTGAGGAGTATGAGGCAGCTGACAGAGGATCCGCCTAATAGCTTTATGTTGGTGTGTATAGTTCAGACTGATAATGAGATCCTGCTTAATTGATTTGATGTAATCAGGCTGTTTCATGAGATCCCCCAGCTATGCCTGCTGTCTTTGAAGGATATTGAAAGGGTTTCTTTTTTAATGACAGTCCAACTAATGTTGTCCAATTGGACTTTGTATCGAGGGTGATCACTAATTTAGTGTTGGCAGAACTGGATTCACTCAGACTAATGGGTTATGACCTAACAGCAAGACTGTATGAGAGGGAACAACAAATCTCATTGGGCTTTGCGGGGTGATTACCCAGTAGGAGTTTGAGAAGTAATGACAATCGCGTGCCCCTTAGATCCTTATGAAAAGCCGGTGCTGGAGGACAGAATCAGTTAAAATAAGGAGTGTAATAATTGGAGCTGGCTGCCAGAATCATTAGCTTGTGGCTTTAGAAGGCCGAGGGAAAGTGGAACAGGGTTAAGCAAATGTAGAGGAGGAGCCAAGTACCTCTACCGGACGTTCCGCCCCATTCTGCCTATATGTTGGCAATTGGAAATTGCGACATGTGCAATACCAGTAAGAATGCCAATACCGTGAAAAGTCCTTGAAACAAGGTATCCATTGAGAAAACCCTATATGTATCCACAAAGAAATGATGATCTTCTGAAGGAAGCTCTGGAAGAAGTGTGAAAATGAATAAAGAAAGGACTGGTGACGTCACATGAAGTAGAGGTGATGCACACAGAAGAGATATAATGAAGTAAGGATATAAACCTTATAGAACCTGATGACGAAGTAAGGAAGAATGTAACATTTCGCCCCTGAAATGAAGATTGCATGTGCAGAGAGGCACCGAAGAAAATGCAAAACCATTTTACAATTGTACAGACGCAGCAATGCAAGTAGAAAAGTAGACAAAGTAATCATAAGGCTGGGTATGTAGTGAATAGATTGTGGCGATGCGCCAATGTATATACATAAGAATATATAGAATCTGGATGTTCCACAACGCACTTTAGCAAACTTGGACCCCGTGAATGGAAGAATTGGAAGTGTGGCCCAGCAAAATAATAGCTGACGGCGAAGGAAGATTCCAGAAAGGCTTGCTGGCCCAGAGTCAAAGGTCGGGGCCGCCGAGACCCTTGTCATGTACTCAAGAAGATACAAAAACGTGAGAAGTGAGCTCAGCTCCTGTTTGAGGTATAATGAAAACCATCAAGGGTGCCAAGATTCCTTCATTTAATGGTATTAAAATACAACAAAGAGCTCGAAAATGTGGTCTCCAGTCACATGATCAGATAAGAATAGACTTTGGGTAGAGCTACACCGAGACCAGAAGATAAGACCATGTTTCACTCCCTTTTATTCCCTGGCACAGCGAGTCTCTGTAAGGCCAAGTTCAAGGGTATTAATTGAATGGCAGACCGCAGGAGTGATGATGGATGTTGGGCTAATTGGGTGGTGAGGCATGACCAGGTCAAACCCCCCAGCACCTGCAGTCCCATTTGCGTGCTGCTAGAGTGTGGAATCTTCCAGAAGGGGACAAGCATGCCAACCAATTATAGAGGGCCACGTAGCAAAGAGCCCTATAGTTTGATAAGACAATAGTATGTTGTATATTTTCATGACACAGAAGATGACTTGCACTTGGGATGACCTTAGTTGCCCACCTGACCTTAGAGATCCAATCACATCCTTGTATCTCATAGAAAGTATATGTAGATGTTCCCCGTTGACCAACCACAGCCCCTAGTAGCCTTTCTTATTTTGCCACTTATCCTGACATCACTCATGACGAATATTTAGTATAAAGGCAATGTTTTGTATGAATTATGTTGAAATAAGTCTGTGCAGTGTACGTTTATTTCTGTTGTACTCCCTGTTTTAAAGACTTGATATTAAAACAGCTTTGACTTTTGCCAACTTCCTGAATCGTTCTGATTATTGATGTATGAGTAAGATCTGCATCCCCATCCATCTCAGATCCTGTTACCTCGTCTTATAGGACCCACATTTTTAGGCTTGTCACTGCTTGTCAATGTTAAGCTGGAACACATGGGTTACAGCAGCTTAACGGGTAAGTGGGAGAGAAGTGCTAACTTATTAGAACATTATTTAATTCAACTAAAGCAGTGGGTGTGGCTAACCTACTGTATTAGCACGGATGGCATTCAGTTGTGGAACAATTATCCACTAAGAACAAGGGCGGTCATCCGTCAGGAGGCTTAATTACAGCTTTTAACAATGCACTTTTGGAGAAATATCTAATTGCCTCTGATAGGATTTATAGTATATTATAAATTAGCTGTAGAAGTATTTTTGAAAAATTAATTCCTGGTGTCTCCCCTCCTTCTGGTGAACGTTTTCAGTAACCCGCTGTGTACCAAACAAAATTGGCTGATATATTTGAATATTGTGTAGGGGTGGTAAAGGTAATTTTATCTTGATCTCAGAAGATTTTAATGCGGAATGTTAAAATAACTCTCTGGAAGTACTTCCTGTTTAGACTTGAAAGCATGTTTAAAAAAAATAACTTTTATTGATGGATTAAGGTGGGGAGAATGATTTGATAAATGGAACCTTAAAATAGTAAATGGTTCAGTAAAGGGGGTTGTTTCATTGCAGCCAACATGAAAAAGGGAATCTAAAAACTCCTGCATTGGCTATATATTAATGTCAGCCCCACTCATGGATCCTTGTGTAGAATTTAAAGTGTCTGATACAACTCTGAGTTACCATAATGTATTGATTCCCAAATTGAAAATTAATTGTAGAGATGTAGGGGTTTCGGTGGGAGGTAATAGAAGAGCCAGGAAAATAAATAACACCCAGATCTATAATAAAAGGGTTTCTGATTTTTACGATAATTTGAATTTAGAAGAAAAACTAGATTTGATAAATGTGTGAATACTTTTACGGTCTTCATGGAAATATTTGGGAATTGTGGTAGCCAACAGAAGTGAGGCTGGAAGCTTTTCTTCTGTCCAATTGATGAGGTGGTTCAGTCTCAGAATCAAACGTATTTCTTAAATGAAGAAGGCATGGATAGCGATACATGTCCCTGGTGAATTAACAGCTGTTAGTGGTGGTAATGCCATAAAATAGTGTTTCATCACCTGAAAGAAAGCCTCTGATTGCATGGTGCACCCGAACGAGGACTTTGACTGATGTAACAACTTCTTGACTGATGTAACAACTTCATTTGACCTCAGCCATATTGCAAGATTGTTCAAGCTTTTTTCAAGGAGTTATCTGCCAAAAATTTAAATACAGACATGTTCTTGTTTTTTCTTCTCCGGGTCAGTAGAAAGTATTGCAATCTGATCTTTGGATATACCAGGTTGGTTTTTTATGATGCTTTAATCAAAGCATATGAATCTGGCAAATCTTCTTTAACAAGTCTGCCACACAAATGCAGATTGTGGGGTAGAGGAATGAATAAATGCCCCAAAATTCCTATTTTATGGGTTGGGCCAGTTATATACCGATAGAGCTCGAAGGCTGTCAGTAATTCTTAACTTTTCTTTAACAAACCTTTACTAGAAGGGTAGCTAGGAATATTTAAAACATCAGAAAAGACATTACTCTTGCCATCTATTGAGGTTTGCCAGGGGGAAGATACAGTAAATGAAAATCATGACTATAACTAGCAGCAATGACAGAAACAGAAAATAAAAAAAGAAGCAAATGAAACTGGGGGATGTGTGAGAACATACAATCTGCTTTGCATATTAAGGCAGCTCTTCTCTTTTTTTTTTTAGAAACACCATAGAGATGCTGTAAAGAGCTATTCTTTCTCTAAGAACAGACTGGATTTCCAATATCCAAAACACTTGATGAATCGCACAGCCCCAGTAGCAGCCTCACATACAATGGTGTGGGTTAAAAAGAGACAAAGAGGGGTTGGTATAGCATCATTGACATTAGCCCTTTGTTTGTTGCAATGGTTTTGTACTGGTGTCTTCTGCAGGATACTATGGGAGCATGCTCAATGATGAATGAATGACATCCTGTAACTATGCTTCAGACACATTCACTATGCAGAAACCTCTTAGGCCCAACCACAACCTTAACTGATCCTTAGCAGAAGTACTTGATGCTTTCACGTATGACACCTGCCTGAACGATGGCCTAGGAACCTCTAATTAAAGCACAGGATCAGCACTTTCTCGTTATCCCACCCCCATTGCATGGCGTGCTTGATCCAATTGGGAGAGGGCAAATTGGTTAACCCACTCTCTAAGTGCAAAGGTTGATTTTTTTAAAGCGAGATGTCCTAGAATTAAATTGCTACAAGCCCCTCCCCGACCCAAGGTGTGCATCCCATTGTTTTCATTGTTTTAGATTAAAGGTGGCCTTCCAAAAGTCAACCTTTATTTATTTATTGTTTATTTATATAGCGCCTATACCCAGGTGAAGTGTTTCAAAGCGCTTCACAGCGGGAGGGCAACAAGGGGATACAGTAATCATTCTTAGGCCTTGAAGATTCCGAATGATATATACAGAAAAACTAGCTTACTAGGCCTGATGACATTTCTCCTAGTGCAAGTGCATGAAGTGGTACAGGTGAGACAAAGCTCAGGAGGGGAGGACGTAAAGAACGGTGGAGGACGGTGCAGGAGGGGACAGGCAAACTAAATGGTCCTAGTACATTTAGGTCATGCATACTTACAGACAGAGGTGCAGAGGCAGGTGGGGGACGGTCGGGGTGAACAAAGAGTCTGGTCAAGCAGGGCCCTGGGTTAATTGCAAAGAGGTTGCCCCAATCAAGGAGTGTAAGCTGAAAGTGCAGTAATGTTGAACAAAGTGCAGCGGCCTAGAGGCAAGTGCAAAAAGACTGGTGGGGGAGTCTGCGACCTGTAGGCTCTGGAGGTGAACCAGGCAACCAGTCCACAAAAACTGAACAGAGTTATGGAGGAAAAGGAGGGTGGAGAGAAAAGAAAGGAGGTTAGCAAGGAAGAGGGAGGGAGAAGGAGGAAGAGAAAAGGAAGGTCTCAAGATGGAGAGAGGCAGGAAGGCTGTTCCAAAGGGAAGCACCTGCCGAGGATAAGGATCTACCCCCAAATCTCGGTTTGTGAAAGCGGCTCACCACCAGAGATGTTGGAGGAGGATGAGCGGAGGACTCTAGAGGGATACTATTTAGGAAGAGAGCATTGTAGCTAGTGCAGGGCCCGGCCCCAGAAAGCCTTGTGGATTATGCAGAGGGTCTTGAACTGGATCCTGGCAGCCACGGTGAGCCACTGAAGGGATTTCAGTGCTGTAGAGATGCAGTCCCAGGGCTTGAGGCCAAGGATAAGTCTTGCAGTTCTGTTCTGGATGAGTTGTAGGGGACGGAGAGTAGAAGTAGGGAGATTGAGAAAGAGGCTGTTGCAATAGTCCAGCCTAGAGAGAACCAGGGCTCTTTAGGTGATGAGCCTCTGGGGGAAGTGAGAAAAGGTAGAATACCTCTGAGGCGGTGCAGCTGGTAGTTGGACTTTTTGGAGATATCTGAGATGTGAGAAGAGAATGAGAGAGTGGAGTCGAAGATGAACCCAAGATTTTTTGCCTCATTGGTAGGTGAGTGCGCAGGGCCAAGTGAGGCAGGCCAATGAGAAAGTGGGAAAACGGGAGCAAGGACCCCAATGCGGACGATCTCTGTCTTACTGGCACTCAGGCATAGATTGTTAGTAGCACACCAGGCCTGGATTGCAGATAGACAGGGATGAGCGAGGAGGAGGAGGAGGACAAGGGTAGCGTGAAAGAGAGCTGCGTGTCAACCGCATAACACTGAAAGTTAGAGGTAAAGGTAGAGATCCTGTGGGCCAAGGAGGCCATGTAGATATTGAAGAACTAGGGGTAAAGGGTAGATCCCTGGGGGATCCAACAAGTAGAGAGAGTGGCAGAGGAGAGAAAAGGCCCGAGTTCCACCTGGGAGGACCGATCAGAGAGAAAGGAGGCAAGCCATGCCAGGGCCTGATCTGTGATGCCCAGGGTATCATGGAGACGGGTGATCAGGATGTTGTGGTTTACCGTATCGAAAGCAGAAGAGAGGTCGAGAAGAATGAGGACAGAGGGAGAGTTGAAATCAAGATTTGAGAGCAGGTCTTCACAGGTGTTCAGAAGAGCAGTTTCCATGCCTCTGGATGCTCTAAAGCCAGACTGATGGTCATGGAGACAACCAACAGATTCAGTGTGGAGGGTAAGTTGAGTGATAGCCAGCTTCTCCAGGATTTTTCCCAGGAAAGGGGTGATGGAGATCGGGCAATAGTTTGCCGGAACGGACGGGTCAGCTGAGGGTTTTTTGAGCAGAGGGTGCACAAGAGACTGCTTGAGAGGGGAAAACTCTAGTGGCGAGAGTGAGGTTGCAGAGGTCAGCCAAGGCTGCAGCGGGAGTGTCAATATTATCCTTAATGGTTTTGGAGGGGCACGTGTCAACCTGTTTGGAGGAGGCTTTCATAGGCCGGACTTGTCCAGAGACCTCTTCAGGAGTGACAGGGGAGAGGGAGGAGAGAAGAGGGGCAGGGGCGGACGAGGGGGGGCAAGAGATGTTGGTGCAGGGGGAGCAGAAGAGAGAGGACAGGATGTCCTGTGTTTTGGTGGTGAAATGTGCAGCCAGGGCCGAGCAAAGAGCCTGGGTAGGTGTAGTAGAGAATGTGGCTGCGGTAGTGTTGGCCAGGTTCTTGCAGACTTTTAAGAGTTTGGCCGTGTTGTTAGACGCTGCGGAGATGCGGGCTTGAATGTAGAGTCTTTTCTTGGAGCGAATGCTGACTCTACATTGCCTTTGAAGAAGGCGGCAGGCCAGTTTGTCAGAGGGTATACCTGAAGATCCCCATTTCTGTTCCCCTGCTCTGCACTTGCGTTGAAGGACAGCCAGATCGGAGTCATACCAAGAGTTGCTTTTTTGGCAGGCTTCAGTCTGACCCTTGTGATAGGGGCAAGAATGTCAAGAGTGTTGGAGACGAAGGATGAAAGTTAGAGAGGGCTGTATCAGGGTGGGATTCAGCTGCAAGTGTAGGAGAAGAGCAGGTGGAGGCAACGGCAGCCGCTGACACTCTTTACATGGGTCAGATGACCTTGAAGGTAGGAGGTGGTGTAGGGTGTGCAATTGTCAAAGGAGAAGAGAGCTTCAAGTGAGAAGAGAGAAGAGAATGATCAGTCCATGAGAGTGAAGTAGTGAGTGGAGTAGAGAGTGGGATGGGTGTGGTGATGAGAGCATCTAAGGTGTGGCCAGCAGTGTGGACTGAGTGGGAATAATGAAAACAGGGCTACACTCAGGAAAGATCAAGGCTACTCCATCACCTGTCCTGTTTGGCCTGGGCAGAGAGAGGATCTTGTAACCTTCAGGGAGAAGTGTGTCAAAAATCATGACAGTGCTTTCCTTAAACCATGTCTCAGTAAGAGCAAGAACATCAAGGTCCAGGAGTTCCAGGAAGTGGCAGATGTCAGAGGAGTGCTTAACAGCAGAGCAAGAGTTTAGTGTGGCGACATGGAGCAGGTTGCCACTTTTGAAGGACTTACGTGGGGGGATGCTGGGGACAGAGGTCCTCCGTAAGCAGCAAGAGTGCCTGAGAGATAGCAGGAGGAGGGGGCAGAGGAGGCAAGGGAGCTCCGGATGAAGTGGCAGTGGGTGGCCAGGGCAGCAGGGTGGAGGGTGCTGATAAGATTGTCAGTGTAGTGTGATTAGGCCAGGGAGCCTGTACAGCTGAGAGCGACAATGTGGGAGTTATTGGGTTGGTAGGGGGCAAGGTAGCCAAGGTGGGGATAGTTGGCAAGGGAGCCTGGGTGGCCGTAGAGGCAGGTGGCAAGGGAGCCCATGAAGAGGAAAGATGAAAGTTGATATGGTGAGGAAGGAGCCTATCAAAGAGTAAGAGGTTCGGTTTTGAGGCCCTTGTACTAGGATGGTACCGTTTTGATAGACATTTATGATGGCTCTGGAGGTGGAAGAGGAGGCAAGAAGGGCCTCCCAGCGGGTCCCACCATTTATGTGTGAAGAAGAGTAAGGAGAGAGCAAAGCGGCCATACGGGTATTCATAGGTCGGCAGAAGGAACGACAAAGAGGATGCTGTGAAAGTCTCTCTGACGGAAACACTGACGTAGGTGTCAGCGATGGGAAGGCCTGGGTTGGAGGCAAATATGTCCTTCTTGAGTTTCTTCCTGCCAGAACTAATGAGAGGTGAAGGATAAGAGATGGAGAAACAGTTAGAGTAGATGGGGAAGATAGAAAGTACCATAGTGAGAGGCACAGGGTGTGGTACACTTAACCAGGCAGAGCAATTGAGGTAGGTGAGAGGAGGTAGGCAAGAAGGGAGCAAGTGCACAGGTAGACACAGACAGGATAGGGAAGAGACAATGGGAGATAACAAGGGTAAGGGAACAGATAGCAAACCAGACAGGGAACAGAGGGGGAAGACCTGCCAACACATTTTCATGAAGAGCAGGATGTTAGCACAGATACATTTGGAATTTAAACAGCAGCAAGACAATCAGGATGTGCACACAGATAAATTGGAATTTAAACAGCAGCAAGACAATCAGGATGTGCACACAGGTAAATTCTAATTTAAACAACAACAAGATAATCAGGATGTGAACATAGCTAAATTCAATGTAAACAGCAGGAAGACAATCAGGATGTGCACACAGCTAGATTCAATTTAAACAGCAGCAAGACAATCAGGATGTCAAAAAAAGACGATTTTCTTTTTAGGTCAACAGGTATAGCAGCCTAACAGACAGGGGCCTAGGCAGTGGAGGTGAAAGTCCAGGAAGAAAGTGGGTGTTATAGTTTTGTGTTTCGGAACAAAAAGAGAGAAGAAAAGTGCTTTCTGAAGACAGTTAATAGAGATTGTCAGGACAAGCGCAAAGTCCAGAGGGATGATGCAGGCAGCATACAAATAGTCAACACTTACGTGAGAGCTGAGGGGGTGATCACATAGCCCAAGAGCGCCAGGATAAGGTCCCCCTCGTCCAGGTGCATAATGAGGGGTTGGCAAATGTAGTGAGGCCCACAATGCCCAGGCAGGACCGGACAGGAACAGACAGGGCCTTAGATGTTGGCCTTTGCAAAAGAGCTGACTAAAGCCTGCCGGTTCCCCGATAGGCCAAATGGATGCTGAAAGGGCCACTCAGCATGCAGGGAGGTGGCCGACAATGGAGAGTATGGAGACAATGTGGTGGCCATCCTGGAAATGTCTTGTGGTGCCCGTGTTCACAAAGGGACGCAGGCTTCTGGATACGTTTTATGAATGTCAAATCTTTTTATATTGATAAATGAAGAAGTTATTTCCCCCATTGATCATTTATCTTTCTTAACTTCTCTTTTCTTAACTTTGTACATTATAAAAGGTGTTTGTTCTGTTTCTCTCTTCTCAAATGATTCCCTTAACACTAGTCCCTTCTACATACCTTAATTATTTGTGGACCTTTTGGAGCCCAAACCTTTGTCCATGTTGATCTTTGACCTGGTTGACCTACAGTAGCATGCTTTATGTTGTGTCAATTTTTTTGTATGTTGTCCTTTGACATTGCCACTTAACTGCTAACTTATTGTGGCGCCCCCAGCTCATGGGACCCTACATCATGGTGTGGGCTTAAGGTAATGGAGGGAAGGCAAGATAGCGCTGTTACCGTAGATGTCTTCTAATACCATTTCACTTAATGAAAATTCACTGCATTTATTTCACAGAAAATGGTAGCGGAAATGGTATATTTGTAATGCATAAAAGGTGGGGTATGGGGTAAGAGTATAAGTTATGGTAGGGAGGGGTAACGGAGGGATGCACGGGGTCTCCCTGCATCATAAAAGAAAAAAAGTAGAACAAGTAAAAAGTAGATTTCGTTTTTCAGTGAAATGGATTCGGTGAATCTCCATTAGGTGAAATATTTTCAAAGAAATCACATGCATTCTGATGATGGCCCAGCCTCTATCTGGTGGTGCAGTCTCTGGCAAAAGCCCCATCCTTGGGTAAGCAAAGGTACAGGAAATACCACAGACCCCACAACAAGGTAGAAAGCCCAGGGGAATCCACCAAATTCTGGTATGGAGGCTCACTTATTGTGGATGACCTAATTACGTGATCCTTGTCACCTGGTGGGTGTGTGTGCCAATGTGACAGAGAAAGATGGCAGCTCCCACTCTCCAAGTTCGCCTTGCAATGCTAATATGCAGAAAGGAGGACTTAAGGTGCAAATCAATGACAAAATATTTAATTTATTAAACCTGCAAAAATGAATCCAACATACATTTTTTGATATGAACAACGGTACTTGTACACAAAAAGACCATACAGCCATATTTCAAAAATATATACACAATTACCACATCCCAATTGTCACAACAATACATTTGTAAAATTACATACCACAATCACAAACCTAGTGATTAAATGATAAACACTAATCCTAGTGTAATTGACTACCACGGTGAACCATTAATTTTCTTTCAAAAACGATATTATTTTTCCTTTGTTATTTAGTCATGCAGTTACTACCCCGAAGAAGACGTCCACGAATTGTGTAAAAACGGTTGTCTTACGTTGAAACGGTCGGTTCATGTTACATGTCCAGTAGTTGAAAGCATTAAATGATTGGTACTGTTTTCTCCGGGCTGAGCCATTTTTCTTAAATCATTTTAAATCTTTGCCTCATGTTAACGTTTACACTATTTTTTAGTGTGGCTGTGATATTTAATTGCTTTACGTCACGATTCCTTTAATCAAGGAATCCTACAATGGTTCACAATGGTGGTCACTTACACTGGGATTAGTGATTCTGTTTCAACAACTAGGTTTGTGATTATGATATGCAACTGAACAAATGTATTGTTGTGACAATTTTTCAATGTTTTTTGAGTATGGTTGTACTGTCCTTTTGTATACAAGTACCGTTGTTCGGTATCAAAACATGTATGTTGGATTAAGTTCTGTAGGTTTAATAAATGAAATATGTTTTCATTGATTTATAGCTCCAGCCCTCCTTTCTGCATATTAGTCTGTTTTCCTCGAGTCTTGGGGTCTATGGGAAATCTGCTCTTCAGTGTTCTCGCCTTGCAATGCAACAAGTAGCAAGGGTCAGATTGGGGCATACAATTGGCTCGGGCACCAATGCAAAAGTGGCCCTCAGTCACAAATGCCAGTTCACTCCTTTTGCGACAGACTATTTGAGAAGTGCCCAAGGGGGAGTTTTGGGCTCAAATGGTTTGCATATTGTGCATTTTAAACAATTGTGTTCAGTAAAACTAGTCAAAACCACTAGCTGTACAATGACGTAACTAATCAAACTGTCCAACTTGGGTCCAAAAATTGGCGCACTTTGACCAAAAAAACTTTGACCAAAAAAACTGGCTAACACTGATATGTTGCACTGCACTTGGCGCATTGCCCAATTGCATTATTGGCCCCTTCGAGCCTGCAAGTAGCTATGCTTTGCAGTTGCAATAAGCCTCTTGGCAGAAGTTTAAAAATAACTTTCTTACATATCGCCACCCATACTGCAACAGAGGCAGATTTGTGTTAAATCCCCCTGTGGCTCACGTGCTACTTTTATTTGTTTCACACATAAAAGGTCTGCACTGATTGTTGTAGCTGCAACTGTGAACTGTTCGTTGGTCACACAGTACCTGATCCCATATCATGCTGGCTATCTTTCCACTTCAAGTTTGGGAGGAGCAGATAGAAATGTGGCATCTATTCCTAAATTAAATTGTTCCGAAATTAAGTTATTCCTTGCCTTACCATCCTCAGCTACAAAAGAAAGCTAGGCCTTAATGGTTTCCTAGGCCAGTAAGCTAGCCCAGTGGGTTAAGCGCCCAGTTAAAGATCGGTGGGAAATCTCCAGTGACAGAGTTGACTCCTGGCAAAGTTGGCTTAGCCCTGCATTTTCCCCAGGTTCCTATATTCAGTACCATTGAGCTGGGTCAATATAGCGCTTACAATGCTTCGAAGTGGCAGAATTCGTGCATGAAGCGCTGTATAAAAATGCATCACTATTACTGTTCACTTTACGGTACCTGGAGACTACGGGCCTAATTCATGGAACTTTTAGAACACTGCTAAAAGTTCCATGCATTAGGCCAAACAGGTCCTAATGCGTGGAACGGTGAGCATGGTGCAATGTGCCTTTGCACTGCCAACAAACACGAAGAACCGGGCCTAATTCACAGAACGGTGCAAAGTGTATTTTTGCAGAGCAAAGTCACTTTGCACAGCAAAAGTACTCTTGGCACCATGCTTAATTGTCCTAATTCACAAAAAGCACTGAGTCTGTGCTACTTAGTGCTTATGTGAATTGGGCCCTTTTATTTATTTATTTATTACATTTTGGTCACTCCCAGATCCTGGTTTATCACAGCGTTTGTACAGGCGGCAGTTAAAGAAAATTCATAAACAATAGGATGAAGAGGTCGGTAAAAGACATTGAAGCAGGTAGAATGTCATTCGTATTTGTTGAAGAGCTAGGTTTTGACTACCTTCTTGAAGATCGTGTAGGAGGTTTCATTGCTGATGCAAGGGGTTAGTGAGTTGCAAAGTATGGGGGCAGTCACGGCAAAGCTAGCACCTCCAGCTTTAGCATTTGTGAATCTTAGGATGGCTAGCAAGGTGTTGTTCGAGGAGCGGAGAACCGGGTGTTTCAGCGAGAGACTCTTGTTCAAGTAAGAGGGGGCTATATTGTAGATGCAGCAGTGACAGAGTTTTGACCTTGATGCAAGCTTTGATTGGAAGCCAGTGGGCTTCGCGCCTGGACTTGTAATGTGGCCGGAGCGGCGCAGGCCCATGGCTGAGCGAAAAGATTTGTTCCGTAGGAGTTGTAACTTAGTAAGATTTGCGGAAGAAGTGCCTGTGAGGAGAACATTGCAGTAATCGAGTTTGCTGAGGATAAGCACTCTTGCAAGCGTGAGGCAGTTGGAAGGGATAGGAATTGTCTGCTCAGGGAGACGAGTTTAGCTGTGTAAGCAGTGGATGAGGCCAGAGAATTGATGTGTTTAGACAAGTTGAGTTCAGAGTCAAGGATGACCCCCAGTTGTAACTCGCCTGAGAACAGGGATGGGGTGCAATTGATGGATATGGAAAAGAAGGAAGATGACGGCTTGCCGAGGCTCAGAGGGGAGCCCACAATGAGGAGTTCCGTCTTCTCATCATTGAGACACAGGTTGTGCATGACCGTCCAGTTTTGGATGGTGGCACATATCTTGTTAATGGTGATGGTGTCATCAACGTGGTTGCCTGTGATGGGGATGAGAATTTGTGCATCATCCACGAAGTTGGTGTACGTGATGTCCAGTGAGTTTAGAATGTCAAAGAGTGGCTTGGTATAAGTGTTAAAGAGGGAGGAGGAACCTTGGGGGATGTGCAGAGGAGCTGCAATGGGGTCTGCTGCTGAGTTTTCCATGGAGATTCTTGAGCTGCAGTCTCCTAGGAAGTATTTGACCCAGGCAGTGGCGCCAGAAGAAAAGAGGAAGTGAGAAACCAAGCGTTGGCAGAGCATATCATGGTCCACCTGGTCAAAGGCAGCAAATAAATCAAGGAGTATTGCAAGATTCCCAGCATCCCGGATGTGGTCTAACTGCATTTAGAGGTCCAGCAAGGCAGTTTCCGTGCTGCGTTTCGGGCGGAATCCTGCTTGTGTTGGACTTGAGAATAGGTGATACAGTTGAGAATTCTGAGCAGAAAATGCACGATAGTGATGGGGAGGTAGTTAGTAGGTAGGGTACAGTCAAGCAAGGGTTTTTTGAGGACCAGTGTGATCCAGGCAGATGTAATGCAATTGAGGACCAAGCATGTTTTGAAGAAGGCATTCACAAAGTCAGTAATGATTGGAGATAGCGTGGATGCACAGAGTTTAACAATGTGTGGAGGACAGGAGTCTCCTTTGCAGGTTGAGGGTTTGAGAGATAAGATGGAACTCAGAAGCAAATAACATGTCTATATACTGACAAATGCATTACAAACAACTGCTTCACAAAATAAAACACAATTAGTGTGTTTATGCTGCATTCGCATGACATAGGGCCTCATTACAACTCAGGCGTTAAGGGTTAACGCCACCGTTAACCCTTAACGCCTGATTCTGATTTTAACGCCTGCTTTTAGCAGGCGTTAAAATCCATGGCGCTAACCTGCCATGGTGCTAATTACGCCGCTGTAATTTACGGCGGCGTAATTAGCGCCTTCCCCACTCCCATTATGCCCTATGGGGCAAAAATGGGAATGGGGAAGGGAAAATGGGAAATGGGGATTTACCGCCCCACTCACCTTGGAATGGGGCGGTAAATCCACCATCCACCATGGTGTAAACGGAGTTTACACCATGGTGGTAAAGTTGGTGCACTTAGCACCAAGGTTGTAATGAGGCCCATAATCTCTACTTCCACATAACAAAATCTTTTGTCCAGAACGGTAACCTCTTTACTCTAGGGTTACGCACCATCTCACTAATACCAACATTCCTGTTTTCATCATTCATACAAAAGTTTATTCTCTGACTCACACCATCTTCCCCAGACTGATTACTTCCTGGAGCCTGGCTACCAGCCAAAACATCACAATTGTCTCTCACATGTAAATCCTCCATATTTTGAGAGACAGAATCAGAGACAACATCAGTCTCCAAATTCAAATTGTCTTCACTATACATCAAATCATCAAGAACACGATCTTGTCTGGGTTGATTCCTATTACCATAATCCAGTTTCCAATTCCATTTGCTTACTCTGTCAATGTTCCATACTGAACCACCACTCACCCTTATTGCCTTACCAAGCACTTGCAGCACTTTAACCGGTTTGTTGTATTTAGAATCACCTTTCCTCACTCTGTGACCTAATTTTATCCTTACCATATCATCTGATGAAATTTCAATCCTGTGTTTACATCCCAATGACATCCTATTATTAACTCCATGGCATTTACTATTTCTCAATTCCCTGGACTCTGACACTCTTTTGCAATGTATCCACTCTGGAGTGAGCAATGTGTTGGGAGCCCTGCCCGATATCAATTCAAAAGGAGACATATTCAAACCCCTTTTAACTGACATTCTTAAACTCCATAATTTCTCCATAAGTGCTTCATTCACAGGCATGTTGTTTCTTAAAGCCAATTCCACTGTCTCCACAACCATCCTGTTACATCTCTTCACTAACCCATTGGTTTGGGGATGGTACAATGCAGAAAACTTCCAAACAATTCCAGATGTTGTGGCAAACTCTTTAATTTCCTTGCTTTTGAACTGAATCCCATTGTCACTAATAATGGTTTTGGGAAAACCTTCTCTCCTGAAAATGTCTTTAAGAAATTTGATAATTTCTCCAGAATCAACTTTTTTGACAGCTTTCAATTCCACCCAACTTGAATAATAATCAATCATAACAATTAAAAACCTTTTTTCCCCTATAAGTCTTGCATAAGGTCCCACAATGTCGATGCCTAACTTCATCCACGGAGCCTCCCCTTTATCTATGACAACAGGTTCTGACTTGAAGCTCCTACAACTTTTATCACTGTTCTGGCAAGGCCAGCAGTTTCTGACAAATCTATCAATTAAAAGATCCATACCTGGCCACCAGTATGCAGAACGTACATTAGTTTTAGTCCCCGTTATGCCAGGATGACCTTGATGTGCTTTCTCTATGAGCTCCTCATACAGAACCTTCAGAGGTATCAATTTACTCCCCCTCATCAAAAATCCTTCCTCCATAGATAACTCAACCTTCACTTCCCAAAATTTCATAGACTCTCCATCAACCAATCTCTTTTCTGGCCAACCTAGCATTGTGAAATCTGCAATCTTCTGCAATGTTATGTCTTTGGAAAACTCATCCAACCACTTTTCCTTAGAGGTTACCTCTAGAACAACCACCACTATATCCTCATTACCTTCTGGCTCCAAATCCGCATTCTTTAATGGTAGCCGTGATAAATAGTCTGCAACAACATTTCTTTTACCTGGTACATACCTTGTCACAAAATGATAATCCTGTAATTTAATGCTCAACCTAGCCAACCTAGGTGATGCTTTACACATACCCTTCACAGATAGCACTTCAATGAGTGGCTTGTGATCGATTTGTATGATAAACTTCCAAACCCACAGATACTTTCTAAAATAGTTCACAGCCCATGAGCACGCCAATAGCTCTTTTTCAATAACAGAGTACCTGCTTTCTGTGTCTGAAATTGCTCTGGAGGCATAACAGATTGTTTTCTCTTTGCCACTTTCATCAATTTGGGACAACACTGCTCCTAGCCCATGACCACTAGCATCTACCGTAACTTTGGTCAACCTGCCAAAAACATAACCACCCAATTCTTTTGAATTACAAATTTGTCTCTTGATGCAATTTACAGCCTCATCACACTCATTACTCCATACAAATTTGACATCTTTTTTTAACAATTTCCTTAATGGTTCTGTAACATTTGCAAATTTCTCAACAAATTTGTTATAATATTCACAAAGTCCTAGAAATGACCCAAGCTCATCTTCATTACTAGGATTAGGAGATTCCCTGATTGCTTTCATAGCATCACTGTTCGGTTTATACCCTTTGCTATTGACTGTGTGCCCCAAATACTCAACAACATCCATGCCAATCTTGGATTTATTCTTCTCAATTTTCAAACCCACGCTCTCCAATTTCAACAAAACATCTTTCAATCTCATGTCATGTTCCTCTTGGCCTTTGCCAAACACAATAAAGTCATCTGGGTAAACAAATATTCCCTTCAATCCCTTCAGCACATGCTCCATGACCCTTTGAAACACCGCTGCCGCTGACGCTAGTCCAAACGGCATGCGCTTGTACCTATACAGCCCATGTGGAGTAACAAAAGCTGTGATGTCGCTGCAGTCTTCCGTCAGAGATATTTGATGGTACGCACTAGAGAGATCCAGAGTAGAGAACACATTTGCACCACCCATACTATTTAGCATTTCTGAAATTATGGGGAGGGGAAAAATGTCAATTATGACGTTCTTATTCACATCTCTGAGGTCTACACAAATTCTAAGATTTCCATTTTTTTTCATCACAACTACAATGGGGCTTGCCCACTCCGATGATTCGATCTTTTCAATGACTCCCTCTGCTTCCAACTTTGCCAATTCTTCTTCTACTTTGTCTGCTATGGCAAATGGTATAGGTCTAGACTTCACATGTCTGACAGGTACCGCTCCATCCTTTAGGCGAATCCTATGTGAAAAGTCTTTCAGTAGTCCCAATTTCTTCTGCTGTGTGCCATTTATACTCTCCAGGCCCAATTTCTTCTGCTGTGTGCCATTTATACTCTCTATTTCTTCTCTCTGCTTGCAACTTGTATTGACAATTAAGATTTGTTCATTGTCACAAGGGTCTAATCTGATACGGAGACCAGCCTGATCCCTCCATCCAATAATGTTGACTCCTTTCTCTGCAACATATATCTTCACTTCTGCCTTCCTGTCTTTAAATTCAATGATGGCTGAAAACCAGCCAATTATCTTGATCTTTGACCCCTCGAATCCACCAGGGTTTTTTGTATCAGATTCATTGAATTTGCTCTTAAGACCCAATGCTAGTAAGTTTTTCCAGGTTTTCTTCGTGATAATCGTCCATGGAGAACAACTGTCAACTTTCACTTTAAGCCTCCAATTGTCAATTATAATGACACAGCTTGGGCATTTGAATTCACCCTCAGGAGGCACGCGGATGGTAAACACTCTATCTTCATCCGATTCTTCCTCTTCCTCCCGTATGACCGAAATTCTCTTCTTCCGTCTGCACGTGACTGCAAAATGTCCCTTAACTCCACAATTACCACAATTCTGTCCTACTGCAGGACAATGCTTGGCATAGGCAAAGTGTCCTGTTCTTCCACAATTGTAACATCTGTCAGCTTCTTTAAGTTGTGGGGCATTCGGTCTGGGTTCGGTTTTCGCCCAATTCCTGCCCTTGACCAGATGTCCTTTGTACTCAAATCCCCTGGACCTGCAACTCTTGGTTGCATAGTTTTCTGCACGTTCTCCTGTCCCAAGAGTGTTGACCATGCCTTCTTCTTCTGAATCCAACATAGGTTTGTCATTCTGTTGCTGCAAGTTTAGAACAGCCTCTTGTTTCCTATTTTTCATTTCTTTGGAGCACAGATGACTGTGTTCTATACGTTTGGCAAAGGCCATAGTTTCTGGCAAGGATGGGTTTCCCACCATCCAAAGTCTGTCCTGCACCAAACTATCTTTTGCGTGTATGATGATTTGATCCCTTATGAGTTCATCCAATGTGATGCCATTCCCAAAACGACATGTGCGTGACAACGCCCTCAAGGCTGATACATAATCTTTAATAGACTCATGTTCCTTTTGAGTTCTGGTGTAGAAGTTATACCTGTTTATAGCTACATTGGTCTCAGGTGTATAATATTTGTCTAGTTTTCTTATAGCTTTTTCATGTTCATCAGTATCCCCAGCTTCATCCACAGGCAATTTTGGTAACTCCCTATACTTCCTCTGTCCTTCCAATCCCAAGGCGTGGATCAGCAGTGATTTCTTTTTAAGCGGAGTTAAGCCTTCCTGGTCAATGGCCTGAACATAGTTCAACCAAAATTCCTTCCATTCCAACCAATTTACAACAGGTTGACCTGCAGTTGGGAGGAAACTAGCTGGGGGTTGTATGCTGATGCCCTGCATGTTTCTGGAAAATTGTGTCTGTAAGAGATGAGGTCAAATCCAGTTGTGGGGTTAAAATTGCTTTAAAGTGATTCAACTCTCCAAATCACTTGCAAGAAATTCTGTGTTCAAAAAGTACTGCGAGGAGGATGAGGAGATTCCTATCTACTCCTCATTTGCCTGGTTCCAATAAATACAGATCATGTGATCTGTGTTAGTGAGGAGGGTCCCTTTCCTCAATACACTCCGTGCAAGATGCTCATTGGTGGTTTGATTGGATCAGCAGCCAATCAAAACCGATACAGCTGCTGCAGCAGTGAAGACACAAGCAAGAAAAAAAAAAAACAGCACGAACTAACGCGATCCCACGCGTTTATTCGGAGCATCCGCTCTCTACTTGGATTAGGTAGGGCTCCGGTAGGACAACACGACTCTTCCCCAGCACAAGCCACGCAACGCTTTGCGAGGGCTCAGAGCGGCCACTCTCTGTTTGAGATCCCCTGCGGCTTCGTGGGTTCTCAGGACGCCGGCAAGCCTCGTCGCCAAAATGAAGTATGCCTCGGAGACAACGTGAAGAGTAAATGTGTTTATTTACTATGAGAGTCTCCGGCGCCCTGCACTGCCGCTCACAATCTCCGCTCTCTCCCTCAACCCGTCTCAACCTCTCTCGTACCGAACACCACTTCAAACACTAACATTCCTAACTCGCGTGCAGGCAGGGACGCCGTAGCTAGGAGACAATGACATAGGATACTCCAAGATGGGGCTGGATGCTGGTGTCGTAGGGGCTGGGGAGAGGAGAGTAGGCTAGAAAAATCAATTAGAAAATGATCGGTCCATGACACCAGTGGGATGCTGGAGATTTCGAGGGGGGTGTTGTTTGTAAGTATTCAGCCGAGGATGTGTCCTTTACAGTGAGTAGGTGTAGTTGAGTGAAGTTCATCTCCTGTAATGATTGTGTAAGCCTGCTAGCTTTTTTGTTGTTGGTATAGTTAAATCCCAGATCTATCTCACCTACGATGACGAATTTGGTAGTGGGTTTGACTAAGGGAGTCAGCAAGAGGGGGATATCAGAGTCTGGACAGCCAGAAGAGCTTGGCAGGTGGTATAGCTGGAAGGGTTTGTAGGTGTTCTGGGGATTCAGAAAGAGTTTTAAGTGCAGATTCATAGCCTGCAGTTTGGGGAGAGTCAGGCTTTCTAATACAGAGCAAGGATTTGGCAATAAGAGCTACTCCACCTCCTGGGGCATATATGCAGTCCGACCTAAAGATGGAGAATTTAGGAGGGATGGCCATGGATAGGAGTGGCCCTGAGGCTGCATGCAGCCAGGATTCGGTGAGGACCAGTGGGTCAAGGTTATGGTCAATGATAACGTTGTGTATACCAATGGCATGAGCCCCGAGGTAGCGTGCACACTTGAGAGAGCAGGGTCTTTGATCCTGTTTGGTGAATATTGGGAGGTGAGGGGAGAAGGAGGGTGGTCATCGGTGGTGGGATGGTGGGGGGATGGTGCGGGAGGAAAGCATAGTGGTTCTGTCTGATCCCAAGATGGGAAGTGTAGGTCCTGGGAATGTCTTGGCTGCTGGGCGCGTTCTGGATGTTGATGAAGGGTGGATGGTGGTGAAGTTAGTGTGGTGGGAGAGCCTCAAGGTTTTAGTATGTCATAGGATGGGAAGAATAGCTCCCAGCAAGGTCCTCGGCTTTTTGAAGGTTCTGGAGCGCAGTGACTGGCAGAATTTAGTACAAGCAGCAGTGTGGGCCAGGCGTGGGAGGCTTCATTGGGGGCAAAGCAAGTCTGTGCATCATTGGGGCCGCGGAGGGGCTTGAGGTGACTTGAGTGGTTGAGGGTGAGGGTGTGACATTGGCTGAGGCATGTGAAGCGGCTGTGCTATTAGTAATAGAGCGCTGAGTTCAAGTGTTTGTACGTTGGGCAATGTCCGTGTTGCAGACATTGTGTATGTGCGAGGGCCCTGGAAGGGTGACATGACGTGGTCTGGATTCTGTTTGGATTGTGACGGGGTTAGGTTAGTCTGGAGGAACTGGATGCAGTAGGTGCATTGATACTTTCTCCTTTGTGGGAAGACCTCCAGTAGTTTGGGAGTAGGGCATATGAGTGGGGTGCTCGCATATGGGAGTTTTGTGGAGAGGAGGTAGGAAAGGTGTGGGAGGGGGCAAGGAGTGGAGAAAAGTGGTTGAGGAGGGTGGTTGGTTGCAGCATCGGAATGCTAACTAGCCCGAGGGTGTTTGGCACAGTGGTGGTAGGAATCTGGTGGGAGCGGCAAGCTGGGGGTGGAATCTTTTATTGGTCACTGGAGGTAGCGAGACAAGTACAGCAGTGCATATTGGCACACCTTACCTTGGAAAGGGCTGGGCAAGGCATCTGGTATGTCCAAGACTTCGGACGCTCGGGGAGCTCTGTAGGCCGGGGGGGGCACATGGTATGGAGAGAATGTTGCATTGTTTTTCCTCGCCGGTAACGCTGTCCGCAGCCGCACAAGGCCAGACAAGGGAAACAGGCCTTAAAAGCAGCCCTTGCAATGGGGCAGGGTGCATTTTCAGGTAACAAAGGCTAATCAGAGGCAGACATAGGCGGGTCATTTGCTGGTGGAAACCCAGGTAGGGCCTCACTGATTTCAGCAGACAAGGCATGCACCATTTTTAAGAGGAGTGAGTGCTCCAGAACATAACTTGATGGGGCAGCTGAGCTCCCCTTGGGATTAGAATACTGCAAGCTGCGGTGGTCGGCAGAAGCGTGGATTTTGCACCCAGATGATGCATCCACCGCTGAGTCTTGGAAAGGATGTTGATTCGAACAAGGGTAGACAAGGGAAAAAGGCCTTAAAAGCAGGCCTTGCAAGGTGACGAGTCACCTGCCGGCTCCCTGTGATTGGCGAATTCCGGGTAACAAAGGTCAATCAGAGGCACACAAAGGGGGGTCAGTTGCTGGTGGAAGCCCAGGTAGGGCCTCACTGATTTCGGCTGGCAAGGCAAGTGCCATTTATAAGAGGAGGGAGTGCTCCAGACCATAACTTGATAGGGCAGCTGAGCTCGTTTTAGGATAACTTGCGGTGGTTGGCAGGAGCCTGGATCTTGCACCCATTTATCGCGGTGCAAATTCACTTTGCTCTGCTCTGCAAAATTAGGCCTAGTGTAAAGTGTATTTTTGCTGTGCAAAGCCACTTTGCACCGCACTATACGTTCTGTGAATTAGGCCCTAAGTGGTGAATCAGAGTGGACCACTTGCCGTCCAACAAGACTGCCTTGCTATTTCTTGGCAAGCCCCAAAACATGACTTTAAGTATAATGGGATAATGTTTGCTGATCCATAACACTCACTCTTCATCACAGACTCCATTTCAGTTGCTTTGTTTAATAGGTGGTAAACATGCTTCAAAAAGAAAAATCGAGTGAGATCATTTGAAAGAAAATGTTTATGTGCGAAAAATGTTTATGTATATGTGTTAGCAATGATGGGACGCCTGAGAGAAAAGGGCCCTCTTCCCACTGCTGTCTGCGGTCTGCTTGGAATGCCTGGGCCTCCCAGTGAGGGATTCACCCGAAGGTCAGCATGACTTTTCAAAGGAGCAGCATTCCAAGCTATTTACGTTAGGAGTAAATGAAGAGAGAGGGTCGAATTAAATGTTGCTTAAATGTACATTTAGCATTTAGTTTCCCTCGAAACAGAGAAGCCTAGCCAACATTGTGAACCAGAGGGTGTCAAATTGGCTCGAGCACCAACGAAAGAGGGGCCCACAGTCGTGAATGTCGAAGTATTCCTTTTGTGACCGACTGTGTACTGTGCAAGAGGGAGCTTTTTGGTATCATTGTTTGCAAATTGTGCATTTTACCGAATATTTGTTCAGTTTGAATGGTCATCAAACGTGCCTACTTTGGCCAAAACACGAGCCCATTTTAACCAACAAAAGAAAACGTCCACACTAGCATGTCGGGTTTCCACTTTGCGCATTGCCCTTTAGGACAGTCCTAGCCTGCCATTAACACAAAGCATGGTTATCCGTGGCCAACCAGGCAGAGACAACAGAAAACCACGACTTCTCAATAACCATAAAAGCAGGGTCAGATCCATTTTAAATTCCTCAGCTGCGTCTTCTACCGTTGGGAAAGGAGCGCCTTTCATTGGTACTCTTGCAGTTGCATTTTTTGACTTGAGAAATGTTTCCAGGTGTTTGTGGTCTCCTCGAGGACGAGATGTGCTGCGTTCTGTCAGGAACAAGGAGCAGATCCCATCAGAAATGCCTCAGCAGAGAGTGCTCTCTGTAAACCTCGGTGTAAATGAGCGATTCCAGAGCCTTCCAAAACTTCCAAAATGTTCCTATCCACGAAAAGAAAACACAAGCCCGGAACAAAACGATAAGCCATGAATCTTCTTGTTTGGGAATGCTTAATTGTCATTTTTAAGATTACATGACATAAAGCAACGGGTGAGAAGGCACGCAGCAGTAGATAAGAAAAACAAAACCTAATTAAGCAGGAACAAACACATTGTTCATACCAAAAACAGGTGTGCAAGACCTTAATCACAAATATTGATACCATTCCCGTCACAAAAATCTACAAAACTATGATTTTAAATAGTAACCCATTTATTTAACATCAGAACAATGCAATTACCCCTTTGAAGGACACCGCTGTGGTCAGATGGCTGGGAATACAAGTTTCTCAGTGGAAGTTAGGACTTATTTATGCATACATTGGAAAAATTGGGCCATATGCGTTAGAGTGGGAAGGGGTAAGCTGGTGAACAGGACGTTTCCTCTTTTACACGAAATTGGGCAAGGGCTTGTGCGCTTTTTAATGGTGGACCTATCAGTCCAAAGAAGCAAATCATTCCGCAATGAAGCCTCTGCAGGGCTTAATAGATTGATCTGGAATAATAGATTGATCTGGAATTTGCGCACCAGTAACTTTTGTTTAAGTTTAATTGGATTCATGGCCTGGAGGTAAGAACAGAAGCTCTGACCCGGCTCAATTTTCCAACTTTCATAAGGAAATCCCTGGTAAAGCAATCTGGCCCCATGCCTTATTTGGCTTCTCGCCCTCATACATTTAACACTGAGATTCAGGCCCTAAAAAAGAAATCAAAATCTTCCATCAAATCAGTAACTACGTACGATTGACTGACTCAGGAGAAAACAGGAGTAATTCGTACCTTCCAGGTAAAATACAAAAATAAAGATAAAATGCTATGTATCAACCAACTGAAGCGCGATGGCAAAAACATGTTGAATTGCATCACAACAAAAAATACCTTAATTACTGGAAACTGGTAAATTCATTGGGCAGGCCCCAATTAGTTTCGCAAGAAAATCCTACTCTTGAATCTGTTTCTGTATCATATTATACAGCCTTATATGATAAACCACTGAGCATTATTCCAGTAACTGTTACAAATGAGCCCCATGGCGTTTGAAGTTGGAAGTAGGAGGACATAAGTGCGATTATTAATAAGACCAGTAATTCTCGTGCACCGGGCCCAAATGTTTTATGTACTAGGCACTTTAAACAAGATCCCATAATGTGGGCTAACATCTTAAACATTCTCTGTTTCTCAATCTTAAAAGAGAAGAAAATTCCACAAACATGGGCATTTTCCCACACTGTGCCTATTTTCAAAAGAGGCGATAAAACAGATCCCTTAAGCTATTAGCCCATCGCCTTATTAGACGCGGATTAAAAAATATTTGCGTTCCTTTTGCTAAAAGAATAAAATCAGTGGCCGGCCTTGAATGATATCCTCAGAAAGAATGAAACTGATTTTCGGGCGGGGACCTCCCTGGAATGGTTGTCAATAGCATTCAAAGTACTACAGGACTTGGAGAGAGGCGTAATGTGAACATGGTCAGTATTGACCTTACATTAGCTTTTGATATAGTCAGCAGGAAAAATGTGGGCAAAACTGGATTTGGTGGGTGTCCCATGCCATCTTTAAGTTTGTTAATTTACCTGCACAGGGATATTAATCTAAAAATCAGACTAAATCTCTCAGGTCAAGTTTCAACTGTAATAACTACATAAAGAAGACTGTGCTAGGGATGTATTTTGACCCCTTTCTTTTCAATGTATACCTCTCATATTTGGGAACGGCATTATCTAGGGCTGCTTTCATTTCTCCAAAAATGCACAACACTAAATCAGCATGGATTTCTGTTGCCGATGACCTTATTCTTCTAGATTGCACCCAGGTAGGTTTGCAGCGCCTACTCTCCGATTTTGAACAATACACATTGGCAAGGACCTCTTCATAAACGCCAAGAAAACCAAGGTCCTGCATTTTACCATCCGGTCGAAAGCTGAGTGGATACAATTGGTGGTTGTCGGGCATTTATTGGAGATGGTTAATGATTTGAAATAGCTGGGATTTGTGATTTCACCCCAGCGATACAAAAAGCTTCTTATGAACCAATTGAAACTTAAAGCTTGCCATCTGTTATCACAAAGGAAATACTTTCACAAAAATTCAGCAAATTTTCACTGTTGTCGGTAATTGCATTTTACAAAATGAATGTGGTGCCCTCCCTAATCTATTGTGTTGAGATTCATCACGTATCAACAGACTTTTATTTCTCTGTACCTGAGGGTCTCTTTTGGAAGAATGTGTTAATGTTGCCCGTGGGACCACCAATGCCTGCAATTCACTATGAGCTGGGAATCCCTTCCTTGATTATGCATCTCTGTTGGCAGCAAATGCTTTTGTGTAGGACATTTTATGAACCCCCTTGCTCTTTCACTGTTCAAGGATTTTTCCTGTCCTAAGGTTGATGCTTTGAACCCTTATGCAACCAAATATCACAAAGTATTGCCTATTAGTCGGTTAAACTTGGAATGTGTCATGGCCAATGCTTTCATGTACAGAACAAAGCTTTGGATGTTGGACTGTGAGAAGTTAGGGAGCTATAAGCGCCTTTTACACCTAGCGGCTACCCACACAAAGTTGGCTTAGTAACCTCTATATATGGAACTCTCTCCAACCCCAAGGCTCAGGGACACCCATGGGATTCAGACTGAACCTCCTGCACACTAAAGAGGACTTGAGTTTGTGGGATCGCCCAAATATTTCGTGCCCTCTAGGCAGATATTGCTCACAACATATCGAAAATCTGAAACACATGGTTTTGTTTTGTCAAGTTCTTCCATGCATTTCCTGTTTCCACCACTTTTACGTCCAGTATTCCCAATAGGCAACAGCTTTATGCTTCTCGTGGCAAATACCTTCATGCGTCCAGGATAGCTTCCCTATAATGGCTGTTAGTTCTAATACCTGCCTCAGTCCTCCAAGCTCAGCAGCTTCTAGCCTCAGTTCCTTTGTGAACGATGCCTCAGTTTAGTTTAGTCCGCCAGCTCTATTTCGCCCTGTACCTTCCTATGCCCTGTGTTGCCGTTCTTTGATTTTGAACCCCTGGCTCTTAGGCCCAGTTCAGTTACTTAGTTCATATAACTTTTAGTATCCTGTTACCCGTCTTCCTCTCCTTCCTAGTCATTCTTCCTGGCCTCTTGTGTGTGTGCCTTGTGCTTGCTGGGGTCCATTCACTCTTACAGGGTACAGTTAATCCATGTGATAGTTACCAGCTAGTTGTGTTCTAGTGGTGCGTCAATGCACCTCACATATAAACGCTTTGGTCCTCCTTTCCGCTAGAGGGGGCTGGATAACTCTTTATATGCAAATGAATACATTATGATTTACTAAATTGAGGCTTGTCTGTCATGCTTGTCCTCTGACTCACTCCTTACTCCTTTCTCCACATTTCCTATGTTCACCTGCCTGTACTATTTGCATAGGGTTTACACCTCTGCTTCTGCTTTGCAACTCCTTTTCTCAGTGGCAAGATCCGTATAATTGCTGTGTGTGTTTTTCCTCTTTACTCCTGCATGTTTCCGTCTGCTCCAGACTAAACTCCAGTCCAGCTTTTAGCTTGACCCCACCTACAGGTGTTGGCAAGTCTTGTCACTTGTTTCCCAATAAGGTACGGGCGTTGCATAATCTATATGCCAAGCTCCTGCCCCTCCAAAATGTCTGTGTGCCAATTTCAACTGATCTTTAATAACATTCCAGAAGAGACCAGTGAAAGAATAAGTGATTACAGAACCCAGGTACATGGAAAGGTACATGCCAATTGTATCATACATACAATCATACATATAAATGTTACTCGTCGTTAAATCCTACCAGAGGACGAGTCCCCTGTGACATGCCCATTGTTCAAAGGACCAAATTGTCCTACATCCAAACACCAGCACCAAAAGAAATTTAAAACAAGATGGCCGCTGTGGAAACAGCAAAGGGTGCTTGCTAAAAGACAAATAGGTTGTCTTTCTGTTCTTCACAGTGGCAGAGAAGCTGCAGGAAGATTCCATGACACGAAGCAATGGGTACGAAGAAACGCAGCAGTGGGTAAGAAAAAAAAAATCTTAATTAAGCAGGAACAAATGCATTGTTCATACCAAAAACAGGCGTGCAAGCCCTTAATCAAAAATATTGATAACAGTTGTACATTCCCGTCACAAAAATTTGCAAAACTATGATTTTAAATAGTAACCCATATATTTAACATCAGAACAATGCAATTAACCCTTTGAGGGACACCGCTGGGTCCAGATTGATGGGCATGCAATGATTCTCAGTGGAAGTTAGGACTTATTTACAAATAGATATGAACAATCGGGCCATATGCGTTAGAGTGGGAATGGGTAAGCTGGTGAACAGGACCTTTGCTCTTCATGAAACTAGACCAGGGCTTGCACAGTGGATATGGAAGTGATATCTGCTCGGAAGGGCTTGATTTTCTGCAGCGAGGCCAGTAAGCACCGTGCCATTTTAGATGTCTTGGCTGTGTGTTTTTTTAAGGAAAGGTGGTACAGGGTGAACGCTGTATGCATGGGCGTAATTTTAGGGGGGGACATGGGTGTTTGTCCCCCGAACTTTCATGGCACACGATTTTGTCACCATTCATTTGAATGGGGCATTATTTTTTCAGATGACATGTCCCCCCCAACATTTTCAGCAACGTTACTCCACTGGCTGTATGGTGCCCTCGATGTTGAAAGCGGACAGCCGGGTGTGGGTATGGGGTGGCCATTGTTGTTGTTGAGTAGCAGACGTTTTATCTTGGTGGGGTTCAGTTTGAGGAAGGTGCTGAACATCCAGGAGTGGATGAGGACAAGACAGGGGTTGGATAGGCGAATAACTTTGATGGATGATATTTGTAGGTAGTAATTACAGTGTTTACAGTAAAAGCAGAAATCCAGCCCAGTGATGACAGCGGTTGGGGTTCATGGGCGAGGGGAGGGATAGGGTAATAGCACTATACACCCGGGACAGCACCAGCTGGCCATGGTCATGTTAGGCTGGGGAGCACTTGGGAGGGAAGAGTGCAGGGCGGTGTAGCAGACAGATTTAGTCAGGTGGGGCAGGGCTAGTACAGACACTCCTGCATCATTGATAACTATTGTGCATAACAGTTTGATCACATTGTAGAAACTAATGATGGGATACATTACACCTGTAGTACCAATGCTTGTTTTTAACAGGAAGTCAGTGAAGGACATGCATAGTGCTTATGCATCGAGTGGATGAAGGCACACCTGGTTAAGACATTTTTGTTACACCAGTAGCATGTCTACAACTCCATTTAAATCATTAACTCTTAGAAAACTGTTTTGGAGGGAAAAAAAAACTAGCAAGCACTTCAAGTGCAACGTTTGATGGTAAGGCTCGAATAAAGTGAGCTCAAAGAGTTATATTGTTTTTTTATAACACACTTAATACCGGGACCAGTTTCTAAGCGCAACTCCAGGACTCTAACCTGTGTTGCTATGCGTTGTCTTGCTTCCAAGACAAACGCGTTGCCCCTGACCTATCCTCCCGGCCCTGAAGAGTTCTCATGAGGAGGTGTTCTGGGCGGAGATGGGCAGGAACTGTGTGGGAATGGCTGTAGGGATGAGCATGGCCAAGGGCAGTCAATGGGTGGGCGCATAACCAAACAACACCTACAATCTGCGTGCCCTGCCTAAATGCCTAAATGCCATTTCTCTCTATCTGTACTCTAATGCAATAGTGTTGGTGCATAGGTGTCGCAAGCGACACCTAATAGCCCAAACTAATAATACTTAGCTGAGGCAATGGATTTGGCCTGGGAATGTCCGTATGACTCTTTTGCACCGAGAATAACCAAGCCTTGTGTGTAAATTTACCCCAGCTTGAGAGTCACTGGTGGGCACTGTGCAGATAGTTCAAAGGGCCACAGGGCACATTGACCATGAACATTAAGAGGTAATGAGGCTTTTCTGAACTCGTCAGTATACAGGAGGGTCAATATATGGCATACAGAAACTGCTATGAAAGGGTGCTGCTTAGGAGCGTAATAGACCTCCTTGTAGTGCATGGGAACCTATACTAGTCACGGCCCACACATAGGCCCAAGGCCTTTACATATCTGAGTGTACTTATCAATGGCCCTTTAATACACTTTGTGGGGGTATCTTTACCTGTTGTTGTTATGCCACTGGTGCTGCTGCTTGAGCACCCAGGCAGACTTTTCAATGTTCTATCCATGCTTCAGAATTCTGCTGTGAATTTGTGTCCCTGGTGCTGAGGTTGGGAGTGTATTGGGATCATTTAAGGTGAAGGGTCAGGATCTTGAAGCCGGTGTCATGTTGAGTTGTCTTTGCAATATGCCATTGGTTCCATTTATGTGATCAGCACATGCTGTTGGTTGTAGCATTTAAAATGTAACATAAACACACTGTTCGGGCTAATGTCCTTTCAACTGGATGTTAGGTAAGATTTTTATATTCATGATAAATCTTCCTGACCTGTGTCCACTCCATAACTATTTTACCTTGTCCCTAGGTGAAGGGGGATTTGTTTACTCTGTCACCTAGTCTTTTACTCTTTTTATGGGTGACCTTTTTATGTCCCTCCATAGTGTATGGTTGAAGTTATAGTTTCCTAAAACTTTTGAGGTTAGGCTGGGTTGCCCCTTTGAGCTCCCCTATTCATTTCTCTTTCCTATACTTGGGTGAACTCCAGTTCCCAAGAAGTAAAGAGGGATTTTCATCCCCTTTACAGTTTGTATAAGTGAGCCAGCACACCCCACCTTATGTGGAGTGCTGAGTGGATAGAGTGTATGCCCCAGCCCCTTTCTTACTTACCGGGTTACATTTTTTTACAAGAATGGCTGTGGT
Organism: Ambystoma mexicanum; assembly: GCF_040938575.1. NCBI lineage: Eukaryota > Metazoa > Chordata > Amphibia > Caudata > Ambystomatidae > Ambystoma > Ambystoma mexicanum. The sequence goes on from NC_090935.1 coordinate 1,441,561,280, forward strand.
AGTGGTTTTACCTTTATGACTTTTAGGGCCTGATTCATGGAAGTGTTTTATAATGGTGCAATCTCATAGGTAAATGTTCCATGAATCAGGCCCTTAGTCTTTATTACCTGTAGACTGTAAATTCAGCCTTAGTAAGGCACAAAAGGGCCACCATTTTTCTAAAATGGTGGCCTCCTTCTTTGTTTGCCATTTCTAGTCTGCTTGTAGTTTCTGGAGTCTTCTCCTACAATTATAGGTGAGAATGACCTCAGTGGAAGTTGTGTCTTCGGCTAGAATCCATTGTAATCCTGGGCCAGGCTTCAGAGTGTCTGAGGAGGCAGGAAGCGAGGGAGGACTCCAAAACTATGCATCCCTTTGTCTTTCACATTGCCTGAAAGGAACTCAATCTCAGTGGGGTACTGACTGTCCTGATTGGACAGCCAGACTGCCACTTTCTGTAAACTGCACAGAGAGATTACAGAGGTTGTGCTGTCATTCGTGATACATTTTCCGAACCTAGAGGCTGCTGACAAATTGACCACTGGAGCTGAAACCGAAGAGGAAGATGAAGAAACGACAGCTGTAACTATTTCCAGCTATCAGAGAGCCTGCTGTGTATCCAGAGCCTGCTGTTACCCTTCCTTTCAAGCAACCTGGGGATCCCAAAAAGCTTGACCCTGACTCAGAGCCCGATGAGACCCACTAGACTCAATAAGACCTGCATCTTGACCCATCTCTTAGCATGCTGTGACCTTGCTGGGTTGCATTACCCCAATAGCCTCGGACCTTCGAGCCATTACGAAGTGTACATTCTTCTGAATTCCGAATCGTGCTGAAACTTTGGTGGCATCCTTCTGGACCTCCAGAGACTTAATTTGAATCCTTGAAGTCCCCTCACCATAGTTCTGGGCCAGATTAGCGATGAGAATCCGACCGGCGATATTCAGTCTTCTCCTGGCTCCTGAAAAGGGCGCCCAAACCACAGAACCACATCCAGCTGCAAAGAAACCTTTGCCTGGAGTGTTCCCCATTGATCCCTGCTGTAAATTGCCTTTCAGTGTCCTGTCTTCAGTCTTCACAGCAAGGAATTCATTGACTGGGCTTTTGGCTGCAGATCCTGAAAACATCCTACTGCAAATTATTTTTCTGTGCTGAGGTACTATGTTGGCTGAGTTAGTACTTACCCTAAGTCTTTTGTGATTGCTGTGAAGCTTTGGGGGTGATTCATGTGATTGGGAGTCCTTTAATTTAGTTTGCCCAGGCTCAATGCTGTGTCTTCTCTGAAGTCCCTGGATTCTAACTAACTCTAAAGTGAACTACTTACTTGTTTTGAAGAGACTTCCTCAGGAACTCTGACTTTTCCTGCAACTGAACCCTATCTCACCCTGCCTACAGCTGCCACCTAGACCACTAGGCTCCCTCTTCTGCCTCTGGGAGAACTCATGCAATAGACTAGGGAAGGACTGGATAAAAAAAAGGATTATGTCTTGAAAAGTATAACAAGTGTTAAAAAGTAACTTACTTGTGAAAGAGTTGGTTGGTAACTATCCCTCTGAAAAATGAGCAGTTACGAAAGTTCTTACTATCCTTTTAATGCTTTGTGCCCTTCTGAAAGCTATAGATTTGGTTATCTTACTCACATGTGAATTGGTTCCCCCACTTCCCAAAAGTAATGTTGTTGGCTTCACTTTATTATTTTGTCCAGAATATTAGTGTATACTTTTACCAACTGGGTCTTGCTTCCCATGGCCTGCTGTTTAGCCTGTCTAGAATAAGTCTGCCTTGGGTTTTACATACCTTGAATAGCTGTGTGCCATTCTGAATAAGTGCACTGTGGGGTTAGCTGACCTTGGTCTGCCTGCCACAATCCTAAAATAGTGTAAAGAGTTCCTGCTTACCTTAGTCTGTGTTCCACTGATCTGAAAAGCAACTGTGATAGTTTATTACACCATTAGGTCTTACTCCCCTAGTATAATTGAATTTTATCCTGAATATAGTTAGGGCTTTACTAACCTTGCTCTGCCTTGTGCCATCCTAAAATAAGTTAGAGAGTTATTCCATACCTCAATCTTGGTAATAGTTTATTACACCATTAGGTCTTACTCACCTGGCATAACCGAGGGTTATTCTGAATGTAGTTATATGTTCATACTGTTCCATGAATTTGTGTTTCACTATTCAGAAAAGTATCCAGGCAACAGGGTTGGTTTACTAGGTGATTCCTTAACTGAGTGTCCATGCATGACTAAGAGGGTCTATTACCCTTGAATTACTGACTGTATTCAAAAAGTAAACGTAACCTGGTTTTACTCCCCAAGAATAGCTGATTGTAATCATGAGTTGGTTTTTATAATTGTGCGTATATGTAATGTGATAGCACGTATTTACCCAGGATTCATCTTGGCCTACTTGTATTTAAATAAACCATTTATTTTTACAGTACATAGTGTATCAGTGTTTTTTGGACCATACATATACTACAATTTCTTTATACCAAGGTATAGCCCTCTCTCCCTCCTAATATAAGCCTGGCTGATCTGTCTACGCAACCAAATACTCTGGTGGTACAGCCTTATACTAAGAGTGGAGTTTTGTACTGTCTCAGTTGTATGGTTTTACTAAGCCCTTAGTTGAACTTCAGAAAAAACTGTCCTAACACTGGATATTACAGGGTTCATAAGGCAAGGTAGGCATGCAGTTTGCTGAGGTTTTTGGATGAGGTGCCTAGAAGCAAGGCGTTGCAGTAGTCCAACTTTGCTCCAATTGTAGCTCTGGCTATGTTTAGACAGTTTTTGGAGGAGAGGTATGGTTTGATCTTGGTGGTAAGTGCAGCTGATGAGGAGATGGCGTTGACTTGCCATGTCATAGAGAGGGCGGAGTCCAAGAAGATACCAAGGGTTTTAACCTCTGTCGAGGTGGTGATTACGGTGCTATCAATGCTGAAGGAACTGTATTGACTGTCTAGTTTATAGAGAATTTCTTTTGGGCCTACCATGAGGAGGTCTGTTTTGTCCCCGTTGAGGGATTGACCATTGGCTGCCATCCACGCCTGGATAAGGGCATAGGTTTTGTTGAGTGTGGCTGCATCCTGTTCATAGGAGCCTGAGAGGGGGAGGAGAACTTGGGTATCATCGGCAGAGTTGGTATATGCTATGCCGTGATCGTCTAGATCATTGAAGAAGGGTAGGGTAAAAATGTTTTATAGGGTGGGCGAGGTACAAGAGCCCTGGGGGACTCTACAGTGGATGGGAGTGTGGGTAGCACAGGCCTGTTCAGAAAATACTTTCATGAGTCTTCCTTCGAGGAGGAAGGTGACCCATGATGTGGCTTTCCGGGAGAAATGGGCAGCATCCTGCAGGTGTCTGCAAAGGATCTTGTGATCTACTAGATCAAAAGTTGCAGACAGATCCAGAAGCAGCGCTGGCTTACCTTTGTCCATAGTATCCCCTAACTGGTTTTAAGGATGGGAAGGGCACTCTCTGTACCGTGGCGAGGACGGGAACCTGATTGCCTCTTACCTAGTATGTTGTTGCATTCCAGAAAGTGTTGAATTTTCAAGTAGGCAGCTTTGTCCAATATCGTAAGCAAAAAAGGAACGGTGGTTATGGATCTGTAGTTATTTGGTGAGTCAGGATCAAGGGAGTTTTTTTTTTAGTAGTGGGCGAACCCACATCTCCTTGAGGGTTGGGAAGATGTTGCTTGTTGAGAATGAAGCATTGATCAAGGCTGTGAGGAATGGCGCTAGTGAGTCTGTGCAATCTTTAATGAGGGCAGAGGGGCAGATATCGCACCTGCATGGGGATGGCTTGATATGTTTCATGATGTCTAAGACTTTTGTTTCTGTTACTTCTCTGAAGAAGAAGGACTTTCTGTCTTTATTGTAGTGGTTAGAGAATGGGGCAGCGGGCGCTGGACTTAGGCATTGCATTATACTGGGAGTTGATTTTTTCCTGGAGGGTGTTGATTTGATTGAGCATGGCAGTTTGGATATTGTTGCACCATGTTTCATCTTTCAATAGCTCTTTCTGCTCTCCCTTTCTTTGCAGATCTGAGTAAACCCCCTTTCCCAGTGTCAGTCATTTGCCGCAGGACGAATGGGGTGGAGGACATGGTGAATTCAATCCAAGGACTCTGCTGTAGTCCCCCAATTTGAAAGTGTCACTTCTTAATGCATGATCGCAGGTACAGCATGCAGTTGAACTAGATGGCGGTATGGATGATTCAGAGTTGGATATATTAGCCATCACTGAAACGTGGCTACATGATGCTGCTGCGCATGTAGCTGCTTTTGCGACTCCTGAAGATTATAGCATGTCGAGATTACTGCATCCTGTCCCACAGGAGGTGGGGTGGCTCTTATTTATAGCGGCACACTTAAAATGCATATGGATCAAAATAAGTATGGATCATAACACCTTCATCTGCTTCCTTATATTCTATAGGCCCCTTCAAAAAACACTCTATTTGAAGAACAACCTTTGATCAGTGACATATCAAAATCGTCTGCGCACGTGGTTATCTTGGGTGACTTTAATTTGTGGGCCTCTAATGTGGATTTGGAGGCGGCCTCTTTGATCCTCTCCCTTGAGGCGATGGGCTTCACCCAACATGCTAACACTCCAACACATAAAGAGGGTAATACCATAGATTGGGCTCTCACACACAACATAAATATTTCCTCACTCATGTCCACTCCCTGCCCATGGTCAGATCACTTTTTGATTTCCTTCAGTTTACAGCTCCCTGCAAAGCCACAGCCCAGGCTAACCAAAAAGAGTAGGAATTTTAAAAACTGCAGGCTTTTTTGGACCTTGTTCGACCTAGATGTGCAAACCTTGCACCAACCTCTGACATACATGTATTAGTGGACCAATTTCAGCATATTACATCTGCAGTCATCAACACCTTGGCACAGGAGCAAGTGAAGATAATGTAAACAGAGGGTAAGAAAAACTCCTGGTTTTGTGATGAGGTCATCAAGTTTAGCAAGATTAAGCAGGCTTGCAAACAACCCTGCCGTAAAGAACAATGTCCTGACACTGAAAACGCTTATAAGAGGGCCGTATCTGATTACAAACAAGCTATTCTCTTGGCTAAACAGGCAGATTTCAATTCTAGAATAACCAATGCCAAATCAAGCTCAAGTGAACATTTTCTGATATTGACAGAGCTAGAAGGGAGAAAGGTATCAAATTTAGAAATTACAGAAAGTGATCCCTGGTGTCAGCACATCCAGGATGAATTAATGAGGATGTCAAGTACACAAAACGCTTTACTGCACAATGACAATGGACACTCACCTGCTTGTTGGAACGTCTGTTAAATGACATAATGAAAGCTTTCCACACCCCACTGTCCTCTGGCACCTTGGAGCTACTCATATGCTCAATGGAATTACCAATAATGATCTCAGACGCAAATAACCGGACAGACTCAAAGAATATGGCAAAGTACTACTTTATTGTCAGCTCAAATAAAGTAGGGTAATCTGACGAACAACAAACTGCAGTCCACGCACTGACACTTAGATTTTGTTTATACACAGGCTTTATACCTCGATATGCGTCATCTATGATGTCATCCTACATGGCAAACTGTAAAACCTATTGAAGAGCGGGATTGGTTAAGGGAACATATGCGCCTATATATCATATAACTATTAGTAATATCACTAGATGCCCCTAATCTGGTAGGCACGCCTTGAACCACCTCTAAATACGTTCAATACAGATTATAGCAGAATAACAGCAGCGGTTCGGCCTGTACAACATTGTATAGCATGGTGCTAAATGTGATTGGTTGGCATTCTCTCCCAACCTTGGACTTTTGGCTCGTTAGCAGCACCTAAGCAAAACAAAACACAGCTGGAGAGAACAACGTCAGACTACTACCTGATTGCCCAATTATTCCATAATCTTTCATCGGTCAGGCCCTGAGCTAAGACTTCTCCATTGTAGTTGACATTGCAGCCTGTTCTCTGCTCTGGGACTTTCAAGAGAGTGTAGGTACACCACTATCTTCATATACAGCTTTAATGAATAGCCCTGGTTTTCAAGTTCCGAATCAGATGTGAGTCGACCATGATTGTGTCCATTTTGACCTTTTGTTAAGTGCTATTTGATTCATTTAGGCTGGGTGTCATTACTCCTCTTGGCCTCTGGAGATTTGGTTGCTCGACCTCACATAAGCTTTTTGCATCCTTGACTGTCCAGTACCTGGTAATTCTTTGGTACACTGGTTTCTTCCTCGCTTAATCTAAGAGAAATATGTCATGGCTTATCCTCTTGACTCCCTTTGTGCCTTGCAATTATTCCTTGGTGTGGCATCCTTGATCCCAGGCCAATAAACTCTTTATTCCTCACTCAGAGCTGTTTTTCCAGCATCTCTTGACTCTGCAGCCCTCGTCTGTCTCTGAGGTAGCTTGATTGGTTTCAACACGAGTCTGGTGTCCATCTTTTTCTCATGGCTTCAGTTACATTATAATTTCTTCTGCAGCAAGCCTCTATATGTCTCATCTAATTGCATTTCTGTGTATGTACATTCACTTTGCCTCTACTCACTTATTTCTTTGGTGCACATTATTTCTTTATATTTGATTACATGTTTCTATTGTTAATTGTTACTTCAGTTCCATCTTCATTCTATAAGTATTTGCATATCGTTTGAGTGCATCTTCGTGTCTTTCCTTCATGACTTCACCCTGCCCTCGTCCGATTTCACTTATAGTTCTTCGATGTGCAATGATGTGTCCAAACATCCTTCCACCCTTTCAGTGCAAGGGCACATTCTATTCGATTGTCTGAGTGCATATCGTCTCTCATACACTCGATGTGGTATGGGGACAATACCTGATGTCCCACATAGCGCTCTTCTCCTGCTGTTTCAATATAATGGAGGTGATGGGGCAGGGAGCTAGGGATGACATATCCACCTGCTCCTCCTCACCAAACATATCCCTGATATATACCTACAGTGCCCTGAGTAGAGCCTGGCGAAGAAAACCTAATCTGAGGACAGGATATCAGCAAAGATGGCATGATCTCGAAGAACTGCAGATAAGGAGTCCTGACGTCCCCCATCGGAAGAATGATCTGGTGGCGCTCGGACAGTAAGGAAAGTAAATACTCAGAGTGAACAAATACTTGTAACGGCTCGCAAAGGCAGAGCGAGCACAAGTGAGGGACCTGATGTCCTGTGGAGAATGTATTAGGTAAGTGAAAGGTCGAAAATTAAGGAAGTAAACTGCTGGGTAAAATAAAATAATCAAACACGAATAGGCAGGAGCTGGAGGCTTTTAATACACTCAGTATAAACAATATAATTGAAATTATACTAATGGACAAAGATTGTGTAGCACTACAAGACAAAGCCAGAAATCACCCACTTAGTGAATGCATGTCAGAGGGCAGCATATTGCTATGGAGCAACACGTGGGTTGCATACCACTCTATATGCAAGGGCACTTCTCCAAGCCTGGATGAAGGCTGCACAAATACAAGCACCTTTTTTTCACAGCCCTAGACATGCTGATTGGATTGGTACCGTTTTCAAACTAGATCCCAGAGCTTACAAGTTTTTGACAAATAACTTAATTATTGTCCTACCATCGTAGAATATTATGTACACACAATATATCTTGTCAATGTCAAGTATCAGTATAATTTTACAGTCTGATTTTTGCCAAACACAGTTCTAGATATTTTGCTTTCAAAACATTTTTAATTAGTAAAGATCTTTTTTTTTTAATTCCCAGACCATTTGTTCCCCCCCACGCCTTGTCTAGACACATCAATTTCTAGAGCATATGTTATCATGACATGTAACATGTTTCGACTAACATAGGACTCCATGGGATGGCATTGCCCAAATCTGCCACCATTAGTACCGGTGCCAGTGATTCAGGCATTTATCTGCCAGTAGGGTTCAGATCTACCACCAGGTCAGGCCTGCCAGTAGATCAGAGCCCCTACGGGCTGACTTGTGGTTGGCCGATTCGGTAAAGTGCTGCTACACGGAAATACCTGCACTTCAGTACCGTACCAGCCACCCCATAATGAGCCCAAATGTTTGAAAGCAATGATGTCCACCCATGCCACGTCCCAATGGGCTGTGCTTCAAAAACACCTATGGGTTCTCCAAGCACACAAAGCTATTGCCTTACCATCGGCTAACGTCAAGAAAACAGAAAGGTAATCTTGCACTGCTCCCTCTGCTCCTACTAACCAAGCCCAGCCCATTCTCTTGCAGGTCCCAAAGCATTAAGAGGCCACGAAAATGGCAGCAGTTGAGCTACGGAAAACCTAAGAACACAACATAACATGCTTGTGAGGTCATGAGCAATACATTTGGCTGTAACAAGGCAACGTAGGTACCTTCACTGCCTCCTAGTGTGTGTTTTCAGCTTTTGCTTGGTGACCCTAATGTCCTCTAACCTAACAAATTTAGGAGAACCTTTTTGGTCTGGCGTCAGGGTTGGGCCCATTGAATCTGCCCAGGTAAAAGGTAGAGGTGAAAGACACATAGAACCTATGAGGAGGATTGCTGTTTTCAATTCATTCAGGCAGAGTCAGTTTTGTTGCATCCACTGTTTTTTTATTTTTAATTGATTTAGTGCCTTTTCCTCACATTGATTTGTGCTACACAAATAGGACGGTCATGGCCGGCCCTCAGACTATATCCCAGTTTCATGTGTATCTGCATATCATCAGCATGCATGTAGTGCCTGTGTTACGCGTATATAGGGTTCGGGTGAGAAGGGCCATGTGTATGGGATGGGGATCTGCTTTCCATGATTAAATAGTAAGGGATGATCACTAGGCAGGTAACATGCATGTCCTCTGATTTTTATATGAATTTGTACATTTTTTAAAGGTCTACTGTAGGAACGCTACCGCAGAGGAAGGGACCTAGGTTGCCTTGAAAACTTGTAAAACAGAACATGTGTTAGTCAAATAAAGGTGTCATCGCTTATTTTTAGTGCTAGTTTGCTTTTTAAGAAAAAAACATACTGCACCTTTTCCAAGACACAGTTTAGACAACTATTTTCCCGGACTAGTCAGTTGTCTCCCAGTAGACTAGGAAAGGGAACAAATGTACTCCTGTCCTTTGGGTATTCGGACCCCTTATGGAGACTTGAGTTTCCAAGGACCTCCGGCCCATCTCTGCTACTGGGGTCTCAGACCCAGGCCTCCTCCCACCCCCCTGGCACTGAGTACACCTTTTTCGACCAAGAGTTGCAATCAATCTTTTAGAACTGCTTATTTTAACAACGTCGTGGTCAGATTTACATGCTTTGGCGTAAGTGTTTGCCCAAAGTAGTTAAATGTGTGTCAGGCTTTGTGAACTGTTCATAAACCAGATTTTGAAAAGAAATAAGCCTCTGTTTTGACAGTAGCAACTATGATATAATGAGGTATGCTGGCTTGTGCAAGTCTGTGGTGTATTCAGTTGTTTATTGCCAGGCCTATGCCAAGTGACTGGATATCCAATTGCTAGGACTTCAGGACTGATTAATAACTGTAATTTCAGAAAATATTGCAACTCCCCTTACACATCTTCCTTGTTCTGTTGGACACTAATCGCATGTTAAAAATGGTCTCGCTTTCAGAAACAAGCACTAGGATTAGGGGTGGTCTCCAGACTTTGCAAGTAGTGGCACACAAGATATTCCCAGCTGGATCCTGCCAATCAGATGCTGACTTTTACATTTGATGAGGTCTGATGGCCCAATCACAGCCTCATGTAAGCTGCAGAGCTTGGACAGAAGGGTTCAATCCTCACCAAGTTCACTGACAAAAGTACCAGATGCAAAAGCCAATCATGCAATAACTGTTAAGGATTGGTGCTGGGTTTCAAAGGATATGGAAGGTAATGTATATTTCTTAAAAATCTGTTGGTTTTTATTGAAAAGGCAAAGTAATAAACAATGTAAACATCCAAAGGAGCGATTTGTTTCGTAAATTGATATTGATATTTTATTTATATCGCGCTCGTACACAGGTGTTTCAGAGCGCGACATGGCAAGGGAGGGTAACAATGGAGAACAGAAATAATGATCTTACTAGACCAGGTGACATTGAGAACGCGCAAGTGCGTGGGCGAGGAAAATTAAGACAGTACCAAATTGAAAGTAAGTTCAAATGCCATATGGTTAGAGGATTTATATGAGTATTATTGTAGCAGAGGATGTTTAGTTTCTCCTAAATGGTAAGGATACCCAACTAATGCATACCAGTAGGGCTTACTTGTTCCTGCTTAATGGACCAGGGCTGTTTGTTCATGCAGAGGTGCCCCAGAGAAAGCTTACTTAAAAACCTGCTGAAATGTAAAAGCAGCTTGCCGCGACTTGCCTGGGCTTTCAATCCACAACGTAATGGCATGCTACTGAAGAAAGACTTACATTGATCCCTGCTGATGAACTGAGGTACAGCGTTCAGTTGAAGAGTGCTTGGATTGGGGGTTCCCACTAGCTTGTTCTTGGCCATCTTTGTGTTTGCCTTGGCGAACTCTAGCCGCAGAGTTTGCGGAATTTCAGGATCAAATCGAATTCCCTGCAAAAGGCAAAAAACCATGTTGCTAGTGCAGTAAATGGTGGTGATACATGCAAACAAGGAGGAACACACGGAGGCAGGTTGCTGAAGAAATGGAGGCCCATATCTATCTAAACGGCACTTTTCATGTCAACGATAGCTGCTATAGACCTTACCTTGTTGCTGGCTTCCCACAGGTGTTGACCCAAATCGTATCCCCCGGTGTGTATAGACTTTTAACAATCCTATAATCTTGCTGCCTGCCACCTGACTGGCAGAACATTTTGTAAATTCACCACTGAGGAAACCAGTATAAATTTTACAGCAAGCTTTTACATTTACCACGTTTTCAATATTGGTGTCTGTAATTTCAATTTTCTTTGGGCAGTCTTAAGGTCAACTATGTGCAGAGTTCAATACCCTCATCGCTGGTATGCATTCTGAATGCTAAACGCAAATGGAGGCCCAGCTTCTTCTTGGCAGACTCTTAGGTTGCGGCCACAGATGTGAACAAGAAGAATTTACTTACTGTTATTGATGGTTAGCTCGATTACAGATGTATTGTATAGATTTGCAACCGTTAGCTCTCCAGATATTTTGGACTACAACTACCATCAGTCTTGGTCAGCATAGTCAATTGTGCGGGACCATGAGAGTCCTAGTTCAAAGATTCTGAAGAGCCGCATGTTGCAGGCACTTGGTAGAGATCCTGTCTCGGACTAGGGACAGTTTGAGGAATGTAATAAAATCAAAAATGTTCACGCATCATCTGACACCTTTGCCAGTACAATCATGCATGTGTTGCCCCACACTTCTCTCTCTTACTCCTCTGCATATAAAAGTGTGGATTGAAGTTTTGCTCAAAGGCTAGCCAAAGTGGCCTGCAGCTCAGGTGTTGCGGTCAAGGCAGAGGTGTGCGAAAATAGCCCTTTATTAAAGTCAAATGTAACAAAATGTGTCACATTCCTTAATATAGAGTTTGGTGGATCATATGCCACCAAATTAAGTTTGGAGCATTCAAAACGTGTGTTTAATATATAAATATCTTTATCTAGGGCATAAAGCCCTTGATTATTCCTATTCCGGAAAATATTTAGATGTATTTGACACCCTCTAGTGTAAAGGAAGACCCAGGGAAGATGAAAGTAAGAGGAACGATCCTTAACACTTTAAGAGTTAATGACATATGCCAAAAATGTTAATCAGAAGTTAGTTAAGGAACGAGATATCACTTTCCTAATTTCTGCTTTTTCGGCCTGAGAACAAAACAGATGATTGAGTAGCCAATTGAATGTGTAAATCTAGGCCCAGCCAGGTGAGGGTGGGAATCAGGGAGACATTCAATGCAAAAATGTTTTTATTGTGATTTTAAGAATACTTTTGAGCCTCCACAACTGCCAGTCATAATGTAAAGAGAGTGAAATATATGTAAATCGATGACTACCTGGCTCATATTTTGGAAAGTTCCTCAAAAATGATTGACTTCCACATAGGCATCCATGGTATGTTTGGTAAAGTTTGCCCTGTGCATGCTAGAATGTTTGGCTTCTAAATCTATTGATAATCACAATGTCTGTAGGATTCAAAATTGTGTTGCATTATGCATGTCTCAAATGCTGTTATCTTTGACCTTTTAAGGGGAGATCTAAGCTTGAAATACTCTTTTGTTCCCAGATACACAGGTCTGCATCCTTTGGCTCTGCAGATGTTTTAGAGGATACCGCCCAAAAGCCCTAGCTAGGATAGTCAGTGGTGAGATGTTGGGGGATTAGTATGCAACACATCTAGAGGCTGAAAGGTTGCATACCCATCATCAGTACATGTCCAGAAGTGCTGTGAGTGGGCGCAGCAATCTGAGGATTGAAAGCCTCCTCACATGACATGCCAGCTTTCTCACATTTGAGGGGAGCTTGGGCACTTTTGTAATTCGTAGCTAAAGTTATGCTACTCAGCAGGGGAGTTGCTAGGTCTGGAAAAGACCCGGGGCTAAGCTGATGTCAGAACTGTTGGGACTGGGGGCTAGCTAGTCTGTTGGCTGTAGCTCCTGAGATTCTATCAGGGGCTACAACCAAAAGATCAGGGGCTATAGCCCCCTTAGCCCTCCCTAGCAACGCCCCTGCTACTCAGAGAAGCCTAGCCTTCATAAAATGGCTGTCACCCTCAGGAACATTGACACACGAAACAAACGCAGGCCTCCAGTGGATTGCTTACACAAAAACAAGTCAAGCCGAGGCGACATAGTGAAGTTGTTTGTCTATTTTCAAACACAATATAGCTGTCCACAGATCCTCTTTAAATCTCAGAAATCTTTTTTTTATTCTGATGACCATCTTAAAAAGTATCTGCTTTTCCTTCACAACACGTTGCCATGTTACTCTCGTTACTCCTACTTGTGTGTACACATTTATTTCCGCGTTTACCATTTTGAATGGATGACATGTTACCTTAAACACATATCCTCTGTAATTGCTTCAATATTTGTTTGCAATTTTCCTGTCTCCACGGTTGGTCTTCATTCATATTCCCTAAATGAGCAGCTGCAAATGAGAACTTCTCCCACTCCCACTCACGTCACTTTCGAGTTGTACGTTTTTGCATTTTGTAAGCTACGATGACTTTTTAGCTTTAGCTTCACTGGAGATTAGAAGCAGGTATGGGTTGCTCTTGGGTGATGCATATTTTGCAGTGCTCATGTGCTGATGCCCAAAGGTAAGCAGCGCTCTTGTGATTGGTGCCTCTGGCCCTATATACATTGCTCTTGTTCATCGACTTGGCTGTTGGTCTGAAGCTGTAACATTGAACTTAAAGGCAAATATACAATCAGTATTCTGTGCTTCTGCTTTCTTTCATATTTATAGAGGGAGGAGCAGGAGCAGCAGCCTCTCAATGCACAGGCTCTGGCCCTCAAGCATACCTGAACAACTGCTCAGTAACAGCTATCCGGGATCCTTTTTTCTCTTCTTAACATGATCTTTTACATTATATTATATTTTGTTCAATTCTGGCGACTGCGCCTCACCTTTCATATCAGATCCCCTTTCTTGACATCATGAACGTGTTGCCAGGGATGTCATTTCACCAAAAAAGCCTGGGGTAGCGCAAGTGACATCACATGACCCTTGACCTCTGAAGACAACACAGGAAGTGCTGTCATTTGACCACACCCCCAAGTGGTATCCCGGGAAGTGATGGCACATGACCTTTCACCCCTTTACAAAGCAGGAAGTGGCATCACATAGTATTGTTCCACAGTAGACTAAGAAAAATATGTTTACAATATCACTGTAATATGATATATATTTCATACAAGAATGGATCACCATATTGAGGGTTAATATCAGTGTGCATAGGCCCATGTTACCAAATTACTGTGAATGTAAGCAGACGTCCAACACAACAACCTGGACTATTTTACATTACTCTGGCGCTTAACTGTAAACAGACAGAGCATCTTGAAGAGGCCTAAACCCCAAAGCACAGACATCCAGTGCCTGCCAAGTGTCTGGCCACAGAATGTAAACAGCAAATGACCAACCAGAAAAACTATGGTCTGGAGGGTTGCCCAGAGCTGTGGCAGTGGTTATTAATGATTTGAAACCTTCCAGCCATCACCTTTCTGTTTTGCTTATTTGGTAAGTAACCCACAGTATATTTTGTTAGATGGGATATAGAGGAGAAGGGTGTGTTGCAGGTCATAGTAATTGCAGGGTTTTTTGTTTAATTTTAAAATGTAAACAGCAGCAGCAGCAGCTCCGTGACATCACCCCTAGAAAAGGCCCATTTTATTATTTGCTTTGGTCCTTTATATTTTGCTTAGTGCCAGCCTCCTCCAGCTTCAAAGCACTGGAACAGGATCTGAACCCATGATGCACTGCGTTCTCTTGATCCCAAAGCAAGTGCATTGCCCATGAGCTATCCTTCCAAATGTATATTTTTTGCTTGAGGGAGCAACAGATGGTTTGGTTCAAAGCCGAAGGGCAACTTCATGTAAATTAATTATCTCACCTTGCGTCTACCTACATTGTGCCTGTGATGCAGGTCTGGTAGATCTGGGGCAGGTCACACAGTACCCAGGCAGGATTGGAGGCAGACGCCACCGGAGCACACTCATCACTACTGGGAAGTGTTGCTAGGGGGTGTCTGAAGATATTTCGGTTTAACTTGTGCTTTCCCTCCCTTTTGTTGAATTGCTAGAGTGCCATTTGTAGTTGGTTTTCACTGTGATGTTTTGCTCAGTTTTCACTCTACCACAAACTTGTCTACAATTGAATAGGGAGTTGTATTTACTTTTCCTTGACTGAATTTTACCTTACTTTACCAATTGTGATTATGTGTTGATTTAGAAGTGTATAAAATAAATATATATTCTCTTTTTGATACAAAGCTTTGGTCAGTGTTTCCTTGCTCCATAGTGCTGTACTGCCTATTGTATAAACCCTGAATACTGCTCATATCCCTCTTGAGATAAGTCTGACTGCTCAGCCACAGCTACAAACTAAATCTTTGTGGTACAGACTGATACCAAAGGGGATTTATTGCTCTCACCTGTAGTCCTAATCTCGTGTAGTGCTCCCTAAGGGAACTGCACAGGATTCTGCCTAACAACCCCTGACAACCCCTAAATTATGTCCCTGGTGGTAGGGGTTTGCTGGGTTAAAAGCTTGAATGCTGCTTGTCTATCTGAGTGCATTAGCTGTGTCCGTACTGCAGGTGTTGGGAAACATGGGCTATGCTCCATCCTTGACATCATCCTCCTTGTCGATGACTCACATTTTTCTCCCCGAGTCCAATCATATTGATGTCGAGGGCAGCATCTTAAATATGTATGTCTGTGCATGTAAGGCCACTGTTGTGGGCAGGCCTACAAAAGGGGGCATGCATAGGCGAGTGTTTCCTTGCAGGGTGGCAGCCTGTGTTTATAAAGCTGCCCTCTCAGTTCCCCATTCCTATTTTCCTCACTGGTCAAGGCTCATGATTTAGTCTGCATCGTTTTATGAACCTCTTCAAATCTGGTTGTGCAAGAGCTGCATTTGCCTGTGGTGTTTTAACAAGGGGTGTGTTTATTTCTGTACACAGAGATCATTGAGGAGTATTTTGCAGTAGATTTATCTCAGAAAATACTGAATTGCTTCTCCTTTTTACAAGGAGATTTGTTTTTAGAACATCATTTTTAATTGGTTAGTCTAATCCATACATTATATATTACGTATATGTTTGGATATCTGAATATACAAACATACACTATGAATAGATGTTATATTAATTTATGAATCTATGAATATGTGCTACATGGCTCCTTTCTAGAGACATAAAACGCGTTTTGAATGCTGTTTTACGTATAATATTGAGATCGTTGCTATTGTGCGAAACAAAAAATGTAATTATTCTTAAAATACAATGAGATCACACTTTAACACCATTCAGTGATAGAATACGAAGCTAAGAACCTCTGGGTCATCTTCGACTCCACACTCTCCTTTTCTTCTCACATCTCTGACGTCTCTAAGAAGTCAAACTACCAACTGCACCTCCTCAGAGGTATTCTTTCTTTCCTCTCCTTCCCCCAGAAGCTCACTGTCTCTAGAGCTCTGGTTCTCTTTAGGCTGGACCACTGCAACAGCCTCTTTCTAAATCTGCCTGCTTCTACTCTCAGCCTTCTGCAACTCATTCTGAACAGGACTGCAAGACTTGGCCTTGGGCTCAAGCCCAGGGATCATATCTCTCCAGCGCTGAAATCTCTGCATTGGCTCCCAGTGGCTGCAAAGATTAAGTTCAAGACCATCTGCATTGTACACAAGGCCTTCTGGGGCCTGGGTCCTCAATACCTCCAACTGTCTCTTTGTAAATACTTTCCTACTCAAGCTCTTCGCTCGTCCACCTCCAACTCCCTCAGGGTCAGTCGCTTCTCCAAGCAACGAGTTGGTGATAGATCTCTTTTTTCGGCTGGGGCCTCCCTCTGCAACAGCCTCCCTTCCTCTCTGAAACTCGTGGAGAACCATCTCCGGTTCCAGAAGCACCTCAAGACCTTCTTCTTTGCTTCTGCCTTCTCTGTTCCTCTCCCCTGCTGATTTCCTGTCTGATACTGCACTGGTCACCTGGCTACCCTCTGATTTCGGGCACAGGTCCCTACCCGTCCAGTTGCACACCCCCACTTCCTCCCAGCAACCCTTGCATTTGGGTCTGTATCTGTAACCCTACAGTCCCCCTAGCTGCACTTTTGGACACCTGCTGTTTGCACTTACCCTTGCACCTGCCACCTGCTGTCCGCACTTCTTGTTATTGTTTTGATCCCATGTACAGCACTGCCCCCTCCCATTTCGCCTGACACGTTTTCCCTCCTCTCTCCCCTGCACTTGCGTGATCTCAATGTCACTTGGCCTAGTAAGATTGTTGTCCCACTCCTCCCTCTGTTCCCCCTTCCTTGCCTCGTCACGCCTTGAAACACTTGCGTATAGGCACGTTACAAATGCCATATCATATCATCATATCATATCAATAAATAGTACGAATGATTCTCAATGAACAATTATCTAATGGTACCACTGAGGAAATATTTTGCATAGGTTGTTGGTCTTGGTGCCATACTGGGGAAAGTGGCATAGGTCAGGGTGAGCTTCTCTGACACAACACTGTCTCAGGCCACTTCCCCTCCTGTGTGATAATTTTCTTTTGCGTAAAGAGCTGGGCGTTCACGCACACTCACAATGAATGTGTTTCTCACCCCTGATTAAATCAATTTTGATAAATGAAAAATGCATTGCATGACGCTACTTGCATTCATGGGTCAAAGCCTTATTTGGTGCCTATGCCCTTCTTTGCCTGAACATCCATCATTTGCAGAGCTTGGGGAGCAATCCAAGTTCCTCACCATTTTGCTCTCGTAGTTTTACATTTTCTTATATGCCCAATGTGTTTACTAGATGACCCTGGAGGTCGTGCATGAATTTGCATTTAGTTATTTATATAATTGTAATCCTGTACTGACTTCAAAAGAGTAAATGCAGGTACGGATATGTAAATACCCTTAATCTTAAATACTATAGAGAGCAGCTGCCTCATGATACTCAAGACACATCAGACCCTAAGATTATCTGTTTTAGATATACTTATCCTGCATTGAAATACAAGACTTGAATGTATGTTTAAAGTGCACAGGGAAACACCTGACCTAGACCTACACGCGTTTACTCCCATTACCCGTGCCCTGGGACTTAGCAGGCAACTTGCCAAATACCTTAGAGAGAAACCTTGAAACACTTGTGTATAGGCGCGTTATAAATGCCATATCATATCAATGCAGCCCACCTTCCACAGCCGGATGTGTTCATCGTGTCTGGGTGTACATTAAAATGGTGTGATCTGCAGTCAGCCTTCAGTGTGCCCAGAGTCTTTGCTGCAAAGTTACCTCTATGCAGCAGAGGTGCTTTATCTTGAGAAACGTAAGCAATTGAGGGCCGCGCCGCTAGTAAAACAGGAATCCCTGTGGCCTCACCCTGCTGGTACTGTGCATGCCAGTGGCGTGGGTTGCAGGGGCACCCGGGCCCTGCTATGCCACTGCCCGCCCTCCAGCCTATGAGCTGCTAGTTAAATAATAAAAAAAGGAAATGTAAAAAGAAATATTTTTAAAACATGTTTTTATTTTTATATAGGGGTCGCACGGAGACCACAGGGGTCCCTAATTTGCATATGCACTCTGTAGCATGTTTAGAAAACTCCTGAGTTGCTCCTCTCAGAGGGTCATTGACCGTAGTCTGGCATTTGGTTGATGGGAATTTCATACGTGAGGCGGCCTACCCATTGGCCACATTTAATGACTCTATGAACTTTGCATTATAGTAAATGTAAGAGCATGAGTTTGAAGTTTGCATTTGACAGAGCATAAGACTGGCTGTGCAGTGGCAAGTAAGAATGAGGCATGTTCCAGTTAAAACTGAGTGGGCCTGCAATTTTCCAGCTATTTTTCCCCATGTCATTTTCCAGCATCTCCTTGAGGCGCCAAAAAAAGAAGTCGTTTTAATAAGGGTTACAGTTGCATGATAGCACCAGGAGGGTCAAGATAAAGCTTTAGGCTGAGGTGCACAGGATGGTCCAGATTCCACATTTTGAGGGTTTGTTCTTTTATTTGCAGGGTCCCTCTGCCTCCTGTGCCTGGTGCGTCTATAATGGTATAGCTTCATGTGCCTACCCACCTGGAAACCTCGTAGCAGGCTGCACGTCAACTTAACCCGGAACTGGAGCAGCTGGTCCTAGTCCCCAGAGTGGATGCAGCAGTGCACATAGTTATGCAGACCGACTTCACTAGCTCACCCCATGACGCGGATCCTTCGTGTGGCTGCCCCTTTACTGCCCACATGGTCACAGGCAGGAACGGGCCTCACAGTTGTTCCACATCAGAGTGTCTTTCCTGGCCCCAGACTCACCCCCTCACATCACACAAGTGGGATATTGCCCCTTGTGCCTACAGGTGGCATCTGCGGGTTGCTGCACACCTATATGTATGTGTGTGTAGATGTGTATATTCCTGTGCGCATGTATATGCATGCATGTGTGTGAGCCTGCATGAGTGTGTGTTTGCCTCAGTGAGAGGAAGAGAGAGAGAGGTGTATTTGTGTTTGTGTGTGGCTTATTAGTTTAGACCTGGAAGTATGATTTCTGAACCTGAGGATGTAATCTCGCATAGGTACAGGATTAGAGTAAAGGGACGTATAGGGCTGCACCTGGGCCCATGATGTCAGTGCATACATACAGTGACAGCCAAGTCTATGATGGCAGTAGGTGGCCATAAAGCTGCATCTGGGTGCGTGATGGAAGGGCATTGTGATATGGGGCTGCCTGTGTGCATATGCGGAGTGCAGCTTAGCACAAACAAGGTTTATAATGGAGTCCCATGGGCTTGAGGAATTACATCTAGGCATTTGAGGCCACACCTGGTTTTATAGTGTCTGCAGCTGGGCAGGATCCCTCAAGTGGGTATAGGATGTCAGGTCATGCCCCTTACTCTTTTAGGGTAGTTATACATATCTGAAAGCACTTTGCACAAAAAGTGGCAGATAATGGCGCGTCAAGGGTCTGTGATGAGTACCACTTACTTAAAGGAAGGGGTTGCTTCATTGTAGAAATTATCTCACTGCACAGGCTTTTATGAGTGGAAGGGATGTGTAGTCCTTCTATGAAATGTAAGTGATTTCTTACTGTTCAGATTTCCATAGATAATTAGTTCCATATTGGGCTCCTTATGCTGTGAGGGACACTCCTCTATCCCAGAGTGTGGGTTATGACATTGTACAGCACCCACTGTGAGCCTTGGAATCACTGATGCTTATGAATTGATAATATAGCAATTTGGTCGAGGTCCTTATGGATAAGAAGCAAGACCCTTCATCATGCGTTGTGGCCTAGACATTGCAATGGAACATGGTGAGGCGACGCAGCATCCATTAGGACAAAGGATCTGAGCTTAGTGGCAAAGGTGGAACTTGAATTAAATAGGATGCAGATGCTTTGATGGACAAAAGCACATACAACAAGCACATTGAATCTTGGAATCAATCGATTGATGACATTTCACTAATATGACGAGTAAATGAGGTGGAGTTAGTTACTTATATTGAATTCTGAACAACGAAGAATTCGGAAATACCTCAAGTCAATTTTGTGTTAAACAGAAATTGCATTTCTAGACTGAACATTTTACATATCCAATAAAAATATTGTAACATATTTACATTCAAATTTACATTCAACAACCACTGAAGGGAACTCAATATTGCATTCACACATTAGTCATCACTGAAATGTAATCAAGAACATTCCCAAAAGGAAATATATTAGAGCCAAGAGATTTTGCAGTCGAATACAACAGTATGTATTAAAGACAAAGAAAATCACCAACAGATTTATTGAGAGAGAGGTGACAAGAAGGATCTGTCCCTTCTGCAATGAGCAGAATAAAATATAAAGATCGCAAGTGAGACTACACGCTGCACAGACGAGTATGGTGTGTGGCACAATAATCTTTGAATAATCAATTTGTTATCAATATTCTTAGAAAACACATGCCTATACTGAAAGGTGCCCATGTCATCTCACTCTACCTACACAAATATTCCAGATGGATTCATTAAAAGGCACCAACCATTCCAGATAAAGTAAGTCCATTTCACTTCAAAGAAAATAAACATAAAATAAGAGCCTGACTAGATCAGGACCTTAAAGGTTTTTTAAAATGTAGCACCACAGTGTATGTCAACATGCAACAGACAGCATCTGACTTCTAACAACCAACAATTTTATAGTAAATATGTAAGAATGTATTAATTTTAAAAGCGTTTATGCAAATGATGCTATCAATTGTACATGTGGCAAGAACTACATAGGTAATACCAAATGGCAACTGAGGAGAAGAATTATGGAACTGTAAATACCAAATTCATGTAATTGTCATGTTTCTTTGCCTCAGCAAGACTTAAACCCATTGCCCATGTTATAGCATTATGTCCATGTTAAACCAACTGCTTTTGTGTCCGCACACGAGGCCCAGGGTTTTCGCCTGGAACAGATATTACTCAAAGGCTTAGGAATTTCCCTCTGTTTTCCTTTCCTGTAAAGGCTACATAAATAATATCTGTTAAAACTCTTGCACTTCACGTCCTGTCTAAAGCTGCCGTGCGAGTCAGCATGCATTCATTGACCCTGGGGTCTCCTCTATGAATGATGATTGCTAGCATCCGCACTCTTTCCCGAAACATAAGCATAAAGCGTATCTATATTCGGAGCTGTTATTCTCTGGGATATGTGGGAAGGGGAACTTGTGTTAGAGCTCGTGCGTCATTCTGTAAAAGATATGTCCTGCTATTGTCCAGCAGCCCATGAATGGATATTATTATCACTACCGCGGCAAGATATGTGTAGTTTGCAAATTCCCCACTGTGTCAAATGTGATGAATTAGCTTGTTTTTACGACCATGCATGTTAAAGATTACACGTGCATCCTGAAGGATATTTGGACTTGCTTAGATATGAGTAATGACCATTTGCAATGTCCGGCCTTTGTAAAATGTCACCGCAAGGGCTGGAATAACAGCTAAAAGTGTTTTGGCAGGAAACTGTATGTCAGGACGTGCCTGGGCTTTGCGCCAGTCATAAGACTCAATGTAAACGTTTTCCTATAAAGAGCCTGCTCACTGTAATGTTAGTAGCTCACTCTAGATAGCATCCCTATGGTGTATCTTGCAGTCAGCCCTTCCGCTGAAGTTTTGCATTGCAATAAATGATTGTTGAACTCACTTACTACTGTGTTTATTGATGGAGACCTCCGCCTGGTGAATTTTAGCATTGACTGATTGGCGTCCCTGGACTGGCGGACCTTGCGGATGCAGTCCATCGCTTTGATGTGTGCCTTCCATTGAGCTCCCGTCTCCGGTGGACGACTTAACTGGGCCCAAACACTATCGCACTTTTGAATGCAAACAGCGCGGTCCTCCCTTGAGATGGAGATCAAGAAGAAGGAGAGAACGACTGCTCTGCCAAGGACCAGACGAACCAGACAGAGGGGAGGTCTCCTTGGTGTGGTGAGTGCATTTTGTGTCTGCAGAAAGTATTGGTGGATGGTAAGCCACATTGGTATCAGTTTTATGGTACGTATTATTTTGATTGTAGTAAGGATATTGTAATTAATAATGGGGAATTTGTGCGATAGAAATAAGAATGAGGAGCCTATGCATGTGCCTGCTGAAGGCACTCCATGTTACACTATGTTAACCAATTATGGGTTGGGGGCGGTACAATTTTGTAAAAACTGGGAGGAATACACAAAGAAGTCCATTCAATTTAAATGGCCCAAAGCAGGCACTTTTTGTATACCCATAATCGAAAATCTTGAATTAGTGCTACTAAAAAGAAGGGTTCGCCCGGCCCAGCATGATGCTATTCGCCAGTGGCGAACAGGAGCGATAAAGCAGAAAATGTCCCAAGATAAAAAGGATAGGAAAAAGCAAAAAAAGACCTTACAGGAGAAGGCATGTGAATTAGATAACAAAGAGTTTGAACACTGGCTAGATGTAGAGGATCGGGCTGCATTGATAAAATTCAGTAAAGGCATGTACCTACTCCTCCCCAAGCCAGAGAAAGAGATAGTCAGCCTTGACAGCGAGGCTGATCAGGATACAATCAGATTGACAGAGAACCTTTTGCGATTAACAACACCTGTCAGACCCCAGCCTAACGGCACGCACCTTGCCCCGACTGCACCCCCTCCCCCTGAAAACCCACCCCCATATGGTACCCAGACTGGTACTATGGACCCAAATGGTGTCGAGGAGCAGGAAGTAGGGCGCTTGTCTAGACAGGGGCCCTTCTTCCCCCCGGTTGAATATGCAAAATTAGAGCGCATGGCACAACAAGTGTTTGATAACCCGACCTCAGGGATAAAACAAAGGTTATATACCTGCCAAAAGAAGGAATTTCGACAGGTAATGAAAATGCATTGTGACCTTCTTCATGCATGGCTGAGGAATGAGGCAAAACGCCAGTGGCCCGTGGGTTTGTTTGATATTTATAAGGCCATTGACACTGAGAAAGATCGGGCAACTCTGTGGCACCAGTATGACCAAATCATTGACGAGGTAACAAAAGTTATGAAAGATTATGATGATCAGTTAAAAGAGGAAGAAGAGGAACGTTGTAGAAGAGAGCAGTCTTTGCATGATGCCAAACCGACGGGAAAGGCGTTGGTTAAAAGGATATATGATGAAAAGGAGCCATGGAAGGTGGGATATTGGACGGATCTATTTACCACCCATAGCAAGGCAACCCGACTGGTATGCTTGCAAGAGCTTTTGAACAAAATGGGATCAGAATGTGAAACAGGAGGGCGGGAGGATGTTTGCAAAAAGGTGAGAGAGTGCCAGGCTGAATTGAAAACGTATAAACCGAACTGGGAAGCGGAGGATCTTAGGACGGGTAGATTGTTCAAAGAATTATTGGAAGTGTTTCTCCCAGGGGCCCAGCGGGTCCAAGTAATGGCACCACTGAGGGAATGTGCGCCCATTGTTACAGCAGCCCACGATCCAAGTGACAAGACCCTCACGGTAACCAAAACATATGTCTATGTACCCCTCACTAGAGCAGAACTGTTCAGTATAATAAAAAGCACCCCAGACCCTAGGACCAATGCCGCGGGATTCTACAAAGAGTTGAGAGCGCTATTTAAAATGTGTACCGTGACTCTGCAGGACATTGATCATGTAATGTCCGCTGTGACCCCGGCTGATGTATGGGAACCTTTTAGATCTCGGGACCCCCCTGGGCATGCCATCAATTGGACAGAGTTAGAGAAACAGGATACAGACCGGAAACCAACTGACCCCATTCCAGAGGACCTAAAAATGCTAGGGATAAGAATATTAAGGGCACTGAGTAGCGTGTTGCCAGAGGTGGATGTGAATGTAGAAAAAATGGATGCAGTTATACAAGGCCCTGCAGAAACAGTTGGGGACTATTTTCTGAAATTTGAAAATGCATTCAAGGCACACAGCGGCCAGTCTGTTAGCAACCCCACGGGTCAGAGATATTTCGCCATGGGCTTTGTGAAGGGTTTACGAAAAGGAATTAAGAAACCACTTAAATTGGGCGAGAGTACTTGGCAGGCAAGCACCCCATCCCAGATCCTAGAGATGGCTAAATATTACGAGCGACAGGAAGAGGAAGAAATGGAAGGTAAGAAACAGGCAGATAGGAATCTAAAAAATAAGATGCTAATGCAACAATTGGTGCAACCACCTTACAGTAAACCAAAGGGCCAGAAACCCCAGGTAAGAAACCCTACAGGTTACACTACGCAATGGACACCCCTGCGAATAGACCAATGCTCATTTTGCAAGCAGACGGGACATTGGAAAAATGAGTGTCCCATATTGATGGCGCGGAATGGTCAACCGGCGGGTGGGAGAGGAAGGGGCCGAGGTGGACCCCCCGCGGGACCACCTCAAGGCCAGGGAAGGTTTGTAAACCCCGAAAATAATGTATTCTCAAACAGCGCAGCGCAGCGACAAATGGTTAGAGTGGATGGCAATGAGTTTGTGGAGGATGAACTCTAAGTGGAATGATGTTCTTTGATAACACAGCAGCAATGAGTTGAAACGCCCCTAGTGAACCTGAGGAGATGGTGTCTGTTCCTATAGACCAGAAAGGACCGTATGTTAAATTGCAGATAGGACAGCACCCCACCGTTACATGCTTGGTCGATACCGGAGCAGGTAACAGCTCGGTTGACGCCAAGGCCGTCCCCTCAGTTCCACTATCGGGTGAAAACAAAGTTTCCGTAGGGTTTGGTGGGGAACCCATATGTACTCCAGTGTCCCAGAGAGTTGAGACGTCTATATGTGGAGTGAAATTGACTAACAAATGGTTATTTACCTACAGGTGCCCCGAGAATCTCCTTGGGTTGGATCTTTTGAACGCTTTAAATGCAACTATCTATTGTTCCCCAACAGGCGTTCGTATGACCATATGTAAATCCAAAATTGGTGGTTGTTATTTGGTTGAACCATTGCCACCAGAGTTACAGGAACTGCCCGCAGAGCTTTGGGCTGCTGGTAGTAATGATGTAGGTGTTTTGAACATTCCCCCTGTTGTGATCAAGGTAAAACATGGGGTCCCTCTACCCCGAACCCCTCAGTACAAAATATCTCCAGAAGGGGAAGCAGCATTGGTAAGGATTGTACAGGATCTAATGCGACTTGGGGTTGTTGAAGAGTGTGATGACAGCCCATGTAACTCCCCGATTCTCCCGGTTCATAAGAAAGGAGATGAAGTGACCCCGTATAGATTTGTCATTGATTTTAGGAGAATTAATAAGGTTGTGGACCCCAGGTATCCAGTTGTCCCCAGTGTAACAAGTATTCTCACTATGGTCCCTCCCACGGCCACTCACTTTAGTGTCGTGGATTTAAAAAACGCCTTTTTCTCGATACCTATAGCTGAAGAATCTAGATACCTCTTCTCCTTTGTATTAGCACAGCGACAATACAGGTTTTGTCGAGCACCCCAAGGTTACACAGAGAGCCTGGCTATTTTTAGCCAAGCACTAAAACAGCAGTTGGATGAAATTCTGTTACCCTCTGGTGTGATGCTCATACAATATGTGGATGATATTCTCATTTGTGGAGATACTGAATTAAGTTGTAAAGAAGGTACCCTGATTGTGTTACAGCATTTGGCATACCATGGCCACAAAGTGTTGCTTAAGAAAATGCAGTATGTACAGTCCAAGGTTGATTATTTGGGATATGTCCTCACTGCAGAGGGTCGATCACTGTCACCTGAGAGGGTACGGTTAATACAGGAAATGACCTATCCCAATACCTTTAAAGAATTGAGACGACTGTTAGGTATTACCTCATATTGCCGTCATTGGGTCCCAGAGTTCTCCCTGATAGCTAAGCCCCTGTTACAATGTTTGAAAACGGAAAAGGATCAGACACCCTTCACTTGCATGCAAGAAATGAGAGAAGCCTGCGATGCTCTGAAAAGCGCATTGTGCAGTGCCCCAGGGCTCGGGACACCCAATTACGGCAAGCCTTTTACTCTTTTTGTACATGAACAGCAAGGTTGTGCCCTATCTGTATTGACACAGGAACAAAATGGAAGGCAAAGGCCTTGTGCTTATTTTTCTGGCACCTTGGATAGCGTGGCTGCAGCGCTTCCCCCATGTATGCAATCAGTTGCTGCAGCAGCAGTAGCTCTTAAGCAAAGCGCTGGTTTAGTGTTGGGAACTTCCGTCATTGTAAGAGTTCCCCATGCTGTGGCTGTATTGCTCAATAGAACTCAGACTCAGCACCTCACAGCTGCCCGCTTAACGCAATATGAACTGACATTGTTTGCACCAAATGTAACTATCATGAGATGTAATACTTTGAACCCGGCTTCCCTTTTGCCCTTGCCGAGCGGGAAGGGAGATCAAGACATGCATGATTGCCTTATACGCACTGATGAACAGACCCGAGGTAGGGTCGATCTGAGTGACCTTCCCCTAGAGGGAGGTGATGGGATTCTATTTTGTGATGGCTCATGTTACAAACTGGAAAGTGGGGAGACAGTGGCTGGGTACGCAATAACAACTGAAAGTGAAATTGTCCATATGGAACGCATACCCGAGTTATCAGCGCAAGCTGCAGAATTAAGGGCATTAACAAAGGCTCTGGAATTAAGTAAAGATTTAGCTGTGACCATCTACACGGATTCAGCTTATGCACATGGCGTGGCCTTTAATTTTGGTCTACTGTGGAAAGAGCGAGGGTTTCTTACCTCGCATGGAACAAAAATAAAACATGGCAATTTGATAAACAAACTATTAGCGGCATTGGCTGAACCCGCCCAGGTGGCTATAGTGAAATGCTCCGCCCATAAAAAGGTGGTAGATTTTGTGGGGCAGGGGAACGATTTAGCAGACCAGGTGGCTAAATATGCTGCAGAACACTGTAAATTGCCTGTTCCAGAGTGTAACATGCTGCAAAGGAATGTGGAAGGGAAAGGGGATGAGGGCGGTTTGGAAAAGGGCCCTGAGGAGATAGTAAAGGACATTCAAAAGGAAGCGGCAGATTGCGAAATTAAAGTTTGGACTAAAGACAGTAACAATGGACAAACTCCTAAAGGGGTGTGGCTGGACAAAATCAAAATGAGGTGGTTGCTCCCTGACAGTTATTTACCCATGGTAGTCGATATGGCACATGGGAATGCCCATGTTAATGCAGGTGCAATGGAGGACATTCTGAGCAAAGTATGGAAAAACCAGAAAATTGGATCCTATTGCAGGAGATGGGCAGCACAGTGTGCTGTCTGCCTCCAGCATAATGTGGGCAAATCTGTGAAAGTACCAGCAGGTCATAGCAGACTTCCTACGCAGCCATTTGAGGTGGTGTATATGGACTTCATACAAATGGAACCAGTTGCTAAATTAAAATATTGTCTTGTTATGAGGTGTGGGTTCTCTGGTTGGACGGATGCTTACCCCCTAAGAGACAACACTGCTATTTCCACAGCTAAATGCATCCTGAAATACTGGGTGCCCCAGTACACAGTGCCCAGCTTTCTGTATTCCGACAACGGAGTAAACTTTACAGGTCAAGTTGTGAAGTATGTATGTACTGCCTTGGGTATCGATCAGCGATTCCATTCTGTCTATCATCCCAAGAGTGCTGGGATTATTGAACGATCGAATGCCGTAGTGAAAAACAAACTGGCAAAAATATGTGCCTCTACAAACCTGAAGTGGCCAGAAGCCCTTCCCTTGGCATTGTTGAGTATGCAGACCACTCCAAAGGGGACGCACAAATTGTCCCCTTTTGAAATTGTAATGGGCCGCCCTCCAAGTGCACGGTCCATCCCAAAGCCAAGAGTTATTGGTAATATTGAACAACCACTGTTGAGGGATTATTGGGCTGAGCTCACGCATAAACTGTCTATTATCCATCAACAGGGGAAAGACGCAGCTCCGTCAGCTTTGGAAGGAGAAGGCCACGCAACCAAACCAGGGGACTACGTCCTCGTGAAGAGTTTTGATCGCACCAATTGCCTGCAGGCCCGCTGGAAGGGGCCATTTTTGGTCCTACTGGCGACGCAAACTGCTGTGAAGGTTGCTGGCCACAAAACGTGGATCCATGCCAACCATCTTAAAAAGGCACCACCTCAGATA
This sequence comes from Ambystoma mexicanum, assembly GCF_040938575.1. Taxonomy (NCBI): domain Eukaryota; kingdom Metazoa; phylum Chordata; class Amphibia; order Caudata; family Ambystomatidae; genus Ambystoma; species Ambystoma mexicanum. The sequence goes on from NC_090935.1 coordinate 1,441,589,480, forward strand.
GTCCATCCCCCGACCAAGGACACAGACCACTTCGCAGCCGAACCTACGGAGGACACTCCCAGGTATCACCTATGCCCTAGGAAGCAACATTGATTGCCTATGTTTGAACTCTGACATCTGGCTGAGAAAGGACTTGGTAAAGGGTCGGAACAAACAAAGGACAACCGAGACACAGATGAAGTGGCCTCAGCAGCCCCTCCTGGGTATGAAGTAGCCCCACCGAGACACAGATGAAACAGCCTCAGCGTCCCCCAAGGGTAAGAAGTAGCCTCAAAGAGACGTGTCAAGGTAAGGTGCCAGAAGCGGTGACTGCAGGACGGGTTATACTGTGCAACCCTTGCGATCTAGCGCATAAACGGACGGCACCGTTAGGGTAATTGTTAGGGACTTTTTGAACATTTTTGTGTAAATATATAATATATATATAACGTGTGACATTTAACGGCCAAGTTCCGGAACTCAGCCATTTGGGATTAGCCCTGTGCGAGGGAACAAAACAGGTTGTTACAATGAATGACGAGGACGCAGTGCAGAGGCGTCCACGAGTTGACAGATATGCATGCACCCCAAAGGAAAAGCTCTTCTTATTCCTTGTCTGTATTGTTATAACAGTAGGGTCCGCAATATTCCTCTGGTACCTTGAGCACCATGATATTTATGCTGCCCATAATTTGCTGCCTCCCACGCCTCAGCCTCCAACACCAGAACTAGTAACTATTCCCCATATAGATCAGGAGTATCGGAAAAAGCACCCTTGGAATAGCATCCTCACATGGACGAATGAAACAAACCAGATACTAAATAAAACCAACTGTTACATATGTACATATGTTCCCCATAGCCATGAAAGCGGACCCGAATGGTACGCGACTCCTGCTACAAGTGATACATGCGTGCCTTGGCGAGATTATCTTTTGCGTGCCTCCCGAAACTATACCGAAAATGTGACACTCACATTTGTGAATAGGAAAAATGAGACAAGCACTCAGACTAGAATACAGGGAGGAATTTATATTCCTCTAACACCCAATGTAACTAGATATCTTAATAAATCCATTTCCTCCCCATCTAAAGAAATAGAAATGATTCCTCTAACCGACTATATGAGAGACAACAAAGCAGTACTACCACACCCAATCCCTGTACAAAATATAGTTCGTAGGCCCCCCTTTTGCTACCAGCAAAACATGACACATGCTCAGGCTGTTTTCATGGGTGGACACAACTGCCAGAATATAGTAGATTTGAATAGTATATCCGCACCCTTTAGTCCCCCTAAGGGGGCAATGTTTATTTGCGGGGAGGAAGCATACCTCTGGTTACCCCGCTATTGGAAAGGTAGATGTACCGTTGGATACGTAATGTTGGGTTTGCATTACAAATCTGTGGAGGAAGTGAACTTAAAACCCAAGGCAAAGAGAATAAAAATGGGTACACAGGATTACCAGCGCAGGAAAAGAGGTGTTATTACTAAAGAAGACACCACTTGGGATGAATTCTTTGATTTCCTAAAGGGCATAGTGATGCCCATGGGAATAGTTATGAATTCCAGAAGCATTAGGCACTTGGCTAGATTAGTAGAAAAGGAACTAAATGTGACCGGTGACATACTGGCAAACCTCACTAAAGAAGTACAAGCAGTCCGGATGGTCGCATTACAAAACCGACTAGTATTAGACACAATGCTGGCAGAAGTAGGAGGGGCTTGTAAAATAATTGGCACTTCTTGCTGCACTATTATACCTGATTATAGCACCGATATCTTTAAAGGGATCGATGAAATGCATAATATAGCAGCTCAAATACATTCTGAATTTGGGCCTGGGGATGGGACATCCTGGTTCTGGGATCTATTACGGAGCTGGGGATGGAAGCTCCTCACCCCTCATCTTGTGATAGGAGGATTAATAGCTGCTTGCTGCTGTTGCATTCAGTGCTTTCCCTTATGTATGTCCGTCATAGAAGATTGCTGCAGGAAAATGATGGGAGCACTGGCACCCAAACCCACTAATGCCATGACCACCAACGAGATGATAAAGTTAGAGGAGGCAATTGAGGGGTTACAGAAGATTGATGTGTCTGACAACGACAATGAAAGAATGAATGAATACAAACTAAACCACGTGTATTACTGATAAAGTCTTGCTGACGCAAAAGGGTCGTTTGTAAATACCAAATTCATGTAATTGTCATGTTTCTTTGCCTCAGCAAGACTTAAACCCATTGCCCATGTTATAGTATTATGTCCATGTTAAACCAACTGCTTTTGTGTCCGCACACGAGGCCCAGGGTTTTCGCCTGGAACAGATATTACTCAAAGGCTTAGGAATTTCCCTCTGTTTTCCTTTCCTGTAAAGGCTACATAAATAATGTCTGTTAAAACTCTTGCACTTCACGTCCTGTCTAAAGCTGCCGTGCGAGTCAGCATGCATTCATTGACCCTGGGGTCTCCTCTATGAATGATGATTGCTAGCATCCGCACTCTTTCCCGAAACATAAGCATAAAGCGTATCTATATTCGGATTATTCTCTGGGATATGTGGGAAGGGGAATTTGTGTTAGAGCTCGTGCGTCATTCTGTAAAAGATATGTCCTGCTATTGTCCAGCAGCCCATGAATGGATATTATTATCACTACCGCGGCAAGATATGTGTAGTTTGCAAATTCCCCACTGTGTCAAATGTGATGAATTAGCTTGTTTTTATGACCACGCATGTTAAAGATTACACGTGCATCCTGAAGGATATTTGGACTTGCTTAGATAAGCTATTTGAGTAATGACCATTTGCAATGTCCGGCCTTTGTAAAATGTCACCGCAAGGGCTGGAATAACAGCTAAAAGTGTTTTGGCAGGAAACTGTATGTCAGGACGTGCCTGGGCTTTGCGCAAGTCATAAGACTCAATGTAAACGTTTTCCTATAAAGAGCCTGCTCACTGTAATGTTAGTAGCTCACTCTAGATAGCATCCCTATGGTGTATCTTGCAGTCAGCCCTTCCGCGGAAGTTTTGCATTGCAATAAATGATTGTTGAACTCACTTACTAGTGTGTTTATTGATGGAGACCTCCGCCTGGTGAATTTTAGCATTGACTGAACATCTACAGGGAATCAGAAATCATGATGTGAGACAGCCACTTGTGGAACGCTGCTACATAAGACATGCCCAAGGGGCATTGTAAGATATTTGATTGTGGGTTCAGCAGGAGTCCACACCCTAGAGGAGGAAATCTGAAACTGTGTATACGTGACAAGGAAGCAAGACTAATCTTCTGTACAGACAACATCACAAAAGGTCTGAATACCGACCATGAACTGATGATAATGCACACAACATATGTATGGACATATTCTGACAACTGTACAGAAACCCCTCAATGCTCACACCAGAATAAATGCAACCCACTAAGGAAAAAAGGCCCAGCACACCTCTTGCAAGGAGAACAAGGTTTTATTTACATAAAAATAGAGATGCACCAGCAAAGCCCTCTGCTGCAGCAGAACGTACTGGCAAAATTAGAACAAGCAAAACATTAAAAAGGCACACTGCGTCATCAGTGACATAAATTACATAAGGTACAAATCCGAGTGGCTGGTTGGCACGACCCTATACATTCGCTTCCTGCTCCATAAGGGATGCCAGGCCATTGGACCCGGCCCTGTCTGTCCATCTTCTTCCACGTGGGCTTCTCCTTGTGCGTCATCAAGCATGAGGCTAGAGTTAATTGCTCATTATGTGAATAAAAAACAATACAGTTATTATCTCTAATCTAGTGTGCACCTGGTACTGCAACAAAGGGCTAAGTGGATACTTTCAGGTCATTGTAACTGACAAACCCTTACTCGATTCCAGACACGTCGGCGCCCTTACAAAGCTCTTCACCGTCAGTTTAGGTTTGTTGTTTTGCCCCTCCCAGCACCTTGTAGCACAAATCACGTGACCTATGGTGAAGGCAGCGTGTCCCTGCTTTCTGATCTTTTCTGATCGATTGGGGGGTCTAACAGTTTTATGGTCGGTGGTCTGGGACCGAATGGTACCTTGGAATGCTGGGGATTTGGGGCGGGGGCAGCTGGGCGCTATTACTCAGAGCTGGGATGGGGGAAGGTTGGAGGCTCATGCCATCCTTCTCATGGGATTTCCTTTCGCAGAGAGCTCTCAACCCCCTCGTGGCCTTGCAAGGTGCATTCTTCCTAGGATAGTAGGCAACAGGAGACAATGAAAGGTCTATGAATCTTTGCAGCTCTGGCCTTTCTCACCAGTGCACGCGATGCAACCTACTTTCGCATGCATACACTTATTTCCATGTTTGTGTCTTGGGCCTGCAGTCCCAACTGAACTGCAATGTTAGGCCTTGATTTCAATGTGGCTGCTATTGCCTAAGATGGCATCTGATTCCCAGTGTGTTCCTAACCCACAACATGATCTACTCTCCAAGATAGACCCTGCTGCCACCTCCCTCCCCCCTGTAACCTCCCTGAGCCCCTATTATACACTTCCCGGCCTTTGCCTCATCCAAAACCACTTGGAGGTCTTGGACGATTGTCCCCCTTCCCAACACAACTTAACACATAAATGTGATCCATTTGTACAGGGTGAGAACAACACAATTGGTGACAAAGTTCATCAACCTCTACATTTGTCATAAGCTCAAGAAACATGGGCTGTTGTGTAATTTCAGTTATTAGGCCACCATTGGGAAATTAGATATAGGGATCATGTCATCATACATTAATTAAATTAAATATAATTAAAGTATCCCTTTAGCTGGTCGGTTGTGTCGTTTTTGTGGGGAAACTGTAGAATCAAGTAGAATCAAGTTGTCTTCTTCTGACATCATGTTATTGCTTACAATCTTAATATACAGCGGGTTATAGCAACTTTGTTACACATCTTGACAAAATCACATAAATCAATTTTGCAGTACGCTCTATGCAGTAGAGTCTATTGTTATAGCCACTGCGGCCCACAAGATTTGGAAAGACATTTAAATTTGATTGAGAATAAATTGTGCAATATCTAGTTTAATAAAATTGGTTACTTTTAGAAATACAATGTGTGGATTTTAGGAAGTAATTGTAATCATGTTTTGAAATATGAAGTTATACGCATGAAATGTCACAGACTGTTATTTAGTTTATAAGAATTAAGGAAAGCACTTGTATTTTAACTGTTTTTGATTTTAATGTGCTTACAGCTTGCTTAATAGCTAAATTCACAATAAAGAAAATAAATGAATAAATTTGATGTGTATGCTCTGAGCCCAGTTAAAATTTGTTTTTTATATTCGAAATTAACAGATGATACATATCTTTCAGATGCCTTTACATCTTTTGCAGATTTATGCTGCTCGATAAGGATAAGGTGACTCAGTAAAATCATTGAAATGACCACATTTTCATTTATTAATCATGTGCAGTGTACCTTATAATTATATACCAATCCTTACATGTTACAATGGGATAGGAAGAAATAATGACCATGATACAATGGGACTCCTAAATTTGAATAATGTTCTCTCTTCATCTGTTAAATATGAGGATTTGCAAACAAATTATATTGTATTGAGTTCTACTCTATAAGCTTTTAATATTTGATCTTGTTGCATTGTCATGATTTTAATGTTCTACCAACTAGTAAATATGTATTTTTGGATATTTCAAACATCCAACTTTGTATGCATTCATGCATTATTTAAAATGTTTGTATTTAATTTGTCAGCTTTTATCATCTTTGGATTTTGACTGCACTATATTGTATTCATTACTGTTTTATGTTTTGTGTAAAAACAAACTAAACTAATATATCATATGTTCATTTTTTCTATCACACTAATCCCAATAGGCCTGGAGGAAGCACCTTGTAGGAGTGAAACACCTGTTGGCCTAAATGCAGGGGTCTGCAAACCTTGGCTCGCCAGATGTTTTGAACTATGACCTCCATAATATCTCAAAAAAGAGCAAGATTATGTTGGCTGTGATACCTCCAAAAATTCAAACCAAATTATAACAATTTGGGATGCAAAAAGCTATTACTCTTTTAAGTGGAGGTAGCCAACAACCAAATAAGACAGTGAAGCTCGACATTTGATACATGAAACAAATACCCTAAGTCATCCATGAAGTGCAATGGCAATAAAGTGCTAAAGAGTTGAAACGGACTATCTGAATTTCAAAGCAGTTTATCAAAGAGCCATGTAGTTGTACTGAAAATAATGCAGTCCCTGTTTTCAAAACTTAATGAATGGCGTAATATTGAGTCCACTGTTTTCAGTCCATTCAGACATGGGTGACAAGCAGGTTCTTGGCCACCAGCTCATAAATTGAATAGCCGAAATGCACAAATGCATAATAGCACCTCACAATTTTACAATTTTCCCATACTTTGAACTTTGGTCTCTCCAAGGGCGCTCAACCACCAGCACGTTGGGACCATAATTATGGTGAAAGGCGCTAAACAAATGACAAAATGAACAAATGAATCAATCAATTATTCATAGTAATGTAAATACGTAGAAACACCACAACTAGTTTTGACATAATCGTCCCAATTTTCTTTTGCCATGTCTTTGTCAGGACTGATTAATAAGATCTTCTGATAAATCAGAACTAAAGAAACAAAGAGAATCTGTGTTAACAACAAAGCTAAAATGACCTTTTCAATACATTCCTATATGGATGTGTTCCCAATTGAAATCGCATAACTCCCATGGCTAGACGTTACCTGGGAAACCAAAAGATTAAATGGTAAAATGAATCTACCCCATATTGTATCATCAAAGGTTACATTAAATAGCATTATAAATGTGAGATCACTCAAATACCTGGACAGTGTCCTGTCTGGCAGTGAAATCTGTTTTGTCAAACTCCACTGTGCTACTTGACTGATGACTGCTTCCACTTAGTAGAGTGATAGCTTTTTGCATACCGACCTGTTACAATATCGTTTGAATTTTTTGATTCATCCCATTTCACATAATTCTGCTCTTTTTTATGTATCCTTTGTTCCTGGTGTTGATGGGTTATGGGGACAACCTACCCTTTACCTTGATGATCCCATGATCTCTCACCATTGCCTATTCTAAGTAGGGATAATTGGAACTGTACTCCAAAACATCTGAAGACCCAAAAGTTGCAAACTTCTGGTCTTATTATTTCTGTATAGAAATTAGAACAGTAGAGTGGTCAAACTAGAATTCAACACAAGTCCATAAAACGTTTTTGCAAAATGTCTTTTTGAACTGTTGATCAATTGCATTAGAACTTAGAGCATTAACTGGAAACGTCAATAAAATGTATAAGACATCGAAGATCTTACTTAAAAATTTGTTTGGTTTAGTATTTTTAGCTTATTTAGGCCTAACCACTGACGAGACTACAATTTATAGTGGCAAGTGTTTGGAGATGCGGACGAGCTTTGGAATGCATTCTGGTAAGAATGTCATGAATGCTTTCTAGGTGGGCAGTGAGATGGTAGCAAGACACTGATTTGCAGGTGGCATAAGGGTACTCCTGTATCTTAATGCCAACTAATTTGTAGTTGCTCATACGGGGAGGAACACCCAAATGATCCTAAGGGCTTTCTATGGCTGATGGCTATTCCTGTCACTCAACCAACTTGACTGTTAGCATGGGTGAGATTTTAAATAAGGGGTGCTAAATAATGGACTTGCTCTTGATAGAATGATGATGTTATGTTATTTGTTTTTATATGGTGCTCTCTACACAAAATAGGTCTCCCCGCACTGCCTGTGAGAGGGAATGAGAGCTGAGTTCCATGTGGGACCACCCAATTGCTGTTGTTTCTAAAACGGTTTTCTCTTAAATTGCATACATGTTAAAGGAATGGTAATTACAAGGGGAGTGAGTATGTTTTACTTTTCTAAGTAGAACGTTATTGTGCATGGTAAGACCAGCACAAGGTTATGAGTTCCAAAGACATGGTGGCATCACAATCAATGTTTGTCTGGCCACTGCTGAAAGATTTCATTGATCTAAGATTGCAAGGAGGCGGATACCGTATCAATTTTAACCACAGAAAGAGGGGACCTACTTGACTCCTTGGTGGTTCATGAGGAGGACTGTAAACTTCATTCTTTAAGGCAGTGCGAGTGAGTGTAGTTCGAGCAGAGCCACAGTAACATGTCCTCTTAGTCAGAGGCCCAAAAGTCGACGCGCTGATGCATTCTGAGCTTTCTGCAGGCATTGGATCACATATGAGAGGAGTGTAAAATATACAGAGGGGCGAGGTCTATCCAAGAAAGGACAAATGCAAGTATGGTACCAAATCTTTTGTATCAGGCCACATACGGAGAAAGCTGTTTAAGTGTTCTGACATCAAAGAAACTAGATTTAGTGATTACCACAACCTGAGGGAGAGGTGGTAGATCTTGGTCAGAAGCCATAGTGATGGGTGGCCCCTGTAATCACAACTTCAATCTTGAAATGATTCGTTTTTAATCTATTGAAAGTCATCCCAGACTCTATTACGCTCATAAATCAGCAATTGAGTGAAGGCATCAGACGAGACTGAGTGTACATTGGGGAGGCGGATCAACAGCTGAGCATCATCAGAAGCAGTCAACCGCATACATTAATAGTGGAACCCCCAGATAACAGCATGGCTTTTTGATCTGTACAGACTGCAGAGTGATAGAGACAGCATCAGATTGGGGATACAAAGGACACATGTGAATCCATACCACTGCCTCTAATAGCAACCTCTAGAAAGCCATGGATTGAGAGGGAATGATGTCCTTGAGGAAGGCTGCTGATAGGTCCAAAAGTACCAGGGAAGCATTGTGTGCTGCCTCCCCCTGAGATCTATCCGCACTGAGACCGGTTTGTTTATCTGGTTTAATCCGTACTTGAAGGGACCCAGTAGGCAAATGGATCGAATGAACACCTGAAAATTGTTTACAACTGATCTTTCTACTAACGTAGCTGTGATTGGTAGCTTAGAGATAGGTCTAAATGGAGAACTTGTGAGGGTCCTTGGACGGCTTCTCTGGCCTTAGAATCAATTATGCTTTTAGGACACCAGGCACACTGTCTTGCAAAAGTGAAGAATTGATGATATAAAGAAATAGGCTGCGCCGCTTTTGGATAACAAACAAGACCCTTCAACATGGATGTGGGAGACGTCCAGGGCCAAGCCAGGGCTTTTACTAAAAGATGCCACTTTTAAAAAGACAGCGAGGTCAGAGGTCAGGAATGTTCAGGGCTGGGCAAGAGCATCAATTGGGACAGGGGGAAATGTTTCTAATAGGTCGGCCTTTGAAGCCGTTTTCCTAATGATTAGTAGCAGCCTTTATATTCATATAATCTGCCAATTCATTGTACAGTGTTTAGGGTGGGGAAATACAGGATCTAAGCACAGCTGGGAATGTACATTGAGAATGAATAGTAAATCATTATCTTTGTGGTGAATGGGCTTCCGGCACTCAATTGGCCCAGTGTTCTTCCCATTCCCTGAAGCACAATCGCTCTGTAATGGTGAAGATAATCCAAATAATAATTCTGTTTCAAGAATGTAATGTGTGCACACTGTACCCTCTTTCCGCTGATTCATGCATGCACTTGGCTTCAGCTACTCAAGCAGCCAAGTAAGGTGTGGGATTCTTAGAGGGTGTTGAGGATAGATCAGCAAAGCTGTGAGTCTGCATATAGGCACATGTTTGAGGTTATGGTCAATGCCAGTAAGCGTGTGTTGCAGGATGCTTAGGAAACTGTCTGAGGTCTTGGGAGCAGGGGGCATTGTTACAACATGTGTGCATTACTTTCCTTCCAGGTGCAGAGGTTCTGTCCCAGCACCCTTTTTGGCTCTAATAGAGGCAAGCAGGAGACACCCGAAGCAATGATGGCCCTCTATATTGCCATCTGCACTTTGGACCCCAAGAGGCCTCGTGAAAAGCAGGGGAGGCAAATGGTCAGTCAGTGATAGCATGGGTTGGCCAGTTCCAAAGGTTGATGCCACACCCAAAGTGGTGGCTTTGCCCAGATGGACCATCCATTTATTTTGCAACTCACCCTTCTCCTGCCCCCAAGTTGGTGGGGAGGGGATCTGTGCAGCAGTGTGGCATGGCCCATTGATGCGTGCATGTTCAGACTTTTGTGGACCGATATCTTTCTCAAACTGAAAAGAGTTGATTTCCTTTCCACACTGAGCGCAGTAGCACAAAATGCAGAGAAACTCATAGTCATAACAATGTCCTCTGCAGAACAAAATGAACCGGCTGCTGCTTCTGGTATTTAATTACTTTTGCCATCAGTTTGCACAAGGATTATTTTAAGAAAAACTCCAAGTGCACACACAAGTTGTATAACTAGTGTGCACATTCTGGGCACCAACACATTTCCAAGTGGTGTTACTTTCGAATAAGAATGGCAACACAAAGCACCCCTTTTCACAGTATATGCACCCCTTTACACAAGATTCATGTTAAAGATATTGAATTCTCTAAATCCACTCTTGATGAGTAATCAGAACCCCATTACTGACTGCATTTGCTCAAGTACGTATTAATGTACAGATCAATTAACCTGTATGTGTCACTATAACACGTGTGCATAATATTATAATTGCTATCCTGAAATTATTATAATACGTACAATGACCAATGTTGAGAGCAATATTAATAATTGTTGTACAGATAATATAAGCACATATTACTCTAGTGAAGAAGAAGGTTAAACCATCTGAAATGGCAGAAACCGCAAAACATGGCATGAGGATCTACCCGCGACAGGGTCATAACTTGCCATTCTGTGAATGATATTTGTATTTGCATTCTTATAATTATCCTTTGGCACCATCTGGTGTGTTTACAATATACTCTGTGATCGTTTACCTCTCTTGCGTGCTCCCTGCATTATCTCAGTATATGATAATTATTTTGGCAAGAAAGACACCTGGCGCTGGTGGGCCAGTGTTTCAAACAAACAGCGAGAACGAATGGACATGCTTACGCAGCTGCCTTTCACCTCAAATGAACCTTTCTTCCTACTGTAACTGCCATGGTTATGCTGAACCAACGGTTAGGCCGAATCCAGTGCTGGCCCAATTGTCGGCCATTTTGTACATGTTGACCGTACCCAGCAATACTAATAATCTAACGTCTTTTGTTATAATTAGAGTGAGTGGATACTACGGGCTTTGTTGAATGTGAACGGGTAGCATAGTGGTCATACACGCAAAGTTTAGAGAGAAGCTGGCCATCACTAACACACGCACCTGCACGCGAGCTACCTGGCACACACACTAGACTGCAGAGGCCCCGGGGCATGAACCTCTTCTCCAAACAGGTCTAGAGTACATCACATATTACACGCTCTGGGGCATGCCTTGACTAGCGACACATAAAAGCTACACGGGCTGTCAAAGGGCGCGCAAACTCTTAAACTCATCCTTGAGGAGTGACACTTCTGCCTCAATGGGGAGGGAAGGCAAAACAAACACGCCGAGGGAAAGGAAAACCCGACTGCGTCGAGGCCTAAGGTAACTCATCACTGCTTGTCACACAAGGCCTCTCAGCCTCGTTCCTGCCTGTCTGCGCCTTTTCTTTTCTTTTGGCATCTCTAGGTGATGGTTCAGTTTCCCCACAAATATGAACAGAACGGTTTTGTGTACTTGATCCAATACAAATCTACTCAGGAAAATCGGTAGCGTCAATGACAAGACCCGGAAAACAAAATGCGCCTTCCACAGGCATTCACGCAGGGCCTGATTCATGGAAGTGTTTTATAATGGTGAAATGCCATAGGAAAACCTTCTGTGAATCAGTCCCACAGACTTTTGATTAAAGGCCTGTGCTTCCAACAACCCACTGAGGGCTACATGACGGTGAACATGGGTGGTCAACATTGCTTCACATCGCTGGAGACTGAAACATGCAAAACAGGTACACATTCAGGTTGACCTGTTACTCGGCACAGCCTCTAGCAGAAATGGCTTTCCCCATTTCTGGTGAACTGCAACGGAGAAAGTCCAAAGTGGCCTCCGCTTGCAGCTTAGAACTGCCCATTGGTGTCCATCGGTACCTATTTGTTCCACTGAATATATAAAAATAGTCCAGGGACCAAACAGGTCACCTGCAGCACCTGGCCTCTCATGAAGGGAGTTCCCAGCTGCATGCAGAAAGATGCACGCTTCATCACATGAGATTGCACAGGCGTGTTATAAATGCCATATCATATCACATCATATCATACCCATCATATCATTGTTCCCTTTAAGCCATCGGCTATTGGGGGTCCTATTGCACACTGAAAGAATGACTGCTAAGTTTGGACTATAAACCTGATTAGCTCATTGTGAGTGGGTTATTCATACAATATGCTATGCAATCATAGCCACTGAGTCCTGAAGAAGGGAGTGAGTCAGATTGAAGCAGACAAAGATAGTCACAGGAGGGGAAGTTATATCCTATTACCAGAGACAAAATATTCACAACCAATTGGCAAATGTATGTATGGTTGCTTTGTGAAAGCTCTGCCAACAGGTGCGGCCCCTGCCCCTGGATCCACCAAGACCTGTCTAGAGCCGTTGTCTGCAACCTTTATCTCTCTATGTGTTTTAGACTACAATTCCCATCAGCCCTTACCAGCATTGTCAATGGTGAGGGATCGTTTGAGTCGTAGTCCGAAGCATCTGCAGAGCACAGGCTGAAGATGCCCGGTCTAGGGGCTAGCAGAGATCCAGGCAGGAAAGCACACAAAGTTGCCGCAAGCATGCGATTTGTAGACTTGCTGATGTGCAACCCTGACTTAAATCCTGGTTGTACATGCTTGGGGGGCCTCCAGGATTCTAAGCATACCAAAGCTCGTTGCTGCCATCCACGAACTGCAGCTCCACTGTGTTATGTAGCAGTTCTGGATGCTGCATTTGCTAGTCTTAGATTCGGGGAAACAAAAGATATCCTGAACTTTAGTTCAACACAGCTGCAAAGGACCGGCACAGCAGACTTGTGGGAACTGAAACATACTGCAAAGACACTAAGCTGCAAATGCACAGAGAAACAGATCATGATCAGGGCCAACGGGTTGGAAAAAAGTCCCACTGCACGAGCCCACATATGTACGGCTCACATTTGGAAGAAGCCGGACACTTTCCAGATCTTGCTCTCCTTTTAAATAAGCAGACCAACCAGCAAAGAACATGTTAGCACAGCACGGGGGAAACAAAGCCCACCAAGGCGAGCGTGGAGGCATTTTAAAAGCAGCAGGGATAAAATGCAGCCAGTTAAAATACAATGCATCCGCCTTTCTGAGGTCATTGCTGTAGAAGAGGGTGCCCCTGTTATTACAAGCTCTCCAAAAAGGGAAAAGCATCGGGGTGGGGCGTTCCACTTCCGATTTGTTCTCAAAACCCGACATTTCCTGCTTTTCCTGTGACTTGTCGGTGCATTGTTTCTCTGTAAACCCATGCATTCTTTTACAAAGGCCTTGCCATTCAGTGCCTCTTTTTTTCTGACAATCCCAATTTGCCCAGACCAAACTGAATGCTTCTGTACCAAGTATAAGTGTCCGCATGCGTGTGGTTGTGTGTCTGTGTGTAGTGTGAGTACATTTTGTGTTTTTTTTATATTTTCCATTCAGCAGGTGAACTGCAGCACCATTGCCAGTTTGTTGCAGTATGTAATGAAATGTTGTAAACCTTTTTTTCTCACTGTCAGTGCAGGCGCCACTGATTACAAAATGATGACTAGTTCAACAAGAAATACATTCCTAGGAAGTGTTGAAAGTGACACATCTGCATGTTGTCTATCAAATATTCCCTGTTGTAGATGAGAGATAAGCAGGCGCATGATTTGGTGAAGCGCCACAGCCATCGATCAGACGAAAACTACTCGGTGTAAGTGCACAGATTAGCAATACTTCCAGCTAATTGACTGAAAGAATTGAATTGGAGGCAATCCAAAAACCCTGCCGGCCTGATTTCGACCACCAGTGATTATGGGGTAGTCCCAGCACACTCTCCATGTCACCTCTGGTAGCCAATAGGCAAGTAAGGTCAGAAGACTCGTATCTCACATATTTCTGTTTTACGTGATACCAGGACTGGGGAAACTGCACAGCACACATACTGTGACAGCCCGCTCTGCCGCTCTCTGAATGCCACTGGTGAAGACGCTGGCTGTAGCATTCTCTTTTACACTCCCGCCCCTTACTTGGGGTTCATTGGAAAGAGGATAAGATGGTGGTGGGAAGGAGGGATGTGCAGCAACAGGGGTGGGGAACTCCCAGCTCTCTTTCACTTGCAGCATTCAGAATGCAGAAGTGTGACATAGAACCCACATAAGTTTGGTGTCTGCCAATAGCAAAATCCAGACCCTCATGCCATCTGTAGTAGGTGGGGCAATGGTAGTTGACGCCCCGCAAAGTTCTTTCAACATCCCCTTGGTTCACAATTATCTGTTACACAGTCATGACACAACCCACCTGTTGCTTAACACCGCATTGCTGGTGACTAGCCCTCGTTTCTTCTACTGCTGCTGCTGACGAACGCTACACCCTACATAACATGAAATGCATGTCACGCGAAGGCCGCGGCAGCATAGCAATCGGCAGTGAATGCCGCCCAGACAAAGGCTGATGAGGGGGCATAAGGGCAGACTGTAGGTAGAGGGTGTCACACACACACACACACACACACTGGTGCGCGCAGGCCTCAAACTCTGTGCCAGCTCAGAGCAGAAAGTGGGTAAGGTGAGAGATGTCTTGGGGGTTGGGCAGGGGGGAGCAGCCTCATCATTGTGATGGTGCTGTATGACAGTTTTGATAGCTGGTCGTGATGTCATTAACCCATTGTGATGTCGACCGCTACCCCCTTCCTCTGAGCCCAGGGGGCTGAATAGCTATTATGCCTTCCTTTGGCCCATTAGATGCATCCTTCACCCCAATTCAGATGCTATTTACTTTCCCAATGCCATGGTAATCCTTAGAGGCCTGGGCCACCTAAAGGCTGATCCCAGCTGTTAAGCCCTTGGCTTCATCATGGGGGGGTTTATTCATATCGCCTGGGCAGGCTTTTGTCCGCTGCATGTTTGCTGCTGCCACATTTAAAGATTCTTACAATGTAAATACTCGGCTCTCCCAGGTGAGAAATTTGACAGGCTCTTGCTCTAGTATCCCATTCCCATTGGAGCCCCGGGATGAGCATTGTGGCAGAGTGGGAGGGCTTAACCCCTCTGAAGCCCGAGGTTGGCGCCACCCCTGGGTCTGGGAGAAGGCCCACTAGAATGCTACCAGCACCTACGATAAATGAGGTGATTGGGAGGGGAGGCGTAAAGGCGTGAGGGAAGCGAGGGTTGTGGGGCTTTCTACCCAGTTAAAAATATGATCCCCACAGAAATGTGAATACCTCCTGCTGGGTGCATGTGGCGTTTCACAGTGCAGAAACCATGAACTGAGAGCAGCAGCATTCTAGCGGTGGCATTTCACTAGCAGCGCTTTCCGGCAGAGGCGCGCGTAAACCAGTCTTGTGACATAAACCCTATCCCATTGCGACCCAACATCTGCCTCTGCAACTGGCTCGAATCTGGATCCCACTTCCCATTCTATGGTGCTTCTTGTGCTATGCAGCATCTGCCTGCAGCCAGCATCCAGCCTTCCTCAATCAATAGCAATTTCACGCTTTAAGCTTGCTGGAACCTGCTCCAGGGCGTAACTGGGTTTGCTTCGATTCCCTCTTCCAGAACTTTGGTTTCATTCACTGCTAGGATCAGTTTCTGCCCTTAAACTACTTTAGTGCATCACAAAAAGACCTTATTATATTACCGTGTCCCTGGTTAACTGGCAATAATGTGTGCACATCATATATGGCAAGTAGGGGTCACATTTGATGTTTTGTACAGAGCTGCTTGTTGGAAATTCCAGTTTCAGAGAGCTTGGCAACATGTGTTACTAATTATCGCTATTATTTCCCACATGTGTGGTACTCACTTTATGCCTTTAGAAGGATAGGGTCAAGAATCAGAGTACCAATCGCTCCTCTGCATGACTGCTTGCATTTTCCGTGGGCTGCTAATCAAACACTTGGATTTGCCCAATCTGAACAGTGTTCTATTAAAAGTGAGCATGGCATTAGCTTTTGCCAGTTTTAATTGCTGCGTGTTTGTGTCTTTTATTAATGTCTGATTATTGATATGCCGCAGCGTAATATTGTAGTAAAGAAGGTTAAAGGTCAAAGGTGGGGGTGGGCTATGTTTGGGGGGAGACAATGGCCATAGATTCGCCCTTTGGTTACCCCTATGACTTTACTGAAACATAATAATTCATGTATTTTATAAACTGCTCACACTATCACTGTGTTAAAAATGCTAGGTAGCTTTTGGTAGCTTTCTTACTGTACATGACCTGTGGTTACTTTTACACAGCACTGGATTGCTAGCTCGGTTAGATAGCTGTGCTTACAAAAGTGTAAATAGTTCTTATTGTCCTGCTCACGCCCGGGTTCTGATTGAATGCACCCTTCCCCTTGGGGCTCTAGCTGAACATGTCATGACCACATCGGGTATAAAACGTTTCATACAGCATTTGTCTTGAATTAATAACACAGTGGACACCATTGTATCATTGTACCATTCATTACACACATCATTTTAAAGAAGCCCCTTCATCTTCTATTAACATTAAAGAGGAAGGCATCAAGCATCAAGAAACATTGACACACCAAGCAACATTCTCCACCACAAAACACTATGGTTCTCTGAAGAAGTCATTGGCCACTGCTGTCAGCATTATGCAGGCAGCCAACCGCTTGCTCCTCATCTCTCAGGGAAACGTTTGACAGTAGTTAGCGACACACATGGGCTGTCCCTTATGTTAGATACACTGGACGGATCCAAATCGCACGTCCTCTTTCTTTCTGACCAATGCGGCTTGCCTTAGGGCAAGAGGTAGGCCTTGTTGCACCTCATTGACAACTGTTTGCTCATGCCGCACTATGAGTTCACAGCTTTTCAGGTAGGAGCCTTACTAATGTATAATTAAGTGCATTGACAGCTGCTATTATGTATTGGTTGCACACCTCAGTTGCCCGTTTTACATGTGACAACTGCCTATTTGCACCCACTATTGGATTCTTTATGTTATGTGTATGTAACATTTTATGTTTGTTGTTCAAATTTATTTAATCTGCAGTTAATTGAATGAACGTGTTGATTTTTTGTAATACATTTTTGTAATTATGCAGGTAACCCCCTCTTTCTTTCTGTCATGTTGAACGTGTAAACGTTATTGGTTGTTGTCTCCCTGAGTGGTTGTTCGGGTGTGTCCACTATTCTACGTACAAAGGACGGTATATGTGGGTACACAAACATTTATATGGGTACTAGGAAGTGTCACTTACCGATTGTATATATATGTTTATGTTCAGGAGAATTTGTGTTTTATCAGAATGCTCATGCCCGGGGGACATTCATTCCTTCACTGTGTGTTTGACACTATGCTTGCTTCTTTGCATTTAAGTGATTGCATTTTTGGATATAACAGATCAATGTTGGATAATTAGAAACACCATTATTTGTTCGAGTATGCCTTATGACTATTTCTTTTTGCTTTTTTGTTGATACAGTATTTGGTCGTAAACAATGTTACTATTTATGATATACTGACACAGTGTCCTTAAACCTTGCAGAGCCAGATGGTCGCTGAGTCTCAAGCATGACACATGATGGCTCAAATGACTAGTTTGGCCATAAATAAATAAAACCATCAAGACTTTGGATTAGCAAATGCTTATTTTGGCGGAATGAATATACAATCTTGCCGCATCTGCTAACCCAACTCATTGGCACCCTTGTCATTTAATGCATCTTCAGAAGAGGGCCATTGGCTCAAAACATGCTCTCCCCTGTGCTGCCGTTCAACCCACCGTCTTCCATATTGTGAGCTCCAGTCAGCTCGGAAATCGCGATAACTAAATAATGTTATCTTTTAGATTCTTGTTTGAACACTTCGATTTAATGATGGTCAGTACAATATGTAAGTGAACGAAAGCGCAAAAAAACCTAACCTCCGCTTAGTGCATATGTTGTTTTTTTTCTACTTGCACCAGAAATATCCAATTTGACACATGATCTTTATGTTATGTTAAGTTATATAGTTTTATAAAGCGCGCGTAGGCCCGAAGGCATCTTTGCGCTGAGTTTGGGGGAGGGACTCCCAGGACCCCCTTGTTTTTTGCTAAGACATCAATCACAGCTAGATTGTCTGGGATGCTTTCTGAAGAGAAGCGTTTTCAAAAGCCACCTAATTTGCAAATGGTTAGTAGTAGATCTCAGAGCTGGAGGGAGCGTGTTCCAGAGTTTAGCGGCCACCACAGAAAAGGTGCGGCCGCCCACTCGAGAAAGAAGGATCCTAGGCACAGAGATTAAACCGGCACACCTCGAGCTAAGGGCTCGGGTAGGGAGGTACGCAGGAAATTTATTCCAGAGATGGTTCGCCCTCTGTCGATAGAAGGCCCGATGAACGAGGCAGCGGGCCTTAAATTCTATACACCTGGCGACAGGGAGCCAGTGGAGGGAACGCAGGACTGGAGTGATATGGGTGCCATAAGGAGTGTTTGTGGCCACCCTTGTGGCCAGATTCTGCAACAATTTGAACCGATGGATGAGACCCACCAGCTGAGCCAAGAACAAGGAGTTACAATTTTCATAAACATGTTGCATATGTACATTCAGGCTGCAATTACACAATCCACCTGCTTTGGCAGATTAAACCCTACCTTTCTGAAGAAAATCGTGCTTTTATAGCTACAACAACTATAAACATAAGGCTGGACTATTGCAATGGATTATTGGCTGGTACCTCTGTCACCAACATCAAGAAACAACACATTTTACAAAATGGAGCTGTCAGGGCTGTATGTGGGCTAAGGCGCAGAGATCATGTAACCAATGCACTGTTCCTATACTTTTATTTTAAAATGAGATGGGAATAAGAAAAAGGTTTAAAATAATTGAGGTGTTTGGAAGTGCTGATGGGGTGGGTTTGAAGGCCATTATGCAGTGTGAAGGACAGGGGGGCTGGTTTGCACGTCTAAGAGACATGTAGAATTTAGTGGGACACAGGTCATTTGGATCAGCGATCTGTGACCTTTCCGAAGCAGGCACTAATTTCCCTTTCCGGCCCCACATTCCAGAGGTCTGTGGCCGCCCAAAAGGCACAAGCATGAAATATATCATAGAGAAGTTAAAATGGCAAAGAGTAAATCGGAATGCGCAAGTGTATCAAGAAACCTATGAAAGGATACCCAGAGCCATAGAAGGGAGAGAACAAAAACTGTGTGCCAAGGGTACACACTGTTTCACAGCTGTAAAGGTGTCTTGTAAAGATATTCATTCCACCATCTTTACAGAAGCTGCTCAGTGCAAAGCAGGCAAATGGCAACCCTGCTGGATTTATCATGAGTCTTTGATGCCATCCTGCTGCACGCTCAGTACTACCAGGATAACCAACTGCAAAGTATGTCATAAAATGCATAACTGTGATGGTTTAAAGTAATCTTTGCATTAATTATATTTTAAATACAAGGTAGGATGATTGCTACTTCCAAAGACAGCAGGCCGTCTAAATCTATACCCAAACAACATCTCAAAATGTCCCTATGTATTGTACAGTCCATCCAAATCCACAGAGTTAACAGACATTTTAAATGACCTTAAATGCAAGCTGGCAAGACCTATAGCCTAAACCACACACACAAAGGTAATATTGTCCTGGAACAACCGATCCATTGCTCAATTTTACTCTTGGTGTGTTGAGTATTTTCAACAATTACACAAACAGCAATGATGCCATCAGTATGTCCCATTTAATTTGCTATAAAAGGTGCCTGCATTGTGCAGCTACAAGGAATGTATAAATGTTCAGGGTCGTCCTTATCCATTTCTCCACTGTGAGAATGCACAGCCAAAGATTCCAAGAGCCTTCTCCAACTGTCTTTACTCTACTGAGGTGTCTATGCCCAGGCAGAGTTTACAAACTTCACTTGTGTGATTTTGCCACATTTCAATGGAGTTTCAGCCCAAGGGATGGGTGGTACTTCAGCTGCAGGAGGTAACTTTCCTTATTTTCATTTTGCCCCCCTGCCCCCACTAACACCACCAGATATAACCATGAGAAGGGGGTTGAGTTATTTTTTTTCAACATGTTTATAAGATGTGCCTGTGTCACTTGCATACATTTCATGTGTGAATGTTACCATTTGACAAGACCGGATATAGAAATGTAGTTATGTTGCATTAATATTACAGACCAGTCCAGGTTCTTCTCATAGGGCGACTGCAGGCAATTAGTCAGAGAAACATTGAAGTCAACATTCCCCATTTCCATATTCTCTCACTTGTGTCCAGTTGGCAGACAGCTGATGTTCTTATCACTATCTCTAAAAGATTGTTTTCGGACTTCACCGAAAGTAGACAATTAGTTGTAACAGTTACCTCTAGGGCACTCAACTGTAGAAGACACTGCGTTCTCCAAATATTGGGCCGCAGAGATCTGAAATCACTCTTTCAACTAACAAAACATAAAGGGCGACAGGCTTGAATTAATAGAGAGGAAGCAATAACTTTCTAATCCATGCAACCTTAAAAACATCCTTATAAGGTTATTGAGCCAAAATAGGGGACAAAATGAGGGTGAAGGGGGATAGTTTGGGCAATGTGGACAGACTTTGTGGAAGGGATGGAATCTGGTGACGGGTGGAGTAAAGTTGGGGGGGGTGCCTGCACCTTTTTGGGCCTAGGGCAGCAGAAAGCCTAAATATGCCACTGTAAAAGGGGTATGGCTACACACATGCACACACACACACACACATAATGAATGGCAGATACATTCTGCAAATCTCAGCTTTTCAGGAATGTACGCGATTAAATAAGATACCTGGAGATTATCTGACAACCCATTCTGCATCCCCAGGAAATAATACAATTAGCGTATGCTTGCCTGTCGTTCAGTGTGTTTCTGATTGAATGTCATCCGACATCTCTAAGGAAAATTCCACCAATTATCTTTGTGATCTTCCACTCATCTGATATTCTGAAAGTAAGTGATAATCTGTTTTATACCCCTTTAGAGATTACTGCTCCAGGGAAGATAGCTCTCCCTTTTAAAGTGCTCTCTTACTTAAATCCACTATTGTTATTCGAAATTCTGTGATGTTTAATCACATTAAGAAAAGACGCAATGTGGTTAATACAATATTAAAGTATTTGAGGTGTTGGCAAAGCCTGAGACTAGGTCTAATTCTCCAGGGCAGGAACTCAACCTGAACATAAACCAAACCATGGAAACAAATTGGTTTGGTGCAAATCCATCAAGTGGTTTGTTTTAAATCTGCCCAAAAGTGGTAAAATCCGGTTAGGGATATCTGTGTTCGTCTGAACTGTTCTCAGACCCTCACAGCTGTTTTTAGGGTCCTGATTTGTCAATTGCTGTTCACTGTACTACAAAAGGTTAGCACTTTTCGCATAGGGCATATGGCATGGCTAGCTGAAATACAAGCAGGCTGATTGGTTTGGGGCCCAGAAAATGGTTGCAAATGGCCACCACTGTTATTCTCACAATGTTTGCAGGGTCATGTAGACCCCACGCTGCAAAGTATTTTCAAAGGGCCATATTGCAGCATCGGGGTTACCCTATGAAACCTAGGCAAGGAGTCATAAAGGACTACATATGCCTCAAAAACAGCAAAACACTGCCTTTGTTTTCATGGCGCATAGATGCAGCCCCATGGGTGGTCTTTGGGTCCATAGGTCACCTCTTGGGCCAGGGCTGGTTCCCATTTCCAGCACAAAACTTACTCAGACAAGCAGACTGAGCGGTCGATGGCACTGGTTGTAACCCATTGACCCCCCGGGCTACTGGGAATGGCTGCAGGGCACTCTCAATACCAAATTTCAGTGGGTGGTTGGGCCTCTGTGGGGCTAACAGTAACAAATGGATCACCCCCATGGCTACTATGGGTATACAAGGCATGTCCAAAGGCAATGAGTAGCCCTTTTTGGCTCTGATATAAAATGCAGATTGAAGATTCTATCCTTTATGTGGGGCTTAATGGCACTAATCTGTCTATCCGGAGAGGGGCACCCAGGGTACTTACATTCTTTGACTTTGGATACTCAAAAATGGGCAAAACAGTCGCAGGAGTGGAATTTACTTTATAATGAACTAGTGGCTGTACTTGTCAGTGAGAAAAACAAGGAGGTAGGACGCTCAAGCATTTTATTTGCATACGGATATAGTGCACCTACATTGGAAACCATTGTCAGACATGTGAAGCTACCAAACTACATACAGTGAATACAAATCACAACTTGTCTTTCATTTAGAACAACCCTGGCCTCAGCAACAGGAAGCTAATGGAATCATAATTGACTGTTGTGCTGAACTATATATAGAGGTTTTAAATGATGGTGTTAAGCAAAATCCCAGAGAAAAACTCTCAGATAAATATTTGTGTTATTGCTAAACCGGCAGGTGTCAAGGCAGAGTAGCCAGCACAGCTGTTATGACAAACACTAAACTGCACACATGAAGTTATAGAGGTCCCCTCACACTATGATAGGATCAATGCTTAATAGTAAGGAGACAGGATTATCCTTGACCTTAAGCCCAGGGTCACATCTCTCCCGCCCTAAAATCTCTCCACTAGCTCACGGTGACTGCAAGGATCAAATTCAAGACCTTCTGCATCATTCATAAGGCATTCTGGGGCCTGGGACCACGCTACATCCAACTTTCACTCCCTAAATACCTGCCTGCTAGCGTCCTTTGGTCCTCTTGCTCAAACTCTCAGCAGGTCAGATGTTTCTCCAAGCGGAGAGGGGGGGTAGACCTCTTTCTTCGGCAGAAGCCTCCCTCTGGAATGACCTCCCACCCCTCTCAGACTTGAGCTGGATCTCCTTAAGTTTCAGATGCTTCTCAAGACCTTCCTCTTCTCCTCCTCCTTCCCTCTCTTCCTTGCTGCACACTCTGAATGTCACAAGACCTAGTAGGACCATGCATTTTTGTTGTCCTCCTCTGTTCCCACCCTCTCTCCCCTTGTCCTGTGGCGCCTGGAAAAACTTTCTGCTGTATAGGCACCATACAAATGTCAAATAAATAAATGAAATAAATACAAATAAATGTCCTTTCTGGTCATTGCACCAAGTGAGGTCGTAGAGACAAGAAGCTACTGAAAGGGAGACACCACTTTTCCAGATTAATAGAATACAATGTTAAGGCAAGAGGAATACAAGGGAGAGCATCTTGGCAACATTTCTGTGAGGTTTTGAGAAACCACCCAAAACACAATCCAAGATCATTAGCAGGATTGATACGCTGGTACAATTTGGCAGCAGATTCAATCCAAAAGAAGGTGTCCACCAGTCACTCACAAAACATGTGCAAAGTATCAGTGTGAGGGTAGCCACATCTGGGACACACAGGATTTGACTCCCCTGCCCAAAAGTAGAAAGCCCACCCCTAATTAGATAAGCCCTATTAAGTAGTTTTTCCCAGGATCCATCTATGCCTGAAATTCAAGGGAACCATCTTTGAATAAGAGCAAAACTGGCACCATTGTTCATCTGTAAATATCATTTTATGATCTCTCTCCCATTTCAGTTTGCCAGGGAGGTCTACAGGAGCAATGGCTTCCTGAACATTAAATGCGAAGAAGAAACAATATGTCAACACCTTGAGGCATTCAGTATATTCTGTAACAATAGGCAAGAGAAAGGTTTCTGAGGGAACTCAGACCAATAGCTTGAGAGGCCTTATGTACACAGTAATACTGAACACATTCTCTCTAATTCCCAACTCCCTTTTTGATAAAACTCTCATGAGATATTAATTCCCCCTCAGGGTAAAGATCTCCAAGCAAGTAAAACCTAGTCCAGTCCAGTTTATATGACAAACAGGGTCTCATGTGGGTCCAATCCCCTCCGTTCCTCATAAACGTAATTCTGGCCCATAGGGTTGGGCAAGCTGCAATAATGTATGTAGGCAATCCCAAACTAGCACAGTGCAGAGCACCGGGTCGAATTTACAGTTTTCAGTGACCTTACAGCAGAGTAATAGCGATTTCCAGAAAATACGGCATGATGGATTACAGTTCAATTGCGACATGAGGATCGACGGACAATGTCTCACACCAAAAAGAGACAGATGAGCCTGTGCTACCAGGAAATAAAGCTCAAGCCTTAATGGTAGGGGCTCCAAACCACCTTGGGAGTAAGGGAAGGTAAGTGCAACCCAGCTGGTCTAAGTCAGATGGATCGGAAGAGATCAGTGCTTAGCAAAGAAAAGGAGCCCTTGACAGATGGGAATATTCCAGAAGTAATACAACCATTTAGGGAGACCAATAATCGCGAAAATCAAAACTGTACCAAAAGCAGTGAAGGAAGAGTAACCCATCTTTTATTTTGGATTCAAGTATTGAAAAGTGGAAAGGTAATCATAGTGATTCAACTCCAAAGGTCCAATATCGTATTGGAATTGCCAGCCCAAATAATGTATGTGTCAACGAGCATACACCATTTGTTGATTATGCAGACAAACTCTGGGTCATCTGCCATTAGAAGCGTAGATATTCACTGGGACAATGCAGAGACCGCGAACAGCACCTCAGGCAATAATATACCTGCCGGCCTCGGATATGTCGACAGCAGAGGGAATGAAGTTGTGGGAGCGGTAAACCGGAATAGCCACTCCTCTAAAACAAGAGGAGTAAGAGCTGTAAATTCAAGTCCCACCTCACCCCTTGGTGACGGGTTTCTTGCTGGAGTGACGCAAATGTGTCTCCTGCAAGAATGCCAATTGCTTTACCATTCTGTTGATAGTAGCGGCAGTGTCTCTGCGCCCTGGCTGGATTATTCAACTCTTGAACATTACAGCTCCCCAGAGTCCATGGGCCTAATTCACAGAATGTTTTCCAGGCACGTCCTTTCACCAAAATGCCAGGGGTAGCGCAAGTGACATCACATGACCCTTGACTTCCGATGACATCACAGGAAGTTCTGTCATTTGACCCCACCCTGAAGTGATATCACAGGAAGTGGTGGAACACGACCTTTCATCCCTTAACAAAACAGGAAGTGGCATCCTAAGTACACTACAAAAATATGGTACGAAATCACTATGATGTGATATACAATTCATACAAGAATGGATCACCATATCTATCATTAATATCAGTGTGTATAGGTCCATATTACCAAATTACTGGTAATGCAAGCAGACATCCAATGCCAAATGATAATGTGTTATTATGAAGCACTTACGCTAAAGCGTTTTATATAGAACAAATATACATACAATATCATCCAACCTGTGTTGGCATTCATTTATCAACCTCAGAAGGATGAAAGGCTGAGTTGAGGTGTTCACGAGCATACTAAATCAGTGACTCACCCCTGAAGTGTGCCTGAAATAAACCCTTTAATGAGTTTAGCAATTATTGTGTAGAATTTAGAGAAAGACCAATTCTTTTTTTTCCCTATTCTTTCTTATTATGGTCACTGCTGAAAGTGTTAATCTTGTGGAACCCCCTGTTTTTTTTAAGAGGCCTGAACAAGAAAGCCAGCCATTCCAGAAACCAAGGGCCACATGGCACTGGGCACAGCCCAGAAGCTTAAATAAATAAAAAAAAAGGGATAGCAATGCAGACCACAGGGGTAGCAAGGGAGACCTCAGGGGTCGCAATTGCGACCCCTGGCAACCCCCAAATGACATCCCTGGGTGTTGCCATTATAAAACACTTCTGTGAATTAGGCCCCATGCGTCAGGCTGGTTGGATGTATGATTGGTCCCAGCGGTCGATATTATGTAATGCACATAATAACAAAGTCATCCACTTTTGTATAGAATCATTAGAATTCGTTACTGCAATCCATTAGGAATTTTATGTAGTAAATAACATCTCCACATAACACTATGCCCCACTACCAACACATACCACGCAGTAAATAGCCCCCACAGAAACAGGCAGTATCAACTAGAACTGTCATTCTACAAAAACAGGCCACTCCCTAGGGGCACCATTGATACGCATAGAACCCAAACAACTCAGCTGGCCGAAAAGCCAGAACAACGGAAGAGGATGGAATAGGTAACCCCAAATGCACCAGTTTAAAATAATGAGATAGTAGGAGTCATGACGATGTGCGCAAAAGAGAGCGACAGCCCACACACATAACTGACTATTCCACTATTCCACTATGCGATAATGCATCAAGCGTGTTTCTAATTGCAGAGGGAAGGGTATAAATACAGCTACGTTTACACAGGAGCGCAGTCATTATGCAAACATTGCAACCATGGAGAATGACTCAACCAACATAGGAACAGGAGAGACTGTTAAAAAGAGTCAGATTTCATCGATTCATTCAGCTGAATGCAGTTGGACGAGGCTCTAGAAATGATTCAGACTTATCGATATAGCAAAAAAGTGAGGCTTGTCCTTATAGATCACCCTCAGTTTTAGAGGGAATTGCATGGTATATTTGAGACCATGCTCTTGCAACTCCTGTTTGACAGGTGTATAATTACACAGGGCCACCCACAGATGCTGTGAAGTCAGGAAAGATGGAGAGCATTACATTTTCATAATCAGTCCCATGCACTTGCGTGATCTGAATGACACCTGGCCTAGTAGGATCGTTGTCTCGTCTTCCCTCTGTTCCCCTCCCTTGCCTTGTTGCGCCTTGAAACACTTGTGTATAGACACATTATAAATGCCATATCATTTCATATCATACTGCGTGTGACAAATCAAATTCCGGGGTACAAGTGGTCCTGGGGTGAATATTGGTATCTAAACCATCAATCAGCCCCACACCTTTAATACACCAGAATGGATCCGAACTGATTGGAATAAACAAGCATGCAATTAAAATTATAAACCTCATTGTCCAATTTTGGTAGTGTGTACGGAACAGCAGACTTATCTCCTCTAAATGTCATGGATCGTTGGTTAGTTGCAACACAATGAAAATACAATTATTACTGAATGATAAAAGGAGTGTCCAGACAAGGTTGCAAACAAATATCTACTTTATTGTTATCACAACAGACAGTCTAACAACACTACTAAATTACAATGCACCCTTTAAAGGAATGCAAGCAGTTTCTACGAAGGAAAAGTGATGCACTCTGGATACTGACAGGTGGGTAGTTGTATGGTTAATAACGACAATAGTTTTTAACGGTTTCTTGGCTTAAGCAAAAGGGAGAAAGGTTCTTAAAATGTCTCTAGGGGCATTCTGGGAAGGACTGGGGGGACTGAACCACAATGTACCTTTTGCAGTAGGTGTTGTTGGTGCTCGACAGGGCCGAGTTGGCGTCAGAGCACTTTGCAGGCTTCTGTAACAGAATTCGAGATGGGAGTCAGGTGCGGTTGTCAGGTGGCAAGACGGTCCTGTGAGCATAACTTGATGAAGGGCTGCCGACTGGCCTACATGGCGACACGGGGTCAGGAATCGTTGTCTCAGTGTTGATCGGCGGTCCTGAAGCACTGGTTTCTTTCAGCGATTGCAGCCTGACTGCACTCATCGTTGCATTCGGTTGTGGATCGAGGAACATCGACAGGCTCGAAAATGTGCTTTAAGGCGAACAGCGATAGATGCTTGTCGATGACTTCTCCCAACTTCTTCAATAGGCTTGTGTCGTCCTTAAAGGTGGATGGCACACAGCTAGGGAGTGTTTTCCAGGGAGCTGCCTTGTCCTTTGTTTCAGGTTCAGAGACCTTCTGGCACTTCCTGTCCATGAAGCTAGCTGCAGAGCCTAAAAGGGCACACTGTGTGCTAGCTGGTTACCGGTTCTGAAGCAGCTGGGTGGTCCTCTGAGACCCTTTCTCCCTCTGTTCCCTGGGAGAAGTTAAGGGGAGGGGTCTTGCTTCCCTTTTTGGATATTCCTGGCCTTTATTCACTGGAGGAAGAGATAAGGCCGACTGTACCTTCAGCCAGGATCCAAGGATGAGTTGTTCTTGCTTCTTCTTGTGAAGTCTTCAGATGATCTGCTTAAAGAGGGCTGTGGCCCTCTTTTAAAGCCAGTGGGCCACAGTGATTTGTGTAGGCTAAGTCTACCTTAGTGAACCAATCCTGGGGTCCCTACCAATAATTTTCAGTCTGCGTGAGGTCATAACCAGGGTGCTTTGTGACAGCAAATGCAAAGGGGTGAAAAAAGAAAGGAACCAGGCATGTCTCAGATCCAATATGGCGGAAACCTCCTCTCAGCAGAAAGAGCTCTGGGCTCACTCCCTGTGATACTAAGTCCCACCAATTTTCTTGTCTGCTGTGTTCAAAGAGTCTCTCTCGTTAGTGGTCATCCCTTTATGGTTTCTTTAAAGTGGCAGGTCTCCCTTGAAGATTCTGAGAGAAAAAACTCCCCGGCTCCTGCAAACCACACCCTTGTACCTTAAAAATAGGGTACCCCTTTCAGGGGTGGCCTACTGCAACAAAAGACAGAGGCACATCAGCTCACTGTCCTTGATGCTGAGAGGTGGGGGCTGGCTTCAGGTTGACACAGTTACACATGAAAGGTTGTTGGGTTTCCTGTCTCCTTTGTTATCCTATGCAGCTAGGCCCCCTAGGTGCCTGTTTGAAGTAACCTCTACTGGTATGATAAGCGCTGCCACCAGCTGCAGGGCCTAACAAAAGAGCAGGGTGGTCCATGGAGCCTTTGTCAGTTAATCCGACAGACCACTTCCTATGATGACATTGTGCCCTTCTTGGCTGTCACATTCCAACTAAATATGACAAGGGAAGACTCCTACTTGTAGGCGGTGTAAAGCCCAGAGTACACAGGTCTATGCCTTTTTTGTGGTGTGAGCATAGGAAAATGTGTGTGGATTAGACCCACACATTTTCCAGAGTTCGGTCTACCATCATCAATTTAATTAAAAAAAAATAATAATTCAAAGCCCAGGTGAACAACAACTTACATAACATAACACTTAAAATGAGCATGTTGCACATGTAGCCTACAATGACTTTACTGTGGAAGGAATTGCAATTTAAATGTTAGGGTGAATGTAAGAAGAGTGGGCTATGTCCTGGGTTCCCAGGCAGTAACGTTCAAAGACTGAACTGATTGCAGGATACCCAAAGACTATTTGCCCAGATGGGATTTCCATTGACACTTAACATACAGAACCTGCAACACTGACATCGGGTTAACAGACGAAGTAAGAATTCACAGTAACAATACATTAGAGGGTGGCTCGCTAGGGCATTTTCACCCCGTCCCCAGACTACAATACTTAACTGCACACAGAGAAAGCACAGTGGGTAGATCCGGGTGCGGGCTATAACCCTCAACCTTTGCAATAGCACTTAAAATGGGTGCATGCATTACAGTTGTCTCTAAGTATATGGCAACATTGCTTGGTTAAGAACCTGGGAGATTCAGGCTCACAGTGCTGCATCCAGCAAAAGCGGCAGCCCCTGTGGAGACTTAATCCATCCTGCTGTCATTTGTGGTGTATGCTCCTTTAAAGGTTGTCGTGATGTAGGAGATCACAAGGGTTGCTAAATAAATAGGGCCAGATTCTTCGTCACTAAGGTGAGCCAAGTGACTTTACTGGGATGCGCTGCAGCAGAGGCACTACACGTAGTCAACTTTGCTTTTGGTGCCTACTTGGAGGACATTCAATGATTACTTGCTCGACACACGAGCGTGTTCACAGGAATAGGAAAACTCAAGGTGATCCAGTCCACCTTCATATCGATTCCACCGGCCAGCCAACGGCACTAAAGCACAGATGAGTGCCGTTCAATCTAAGAGAAATGGTTGAGAAAGAGTTGGGCAACCTGGTGAACATGGACATTATAAAAGAAGTGGAAGGGCCAACCCCATGGGTCTCTCCAATTGTAATCGCCAAGAAGCCGAAGCAACCAGACGCCGTCCGCATATGCGTAGACATGTGCCTCGCTAACAGGGCGATTAGAAGGGAACATAAAAAATTACACCAACACTTGATGACATTTTGGCTGACTCGCAGGGGGCAAATACTTCTCAAAGCTGGACCTGAGATCTGGTTACCACCAGTTGGTGCTTGACCCAGCCTCCTGCTATATCACCACGTTTAGTAGACACAAGGGGCTATATAGATACAAATGCCTCGACTTTGGCATATCATCTGCTGCAGATGTATTCCAAAATACGATCCATGGAGCCCTAGCAGGACTGAAAGGGGCAACCAATATAAGTGACAGCATCATGGTATATGCCAATTCAGAACAGGAACATTTGGGAAGGTTGGGGAACGTCCTAAAATGCATGCAACAATTCAAACATGTGCTACACAGAGACAAATGCGTGTTTTTGCAAAAGAAAATTGAATTCTTTGGGTTTGTATTCCAAGAAGATGGCGTATCACTTGATTCTGCAAAAGTAAGTTATAAGGTGCCCCCAAAAACGTGTAGCTTTCTCGGCATGGTGACGTACTGTGGGAGATTCATATGTAACCTAGCCACACTGTCCAAACCACTACTCAATCACACCGAAAAGGGCTGCACATGGAGGTGGACCACATTAGAGCAGAGCCTGTTCGAAAACAAAAAATGTGCTTATGCAAAAAAGCTGAGACATTGTAGACACCAGCCTATTTGGTCTTGGGGCCGTGCTGATGCAACTGGGTGACCGGGGAAACGCCAACCAGTGGCATTCACAAGTATGGCATAATGTCCAAGTTAGGGTGAGTGGGCATAGCTTTTTTCTTTATGTAATCAAAGATTGACTTCAAGGAGGCTTGTGTTGTTCTTGATTTGGTTATTTGGTCCTGTCACCAGATCTTGCCCCTTTTGCACAATGGGTTGAAATATAGTGGTTCGTGGATTAATTTCCAAAAGGGCCAATAACTAGATTAGTGGTGTAGAATGAAGCTTGTGTTTTTCACTTGTTCTTGTGTGGTCATTTGGAATTGATGTGCCATGCCATGGGGTGCCAAAATAAAGGTGGGAGTTTTTTTTTGTTTAAATATATATTATATAGTATTGATGGTCCTGTGGTGACCATCCTCATGTGTATTTATGTCCAGGGAAAGTGGGTGTACATATTCTCTCCTATAAATCAAATGTACAGTTCAAAACGTTTAAAGACATTTTGCAAAACGGAATACATCACTTGTGAAATTCGGTTTACATGTTCCCTCCTATACGCCAGATGTACAGGTCAAAAATAGAAAAGACAATTTTACAGAAAGGAATACATCTCGTTGTCCGAGTTTAAACCTCTTTCCACTGTACGGAATTTACAAATCATTTTAGCTTCTTCCTGTCGTAATTTCAGTTCCTGGTTTCCTCCTCTTTGTCCCAGAATTACTTTCTTCAAACCCACAAATGTTAAAGTTCTTTTGTTATTGCATTGATGTTCCTTCTGCCACTGTTGGGCCAATGGTAAGTTAATGTTCTGATTCCCTATGGATGAAATGTGTTCTCTTATCCTCGTCCTAAATTCTCTTATGGTGCTCCCTATGTAGATTTTGTGACATTCACAAATGATGGCAGATATAACAAATTTAGTTTTGCAATTGATATGTTCAGAAATGTTGTGCTTGATGTCATATTTATCTGCAAAAATGAATGTGTTGTCCATAGCGTGTTTGCACATTGAGCAGGTCCCACATTTTCTAAAGCCCTTCGTCTGTTTTGGTAACCAAGTAGTTACATCCAATGTCTTTGATTCAGGAAGTAAAGATGGGCTTAATATGTTTTTGATGGTCCTTGCTCGTTTGTAAATGATCACTGGGCTGTCTTTAATTTAGTTTTTAACATGTGGGTCCAGTTGTAGGAGATGCCAGTTCTTTTTGAGGATATTTCTCAAAACTCCATTATTTTTGCAGTATGTAGTGAAAAATGTATCCACTTCTTTCTTCGAGGCTCTTTCTAGTTTAACGAATTTGTAACGTAAATCCTCTCTAGGTTTTGGCAGATTATATGCAAAAGCATATGCATTGCTTCCCTTGGGAGCAAAAAGATTTACAGTGTCCTCTTCCTGGTTTCTAAATATTCCGCCATTTGGGTCTAAATTCTGGGTTAATCCCGGTCTGCAGGTTCTAAAGTACCTATTGCAAAAATCTATTAAAAATATGAGGAACCTGTTTCGAGATACTTGTGAAGTAGAACTCTGTGTCAATCCGTGTACTGTAATTAGTAGGTTGCATTAACTTAGGTAACAATGGAGACCTTGATTCCTCTACTCCATTAGAAAAGAACAAATTTGAAAAGGTTACCCTTTAGAAAGAAGTGGATAAATATTGGGAAATTATTGGGAAATGATATCATTGAAGAACTATGTAACCAAAAAAAAAATACCTTGGGGTTTAAGGATTCTAATTTTTCCGGATTTTACCAAAGACGCAGATAAAGATCTAGCAGACTCATGAGAAAAGAATCTCAACCAGAGCTCAAATACCATGTTAGAACTTCTAATTGAACATGCTTCACGAGAACATAAGAGAATAACGCAACTTATAGAAGCAATTAAAAAAGAGATTTCAGAGGCCAAGGCCCTAGAAGTAACAAAGGAAAAGAATTACCAAAAAATGTTTGAAATCTTAAAAGACTACCAAGATGAAATCAAATTAAGAAAAATGTGCATGTTTTTCCGAGATGACAGAGACTATCAGGATGACAAAGTTTACACCGTTCAAGAGAAATATAGACAATTCACAAAACCAGTATCCCGAGAGAGTACACCAAATACGTCACCCGGCAGTTCAGATGCAGAATCAGAAGGTGATCAAACAAAGGACACAGAAACAACAGGGAAAACAACTGAGGGACAAGGTTCCTCAATCAAATTAGACGGTACAAGAAAAGTAACAAGATTAATCTCCAGAAACAGGTTCGTTTTTTATTACCACAGCAGACCAATTTACAACAACAAACCACAGGAGGATGGGTCAGCGGGGGAGTGGCAGACACAGGCAATCCAGACGCTCTAGAAGATTCCAGGCGGCTAACAAGGGCAGGGGCGAGAGAAGCAGCGAAAAAGAATAAATAAATGACCTAGTTCTAAATTTATCAGATTATCACTTGAGAACAGAAGATATCTCATTGCTGAACAAAGGTTTTTCCTTTGCCCCTTCCACTAGTTTTGAAACGATTGTGTGAAATTAAAAAAGTATTTTGCAACACAAGTCTCAATGTTCCATGCCAAAGAACCAGACATCGAGGACAGTGATTATACAATCAAAGATTTAAGCAATATCCATCTTTTGAGCTCACTGCAAGATACAGTAGAACGACCCATTCATGAAACTATACAGGATTTACAGATACAACAGACTAGTCTTCAAACAAGGGACATGAAACTAAAATCCAGCTTCACACCACAATTAATGCCAGACAATCTTGTGGACACCTTCTACAAAGCAGTTACTAAAGATCTCAATGACCTCATGGACAACCAAAAGATAAGGAAAAACAAAAACCATTTCAAACATGAATATGACAATTTGACTAAAGCAGAAAGAACGGCACTGCGGGAACTTAAATTGAATTACAACTTGACTATAAAAGCAGCAGATAAGGGAGGCAAAATGGTTGTCATGAATCAGGAAGATTATGTAACAATGGCCATCAACCATTTAAATACAGTCAAGCTTTTTTTATAGCAGAGTGGTGTAACCTGAAACATCAAATTCTAATTAAGCTAAGAGACGCCATAACAAACTGGCACAGACACAGTTTGATTACAGATGAGGAAAAATCATTCTTAGACATGCAACAACCAACTTTTCCTACAATATAATTTTTACCAAAAATTCATAAGGCATTTGAAAAAATACCAGAAGGAAGACCCATTCTCAGTGGTATTAACTGGGCAACAATGAACATGGCGGAGTTTATTGACAACATACTCAGCCCCCTGGTAACCCAAACCAAATCATACTTGAAGGATACTACTTCTGCAATTAACAAACTGGCCTCAATACAATGGGAATTTGATTATATATTAGCTACTTGGGAGGTCAAGTCATTATATATAAATCTATCAGACATGACACTGCAATTGAAACAATAGGCAACATTTTCGCTCAAAAAACCGCATCTAAATTTCATTCAGTCAGTATGCTTAAGGAAATGGTACTTCAAACTCTACAAAATAATGTGTTTATTTTCAATGGAGATTTTTACCAACAAACTAGAGGAGTGGCAATGGGGGTGAAATTTGCGCCAGCACTTGCTAAT
Organism: Ambystoma mexicanum; assembly: GCF_040938575.1. NCBI lineage: Eukaryota > Metazoa > Chordata > Amphibia > Caudata > Ambystomatidae > Ambystoma > Ambystoma mexicanum. The sequence goes on from NC_090935.1 coordinate 1,441,623,655, forward strand.
ATAGTGATGGTGATGTACGAGGACAAACATATGTATGAAGATGTAGCATATCAACAACGTGTGATTCTTTGGTCTCGATATATAGACGATGTTCTATTAATAAGGAAAGGAGAAGAAGACGGTTTGGAACAATTTAAGGACAGAGCCAACGCTAACCACATGGGAATAGAATTCACTGGAACTTCAAGCAGAGACGAAATTAACTTTTTGTATCTTAACATCTATGTGATAGAAAACCACTTGATGACCAACACTTTTAGAAAGGCAACAGAGGCCAATTCAACTTTATTTGCAACTAGTTGTCAACACAATTCTGTGATTAGGAACATTCCAAGTGGAGAATACATCAGAGCCCGCCGAAATTGCTCCGAACAAAAGATGTTTGAGGAAGAATGTCATTTGCTATCAAAAAGGTTCAAAGCAAGAGGATATGGCACCAAAACCATTACCAAGGCACAAGTGAAAGCTAGAAATTTGAACAGAACAGAAACTCTAACTCCAAAAATTAAAACTGGCAACCAAATGGAAGAAGTTAGTTTCATTACTACATACTGCAAAAATAATGGAGTTTTGAGAAATATCCTCAAAAGGAACTAGCATCTCCTACAACTGGACCCACATGTTAAAAACTACATTAAAGACAGCCCAGTGATCATTTACAAACGAGCAAGGACCATCAAAAACATATTAAGCCCATCTTTACTTCCTGAATCAAAGACAATGGATGCAACTACTTGGTTACCAAAACAGACGAAGGGCTTTAGAAAATGTGGGACCTGCTCAATGTGCAAACACGCTATGGACAACACATTAATTTTTGCAGATACATATGGCATCAAGCACGACATTTCTGAACATATCAATTGCAAAACTAAATTTGTTATATATGCCATCATTTGCGAATGTCACAAAAACTACATAGGGAGCACCATAAGATAACTTAGGACGAGGATAAGAGAACACATTTCTCAATAGGGAATCAGAACATCAATTTACCATTGGCCCAACACTGGCAGAAGGAACATCAATGCAATGACAAAAGAACTTTAAAATTTGTGGGTTTGAAAAAAAGTAATCCTGGGACCAAGAGGAGGAAACCAGGAACTGAAATTATGACAGGAAGAAGCTAAAATGATTTGTAAATTCCGTACAGTGGAAAGAGGTTTAAACTCGGACAATGAGATGTATTCCTTTCTGTAAAATTGTCTTTTTTTATTTTTGACCTGTGCATCTGGCGTATAGGAGAGAACATGTAAACCGAATTTCACAAGTGATGTATTCCGTTTTGCAAAATGTCTTTAAACGTTTTGAACTGTACATTTGATTTAAAGGAGAGAATATGTACACCCACTTTCCCTGGACGTAAATGCAAATGAGGCTGATCACTACAGGACCAGCAATACAATATTATATATATATATATTTTTTTTAACTGCCACCTTTATTTTGGCACCACATGGCATGGCACATCATTTCCAAATGACCACACAAGAACAAGTGAACAACACAAGCTTCATTCTACACCACTAATCTAGTTATTGGCCCTTTTGGAAATGAATCCACGAACCACTATATTTCAACTAGAATAATTCATTATAAAAAAACATGCGTTGCAAATTATTAATTTGATTTGGTGGAAAAAATGTATTTAGTACGGTTTGTGTATAAATTACCAGATTAGTCATACAAACTCGGTCAAGCCAAACTAAGATTTTTCTTAGCATTTCATGTTAACACGTAACAGTACAGAATTGTGGAAGAAACACGTATTCCCAATCTATAATAGAACACATTAGCCCAAAACATGGCGGCCAAGTCAGAAACAGTAGAAGGACTAGGTTGCTTAGCAACGTAACCCAATAACAAACATGGAGCCGGTGGACACTCTGGAACGAGAACAGAAAGGCATAGATCAAGAAGGACAGAGGTGTGTTTTACACAGACACTATGACACGCTTTTAAAGTACTCTTTATACTGAATAGTTGCATGCAGATCCTCGTGGACCTTGGCCTAAAAAAGTTACATTAAAATTCCTCTCATCACATTTCTACCGGCACACGCCTATCGCGGCCTCAGCCCTACGGTCACTATTATATTCAGAGAAACTGATTCAGTTGTCATTCTTTCCTTATTCCGTGCAGACACACTTTTGTAATAGATGCAACCGTGCAATTAATAGTTGCACGCGGACCCTCGTGGGACCTTGCCCGTTAATAGTTACATAAAAATGTCCCGTCATTTCATTTCTACCGGCACGTGCATATCGCGGCTTCAGCCCTACGGCCACTATTATACTCAGAGAAACTGATTCAGCCATCAATCTATTTTTATTCCGTTCAGACACATTTTGTAATAAATGCAACTGTACAATGACAGACGTGAATTCTGACACAAACATATAAATGAATAAGAGACAAGCCAAGACACAAAACACCATGAGACTTTTATGGTTGAATGAAGGGTTCAAGATTTAATATATTGTACTTCAGTGTGTTAATACATAAAAAAGTTACTTATGCTATGTGGGGAATTCTCCCATAGGGTAACAGGGATTAACCCATGACTGGAGAAGAATGCTGTGAAGGACATTTGGTGCAACAAAAAGTACTGGGTAAGATGCACTAGCGGACTGTAACTTTGTGTGATTTGTAGAACTGACAGTCATCCAAAGGCTGGGTGACTGTGTGTTTTTAAACTCCATTGATATCTTTTTTCTCTTTCTTCTTTTCATATTTGTTGACTTCCCACAACCTCCTACCCTTTCCCCCTCCCTAAAATGGCCATCTCTATCCACTCTTTTACTACATGTATGCACAAACAACTGTTGATTTATTCCGTTTGGAAATATTTATTTTATGATAATTTTGTTTTACTACTTACGTTACAATTTGGCAATGACCATAACAGTTGCAACCAATCATGTAATACTTTTGTTAAAATAATTGTGATGGAACATTTTGGGATTCATTTGATCTGTAGCCCTGATTTGAAAAAGACGCTTTAAATGTCGAAACACGTGTCATCGTTAAAGGGCATTGAACATACATAAAATTCAACACTGTGTGAACCAAACACGCATATCATGTGATTTCTTTTTCTTTTAAATGGAATTCCAATAAATGGGCGCATCGACACAACTTAAGGGTAACCTTTTCAAATTTGTTCTTTTCTAATGGAGTAGAGGAATCAAGGACTCCACTGTTACCTAAGTTAATGCGACCTACTAATTACAGTACACGGATTGACACAGAGGGTGCAGAATTCTACTTCACAAGTATCTCGAAACAGGTTCCTCATATTTTTAATAGATTTTCACTTACATTCGTATAAATAATACTCCAAAAGTTGTTTTGATTTGCACAAAGCTATTGTCTTTATTTTAAAGACTGTTAGGAAGTAGGCCTGTTGCAACTTCTCTCTTACGTCCAATGCATTTCGGTCACATTTGACCTTCTTCAGGGACTTTTATAGAGAAAGACCATATATACAAACCATATCAATATTGTGTATTTTGTCTTTCTCATTTTCTTTCTTATTTTGCTAATTTATTTCATGTATATTGAAATTAACATATTCAAGTTTAAAAGATATCATGCTTTAAATAACTCATAAGAAAAAAGGCAGCATACAAATGCATTATAATTTTTTTTACAATATATATGTGCCGAACTATGCAGGATGACGTAAGACAGAAGTTGCAACAGGCCTACTTCTTAACAATCTTTAAAATGAAGACAATGATTTGGTGAAAATCATCACAACTTTTGGAGAATTATTTATACGAATATAAGTGAAAGACTAGAATTAAGTGGAAAGTGAAACAAAGTGGATTACCACTCAGGTCTTTCCAGCCACCTGGGACACCCTACCCAGACTTACTCTTAGCATTCACAAGTAGGGCCCCATCTACTACAGAACAGAGGTACTCCCAGATAGAATGCAAAGCCCTGGCAGTTCTCTTGGGCTGCAAACACTTCCACCTATACGTGTATGGTAATTCAGTGACAGTGGTCACCGACCACAAGCCTCTGATCGCGATCATGATTGGCTCTTTGTCTAAACCTCCTGCCAGAATTGAGAGATGGATGCTCGCTCTACAAGAATATGACCTCAAGCAAGTTTTCTGCCCAGCGGAACGCCAACGCTGCGGATTACCTATCCCGACACCCAGTGGATGCAGGACAGCAAGAAGGAGGCACTGAGGACAGGGAAACAGAGGAGTTCCTGCACATATTAACATTGTCTGTCACTCCAGTCTCCATGTCCATCGACGACAAAATGCTGGTGTCCATGAATGACAAATGTTTCCAAATACTACGATCAGCCGGGACTCAGGGGGGAGTGGAAGAGAGTACTAGAGAAACTGGACATGCACACAATTTCCGCAAAGCGTGTGCTCGAGCAAATGTGGCGAGTGAGGATCGAACTCACGTTTATGGACAATGGGCTGGTCCTCCGAGGGTCCAAGATGGTTATCCCCACAAACTTAATAACCGGGTAAAAGAGCTCTCCCACAAAGGACACCAGGCATAGACCAAGGCATGAATATGGATAAAAGTATGGTTCCCAATCCTGGAAGACAAAGTAGAGAAATGTGTCTGCGCCTGTGTGTGGTGTCAAGCAGCAATGCCCCACCAGAAATATCCCTGCATCGAGTCGATGGACCGAAGCTGTACACCTTGGGAGACTGTACATATGGATTTCGGGTCCACCTGCCATGATACGTACTTTGTGGTCCTAGTAAACCAGTGGTCACAGTACAATGAGGTGGAATTCATGGAATCCACCTCGCTCGAGGGTGTGGTGCCCATCCTGGAAAAGATATTTGCCACCCATGGGCTTCCGACAGTGTTGTGCACCTACAATGGCCCACCATTCCAAAACAGAGTTTTTTTCTGAATGGGAATGGCCATAAGGATTAACAGGTCATGGGCAGTCAATGGGCGGGTAAATAACCAAAAAACACCTCAGATGCCATTTGCCCTCAGCAGCAGTACTCCAATGCAGTAGTTTCGCCTCTTAGGTAGCTTAGAGTAAAAATGAATTTGTGGCATCCATTTTAGCTAGAAGAATAGGTGTCTATACGAACAACGTATAGTCAAGCTTCTCATTTTCTAACAAATTGTCATTGGGTTGCTTTCTTACGATAACATGTTAAAGAGAAATGCCCTGTACTCGCAGCAATGTTGTTATCGATAATTGTTTCTGACTTACACTTAAACAGAGAGGTAAGCATCCCATACATCTTTGAAGAAAACGCATATGATTCTATGCTGTTCTGTTTTAAGACAAGCCATGCCTGCATCGATCCCTCCTGTTAGCAAGTGCATGTCATCACTTGGAACCTAAAACAAAAATTGTCCTCCGGCTTCTCAACCAACATTCAACTTTTTTTTTTTCAAGCATATCAAATCAACAGGCAGCCAGGGGAATAAATGATAAGTCGTTGCCAAGTGACTTGCCCACGTCACCTGGCCCTTTATCAAAAACAAAAATAACATGATATTGCTCTGAATTAAAGGTTCCAGCATCCTTAAAAGCTCCGGAGCAGGAGTGATCTCATTAGCTTGGCAGAGAAAGCCAAGGCTATAAGGCTCTGAGAGCAAGGCGCATTCCTTCGACAGCCATCCCACGCGGCAGCAGCGCCATATTTGGTTGTCAGTATATCTCGCCGTGGTCTTTGCTTCGGGGATTAGCCAATTCAGACATATTTTTACATTACAAAAGAAAAAAAAGGTAGAAGCCACTTTCGTTCGCATTTTAGTGCTGCCTGGTTCAGGCTAATCCGTGGGCAGTGGTTCTTTCCACATCCAGAATAGCTTTAAGATTAATGGCCTCCTGGCAGGCGAGCAGCAGTGCGAAAATAGAAAGAAAATGCCTCCGGGTGTGAGTTACATAATTTGCTAATCCCTTTCCATATGGGCGGCCTCTGTCTTAAGAACAGCCATAGACGCCATGAGTGTGCGTCTGGCTTCGAAAGCTGTTTTTTTCCTGTCAAGCAGCAACAGCCTCATCAAACAATATTAACAACATCAGGCCCTTATGCAGCGTTTCATGGCTGATTCCTCCTCCACTTCTAAGCACTGTAAGAATGGCTGGTGTTATCCCTCAGTTGGATGGTAATCATTTTATCGACCTTGGCAGGATGAAGGACTGTGGGGTTCCAACGTCTGACTTCATGTCACCCAGACGTCCAAGAAGCGCACTTAACCTGCTTAGTGTGAGGTGGGACCCTGGTGTGTGCGTTGCCCCTTTTAAAGGGATGTGTTTCTCTGTATGTGTATCGCCCTTTTAAGATGGGCCATGACTGCGTCATGGCCCAAGCTAATAAAAGGAGCCCCTGCAGGCACGTGAGACAGAACGGCTGCAGACTCCATAAGAGGTTGGTCTGAGTCCGTGTCTCATTACTGATGTAGGCTGCAGGCCTACACGTGGAGGCACAGGCCTGCAGGTCCTGTTGCCATGGGACCCCTTCGCCAGGACGGTGGCCTAGGTCCGCATGGTCAGGAGCCTGGCAGGCTGTGCCCCCACCCCGATGGCGCTGGTGTCACATAGTGCCACGGGGCCTGCCGGATGGACATGGCAGGCCCCAAACTCCCACAGGCGCTGGGCCTGTTTGGTGCTGTGAGGAAGCAGCACCCCGGGGGCGCCTGCCGGATGGACATGGCCGGCGACCCCCAACATTGGCGACGAGGAAGTCGTCTCTCTGAAAAGGTGAGAGAGAGAGGACTACGAGCCCACTAAGTGCCAGCCATCTTGACGTTCCTCCGGAGCACAGCACCCGGCCCCCACCGCAGTCAGGATTGACCCGCGCCCCACCGCACCTATTACGGTGATGGCCCGGGCCACCCTGCGCTGGGGTGCATCCTGCGGTGCCCTGCCGAAAAGGAGGAAAGAAGTGGAGCGGCCACAGCCGCAAAGAGAGTGTCGGCTCTTCGGGGGAGAAAGTGATGCTTCCGTTTACCCCTGCGGCATCCACCGCAAAACGAAGGAGGAAGGGCCCCTATGTGTGAAGTGCGGTATCGGCCGCACATTGATGGAGGCGGCGTCATGGAGAGGCCGCGTGTGTTTCCCGTCCCCCCACCAGATCTGTAGAGACTGCCCCGCGGTCTCTGCCGAAAATGGAATACGCGGGTCATCACCCGCAAAGGGAGGAGGTATGCCGCCCCTCCCCCAGGAAGAAGAAAGTGCCGGCAGTCAACACTGCACCGAGGCACCCAAGTGGCGTGTTCGCCACGAAGAAGAAGGAGCGGCATCGGCGCTTCCAGGAGCAGAGCCTGCCATGTCCGTGATTGTTCCCCGGCCGTGGCCCTCTGAAAGGGGTGCTCGTGCGGCCGGATGACAACTGCCCATAGCCCCGATGCAGCATCCACCGGGACTGCGAATAGAAAGAGAGATGCCCCCGTGGGGAACAAGAAGAGAAGCAGTGCGCCCGTCCCAACTGAGGCCTGAAACATGGAGGGGAGTGACTGCCACCAACCCCCACCCACCCCCGCCTAAAGCTGGCCCCGTGGGGAGCAGAAGTGCCCGCGGCGTCGGCCGCGAAGGGGAGGCACTGCCCCTCCCCCGTCCGGGATCGAGAGAGGTGCGGCTCCCAGGAGGGAAGGAGCGGCATCCGCCGAAATGGGTGGATGTGCCCTGCATGCCTCAGCCCCGGCCGCGGCCCTCTGAAAGGAGGGTGCTCGTGCGGCTGGGGGTGGAGCATGCCTGCCCCCCACCACAGTAAAGGATACTGTGCTACCAAGGGGAACGAGATGAGCGGCTGCAGCCGCGGATGGTGTCAGGCTTTCCAGGAGCACGCCCACTACCATTAAAGAACTGTTCCCCCCCTTTTCCCAATGGAGTCATGCCGAGCGGCATCTGCCGCGAAGAGATGGGCTGTGCCCCCCAGAAGAACTGGATTGCCCGCTGCCCCATGAAAGAACATGGGACCTCCTGCCGGAGTGGAAGTCTTGTGCTGCCCGGGGGTGGAGTAATTGAGCGGCCGATGCCGCCGGCAGAAAAGAGAGTTGGTGAGCGGCATCCGCCGCGAAAAGAGTAAAGCTCGCTTGCAGGCCTGCCGGGCTGCAGACCCCGGCATTGAGGGGGGCGTGTGGGGCCTGGGAGGCAGACTGCATGCAAACCCCGGCAGCTAAGGGTGCCCCCGCCCTTGCAGGCGGCAGCAGTGTTTGCTATTGTGCCACTGCCGGAGCCCCGCAAAGATCCCCAGGCCCGGCAGTGATATCAAGAGAGGTGCTCCGGCTGGAGCAGTAAGAATGAAAGAAGCGTGCTCCCTGCTGTAGTGGCAATGAAGAAAGTATGGCCCTCTGAAAGCAAGCCAGGCCATGGGGGGCAGGCCACCTAGGGACGTGCTCCGAGCAAAGGGCAGAGGTGTGCCCTCCCCTGCCTGGGGGCGAGGGGAGACATCGAGGGGGTCTCATTGGTTGGGCAGCAGTGCTCCACTACCACACGCATCCTGGACAAACCAATGCCCGCCTGGGCACTTTTTCTCACAAGTGACCCACCACGGTGCCACGGAGGACAGCCACCCTGACTGCCTGCTTTATTAGGTGACCCCCACCACCGATCCACTGCAATCGCCCTACCTGCCACTCGCCTAGAAAGTGATGACGTGCTCCAGTCGGGAGCAGTACAGCGAGAGCAAGTGTGATCCACAGGCACCAACAGGGAGGGCAGGTTGGGATGAATCCGATCCATCCAAGGGATATAAGCAACCACCTATTCCACGTCAACACATGCCACAGTGCAGAGTCAATGCACCATATCACAACTCCAAGACCAGGGTACCGGAGCGCACTGCACTCTGCGCATCTACACATCATTACCAGTACACTGCCCACCATGCTGCACGCGATGGACAATGACTCTGCACACCAAAGACTGCCCTCTGAAGTTGTGGTATGGCAGTGACCCGGCACCGACAACGGGATCACCGCGGCCGACGTGGGACCCTCGCCCTCATTCCTCTCAAGGTTCACCGCCATCAGCACTTTTGCACTCTATGTGATGCTCACCCCACCAAAATGGATGAGAAAGTGGTGCTGCCTGCGAGGGCTGAATAAAGTGAGTGGCCCCAACGCCAAGGAGGCAGCGCTGGGCACGGCCAGGTGATCCGAGGGGGTGACGCCCGCCACGCACTGGGGACGCCAATCCGGCCCGGTATTACCAGTCAGCCAAGGGCTGGTGTTCTGTAACAGCAAAGAGAAGGCCTACCACCACAGAATCAGGCCTCTCCTGGCACGGGCCCCATCGGCACACAGGCCTTACTGCCGGCCCTGGTGGTCGCCCAAACCGCCTGGCACTAATGACACCGGGCACGCGATGCCATAGAAGGGACAAGCTCAATGGGACTTGGGGGAGATACCTGCCGGACCCCTGAGTTCAGTCGACACCTTGGATGTGGCCAATTGACCAGGCAGCCTTGGGCCCTAAAACCAAGAATCAGTGCGTCAGTCGAGAAAGGGGTTGCAGCTCATCAGGAATGCTTGTGCGCCCCTTTGTGCCCCGGGAGGAGAAAGATGTGCCAGATTGGGGGAGCATCGTCAACAAAAATGGGTCAGTGATCCCATGTCACCCTGTGCTCGATCAATGACACTGTGACCTGTCGACAGCACATGGAGCAGCCACGATGCCCTGTGACCGGCGTCTCACTACTCGGCTCTGAACATCGAGTAACTAAGCCGATGTGGCCCCGCCGCCCATGGCGTTTGTTTGTATGAGTTATCGTTCCGAGCCCCAGGTTAATAAAGGGTTTTTGCAAACTGTGGTGAAACTGCCTGTACTCTGGCGGCTCAACTGCACCGAATGTCATCTGTTGAGTGTGTTTGGAACTGGGCTGATATGTTAGGTCCTTCTTCGTGGGTGCACCATTACGTGGCTGGGGCATATCGTATTAGTTGCCTACCCCACAAGCTCTCAACCGACTGGCATGTTATTGTTGTGTACCAGGCGGGATGCCTGTATGTTTCAGCACTGTTTGTTGTTTATTATGAAAAAGGAGGAGTGTGAGGTGGGACCCTCGTGTGTGCGTTCCCCCTTTTAAGGGGATGTGTTTCTCTGTATGTGTATCGCCCTTTTAAGATGGGCCATGACTGCGTCATGGCCCAAGCTAATAAAAGGAGCCCCTGCAGGCACGTGAGACAGAACGGCTGCAGACTCCATAAGAGGTTGGTCTGAGTCCGTGTCTCATTACTGATGTAGGCTGCAGGCCTACACGTGGAGGCACAGGCCTGCAGGTCCTGTTGCCATGGGACCCCTTCGCCAGGACGGTGGCCTAGGTCCGCATGGTCAGGAGCCTGGCAGGCTGTGCCCCCACCCCGATGGCGCTGGTGTCACATAGTGCCACGGGGCCTGCCGGATGGACATGGCAGGCCCCAAACTCCCACAGGCGCTGGGCCTGTTTGGTGCTGTGAGGAAGCAGCACCCCGGGGGCGCCTGCCGGATGGACATGGCCGGCGACCCCCAACACTTACCATTGTCATTGATACTGTGGCGTTAACATCAGATCCGTACTGGGTGTTATCGGCCCGCAGCCCGAGTTAAAGACCTGAGTGGAGCAAGGGCCTCTAAAGAGGATTCCTGGGCCAATAACACCCAATCCGGCAAGCCGGAGAAGGTGTGGAGAAGGTGTTAAGGCCATTAGCACCCCGGGATATCAAAACGGTAACAGCGAGTGCTAAAATAAAAAGTATTTTCATTCATTGAACGGGACACTGTGCGCTTTCCGTTCAATGAATGAAAATACTGATCCAAAATGGTCGCCATGGTTATAGAAGGTGAGGCTCCGTGTAGAGCCCCTCTTCTAAGACCATGGCGGCCAGAAAATTGAAGCTGCTGCGGTTAGCATCGGGCGGCCCCTACCGCAATGAGGTAAGTGGGGATGGGAAGGGCAGTTGGGATATTTAAAAACATTTTTTGAAATGATTGGGGAGGTCAGGGGGAAGATGGTGACCTGCAACGAGGGAGGCAGCCTGCGTGTTATGTGAAATGCGGGCTGAGATTATAGGTTTAAGCACGTGTTCCGCGGAACCTGATTGGCTACGCCCCCCCCACCCCGGGTGCTAATTACCATTACAGCACCTTGCTGGTGCCATTATTGGCCAGCCAAGTGCCTAAAATGCTATAATAAAGGTGTGTGCTGAGTAAGCCTCGGCAACAGCTAAAAAGTTACCTCTGCTTACTTGCTCGTATGAGATACACTGTGGTGCACAACATGCGCTCACTTAAAGGAACATTTCTCATGCAATATGGAATCCCTGGTTTATTTAATATACTAACAGCAGCAGGTATCCGCCGCTTGTTGCATTGATAGCTTTTTGAAGGTGCATTCACATTTTCTCCTTGATAACCATCAATATTATGCCTGAGGTGGAGGGGAGCAGCCATGCATGTCAATATGGATCCATTGCATCCAGGAGCTGCTGATTCACTCTTCTTTATTCATTGAATTCTGGGAATTGTTGTCCTAGATTTATAATGGGGAAATTGATGTACTGAAGGTAACAAAGCGAGCATATACAGGGGCAGGCGTAGGGGCAGGCGGCAGCGTCAGCGTCCACAGGGATGGTTCTCTGGCTGATTTATGGATAAATCACTACCTTGAAAAACACTCCTCACTCAGTCCTGACTCAGGGCTGTCTAACAGGGGAGCCTGTCTTTGTATGTATTTGTTTTATTTTGGTTATTTATTGAACTCAGACTTAGCCCTGAGAAGCAGCAGAGCGCTGTATATCAGGTCTGTGTCATGTTACAGAAATGCAACAGCAGAAGTAGTTAGAGGTGAGGTGGGATCAGCTGGGGTTGGTATCACGGGGGTCACAGTACATTGTATTGTATTGTAGTAGCCATTTATATAGTGCCTTTTCCCATTTGTAGAGCCTCACAGCGCTTTGTGGTAGGAACGCCATATGGGACCGATGTACAGGTATGGGAATGCTCTAAGAGGAGGCTTTAGGTGCGTGTGTGCATTTGGCCTAGATCAGGACTTAGGAGGGCTGGCTAGGCTCCAGTAAGCAACCCAAGAGGTCAGACACGTGGCAGGGTGCTGGGGGAGGTCACAACACAGCGCCAGTGTAGGAGAGTCGATGTGTACCCAGCTAGACCGAATTTGCTATAGGATGTCACTGTATTCTAATGGCAGAGGTGTTGAGGCAAGTCTGGTGTTTCACTGTCAAGTGGTGATGTGACCAGATAGACCAAATTTGTCATCGTCGTAGCAGCAGTCTAAAGTGTGCGGATGGATGGCCGTGCCTGCGGCAGATGTCCACCGAGGTGGAGTGTTTATGCATACCTTAAGCTCAGATGGAGCTTATCTTTGATGTGCTGTGTCATCCAAACTTCTGAGGGAAGATAATATAAAGAAGGTGCTCCATGAAGAGGAGGATCTTGAGCTCCTTTCTGAATTGCTTGAGGGTGGGTGACTGCCCTATGTCGCCAGGTATGAGGTTCCGCCGCCTAAGGCATAGATTAAGAAAGAGGGTTTCCTGTTTGTTTCTTGTTTGCATTCTTGCATTACTAATCTGAGCAGGTCTTCACTTCTTGTGAATCCTTGGCCCCCAGGGATGGCGACCTGGTTGGCTAGGTAGGAGGCAGCGTGAAAAGAGAAAGCTTTCAGCTAGTCTTGAAGGTGATGCATGCTTGAACAGGCAACCAGCTTAGTTACAGTGTGGGAATAATGTGATCAAATAGACTTAAATGATTATTATTATTGCTTTATTGTTATAATTGAAGGCATTACTAATGATAATATTTGCATAGGACACATATCAAAGCTCTCTTCAAAACAGAATACAAGTGTAAAAGCCATGCAATAAAACCACACGAGAAAAGCCACACAATATGAGGCGTGAGGACCAAATATGAGAGGGCTAAAGTAAAGCACTCAACTTCTTTCTTGGAGGACGAAAATCCGACAACACTGACAAGGGTAGTGGAAGCTTGTTTCAGAGGCATCGCACTCCCATTAAATGAGCATACCATGGTAACATATAGACGAACCATGGGAACTTTGAGCCTCAGCAACTCCTTGCTCTGAAGCCCTGTAAGGCAGCAGGTATTCTGGGAAGGACACCTAGTCAGACCTGTGTGAATCACTCTGTATGGCAAACAGTCACAGTTCGGCTGGATTTGAGCAATGCTGTGAATGTTTTAGTACCAGTGTTATGTAATGTGGCAATAATACCTGAGGCGGCGAGCCAATACCGCCCCAGGTAATGCCCCCGGGGCCGTAGTTATGGGCCCGAGTGTAGCGAGGGCCTTAACGAAGCCCCGGGGGCATTAATGTGGGTGGTATTGGCCCACCGCCGAGGGTCTTATTGCCATTAGCACCCCGGCCGTTAGACCGGGGTGCTAATGGCATTTATTTTTCTGTTTCGCTTGTTTCAAAACAGAAAAAATAAAAAAAAGGCCGCCGGGAAAGGGAAAACATAGTCCGTTTTCCCTTTCCATGGTGGCCATCGGGAGCAGACGCGCTGGAAACACAAGTGTTCCCAGCGCGTTCGCTCCCAAGACCAGAAGAAAAAAGAAGGTAAGTGGGGTTGGGAGGGCGGAAGGGAGGGGGACGGGGAAGGAAAAAAAAAAGAAAGAAAAGTACCGCGGCCTCCAGCCGTGTGGAGGCTTGGAGCGGGGATGGATCCGCTCCGGGTCTCCACACGGCTGGAGGTTTCCATCGTCCCCTGCCAGAGATCGCAGGATAGAAGGTAAGTAGGGTGTCAGGTGGTAGGTGGGAGAAGGGAGGGAATAAAAAAAAAATTCTTACTTAAGTCCCCGGCGAGGGACTAAGGAAGCCTCCAGCCATGGGGAGGCTCGGAGCGGGGATTGCCCCGTTTCAAGCCTCCTCATTGGCTGAGGGGCTGCCACGCCCCTCGCCGGGAACAGAGTAGCTGGCACACGCGGCGTAAAAGGGAATACCGTGTGGTATGGCTTGCAAATGAGCCAATCACCATGCAGTATTCCCGTTGCGCCGCGCGTGCCGGGTGCTAATGTGCTGTAATGTGCCTCGATAACCATGGGTGGCCTCGATAACCCCATATAAAAACGAATTACAAAACAACAAGGCCGAAAACACTGAGATTTTTTGATCGAATGTTTCAATTTGTTTTGAACTTTTTGAAGAAAAAAATAGTTCGGGGTTGGGGTAAGGGAATAAAATAAGGAATTTAAAATTCGGTCTTTCAATGTAGAGCTTGTGGCCTCTTGGTGCAGGGTCCTGCAAGACAAAGGGATGGAATGGTTTACGGGGCGAGGAGTTGATGTATGCAGAAAGCAGATTTTGTGTATTTAGATGTAGGAGGGCATTCGTTACCAGAGGAATCCCCCTTTGTTATGCTTTGGCCTGTTGCTCGGGGTCGTGTGTGCTGCACAGACATGGATGGAGAAGATCTACGTAGTGAGGCGTAGTTAATCGATTGAGTGTGATGTGGTATTAATAAGGAGAATTTTCAAGTAGGTGTGTTCCTGAAATGTGTGCAGGCACATGGCTATTGGGTTTGAGGGTTAGTGATAGGGGCAAAGATTGAAGATGTCATGGTGCTGGACAAAAGGTTGTCTGGTACCACAATGCACCACATTGACGTATACAATACAATACATGGAGTAGATATGGTTGTGCTGGCCCCATGTCCCAGCACTTGCCTTGTTGCTAACTTCTCTGGATTGTGGTTTATTATACTAGTTTGCAAAGGCGAACCAGGGTATCCAGAGTGACATGGTGTGTGCTCAGGCTTTGCGGATTCTTCCTGGCCTATGTCCTCAAATCTCCTAGTCCCATTGGTTGCCCGGCTCGCACATAGAGGCTGCTAGGGTGCCACGCCCTCTTAATTTATGGGACCCTCAAAGGTCCCATTCCATTAATGTAAACTCATTTATTTTTTGCATTTCTTAAAGCAAATGTAGTCTTTACATTGCAAAGAATCAAAAGATTTTTAGATTCCTAGCAAATGCAAAGACTGGTGGTATTCCCACTTCCTGTGTTGTCTTTCATAGGGCTTCACCTGTGCCATGAAGATATTAGGAAGACGTCACCTGAAGCCACAGCGTGTATTTCCCGGTATGGGCACTGAAAATGCAGTCTGTGCAGGGAAAGAAATGCCTCTTTACCCCTCTTTCTCTATGATTGTCTTAGACAAGGGGCGGAGTTTCAATGCTGACCCTGTCCTGATTCAGAATAGGAAGAAGGAGGTGTAAAGGCTGATAACCCATATCTGCTGCTTAGACTGTGCCTCTGTGGAAAGGTTAACACCGCCGCTGCTCGAAGGTAAGTGAAATGTTGACTGTGTGTGTGTTACTGTGTGTGTATTTGTGGGAGGAGAGAGAGAGAGCGTGTGAGAGACTTTTTGTGTGCGAGTTTTGTAATGCATGTAGGGCCATCTTAAGCACTTTTGGGTCCCAGGGCACAGACATCTTTGGGGCCCCCCCTCGACCAAACCAAAGGAATTAAGTGATCAAGAATATCCGCCTCCCCCCACCCCCCACGCCACAATCACAACCCATAGGTTGATATGCTGCCTCACAGCAGTAAAAATAAGGATATTTTCTCCCTTTAAGCCCTCTTAACCCCTTAATTCTTGCTCTAATCGGACAGATAAACAAGTACCATTTGAAGGCCAACATTATCAGTCTAAGAAGAGGTTACTTCCGTTCTAGCATAGATACAGGAGACTTTCTATCAATAGAATCCAGGAAGGTATGCAGCCTGCGTTATTAATGCAGGACTGTATGTAAAAGGTACATGTAACCCAGAGTAGACAGAGAACTCACATTTGCTGCCTCACAGAATGCAAACGTGCTCAAGCATGGATAGAGCAGACCAATTGGTAGGAAGGAGAAAGCTACACATACCATAGCATGGATTGTGGATGCACATTAGAAGCTACCAGGAAGGTGTCAGTATGGGACATATGTTGTAATGTAAGTCAGTCTTGTATTGTGTCACTGGCCAGGAGTGCATGCTGATGGAATGTTGATGCATGCATGATAGACAGCTCAGGAGAATGTTGAGTGAATGTGTGTGTGAGTGTTCTATGAATGTCAGTTGGGGGCCTGAGTGAAAGGATGGCCAGTGAGTCTGTTCCCATAATGTCCACTTGTGTCTCCCTGAACCAGTGATGTACACACCGCAAGTAACTGGAACCTATACAAATGTACATATGTACAATAAAACCTTCCTGGACTAAACTACATGCCTCCACAGCTGGTCTGTGTAAGTGAGGTCAGAGCCCCACCTTACAACATAAGAACATGGTTTTCAAATAGTGTTGCCATTAAAGATCAAAAGAATAAAGTGCCCGTGGTGTGCAATATATCAATGCTCACTATTATAGTGGAAGCAACACTATAGCCAGTGAAACCATGATGAGGGTGTTTTGAAGATCATACCTTGAGAAGGAAATCACTCTGAAGGGCTGACAATGTTGAAAGGTTTAGGGACTGGCAATTTCGAGAGGCAAGGCAATACACAATTAAATTAGATGCCCAGCATTACACAAACTGGTTAAGAGGTGAATCTGGGATTTGTGCCAACTCTGCAATTTCTGCATATGAACACTTCCATTACCAGTTTTTACCACAAACTAAAATAATCTCATTTTATAAAACTGACTTGGAAAGTACACCAATCACATTACCAAACATGACAATTTTGAAAAACAAAATATTATAGAAGGGTGTAACACAAAATGATTCTAGCTTCATTCTCTCCATCATCAAGAGCCTTATATAAGTGCCAGCATACCAATCAGTGTGATTTAACAGATTTAATCTGGGTTGGTCTTTTGTATTTTAAAGCTTTACATACTCCCAAAACACGGGCTTGTCAAATTGTCATTTATAAATGTGCAGAAAAACCTTTGACTTTTACAAAAATACAAAGCGTTTTTTTGTGTCAAATGAGCAGACTTTAAAATATGCTTGCCGGAGTTCTTCACCATCTGGTCCGCTCCCTTCTGTCTACCACCCCTTCCACTCAAATTTGGCTATTGCACATGATCAACATAATTCCAGCAGGAAGGAAAGAATGCTACAGGAGTTGTTCCGCAAGGAACACACAAACTATATATACCACAGTGAAAACAGAAAGCATTACATGATGAATTGATCGAGGCAGAATGTACTTGCCAAAACAGACAGGCAATAGGTTTAGAACCTCAGCACCATGCAATACAATATCCGGATGTGTGCTATTTAAGTCTGGTGAACAAAGGAATCTTACTTCTTTAGATCTGCCAGCCTTGTGGGGCCCCCTCCATGTTGGGGGCCTTGGGCAAGCACCCCTTTTGCCCTCCAATAAAAACATCTCTGCCGCCTACAAGTCTCCCACGTGAGAATTAATATCATTAGCTGCATGTCCTGCCCAAGTATCCATCATTATTTTGGGGTATCCTAATTTGGACCTCTAGCAAGCAAATTCAGATACATTACAATATTATGTCTATTTTTCCTGGCAAGGAGGGCAATACAAATTTTGCTATAAATTATGGGGCCAGCTGACACTACTGGAGTTGCAGAGCTACAATTGGACAGCAGCTGTCAGTAGAATATCCTTAATTCTGATATGTCAAACTGATACAGCAGGTGGTGAAAGTACACAGTGACGCCTTGCTTTATGACCCTCCTTTTCCAAGCCAGTACTCTTGAAGGGGCTTGAGATACATTCACTGAATTGAGGTGCTCCTACTCAATATGTTTGCATCCCGTATATCAATTATTTAACAAGGTGAAGTGAAAACTCAGCCTTGCCAGAGGGCTTCCCCAAAAGGGTGTGTAGAACCTGCCCAGCTGGAGGCTTGGTACTTTAGGGCAATTGTATGCAAGAAATAATTTAGCAACTTTCAAAGACGTTACATCTTGACACTCTCTACATAAGGGCTCCTGTTACAGATTTTCTGTAAATTAGAAGATACCTAAGCTTAGTGGATCACTCTGCCATTGAGAAGACATCAATTGCCAGGTTTTGGGCAAAATACATGATTGTAGCTACAGGGGCATTCTCCAGATACTGTTGAGTTCTTGGTAGCTTAGACCGCAAACAGCATTAATAATTTCAGAAGCAAGTGGAATTTGGGAATGGCTCAAATGGTAGGGAAAGACTGGATCCAGCAGAGTCTTAAACTCAATAGAGGTTTCCACACAATTCCCATACTGGTTTTACATCATAACCAGGTACTTTCCTAAACATGCCATAGCCCTGCCATCATCCATAGGTGGCATCCTAGTGTCAACATGACATTCCCAAGATGCAGTTCAACTTCAGCCCACAAGATCCACATGTTCGGCAATTGTAATAATCTTCCGAATTACTGTAGCTCAGTAGCTGACTACTTTGAAATGTCTTAGGACAGGAATCTGACTTAACACTGGGCACCATCATGTCTGCCCATCACTATATATATAGTGAGGGAACAGATTGCTATACATCTTTTCTCCATAAAGCTATGATGATCACCAGAATACCAATAACAAAACACTGGAAGGACGCAATATATACAAGTTCCTTTGGAGAACTGCACTCTCGAGAAAGTGTGAGACTGCAGTCGGAAGTCGACATTTCAACTGGATATGGGAGTTATGGCCTGATACCAATCTGTAGTTCGATAATTCCCGCCATCAAGCTTATCCTGTTATGTCAGACTGTGATGTGTGTATTTGTTTTATCATGTTGTTAGGATTCCTTTCACAATAATTTTTCTTTAGATGATCAATGCTATTCAATTTTTTACGGTTATTATGTCGATGCTGTTAGTGCTGTACTCGGTGATAAAATCAACCCATTTGTACTGTAGAACCAGGCGACCAGGACCGAGATTCAATCTGTAGATTTTTCCTGAGCTGTGCCCACCTCTAGGCAGAGTTTGAGTTGGCCCTTGACAAAAGGTCACCACAATGACTATAAGAAATATTATTATTATTTTTGCTATTGTGCTGTTGGTTGCACATATTTAATCTTACACAAATACATTCACAAATTCCACTTAATATGATAAAACTAAATACAGTTAATCAAATACCACAATTTAATACAGTTCATCAAATTCAAAAATTGCAAATCTGATTAAAACACTATACAATCTAAAATTACAACAAATAGCCATCACAAAATAAAACCATCTATACATCATCGCAACATTGCAAATGCCACTACAAGGTTCACCATCTAATACACACCACTCCTGCATGTTTAAGTAATGTAATTACAGATAATGTCATACCATTCTCCTGACCACTCGTTAAACAGATGAAATTAATCTGAATTTAAGTAAATAGGATTGTGTATGAATTGACCCAGCCACCTTGATCTCTGAGCTTGCAACGCTGGGCAGTTGACCAGAAAATGGTCTCTGGTCTGCATGACCTCCTCTTTCTTAAATAGATCTCAACGTTGTAGTTCCCCTCAGATGGCGATCTAATGCTACAGATTTCACCCATAAGTAGCAAACTAAGTGTGTACCTCATAAATTTTGTTTGTTGGTAAGCATTGGGAAACTTTTTAAGGTACTTAGGATTATTGCCCAGTGGCTTACTACAAGGTGTCAAACTTTTATCGAACTCCGTAGTTCTAATTTTGGCCATTGTCTGCATCAAGTCAGACTCAAAAAGCCTTTTCCTAACATCCATCGTGTTATAAACAAACTCATTAACCGTTTGGTTACAACTGCCCAGCACAGAATCTGCACACTTTTTATAATGTATCAGAGGGACATATATCATACGGCTCATGGCATCTGCTAGGTCTACGTACAACAACCCCACAGGGGGATCCAGTAGTTTGCGATATATTGTCAAAAACTTCCAATCTAACTTGCACCTCAATGACACTAATCCTAGTTCAAAGCGGAGTGCAGAGATTGATAAGCAATCAGGGAAGTTCGAAGCCCTTTTCCTAACTCTGGATTCCACCTTGTCAAGATCGAGGGTTTTAGTGTTTAAACTAGTTTCCATAGCATACAGCATCTTCGGCATGACCTTCATCTTGTAATAATTTATCACAGGAATGATTGAGAAACAACATCATTTAGTGTTTATTTTCCTCATATGTGCTGCAAACTGTTGCTACAAACATTGCACGAGATATCAAGGTTGCAGCATTAGCTGAGGCATCTAACGTCATACCCAAATAGGTGATACTCTGTATGGTAACCACAACCTGATCTCCGACATACCAGGTTAAACCCATTCCTTTCTTTGTGTTTCTACTAGATGTAATGATGTTCATCTTGCTCTCATTGTCAACTTGTTGTTAAAAGAGTATTCTCGTAGCAAGTTTAATTGCCTCTGTAAACCCATCTGAGTTCTATCTAGAACAGGGTTGTCCAACTTCAGGCCTCGTGGGCCAGAACCATGTCAAGTTTTCAGGATACCCCTCAGTAATATTCATGAGATAAATCTGCATGCAATGATTCTAAATGTATGCACATTTTCCCTCATGAATATTAATGAGGGATATCCTGCAAACCCGTCAGGATCCAGGCCTTGGTGCCCTGGAGTTAGACAACCATGATATAGAAGTATCATGTTGCCTGCGTATGTGAGATGAGGCACAGTCAAAGTGCAAATCTTTGGCGGGGCAAAGGACGATTGTGACAGATATTCTCCCAAATATGACAAATCAAGGTTAAACAGGCAGGGTGCAAGCATGCAGCCCTGCCGGAGGCCTCTTCGAGTTGGAACACAGCTCGTCAATGCACCCTGCCTGTTCAACCTAACCTGTAGAAAACTATTCTCATTGAGATGGACTAAAATGGATAATAATGCAGAAGGCAAATCCCAATCCTTTAACTTATGCCATAAAAGGGAGAGGCTAACACAATCGAAGGCTTGTGAGTAATGAATCACCGCCATGTAAATAGGAACACTGCCAGTCTTATTTATTTCCTCCTTCAAACAACCTATCACAAAACCATAGAGTGAAGTTGAAAGCCCCTTGCGAAAGCCTGTCTGAAATTTTTGGAGATGGCCAGTAGTGGTAGCCCATTGCTCAAAATCCCTCAACACCAGGGCCGCAAAGACATTACTTTCACAATCAAGAAGAGAGATTGGTCGATCATTAGTAGGATTATTCCTGTTCCCCTTTTTATAAATGGGTACAATTGCCACGTAATTCTATGACATGGGGGTAGTTTTAGTATCCATAATTGCAGTGAATAAGATGTACAACATCTTCTCCCATAATCGAGGGTCCCTCTTCAAGATGGTGTTTCAAAGTACATTGGGCCCAGGAGCTCTTGAATTAGAGACATTCCTGATTATTTCCTCAATTATCTTACGCTCTGACTCACGATACAGATTTAACAAATGTTTCTCTCACACACCTTCAGATATGAAATTACTTTGCACCTGATCTTGTGTTTTCATTAATCCATTAATAACGTCCCAGAAGCTTTGACAGTTGTTATGTGTTATTATTTGAAGCAGACTTTCACACTCTTTTTGCAACTGAACAAATGTATATCCCTTCAGTCCATTTCTATATCTTTGCTTCAACAGTCTAACACTTTCTTTATAATCAATAGGGGCCAAACCACTCGTCTTTGTTTCCTGAATTACTATATCAAAGGGATGGATGATTGTTTGCCTAGATTGCATATTACAAGAAGACTTATGCTGGAATCTGTCAATGAACACCTGAAAAAATGTTGGTGTACGTGCTTCCATTTTTGATTCCAGAGGTCGCCGAAAGAAAAGAAACATGCACTGACTTGTTGAATTTATCAACATTCACTGTACACCTTGCTATTCGATTGCAGCTCGGATTTATCATCAGGTTAACGAAAGCTTTGTTAAACGTGCTAACAACCACAGGCTTCCTTTTGGCTGAGATCATATAATGTTCACTTAAAACAAAATCAAGCACCAACATCTCTTCACATTGGTTAAAACGAGAGGGCAACAGAACCAAATAGTCAAGATACAATGTTTTTGAGCCATTTTTTCCAAATGGGTTTTGGTGGGGATGCCCCCTGCAATAGACCCCTTAGCTGCCCTCAAATAAATAAAAAAATAGACCCACTAATTAACTTTAATGGTCGTTTTGCTTTTAAACTTCCCCCTAAGGTAGAATGTTCTCATAAAAGCCAATCATGCAGTCAGCGTTAAAGTCACCCGACATCAAAATATGCATGCCATTTTCTTCACCCAAATAAACTTCACATATTTCTGACAAATTCTCCCAAAATACCCCCAAGTTATTACACAAGTTATTATAAGACGTTAACCAGGAGTAGAGGGTTAGTCAAAATTGACGCTTCCAACACAATTTTAACAGCCAGCAGGTGATAGATAGTGTCTGAGATAACTTCAAAGCTTTCCAAGATAGAATTTCTAACTGCTGTTAGTAAACCACCTGACCGACGACTGCCCAGACTTGGAAGGGCCATTTACTGGATCACAGCATAACCATCTAATACTATTTGCTTAGTCAACCAGACCTCCTGTAAATTAATTCAATTGTAATCAAATAAGATATTGGATCTTTCATGTGTGCCCATGAACCTATAAAATCCACGTGAGTTCCAACTCAGCACTGCCAATTTCTCAGTTTTCGCGGGCTGGACTAAAGCCCCGTCCCATGATCACCCATTTTCCTAAAGGAACTGGCAAGTGATTCTGGAAACCATTGCCTGTCATGAGGATGTCATTGGGCTGCCCTCTCTGGCCTCAAAAATTCGACAACCCTCTTTCTCTGTTGACCCATGATGCATGTTACTTTCATTGGTTCATGAAGCACCTGATGATTTGTCCCCGAGCCTAGCAATGGACAATAATCTATCATGTCTAAATCACTTTGGTAAGCCGGTGACAAATCATAACCCATTGCTTTGAGGGAATCAATTTCTGCCAAAATCATCTGAACAACAATCTGAGATTTGAAGTCTAGTTGTACAAAATCGGTTCTTTCTTCATGGGGAAAATAAAACCTCTCAATGTCTCTTGTATTATGTAATCACAGTTGCGGAATTTCATGTATTAATTTAATTAAATTAGATCTGTTTAATAAAATCTTCTTATCCCCAATCTCCAACCTTTCCAAATCAAATCTTTTCACTGTATCTACCAAGGGTTGATTATTGACTCTCAATGAACGATGAACAGAGTGGTCCACAGCACCCCCTTCTTTTGGTGTAGCAGCAGTAGGAACTCGACACATAGATTGGACAGGCTGACATTCCATCAATAATGATGAGTCGGAGTGAATAGCCCGCTGTTAACTCAGATCAGCAGGATTACGTTGACAAATCACATTACAAGAATCCCCTTGAGAGGGACCTACATGTTGCTTGACACCCCTGTTTGCTCCTTTAGATGATTGTTATTACTCCACCTTGGATAATTCCGGGAAACTGAGGTCAAAGAAAAGATGTCCAGTTGCACAGATCTAGTTGTTTGATGAGGAGCTACCTTGCGACATACATGGCCATTGTTTGTGGTTGATACTCAACCCTAGAGCCCTCCAACATATGGGTTTGATTACTCCCAGACTGTCCGTTAAATGTATCTTTAATATCAATGTGACATTGCAAACTGATCTCCCTTTTCTGGGGTGACTTATTGATCACCTTGGAGTGGGCTACCACACCCTCCTTGTTAACCAATGGTACAGAAGAAGTAGGAAGGAGAGTCACTAACCCTGGTAAATTTTGCAGGTTCTCATCCAACGAGGTCAATACCACAGCCTCAGTTTGTGTGGTAATAGGTTTGGACCCAGCACAGTCTAATATAATAACTGACTCATTTACATGACCAGGATTACTCTCTTCACAGGTTGCCAGCGCTGCTTCCTCTGGCAGATGAAGGATTCTGTGAAATGTTCTAGAACTGAATTTCTGTCAATTTTGGTCACCCTCCCCATTCCCCCCCCCCCCCTTGTTCATAGCAGATGAACCCACTGCGCATACTGTCACCGTTGATAACAAGTTTGCCTGGACTTTATCGAAACCATTAGCTGGATTTAATGCCTCCTTGGTGTTCGTTAAAGCCCCCACTGCACCACAAAGCTCTGATACAGAACTATGAATAATTTCCAGATTGACTTTCATGTCACTGAGTTGGAGAGTGTGTGTAGCCAATTCGAATCTGATGTTATCGTACAAAGTTGAAAAGAGCTCAAGACCATATTCAAGGCCGATATCTCAGGTGCTGTCAGTCGGATTTGGTTATCCAAGGCTCTTAGAGTGTGGTGCAATGTGTGCTGGGTTGGGTGAGGACTACTCACCAGATCCTCGGCAGGTAAACCATTGTTACTATTCAGATGTTCTGTTAAGAAAGAGGGAGGATCATCAATTTCAACTGGTATGTGATCTCTTCCTTCTATCTCCCTCTACCCTGCTAATTTGTCTGACTGCTCATCCTTACTGGTTGCATGGTTGCCCTCAGAGTCACACAGGGTACTATGCCCCTTGCTCGACCAGTCACTCTGCACTGCCTCCTGGCATACCTCCACTCTTAGGCTGGGACTGCATTCGTGTAGTCCTTTGCGTTCCCTGCATTTCCCCCCTCACCCTCTCCCCTGAACTTCGCGTTTGCACTTGTACGATCTGAATGTCAAAAGGCCTAGTAAGATTGTTTGTCTTATCATTCCTCTGTTTCCACTGCGTTGTATTGTGGTGCCTAGAATCACTTGTGTAGATGTGTGATACAAATACTAAATCATATCATATCATATAAACACACTTACTTGTTTCATCCTCCACCCTGAGGTCCTGATCAACCTGTAAACCTAAGCCCAACAGGCTTTGGTTGCTAATGAAGTTATGGTAGGCTTTAGTTGTTGCTCTTCCTCTCCTATAGACAGGTAAAGGTCTTAAATCTATGCTGGACATAGTACCCGGCTTCGTACAATAATCATCCATTGTTTTTTATATAATGTTTGATTTATGTATTATCTCCTGCACAACCTGTACTACATTCTTCGGTGAAGCCACTACCACATCAGTTACAGCTGCACGTATGGGTGTGAATAGAGCTTTTTCTTGCTGGGTTTCTACTGACACCTCTTCCGCAACATGGTGTGGGGTTCAGCGGCAGCCCCCAGACAAAAAGGAAACTATGTTTGGCTACGTTGGGACTAAAAATGCAGAAATACTGTCTTGGAAATGTGAAAGCACAATTTTGATTGGTGCACTGAAAGGCCAGCAATTCATTTTCAAACAGCAAAATATAAAAACACTGTTTCCTTTGATAAACCAGAAAGACCATGGAAAATGTATGCACTCATGCAGCTTGAAACCAGAACATGGAAATTGCAACAACACTGTAGAAGTAAATAAAACACACATATTAAGGAAATGGGTGGCTCGTCCGAACTGTTTTGAAAAGAACCACAAGCAGGATGACTAAAATTAAGTGTGCCATATGTGTTAATAACAAAGAACTAAAATAAGAGGGCCTACCTGTCACTATATTATAAAAAAAAAACAAAGGCACTTTTCACAAAAAGAGAGCAGCATGGAAAAATAAAGACATTGCATCTTGGAGTGAAAGGAACTGCCTACCAGTGAAACTTCAGTGCCTGTGCCAGTTTAATATAAAGTATAATTTAAAGATGAACATTGATGGCATGGCGCAGGAGAAATCTGCATAGGATTTGAGGTCAAGTATTAAAAGGCCTCCTGTGTAAAAGAAATTGTATGGAAAAATAATCAAATTTTTGTTCAGGATAATTGGCATCAGTTTTTCTGTTCAGGGGAAATGGCTTCAGTTTCTTTTCAGAAGAAATGGCTTCTGTCTCTACACTAGAACACTAAAACAGTGACCTTTGCCCTATCTTCTTGCAGCCACAGCAGTGACAAAGAAGGAATTTATGATGTGCTGGGGCCTGCTCTCAAAGATAAGCAAAAAAAGATCCATTAGTCCTGGTAGAAAGAATGCTAATGGATTCATTACAGGCAACCTTCACAGAAAGCATATGTCCATATCTCATGTGGAGAGGAGAAAGAAAAATGTGCAATTGAAGTAAAAATATGCATATATGTTTAGAGATTGCCGTTAGTTTAGATGGCCGATCATATTTTGTTCTTCAACCTATAATGTGGATATGACTTTCCAGAAAATGTCACAAAGCAGAGATTTGGGGAGATGATAGCTTATTAAATTAGATATCTGTATAGAAACTTGCAGGTTGATAACTGTTATAACCTTTGAATAAATCAATAAAACCCCTCCACCGGACCTGCAGTCTTGTGCAGTCAAATGACCTATTTCATAAAGTCTGGCATTTGTAGGCCGCTTAAGGCATGGATATATATTGTTATGCTGAATTGTAAATAAAAAATATTTGCTATGTTAGAGTTTTTAAGTGCAAAATGGAAATTTGTAAACGTTTAAATTAAGTGGGTGTAGTTATCCCTCCCAAAATGTGGGCTTGGCAACTGAATGAGCCACTCAAAGAAAAGAGGACTGGCCTGGGTTATGGGGATAGAAAATAGTTGTGCAATCGCCTTCAAGAGTCAATAAGCTGGCATTTCATAATTCAGAAATTGTTGCGGGTGTTCTAAGGAGATGCACAATGGACATTGGGGAGTCTGCCTGAATTTACATGGGTTGGAATTGCTGATAAGATTGCTGGAAGAAACCAGGAGAGGGGACAGAGGGTGGGATCTATGACCAAGGAGAGGCGGAATAGAGGGATTGAGCCTGCATAATATCCATGACTGATATTGTTTTCTGATGTGCCTGTCTTGTACCTGAGAGATGACCTGAGCTTTGATGTCCCTTTTCCATAGCACAAACCTAGAGATATTTATGTCAAGTAAACTTTTCCAACCAAACTAAGTCTGGTGGGGATCTGTTTGATCGAATAGTTTTCCCATTATTGATTGGGTGAGCACACACACACACAGTAAATCCTTAGTATTTTTACTAAACACTAATTAAATTAATCCCCCATAGCACAGGGTGATTTTGTTGAAATTCAAACTCAACAACATTGCTTCCAGTGTGGATAGAAATATAGTCTGTTAGGTAATTGGGTACTCCTATTGATTTTTGTTAACCCCAAAATTCCCTAAAGGGAGGGGCACATTAAAATCGAAATTCCTCACTGTTTCTCATTTTGCTGAACCCTGCCTTATAGCAGAGTGGTTCCAAATGATCTACTGAATACATGGGTTTTTGTGTGCTGGGACAGAACAGTGTCTTCCCAAAGAGTGAAGTCACTGATTTAAAATCACACCTTCTACAGAAAGCGAGAAAGTGGCTCGTAAGAGAAGGGATATTTTGCCTTGCATATTGCTGAAAGACAAAAAGTTTAAAATATAAATAAAAAGTGTTTTTTCTGACAAGTTTGTTGTGCTATAAGACTGCCAACATTGCTAAGAGTGCAGCACCAGTCAAAATTCTATTTACATGTGATTAAGTTACACAAAACAGCATTTCCATGTGCAAAGGGAGATTAAAAAGACAGAGTGCTGTATGTTTGAAATTGTTTTTGCCAATAGAAAAGTGTTGCATATTATTTAAATTAAACTTCATATCAAGTAGAGTGTCAAGCTTATGATCTTGTCATGTTTCAAGGTTCTACATGCTATTAAAAGTGAACACCAGGCAAAGTGTTTTGACTGTACATGTTGTGGGGCTAAAGAGTTTGTAATCTGTGTTATCCTGAACCAACTACTGTTTTCAATTTGTAAAATAAAAAAAAAGGATTTTTTGGGAATTAAAGCATTTGGGCCACGGAGTTAGGTGGCATGATCTGTAATTTTGTACAAAAATACATTTTCCTTAATAAATATATATTCTTTCTGTATACACCGGCCTGGTTCTTGGCCTATCTGTGGCCCTGGGGAGAGGGCATTGCGTGGCACTTTATGAGTCAAAGACAGGACTTGAACCTGAGAAAGGAGTATTGGTGTGACGCTTTTGATTGGGGAGGGAAATAATTCCCTGCATCGATGGTTGCTGCATAAATATCTCTAATAACAGCTCCCTGAGGTCCTGTCAGTCAGAGGAGCCTCAATGATTTCCATCCTCCGTCCCCTGATGGCAAATCATCATTCCCTCCCGACAAGAAGCCAGAATTAAACTACCATTGCCTCTGTTCGGACACACCCCAAGGTCACTGGCTGAGTAAAACTAAAGGTGTTCCCAGCCAGTAAAAGGGGAGATTGGGACATGCAGTCCACATATAAGCAACTGTTATAAATTGGGGAGATGTCAACTTCCTCAATGGCTTTCGTGGAGTCGATCAACAACCCAGCACATGTACACCCCTCCTCAGTAACATCTATGGCCATTAGAGGGGATTGAGCGGTGGTACCATCAATAACATTTTCATTCAGATGAAGTATGGTGGATATAAATTTGGCAAGAATTGGCGGGCTTAATTCATTCGAACAGGTCCCCTGACCACCTGGGACCAATGATTTGTTTATTTGGGTCAGCACTTCTGCTGTCCCTGGGCTATTCTCTTCCATTACCACTTGGCTTCTTAAATAATAGGTCTTCATAATGCACCAGGACCTTCTATTTTCACGCAAGCCACCAGTCAATAACGGTTAATGAGGTATGGCCTAAGCAGACAGTTATAGACGATGATGAATAATTAGAACGGACTTACTTCAGACGGTTATATGAGATCGAAATGCCTTGTTCATCTTGCGCTACTTCCCCACCCGACCCTGACACTGACACACTTTTCTAACACTTCACGTGCGCTTCGCGTGGTGGTAGTGTGTTAATAGTCCACCAGAAATTTAAAGTGACAGTAGTCACAACAAGTTGAAAAGTCTGCACTGCCAGTGAATATACCAGTATATAATACATTTTCTTCTCGCTACTCGATCCAGAGCTCACAAAAGTAGTTGCAACACCGACCAGCACTGACACACTTGGCTAATACTTACTATGGTAACAAATATAGGGAATGACCACAACAAAAATGCAATGGCTGCTGGAAAACTAAGCTTGAAGTCCTGTTCTGACCAAACTGACTATATCCGAAGTCATGAACTGAAAGAGTCCCTCTCCAGCCTGTGTCTTATAATTTGTAAGATTTCGAAGCAGGGCCTGCAATCCTCTGTATGGTTGAAAAAACAAATTATTGAATTGATATTTTCAGATTTTTCCTTAAATAATGGTTTTAAATCTTCGAATTTAGCAACAGCGTGTTCAATTTACATGCATTGAAATTAGTGGAGAATGATATGAGAAACGGTTTCTCAGAATTTCGTCCACAACAATATACATAAACTGCAGTAACTTTCACTGTTGCTGGTCGGATGGATCAGCCAGGCAAGGCCCTTGAGTGGGAGGCTGGAGTTGTTCTGTTAGAGGATTAAGCACAACGTTAATCCAGTGCACTAATTTTCAGAAACTAGGAAGAGCATCCTTAATAATCCTGCACATTCATGAATATATTCCCATGTTCATGACAAGCTTTTCAAGCGTATTACGGCCCAATATTACAGGAATCTTGAGGGGAGTGTGTCAACATATTCATGCTCGACAGGCTTCAAGAAACTCAATCTCTTTTTCAAGTTCTGTTGCCTGAACAAGCAATACTGTGGCCCTCATTATGATCTGGGTGATAACAGAGAGCAATAGATTTTCAGTCTGCCTAATTATGTGCAAGAATCCAAGAAGGAGGAAATACTTCCAGGTCATGCATTGAGGTATTTCCTGCAGAAAAATGGCAGAATACCCACCAGTGGAATTACCACTAACAGTAATTGCTCCAATCCCAAATGAAGTCCAATGATGGAATTTCTAAATGGGGAATAAACACAATGTGTAATCTGGTGTATTTACTGATGTTACCTTCAGCTTTAATGTTAGCTACATTTTGTGGTGTTAGCTTTGCTACTACAGCCAAACCAGTAATGATGGCCTATGGTAAGCCGTGTAAAGGTATATTCATAGAAATAGAAACAGCCAACTGTCATAAACAAAGTGGTTTAGAACACTGATGTATATCAAGAACATCTTGAAAAGAAAAAGAAGCCCATACCTTAAGAGTGATACCTCAGTTTCCATCGAAGTGTTCCAAACAAGCTATGCAAAGATTGCATGGCCCCATATAAAGCGCAGTGCGCGGAATAACGTCCAAACCACTGGCTAGCCACAGGTACAAGTTTAAGGTTATTTGTTCAATTGTAGAGGTGGTTCCAAAGTGCTTTGGGGAAGTTCAGGGATGGATGTTGAGGACTGTGTGTGATTTGCATGCACAGGCTAGCCTGTTATGGGGACACTTCACCATGGTAGCAAGATGTGGATTTGCTATGAGAGAAAGAGTTGGAGAAAGGAAGGGATCTTGTTGCGGAAATTGAAGAGGAGGGGTGAGGAAAAAAGGACCTTTAGAGTCGAGGAAGGGAAACAGGGTTGGGAGCGTTTCACTTATTAATACTGCCATACGAATGCACACTCTGATAAAGACAACACACCGGGTTTGCTTTGTCGGATTCGGCCTGTCACATTAAAGCAACCTTTTCCACTTTAATTGATTTGCGAGATAAGTGGCCTTTTGCCCAAGTAGGTGCTTAGGAACACAACGTTGAACATGTATACAGTTCAAATCGCAAGGCATAATCCTTCCACAGCCGTTTTTCCTTCTAAAATAACCAAACCATTATTTATTTGGGAACCTATATTTTAGCTCATTTTTGGTGAAATAAAAAAATAAAGTAGATTTGGGGAATTAAATATCCAGCAAATAGAAGGAGGTTTTCTCTCTAGGAAAACGGCAAAATAAACGGCATACGTACATCTAGGAAAGGAACCTACCATGTGCAGTTTGGCGGGAACTAAGAACGAAGTTTAACTGCCTGTGAAAGTCAGACATATTTTTAAAATGGGCCATGTGAGAGAACACCTATATGTACAAGTCTATTCACTCCACAGCACAACGTTGTGTTGCAATATCATGAGGTTTAGTGGTGCTCTTTTTTGCCCATAACATTTGATTACACAAACTCTTGTATGAATTCTGGCACATAGTGACGAACATTCCTTTTTTTGTGTTTAAATGTTTTTTATTGTCCGACAAAGTAACGAACATTCTCAACATCGAGATGTCTAAACTGGCTCAGTTTTCTCACAAATGTATTTCTCAGTAGAAAGTGACAGAAAGAATGATATGCTTCTAAGTGTGGTCACTTGTCGCGTCTCTGTGGAAAGATGTTTTGACAGGAGGGAGAAATATTTTTGAATAGGATGAGGAAAGATGCACTTACAAAGACAATAGTTTGGGATTTTGTGAAGCCATGTGTCTGGCATTACCACACTATACCTAGATACTCACACAGTGTGCCAGGTCCTGCAAACATTTACGCAGAAGTACCATCATTTGTCAGGCATTGCGGCGACACGCACTTGGACCCACATAATATAACTGTTATTGCATTCACACCATTTCCAAGTTTTTTTTATCAAAATCCCAGATTCTCACACTAGTGACAGGTTTTACCATCAAATCCCCAGGTTCTCACTTCATTGCCATCCATTGCCCAGCTAGCCCATTTTCAAGGGTATGCCCAGTTACCAGTGCATAGACAGGTCCCAGAATGCTCAGTCAGCATAGCACTGTCATATTTCGTATTTCACATTTCATGCTCAATTTACACAGTAGAGCAAGATGCCATTGTGCCCAAGATGGCATGCTGAACGTTTCCTGAGCACTGTTTTCTGAATAAAAGATTTTACTTTCCAAAATGGCCACCTGCTTTTGGCAGTGGAGCATGGACACCATGCACAAATGTAGCATATTGTGATGTTCCTCCCCACACCTTTTGTTTCCTAACTTGGGGAATTTAGAAGACTCGGGGCAGTGTCAGATAATGAGGAATGGCCTCAAAGATACACAATACCTTTCTGGCTTTTGAGGGCTGAGTATATCGACGGAACACAGCTGTGAAACAATCAGTTATTTTCTCCTAATTATGGACTGTGACACAGATGACGAGACCTTACTAGGGAGTGAGCAGAGAGCTCCTTGGTGGCTCAGGCCTGAGTGAGGGAATGATGCATGGGTGTTGCAGGCATGGCCTTGGAAGAATGTGGCACAAGGCTACACCATCCTATAGTGAGTGAGGGTAGGTAGTACAAGAAGTGAACAGAAATCCAAACTGCTGTATCCTAACGCCAAGGAACACACCTCACCTAGGGCATTATTTTGAGAACCTCTTAGTCAAAACTAAAAATTGTTTTTTTAGATGTCATTGACAGCTTATTCAAGTCCCTTTTCAAACTGCGTTTAAGTTTATTCTCGAAATAAATCTTAATGAGGGCATATTTTTTGTACGTTCATACTGAGCACCTCGACTAACCGAAAGTCCTGCATTGCCACCACCCAGGGAGCTACAGCTTTTAGCACTGTCATGGTGTTGAGGTGGGCAGGTGTATGTCTCAGGAGGATAGCTCACGACACGGCGCAACACAGGTTCGATCCCTGTGTCCGCGCTTAAAAACCTCTGGGTATTAAGCAGGGTATAAATAACCTCTCATATCATATGAAGTAAACCGAAGCAGGCTTGAACGATGTGGGGATGCGTTGCTGCAGCACGATGTGTGGAAGAGCGAGGAGACCCCTGGCGGGAAACAGGAGAAGCAGAATTGGCAGCCTGGACTGAGGGGTATAGAAGGAAGGTGAGCAGGAACTACTGGATGTGCACAGTGAACAGTACATGAGAAAAGCAGTACGACAGAGAGTGAGGGGGCAGGCCAGAGTGCAGAGAAGAAAAAAAGAGGGTGAGGGCCTTACACATCTGAAGGACGCCCACAATGAGTTAGGTAGAACACGGACAGCGGGCACACTGTCCCATGATGAGAAGCAGGCACCATGAAGGAGGGCGGGAGAGCACTCATTGTCCACAGAGGGAAACACAAGACTGCAACAGTTTTCAGAGAGAACAAACATGGCAAGCTATGAAAGAATGAAGGAATTCCGGGCAGTTGCTAGCCAATAATGCCCAGAATTCCTTTGTTTCTGATTGGCTGAGCTGCCAAGAAGCTACCGCAAAAGGTGCTTACATAGGAAAGATAGATCATCTTTCCTCAAAGCTTTTCTTTCTGGATTCTGTCATTGGTGCCTGGAAGGCCGGAAGGAACATTCTGGACCAGCGCTCTCTTGCATTTTTAAGGCAGAGCTAAGGACATCCGGTCTTTGAGCTTGACTGCTTGCTAGTTCCTGTCACTAATGATCTCTTTATCAGCTCTTGTCGGTCCAGGGATTAGGACCACCAGCTGGAAAGCGCAGCTCTGGAAAGCTGAAAGCCTAGCATACTTTGCCCGTGATATCAGTCAGTTTTGTACACCAGGAAAAGGTTGGCTATCAAACACCCTTCCTCGCGGGATGATTTCTTACCTTGACAGTCTCGGGTTGGACACTTCTGCTCAGACTCGTGAATCATGGACCCTGGACCCGTGCCTGGTAAATCCACTTATGGCTAGATGAAAAGCAGATTTTTGAGTCATGTGTATATAAATCCAGACACACATGAGCTTTCACAACGTCGACTCCTGTATTCTCTAGAAAAGTGTGCATATTCCTTGAATAGTTTTAGGCAACAGTCACAAGGTTGCCCTTTACCGCTCAATTCCACTGTAAAGATTTCAGAACGACAAACGTACCAGACGCTACCCTGGGTTCATTAGATGTAGAGACCATGCACATGTCCCCGCACGTTATTTTTGCAATTTTCTGGGGCGGGTAAGCAGGTGCTCGGCCTTCTTGCTAATGTTGTTCAATGTGGTTTTTGTGTAAACTCATTTTGAGATCATTTAGGACTTGAAATGAAGTGGTATTTTGTCGGAAAAGAACGCTCTATTTTAGAACTGTTCCTCTCTCTCACGCTTCTCGCTGGGTTGAAGTAAATACATTGCACAAGGGACCCGATTCTGAGGGTGTACTGGGGTGTCTCTTATGTTAATGTTAGTGTTAAAGGATATTTGTACCATGCACTATCACCACCGGAGTGGTCCCCTGGCGCTCTGGCGGCTCTGAAAGAGGGAGAGGGAGGGTGGGTGAGTTAGTAGGAATGAGCTGGAAAAGTGCAAGAGAGCAGTGGTGTGCTGTTGGCAGCCTCAGCCCGGTGGGTCCGTTGGCTGGGCTTGGGGTGTTTTACAGTCAGTAGTCGTCGTGTGCTGTTCTGCAAGTCTATGTGTGGTTTGTTTTGTTGTTAGTCTAGTGAAGTTTGTGCGGTTTGCTGTGTTTAAGGCTTATGGTTGTGTTTGGTTAGTGTTTGAGAGGTGTATGCAGAGGGATGAAATTGTTAGTGAATTGGTTAGTTGGCATTGCTATCTAGATGTGACGCAAGCTAAGGTTAAGATTTCCAAATAAGTGTGGCACGTGCTAACATTCACATTTCTGTGACGCAAGCTAATCCAGCAAACACTGTTTCGTTGTCCAGTATGACACTTTTGTCCACCTTTTTTGATGCTGTTATTGAAGTGGTTGGAGACCAGCAGTCGATATAAAGACTAACCTTCAGCTTGTTGGCAGATTTACTTAAGTGAGACTGAAAAATGGGAATATCACCTCATGTTCATTAAAATGGAGGGCCTGTTAACTTGGTGTTTGGGCGCATTAACAGCCAGTATATCCCACGGGTCAGGGCTATAAGCCTTTGTTATTTTTATTTCTCCCACCCATTTATATATTATATATGAAAATCACAAAATAAGAGGCATCACTCTTTTTTACATAAGACACCCAAAAAAATTCTGTTCAAAACATTAATGTTTGCGGAATAAAAGTTGGCCTTCATCGCATTTCCCCTGGTAGAAAGTCCCGCAGACATTACTCCAGGCCACAGTGTGCAAAACATTATACATATTTATGGTTTAAAATCTGTAAACTTGTATAATGTTTTGAACTCAGTGGCCTGAAGTAATATCCGGGGAACATTCTACCAGGAGCAACTCCACATGCAGGAAGGTTTAGAATTAATCTTAACCTCTGGCATTGCTCTGGGCAACCCTCCAGAACATCGTTCTTCGCCTGCCAAGTCATTAAAGAAGGGGAAAGACCACATACAAATCAGGCTTGGTGCCACCCCAAAAGGGCTAGTCCAGCCCGAACTGCCAGGTCAGATGATGAAGACCCTGGCAAAACAATCTGATGGAAAATGTCATGTTGGTCCTGGACGAAGTAAAAACTATTATACATCCATTTCTGGCTCTTATGTCTTTGCTACCGTTGGCCTTGCCTTTTTTGTTGAAACCAATGTGTTCTGGGGAAGGAGTTGGAGGTGCACGGGTTTTCATGTGCCGCTAACTTGCGGTTCACGAATGAGACACTGGCCCTCTTTCCCATGGGGCAGGGTATCAGCAGGGCATGGGAGCAGCACTGTGTGGGTGCTAGTGAGCAGGGAGTGTGGGGCTCAGTGGAGGAGACTGGGAACCGGTTCATAACTTAACAAAGCATGTATTTATTTCTGTTTGGAACTATACTTTTATTAGTTGTTTTATTTATCTTTCTTCGTTTGGACTTGCGGTGTGGTTTTTAGGACGGTTTGCAATGCATGTGGATTCTATTGGATGTTTGATTAATTCCAAAGTTGTAATTTTTTATTTTGTAGTACAGTATTGTTCGTGCTCATATGTTTAGCAAATTGGCCCCTAGGCTTAGTTGTTACCCTTTTCACGATCACACTCCTTTTCACTGATATCCTTCTCGCCCCACAAAGTTCCTCCTTAAGCTACACCATCTCCCCACAGCTTCGTTCCACCAATTCCAACCGATCCCCGTCTTGGCATGTTTCAAACCCCCTTGCCAACCAATGCCCTTTTGACGTAACATTTTTTTTAAAAGTATTGGTAGAGGACTGCCGCATTACAATGAACAGACAATAAACAGACCCCATTGTGAACACGTGCAGGTAATCTTGCGGCTTGGATGACCGAGTGGAAAACTCGAGCAAGGGCAAATAATTGACATTCTTTGTTCTTGGCTACGTTTTGAACCTTCTTGCCATACAGCCGCGTTTCTATTTGACCTTTCTAAAGATAAAGCTTAATCGACAAACAATAGAAATGGGAACAGACTTGCCCTGTACTTCTTGATATTATGACCACGTTTTGGGCAACACAGTAGCCTGGAGGTCTGGGTAAATCCAGGAGAAGAGCGTCAAGCTGGTTCCATGTCATTTCATCGCGGGATAAACCCTCGCTGGGTTTTTCTCAGCGGAAATTCTATTGACAAAACTCATAAAAAATATCATTTTTTTATTTATGGGGGTTTCGCTCCCAAGACCCTCATCCCTTTTAATCTTTTTGTGTTCCTGAACACCCACGTCCCATATATATATATTAGTAGCCACCCACAAAAATTCGATGATTTTTTTTTTAATACAATTTCCGCAGAGAAAAACCCAGCAACGGCCAATTATCCCATGCCTCACCTTGGAGTGCTTGAAGGACATTGCTTTTTTTTACTCTCATTCCTGTAACTCTCTTTTGCTTGACTGTATACCCACGTTTTGTCTTCCATGCTTTCTTATTTCCATCCCCTGGCCCTCCTCTTGGGGTTTCCCGGCAATTCCTTCACCTCTTTTCGTCCTCTTTGTAACTGTGTACCTGATTACTGGGCTTCTCAGTTCATCCACTGTCTTTCACAATGCTTGGCAGCGTCTTCCTTTGTTGAGAATAGTTGGCCGCTCAACACCCTGTGCCTTGCGTTGGAGTGCTCTTCCTTTGACTCCCATACCGGGCACTCACTTTTGGTTATTTGTGTCTCTATGCTTTGCTTTCTGTGTTTCCTTGTTTCCATTTCCTAACCTTCCTATTGGTGTTTCCCATAAGCTCCTTTGCCTCTTTTCGTCCTCTATGTTACCATGTATCTGCCTTCTGGGCTTCCCGGTTCACCCCCCTCCTTTGTGCACCCCATGCTTTGAATTTCGGTTCACCCTGCCACTTTCTGTCTCACTCTGAACTTCTTGGTTCCCGGTCTTCTTTCCTGCAGTTCGCACTCTATTAGACACTCTTTTTTTTAAGCCTGCTTTGGGCTTCTGGGTATTCCTGGTCTGTCGGCTCCTCTCAGGGGTAGATGTCCCGATGATATCGCTTCCAGTATGCCTGTGGTGTTTTTCCTGCTCCCTTGTATTTTAGACCAATGTTGTTTGTCGTGCTGTATTTCTCAGTGCATCATCTGTGTGGCAGCTTATCCCCCAGAGTGCTATGTTATGTTTTGCCTGCTTCTTACCTTTGCGTACGAGTGGCCTGGGGATTCTAGGCGGTTTGGTAGCAAAGGTGTGGGTGTGGTGCTCTCAGCTCACTTCTGGGTGAGCAATTAATCTGATTCCTGTGGATCTTTATTTATTTTGCATGGGTGTCTACTGAAGGGCGGTCTCCAACTTTGCACTGCCATCTCTTGGTCTGTCTCCCCGTTTTCTCCATGGTCGTTCAGACTTAGAACTCTAGGTATGTTTGGTCTGGCTCAGAAAAGGCCCAGGAGTGACAGTGGTTTAGTTGTCTGGATTCTGGGTTCAAAGTGAAGTTAGTCCATAACACCAACAATGTTCTATGTCATTAGCCTCACCTAACCACTAATCATGTGCAGTCAGGAACAGCCCAGATAGGCAATTTCTCCTCATTGATATTCAGCAAATTAGACTTAGCCAAAGAACCAACGTCCTTGCAAGGGATACAAATCACCTCCCAAACACACCATGGTTTCAAGCACAGTAGAAGTACAGAATCTACTCTGCTAGGGATTAATGACGAAAATCTGATTGTTTCACCGCTTAGATCCTACAAGACCCTTTGACTGTCTGTGGCACAGTGGACAACACCATCTTCATACACATACTTGAATTCTGCACTGCACTTGAAGGATCAGCTTTAAACTGGGGAACATGTTTACTGCAGGATTTCTCATCCCCTCAATGTGATCTCTGTTACCATCCCCATTCCTCACTCACTGCCGAGTCCTCCAGCAAGCTGCCACTGTTCCATGGTGTTTAGTGTTCTTTTTTTTAGGCCCACGGCTTCCCTCACTGAACCCCTTTCACACATCCTTCCAGCTTTAAATTGATGAATCTCAAATCATGGTCAGTCTGGAGATGCAAAACCTAAAAGAGGAGAGTAACTTCTTGCCTGCCTTGCCTTTTGGGCAGGATGCAGGAAGGGTGTCTATGTCCGTCCTGAATTCCCATAATAAATCATCGTAGGCTCTACCCACTCCAGCGCTTAAGTGTATGGTAACAAATCTGAGATACTATTTTGTGCCCCAATAGTTGACCACCACCTGGCCATCATTGTTCGGTAATGCTTCCAGTCCATGTTAACAAAGCGAGGACCTCGGTATCCTATCTGACTCCAATTTTTAATTCACCCCCAAATTAACGCCTTGATGTTTGGGATGTTTTTACCCATGCATCCAAGCCCTACCATAAAACTGTGCAGTACTGGCATGGAAAATATCACGATGGCCAGAACTCCCCAGAGAGTGCAGAGGGAAAACATGAAGAATAGGCTGCCACCCATTTTTGCCTATGTTGTGAGCACAGGAGGGCACTGCCTAAAACCACCATTGGGCTACACACACAGTAGCCTGAAACCATTGGGAATGGCAATGCTGATTGCCAAAAAGCAACTCAGAACTGTGGGGAATTCATTTTCTTAATCCCAAAAATGGTTGCATTACCAGTACTCACCACTATCAGAAAGCCGGCGTTTTAAAACCACCAGACTTTTGTGTAAAACTGAACAAATGAAACAAAACTAGACCAAGGAAAGACTTGCTAAGAGGTGGATACAATGTAAAACTATATTCTGAAATGACTTGAAGGAAGTAATTATTTAGTGTATAGGTAAAAATTGTCAGTTTGATTTGAATGTAGAAAACTGGGAACAAAAAGTGACATTTAGCTGAAACCTGGCTTAATGAAACTGAATTCTGCCTGACAACTACCCCCGACAGGAGTTGAAACTGAATCAACAGCCACTCTTCCCAGGCCTAGCTGCATCCTGCCGCCCCTTGCCAAAAGGAGTTGACACCTCTCTGATTAGATTAGGGGTGGAGCACCTGGGAACTGGAAGGGACCAAACAATGCAACTTCCTTGACTCAGGCAAATGTTATATTGGGGGCGTCGTAAAATAGCTTCCTCTTGGGAGAAACTGGGGGGCAGCTGTGCCTCTGTGAACAAGCTGGCTTGGGGGAAGTGGATAAACCAGTTATTCCACCATTTGATGTGGGAAGCCACACCCCTTTTTGACCAGGGCATAATTTTAAAAGATAGATAACTCATAGTGCGTACTGGTCAAAATTATATAAATAATACCATTATTCTTGTGATTTTTCTGTGCACATTTTAAGAGGTGTTAGGACCCTGTGGTGTATTCTGGGGGGTTGCTAGCGGAAAATAGGGTCTTACTCCAAATGTCTGCATGTTAAAAATCTGACACTTCATCAATTAATGTCCATACTCCTTGCGCACATGTGTGTCATTTTGGGTAAATGTCCGATATTGCAAAACCAGTTAAAAAGCGCAAAATGTTGTCATTTTTGAACGCAAGCCCCCAGGAAGATCAGAGGCGGACAAGCATGGACCATAAGGAATATATAATGTGTACATGTAATTTCAACAAATTGTATATCTGGGAAAGATGTATTTGAATCAAATATAGATTTGTGGGCAAACTGACTAGGGGAGGATCCTCAGACCCATAAACAGATCTCATCATGATGACAATCCATTTCCTTCCCCCAATCATGGGAGAGGGGAGAATTGGGCCAATGACAAGTAGAGAGGGGCAGGCTTAGCTAGGCCCAGGCACACACCCATTTCATTTTCAAAACACATAAAAAGAGACTGCTGGGACAGGTAGAGACATTCAATTTCATTTGCTGCGGAGCATGCTGACCGACAACTTCACATCCAGGGATCCAGACTTCAAATCCATCAATCTCCAGAACCTGTAGCAGAAATTAACTCCAGAATTTGTAGCAGAGAGGCCTGAATCCACCAGCTGAATCCTCTTCAGCAGGCCTCAAAACTAACCAAACTATTCAACAGCCGGGCGAGCTGTTTGAAGTTTTGCAGAGAATTTTTGCAAGAACCTGTAGCAGTACCCAGAAAGCAGTGTTACATCCAGAATCCAGAGAGGCTAGACCAGCAGAGCAGAGCTGACCCAGATCGCTGTGAGCAGAACGGGTGCCTGATTGACCCGCCGAGCAGACAGAACCGCAGCCGGACGTGTTGACCAGATCCGTGACAAGGCCTAGTTCAAATTTATATTGTGAGTACCTAGCAGAACTGTGCAGAACCAATCTTTTAGTTAAAATAATCTAATCCAAACTATTTTAACCTAGGTAGAACTGCCTCCTAGAAATCGTGTCATCTGTCATTTTTAAAGCTGCACAACTGTCGCCTGTCATTTTGAGTTTACTTTAAATCCGAAAAACTACCTTTATTTAATCGTCTGTATCTCTGGAACCGTTTGGGCTAGGAACGGAATTTAACTTTCATATGAAAGCTTAGAATCTAGGCTTTCCAACGAACCTAGAACTGACTTCCTATACTTTCCCCGTAATCGCGAGACACACACTCGCGAAATTTACCGCGATTTGCGATTTGGCCCGATTTCTTCATCTGTAGAAATCAGCAGCTTTTTGCTTCTCTTTGCTAAAATTCGTTTGCAATCTGCTAATCATTCATAGAGTATTGTTAAAGTGAGCCTGAACTAATACCAACAATCATCTCTCACTCACCCTGAACCTCTAGAGGGAATTAAAAGCAATTTT
Source organism: Ambystoma mexicanum (assembly GCF_040938575.1). Lineage (NCBI taxonomy): Eukaryota > Metazoa > Chordata > Amphibia > Caudata > Ambystomatidae > Ambystoma > Ambystoma mexicanum. The sequence goes on from NC_090935.1 coordinate 1,441,664,320, forward strand.
AGCTCCTTTTCACTAGCCGCAGGCACCATTATTTGAATGGCGTTTGATGACCGACATTTCTCCATTGATTTAGGAAATGAAGCAATTTTAGCACCTTTTCACTTCCTTGCAAACCACATTAAAGTAATTTGTCTGTGTTTAAAACTCATCCCTGTTTTCTCTAAGCTTGCTGGGGGAACTGGAACTGTGTATTGCATTAAAAAGTGTGATTTGTGGGATTCTTGAAGACTGTGTGCTCTCCTTCCATTTCTTGTATTGCATAGGGTGGAGTGACTTGTCAAAAGAAAAAGTGATCATATTACCTTTTGCTAAAATCATAACAAGTTATTTCTGTACTGAATTTTATTACGCCTTGCATTTCCTTGAAACCATCAAGCATTTTCAGCTATGTCATCCTCTACACTACTCCTAAGTAACCAAATCAGTGTACCCCTGTAACATTATCCATTGTTGATCACGGTCGTATTCTGAAGTGTGACATCAGTTATCAATTTATTTATAAAGTGTGATAAATATATATTGTTGAATTGTCCAAATAAACCTTTTAATTTGCAAAACAAACCTACTTCTTGGCTCAGTGGGGTCAGGGGGATTCTAAGAGGGGGGTGTTATACAAGGGTTGTCATCCAGAGTACTGAACTGGATATAAAATAAAAATAAAAATACATCAATAAGGGTTTTCCTCAGCATCCCAGACTAGGCATTGACTTAGCTGTAGTGTTGATTGAATATCGCTTACAGATGAAAAGCTGCTACTTTCAATCCCCTGTGCTAAGGAAAAGCATTCCCCTCGTAGAGCTATCCACCTAAACCGAAGTGGTACACATCTTAGTTTAATCAAAACCTGAACATTGCAACAATTTACATGCTTGATTGCCCAACATTTTCATTCTGGATCTCCAATGTATACAGAATGGAGCAGCAAGATTGATCATCAACTTGAAAAAACAGGTCCACGTGCCCGGATCCCTTAAAAGCTTCCCTTGGCTCTCAATACAGGAGAAACATTATTTCAAGGTGCTTTGAATCACCCCCAGAGCTTCTGGGGTATGGGTCCAATCTTATGAGCTGCCTGAATCGCTACACACCCACAAGTAACCCCCACAGAACTAGGACAAACCTGATCCAGCAGAGCTACCCTATGAAGGAATACTACCTGTGAGGCAGGCTCCTATCAAGGGTTGGCCCAGAACTCTGGAATAACCTCTCCCTGCACCTGGGGATGGAATTTCCAGGGAGCCCTGAAAACATTTCTCACCACTCACACCTGTCTCCCCTCCCTTGCAGTCAAACTAGTTTTGTGACATGTTTGGTTGTGATTATAACTGGTGTGCACCCCCTAACTTTCACAAATGATGTAAATTCATATGGTTCTTTGCTCTAAAAATGTCAAACCAGCCTGCGCCACTCCATGGTTGTCAGTTTAGTGGCTTTTAAAAATTATCTTTATCGATATTTACTAACTAAATACCAAATAAAACTTAATGCATCATTTCATATTTGTGACTTAGCGAGAGAGAAAACACTGACAGTAAATTTGCATGAAGCAAGTAAGCAGGATACAATAGAAGACGAGGATTTGTTTGAGCTGCTGGAAATGGTAAAACCATTTGTAGACATTGCCATCCTCTGGATAATCCATTGGAAGAATGCTTCCATCAAACTGGGAAGACCATGTTCCCACCATATCTCAAGCCAGAAAAGCATGGCATTTACTGTGTAAATCATGTTATGCCGACTCATGCATCAATTTCAGTAAACAAAGGCCTGAAACTGAAAAAAAGATGCTCTGACAAGTGGAGACTGAACACCCCATATTGACGCGGGTTACAGTTTTCTCAAAGCGCTTGAACTCACAAGTCGCTGACCTGTACCGTCCATACTTCTTCTTTTAAAACATTGACGTGATCATCAGCGGCACCTGGGTAAATTTGCATTTGACTGCTTATAAATGAGCACCTAATTAAGCACTCAAATTCTCTCCGGCAGGCAGCCTTTTTAGAATGAATCGTTTTAGTCACTCTGAAGCAACTGTTAAAATGTAACAAGAAAACACAAGACTATATCAGGACCATATTGTATAATTTCCCTGAGCGAACGCGCACGCGCACACACACACACACAGACACACACCCTTCTCCCACCCCCTCGAAAGAAAGATAGAGTGGGAGAAATAGAGCGAGGTAAAGAGCATAGGAAAATGATTACAATGTGGCCAGAATTTTGTTTAAGCCAGAATGTAGCCTCAACAGAACAGTCTATTCTTGTTACTATATAGCAATTTCTGCAGAGCGCAAAAAGATGCTTTCTAAAATGGCTTGGCACAAGAGTGGGATTAGGACGGTTTAGGATGATAATTTACATGTTTAAATGGGCCTCACCACGAGTTTGGCCAGAGCCCTTGAATTCAGCGTTAACTGTATTACCACTGCATTTAAGGGCTGGCCAAACCAAGAGTTGGGCAGAAATGGCATTTTAACCTCCCGCTTTTTGCTGGAGGTAAAAATGACAATTTTTGGGCTGTTTTCGGCACTGCTGGTGCAATTACTGCCAGTGGTAATGCGACTCCCTGATTTACCACCCCTCGCAACTTGTGATCTGCTGCAAATTGCACAGGACCGAGTTGCGGTAGCGCTATTAGTGTTGGGCGGTATCCCAGCAGTATTACTGCCGAGGTACCGCTTAACTTCTGATGAGGCATAGGGCCTCATAATGAGTTTGTCCTGATGCCGTAAATGCAGCGGTAACGGTATTACCGCCACATTTAAGGGCTGGCCAAATCACAAGTTGGGCAGAACATGTTTGGGACTTTTTTTGCTGTTATTACCGCCGGCACAATTACTGCTGGCGGTAATACCGCTCCCCAACTCCATTGGATCCTATGGACCCAATGAGGAATGAGGTTATAGTACCCCTCCCCAACAACTCCTGATCTGTCGCAAATTGTGTCGGACCAAGTTGCAGTAGCGCAATTAGTGTTGGGTGGTATCCAGCAGGTATTACTGCCACAATACCACCCAACTCATGATGAGGACCATAGGGCCTCATCAGGAGTTTGACTTCAGCCCTCAAATGCGGTGATACGCTATTACTGCCGCATTTAAGGGCTAGCCAAATCATAAGTTGGGCGGAAAGTTTGGAGCTTTTTGCTGGTGGTGAAATACTCCACTTTCTGGATGTTTTTCAGCCCTATTAGCGCGACGGTAATTGCACCAGAGCTAATAGCGCCCCCAACCCAGAAGGACCTAATGGGGTATGGGAACGTACCGCTACACTGCTACTCGTGATCCAGCGCTAATGGCGACAGACCGAATAGTGGTACCGCTATTTGCATTGGCAGTATCCAGGCGGTACTACCTCTGAGATACCGCTCAGGGTCTGATAGAGCCCTATAGTCTTTTTCCATTCACCAATTGCTGATGATGCTTACTCCAATGCTTGAAAAGAAAGTTTATGCAGGCTACTACTACTTTTACACTAGTACTACAGGGATATAGTCGCACCTTTGAAAATACTCACTCCTAAATGAGCCACGTTCTGTGTCTGATTTTGCCAGGATGTCATGTCTTTCCACACGATGAGTTGCACACATTTCTACGTTCTATGTTTCTTTTCTTGGATTGTTATTTTTCTTCAGAGAGACACATCCTCTCACTTCTCCTCCCTCATTCCATTGCAAAGCCTGCAGAGCTTCACTGATCCCTTTGAGTGCAGTGACTTCAGTGCATCCCTATACATTAGTATGCCTAAGGCCATGCAAGGGGCCAGTCTTTGAGCTAGGCAGAAAGACGGCACCTTCTTTTTTTTCTCATTTAATTGCGACCCAATTTGTTCCCTTTTCATGTCTTTGTCTCTGGAGTTCTGGCATGATCCCAGTTTTATTGTTACAAGTCACAAAACTTGAAAAAGTCTATTTTGAAACTTGGCCACACATTACATTCAGACTATTCGGTCTTTAGAGACAAACTAAAGTGGGATAATAGTCTTGCATTGAAAATGAAGAACAGCTATTGCGAAAACAGTAAGGCCTTGGCATAATTGAAAGAATTATCGTAAATTAAATTGGATTGCTTCCACCCGTATCTTTAATGTTTCACAAAACACTTTAAAACATTGAAAACACAGTGGCTATTTGAAAAACTAACAACTGAGATAAAAACAGACATAACTAAGCAAACACTGATGCCATGAATCGTTTTGATGTGAAACTGTTACCCATAGCATTGATTCAGCAAAACAGAGTCACCTGTTGGCACCTTCTGCAATGCTTTGCTGGAATTTCATTAAAAGGTGACTTCGAACCGGTGGTCTGGATTCAAAGGGCCCATTTTATTATATGGATAGGAGCAGATTGCTGCTGGCTGTAACAGCGTGTATATATCCATCATCCCAGTGTCAGGGGAATACATGGCGGGTAACGGCTCTCAGTCCAGCAGGGCCTGGCAAAGCGAAGGCCTTAGTGCTTGGGGCCTTAACGGCCATGTAGGCACCCCAGACAAGGTGGTGATTGCTATTCGCACCCCAGAGCTCTGCCTGAGGTGAAAAAAGATTTGTTTTTCTGGTCGTGGGGAATGGGCTCTGTGCATATTCGCCCTTGAAAATAAATAAAAACAAGATGGCCAACGCCATAGAAATAGAAAATGGACAACATCCCATTTCTATGGCGGTGGCCGCAACAGGAGGGAGCGCCAGTACCAGAGCACAAAGCTCTGGTCTAGCAGGTAACTGTTGGAGGGGAAGGTTGCATGATGTTTTGGGGGGCTGGAGGAGAGAGTGGGGGCATTGGGAGACGTGTTGCCTCCCCATAATAAAGATGCGGCACACAGGGGAAGGGTCTCAGTGGATGGAGAAACAAGGGTGGTACACTGTGCGTTCTCACCCATGTTTCCAGTCACCTGATTGGCAGAGTGTCCTTCCCCTGGTCCAAATAGCCAATAGCCATTCCAAAGTGTTTTTTAGCTGCACACTTCAAGATGTATCATTGGAAAAGCTGTGGGGTGTAATCAAATGCCTCAAACCAATGGAACTGAAGGGTCACGTGAAAAAGGCCCACTTGTCATTACCAAAGGAAAAGTAGTGTTTTAATTCACAAAGGCAGAAGCAATTCAATGGTCCTTTCACGTGAAAAACAGGAATTTGAAACACTGACACCAAAACGGCTTTGCATGTGTGTTTGTAAGTTAAAGCAAGACATGAAAAAGAAATTTCCCCTGCCACCATAAAGATGTCATAGAAAAGACATGCAGCCTCATTACAAGCCAGGTGGTCTGGAAATAAGGATGCCGGTAGCACCGTACCCTTTCTGGACCAACAGACTACAAGTATGCTTGCAGGGGTTGTTTCTCCTGGCAGGTCTGAGCCACCAGAGGCACCGCCTCCTGCAGGCATGGTTTTCAAGGAAGCACTGGCACTGTTAGCAATGGTGCCTGTGATTCTGTGTCCCCAGTGCCGTGGAGTCCTGTTGGACTCCACAGGAATGGGGACTTACAATTTCCACCGCCTGACATCCCGGGCCACCGGGACTTGTAATGTCCCAGTGGCACTGGGATATCAGACGGCGGAACATTGTTACGAGTTTGGCGGCAACCTGTCGGTAGCACCGGTGGGTTACCGCCGAACTTGTAACAAGGCGCATGGCGCATGTAAACAAGATCTATGTATATTATGCTTCACGGCAAAAGGGAAAAGAGAAACTTTGTTCTATGCATCATGTGAGAATTTCATTTAGGACCAAGGCAGACCCTTTTGGCTTGTTGGTGGACAAACGTCACAAAGAACTCCCCCACTGCAAGCCTGGCTTTTACATCCCCCAAGCTATTTACAACTGCAATAAAGTGTGTCCTGCTAAGGGTGTCAAAAACTAAGTTTCCCTAGACCTGCTGTCTCTAAGGGCCGTTCTGAGCATGAGAAGGCCAAACGCTCAGGCTGATGCATGTCCAGAAGGTAACGGGGAGGTGTGAACACATGGGCTATATTCAAGGCTTAACTCTGGGAAAAAAAGAAATACAGGAAAATAGAAGCTTTTCAGATCAATAGGTGGTCCCCTTCAGATAAGAAGACAGGATGCCACATGGCTGCAGTGGGGGACCTCTGTGTAGAAAATGCATCCCCCATTTACGATCTGCACCCTACACCTCAAACAACAAAGAGACTAATGAAAACGCTGGCCCAGAGAGGCAAATGGCGCTGGAGAGCAGGAGGCCTCCAATTTGCATATCCCAAAGATGTGCTATTAATTTAAAAGGACTATTATAACATGAGCCTATTTTCTCAGCAAACACAGATCGCACTGATTACATGTATGTTTAATTTTTTATATAAATTCTAGATGATTCTGGTTTATAAAATTCATGCACCTGCGACTCAGAGAACTGTAATGGCCATCTCAAATGCCCTGCTCTTCCCCATGAAATAATCTTGCAAGAACATGGGGGGGTATGTGCAGTGCAATCAAAGACCCCTAAACCTACAGAACTGAAGGGCCTTGTGAAAAAGGCATACCTGTCATTACCAAATGAAACCAGCGTTTTAATTCACAAAGGCAGAAGAAATTCAAAGGTCCCTTTCACATGAAAAACAGGATTTTTAAACAATGACATCAAAACAGCTTTGCATGTGTGTTTGCAAGTTAAAGCGAGACATGAGAAACATGTTCCCCTGCCTACATAAAGATGTCAGGGAAAAGACATGGTGTGTGTGAACAAGATGTCATGTATATTATGCTTCACATGCAAAATACCGGCAATAAGGGAAAAGAAAAACGTTGTTCTATGGGTCACATGAAGATTTCATTTAGGCCCAAGGTAAACTTTTCTGGCTTGTTGGTGGGCAAACTTTGCAAAGAGCACCTCCACTTCAAGCCTGGCGTTTACATCCCCCAGCTATTTACAACTGCAATAAAGTATGTCCTGCCAATGGCGTTGAAAACCAAGTTTCCCTAGACCTGCTGTATCTAAGGGCAGTTCTGAGCAGGGCAAATGCTCTGGCTGGTGCGTGCGGAATGTAAGGGGTAGGTGTGAACATAGGGGCTATAATCAAGGCTGAACACAGGAAAGAAAAAATACAGCAAAATAGAAGCTTTTCAGATCAAAGGGTGGTCCTCTTCAGAGAAGAAGACAGGATGCCAGATGTTGTCTGCAGTGGGGGATCTCTGTGATATGCACCCTACATCTCAAACAACAAAAGACTAATAAAACACTGGCTCAGAGACGCAAATGGCACTGGAGAACAGGAGGCCTCCAATTTACAAATCCAAAAGTTATGTTATTAATTTAAAAGGACCCTTATAACTTCAGCCTTCTTTCTCAGCAACCACAGGTCACATTGATTACATGCATGTTTCATTTTTTAGATAATCTCTAGGTGATTTTGGTGATATATTCATCCACCTGTGACTTGGGGAACTGTAATGGCCATCTCAAATGGGTTTCTGGCTGATCTGAAAATGTCCCGAAATGTCAGAGTTGGTGAACTGGTGGAGGGTAAAATTGGGTATGTGCAGAATAAATTGCCTGTTCCTAATCATTTCGCTTTTTGTAAAAATGGCTGAAAATTGCCCAACGGCCATGCAACATGGTGCAGACCTGGCTGTTGTTTTATTAAATTCCCCCTGATTAGCTGTGTTGGAAATGATGTTAAGGTTAGCAATACATTATAACAAAACCCTTGAAATTTAAGGAAAAAACTTTAGTTAGAGGGACTTTAAGGTGAGAACGTAATGCAACAAAAACCCTGAAATTCAGCAGGTGACATTACAAATCACATCACTGATGCCATCACTGGTTACAACACTAATTATATTGAATATAACTGATTGCATCAAAAATGGAATTAGACATAACATGATTTATAAGTTACTTCATGAAAAGTTAGATTACCTTAATAACAATTTAGACCATGAACTTGGCCATAACAAAGGCTGGGGTCACTGGCCAGTGCCAAAGACCAGAGCTAGTGGTTGGTTACCGTTCAAAAATACCAATGTGCATGGTTAAAAGCCATGCCTAGTAGCCCATCACTGTTTTCAAATATACAGTGGGCAACATTGAAAGCTGGAGTCAGTGGCCATGGCTAGAGGCCATAGCTAGTGCCCATTAATATGTTAGAATATACCGTCCGCATAGTTCAAAACCATGGCCACTGGCTAGTATTGTGTTGAAGACCATGGCTGTTTAGTGTATATAATATACAGTGGGCATGGATGAAGGCCATAGATAGTGGCTGGTTAGTATTGAATAATACACAGTGTGCACGTCCAAAGGCCATCACTTATTGATTTTACTATTGTAAAATATACAGTGGACATGGCCAAAAGATGTACAAACTGCTCAAGGGCAAAGGCCATGGCTAGTGGCCCATTTATATGTTAGAATATATAGTGGGCACAGCCAATGATAGTGGTCACTGGCCTGTATTTTGCTAATGTCCATGGCTAGTGCCTAACTAGTGTATTTTTTATTTATTTCATTCAGCTCAACAAGTCAACTTTTCAAAATGAAAACGTTTTCGCTTTCTTTACAAGCTGCATATAATATACATATTCAACCATACAATTATAATGTCATGGATTATCTTAACATAAAAATTTGAGAAAAAGAAAAAGGAAGAATTATCAACTTGCAAATCCCAAGATAAGAAGTCTGTACAATAAAAATTAATAATTTACACATTTCAATTATTGTGTTTCTAAACAAATAAATCACGTCCCCTCCCTGCCCCCACCTTCTTTAACATAGCGGTGGAATGACCACTAAAAATGCTGTTGTAGTTCAAAGAAGTATGAGTGTTGTAAAAGAAAATGAATCGCACATTAGCAGAACAAGTCAAGAATAGGGGGAGGAAAGCCTACTCACTCTCTTTCCTTGTGTGAGTAATACAAGTTCCTTCTCAGTCACCCTAGCGTTAGCTACCAATGCTGCATCACATTTCCCCTTTGCCCTCTTTGCATGAGCTCTTCATTCTTTTGTTTTCTATTATGTTTATCGTTTTCAGAAAATTCAAAATCGCCAGTTCTAAGGAAACATGTTAACAATTAAGAAGAGTGTACCACATTGATTCCGCTGTTAGTATGCCATATTCATTAAAAAAGTGCAAAAAGTATTTCATTCTCAATCCCAGGAGCCTATGACATTCCGTGAGCAAGTGTTTTAGGGTCTCTGGTTTATCTCGCATTTCACAGAATCTGCAATAATCTTCGTCCTTATCAATAATTCTATGCAGAGCCAGAACATTACGTGTACTCCGCAAGTTCATCCTGAACCGTATGTATTAATTTCTCACTTTTGCATTTGGAAATGTAATTAAAAAGGACTCATTGATATTAATTTTCTTCGGTAAAAAAAGTGTTCCTTGAAAGAACTGATTCTCGTACACTGTTCCCTGGTGACAATCCAGTCCCACTGGTTTTCTTTTTAGCTCCATCTGGGTTGGAATCCAAGAGGGAATCAGATGTACCAGCTTCTCTCATGAACTGCAGAGTTTTTGCCAACCATTTTTGCATCTGCTTATGAGTTGACCCAATGATATCAGTCGCAATGATATGCATAATTGATTTATCAACCTCTGATAGCAAACATCTATGATAAAAGGGAATCATTTTCCATTTGTAAAACGCATTTAAGGATACTAAACCCAGCTCCTGTCTAATGCAACAGATGGATAATCACCAGGGAAAAATGCAAAACCTTGTGCCAAAAAAGACCTTCAAGTCTCGTCCAATTCATGTCACTCAGCCAAGCCCTCAATTCTGCACCATAAATTACTGTCGGAACAGCTTTCTGCTTATAATACATTACGGCAGGTTTTAAGGAAAATTTACCATATTTCGCCACAATGATGCGCGCTTGTGCTGCAGCTGCCCTCATCTTGACTATTACATCAGCATGGTAAGGTTTGTCAGAAGGATGGTTATTTGTATTGAGCCCTAGATATTTGTATTCATTTACCATTTCTATGAGATTACCTTGCAATGTCCATTTTGAGTGCCTTTCACTCTGGCACGTGAATTGATGTTTACCAGAACTTCACATTTACCTTTATTGATTGTGAGAGAATAACTCTCAACATAAGAGCCCAACTACGTGAACAAGGTCTGTAATCCGCTGGGAGTTTTCGCCAATAACACAAGGTCATCAGCATAAAACAACCAGGGGATGCCATGGCTATTTAATCTTCGTGGATCAGATATTACTTTTGCAAAGCAAGCTCCCATGTCTGATATAAAAAAAGTTGAAGACAGCTAAGGCCAATACGCAACCTTGTTTCCGTCCCCTACAGGTAAAAATTGGAGCTGAGAGATTTCCATTCGTTGACAATCTTACTTGTATTGCTGTATTAGTGTGCAATTGCTCTATCCAGTATTGCAATGATATTGGGCATGAGGCTTTCTTTAGTTTTTCCCTGATTAGTTCCCTCGTTACAGAGTCGAAGGTGGGCTGGAAATCCATGAAGGCCATAGATGTAGCCTGTTGCCTTTCTCTTTCCTGTTGTTTTATTGCATGCAGAGGTATCAAATTCTCTGTTGTTCCCATTCCTGGAAGTTTAGTATAGTTTAGTTTATTCATTTGTATTGCGCACCAGACCCGAGGGTATGAGGGCGCAGGAGCAACAAGGTTATTCGCAGCTTAGTTACATGTTACAATGCAGTACAGTCATTACAATGGTTTTATGGATACAATGCAGTAAATACAGTGGATAATAGATGATTGAAGCAGTCACGAAAAAGGCAAAAGTTTACGGATTTACAAATATACATATTTAAAGGTAGGTAGCGGTGAGGTGGGATGAATGGAATTAGCAGTCATTGTTCTTATCCAGTGTATGTAGTTACGTCTAAAGTGTGTGTAGGTTTGGGGTGTTCTTAGAGAAGGTGGTAGGGAGTTCCAGTGTTGTGCTGCTTTCACCTGGAAGCTGTTGCCACCAAGGGAATCCCATTTGAAACAGATCGGCTGTGTTAGATAGTTTCACCCATGCCGTAAAATGCCTGAGAAGCAAGCGAGCAAACAGCTTGCCCGGTACGTTCAGGAGAGTACGGGTCTATAGTTTTCCGGTGCTTGTCGGTCTCCCTTCTTATACAGGGGTACCACCACTGATTTTTGCCACACCACCGGGACTCTTCCGGTATGCATAACCTGGTTAAATATTACAGTGAATATTATTGCCAAAGCTACCGGGTTAGATTTCATCATCAGATTAGATAACCCATCTGGACCCGGCGCCCTGGACGTGCTCTGTTTGCTGATTTGGAATATAATATCTTCAGTGTTAAATACGAAGTTGTATTAATTATTTGGTATCTTCTGTTCATACATGTGAGACACGTTCATATCAGCATACAAAGTTTTGTAATATTTAACCCAAACTTCCTCTGGAACAGCATTGATTTGGACATTCATCTGACATGCTCCTTGGGACTTATTTAGAAGTCCCAATATAACGGCAGTGCTTTTGGTGGCTAATGTCCGCAGCATGATTGCAGAATCATGTTGATACATTCTAGCACGTCTGTTCCTTACCCAATTTCTATAGTTGTTCTTCAAAATGTTTAGGTTCCTTTGCCTGGAGAGTGTTTTTTGTTTTAATTCTAATCTCATACTATATTGGGCTCTTTTAAGTACTATTTCATGATCGTATGTATGTAAATGGGTGATTTCTTTGCCCTTGGGATGGTGTGTCTTTTGCTTGTACTTTTGCAATAATGTGACATAAAAACCACTCGCAGCAGATGGCTCTAGATTTGGACCAGTTGTTGACTGTTTTAACCAAGTTGTAAAATCTTTTAGTATTGCTGGTGTCCATCTAAAGCGATTGTTGGAATTGGTGCCATATAAATTTGTAATGCATGATGTCGTTATCTGCTTATTGTTTTTGCCACATGGCCATATTAATTCTAGCAGTTCGTGGTCGCTTGAGGTATGTGCTCTGACGTGAAAGGATTCAATAGCTGCAAACAGATTTTTGTTCAAATATATGTATATATAGTCTATTGGAGCTGTTTGTCTCCCCCTATGCCAGGTGTTTCTCAGCGGGATATCACCCCTGATTGCACCATTTATCATAAATAGGTGCATTTCTTCCAATAGGCATTTCCATCGTAACACCCCTGCAGCTTTTTCACACTAATGTTCTCTGTGCATGTTATATTCAGGTCGCCGGATAGGATTATATGCTGGATGGTTATGTCCATTTCTATGCGTTCCAAAGCTCTCTCAATATCAATAAGAAATATATCATCACAGATTCCTTCCAGATTCCAGTATAAATTCAGCAATGCCACTTCCCCATCAAGAGATTTAATTTTAACCACTTGAATAAATATGTTTGGGGAAAACCAAGGAGTTATTTGTAGACCAGCTGCCACCCGCACCGCAAGCATTAAACCTGCCATTGGTCTCCATCTAATCGGCAGTTTGGCGTGGACAAGCAAGATCGTATAGTTCTCCCATGCAGGTGGCATAAGTAACCATACTTCCTGCAATGCTAGTATATCATATTTATTAAGTGGATTGTTCTGGGAATATGTCAAATGCTTATGTCCTCTGGTATTCTATGAGACAAATAAGCTGGCTGTTTTTCATCCTTAAGGATACGCTACCATCAGCAACATCTTCGAAGCAGGTCAGTTTGATATTCTGGAATTGCTGCTGACATTGATTCTGCTTATCTTTACATTGAAACCACTGTGGTATGATTTCTTGCTTCATACCAAACTGTTTGCTCACCAGGAATCCTAGGTTGTATAATTCCTCTCTAGCTTGCCAAATCAAATTCATGACAATTCCCAGTGACATCCATAGTTTAATGATGCTCAGGTCTTTATCGTCAATTAATTCAATGAGGTCAATGTCGCTAGAGCACAAGTCCTCCAGCTTCACTACTTCGCCCATGATATTCAGAACATTTGTTCTGTTTAAATCATATTTCGGAAGGGTCTTTCCCTGCATTGCATAATTAAGTAGTGCACTGGTTTTTTGTCTTGTTTGATTTGCTTCTGCATAGACCATGTTTTTTTTATTATTTGAGGGAGCTCTAATCTCTTTTGCCCATGATTGAGAAGCCAGGGCTATTTTTTGGAGATTCGCCTTCCATCCTGTGCCCTGGGGGGCTTTGTTCCGTCACTAATCAAACTAGTAGAGGTCCCAGAAAGTACAGTCATGAATAAGACTACTGACTTGGCTATTTCTTCTCGTCTCAACTCTAAGGCTGAGGTAAAGATATGGATAACAGCATTGGCCTGTCCACTTTTTGTTTATTGTTGTTTGTTTTTTTGTTTCAGTTGCCCTTCTAAGGTCGTTGGGGTTTTTGAGAATCATGTCCCCATCTCTAGATGTTATTTGAATATTACGGCTTCCTGTATTTAATGTTGTTTTGTCCATCAGCACTGGACAGGCTAATGTCTCAACTTCATGATCTTCTTCTATTGCATCAAGCAGAATATTTAGAGGATCATAATCTAGACATTTCCCTCGGGATGCCTTCCCTGTTAAGCAATCAGAATGTGCCGTTATTTTGCTTTTGTTTCTTGTTAGTTTGTTATATTTGTTTACGACTGAAATGCTTGCCGTCTGTGAGGAGGGTCTAGGTAATACTATACTCCTCACAAATTGATGTATGCTCGGCCGTTTTCAGGAAGCTATTATTTTAATATTCTTACTTTTTTTGATGTAAGATTTGGTGTCTAGTTACTTTTTGTGTTTCTCGAATAAGTTATATAAACGTATTCCACCCCTAGCGTCAGTTGAGATTGACTCTACTTTGTCTTTGTGCTCACTAGCTTCACCCTCAGTATCTCATTTTGCTCCTGTGTTTCCAACTTCGTCATATCCCTACGATTTCTATTGCTAGGTTTATCAAGTGTGGGTAGATGGTCTGTATTTACTGTGACAACAGGAATATTTCCATTTTCTATATCAACCCCACCATTGACAACAATCTCACAAGGTATATCGTTGCTATCCCCTATTTTATTTATTTTTTTATTTTTTGTTGTATATAGTTTCACAAAAGAAAAACATTTTACAAATCTCAAACTCAAAATTCCACGCTTGTCTTAATCTTAATCTCAGTCTTAGTCAATTCCTTTGGTGTTAATGTTTAGTACCATCAGTCTATCTTCAGCCTCAGTAGATACTCAAACAACGCTTTTCAAGACATTTTCGGTCTGGTAATCCCGTGTTCAGAGTTCCATCTGGTCTGAGTGATATCTTATCAAGAAAGCCTATGACTGCACATATCAGCATAAATCTATTTCCGGACAGTATTACCGTTCAAAATTCATCCAAATCTTCATTCAGAGGAGCAAATTTGCCCAAAAACATTGTTCTTTCTGTATTAATAGAAGAACATCTTGTGATGACATGTTTTAGGGTTTCTGTGTCTTGATTGCAAAAGCGACAGGGATCTGTAAGTATTTTTTTGCATATAGTGACTCCTTTGTATGTAACAAATGAAAGCATAGTCTCATAAATTTGTCACAATGATATCTTGATGGAAATTTAGTCAGGTATTTAGTTAGTTGATCCACTCCACGACTTTGGCATACTGTACCCAACCTTAATTTCATTTTATCTTTTTTTTTGGTATTCGTCCAATCATAATATTTTAGTTTTTTCTTTACTGCGCACAGGTTCTCGTGGAGTAGCCTTAAGGAGGCACCTATTTGCAATATTTGCTGCATAACTTTCTCTGACCAGACTTTCAATAGGCCTTCATGTGGCTTTTCAGGAGTTTTTTCAAGATCTTGAACTGAGGGGCTCTTGACGATTGTCAATTTTCTTAATAGGGACATATTCTTCCACATAACTGAAGCTTCGAGAGACTGAAGACCCAGTTCATATCTGATGGTACATATAGAGGTGTTTGGCGGGAAGTCCAGTACGCATTTCTAAAACTGACCTTCTAGCAGAGGCCATATTTTGTTGTCCAAGTTAAAGCCGGTCTCGCTACCAAATGTGATGGTCGCTACTACCTTTTGGCTATAGAACATGAGAATTGGACTCATGGAAAATTTACCATATTCTCTATGTAACTTTGTCCCTTGAAGTTTCAACCTGGTCATTTTTAATTTTAAGTCAGCCCACCACTGTTGTTGTCGTATTGAAGTGTTGAAAATGATTCCCAAATATCGAATATTTTTTTGTTTTGACTACTTCTTGTTCGGTGGTGAACCATCTGAGCTTTTTGTCCTTTGGGCTTTGATTAAATCCAAATGATATTATTTTGGATTTATTAACATTGATTTCCATATCATTTTTCTTTAGGTAACTTTCCAGTTCAGTTAACAGTCGTTGTAGTCCAATTTGGGTGGTATCAACCAGGACTAGATCGTCTGCATATGTGAGCCAACTAATCTGGTTGCCATTCATTTTTGGTGGGAAAGACTTGCCATCCCCTATATGGGGTTGAACCCTATCACAAGATCAAATCAACTCCCTCTCGCCACTAGAAGCTCTGCCATCCTGCCTTTATTAATAGCTCTGTTACCATATTTATTTGTTCAAACAACCTTGTATCTAGGCATAAAGCTTAGCTAGTGAATACAAGGCTGTATTCATAGCCTGAAGTGTTGTCTCGGCACCGTTCATCGATGCAGATGGCAAAGCCCCTTGGTCCAAAGTGGCAGCAGTTCCAACTCACCTAGGGGTTGGTTCTGTAAATGAAATAGAAAGAACCAATTAATCTTTGCTCATAGCCGTGAACATCACAGAGAATTGTGAAGGATTACTGGATGAATGTATGTCAGATTGTAACTGGCTTATTTCCCCTATGCTCAGCACTCCCTTTGCATGTAGAGTCATGAAAAGTATCCCTCTGCCCTTCCAAGTCCCGAGTCGGGGAATCACATATCCCGCCCCTCCACCTGGTCTTATTTATTAGGCGGCGAGTCCCCTCCACCTGGTCTGATTTATTAGGCGGCGAGTCTGCTACTGCAGATAAGTGATCCCTATGAACCTGGGTCATTGCAACAATTTCACTCACAGGACCAAGTGCTGACACGCCCGTATCTGGTACTATTTCATCCGATGAAAAGCCTGCTTCAATAATAGAGTGGGTGGCGTACATAAATCCACTTCTGGCGGAGTCACAACATGCGTCCCATGGAGAGAGGAGGGTAACTGTCCAATCCTATTTGCGAGAACTCTTGCAGGGTGCTCCCCAAAATTGTCAACTTGATGGTGTCATCACTACTATATCAAGTGGATGCACTATGAGGAAGGGAGAGAGCTGCTGAAACGTACCATCTGACAGCCGCAAGGACTCACCAGAGGAGATTGTATCGGGGTGGAGCTGTCTATTACTAGGGAGGTCTAAAAAGGCTGACTGAACTCTATGGTGAAGAGCTGGGGACCATCCTTGAGAGTGGAGTTACCAGACTCCTGCCCTGCCTTTCCAGAGGGTCCTGACATGCAGCTGGCTTTCCTGAACTGTAAACAGAGGTTGTTTATGTAAGTAAAATTGAAGCCTTTGCAACCAAAATAGCGGGGGATCTGCTGGCCTTAAATCCTTTCCCTTTACAGCAGAAGGGTGGGGCAAAACTGTGTAGATCCTTAGCCTATTTAACAAAAAAATATTAATTTAATGAATTCCCCTTGGCAGAACACCACTGGGGGGTTTTCGTTAAATGACAAAATTAACAAAGCTCATAAGCTCATTCCTGGTGTGTGCTGAAAACTATAGACTGTAATTTAATTGGGTGATCCTATTTATCCTGTTTAGCTTGACTTCTTTAGGAAGAGAGGTGTCTTTGGCCCTAAACTAAAAAAATCCCTAAACTGCCCGCTTCCCCAACACAGGCCTTTAAGTGGAGGGGGTCTGAAATCCAAAATTCTCTTAACTATCCCCATTTTAACTGTCTAGCTTCCCCATTACAGGCCTTAAAGTGGAGGGGGGGTCTAAAATCCAAAATTCTTAAATCATCCCAATTTTTCTGTCTGACTTCCTCCACACAGACCAAAGTGGGTAGGAGGGTCTGAAAAACTCACTGCTAAATCACCATGTGTTTATTTTAAGGAAAAAGTGGGTGAAAACATAATTGCTATATTCATTTGTCCAGATCTGTAGACAAAATTTCTAGCCTTTTAAGCGTGCAGGAAAATCGAAATTGCACAGCTGTGCATACATAATTGTTTTTGCTTATTGATCATTTTAATTATTTCTTGAAGTGAAATTTGTAGAAAGTAAAGAATTGTGATTTGTGTTCTTTTGCCAACCCTTTGGTGTGATTTATTTGTGTAACAAGAAGTTAATTGTGAGCCACAAAGAAGATGGTGCATGTAGTTTAGTGTGATTGCTATTACCTATAATTCAAATAAATAAATACATGTTTTTCCTGTGCACCGGCCTGGTTCTTGGCTCATTGGTAGCTCAGGGGGAGGAATCCAAAGGGAATGATATGAGGCTGAGATAGTAACTAACATTAACCGTATATTGTGTGACACTTAGCTTGGGGAGGGAAGGAACTCCCTGTGTTGAGAGTGGCCTAAAAATAAACCGTTATAAAGCTAATCTATGGCAGGGTTTGGTTTGCCCATCATGCCTTGCCATCATGCAAAAGCAACACATGATACACTAACAGAGAAGTTTTCAGATAAAGGGGCTCGAACAAAAAAGGCATGGTGGTGGATAGGGTGAGGCCTGTGGAGAGATAGGAGGTGCAGCAGGTGTTTGGAGCCCCTCCCACTCCACACACCCCACCTGAAATAATGATATCCAGTGCAAAGGGATTTTAGAACAGGCTTGATGTGGTCAGCCTTTTCCACTGGCGCTTTTTACACATAACCCTTGGCAACCTAAGCGTATATAAATAAGGTTGATTAATATACAGTTATATTATCACTTTGACTGATGGTCTGTTGTATATACGTAGCTGCTGATAGAACACGTATATCAGTGGAGTTCTGACACGAGAACGAAAAGAATGCACTGACTTCCCTTGCAATGAGGCCCGGGTCTCTATTTGTTTACATAGCCCTCGTTGCCTTTCTCCTGGCAAGCATTGGAGGGCAATATATAAGCAGAGCACCGCTGACTCACACTATGCCAAAACACATAATGCTGCTTCCTCATAATACTCTCTGGGGTGAGGGCGTGCACAAGTGACCTCATCAGGATGCGACCTCATGCTCTGTCACATACAGCTTGATACAATGCAGGTACATATCGTGTTTTCTATATATTACATGGGTTAAAAAAGAGCACTCTTCTGCTGTACACAATGTGGAATTAGTAAAGCGTTTTGTAATACTATTTCTGTCAACATATTCTAAAACATATGTTACGCTGTGTTCCAGGGTACTACTCGGGTCATTGCTCTGATCAAGTCGGAGATAGTGTCTCTTCTCCGTGTCGTCACGGACCTAAGCAGATGACCGGCGGCCATTTTGATTAACATGCGGATCGCAGCGGTTGGGTCCCAGGAGGGTGCTCGTGCGCCGGCTGTGATCCTTTGCCGTTAAAAACAATTTTTCGGACATTACATGGCCCTTTGAGTCTGAGGGGCCATGGATTAAAAAAAAAAAGACCCTGGAAGTCAGTGGAGACGACTGGAGGCATCACCATCCATTGCTGCAGGCCCATTTTCTCCATCATCCGGTGCTGTGGAACCTGAGCACCCATCCTGAGGCTGGATTGCTTGTGCTAGCATTCAAGAGGTGACCTTGCAGTGAGAGTCTCATCCTATCGACATCATGGGTGAGGGAGGGGAAGAGGAGGGAGCCCCTGCACCTGTTCCATGCAGAATGCAGAGCACCCTTGTGCCTATGCCCAAATTTGACACCACTGGCCCACCATCCAAGCTGTGGCCGAAGTGGCTTCTATGGGTTAAGAAGTTGGACATGTTTTTTCAGGGCATCAGGGGAGACGGATGATGATGCGAACGTTGCCACCATGGTGTACTCAGCGGGCCCAGAGGTCCACAGGATCTATGACTCTCTAAATCTTCAGGTGGTTACCTATGATGGAGTAAAACAGGCCCTCCAAGACCACTTTCTCCCTATGGCAAATGTCGATTTCGACAGATTTGTTATGTGTGCAGAGAAGCAGCAAGGGGAGGAGTCACTGGACCAGTTCTGTGCACGGCTGAGGCACCTCGCAAGTACCTGCAGGTGGGTGAATGAGGAGGAGATGGTGAGGAACCAGCTGCTTCAAGGGTGTAGCTTGGGGAAGCTGAGAAGGCAGGTGCTAAGGGAGCTGGGCCTGACGCTGCAACAGATCCTCGACGCAGGGAGAGCATATGAACTGGCGGAGTCTAGAGGGGTGAAAATGGACACTGCCATGCACCCTGGGAAGGGGGAAGACGCTTTTGACATTGGGCGTTCTGCCTCAGGGAGGGCGCGATGGACACTTAGGAGGGTGGACAGTCCCTCTGCGTCTGGTGCTCCACAGTTATGTCCATATTGCGGGTATGACCTGCCGCATGTGGGGGATGACCGGTGAAGGCAAGGGTCTGTGGCCGGTGTGGCACGCCAGGACACTATGCAAGTGTGTGCAGGGCCTCCACCCCAGTGATGGCGTCAAGGGGGCCAGCAGGAGTAGGCGGGAATAATACCCGGAGAGTGAGGGGCGTGTCGTCGGTTGAGCAAGGCATGCAGGATCTGGACATAGCTGAGGAGGAAGAGGAAGAGGAGGAGGAGGAAATCTTCATTTCTAGCATTGCTACAGGATCCAGAGGGAACAGACAGCCGACGTGCACAGTGAACATTGGTGAGATGCCCACTCCCGTTCTGATAGACACTGGCGCGTCAGTCTGCGTGCTAGCGGCAGAACACTACGAGGCACTCCCAGGTCCTCCCAAGCTAACAGAGTCAAAGGCCCAGATATATTCTTTCATCGGAGACACGCCGCTACCGATACAAGGTGTGTTTGTGGCTCCGGTGTCACATGGGCCAAACAAGATCAAGGTGAGGTTCTTTGTGACAAGTGTGAGCCCACACTCCCCCCTGAGTTGTGCGGCTTCCGAAGCCATTGACATTGTAAATTTTACGCTGGCTGTATACCATACGGATATTGACCGCCTCTTGCAGCGTTTTGACAGCATCTTCCAGGGGGTCGGAAAACTCGAGGGTGACCCCATCAGGCTTCACATTGATGGATCGGTGAGGCCAACAGCCCTCAAACACCGTAGAATACCCTTCCACCTGAGGGCACAGGTGGAGAAGGAACTTCAGTCGCTCATCGACTTGGACTTTATTGAGAGGGTTGAGGGTCCAACCCTGTGGGTCTCCTCAATTGTCGTTGCCCCCAAGCCCAAGCAGCCAGGAGCCGTCCGCATCTGCGTGGACATGAGACTGCCTAATTTTGCCATCAAAGGGAGCGTCACCTCACGCCCACGCTGGACGACATCGTCGGCGAGCTGCAGGGAGCGGAATTCTTCTCCAAGCTGGACCTGAGGTCTGGCTACCATCAACTGGAACTTCACCCAGAGTCGAGATATATCACCACCTTCATGACTCACGAGGGGCTGTACCAGTTTAAAAGGCTCAGTTTCGGTGTCTCGTCGGCGGCGGAAGTCTTCCAGAACGCCATCCGGGGGCCCTGGCGGGACTGAAAGAGGTGATCAATATGTCAGATGACATTTTGCTATTCACACTGTCGGCGGTGGAACACCTGAAGCAACTGGAGCGGGCACTGGAGAGACTCAAAAGCCTGGGGCTGACCCTGCACCGAAAGAAACGTGAGTTTCTTAAGGACCGAATAGGGGTTTGTGTTCCATGCTGGAGGCATCTCGCCTGATCTGGAAAAAGTGAGGGACATTCGTGAGGCGGCCCCGCCAGAGTCACCAGCCGAGATAAGGAGCTTCCTCGGCATGATCAACTATCGTGGACAATTCATTCGCGATCTTGCGTCTCTGTCGGAGCCATTGCAGGCCCTGACAAGGAATGAGGCAGCGTGGGCCTGGACGGTGATGGAACAGAGGGCGTTCGCTGAGATCAAGAACGCCTTGTCGGGCCAAGAGACCATGGCGTATTTTAACCCTGACAGGGAATCGGAAATAGTGGTGGACGCCAGCCCGGTGGGGTTGGGGCCGGTGCTCATGCATGCAGATCCGCAGAGGACAATGCGCCCATCGCCTATGCCAGCAAGCACTGACGGAGACAGAGAAGCGGTATTCGCAAATTGAGTGCGAGGCCCTGGACATCCTATGGGGCTGCAAGCACTTCCCGATCTACATACTGGGGAAGTCAGTGGTCGTGATAACTGACCACAAGCCACTGATTCCGATTATGGCCGGTGCCTCATCCAAGCCTCCACTGCGCATCGAAAGATGGATGCTGTCGCTCATGGAGTATGGGGTCAAGTTACAGTATCGCCCGGGCACTCACAACCCGGCGGACTATCTGTCCCATCACCTGGGGGCTGGGCGTCCTCGAGACTCAGACGAGGTGGTGGACTCCATTGAAATGGTGCAGCACGTGGTAAAGGCAGCCTTGCCGGTGGCCCTGGCGCGTCAAGAGATTGCGGATGCAACGAATGTGGATGAGGTGTTCCTGGTCATCAAGGAAGCCATGGACAGCGGGGAGTGGCGTGAAGTGCTCACGAACAATGCCAGAAGAGAGAGTGGGGCACAAAAAGATCTCCAAGCACTATGGAGGGTGCGCAATGAGCTGTCCATTGCAGATGACGGCCTTCGGTTGAGAGGGTGCCAAATCCAGGGGTGGACTGGCCTATAGGGAACTCTGGAGATTTCCCGGTGGGCCTCTGCACCCTGGGCCTCTTTTCTGTGGTATTTCCAAATTTTCTCATAGGAAAAGCATTGGGCTTGCTGAAAATGTGTCATTTGGGGCCACTTTGAACTTTATTTCCAGGGCCTCTTTTGGCCCCCAGTAATTATTTCCAGGGCCTCTTTTAGTTCCCAGTCCAGCCCTGGCCAAATCGTCATTGCGCGAGCCTTGGTAGGGAAAATGCTGCAGCTCGCCCATAAAGGTCACCAGGGGACGGCAAAAATAAAGGTACGCCTAAGGTTGAAAGTGTGGTTCCCGGACCTGGAGAGCAGGGTGGACAAATTTGTGTGTGCATGCATACCGTGCCAGGCGGCTAGTCCAGTGCAAAGAGGGCCGCCCATCCAGGCAATGGAAAGAAGTGAGCAACCTTGGGGGACGCTGCATGCCGACTTCAGGTCCACGGGCAGAGGAATGTACTTTCTTGCAGTTGTCGACCAGTGGTCACGTTACCCCGAGGTGGAGCTGGTGGAATCCACAGCCAGCGACCACAACATTCTGGCCCTGGAGAAGATGTTCGCCACCCACGGGTTCCCCACCGAGATTTGTTCTGACAATGGCTCGCCATTCATGGGGCAGCAATTTGCCCAGTTCTGTGAGGAGAGAGGGATCAAGCACCGGAAAGTCACCCCACTCTGGCCCAGGGCAAATGGGGAGGTGGAGCTTTTTATGCGGACACTCAATAAGATCGTCAGAATCTCGTTGGAGGGAGGAGAGGAGCTCTGCCAAAACCTCTTTGAATTTCTGCGTGAGTACCGCACGTCCCCGCATCAGTGCACCGGGGTTGCGCCAGCCGAGGCCCTATTCAAGCGGTTTCCAAGAGGACTGCTACCAGAAGTGGAAGGACGCAGCCCTGGAGTGCTTGACAACAATCGAGTATGCATGGAGAGGGCTATCCAAAATGAGCGAGAGAGCGCCCGCTGGAACTTGCCGGAGAAGTCAATTGCAGTAGGGGATACTGTGTTGGTCCGGAATCGGAGGCCAGAGGGGAAGCTATCTCTCCCATACGAAGCCCTGCCGCTGGGTGTGATCCACGTCAAGGGGTCCATGTTCACCGCGGCCAATGCCAGGGGCACCATCATGCGGAATGTGTCATACTTCAAGCGGATTGAGGCGGCGCCTCCCCAGTGACACCCGAGGCACCCGGACCTGGGCAGGATCACCACCAAGGGACGAGGGCCCCGCCGGAAGCTCCAGGGACACCAGAGAAACCTTGAGAGGAGTCCGGAAGGTACCCGAGCCGGGCAGGGCGGAAGCCGCCGCAGAGGTTCCAAGACTTCATCATGGACCCTGCATCGTAACACACATGGTTAGCCTCTTTGCACTTTGGGTACCGCAAGAGCACTTTTGGGGTTGTGACTGGGTTAGTGGGAGCAAAGGGAGAAGAACAGAGGTTGTCGACTGATTGGCTGTGTGAGCTGGGCATGGGGGGTGCCATCACCGATGCAGGCTTTGTGTGTGGAGTGTGCAGGTTGAAGCCTGCTGCTTTCCTGCAAGTGATGTTATATTTGCCAAATGAGTGCTTCACTTGTGTGGAGCATGTTGCATCAAGACAAGAGTGGAGGAGATAGATGTTAGTCTAGAGTTGGCTGGGTACGAGTTAGGGTACGAGGTTGAGAGTTGGATGTTAGCCACAAGAAAAAAATGACATATATATAGTCGCATGGTCACTTGTACAGCATCCTTGGGCCAGTGGTTGTGTCCATGCAATACAGAAGTGCACATCTGAAGCTAGCATGACATGGCAAGTGACAGCGCAGCATTTCATAGCAGTTTGAATTGCGCCATGCTATAAATCGAGAGTGGCATATCTTGATGAAGTGTGTCACAGGGTGTCATGGGATCCCTTGCCACAGCTAAATGCTGGCTAGAACACTATAATGTTTCATGCGCTGACCTATCCACATCGTTGACGAGGTGAGTAGTGAAGAGGAGGGTGACGGAATCACTTAAGGTGTAGTTTAAGCGTCTTCCTGTATATTCGGTTTGACACAGCAGAGTGGATGTCAGGGTCATCTTTCCAAAGTCTAGCTTCTGCAGGATCACATTTTGCTTACCTCCCGCTTCCTCCCCTGCTCGAACCTCTCGGAGGAGCCCAGTGCCCCTTCTGGCAGGTCACAGTCTTTTTTTGCTCCTCCACAACTCCCCCCCCCCTCAGCCCCAAGCCCTTTACTCTAGTGTGCAAAGCTCCTTGGCCTGGCCCCTAACGGAAATGCCACCACCTGGACAAGACCACTTCTTTGCCTGTAAGGAGGAGGGTTCTCTTCCCCTACAGTTTTTTTGGGCGGCTGAAATCCAGTGTCTGTCTTGTATATGGGGGACAACTCAGTGAGCCTGTTTAAAAAATAAAAAAAACTCATTCACCAACCTACTTGTTGCCTCCAATGTGCTGCCCCAACCATGAACACACACTGCAAAGTGGTGCATGCAGAATCTGGGACATGGTTAGTTGAGGATGCACCCATAGTGGGAGTAGCGAATGGGATGAGTACTGGTGAGGAGAGTGGTAGAATCACTTAATGCATACATTGCATAATAAGATTGCCTTTGTACACTGGCTGTGGCATTGCATAGTGGGCGCAGAGTAGAGCATGGTAGTTGTTTGGTTTGGATGTGTGTGCAGACCTGAAGTCACCAATGCCTGTGCGAAGGTGAGAGTGATTTGTGTAAGAGTTTTTGCTGCATGTTATTTGTCGACATGCCGCAGCTATTGCCTGAGTGCATGGTGACGGCTGACCGGGAGTTACAGCTACCTACGTGTGGGTTGGTACGCAACATCAGTGTGGTATGATTAAGCATGGTTGGTGGGTGAAGGTGGTAAGCAGGCTACAGCTGTTTTCTAAGTTCAGGTGAAGCTAGGCCTTGTGTGGGGTGTTTGTTAGTAGTTTTTCAGCAGCCTAGTGCCGTTTGGTGCCTGCATGTGATTGAAGGAAGAAAGTTGCCTGATGCGTGTCATTACGATTTCACTCTGTGTGGGTCAAGGCTTTATGTGGTCTTGTGCCAGCCAGAGTGGAGCCCCAGCAGTCTCCTCAAATTGCTCATGAGCACGGATGTTGGCAGGGCCAGCAGAAAAGTATGGATCACACGGAAGTAGTGTTGGAGGAATTAAAGCTTTGTGCACAGCAGGTCACCTGATGATGATAAATCATTAATCAAAACATGTACATGTTGTGGCTGTCACACAGAATGTCGCCATATTGATGTGGTTTGAAATGGAGCTACAACATATTTTTTTTAAGATTTTGTGCTAAATAAAATTATGCAAAAGCATTAACAAAACAGAAGAATACATTGAATTATATGGTAGAAGTGGGTACCTGGCTTGGTTGGTGTGCCCTGGATTGTTGGAGAAGGTTAGAATATAACTGGAGCTTAATGTTGGATTCTGATTTCATAAGGCCCATTCACGCTTATCTCCGAGGGAAGCACAGGCCTGCATGGAGGGAGGAATGGGTAGCTGCCCATGTAAGATGATATTAGGTTGTGCTCATCTGTCTCTGGGGTTTATGGTCATTGCATCGAATTCCTTGCATCAAATTGGTTCCATCTAAAAAATGTGCATCAAATGCATTTTTTAAAACTTTTTTTGGGGGGGGCGCCCCAACCCCTGTTTTATACCCTTTAAAATCCTCCTGAACAAAAATTAACCCTTTACTCCCCAAAACCATGCATTCGATGCACATTTTTTAGATGGAAAAAATTCGATGGAATGGCATGAGATGCAATGACCAGATACCGTCTCTGGTGAAAAGCACTCGATGATTACATAGACACTCCATTTAGCTCCCTTAAGCATCTTCCTTCTCCTTCCTCTCAACCAAACTCTGGAATTCTGCTCAAACCTCTTTGCAGAGTTGAAGACCACCCGGCCTACAGAAAATAACTAAAAACCATTTTTTTCCATTCGCAGTAGCTTGAGAACAGTGCTGAAACTATTTGCCGGCACAAGAATAGCACCAAAACCTTAACCTATTATACAACTACTCGCAACAATTTGGACCCAATTGACCCAATGAACGACAACCCTAAATTGATGTGAAAATATCAGGATATCATTTGAAAATCACAGACAAAAGACTGTTGGACAGGCTCATTTATGTTGGACATCTAACATATCGCACTAATCATCTTTTGGGGTGAAGCCAATTACCTTACTCCTGAGGGGCGCAAATGCCTTTCACTACTTGCGTCCTTCGTCTGTCTACTTCCCTCTACCTCCGGCCTAACCAATGTCCCCTTTAAAATCTTCTTATACCTTCCTTACACTGTAACTGTAAATTCCCCCCTAGACAGCCATGCCAGAACTATCAGCAGAACAAAATTAATCAAGCTCTCATCCACACCATGATCTAATCCAGAACAAGACCACTTGTATTCATCCGATCTTGAGCTTCCACCTCCAGATAAACATGTCATTGCCAGCCCTCATAGATCAGATTAGCACTCAGTATTCGGGTGCTTTCCGAACTGCACTCAACAAGACCTTGTGTCGCATTTGTTTCCTCATCCCACTAATAACCCCAACTCTCTTTCTTAGATAGTCCCAAGCAGAAAGGCCACTAAAAATGGAAGAAACTTGCTACACAAGCCCACTTTATTTCGCATTGCATTAAGTATGGAAATCCACATTAAGACACTTTGAAGGGTGCAACCCAGTGTGTTTCATTGCAAGTCATGCAAAATCAGATATTTTATGATAGAAACCAAGGGTAGCCATCCACTCTGGGACGGTAAGCAGTGGCGATCACTCAAGGAGAGGAGGCTGTAGTTGTGACAACATGGAAGAGAAGTCAGTAGAAATCTAGTATAACTGGGGTTAAGATGCCAGAGATTGTGGTTCTGAGGCCCGTGGAAACTGTATTGGTGGTTCTCAATGTGGAACATTGCTTCACGTTCTGGAAGCTACATTTTTAGGCACGGGTAGTATATTTCAGTGGCAACGTGCTCGGTCTTGGAAGCAAGATGACACAGAGCAACACAGGTTTGAATCCTGGGTCGTATTAAGCGGGTTATAAATAACCAATTATACATTTAAGAACTAGAAACAAA
Source organism: Ambystoma mexicanum (assembly GCF_040938575.1). Classification (NCBI taxonomy): domain Eukaryota; kingdom Metazoa; phylum Chordata; class Amphibia; order Caudata; family Ambystomatidae; genus Ambystoma; species Ambystoma mexicanum. Next base: position 1,441,691,082 of record NC_090935.1, read on the forward strand.
ACCAGAGAATTCCTTTTATAGTGTTCCAATGTCTGGAGCTGCGTGAAATGTGTCAATTTACATTGCAGGAGCAAAGTGCCAGAAAAGCTATAAACAGTGTACAAGAAGCACAAATCTTCCACTGTGACTCAAATCTTTTTTATGCTGGTAGAAGGGAGATGACAGGACAATAAGGTCCTATTTATTTATTATTGGCACAGGTTTGTTAGGATCAGACATTGGCCATGCACTTTGACCAGTTCAATCATCACACCATAGTTAACTATCGCCTGCCTGAGTCAACAATTGCTGACCACTTGCACCCATAGTTAGCCATTCCAGACCATTGACAACCATGGTCTGCCATCAACAATGGTAGTCGACCATTACCAAGCATGGTCATCCTCATTGCAAACTTCATAACAGAGAAGACAGATGTAAGAGTACATTGATTTGTGTCAAGCAGTAGGCATGCACTCTGGCCAGTGTTAGAGAAATCTATGCCACAACAATCGATGCAGGGAATTCTTTCCCTCCCCAATCAAAAGCGCCAAACCAATATTCCTTTTATGTTCAATCTAGCCCTATCTGTGATTCATTTAGAACCACATAGATTCCATACTTTTTAGCAATAGGTAAGCTAAGAAACAGGCCGGTGTATAGAAAGAATACATAATTATTAATTGATCAGGAAAATGTATATTTATAAACATCACAAATCACGCCACCCCACTCCGTAGCCCAAATGCTTAACACTTCCCTTTTCACACAAATTGAAAACACTAGTTGGTTTAGGATAACACAGATCACAGACTCTTTGATATGATATCATATGATAAGTCATTTATAACGCGCCTGTACACATGTGTTTCTAGGCACGACAAGACAAGGAAGGGAGGACAAAAGGAGGACAAAACAACAATCTTACTAGGCCTTCTGTCATTCAGATTGCGCAAGTGCATGGGGGAGGAGTGGGAGAAGTGCCAGGGGGGTGACAACATGTGCAGTCAAAATACTTTGCATGAGGTTCACTTTTAATAACATGTAGCACCTTGAAACATGACACGATCATACACTTAATAATACACTTTACATGAAGACTAATTTAAATAACGTGCAATACTTTCTTATTGGAAGAAGCAGTTTCACACATGCAACAAAACACTTTTTATATCTATATATAGAACCCTTCTTCCTACACCACAATGCCGTGACGAATTACTCTTCTACCAGGAGTCACTTTCCCAATCTCAGAAGAGAGTATGCTTTTCAAACAGGCACTTCTCTTTATTTAATTTTGGCAAATCACTTTTCTGCCCTAGCACAAAACCCCAGATATTCAGTTTACATTCAGCACCCCGCTGCTTTAAGGCAGGGTCTGAGAAATGGTGAAAAGTTAGGCATTTCATTTTGACAAGTGCCCCTTTTGGGGTTGGCAATGAGAAATAGGAGTGCCCAATTACCTTAATAGAGTATATTTGTATCCACACTGGAAGCAATGTTATTGATTTTGAATTTCAACAAAATCACCCTCTGTCAGTAGGCTATAGAAGAATTAATTAAATTATTACTTGGTAAGAAAATGCTGTGGATTTATGTTGTGTGCCCACCCAATCAATAATGGGAAAAATATTCAATCAAACAGATCCCACACGACTTGGTTTGGTGGGACAAGTTTACTTTCATAGAATTTTTGGGGTTTTGCGCTCAGGAAAAGCCCTCAAAGCTTCTGGATACTCAAGGGAAACACCAGGACTGGACTTGGTTAGAGGCTTCTCCAGGTTCACTCAAGAATGGCCTCCAGCATTAATCCCATTATTTGCTTCTACTTGTATGGATCCCAGCCAGATTTTAATATCTCCCTGCTTTTCTCCAGCAATTGTGTCAGTAGTTCCAACTCAAATGATATCAGACAGCTGTCCCTATCTCCATTGAGCATCCCCTTATGAACCTTTCACCACTCTCACAAACATATCTAAATTATGAGATGTCAGTTTATTGGCTCTTAATCTGGATTGGATATCTAATGTCCAGCCCTTTAACTCAGGGCTAGCCGCTTTTCTTTGATTGGTCACTTCAGTTACTAGGTTATCATCCCTGTGAATGTATGACTCCACCCATCTGGGATAGAATTTTCATAGTTTCAAATGGGGAAGCTGCTTGAGAAGCTGGCCTTGCCCCAACTCAACTCTCACACCGAACTTGTTGGTGGCCTTGACGACCATCAATCTGGATTCCGAGCATCCAGAGGCACGGAAACTGCTCTTCTGAACACCCGTGAAGAATTGATTGCATCTCTGGACTCCAACTCCCCAGCTGTCCTTATCCTTCTCGATCTCTCCTCTGCATTTGACACAGTTAATCATTCCATCCTCATACAAAGGCTCCACGATACACTTTGTATCTGGGAACAGGCACTGGATTGGCTGTTCTCTTTCCTCACTCACCACTCTTCCCAAGTCATACTGGGCACTTCTCCTCTCCTACTTCCATCTCCACCAGTGGTGTCCCCCAGGGCTATATACTCTCCCCCTAGCTCTTTAACATCTACCTTGCTCTCCTTGCATGCCTCATCTCCTCTTTCTCCTCAACTTCCAGTTTTACATAGACACACACAGCTCTTCTTCAGTCTCCCTGCTGACCCTCTTTGCCATTCCATCATCCCTGACTGCCTATCTGCCATCCAGTCCTGGTGCGCCTCCAATGATCTCTGCCTCAACGCCTTTAAAACTGAGATCCTTCCCAATGGGACCCCTGCTCCCTCCTTCTTCCCCTCACTCTGGCCTTCCTCTTTGGGGTCTCCCCCTGCATCTTCAACTGAAGCCAGAAACCTTGGAGTCATTTTCGACTCCTCTCTCTCCTTCGTCCCTCACACCAGGACATTGCCAAGAAGTCCAACTATCAGCTCTTACTTCTCAAAGGAATTTTACCTTTTCTCACTTTCCCTCAGAGGCACAATGTGACTGAAGCCCTGGTTTTCTCTAGACTTGACTATTGTAACAGACTCCTCCTGAATCTTCCTTCTTCCACTCTGCGACCCCTCCAGCTTATCCAGAATACAGCAGCAAGATTTATCCTTGGCCTTAAGCCCAGGGACCGCATATCTACTGCACTAAAAAGTCTTCAATGGCTCCCAGTTGCTCTCTGCATCATCCACAAGGCTGTCTGGGTCCAGAGACCACACTATCTTCAACTTTATCTCACGAAATACTCTACCTCTAGACCACTTCACTCCTCTGGCACCAACTCTTTGTGTGGGAAGCATTTTTCTAAACAGAGGGCCTTTCCTCTGCATTCTCCTACCCTTGGAATAGCCTCCCCCCTAGGCCTTGAGCAGGAGCGTCTCAAATTCCAGAAGCTCTGTAAGACTTTCCTCTTTTCCTCCTTCTCCACTCTGCTAATCCTACAGTTGCTGAGTCGGTGTCCTTGGCCCTTATGCATCCTCAGGCCCTTGACCTCCCACACCAATTCTTGCAGCTCCTGTCTATCCACAGCACTTTGCATCTACACACCCTCGGCTCTGGAGGCTCGCACTTACACCTCCCATGTCCCAGGCCGTGTAGCACTCAACAGTCCTAGCACTTCGTCTATGGCTCACCCACAAGCTCGGACTCACCAGCACTTACCCCACTTCGCTCTCCTTTCTGCACTTGAATGTTCTGAATACTCACAAGGCATATTAGGTTCAGCCCTCTCCCTCCTCCCCCCTCTGCTCTTAAATATTGTGTTGTAATGTATTTCCCACCCTCTCACCCTCCCTGCCCTGTGGGCGCTTTGAAACCGTATTTTCTTATTGTATAAGCGCCTAACAAGCAAACAATAAATAAATAAATAATAAATAAATATGCAATGAAAAACTTAAACATGGCAAAAAACTTACATTTACAAATAAGAATCCTCTAATATATATTTTTGGCTTTATCTGGTCATGTCAGACTTAATGAAATGAGTCTGTGATGGCACAAGGTTGCATGTTTGAATGACAGTTTTCGTGAATTACTCAAAAATGATCAAATCAGTGCCATAAATGTTTACATACAGTTAAATACTTCACTAAGCTACTATCTCCAAAATCTCTACTTTGTGCCATTGTCTGGGAGCTCACAGTCACATTTTAGGTTGTAACTCTTGTTCCAAATTTTGATGAGAGTTGAATCAATAGAACAGTCTTCTCATACGCTTTCCACCGATATTTGTCCCATTTTGTAAGTATCCAAAGATAATGGTCAAAGTATTGTCCTCTATGTACACCTATGGCAATTTCTAGACATACATGCATATTTTGACATCAGTTGCACATTGCATTTAATTTCCCCACTTAACATGTGATATGTGCCATCTGTTTCTTTGTTTATTCTGCCTGCAATTAAGCCATCAACATACTTTCTCCGAGTACTGGTTTATGCCCATTTGGGTCCTTACATTTGAGGACAGAGAGGCAAGCTCCACCTCCATGGCCATGGAAATCCCTCGGGGGAAGGGCTGCTATCATTATCTCTGAGCAGAGACCACTAAGTTGGATTTTATTTTCAAGGATTATTCAAAGTTCAACCCTTTAAGAGCTGACTTTATGTACACAGTTGCGCACCTCAATCCCATAAATTCCTTCCTGGTCACTGCCGCTGCTTTAAAGAGATTAACTTTCATATAGGGAGCCGGGCAGAGGTTTTAGCCTCGTCTCTGATAAGGAGGAAGGGGAAAATGTCTTATCGGCTAACCCAGCTTTTCTGTAGAAAAATCTCTGAGCTACGCACAGACCTTCATTCAGTTCCCATATACAGCAAAATAACCAGGCTTTTACATTCTAACTTTTTCTACATGGGACTTGCACAAAGTTCTTGAAATCCAAAATATATTTAGTTTTTACATCTTCATTATCGCAGTTCCTTTTAAAACAGTTTTGACAAGCCAACCATTTCCTTAATGTATGCCTTTAAATGTACTTTTCACTGTAGTTTCATTTTCCATGTTCCTGGTTTCAAGCTGCAGAATTCACATATTTCCACAGTATCTCTATTTTATCAAAGGAAACTGCATTTTCTAGTTTTGCAGTTTGAAAATTAATTGCTGGCCCCTCTGCCAGACCACAATGTGTCAACGAAATGCTCAGCACTTTTAGGCCCAACGTGGCCAGGTGCAGTTCACTTTTGTCTTGGGGCTGAATCTACCCCACACCAGTTCCATTGACAACAACAGTTGACAATCGCCAACCACAGTCAACAACTGCTGATCATCGACAACCATAGTCTGCCATCACTGAACTTTGCCAATCATATTCAACCATTGGCAAACATGGTCGACCATCGTCCAACTCATCGACAACCATGACCGTCCTTAGTTGGCCACTGCAGACAAAGATCAATCATGGCTGACGATGGTCCACCATAGTAGACCATGGCTGGACAGAATCAACCATGGATGACCATGGATATACATTGCCTACTAGGTCTCTCAGCTGGATGCCTGCATGACAGAAGAATTTACTTGTAACATATCAAACAATGATGGCTTTGCCAATGCACGTTAGCTTAGTCATAAAAGTTAGTATTACCTCAAAGTGTTCTTCATTTTCTTGGAGGTATTTTTATTGATTGTATGCCTAAGAGGTTAATTAATTACAGACAGAGGGCAGACACAGGAGCATCATACAGCAACATCTAATTGTCTAGTTGGCCCATACATAAAGGCAACATGCAACTTTTATTTTGAAACCTGTATTCCAGGAGGTCACTTGCTAACCGATAGCTTGGCCTTTTATCATGACAGATGGGACACTATTCCACAACTCTAGTATAGCACACCTAATTTTTCTTGTTTGAGCTACAAGTTACTGTCAACATACATGCAGCTTTGGCAGTTGACAAAAACACTATAAACTAAGCAAATCTCCAAATATGAATAAAGGGAAAGAAAAAAAGAGATAAAAGAGTACGGAGTACCCTGGCCACACTCTCTTGCAATCTTTGGGATATTCACAGTGTGGCCTACTGGTTCATTAAAGGGATGGTCTAGTAACATTTTTTATTTCAAAAATAGATAGGCCACATAAAAAAAAAAATACTAGCATCCTCCGTTTTAAAACTTCCTATGTAAAATTTTGAGCTATTCAAGCTCAAAATTCGAAAAAGCAAGCACAGGGGCGCAGCCATTTTGTGAAATGGAGGCCCTCCTGTGCTGGCCTTTGCTTTTGCGGCACTAATGAAGGGAAAGCCAGCCAGCTGTAGTAAACAAAGTCTACCGCTGGGTGGCTTTCCCTTCATTAGCGCCGGGACTCGGAGGACGCAGACCGGAGACCAGAGCAGGAAAGCTGCAGCTGAATCTCGGTAAGTGCTATTTATTTTTTTTACAAAAAATAAGCACTAGCTGAGGTTTTTTTTCTAAGTTTTCCGGGCTGGAGGAGCCCGGAAAACTTAGAAATAAAACCGCAGCTTTAAAAACATTGTATTTATGTTTGCGGTCGCTTTTGAAGCCCCGAGAGCCCCAAATGGGAAATCAGCTGCAGGTAGAAACACTACGCGGCATGTAAACATAACCGCGTGTGTTTCTGCCTGCTGTGGCTTTCACTTTGGGTCTCCGGTGCTCCCCTGGGAGCACCGGAGACCCAAAGTGATAGCCACAGCAGGCAGAAACACACGCGGTTGTGTTGGAAAACGCTGCGGTTTTAAAACCGCAGCGTTTTCCAACACAATAATGTTGTATTTATGTTTGCGGTCTCTTCAAAAGCGACCGCAAACATAAATACAACGTTTTTAAAGCTGCGGTTTTATTTCTAAGTTTTCCGGGCTCCTCCAGCCCGGAAAACTTAGAAAAAAAAACGCAGCTAGTGCTTATTTTTTGTAAAAAAAATAAATAGCACTTACTGAGATTCAGCTGCAGCTTTCGTGCTCTGGTCTCCGGTCCGCGTCCTCCGAGTCCCGGCACTAATGAAGGGAAAGCCACCCAGCGGTAGACTTTGTTTACTACAGCTGGCTGGCTTTTCCTTCATTAGTGCCGCAAAAGCAAAAGCCAGCACAGGAGGGCCTCCATTTCACAAAATGACTGCGCCCCTGTGCTTGCTTTTTCGAATTTTGAGCTTGAATAGCTCAAAATTTTACATAGGAAGTTTTAAAACGGAGGATGCTAGTATTTCTTTTTTATGTGGCCTATCTATTTTTGAAATAAAAATGTTTACTAGACCATCCCTTTAATGGTCCTTGGGTAAATGTATTGTTGCCTACTCCCCCAAATGCCATTAGTGCTTATGTTTCCTAATAAAAGCAATCACTGCTACCCTTTTTGTGGTGCCTCATGCCCCTCATGCACATCCTTCGAGCCCTCTATGGGGGCCAGCCCCACAGCTTAAAGACGACCAATTTAAATAGATCATTATCATATTCATGCGTCTCACATCTCTTTGGCATGTTTTTAGCACCAGACATTCCGCATGCACTCACTCTGCATTGTCAACCTATGTACATTAATTAAAACATCACACTTATTGCACTACCGAAGATTTCTGTCTCATCAATGGTTTTATTAGCCTATTCACAAATAGTGATCCAAGAGGAATGGGTGCTTTCTTTACAAGACATGCAGTAGCAGACAGTTCCTTTAAAAAATGCTGGAGGACGTGTTTATCCTAAGACTTCCCCATTCACAAAGTAAATGGTGCCATTTAGGACAACAGATAAATATTGTGGGGGCCACCAGAGCCAGAGAGGGATTTGGGCTGTCCAAGTAGAGGCCTATGGAAACTTGGCCAACACATTTCGGAAAACCGCATGCGAAAATCATTGTCTTATGTTCACGAGAAAAGGGGTTCATTCAGTCAAGTTGTCTCTTCGCAGGTATTGGGCTGTTTGAAGTGAACATTGTAGTGTAAATACAGGTATCACAGGTAAATGGACATATGAATAGCGGAAAGAAAGACTGGGCATTCAAACAAAGCCTTTGATCTGAAGTGGATGGGCGAATGTTTGTGAAAACTGTGAAGGCTTCACTTCAAAGAGATTACTGCAAGTGTGATGCGGGGTTGGAGGAACCCAGAGGGAAGGAAACTCACTGAGAGACTCAGAAGTCTTAAGGGCTTCTGTCAATGCATCTTATTTTTGCTACTGCAACCTCCGGCCTTAGGTTGCAGAGGATAAAAGACCTTTGCAGAAGCGGTATCATCCATTAGCAAGGGGCCCTACCTTGGGATTCCTCACACAGGTAGTTGGAAGAAAAGTACTCACACACATAATGGGAAAGGACACTGGGCCAAACTATGACACAGAATCTAACAGTATGTCTGGGGAGCACAGTAAAAGAAAGAACTAAGCTAGAATAACATGTGAATCTTGCACCTGTAACAGGTCATTATGTAGGGGGGGCCTGTGGCAGCTGGTGGTCAGAGGAAGCAAACTGCTAAAGGAGGAGGCCTCTGGAGGTGGAATATGGAGGATCCCCTAGATCCCCCACCCCCAAGCCTGACCAGCAAGCCACCCTGAAACCTGCCTTCAGGGACAGATCTTCCCAGGAGGCCGCTCCATGCAATTGTTGCAATACTAAATACAGAAGGTCCCCCGCCCCAGATTATCAACCTTTATGGTAGCAGGGTTCACACACGCTAAGAGGAGCAGCCTGCTGAATATTACAGTGCGGCCAATGCAGCGGTTACACCATTTAAATCATGGACATTTCGCAAGCTCACATGCCTAGTGACAGAAACTCTGAACGAGAGTGACAGAAATTATGAGACGTTTCTGATGTTGCTGACATTCGCCTGCTGTGCTTCCCCTGTGGAAGTGGGGAAGGAATGAGCGGCAATGCTAATCCTGTGTTGCCGCTTAGCAGAGGGAAACCATCCAGTGGTGGAGAACCAAGCCTGCCCACAGAGCCGCATTGCCACCATGAAACCACTGCCAGACTCAAAGATGGAGGAGAGTATTTGGCACAGGGATCTCGTGCACATCACACAATCGTTGAACATGGCAGACAGGGAGATTCACAACACCTGGGAATAATGGAATCGGAAACAGAAGGTGGGCAGGTGTGATCACAAAGCCCTAACCAATCCTGTGACCTAGCGTTAAGGGGAAAGGAGAGTCCACTACCAACGTTTTGTGAGTAATTGAAACTACTGAAGAAATATAAGAGGAGGCAGTAGGAGACCACCAGTGAGGTAATTAGGAGAGCACTCCAGAGAGTTGGTGTAGTGATTGAAAAAGGGAGAGAAGAAGATTTCTGGACCATTTTGCCCAGTCCCCAAAGCAGAACAGGCAGCAAGGAGAGCTTGGTGCAAGGAGTCTGATGGGAGCAGCAGTACAGACTCTGGTGCAGAACAGTAACCACCAGAAACTGAAAAGGAACATTGCTACCATCTTGGTGTTAAAACTCAATCTTGGATGAAGCCAGAAAACCAGGAGCAGATCAGAACACTGTGGTAGACACAGACCCATGGGGGCAACCGTTGGTTCTGTATGAGATGTACACAAGAAGGGTTGGAGAATTCTTGCCAGTAAGAGTCATCAGTATCCTCTAAGATGCGTGAGAATCATAAGTTCTGGCTAGTAGCTGTGTGTAGTGCCTATGCTTATGGCGCCCAGGAGGATAACCTAAGACCAAAGGGCAACCACCTCTGCATCAGTAGCAAGCATCCGGGGCAAGCACTATGGACAGGAATGAAGTGTGCTCGTTGCTTTAAGCACCCTGGGATTGTGAGTGAACTAAAGGAAGACCACAGTGTGTAGCAGCCCTGTACTTCCGTTGATTAGAGTAGGGAATTGGCCTCAGACATGGGTATTAGGCTATAAATAATTAGCCACTTGGGCGTGTTTTGTGAATTATTCATACTGACACCGTTAGAGATCTCCTTATTTTCGTAACCATTACCATTTTAAATGGCCCAGCACTAGTCAGGCCTTTCACTAGTTCATTTAACCCCCTATGCATTAGCCTTCAGTGAGCATTGGAATCCCGCCTACCGAGGACCATGTTTAGCTGAGGACATTTTTTAAACACAGCTCCACCCCATCTACATCAAAACCTCCCATAAGATAAAAAAGGCGTGGAACATATTCTGATCTTCCTTGAGTCTTCCTTTGCATCCTCACCGAGACAAGCTGGAGAGATTCCAAGAGTCTAGACGCGAACACCTGTGCTTTTCAGAACTTCTCTGAGGTCTGAAGCTGGGCAATGCATTTTGTGAAGGGAACATACGTTTTTATAAATTAAAGTAGCAGATTCTGCTCCCAGTTAGTGCAGTAAGGGTAATAGTGTCACCGTGCTGGGGAAAACGAAGTCAGTCAAACAAACTGTTATTCGGCATATAAAACCTTTAAGTACAAAAATATATTGTTAAAAGGACGAAATATCATAAAATGTATACTCTATAAAAAGGTCATACTGCCAGTTATTCTAAAATACAATGAATAGTTAAATACCTTCAATACAGCAATTCCTTCAGACATGTCATGCTACTATGGTAATTATATGCAACCGATTTAAAATCCGGTATGCTAAAATCAAATAATGCAAATCAGTTCCATTATTGAAAACCCACATCAAGGGAAGGGCAAGTGGTCTGTGGGGAATAAAGATAAAGAAAGGTTAACTGGAGCAAAGGGGAGCTGGAAAGTTGCTCCGCCCTCTATAGATATTCGCCATCATTAGGGAATATATAAGGTCTTTCCTGAGGGGAGAGCATTGCTCCCAACCCCACAGGAATAGACCATATACAATGAATCCTACCCCGTCCCTGTGATATTTTAAATACCCTATATGAAAATATCTTCTTAGTTCATCACATTTTAGATGGAGATTTGTTTTAGGGCCCTCATTCTTTGCAACCATGCCCTGTGTGTGTCATGCGCCAAAGCAACAACAACATGGGGCAGCATAGACTGTCTTAAACACTGCATGGCTTCCCACGTCTGCCGAATCCCCACATCCATCAAGACGGGTTTCAAATGAGAGCATCTCAGGTTTAATGTCAAGGGGTAACATGTATAGTTAATGTATTGTGGTTTCCCTTACTGCCCCACACCTAGGGCACACCCAGAGCCTGGTGTCAGACCATGATTGAGTAAAAGATGCTATTTGCAATACCCCAACCTCAGCCCTAGATACAAAGATCATTCATAGGGTGAGGCAATCACATCCAGATTGGTATTAAGCCCAACCGTCATCCTAAGCATGAGGTATCCTGGCCCCAGTTTTAAATGCGCCGCTTTTTTCTCTACCTGCTCTTTTGCTCTCAATCTTGCATTTGTTTTCAATGTCATGGCGCCCAAACCTGTGCGGTCTGCCGGGCTATTCGGTTACATGTCTTTATAATGAATCACTTTATAACGAATGCACATATAACGAAAATTATATAACGACAAAACATAACATTTTTTTTTCTTTTCTTGGGGAGGGTCCCACCAAACCCCTGTTTCCCACCCCTAAATACCCACCCCAACCATTTCCCCGCAAGTTTGAACCCTTTACCCCACCACTACACACATTTTTGTTATGTTTTTCGTTATATAATATTCGTTATATATTCATTCGATATCAAATTTTCGTTATAAAGACGAAACGAGAATTCTTCACATGTATGACCCACGTTAAGCTTTTGCCCCTGTCCTGTGTCATTATATGGATCAAAGCATCTCGGTATGTCTCTAGGTCAACTGTTTTCCAAAGTATTTCCCAGTATAGAGTGGGCTTGAGGGTAACCAGATCGCCAATCGGGTAACATCTAACTCCAAAACACACTTCCCATATCAGCGCATGGTTTAGTATAAAGATATTTATAATATAGGACTCACAGGCTTTCACTTAAAATATTTGTGGTACCCCACTGTCCTATTGATCCACTCTGTGTTTTGCACCTATGCCTCCAGATTGTGCTCGTCCCCCATGCATTATTATCTTATTCTCACTCCTGGGCTATGCCTCAATCTTCAGCTCTGCACTTAATCTCCATTTATGCATTATAACAGAATCCTGCTCCCTGTTGCAATGACCTTTATTCTAAGTGCATTCCCCACAGTATCTTTGGCTCCCATTGGGATCCTGTTCCAGGGTGGGGCCTCCCTGGTGACCAGGGCAGGGCACCTATATTGCGCCTGCTGTGTAAGTGCTCCTTGCTCTCATTTTCGCTCAGTGCATCTCTATGTTTAACTCTCAGGGTCACCAGCCCCTGTACCCCATTTATAGACTGTTCATTGCTTGTTATGGGATTCCGGGGTGCTATGCAATAGAGGGGATAATGTCCATATTCCAAGGTATAGTATAACTTTGGGCCAAATCATTGCTAGAGCTCTTTAGGTTGGATGCAGTGGCGTCTCTTTCTGGGCCGGGCCTCCAGCTTTCATCTGCTACACGTGGTCTCGGGATGCCACCACTGCACTAGTGACAAGCTTGGGCATCCTCACCATCCCTTGGTCTTACCTACAGAGCCACGAGACACTTATAATTTCAGAAAGTCTTGAGATAATTACCAGCGTGAGTGAATCATGTTTAAATAACTCTAAACTATGATGTTTTGGTTGACCCTACTTGACCTATTTGCTAGTAGATCACCACGATTATTCTGCTTACCTTACAGCTACACTTATGTTTGCTTGAGGACAGTCCTACTCTATCTCTGAGTGTAACAAATGAAAAGGTTTTATCGGATGTAATTTCACCAAAATGCCAGGGCTAGCGCAAGTGACATTACATGGCTCGTGACCTCTGAAGACATCACCGGAAATGATGTAATCTGACCCCACCCCAAAATGACATCACAGGAAGTGATGGAACATGACCTTTCACCCCTTCATAAAACCGGAAGTGGCTTCACATAGCATTGTTTCTAAGTGCACTATGGAAAATATGGCTACGGTATCACTACCCTTGAGAGCAGAAGTCTCTCAGCTAGCATTCCGTAAGTCGCTGAAAACTATGCTCTTCGACTAAAATTCATCCAAGACAGAAACTCTACTCATTCTTATGTTTTAGCTAATATCTGTACCTGAATGCGTATATAATGTAAAGAGAATGTACCACAAACCCTGTACCTGTACTCCTGCTATGTTTTCATTACATGTATGTAACTTTTTGTAACTAAGACTGCCACAAGTAACAGTGCTGTGATGCTTTTGGGCTGCATGTGCGCTATAGAAATGCAAAAATAAATAAATAAATACTGTAAAGTGATATACATTGCATATAAGAATGGATCCCCATATGTATTGTTAATATCAGTGCGTATAAACCCATATTACTAAATTACTGTAAACGCAAGCAGACGTCCAAGGCCAAACGTTGATGATGTGTTATTATATAGCACTTATGCTTAAGCGCTTCATATAGAACAAATATACATTCAATATCACCCAACCTGTGTTGGTACTCATTTATCAACCTCAGCAGAAAGAAAGCCTGAGTTGACTTTGCCAGGAGTCGAACCTGCATCTGCAGATCACACACACATTGTAGCAGCGACCTGTCCACTGACAGCTTTTCCTTTTCTTTGACGAATCCAGTCATTAAAAAGTATTTTGCAGGTCTATTACTGGTCTATTACATCTTTTTCCACCGGTACACAATCCTCATCCCAGCTATCTTACCGGCTATACCTACCAGAAAACCAGCCAATCTAGAAATAAAGAGCCACATGCTGCTGGCCACAACCCAGGAGCCTCAATTAAAGAAAAAGAAACCTTTCTTTTTTAGGGGGAGCAAGGGAGAAATCAGGGGTCGCAGTTGCGACCCCTTGTGACCCGTAAATGATGTCCCTCCATCAATCCATCCATCTTTGCCCACATTCTCATTCTTCAAGGTATTTTGAGTCCGCTTTAATTCACCTAAATACTACCCAGGATAACATTTCATGCAACAGGGTGCCAGGCTGTAATACTTTATACTACTAACGTGCCAGGCTTCCACTGCACACCGAAAGATTGACTCCCTCTCCTCTCCCCAGTATGTTTCTGTTCATATTCACCTCCCACACAGCCAAAAGGCCTTAAGGCTTTGTGGTCCCAAAATAACTGAGAAATGGTTGGAGAAATTAAAATAAATTTCCTAACAACAAGAGCTTCCACGCTGTAAGGGGTTCAAAACTGCCTTCAAGTAATTACTGCCTGCTCCTAAATACACCTTTCAACACTCATTTCCCTGTCCCTGCTATTTCCCTTGTTTCCCTGTTCCCGCTGGCACGATGAATCCAGGTGGAAACCAACAGAACAGGATGGCTCTCACTAAGAAGGATAAAAGAAACTTGTGTGGGGAGCAGTGCTCAAAGGTCTTCTCAACTAAACATGGTCCGCTGGATCCACAATCCATGTTGACTGGATCCTAGGAGTTTGGGCTACGTCTGGGAAAGATCTGGGGCTAGGATAATGTCGGGACTGTCGAGTCTCAGGGCTAGCTAGCCTTTTGGTTTTAGCCCCTGAGCTTCTATCCGTGGCTACAATCAAAAGACCCGGGTCTCCAGCCCCTCCCCCCCTAGCACTCCCCTAGCAATGCCGCTGCTGGATTCACATGCACCCATACAATCACGAACATCATCCTTCTCCTTGTAACTTGCCTTGCCCCAGGCTCAATCCTATTAGTGTTATCTTTAGCCTATTTCTTCTAACCCTCTAAATCTATTCCTTTCCCACTTCCTCCACAGTCTATAGTCTGAATAGCCCTGTGCAGGCACATTATGCCAACTTCCACATACACCACAGTGGTATGAGACCACAACACGGGGGATTTGGAGAAGTATGAAACGCTTGAAGCATAACTTAACAATGCAAGATTTATGTCAAGCAAAGAAAATGTAGAGACCTCACTGACCGTGGCAATCGTTACAAAACTGCTATTAATCAACATTTTGAAGTTTTGATGTTATTTATTTGATATCTGTTGCAACAAAAAAAACAGAAGCCTTAGGCCTCATTTGATATGATAGGTTATTTATAATGCGCTTAATATCCAGAGGTTTCTAAGCAAGGACGCGGGGATCGAACCTGTGGTGCTTTGTGTCGTCTTGCTTCCGAGGCCAGTATAATGTCCCTGAGCTATTCTCCCGAGACCTGATCCTGATGTTATAAAATGTGCCCAGGTGAGTGGGAGGCTCGTATAGTTAGATTGCAAAACAAAGTCACGAATCCCGCTTTTATTGCAGTGTCAAGAAAAAAGAATGTGCTTACCACAGCGACGAGCCAGGGCAATTTTCACAGAAAGGAGCCTGTACTGCGCAAGTACACATGACTGATCATCATGCTGTAGGGAAATTGGTAATTGCAGAAGAGGTATGGAGCAAGATACTGGTGAAGCGAACACTGCTGAGATGCTAAGAAAAAAAGAAACCCAGAAGAGATTGTTTGGGGAGGAGGGGGTAGGTGGGCTTCCTGGGGGTATCCCACAGCACTAGTGCAGCATGACAAAATGGATCCGTCTGAAATATCCATTCATAAGCTAAACGACACATGGAGAGAGATGTGCTGAAGAGCGAGTATGTTCAAAAAGAGGGAACAGTCGACAAAAACACACCCAACGCACATACACATCCAGTATCAAAATAATGTCTGTGGCAGATTCACGAAGAAAAGGGTTCCGAACATTGGAAAAAAGAAAATCAGCACTTCCTCATGTATCCTTAGCGTGGGACCATTACCACGCAAATCGTGTAGATAAAAGCATCTCAGTGAGTACAAAGCATTGCTCTGAATCAGGGCAGGAACAGGAAGAGTCATGCTGAGGTACATTTGATCTGAAGACTGACAGCTAAATATGGAGACTTGATAAGTGTGGCTGGAATGACTTTGCAGGGTGTCAGGGGAAACAAAATCAGGGCTTGTGACACCATTAAAATGAACTCTCATGGTAACTTCTAAAAAAGGATCTTTTCACCTGTGACCGGTAGAAACTGTAACTTGGCTTTTCCTCAGACATTGGGAATCAGCCAGTGGTAAATAATCAGACAGCACGTGGCTAGTTTATTTGGTGTTGAGAGATGAGGCCTTTTTTGTAAAAGAAAGAACTATAATAACATTTCAGAATCAGACTACACAGACCAGACCAGGGCTGGATGCCAGGGACCGGGCAATGACTGTACTCATGTCTGGCTGCAAGGAAATGCCACTGTTTTCCTAATTTGTGTTTTGAATACATCACGCTGTCTAGATGCAGGCTCAACTTTACATGTGCTTGGACCCGCTCCTTATAAAGTGTGTCTATAGAAATGTGCACGTATCTTTGCCTTGACCTTTGAAAGGAACTCTGTGCAGAGTATGTGGAAGTTATGCATGCAGCTATGTCGACCTGCATACTTATACGGTCCTGCCTGATTGTTCTGCATGTGCTAGATTTATTTACCTTATACACACACGCACATACGCACACACAGACACGCGTTTAAAATTGATTTATGTGTGTTCATAGTTTTCATGCCTTTCAGGGAGAATGCCCAGATTGATACATTTCTATATATTCACTGAAAAAAACCTTAGTTAAGGTGCAGTTAAGTTGCGCAGATTTAACGCAGCAAAACCCTTGAAATTCAGCAGATGTGAGAAGTCATGACCAGCGTAACTCGGCGCGCTCCCGTAGATGTCCCCCATAATGCCATTTTGTATATCACTGTGAATCCCTTCTCTTATAATATGCATATGCCCATGGGTGTTTGCAAAAGGAACGTGCCGAGTTAAGCTGGTCATGACTTGACACATCTGCTGGATTTCAAGGTTCTTGTTGCGTCAACTCTGTGAAATTTAACTGCACCTTAACTAAGAGTTTTTCAGTTAATTTCAAGGCTCTGGCCCTGGCCATACCACTAGGTTTCTTTCGGGTAAACTAGCCATGGCCTTTGATCACAGCTAGTGGCTACAGCCTTTTGCCATTTCCCCTTGACATGTTGCCCACTAGGTGTCGTGTCCACTGTACATGTTCCCCCAATATCTTGCTTTTGGACCCACTCGTTGGGCACGGACGTTGACTGGGTCCATTAGACAGGTCTTTTCGACCACTAGCCAGGGCCTTCGGGAAAAAGTTGTTTGCAGGGTACAATAATTCAAAATGACATTAGTATAGAGGTGGGGAGGTTGCTGGAAGATACCAAGTGAACTTTGGAAGTTATAGGAGGTCCACAGACTGCGTTTGCAACACAAAGCATTCTGCGGCTATAGCCCTGAATAGTCGAATATTTCAAAGCAAACTGTGTCACAGAAACAGCGTCTGTTGTGGGGGAAACAGAGATGGCAGAGGAGGTGAGGAGGCCATCTAGGGAGTAGAGGGAGCTGGCACAGATGAGGGGGCCACTTGTTGAGGGCCTGGGGGGGGCAAGAAAGCATTTATTTTGTGGACGTTTTTCCAATAATTGCGGCTACATTCAAGGATATACAGGACTACAGATAGTTTGCGTGTATGAGTAGTTCTGTGCCCACGGCTTTATATTTTGGGGTGTTTGTGTTTTATTTCTTTTTAAAAGTTATTTTTATAGGTATAGTGACATTTGGGTGAAAAATTACTAGCCATAGAAGAAAAATATAATGAAGTGAAATGAGTAGTGGTTATGTAAATATAGGTTGAAACATTGATAGAAATACTGAAGACTTTGAAAACTCTTTCACTGATTTATCAGGTCCTGAATCTTTTTTTAGAGGATTGCAGATAAATAAGTGATTTTGACTTAACATTAAACAGTGATGTAAAAGAAATTGGGGAAGCATTGGCTAAGTTCATTTTTTTGCTTTGAGTATGGCGATGTGGGAAGATCAGCAGGATGTATGATTTGTGGAGAGCGATTTTTGGTAGGGAGTAGAAGATATTTTATTTTTGGGAAAAGGTATTTCATACAGCATCTGAGGAAAGTGTACAGAGACACATTGAATTTTCTTTTGAAATCTTCTAATGGGCCTCATAAGTGAATTGCACAGTTTGACTCATTGTCAGAATAAAACAAGTATAAAATGAACTCTGAATGTACTAAAATACTATACACTTAGTGTACCCCAAAACAGGCATTTTAAGGAATACCTATTACATAAGTATGTATATATCCATGTAACTCACTTCCTCAAGTATCGTCCTCTTAACACGGCTAAAATAAAAGTCAATGAACTCTAGCCGCGGTTAAAATGAAGAATGTTTTGGGGGTGTTTTTTCATTGTTTTTTTGTATTGATATATATGATAAGAAGTCCTTAAAAAGACTGTGTTGGGGTACATTGAGTGTAGTATTCTAGCATATTTGGAGTATTGCTTTGATATTATGAAGGAATATTGCATTATCTTCATCGGTTAGGTGTACTCCCTCAATTATACAAATTGGTTACATAGAACTGTATGTTGTTTGAAGTCCATAATTGGTTGCGCTATGACATGAATGCTGAAACTACTTTCTTAACATTTCTCTATGATTTTTCAATTTTACCATTAAATCTGGTGGTCCATCTCCATTTTTGCCTCTGAGTCAGATTGGAAAAGATAAAGATG
Organism: Ambystoma mexicanum; assembly: GCF_040938575.1. Classification (NCBI taxonomy): domain Eukaryota; kingdom Metazoa; phylum Chordata; class Amphibia; order Caudata; family Ambystomatidae; genus Ambystoma; species Ambystoma mexicanum. Next base: position 1,441,709,480 of record NC_090935.1, read on the forward strand.
GTGTTAGGAAAACTTTCCATTTGTTTTTCCAAGTCTTGTTTCATCATCAAAGCAAGGGACACACCACATACATTACCCAAATCATTGCTTCCACAATGAATTAGTATGAGGTCTGGATGCCCTGTACTATTCAAACTGAACAATTTTGGAAACAATTGGTGCCAACGCATACCCATAGTCCAAGCCATTGAATTGCAAAATTACTGAAACCTAGGTCCATCTTAATATTTAGTTTCTTACAAAAAGCCAGTAACCAAAATAGCCAACTGTCTCTGATCAGCCACACAGTTGTAAAACTAGCCATGATATATGCAGTCTTTCTCTGTTTCCATGAAAATTACCCTTAGTTTGAATTTTTACTAATTTGCAAGAGTAGGGTATGAATGATGTGTTTGTTTCAGTGTTTGTAATTGATTGATTTTACTGTTGTCATTTTGTACTTGTCTGTGATAGGCTACAGTCAAAATGTGTCGGACATTTTAATATTTTGCATTGTAACTATAGTCCTCTTTTTGTGGTTTTGATTTTGGAAAGTATAAAAGGCTCCATTTTGTGCAGTTTTGTGCTTTTGATTGTAGAAATCTTTATGTACCATACTTTCATTCTTTCGGCCTCATCACAAGTTGGGTGGTTCCCGGCACTAATTGTGCTGGGATACCGCCCAGTGCAAACTGCGTTACTGCAACTCAGCCCAGCACAATTTGTGCCAGATCCCAAGTTTAGGGGGGCGGTAAATGCAGGGGGCGGTAAATTGCGCTGGTGGAAATAGCTCCAAAAATGGTCAAAACCGGCCGATATGTGTCAGTTTTTTGTAGCTCCAGTAAAAAGCTGGAGGTAAAACTGACACTTACCGCCCAACTCGAGATTTGACCAACCCTTAAATGCGCCGATAATAGCGTTACCACTGCACTAAAGGGCAGAGTCCAAACTCATGATGAGGCCCTTTGTGTCCAATGCACCCTTTACCTGTTTTTGAACATCATCCACCCGGTTCTATGTGATTTTACCAAAAACCTTTTATTCAGGGCATGTTTTACTGAAACAATTTTACTCAAAAAATACAGATTTACTTTTTCTGGGGTTAATCCCCCTATTTGCTCCATGTTTTTAACCCACCCAACCCCTTCTCCACCTGTTTTGACACATTACCCCCCATATATATATATATTTTAAAAAATCAGTATTTTTTCAGTAAAATTGTTTTGGCAAAAAATTCCTCTAATAAATGTTTTCGGTAAAATCACTGGACACCACCCACCCTATCTAACTCCAATCTTCTGTATGCTAACTACTATGTATACTTTCCTTATCATCATCAACTTTAAATAACCTGAGCAGTCATTTATTGTATTGTCACTTTTTAAGTACTATTGTATTACTACTGTCTCTTTTACCATTTATATTCCATGCTCAGATAAAAAAAAAGAATTCTTATACTCGTGGCTATAAAAAAAGGGGCGCGATTGGTGCATTGAGGATGGGACTCAACAACAGCAACAACTGGGATGTTTACCTGCGGCTATACAGAGCCCTCCCAGTGTGCAGCATTGCTACTTGCAGGTAAAAGTGGCACCCTTTGCAGCTATGGCTATATACTGGCAAATGGTGCATTGAGTGTTTGTGAAGGTGCGGTAGCCATGGATATGAGAGATTTCATCATACAACGTGGGCGTGGCTGCATTGAGAAACTGCAGTGTGCGATTGTCCATTTATTGACAGAGCTTAGGGTCATGGCCACGTTAATATACAGCAGCATGTGATTGGGTCGTTTGTTGACGCGGCTAGGCGGGTGAGCTCAGCTCATGATCCGATTGGCTTTCAAAAACAGGGTAAGGCTGCATAGCCACCTGAACGCAGCTTTCAAAATGATTGGGTCTTCACTTGACGTGGCTACAGTCACATGCAGGCATGTCTCCGTGTTCATTCAGGCGGTTAGTCAATAATTTAGGCATGAACATGTCATTGCGCTTGGGCGCACCCGCGGGTATGGGAAACACATTCCGGCTGGCTATATCGCATAACCACGGTTATACCCCTCTTTCCTGTTTTCTGTCATTGCTTTTTGTCTCTTGGTGGGTGAAATTCTTTGTAAGCCTTCAGGAAATGTTCAAAAGCAGTATCTCCTTTTATCCATTGCTTTTTTACCTTTCTTCTTCCTATACCTTTGTCCTTTGTCTTGCAGTTTGTCTTTTCTTTTGTTGTTATTAAAGCCGGTTATTTTTATTTTTTTTCAAGTTTTTTTATATTTAGTGGCAGAGTCCTTTTTATGATGTTTATTTTTACAGTTTTTATTTTTCCTCCACGGCCCTGCATTTGAAAATGACTACGACCAGCAGTGATGATGGGGTGTTGTGGGCAGCTTCAGCTTTACCGGCACGCAACAAGCAATGTGCACAAAAACACATAGCTGACAGTTGGCAATATGTCCGCGTAAAGGATCAACACAGCAAAAAGGAGATCGAGGAGGTCATGTGTAATTTCCATGGTAAGGTTTTGCGGAGGGGACCTCCTCAACATCTTGTCTATGTTCATTGGGATGAAGTTCATGAATCATATAAGAAGGCTCATGTAAAACATATGGTGAAAGCGCATGTAACAAGATCAGCCCAGCAGTATTTATCCTCTGTGCCACAAACTTCCAATACAATTCCTGGCTATTTTCCACCAACTAACAGCCAATCTCAGTCTATCCCGCCTGCACCTGATCTTTCAAACGTTTGTGTGATGTGCCAAACCTGTCACACCTGGATCTAGGAGGGAGATGGCACACTAGACGCTTGGGATAGGCTCTTTCAGAACATACAGCCAATTGCCAACGCTAAGTATATTTTTAAGTGCCCATTTTTTTATCCCATTATTTAGAAGAAATAACACAAAGAATGTACAAAATATAAAATTCGAAAAAGAAAATGTTATTTTTTTTAACCTTTTGTTATATGTATGACTCCTAGTGTTTTTCCCTTCCCAGTTCCTACCTCTCTTTTCCTTATCCCCAAAACGGTCCTTTTCAGTGCCAACTTTTTAGTTATAAAAATAGACAATAAAACACATTCTGTATATATGGATCAAAGACCTTTAATTGATCCTTTCAATACAGTGTGTGTTAAAAAAAAGTACATATCCTTATGTATTTAATTATAGCCACAATTATCCCATGTAGAAGTCATGGGTAACCCCCTCCCCCAGTGTTTGTAGCCTTCAGCCGTGCATGCATGTAGTCTCAGCTAAAAAAAGTAAAAAAAAAAATCTACATATATATATATATATATATATATATATATATATATATATATATATATATATATATATATATATATATATATGTGGGCAGTAGTCTTGTAAAGATTTATTGTTGGATATATTGAGTGTAGTGTTTGTACACAGTAAAAATGCAAATAATGTTTTTGGAGAACAGGTTTATTTGGGAGGGAATGTGGTTGCACAATTTCATTTCATTTTACTTTCTACACATGGTACATCGTTTTCATTAGCCCAATGGTTTGTATTATTAATGTCAATTATGTAAAGAGTAGCAAAACCCTTAAAATTCAAGGAAAAACTTTAGTTACAGGGACATTAAGGTGAGTAATACATTGTAAACAAATCTTGAAATTCAAGGAAAACACTTTTGTTGTAGGGATGTTAAGGTGAGTAATACATTCCAAAAAAAACCTTGAAATTAAAGGAATAATCTTTAGTTGCAAGGACTTTACGGTGAGAACTTAAAGCAACAAAACCCTGGAATTTCAGCTAATGCCACCTTAAATTCGTGCCCCCTGTTGCGCAGCCTATGACCACAATGATGACATCACAGATGACATCACTGATGAGATTACTAATTACATTACAACAGTAACTGTCATTAAACATGGCCTTCAGCCATGGTCAGTGTGCATGGCCAAATATAGTTTAATACATGAATGGGAACTAATCATGGTATTCAGTCATGGACAGTGGTCACAATCTTCACCCATGTGCACTGTATATTTTCAAACATTAACAGGCTACCAACCATAGATTTTGGCCTCCACCAATGGCTACAGCTTTCATTCGTGTCCATTGTATAGTATATCTCCCTTGCTACCCCTGTGGCCTCCCTTGCTACCCCTGTGGTCTCGCTTGCCACTATTTTAATGTTTTAATGTTTTTATTGAACTCAGGCTCCTGGGCGGCGGCCAGCAATATGTGGCTCTTTGTTTCTGGAGTGGCTGTTTTTCTGATGGCTATAGCTGGTAAGATAGCTCATTGGGTTGAGCACTCGCTGCTGCAATGTGTGTGTGATCTGCAGGTTGCAGGTTCGACTCCCGGCAAAGTCAACTCAGCCTTTCAACCTGCTGAGCTTGATAAATGAGTACCAACACAGGTGATATTGTACGTATATTTGGTCTATATGAAGCACTTAGGCGTAAGTGCTACATAATAACACATCATTATCGTTTGGCCTTGGACATCTGCTTGCATTCACAGTAATTTGGTAATATGGGCCTATACAAGCTATTAATGATACATGTTGTGATGCATTCTTGTATAAATGTATATCACTTTACACTGATATCGTAACCATATTTTTCAAAGTGTACTTAGAAACAATGCTATGTGAAGTCACTTCCTGTTTTGTCAAGGGGTGAAAGGTCATGTTCCATCGCTTCCTGTGATGTCACTTCAGGGTGGGGTCAAAATACATCACTTCCTGTGATGTCATCAGAGGTCAAGGGTCATCTGATGTCACTTCCACTACCCCTGGCATTTTGGTGAAATGGCGTCCCTGGCAATACGGTCGAGAATTTTGAGCAGAAAGGGTACAGATGAGATGGGTCGGTAGTTGGTAGATAAGGAAGGATCAAGAGAAGGTTTTTTAAGGAGTGGAGTAATCCAAGCAGATTTGATGCTGTTGGGCACAATGCATGTCTCCCTGGTGCACGTGCCCTCAAAGAACCCAAAAAAACAAATCCCAAGAAACACATAAGTGACTCAGAGATTGTATTAAAGTTTGTTCATGAATGTGTATGTAGGGAATAACTCCTTCCGACCTATATATTTTTTCTACTGAGTCCTGCTGTTGTTATATCAAAATAATATGTGGCATTCAACGCTATGCTGCGGATTTTCATAGCTGAGCTTATAGAGTATTTCTTTGTTGGCGTCTTTTTTCGCCATGTTGGGTGTTAAGCGACTGTGGCAGCGCGATTAGTCTGTTTGAATATTAGATCATTGATTTTTGATCAGCACATTTTGTTACAGTGTTCTTTATGAAATTATCAGGTTTTATACCTGCAGTGCAGTCTTCTAAAACTAATCCTTCATGAAGTGAAACACTAGACACGGATGCTTTCGATGAACTAGAGGCTGATGGACAGTAGTAGAAATGTAGATACGGAATTTCCACAAATGTTACCGCATTTCTGTTTTAACAAAGATAGGGAACAAGCGTTCAAGTTTGCAGTGATCCCGTTTGTATCACATATCAGGACACAGTGATATACAGGAAGTTTTCATGCACTTTTTATGTCTTACATGAGAATAACTTAAAATTATGAAAACATGAACTAAATTGTCAACATGGCTAGCAAGACCCAGGTCATGCTCATTTAATCAACCTACGAAAGAGAAAAGGCTCCGTGGACATGCAGGCAGTTAAAAGCTGTGAACATAAGACCGAAGTTGTAGAGGGGTGCCTACTAACGGGTGCCCCTGCAAGGTTGCTTCCCCCCTCACCCTGCACATGTTCAGGTGGTGCTCATCCAACCAATCCATGATGCTGCATGGCCCCTCATCTACTTCCCCTACCCCTTTCTCCCTTTGGCTTACCTTTCCCAGCACTCCTTCATTTCGGACAGCAGTCCGCAGTCTGCAAGGCTGAATTGCAACACACTTTGCATCAGCTGATGCGCGGTGCTCTTTGTGACAACGTGACACACACACACACACATTGACTGTGTATATATTAAAACAGCTTGTTGACCTCTTGCCCTCTTGAGCATCTTTGAGACAGGATGGCAGTTATCCAATTGTGTGTTCCAACAGTTGTTTTGGGGAAAGCCCCACATTCAGTCACTTGTACCAGAGCATCTTGTATTGAAGAGATGGTGAAAGTGCAACCCCCAGTCTCGAAATGTCCACTACATATCAAAGCAGTGGACAATCTTATCTGCACCTGCAAATATTAAACATGATGTTAAATGTAGGATCACCTAACGGGCTGAGGTCATGGGAACATCCAAATGGTTGAGTTCATAGGATTAGCCAACAAGCTGAGTCCGTGGGATCACCCAACAAGCTGAGATTCTGGCAGTGACTGATGTCTTGGCAATTAAATGAGAACTTTGACTCTCTATTTGTCTCTAACATCTGGCATGTGCCTCACATCCTGAACGCTAGAGAGGCTTGCTGCAACAAACCCTGGAAAGCTGGATGGGACATGCTATGTTTAGGTTGGCACGGTGATCCCTATCGCTTTGAACCCAAAAATATGTCACTCTGTGGCTTGAAAATTGCGAGGTGCTTTCGAAAATAAGCAACGTTTGGAAACTTCAAGGAATTAGAGCCCTACAAACACAGCTCGTGAGAAGATCACACTCACATACACTTGCATGCTTAATATTGCAGAGGGCATTATTGGGTACTTACATTCAAGGCATTCTTTGCTGCTTCTGCTTCTGAGCGACTGTCAAAACTGACAAACCCTACAGGCTATGAAAACAAAAAGGTATATTTAGAAAGTATTCACATTTAGCAAGAAAGTATAGTTTGTTACATCAGTTTAAGACAGCTGAGTGCAGATGATGGCAAACCAAAAGTGCCAAGGACCATTCGCTTCACTACCAATACATACATTTCACCTGCAATCCTGCTGAGAAAATAAGCTGTGAATCGATTTTAAACCTAAACTGCTTTTGATTCTATTTCAAGAGAATTACTATTTGATAATTTGGAAAAAGCAAAATGTCCCATTTATATTCAAGCTCTCATCTCACAATTTTATTCGAATACTTCAATTCAAGTTCGTTTAACTCAAGAAGGTCAACTCTCCTGGCCAATTACGACAGTGAAATGTCTGAAATAGGGATGCATCCTGGCTGCAACCCTATTCATCTTCTTTATATCTGATATTGGTAAATTCCTTAAAGCTGCATGTTTAGACACCCCAAAATTAGGCTCTTTTACATTATCGTGGCTTTTGTATGCTGACGATTTAGCCCTGGTGTCTTAAACACCGAAAGGGCTGCACAATCTTCTATATGCCTTGCAAAACTACGCTCTCGAGAACCATATATCGATACATTTGGAAAAAACTAAAATATTAATTACCAGAGGCAAAAAATATAAAAGAAACAGTAGCTTTAAGTGGATGCCCCACCAGACTACGGTTGAGGTAGTCAATGAGTATCACTATCTTGGGTTAAACACAAACAATAATCTATCAGATCGTCCGTATCAGCTCAAATTAAGGGGAACAATACAAACAGCAGTGTCACAGGCCAGATTGATAAATAAATAAAACGGAAAATTTTCCTATAAGCCTGTATTAATTTACTACAAGCAAAAAATGGTACCGATTGTAACGTACGGTGCTGAATCCATGACCTATATGGGAATGAAATACTGGACAAAGCTTGAAGGTTTACTTTGGAAAAAAGGTTTTGCGCTGCCATCTAAGCCAATTTATGAGGATCATAAGTCATTAGATGGGTCACTTGGCACTTAACATTACTGTAATCTGGAAAATTCGAACATTATATAGGAAATGCTTACTGGTGCCTTGTTTGGAGACTCTTTTATCTACTATAGCCATGTTAACCACTTCTGGCACCGACCACTCACTGATACCTTGGATATGCATAGCAAAGAAGAACATGGAAGCTGCAGATATAACGGCAGAGCTGTTGACGAATAATCCAACAAAAGCAAAAAACAAATTGTGGTGGCATGACTGGCAGATGACATGGCAACTGTCCCAAACATATCATAGCTTTCAAAATGAATAACCCAGAATTATACCTGTCAAAATTTCCTGCTCCTAAATATAGATCAATGTTTCTCTGATTCATGTTAAATCTATGGCTCACCAGTAATCATCTAGGAGCCAGAACAAATGCGACTGTAGCTGATAGAGCCTGTCGACACTAGTCTTGAACCAAAAACGATAAAACATATTTTAATCTATTGCCCAGCCCTTTAGTATTTTATAAAATTGCACTTTCAACATCTGCTGAATTATTTTAAAACGTTAAGCCCTGCGAAATGGTGGGTTTTAATTTTTAGCGGACGTCGTGTTACAGTAACCTTGGCAGTGATGACATTTTTGGAATTACCAATTTTAGGATTAGTATGAACTTGGTTGAGTCCATCATGATAAATCGACTAGTATGATTGACATGAAACGTCATGTTCCTTTTATTGCCCTTTTTCATTTTTTCTCTTTCTATCTTTATTTTTCTTTTCTCCTTTTTTTGCTTTTACTAATAACTTGATTGATTTTGTAATGTATTTAATGTACTATTCAAGATGAAATCTTATCTTTTAAATATGTAAATGAAATCTCTTATATATGGATTGTGTTCTGTTGAAAGGTTGACATTTTAACCAAATCAATAAAAAATAAATTAGAAATTCAGCAAATCTAAAAATAACACAAATTGAATATAAACGAACATTAAAAACATTTAATAATAAGAATAATTATTATTTTGTAATAATAATTGTTAATTAAGTGATCATGGAATCTTGTGCACACAAAAGCAAGTGAAACATCTAGTGAACTCTGTTCCTTAGGGGCACAAAGAAAAATAAAGTGAGTATACCTGCACATCACCTTGTCATAAGGATAACATGAGTGATTGACATGCCCTGTCCATGCTGCATGACCTAACATATTGGGCTCTAGGGACGGAGTTATGCAATAGTCAGCCACTTATTAAGGAATGTTGTTTGAATTTTGTGTCTAAATACCTTTTTTTACAGAAAAAGATTCTGTCAAGAGGACCTGGATGGAGGACTCACATGTGGTATTGTGTGTTATGGGCGGCTAAGTAGAGGGCGATCTACCTCTAGATTTTCAGACAGGAAGCTGCCCTTTTCTCACCAACTAGTAAGGTCTTCTTTCTATGCAGTATTTGTACATTTATTTTTGACTCTTTACTGAGAAATATCCCTGATCTAATAGCCCCACCACGATAATCACTCCCCAAAACCTGGGCCACGAAACAGGCTTTTCAAAATCTGAATATTCTTTTATATGGAAAATACTAAATCAAGAAATTAAATGTGGTCCCCTAACTTTCAATAATGGAGCAGTCACCCATAATATTCCACATGAAAGCAGGCAGCTTGCTTACAGAAAAGAAATGCAACCTGTATGCTATTGTCTCACTAATGTTTGCACACAAACATCCACAGAATAAAAGCAAATCTGAATACTTATTCTAGACAAAAGACTAACTTCATCTCCAATATAGACATAACTTGTCATCGATTATCAGATTGAAAAAGACAAACCATTCTAAGAATACATTTCACAACAATACAATTAACTTTGTTTTCTTTGAAACCATCGACAAGTGTTGGCATTAGCGAAAAATATCGACTTTCCTTTTCTAGAACTGATTTAACTGTAAAATGATGGACACCATTGGTTTCTAGCTTAGACATAGATTCAGGAATGTTTAGTAAGGTTGGCTTGATTACATTTACTCTAAAAGCTTGGGTTCAGTGTAGAAGCTTTTATTTTGGAGAGTACAATCTCTTGATATATTAAAGGGTCACAAAAGCACGAGATCACAGAATTGATATAGGATAGTTCTTTTACATAATCTCTGATTTTCACTGGTCAAGAAGAGTACCAATCCCTGAACAACTGTGAGATACATTGTACACTATGGCTGCAGAACTATATATAATTAGCTTCTGTGGAAATTCAGGGAATTAATTAATAATTGGTTCCTGTCAGACAGTGATATGCCCTGCACGATTTGGGAATCTAGGATGATCTATTTTAAATACACTTCCACACAATTTCATTTACAGGCCCAGTCCCCCTTTAGTGACAAAAGTTGTAAACAGGATTCACATAAAATACTTTCAATTTCTATCTGGGATTTAATTGATTATCAGTAAATTTCTCTAAATGCTCTGGGGTTACTGCACTAAATATTGCCCTGTCCTTTAAAGGCCCAGGCAGGTAGGGATGTCAACAGCTCAAAGCAACCCAGTAAGGTAAGCGCTTCTTTTTAGTCTGTCTCCTTCTCCAAAAAAACCCTCTCTGTTTACATGCTTTAGATGCAATATCTACGCTGCCTCATTCGCCTTAGGTATGTGTCCCCCAAATGCTGAAGAGGAAGTAATAAGTAGTGCATCCTCTTTGAGGCAATACATCTCACGCACCTAAAACATTATGGTGGCCAGCCCCCAGTCAGGACATACATGAAATCAAAAGCCTGTAATCTGCCAACACATGGTGCAGATTACTAACTAATACTCAAAATGGTTTACCTATGTCCCACATGTGTTCCCAGGCTTCCTGTGTTCCAGTTTTATTTGACTGAAAAGAAGACTTTTCCCTAAACCCTCCATGTCCTGTATACAGATGACAGACTCAGCAGGAGTGCAATCGATCAATGAATGTGGACTATACAGGTGACCGTATTGTAAAGTGTGAATCCAAATCGAAAGTTGCAAGAATACTAAAATCGAATGGATTCATGCGACAGTGACACATTCCTTAGAGAAAATATGATATATGATATGATATAAGTCATTTATACCGTGCCTGTACACAAGTGTTTCTTATAGAGAATGAAAGCACCTTTCCATGAGCATTTGTATATATCATTGAAATATTGTCTTACTTGGCACAGCTTCTATTGTATATTTTACACTGGGCATGCAACACTAACCCCAGTGACCTTTACTGAGAAAATTGACACTATCAAGAGACATTACAGTACATTCATCAAAAAGGTTATTTTTCTAAAGTGAAAGGAGTGAACTATTGTGTGATTCCATACCTGATATCACCTAAATGTAGTTTGCTTCCTGTGATCCCTCCATAAAAACTGAATATGTGAGACAAATACCTCTGTAGTTAGATTAATGTTTTGAGTACTCAAATTGATGCTTTGTGTTGATGACATAGAATTAAAACATAGAAATATTAAGGCACAGAATCAAGAGTGGTCCAGTGCTTCCCATTTGTCTTTGTCTTGATTTGCTCCTGCTTGCATTCAGGTACAAGGTGGTCAATTTCTAAACTGTTCCATGTCTTTACTACGTGGGTATTTCCCCTGCAGTAAATACATAGATTCTTTTACTCTTGCTGTCCACTTCCTGCCCCTCCTCGATCAGCTTACTCGAAGGGGGATTCCCCCCGTACTATGTGTCTCAGGCTCTCCTCAAGGTTGAGGTTCCCCCTTCCCCTTCCGCCCTCTGACCCCACCCCACCATTCTGTCACTTACCTGTCGGCGCAGCGTCCCCTTCGTCCTCCCCATTCCGGTTGCTGCATTGGCGGCGCCCCTCCACACTACGGCCCTTTCCCATTTCCTACCTGCCTACTCCCCAGCCACTACACACCCACCCAGTGAGCCCCATATGGCCCTCAATGCCTTTGCGTCACCGTAAAAACTGCTCATGCAAATGCATCGCATTAATGATTTGCGCAGCAAATTCGGCACAGTCAAGGCATATGACAGTTCCTGCATATCCATCATCAAAACCGAAAACTATTCAAGACATGCAATGACTTTACAAAAATGTGCTATCATAGTGTTTCAAGAGGAATCCATTCTTACCTGCTTTGATGTGAGCTTTATAAGGGAGCCTTCATAGCCCTATAGAGATCAGAAGAAAATGCAGAGTGAATACCAAATTACCCAATATATAAGAAACATGTACTGTATTTGCATTTGAATGATATTGCGCAAGCATTTCGAGACGGTTATGGTGTGTGATTGGTTTTCAGAAGATGTTCTTAATATTTTTTAATCATCTTGAATTTCTTCGGTAGGTTGACTAAGATCATTTTCCTATAACCTATCAGAGGCCTTTCTAAAAATGAAGTTCTGCTGTAAAGAGCAATCCATTTTGCTTTTCTATTACCGGTTTGCCTATTCATTTAGACAAGCCGAGTGAGCCTCCCTTATCTGGGAAGGCCACTTTTTTATCCCTACAAATATGTATTACCCACTCTTCTTAAAGATATATTTAATCAAGACATTTGAGTTTCATATATGAAGCCCCTCCATTGCAGCTCCCATGTGGAAACCTTTGAATGCTAGAGTGACCATAATACAATTATCCGAAGTGAAACAAACTTTTTATGGTATTATCACAAGTGGGGTGCAACCCAGAATGTCTCCCAGGATCAAAAGCATCCTTTTTGGTTATCTGCCTGCTCTTTGTGGTGTCTGCCTTTTTTTACTAGACAAATGCAAATGTTCATATTGTAAGCCTCCACACTCATACAAATATATCACTCATTGCCCATGCCAAGGTTCAGCAAAAAAGAAATCCAGCACTTGTTTAAGGGCTATAGAGTAGGTCCCGGCATACTTAGCGAACTCCAGTCTGAATATTGGCCAATTTGGTTGAGTTCAGATTTCCCGACCTTTATGGGTTTGGTCAAATAGATACAAATTAGATTGGGCTAATACGGCATAAATGGGGCAGGCGTGGTTAGAATTTGTGATCAGTCATGGTAGCTTGTTGTGATGAGCAAAAATAGTAGTAGCTGCAAAGAGAAATTTTTAGACTTGTTGGGAGGCAGAATACATTCAGTGGTTGTACTGAATGTGGCAACCTTTGTGACAGATAAGTGAAAATACTCTTTGTGAAGAAAAATTCTTTAAAATGTTTGAAGGCAGGATATTAAATTCCTGTAACTGATTATGGATTCCTTTAGTGATGAGACAAAACACTAATAGTTGTGAAGAAAAATTCCTACAATTACTTGGAGGTAGGAGATGACATTCAGTGGTTGTTTTGAATGTGCCATAGTTTGTACTTAGACAAAAAGTGCCTTTTTCTGGTTGTGGCTACTTTTTGTGATGGAAGAGAGAAAATACTAGTTCAATTGATGTACATTTATTTCAAAATAAAGTTCATAATACAATACAAATATGAAAACATAAATCATTCAACAATAACATTTATGTAAGAAAACTAATCACATAAATATCAATATATGATAAACATTTTTAAGAGCAAGCATAAAAAAGAAACAACAGTCCCTCATAAGCTACACATTACATATTCACCAGTTAGAAATATCATATTACAGTAATGAGATAAAGCCTTGCTAAGTACATCTCATTTTAACCTTAAAACATTGTTTACCTCATTCTGAAAGTGGCAGGTAAGTATCTCACCCAGCGTTATACAAAACAAGACTAAACAGTTCCTGTTCTCATGTAGCACCTTTTAAGAAACGGCTTAAACTCTCTCTCTTAAGATCGGCCTCCCCTCACAAATGATTTTTTTCTTGATTTATTGGCTGTACCATGACTTGCATTTGCTTAGTTCATGCTTTTTTGTCTTTTACTGTTTGTGTACCCTTTATAATATGTACAGCGCCATGGATAAAGATGCTAAATGAATGTTATAATACATAAACAAATTAAACTATTTAGCAATTTCCTTGTGAGCCAAAACTCTCTACATAAGAGAGTTTGGAAAGCTTTCCAGGACCTTGGTCAGCAAAACATTCACACAATGGAGGAAGAGAAGAGCAGAATTAGGAGTAAGGTCCAAGCTTAAGATAGTGTCTTCCTTTTCTCAGATGAGGTAGTGAAGCAAGCCAAAGGATGTATGGTGTACAGTTCCAAATCCTTGTATTAAGTAATAAAAGGAAGTCCTTCCTATAGATTAAAGAAAAATAAAGCTGTGGCAGGAAGCCAAAAAGTAAAATATGAAAATTGAAAAAATACCTGGAAGGAATATAGAACATATACTAACTGCGGGGAAAATGAACCAGGTCTGAAAGGAGAGATAAGATAAGAAACTGAGTGTGCTGAAGTCATGGAAAATAACAGAGCCCAAACTACGCGCCAAGGAAGAAGGAGAATAGCAACAACTTCCAAGAATCGGACCAGGTAAGTGAAAGGATATACGAGAAGAAAGTCACAAAAAGATAAAGGTATAGCGTAAGCAGCAAGAAATAGTATGCAGCAGCACGAAGAGAGAGAAAATAAGAAAAGGTAAGATTTACAGGAAAAAGGAATAGGAGCGTACCAAGGTACGTGAGGTCTAGAGTAAGATCAGAGACAGAACAGGCAATAGAACAGAACGTACCGACGTATGATTCGAAAAGAAGTAACAAATGAAAAGCAGAGCAAACAGAAACTCGGAAGGTTAAGAGATGGAGAGAGCTAGCGGAAGAAGATTAGAAAAAGATATAGAATGAAATCCTAATACCGAGAGCGTAAGGAAATCCGAGCAAGAAGGGTAGAAGGACAGAAACACCGGAGAGAAGAGGAAAAGGCAAAAAAGGGAAAAGCAAGAAATAAATCTGCAATCCAGAGCAGTACAACTGCAGGCAGTGTACGAGCGAGGTCCTAGACCGATACAACGCAAGGAAGTATCTGGAAATGGCCACATAAAAAACATCTGTCAGCCATCTTGGAGGAACACTAGACCGCTACATGCAGTTTGTGTGAATAGAATAGCCCAATCTCCATCTGTGCCAGCGCTTCCACGAACAGAACGTGACAGAGGACTCTGGAAAACAGAGAACAGGTGGCAGCAGTGGAGAGCAGGAGGAGGTGGTGAGAGCTAAGAAATTGAAGGAGGTGGTAAGACCAGGGGTGGAGGAGGAGCTGGTAACATCAAAAGTAGAGGGTGGTAGTCAGGAACAGTTGGTAATAGTAAGGAGACAGGAGGGGGAGATATCATGTGGAGAGGCATTGGTAGCAAGAGTGGCGAAGGTGGTAAAGTGAAGGTGCTAATGCTGTGGAATTAAGGTAGTACAGAGGAAGTGGAGGTGCTAACCACAGACAGAAAAAATGGTGGCACAGAACAGGAGGATGTGGTAATGTCAGGAATGTTGTGAAGAGATTGGAGGTGCTAGTATCATCAGGTGATGATACTGAGGAGATGAATGTGTCAATATCATACGGTGAATGTTGTACAGAGGAAATGGATGTGATAACATCAAGTGGTGATTATAACACGAGGGGACGTAACATCAAGTGAGGATGGTGGTGGACTAAATGTGGTATTGTTAAGAGGAGAAGGCAGGGTTTTGGGTGCAGTGACATGAGGTGCCAATTGTGGTGCAGAGGAGATGGAACATTTCAAAGTGGAGAAGGCATGAACATCAGGATGTGAAGGTGGGACTGAGAGGAAGGAGGCGGGCATTCCTATAGTTAGACAGGAAAGGAAGGTTTCAGCAGGCCAGGTCATCCCTAAGTAGGACCAGAAGGTGGGTGTAAGAATAGAAGTGTCTCAGGGATTCTACGATAAGTTCAGAGGAGGAAGGAAGAGAAGACACAAGAAGGAAGCCAGTCAAGGCAGACACCAAGAGACATCCTTCTAGCTTTCCTTGCTGACTTCTCCTGCTGACTGGTCTGCTGGCAAAACTAGGAGCAAGATTAACCGGTTCTATGTCATTTTTTAGATTTGTGTAGATTGCCGAACCAAAAGACCGTTTTTGTTTTCCTGCCGATTTTAGGCAGCCTACAAAAATCTAAATAATTAAATTTTTTCACGCCCCAACCCCAAAGAGAGCAAGAAGAGGCTGGATTTACTTCACTTCATCTATGAGTTTAAACTTATGGATCTTACATGAGACAAAACTATATTGGTTGCACATATTGAGCTTACTCTGCAATATGGTTGCAGCGAATGCTGAGGGCGAAGAGTGAGGAAAGAGAACAGAAGAGAACAGAAGACAGGGAGGAAGGAGTTTGGTGGTCTTGTGGGGGCTCCATGAAGTTCAATTGGTGGCAGCGTGATGGTTTGACATGGCTTTGTGAAGGTCTGGTGAGAGTCGTGTGATGTTAAAATCTGAATTAACATTATTGCACTGTGTTTTGTGGAACACTTCAGTCTGCATTGCTCTCAATTTGCCAAGCCGCTTTCACAAGTGGCTGCAGGCGATGCACTCCCACCTGCTGTTCATAAAACACATAAAGCAAAAGCGAAGTAAACATATGCAAATTCACTTAAAATGTACTCTGCATAAAGATGTACCAAACACAGATCTGATATAAAATTTCCGGCTTCAGACCGATGATAAACAGCAGGAAATATATCCAACGCTTATTGTCATGCTAAATAACATGCTATACAGTAGGCCTCAAACTCGGACAAGACAACAAGATAATATATATATATATATCCACAGAAACGGAGGAAAGAAAACCGCACTCCCAGTGAGGCAACCAACATCTCCATAGCTCAACCAAGAAAATAGAAACTCAAATCAAAAAATAAATACAAGTTTATTTAATGAAATGTAAAAATAGCAAACACATAACAACAGCGGCAGGACGCCATGGGGTAGTCCTGAGACACATATATATTCAGTGAAAAAACATTAGCTGAAGCACTGTTAAGGTAAAACAATCTGATGCAATAAAACCCTTGAAATTTGGTGAAAAAACATTAGTTGACTCGATGTTAAGGTGCCGATTTAATATAACAAACCCCCTGAAATTTGGCAAGTGTTGGAAGCCACGCCAACTTAACTATTAGGCTCCCATTGCCCAGCCTCTAAGTATACTGATGACATCATAAATTACATCACTGATGACATCACAATGGCATCACTGATGACATCTCATATGACATCACATGAGAAATCAGATAGGACACCCTCTATGACCTCCTCAGTGACCATACTGGTAAGTACCAGCCATTGATAAACATTTTGCACTGTATTTGAAGCTATAGCACAGATGCAATGTATCCTGCCTTTCAAGAAGGTCTGGAACTATTTGTCAAGCATTGTAAATAATGGATGGCGAACTAGGAAAAGTTGGTCTTGAGCATAGCAAATCTACAATTTCAAGTTCAATACATAGGGAGTCTGGAAGCTTTGGATCTCCATAGGTTGTACATTACAACTTCCACAAGCCCTACCCAGCCTAGGCAATGTTGAGGGATCATCGGAGTCATGGTCCAAAACATGAAGCAGAATGCCCCGGCACTAAAACAATTTCAACTTCGTCCGTCCAGTACATTAGCTACTCTAGTCCTTAAAATCACGTGTTCTCACAACATGAAAGTGTATTTTTAAGATTGTTGATTCTTGCAGGCCCCCTGCCCTAACCTTTATTATATGACATGGTCAAGGCTTACCTTTTGAATTGTTACACTGACAGCTACTAGTATGATATGTGAAGATACGATGATTTCAGAAACTGTTTTATCACATCTATGTTGTATTCTTTGGTGGTCTGGTGCAACACTATAATTGTACTACCCAAATGTCTTCTTTGCATAGGCAAATGTTTCACAATACAGTGATAAAGGTACTAGATATATTATCATGGAAAATGGTAATTCAATACAGAGTAACTCTGGTGTGTAAGAATACAAGGGTTGTAAATGGAGAGCATTTTTAAATACAAACTACTATCAAGCTTTGCACTTGAATTCACACTCATAGTGAGGGCATGGCTGCCTCCAAACTCGGGTCCGGGTTCCCTGAATGGGGAAATACCGGGCCATTCCAACCTTGGAGGGCCCGGTATTTCCCTATTCAGGGAACCTGGATCCGGACCATCCCCATTCCCATTTGAGTCCCTATAGGGCTTAATGGGAATGGGGAGCATGCTGACAATGGGCCCGTTAATGACGGGCCCATTGTTAGCATGCTGGGCTGCTCGCGGGACCTACTAAGGACGTCTGGTAAAACCAGGCGTCCAGAGCGGGTCCCGCGAGCGGACCTCGTAATAGGGCGGTAAGGGGTTAACGGCTCCGGCACCTTTACCGGTGCCGTTAACCCCTTACTGCCCAGCTCGTAATGAGGCCCATTGACTGGTTTAAATGGAATTCAGAAACCACTTTGGGAAGGAAAGAAGGGTGTGTGCACGGCACAACCTTATTCTTGTGGAAAGTTAGGAACAGAAAGAGCTTGAAGCGCGCATATTCGTCTTGTAGATGTCACCGCAATCAAAAAGGCCACCTTCCAAGAAAGGTACTTGAGCTTGGTTGTGGCCATGTGTTCAAAATACTTATATATTTTTTTTTTAATTACAAACAAAGGAGGAGTACTCATCCTTAATATACATTATTATTGTCAGAATTGCACAAAAAATGGTAAATACCTGGACATCACCACATACACTCAAAACTCGTCAGTATATGTCCTCAACAAAATGTTCCATATAACATATTTTAATATTCAAAAAAATTCAAAAACATTCAAAGCTACAAGACCCTGACAATTAGATCTAAAACACTTAAAAAGCATATGCACATGTTACAATACAATATATACAAAGCAATAAACAAAGCAATAAACAACAAATTTTGACATGGGAAACAAAAAAACCGAGTACAGTGCCAAATTAATTGTTATTGTTACACACTGTGCTCAACATAGCCCAAAATACTTATAACATAAAGCGGTGAGGACCACATTCAGATCCCATTTGGGGTGAGGGGCCCGAACTGGTGGGAAAATATGTAGAAGACCTGCAACATGTCTCTTGATGATTGGGTTCACCAGTGAAAAAGAGCAACTGTGTGTGGACAGATAAACAGCAATGGTGGATACATATGTCCTGCATGATACAACATGGATGCCCGAGGATGCAAGGTCAGATACAAAAGACAAGACACAGTCAATAGAAGCCTGTCTGGGATCAAGCTCTCTGGCTAGACACCAATGACAAAAACAGAGCCTGTTGCTCCTATATTGAGCTCTCGCAGAGGGCTTTCGTGCCGCTTAAATTATACATGTGTTGTCCTCGGAGAGGTTGAACTGCGCTAATGATCGGATATCAGGCACCAGGCTGAGAAGCTGAACGATTGTGTGCAGGGGTGCCACAACTGGTGATTGCTCTGGTCAAGAAGGTCGGGAGTCTGTAGAAACCTGATCAAGGAGCACACCGACAGGTGCAGCAGTTCCGAAAACCAGAACCTGGCTGACCACCAATGAGCTATGAGGAGCAGAGTGCAGTTCGATGCACTCCTGAGTTTCCAGAGTGACTGGTGAATCAGTGGCAATGGAGGGAAAGCGTAAGCTTTCATGTTGTCCCACGGGATCCTGAGGGCATTCCACAAGAAAGACACTCCGAGCTCATTCCTGGAAGCATAAAGAGGAAGTTTCTGGTTCGATGATGTTGCAAAGAGGTCCACCGCTGGAGAACCCCATTGCTGGAAGATCTTGGCAAGAACATCTGTGTTCATCTCCCACTCGTAACTCGCCATAGATTGGCGGCTGAGGGAGTCTGCACAGCTTGAAGCCAGACACTGTGTTGGATAGCCCAATGGATAGAAAGGTCCACCAGGAGGGAAGACTTGGTGCCCCCATGTTTGTTGATGTAGAACATCGCTACAGAATTGTCAGTGCAAATTCAAACCACACTGTTGGTGATATAGAGTTGAAAAGCCTTGAGCGCCAGAAAAACTGCCAGGAGCTCCAGGTAATTGATATGGAACCGCCTGTCCTGAGGAGTCCACAAATCTTACAAGTCGAGGCGATGCTCCCCACCCCAGAAGGGAGGAGTCTGTAGTAACCGTTGCTTATGGCAGGGCTCCTGGAAGGAGGTCCCCACTGAAAGTTTGCTGGTGGATGATACCCTTGAAGATCTGCCGTCATGCTGGATGGGACTGGAATCATCTTGGAATCGGGATCCATAGCCTAGGACCAGCAGCTCCGAAGAGCAAGCTGAGTGCGCCTAATTTTCAGGCATGCATGAAATAGAGCTAACACGCAAGAGGCCATGAGGCTCAGGAGTCTCTGGAACCACCAGGCCGACATGTGAGAGGACAGTAGGAAGAGTTGGCACGTGGCTGAAAGGTCCGTAATCCTGTCCCCCATCAGGAACACTCTGGTGCCGATGGTATCCCAACGGAAACCCAGAAAGATCATGTCTTGAGCAACCGTCAGACGATTTCCGCCAGTTCACTGACAGTCCAAGATAGAACAGGAGCTGAAGGAGTGACTGAAGAGTGACCATAGCGTTCAAGTATGGATATACATGAACTCCCTGCAGTCTGAGGAATGCTGCGAAGACCGCCGTCATCTTCGTAAAGACAAGCAGTGCTGAGCTGAGAAAAAATGGAAGCACACGATACTGGAAGTGTTCTGTTCCCACAGAGAACTGCATAAACATTCGATTTGGACTCCAAATCAGAATATACATGTAGGCATCCTGAAGGTCTACCACGCTGAACCAATCACTCTTCCGGAGAGAGGACGTTATCTGGCTGGGCGTAATTATCTTGAATTTTTCTTGGGGTAGAAAGAGATTGAACTTGGAGAGGTCGAGGATAGTGCGCTGGCCAGCCTGGTTGGGTTTGGGCACTTTAAACAGACGGGAGTAGTAGCCCTCCCCTTGCTCCCTGAGGGGAACAGGCTCCACCGCTCAGAGGTCTAGAAGTTTCTGTACCTCAGCTCTGAGGGAGGGTGACCCAGACTGCTGGAAGGGAGGGTTGAAGGGTAGGGTAGGGTAGGGGGGAGGGGCAAGCAGAAGCCCACCCAAGCGATTGTCAAAACTCATTGGTCTTTGGTGATGGTCTGCCATGCCTCCAGATGAGACAAAATTCATCCTCCCACCGGATGATTTGTTGGCAGGGAGACTACCTGTCCCTGGAGAGGAGGCTGATGGCTGATAGAAAAACCGGCCACCTTGCTGCTGCTGCTTACGGCGGGCCTGCCAGCCGGAGCTTCGGATCGGTGTGCACGGCGGTCCTGAAAACCCCTGAATCCAGAGAAGGACCGAGTTTGGGACCCTGACCTCTGTATATAAGGAGCCTTAGCTGGAGTTTTTGCCAGGACCGATAAAGACTTGGCTGTTTGAGCGCTCGCCTTAGTCTTCGTGAGTTGCTCATTTGTGGAGGAATGGAACAATTCCTTACTATCAAAAGGAAGATCCAGCTCCTTGTCCTGTACTTCCTTTGAGAACTTTATAGCATGGAGCCACGCTTGGCGGCAGAGATCAACCTCGACCATAAGGCCTTGAGCAGAGGTATCTACATGGTGTGCAGCAGCCTCCAGTAGATCCTGTGCCAACACTCTGGCGTCCGACAAACCGGCTTTGAAGTCCTCAGGCCTATCCACAGGAATCCATTACTGGAAATCGGCTAGCTCCCTCCACAGCTTGACATTGGCTGATAAGCTCGGTGTTAGCCTGACGAAGTTGGAGCGCCGAATTGGAAAAAGACTTTCTTGCCAATGGCGTCAAGAAGTTTGTCCTCCTTGGAGAGGATTTGGGCCGCTGCAGTGGAGGATGTAGAGGCTGGCTTGGACTGGAGGGTGGCTGCTACCATCACTGTTGACGATGGGAGCGGAAAAGCCAACAAAGATATGTCCTTCGAGGTATGAAGCTTGTATCGAGCATCAATTCTCTTGTTGAGATGCTGCCCAGAATTAGGTTTTTCCCAGACCTTGCTGGCCTCAGCCAAGACGTCCTTTTGGAGGAACAGGCCGATGCCCTCCTGAGGCGATAGAGTACAAACTCCAGAAAGCACCCTCTCCTGCGGAGCGGGGGCCTCGGGTACTGGAATGTCAAGCAGGGCCATCATGTCCAGCACCAGGTAATTAAATGCTCGATTAGAGCGGGGCGGCTCATCGCTGTCCTGGTCTGCCTCGTCCTCATCCAGTGAAGCAGGAGCAGAAGACTGATCCGCTGCATATGGCGCCTCCGGGCCTAAAGTGTTGTCTGGCAGAGCACCCAACATCTTTTCTATCAGGGAAAGCGGAGGCAGAGGAGGAAGTGGTGCAGGAGGTCCTGCAGGAAGAGGTGGAGGAGGTGGCACGAGGGGGCCTGTGTAGGATTTGCCGAAGCAGGTGGTGGTACGGGAGGTCTAGGATAGATTTCCCTAAAAATATCCTTAAAGTACGCCTTCATGGGATTAGAATGCATGAGCATCTGAAATTTCCCAAAAAACGCATCCACGGACAAAGGTCTAGGCGCTGGATTGGGCAGAGGCCGCTCAGAAGGGGCATACCCCCATGAACGCAATGAGGATGATTGCCAGGAAGGACCTCCACCAATTGGGTCCACATTGATCAGGGGTGCAGAACCAGGAGGGAACGAGACTGTATGAGGAAGCGGTGCCTGAGCACGCCAATCGATTGAAGGGTGAAACGGGTTCTTGTTATCCACATGGCATGGAAAAGGCTGCTTGCCCCAAAAGAAGTCCCCCCCCCAGCACCAGCCTTAATGAACTTTGGCATAAGAGAGGTAGTCAAAATGGCCGCTGTGGACCGTGGAGGTTGTGCTGCCATTTTGTCGACACCTGAGGTGAAATGCTTCACAGGATAAAGTGAAGCAATGGTCTCCTCAAGGGAGTCAGAGGCCTTATGTGAGATTTTAGCCTTGAAGCAAGGACCCTCGGCAGAGCCGGAACTAGCATATCTAGGGTATTTACTGGACACCTTAGGGACTTCCCCAATATTAGCCTCTGGTGGAGGAACCTCGGCAGAGCCAGTACTCGAAGGCCTGTGGTGCGTGACCACCTTCTTTGCCCCCTCGACAGAACTGGTACCACCACCCCACTAAGCGTGGGAGGTTGAGGGTTATACCTCACAGCCAGGACCCTCAAAGAGGATCCCTCAATTTTGCCGGTATTGGATTTAGCCCCAAGGAGGGGAATCTCTGGATGAAACCTGGTACATTTAGCTCCCTCAAGAGGGGTCTCGAGACAAGACTCTGTGGAAAGCTCCAAAAATGGAGACCTCAGGGCAAACCCCGGGTCCCAGTGCCACAGAAGAACTGGGTTCAACTTTAACCCCCAAAGGGGGAAACTCGGAAGAATGTCCGGCTTTGGCAGGCCCACTCTGGGGACCCTCGGTGGAAACTCTGGTGGGCCTATTAGGCTTCTTGCGGGACACCTCAGGGATACCCCTGGTAGAAGAGCTACTTGAGCCCCCACAGTCTTGGAAGACCCCCGGGAAGGAGTCCCTCGTCCGGGATGCCCTAAAAAGGAAAGAACTCACCGGGCAGTTTTTTTTCTCGTTAATGAAGAGCTGCAAATGTGGTGGAGGAACGCGTTGAAACACATCCTCCCACCGGACAAGACGACGCTAGAGTGCTTGGACGGAGAGGGAGTCGCAATAAAAGCACGAGTCCCAACAGTGTTCCAGGCCTAGACACTCCAGTTAAAGCGAGTGGGGATCCACCCTCGTGAAACGGCGTTCACAGGATGAGCAGGGCACGAATCCTAGACGCTCCGGCATGGACGGAGGACAAGATGACTGTGGAACCGGAGCAAGAAGGAAGGACAAAGGGAATAAAAAGACAAATTCCCAGGGATGCGAGTGCGTCCCACCCGCCCGCGTGGAGAAAAGGTCTGAAGGGCGATGCGCGGGGCAGAGCTAAGGAGGGCGGAGTTACGGCCACGTGCTGTGGCACCACGTAAAAATAAAAGAAGGACACAAATTAAATTTTGGATGCTTTTTGACAAAAGTGTTCCGGTCCCGTCCCGAAGGATGGAATGTCCCACAAGTATGGAGGAAAGGGGACGGGACGCAGGAATATGTAACACTACACTGCTTTCTTTTCACTTGAAAACAGTGCTGTATTCTATTGGCAACAGCAAGGCTGTACACGAATCCATGGGCACTCATGAACTTCTAGGAAGGGGGACGTTGCTAAATGTATATACTCGATTTCTGTACATCAAAAAAGCGGGCTTCGGTTCAGGTCAAGATAACCTGCTGTACTGCACACTTAACATAAACCGGAAGCATTCACGCCAGAGTTCAGTTACGGTGAAGTGAGCAGTTTACATTGCAGTGGGATAGATTAGTGGCCAGGAAGAACAGGATAGGTGCAGGATACCGAACTGCACAGTTAGGTGCTTCTCCTGCCATCATCGAAGGGCAGTTGCACAACCACACAAGCCCTTTCACAATAGATACTGCTTCTGTTCCCATTACCAGAGCACTAATTAGACTGAAGTTTCCTGATTGCTCATAGAAGGGATTGTTATTGTCTCCCACTGTTTACATCTCTTCTCAACAGCGTACCAATTGGCCAAGATCTTTTGTGAACCTGAGACAAAGCGCCAGGGGTGGACTGCCTATTCAGAACTCTGGAGGTTCCCCAGTAGGCTTCTGCACCCTGGGCCTCTTTTGGGTGGTAACCTATTTCATTAAAATGTTCTCATAGGAGTGGGGTTGGGCTTGCTGAAAATGTGTAATATGGAGCCACTTTTAACATTATTTCCAGGGCCTCTTTTGGTTCCCGGTCCCCTGCTGCAAAGGGCTGACTGTATCAACTGTTCTTTTATTGACTGACTATCAACTCTGCAACCAGTGCAACCCAAAAACACTGGTTTTGAAAATGTAAAACCTAGTTTCACAATATGTGTAAACGACATCTGCAATTAGCATTGAGACAGTGATGGAAATTGAATGTATTGACGATGGGGTCCACCTAGAGCCAGGAAAATCCTGTCCAATGACCAGCGCTGCACTGGAACGAAATGTTTCATGGGAGTCTTTGCCTGTCACAATAGAAATAGGGGCTGGTATTGGGGGACCTCATTAGGCAATAATTACTGCCCACTCAGGCCTACAATAATTATTCCTGATAATCGATAAAGCCTGGGTGGAGTGAGATTTCAAGAAGTAAGCCTATTTCAGCTGGCGGGGCAGTAAAATGGGTTGAACAGCCCAATTACTTTTCCGTGTGGCTGTTTACGCCTGACATTCCCACCGACTGCTATTTGGAATTGTCTCTTGTAGGAGAGGGGGCCATGTGGACTGCCTCCGCAGCCTGGATGGGAAATATCTTGCCCCTCATCGGCAGCAGGAGGGCTCTCTCGGGGCAAGTTCTCTCTGAGACCTATGGATGTAAACCTTGCAGAATCCCACCAATTTAAGACCAGATCTCAGCTGGTCTAACTTGTCCAGATTTTCTCCAGTTACTCCTGGCTCCTTTACGCTGAACCATCATTGAGAGTGGTTCTGGGGTGCAGCTAAAATGGCATGGGTGTCGCGCCTGTGCTAACGCAACCCTGCCCACTCCACTCTCACTTTTGGTTCCAGGTGTGGAATGCCACAGGTGGCATTTTTACCACAAGAGTGAACTGCTCCCGGCATTGCCAGGCTTCTGTGATGGGTGATAACAGGCTGCTTGGTGGTAGCAGGGCTTCAGACGTATGGGTCACTACGAGCCATTGCTATAATTATCTGTGCTTTTTCACAGTGCTTCCCTGCGTCTCCGCCATGCCATACATCTGACCCCATACCATACATGCCAACCCTCACGATTTAGGCGGGAGACTGTCGACTTTCCAGTGGAAAATATTTATGGGATACGTTCAAAAAATACTTCTCTTTTCTTCTGTGTCTGCACTGGAAACCAGCACCTATATTCGACGTTCGCAGTAACCTGAGGTACTGGGTTCATCTGCTTGGGACTACCAGAACTGGAATGCCTTTTGCTCCACGCAAGGCACCTGCCACCTTGTTTCGTTGGCTTTTGGGAAATGTCCAGGTCTGGTCACAAGCCACTCTCGATATACACTGCTCAAAAGAATGAATCGGGACTCCGTGTAATCTGATCCCATCTAGTGATCAAGATCAGTTATTGGGGCACCTCATCTTCGGATGCCTCTATAGACAGGGGACTGAGCTGTGTATTTATTTATACTTTTGGTGTTGTGCTTAGTGCTGCATGATGCATATGAGATGCTTCAGAGCGCAGAGGTTGAAATTGGAGAGAACGTGGAGAGAAGGGAGGGGGGAGGACTGAGGTAATGACCATGCAGGTTTGGTTGCAGGCTAGTCTGGTAATGCCAGTTGCTTTAAAACGATCACTGTCAGAACAGAGCATTCCTGTTTCTGAAAGGCGCACCTCTTTAGCATTATACATTACTACCGACCAATACAGCATGCTTTGGAACAGCAGGCCAGTGACTAGAGTTTCCAAGGAGTCAGTCCCCTAACAGACCTTTACCGAAGACTGTGGATAGCCTTCTGAAAGAGAGGGTTTTTTAGGGCTGTCCTACAATTCAGATGCTTGGGTTCCAATGTTAGGTCCTGTGGGACAGTGTTACATAGTTTCAGACTCTCTAAGGTAAGTCTTCTTGTGTCCTAACTTTATTTGCTTGTATATTGGTTAGATCAGTCGATCGATTGGTCCCAAATGGAGCATATTTCTTGAAGTCGCTAGGGATGTAGGTGGGCCCACAAATCCAAGCGGCTTTCCTGCTAATGTGTGCAGCTGTGGATTTGAGGGATGGGCAGCCCGTGCAGTTAGGAAGGCTCAGGTTCATGTCTGCAGATTTGTTTTGGATACTAATTTCTTTTTTGGGATGCCAATGTACATGCTATTGCCATAATTAGGCTATGAAAGGACAAGAGGCAGCTTTGATAGTGCTTTCTGTTGCATGCCAAGGGCTGAAAGGATCTCTCTTAATAAGCAGTGGCAGCCCACCACTATGGGCCAGAAGGTGACGCCCCCTTGCATGAGAGGCATTCCACCCCCCCACCTGAGTGGCAGTCTGCACAGTGCGCCCGTGTGCTTCATTTGCACTGGGCACTGTGTCTTAGAGCAGGAGTGTGCCCCCGCTACGCATTTGTTTTTGTTACGGAGTCCTTTCGGCTCTGCAACAAATGTCCCATGCAGGCCAGTATTCTTTTTTTCTTTACCACTGATGCACAGAAAATATACTGTACTATGTAGCAAAGTGCACAGTAAACATATTTTACTGTGCATCAAGGGTAAAGCAAACATATGTGTTATTATGTGGCTAGACTGGTTTACTTTTTAATTTAGCCACTCTAGCGATGTAATAACACTGATCATGTTTGCTTTACCCTTGATAAACAGTACTCAAAGGTAAAGCAAACATGGTAAGTGTTATTATGAGGCTAGACTGGCGTACATTCAGCCAAGCCATGTATATATCATGTTTGCTTTACCCTTGCTGCACAGTAAAATTTAATCAAGGGAAAAGCGAACATGATGAGTACATTTTACTCACACAATGGAAGAATATGGGTTCTCAGTATAGCGCAAGCAGCCCAGGAAAGGATCACACATGGAATATTGACTTCCAAGATGGTAGACAGCCCAGTTTTAGACTTGATCCCACCCGATAAGTCAAAGCAACATCAGGTGCACTCAGGGATCATAGATTTGGGGATTTTGGTGAAATTAACTTGAGCAATAATTCCGCTGTAGTATTTCCACCGATTGTTGGCTTTAAAGTAGAATATTTACTTCTCTTCTAAGTTAAAACTGGGAATTCGCCAGTGCAGCGCAAACAGCAGTAATTCTGTTACCAGCAAAAAAATAAGGCTGTACCAGAATTACCACCACTTTTTTATTGCACCGTTGAACTAGTGCCTTTACCGTTTTTACAGGACCAGCAAAATCCTCAAATACCAAGGGAAAATTGATGCATTCTCACTATAGTCCAATATATTCTAATGATCATTTTTTGTTGGGTGTGTTGAAGATTCAAGTTCACTTTAGCTGGCCAATGTTTGTACATATTTGGATCAGATCACCGTGTCCATATTTACATTGCATTCCGACATTCATCTCTCCATGTATGTTGTCATCTTTTATGATTACATAATATATTTTTTGCTGTGGAAGTGTGGTTGCCTTGGCAAATTGCACAGAGTGTTTTGACCTCACATGGCATTTTTACATCACTTCAAGTTGATCATTGCTCATATTTAATTCAGTTTTTTTATCTGGATTATGTTTATATTTAGCAAACAAGTTTTGTCTCAATCCATACTACCTAAGGAGTTTTGTAAAGGGACCAACAGGAGGAGGTCTTAGTTGTGTTTAATGTTTGATGCATGAGAAAAGGCGACCAACAATTTATTTTATTGTCACTTCTTGCATAAACAGAAAAAAATGAAATAACTGAGTTTGTATGCGCAGTTTTATACCGTTGGCGCATTTATGTAAGAGTAATAGCTACATTTGGAGCAAGACCTACTAATTCTCTTCTTCTTTGGACTAGCCAAACAAATGGCCAAAACCATTTGATTCCATTGCAAAACTAGTTATGCAATATTTATAGCGGAAAAACATTTACAAAGCAGCAAAGGTGGAGATGAGTGCATTTGAACCATTTTGAGCACAGGTGCAAACGTTAGATAAACGGACTGCATATGTGCTTTACCTTTGCAGAGTCTAACTGTAGCCATACTTCCAAGAAATCTTTGCTAACTTTAATCACAGAATCTCTCAAAAACAAGGCCTCTTCCTGCAACAACACGCTCTGTATCCTTTTTCAATCAGATAATTGTTTGCCGTGTTTTAGCAGCACGAGGGCATGTTACAGGAAAGCTAGCTGTGTCACATGGTCAAGAAATCAGATCATCACACAGCTGCCACTCATTAGACTGAAAGGTTCTCAAAATAGCCGCCAAAGTGCAAACATATCCTACCAAGATTGATTCAGTCAACAAAAGAAGTCAAAGAAATAGAAATAAATAAATAAATAAATAAAACATGCTATATCTTAGATATGAAAACGGTCATTAGATGTCCATCACATGGACGGGGTGAGTGAGGCCCAAAACACTCTGAGGTAGCTTTCTAGCAGATGAAAAAAGTGAGTGGCCCAGAAAAGACTGGATTTGCATCTATTCACCAATGCATTGAAATACAAAATCTCTTTAAGAACAAAGTTATTTAATTTAGGATAGAAGTACAGTACGGTTTAGTTAAAAGCACCCAATAACTCAGAGAAATCTATGGCATCCAATATTTGACCACACATGAAGGGGTGGCAATTGAAGGGGCCTGAAAACTGGCGTGCAGAGAAATAAGACGAAGAACCTTATACAAAAAAAAAACACCTGAATTCAATCAATAATATTACAACCGCTCAATGCACATGCTCTCGCCAAATGATTAAATACTATGCCATTGCCATTTTCTCAACACCGTGTATAGAATTAGCATTATTGGGAGCTGCACCAGCCAATGGGATGGTCGGTTATGCAGGCTTTATTATGTGGTAAACCCCACGTTCCATGCAGGCCACCAGAGCCTCTATTGCAGACCACCCTTGGTTTGAGTCTACACCATCCCACTCTCACCCCACCTGCCTCACCTAACCCCACACTTGGACCTCTTACCCCACCGACCCCCCACAGCGCCAATCTGCACACCTCCTCCAGCCCACCCCACACCCCAACTTATCTGCTCTTCTGGTCTATTGCTGGTCACCATTTCTCCACTACCAGGGACATAGAAAAGGTACTCTCTATGTCCGCGGTGGACATCTTAGAACATTTTTTAATGGGAATCTGCCATTTGCTATCAACGTAAAGACAAATTCCCTTAAAAAAGGCATTAGAACCTTTGCCTGCATTCCCGGGGTGCTAATAGCTACATGTACCTCAACTGGGTGCTTTGCCAGCTGGTAAACACCCATAGTCTGTGTAAGAGGTCAGACAAGCCATCCCCCTCCTCCCAGCAAATCCCAGTACTAGCTATCAACTACTGGGATATATTCCAGTGAGAGGTTCCGTGTTACTTATGATGCACGAGAGAGAAGCTCGCTTTTTCTATCATGTCACTCAGAACTCATAGGTGAAATACAGCCAGAGGTTGCACGCTACTCATTTAGAATTGTATGCTGTTTACATCCCTTTGCATCCCTTTTCCACTCCCTGTGCCGTCCCCTTGGACCAGCTTTGCAAGGGGTGGCTAGGCAGGAAGGATGGGACTTGATAAAACATAACAAAATGCTATGTTCCCTCTACCCCTCACCCTACAGCAAGCCAAAAAGAAACAATGGCAACGCCAACAGTTTGTGCTTTTGTGTAGTAGGCATGTTGAAGCAGGAGCATGAGGCAGACGTAATCATCAAAAGATACGTGTATTCTTCTGTAATATGTCATGAACCCACCAGCAGCGCAGTGTTTCGCTGTCCAGCCTCACCTCACATCTCAACTGATCTCCCCCTCACACTCCACATTCCAGATCTCTCCTACTCACACCTTCCAGGCTAGACGTCACTGAACAGCTGCAGTGCCAATATACTACACATGTATTGCAATTGTTCAGGCCCTTCCATAATGGTTCCACCTGGCCATAAGATGGCACCTGCTGGCAAATGGTGTTAGTGCCTTGGCATATCATGGCAGTGCCTAGCATATCTATATATCTAGCATCTGTGTTCTTGTATTGCGCCACTAACCCAAGGGCCTCAGGGCGCACACAAGAGGGAGAGAAAAGACAGACGACATAGGCCTGTCTAACAACCAAACAAGAGCCAAAACTGTTGGCTTTGCCGTGCTTGTTTTAACAAGAATTGACTGCAAGGAACAGATGCAAGGACATAAACACATTATTTATACATCAAGTGGCTCAAGGTACACTTAGTTAATACATTAGTATTACACCAGGAGCTGTTTTACTGGTGCAATTAAGCAATTTCCCGTCAGGAGCCAGCTTAGAAACAACATTGTCATTGCCTTCAAAGGGCACAGAGCTAGCTAAAAGAAATCCTGGGAGGGGGGGCTTGAGGGTGACGTTTTGGGTAGGAAGGGGAATGTAGTGAGTGGGAATGGCCAGAGGGACTATCATGGGTGGCCAATCAGTAGTTAAAATTCCCAAAAGCTGTGGGCTTCTCCTCACAGAATAGGACGGAGGTGGGATGTGTCCCTCCTCACATCCCTCCTCTCTCCCATCTTCACTTCCCATGCAAACAGTTCTGGCTTAATAGCAGTGCTTATTGTCACAGGTTTCCCCCCTTCTCACCTGTCTGTGTTCTTTATTGGAGTTCTTCGATAGAGTCTTCTTGCGCACAGTGTGGGATTTTTATAACCCTGTGCGAATGTCCTCGGGTTCCAGCGTGCGTTCAGCGTCCGAGTCCTGGATCGTTCAGAAGTCCGGGAAGTCCTGGAAACAGCGAAGCGTGTACTCGGAAAGCGAGTACACGGAGATCCGGGATGTAAGTGAGGACAAAAGGGGAAGGAAAGGATGAGGAGGTAATAATAGGGGACCAGGAACTAGGAATCAAGAAGTTAACAAGAGCGAACTACGGCAGCACACATCTAGCCACTGTAAGCGGTAGCGTTGAGACACGCAGAGCCGCGGGGAGTGTCTGCTTTATAAAACATGACGGAAACTGGTAAACAGCGTTCCGTGTTTGACGGCCATGTTGGAAGTACCGCTGAGTGCAAGCCCCTATGTGTCAGGGACCAGGAAGTCCAGAAGGGACGCGTCTGATGGTTCATGACAGCATGCCTCCTCCGAAGGCCTGTTCCTCCGGGTTTGCCCCGGATATAAAATACCTTTTGAGCAATCTGGGGACATTTAGGTTTGAGATTGGTTCCCAGGTGCGTTCACTGGGAGGGTATCCTTTCCACTCAACCAGATACTGTAGCTGACCACGTCTGTACTTGGAGTCACATATTCTGGACACTTCGTATTCTAGCTGGTCATCAACAAGTACAAGGGTAGACCTTGGAGCAGTCCGGGAGGACTGGATGTATGGTTTCATTTGAGACGTGTGAAACACTAGGTGGATCCTCTTCCAGGAGTCTGGTAGTTTGACTCGGAAGGCCACTGGGTTAATAATTTCCTTTATGGAAAAGGGGCCATAATACCGGGGAGCCAGCTTATTCGGTCGTAAGTGTCGAGGCAGTAGTTACGAGGATAGCCAGGCCTTATCACCCACTGAATAGGAAGGCCCTGGTCTTCTTTTAGAGTCTGCATAATGCTTGGTGTTAGTTCGAACCCTTTCTAGGTGTTCTTTGGCTTCCTTGTGTACGTTGGTGAGGGTTTCAATCCAGGAGTCGACTGTAGGTACTGGTGTAGGATGTGGGAGAATGGATGGTAAAACCGAAGGGTGGAATCCTTGGCTGCAAAAAAAGGGGCTGGTTTTGACAGCCGAGTGATACGAATGGTTGTAGGCGAATTCAGCCACAGGGATTAAGAGTGACCAATCGTCCTGGACCTTGGTGGTGAAACAACAAAGATATTGCTCTAGGGTATGGTTAACACGTTTTGTAGCTCCATTAGTCTGTGGATGATAACCTGAGGAGAGGGCACGTTGGATTCCTAGTATACGGCATTAGTGTTTCCAAAATTGAGATATGTATTGATGTCCTCTATACGATATAATCTTGGAAGGGAGTCCATGAAGTCGGAATATGTGTTCCAGGAAGATTCCAGCGAGTTCTGAGGAAGATGGTAGTTTATAAAACGGCATAAAATGAGCCATGTGAGTGAATAAATCAATGGTGACCATGATAGTCGTGTATCCCCTGGAGAGTGGCAGTTCCACAATAAAGTCTGTGGCGATGTATACCCAGGGCCTTGTTGGTAGCGTTGGTTGAAGTAGGAGACCCGCCAGTCTCTTGTTATCATGCTTGTTTTGATTGCAGACTGCACAGGCTTGGATGTACAGTTGGACGGCAACTTTCATTTTTCGCCACCAAAATTGTCTTTGTATTAAACAGAGAGTGTTGGTGATGCCACGATGTCCTGAATGAAGGGTATCGTGACAGAGGTTTATAATCTTTTGACGTAGTCTCTGTGTGGGGATAACCAGACATTTATCCTTGAACAAATACCCGTCCTTTGTTCGAAGGCTCCATCAATTCTTCCCTGTAAATTCCTTCCAGATCTCAGAGGACTGGGTTTGAATCCAAACGTCTTCCACAAGGCTGATTACTTGGGCTACAAAAAATGTGTGGGGAAGCATCTTTGGGAAGGACCGATCTTCAAGAGTTTCGTAGTCGGGACATCAGGATAAGGCGTCAGCAATTATGTTGTGTGTTCCAGGGACATGATGGATTTGGAACGGGTACTGGGCGAAGAAGAAAGCCCAACGGAGATTGTAAAACTTGAAGATTCCGATGATCCGTACGAACCTGAACAGGATGTTTTGCTCCCAGGAGTAGATGGTGCCACTCTGTGAAGGCTTGACGGATAGCTAACAGTTCCTTTTCCAAGACTGAATAATCAGTCTCGCTGGGAGTTAGGGTTTGCGAGAGATAAGTGATGGGGTGTTCTAAGTTGTCCTCGAATTCCTGCTTTAGTACTGCTCCAATGGCGTAGTTGGAGGCATCCGTCTCCACTAGAAAAGGTCGATCGATGTCAGGTTGAGCCAGGATGGGGGCTTGTGTAAACTCCGCCTTCAGTCGTTGGAATGCTTTATCTTGGGCCGCTGTCCAGAGAAAGGGCGTACCTTTTTTCAACAATGTAGTGATCGGTTGAACTATCTCAGAAAAGGAAGGTATGAATTTCCGGTAAAAGTTGGCAAGCCCCAGGAAGGATTGAATCTGCTTCACGGTAGTTTTTAACAGGCCAGGATAGTATGGCTTCTACTTTTGACTTGGCCATTAAAATTCCTTCTGAAGTAAGAACAAATCCTAGATAGTGAACAGTAGAGACATGGAAAAGGCATTTCTCGGGTTTAGTCAGGAGCTTATGTTCACGTAGCCGCTGTAAGACTGCCTTAACATGCTCTTCATGCTTAAGATGGTCCTTGGAATATATCAGAATATCGTCCAGGTAAACTATGATGAAGAGGAACAGCATATCCATGAAACTTTGGAAGACCGCTGGGGCATTGGCGAGTCCGAAGGGCATGACCAAGTATTCAAAGTGACCAAAGGGTGTTCTAAAGGCTGTTGTTTTCCATTCGTCACCCTCCTTTATACAGATCAGATGGTAGGCACCTCTGAGATCCAACTTCGTGAAGATTACAGCTCCTCTCACCGCTTCCAGGATATCCGAGATTAAGGGCAATGGGTAGCGGTCCTTGAGGGTGCATTGATTTAGACCACGATAGTCAAGACAAGACCTAAGCTCCTTAGTGTCTTTCTTTGGAACAAAGAACAACGAAGCTCCTGACGGAGATTTGGATGGTCGTATGGTGCCATTTTCAAGGTTGGTATCCAAGTATTCTCGGAGGGCCCTTTTTTCAGGTTCGGATAGAATGAACATCCTTCCAAAGGGAATCACTGCTGAGGGTTCAGTATCAATTGGGCAATCTTCAGGTCTATGAGGAGGTAGGGCTTGAACTATGGCAGTTGAAAACACATCAATGTAATCCTGATAGGCACTGGGAACCTGGATAATATTTGAGACTGTGAACGGGCCCTGCTGGTCTGTCAGCGTACCTTCAGAGGATGTCGACGAAGAATCCAGGGATAGACAGTGAGGCATACAGTGCTCGGAACCAAGAAACAAGGATCCTGCTGCCCAGTTGATGTATGGGTTGTGCTTCTGTAACCAGGGCATACCCAATACCATTGGATAATGGGCAGACTTTATGATGTCAAATTTGATCAACTCTCGATGATGGTTTATGGAGAGCTGGATCTCTTTGGTTTGTAGGGTTATGGGTCCTGAAGAGAGGGGTCTTCCATCGATAGCCTCTACAGACGTGTCCGATGGTTCATGACAGCTTATAGCACACCTAATAGACACCACTAAAGAAACAAAATCCCTTGCAAAGTAAATGCTATTCCTCCTCCTATGTTGTCATAGAAGTTGATTATGAATTCCACAATACTCTGTCATGACGTCACAGCAGGTGAATTCAGCATGCAGTAAGGGAAACCATTGCTAATGGCTATTCACAGCAAATAGATAAATAACAAAGAACTCCTTCATGTAGGTGAAGGTACGAGACTGTTTAAAGCAGAGAAGGATTACATTACTGCTAGATGGCCTTTGTCAGATCTCAAGGACTTAACACGCTCTAGTGCTATTATGTGGGTTCTCCTCCAAGCTAAGGTCCCAGAGAAGGAAGTTACTAGGCAACTAGGGAATCCTTGGCTTGGACCCTTGGCCTTAAATGGAACTGGGAAAGTGAGTTGCCCAAATGGTTGTCTGGCAACCGCCGTGACAGGCGCTATGCAAGCATCACGATAGGTTGAGTTAGATCACCTTGCGTGCTTTGATGTGCTGAATTCCAACACCTTCTTCAAGGAGCTGCAGGAAAAGGACAGTTTTTCTGAAACTTAGCCTCATGGCGGTGCTCCTTCCTCTCAAATAGAGTTCAACCACTGTGTAGATTTCTTCAGAGCCAATTGGACTGTGTCTAAACATGTGTCACACACTCCACCACCTCTGCCCCTCTTCGAACCACTGCACAATGTGTTGGTGGAATTCTGCAAAGGTAGTCATACTTACTCAGATGATACTCAAGCGTCCTTTTAACATCTGTGGGAATTTGGAGTTTGACACTGGTACCTTGAATTTCCTTTTGTGAGTCATTAAACCCTGGATGGATGAGCGATGGTGTGCTCCAAGCGCTAGTAAAACTTGACAGATGTTGGTTTGTGCTAAACATCTGCCAAACAAGTGATCTGGACATGTAAGAAAGCGAACAGTGGACAATATATTAATCTAGAAAATTCAGAAAGCCAGATCACTAGAAGTCCTTTTTTGATGAACATCTTACAAAGAGGCCCATAGGAACCCATCACCATAGCACTGTTAATTCCACCTCAAGCTTCTAGCTAATTTAAAGCTGCTCCATGGGAAAAACTGCATATATGTGGCAACGTTTAATAGGGTCAACGGTATGTTACTTCAACAACCTGTCTTCTTACAGGACTTCAGAAACCGGAACACCAAGCTGCCAGAATAGCTGGAGATCACATGTGCTCAATCTCAAAATGTCTCCCTTGGCTCTCGGGGTGCAGCAGCATGCACCATGCAGTGAATAGTAACACCCCCCCCCCCCACCCCTTTGATTAGATTGTAGAATCTGTCAGAGCCAATCTTTAGTGCATCTGTTTACACGTCTGTGGTGAGCTCTGCCAGTTTATTGTCCTTATTCAGCGACGCATCGTAGGTTCCTATGCCTAAATGTGCATTAGTGCAGATAATACTACGAGGATCACGGCCATGCGCCCATGGGTACACTGCACTTATTGGTAATGGCAGCTCTTTTTATTATGCACAGTAGGGATCCATGCCTCTGACAATGCAGTTTAGGGTCATTTGTTCGAATCAAAAGATTCGAATAGTCAAATTTTTTAAACAAAAGTTTCGAAATCAAAAAGGTACAACATGCTATCGTTAACATGGAAAGTGCATTTCGTTCGAAACCAATCCGTCGACAATAGTCATGGATTGGTTTCAACTGAAATGGACTTTTACATGTTAAAAGTTTTCACTGCCTTTTTGTTTGTAACTTGAAACTTTACATGGAGCTGTCCAGTGCTGAAATCACAGGGCTGGACAGCTCCATGTAACGTTTCAAAGTGTTTTGTGTATTTTGGCATTTAAATGCCTTTTTTTAACTTTGAAACGTTACATGGAGCTGTCCAAGTCCTGTGATTTCAGCACTGGGCAGCTCCATGCAACGTTGCAAGGTAACGGGGTCTCTTGCATATTGGGGGGGTCTCCCCAACCCCCACGCCACACTCTCACCCCCAACCCTAACCCTAACCCCAGTTTCGAAAGCAAACTTTCGAATTTTTTTGGATCAAATTGTCATTCGAAACTTTTGTATTTCGAAAAAAAAGATTTGAAAGTTTGCCTTTCGAAACTTTTGTAATCGAAAAAATGACTGGACACCGTCTCATGCAGATTCCCTGCACCTAGCAGTGCGATGCACTGAGTAGATTTCCTGCTCCCCATCCAGCTCCGTGAAGTGAACCCAATCAAACATGGCGTGGAGGTGGTGGAACATGCCGGGACAAGCTCTCTGTTTCTTTTACCACTTCTGTGCGATTTTACAAGTGCATAGAAATGAGCCTGGAAGAAGCAGGCACCAGAACACGAGCTAGAGGAAATAAGCTGGTATGCTGCTGAGGAAAAGGTGGGATCAAAAGAACGCTTGGAAACACAATTTACTTGATGTATATGTGCCTTACAAATGCGCAATAAATAAAATAAATAAACAAACAGTTTGAGGTGATGGTGAAAGAAAACAACAAGGCCACAGTTGGAGGCAAAAATATTTAGGGTCGTTGATACGCCGATCGGGAACTCCCTATCACCTTATAAGATTTACTCGTTTGCCAAATCTCTCCCTTAACCCTTAACCGCTCTCCTCTAACCGGCTGGATAAGACGTGGTTTTGGCACTCATGAAATGTGTTACCCTTGGATTGGTTGACTGCGCCTTTTTGTCTGAAGTGCACTAAAGCGCTCATTGCCATTTCAATTGTTTCCATTTGTGATAAGTAAAGATTCAAGTCTTCCCATGCTCTTGTTGTCTTGTTTGATATCTTTGGAAATCTTGATGAGAGATATTCTTGGCATCTTGCGGGCTAATGTAAACTTCTAGACATTTACATCCTTCATTTGGCCGCTGCAGCTTCAATGGCGAGACCGAATTCTTACATGTTTGGGAGTTAATAATCCGTCTATTATCCCCCCCAGTGTATTTTATACCCGAGAATGCTGCCAACATTTTCCATTGAGGGGAATTGCATTTCATTTGAGTGAGGAGGCTCAGGCCTCAGAGATATGTACCGTATCAGCGCTCAGACGTTCTCACTTCTTGCATACCAGCAAGGCAAGGCTCTTGTACACTAACTGCCAAAAATAGAGGCTTGATAGCGACGTTGAGGAATAGAGAAAGTGGGTTTATAGACATAATTTCGAAATCAAAAATTTCGAAAGTCAAAAAGTCGAAAAAAAAATGTCGAAACAAATAATGTCGAATTTATTTTTTATGACGTTTTTTTCGAAATGGGGGGGTTCCCCCCCAACCCCCGTTTTTTCTTTTTTTTTTTTGTTTTTACCTATTTTTTTTATATAAACTAGAGCCCAAAAAAAAATATCGAAAAAAAAAATAATTCGACATTTTTTTTTTCGACATTTTTGATTCGACTTTTTTGACATTCGAAATTTTGTATTCGATATTATGACTGGACACCGAGAAAGTGATCAACGCTTTCCTATGTCCTATGAGAGGTCCGCTTGTCGATTTTGTTAATCAATAGTCACAAAAGATGCCTTAAATAAGGTTCCTGTCAAAACCAAACTTGCCAAAGGGGTATTGAGATTATGCCGATTAACTTTAAAAAAAAACATGGTGCACTTGTTGCTAACATGTTCTTATGTAGGCTCCTCATCTTGCTCCATTTACAAAACTTCCCAATATTACTATGTGCCTGATTCACAAAGCGTTTTCCAATGGGATTGCACCATTATATAATGCTTCTGTGAATTGGGCTCTTATGGGCCCAATTCATGGAATTATTATTTGCGCAGAAAACAGGGAACTGCGTGCAAAGTCCTATTTGTTGATTCATGGAATTGAATGCTCAGCACTTTTCCTGGGCTTGCGTGGAGTTCGTGCATGCTCGACACGTCTCCGCGAGCCATTGAGCGCCTTGCGCGAGACACCACCCAGAGCATGGGCGTGGCTTGCGCAGAGGGATCGGAAGGGGGCGGAACACAGAAAATGGGGAATAACATGCAAAAGATTGGGTATTCCAAGGGACTCCCCGCAGTCAGTCCCTCGCAACGTCCACAATTGCCCCCAAACGACACGTATTTATGGAATGACTCGTGCAGCTTCTTGGCATGGAAATGCCCAAGCAAATCCCTTGATCTCTACGCCACCCGAAGGCAGGCATAAAGACACTTGCATGTCAGATTTAGGGGTACATGTATGCAACCAGGGTTCCGATCTAACTTAGGGGTGAACGTATGCAGTGTAGCGGGGTGCAGGGGTTTGCACGCAGATTTTCTGAGTTTTAACCGAGTTATGAATATCCATACGCATGTTGTTGGGGGTACCCGGCAACAGTTACGGGGGACCCTGCACAGTGTCCCCGAAATGCAGACCTGCTTGTGGGGGACCCCACAAACTGTTTGAGGATGCCTGAATTTTTGCCCAGGGTAGCACGCAAAGGTAGCTGTTCTGGATCTTTGTGCTTTGTGTGGGGGCCTGTCGTGGGCATTCCAGGCACGACTTGCAAATATGGTGACTTTGCACAGTTAATCCCATGAATATGCAGGGCGCACAGTGTCGTTCTCGCCGCCCGGCAATTGTGGGAGAAATGCATACTTTTCCATGAATCAGGCCCAAAGTCTCTTATTTTCAGAAGGCCAGCTTGCAATTAATGCATTAGTTAAGGAAACACGTTTTGATCTTGAAAAATGCCTTTTCATATCTATGTAACTTGAAAAAATGGGTTTAACGTTAACAGGCTTGAAAGATAATTTCCAATTGTTGAGTGTGTCTGATAAGAGCTATTTGCATTGAGTTGGAAATGTGTGCATTTACTACGATGTGGTTAAATGCGCCTTAATTTCGTAGTATCAATATTTAAATGTTACAATATACGAGATTGCTGTCCAAATATGAACGAACAACACATAACCTAGCAGAGCAGCACATGGGAATTTGCACCGACCCAAAAACCGCACTTAAGCTCAGAGAACGGTGCAAGTCGAACTGAAGCTGCCAACAGGACATCGCAACTCTCCCTTTCCTAGTCCCACTACACCCTACTAATCCCCCAGGCCCACATTCTTTTCACATCCTCCTTTTCAGATGTGCCAGAGCACCTTGGGACCACACGGGTGGTGAGGGCACACGGTACAAATACCTTTAACATTAACACTAACATTGACATTTTAAGGTTTTCATTTTGTTTTAACTAGATATAAACTTTATTATGCTATTGCTCAAGAGCATAAAACAGGGGTGCTATCTCCCCATATCTTGCAAAATTCCCCAATGCAAAGTGGAGGCAGCACTTCTAGAGAATAAGACTTAATCTAATGCTCACTGAGGAAATTTTGCATACTAGAAACAACTCAGATCACCCCGCCCCTTTTTGTCGCTTCTGCAATCAACAATTGACCGAGACATAGAAGCAATTGCTTGTAATCTGTCCTGGTCTTTCGGATTTACGAATCGAGCATTTTGGAAGATATGTTTTTAACCCTGCCTTTATGGAAGTAGACTTGGTGTGACAGTGTAATTTCTCAGTAATGAATACTCCTTTAACATTGGCCGCATTTTGTTTTTTAAAACTTCTAAAGTTTATTGACTAAAGTAAGATTGGAACACATACATGCTTATCTGCCATTATTTTTTCAATTTTATGACTTTTAATCGTGTCTTGTACTTTAAACATTTTTCTACATCATGTGCTGTGTGCATTGGCCTTTTGCAATGGTGTCGGAGACTGCCTGGTGTGTAGGCGAGACGGAAATAGATACGGGTGATCCTTTCTAGATGCTACAGTGCAGCCCTGAGTACAATTGGAAGGGTAAGGGGGGCTCTCAGACAATCGTTCTCAAGGATGAGGGGAAAAGCCGCAAGGCACAAAAAAACCTAGATGGTGTTGGTGGCAAGTAACCAAGCTGATGGCTCCAGGTAACAATGTCAACAGGAAGTAGAAGCAAGGCAGCAAGGAGTACCAGGATAGTACTGGGACGAGCACAGGAGTAGGAGTATGTCAGAACACAGATTTCTAGTGGTCGTTCTCGCTTCCCCGACAGACTTTCAGGGGTCAAAATAGCTAGGAACAACATTAATCATTTCCGTTCCTTTAAAGGCTTGTTTCAAAGGCATTGGGGGTTGCCATGGCGACGCTGGCCGCTAGTACGTCTGCAGTCACGTGTTTCTCCGGTTTCCCGTTCACGTGACTCCCGCGTTGTGGCCGCACAAATTTAGGGCCGCCTCCTTTGCTGCTTCGGTGCTTCTGATCGTTTTCCTCGGAACACAACAGTGCTGCTTTCATTATCCTGGATCTTGCCCCTTCTTGACCTTGTGCCTGTTTATTGGATTTGCTCTTGTCTTGCCCACGGTACTTCTGCTTCGACCTGCTGCTACGACCCGGACTTCCTTTTTGACTCAGATTCAAGTCTCCTGTTTCACTTTGCCTGCTTACCTGGATTTTGACCCGGACCGCTCTCAGATTCGTTGTTTGGATTGTTCAACTCTCGTCTCAAAGAAGAAGGATTTTTCACCCTAGGTGTACGCGTGCCGGCGGGAATAGGAAACTGGTGCTGGACTAGAGACTACCTACAGCAAATTTGGGACTTCGCATAACTTCCTAGGCGTACGCGTGCCGGCGGGAATAGGAAACTGGCGCTGGACTAGAGACTACCTACAGCACTCTTGGGAACTCGCAGAACACCCTAGGCGTACGTGTGCCGGTGGGAATAGGATTTTGTGTTGGACCCAAGAAACTCCACAGCACCTGTGAGACTGCGTTCTTCTTGGACTTTCCCTTTGGATCCGTCTAGATCAACTACATCGCGCTTTCTTCGTTGCATCTCTTCTCACGGATTTTCAAGTAAGAAATCTCACCTCTTGTTCTTTTT
This sequence comes from Ambystoma mexicanum, assembly GCF_040938575.1. Classification (NCBI taxonomy): domain Eukaryota; kingdom Metazoa; phylum Chordata; class Amphibia; order Caudata; family Ambystomatidae; genus Ambystoma; species Ambystoma mexicanum. The sequence goes on from NC_090935.1 coordinate 1,441,750,846, forward strand.
CTAGTTGCTCGCTCTTTTGTTATCCTTGTCTTACTTAAGCTCTTGTATTATTCCAGAGGCTGATTAGTTCCAATCTGCTGTCGTTATTCATGTTCGACATGTTATGCACATTACCCTACTGACAGCCAGTGGGGTTCCAGCTTGTCCTGTGCAGTTGTCAAGCACCTTGAAGGAAGTTGCAGTCATCGGGGGTTCCAGAGTCTCCTGATCCCTCTTCAAACATCTTTCAACCAATTGAATGCTCAGACTGTTTTTATGCACAACTGAGTGTTACATTGGTGGGAAGAAACAAATTACTGCACTACGGGTTCAACAGCTCCTCTTCGGTCACCAGGCGCTTTACCCTATCAAGGTTCACTGTTCTGACAGAGTAGACAGGAAAGGCAGGGGTATGGAAAAACTGGACAAGGGCACAGGAGAACAAGGCAAGAGGCAGGAAAATAGGGGAATTCTGGTGAAGGGAGCATCTGGGCAAAAGAGCACCATTGTGACGCGGTGCATTTAGTACCGGACTGCAGTCTGATAAACAGTTCGAGTAGCAAAGGAGTGGAAATGGACATCTTGAAATAAGCTAGACCAGTACCTCTCGCTTCCCAAATAGCGTGATCCCACTATATAGCGTCTTTGCTTCTGCTTCCTATTCTGCCAGACAGACCTGTCATTTGTGACATGTAGCCATTATTAACAATACTCATTATTATTTGCATTGTGCTCATTATTCACTGTATCTGAGTTGTTGTCTGAATTGTTTTCTTTTAATAAACCAAAAATAAAACGTTTTGTTACATTCAGTGTTCCACTGTAAGTGTTTTTAGAATGTCACGTTTAGGTTTTCTAGTTTTGGTCAAACACATTTTTCAAGTACTACTTTCAAAAGTTTAAAACAGAATGCCTTCTCCATTGTATAATTGACTATTAAATCTGGCGAATTTGAAATCACAATTACTCTATCATTTGCAATGCACATACTTTTCTTTTAACTTCAACCCCTTTATAATGACTGGCTTGTTGCCTGCCGGCTCTTTCACAATCCTTTCAGAATGCCCGAGAGGCATGAGATTGCTGTGTCCTCCTTTTGGTATGATGAAGTGTCATATGTTTTGAGACAATCTAAACTTGAACATTGGCTTTTATTCTGTCTCTTGGTTCTTATTGCTCATGTTCTCAAGCATCAATTTTTGCTTTGACTTTTGTGAAAAAGTTGAATGGCTGATTATGTTTCCCCTTAAAGCTGCTTTCGTGGTCCTGTGCGGTCTTGTAGCATAGTCATAGGTTAGATGAAACCTTTGGGACTCATATGAAGGAACTGCAGTCTGGTTGAGTCCATCCTGTTTGCTGAACAGTAGATCTTATGAGTTCTGCAAAGACATACATAGTCTGCTCCCTTCAGTGCTGCCAAGGGGAGGGTCGACTGGACCATGCTACACATGCTCAGAGCCTTGTGGAGCCATTTGGCAGGTGGATGCCTTTAAGTTGAACACTCATTAGTGTTTCGATTTTGTGTACTATCAAACTGACACAGTTTGGCATTGATTTCTCAGGATTAGGCGAACAGAAATGCTTTTTCTTACCAATTAATAATTATAACCTAATTTATGAATTGGCAATTCTTTTGAGCATGTTTACAATGTCTGCTTGTGCCTCCCCACAGGGGGTGCACAGTGAGAGGGTGGATGTGTAATGCTGAGGTCGATTGGGCACTTGGCCACACACTTTGCTCCTGTCCCATACACTGCTCCCGTGGACTCAGTTTATGGGACGTAGGGCAGAAAAGCTGTTGTCACTGAGGTTGAGGTTGTGAAGGAAAAAGCATGCAGTGTTTTGCCCGAGTTGGCCTCAGCACAAGCAGTAAGCAGGCCAGCTAATCTATGGCCTATTTACATTTTCAACGCATCAGTTGACCTCAGCTATCAGTGCTCATACATTTTGTGAAAGGCAAAGTAGCTGGAGATGTGATTTAGGATCTGCAGATGGACGAAGCAATAATCCATGAGTGAAGTGGCTTGGGAGTCCAGAGAGAGGCTTCTAGTCACACGCACTCCCACGGCAGGGGTGATAGTCACAAATTGAGGCTCAAAGGGAGATCAGGAGTGTCACCTATGAGGTGGCCAGTGCTCATGATCCAGGTGTTGTCCGCTGTTCGCCTCAGATGGTTTGGACTTACTGGCCAACTTCAAAGAGGATGCTGGTGAATAGCGACGATTGACCACGATTCATTATGGTCCTTCCTAACTTCTCATTCACATCACTGTACAAGGTTATCCCAAGTTGTAGGACCGGGCTTACCGGTGGTATAGGGTAGGTGTTGAAGAGAAAGTGGGAGGAAAGGGACCGTGCAGGATTCGAGAGAGAGTGGGAGCAGTGGGGAAATGGTATGGTATGGAATGGAAAAGTATGTATTAAGTGCAAAGATACACCTTGAAAAGGCATCATGGCATGGAACAAGCAGGTCCAGAATGGGACCGAATACAGACAGAAGCACCTGTCAACAATGACTTTTCATAGATATTCGTCTGCTGACTTCCAGTGTTTAATCGCTGCTTTTTATTTTTTGTTGTTCTGTCTTGTCCCTGTGCTTCTATACCTAAGGGCGTTGTTTCAGCGTGTTACAAATAAAATAAATAAATAAACATTGTCATAAGATGCACAGAAGGATGGGAGGAATAAGGCAGCTGTCTCTCCTTGTCTACCTCCATCCTGTGGTCTTCCATTATAAAAACGACAAATGCTTTAGTTCCCCTAGCTAGACAGAAACCAGCCTGTGCATGGTCTAGTTGTGAAATTGATTTAATTAGAATATGAATGGAAGGAAGGAGTTGGTAATGCTGGAAGTGACTGCAGCATAGGGGCAGGAATTGCAGTCAGTGGAAGGTACTGAGGTCATGTACCGCGTGCAAACGATGACATTCTCTGCAAGTTTCATCAAGAGGGGTGGTTTCTCTAAACAATTTCTTATTGCGCACACTGAGACCATAGTCTCAAAAAGTTAAGGTTCAGATATGGCCAGGAGCTCTAGGCTGCAGGGTTTAGAGCATTGACGGGTGTCAGTGCAGTGTTTTAGGCAACATCGTATGGATATATGTCTATTGCTCGATTTCTTTTGCTTGAAAATTGTTCTTCTCGAATGTTTTTGTTCAAATATTTTGCCACAGGAAAAGGATTCTAAACTGCTTTAGCCACTGTCGCATCAACATCACCTTCACTTTTTTCTTACCGAGCCATACACTTCAAAGATACCAAAATTGCAGAGGTTCAATATACTATCAGTGAGAGTGGTCGGAGGGTACACAACTTATCTTTATGAAGTATATGAATGTGGCGAGCTTAGCACACCTGCACTCACTCACATTTGCATTCTAGATGAACAGGTGTCGCACTGTATTGAGTGTTGCCCCACTGTGATCTCGTCCGAAGCATCCTATGCAATGTGTTTGCCCAGGGTATGAATCGTTTGCTTAAACACTAGCACTTTCTTCTTCACTCCTGACTGCAACATACACAGACCAACAATGCCACTGACACACAGGAACTTAAAATACTTCCCTACAGACATTAAACAACACAGCTCTACATCTCTACAACCAATACCACTGCCCCTATGGCCCCGTCAATTACCCACCTGCACTGCCTCCCTGGCAACCCCTGCACTTGGGGACCTTTTTATGAATCCCTTCAGTCCCCCCCTTCTAGCACTTACGTCTGCACTTCCTTGCACTTGCCACTAGCTGGCTATTTATGTATCATATTTATTCCACTTCGAATGTACTGCACTTCCCCTCTCCCTTCCCCCTTCGCACTTTTCCTTTTCCCCCCCTTCCCTTGCACTTGTGCGATCTGAATGACACCTGGCCTAGTAGGATCGTTGTTTTTCCTCCCATTGCCCCCCCCTTGCCTCGTCGTGCCTTGAAACACTTGTGTATAGGCGTGTTATAAATGCCATATCATATCATATCTGCTCTCATCAACGCAACAGCGGCAAAGCTATCTTGCAGTCTTCCTTTCTGCCCTATAACCTAACCCAGTCTGCTCTGTTTCAAATCCGCCAGAACACCTGGAGACTATGCAAAGGGAAGCTGTGCACAGTACAAATCCCAAGAACATAACACTTTAGAGGATGTTAAATTATTTGCTGTTTCTACTTTGCAATGTGTTTTGTCTTTTTGTGACTTAGCAACTTCCTGAAAGGGCTTCCGGAAGCTCTGCCAAGACATGTTATTGGTCTGAAGTTTTGAATCGGGATTTGCCTCCTGCTGATGTGATGCATAGCTGGGCTAACAATGCCTGACCTGCCTGTATGCTATGCAGGAATGGAATAGAGGATTTGAAGCATTTGATTATGCTGTGCCCTGTGACATTGCTCCTGAGGAAGCCTTTTCTAAAACCATTCTTCCGGGGGCGTGCGTGCAGATCCATGAAAGGGGCGATGGCAATGTGCCTAAATTCAGCGGATACACTGGCAGTGTTCACCATCAGCCAATACCTGTAGTGGGTCTGGGGAATGCGTATGAGAAAACAGCAAGGGCTATGCTAATTATTAAACTTGATCTTGAGTATGCACCTTATTTGTATCATGCCTTATTATGTGTTTTATCTATTTCATGCTATTTTTTTATTCCATGATGTGTGATGGTATGTGCGCTTTGATGACTTATGCTTTAATGATTTATATTGTCCCGGGAGAATAGCTCAGCGGCAACAAGCTTTGTTGGGTGTCCTGACCCACGTTTGGACTATTATGCTGCAACATTTGGTGCTGTGGGCTTAGAAAATCCAAGATGGCGGAAAAACCTACATTTGCACCAAAATCCAGGAAAACCGCGCAGTTTGTGCGCACACCAAAACGGTCGCCTGACCTGCCACCCACCAGTGTGAGCGTGAGGGGCCAGAAGCGCCATGCGCGAAATCAGTACTAAGGAATATGGTGCTGTTCAAAATCTGTTGTTATTAATGTCAAAAATGGTTGCAATACTGGTGCTCACGACTACCAGAAAGCCGGTGTATTAAAACCACCAGACACTTGTGTAAAACTGAACAAATGAACCCAAACCAGGCCAAAGAAGGGCTTGCTAAGAGGTGGATACAATGTAAAACTATATTCTGAAATGACGGGAAGGAAGTAATCGTCTAATGTATGTATTGAAAATAGCTGGGGATGTCAGCAGCTGAAGTGAATTTGGGTTTAAAGCCACTAAAATCGAAATGTTTAGAATAAATGAGTGACCTACTTTTGAGTGTCACATAGGTTGCAATTTTTTAAATGTCATAGTTTTGAACTTAGAATCAGTGTTCTAGCTGTATGTGTAAAAATTGCAAGTTTGGTTTGAATATAGAAAACTGGGAACCAAAGTGACATTTAGCTGAAGCCTGGCTTAAAGAGATTGAATTCTGCCTGACAACTACCCCCGACAGGAGTTGAAACTTGATCAGCAGCTGTGTTCCCAAGCCTGGCTGCATTCTGCTGCCCCTGCCAAAAGGAGATGACACCTCTCTGATTGAATTAGGGGAGTGGCACCTGCGGACTGCAGGAAACTGAACAATGGGCCTTCCTTGGCCCAGGCAAATGTCAAATTAGGGGGGTCGTAAATGGCTTCCTCTTGAGAGAAACGGGGAGGGGCAGTGCCTCTGTGAGCAACTTGAGTTGGAGGAAGTGGACAAACCAGAAATTCCACCATGTGCTTTGGGAAACCACACCCCTCTGGGCCAGAGCATAATTTTAAAAAGATGGATAATTCATAGTACGGACTTGTCAAAATTATATAATTAACATCATTATTCTTGTGATTTTTCTGTGCACATTTTAAGAGGTATTAGGACTCTGTGGTATGTTCTTGGGGATAGTAGCAGACAATGTGGTATTACTCCAAACGTCTGTATGTGAAAAATCTGACACTTTATCATTTGATGCTTATACTCCTTGCGCACATTTGTGCCATTTTTGGTAAACGTCCGATATTGGTAAAGCAACCAAAAAGCGCAAAATGTTGTCATTTCTTAATCCAAGCTCTTAGAAACATCAGAGTTGGAACAGAGACTACCTTATGTGATATACGATGTGTATATGTAATGTCAACCATTTGTGTATCTGGGAAATGTGTTTAGTTATGAAAATGATTTTCTAAGGTAAAAGCAAAGGGGAGTGTTCTTTCTGTATGCCATAAAGATGACTCACTCTGACTCACTGCTCCCTTCTCAAACCAGGTCAAAGAGAAATCCTTGACCTATCAAATCGTGAGTGGGTTGGGCAAAGAAAGTTAGCATCCACACCCATTTTCAAAAGACATAAAAAGAGCCACTGGAAGCCAGACAGGGACATTTACTTTCCACTTTCTTGTGGGACACTTTGCCAGGAGACTCCAGACTTCAAATCCATCAATCTCCAGAGACCAGAACTTTGAATCCAGACTCCAGAACTTGTAGCAGAGAGGCCTGAATCCACAAGCTGAATCCTTTTTCAGCAGGCCTCAAAATAATTTGCAAATTATTCAAACAGCCGGGCTGAGCTGTCGGATTCTGGCCTAGAACCCTGTACCAGTAACCAGAAAGCAGTGCTGTATCCAGAGAGACCCGATCAGATCGCTGTGAGCTGAACCAGAGAGCTGTGACTTCAGAACCACCCGCCCGGAGTCCAGTCCAACCTGGTGACCAGACCCTGATGGCCTATTTCAAATTCATAGAGTGAGTACTTAGCCAGAACTGTGCAAAACCAATCACTTAGCTTAAAGTAATCTGATTAAAAACATTTAACCTGTCCAAAACTGCATCATAGAATCGTGAGTTCCCTTCTCCGATTTTCAACCTGTAAAAGTGTCATTTTTTCCATTTTGAATCATTGTTTCATTTCTGAAAAACTACCTTCACGAAATCGTCCGTATCTCTTGAACCGTTTGTGCTAGGAGCGAGTTTTAACTTTCACTTTAAAGCTGCGATTCAAAGATTTCCAACAAGCTCTGAACCGACTTGCTATAGTTATAGTTCCTCCGTAATTGCGCTCGACGCACGTGAATAAATTGCAGCGATTTGACATTTTGCTTCATTTCAGCCACGTGTAAAAATATTTGTCTTTTGCTTCCATTATGGAATTCCGTTTTCAACCTGATAACCATCCCTGAATCATTGATAGGGCTGGCCTGAACTGATTTAAAGTATCTCTCACTCACCCTGAACCTCTAGAGGGAATTAAAAGCATTTTTAGCATATTTTTCACTTCATTGCCACCACATTACAGTATTTTGGGCCTGTGTTTAAAAATCATCCCTGGTGCTCTCAGCTTGCTGGGGGGGGGAATTGGAACTTTGTATTGCATTTTTGTTGGTATTCTTGAAGACTGTGTGCTCTCCCTCCATTTCCTTATATTGCATAAAGGGTGGGAGTGAATTGTCAAAAGGAAAAGTGATCACATTATCTCTTGTTGAAATCATATCAAATTATTTCTGTGTTCTGCATTCTGTCCCACCTTGCATTTCCTTGAACCATATAAAGCATTCTCTGCTACCTTAGTCCTCTGTTCTTATTCATAAGTAACCAAGAACTGTGCTACTGTAGGATTACCTATGGCTGATTACTGCTCATATTCACAAGTGTGCTATCAATTATCAATTTATTTATAAAAGTGATATATATCTATTGTTTAATTTTTCAAATAAACCTTTTTAATTTGCAAAACAAACCTACTTCTTGGCTCAGTGGGGTCAGGGGGATTCTAAGAGAGGGGTGTTATACAAGGGTTCATCATCCAGATTATAACTTGTCATAAAAATATATAAATAAGGGCTTCCCTTGAGCAATCCCAGACCAAGCATTGACTTAGTGGGAATGCTTGAGTGGAGTCATTAACAGCTTGCCTTGGAAACAAGACTACAGAGGCGACATTAAAATCTTCTGGCTATTAAGCACGTTATAAATACACAACTAAGAGACATATTCCTGTAACAGCGTCTCGATACCTACGGTCTGTGTGAGAGCTTTAAAAAATGCAAATGAATAAATATATGTCGAAATAAAGCTTATGAAATGGTTGTCTATTGACCGTAGGTGTTCTACAGCTATATCCTGGCACGCAACGTTTCCCTTTCTCTTTCTATCAGAAACATACATTGGGTTGCCTATGATTAATGGTAAGCCAACTCGTGAAATTTCCAGTGAGTGGGATTGCAAGTCATAGTTAATAATTGAGCCCAACTTCCTGAGAAATGCCTTGTTGATGATGTGACGGATGAAGACTGTCCAAAAAGATGTTTATCACTAAACTGAATGGCAATGGCAGGTGTGTTTTCCTAACAAAAAAGGAAGCCAAAAACTAAATGTATCCTAATTGGTTTAGCAGAGGATTTCTTTCTGCAGACATGCGTTTTGAGAGCTGCAAGAGTTTGTTTGTTGTGTGTTGTTGTATTTACCTTTCTGAATGTTGTATCCAAGTGCTGTGAAGTAATGACAGAAGATTGTTTATTTTATTTATTTATTGGGTATTCATCAAGCGCCTATACAGCAAATGGTGTTTCAAGGCGCCACAAGACAAAAATGTGGGTGAGAGGGTACAGGGAAGAAAACAACAATAACGGTTCTACTAGGCCTTGTGTCATTCAAATTGTGCAAGTGCAGTAACAAGAAGTGCAGGGGGAGGGGTGTGGGGGGAGTGCAGGTCAAGGCAAGGGACAATTCTAGGGTGGGATGGAAGTGCGGGGCAGAGTGGGGGTATATAAGTGCTGGGGGGAGGGGGAGTGGAAGAAGAGGGCCCCTAGAGATAGGTAAGTACTACGGGGAGGCCAGTTGGCAAGTGCCAGGGGATGCAGGGAGCACATGCTAAGTACGAGGGCAGGTATGAAAACAGGCTCAGTAGGGATACACACCCCATCAGGATAGTCAGGGGAAGTGGGCCGGAAGGGCAGTGCAGTTTAGGAGGTAGTGGCGAGGGGGGTTGGGGACATCGGGGGGCTGATGTAGACTGGGCGAGGCGAGCCTGGTGCCCTGTAGGACTCAGGAGGGACCAGGCAGCCAGTCAATGCGGCAGAGCGGGGCATTAGATGGGGAGGGGGAGAGGGAAGGAAGACAAGAAAAGGAGTGTCTTGAGAAGCTTCCAGAACGTAAAAAGATCAGACTCAAGCCTGAGAGGGGCAGGGAGGCCATTCTAGAGAGAGGCTCATGCTGAAGAAAGAGGTCTCCCTCCCACTCTTTGCTTGGAAAAGCGTCTGATCTGCAGAGAGTAGGAGATAGAATACAGAAGGGCTCTAGCAGGGAGATATTTAGGGAGCGAAAGTTGGATGTAGCGGGGTCCCAGGCACCAGAAAGTCTTGTGGATGATGCAGAGGGTCTTGAACTTAACCCTTACAGCAACTGGGAGGCAGTGGAGAGATTGTAGGGCTGGAGAAATGCAGTCCCTGGCCAAGGATAAGTCTCACAGTCCTATTCTGGATTAGTTGAAGGGGGCGAAGGGATGATAAAGGCAGATTGAGGAAGAGACTGTTGCAGTAGTCCAGCTTAGAGAGGACCAGAGCTCTGTAGACATTTAGTTTCTGGGGGAAGGTGAGGAAAGGGAGAATGCCTCTAAGGAGGTGCAGCTGAAAGGGGCCTTCTTGGCAAGGTCCCCGATTTGAGGAGAGAAGGAAATAGAGGAGTCGAAGATGACGCCAAGCTTTTGATGTTCTTTCCCCTGTCATGAGGATCCGCCTGAAGCCCAAAGCCAAGTGCAATTCTTGGTACGACTCTGACCTAGTTGCCCTTAAACGCAAGTGTAGGGTGGCTGAGAGGAAATGGAGGGCTTCTTGTGCATTCTCTGACAAACTGTCTTACCGCCTGCTCGAAAGGTAATACCGGCTCTCTGTCCACACTAAAAAGAGAGCCCACATCCAAGCCCGTGTCTCTGCGGCATCTACCAACTCAGCCAAACTCTTTAAAATCTGCAAGGAGCTGGTCAACCCTGCTGCAGTCTCCACCTCTCCTGTTACCACCCAAGCCCTTTGCACAGCCCTGGCCTCTCATTTCATTAAAAAAGGGCATCCTGTCCACCCTCTCCTCCTCTCTTCCTCCTCCCCTTCTCTCTCTGATACCTCTGGCCCCCCCTGCAGCCACCTCTCCTCCCTCCTTCTCATCTTTTCCTCTGTTCTCCCCCGACGGGATTTCCAGACAAGTTTGATCTATGAAAGTCTTGTCAAAACAGGTTCTTCCCTACCCGTCCGAAACCATCAAGGACCATATTGACACCTCTGCTTTGGCCGACTTCTGTAACCATTCCTTTGACTCTGGAGCCTTCCCCTCCTCTCTGAAGCACTCTCTTGTGCACTCTTCTCAAAAAACCCACAGCTGACCCCTCTTGCCCAGCTAACTATCGCCCGATTTCCATCACTCCTTTCCTGGGCAAATTTGTCGCCCCTTGAAACACTTGTGTGTAGGCGCGTTATAAATGCCATATCATACCATATCATATCAATACTGGCCATCTCCTAGCTTAATCTTCACACTGACTCTGTTGGTTGTCTCCATGACCTGGCTTCAGACCTGGCTTCAGCCCTACAATCTCTGGCTTCAGAGCTGCCAGAAGCACAGAAACTGCTCTCCTGAACATCTATGAAGACCTGCTCTCCAACCTTGACTCTAACATCCCTTCTGTGCTCATCCTACTCGACCTCTCTTCTGCCTTTGACACAGTCAACCATGCCATGCTGCTCAACCGTCTCCATGATAACCTGGGTATCACCTATCAGACCCTGGCCTGGCTGACCTCTTTCCTCTCTGATCGACCTTCCCAGGTCCAACTTGGGTCTTTCCTTTCCTCCATCTCACTCTCTACTTGTGGTGTTCCCCAGGCATCTAACTTCTCTCCATGGGTGTTCAACCAATACCTGTCACCCTTGCGCACCGCATTGCTGCTCTCTTCTCCAACTTTCAGTGCTATGAGGATGACACTCAGCTCGTTTTCAGGCTTCCCTGCGCCACCTCTTCTCCCTCCCCCATCTCTGTTTGTCTGCCATCCAGGAGTGGTGTGCCGCCAATGATCTCTGCTTTTTAATGCCAGTAAGACAGAGATTATGCTCATAGGCACACCTGCAAACTCCTTTCCTGTCACTCTCTGGCCAGCCTCCCTTGGCCCTCTTACTGCTCTCTCCTGTGAGGTTAAGAACCTCAGCGTAATTTTCGACTCCACACTCTCCTTCTCTCCTCATATCTCTGACGTCTCTAAGAAGTCAAACTACCAACTGCACCTCCTCGAAGGTATTCTTTCTTTCCTCTCCTTCCCCCAGAAACTTACTGTCTCTAGAGCTCTGGTTCTCTCTAGGATAGATTACTGCAAAAGCCTCTTTCTAAATCTGCCTGCTTCTACTCTTCTCCCTTTGCAACTCATCCAGAACAGGACTGCAAGACTTGTCCTTGGCCTCATGTCCTGGGATCGTATCTCTCCAACCCTGAAATCTTTTCATTGGCTCCCAGTGGCTACAAGGGTTAAATTCAAGACCCTCTGCATTGTCCACAAGGCTTTCTGGGGCCTGGGTCCAACATCCCTTCAACTCTCCCTCTGTAAATACCTTCCCACTTGAGCTCTTTGCTCTTCGGTCCTCCACCTCCAACTCCATCAGAGTCAGTCGCTTCTCCAAGCAACGAGTTAGGGATAGAACTCTTTCCTCTTCTTGGGCCTCCCTCTGGAACAGCCTCCCTGCCACTCTGAAACTTAAGGAGAACCATCTCCGGTTCTGAAAGCACAGCAAGACCTTCCTCTTGGCTTCCACATTTGTTCTTTATGTCCCCTGCTGAACTGTCCGTCCACCTGGCTACCCTATGATTTTGGGCCCATATCTCTGCCCATCAAGACACACACCCGCATTGCCTCCTGGCAACCCTTGCACTTGGGTCTGTATCTGTAACCCTACAGTCCCCTTACCTGCACTTATGAGACAACCCTTGTCTGCGCCTTAAACCTTGCACTTGCCACCTTGGTGGCTGCACTACCAGTTGTTGTCGTTTTTATCCCTTACTCAGCACTTTCCACATCTCCCCTCTCCCTTGCACTTTGCCCCTTCTATCTCCCCTGCACTTGCATGTTCTCAATGTCACTGGACCTAGTAAGATCATTGTTTTGTCCTACCTTCTTACCCTTCCTTGCCTCATTTCACTCTGAAACATGTGTATATGAGTGCTCGTCAACGGTGCCAAGTACTATACATGGCCTTCGTTGACTTTCGCATGGCGTTTGACGCCATTCCCTGTGAGCTAATATACAGAAAACTCATGGATAAAGGCTGTCCTTGGTTTATCCTGAAATGGATTATCCAGTTGCACACAGGTACCTCCATACAGATTAGATTGAATAATGAAAGTCTATTGTCAGAACCAATAGAGACTGCACATGGCCTCAAACAGGGCTGTATCTTGTCGTCAGCAATATTTAATTTTTTCATCTCCGATGTAAGACACATATTTGCCTCAATCATTACTGATTCTCCGAAAATTAATGATATTCAAACTAGGCATTTGCTATATGCTCATGACATGGTATTGCTCTCGAAAACTGCAAATGGCCTCCGTGCCCTATTGAATGCTTTGGACCGCTATTCTATGGAAAATTGTATAACTGTCAATATAGCAAAAACCAAGGTAATTCAATTCGGCACGAGGAAACAACGATGCGTTAATCATCAATGGCCCTTACAATGTACAACTTTGGAAACCGTACCATCATACATATATCTAGGCACTTTGGTTACAAATAACACAAATATCAACGCTGATGATCATTGTGTAAAGCAAAAGGTCATAACAGCAGTATCGCAGGCCCGTTTGATCAAGGCTAAGTATTGCAAGTTCTCTTTGGTCCCGACAATTGTTTATTACAAGCAAAAGTTTGATCCAGTAATAACTTATGGAACTGAGGCATCCTTGAAAAAAACCTATATTTCTGGACTGCCATTGAGGGACGTTATTGGAAACAAGTCCTGCCCCTACCACTTTCCTATCCCATGTGTATCGTGCGGCACAAATTGGGATTCGTGTCTTTGTATGCCATTTGCAAATGGAAAATTTGTTCACTCTATAGGAAATGTGTTATGGCAGATGACAAATCTGGTTTAATTAAAATCATTGCGAAATATCTCCTACATTCAATGGATGTATTTCATCTTACTTGGAGACTTAAAGCGCAGGAAATCATCTGTGAATCCGTGATCTCAATAACGTTATTACTAGAGAATCCGAACCGAGCAAAAACACGATTATGGGAGTACGATTGGATACAGACACGACTAGCGTGTACCCAATATCGGACTTTTATAAATACTCACTTTAATCTAAAACGTTCTGGTACAATTGAAAGTTATTTAATCATGTTCCCCAGTTCACGGCTGCGCGATCATTTCCTGCGCTATCGATTGAATCTTTGGCCAACCAATGAACTACTATACAAATGCAAACTAATATCTGAGCACGAGCGCTCTTGTCGTTTTTGCAAGGTCTCTCTAGAAACCCTGAAACATCTGTGTTCAGACTGTCCTGCGTTACTTATGCAAAGAATCAAGTATCTTAAGCCATTACTAATGGATCACATCATACCCACTAGTGACAGACTTTGGGACCTGTTGTTTCACACTAATAGTCAATCACTAAGATATGCCATTCTGAATTTCTTGTACAGTTTAAGATTGATAGATAAGAGATCGATCCAGAGCAAATTATGATTATATGCATTTCTCCTTTGTACTTAGTTTCTAAATAAGGTTGGATATCTTATCATTTAATATCATTACTGTCTTTAAAAGAAGAGTTGTTTTGTTTTTGATTTAAGTTGAATTGTCAAATATATTTTATTTTTGTTTCTCGTTTTAGAAATGTTTTAAGTCATTGTAATGAATTCTTAACAATATTTTGTAATTGTATTTGTTGAAAAATCAAGTTTACTTGATTAAAATAACTTTAAAAAAATATATATATATGAGTGCGATAAAAATACAAATAAAATATCATATCACGTTATTGCAACAGGTAAGGTCCCGGATACCTGGAAGCAGTTGATCATCATTCCCATTTACAAACAAGGGGACAAATTAGACCCTAAGAATTATCGGCAAATCGCCCTGTTGGGCGCGTCCAGCAAGATCTTCGCTACCCTACTTCTGAGGGAACTCAAGGCGAACATAAGATCTTTGAATCTGTATCCCCCTTTCAAATCGGGTTTCGAGCTGTTATGGGCAGCTCCCTGAATGCATTCACTATGTCACAACTACAACATGCAGTGAAGAAAGATGGGGTTGGGACTGTCTATATGGCCTCAATAGACATGTCCAGTGCTTTTGACACTGTTAGTAGGAATACGCTGTGGGAGAAATTGGTGGCACACAAGATCCCAACTCACCTAGTGAGTCTATTTGCTCCGCTACACACAAGTACCACTCTGAGGGTGTGGTTGAGTGGTGAGGGTGCGCTGTCTGAGCTGATCCCCACTTTTGTTGGGTTGAGGTAGGGTTGTGTGGCGGTGCCAACCCTCTTCAACTTTACATGGTAGACATGCTGTACGGTGGGAAGCAGATAAAACAAACCCAGTTAGAATGGGAACCGTAACACTCACTATTCTCAAACGGCATAAACCATGCTATGGGGATCACACACTTCTTACCACATGGATAAGATATCTTTTCTACAAAAAGAAGTTGTACCAAACAGTGCCAAAACCAAAGGGTACCCTAACAAACAATAAATGATATATTCTAATATCTGATATACATACAAAAAATTGCAATTTTTATTAAACACTTAGACATTTTTCCACACTAATAAAATGATCACATAAAACTAGATTTAAAAAAACAACATATAAAACATATGTAAAAAAAACACAAGGTATACAAATATGTGGGTTGACTTTTCTAATGTATATGTCAATACTCTGTGTGATTCTTCACACTGGAGCTGTTTGTCTTGTTTTGGGAGGTTATTAATATTTTCAATTTCCATACGGATAGGTGTATTAGGAGCATTTTCCAACCACATATTTGTCGGCACACTATACGTGTGGAAAAGAGAATCTTTGTGACTCCTCCAGAATAGAAGGAAGTTTGGGTTGATATTGAGAAGGACATCACCTCTGCAACCATTTGTGGTCTACATCAGACCGCAGAGACTAATTTCCCCCAGTCCGTAAGGGTACCGTGCTATTGAGTACGTTTGGAAGAAAAGAAGTGAAAATAGAGAACATTTTTCACCAGTTTAAACACAAGAAACAATTCACCCCTGATGAATGTCCTACATTTATCTGTGGTTCATGGACAGAAACGTGTGCAAGTTGGGTTTTAGAGAATAGAGGAGGAAATATTAATAACCTCCCAAAAAAGTGTTTAATAATTTTTTTATTTTTTTTAATTTTTATGTATGTAAATCAGATATTAGATATATCATTTATTGTTTTATTGCAAGAAAATAGAGGTTAGGGGGCTGTTGTTCTGTCCCCATCCATACCTGCCCTAACGCTAAATTGCGATGTGGTCAGTACCTCGTTGGCTTCTGCACAATCTTGTTACCTATATAAAATTACACCTCTGAAACATTTGGTGGAATTTTCCCTTCAGTTGTTTGGTGCTATCATCTCCATCTCTTTATGGGTGGGGCATATTATTGCATTTTTCCAACCCAACAGTTACTGTTCTGTTAAATACTGAGGTTAAAAGGGGAGTCCAAATGTCTATATTAGCCATAAAAATATGAGATGGTATAATGGCTGCGCCCAGGCTTTTTCCAGCTTTTAACGGCATTTAGGGCAGTAGGGACAGCATAGACAATGAGAATGAATGCACGTGGAACCCCTTGGTGGACTATATCCCACTAGTTGATAGGTACCAATGAATAATTCTATATACACGTGTCATGAACCTAGAATTTTAACTCTGAAATGAATGTACAAAATATGTATTTGAAAGATTGTAAGTTTGATCAATTGGCTTATTTGGGGAACCATATGAGGACCGATCCATCTTGGAATGGATTACTAATTGTTGCACTAAAATTCGTAACTGGAGAGTTCTCCACTGCCTCATGCTGAACTCATCAAAAACAGAAGTCATCCTGCAAACTTCCAATGCCATCCCTCCCTTCTCCTTTCTCCTGCCTGCCTGAACTCCCTCCTCCCTCAGCCAACACTCGCTAACTTCGGGCCCTCTTTGATAGAAAACTCCAACGACAACAATTCATCACTCCCACCACCTGTGCTGCTAGTATTAAACTTGTCAACATTTGGAAAATGCACCCATTTCTTACTCACCACTCTACGAAAACTGTAAATCAGCCCTCTTGTGTGCAGAACGCTTAAATACTGCTCATGCCTATTTCTTGGCATTCCTCTCTACTCCTTCCAGCCTCTAGACAAAGTCCTCATCATCGCTCCCCACACTCTGTCAAATCTACCCAGATCCTCCCCACCACTACCTACCGACACCATGCTCTTTGGTTCTCCATGCACAACCACTCCTTTTTCAAGTTCCTTATCCTGGTCTACAAAGTTATCAGTGGTCTTGCCCACCACCTCTCCTCATCTTTATGTGCAGGCGCCAGTCTGAGGATGCCGCTGCCATCTATACACGTGCCATTGTAAGTCATATCTGATCGAAAATGACACCCCTGTTCTTCAAATAAAGACAAAGACAAAAACAAAAAGTACAATCATCCATGCACAAGATAGTCCTAAACACAGGTGCATGGTATACAGTACCATACATACCATATAGTACAGTATATGAGGTGGGACTTAGATATGTTTTTTGTTTTGTTAGTTAGGATGAATTGACGATGGAATTTTAGCATGGTGTGTTATATTTATCGATGAATGTTGAATTATTTATATTGTTTGTAATTAATTGTATCTTCGAGTTGTATAAGTTCACTGGACTATAAACAACTAAATAAATACATAATTAAATATACAGTACCTTAAATGGTCGGAATAACAGGTACAGTTCCCGGGGTTTGATGTCTAGAGGTAGCCCGCTGACAAAAAGTGTCCTCACCTAGAACAAAATGGGAGACAGAACATGAATAAATGTAATAGTAGTCAATCGTTTTGCCTTTGATTCTTTTACATATTGCAGGTCACTCTTCATACAGAACAGAACAGTCTGAAAAATATAGGTAGGTTGAAAAGTGCATTATACTCCTTCCTTTTATTCTTAAATAGAAATGCAAAGTTGTTTGTTCATGAGATATGTCTTTGAAGAAACTTAAATATACCGCTTTTACAGTCTACCCTATTTTCCAGCTTTGTATTACTATTTGTTCTAGGAAGAAATCCCCTACCATATTATCAATAAGAATATGGGAGCATTCCCACTGCCCCCTGACCAACAGCCGTTACCCGGACATGCACCTCCTTTGCACCCAGCCTCATTTCTCTTCAGAACATCTTTCCTCACTTCCTGTTTCGCCCTCCGCTCAAGCTATCGGGCACCTCCACATTCCCATATTTGCATCTCAATGAATTTCACCCCCTCATTCATTCTAGCAGCTCACTGTGTACTCCTGCTTGACCTGCTCTGAGTGCTCAGCGACTGGGGTAGATTTGTTGTACATGGAAGCTTTCGGCATCCAAAACAAAGAAGTGCATTTTAAAATTGGGTCTTTTCTGCACACGCCTTACTCTCTGTGCTAGTTCACATGCTTCATGTGCCTTTTCCTCGTGCTTCATACGCCCCAGCTATCAATCTGCAGCAAAGGCATATTCTGAGATTGTTTGCAGGTGATTTGCTTGTACCCCTCACAATAAACCTACTGCCACACATGCAGCTAAAAGGCAGAGTTGGGAAGTTCCGCAGCTACGCCGCTCATGGCCATTACACTCCTACACCCACACTACAGACATGTTGCATCGGATGCATTGAAACAATACTCATTTGCTCTGGGGCAAATATGTTTGCATAGGTGCATAGCTTCTGTAAATTGGTTCCTAGGAAGCACATCCCTGATAAGCGTTGGCAGATGCTCAAAGACCCTCCGCTCATGCTACAGCAAGCTTGAAGCCATTCCCTGGGTTTATCGGTGTTACATTTCTTGGTATCCAGTGATATTAACGAATTGAAAATAACGAAATACATTTTAAACGAACCCTGAATGCCGAAAAATACTGAATTTTAGTAACAATTATGTATGGGGGTTGGGTAAAGGATTAAAACGGGTGGGAGGGGATTGGAGTGGGGTTATAAACCGAGGGAAACAGGAGGCTTGGGGTGGGGGGGACCAGTATTTAGGGATTGTTAAAAATGTTTTTGTTAAAATCTGCATTTCTTCTGGATTGTATGTTGGATAAACTTAATGCTCCCTACTTGCTGATAGTAATCTGAAGTGCAGTAAGTGGTCTCTAGAGCAGGGTCTGCAACCTAAAGCTTTCCAGATGTTTGGACTACGATCTCCACAATCCTTTGCCATTGATTATGCTGGGT
Organism: Ambystoma mexicanum; assembly: GCF_040938575.1. Lineage (NCBI taxonomy): Eukaryota > Metazoa > Chordata > Amphibia > Caudata > Ambystomatidae > Ambystoma > Ambystoma mexicanum. The sequence continues at coordinate 1,441,769,244 of NC_090935.1, forward strand.
AGGGATGATAGGAATTATAGTCCCAAAAATCTGTTGGGGCACAGGTTCCACTGTGCTGCAGGCTCAATGATCTCTGACAGGATCATTAGCATATATTGGTTGCTTTATTGAAGGACTATAAACAAGGCATTGAGGCTAAACCCTCTCTTGGATTATACTTCATCCTCCACCCCCACTATGTACTTCATTTTAAGGGCAGGATTAACTATCCAACGGATAGTGGTTCATGGTTTAGATCGCCGAGCCTCATAGAATAAGATAGACCTCATGAAAGCCCATTGCTAGACTGGATGTGTAGATGCCGACACACCTGATTATGTTGCATTTAGCGCATGATAAAGGGCATATTTATGTCTTTCACAAACTTCTTTGTGGCTAAATGGGGGTACAAAGAGGCACAACGGTTTGCTTTTGATCATGCAAATAGGATTCAGTATTTTGGAAATACTGCATGCACTATTTCCAACATTCCACGTGTTTGAGGTGAGTTTACCACCATATTGGTGGTAAACGGATAATTATGTGGAAGCCCTCAGATGTCCAAATTTCACAGGAGTAATTTCTGAATGTGGAAATCTAATGCAGAATATGCTGAGGCGTGTCAGGGGGCCTACACCAACAGCAAGATAACCCCCTTTTACTTTACTGGCTAACAATAGTCATTGCTGCTTAATTTGCCTGGGCTGAGCACTGGGCCTTTTTTGAGCACTGGCAAATAAGAGCAGCACGCTGGCACACCGGTAGGCCTGACGAGACCCACCACACCCTATTCCAGCCATCACCAATGCACAGCCTATCATCTGAACTCTCCACCTCATCTTGCAGAACCCCGCCCACCCTCCAAAACCCCAAGGTATATATCCATCCTCCTCGCCTGTTCAAACCCCTCCCCCCCACCTGTTACACCATCCACGTAGATCTCACTCCACTCAATCAAGAGCAGTAAGTTGGAGAGCTGAAAATATTGACCCCCGGAACATACCGGACCGCTCAGCGACCCAGGTAAAACAACCTTCCCACCCGACCCGCCACTCACCTGCAGCCTCTGCTCACATCTCCCCCGAACAACATAGCACCCCCAACTTGCGCTTCCCTTCTCTTAGCGCAGAAAGAGCAGCCCTGGCCAAAACTCCAACCTCCACAGCACCCACTCTCACCCCCACCCCATGGGCTGCCTGAAATTCAAGGAAAGGCCCAGACAGAGGCCAACTCAGAACCCTCCTAGCATCTCCCATTCTCCAACCCAGATCCCAAACCCTGTCACCTCACTATAGGGCCCAAACCTCCCCGCCGGCACCCAATCCGGTCCTAGCCCTATTCCCCACTTTGCCCATCCCCCCTGGACCACTGCCACCATTCCACGCCTCCTCCCCACACCCTCCACCGCCCACACCTCTGCCCCTACCCACCCGACCAGCCCTTTACCCTTAACGTGGTCCCATGGTCACACTCTTCCCCAAGCCCCAGCTGCCCCCACCTCATCTGCTCCCCCTCCTCCTACCATTCCCAACCCAACCCGTCCAGAACTTGCAAGCATGCCCCACCAACTCTATTGCACCCTCATCAATGCCAGGTCAGTCTCCAAAAACAATTTCCACATCTTTAACTTCATCACAGAAGAAAATCCAGATGTTCTTTTCATCACAGAGACCTGGTTTACTGACGATTATGAGCCCATTGCGCACAAGGCCTTCCCACTCAGGCATAACTTTTCAGAACAGTTCGCGAAGGGGTGGAGGACTTGCGATACTACACAAACACCAATTCCCACTAATATTTAAAGACACCTAAGACAACATCACAGACTACAAATCCCTTCTGATAAAACTCCCAATTATCACCCTCTGCCTCGCACAGCTTCCCACTAATCTACAGACCCCCTAGCTACAACAAAAACTTTGCAGACACACTATGTGATGCTCTGACAACCAACCTCAACCTCCTTCCAACACTTAACATCCTATGGGATTTCAACATCTGGTTTGACTCACCTTCAAACCCTATGTCCCATTCTCTCACAGGCAACCTATAAGCATTCAACCTGACACAACACATATGCACAACCACCCACACTGGAGATCACACCCTCGATGTGATCTTCAGCACCACAAACATATCCACACTGCCCCCACACTCCCTATCATGGACAGATGACTCTGCAATCTTCTTCTCTGGTTCACTGACCATTGTAGCTTGTGCCCAAGGTCACACCCGACCACCACCAACCCCCACACCTCTCACCCTGCTATGGAATAAAGTTGTTATCACCCCAGCTCTTGCCAACTCCCTCACCTCTCTCCCAACACTCTCCCTCCAGGAAGGATCTCCCTCATCAAACTCTTCGACCTCTGGCTCTCGAGTGCCCTTGCCCTCTTCACCTCAACAAAATGGTCCACTCAGAGATCAGGGCCCACACCCAGGTTGTACACCGCCAACCTCAAATCACTAAAAACACTCAAGCATGGTCTGGAACGGACCTGGAGAACCATCCCTATGGCCCAGAACAAAACCACCTAGCAAGTCAAACAAGAGCATACAGATTGGAAATCAGAAAAACTAAGAAAGCATTCTATGGGAAGATAATCTTAAACTCTTGCAACCCGAGCAAGGAATTGCATAAAATAATTTCCAAATTCAACTCCTGGCCTGCTCTAACCCTCCACCCATCTCCCAATCCCTATGTGACACCTTATCAGAACGCTTCCACAATGTCGCTTTTGAAAGACACTCAGGCAACATCTTTAAATTGGAACACATGCCCCTGCCCCCTACCCACCCACAACCCGGCCCCATCAAACCCCCACTTCGATACAAGCATTGACCTCTTTCTCTCCAATCTCACACCAGGAGTTCCTCTCACTCCTACCGCAAAGCCAGCCATCAGACTCCCCTAAGGATCAGTGCCAGCCCACTCTCCTCAAAAGCATCCTGACCTCAACCTGTGCAGGCAGTATCACACGCTCAAACATCAACTACTCCCTGACATCGGGAACCTTCCCGGAAGCTCTAAAAACCTCCTACATCAAACCGCTCATTAAAAAACCTACACACGACCCAACCCTCCCCCAGAAAAACAAGCAAATCTCCAACACCCACTTCTTGGCCAAACTCATGGACTGCACAGCATACAAACAGCTTGGCCTTTTCACTGAAGCCAACAACCTCCTGGACCCTGTGTAATCTGGCTTCTGACTGCTCAGAGGAACAGAATCCTCCCTAGTGTCCATCTGGGACGACCTAAAAAGAACAGCGGATGCAGAGGCCAATACTTTTTGACCTCTATGCCGCCTTCGATACTATCAGTCACAGACAGGCTACACTCATTAGGATTCAAAGACACTGCCCTCTCTTGGGTCCCCTCTTTCATCTCTAATCGCTCACAAATCATGCTCTTCCACCCATTCACCTCCACCTCATGACCAGTAACACAACGGGTCCCACATGGAGCATCCCATCTCCCCTGCTCTTCAACATCTATCTAAACCCTCTGCCCACACTCATCTACTCCCACAAGCTTACCTGCTACAACTATGCAGGCAACACTCAGATCATTCTTAAAATCCCCAAATCCCCAGGTTCCAACCTCCTCATCTTCAATCCTGGGAAAACTGAAATGCTAGTCTGCCAGAAAACAGTGCTCCTCCCCCAACCCATTCCCTGGCTGAAATCCCTAGGCCCTCCACCGGCAACCTTCACCTCAATGGAAAACCTCAAATGCACACTGGACACAGATGTAATCCTCTCCCAACACATCAACTCTGTATCAAGAACCTGTTTCTTCCATCTACGCATCCTCCGGAGTATCTTCGCTTGCCTCACTTATCCTCACCTTTTCTCCGCCATCATCTCCATCATTATCTCCCGCTTAGACTTTTCAAACTGCTTTTACCTAGGCGCACTAGTGCTTCAGGTAAGGAAACTGCAAAGAATCCAAAAGCCTGCATCCTTTCTGCTCATTACCCCACCTCACGGAGAACACATCAGTCCTATATTAAGAGTCCTCCATTAGTTCCTCCCTATTGGTTAACGCACTACATTTAAAGACATGTGCATCACCCACCGGGCCATCAACAACACCGGCTCGGAATTCCTTCAAGACAAAGTCACTTACTACCACCCCTCAAGGACTCTCAGATCTCGCACAGCATCTCTCCTAGTTGTCCCATATTACAACTCCTCCAGACTGGGCAGATCCACTTTCTCCATCCAATGGCCGATCATCTGGAACTCGCTACACTTGCACATTCGCAATATTGACAATCACCTGGCATTCAGAAAGGCCTTAAAAAACTGGCGTTTCCCTCCCTCATCTTGAACCCCTCATGCTTTACAGTCTCGATAGGCACACAGAAACGCTGATCCAAACACAACACTCCTATCCACTGATACCCCACAGATGCTGGCAGCGTTCAAAGAAGCACACCGTGACAAACTATATTGTCCTCCCCTCACCCCACACATGTCCCCCACCCCTCTGGGCCCCTCTCCCACTGCTCAGATATTCGTTCCAGGGAGACCACGAATAGCGAGACCAACCAATCACATTGGACCTAGAATAAGAACACTGCAGTTGGGCTCCATACGTCCGATACGTATACCTTATACCACGTCTGTGGACACAGGCCACAGGCACGGCCAGCCATCTATGTACCATAGAATGCAGCTATGGCTATACTATTCTGGTCTAGCAGCACACACAGCCATCCACACTGAAACCCCTGACGTACGTCAACACCTTGCCATTAGTATGCCAGCAACAACCCGACAAAAAGGATGTGGTCTAGCTGGGCACACATCGAATCTCTAGCACTAGCACTCTATCCTAAACCACCAACAGCACACACCCATGTGCCTGACCTGCGGGCTGCTTACTGGAGCCTAGCCAGCCCACCTAAGTCCTAACCCAGTAAAAATGCACACATCTTTAAATGTAAACTCTTAGAACTCTTAGAACCTCCTGCACATTGATTGCAGTCACTGAGGGCGTTCCAACCACAAAGCGCATTGAGGCCACACAAATGGGGAAAGCGGGGCTATATAAATGACAAATACAATACAGACATTATTATTATAAGTCAATCGTAGCTAAACAGCAAGCGACAAGAGTGACCATGGGGCATGTGCCCATGCATCCCATGCCAGCTCAGTGATATTCATGAAGCTGATAAACCAGGCCAGCACTGCTGTGCCAATTATCAATTTTTATGAATACAAATTAGCTGCAAGGTGACAGTGGAGGACACACTTGCAGGCCATGTCCACACACTGCTTCAGTCAGCTTAGATGGCATTTGTGCCAATAAACTACTGTAATAAATGCTGGCACTGCCAGAGCGGGGTGGGTGAATTGGAAGTGAGTGCAGACAGCAGCAAGGCTGCAGCGGTACTCCAGCAGCTCATTAGTTCAGCAGGAAGGAAGACACATACATACTTCCAGTGGCATATGGCTGGTGCCTGGCATACTTGGCTCATGCAATACTTAGCCTCCGCAATTAGGGGCTCTCATCGGGCATATACAGAGACTTGTTCAGCTGGGCCCTGCCACTTTCCCTTCTGGTACGCAGTCAGCATGGGGTGCTTTGATATGCAGGCTCGTACTTGGCTCCTGGCTCATAAAAAGTCCTAAACACAGTCCGGCATATTACTGTGATTAGTGCCCTAAAGCCACCAGTGCCTTTAATAAGGCCCAGGGCCACCCGGGACACAGTGGATAGCACAGTTACCAGTCACCACCACAGGAGCTAGGCCAGAGAAAAGGCCACTGCTGAGTAGAAGTGTCCGTGCTGAGCGGCAACCTACAGAAGAATATCTTGCTGTGGTGTTTGACAGGCAAATTCCTCAGTTCAGTTACGATTTTGCCTGCATTTGCCCAGCTCTTTGCTGTTGAAAGAAAGCACTTTCGCTTCAGTTTCTGTGGAGAATCAGACAAAATGTTCCCCTTACCACTTGTAGAATTGGGGGTAAATGATAAGGAGAATGATACGTTTAAAGAAGGTGTATCAGTTCAAGAAAAAATGTGTATGTTATCTTATTCTATGTTAACTTGATTGGTGTTAAAGCAAAACATAAGGGGTGATGGCTGGAAGGTTTTGAATTCATCTTAACCTCTGCCATTGTTCTGGGCAACTCTCCAGACCATCGTCGTTTGCCTGCCAAGCCATTACGAAAGGGGAAAGAGCATATGCAAATCTGGCTTGGTCATCACCCCAAAAGGGGCACTCCAGCCCGAACTGCTTGGTCACATCCCTTCTGCACGAGACCACAAGCATCCCCAGGCATGTTTCAGCCTTCTTGGTCCTCATCAGTGAGGAGTAGCTTGGGTCTCTAGGCCCAGCAGGCACGGGACCTACGTCTGGGTATACCCGTCCCACTCGGGGTGACAAAACAAAAACGAAAGAGGTGATGGCTGGAAGGTTTAGAATGAATCGTAACCTCTGGCATTGCTCCCGGCAACCCTGCAGACCATTGTTCTTTGCCTGCCAAGCCATTACAGAAGGGGAAAGACTTGGCTTGGTCCCACCCCAAAAGGGGCAGTCCAGCCCGAGCTGCTAGGTCACATCCCTTCTGCACGGGACCAAAAGCATCCCCAAACATGTTTCAGCCTTCTTGGGTCTCATCAGTGAGGAGTAGCTTGGGTCTCTAAGCCCAGCAGGCACGGGACCCACGTCTGGGTATACCCGTCCCACTCGGGGTGACAAAGCAAAAACGAAAGAGGTGATGGCTGGAAGGTTTAGAATTATTGTTAATCTCTGGCATTGCTCTGGGAAACCCCCCAGACAGTCGTTCTTTGCCTGCCAAGTCATTTCAAAAGGAGAAAGACCATATGCAAATCCCACATCTGTGAAAGTCCCTGCATCACTTCCAAGGAGCAAGTGGGAGCTGCAGCTGTAACCCTAAATATGTTGATACTGTGGGTGGGGAGCAGCGCATGGATGTAGCAACAGTGGGTGGCGAGTTGACACCCCAACATGGTGCAGGTGTGCTAGAAAATATTTGGGGCCTGGAACCTATTTTTTTGCTACAAATTAACCACTATTAGACCCCATCTTTCACAAATATTACAGATTAAAATCATGCATACAGTACAAAATAATCCTATCTTGAGCTCCACGGTGTGTGATAAATAAAAAAAAGAAGGAGTTTGGGGTAGATTTTGATTGACGTGTAGGAGCGATTTAACACAGATTCCCAGAATACCTGACCTGACCGGCGATCACAGCATCGAGCGCTTGGAATGATTGATATCCCTGAAGGGAAACCTGCGCTTCCCGCCCACTGCCGGCGTAGGCCAAGCCCTGTGAAGCAAAGACCCTGTGCGTAGCTCGTACGTCAACATGGCTGATGTAACGCCTAATACAGATCACGTTAACCATAAACCAACGCTGAATGGAGGTGTTGAAACATCGCACGTCCATGTGTTCATGCTTTCACTGAGCCACAACAAAAACAAGGAGTGACGGGTGCAGGTGTATAGTCAAGGCTGCTGTCAGCATCAGCCCCATCCAGGCCGGTGTCAGCTGTGATCTGTTGTGTTAAAAAATGCCATGCACAGCTGAACGCCAACCAAGCCTGAGACAGAATGCTTTTCTCCAGTTGATCGACGGAATCAAACGGTAGAATCCTTCACTGTACTTGCAATCTTTAAACTGGAGTGTTAGTAGGTTCACGGTTGAAGGAGGCCATCACATCTTGAAGTCGTTTTGGGAAGATGGGCATACCTGTCTGGGCTTTCACGCTGCCCTCCTAGCTCCCTGCATACCTCCCGCTCAAAGCTACTCTGCATTGGGGCTCAGTGAGCGCACTCATTTTTACAAACAGCTTCTCCTTTTGCAGAAGTCCACTGCACAGCACTTGCCCACAGTTATCCTCTCAATTTCTCTCATTGCCTTCTTAAGCCCAGGAAGGATAGTCCAAGGGAGACCTACCCTTTACCAAATGCATGTCAAGGGTTAAAGACCAACCCATAAAAGGGACTGTCTCCATGCTCAGTCACTGCCATTGAGAAGCTAGATTGCAAGGTTCTGGTTTGGCAGGGGAGGCGGGATGATAATAGGAGTGGAGACCGGGTAGGGTACTTTTGCAGGGAGAAGAGGACAAGGAAGGTTACACTGATGGCAAAGGAAAGAATGTTTAAATAACACTTTATTTGGTGTGTTACTTATTGACCCAGCTGCACCACTCGCAAGGGCCACCCACGCACTCCGGCCTCCTCACTCCTCCATCCTGGCGTGCTGTATCTAATTGGCAGCAACGTCTTTGATTTGCTCAGCCTAAGCCTTCCAGCACCTAGACTCCCTGCGCAGCCCTCGCGGCACCGCAACAAAGCCAGTACCTGGCTGCTCCTCCTCACCTCTATCATTTGCCACATCCAGTGCTGTACGTGCTCCAGGGTACAGGTTACGGCTGCCTCTCATGACTTCTCGCTCAGTCTGCGCTCCATGTCACTGACTTCACCTGCTTCCTGTCACCTCGGCGTGCCACACCCTAAGCCACCATATACATGTGCCACTCCAGTTTATCTACTATCAGGGTGAGGTTTGCCCTCATTGCCTGAACACTACCCTTCTGCACACCCAAGCTATGCCCATTGCCTGTGCTGACATGTGTGCTGATGAGGCACCTGCCCTTGGTAGGCCTGCACACCACACTCCCAAACGGCCTCCTTCCTCCATAAACCTCACCACTCTAAACTTGCCCGCAAGAGGACGCTGGGCCCTTGTGGTTTGACCAGGTGGAGGACTTTGTGGGCTATATCAAAACAATAGGTGAGGGCCACACTACAGACATGGCTGACATCTTTAATACTCTTCTCGGTTGAGATCTGAACATGATCATAAAGACTTTCGTTGATGCTGACAAACAGCCCTAAACCGCCCTTGTAGATGTTCTAGATATAAATGTGTAGCCCAAACTAACAGAGATTACGAATGATATGTATTTAACCAATGTTGTCAAATGGCCCAAGGAACCATTGACAAATTCACCCTGCGCAAAAAAGTAGCTTACTGCCAGTTTAATACATGCTTACATGCAGAATCCACCCACCTGCAAATAATCGAAGGGTGCATAGCCTCAACCTTTCGTGAGCATCTCCTGCAGAAGCCCTTAACCCTAAGGGAGATTAGGGACGTGCCAGGATATACGTAGTGTTCCCTCACAAGCAGCCGCCATTGAAGAACCTAAGAAGTATGACCTAGTGGCAGCTATATCTAGAAAGCCTTGCATAGCACAATCTCAAGACAGGCTGGCATCCCGAAAACCTGACAAGGCCTCGTCACGGCTATGCTACACACGTGTGCTCCACTTCCCCCAAAGGGTCCATGCCCTGTTATGGATCAATGATTTAGCAAATGCAGACACCCAAATCTTTTCCAGGCAGTGTTCAGTGAAGGCAAACTGTTCCCACCACAGAGGCATCAGGATCTAATCCGCCAAAATAGATAGTACGTTTCTGGACCCTAGAAACCCCTTCTGACCCACCAGAACAGGTGTCACACACCATTTGACATTATTGACCTGACAAATATGTATACCTCGTGACAGATATGGCTGGCACAGAGGCCACCCGAAGGTGATCCTACAGTTCTGTATCCTGGACAACCATTTCCACATTGATACAGTGACCACCATCAAAATCATGAGCAAAGAACATTTCTGTCTCATTCAACAGGGACCAACATTACTTCCTTCCCGAGCCTGTATCAATCAATGGGGTGCTACCGACCCATTATGGTGCATAGGCCAATTTCCCTACCTACTCTGACATCACGGCACTGCCTGACAACTGGGTCTCATTGAAATCGTAGGTTGCAGGAACAACCTATACACCTCCACATCAACTAACATGTCAGACCTGTCCCACAATACCCGCTGAGACTTTGATTCCACCTCCAAGAGATGGCATCGGAAGAACTGGTCGGCCTCATTCACGCGGAAATCATTGATGAGTCTCTACAGTGTTGTCCACCCACAAAGATTAGGCTGTGCATTGAAATGTGCATCTCCAACACAATAATCAAACTAGAAGGACACCATGGGCCCAACATAGAGAGCATGATCATATGCCTAAACAAAGCCATCAGAGTCCTGAAACTGGATCTTAACCAGGGATACCACCAGTGTATACCGCATCCAACCCCTTGTCGCATCACAAAATGTTCTACCACACGTGGGCTGTTCTGCTAAAGAGATTTGAACTTTGGTACATCTTTAGCCATGCAGATATTCGAAGAAGCCATAGGGCACGTCCACCTCTCATTCTCACAAGTATTCAACTATAATGATGATAGTTAGTCTTCAGTCACACACATGAAAAGCATGATTAGCTGTGGTCTGCCGCACACTCAACTCTGCTGGTTCCACAACCATTGTAGAGAAATTAAAAATTAACAAAAATCACATATGGTTTTACAGGCATAACTTTCCAGAAAGGAAATGGTCCTCAACCCTGCAAAGCTAGAAACCATCCAACATCTGCCACTCTTCACAGCAAGCTGCTGACAATCGCTAATTTCTTGGCAGGGCAGGATACTGTGCAGGTTACATCCTTCACTATGCCACAACAATTCAAACCTGAACCATCTTTTGAAATTCGATGTTCCCTTTCAGTGGACTGCCCAATGTTGAATGGCATTTAACACCATTAAGCAATCACTGGCCGATCCCCACCAACTTGCTTACTTCGATACCTCTTGGCATGCAGTGATTACGCTGGACACTAGCCCTTTAGGTCTGGCAGCCATCCTGGTACAGTACACAGATTCAATGATCCAATCCAAAATAGTGGTGGCCTACAGAGAGTTGTCCAACACGGAACTGGCCTACTCACAACTAGATTGGTCTAGCAGCAGTGTGTTGTCGTGCAAAACATTTCCATCATTTCCTCATTGGCACACGCTTCACGCTGGTGACTGACAACAAAGAACTCATATCCCTTTTTGGAAATCCTAGAACAAAGTTGCCCCCCACAATGAGAGGTGGGTCATGAGACTACAGTACTATGACAACCAAATAATCCATAGGCCAGGCAATGATCTCAATTTTGCTATTTCCCCTGCCACCCCGCACCACACCACACAAACAATTCTACAAACGAAGGGGCTACTATCTCAACTACATGGTGTCAAATGCGCTGCCACCAACAATATCAGAGGAAGCAATATCCACGACCTTCCGAAATTACCCTATGGTTCAAGTAGCCATCGCACTCACCAATAATAAATGGATAGAGTACAGAACATAGTCATCACACCACCAAGGAATGAAACTGGAAGAGTTGAAATGTTCGGCGGCCATACACATGAAATTAGCCATCTCCAGCAACTTGCTTCTCCTTTGAGGCCCACATCTCATCATTACTGAAAACCTGAGAATGTCTGTCGTCACAATAGCACACAATGGTAACCGAGAAGTCTTCCACACAAAAAAAACGGCTTTCGAAATCTGATGTTGTTCCCACACATGGACCAAGCTGTAGAAGAAGCAATAAAGTTTACATATGAAGTATATGCAAGTGATACAGGCACATCGTATTCAAATGTTGAATAAAAAGAACTCAACCCCCTTCTCATGGTTACTACTCTGCTGTTAATTGGGGGCAAAAGGGAAATAAGGCAAATTACCTGCTGCAGCTGATATACCTCAGATTCCTTGGCCTAGAATGCCATTAAAATATGGGAAAATCACAATCTCAAATTTAATTTGTAAACTCTGCCTTGGCATAAACACCTCAATACAGTAAAGACATTTGGAAAAGGTTCTTAGAATCTTTGGCTGTGCATTCTCCTGGTGTGGTAACGGATAAGGGCGACCCTGAACATTCATGTGTGGGAAGCAGCAGCATTCCTCGTAGCTGCACAATGCATACAACAGACACCAACAAAAACTGTAAGTGTGGCATGGGTGGGGTCTAGAGCAATTACTCTACTCCAGAAAGCCCCTGCCACTCTACCTTACCTTTCCATAACATAGACAGCCATAGCCTTACGCCATGCACACTTAGCGAGATTTTTGACCACCTGCCCAAATCTATTCATGACTGGAGTGTACATGTTACCTTACATTACATACTAACATACTTGCAAAGGTTGACTAGAGAGTACTTGCGAAGATTAACATGCGTCGAATCCAGATAGGACTATGAATGTTAGCATGTGCCACACTCAGATCGAATTCTTAACTTTAGCCTGCATCCCATCTAGATAGAAACGGGAATGTTAGCATGTGCCACACTCAGATGGAATTCTTACCTTTAGCCTGCGTCGTATCTAGATAGGATTATGAATGTTAGCATGCGCCACACTTAGATGGAATTCTTAACTTTAGCCTGCGTCGCATCGAGATAGGACTATGAATGTTAGCATGTGCCACATGATGGAATTCTTAACTTTAGCCTGTGTCGCATCGAGATAGGATTGTGAATGTTAGCGTGTGCCATATGATAGAATTCTTAACTTTAGCCTGTGTCGCATCAAGATAGGATTGTGAATGTTAGCGTGTGCCACACTTAGATGGACTTCCTAACTTTAGCCTGCGTCGCATTGAGATAGGACTATGAATGTTAGCATGTGCCACACTTAGATGGAATTCTTAACTTCAGCCTGCATCCCACCTAGATAGAAACGTGAACGTTAGCATGTGCCACACTTAGATGGAATTCTTAACTCTAGCCTGCATCCCTCCTAGATAGAAACGTGAATGTTAGCATGTGCCACACTTCGAGAGAATTCTTAACTTTAGCCTGCGTCGCATCGAGATAGGATTATGAATGTTAGCATGTGCCACACTTAGATAGAATTCTTAACTTTAGCCTGCGTCGCATTAAGATAGAAACGTGAATGTTAGCATGTGCCACACTTAGATGGAATTCTTAACTCTAGCCTGCATCCCATCTAGACAGAATGTGAATGTTAGCATGTGCCACACTTAGATGGAATTCTTAACTTTAGCCTGCGTTGCATGGAGATAGGACTATGAATGTTAGCATGTGCCACATTTAGATGGAAATCTTAACTTTAGCCTGCGTCGCATCTAGATAGGATTAAAAATGTTAGCATGTGCCATACTTAAATGAAACTGTAAATGTTACCAAGTGCGACACCTAGACATAATTGCAAGGACAGCAATGCCAAAAAACCAATCCACTCACAATTTCACCCTCTACATACACCTCTCAAAATCTAACCAAACACAACCACAAGCCTACAACACAGCAATCTGCACAAACTTCACTACACTGCAACAACAAAACATACCACACATAGACTTGCACAACAGTACACGACGACTACCGACCGCAAAACACCCCAAGCCCAGCCAACGGACCCACTGGACTGAGGCTGCCAACAGCACATCACTGCAATCTTGCACTTTTCCAGCTTATTCCCACTAACTCACCCCCCTTCCCCTTTTTTCAGAGCCGCCAGAGTGCCAGGGGACCACTCCGGTGATGATAGTGTACGGTACAAATATCCTTTAATATTAACATTAACATTAACATACAACTTTTACAACAAATGATGTGGTGCATACTGTTTACGTCATTGCTGTTTGCGCAATTGTTCAAAATACCCAACACCCCAGTAAAATTGAGCAATGGATCAGGCGTTCCAGCACAATATTACCTTAGTGTGTGTGGTTTAGGGTATGGGTCTTGCCAGCTTGCATTTAAGGTCATTCAAAATGTTTGTTAACTGTACAATGCATAGGAACATTTTGAGATGTGTGGGTATAGATATAGATGTCTGGCTGTCGTTTGAAGCACTGTTTCACAGTAAAAGTCCTATCTTGTATTTAAAATATAATTAATGTAAAGATTACTTATATTCATTACAGCTATGCATTGTATAACATATTTTGCAGTTAGGTCTCCTGGTAGTACTGAGCGTGCAGCAAAATGCCATCAAAGATTGATGATAAACCCAGCAGGGATGCCATTTGCCTGCTTAGCACTGAGCAGCTTCTGTAAAGATGGCTGAATAGATATCTTTATGGGACACCTTTACAGCTGTGAAACCGTGTGTACCTTTGGCACACAGTGTTTGTTCTCTCCCTTCTATGGCTCTGGGTATCCTTTCAGGGGCTTCTTTATGCACTTGCGCATTCAGATTTACTCTTTGCCATTTTAACTTCTCTATGATCTGTTTCATGCTTGCACCTTTTGGGGGACCACAACCCTCAGAAATGTGGAGGGAAATGGGTGCTTGATTCAGAACACCATTTTAGTGCCACCTGTGGGAACTTTGTGCTTGAGTTAAGCATAGGCATGCAGTTAATATTGTAAAATAATGCATCATTGTTAAACTTTACTTTTCTGAAGTCAAAAACCCTCCTTTTTGCACCAATAAGACCAATGAGGTTTTGGCTGCTTTGCATATTAAAGAGCATTTTGGAATATAAGAATGACGAAAGAGCTTTATATCTGTTATATGTGTCTATGAGAGTTGTAAGACTGAATCACTAAATATCACTAAAGCACGCTGGGTTTGGTACGTGTTTCACTTTTTTTTTTCTTTTTTTATAAACCAAAGTCACCCTAACAATAAAGCTTTTCCAAATATCAAGCATATATACACATTAAGACATCAAAAACATTGGCAGTTACAGTGGAATGACTGCTAACAGCTCACAATTACTTGCAGTGTTATGGATCAGCCAAATTAAGAGATAACAAATTGACTTTATATTTAAAAAAAGACAACCAGTAAATTGAAAATAAACTACAATAAAATGCTGCTCCTCTGGCAATCTGTGGGCCTTGTTGTAAATACATCTATGATCATAAGTATCTCAATTCTAAAGACTTTGCCCTAAAGATGCTTTCTATGCTCACTCCCATAGTGGCCCCTCTTTCCTCTGACTTGCACGAACACTACAGAAAAGGTATGCGTACAACAATTCCTAGTTTCACCCTAAAAAACAGAACTAAATGGAGCATTCTCAAAGGTTCCAGAGTAGCACGGACAGATGGTATTTAAGAAACTGGGCACTAAATTGTCTCCAGGCCTTCAAATTACGTTTTCTTCACTTAACTAGGCCAAAGATCCTTTAAATGTGCCAATTTGAGTCACATTTTCGCAAGCTCAAAATTATTTAACATGTTGTAAAATGTTTGCGGGATCCCACACCAAAAATAAAAACATATTTCAGATCTCTGAGCAGTAGGACTGTACACAGCGCCAGCGAGTTAGTTGAGGCAAATGAAAGGCCCTGGAACTTACTGTCTTACAAATAAGAACTCCCCATTCTGCAGAAATCTGGCAGACAAGAAAGAGGTTGATTGCAAAAATGAACCATTCAATCTGAACAAAGAAACATTCAGGTCCTGATTTACAAAAACGTTTTTCAATGGGAAAATCCCATTGAAGAGTGCTTTGTTAATCAGGCCCATGGTGGGGTACACAGGCAAAGAAAAAAGCAAACCTCACAAAAAGAAATGGAGGGCCTGATTCATGGAATTTATACTACGGTGCAAAGTGACTTCGCACTGTCAACAAACACCCTGATTCACAGAGCGGTGCAAAAGTACTATTTGCATTGTGCTAAATGGGCCTAATTTATGGTGCAATTAGTCATTTTGCAGTGCAAAGTGACTTTGCACTGCAAAAATACATTTTGCACCGCTCAGTGAATCATGGTGTTTGTTGGCAGTGCAAAGTCACTTAGCACTGTTCTAAAAATTCCATGAATTAGTTCCTAAGGGCCTACTTAGTGTTTTTTTTGATAATGAGGCCCGTTTAGCGCAGTGCATAGACTATCTTTGCAGCGCAAAGTGACTCTGCGCCCCAAAATTACACTTTGCACCGCTCTGTGAATTAGGCCCGGTTCTATGTGTTTGTTGGCAGCGCAAAGTCCCTTTGCACCGTGCTAGGCCCTAAAGCGCTACATAACGACGCTGCCAGGCTTTGACAATACTAGAGATCGGTCCCTTCACATCACCAGCTAGGTGCAGTAGGAGGCCTGCGACTTCAGGCAGTAGCAGCATCTCTTTTGTTAAAGATGATGTTATGTTATGGTACTGGGTTTAATAGCACGCACTTCTACTATTCCCAGCTCTTTCCCAGGCACCCCTGCATGTGAGCAACCTTGCTCTAATCATCCATGACAGTTCTACCCTTCAGAACAGGGACATCATATTTGATAGAGGAAGCATTCCAAGAAATCCCTACAACCTCAAGAGAATACTCCTACCATGCTGGCGAACAAAAAACCACAATCAGGTATTTTTATTAAAAGAGAAGTAAATGGACATTCATTTACTCAAATCAAATGTAGCTTTCATTTGGAATGTCAAAAAACAGCTCCATAGAAACATAAATAGATGCATTATGAAAATCATAAAACCATTTGTCGCAGCATAGCTCATAAATAATGAACATTATTTAAAAGTGACAAAATTCAGTTCCATATCAGGATGTGGGAATGGGAACAAGTTAATCGAGGTACCTGTGAAGGTGGAAGGGAATCAGGCATCCTCAGAGATTGCATCACCTCTGGTAAGAGCTGGAGATGCAAAAAGTCTGACCTGCATGATCAGAACCACAAGGGAGTGAGAGCAAAACCAGGTAGGGCTCCTGAGGTCATAATATAGGTTGCAGAATGGGACAAAGTGCATTGGGGTGTGTATCAGTGGATGCAAACCCTCAAAACCCCTCCAAATGAGGTGCATTATACCAAAATCCAAAAGAGCCATCATGAAAATCCTGGGCAGCAGGGGGAGGGAGATTAGCAATACACGAACATTGAAAAAGCGGCCAGGTGTTCTAGGAATAACTTTCAAAATCACTGATGACTTCTAAGTTCAATGAACAGTAACGGCACACCAACCCACCTCAAGCACAATGCAGCAGAGCCCTCCTGGAAGAGCACTAGCCCTCAGCTATTTCACTTCAGGATGCTTCTTGGGGGTCAACAAAACCCACACACCACGAGAAAAAAGCCCCTGGAAGCCTGCCATGTACATAACTAAAAAGGAACCTATGTGCTTGCCCTTCACAACAACACTGTCAGTTTCTGAGCTCTCCTGAGTGAGCCAACTTAGAGGAGGTAGAAATCCCTTTAGGTAGCCCATTTCTCCCCATATTTAAAAGAAGACACCAGTGATCCTGGTTTCTCATGCCTCTCCTCCGTTTCATTCCAGTGATCCTGGTTTCTCATGCCTCCACTGTATTCTTTGTGCTCCTCCGTATCATTCCAGTGATCCTGGTTTCTCATGCCTCCGCTGCATTCTTTTCACTGCTCCGTTTCATTCCAGTGATCCTGGTTTCTCATGCCTCCGCTGCATTCTTTTCACTCCTCCGTATCATTCCAGTGATCCTGGTTTCTCATGCCTCCACTGCATTCTTTTCACTCCGTATCATTCCAGTGATCCTGGTTTCTCATGCCTCCACTGTATTCTTTTCGCTCCTCCGTAACATTCCAGTGATCCTGGTTTCTCATGCCTCCGCTGCATTCTTTTCACTCCTCCGTAACATTCCAGTGATCCTGGTTTCTCATGCCTCCACTGCACTCTTTTCACTCCTCCGTATCATTCCAGTGATCCTGGTTTCTCATGCCCCCACTGCATTCTTTTCACTCCTCCGTATCATTCCAGTGATCCTGGTTTCTCATGCCTCCACTGCATTCTTTTCACTCCGTATCATTCCAGTGATCCTGGTTTCTCATGCCTCCACTGCATTCTTTTCGCTCCTCCGTAACATTCCAGTGATCCTGGTTTCTCATGCCTCCACTGCATTCTTTTCACTCCTCCGTGCCATCTTTGCCATGCAGGGGCATGCACCAGGAAACATTACCCTCCACTCTGGTGGCATGTTTCCACTTTTTCAGAGCATAAGTGCAGTCTCTGCCTCGCGTCGATATTTGTTTTTCAGCAGCATCTGTACAAACAGACCAAACATGCTCAACGGGGCCAGCTAAATAATGACTGCCAAACGTCTTCATCACGAATTCCAAAACAGCCCACTTTGCCTTTAAAATCTATACAGCGCCTATCCAATCTAAAGTAGGTTTCTGGCACCTCATCCATCCGGCGAGCCTCCTACAGTTTCTTCATTACTGGAAGAGTGCAAGGTTTAATTATTTTATTATTTAAATGATTGCACTGACTCAAGCAGAGCGGATATAATTCAAAAAGAGAATACTCGAGATATCCCAAGCTGAGATGATTTCACTTTAGTATCTATGACTTATGTTGCCTCTCTCTTGAGCTCACTTTAACCCACACCTTACACAGAGGACACTATTCAAGCCCGCTGCTTCAAGGATCTGCGGTCAGAAGCTCCTGAGCCTTTTAAAAGATTCCTTTTTTCAAAATTAAAACTTTATTGATTTTTGAAAGTGCTACAAGAGAGACAAATCTCAAATCCTACCGTCAAACAGTGACAACATTAACATCAATGTTTCCCTCGTGTCTTCTCACGATCGCTCCACCCCCCCACCTTGACGCTCCCCACCCACCCCCCCCCCCTTCTAGGTACAGTGTCTCATATCCATATTGGCATACTGCACGAACGCAATCCTCGGGAATATACAGTGACATCTAATCAGACGTCTTCCCATATTTTCTGAAAAGAGGAACCACCATTCCTCTATATTGCATCTGGATCCGTCAAGCAAGTACGTGAGATATTCCATAGCGTGTATGCCTCTCCCTCTTAGTGGGAGGTGGGGCCCCTTTCCACTTCCGTGCAACGCAGCCCCTGGCAGCGATCAACAGGGCACGAGACATGTGATTTTGGTGTAGCTCCTCCTCATCATCATCTTCCACCTCAGCAATTTTAGCAAGGGGGAGAAAGTCCTCTGAATGGCTCTATGTGATTTTGGGTAATTTATTTAATTACAGTAGAAATCATTTTTGTTTTTTTTTGGACTGGATGATTTTGCCACAAATATATGCGGGAAGACCCCCCACAGCACCCCCTTAACCTACCTACATTAAGTATTCCCCTAAACTCACCCCACAGGTATTTGCGTCAAAATTCACGGTAAACAATTTGATGATTTCTACCATGACAACATTTGCTGAGACAAAAACTCCCTGTCCCATCTGAATACCATCCAATTCCCTAACCCATGCCATAACATTAGTCCAGGCCATAACATTAGTCCAGAACTCCTGCATCTTTTCACACTCCCACCACATGTGCCAGAAGTCCCAAATTTAGTGATCGCGCTTCCAACAGGTAGGCTTTACTCCTGGATATCTCATCATTGCCAATTTGTCTGGAGGAAAATGCCAACTATGCAGAAGTTGAGTCCCCTGACACCTATACTCAGTGGACACAACTCCCTAAGAAACCTTTCGACACATATCAGCCCAGAGTGAATCCGTAATTGCTCTACCCAAGTCTCTTTCCTACCCAGCCCTGGCTTAGGCCGCGTCTCACGGCTCAGCCAATAGCAGCTCCCTGTACATACCAGGCGCCTCTGTGGAGAAGTAGTTTCTCAAAAGGTGTCGGCTTCCTACGAAGATTATCTCCCGAACTTGGGTCTAGGATCACCCTCTTCAATTGTATATAACAAAATACAGAGAGATTCCCAATCTGCAGGCAGTCTGCAAGATGTGCGACTGAGAGAAACTACCCCTCATCCCACATCTGTCCGCCTTCTCTAGCCCAGCCTCATGCCATCTTTGGAACCCCAGTGGCTCATAAATCAGATCCTGCAAGGGAGGGCCCCTATACAGCTCAGCGGAGATGGCCATGATGTGCGCCAACGCGTATGTCTCCCCTCCCTCAATGCATTCCAAGTACTGAGAGTACTGGGTGATCTAAAACTCTCCTCAGGATTCTATTCTGTGGCCCCCATAGCCATTCCACGAAAGACCCTGGGGTCCAGGCCGCAGTCTCCAGGGCAACCAATTGCTTAGAAGTGGACGAATCAAGGTGATCCATCAGTACCCAGAGTTGCACCGCTCTATAGTAGTGTGCCAGGTCACGGGGTCAGATCCCCCCACCTCCCTCCGCAGCATAAGTATAATATATGCGATCCTTGGGTGACCCCTTTCCAGAGGAAAGATAAAAGAGTTTGTTTGACTGTCAGGAGAATGGAGTCCGGGTTCACCCTGGAAACCATTTGGAATAAAAATTAGAACTTAGGGAAGAGAGTCATCTTAAGGCAATTGAGTCTAGCCGTCCAGGAGAGTGGCATTGTTCCCCATCTTTCAAGGTCACATCACATTCTAGCCGAAAGAGGCATGTAATTTAGTTCAAATAAGTCAGTGATATCCTTGGGTATCTGCACACCTAAATATCTAAAACTCGCATGGCATGAGTTGCAGAGACCGAAGATAGTTTAGTTCTGTGCTCCCCGTAGATCCGACCGGGAAGACCAAGGACTTGGAAAGATTGATTTTAAATCCCAAAACGTTGCCATATTCCTGCAGACCATTCAGGAGGGGTGGAATAAAATGCCTTCGTCCAAACACATACAGCAAGGCATCATCCATGAAGCAAGTGAGTTTGTAAGTTTGCCCCTGGATCATGACCCCTTGAACATTCCATTCCACACTTACAGAGGAGGCCCACAGTTCCATTACTAACGCATAAAGCAAGGGAAAGAGCTGGCAGCCCTGCCTAGTACCACGAAACAGGGGGAAGGAACGTGACTCCATCCCATTAACCAGCACTTTAATGGAGAGTGCCGAATACAGTGCCCCTATCCATGTCACACGTAGGCCCCCCTTCCTGAAGACCACTCTCATAAAGGACCAGTCAACCCAGTTAAAAGCCGTTTCGGCATCTAAAGAGAGTATCAGCATTCCTTCCTTTCGGCCTTGGGGATGCCAGAATTTTAAGCATCTTCCAAAGATGATCTCCTCCCTGTCTGTTTCATACAAAACCAGCCTGGTCCGGGTGAACCAGTTGTGGGAGAACCACCTCAAGCCTTGACGCTAACACCCGAGTGAAGACCTTGGCATCAATATTTAAGATGGATAAGCACAGCATTGAGTCCCATCCTTATCTTCCTTAGGGATTACCATTATCAAGGCCTCAAAGAAAGTGGGAGGTATATCTTGGCAAGTCTTAATACTATCAAAGACCTTGACTAAGGGTGGAGCCAGGAGGTCCACAATGAGTTTATAAAAGGCTGACGTGAAGCCATCTTCCCCTGGTGCTAACACTGTCTACATATGCTGAATAGCCCTCTTCACCTTGCAATGGGATATCTCTATGCCCAGAGTCTCTGTATCCTCATTGGACATTGATGGCAGGCAGATGCCCTCCAGGTATCCTTTGGCCTCTGCTTCCGAGGTGCTCTCCTCACTACTCTACAGGATTTTGTAGAATTCAGCGAAGCTCCAGAGAGTCCCCACTTGGTCTCTAATATCTGCCCCTGCATTGTCATGCAGTAGCTCCACCCATCGCTCATCCCGAGCGGCTTGAAGCCTATGGGCCAGCATGGATCCCACCCTGTCTCCCTTCTCATTATACCTTTGTTTTGTAAAGTTCATGTCCCTGCTGATTTCTCCCAGAAGTAAAGGATGTAGCTACTGGCTCTTCTCCTTGATTGATTGTAACGTGCCGTCTAGGCCCCCTTGATCTCCCTTAAGAGTGGACCTGAGTTGTACCATGTCATCCCTTAATCTCTTCTCAATGAGGCCCCTCTTTCTCTTTTTCTGTGCCCTCCAGCAATATGGAGACCCGTGAAAGCGGTCTTCCATGTTTCCCAGACATGTTGATGCAAAATCCCTCCTGGGTCATTCGTCTCAAAGAAGAACCCGATTTCCTTCTGCATAAACTCTCTAAAGACCCTATTCCAGAGCAGAGAATCATTGCAGCACCACCAGAGACTCCCACCTCCCCCCCTGCTGTCTAGGGCAAGCGTGAGCACCATCCGGTCCTGGTCCGACCAGTCTATAGTATCCACTAGCATGGACTTGATGGACCCTCGATGTTTCTTCGATAATAAAAGAAGATCAGTCATTGTGAGTGTCTTATGCTGTGGGGAGAAAAAAGTGTATCCTCCCGGGAGATTGTCTCAGTATCTCCAGGTGTTGAGCCAGGAGTGGTCTTCAACCAGGCTCAAAAACTCCCTGTTTTCCCTAGTAAGCTCCTGCGTGCCATCTACACCCATTCTCCCTCTGAAGCCCAGAACGTCCTTCCAGTCACCTTGCACCGCAAACGAAATTCCTCCCCACACCTGAAGTGCATTTCCCGTAAGAACAGAATATCCAGACATAACTGTCTAAAGTCCCTGCGCATTAGAGAGTGCTTATGAGGTGAATTGAGCCCCTTAACGCTCAGCGTTACGAACGTGAAGTCACCCAAAACTCCTGGTGAATGTATACATTTTGACCAATCCCAAAATCCTGCAGTTACTCCCTGAGTTGTATTGCAACACCGTACCTAGATTATCCCCCCAAAATCCCCCCTATCTTGCATACATGGCCCCCTTTTCCCACCACCCCTCCCCTAAAACTCCCCACCCCCCTCCTGAGTCCCAACCCGAAAATCCCCAAAACATAACAGAAACTTTACAAATGCTTCACATGTAACTTGACCACTCCAGCATTGCGTCCTGATTCCACCATCCCCCGATGAAGGGGAAAGTATCACCTCTCCCACAAGCCACATTGACCTGGACCCCTCAGAAGTGCCCAGTCCCAATAGTCCCCCTGCAACTTTGGCTATGAAACATTAATTTTCTGAAACATTTGCACCCCATTCACTTTCTTCTGAACCCCTCGCTGAGCAAAGGCCTTCTGAAAGTAGTCCCTTGGCAGCTGTTGGCCCTCTGAAGTGGGTTGCCAAGACTCCCTCAGTAGCTCATACAGCACTGACTGCGCCAAGTCACCATACTTCACCTCATATCGTTCACCCGAACTTCAAAAGACAGGGCAAAGGGAAATCTCCATCGTTATTGTATTCCCTCAGGTTGAAGGTATGATGTTAAGGGTCTACATTTTCACCTTTGATCGAGGGTGGGCAGCGACAAGTCCTGAAAGAAGTTAATGGTGGATACTTCCCATTCAAAAGTTCCCAAGTCTCTTCCTTCCTTGTGTTGTCCTCCTCGTCCTTGAAATAGTGGCACTTGGCCACCACCGGCCTGGGGCCCAACCCTGAACCAGCCCCCCTATGAATCCTGTCAAACTGAATACTCATATTTCCATAACCGCCCAGTATTACCCTGAGTATCTCTCCCACATGTCTCTCTAGGTCTCCTGGGGGACTCTCCATCTTCCTGGGGAAGCCTCCATAATTGTATGTTATTCTGACGCTCCCTGTTCTCAATATTGTTGATCTTCCTTCTCACCTCTCACGCCTCCAGCTTCTTTGGCTGCATGTCCATCTAGATTTCCATGATCTCCACAGAGAGCTGATTATTTTCATGGGCTTCAAGTCTGTCCTCCTGCGCCTTCTCCACTCTTTCCTTAATCAGTAACATTGATGATTGTACCTTAGCGGGAAGGCCTTAATTTCCGACAGGACTCCCTGGATATCAGTCTCCAAGACTTCCAATACCCCTCTCTGGTGCTCCCCAGCCTTGATGGTGGCGACCTTGACGTTCAACTGTCCAAAAATAGGAATAACTGTATTTGACACACCTTGCATCCACCAGACCCACAATGGGGTACTGCTCCAAACCACTGTGCAACCCTGGGACACGTTACTCACCTCAAGCAGATCATGGCCAGGATGTGGTACTCTTCCTCTTCCTTGCTGCCTCTATTTACTCAAGATACCCCAATCCCAGCCTGCCGCCTGACCCCTCTCACCAATGCTCCACATGGAGAGTTTTAGAGGGTGAGGTCCATCAGCAACGCAGCTGGAATCCAAATAGCTTCCCTCTCTGAGCTCTACAAACCTGCTCCGGCTGCCACAGCACACCTTGACCTCACTGTCTGGTCCACAACTCTAATCTCCTTCCCTATCTGCGTGGCACATGCCAGGGCAGGAAAGCAAAAGAGCTTGAGACCGGGAGTCCCCTAGGCCTCAGGACCAGCTCCATCGTTCACCGTGATCCCGAGGTGCTGATCCGTGAGGGGGGTGGAGGGCCAGGGTCAGCCACCCCTTGACCGAAGTCCTCCAGACTCATAGGGCAATCAAACAGTGCCCTCTCCACTCCACTCCCGTCTAGCCAAATCTTCACAGTCCACCAGCTCCTCCCTGCATAATTCCCTGGTTCGTAGAGCCACCTCTCTGTCCTTAAGCCCGCCCAGCATAGCCAACAAGGCCCCACTTGCTGCTCATCTGGGGGGGGGACTTGATTTAGTGTGCGGCTGGCTGCCCTCCAGGCCTCAACTCCGTCCTAATTTTGAAGTGCAGTCACAGGATGCCGCCTCGATACCCACCTCTGCGAAATGGACTCTGGGGTTGCCAAGGTCTGGGAGCTGCGTCAGCCACTGCGGGGGGGGGGGGGGCGTCAGTATCTTGCGTTTATAGGTATGCTGGAACTCCTTTCATGAGTTATGGAGTGGGGAGCGAGCCGTCCATGTGGCCATCTCCATCTGCGCCCCCTACTGGTCTCCTTTTAAAAGTATTCTTAATACTTTTTGGCACAAGCTATTGTATTGACATTTAAATAAGTAAAATACATATTAAAAAAAGAACTAACAGCTATGAAATATGTATGAAAAGTGAGCGTGTGCCTGCACATATTGAGTGCAATGTGGTTCAGTCACTGATGTGCCTATGCAATCTAAACATTATTTAAATAGACTCGTTTCATTTTTCATTTTGCGATGCTTCTTTTTACATGTTTTCACATTATTGTGCGTTTTACGTTTGAATCGATGTGTGCTTTTTCGAGAAGATGTCCTTGCATTGAAATGGCTTTTCATGTACATGGTTTGCATTGAGATTGCCTTCCTTGAGATGGATGAGGTGAAATGGGTGTGTAGTGTTTTGTTGCACCTCAGCCACATTCCCCAATTGTCACCTGATTCGAGCCTCCCCCTTATTAGCCAAGGCCAAGGCCTGTCCATTTGCCCTCATATGAGGACGGCCCCACACCTCTCAAAGACGGTTGAGACACATTGATGCCAAACTAGAAATGCCAATCCCTATCACGTTATATTCAAACAGATTGAGAGCAGGCAAGTAGCCGCCTTAAACAAGATGACACTACTGTAGCACTGTACTCCTTCCGCACTCCCTGGCCTATTAACATGAACACCCTTCACACATCTCAAAAGATAAAAAACAAAAAAATACCTTCCTTTTCTTAAAGAAAATACTGTGCTGTAAAAAAGTAACAGTAACGCACACCCCAGCGGCAGAGGCATGTCCACACAAAGTAAACAGGCCCTCCCTCCTTTTACACGTGCAATGAACTCACTGCTATGCTTCTCACTCACAGTGTTGCCAACTCCTCAGTGAAGAAAGTAGCTATTGGCTCCCCTAGAAGTCGCCAGAAGTAGCTAGATGACGTCACTGCCCAATTTGCATAATTACCTCCTCTTTCCCCCTGCGATTTATGGCTTTTACTGTGGCCCCCTCCCCTTTTAACACCTCCCTTTTAAGTTATAAGTGTGTTTTACTGTGGCCCCCTCCCCTTTTAACACCTCCCTTTTAAGTTATTTGTGTGTTTTTACATTACTCCCGTTAGAAAACGGGCGAATTACAGCACTTTTTTCAATTGGTTTGGAAACTTGCATAAATGAGCAAGTCTCCAAACCAATTGAAAAAAGTAGCTAGATTTCTCGCTAGCCGCTTTTTTATAAAAAAGTCGCTAGGGGGACGTACTTTCTCGCTAAATATAGCGAGAAAGTCGCTAGGTTGGCAACACTGCTCACTCACATCTAGGGCCACTTCCACCTGCCTAGAAAACATCCATTGCACAGTCACCTGGGGATGGTTTAAAATGCAGTTTCATCTACAACTTTACACTTTAATGCGTGTAACTACATTGTATCCAGGAACGTCATTTGGGGGTCGCTGCCCCTGTGATCTCCCTTGCTACCCCTAAACAAATTAAAATAAACTTTTTTTTAATGTAAACTCCTGGGCTGTGGCCAGCACTATGTGGCTCTTTGTTTCTGGAGTGGCTGGCTTTCTTGTTCAGGCCTCCTAAACAAATAAAAAAACAGGGGTTTGCACAAGTGTAGGAATAACAAATAATTTCTCATTCTGGAATTCTATACAATAATTGATAGACTCATTAAAGATTTATTTCAGGCACACTTCAGGGGGTGAGTCACTGATTTAATCTGTTCTTAAACACCTCAATTTAGCCTTTCATCCTTCTGAGGTCGATAAATGAGTACCAACACAGGTTGGGTGATATTGTATGTATATTTATTCTATATAAAGCACTTAAGTGTAAATGCTATATATAATAACACATCATTATCATTTGGCTTTGGATGTCTGCTTGCATTCAGTAATTTGGTAATACTGGAATATACACACTGATAGTAATGATACATATGGTGATCCATTCTTGTATGAAATGTAGATCACATTATAGTGATATCGTAACCGTATTTTCCGTAGTGTACATAGCAACAATGCTATGTGATGCCCCTTCCTGTTTTGTCAAGGGGTGAAAGGTCGTGTTCCATCGCTTCCCTTGATCTCACTTCGCGGTTGGGACAAATTACATCCCTTCCTGTGATGTCATCAGAGGTCAAGGGTCATGTGATGTCCCTTCCGCTACCCCTGGTTGGCGTAGTGAGTTTCCCACAAACAGTGTTTAAACTGTGATTGTGCACAGTCTTTTAGTTAACAGTTAGCCCCTACCATGCATTTACTGTACATATTGCATTGTGGGTTAGTAAAAAGGACTCAGCACCGAAATAGAAATTCCCCTTTGGAATGTCCAGAGTGTTATGAGACGAGACTATACAAATCTCTCTCATGTTAGTGTGGGCTACTGTATATGGTTTTAAATTTGAAATTGTGTACCACATATGATAAATTGGGTTGTGTTTATAGGGATAGTTATCTCTCTCTTTCCTGTTGGATAATACACCACCGATAAGGATAGCACCCCCTGACAGGGACAGGGTGTGCTTTTATCTAGGGGCAGTGGTAATGGATTGGGGAAGGACAGCTAAGGTAAGTGTGATGAGAGCTGGGGTGGATATTGGGAAGACAAAAGGGGAAGTCATGGGCGGCGAGTGGAGAAAATACTACCTGGGCAATGGCAGATTATTGTACCTTGATGCGAAGGTGCCAGCAGCTCCCTTCGCAAGCATCCTGTTACTGCCAATCATGCCCAGCATTGGAGAGACCCGATTGACTGGCTACACCGCACTGGTTACTAATGATGGTTGTAGCCTGGAATCCACGCTTTCTGATTGTCTAATAATAAGAAAAAACAGATAACGTATTTCATAGTGTTGGGATGCGCTTACAGCGTCCCAGCCAGGGTAAAAAGGTTTAGGCTGAGAAAAACCTATACTGTGCGCAGGATGAGTTCTGCCCGGCAGAAGTTGGTTTTGACACCTAATCAAAACACTATATAGCAAAACAGAATGGGCACAAAATGTGTTCATGTTGCGGTTGCAGAGGCTATAAATAGGGCACTGTGTTATAGGTCCTGTGCTTAGAAATAGTACACAAAGTTATGTTTTCATTGAGGGACAAAGCTGAACTAGGTGGAAGGCTTTGTGGTAGAAGCGAGGTCAGCGGGTCAACGAGGCAAGAGTGCTGTCATTTTGGATTTTAAGGCCTAACACATGATGAACAGAATGAAGGCTCTGAGCAGGTCTGTTTTGCTCAGACCCAAGACAAATCTCTTTCAATCCTCCAAGAGAGAAGCTGAGGTGAAAGACACCCGCACTGCACAGATAAATGCTAATTGTATGCAGCTGCAGAGCCTGAAGGTGATGGGAATGGAATGTTAGCTGTGGGGAGGGGAGGTAGGGATGCATACTTTGTAGGGCAAATTCATTAGAATGGAGCACATGGTTCTGTGATGCCAACATGTCAGGCGAAGATTTTGCCCTCACCTAAGGAGCGGTCATGCCATTGAAATTACATTTATATACACATCCAAAGCAAATAAATCCCTGAAATTCAGACTGAAGACTGGTGCCCTGGTGATGAAATTATTGGGCACTTGGGGTTTGAAGGAGATAAGGGGGAGCCATGTCTAGCAAGTCTAGTGGTTTGGGATGGGAGGTGCAGAGTTGATGCCAGTAAACTTAGTCCAAGGGCGGGGGTGCAGCTTGTGTGTGTCGCGGCATCTGGTATAATGAGTGGGCCCATTGTCTTAGCAAAGCAGAGTTGGCCTCGCCAGTCTTACTTTGAACATGCTACGGTTGGAGGGGTGCACATCACGTGACGGTTAAGATGTATTAGTGTATCAATTTACCTGTTAGCCAATCATGTGCTAGGATTCAATAGTGACGATGTAGTGGGCCACATGCAGAGGGGAATGGGCTTAGATAAGGTGTGGCCAATCGGTGCAGGAGCAATAGGGGGGGGTATTAGCATGTTGTATAGGTGGCAGTCAATGAGGCTGGTGGGATGCTTTGTGATCTATGTATGATAATGTGCAGTTTTCCACTATAGAACCTGTACCTTATTGGGGCGTGACAAGCTCTGTGTCAGTTCGGTTCTACAGGACCGTCTAAGACCTATGCATGTAATGAACTTGTTTTCCTTGCAAAGCGCTGCAGTGGTTGTTTGGCCTTTTTGGATTACTTTTATCATACAGGTTTTGGGTCACGTCTCTCTGCTGTAGCTATGATAACAGTGAATACTTACTGGCAGAACCAAGGCTCATTGGGGCCAGTTGCAACCTTTGGTTTTCCCTGATCCTGAAAAGGGCAATAATGAACTCAACTGCCCTTTACAGAGCAAACAAACGTCACTGCTAACTAAACACTGCAACATTTGCCTAACTTCACCTCCTGGCTACTTTCAAGGAAAATAGCCCTGATCATACGGGTATTCTATAGGATAATGTACCGCATCATGACTTATATAAAGACTTCCTGCTTTGCGTGGCATCGAACTACCAGGTGGCGTGTACAATCCTTTCACTTTTCAGTTGGGGTACATTATTCAGTATATTATCTATGGATTTTAAAATTCACCTTTTATTCAGCCAGAGGGAAAAACGTTCCCCAATTCGACATCTGTGTCAATGCGAAAAAAGAACAAAAGCAGCAAACGAGCTTTGGGGGGGGGGGGGGTGGGGGGGCGGGGGAATTCCAACTCGATGATGCAGGGCAAAGGCAGATAAGAGGGGAGGCCGGGGCAGCACAAGCTTGCCACTCGCTCCCTGGCATCCGGCTGGAGCTGCAGAGCAGTGTTTGCAAACTGATGACAGATAAGGGCGGGACTGCGGCGGGGCACAGTGTTCTTCTGTTCCCCGCCAGTGGCTGCTTCCTTCCTCCTGCTCTTCGGGCTATGACTTTCATGCTCACTTTTCTAATAAAGCTTTACCTTGGTCCGGCGCATTGGCCTGATTTAACATGTGATATGGTTCTGTGTCTACTTCTGTGCAATTAACTTCTGGCTGCGAGTTCAAACAACCTGGCAGAGTTTCCAAAAAGACCGACACTGGCCGGAGTGACCCGAAGAGTTTCCAGGGAAAAGGTATTGCTGGTTTCCATGGAGTTTGCTGGACTCTGACCACAGTAAATACGAAGGCTACTTTAGATCTTTTTTCCTGCGTTTATTGACACCTTCTTGTACCGTTCCCATGATTTTGGGTGCAGGAACTTCCGAAAACAGGAACACGTTAGGCTGTGAATAGATGCTATAAGAAACCATGGCAGTTCCACATCAAAACAAATCGTGTTTAAGGAAACGAAGCTGAGTATTGATCGAATAATATTTAAGTAAAAACCAGGCTGCGTGGCATGCCTCGCAGAGAGCTCTCCGCCTCCCTTAAGTCACGGGAGCACCCCTGTCCTGTGCGACGTCTCTGGTGCACACCAAATTTGCAACGGTGCAGTGCGTGCTTATTGCACACGGACAGCCATTGCCTTTACGCAAATATCAATTGCACGAATGCATTTGCTGCACTGGGCAATGTTTGCCCCAGTGTACATGTCATTCCAAATATCCCTGCACCAGTGCCATTTTTCAGTAATGGTTAGTAGTTGGGGAGACAGAGAATACTGCCCTGTGCCGCGGAACGACTGACAGGCGCCCCCCACCCCATCGCCCCCTCCACCCAGGAACAACAGCTCTGGTTGGGGCGGTCGGGGGGGGGGGGGGGGGTCAATAGACCAAATGGGTGAAGGCGCTGGGCAGGGAACACCAAGAGGCCAACACTTACCACTTCAAAGGGGGAAGCGAGTTGGGCGAGTAAACAAAGTAGTCAGACACATAGGCGATAAGTATTCCCTGTCTGGGCCAAAATAATTGCAATGGCCGGGCAGCTTTGATCAAGCCTCCAGGGACGGAACATAAGTTGTGGCTCAGGCGTTATTTTACCTTTAAATAATGGGCACCTGAGGCACCGAATCAGAACCTTGCGCTATGCACGGAGCGCACAAAACCATACTCTGTTCCAATCCACTTAAAGAAAACAGAGGTACACACAGCAAGGAAGGAAGTTACAGGCCAGCTCAATCCACTGAAGGAGATAACGCAGACAACGCACGGTGCCTAGAGTCGCGGGCGGCCTAGGCCAGGAAGAAAGCTGCCAGCGGGCACAGGGGTGCAGCACCAGCCAGATAACATAACAGGTCCCACTGGCACAGACCTGCAAATGGAACTTCAGGACTAATGTCAAGCTGGTGGCAAAGGACAACCTTCCCTTTCCTGGCCCAAGTGCCCAAAAGCACAGAACAAAGCCAGCAGCCACCATGCAGTTGGGAATCATAATACACATCATTTCATCGGTGCTATGCTTAACAAAGCCTATGGCCTTTATTCGCCACAGCATTTTGTCTCTGGGTAATAATTATGTTTTGCATTTAGGTGCAGTGATGTTACAACAGCTTATGCTTCTCCGCATCTTAACGAGTAAAGCCACACCAGTGCTGAGTTGGGGGGCCTGGCTTCCCTCTTCTAGCCGAGCCAGCCAAAGATCAATGCCACAGGGTGTCCCTGCCTCCCCATATGGCCTCCTGCCTCCCCACCCATCCAAAACAAAACACATTCCTGGCATTTCGTCTCTGCACACCCAACACAACCTATACCTGGCGTTCTGTTCTGCCTCCCCACCATCACAACAAAACCCATGCCCGACATCTTGCGTCCCCATCCCTCCCACATGACAAAGCCCATACCGGGTGTCCTGCCGCCACAAACCTACAACATAAAACCAACAGCCATCAAATGTACTTCATTCTATTCCACAGAACCCCGAATGTTCAGGTCACTTGATAGGAATCTTAAGGTAAGCCTTCAGAAGGCGCCAGCTTAGCTTTGTGAATGAAGTATTTAAAATCATGGCATATAAAAGTGGTTGCAATAATTAACCGCATAATCTGATGCTGGCTCGAGAGAGAGAGAGAGAGAGAGACGGAAGAGTTCAAGCTGAGGCTCTCTGTTCAAGCTGTCCCCGAGGGCTTGGACAATGGCACCAAAATTAAGCCTAGTTACAGTGTTAGAGGAAGACATAGAATACAGCCATTCAGGAAATAGAAGGAAACCTGTAGACCAACAGCAGACTAATGGCAATCAGAACCCGGGGTGAGAGAGCCAACCAATCAGGTTGCTCGAAAAGTGGGCAGTAACCGATAATCTCAGCCAGTGTTCCGTGCAGCCTATACTGACTGCTCCCCCTCCCGCAGTGCCAATTTACCCCCGCGCTCCCTAATTTTATTTTTGAATGTTTCCCTCCACCATCCCCACCCCGCCCTACTTACCTGTTTTTAACAGCGGCCCCTCAACCGTCACCACGCTTCTGCTTCGTTCTGTGGCCGCCATGGACATGGAAGAGGAGATCCATATGGAGCCCCACCTTCCATTTCCATGACGGCCATCTTTAGGCAGTATTTTAATTAATTGAACAGGAAGCGCGCAGCATCCCGTTCAATGAATGAACATTTTTTTTTTAGCACCCTGGGTTACCGTTTGGGTAACCCGCGGTGCTAATAGTCTAAAGACCCTCTGCGGTGGCCTGGATCAGATCTTATCAGCCCGGGGACCCTTGTTAAAAGCCCTCGCTTCGGTCGGGCCTTTAACTTGGGCCCCGGGTTGATAAGACCCGATCCGGCCACTGGATCAGGTCTTAACGCCATATCTATTTCCATGGCGGCCGCCAGCGGATCACTGGTACCGGAACACAAAGCTCCGGTCCAACAGGTAAGTGGGGAGGTAAGGACAGGGGTAGGAAACAGGTTCAGATGTCATTGATTGATTGATTGCTGAATTTATAGAGCGCAACGTTCACTGCAAAGGCATCTTGAAAGAAAGAGGAAAAGAGGTTAAAAAAAAATGAGATATCAGTGCCTGACGGAAAGAACAATGAGTGGGGGTTGCTCTCAGAGTACGAGGAAGTGCGTTAGACAGAGATGCTGCTTCTACGTAGAAGGAGTGTCCCTCAATCCGACTGCATCCAAACCTTGGAGTGGGGACGAGAAAGGCATGTGCACATCGAAATACACATCCAGGGACATATGGACACCATTTTGCCTGAAGATATTCAGCACCTTGACCATAAAAGGCACGATGAACCAAACATAATGCCTTGAATTGAATGCGCTGGGCTACCGGAAGCCAATTAAGCCTCCGAAGCAGAGTCCATGAATGGTCGAAGCATCGAGTAGAGGTTGCCATGCGGGCAGCACAGTTTTGGAGAACTTGCAAATGTCGCAAAATATAGGCAGGCTGAGACAAAAACAGAGTGTTACAGTAGTCAATAGAAGAGACCACCAGAACAGAGACCACAGGTGCCGGAAGCTGCACTGGGATAAGCGGGAGGACCTTGAAAAAGCAATTTAAGATGGAAACAGCCACGTTGACAGACTACACCAACTTGAGGTTCCATAGAGAGAGAAGAAGTTCGTTTCAACCCCAAGTCCTTGACTTTAGGGACAGGGGAAGCAAAGGGACCTACAGTAGAAGGCCAAAAAGCTGGGTTCCAATAGAAGGAAATAGAAGGAGGGCCTACCACCATCTCCTCGCTCTTATCGCCGTTCACCTAAGCCAATGACTCCCCATCCATTTCCCCACTGTCTCCAGACAATTCCTAAACCTGATAGTCGAGTTAGACGAGTGACCTATCGTGGTGAACCAGGATCTGCGTATCGTCTGCGGAGGAATAGCAAAGAAACCCGTGAGAGAAGATGAGTTTTGTCATTGGGGGAATGTGGGGAGGCAACAGGGAGAGGCTCCCTGTTGCCTCCCCACAATCAAGATGGTGCCACCTGGGGAAGGGCCTCAGGTGGCTGGAAAGAGTGGGCGGCAAAAAGTGTATTGTCGCCTGCTCTTCCAGCCACCTGATTGGCTGAGTGCCCTTCCCTGGGCACGAATATGCAAAATCCAAGCGGTTGGCATTGCTTGATTTAGATGTTATACCTTATACTGACAATTATGTTTTTTTAATCAAATGTTCCTTAATAAAATGTAAAAAAGTGGCAGTTATGTTTGATGGAGGCAACATAAAACAATTGAGAAAGGTGTTTTACATGTTAAACCATCACATTTTGTTAACGATGACAATGAAAAGCTTCAGGAATTCCTAATGCAAGAGGACAGCCACTTATGCCGTGCACTCATTTTCACAGTATTAACTTACAGATCATGGGATGTGTGGGACATGTTATGTTATGGTCCACGAACCATAGCATGGCACACATCACACGCTACAGAATATGTCTGAAAGGGTTATATTCAAAGGTTCAAATGAAAAGGATCGAATGACAAAAGAGTTGAATCAAAAGGACCGAAAACAAAAGGGTGGTTTTTTTTTTGTAAATTTTTTTTGGGAGGGTCCCCCCCCAAACCCCTTTTTTCTGGTGAAAACCACTTTTTTTCCTATACGGAAACCCAAAAAATATATATATTTTAAAAAAAAAATTGACCCTTTTGTTTTAGGTCCTATTGACTCGACCCTATGGCATTCGATCCTTTTGGATTCTAACCTTTGACCGGACACCGTCTGAAAGCACACTGGGAAGCAGGCATGGCCACAAAGGGTTTTTGAACTTCGCTTGTCACCCCTCTAATCATAGTCTGTGGGGGTATACTAAAGGGGGATAGACTAGCTTGGGGGCAGCACGTTTGTTTGCCTTGGATGCAAGACAATGCAGTGCAACACAGGTTCGAATCCTGATCCCGCGCCTAGAAACCACTCTTTGGTGTTAAGCGCATTATAAATAAACAATTAAATAAATAAATCAAATGAAATAAATAAAAAAATAGGGAGGTTTCATTTCAGGTGATTTGGTCGAAGCCATATCCATCGAAGTGTTTCGGCCGAATTTGGCCGCAAATATATGCGTTGGGTGGGAAAGGGTAATAATTATCGTGGGGGACAAAGGAGGCTGCAGGGGGTCTCCCCCTTCATATATTTGCAGCCAAATGGCTTAAAAGAGAACACAAATCGATGGATTTGGATTCAACCCAATCTCCTGGAAAATCACATAGAACTGTAAAGGGCACAGGAGGCGAGGATGGTGGAGGCAGGAGCAGATTTTAGGCAAAGATTTGTAAAGGCCAGAGTGGAGATGAAAGGAAGGGATGGACTTTGTGATAGATGAATACTGTCAACTTGGTGCTAAAAGATCATGGCATCCTGCAGATGAGGAAAAGCGGTCACTCATAATGCTCCTGAGAGCGAGCATATAACCCATGAGGGCAGCTTCAAGTGCTTTCAAGAAGTAATGAAGTGAGTATTGGCTGCACGATGGACTTGAGTTTCTGTTAGGCATTACCATAAACAGGGCAGCTGTTAGGCAATATAGTGCTCTAGGCAAAATACCCCTTTGCCCATGGACATGACTCACTTCCATAGCGCAAACTATGCCCCGGCCCAAAACCAGTATCATGCCCAAGATCAGTGTGCCCCACATGCCACCCCCTTGCCCATGGACATGACTCACTTCCATAGCGCAAACTATGCCCCGGCCCAAAACCAGTATCATGCCCAAGATCAGTGTGCCCCACATGCCTCGGGTACTAACATAGCAGCAGGTGGAAACTCCACTGCCCTAGGCCCTAAAACCTGGGGGCTGTGGGAAGGGCCGGCACTAGGCGTGTGCAGCATGTGCAGCTGCACTTGGCCTCGTGTTGCTGGGACCCTGCGCAGAGGGTGCTGTTGACTCCCTCTTTTTGAAGGCTGCAGCATGGGCTCAGAGCAGCTAAATTTGCTACAGTGCACTCTGAGCACAAGGGCAGCCCACACTTCATCATGCATGATGGGGAAGCTTGCCATGCTGTGGAATATCTTTTTCAAATGCGGCTGTTCTCCCTCGGGGCTGAGCACCCTTATTGTTTGTCCTGTGAGGCAATGTGTCACGTCTCAACCTCCTGCTGCGACTCTGGAGAGACAAATACCCCCTCCCAGCGGCCCAAAAGGCGCTGCTGGCCTTGTAAGCAGTGCTGGTCACTTTTTCTTAAAGCAGAGCATTTAAATGGGGTGATGGCCTATTTAAGAGACCATTGTACAACGCGTTCTTAATGTGTTAGGAAGGGCAAAGGGGCATTTTAATTTTGAAAGTACATGCAAAGCACCAGTTTGCTGCCTAGAATCGGTGCCCTGCTCCAGCACATGTTCCTTTCT
Organism: Ambystoma mexicanum; assembly: GCF_040938575.1. NCBI lineage: Eukaryota > Metazoa > Chordata > Amphibia > Caudata > Ambystomatidae > Ambystoma > Ambystoma mexicanum. The sequence continues at coordinate 1,441,804,820 of NC_090935.1, forward strand.
GAGTTTTTTTAATAGGAGTGCAGACTCCCAAAAGCACAAAATGCTTAAAGAACACCAAATGTAAACAAAATAGGGAATGGAATGTAGTTTTCATTATTAACACCTGCATTCATATGCATACATTTTTAGGCAATTGAAATCGTGATGTAGGGTTAGGACTTGCATGTCAGGGGAGTGATTGGAAGGGTAGGGGGGGGGCAGGAGGCAGCTGATTATCACGGCAGTCCTTAAGTGTGCGGTTTCAGACGTGAAGAAGACCTAACTGCTTGTAACATTGAAGCTTCACCAGAATATAATAGAATATAAATAGACTGTGACAGCACCCCAACTAGCACCAGCACATGTTGGGGTGATCATCGTCTCCAACCAACAGTGCAGGCCTGTCCCCCTTCCAACCCTTCAGGATAACATGCTGTTGGCAAAGTGGGCAACTCAAAAAACACACAGGCCCCTGCGCGGTTGTAACACTGCAAAAAACCACCCAGTGGGCATGTACAAAAGTACTCCAGCACACAAGACCTAGCTATTTAAAATGTCATATTTATTATTGCATAATAAAGCACATTACATAAAACAGAGGTGAAGTCATTCACCCCTGTGACAGACGTAAGGTTGCACAAAGCACTCACCCCACGGGTGGAAGAAAGTCACGCGTTCCGCCTGAATGCTCAGGCTTCCTCAGACCTATAAAATCCAAATGCAGCATGCACATCATAGAGTTTAAAAAGAAAGGCAGTTCCAGAGCGTCCCCACTCGTGTCTCATCACGTGTACAACAGTCATGTGACCGCTACGAGTAAGAGTAGTGATATCTATCCAATACAATGACCTCCACATTGGAATGGTCAAACACCTATGAATCAGGTACGTATCGTGGCAAGTTATGTGAAAGTTTCGTGCTAGAAAATCACTAAACACATTTAATGGCTACCGTAATGAAAACTCGACCATGAAGACGCTCGAAACTGCTAATTTAAAAAACTATTATTAAATAACAATCGATGTGTAACATATGTGCACAAGTGTGCCTGTTCATCATTTGATGACTAAAAGCAGCTCAGATGACCCTCTCACTAGCCACTTTCAAGAGAAGCATAATGGCGATGTGAAATTTCTAACCTTCACAGGGTTGGCCCATATACCATTAAATGAAAGATTTGGCAACCGTGAATTGAGATTGAGGCAACTAGAAGCAACACTCATATGTAAGTTTGACACCTTGAAACCAAAAGGTTTGAATACAGATGCTGAACTATATGTGTATTTACAAACATAAGCTTTTTAAATAGTATGGCTATTGTTTACACCTTTGAATCATGATATTTAAGTTGCTTAGATTTATGTATACCATCACTATGAGTGCATCATTGAATTATTTTCGATATCCAGGAAGAGTTCTACTATTTCTTGTTGCACACTTGTTTAGGGGTAATTCCTTGTACAAGATGATCATTTGGTTATCAGGCTATCTCCCTGAACTGCTTCTAGAAGGGTATATAATGATGTACTGATTCATTTATACTATGCCCATTGCACTACCCTTTTTTTAAATAGTTAGACATCTCTTTACTGTATTTCATTCAGTTGCTGATTTATTGAATTGGGCTGCTATCCCCTTCTACTGTATTATTGATATAGGAATTGTTATTTGTGCATGGTGATTAACCTAGTTGCTCATTTATGTAATTAGGCTGCTATCCTTTTGTACTGTTATATAGACATAGGAATTGCTATTTGCACATTGGGAGGAGTTATACTATGTAACCTTTTATCTTTTCTCTTGACTCCGGTTCTATCTGAGCACGTGTATAACACGTAAGATCGCATATGTCTGGAGCATAATAGCGCCATGAAATATTTACTTGGGAAAGGGGCACTTGCCCGATGTTATAGTACTGATTTTAGGTACGTTTTGCATAAATAGGGCATTTGCCCACTTATGATTTGGTTGCTGCCGTTTTGCTCGTAGCCCTTGGCTTGGAAGTACTTGCCCTATGTGGGGGTGTATGTCTAATAGCGGCCATCTGAGCTGCTTTTAGTCATCAAATGATGAACAGGCCGACTTGTGCACATATGTTACACATCGATTGTTATTTAATAATAGTTTTTTAAATTAGCAGTTTCGAGCGTCTTCATGGTCGAGTTTTCATTACGGTAGCCATTAAATGTGTTTAGTGATTTTCTAGCACGAAACTTTCACATAACTTGCCACAATATGTACCTGATTCATAGGTGTTTGATCATTCCAATGTGGAGGTCATTGTATTGGATAGATATCACTACTCTTACTCGTAGCGGTCACATGTCCGTTGTGCACGTGATGAGACACGAGTGGGGACGCTCTGGAACTGCCTTTCTTTTTAAACTCTATGATGTGCATGCCGCATTTGGATTTTATAGGTCTGAGGAAGCCTGAGCATTCAAGCGGAACGCATGACTTTCTTCCACCCGTGGGGTGAGTGCTTTGTGCAACCTTACGTCTGTCACAGGGGTCAATGACTTCACCTCTGTTTTTTGTAATGTGCTGTATTATGCAATAATAAATATGACATTTTAAATAGCTAGGTCTTGTGTGCTGGAGTACTTTTGTACATGCCCACTGGGTGGTTTCTTGCAGTGTTACAACCGCGCAGGGGCTTGTGTCTTTTTTTCATGTTAACGAATTTGGCTAAATTAGTTTTTCCAGCACCAGCCACTTTATGAGGAAGAGTGCCATTTTTTAGCTAAACTGGTTTATTCACATATATATATATATATATATATATATATATATATATATATATATATGATACATTACTCACCGTAATCGTATTTCTGATGCTTGTATCTGCTTAGATTCACATGCTGTGCATAGGCCGACATCTAGTGGAAGCTGCGGAGTATTACAGTTTGTTTTTCGAAACTCAAAAATGGGCGTCGACACAGGGCGTGCCAGTAATACTATCCCTAATGTGACGTCCACTGTACCCAAGATCCCTCACGCGTCTAGGATCCTCAGATTGTATTTTTTCTGACATGAGGTAGCATGAGGAGTAGCGTGAGTACAGATAATCCAAGCAGATAGACAGAAAGGTAAGACTACAAGCAATCATGCGCCTTCTCTCGGAGGGGAGGAAGGGTGGGTCGCATGTGAATCTAAGCAGATACAAGCATCAGAAATACGATTACGGTGAGTAATGTATCCCTTCTGAGGCTTGTGGAATCTACTTAGATCACATGCTGTGCATAGATTAGCGAGCAGTACCAGAAGAAGGAGGTGGGATGTGAGAAGGGTCATGGGCAAATAAGTGTCTTAGAACCGCTTGTCCCACTTGTGTATCTGCTTTGGAATGGGTGTCAATGCAGTAATGCTGAGTAAAAGTGTGAATAGAGCTCCAAGTAGCTGCTTTGCAAATGGTGTCAAGGGGTACATTTGCAATGAAAGCCAGAGTGGCCCCAATGCCTCTAGTAGAGTGGGCCCTTGGCGTAAAAGGCAGAGTCTTTTCAGAGAGTGAGTAACACAGCTGGATAAGTTAATAATCCACTTCGAGATGGCACCTTCAGAGACGCGATCCTCCTCTCTGCCTGTAGCTACGGAGACAAACAGTTGATCTGTTTTCCTTAGCGGTCTGGTTTTATTTACATAGTAGAGGACCGCCCTACGCACATCTAGGGTGTGTAGTTTCACCTCAGCCGAGCTTTGCGGGTTCTGGAAGAAAGCCGGAAGCTCGATGGACTGGTTTACATGGAATTTTGATATAAATTTAGGCGAGAACCTAGGGTGTGTGCGTAAAACCAGTTTGTCTTTATGGATAGTAAAGAAGGGATCCTGCACTGACAGAGCCTGAATTTCACTGACCCTTCTTATAGAAGTAATAGCTACTAAGAAGGCCGTTTTATAAGTCAGGTGTTTGAGACTGCTTTTATGCATGGGTTCAAAAGGGGGGCCCATGAGCTTGGCTAGCACCACATTAAGGTCCCACCCTGGTGGTGGGTTTGAAATAGGAGGGTGAAGTCTCTTTACTCCTTCCATGAAGGCTTTAACTACTGGTACTTTCCACCACGAAACCTTGCTATGGGAAGTGGTGTAAGCCGAAAGGGCTGCCAGGTGTACTTTCAGTGAGTTAAAAACCAATCCTGCATCCAGCAGGTGGAGCATGTATGTAACAATAGTGGAAGGAGTACAATCAACTGGATTGATTTGTCTACTCTGGCACCAGATAACGAACCTCTTCCACTTGTCAAAGTAACAGTGCCTTGTGTTTGGTTTCCTAGATTCCTTTAGGATGTCCATACACCTCTGTGGTAAATTGAGGTGTCCAAACTCTATGACCTCAGGAGCCATGCTGCCAGGTTCATTGAGTTGGGTTGCTGGTGCACTGTTTGACCTTGGTGCTGGGACAGTAGGTTGTACCAGGCTGGAAGTTTGATGGGCTCGCACACCGCCATCCTGCGTAGGTGTGGGAACCACGGTTGTCTTGCCCACATGGGAGCAACTAGGACGAGCGTCATCGACTCCCTGTTCATCTTGTTCACCACTTTCCTGATGAGAGGAGTTGGTGGAAAAGCGTACACAAACATCCCTGACCAGTTCATCCACAGGGCGTTCCCCTAGGAGTCTGGTTGGGGGAACCTGGATGCAAATCCTGGGCATTGTCTGTTTTTGCTTGTGGCGAATAAGTCTATAGTGGGGAAACCCCACTGAGAGAAGAGATCTTCTATGACCTCTCTGTGAAGAACCCATTCGTGTTCCTCTGGGAGGGAGTCTCTGCTCAGAGCATCCGCTAGGGAATTGAGCTCCCCTGGAACATGTTGTGATGACAGGAAGATGTTCCGTCTGAGTGCCCATATCCAGATTTTCTGTGCAAGCTTGGACAGATTTGGCGAGCGAGTCCCTCCTTGCTTGTTCAGGTAGAACATGGCTGTAGTGCTGTCCGTCCGGATTTGCACTGACAGGTTTAGTAGGTGGGGCTCGAACGCCTGAAGCGCTCTGAATACTGCCAGAAGCTCTAGCAGGTTGATGTGGTTCTTGGCCACTGAGTGAGACCAGAGACCCTGAGCTGTGTGGTGGAGATGGTGAGCTCCCCACCCCGTCAGACATGCATTGGTAGTGACTACTGCCTGTACTTCGGGATCGTAAAAGGGTTTCCCCTGTGCGAGATTTTTTCTTGTCCACCAGTGAAGGCTTTGTACCAGTGTTGGCGAAACGACCACTAGATCGTCCCACTGACCACTTGCCTGAGACCACTGTTTCGCCAACCATTCCTGCATGGGACGCATGCGCAGGCGCGCGTGGGGGACCAGGTAAATGCATGACGCCATCATGCCCAGTAAACGCATTGCTTTGCGTACCGTTATTTGTTGACCGGACTGATAATGCGGAATTTGCAGTAGTATATTCCGAATTCTTTCTTCTGAAGGAAAGGTCAACCCCTCCTGGGTATCCAAGATTGCTCCTAGGAATTGTTTTAAGGTGCTTGGCACCAGGCTTGACTTCTTCTCGTTGATTGAGAAGCCTAACTCGTCGAGGAGGTCGATAGTCCTTTAAATGTTTGTCCTGCATATTCCTGGGGTTTCCCCCGTTATGAGCCAGTCGTCCAGATAAGGGTACACTGGGATTGCCTCCCTGCGTAGGTGTGCAGCCGCCACCGCCAGTACCTTGGTGAATACCCTTGGTGCTGAAGCTATCCCGAAGGGCAGTACCTTGAATTGGTAGTGCCGACTGTCCACCTTGAAGCGCAAGTACTTTCTGCGCGCTGGGAACATGGAAATATGAAAATAAGCATCTTTCATATCCAAGGTTGCCATGTAATCCCCCTTTTTTAGGAGGGGGATTACCTCTTGTAGCGTGGTCATACGAAATTTTTGGGGCTTGACATACTTGTTGGCAGGCCGTAAGTCCAATACTGGGCGCATTCTCAAGTCTTTCTTTGGCACAAGGAAGTAAGTTGAATAAATACCCTTGTTTACCTGGTGTCCCGGGACGAGTTCTATCGCGTCCTTTTGTAGAAGAATGGCGATCTCCTCGAGGAGAATCTTCTGATGTTCTAAGGAGTGTACTCTTTGTCGTGGAGGATGGTTCCGGGGACGCTGCAGTAGCTCTATACAATATCCCGTGGATACTGTTGACAGCACCCATCTGTGTGATGTGATCCCTTCCCAAGCCTGGGTGAAGTTTGAAATGCGTCCCCCTACTGGGGTTGCGTGAGAAGGGACCCTGAACTGAGCGTCACTGCTTTGGTGGAGGCGTGCCGCCTCCTTTGCTGGGGCTGCCTCTGCCTTTACCACGACCTCTCCTATTACCTCTGCCGTAACTCTGGGTAGACTGTTGGTTGTTGTTCCACTGTGTACCCTGTCCTTGGGAATAGTTAGATCCTCTCTGGGAATTTTGGCCGCGTGGGCGACGAAAATTACTATTCCCTCTCTGGTTAGGGGGTTTATTGGTTAACTGACCAAGGGATTTGAGTGTCTCGTATTCGTCCTTGGCATTTTTCAGTGCGTCTTCGACCGCCTTACCAAACAACAGATCGGCTTCCACCGGTTTGTCTAACAATGGTGCCTGTGTTTCTGCCTTAAAACCAGACTGCCGTAACCACGCATGTCTCTTGATAACAGTACCTTCTGCTATCAATCTGCCTGCGTTGTCCGCGGCGTCGAAGATTGCTTTCAAAATGCAACCAGACACGGCTCTACCCTCTGCGGAAATCCGAGCTAATTGGCCCTTTAACGGTTCAGGAGCAGAGGCTATGAGAGCCGCGACTTCTTCCCACTGATGGCAGTTGTAGCTGGCCAACAGGGTGGTGGAGTTAGCAATCCTTGCTTGATAGGCGGACGTTGAGGCTACCTTCCTGCCGAAACCGTATAGTTTTTTGCTCTCCTTGTCAGGAGGAGCTTCTGACGAAGACAAGGGTGTCCCAGCCCTCTTACGAATGTTGGTAACAACTAGGGAGTCTGGATTCAGATGTCCTCTTATATAGAGAGGGTCAGACTGAGCTGCCCTGAAAAGTTTTTCAACCCTGGGATTGACTGCTCTGGTGAGGTTTGGGTTCACTAGGGACGGATCTATTCTCCGCTGAATGGATTTAAGGATAGGGATGGTCTGGGCGACCGGCCTCCTTTCTCCCACTAACTCTTCTGCGAAGTCCCTTTCCTCCTGTACACCGTGGGTGTCAATGTGGAAATGTTCTGCTGCGCGCGCAAGAACCTCATTTAGGAGGGACTGGTTATCGACCGGGGAGTCGGTAACCGGGGCTTCGTTCTCTACCGGGGAATCTACTCTGTATGTTTCCGGGTCATCCTCTTCTTCTTCCTGGTCCTCATCATCCCCATAGTAGCCCGTCCCAGTTTGCTCTTCTATCATACCAAATTCTTGGTCTCCACAAAAGGAAGCCTCTCCTTGATACCGTGAGTATGGTGTTGCGTAAGGTTGTACCTCGAAGGGTTCAGACCTCATCGGGGTTTCAAACCGGGCCTTCTTACTCGGGGGGATAGGATCAGTAGAGCCTGAGGGTGTGGCCCCTTGTGGATCATACGAGAGGAAATGTTCTGGATTTTTATCATAAAAATCAGCCAAAGAAGACATTCTTGACATGACCCTGTCTATGTCTTCACTGGACCATTTTTTGGAACTGGGAATGACTCTCTCAGCAAGTCTATGGGATTTATCTTGAGTAGCTTTGCTGGTTGTGGACCTATCAGCAGACCTGGGCTTGTCTGTCTGTTTAGGGGGGGTGGAGTGTTTCACAGGTGTGGAAGAATGTACAGGTAGTTTCTTCTGCTGTTTTCCCCCCTCCCCGTGCGTAGAAAAATGTTTTCCCTGTCCCTTAGTGGCTCTGGAGTTTTTCGACGCCTGGCGTCAAGGATCGGGAGAGGTGTCCCTATCCTTCGAGCGTGGGGCCTCGCTGGCTTTAATTGCGGGCTCCGCCTCCTGGAGCGCGGCCTGGGGGTGGAAGTCGTCTTCGTCTTCCGACGATCGAACTTCTGTTAGCCTAGGGAGCGAGGCACTCTTGGCAAGAGTGGATGATTGCCTGGAGTCATGCGGCGATCTTGATCAAGAGCGCCCAGAGGACACCGAATCGGACCGTTCTGTCTATGCCTCTTTCCGAGAACTCGACGTCGTCGAGTCTCGGTTGGACTTAGTGTGTTTAGTGTGTGTAGTATGTGAAGCGCTTGCGTCGCCGGGGGTCTTCCCCATAGCCGCCCTGCCGGACGACCTTCCGAGATCGGGGACCTGCGCTAGGCTGTCTTTCGACGCCGTAATGCCCTCGCCGTCCGAAAGTACGGCGTCGCTGCCATCGCTGAAGGCGCCCTCCGCTGCCATGGCCGCCTGCCTGGCGTGGTGGGCCCAACGCTTCGTCGAACGGTCCTTAAGTGTCTTAGGTTTAAACCTACTACACGCTCTGCAGTTCGCTTCGGGGTGGTCCCTCGGCAAGCAGAGATTGCACGTGGCGTGTCTGTCGACCCAAGGGTATTTGCGGTTGCACTTGGGGCAGAATTGAAAAGGGGTACCCTCCATACGCACCTTGAGGCAGCGGGCTGTTAAGTGTAGGAAATGTATAAGGTGTACCTATATACCAAGAGTGAGAGTATGTACCACCCCCCACTCTCCCTACTTGCAGGGCCGAGGCCAGCGGCCTACCAGGCCCGGGCCGAGGACAGCGGCCTTCCGAGGCCCAAATCTGTCGTGCAGCAGCCGACGGTCGATTTCTTCTCCAGCCGGCGTCGAGTGTCGAAGTTCGATGTTGGGGTGGGGAAGGATGTCAATAGATTATTATTTTATAAGTTTAGCAAAAGTAGCAAAAGTATGGCTAAGGCCAGGGGACTCCGCAAGATGCTTCCGACCAGTATGGCGGAAAAAAACAATCTGAGGATCCTAGACGCGTGAGGGATCTTGGGTACAGTGGACGTCACACTAGGGATAGTATTACTGGCACGCCCTGTGTCGACGCCCATTTTCGAGTTTCGAAAAACAAACTGTAATACGCCGCAGCTTCCACTAGATGTCGGCCTATGCACAGCATGTGATCTAAGCAGATTCCACAAGCCTCAGAAATATATATATATGCATTTTTTCGATGCTGTCTACATACGTAGTGGTCATTATCCTGTGATGTCACTTCCTGTGATGTCACTTCATGCAAATGAAGGGGCCCCGCACTTAATATGCTGCACTTGGCCCCACAAATCCTAGGGACGGCACTGGCTGTGGATGGCAAAAGCAGTTTTGCAAGCAGACGCCCCACTCAGTCAAGGGCCATGGCCAAGACTGACAACACTCAACAAACTTAACTCTGCATAGCGTATCATGTCACTCACCCTTCTGTTTGGAAAGGACAGGTGCACACATATAATGATGCCGTGAATGCGCCACTGCTCACACACCACTCCTGCACAATCTGTGCACATCTTTATTAACTATCTCTCAGAGGTTGCCTTTCACTTTCTCACTTTTATGTGTGGCTCTTTCTTGCCCGGTCTCCATTACACCTCCAACAGCTCGGTCCTTGTGTACTCTATCACCCAGTCTAACTTTAATCATCTTCTCCGATCCATGCATCTTTATCTTTGACCTCCCTCATTTAGCCTTACCTTCACAGCTGCTCTAATCTTACCTTTCTTTCTCCCAGCCTATGTCTCACCTCCATTCTCCTCGAACTTCTGGTCTCTCACCACAAACTCATTCTGTGTGCCAGTGTCACCTTTATCTGGCGCATCTCACTCACTGTCAGACTTTTGGCTGCAATGCCTTTGCAGTACGCATTTCCCTTCTTTACCTTCATTGCTATCCCAATTCCCTTCCCGAAGTCTTTCTCCCCTTTTCCTCTATTTACTGACTGCTCTTTCCTGTGCCCTTCTTCACTTTCTTACATTCTGCCAGCTTTCTATCACTCTTTCCCTACTAGTTTGTTTTAGTTTTTCCACTCTCCCTTACTTTTATTTCTTACCTTCCTTTGCTCTTAATACCCTCTCCATCTGCTCTTTTTGCTATGTGACACTTGCTACGCTGTCTCTATTTCTTTTTCTTTCACACACTTTCTTCTTTTTTCCCTTTCTTTTATTTAATTCACGCATGATTGTTCACTTTCTACGTGTTCTCCTTTTATTCCGTTATTTCCTGTGTTCATGTTCTTTGCCATTTCTTCTCCCAACACTAACCTCAATCTTTCTATCTTTCTCCATCTCTTTCATATTAACCTCCTCTACACCACACCCCAGCCCTCTTGTGTGTGTGTGGGGGGGGGGGGTGGGCGACCCTTGCCAAGCTGGCAGGGCTCCATCAACGTTGAAATCATTTATTCTGCAAGAGGGACTCAGGTGTGAGATGATAGATAAGACAATGACGAACATAGGACATACAGCTTGCAAGTGGAAAGGGGTGACGAGGGGGCGTTGTAGGCCAGAATAGGCTTCTGCCCTGTGTTGTTTACTGATGATCATTAGCTTTCCCTGATAAATCGGCCTCTACAGTCCCCTCTCTCACTCTTCGCCCCGAGCAGCTGCACTATTAGCCCACCCCTAGAAACAGCCCTGACCAAAACATGCCAGACCTCAGAACTGGACATGTCGGATTACCAAGCAGAAGCGTAGCCAGAATTGTCTAACAAGTGGGGCCTGAAGCCAATGTAGCTGGGCCCACCGCAGTGACATTAACATCTGTAAATGCCCACAAAGTGCTGATGAGTGGGCATTTACAGATTTTGGGTGGACCTTGCCCACTCAGGGCATACTGTCTACGCCTCTGTTACCAAGTCAGCTGGCAAAAGAGCAAGACCCCACAGAAACTCTGTGCAAGGGGAAAGAGAAGGAAACAAAGGAGAAGAATGGTGGGGAAGGCTGGCGTGCATGCATGGCCACATTCTGGGTGGGAATGTGTAGGATTGTTTGAAATGACCCCAGAATAAACGAAACGAGAGAAAGTGGCAAATATTGTAACTCTTCAGCCAGGTAACTCAGTGACCCCCCAACTGAAGCCTATAGGATGCAAACATGCCCACAAGAATGACACAGCAAGAGCGCCATATTCCAGTGAGAGATTAAGCTAGAGTTAGTGGGGGCAGTGGGCATATGCGGCCGTGCTAAGAGAAAGCAGCAGAAATATTCCGAGTCAGCAGAGCCCACATTCTGGGCATCTGTCCCGTATGAAACCTTGCCACTCCGAACCAAAAGTGGAGGCTCTCTGAGGTCTGCCCTGTATTATGGGAATGAGAGCTGTGCCCTGTAGTGTGTTGTGCAAAGGAACATGTGGTCTAGACACTGCATGCAGTGGGTTATCCTCGAGAAATGAGGAGGAATAAAAATAGCTAAATGTACGTGTATATGTGGTTAAGAGCAGGGTTTAGTATAAAACACGTACAACCTGAAAAAGTCAAATTAAATCAGAACCCATGCCAGTTTTGATAGGAGAGAGCAAGAGATGCTACAAAGTGTACCACGTATACTCCGGCTGCACCTGCAATCAAAGAAACCATTGATGTCTCTGACCTCTAAAACCGCAACAAGATGCAGTGCTAGAAAAACAAAATCCAAAACATCTTAAAAGCTGAGGAGAACTCACAGATCTATTCATTACTGATCCCAAAAGAGCCCAAAAACAAATGTGGCTGAGTGACTGGATAAAAACGAGGGGAAAATACTCTGATTTGCACCATTTTGATAACCATGCATTCAAGATTAAAAAATGACATTTGGCTGAGCCCTATAGGGCAAGATTTCCGGATCCTAAACTAAGATCTCTATACATGAAACTGAGAATGGATTTATGGCATACTAATGATATGTTGCATAAACGCAGAATTTCTCAAAACGATGGATGTAGATTTTGCTTGAATACCTCTAAATCAGAAACCATAAACATCTGATTACTGAATGTCTCTCTCTAACCAAACTGAGAAATAAGTATTTTTATCATATCTTCCAAGAGTATTGATTAATAACTTCTGATACATTATGGATATACCTTTTGATTGTCAAAAACCGATGGTGAACATAGCCATGGTGAAATGTATGCAATTGTTGAATCTGAATGAAGGACATTTAGAAGTATAAGTATTATATAGACCAGACATGGCTTATCTGGAGTGCTGCAGAGTTTTTTCAGACATAATGTTAGGGATATGACTGTTTCAATCATGAGGAATTAAGAATTTAGAATGTGTCTTTTTATGTTATTATATTCATCTCAAGAAATACTGTGAAAAGAATGTCACATGTAAATATGATTTTCTGTTGTGATGATTTGATTTTTGAATTTTATGTGAAAAAGCTTTTAATATTAATGTTGTTATTAATGATCCTTTTACAAATTGTAATTTTGTATAATATTTGAAAGGCTGATTATTGCAGCTACATTACATAAAATAAAATAAATACATTTAAAAAAACGCAATTCTCTGGAGCCAGTTCAAAAATACAGGACTAACATATTTGATCATGTGCTGGTTAGTTTGTCTGTGATTGGCCATGGACATGGCTGAGGGTCCCGAGGTGGGTTCAAGTTGGGTGTGTGGTGGCCCATGGACTCGGGTCTAGGCCGGTGTGTCCAGAGCCGGGACTGAAATGGCCTACGAACCAGATGAATGGCCACTGGGCTGGAAGCTGGGTAATAGTGGTCCACTGACATGGCGTGTAGACCAACAGTCTCCATCCAGGTGGGAGCCAAGGCTCAGCCATGTCTGTGAATGCCTGTGTACCTGGCTTGGGGTTCACAGGCCACAACTCAGGTGTCAGTCTGGTCTGTGTCGGCCTGCTGACCTAGTTTGGGGCACTCAACCATAACACAGGTCTAGGCCAGGTGTGTGTGTGTGTGCAAGAAACTTGCTTAGGGCCTTCGGGCCTAAGCCAGGTCTGTGTGCGTCAGCTGAGTTTGCTCAGGACCCCTGATCCCTGAGCTGGGTCTGAGCTGGGTCTGTGTGTGGTCTACAGACCTGCAAGAGAGCATTTGGGGCCAGCATTGCGTGTCCGGGCCATGGACAAAGGCACAGTGTCCACTAGGCGGCACAGTGTCCCCTAGGCATGAGTGAAGTCCATGCATACAGCAGGTTGCTTGTGCATTGGCTGAGGGAAATGGCCATGTACAGTGCTCAGTGTCCACTGGGAATGACCTTTGGTCATGGCCAGTGAAGACAAATTGCAGATTGGAAGTGCCAGGGGCATGGCCCTTGGCAGAGGGCTCACTGAGCATGTCCATAAGCAATAAATAGTAAATATGTTGGGCAGATTGACACTCTTGGAGGGGCCAGGTCCATAAACAAATGCCATCATAAATGCCATCCCCGGGCAGAGTGTCTATTGGGCATAGGCCATACCCAGTGGAAACAATCCGCTTTAAGGTACCCAGGGCATTGTTAAAGGCCATGTCCTAAGCAAAATGGCCACTAGACATTGCAACAGACACTGACGTAGGCCGCAGTTGGTATGTTAGAGTGTAGAACTTTACTTTCAGGGATGTTACAGTTGCAGCACAACACATCAAAACCTCAGAAAGGCACCAGTTGTGTTCTCTAAAGCAACCAACACCCAGCCACCGCCATGCACAGCTCATGATGCAACGCATGACATCACAGATGATTTGCACGGGCCACAGATCCTACAGAACATGCAGAACAAAAACCCATATGAAAAAACAAGTGACTTCCAGGCTGCTTATGTTGAATTTTTACATTTCATTTAAAGGCCAACACAAAACAAAGTGTAGCTCCTGTTTTCTGGTCCTGGTCCAATCAAGGGTGTGCATCTCCTTCCCCTGAACCAGGGACAGTCCCATTGAAGCCACCACTCCCACGACCCAGACCTGCCGGGTAGGTAGCGGCAAGGCTGAAAACAGGAAATGGGCAACACCTTGAGTTCCTAGATACCAATTAACACAGAAACCAGAGTGAATATTAGAGCTATCCCAACGTGGACTGCTCTTTAGTTATAAAACCATTTAACTTTTAATACTTGCCCCTCTTTATTCCCTAGGGTTCCCCTGGTATGAGCATCAAATAAATGGGGACCTGCTGCGTCAGCTCCCCCTTCCTTGAAGGGATTACGGGGGCCCTTAGGGTGAGGCTGATGCAACAGACCCCTTACCTTAACTCATGTACCACCCAAATGGAGTGTGAGTCCAGAGGATGGCCTCTGTGATTGATCCCATCATGCTAGGTGGCCTCAGACAGGCCGCCATATTATCCTGTTATCCCATGCCAGCGTACCTTCCCTCTACCCCCTTTCTCTTGTCGCAATAATAGCTTACCTATACTTAACGTTTAACTTACATCACACTCCCCCTCTATATAGCCCCCATTTTACCCTTCCCTACTTAACATCATACTCAACATTAATAACTAAATATATTCCTATAAATACACATACATATCTATGTTTACATACAACATATATACAACATATAACACTATGTCACAATGGTGGCACTGCTGCAGGCACACCGAGGGCTGGCTTCAGAGCAGGTTGTAGGGCTGGTGGGGGCTGGTTGCAGAGCTGACAGGGGCCTGCCATCTGATGTTGCTGGGGCTTTGTCCCCTTCTCTCTTCGGTTCATCCCTAGCTAACACATGGGGTCACCCACACACCACATGGTCCATGCTGCTGGGCATACCCCTGCATGAGTGGAGGTTCGACCGTTGCCAACCAGATCCTCGCTGCCTTTTTTCTCTGTTCTGTGTGACCCAGTTGGCACAGGGGCCACATGCGATTGTGCCTGCAACCCTTTTTACTCTTCTGGTTGGGCCCCATAGGCTGGGGGCCCACCCGATCTCACTGTCGCACCCGTGGCTTGATTTTAAAACCACCCCACATCACCACCGCGGCCTGAGTTGCCATCTTTACTTCAGGCGGAATTGGGGAGCCGGTGCAATCACAGCTGCTCCCAGGCTCCATTTTGCTGTCAGGCAACCACAGTACTCCGAGGCCTGATGGGGCTTTCTGGTCCGCCCCCTCAGTAATGCATCATGAGATACAGTGGGCGGGCCTCTGGCCATCACCTGGGTTGGTTGCTTCACAAGTCATCCTTGGGCTTTCCTTCACCCGGGCTCCCTAGCAGCCCAGGACTAACCTCCTTCCTCCTGAGCCAGCCTGGGACTTTAGTTCAGCGCTCCACCCTCCTGGGGGGAGCAGATTTACCCGTTCTTCACCTCCCGGACTGTGCCTGAAATACGCGGCCTGGGAGGACTTCTCAGAACCGGCCTGCAGCCCACACACTTTTTGGACTGGGCTGTTTGTTTTTGGCCTCGACAGCACTGTGAACGTTGCCCCGGCCCTGGATGATGCCGACATCCAGCACAAGCAGCCCGGGCTCCCCTGGCTCACCCTCTGGGGCAAGCACCGACCACGCCCAGAAGCCTGTAGGGCTGTACGAGACAGCAACACCCAGTTAAGCCTCTCTCCTTCTTTTCTCTGTTTCTCTCTTTCCTGCTGCTCTTTCAACTGAACCTTTTTTAACGTTTCTTTATTTTTTTTCAAACTCTTCTCCAGATTCTTTTTTTCTCCCCTGCCCAGCCAATTCCCAAATTCCGAGGACCAGTATACTGCGTACATTGGGACCGACCTTACACGCTGTTTGCACGGGTGTACGCGGCACTGCTGGGAATGCCTCCCCGGTGTCTTGGAGTGTTTTCAGTCTAGTCTTTCCCATGACCTTTCATGAGTGACCGGTGGGCCTCTCCACGCAGATATGAGGTAACGCACGAGCGTTGATCCCAGGAGGGAGGCGATCACGCACATCATCACAGAGAAGCAAGCAAAACAAGCATGCCATTGTGCAAGTCTGGGTATCACTGATACCGGCCTGCTGCTGCTCATGCCGCCGCCGCTGCAAGTTTACTTAACAGTAATTGCCCAGGGTTTCCACACACTCACACGGAGAAGTGAAGAAAGGTTGGCATTATGCCAGCAGGGTCACTGTGGACACAATGCGAACATACACCCTGGAGGTAGTTGGATTGTGCAATTCGCGCGAGCTTTTTTTTTTAATATCACGGGTATGCATAGACATGCTTACCTACAAATCAGCGCCTTTCAACTAGGTGTGGACTGGAAGCCAAAAGAGGCCCTGGAAATAATTTTCAAAGTGGCCCTGTATTACGCATTTTCAGCAAGTACAATGCTTTTCCTATGGAAACGCCTCCCAAAAGAGGCCCAGGGTGCAGAGGCCTACGGGGAAATCTCCAGAGTTCCCTATAGGCCAGTCCACCCTAATGGCGGGCGGCACCTTCCCTGCGGGGGGGGGGGGGGGTGCAGTTGGAGCAGCATGATCAGGGTGGGGGGGATAGGGGGGTCTGCGTGATCTTAGGGGTGTCTGGATGTCGCGAATAGCTCAGATTTTGGGGAGCTGCGTGTACCGAAAGCCATTCTAGTCTGCTTTAATTGCTCCAATAAAGGGAAATTACTAGCACGTGAGATTTCTCACCAATTCGCAAATTCTCATCGCTCGTCTGGTCCCATTTGTTAAATGGAACCCAAGCGTCTCATGGTCCCATGAGGCTGGGGCGGGATGGAGCTGTTTCTAGGAAGACATTCTCACAGGCGGGGCTGGGAGGCTGGTGGTCGTGGTCAGGGTTCCCAAATTAGCCTTTTACAAATAGTGACTCTGGTCTCGTTAGATGAGAGGGCGGTTGGCGAAATGACACTTTGAAGGAAGCAGCATATATATTTCCACCTATCCTGCCACTGGCAGCCTGTTTGTTTAATGGTAATGTAACTGGTTATTTATTAATACCCATAGCTTTCTAAGCACGGACCCGGGGATCGAACCTGTGTCGCCCTGCGGCGTCTTGCTTCCAAGGTGAGCGTGTTGCCCCTGAGTTATCCTCCCGAGACAGGTGACTCACTGTCAGCAGTGGCCAGGTTGGCCTGACTTCTGGAATGGCTTCTGAGCCCACAATACCCTCATGACAACAAGAAGGTGTGTGAACAACGCAGCAGTGTTTTCATTGGCTGTAGGTTTAGGCGTAGTATGCACACTGACTTTTCCTGCTACGGGCACTTTCCGCCGAATGACTCACGAGGAAGAACGATGACCCCAGTAACTGAAAGCGCACATTAGCCAGAAATAGGTCATGCAGAGCCATGGACGGCACACTGCTTCTGACATCTCTGCATCAATGGAAAGGAGCTCTCTGTTCCTCAATACATGAGTGTAGAGCTGAGGTGGCCAACGCCAGATGACTCACTCAGTCAAAGGGATTTTTTTCTCGGGCACAGGCTCACAGCAGTAATTACAATAATAAATATGAATATTGATACGCAGCATTAGAGGATGGTTATAAATCAATCCGCGTATTTCAACAGTACAGAGGGAACAATCTGAGCTGTAAAGTCATGCACTTAATCTATTCCCAAGGCCAACAGTGCCAAAAAGGTGCTTTAAAAAGTGCCCATTAAACCCCATCGCCCCCTTGCCTTATCTGCCCAGAAAACAAGACATGGCAGGATGGCGAGGTAGGTGAAAGGGGCCGACCACAGGTCCGGGCACTTGAATTTTCCAAATTGGGAGGGAGCATGTATTGTGAGGCCCTCATAGTTCATCAATGGCCTTAAATATAGGTTATGCCGTAAAGACCTACTCACGATGAAATCGTGGCCTCTCGAAATTCCCAAACACTAGTGAATAACAACCAAAAACATTTCTAAGAGGCATGCACCAAATAATATAATTTATTTAAAAACATATATATATATAATATAAGAGTTACACAACAAACCAATTATTTAGCAATTTTGCACAAACATTTTTTGTCACTAATTTTGATAAACAATTATAAAAGAAATCTGACGCACAAACACAGGGACAGATATTGGCTTAACATATAAGAGGATAGAACAAGGTTATATTTTACTACCACCACATCTTCCCACAAATCCTTTAAGTATGAAATATCCCACAAGGCAGCAACAGTTAATGGTCTTGCCTATACCTAATTTATGCAGCACAAACATCAAGAGTGCTGAGTGTGTAGAAGAAGTCACCACAAAATCTGCTTGGATATACCAAACATGCTATAGACCTTCTTAGAAAAATTGAGAGAGCCTTGTACCGAGCAACGTCGTATGCACAGGCCTATTGCCCGTATGGCTTACCTCAGTCTCTCACTTATTCCCGCAAGGGTCCAATTATATTACTCTATCCTGTACACGAGAGTCACAATACGTACAGTACGATATTGATATATGAACAATATGCCTCAGCTTTTGCATTGAAAGGACACTTATTTTATGGTAGCACAGATCCGATCATCAGTGAGGAAGTCCTTTTTATCCCAATGAAGTGAGAAACCTTAGTTGTCTTATTCCTTAGGATAATGATCGAACATGGATGGAACGCATGAGACCTGCTCCTTTACAGCAGCGTTGAATTGCAGAGCCTACGGTGAGATGTTCCTTGTCGACTTTGTTGACTTGCGTGTGGACCTAATCCACACTCATTTTGTTTCCCTTCCTTGCCTCCCTTGCTCGTGTCGGCCTCTGATCTCATCGTCCCGCCCATGGGACTGATGGATTTATAAGTCACATGACCCAGAAAGTTGATGGGTTTTGAGCCTTGATTCGATGCTGCTTGAGTCATTTGGAAGTATCCAGTAACACACCTTGGTTGGCTAGGCTAATTGTTTCACCACTAGAATAACTGTTACATAACTGTATTAATTTGTGCATAATGAGACTATTATTGTATATACAGATTCATATTTGCACATACCGATTATTGGCTGCATAGCTATATTAATTCATCGCATATCCAGATTGCATAATTGTATACATAGGTTGTTGCACAGACAGCTCTATTGCAGACTTGCTGAATTAATTGCTGTTCAACTGTACCTCACACATTGACTACCTAGACTAATTGATTCACACCTACATTAACTGTTGCATAGGTAGATCAGTGCTCAAATGTACTTCACAATTTGCCCACCTAGATGAATTGTTTCATCTCAAAACTAACTGTCACATAGCTATATTGATTTGCTGCACAGCTAGATTCATTATTCCAAAAAATTCACCAATTACTGCAGATATAGATGTATTACACAGGTAGATTACTGCTATATATGGTCTTTAATTTGTGGCATAGCCAGATGACTTGTGTCAATAATGGGTACTTCCCCATTTTTTGTTTAAGGGGGACCAGTTGCAATTGAAGAAGTTTCCTCTAATATTTTTATATACAAGACAGCTGATTACCTCTCCCTTGTCTTCACACCTATTAGCAGTGACACTATTTTAATGCTATATTTAATGTAGCATTATGTAGTCCAGAATCATTACAAATATATACATTTCTTCATGATATTTACAAAAGATCAAGTAAAAAAGGCATTGTTTTTACACATAACACACCATTGATACCAAAACTAATTCATGCCAACATTAACATTACATATAAAAATAACCTGTGTGTCTTAGGGTTAGTAAATGATGTGGTTCAATTGTTTATAACACATCCACTTCTTGAGTAAAATTCTTCTTTTATTCTTGTGTTTACATATTTGGCCTTGCCTAACCCCATTCTTCAATTATGAACACAATCCCTCCTTCACACCCCTTTCATGCTCCTCAGGATTTGGGCAGGTTTTTGATCTTTATTCTCTTGCTCTTGTGCCCGGAGCAGAAGTGGAGTTAGAGGTGCAGTGCAGCCCACCACATCCCTTCAAATGTACAAGCTAACCTCTGAAAGGGGGGCGGGGGATGTGCAGGCTCCCATTGGCTGAAGCATGATGCCATGGCCTGTGGATCATCACTTCATTGTGGTGTTCCTCTACGAATGCAGTACCACAGGCTTTATGCCAAAGGGCTTGATTTTTGTCTTTCTACCACATTTTGTTAAGAACATTTTAAATTTAGAAAGGGATATTAGGGGGTACGGATACGTGTTTATACATTTCTGGCCACACCTGAAAATTCACATCCAAATAAGCGGAAGACCTCTGGCTTAGACAAAGAACACTGAAACCGCACAACAGTACAATATCAGTGTGCTAAACCACAAAATATACACCTCGTGCTACAAAAACAAGTAGAACCAGCTCGAGAAAGGACTCCTGTGCACACCTCTTGGCACAAACAGTCGAAAAAGCAACTCAACCTATCCCTGGTTTTGGCCCTTGTCCCTAGACAGATTTGAAAGGCAGGCGGTGTGGTGTGCACATCATGCTGGCCCCCCAGGGTTATCCCAAGATCTCCCCATGTCAGGAGATTAGTTCATGTCCCTGAGAAATTTCCTGAAACATTAAATGAATGAGGTTGATTTTTGCTGGGGGACGAGGGCGTGGGGGGATTGTGACATGCAGAATTACACAGGCGACAGGACACAGGCAGGGATTCGAATTTACTTCATCCCTACTCTGCAAAACACAAAAGTGAAATTTCCGTCCCTTTCTGACTCCTCCCTTGCAGTGAAGACCTTCCTCCTAAGTGGCCCCCCATTAACCACACCCACATATCAACCATGTCTGCCCAGAACATGACATCTCCCCCGTTCCAAAGGAAAACCACTGTATGTATCATATCTGGCTTTCATGCCCAGTCAGGAGGGCGGACATGACCGGTAACGTCCTACAGCCTGAGCTTAGGCCCTCGCTTCGCTGGGGCCTGCCTTAGCTCGGGCTGGTGGGCCCTTACCTTCCAGGTCTGTCCTCCTGAGCGGGCATCAATGTCATATTCTTGACTGTTTTAACAGTATGTTATCTCCTTTTTCAAACTGAGGTGACCTAGCTGCTCAACGGTTGTCAGCATATTTCTCCATGTCAGCTCGGAAACATCAACAACACAGGGAACATGCAGAAGGCGGGTACGAAAGATCCTTCCAAATATGAGTTCAGAAGGGCACTTTCTAGATGTGCTGTGTGAGGTGTTACGCTAGTCCCTCAGAAGTTGACACAATGTTTGTAAATATTTTTGAGATTTCCCATGAAACGCTTTAGTGGCCCATTGGCTGGTAGCCAAAGGGGCGGGTGTCACTCAGTGAGGTGGATGTGGAAAACCAAGATATTCAGCAAATAACTTAAAATCTTGTCCACTGAAAGGCGAGGCATTGTCTGTTTTAAATACATTTGGAAATTCCATAAGCAGCAAACTGCTTTATCTTAGGTGGGGCATTTTGATGTTGCTGCTTTGGCGGGAATGACTTGTAACTCTGGATATTGGGAAAGTTCATCCAGAACTATCAGTACATAGCCAAAGGTATGAAATAACCCAAAGAAATGAACTGCAAATCCCTCACACACAGCAGTCTGTGGTGGTGTCCTCTATAGTCACATTTGAAGAATGTGCGATGGGATACACTTTGGCAGTCGTGACATTTCTTTAGGACATTCTTCACCAACAGTTCCTTTTTCGGAATCCATAACTTCTGCGTAACAGTCGTTTGATGGATACCAAGCCATGATGATCCTCATGGGCCAGTATGATGATTCTCTGACACATAAAAGCAAGGGTGACAAGTATATATTCTTTGATCACTATCCCCGAATTCATCATTGAAAGCTTGTTTCGGACTAACATTCTTTCATTGTATTTCTTACATTTGAATTTGTGTTTACGCTGGCCATACCCAAAGGGTCTGGGAGCACCTTAAATGGTTCAAAGTTTGAAAAGGTGGGAATTGAAAAAATAAGTTACAAAATGTTTTTAGGAAAGGATAGGAAGATTAGGATAGACAATCCCACTGCGCTCCCATTGGTGAACGGGAATATTCCTGAGCGAGGGTCTACACCCTCCGGGCTCAGTTTGTCTGCATTTTCTGGACATCCTGGCTGGGGTGAATGCTCCTGCTGGCTGAGGCACATGGGCTCCAACAAATTTATTAATTAAGTTTGCATTCCTAGCGCCTGGCTCCAGTCACATACTTTATTGAATAACCTGGTTTCCTGCTCCCCTCGCCCCCCTTGTCCATGCTTTCCTGTTCCTCCCGCCAACTGTGCTCCCATTGGCAAACTGGGCCCTTATCCGACAGCCTTCCAGGCAGCCCCTGCCTGACAGCCCCCTTGCGAACGACACTGAGGCAAAAATCAGCTCCAACGGAAGCAGCACCAGTTGGTGTCAGCCAGTGTCAGGCGGGGAAGCAAGAAGCCTTCAGCCGTCAACCTGCTGCTACCAACCAGGTAGGTGTGGTGCGGTCAGGGGACAGCAATCCCTGCACTCCAATAAACGGACCCACCCCTCAAATTATTCCCAGTTGCTTACCACACCACCCTTTTGCCCCTCAGTTACTTGTATCTGCTTAGCCTTGGAAAGTCGCATTGCACTGCTGCTGTGTTTATAACTAGGACTTTTTCCCTCTTTTAGGAAAGTCGAATCTGGGTGTTTTTTTGCACTGCTGATGTGTTCATAACAAGGCCCTTTTGCCTCGTTTAGGAAAGTTGATTCTATTACATTGTGGTTACTGTGGTACTGTAAACTGTTCCCATCACGCTCTCTCCCGCTCTCTAGATCCCCACCTCACTGGGGTTACAGTTGTATGTTGTGTGTCTCCTGTCCACTCCACCTCTGTGTCCCTACGGTGTGACCCCTGTACCCTCTGCGCATCATACGTATGCAGCGCTGGGCTGCCTCTCTCCCTCTCTCGCTCGATCCCACCACTATACTACCTTCCTCCACACACCCTCTGTGGTGCTTTCCATCTCTCCCATCTTCTCTAACTTGCTGCTCTATCACCTATCCTATCCCTCTCACTAAGTCTGGAAGTAAGAAGTTCAAGAATGACATCCTGGTCTCCAACCCAGGCCTCCCCATTGCTGATACCCACATCAGTGCCTCTTCCAGACAGACTCCCACTGACATCGTCTTTGTCGTTCACTCACCAGACCTATGGACCCCTCATACGGTCTCGGCTCTCTCTCTCATCTTTTCCTCGCCCATTATTGGAGGCCCTCCTGGCCTCCTTCCACTCCTCCAAGACCATCATTAATGTCTATCTGAATGGCACTGTCTTGGTCCAGGGCCCTCAGCCCAATCTCCTCCTTTTCGATAGGCATCTCCCATGTCTTAACGACTTCCTTCCTTCTCCTGCTACTCCTACTAGCACCTCTTTGGCTCCTCCACCACCTCCTGCCTCTGCCACCTCTATGGCACCTCCCTCCACCTCTATGACTACTATGCCACCTCATGCTACCACCTCTGCCCACTCCTGTGTCCCTTTACCACTTCCGATAGGTGTACCGCTAGCATGTTCCCCACCCCGGAAGACTTTCAAAGGTGGCAACCAGCTCCACGTCGCTACTTTCAACTCTCGCTCTGCTGTCAAACACTCCTCTGACATCTGGCCCCACCTTGAAGAACTTGACCTGGATGTCCTTGCTCTCACTGAGACTTGGTTCACGGCCAGCTCTGTCACAGGTTTTGAAACTCTCCTCCTTGATGGCTACACGATCAGCTCCGAACCCAGAATCAACCATCCCGGAGGTGGAGTAGCTCTGATCTTTCTGGAGTGGGTCCTTGCTTCTGTAATTCCTATGCAGGCCTACTCCCCCTCTGAATGCCTGGTCTGCAGGCTCTCTATCTCTCCTGGCCTCCCTCTGGCTGTGGCTACCATCTACAGGCCACCTGCACAGGTCACACTCTTCCTCTTAGAGTGGGCTGGCCTCTCCTCTTCTCTCCTTGCCTCTACCTCTCACCTTCTCTTCAGAGACCTCAACATCCACCTGGATCCTTCCAACCCCTCCTCTGGCCTCTTCTGCAACCTATGCAACACTCTCTCTCTTTCCATTCTACCCTCTGGGCCGACACACTCTGCCGGACACACCCTGGATGTTCTCATCACCTCAGAAATCCCCCTCACCAACACTCTCACCACTCCTCTCTCTTGGACTGACCACTTTCTGCTCGTCTCTCACCAGAAACTCTGTCCCTCAGGATAAGCCCATCCCACCACTGCCAGCCATCTTCTCAGGCATGCCTTTGCCACTGCCTTCTCTGCTCCTCCCACGCCCATGGCACACTAACACTCTGACACAGCACTCTCTAACCTGAATCTTTCTATCTTGAACGCTCTTCACATCCTTGGCTCTGTCATGAGAATCTGCCTGAAGCCTACCTCGAAGTGCAATTCTTGGTTTGTCTCCGCCCTCGCATCCATGAAAGGCAAATGCAGAGTGGCTGAGAGGTAGTGGAGGGCTTCGGGCACATCCTCTGACAAACTGGCCTGCTGCCTGCTCCAAAGGCAATACAGACTCTCTGTCCTGTCCAAGAAAAGAGTCCACATCGACCTCGAACAACACGGTCAAACTCTTTAATATCTGCAAGGAGCTGGTCAATCCTGCTGCAGTCTCCACTTCTCCTGTTCCCTCCCAGGCCCACTGTACGGCTCTAGCTTCTCACTTCAACACTAAAACTCAGGACATCCTGTCCTCTCTCTCCGACTCTCCCTGTACCTCTCTCAGCCCCCCCTCTGGCTGCCTCTGCCTCTCCTCCTCCTTTCTTCTCCTTCTCTCCAACAACACCTGAGGATGTTTATAGACAAGTCTGATCTATGAAAGTGTCGTCCAAACAGGTGCTCCCTTGCGCCTCCAAAACCATCAAGGACCACATTGACACCCTTGCTCCAGCCTTGGCTGATTTCTGCAATCCCTCGTTCGCCACTGAATCCTTCCCTGCTCTTCTCAAGCACTCCCCTGTGAAGCCCTCCTCACAAATCCTTCTGCTGACACTACCTGTCCTGCAAACTATCACCAGATATCTATCACTCCTTTTCTGAGGAAATTCCTGGAAAAGCTGGCCATCTCCCAGCTTACTCTCCACACTGAATCCGTTGGTTGTTTCCATGATCATCAGTCTGGCTTCAGAGCAGCCAGAGGCACAGAAACTGCTCTCCTGAACACCTGTGAAGATCTGCTCTCTAATCTTGATTCCAGCTTTCCTCCTGTCCTGATCCTCTTTGACCTTTCATCTGCTTTTGACATGGCCAATCACACCATCCTGATCAATCGACTCCGTGTGAACCTAGGCATCACAGATCTGGCCCTGGAGTGGTTGACCTCCTTCCTCCGGGACTGACCCTCCCAGGTCCAACTTGGGTCCTTTCTCTCCACCACCTCTCTCTCCTCATGTGGTGTCCCCAAGGCTCCAACATCTCACCCTGGTTTTTCAATGTCTTCCTGGCCCCCTTGGCCCACCTGATCTCTACCTTCCCTCTAACTTTCAGTGTTATGCGGATGACACTCAGCTCACTTTCAGGCTCCCCTCTGCCTCCTCTCCTCTCCTCTCTAGCTCATTCCTGACTGTCGTTCCACAATTCAGGATTGGTGTGCCTCTAAAGGATCTCTGCCTTAATGCCAGTTAGATGGAGATCCTTTTAATTTTGACCCCTGCCCCTTATTTCCCTCCCACACTCTGGCTGCCCTCCATGGACCCCCACCCCTCACCCTCCTGTGAGGAAAAAAACCTTGGTGTCATCTTCGACTGCTCTCTCACCTTCTCTTCTCACATCACAGACCTTTCCAAGAAGGCCCACTTTCAGCTGCACCTCCTCAGAGGCATTCTCCCTTTCCTCACTTTACCCCAGAAACTCAATGTCTCCAGAGCTCTGGTTCTCTCCAGGCTGGACTACTGCAACAACCTCTGACTAACGCCTCCCTTTGCCCCCTTCAACTAATCCAGAATAGGACTGCAAGACTTATCCTTGGCCTCAAGCACACGGAGCGCATCTCTCCAGACCTAAAATCTCTCCACTGGCTCCTGGTTGCTGCGGGGATCAAGTTCAAGACCCTCTGCATCATTCACAATACTTTCTGGGGCCTGGGACCCCGCTACATACAGCTCTTCTTCTCTAAATACCTACCTGCTAGAGCCCTTCGGTCTTCTAGCTCCAACTCTCTGCAGATCAGATGCTTTTCCAAGCAGAGAGTGGGTGGGGGTGTGGGGGGGGATAGATCCCTTTCCTCTGCAGGTGCCTCCCTCTGGAATGCCCTCCCTGCCCCTCTCAGACTTCATCCGGATCTCCTTAAGTTCTGGAAACTTCTCAAGATCTTCTTTTTCTCTTCCTGCTTCCCTCACCCCCATCCCTGCTAATGTCCTCGTCTGCCTCTTGACTGGCTGCCTGGTTACTTTAGATTCTTACAGGGCACCAGGCCCTCCTCGACCAGTCTACCCCAGTCACTTAGTCTCCTCTGACCACCACACCCCTCAACCTTCACTTGCCTGTCCGGGCCCCCTCCTCCTGCACTAGCCTGGCTGTGCCTGCACCCCTTCAGCCCTTCCAGTCCCCTACCTCGCACTTAGCTCATGGACCTTCCTTCCCTGCACTCTCTGCATTCCGCTGGCTCTGTTCACCTGGCCTCCCCTGGCACTCACTTTCTCACGAGCCCTTCTGCCTTGACTGCCACTTACCCAACTCCTGTCCCCCCCGCACTTCTTGTTACTGCACTTGCTCGATCCAAATGTCACAAAGCCTAGTAGAAAGGATACACGCGGATCGCCGCAAGGAGTGAGCTGTAGTCTCAGGATACCTTGGATCTTAAAAAGGATTCAATCCTATATATAATATTTCAAAAAAGCAAAATAAGCAAATACAGAGCAAGCCAAGGATATAGAGCCCTGTCTTAATAAGGACTGTAACAAATTTGCTGAAAATTCAATCTAGTGTATTTTGAATGGTAATTTCTTTCTAATTGCACAACGTACAGGCACATGGCAAAGGATGACTTACCTGTCTGATACGTTTGAATATAAGGGCTTGAGGATACCCTTAGCCACCCTATCAAGTGACAGCCTAAGAACCCCACATAAATGCAGTAATTGGATTTGGAGTGAGAAGCGCGGTGAGCCAGTAACTCCTCAGGTGTTCCAGTTTTTGATACAGACTTATTTACTTTTTTCAGTTTATCCAAACCTCGGGGAAAGGAAACAGCTTCTCTATTAAATATTCTTCTTGGTGTTGGAATGCCATCATGCATTATGGGATATGTAGGCGTCCCCTTTAAATCACAATTTTAAAGCAGAAGATGCAGACACTTTTGATGTCTGTGTGAATTACATATAAATCCATTGTTTAAGACTGGTCTTTGTTGGTGCATGCCAGACATGGCAAAACTGAGTGGGGGCCCTATGAATACATTTCAAAAGATGTCGGGTAGAGCACTGGCATTTTCTTCAGTTATCCATATTCCTTCTCAGCCATTACTTTGATATTGGCCCTGGTGCCTATCAAGACATTTTAGTGGATTTCCATCAACGTGCAGCAAGGGCATTAGGCCTTGTTCAATTGCTGTAGGATTTTTCAATGCACAAACGTCACATGTTGTCTTGTCTACACTGAATGAGAAGTCAGACTTGCTGAGGAGCGTCGATTTGCATTCCAAGTTAATGAACATTGTGTTGTGATTTGTGTGTGTACCTGCGATCTGGCAAGAAAAATGTGGGGAAGAATGATGGTGCTCTGGTGAATATCTGAGAGATTTCCTGGGCAAGCATTGGGCATCCAGTCTTTGGTGTATGTCCAATTGAATTTAGAAGCCCTTTTACAGCTCAGATGGGATTTTCCCGCCCAATGGCACTTCAGCCATGTCCAATCGCCTGGCAAGTATCTTCATGGGGAAAATCGTATTCACACCGGAAACGTGGCTTTGCAGTTGTCTTCGTGGGTTTCGGCTTATTGCTTTCCTGACACATCTCTTTGCTTGAATATCTCTTACGGACACAATGTTTGATGACAAAGTTGTCCAATGTCTCACCTTTTGCTCAAAAGTTTTTATGGGGCACAGAATACTCATTCAGATTTTGTTATTAGGCTTTCGCAGGGTTCGAAATTGAGGATAGCTGGGAGCTATTTAGCTCCTGCTTCTAACCTAGGAGAGCCTGGTTAGCTTCAATCCAACAGCTACCAGGAGCTACATTTGGCTCCCCAGGCCAATTGAGGCTGAGCAAGCACACCTATGTGAATTCAACTCTCTGCATTTGGAACAATCTATAAATTAACACAAGGACACATATACGCATGTAAGGATATGTCTGCATCTTACGTGGAAATTAGAAGTGCAGAATGCTATTTACTAGCTCCTTGTTCCCCAGTGGTAGCTCCTGATCCCTGGTCAATCAATGATGGATACCCAGCAGCTGCTTTGAGCTCCTGCTTATCTAATGAGAATTTCGATCCCTGCTTTGAACGTGTCGTTGATGTCTTCTGGCAATTCGTAATTGATGTCATGGAGTGCCGTGCCCACTGAGTGCATGAGTAAACCCTGCAGGCATCTTCCAAACCTATTGCCGCTATGAAAACATAAACATCTCTCTTCCATTGGGCCCATTGCGGGCCTAAGTTACTAGAGTCAACGGTATCCAAGTAAAGTAGTGTTTGCAGCTGTAGTGTGTTCAGAGTAGCCCCATTGGATTGTGAAATTGCTGGCCCAGCTGATGAGGATGATGATTTTTGTTTATGGCAAGTGAAGATAAGGATGGTGAATTCCACTCTGGCTAAAATACATCTTTACCATTTAATGTTCAGAAGAGGGACAGTCGTGTACCAGAAATGATGCTGGCGTAGAATGCTGTATAGATGTTCCTGCAACTATAAGGTCAGGTACTGAATCCTTCTGGCATGGGATGAGGTGGGTACCCACACATAGTCGTTGCAGTAGGAGCGGAGCCTTGAGGGCTGGCATAGTGCGTGATGTGCCAAAATACAAGAACACAACAGCCTCAGGTCGCAGTACTCGGTGCAGACCGGGCAGGAAACTATGCCACAAGAATAGATGCCAAGAAATACAGACTGGAAGCTCATGCAGCAACTGCGGGCAGGAGGAGCACTCGCTGAGGAAGGCCGAGGCGACTGCCGGCATGCGCAGGTAAGGTACTTCTTCTCCTGCTCGTCGCTAATGTTACATGCATCAGCCCACGAACAGGGGATGAGGTGATGTCTGCATCTTCTTTTTTCCACCTCTGCAGATCCAAAAGTGAAAGTTCCCTCCCTTTTTGTCCCATACCTTTCGGTGATGAACATCCCCCAAATTTGACCCCTTATTAACCGCACCCATCTGACAACGTGGACTACACAGGACATGGCAGAACTCAGGGGTCAAGTCCTAAAAAGTGCAGGGACTCATTAACATAAGAAATGGGATGTGATGTCTCCAGAATTTAGCATATCAAGGTGAAATATGCAAATGTCATTCAATTGGCTTTGCATAACAATACAAATTGCACAAGACGAATGGCATTCGCCTTTGATAAAATCAAGGCACACAAAAAAGCCAAGTGAGGATATTTCCTTCTAATATTGTTTTGAAAAGAATAAAAGGTGTGCATGTTTTAAACTGCAAGAATGAATACCAATGTTTTCCATGGAACATGCAGTCCTGAAATGTGACATTTCAACTTTAGTTGGCTGTTGTTTATCATCAGGTTATGTCGTGCAATGGTGCTACCTGCAAACCTGGTGACTGTGGTTCGAGTCCCCAGGTCGGCATACATTCAGAAAAAAAGCGAATGTTCTTCATGTTACACACAGCCTCTAAAAGAAACGCGGTTAGGAGATGGCGTCCGCCCTCTGAAAAAGTGTGCGTGTACCGTGGCAGGGCTACATAATTACCGTACATATGTCAGCAGAAAACCACATAGAAATTAGCCTTCGGAAAAACGGTTAAAAGACAGCCCAATTTTGATTGCTGAGGTTGATAGACACAGCAAAAGAAACATTAATTGATAGGTATTTTGTTAAGAGAAACTTTGATCTGGACACAAGTCTTAAACCCTTCCCGAATTAGGTCTGCATAAAACACACAGGGGGATGGATGGCATTGCTTTAATGACGCGTGTTTTCTCCCAGAGTTGAAGGTGAGGTCAGCCAACTTTTAAACTGTCAAAATATATTGCATTGTTAGCCAAATGCAGGGAGGAGAGCAGAGGAAGGGAGTGGCAGCTGTGAGTGCTCTGAAAATAACCTCTTGCCCTGGGAAGTTAAGAAGGAGCTCCATGGTGTCAGGCACAGGCGGAGCAGCGCTGGGAGGAATGTAAGGGCGTTTGGCCGTGTTACTTCCTCCATGGCAACAGCTATCCAGGCCATGCCCCCAGAACTAACGCTTGACATTTCGGCCATTCGGAATATTTTCAGTCTTCGACAGTGGTCGAAGTGTACGAAAAGAAGTAGTGGAACTATGTTTGCTGATGGCCTGCCCCGCTCCCCATGTACCCCATCACCACACTCCCTCTGACACACAATCCAAACACCCAAACAAACACACCTACTCTTTATGAGAATGTTCAGTGCAGTGCACTGAAGTGCAAGCTTCAACTTCTTCTTACACTTTTATTTTAAAAGTAAACCATTCCAGAACTAAAAAAATGTGTAAGAGCACTGCTCCCGACTTCTCCCGCCCACTTACATACAACCTCTGGTCTTCGAACATGTATGTGGGAGATTCCTCATCCTGGAATACTCATGGACAGCGGCTGACTGCGACAAGACATAGGCACGGTTACCCAAAAAACGTGGCCTACCCATTGCCTCAAAAAAGTGGCCCACCCCTCGCCTCACGACCCTTGACCTCTGATGACATCACCGGAAGTGATGTCATTTGACCCCACCCCAAAGTCACATCCCGGCAAGGGTTGAAACATGACCTTTCAACCCTTGACAAAACAGGAAGTGGCATCAAATAGCATTGTCCCTAAGTACACTACGAAAACTTTGGTTATGATTTCACTAATGTGATATACATTTCATACAAGAATGGATCACCATATGTATTATTAATATCTGTGTGTATAGATCCATATGGTCAAATTACTGTGAATCCAAGCAGACGTCCAAGGCCAAATGATAATATGATATTGTATACTACTTAAGCAATAGAACCCGAGCGTCGGGGGCATAACCGTCCCAGGTAATGCCCCAGGGCCCATAGGTGAGGACCCGAGCGTGTTGCATTTTGCTCGAGGGCTACCCATGTTCCATCTAGCTCAATCCCACTCTTGCCTTAATCTAGAGCCTAGGAAAGCACATCACCCACCTTGTCTGATCCACCCATCAGGGTGGCAGCAGACAGGAAATGTTCAGCGAATGAACAAAACCATTTTAGCTCATTTTCTATTGAACCGTAAATTGTCTGGAGGGGACAGCTTACGTTTGCACTTAAGTGCAAACAGGTCCTCTCTGTTGTGGCTTGCCCTGGGTCACCGGAGCGGGCCACGGATGCCGTCGGGATCACCCGACACGGCAAGCATGCTGGGGGCACCCAGCTTACCAAATGTAGGGAACGCCCTACTGTGCCCGGGTCACCGGGCGGACTCTCCACAGAGTGGGGGATCACCCCCAGTCACTCGCAGTCACGGCTCCGAGGGCACTCGGGCCGCGCTGCACACCAGGCCACGATCACGTGCCAAGCGGCGACACACAAAACACAGACACAAGTTGCCGCTTCCTGGGGCTCTGCTGCTCTGGCCTGTGCGTGCCAGCAGAGTCCCTTTTATTGCAGAAGCGTCATGACGAGGTCATGACGCTCTCTGCCCACAACAACTAGACCAACACACCACACTCTCTAGGCAATTTTTGTCATTCGAACTGCTGAGTGCAAATGAGCTGTGTAAAAAGACGCCGGAAGTCTCTTTACAATTCACTATTGTTGCTCTGCAGTGGAAATACAGTAAATGCCACTTGCCTTGCATGCAGGTCAGGTAGCGTAAACAATGATCTCCAATGGAAACCACCTGCTTTTTCCACGAAATCACATGATGGCGTGAAAACAAGTGGTTTTTGAAAGCCGAGGGCAAACGTCCCATCTTCCTCCTTCAAAAACAATGAAAATCGCCCAGAGCGTGTATGCAGCCATTAAGACATTCAGGCCCTCCAGTTACACTCTTGGAGCATTGAAAATGGGTATCCACCGAACACCTTTTATCCGAGGTATTTTTTACTGAAGCAAATTCACCGAAAAAATATTGATTTAAAAAAAAAATATATATGGGGCATTTAAGGGGTTAAAACAGGTGGGAAGGGGTTAAAAATATAAGGAAACGGGGGGCTATGGGGCAGCCCCCCAAACAAAAACAAAAACGATTTGATTCAGTAAAAAATGGCTCGAATAGAAAGTGTTCGATAAAATCACATAGAACCTTGAAAATGATCTCCAGTGAATTTCATTCCTGTTAAGAAGCTTCGGTGGAGCCTTTTCTCAAAAACTGTCAGCCAGCAAGCAGAGCTGATATTGATAAAAACATTGGAACATAAATAAATCCACTCTGAAAGTCAGAGAGGGCACGAGCCACCAAAGTACTTACATTGTTTACTAAATACAATGGGGATCACTTTGCAGTTGGGTCCCCTCCATGCGATTCTCAACATTTAGAAAGCGAAGGGTAAAACCAGGCGAAATTGCCTCAAAATAAAACACACCCTCGAATCACGCTTTGCCGGTGATGTTTTACTATGGATGCCTATGCAATCTGCCCCATCTATTGCAGGTGCTAAACCAAGTCATATCCCACATAAAGCCTTTAGTTTTACACGTGGTTAAACATTTCATGCAGGCGTAAAATCAAGTGTTTTTCCAAGACTCAGGAGGAAAGTAAAGCGCAGATGCAAACTCTCCTTGATTTTACACTTTCACTTTCCAGTGCACTCGCCTTAAAATGACTCCCAATGTATTTTAAGGGTTGTCAAAACAGACATTAAAATGGGCCTGATTCGTGGAACTGTGCAAAGTGTATTTCTGAAGTGCACAGTACGTGCAAAGTCGCTTTGTGCTGCAAAAATGACTATGCACTGCCAAAATACACCTTACACAGTTCCATGAATCCGGGTTCGTGTCAGGAGTGTAAAGTAATTGTAATTGGTTATTTATAATGTGCTTAATACCCAGAGGTTTCTAAGCACGGACCCGGGGCTCCGTGCCGTTTTGCTTCCAATGGCGAGACCGTTGCCCCTGAGCTATCCTCCTGGTGCTAAGTTGTGTGGAACCGTGCAAAGATCCATGAATCGGGCCCTTTGCCTTGTAACTTCATACGCGTGAAGTCGTCCCCATTGTATGAAAAGAACAGTGGATGCTCTTCACCCACAATACACTGGGGATCCCCCATTTCCTACTTCTTACCCTGCTTTCAAACCCCACACTGGGAGGAGGGGCTGGTGTATACACATCCGTTCCAATCCAGAAGGAGTCCCTTCTCACAAAGGAGCGACACTCACAGGCACAGGCCTGTCCTTGGATGAAAGCATCACTGTTCCTCAAGTTGGACCATTGCTGGCTCTGGCAACATGCACATCGGAAGTCCCAGAGCCAGAGGCGTTGCTAGGGCAGAGGGGTTAAGGGCGCTATAGCCCCGGGTCTTTTGGCTGTTGTTAGGAAAGATTTCGTAATTGTAGGTAATTTTCCTTCCATGTGGCAACCCCTAACCTTTTTGCTGTTGTTATTCACCTTGTTTTTGACTTTGCCAGAGAAGTGCAGCCTTCTGCCGCACTCCTCTGGGCTTTCGCTCCTTTCTTACGGGGAAACTGACATGCCCTTAAGACAGTCAGTACCGGGGAACGCTGTTTCCCGTAGTTTCTTCTATCGTGTTGCGGCTTTAGTGCAACATGACACAAGAGGGCACTGTAAGCTAAGTTACAGCTCTCTTGGGTCTCTAGCCTTCTACAGACCCTAGATACTCTTTTAGGATGGTATTTGATCGGTGCAAGTCATTCAGGGACTCAAATGGTGGCAGCGATCGTTTTGTTTATTTTGAGCTCCTTTTGGCGCTCTGAGCACGTTTTTCGCACTGAACCCAAAATGGTGGCCTGGCTCCCAAAATGGCCAGTCCACGAGGCTCCTTTGTCCGGTCCACTGACCGTCTTGCTCCCTTCACCTTCCCCAGGTCGGGTGACCCGGGGCCTTCCTTATTTGGACATGTACTTTCCCGCGGAACGTGGTTGCTTTCGCGGGCTTCTACATGTCGTTTGTGTGCCTCCAGGGTGTGGGCTGGGATGTCTGGTCCCAATACACATCCTGGGTGCCAGAGAGTCTAGGGTGGTGTGAATGCCTGGGACCACCGTGGTCCGTGATTGGTCCACGTATGGTATGTGTGTTGATGAGCGGATCTCCCATTGGCTCCCCTCCGTTTTGGCGCGAAGGGAACCGTGGATAAGAGGGAGCTGGAAACACCACTACCAGGTCGATCTCCTGAGTTCTCACGAACGAAGGAATACAGGAGCCAAGTATCCTGCAACTACGAGGCTGGACCGAGGAATCGCTGGTGACCCGCTGAAGGAATCCTCCTTTGCACTGCTGTCGTCCGGAGAGCCCCTGTCCTCCTTTGATCGAACCAGAAGGCCTGTACTGGTGCTTCGACCTTTGGAATAGCAGGACCAGCTATTCCCGGCATCTTCAACCATCTCCTGCCAAGTAAGCCTTCGGAAGCGTCTCTGGGCCATCCAGTTGACTGACCAGCTTACCAAGGAGTTTGGCTCTGCAACCGCCGCCAGGTTGTGTTGTATTGCGAGTCCTTGTCCCTCTCCCACGCTTCGTACGCTTGGCGTCCCCAGGTCTGAAGGGAGGAGGGTTCATTTGGCTCGAATACACACGGCCGCTCCGTTGTCCTGTGCGGCAACAAAACTGTGCCGGTTTCGTCGATTGGGACGTCTTTTTGCTCTACACGACTACAAAGCGTTCCCTGCTCTTCTGAACCTGCCAGCTGCTGAAACTATCGTGGAGAAGCCTGGGTCTGCTTGCTTCGGGGACCGGTGAGTAGTATATCTAGGATCTGGTCGCCCTCCTGCAGTATCCCATTGCTTTTCCCTGCTGTGTAAAAACAGCACCCTTTTGCCGCGCTCGCGCTCTGCTTCTGCCCGCTGTGGAGGCTGCGCTTGAGTTGCGGAACCTGTTCTTCTTCTGCTGTGCACTAACGTGAACCGCCTGACTTCCTCCGAAGAGCTTCCCCTTGTGCCCGTCGGCACCGGCGTGGCAGGTACTTTGAGCACAAGGCTCCACTCTTCGCAGGGCTCGGACTTCCATCTAGTTAGGTGCCTATGAAGGCGAACTGAGTCGAAAGCATTATCGCACTGCCTGTTTTCCTTCCCTGGCAGGTGGACTACATATTTCGTGCTGTAAACGCTTGCGACTGTGTATTTGTATATATATTGTGTTGATATGGTATGTGTTGGTTTAATACTGTGATATTGTGATTTTCTCGCTACGGTCATTATTTTAAAGGCCTTAAAATAAATGTGTATCTATTTTTGATATAACAACTGTTTGGAGTAGTTTGTCAGCGCTCTTGCTTTGTGTGCTCACTGCGGGCTTTCAGTCACCCTCACCCCTCTTGAGACCTAGTCTTGACCGCCGCGATCGCTACCTTGATTGGTCTGGCTTGTCCAGAGGTTACCCTGTTCCAAGTAATTAGGTTGGCCTTCTGAACTTCTGCGCCACCAGGACAGAGTTCAGAAATCCGTCTTAACAAATTGGTGTACAGCGGTGGGATACGACTGAAGGTATCCAGTGTTGCGCTCGAACTAAGGCATTTCAGGTTATTCCAAACAGTACACGTAGTGAATTGTTGTAATATAACTTTAAAAAGGCCATAGTCCTATCAAACAGTATGGAAACAAATACGTTGTTAACTTTAAATGCTTCCAAATCAGAAACGCTGAAAAAGATGTGTGCGGAGAGAGGTGTTTCCTCTCAAGGCACTAAATTGGAAATGATCCAAAGAATCGTGGCGTGGCAAGAAGCGCAGCTTGACGCTATAACTTCTGAGGACAGTGCGGAAGGTGGTGGGGCTGCTCTCACTGGTAGAACCGACGGTTCTGCCGCCGCACTGATCCATCGCGACCACGAGGACAGGGAGGACGAGCTGTCTAATGTTTCCTCTGCCAGTGCTGATGGGGAGGCTATGCTTGAATTCAAGAAGCAAGAGCTGCGGTTTAGGCAGCAGGAGCTTGAATTCAGCATAGCCAAACTAAAAATCGAACAGGCAGAAAAACAGAAAGACAGGGATCACCAGTTGGAACTGGCCAAGCTTCACGTTGCAAATGGGTCCAAGGGTCCTGGACATGGTTCTGGGGCTTCCTCTCATCCACGGTTTCCGAAAGATCTGCTCAGTGTGTATAAAGAAAGGAATGACATTATGGACTGGCTGAATGCGTTTGAGTATGCATGCGAGGTTCAAAAAGTTGACAGTGCTGATAAGATTGCGTGGTTGCTCAGTAGACTGCCCCATTCTGGCTGTAGTGCCATTATGGAAATGTCGAAGGCTGAGCGGGCTGATTTCGCAATGTTAAAGCAAACTCTCATTTTAAAGTTTGGGAAGACTCCGGCCCAATATTTAAAGCGTTTTCGAGAGTATAAGAAAAAGGAAGGTGGTACTTGGGTATCTTATGTCGCTGAATCTTTGAAAAACTTAACTGGCTGGGTCGAAGGTTATAAGGTTTCTACCTTCGAAGGCATGATAAATCTTGTCATGCTGGAACATATTTTTGCTTCTTCTTCCCCGGAGCTTAAGCAGCATTTGGCCGATTCGAAGGAGATAGATCCTAAGAAGCTGGCCATTGCAGCAGACTTATGGGTGTCACATCGAGTGTCCCATAAGGACAAAACTCATCCTGGTAAGCAGGAGGAAGGGAAAAAGTCCAAAGATATGGAGGGTGGGGAATCTGCTCAATCTTCTTCCCATAAGGGCCACAAAAAGAAAAACAAGGGTAAGACACAAGAGAACTCACAGGGTAGTGGAGGTCCGCCTCCGAAACAGAACTCTGGTTACAATCAGCCTCCCTACGTAAACAGACCCACTGGGGCTTGTTTTTCTTGTGGAGCAACTGACCATGTGAAGGGGGATCCCCGGTGTAAGGTTAGACCTTTGGGGGTCCACTCCGCTAATCTGGCCTTCTCCTCCTACGAGGAAGAAGAGATTACAGGAGCATCCTTCTCCTCAGACTCATTTCCCAGCGGGATAGAGGCTGAGGTAGTTTTAGTGTCCCTGGGTTCCTGGGAGCCTAAAGTCGCAGAGGCTTATGCTAGGATTCCGGATAATACCAAGCACTACTTTAAAGACAGTGTGCTGATCAATGGAGTGGATACTCCAGCTCTTAGGGATAGTGGGTGCAGTCGCACTGTAGTGGATTCTACCTTGGTAGACTCAGAGGAAGTTGCCAGAGCTACTCTGATGCCCACTAAGTTGGCTGACGGCCCCCTCCGTATGTTTCCCGTGATCCCTGTAAATCTTACTTTAAATGGTACAGCAGTCAGGATTCCAGTGAGCATTCAGAGAAACGTCCCGGGAAAGGTCTTGTTGGGTAATGATCTCAGAGCTTTAGGGCTCGTAGGAGACACTGCCGAAAGACCCTACACACGGTCTCAAGCACGGGCAGCATTGGCCAAGTCCAATACGCCGCCCCAGCCGAAGGGGAAACCCAAGGCGAAAGGAGTCTACAAGTCAAAACGAGGGAAAGAGAATATTCCCCCGAGCTCGCCTACCACTGCGGTGGAGTTAGTTGGTCAATCGCCCGGGCCTGACGAGGAGGTGGCGATGCCTGAAGTATTCGACCCCAACGATCATCCTGAACTAAAAGACTTGTTAGTTGAAGGAGGTCCTGATAGGGACGAATTCAGTAAAGGCCAACGTGAGTGCCCATCTCTGGAAGGCCTAAGGAGACAGGCCTGCTCCCAGCTTGAGGGTGAACCTCCTGGGATGCATAGGATTTACCAGGAAGGTGGACTCCTGTATAGTGAGCCCACAGAGTCTACAGAAGGAGACCATAGGAGGTTGGTGGTTCCCCTTGCTGTTAGGCCCTTCCTCCTGCAGTTGGTGCATGAAGTTCCCCTTGCTGGTCACCTCGGTATGAGGAAGACCAAGCAAAGGTTATCCATGCACTTCTACTGGCCCAAGATGGGGGAGCAAGTAGAAAGTCACTGCAGGAGTTGTGCCGCCTGCCAGTTGTCTGGTAAGGTTGGCGCGACAATCCAAGCTCCGTTGGTACCGCTCCCAGTTGTGGGGGTACCATTTGAAAGGGTAGGGATCGACATGGTTGGTCCCCTTGACCCGCAAACATCCTCAGGCAATAGGTTTATCCTGGTGCTGGTCGACCATGCAACCAGGTATCCTGAGGCCATCCCATTTACAACTGTAACTGCCAAGCCAGTTGCAGAATCTTTACTCGGCATGTTTACTAGGGTTGGCTTCCCTAAAGAAGTTGTGCCGGATGATGGCAGCAACTTTATGTCGAAGTATAGGCAGGCTATGTGGATAGAATGTAGGGTCACCTACAGGTTCTCTTCTGCATACCACCCCCAGACCAATGGTCTGGGGGGGCGTTTTAACAGGACGTTAGAGCATGATTGGGGCTCTGGAGGAGCCTCAGAGAAGAAAATGGGATCTTCTTGTTTCATGCTTACTGTTTGCCTACCGAGAGGTACCACAGGAGGGTGTTGGCTTCAGCCCCTTCGAACTTCTGTTCGGTCATCCCGTACGGGGACCCTTAGCCATCGTCAAAGAGGGATGGGAGATGCCCACTCCCCCTGTTACTACCAACGTAGTTGATTATGTGCTAGGGCTCAGAAAACGGATGGTACTTCTGATGGGCTTGACTAGTGATAAATTGAAGGCAGGGCAAGCGCTGGTGAAACATTGGTACGACCAGAAAGCTTCCGTCATCAACTTTACACTTGGTCAGCAAGTCCTGATCATGAATCTCATAAGGCCTCGAGCTTTACAGGATAAATGGTCAGGTCCTTGCCCAGTGGTGGAGCCCCCGGGTGAGGTTAACTATTCAGTGGACCTTGGAAGGCCTGGACAGGCTCCAAAAGTGTTTCACGTGAATAGGCTGAAGGCTTTCGGCCCAAGCGTCGAAATCGCAGCACTGCTACTGGCGTCAGTTGTTGAGGAAGAGGAGTCTGAACCTCTCCCCGACCTGTTCCAAAGCAGTCCTTCAGAAAGCTCTTTTGAGGGTGTCCGAGTGGCCCCTCACCAAAATGGAGAAGGCTCAGTGGTTTACCTTGGACATGAAGTAGGTGGAGGGAGGAGACAGCCTCTACTCAGTCAGGTACAAGCAGTACAAGACTGGCCTACCCCCACTACGCAAACCCAAGTGAGAGCCTTCTTAGGACTCACGGGGTTTTACCGCACTTTTGTGGCAGACTATGGCACCATAGCTGCTCCTCTGACTGCCCTCACAACTCCGAAGAAACCCAAGAAGGTAATTTGGACCGACGAGTGTGAGAAGGCCTTCAATGGCTTAAAAGACTCCTTGTGCCAGGCCCCTGTCCTAAGGGCCCCTGATTATCAAAGACCTTTTATCGTGCAGACGGATGCCTCTGACACTGGGATAGGAGCTGTACTATCACAAGTAGATGAGAAGGGTAAGGAACACCCTATCGGTTTTATTAGTCGCCAGCTTAAGGACAGAGAGCTCAGATGGTCCATGGTAGAGAAAGAATGTTTCTCTGTTGTGTGGGCCCTAAGGAAGCTGAGGCCCTACCTCTATGGGACCCACTTCACTGTGCAGACTGACCATAAGCCGTTAAAGTGGCTAATGAACATGAAGGGGGAGAATCCAAAGTTGCTTAGGTGGTCCATAAGTCTACAAGGCTTCGACTTCACTATTGAGCATAGGCCAGGTGTCCAACATAGCAATGCTGATGGGTTGTCCAGAATGTTTTACCGACCTGAACAAGAGACTCATCCAGGGGTGGATTAGTTCCCCCTGTCCATAGTCTGGGAGGGGCGAGTGTTAGGAAAGATTTCGTAATTGTAGGTAATTTTCCTTCCATGTGGCAACCCCTAACCTTTTTGCTGTTGTTATTCACCTTGTTTTTGACTTTGCCAGAGAAGTGCAGCCTTCTGCCGCACTCCTCTGGGCTTTCGCTCCTTTCTTACGGGGAAACTGACATGCCCTTAAGACAGTCAGTACCGGGGAACGCTGTTTCCCGTAGTTTCTTCTATCGTGTTGCGGCTTTAGTGCAACATGACACAAGAGGGCACTGTAAGCTAAGTTACAGCTCTCTTGGGTCTCTAGCCTTCTACAGACCCTAGATACTCTTTTAGGATGGTATTTGATCGGTGCAAGTCATTCAGGGACTCAAATGGTGGCAGCGATCGTTTTGTTTATTTTGAGCTCCTTTTGGCGTTCTGAGCACGTTTTTCGCACTGAACCCAAAATGGTGGCCTGGCTCCCAAAATGGCCAGTCCACGAGGCTCCTTTGTCCGGTCCACTGACCGTCTTGCTCCCTTCACCTTCCCCAGGTCGGGCGACCCGGGGCCTTCCTTATTTGGACATGTACTTTCCCGCGGAACGTGGTTGCTTTCGCGGGCTTCTACATGTCGTTTGTGTGCCTCCAGGGTGTGGGCTGGGATGTCTGGTCCCAATACACATCCTGGGTGCCAGAGAGTCTAGGGTGGTGTGAATGCCTGGGACCACCGTGGTCCGTGATTGGTCCACGTATGGTATGTGTGTTGATGAGCGGATCTCCCATTGGCTCCCCTCCGTTTTGGCGCGAAGGGAACCGTGGATAAGAGGGAGCTGGAAACACCACTACCAGGTCGATCTCCTGAGTTCTCACGAACGAAGGAATACAGGAGCCAAGTATCCTGCAACTACGAGGCTGGACCGAGGAATCGCTGGTGACCCGCTGAAGGAATCCTCCTTTGCACTGCTGTCGTCCGGAGAGCCCCTGTCCTCCTTTGATCGAACCAGAAGGCCTGTACTGGTGCTTCGACCTTTGGAATAGCAGGACCAGCTATTCCCGGCATCTTCAACCATCTCCTGCCAAGTAAGCCTTCGGAAGCGTCTCTGGGCCATCCAGTTGACTGACCAGCTTACCAAGGAGTTTGGCTCTGCAACCGCCGCCAGGTTGTGTTGTATTGCGAGTCCTTGTCCCTCTCCCACGCTTCGTACGCTTGGCGTCCCCAGGTCTGAAGGGAGGAGGGTTCATTTGGCTCGAATACACACGGCCGCTCCGTTGTCCTGTGCGGCAACAAAACTGTGCGGTTTCGTCGATTGGGACGTCTTTTTGCTCTACACGACTACAAAGCGTTCCCTGCTCTTCTGAACCTGCCAGCTGCTGAAACTATCGTGGAGAAGCCTGGGTCTGCTTGCTTCGGGGACCGGTGAGTAGTATATCTAGGATCTGGTCGCCCTCCTGCAGTATCCCATTGCTTTTCCCTGCTGTGTAAAAACAGCACCCTTTTGCCGCGCTCGCGCTCTGCTTCTGCCCGCTGTGGAGGCTGCGCTTGAGTTGCGGAACCTGTTCTTCTTCTGCTGTGCACTAACGTGAACCGCCTGACTTCCTCCGAAGAGCTTCCCCTTGTGCCCGTCGGCACCGGCGTGGCAGGTACTTTGAGCACAAGGCTCCACTCTTCGCAGGGCTC
Source organism: Ambystoma mexicanum (assembly GCF_040938575.1). NCBI lineage: Eukaryota > Metazoa > Chordata > Amphibia > Caudata > Ambystomatidae > Ambystoma > Ambystoma mexicanum. The sequence continues at coordinate 1,441,846,050 of NC_090935.1, forward strand.
GGACTTCCATCTAGTTAGGTGCCTATGAAGGCGAACTGAGTCGAAAGCATTATCGCACTGCCTGTTTTCCTTCCCTGGCAGGTGGACTACATATTTCGTGCTGTAAACGCTTGCGACTGTGTATTTGTATATATATTGTGTTGATATGGTATGTGTTGGTTTAATACTGTGATATTGTGATTTTCTCGCTACGGTCATTATTTTAAAGGCCTTAAAATAAATGTGTATCTATTTTTGATATAACAACTGTTTGGAGTAGTTTGTCAGCGCTCTTGCTTTGTGTGCTCACTGCGGGCTTTCAGTCACCCTCACCCCTCTTGAGACCTAGTCTTGACCGCCGCGATCGCTACCTTGATTGGTCTGGCTTGTCCAGAGGTTACCCTGTTCCAAGTAATTAGGTTGGCCTTCTGAACTTCTGCGCCACCAGGACAGAGTTCAGAAATCCGTCTTAACAGCTGTAGCCCTGGATAGAAGCTCAGGTGCTGCAACCAAAATGCTAGCTAGCCCCCAGTCCCGCCAGTCCCGACATTAGCTTAGCCCCTGACCTTTTCCAGACCTAGCAACACCCCCGCCCAGAGCCATCCATGGTATAACTCTCCTTGCAGGTGATTGGGCGGTTGCTTAGCATCTCATGTGGATGGTTAGGCATTCTGCGGCCCAAGCAGCCAAGTATCTCAAAGGACAAGCGGGGCCTTTGGAAATATTCCAACTCTTAAACCACACTTTCCATTAGGTTAGAGGAGGTCAGAAACACCCCTATGCTGGGAAAGTAACATTTGCATTTCTTTGGATCATTCACATGATGCCAGTACAAAACTGATCACCAAGGCAGACAGCGATGAAGCAAATCCTCTCCGGTGCAACATCCAACCGAACCTTGTCAGTTCGCAAGGACCACGGGATAGGGTTACCAGGAGATACCATTGTCCCCCCAATAGAAATATGTGTTTCCTGTGTAAGGGAGGGCACACCAAAATGGTATGTTGTCTAGGGTGGCAGAGTCCTTGGAGCAGCCCGTCAAGGCTTAGACTGCCCCATAGGGCTTAAGGGCAATGCCTGAAAGGCTAGCTTGAGAGGTCATTGTGGGCTAGAACGAACTAGTATGAATACTTAGTGCAACGTGGCCGTTTTGACCATGGACATTGGGCCAATGTGCTATAAAATTCACCAAACAGTGAGTGTTCCAGAAATGGGAACCTAGGCACTGCACAGGCCTTTTGTTTTGAAAAGTCAGAAATTGCCATTCATGAATCTGGGTAAGTTATTTTTGGGGCTGCGTCCAATATACTGTTCCGGTCCGATCCTGGCCCTCACGCAATGGAGAGACCTCGGTTCAAGCATGCCCCTCCCTGATCATGCAGCAGCGCGGCATGTTGCATATTGATGCAGAAAACCAACCCTAAATTGCACAATTGTGTAACTGGGGTGGCATCGGAGTAGACTTCTGCTGTGTGTGGTACAAAGGGCAGGCAGGCACTCTTTAAACAGCTGACACAGTATGTGCCTGTCCCTTTGGAACAAGACTCGCATTTTGCAATGGGACACCCTGGCACAAGGAGAAGCACCTACTGTTTCAGTGTGCGCCTCTGCTCCCAATCATTGTGCCATCATACTGAGGGGGTCTTGCCTACAATCAGTGTCACAGAAAGGGCGCATCTCCCACAGTAACAGGTGCTGTACTGGGGGCATGGCTTTTCTCCCCAGGAAAATGTAGTCACAGGCTGAGCCTCTGGCAATGGTGGAGGGCAAGGGTATGCTGCACACATCCAAGCAACACCGCATTCCTACCTCAATGCAGAGGTTGCTAGAGGGGGCTGAGGGGGCTATAGCCCCAGGTCTTTTGGCTGTAGCCCCAGATAGAAGCTGAGGGGCTACAACGAAAAGGCTAGCTAGCCCCGTGTCCCGCAGTCCCGACATTAGCATAGCCTCAGACCTTTTCCAGACCTAGCAACACCCCTGCCTCCATGTACAGCAGCTGGGAATTTTGTGACTGTATGCCCCTGGAGAGGTTAAGTGTAGTCCTGTGTGAGGTGGAATTTTGGGGAAATGCCCCAGTGGTCTCTGTGGACCTCGCAGGGAAGCTTATGTAGATTTATGTTGTATTTATTGGGTCCATTGGCCCCATACTGCCAATAGAAAGGGCGTACAGAGAGGTGAGCGCAGAGAGCGGAGGCCGGTCCCTTTTTGGCACGCCTTTACAAAGTGATCACGTTGGCGAAGGTGAGCTGAGGTTTGTAGGGGTGAGTCTAGAAACATTTGGTGACAGAGAAATACATAAATATAGTGTACATTAGCCCATGAACCAGTAGTTACATGAATACATGCTAATATGCAGTTGTATAGCACCAGTGTAGGGTGGTCAGAGTGTTTTGGGGAGGTTTCATAAAGGGGGGGATAGAGGAGTGTGCCCCACACCCGGTAGCAGTTGAAGCTTTATCTTGATCTTAAAGACCTCCCCTACATGAATTGCTCTGATACCAGTGGGCGGGGGCATTCCAATGGGGAGTTGCCAGGTGAGGAAGCGAGCGACAGGTGGTGCAACAGGGGGCTGGGATATCAAGTTTATTAAGAGTTGAAGATTGCAGAAGCTGAGTAGCAGAGTAGGGGGAGGACATTAGCTACGGTTGTGGGGAGCAAGGCCATGGATAAAGAGTAGAAACTTCAAGAGGGAGCAATTTTGCATAGAGATCCCCCCTCCTCCTCGCATGGCAACAGTACGCAGGGGCGGTCGAGGATCTAGATAGGTGATGGAGCGTGCATGTGGCAAAGTTAGACACTGTGTTGATGAGAGAGAAAGAGTAGAGAGGAGGATCAGGAGCTGGCACAAGTTTGTCATAGTGGTGGGCGAGGGGCAGGGGAATCTGCCTTCCTGATATTTTGAAGGTTCTTCCTGGCTGCTGGGGGGGTAGAAGTGATGTAGTTTCACTTTGCAGCCAAAGAACAGCCCCAAATTGCAATCCTTGAGTGAAGGAGTGAGGAGATCCGGAGGATAGGAGCTGAGGGATGAGAGAGTGAGTTGCACATTAGAGGCCGGGCGAAGCATGTTGACTTTCTACCATCCTCGTTTTTCTCAAACTCCCTGACATTGCAGGTCACCCATCCCGCCTCTAAACTATTTTTTCACTAGGCTTCAAGGGGACTCTACTCTCATGGGTGGCCTTCTATCTCTCTAACTTCCTTCATCTGCAACCTCCCAAGGGGCACTCCACAGGAATCAGCCCTGGTCCACTCCTCTTCACTCTTTACACCCGCTCATCTCAATGTTCCTGTCTCATGCCACCACACAGTGCACGGCAGTCAGATCTTCTCGTTCTCCTCCCTCACCCATAACTCTCTGAATCTGTTACCTGCTGCCTCGCTGGCACCACCCGCCACTCAATGGTACTCCTCTAAGATGGAAGTCATCTTTCTCTTGGTATTTGACCAACCGCCTGGTTAAATGCTATGAGTTATTTACCTTCTAAAGCATAGCGGGCAATACTGTATGTGGTAAACCCCACATTACCACCGCATCTTACAGTCCTTGTCACAGTCCTCACTCATGTGCTTCCTTCTGTCTGTGCCCAAATCATTCCCAAAACCCATTCCCGTCTCTGCCCCCACCTATGCCGTCACAATGTTATTGTTGACGTTACTCAGTCACGCCAACAACAGAATGCCGAAAGGGCACCATATGAGACCACTGCACGTACTCACATATTGCTCTCAGTTACTCTATTGCATTTTAGTTCACACAAGAATTTTTGAAAACTCACATGCAGGCAACACGTGATAAGTACACATATTCGAGTTATTCCAAATAATGAATATGAACAAGAACTTGAAACGCCGAGCCAGGCCACTCATTCCAAGAGGCTTTTGTTGACCTCCGTGTTTCTCTACAAGGTCAGTGGTGAGATAGGATTTTTTGCATGGCTAACTCGCTTTGGAAAATGATTCCAGCGTCACCGAGAAGGTTATCGTTGCACCTGAATTACAAAGAGACCTGAAATCGCAGTTATTCGGACAACCCGTTGTCTTTACTATAATGATGTGTTATTTATATAGTGCCTTTATCCAAAGCACTTTACAGAGCACATATTTACATACAATATAACCCAACCGAAATTGGTACTTATTTATCGACCTCAGAAGGATGAAAGGCTGAGTTGGCCTTGCCGGGATTCGAATCTGCGATCTGCAGATCACGCTCAGATCGCAGCAGCGAGCGCTCAAACCCGGTGAGCTATCTTACCAGCTATTATCATGCCCTAAAGGAGGGACTCAGCACCTGCAGCTCTTTAGATGTTTTTGACTACCACTTCCATGATCCCCCACCATTGCCTCTGCTGGCAAGGGAAGCTGGGTGTTCTAGTCCAAAACATCTAGAGAGCGAAAACCCGTGCCCTGCAGGGTATCTCCATACTGTGAAGAAGCACCGCCCGAGAGCTAGTAACACACACTGCTCTATCCTTCCTCTGCTTGTCTGTCACGAGAGCCTGACACTTTGACCCCTGATCAGCAGAACAGGCAATCAATCAATGCACATTTCATGCTGTAAAACCGCCTGACTTTGGCATCCCGGAAAAGCAAACACCATGAAACACTTAGTGAAAGGCGCCCTGTTCTATATAATGTCTGCCATCACACCTTCTACTTTATGCTGTGTTGGCGCAATCCATTGCCGGTGAGATCACTCCCTACCAGCTCAGCCATACCCTACATTTCTTGGAAACGAACACCTGGTTACTCCTCAGAAGTAAACAAAGGCATATGGGAGTGCTCGGTCTTATCTGGGCTAAGAAAGCGTATCTCTTGGGAAGACAGCTCTCACCAGATAGGGAGGTCTAATGTATCCCCGCCATTGCATGGCGAGCCATTCCCAGGCCTGGCTGTGTAAACATCACAGCTCCAGCGGCCTGGAAAATGCCTGTGATTGGCAGATAATAAGGAAGAACAGAGCCACAGAAAGCCAGGCTGAAATAACAGCGGGCTAGCGCTGTAAATGTACCCAGAATGCCATCTACATTGCATTGTGTAAACGATCATTGACGTGAGTGACAGATTATGGAAAGAAAGGGGCTGCTTTCTAGAAGGAGGTATTTCATGAAGAGTTCTTGATGCTTCAAGTTACATTTTTCTAAAAGCTCTCTCATTGCATGCAGTAGATGCAAAGTCTTGAACCCCCCCCCCCCAAGCTGAACATGAATACATTGTGTGTTATAATACAGTTGTCCAATGTGCCAGGTATGTGGCAGGTGGATGAGGAGTGTTACAGGACTAATGACAGCAGTCCCAACGTTCTATGGTGAGCGTATCATGAATGGATGCTTAGATGAAGGGATGCATTGATATATTGGTGTATGGATGGATGGATTAAAGAACGGATGGAGGATGCATGGATGGAATAAGTAGATGGATAGTGGAAGGTGAGGGTGAAAGAATAGATGAATTGATGGATGGATGAATGAGGGGAGGATGGATGAATTGCTGGATGGATGCACTGAATGCTGTGGGCTGCAGGCTCTCAGGGGCATGAGTAGTGTAGGGTGTGCCCTTACAGGATAAAGGGTGCAGGAGAGCTGCATTCGAAAGGGCATTTTTTAAGCTCCCCTCCATCTTTTGTGATCATTTGAGCATTTGATGGCGAGCACTGGTAGCTCAGTGAGTATTGTGGAATTTCCTAGTAATCCCTGGCCTGGAGATGGTGGCAGTACCTGGACTTGTGAGGGTAATAACTGGTAGACCTGACAAGTGATGCGAGCACCAGGGTAAACGGTTGAGGGATCAGGGTATATGAGAGTAACTGACAAATGTCTCTACGAAAGCCAAAACTATTGGGTTTGTCAGTGGTTGTTTATATAACACATAGTCCATGGAAGTAGCATTGCAGCCTAAGGTATTCCTCTAGTATTAGAAGAAAGAAGAAAATAATTTGATTAGATGATTAGACAGTAAACTCACACGAACTCCCGCCTGGACAATATCGCAAGTTGAATTGAACCCCATATTTGGGATTCAGTGAATTTGTGATATCTCGCGATAAACAACAGCACTCCCAGACTCACCCTTAGTCCTCCCAAGCCACAACAAGAGGACTTGCGACTTGCACTCTCAGTCACGGTGACTGAATGCAGCCTTTAACCACGTCTGGGATTGTCTCCATTTTAGTAGTTTCAAAAAGAGGGTACACACTCAGTTATAGTCACTGAATGATCATCTCCTGCCCGCATCCAGCAAACTCTGGGTTTTTTAAAAAATACCAGCCTATCCTATTTCAATGATCATCCTCTTCTTAAGCTGAATCCTATTTCAATTTGCTCTCGCCCATTCAACTACCCTAATGTAACTCAAAGCAAAAGGCAAGCCGCCCGCACACCCGGCTGCCTCCAAGACGGATCAGGAACTCTGACTGTGTGCGCTTCTTTTACGTTACCACAAGTTGAACTCGCACAAACACCCTCACTGCAACCCTGAATCAAGTTCGAGAAAGTAACGTGCTGGTCTTGGAAGCAAGACCACGCAGCACAACAGAGGTTCGAATCCCGGATCTAAGCTTAGAAAACAAACTCAGGTATTAAGCGCGTTGTAAAAAAACAATAAATAAAATAAAAGTTCAATCCAATTTGGTGGAAATTCTGGTTATTTTGAGCTGACCCAAAAACATTTGCCCAGGCGTATTGGGCTGATATCCCTTTCTTAGTTATGAATTGCTTCATCTTAAACAGATTAAAATGAACCCAGCAAGGGAAGTTATGTTTCTCGCCTTTCACCATGCACATGGGTTGGTCCAGCAGTTCGCCAATGCACAGAAAATACTACGACCGGTAGGGAGTTTTCAGAATATGGCGAGTGGGGCTGTGGAGGCTGGGATACCTACATTTCACTGAATCCAATTTGACCTAATCAGAATTCTTTGACTTTTTTTTTTCTTCGAATTTTGTTGGGTAAGTGGGTACATTTGAAAACATAGATGGGGTGGGGTAAGAGGATAGGATCAGGTAGGGGGAAGTGGGGGGGGCTCCCCCTGCATAATAAAAAACATTAAAAAAAAAAGAAATTCTAAGATTTCACCTTTAGGTGAAGTAAACTCTGTGAAATCACAGACATCCATGGAGGCTTGGGCAGCATGGGTACTATAATGGAGAAAGCGGGCTGCAGTCCAACCCTGTCAACTGCTTCTCCACCCAGCAAGCCCTCTTCCATCTGGGTGATGGGAGAGGAAGGCCATAGATCTTTCAAGGCAGGGATGATTAATGTTCATCTTGGAAAAGGGATGTACCAGAATTTGGAGCAAACAATGATGAGGAGAGTTATGTGGGTGCTTGGGTGCAGAAGCAGAACAGGAGAAAATAAAAATGCTAAAAACAACATTAGGTCTTCAAGGGAGAGGGCAGGGGTCAAGTCCTAAAAAAAAGGTTGGGGACTTATTAACATACAGGATGTGACGTCGTCACCAGCAATAAGCACATCAAGTTGAAATATGCACATTTCATTCAATTGGCTTTGCATAACAATACAAATTGCACAGGACAAATGGCCATTTGCCTTTCATGAAATCATCAAAAAACCAAGAGAGGATATTTTCTGTTAAAGGGGTTTGAAAAGATTTAAAAGTATGCACGTTTTAAACCCCAAGAATCAAAACCAATCTTTTCCCTGGAGACAGTAGTCTCGAAATGTGACATTTCACCTTTAGTTGTTTCTTATTTTTCACCAGTTTATATGGTGTAGTGGTGGGGTGGCAAAGTGCCCACGGTTCGACTCCCGAACTTGTACTTACAATCTTAATTTTAAAAAAGACAGTCAAAGTGTCTTCTTTTACACACGTTCTCTAAAATACCCTGGGGGACGGCGTCCACCCTCTGAATGATGGGGAGGGTTAGATTTGTTGGGGGAGGGGGACAATGAAGATAACTTTGCTGTTGTGTTGGTGCAAGCAGACTGGAAGTAGATCAAGTCTGCATGCAGGTCTGTTTCTAGGTGTGTCTCGATAGATGTTTATCTGCAGGAGTACTTGATTGCTGTGTGAGAGTGGCTTTGTAGCTTGTGTTTAGTATGTATGAGCAAGATTGTTGAGAAGGTTAGTGCAGGGAGGTTAGTGGTGTGTTTGATTGGCAACTAAAGGTACACACTCAGGAGGGCTTTTGAGATGTCTTCTTAGTAGGGGTGCACCTTGCGTAACATCTCAGTTGTGGGGCATTTCAGCTAAAATACTTGCGAGGTGATGTCCTCAAACACCGTAGTGTGCAATGCTTTCTCTGAGGGGGGACAGTGTGCAAACTGTAGATGTCACAGGGTACACTAGTATTTTTTTCACCAGTGTTTAAATATGCGGATATGGCTGCTTGGACCTCGTCAATTGGTCTATTCTTCCGATGAGTCAGGGGAGGGCCCTGGTGTTCCATTTTTTCATAACTGGTTCATGTTAGGATCCCAAATGGGATTTAAGGAAACCAACCACCAGGGACGTCATTTCACCAAAATGCCAGGGGTAGCGGAAGTGACATCACACGTCCCTTGACCCCTAATGACATCACAGGAAGTGATGTAATTTGACCCCACCCCGAAGTGATATCGCGGGAAGTGATGGAACATGACCTTTCACCCGTTGACAAAACAGGAAGTGGCATCACATAGCATTGTACACATTTCATACAAGAATGGATCGCCATATGTATCATTAAGATCAGTGTGTATAGGCCCATATTACCATATTACTGTGAATGCAAGCAGACGTCCATGACCAAATGATAATGATGTGTTATTATATAGCACTTATGCTTAAGCGCTTTATATAGAAAACATATACACCCAATATCACCCAACCTGTGTTGGTACTCATTTATCGACCTCAGAAGGATGAAAGGCTGAGTTGAGGCGTTTAAGAACAGACTAAATCAGTGTCTCACCCCCTGAAGTGTGCCTGAAATAAACCCTTAATGAGTCTAGCAATTATTATATAGAATTCCAGAAAGACACATTATTTGGTATTCCTATTCTTTCTTATTTAGGGTCAGTGCTGAAAGTGTTAGACTTGTGGCACTCTTGTTCTTATTTTTCTTCTTTTTTTTTTAAGGGGCCTGAAAAAGAAAGCCAGCCACTCCAGAAGTAAAGAGCCACATGGTGCTGGCAACAGCCCAAAAGATTGCATTACAAAAAACAAAAACAAAATCTTATTTTTTTTAGAGGTCAGAGGTCGCAAGGGAGTCCTCAGAGGTCGCAACTGCGACCCCTAAATGACATCCCTGCCAACCACAGTGGCTTTCCTGGTTTTATTTAAAATGCAAAGCCATGTTTATTTTCAAGTGAGGCAGGGAAACACGCTACATGAATCAACAGGACATTAGCTTAGCTCTGCACTAGTATGCTTTGCTATCTTAAAGGGCTATTTGCTAACCAAATCGCTTCCGGGCTCTCTCCTCCCGCACCCACCTCCCCCTCCCAGGTATGCAAACAATTCTCACTTCCAGCAAATCCAAGAACTCTTTCCCAACAGAGGAAGTGATCTGTGTATTGTTCTTGCAAAGAAAGGAGCTTCTAGTCCACTCAGAACAGTGCCTCTGCGTTTCCTTCCCTTCATTAATGTGATGCAAGGAGACCTGCCAGCAGGCTCAGACTGGCCTGTAGGGCAATAGGGCAATGCCCGAATTGCAGGTCTGACATGCTAGTGTGGGCCTGTTTTTTTGGTCAAAATGGGCTGTCTTTTGGCCAAAGTGAGCAACTTTCATTCGTTGCTTCACTATGCAGCTAGTAGTTTTAGCAGTGTTATTGAACATATTGTAATGTTTGAGTGATGTGTCACGTGAGGGGGCAGGCGCTGAAAGGCATAGGGCTGGGGAGGGCAGACAGGGAGCTGTTAGGGGTGGAAGCAGGGTTATTCAGTGTTCTGGTTGAAGTGCGAAGAATAAAGATGCACTAATTAGCAGCCTGTGTCCGCGCCTTATTTGTGTCCATTGTGGCGCTCTGTCGGGGGCTGCCATTCCGACTCCTGCAGGAGTCTACTTTTGGCGATGAACACTCGATCTTGCCTGCGGGCACTGCAGAAGCCGGGAGGTGTTTTGTGCTCGACAGAGGAGGAGCGCCGGAAAGCTCCGGTTTGTGCTCCTGAGCTGCTGGGAGGCGGAGTGAGTGCGGTCCCTCGCTCAATCATCGAGCATCTGTGAAGGTGCTGCAAGTAAGGGGGCAAGGGAGGCCTCGGGCGGCATTCGTGCCTTGAAACACTTGTGTATAGGCGTGTTATAAATGCCATATCAGATCATATCATGGAGGGGCTGCACTGTTCTCCAAATGGAACCACATGACCTGAACGTTGTCTAAGCCCACATAACACGCTGGGACACTTCAATATCATACTGAAGTAAAGAAAGTCAGAGACATGATAAACCTGCACTTGAGTGGCGCACTCGTTGATCGTCCAGGTCAAGGTCCCAATGGAAACCCAGGAGGTGTGTGAGATACCTAGTACAACAATCCACATCAGACAGCGTATTCAGTTGTTCGTCGGCTGAGGAGGGTCGGAAGAAACAAAAACCCAAACAGGTCAGTCATGAAGAAACAAGCAGAAAAGGCTATTTATATGCTCTGGGAAACCCCACGGCCAAAGAGCACAGGCCCATACAACAACTGCAAATACAAGGACTTTCAGTTCCTCATAGATACAAGGGCAACCGAGAACGTCATCAGCAAAGAGATATATGGAAAAATCCCCCAGAGGCCCCGAAACTCAAACCAGCAGAAGTGAACATATACCCCTATGGATCCAGAACACCACTGCTGTGCAAGGGCTATTTTATGGCGGAATGCCGATTCAAAGGACAATCCAAAAAACTGCCCATTGACGTACAGGAAGCTGCCGCCGAGAGTGGATTCATCCTCAGTTTCAGAGCCACGTTAGACATGGGTCTAATCCACATGCTGTATCGGCTCATGACCCACAAATATAATCATGAACCCCACAAAATGGAACAGCTATTTCCCAAATTGTTCAAGGGACTCGGAAAGTTGAAGAACAAATGCATGCATTTGCATATCGACGCTGAGGTGCGCCCAGTGGCACAACGCTACAGGGGCATTCCAATAAACATTCAGAAGCAGGTAGAAGAGGAACTGCATCACTTAGCAAGACATCATTGAGCCAGCAAATGGTCCACCTCAGGGTTCTCGCCCATAGTCCCAAAACCCAAGAAGAAACGATCGGACAGTATCAGAATTTGCTTCGATATGCGCAGACCAAATGAAGCAATTAATGAGAGAAAGGCATCAGGCCCCAAGGATTACCAACATGATACATCTGTTAAATGGTGCTCAAATCGTCTCCAAATTAGACCTCAATAAGTGGTATCATCATTTAGAGTTAAGTGAAGAGTCCAGATATAACCATATTCATCACTCATCTGGGGCTTTTCAGATATGAGGGACTACGTTTTGGAGTGTCCTCAGCTACTGAAATTAGAAATGTACAATGTTATCAAGTACATACCAAATTATCTTAAGTATAGTGATGACATACTGGTGTTCGGAAAAAGACCAAGAACAGCACAACAATACACTGGCATGAGTGTACATGGTGCTGGAGGCAGCAAATTTCACCCTGAACAAGGACAAGTGCTTGTTTTGCAAAGAACATCTACATCTTTTCAGCCCAGGGAATTGTGCCAGACCCTGTAAAAGAGGCGGCGCTCACAAATGCCAAGCCCCCGGTTAATGTGTCTGACCTGCGTTCCTTTCAAGGTCTCGCCATTTACTGCACGAGATATATACAGAACTGTGCATTTGTGAGTGAACCCCTCTTCATGCTCATAAGGAAGGAATGTGGTCGGAAGCATGCCAAGAGGCATTTGAAATTATCCGTTTGTGCATTTCATCTGCGGACAAAATGGCATACTTCAACGCAATCCGAGAAACTGAACTTATAGTGGATGCCAGTCCTGTGGGGCTGGGAGGCATCTTGGCTCTGGTGGACCCATAGGCACCTGACAAAAGACACATCGTATTGTATGCCAGCCGGAGTCTTTTCTCCACAAAACAGGCGCATTCACATGCCGAAAAGGAGGGCTTGTGAACATTTCCATCTGTTTCTATACGAGAAGCCATTCACAGTGGTGACAGATCATCAAGCACTCCTATTCATATTTGGAAACCCACAGGCGAAAATGCCCCTCAAATCACTAGAACGGGGCTCTGCCTTCAAGACTATCAATTCCGCACTGTACACAGGCTAGGAAAGGAAGAGAACCCAGTGAACTTCCTGTCCGTCAACAAGTCCCATCGACAGCCACGAATGTGTCAATTGCGGATCAATGCATACACTATGTGATCAAGGCAGTCACTCCAGAAGGAGCTGATGTTACGCAGATTGACCAGGAATCAGAAAATGACTCTCACATTCAAATCATCTTGAGGTGCATGCGATCAGGATGTTGGAAGCAAGCCAAACAGATGGGGGAAATCGTCTGCCCGAAAACACAAAGTGAAATACAAGGTTTGCTACTGGTGAGGGGTGAACCAACGTGGACGGAGGAAGGTCTGCTGCTGAAAGATGGCAAAATCCTAGTACCTCACAATCTACAGAGGAAAATACTGGAGCTGGCTTATGAGGGCCACAGGGGCATTGTGTCAACAAAAAGGCTGTTACGTCAAAAGATCTGGTTTCCGCACGTGGACGGGCAGGTGGAAGCGCTACTGAAAGACTGCCGCACATGTGCTGTCCTGAACCCACACACCCGCCCTGAGCACCCCCAGATGATGGAGTTGCCAGAACATGCATGGGACGTAGTGGCCATTGACTTCTTTGGGCCCATGGCGGGGTGGGGAACTCATACTTGTGGCAATGGATGAGCACTCCTGATATCCAGACATACACATAGTGACATCTATGGCAGCCCATCACACCATCCCTGCCTTGGATAGAATGTTCACATCATATGGAGTACCCCGGGTGGTCAAAACTGACAATGGTCCCCCTTTTACGGGACAGGATTTCAAAAACTTTTGCTGAGTACATGGGTTTCAGACACAGAAAGATCACCCCGCTGTGCCTCAAGCTAATGGAACAGTTGAACGATTCATGAGCAACGTCAAGAGGTCCGTACAGATTGATCATTTGACAGGAGAATCGGTGGAGAAGACTTTATCAGCTTCTACAAGACTACCGCAATACTCCACACAACACCACAGGGCAGACGCCATCTGAGGTCATGTTTGGGTGGAATGTCTGAACACTTTTGCCCCACATCACCCTGCCAGAGGAAAGGTACTCACGTGATTGGGAGATGAGGACACGAGTTGCCCATGCCAAGGCGAACATGAAGCAGTATGCAGATAACAGATGAGGAGCTCAAGAGGCGAAGATCCAGGACGGTGAAAAGGTGGTCGTGAGACAACCCTGCACCCACATGCACACTGCAGCTTTTAGAAATACTCTGCTAGTTGTTACGCATGTTAAGCGGTTGTTAATAATGGCAGAGGATGGACAGTGGCAAATAACCCAAAACTCCTCGCAACTCAGAGTCCTGCGGAGCCATATGATGGTGATGGAGAATAGTCGGAGGATGAGGGTTGGAATCCCCTGTAATCATTCCAGCCCAGAGAACAGGCTGGAGGTCTCCTCAATGTGACCTCAAAGGGCCCGGATTTGGACAAGGATAATGATCGAAGAAATGGATTTATGTTACCCTCATGGTAGGGGGGAGGTTATAATGTTTGAGTGATGTGATGCGTCACGTGAGGGCGAGGGGGTCCCGGAATGCATGGGGAGCGGGGTGGGCAGACATGGAGGAGTTAGGGGAAGAAGCTGGGTTTATTCATTGTTCCGGTTGAAGTGAGAAGCATAAAGACGCACTAATTAGCAGTTTATGTCCCTGCCTTATTTGTGTCCAGTGCGGCGCTGTGTGGGGGGCGGCCATTCCGACTCCTGCAGGAGCTACACATATATCCTTTAAAATGCCGAATTTGTTATACGTTTGAGTAAAAAACTCCCCATTGAGCACTACTCAAACAGTCTGTCACAAAAGGAATGAATTGATATTAGCAACTGTGGGCCACTTTATGATTGGTGCACGAGGCAATTGTACGCCCCAGTCAGACCCTACCTGCCAGCTCTCATCATCACATGATCTTCTAGACAAGATTTACATGCACCACGCACTCAATGAAAGTATGGGCGAGTTTTATGGTTGAATTGTTTCATGGAATCTAAAGTTATTTTACACATGCTACCCAACTCACAAAAGCACAAGTGCTCATCCCGTCACCAACAGATGCAGTGAAACTGTCACGTAGGTATAATAGGAAAAAACGTTTGCATGTAAAATGTAAAGGCATAAAATGCAGAAGGCTCAAGATTTTGCGAGCAATTAAATGTATTCTGACAAGGACTCTGGTAAACCTGCAGTAGATACGAGGACAACAAAACTCTAAAATGAATGCAATTACATTCAAATGTAAAAAGATGATGCATATTTTTTTATTCTTCTAATGGATTTGCCAGCCACAAAGCTGTGTTCTTAATGATCCGTTGCAGTGGATTTTTATAAAGTGTTTCGAATTTATGTTTTTTGTTTAAATTTGTACAAAGTTACCATTTGGCCCCCCCTTCGCTGGCTTTTATGTGGGATTACCCCATACCCCATATTCCACTCTTCTCACCCCACCGCTACCGCTTTCCCCTTCCCCCTCATGTATGTTTTGGGTATTTTTGAAATTGGTTTTCGAATCCAATTTATAAATCCTGATGCTTTTGCTCTTTTCCATAAACAACATTCTGTAAATTCTTCATAATCCCACCAAGAAATCAATTGTCCTGTTATGTTATTAGGATGTGTACTGCGCACAGCTGCCGTTCCCGTGGTCTACAGGCCTGGATCCGAAAAGAAATTAAATGAGGTGTTATGGGGAGTAGAGGTAAAAGACCACGCGTTGTGCTTAAATATTGGTGAATGCAGACACAAGCGCAACTTGTGTCTGTGTGAGTGTGCTCTCTAGGTGGATTGTGATTTGTTTCGTACCCTCAAGATGTTTTGCTTCCAAATGGGAGACACTTGGTTTAGCGGGGATCTGGGTGGATTGGAGAGTGGCTGGGTTTACATGTGGATTTGAGAGGTGTAGTGTTGTGATGATATTGGTGTGGGTTTTGGGTTTTCTTTAGCGACTTGTGTTGGTGAAGTGGTGAGCATGTGTTGAGTGGTTGTGGATGAAACATGCATTGTCCAAATTTAGGTTGTCTGGAAAACGGAGGACATAACAATTAAAGACATGGCAACACCCCATTATTCCAAGGTGCGTTATTTCCTTTAAAGGGTTAAAGGGTGTTTAAAGATACGTGCAATGGATTCATAGGTGGCGGTTGGGGAAATGGGTGTGGCTAGCTTTGGGGAGCACACTTAGCCATTTGCTGGAAAGGGGCTGAGGTCTAAAGCTCAACGGTGACATCATCAGTTGGTGATTGGCTCAAAGCATGTCACCATGGCTTCTAGCACAGGGGGGACACCAGCTAGCTGGTATCCCATGAGGAAGAACACACTATCTAAGAACTCTGTGCAATCAACCACAGAGGGTGTATGCAGTTGAGTGTGCACTACTTCACTGCAGGGCTATTCTCCTTTCTTTTTTGGAAGTGTCTAGGGTATGCGTTGGAGAGTGATATGTGATGGTTAACTCCCAGTTTGCAAGCAAAGACCTAGAACATAAAGGAGGGTGGATTCAGTTTCAATATTATATACATTTTTCCCAGCAACACCCACGCAGATTAGAAGGTGGTAGGCATGGTGTGGTCGGAGTGGTGTGGCTCAGGCCCTGGGGCGGATCCCTGTAAGAGAGGAGATAAGAGCTAGGTCACAGGGAAAGAGGAGATGAAAGAACGAGATACTTGGAGTTTGAAGGTGACAAAGGCCAGGTTCTTCGCTTCTGGAGTAGGTAAGAGGCCCATGATTACCCCATGCATGGGGCTTTCCCCTTCTGGGGTGCCTGGGCCCGACTCTGTGTGAGTGAAGGGGTAGGTCTCTAATCATGCTTACCCTAGTCAAACCCATGGCTTAATGTAGAGCGTCAGTCCTGGAGTGAGGTAGATGGTTGGAAATCACTTCTGATGACTTAGTATGACATTCAATGCCTGGTGTCTACTACCAACCTTTCAATTGGGATCTGGAGGCGGCTGTCCCACAGTTTTTCATAAATC
Source organism: Ambystoma mexicanum (assembly GCF_040938575.1). Taxonomy (NCBI): domain Eukaryota; kingdom Metazoa; phylum Chordata; class Amphibia; order Caudata; family Ambystomatidae; genus Ambystoma; species Ambystoma mexicanum. Next base: position 1,441,862,206 of record NC_090935.1, read on the forward strand.
AAGAAGGCCCACTCATTTTGGATCTCAGTCGAGGATCTGAACGCAGTGGCATTCCTATCGTTCTAAATCTTTTTTTAAGGTCACTTGGTCTCAGTCCAGAAAAAGTGGATCTGAGCATGACAGAGACCGCACGATGTATAGGCCATTTTATCATTGCCGCCTCCCCCCCAATCGAAGTGTGTACCATTGCTGGTATTCTTATACTTATACACTATCAGGGATACCTCTGTTTGAGCTTTTAAGGTGGTCCAGAAGGAGGGAGCGAGAATTCTCGATATCATTGATGTCGTGTCTTGTGTGTCTGTGTTTAAGTATACGTGTCAAACAAATCTGCCACAGAGAGTAACACAAGTGCAAATATGGCCAGCTATCCATACATCCGTTGAAATAACTAGAAACCTGGTTACTACCATACGAGGGCCCACAAGATGTATTGTTTATTCTAGACAAAGACAAATGAGACGTAAGAAAATTAAAGACGTATGCTATAGATCTGGTTTGGATTTTTTTTTTATTTTGGTGGCCTGTGTGTTTAATATTGAAGTGCAGACAAAACAAAGTACATTTGCACAGAACGGGGAGTGATACACCACAGACACACAGTAAAGCATCCATGTTCACTGAACAGGACAGGTAACGCATAACATAGATAGTCAAGGCACTGAAAGAGGGAAAACTTTAATCCCGCAAGCCGTCTTCTATTACACTGCCTTTATTGCACTACAACAGCTGGACTTTCCTCTGTGGAAGCGCACTATGCTGCGATGGACGTATAGAGAAATCCATTCATGTGTGCCTCTGATAGGATAGGCGCATAATTGCATTTCACCTTGGCAAGCACGTAACTGAAGAGGGACAGGGAAGCCTACCACCTCCTCGCACTTCTATCAAGTACATGACACAGAAGAAGACCAGGAAACATCGCAATCACCCGTTCTATTTTGGACGAATTCCCAACGGACCTACGGTAGACAAATATGTCGAGAGGTACCCACTCAGCCAGCCCTACAGGCCAGGTGCGGTACAAATCTACCCCAAAGTGGACGAGGAGCCCCAGGCTGCAGCCAAAGACACCTCAATCGACAGTATTGACTAAAGTGCCAAGAAGCCATGTTGCTGACGTCGTTAGAGACACCACGATTTAGCAGCGTGTCTAACACACATGCCATCTGCACTTTGGGACACAGACATGCACCCAACTACATGAAGAACACGAGCGTACAGTTCTATAAATAGAGGACAGATACATATACATGCTGTCATTGCTTTTATTATTGTGCCACTAGCTAAACACAGCAATGCAGAAACTGCAAGAAGCAAGAAATCCGGAGTAAAGCCTGCAGATGCTTACATGCTTACATGGGAATAACCTTATGGAACTGCAGGAGCACCTATCAGACCTGACAGAACCAAGTGTGACTAACCTATTGAGAACATAGAATAGCATGAACACTGTAGACGCCGCATTATGATTTAGGAAATCTACAGCAGGCCACAGGCCTCTCAGCCAGAGCTGAGCTGAATTCAGGCTGAACCGAGAGCAAGACATGTGGGACAGGGCCCACTGCCAGGGCCACAAGGTAAGGGTGACATTCCATTACCTGAACGACAGTAGCACCAGCTGCAATAGATACAAATAATTCCTCATAATTCCGAGCTGCACAGCTCCAAATCATGGTCTCTGAACACATGACCCGGCCAACGCAGACAATGGACAGTGACTGGCGCTGGGAAAGAGAGCCAATCTCATGCTACCAAACAGAGGACCACAGCAACGATGTTACAATGTGAGACAAGTGTTGCACGGAGCGAACGGGCACTCTCATAGCCTAAGGTGGTACACACAAGATACAATGCAGACACATAGTAATTTTTATTACCTTGAAAAGGTACACCAAGAGCTGAGAACCTTTGCAGATCCCAGGCCTGGGGATGTCAGCTCTAGCCAATCACAGTTTAGTATCCTAGGGGAGGGTAGCAACAGGCAAGAACCAATGGCAAGACCCTCACACATTGTTATAGATACTGACTTGGGGCTGAACCAGGCCAGCTACCTGACATGGGAGAGCCAGTAGAATAATACAGGAGAAGGGCCCAGGTTGTAACGTCACTCTGATGACATTAGGGTACAAAACTGGCTTTCGAGGCAGGAGATGTTGAGATGTCCATGGATTTCCTTTGTCCATGTGCTGATCCCTGTTGGGTTTACCTGTAATAAACCTCAGTTTAAACTTGCTTTTGACTGAGTTCTCCGTTTGTCCTGTGGAAGTTGTTGGGCCTTCCGAGAGTCCACAAACTCCTAGTGGGCCTCTGGCATACCTGGGAGTTTGTCCCAACACAACAAAGGGCCCATGGGCCATGAAGGGCCCAATAACCAATTGCCCTCAGTCATGGGCTAACGCTGAACTGGAATAGGAGGAAGACTGATTGGGTCAAAGTGTATGCTGCAACCATAATCAGAATGTAAATCCCCAGGAAACTAACTCTATACAAATTAGGCAACAAAAATGAGGAATGGGTCCTACTGACATTTGCCTCACATTCCTTTTTTTGCAACAAAAGTAGGAGGATAGATAGAGATAGACTGACTCGAGACAGAAACACTGGTAATCCCGAAGCACCCTAGCGTAGCTGACGGGGAGATGGAGAAAGCCCTTAGTATATTAGTATGGAACATAGCAGGGTTGCAACAAACAGACAGCATGATGATGTATAGTGTACTTACGTGAGAAAGCATCATGTAATATGTTTCCAAGAAACCTGGGCGCTGTTTGAAGTGAGTATTCAACAGCATGCTTTTTTCCATACTCCAGGGATAAAAAGGACTAGAGGATGACCAAGTGGGGGCCCATGAATTAGGTCGACTCCACCTTGAACTTGAATACAATGTTATCAGATACAGGTTGTGCTGACCTGCAAGAACTCCACCTAAATCAGGGCCAGGTGAACCCTATGATATGTTTTAATTGGGCAATATGACCCAAGGATGAGGGTATTACTGGTTGGGTAATGCCCCCGGGCCATAGTTAACAGAGCCACAGGGGCATTACCCGATCGGTAATGCCCCCCTCTGGGGGTCATATTGCCATTAGTACCCAGGCACGTCGTACCGGGGTACTAATTTAAATTTTTCTCGAGTCGAGAAAATGCGCTGAAACCGTTTCTCAATTCGAGAAAACAAAAGCAAAAGAAATGGCCACCAGGGATCGGGAAAGGGACTACATGTAGCCCCTTCTACCTTTCCAATGGCGGCCATTAAAACCAATGTGAAAAAAAGTAAACAAAACAAATGGCTGCCATGGAAAGGGCAAAGGGACTAAACATAGTCCCTTTTCCCTTTCCATGGCAGCCAGTCGAGGAAAGCACTCTGGACACCGCAGAGGCTCGGAGCCTTCCCAGGCAGGAAAGGCCTGAGTGAGGGCCAATGAGCTTGCATTTTACAAGCTCTTTGACCCTCGCTGGGTACTAATATCTACAATTGGCCAGATAAGAATGCTGGGATGGACACTATCCATTTACTCCACTTTCACATACCTTGTGATAGTTGGAGATGTGGGTCACCAATACGAACCCATGTCGCCTCTAGCCGGGATGCTAGAGGATGAACATTTAAACTGGGATGTATCAGACTTGATGGTGAAACCTCTAAAAGGAACCAGTGGGTGAGCAGCTGGCTAGCACTACATTCACTTCTGGCAACAAGTAGACGAGTATTGACTTTATACTCGTTCCCATTTACCACTGGCACTCAGCACAATGCCTTGTGGTGCTAGATTGTTACAAAAGTGACCACGAACCGCTGAGATTGAAGTTTAGATCAGACTTATCGCCACCATATATCAATGAGAACTAGATTAGGAATGTAAATATTGTCATTCATGCAAGTTAAATGGGCAAACCTGGAGGATAAACATAGGCCTCATTACGAGCCCGGCGGTAACCCTGCTGGTGCTTCTGGCTGGTTGCCGCCGGACTCGAACATTTTACTGGCGCCTGACTTCCTGGTGCCCCCGGGACATTACAAGTCCAGTGGCACCGGTACGTCAGGCGCCGGTAAAATATTAGTCCCCATTCCCATAGAGTCCATGGGGGACTAATATTTTACCGGCGCCTGACGTACCGGAAACACCGCCGACACAAACCCTGATTCATTGAACTGTGCAAAGTGCATTTTGGTGGGGCAAAATCAGTGCAAAGTCATTTTGTACTGCAAAAATGACTTTGCACTCACTTAGCACTGACTTTGCACAGCAAAAATACACTTTGCACAGTTCCATGAATCAGGGTTTGTGTCGGCAGTGCAAAGTCACTTTTCAGCAGTGCTGAGTCACTTTGAACCGTGCAGAAAATTCCATGAATCTGGCCCTATGTGTATAATTGGACCACATTTTTCTCGTGGGATGTGGCAGTATTCTATGGGGCGCAGCGCTGAATGAAAGAGAGCTTGAGGGAGATATTCGGCACGCCAATGGGCTTGTCTGAAATGTACTCCCATCGGTGAGCTTGTATGTTAGATTGTTATCCAATATTGATATTGCGGCCATCACAATCATATTGGCCTTGTAGCATCTGACCTTGTCCGAGAGGAGGCATATATCGTGACCCTGCCAGTGTGTCACCAGACATTAGTCTGTGGAAATGAAGGGGAGGTTTGAGCAGGAGGTGATAGGGAAAGAGAAATTGGACAACAGCATAAAAAAATCATAGAGGAAAAACAATTGGATTGAACGTGAGGGGATATGGTTGTCGAAATAGGGATGCATGTTTCTCATATGTGATAAGTTGTTGATAAGCATGAGTGTGGGACTCAGGAGAGTACAGCCTGTTTTCGAGTAGAGTTTTATTGTGATGGCAATATCGAGAACTGACAAAGCATGGTACTAAACAGGTGGGAAGAAGATGTCAGAGAAAACTGCTCTGCCTTATTGCAAACCTATAGAAAGCATATGGTTTAATAATCAACTGAACAACAACGCAACAGAGTAAAGCAAGAAGTACAATACACAACACAAAAGATGTAAACATTCCTAGTGAAACCGCGATACATATAACAAGTGTACTGTGCTGATGGCAAGTCTCCCAGAACTGACCTCTTCTGAGGTAGCCCCATGTACGAACCACTGGCAGACACAGATGTCATTACCAAAATGAATTATAACCATCTAGGTACCATTCGACTCCACGCCCAAAGGTTTAGAGGGACCCATAGGCGGTCTGGGACACACTGGCTCTCTGCTTACCCCAGGCTTGGCTTGCCAGGCGAGGTGAAGACTTAGTAGGGAGGGAACGCCACACATGGCGTCACCAACAGGAGAAAGGGATCTGAGGTGGGCATCATCTTTTTCTCCGCTGTGCCCAGCAGCAGGATATGGCGTTTGAGCTGCTCCGTAAGGTTTGCACAATGTTTAACCAGTGGAAGGAGGTTAGCAAAACCACCCAAATATTCTTCAATGAGTACCAAATATCATTGGTTGATGATCTACTACTCACACATTTAGATGTGAAATTTGAAAATATCAAAATGATAAAAACGGAACAGTCTACTGCCCGCCGTCTGCAAATTATAACCGAATGATAAAATCTCAGAAAATTGTATTCGTAATTACAAGTGAACAGAAAGTCAACGTGGATGATGGATCAGGGATCGGGGAAAATCTTATTGAACCCACTGACGATGCTTCGGTGAATGCCATCATCACTGGATGACCAGGAGAAGTACTGTAAAAATCACAAGGTGAAAGCGAGTACCAAGCGTGAGATCCAGCTGGTTAATTAAGTGACATCATATAACACGAGCTAGGTTAGCCCTGCTGCATTTTGCAAAGAAGCACTGCACCCCCGATACAAAAGGTGAGAAGTCCTACCTTAGGAGAGCTTTGCGTTCTGCATAACACTCCATAATACAAATGTTCTGGCAAACTTGTGGAGTTCCCACAGATGGCCGGCATGCCCATATATGGTCTATATATATGGGAACCTGCCATTACCATCATACATTTTGCACTTGTCTTCAAAGACTTCAGGAGACCATGAAAACATTTGCGCTAGGCACTTAAATTAGCAAATTCATTTTTTTGCCATGGCTTAGAATAAACATTTGTTTCAATAGTTATTTTGGAACACTCTCCAAATAATTTGAATAGTTCTAGAGATAAGAAAAAAAGTGCCAGGAACTGGTTGTTCCCTGCGCAGCATTCGAATACACATTTTTAATCTTTAAAATAACAAAATTGGTTATATTTAAGGTTAAGATCGGGAACACAAGCAGTCTGTACATTTTAATTGAAATAGAATATTCTGATAGGCCTAGCTTTTGTGGGAATTATCTGTGTGGCCTGCATATGCTGTGAAAGAATAAAATCGGGTGTTATACTGCAGATTCAGAGAGCATGGTCTCACCCAAGAAAGTAGGGTATGACATAGTCAGATTTGGGAAACCAGGAAATGTTTTCTGCCTAGTTTGCCATCGCGGCTGATGCGCTAGTGAACACTGTGGCAATGGGATTAAGACACTCAGAATAGGGCAAAGTATTATAAGGCCACCACATAAACAAAGGGCGGGGACATGGCTACAAACATTGTGCCGATGTAAACGTCTGAATTACAGCCATCCTTTAGGTTGGGGCAAAGTCTGCTGAGAACATTGTCAATATTGGTGAACACAAACATTGAGTCTGTAAGGCGCTCCAATTCTTTACAAAAATATGTATGGTATTTTGGGGAGATAGCCATGCCTGGCAAAGAGTTTACGTGCAGAAAAAGAGTTGCATACACTAGCATCACACCAATGAACCTGGGCACATTGTATGCTCTAGGTGTCTATGGGCCGCATTACGAGGATGGAGGTCTCCATGGCTGCCTCCGTTCCGGGCTCCATCACCGGGTTCCTGCAATGGGGACTTACCTGGTTACTCTGACATAGGAGGACCCGGTAAGTCCTCCTTGCAGGAACCCATCCCCATTCCCATTTGAGCCCCCATAGGGCTCAATGGGAATGGGGAGGGAGGTAACAACGGGCAGATTACATCTGGCCCGTTATTGCCTCCCTCTTCCCCTCGCGGGACCCGGAAAGCACGCCTGGTTTTACGAGGCGCACGATCCGGGTCCCGCGATGGGAAGCTCGTAATTGGCGCTCCCGTATTGAAGGGGGCTGGTCCCGTACCGGCCCCCTTCATTACGGGAGCGCAAGCCTTATAATAAGGCCCTATGGCATTTGTCTGCAACCTTTGGTTCTCCTGATGTTTTGGACTACAACTCCCAGCTGTTCCATTCTGAATTCTACGGATGAGGGTGCCCTTACCATGCTGGTCATGCTTGAACTCTCTGCAGTGTTTGATACAGTCGACTCTGAAATACTGCTGTACAGACTCACCAAAGTTGCCCATGTCTATCAGAATTCCCTAAAATGGCTTGAATCCTTCTTACCTGGACCCAACAGGTTAATTGGACCATACTATTCCAGCTCTATTCTGGTCACGTGTGAGGTCCCGCAATGTTCGACGCTATCCCCATTACTGTTCAACATATATATCCACCCACTTATGTGTATTTTTTCCAAATGTAAGCTACATTATCATTCGTACGTGGATGATACTCAGATTTATGTGCACTTGACCAACTCTCCTGATTCTATTCAGCGCATCATGGATTGAGCATCAGAAGTCAGAAATTGGATGCTGGTGAACAAATTGCAGTTAAATCCCTCTAAAATGGAGGTCATTATTCTGAATCCCAAAAACACCCTGAATATTTATTTATTTTATTTTTACATTTATAAAGCGCTCACACAGCCCGGGGGCATCGAGGCGCTGTTACAGGAATTGTTTGTTTTTTCTTCTTAGTTGCGTAATAGTTTTTTTTTGTCTTAGTCACGTATTTATAACGCGCTTAAACACCCAGAGGTTTCTAAGCGCGGACCTGGGGATCGAACCTGTGTTGCTTCGTGTCGTCTTGCTTCCAAGACGCGCACGCTGCCGCTGAGCTATCCTCCCTGCCCCATGCTGTTCAATCTCCCCCCATCCTTCGCCAGCCAGGTAAGGAATTGTGGCTGTATTTGGCCTGCGACCATCCCAAGGGGAAATGATCAAGACCATCTACCTTGCCCTTTGACTTCTCCGATTGATTCTATCTTTCATTCCAGCATCAGATTTACCATTGCTTTGAGAGGTCTGAGCCCAACAGAGGGGAACCTGCGTGAACTTTTTGTTGAACTGTGTTTTGAAAGCTGGAAAGAGAGACTTTAATGTGGAAGGCCAGGTGGGTCTTCATCCACGTTTTGAACTGCCTTTGTGTTAAGAACCTAAGCCAGGGTGTGTCATCCTGCCTACGGGGACCGCCTTACACCGTGCTGTCTAACATGGGAGGAGAGCTGACTTTGTTACCTTTCTTCTTTATATTTGAACACTGACTTTCCTTTGCATATATATTGTCCTTTTAACACTTTCTGTACAAGAGATCGGGCAGGTGTTAGGTTTTGTTAGCATAGGCCATTTGGATTTAACCGACTCAACTAAGACCGTTTTATTTTTTATTTGATGGTCGAGACGACTCCCATCCTAGCTATAGGGCAACACAGGAGTTTCTCCAACCCCACTGAAAATGTCAATAAAGGTTTTACAAGTTGTACTTTTTGTGTCAGTGTCAAACTTGTGATGCCTTGCTTCCCTTACAGTTAGTAAATAAGGCAACAGCACATATACATTTTCTTCGTTATCTTTTTGTATTTACAATAAACATCTACCAGACCCCAGTCATCAGAATCTTCAAAAAATACAACATTACATGCTACAACCACGCTGATGATACTCAAATCATCTACAAAAATCAAAAAATCAAAGAAACCCAAACCGATCATTCAACCCTAATCGACTGCCTAAAAGGAGACTTCAACTGGATGAATGCCAACAACCTAAAAATCAAACAAGGAAAAACAGAAAACATGATCATATCCAATGACCAAGAGAAGGAAACCGCCATCCCGGGGCCAACGGAAATGGGAACCGCACCATCACCATCTAAGGTAGTAAAAAACCTGGGCGTCCTGATGGACAACACCCTAACCTTAGAACCACAAATAAATGCAACAGTCAAGAAATGCTTTTTCCTCCTCCACACAGCAAGAAGAATCCTACCTTTCCTACCTTTCCTCTCCTTCATGCACAAAACACTCACTATCGTTGCCCTCATCGTGTCAAGAATCGACTATGCAAACAGCCTCTACCTCGGAATACCAGGATACCTCCTGAAGAAACTACAACACATCCAAAATGCAGCAGCCAGACTACTACTCAAGCTATCCAGAAGAGACCACATCTCTCCTGCCCTAAAACCACTACATTGGCTCCCAGTAAAACATTGCATCACCTTCAAAACAATGTGCATAACGCACAGGGCAATCTCTGGACAAGGACCAGAATTCCTTCAAAAGAAAATAACAATCTACAAGCCAACGAGACTCCTCGGGTCAAGCAACGAAATCCGCCTGGAACTAAAACCGGACCTTAAGAAAAAACTTGGAGGCACTGCCTTCTACCACTGCAAAAACCTGGAACAACATCCCAAAAGAAATAAGAAACACCAAAGATCACCTAAAATTCAGAAAATTGCTAAAAACCTGGCTCTTCAACACCACCAACTAAAACGGAAAACTGAAACAAAAGAAAAAAAAAATGACTAAACCGGAAAGGACTGAGAAGCACCCACAGCACCTGGACGGGTGACGTCGGGCAGAATGAAACACAGGCGACACCCATAGAGACGGAGTTAACAACCCCAGCCAATCCAATCAAACATCTTCACTCGCCCCTTAGTTGCTACTAGGTACCACAATGTTGTGGAATTACCGGGTTATTGCCAATCACCATTCTAACTGAGCTGTGGACACTGGCAGGTGCACTGGCCATCTGAGTGGGTAGGGAGGACAGGTGGGGTTGTGAGGGAGGCTGGTGGAGGTGGGAGAGAGATGAGAAAGGGACACTGAATGCCAGACAGGCCCAGATCCCGATAAAGGCGCAGGGTGCCCCCATCCCATCTGGAGAGACTACGCTAGCCCAACAGGCCAATTCAGGATAGAGATGCCAACTAACCAATTCCACTAACAATTTCCACCTCTGCATACACCTCTCAAACTCCTGACCAAACACAACCACAAACCTACAGCACAACAAACCGCACAAACTTCACTACACTGCAACAACAAAACAAAAACACACATAGACTAGCACAACAGTACACAACGACTACCGGCCGCAAACACCCCAGGCCCAGCCAACGGACCATAAGAGCGAAATCCCCTATAGACTAGTTTGCGTCATGCTGTAAGCAATGATAGGTGAGCAGTCTTCTTTTAGGGGACGCAGCCAAAGAGCTCTGCAGTGTAGGTATAATAGGAGGAGAAGCGGTAAGCAGAGGTGCACCGACCTATTGGGAAACTGGAAGAGGGACCAGTAGACAGATAGCCTTCATTGGTTAATGAGGATGAGGATGTGGCAGGCATACCATGTAGTGCGAAATGGGACTGACATACTCGCATGGCATGATAATTGTGAGATCTTTGTCTGTATGACTAGAAGGGTGTACTGGCATGACCTCAGTATTAGGATCAGGCCAGTCCTGTGCCCCGCCAGGATTTATAGAACGTGCAAATGCCCATTGGCACTAAGAGCAAAGTGCTGTGGTTGATGAATATTAATCACACAGCTTTTGCATGTGCATTGCACTTCACATGGCAATAGATGCACGTGCGGGGTCCTTCAAGGGATTGTAAGCTCCTGCTCCAGCCTTTGCATTCACAGTGGGCCTTGAAATGCAAACACTGGCGCTTTGGAATGCATTCTGAAGGGGACATCTGGTTGCAGCAAGTGGAGTCTGCTTTATGCACAGTGGAAGCGGTCCTCCATGTACTCTTTCAACTCTGCGAATGCTGAATGCTTGCCCTGAGTATACTGAACCACTCAGGGCTATGAGGCTGCATGAGTGTTCTGAAACCATTAGTAAAATGCCTTGTTATGCAGTATTAATGGGCCGTGAGCCCACTTTCAGCCTTCTCTACCGTGTGACTGGCCGTTACAGTTGGCAAAGACGTTTTTTTAATTATTATTATTTTTATGGTATTAGTTGAGCGTGGACCGAGCTTCAAAGCTATACAACAATGCAGATGCATAACGGAGCACTTTTCAGAGGTAAAAACAAAGCCGATATACAGCGGGGGGGGACACAGAGGAGGGGTACAGCTGTACCTGGTGGCGGGGAGGGGAGGGCCATGTGATGTCTAGCGTGTCAGGTGGTGCGATGGGCGACGTGATGGCCTAGGTGTTGAGTCTTTATGTTGAGTTTGAATATTACAGTCACCATTCAGGACATTGCAATCGGGGATGTGCATTTGTGAAGCCTTTCAGTTTGTGTAGCAGTTGCTTTTCATCTGCAAAATGCTCCTGTATATCTGCCGTTTGTTTTTTTCGGTATATGTATGATTTTGTAGATTCTATGCTTTAAATAAATGTGATGTGCTTCTGAAATAAAAGAGGAAAGAAGGAAATAGGAGGAACACACATGTAAAAGATATGTAAAAGGCTGTGGTCATTTCTTTTACAAAGTCTCCTTGCCAAGTTCGATACTGGGTTTATTAAAAAAAATACTTATTCAGCTTCTTCTTTGGCTTTGGTTGAACACTAATCGGCAGTCACACCGTTACACTCAATATTGGGGGACCTACACAAGACACTAAAATGCAGATCACACAGAAAGCATTGAAAATATCACCTGTATTTGCCAATACATGTCCATAATCAATTGTTTAAACAAAAAATAGAGAGGTCTGCTGTTAAATGATAAGTTTGGGCTGCTTTCCATGGGGATTTCATGGGGAACACACGTGCACAGTGTAGTGTTGGGCTCACGTTTCCAAACCTACAAAAGACTTTGTAGGACTTCTAAAAACGTATCTCCCTCAAACTATCTCTCCGTTCAGCGCTGCACCCCATAGAATACTGCCGCGTCCCACGAGTAAGGTGGTCCAATTATACACATAGGGCCCGATTCATGGAATATTTGCCCGGTTCCAAGAGAATTTGCACTGCTGAAAAGTGACTGCAATGCAAACACAACCCCTGATTCATAGGTCCGTGCCAAGTGTATTTTTGCAGTGCGAAGTCCAGGCAAAGTCAGCGCATAGTCATTTTTGCAGTTCAAAATGACTATGCGCTGACTTTTCCCGGACTTTGCACTGCAAAACTACACTTTGCACAGTTCAACGAATCAGGGTTTGTGCAGGTTCTGCAAAGTCACTTTTTAGCAGTGCAAATTCACTTTGAACTGGGTAAATATTCCATGAATCGGGCCCTTTGTGTGTGTCCTGAGAACATGACACTTGAAAACTGTGAGAGGGCTAAGAGAGATTTCTAAAGATGCCATCCAAACGTTGCCTCATTCACGCAATACATTGCAGTTCTAGAGACACATGTGGGCCTGATTCACAGAAGCATTTTATAATGGCTCAATCCCATTGGAAAACGCTCTGTAACTATGTCACACCTTCCCTTTCACCACTCCTTTGAGAAGGGGGCCTGGAAGTACCTGTTCTGTCAGAAGTGCTCTATATCCGTGCTGCTGTTGAAGGGCACTCACCTTTGGCTTTACTGGAGGGGAGAGGCATGTGTGTACTGCTCTTGGGTGATGCATATTTTGCCTGGTGCACGGGTGGATGTACAGATGGAAGCTGCACTCCTTGGAGTGGTGTATATGCCCACAATGTCTGCATACCCTTTTTGCCAATTGCAACCTTTTGTATGTTTGGGAATAGTGACTGGAACAGAAGTGTAGCATTTCTATATAACACCACACTGAAGGGATCAGTGAAGCTCTGTGCAGTCACACTGCCACTTCACTTGAGCTGTGGACACAGCTCATCTGCACATGCTGCTTTAGCGCCTCCCTGCAGTCATGTGCATCTTGGGGACCATTTTCAACAAAGTGGGTAGGTGGAGACCACTTCCCTACTGTAGAATGGGCATTTCCTTGTGTCCACCCTTCGCCAGTCCTTAGTGCCATTATATTCATCAGGTTCTTTGAGCGACTTTCTCTGAGTGCTGTTGTATCACAATCCGGGATTTCAATGACTAACAGCAGAGAGGCCACGATATGCTTGTTAAAAGGACTGGCACTTTTGCAAACGCCTTCTACCCAACTGTGCCCTCGGGTGATGGTGGGTGCATTGTTATACTGTCGGTGGCAAGGCAGCTTGCCTTTCTGAAGTTTGGCAAGAATCTCTACGTCAGTCAGCTCTGCACAAACAAGTGGTCGAAGTGGGCTGGAGCGGTTGGGAGCACTGCTCCTCTACTTTTTTTTGGTACGTTTTACTGTTCCTATACTTTTATTTGAAAAAGAGACCGTTCCGGAATGGTTTCGTTTTAAAATAAAAGTGTAGGAAGCCGTTGAAACTTGCACTTCAGTGCACTGCACTCAACGTTCCCTTAAACAACAGGCACATGTGTTTGAGGTTTTGTATTGTGCATGGGAGAGGGGTGTTGGAATGGGGTTTGTGGAAAGTGGCGGCAGATCAGTGTGGAACACAGTTCCACTATTTCTTTAAGTACACTTTGACCACTCGAGCATGGGGGCATAATTGGGGTTGCTGTTGGTACTTTTGAAGAGTGGAGAATTGCCTACCTTTTCGGTGCTGGAGTACCTAAAGGTGGGACAAAGACTGCTATGTCTATGGAAATTTCACCTCTGTGAAAAAAATAGTGAGCTAAAGCATGGTTGAGACCCTACTGGGGGCCATCCCCCCAAGAACAGGTCAATGGGCTGTGTTCGTACTGGTAGAGGGTTTCCCAGACCTCTTTATGCAAATTTTGCATAGTTTGGGTTCTCACCCTAAGTTACCAGGGGAATCCAGACGTGGAACCCTTGCTCACTGTGCTTAGAGAGGCACAGCTCCACCTCACTGATGAGGCCCGTCTAAGCCGAAACACGTGTCTGGGGTTGCTGTTGGTACTTTTGTTCAGACGAGAATTGCCTACGGGTGGGACACAGACTGATATGTGTATGGAAATGTCTCTTCTGAGAAAAACATAGTGAGTTAAAGCGTGGTTGAGACCCTCCCGGGAGGCATCCACACAAGAACAGGTCAATGGCCGTGTTCACACTGGTAGAGGGTTTTCCAGACCTCTTTATGCAAATTGTGGGTACTTTGGGTTCTTACCCTAAGTTACCAGGGGAATCCAGATGCGGACCCCTTGCTCACTGTGCTTAGAGAGGCACAGCTTCACCTCACTGATGAGGCCCGACTAGGCCAAAACATGTGTCTGGTGTTGCTGTTGGTACTTTTGTTCAGACGAGAATTGCCTACGGGTGGGACATAGACTGATATGTGTATGGAAATGTCTCCTCTGAGAAAAACATAGTGAGTTAAAGCGTGGTTGAGACCCTCCCGGGAGGCATCCACACAAGAACAGGTCAATGGGCCGTGTTCACACTTGTAGAGGGTTTGCCAGACCTCTTTATGCAAATTGTGGGTACTTTGGGTTCTTACCCTAAGTTACCAGGGGAATCCAGACGCGGACCCCTTGCTCACTGTGCTTAGAGAGGCAAAGCTTCACGTCACTGATGAGGCCGACTAGGCCAAAACATGTGTCTGGTGTTGCTGTTGGTACTCTTGTTCAGAGGAGAATTGCCTACCATTTCGGTGCTGGGCTACCTACGGATGGGACAAAGACTGATATGGGTATGGAAATGTCTCCTCTATGAAAAACATAGTAAGCTAAAGCGTGGTTGAAACCCTCCCGGGGGCCATCCACCCAAGAATAGGTCAATGGGCCGTCTTCATACTCTTAGAGGGTTTCCCAGACCTCTTTATGCAAATTTTGGGTACTTTGGGTTCTCACTGTAAGTTACCAGGAGAATCCAGATGCGGACCCCTTGCTCACTGTGCCTAGAGAGGCACAGCTCCACCTAAATGATGAGGCCAGACTAGGCCGAAACACGTGTCTGGGGTTGCTGTTGGTACTCTTGTTCAGAGGAGAATTGCCTACCATTTTGGTGCTGGACTACGTATGGGTGGGACAAAGATTGATGTGTGTATGGACATTTCTCCTCAGGGAAAAACATATGAGCTAAAGCGTGGTTGAGACCCTCCCGGGGCCATCCGCCCAAGAATAGGTCAATGTGCTGTTTTCATACTGGTAGATGGTTTCCCAGACCTCTTTATGCATAATTCTTAGTTTCACTTTTCAGGTGACAAACTAGGGTTTCTGG
Source organism: Ambystoma mexicanum (assembly GCF_040938575.1). Lineage (NCBI taxonomy): Eukaryota > Metazoa > Chordata > Amphibia > Caudata > Ambystomatidae > Ambystoma > Ambystoma mexicanum. Next base: position 1,441,877,458 of record NC_090935.1, read on the forward strand.
AGGTCGGATTCACTAGCATAACAGGGGCCCCTGCACACCCTGCGGTGGGTGGGCCCTGCCACCACATGTGCTGGGAGGCGGCAACCTTGGACTAATAAAAAAGAAAACGTTTTCTTTTTTTTTGTCACTCTGCCTTCATAAAGAATTATTCATGAAGGCAGAGTGACCACAAAAAGAAACTATTTCTTTTTGAAGACCGAGGGCTGGAGGCCTCGATGTAATGGAGTAGGGAGCTCTATGACTTCAAAAGAAATAGTTTCTTTTTGAAGTAATGGGGCTCCCCTCAACTCCATGACGTGTGCGTGTCGATGTATGGGTGGCTGCCTGGGTGTGACTGAATGATGAAAGGGTTCACACTTAAATGTACAGGTGGCTGCCTGTGTGCCTGTATGGTGAAAGTGTGCACACTTAAATGTATAGGTGGCTGCCTGGGTGTGCCTGTATGGTGAAAGTGTAAACATTTGAAATGTATGGGTGGCTGGGTGTGCGTTTGTGTATATGTTGAATGGTGTGTGTGCTTGTGTTCAGGGGTGCAACAAAACCTAAATTTCGGCAGGTGGTTGCTAACCCTTTAAATGTTGGGAGAGGTGCTAACTTCACAGGCGAAGGGGGAGGGGCAACATTATTTGTGTGGGGCATCAAACTTCTTTATGCATTCTAATATTCTAATGAGACTATTCTAGTGCAGCTTTAATGTTACAAGCAGGCTTGCTATGTGGTATTACAAGGCTAGAGAGGCATTTTGGTGCAGCCAGTCTAGTAATTTCTTAGTTTGTCTTGACTTTTTATATCTGGGTATCTCTGATAAAGCAGTCCTGCTAAGTGTAATTACCTGGCTAGACTGGCATTTGTATGCTGCCAGTCTAGCTATTTTTTACTGCAGCATTGTATATTTTTTGGGCATTTATAGGTGTTATTGCTTTGACTGGCATTTTGGTGCAAGCAGTCTAGGTATGTCTAAATGTGGCCTGGCATGCTTTACTGTAATATGGTGTTACGTGCCTAGACTGGTCTACATTGTGCAGCCTGTTGGGCCTGTTTTCATTGTGGCAAGGCATTTTTTAGAGCAAAGCATTATATTAATTAAAGCATTAATATTCCTTTGCACTGATGGTGACTTACATGTATTGGATTATTAGATTGGTGTTACCCTACAAAACAAATTCAAACGCTCTGGCCATTTAGCAATTTTTTCTCATAAAGTGTGCTGTATCATGCATTAAAACACATATTTATCTCACCAATGCATCTCTTTAATTTCCTGTAATCTGCCACTGAAAGATTTTCAATATTGAAATCCCTGCATAACATATCATAATCAATCCACGTCCCATCCCTGTACACATCGCCAGTCCAATTAACTCCACCAACAAACCTGTGAGTTTGGAGTTTTTTGTGGGGGACTGTCAGCCTGTTGCAAGTAAGGTGTATCACCGGATAGTTGCTAACTATAAAGAAAACATTGGTCGTTCTGGATGAATGGAGTAGGAGACTGGGATGCGAGATCACCGCGGATTCGTGGCTGGAGATATGTGCGAATGTTAAGCTTTGCTCGATCAATTTATGTGAGAGTTCTAGGCAAATTAAAATTCTCAACTGGGTGTTTTGGTCCCCGGAAAGGCTCAAAAACAGAGGTATGTCTGAATCAGATGTGTGTTGGTGCTGTGATGTGGAGAGGGGCACTCTTGAACATTTGCTATGGGATTGTTATCGGGTCAGAGGTTTCTGGCAAGAGGTTTGTACTATCTGTCTACAGGTTTTTGATTGTAGTATTGACTTGGATTTTAAGATGATGGTTTTGGGGAGTGGTGCCTTAGTTGAGGATTTGTCCATTTCTGAGAAAAAATGTTTGTTTAGGGGTGCGTCCATTGCTAAGAAACTGATCTTGAGAGGATGGAAGTCTCGAGTCCCGCCTGACTCAGATGCTTGGGTTGATGAGATGGTCTCTCTGGCGGCTGTTGAGAAGTTGATTTATCAAAGACAGGGGAAATTACACTTACATGGTAAGCTCTGGAAGGTGTTTTCGGACATGTTCTAAGTTTTATTTTTGCATTCTCCTTTTCTTTTCAATTAGTATCAATATTCTTTGGATGTACTGTCTGTTTATGATATATTTACCTGATTTGTTTGCCAATTGTGTGTTCTTGTATTGCAATGTGTAAATAAAGAATAAAAAAAAAATAAAAAAAATAAAACACATATTTACATCTTTCTCCTAGTGCAGTGTCCGGCGTACCCCTGTAGCAGCATGTTTGCGCGTATGGCGCAAATGTGGTAATCTAGATCGGCCCAGATTGTGGTGCAACCCGTAATTTGTTGCCGAGTTACGCCACTGGTCTGATTATGTTCTGTTTGGGGTCCTGGTCTTCCACCGACTCGTGCACATTTTGCATCTCTCCTGTTCAAGTCTGCTTGTTTGCAATAAACATGTGCTGATCAATGGTCACCCACCTGTTGACCCATTGTCAAAAAATTACTAACATAGTGATATGCAGATTTTGTGAGGCCCAGTAACCCTTACTGTGAAAACAAATCTGTGAATTCTCCTCATATTAGAAGTCATCTGAATAATAAATGCGTCACGCCACGATTTTGAGCAACTTTTTTAAAACTTGCTTTATAGCTATGCCTATTTCACCGGAAGTGGAAAAAGATTAAAGGGCTGGTGACTAATACGATATGAATGGTTGCACTGAGGCGACAAGCAATACATCAGCGCCAGAACTCTGGCAAGAGAACAAAGACTCTTGTTTGCAGCATTCTGGCCTACTGGTTCATGGCCGCTGCTCGTGTTATTATTGCCATCCTTGAAAGAGAGTTGGGAGGCCAGGAAGGCTAACCTTGTAAAACCTCGCTCAAGCGAAGACAGTTACTACTGTAAATGAGTATGGCGACAAGCGCGTGGCACCGCATCTCTCTCCCCGCAACCAGAAATTGCTCAAAGTTTTCAAAGTAAAGAGTGAAGGATCGATGGCTGATGGGTGATGAGAGATGTCCCAAAAATAGCGAAACAAGAAAAGGGACACAAGCATGCATTGAAGCTCCTCTTCTCATGCGTCTAGCAAAAATCTCACCATAAAAGTTGAACGTATGCACACCTTACTTTGAGGCCAATAAGGGGGTGAAGCAGGGTTGTCTCCTAGCCCCCTTGCTGTTTATTTTTTTTTGTCAGATTTTGAGCCAGGTAGGACTAACAAAAATCTTCCCCCACCCAATGCTGAGGAATAAAGAGTACAGCGTGCTTAGTTATGTGGATGACACAGCCATTCTGGCTTTAACCCCAGCCGGCCTTAATCAAGAGCTCCGTTATGCCAACTACTTCCGACAAACATCATAAATTATAAGTATATAAAAGTAAAACTAAAATCATGATTTTTGGCAAAAAGGGGAGACCTTACAGATGGAAAATAAAAGGGGAACCAATAGAAGCTGGGGACTCTTATGTGTATATGGGCCCGAGGTTTGCAAGGAATGGCCTATAGACGGCCCATATTACATATCAGGCAGTGAGAGCAACTGCCAGCCTCAGAGGGCTTCTGAGGTTTTACCATCAATATGGAGCCCACACACTCACTTTGAAGACACGATTGCAAGCACACAGCATGTTATGGGCAGAGAAAGGACACACCGAATGACTCATCCCACCTCGATGAGACCGAAGGAGTACACATCACACCTGGGTTGGGCTCAGCAAGCATAGCACTTAGAAGCGCAAGTGCAAACATGCGCGAGCGCATTTGAATACAGCACATCTACACTGTATTCAGAAATAAGAACCCTAATGAAGAATGAAGATTTAAAGTGAAAGTAAACGGTGCTGAGTCACAAACACAAATCTTTTACCTGCGCTTGATGTACTCCTCGGGAGATGGACTATTCAGTCCACAAAGAAGGGACCAGGAGTAGCCATAACTTACCGACCTACTCCTGGGAAGAAAAAAGTAAGTCGGGAATAACTAATGGTAATGACTTTGTGAATTAAACAGTCCTTCTCCTGTATAACTCATCGTTGTTCCTGGTAGGTTCTCTGTGAATAAGCCTTATAACCCTTTATCATGATAACCTTAATAAAAACAATGAAATTCGAACTTACTTTGCTTTTTTTTAAAAAAAATAACACAGGTGTTGTTTAGTATAACAATGCGTTGTAACTTTCTGAAAACTATTCAAATGCATTTATTAACACTAGAAATCATTTACAGTTACTAAAGCATGTAAATTAATTAAAATAGTTTAACCCCTGCCAAAAAAATTGAAGTGTAATAGGGGCCGTGGAACTTAAAAGTTACCGGGCAAGGAATTCTTAAGCCAGAGGCTCCCTTGACATGCAGCTGGAATGGTCTACTATGTAAATATAATTGGGGTCTTTCTTCCTCCGCTCTTTTCTCTGTTTTTTTCATAAGTGAGAGTGGTTGAAGGGTGAGTGGTTTGTAGTGTGTTTTTCTTTTTTTGCATTTTATGATATTTATGATAACAAGCATTCTTTCTTAAGGTATCTGTTATTGCCCTGCATTTTTGGCCACACATAGGGTGAACAGATAAAAAAAATAAAAAACGGGACAGGCCATACACATCGAAGTAGGACTACAGTAAACACATAGAGGACGCTGATAAACCTGTAGTCCTACCTCTATGTTGCTGGCCTATTACAGGGGTGGGGAGGTGCTCCCAGGCACACTCCTCTGATTGGAGGAGAGTGGCCAGGGATGGGAAAGGAGAGGAAATGGGGGCATGAAAAGAATTCACAATCCCATTCACACGCAGGAAGGGTCGTGCCAGGCCCGATTTTGGGATTTCCGAATCAGTTCCTGGCAAAAACCGGGACCGTAGCCACCCACCCATCCAATCCCGGGACAGGGTTTATAAAATAAAAAAACTCACGGGACTCATGGGACTCCGAGCAGTTTCCCAGGACTGTCCTTGGAAAACCGGAACACACATGACCCTGTAGAAGTGGAGCCCTCAGTTTATGTAAAACGGGTATCGCATGTGCCTTCAGCATTGCACATTGGTTGTATGGCTCACATAGAAAGCCCGCTACAGGTCAGCAGCACATAAAAGGCGTTTCATGTGGCATTTTGGGCTGTCATAGGTAGTTTAAGGAGTTCTGGCTGTGTGGCTGAAAAGATGGATGGCAGCCCTTGCTCCCGATCGCAATATAAAGAGTTATAATGAGCCTTGGTACATCAGGCAGCGGTGAAATATGGGAAGTTGGGAGCCCTTGGCAATGTCACCTGCAGACGAGTTGGCTATGCGTAATCCAGTCTATCTCAGCCATGCGTGATTCGTTGATGGAGCGTACAGCGTTCAGGTGTATGGAGTAAGAAATGTGGTGCACCACCTTCAGCCTCTACATGGGCAGCTGTGCAGCCAGCCCCCCTCCTCACCCCCCAACCCCATTAATGGCTGAGCCCATCACCAATCAGTGTGAGCTTCTTTGCCTCTAGAGGTAAACGCGCTGCACTGGTAGCATGTGTGCAGGCATGTAGCTATAGCAGGATTGTGTGGATCACACTGCGTGTCTAGCCAGGCTTTTCGGTGATCATGTCTGGGAGTCAGCCAGTGGTTTGCAAGAGCGCTCCCACCAGGATCCATCTGGGAATGGCGACATAGCTCCGTCACATTGAGGCCTTCTTTGAACCGAAGTCAGAGAGTCTAGACCTTCATTGGCCATCGAGCCCAAAGTGTTGAGTAGGGCGTGTGTTTTCACTGTCAGTGGTTCTCGATGGAAGTTTTTTTAATGTGTGTTAGGAAATAATAGCTTGGTTACTGTCCAGAAATGTTGTACATGTGAGTGTGTGCTAACATGAGAGGACTGGTGATGCCACTAATTACAGGGAAATACATATTGTTTAAGGTGCTGTGATTAACCTAGTTGCATTTATTTAGACATTTGGCCTGCATACATTGTTGTCTTTTGTGTGCGCCTGTATGTTCTCTATTTTATGATATTTTCTGTGAACATTCTCAAGGTTCTCTCTATTTCCAAGGACACTTTTGTGTTTGGCTAGGTTCTCTACATTCCCAGGAGCATTTGTTTTTTATTGCATTTGTTTGGCATTGACCCACTGGCGGTTCAGAATTATGGTGCTTGCGCCCCACCCTGACCACCAGTCACTCGGAGCACAACGCCCTAGTCCTGGGAAGCCCAGCACTGTTTTCCTGCAGCTCGGAGAGAGGAGAACAAATGTGAGTCTTGCCTTGTATATCCTTATTTTTAAAGCACTTTGGAGTGCAATCTTTCCCGGGCCTGCACTGGGTTGAACAGCCCACAGGCCCACCTCTCCCCACTCCCACTGCCCACCCCATAGGGCCAAATCGGTGCTGCGAAGAGCACGTGTCCGAAACACCTAGACTTAAGGATCATCCATAGGACAGTCTTGCTCGGACAGCCGGCAAAGTGGAGTGGATAAGGAAAACTCTTACCTGTTTGCCTGTTGCCCTCCACTAGAGCACCCTGCTAACCCAAAGCACCACAGACAAAAGGTAAGGGATGACGTAGCATACTACTGTGCTACTCTCTGCAATTAGAATTTTGCGGTTGTGAAACGTGCCCCTTTGATGATCGCTACTATAAGGTTTCGTCTCTTTGAAATTTCTCTACTGTGAGGTTGAACCACATTTGAATCTTGCTGCAGTGGAGTTGGGCCGCATTTTTAATTCTATAAGGTTCCAGAACATTGGAATCTCGCTACTCTAAGGCTTCTCCTCTTTAAAATGTAGCTACTTTAACCCCTTAAGTGCCAAGGACGAGGTATCTCGTCCTTGGCATTACCTCCCTGTTGCCAAGGACGAGTTAGCTCGTCCTTGGCATTTAAGGGGTTAATGAATGAGAAAATGTTAGAAGGCATTGAATGGCGAAATACCGAAATCACCAAAAAAGGCCTTGGCACTGGGGAGGAGGGGGGGAACACGGCAGTAAACATCACATTTGAATTTTGCTGCTTCGGGGCTGCACCACAATTGAATTCTGCACTGTGGGATTGCCCCGCATTTGAGCTGTGTACAGTGGGGTTTCACCATGTTTGAATCTTGCTGCTGTGGTGTTGGGCCATATTTTGAATGCTGCTGCTATAAGGTTTCACCACATTTGAATCTCACTACTGTAAGGGATCACCCCTTTGAAATTCTGCTACTGTGAGGTCTCATCACATTTGGATTTTGCAGCTGCAGTGTTGCACCACACTTGAACTTTGTACTGCAGGCTTGGAGCACATTTCAGTCTTGCTGCTGTGGGGTTTCACCACACTTGAATTTAGTACTGCATCGTTTCACCACCTCAGAATTTCACTACTGTGAGGTTTCACCACGTTTGAACTTTGTACTGCAGGGTTTCACCACATTTGAAGTTTGCTGCTGCGGGATACCACCACATTTAAGTCTTGTTACTGCAAGTTTTCACCACATTCGAGTTTTGCTGCTGCAGGGTTGCGCCACATTTTACTACAACCCACATTTGTATCTTGTCACTGTGGGATTTCTTCACACGTGAATTTGCCTCAGAACAATTTCACCACATCAGAATTCCACTGACGTGAGGTTTCACCACAATTGAGTCTCGTTACTGCAAGCCTTCACTACATCTGAATTTGCTACTGCAGGGTTGGGCCACATTTTGAATTCTGCCACCATAAGGTCCCACCACTTTTGAATTTCGCTACTGTAAGGTTTAAACTCTTTAAAATGTCACTGCTGCGAGGTCTCATCACATTTGAATTTTGCTGCTGGGGGTTTGCACCACATTTGAGTCTCGCTACTGCGAGGCTCCACCACCTTCGAGTTTCGCTGCTGTAAGGTCTCACCACCTCTGAGTCTTGATCTTTGAGATTTCTCCACTTGAATCATCCTGTTATATAGTTGCACCACATTTGAATTACGTACCGTGGAGCTGCACCACATTGGAACCGTTCCTATTGTGAGGTTTCACCACATCCGAATCTTGCTACTGGGGGGTTGGATCACATTTGATTTTTCTACTGTGAGGACTCACCACATTGAATCTTGCCTCTTTGGGGTTTCATCACACCTGAACGTTGCTAGTACAAGGTTCTCAACACTTTAGGATATTTGCTACTGTGACATTTCACTGCATTTGAGTTTTGCTACTGTGAGGTTTCACCACACTCTGGATTTTGCTGCTGCGGGTTTAAGCAACAGTTGAACTTTCTATTGGAGACTCTGCCACTTTGAATCATGCCACTGTGAGGGCTTGAGGGCACTTGAACTCTGCTACTGTAAAGTTTCACCACTTTACAATCACACCACTGTGAGGTCCAACCACTTTTTAATCCTGCCCTGCGGGGTTTCCCAACATTTTGAAGTTCGCTTCTCTAGGGTTCCCTCCACATTGGGATTTTCTACCGTGAGGTGTCACCATGTTTGGGTTTGCCACTCAGGATTCTTATCACATTCGAGTTTAGCCACAGTAAGTTTTCACGTTTGCACTCTGCTATTGGAGGGTCTCATTACATTTGAATTTTGGTGCTGCTGGGTTTGACCAAACGTTTCACTTTGTTACTATGGGGTTGCTCCACATTTGAGATTCGCCAATGTGGGGTTGTTCACCACTTTGAATCCTTGCTGCTGTGGGATCCCACCCCTTGAGATTCCGCTGCTGGGAGGCTTCACCACATTTGAGCTTTGCTGTCATGGGGTTCAACCACATTTTAGCTTTGCTACAGTGATATATCGCCACTTTGGGATTTTGGTGCTGTGAGGATTCGCCACATTCGAGTTCTGTTGATGTGGGGCTCAAACGCATTTGAATGTTGCCTCGGTGAGAATCTACCACACTTAAGATTTGCCGTTGTGGAGTTTACCACACTCGAGCTTGCTCCTGCAAGCTCTTGCCACATTACAAATTTGCTATGGGGGTTCTCATCACATTTGAATTTTGCTATTGCGGGGCTCAACCACACTGGAGCCTTTGTTTCTGCGGGGTTGCACATCATTTGAATGTTGATACTGTGAGGTCTCACCACATTTAAATTCACAGCTTTGTGTATACCAACCCAACCTTTAACACTCTCACCCGGATAACCCCTTCAACTGTATCTACTAGAAATGTACCACTCTGACCTCCGGAAGCTTCTCTACCAAACCCCAATCACACCTAAATCCCGAGTCCCCATCCTGAACCAATAATCCAACTACATGACAAGTTCCTCAGAGAGGTTTCAGCCCCTGAGAGCCCCCGAAAAAATGACTATTTCAGTACCCCACCATCATGAATCTATGCGAAATTCCCCACCGTAAGGACTATTGACCAAGAAACACCAGACCACAAGAAGAAGCCCCTCTCCCCCAGGAAAGCCCAATCCCCTCTTGCTGCAAGCCTAACCACCTGATTTCTATCACCATGACCCCTGAGAACTCCTCAGACAAAAAAAAAAAGAAAATCCAGGAGAGCTTTCAAACCTGGGACAAATGACAAATCTGGGACCTCTGAGGAAAAGCAAGCCACCACAAGCCGAACCCAAAGCGAGGCTCTCGCCATTGTGTGTTGCTGCACACTAATCAACTCCTAAGCCCAAGAAAGAAGTCACCCCTGGAGGCCTTTGCCCCCACAACGAGGACAAATCTGAGACTGCTGGGACAAAGTAAGCTACTGCAAACCTATAACCACAGGCAGGCACCCACCATTGCATCTAACCTCACTTCGATCTATCCAGTCAATGAGCATCTAACACCACAACTCACCTTCTTTGATCAAAACCAACAGGAAATACCAACAACAGAGAGCCTCCCAAACCGGAAGCCTACTTCCAAAAAACCTAATGCACAACCAGACCCGCCATAGAGCTCAGAGCCACAACAACCCTGAAACACAGCGACCACAAACATGTCAGATACAAGAAAGACAAGCAAACAAGAATGGAAAACAGAACAAGAAAGAGGAATGAAACCACACCCCTGTCAAACAACAAGAACCACCTACCAGAATTTACAACACCTCTAAACATAAAACTCCCAACGACAAACAAAAGAAACTGGACAAGCCTTGACCTGGAAACCATAGCTGTTATATTGGAATCAACCAAACCAGACCCCTACCGTCTAAATAGAAAGACACTGGACTAAGTGGAAGAGAAGCTTGACACCTGGGCTTTAGATGTCCTAGACCAACCAGCACCAGTAAAACTCTTCAAACCCACCCCAAAGAGAATTGTAGCATGATGGTTCACAGAAGAACACAGAGAATTCAAAAAAACAAACTGCAAAAAGGAAAAACAATGGAAGAAACACTACAATCAATTGGACAAAACCAAATATCAACACCAAATTCGAATATGAAAACCAGCATTCCTGAAAGCCAAAACAGCACACTACACTTCAAAAATCCAATCGGCAACATACCCACAAAAAGATCTGTTCAAAATCATAAAGGAAATAAAGACCCAACTTCTTGAAATAACTGTCGAACAATCGCATACCTTAAGGGACCCATCTAAGAGCGAAAATAGAAACTATACAACAGAATATTGATAAAGTGTGCACTACCACAAACACCCCCTCAGAACCCCTAAAAACCAGTACTCCATCAACCACCACAACACTCAATCGATTTGAACCCATAAGCGAGGAAAGTTTCGACAAATTAATAAAACACACCAGTACAGCCGGATTGCCCAGTGACCCATATCCACTAGGTATCTACAAAAAACTCCCCAATCACAGAACACTAGCCTCATACTTCTGACTACTAATTAATCTATTCCTAAACACGGGAATTGTACCTAAATCATTCAAATCTGCATACATCAAACCCCTCCTAAAAGACGAAAAACAGGAAATACAGACCCTACTAACTACAGATCAAATCTATCATACCCAGCGAAAATCCTAGAGAAACCTGTCCAACAAGAACTACTCAATCATGTAGAAGGCAATGGAAAACTTGACCAGTTCAAAGTCAGCTTTAGGCCCATGAGAGGAATGGAATCAGCACTCCTCTCCATATGGGGTGATCTAAAAATAAATGCGGACAACAGCACCCAATTGAACATATCAGCCGTCTTTGACACAATCAGACACACAACATTAACAAAGAGACTGGAAGAATGTGTCATAAAAAACTCTGCCATGCAATGGCTGAAATCCTTCCCGAACCAAAAGAACACACCTACCGTAATTTACATCAAACACTAAAAACATCACCTGCAGCGTCCCACAAGGAACATGCCTCTCCTCGCTTGATTTCAAAATCTACACTGTCCCCATAATGAAAATCATTCAGACACATTGATTGACATCCTACAATTACAGAGATGACAACCAACTCATTTTCAAGTTAACTTCTGTCTGAGAGCCAGACAACACCCTCAACAAACAACAATCTCAAGCTAAACCTGACAAAAACAGAAATAATGATCTCCCCACCAGAAGACAATGCAACACAGGCATACCTTAGCTGGACACTGAGCATGGGAACCCAAACGGATACATGAAAAGTGATAACTAATCTGGGAATCCTCATGGATATCAGCCTCTCTCTAAAACCACAAGTCAACGCAAAAGCAAAAATAAATGTCTACCTCCTGCGATTAATAAGAGGGATCCTCCTTTACCACAATTCCCCACATAAAACCCTTGCAATCATCTCCTTGGTATTACCAAGACTAGACTACGCAAATAGTCTCTACCTTCGAATGCCAGAACTATAATGCATCCAAAATACCACAGCAAGACTACTCCTGGGACTAAATAGAAGAGACCACATTACACCAGCCCTGAGAAGTCTACACTGGCAACCAGTAAAAAAAGGCATTAACTTCAAAGCCCTCTGCACTTCCCACAAAACATTGCACGGACAAGCAGCCAAATTCCTCCAAGCCAAAATCAGCTGATACCAATCAGGAAGAAACTTAAGATCGAGCAACAACCTCCAAATAGAAACAAGAGAAAAAGAAATCCGAAGGAACTGCCTTTTCCTATCTGATAGACAAACTATGGAACTCGATAACGAACGAAGTAAGAATGACGGTAGACGGACCTAACATTCAGAAAGTGACGAAAAACCTGGCTAGTCAACGCACTAAGACAAACAGACACACACCTCGACAAACCACCCACCAGGGCCAAAGCGAACAAGGGACAATACAGAACAAAAAACTGACAATAAAATAACCCCACACCCAGAGACCACCAGAAACCAACTAACCACTGACAATAAAACAATCCCACACCCAGAGACAACCAGAAACCAACTAATACCCCCTCGTCTTTTCCACTCTGACACCTCTCATGTACAATACATGACCAGAAGGTTAGTGAAACAGCCCACCAAAAACTTGCTAACCACACACAGCTTACTAACCATGCTACAAAACCAAACACTCACAGGCAACTAATACATTCAGACACTAGATGTAACCCTTCTGGACACAACAAGTCCCGTGCATATAACAAAGTACACCTAGAAAGCTCACACACACAGACGCCAGGTTCTCCTTGTTCTGCAAGCACAAACAGAAGAGAACAACCTCTATCCTATCCCTCTCTCCCTCACTAACCAATCTCACCCACTTTTTGCAGAGCCACGTGAGCACCTCAAAACCATGCAAACGCAGCAGTGCCTGCTATAAAGCAACATAACATAACACCAGGACAGTGCCCACGATTTGCAACTTGGACCCCCTTCTTTGGCAAATGATTCACCAAGACTTCCAATTTAACTTGACTTTGCACCTTTTATGCATCCAGTATAGCCCGTGGCTCACACTCACCTGCTCCCCTACCATTTACATGTCCTGCTCCCCTTTCATTACATAATGTTTTTGTGATGCATGCATACAATTTATCCGTTATGATGTTTGCTCACCAGACCTCTGCCTCCCTGTTTTCTTCTGCTCTGGATTAGGGTTATAGCTGTTGTTTTGACCCACTTTGACACTTTGCCCTAACATGCTTTTTCTCTTTTCCATGGTCATGGTCTGCAAACCAGCCTTAGAGTTTAGCTGTGGATGTTCCCTTCCCTTTGACTCATCCATCGGTTACCACACAATACCCACTGATCACCCTCCGTTTTCAGTCAGGATCCCAAATGTAGCCTCTGGGTTAAATTATGAATGTCCACTGACCTTCTATTTCTCTGTGTCTTTTATCCGGCCCGTGCCCTGCCCTAACTCTGGTCCTGCTTTCCCCCTCTAGTAACAAGCTTGAATGGAGCCTTTGGGCTTAGCTGTGAATGTCTCCTGGCCGCTCCTCCCCATGCGTTGAACTGATCTGATTACAAAGTAATTTGTTATCAACATCATAATTTCACTTTATTTAGATAAAACTGAATTTACCATAAGAACCAACATATACATTACAAAAACAAATACAAAATCAATTTACAAAATAGTTTTGGATATGAACAGAAAATACACATTCGGCCTATTAATTAGATTAAGAGCTAACTAGCCGTTCCTATTTTAAAAAATAACTAAAGCCAATATCAATCCAGACCAAAGTGCTTCCATGAGTACAATGGGTGAGACGTACATAGAAAAAACAAGTATTTATAACTCTAGGCCGGGCAAACGTTCTTCAACCCGTCAGGTAATATGGTCAGTTAAACACATCATACAACACAATGGTCATTAAACGTGGGACAAAGAAACAGGAAGTAAACTCGATCTTCTCTGACCCCAAATGCCAAAGCGAGCTTTAAGAAAAAGAGAGCGCATTACCTTAGGACTCATAGCATCAAGATAGTCTTTGTAGCCCATGACCTGTTTAAGGGCCCAGTAGCTACTAAACTGCAATGATGCATCTGATCTCCCTACTATTTCCTTCAACCTTTCACCCTTAAGGGCATGAATAACTTTGGCTTTTGAGGTTGCATCAATAGTCATGGGCTCAGCGCAAAGCTCTTCAAGGTTCAGTAGGAGCAACTCAGTCTTTGCGCAAGAGACCTAGAAATCCTCCTTTAGCACCTGCTACTTCTACTTCACTGTTGCTCTTTCACTGTATTGTATCCTGTTGTATTTCACTAACCTGTTTGTAATTATGTAACAATGTCTATGTTTGAAATGCACCCAGATCCCTGAGGGCTTGGTGCGCTCTACAAATAAACAAAATACAAATATGTGTGTCACTCAGGGGAGTGATAATCCACTCTCCTGGGCCATTACAGCTTTTAGGGCTATCCAATATTTTATAAGGTTTGCATTTTTCCACAGTCTAATCCAATCCAGAAGCGGCTTTGCTCTGCATATTTGTTTAATAGACTGTAAATCCAGTTCTGCGAGGATATGGAAAGCCGAGGCTCTTTTTGGAAGCCCCAGTATATTTTTAAGAAAGCTTTTCTCTCCCACAGATAGATGTGCAACATTAGTCCACCCCCATAGCGCCATAAACAGCAGCTTCTCTGACCTGGGCCCTATAGGTCTCTAAAGCCATGCAAACAGCACCACCACCCCCATGAGATTTAGCGAAGTTGGCTATAAAACCACCATATCTAGCCAAAGTCAGCTACCCCTTTTTGGATTGTTCACCCAAGGTATAGTCTTCATGCACTCTTATACCCAGGTAGTCATACCTTTTTACCTGCTCAATCTGTGATCCATTTAGGGCCAGAACAAGCTTTGGATGCTTTATTCCCCCGGACACCATTGAAAACCATGGCCTTGATTTTATCAGTGTTTATTGTCAAGCCATTTCTGTCACAAAAACTAGAAAAAATCTCAGCTGGCGCCGAAGTCCCCCGAGTGTCGAGATAGGAGTATGGCATCACCGGCAAAAAACATAACCTGAGATTTTATCATGAGCTAGTGTAGGGGTGTCCGTAGGCAGAGACAGAAGGTCGCGGATAAAACCACTTATAAATAAACAGAACAGAATGCGGGCTAAAACACATCCTTGGCAAACTTATCTCGATACTCACTTTACTAGGTAATGCCCCACCCATGCCCTAGCGCACCCTTGCCCCGTTCTTGTGATATAGTAACATAATGGCTCTGCGGAGGGGTAGGGGGAATACCCAGGTTTGACAAAATGGTCCACAATGTAGCCCTAGGAACGGTATCAAAAGCCGTCCTGAGGTCAATAAAGACAGAGTAAATAGCCATTTTCCTTAACATGACATACTTGTTGCAAAGTAAGCAAAGCCTTAGTGACTGGAGGTGGTTCAAGGCACCAGTCTCAGCAACCCATGTTTCCAAGTGGACCAACAATGTTTTTGCAAAAATGTTCCCCCATCATCAAGAAGGGAGATTTGTTATGAAGCGAGAACAAATAAATACATTGGGATTCATGGCCATGTTGCCAGCGGGTGGCGTCACTGTGGTATCAAAAGAGGAGCCGTGCAATAAGTAGCAGGGTAGGTTTTTCTGCAGCTATGGTCAAAGTAACAAAGTGTGGCGGCCTTGTTTAAATTGGAGGGGTGCAACCATTTCCCACAAATATACCAGAGCAACCAAGCGTAGCAAGGCCACCCTATCCAACAAAAGGAGGTTTAGGGGGTTCCCTCGCAAGAAACATATATGAATAATGGGTTAAAATGTTGCATTATACAGCACACTTTTTGTGAATAATTGGATGAAAAGCCAGACAGCGTACAATTGGTTTCGTACGGTAGCTCCAATAAAAAAATCCAATAGATGCATGTCACCAACCAACTGTGCACAGAAGCATTTCCCAACATATTTTCACGATGCCTTTTCCTCACAATATATGCCATTCTGGCTGCAACAATATATGCCAGTATTCCCATATGAAAAAATATTCATGTTTGCTTTGCACATAATGCCAGTAACAATACTGTGAGAAAACATATCCATATAAGCAGTATACCAACATAAGGACCCTCCCCTCTGGGATTTGCGGTTAAACAATGCCATGCCACAGTAAGAAATACCTAGATTGGTTGCATCAAAATGCCAGTCAAAGCTTCGTAATAACAACTATCGTGCTTACTTTATCTTAGATGGCCAGAAGAACATGCCATGCAACAGAAAGATATAGCTACACTGATTTCAACAAAATGGCAGTCTCACCACATAATAAAATGTATGCTTACTTTACCATAGATGCCCAGAACAAGGTGCCATATCTCAGTAGGAAATGACAGAGTGGCTGCACCCAAAAGCCAGTCTAGCCAGGTCATGTGTCATGCTTGCTGTATCATAGATGCCCAGTAAAAGATGTCATGCCACAGTAAGAAATGGCTTTGTTGGCTGCAGCCAAATGCCAGTCTAACCAGGTAGTAACACTTATCATGCTTGCTTTATTATCATAGATGCCCAGTAAGAAATGGCTACACTGACTGCACCAAAATGCCAAGCCAGCTATGTAATAACACTTATCATGCTTACTTATTATAGATGCCCAGTAAAATACGTCATGCCACAGTAACAAATGACTAAGCTGGCTGCATCAAAATCCCAGTCTAGCCACGCAATAACACAATAACGTCATAGTGGTGCACCACCCACTGCCCACCACTCGCAAAAATAAACTCTTTGGCCCAGCACAAATACAAGTGCACACACATTCACACAAAATTCCCTCGCTCATTTACACACACCATACACTCACTCAGTCACATGCATACCCATATGCTATAAATTTACTCATTCACACGCACACCCAGCCACCCATACATCATACACTCACTCAGTCGCACACACATTACATAGTACATAATACACACCCTTGTACGGACGCGCACCTACATACATAAAAACACACATCATGAACATGCCACACCCTCGTACATATGCACACACTTCTACAGAAAATATTTATTTTCTTGCCTTTTTCCCGAATCCGTCACCCCGAGGGACTCATCTCCAGGTAAGCATCTGGCTCCTGCACTCAGACAGGAACCAGGAAACATGGAGCGCTTCCTGGTTCCTGTCATTCGCAGTGGAGCCAAAGAGCCTCTATCTCGCTCCACAACCGGAATGGAACTATTTTCTTTCTGAAGTCTGAGGGAGAACCCCCAGTTAATGGGGCAGTGGGACACCCCAGACCACTGGTGACTGCTGGGGCCAGTACTACGCCAATGACTGTGTCTAAGTATGTGCACTCAAAAGAGCATGTGTTTTTTCCAGGTTTGGTAGTGACTTTCGAAGAATAAAGATACGTTCCAACTTTGATTTGCATATTTCTTCTTATTTCCTGGGCAGAAGCTGGCTTTTTTTAACTGTGTGCACTAACTGTATCAGTTTTTTCTGCACAAATTGCCTTCCTAACTTGCTGTGGAGAGTGTGCATGCCATGCAGTGCATTAAGCAGCATTCCCTGTTTTCTAAGGATGCATGTGACCCTGTTTCATCATGCACCGGCTATGTACTAGCATTGCAGCGGCAGGAAGGGGTGCATAGGATCACATCTGCCGCCCTAGCAGAAACCCTTCTTGGACCTCACCATAGATACAGGGGCTGTCTCCATGTATCCTACCTGGCCATGCACCCTCATCCTTCAGAGGCCAGGTCCGTAGGTGAAGGGGCGCCTATGCAGATTCCTTGACTCATTCTCCCTGCAATTCTGGGTGCAATCCCCACATTGTACAGTAAAGGTTTGATAAACTAACACACCGAAACCCCTGTGTACTATTAGTGAGAACATTCTCACAACCAAATTAAATCAAAGTACCAGGAGGTCTGTGAATATCAGTGATATCTTCATAAACACATTCATATGGTGCAAACAATACTTTAATCAAAAATGAATCAAAATAAATTATACCAGTCCAATAATTGGTTTTAAGAAATCAGAAAAATAAATAAAACAACTCAAGAACAAATATAACAACATTCAAGTGATCTTATCAAAAAAGGATACGGTACCTGGTGAGGATGTGCACATTTATATGTAAATAAAAAGAACAAACATTCAAATATATGCTGGATGTCCAATGTTTGCAGAGATTCTCTTTGGTCTTTATAATCAACAAATTGATGTTGTCTGGGGAAGATGGCCGTGGTATTACACTATGCGTTTCGGGATGTGGGTTCGTCAGGTGTGGGATATCCTGTCTTCCAATGAGGGAGTTGAAGTGTGAAAGCGTCTACGGATATATCAATTTGTGGTAGTCAAGCCATGTCCAACTGTCGTTATGGGACAATTGTTGTTCAGTTTGTCCAATTTTTAGGTTTTTCTGGTCAAATGTGAAACGACGGATAATGGCGGTGGGCAAGCGAGAGAACCCAGCATTCATGAAGCGCTCGGGAAAATATGTCCTTTAGTCTTTCAGATTTTGAAAGAAGTGTGGAGCCGGAACCGGGAAAGAAAGCAGCTCAATATGGTTGTGAGATCTTTCTCACTAAGAGAGCACTCATATTTCGGTGTGTTAGTTCATCAAACCTTTGTTGTACAGTTATTTCTGTGTCTCACTAGCCATAAGCACATACCTGTAGCACCAGAAGCATATATAATTTTTTTTATTTCCTTTTCAAGCAGAATTTCACTTAAATACTACTGAATCTATTGTGCACCCCCTCTATATAACTTGCAAACCCACATTCCCTCAGCATATCAGATTCTAGGACAGCCCCCACAATACCTTGTGTGACGTATCCTCTTCTTTCCATGCCCACAGCATTGGCAGCCGTCCCGCTCCTATGCCTCCTTTCCCCATTATGCAGTGTCGCTCGCTGTGTTCCCTTAACCCTATTGTACCATAGAATAACCTTCCTTGACCTTCACCAACACCCATTGGGCCATCCTCGTTCCTCATATGCCGGCAGCATTGCACCCTCACTGATGCAAGATCCCCTTGGGAGGCTCTTATAATTAAGTGATTGGGCGACCAGGCATAATATTCTACCTATCTGACCAGCTTCCACCTGTGCCTTTTGGAACTCCCAAATTGCTTGCCATTGGCTCTGATGGCAGAGAGGGCTGTACAACTACTTTATATATGGTGTATGTTGAATGTGCCAGATCAAAAACCATGACGTAAACAAAGTCATAGTAATAACTAATGCCTGATTCCAGCCCATGGAGAAGTGGAGTGTTCTGCTTCCTTGGAGTGTTGGACTGACTTGCTGCTAAAACCAATTACATCGATTCCCAGAAGAACTGTATTTGCCACTTGTGGATCCTCATCTTCTCCAGTCAAGAGGGAACACAACGTGATCTATCAGGCCAATCTCTAGACGTTTATAGGCACAGCAACAGATGAGCTCCTTGAAGCCTGAGTCATTACCCCTAGATGCTGGGCAGAGAAGCACTGCAGGCGCAGGAGAACCTGATGGAGGTGAGCAACACATGTGTTGACACTAGATTACGTTCAGAGTAGGAGTTGATCATTTTGTAACACTGACGAAAAAAAAAAGAAACCACAAATGTTGTTTAAAGAAAGGAAAATCGCTCGCTCCATCTTCAGCACCCCTTGACCCCACCCAAATGCCGGATTAATAGCTGGCTAAATTAGGAGGCACCATATTAGTGCAAAATACATGCACAGCTCTCAGGCTGCTGATGTAAAAATCAAATCTGAGATTCAAACTTTAGTATTGGCATTGTGCATAATACCCTCAGCATTGTTACTATGGCTAAGATTTATGGACAAGAAAAATAATATCATTTTGCTTAAATGTAATGTCAAAAATAATGCTGTAATGTGAAGCTTGCACGCAATATCATGCATTCACCAAACATATTTTGGTATTGTGTTATTGCTAGTTTGGATGCTAACACATCAGCAGTTTCATTAAAATAAATCTTTATAAACGTCAGGTAATCTACTCTTTTGAGTTGCCTAATCCTACCGCTTAATCCTACTGCTGAGGCCCTTCACAGATCATTTCATTAATGCAATATAATATACAGAGGTATTGTATAGCGCACACTGGCCCTCATTCCGAGTTGGCCGGTACACAGTGAAAGGGCCAGTAATAACGTTTACCAGCACTTTTACCGGACCAGCCAACTACAATTTTGCTGGTAGGCATTACGGATGTAATCTGCCCCCTGCTGGCAGAAACCGGCCTTTATTACTGGTACGGCCGATAATTGCGACAAAATCCCCCCCCCCGTGGAGTCCATTGGGACGCCATGAAATGAGGATTTACTGCCCTTAACGGGACTTGTACTCTGCTGGTAATTGTTGCAGACCATGTGCCGGTAACAGCAATTCCATTTGCTGGCATTCTGGTGGATTTACCACTGGAATACCGGCAACCATGTAATGAGGCACACCGTCTGGTAAGAAAGGAGGGAGGGGGTTACCAGTTGGATGGAAGGAAAAGCATTCGTGAAACCTATGGTGTTAATGAGCGCCGGTGAGAAATATGCGAATCCTGAGTGCCGCTCTGGTTCTATGGATTTGGTGGTTACTCTTCAATGGGTTCCCCCCCCCCCCCCGAGCGGAAAGTCGTAGACTTCATAAATCAAAAGGCTCGGGGTCTGGGTTAGCCACTGACCTTGTGTGTTGGAAGAGCTGAAGATGTCAGCTTCGTCAGAGCTCAAGTCATGTTGATTTGGCAGCTGATAGTCAGGAGGTTACCTTGTGGGGGGATGTGTGCATGTGGTGTAAGGTGACAGGTGAGTTTAGAGTTGAGTAGGTTAGAAGAGTTGAAGGGAAGAATGTAGACAAAGGAGGGGTACATCTCATGGGGAGACTGAATGTGCTGGACGCCATAAGAGAGTGAGATAGTTGGTAACATCTGGGGATTTTAGATATTTATGGTGGTAGTGGTTTGAATACAAGAGAAACTTATGGCCAGTCACTAGTGAGGACTGAATGGAGGATATGACCTCTTGTGATTGCAGCCCTGACAAAACATAGCGATCACCAGCCTTGGCTCCACCGTGCTACCAAATGTAGTACTCGTTGTCCATGTCTGATTTGACGATGGAGTTGGTCATTCCAGCTCTGGTGTATGGCCTATGGGCAACCTAGATACTGCATTTCACAAGCTGCATTGTGGCTTTGGCTCCCCTCTTATGATTTCTAAAATCATTCCCCTGTTCCCCGAAGAGCATTGTCTGCCAACAACTCCCTATGATCTTGAGGTGGCCATGGGTTGCGACCCCGTTTATAATTCTACTGCATGCAGCCCGCTCCCAGGCCGCAGTGGGTATTTGTAACAGCCCAGCAGTTTTTGCAGGTACTCTCCCATCAACTTCGCCCTTGCACACTAACCAATACAAATGTCCTCCTTCCCTACCCCCAAAACCTTGTTTTGACACATCTACACGACGCTAGGCCTTTTGTCTCTGTCCGTGCTTGTTTAAAAAAAAGCTATGCATGTCAGTGTGTTGCCTAATGCATCCCAAATTAGCTTGAAGCAATGCAGCCAAGACTTTCAACAGAGCTGCTCTGCATAGTTTAAACATTCCTCGGTAATGTTGAAATGTTCCAGTGAGTGTTAAAGGTCACAAAACACACGATTTTAAATATGCAAAACTCTGTTTCTCTACTTAGGATAGACATGACTATTGGTACTCCTGTTCAGAGGAGCACTGCCTAGCATTTCAGTGCAAGACTCTCCTTTTGGATGGAACCAGACTGATATGCAAGTTGATATTTCTCAGCTGTTAAAGGTACAGTGATCAAAAATGTGCTTGCAGACCCTTCTGAGTGGGAACCCTCCCAGAGAAAAGGTTATATGGCCGGGTTCGCACCAAGTAAAGGGGCTCCCACAATTTTGCAGTGCTTTAAATATCTATGTTCCTTGGTGTAGTAACTAATCAGTCTTTTGGCTTTCATCTTTTTATTATTATACCAGAAAGCTAGCTAATTCCTTCCCTTCTTGATAGCCATTCCACATGACAGGGTTATGTGGCTTTCTGCACACCACTCGACTGTTCAAATGACAAAAGGTTCCCAATAATAGGGTCTCTGGACCCCAAGGGCTTCAATTGTGGAACAATGGTCAATGTATTAAATGCAGATATGCAGGTAGAGGCACTGTGTCTGTCCCATGCCCTGTGAACACAGCAGCCACTGTCACTTTACCTAGAGCATAACTGAGCATTAAACCCTGCGAGCAGCGCAGGCAAGTTCTTTGTGCCTAAAACGTAAAGAAAGGCCATACCCTACACAGCCTATGGGCACTGAAACTTAGGTCACTGTGTCCTGGGCGGTACAGAGTCCTGCTAGGCATTGCGAGAGGTCCTTCACTGTAGGCATTGAAGCCAGGGCAACTGTACCCAGTCCATGGCAAAAGCCCATTCGGTGGCCCCAGGTCATGCCCACAGCCATTTCCTGTGTCCTCTAAATATATATATATATATATATATATATATATATATATATATATATATATACCCACCACACCTTTGCTGGTGTTTGTTAAACATGCAACAATGGTCCAACCACAAGGCTGTCAAGACTATACTGCACTGATGCTGTCTGTTGACATCATCCGCTTACTATAACATTCTTATGCAATTATTAGACTAATGAGAACATTTAGGCATATGTTGTACATATATTTTATTGTAGTTTGTATGAAGTTTGGAAAAGGTTTTATCATGGTAGAATGTAATTGTGGCGTTTTTAATACATTTTAATACATTGGGCCTCATTAGGAGTCCGGCGGTACCCGTGCCGGTAGATACCGGCACGGCTGCTGCCGGAGTATTTTGTTTCCGGCACCCAGCAATGGGGACCTGCCGGGGCATTATAGCCCCGGTGATCCCGGTAATTCCTTATTGCCGGACGCGGGATCAAATTACCCCCCATTTGAGTACCATTGGAATCAATGGGAATGGGGAGGACGGATGCACCGGCACCATTCATGAACGATGGCGGTGCATCAGTCAAGGTCTGTGAGCGGGTGCCGTTCTGTCTGCCAGGTCAGACCTGGCGGGCGGAAAGGCACCCGCTCGCAGACCTCATAGTTTGCCGGTCCGGTAACAACGTGGCACCGTTGTTACCGGACCGGCACACTTGTAATGAGGCCCATTGTTCATCACAGCCATTTACACTGGCGAAATTTAGTACTCACAGACTGTTCTACGTTGTAGTCTTTTGTATCGATTTTTATTTGATTTATGCCTCACATAGAACGAATTTTTATCGCTAATGTTGTATTCATTAAGAGCCTGTGTATTCGTTGAGTTATGTTGATGGATGAAAGAATATCTATACCATGGTGAGGCCATACCAATATGCCTATCGAAAGCACCTGCACTTTTGACTTCTTATTAACAATGTCATGACATTTTAAATTGTATATCATTATCTTGACGCTGTTGCTCATTGGTTGATCTCTTAACACAAAAGTATCGGTCCTATCACAGCATCCCTCAACATAACACCTGCATTTTGATGAGTCTTCTACCGATGCTTCATTCAAATGCCTGGTATTTGAGGTCATTTTAGGCCTTACACATGTATACAATGGTGCGATCGTAGCAATAGTGCTGATTCAAACACACTTGCACTACAATTTTAGATTTAAATGCTATGACTAGATCTAGAATAGAAGCATCGGCCTAGTTGTAGCAATGGCGTTTAGAATTTAGCACTTGCACTTTGATGCTTTACTGAGAATGTACTTTGGACTAATGTTTCAGATGTGAATACCATGAGACTGGGATTTTACATTGGTTTAATCATAAGGAAAATGTAGATCTGATAGCACTTGCACTTTCATGTTACATTTAAGAATGTTTAGAATTTTAAACTGCTAACCAAATTTTTAATGAGGTTTTTATTTAACAACGGTGATTTTTTAGGAGCATAGGCACTTTAAAGCAGTAACTATGCTCTTTAGAACTTTACAACCACTGTGTCATTAGGCAATCCTCAATCAGGTTAACAATGAGTATTTGTGGAAATTGCTTCGATTTAATGGCATTACTAAAACAGGGCAGTGAATTCATAGGCATTTACCATTAAATTATGCACACTCTAAGATGGCGCCCAGCAAGGACTTACAAACCCATGTATGCAGTAGCAATTAAAATTGAGAAACTACCGTGGGAAAGTAAGGGTGTGTTGCTTTCACTTTTGTAACCTTGGCAAAGCCCAGGTTAGGGTGAAGCACGATCTTTATGTACCTTTCTACATGGTGATTAAGTACTCAGTTATACTCTGTACAGCCTCTGATATATATATATATATACATATATATATATACACACACATTGTAGGAAAGTTCATTTAAGCCAAGTGACACATTCCACAACTGCCATCAAGGTGAAAGTTTTTTTTCAAAACCTTTTTAAACCCACCATAACTTTCTACCTTTCTTGTTATATATATATTTATATATTTTAGTGCACAATATAGTTGAGTATCATGCTCCATAAGAAACATGAAAACTTAATTGCTAAAAACATTTGACTCTGAAGCATTTGGCCGAAATTTTGCAAACAAAATTGTTGCCACTCCCACACCCACAGACTGAACATTTTGAGAAAGGTCGGTTATTAAGAAAGTTAAAAAAACGCTGTTTCGGCCTAATCCCCATTTATTTTCCCATTGAGTAAAAGTAAAATTTGCTCAAGCACACAGCCAAAACCACTGTATGTTAGTGGACCAGGTACGAAGCCACTTGGGCACGAATTGTTAACTTGATTTCCAGGGGGAGGGACTGGGGTTATTCTATCCAGTAGTTTTAAAAATATTTGATGGGGAAGATGATGCCCCCTTGTCCAAAATATAGCTATATCTCCCATGACGCTTTGCAGCCGAAAGGCTGACAGGCTTTTCAAAAATGAAAAAGCAAGCCCCCCCCCCATATTCTATTGCTAATACATTTTGCCTTGCTAAAGCCCACCCCACCCCCAAACGGCACAATTTGGGAACAAAATGTTGTAAAACGAAAAGGTTATTAAGAAAAAACAGTTTCACAGTTTACAGTCCATTAAATTTCCTATAGAGAAATAGTGCAGTATTTTAACAGCTGTAGCGCAATAAACTCTGGTCATATTTGAAGCAAATAAAAGACAACTTGGGCACAAAGTGTTGACTTAAATTTGTTGACTGATTTGGGGTAAATCTATCTTAAAATATTTGACAGAGGATGGGGCGCCGCCTGCTCCTTAAAACCTTTGTTTCAGCCCTAGTGCTTTTTATAGCAGAGTGCCCAAGGGAGGCTAATAGCTTTTGACTTGATGGATGGATTTAGATGCCATATTCCAAACAAATAATTTATCAAGATCCCCACTAAACAGGAAAGTTGGGAACAATTCGTTATAGAATTAAAAAGTTATTAAGAAAACATAGAAATGCTGTTTTCAGCCTGCTCGTATTTATTTTCTGATAGAGAAAAAGTGCTGTTTTTGAACATCCGTTGGGTGAAAACCGTTTGAAAGAGTTTGGACCAAGTTGGGCACACACCGTTGACTTAATTTCCTTGACTGGTTTGGGGTAAATCCATCCAGTAGTTTTTAAAATATTCGACACAGAACAGGGTGCCCTCTGCTCCTTAAAACCTTTATAACAGTCTTGGTGCTTTGCAGCAGAGAGGCTGAGAGAGGTTAATAACATTTCCGGGAGGGGTCTAGGGTTATTCCATACAGTAGTTGTTAAAATATTTGACGGAGAAGGGGGTTTTCCGTTTCCCCAAAATTATAGCTATATATGTGTCCCAGGATGAATCAGCAAGGCTTTACAGAAATGAAAAAGCGGGCTTCATGCAATAAATAGCTGCTGCTTGAACAGGCTGTGTGAATGGGGAAAAATGCCATTTGGAGGAGGAAAAAGGATGACATGGCACCAGGCTAGAGGTGTACATTGTGTATAGGTGCATTATAAAAACCCAATAAAAAAAATAAATGTGAAATTGGGGAGTTGGGGAGCGGGGACTGGGGACCAAGTTCAAAGCTCAAACATTTTTCGCATAACTGGGGTTAACCAGCAGGATAACCACAGTTATTATAGAAAACTAGATCTGGGATGAAAGTGCATCAAATGAAAGGACGAGTGTTGGGGGAATGGCAGAGGGCTATGGAGAGAAAAAGAACTTAAGGGGGTGGGGGGAGCATAGCACGAGGAAGGGGCCACACAGTAAGTGCCTGTGGGGGCTGGGAAGAGTTTTAGATTTTACCCACTTTGGACGGATAACCGCAGTTACTTGTGTGCGTTTATGATAACTGCTGTTCTCTGTAGTACATTGATAACCTTGGTTATGGGGAAAAAGGATTTTTTAAAAGAGAGAGTTAAAAAGTGAGATTAAGACAAGGAAAAACGGAATTGTACAGCTATAGTGAGGTGGATGCTAATGGGTGTGGCCAAAGGATATGGCTACTGGGTTACTTTTAGGAACCAAATGGTGCAATATAAAAAGTGGCACCGGCCAATGGCCATGGCTATTGGGCCCCTACGAAACCTAGTGGGCAACATGTTAAGGGGCCACGGAGAAAGGCTGGGGTCACTAGTCATGGCTGATGGCCATGGCTAGTGGGTCCATTTAGGAAACCTATTGGAGCAATATGTAGAGTGGCCACGGCCAAAGGCCGTGCGCGCTGGGCATGGCCATGGCTATTTGGACTGGAAGAAAGCTATTGGGGCAACATGTAAAGGGCCCAAGGCTAAAGGCTGGGGCCAATGGCCACGGCTTGTGTGCAGGAAAGAAAAGTCGTGTTTTAAAAGGTAGCCCGTAGCTAGTGGGCCCGAAAGACAAATATAGTTGAACGTGGCCAGCTAGTGGGTACGAAAAAAGAAAGATATTGGGGGAACATCTACAGTGGACATGGCAGCTAGTGGGCAACATGTCAAAGGACCATAGCAAAAGCCTGTGACCATGTGCAAAGTTCATGGCTAGCATGCCCAAAAGAAACCTAGTGGTGTGACCACGTGTTAAGACGGATTTCTGAACTCTGTCCTGGTGGCGCAGAAGTTCAGAAGGCCAACCTAATTACTTGGAACAGGGTAACCTCTGGACAAGCCAGACCAATCAAGGTAGCGATTGCGGCGGTCAAGACTAGGTCTCAAGAGGGGTGAGGGTGACTGAAAGCCCGCAATGAGCACACAAAGCAAGAGCGCTTACAAACTACTCCAAACAGTTGTTATATCAAAAATAGATACACATTTATTTTAAGGCCTTTAAAATAATGACCGTAGCGAGAAAATCACAATATCACAATATTAAACCAACACATACCATATCAACACAATATATATACAAATACACAGTCGCAAGCGTTTAAAGCACGAAATATGTAGTCCACCTGCCAGGGAAGGAAAACAGGCAGTGCGATAATGCTTTCGACTCAGTTCGCCTTCATAGGCACCTAACTAGATGGAAGTCCGAGCCCTGCGAAGAGTGGAGCCTTGTGCTCAAAGTACCTGCCACGCCGGTGCCAACGGGCAAAAGGGGAAGCTCTTCGGAGGAAGTCAGGCAGTTCGGGTTAGTGCACAGCAGAAGAAGAACAGGTTCCGCAACTCAAGCGCAGCCTCCACAGCGGGCAGAAGCAGAGCGCGAGCGCGGCAAAAGGGTGCTGTTTTTACACAGCAGGGAAAAGCAATGGGATACTGCAGGAGGGCGACCAGATCCTAGATGTACTACTCACCGGTCCCCGAAGCAAGCAGACCCAGGCTTCTCCACGATAGTTTCAGCAGCTGGCAGGTTCAGAAGAGCAGGGAACGCTTTGTAGTCGTGTAGAGCAAAAAGACGTCCCAATCGACGAAACCGGCACAGTTTTGTTGCCGCACAGGACAACGGAGCGGCCGTGTGTATTCGAGCCAAATGAACCCTCCTCCCTTCAGACCTGGGAACGCCAAGCGTACGAAGCGTGGGAGAGGGACAAGGACTCGCAATACAACACAACCTGGCGGCGGTTGCAGAGCCAAACTCCTTTGTAAGCTGGTCAGTCAACTGGATGGCCCAGAGACACTTCCGAAGGCTTACTTGGCAGGAGAGGATGAAGTCGCCGGGAATAGCTGTTCCTGCTATTCCAAAGGTCGAAGCACCAGTACAGGCCTTCTGGTTCGATCAAAGGAGGACAGGGGCTCTCCGGACGACAGCAGTGCAAAGGAGGATTCCTTCAGCGGGTCACCAGCGATTCCTCGGTCCAGCCTCGTAGTTGCAGGATACTTGGCTCCTGTATTCCTTCGTTCGTGAGAACTCAGGAGATCGACATGGTAGTGGTGTTTCCAGCCCCCTCTTATCCACGGTTCCCTTCGCGCCAAAACGGAGGGGAGCCAATGGGAGATCCGCTCATCAAAACACATACCATACGTGGACCAATCACGGACCACCGTGGTCCCAGGCATTCACACCACCCTAGACTCTCTGGCACCCAGGATGTGTATTGGGACCAGACATCCCAGCCCACACCCTGGAGGCACACAAACGACATGTAGAAGCCCGCGAAAGCAACCACGTTTCGCGGGAAAGTACATGCCCAAATAAGGAAGGCCCCGGGTCGCCGGACCTGGGGAAGGTGAAGGGAGCAAGACGGACAGTGGACAGGACAAAGGAGCCTCGCGGCCTGGCCATTTTGGGAGCCAGGCCACCATTTTGGGTTCAGTGCAAAATCGTGCTCAGAACGCCAAAAGGAGCTCAAAATAAACAAAACGATCGCTGCCACCATTCGAGTCCCTGAATGACTTGCACCGATCAAATACCATCCTAAAAGAGTATCTAGGGCCTGTAGAAGGCTAGAGACCCAAGAGAGCTGTAACTTAGCTTACAGTGCCCTCTTGTGTCGTGTTGCACTAAAGCTGCGACACGATAAAAGAAACTACGGGAAACCACGTTCCCCGGTACTGACTGTCTTAAGGGCATGTCAGTTTCCCCGTAAGAAAGGAGCGAAAGCCCAGAGAAGTGCGGCAGAAGGCTGTACTTCTCTGGCAAAGTCAAGAACGAGGTTAAAAACAATAGCAAAAAGTTTAGGGGTTGCCACATGGAAGGAAAATTCCCTACAATAACGAAATCTTTCCTAACACTCGCCCCTCCCAGACTATGGACAGGGGGAACTAATCCACCCCTGGATGAGTTTCTTGTTCAGGTCGGTTAAACATTCTGGACAACCCATCAGCATTGCTATGTTGGACACCTGGTCTATGCTCAATAGTGAAGTCGAAGCCTTGAAGACTTATGGACCACCTAAGCAACTTTGGATTCTCCCCCTTCATGTTCATTAGCCACTTTAACGGCTTATGGTCAGTCTGCACAGTGAAGTGGGTCCCATAGAGGTAGGGCCTCAGCTTCCTTAGGGCCCACACAACAGAGAAACATTCTTTCTCTACCGTGGACCATCTGAGCTCTCTGTCCTTAAGCTGGCGACTAATAAAACCGATAGGGTGTTCCTTACCCTTCTCATCTACTTGTGATAGTACAGCTCCTATCCCAGTGTCAGAGGCATCCGTCTGCACGATAAAAGGTCTTTGATAATCAGGGGCCCTGAGCACAGGGGCCTGGCACAAGGAGTCTTTCAAGCCATTGAAGGCCTTCTCACACTCGTCGGTCCAAGTTACCTTCTTGGGTTTCTTCGGAGTTGTGAGGGCAGTCAGAGGAGCAGCTATGGTGCCATAGTCTGCCACAAAATTGCGGTAATACCCCGTGAGTCCTAAAAAGGCTCTCACTTGGGTTTGCGTAGTGGGGGTAGGCCAGTCTTGTACTGCTTGTACTTTACTGGGTAGAGGCTGTATCCTCCCTCCACCTACTTCATGTCCAAGGTAAACCACTGAGCCTTGTCCATTTTGGTGAGGGGCCACTCGGACACCCTCAAAAGAGCTATCTGAAGGACTGCTTGGGAACAGGTCGGGGAGAGGTTCAGACTCCTCTCCCGCAACGTCTGAAGCCAATAGCAGTGCTGCGATTTTGCCGCTTGGGACGAAAGCCTTCAGCCTATTCACGTGAAACACTTTTGGAGCCTGTCCAGGCCTTCCAAGGTCCACTGAATAGTTAACCTCACCCAGGGGCTCCACCACTGGGCAAGGGCCTGACCATTTGTCCTGTAAAGCTCGAGGCCTTATGAGATTCATGATCAGGACTTGCTGACCAAGTGTAAAGTTGATGAGGGAAGCTTTCTGGTCGTACCGATGTTTCACCAGCGCTTGCCCTGCCTTCAATTTATCACTAGCCAAGCCCACCAGAAGTACCATCCGTTTTCTGAGCCCTAGCACATAATCAACTACATTGATAGTAACAGGGGGAGTGGGCATCTCCCATCCCTCTTTGACGATGGCTAAGGGTCCCCGTACGGGATGACCGAACAGAAGTTCGAAGGGGCTGAAGCCAACACCCTCCTGTGGTACCTCTCGGTAGGCAAACAGTAAGCATGAAACAAGAAGATCCCATTCTCTTCTCTGAGGCTCCTCCAGAGCCCCAATCATGCTCGTTAACGTCCTGTTGAAACGGCCCCCCAGACCATCGGTCTGGGGGCGGTATGCAGAAGAGAACCTGTAGGTGACCCCACATTCTTTCCACATAGCCTGCCTATACTTCGACATAAAGTTGCTGCCATGATCCGACACAACTTCTTTAGGGAAGCCAACCCTAGTAAACATGCCGAGTAAAGCTTCTGCAACTGGCTTGGCAGTTACAGTTGTCAATGGGACGGCCTCAGGATACCTGGTTGCATGGTCGACCAGTACCAGGATAAACCTATTGCCTGAGGATGTTTGCGGGTCAAGGGGACCAACCATGTCGATCCCTACCCTTTCAAATGGTACCCCCACAACTGGGAGCGGTACCAACGGAGCTTGGATTGTCGCGCCAACCTTACCAGACAACTGGCAGGCGGCACAACTCCTGCAGTGACTTTCTACTTGCTCCCCCATCTTGGGCCAGTAGAAGTGCATGGATAACCTTTGCTTGGTCCTCCTCATACCAAGGTGACCAGCAAGGGGAACGACATGCGCCAACTGCAGGAGGAAGGGCCTAACAGCAAGGGGAACCACCAACCTCCTATGGTCTCCTTCTGTAGACTCTGTGGGCTCACTATACAGGAGTCCACCTTCCTGGTAAATCCTATGCATCCCAGGAGGTTCACCCTCAAGCTGGGAGCAGGCCTGTCTCCTTAGGCCTTCCAGAGATGGGCACTCACGTTGGCCTTTACTGAATTCGTCCCTATCAGGACCTCCTTCAACTAACAAGTCTTTTAGTTCAGGATGATCGTTGGGGTCGAATACTTCAGGCATCGCCACCTCCTCGTCAGGCCCGGGCGATTGACCAACTTCCTCCACCGCAGTGGTAGGCGAGCTCGGGGGAATATTCTCTTTCCCTCGTTTTGACTTGTAGACTCTTTTCGCCTTGGGTTTCCCCTTCGGCTGGGGCGGCGTATTGGACTTGGCCAATGCTGCCCGTGCTTGAGACCGTGTGTAGGGTCTTTCGGCAGTGTCTCCTACGAGCCCTAAAGCTCTGAGATCATTACCCAACAAGACCTTTCCCGGGATGTTTCTCTGAATGCTCACTGGAATCCTGACTGCTGTACCATTTAAAGTTAGATTAACAGGGATCACGGGAAACATACGGAGGGGGCCGTCAGCCAACTTAGTGGGCATCAGAGTAGCTCTGGCAACTTCCTCTGAGTCTACAAAGGTAGAATCCACTACAGTTCGACTGCACCCACTATCCCTAAGAGCTGGAGTATCCACTCCATTGATCAGCACACTGTCTTTAAAGTAGTGCTTGGTATTATCCGGAATCCTAGCATACGCCTCTGCGACTTTAGGCTCCCAGGAACCCAGGGACACTAAAACTACCTCGGCCTCTATTCCGCTGGGAAATGAGTCCGAGGAGAAGGATGCTCCTGTAATCTCTTCTTCCTCGTAGGAGGAGAAGGCCAGATTAGCGGAGTGGACCCCCAAAGGTCTAACCTTACACCGGGGATCCCCCTTCACATGGTCAGTTGCTCCACAAGAAAAACAAGCCACAGTGGGTCTGTTTATGTAGGGAGGCTTATTGTAACCAGAGTTCTGTTTCGGAGGCGAACCTCCACTACCCTGTGAGTTCTCTTGTGTCGTACCCTTGTTTTTCTTTTTGTGGCCCTTATGGGAAGGAGATATAGCAGATTCCCCACCCTCCATATCTTTGGACTTTTTCCCTTCCTCCTGCTTACCAGGATGAGTTTTGTCCTTATGGGACACTCGATGTGACACCCATAAGTCTGCTGCAATGGCCAGCTTCTTAGGATCTATCTCCTTCGAATCGGCCAAATGCTGCTTAAGCTCCGGGGAAGAAGAAGCAAAAATATGTTCCAGCATGACAAGATTTATCATGCCTTCGAAGGTAGAAACCTTATAACCTTCAACCCAGCCAGTTAAGTTTTTCAAAGATTCAGCGACATAAGATACCCAAGTACCACCTTCCTTTTTCTTATACTCTCGAAAACGCTTTAAATATTGGGCCGGAGTCTTCCCAAACTTTAAAATGAGAGTCTGCTTTAACATTGCGAAATCAGCCCGCTCAGCCTTCGACATTTCCATAATGGCACTACAGCCAGAATGGGGCAGTCTACTGAGCAACCACGCAATCTTATCAGCATTGTCAACTTCTTGGACCTCGCATGCATACTCAAACGCATTCAGCCAGTCCATAATGTCATTCCCCTCTTCATACACACTGAGCAGATCTTTTGGAAACCGTGGATGAGAGGAGGCCCCAGACCCATGTCCAGGACCCTTGGATCCATTTGCAACCTGAAGCTTGGCCAGTTCCAACTGGTGATCCCTGTCTTTTTGTTTTTCTGCCTGTTCGATTTTTAGTTTGGCTATGCTGAATTCAAGCTCCTGCTGCCTAAACCGCAGCTCTTGCTTCTTGAATTCAAGCATAGCCTCCCCATCAACACTGGCAGAGGAAACATTAGACATTACATCCTCCCCGTCCTCGTGGTCGCGGTGGAACAGTGCGGCGGCAGAACCGTCGGTTCTACCAGTGAGAGCAGCCCCACCACCTCTCGCACTGTCCTCAGAAGTAATAGCGTCAAGCTGCGCTTCTTGCCACGCCACAATTCTTTGGATCATTTCCAATTTCGTGCCTTGAGAGGAAACACCTCTCTCCGCACACATCTTTTTCAGCGTTTCTGATTTGGAAGCATTTAAAGTTAACAACGTACTTGTTTCCATACTGTTTGATAGGACTATGGCCTTTTTAAAGTTATACTATAACGATTCACTACGTGTACTGTTTGGAATAACCTGAAATGCCTTAGTTCGAGCGCAACACTGGATACCTTCAGTCGTATCCCACCGCTGTACACCAATTTGTTAAGACGGATTTCTGAACTCTGTCCTGGTGGCGCAGAAGTTCAGAAGGCCAACCTAATTACTTGGAACAGGGTAACCTCTGGACAAGCCAGACCAATCAAGGTAGCGATCGCGGCGGTCAAGACTAGGTCTCAAGAGGGGTGAGGGTGACTGAAAGCCCGCAATGAGCACACAAAGCAAGAGCGCTTACAAACTACTCCAAACAGTTGTTATATCAAAAATAGATACACATTTATTTTAAGGCCTTTAAAATAATGACCGTAGCGAGAAAATCACAATATCACAATATTAAACCAACACATACCATATCAACACAATATATATACAAATACACAGTCGCAAGCGTTTAAAGCACGAAATATGTAGTCCACCTGCCAGGGAAGGAAAACAGGCAGTGCGATAATGCT
Source organism: Ambystoma mexicanum (assembly GCF_040938575.1). Taxonomy (NCBI): domain Eukaryota; kingdom Metazoa; phylum Chordata; class Amphibia; order Caudata; family Ambystomatidae; genus Ambystoma; species Ambystoma mexicanum. The sequence continues at coordinate 1,441,910,913 of NC_090935.1, forward strand.
TTCGACTCAGTTCGCCTTCATAGGCACCTAACTAGATGGAAGTCCGAGCCCTGCGAAGAGTGGAGCCTTGTGCTCAAAGTACCTGCCACGCCGGTGCCAACGGGCAAAAGGGGAAGCTCTTCGGAGGAAGTCAGGCAGTTCGGGTTAGTGCACAGCAGAAGAAGAACAGGTTCCGCAACTCAAGCGCAGCCTCCACAGCGGGCAGAAGCAGAGCGCGAACGCGGCAAAAGGGTGCTGTTTTTACACAGCAGGGAAAAGCAATGGGATACTGCAGGAGGGCGACCAGATCCTAGATATACTACTCACCGGTCCCCGAAGCAAGCAGACCCAGGCTTCTCAACGATAGTTTCAGCAGCTGGCAGGTTCAGAAGAGCAGGGAACGCTTTGTAGTCGTGTAGAGCAAAAAGACGTCCCAATCGACGAAACCGGCACAGTTTTGTTGCCGCACAGGACAACGGAGCGGCCGTGTGTATTCGAGCCAAATGAACCCTCCTCCCTTCAGACCTGGGAACGCCAAGCGTACGAAGCGTGGGAGAGGGACAAGGACTCGCAATACAACACAACCTGGCGGCGGTTGCAGAGCCAAACTCCTTTGTAAGCTGGTCAGTCAACTGGATGGCCCAGAGACACTTCCGAAGGCTTACTTGGCAGGAGAGGATGAAGTCGCCGGGAATAGCTGTTCCTGCTATTCCAAAGGTCGAAGCACCAGTACAGGCCTTCTGGTTCGATCAAAGGAGGACAGGGGCTCTCCGGACGACAGCAGTGCAAAGGAGGATTCCTTCAGCGGGTCACCAGCGATTCCTCGGTCCAGCCTCGTAGTTGCAGGATACTTGGCTCCTGTATTCCTTCGTTCGTGAGAACTCAGGAGATCGACATGGTAGTGGTGTTTCCAGCCCCCTCTTATCCACGGTTCCCTTCGCGCCAAAACGGAGGGGAGCCAATGGGAGATCCGCTCATCAAAACACATACCATACGTGGACCAATCACGGACCACGGTGGTCCCAGGCATTCACACCACCCTAGACTCTCTGGCACCCAGGATGTGTATTGGGACCAGACATCCCAGCCCACACCCTGGAGGCACACAAACGACATGTAGAAGCCCGCGAAAGCAACCACGTTTCGCGGGAAAGTACATGCCCAAATAAGGAAGGCCCCGGGTCGCCGGACCTGGGGAAGGTGAAGGGAGCAAGACGGACAGTGGACAGGACAAAGGAGCCTCGCGGCCTGGCCATTTTGGGAGCCAGGCCACCATTTTGGGTTCAGTGCAAAAACGTGCTCAGAACGCCAAAAGGAGCTCAAAATAAACAAAACGATCACTGCCACCATTCGAGTCCCTGAATGACTTGCACCGATCAAATACCATCCTAAAAGAGTATCTAGGGCTTGTAGAAGGCTAGAGACCCAAGAGAGCTGTAACTTAGCTTACAGTGCCCTCTTGTGTCGTGTTGCACTAAAGCTGCGACACGATAAAAGAAACTACGGGAAACCACGTTCCCCGGTACTGACTGTCTTAAGGGCATGTCAGTTTCCCCGTAAGAAAGGAGCGAAAGCCCAGAGAAGTGCGGCAGAAGGCTGTACTTCTCTGGCAAAGTCAAGAACGAGGTTAAAAACAATAGCAAAAAGTTTAGGGGTTGCCACATGGAAGGAAAATTCCCTACAATAACGAAATCTTTCCTAACACCACGGCTGGTGGGCCCGTTTAGGATACCTATTTGAGCAACATGTAAAGTGGCCATGGCCGAAGGCCGTCAGGATTGAGCATGGCCGAAGGCCATGGCTAGTGGGACTGTAAGAAAGCTATACGGGCAACATGTAAAGGGACCATGGCAGAAGGTTAGCGCCAATGATCATGAGTGAAGGCCATGTCTAGTGAGCGGGAAAGACAGGTAGTGTTTTAAAAGACACAGTGGACACGGCCAAAGGCCGTGCTCACTTGCCAGGGCCAAAGACCTTGCCTAGTGGACCCAAAAGACATGTATAGTGGACACAGCCAAATCCCATGGTCAACTAGTGGGTCCAAAAGAAAGATATTGGGGGAACATGTATAGTGGATACGACCAAAGGCCATGGCTAGTGGTCTGTAAAAAATGATGGTTTAACAAAACCCTTGAAATTCACTGAAAAAACGTTAAAGTATATTTATGTTTAGCACGTTTAAGGCAAAAGAAACTTGAAATTAAGTGGCTCTGGGAAGTCATGATCATTAAACTGAAGAGCAGGCGTCCCTTACATTCTAGATTCAGAGAACAACATAACAAAAACCAGGAAGGGAATACAGAGAAATCAATTTCAAATGAACAAAATCATTTATCATTTCATACAAAAGGTAAATTTGAATAATATACATCAAGGGAGATAAACATTACAAACAGACAGATAATGGTGTAATTCAAGATTCATTCATAACATTCATACACACCCATTCCACATTTCATTCGTAACCATACATATAGTGACACTCAATAAACACATTGAAAAAGCTGATTTAAATTCTAAAATGCATACATTTGTAAAGAGTTTATAGACAAGACGTAATCAAAAATTCATCTTTCCGTCTTCTAGCTCTGATCAAGGCCTAAAGCCTTAAAGGACCTGAAGACCGACCGGTTTCAATGTATTAACATTATTTTAATGTTGTCATCGGGGAAGAAAATAAAACAACCTAAAACATAATTACTCATCATCCATCAGATAAACCAACTAACCCACAAACTAATGAAATTAATCTAGGCATAATGAGTTAAATCAATGTCTAGAAAGGTCAGGTGTGTAGCAAAGTCAAACAATCCTGGCAGCCCAAGATTAGAGTCCAAAACCCAGCCCGAGGAGGTGTTCAAAACCTGCAGTACACCACAAGACTATCAATTACAGCAAGGACCTGGGTGTACATGTCATGCATGCAATGTGATAAGTGGTGCAGGCCCTAACTTCCACAGCATGACCCCATATTATTGAAACCATGCTTGGACGGGCGTAGCATTTACTTTTGAGCCGAAGGCAGTACACCAAAAGGGGTACTAGTGTATGACAAAATTTCCTTCCAATCTACGTTGAAACAAATGGTTATTGGAATCACATTCAGTGGGCAGAACACCAGGGTGAAATCTCAACCAATGGTGAAAAGATATAAAATCATACAGACTCACCTATAATGCGGTTCGTATAGATGGAAGAATAAATGGAAAGTATTGCCAAATAAACCTTACAAGAAATTCTCAGGAATATGGAAGCTATCCTTCCTAAAAACTGGGTTATTCAACCATGATTGGTAACATGTCATCTGTAAGAAAAGTTATTGAAACCTAGTGTACCATAATAGGATCAAAGAACAGCAACAATAGTCAAAGGTTTTTAAAAGCACTCGATTTACCTACCTTTCATAAGTTAAATGGCTCCTGCCAAGCTACATTATTCCAGTGCATGAGACAAAACCCATGAAAGTCTCGATAATAAGGGCAACCGGGATAAAAATGCTTGGATTTTAAAAATTATAGAGAGCGGCATGAAATTGCAATCAAAAGTACTCTGTGTACGCTATGGCAACCTTGAATTCAACCACCGTCAATATGGCCAGCTTAACTCTGCTCTTGTTCCCGTTGATGTCCCCCATAATGCCATTTTGTATGTCATTGTGACTGCCTTCTTTTATAATATGTTTGTGCTCATGGGCTTTACAACACAAATGTGCTAGGTTAAGCTGGTCATGACTTCCCACATCAACTGAATTTCAAGGGTTTTGTTGCATTAAATCTGCTCAACTTAATTATACTTGAACTAAAGTTTTTCAGTGAATATATAGATACCAGGTCAATTATGGTGGGTTTAAAACGTCTTGAAAAAAACCTTCCACCTGAAATGTGGAACTGCAGTATTTCATTTGAGTCAGGTCACACATGCCACAACGCTACCTAGTAACCATTTCTGTAAGTGCACCTCCAGTTCCGAGCCACATCAGCAAGGCATTATGGGTATGCAAATTAGCTCAAATGCATGCTGTTTGCTCCAGAAAATGTTCCTTGTCTTACAAGAAGTGCTACTTTATACATAACTTAATCAACTCAAGACAGGCAATTCTCAAGACTGCAGCCAACTACCTACCTGGTTTCACCTTTATTAGGGATTATCAGTGCAGTATAATCTGACAGTCTTGTGGTTGGAGCATGTTTAACAACCTCATTGGTTTCCAAGACGGGCAGGGACCCTTGCTTTCATACCGCGAGTCTCCACTGTAAGTAATGGGAGACTTTCAAACTTTGATCTTCGAAAGCGGAAGTAGAACTAGCAGCACATGTAGGGATCGTTACTTATCATAGAACCTGTGTGGACCAAAAACCAAGTAGGAGTGAGGCATGAGTAGAGTAGAACGTTTTGCATTCACTCACAATAACTGCTGCTTAGGTTAAAAGTGCTGCACAGAATCTAGTTTTGATTGCATATAGTAGCTATTGATGGAGAACATGTAGATAAGCTCTGGAGTAACCATCCATGACCTCTAGGTAGCACATTACACTGCAGGAGGGCATACCTGGTGGACAGTGCACCTCTGAGTCCTAAATGGGGGGATTAGCTAGTAGTCTCGGGAGGATAGCTCAGCGGCATGTGCTTGCCTTGGAAGCAAGACGACATAAAGCAACACAGGTTCAATCCCCAGGTCCACGCTTAGAAACTCTGGGTATTAAGCACATTATAAATAACCTATCATATCATATCATGACCACATCACACATTACATTGGGGGCATCACATTAGACATACAAATAATCAAAAGGGGGATCATCAGTGCTTTGTGAAGATTAAATAGGCCCATCTGGCATCAGACAAGGATAAAGTTGTCCAACTGGCAATAGATGGTCTGATGTCTGAGTGACTGCTCCACATTTTTATTTCAAGCTGCATATAGGAAGTTAAGAAAATTAAACGGAGTTCCTATATTGCGCTTCATGCCAGACTGTAGCCTAGACTAGTCTTGTTTCCAAGACAAGCAGGTTGCTCCCGAGCTATTCTCCCGGCCTTATCCTTATCAGGAATCAGTATTCAGACGTTCTAAAGAAAATCTGGCACAAGGGATGAGTCTAGAACTTTTTTAATATCTCTAGAAGTGCAAAGAAGGCAGCCATTTTGAAGCTAACCTGCATTACTGGATACTGGACCCGTATTAAGTCTACTGTAATCCCATATAGCAAAACAGAACAGGTGATAAACAATAACTCTCCAATGTACAAATGCTACCGAAGTTGTTCTAGATGCTTTTAGTTCTTGGGTGGGCCCAAGGAATTAACATATTGGTTCATAGCAAATTGAGCAGGGATCAAAAACAGGGTTGTGCGCTATCTAAACCAAAGTATTCTAATTATTCACAGTTAAGTGAGGTGAACAATTGTGATATGACTCCCATTTTTAGATTCTTTGCAGCTATGTATGTGCTTCAGGAGGGGGCATTTGTCAATTTCATAGAATACAGATGCATTGTGTCTTCTCACCTGCTTGAAAACAGCATTGAATGTGTATCACATGTTGCATGTTAGGCTCAATTATGAATGTCAGAAATACGACAATGGTCCACCTTTTAGCAGTACAAACAGCAACAGCAATCAGGGAATGGGAGTATCTAAAGGAAGGAACAGCCTAAACAGTTTAGTGTTTTGGTGGATTCATTTAATTGAATGTAACATACTGGTATTCCAATGCCTCACAATATTTATTTTACAGCATAGTTTTATAGTTGAAAATGTTTTTCTTCTTGTCTTATAGTGTTACTAGAGTCTGAAGTGATTGGTAGGGTGTCTTTGTAAACTTGAAACCAAGCATGAATAAAGTGGAAGAAGAAATGATGTGATTACGCTGGCCCTGTTTGCACTCAGTATGATGAGACAAAGTTACCATCTATGGTCTTCACTATTTGTTAAAGCATTTAAGTATCTGGTGCATGCAACTCTTTAAGAGCAAAATATCAACAAAATCACATTTAGGGCAAGAACACATTACAAATCCTTATATAAGAATAATGAGTCTCATGACCAGTTTGTCTACAAATCGGCCGTAAATATCCCAAATTACCACCAACATAGTTTACTGTGACCACGATTTGATTCCATGGACTACTTTAGGATTATGAGTGGTGGCACAGTGGTGTTAGTCCCTATTATGTTTGGAATCCATAGGACACTATGGGGATTTTCTGCAGATTTATCCTGAGCAGTAATTCTGCATGGTAAATTCAATGATTGTTGGCAGTAAGGTGGATGATTTACCTTCAGATTATTGCTGGAGGTACAGCTTCCACCATACAGCCAAAGCTCATTGCATGGTTGTGCGCTAATGTGGCATAAAAGGGGTGGTACATTTTTTACTGCCACTTTGCGATCACTGTTCGCTGCACTGACCTACTCAAAATGAGGCACAATAGGTTTTATACATTCCAAAATCTTCGTAACCCATTCTAACCCTACTATAAACTGAACAGCAATTCAGATATGTATCTACTTAGTGTATGGATGCAGAAGTGAGGCTCGACACAAAGGTGACATAGTTTTGGTTATAAACTTTTATTAACCTCAAGCTAAGATGGGTTACCCTGCCTCAAAGAAATCTTTTAAAAACATCAGGATGTCAAACAAATAGTCACTGTCGTGTCCAAAAACAACCTGCTTCTGACCCTAATGCTAGTAACTTAAATACAATGTGCAAGGACATTATTTTCAGAACTTAAAGTGGTAATGACAGTTCTTGCCAACAGAAAAGTTCCCAATGTCTCGGGTGGTCAAAACAACAAAAGAAATGTTCCTTTTCCACAATGTATAATCCAATAATTAGGGGTCAGCTTCTTTTCCTTGGATTCTTACTGGTTCTACTTTAGGAGCTCGTCTCCTCATGTGTTTTCCTTTCCTTTTATTATTTGCCTGGGTCCCATACCCTGTACCTTCTTGAATGAACTCCGCTGTGTTCTTAGATTTTCATATGGGTGCGAGCCCCAGACTCGCAATGCTGCATTATACCAGCTTGGTCTACTCTCCTGCCAAGTGTATGTTTTCTTCTGATCTTTCTCTTTTGCTTTCATTGTCCCAGACCATCTTATTCTCTGGTTCTCATCTGGGTGTGGGTCCCAGCCTCACAATGCGTGGTCACAATAGCTTGGTTTTTTGGGTACCAGACCTTCTTATTCTCCGACTCTCATATGGGTGTAGATCCAGGCTCTCAATAATGTCTCTTGCCTGTTTGGTTTACTCTCCTGCCAAGCATACAAGTATTTCTTTCTTTCTATCATATTCTTAGGGACCCAGACCCTCTTATCTCATGTTCTGCAGATGTTCCCCGACTCCTTCCGGACCACTAGCACCTCTCGGGCTGCCCGCATACCTCTTTGTGTGGTTTGTGTCTTCTGAGCATCAGTGCTCCGCTGTGAGGCTCTGGCAGCGTTCCAGTGTTCTCTCGGGTCAGCGACATCTCTGCTTATCAATTACTTTTCCTGGGGCTGGACATTCCATCTCCAGCTGCATTAGAGTTCCTCTTCTTGTCGACAGTTGCACCGCCAGACTCTGTTTCCTTTTCGGGCTACAGCCTTGCTTGCTGGCATCTGCCGGACATTGGGATGCTTAGAGGGTTGTTTAGGCAGCCTATGAAGTAGCTCCTTCTCTCTGGACTACCTTTCTGCTCCCGTTTGCCACTGTGCACAGTGTCTCGTGCTGTGCTTCCCTGCGCGAGGTCAGTATCTCCCGGGGTTTCTTGGTCGGAGGATGTCTCTCTCCATGTTGGTTTATCTCTGCTATTTTGTGTTTTCTTTGACCAATCCAATGACGTGAGAGACTAGACGGTTCACTCCGGTTCTCTGGAGTGATCTTCATATTCCTTGTCATCTTCTTCTTCACAGTTCTTGTACTGGAACTATATGTAAAGCAATTTGTATTTTCAGGGCCGCTAGTCAGGTCTAACCTACTAAGTTGGTTGACCTCACAATAAAAGATTTGGCACTGGTTGGAAAGAGGGATGGAGAGCGTGGCTTGTGGAAAGAGAGGAGGTCTAACAAAGCAGAGGTATGCCGCCTTCTCAGGGAATGGTCGTCCTTAATCTGATAAGGGGCTTCCTCTCCTATGTGATCATCCCACCGTGTACCACCCCAAGGGGCAGTATTGTACCATGGGTGCAACGCCCTGGCCCCATGGGAAAGATCTCCCACTAGGGAAGAAGAGACAACATCCACAGATTAGTCACATCAAATAAACCTTTCCCAAACCCAACCAAAACTTTGGCCAGTGGCCACCGTAAGGTTTCCATTATGTTTGCATACAGGTGGCAGGTAATGTAGATATAATCTCAATATTTTAAATCTAAAATCTTTAGGAAATAAAATCAGAAAGGAATATCAGTTTATACTAATGAAGAGGGATGAGCGCCTTAATGCTGCAGGGCAAAACCATAGCAAAACAAATAAAGCTTCCGGACGTCCATTAATATTCTCTCACTGATTACAAAAAGCATTTCTATATCTTACTATAAAACATTGCAGGATTTAAAGTGAAAGGAAAGTAAAGCAAACCTTTTTTTTATAACAACTGATGGAAAATTCCAAGGCCATACTTTCTGAACACCTTCCAGAATGACTAACCACAGGAGAATGCAAGCAAGCTAAAGAAGGACTGCTTAGAGAGCTTGAAGGGAGTATACGTACACTACAAAAACATGAAATAAAAGAAAATCCAATGCATTGGGTACAGACCTTTGACACCTAGTCAGGTAGAGGCCGTAGGCAACTCATATTTTCAAAAGATTACATCCCATTCCTTTGCAACACAATAGCCCCAATGGGCATTTGGATCATTCCCGACATTCCCACCCTGTCCAAACACAGAGCAACTGAGCATTAATTGTCATTAACGTTATTTCTCCTTTCCTTCCATGTCACCCAGGCACAGTGCGTTGATCAGCAGGGACACATGTCTCCATTACCTGGGAAGACCGTTGTGAATGTGAAACACTCAGGCAAACCCATATGACCAACCCGCCAGGGCACTCCCGCCTGAAACCCTGAGCCGGTACATGGGATGCAGTTTAGGGACTTATTTTGACCAGATCTGAAAAGCTTCCATACTCTGCTTCAATAGCGGGGTCCACTGGCTCCGGACAACCCTTGTGTCAGACACCATATTATACATACTAATGACTGTTATTACAAAAACATTCTACAGAACGTCATTCATTTTTGATACGATGCCAGAAACATTTTAATCAAGAGAACCAATATGCAGATGTGACCATTTTACAAAAATGTCCCTTTGCAAAACAGGTAACAAATAATAACACATGAAATGTAGTTAGTTTTTATACAAAATAAAGTGTGTTGGTGAGCTTAACGTTCACTGGAACTCACACACATAGGAAAAGTATCAACATTTTAAAATGCAAGCCAATTGTGGAAAATAAATACTCCAATAAGACAATATGCACTACTTTAATAATAACACAGATTTACATTAAAATAAATGTACATTTGGGATGCAAATTACATTTTCTACTAAAAGATATTTGTAGGACACGTAGCAAAGAAAAAGAAAAAACCTTTAAAAACATTTCTGATTATGCAAATCTTCATTCATCTATGAGGGTCTGAGGAATAAACCATACGTCGCGACCGAATTCTAAATCCTTGACGCAAGCAGCCATCACCGATGAAGAGTAGCAGAAAAATAAAAGGGCGACAAGCACAAGGACCGCAAATGTTGCTTGTCATTCATTTGCATGGATGAGCAGGCATTAGAATAGTGGTTACTAGCTAATCCACTGACAACATCATTTTTTACCCTGGAATAAATAAGCATTTGCTATAAATTTAGGGTATTTGTATAAATCATCTAATGAAAGAGTTTTAACTTCATTTGTTGTAATACATTTACTTCAAGTAAATTGATACAAAGTTCATTATCACTCTGAATTGTGACCCAGTGGAAGGTAACAAACAAAAAAGAACGTTTAGATAAATGGATTGCTGGTTTAAGGCCATTAACGCCCCTAACACCCTTAGTGCAGGGGATTGTGGGAGAAAAAAGCAAAAAATTAAAAAGCGTGAGGTAGTCACGCATGAAGATGCTGTGGAATAAGGAGCAAGTTAGGGGGCAGGGAGGGGGAGCAAGAAACAGGGAAATTAAATCTGCAGTGCAAAAGCCATGGACACCGGAGGCAAAGGGCGCATGGGAGGGAAAGAGAGGTGAGGCAAGAGCAGGGTAACAGCAAGCAGAGGGAAAAGATGGCCGAAGGTGTCAGCCAAGACAGTGTGGGGTGAGTGAATTTGTGGGTTTCGTCAGAGGAAGAGGCTCTGGGCTAGCAGCAGGATGTCCTGTTGAGGTGGGCTGAGGCCGGGCAGAGCCGGCAGGAAGAGAAATGAAGGCAGCAAACAGAGGCCTCATTGGTGCCAGTCTGAATAAGGCCACCAAAGCAAGCCACAGCAGAAAGATCATCCCGGGAAGTGATGATTTAGGTCAAATGGTGCTGAGAAGAACACAGGACATGGTTTTGCATCAGCAGTTAAAGCCTGCATAACCCAAAGAATAACTGGACCCCCTTCCCAGACCCCATTCACCCCTGTTGATTAGCGAGTTGCTCATTTTTTATTATTCATTTTCAATTCTATGGATTATTTAAAAAAGAGACAATTATCTGAAGTGATGCACAACTATTTATTAAAGAAGCTAAATCGGCATAGTGGGGCCCAGTACTTCCATTTGCTTGACTGTCACACAAGCACATCTACTTTGATTTATAATGGCATATTGGCAATAAAAACTCATCTCCCTTAATTCTGTTTCTAGCCCATGGTGGTGGCTAGCTGGTTCACCGCCTCCCTGGGAGTATGCTTGGTCTGCCATAGAGCCGTTAAGGATCCAGACCCCTTTGGGGTCTTAAGCCTCTTCCATCTCAGTTTATTTGAAGTCCTGACCGGCCCTTCAACTCATGATGATCACATGTTATCACATGTTATTCCCCTTCCCAACAGCCCATTGTTCTCAGAAATTTGCTTTTTCTTTATTCCTTTAGTTCTTCTTTGATTGGATACTATTCTTTGTTTATAATTCAAGTTTTGTTTAATGCAATTAGTGCATTTTACTTCCCCAGCCTCGGTGCTACAGTGGATGTGTGCTCATTTCCCTCCCAATCAAATTGTGATGTCATAGTTTAAATGTTTTCTGATGTCTAAATATAATGGGTACTTATGTGAAACCATGCTACAGTTTATACTTACATGCAAAATCATTGTATGGTGCTTGGTATAATGACAATTTCGAGGTAACATGGGCTGCTTCTGTTTCACAAATAATCAGAAATGCGTGTTTCCTATTGCCCCTAATTTCATGCAATTAAAATACATTTAATGACAATAGTTTGTTTTATCAACTTCTCCCGCTGTTTCGAGTACTCAGTGTCCTGTTTCCATAGAAATCCATTGAAGTAATAAAATAAGCTCTTCTGTATCTTTTCAACCCTCATGAATCCAGTGTCTGCCTAATTCCCTCTAATCTCACCCAGTGACTTTCCTGAAACGGTGCCTTTCTGAGTTAACACCAGAATATTCTGAAGTCCATGTTTTCCCCATGCCTGCGATGCACCATTCTTCCATTACATGTGCTTGTAAGGAAACAGGCCAGGTTGGCCTTTTAGTCTATCACAACATCTGAGCTATTGTTCAGCTATGGGTCTTAAGTGGCAGCTTGCTGCTAATCTTCCAAACAGATGTGGGGATGTTGATCTCAGTCTGTGTTCAGTGAAACAGAAGATGACCTTCTTGACGTCAGTAATAGTATGTCAGGCCAAAAGATATTTTAAATTAAATTAGCACCCGGCAGTGACATCCCACGGGATACACTTAATGTGGATTGGCTCGTTTTTCGAGCCATACCACAGTGTAATCCTGTGGACGCACTTACGTGCATCACGTCGTCCCTTCTCCCTTTTCCCTTTTCCAAGTGGCCAGTTTCCTCCCATTCATTAGTACGCAGCAACTTGGCCCAAAATGGGCCCTGTTGCTCCGTACTAACAAAGCAGTATGAAGATTTTAGTGTTCCTAGAACTAACGCGTACTGTGCAACGACACCTTTTCAAACGGCAAAAGAAATGCAGTTTGAAAAGGTTTAGTCAGCGCATTAATATTTCGGGGCTGCAAACTCGGGAAAACTAGTATCCAGAGACTACAAACCCTAGAATACTAATGGCAATAACCGCCTCGCCGGTGGCCCATTACCTACTTAAGGTAATGCCCCTGGGGCCACTGCTAGGCAGTAATGGCCCGCCGGCTCTGCGGTTATTGCCATAGTAAAATCATCCTTTACCAAACTCAATTCCCTTCTTGCATCAAAAAGCTGGGCCATATTTTACAAACACTAGATTTCCTTCTGAAAGCAGTCAAATTACACCTGCATTGGCCCAGGGGCACGCTCAGTGTGCTCATGTATATTTTTCAGTTTGACATTTGTGACAAGGTTCCTTGAGGGGTGCAGACAGAAGCAAACCAGGAGGCATTAAGCGACATAGAAAGCCACCTCCTTGGTGATGTGGCTCTTGGAGGTTGTATAATGGGGATCCACCCAGTGCCCCTCACACCGTTCCTTGTGCAGGAGTACTGTTTCCTGAGTGAACGATAAAGGTGGGAAACCCTATACTTTCTTACTGATGGGTAACATTCTCTGGCACTGATTTTCTAGTACAGTGCCACTACTGGCATTGTTGGCAAAACGTGTGCAAGTATAGTCTTAAAGGAGCATTACTGGGCACAGCCACCTTGAGTGTGATCTTAAAGTACGATACTGTAATTATTAGGCACACTGATTGGAGCTGCAGCGTTACACAGAGAGATATGCGCAACACTTTGTTCCTCCTTGACCAAGTAGGCAGGGTGACCCTGATCCAATGCCCCAGGCAGCCCATGAGGTACTCACAGCCTCGGTCCTCCTTTCACCTTCTCAAAACCACCTCCGTGCTCCCAGGAAGGGCTGCCTAGGAGGCCATTTTGAAGGTGTCACGAAAGGCAATGAGGGAGGCAGCAGAGATTTGGATGGATGTCGCTGCTGCTCAGGCTAAAACTGCAGCTGCTGCTCAGGCTAAAACTGCAGCTGCTGCTCAGGCTAAAACTGCAGCTGTCCTCATCCAGACTCAGGCTGACGCCGAAGCCCTGAAGTGTGCTGCTGCGAAAGAACCACAGGCATACAGCAAGCTTCCAAACACAAGCCTTCCCGTATCCATGTCTGAAACAGCTCTGTGGTAGTCTTAAGCAGTTTTGGCCACTCCAAATTCTCCCTCTTCCACTGGGTGGTTGAGCCATAAACAGAACCAGCCATAACAAATCTGGGCTTCCGTATGGACTCATGTCTATCCCTGACCTCGCAGATAAATGCTGCGGTCAAAAGCTGCTTCTTTCATCTTCAGCTCCATCATTGCATACCTCCCACCGTAAAGGCCCATCGCCTTCACCACACTCCACAGGCAGCGATTCAATGAATCCTGCATCATGGATACATTTACTACATGAGAGACAGTACTGGATGCAGATTTGAGAAATCTCTGAAAACATGCATGCCTTACTTTTAAACATTTTTGTCCATTTTACACTTCATTTTGAGGATGTAAATGCCAGGGTCAGATCGTGGCGTACCTGTGAATCTTTTCTATCGTGCAGGGAAGGGCCCTTTTTGACTCTTCTCTGCATTACCTTGCAAATGGAGTAAAAAGTATGAGGCACCTCTGCCCACTTTTTAGCCCTATTTGGCGACCTCCATGCAGAACATGTGTTCTTGTAGTGAAGCAAAGTTCTTGCATTGCACAGGAAAAAAGAATGTTTAAAACTTTAAGGAACTTTTTTAACTGCTTACCTCAACCGGTTTGGCGGAGGTAAATAATAGAGTAAAATACATGAGGTATTTATTTCACCTCATAATCAGACAGTATTTATTTCCTGTGGAATACCCCATAGATCCTAATTTGCCAAGTGGTAAAACATGTGGTATGGAAATCCCACCAGTTTTTACTGTTACTGTCACACTTATGGGGGACACGATGATCGCAACCATTCTCGACTGCCTTGACAATGCAGATACTCTCTACGTGGAAGCAACAGCATTTCAACTTGCCAAACGTTAGGTCACCCACAAAGGCAGCAGCATGTCTATTACTCACTTGGGACACAAAAGAACACATCTGCCCTGCACCTCACATCTTAAAATGGCTGCCAATCAGCATCATGACCAGCTTCAGAGTGGTGAGCATCACTCGTCAAGCAGTGCACAAGAACCAGCCAACATGTCCAGATAGATTCCTGTATGTTCCCTGACACCCGCCACTGCAAGCTACCTGGGTGTCCACTTGTTAGATCGGTCTGACTAGGAGCACGCTCTTTCTCTGTGCAAGCCCCTGAAAATTACATTTCTTTCCTGGCAAAATCCGCCCATTAGATGTCTACACCATCCTTAATAAGACACTATAGCCTATCGCTAGTCCTTCCACATTGTAACTTTCAGAAACCTACTTCCCAAATCAACGCCAGAAAATTATACTCTATTTACATCCATTCCCTTCTCCACACACATTCCAAACAAGGCATTCTTCACTTCTGATTAAATGGCACCGAAAATCAAGACATGCTAGTCCAACGACAAGCTACTCCTCCAAGCAAGCTGGAAGATGAAGCAATACCTTGCACCTAGATCTCCCACCACACCTCATCACCTTGTCACTGAAATGAAGACAAACACATTGGCAACTTATATCATAAGGAATACACCAAAGTTGAAGCTGAGATGAATTAAGAGTTCAGCCTTGGTGTATTCCTGTACATGTTTTCACCTTAACATTGTGTTAGAGACATACTCTCACAAATACAGCATCTTCAAGAATGAAGGACATTCACTAATTGATGTCTGTGAAAAATTGTTGGGATTTTTATTACCTGTTTTACAAAATGATCGATCTTGGATTCATGAATTTCTTTATTATTGTTATATCATATACTATGACTGTTAAAACCTGTTCTTCTGTACTTATGCCCTTGATTTGCCTTACAGATTGTGAATATGTGCTCTTTAGATCAATTCACCCTTTCTTGGCGTACATATTACATCTCTAATTATTTATTACCACATTTTGACATACATACTACATCTCCAATTTCATGCAGTCATAGATTTTTAAAACATTTATTCTTTTTTCATAAAAAATCTCAATTATTAAGATTGTTGCTCATCTGTAGATCCATTACAAAAGTCAACAATATGATACATAGACTCTAATCGTTTCACCTACAACTCTCTATCATCATATTTAGAGGTTTAACATACTCTAAATACAATTTCCACCAGACGTCTTTGATATCCCGGGAGGATAGCTCAGCGGCAGCATGCGCGTCTTGGAAGCAAGACGACACGAAGCAACAACACCCCGGGTCCGTGCTTAGAAACCTCTGGGTGTTTAAGCGTGTTATAAATACGTAACTAAGACAAAAAAAAAAAAAACACAATTACGCAACTAAGAAAAACAAACAATTCCTGTAACAGCGCCTCAATGTCTGCGGGCTGTGTGAGCGCATTATAAATGTAAAAATAAAATAAATAAATATCTCTAAATATTGAGACAGTGATATCTCCTAACAGCATCATGATGGAACACGCTTTTAATCATCATCACATTATACATCATAAGATGTCATTATATTACTAATGGCCATTTTCTTGCCACGTTGACAGTGATTTTTTACCGGTCTATGTGTAATGTTTTACTATCTGGTGGCATTAGCATTATTTTTGTAAGTAATCCACACATTGATGAGTACTTGATGGATACTCTCTTAATTCACATTGATACACAATCTTCTACTTAATACTTACCTTCATTTTATACTACTTTTCAGACTCATTGTGACTTTATGACACACTTCTTGTAATCATTCAGGAATGTCATCACTCTCCATGAGAACTGTATGCTGATGTTACACATTATTAATCCTAGAAGTCAAAATTCCTTTGAGGTTTCTTATAGACCAGTTCTCAAAAGATATATTAATTAAAAAAAAATATTCTCTTGCATTACGGAATACATGAGTCTTCCTTCTAGGATAACTCTGTTTTGTTTCAGGAAGAATTATTAGATACTTAGTGGATCCTCACCGATGTTTCATTTGACCATCTTTTAAACTTTTAACTCCTCTAATTTGATGGTAAGTTGATCCAAATGGCCATAAAGGTTTTACTAACAAAAGGTTTTGACAGTATGTACAATATTGAGATATACTCTCATAAATTTAGTGATTCTTATTTTTTTTGTTTTGTACAGGGGATTTTGGAAAACTTTAATATTGATGCTCCTGATGAAGGAATTGTATCCCGAAATGCGTTGAGCTAGATAGACTGAACTAATATATGAGCTGGATAAGCTGAATTAAAATTTTGATCTTTTCTTAAAGAGTGTCGATAAATATTGACTCAATGCCTTATGGTAGTTCCATCACTAGTTTCCTAAAAAACTCTTAAGAAGTGGGCATCTTTTGTCGTCTCAAATTACTGTTACTTATTTTGACTTTCACATTTTGTCTAATGTATCATAAATGAGTATAATCATTCTTAAATATCAGGCAATATCAGCCCTGGATAGTGTGCAGAGGACGGGAGTATCCTTTACTTTAGGATACCCGTTTCTTGCTGTTTTGTACTTACAATTTTTGGGCCAGGATCATTATTTTCTCCCTTGCACCTCTACACTCCTACATTCTTTTTTACCTTCCTTAAACAACATAAAATACTTGTGCACTATTGGTGTGCAATTAGGACAGCTTTGTTTCTAATATTACCCATCAGTGCCAACGGACATAGTACACCAGTAACGGAGGACACCAGCCCAAATAATAAGCCACCATTAACAGAGGACGAAGGGAAACATGCCATTAGTACCTGAAGATAAGTGGCACAGGGTGCAGCAGTAATCACCTATCGGTGCCGGCAGAAATAGCCTGTCACTTGCAATGGATATAGCTCGTCAGTGACAGCAGATATTACCCATCAGAACTGCAGCATATTACCAACCATACATTCTTCATATCTCACACAGACCATAAATTCCATTCATCAGGGAAGGCCAATACCCCATAATTCTATTATGTTACGTCATATGTTATTATTATTTGCACTCTGAATGGTTCTCGGAAGCAGATTCAAAGAGCGGACTTTAATGTTTTATGAATTCCCTGCCATATTGCGAACGAGCAGGAAATTAATCATGTGCAGGAACACCCACGTTCTCGTTGCCATTTGTTTACACAGAGAGAGTTTAACAAAACATACTGCTATTCTAAATCTAGTCTGCAGTGTTTGTGTCTGGATGTACCAGAAGTATTGCCTTATGGCTGCTCAGATATACAGCAATTGCACATGGACGGTTGAATGGCAAGTTCATACACAGAGGGGCAACCTCTCAGCAACAGGTCTTCCTGGATATAGCACAAGATGCTTACCGGTTTAACTGATGATTCCACCCTTTCAAAAGTCCCACAGCTCGGCGCAAGCGCACTCTCGGCTGTGGTGAGCCGACAAGACCCAGATGCCTCTGACGCATCGTCCAGCGGCAGAATACGATTTCCAGTCGTTTCAAAAATTTGGGGAAAAAGATGCAGTTGATTGGCATTTTCGGTTAAAGAAAATGTAGCCGATTACGGCTCTCACGGGCAGTTTCAAATGTTTACTGTCGTGCAAATGAATACGTATGAAGATTGAAATCCCACCACACGTTTGGATGATCAGCTTTTATGGGCATCATTAAGGCTGAAAACAGGACCTGTGCAAACCTTTTCCTATATTTTCTAGGAAATGTGTGAACTGCCCTTGTTATGTTCCAGCCCTCGGAGTGCGCGCGCGGGGGCTGGCGTTGCTGTACTAGGCCGCACGGGCTGTGGCGCAGCTCCAGCAGGAGCAGCAATGAAGCACACGCACACGTGTGGATGGTCTGCCCCGGAACTGCCTCCCGAGCGCGGGGGCGGGGCTTTTATGAGGAACGCCCTGCGTCTCCGCGTAGCGGGACGCAGGGCGGAACGTAACATTCCTCCTTTATTATAAAACAAACAAACATAACAATAACTGGCATCAACTGTGAGTTCGACATCTGTTCACGCCTTTAACCAATAGCTGCCCGGCCATTAATGTTCGTGGTCCGGGTGCATCAAACTACCACACATAGTCATTTAACTTGGCCGGCGGTCTCGTGGCCGATCTCAGACCGTATCGCCCTTCTCGGGGCCCACACCCCCCCAGCTCCTGATCTGGCTCACCTTCACTGGTCAGGTCCTCGAGGCCGGGGGCCTCTAGCGGTTCCCAGGTTCCATCCATCGCTCCTGTCTCATCCGGGATGGACCTAGGTTCTTCTTCGCTGGGCTGAGCGTC
The DNA here is from genome assembly GCF_040938575.1 of Ambystoma mexicanum. Lineage (NCBI taxonomy): Eukaryota > Metazoa > Chordata > Amphibia > Caudata > Ambystomatidae > Ambystoma > Ambystoma mexicanum. The sequence continues at coordinate 1,441,929,314 of NC_090935.1, forward strand.
CTCATCTTCCAGGTGGCACTCACTGTCAGTCCACAGGTTGCGAGGCACCGCCTTGAACCACAACGAGTTCCTCGTCACTTGACGGTGTCCTCGGGTCACAGTCACCATGGTTCCGTGCCGATCACTGACGGTCCATGGCAGTTCCTCGTATCTGGTGTTGAGTTTTGACTTGGTGGGGTTGCGTAGCATGACGACTTGGTCCCCCACCTGATGATTGGACGGCCTCGCTCTCCTCTTGCCACTCATTTGGGCGTTGGCACTCCTTCTCCTCATTTCCGTGCGTCCTTCATTGACCTCGTCCGGGGTCCTGCTTGGATGGTGCGGAATCGAGGATCTGATGACGGTGCCGAACATGAGGTCTGCCGGCGGTATGCCGGTTGTGCTGTGGGGGGTGACCCGATAGTTCTGGAGGAAACGGTAGAGGTCAACCTTCCATGGGCTGGCGTTCGCCTTGGATACCCTTAGCACCTTGTTAATGGTTCTCATGAAACGTTCTCCGTCCCTATTGGCCTGGGGCCATCTCGGCATGATGTGATGTTACTTTATATTAAGGTCCTGCAGATAGTTTTTGAATTCCTCCCCGGTGAACGGTGGCCCATTGTCACTTTTGATGGAGGTAGGTAGTCCGTGAGTTGCGAACATTTTCTCTATGGCTGGAATGACCACTTCCGCTGCTGTGGATTCGACTATTTCAAATTCCAGATATCGGGAGTGGTCATCAACGGCCACCAAAAGGTGGAGGCCTTCTCGTAGCTTGTAGAAGTCAATGCTGATGGCCTCCCACCGAGAGCGGCCGCGTTCCGCCGATAGAATTGGTTCCGGTTCTGGCGGGGCCCCCGTTATCTGACAGGCTAGGCACGTGCTAATGAGTGTCTCGACCCGTTCCTCGATCTGGGGAAACCATACCCTGTGCCTTATGCGGGCTTTTGTCCTTGCCAGTCCTTGGTGTCCTTCATGCGCTAGGGCCACTATCCTGTCTTGTATTCTGAGAGGGACTGCGATGCAGTTTCCTCTTAGTATCAATCCGCCTTCTGTGATCGACAAGTCTTGCCGCACGGTAAACATGCCGGACAGAAACCCTTTCGCTTCCGCTGTTCTGTTGTGTGTTGTCTCATGAAGGTTTTCCAGTCCCCTGAGATAATGGCATCTTTCACTAATTTGCAACAAGGATCCTTGTGAGTTTCTGACTCGATGTCCTCGATGCTCACCGCCTTTGGTCTCATTGCGCGTACCACTTGGCATATATGTTCCTCAGTCTCTTCGGCCACTTGGATTTCTTGTTGGGTTGCCGCTCGCGGGTGCCTCGAGAGAAAATCTGCGGGGTTTCCACTGCCTGGTTGGTAGATGAGATCAAAGTCGTATTGCTGAAGATGTAGTAGCCATTTGGTGATTCGTGCCAGAGGGTGTGACGACGTTCCCATGAAGATGGGTAGTAGGGGTTTGTGGTCAGTGACTGCCGTGAACCGCTGCCCATATAAGTAAAGATGAAAGTGCCTGCACCCCCACAGCACGGCGATGGCCTCTTTCTCAATGTGGGAGTACCTCTGTTTGGTTTCCGTGAGGGCTCTCGAGGCGTAGGCTGTCGGTCTTTTCTCCCCTTCCTTCGTCACCTGCATTAGGATGGCTCCGAGCCCAACAGGGCTTGCATCCACGAACAGTTCTCTGGGCAGCTCGGTGTTGTAATACGCCATTTTGGTGTCGACGGACAGGGATTCTTTGATGCTTTCAAACGAGTCTTGGCACTTTTGCCCCCAGTCCCACTTGATGTTTGCTTTCGTCAGTTCCCGTAGTGGCTCAGATAGGGTGGCCAGGTTTCGGATGAACCTCCCACAGTAGGTAGCCATACCTAGGAAACTGCGTACCACTGTGGGGGTCATCGGTGGGCTTGCCGCCTGAATGTCTGCGACCTTCTGGGGATCAGGGGAGATGCCCGTGCTGCCAAACTTGTAACCAAAGAAAGTGATTTCCGATCTGAGGAACTCACACTTCTCCCTGTGTATGGTCAGCCCAGCTTCTTGTAGTCTGCTCAGTAGGGTATGAAGCCTCTTGATGTGCTCCTTCTTGTCGGGGGCGTGCATCAGAATGTCGTCGCTCACGTTGAGGACACCAGGGATGCCCCTGATGACCTCTTGGATAGTTTGCTGGAATACCTCAGCAGCGGACGAAATCCCGAAACTCAGGCGTTTGTATCTCCTCAACCCCAAATGCGTCGAGAATGTTGTGATGTAGCGCGAGTCTCTGTGGAGTTTGAGTTGGTGATACCCCGCCTTCAAGTCAACTTTTGAGAATACACAAGACCCTGTGAGGTCCGCCACGATTTCGTCGATCGTTGGGGTGATGTGGCGTTCCCGTTTGATGGCAGTGTTAGGGAGACGCATATCAATACAAATCCTGACTTTTCCGGGCTGTTTAGGCTTTCGCGTGATGACCATAGGGGAGACCCATGGTGTGGGCCCTGTGACCGCCTCTATGATGCCAGCTTCTTCCAGAGCCTTGAATTCCTGCCCCACTTGTTCTCTCATGTGGGAAGGTGTCCTCCGATGCCTTACGGCTTTCGGCTGTACTGTTTCGTCAATGTGCAGCCTGATGGTTTTGCCCTTCAAGCAGCCTATTCCATCTTGCAACTTGGGGTATTGACTCAATATTTTCTCCACCTCCTCAGCTTCATCGACATGGCAGATGAATTTGACCACTCCCAGATCTTCTGCTGCGTCCCCACTCAGGAGGCTTTCAATTCCTGCCTTCACGACATAGACTTTCGACCATAGTTTGTTTTGGCCGTGCTCCAGCGTAGTGCAGAACCTGCCCATGACTGGTAGGGGCTTCCGGCTGCCGTATGCATACAACAGCGTGTCTGTGCTTTTTAGGTCTACTTGAGGATTTAGAGTCTGGAATATGCTTGTGGGCATAACATTCACCGAGGCGCCTGTGTCAATGGTCATGAGAATGCGCTGGTTTTGGACGGTGACCATGCACTTGCGCCTTCGGACAGATTTTCTTTGTGTTTCTTGACCTTGGCTTAATGCAGACACCAGGTATATCTTTCTCCCTTTCCTCTCGTTATCCTTACCGGGATCCTGCTGCCCTGCCGAGACATCGTCCCCTTCTTCCTCTGTGGAAGAGTTGGCCACTGCGACCCTCCTTGCACTGGCTTGCTTCTTTTTTTTGGTCGCGTACTTCTCCGGAAGGTTCTGTGGGGGCTGCGTGGAGGTGCCCGATGATCTGCAAACCTTTGCATAATGATCCTTCCTGCCGCAGGCGCCACATGTGGTGCCTTGTGCAGGACAGTTGCGGCGGCCATGTCGTGGGCCACCACACCAGCCACACTCTGTGGGCCCAGGAATGCGCGGTTGCCACCTGTTCTGGCCATAGCCCCGACTGTATTCATCCCTCGAGGATTGTTTGTTGGTGATCTGGGCCACCATGGCTGTGTTGAGAGCAGGTTGCAATCTGTGTAGCGTGGCCTCCATGTTGGCCGCTCTGGTGTGAGCTAGCTCCCTTTGTCGTCCAAGTTCAAGGATCCGTTGCAGGGGAATACCTCTCTCGCTGAGTATCAGGTTGCTTAGTTTTTCTGATTGTATACCGTTAATAATCTGCCTCCTGATCTCCCTCTCAACATTTGTGAACTCGCAGGACATGGCCAATTTTCTCAACCGAGTGTGGTAGGCATCCAGGGTTTCGTCCGCTGCCTGTATGGTGGTGCAGAAAATGAAAGTCTCATAGTCCGGGTTCAGTTGAGGGAGAAAATGAGCCGTGAGGGCATCTTTTGCGCTTTGGTATGCATCTTGGCCATCGGCAACATTCAAGGAGTTGAAAATGCGCAGTACCTCGTCACCCACACTGAGTAGTAGGTGCGCCTTCATCTTCCTGGCCGACGTTACATCTTTGCACTCCATCGACATCTCGAATTTCTGGATCCACAGCTGCCATCTGGGTCCACTCGATGAGGGGTCGGTAAAGGGGTCAAAAGGCTGGACCAGTGTCGATGAACCTCCTTGTGTGCGAGGCTGTGGGGATGTCAGCGATAGGTTTGCCGCAATTCTGGACGGCGTGGTGGGCCCAGGGGTGGACGTACCGGCCGCCATGTCGACGTGTACCTGGTCGGTGTTGGCGTGAGCTCTTCGGGCGACCACCAGCGCCGTGAAGTTGGGCCTTCCCTGGAAGTGCTGTGGTTTCCAACCACTGTGACAGAAAGTTCAGGAACTGGTGCTCCGACGTGGTTCTGATGCCAGTTTGTGTTGCTGCCCTCTAGTGTGGGAGGCCAGATGCCAGATGGCTCCACACTGCCCAGCCGGCAAGTAGAGGGCGAGTGATGATGAGAAGCAAAAACATTTTTTTTTTTTTTTTTTGGGGTGGGCCACGTGTGCGATCCCCCCCCCCCCACCGGGTGTCCAAAAATGTCGCCGCGATGGCCATCTGAGCGCCGTGAACGCCTAGCGCGTGTTAATCTTCGCTCCACCTCGTCGCCATTGTTATGTTCCAGCCCTCGGAGTGCGCGCGCGGGGGCTTGTCAGGTTTCCTTCCCCTAGTCAGACTATTTTCCCTTATTCAAGTTTCCTTCTCATTATTTCTCTTTATTTATCCTTTTTAGATTAGCCTTGTGTGGGTGGGAAGTTTTCTATTGTAGTTGGTTTGGCCTTAACTTGCTGATTCAGAATCCTGGTTCTGACCCAAGGCAAAATGGAGTCTCACAGTGACAGCTCTGATTGGTTAGAAGACACTGCTGAACAACAATGAACATTCTAAACTGTCACTCTTTGCCTTTCATCATCTAAACCCCAGCTGAGAGGACGTGTTTAGTGGCTGCTCCTGCTTTAGACTTGGGCCTGGTGGATTTTATCCTTCAAGCGTTAGCAGTTGAGCGGCTACTTTCTTGGGGGTTTCTGGAGAAGCTATCAGTTGTCAGGAATTCGTTTTGAAGACAGGAAACTCTGAAGATCCTTAAGAATTCGCTCTGGAGATAAGTGACTGTTTGTACTGCAGCTCTGTTTATTTTAATGACATTTACTTGAGAAATCGTAACAAGTTACCTTTGAATTTATACTATTGAACTCTCTGAGTGCGCTTGAACGCTATTTGTAAAAACGCGTACTACGTGTAATCTGAAACTATCGTTGAATCTTTGCGCGTGCGAGAGTATTCAACTGCGCGTGTGTTGGCCAACGCGTGTGCTCCCTAGCGCGAGAATCTGTTCTTCGCGTAAGAACTCTAAAGCGCGTGTGTTTTCCAGTGCGTGTGATTCCTGGCGCGAGAATCGGCTCGCCGCGCGAGAACTCAATAGCGCGTGTGTTTTCCAGGGCGGGTGCTCCTAGCGTGAGATTCGTTCGTCGCGTAAGAACTCTAAAGCGCGTGTGTTTTCCAGTGCGTGTGATTCCTGGCGCGAGAATCGGCTCGCCGCGCGAGAACTCAATAGCGCGTGTGTTTTCCAGCGCGGGTGCTCCTAGCGTGAGATTCGTTCGTCGCGTGAGAACTTTAAAGCGTGTGTGTTTCCAGCACGTGTGCTTCCTGACGCGATAATCTGTTTGCCGCGTGAGAACTCTATAGCGCGTGTGTTTTCAAGCGCGTGTGCTTCAGCGCGAGAACTCAATTTCGCGTGTGGTTTCTTGCGCGTGTCCTTTTTAACGCGTGTACTCGATCGCGTGTGAACTCTTTGCGCGTGGGTTATAAGGCGCGTGTGAATAGGCGCGGAAGTTCATCAACGCGGGAATTTATTAGCGCGTGTGTTTTCTGTGCGTGTTCTCGTTTGCGCGTGAATTCTACTTGGCGTGTTTTGGCAAGCGCGTGTGTTTTCTGCACGTGGACTTTACTAACCGTGCGCGTGTTCTTCAACGCAGGAAGTTTTCAACGTGCAATTCATCTGTATTGAAATAACCCGCGTGTGAGCTTAAATCGTGTTTCTCCAAGAATTCACAAACTTTATTGAATTGTAAATAGTTTGAAAAAACAAAAGAAAAGTTTGAAAGAAAAGGAAAGAATAAATAAAGACAATTTAACTGGACAACTAGTGAATTTTGGAAAAGAGGCAAAGAACAAAACTTTCCAGATTTGCCCAAATTAAGAAGTTGGTGTGAATTTCAAGAGTCTCAAGTAAGAGAGATTTTCAGCATCTTTACAAGCTTCTCTAAGAAATTTCAAGAGAAGAACCAGGTATGATTCTTAATTATTAGTTAAGGATTTAAAGTCTTTCCCATTCCTAAGGTTAAGTAAGTAAATAAAGGAATTGTATCTGCTTTTCTTATATCCTCTGCAGGTTCAGCTTTGGTTAGCCTTGACGCAGTCAGCCTGGTGTTGTTTGTTATCCACTTCCCCCTTTCCCTTTGGGGTGTAGTTTGCAGAGCTGAATTGAAATCTAGTTCTGGGAATTACATTTCGGGGGGATTTTCGGGGGGTCAGCAGCTTTTGCGGACACAGGACCTCTCAGCCTGACAGAGCTGGCGTTGCTGTACTAGGCCGCACGGCCTGTGGCGCAGCTCCAGCGGGAGCAGCAATGAAGCACACGCACACGTGTGGATGGTCTGCCCCGGAACTGCCTCCCGGGGGCGGAGCTTTTATTAGGAACGCCCTGCGTCGCCACGTAGCGGGACGCAGGGTGGAACGTAACAGCCCTGTGCGTGTGATTTAAACATTCGTGGGATAGAGTAAAACCTGAACGGTTTTAACCACGCCCTTCTGCGTTGTCAGTGGCGCTCCCTTCTTTGTGGCTCTCTAATGCTTGAAGGAGCTCAGTAGGAAGTATGTGTTGTGTGGGGGCCTCTGAGGCAACCATGAAAACGTAAGGAATGTATGTCTGTTGCTTGGTTTCTGTCTTTGGCTAGTGTAGAACCTCATTCTTATAGAATGGTGCAGGGGGAAGAAAAGGACACGGTGGGCCACGCACATCAGACAATTAAATATTGGTATCTATCAACTAAGAGGTTTATATCGCATTTGGGTTCTGATTGATGTCACTCGCAACTCCTCGATGGAATATATCAGGTAGTTGATAGCTCCCCATCTTTAATTATATGTATTCTCATAGAACTTGGGGAATCCCTGTACGTTTCCTGAATGTCTTTATATACAGGGCAGGGGACAGTGGGCCTCATTACGAGTTTAATAAGGGCATAGCTACCCCCAAACTCGGGTCCGGCTCTGGGAACCACAAAATGAGACTTACCAGGACATTCCGACCTCGGAGGGCCCGGTAATTCCCTTTCGCGGGTTCCATGTGATAATATCCCCTCAAAAATATCCCCATACAAAAATGTTGCCATATTTTTGCGGTGATATTACCCCATGGAACCTGCGGGGGACACCCCCGCAACCCCCATATATTTTTAAAGGGAGCGGGGGACATCCCCGCAACACCCCCCACCCATTTACCCCATAAATTATCCCCACCAAAAATATCACCTATGGCCGTTCCCGACGACCATATGTATGGCGATATTTTTGGTGGGGATAATATTACCTGATACCCTTTTGCGGGACCCGGAACTGGTACGTCCCCATTCCCATTTGAGCCCTGATAGGGCTCAATGGGAATGGGGAGGATGGTAGCAGCGGTACTGTTCATAACGGTACCGTTGCTACCATCCGGGTCTGCTCGCAGATGCCGCTCTGCACGCCTGGTCTGACCAGGCATCCAGAGTGGCACCCGCGAGCAAACTCGTAATGTTGCGGCATGGCAACAACGGCACCGGTAGCACTACCGGCGCCTTTGTTGCCTTACCACAACAGTTGTAATGAGGCCCAGTGTGTTGCAGGCTCTACTGCCCCTAAGTCACACTGTTGGTCGATTGCGTCCCACCTGAAAGGCTTGCTTGAGCTGTTTCATCAGCCAATGCCACTCAGTCTGTATTTGGTGCATGTTTGCCTGTGCCTCATTTTGTTTCTTCAAAGTTAATGACTAGTTTTGCCCCAGTGATCTGTAGCATTCCAGCTTGTTGCGCTAAGTCCTGCTTTCTGGTTGATTGTGTAATGCTTCATTAGGGCCTGTTTGGAGACGCAAGCCAATTTCTCCTGTTGTTTTGAGGTCTCGCAGTGCCTGTTAGTTTGAGAGAGGTACTGCTGCTCTTGATACAGCACTATAATGTATAAAGGGTGCTTTTGGATTTTGAGCAGCAGCGGAAATGTATCTCTCTGCCCTGCATCCATGATTTGTGCAGTATCTATGCAAATTAAGTAGCTGTTGGCAAAACTGGAAGTTCAGGAGTCCTATGAGGGTTTGTTCCATTCTGCATACTCTGATTTAGTGTTGGACCCCACACCTCACTCCCATAAAGTAGGATAGGAAATATGGTGCTGGCTACATAGTGAGGGATTTGGAACAACATGTTTTGAACCCTCTCATTGGAGGGAAAGACAAGGCTGTCTTCTGTCCAAATTAGAGCCCTCAGAAACTGCTTCACCTGACTGGGGTCTAGGCTGGACTTTTTTCTCGTTGACCGAGAATCCCAGACTGAAGAGGAGATCTACCGTCTTTTGGGTATTTGATAGGCATGTTCAGTACAAATCCCCTGTTATTAGCCAGTCGTTGAGGTAAGGATAGACTGGGATGGACAGTCTGTGCAGGTGAGCCGCTGCTACTGCCAGCACCTTTGTAATCACCCTTGGGGCTGAGGCAATGCCGAAGGGGAGGACCTTGAACTGATAGTGCTTGTCCTCTAGGGTGAAGCCGAGGTACTTTCTGTGCGCTGGCAACATTGAAATATGAAAGTATGAATCTTTCATGTCCAAAGTTGCCATGGAATCCCCATGCGTTAGCAGAGGGATAACTTCCTGCAATGTTGTCATTCTGAACTTTTGTGGCTTGACAAACTTGTTTGCTGGGCGCAAGTCTAACACAGGGAGCATGGTGACATCCTTTTTGGGTACAATGAAGTTCACTGAATAAATAACCTTGTTTACCTGTTGAAAAGGGACGACTTGTATGACACCCTTGCAGCAGAATTTTCAGGTGTTCTGGCGATAGGCGTCTGGATGTTGGTGGACAGTATCGAGGTAGCTGGTGGAACTCAATACAATAACCGTGGGCGACGGTCTTGAGCACCCACTGGTCTGAAGTGACCCCCACCCATTCGTGAAGGAAAGATGTTAATCGTCCCCCGACCGGCGAGGCATGGGAGGGAACCCAGACTGGCGAGTCATTTTTGAGTGGAGGCCGGGGAGCCTCTTGGTGTGGAGTTCCTACCCCTGCCTTTGCCTCTTCGCTGACCCCTTTGTTGGCATTGACCTGTGGCAGTTGCACCCTGTCTGAAGGACCATGGTGCACCCCCTGTCCCATACTGGTTGTGTGGGTAACGTGAGAAGGATTGCCCCTGAAAGGAACAGTGAGAGTTACCTCTTCGCTGTTGATAGGGTCTTGCTGTAATTTGATTCAGAGACTTAGAGTTTCATGCTCCTTCTTTGCTGTTTCTAAGGCATCGCCTACTGCCTTCCCAAACAAATTAGTCTCCTCCATTGGTTTGTATATAGGGGAGGCTTGTGTCTCAGGCTTAAAGCCTGAATTCTTGAGCCAGGTGTGCCTTTTGAGAAGGGTACCCTGGGCCAGGGCACGCCCCTCTGTTTCTGCTGCATCCAAGGTGTTCTTCAGGATATTTTGGTTGACCTGTCTCCCTTCCGTGACAACTGCCAGCAGGCGTGTTCGTACCAGTTCCGGGACTTCTTGTAGGTGCTCCTGAAGTAAGTTCCATTGTACGTCACTGTAACTTGCCAGTAGTTTGGTGTTATTGGCAATTCTAGTGGAATATGCCGCTGACGTAGTTATGTGCTTTCCAAGGCACGTACAACTTTTTACTGTCCTTGTCTGGTGGTGCCTCTGCCATAGATAAATGCACTCCGGCTCTCTTTCTGGTAGTAGTGACTACCGGGGAGTCTGGGGTGGCATGGCACTAGATATACAGTCGGTTGGAAGCGGATGGGCAAAAATCTTTTCTACTCGAGCGTTGACTGCTCTTCTAAGAGATGGGGACAACAATGAGGGTGCGAGGCACCTTTTGATAGAGTTAAGCCGTGGTATCACCTGACTTGTCGGGGGTTTCGCCTTTAGGATGTCTTCCACAAAGTCTGTGTCCTGTACTGCCTCTTGTGTGACAATTTGAAAATGGTCTGCAGCCCTCTGAGGAGGCGAGGAGGGAGGGGCTAGAAAAAGGGCCTCAGGATCTGGAGTTGTATTGGGGTAAAGCCATGGTGTTTCCTCTACTGGCTGTTCTAGCCCCAGTCTGTGCACTGGTCCGGTGTCTCCTCAAAAGGATTTACTTCCTGACCTTAGGTTTCCTCATAGACTTCTTCAGGTTCTGAGAATTCTAAAACTTCTTCCTGGGGAAACAGACTGGAAGGTTTTTGTACTTTAGAAGGAGTAGGGCAGGAATACTCCTCCCTAGGTCTTTTTGGGGTAATCAATTTCTCAGAGAAGTCAACAAACTTGGAAGGTTTGTCCATGTACCCTTCAAACCTAACTCTGGTCCATAGGGATGAACCAGAGTGGTCTGGAGGGGGAAAGGGCTCTCCTGGAGGACAGGAGAATTTAGGAGGTTGAGATTTATCAGCCCTAGCCTTAGAGAGAGGCAGTGACATTTCCGAAGACTCCTCTCGACGTTTGGACGGGTCTTTAGATTTATTAGCTGCAGAAACAATGGCCATGAGACTCTCGCGTTGTTGTGGCAGATCAGGTAGTGTTTTCGATGTGCCTGTAGGCTTTGTCAAGGTTTGCGGTGCCACCAAAACACTTGGGGCTGACTTGCTGTTATGAGGCACTCTTGTGTTGGTTGGTGGAGACACCCTTATGGGTATGCCCGCACGCATGCCGTGACGACGGTTGCGGCAAGGGCGGCCGATCATGAGGATCGGTGGACGTCATCAAAACCTTCGATGGGCCTGTTGCGATCTGTAGCTTCCTCAACGTATCCGTTGAGGGAGCTTGTGGGGTTGTGTGCTTTACCTTTTGTTGTGCGGGTATGCCCCTGTCGCCGGGATGTTGTCTCCCCAGAGCAGCACTGGTGGCCTGCCTGTCTGGGCTGGGGACAGGCACTTTGGAACCTGATGGTTCGGCAGAAAGGTCAATGGCCTCCACAATGGAGCCATGGCTGCCGCTTGAATCCTTGTCACTGGAGGCGCCTGCGCCAACGGGGGAACCACTCTCGCCTGCATGGCGCAGGCCGCCCACCACTTAATCTGCCGATCTTGTAGCGTCTTTGGAAGAAAAAGTTGGCAAGACTTGCAGGGTCGCTCGTCATGATCATGAGGGAGACACTTGTTACAGTTTCAGTCAGTGTCCTTCCATGGGTATTTGCCATTGCAGGACGGGCAAAACTTAAATGGAGTCCTCTCCATAGCTGAGGTAAAGGGCGACAGCAAGACCAGAAGGGAAAAGAGGGGGGGAAAGGAAATGCATTCTAGAAAGAATCAAACCCCGGTGCCCCACTCTCCCTACCATATAGGCCTGGCCGGAGGGCTGAGGCCACATGGTCGACAGCATCGACCTAAGCACCAGTTGCTGAAATCCGTAGTCGTCTTCGGCGTAGGTCCAGAAGTAGTCATCAATGATGAAAGGTCGAAGACTAAACGACCAACGGTCGTGGATAATGAAGTTATAACCTATATGTATGAGCTCTGCATAGGGCGACTAGCTAGCTGTGCGGAAAAAAACTATCTGAGGGACCTTGACATATGAGGGATTTTGGGTACACTACACGTCACGTTGGGAATAGTGTTACAAGCACGCCGATGTCGATGTCCCCCTGTTGATCCTCAAAAGACAAGATGCAATACTCTGCGATTACCACTAAATGTTGGACTATATGCACAGCATGTGATTCTAAGCAGATTCACAAGCATCAGAATCACTATTATCAATTTAGAGGTGGTTTCTGGTGGAGCCATCAGATATTCGATAACCAATGAAAAAACGAAACACTATATATTCTATATATAATTAATTCCCTTGACCAATCCTTCCACCCCATAGGTTTGTGTAACCAAGATCATAGTATGACGTCGGTAATGACGTTTTTTTTATTTAACCATTGTTTTGTATGAAGACCTTTGTGAGCTCCAAAACTTTACTGTTTGTATGCTGTCCATGCTTTACGTCGATTGTTAATAAAGCAGGTTTTGCCTTTCACTTTGACTATTTCTGTTATTGAGTGTGGGATTTCCCTACCTCTCCTTTCTACTTAAACTGGGGTTTTCCCAGACCACTTTGACAAAGGGTTTATCAGTATGCTCTGCAGCGACTCCATTAGGTTTTGACCCATGGGATTTGTAAAAGGTGTGGATGTCCCTTCTAGTCCTTCCCCCTGTCTTCTCTCGATAGACACCTTGTTGATCATAATGGTATTTAGCTTTCCTGTGCCCTGAGGATGGAAGGGGAGCCTCCTGTCTTGTTGTCCTACCTCTCCTTGCTCGTTGCTGTTCTATGATGTCAAAAAACTCATAAATAATTTTTCAACTACAATTGATTTGTGTTGGTGACATGCCTTGTTGACCGCCAGGTAAGTGGCGCTGTTCGATTCCTCCGTGGATAAGGTGAGAGATCTGTTTTGTAGCCATTAAATCGTTCCCATCTAACTTTTTTACACCTTTATTTGTGGTGCAGGTCGTTCTGGCTTTAGTGAGTGGTTTTGTTATTTCTATCTGCCGTCTGTTACTTTTAAAATCTGCAGTTTCCATCTGGTTAATGTGACATGGTGCTGCATTTCTTTGTGCTCTCCCAGTCCCTTCCGTATCCTCTTCGTTACTTGCAGAAAGGCAGACATGGTCTATTAAAAGGACATAGCCAGCATACGCAATTGGTTTATTTCATGATATTCCATAAAGGTCTTTTTTCGGTTTGTTTTGTTTCACAACCATTGTCGGGTCTTAACCCAGTTGTCGTGTCTGGTGTTTGTTGTGCGTATGTGTGTGAATTGTGAGGGGCATTAAATGCGCACTTCTTTGTGTGCGATGACGTTGTTGTATTTGTGCATTGTTCGTGCTTGTCTTGGCATCAGGCTCGGCCTGGCCTATAGGGCAATAGGGCAATGCCCGAACCAAAAACGCAAAATGCTAATGTAAAGAAGGTTCTGATTCAGCACCAGTCAGGGGGGGCGCACCTACCAATTGGGGGATTAAGAGGGATAGCTGGGACACCCTCTAGGGGGGAAACAAGGGGACCACAGGGTGCTGTAGCCAGCCCCAAGGGCCAGGAGTGGTGGGGAACAAGGGGGAAGCTTTGTATATAACATACCATGAACACAAGGGAAGTAGCTGCAGAAATGCGAGAAAGGCAAACCTGCAGATAAGTGGTCTCTATATAGGGGCACCAAAGGTGGGCTACACCTCACAGGCCCGCTCTGAACACATGGCCCATACACCACGGCTGAGGGAGAGGGGGAAGCTGAATTCAGGCTGCTCGTCTCCAGCAGACCGCAGTCACAGGGAACAGCACTGGGTGATGTAATTAAGACTGACAAGCCAGTCCCACGACTACTCATGAGAGCTGGGGAAATCAACCTGACCCAGAGAGCCACTCGCATTGCACCAAGGCAGTTTCAAATTACCCCCTTCGCAAGCGGGTATGGGAACGAAAATGTGGAATGGTGGGGTGTTCCAAGAAGAGCCAATCCGACGGTAAGTTTTGGTGTCCTTGGAAAGTAACAAGCCCTCAGAGTGTCCACAACAGTGTTTGCGAAGGTTATTATCTTGCAGGTGCTGTGTGAATGTCTCCCTTCCCACTGGTTCAGGGTGTCTTGTGTTCCTTCCTTTCTGGTGCTGACCAATGGCAGATGAATAAAGACCCAGAGGTAAGCACACTTATGTGTATGGAGGGAGGAGTAGGAAGCAATGTGGTGCCACAAAGGGAGGAGATGGGTTGAAAGGGGGTAGGTCTGTTTGCTCCAATCATGTCTAATTAATGTATGTCTAGCTATAGGGGTATGATGTAGTTTAACCAGTAAGCTTCTTGGGAACCGAGAAGATGCAAAGTCTGAAGCGCCACTGTTTCTAATTGTACAAACATGGTATTAGAGGTATAAAGCTACTGTCCATTGTGAGCCAGTTTGCAGGCTCTCATCAATCAGTTCTGTTGTATGTGCTGTTTGATTTGTGCTTGCCCAGCTGTAATAAACATTGTTACTTCTTGCCAGGTTTGTGCTTCTTTTCAGACTACTACTGGTAACTTATTTATTACAAGCTCTTGAGGACCCCTGATACACTAGTGTGGGCCAGTTTGTTTTGTCAAATTGGACCACTTTTTTGGCCTGCGTGGGCCAGTTTGGTAAGTTACTTCACTATGCGGCTAGTAGTTATGACCAGTGTTACTGAATAAATATTATTTAGAAGGCACAGTTTGCATCACATTTTATCAAAAACCTGCACCTTGGGTACTACTCAAACAGTCTATCACAAGAGGAATGAATTGCCATTTGCAAATGTGAGCCACTTTTCTGGGTTCTGAGAGAATTAATATCCAGAAGCAAGTGGAGGGAGAAATCTGAAAGCTGCTGGACCAAAACATAATCAAACCAGCAGTAGGACCCACTCCGTGCATGTCCCCCATAGTACCAGCCCCAAAGAAGACAGCATAAGACTTCGCGTGGACATGAGAAGAGAAAATGAGGCCATACAACGAGAGAGGCATCAATCGCCTAGAATAATTACATGATCAACCTCCTACACAGAGCGATGGTCTTCTCAAAACTCGACTTTAATAAAGGGTACCATCAGCTAGAGCTAGCCCCTGAATCGGTATCATCAGCCAGCAAGATTTTCCAGGAGGAGATATAGAAGGTCGTAAGGGACATACCCCACTGCTTAAATTATAGCAACGTCATTCTGGTGTTCGGGAAGTCAATGGAGGAACATGATGCCATGCTACACCGTGTCTGCATGGCACCGAGGGAGGTCTGAATAACATTTAAAAAAGTAAATGTGAATTTTGCAAGAGCACTCTCAAATTCTTCAGACACATTTTCTCGGAGCAAGGCATGCGACCAGACCCCGACAAGGCAGCGGCCCTAAACGGGTACCCGAGACCCACCAACGCCTCCGACCTCAGATCGTTCCTGGGACTTGCAAACTACTGCTCCTGATATATACAAGATTATGGCACTGTAAGTGCCCCGCTGAGAGAACTCACCGAAAGCAAGCAGGAATTCACATGTACATCAGTGTCAAACTGCATTCAAACAAATTGAAAAGAGATAGATATGGCTTACATCAATGCGGACAAAGAAACAGAGGTGATTGTGGATGCCAATCCGGTAGGTCTGGGGGCAATACTGACCCAACATGAATCACAGACACCCCACATTAGAGTGGTAGTGGCATATGCCAGTTGCAGTCTATCTAGCACCAAATAGGTCTACTCACAGGCTGAAAAAGAAAGTCTTGTGGCGGTGTGGGGATTGTGAGCATTTTCATTTATTCCTACATGAAAAAATATTTACAATATCCACAGACCACTAGGCTCTCCTAACCATCTATGTGAATCCAAATACAAGGATGCCATCCAGAATAGCAGGTGGAGGCTGCAACTTCAGGGCTACAAATTTACAATTAAAGACAGACCTGGCCAAAATGTACACCCTGCTGACTACCTTTCTCCCCACCCTACCATGTCTGATGTGAAAGAACCTTCCATAGCTAATACAAATATCAATTAAGTGATCCATCACTTGAAGCCATTCCCGGTCAACTGGAACACACTATAGAAAGAGTCAGAGCAGGACTCGGTACTCTCCATCATCATCAAGTTCCTAAGAAGTGGTAACATGAAGCATGGCAAGGACTTGTCGAAGGACCTAGGCAGGAGCAGGCAGGAAGAGATCCACAACCTAATTTTTGTGCAAGATGAACTGAATGTCACTGACAACAACATCGTCCTTAAAGGGTGCAAGACAGTACTGCCTTGAGGGTTCCGGCAACAAGTAATTCAGCTTGCGCATGAAGGGCACAGAGGAATAGAAATGGTTCCTAAACTTGGACGCCGGGGTAGAAGATATAATATGCCAGTGTTCCACATGCTGTGTAGTGGCACCGCCAAATCGACACAGTCCTCTGAAAATGTCACCAATGCACAAGGGAATCTGGAAGAAATAGCAGTCGATTTGTTCAGGCCAACGAGGGACGGCAACTATGTACTGGTGGTAATAGATGAACATTCCAGATTCCCAGAGGCATGGATAATATCCTCAACGGCAGCCACCTGTGTCATCCTGACCCTCGATCGCATCCAGGTGCTCTATGGAATCCCAAAAGTGCTTAATTCAGACAACGGGCTGCCGTTCATGAGCCATGATTTCACAAACTTTGCACAGACACAGGAAAGCCACACCACTATGGCCTCAGGCAAACAGTCCAGCAGAACGTTTTATGGCCAATGTTAAGAGGGCACATTGAGCAAATTCTGTATCAACTCCAGCATGACTACCATCATACAACACAAAGCACCACCGGAGAGTGCTGTGCCGACCTCATGTTTCCCCAGAGTCTAAGGACTCGACTACTGTAAGGACCCAAAATATGCTGAGGAAATTAGTTGGAGTTACAAGTCAAAGACAAAGATGAGGCCAACAAACAGAAGATGAAGAAACAAGCTGATAAGGTGATGAAGGGCAAAAGAAACTGACTTACAATTGGGGGGAGCGAGTGGAAGTAGAGCAACAGAAACAAAGAAAGGGAGTCTCGACATTCAGTCCTGAGACTCTAATAGTGTTGAACCGAAGTGGCACCATGATCGCAGCAGACGAGGGGAACTGCCGTTCAATCACACGCAGCACGCCTCATTTTAAGAGATATCCTAAGAGAGAAGGACACACGGATGGACCCTCATACTGTGAAGAAAGTGAATTTGACTGATGATGAGGATGCAAGTGGAGAATGGCAAGCAGGAACATTCAGCAGAGCCTGCGGGACTCCTGAACAACATTGAAATGGCTGACCAGTAAGAACTCCTCTGAAACCGGTGAAACTCATTGAAGAGATAGGGTAATAGTTGGAACTCTGTATTCAAGAAAGGGTGAGATGTCATTTTGTGGCCCCCTGGCCTTGTTATGTGGGATGAGCCATGTTAGAGCTTGGGGAAAGGGAAGTGATGGAATGAGCCTGTGCCTGGGCAGTTAGAAAATAAAGTTGATCGAACAACACCACCAATGTTTGTGTCCTTCCTCAAAGAGTGAGACCCACTCTTTTCTCAGGTGCATCCTCACATTACAAGGACGCCCCACCCTGGTCACTAATTTTCACTTTCTATCACCCTTAAATAATTTAATTAATAAATAGGATAAAGGGCAAGAAAGCCTCCTGATCCAATTCTTGCTGTTGCTGCTTTCGCGGATAATCTTGGCATCAGGGGTCTTCTGCATTTTGATGGATGGCCTGGTCATGCTGAGGGAGAATCAACAAACGTGCTTAGAGCACGAGTTTGCACCTTGTGTGGCTACACTTTAATGTGTTAGTTTAATAAAGCGTTGAAATGTTTTTTATTTATTTATTGAAGGACGGCAAAAAAGGGTTTGGTTTGCAGGGTGGCTACCATTGTTTTACAAACTTGCATTGAGGGGTGTAAAGCATGTGCTCTGATAGTATGGTGCCTCACCCTCAGATCGTCCGGTCCAGTTTGTTCCTCAATCAGCAGCCCCTCTCGGCCAACCGTACTCCCATAACTAGCTTTTCTCCTTCCTCCCTCCTTGCACCCCTCACAGTAGGCTTGCCTGTTCCCTCTCTCCTTCACGCTAAACATGCTCCTGTTTACTCTTCCATTTACTTGATTATAACACCTCGCTCGCTAGACATGTCATCACTCATGGTCCACACCATTCCCTTCCATCTTGCACTCTATGAAATCCGGAAACATCAACTTTCGTCAAAATCTCCACCTTCTCCACTCTCCTGACTAGCACCAGGCAGTGACAAGGTCACCTTGAAGTCTGCCTCCAGCACCCTCCTGGTTACACATTTACATAGGCAAGCTAACCCCCGGCTGGCACTTCACTTATTCCTTTCAGCTCAAAATGTAGTTACCATTCTAATTTAAAGGATCGAGTATATGTACAGCCGACCACCCAGCTCGCCTTCTCTGCCAATGCATGTCTCTTATTAACTACTACCTAACCTATTTATGTTATGGGCCTGGGCAGTTCACACTGTGCCTGTGACTGAGGGCCAAGGGATATGAGTGGAAGGGCTTTGCATGCCTGTTTTGTTGGGCATGGTTTCAGTATGCCAGGGCACGCTGTGGCCCCATGACCCTTTTAGGGTCTTGGGGGCCTGGGCAGCGTTGAGCTAAAAGCTGTGCTGGTTGTCCGCGTACATTTTGCACAGACAGGCCGGGGTGTTTTGAGATCGTTTTGATGGTGGTGGTCTGGGGCAGTATAGGGGCTTGGTGCCTTAAAGTGGAAAATGTAGCTCATTTTACTGAGAGTTGGGAACATGGCGGTTTGCATTTCTGGTGTGCGGCTCCTCTTGGGTGTTTTGGTTTGGAGAGATCCCAAATGTGCAGGTGGTGTAGATCGCCGTTTCTTTAGCCTGTGCATCCCTCGAGGTTCACTTCTGTTGTATGCCCGTTCACTACACTGTGGTTTATTGGACGGTTGGCTCAATTGGGGGTGACCTGAGAATGGTTCTCTAGAGGGGGACTGGTGTTCATGTTGTCGGCTTGCAGCCTGGGGGACTCCCTGCCTGCCCTCGGTCTGGTGATGTGGCCTTTTGCGGTGTAGGCCGCTGTGTGCGTGGCGATACTCGTGTGCCCTTGGGTGGCAGTCGAAGCACAGTCGCATAACATTACATAACACAGCAGGAGGGGTGCCAGACTGTCACGGCATGCAGAGGAGCGGACGCCTGGCTCCGGCCATTTTTGTTCCTCATCTACCTGCGCCTTTCTCACAGTGTGGTTAACTGTGTCTGCTGGGGTGAGTCACTCTGGCTGTGTTTTTACTGTGTGGATGGCTGTGCATTGCTGCCAATGCTAAAGATGACTTTTCCAATAAACATAGGCCAGGTGGCACAGTCTGTTTAGACCTACCTTTGCGTCAACACATAAATCATCCCTAAAAGACCGCACAAAGTGGCTTTCCTCCACTTCCATTTTATCAGGAGAATAGGGGAACTCCGAGCACTCTGCCATCAGATGAACCTTTTGCTGCAATATGCAAAAATAAGATTGCACTAAGAACTTGTCCCTCTTTGTTCTCCAAATTTAATGTACTGATGTTATGTTATTCAGTCTGAGCTACCAGCTTTCTTCAAAGACCCCGAGACTCGATGGGAAAGACAGCTAGAAAAAGGACGTGCACAGGGCCTTCATGTTGTATTTTGACAAGTCACTGCGCATAACGTGTCCGTTCTTTCTTTGTTTTATAATGGGACGGCGTGGTTACCAGTCACTAAATCTACTAATTAAAAAATGCATGCATGCTGCATGTAAGGTATAGCAGGACCCTCAACTCTAAACATTTGCCGTAGGGTTGCACGCAACTTTTCTTGCTACCTTTCCTCCTATAGTGTGGTACCCCGTAGCATACAGCTTAATTCCCATGAAAAAGGTGGTGCAGCTGCCCCATAGTCTCTACCTATTCAATGCACCCGGGCCTCTTCTCTATCCACTCTTCAGCTTGTCACATGCCGACTCTAGACTATGATGCGATCTCTTAACATTTTGTAAAAAATGTCC
The DNA here is from genome assembly GCF_040938575.1 of Ambystoma mexicanum. Taxonomy (NCBI): domain Eukaryota; kingdom Metazoa; phylum Chordata; class Amphibia; order Caudata; family Ambystomatidae; genus Ambystoma; species Ambystoma mexicanum. Next base: position 1,441,948,944 of record NC_090935.1, read on the forward strand.
TGTACAGCTCCTTAATTTCAACTACTGCTGCACGCATTGCTATGCTCCTTTTCCCATCTCCTCAGACTGCTGTCTTGCGAGGTTCATTCTACCTCCTGCGCTTTGAAGTCATAACATATGGCGCGGGCGCTATATCAATACAAGGCATCATTGCATACCATAACATTTAGATCTACAAAAGACTAGGACCTCTCAGGACTTCAGCCACAACTGCACTTTGAAATCCGCAGCATTGAATAGCCAGGCATTTCCCCGATGACAACTTCAGCAATCCTCTGAGGCAAATAAGTCAGATCACTTCCACCTACTCACCTTCAGAGCGTACAGCTTCAACATAGCGTCAAGAAACTGGGATTGAGAGGTGATAGATGCATCACTCTCCTGGGCCTTTACTCCAGCATCACAGACTTTTAAAAATATTGTTATTGCTGTATTGCATTTTATCTTTCATTTGCCTGGGATGGCATACAATTCATTGTGCATGTACGCTGCATGTAAAGCACAGCCACGGCCTCAAATGCAGACAGTTGCCCCAGGGGTCCATACCCCTTTAATTCCAATTTCCTTTCCTCCTATAGCTCTGCGCCCCAAGCATACAGTTGGGTCCCACGTAAAATTTGACCCAGCAGTCACATCATTTCTACAATTTCAAACAATCTGCTCCTCTTCTCTATACACTCTTCAGCTTCCAACGCAGCTGCACTAGACATCTGTGCTATTCAGAACAGTTCCTATCCAAATACAAGATCATGATATGGCATTTATAACGTGCCTATACACAAGTGTTTCAAGACATAGCATAAGGCAAGTACCAGCCGAGTGCTCATGAACGGACCTTGGGATGGCATAGGCCTATTTCTGATCTATTTCTGCCTCCATTCTGTTCCTTAAAAAGTAAAATGTCAATCCCTGGGAATCCCCACCTCACCACCACTATCCGCATCTAAAAGTAACAATTTCCTGGCCTGATATTTCGGCAATGTGAGATCCCATCCGGTAACACCATAACTGATGCAGAATTCACACCATAATACATTATTTGTATTTTTAATAACTATCTCAGGGGTCTAGGATGTAGTACTGAGAACCCTGTTCCTGCTCACCTTTATATATACATAGAAACTCTGTTGGTAATTGACATGGTTTGCAAATCCCAAGAATATACACCATCGAACAGCATGAGTGCAAGGCACAAGCCCTGCAACGTGATAGGGGGAGGGAGGCATCTTCACTCTGTCAGTCCGCCACTAGTCTATTCACTCCTCTTCACTCCTTACATTTCATACCAGCAGTGCTGAGCTTTGCAGGCCATGAAATCTGCATTTTGGGCTGTCACCTCTAGATGCATTTTGGATGGTTTTCTACAGGGATGATGGGTAGATTGGAGTTGAGAACTGCATGAGTTATGTAAAGGGTTTTATTTTGCCGTATACCTCAGTTGGGCAAGTTAGACGTAGCAATGATTAGGTTATATGAAATATCTTCATCATGCCATGGAATCTGCTGGAGATTTGTAAATGCGTTGACTTGTCTAAAAGGTTAGACTTGTTTGTCTAACACAGGAAGTGACGTTGGGCAACATCTGGGCATACAGGTTATGACTGGAGCCAAAGAAACTCTTACACTCCAAAGCATTTTCTGTATTATCAAGACATTACAACCCTGCTCTATGGAGATCAGCCACCATAAAGGTATATGGTGAACGATGCCCAGCTCACAGCTCAATCACTTACTATCATTGGACACAATTTCATTCGATCTTCTACCCCTCTCTAGCTCTACCCTGTTGTTTTCTCAACACATTCATATCTCCCGTGTTAAAGGGAGTGTTTATAACAAACTAAGCTGGGAAAAGCCTCCACATTACTAGGGCCCGCTTGAGCACCTCTCAAGTCCATCATGCACCCACACACCAACCATATTTAGCACCAGGTATCTTCTGCTCTAGATACTGCCTTCACAGTTAAGTCTTGCTTGTAAAATGTACAGCACATTCCTTATACTTTTGTTAAGAATCTGATGGCATTCTCCCCAGAAAACTGGTCTGGAACCCTCCTCATGTGGCCAGGGAAAGGCAGACGTTTTCTGATCCCGACCGTGGGGGTGGTGTACTGCGGGAGGATCACGTGGGGGAAACAGACCAGGAAGGCTGGGATGAACCCCTTTTTTAACTTTTCCTGTAATCCCACCCTTTTGATGGCTTTTTGCCAAACAAAAGAAGTGGAAAAACCTAATTTTGATGAAACAAACTACATGTCCCAGAATCCTATAGCGACTGAGACGAGAAAGAGGGCTGAAGAGTCATGCAAATGTAGTAGGCAGGCAATTAAGCCAAACAGCCATTGCAGGAGTCAGGTAATTGAAACTAATGGCTCACACCTGAACCCAAATGCCAAACCTGTGAAGCACAAAAGACTGCTGCAGGAGAGGAGAGAAACAGAGAGCTGGAGCAGGAGTTGGAAGGCTGGCAACAGTAGTAGTAGTGGAAGAGCACGGAGCTGGCAATTCACAAGGAAGTGTGGTCACAGATGGGACGCCGGTACGTGGAGACCGCAGATTTCACCTGCAAGTTCTGAGAGGGTCCTGTGTTCTTAAAACCTGCATTGCCGTGGCTGCACGAGGAAGACATGCTGAGAGTGGAGTTTTACCCATGTGCGCTGATTGGCTGTGATGGCAGAGCCGCGCTGAAGCCTGAGGCACGCAGCAAAAGGCAAGCCGAGGGACTGAGGCATGAAGGATACTCCCAATTGGTGTGGCCGGACAGGAGATACCTGTGCTACAGAAGGGTATGGGTTCCAAGTGTGCCCATGGTGGCAGTAGAAGTCGAGAAAGTCGGAAAGTGAAGCAGCCCGCAACTTTCTGAAGCCAGTGAGCGAAGCTCAGAATTCAGGTTCACACAGTAAGCCTGGCTGGTAACTGTATCCAGCTCTAAAGTAACTTGCTTATGCTTGGAAACAAGTAAAAGCTGTTCATTTTTCTAAAATCCTTTCTAACAATTGAAATGTAGCATGCACACTAATAGTGAAAGCTGTAGTGTTTGCGTAAAAAGAAAAAGCACATCATTTCTATTGTTGAACATTTCTTCCTGTTACCAGAGTGGTCGAGTGTTTTTCATTGAAAAGGGAACACTTGTGAAAACCATTCCGAAAGCTTAACGTTGACTTTTCACCAGAGTTACAAGTGAATACAACATCAAAGGGAGGGCACATGTGGCCAATTGTGTTTCCAGAGAGAAGTCCAACATCATCTCTGTGAGATTGTCTGGAAATACAATTACTTGCAGTCCTTTAAGGTTACAGAGCTACCCTAAAGTGTGGTTGTGTGTCCCTAAATCTGTTTTCCCTTTGAAGACTGAAGCTTGTAGTATTCTGAACACTCATTCTTTAATTCCAGAAGTTGTTGTACTGATGAGAAGAACAAGCATTACCCAAGCCAAGAGGCACACCCTTTCCATAGTGAAACAAGGCATATTCAGATCTATCAACCTGATCTGTGAGGTTGTTAAAGGTCGAGTGTCCTCTGAAACAAGTGTGACATTGTTGTCTAAAGCTGGAAGAGTGAAAATACAGCTTCTGGGTAATTACTGGAACCAAGAAGGTGTGAGCAAAGCTGTGAAAGGGAGTTGGGTGCTTGCAAAGAGGAGTAAGAAGACCATCTGTAATGCTGAAGACTGTTGAAGTTGAAAGTCAGTCTTGGGGCAGAGGCTGATTATACTTGTGGCAGTAAGGCAGACAGAAGAGGCAAAGAGGTTGCCCTTTTCTTGGAGCATAGGAAAGAGGAGTGCCTTGCCTACCTGTACAGGTCAAAGTGTCTTGTCTTTATATGCCTAATAATTCTGAAGTATACAATTTATGCAGAAGTACCCGAGCTGTGGTGGTGGTGTATAGAACTGTCAGTGGATGCCACAGTGAAGTTGATTGACGTAGTGGCATACTGTGGAACAAAGGAGACTGTTCTCACAGTAGCAGAAGGGTGGTTGATAAGAGGAAAGCAGCAACCCAAAAAAGCATCTTGACAATTATACCAAATGTACTGCACAGGTTCTAAACAATTGTAAAGGTATAGAAGAAGAGGTTGTTAGCCTATTCTTTGAACTGTGGCAAAAAATCCAGGATTACCATTGGTGCTTTTTTCTTGACTGAAAATGGAAGGGGTATTTTTTCAACAGAAGCTGGAGAATTGTTACCAGTGGATTTGGGGATTTCTGTTTGATGAACTATTGTTTTGACTTGAAGCTTACAAAAACTGATTTAAGACTTTTCTTTTCATGATTGAATACTACGCAGTGGAATTTAAAACCCTGGGAAAGGGATTTACTGAGGACAAGTGAAGGTCATCCACATATTGTTCAATCATTGTTTGTCATCTGATGTTGTTTTATTATTTTCCTTGAATGTTTTGTTGTTTAGTGTGAGGGCCGGTTTGTCTATGTTAGGAGTTATTCCCGTCATTTTTAGACTAGGTAGGGAATTGCCTGATAGAGTAGGGCAAGCAAGGATTTATTTGCAAACATTTTCTTTAATAAAATGTCTAATCTTGAGAAAAATACCAGCAGTTGTCTGCCTCGCATTACTGACCACTCACACTTTCTCTCATGCTTACCAATAACTAATCGCAGTTCGGAAACATGCATCCCAGCTAACGCAATCACAATCCCTCATCACCTCATGTGTCCCCCCTCCCCCACTATGTTGTTTGTCCTCTGGCAAAACCCCCATTCCTGTCACCTTCAATCTCCCCCAACCCGTCTTCCTTTGTATCCACAGACCAAGTTCTGATGACACCCTGGTGGGTTACAATACGCCACATCTTGGACAAGGTTAGGCACTGTAAGATCTCTACAGTGGTGATGGGTGCAGTATAAATACTTAATAAAATAACATAACCTACATGTCATCTGTAATGTCCATGATTGCTGTGGTTTCGGTGTCCTCTTGCTCTGCATCAGTTTATGTTTGTCTTTGTCTGCCATAACCCTTGCTGTGCACAAAGGCCTTCTCTGTGTCATACGTTTTGTATAGTTGGTGTTTTCAAATGATATATTTAAATCAAGCAGGTATATTTAAAAATGTCATCAGTTTGATTGGTCAATGGTTTCCTCAATGCGTTTCGGGACAAGTAGATCCATTCATCAGAAGCTTTTTTCATACAATCTGAGTAAAAAGTATATGAGAGCAATGTCATTACATTTGTTTAAAAATTTGGGAAACCTTGCATGGGAAATTAAATTGACGTATATAAATATTTTGTAATTATACTTGATTGATTTAAATATAGCATTTGAAAACACCAACTTTGAAATGGTGCTACAAGTTTTTTGAATCCTTTTTGTTAAATGTATTTGACAATTTGAGATGAAAGTGCAGATTTTGAAATAATCACCTTATTCATTTTCCTCAGTTTTTGACTGTGTTGAGCCAAATGGTGTGCACCGTAAGGGAGTATGCCTGAACCTCAGGATACCTTGCTTTCTTTGTAATAAAAATGTCTTACTAGGTTTGCCTTCAGCCACTGGATTCATAAGCACTCTGTGTGTCCTTCATGGATGGTTTGTTCAAAATAAACATTGGCAAAGCCAACAGTTGTGGCTTTGGTGTAATTATTAGGCATTTGCCAGGCACTGCTATTAGATGCCTAGGTACTGCCATCATGTTGCTCCTGGTACCATCAATGGCCAGGTAATACCACTATGGCTGTGCCTGGCAAGTGCCTTTCCCATGCCTACACAAAAGCCCAAACTATTGGCATTGCCAATGCTTGTTTTTTATTGGTGCCAGACTGTTAACAGCTTGTTGCGCTTTTTTGACCCTGGCACTGAAATCTTGTTTAGTGTCTTTGTGTTTTTTGGTATTAGCAAAGAAAGGTCTCCAACTCAGTAGAGACTCCCATCCCTTGAACACCTTTATCCTGGATGAACAGGAAGTATTCTAAAATAGAAATGTTTCAGATTACCTGTAGTAATTATATACTCGTGAAAGTACTTCACATCAAAGTGAATCTAAAAATTCTCAGTTATGAGTTAAGGAACTTGGGGCTCCATACTCCGACGTGCAGCTGTCATTAGCTTGCTACGTGGGCACGCTAGGGAACGTTAACACGTGACTGGACATCGTACTTCATTAACCCCCTTGCAGGGCTTTAAGTGGGGTAAGAAATCGAGGGGGGCCCCTCATTTGGGGGCGTGGCTTGTGGGAGGGGCGTGGCCTAAAAAGTACGCAAATCGTAGGGTATACACACAAATATATATAAATGTTATATATTTGTGTGCGTACCTTACTATGGTTTGTGTACTTTCAAAGCCATCTTTTATAAACGTCGAGGAATCCCCAGGTTCGCCGAGGGTTAAAGACGCCTCGGCGACCTGGGGAAACAAAGGGACAATAACTGCCTCTGGTGACCTCTCGCGCGAGGGGTCACCAAAGGCAGTTACTATAACTGACAGAAGTGGCAGCCAGTCACAGCGTCGCTGTGGCTGGCTGCCACTTCTGTCGGCTTGCCTGACTTCATGGCAGGCGCATCTCCCGTCGCGGCTGCGGGCGCGACGGGATAATGCATTCCGCCAATGTTGCGGTTGGACGGGGGCCCCGGCAGAGCCCCGGCTCAGTCCCACTTTTTGGAGACTGCCAGGGCCCGGTCCCGGCAGGCCCCGGCCCACTTTAAGCACTGCCCCCTTGTAAAGTCTCCCGCGGGTACGCTTTCTCCGTGTTCTGTTGTATTTTGGAAATCTCTGCTTGGTGCAGGGTTAATCTCTACACTTTAGCACTTTTGGCGAGTACAGCCGTGGATTACGTTATATACACGCACTATTACAGTGATGGGCATGATTTACAGTGAGGTTTAGATTGTAACAGATTGGCGATCAACAGTATACAGTTAAGGTATTTGACAACACACAGTTCAATCACGGGCAGGTTAATGGCACTTTTTCCTTTTTTTGTTTTCGTTTGTTACATGGTGTCTATATTTTCTCTTCAGTGTTTCCAATATCGCTTTGTTAAACAAGAGGGGTCATATTGGTGCTATTGTCTTCAATAACAATTGGGTGACGTATGCGGTACACCCACCTATTTTCTGTTGTAAATGTATCTATTTATGTATTTATTTATTTGTTTCTAATGCGCCATAGCCCGCAGGCATCAGGGCGCGCAGCTAGACAAAGACAAGACAAGACATACATGGTCAACAGGTATATTTCTTTGTATTTATTTAATTGTTTATTTAAAGAATATACATGAGCAGTCAATTTATCTTGCTTTAAGTCCGTGTGCAAAAATATTTGTGGACATTCCCCACCTTACGCAAAAATACTAAATTAATCCTTTTGAACATTGTTTTTGATTACCCCTGAAGAAGGGAGTCTTCTCCCGAAGTGCATTTTTTTATTTTGTACAAAATTAAAAGAAGATGACTTCGAAGAAATTGAGGACTACGAGTATTCCATAAATCATTCTATTTTGCAATGTTAAAAATATTCGGAAATGATGTTATGTTATGTTACTTTGCATTTATATAGCGCCTTATGTATCATTGGTATGATCTCAAAGCACTGGTAGGTTGAACGCCCTCGGGAACCGCAGTTCGAGTCAGTAGAGAGAGGGAGAGAGAATCATAAGGTGCGTGGGTGTATCGGCTATGTGTGCAGCTGGTGTGGCACTTCTATGATAGCTGCTTCTTAGCAGTAGGTGCGGTGGTTGGGAGGTCAGGAATATGTGTCCATTCTGGTGGGTTGATACCCAGACCGATTTCTGGCTCCGTTAGGCCTGAGGAGACGCTTAGGCTAGCGGTGTGTGCTCAGCTAGCTGTGTTTAATTAGGATGATGAGGAGTATGTGGCGGGTGTTAGTATGAGAACAGCTATACCAAATGTGTCATAATATCGCTCTGTTCTAGTTCTCTGTATAGGAGAGAGGAGAGAGTAAGTGTGGTGGTGTGATATGGTGGTATACATCCTTTCCATGTACTCCCTTCGTTCTATGCACTCCAACCGTTCTATCTGTTCGGTACATTTTATCTGTTCCATGCACTCCCTCCGCTCCATGCACTCCCTCCGTTCCATGCGCTCTCTCCGTTCCATGCACTCCCTCCGTTCTATACACTCCCTCCGTTCTATCTGTTCCATGCACTCCAACTGTTCCATCCACTCTATCCGTTCCACATCCACTCCATCCGTTCCATCTGTTCCATCCGTTCCATCCACTCCATCTGTTCTACATCCACTCCATCCATTCCATCCACTCTATCCATTCCATCCACTATCCATTCCATCCACTCCATCCGTTCTACATCCACTCCATCCATTCCATCCACTCTATCCATTCCATCCACTATCCGTTCCATGCGCTCTCTCCGTTCCATGCACTCCCTCCGTTCTATGCACTCCCTCCGTTCTATCTGTTCCATGCACTCCAACCGTTCCATCCACTCTATCCGTTCCACATCCACTCTATCCATTCCACATCCACTCCATACGTTCCATCCACTCCATCTGTTCTACATCCACTCTATCCATTCCACCCACTCCATCCGTTCCACATCCACTCCATCCGTTCCACATCCACTCCATCCGTTCCATCCACTCCATCCTTTCCATCCACTCCATCCGTTCCATCCACTCCATCCTTTCCATCCTTTCCATCCTTTCCATCCACTCTATCCGTTCCATCCTTTCCATACACTCTATCCTTTCGATCCACTCCATCCGCTCCATCCACTCCATCCTTTCCATCCATCCCATCCACATGTTGAACAGGTGTTGTCTCTATCCGCACCATAGATGAGTCTATTGGGCGTACTTTCTAGATTCATCTTTAACACAGTGACGCTATTAGGCATACTCTCTAAAATAATAGAAGCTATAAAATCCCTAACACCCGTGAAAGCGCTGGGCTTTGATGGCCTGGGCATGGAGCTATATAAGGAATATCATGCCGAAACTGGCCCTGTCTGTTAAAAGTTTGGGAAGAAACAGTGGACCGAGACAACCTACCAGAGTCTATGAGGGAGGCAGTAATAACAGTGCTATTAAAGCCTAGGCGTCCACCCCATGACATGTCCTCGTATAGACCTCTTGCACTAATCAATTCAGACGTGAAAATATCTGGTCCACCGAACCAATGTGGCTTTGTTCCGACGCGGTCCACCACTTTGAATCTCTGAAGATTGTTTGGGGTTATGGCACAGATTGATCCTGGAGCATGGGCAGGCTTTTGACACTCCATGTCATGGGAATATTTGTTTGCAGAGCTTAAGAGCTACGGGATGGGCACCTATTTTCTTAAATGTGTCCGCTTGCTATATACCAAACCCGGAACCAAGGTCCTTACTAATCAAACCCTCTCCAAAATGTTCTTATTAGGTAGGGGTACCAGACAGGGTTGTCCGTTTTCCCCATATTGTTCGCTTTGACAATCAAACCAATGGCAGCATTTGTGCGGGAGAATCACGAACATAGGGGAATTAGAATGACAGTCCCAACCTAGTCTATATCACTATATGCTGATGACACACTCCTGTATTTTTGTAACAAACCTGGGTCCCATCATGACAGACATACATAAGTTCTCTGAATACTCGGGCTATAAAACCAACAGCTCCAAATCCAAAATATTCCCTCTTACACCTGCTACAGAATGCCTAGCCAATACTTACAACCTGAAATGGTCTCCTGCACAGATACGTTATGTAGGTATAATTGTGTCCAGGGACAGAAAAGTCCTTATACACGGACAACCATGACCAACTCTTCCAATCACTTATTGTTAAACTGCAAATATGGGCTATGCTCCCCATCTCCCTATACGGGCGGATTGCAGTTCTGAAGATGGTGGTTCTCCCCAAACTCCTCTATCTCTTTGGAAATATTCCGATCTGACCAGGCAGGGCGTTTTTTTGCTAGACTCCAGTCTGCGGCCACGTCGTCCAGGGGGGTCCTAAGGATAAAATGGGATTATCTGGTTGAACCGTACAGTATGAGGGGTATCGCAGCACCGGACTTTGAACTTTTTTACCTGGTGGCACAAGGCCAGTTTGCCAAGCACTGCTATGACCCATTGGACAATGCACCACACATCCCGATAGAGCGATACACAGCGTCACCAACCGAACTCCGATCCATCCTATTTAAAACACGACACAGGGATTCATGCAAATTCGACCCGGTCAGTGTCACTGTCCATGCCTGGTCCCTGATCTGCAAAAAAACTACAGGTAGAGGCACTGTATGACCCGAAGCCTCACTATGGAATTTCCCCAGAATCTCGCCCTCATTCGGTTGTCATTTGCAGAAGACATGGGATCCCAATAGGGAGATAGAAATGCGGGACATGTTTCTGAATGGAAAGTATGTGACGCTTGAAGAATTTGTTGACACAGACATAGGAGCTCAACTCAGAATACTCCAATACCATCGTTTGAAAGCAGAGTTCAGCGCTAGATGGCCGCTATTCCCGGATGAACCGCCATCTCATAAATGCATTAGTGTCGTGACCTCTGGGACCGGATCTAGCATATCCATGCTGTATGCTATGATACAATCACACTCCCATTCCTTGAATATAATTAAAGCAACCTGGGGGGCATACATGGGTGTGATGATTAAACGCCAGTCTCCGCTTGACGCAGTTTAAGATTCTGAATAAATTGAATTACACACCGGCCAAGATGGCCAGGTTCTCAGAAAACTGTACTGGGGAATGTCAGAAATGTGGGGACCAAAATGCTGACTCGTTTCATATGTACTAGGCCTGCACACATATTGCGGGCATATTACAAGAAATGTCTAATTTAGAATACTGCCTCTTCATACAGGATAAAGGTGTCCAGAGGACGTGAGTCTCTACTGAGTTGGAGACCAATCTTTGCTATATTGTTATTCTGTCCACGTGTCAGGACAGGGATTACCCCTCTGTACCCAAAGAACTTTACCCTTTTTGTCAGACATTGGACAAGTGATATAACTTAGGAGTGCATTGTGTTAACTTTTTCCCTTCTTGTCTTTTGGCGCCACTGTCTTTCTGCGCGTGCTTGCGGAACCATGAGTCTCTGTTTCCTGATGGTTCTTTGTTATTGGGTTGTGATTTCTAACACCATGTCTCCCTGTGCCCACACGTGGAGACAACTGTTCTTTTTGGTCTCGTTGTGCCAATGTTTGATTTTCTCTATTCTCCCTGTTTATTTTGATCTATTTCTACACCATCATTTTTCTCATACTTTTATGGGACGTCTGTGAGTGTACTGTGTGACTTTTGGGGAGCATTATGGGCACCTTTGATAATGTTTACTGAACTGAATTTAATGCCTTCCCTTGATTTAAGAGTCACAACGGATTCACTATGGTGGCATCCGCTAGTTCGGTGTCTGCAACATTCAGCTCTCGAGATGTTTTGGACTACAATCCCCATGATCATTTACCACTGACTATGCTGGCTTGGGCTGATGGGAGCTGCGGTGCAAAACATCTGATTAGCCAAAGGTTGCAGGCCCATGCCCTAGCCAATTCTAACACCCTTTCTGCTTCAACATCCTTGAGCCCAGAGATGTCTTCCGACCGTGTCTGGGTATCCTATATGTCTGTCTCCACGGTGTAGACCACCCAGCACTGATCTTTCCTAGTCGGTAGCATTTTCAGCTTATATTTTATGTATGCTGGGCATTAAACAGGTTGCATTTCGGTCCACAGGAACCGATGATAGCAAACAGTGACTCATCCACCATCTTACTGCTACTGCCAGGTGATTGGTGCACTAGTGCAAATGTAAAGTAGTGTCCTAGTTAACACTCTAAGACCCTCAATTACAATGTGTTTTTCTATGGGATTGCACCATTGTAAAATGCTTCTGTAAATCAGGCCCTAAGTGTTTGTGCCAGAGGTTTGCAGAGTGCAGAGAGACCTCCTGAGAGTAGACATGATACTTTGAAGTATTATTTACACTCATAGCGGTCACCGCGGCCCACATGCAAAGAACGACTAGGTGCCTCCACAGAGAGGCGTGGCTGGGGGGGGGCTAATGGGGGTGTAGCCCCTGATCTTTTGGTTGTAGCCCCAGATAGACTCTCAGGAGCTACAACCAAAATGCTAGCTATCCCCCAGTCCTGACAGCCCCGACATTAGCGTAGCCCCTGGTCTTTTCCAGGCGGCTCCACACATTGTTTATGCAGCATTGCAGTGCCAGGCCATAGCAAGCAGTGAGCATTTGTCGATGGCATATTGTGCCGGGAATTTGAATGCATTGTGCAAAGCAAAAAATTAGTGGTGATGGATACAATTGTATTTATTTATTACATTTTTATAAGCACCCAAGACCTGAAGGCATCATGGCGCTAGTACCTGTTAAAGTAGCATTCCATAAGGTAAATGAGGCATCAGTTACATAGTATTAGATAATACAATTGATGCATGACATTAGATAATACTGCTGAGGCATGATGAACGTAGGTCAAGTGTCAGTGGGTGAGTCGGGGAGGCGTATGACAATAGGTGTAGAATTGCATAGGGCCTCAATCATATTTGTTGGAGAGACGAGTTTTTAGGAGTTTTCTGAAAGTCAGGTAGGAGGGTTTGTCTCCAATGAGTGGTGGAATGAGTTCCAGAGTGATAGGGCTAGAACTACAAAGCTAGAGCCTCCCCTCATTTTTTGTTGAATCTTGGGTGAGTAGAGGAAGCGAGAGAAAGCGAGGAGGATGAGCGTAAGTGGCGTGTAGAAGTTGTTTTGTGGATGCCGGTGTTGTGGTAGGCAGGGGCCTTTAGTGAATGCATTTGGTGGCAATTGTGAGGGTCTTGAATTCTATGCACGCTTTGATGGGGAGCCAGTGGATGTCCATTCTTGCTTGTGCGATATGATAAGTGTGCTTTAGACGCCAGGTAGCTCTTAGAGCATTGTTTTGCAAGAGTTGGAGTTTGGATAAGTTATGCAGTAATCTAGTGTATGGCCTATGATGGCTTTGGTGAGTGCTAGACAGTTGATTGGTGGTAGGAATTTTCGGCTACAGTTGATGAGCTTAGTGGTGTAAGCAGCAGAAGAGGCAAGGGAATTGATGTGTTTGTGCATGTTGATTTCTGCATCAAGTAAACCCCAAGGGTTTTTGCATGGTTCGAAACCGGGATGGAATTGCCGTCAATAGTGAAGGAGGCATAAGTGTGGTTGAGTGTTTTTAAGCTGTGGGAGGAGCCGACAATGAGTATCTCCAGTTTGTCATTGTTGAGGCAGAGGTGTTGGTTAGTCATCCAATTTTGTATGATACTATTAGTTTGGCTGATCATGGCGGAGTATTGGTGGTAGCTACCTGTGAGTTATTGATATTGATATTGATATTTTATTTCTATCGCGCTTGTACACAAGTGTTTCAGAGCGCGACAAGGCAAGGGAGGGGAACAGGGGAGAACAAAACAGCGATCTTACTAGGCCCAGTGACATTGAGAACGCGCAAGTGCATGGGAGCAGGGGAGGGGAAAAGTGCATGAAAGGGGGGAGAAGTGGAAAGTGCGAAACAGAGGAGAAACAGATAAATAACAATAAATAAATAATAAAGGCAACAAACAGTGGTAGTGCAGCCAGCAATTTGCAAGTGCTAGGTTTAAGGCAGCAGACAGGGTAGGTCTGATAAGTGCAGGAAGAAAAAGAGGGGGCGCTGTATGGGTACAGATACAGACCCCAGTGAAAGGGGTGGCCCAGAGGCAGTGCAGGAGGGTGGCAGGGTGAGCAGGTACCTGGGCCCGGAGGACAGACGGTGGCCAGGTGCACGGTGCCAAGAGAGGACAGATCAGCAGGGGAGAGGGGGAGCAAAGGCAGAAGAAAAGAGGAAGGTCTTGAGGTGCTTCCGGAACCAGAGATGGTTCTCCTCAAGTTTTAGAGTGGCAGGGAGGCTGTTCCAAAGGGAGGCCCCAGCCGAAGACAGAGATCTACCCCAGCTCGTTTCTTTGTAAAAAACGACTGACCCTAAGGGAGTTGGAGGTAGAGGAGCGAAGAGCTTGTGAGGGGAGGTATTTGTGGAGGGATAGCTAAAGGTGTTTTGGACCCAGGCTCCAGAAAGCCTTTGGACAATGCAGAGGGTTTTGAATTTAATCCTTGCATCCACTGAGAGCCAATGGAGAGATTTCAGAGCTGGAGAGATACGATCCCAGGGCTCGAGGCCAAGGACAAGTCTCGCAGTCCTGTTCTTGATTAGTAGCAGAGGGCGACAGAGTAGAGGCAAGTAGATTTAGAAAGAGACTGTTACAATAGTCCAAACTAGAGAGAACCAGAGCTTGGGATACCAAAAGCTTCTGCGAGAAGGAGAGGAAAGGCAGAGTACCTCTGAGGAGGTGCAGTAGGAAATTTTATTTTTTAGAGACCTCAGAGATGTGGGCGTAGAAGGAAAGGGTGGAGTCAAAGATGACCCCGAGGTTCTTAACCTCGCAGGTGGGGGTAGGAGGAGGGCCAAGGGAGGCCGGCCAGAGAGTGTGGGGAAAGGATGATGAAGATTTGCCGATGAGGAGGATCTCCGTCTTGCTGGCATTCAGACAAAGGTCATTGGTGGCACACCAATCTTGAATGGCAGTTAGGCAATCAGAGAGGAGAGAGGGAGGGGAGGTGGCAGAGGGCAGCCTGAAAATGAGTTGAGTGTTGTCAGTGTAGAACTGGAAATTTGAGCAGAAAGTGGCAATGCAGTGGGCTAGAGCTGCCACGTATTGGTTGAAAAGCCAGGGCGAGAGGTTAGACCCCAGGGGAACACCACAGGTAGAGAGGAAGATAGATGAAAGGAAGGACCCAAGTTGGACCTGGGAGAGTCGATCTGAGAGGAAAGAGGTCAGCCAGGCCAGAGCCTGATCAGTGATACCCAGGTTTTCACAGAGATGGTTGAGCAGGATGGAATGATGTCTATGAGTTGCAGTCGAATCTGGATGTCGTCAGCGAAGTTAGTGTAGGGAATGTTCAAGTTGTCATAGTAGTCAAATAGAGGTTTCATGTAGATGTCGTAGAGTGTGGGTAAGATGCCAGAACCTTGGAGAATACCATGAGGGACTGGGATGGGATCAGCATCCACATCACTGATGTAGTCTATGGACGAGCAGTCGTTTAGGAAGGATTTAACCCAATTTGTTGCTTCTGGAGTGAAGTGGAATTTTGTTCTGAGGTGCTCGCTAAGGATGTCATGGTCGACAAGGTCGAATGCGGCTGAGAAGTCAAGGAGGAGGAGAAGGGCGTGGTTACCAGATCCACAGATGTTATGAAGCTGAATTTTGAGGTCTAGGAGGGTTGACTCAGTGCTGTGGCAGGGTTCGGAAGCCAGATTGGTGGGTTCCAAGTAGATTGTGGAGTTCAAGATAGGACTGGATTTGTGTGTAGCCGCTGCGGTCTAAAATATTGTGTATATTTGAGAATAGGCTGCATGTATGTCACTTAATATGATGCACAGGGTTTTAACTAGTATGTGTTTGAATCGATGACATTAACTTCAAAACATTATTTTGTTAAATGATGAAAACAGAATATTATAACACGGAACATATGTGATTTCCTTAGTGATGTTTCCTGGTGATTTCATCATTTTGTGAACTCAGGAGAGCTATCATACCATTTGAATGTGTATTTTTACCACCATTTTGGCTATGACAAGTCATAGCAAGCATGGGCAAGGCCAACAGTTGTTCCTTTTCCGTAGGCACACATTTTCCCCTATTAAAATGTTTTTCATATAACAACAGTATAAGTACTCTTAACAAAAAATAGGAAACAGAAACATAAGAGCCTGCCCTCTTGCTTTTAAAAACACAGCTCAACTGATATGTTTGGGCCAATAGTAAACATAGTCCCAAAGGACTGGCCATAGAGGCATTGTTACGGGGGGGCTAAGGGGGCTATAGCCCCGGGTCTTTTGGTTGTAGCCCCGGATAGAAGCTCAGGGGTTACAACCAAAAAGGCTAGCTAGCCCCCAGTACTGACAGTCCCAAAATTAGCATAGCCCCAGATCTTTTCCAGACGTAGCAACACCCCTGGCTGCCAAGGGAGGTTGCCACGGAGCCGCCTGCATCCGACTGCAATTGACCCATTACCTTTCAAACAGATGTTGTTGCAAGTAGAAATGCTGTTAAATTACTATGCTATGTAAATCACATACATGTAGCATGAATCTAGATAAGGGTCTGCTGAATTCCTGCAGTTAACGCATTACTTTTCAGACGACTGCAGGCACAAATGACTGTAACACCGCAGCCAGCCAATATAACATCGAGGTGGAGAAAAGGGCGCCAGGAAAACGTCCCTAAAGACATCAATGTAAAACACTGTGTTCTTCCGCAAAAATTACATTGTGGTTGGAGTTTCACTTTGAGGCATTGGGAGAAAAAATGGGGTTTGAAGCTGATTTATAGTACATTCTGTTCACCCATTTTATAAATGGAAGGTATGGTTCGTGTTAACTTGATTTTCCTTGCAATGCTTTTGCTAATGGAGGAAACCAATGTAATTGGACGATGATGATGACAACAAGTCAACACAAGGCATTAAACGTCAAGACAAATGGAAAACACCGCGTCCAGGACACTTTTCGGGCACTGACAGAACAGTGACAAACAGATGGCAATTGCACCAACACAATAGGGCCCTAATGTTCACCCATAGCAGCTTGCATGCGTCCAGGCAGCCCCCAGCTGCCAAAGAGAGCAAAGGTCACAGGAATGTGGCTGTAGCTTGCAGTGCTCTGCTCTGCCAAACCGAGGGCAGAGTTCACTTACTGCATCCAAAAATACGCTGGGAAATGTTCTAATTGTGATATTTGTACACGGCTGTTTTGTTTTAATAAGGAAAGCATGTTCGCCTCCAGTGTGTGTGCGTTTCTGTGGGAGAGGCCAGCTTCGAAAACAGATGGAGCCGAGACCACATCAGCAGCGCTGCAATTGGCCATTAGTTTTCAGAACATCACAGGATGTTTGAGGGAGTCGGTTTAGGAATAGTTTTGCAATAACAATGGGAGAACAATTTGCCAAAGCTGTGCAATCTGTGTAACCGAATAGTCAATATGCGTGCAGCATTCGATGAAATGTACACTGCAGTCGTGTCCCGGGGTGGCAGGTCCCCTCCACTCATTCTTTAATTCCAGAAGTTGTTGTACTGATGAGAAGAACAAGCATTACCCAAGCCAAGAGGCACACCCTTTCCATTGTGAAACAAGGCATATTCAGATCTATCAACCTGATCTGTGAGGTTGTTAAAGGTCGAGTGTCCTCTGAAACAAGTGTGACATTGTTGTCTAAAGCTGGAAGAGTGAAAATACAGCTTCTGGGTAATTACTGGAACCAAGAAGGTGTGAGCAAAGCTGTGAAAGGGAGTTGGGTGCTTGCAAAGAGGAGTAAGAAGACCATCTGTAATGCTGAAGACTGTTGAAGTTGAAAGTCAGTCTTGGGGCAGAGGCTGATTATACTTGTGGCAGTAAGGCAGACAGAAGAGGCAAAGAGGTTGCCCTTTTCTTGGAGCATAGGAAAGAAGAGTGCCTTGCCTACCTGTACAGGTCAAAGTGTCTTGTCTTGATATGCCTAATAATTCTGAAGTATACAATTTATGCAGAAGTACCCGAGCTGTGGTGGTGGTGTATAGAACTGTCAGTGGATGCCACAGTGAAGTTGATTGACGTAGTGGCATACTGTGGAACAAAGGAGACTTTTCTCACAGTAGCAGAAGGGTGGTTGATAAGAGGAAAGCAGCAACCCAAAAAAAGCATCTTGACAATTATACCAAATGTACTGCACAGGTTCTAAACAATTGTAAAGTTATAGAAGAAGAGGTTGTTAGCCTATTCTTTGAACTGTGGCAAAAAATCCAGGATTACCATTGGTGCTTTTTTCTTGACTGAAAATGGAAGGGGTATTTTTTCAACAGAAGCTGGAGAATTGTTACCAGTGGATTTGGGGATTTCTGTTTGATGAACTATTGTTTTGACTTGAAGCTTACAAAAACTGATTTAAGACTTTTCTTTT
This sequence comes from Ambystoma mexicanum, assembly GCF_040938575.1. Lineage (NCBI taxonomy): Eukaryota > Metazoa > Chordata > Amphibia > Caudata > Ambystomatidae > Ambystoma > Ambystoma mexicanum. The sequence goes on from NC_090935.1 coordinate 1,441,966,893, forward strand.
CATGATTGAATACTATGCAGTGGAATTTAAAACCCTGGGAAAGGGATTTACTGAGGACAAGTGAAGGTCATCCACATATTGTTCAATCATTGTTTGTCATCTGATGTTGTTTTATTATTTTCCTTGAATGTTTTGTTGTTTAGTGTGAGGGCCGGTTTGTCTATGTTAGGAGTTATTCCCGTCATTTTTAGACTAGGTAGGGAATTGCCTGATAGAGTAGGGCAAGCAAGGATTTATTTGCAAACATTTTCTTTAATAAAATGTCTAATCTTGAGAAAAATACCAGCAGTTGTCTGCCTCGCATTACTGACCACTCACACTTTCTCTCATGCTTACCAATAACTAATCGCAGTTCGGAAACATGCATCCCAGCTAACGCAATCACAATCCCTCATCACCTCATGTGTCCCCCCTCCCCCACTATGTTGTTTGTCCTCTGGCAAAACCCCCATTCCTGTCACCTCCAATCTCCCCCAACCCGTCTTCCTTTGTATCCACAGACCAAGTTCTGATGACACCCTGGTGGGTTACAATACGCCACATCTTGGACAAGGTTAGGCACTGTAAGATCTCTACAGTGGTGATGGGTGCAGTATAAATACTTAATAAAATAACATAACCTACATGTCATCTGTAATGTCCATGATTGCTGTGGTTTCGGTGTCCTCTTGCTCTGCATCAGTTTATGTTTGTCTTTGTCTGCCATAACCCTTGCTGTGCACAAAGGCCTTCTCTGTGTCATACGTTTTGTATAGTTGGTGTTTTCAAATGATATATTTAAATCAATCAGGTATATTTAAAAATGTCATCAGTTTGATTGGTCAATGGTTTCCTCAATGCGTTTCGGGACAAGTAGATCCATTCATCAGAAGCTTTTTTCATACAATCTGAGTAAAAAGTATATGAGAGCAATGTCATTACATTTGTTTAAAAATTTGGGAAAAATTGCATGGGAAATTAAATTGACGTATATAAATATTTTGTAATTATACTTGATTGATTTAAATATAGCATTTGAAAACACCAACTTTGAAATGGTGCTACAAGTTTTTTTGAATCCTTTTTCTTAAATGTATTTGACAATTTGAGATGAAAGTGCAGATTTTGAAATAATCACCTTATTCATTTTCCTCAGTTTTTGACTGTGTTGAGCCAAATGGTGTGCACCGTAAGGGAGTATGCCTGAACCTCAGGATACCTTGCTTTCTTTGTAATAAAAATGTCTTACTAGGTTTGCCTTCAGCCACTGGATTCATAAGCACTCTGTGTGTCCTTCATGGATGGTTTGTTCAAAATAAACATTGGCAAAGCCAACAGTTGTGGCTTTGGTGTAATTATTAGGCATTTTCCAGGCACTGCTATTAGATTCCTAGGTACTGCCATCAAGTTGCTCCTGGTACCATCAATGGCCAGGTAATACCACTATGCCTGTGCCTGGCAAGTGCCTTTCCCATGCCTACACAAAAGCCCAAACTATTGGCATTGCCAATGCTTGTTTTTTATTGGTGCCAGACTGTTAACAGCTTGTTGCGCTTTTTTGACCCTGGCACTGAAATCTTGTTTAGTGTCTTTGTGTTTTTTGGTATTAGCAAAGAAAGGTCTCCAACTCAGTAGAGACTCCCGTCCCTTGAACACCTTTATCCTGGATGAACAGGAAGTATTCTAAAATAGAAATGTCTCAGATTACCTGTAGTAATTACATACTCGTGAAAGTACTTCACATCAAAGTGAATCTAAAAATTCTCAGTTATGAGTTAAGGAACTTGGGGCTCCATACTTCGACGTACAGCTGTCATTAGCTTGCTATGTGGGCACGCTAGGGAACGTTAACACGTGACTGGACATCGTACTTCATTAACCCCCTTGCAGGGCTTTAAGTGGAGTAAGAAATCGAGGGGGGGCCCTCATTTGGGGGCGTGGCTTGTGGGAGGGGCGTGGCCTAAAAAGTACGCAAATCGTAGGGTATACACACAAATATATATAAATGTTATATATTTGTGTGCGTACCTTACTATGGTTTGTGTACTATGCAAGCCATCTTTTCTAAACATAGAGATATGTAACATATTTCTACGTTTATAAAAGATGGCTTGCAAAGTACACAAACCATAGTAAGGTACGCACACAAATATATAACATTAAAATATATTTGTGTGCATACCCTACGGTTTGCCTAGTTTTCAGGCCATCTTTTTTTTTTAAAAAGATTTCGGGTTTATAAAAGATGGCTTTGAAAGTACACAATTCAAGCCATCTTTTATAAAGCTTTGACTACGGACAAAATTGTCCGTCGACAAAGCTTTATAAAAGATGGCTTGAAATGTGTACTTTCAAAGCCATCTTTTATAAACGTTGAGGAATCCCCAGGTTCGCCGAGGGTTAAAGACGCCTCGGCGACCTGGGGAAACAAAGGGACAGTAACTGTCTCTGGTGACCTCTCGGGCGAGGGGTCACCAAAGGCAGTTACTATGACTGACAGAAGTGGCAGCCAGTCACAGCGTCGCTGTGGCTGGCTGCCACTTCTGTCGGCTCGCCTGACTTCATGGCAGGCGCATCTCCCGTCGCGGCTGCGGCCGCGACGGGATAATGCATTCCGCCAATGTTGCGGTTGGACGGGGGCCCCGGCAGAGCCCCGGCTCAGTCCCACTTTTTGGAGACTGCCGGGGCCCAGCCCCGGCAGGCCCCGGCCCACTTTAAGCACTGCCCCCTTGTAAAGTCTCCCGCGGGTACGCTTTCTCCGCGTTCTGTTGTATTTTGGAAATCTCTGCTTGGTGCAGGGTTAATCTCTACACTTTAGCACTTTTGGCGAGTACAGCCGTGGATTACGTTATATACACGCACTATTACAGTGATGGGCATGATTTACAGTGAGGTTTAGATTGTAACAGATTGGCGATCAACAGTATACAGTTAAGGTATTTGACAACACACAGTTCAATCACGGGCAGGTTAATGGCACTTTTTCCTTTTTTTGTTTTCGTTTGTTACATGGTGTCTATATTTTCTCTTCAGTGTCTCCAATATCGCTTTGTTAAACAAGAGGGGTCATATTGGTGCTATTGTCTTCAATAACAATTGGGTGACGTATGCGGTACACCCACCTATTTTCTGTTGTAAATGTATCTATTTATGTATTTATTTATTTGTTTCTAATGCGCCATAGCCCGCAGGCATCAGGGCGCGCAGCTAGACAAAGACAAGACAAGACATACATGGTCAACAGGTATATTTCTTTGTATTTATTTAATTGTTTATTTAAAGAATATACATGAGCAGTCAATTTATCTTGCTTTAAGTCTGTGTGCAAAAATATTTGTGGACATTCCCCACCTTACGCAAAAATACTAAATTAATCCTTTTGAACATTGTTTTTGATTACCCCTGAAGAAGGGAGTCTTCTCCCGAAGTGCATTTTTTTATTTTGTACAAAATTAAAAGAAGATGACTTCGAAGAAATTGAGGACTACGAGTATTCCATAAATCATTCTATTTTGCAATGTTAAAAATATTCGGAAATGATGTTATGTTATGTTACTTTGCATTTATATAGCGCCTTATGTATCATTGGTATGATCTCAAAGCACTGGTAGGTTGAACGCCCTCGGGAACCGCAGTTCGAGTCAGTAGAGAGAGGGAGAGAGAATCATAAGGTGCGTGGGTGTATCGGCTATGTGTGCAGCTGGTGTGGCACTTCTATGATAGCTGCTTCTTAGCAGTAGGTGCGGTGGTTGGGAGGACAGGAATATGTGTCCATTCTGGTGGGTTGATACCCAGACCGATTTCTGGCTCCGTTAGGCCTGAGGAGACGCTTAGGCTAGCGGTGTGTGCTCAGCTAGCTGTGTTTAATTAGGATGATGAGGAGTATGTGGCGGGTGTTAGTATGAGAACAGCTATACCAAATGTGTCATAATATCGCTCTGTTCTAGTTCTCTGTATAGGAGAGAGGAGAGAGTAAGTGTGGTGGTGTGATATGGTGGTATCCATCCTTTCCATGTACTCCCTTCGTTCTATGCACTCCATCCGTTCTATCTGTTCGGTACATTTTATCTGTTCCATGCACTCCCTCCGTTCCATGCACTCCCTCCGTTCCATGCGCTCTCTCCGTTTCATGCGCTCTCTCCGTTCCATTTCTATACACTCCCTCCGTTCTATCTGTTCCATGCACTCCAACTGTTCCATCCACTCTATCCGTTCCACATCCACTCCATCCGTTCCATCTGTTCCATCCGTTCCATCCACTCCATCTGTTCTACATCCACTCCATCCATTCCATCCACTATCCATTCCATCCACTCCATCCGTTCTACATCCACTCCATCCATTCCATCCACTCTATCCATTCCATCCACTATCCGTTCCATGCACTCCCTTCGTTCCATGCGCTCTCTCCGTTCCATGCACTCCCTCCGTTCTATGCACTCCCTCCGTTCTATCTGTTCCATGCACTCCAACCGTTCCATCCACTCTATCCGTTCCACATCCACTCTATCCATTCCACATCCACTCCATCCGTTCCATCCACTCCATCTGTTCTACATCCACTCCATCCATTCCACCCACTCTATCCATTCCATCCACTATCCGTTCCATCCACTCCATCCGTTCCACATCCACTCCATCCGTTCCATCCACTCCATCCTTTCCATCCACTCTATCCGTTCCATCCTTTCCATACACTCTATCCTTTCGATCCACTCCATCCGTTCCATCCACTCCATCCTTTCCATCCATCCCATCCACATGTTGAACAGGTGTTGTCTCTATCCGCACCATAGATGAGGCTATTGGGCGTACTTTCTAGATTCATCTTTAACACAGTGACGCTATTAGGGCGCACTCAATGATGTTGGGAATACCTTCTAGGTTCAACTTTAACACAGTGACGCTATTAGGCATACTCTCTAAAATAATAGAAGCTATAAAATCCCTAACACCCGTGAAAGCGCTGGGCTTAGATGGCCTGGGCATGGAGCTATATAAGGAATATCATGCCGAAACTGGCCCTGACTGTTAAAAGTTTGGGAAGAAACAGTGGACCGCGACATCCTACCAGAGTCTATGAGGGAGGCAGTAATAACAGTGCTATTAAAGCCTAGGCGTCCACCCCATGACATGTCCTCGTATAGACCTCTTGCACTAATCAATTCAGACGTGAAAATATTCGCTAAGGTCCTAGCCACTCAGCTCCTCCCTAGCATACCCCGACTGGTCCACCGAACCAATGGGGCTTTGTTCCGACGCGGTCCACCACTTTGAATCTCTGAAGATTGTTTGGGGTTATGGCACAGATTGATCCTGGAGCATGGGCAGGCTTTTGACACTCCATGTCATGGGAATATTTGTTTGCAGAGCTTAAGAGCTACGGGATGGGCACCTATTTTCTTAAATGTGTCCGCTTGCTATATACCAAACCCGGAACCAAGGTCCTTACTAATCAAACCCTCTCCAAAATGTTCTTATTAGGTAGGGGTACCAGACAGGGTTGTCCGTTTTCCCCATATCGTTTGCTTTGACAATCAAACCAATGGCAGCATTTGTGCGGGAGAATTACGGACATAGGGGAATTAGAATGACAGTCCCAACCCAGTCTATATCACTATATGCTGATGACACACTCCTGTATTTTTGTAACGAACCCGAGTCCCATCATGACAGACATACATAAGTTCTCTGAATACTCGGGCTATAAAACCAACAGCTCCAAATCCAAAATATTCCCTCTTACACCTGCTACAGAATGCCTAGCCAATACTTACAACCTGAAATGGTCTCCTGCACAGATATGTTATGTGGGTATAATTGTGTCCAGGGACAGAAAAGTCCTTATACACGGACAACCATGACCAACTCTTGCAATCACTTATTGTTAAACTGCAAATATGGGCTATGCTCCCCATCTCCCTATACGGGCGGATTGCAGTTCTGAAGATGGTGGTTCTCCCCAAACTCCTCTATCTCTTTGGAAATATTCCGATCTGACCAGGCAGGGCGTTTTTTTGCTAGACTCCAGTCTGCGGCCACGTCGTCCAGGGGGGTCCTAAGGATAAAATGGGATTATCTGGTTGAACCGTACAGTATGAGGGGTATCGCAGCACCGGACTTTGAACTTTTTTACCTGGTGGCACAAGGCCAGTTTGCCAAGCACTGGTATGACCCATTGGACAATGCACCACACATCCCGATAGAGCGATACACAGCGTCACCAACCGAACTCCGATCCATCCTATTTAAAACACGACACAGGGATTCATGCAAATTCGACCCGGTCAGTGTCACTGTCCATGCCTGGTCCCTGATCTGCAAAAAAACTACAGGTAGAGACACTGTATGACCCGGAAGCCTCACTATGGAATTTCCCCAGAATCTCGCCCTCATTCGGTTGTCATTTGCAGAAGACATGGGATCCCAATAGGGAGATAGAAATGCGGGACATGTTTCCGAATGGAAAGTATGTGACGCTTGAAGAATTTGTTGACACAGTCGTAGGAGCTCAACTCAGAATACTCCAATACCATCGCTTGAAAGCAGAGTTCAGCGCTAGATGGCCGCTATTCCCGGATGAACCGCCATCTCATAAATGCATTAGTGTCGTGACCTCTGGGACCGGATCTAGCATATCCATGCTCTATGCTATGATACAATCACACTCCCATTCCTTGAATATAATTAAAGCAACCTGGGGGGCATACATGGGTGTGACGATTAAACGCCAGTCTCCGCTTGACGCAGTTTAAGATTCTGAATAAATTGAATTACACACCGGCCAAGATGGCCAGGTTCTCAGAAAACTGTACTGGGGAATGTCAGAAATGTGGGGACCAAAATGCTGACTCGTTTCATATGTACTGGGCCTGCACACATATTGCGGGCATATTACAAGAAATGTCTAATTTAGAATACTGCCTCTTCATACAGGATAAAGGTGTCCAGAGGACGTGAGTCTCTACTGAGTTGGAGACCAATCTTTGCTATATTGTTATTCTGTCCACGTGTCAGGACAGGGATTACCCCTCTGTACCCAAAGAACTTTACCCTTTTTGTCAGACATTGGACAAGTGATATAACTTAGGAGTGCATTGTGTTAACTTTTTCCCTTCTTGTCTTTTGGCGCCACTGTCTTTCTGCGCGTGCTTGCGGAACCATGAGTCTCTGTTTCCTGATGGTTCTTTGTTATTGGGTTGTGATTTCTAACACCATGTCTCCCTGTGCCCACACATGGAGACAACTGTTCTTTTTGGTCTCGTTGTGCCAATGTTTGATTTTCTCTATTCTCCCTGTTTATTTTGATCTATTTCTACACCATCATTTTTCTCATACTTTTATGGGACGTCTGTGAGTGTACTGTGTGACTTTTGGGGAGCATTATGGGCACCTTTGATAATGTTTACTGAACTGAATTTAATGCCTTCCCTTGATTTAAGAGTCACAACGGATTCACTATGGTGGCATCCGCTAGTTCGGTGTCTGCAACATTCAGCTCTCGAGATGTTTTGGACTACAATCCCCATGATCATTTACCACTGACTATGCTGGCTTGGGCTGATGGGAGCTGCGGTGCAAAACATCTGATTAGCCAAAGGTTGCAGGCCCATGCCCTAGCCAATTCTAACACCCTTTCTGCTTCAACATCCTTGAGCCCAGAGATGTCTTCCGACCGTGTCTGGGTATCCTATATGTCTGTCTCCACGGTGTAGACCACCCAGCACTGATCTTTCCTAGTCGGTAGCATTTTCAGCTTATATTTTATGTATGCTGGGCATTAAACAGGTTGCATTTCGGTCCACAGGAACCGATGATAGCAAACAGTGACTCATCCACCATCTTACTGCTACTGCCAGGTGATTGGTGCACTAGTGCAAATGTAAAGTAGTGTCCTAGTTAACACTCTAAGACCCTCAATTACAAAGTGTTTTTCTATGGGATTGCACCATTGTAAAATGCTTCTGTAAATCAGGCCCTAAGTGTTTGTGCCAGAGGTTTGCAGAGTGCAGAGAGACCTCCTGAGAGTAGACATGATACTTTGAAGTATTATTTACACTCATAGCGGTCACCGCGGCCCACATGCAAAGAACGACTAGGTGCCTCCACAGAGAGGCGTGGCTGGGGGGGGCTAATGGGGGTATAGCCCCTGATCTTTTGGTTGTAGCCCCAGATAGACTCTCAGGAGCTACAACCAAAATGCTAGCTATCCCCCAGTCCTGACAGCCCCGACATTAGCGTAGCCCCTGAGAGAGGACAGATCAGCAGAGGAGAGGGGGAGCAAAGGCAGAAGAAAAGAGGGATTGTTACGGGGGGCTAAGGGGGCTATAGCCCCGGGTCTTTTGGTTGTAGCCCCGGATAGAAGCTCAGGGGTTACAACCAAAAAGGCTAGCTAGCCCCCAGTACAGACAGTCCCAAAATTAGCATAGCCCCGGATCTTTTCCAGACGTAGCAACACCCCTGGCTGCCAAGGGAGGTTGCCACGGAGCCGCCTGCATCCGACTGCAATTGACCCATTACCTTTCAAACAGATGTTGTTGCAAGTAGAAATGCTGTTAAATTACTATGCTATGTAAATCACATACATGTAGCATGAATCTAGATAAGGGTCTGCTGAATTCCTGCAGTTAACGCATTACTTTTCAGACGACTGCAGGCACAAATGACTGTAACACCGCAGCCAGCCAATATAACAAGAGGTGGAGAAAAGGGCGCCAGGAAAACGTCCCTAAAGACATCAATGTAAAACACTGTGTTCTTCCGCAAATGCTATCAAAGTGTGCCAACCTCCTCTGCAGAATGCTGTACTGTTCGCTTTGTCTTAAAGAGGTGTTGCTAAAAAGACGCCTAGGAGCCAAAACTAAAAATTACATTGTGGTTGGAGTTTCACTTTGAGGCAATGGGAGAAAAAATGGGGTTTGAAGCTGATTTATAGTACATTCTGTTCACCCATTTTATAAATGGAAGGTATGGTTCGTGTTAACTTGATTTTCCTTGCAATGCTTTTGCTAATGGAGGAAACCAATGTAATTGGACGATGATGATGACAACAAGTCAACACAAGGCATTAAACGTCAAGACAAATGGAAAACACCGCGTCCAGGACACTTTTCGGGCACTGACAGAACAGTGACAAACAGATGGCAATTGCACCAACACAATAGGGCCCTAATGTTCACCCATAGCAGCTTGCATGCGTCCAGGCAGCCCCCAGCTGCCAAAGAGAGCAAAGGTTACAGGAATGTGGCTGTAGCTTGCAGTGCTCTGCTCTGCCAAACCGAGGGCAGAGTTCACTTACTGCATCCAAAAATACGCTGGGAAATGTTCTAATTGTGATATTTGTACACGGCTGTTTTGTTTTAATAAGGAAAGCATGTTCGCCTCCAGTGTGTGTGCGTTTCTGTGGGAGAGGCCAGCTTCGAAAACAGATGGAGCCGAGACCACATCAGCAGCGCTGCAATTGGCCATTAGTTTTCAGAACATCACAGGATGTTTGAGGGAGTCGGTTTAGGAATAGTTTTGCAATAACAATGGGAGAACAATTTGCCAAAGCTGTGCAATCTGTGTAACCGAATAGTCAATATGCGTGCAGCATTCGATGAAATGTACACTGCAGTCGTGTCCCGGGGTGGCAGGTCCCCTCCAGGTCAGCCTTCCACCCGCTTCTCTTCAACTGCCGTTACTGGAGCCCTCTCATATTGCGATGCTCCATTGCCATGGAGACGCAGCTGAAAGGGGCCGAGTCGGAAAATAAAGGTGGCATCGGAGATTGCAGCCTTTGTCTGCATTCCAAGATGTCTCCCTGACCTTCAAAATAGTGTCATAAAAAAGTCACAACCCAGAAGATGACAAGCACCGGCTTTAGCTTATGGCTGGCGCACTGGCCAGGCCTCCATTTTTTCAACTTATCCCAAACCAAAAAGTGATGGATGAAAATGCTTTGAATCCATCACAACCAGTGAGATTGGTCTGCGGAGCTTTTCATTCTATAAACCTTTGGCCCATCATATAGAATGGGTCCAGCCGTATGCAAATCAATCTTGGCTCTGCCACCAATGGGAGCAGTGAGACATAAACTGCTAGACCATGTCCCCGCTGCTTCGGAGCACGAGCAACTCCAGTCATATTATATTACACAATTGTTGGGTCCCACCGATGTAGTGCAGCTTAATTCCCTAGCGTTAGCGAGTAAGGGACCTATATCGGGGCGAACCCTCTCTCACTTAGGTAGACACACTAAAACCAAAAAAAGTGATTGGTGGGAAGTAGTAGATCAATCATAATCACCGGCATTGCTCTGAGCAGCCTTCCATGCAAATCACTCTCACTACCAACTGATGCCATCTGGACAAACAGGATTGCTAATGGGCTTAAGCCTCAAGGGATGATACCAGAGGCCCCTAGCAGACACAAATTGGAGCAGTTGGCAACATCTTGTGTCCTGGATGGCGGGGTCGCTTCAAGGGAGAACTGCTGCTTTAATCAGGAACCGCAGAGTGCTCCATTAACTAGAGAAACCCTTTGATCCACAACAGACAGGAAGATGGGTGGGATTTAGTAGTACATGTTTTCACCCCTTTATCTTTTCTGTTGCAAAGTACTCTGGTTATGACCTCATTCATACAGGAGATTGTTGCTGGGGACCCAGCATTGGTTCATTAAGGTAGGCTAAACCTGCCCCAATCACTGTGGCCCATTTGGCTTAAAAAGAGGGTGGAACCACTCTTTTGGTCAGATCAGCTGAAGACTTTGCAAGGAGTAACAAGAAGAACTCATTTGGACCCTGGCTGAAGTTACAGTCTGCCTTACAGCTTCCACCAGTGAAGGAAGGCCAGGATTTCCAATGAGGGAAGCAAGCTCCCTCCCCTTAACATCTCCCAGGGAACAGAGAATGAATCCAGAGGACCCTCCAGCAGCTTCAGTACCGGTACCCAGCCAGCACACAGCATGCCCTGCTAGGCTCTGCAGGCAAGAATCCTAGGTGGGAAGTGCCAGAGAGTCTCTGAGCCAAACCAAGGACATGGCCCTTGCCTGCAAGAGTCTCTTTAGCTTTGGGCCATCTGCCTTAAAGGACAACACAAGCCCAGTGAAGAAGCTAGGTGGAGTGCATCGACAAGCATCAACCATCGTCTGCTTTAAATGAAATTTTTGAGCCCCTGGAGCTGCAAACGAATGCACCACTGACTGTGGTCACGTCTCCGTCGCTCACGTTGTCCGAGATGCCTCGACCAGTGCTTCAGACCCACCGACCAGCACTGAGACAATGATTCCTGACCCTGAGCTGCCGTGTATGCTATCCTGTAGCTGTCTGTCCAGCCTCACTCGCCAAACTGCCTGCAGCATGATACCAGCAGCTGTCTACTGTCCTGAGCTCTGTTGCAGAAGTTGCAAAGCACCCTGAAACCGACTCTACACTGTTGAGCACCAAGAACTTCTACAAGCACAAGGTACATTGTGGTTCTGTCCCCCTGGTCCTTCTCCAAAGGCCACTAGCGACATTTTACAACCCATTACACCCTTTTTGCTGAAACCAAGTGTCCTTGAACTATTCTGATTAATTACTTTACCGACTAGCCTCCTGTCAGTACCCAGAGTGCATCCCTTTTCCTTCTTGAAACTGTCTGTCATCTGCGTTCCTTTACAGAGTGGGTTGCTTTTGGTAGTGTGCTAGAATTGTTTATTGAATAATAATAAAGTAAATATTTTTATACAACCATGACTGGACAGTCCCTTTTATCATTGGGTAATAATTGTATTTTCGCTGTGTTGCAACTAAACAATGATCCACAACCTTGCGTAGATAAGACTACCGTTCCACCCATGTTGCCAAAATTGGACAAGGAGGTTTATAATTTACTTGTGTTTCCATTCAGTTTTGGTTTCTTCTGGTATACTAGAGGTGTGGTGCTGATTGATGGTTTAGAAACCGATATTCATCCCTGGACCACTACTGACCCGGAAGTTGATTTGTCACAGAATGCCCTCACTGGAGGGGGCCCAGTCACCCCACCACCTGACATTTTCCAGGGCGTATGAAAACCTCTGGCTTATCTGCATGTGATTACCCATCTGCATTAAAAACACCCACAAACTGAACATCACAATCTACTTTAGATTGGAGCCCACATTGAAATATACAGAGAATGTGGCAAAAAAGGGGGTTGTTGAGTTGGAAACCAAAGAGATATAAAACTCCCCATTATTGCCCTGGAATCATTAAACCTCAAACACACACTATTCAGTCATTGGAAAAGGAGAAGACTCACTCAAGAGAGGTCATCTTTCTTTCTCTAATGTGATGTGCCTCAGGATTGAAATGTTAGCAGGGTGCAATTTAAAGGTTCAACATAGTCACCTCTGATGCAATGGAACACCTTTAAGAGCCCCTTTAAGTAAGGACTAGACTGCAGCAATATCCAAAGAAAAACCGGATAAAATGTTTAAAGTATTTTTACAGGTGGATTTTTACTGAACCCTGTGATGAGTTGGAATAGCTCCCCATACAGTTTTATGAAGGGGTAGAGCACGGGGTAGTGTGCTGGTCTGCCTGCTACCCGATATGCCTCCTAGAGGGTGGAAAGGGCAGGATTCCTAAGCTTACCACCCGCCCCCCAGAAATGTAGTAGTTCCTCAATCCAGAAGGATTCATCTTTACCTAAAGGGATGATCTGCAGGTTCCAGCATGCCCCAGGGTGTCAGACTCTAACAACAGAGAGCATGGTAATTGTAGGTGCTTCTGAAATTATAAAACTGGTTTAACATTAAAAACCTAGAATGTATGAAATTGTTCTTATGAAGTTATGCTTAACTGTATCTCTTTAATAAGGCTTGAACACGGAAGAGCAGACAAACCACGGAAATTTGTGAAACGCCGAACGCAGTCAGAGATTAATCCATGAGAAACGCAATCAAACACTATCTTTTTGGGAGAGATCCACAATTCTTGTGGTCCACTCATGCAGCAGACCCTGGTCACTCCATTTGCTGAACACTTTGGGATACTGCAGTAGAGAATCTGCCAGCACTTGCAGAACCAAAATGGCGCTGAGGGCACAGGCCTTGTTTAAAGGCTTGGAGACAACTTTTAAACAATCAATAGACCACTGCTTCCCTGGAAGTTGATTCATCAGAGAAGGGCCCCAAATGTCAAAAAGGAAGTAATAATAAGCCCATATTTCAGACAAAGCATTTTGAGAGGAAAACAACAACTAGGACGTGTAAAACAAACCACACAGTGGAAAGTCCAATCCTGGACTGGCTTAGCCAACCAGCTACCAGTCCAGCATGATAAAGAAGTGGGAAATGCCAGAGGGTTGAAGATTAAGATGAAGCAGATCTGCTTTCATCTAATCCCTGGATACATGAGGAGGGCACTACTTGGGAAAAGGTAGTTATTATTATTATTATTTTTATTATTAGGATACTTAGCTAGCTTCGGGGTAGCAACGGAGCACTTTACAATCATAGGGAGAAGAACACAGTGAGGGAAGCAGAGAAAAAAAGGAGCAGGGAGCTAATGGGACGGCGCAGATGGGGCAATTGGCAGCAAGGGATCTACAAGCAACCAGGGGGAGATAGTGGGGGGCAGATCACTGAGTCTCAGGTAGGTTGGGGAGTGCAGGCTGTGGACTTATGTGTTAAGGAGGAGCCTTTCCTTGAAGAGGAAGGTCTTAAGCTCCTTCCAGAACTGTAGAAGTGATGGGGCAAGTCTGATGTTGATGGGGAGGAGGTTCCAGAGTCTTTGAGCGTAGACAGAGAAGGCCTCTCTTCTGGTTCTTTTCTTCTTGCACCATTGTAATTCAAGTCTGCGCATTTCCTTCCTGCTGGTGGATCGTAGGCCTCCAAGGTGCAGAGTTTCTCAGTGTGCTAGCTTGGGGACTTCAAGATGACAGCCTTGTAGATGATGCAACAGGATTTGAAGATGATATGGGCTGGCAGTGGGAGGCAGTGCAGTTCGATGAGAGTCAGGGTGATGTGGTCGAATTTGCAGAGACCTTTAATGAGTCTTGTTGCAGCATGTAGGACACATTTCATGGGTGCCAGGGTAGTCACTGGAAGACCTTCCAAAAGGGCATTGCCACCATCCAGGTGGAAGAGGACCAAGACTTGGACTGCAGATCTGAAGGTGTTTTCTGGGATTAAGGGCATGGTTTTCAGCAGGAGAGAAAGTTGGTACCTGGCCACGTGTGTCTTCCTTCATAGGTGCTGTTTGAACATGCAGTGTCTGTCGATTTTGAATGCAAGGGACTTGGAACAAGTGTCCAGCTGGGTGTGAATCCCTCAAGTCTTGGGGGGATAGCTCAGGGGCAACGCACTCGCCTTGGAAGCAAAATGACGCAGAGCAACACAGATTCGATCCCCGGATCCACGCTTAGAAACCTCTGGTTATTAAGCGCGTTATAAATAACCAATTACAATTAAGGTTCATAGCAGAGAGCAAGGTCTGGATGTCAGGGTGTTCGGTGTTGTTGGTCAGCCAGAGAAATTCAGTCTTGGAGGGGTTGAACATCCAGGACTGGATAGTTCATTTACTATCAGTTGTGCAACCGTTGCTCCGGTAAGGGGATGCCAGAGATCCGACCACAAGGATCAGTGGTGTATGGAAGAGAGGACAGAAGGTCAGGTACTACTCCTCAGTCTAGGTACCAGAGGAAAGGCCTAAGGACAGGGCAATGCCTTAAATAACCTTGCAAAGAAGAACACCTGGTAGGAGGGTGAGAATATCATCTGACCTGAAACTGACCCTGGATGAGGGGGGTTGAAATACCCATTAATGTGAAGAGAATTCAGGTTTTTGGAGAAACCTGAGAGACGTTTAAGGAAATCCAATGTCGTGGAGAGACCTGAGAAAATCCAAGATAGTGGAGAGACCTGTGAGAAGTCTGAGAGAACCAGATGTCATGGTGAGACCCAAGAGAAGCCTGAGGGAACCGAGGATGTGGAGAGACCTAAGAAGATTGATTTGTTAAATAGAACATGAGGCCATGGAGAGGCCTACGGAATCTGTGCTGGCCAGAGATCTTGCAGAAGGCAGGTCCATGAGGAACACAGGTGTGAACTTCACAGGAATATTCTGTTGTTGAAGAATTCTGAGAAATCCAAGGTTTGTGAAGAGACTCCACAAAATCTGAGAGCTCTAGAGGTCAGTGAAGACCTAAGAGAACTGTAAGGGAACCCAAGCTCATGGAGAAACCCGAGGTGAAACACATTATATGACAAAACAGAGAATATACAGGGCCCTGGGGGAGGCCTAAGGGAACTATAGTGCTGCAGAAAAAAACTGAGAAGAGAACCCAACTGTGAGTGACTTGTGGAAAGATGTATACTGGAAAGCATGCAGGTGATTTGTATTTTCTAGAATAGCAACAGGCTTTGAAAGGTTAGCTTCATGAATATTTTTGTTGGCCAAACTTGGGGTATTATTTTGTTGTAGCTAAGTGCCACCCTGGATGATAAAGGAATCATAAAGCTAGGTTTGAACTTTCTGTTGGCCATCACCTTTGAACTTTGGTTGTTGGAATGGGGCAGCCAGGGAGGAGTGGATACTTCTAAGAATAGCCTGAAGACTTTTCATTACCCTGAGGTGCAAGGAACACATATAGCACTCCAATTGTAGTTGCTCTATCATTGACACTAGTTTTTTTTTAAGGGTTTTTCTATTATTTCTAGAATATTTCCCTCGTACATATAAGACTTTACCTAACCCAAAACCTGATATTGCAAAACTTAAATAAGACACAATAGGAATCTATCCAGCTCTATGTGATATTTATTTCTTGGCATCGTCACAACCTACATTGAATTCCACTGTCAGTCACTGAATGTCTTCATACTGCACCCCATAACACTCATATTGCACTCTGCATTAGTGTTCTTCTTACCTTTTTTCAGAGCTCTCAATTTATCCCATCGATATAAGGGGCGAGTAGCCCTACCCAGTACTGGGTTTATTCTTTGCATTCTGGTCTTTGTAGTTTTATGTTTCCCATTATAAATGCACTGCCACAAACTCCAGAATGCAGAGCACAAAATAAAAACAAATCACTTCCCTTGAGAGAGCATAGGGGAAGCATTGGTCTATGCGGGGAGAGGGAGAGAGAGAGAGAGAGAGAGAGAGAGAGAGAGAAAGAGAGAGACAGAAAGAGAGAGAATGTGTGTGAGTGAGAGAGAGAGGCAGAGAGAGAGAGGAAGAGAGCGACAGAGAGAGAGAGACAGAAAGAGAGAGAGATTGTGTGTGTGTGTGTGTGAGAGAGACAGAAATAGAGAGAGACAGAAAGAGAGAGAGTTTGTGTGAGTGAGAGAGAGAAAGAGAGAGAGAGAGAGAGACAGAAAGAGAGAGAGATTGTGTGTGAGTGAGAGAGAGGCAGAGAGAGAGAGGAAGAGAGAGACAGAGAGAGAGAGAGAGAAAGAGAGCGAGACAGAAAGAGAGAGAGATTGTGTGTGTGAGAGAGAGACAGAAATAGAGAGAGACAGAAAGAGAGAGGGATTGTGTGTGAGTGAGAGAGAGAAAGAGAGAGAGAGAGACAGAAAGAGAGAGAGACAGAAAGAGAGAGAGATTGTGTGTGAGTGAGAGAGAGAGAGAGAGAGAGAGAGAGAGGCAGAGAGAGAGGGGAAGAGAAAGACAGAGAGAGAGAGAGAGAGAGAGAGAGAGGGAGGGAGAGAGAGAGAGAGATAGCTACAGAGACTACAGAGACTCTTCATAGTCGGGGCATGGAGCTGCCCTCTCAGAAGTGGCCCACATTGGTTGTTCCGTGGAAATAGCGGACTGACCTCAATGAGACACCATCGGGTATTGAGCATGGCATGGGACAGTCAGATGGGGCAGAACTGGCGCCGCGAGAGTGTCTTTGCGGCACAAATGGGGACGTTGGAGTGACATGAGAGAGCACTTGTGCTGTGGGAGTGATTGGGGGGAAATGCAGCTAGTGAGTGGGAGGCTGAGTCAGACCTTTGGCGGTGTAAGACGCATGGGCAGCAATGGGTCACTTTGCAGGGAAAGGCATATAAAACACATGCACTAGCGCCTATTGCTTCAAATTCTTTGCATTTACATTTCAAGTGTAAAATAGACAAAGTTTGATTTGCTTCTTTAAAGGTTTACTTTGAATGTATTTTTCTACACAGACCTAGCGTCAAACACAAGTGAAGTGCTCATTGGAGCTTTTGTCGCAGGGCCATCGTGAGCATTAAGGGCTGTACATGGAGGGGTGTATATGTTTGTGTCTGTGTGCCTCTGTGTGAGCCAGATGAGACTGAATGGTAGGAACCAGAATGTAATAGCAAGGGGATGGCGAGCGAGGACACAATAACTCTTTTATTGTCTAGGCAAGTGCTTTGTTGGCCACCTGCATGAACACCAGCTACAATGTTGATGTTCTGGTCAGGTAACTACTTCTGCCCAGACGAGCCAAGGGGCTGTTGACCAAAGAAATGCTGAGATTGCTTGGGGCATGCCCGCCTGCTCTTGCAGGTGGGCATATGCAGATGAATCAGTACTTAGGGGACACTATATGGTACAGTTGCTGTTCACCTATTTACTCAGGAGATGGGGATAATGTGCCCAGAACAAGATGATGCTTAGAGCAGTTGCAGAGTTTGGGATTAGAACCCAGGTATTTAGGTTCACAGGTCTGCAAATCACATCTTCTCCAAGAGGTTAAATCACCATGAAAATCATACCACTTTCATTGCATTTCTTTTCTGCCATATGTGTCATGTCCTCTGTAAAGTGTTTCTTGTTTTGATGCTCAAAGTAAAGGAATAATATAAACGACGGGGCAGTGTGTTCAGATGCTTGGACCAATCACCCAGTGGTTGCTGCTGTTATACGAAAAAATTTAAAATGCCCCCACAGACCAAAGGCAAAGTTTATGTTTGGTTGAGCCATGTAACAAATGCAGCCCTGAGCTGTGCAGTGACTGCACTCTCAGGCAATGTATTGTCAGCGTCACGCGATTCCCTCTCTTTCATAGTGTTGGGCTTGCAGAATTTCCTAGAATGTGTCCACA
Source organism: Ambystoma mexicanum (assembly GCF_040938575.1). NCBI lineage: Eukaryota > Metazoa > Chordata > Amphibia > Caudata > Ambystomatidae > Ambystoma > Ambystoma mexicanum. The sequence continues at coordinate 1,441,984,880 of NC_090935.1, forward strand.
GATCCATCGTAGGCCATCTTGCCCTTTTGTTCTCCCAACTACTTTCATCTTTCACACAGTTACATTTAGACCAGGCCACAGCTGGTCTCCAGACTTGGCAGTCACAAATTACTTTACCAGAGTTTGGCCAATGGAACAATGTAAAAGGTGATGCAGGGTGAATCAGCTATCACTGTTGAACTTACCAGCTGCACCACACTTTGAGCCCATCATTCAGCCAAAACATGATGTGTAATTAACTAGCTATTGCTCTTCAAAACTGGTTCACAGCGACAATCAGTTTGATGCCAAAAACGTTTAGAACATACCATCCTTTCTATAGTACCCATCTGTGGCCTACCTCGATGTATCCACACAGGACCACACTAATCCAAAGCATTAATTTTCCTGTTCCATATCCCCTGCTTCCCTGGCATTTCCTCTGCTGTCTCGTCTCCTTATCACCTCTCTACTTCATTTCATCTGGGTACCCCCAGCGAGGACACAATACGCCAATTTGTTAGACCACACCATTGGAGATTTGCCACAGTATAAAATCATTGTTACATTACACAACATGACATAATAAGATGAAATGCAAACTGTTTTGTAGCACGATAAATGTTTCATAACGTTGATGAAATAAAAGTGTGGAGCTAGATATATGCTTTGTTTATATTTAAAGGAGATTTTTAAGTAAATACAGCATCCATATTTTGGCCATAACTCCTGATGAATATCTTACAAAAACTGCTGATGGATAATAACAAGAAGGTGTTTGGCACCTTAGGATCTTTAGGTAGACATATTTTGTATTCCCTCTACCTTTCCTCCAGAGCTGTGCCCCAGAACATACAAGTGAGTTCCACGAAAAGTTCGGTCCAGCTGTCACACAGTCTCTACCATTTCAATACGCACCTCCTCTCCACTCTGCAGCCTCCAATGTCTCCACACTGGACAGCTCTGCTGTTCTGAACAGTTCTGAACAGTTCCTTAAACTACACTTGCTGCTGCATGCATTATGAAGCTCATTTATCTTGACTTTTCTGACTACGGTCTGCTGAAGGGCCATCCTACCTACAGCGCTTCAACGCCATAACAAATGGCAGGAGGGGGCGCTATACAAATATAAGATAATGTAACATTAATAAGCTATACTCTACTGAACCTCATCCCGAAGGGTAGGCTCGACAACTAGAGTTCCCTGATAATGTCCCTAACCACTTAAGAATCAAATAAACTCTCCAACATTAATGGTATCTCACCCCACCAGGATTTTGGAATAGTTCTCTATGTTGATTACCTTAAAACGTACTTTACGTTATACCTTCCTCGCACTTTTCAGCAGTTAATAATACTGGACTCAGGTTCATCATGTCTCCTCATGCCTGACCGCTTCCCTCATGTTTCCCCAACCCATTCCTCTATACACGCCCAACCGTTCACGCAGACAAATCTGTCAGCTGGCTTGGCAAAATTAGTTGTCTCCCCTGATACAGGAATTGTTTCATACAAACAAATTTGGTGAAAGCCTCCACACTACTCGGTCCCGCTTGAGCACCTCTCAAGTCCAACACACAACCTCATCCCAACTGCATCTAGAGTAGCCTTTGCTTTATGCCAAGCCGCGCCTTCCCGAAATGTTCTCCCACACTTACAGAGAAGTAGTCTGATTTCAGAAACATGGATCCATACTAACACAACCATGACACCTACTTCTCATCCCACCTGTTTTAAACTCCTCGGGAGGATAGCCCAGCGGCAACGTGCTCGTCTTGGAAGCAAGAGGACACGGAGCAACACAGGTTTGATCCCCAGGTCCGTGCTTAGCAACTTCTGGGTATTAAGCGCTTTATAAATAACCTATCATATTATATCACTGAATTGGTGTGTCTGCAAGCTAATTCCCCCCTAACCTTCTTCCTCATTATCCATAGACAAGGTTCTGGTGACACCCGTGCCGGGTCACAATACACCGCCTCTCGGACAAGGTTCATGTGCCGTAAGACCACTAGAGTGGTGATGGGCACAGTAGAAACATTGGATAACATAACAGCAGCACATGTTACTGATGCAGATCCAGGGTGATGGTTTAAAAAAGCAGGAATAACTGGGGAATAAGCATTCATTTTATGACTGATACATGTAAAGGAAGGGAATATTGTTTCAATCATTGTTATGTTTTTTTGGGTTAACATAGCAGTAATATTCGGTGCCCTTGAGCTGATAAAACATGTTGTGATAAGCCAAACAGCAGTGTTATAATCCAAGACCGTCACCTTAATAATTTCCCTTAATTGTTGCCTGCCACGTCCCCCCCTCCCCCGCCAACCCCAAAGCTCTTGGAATGTTTGCTCCAGCTTCTGTGCACCCCAATACAATGAACAAGACAGAAAGAATACTGTGAATGAAGAAATGGAGCAACTGCCCCAATGTGAGAGGGGGCTCGCTAGCTCTGCTGCGGTGTCGAATGTTTGCCAGACCCCATTAGACCAGGGTACTTCCGTGAACTAAATACTTTGCTATAGGAACATTTGCGCATTTACGATTTGTCAGCAATTTTTTTGCATGAGGTAATACCACAGGAGGTAAAGGGTCTTCTGTTGCTCAACAATAGGAGTATGTGCCGCGAGGCCCATGTTTCGTGGAAATGGGGAGACATCTGCCCCTGCTGTTAACATCAGGGCTGGAGAGTTTTTACGATGTCAGAGGGGAGATTATCCCGCGTTTCTCTGCCCCTTTCTCCGCTTTTTTTTTTTTAAATATCAGTATGGAAGTATTTTTGCACACGGGAGGGGGCGTTTTCCGCTGCTGCGTGCTAATTTCCAAATTCCATCAACCAGAGTCATCAAGCGCTTTTATAAACCATAGTCATCTCTGAGCAGAAGACGCTCTTCCCCAAGAATGTTAATGTGATTAGGGCACGGTGCAGTGTGCCTTACCCAGGGGAGTTGCTAGGTCTGGAAAAGACCCGGGGCTAGGCTAATGTCGGAACTGTTGGGACTGGGGGCTAGCTGGTCTTTTGGCTGCAGCTCCTGAGATTCTATCCGGGGCTACAACCAAAAGATCAGGGGCTATAGCCCCCTTAGCCCCCCCTAGCAACGCCCCTGGCCTTACCCCCGGTGCCCCCTGCAAGTCTCCCTCCTGCTCTAAACCTCCCATCCGCAAAGCCTGCATTTCAGACAAAGGGATATTGAACAGTTAATGGAAGTACCCATTTTGTGAGTCAATAGAATGCGCATCTTACTGCCTGCAGCCGCTCTTGCCCTCCTGGCCCCTATGGGCTCCGTCCTCCAGACGAAAGAGACAACATAAAAAACACCGTTTCCTGTAGATTTGGAAGCTTACGTGCATGCGACATGTGGGGGCCCACTTTTGTGCAACAAGCACCCTTCAATGCGGCCACTGATTCTGGTTCCATCCTTTCCGCTCACACATCGGACCCCTCTGCTGGAATAAGGGAATACCAATGAGAATTATTTAGATGGCGTTACGGCTACCTCAAAAACCTGGAACGAATGACGTTCTTTACCTGAGGACCTGCGTCCTTGCAGGGTGTCCTTTGCTCTTACTAGAGGGGAAGGTTCTCGAGTTCAGACACCGAGAGGTGGCAAAATACATTCTTCTGTGGAAAGACTAGATCAAATGGACGTCCATCTCCAATGAGCGTTGATTTCAGGGGAGTTGCTAGGTCTGGAAAAGACCCGGGGCTAAGCCGATGTCGGAACTGTTGGGACTGGGGGCTAGCTAGCCTTTTGGCTGTAGCTCCTGAGATTCTATCCGGGGCTACAACCAAAAGATCAGGGGCTATAGCCCCCTAAGCCCCCCCCTGAGCAACGCCCCTGGTTGATCTCCTGATGCTATGTTTTCCTCTCCTTGAATAGATCCACTCTTTTGTTTTCTTTCTACTCCTCCATCTCTCCATCAGATTTATTTATTTATTTATTGAGTGGGGTTTTATAATGGGGGCCACTGTTATGAAGTATATTTGATGGTAATAAAGCTGGGACAGACCTGCTGTGGAGTCATTGGGTTTGTGCCAGGTAGCTTTATTTACATAAGTACAAATGTACATCAATCCAGTTTCTCTTGTAAGTATATACAGTTGATAGGAGACAGGACATAGTTACAGAGCAGACCCACCGGCCATCCTTCACACTCCAGCTCAGGCCCCCAACTCACACTCACAGAACATTCACTCTCAGACTCACTCAACATTCTCCTGAGCTGCAGCATTCATACATCAACATTCTACATGCATGCACTCCTGGCCAGTGACATAACATGACAAGACTACATTACAACAGCCACCTCACACAGTCTTCTTCCAGTCTATGCCATTACATCTCGTCTGAACAATCACGTTCATCGTTTTGATGTACGTGTCCTCTTTCTTTGAGCCATCTATCTTTCTGTTAGCAATACAAGATGCTTGAGTGTAAATTCCCTCCTACGTGTATTGTCAGTCTTTCCCTGTAGTTGAAATCTGGCCTGGAGATACCCTTATCAGCAGAATGCCCTGAAAAGATATAACAACAATGTAGCTTAATCAAAACTGGGACATTTCAGTGTTTTTTACAGCAGCCTCTCAGGACATTTTGTGAATAGCCACTAGTGTCCCCCCTAAACCCCTCCCCCCCAAACCGGGACGTCTGGTCACCCTCCATTGACCCTACCTTGACTGTGACATCATTAATTAAAGGGGGGATGGGGAGGGGGGTAAATGAGTGATGGGGCAGTACTCCCTTGGTTGCCTGCTTGGCTGAATTAGGGTCAGCATACGGATTGTAGAGACTTTACAAAGATCTGAAAGAAGTGGGAAGATCTAGGAAGGGCCAAAAAAACGACTACCATGCAGGTCGCCACACGCATTTTAGGGATCTGAAGAAGCATTCAGAAAAAGGTAGGAATTCAATTCTCCCAGTTTATGAGAGAGGATGAGAGAACCTTGGATAAAAAGGAGTGACGTGCCCAATCCATTTTTGGACGGAACTCCTGTTTAATAGCGTGAAAAAAACAGCTAAAGGATTAGATGGATAGTAACTAGAAGGTGCATGGGAAATTAGAAACGTAACCTTAGCTTAACTTACCTCAATGGAAAAGCATATTGAGTCCTCAAGTGATTTCAGTGTACTAATCTTCCTGGCCACAGTGACCATGACAGGAACACCAGCTTCCTTCTTTCAGGAGCTTAAGAAACCGAACATGCTTGCTGCACAGGGATTGCCTGGCGAATCTGTTCTGATTTCCCTAAAATTATAAAATCTGTAAATAGAGGTTCAGTGTGAAGAAAGCCACATCATCAACTCTGAAATCTTGATCTGCGCAGTTGGGGGTCTCCCCTGGCATCCAAGCGATAGATCTACAGTTTCCAGGGGTACCCGCATGCACGTTCCGAGCATCCCCTGTTACACGCTCACTCTGTGCTCCCGGATGTCAGGGTTACCGAAGACTTTGTGAAAGGAGTCTCACATAGAGAGCCCACTGCTCCACAGCAGTGACAACTCTACTGTGTTGTGTGGTGTGGTTTTCTACTGCTGGTGCCTTCTCTGTGTATTTGACTCCTACTATGCATTGACCTTCCATGGATTGTGATTTTTTATTGCGCTGGCTAATATCTTCTTTGTCTTAAGTTGCAAAAACTTTGGACTGACCACAGATTGCTGTAAGATACCCCTTGTAACTGCTCCTGTGTTCAAGTGCTGTTGACTTGTTTACCCAAATCTGTGATTATCCATAGACGTCTTGGGGAATCCCTCTTGCCCTGCACCAATCTTTCTTTCTATGCACCTCTGGACTCCCACCTTTCCTGGTAAGCCCTTGTGCAGTTTCTTCTCTTTTGTGTCCTCGGGTCACCTAAGATATGGTTCTGGTATATGGACTTCATCCTTTCTCCCCAGCCACGACACCCAACTGCTGGTACATTCTCCAAGAACCATCACACCTATATAAGGTATCATGAATACCACTACTGTGGGTCTGTATAGAGTAGACATTTCCCTTCCTAATATTGTGATCCTTGACCCAGGAAAGAGCAGCCGTCAACCAGTTGTCACCCACATACCCTTTTGGCTGGTCTCCCCCACCTTGGAAGTTGTGTAGAAAGAGGGCGGATAGCCGGCTAGGATCGTAGTCGACCTGGGTTCACTTCACAGAGATGATGTTTCAGCTTTCTAAATGATCTGAAAGCAATCCTTCAACTCTACTTTAGAAATCACGGTAACTATAACAACAGAAGCAGTGATCAAAGGCCCATTTAACCCATGCACAGCATGGTTTCCAAAGGATCACCCTAATTAAAAATAAGGTAGACATAATAGTTCAGGAACAATCTAAATCATGGAAGTATTTACAATCTATATAGAGATTTACGCTTGGGCGATGACATTACCATAGGAGTACTTTTAACTGGGGTTTAGAGACCGCACACTGCTGCTGAAGCCAATGCATAATCTTCATGTATCAGTATCTAGACCTCACAATCTGGATAACCTACCCAAAGCAGTGGAAGTCCTGCCAAGGTGCAAAGGAGCAGATGCAATCCTGCTGAAGGTTTATAAAAAGGTTCTGAAGGGTCATACATTCTCATTTCTCTCAGCGGTCAAGCACATCGAAGAAACTGGTGGGACTGCTGACTGATGAAGTCATTCATATACAGTGGTCTTTCGAAAGAAGAATACAAATCCCTTTAATGGTTCTTCCTATAATTTAATTACTCTAACTAATGAGGATGATCAGATTTTCTGCAGTATCTAGCACCCTAGCTCATGATGACCAGCAACGTTGTGTGCTCTGAGCCACAGCGCACCCAATGAATTGGCCCAAAAAACTCACTGATTGGGCCATAGCTCTGTATCTTTTGAAGAAGCTGTAAGCGAAGTTGCTAATGGAAGAATGTTGTGAATAAACGTCAAACAGGTAACAAGTCAGGGGTGCTCGCTCTCACCTTCTCCATTTACTCTGTATTTCGACCGATTTGCTAACAGTCTAAAAATGGCAGCTGATAGTCTCCCCCATGGATGCGATCAGGTTTAAGTTTGTGTTGTATAGAGATCATGTCATCCTTACCTCAAACCCCAAACGGCATGTCCAGAATGTCTCTTTCAGGCAGAGTAATTTGGGCATGTGTTGGGCTAGCAACTCAATGGGCCTCATTACAAGTTTGGCGGTAGCCTTGCCGGTAAAACCGGCAGGCTGCCGACAAACTTGCAGTATTTTCCGGCGCCCGCGAATGGGCATTTACTGGGGCATTCCGGCCCCACGGGACCTGGTAATTGCCCATTCGCGGGCACCGGAAAAAAGAAGCTCCCCATTCCCATTCGGCTATGGGGCCGAATGGGACTGGAGAGGTCGGATGCACCAGCATTGCTTATAACGGTGCCGGTGCATCCGACATGCTGTGCTTGCGGGTGCCTTTATGCCTGCCAGGTCAGAAATGACAGGCAGAAAGGCACCCGCGAGCACAACTCGTAGTTTTCCAGTCCGGGAACTACAGTACCGGCAAGCTTACCAATAGCGTAGTTCCCGGACCGGCAAACCTATAATAAGGCCCAATGAGCCAACAACCAAAATTATGGTTTAGAACATTACTAACATTGCTGGAACCTACTTAAATGAGTTACATGGGGATCTAGGGCTGACTGGTGTGAGAAGCATCTCTTGGTTAACCAAGGAACTTAGAGTTACAGTTAAGAAGTGAGCCACCTTACCTTTATCTGTAGATGGTCATACTTGGCTCCTAAAGTTCATCATATTATCTAAATGCGTGTACATATCCAGATCTATTTCAAACTAAATTCCCCAAAAAGATTTGAAAATGGATTGCCACAGAATAAGTCTAAAATTAAAAAGTAGATTGAAGTCAAAATACGAGGAAACTGTTGAATGGCCAATCTAATGGATGTCTTTAATAAGGGGGAGTTATTTTGAACCAATCGAAACATTCATCAACCAATTTCAGGAGGCTCACCACTAAGACAGGAACCAATTCTATCTGAGTGCACCATAGATACTAACTGGTTTTCTGTTGTAAACATCCAGGAATCAATTCCGAAGGTGATTCTGGATAAGACTCTGGGACCAAGTATGATTCTCCAGGACATATTGAAGCATCTCCACGAATATCGAATTCCCCTCCTAAAACACTGCTTCTGGGCATTTGTGGGAACTCAGGATTTTCCTGATTCTTGCACAAATAGTGTGGGCATAACTGGTTTGGGTCTATTTGGCCTAAAACCTTTGACCTAATCACATTTGATTGAATTTATTTGACCTATTTTTTATTTAATCTATAACCTTACCCAACCCCATATTTATATTTAATTAAATTTAACCAAATAAAGGTCAAATAAATTCGATCAAATGTTTTAGGTCAAATGTTTTTAGGTCAATTATGCTAATACCGCATAACCCTGTATAAGAAAGTACCTACCACAAATACAATATCTCACAGACCCATCAGGCTGGTTATTTTATTTATTTATTTTATTTTGGGTATTTATTGAGTGGGGATATATCTAGCTTTGAGAAGCAGTGAAGCACAGTACATCAGAGGTTGAAAAGAATCACAAGTCAGGGTAATTGTTACAGCACAGCAGTGTTACATTACAGTTAAGGTACAAGAGAAATAATGGTGTGTTTGGGTCGGTTGGGGGTTGGATCAGGGGTGTTTTGATGCATCAGGAAAGTGCTCCTTGAACAGGAAGGTTTCGAGCTCGCTTCTGAAACGCAAGATGGTGGTTGTGAGTCTAATGCTAATGGGTATTAGGCTGATAGAAAGCTTGTCTCAAGCGCAGCTAGCCTGGGAGGATAGCACAGAGGCAACACGCTCGTCCTCAAAAAAAGACAATGCCATGCAACATGAGGGTAATCACCGGTCTGGCGATTGGAAGTTGGAGGAGTCCAGCATTAAGTTCAATGTAAATCAATAATGACATAACCCTAAAGGGCATGCAAGGATGGCTTGAAAGGGCATTGGGTGTGTGAGGTGGGCTCGTGATTACCCACCATCAATCAAGTCTTTGTTTTTATTCCACATGATCCATAAATCAGCACTGCAAAAGGTATGTCACTCTACATGACATGCTTAGAGTTCAGCAGTGCCTTTGACCAGGTCATTCAACAAAAATGTTGGAAAAAGTTGTCCAATACCGACATGGACCCAGCAATGTTGAATAAAATGCAGTCCTGTTGCAAGGAAACTACAGGAAACATCAACATCTCTCAATCGGACAGTTGAAGCAGGCATTTTAAAACACCAATGGACATGAAACAGGGTTGCCCGCTGGCTTGCATGCTCTTTTCCCTTGTTATATATCATCTACTTAGTGACGTTGGAAAGGTGGCAAGAGATGTGCCAAAAATAAATGTCAGAGAATTTACTATACAGCTGTATGCAGACTATTCCCTCATTCTAGCATGCGTACCAAAGACGCGGCAACAGATGTTAGACAGCACCCATATATCTTGCATAGAGAAGAATCTACAAGTGTATTGATCTAAATCGAAGGTAATGATCTTCAGCAAAATGGGATAAGAATAAGATCTCTGAGGCTTAGGTTAAAGGTCATACCCCCCTGGAACAAGTAAAACAGTTTTCCTATTTCGGGATAATAAGCTCCAAATCCTTCAGCTGGAAACCTCATTTGGTACAATCAGTGAAGAAGCCCGAATTAGCAGGTCATGTTCTAAAAAGCTTCCTGAAGAGGTTCGGCGTTAAGATCTGTCTTAAATTGAAGGAGTTATACGCATAAAAATGAGGAGCTGTGATGAGGTGCGTTGCGCAACTTTGGTCTAATTGGGACCGCCCAGAAAAACTAAACATGACGGAACCAAGCTTTTGGGAGTCTGTTCTTAAACTGGGGTGAGCTGCCAAAATCATGCCAGCTGTTGGCCCCAAAAAATAAATAAATAAATGCAGTAACCTTTGATATTGCATTCAGCATAAATCTTTATTCGACTACCTTGGAGAGTATAATTAGACAAGCTTTCATCATTTAGAGAAATTGCAGTATATTTCCAGTGAGCAGAATCTCATACTCTTAGACGATGAATCCAGTATATGCTCAGGACCACAATTTTAGTTTAATTTACCTTCACAAATATATGACCAGCATGGCCAAATCTAGTCTATTCCCAGTTTGCATATTAGCAGTTTATTTCCAAGTTTCAGAAAACCAGGAAATATGCAGTTACACTGAACAGTATATTCACAGTTTCGTAAATGTTAGTGAATTCCGGCATGACAATCCCAGTACACTTTCCACAATCACAGTATGGTCCAAAGTTGGTTGTGTGTATCTATTGGTGGAATTGTTTTAGCCAAATTTGTTTTGCTCAAATTGTTTTGCTCAAAAAGTTGGAGGGTGGAGGGGTCTCTTACCGTACCCCCCCTCCACTTCCCCTGGATCCCCACCAATATTGCCTAACCCCAACCCACCATCTACATTCTGTGGGGACCATTTGATTTGAGCTAAAACAATTTCACCAGAACTTGGTCAATCAGTAGACCCAATACACAAAAAGTTACATTCCCAGTTTACACAGTGCAAGTTTACTTCCAAGATACAATCTCATTATAATTCCCATTTGTAAGGTACCAGTATATTTCTAGTGTATCCTAACACCAGTATTCTGCAATTTTACAATCCCAGTATATTCCAAATTTTGCACAAATCCAGTATGTTCACAGTTTTACAAACCAACTTGCAGAATTTCAATGTACCTCAATTTGCCCTTAAACATTTCAGTATACTCTGGGTTTGCAAAAAAAGCAGCATATAGACAAGCCAGTTTAATCCAGTTAAAACAATTAAGATATCACAAGTTTGTAAAATCCCACTATATTGTCAAGTTAACGACGACTTACCCCTTCATTTTAAATGTGGTGGAGCGGTAAATGTAAATGTCAAAGCGAGGCGTAATGCTTTCACGCCTCCATATCCCTTTCTGCCACATTTTCAAGTAGTGGCGAAGCCGTGGAGGGGGCACATAGCAGAGATGAGATCTCTTGTGTGCTGACCTCCTACCTCTTATCAGTTTGTCACATTTTACACCTGCAGGACATTTTCACGCAGATGTAAAACGCATGGATACCGATGAAATCTGCCTCGGTTTGGCACCTACTCGTTACTGGGCAGACTCCATAGGAATCGCTTAAGAAATGCTGCCTACAAAGCGTAATTTGCAGGCAGTATTTGTTTCCTCGCAAGACGGACAGGACCATTAAAGAGTTAACAGGAATATGCCGCATTTTACTCTTCAGTATGCCACTCCGTCTTTCGAAGGTTTAAAATTGCAAGTAAGGGACCCATCAGCTAATGTTGTAGGTCTCCTGAATGCAATTTGCATGTGATACAAAATGGCCCTGAGCATATTACCACTTTCACATTTCAGCTCTCTTCCAAATCCCAGGATTTTGCTGTTTTTTTCATTAGTACCTGGCACTGGGCGTCCGCGGGAAACAATAACTGTGGATTGGCTCATTTCCGAGCCATACCACAGTGTAATCCCGTGGACTCACGGGCGTCGTTTGCATGTCGGGTACACTCTTTTTTTTTCTTTCTTCAAGGCAGCCTTGGAAAGGGAGAGGGGACCACACGTAGCCCTTTTTCCCTTTTCCAAGGTGGCTTTTTTTCATTTTTATCCCATTCATTAGTACGGAGCAAGTTGGCCCAAAATGGCACCCTGTTGCTCCGTACTATTGAAGTAGTACGCACATTCTAGTGTTCATAGAACTAATGCGTACTGCGATGAAACCTCGTCAAACAGCAAAAGAAATGCCGCTTGAAAAGGTTTTGTCAGCCATTAGTATTCCGGGGCTGCAAACTCCGGAAAACTAGTATCACGAGCCTGCAGACCCCAGAATATTAATGGCAATAAGCCCCTCGATGGCAGCCTAATACCGCCTGCAGGAATGCCCCCGGGGCTTTCGTTGATGCCCTCGCTACGCTTGGGCCTGTAACTATGCTCCCCGGGGCATTACCTTGGGCGGTATTGGCCACCCGTCTCCGGGCTTATTGCCTCAGTATCCATGCTTCCAGTATATTCGATTTGCAATTACACAATCGCTGTACACTACTATTACACTGCTACACATTTCCTTTAGCATCAGTTTCCAAAATGCTATTGTGAGCCTCATTTTGTAACCCAGTAACATAAGTATAAAAACAAGGCATGAAAGGCTTACGCCACTCTTCACACCTATTTTACCACTGTGGTACATTTTCTTAATGTTTTGCAGGAACAATGGATGACAGAAGGGGAAATTCCTCCTCCGCTTTCCCAATCCACCTGCAAAATCTCTCAATTTTACGCCGGCATGAGGTTTTCATGTTTTCATGCTGGCATAAAACCAGTGTACACCTCTAGAATCTGACTGCATTTGGCACCTGCTAAAAGAAGGCAGATGTGTTTGGCATCCATTGTAAATGCTGTCTGCACAGCACATTGGAAGGGGGCATTTACATTTTTCCCAAAACGAAGAGTATAAGGGAGAGTAAAGATAATTGTACATTATATCATTTTACCGTTTTCCATTCCATCTTGCGAAAGTTGAAAATGCAGACCCCTGCTTGCAATTTGCATCTTTTACAAAATGAGCAACCACAAATCCTGCCTGCACAATAGCAGTCTGCAAAACCCCAATGTATTCCTAGTTACAAAATCTGACTATGTTCCGAGTTTTACCCAACCCAGTATATTCACAATGCAAGCCTACTCCCAATTTTCATAAAGCCAGAACATAAGTAGTTTGCAGAAGCCCAGCATTCTTCCGTTTTGACAACCCGGCATACTTAACTCTTAAGTCCCAAATCATCTCGAAATGTCATGGAGAGAAGCTGCATCTGGTGAAATCCTTCTTGTGCAGCATACACTTTGGTGCATAACACATATCTCAATGCCATATGTGGCATAATGACAAGTAGTGTGCTGACCATTCATGCTGAGCTGAGACATGGCTTTCCGCTTCCATGGAAAAAATGGTGTCTACGGTAAACACAGCTATTTTGCCAGTGCCAAAAACCCGAGCACTAGCCCGATTATGCAAGAGTGAGTTTGCCTTTCTTTCATGAAATATTCGCAGTTTGCTTTTACATGCTCAGAATGAATGTGCAGCAACAAAAGAGGGGAACCGAGTGCAGAGTTCAAAGGGAAATGCTTGGGTGAATGACATCCCTGAACCCTCAGCTGGCTATAGAATCAGTCACAGGCGTAAACAGGCGGCAGAACTGATATCCATATATCACACTGTCCTTACTGCTGGCAACCTGTAACTGCAGGAACAATTAATTTTTAGATTCAGACTGTGTTCAGAATGAATTTATTGGGCACTTACTTAATAAACTGGAAAGAAAAGTCTGACTTTGCACTGCAAAAATACACTTTGCACATTTCCATGAATCAGGGTTTGTGTCGGCAGCGCAAAGTCACTCTACAGCAGTGCAAACTCACTTTGAACCTTGCAAAATATTCCATGAATCCGGCCCAGTGTGTTCTGAATTTCTCCACATAAGGAGATGAAACTTGAGCTCGGAAGAGCTCTGAAACGGTTTGCCTTTCATGTGCTTTATTGCAAAACAATGTTTGATTAACTTGAGATGGCTGCAGACACGGCAGCCAGTGGGTGTATGGGGAGCCTATTGTCCATAAAGAGGTATCAAAGTCTGGTGATGAGAATTTGGGGGGCGGGGGTTGCATAAATCTGCATGTTGTGTAAAATAATGATTCCAGCAGGAGATGGTCGCAAGGATTGTCTTTCGGTGTGTTTCTTTCAGTCTTGCTGCCCATTCACCAATGTAGAGTCACACATTACTCAGGAGATTGGGCTGTGAGTCTGGGAAGCCTTTCGGTTCCACCCTTCTGTAAAATGATGCAATGCGTGAAGCTCCAGTAGTAACCACAGGGGACATTACGCTACATGACCACAGTTTTTGGACCATTTCCAACCTGTTTAGGGTGACCACACTCCATCATGATTCCTGTCTCAAGCTACGCAAAACGCAAATTCGAGCTAAGACTTGTCAGAAATCACAGAACAGGGTGCATAGCACCGTGGGCTGAAACTAATTCGATGGGTTCACACGTGTGACTCATTGCAGCCATTTGGAATTGCTTCTGTGTGGCAAACAGTCAATGACTATGATGGTGCAGCCCAATAAGGAGCTGTGCCGCTTTAAGGCCCCACATTATGTTTCGGGATGTCCCAGGCTAATATGCAGCAATTGCTGGGGGAATGTCACTGTGCTTGCTGCTCATTAGCAGCTCGGTCAGCTGGTGCGCAGGTACACACTTTTTTAGTATGCTTAAGTGAGGCGTAGCCAGAACGGTCTGGCAAGTGGGGCCTGAAGCTAATGTAGTTGGGCCCACTGCAGTGACATTAACATCTGTAAATATGCACACAGTGCTGCTGATGGGGGCATTTACAGATTTTGGGTGGGCCTTGCCCACTCAGGCCCTACCCTGTCTACGCCCCCTCTCACATCATGTGCTCCAGCTTGCCTTAAACATGTGTTGTTAAGGAGCATTAAGCCCAATAGCCACCTTTTTCCACACCTTTTTAAAGACTTTGAATTAAACAACACTATAGTTATATGGCTGGCACAATTAAAGCATAACATCAAAATAGACATGGTTGGAAGGGAGGGTGGTTCAGCTTATCATTGGGGGCGTCGCATCACAGGGAATGGGGGATCACAGGAAGGAAACATGTCAAGGCATTAGAATGACACCAGCTTCTTAGACTGTAACAACAGCCCACAAATGTCAAGGGCAAGACGAACCTTAAACAGCTGTATCCACCTAATTAATATAGTGTCACATGCTTCAACAAGAGGGTTTTGTGTGTATTCTTAATGAATAGTTGTTGAACAAAAATCAGAAAATGGTGCCCAGAGATGAGAAAACTTTGCAAGTTTCCATTTAGGATTCGCCCAGGCCTCCCAAAGTTTGCCTCACAAAAGAGTAAAATAAAGCCTTTTGAGTTCTTCCAACCCTGGGCCACAGTGGGTCTTGCTGCATTTAACAGATGGCTAACCAAGGTAGCTGTGTGCTTAGGTAAGCTAGTATCCCCCCTAGTCATTCATCTCTTGCAGGTCCAGGGATATGAGCGGGAGGGATACCCCCATCATTTCTTTGCTCCTAAATAAGATCTCCTCCCAAAAATATTGTGCTTTGCAGCAGGATCCCACAACTGTCACAGAGTGGCAACATCTCCACACCCTCTCCAGAATAGAACAGGGTGGCAAGGGAGGGGGCTGCTGAGGAGTTTAGGACTATCGTGCCACCTTAGGTACATTTTGTAAATACGCTCCTTTGTAATGATGCATCTTGAATTCTTCCTAGCCCAGGACCAGATTTGAGATCTTGATTCAGAGAAGATTTCTAATCCGAAGCCTTCTTGTGAGTCTTCACCCGACCTGGACATGTCTTGTCGTTTTTCGTCTGTGTTTATGTTGTTGAGTAAGCGGCAGAGTCTTGCTAGTCTACCTTTGTTAGTGTATTTGTTCCTTGTTAACTCAACGGGGTTGCTTATCTAGACCCAGCTAACTAAACTGTTGGGTTGCATATCCAATGCCAAAGTTGGGTATATCTAAACAATACCCCCTGGGGTAAATCAAATTTAGTTTTGTCCCCTTCGAAGGTCAAAGGAAATCCTTGCTGGAAACAATTCGACCAATCTTGACAGACCTCCTCGAACCAAGAGGCAGAAAAAGATGTGCTATGACTCTGGTGAGAGTTTTGGGTTGTTCAACACTGGGGAATAAGGACCATGGCCGGAATCTACATGCTAAAGTTAATGGGCTTTATACCAGTAAGAGAAGGAGGCAGCCCCTAGTTGCTAAACATCTACTCTTTCCCAAAAATGTATTGGAGCTGATTTTAGAGAGGTTGCAGCTTGTTCTATTTGCACCCATTTTCTATCTCTAGTTGGGTGTATCCCTTCATAGAGTAGTGAAGTCTGGGCTTCCAGGAGTTATATCCTAATAAATGAGACTCCCAAGTATCCCCTCACCGTGGAGCACAGGGGGAGATTACGTGGGATACAGGTTTTTTTTCCCTGCCTAGATGAAGCTAAACGTCTTCTGTTGGATTGTAGTGAGTAGGAGACCCGGGATTTTGATTGGGAGACCTAGTACTGAAGGTTTAAAGAAGCTCAGAAACCAAGTTCTTTGTTATCTAGTGGGTCCTGCCTATCCATGAAATATCTTGCTAGTCCACCAATTTTAATCCAGCAAAATCTCCTTGAATAGAGGTAGGCTGTTATGTCAGAGCAGCCCCTTACTATGTGTGGTGAGCTTAACCCTTAAATAGTCAAGCCTTGACTTTCCTGTTGGAAGGAAAATGTGTCTTTTAAAGCTTGGTTAGTGGGGCCATATTCAGTGATGTGTAGGCCCTTGGGTTTCAAACAGTTAGGTTAAAGCCTACAGCTTTCTCAAACCTAGTGAGTTCCTTCAAGACTTTGCGTAAAGAGCATATTGTGTGTTTGTCAGAACTACAGAGTATTCTTGCTGTATAGGGCAATTTCGTGTAAACCTTTATTCACTTGGAGGCCCCCAATATGATCATTTGACCTAATTCTACAGACCGGAGGCGCAAAAGAGAGAGCAAAAGTAGCAGGGGAGAGGGTATCCTTGGCACATTCCTATTATAAGTGTCAGCAGGCAATTCATTTCTGTTCTGGTAGATGGTGCAGCAAATGTTGTCTCAACTCATGCCAGGAATCGGGGGCCAACCCCATAGACGCCATTACTTTTCTAAGAAATCCCTAGTAGATTTTGTTGGGAACACTTAATAAGTGTCTACAGCTACATGTATGAAAGGATCTTCATTGCAGGTTCAGGTTAAGGACTTACAAAATAAATGGTGTTCATCATGTGGGTGTGAGTTGGTTTCCTGAAGCATTATTAATCAGGCAAACACATTTCTTAAGTAGGAGTGGATACCTCTGCGTTTCACAGGATATTTAATCCCTGAACATTCAGGGTGATCATTGAGATGTCAACCATATTTCTGGTTACACTGATTGACATATTGGCCATCCTTTCCGGTCATCTTGCAACTGCCTCCCCAACTATATTCCAACATGTCTCATCTACTGTAGCAACCAAAAACATATAGGAAAGTCTAAAATGATCAGATATGTGGTACTTTCACAAACCCGCTTCTAATGCTTTGTGAGTATGACATGAGCAAGCAATGCCTGTGCCCAAGCATCACTCTAAGGGAGTAGATCCACAAAAAACAGAGCCCTCTTGGTATTAGTCCAAACCATCAGTGATGATTACTGAGTACTTTACTGGGTTCAAGGAAATACTGACTGAGCATTTCATAGAGGAGATATTCATTGGAACATAACTGACAGTTCAATTATTGAACTAATTTGACAATAGCCATCTGACTGGTTAAAAGTTGCAAAGGTCCTCAGAACCTTCGAGTAAACATGGCCTTCACATGTCTTAGGGGATCAACAAGTGGACATGAGAACCTTTCACAACAAGGCTTTTTACTCACCCAAGCCCATTGCTTTGGGGCCTTACTGTATCTCTTTGGAAACAGGCGGAAGTTCAGGCAAGTTTGGTCTTTGGTGGTCACTGAGCGGACAGAGCACATTGTATGCAAGGAGCAGCTGATTCCGTCTTTTTTCACTTGCTAAGGATTTACCAGGAAGAGGAGGGGTGAATCTTCATAAGCCCCTTCCAGCGTGGAGCGTGCAGGAAAGTGCGGGAAAGTGTGGTCTTCGGTGGTCACCGAGCGGACAGAGCATATTGTGTTCAAGGAGCAGTGAATTCAGTCTTTTGTCACTGGCTACGGACTCACCAGGAAGAGGAACAAGAGGAGTGTACTTTCATAAGCCCCTTCCAGCGCAGAGCATGTGCAGAAGTGTGGGAAAGTGTGGTCTTTGGTGGTCACGGAGCGAACACAGCAGACAGTGCGCGGTGTGTGAAGGAGAAGCTGATTCAGTCTTTTTTCACTAGTTATGGACTCACCAGGATCGGGAAGAGGAGGAGTGAACCTTCATAAGCCCCTTCCAGTACAGAGCGTGTGCGGAAATCCGGGCAAGTGTGGTCGTTGGTGGTCACTGAGCAGACAGAGGACATTGTGCGCAAGGAGCAGTGGATTCAGTCTGTGTTCACTGGCTAGGAACTCACTGAGAAGAGGAGGAGTGAACCTTCATAAGCCACTTCCAGTATGGAGAACGTTCAAAAGTGTGGCCAAGTGTGGTCATTGGTGGTTCGTGGTGGCTTGTGATGGCTTGTGATGTCGTAGTTTTGAATTTCACAAGGATCCACAAGTAAGTGTGCCTTGGTGCCATCACCTGTTGCTTGTAGCCTACCTTGTAGCCTAATTTTGCACTTGTATTTGACAACACGACATGTAAACCACGTTCAGTCCAAAATCTCGCTAATTAGCCTCCATCCTCCTCCCTTATGCCGGCTCCTCCTGACACAGCTGCTACAGCTTATAACCTTCGTAGCCACACTACTATGGCTACCATGACTAATATTAATTTAGATGTTATAAATCTGCAGAAGAGCATGGTTAGTGGACAACAAACTGAGCAAGTTCCTGGGTTTGAGCCAATAAGCAAAAAAAACAGGTTAAAATCACAGTTTTGTCAAATTGCAGAGCCAGCTGTAGAGGTTGATGCGAACATGAAAACCCCTACTAATGTTGCCCAAGTGCACATTCATGAGGAACGGTCCAAATCAATAATTATGGACGAATCCTTCTTGTGCATGTCCCACTATTTGGAGGTGGCCCAGAAACTGGACGATCAACTGGTAGCAAATTGGCTCCATGAATCTTCATCAACACAGATGCATTCGAAGTGACGTACCCCTGCTTACTTCGGTTGGGATTTCAAGTCAGCAAGACTTAGACACCTAGAAATATACACCTACGTAGGGCGTCTAATAACCTCCCCAATTTCGATAAGTCAGATCTGTCTTCGATTTCAGCTCTTCACTTGGTTCTAAAATCCCTCCAAAGACTATTTGACAATATCAAAGACATTGCCCTCAAAAACTCTACTAAACTGACGATTGTGGATAAAAACATAAATTGATGGGATCATATAGGATGCCTGATACAAACATCTTGTGTGGGGGTTGTTTGGACCTTGATAAAACTGCGACCCCCTTCATTCAGGTAGGGGAGCCAAATAGCCCTACTCCTTTGCTAGAATGCCATTCTAGGCTCAGTTGTTCTCCGGACCTTTTTGCCATAGTCAACGAGGAGGGTTTGGAGCCTACTGAGGCTAATGATAAAGTATCTAACATGGAATATGAGCTTATTGTTCCTAGTAGACATACACCTAAAAAAGATAAAACACAAAAGGCTCAACAAAGGAAAAACAAAAAAAAAGCTCACCAAATAGGAACAAAAATGAAAACAAACCTTTGAAAAAGTTCCTCTGAGCCCTGCCACTGGAACGGGAAATAATCGATCTTAATACTGAGCCCCAAACACCTCACTGGTTGCTGATTCCGTTGACAATCCACTCACCGAAGCTTATCAAGCTCCAGGTTATGATAGAAGGAGCAAGTCAAAGAGTACTAACTCCAAACAAATAGAAATTACCACTTTTTTTACACCGCAGAACAACATCGATTCGACCACTGTCCAGACAGATTCAGAGTGTGCTGATAATGCACCCCTTGGTGCACTAACAAATACGACAACAAGATCCCACATGATACATAAGGGGCTGACAAATTACATGAATAACCCCTCTAAGAAGATCGACAAGGTCAATCCCAAGGATGGTGTAGACTCCTTGAGCCTGTTTAGTTTCCCAACCTGGTCTATGTAGAGGCCTATCCTGTTTTGAGGAAAGAATTGTTGGTTTTGAAAATACTGTCCAAGTAAATGGTGAGCTTCATTTGAATAGGACCAGGCAGCTAAATATTTTTTCTAAGATTTCTGCTCTGCACCTTCTTCATACGTGCAATATGGATTTGGTATTTATCCTAGACAGTGGAACTGACACATTGGTGGTACATATTTATACACATATTGTTGCAAGACTTGTCTGGGAGCAGCAGTATGTTTTCAGATCCATGGGATTTGATCTCATTGATTTTAAAATGAAGGAAGATGCAAATTCATTTTTAACTCACTGCTCCAACAATAGCTTGAGACAACAGGAACAACAACCTCCATTAATCATTTAACATAATGTTTCTGCTTGCTTTCGTTTAGTCACCAAGGTATGGGTTCGGGACATACCTACTGATCAAGAACAGGATTGGTCATGGCTGGTGGCAGCTATTAACATAAATACCAAATTAAAAGGTCTGTTTTCCAATCTTTAGCCACACAGACCTTTGAATGTCAGTGTGGAACTAATGTGGATTTAGAAACTTTTCTTATGCAACAAAAACAACCTCATTATTTTCAGAGCAACACAATATAATGTTACAGGAGACAGTGTTGATTAAGCCCTGCCTAGTTGAAGGCTATAAAATGTATTCCAAGTTGGCTCTTAGAGGCTCGCAAGAATGCCCGTCTGGAGTGCTTGTTATTGGCATTAATTGAAATCTAAATGCTCATCATTTGTAATCTGTTCTCCTAATGGTGGCTTGTTGGCTGTTGGTCTATTTCTAACTGCCCCTCCGTTCCAATTATTGCTTATCAACTTATACTAAAACCCTGAGAAAATGAATTGCAATAAAGGTCAGTTAACATTTGGCAATATCATTTTGGAATGGCTGGGTAAAGGTCACGCAAACAATATCTTAATTTGAGGTGATTATAATTGTGAATGTGCATTAGGCGTGATGCCCACAATCTACTTACCCAGTAAAAGGGGAATGTATTTGTTGGAGGCCGGGCACAGAGGGATATCATGGGACACTTTCATGGACGATGGGGAATTAAAGAGGTGTTTGCCTAGCAAGTGGTCTCCTGATGCCAAGGTAAGGTCTTGTAACAGAGGCTTAAGATCCTCATGGACTGATAATATATACATAACATTGAATATGAATGCCATATGTTCTCCAATCAAGATAATTGATCTTAATAATAGTGAACATTTCATTGTAACTGTTTCTCTTCTCGTTCCATTTGCAACACATAAGATAAGTCACGCATTAGCTATAGTGACCCCCGATAAACGGTCCTATCAGTTATATGGAACGTGGATAACTGTTTTCAGTGTATGCCAGAGTTGAAAGGTTTGCTTGAACAATCAGACATGATACCTTTTCTGTACAAGTTTACCACAAGACTATTCTTTCCTGTAAAATGAATATTACTGAGAAAAGTTACCTATTTGTTCCTGTGAAACTCTTGCATAAATACAATCCAAGTATTGCAGAGGCCAAAAAGGATAAACAGAGAGCAATAAGAGAGTTATCTTGAGAAATTACAACTGACTGCAACGGTTTATTGAAATGCCATCCTCAACACAAGGAGTTCCTTCCCTGCCCAAGCTAGGTGCCACACAATAAATGGTTAATTTCAGTTCTTTTAGTCAGCTCTATCTCCAATTCATCTAATACTCCCAGAAATAGACAGCTCCACCAGAGGCAATCTCAGCAAAGTCTCCTTTCGGTGTTTCTTGGCAGCTGTCAGATGGTCATTTTCAGCAGCTCTATGCGATGGTAAATTTCAGCAGCTCTCCCACTTTCTCATACTGCATTACACTTTGGGCCTCATCACGACTTTGGCGGTAACCCTTAAATCCGGCGGTAGTGCTATTAACGCCGGATTTAAGGGTCCGCCAAATCAGGGCTTTGGCGGATTTCGCCCCAGCTCTGAGCTGGGGGGAAATCCGCTGAAAATTCGCGCTATTACCGCCGGCGGGAAATCCGCCGGCGGTATTAGCGTGAAGATTCCCCATTGAGCCCAATGGGGAATGGGGCATTCCCGAATGGGCTCAGTGGGGAATGGGGACTTACATTACCGCCAAACTCGTGATCCGGCGCTATTAGCGCCGGGGAGTTCGGCAGTAGGGCTAATACCGCCTGCGCTAATAGCGTTACCGTTACTGCCCAAGTCGTGATGAGGCCCTTTATATAGCAGCAATGACACCATCAAGTTTACAATATTGGGGTGTGCCCTGCAAGTGTTCTTGCAAATAGGATTGGACAGTTCCCCTTCTCTCTCCTCCCAAATCCAGCCCACCTCTAAGGATTGGTTTAGGAGTCTGGAGCAGACATATGGCAATTTCCATTTGCAATCCCCTTTGTTCTCATTTCAAATTATTGGCAAAAACTAGTTGTGAGCAAAGCCTCCTAATTTTACTACTAACTGCCATAATATACATATTTTCTGATTCAGCTAATAAAGGAGAATTGAATAAGATGATAGCCAGGTCCGCACCATGTTGCACAGCTGTTTGGAAATTTTCTGTTGTTTTTACAAAAATCATATTCATTATGAACATGCAATTTATTATACATATTCCTAATTTCACTCTCCACCTGTTTGCCAACTCACATCAGCCAGAAACCCATTTTTGATGGCCATTACAGTTCCCTGTGTCACAGGTGGGTTCATTTTATATCACCAACATTGCGTGGAAATTACCTAAGAAATTATGTGTCAATCAAGAAAGTACGACTTATGGTTGCTGAGAAAAAAGGCCTAAATGATAATAGTCCTTTTCCATTAATAGCAAATATTTGGGATATGCACATTGGAGGCCGCTGTCCTCAGCGGTGTTTGCCTCTATGGGCCAGCCTATGACCAGAGTTTTTTATTTATCTCTTTGAAGTTGTTTGTTTGAATTCATAGTTCAGTCTTGATTGCAGCCCCTGTTTTCACACCTCCCCCCTACATATTGGCCACGCTCCAGCCAGGAGAAATTGTCCTGCAGAGATAGCAAGTCTAAAGAAAGTTTGTTTTCCAACACCCCTCAGGCAGGACCCATTTTATTGCAGTTGTACACAGTTGGGATGCAAGCCAAGCTTTCAGTGGGGAAGTTCTTTTTGAAGTCTGTCCTACCAACAAGCCAAAAGGGTCTGCCTTGGGCCTAAATATAAATCTTCATGGCAACAAAGTTGGCTTTCCTTTTCAGATGTTTGCCTGTATTTTGCATGTGAAGCATAATATACATTACTTTTTGTCAGCACACCCCAAGTCTCTTCCTGACATCTTTATGTTGGCAGGGGAAAATTGTTCTCATATTTTGCTTTAAACTGTAAACACATGTGCAAAACCGTTTTGGTGTCAGTGTTTGAAAATCCTGTTTTTCATCTGAAAGGGACCTCTGAATTTCTTCTGCAACTGTTAAGCCTTCTTAACATGGCCCTTCCTTGTGATGCTTGTAGAAACCCCACAGTCTGCCTTAATACTCCCGTTTCTCAGTGTGAAGGCTCTGTTATTTTTTTTTATGAAGGCGGGCAGGTCATTTTGTGCAGTGGGCCTTTTAGTTCAGTTGGCTTGGGGTCTTTGATTACACCCCACATGACCATAATGTTATTAATGAAAAAAAGGGAAGATTCTGCAAAAATGTAAGAATTACTTAAACGGATTAAAATATTAAATACATATTCAAGATAATCAGCTTGTTCTTGAGTCATTAAAGAATGTAAAGAATGTAAACTTGTCTACAGTTTTGGAGTTAACCAACTCGTAGCTAAGTCCCCTGTCCCTGAGATATCTTGCTGCATAAATAAATTCACCTGGGTCAATTTCTATACAAAGCTGTATGCTAAACGCCTGATAGAACTGGCTATTATTTCCCCAAACCTGACTTATATGGGAACTGTACATTCTTACTGGTCACAGGAAGACGTGTTGTTGGTAATTAATAAATCCCAACTGTCTAAGGTGCCTGGGCCGGCCTTATTATCTCCAGTTTCCATTAAAAATTACCCAGTCTAATGGTCAGGTATTCTAATTTACCTTTATAACCAAGTGTTAGTAACTTTGCACGTTCCTCCTACTTAGAATACCTCAATAATTATTCCAATTTTTTAAAAGGGAGACCCAAACATTTTGGCCAATTATAGGCCCATGTGATTTTAGATGCTTCTAGTAAACTATTGGTTTCTCTGATCCTAATGAACTTAAACAACTGGATAACATGTTTGGGAATTTTAGCTTGATTGCAAGTTATGTTCAGGCGTTTTATGGGCACTTTGTTAAATGGAATCTATTTTAGCCCATAACTTGGCAGAGGAGAAAAAAAAAGGTTCTATAAGTAACACATATATTGTATCTCTTGATAGGAGTAGCACATTTGACAGAGTTAATAGGAAACGATTCTTGCGTAAACCTTTAGCTTAGGAAATACCTGCCATCTGGTTCAAATTATTTCGCTTTCAGATGAAGACACTTCAAAATAGATCAGGTTGACCAAAGAGAGCTCCTTGCCCAAATATATAGATACACACATCGGACTTAAGCAGGGGTGTGTTTTGGCCCCTATTCTTTTTAATCTCTACCTTGTGGGTGTTGATGACTTGTGGCCATCAGATACTACATATTCAGTCAAGTTGGGTTGTTCTAAACTTGACTGGTTGGCTTTTGCGGACAATTTGCTTTTGTTTGATCAGGAGCCTAGAGTCCTGCAAAGAAAGCTGGACCTTTGTTTGCAATTTCCCACAGAGAACAACCTCCTAGTAAATGGCTCCAAGTCAAAAATTATAATTTACTCCACACACAAAATAGCAATGTTACGGAAGATTGGAGACCATTACCTTGAAAGGGTCCCATCTCTGTTACTTGGGACTTACAATCTCCAATTCAGTATCGATTGGAGACTTAAATGATAGATTGAGGGCCAAGACACAGCCTCTGATTGCCCAATTGAAGAGACTACATAATAAGATGTGTAAATACCCTTTGCTTCAAATTCTGTGATGTTATCTCTCTAAAATGGAACTATTTTGGATGGTCTCGATTTATTGTTGTCAGATAAGAGTAACTATCTGAACTCTCCTCAAGGCACTATAATGAAAAGAACTCTGGGACTGTCACTGGCGATACCGAATGCTGTGATCCGCCACAAAATGGGGCGTTTTTATTTCAGTGCTAAAGCTGCTTGGAAACAATTATGCATTTTAATGGAGATGAATAATCCCCCCTCCAATTCATTATATTGGAACCCAAATCAGGCCCTGAGGGATCATAAGATGGACTACATAAATAAATTCAAAGATAGGAGGATTATGGCTATTCAAAGAGTTGGATTAATTCTAGAGGAGCTGACAAAGAATCCCTTCAAATCTAAAGTGAAATTGTATCAAGAAGTCTGGAGGTTTGACTATTGAATTATTGAAAATGTATTAACTTCATAAAGAGTATGCACTTTATGTGAGATGCAGAGCTAACCATCCAAAATATTTTAACTTGTTTCCGTGTACCACGTTTCACTATTTTTATCTGCGTTTCAAGCTAAATCAACTGCCTACTCTTGAATGCTAAGGCCCCATGAAGGAGTGGAAGGGTGTGAATACAGCTTGTAGTCTTTGTCTCAGTATTGAAGAGATGGAAATCCTTAAGCATCTGGTCTCATTCATTGCACTACCATTAGCGACCTGCAAACTGTACATCTAGGTGTATTTGTGTACGAAGATTTTTAAATGGCTCGGGGATATTTATGGTCCTCCTTGATGCAAGGCAACAATGTTTCTCAGATAATAGCACTCTGGCGATTTTTAACTAAAGTCTTTAAAATACTGCATGTTAAAATCTAACCTACTGTACTTTTGCTTTTTGCACCTTAAGTTATATGTTTTACATACATTTTGAAATGTTGAAATGGTAGGGGAATCCCTATAGTCCTCTTTGATGCAAGGCAGCAGTGTCTCTCAGATAATACCACTTTACAGATTGTTCATACTAAAGTTTATAAGAAAAAACTGCACTTTGAAATTGTATGTACTGTATGTTTGCACCTTGCAATTTAAGTCTTATGTTGTTATTAATCTTGGCAGGTAATGATTTTAGGGAATGTTTATCTAATGCTAGGTACCAAGATGCATTTATATTGCTCTTAATGCATGTGTTTTTTAATTGATGAGATGTTATACTGGTATAGTGTATTTATTATTTTTTTATTTTTCCTTTTTATTTCTCTGCTATTAACTTGGATTTGTATATTCTATGTTTGTGAAAGATTTTGGTCATAAACTATATCAGAATAATACAAAGTAAAAAAATATGGTTTGCTGATAAAAGGTCTTCTGTTATTCAGGGTGCATCGAAAGTTCTGCTTCTTGAGATGTGCATAGGGACAAGCGTGTTCCCTTGCAGGAGAACAGAGGGGTGCATGGGTATCCCCAACATTATTTGATTCCTTTTCTACTTAGCCATGAAGCAACATTGCATAGAGTCCTGCACCTAGACAAAGTAGTTGGGGAAAAGTCCTTAAACAGTCTGATGTCTGAGTCTCTAAAGCAATGATTCCCCCTGGATCTGGAGGTGATAAAAATTGCTTGTTTCAGCTGTAACCACTGAACTGTAGTGAGCACATCTGGCAGTATCCCTTTATCACTGTGTAAGGTGGAGTACCTACAATGTGTACGATCCAGAACTATTGTGTCTCCCCTGTGAGCAATTCAATGCTCCTGAACAGATCTTGAGCATACCCTTTCCGGACCTGTTCACAAACACTGCTAGGTATCCCTCTTATGTGGAGGTTATTCCTTCTAGATGTATCTTCCATGTCCTCTTGTAAGTTTGCTCACATGAAGACATCTCCATTTCATCGACTTGCTTTTCCACCTCCAGAATTTGTTTGCAGAAGGATAAAAATAAATTGCATGAACTCCATTATGCTCCTTTGTATTTTCTTTTTCAAACCCAAGAGCACATTCTGGTTCTGTGGGGGGTAGCATCTAATTGTGGATTGTGGTCAGAGATAAGTACCAGGATCACCTGTGAAATGAATGCTTGTGCAAGAATTCAGAACCCAAGAACATCACTGATATTGCACTGACAGAGTCCCTCGACCCGCACTCAAGGTGGACAATAGTTTCTTCTGCTGTCACTATATGCTACTTTGATAGACCTCCACCATTCCTTTATGGGCCGGGTGTGATGTGGTCCATTCCCCGAAGGGAGCAATGCCTATATTTCTGCTACTTTGGCTGCTTTAGCCCACTTTGTCTCCCTGCTTTGTGCCTCCTTATGGCGGGATGTCTGGTGCCCCCTGACATCACTGCACCAACTCCTCTGGATGCAGGTGACTACTGCCATGGAGCTTCTCCCACCAGAGGATGCCCACGTGAAAGCCCTCAAAGCCACTCGCTTGTCGAGCACAGATCAATGAGCTGGCATCTCAGCTCATGTCACCAGTCATAGCAAAGGAGTGGGTGGGCCTTGTGGGCTCAGTGCTCGGGTCTCACTGTATCTCCGTCCTTACCCATCATAGAAGCCCCCTGCATCAGCTTTATCTTCATATACTTGGCAAGGCATCTAAAATGCTGCATGCTGGCAACCCGTCTTCAGTAAGGCTACCACAAAGCTCGCCTCTTTGACAAAGGCTTGAAAGACTAAAGAAGTGGAAGTCTAAGTTTCCACTGCAAAGCCCTAGGTCCATCTTGGGACAGTGTTAGGTGTGGGATGTATTTACCCATGCATCCTAGCCCTACCTCAAAACTGTGCAGTACTGACATGGAAAACATCATGATGGCCAGAGCTTCCCAGAAAATGCACAGGGAAATGCATGAAGAATAGGCTGCCACTCATTTTTGCCGATGTTATGGGCACAGAAGGACACTGCCTAAAACCACCATTGGACTACCCACACAGTAGTCTGAAACCATTGGGAATGGCAATGCTGATTGCCAAAAGCAAACCCATAACTGTTGGGAATTCATTTTCTTAAATCCCAAAAATGGGTGCAGTACCAGTACTCACCACTATCCAAAAGCCGGCAGTTTAAAACCACCCTGTGTTTCTCTGAAGGCAAGCCAAAGTGCCTATTTCAAACATTGCAATATGTGCAAAATATTCACTGAACACCAGCAGACATTTGGTAGAATGAGGTTTTGTGTGCTTACAAAATCTGCGAAATGAAGAGCCCAAAACAATGCTTATAACAAAACTGGCTGAGCTATGGAGTCAGCAGTTTAAGTTGCACTGGATTAAAGACACTAAAATCGAAAATGTTTAGATTAAATGAGTGACCTATGTTTGGTGTCACATGCCTTTGTAACTGTTGAAATGTCATAGTTTTGCACTTAGAATCAGCATTCTAGCTGCATATGTAAAAATGTTTAGTTTTATTTGAATGCAGGAACTGGGGAACAAAAAGTGACATTTTATCTGAAACCTGGCTTAAGGAACTGAATTCTGCCTGGCAACTACCCCCATCAGGAGTGAAACTTGAGTCACCACTGTGTTCCCAGGCCAACCTTCCTTTTGCTGCCCACACTAAGGATATGCCATCTATCTGATAATTGAATTACCTGTGCTCTGCAGGAGAGTGAACAAAGCCCTCTTCACTCAGGCAAAGGTTTTTATTACCGCAGTCGTAAAATGTAGCTTCCTCTTGGCAGGAGCTGGGAGGGGCACTGCCTGTGAGAGCAAGCTGGCTTGGCAGAACTGGATTAACCAGTATTCAACCTTGTGCTGAGGGTAAACCACACCCCTTTGTAGCCAGAATATGGTTTAGAAAAAGATGGATCATTCATAGAGCGGACATGTAAAAATTTTATAAATGATACCATAATTCTTGTGATTTTTCTGCCCACATTTTAAGAGGTTTTTCGACCCGGTGGCATGTTCAGGGGGGTTTTAGCGGAAAAGTGGATATTACTCTAAATGTATGCATGTTAAAAATCTGAAACTTCATCAGTTAATGTCCCTACTCCCTGCACATATGTATGTAAAGTTGGGTCAATGTCAGAAATTGAAAAATCAGTTAAAAAGTCCATTATGTGCCATCTCTGAATGCAAGCTCTTAGAAACAGCAGATTTGGACAGAGACATGGCTAAATTCAGCCACACCATGTATATGTAATTTCAAGCAACTGTGTAACTGTGAAATATGTCTTTTATTATCAAATATAGAATGTGTGCAATCTGACAGAGGAGTGTCCTATCTGCAAGCCATAAAATGACATCCCTCTGACTCACAGTTCATTCCCCAATCAAATGATAAATGGAAGTTTGACCAATTAGGAGCTGAGAGAGAGGTAGGGTCAGTGATGCTAGAACACACCCACATTCTAAACACATAAAAGCAGACAGACAGGACAGATAGGGACCTTCCAAATCCATCTGCAGCGGGACGCTCTGCCGGAAAAATCCATACTTACCTCCATCAACCTTCAGAGAGCAACATAGAGACTTCAAATCCATCAGACCAGACCAGAGAGAAAGCAGTGCTGTACCCAGAGAGACCCAGACCAGCAGAGAGAGCTGACCCAGATCACTGTGAAGTGCAGAGGCCAGACCAGACCAGACCAGAGTCCAGTTTAAAACCCTGACCAGATCCGTGACGAGGCCCATTTAATTCAAGAATATAGTGTGAGTACATAGTAAAACTGTGTAGAACCCATCTCTTAGTTAAAATAATATAATTCAATCCATTTTTAACCTAAGTAGAACTGCAGCTTAGCAATTGTGTTATCCTGCCATCATTTTTAAAGCTGAAAAAGTGTGCGTTTAAAATTTCAAATCTGAAAAACGACCTTTATTCAATCGTTCATATCTCCGCAACCGTTTGTGCTAGAGACTTGCAGTAACTTTCATTTTGAAGCTGAGATCCTAGGCTTTCCTAGGACCCCAAAACGATAGAGATAGTCCTTGTGGTTCCTCTGTAATAGCGCTCGGCGCATCCGCGAATTTTACCGCGATTTGCAAATTTCTTCACATGTAAAAACTGCTGCTGCTTGCCTTCCATTTGCCAGAAATTCGTTTAACCTGCTAACTATCCCTGCCTCATTGCTAGTGTGAGCCTGGACTAATATTAACTAGATACCACTCACCCTGAACCTCTGAAAGGGAATTGAAAGCATTTCCAGCATATTTCTCATCCATTGCTAGCACATATAAAAGAATTTGGGCCTGTGTTTTCAAATTTCTGTAGTGTAAGCTTGCTGGGGTGAACTGATTTACATTGATTGCATTTCTGAGAACTGTGTGTTTTCCTTCCATTTCCTTGCCTTGCATCAAGGGGGGGAGGGGATTGCCAGAGAAAAGTGATTACATTGTTTGGTTGAAATCATATTGAGTATTTTCTGTACTGCATTCATTGAATATTGCATCCACCTGAGCTTACATAAAACATCCTCTACCACATTATACTTTTGTTCCTATTTACCAGTGTGCTACCTTATCCATTTCATGTCAACTCCTTATTGATTATAAGAAGTGTGCTAGTGCCAGATTCTCAGTTGTTGATCTTTATCATATCAGATTAAGTGTGCTATTCAATTATTAATTTATTATAAAGTGTGATATATATATTTTAAATTATCAAATAAACCTTTTAAACTTGCAAAACAGAACTACTTCTTGGCTCAGTGGGGTCAGGGGGATTCCAAGAGAGGGGTGTTATATAGGGGTAGTCATCCAGAACGCATGAACTGGACATAAAGATATATCAATAAGGGTTTTCATTCAGTATTATAGACTAGGCGTTGACTTAGCTGTAGTGTTGAATTGAATCCTCTTACAAATTGGGGGCTCGAGCCGAGACGTTGGGTTAGATTTACCACTTGTGCAGCTTAATACAGTGTGCTAACTGACGGGATACATACATCCGGTCGGATCACCACGCTGCATTACGCTGTGAAGCATTCCTCAAAAGGGACACTCCAAGAAAAGTTCTGTTCTGCAAAAATAAAATACAAACTTCTGTAAGTCAGGACAGAGACCAATCTCTAGAATGACGACCTTAGTAGACATGAAAATAGCCAGAGAGCACCTCTTGCATAAGCTATTTGTGAGAGGTGAATGGACTGAACAGGGCCAGGATGTGTGGTTGCAGGCCATCACACAACAGGTCACTGAAACAGGGTCAGATATATATAGAGATCAGGGTCCCTTACATGTGGCCCTGAGTGAACTATATATGGCTCCTAAAGCCAAAGAGGAACACAATAAGATTGCCAGGATAGCAGCATACCTGTACCTATATATGGGAGACATGCAGGATAGATGTGCTGAAAGCCAAAATCTGGCAAATAGGCAACAGATGGCGTTAGAGAAGGTCCAATCTGACCTGGTCTCTTCTGAGCAGAGGCTGCAGAGGAGCCAGGAGTCAGAAGATGATAGTAGGCAGCACATCATTAAAATAAAGAAGGATATGGATGTGCTGCAACAGGAAAAGGTAGAACAGGATACCAGATTTCTGGCCTTGCAGAAGGAATACCAGGAAGGTTTGGACTCCCTACTGCAAAACCAGAAAAAGCTGGAGCAACAACTGGACTTCAACAGGGTATGTGCTGAGCAGGTAGTCACCCTGCAAGGCCACCTAGATAGAGTGAAGGCAGAGAGCAACAAACTAATTCTGAAAGACCTGGATACCCAGGCAGAGTTTGATCAGGAGCGCCAGAATGCTGGTGCCTTCCAAAGGCAGAGGGACGACCTGGCGGCACAAATGCAGGCTCTTAGTCAGGAAAGAGACGCCATAGGCCAGGAAGTCTGCCATTTAAAAAGGAAAATGGAAGAAAATCACCTGTCCCTCCAGGGGCTGGGTTACCTCCAAAAAGAAAATCAGAACTTGTTAGAGCACACCAGGAGGGTGGAAGAGGCTTTGGCAAGAAAGGAGCAGGCCAATAGGGACACAGCTCAGGAGGTAACCCTCCTGCAGCAAAGACTGGCCCAGTTCTCCAGGACCAACCAGGAAGCACAGAGGGAAAATGAGGCCCTCTGTCAACACAATGATAGGCTCCAACAACAGGTAGCGATGCAGGAGAGACTGATAGAGTCGAGTAAGGCCTTAACAGAGGAACTGAAAGCACAAATGCAGGCTCTTGCATTGCAACAGGGAGCAGGGGCGGATAGAGATGAGGTCCGCTGGGAAAGAGAGACTCCTGACCATAACCGCAGGAGCCCTAACACCAGGGGCCTTCATCTCCCCCAGTCCCTGGACTCTACCACCCCCATGCCCCCTGGCGCACATGAGCACAGGGCCACAGGGATGGCAGATTACTATCCAGCTAAGAGTATGGGGCTCATAGGCCAGTACCACTCAGGAATGGAGGGGTGGGCATCCGGGTATGGGCACCCAAGTACAGTACAGTTCAATGGGGAACCCCAGGAGAGTAGGCCCATTAAGGGCATCCTGAAAACCTCTGCCCAGTTAGGTCAGTGGAGGGGGTACCCATCAAATCCTGGCAGCAAGGAGGAATCTGAAGACTCCTCTGAACTGCGCAGGACACAGGAGACCAGGTCCCCACATTCTGCCAGCCATTCCCAGGCTCGCAGAATCCGGGAAAACCTGGAAGAACAGACGGGAACCTCTGGGAGCAGTGCCTCCGAGTCCGAGGACGATTGGACCAGGGTTACCCGGACCAAAAGGGCCAATAAGACAAAAAGGGCCTTGCTTAAGGACCCTTTAAAGCAGATTAAGGCGATCAGGAGCGTCATCACGCCTTACCATAAGAACGCTAAGTATTCTGTTTGGGAGCACTTAGAGTTGTTTGAGCAAATGATGGAGACTTTCCATATGAAGGACAGCCAAAGCTGTATTCAATATGTAAAGTGGACCTTCTCCCCGGAATACTCCAGTTTCTTTGCGGGGCTGGAGGATCAAAATCATTTAAGATGGTCCACATATAAGGCGGCCATCCTGAAACATTTTTCTGTTAATGGAAATCCTCAAGAGGCTCGCAAGGCAGCCTACAATTTGCAATGTGGGGAGGATCAGGCCCCACAAGAATTTGTGCAGGAGTTAAAGCGTGCTTTTGCACAGACCACAAGAAGGGTGCGCACAGATAGTAGAGAGTTCATAAATACGTTTTTCCATGCCTTGCCCAAATACATCATGACCCAGCTCGTGAGGGATTTTCACGAGAAAAGATCCTTAGATTGGGTCATTGAACAGGCTACCCGGATCTATGAGGTGCAGAAACCGATAGATAGCAAAAGTAATGCCCAGAAAAACCCCAAAGCCAACACCACCCCTGCTGCTGCCAAGGTGGCAGAGGTAAAGGTCACCCCCGTTTTAGATTTGGAGATGGGGGGGCCTAAAAACCTACCTGCACCTAATAATGCTAGGCCCAGAAGGTCCTCGGGCCAGTCACAGACAGGGAGCCAGGGAGGCAGCCCCACAAATGGGGTCCCTCGCTCTCCTGATTATGTAAGTCCCCGTTACAAGGGAAACAGACCCATCCTGGGTTATGTGTGGACTCCTCCAGCCCAAGGGGGGGGATCCAGCCAAGCACCTAACCCAGGGAACTTCCCTCCTAACTTCCCACCGGAGGGCAGAAACTCTCCAAATCCTGGGCAGAACTTTTTCCCCAGGTATCCACCCAACTTTCAGCCCCAAAACCATCCATCCTTCTTTCCCCAATTCCCTGAGCCCAGACCACTGAATCCGGGAGAGGGGAGGCCAAGGGTGGAGGGGTACCCAAATCTTCCCAACCCGGGGTATTACCAGAGGAGGGATAGCTACCCTTCCCGGGATCAGCCCAGGGGAGAAAACAGGGCCCCGTATCAGCCTGAGCGGGTTTCCCAGTTAGAGCGCCAGGTTCAAAACATGGCGCGGGATATGGGTCATATACTGAGGGCGCAGCAGAACCCTCAGATCAGCATGCCGGCGCAGAACGCACCCAACTCTGGACCTGGTGCTCCAGAACAATGACGGGGGCAGCACCCCGATAACTCACCGGTTCCCAGGGAGGAGGCACAAAGGGAAGGGGGGTGTAAAGCCTTGGAGGAAGCTTCCTTCCTCACTTGTAAACAGCCCCTGGAAAACCAGGAACCGGAAACAAAATCTCTGGCCCCTGAAAGTCTGCCTCCTAAGGAGCAGAGGGGGGTAGGAGAAACAAAAGACCCAAACAGACTCAGTTTGAGGAGGAGGTACAGATCATCCAATTTGAGGGAGAGGGATCCTCAGAGGATCCTGAGAAAAGGATCTTCTCCTTCAGAGAGGGGGGAACTCCTCCCAAAGAAAAATGGGTCCCTAGGAATGCAAATCCAGACTGGGGAGATGTGGAGATTGAGCTACCGCCGCCCACCATCTCATCCCAGAACCAACATCAAGAAAATCCCCTGGTTCGAACCCATCCTGGGGACTGCCTCCAAAAAGGGGGGGGCGGCCCAGAACTGGAACCAGGGGAACCCACAATGGCTCTGATCTCCAGTTGCCAAATTTTTCTTTCAGATTCCCAAGGCTCTCCACAGAATTCTGCCAAAAATTCTTCTCTCGCGATGTCCAAAACCAGAAAATTAGCCCACCAGTTGTCCAAAAATGTACATTATCTGTGCCCCCTTGAGGAGAAGGAGGGAAGATATTATGCCCCGGTACAAGTACAGGGGCAGGGTACAATTTTGGCACTGGTGGACACTGGATCTCAAGCTACCCTTCTGTCCAGAAGGGCCTTTGACGAACTGAATGCAGGAAGGGGAGAGAATTACCAAATTCCTCTCACCTCACTTCCTGGACAACTCCAGAACTTTGACGGGAAGGAAATTCCCGTTGAGGGGACTGCAGATTTGGACATTAAGATCGGGCGACACAAGTTGAAACACCCGGTCATAGTTGTGACCCCAGAGGGCACCCCTTGTTTACTAGGGAATGACCTCCTGAGAAGGTTGTCACCCCTAATAGATTGTGTAAACAAGGTCCTCTGGACCCAGACTAGCCGACCAATAAAATTAAAACAGAGTGTCAACCATGTTAGTTTAAACGGCACATGCCACATGGTTGAACAAAAATCTGACCAAGTAGAATTTCACTTCCAGAATAGCCAAATTCCAGACGTGACAGTAATAGCAGTAGGACAACAGACTGGTGATGGGGGGTCCTCTCTATTTCTGAAAATCAACCTTCCTTCCAGTCTAAAGTGGTATTCCACGCTGGAAGGAAACACTCTGAAATTCTATACCCATCCACAATCTGAAACTCCCACTCCTATAGTCCAGAAAGATGTGAAATCAGCTCAGAGCCTGGCTGAGATTCAGCAAATTGGAGAGCAGTTGTTCATCCCTGTCCAGTTAAATGATGGGAAGGACTCTGTTCTCGCTCGAGTGTGTGTGAACAACGGTAAGAGCTTCATCAGCGAAGCCATGTTCCGCCAACTCCCAAAAGATCCAGCCATTCCCACATTCAAACTGATAGACAAATGGGAAATGGACCGGGAAGCACCTAATTCCAAACAGCTCCTGCCAAGCAGGTGTATGCTCAAAATCTCCATTGGCAACAAGAGCATAGTCCACAATTGTTGGGTCGTGCGAGACGTCCCTGCCGCCTTTTACTTAGGCAGCGACATTCTCAATCGCTTTGCCATTAGTTTGGACCTAATAAACTTCAAAGCTTGGTCCCGATTAGCGGATAATCCCATGGGCTTTGATGATCCAGAAAAAGCATTTAGGTCAGCTCAATTGCTCCCTTATGCAGTTGAAATTCAGGTTAAAGAGGAAGTCACCATCCCAGAAAGGACCCGACAATTCTCCCTGGAAGTGAAAGTTAAAAGGGGACAAGAGTTGAAAAACCCTGATGCTTACATACATCTAAACGCTTCTCTCCAACAGCAAGGGTTGGGGGTAAACCCAACTCCATTAGTCAACATAGAACATGACACCATTCTAATAGAGGTGGATAACAGCGACTTAAAGAGTATTACTCTAGCCGCAGGCACCATTATTGGAATGGCGGTTGATGACCGACATTTTTCGATCGACTTAGTAAATGAACTGTTAGGACCAATCCCCAAGGACTGTTTTGACAGTGACAGGGATGACAATACAACACCAGACAGGATTTTTACCCGGCATGGGGGGAACTTCCTGGTGTACACTTCTTGCCCCTATGGTAAGGAAGATGTGACTTGTGACTTCAGGAGGGATGAGGTGATTTTCCAGGTCCATGAGGGCTGCCTTTCCCACCTGAAGCCTCCAGTCCAAATCAGCACTCTGACCAGGGACTTCTCCACCCAGCTGGAGGAGGCCGCTGAGATAGCCAAACCAGAAGTCTTTCCAGGCTTCAGGCAGATGGTGGAAGAGAGAGTCAACCTAGCTGATGCCTGTGTGACTCTGGAACAAAAGCAAAAGTTGAAACAAGTTTTCTTGGATTTCCAAGATCTCTTTGCGGTAGACTCATATGACTGTGGTCGCACTGACATCCACACAACAACAATCCCCACGGACCCTGGCATGACTCCTGTGTTTGTGAAGCAATATCGCTTGCCTCTCGCATCAATGGAGTCCCTTACTGAAATAATTAAGAACCTTGAGTCCGGGGAATAATCCGTCCAGTCCACAGCACCTTCAATAATCCGGTGCTGGGAATATTGAAGCCAAACGGCCAGTGGAGACTCTGCGCCGACCTCAGGGAGCTCAACAAACGGGTCCATACTTCCCGATGGCCTCTGCCCTACATTGACCAAGGGCTGGCCCAGATTCAGGGGTCACAATTATTCACTGCAATAGACCTGACAAATGGATACTGGACTGTGCCTGTCAGTAGGGAGGACCAATACAAACTGGCTTTTACCTTTGGGGGCCAGCAGTACACATGGACCCGGACTCCCTTCGGATACCTCAACTCCGGCAATGAATTCAACATTTTTCTACACAAGGCCATGCCCGACTTGGGTGCAAGGGGTAACCTGGCTTATGTAGATGATGTCCTCATCAAAAGTTCATCTGTGGAGGAACACATAGCGGAGATCCGTTATGTTCTGACACAGTTGAGGGCCGCCGGAGCAAAACTTTCCTTTCAGAAAGCACAGTGGTGTAGAACCCGTGTTAATTTCTTGGGGCATGAGATTACTCCTCAGGGTCTCTGTCCCCAGGAAAAGAAAGTGGAAGCACTTCAGAAACTGAAAGACCCCACAACTCTGCGGGAACTAAGGAGCCTCCTTGGACTGACTAATTACAGCAGAAAGTTCATTGAGGGTTACGCAGAGATCACCAGACCCCTGATTCATCTCCTGAAGGGGGGGGTCAAGTGGGAATGGGGTCCAGAACAAGCCGAGGCAGTAAAACAACTCAAAAGAAGCCTCTCACAAGCGCCTTGCCTAGCTTACCCTGTCAGAAACAAGGAATTCTTCCTGGAGACGGGGTTCTCTAATACGTGCTTGACGGCAGTATTATACCAAAAGCATGACAAGGTCAATAAAGTAATCTCCTATGCGAGCAAAACTTTATCCTCTGTGGAGGAAAAATTCAACGATTGTGAGAAGGCACTCCTGGCAACGGTGTGGGCATTGAAGAATTACCGCCCGTTTATCCAGGGGGAACACATCATAGTGGAGACTCCACACCAGCCTCTGCAATATCTCCAAAGTGACAGAATCCGGGCCGGAAATGTGAGTAATTCCCGAATTACTTCCTGGATTCTGTCAATGCAAGGCTTTCCTGTGGAGGTCAGATATGGCCAAAACAAGAAGAGTCCCCTCGCGCAAGGTCTGGCTGACTTGCATGATTGTGCCAGAGAAAACTGTCTCGCGGACGAAAGTCTAAAAATAAAGGACAACACGGAGGCATACCTTAATTCCCCACACAAAGTCTTTGAAGAGGACAAGTGTGAGGGAATGCCCACTGTCTATGTGGATGGATGCTCTTACCATGTTGACAACAACGGGGAGAAAGAACTGGTGGCTGGCGTAGGGAATGCATGGGTGAATGAGTCCCCAGAACCCTCCGCTGGATACAAAATTGGTCCCTGAAGTAGTCAGGTGGCAGAATTGATGGCTGTGCATCAGGCCATCCTCACTGCTGTCCAGCATCAACTCCACGAACTGGTCATAATCACAGATTCGGATTATGTACGGAACGGGTTCGTGGAGCACCTGGTTAATTGGAAAACCAGAGGCATGTTATGTGCTAACAACAAACCCTTGAAACATGGGAAGTTGATCCAAAACATTGATGATCTGGTCACCTCGAATGAGATGACCATCTATTGGAAAAAGATCAAGGGTCATTCCAAAGTAGAGGGACCAGACAAAACTGGAAATGACTTAGCTGATCAGCTGGCCAAAACCGGGGCCATCCAAGGGGATCTAATTGAGATTGAGTCCCTGTTGGGGGAAATCCAGGTCACTGCTATCACTAGGTCCCAGACAAATGCTCACAACGACTTTTCAATTGCACAATGGAGTAAGGAGACCCCTGATGCTGATTTGATTACCGCTCAGAAGGGGGATCCAATAATTGGTAAATTTTACCAGCACCTTGAGGACCCTGAGAACTTTCCCCTGACGGATACCGATTACATTGGGAAAGAGGACCTAAGAGTGTTGATGAAATGTCCAAAAATGTTCCGAATCCAAGACGGTTTGCTGGTAAGGAAATCCAAAGCTGGCCACGATCAGTGGGTGGTTCCTACCTCATTCTGAAGCCTGATGTTAAGTCACGCCCATGATGCGGCCACCGCCGGTCATAGGGGGTTTCACACAACATTGGAAATCTTAAGAGAGGTTGCATACTGGCCACACATGGGGCAGGACCTCGACCAATACTTGAAGGGGTGTCTTGTGTGTGCACAATTTCAGCCATCATCCCTCACGCACCGTGCGCCTCTCCAAAAGAGGGGGATGACCCTGCCATGGTCAGATTTACAAATCGACTTCGTAGGCCCCGTGATTCGCTCTGCTAGGGGGAATAAGTACATGTTGACTGTGACATGCTTGTTTACCAAGTGGGTGGAATGTCTCCCAGCCCCAAACTGCAAGGCAGAAACGGCAGCTGCCTTGATGATTAACCACATCTTTTCCCGTTTTGGTCTACCTCAAAGGATTGAGTCAGACAGAGGTAGCCACTTCACCAGTGAAGTAATGACAAAGATGTGGGAGATACTGGGGGTCAAGAGAAAGCTGCATATTGCTTATAGACCAGCTTCTTCTGGGGCAGTAGAGAGATATAACCGGACAATTGTGAGCATATTAAAGAAGTTTGTGGCAGATTCTGGGCCAAATTGGGATATACGATTACCTCTGGTCCTAATGGCTATCAGATCTACCCCTTCATCTGCAACCAAAATGTCACCATTTGAGTTGATGACTGGGCGCAAGATGGTGCTTCCTCAGCATTTGCTCTACAGGACCCAAGAGCAGACACTGATAAATGCCTCCACTACTCATGAGTATGTAGAGAATTTAAGGAAACACCTCCAACATGCTTTTGCTTATGCTCAGCGGAATCTAGAAAGATCAGCTGATAGCATGAAGACCCACTATGACCTGAAAACTTCCAGGAAGGAATATCAGGTGGGAGACCGGGTCTATCTATACAACTTCCAAAGGAACCAGGCCAAGCAGCGCAAATTTTTGCCTACATGGAAGGGACCCTTTGAGATCATCGACAAGATCTCCCCTGTGGCCTACAAAATCCACATCCCCAAAGGTCCTTTGGCAGCGGGGGAAGACAAGTGGGTCCACATAAACCAGTTGAAGTGTTGCCACCCCAGGCACACTCTGCAACAACTGGAGGAATCCTCTGGAATCCTAGCGGGGACTGTCTCAGACTAATTCTGTTCCAATCATAAAACATACCACATCTAGTCTCTAAAATATTGTGATTTGCATGAAACTGTCTCTTAGTTATACTGTTTTTTTATCAAAATAAGAATGTAATGTTTCGTCATGATGAAATGCATATGCTGTCCCACCATCTCAACAGTGGTGGAAAAACGTCTATGAGTAGGTATTGCCGCTCTTCCTTTGTCGTCCTAGGAGAAAGAAAACCTGAAGACGGGCCAAGGAGGATGATACGGAGACCGGGAACGAAGATCCAATGGGCCCAGTGGACCGCCCAATACTCCCATCAGGACTGGCGAGGAGAACCGATCGATCAGTACCGGATGGAGGAAAAGATGCTGAACTGTGCCATCTATTGGAAGAAGATGAGGAAACATCCCAGATCTTGCGAGTCCCATCAGTGAAACCGAATGGCCATCGCAAGAGGGGGGCTTGTGGGATGTATTTACCCATGCATCCTAGCCCTACCTCAAAACTGTGCAGTACTGACATGGAAAACATCATGATGGCCAGAGCTTCCCAGAAAATGCACAGGGAAATGCATGAAGAATAGGCTGCCACTCATTTTTGCCGATGTTATGGGCACAGAAGGACACTGCCTAAAACCACCATTGGACTACCCACACAGTAGTCTGAAACCATTGGGAATGGCAATGCTGATTGCCAAAAGCAAACCCATAACTGTTGGGAATTCATTTTCTTAAATCCCAAAAATGGGTGCAGTACCAGTACTCACCACTATCCAAAAGCCGGCAGTTTAAAACCACCCTGTGTTTCTCTGAAGGCAAGCCAAAGTGCCTATTTCAAACATTGCAATATGTGCAAAATATTCACTGAACACCAGCAGACATTTGGTAGAATGAGGTTTTGTGTGCTTACAAAATCTGCGAAATGAAGAGCCCAAAACAATGCTTATAACAAAACTGGCTGAGCTATGGAGTCAGCAGTTTAAGTTGCACTGGATTAAAGACACTAAAATCGAAAATGTTTAGATTAAATGAGTGACCTATGTTTGGTGTCACGTGCCTTTGTAACTGTTGAAATGTCATAGTTTTGCACTTAGAATCAGCATTCTAGCTGCATATGTAAAAATGTTTAGTTTTATTTGAATGCAGGAACTGGGGAACAAAAAGTGACATTTTATCTGAAACCTGGCTTAAGGAACTGAATTCTGCCTGGCAACTACCCCCATCAGGAGTGAAACTTGAGTCACCACTGTGTTCCCAGGCCAACCTTCCTTTTGCTGCCCACACTAAGGATATGCCATCTATCTGATAATTGAATTACCTGTGCTCTGCAGGAGAGTGAACAAAGCCCTCTTCACTCAGGCAAAGGTTTTTATTACCGCAGTCGTAAAATGTAGCTTCCTCTTGGCAGGAGCTGGGAGGGGCACTGCCTGTGAGAGCAAGCTGGCTTGGCAGAACTGGATTAACCAGTATTCAACCTTGTGCTGAGGGTAAACCACACCCCTTTGTAGCCAGAATATGGTTTAGAAAAAGATGGATCATTCATAGAGCCGACCTGTAAAAATTTTATAAATGATACCATAATTCTTGTGATTTTTCTGCCCACATTTTAAGAGGTTTTTCGACCCGGTGGCATGTTCAGGGGGGTTTTAGCGGAAAAGTGGATATTACTCTAAATGTATGCATGTTAAAAATCTGAAACTTCATCAGTTAATGTCCCTACTCCCTGCACATATGTATGTAAAGTTGGGTCAATGTCAGAAATTGAAAAATCAGTTAAAAAGTCCATTATGTGCCATCTCTGAATGCAAGCTCTTAGAAACAGCAGATTTGGACAGAGACATGGCTAAATTCAGCCACACCATGTATATGTAATTTCAAGCAACTGTGTAACTGTGAAATATGTCTTTTATTATCAAATATAGAATGTGTGCAATCTGACAGAGGAGTGTCCTATCTGCAAGCCATAAAATGACATCCCTCTGACTCACAGTTCATTCCCCAATCAAATGATAAATGGAAGTTTGACCAATTAGGAGCTGAGAGAGAGGTAGGGTCAGTGATGCTAGAACACACCCACATTCTAAACACATAAAAGCAGACAGACAGGACAGATAGGGACCTTCCAAATCCATCTGCAGCGGGACGCTCTGCCGGAAAAATCCATACTTACCTCCATCAACCTTCAGAGAGCAACATAGAGACTTCAAATCCATCAGACCAGACCAGAGAGAAAGCAGTGCTGTACCCAGAGAGACCCAGACCAGCAGAGAGAGCTGACCCAGATCACTGTGAAGTGCAGAGGCCAGACCAGACCAGACCAGAGTCCAGTTTAAAACCCTGACCAGATCCGTGACGAGGCCCATTTAATTCAAGAATATAGTGTGAGTACATAGTAAAACTGTGTAGAACCCATCTCTTAGTTAAAATAATATAATTCAATCCATTTTTAACCTAAGTAGAACTGCAGCTTAGCAATTGTGTTATCCTGCCATCATTTTTAAAGCTGAAAAAGTGTGCGTTTAAAATTTCAAATCTGAAAAACGACCTTTATTCAATCGTTCATATCTCCGCAACCGTTTGTGCTAGAGACTTGCAGTAACTTTCATTTTGAAGCTGAGATCCTAGGCTTTCCTAGGACCCCAAAACGATAGAGATAGTCCTTGTGGTTCCTCTGTAATAGCGCTCGGCGCATCCGCGAATTTTACCGCGATTTGCAAATTTCTTCACATGTAAAAACTGCTGCTGCTTGCCTTCCATTTGCCAGAAATTCGTTTAACCTGCTAACTATCCCTGCCTCATTGCTAGTGTGAGCCTGGACTAATATTAACTAGATACCACTCACCCTGAACCTCTGAAAGGGAATTGAAAGCATTTCCAGCATATTTCTCATCCATTGCTAGCACATATAAAAGAATTTGGGCCTGTGTTTTCAAATTTCTGTAGTGTAAGCTTGCTGGGGTGAACTGATTTACATTGATTGCATTTCTGAGAACTGTGTGTTTTCCTTCCATTTCCTTGCCTTGCATCAAGGGGGGGAGGGGATTGCCAGAGAAAAGTGATTACATTGTTTGGTTGAAATCATATTGAGTATTTTCTGTACTGCATTCATTGAATATTGCATCCACCTGAGCTTACATAAAACATCCTCTACCACATTATACTTTTGTTCCTATTTACCAGTGTGCTACCTTATCCATTTCATGTCAACTCCTTATTGATTATAAGAAGTGTGCTAGTGCCAGATTCTCCGTTGTTGATCTTTATCATATCAGATTAAGTGTGCTATTCAATTAT
Source organism: Ambystoma mexicanum (assembly GCF_040938575.1). NCBI lineage: Eukaryota > Metazoa > Chordata > Amphibia > Caudata > Ambystomatidae > Ambystoma > Ambystoma mexicanum. The sequence continues at coordinate 1,442,027,679 of NC_090935.1, forward strand.
TAATTTATTATAAAGTGTGATATATATATTTTAAATTATCAAATAAACCTTTTAAACTTGCAAAACAGAACTACTTCTTGGCTCAGTGGGGTCAGGGGGATTCCAAGAGAGGGGTGTTATATAGGGGTAGTCATCCAGAACGCATGAACTGGACATAAAGATATATCAATAAGGGTTTTCATTCAGTATTATAGACTAGGCGTTGACTTAGCTGTAGTGTTGAATTGAATCCTCTTACATAGGGTGAGTCGAATACATCGCATGTGGCCTTTTATCTCCAAGAGTTGGTTTCCCCTCCACTCCAGACCGTCATGGTTGGGTGTAACTCCTGGCTATCTGTTCTTCCACTGGTTGATTTTGATGGTTCTGTGCCACAGGACGACTGGAGCAGTGGAACCAATCAAACTGTAGCCTTTATGCTCATCTGCCAGGACACCTCCCAATTACAGCCTTTTAATTAATGAGTTACCACCAGCAATCCACATAACAGGAGGAAATAAAGTCTACAAATAACGGAAATTACCACTAGAAATGCCATTGGCTCAATCTGATACTAAACACGTTCAATATCAAAATCAGCCACCAGTACCTGAAGTGCAAGTTCGGAAGGTTCCCTGAACATTTAGGGATTAAGCTTGAGCTGTGACGGGTAGATCGTTCTCTCAGTAATTGATGGATATAAAATGACAGACAGTATGTTTTTACCACTAGCTGTACATTTTTACCCGAGTGCTATTTCCCTAATTTGAAGCTCCCAGAAATATGTGTTTCGTCAGTGGCATGTTTTACCACCCGTGGTCATTACGACAAGTGAATTCTACCACCCGCCATAATGCAATAGTACTAAGGGTAATGTGTAATTGCAATTCCCCCGGGATTTTTGTCTGGCATAATGCAAATCTCGGGGGAGCATTTTTTGTTATCACCGGTGGGTTTTTTTAATATAAGAGGCCCCCTATTCTCTGGGAGCAACACACACCTAAACCAATTGATGTTTTTATAGTGGCAACAATAGGCAGAGCTCAATTTCTCGAAAATGATGGGTGGCGCTGATGTTCCTTCTCAGTGTTCAAGCAGTGGTGTGGCATAAAATGAATCCTGCTAGGGTGGACCGAAGAAGGTGGCAACGGGCACCGCTAGGAACAGCCAATACGACCAGCCCTGCAATGAAGAGAGCTACCCTGTGGCGTGCCCTGATTGGTATGGTGGGCAATCTCTACAGCAGATGTCCTGTGATACAAGGATTTTTAAGAAGCAAGGTATTGGATCTCTTAGATATCGGTTTCGAGCAGGATTTCCTGGTTTATATTATCTAGAGCTTTCAGAGGAAATGGGAATTTCTCTACTGGCCTTGCACATAATCATATGCCTAATGCAGATAATAGTATTAGACTTTTTGAGTTCTTTGGCACACTGGTAGTTTATTTTGTGTAAGTACACATGAATGGCTCACCCCGTAAGAATACATAAACTCATTAATTAGGTAGCTCCACCTTGCTAGTTGATTTTAACCAGCATGAGATTAAGGTAATCTCTACACACAGTGAAAGAGGTCCACAAGAAAGGATACATTGAAATAGCCTGGGCCTAATATACAGAGCGTTTTTCCATGGGGTTTTGCCATTATAAAATGCTTCTGTGAATTAGGCCCCTCGTGGTTTAAGTCCATTTGACTTTGGATAGTAGGGAGAGCAAGTACATTCCAAAATAATTTGTAAGATGCAGACCGTGTTCGTTACTTGGGCGAGGTATTATTTATGGTTTTATTGAAAACGCCCTACTATTCTTTTTTTTTAGTTTTATTCTAGCGGTATGTTGTAATTTTGTTTATGTATGTCGTTCTACTTTTATGATATTTTAGAAATGAAGTCTATTGATGGATTGACATTCTTCGTTGAGGTAGAGTCTCAGTTCCTTCATGTGGGAACGGCACCATGAAGTCGGTCCCTGCTGGGGACAAGGACACATCCCTATATTGGGGGATTTTCCTGTGCCTGCTGACAGTGCTCAGTCTCTTTTGTAGACAGACTGTGCATAACCGAATAATCATACATGCACTCCAACTCCTCTCTGTACTCTATTCCCTTTCAGCACTTTGAGATGGCCTCAGGGCAGTCTAAAGTGCTCCTTCAGAAAACTAAGATGGATGATGCCTTCTTATCTGCACCTGTAACGCTCTCTCCCAGCCTACCCTACTCCTTCGTCCCTCGCTCCTCCTCCCCTCGGCGCTTTGTAGTAAGAATTTTGTCATGAAGCTTCTAGAATATGTTTCCTTCATCTCGACCAATAGATGGCACATGCTAGGGTTTTATGTTATTCAGTTTTAATCCTTCTATATGGATAAATGTCTGTTGCAATTTCCCATTAGACCATTTTTTCACACGTTTTATTGTGGAACGAACCCCTTCCCCTCGAGCCCTCATTAGAGGACTTGGGCTCACTTTCTACTTCTGTTTGCATGGTATAACATGGGGGACATTGAAAAAAAAGTTGCAGGGACAATTTTGGGTTCCAGTCCCCGGGGATAGGAACACACTCATCTGCATATATTTCACTGATGTTTAGGGGCTGGCTGCGTGTGTGGGGGGTTGGGGAGCATTGCAACCCCTGCTAGATGTGTCATCAGTGTGTGAACCAAAGCAACGGCAGCCATCAAGTTGTCTTTTCAGATCATGAAGATGGCATGGGGGTCAGAAAGCTGTTTATTACAATAGCAGTGCCTAACAAAATAAGGCAGACACGTGTTTTAGGTCTGGTATTAATGTAGTAATGCATGGGAACCTTACTATGCACCACACTTTTCTCATGTCACAGACCCTCCTTTTTTCCTTGAAGAATCACTTTGCTATTGTGTTTTTGACCGATTTTTTTTATAACGTATTAAAGTCGGTTTATTTTTGTGTTCTTTCTTTTACCTCTTTGTTTTCAGTACTGTTCATTTTTGTTGATTTATTTTACTGTGTTCTGGAGATGAGGGTTATTCAGGATGCACCAAATATGAATCTCTACCAACTAAGGAAGTTTTGGAAGTTAGAAGACCGCCGGGGACCCGGAATTATCAGTGTCGACTGTGTGACCATGACGAGAAACTTTATTTCATCGTATGCTACATTGTCCTGGTTGCATTGAGCCTCGGACAAAATGGCTGGCCACGCACTTTAAAAAATTCACAACCCTGACGGCTCAAGAATGGTGGGTGACGCTGATGTCAAGCACACAGACCTGACTTTAGCTCTATTAGCTTTTGTGAAAGACCTTTTTACCTCATTCCAAAAACTGGAAGTAAGCAAGGGGAGCACCCCTCTGGACGAGTGAGAAAACTGGTAAATCTATGCTCACCTTTAGGTGATAAAATGTAAAGGGTGCCCCTGGCGAGGTTTGTGATGGAGTAAAGAAAATGCTGTACTTGAAAAATAAATGAATACATTATTTGGATGAATTTTAAATTGTACTTTGTAGCATATTTAATTTTGTTTGATATGTACTAATGTATAGTTATGGTTTGATTTGAAAACCAAATGTTAAATAAAAAGAAATTAAAAAAATAAAAATTTTGCACACGCCATGTGCACAGACCGAATCACTTATGGTTCGCTTATTAATCTGAAAACAAGGACAAACGCGTGGGCAATTTGCATAAATAAAGCTCCACAATCAACTCTTTTTTCAGCAATTAGGTGCACCTTTGAGCAAAGTGACTAGGCATTTCATTCCCGAAGAACACATCCAAACTGGAGCTGTATCCGAGGACGCTCATGTAGTGCAGCTGGGATAGAGCTGTACACATGGCCGTAATTTTAGAGGGGACAGGGGTGTTTGTCCCCCCCAACTTTCATGGCACACAATTGTGTCCCCATTAATTTGAATGGGGCATTTTTTTTCAGATGACATGCCCCCCCCCCCCAACATTTTCAGCAATGTTACTCCACTGGTGGTACAAGAAGGAAACCAAGTGAGAACCCAGTCACCACAGGCATGTCGCCCTAGCATCCAGTGCAGGAAGTGTTACAGAGTCCTACGCATCACGCTGCTCCACATCTGGAGCGAGGCGTGACACATAGAGCATGAGTCAGCATGGAGTCAGCTGGAATATTCCTTGTTGAGGTCTGAAAGAAGGCAAGGAAGAAAGCCGCTCCAGGAAACGCGGAAGAGGCTGCCTTGACGAAGCCCGCAAAGTGCCGAGCGATGGGGCCTGCAGAGGTTGCGTGTGAGGTCACTCCCCTAACAAAACTTTGATCAAACTACAAGGAATCTTTCCATTACTACAACTGAGAGGCATCTCTTTTTCTTCCGAGGAAGTATTGGCAGTGAACTTTATATTCGTAAACCGGTAATAAGATGCAATACTGAACTATGAAGACCTCATATTTTTTCAATCACACTGCGAGGGGATTGGTGAAAGATTCTGTCCCTCCACTGAAATCTGATTGGATGACAGACTTTCGAGCAGTGCTAAATGCCAACGACTGGGTGATTTGGTCCATGGAGTGGGGCTCCACAAGCTTCGCTGTTGAGTCCATCTATTTCTGACATATTCATAAATGATTTGGGGCCTAATGCACAGAAGCCTTTTAAAATGGCAAACCCTCATTGGAAAAGGCTCTGTGAATTAGGCCCTTAGGGAGAAGTCTCAGGGTCAGTGATCGAAGTGAGTGGGAACGGTCGGGAGTGGTGTTCCACTACTTTCTTTTTTTCTGTTTACCATTCCTCTACTCTTTACGTCCATATTCGCCATTCTATATAGAGGATGTGTTCATTCATGTCCCTGTGCAAGTGTAAAGTTGTAATTGGAGCTTTAGTTAGTAGTCACTTCGAATATTGCAATGCCCCAACCGCAGCACCTTGTCACATGTTGTACTATGCTGCCACCTACCCTGTCCCCTGCCAAGGCCACAGTTCCACGACTTTTTCAAGTACACTTCTACCACTGGTCAGGGCCAAAGTTCCATTTGCTGTTGATACAAAAATGAAAAGGTGTGCGACTAGAGAGTATGGCACACTCATTTTATAAAGGGGACTGAACAAGCATAAATCAGGAGCTACCCTGTAGGAGGTAAGTGCAAGAGTGGGTAGCTTCATTGGAACACATGTCTAGTGCCAGCCAAGGGAAGCATCTACGAGTACTAATAGATAACATGCTACACACGAGCGCACGATGTCATGTAGTGCACTGCAAGGCCTACCACGGACTGCTAAAATCTCTGAACTAGAAAGTGGTCACAAACAGCTGCAACTCCGTGCATAAAGTAATACCATTTTGAACACCTTTAAATCAGGCATTAGAACCAAAAATAGCACTGAGTCGCCCTTGACCAAGGTCTAGAATTAGTTTCTTTGGCACAGCAGGTGAAAGTGCGATCTCTCTGCTCATACTCTTGAGCTGGAAGGGAAGTCTGGGGCAGGTGTCTGGGGTGTCTGGCCGACCCGTGGATGGATATCAAGACTTTCTACCAAACTCAACTATTGCGTCAAATTAAGAATTTTCAATTCTTTCAGCTCCACGGTCCCCCACAGTACCGTCTCCCCGCTGGCAATGCTCCTCTTTTAACATATATTTTACACCACAACTAAAATACCACTCATTATAGGAGAAAAACAGTTACTGTCAGCTTAGGAACTCGCCCGTAACAAGATGGAGCAGTGCTGTGGCAAGGCTTGTCTTGCGGGAGAGCTGCTGCGTCCCGTTGCCCGGGGCTAGCCCAGTGAACTCCCAGACCTGATCTAGAGTCCAGCTCTCACCCACAATCAGCCAATGCTTCAGATAACTCAGCATGTAAGACTGATTTCCAGAAACTGCCAAAACCTCACATCTTATTCAGAGGCTGTCCAAATTGGTGCATATGTCTTGCAATTTACAGAAATGTTTTGTTACAGTGAGTATTGTGATCAATGAAAAGAGCAGAGTCCAACTTCCATTACTCGCTCAAAAGGGTTTCTGGCTGAATCAATAACACAGACATGTTTCAAATGTACAATTGTGATCATTGTTATGTTCCACAAATGCTGTTTGCTTTTATGCCAAATTCCAGGCTTGTGTTCCATGAAGATAAATTGTGTTACGTGACCTGGCCTGGGGACATGCCCTTTCGCCCCACCACCCCACAAGAGAAGGCGGTTCTCAAGTTTTTCCATTTCCAGCACTGATTACTGCCAGAAGTAAACCCCAAATTGACCTTCATTAGCACCAAAACATCAAATTTCTCTGTCACACAGATGATACGTAAAACCACCAGAAAAAGTCTACTTGACTTCAGACTATTACAGAACCTTTTCCCACAGGCTGAGTGCACTTGAATCCTCGACGCATGATACCGGCTTGAAGCCCAACGGCAATAAAATGACAATGGGCCTCATTACGAGGTGGGCGCAAAGAGATACCGGGCACCGTTAAGGACATTGTTGCCGGTAATCCCTTTGCGCCCTATTCCGAGGTCCCTTAGCGGGTTCCTTCCTTAATGCCTGGTTTTACCAGGCGTTATGGACGGGGCATGTTAAGGGACTTAAGAGCTAATAACGGCACCGCAAATTGCGGTACCGTTATTAGCACCTTAACATTGAGCCCTATGGGGGCTGAAATGGGAATGGTGAATGGCTTTTTCGATGGGGATTTACCGGTCCCGCAAAGGTCGGAATAGACTGGTAAGTCCCCATTGAACGAGGGCGGACACGGTACCGGTATTGGAGGTAGTCATGGCGATAATAGCGCCATGACTACCTCCAACCTTGTAATGAGGCCCAATGTCTTCAACAACGGTCCCAACCATCCTCTAAAAACACATCAGGGCCCTCCACCTTCATTTCACCTTCTTAGGCTCCACAGTCTCCAAATCCTACAGACCAAAAGCTTCCGAATCGTAGGGGATGCTGACCTGAGCATGAACCACTAAACTGGAACGTCAGTGAATCGAGCTTCTTGCATCACAAATTGCTATGGAAAATCTTCCATTTCCTCCCACAAGAGAATCAAGTGGCCACTGTGGGCTTACCTCTGCTTTGGTTCTCTACAGCAACCTTTGAAAGGTTAGAACTGGTTCAAAACACAGCGGGCTGACTCATTGCCGGTACCCATCACAGCATTTGTGTGAGTACTGTGCTAAAAAACTACATTCATTTCAAACTGCTAAGCCTAACATTTAACTGCTAAAACATTGAATTTCTTTCAAACTAATATGCCTAATATGTAACCGATAAAACATTGCATTACGTTTGAACTATTATTCTTAACTTCGACTGACTTAATAGTTCTGCTCTTGCAAACCCTGAAAACGGGATCCAGCATTAACAGCCCGCCGCAGAGAGTTGTGACCAAAATTACCCTTGTTGAGATACCAAGGCCAAGACTCTCACTGGTGATCCCCCCCCCCCCAAACCCCTCTGTGGAACCCTCTACTCGCACACATCTGGCCAGACTACTTCCCGTTCACAATACAGGAACATGTTAAAGATCTGTTTATGCAAGCCTAGGCGACACAGCCTTGCCTCATCTTTCTCTCAGCCCATAGCAACAATTTACTTTGTGGTGTGCACTTTATAAGATCTTAAATACGTTAAATATATAAATAGGGAAAAACCATTGTGATGCGGAACTGCAGGCAATGAGATTGCTCATAACGTGGCCTTTGTCTGACAGCACAATCTTCGGACGGCTGTCGCCTTCTGCCAGGGACGTCATTTCACCAAAATGCCAGGGTTAGCGGAAGTGATATCACACGATCCTTGACCTCTGATGACATCACAGTTGTCATTTGACCCAACCCCGAAGTCACGGGAAGCGATGGAACACAACCTTTCACGCCTTGTCAAAACAAGAAGGGGCATCACATAGCATTGTTCCTAAATACACTACGAAAAATATGGTTACAATATCACTAAAATGTGATATGCACTTGTGGAACCCCTTGTTTTTTTTTTAAGAGACCTGAACAAGAAAGCCTGCCACTCCAGAAACAATGAACCACATGGCGCTGTCCACAAACCAGGAGCTTCAATCTAAAAAATAAAATGTTTTTGGTTTTTTTAGGGGTTGCAAGGGAGACCACAGGAGTAGCAAGGCAGACCTCAGGGGTCGCAATTGCAACCCCTGGCGACCCCAAATGACGTCCCTGCCTTCTGATCCCTTCGTGTCATCCTGCCACTGTGCATATTGCTGTGGATGAAACAAAGAAGTACCTTGCCAGCGTCCTTTACCTCCTGCCTCTCCCATGCCATGTCTCCTCCTGCTCCTACTACTATTGGTTGTCATGAAAGTAGGAAGTGGCTCTTACTATAGACACCGTTGCATATTACGCGGGAACCATTTTCTTTTCTATGGATTCTTTAATGAATCCATGAAAACACCCTAGCAGCCCAAGATGGCTTCCAATGGTAATTATGTCTACCATCACAAGCATTATTGTCTAACTGGGCAAGTAGCAAGAGGCTCATCACTTTACCACTGTTCAAGGGTCTGTCCAGATAATATTTAGAATGCTGTATCGAATTAGTCCATGTAACAAAATATTGGTAAATTGGTACGGTTCAAAGCTGTGAAATTCCACTTCAAAACTGTGCTATCAAATGAATCCATTAAATCGAAGACTAGTGTTTTGAAAAGGTTCACCGATTTGGTGCTGTTATTTGTAGAAAAGGATGCGGAGCGGGCATTTGATATCATAGTATGTATATTTAAATGGGTATTATTAGCAGGGCAGCTGCTCTCCTATTGGTCATCCACTATGGCTGAAAAGGGCACCCTTCTGGAAGCAGTACCTGCAGTGCTGGAAATGGGAAAAATGTACTGGGGGAACCATCTCACCCTTGAAGGGGAGGGGCCTTGGGGAGTCGAGGGGCGTGGCCCCAGGCCAGATAGCAATACAGTATCTCTTTATAGAACCCAACCCTGGCGATTTGCATAAAATCAAAGAGCATCATGGGAACATAAGTACGTCCAGAATTTAAATTTTTTAACATGTCTTATTGTGATTCAGTAGTGATTCGATTGTGATTTTTGCACGAACAATGGAAGTTGGGCTCTGCAGTTTTAATTGGTCACAATAATCACCCTAAGAAAAAAATGTCTTTAAATTGCAGGATATGTATACCATACTGGACAGCTCCAAACAAGTGTCTGAGACTTTGGATTTTTTTCTATTCAGTTGCTTGTGTTCAGTCTACACAAAGTGTCTGTTTGTTGAAACGTGGGGTGCTACTGCACGTGATAACTCAGCATCAAGATAGAGATTTTTGTTCAGAAGCTGAGTTGTCACTTGCACAGGCAACCTACGCGTCCTCGTGGGTATGCACCTGGGTCTGGGGACAGAACAGGCAAGGCATGTTTTGCCAGAGCTCAGTTGCGGGAAGACATGTTTCGCCAGCGCCCTGCTCCATCGTGTACCGGCCGTACTGCGCCGAGTACTTGCAGTTTCCATTAATGTTGCCCGATTTTGAACCCAGACTGGATTGCATGCATTCTGACAACAGCATGCCAACTTCTTCCTCCCCATACAGGAAAGTGTGGCTAAAGTATTGTTCCAATCTTGTCATTTGGGGGATGTGTATAATGATTAACTTCCTTCTCTGGAGCAAGGTTGGCAAACGTGGCAATGAGTTTTGTTTCACCTGCCCCTGGGTCGCCACTAGGCAACGCCCCCATGATGAATACTGAGCTGAAGCTGGCCTCAAAGACTCATGCGTGGCCTTCCCACTTATTCTCAGTCTGAACAGCTGCCACGATGCCGCTGCTGAGGCCTCAGGTGCATGACAGTGCATAGCAATACAGAAGAAGGGGTTTCAGGTCCATCATTTTCGCACAGTGTTAATGCATTGCTTTGTTTTTCAGCAAATCTAGAATCAGTCAATTGTGTTCATATTAAGTCAGAATTTTCTCCCGCTTCCAATTCTGTCCAAATATAGAGGAAACCCCTCTGAACACCCCTGGATGGTCCCCTGCAATGCCGTTCCCTGTGTTCCTTCTGATCTGCACTCGATGCAGCCCCCACACGCGTCCTTTTATTTACTCCTGCCCCCCTCTCTATTTGTGTCTCTGACCCGACATCGACTGTCCTGTCCTCTCCGAGTCCATAGGGCTGCTGACCTTACCCCCTTCCTCTAGTGTTGTACAGCACATTATGGTCGCTCTACCTCCTCAACAGTCCTTTTTGGACTCTCGTTTTATTCACACGTGGCCACACTGACCTAGCCCTTTATAATTGCGCCTCTGTCACGGCAACCACCTCACCCTTCCTAATATCTGCCCTCGCCACCTTGCTCTACCTGTATTTGCACATTATGATCCAGTCACGCCTCTTTGTGCCCCTTCCACCTTTTTGACTGATCTATACATAGGCCCAGTTGCCCCTCCAGGCCCTTTCATTGCGGGCTTGGATATCTGCAGCAGTGTAGAAGCTCACCAGGGAAGGATTCCTTCCAAATGCACATTTGAATGGCTACTTTCCCCAGTGACTCACTTTTACAGAGTTTCACCCTAAATGTGTATATCGCACACGTATTGCTCTCCAAATTGACAAACGATATCACAAAACACATGTCTGCGTGCACTAGAAGTCAACTGCACAAAACAGGTGAAACACGGCGTAACCAGCAAATTTCAAGAGGCTCCCCATCAGTGTCTAATTTGCTGAGCTCTGGCACTTATTGTCTTATTCATATTCATTATGTGGCCAGAGCATCCATCGACCCCAATCAGCAGGTGCCAGGTGTACATTAACACCAAATGTGTCGACACTGTGCGGGGCAGCTGTGGGAGGTGGCAGCAATGGTGGTGTCACAAGCAGGCTAGACAATATCTGGGCCCTCGCACTCATTTTCTTACAAAGTAAGCACCGCTCCCAGGACATCAACCTGCAAATAAACAGGCTGTGGTCCTGCTTTCATAGTACACTCAGTCGAACATTGGGCAAATGTAGGAAGTCGACAGGAACTTCATCTGCAAGGGACTGCGCCTTGAAGGGTTAAGCATTGTTCGGGTAGGCAACCATGCACGCTCTCCTAGGATCCAGAGAGATGTCTGCGAAAGCGCGTCATAGTGTATAACGGGGAAAACAGGGCTTCTTGGCACCTCTACGTTCTGCTTTGCTATCACCAGTGTAACTAGTTGCTGCTACCGGGCCGCCCTTTATCCTCCAATATGGAGCAGCCAACCAACCCTAAGTTGTTTAATTGAAGACAAAACTGATAACACTGTGGTCAAAAATTATGTAGGAAATGTTTTCTGACACGTTTGTGCCACTGGTTGGCAGAACTCTAATTCACCCCAAGTGCATGATATTGATCACTCCTGCACATGGCAAACTAAGCCTGATATGATATATGATAAATGAAAACGTATTCCTATCCAATAGCCCTGTGTTTCCTGTGGATCTACACGCGAATTACTCTGCCAGAACTACAGCATCCAGAAGGCACTGGTCTGTTTACGCTGGGCGGAGCTATTTAACGGGAGTCGCGCGCGCACCGCGCGCGCGCACCGGCGAAGTCCCGGTCTAAGTCCCGCTTTGCCGCTGGAGAACGCTGCTAACGCTGCTCGCATTCAAGCCCTGTGTTTCCTGTGGATCTACACGCGAATTACTCTGCCAGAACTACAGCATCCAGAAGGTGATTGCCGACAGAGACAGACATTCACACACTCATCAGAGCGGACTTCAGAGCGGACTTTGCTGGATACTAATATTTTATTTATGTTTCTTGTGTAGGCACTGGTCTGTTTACGCTGGGCGGAGCTATTTAACGGGAGTCGCGCGCGCACCGCGCGCGCGCACCGGCGAAGTCCCGGTCTAAGTCCCGCTTTGCCGCTTCGCCGCGGCGACCGTGGCTAGTGGCGAAAACAATCTGCACATTGATAGTGTTTTCACACATTTTAGGTAAATTCTAGTCAACTTGACTGAATTTAGGATATTTGGTTGCATTCTTTTTTTCTATTTTAATCATGAAACGACATGCAAACACGTTAAAGTCTGGCATGCCGATTGTAACCATATTACATCGATCTAATGGCGGCAGTTATTCTAAGTCTCCTACCACCGTCACAACAAAAAGGTCCCGACTTAGCTCCACTCCGAGATCAAATTTCAGTTGTACGAAACAAAGCAAAACAGACATTCTCCAAAGAATGGATATTCGCCCGTTTTGCAAAGACTCAAGGCAAACTTATCATGAAAAATTGACAACTGAAAAGCTAATAGGGACAAATTTGCAACAACCAGTGACAGAGTTTGCAAACTTGGAAAACTACGCAAACAGTGACTCTACGAGTAGAGATTCTGGTGGATTAAATGCAAATGATAAAGAAAAAATGGCGATACAGGTGGGGAAAAGTTGTATCGGTGAGTCACACAAATCAATTATAATCACCGAACCTATTGTCATGTTTGCTAAGGAAAATGTCTCACTCACTGATAGTGCTATACTCACGAATGTAATAACTGGGAAGGTAGTTCCTTCTCCTGAAGTGTGTAATATGTCTGGCATAACTGTAAGTGATACCTCAACTTCGATGCCACCGGTGGAGCATATGTCTCAAGATTTTCCCGTTATTGATTTAGAGATTAACTCCTCTGCTACACTCTCTCACACAAGTATGCAAAATTTATCTAAGTCACCGGCGTTATTTACGAATACGAGCCCCATTGACTCAGATGCAAATCCCTCTTTTATTGCTCCTACGCCAAGAAGGGCAACGGGAAAAGTCCCCGTGGATAGGCGCTTTAATGATTCTCGAACGGTAAATACGAGTATAGCTCTAACATCAATGAATAATGCTATCTTGGCGCTGGCCAAGCTGTTCGAAGTTCTAGTTGTGAAAGCAGACACACACTCAAAACAGTTTGACCAGATATTTGAGAATCAACTTATAATATCTAATAGATTAGAAAATCTGATCAATACAAACATACTATCAACATCTACACGATCTGTGTTAACACAGACGACACCAGCTGGCGAACCTACTGCTCAAGAGTTTCAACCTATACCGTTTATCCTGGAGCCCATAGTAGACTCCATGGAAATGGAAATCGAGCCAAAAATTAAAACACAAAAGATACCCACATATGCCTTGTTTGATACTAAAAAAATTGGGAATTTTAGTACTAAAAAACCACCCGTACAAGAACAGATAAAAAAAACAAAAAATATGAAAATGGGGAGCCGTCAACCCTCACAAGTTAAAGCTTTCATTAAGAAAGTCTCAGCGTCAAACACCCTAACTATTGCGGCTTCTAAAGCTATTACAAAAAAATATGCGTCACAGAAACGTACAAAAAAAGCAAACACACAGCCAAAACCTGACACAACTAATGTGGCTCCAGCATATAGCCCTCTGAATAACTTGATTAATGCAGCAAGTCAGATCTCACGTAGTAACCCTAATGAACTAAGTGGCAGTCTAGTGACCAATGACACACTCAGTAGACGTGATACAACAGCTGCTGACAATACCGGCAAGCCGCCGATGACCCAGAGCATAGAGGGCGATGACCAGCGCCGCAAAGAAATACGAAAGGCTGTGGACGATTATTTGGCCTCTAAATCAATCCCAAAAAATCTAAATTTCCCGCAGGTGGACTCAACTAATGTACAGCCACTTGCGCTGGACACAGCTGCAACTTTAAAAGAACCAACTTCCCTGGATATAGGGGAAGGGCTTTCTACTACGGCCCTACAACCTACATGGAATGCGAAGTCTACAAAAAGTGTCAGGATAGAGGCTCCGGAGACTAATGTAGATCTTACTGGGGACATAGAACGACTGGTTCAGACAACTATAACGAAATTCTTGGAGGCCTCTATGGTCTCGCAAACAGCCTCTTCTCTAAATAGACATATTGGCGTACCTAAGAAAATAAATGAGCCAGTACCTTTAGCCAAACAAAAACCTGTTAGTGATGGCATCAAACGGCCGGCGACACATTCTCTGACCCTGAGTTGCTTGCCGATGCCAGCTATACAGTATAATTTAAATCGGGCATCAGTACTAGCAATTTTCCATGACATCCCAGATCTTGAGGATATAGGAACTGGAGACATCGAACTTGTGGAATTCCCAGACGCCTCCAACCAATCCCTAGTCAACCTATGGATTAATTCGAGAGTAGTAGTAAACACAATTTGGGCTGCGAAATCGCAAATCACTGATCTTGGCTTTTCACTATCTGTAACTCCAGAGGCAGTGGAGAAGATCTCTACATCCCGCCCGCTACTCTCAATCCAGAAAAAAAATCGAATCCAAGAGCGTTCAGAAAAGACTTGCAGCTGTCAATGCCAGTTGAAGCAAGGATAGCATACGACACTTGAACCACCTAATCTCCAGTTTGCCAGTTGGAATTCTAGAGGGCATCGTCATTTAATCAATAATCCCACGCAGCATGAACTGAATTATGATGTCATACTGCTCCAAGAATCCTGGTTAACCAGTACCCCTTCTTGGGACAATTATGATGTATGTTTAATTCCAGCACAAAAAAAACGTTTGGGACGCCCGACATCGGGTCTACTAACTGCTGTTAAACAATCTTCTGGACTAAAAATAGCATCATGGTTTTGTCCGAATCAGTTTATACAAATGACTAGAGTGAGGGGCGAAGGGCTCACATGTGCGATCATTAACATCTACTGGAATCCTGCGGGAATTTCTGATGAAAGCCTATTTGAATCCCTGGCACAAGCCTTTGACATAATTATGCTGGATGGACTTGTAGATTTGATCTACATGGCAGGAGATCTAAACTTACATTGTCTAGGTCCATACACTAAGTCGGAACAGAAACGACTTGATATGTGGTCGATGTTTACTAAGGCACGCAACCTTCACATGCTGAATGGAGCCTTTACACATGACATTCCTCCTAGACCCACATGGCAGCGGGCCAATAGCAGTGGGATCATCGACTTCACTTATGTTAATGGGAAGATGTTAGATTTGGTCCTAAATTTCTGTATAATTGAAACCAAAGAAAGCGATCACAACATTCTGCAGACAACCTGCAGGAGTAATAAAATGCCCTTCAAGATACAACCTCTCTATCTCAAAGGGACACATGAAGTGAATCCGGCTGGAAATCGAATGAAGTGGTCGGAACACTCACTAAAAATTTTTAGATCAAGCTATGATGCAAATCTAACAAATAATACCATGAGCGATATTGGGGCTGTGGATATTTATTATGACCTAATGCAGCTCTTTTCATCATCTTCTACTAAACATAAACAAAAACAAATACCGCATCTACACATCCCTAATCATGAAGTTAAACTGAAAAAGGCCAGTGTTCGAGCTGAGAAAAGAAAGGCCAGCAAACTCCCTACAGAATTACGTCAGGCAACTATCGTACGAATACAAACAAATTATAGAAATTGGGCAAGACACATGAAAGCTAAACTTTATCAGAAAGACGGGGAAGAAATGCTTGCCTCCTTAGCTTCAAAAAATCTGGCCCGCTCATGGCACACTATAAACCAAATAACAGCAGGTCATCAAGTAGCAATTCAATCAAACGATGTCTCAGAGGACTTATGGGTAAATCATTATTCTGACCAATTTAAAAGTGCCCAACCTTTTTCATCCAGTTCAGTAGCAAAGTTTGATGCTACATTTAACTTACGTTTCACTAAAGAAGACATAAAACAGCTAATAAATCAGGCAAGTAATTCCAGAGCTCCTGGTCCAGATGGCCTATCTAACAGTCACCTAAAACAATTCCCGGATATTTGGGCGGACATTTTATGTCTCATGTTTGCAACAATTAACAAATCTCAAAGAATTCCCTCATCCTGGAGACAATCGATCCTTATTCCAATATATAAAAAGGGAGATCGCGCATGCCCGGCAAGTTATAGACCAATATCACTATTGGATGTCTCAGGAAAGATTTTTTGTCGACTCATCTTACGAGATCTACATGAGTGGACCAAGAATCAATTGAGACGTGATCCCCTTCAATCGGGTTTTGTCACTGGACTAGGAACATGTCCTAACATTATGACTATTAATATGCTGAAAGCCCAATACTCAGTAAAGAAACAGACTCTTTTTTTTGCATTCATAGACTTCCGGGCTGCGTTCGATTCTATAGATCGAACTCTTCTTTTTAATAAATTGAAAGCGTTCGGTTGCCCCAGTTCTATTTTGGCCCTAATTGTGCAACTACACACTAATACGACGACGCGCGTGAGATTAACACGCGAAGGCCTGTTGTCGGCATCTATTCCGACATCTGGTGGACTCAAACAGGGATGTATATTGGCATCTACATTGTTCAACCTCTTTATATTAGACATAGGCATGGCCTTTCTTGGTATTAACGCTGATCCTCCTGAGTTGAGTGGGCGACGCATCCCGTGGATGCTCTATGCAGACGACTTAGTTTTGATATCACAGACACCAAAGGGGTTGCAGAATTTGCTAACTGCTCTTTCACACTACGCAGCTGCAAACTTTCTCAAAGTGAATATAGCCAAATCTCAGATTATGGTGTGCAAACCCCACGGGAAAGGGAAAACTTACAATGGGCCGTGGTTTTTACAACAACAAATCATGGAAATTAGTTCCAACTACAAATATCTGGGTGTGGGCATTCATAATACTGCTAGCTATCTTACTGACTCACACATTTTTGACACTAAATTGCTGAGCCTTATATCGCAAGCAAAAATTTTGATATATAAATATGGGAAGTTTACGTTAAAACATATTCTGATGTTTTTTGAACAAAAAGTAGCTCCAATTTTGCTCTATGGGGCAGAGACCAAACTATATAACGATGACAACCATTGGAATAGATTAGAGGCCACTTTTTGGAAAAAGGTGCTGCGGCTGCCAAATTGTGTACCTCTTCCTATACTAAGATTTGAATTGGGACTGAAATCGCTGCATAGCAGAGTGAAATGGAAAATGTGTGTCTTTTTTCGGAAATGTTTGCTTGGAATTACTGATAATAACATTTTGAGCACAGTTGCTTGTCACTTAGCAGGTTCTGTTGCCTTCTTTCCCTTGAGATGGCGAAACCAGGTTATAGACACCCTAGCTAGAGCGAACATCTCCTTGCAATATCTCATGGATAATCCAACTAGCGCTAAGAAAAAATTCTTTAGGTGGGATTGGATTATAACCCATGAATTATGTGTAAAGTACAAAGACTTCGACTCAAATCTTTTCGGCCCTAAACGATTAGGACAAGCGGCTGGATACTTGCTTAAATGCCCCTCGGCGTACATTCGTAATAAATTCTTACGTGTGAGACTGAATCTATATCTGACAAGAGAGATAATGATCAGGCGTAAAATTATTCACGCAGATCTTAACTTTTGTCGCTTTTGCAAAAAGCAAGAGGTAAAAGAGTCTCTACAACATTTAATTGTGTCATGTCCACTGTTGCATGATATTCGCCAGAAACACTGCAAAAAGCTGTTTGAATTGTACATGGAGAAGGATGAGAAAGAGATTTGGAGTATGTTATTCAAAAGTACCAGATTCTCAGTTATGAAGGCTATGGTGCATTTTTTTGAAAATGTTCTATTTGATGAAATACAATTATAAGGATTTTGAATAGCCCAACTGATAATGTGAACTATACAAATGTAAAACTTAATAGCTACACTTGGACTATTGGTTTTTTTTTTTTTTTTTTAGATGAGTTTCTAGTTAGGTCGACTAGTTATTATAATGATGATTTTAAAATGCTTACATAAATGTCAAGTAATTGTACCTTGTGTAGACAGAAAGTTGTAACTCCGCACCTTCTCATCCTTCTGTTTTATCCCTTCTATCATGTTTTTACCTTTTGTACGTCTAATATATTTAAAAGTAAAAAATTTTGAAAAGTTGATGTAATCAGCTATAACAAAATAAAAAAAAAAAAAAAAAAAAAAAAAATCCTATTCACTGGCTATACTAAAAAGCAGTTGGATGTGTTGTCCCAAGGGCCGGAATGTGCAACAATATGCACAACTGTCAATTTATTGAGTGCACAACTCAACCTAACTCATATAGTAATCATAGACATTATTGTTTAACAGAACAATAACCATTCAGTGGCGGCAGGTGCACGATGAGCAGTGGTGAATATTCCCTGCCATTTTGCAGAGCCCGTCACTATTCTGTCATGCATAGGGCTCTATTTCACGGGCTCATTGCCTGAACAAATACTTGCTTACTCAATGCATGGAAAGGGACCCCGCAGACCTTCCGCTGGGGCGCTGTCCCAAGTGGGTGCATGCAACTCAGCCTGTCCCTGCAGCCATCAGCGGGAGCAGAGGACTTCGGCCCACAGAACGCGATGAGGACATACATTGGGACACTCTGCGTTTCTATGCACCGTGCTGAAAGTGCGTGTCAGGGGGGGAAGTAACAATCAACATCTCTACTTGCTTTTTCCCCGGTGCAGTGATTCCATGCTTCAGGCAGAATGGTGAGGGACCATACAACAAAAAGTAAACATTAAAAAAAGTGTCCATGCATGAGTGCTGTTGGTATGTGTGTGAATGTATTTTGGTATATTTCTGTGTGTCTGAGCTTCTGAATGTGTGTGTAGGTGTGTCCATGAAGGCAATGCTTATGTGCATGTTTGTGTGGGGGAACAAAAGGGGGGGCCGAGGGGCCATTGTCTGTGGGAAAGAGAGAGGGGGGTAAAGGAGGATTGGGTAAACATAGCAACATGACACATAGCAATGCTGGCATATACAGGCAGAGCCAGCATGAAAACCGATTCTTACAGTGGCAATATTGCATTATTGAAAACAACATTATGGCCCTCATTACAACACCGGCGGTAACCAATGGCGCTATTAGCACCATGGTTGCTGCCGCTATTGTAACGAGTCCGCCATGGTGCAATGGGGAATTACCACCCCATTCCAAGGTTGGCGTGGCGGTAATTCCCCATGCACCATTGGCGCTTCCCCATTCCCATTTTTGCCCCATAGGGCTCAATGGGAATGGGGAAGGTGGTATTTACGGTACCGCAAATTGTGGTACCGTAATTACCTTCAAGGTCCCTTTGCGGGTCCCTACTTTAACGGCCAGTCAGACCAGCCGTTAATGTCGGGAGCCGCAAAGGGACCTCGTAATTAGGCGCTAAGGAGTTAACGGCGCCACAGCCTTTTACGGCGCCGTTAACCCCCTAGCGTCGGGGTCGTAATGAGGCCCTATGAGTGTGTTCTTACATTGGCTAAACAGAATTATTGGACACAGTACCATGAGTGTGTTCTTACAGTGGGACTGTTCACATGATGGCAACACAACATTATTGGATCCCACAACATGAGTCTGTTTTTATAACTGCAACACCACATTATTGGGCATATTAAAATGAGTGTACTCCTACAGTGGCAATACTGGCATATATTGGTATAGCTAGCATGAAAACGTCTTCATAGAGTGCAGTATATGCACTGGGCACAGCCAACGTGACTTTGTTCTTACAGTGGCACTACTGATATATGATGGAACAGTCTACATGAATGTGTAATATTAGAATGGTTATTTTGGCAGAAAAAGACACACCAACATGAGTGTCTTCTTACAATGGCAATGCTGGCATTGTTTGGCATAGTCAAAAATTAGAATGTTCATGGTGGGAATGCTGAATACAATGCCACAGCTAACATGAAGGAATATGTTAGTATGCCAATCGGGACATTATGGGGGCAGTACAACATGAGGGTATTCTTACAGCCAATACTGTGTATTGCCACATCAAGCATGTCAATGTCTTCTTTCAGTGGCAGTACTGGTATTATAGATGAGCAGCCAGCACAAGTGTGTCCTTACATTAGCAATTCAGGCATGCACTGTGGGCAAAGGCATTATGAACATGTGCGTGGCAGCATATATTGTGGGCACAGGCATCATGAAAGTTAATTGGCAAAAGCTCCTGGGTACTGTTGGTAAGCTGACGTGTATATTCTTTGTTCATCTGTTACTCTACAGAACGTGTTGTGGCTTTAAAAAAAAGTTTGCTGTTGATGTAAAATGCACCATTTTAATCCATATTTCAAAAAAGGTCCTGGCAAGTAGGAGTCTATTTGGATGCCCTTTGGTTTGTTTGGGTTTCCCATTTCTACAACATTGCTACGCTTGGCCGCTTATACCCTTACTGGTATATGTTTACCCCCTTCAGTGAACAATTCGACATGTGCCACTGTATTCATTTTGTCAACATCTGATGACTTAAAGGCAGAGTCAGTCCTTGTAAGATTCGGCCATCTGACAACAGATCTCTGCAGCTGATACTCATTCAACTGACTTGTGGCGTTCTCCAAATGCATTTAGAACACTTTTTGTACCTTCACAGTAGATCACTCAATTTGATGACACTTTCAAATAAATTATTATTTGACTCTGTTCTGAAGTCAACATGTCCATATGAAACACTCTCTTGCAGGGCGGAAATTAGTGAACAAAACATTTATTTCACTGTTGAACCTTAATTCAAATGTTTGACGCCTGCTCCGAAAAGAGCAGACATTACAAAACATACTCAATGTAAATAGACAAAATATGTGATGGGCATGAAAGAAAGGCATATCGGCCTTTAGATAGAACTGTGGTTTAATTGCTAGACTGTTCATAAAATTGTTATTCTGCTTTACCCAGATTGAGCACAATACATTGTCTCCATCGACCAGGGAAACATGGCTTGCAAGAGTCAAGCACGTTTGTACATCTGCCAGCATAAATATTGGTTTAACATATACACAATGAGTTCATATGCTATAGAGAGCAAGAGCAGACTAGCCTAATATTTATACCATTGTGTAAACATTCCTACCCTCTCAATGTATGCAAACAGTGGGTGAAAGAAGACAGAACACACACTGGCTCTAATTCTACCTCAACGTTCCGTGTTCTTCCTGACTATGTCCGATACTCGATTGGCACTTCTCCAGTTCTCCAAGCAACTGCACAACAAAAGGACTCCCGTTGGCCCTTCCCACTGTAAATCACGGTGCATTGAGTCATATCCATAATTTAAAATGAATCAAAGATACAGGGCTAGGAGGTGTGGTGGCTATCACTATAGTCAAGGTTACATGACACATTACATAGACGAATGAGAAAATGAGAGAACGTTTCCCTCTGTAAAGTTTGATCTCATCCATGTAAATTCCTCTATAAAGTCTGATCTGATCTATGTAAATTTCCCAAATCTGGATAAGGAACAGGATTGGCCACATCCAAACATGCATGCCATATTTGGTGAGTTTACAAGGACATTGGGCCTCATTATAAGTTTGCCGGTCCGGTAACAACGGCACCAGTAAGCTTGCCGGTACCGTTGTTACCGGACTGGCAAACTACGAGTTCTGCTCACGTGTGCCTTCCCACCCGCCATGTCGGACCTGGCAGGCATACCGGCACCCGCGAGCAGAGAATATCGGATTCACTGGCACCATTCACAAATGGTGCTGATGCATTCGGCCTCCCCATATCCATTGAGCCCTACTGGGCTCAATGGGAATGGGGAGCATTTTGTTCCGGCGCCCGCGAATGGTCAATTACCAGGTCTGGCGGGGTCATAACTTTAGACCACGTCCATGAAATGTCACAAAATATGTCAAAAAACATGTTTAATCACATCCAAGCACAGATGGCAAATTTGCTGAAATGTGATTAATGTTTTCATATTTGTATCCCCTTTATTTAACGTTATTATGGATAATTAACTGTATAACAATACATACAATAACATACATATTTATGAAAATCAGCCAAAATAGTCAACATGATATAAAAAAGAAAACCAATTCATTAGAACCACCATCATAATCAACATCATATATAATAGTAGTATCTGGGCAAACATTTTTGAGGAAACATCTGACATGGCAAGTAATCTATAATTATTCAGGTTGTCTCTGGCACCCTTTTTAAAAACAGGAATCCGGATTGAAGCTTTCCAGCTCACAGGAATAAAGCCTGTGTAGAGAATAGTAGTAAATAGATCTGAGAGTACCCTGGCCTAATAAACGTGGTAATTTTTGTATATCAGATTGGGAATCTCATCAGGACCAGGGTCCTTTGACGGTTTCAACCTAGATATACTTCTCTCGAGATCTTTAACCACAGGAATTAGATGTTCGATATCCTGCATCTCCTGCAAAGTCACATTCCATTCCGCCTAAAGGGCGGTATTTCCCTGTAATACAATAGTTTAATATGCAACAACCACTTACTTTCAGAAATACAGTTAATTTCCTTTTTCACCAAGTTATCATATGAATAATATTTTAAAAAATCCTAAAATAAGTATTTCTGAGTATATTGTATAGAAAAAAACATCTTCGAAAATTCTGATGCTTTATGTTTCTTAACAAAGTTCTTATACTTAGTTTTAAGACTCACTATTTTTTGCTTTAATAGAGTTTTATCACCGATATTTGTTTTCAGAGCGTTTATTTCTTTATAATGCCTCTGTTTTTCTTTAGCAATCACGATATCTAAGGACTTATTTTTTATCTGAACTTTTTCAAAGATTGTCTTATTGGGAGATTTTGCACATATTGCTTGGCTTTTTTAGATAGATCCTCGAAAACATGAATCTGTAATTTATCAGCAGATGTCAGTTAATAGAGCATCAAAAAATACCAGATATCTTTCTATGTTCGCAATAGACCAACGTATTCTATTTCCTGCATCATTTAGATCCCATTTCCCAACTATTTCCTCTTTTGTTTTACAATCCATGCTTATTGAGTATTCTTTTACAACATGATTGTGAACCAAAGTAGGAATAATGATAATTTGACCTATACATTCAGCCATAGAAAATTTCAAAAATATGTTTTCATGATAGAAACGTGGGTGTGATAAACGTTGCTTGCATGGGGTTTTCAATAGGAACATAACATACATTTAGAAAACAAGCAAGCATAATGCATGCAGAAAATACGTTCAGAATCCATGCATACGCACTTGACACACAAATGCACACACCTACACATGTCTCATACAATAATAAACCAGGAATATGCCTATGGATATAGAATACACTGGAAAACAATTAAGCACAATATGAACAGAAAATACATTCTGAATACATGTAAGCACAGATACTTTCAGAATATATACACACACACAATCAATAGCATCAAACAATGCACTGTTAGTCAAAATGTTTTCATACCACCACAAATGCCCAATCCCATGTGCACAACCACACACATACACACACCATACAGGTACAAAGAAAACACTTCTAACACACATGACAACTGCAAACAATATACTTTGAATAATCATAGGAATGTACAAAACGCTTAGAATATAAGTAACCACAATGCGGACATGCAATATGAATGGAATATAAGAGAACACAGACAATGCAATCAGAATCTACATGTGCACAGACACATCCACTATATGCAATTAAAATACAATCAGAAGGTAAGTAATCACAGACAATCTGTTTGGAATATGTATGCACACAAAGAACACACTTGGAAGGAATATACATAATCACATTCCCTCAGAGACACTCCACACAAACACCCTATCCCCACCACACAAACATGCTAAAACCACATATGCACCTGACACAACATTACACTCAGTGTAGGCATATACAGAATACATGTGGAATCCAATAACACAACATATGCACATACAAAACCTTGGAATGTCACTACGCTTGGGATATTCATAAGCAGAAACACTTATTCTGAATGAGTATACCACCAACACCACCACCACACAAGTACAATATACTCACTCAAAAGTACGCAGGTGCACACACACACACAAACAAATACATTCAAACAAAAGGCACAAACACAAAAAACTGGAAATCGGAAGGGCGACATTTTCAAAAAGCTTAAGGTTATCTATGAAAAAGGTGACATCAACAAAATTTGGGAATGACAATGATAAGGTACAAATACTCAGTCCAAAGACTACAGAAACCAGTTCTTAAACATTGGGAGTGCAAATGTTTAGCTAAATATACTCACGACAAATGAAGACGGTCCAGAAGACAAAGAAATCTATAGCCTAATAAATGAACACATTTGGTCTGTTCCAAAGGATATTAAGGCCTTCTAGACTCAAGGTGGGGTTATTATGGCAGGGTTTGGGAAGGGTCACGGAAGTGGTCATGACCATTCCTGAAGTCTATACATCTATTACTTCTATTACAACGAATTAGGGATTGTGCATCGACTATTCTTGCTTGACAGGAACTCAACGGGAAACCAAGTGCTCCAATATTTTGATCAACATAAACGACGACCCTTGATGTTGTCAAATAATAACAACTCAATAGGATTCCCAGATTTGTAAGGCATGCGTATCTTTATTAAAACCAATGGGTTGTTTCAAAGAAACCATTCATGAAAATGTATATTACATAACACGAATTCTATCTCGTTTAACTCTCAAACCGTATATATCTATCTGTCTATTTCCATTCTAAAGAGCCAAAAGAAAATCCATGCTTTTATGGTAGCAGCACACGCCAAAAATAATATGTCCTTGTTTCTCAAGACTTCTATTTGTTAGAATTGTTTAGATCTTTACAAGGCTTATATTATGTGCTTTAACGCTTTGTATGCCTAACATGTTCTGCACCCAAATGGCAGCCGTGGTTCGGGGCAAGGTTGAAATCATGGATATAGTGACTTCAGTGTACTTCTTGGAAATGGAGCCGTCTCATACCTCATGCTAACTTACTCGATTGTTATGCTTAGTGGACCTTCGGGGACTTTTGCCCATTAGGACAATGCCCGTCAGGCACCAAGCAGCGTTTATCAGGCATTCATCAATGATCACAACATGGGCCAGACTACCTGACCATTTCTCCCAAAAATCTGTCCCAGTGTCTCCAAGAAATCCCCAATCCCCTCTCACACAGTGCACACAGCCACAAGCAAAGAGCAAATTCCCCTTGCCCCCCCCCACCTAGTGTTGAGGCAACTCCATAACGTCCGTTTCAGAGTGATACTGAAACACTGTCTCTGGTTATTCATAGGGGGGTGATGAGATGAGGAGCAGGAAAGATGAAATGTGTAGTGCGCATTCCTCAAAGTGGCATGCAGATCTGGGTTCGCCATCTCTCTGCCTAAATGGAGCTGCGGTTGCAGGAAGGTGAAGAGAGTCATGGTCAACAGTGAAATAATGGGAGTTGCTGGGTAGGATGGTCAATCCAACAACACTGCAATCTCGAATTTGCAGTATCCATGACCCCTTACTGGAAATTCATCTCTGTCAGACCTCATTAAACATATCTGCACATGAGCTGACGATTGAACACATGGCAAGATGGGTATGTAGTAGTTATCTTAATTTTGAGGCTGTCCTTTCTGAGAGAGGAGAGGATGCCATGGCTCCACGTCTAGAGAACGTGTGAACTATCACTGCAGCGGGAGTTGTCATGAGTCCAATGGAGTCATTTCATATTCCCCAGTGGTGACCTCCTCCCATGTGACCAGCAGACGGCAGCCGCTGCCTGATCCTGACCGTGGGGGTGGCTTTATGAGGGAGGATCACATGGGAGGAGACAACTACCGGGGAGATGTCATGGCTTCATTGGACGAGACGCAGTATCTCCCCCTTTTCCATGAGCAAAACCCTCTAATGCCCAAGACCCTTTTCCACGAGGAAGAGCCTCTAATACCAAAGACTCTCATGGCATACAGTCAATTGCTTGTTTCCCCTTGGAGAAGAAGTAAAGAAACCTCTTCCTCAAATGCTTCTGGTCAAGTGCCTAACTATGACACAAACACACACAGAGCATACACAACACCTTTTTCTTCCAAAGTACCTTTTTGTAAAATCAATAAGAAGAGCTATCTATTCAAATAACATGTATTCAGAAACACCTATGGACTTCAATTCCCAGAATTCCCAGAGTACTGAGATGAGGAGGAAGCAGGAGTTTGAACAAGATACCAAGAACATGACACCCACTGTGCAGTCTAGTTGTTTTTCTAAAACACCTGTGCACAGGACATTTAAACCTGGCAAGTGCACTATTCGGAAAGGCAGTGCAGGAGAAGACGTTGACTCCTATCCCAGAGCTCAAGAATGTGAAGATCACATAACAGTGTGGCAGAGCAGAAGAGGCTGCCACGTTAGAGGGAGAGACGTGCCATACCAAAGACAGAAGTGATGCTGGGAGTTGCGAGAGAGGTCCAGGGTGTTCAGCAAGTAGGGAAGGTGGTGTTGTCCATTCTGGGCAAAAACAAAGAGGTGATGGCTGGAAGGTTATGAATGAATCTTAACCTCTGGCATTGCTCTGGGCAACCCTCCAGACCATAAGCATCCCCAAACATGTTTTGGCCTTGTTGGGCCTCATCAGTGAGGAGTAGCTTGGTCTCTAGGCCCAGCAGGCACGGGACCCACATCTGGGCATACCCGTCCCACTCGGGGTGACAAAGCGAAAACAAAGAGGTGTAAGCTGGAAGGTTTCGAATGAATCTTAACCTCTGGTATTGCTCTGGGCAACCCTCCAGACCATCCTTCTTCGCCTGCAAAGCCATTACAGAAGGGGAAAGACCATATGCAAATCAGGCTTGGTCCCAGCCCAAAAGGGGCAGTCCAGCCCGAACTGCTAGGTCACATCCCTTCTGCATGAGACCACAAGCATCCCCAAACATGTTTCGGCCTTGTTGGGCCTCATCAGTGAGGAGTAGCTTGGTCTCTAGGCCCAGCAGGCACGGGGACCTAAAGGGAAGCAGGCATGGGACAGTGGAGCCGGGAGGGAAGCCGGCAGAATGTCTACACCCTCCAGTTTGGAAAGCAGGTGAAAGCAACATGCAACAGAAGTGCAAACCAGACTGGAGATGTCAGAGAAGGCTGGTGAGTTTACCCAAAGCCAGTGGGGACTCCGGCAAATGCACCAACAGCAATTTGAACCTAATACCATTGAAGAACTGTTTGAATGCACAAAAGGCAAAGTACAAACCCCAATGAACTATTAATACCTAAAGTGTAAATGTTGAACAAACCTTAGCACAAACTTATTTACAAAACCAAGAAGAATACATACAGTTTTGGTAACAATGAGAAACTGTAAGCAGGATACCAGGCAGTTGCGATATAAAGTTAGTCCTGGCAGGAGAGTACACCAGGCAAATGAAATCCATGAAGTGAAGTCCTGACAGGCGAGTACACCAGGCATCTGACATTGCAGAAAGAGTCCTGGCAGGAGAGTACAGCAGGCAGTGGGCACTGCAAAAAGGAACCTGGCAGGAGAGTATACCAGGCAATTTGCAAGCCCCAAAGAAGCACCATGTTGTTTGAACCAAGGAAAGACTGGTGTTTGTTGTTTGAACCAAGGAAAGACTGGTGTTTGTTGTTTGAACCAAGGAAAGACTGATGTCAAAGAAAGACACTGTTTTCCAAATCAAGGAGAAAGTTGCTTTAAAGAAAGACAGTTGCAGATTGTATTGCCTAAGCAGGAACCTTGTGATGCAAAGCAAGAAACAAAGGAACTGCTAGTAAAAGAGACAGTGTTCAGTCTACTTAAGAATCCAGGGGAAGGGACCCACCCTCTGGAACCAAGGGCTTCTACCTTGCAGACCATTTTTGTTAGAATTATTCCTAGTTCAGTTGTGAATACTTTTTGCCAGTTTCAAGTTGAACATATTTTCCTTACACACTTTTGTTGTTTTTTTTGTAGTGTGATGGCCAGGATAGGATGTTTTGTGGCCACAAGGGCGGCTTTTCCGTTATTGATATCCTGTCACAGATAGATCCTTAGGTTTTGTTTATAGGTAGGGAAACCCTTCCTTAGCATAGGGTCAGAGAGGCATTCTCCCAACCCTTTTTTTATTTAATAAATATCTTTGACAAAAACATGACAGCTTTGTGTCCAGCTCTCATTTCTGACCCCTCACAGAGTCCTGGAGTCAGAAAAGAAGGAGTAAGGTGGGGTTAACTGATTTGTATTCAAATAAAGAGACTTTTACACAATTTGGTTCAATTAGTTTAATAAGTGTCAAAATGGTGTCACATAGTTTTGAAGCTAGTTCCAAATCTATAAAATAATGTATGTTTTGGCTATGCGGATTTCTTTTGATTCAGGGGATAGCTCTGCTATCATCTGCCTGACCATGTAAGATGTAGTACGTACACTTTAGGGAATCTTTCTGATGTCTATGGCCTGACCAGATTGGATGCACTATGTGAATTTTAGGGGACAGCTCTGCTGTCTACAGCCTTACCATTAAAGGTTCACTATGTGTCATTAAGGAGATATTTATGCTCACTAAACCCTAACCACATTAGGAGCAGGATGTGGAAATTAGGCGATAGTTCTGCTGTCTATGGCTTGACCACATAAGATGCCCTATGCAAAATGTAAGGGACACCTGTGCTTTCTAAAACCTGACGATGCACAATTCAGTATCTCTGATTTTGCAAGCAGCTCTTCTGTATAAAGCCTGACCATGTAAGGTGCAGTATGTGCAATACTATGTAAAGTGCAGTATTTTCAGGTTAGGGGATGGCTCTGCTGTGTAAATCCAAACCATGTACGGTGCAATCTGTGGATGTTAGGGGGTAGCTCTTCTGCCTAACACCTGGCCATGTAATGTGCAGTTTGGGGGATACCTTTGCTGTCTAATGCCTCACCATGTGAGGTGCAGTATATGGAATCTAAGGGATAGCTTTGCACTCTAAAGCCTGAGCACATAAGGAACGGTGTGTGGAATTTAGATGATAGCTCAGCTGTGCAAAGCCTGACAATCCAAAAGGAAGTATGTGCAATTTATATTATGTTATGCTTCAATACTTTCATACTGCACCAAATCATCACTATAATGATCTCAGAGAACCAAGGCTTGTCTGGAAAGGAATTGTGCCTTGCCAGGGGTAACCTGACATTAGTCTGCAGAGGAAGCGGGAAAGGGGTAGAGGTGTATGGTTAGTGGAAGGGGATTAAGGATAAGTGATTCAAGCAGTGGCAGGTTAAAGGAAGAGGGGTTGATGTTTCTCTTAGTTTGGGTGCCTGTTGATCCATCCGAAACGCATCGTGGATTTGGGGTGCAGAAGAATTTACAGGGCAAATCCAAAGGTGCATGTTGGATCAAGGAGTATTTACTTAAAGGCAGTTTAAAAAATATATAAATAAGTGTTCATAATTGTGATTTGTGGCTGTGTGGTGTATTCGAGATGACCCCTTGAAGAGCAGAGGGGTTTTGTTGTCAGAGAATGGGTTTAATTTCTATCAACAAATCAAACTCCAGCAAAGTAATTATGGGACTGCCAATGTCATTATCTAAGACACAAATCTCGCATTCCACAATGGAAAACAACTGCTTCACCTAAAGCGTAATACAATTTTGCGATGTCACGTATTTAATTCCACGCAAATTACAGCTCTGAAAAAAAAGTATTTTTATTTGCCCATACCTAGAAAAAACCAGGAGAAGAGAAAAAGCCTACATCTGAAAATGGTAAGCAGTAAGGGAGCCATGTGCAAGATGGTGATTATAGAGCAACCATGAAATTACTTTATTTGAAATGCATAATTTTAAGGAGAAATGTGCAGATTTGCATGTTAACACATTTAAAAAATAGACCGTATTTCAAAGTGATTACTTTTTTTTATTAACAGATGCTAAAATGATAAGGCCGGATGTTCTTGCTCTCAAATTTCTTTTGAAAAATGTTGGCAATTTTGATGACTCCTTTTGAATGAATGGCAGTTTGTAATTGGACCACGCCCAGGTCAGGGCAGTGAAGTAAAGTGAAACTGTAGTACATGCTGAACCCATGATTAGGAACCACTGGACTGTGGACACTGTTTGAGATCTGCTTTGCATACTGGACTCAATAAGGGGAAAAAACATGATTTGTGCACCCATTCAGATGTACAGAAAAATAGTGTAAAAAATATCAACAACCCATCGTAAAAATCCTCAATGCAACTGCTACCACCTCTCACCCACCCACTGGCCGCTCATACCAACCCTTTGTCTAGTGGTGGAACCTTCACCTATAATAGATAAATAATAATGAAAACAATGCATTTATTTTGACATTTGTAAAGTGCACCGAACTGGGCGCTGGTTACAGTAAAACATGATCCAGACAGACGGACAGACGTTACTATTACTTGAGCGCATGAGGGTTTTACATACATAGGAGAGCCTGGTAGCTTCAGGGGATTAAAGTTCTTGCCTGAATAGCCATGTCTTGAGGCCTTTGTGGACAGACCAGAAAGATAATCTGATCATAGTGATAGTGGGAGGTCGTTCCAGTGTTTCGCAGCCACAACTGGGAAGCTGCGACCCGTTGCATTTTGCAACTTGAACGTGGGGATGGAGAGGAGGTTCGAGTGGGTCACTCGGGTTGGTCTGTTCGATTGTGATTTGGCAAATTGTCTAGATAATTATCTAATTTACTTTATTGATTTATATTGCGCACCACTGACCCGGAGGGGCAGTGTTTGACAAACATTTGTGCGTTATTGATAGAGTTTTTAACACAATGAATTTGCGGATAGGTAGCCAGTGGGCCTACTGTCTAGCGGGAGAAATATGCTATTTTTTTGGAATGTTCAATGCTGCCCTTAGTGCGTTATTTTGTATGCTCTGTAGTGTTTTAATACTACAAGTGGTTGAGCCTGCGAAGAGGGCATTGCAGTAATCTATCCTAGAAAGAATGAGGGTTCTGGCAATCGTGATGCAGCTTTCAGAGGTAAGGAAAAGTCTGCAGGTGTTGATGAGTTTAGACGTTTATGCACCCGCAGAGGCGATAAGCGTTTACATGTCTAGTTAGGGAGAGCGAGGAATCCAGGTAAACCCCCAGCAGTTTTACTTCTTTTGTGACTGGGATAATGTTTCCGTCAATGATGAAGGATTTATAGTCTCCGTTATGTTTATGTAATTATGTTTGTGTTCCTATAAGGAGAAGCTCTGTTTTCTTGTCGTTTGGGAATAAAGCATGTTGAGCCACAGGCCTGAATGGTGTGATAGATTTTGCTCAGTGCGTTGCAGTCAGTGTTGTAAGTGCGGTTTCATCCACAAGGTTAATGTAGGAGATACCCAAATCGTTAAGGGGGTCGAAGAGTGGCTTAGTAAAGGTATTGCAAAGCGTTGGGGAAACACAAGAACCTTGGGGAACTCTGCAGGTGACTGGGGCTGGAGGGGCGGCTGCAGAGGTGGAAAAGACCCTTATTGTTCGGTTCGATATTAAGGACTCAATCTAGGCTGTATCTTTGATAGAGAATTAGACTGCTGAGGAGAAGTGTTGGCATAGGATTGCATGGTCCACCAAATCAAAGGCTGCTGAGAGGTCAAGCAAGATGAGGAGGGCAAGATTGCCATTGTCTTTGATCTCATCCTTTTGGATGTTTAAGTTCAGGAATGCTGATTCCATTCTGTGACCAGGGTGGAAACCAGAGTGGCGCAGACCAAGGAGGTTGTTGGTTTCAAGATACTATTGGATTTGCAGGTATACTCTCTGTCCAGTATTTTAAGTTGAAAGGAGACTATTGTGATAGGGTGGTAGTTGGTGGGCTTATTGGGGGTTAATATAGGCTTCTTGAGGAGTGGGAGGACCCATGCATCTTTTAGATTAGTAGGCATATTACCAGAGGAGGAGTTGTTGATGAGCGATGCGATGAAAGGGGCAAACTCTGATGCGCAGTCTTTTATGATTGAAGCTGGGCAGATGTTCCCTTGGCATCTAGATGGCTTCAGGCCTTTGATGATTTTTGTAACTTCTGAGACAAAGACCGGGATAAACTCAAATAGGTGAGTGGAGTGAGGAGATGGGGGCAAGGGGTCTGGTGGTGCTTCGTTGGTAATAGATTATTTTTTTAGCCGCACTTTTCATTTGAAGCAAGGAGATTTCGTCCAATAGTGCCTTTTGAATATTGGAACACCAAGTGATATGATATGATATGGAATTTATAATGCGCCTATACACAAGTATTTCAAGGCACGACGAGGCAAAGGAGGGGAACAGAGGGAAGGCAGAGCCAACGATCTTACTAGGCCAGGTGACATTGGGATCATGCGAGTCCAGGGGAGGGAGGAGGGGAGGGGAAAAGTGCGAGGGGTAAAGGGAGGGTAAGTGCAGTTCATAGGATAAACAGTAAATAAATAGAAACAATAATAGGAACAATAGATAAGAAGTGCAGCCAGCTGGTGGCAGGTGCAAGGGTAAGTGCAGACATCAAGTGTCAAGTGCTGTTAGGGGGCTGTAGGGATAGAGAAACAGACCCAGACTGCAAGGGTTTCCAGGGGGGCAGTGCAGGTGTGCAACTGACAGGGAGGGGACCTGGGCCCGAGAACAGAGGGTAGCCAGGTGACCAGTGCAGATTCAGTTTCAGCCAGGAGTTCAGCAGGGGAGAGGGAGAGAGAAAGCAGAAGCAAAGAGGAAGGTCTTGAGGTGATTCCTGAAGCAGAGATGGCTCTCCTAAATTTTCAGAGAGGCAGGGAGGCTGTTCCAATGGGAGGCCCCAGCCGAAGAAAGAGATCTACCACCAACTAATTGCTTGTATAAGCGACTGGCGCTGAGGGAGTTGGAGGAGGATGAGCAAAGAGCTCGAGAAGGAACATATTTAGGAAGAAAGAGTTGAAGGTATTGAGGCCCCAAACCCCAGAAGGCCTTGTGGACAATGCAGAGGATTTTGAACTTAATCCTCGCAGCCACTGGGAGCCAGTACAGAGATTTCAATCCTTGAGAGATACGATCCATGGGCTGGAGGCCAAGGACAAGTCTCGCAGTCCTGTTCTGGATGAGTTGCAGAGGACGGAGAGTAGAGACAGGCAGATTTAGAAAGAGGCTGTTGCAGTAGTCCAGCCTAGAGAGACCCAGAGCTCTGGAGACAGTGTGCTTCTGGGGGAAGGAGAGGAAAGGAAGAATACCTCTGAGGAGGTGCAGCTGGTAGTGTGACTTCTGAGAGACTTCAGAGATGTGAGGAAAGAAAGAGAGTGTGGAGTCGAAGATGACCCAGAGATTGGGCTATAGTTAGCCGGGCAGGCCGGGTCAGCAGAGGGTTTCTTAAGAAGAGGGTGCACAAGGGAGTGCTTCAGGGAGGAAGGGAAGACTCAAGTGGCGAATGAGTGGTTGCAGAAGTTAGCCAAAGCAGGAGCTAGGGTGTCAATGTGGTCCTTGACGGTTTTGGAGGAACATGGGTGAACCTGTTTTGGCGAGACTTTCATAGATCAGACTTATCTAAAAAACTCATCTGGGGAGAACAGGGGAAAGGCAGAGAAGGAGGGAGGAGAGGTGGCTGAGGAAAGGCCAGAGTAAGAGAAGGGAGTCGGAGGAGTAGGGGGAGGAGGGGGAGAGAAAGAGAGAGAGGACAGGATTACCTGAGTTTTAGAGATGAAATTAGAAGCCAGAGCCATGCAGAGGGCCAGGGAAGGGACGGGAGAGGTAGAGACTGCAGCAGGATCGGCCAGTTCCTTTCAGATTTTAAAGAGTTTGACCGAGTTGTTAGATGCCGCAGAGAAGCGGGCTTGGATGTGAGCTCTCTTCTTGGTGCGGACAGAGAGCCGGTATTGCCTTTGGAGCAGGCGGCAGGCCAGTTTGTCAGAGGATGTACCGGAAGCACACCATTTCCTCTCAGCCACCCTGCACTTGCATTTTAGGGTGACGAGGTCTGAGTCGTACCAGGAGTTGCACTTGGCTTTGGGCTTCAAGCAGATCCTCATGAAAGAATATTAAGAGTATCAGATGTCTTTAAGCCAGCTATCGCGGGGGGGGAACTGGTGATTCGAGTTATTGAGGTAAAGTGTTCTTTACTGGCAGCTTAAGGAGACTTTTTCAATATAGTCTCTGCTGCTCTCCTGGTGGAGCATAATGCTTTGAGGTGTGTGGTGTACCAGGAGTTCAGGTGAGCTATTGGTTTAGGTTTAGGTTTGCTCATGGGAGCTACCTTGTCGATAGCAAGTAGGAGAGTTTGGTTATATAGTTCTACCATGGAGTTATGATCATTGGTTGAGTGTAGGTAGTCCGTTAGAGGTTGCAGCAGCGGGGGCATGTTGGCTGGGGGGATATAGTAGGGGCATTTCTTGAGAAGGAAGCTGGTGCAGGTTGAGGTATAGCACAGGTTTGATTATTCTTGGGGATAGTGAAAGAGATAACATTGTGGTCAGACCAAGGACACAGGACGTTGGAGTTAGAATCTGCCAACCAGTCTAGCATACAACCTTTGTCACGGGTGGGGCATGTGATATGTTGGGTGAAGCCTAAGGCTTCGATGGAGTTGGTTAGTGCAAGTGCATTGTCATCGGTAGGGTTGTTAAGGCCCAAATTTACATCGCCCACGCAGATGATTCTGGAGGATGGCTTATACTTGCTTGAGAGGAGATGTGCAATGTCTTCCTCTAAGGATAGCAGGGGGGCAGGTGGTGTGTAGATTAGATTGATAGTTAGTGTGGCAATGTTAGAGAGGGACATTTTGACTGACAGCAATTCCCCAGGATGAAATACTTGTTTGGACATTTCTCTGATGGACACATGATTTTTGGCTATGAAGGTCTATTCTCATCCTTTGGTGACCAATCTGTCTTTTCTAGAGATAGTGTAGTTATCTGGGATGGCAAGGGAGAGGGATGGTCCAGCGGCTGCGTGCATCCATGTTTCCGTGATGGCGCTTAAGTATTAGAGGTGATGAGATCAGATATATCGAGGGCGTGGACTAAGTGGGATCTAGCATTGATAAGTGCTTCCTTGAGGTGCGTTGTAGTTGCTGCATCTGTTTTGGCTTCAGGAATCTTACCGCCGGCAAGAGTAGGCTTACCAGATGAGTGAGTTTTAAGCATACTGATGTCACTAGCAGGGTCAACTGAGGCATATTTGGTAACAGCATCAGCACTTGCAGGGGTAACCGGCTCCAGAATACAAGTGGTGTCAATGATTACAGGCGCAACAGACTCCAAAATACATGTGGCATCAATAATTACGGGGCAACAGGCTCCAACATAGATGTGGCATCAATAATCACAGGGGCAGCAAGCTCCAAAATACCAGACAATGACTAATACAATGATGATAACATTGAAATGTTGATAAGATTGTGTAAGCCATGGGTCAGAAGAGGGCCTTAACCATTGTTACAAAGCCTACTGTTTCTCTCCCAATTGTACACATTAATGATCATGGTCTCGTGCAGCCACTGTCCACCGGGACAGTGCTCACTCCAAGCATCCGAGCACCTTGTCCAATTGGTTTCTTTCGTTTTGCGTGTTTTATGATATTTGACATGTTATAATTACATTAAATACCTTGTGGGAGGGGAAAGTGGGAGAGGTGTAACAATTGAGAGTCTCAGGCCCATAACTTGGGTGTGGGCCAATAACACCTGTTACAGTCCTCCTCCCCAGGACTGTAATGACATTGAGCAACTGGATTTGCATGAAGGATAGACTGGATGCATATGGCTCTGGCACATGGAGAGAGAGAAAAAAGATAAACAGTCCATCTTTCCTGTCTAGGAACCACTGGAGCCATTTTTTTTTAATACGGCAAAAAGGCACATTTTAAAAAGACGTTCTAGAAATGGAAAACGGCGCCAGCAAATGAAAATAAGTATCCTGACAAAGAAAGAACTGTCCCTACAATAGAGTCTGCAATAGGACGGAGAGGAGGAGCCTGCTTCGTGGGTCTGGAAGCAGCATGTGGCTGGCCTCCTCTGACCAAGATGGCACGTGAGAGCTGCCCGCCTGGTGGCAAGCAGTGTGTGGTGGAGGCTGGACAATGTGTGCTTTTCTCGGGTGTGTTAATACAGCCTTCCTAGGAATCATGTGAGGTACACTTTCCTTGAAGAGAGGGCTCTCCGGGGGCCCTTATCTGTGCCACTCATTGTGATGAAGGCACCAAGCCCTATGGGAGAGTCGACTGGCCAATCCCATCTGAGTCACTATGTCCCGCCCCCTTGATTCACGACCAGGATTAGAAGGATGTTGTGCAGTGTGGACCATAAGGTATCAATAGGTATAGTGAATATGTCATATGGTCCGGACAAAGGGTACACTACACACGAGCACATAAAAAGTACCCACTCCTTAGAAGGTATGTGCATAGGTGAAATCCCCACCCCAAACCACCGCTCCCTCCCGACGTGATTGGTGCCCCAAACTTTCGTGAAAACACAGGCCTAATGACCTGTGGAGCGGATTGTGATCCGCGCCATTGCCGGCATGAACCATGCCCAGGTGAGTGCCCAGAGCCCAGTCCCTCTCCACCAGCTGCCCACTCACTATATTATTTAGAAACACCATGCTTAATAGCACAGCTATCTGCATTCATGCGAATGCTTCCATCTCCGCTTCCTCGACGCCCAGAGGCCGCCTCCCAACCCTCCCCCCGGCACCCTGATTGGTCTCCTGGCTACATATCATGAACCCTTCTAGGGCAGCCCTCTGCCCGGCAGCCCCCGCGGCGAAGGGCGGCTCCGATATTGGCGGCGCCAAGATGTGTCTGCAGGTGTCCGCAGGGGACGCCAAGGAAGCCAGCAGCCAACAGACACCAACAAAAAACCATGAGTGTGGCATGGGCGGGGAGTAGAGCAATCACTCTACTCCAGAAAACACTGCCACTCTATCTTACCTACCAATAACATAGAGTGCCATAACACTAGCATGTCCACTCCTAGATAGAATTGTGAATGTTAGCATGTCCACCTCTTAGATAGAAGCGCCAAATCTAGACAGAAATGTGATTGTTGGCATATACCACACTTAGATGGAATTTCAGAAATGTGATTGTTAGCATATGCCACCTAGATGGAATTTCTCAAGTTTAGTCTGCGCCAAGTCTAGACGGAAGTGTGATTGTTGGCATGGGCCACACTTACATGGAATTCTCAAGCTTAGTTTGCACCAAGTCTAGGCAGAAGTGTGATTGTTGGCATGTGCCACACTTAGATGGAATTCTCAAGCTTAGCCTGCGCCAAATCTATGCAGAAATGTGATTGTTGGCATATACCACACTTAGATGGAATTTCAGAAATGTGATTGTTAGCATATGCCACACTCAGATGGAATTCTCAAGCTTAGCCTGCGCCAAATCTAGACAGAAATGTGATTGTTAGCATATACCACACTTAGATGGAATTTCAGAAATGTGATTCTTAGCATATGCCACACTCAGATGGAATTCTCAAGCTTAGCCCACGTCGCATCTAGATAGAAACATGATTGTTAGCATATGCCACCTAGATGGAATTTCTCAAGTTTAGTCTGCGCCAAGTCGAGACGGAAGTGTGATTGTTGGCATGGGCCACACTTACATGGAATTCTCAAGCTTAGTTTGCACCAAGTCTAGGCAGAAGTGTGATTGTTGGCATGTGCCACACTTAGATGGAATTCTCAGGCTTGGCCCGCGTCGCATCTAGATAGAAACATGATTGTTAGCAAATACCACACCTAGATGGAATTTCAGAAATGTGATTGTTAGCATATGTGATTCTTAGCATGCACCACATTTAGAATTATGAACCTAGCTTGCGCGGCATCCAGATAGAAATGTGACTGTTAGCAGGTACCAGACCTAGATGGAATCCCACAATTGCAAGGACAGCAATGCCAACTAACCAACCAACTAACAATTCCATCCCTCTGCATACACCTCTCAAACTATAACCAAACACAACCACAAGCCTTAAACGCAGCAATCCGCACAAACTTCAAAACAATGCAACAACAAAACAAACCACACATAGACTTGCACAACAGCACACGACGACTACGGACCATAAAACACCCCAAGGCCAGCCGACGGACCCACCGGGCTGAGGCTGCCAACAGCACATCACTGCTCTCTTGCACTTTTCCAGCTTATTCCCACTAACCCACCCCTCTCCTCCCCTTTTTCGGAGCTGCCAGAGCGCCAGGGGACCACTTCGGTGGTGATAGTGCGCGGTACAAATGTCCTTTAACATTAACATTAACATTAACGTGCGCAGGATATGGGCAAAGCGTGAAATAACACAGCAGACACCAGAGGAGAACAAAGCATCTTATTACCAAAAAAAGGGATGACTGAAATATCTACAAATTAATCCCCTCCACCCCCCAAAAAAAAACAGAGCAAAGCAGACATATGTTTAAAAAATAATGACGGACAGTGGCACACCACTCTTGTCAGCCAGGTTCTGAAAAGCAGCTCAGGGCACGGTAATGTGCATGTCATGGTAGTGCCGGGTGATGTTCCTGGAAATCTTCTAACATACACACCCCTTATTTTTATTTATTTATTCATTTTTGTATAGCGCTTAAACCCTTAGGCTTCAAAGAGCTGTGACACCGAAAAAAATACAATACAATAATATGAACAAAAGGTGGTCTGCCATAAGTTAATACAGCATTAAGCCCCTGTTTCAAGGGCTGTAACTGGGGTTAATAGCCCGGCAGCCCAAATGATCAAAGCAAAACGACGGCGAATAACGAGGGCTCTTGGCCATTAACCCCTTTCCCGCCCTTGGAATGGGGGTTTAAGGCTATTAGCACCCCGGGTTGCCAAAGTGGTAACATGGGTTGCTAAAAAAAAGGATTTTCCTTCATTCAGTGGGACGCTGCGCGTGTCCCATTGAATGAAGGAAAATCCTTTAGAAAGATGGCCGCCATGGAAAAGGGAAGGCAGGGCTCTGAGCCAGGAAGATGGAGCAGCTACGGCAAATGCTGCCGCAGCCGAAATAAGGTGAGTGGGGGTGGGATGGGTGTAAAAATAAAAGGAGGGAGGGTGAGGGGAGATGGCGGCAGGGGGAGCCGGCAGTCAGGCTGGCTGGAACGTTGGTTTGCATCGGCAGTTCAAGCCCGCGTTCCTAGACACCTGAATGGTTGGCTTCCCCCGCCCGGGTGCTAATAGGTCATCAAAGAATTTATCAGCTCAGATTAAGAGGTCTTAATTCTGAGAAGCCTTAAACATTTTCATGTGGGTATTTGATACAGTGGGGACCTAGCTCCACGGAGCAGAACCGCGCTGCACGCACACTTTTTGCAGCGTAACTATTCCAAACATCATGCGGTGGAGAACATAAGATGTGATGGTGAGGGGTCATTTCTATATGACTAGGATAAACAACCCACACTACAGTGAATTTTACATACTTACAATATGAAGCACAGAGAGATGAGCGATATCCCAATTAGTACAAAGTGAACTTTGTATAACATGGAATTTTAACCATGTGTCAATTTAATAAAAACATGGATTTCTAACCATGTTACTTCAGTTGTAGGTGGTGCATCGTTATAAACACGAAAAAGAAAGAAGAGTTGGAAAATATAGAATTCTGGCTGTCGCATGGAATAAAAAAATTATGAACTATTTCTGGAGTGGAACTAAAAACCACTGAAGGGGTAATTATTATCTAAAAAAAAATAACTAATTTTTGAAAATTGTTGAACCGTCAGAGCTGTCTCTCCCCTGATGAATTTCCTTGCAATTTCTTTATTTATTTTTTTTAATAATGTATGCGTGGAAAGAAACATGTAGGCTGGGTGCGTATGAAGTTAAGTGTGTATGTGGGAAATTAAAATTCAGTGTTTAATATTGTCTACACGTGATTAAATCTAATAGTGAGTAGTAAGTGTGGAACTATTGTGTTTTATATATAT
Source organism: Ambystoma mexicanum (assembly GCF_040938575.1). Taxonomy (NCBI): domain Eukaryota; kingdom Metazoa; phylum Chordata; class Amphibia; order Caudata; family Ambystomatidae; genus Ambystoma; species Ambystoma mexicanum. Next base: position 1,442,067,189 of record NC_090935.1, read on the forward strand.
GGGGTTAACTCTCGATTATTTAGCTAGCTTTTGAAAAGATAATTAATTCAAAATAAAAGTGGTAACAAGTATGTCATTTGAAATAAAATTGGCTAATAGCATAAAGTTTGTTGTAAATTGCTAATTTCTTATAAAAGGGTGAATAACACGTTTGTTGGTGATGTGCGTCCTGCACACTGTTTTATGACCGTGGGGTTGTTTGGATATATTTTTTCTTGTTAATGGAGGGGGTAGACCCTATTGGTCATTTCGCCCTCGTGCCCCTTCTGTACGGTTATGCTACCTCAGAATGACACCAGCTGAAGAAAACACACTGGGGGAGGGGTACGCGGGGCATGGTTTGATGGTAGAACACCCCCCCCCCCCCTCCGCTCCCCATAAATAAGAAGCTATTCTTTCTGTAGAAATGTAAGAAACTCTACATTCATTAACTTGCCATTTCGGCAGCATCCTACTGGTTCTAGGGTTAGTATTCCAAAGCCCCTGGACGCCTGTCAAGCGCTCGGAGAGCGCAGTTGTCTTCTTACCTTACAGTGGCTTGGCAGCAACCCAAAAAGGCGCAAAGCCCTTCAGGGGCAGCGTGTAGTGGCTTGGAGATGCCCTTTTTTGTGCGCTGTAGGGTCCAGTTTCCCCCAGAGTGATCTGCTTGAAAGGAAACTGCAATCACTTTTGTTTAAAAGCTCCTCCCCGCCCCAATGCCTGCACATTGCACAGCCATGTCTTTGTTTAAGGTGAAGATCAAGAAAATCCATTGCTTCAAAGGGGAAAAGGATACAGAATAAACAATAACGAAATGTTTAGACAACATAGCGTGTTGGGCATGAGCGAAGAATTGGAGGAATGGAAACAAAGTATTCTGGCATCAATATAGTTTTCCACAGACATAGTTCACGCAGGCGTAAATGGCGTGAAGGCGGGTCGTGCCAGTGTTCCTATCGTTGTTGCTTATTGGTTCTTTAGTATGAACTCTACACCTAGAGGTATGATTTCAGAGTTATTTTCAATGAAACTGATTCTTTAGCAATGGTTTTCACCACCACGCCTGAACATCCGCCAGCGTTGGCACAGCCGGAACTTCTATGTTCGGCACACGTTCTAAATCGCTTTGCTTCTTGAGCCTGGAATCGAACCATCAGCGATGAGCTCAATACAGTCATATCTGCCGCTTTTATTGTGGCTTCTATCCTGGCCTTCATGGATCCCATGTGGATTGTCTACCACTGCCAATCCCTATATTATTCAGGAGGGTGATAATGGGAATCAAAATATGGGTACTGGTATTATGGGGAAAAATGCAAGTGATATTAACATGGGTTATAAAGATGAGGTAGGCTTGGCACGTACGTGTGCTCGGAAAACTATAATGGCTCGCCTGCCTTATGATATGATGATATGATGTCTTATTTATATCGCGCCCAAACACAAGTGTTTCAGGGCGCGACAAGGCAAGGGAAGGGTACAGAGGAGGACAAAAACAACGATCTTACTAGGCCCAGTGACATCGTGAACGTAGGGGAGAGGGATGGGGAAAGTGCAAGGAGAAGCGGAGGGGTGGAAAGTGCAGAACAAGTGAACAAAAGAACAACAGGTAGTGCGGCCAGCAGGTGGTAAGTGCAGGAATAAGGCGTAGACAACGGTGTCAAATAAGTGCCAGAAGGTGCTGTACGGTTGCAGATACAGACCCAAGTGCAAGGGTTGACAGCAGGCAGTGCAGGTATGCGGCTGGGTGGGCAGGGATCGAGGCCCAAAAACAGAAGGTAGCCCAGTGCCGAAGCAGGAAGAGATCAGCAGGGGAGAGGGAGAGCAAAAGCAGAAGCAAAGATGAAGGTCTTGAGGTGCTTCCGAAACTGAAGATGGTTCTCCTCAAGATTCAGAGAGGCAGGGAGGCTGTTCCAGAGGGATGCCACAGCCAAAGAAAGGGATCTACCCCCAACTCGTTGCTTGGAGAAGTGACTGACCCTGAGGGAGTTGGAGGTGTAGGAGCGAAGAGCTCGAGTAGGAAGATATTTCCAAAGGAAGAGTAGCAGATAGTGTGGACCCTTCAACCATCAGGACACCGATTTTAAATTAAGAAAGCCAATTGTCTCATTTATTTTCTTTCTTCAAAAAACAGGTTTTAATTAATTTGGGGGTCACGCCAGTGTTGAATTGTAGCAAAAACACAAAATGTCCTACGATACACTGACAGATGTGCCAAAGTCGCGTGAACCCACATATTTTCATCAGCTAGAAGGCATATCCCAGATTTCATTACATTTTAGGAGCGGTAGGAAATGTCAATAGGTTTACTTTGAGACAGCGCTCTTTGTTTAAAAACATGGTGTTGGTAGATTGGTACCCAGATGGGCAGCTTGCCGGCCATAGGGTGCATTACTGAACTTAAGAACATCCATGTACAGGACACCACATGTATACTTTCTGATGGGGCTCAGTAATTGACATGACAACAGCTGGCATAGAACCCACCATAACAGCAGGCAATGCGCACATGCGGAAAGGCAGGAGCTGATCCCCATGTCAGTATCTTTTAAACTACCTTTGCACCAAGGAAACCCTTTCACATCCTACAGCTCTCTATTGACAAGTCTGACCTTATTAATCCACTAGTGAAGGGTAGGGGAAAGTGTGGTGTGGAATTTCAAACAGTCTTCCAGTTCATAGTTGGCACTTTCAAAAGTGAGGCAACCAATTTGTTCACTAAAAGGTATAAACCTGATTTTGGTTGCCAAATCTACGTCAAATGTAAAACTTTGTAATTGGAGAAGGCCTTCATGACTCTTCCAGGAAGATACTTTCAGAAGGATTTGTAGTTGGCAACGGTATTCTAATTTTCACATATTTTTTAAATAAAAAAAGGGAATCCCTTTGGAAATATACAAACAATTTTCAATATAACTGTACCTGCCCTAGGCCTGGTGGCAGTTTGATTACAAATAAACATTGATACATGTCTGTTTTAATATGGTGGCCTATGGAAAGCTACAATCACACTGGCATACATCTTTTGATGTCATGTTATTATTAGCACGCAAGCAAACAAATATACTTTATTCAGATACAAAATATATCAATAAAAGCCATAGCAATCACAATCCATGAACATGGAAAAATCATCAACAAAACATGATAGCTACAATACTATCCCCGCCATATAACATGATTTCTTTCGATTCCATCTAGCTATTACGATGAAATAAATAAATGACATGAAATACCCCATGACGCTACCATTACCCCCAGTGTTGCCTCTTGTCACTCTCATTTCCCCCCGTTTTGCCCCATGTCACTTTCAGGTCCTCTTACTTCCCTGGGCCAAGTCTTACTCCCCAATCTCCAGGAACCCAAAATTGTGCACATTTACCCACACACACGCTATTTTGAAATGTGTGTATTTCTCATTGGCAGCCAACTCAAGCTCTCCTTTTTGACCTTTCCGTCTTATGTGTTGCTTTTTAAGTAAGAATTGTGTTAGAATGTGAAACAGCTGATACGTTTCAGCAGAGTAGCGGCTGCCATTGTCAGGCTACTAGAGTTTAAGATGTCTGAATAATTAATTTATTGGCCCGGTACCAATATGATCAACGCATGCCTGTGTTGGAAGGTTTCATTGGGGCAGGCGTTGTTCTTGAGTCCGTCATCGTGTCCATTCTATACAGCGTAAGATGTGCCACTTACCAACAAACCCGTTCCAGTCCAAGAACTCGAGATGAGAACTGATTTCCTATGCATCCCATCTGGTTAGTTACAAGGTCATGGACAACTATTCTGCGTCATTGCATGGCAGCCATCTCTTTGTTTTTGCTTGTTACCCTGAGTGGGACGGGTATACCCAGACGTAGGTCCCATGCCTGCTGAGCCTAGAAAACCAAGCTACTCCTTACTGATGAGGCCCAACAAGGCCGAAACATGTCTGGGGATGCTTGTGGTCTCCTGCAGGGGGTATGTGACCTAGCAGTTCGGGCTGGAATGCCCCTTTTGGGGTGGGGCCAAGCCTGATTTGCATATGGACTTTCCCCTTCTGTAATGCCTTGGCAGGCGAAGACCGATGGTCTGGAGGGTTGCCCAGAGCAATGCCAGTGGTTAAGATTCATACTAAACCTTCCAGCCATCACCTCTTTGTTTTTGCTTTGTCACCCCGAGTGGGACGGGTATGCCCAGACGTTAGTCCCGTGCATGATGGGTCTAGAGACCCAAGCTACTCCTCACTGATGAGGCCCAACAAGGTATAAACATGTCTGGGGATGCTTGTGGTCCTGTGAAGAAGGGATGTAACCATACAGTTCGGGCTGGACTGCCTCTTTTGGGGTGGGACCAAGCCTGATTTGCATACGGACTATCCCCTTCTATAATAGTTTGGCAGGCAAAGAACGATGGTCTGGAGGATTGCCCAGAGCAATGCCAGAGTTTAAGCTTCATTCTAAACATTCCAGCCATCACCTCTTTGTTTTTACTTAGCCACTCATTTCCGTAATGCTTGGTGCCCATACAAGATACAGTACCTGCCATGGACATTGGGAAACTCTGGCGGCCTGTGGTGTGCCCCTTTTACACAACACACTCCCAGAGAAAAGAAACTGTCTGACATTGTTTCTTTTTCTGTATTGTGGATATGGTGAATAGTAAAATAACGGCATGATATCTCTCTCTCTCTCTCTCTCTCTCTCTCTCTCTCTACATTAGAGGCAAATAACAGTTTATCCATTCTTCGCATACCACCTCACCTACAGCAGTGTAGCTGCTGCATGCCGTCTACAAAATGGTCCTCAGCAAATACTACTTTCTAGCCTGAAGCCTTTCATAAGATAAACTCCATGCTTACTTTAGCTGCACTACTGCATGTACACTACTTTACCTACCTCTCTAGAGTCAGTGTGATGCACTGTATCCCCTGCTCTGTATATGCACTTCCGAATAATACAGTACTGTTTTTTTTAAAGTGCAGTCCTGACTGAATTGTAAACGCCTGCAAAGTGTGGATTCACACTTTCCATACTAGTCGTTCTCGTCTAATTGGGTTGTAGAAAAACATCCTCCAAGTTGGCATGAGAAATTGTGCGCCCTTACATTGACTTTTGCGTGAAGTAAGAGAGAGAAGAACAGGGGACTGGCGCAGTTGAGCCAAAGCACGAGTAAGGCAGGAAGAGGGTATGGGAGGCACTTTCCCAGGAAACCAAGAGAGCTTGGCCACAGAACATTGTCACACAGAAGACCTCATGAAATGAGTGAACCACAAAATAAAGTGGCCGTCATCAGTAAAAATAATAACAACTGCATGGACTCCGCTTACTGGTGTGAGACAGTTGCATGGACTTTGCTAACTGGTATGAAATAGTGTTTTCCGTTGTGTGCTAGACGGAAATAAACATACAGCAAAAGATCATCGGTTGATCAGAGGGGACTGAACAGTGCAAATGTACATCCTTTGCTTCATCAGGATTACATTCAGGGGGTGGGGAAATAAACCAGTTCCCCTTGGAAACAGAGGCTCTGCTCAAATCTATTTCCAACATTTTAAGTGTCAACGGTTTATAGTGAAAAAGTCAACTGCAAAAATGTCGGAAAAAAATTGTCGAATTTTTTTTTTTTCGAATGTGTTTTTTTAAAACATTTTTTTGATGGGGGGGTTCCTCCCCAACCCCCCGTTTGTTTTTACTACCTAAACCCAAAAAAACATACAAATTCAAAAAAGAAACACATTCTAATTTTTTTCGACATTTTTTTTTTCATCATTTTTGCATTAGGCTTTTTTTTCGATATTATAACTGGCTACAATATTCTGTTAAATGGCCAACTAACAGAAATGAGAGGAGGGCATTGGTGGAGAGGTTGGAACCCTGCACGTATGTTGGTTTGCGTCCCAGCCAGTGTGAGTATCCTAACCTCCAGTCCACTAACGCTCTGGCTATCATGCATGCATGAGTGCAGATGCACTAAAGAACAAGGGGCACGCCATGCGCGTTGTGGGGAGGGCATATATGTGTGAGCACAATGGACCTAGCAGTTTCTACAACCCTTCACCCTATCGGTTGCGCTCGCAGCAGTGCTATTGCAAGTGATCTTGCTTCGGAAGTTGCCTTTCAGGTGGAGGGCACGACAGAAGGGAAGCAGCTGTGGCACAGATGCGCCACTTCACACTGTTGGGGGAATAGGTTTCAGAGGAGTGGGCTTACCTGGAGCTTACAGAAGTGACACCCCAAATAAAAAGCGACAGAGCATGCTCACAGAACAGTGCCGGAAATAATATGGCATCAATGTGTGAACCATAAAATAAAAGTCATCAACATAGATGCTTAAGTAAAGACATGTGTAGTACAGCACGCGCTGCCACAACACGTGGACACGATAAAATAATATCTGTAGACGCAGTTTGTGTCAGAAAAGTAGTCACTGTACATGGGACCTGCACAGCAGTGTTATCTGCCAACAGCTACCCCTAAGTAAACCTATAGTTAAAGAACATTGGGCACAAGTACTGAACTGAGAAAAGTATATGAATTTGGCCTAATAATGAGGTTCAGTGGGCTCATTCTGTTCCCATCGGCTACAAATGCCCGACATGAATCTGTGCTTCAGATTTTCAGTTCTTACAGTAAGCGCTTACATTCTGAAAAATTGGATTACATCTGAGCAGTATATTACTTTGCAGTGTTGGACCGTCCACCCTTATATATCTCACTAAACAGCCAGTCTTTGAAGCAACACATTAAAAGAGAGCAGGAGGGATGAGTTTCAAACCCAGCGGCTTGCTTCCCCAAGCAAGTGGTCGAACCTCTGGTCCACCAATGCTGGGAATGCGGCACAGGCCTGCGTGTATATCAGAATAGGGCATCGTTCGCGTTGTGGACAGAGCAGGCATGTGAAGGCACAAGGAGCACTGCTGAATGACAAGGAAAACCCACTGGTGAAATGATGGGCAGCATCTTGTGTGGCTGTCTCTGCAGCATCTCTCGGAGATTGCGGTGTCAAAGTCGTGGTGCTATGTTTAAGCGACAGCAAAGTTTTGACTGAGAAAAGAAGAGTGACGTATCCAAATGTCTCTTTCAAATACATTACGCTAGTGTTTAAGAATATCTTCATCTCCTGAATGGGGATAACTTGGGCGCGCCCACCTTAGTGGTCAGCCCCACCTGCTTGGCTGTAATGATTTTTAGTCCTGAAGGAAGGGGCTGGAGTCCCCTTCCTCTTGAAGCCATCATACAAGCGGGGATGTGCGTGGCATTCTTTATTCCATTGTGATCTGACCACTGACACCCTCCCCTCTTCCAGGGTTTTTATTTATGTATTTTAAGGTACCCCCCGCGCTCCGGGGGGGAGGCTTAAGCGGTGGCCGGCCACTCTTTCCTGCCCTTCCCGCCGCCCGGGGCTTAAGGCACCACCTCTGCGCACTCGGTCCGGGGCTTGGGAGACACTTCCACACCGACTATTAAGCACCCGCAAGGTGGGGGCTTAAGGAACCAGACTGGAGACAAATTCAGGAGCCAGCCGCGCCAGCCGCAACTCGGGCCATCTAGTCCGCTGGCCACAACTCGGGCCATCTGGGCCTACTCCCCGGGCCAGTTGGCCCAGCGGCTCGCCGGCTTACTGCACCCATGATTTTTTTCTTCAGACACTTAGGCTGGTGTTCCAGCGCCACCTGGAGGCAATTAGTCGCACTTACATTCAATCGCTTGAAGAAATCTGCCCTTCTACTGGATACCACGGGGGTATAGTGGAAACTAGATGGTCACTTCAAGGGCAGTAACCAAGTCTAGTGCAGGCCCGGTAACCATGCCATTGAAGTTCGAAGAAGTGAACTCTGACCCAGAAGGAAATCCTCTGAAAGTGACCGTTGTCTTGGTAGGACTTGCTATAGAAGCCGAAGCTTTTTAGCACTAAATCATTACAATCCTGTAGAATAAAGGCCGCCACCAAAACCTCAAGCACTGATTATTTAACGCATCACCTGATGGATAATTCAAAAAGGGAATGTGTAAAAAAAACTGCCATGTAGCAATGTTCCCCTACTAAGTCATTGTATCTTCTTCTTATACTCTACGTGTTTCATCAGGTGTGGGTGTCCGCCATGGTGTTTTGCGAAATTTATTGGAAGGTGAAGTACGGAGGTCGACGTGAATAGCAACTATTGGAAGCAGAGTTCAACTGCCTTTATTTTTTTACTGTTAACAGTTCCACTATTTTTTACAACCATTTCAGCATTCTGAAACCATATTTTTTCACTAAAATTATACTTCTCCGCTTTACCACCCAAAAGCAGTTGCAGCTAAACAGAAATCTGTTTGAGGCTATGTTACCGATGACATATTAACCTGGAGGGACTCTCTCTGTCGCCATCTTCGCTATGGGGAGAGGGTGGGCTAAAAGAGGAATGACTCCTCACTCCGCACTCCAGACTGATTTTTAGAAAAGGTGTCAAGTTGTTGTCATAGGTTAACTGCTCAGATGTTATATATATATTTATAGTTGATAAAGGCCCAGGCCGTCCACAAAAGATGGAGTTTTAAAATCCGGTATCCGGCAAATGTGCAGTTGTTTAGGAGCCTTAGTGACTAGTCCTTAGTAGCTGCCCCACTCTATCCCCTTGACACGTTATTCACTATCCTCAATGTCTGTTGTTGTTTGCCATTGTGTACTTTAACACTCCTGTACCCGAGCCTGGTTAGTTATCCATTGGTGGAAGCCAAGGTATGAGTTAGTGAGCTAGTGAACAGGAAAGAAGGAATGCGCTTTTCATTTTAAATAAATGATTAACATGTGACGGTGTGGGAACCGAACCATGGAGGCCTTGAACGGACTGCAGGCCAGCCCACTGAAAAAGGGCAGGTAGCTGAGTGGAACCGTTTCTGTGGGGGTGAATCAAGGCGCCGATTACATTTTCGTGTTATTGCGTTTTGAAATTTAGAAAAATTCATTACTGCTCCTGTGCACAGCAAAAGGACTTGTTTGCCCATGCCGAATGAAGAATGTATTGTGTTAACGTTTACATGGTCTCACGTGTACTGCAGATTGTGAAGCGTGTGGTATACAGGATTTTAGAACGTGGAGTCACAGCTGTGCTGCGCTATTTTATTTGACAAAGGATTAAGAAAGAAAAAAAAACCCTCTCGTTAAATATAATGTCTCATGATGACAGATAGGCAACGCTTAACCTACAACAGAGTTCAGTTACACGTGTGTCAGTAGGAAACGTTACAGGGAGTATGTGCAATGTGTGCTTCAGACAGGGGTGGACTGCATAGCTCTCAACTCACACGGTCACCCGCCTTGTAAAGTGCTGACTCACCTGTCAAGCCTCCTGCACGCCCATTCATTTCAATGGGCGTCTCACCCGCCAAAAACAAAATCGGGTGATTTCACCCGCCTTTGCAACAGAAATGGTTGAGAGCTATGGTGGACTGGCCTATAGGGAACTCTGGAGATTTCCCGGTGGGCCTCTGCACCCTGGGCCTCTTTTCTGTGGTATTTCCACTTTTTCTCATAGGAAAAGCATTGGGCTTGCTGAAAATGTGTCATATGGGGCCACTTTGAACTTTATTTCCAGGGCCTCTTTTGGTCCCCAGTAATTATTTCCAGGGCCTCTTTTATTTCCCAGTCCACCCCTGGCTTCAGATATATGCAGCACTCACAAGCGAGGAAACGCATCACCCTGGCGTCCTGCCTGCTACAAATGAATCTGTGGTCCACTTCTCCCACGCCCAAACAAACCACTGCAGTCTCGGCTCACCCAAATGGGTCCATCTTTCTTTGTTTCCCTTTCGTTTATACAGGCTGGCGGTGGGTGGCTGGGTGCAGCCTCTCCCCCACCCTCCGACCCCCGACCCCCATTTCAGACACACATTCACTATTCAAGACATCAAGTCAACACTGAAGAAAGAAAAACAATAGCGGCGCATCGCAGCCTCGCGCGCCCCCCGGGCACGCGGCGGCGCCTCTGTACCTGCCGCCACCTGAGGAGATTCCTGTCAGGCGCCTGACGCAGCAGCGGCGTCGACGGAGCAGCACCTACCTCGGGCTCCTGCAGGTTGTTGACCTCATTGGGGCTGTTCTCCTTTTCTACGCTGTTCATTTTACTTCTGGCGTTAGGTTCCGGGGTGCCCTCTTGCAGCCCTGCCCCAAATGTCTCCTCCTCAGAAAAATCCCAGCAGCGCTCCACAACGAGGCAGCAGGGTGGCGCGGGGGGGGGGGGGGGGGCTGTAAGTCCTGCTGGCCGCGCGGCTGTCCCGCATCAAAGTCCGTCGCAACAGGAACTTCTGCTAGGCGTGATTCTTTTGTTTCCAACCAGAAAAGAGAAAGCCAATTTTTTTTTTTTTTTAAAAATAGTGGTGTCAGAAAAAACGGACGGTTCGGGGGTGAGCCGGGGTTGCGTGTAGGTCTTGGGTTCAAAGTTTTGTGCTTGGGAGGGGGCGCTGCGCCTGCTGCCTGCTGCTCACTGAGGGGTGCGAGGCATGGAAGTCGGCGCCCTGTGGATGGGTGGGTGGGAGCTTCGGAGGAGAGGACAGGACTCTGCTGGAGAGGCTCCCGTATCACTGCCAATTACTCTTGGGGAAAGTAGAAAAAAAAAAAAGAAAACGTCAAGACGTTTTAAACATCCTTGTAAAAGAGTTTGAAGATTTCCAGAAAAGGTCAGGATTAGGAGGTGAAGGCAGAGGCAACGGGGAGGGGGGATGTGGAAGGCTGAAGAAGGAGGACAATTAATGATGCGAGGAGGGTGGGGGAGGTACAGTGCACGACTGAGCGGGATTCACGGGCTCGTCTCTAGGCGGTTCTGGTTACTGGAGTGCGTGCGTGAGGCAATCGCGCCTGACAGCACAGCAGTGTGTGCAGTAGTTGAGCAATGCCAGTCTGTAATAGTTTGCTTAAAGTGTTGCTGGAGTGTTTCTGTTTCTGGTCATGATCAAACAATATTGTACTTCATCCCGTTAAATAAAACAATGAACATGAACACACATAGGTGACTACGTTGACCCTACCCAACCCCTGACCAACTGGACTTTCGGAGGCACAAGCATGCTGGCCTGGCAATCCTCCGATCTGTGCTCCATTTTGCCTTCTCAGCCCACACTCCTATCGAATGATGCTTTAACAAAACGGGAAAGTAGTCCAATCGACTTGTGGAAAAACATGTATAAATTAGAGTCCAATGGGAAACATTAATTTGCAACAGAAATGCATTGGAGCGGTTCATCACCTTACATTTTCCAGAAGGTAAACTGGTCAACGGAGTGATATTGCCTTACATGTGAAGTAACTGCTTAGTAAGGACACGTGAACGCCCACTAAATCCGGTAACACGGACACATTCTGCCCCACTTTTCAAATAAAATGCTGAAAACAGCCTTCAAGTTGAGCAGCTGCACCAGCAACCCGAATGGGTGTGACAGTGGCGTCATTAGACATCATTATTTGGGGCTGGATTCCAGGGGAGGGGTAAAAATACAAAAAGATGGGGTGGGGTGGTGGCACACCAAATAAGGGTCAACAGGCCAAACTGGTTTAAGTATACCTATATTTTACCAATCTGGTTAAAAAGGCGTGTCATTAAGCATGTTCAGGGTAGGTTTAATGCAATAAAAATGTTGCATCAAGTTAATATACATCCTAAAAAGTGAACTCGTGTTCAACAGTTGCAAAAATGCCCCTGCAGTCAGCCAGACACTGCATTCTTTTACTTCACGCAGACATCACTCCCAGCACAGCTTCAAAACAATGTGGAGTTCGAGGTGGTAGTTAGCAGAAGAGACATCACTTCCGGCTCAGCTTTAAATAATAGCTTGTCAAAAATAGTCAGTTTAGCAGAAGAGATATCCCTCATACCTCAGTTTCAGATATCCCTCATACCTCAGTTTCAAATGATAGTCCAGGAAAGTCTGTTTAACAGATGAAATGTCACCTACAGGCTCTGAGTACAGGTGAAAGGAGACAACTGCTCCCTTGGCTCGTTACCATTGGTTGCAGGAATTTCACTTTGCCCCCATAGAATTGTTCACAGTTTTCAGTTTCTGGCTGTAGACCTCAGTGGTGGCTGGTGATTTTTTTTATCGGAGGGGCATACATATTTCCACCAAATATGCCATTGTGATGGAGCGTAGCGAGGGAGCCAGAACCAATTAAGAGGTGTTGGTGGGCTTCACATCCAAAGATTTTTTTTAAATAATGGCTTAAAATAGTGCAAAAATTGGGTAGAATGCCAAACTGCTTGCAATTGGTTTTGTACGGAACGCATTTAAAAATCCAATAGATGCAAGTCAACAACAGTGCAGAGGAGCATTTTGCCAACACATTTCCAGGTTGCTTTTCCCCACAATATATGCCAGTATAAAAACATTTTCATGCTGGCTGCGCCCATATATTTCCATGCTGGCTGCAACAATATATGTCAGTATTCCCATTTAAGCACATATTCATGTTTGCTTTACACAAAATGCCAGTAATGATACTATAAGAAATGGTGTCCACGAATGTACTGCCAAAATATGGCAGTATCCCCACTTAAGAACATACTCCATTTGGCTTTACCATTCAAAATGCCCTGCCGTGGTATGAAAATATGTCCAAACTGGCTGCATTAAAATGCCTTTCTAGCTATATAATAACACTTATCATGCTTGCTTTATCAAAGATACCCAATACAAAATGTCATGCGTCAGTAAGAAATTGCTAGACTGGCTGCACCAGAATGCCAGTCTAGCCATGTGATTACACTTATCATGCTTGCTTTGTCAAAGATGCCCAATACAAAATATGCCACACTAAGAAATGGCTAGACTGGCTGTACCAAAATGACAGTCTAGCTACACAATAGCACTTATCATGCTTGCTTTCTCAAAGATGCCCAATACAAAATGTCATGCAACAGTAAGAAATGGCTAGACTGGCTGTATCAAAATGCTAGTCTAGCCACGTAATAACACTTATCATTCTTACTTTATCAAAGATGCCCAATACAAAATATCATGCTACAGAAAGAAATGGATAGACTGGTTGCAATAAAATGCACATTTAGCTAATTAATAACACTTATCAGGCTTACTTTATCAAAGATGCCCAATACAAAAAGGCATGCCACACTAAGAAATGGCTAGACTGGCTGTACCGAAATGCCAGTCTGGCTACACAATAGCACTTATCATTCTTACTTTATCAAAGATGCACAATGCAAAATATCATGCCACAGAAAGAAATGGATAGACTGGTTGCATTAAAATGCCAGTTTAGCTAATTAATAACACTTATCATTCTTACTTTATCAAAGATGCCCCATACAAAAAGGCATGCCACAGTAAGAAGTGGCTAAACTGGCTGCATTAAAATGCCTGTCTAGCTACATACTAATACCTATCATGCTTGCTTTATCATAGATGCCTACTGAAAAAATGGCATGCCTGCCCTCTGGGTCCCGCAGCATCACAACCCTTATCAACGCCTCGGTTGAATCAAGCATAGTTCCAACCAATTTGAAAGACGCCTGGGTTCTGCCCCTCCTAAAAAAAAAAAACACGCCTGTACCAAACATCCCTACTAATTACAGGCCCATTATAACTGTGCCATTTCTATTAAAAATACTGGACAGAGCACCCAGCCTGTAGACCCAGAACCATCTAGAAAATCACAAACACCTGGGTCTTAAGCAATCGGGTTTCCGACCAAAACACGGCCTGGAAACAGCTTTGATTGACCTCAAGACCCAAATTGACAACTTAAAAGACAATGGCAAACTCACCCTCTTACTACTATTAGACCTCTCGGCTGCAATTCACTTGGTTAACCATATAGTCTTATGTAACCACCCATCATCAGCAGCTCATTTGTCCGACAAGGCAAAGGCCTGAATATAAGCCTTTCTAAATAATAGATCCATGAAGGTCTTTGCACCCTCAGTCTTTGCTGATCCAGCCCCAGTCACATGTGGAGTCCCTCAGGGCTCCTGTGTATCACCAACACTATATAACGTGTTTACAAAACCACTGGTTGACGACTTTGACCATTTGGGTGTCAACTACACTAACTATGCAGATGACACCGAAATACTCATCCCTATCACTGTGGAATATATCAAAGACGCCAAAGTCTTAAATTACATTTACATAATCAAACAAGCCTGGATGGCCAAGCATGGAATATGCCTCAATGACAACAAGACTGAGTTACTCCTATTAGGCTCCCAATCCAGACTCAACAAACTTGACGGATTATGCTCAACTTTCAACATTGACGGCAATAACATAATGGTATCCAAGGATGTCAAAACGTTAGGTATTTACCTAGATTCCTCACTTACCATGACCAGACAAATCAACCAATAGCCTCCTCCACTGCCTACACCTGCAAGTTAATCAACGCATGCAGACCATTTCTCTCTACACCTAACTGCACCTCCTTAGCCAGAGCCTTAGCCCTTTCCAAAATTGACTATTGTAATGCACTCTATCTAAGCACCAGTCAACGTAACCTTAACAAGTTGCAAGTAATTCAAAACAATGCCCTCAGATCAGCATTAAACCTCCCAAGGTCTCAACATATCTCGGGTATAAAACGGAAAACACCCAGTGGCTCTCTGTCAACCAAAAGATTGAGTACAAAACATTATCACTTATGCATAAGTCCCTTGCTAACCAGGCGCCCAGCTTCTTGGCTGACAACTTCACCCGAAACACCACAACACGACCAACAAGATCTACCCAAACTCATTGCTCAAAGATCCCCAGGTCTAAGCTCCAGAAAGCTGGAGGCAGCAGCTTCCCGGTGCTAGCTGATAAACTGTGGAACACCCTACCACCTACCGTAAGAACTGAACCCTCCTTTCATCTATTTAGAAAAAACTCTAAAACTTGGCTAAGAAGCTTAAAATCACATAATCAATCCGACCTCTATTCTGCTTGTCTGTAATAACTTGACTGTAACACATGTATCATATGTTTCTGTAAGTACTTCACTTTACCTGTCTTACCACTTCTACCTGTAAATAATGTGCCCATGTAACTGTAATTAAATCGTCATGTATCATATGTACTTGTAAGAAATGCGCCCAGATGCCCCAGGGCTCGGTGCGCTATATAAATAAACAAATAAATAAATGTGTGCATGTGAACTGCTGGGTGGTCCAAGGAGTAGGCATAGTATTTTTTTCTACTAGGCATCTATCACAAATGGCAAGTAAAAAAAGAAATACCATGCCTGCCCCCCTTGGTCTCCCCAGTGCCTTGCACAGGGAGCCGATTTTGGCTGATGGACAACCTCCCTCCTGTCAAAATAAGCTCCACGTCCCAACACAAACATACACACACACACACATTCACACAACCTTCACACGCTGCATGGAGTCGCTCATACACACGCACATCCATCATCATACACTCACTCATTACATACAACACAAGCATACACACATACATACACATATTTAAATTAACATATTTTCTGCCCCAGTCCTGATTTTCCCTCCCAGCGCTCCAGCTTCCTCGTAGCTTGAACAGGAAGCAAAGAACGCTTCCTGGTTCGTGCACATGCGTGCAAGAGCCGGACCGCTGATGACCAAGTGGCCTGCTCAGTTTGTGTGTGGAGGCACAATAGTGCTTCCCATCACACATACAAACATGCAGTTCCTCAGCTAGAATCCTTAATCGCCCATGCAATGTTGGGAAAGCAAAACACCCACGGATTTGCATGACTAATTGGATATGCAATGCTGGGGAGCAGAACTTTGAAAACGGAAATCGCGTTTTCCTTTAACAGTACAAGCCAGAGGGGAGTGCTCAGTGTTTACACTGGGCTGGCTCTTCCATAGTGGGGGAGGGTGCCCGTGGGTTCGCGCCCCTCGCCCATTATGGAGAAGCCGCCATTGGTACACCGTCAATGAGTCTATGGACAGGGTTAGTGTAGCTGGAGATTAAACACTGTTGACTTTGAAGTCATGCACATGAACTGCATTGTTAATCCAGTGATTTTGAAGGTATTAGCCTATTTGACCTAAAACATTTAAACTAACAACCCATTTCATCGTTTTATGCATGGGTGTTTTGGACTTTGGGGCAATTTGCTCGCATATTTTGTAAAATACCCCATGTTTGATATTTTGCAGTTTCAGGGGTGCAGGGGTGTACCGAGCTTCCTGATAATTGGAGGCAGGGGACTAAAAAAATGCATGAGTGTTTAAATTAGGCTCGACAAGATAAATTACGGTCAGTTTGCCACAAACAAAATACATTTTATCAAACACACCCAAACCG
The DNA here is from genome assembly GCF_040938575.1 of Ambystoma mexicanum. Lineage (NCBI taxonomy): Eukaryota > Metazoa > Chordata > Amphibia > Caudata > Ambystomatidae > Ambystoma > Ambystoma mexicanum. The sequence goes on from NC_090935.1 coordinate 1,442,083,412, forward strand.
ATTTTGAACACATTAAAGAATCCATAGACATCTCCCACAGTAGAAGGTGACAAGGGTAGCTCAGCAGATTCAGTGACTGTTGCTAAGATGTTATGTATTTTAAACATGCTGTAAATACTATGAAATTTTGCAATTCCTTTAAAAAAAGTGTTATTAAATGTGTTCGGCCAGGGGATGGGTAGGAGTGGTAGTTTGCTTATATTCAGGGTGAGGGAATTTGAGCCCCATAGTGAAAATCAAAAGCTGGCACCCATGAACCCACAGTTTAATTCCCTGATAACTGCTGCAAGCACAACAGATGCACATACTTGTGATTAATCAGGTTGACAATTATATAACTGCTTTACAAATATATCCTGTAATAAAACAAAAAGGAAGGGCCACAAAAATCACAGGGTATTTGTGTTGTAGTCCGAAAAAAAATAAACACATTTTAAAGAAAACTAGTGAATGTACGTTTGAGAAGAATGTTTCAGGTTGGAAACATCCTTTTTTCTAATAATAGTGTGTCCAGGATGTAGGTATCTTGCTTTTAACAGTGATGGCCCCCCTAACCCAGTGATATTCATGGCTCATTGATTGCCGTGGTGCCCTTTTCAGGGCAGAAGAAAGAACACAGGCTAAGTAAATAGAGACTCCAAATACACGAATGACGGCTGAGCGAAGGAGCACCTTTAAGGCCCTTGGAAAGAGTTGTTTGTCAGTGGGGGGGCAGGCCACCAATTAGGGGTGCCAAGCAGCCAATGGGGTGTGGGGGCAATTGCCCTCCTATGCCCACCTCTAGGGGCGCCTATGGGGGACAGAGGTGCAGCTGGCATAGTTGGTGGCCCCCCTTGCCCTCAGGTTACCTCAAAAACGGAAGGGCAGAGCCAGGTAGCACAAGGCAGGCTTTGGACAGCCTTTACCGACACAAAGGGATCTTTAAATTCCCCTACCATTGTGAGGTACACCTCCTTTCTTGTTTGCCAGCTAGGACGGTTCACCCAAACACATCTGAAAGTTAGAAGGATTAGATAATTAGGTAAAGGAAGAGCAGGTTAACTAAAGATAGTTGTTCTTTGTTTTGTCACAGATGAGGAATTACTGGGCGATCCTATCTGAGGAAGATTCATCCTGCAGGTGGTAGCCGCAAGCATTACGTCAGGCTGCAGAAACCAGGCGGGTGAAACAGGCACTTTTACCATTAAGGACAGTTAGACTCCTCAACAAATACAGAGTGGCCTAGACTTCACTCTTTATAGGGGTGTGGGAGTTAACAGACTTTTCCTGGTAGGGAGGATACCATAGGCAAGTTTTAACCCAGAAGGACTTAACTGGAAGTGACGTAGATCACTCGCAAGAAATGTAAAACTGTAGTGATGGGTTCACCGGTTGGAAAGTCCAAGAATGGCAGAAGGGCCTGATTCAATAGTGGACTATGCATTGCGGGGATCGCCCGTAAATTGACTCTTTAATAAAGTGGCCTGTTTTATTTAAAAAAAACAACTGTGTGTGAGTAATTTAATGTATACTATTCAGGGGGCCAGAGTGGAGGTTAGCCTTGCTATGCGTTGCCAGGTTTGAGATGCTCTGCAAGTTCCGATGTTTTAGCTGAGACCACTTTGCATCCCTATAAAGCAAACAAAGTTTTATTTCCCCACTATAAATACAGGAATGCAAGTAAAATAATGCAAAAGTGATTCAAGACTAATAGACAGGATTGGTTGAACATCTCCTACTTGACATGGGACATTGTGAGATCTCTGTCAACTCGCCTGTATTTTAAAGTTATATACTTCAAGGCAAATTCAAAAGGCCCATCTTGATAAAGATACCCGCTCTTTCAGCATCACTATAAGGGTGTGTTTGAGAAAGGCAAGAAAAAACCCTTCTACCGGCAATAGTTCCTCTCCCGCCCATGAATGTGGCACACAATAAATCACTATGATTTTGATTCGGTTCAGTTTGGTAAGGTCTCCAACTCGTCTCGCACCCAACCCCAACAATTACCCGGTGCCACAATGGACTAAGAACCAGGCCAGTGTGTAGTAAGAATATATTTATTAATTTATTTAAACCAAATTTGACAAACAAACTAACATCGGCCACCAGTGCTTTTGACAACACAATAACAAAATGGACTTCCGTAAAGGTACCAACACAGAGATAATACTGAGATATGCAGTCCCAATTTATTTTCAAATCACCCACCAATACAGAAGAAGAACTATTCAAGACACACAGTGATTGCTGATTTGGTTATGATACTTTTCTCCCAGCAACCCCCAACCTCCAAATTTAGAATTGACCCCTCTAAATTGAAGGCCAGTGGCAGAGAGTGGGAACATCGTTTTGGGATTAATTCTGATGAAAATGCACTCTTTGGAAAAGGTATCCAAGGGGAAAAATGGTTTGTTCTACTTGTTATCACAGATGCAATATGAGGGAAAGAAAAGCAATGGGAAAATTCATTTTGCCACACCTAAACAGAACAGGCAGGACTTTGTGGTTTTGGTCAGAGCACAATGGGAACAAAGACGCAATTTAGTTTTGCACCCTGCACATGCAAAGGCACTACCAATCTTCACACTTCTGATTTTAAATGATGGAAATCAATGGGGAATTTCGTTTTGTACCCTGCATACTCAAGTGGAAACAGGGTTTTGGGATTTATTCTTTTGGCAGATCTTTATGTCTACACCAGCTCACAAGCACACTGGGAAGAGCTTGTTGTTTTCAAATGCCAGCAAAACACATCCCGTAATTTCTTTAGGGGAATTAATTGATTTACTTTAATTAAATGTGCTAAGGATCTACACAGACAAACAGGATATTTTTCTATGGGGAAATAACTAGAACAATACTTGAAAATGCAGGGCCTACTCAATCTATGGCTTAGGGGATAGTTTTACTTACAGGTGCCAAGGGGTCCCAGTCAGCTTTTATGTCTCCTGGTTCCTGTCTCCAATGCAAGATTTGGGCCTCTCTGCTTGGATGTTTCTCGCAAGAGTTCAACAGCAGGTTGCCTCCCGGAATAAGTGAAAAAGCCCAGTTCCAATGCAAAATGGTCTACTTATAGGGCAAATGACATCACCAACTTGTCATGATTCCCGCGAAAGGGATTGGTTGGTTTTCTCTACCCACCTCCCACCTGTGTGCTAATAGGACAAGGAGATGAGGGGTGTGAATTATGACAGCTGTGGGAGGAGAAAGCTTCATTATCCCAAACTGACAGTGGGCTCGGCATGTTGAAAACTCTAACAATCTATCAAGATGCAAGTACCCTAATTTTTTCAAATCTTTACATGTATGAGTGTAGTTTTAAGAACTACATTTTAAGGCAAATCAGATGATGCCAATCTGAAGTCGGCACGCCCTTCCTATGCAGAGATACAGTTTTTCTTCATTTACTCAGGAGCCCTATCAGTGAAAAATATGCCTCTTTAATTATTTCCTTGTCCCTCACACCAACTTTCACATCTCTCGGAATCAAGGGAAGGCCCAAATCAAATTTTCATTAATAACTTTAGTTATGTTTATCACACAAAAATCATTTTAAGCATGGTTTAAAGAGGGTTACTGTCACCTTTAATAAAAGTCTGGAATGCCCGTTGTGGCACATACGCTGCCCTTTTTATGCAATAATGTGTGTTTTTCAATTAATTCAGGTAGGAGGTTGTGTTTCTAGGTTAGCCCATGTGCATTTAAGGTGTGCAGCTCTTGCAGCGAACATTTCTTCAATCATTTTCAAATGGACACTAGTTAGTGAATAAGCTTGTTGGTCTTAATTCAATAATTTCAGTGTATTCATATATGCAATTTATAACAGTTGTATGTCAATTTGTAACAGTTTTTGCCAACATAACTCTGCTAGGAGGCACGTGCCCTTGTTTCGCCTTCCTCAGGCTTTTTCAAGGCACTAGTACAGTGGTTTAGTACATTGTATGTTTATCATAAGTACAGTGCAGTTTATACATAGTATAGAAGTTTGCCATCATTAGTTCACAAAAAATGTTTCTAGTTCTTTTGTTTATGAAGTTCCTGAGTGAGTGTATTTCTGTGGTTCTGAGGAGTTAGATGCAAAAGGAGAATCGTGTTAGTCTGATAAAAGTTGGTGTGTGAATAAATATTACCAACTAGTTAACTTAACTATTGTTGATTGCGCTTCGGTAGGGCATTGCTTACCTTTAAATTAGGTAAGTTGTTCACTAATGTGGGATCCTGTTAGGGTTGAGCATCCTGCAGCGTTCCTGCAGCGTCTTGCAGTCCATATTCTGATCTCTGCCAAGTTTGTTCAGTTGGTTTGTAGTCTGAGTGTAGGAAGCGTTTATATCAAATCCCTAAGAAAAAATATTTGTTTATAATTTTATAAATTTGTTGGCAGACTTAGAACTTAATCTATTATATTATATTGACATTGCCCGTAGTCGATTGGTATTAGATGGTATTTTGTATCCAATGCAGCCTAATGCATAAGTTAGTGTGAATTCCAGTGCCTATTGTTCCAGTCATATTAGCTTGTGCTTTTCGTGCTTGGAACATTCTTAAGGATTTTGAGTCAATTTGTTCTTTTAAGTTTTTGCCACTCTTTAATTGTGTATAAATCCAAGAATGGTGGCTATGCTGTGTGCCGCCTTATTTTTTATGAACTGAGCTCATATCAAAGTGCAACTTGTTGCACGTGTATTTGGTATCAATGTGCAGCCTAATGCACATGATAGCAAGGGTTTCAGTGCTCGTTATTTCAATCATATAGTTTGTATGAATTCCGTTCATATCCATGTGCAACCTGCTGTGCATGTTCGTGTGACTATCAGTGCTAGTCAACGTCAAATATTCTGTTCAGTACATTTCCGTGTTCGAAACGTCTTGTGCTCGTTAAAATCTTAAGGATTTTTTTCCTTTCATTTTGAAATTGCTGCCCTCAATTATTTTGATCCCAACATTTTGTGGATACGACGTGTGCCACCTGTTTATGTGATTTCATTCATTACTATGGATCCAACTCTGTGCATTTACATTCTGTGAGTTCAATAATGCTCTGTGCCATGATGTTATTAAAAGATCTGAGTGTTTTTCTTAAAGTATACACGGTTCAATAGCCACATTTTAAAATTAGGATTTGTATATCTGTGATGTAAAATCCATTGTGACTAGAAAGTCATATAGTTTAATTGAATTCTATATGGCATAGAATTGCTGCCTTCATGCGGTGAAGGTATAAGTCATTTTCTATTTGTTCTTACCTATTGGGATTCGTCCATGTGCTTGGCACTCTGAGCGTCCGCCTGTTTCTCGTGGCTGCTGAAGTCTACTGCCTCGTCCCAGCCTTGATATCCCGTCGCATTCCATGACATTCAAAATCGTATCACGTGATCTTAGTGTTGTGATTGTGTGAATTATTTTCTATTAGTGTTCCTTTTGCTTATACTATTCCATTCATTGGATACCTGATAGCATATGCATGGGAATGGTTTATGACCTGCTTATAAATCTGTTTCTTATGTCATTAACCATCTTCATAAGTGGCAATGTGATTTCATATATTCTGCTTGGTTTCAAGCCCATCGTGTCGTTCTATCATCCGATCACTATCGTGCAACATTATTCAAAGCATGGTAGATTGAACATGAATATCGCACAATGTGCGCCCGTATATTGGTGTTAGAAATACGATCCAGCATACAGTTCATAGTGTGCACTCAAATTTTGGTATTCTTAATTTTCGCATTTCCTTTCCTATCTCACATATTAAATTGTGTTTAATGAAATTTTGCTTATGATCTGTGACATCTTAGTTGGAAACTTGTTTGTCATGATTAGTGTATAATAACTAGGGTCACTGTTACCAATGGCTTCATTGATATTTAACTCTTGGTAGAAATGGTGTTAAGGAGTGGCGGTTGGCACTGGGGGGTAGGGAATGGGTTTGCTGTTCACTACCTCCCCAGAAAACACTTCAATTTTTTCATTCATTTGCTACAGAAAATAGTGGATTTCCGTGTCCGTATTTAAACAATCTGTGATAGCTCTAAGATTACAGATTAGTTTACATTCGTTTTGGCGCAACCATTTTTCTCGGTCCCCCATTCTTTCATCCTGGCTTAGTTGTTTGGCTCTGTAGAACTTTATTTTTGTCATTTTGTTGGTTTTTACTCCAGTGTTCCGACGGCGCTGATGAGTTGTCTACATTTGTGATGCTTCCAAGGTGTTCTCTCATCCTCACTCTCAGTTCGCGTGTAGTGCTTCCAACATAAATGTTGGTACATACCCAGATAATCAGGTAGATTACAAAGGTGGTTCTACGGTCAATAAATTCGTCAATTACCACATTTCTTCCATTAGCAGTTGTGTAGCTCTGTATGTTTTTAAGCGCATATCTCCATATATTGCAATTTGTACATTTAAAGAAACCTTTGAGTGTTGTCCCAGTCAAACTATAAGTTTGGAATTTTTGTTTTGTTCCCTTCATAAATCTTGGGCTAAGCTTAGAGTGTAATGTGGGTGCTTTAGTGTAGATGATATCCGGTTTGTCTGGTAGGTATTCTATTAGGTCAGAGTCAAGTTTCAGAAGGTGCCAGTCCTTTTGGAAACATTTTCAGATTAGTGCATTGTTCCCAGTGCATTGTGTTATCATTCTTACTGTTTCTGTTTGTTTAGGTTCACATTTATTCTTGGGTTTAAGGTAGTCATTTCTGTTCTCACTGTCCACTTTGCTCTAGGCCTGCTGTATGTAATCTTTCTTGTAAACCCTTTGAGCCAAATCTGTCTTCAATGGTTTTGCACTCTTCAACTTTATCTACTAAATACTCTCCCTCTAGACCACTACGTTCCTCTGGAACCAACTCTTTGTATGTAAAGCATTTTGCTAAACAGAGGTTAGGTGATCAATCGCTTTCCTCAGCTGGCTTCCTCTTATGGAACAGCCTCCCCCTGACTCTGCGCCTTGAGCATGACGTTCTTAAATTCAGGAAGCTTCTCAAGACTTTCCTCTTTACCTCCTCCTTCCCTTCTTCTTTCCACTGCTACTCCACAGTTTCTCTGATTGGTGTCCGGGGGCCCTTATGCATCCTTAGGGACCCAGATCTCCCACTCCCAATCGGCCCAGCTCCTGTCTACCCGCAGCACTTCCTTTGGCACTCCCTCCCACCTGAAGGTTTGCACTTACTCCTAACGTGGCTCCTGGCAATGTAGCACTCAACAACCCTAGCACTTCATCTGTGGCTCACCCATGAGCTTGGACTCCCCAGCACTTAACCCTTCTACCCTCTTTCTAGCTGCACTTGTACGTTCTGAATAATCACAAGTCATAGTAGGTTTGTCCTTTCATCCATTTTCCCCACTGTTCTTATTAACTATTGTGTTTGGAATTGTATTTCACTCCTTTGTTCCCTCCGCTCTCCCTGTGGGTGCTTTGAAACAGTGCTTTACTTGCTGTATAAGCGCCGAACAAGCAAACAATAAATACATAAATAAATAAAACTATATTGGACATTGGTATTCTGTCAAACGAATGGAGACTGCTGTCACATAACCTGGAGTGTGGATGAGCATGTAAAAAATGCAGGTGACCTAGGGAGGGGATGACAAAAGTATGGATTCCAAAGACACCAAAGTATGAAGACAAGATGAAAAAGATTGAAGAGGAGGAGGTGGTCGAGGACTCGATCAGAGGGTGGAATGCAGAGGAGCAGGTGGACACATCATCCCTAGCCCCCGACCCTCAACTCCATCATATTGGAACAGTAGGAGAAGAGCCCTATGTGGGACACCAGGTAATCCTAATACTGCATCAAGTATATGAGAGATGATATGCACTCAGACAGCCATATCGAATGTGCCTCCGCACTGAAAGGGTGGAAGGATATATGCCCATACCATATGACATTGAAGAGCTATAAGTGAAATCGGACAAGGGCAGAGTGACATCATGGAAGAAAGACACATGGACAAACTGAAACAATATGAAAATACTTAAAGGATAAAGATGTAACTGGTAGTGATAAGAAAATCCAAATTTGAAAAGGAGTATGTACTTTCTAATGTCAACATATGGCAGGCCCGGATTAGCCACTGGTATCGTTACATTGACGAAGTTATTTTCATTTGGACCGGCACTCTGATCCAACTGCAAGCATTCTGGACCTGACTCAACACCTGTAATTCCGATATACAGTTTACTATGGACAACAGCAATTCCGAAATCAAGTTTCTGGACCTGACCATAAGACACAAAAATGGCAAATTAGAATGTGACCTCTACCACAAACCGACGGATAGAAGCACAGTATTACACTACGCCAGTAATCACCCTGCCCATACCAGAGATAACCTACCGTATGGACAATTCCTTCGAATAAACAGGAATTGCACATCTATTGAGGACTACAAGCGACATTCTCAAGCCTTATCCACCCGACTAAGGACAAGAGGATATCCAAAGAGACAATTGGAATAGGCCAAAAAAAGAGCTCGGAACACCGACAGAGACAGCCTCCTCCAACTACAACGGGAAGACATAGATACCTCAGAAGACCGCTTGACATGCATAATCACCTTTGGCACTCACACCTCACAAATAAAGAAAATCATCAACAAATACTGGCATATAGCTCGCCTGAATCTTCCGGATGAACCCGCTCCAAGGTTTGCATACAAACGGGCCAAGAATTTCAGAGAACACCTGGTACATTCACTTTTCCAACCTGACCTAACCAGCAGTGTCACACGTAACCTACGACCTGTACAAGGTCCCTACCGTACCGGTGTGGTAACTATGTCGCCTGCCAGTTTACAAAAAAGATGAAAACCTTCCAAATTGGCAGGCGTAAATGGACCCTCAGAGAAGTTACCAACTGCAAAAGTCAGAATGTGATTTACTGTATTGAATGCCCATGTGGCCTGCGCTACATCGGCCAAACCACACAGACAGCCAATATCAGAATATCTGAACACAGATCCAAAATCAGATGTAAAAACTTAACAGCACCCCTAGTGGAATTTTGTTTAGCCGCCAACCACCCCCAAAATGATATTCTTTGGTGGGTAGTAGAAAAGATCAAGGGAGGCCCAGATATTCACCATAGCCTCCTCAGAAAAGAATCCAGGTGGATCCACCATTTAGACACCTACTACCATGGTCTGAACAAGATCTTCCATCCCTTAATATAAACAACGAACCAGGAATGACCTCCCTCCATCATGTGTTTGGTGTCTCACCGTAGCATTTACTCAATATCCACGGCAAACATACAGTATATATTTTTTAATACTGTTGTTGTAACAAATATAGAACATTGAGACTATCAACTCTGCACTCAAGCACAACATCTTGTTGCTTTTGGCATTATGTTCTGCTCTACCCTACATACAAGTTTATATGCACCAAACCTTTTACCACTGCGGACTGAGCCATGCCCACAGATGCAATATCTCACACATACTTATTTCCGGTATGTTCATACCACCAGGGTGCCAAGCTATGTACTGTCTATGTTGCCAATGCGCGTTCACACCAGGACAGTTTCTAGGCAGACAGTGTTTTGCCCCCTGCTCCCTAAGCCGGAGCCTTCATATACATTGTTTTCAACTCCCACCTGACTTGGGAGTCCAGTATTGTTACATACACTACCACCTAGGTAGTTGCATACTTGGCTCCTCGCCTAACTCAGGAATACATGAACAGGTTGCGCACACATACGAAATACCGGCACGTGCGATCTCCATGACTACTCTACATAAACAACAGAGTTGGTCGCGCGGGGAACACTTCCCCCTTTCCATGCAACATTACTTACATTGCCGATAAGGCAGCTGCACTACGGTAGCTACCAAGCAGACATAAATCGAAAGGAATTTGTTGCTGCAGGAGCCCACACACATATATATTTCTTGCAACCCCCATATGGCAGAGGGAGGTCCGGATATACAATACACTATTGGCAGCTACATCACGAAGGCTCGCCCCGCCCAATCGCACTTGCCCATACACTTTTTTTGCAGACACGAGTCACACACGCACAATCTCCATGACTACCTCATATATACAACAGAGATGGTAGTGCGCGCACACGTCTCACTTTAGATGCGAACGCTGGGCAGCTCTCCTCCCCGCGGTTCCAACAGACAAGCGCCGACTTAAGGTAAGCCTTGATACCAACACAAACTTCATTAACTGATGTCTCCTATGGGCTGCGGGGGACCATGCATCCTGCCCTCCACCCCCCACACAATTAACACATGGGGACTTTGACCCAGTTATGCGTAATAGGCACAGTAACAAACACAAGGGTTGACTCACATGCAGATCCGTGGCACTTTTTGGACTACTTTGTACTTCTCTTGCAACTGGCTAGTAGAGAAAAAACTCTCCCGCCCTCGACTTATTGAATAGCAAGACATGCAATGGCGCACTAGCCAATTACACATACCTCTCTCTAGCCATGGCTTGCTATTATCTTAGTCGTCTTAGTCTAAGAAACGCTACACAACTTTAAATGGGGTTCTGGAACTCTGTTTTTGACTCTTTTTAGGAGCCAACACAAAAGACACAAAAGCCAGTACTTGACGTCTCTAGCCGGAGTCATCTAAATCCTGACACGGTATCCTGACATACACAGACATCAGGTACCCCACAGTGATCCTCTTACCTATTTGTTCATGGAACTAGAGCTCAACATAGAGCTGACCCTATTTCTTTACTATATGGGGTATTGGTACCTATTTAAAAAAGTTTCGTTTTCTGAACCCACATAGAAAGACCGGTTTTCAAATTCCATTTGGAATCCTACTTCCCGTTGGTATCCATGTGACTATCCTTGTTGCCTGACACCAAGCCCCTGTGGGAACGAATCTGAGTACTAGGGAACTGCAGCACCGGCAGGTAAGAAATTTGACCGGCGCTGAGAGAACAGATTCATAACATTAGTGCCTAATAACTATGGGCACCCGTACCATAACCCCACTCACTAGATACCTCTGTACCCCCCACAGGGTCCCAGATTAGAAGCCCTGATGAAGGCAGACTGGCCACACTCTGCCACCGCCGAAATGTGAAGAGTACAGGGAACATTTGAAGATCATTTGTTTCCCTGTCTTCAGATTTTTTGCCCAACAATCTTCTGCCACGTTGGCAAGGCAAAGATATCTTTTACCCCACAACCCTGCAACATTGATTGTTTTTTCGAAAGTATATTGATTTCTCAAGGGTAACTTTGAACCCTCACCGGGCTCAACAGTGCAGTGGATTTACTGAACTAGCAGTCTGCATTTGAGCCCTCAAAATAGCTCTGACAGTGATTGAATTAATAAGCATTGTTTCTCTTTTATTTGTGTTTCATTATTTTCTGCACATGAAGTATTATTGTAAATTGTACATAATTACTTGCAACACACAAGGTTCTACTATAATATTTTTTTCAAAAATATTACTGTAATTTGTCACAATTGTATGTTGATGTTTTGTCACAATTGTTTGTTTAGATACTCATTTATCACTCTTTTCAGAACAGGATAAAAACATTTTCAAAAACACCCAGTACATTGATACAGTGAGTGGTGATTATTATCAGTGCTTGATTTAGTCATAGGATTTCTACATTAGGAAACCTAATCTTTTTTTTAAAAAAACCAGCGGACAGCTCTAAACTTAAGTATCTGTCCACCCAAAATCTTGTTTTATTTATTAACAGTAAGGGTACACACATTTGTTTAACTGGTAGTGATAAGAGACACATGTAATCGAAGATGAAGGAATCATATGCACCAAAGAAGTAAGTGAGGAGAGATGAAGTGAATGTATATACGCAGAAACGCAAGGTTGCTGAGACATATAGAAGCTTGCTGCAGAAGAAAACATGCTGTGGCTAAAGGTGGCCATGAGAAAAAGATGGACCCCGGACTCATGTTGAAATCAATCGAGCTACTTCAGAGACAGATCAGCGCTGCAGAATCAGAAGATGTTGGAAAAACAGCTTCTTGTGAAGAACACAGAGGATATTGGTCTGGGATCACGGATGCCACTTCAAGGAGTAATTGCAAGGCACAAAAGGGAGTCAAGAGAATAAGCTATGTACGTAAGACTTATTTCGCTTAGATTAAAGAAAGAAGAAAACATCAGCTAGCGCCAAATATTGGACAATCCAAGATGCAGAAAGCCTATTCAAGGTGGCGTGAGCAAGTCTCCAGAGGCAAAGAGGAGTAATGAAACCAAGCTTAATAAAATCAAAATCCATAAATAAAAGGATGAAATGGACACAATCATGGTCTCCTCACACATGACTCAGAAGTTGAGATTGAGGGCTAGTCATTAAGTTCCAGATGAAGATAATGGTGTACCTACACTCCCTTGAAAGTCCCAGAAGAGAGAAAGCAGGCTGTGAGGTCAACTATAAAGAAGAAGCCTTGGCTTGGGGCCAGACCAATGAGAGATGATGGACTAATTGGGTAAGTGGTTAGTAGTCAGACGTTGCTCTCTGCACCTGAGTTTTGTTTTGCTTACGTGCTGCTAACGAGCCGAAGGTCCAAGGTTGGGAGAGAATGCCAAACAATCAGAGGGTCTATGTAGTAACATGCTATACAATGTTGCACAGGCCAACCAGCTGCTGTTATTCTGCCATAATCTGTATTATATGTATTTTGAGGTGGTTCAAGGCCTGCCTCTTAGAGAAGGGGCATCCAGTGATATTACTAATACTTATATGATATATAGGTATATATGTTCCCTTAACCAATCTGTCCCTTCAATAGGTTTTACGTTTTGACACATAGGATGACATCATAGATGATGTACATTGCGGTATAAAGCCTTTGTGTAATCAACATTGAAGTGTGAGTGTGTGGACTAGTTTCTTGTTCGCCAGATTGCCATACTTTATTTGAACTGATAATAAAGTAGTACTTTGCCATATGCTTTGAGTCGGTCTGGTTATTTGGATCTTAGATCATTATTGGTAATTCCATCTAGCACTGTGGTGTGAAATGACCCTTGGGTGCCGTAATTAAAGGCCGGAGTCAGTAATCAGGGCTCCTCAAAATGAAAGGCCTGCCCTGAATTAATGTGGAAATAGGGCCCTGCACTTTCAAAGCAAGGAGGAGCCTCTAAACCTGGAGAGGCATAGAAATGTAAATGGCCCAGCATAAGGGAAAGACATGAGACACAAGTGGCCAAAGTATGAGAGAGCTGAAGTCATGTTCTCTGAAGTTACTGTCCACAGAACCCTAAATGGGATGTCAGCATTGTGAGCTACAAGCGGAATGCATTTTGGCAGGAACATTAAAGAAATGTGTAAATCCATTTTTCCCTTTAAACCAAAGATATGCTCCTAAAATGTGTGCAAAACGTTCAACATAAGAGTTTGGTTTCTGTCATATTGGGAGCCTTAACTGGGTTAAACTGCTGCAGAAAATGAAAGCTTTTTCACGGCTGGAACTTCACAAAGTGACATTGCAATTGTGCCTTTAATATGACATTCTGAGCATCCAGGTGTCCAACTGAAGTCTCTAAATATATAATTATGTTGCTCTTCTGTAACCATTGTGTGCATGGAACTACTTTGCAATGACATTCATCCATCAATTTGAGCTTTTGGATCAAGCACAGAGAGAGATAAGGCAGAAAGAGGAGAAAGTGCTACAGAGCCAGAATTCTGAGTTAAAATTAGGAGACCTCATTCTGCAGCTAAAGGATGATTTGGCGGCACAGCAACAAATGAATTCAGAGCGAGAGTCTCAATTTTCTGCACTAAGAGAGGAGTGTCAAGAATGGGCTGAGAACCTGAGAGTGAGTCAACTAAAATTGAGTCAACAAGTGACATACAATAGAGCCTGCTTAGAGGACGTGTGCATTTCAATATCAGATTAAGCAATTGAAAGAGGAGAATAACCAATGGGTCATAAAGGAAGTCCATTCCCAAGCGGAATTTGACCAGGAGCGCCAGAAGTTGAGCGCTACGAAATGGCAGAGAGATCACCTTAGTGAACAAAATAGCGCACTGTGTCAGGAAAAAGATGCCACATTTTATTTACAGATTCCCAGACTCAGACACAGAAAATTGCCCAAGGTCACACAGTGTCAGAGTTCAAAATAAAGAAATTGACTGCCCAAGTGGCCCAAAATGCACATTCCCATTTCCCCCTTGAGGAGAGAGAAGACAGATTTTATGCATTCGTCAAGGTACAAGGCCAATGTGCAATATCAGCACTGGTGGATACAGGATCCCAAGCCACCCTTCTGAACAAAAAGGCATTTGACCAAATCAATTCAGGAAGGGGAAGAGTCATCAAATTCCACTCACACCTCTTCCTGGATAACTCCAAAACTTCAACATAAATTACATTTCCGTCGTGGGGGCTGCGGATCTGGAGATCAAAATTGGGCAACATAGGGTGAAACACCTGGTAATAGTCGTCACTCCAGAGGGCACGCCTTGTCTCCTAGGGAATGACCACCTTCAGAGCTTGTCACCCCTAATAGACTATGTGAACAAGGCACTCTGGACACAGACTAACTGGCCAGTAAAACTAAAACCGAGCATAAACTATTTGAGTCTAAATGGCACATGTCACATGATTGAACAGTGGTCTGACAAAATCGAATTCCACTTTAGGAACACTCCTGTTCAGAAAAAGGGTGAACAGCTGTTCCTCCCCATTCAGGTAAATGAGGGGTGGGTGCAGCCTGTTCTCGCCAGATTATGCCTGAATAATGGAAAAAGCTTCATCAGCGAAGCGTTAGTCAGGAAACATCCAAAAGAACTTCCAGGCATTTTTGAAACACTTGTGTATAGGTATGTTATAAATGCCATATCATATCATATCATATCATATCATATCAGACCATTCCCACATTTAAGTGATTGATAAGTGGGAAATGGGCCTGGAAACTCCAAATTCCAAGCATCTCCTGCCTAGCAGGTGTATACTAAATATTTACATTGGTGACAAAAGCATAGATCATAATTGTTGGGTTGTGAGAGATGTCCCCTCTGCCTTCTACCTAGGTAATGACATTCTCAATCAATTCGCAATTAATTTGGACTGATAAATTACAAAGTCAGGTCCCGACTGGAAGGTAACCCCCTGGGCTGTGACAACCCTGAAAAAGCATTTTGGTTAGCCCAAATGCTGCCGTATGCAGTTGAAGTTCAAACTGAGAAAGAGGTCACCATCCCACGACTGGCACGACAATTCACTGTTCCGCTCAAAATTAAGCAGGCACAGAACCTCCAAAACCTGGATGCTTGCATACACTTAAATTATCACCTCCAGCAGCAAGGATAGCAAGGATTCTATTTGAACCCGACCCCACTAGTTGACCTAGAACACAACACCATTCGAATATTGGTGGATAACAGCGACCCTAGGAGTATCACTCAGGGTGCAGACACCTTTATTGGAATGGCGGTTGATGCCCAATATTTCTCCATTGACTTAGGGAATGATATCATGGAACAGATTCCAAATGGCTGTTACCTCTGTGACTACAACATACCTCCAGAAAAGATTTTCACCCAGCAAGGGGGAATCTCTGGGTGTCTTCTTCCTGCCCTTATGGGGGGAAAGAGGTAACCTGTGACATCAGGAAGAATGAGGTGGTATTTCAAGTCAACGGTGACTGCCTCTCCTCCTCGAAACTGTCATGACCGATAGAACACATCCATTCTGGACTTGCTGGTCCTTATCGCGGCGGGGCTTGTATTCATTACTACTCCCAACATGGCCGTGTCACATGACTTGCCTCGCACCGGCCTTACGTCGAACACAGCACGTTCCATAAATAGGCCATGCCCCCGCGGGCCCACGCTTCTCAACGCTATCAACAGGTAGTGACTAGACGTGTTTGTTGCTCGACGAATTCTCTATTTCCTAGTTCCTGGTCCCTAATTCCTCTCCTTCACCCTTCCCTTCCAAATTGCTCCCAGAATCCTCGCATATTTGCGACCGTTACCTCCTTCCTGGACATACTGTACCCACGAGTATCCTGGAACTCTGAACGCATGCTGGAGTTGGACGAGACTCGTGCAAGCCTATACAAGACCCGATCCGCCCGCAAGAAGAATCTTCCCGCGGAACTGAGCAAGAAGCGATCTCAGGTGAGACGGGGGGAGATTTATGACAGAAACCTCCTGTGCAGGCCAACACCATAACGAGAGATCTCTCCACGCAACTGGATGATACAGCGGAAATTGCAAAACGCAGGGCATTTACAGGCTTCAGGCAGATGGTTGTGGAACGATTCAAGCTCACTGATGGCTGTGAGATCGAGGAGCAAAAGCAGGAGCTGAAACTGGTGTTTCTGGATTTTCAAGAAATGTTGCCATGGACTCGTACAACTGTGGTCACATTGAGATACACACCACCTCCATACCAACAGACCCTGGGATGGCCCCTGTGTTTGTGAAGCAATACTGGTTGCCCCTTGCATCTACGGAGTCACTCAAGGAGATCATAAAGAACTTAGAATACTGTGGGATAATTCGTCCAATCCACAGTACCTTTAATAACCCGGTACTGGGGAATACTAAAACCCAATGGCCAATGGAGACTTTGCGCAGACCTTAGGGAGTTAAACAAACGGGTCCACATGATGAGATGGCCTCTTCCCTACATTGATCAGGGACTGGCCCAGATCAGGGGGTAAAAGGTGTATACCAACATTGACCTGACCAACGATTGCTGGACGGTACCCGTGAGTAGGTAAAGACTAGTACAAGCTAGCCTTTACCTTCAGGGCAGCAATACACTTGGACCCGAAACACCTTTGGATACACTCTGGCAACGAATTTAACATCTTTCTGCACAAGGCCATGCCCGACTTGGCTGAAAGGGGAAACCTGGCCTATGTAGATGATGTTCTAATTAAAGGTTCAACTGTGGAGGAACACATAGCCGAAAAAATCACCTCTGAGGGTCTCAGTCCCCAGGCTAAAAAGGTGGAAGCATTACTGAAATGTAAAGACCCTACTACACTGCGTGAACTACAAAGCTTTCTTGGACTTACTTATTATAGTAGGAAGTTCATAGGGGACTACACAGAGGTCACAAGACCCCTGGTCCATTTAAGAAAGGCTGGGGTCAAGTGGGAGTGGTGTCCAGAGCAAGCCAAGGCGTAAAACAACTCAAGAGAAGTCTTTCACAAGTGCCTTGTTTGGCTTACCCCAAACCAGGAGTTCTTCTTGGAGACGGAGTTCTCAAATACTTTCTTAACAGCAATATTATATCAAAAGCACGACAAACGCACGACAAGGTCAACAAACTCATCTCATATGCGAGTAAGACTTTGTCCTCTGTGGAGGAAAAATTCAACGATTGTGAGAAGGCACTCCTGGCAACGGCGTGGGCATTGAAAAATCACCACCCGTTCATCCAGGGGAGCACATCATTTTCAAGACTCCTCACCAGCCCTTACAATACATCCAAAGTGACAGAATCCGGGCAGGGGACGTGAGTAATTCCAGAATTACTTCCTGGATTCTGTCCCTGAAAGGCTTTTCTGTGGAGGTTGGATATGGCCAAAAAAAGAAGAGTCCCCTAGCGTAAGGTTTGTCTGACTTGCATGACTGTGCTCAAGAAAACTGTCTTGAGGACGAAAGTCTAAAAACCCAAGACAACATGGAGGTGTGCATGACTTCCCCGCACAAAGTCTATGAGGGAGACACGTGCCAGGAGATACCCACAGTTTATGTGGATGGATACTCCTATCATGTTCATAACGACGGGGAAAAGGAACTGGTGGCTGGCATTGGGAATCCCTGGGTGAATGATTCCACGGAGCCCTCTGTTGGGTACAAGAATGGTCCCAGAAGTAGTCAGGTGGTGGAACTGATGCCGGTTCACAAGCCATCCTCACTGCCATGCAACACCAACTCCACATACTAGTCATAATCACTGATTCAGATTATGTCCGGAATGGGTTCGTGGAGCACCTGATAAATTGGAAAAGTCGAGGCATGCTCTGTGCAAACAACAAACCGCTCAAGCATGGGAAACTAATACAAGTAATTGATGATCTGGTCACCTCAAATGAAATTGCCATCTATTGGAAAAAGATAAAAGGTCACTCCAAAGTAGAGGGACCAGACAAAACCAGAAAAGAATTGGCTGACCAGTTGGTCAAAACCAGAGCCATCTACGGGGATCTCCTTGAAATCGAAGTCACTGTTGGGGAAAATCCAGGTTGCTGCTGTCACCAGGTCCCAAACAATTACCCAAAATGAACTCTCAACTGCCCAGTTGAGTAAGGAAACCCCAGATGCTGATTTGATTATGGCACAAAAGGGGGATCCATTATTGGGAAATGCTATCAACACATTGAAGACCCTGTGAATTTTCCTCTGACAGAATCTGATTACATCGGGAAGGAGGATCTCCGGGTGTTGATGAAGTTTTCAAAATATTTCCCAATCCAAGATGGTTTGGATCTCCAGAGAGGGTACGGAGATCCATCTCTGCATGTGAGCAGTGGGTGGTACCTTCCTCATTCCAAAGCCTGATGTTAAGTCACGCTCATGACGCAGCCACAGTCCATCATCAGGGGTTTCTTACAACTTTGGAAATCTTGCGAGCGGTTGCATACTGGCCACACATGAGTCAGGACTTCGACCAGTACTTGAATGGGTGTCTTGTGTGTGCGCAATTGCAGCCAAGTTCCCTCACACACAGAGCTCCCCTACAGAAAAGGGGAATGACACTGCCTTGGTCAGATTTGCAAGTCGATTTCATCAGGCCCATGATTCGCTCCTCTAGATGAAACAAGTACATGTTAACTGTGACATGCTTATTTACCAAGTGGGTGGAATGTCTCCCGGCCCAAATTGCAAGGCAGAAACAGCAGCTGCCCTGATGATCAATCACATCTTTTTGCATTTCGGCCTTCCCCAAAGGATTGAGTCGGACCGATGAAGTCACTTTACCAGCGAGGTGATGACAAAGATGTGCGAGATACTCGGGATAAAGAGAAAACTCCACATTGCCTACCACCCAGCCTCTAGTGGGGGAGTTGAGAGGCACAATACAACAATTGTGGGCAGCCTAAAGATGTTTGTGGTGGACCCTGGGCCTAGTTGGAATATCTGACTACAGCTTGTCCTGATGGCCTGTTATTTCACAATGTCAAGGATTCACCAAAGCAATGCTTATACAACATAAGAATAGATCACCGACCTGAATCAGAGGCTGCAGAAGGGATGAGATGAGAATCCACATAGTCACTCTCCCCCAATGTATGACAGCTATAGAGTAGGGAAGAGTATCAAGGGAAACCCTCTGGGGACGAAAACCCTGCGTTCCGATGAGAAGAGATTCGCGTTCTTCAGATGGGAAGAGTCGAAAGCTGCCTTCTGGGTTGTCACCAGGAGTTGGACCCTCGAGGTTGGCTGTGAATTTATAAAGCCAACATTTAGGGGGACTGGTTTGGGTCTCTATGTATTTCCTATGATGAGTAGGTGTGTGCCTGCAATGGGGGCCCTGTTGTCAGGATGGCTATGGTGGTGGATTGTCACTTTCAGAGTGAGATTGCACTTGCTTATTCTGGATACCCTTGTCCTGGAGAGGTAAGGCAGTGTTTATGGAACAAGGAGAAAGAATGAAGCGCCACCTACCCGGACGTTTCTGTGGAATTGAGTGAAATCGATCTGTGATTGTAACGCGTCAGAAGAGGTGTCTTGTTCTGTTGTTTTCCGATAGGCAGCGCAGCTACCGCTGGGAATCGGCAGTTCCTAATATTGTCAGAGAGAGAATGAGAAGCCGGTTGACGGAGACGGTGTGCAAGAGACACGGAAGGATTCTGAGAAAGCGATGGTAAACGTACCAGTAGAGGAGGTGCCGCTGGGCTTCTGGAACGGGACTTGGGGCAGGGGTAGCACAGGTGTGAATCGCGGGGATGGAAAGAGAGCTTATGAAGAAAGAACGCGACATGAATACAAGAGTGAAAGTATAAGTGAAGGGAGAGCCTGGAACGCTTGGAAACTGAACAAACTTACGTAGCGTGGCTGCTGTAAGAGTAGCAACACAATGCAGATCCCTTGGAGCTGCCTGATAAACATCCGTCTGTGTTAGAGGATGAGCCACCCCCTTGAGGCATCTGGGAAAGTCTGAAAGACTTCATGATGTTTGTGGAGTCATCTTGGTAGGAAAACAACAGCGCGCTCCGAAGCGCTTTCACTTGCTCCAGACTGACCACTGATTCGTACCAAGCATGACATGGCTATGGGGTATACACCGTCTTCTGTGACAAAAAGGTCTCCATTCGAGCTAATGACTGGATGAAAAATGGTGCTACCTCGGCATCTGTTCTATAGGACTCAAGAGCAGACTCTGATCAATGGGCCCAAGACACATGAATATATTGAGAATTTGCAAAAACACCTTCAGCATGCTTTTGCGTACGCTCAGTGAAATCTGGAAAAGTCAGCAACGGGGATGAAAACCCACTACGATTTAAAGACCACTAAGAAAGAGTACCAAGTAGGATACAGGGTCTAGTTGTACAACTTTCAAAGGAACCAGACCAAAGAGCAGAAGTTCCTTCCCTCTTTGTGCGGCTTTGAAATTGTAGATAAAATCTCAACTGTCGCCTATAAGATCTGCATCCCTAAAGAAGAACAAATGGAAGAGCAATGGGTGCACATCAATCAGTTGAAGTGTTGTCATCCCCGGCAGAACTTGCGACTGATTGAAAAACCCAGTGAGGGTAGAGCCCCGGCATCCTCTGAGGAGTAAAGGTAAAGAATTGGAACCTGGATGAAGAAAATCATACATTTACATGGAGTAGAACAATTAGCGTTATTTTGAAATCCCTGTAAATGATTGATATATAAAACAATGTTGGCACTGTTATCTATTGTGATATGTCTCTGCTCTTTTGTTCTCCAGTTTCACGTCCCTACCTGGGAAAATGGTATTGTATGAAATACATAATCTCTCCTTTCTTCTTGGCAGGTACATTAACTCCTTGCCTCTAGAGGCTGGAGGGGAGCCGCTGGAAGGGGAGAGGCCCAGGATAAAGCCTTAATGGAAAAATAAAAATCCAAAGAGAGTGGGGGCAGACCGTCCTTCCTTGTCTTTTCCACAAAGACTTAAAATTATCTTTTCTGTTCATTCTGGTTGAAAATATGCATGCATGGCTTAAGGTGAGATTCCCAGACACTGAATTAAAAAAGACATGTTAGTTGACAACCAACAAGAACACAGTCTGAAGAATTACATTTGAGAGTAAGGTTGTTCAGAGTGGCATGCTATCAAGCATGTTGTAATTATAACTCCAAAAAGCATTATCTCTGCAAATGTATTTCTACTGCACCCCCTCTAAGCAGATCAGAAGGTTTTAGATCCTGAGGTGTTGTGTGATTTATTCCCTATGGGGGCTCGAATGGGAATGGGGAATGTTTTTTGGAATCGGGATTTACCGGGTCCTCCAAGGTTGGAATGACCCAGTAAGTCCCCAGTCAGGGAACCTGGACACGATTTTGGAGGCAGCCATGGCGCTAATAGCACCATGGCTACCTCTAAACTCGTAATGAGGCCCTAGGTATTTCAAAATATAAGAATATTTGAATAATCTGCATCCAGGTACTTGGCTGGTTACCGGAGTGGTGGCTGCAGAAATGGCGCTCCTCCTGGCTGTAAAATCTTTTTTCTGGAGCTCAAAAGTGTAATTTGACAACTAGGAGTAAGCAAACTAGTACCCTGGGACCAGACCGTCTGTCACACATGAGATAACATCTTCCCTTATATTTAAATCATTTTTGGCAGCAAGCAAGATTGATACCCCCTGGGTTGGAGCCATTTAGGTGCCTCTTTTCAGAAGAGGCACCAGGAAGGACTAACATCCATACTGAATAATTGCTTGCCAGGGGCAATTTGGAAAATATATGTCTGATGTCTGCTGAGCACATTAAAGGAATGGGCTTCGCACACTGTTGCATCCCAATGGATCAAACAGGCTGGATAACGCTTAAGGTCAACTTGATATCTGTTTTGTAGTTTCAGATCAGCATTTGATAAGGTTGACCGCGTCATATTGAATTTAAACGTCATTTCCCATGAACGCATGGGTTTACATTTCTATAGGTAACCAGGGTGAGGCCACAGAAAACCTACTGGGCTCTGGCAAGGGAGTGAATTGGCCCCAACATTATTTAATTTCTCTTCAGAAGTTTTATTAGGGTGCAAGAAACTTTCCTCCAAGAGTAGACAGCACTCCAGTTATGGGTCTTAGACACACAGGTGATATTGCGATTGCAGAACAGACACAAGTTCATCTTCAGTGTCAAGTTGACAGCTGTGTAGTGTACTGCAAAGAGAACAGGGCGATTATAAATATGGAAAAAAAACTAGAGTAATGAGAGTTGCTTAAAACACATTTCAGTAAAACTGGTCTTGCATGGAAGGGTTTGCGAGCAAGTTAACAAATATAAGTGTCTGGGACTGTACACAGCACCTGCTCTTTCGTGGTTCAATTATGTAACTTCCATTCTGGGAAAAGCTGGTCCCATCTTTCAAGAGCTCTTTAGAGTCAATACATTGTGAGGGACGGTAATTAACCTGCCATTAGTGGAGGTCCACAAGATGAGCTTATTGGCAGTAATTTAACATGTCAGTCATGTATGGGCAATGGCGGCCCCATCAGAGAACGAGCTGCATTTCAGGGCTCATGTTGGAAAGGGGTTTGGGGCTGCCTTGTAGTTTGCCCAGAGCAGCAACTCAGATGGAACTGTGTATAACTGTGCTTGAATGTAATATTGAAAGCATATCATTCTTTGTAAGGCTTACCCCACTCCCCAGGAGACTCCCTCACTAAACACAGTTTGGAAAATTTAGTGAATCGTGAAGCAGCTAAAATTGAAAAATGCGTGTCTGAAGTTCAAACCACTGCTGTATAATTCTTTTAAATGCATGAAAGTCCCCAGGAGACTCCCTCACTATACACAGCTTGGAAAATTTAGTGAATCGTGAAGCAGCTAAAATTGAAAAATCTCTGTCTGCAGTTCAATCCACTGCTGTATAATTCTTTTAAATGCATAAATGGGTGCATTCAGAACATTTATTTGGCATCACAGGACAAAGGTTGTGAGAAGGTACGCATCGCAGATGCCCACGTTTTCACTTCCCTGAAGGTCCCAAATGAATCACCGTTTTTGCTTCATTTAAGGAACATAAAAAAGGTTTACGAACATCAGGGTGGTTTTTAAAATGATTTTGTTTCTTATTAGTCTAATGAATTGTTCTTTATAAATGTATTTCATATTATTGTATGTTTTATTTATATGTAAATATGTGTAAAGTTTATTTTTAAACTATATCACATTAACAATGAATTCATTAAAATGATTACCTTGTGCAGAGGTAAATATTGGAGGCGCATTATGAAGCATTTGACCTCATACTACCGCAAAAGGCAGTCATTTCGCAGAGTCCATAATCAAGTGGGAATAAAAGCAGGCAGTGTTTTGAAATATTGCCTTTGTTGTTATTACCATACATATAAGGGTCAAGGGGAGACTTGCAATAGTATTTACTCAGGTGAAATAATATAGAATCTTACTGGAGATTAAACTGGGAGATGTGAAGTGTCTAAAGACCAATGACAAATGTTCGAATATCATAAAATAATTCCCCTGCAGTCAAAATTCTTGGTCATTACTCACCCATTTTCTGCCAACTTTTAGCTCCTGAGTATTATAATGTAAGGAAACAAAGGAACAACCTTCTGAGAGCGTATATAGGGTGGAGCTGTGACCGTCTATCTATAGACTCATAGTCACATGCTCTTCACATGTTTCAAATTTACAGAATTAAGAATTAATTAGTCAAGCCCACAGTGTAATTGTAGTACTAAATAGAATCAAAAACTGTTTCCCAAAAGCAAATTGATGGTGAAAAACGATGTTGCTTCTTTTAAATGATAGTTCCGGGACTTTTTTTTTATTGTCCCTACGGTTCAGCCATGTGTTTTTAAGCATAAATCGGTAGATCGTAGAAAACTTTCCTATGGACCTTACCCGACTTTTCGTCCATTAACGCACTTGAAATCAGCCGCCATTTTGTGATAATCCTATCATTTCCCCCCATCGACCTGGCTCACCTGCGTTTGCGGACCTAAATCAAATCCCCCGCCCCTGAGCCTGACATCAGCAGACGCGTACCGCCCATTTCCCAACGCCAAAGCACGTTTCGTGTCAACAATCATTGCGCCTCAGCTAATGAAGTGTCGCCATGGAAATGGCAGGACGCCTCTTTCCTCAATAAGTATAAACACACCGTTTCACAACACACAGCAGCAGATTTTCGATTCCATTACTCTCTCTGTGTTACTTTGAGTATTCTGTGACTCGTTTCTGTGCTCTGGTCAGCTACCTTCGCCGCTTCTAGGCCTTGTGAACACCTGTACCATCTCTGTAAATTATTTTACTTTCTTTACCACACAATGGCTACAATAATGCCGTATATGTACGAGCCCGAGTACACCGAGGAGGAACTACTGGAAAGGCAAGCACGCGAAAACGATGGGGATTCGGATGGCAGTTGGGAGGACCAGTCAACGGATGAAGAGCCTGGACCATGTCGCATGGACGGCGTCTCCACCTGGTGCACGTGCAATCGGTGCGAGCTAATGCCAACTGAGGAGGAGAACTGCTGCTGCCGTGAAAATTCCGGGTGCTTGGCCTACATTTCGGAAGGCGAGCCAAGTCCGCAATGCATCACCGAGCTGCCAGAGTTCATGGAAGCCTGCCTCTCACGGACCGTGTTGAGGATGATGATGGTGCTTATGCACGAACTTCGCGGCACTGTTCGTCCGCGTAATCCGAGTAACGAGTAAGTATACTCTGGTTGTGATGTCAGTGATGCCACTACTATTTCATGGTCGTCTCCCACATATAAAATTACATCTACATATCATTCGAACGCATGTAAATTGGTTCCATATTGTGCATTTTCTAGATAGAATTTTTTTCAAAGCAGAATGACATTTTTTACCTGAATCGACATTGATAAGAAAGTTTTGTCATTTTAATACAGTTTGCACCTTTCTTTTTCACAGGTGGTACAGGCTGGTGGCCTATCGTTGCTTCACTTGGTGGCTTCACGGGAGGCTCGGACACCACGTTCGGAGAGTAATACCTGCCTGTGCGGTACTTGCCATTAGACAACATTTCCCCAGCGACAGTGGACAATACCGCGGATTTTCCCTGGATGTGCTGCAACCGGAACTTTACAATGTGTAATGTTTATTATTTATGTTCAATTGAAATTAAGATCTAAAATAAAACCTTGCGGGTTGGCATCAAGCCTCCCGGCCTTGCCTCCTCCCCCAAAAATACTTACCACACCACTTTGTTCAAGCGTTGGCAATAAAAGGCCGTTGGATTTTATTGATACAAAACATGGTTATAGGTAAATAATCAATATGGTTGATCATAATAAATCATCCTTTTGGGCACCGGGTACAGAGATGACCCCCTCTGGCCCGTGCCGCCTTGCCACCACAGGCCAGCCTGCTGCTGACTAACTGCCTAGGCATCCAGGGTCTCCAGGGTGAACTGCACCCATATATTCTCCTGGGAGGGTGAGGTATTTATAAACTCACCCCCCTGCCTTCCATGTACTAGATCCTGCAGCCTGCCTCTTACATGCAGTTAGATGGCCTCTCCTTGGTGAGGCCCTGCGGCAAACGAGTCTTGTCTGCACGACCACCGCCCCAATCCACCCCCCGCCCTATCAAAGGCAGTTCGCACCGGGGTACTTGCGCTGGCAAGTGGAGCTGTCAGGGAGCGATAAAGGCCAAGAGGTGCCAAAGACCATGTACACTTCAAAGTGGTCTATAGAGCATGGGTTGTTGTTCCCATGTCTACCTCCAGACCCCGTGTCTCCTGCCAAGCATCCCCCCTCACGCTGGACGCCCCCCTGCAAACCGCATAATGCCACGACATATTCACGTCATTCATTCACAAACACACCCCTGTTTCGAATTCTTTATAACCCACTTCATATTTCTAATGAGAACTTCTTTGCGCTTTGCTAGTCAACCCGTGAAGGTGCTGGTTATCTGCTCTTCGTCTCTGTGAACTTCCGTGACCACTTCGAGCAAACTCGTCAGTTTGCAACCTGTGAACTGCTCCCTGTTCTACGACAAGAAACTACTCTGAATTCTGCATCTAACTGTTTGTTCGTCAAGGTAAGGCCATGTACCATAATCATTTTGCGTCCAATTTTTTAATTTATATCTATTTGCTAGTAGTCATCAAATTGCATCCATGTTTTCTTTTCGTTCAAGACAGTACATGCAAGGAACTAGTCACATGTTCTGAGTTTAGTCAAATTATTTTTCTATTTTTTTAAAGTTATTCAAATACTTATCCGCATGTGAATAACGTGTATAGTTCCAAGAACCAAAACGAACCTTGCATTGAACCTTTTATGTGTCATTTAATTTTTTAACACATTGGTATTCATAGAGAATTGTTGATCTTTACTTTTCAGAACTTTCCACAATGCCTGCCTGTTCCATTGGCGGTTGCCCTTCGAAGACCCATAAAAAATCTGAAGGTACTATAATGCATGTTTTCCCTAAAACAATAGATCAGATAAGAGAATGGGTCCGATATTGCGGATATCCACCGTTTGAGCTTGAAAGTAGAGTCCTAGAAGTCTTTGCGGACAAGAGGGGTGATCGATACCGCATCTGCAGCAGGCACTTTAGCTCAGACATGTACTACACATCATTGCTAATAAAGAAGAACACACCGCGAGCGAAGCGAAAATTGCTCTCAACCGCTATTCCCACTCTATTCGTCCACATCCCTCCACTGGTGAGTCAAGTTTACGGATTTAGCTCTCGGCCTTGCGGTAGTGTGTAGCATTAGCTAACAATAATTTCCCCATTTATGTATCCACTCAATATGAAGGCGGAAGATTCTCCATCCGTGTCGTTATTGCAGTCATCGGCCACTTCAAGCGCCTATCGGGTAATCTTACTTAGCTATTCTGCCGCTGACTTGTTTTAGGCATGTAAATTAATAGTTTTAATTTATCGTGTAATTATTTTACCTAATGGTACACCCTAGTACTCGTCCTCTAGTCTTTGTTTTCAGTTATAATTATTATTATCCAAAATAAATAAGTACTGTCTTTCAGGGAGATGCTGAGGAGTCCAACGCATTGACGACAACCGTTGATGTCAATCAGATGCTCGAGGTACGTTTCCGGACAGTTCCATCGATGGAGATCATCAGATCTTGCATTCTTGTAGCGTGATTGTTACACACAATGTTTCTTTCGTTTTTAGCCATTGATATGTCCTTCTGTCGTCGCCCTCCTATGTGTCTTCTTTTTTCAATATTGTGTTCATTACTAATGAAAGTCCTATGTTTCAGGGAGTCGATGGAGCATTAGTCCAAGAAGAAGGGGGAGCATGCAGTTACGGGTCGGCGCAATGTTCTACAAGAACATCACCCCTAGTAGTTGATGCAGATCTCTGGGTGGTGACACTTCCAACGATCGAGCAAATCGAATCATATTTAGATATCCATTACTTATTTTAGACAACTGATCATTTGTGCAGGTCTATTTAGATGAGCCGTTGACGCCTGCACAAAGTTTATGTTCTTTTTAACAAAATAGAAAACCATACTAATGCAATTACTGTGTTTCAGGGAGTTGCTGAAGCGTCATCTTCAATAATATCATCAATGGAAGTCTATGCGGAGCCCGAGGTATGGATCTTGACAGTTCTATCTAACTAGATCAACAATGCGTGAATAATTGTCGTTTGAATGTTCTACACAATGCGTTCATTCGTGTTTTGCTATTGAGATGTACGTGGGTATTGGTCCCCAAGTACATTTTGTTTTTTCAATATTATTATACATACTAATGAAAGTTCTATGTTTCAGGGAGTCGATGGAGCGTCAGTGCGTGATGGATGTGCTTATCATGAAAATATAGTCGTTGCAGCGCAAGAGGAAGTGGAGACATGCACACACGAGTCGGAGCAACAGCGTCCTGATGTTGAAGTTCGAGGCAAGAAAGTTTCAAAGAAAAGAAAGCAAAAGAAGGTTAGTGTCCTGGTCACTATATTATGTTGATTTTCACTGTTAATAGTTCAATACTGTAAGTTGTGTTTAAACTGAACATCCCTTTTCCAATCTGTCCTCTAGTTGCGAGTGGGTGTACGAACTAGATCTACACAGACAGTGAAGCGAACGAGAGATGTTGCTTGTCAAACCTTTTGGCAGGGACTTGAGACTGGAGATGCATCGTGCAATGGGAAGAATATGAAGTGATTGACAACGGAGCTATACCACCACCAGCCATTGATAGTGAATGTCCTCCTGGTAGTTCGGATGCAGTCGGAGATCAATTCACAGAATCCACACCTGCAAAAACTAAGACCGCGAGAAAGTTGAAGAAATTGTTTTATTCACCCATCGCCGGAGAAAGAACAGATGTTGCAATGGAAGAGAATGAAGTGGACGACAATGAAACACCATCAATATCACTGAACATAGCGGAAGACGATATCAGAGATTCTACCTTTCATGTGAGTGACATGTCCTCAACGTTACAGGCCGAACCAGCTGGGATGCAGAGTGACAGTATAAGGAAAGAGGCCAAATTCATTGTATTCGATAGTTGTTTGATTGATATTATTATTAGGATGAAATGTGGGCATTCGGTTGGTGGGGAAGTATGTGGGGAGCCATTGATTAATGTGACTCATGCAATTCGTGGCACTAACCTTAAAATACATGCCACCTGTACAAAATATCATCCTTTCTCATGGTCTGCACAACCCATGCTGGGGCAACTGCCAGCAGGCAATCTACTTTGTGCAGCGGCCGCACTTTTTAGTGGTTCAAGTTTTAAAAAGTTAGAGTATTTCTTTCAGTTTGTGGGAATCCATTTCATTGCGAAAACTCAGTTCTACAAATACCAAATCGATTATCTATTTCCAGCCGTTAGCGAAGCTTGGAGAATGGAAAAAATGTCTATTGATAGTACATTCGCGGGCAAACGGTTCAGGCTAGCTGGTGATGGACAGTGCGACAGCCCAGGATTTTCAGCCAAGTACTGCACCTACCACTTTCAGGACATGGAAAGTAAGAAAATTGTGAGTTCGGTGGTCGTGCAGGTGTCACAAAGTACATCCTCAGTGGCCATGGAGAAAGTTGGCTTTGTAGCATCATTGCAAGAACTACAATCGCGGGGAATGGTGATCGACCTGATAGCCACGGACAGACACGTTTCAATTGCCAAGACAATGAGAGAAGAGTACAAAAATATAAATCACCAATTTGACGTATGGCATCTTGCAAAAACAATCAATAAAAAAATGTCGGCTGCAGGTAAAAAAAAAGATATGCAAGGTATTTCACAGTGGTCCAAGTCAATCAGCAACCATCTTTGGTGGAGCTCAAAAACATGTGGAGGGTCGTTGGAAATTCTACTGGAAAAATGGCGGTCAGTAATGCTACACTGTAGCAACGTTCACCGCTGGACCACAAACCAACATTTCCACAATTGTGAACATGGCCATTTGTCCACAGAGGAGGCACGGAAGAAGAAGTGGTTGATTCCTTCATCACCCACTCACAAAGCCATTGAAAAGATTGTATTTGATAAAACTATAACAAGAGATTTGAGGGGACTCACGGAATTCTGCCACACAGGAGATTTGGAGGTGTTCCACAATATGTGCCTAAAGTACAGGCCAAAACGATTGCATTTTGGCATGGAGGGCATGATAAATCGGACTCTTCTAGCGGTCTCGGCACATAACCATAATGTTGGCCGTCAACAAAGTAGGACGACCGGAACTTTAGGGACGCTTCGCTACAATAAGGCCTTCACTAAAAGAAGTAAACAATGGGTGATCAAACCAGTGTTTCAGGATATGCAATATGAGTTTATTGAGAGACTTATTGTTGATGTCCTAGATAGGCACATACATGGAGTTGTGAACGAACCTGTGCAGGGGACAACTGCATTGCCACCCAACATTGCCTCTGTTCCATGTCCACCTAAAGCAGAGCTCATTGAGAAATACACATCACGGTTTAAATGATTGTAATTTGATTGTCTGTTCTCTCGAGTCTCCTCATTTTGCAGGCCCAT
This sequence comes from Ambystoma mexicanum, assembly GCF_040938575.1. NCBI lineage: Eukaryota > Metazoa > Chordata > Amphibia > Caudata > Ambystomatidae > Ambystoma > Ambystoma mexicanum. The sequence goes on from NC_090935.1 coordinate 1,442,113,502, forward strand.
TGAATATGTGTAGCTATGTATTGTGTAAATAAAAGTGATTGCTCAGTGTACATGCAATGTGTCTATCCAACCTTGTTCATTTGCGCATTAAATTAAACCAAACAGTAATATAAATCATTTTTCAAAAAATATAGAATGTCTCTGTATTTATGGTTCTCTGGGGCTGCAAATGCACGCAGACAAAATGCAAAGATGGAGTGTAAATTTCAAGTCCTGTGAGATGGCCTTACACTGAATGTAGCTAACTAGGAATGTGTGCTCGTTGAAAGTGAAGGTCAGCTGCTTTGATTTTTTGCTCGGGTGCCGGAATGGCCCACGACTCAGTATAAGGTTCTATTGTTATTTGACCTTGACAGGCCGGGACCATCCCGAAAGACTTCTTTTTGGGGGTGTGGTGCAATAACGTAAACGATAATGAATATAATTTCAGAAACGAAAGCCATTTAATGTTCGTTCATTAGAAGAAATAACGTCGGCATAGAAGGAGTGGTATTTCGGGGCTGCCCTACGCACAGACACAATGGAAAATGCAAATATAATGTAAGTAACTCTTTAGATGAGTTTATACCGCAATTTAATTACTATACAGTAGCTTTAAAGACGGGTTAAGTTGTACTTGTTCGTTCTATGTGGCATATTGTTTTGTACCGCGCACTATCTTGAGGAGAACCATCTCCTTTTACGGAAGCACCTAAAAACCTTCCTCTTTGCTTCTGCTTTCTCTCTCCCTCTCCCCTGCTACAACTGGTCCACTGTCTGCGACCTCGGTCCTGGGCCCTTCCACTCTCCACCTGCACTGCCTCCCTGTCAACCCCTGCACTGGGGGACTGTCTCAGTATCCTACAGCCCCCCCTTCCCAGCACTTGTTCTGCACTTACCTTGCACTCGCCACCAGCTGGCCCTATGTATTTATTATTTTATGCTACTTACCTTGTACTCCACTTCCCCCCTCCCCTTCCCCTTGCACTTTTACCTTCCCCCTACCCCTGCACTTGCGCGATCTGAATGACACCTGGCCTAGTAAGATCGTTGTCTGTCTTCTGCTTGTTCCCCCCCCCTCCCTGCCTCGCCACGCCTTGAAACACTTGTGTATAGGCGCGTTGCAAATGCCATATTATATCATATCAGTGACGAAGTGGTCCACTGGCGCTCAGGTGGCTCTGAAAAAGGCGGAGGAGAGGGGGTGGGTTACTGGAAATGACGTATAATACCCAGTTGCACTGTCCTAGCTATGAAATAATTTCCCGACCTAATATATAAAATTAATAATTTTAATAAAGATCTGATGGTGAGACTAATTTCATTTTTTATGTTTTTAAAACAGGTACATCCTTCATTATTGTATGTGTCACGAGTACCAGACACCGGCGGATGGCTTTTACAACCGCCAGTTGCTTCTCCGCGTGAACAACGTTACCACCCTGACTATTTTATGGGACGATCGCCAAGTACAAGTATGCCCTTACGCGGTACTAATGGCTAGATGCAACATACATACTGTTGTGGTGGCCTAGTGCCTCGTTGTTGGAACAGCCATGCGATTATCAGTGCGACCGAAGAGCTTATTTTATCGTAAACCAACACCCTGTGTACTGCACACGAACATCGCTTGCCTCAAGACGAACTATTTTGGATCGAGAGCAAAGAAAAATGCAAATTGCTGAATATTCTCTAAACATTTGATGTCAAATAAATGTACTTTACCAAATTTACAATCTTGCGGTTTGATTTAAAAGTACAGTTTCATATTCCGAATTGTGGCGCGCTGTGTTGTGAGCTGATCTGTGTTGGTTTCCGGGTTCTGTGTGGAGTCGCGTAGAAGACGCCTGGGCGCGTTTGCCTACGCAGCACAGTCACGTCACGGATAGAGGCGGGGAATATGAATGTTTTGATAAAGTCTGTTTCAGGGGCGGGGGATATGATTTAGTGCCGCAAACGCAGGTGAGCCAGGTCGATGGGGGGAAATGATAGGATTATCACAAAATGGCGGCTGATTTCGAGTGCGTTAATGGACGAAAAGTCGGGTAAGGTCCATAGGAAAGTTTTCTACGATCTACTGATTTATGCTTAAAAACACATGGCCGAACCGTAGGGACAATAAAAAAAAAGTCCCGGAACTATCCTTTAAGTTTGAATCAGATGGCTCAGTGCTGGGAAAGTCAAAGACCAATGGCGAATGTTTCAAGTTTAAGGGTGAGGGGTGCCAGAAAAATGTACCATTATGTTCATGATTTGTGCCTCTTTCTCGCTGCCGTGACAAGGGTGCACCTGCGTACCTCAGACACAGCATGCAACATATGGTGCAGGTTTTGCTATGCCCGAGAACCTTTATGGAACTGTGCATCCAAAAAAGTAAGTAAGTCAAAGAACCGGCAACTAAGTTACATTACCTGGAAAACACTGCCAAGTTTATATTATAAAGAGGTACTGTATTTGTAACACAGAAAGATTTATTTTAAAGACTACACCAGCTAATGTCTTCATCTGTGATCTTCTAAACTAACTTGTTATTTGCTTTCGAATGGAGCACAGCTCATTGATACGTGGATTGCATCCTGCAATTTGTTCCATTTAAATTGGGTGAAAATGTTTTAATATAAAAATGATACAATTATAAATGAAGAAAAGAAAGAAGCAATAGTTCTATTGGTTTGGAAAACATGGTATTCAATTCATCTGACATTGTGCTGATTTTATGTTGAGAGGCTTTTCAACTCAGAGAAAAATCCCTCCCACCTCTAAAAAAAATAAAGTTACATACAAGAAAAATAAAATCTTCACTCTCCTGAGATATTGAGATCTCGAATTACCGGATGGTTGGAGCCTATGCTATTTTATGGGCAGCCTCAAATGCAAATATGTAAATAGGCTGGCAACCTCTTGACCCTGACCTCATAGAAATCAGCTTTTTGCTGGGGCTAATGCAAGAAGAAGAATAGGGCTGTCAAAATGCCCCAATCAATCCTGCATTAATGGATTCACAGAGCAGTCAAATGAGTCTTAATGCTGAGCAAGAGATCCAAAATGGAATAAACAGGGCAAGTCCAGTCACGTATATTTACCTTGGTTTTACAACAGCACATATTTTCCATTGACCCTATATGCGTAAGCGAATATCACTTATAACCTTTGAACAATAAGACTTAGAAAAAGGGGCTGGACAAATTATGAAACTAAGAGTGGCCTCCTCATTTTGACATCAAATTTGCATTATTCTCCACGATTTTTAATAATGACTAAAGTGAGACAAATTCATAACTGTGTGAATTAATATGCTAAACACGGATTCCAATCATCTTGGCTTTGTTAAATTTGCGTATTACTGTCACAGATTATGGAAGAGAAATTAAATTGCTTTCAAACGTATTAGAAATTATGTTTACTCCCACTATTTTCTGACCAGAAATATAGAAATAATAATCATTAAATGAAGACTGTGGTATAGGTATTCAGTAGGAGTGTTTAACTGTGAGATGGGGCAATTAAAGAACTTGAGCAATCACATGGTGTGACATAATTATGACATGCACTGGGAATGTTGGACTCTTTAAAATATAGGGCAGGATGTGGTGGCTCTGGAAAGGTTCCAAAGAACATGAACACCTGCCACCATTAGATGAGTGCTGCATCTGGATACCAACTGAAAAGTTGTGCCTTATCTATGAGGGATCCTGAACCGAATTAAATTGGAGCCGGGATGGTTTCCAAAAGGGTTGAGAACCTAAGGTGGAATTATTTTGGAAACTCACGAGGACCCATTTTGACTCACGGCCTTAAAAGAAAAAATTTAAAAATGAGTATAAAAAATCTCCCCAAATATAATAGATAAATCCCCTAGAAATATTGTCCTAACTCCCTGGGGTGTAAGGGAATTGTGGTGCTGGTTGTCACTAGGTGGCACTCGTTCCAGATAGAAACATATTGGTATTTTATGTGAAATGCAATAGTGCTTCCCATCATATCTAAAGCATAGCGAGATTTGACTGCATGTAGATAATATGGTACTTCTGCACACAGAGCGCAGGGGCTATGAAAAGGTATCCATGAAAAAGAGAACAGGATTTTGTAGTTATTGAATGTGAAATAAATACGGATTTTTCACTGTGTTTGAAGCTCTGGGAGATTACATGTAAATAGATGCTAAGAGGCCTTTTCTGTTCTGTGAGCACTGTGTAAAATAGGGAATGTTTTCCAGCACTTACAGTATAACATTTTATAAAGGATATTTAAAAAGCACCCAAAGTGTTTGCACAGATGTAGTCAACTTTAAACCATGGCTCAAAAGTGCACCCTACCATGACCTAAAGAGGATCAATTTGATGATGTATGCTCTGTGAAGGCTGTAGTTACTTAAACTAAATTTGAAAATGAGTGCAAGTTTAAAGGAGTCATTTCTATTCTCACAAAAATTGTGCAAATGTAACTCCCATACAACCCCTCAGTCTGAAATTGCACAGTGAGATTCATATGTGTACCGAAAGGGAGAGGTATTTATACCTGTCAAATACAATCCAAAACCATGCTCTCAGTTGGGTTGGGGAACTGAAATTCTGTGCACTTTGAATTGATAGCACGGCGTCCCTGAACCAAAACCTGCAGAGCTTCAATCCAAGGCAATGTAAGCCTATTTCAAACTGCACACACGTCAGCAGCCCCCAGAACTGTTTCTATATAGGAAGTGGGAGACATGTAACAGTTCTCTGATTCTATACATTGCTGCTGTTATTGGGGAAAGTAACATTCTTTGATTCATTTGTAAATATGACTTGATGTGCAATTTTGAGTTTTGTTTTAGTGAAGGATTTTGAGATACTGACCGTCACTGAGTAGAAAGTGTTATTTAGAACTTAAGATATATATATAGAATTGATCATGGAAATGAAGGCATATGTATGAGAAATAGTGAGATTGATACATGCAGGTATTTTAGTTTTTGAAGACCAGCTGTCTGTGATTATGTAAATGTGTGGTGACTCCCCCTGCATAAAAACAAAGACCGCATTTACCTTGATTTTACCTTTACTTTTAATTTCTTTATTCAAATAGATTCGAGTTTTGATAAAAACCACCCTTTTCTTGGCCAGAATGGTGGGGTGGGACTGTATAATGAGGAGATGTTAGATTGGGGTTGCTCGCCTGATGTAATATATACATCCATTGACCAAAATATATCTTACATAATGCCATGGAAGTCTGACGAGCGTCGGCCCCTTGTACTCATTTTTGGGAGGAGGGGACTCCTACGTTACAAAGCTCTGATACGTTTTATGGCAAATTGAGAAAAATAAAAACAGGAGATACAGCACGTAAGCGTTCCTCATACATGATCTAGTAAGAGGCAGATACATTAGTTTTACATGATTTTAGAAACAGTTTTGCGAATTGATGTTTTTTACTTGTGTGTGGTATGGTTATACATGAACTGAATTATTTAGTATTCTTACATTTGTTTCCTGATGGCTTAATGTCAAACAATGTAAAATGTGAATGTGAAATGAATACATGAAATAAACAGCCATGGCAAAAATGACACGTAACACATCTTCAAATCACTAGCTCGGTCCGCGCACCTTCTCAACACCAAGAACAGTGGGAATGAGGGGGCGGGGGAGGCAATGCAAGTTTCACAGTGCATGCCATGAGACGGGGATCATTTTCGAGATACCTCTAAGGATGCACAAGTTGTTTGGTCCCAATGCATAGGCTGTGCCCCACAGTGTATATAACGCATGCCAATCATAATATGGCATTGTATATAGGACTGGGGGTACAGTTGTAGTTATTCTTACAACCAATGAACCAAATTAGATCAGGTGCTGTTCAAGTGTATACAGGGTGAGGCTAGGCATGTCTTTTCAACACAACGCAATTCCCTCAAAACGCACTAAGGGCATGTCTATTCACATTCTGTCCTAGTTGGTGAGTCGGGTATGTACTAATTTCAGCACGTGTTACAGCCTAGGCTGCACATGGAAGCAGCTGGCAACAGTGTTACAGGAAGCCACTGGCACTGCTCTCAATGCAGGGCCTCTTGAAAAGACGCATGCGTGTCTCAGTTACGGACTCTTGATATTGTAAACACAAACTGGGGCTTCCCACAAGCGGAAGCATGAGATGTATGGGCATGCGGCCCCCTGCCGCCATCCAGCTGCCTCAAAAGTGATATAACCAATCAGCTGGCAACGGGTGGAGGATGGAGCCTGCTCACCGGGTCCGGAACTGCAAGAAAAGAATAGAAACTCGTGACATGTTCCACTGAGTACAGCACATCTGAGCACGCCCTGAGTGTCCTTTTCTTAGGCGGCTGCAGTCAGATCGGAGATGCCAGAGAGTGGCATGCACTGCACTGGCTGCAGAGCCTTAAGGCCGGATTTAGAGGTAGGTAGGCGCTAATGGAAAAACAGGCGATACTTCTGAATAGCACCTGCTTTACCACTCTACCTGAGTATGAGGGGTGTGTTATTTAGCCACACGTGCTATTTATGGCAACATTGGCTGTGGTAAATGCAGCCTGATGATGTGCTTAAAAAAATGCCAAAAATATCTCACATTTTTATCTCCAAAATTCTGAAAACGCTCTTAAAGTTGTTTGAGTTTTCATACTGCAGGAAAAACAAACCATGCTTGGTGCCATCCAAGAGGGATTTGGGGGGCATCACTGATGCAATCTATTTCAGTCCTCAAAATGTGGGGGCAGGATTATAAAAATACTTTGATAATAATGATGGACGCAGTTTTCCATTGCCCCCAACCCAGTAGTATTCTCATAATTAGGTGGATTTTTGAAAATAATGCACCAGTAATGTTATTTATCGCATGCAGTATTTCTAATCGAATATCCATCTAACTCTGAATGAGGCCCTATGTCTCTTTGTTTGTAGTTTGTATTAATCTCCCCGTGTCAGGGGGTGTAAATGGCCAGTATCGGCCTGTCAGCCCGAGCCTTGGCAAAGGTTCGGGCCGTTACCGGCCATGTAAGCACCGCCAACAAGGACGGGACTATGGGGCGCAAATAGTTTCATTATTTTGTATTACTGGGGACAGGCTCCGCACATATCATGCAAGCCCAGTCTCCTGTGGGGAAAAGAACAAGACGAGTCCCTTTTACATTTCTATAGGGGGGTGGGGACGGGGAGGGGCAACAGAGATAAAGCTGGGAGCCAGGGACATCATTTGGGAGTCGCCACGGGTCACAAGTGTGTCCCCTAAGGTCTCCCTTGCGACCCCTGAGGTCTCCCGTGCTACCCCTGTGGTCTCCCTTGCTACCCCTAAAAAAGAAAAAAGAAATATATTTTTAAATGTAAGCTCCCGGGCTGTGGCCAGCGCCATGTTACTCTATAATGTACCCAATGCAAGTCTATATAACCTGTTATCTGCTCGCCTTACTCAATGTATGTAAACTATAATTTAATTGAAACTGTGTAACTTCTCTGTAATGCAATGCGCCCAGATACCTAAGGGATGGGTGCGCTTTATAAATTAATAAACAAACAAACATGTGGGTGTTTGTTTCTAGAGTGGCTGGGTTTCTTGTTCAGGCTTCTTAAAAAAAAAAAAAACACTTTGAGCAGTGACCCTAAATAAAGAAAGAATAGGAATAACAAATAATTTGATTTGTCTTTCTAGAATGTTATACAATAATTGCTAGACTCATTCAAGTTTTATTTCAGGCACATTTCAGGGGGTGAGACACTGATTTAGTCAGTTATTAAACACCTCAACTCAGCCTTTCATCCTTCTGAGGTCGATAAATGAGTACCAACACAGGTTGGGTGCTATTGTATGTATATTTGTTCTATTTAAAGCAAGTAAGCGTAAGTGCTATATAATAACACATGATTATCATTTGGCCTTGGACGTCTGCTTGCATTCACAGTAATTTGGCAATATGTGCCTATACACACTGATCTTAACGATACAAATGGGGATGCATTCTTGCATGAAATATACATCACATTATAGTGATACTGTAACCATATTTTTCGTAGTGTACTTAGGAACAATGCTATGTGATGCCCCTTCCTGTTTTGTCAAGGGGTGAAAGGTCGTGTTCCATCGCTTCCCGTGATGTCACTTCGGGGTTGGGTCAAATGACATCACCTCCTTTGATGTCATTAGAGGTCAAGGTTCATGTGATGTCACTTCCGCTCCCCCTGGCCTTTTGGTGAAATGACGTCCCAGCTGGGAAGCACATCAGCTGAGTGGTGTGAGGGGCAAGTGGTTGGTAAGAATGGTGGGGGCAGGGAGGGGATCTGGGGAGGAGCCAGCGGCCAAGCAGCCAAGGTAGCAAAACGAAAAGAAATTGCCACAATTGCTAAGGGCCTTGGGAGGCTGGAGAGGTTTTCGCCCATGTTCCCAACCACGTAATATTGCTGAGCGCCCTTCCCCGGATTCGAACCCAGAACATACTTTTTCCTGGAATACTGAAAGAACTCGCAGATCTTTGATTAGACGTTTTCTGTGGTCGCCCAATACCTCTCATTCCAGCTCTTCCTTCCCAGGCACTGTGTTCTACTGAAGGGAGCACTGAATGCTAATGGATCACTCAAGTGCGTGCATAGGCTGAATGTCTCAGAAATGATGTGAGCCTCATTATCAAAACATTGCCCTTGTGCAAAAGAAATGGAGCAAAGGAAGTTGGCACAAACTTTGCTGCTTAGATATACCTCCAAACCAAATGTCCGCTCCTTGGGTGTGGTTTATTTAGCCCCTCACCTTTGGGAGGGACATGAACATCCTGGTTAACGCATGATTAATGGGTCTGGGGGGGGGGAGAGTTGGTGTACTGTATCCATTAGGGTCCCCCAAACCCTCGGGGACTTTCTAAACTGCGAGTTTAGAAATCGGTGGGCCTGATTCATGGACTTTTTAGCAGTGAGGAGTGACTTAGCAGCCAAGAGACATCCTGATTCAGAGAGCGGTGCAAAGAGTATTTTTACAGTGGCACTGCAAAAGTACTCTTTGCACCACTCTAAATGGGCCTAATTCACGGTGCAAAGAGTAGTTTTGCAGTGCAAAGTCACTTTGCACTGCAAAAAATGCACTTTGCACCGCTCTATGAATCAGGGTGTTTGTTGACAGTGCAAAGTCAATTTGCACCATGCAAACAATTCCAGGAATCAGGCCCTTGTCTCTAGTCTCACAGTAATGTTACCCAGGCTTTTGTTCTGTACGGATTACAAATGTGTTGACCTAAGGAAAAGACCCTATCCTAGTGCATGTGTGCATGCGGTGTGCATTTTGCCCTGAAAGCCTACTCCATTGTAACCATGGCATGAGGGCCGGGACAGTCTCAAAATGTGCAGTAAGCCTGCCGCCATACACACCACATCTGTGTGTCATTCGCAGAATACACTGATTATTCAATTTAAATGCTGGGACCTCTTAGAAAATACATTTGAGAAAGTGTAAGCTTAAAATGGTTTTAATGTACAGTTCCAGTATAAAAGTGTAAACGTGTTTCATGTCGCGTTGCCCATCTTCAGGCCTCTTAACAATGTAAGCAATATAGCCGGTCAGATAGCACAGCAAGTACAGCTGCTTTTGACATCCGTGCGCAAACTCATCCTTCTGAGGTCGATAAATGAGCACCACACATCGTGGGTAATAAGCAGCGCTCAGATGCCCGAGGGTTCGTAGCGTTGTATAAATGCTAAATTATTATTATTAATGATTTACTCAAATTCACCGCCTCGCCGGCATGTGAGGGCTTGGTCTTGTGTGTGCCATCCGTTACTGATATCCAGCCCGTTGGTCTACTTTTCAAAATCAAATGACCTCAGTCTGTAAATGAACTCTTCCAGTCACATTTGTCACTGTTTCCTGCGGACTAGCAATGCATTGCAATAAAACGCCACGCTTTCAAGCAAAAATGCAAACTAGCGTAAGTACGCAATGTTTGAACGTTTCGCGGATATTTTCAGTAGCACAATGTTTGGAGACTCTAGTGTCCGGCGATACCGGGGGAGTGCGTCATGATTTTACACACTGGACCTGTTTGCACTGGTGTGATTATACATCAAGGTGAATGCCATGCCCAGTCACCGCTCCTCTTGCTCACACAATAGGTTACCCATTCAGAGGTCACCCGTGCTTCTCATGAAGACTTAACTTAAACATGAGGTGTGAGTGGAGCAAAAGGAGCAAAAGGTCAAAGGGCAAAGTTCAAAAAATGACTTTTTGTCAGAACTCTTCATCTTCTTTCCTCCCGAAAGAGCTGAGCTGAGTTATGAACAGTGCCCAGGAGCTGCAAATCAGATGCATGCATGGGATATTTAAAGCGGAAACCTAGCTGAGAAGAAGCGGGGTGCCAAAAACAGGGGGACACACGTAGGAGGTTACAAGTAGATTGTGGCGGTAGCAGAGGAGCTGGGATGGTTAGGGGGAGCACCTAATTCTCTGGGTGTTGATAATTCCCCCTGTCCACGCGTTTGACTGAGTAAGAAAGTCTCCTACCAGGTATTCACCATGGGAATAAAGCTGCTAACCAGAAACTCCTCTCTGTGGCATAGCGGGGGCCCCCACAGTCACCGCCATCCCATGTCCCTCAGCACTCTGACTTTAGAAAGAAATATGTGTTTTCTACAATCAGAGGGTAGGGCTGGCCTGAGCAGCATTAGTAGCAGTGGGTTGAGATGGAGGCATTTAGACTCCACTGAGCGTGTCAGGGACCAGGAAGCTCGACCTGCTTTACAGCAGGCTTAATGTTCGCTTTCACTTAGCACCAGAACTCCTCGCTATTGTGGGAGCCTGCTGCAGTCTCCCCGGCCTTCCAGATATTCGTATTATGCATGCTCTGGTACATTCATGCCTTAAACTCATTATTCTCCCCGATATTCTGTCCACCTTTCTCTTGAGTGCCTTTACAAGTCTGGCCTTCGCTGATCTACACTGCATATCAAACCAACAATGAGGCTCGGAATTGGGAATCAAACTAGAGCTGCCTAGTCTTGTGACAAACGTGGCCATCCTTTCCACCTCCACCAGCAGGTTGTAAACATCGATATGTGTATTAATTGTGTCAGTGTCAGAATAAATGGCCAGTTCCAAAAGTAAGGCCCCGTATATTGGTACAGGAAAGGCATTTGGGGCTGGAATAGGCCACCTCCGAGTCATTGTCCTTTTCAGATTCTTAGCACCAGGAGCCGAGACCGGTATTTTCATGCCTATCCGGCCGAAACGTTTCGGGTGATGAAGAGACTATTAGTGGATCATGATCACTTACTGAACACTCTAGAACATGACAAGACTCTATTAGACCCCAATGAGTCATAGGTACCATGATAGAGTAAATTAGACTGTGTTTGCTCTGAGTGCAAAAGGTGGCATGCACCGGTGAGTCCTCCATGAACCTCTCGTTACAAGCTCTTACACCATGGGAAAACCATCTTGCATTAATCATCGCTGATAATTGGGTACATGCACGATGTGGGGGGGGGGGTAGCCATTTCCATCCCCCTCATGGCTCTTAAGATGTCAGGGTTATGGTGGCAGACTGAAAGCTGGTTTTGGAACAGCTGTAGACCCCTGAGCAGTTGACAAGCCCCATCACCCAGTGCTTGCACTTCAGGCTCATTCCGATTACCCAGTAAAAATCTAAAAAGCCCATTCTCATGATGGAAAAGCCCTGACCATGGATGGTATGGCTTCACTGGGTCAGACAGGGCCCATAGGTCTTATGTTGCTGGCTTGGGGGTCAGAGGGCACTGCTTTGCCACACCTGGCGTCAGTCTGTGTACTCATAGATGGCTTCTTTTGAACAAAGGTCCTTGCCATGCTTGCTGAAGTAGACTAGGTTAGGACCTGATTTCCAATGAGTGGCATGACATTGCTGGCAGAGGATGTAATGGACGAATTAAAAGGCCTGGTCAACTTTGCCTCCAGAGCATCACCAGCCAAAGGCTCACCTGCCACGTGTATGTATTCATTCAGTGTTTTATAAGGCACTACATGTATGCAAGATTTTTGAGAACGCAGAACCAGGTCATTTTTGCCCGTATCCAGAATTCGACTGTTGACAATCGAAATCTCTTCGTTGTTTGGGCATATTCTCTTCGAGAATGGTCTGCGTCTGCTGTAGCACCTTCTAACCAGCCATTGAAAGTCTTGTGCAACTGGAGCTAGACGGGTTCCTCCACTCTCCTGTCTGCTGTGGTGTGATGCCCTTGTTCTCATGTCTCATGAACAAATTATGTAAATAGGGTAAAAAGAACCAACAGACGCCTTTTGTTCCCCAAGGGGTGCTTCACCAATGACAAATAGGTTAAAAAACATATCCTTGTGCATTCGGTGGCCTGCTGGCAAAGAGCTTCCATGGCTACTATGGCATGGGTCTTTAGGACGCCCTACCCCATTTGCCTGGAAATACCCTCAAAAATCGTTAAAAAAAGCAAATGCGCGTTTTCAAAAAAATGAAGCCCATAATATCGAACAAGGGGAGCAGGGGTTGCAGGGGTGTCCCCAGCTCCCCTAGTTCAGTATCATGCACTGTGAGAGTTGTGGGGGTATCCCTCGCATTCATTAAATATATAGCGGGAGACAAACAACCCAAAAGCTCAAGTTACAAAATGCGAGCAAGTGGGCATCACAGTGAGGTGACCAGGGATGGCTTATGCACTGTCAGTGTTTCCTCAATAATGAAACTGTGGGAACACCCAATGGAAGTGAAGGGAATGCTATCAATGAAATGACTCTGGCCTCTGACGTGCACACACACATGATATGAATCAGAATGGCTGTGCGGGTAAGAATAGCAAAGACCCTGAACTCGTCTGCCATGCGAGTACAGGAAGTCTGTCCTGGACTCGGAGCAAGGGAAGATGGAGTTACACCCTCTTAGTACCTCTACGACTCTATAGGGCACTCGCCCAAACAGATGCTAGCTGCGAATCTTCAAATACGAAGGTGACCTCTGCATGACCTTCACTGGCCCTGCACCCACCACATTCCAACAAGAGGCAGCATTCAATAACCAACTGGGTCTTAACATGATATTAACCATATTTACCATGCCCCATCTTATTCCTTTGGAAAGCCAGAATGTTCTGACGAGCCATGTTCTTTGTCTCTTCAGCAAATTATCGTCATTGCCATTTATTCACACCACACTGACTTGGCGGGAGTGGGTTCCATTGCCAACTCCATATCTTCCAATCCTGGCTCCTGCTTCACTGCACCCTTGTGCTCCTGGGTGCTGTAGCTTGGAAGTCAATTATCTTAATAGCCAATGTGGCATTCACACATCCTCCTTTGACTACACAACATCCTCTCCCACTCAACCAGTACCCAAATGCCATGGACCTACATGGTTCAGCCAGCAGAACAGCCCCGTCTCCAATTGATGTCAATGGAATAGTCCTCAGATTTCATCCCTGTCACCCGATCCTCCCTCCATCACTCCCCCGCAGCTTGAGTGCAAATGCCAGTGGGTTTGGGTGATGTTGGAATTTTTCTATTAACTGCCCTTTTAAGGGGGGGAGGTCCCACTGATCACTATTATTTGCCTCCTTTTCACCATCCCCTGCCAGGGCACTTACCTTCCAGCTCAAGGGACGCGTCCTGTCATGTCCTCTTGCCAGGCCACATGCCGCTGGCATGCTTACCTATGACGTGAAAAAGCTGGCCTATTTGGAGGTCAGCATTCCAAAGGGAATTTGCACCTGAAACAGCATGCAGTCACCAACTCCTTTATATGCCAGTCATAAGAAGCGTTGCATGGCCCACTAGTGTGCTCTTTTCATTCAGAACCAACTGTTCCTCTTTAATATATACCAGTACAACCTAAAATCAAGTAAACAATCATGGTTCACATCCACCCTATAAGTTAAAATGAGTAAAACCTGCAAGAAACGGAAACGGAAGAGCACTCAGGCCAACAGAATCTTGTCACAGGAAGCAGACGAAATGGCACATAAGCCGTGCATGAAGCTAACATATCTTTTACTCCAGCTCAATTGCAGCAGAAAAAAGTGTGCTAAGGAAACTCTTAAAAAGGCACAAACCTCCCCCAGTCTCCATCTCTGGATCACCGAAATCTCATTAATGGCTCTTTGGCCTCCAAAACACCTTCCAGGGAATACTCAAAATGACAGCAAGCTTAATAACTGCTAACTGTCCTCTTGAGAGAAAAAGCTTGAATATCTCACCTATTTTGGGAGCAATAAACGTGTAATGGTTTTTCATTGAAGTAACAGGTTACAATATCTCGTGGGCAAGTTCCTACGGTTTCCTAGTCTGTGCTATTTCAATTAGGTTTGTAGCGCTTCCGATTCCTATTGTACTCAATTCTTGGAGTTCTCTTTGTAGAATGAGGGCTGGATACAGGATGAGGCTGAGAGGTGAGCTGTGCTTGGGGGCGCTAGATGGTGGGGAAGTGAGCAGGTGGGTGGAGGAGAGGTGAGCTGGCAGTGCCGGGGTTTGAGAGGTGAGGATCTGTGCCACGGTGAGGCTGAGCTGGGATAGGGGGAGGTGAGGAAGGGTGTGGCTGGAGAGACAGGTGGGATACACAGTGGATCAGATTGGGGGCTGAGATGCGGATGGGGTAGCAATGGAGGAGTGCAGCCATGGGAATTGGGAAGGGCCAAGAAAGAGGATTATAGTCTTTGATATCAAAGTGCTAGGTCCAGCTTTTCATTTTTTTCACTACATTAACGAGCAGACACGTATGTGTGGCTTAGTGAGTCCTGCAAGACCAGCAAGTGATGATTGGAAATCCTGGGCTTAATCATAACCCTTAGCAATTCTCTGGGCAGCTTTCCTTTCCAATCTATATAATGAAGATCCGTCTTGACCATTGAGCACTAGAGGGAAGTCTACCCGAACGGCCAGATCATATCCCTTATACACAGAAGCACACGCGACCCCATGCATTCTATGGCCTGAGTGGCCATCATGGGTGAGGTGTAGCTTGAAAAATGTGCAGCGAGCTCGGGACCCATGTCAGGACAGACCTGTTTCATTTAGGGTACCTTTGCCTCATCAAAAAGCAATGGATGGGCATTAATTATAACCAATGCAAAAGCAGCTTTCATGCAGATTGTTTTTAGCCCACTGTGCCATTACAGAAGGGAATCCCCAATTTTCCAACCAGCCTTGGTGTCCGCATTTAATAGTCCTGGCTCTGTCGATTGAACAATTTTAGTGGTTGGATTTAGCTGAGAATACATCCAGGTGTTAGGGAAACCCATGAGAACACTGAACGTTGTTTATGTTGTGTAAAGCGGGTCAAAATAAAAAAATGTCAACATTTTCGGATGTCGCAGTGATGGGGCGCAGTAATGGTGTAATTCCGATGAACTATATCCGTTCTAAGGACCAAATTAAGTGGAGCACTTTCCCGGATCTGAATTCTCTAATACAACGTTCACAGTCTTTGTGCTGGGGCACCCATCTCTGGGTTTATGCTCACATTCACAGTCTCAGGGCCTAGTGCCCAGCTTGTTTCTTGCTTTCTCACTCTCAAGAAAATAGCACACAACTTTCTCCTGGCTCTCCTTCTTGGGTTCAGGGTTCTTCTGTGCACATATATGTTCACCCTTTGGCTGCCTGTTCCCCTACTGGCTTCAAGGATTGTTCACTCTTTCAAGAATCTCTGAAATGGTCCTGCGTTGGCACGTGGCAGCTTGTTGTCATGTTCTTGTTGCCACTCGGCCATGGTCTCAGATGAAGCCCTAAACAGACTAAGGTGTTCCTTCCTTGCTTTCTCGTGCTTTGGTCATCTCCAGCAGCAGAGTCACAGCCTTCGGCAGGGTTAAGGTTGACTCCATCTGTGCCTCTCTGGCTACAACGTCTACATCCTTCTGAGTTCTAATATTGTACTCAAATGACTTTGATTGAGTAGTAATCTGTGGGCTTGGTGTCCCTCTGACTGTGTTCCCTCGTTGCTCTGTGACTGGCCCTCACCAGAGTTGTCTCTCTCTTCCTCAGGTGCTCACCCTCTCATAGTTGTGACACTCCGGTGTTTGGCTTTGCGTCCCTTTCCATTGAGACTGGCTTCCCCTATTCCACTCTTGACGCTGACCAAGGTTTAAAACCTCAGTGTGCCATTTTAAAGTCAGGTGCAACTGATCTCCTGGTCACAAGGTTCTGCAGCATGGTGCCAGGATCTGCGTCTGTCTCCTGGAAAAGGAAAAGGTGTCCGAGCAAAGCTATGGTGAAGAGGGTGACAGAGGGATTCAGAATTACTATGTTTCAGGAATTTCTAAGGGAATGATCTGCTGCCAATGGCTCAGCGGCCTGTCACCCATCCTTGGAATTCATGCTCTCTCCCACTCTGGTGCTAGACCAGGGGGTGGAATGAAGTTGTCCATTATCAGGGAGACTGAGGATATGCTGCTCGCTATGGGAACATGTGTGCTGATAAGACATTATTTTTTCCACAGATATAGTTGATATTGATACTGATATTTTATTTCTATGGCGCTCGTACATAAGTATTTCAGAGCGCAACAAGGCAAGGAGGGGAACAGGGGATAACAAAACAACGATTTTACTAGTTCCAGTGACATTGAGCAAGTGCATGGGAGAGGGGGAGGGGAAAAGTGCATTGAAGGGGGGAGAAGCGGAAAGTGCTGAGGAAAGGAGAAACAGATAAATAATAATAAATAAAAAAATAATAAAGGCAAGAGACAGTGGTAGTGCAGCCAGCAATTGGCAAGTGCTGGGTTTAAGGCAGCAGACAGGGTAGGTCTGATAAGTGCAGGAAGAACAGGAGGGGACTGTATGGATACAGATACAGACCCCAGTGCAATGGTTGGCCTGGAGGCAGTGCAGGAGGGTGGCAGGGTGAGCAGGTACCTGGGCCCAGAGGACAGAGTGTGGCCAGGTGCGCGTTGCCAAGAGAGAACAGATCTGCAGGAGAGAGGGGGAGCGAAGGCCGAAGCAAAGAGGAAGGTCTTGAGGTGCTTCCGGAACCGGAGATGGTTCTCCTCAAGTTGCAGAGTGGCAAGGAGGCTGTTCCAGAGGGAGGCCCCAACCAAAGACAGAGATCTACCCCAGGCCATTTCTTTGAGAAAAGAAAACGACTGACCCTGAGGGAGTTAGAGGTAAAGGAGCAAAGAGCTCGAGATGGGAGGTATTTGCGGAGGGATAGCTGAAGGTATTTTGGACCCAGGCCCCAGAAAGCCCTGTGGACAATGCAGAGGGTTTTGAATTTAATCCCTGCAGCCACTGGGAGCCAATGGAGAGATTTCAGAGCTGGAGAGATTCGATCCCAGGTCTTGAGGCCAAGGACAAGTCTTGCAGTCCTGTTCTGGATTAGTTGCAGAGGGCGGAGAGTAGAGGCAGGTAGATTTAGAAAGAGGCTGTTACAATAGTCCAACCTAGAGAGAACCAGAGCTTGGGAGACCATGAGATTCTGGGGGAGGGAGAGGAAAGGCAGAGTACCTCTGAGGACGTGCAGTAGGAAGTTTGACTTTTTAGAGACATCAGAGATGTGGGCGGTGAAGGAATGTGTGGAGTCAAAGATGACCCAGAGGTTCTTAGCCTCGCAGGTGGGGGTAGGGGGAGGGCCAAAGGAGGCCGGCCACAGAGTGAGGGGAAAGGATGGTGAAGGCGTGCCGATGAGGACGATCTCTGTCTTGCTGGCATTCAGACAAAGATCATTGGCGGCGCACCAATCTTGAATGGCAGTTAGGCAATCAGAGATGAGAGAGGGAGAGGAGGTGGCTGAGGGCAGCCTGAAAATGAGTTGAGTGTTGTCAGCGTAGCACTGGGAATCTGAGCAGAAAATGGCAATGCAGTGGGCGAGCGTTTCCAGGTGTTGGTTGAAAAGCCAGGGCGAGAGGTTAGACCCCTGGGGAACACCACAGGTAGAGAGCAAGATAGATTATAGGAAGGACCCAAGTTGGTCCTGGGAGGGTCGATCAGAGAGGAAAGAGGTCAGCCAGGCCAGAGCCTGATCATTGATACCCAGGTTATCACAGAGACGGTTGAGCAGGATGGTATGGTTGACCGTGTCGAAGGCAGAAGAGAAACCAAGAAGGATGAGGACAGAGAGACTGTTAGAGTCATGGTTAGAGAGCAGATCTTCACGGATGTTCAGGAGAGCAGTTTCCGTGCTTCTGGCAGCTCTGAAGCCAGACTGGTGGTCTTAGAGACACACAACAGAATTGGAATGAAGGTTAAGCTGAGAGATGGCCAACTTTTCCAGGAGTTTGCCCAGAAAGGGAGTAATGGAAATTGTGCGATAGTTAGCCGGACAAGAAGGACCAGTTTTCGGTTTCTTGAGAAGAGGATGCACAAGGGAGTGTTTCAGAGGGGAGGGGAAGGATCCTGAGGCAAAGGAGTGGTTGCAAAAATCAGCAAGGGCCAGAGCGAGGGTGTCAAAGTGGTCCGTGATGGTTTTAGAGGAACGGGGATGAACCTGTTTTGACGAGGCTTTCATAGATCGGACTTGTCTAGCGACCTCATTGGGGGAGAAAAGAGGGAAGGACGAGAAGGAGGGTGGGGGCTGGCGGAAGGAGGGTCAGCAAGCACAGACTGAGAGGGGTGAGGACGGGGAGGGGTATAGAGGGTGGACAGGATGTCCTGGGTTTTTTAGATAAACTGAGAGGCAAGGGCATTGCAAAGAGCCTGGGAGGAAACAAGAGGAGTACACTCTGCAGCAGGGTTGGCCAGCTCCTTGCAGAATTTTGAGAGTTCAGCCAAGTTGTTAGATGCCGCAGAGACACAAGCTTGAATGTTGGTGAGGACAGAGAGTCGGTATTGCCTTTGGAGCAGGCGACAGGCCAGTTTGTCAGAAGATGAACAAGAAGCTCTCCATTTCCTCACAGTCGCCCTACACTTAGGTTTGAGTGTAGCTAAGTCAGAGTCAAACCAGGAATTGCACTTGGCTTTGGACTTCAAACGGATCCTCATGACAGGGGCAAGAGCATCAAGAGTATCAGAAATTGAAGAGTAGAGCAGGGACAGGGCTGTGTCAGTATGTGAGACAGCCAGAGGTGGAGGGGGGAGAGAAGGTAGCGGTGAAAGCCTCAACTGACACACGCTTCATGGGCCGGATGTCCGAGAAGGTATGTGGCAGTGTTGGGGTAGGCTTGGCTTGTGAGGAAGAGACGGAGAGATGAGAGGAGAGGAGGGAGTGATCGCTCAAGGAGAGAGGAGTGGTCAGAGGGATGGAGAGGGGGAGGTCAGAGGAGATCAAGACATTGAGTGTGTGCCCTGCAGAGTGAGTTGGGCCAGAGGGGAGTATGTACAGGTAGTGGGAGTCGCAGAGGTCATGAAAGAGTACAGAGGAGGAACAAGGAGGGTCTAAATGGATATTGAGGTCACCGAGGAGGATAAGGTGAGTGGTAGAGGCCAGGAGGGAGGAGGAGAGGTCCACACACTCAGAGAGAAATGAGGTGATTTGACCAGGAGGCCGGTAGATGGTAGCCACATTAAGAGAATGGGTAGGAGAGAGAGAGAGAGAAAGAGAGAGAACCTATAGACAAGGCATTCAAAAGAGGAGTAGGTCTGAGTGGGCATGATACAGGCAGGAGTCCACTCAGAAAAGATCAGGCCTACCCAATCACCGGACCGGGAGGATCTGGGTGCAGAGAGGATCTTGTAGCCATCAGGGAGGAGAGTGTCGAAGCTTGTGACAGAGCTGGCCGTGAATCATGTCTCAGTAAGACCAAGGACATCAAGGTCTAGTTCTTCAAGGCGGTGGCAGATGTCAGAGGAGTGTTTGACAGCAGAGCGAGAGTTGAGAGTGGCAATATGAAGAAGGTTGCCAGCCTTATAGACCTTCCGGGAGGGGTACAGATCAGAGGTACGCCCTGCGGAGGAGAAAGAGCCCTAGGAGGGGAAGAGGAGGAGGAGAGAGAGGGCAAGGTAGCCAAGGGGGTAGAGGAGGGAACAGCAGGTGATGAGTGTCAGATGTAGTGAGGTGACTGACCTCCCCTCTTTTTTCACCAAACTTTATTTAATTTTCAAATATCAAACAATCTGCATAACATTTGTTACACACACAAGTATGTTTAGAATCATCAAACCCTGCTGTAAATTGATAAATGCATCAAGAGAATTTCTCATCCTCTATACATTGCTCACAAATAAAGTGACATGTACAAATAAACAATGGGCCCCTTACATGGACGGCGATGGACCAAGGTGCTGTTAGCACCTTGGTCCATGCCGGTAAAATACCGGCACCGCCTTGGTGGAAAGGGGAATTACCGCCCTATTCCAAGGTTGGTGGGGCGGTAATTCCCCCTTCCCCCATTGCCCTTCCCCATTCCCATTTTTGACCCATAGGGCATAATGGGAATGGGGAAGATGCTGATTACGGCACCACAAATTGCAGTACCGTAATTAGTTCCCTGTTCCTTTTGCGGGTTGGTTTTTAACGCCTGCAAAAAGCAAGCGTTAAATTCTCCAACCCGCAAAGGGACCTCGTAGTAAGGTGGTAAGGGTTAACGGTCACTGGTACCATTAACAGTGACCGTTAACCCTTACCGCCGTCTGTGTAATGAGGCCCAATGTGTTTGTGTATAAACCATCTTTTCCCCCCTTACCTTATTCCCCTTCCAGGAGACCCATTGATGTCTCCCAGAACCCAACCCAACAGCCACTAGCTGCTTACCGTTCCTACCAGAGATCTTTGGTCTTACTCCATATTTAAATGCTAAGCATCTTGTTATGATTGACCTATACCAGTCATGGCCCTAGCAAATTCTGTAAAAGGCCTCCATATTTCAGTTAATTGATTACGTGTTTTTGCAATGGTTGCTGACAGTTTTTCAGTTGCCCATATCTCCCTGATCTTGCTCCACCCTATAGTGATCTGAAGCCCCATTGGAGTTTTCAAAAATTGAGTGACAGTTAGTCTTGTGGCCATTAATAACCGGGTCTTCAGGGTTCCCATGTAACCTGACAAGTTATCTTCCCTACTCATCTGTGTCCAAGACCAAACACCAGCGAGTTAATTGATAGTGTTATCCCAGTAATGCGCTTAATTTTAACTAACATTTTTTCCAATATTATTCTATACTTGGACATATCCGTCCACCACATATGACCCAGGGTACCAATATCTCCACAATTTCGCCAACATTAGGGGAATAATCTGTTTTTATCCTATATAATCTTTGTGGGTAGAGGCACCAATGGAGGTTTATCTTGGGTTCACCTTCTCTCATAGGTGTACAATTTGTGGCTTTCAGAGTCCTAGCCCAAATCTGAAGCCAGGCTTCTGTTTTAATCTCTGTATTTAATTCTTCTACACATTTTGACATGTACAGGAACTTGTCATCGGGCCCTGTCCTATCCAATATGCGGTACCGTTTTCAGATCTGGCCTTTGGTTATACCCTTGGTCAAAGATAATTCAGGTGGTACAGCTTGCCTTGTAGCTGAGTTCTTAACTATCGGGGTTGATGCCCAGTGTCTTATTTGATGATGCCTACATCTTTCTACTCCATCATTTCTAAAGGGCTGCTCAGCCTCCTCAAAGGTCAGTTGAGCACCCTGTTTATAGAAGTCTGCCAATGTCTTTAAGCCCCAGATACCTATGATTCAAAATCTCTGCCCCCAAATCCTTGTAGAAATTCAATATTGTCAGCAATAGGGAAATAGAGGCCCAAATCGGGAGTCACCCCCATTTCTTTCTTAAGTTGTCACAGTCATTTCAGTTATTCTTCGTTGATTGCAGCAGTCCTCCTCCTAGAGATGTACCTGTTTTCCACATAAATTGTAATTTTTACAAGGAAATGGGGGTTATTTGCTCCCACGTATTCCTGTTCTGGGATGTAGCCAATCAAACACATGTGTGGCATGCACTGCTATCAAATATTGGGCAATATTTGGAAATCCCCAATCCCAGCAAGCAGCCACTTCTCAGTAAAGTTTAACTAACAGCCCTGGGCCTCGTCACACTCCAATTGAATTATATAATTTTGAACTGTATGTTGTATAGTGTCACGGTTGGTATACTAGCAGTGGTCAAAGTGTATGAAAAGAAGTAGTGGAACTATGTTCCCTATTGGCCTGCAACGATCCCCACAAACCCCATCACCACGCCCCCTCCCATGAGCCATCCAAACCCCCAAACAAACACACCTGCTGTTTAAGGGAATGATCAGGGCACTGAAGTGCAAGTTTCAACATCTTCCTACACTTTTATTTTAAAAGTAAACAATCCAGAACGGTTTTTTAAAAATAAAAAAAAGTTTAGGAAGAGTAAAACTCAAAAAGAAAAAAAGTAGAGGAGCACCGCTCCCAACCGCTCCTGCCCACTTCGACCACTGCATGGGAGGTTCTAACAGTGTCAGAAGGGCATTCATTGTTAGGGCTGTTTTTCTCCCTATCCGTGATATTTCTTCTTTCGCCAATTATTAATATCATCGGTCAGTTTGTTAACCAGTTTGGGGAAATTGTGCGGATACAGCATTTTCAGCTTTGGAGTAATCGTGATAACTAGGTATTCTAATGAGTCTGATTCCCAGTTAAATGTATCATTCCCCTCTGCCTTCAGCAAGGGGTATACTATTTCAGAAACGGCCAGGCCCTTTGATTTTCCATAATTAACCAGATGCTTCCCTACATTATTGCAACTGATATGATATGATAGTTTATTTATATAGCGCCAATACACAATGGGCCCCATTACGAGGATGGAGGCAGCCATGCCCTTAATAAGGGCATGGCTGCCTCCATATTGAGTACCAGCTCTGGGTTCTGTGAATGAGGAATTACCAGGTCATTCCAACCTTGGAGGGCCCGGTAATTTCTCATATACAAAATCAATCTCCATTCCCATTTGAGCCCCCATAGGACTCAATGGGAATGGGGATGGAGCTAATAACGGGCCCGTTATTAGCTCCTTGGTCCCCTTGCAGGACCCGCTAAGGACGTCTGGTCTGACCAGACGTTCTGTGCGGGTCCCGCTAGGGGACCTCGTAATCAGGCATCCCGTAATGAAAGGTGCCGGTCCCGTACCGGCACCCTTCATTACGGGAGCACCAGCCTCGTAATGTGGCAGAATGTTTTTCAAAGCGCTTCCACGCAAGAGAGGGAACAAGGGAGAATACAATGACATTCTTACAGGCCATGAACAATAAGGATGTGAAATTAACTATCGTACTCGGCCTGACGACATTTCAGATAGTGCAAAAGCTAAGACATAGATAAGGAAGGGAGGGGGAGAGTGGGAAGGAAATGGAAGCAGACAGGCGACTACCCTACTAGGCCTGATGACATTTCTGGTAGAGCTGGAGAAAATCAAAAGGTGAGGGAGGGGGGTGCAGAAAGGGAGGGGAGGAACAAAACAAGCGACTATCGTTCTAGGCCTGACGACATTTGCTGGGGTGGGGGTAAAGAAGACAAGGGTAGGGGGTAGGTTGCTATCATACTAGGTCCAGGGACAATTCTGATAAAGTAAGTGCATAGAAGAAAGTAAGGGGAGGACATAGGAAAATGGAGAAAAGGAGAGGAGGAGAGGAGGAGAGAACAGAGAGTAAGCAGTCAAAAAGAGTGGAGAAGCAAGAGGGGAGAGCGAATACAATTGCAGAAGTCAGTAGTAACACATAATGTTGCAAGCCAGGATACAAGATTAAGACGAGAACAGCATGATTCAGGACCACCATGTGTACAAGATGCAAAGGAAGTCCAGCATGAGATTTGAGAAAGGGTGACGCACCGTGAATCAACGAAGTCCATAAAAGTCAAATCCAGCATTGGCCACAAGACAGTGATAGTGAAACCAGAATGTATCAGGACAGACTCCTGCAGTAGTAGGCTGGAGGAGGGGGGGGGCGCAGGGTAGAAGAATCAAGCACAACAGGCAACACCTGGGTGCGCAAAGGGGGGGCACACGGAATATCACAGGGTGACCACAAGGAGTGGAGATGGCCTGTGGGGACAGAGGGAGTAAACACATGTCAGTGCATGCTTACCTGCTGTCTGGGCAGAGGTTCGGGCCGTTGGTCCGAACAGGTCCAAACAGGAATTGCCCTTTTCCTCGTCTGCCCTTCACTTCAGATGGCGAGAGACACCCTTGATCTAAGAGTTAAGAGCAGGAAGGAAGAGGCAGGGCTAAGAAGGTGGGTGGTGCTTAGGCCAGGTGACCTAGATCCACTTGCACCTGCTCCCCACCTGCAAAGGAAAAGAGGCTGGAGGGCTCCTTGAGTAGGGAAAAAGAGCAGCAACCAGTAAGGCACAAGGTGGGTGGGGCTTGTAAGTGGGGAAAAAGAGCGGCAACCAGGAAGGCATCAGGTGGATGGTGCGTAGGCCAGGTGACCTAGATCCACTTCCACCTGCTCCCAATCTGCAAAGGAAAAGAGGCTGGAGAGCTCCGTAAGTAGAGAAAAAGAGCAGCAATTCCTCTAAGAGTGCCTTAAGTGTGGATCTAAAATCCTTCACGTAAACCAACATATCATCCACATACATTGTGATTTTATGCTGAGAGTTCTCTTCCTGAATCCACATGATTTTGTTATTTGATTTTATTTTGCTAGCAAATACCTCCATACATAAGGCAAAAATCAGTGGAGATAACTGGTCTTGTACCTCTGGAAATCTTAACTGAGTTTGAGCATGTCCCATTAACTTTAATTCTAGTTTATGGCGAATGATAAAGGCCTCCCACCAAGTTCATAAAACCTGGACCAAATCCATATACTTCCATTAGTAATCTAATATACTCAGAGTCTACTTGGTCGTATGCATTGTTTGCATCCAGTCCCAAAATAGGAAATTTCTCTCTGATTCTTTTACTGTATTCTATGACATTAACTGTTCTACGAATAGTATCATGTATGCTCAGTTCTGAGCTTATGGCCCTTAGGAACATGCATATGGAAAGGATGGGATTACACCAGGCTATTTCTGAGTCCAAATAACAGAACCAACTCAGGCAGATGGCAAAGTACTGTTTTATTAACAATGATCTAAAACAGGGAGGTTACAAAGAACATCAACGGACGTGCACTCAGTCTCTCAATGATCTCCACAAAAAATAAAATTCTTATAGCGATAATGCATCAGATTGACGTCCTACTACGTGGCAATAGTGAGAAAAATTTCAAGGGTCGGGAATGGTTAAGGGAAACATCTAGATATACAACTGTATAGGAGCTAGGATTGTTATTGGCTATCCGTTATCAGGTGAACAAAGTATGCCTACCTCTAAAACATGTACATTCAGAAACATTTAGATACACAGTTTCTCATTGGTCCCTGTAAAGACTGGAGGGGGGTGCCTGTATTCCTGCCCTCTATATGGCAGAGTAGAAGCACAGAGCACCCCAGTCAAGGTTCCCTATTGTTGGTAGCAATGGGCAGGCAACCAAGGCTTAAGCTCTCAGGAGGTGATGCAGGCTGGTTCTAAAGTACAGTGTAGTCCCCAAGCCCCCACAAAGGAATGTCCACACACTATGTTAGGTGATAACACAGTTCTTTATATAAATAAGGTTCAATATATATACACAATCAATAACACATGTTGTACTCTGGCAATTCTAATATGGTAAATATGTACAATGTCTATATGGTACCACAGTTCCCTCTTGACTCCTTTAAAAATGCACCAACTGCAGACAGTTCAAATGGCATACAACTCAAACAGTAATGTGTATCAGCATCAGACATAGGAAGACAGACAAGTTAAGATAAACAATGGCGGAATGCTTTGTCCTACTACCATGAAACAGTTCTGTGTGAGGATCCCCCCTCCTGGGCAACCTGTAAATAAAGTGTACCAACAAGCCCAGTCTATATATGTTTAAGGTAGTCTTGTTTTCTGTTAAAATGTTCTACTACCCCAATGTACCTGAGTTTAGCAGAGTTTCTTCGACGGCTCATGGACGGATCCCACGTGGGTGAACTCCATTTAAAGCAGGAGCCACAGGATGTCCGGATTCATTGAAGAAATGTGAACACTGGCTTCGAGATAGCAGCTTTGACCTTCGCGATGCTCGTCGACGATTGGTCGTGGACGTCCTGTGAAGATGAGGCATGCGGTGCACCTCGATGATGAGAGTTTGTTGTCGCAAAGCAGATTGATGAAGAACGTAGTCACGGCAGCTGGCATTGGGTGTTGGCATTGGCATTAGGATCGTCGTTGGTCTGTATCTTTGTGGACTTCGGGTGGTGGGAAAGCCACTGGCGGATTCTCCTCGGTTCGTTGACGGCCTCGACTTTCTCCGGCGGGACAAAGCGGTCGATGGTGATGGCAAGGGAGTCCTTTGTTTCAAATGCCATAGGCAATGTGAAGCATTGCCGCTCCGGTCGTCAAGCTGACCATGCTTCTGGGAAACACGCCTCGACAGGCTTCCAGCGGTTACGGCAAACCTCTGAACCCTGGTCGACGACGGTGGACTTCGATGTCCGGGTACTTCACTTCAGATTCCTTGGCGATCCCCGTCTCCGGTCGACAGTCTTTCGGGACCTAGGTGAAGATTAGCTTTCTGCAAAATGTTCCCTCGTAGCTCAGGAAGAGGTCTCCTAGCCAGGTCTTCTCTTGGATCAGTCCTTGACAGACACGACAGCTTTCAGATTTCATTGAAGGAAAGCAGCAGCAAAACCTTCTTCTTCCAACTGGGCTTCAAGGTTAAGCATCACGTTTCGACTTCAGCTTCTGAACAATTCTGGTAAGTTAGAGGTCCCCAGATATACTGTTCGGTCTCGCATTCACACTGCTAAGCCAAGTTCAGGCAGCTAATTATTCAGAAGGGCATTCATGCAGGCAGGCAGCCAATCGGTCTCAAAGTGCATTCAGGCCATTCACTTCCACCCAGAAACCCAGAACAAGGAATGTGGATTGGGGCGAGCACCCAGCCTTTCAGCACACCATAATGCATTCATGTCAGTTTCAAGTAGGGCTGTCTCATTCTTTGTGTCACACACAGATACCAGACACCCATAACATGAAGTGCATATTGGTCACACACTCCATTCACCCAGGTCCCATCCCAAGGGCGTACCCACAACATACAGTTACTGGGAAAGCTCCAGCCAGTCTGGCCTGGATTTCCCCACAATACCATATATGGTTCTTCCACCCAACAGCCAGTCAGGGGAAGGGACAGAGTCAGGGCTTCCCAGGACTTTGGGAAAACAAGCTAACAGGTAATAGAAACCAAGAGGCCACAGGGGCCATCTTGCCTCCTATCAGGAATCCACTGATTCCTATGGCAGAGCCTGGGTATCCCAAAATGGAGGATACTCAGAGCACCGTCAAATTCAGCATGGAGCTGCCTCCAGCCCATATCCTGCTCTGTGGGCCACACACAGGTGCCCAAAAACGTACACTAGGGGTACAGGGTTGTACCCCCGCCCATGGGTGCCATAAGGGTATCCCAAGGGTCTGTTCATCACAACCAAAAAGAGGAAGATCTGCACTCCCAGGAGTCCCACGTGGACCCCTGTGCAGAAAACAACACAGAACACACATGATAAGGGAGTACAGGACAAGGACATGGAGGCCCTGTCTCTCCAATGCATTTCCAGCATCACAGTCCGACAAACTATAAGGTCCTTCATTATATTGACTAACACAATTGGTTGGCACGCTTGTGCCATGTCTGGAACATTCGGTTCATTTAGCAGCACGTAAGCTCAGATAGGGCATAAAACTACCTCATCACCCAATTAGCCCAGCATCTCTCATCACCCATGCCTTCTGCCATGAAATTGTCTTTGTGCTTGGCCTTGCAGAGTATCCTTCTCTTCGAGAATGCACAGGAGTGAGGGCACTCGCTATTGTGTCTGGAACTCCTAGTTCAAGCTCTATTTCCATCCTTGGCTCACATGACAGGAAACCATAAATTTGATCCATTTTGCAGCTTTTAAATGCTCTAAATGAATTAAAGCTTGGCATCCTTTGTGTTCTTTTTTGCACCTTAATGTGGGAAGGTTCATCCTCCACACATTCATTACTCTTCAGAGTAGATAGCTGACCTCGCTTCTTGAATCTTAACTCCAGGCCAGGCAGCCTTGCCATGCTGCTCCATGAGCCTATTATTCTTTCTGCGACACAGTTTTCCACTGCCGTTTAATGGGTTCTGGCTTACTTCATTCATGATACCAGTGTCCAGTTTCTGGACAGTGGCGGCTTTGCCTGCATTCTATTCATTACTCATAGCTAGCTTCTGTGATGACTTAATCTACCTTGAGTTTCAGCATCTGTACATGTGTTGAACTTCTGTTTTTTGCAACATCTCACTTCATGGTCTTTTTCTTGTCTATGTCGATAGTTCATGTGAACTCTTGCATCGTTGTTTGTCAGTTAGGACTCATACCTTGTCATACTTCTTTATTTTGAGACATTGTGCACACTTCTTTATGACATCATCAATTCAGCCATTCAGCTTCTCTTTATACTCCTTCAGGGTTTTCATCCTGCAGGTTATCATCATGTCGAGGATACATTTGGTAGGGGTGGCTCAACGGTACCTCCTTTCAAACACTTGCTGCAGTATTCGTATTATGGTTAGTGTCAGGCACAGCACGATCTCATGTGTCCAATATAAGGTAGGTAAGGGGGCGGGATCTCCTGCAGATGTATACAGCTGCTCCTCTACAGTTCCATTTGAAAACCTGACTGATTTGTATCAGTTAACAGTGGGAGCACTGTTGGGGTAATTTCCCAGGCATGCCAGAGGTCGTATGGGGGTCTGTACGACTCCCAAGGGCACAACACCCTTCCCCAGGATATATGGAGGACTCAGTCAACCGCAAGTTAGAACTGTGGTTTATTACAAAAAACCAACAGGAATCATACAAGACAATCAAGATTCTCCAGCACTTCTCAACTTCACAATGCGTGCTTTCCAGTTTTGTCATGATTTGGCGTCCTCACCTGGGCCCTTCCCAAAAAACCTATCCCTGTCATGGATTGGGTGTTGAGAGTGGTAACCTACATACACATACCCTATAGAGGTTGTTCTACTGGTCCTCGCATGCCAGGTGACTGACCTGTCCAGTCCCCAAGAAACTATTACCATTGGTTCTTGCCCATTGCCAACTATCTATACAAAAATAGGGTACAGGCACACCATGTATTTGTGAAAGATCTTCAAATGATAATAGTCCTGATATTTGGAGCTCCTAAGGCTCATAGGTCAAGGGCGTGGGGAAGAAAAGTATGACTCTGGTATCGGAAGTCAAAAACAAGTATCAAAGAAAGTGGAGAGCTCATGTATCATGAGTCCTCCCGTCCGCTGCACACCTTTTGGTACTGGAAAATATAACCAGTCAATATCAATTTGACATTTGAATACATTCGATATTAGATTTTTGATTTGTTTCATTTCAAGAAAAAAACTCATCAATGTGTTTCATGTTCAATGTATTAGTTTCATACATCTATTTTCAGTGCAAGGAGATTAACAATTTCATCTTGTTAAATGCATAATTAAAAAGTAAAAATTCACCAGAATTTAAAGGAACTCCAAAGTGTAGATAATTAATAAAGAATAAGTAAAGCTCAACGCGTTTCGAGAGAATATGTCTCTCTTCTTCAGGAGAAATGTGCTTTGGAATTTTCAAAAGGTCAATTAAATTTTGTACAAACAATCAATTAGTCTGAGTTCATATGTGTACTTGTCTTCGGACGTAGCATATCAGATGTCTATCATTTGTTCACCATCTGGAATGATGGCTGTTCAAGTGGAATGATAATTATCTGGAGAAGATGTATGAAACTAATACATTGAACATGAAACACATTGATGAGTTTTTTTCTTGAAATGATACAAATCAAAAATCTAATATCGAATGTATTCAAATGTCAAATTGATATTGACTGGTTATATTTTCCAGTACAAATAGGTGTGCTGGGGATGGGAGGACTCATGATACATGTGCTCTCCATTTTCTTTGATCTTTCCCATTGCCATCCACCCCTGATTTTCTATCTCATGATTGTCTGTAACTGGTCTCCCCAGGCCTGGGACTTGACTCGGTTCCCAGCTCCCTGTGTACCTCTTCAAGGCGATGTGAAACATCTATCTGTCTGAATTGTATCTGGTCATGTACCACCTTTGCCTATAAGAGTGCGTCTTCACGTTGCAACACTTGTTTCACTCTTCGTCTGGGTTGCTGGGATTGACTCTCCTTCCCACCATTGGTGAATGCCCACTCTCTGGGTTGGCTGCATAATGTGCTTGTGGACCACAAAATTTAGCTCTTGAGCCTGCATTTATGAGGATTTATTCAGTTTTTCTGCAGTTGGTCCCTTGTCGTCTAAAGTTTTGAATGTGCCTGTTTATCTCTAACCTTAGTTTTGAGCTTGCTTCGCGCTCCACGCAGCCTGAGTCAGCTCCTCTCATCTCGTGTTCTGTGGCTTAAGGACTTCTGTAATTTTCTTTAGATTAATATGATTTTTACAGGCTCCTATCGTGCTAGGTAACCTATACTTTAGTCACACATGGTCCTACCAGGCTCCATATATACTCCTGTAGTTCCAGAGGATTATTCGCTATAAGCATTTGCAAGCTTGCTCAGGATCTATTGTTGCCTTGTGTTTCTGCGATACTGCTTTTGGCTAGTGAGAAAAATATTAAAGCTTTGACAGTGTGTATATGTATCCGTCCTCTAGCTATGGAACTGTGTAATCATGTTCTTCATGTATGAAAGTGTGTGTTTGTTTAATGCGGTGCAGGGCTGCGAGTGTGCTTCATGACTAACATTGCTATGTCGTGGTGTCACTAATGATGTCACCATCGTGGCTTCTTATTGCTTAATCGAGGCTCTCCCTCAGGGTATTTCCATCCACGATCTACGTTGAGTCCCCTGTTTCTGAAAGGATATGTACTGGGTTAGGGCTGAATGGCTGACTAAGGGGGTACCTTTCTGTGGTACAAGCCAGTGGTACACTAGGGGCTTGTCTGAAAATGGATGAGTAGCTTCAAGCGTTTCTGGCCCGTCGGCCTGTCATGTTCCTGGAGGCGAGAACACCCATTCCTGGAACCCTCTCTTCAGCACCTTCTCTGGATGGGAGGCCAGGATCTTTGCATATGCTTTGATGTCCATGTTAAGTAGCATGATAGATCTGTAGGAGTCACAGCTGGATAGATCTCTTCCTGATTTTGGTATTAATACCATAACTGATAACCATTGCTAAAGTGATTGACCCCTTAATTCTGAATTTGTTAAAGAGCTCTACCATCCACTGCAGCAAGTGCTCCTCAAATACTTTGAAAATCAGGGCCAGGGGATTTCTTATTTTTCATGGACACTATTATTTCTTCATCCTTGTCCCCTCTGATGAGTTTTCAGGAGTATCACACTCCACTTTCAACAGCTGCGCCAGAACCCTTGACTTGATTTAAGACTTATGTTAACCCTGGCGCATAGTTTCTCTTGACATAACGCCCTCAAAAGTGTTTGTTAGTATTTCT
Source organism: Ambystoma mexicanum (assembly GCF_040938575.1). Classification (NCBI taxonomy): domain Eukaryota; kingdom Metazoa; phylum Chordata; class Amphibia; order Caudata; family Ambystomatidae; genus Ambystoma; species Ambystoma mexicanum. Next base: position 1,442,144,820 of record NC_090935.1, read on the forward strand.
CTCTTTCCTGTCTCTACATATTCTACCCCTCCAGCACTGTTAGACAGCTTTTTTACAAATCATTTAGCCTCAGTACCTCTGAGTTTATAAGCCAACAGCTTGTTGGCCTTGTTACCTTGCGTGTAATGTGTTGGTTCTGTGGCAATAGGGAGGGAGCTGTACATTCTGAGGGGTGTGCTTCCAATTTGGCCTCATCGATTATAAGCTCCCTCAATGCTTTAAGTGAGCCCTTAAATTGAATAATGTTCTCCTTCTTATTCACTTCCTCCCCTTCTTCTTTTCTCAGTGTTTCTCTGCATTTGACAAAGGCTATGACCTTGCTGATAAATTCACCCCAGAGAACTGCTTTCATTGTACCCGAGAGGACCCCTCGATTCAATCCACGTAGGATTCGTATCAAAACATTATTTCAATGGGCCTCGTTACCAGTCTGGCTGTAACCCGCCGGTGCCACCGTATTTGTAGCACTTTTACGGCGCCTGATATCCCGATTCCATTGGGACATTACAAGTCCCGGCGGATCGGGAAGTCAGGCGCCGGAAAAGGTTGTTCCCCATTCCCATGGCGTACCATAGGACTCCATGGGAGTGGGGAGACGGAAGCACCGGCACTGTTGCTAACCGTGACGGTGCTTCCGTGACAAGTCTGCCTACCAGGACCATTGCACCCGGCAGGTCAGACCTGCCAGGCGCAACGGCCCCTGCAGGCAGACTTGTAGTGTGGCGATGTGGAAAGGGTGCCAGTACGTTGTTAGTGGCACCCTTATTTCAGGATCACCACACTTGTAATGAGTCCCATTGTCTCAATCGTTTCCCCACTAATCACTACATCTCTGAATATGTCAGCTTTCATTTGCTCGGGAGGCTTTGGTTCATTCGCCATATAGTTCACCAACAGCGACATAGTACCCTGTCATGATCGGAAAGTGCCTTAATTCCAATTTGTAACTGTGTGATTCATGGTATCCGGGACATGGAGACTAGTCAGAAATTAATGCTAGAGAAGCTCCTGTGTACAAATGATAAGTAAATATGCTTGATTTCTACAAGGTGAGTGAATCACTAAGCCTTTATCAACTCAGATTCCTGCATAAGCTTAGCTAGCACTATTGCTTTTTAAAAAAATCTAATTGTATTGGTGCCACTGATTTATCTATTATTGGGTCCACCACCGTATTCACGCCATCCACCCCATAAGTATATGTTCAGCCGCAAAGGCTGTCACTTCAGGAGCAAGTTCCAGTAATAATAATAAATATTGTTGTTCCTCATTCGAGTCGTAAATTGCAATGAGAGACACTAAGTGTCCAAGTAAATCCTCTTTTCAGATCACAAATCTCCTGTTTGTGTCCCTGAAAACAGAATTCTGGCAACTAAGATGGCTTACTCTCCTTTTTCTCCTGCCCGAGTCAAAATATTGTTGAAGAAAGAACCTAGAATGCATGCATTGTTCATCTTGCGGTAGTTAATCCAATTACATTTTTGGAATAAATTGTTTCAAGAAATGATTCACATATTGTATTTTTGGTACAGTATCATACATATATAATACATCAACCTAGAGAAAACCCCCACAGGGAGCCCATTCGTTCCAGTGGTGTCATCAATATTGCAACCCCTTTCCCAATATGCAGATCATTTCTTGAAACAATATATTCCAAAAATGAAGTTGTTTGTTAGACAGTACCCACCTTACTAGTATAGTGGTAGGTTCAGACTCTGATGAGAAAGACACCTTATTAATTGGATTGGACATAGGGTCTCATAATGAGTTCGGCAGTATACAGTAAAAGTGTCAGTGACTGAATTAGAGACACGTTTTCTGTACCGGCAAGTTATGAGTCAGCATTAATTCCACCGACGGAATTGGCCCTGACGGAATTAGCCCCGGCAGAATTACGGCAACCCATGGCTGAATCAACCCTGGCGCTAATTCCACCAGGGGACTTTTTGTCCAGATAAAAAACAGTATTACCGCCATTTTAAAAGTAGAAATAATGAAGAAAATGGGTGGTAATTCCGTCAAAAACACAGTGCAGTTACCTCGACCTGAAAGGTGTAGGCAAATACATACTGTTTCAAGAAATGAAGCCTCATGTGCACCCAATCCACTCAAGAAGGGTACATAAGGCACACACACGCCTTCCCCAAACACGCTTACCAGCACTGTGTTGCCACTAGCTCTTGTGGATGTGGACATGCAGCTGTTCCTGCTGCATATTGAGCTGCAGAGACAGGAAGTGCAGCACAGGGCACAGGATACAGAGAGGAGGAGCTGGAGGAGGAGATGCCATGTAAGGTGAGCACCCATACCCTGGGTCAGGCCCTCAACCCGGACCTTGACTGGCAACCAGCTAATGACCCTCTGCCGGCTGAACAGGGAGACCATAGCTCAGCTGCACACCCTTATCCAGCCTTACCCCTGCTGCTGAAACTTGTGTCTGTCCTGCAATTCCTGGCAACTTCCAGCATACTGTGGGCATGCTGCACATCATGTCCCAGCCCACATATTCTAACGTGCTTGTGCTGGAAGCCCTCCTGCGCCATGTCTCCTGGCACATCTTCCTGCCCACCACCCTGGCACAAGGGAATGCCATGAAAGCACGTTTTTATGCAGTAGCCCATATGCCCAATGTGATTGATGCTGTGGATTACACCCATGTGCAGTTGGTGGCACCCCAGGCATCTGAAGAGGTATACTGGAACCGATAACACTATCACTACCTGAATGTCCAGGTCACCTGCAATCCTGACCTCTTCATCACACACTGCTGTGCCCGCTTCCTTGGTTCCAACCAGGGTGCCATGGTCCTGCGGAACAGCACACTGCTTGCATAGATGGAGAGGCACAGAGGGCAAAGAACATGGATATTGGGTGAGTACAAGTGCCATCACACAAAGTAATCTGGCAGCACTACTGAAATGCTATATGAAGAGTGTCAGACATGATGGACATTGCTCTAGTAAGTCGCAAATGTACATTGCCCCAAAAGTCTAGCAATACACACACATGACTACAGGAACTGCAACGCAACATCATACATCATGGAATGACAAAGTTCAACAAGAAATGATACAACAATATAAATAAAATCTATAATAATACTGCACCAAAGCAATGCAACACTGGCAGTAGTAATGCCATGTACTCACGTAACATGTATATGGAGCCATCATGGTATTTTTTTAAATTTTTTTTTATTGCATTTATCAAAAACCATTTGATTTTAACAGATTGTCGATTATTTTCGCTTTTTCATAAACAAGGCATAGACAAAATTCATTACTCTCCGTTGATTTCTCGATTGTTTTTTTCGTTTTCATGTTCCTTGATCAATGACAGAGCATGTTGCAAAATTTTCACTGTGGCAATTCACCAGGCAGCTTTTTCTCCGCTTATTAGGCGAGGCCACCACGCCTCCTCTTCGCGCAGTGATGAGTGTTCCAGGAAAGTTGTCAAATAAGATTGTCTTATGCCTTGTAATGTTGGGCATAAGGTAACTAAATGTCGAACTGTTTCTTCAGCGTCTTCGCCTTTGCACAGTCTGTATATGTTTGATGATCTTAAGCCTCTGATGTGCAGAATTTCATTTGTGGGCAATAGATTTAGCCTCGCTTTTATGAAGAGTTGTCTCAGCGGTTTGCTTGGGAATTTTTTATAAATTTCCCCTGGTTCGTTATATTTCTTTTGTATCGGTGGAAGATGGAGCAGAAGTTTGTTCTTTGCTGTTTGATCCTGAGTAGAGATCCAATCTAGTTCTTTCAATTTTCTCTTTACTTTAAGCGGGTTCATCAACAAATCTTCTTCGGAGCAGGCAACAGATTTTAGTTTCTGCATGATGTTAGCATTTTTGACTTGCCTGAATTTATTTCCTTAGCCATCAGATTGTATAATGTTGGAGATTCTTCCAGAAAGATTTTTCTATACAGAGACAGGCTATTGTTGTCCACCGCTGTTTTTAGGGAAATCCGTCCCAGTTCTTTTCTGATTGCTCGTAAAGATGTAGCTTTAGAGACTGATAGCAAAGATCGCCAGAAAAAGCCTTTAATCTTTGTCCAGATTTTACCTGGCAACATGGGCATGGCTTCCGCGCAATATGTCAAGCAGGGAATGACTTTGTTTTTGTAAAAGTTCAAGGCCGTTAGTAGCAAAAAACGTCCAAATCTGTTATCTAATATTCTAGCTTGTATGGTCAAGGAGTGTGCTTTTGACCAGATGAAGTTTTGCATGCTTGATTATTGCCTGGTGTTATCAAGCATGACCCCCAAATACTTGAACTCTTGAACTGATTTGATCGGCAAGTTTTCCAGGTGCCATGTATTATTTTGGGTTGCTTTATTTTTTTTTCCCATGATCATTACCTTTGTTTTCCCAATGTTGATCTTAAGCTTGTTGATGTTAATGTACTCATCTAGATTGATTAATTGGCGTGTAAACCCAATCGGGGTTTGGTCCATCACAGTGATATCATCTGCATAGAGAATTCTTGGCACTTGAGCTCCACCCACCTTTGGAGGAAAAGCCTTCACTGCTTCAGTTGAGTTCTTGTAATCACCAACGAAGGCTATAAATAAAGCCGGCGCCAAAGGGCATCCTTGCTTTACCCCCCTCTTTATTGGGATGCTTTCCGATAAGATACCTTTTTCATTTAGTTTTACCCGAATGGATGTTCCGGAATATAAAGCCTTTATAGGTCCCATGATGTTCGCTGGGCAGTTAGCCTCTTGAAGCTTTTTCTAGAGTAATTTCCTTTCGACCTTGTCGAAAGCCTGAGTCAGGTCAATGAAGGCTAGGTAGATGTTTGTAGAACATTCAAAAGACTTGTTCTTCATGAGGCTGAGGCTCAAGATGTTTATAGAGGTCCCGGCATTCTTCTGGAAACCAACTTGGAACGGATCATGCAATGATGCAGATTTTGCCCAATGTTGGAATTCGTGGAGCAGTAGCATGCCATAGACTTTCCGTGTGCAGTCTAAAAGCGCAATCGGCCTGTAATTGGCTGGATCCGCTCTGTCGCCCTTCTTAAAGATCGGCACCACCACAGATGTTTTCCAGGAGCTTGGAACTGATTTCATGTTCGTACAGTTTGTGAAGACATTGTTAATGAATGGAATCCATTTATTTGGAAATGATTTGAGGTCCGCGTTTGTCACTCCGTCATGGCCGGGTGCACGAGATGGTTTTAGTTTCCGAATAATTTCCTTGATGTCTTTTTCATTCTCCAGGGAGCACCATGCCGTGACAGGTTCTTTGCTTGGTGTTTGGATTGGTTCTAGAGAGCTGTGAAAAAGTTCTGTGAAGTGTGCTTTCCAAGCTTTTTTATGTACACAGTTTGCCTGCAACGTCAACGGATGCGCCCCTGTGGATTTAATCAAGGCCCAGAATTCTCCTGTGTTTTTGCTCCCCAGCTTGCGTAGCATGTCTTCCGAGTCTAATTGGTACATATATTGCCGATGGTTTCGCAGCCATGCTTTGTATGCTTTCGTTTCCATAATCGCCTCTTTTATGGCCAATGGGTTGTTTGTTCGTTTTGCTGCTCTTTTTAAGCGTCTCACCAAGGCTCTTTTTGCAACTAAGATCTTATCGTACTGATGAATATTATGTACCTTATTGCTAGATTTCTGCTTGTTCTTAATTTTGTACGGGCTCAGCAAAGGCTGATAATCTGGAGTTTGTGACAACTCTGTATTTTCCATTTTACTTTTGTAATTTTCATTCAAAGATCTTATTCTTTCTGCTGATAATTTCAGTTGATTTCCTTGCACATTGGGTTCAATTTGAGCATCATATTGCGGGTGTTGACTGTTGTGGATTGTCCATGTTGTTTTCAGCAAATTGTGGTCACTGGCAATGGTCTTGACAATTTCAAAAGATTTTGCCAATTTTGTCAAGTGCTCCGATGCAAAGATATAGTCAATGGAGCACTGCAGTTTTCACTTTCCCAAATTGGTAATCGGTTTGCATCAGGGAAGGCCTTGTCTAGATTGTGACAGCCACGCGAGGCCATTAGCTCCAACCATATAGCCCCTCTTTTTTCTGCGGGTGCCCTCGGCTGGTGTTTTGTCTTGCCCATGGGGGAACATCTAGCGTTTAGATCTCCGCATATTAACAGATGATTCACTTTTAGATCCACAAGAAAATGATCTAAAACTCTTTCAATTTTCTTCACAAAGTCATTGTCTTGTGTGTTACGCGGGTTCCAGTAAATAGAGATTATGGCCACAGGTCGTTTTTTAGTAGCTTTGGTGACAAGATCCCACGTTGTCCAATTTGTCAAAACTGCTAAATGGCTTATGGAGACCGACACCATTTTCTGAATACAGATCCCACTCCCAGATCGAACCGCTAACAGAATTCCCGCAGATGGCCGACCCAAAGTTCCCTTTGTGGCCGGGGAGAATTCAATAGCAAAGCCGCCCAGATGCGGTTTCTCCAGTAGCCATGTTTCCTGGAGTGTTAGAATGTCAAAGAATCCCAAGTTTACGTCTCTCTTTTTCAGGAGGTGTTGGTAACCTCTCGTGTTCCATGCGCCCATCAGCAGGGAGGAAAGGTGCTGTGTCTGTGCCTTTGAGTTCCTATTTTCTTGCGCCTCCATGCCGTGGGTTGCGGGTTGCTATTTCTTGGCATACGCAGTTAGTGTTTTGGGTAACCAAGCCCATAGTTGTTTCATTGGCAGAAGGGCTGATTCTGTTTTGGCCGGTTGATGTGAGTTACTATCTAATAGTGACCGGTTTGGACGTGATGTAGGAGAATTAGGCACAGAAGTTTCCCCTACTTCCTTACTTTTTATCATCTTCTCCGAGGTCTTCACGGGAATTGGATGGCCCTTCAATCGTTCGTATCTTTCTCTTTTCTCTCTGTTCACGTGTTCACCCGAATCCGATCTGAGGCACCGTGCTTGGGCCTCTTTTTCAACTGGCTTTGTCTTGTGAGAGAGCCGTCTTTGAAAGCTGAATTGCTCTCTAGATTTAGTCGTGAGGTGCAGTGGGCTTCTGTAGGGGATCTTCTCTGCGTCCTCCTTTTTTTTATCTTTCTTGGGACTATGATCTGGGACAATCGATAGATAGAAACCTCTCAGCCGAAGTTCTTCAAGTGGCTTGTTGATTGATTAAGGACTAACCTCCACCTTTATGTGGATGTAAGCCTTAGCCACTGATCCTCTGTGATATGGTTCCACCCTGATGTAATCTTCCGCTCTTAAGCGTTTCAGTGTGGTGATAGTGCTAAAAATGTTTCTTACCGTCCTCCTGTTAAGTATCATCTTTTCACGATTTTTCTCTGATTGTTCTAATTTCAGAGTAAGGATTTCCCGGGCACGCTCTTCATTGGCGGATTTATGTCTGGACTTAGTTTCCTTTGGTGAATATCTTTCCTTTCTATGTTCTTTCTCCGTCCAGTTGGTCACCCTTTGCTGTTTCCTTTGAGGGTGTTCATGATGGACCGGCGAAACTAACGTTCTGTCTTTTCTTACACCCTGATCTTTATTTTGTTCCTTTGAGATCTTTGTTTCACTGATCTTTGATGTGCTTGTAAAGATTACCTGATTTTGGTGGTTTCTACTTGCTGACTGCCCAGTACAGTAATCTGGCATCTTTCTGTGGTTTGTTTTTCCTCTTTTTCTATTTCGGTCGCCAGACTCTTCTTCCAACTCGCTATACGAGAGCTGCCTGACTTGTACCTCGGTCAGTTTTCTGTTGTTTGTCGCTTTTTCACTTTGAAAAACCTCTGGTTCTTCTTCCCCTTCACTATATGAGTACTGGGAATAGTTAATTGCAGATTGGTCCCCTAGGAAGTCGCTTGCTGTTCTTGGCGAGGTTTTCTCCCATTACCCTGGACCTTCTCCTCCTTGGTATCATCTATGTTCCTTCTTATGTTGGTTATCTCTGCTTCTTTTGTTTTTTCTATTTCTTTTACCCTAGAAGGGTTTGCATTTCTTTCTTTTGTTTGGCCCACACTCTGTTCCGACTTCTTGGACAGTTTGAATAAGACTTCCTTATTTTTCGTGTTTGATTTGTCAGATACTTTATTCCTCGTTTTAAGGGTTTTTCAGCTTTTTTTTCTTTTATGGAGTCTTTCCGGGAGCTAATTCCTTCCTTCAGGCACATTTCCTGGGTAGTTTGTTTCTTCGGCGAGCTTGCTTTGAAAAAAAAGACCTCTGGCAAATTTACCTTGAAGCCTTCGTGGTTTGGCGGCTGGTTAAATATACTATAGTTACTACCGATCAGATCTTTCTGCGGAACTGATGTGTGTTGCGATTGCTCTGTCTGAGTAGATTGAGAAATCAAAACCACCTTTATTGGTGGCACCTTACTTATGTTTTGTAGAACTGATCTGGTCGGCAATATGTTTCCATTGTTTGCGGCTTCTATACTCTTTTTCTCTGTGTTTTCCCGAGCTGTAGTTTTCTGATCAACAGCTGTTATGTATTCTTCTAGGTATATGAGATTTGTGTGCATTGTAGCTATAAACGTCATTTGATCTTTTAGACTATCATTAATATTCTCATATAATTTGCAAAAGGGATTCAATGCGTCAGTAAGTGCAGACATTACTGTTGTCAGATCAGGTTTTTTTGTCGGGGTTTCTTTAACCAGCTGTGGGCATTGATCTCCATAACTCTGACGCCTTGAAGATGGAATGGACGAGAGATCATGGGGATAGGGTCTGTGTTTTCCCGAGCTGTAGTTTTCTGATCAACAGCTGTTATGTATTCTTCTAGGTATATGAGATTTGTGTGCATTGTAGCTATAAACGTCACTTGATCTTTTAGACTATCATTAATATTCTCATATAATTTGCAAAAGGGATTCAATGCGTCAGTAAGTGCAGACATTACTGTTGTCAGATCAGGTTTTTTTGTCGGGGTTTCTTTAACCAGCTGTGGGCATTGATCTCCATAACTCTGACTCCTTGAAGATGGAATGGACGAGAGATCATGGGGATAGGGTCTCATTGGTGAATAGTTTTTTGACTGATTTGACCCAGTCTTGCGTGGTCGCTCCCCGATACCCTCTAGGGTTGTTTCTCTTCTGGGTCTCTGTGGGGATACCGATTCATTGTGCTTATGAGGCTTTTCCACAGGTGATAAGAGTTCATTTCTATTTGAAGCAGTTGCTGGCGGAAGGAATAATTCCTCCAGTGCTTCGTTTATATTGCCTATAGCTAGTTGGCCCTCGCTCAATGGTTTATCTTTAGGGGATGACCGGTTCTTTTGGGAACCATCCGCCTCTATCTCTGTTTGTGGAGAGGTTTTGTTGTTCATGCTTTCCAAGTCGAGGACCTCATCTGTAGTCACCTCAGATGGATTTACTGAGCTTCCAACTTGTGGACTCTTCTTATTGCTGAACGAAAGCTCTTCTGGTAGCAGTTCATATTGGTTAGTGTCTATTTGCGAAGGGGCAATAGCTACAGCGGGCATTGTGCTGCACAGGCTCTGCTTTTCTACAGGCACGTTGAAAGCCAGGATAGAGCATGTTTTGCGAATTTTAGGCTCCAGAGATGGTTCCTGTGTAGCCTCCAAGATCTCAGCCTCGGAGAGCTCATCAAGATGCTCGTGGGTCCTTTTGCATTGGCCTTTCGGAGCAAAGTTTACCCCAAAGCGGTGTGGTGCCTTTTGAAAGAATTTTCTGATTGATGACATTTGAAGTTTTTTATGCTTGGTCAGACGCCTCTGTGCAGAGTTTAGTCTACACGGTGCTCTTGCACTTTGTGCCGTTTTGGCCGGTGATAAGCTGTCTTTGTTGTCTTTATTGATGTTTTCCAACTGATCCTTTTTTCTGGTTAATAGGATTGATTTCTTATGTGGTTGTTTGGCGCTCATCACCTCCAAATTCTTCAAATGCGGTTTTTGTTTTGCGCCTTTATCATTGGCACTTTTATCAGCCACGGGCTCGAGTACTATCACCTCATCAGGGATTGCCACGCATCCGTTTCCACCCTCAATCGGGGCGGTTCCAATGTCCCTCGCCCCTCTAGGGGAGATGGAAATCTGTCCAGCTGACAAAGTTTTGAGCGAGGGAGCGGACCCGGGCTGCGGGACAGAGGTCGGCTGCTCTTTGTCCAAAGGCGGGATACCGCAAGTAAGGACGGCGGCTCCCATCGTTGTTGTTTTCGATGATCTTATATGGAACTCTTCTTCATCTGTCGGAGCTGTTGCTTGTTTTCGTGGACTCCCCCGCTTAATTTCGGGGAGGAGTGGGCACTCAGCGGAGGACCCTGACGGGGAAAGTCCCTTCGGTGTCCGCCCTCCGGCTGCCATCGGAGAGACCCCGCCTTCCGCCAGAGTCCGCTCGCCCTCCTCTGCAGTCGGGGAAGCAACTGTCTTGATCCCCGGGGCCCCCCCATCAGCCTTGACTGACTCGCATTGAGATTGTTTGAGGTGATGTTAATCTGAGCCATGACTCGCAGTTTTTGGTGCAGTTTAGTTTGAGGCGCGTGGTCTCCGTTTTGAGACGTCCGCCGTGGACATAGCTTTGGGGGAGCCGACACGAGCCTATCTCTGGCTGACTGCTGCTCCGCCCCCCACCTTTCGTGTCTTTCGGGTCTTGCTGTAGCTTAGAGCTACGGAGGCGTTGTTTTTCGCCCTCTTCGGTGTGCTGAGATATTGGGGCAGAATCGTTGCTTATGTTGTTTGTGGCCATTTTCCTTGGCTTGTTCATAGAAGTTTTTTTTTTATTTAAAGCGTTGTGTTTTCCTCGTGATTTCAAAACACAGTTTGTGAAAGTTTGTGAAAGCCCAAAGCTTACCTGTCTGTCCTGCGATCTTGTGCTTCTGCGACTGAGGCGGAATGGAGGCAGACTGGACTCGACTGCTGACTCTGCGCCGCGCTCCGCGCACCGGAGGGGTTTATAGAGTACCAGTTAGTGCAAGTAGAAATGGGACTGGATACCACGTCGTGCAGCTCCTCTCGCAATCGGGAGAAAAAACAGTAAGGACTGGAGGCAGACTGGGCTCGACTGCCGGCCTGGTATTGACACAGACAACACAAACCTGCAGTAGTACAACTAGCCAACCGTCAGGGCACCTTTGTGAAAGCAACGCACAGGCCCAACACAGGCACCATGGCATCCTGCCATGACAATCACAGACCCTGAAAGTGACAAGTGCTGGCCATGAGCATGGTCTTACACAACAAAGCAAATAGAGAATGACACCACATGCAAGTACTGTGATTGTAAGACATAATGTGTGACAATATTTGTAAAATGCATCCACAGAGTGTCTATCAACATGCTGTTGTAAAAGGCAACACATCCACAATGCTCTGTGATTGACACCTATGACCTTTGCCCTTGCAGGTGACTCTGCACTACCCCCAGCCTCCATGGCTAATGACAACTGTGAGGAATCCACAGACGCCCCATGAGGTGGCCCACAATAAGCCACACGTCCGTATCAGGCGCTGCATCGAGAGGACCTTTGGCTTGTTGAAGACTTATTATTCGGTGCCTTCACTGGACGGGAGGGACCTTAATGTACAAACCAGAGAAGGTTGGACATATTGCACTTTTCTATGCCACGCTGCACAACATTTGCCTCCGGCGGTATGTCCCTCTACCCCCTTATGTGGACATGCTACCCCCAGAAGGCGAGGACTCACTGCCTGCAAGTGATGTGCTGCCACACAGTGCGAGGGAGGAGTGCAGGGATGGACATCTGGTTCAGCAAGACCTGGTGGAAAATGTATTTTGAGCACATTGTTATACACATGCTATGCACCTCTGTAAATATAGTTACGTCATGAATTAAACACATGTACACAATGAGGAATGTCCGAGCATTGCTTCAAGTGAACTATTAATTAATCCTGAAATGTGCAAACACCCTCCCCCCACGTCCCCACAACACCATCCCCAACACACCCTCCCACCACCTCATACCTCCCCATGTTATCCTCAACACACCCTTCCCCCCACCTCCCCACAATTCCACGCCCAATACATCTACCGCTACATCCCTTGTGCCAATATACACATGCACACTCACTTGCATGGCCTCCTGCTCCCTTACTACTTTCCTCCTGCAACTTTGGAGCCAGTTTGTGTGCAGAGCAGCGCTTTGGGGTGCTGGGCAGAGATCCCTCTGTGGGGATGACAGGGGTGGTTTGGTCTTACTCTGGCCCCCGGACACATTGTAGTGTCAAGAGCATGCTGGGCTGCAGCTTAGCCCCGACAAAGGCAAGGATGCTCTCTGTCATCTCCCTCACCTTCTATCCGATGACAGTCAGGGTGGCAGATGTAACAGCTGCCTGTCATCGGTCCAGGCCCATGGCCCTCGCAATCCACCATGAGGCGCCATGAACACAGTCTCGGATGGCCTGCAGTTGTGCCTTCATCACTGCCATTGGGTGCTATACTGACGCTGGCACACGTAGTGCAGGTGGGCCCTGGTGTCACAATCCTGCCCTTCCTTCTTCCCTTCCCATCGCTGGGCAGTGCAGCGATGGTGGCTGTTGGCATTGCCCTGGAAGCCTAGCCATGGGATGTAGCTGGGCCTGCATCCTCCTCTTCCTGAGTCACCTGTGAACCTGCTGGGGGAACAATTACATGCTGTTAGTCATCCTGCATACTTGTACGTGGGCTTGCTAGTCACGCATGCTACATGGTGGTGGGGCGTACTACACATGTGATCTGAGTAGTGTCTGCTGAGGGTGTACACCCCATTGGCATGTGTTCTTTTGCCACCGGCCAGCCAAGAAAGATCCTGGGAGCACTATAGAACCCCAGAGGCTGTGACTCTTTGAGCTTGGCAAGACCTAGACCTAGAGAGGGAGGGGATGGCTCAGGCTTATTTATTTAATTGTTTTTTTATAACACGCCGAATACCATACCTGAGTTCGGTTTCTAAGCGCGCATGCAGGATTCAAACCTCTTGCTCTGCGTGGGTTTGCTCCCAAGACCAGCGCGTTGCCCCTCTGCTATCCTCCGTTCCTATGTCCTAAAAAAAGGAGAGTGACCCAGTAGAACACACTGGAATTTGTTTGTTAGTTCTACCACAGCCCTTGTTTAGTTTATCCCAGAATAAACAATCGAGAGAACTCATACTGTTTCAAGTCATTACTTGATCCCTCTGTGGTTGCAGTCAAGAGCAGAGGAACGAGGCGCTGAAAGAATGGACTCGGTCAATAGGAGTTGAAATCCATGCATTCCTGGGGCAATGGAAATTGGGGAGGGACATGGGCCCCGAAAGCCTTGGAGATATAAGGATAGCAAGAAGGAGCATATGAAAATCCAAAGTGTCAGTAGCAGGGGCAGTTTAATGCTGGCCTTTTAAAACTACTGTGTGTTAGTACCACAGACACTCGGTGCCCTTAGGCACTTCCTTTCAAACCAATGGAGTGTCTTCAGGGAGGAGACAGGAGCGACATGCAGAAGCGCCAGACCACCTGCACCAAGCACTATCATGACTCCCCTATCCACTGCTGGTCACACCAGTATCTCTTGGAGTAACAGTCACCACTGCAAAAGGATAATCCCCCCGGGAGTCCACCAGCCAGGACCACAGTTACCCTAATGGCAGCTTCCCCTTTCCTAAGAAGCACATCTTCCCAGGTCAGAAGAGCCCCTTAGAATGAGCCTTCCCCACAGAGGAGGGAGGTAAAGAATAGGACCAAATCAAGGCTACTGGGTTGGGCTAAAAGCCAGAATATGTTGCTAGGGTGCTCAAAAAATTACCATAGTCGAGATGATCGAAAATAAAGTCAACAGTGTGAGTCATTGCAAGAGACTCTACACTTTTGCAAATTGGGCTTTTGGAAAGAACCATCATATTATATATATCATTAGGAAACCTGATCAGTAGCCAGGGAAATGAAAACACATTAACCCGCATTGTGCTCTTTTGCTATGGTAGTCATTAAGAATCCTGTCTCCAATGTCATTACAGAGGGAACTGACGTAAGACTGCACTCCGGTTACTACCCACTCTATGTATGTTAGGTTTCAGTGTATGCTAATGGCCTACAGATGATGTCAATGTTTCCTGTTTAAGCGTCCGCATAGCAATGGGAGCTGAAACACACAGAACGAGGGCGCAAATGCGCGCCTTTTCAGCCGAAGGCCGAGGCCGCAAATCAGCCGAGCACAGGCAAAAAGGCCGACTCCTGCTAGCCTGTCACAGGCTCCTGACTGTGAGCGTTCAGCCGCGGCGCTTTGAAGTGGGCGAGCCAAGTTAAACATTGTTCACAGAGCCAAGACTGCACACACAACTTTAGAGCACTTTTTTGGCCTTCAACACAAAAGTAATTCTTTAGGTGTCACCGTTTATTAAAGCATATTTTCTGTGTATCAAATTGTGTAAATGATAGAAATACGTAAAAGAAAAATGGGAAATACATATCCAACAATGTTCCTCATGGCAGTGGTGCAAGCACATACCTTTTGTTCGTTTGATCGTCTCTTCGTTTGGAGGATAAAAAACCTCGACGAAGGGTGGCTGAAGAGGAATTGGCTGGCGTATGGCCAATCACCCAGGGAATATTTCTTTTTACATTTTCATTTTCTGCATTACTTTTGAAAACTCAGAAGGTGCACCTTGGAATTCAAGGGTGCTTATATTTTAGAAACCAATTTAACTATTGTGCTTCAATGAGTTCACCACCTACCCACAGTGCTACTTCTTTCTTTCTGTCAAAGCAAGCAATGAAAACATAAAGGGGCCGATTCATGGAATTATATGCGCAGAAACTAGGGTACTTGCACACGCAACTGCATGCAAATCCGCCTTCGTCGATTCCTGGAACCAAATGCGCTGTATTTTCCCTGGACTTGCAGGGATTTCGCGCTGGTTCGGCACATCTGTACGAGCCGTCGAGGGCCTTGTGCGAGACTCCGAGCAGAGCGTGGGCATCACCTCTGCAGTGGACTGGGAAAGGGGCGGAAAACCAAAAATGAGTAGCATTTGCGAAAAAGTGGGCGTTCCAAGGGACGGCCTGCAGGCCGTCCCTCGCACACCCACTATTGCGTGGCACGATACGTATTCATGGATTGGATCGCGCAACGTCTCGACTTTGAAATGGCCACGCAAGTCCTTGATACCATCCGCCAGCTGAAGGCAGGTGTAAGTACACTTGCGCGTAGAATTGTCAGCACGCAGGTGGGGTCAAATGTCAGATTTCCAAGTGTGTGTACTCAATATGGGGTTCTGATGTAACTTACGGATGCGTATAAGCAGTGTAGTGGGGTGCAGGAACATTTTACATGGGTTCACACTCAGATTTCCTCAGTTATTGGCAAGTTCTGATTTTTCATAAGCATGTTGTTAGGGTGCCAGATACAGTTACGGGGCACCCCGCACAGGGTCCCTAAGTCACAGGTCCGCTTACGGGGGACCCCATGCACTGTTTTAAGGGCGAGTGTATTCACGCCCGGGGAAGCGGGCAAAAGCAGCTGATCTGCCAGTTTTTTTCTTTACGTGCAGGCGTGTCGCGGGCGTTCCAGCCATGACTTGCAAATACGGTTACTTTGCACAAACAATTCCATTGATACCTGGGGCTTGTATTTTTTCTTCTGCACGCACAGTGTGATTCACGGCGTGTGTCGATACTTGCCGCGTAGTGGAGAGTAATGGGCCTCTGTCCACAAATCACCCACAGGGAGAAAATAAAGCAACTCCCTGTGCGAGCTTTGAGGCCACAGGTGGTTTTGATGGTTCGCCGGATCTGATGACACCGAGGACCCCAGAGGCTGTTAAAAGGAAGTTAGGGTTAGCGCAGGCAAACACAGTACTTTGATATGAAGAAGTGTGCAAACTCTCTTACCTAAGTATAGCAGGATGGTGCTATAGTGCCTGGGGTTCTGGTGCGAGGGAGCGTCAAAGATCCGGGCAGCCGTGTACCAGATGGGCGGTACCGGCTGAAACCTGTAGCCCTTCCGGTGTAGCCGAAGGGAGCTTGGACTGATTACGTAGAGTCAATGGTCGAGGGGTCCAAGAAGTCAAGAGCCAGAAAGGGGAAATCCGAAAGCAATCCGTTGAGCGTTAGCAAAAAGAGTCCAAAGTACCAATATCCATGCAGAGTTCCGAGTGACAGTGTCCGTGGAGTAAGAAAGCCAATCCGTGGTTCGTAAACCTGAGTCCTGATCCGATGCAGCAAAACAACGTGAATTCTGAAAACGCCGAACAGAGTCGTGAGACAGCTGTGAAGCGGTGAGCGATTCGAACTTCCCAGCTTTTACGTGCGCCGGCTCCCAATCACGTGAGCGGAATCCTGAGCATGTGATCGTGAAGCCGACGCGGAACCAGGAAGTAACCGCGATCGGGTGCTCCAACCCGAACGTAGTCTCCATGGGAGTTGCCAATGGAAACGAGGCAACAAACTGGGCCGGCCCTGTGCACAGCCCGAAACCACCGGCGATGACGACTCCCCCGCACCACAGGTGAAGGGATAGCTTGGAAGGTGGACTGTGACCCGTGGAGTCTAGCAATGTGTGTCGGGGTATTAAGCAGGGTGTGCGTAGTCGTTTAGCTGATCTGTTGTGCATGACAGCGTGTGAATGTTGTGTGATTTCTGCATGAAATTCCATAAATCGGCCCCTAGGTTGTCGCAAATCTGCCAGTGGCCCCATGTTACGTATGGCTCCTTCGGTCTCTTGTGGCTTTACCTCCCCACACCCGAACAGTGGCATATTTAGGATTTCAGCTGCCCTAGGCGTAACAAAGTGCTTGCACCCCTACTTTATTCCGCCCTCTCTACTAGATCCCGCCCCTTCACCAGACTCCACCTCCTTCAGCCTTGATTACCGTAAAAGATATAGATTGATGAATAAAATTGAAATGGAAAAGAACATGTTATCCCCTTTGCTTTTTGGGCATATCTGAACATTGTGCAGTCAATAAAATTGGTAAACTTAGCACATGGGAAACCCAGTAACGTGAAGGCTTTAACTCAATTCACACATCTTTCATATCTCCTAAAAAATCGTAAACCATTTGCTGCATACTTACCGCCCTCATGCAAGGCAACACATACTTTCATGGAAGTTGCTGGTAACAAAAAGTCAAGTTTCACACACAAATAATTTAAAGTAGCTTGCTCGCTGAACAGCAACACACAGCACTGGCCAAGCGAAGGAAGCATCATGTTATCCTTTTTTTACTCCTGGACGTTCAAACAACGTTCATTTCTCCTTTGACACACAATTCTCTTAGAAAAGACAGTAGAATACCAATACATGGTAGATGCATTCGGGGTCCTCCTAAGGAGGGAAAGAAATGTTGTTCTTTTATTCTGTCTTTTTTCAAATTTTCCTTTTGTGTCTTTAAAAAGGCGCATTTTGCACTTTCCCCTTTCATAGTGGTGATCGGGTTGGCATTTGATATGATATGATATGATAAGTCATTTATAAAGTGCCTGTACACAAGTGTTTCTAGGCGCGACAAGACAAGGAGGGCGGGACAGAGGGTGGACAAAACAACAATCATACTAGGCCGTGTGTCAGTCATATTACACAAGTGCAGGGACGAGGGGGAGAAGTGCAAGGGAAGGGAAAAGTGCAGGTAAATCAATAAGTGCTGCTGGAGGGCGGCTCATAAGTGCAGAGAGGCCGGGGACTGTAGGGTTGCAGTCAGATACAGACCCTTAAGCGCTGGGGGAGCCTGGACGCAGTGCACCATCACGGGCAACTGCGCGGGCAGTGATGGCCAGCCAATGGGCATGGCAGAAATCATGACAGTCCTGAAAAATAAAGAGGCTTGAAATGCAAATGTCACACGGATGCCTAGTTCCTAATTAGTGAACTTTTCAATGCAGCCACTTTCATGAAGTAAAACGGAGCATCAGCACTGCTTTTTACAGAGAAAATCCGGAGAGATGTGCACTAATCACAAGACTTCTTTTGTCGCAAAACGGCAAGCTCCAGTAACATGGAACATTTAATGTGACATCATGTGATGACAACACAAGAATCTTTTTGGGTGATTTCAAGCACGCAGGTCAGACCCACAATTTTATCGCGGCCTAAAGTACCAACAACGAGACGGAGACGCACAATTTTAATGTGATGTCAAGTACCAACAATGAGACGTCATTCCTTCACAATGATGCCAGGTATCAACAATGAGACTAGTGTCTTTGACATAATGTCAAGTACCAAGAATGAGACTGGTTTCTGTAATGTGACATGAAACAACATGTCTCCTGCTGCTATTGTGATGTCAAGCGCCAACAAAGAGACTCATGATTTTTGATGGGATTACAAGTACCAACAACATTTTTAAAGCAAAGTCAAATACCAACCATGTGAGACTCATAATTTGCCAGAGGAGACGTTCTCTTTTTATGAATGTAAGTACAACACAACAAAGAGTTATGTTTTAATATTATTTCAAGAGCCAACAATTTTGGATTCTTCGATTTTCTTCTTTCATTTATTTTATCCATCGCCAATACGTATTACAATTAGGCGTCAAACAGCCGATTTAATAAAACTGTAACAGTAAAAGAAATGCGCACTTTAGTGGCAAATGTTCCAGCATTTACGACTACTGGCTCCTTAACTGATAGCATTGGAAAATGCAAAGATGAGGAGAAATTGAAGGCCCTTTTTTCAGAGGAAAAAGACAAAAATCACAGAACTCAACTTAATACCCATTTGGGGAAGTAGAATCAGCCCCACCCACACTTTGATTATAATTGCAAGCATGAACATGATACTATGTGTATTTTTCATGTGCTGGTGTGAAGTAAGAAGAACCCAAGATTTGAATGTGATTTTAAGCACCATATGAGCTGGGCTCTCTATGTCCAGCGAGAAGGATATGGCGCAGCACTGTTCCGATGAGCTATTGAACAGGCCCCACAATGGCAGAAAAAGACCTGCCCAATCCTCTATACGCCGGCCACGGGCTGTCTACGATCTCACTCTCTGATGTGGAGTAAGTGAAAGCTATATCGTTTCTGATTTCATTTTCCACATGACCCCCCCCTAGCTTCGCCCTCCAACCACCCTCCCCCCCCAGCTTCGCCCTCCACCCACCCTCCCCCCCCAGCTTCGCCCTCCACCCACCCTCCCCCCCAGCACCCTGCAAAGTTCCCAAGGATCATGGATGGGCCATCATTTCTGGGGTGTGAAGGGGGAGACATAGGGGGAACTATATAAAACATCAAACTACCGGTTTCCCTCTGTTCACCCCACAGCAACCCCCAAAAAAGGGGAACAATGAACATAGTGGCCAATCAGTGCAACACACAGAGGATGCAACATTTCCTACGTGAAAGCCATGGCGGCACCATATCCCAAGGATGGTACTCCAGTGAGCGATTTGGGTCGTTTTTTGGAGAATGGGCCGTGTTTTGAGTTCCCAAACGTTTACATTGAACCGTGAGGATAGATCAGCGGGGTTTGCACCTTGAGAGTCCATCCACCCTTTCAACCTTAGAGAGTGATGAAATAAGTCCATTTTGTGGGAGGAAGGTCAATACAACACTCACAGTAATGCCACACCTGGGTGCTGAATGCCTGTGACAGAGAGCAGTATTAAAATGCCATCCCGTTGTCAGAATGACGAGGTCTTTCAGGATTGGGAAAGGAGAAAAGGGGGACATGGCTCAGTCTTCAAACAGGTGTTATCGAATGTCCATGATAATCACTGTGTGTTGTATGTTCCGAATTCTTGCATTACGCTGTAATATTAATGCCTCAATCCAGTGCCTGCGTTGCTGGTACACATTAACGGAATACCCTGGAAAAATTGGAAGACCCGACCCCATCCACACAGGGTAATCACTGCAGATCACATCTAGCGAGGGATCAAGCAGTGCCAAGAAGTGTGTAAACTGCTGACGCTGTGCTCCACAAGTGCCACGTGATGTAGGATAACTAAGTGTAAGTGCAGTGCTGCTCGGAAATGCGCTCACCCCACTTTCTCCCCCTCCCCCAGGCCGGGTAACCAAGGCATAGCGTCACGGTTGCACAGATAGATGTCAGCAGAACAATCAGACCCGTGCCCATCCTAGAACATTCTGAAAAATGTGGACACAATCACCCTCCATTGATTTTTACCTACCTGCTGTACTGTGGCTCGGTGGCTTCCTCCACGTGATAGTGGGCCTCATCACGAGTTTGGCGGTAACCCTTAAATGCGGTGGTAGCGCTATTACCGCCACATTTAAGGGTCCGCCACATCACGGCTTTGGCAGATTTCCCCCCAGCTCTTAGCTGGGGGGAAATCCACCAAAATTTCGCGCTCTTACCGCCGGCGAGAAATCCGCCGGCGGTAAGTGCACAAAAATTCCCCATTGAGCCCAATGGGGAATTCCCGAATGAGCTCAGTGGGGAATGGGCAATACCCATTCCGCCAAACCTGTGATCCGGCGCTATTAGCGCGGGGGGGGGGGGGGAGGAGGTTTGGCAGTAGGGCTATTAACGCCGGTGCTAAAAGCGCCAGCGCTACCGCCCAACTCGTGATGAGGCCCAGTGTGTAGATGTAGTGAAGATCGGCTGGCGGCTGCGTGCGTCCTGCAGCTGCTGCGTGATTGATCACAGTCCCTCACACTGTGATATCGATCGTTAACACTAAGGTGTTAGGCTTGGCCGGCGCACGCTTGTGCACTGTGAGGGCACGTGCAGACTGCAGAAAGTCAGCCGGGCCGCTGCTCAATGCGCAGGCGTGGCCCACCAAGGCATGGGGGCTGTGTGCGATCCAGATATTGCTGCCTGCCTGTCGGCCTGCAGGCTGCAGCTCAATCAGAGAGAGAGTCAGTGTCGTGATTAATTGACTTCTAGTTGTTGGACTCTGCAGAATCCTATTCTTTTATTGTCAAAAGAACCATTCCGGAGTGGTTTCTTTTTAAAATAAAAGTATCGGAACCACAGATATAAAAATGTGCGCCCTTTAAGAATTTGCCACCCTAGGCCGAGGCCTAGTCGACCTAAGTGTAAATACATCCCTGCCAGTGGAACTATATTGGCTCCAGAGTGGTAGGTGCTGCGGCCTGGTTCCTATAGGGTGTGCGATTCCTGTAAAGTGAACCTTCTTGCAAAGGGGGGATGCACTGATCTCATTCGAGCTACTTGGCGGTGGGCAACGTCTCATTCCAACTCCTTGTATGCCAGTGGCCACTCTTTGATCCCTTCGTTCAATACGGATAAAATCATAAATCTTTCCCCCATTATAACATGATCTTCTGCAGCTTGTAATCTCCTCTCTGATTAAAGAATGGCATCCATAGACCGTTGTAAGCCAATCATGGGTGCGCTTATCTATTAGGATTCCCTGGCTTCAGACTAATCGCCGGGGCTTTTGGGAACTCTGTGCATGAATATCGCCCCACCCCTCCCCCCCCTTTTGGACCCTCTCATGTCTGCACGCTCCATGCCTTGAGCATTTTACTATTTTAAAACACTATGGGTAACTGGTTCTGAGACGCTCTGTGATCTGCATCATCAGCCCCGCCCCCCAGCTTGCCACCCCATGGAATAAGACACCCCCCCCCAGAGTCAACCGGACACCGTGAAGGCCACTGTTTGATTCGTGCCTTGGGTGATGAAGAACGAAGGACCTCTTATTATGTCATTGATCTGTTCTTCCGTGACGCTCAGTCTATTCTCCATGTTGGAACTGGTGGGTTCTTGCTTGTTGTGGGTTGGTCAATGGGGAGACTATTCCATCCAGGGAAGGTCAGTGTGTGGTCCAGTGGTTTCACTGTATGTGATTCTCTAGGTGGCACTTTGCGCGCCTACTCTGATTGCACTTAGGAGACCCTAGTACAGCCAGCGCGGTATTTCAAACATATTTAACAGAAGGGTGGCCCTATAGTGTTAGGGCTCTGGGCAAACTATACTGTTATAACAAAAGATGTCCTAACAATTACATGTCAAGCAGGCCTTCGTTTTGCATTCTATACCATTAGTTAGTTTGAGGTGCTGTATACCTCTTTTAGCTTCAGAGCCATCTTACTCCAAAATGTGTGATATTTGAAAGAAAACTTCTCATATTTTATAAATACATTTTTCTCATACTTGGGCGTTTCTCATTGCCCTATTTTATTGCTTAGTGACATATATAGAGATGCCAGAAAAGTTATTTCTTATTGTTCCGTGATTCATTTATAAGACAAACATATATGGGATTGATAAACAATATGCAGTACAATTTGTATTCAGAGAACTAGGATGGTCATTTCCCAATGCACTGGGCTATTTGTGGTGGTGTAGTTACACAATCTTACAAACATACATAGCCAAACATTGTGTTCAACTTATTATCCTTTGATAGTATATATCTTCTTTTACTGTGAGAATCACAAGTACCTTATAACATAGGCGTGTCACAAACACATATAATACACTACACATTTTAACTACAATAGAACAAAGTTCAAGCATTGCGTTCTTGTAGTTTCACTTTTGATAGAAGACACTTAATTTCTTTTAGCCAACTTTGGCTGTCTGTTGTTTGTGTGATATATTTTGTCCTATGTGCTCACGAGGTATCTAGTTCATTATTTTATTTATTTTCTGTAATGGTCGTTTGACCAATCCTAGGTCGGCGTCGCCGGTAAGTATCTTTTGGTGGGGACAGGGCCGATGGTGGCGCGTCCTGTCCTTCTCCTATGGTGTTTCGGCAGGGAGTTTTATTGTGCTGACTTCTTCAGGACCATGCATTGGGTTGTCCCTATTGGGGGGAATAGCCAGGGGATGCGCCGAATGTAGAGAGGGATTTAGCATACAATGCCGTAGGCGCTACACGCAGCAGGACTTCCCTGTGTCCTATCAACCCCATCCCCCGCCAACAATAGGAACCTGCTGGACTCGGGTAAAGGCCCTCTTCAGATTAGCTGGTACCAGTCCCAGGAGGAGGAAGGAGGGAGGGAACATGAAGGTGAGATAAGGGACGTTAGGGAGGGGTCTGAGTATGTGCGAAGTAACGGCGTCAGTTCCGCTTTACGGTTGCTGCTCGCCATCAAGTTCAAGGTCATGCAAAACTGAAGTGGAAAAGTAACAGCGTCAGTTCCGCTCATCAGATGCTGCTCGCCATCAAATTGGAATTGGTACAAAAGTAAAGTGGAAAAGTAACGGAGTCAGCTCCGCTTAGCGAATGCTGCTCGCCATAAAGTGGGGAATGTAAGGGGTGCAGCTCAGAGCAGAAAAACCTGATGCTGTACTACCAAGTAGCAAATAACGGGGCACCTGTAAGTTACCTCTTGCGGCCTGTACATCCACAATCCGAGTCAGTGTCTTATTTCCGGGGGGTGTGAGTAGAGGGATGGCAAAGGGAAAGGGGGCGGAGGGCCGCAGGGTAAAACAAAGGGGAATTTGGAAACCAGGTAAACCAAATGTAGGTCCCCAGGGAGGCCAGTGTTGGGTGTTGCGGCTAAGCCAGGGGATGCGCCGAACATAGATAGGGCATTTAGCATACAATGCCATAGCCGCTACATGCAGCAGGACACCCCTGGGGCCTATCTACCCCATCCCCCGCCAACAATAGGAACTTGCTGGGGTCGGAGTGGGCCATCTTCAGATTATTTGGTACCAGTCCCGGGAGGAAGAAGGAGGGCGGGAACATGAAGGTGAGAAAAGGGGCGTTAGGGAGGGGTGCGGCTAAACCACCCTCTAGGGTGGGTTTATTAGCACAGCAAAGTTGGAAGGCAGTCCTATTTTTCCGCTGCACTGAAGCAAGATAGAACCGCCCGCCCACCCAAAATGTATACAAATGTTGTAATGGCTAAATGTTTTAATATGTGTTTGAATTTTACAGCAAGATTGTCGCGGTGGAGGTACATGTACATGTGTCCCTGGTTTATCCCTGAGCCAACCACCGCTGTGATGGAGTCCCTTCCACACCTTGTTTTCTTACCCTTTAGAGTCCACCTTCACCCCATTGTTACTCTCTTTTCCCCCTTTGTGACATCCTTCTCCTACTCTGCTCCTGTGGCGGCAAACCCTACGAATCTTTTACCTGTTCACTCCACCAGAAAGCCCCAACTCTTGTTGGGAAGCCAACCGCTTCCTTCCATTATTGTTTAATATCGACTCTCCTATTCCCCCCCATATTGGATCACTAAATCCTCTCAACCTTTGTTCTTACCAGCCAACTACCCCCTGCGCTGTACTCTTTCCATATTCCACAAACTCTCCCTGCACCTACCCTAGTTATGCCAGCCAAAGCACCCTTCTCCCGTGCAATTAGGGAGAGGAGGATCCAAATTGCGTACCCTACCTTCACTTCTCATTTTACTCCTGTTTCACCTCCTTTCAACTTTACTTTCCATTATCCCCCCACTTTACACTTTTACTTCCCCTTTACTTTTTATCCCGCCTCCCACCACCCTTTGCATGTCCCGTGGTGCCTCGGAGGTTATGCCGCTCCCGCCGCCATATTCATTGACCTATCCCGGTTTCCCCAGGTCACTTGACCTGTTACACCTATCCCATGTCTCTTGACCTCTTACATATTTCCCCTCCAACACTCTCCATAATCCTACCATCTGTCGGGCTCTTCCCTTACATTAATTTCTCAACTATTACTTACTAAATCGCTTACACCTTACAATTTACTCATTTGTATTTGCTGGTGAATGTTCTGCACCGTCTTGCTCCTACCAAAACTTGGTCTATGAACTAAGGGTGTGGACTTAACGCAGTGCCAATATTTCTTGTGCAAATATTCCCCTTGCCAATCTTTTTGTGCAAGACAACTCTGAAATATACCCACATGAAAGTCCACAAGTTCGGGCGTTGGCTGAGGTGGCAACCTGCTCACTGCCTTGTCAGCCTTGCCTTCCTTCCCTTCTCTATTTTTCTGGGACGGATGACGAAAGGGAAGGGGGTGGAGGGCTGCAGGGTAAAACAAAGGGGAATTTGGAAACTGAGTAAACCAAATGTGGGGACCCAGTGAGGCTGGTGTGGGGTATTGCGGCTAAGGAACCAGATTCTACATTGCTGGTTGGTGGAACATGGGTGACTTGTATAAAGTGTGGGGATTAAAAAATCCTAAAACTGGTCTAGAAGGTTAAAAAATGGCGCCGTCTGTTTTGTGATCCGCTTGCACACCGACCTTGGAGACCTTCCCTTCCTCAGGGGCGAGTCGGGGCAAGAGCGTGGTCAGCTGTTTGGAAGATTGCTGGTCTGCCACTTGTTAGGATTGTATACGGCTATCTGGATTATAGGTGATCAGTACCTTATCTTCAGAAGCTGTAAGGGAGATGAGGAGAGAGGAACGGGAGAGGAGATGAGGGCATGAAGACGCTGTGCTAAGTTAGTATTGACAGTACATGTAGCAGCAGCTCACGCACCTACATTCTGGGATGATAAAGACTGGACTTGAAGTAAGGCGTTCTAGTAACCAATCGAGAGATCAACAAAGGCTTTGCAGATGACTGAAGTGACCCTGTCAGGGCTTCAGTCATGCAAAAAAGAAAAAGTGGGGACTCTGACACACCCATTTCAAAGTGACGTCATAAGAAGTGAACATTTCTGTAAGCTAAATATGCAGATTTCATTCAATTTGTCGTTCACAGTTGAAGAAATAGTCCATTGCTGGTGGTTCATTATAAAGTGTGCGCACATTTTTGCTAGAAGAAACACTAACAAAACGTCCTGTATAGCAGAATGTCCATCTGAAACTCGATACTATGTGCCACCATAGGCGATTGTTGTGGTTTTATGGTTAAGTGCCTAGCCGCAGGACTGGTCTTCAATACCCGGCCGGACACTACACATTTCAAATTGCTGCATGAATTGATTTGTTTGTAATTCTATGAACACGCAGGGGGGCGGTGGGTGGCGTCCGCCCTCCCAAGGATGTGGACGGACGCCATTCAGCTGCGTGGTCCCTCAACTTGGGCCCAGTTTTGAATTCTGGAATTATTATATAATTATTATATAACTACTATTATGTTGTCTTCCTGGGCCTGCCTAGGCTGTTTATTGCACATTGTTTCACATGTTGAAAACGTTTGAAAACATTTTTATTAAAGTACCCTGACATAATACTATCATTTATTGCGCTATGTGCATTTTCACCAACATGGCAATAGCTTGATACCTATGAAAAGTGCTCGAAGTTCACCGGGAAAATGAAAGTTGTATTCGTCTAAGCGAAAGGAGTTGCCTGGCCGCATGACACTTGGAGGCTGGTTGAACTCCATGACCTTGGCATTCTCTCCCAGCCATCACCCCCACTTCTGCGCGTGCGTGTGTGCCAATGCTGCTGTGGCTTGTTAGGACAGCATGCAAAGGTCTTCCCTGCTAATGGAAACGCGCTTTCTGCTCTGCTTCCTCGGTCTAACACCCGCCCACACTGTGTCTCCTCGTCCAGGTACAAGACAACAACTGGTCAACCGAGCCTCAAGCCTGAACAGTGCTCTTATGCATTGCGTTGCTGTCATGTGAAATCAAGCTAAGGGAAAGCAATGATATTTATGCTAATTGAAGGCGAATAGTATGTTTGCATTTCAGTTGCGTCATGAAACCTGTGTACGTTTGTGCACTGAATGATTGTGTGTGTGGGGGGAGAAGGGGTTTATGTACACAGGGGTGTTTTTTATGTGTGGGATGACAGTGGGGAAGTTGTCTGGCAGGTTGTGGTCATTTGTGTTCATGTGGGAGTCTCAAAAGGCCTTCCTGGCTGGTCGCCTCTCGGCAGGGGTGGACTGGCCTATTGCGAACTCTTGAAATTTCCCGGTAGGCCTCTATCCCCTGGGCCACTTTTGTG
Organism: Ambystoma mexicanum; assembly: GCF_040938575.1. Classification (NCBI taxonomy): domain Eukaryota; kingdom Metazoa; phylum Chordata; class Amphibia; order Caudata; family Ambystomatidae; genus Ambystoma; species Ambystoma mexicanum. The sequence continues at coordinate 1,442,171,472 of NC_090935.1, forward strand.
TGGTAACCTATGTCATTTACAAATGTTTTCCTAGGAAAAGGGTTGGACTGTTACGCTCACCTGGTATCTACAGGGACGCCACCCAGCCTGGTTACTCGCTGGTATTATTCTCAGCTTTGCCCAGATGTGGTCTGCGGGGAAGGTTCTGCCTGAAAATACCGGAGGACTGTGTTCAAGGCTGACCGACTGGGGTAAGTATCCTCCCTCCACCCCCGTATGATTTCGCCCCTCTGGGGCCCTCTCCTCACCTTGTGGCAGAGTTAGGCGTGCTCTCCGTCCTGCCTTTTTTGCAGGGGCGCGTTGTCTTTCAAGGGCGTGTGCGGTCCAGTTACTTCACTGACGCCGGCCCGTTTGATATTGTTCAGGGAGGTCTTATTGCTGTTCTTTAGTTTTGTTTCTATCCTGCATGCCTTTCTTTGTTTAAAATGTCTCTTTTTTCTCCCTTAGGTATGCAGAGCTTCAGCGCGGCGAACTGGCTTGGTTGAGCCCCGCTGGTAAATGATGGCGTATTAAGAGCGCTATGATGCGGTAAGTAAGCGCTATGCGCAGCGCTGCAAAGTCTTGCCTTTGCTAAACTGTGTTTTCCTTCCTTGTAGGTCGCGGTGATCTACAGCGCGACTGGAATGTCCGGAGTGGTGCCAGCCGAGAGGCGACCAGCCAGGAAGGCCTTTTGAGCAGTTCGTAACTTGCAAATGTCTCTACTGCTTTCTTTAATGTTGCCTCTATCTTCCTCTTTCAGGTCGTTCTGTCCAGGAGGCGTGCAGATTCGAGGAAGCTGTTCTCAGTAGCTGCGAGTGGCTAAAGATGAAGACTGCAGGTAAGATGCTGCTGCTAATGATGTTCCTTTTGTCTCCTTGCAGGTTCTGCTTCTCCGAGGTTCGAGGGAATAGCTGGACACGGTGAGCGTTACGTTGCAAGCTGCAAAGTAACGTGAAGCGTGTTGTCTTGCTCGGGTGTGGTTTAAATAGCCCCAACAAAATAGTCCAGGTAAAGTAGTCCCTAGGCTACCACACCCAAAACACTAGACCACATAGCTTGGTTCCCTCGAACCAAGCTATGTGGAAGCCTCCATGTTGGCTGACAACACATTAAGTAGTTCCCAAGCACATGTTTTTCATGGTGTATGAGCCTGGCGCCATAGGCGCCAGGAGTGGCCCCAAGAGGGTTTTGGAAGAGGATGCCAGGCTGTAGAGGCCCGGGTCCTGACTCCACCTGGCCAATGGGTTTGCCAGAGGGGGTTTTGGGCGAGTGTCCGTGACAGCACTCCCCCCTAAGGCCCCTCCCATGGTGTTCCTTCTGTCTGGCCCAGGTTTGGTTGGGAAGTTCAGATGGAATTTTCTGATTAGACGTGGTGCGTGGATATTCTCACTGGGCTCCCAGGATCTACCTTGTGGTCCAAATCCTTTCCAATCGATGAGATAATATAGCTTGGTCCTAGAGTATTTAGAGTCCAAGATATCTTTGACTTCGAATTCTGGTTCTCCGTCAACAAGTATGGGCTTAGGTGGTGTCCCAATCCGTGTGCCGGGTTGCATTGGTTTCAGGAGGGACACATGAAATACCGGGTGGATTTGTAGATTAGGTGTTAAATCCAGTTTCATGGCTACTGGGTTGATAATTGCCTTAATGGTATAGGGTCCTAAGAATCTGGGATGAAAGGTCCGGGTTCCCTTGATGGGTACGAATTTAGCAGCTAACCAAACTGTGTCTCCTACCTGATAATCAGGGCCTTTTTCCGGTGTTGGTTGGCGAATCTGTTTTGTTTTTCTTTGGCATGAATAAGGTGTTCTTTTGCCCTTTTGAAAGCCTGAGTAATGGTTGTGTGTAGAGTCTTTACCGCTGGCATTTCCAAGCTGGCTGGAAGGTCTAGTTCAAAGGTACGTGGATGTCTGCCATAAAGGGTTGAGAAGGGCGTTTGTCCCGTGCTTGAATGCTAAGAATTGTTATATGCATATTCGGCTATCCATAGTAGGTCTTTCCAATTCCTTTTTTCATGTTGCAGCATGCACCGTAAATATTGCTCGAGTGTCTGATTGGTTCTCTCGGTTTGGCCGTCCATTTGGGGATGGTGACTGGTAGATAGCTGAACGTCAATCTGTGCCATTGCACAACATTTGTTCCAGAAGTTTGAAACAAACTGGCTGCCTCGATCAGAGACCAGAACCAAAGGGAAGCCATGTAGCTTAACTACACCCTCCAGGAACACTTTTGCTAAAGTGGCTGCGTCTGGGAGGCCTTTGAGAGGAATAAAATGGGCCATCTTCGAGAATACGTCCACAATGTTACACTCACCTGGACCCCACAGGGGTGTTGATCGGACCCGGACAGCTGCGGTCTCCGTCAACGTGATGCGTAGTGCAGAGATGACTGTCTGGACTGGTCCGCCTAGTCTTGTCTTCTGGACCCGAAGAAGTATTTTCCTGCAAGTGGAGACAGGGATTAGCCACCTGTGAGTTTTAGTGATGGCCTCCCAACTGTTCTCGCTCTCCCCCACTAATCACCTCTGATATCCCCTTAGTAACCTCACCTTATGTCTGTAAAAGAAGAGCTCTCCATCCTGCGTGTCTTGCAGGGGCGCGTAGATACCAGTTACTTCACTGGTTTGAAGGCGTTGGGAGAGTTCCGGTAAGCATTGACTCTGAAGTCCCAGGCGGGATTGGTAAGTATCAAGTTCAAAGAGTTCAATGTGCCCGATGTTCACTCTTGTCCCCTTCCTTCCTTAAGTTGCAACTGAGTCCGTGAGAAGAAGGTCTCGTAGCTGCTGCTGGCGTTCAGGTAAGAGTCTGTGTTACCCAACGCTGTCCGGTAACTATTGCATGCGTTAACGTGTTGTTTTTCTCCCTCTTTACAGATGCGGCATATGAAGATATGGAGAATATTACCGCCGGTGGTAAATTAGGTAAGTCTATGGTGGTAAGAGGTATTTGTTGATTCCCTTGGCTCACCTTGTTATTCTTGTGCCCATAGGAGCCGGAGTACGGCGAAGAAATGATGGAGACAGTGCCGGATCGAAAGATGCGGTGAGAACTGGTGAGTATGGCGCCATGCTGGAGCTGGCGAAGCGACGCGTGCAGGACTGATGTACTTTCCAGGTCGGCAGATGAAATGGATGCGGAATCAGGTGAGGAATTTGAAATAAGTTCGTTTTCTAACCTTGTCCTTTTCTTCCTCTTTATTCTAGGAGCTCCGGATTCGAGGCGGGCGTGGCAGAAGACTGGATGCTGGCTGCAGGCACGCGGGCGTGGCAGAAGACTGGATGCTGGCTGCAGGCACGGTGAGAGTCACGCTGCTGGATGCAGAATAACACAAGGCATGTGCTGCTGTTCGGGCGTGGTTTAAATAGCCTCCAAAGTAGTCCCAGGAAAGAAGTTCCCCAGGACCACACCCGAGTAAAAAATAGTCCCTGTAGTAAAATAGTCCCATCCAGGCCTCACGTTGGCTTGGATTTCTTTGCAGCATGGTCTGCATGTGGTAAGTAATGTCTATGAGCCTGGCGCCTATGGCGCAAGGACTGATTTTTATTATGAGCCTGGTGCCTACGGCGCCAGGACTGAACCCAGACAGCCCCTAGCTGGCGCTGCTGGTGTTTTTGTAAATGTCTGGATGCCTGCTCCCGGGGCTGATGGGCTTTATCCGGATGCCCGAGGGTAGGCATCATGACAGCACTCCCGCCCAAGGCCCCTCCTAAAGTTGTTCTTCCCCTTGGCCCTGGTTTGTCTGGGAAGTTCCGATGGAATTTCTTCACCAACCGAGGTGCATGAACGTGGTCACTAGGCTCCCATGACCTTTCCTGTGGTCCGTAACCTTTCCAGACGATTAAATAAAAAAGTCTTGATTTAACCAACTTAGAGTCCAGGATATTCTTTACCTCGAATTCAGGTTCTCCATCTATTAGGATGGGGTCAGGTGGTTTGGCAAGTCTTGTCCCGGGTTGAACTGGTTTCAGAAGTGAAACATGAAAGACAGGATGGATCCGCATATTAGAGGGTAAGTCCAACTTGACGGCCACCGGGTTGATAATGGCCTTAATAGTGTAAGGTCCCAAATACCTAGGATTAAAAGTCTGAGTTCCTTTTAGAGATATGTGTTTTGTAGCCAGCCAAACTTGATCCCCAATCTGATATCGTGGAGCATCGCTTCTATGTTGATCAGCAATTTTCTTATATTTCTCTTTCGCTTGTTTCAAATGTTCTGTTGCCTCCTTAAAGGCTTGTGTAATAGTTGAGTGTAAATGACTAACTGCAGGCATTTCTAAATTCTGAGGCGAATTGTGTTCAGAGGTTCGAGGGTGATGTCCGTATATGGTATAGAAGGGGCTTTGTCCGGTTCCAGAATGTACTGAGTTATTGTATGCATATTCGGAAATCCATAAAATATCCTTCCAATTGCTTTCGGTCTGGTGCAGCATGCAACGTAGGTACTGTTCAAGGGTCTGGTTGGTCCTCTCCGTCTGACCATCGGTCTGGGGATGGTGACTGGTTGATAACCTCACATCGATTTGCGCCAATTGACATTTCTTCCAAAATTGTGAAATGAATTGACTGCCTCGGTCAGAGACCAATACAGAAGGAAATCCGTATATTCGAACAATCGAGGAACTCCTTGGCCAAAATTGAAGCGGAAGGTAATCCTTTTAAAGGAATGAAGTGGGCCATCTTGGAAAAAAGATCCACAATAACTAGGATGGTGTTAAATCCATTACATGGAGGTAGATCTGTAATAAAGTCTAAAGACAAGGTGTGCCATGGTGTAGGTGGAATATCCAAAGGTTGTAAAAGGCCAGCGGGTTTTTTCTTCTGGCTTTTGTTTTGGGCGCAAATGCCACAAGACATCACAAATGACTTTACGTTTTTTCACCAAGTGGGCCACCAGAACTGTCTCTTAATTTTCGCTTCAGTTTTTGAGATTCCCGGGTGCCCTTCCATCAGGGTGGTAAGTAATGTCTATGAGCCTGGCACCTATGGCGCCAGGACTGATTTTTATTATGAGCCTGGTGCCTACGGCGCCAGGACTGAACCCAGGCAGCCCTTAGCTGGGGCTGCTGGGGTTTTTGTAAATGTCTGGATGCCTGCTCCCGGGGCTGATGGGCTTGATCCGGATGCCCGGGGGTAGGCATCATGACACACAACTACAAGGATGGTGTTGAACCCTTGGCTTGGAGGTAGATCAGTGATGAAGTCAAGGGAAAGAGTGTGCCATGGAACTGGAGGAATGTCCAATGGTTGTAGGAGACCAGATGGTTTTTGTTTCTGTGATTTATTTTGTGCGCAGACACCGCAGGACTGAATATACTGAATGATGTCCTTACGCCAGATAAGCCACCAAAAGTTCTCTTTCACCTTAGCTAGGGTTTTGGCGATCCCAGGATGCCCTTCGATCAGTGAATCGTGATAGTTTGAAATAATATGCTGTTGTAATTCCTTCTTGGGTACATATAGGTGATCCCTAAAAAAGGGTAGATGGCCCTTGATGGTATATTGTTCTCCTTGAGTTTGCCATGCGAGGAAGGCATCAGGACTCACTGGATTTCTTTTCATAGTTCTGCTTGTGTTAAGGCTGTCGTGATACCCAAGAGTTTGTCTTCAGGTATAATAGGTACTGGGTCTGGAGTTGTATATACTATTTCATCTATGCCCATGCGAGATGAGGCATCCGCCTTTCCGTTTCTGACTCATGGTTGAAATGTGATTCCATAATCATATTCGGCGAAGAAAAGGGCCCACCGTAATTGGCGCGAGGACTGGGCCTTGGCTGTTTTGAGATATTGCAGGTTTTGGTGGTCTGTGATGACTGTAATGGTGTGTCTGGCCCCCAGAAGGTAGTGCCTCCAGGCTTTAAAGTTGGATTTGATAGCCAGGAGTTCCTTGTCCGTGATGGCATAATTAATCTCTGGAGGTGAGAACTTTTTCAACCAGAAGGCCACAGGATGTAGCTGGCCGGTTTCCGGGTCTCTCTGTGAAAGGACAGCCCCCATTGCGAGACTGGACGCATCAGTTTCAACGACATAGGGGAGGTCTGGACGAGGATGTCGCAGGATTGGAGCGGAGGTAAATCTTCGTTTAAGTTCCTGCAAGGCTTCTTCTGCTTCTTCGGTCCAAGTAAACTTTTATTGTTTTTTTGTAATAGTACCTTGAGTGGGTGCACAACCTGAGAGAAGTCTGGGATGAACCTTAAGTAGAAGTTTGCAAAGCCCAGCATGCTTTGTACCCTTTTCAGAGACGTCGGTGAAGGCCATTTCAGAATGGCATCTACCTTGTGCACGTCCATTCTGATGCCTCCTGGAGTAAGGATAAAACCAAGAAACTCTACTTCGGTGACGTGAAAAAAGCATTTTTCAATCTTCGCAAACAAGCGATGTTGAAAGAGCTTGGTGAGGACTGAGCGAACGTGCCTGACATGATCTTGTTTCGAGGCTGAGTATACTAAAATTTTGTCTATGTACACTAAGGCGCACACATCAATTAACTCCCTTAAGATGTCATTCATGAAATATTGGAATGCTGCAGGAGCGTTGCATAACCCGAAGGGCATGACTTGATATTCAAACAAGCCGTACTTAGTACGGAAGGCGGTTTTCCATTCATCTCCTTTTCTGACTCGGACCAGGTGGTACGCTCCTCGAAGGTCCAATTTGGTATAAATCTGGGCATCTTTAACTTGGTCTAGCATCTCAGGGATAAGTGGCAAGGGGTAGCGGTTCTTCACGGTGATCTGGTTCAATGCGCGGTATTCAATACAGGTTCTCAAGTCTCCTTCCTTTTTCGGTACGAAGAACAAAGGACTGGCTGCGGGGGACTTTGAAGGACGGATAAATCAGTTTGCAAGGTACTGGTCTAAATAGGATTTCAAATGAATTTTTTCTGGTTCTGTCAGAGCGTAGATCCTGTCGCACGGGATTTGTGCACCAAGAACAAGGTCGATCTGACAGTCATAGGGCCTGTGCGGCGGCAATGTATTGGCTTGGTCCTTTCGGAAAACATCCTGGAAATCATGGTATTCACTTGGCAAGGTATTAGTTGCTCCCAGAGTTGATACTGTCGCTCCAGGAGTCATGGGGATACAGACGTCGGGTTTCTCCTCTTGGTAATAGCAGACAGGGGAGCAGTCACCGGGGAAGGTTAATTTTCGTGCCCGCCAGTCTATCAAAGGGTTGTGGGCAACCAACCATGGCATCCCTAGTATTAGCCTGAACTGAGGTGCCTTGATGAGATCAAATGAAATAGACTCCCGATGTCTGTCCTGGCACAGCAAGGTTACCCTGGCTGTGCAATGGGTTACTGGTCCGGAAGCGAATTCTGTCCCATCCACGGTGGTTACCTTGTCCAACACAAAGGAAGCCCCATCTCTGCTGCCAGTTCTTGATCAATATAATTTCCAACTACTCCGCTATCAATGTATTCTTCAACGGCATGCATTCTTGACGACTGTTGGTGGTTAATTAAGATCACTGGTATTGCAAAGTGCGAGGTCAGCAACTCTTTCTTCTCACTCGACTCACTGACCTCTACGTTTGTCGAGCTTGGTAGTTTTCCGATTTCTTAGCTTCATCCTTCTCTGTGGCCCGACTGTTCTTCTTGGGGGTTTTACTGGACAGTCCTTCAGGAAATGTCCTGGTTTCCCACAATACAAACAAAGCTGTTGTTTTCTTCTTTTGTCCCGCTCTTGTTTTGTTAATGGAGGCCGTATCCCTCCAATCTGCATGGGTTCTACAGCATTTTCCGGTACACGGGGTGTGTTTTCCCTTGGTCGAACATACATGGTCCGAGGGTCCGTTTTAGACCGGTCTGCCTTTCGGTCCTGCAACCGGTGATCTAGCTGCATGACCAGATTTATGAATTCTGCACAGTCTCTGGGTGGATCAACCACCTGGGCAAAGACGTCCTTTAATTCACCTCGTAAGCCTCGATGGAATAACATGGTTCTTTTGTTTTCTGGATACATAGCTTTGCCAACCAGTCTGTTGAAGGTAGCAATGTACGTTAACAAGTCCTGATTCCCCTGTCGGAGGGACAAGAGTTCATTGTCTACTGCTTGTTCCTGGGTATGGCGAGCAAAAAGTTTTTCCATTTCTCTCTGGAACCCCACAAAGTCATGTAATAGAGGATCGTCATGGGTTACCAATGGCACCGACCAATCTGCTGCACTACCACTCAGGTATGATAAGACAAAAGCTACCCGAGCTTGGTCGCTTGGAAATGCTCCAGGCCTACAAAGAAAATGAAGGCGACACTTGTTGATGAATGCTGCATACTTCCATGGGTCGCCTGAGAACCTTTCTGGTGGTGCCAGGGGCACTGTTTCAGATAACGCGATCTGTACCGGAGTGGGTGGTATGGCAGGGTTTCGCATCGTTGGATTGCTTCCAGGTAGAGGCGTCTGTCCTGCCTGTGATTGCAAGTATTGCCTGCTAATCTCTTCAGTGCGTTCTTTGGTCACTATTAGGTCTCTCCGGAGGGCATTAGTCTCTGTCGGGCAGAATGAACCTCAGCACGAAGCTCTCCAAGTAATTGGGCCAATTGGTCCATTTCTGATGTCTCCATGGCGCCCAGGTGGATGTGTTATGGTAGGCTTCGCGTTCTGTTACGCTCACCTGGTATCCACAGGGACGCCACCTAGCCGGGTTACTCGCTGGTATGCTTCTCAGCTTTGCCCAGATGTGGTCTGCGGGGAAGGTTCTGCCTGAAAATACAGGAGGACTGTGTTCAAGGCTGACCGACCGGGGTAAGTATCCTCCCTCCACCCCTGTATGATTTCAGCCCCTCTGGGGCCCTCTCCTGACCTTGTGGTTATGTTAGGCGTGCTCTCCATCCTGCCTTCTTTGCAGGGGCATGTTGTCTTTCATGGGCGTGTGCGGTCCAGTTACTTCACTGACCCCGGCCCGTTTGATATTGTTCAGGTAGGTCTTATTGCTGTTCTTTAGTTTTGTTGCTATCCTGCATGCCTTTCTTTGTTTAAAATGTCTCTTTTTTCTCCCTTAGGTATGCAGAGCTTCAGCGCGGCGAATAAGCTTGGTTGAGCCCCCCTGGTAAATGATGGCGTATTAAGAGCGCTATGATGCGGTACGGACTATGCGCAGCGCAGTGAAGTCCTGCCTTGGCTAACCTGTGTTTTCCTTCCTTGTATGTCGCAGTGATCTTCAGCGCGCCTGGAATGTCCGGAGTGGTGCCAGCCGAGAGGCGACCAGCCAGTTAAGCCTTTTGAGCAGTTCGTAACTTGCAAATGTCTCTACTGCTTTTTTTAATGTTGCCTCTATCTTCCTCTTTCAGGTCGTTCTGTCCGGGAGGCGTGCAGATTCGAGGAAGCTGTTCTCAGTAGCTGCGAGTGGCTAAAGATGAAGACTGCAGGTAAGATGCTGCTGCTAATGATGTTCCTTTTGTCTCCTTGCAGGTTCTGCTTCTCCGAGGCTCGAGGGAATAGCTGGACACGGTGAGCGTCACGTTGCAAGCTGCAAAGTAACGCGAAGCGGGTTGTCTTGCTCGGGTGTGGTTTAAATAGCCCCAACAAAATAGTCCAGGTAAAGTAGTCCCTAGGCTACCACACCCAAAACACTAGACCGCATAGCTTGGTTCCCTGGAACCAAGCTATGTGGAAGCCTCCATGTTGGCTGACTACACATTAAGTAGTTCCCAAGCACATGTTTTTCATGGTGTATGAGCCTGGCGCCATAGGCGCCAGGAGTGGCCCCAAGAGGGTTTTGGAAGAGGATGCCAGGCTGTAGAGGCCCGAGTCCTGACTCCACCTGGCCAATGGGTTTGCCAGAGGGGGTTTTGGGCGAGTGTTGTGACAGCACTCCCCCCTAAGGCCCCTCCCATGGTGTTCCTTCTGTCTGGCCCAGGTTTGGTTGGGAAGTTCAGATGGAATTTTCTGATTAGACGTGGTGCGTGGATATTCTCACTGGGCTCCCAGGATCTATCTTGTGGTCCAAATCCTTTCCAATCGATGAGATAATATAGCTTGGGTTTTGGAAGAGGATGCCAGGCTCTAGAGGCCCGAGTCCTGACTCCACCTGGCCAATGGGTTTGCCAGAGGGGGTTTTGGGCGAGGGTCGTGACATGGACTTGCTGAAAATGTGTAATATGGGGCCACTTTTAACATTATTTTCAGGGCCTCGGTTGGTTCCCAGTCCACCCCTTTATGGAATAATGTACCCCCACCATACGTCATGTGAATATTCAAAGTCAGGAGGTTTGTGACCCAAATAGGTCAGAGAGACTCTAAGATGATATGCAATATCCTTTTTATGTCTGGTAAGGAGTATTGTATTCCCTATGATACAGGGGCGCATGGTCAGGGCTTTAAGTGGGCCGGGGCCTGCCAGGGCTGGGCCCCGGCAGGCTCCGAAATTTCATCTCCCCTGGAAACTAAACTTCCCTGGAAGCACCGGCCACTACACGAAAAGGCTTTTTTTTCTACAGCCTGAAGCTCTCGCTTTTTCCATAATTCTCCAATTGCGGTGGATGATCTTCTGTATTCTGTTGGAGTGGGTACTATAGGTATTCACAAAGACTATATTCTCTTTGTTGCTTCTTCTAGGGTTTTGTTCCAGTATTGCCTCTCTGTTGTTATTCTCGGCTCTCTTCATAGCTCTTTTTGTCAGCCTCGTGGGGTAACCTCTCTTATGTAGATCACTTCTCAATTTGAGGGCTCCTTCTTTGTAGTCTGCATTGTTCGTACTGTTCTTTTTAAGCCATACAAATTGGCCAAAAGGTAAGTTGTCCCGGGTATGTATTGGATGAAAGCTGGTATAATGTAAGAGAGCATTCCGATCCGTGGGCTTTTTATATGGTTTCACATACAATCCTCCCTTCTCTGTGTCTACTTTGATAGTCACGTCCAGATAGTTGATTTTCCACTTTGCTAAGATTTTCAGTGAATTTTAAATGCTGGTTTTGTCGATTAATCCACTCAAAAAACCTACTGGCTGTGTTTTCATTTCCTCTCAAGATGATGAGCACATCATCTATATACCTCCTCCATAGTAGTATATTTGCTTTAAATGGGTTGGTATCATTATGGATGCAATGTTTCTCAAACGCCTCCATATAGAGGTTGGCGATACTTGGGGCCAGCGTAGCTCCCATGGCTGTACCCTTTATTTTTTTATAAAAGGTGCCATTAAAGTGGAAGTAACTTTCTGTTAGTGCCATTTCAGCACACCACATTATGAAGGACACTGGGGTTTTGGTATTAATTGTCTCAGTGAGTAATCTTTCTTCTAGTACTTCCAGGGATTCCTTCTGGGGTATATTCGTGTAAAGGGCTACAACATCCAGACTGATCAATATCTCCGTAGTGTTATCGAATGATCTGCCCTCAATCGCTCTTATAATTTGCGTGGTATCTTTTACATAGGATGCCATTTCTCTGACCATTGGTTGCATAAAGTGGTCTGCAAATTTAGACAGTGGCTCCAAGATAGAATCACACCCTGACACTATCGGTCTTCCTGGTGGTCTGGTCAAGGATTTATGTATTTTAGGGAGTATGTAGAATTGTGGAATCCTTGGTTTATCTACTGTTAGGAAGGCTGCTTCTTTCTTCGTGATCCATCTTCTTTCCTCTGCTTTGGTCACTTTAAGATGGATTAATCTTTCCAATGTGTCTAAGGTTGTGATAGGTTTTCTCTGTTTTGGTTTTCTCTGCCAATGTTGCAACCTCTTGTAGCACCCTACTTTCAAACACCCTAGCTTCTGCCGTTTGGGTTAGTGTTGGAGGGCAGAAATCAGATTTTTTGTGTAGTCCACTGTCTGGTTCACTGTCGTCAATTTTATCATCGAAAAATTGCTTGAGGTGGATCTTCCTCATGAATTCCGAGAATTCTTCTCGGAACTTAAAGCGGTTATGTGTGTTTGTCCCGGCTGAGTCCCAGTTTGCCCAGAGACTGTGTGTGTGTAATACCGTGAGGAGCTGCAGCGACTTGTGAGTCCCTTTTCTGCTTTCACTAGTGGATTTGCATAAAGATTGCATTGCCGCGCAGAGCGCGGCGCGAAGTCCCGGCTGAGTCCCAGTTTGCCCAGTTCGCCCGAGTGCGTCCGAGGGCCGGGGTCCAACTTTATATTCAAGGGTCGATGGCTGCAATGCAGAAGGCCCCTGCGTTGGGGGGGCCTCAGACACGTCATAAGACTTTGTTACAGCCTCGGATGCTTAATCCATGGACTCCCCTGCCAAACAATGCAGCGGTCGGCCAGAAGTCACAAGGTAAGCCCGCTACTTGCTTGAAGGAGGCCCCCCCGGCGCTTCCGGATCCTTCGGCAGCACCTGTCCAATTGATACAAACAACTGCACAGGTCCATCATGACGTTGCCTCTCTGGTTGAAAGCTGTGCGGTCAATGCCATTGATACAGCGGCGTCCGCAGGCACTAGTCTGGACCACAATAGGCTTAGCGCGACTATACATAAGCCCTTGTTAAAACCACTAACTATGCTTTCTCTTGCTGACCTTGCGCCGATGCCACTCCCGCTGCTGAAGTCGCCGTCAACGGAGCACGTGTTATCAAAAGTGGCTCCAGCCACGCATTCTCATCCTTTCAAAATGTTTTCGCCATTTGATTTGACGGATGCAGAAATAATAAGTGCGATTTCTGCTACACAGGAAAAGCTCAATGTAAATGAGAGCCCGTTGGTTCGAGCGCACACTTCAACTACGCAATTCAAGACTACTGGACACGCTGTCCTTCCGATGCAGAAGATTGCCAACTCCATGGGAGGCCTTTCTTCGACTGACTCTGTCCCTAGTGCTGTACGCACTGGAGTTTTCAGTGTCCCTAGTGAACATCAGGAAAGTGGAACGGCCTCGTTGGAGCAATCTGGTGTGTCTCCAGAAAGTTTAGTGTCCTGCCTAATAAACAAAGAAGGTGTCGGTCACTCTGGACTCATGCTCAATGCCCCTATATTGGATGAAAGCTGGCATAATGTAAGAGAGCATTCCGATCCGTGGGCTTTTTATATGGTTTCACATACAATCCTCCCTTCTCTGTGTCTACTTTGATAGTCACGTCCAGATAGTTGATTTTCCACTTTGCTAAGATTTTCAGTGAATTTTAAATGCTGGTTTTGTCGATTAATCCACTCGAAAAACCTACTGGCTGTGTTTTCATTTCCTCTCAAGATGATGAGCACATCATCTATATACCTCCTCCATAGTAGTATATTTGCTTTAAATGGGTTGGTATCATTATGGATGCAATGTTTCTCAAACGCCTCCATATAGAGGTTGGCGATACTTGGGGCCAGCGTAGCTCCCATGGCTGTACCCTTTATTTTTTTATAAAAGGTGCCATTAAAGTGGAAGTAACTTTCTGTTAGTGCCATTTCAGCACACCACATTATGAAGGACACTGGGGTTTTGGTATTAATTGTCACAGTGAGTAATCTTTCTTCTAGTACTTCCAGGGATTCCTTCTGGGGTATATTCGTGTAAAGGGCTACAACATCCAGACTGATCAATATCTCCGTAGTGTTATCGAATGATCTGCCCTCAATCGCTCTTATAATTTGCGTGGTATCTTTTACATAGGATGCCATTTCTCTGACCATTGGTTGCATAAAGTGGTCTGCAAATTTAGACAGTGGCTCCAAGATAGAATCACACCCTGACACTATCGGTCTTCCTGGTGGTCTGGTCAAGGATTTATGTATTTTAGGGAGTATGTAGAATTGTGGAATCCTTGGTTTATCTACTGTTAGGAAGGCTGCTTCTTTCTTCGTGATCCATCTTCTTTCCTCTGCTTTGGTCACTTTAAGATGGATTAATCTTTCCAATGTGTCTAAGGTTGTGATAGGTTTTCTCTGTTTTGGTTTTCTCTGCCAATGTTGCAACCTCTTGTAGCACCCTACTTTCAAACACCCTAGCTTCTGCCGTTTGGGTTAGTGTTGGAGGGCAGAAATCAGATTTTTTGTGTAGTCCACTGTCTGGTTCACTGTCGTCAATTTTATCATCGAAAAATTGCTTGAGGTGGATCTTCCTCATGAATTCCGAGAATTCTTCTCGGAACTTAAAGCGGTTATGTGTGTTTGTCCCGGCTGAGTCCCAGTTTGCCCAGAGACTGTGTGTGTGTAATACCGTGAGGAGCTGCAGCGACTTGTGAGTCCCTTTTCTGCTTTCACTAGTGGATTTGCATAAAGATTGCATTGCCGCGCAGAGCGCGGCGCGAAGTCCCGGCTGAGTCCCAGTTTGCCCAGTTCGCCCGAGTGCGTCCGAGGGCCGGGGTCCAACTTTATATTCAAGGGTCGATGGCTGCAATGCAGAAGGCCCCTGCGTTGGGGGGGCCTCAGACACGTCAAAAGACTTTGTTACAGCCTCGGATGCTTAATCCATGGACTCCCCTGCCAAACAATGCAGCGGTCGGCCAGAAGTCACAAGGTAAGCCCGCTACTTGCTTGAAGGAGGCCCCCCCCGGCGCTTCCGGATCCTTCGGCAGCACCTGTCCAATTGATACAAACAACTGCACAGGTCCATCATGACGTTGCCTCTCTGGTTGAAAGCTGTGCGGTCAATGCCATTGATACAGCGGCGTCCGCAGGCACTAGTCTGGACCACAATAGGCTTAGCGCGACTATACATAAGCCCTTGTTAAAACCACTAACTATGCTTTCTCTTGCTGACCATGCGCCGATGCCACTCCCGCTGCTGAAGTCGCCGTCAACGGAGCACGTGTTATCAAAAGTGGCTCCAGCCACGCATTCTCATCCTTTCAAAATGTTTTCGCCATTTGATTTGACGGATGCAGAAATAATAAGTGCGATTTCTGCTACACAGGAAAAGCTCAATGTAAATGAGAGCCCGTTGGTTCGAGCGCACACTTCAACTACGCAATTCAAGACTACTGGACACGCTGTCCTTCCGATGCAGAAGATTGCCAACTCCATGGGAGGCCTTTCTTTGACTGACTCTGTCCCTAGTGCTGTACGCACTGGAGTTTTCAGTGTCCCTAGTGAACATCAGGAAAGTGGAACGGCCTCGTTGGAGCAATCTGGTGTGTCTCCAGAAAGTTTAGTGTCATGCCTAATAAACAAAGAAGGTGTCGGTCACTCTGGACTCATGCTCAATGCCCCTATAATTTCACAAAAGTCAACTGTGACGACACGGGCTGGTAGTGCCTTGAGCAAAGCCCCTGAAGGGCTAAAAATGACCGATGTAGACTTGAAACTAACGTCTTCTAGCGATTCTTGCACTACTTCAACACGGTCTCCTAATGATAAGCTTGCTCGCGCTATCGCCCAAAACAAGATAGCACAAGATACTTCTTTGCTGCAGCTTTCGATCAGTGACCGTCTGAAGTGCAGTGCCAGTCCGTCTTGCCCGCCGCAGAAAAAGCAGGTGCTTTTGTCTCCCATCATGTCAGCGCCGCCATCACCAAAATCACGACTGGAACTCTCTGGAGCGCAGGACCAAGGGTTAGCTCATCATTCTCTAGGCATGGTGAACTTCTCGGAAGGCAACAGCTACACAAAAAGGCACAACGCAATTGATATCCTGCTAAAAAAGAATGCCCCATCAATAGCGCCAGTCACCCCTGCAAAAAGCACAACTTCTGTGAATGAGTCCCTACTTATTCAAACTCCAGGTAAAGACTCTCTGAAAACACCAACCTCAAAAATAAACTTGTCTGCAGGTGCAGCCATTCAACTACACAATAACGTTCTTGCTGCATCATCTCAGGCGATGATTCCGTTCGTAAAGCTCTATGAGACTTTAAACGAGACTATAAGAGACCAAGGTGCTCTCATTCTGAATCTTTCGGCGAAATTGGATCAAATAGAGTCTTTCACCAAGCTCATCCAACTCGATGTTCAAGCTGGTAAAGACCTAAGTTCATTCTGGCAATCTCGTCTTAATGATCTAGTGACCCTGCAACAAGAGCGACATGACTTACAGCTAAAATGTCTTTTAGAGGTGCTGTCCGAATTAGTACCTCTGTTAAAGTCAGGTCATAGTCCTAACCGGCCCAAATCTGATGTACAATGTTTCGCCCCATTACAAAATTCTGAGCAGGGGTCCAGGACTACGATGCAAACTACTGAACACCTGGACGCAACGACAGGCCAAAGGGTTGGTGCAATACAACAATCGACGAGCTGTCACAGTGCTAAACCATCGTCTGTGGTCTGTGATGCTAATTCATCTGATTGCGTCCTCTTACATTTCTCCTCTGACATAGGCATGCCAATAGGGGCTGCAATGGTGCCCTCAGCTGATGCTACTCAGGCGCACAAAGCAACAACACAAGCTCTTTCTCAGGATGGTGCCCCGTCCACATTTGGCATCTTTGTAGGCACGGCAAAATCTTTTGCACCGAATGGTACTGCCAAGTTGAAGGAGAAAGTGAAGCCCACCAAAGCGACGTCTACAACCAAGAAAACAAAACTAGCAACTCATGCTGTAACAAAGAGCTTTATAAGAAACTTGTCGACTCCACCAAGACCGGGGCTGTTCAAGCGCCCATCGAATGGAGCAAAGGTGCCCCCCTCATCACAGCATAATGCACCGTCTCTATCATTGAACCATGGTGTCAAGCGTAGACGTTTAAATTCGAGTGACAGCACTTTAGCCAGTATGGTGGCAGCTGACGTTCATGATTTGTGCGACATTTCTATATATTCCCATCGTAGCGACGAGGAGTCATTGCAACACTCTATTGAAGAACAGCCACCGGATATAAATATGCCTATGAAATCTGACAACACTAGACTAAGCTGTCCTCAAAGGTTATTTCTTCAAAACTGAACCCAAAATTCACAACTAATCAACGTAGCAAACAGCGCTGCTCCCCACCGAGGTCACAGGACGAGCTGCAGCACCGCACAAAGGATAACAGGTGTAAGTTGAGACTGCAAAACATACTTAAGGATGATAATGATCTGAATCTCAACCGTGCAAATGTTCTGCGGTTATTTAAGCACATTCCACCTCTTCGACTGATTGAATCAGATGATATTAAAATAGTCGAGTATGTGACAGAAAGCGCCTCTGATGCGGTGCTCCTTCATATTGATGCCGCTGGGGTACGTAACACTCTTCTCAAGGCAGCTGAAGATTTTCTGCTATTCGGCTTTGACATCTCATTTGAACCAGACGTGGCCAGGAGAAGCTTAAATCCGGTGCAGACAATTTATGGCTCAAAATCGAAAAAACAAACAGTTGTGACATCTGTTCGCCACAGTATGACTTCTGAAACACGTCAAGGAGACTCTCGTCGGTCCGAGAAACACCTGGGGCATCAGAGACAGCCGAAGCAAGAATAGCCATGATTGGATTCGCAGGAATCAATCTGCTCGATCCTATCATGGAATACTCGTGGCTCTCAACATTTGTTTCAGGACTTTGACATTCCATTGGACGATGTGTTTGTAATTTGTCTGCAGGAGACTTGGTTAGTTGATGCGCCAATTAGAGATGGTTTCAATATTTTTATCAATCCTGCAATACAAAATACTCAGGGCCGACCCTCGGCAGGACTCTTGACAATGGTTCGAATCTCACGAGTATGGTCTACTCCTATTTGTCTTAATCCTAATCCCTACGTCCAAGGTTTAATTATGCAAGCATGTTCAGATACTCTAAACACAGTTGCAACTCTGTTGATCATAAATTGTTACTGGAATCTGGCCAAAATAAATGTTACAGAGTTTACCACAGCAATCAGCTGTTTAATGGAAGAGGCAGCCATGCAACACAATAACTTGAGCATTATATGCTGTGGTGACCTCAATTGCTCGTGGTTTAAATACGATCTCCCCAATCAAGCTTATAGCCAGATTCCATATGTAGAGTTAGGCGAGAAAGAACAACGTTGGTCAGATATTATGGAGAGGTTTGACTGCGTTTTGTTGAACGGCAATGTGCGTGGCGATATTCCAGCTCAGGCCATTTGGCATCGTGAATCCACGCACAGTATAATTGATTATTTCTGGGTGTCTAGTAACCTGGGGTCAAAGATTCTGACACTGCAATCACTGACAACGACTAAGAGCGATCATTCGCTGTTGAAAGTGAAATGTCTTCTGGCGGTGTCTGATACTTTGTCCCCATACCCAGCAGCAGTTGAAGTAAACATGGGTGGAAATCGATTGAGACTGAGCGCAAATGAGATCCGTGCCCTAACGGCTAATCTAAGTGATTTGACTGACGCTGTGGAATACACTCCACTGCTACAGAATCATATCACCTCGATCAAAGACAGCGCTCAGCAACATAAGCTGCACACCCACCCTTTTAGTAAATTGCTGGATGATAAAAAGAAAGTTCTAAGAAAAGATGTCCGTAAAATAAAAATGCAAAAAAATGTATCACCTAAGACAATGTTGGAGAATGTGAAGGCCAGATGAGCTATTTATAGAAACTGGTTGAAATCCCGCAAAGCGATTGTAGAACAGGATTCTGCCCAGCTTATGATGAAACTGATGGTTACTAAGAACACACGCGACATCTGGCGAATATTAAATAAGCGCCCCTTCAACGGTTCCAATTCTACGCAGAACACAATTTCTGGGGATACCTGGTGTAAACACTTTAGGTCAGTGTTCAATAGCCAGCTGAAGGTTCCTAAATGGAAATCAGTGGCTAGATTGGGTTCCTGGGATGTCCCGATGTCGCTGTCAGACATCATTGACGCTATTAAGGCACTAAAAAATTCTCGTGCTGCTGGTCCGGATATGATAAGTAATGTCAGACTAAAAAAAAATCCAGAGATCTGGGCACCTTTCATTGAGTGTTTGTTTCACAAAATCGCAAAATCCAAGTGCTTGCCTAAATCGTGGCTAACAGCAATCGTAATTCCAATCCATAAGAAAGGCTGTTGGGACGCACCTGAAAATTATCGTCCCATTGCCCTATTGGACACTATTGGAAAACTCTTTGGTTCCAATTTGAGATGTAAATTGGTGAGTTGGGCTAAAAAGGCGGGAATCCTTGACATCCGGCAAACTGGATTTTCAAAGGGTACAGGTGTGGAAGTCAACCTTTCGATTTTGACAGCTTTGAAATATCATGCATTACAGAGTAAAACCAAATTGCATTTAGCCTTTATAGACATGAGGCAAGCTTTTGATGGAGTCAACCGGCAGATGCTATGGGCCAAACTAATGGAAATGTCCTATGGCCCTTCTCAACCCAATAATGGCACTACATTCGGAGACCTCTTTTAGAGTACGCCTTAACAAACAAGGCATATTATCTGACAGCATTCCAACGACAAGGGGTGTCAAGCAAGGCTGCCCATTGGCCGCGGATTTGTTCAAACTATTTTTGGCAGATCTCCCATTATTCTTGGAGCAAGCACACTGTTTCCCTCCACGTCTAAACAGAACTCCAGTTCGGTATATTGCGTATGCTGACGATCTTGTTCTGATCGATAGAACACAAATCGGCCTTCAACGTCTGCTAAGTTGCCTGCATGAATATATAGTTGCAAATGAATTGGCCATTAACACAGATAAAACTAAAATTGTGTCGATTGGTTCGTTAACGAGTAGAAGAGATCGTGCCTTTAAATGGGCGGTAGGTGGTCAACAGTTAATGTCCGTTAATTCGATTCGCTATCTAGGCATCGAATTCAACAGTTCAATCGGGGAAGTCCAATGGCTAAATGCGTTGAAACTGAAAGCAGTAAGACTGGCACTGCAAGCAGCCCTGCTCAATAAAAACTTTGGTAAATTGTCATTATCCCCAGTGATAATGTTTTACCGTCAAAAGGTTGTTCCTATTTTAACGTTTGGTGCAGAAGCGGGATGGAACATCAGTGAACAAAATTGGAATACTGTAGAGGGTCTTTTTTGGAAACGGGTTTTTAACCTCCCAAATTGTATTCCAATTATTGCAATACGCCACGAACTTTCGTTAAATCCTCTTTTTTCAAATGTGGTTTGGAAGTCCATCTCACTTTGGCGCAAGATGAGAGAAGTGGGTGGTGCGCCAGCATATAGAATATTTACCGCCTCTAATGATTCGAAAATTAGTAACCTATTGGCACAATGGAGCTCAAGAGTGCAAGAGTGGATTGCAGCAGCTGACATTAATAATTTCGACCTGTTCTCACGCCCAAAAGTGGCAAAAAGAAAATTTGAATCTTGGGCATGGATCATAAATGTGGAAAGATACTCAAATCTTGATCTCTCCAATAAGTTAGGTAATGCTAAAAAAAAATTAAACTGTCAACAACCTTACCTCCTGCAGTGCTACAATCGCCATTATCGGGAACAATTTCTTCTTTTCGCTTAAATACGTTGAATACGAAAGAAATTCTTTTCCAAAGAAGGCAGCCTGCTATAAACAACAATCTATGCCGATTCTGTGAGGAATCGGTTGAATCATTGAAACACCTGATTATAAGCTGTCCAGCAATTGTTAATTTACGTTCTGTCCACCTAGGCAAATATGCCCCGCTAAATGATGATATGATCACCTGGTGGTGCCTGATATCCTCAGGCCAAAACATTAAACATGTTTGTGCGATTGTAAATTTGATGAACGCTCTCTTGAGATGTCCCCCGTAATCAGGAGGGGTGCTAGGTTGATGCTCGAAGTGTGTAACTGTTTAACTGATAAGTCGAATGTTTAATTGACTTTGTCTGTCTGTTTGCTTGACTATTAAGTGCCTTATATGTTACGATGTTGCGTAGAAGAACTTTGTGGAAAGCATAATAAGACATAATGATGATGTTGATAACAATGATATGTATTGGATGTTTAGACGATTTGAAACAAAAGTTCTCTTTTCTTTTCTTCTTTCCATCTTGGTGTTGGAAAGAGAAAGGAGAAAAACTGTAGTTTTTCAATAAAAAAAAGAAATAAAAAATATGTGTGTTTGTGGTTACAAACCCAAGGCCTTTATTAAGGGCCTGTGTCTCATCCATAGTTTAATTAAAGCCCACCTTTTGTTTTGGGATGGGTATGCCCACACGTGGGTTCCGAACCTACTAGGCCTAGAGACCCATGCTCACTGCTCACTGATGATGCCCAATGAGGCTGAAACATGTCTGGGGATGTGCTCTCCTGCAGAAAGGATATGACTTAGCAGTTCGGGCTGGACTGCCCCTTATGGGATGGGACCAAGCCTGATTTGCATATGGTCTTTCCCTTTTCCGTAATGCTTGGCATGCGAAGAACGATTGTTTGGAGGGTTGACCAGAGCTGCGACAGGGGTTAAGATTAATTCTAAACCTTCCAGCCATCAACTTTTGTTTTGCTTTAAATAAAGCCCTCACTGACCGCTAGAATTCTGCTTTGCGCTGGCTCAAGCAGCAGCCATTGTGGCATCACCACCAAACTATAATAAGTGTCACAACTTGATTGAAAAAAGGATATCATTTAGAGTCTGCTGCTGGAGGGGCACGGACTGCTCCTGGTAAAAAAATATAAGTATGTTTTTTAATCCAAACTTAAATGTTTCACCTAGCATAGAAAGAAGTGGGGTGGTGCCTGGTCCTCAGATATACCAGGCACCATGGTGGCTGGTGAGATTTATTGGAGGGTGTAAATATTTACAAGTATGCGGTTGTGACCAAGCGTAGCTAGGGAGCCCGAGCCAATGAAAATAGGGTTGGAGGATCGGAGGGATTCTTCCCCCTGCCCTGCCCCCCTTTGAAAATGTTTTGAATGATGAGTTAAAATGATGCATTATACAGCACAATTTCTGTGAAAAATTGGATAGAAGGCCAGACAGTTTGCAATCGGTTTTGTTGGGTAAATCATGAAATGATCCAATAGATGCAAACCACCAAAAGTGCACAGGAGTATTTACCAATGCATTTTCATGCCTTTCCCCTCAACATATACCAGTATAAAAACATGTTCATGCTGGATGTGCCCATACATTTGCATGCTTGCTCCATCAAAATATGCCAGTATTCCCATATAAAAACATACTCATGTTCACTTTGCATACAATGCCAGTAATTGCACTATAAAAACACATGTCAAAGATGGCTCTGCTAATATATGCCAGTACCCCTATGAAAGAACATACTCCTTTTGGATTGGCCATTAAAAGTGCCATGCCACAATAAGAAAACATGTCCAAACTGCTTCCAATGTAGGCCAGTCTAGACACGTAAGAAGTCTCATCATGCTTGCTTTATCATAAATGGTCAAGTCATGCCACAGTAAGAAATACTAGACTTGCTGCACCAAAATGCCAGTCTGGCAATGAAATATCATTAACCATGCTTGCTTAATCATAGATGCCTAGACAAAAAATGTCATGCAACAGTGAGCAATGGCTAGACTGGCTGGCTGCACTAAAATGCAAGTTTAGCCACGTAAGAACACATATAAAGTTGGCACACACACACACAGACTCTCTCTCTCTCACGCATTCATCTCCATCAGTCACTCACCCATACATCTTCCCTCACATTCACTCAAACTGCATTCTTCACACAGGCACCCACCCACACAGAACATTCACACTCATACACACACATAATCACATTCATACCTATTCACCCACCAGTCGCTCACTCATACACCTTCTCTCACATCCATGCACACCTCATTGTCCATACAGCAACCTTCCTCCCAGAACATTCACACTCACACACACATAATCACATGCATACTCATTCACACACCAGTCACTCACCCATACACATTCTCGGACAACCACTCACACTGCATTCTCCACACAGGTACCCACCCATCATGATCATTAACACACAAACACAGTCACATTCCTGCTCATTCACCCACAATCCACTCACTCATAAACCTTCTCTCATATCCACTCACACTGCCTTCTCCTCACAGGCATGCACCCACCCACCCAGAATATTCAAACACACACTATCACATGCATACTCATTCACCCACCAGTCAGTCACTCATACAGCATATCTCACAACCACTCACACTGCATTCTTCACATAGGCACGTGCTCCCCACCCCAGAACATTCAAACATACACTATCGCATTCATACTCACCCACCAGTCACAGACCCATACCACATACATACATCTGACACACACCTCACACACGCAAAATACACATACACATACACATTTTCTTAACCCATACCCGTTTACTGCTTAAGTTCTTCTGTCCACTGTGACATCACTCCAGGCCTCCGGCTCCTCCGCCCTGCTTACAGACAGGAACTAGGAATCTGGGAGAGCTTCCTGGTTCCTGTAGAGGATGAGGCGCAGGGAAGCCGGAGGAGAATGGGTAGGAATTGAACGTGGCATGTGACACGTGCCACATGTAATGTTCGGCTCCAATCCCTACTGAGCCGGAAGCGGAGTGGCACCTTCCCACGCTGCAGGCCCAGTCCCAACCTTCACGCTGATGGGTGAGGACTGGGCCACGCCCCCCTAGACCTGGTTTGGTGTGTCCCCCCCACACTGCAGGGGCTGTGAGGCCCCCGCTAGGCCAGTGATTACTGCTTTGTATAGTATAAATACTGTATTTAACTCCTGTCTGCTGCAATTAGCAGTCCTAACACACCAATTCACAAGGCGAGAAGGCTTCCAATTTTATGAAAGTGGTCTCCATTTCATATTTTAGGATTAGCAACCGCTGAAAAGAACAGGTTCACGCCACCAACGCATAGATTTATTTATTTATTTATTTACATTTGTTTACTAAGCATGTAGTAGTGTATTACAAACTTTTGCAATTCCTTACATTCTGTTTACAACGGGAACACTTACATACTAAAAAAAAGAACACTTCATTCATCAATTAACTCATTAGTCTGTGCATCCCTACCTACCCAGTTTTTAGAGCTAGGAGGTTTCTTTGAATTTCTTCCAAAAAATCAGCTCCAGGAACTTTACCAAGGACCGAATGAGGCCCACAATGGACCCCCCATAGAGGATATACCACCAGGCAGCTGCGTCTGTTCCGAAATTGTGTTTCATACGTTCATACAAGAAAAGTGTTCTCTCTGTTCTCAATTCCGGGCAGAAAAGGATCAGATGTTTTAGTGATTCCGCTTGAGCATTACATAGGCGGCATCTGTTGTCTTCTGCCCTGCCACCATATCTATGTAATGTTACTTTTGTGTGGAGAATGTTCAGTCGGAACCTCAGAAGTAAATCCGTGTATCTGGCATTCGGGAATATCTTCAAATACTGAGGTGTTCTGTTGGGTAAACCAGTAAGCACTCTTGATAGGGTGTGAATCCGGAAGGAGGCTCTTTTGTTTTCAGTTTCGTTCCAGTGTTCCGCCCAAAAGGCCCTCTTGACCAGTAGGGTGTTTCGACAAAGGATATAGACTGACAAGCCAAGGTTTGGTAGAATTCCTAGACATTTTTCTCGCCATTGGTTTATTGGCCAGTCAGTGATACCAGTTTCTTTCATCCTTATAATGTCAAATTGCGGTGGGCACTCTGGAGTGTTCAATTTGCCAATGATCGTCAAGGCTTTCCAGACAATTATCACATGTAGTGATAATAGGTCTAATTCATGTCTGATGCTCGCCATAGGAATCACATTTGGTAATCTTAGAATCCTTTTCCAGAATCTACTGTCCAATCTCTCCCAGGTTTCCCATGGCAATCGCAGGCCAGCCTCTGCTGCATAGGTCAAGGTTGGAGCGACCTTCTGATTGTAAAAATGTATGACAGGAATGAGTGAAAACTTGCTGTATTTCCTCCCGATCACCATACCTTGGGTTGTTAGCTGTTTTATTTTCGTATTCAGACTGGCTATCCATGGCTTATCACCTCCCCTCGGGGTAATCAGGATACCTAAGTATTTTGTTGATGCAACTGGCATTATTCAGTTGTTACCCAGCCTGCAGCATGGTGTTCTCTTTCTCTTCCTTCTTGAATTTTCTATCTCCAGGATTTCAGTTTTTGAGGTGTTAATCTTCAACCCATTCTGATCAACATGCATCTGCAGCATGTCCAGCTTTCTCTGGAGTCTGATGGGAGTTTTGTCCAGGAGCACCACGTCGTCGGCATACAAGAGCCAACCAGCCAATGTTCCGTATATCCATGGTGGATAGGATCTAGGAGGGTCTAAAACCTCTTCTTGTCCATGATGATTATGTTATAGAGTATTGGGGCTAAGGGGAAGCCCTGCTTCAGACCCCGGTGTTTGAATCTCCTTTGTCAGGTTGCCTGACTAATAGAGCCTGACTTGCAGAGTCATCTCAGTATACAAGTTTTTGATTGCTGAAACTAGATCCTTATGCATCCCATCAATGTAATTTTGGCCCATAATCGTTCTCTGTTGATGCTATGTATAGCCTATCTTTCCCTTTAAATGTTTTCGTCTTAAGGAGACTACTGAGTAAGTGGTCCAGGCCACAGCCTACGTTGTTAACAAAGCCGGTTTGCCTGGGGTCGTAAACCCTGGTATCTTGACCCAATCTTTCAGGCGCATCAGCAGAACTCCTGCAAATATTTTTCCCAGTACGTCTAGAAGGGCAATCGGGTGGTAAATGTTTTCGGGTTTGCCCTGTCTCCCTTCTTGTAGATGGGGACCACAACCGTCCGTTTACAGAAAACAGGGACTCTTCCACACTCGGCTATCCTTTTAAATAGGACCATACAAAATCCGTCCAGGCCTCTGGAGCCTCTTTTAGCATGATATTCAATGTGCCATCAGGTCCGGGTGCTCGGGAGTTACTTGCCCTTGCTATGATGCTTCGGATTTCATCTCTTTCAAAGTGGATTGACCAGGTCTCTGCATGTTTGCTTTGCAGTTGCATATTCTCTTCTGTCTTCAGGCCAAAGAGATTTTCAAAGTATTCGACCCACACATTTTCATGGATTGGGTTAAGTTGCAACGCACCATTATAATGATTCCCTGCCATTTAGCAGTTGCTATAAATGTCTCGAGTTCTTCATATCCAAGGCCTGCATCATGCGTTCGGCATCATTCTGATAGAGAATGGCTCTGTAGGATAGGATCCAATTCCTGTATTTCTGTTTCCTCTTTTTCACTGGATACCATTGGGAGAGCTTTTAGGCTCCTCAGGTCACATCGTAGCAGACGTTTTTGTTCTGCAATTTTTACGTTGGATACATGCTTTGGCTTAAAGCAGATTTTTGTTCCTATGTTAGATTCCTCCCTAAAGACAGCCAAGCTGGGTTCATATTCGACCCCCTCTACTACTGTCATGCGGCGGGTGGACTGGTGCCTGTGGAGCCGCTGGCGCAACCGCGTCCATTGACTGTGGCACCACGTTCTTGTGCCGCTTTCTATGTCGGTCTAGTGTTTTGCAACATGGCTGCTCCCGGGAGGTATTTGTTGCCTCCCCTCCCGGCAGTCGGAGCGCTGCAACCCTCTACTTTGGTAGTACGCTTGTGAGTATTCTGTTTTCCGTGCACAAGGCACGTTCTTTTCTCTCATGCCTTCTCTGTCTCTTGCGACAGCCCTTCTTTCTTGTCTCTCACTCGCTGCGTTCGCGCGGCTCTCTCTTTGCCTCTCTCTGCTCGCTCTCCCTCGGCTCGCTCTGTTCTTTCCTGACACTCCTCTCCTTACCCGGTAGCTCTCTTCCTTGTTGCTTTCTGCCCTCCTGGCTTCTCCATCCCTCAGACTCTCCCCTCACACACGCCTTCTCTGGCTCTTGCTCTTTCCTTCCGCTTGCCGCGATACTGCGGTTCAGCTTGCACAGTGGCGCTTAGCCATTGTCTTGCTGCTGTCCTCGGATAAGGATAGGTTTCTTCTGCGGGCTCTTAGACTACACCTCATCTCCCATATTCCGGATACCTCTTTCTGGCTTCCCACGAAACCAAACCCATATTCCACAGGTTCAGCCCTGCAGACTACCTATTGGACACAAACCACCTATCCTGCCTCCAGGGATCTTGGTGCTCGAGACACGCTGAACATTGGAACTTGTAAATCCAGTGTAGGTTTTTTTTGTGCCTTCTGGCTATTTCCCCTTACAGGCTCGTTCCGGGATGGAGTCAGCTAAGTGCCATATTCCCAGGCAGTCACAGTGGTTTCCTCCTGTGGCAGGCCATACCTACACAACAAAAGGAAGCTTGTGGAGAAAAAAAGAAGATGCAGCCAGAGGAAGGCCTCAGCTCAGGTGAGAAGGAGGAGGGGGATCATGGGGAATCTGAAGAGGAAAACTACCCAGTTGACAACTACCTTCTGTTGCCAGTCTAGCAGTCTTTCCGAAAGCTGGGGCACTGTCTCAAGGCCAATACAGAGTCTGTTTCTGCCAGGTTCCACCGTCAACTTTGGATTTTCTTTTTTTTCCTTCCAGTCTCGGACAATCTCATACAGGATAACACCAACAGGTCGTGGTCTCTTTGTTTCATAGGTATTAACCTCAGAGATGTTACTCGTGGGAAAATGGGTCCTGCTACAAAGAAGTAACCCAACGTCACATTTGATGACCCTGAGTGCTATGTTTTGGATCATGCCAGATCTCCCTTCACCTGTCCGTTTACCATATGTATGTCCCTCAGGGCCGTTTCCTCCAGCCAATTCTGACAGCACATGATCTTTTTCAGTTTAGTCCTCCCAGGCCCCCTGTCTATTCTCAAAGCAGTGCCTAGGCAGTCAATATTGAGGTTGCCACATATGATTAACCACAGGTCATCTAGTTGAGTATATAACTGGTCTATCCAAACCATTACACAGTGGATGAAAGATTTGGCAACCTTGGCATTAGGATTCCAGTACAAGTTAAATAAAACTAGATTTCCCATTTTTTCAAAAGAGCAGACCAGTAGCTTGAGTGTTAAAATCTGAGTGAAAGGATTAGGGTGCATGACTTGTAGAACCTTCACCATAGATTTGTTGTTTATCAATGTCAGTAGTCACAGAAGGAGAGAACATGGGGACGCCAGGTGTCTTATACCCCGGTCACACCCGATCAGTAAGGTAATCCAACACAACAAAAGAAAGACCGGGGTAAAGTGCATCTACGCAGAGAACACAAGGAGGCCGGAATATTTAACAATATTATAATATATGGATAAGAAAGAATTCAATTCTCCTCCATTCACTAATATTATCAAAGCTCATAATTTTATTTATGTAAAATCCATATGTAGGTGTGATGAAGTGAAGGATCTGACCCTTGGGAGCTCTGGTGTGGCCCAGCATCACAGCAAGCATAGAACAGTAGGATGATGTCATCGATGGGGGAGTGAATGAGTATGACTGACAGGAGTTTCAAGCCAATAGAATGAAGGGAGGGAGAAAAGGTGTCTTTTTCTAATACTGGCGTTGGTATGTTGTGTTTTGGATAGGAGCCGGAAATATTGAAGAGACAAGTTTGATTAGCACCCGTTGTGCCACTCGAGTTAAAGGGTACGGCCCGTTGGCTGTACTGCAAGTTGGAAAGACTCAGAATTCGTCTCATAAGGAAAAAAGGTTGCGGATGTCTGAGCCAACTGACGGCAGTCTGTGCGAGTGCTGAGAGGGGAAACAGCTGTTTCTCCTAGCCCCACCGTCGTGAGGGAGGAGTCCCGATGACGAGCGGTTACCTGTGGAAGTCCTAAGGATACGCGTCGTTACGCGTATGAAAACAGCTGATGTGCCACGCACGAAGACAGCTGTTGTGCTGGAGACGGAGTCCTGATCGATCAAGGTTTGCAGCATAGGACAGAAAGAGAGAGAGGTGAAGCATCGAAGCGGCAGGGCAAACGGATGAACAGGAGCACATCTGAAATTGACTGTAAGCCTTGTCGATTCACAGGGAAGTCAGCAAGTAAGTGAAAGCAGAGTGAGTGAATGTGAGGAGTTACTTGGCCCAGAGGCCGATTGAGGAACTGCGCCTTTATGAACTGAACTAATTTGAGGAGGCTAGATTCCTATGAAAGTTATCCCGCAATACGTGTGAAATATCCAAGTGAAAGAACAATTCACTCAAATCTCTTGAGGGAGAGGTTCCGCTGCATATGTGAAGAGTGTAGAGAGCTAAGCTCCTATCTGAAAGTAATAACTTCAGTGACTTAAAAGAACTTTAAATCCCTTCCTGTTGAGGAGATAAAAAGAACTGAGGGGTTTGAAGGGCGAAAAGACTGCCATTTCTTTTAATGCAAGCTGGAATAGTTGTCAATCGAAAACAACGAACAAGATAGTCCGCCATTGCCACATATAACAGCTACCTACTGAAATCCTTATCTCCAAAAGGGGAATCTTTCTTCTTCTTTATGGTTGGAATTGATTTAAATAAAGTCTGTTTTGTTAACCAAGCCGCCTCATTAGTGTTTGTCCCACCTGCTAAGTCGTAACTGTAGGACATTTGCAATAAAAATTAATACAGTATTTCACAAATGATATTACTACATCAGTTCAATTTAAAATAATGAACCAAAACAAATATCTAATATTGGAACAAATTAAAAAAAATCAAAAAAATCGGACTAATGAAGATTAGATAAGTGATGTGCACACCAGACAAAACTACCCTCAGCATAAAAATCTACACTCTCAATACATGTAAAAACATCATACCTTGACAGGTGAACTATACAATAACTAACCAACTACCCGGACAAAAAATGTGACATGGACAAATAAAATAAATCAAATAATACAACAAAATATGACAACTACCTAGCTAGCAGAGTCTAGCTGGTTTATAACCTGGTCATAAGAAATAAGACCCATACGATCCCAACATGTTTCTTTCCATTACAGCAAACTCTATTATTCATTGTAAATTCTTCAGGGGTATAATTATGTCGGTAATCTTGCTGGTATGTCTTTCATAAAAACATTTTGTGGTTGAATCGTGCTCCTTGGCATCACCTACATGTGAAGATGCACATAATTAATGAACTAGTACAAACACTAGTTCAAGCTGTTCACGTGACATAGTTAATTAATCACAGCCAGGTAGAGATACTTTTGTGAAGAAAACTCACACTTACCCGATTGACAATATAATAATCAATCAAAGGTTTTGAAAGGAATTTCAATTTCCTCATCTAGATGGGGCTGTGTGTCAAACAACAAAACAAAAGGGGAACTTTTTGGAAGTGACTATTAATATTAGCACCACGTTTAACCACATTATATGGTCATCTTTCCAGTCAATATACTTACATCGTGGGCATCAAAGAACCATAAATGCCTACAGGATCAATTCTCGTAAAGCAAAGTGCACACTGAGCTTGGTCTTCCCCGTGCCCCTTTTATTGCTTTGTTTAAGTATCCTGTGAAACCGTCGAGTAAAGGGGTCTCCCTGAGCCAAGATTCTTGCAGACAGATGACGTCCAGATTGGCCATTCTTGGGTCTAGAGATCGAAACAAATGAGTGAATCCTCTAGTGTTCCAGGATCCGATCTGCAGCCTTCCGGGTCTTTTCCCAATCTCATTCTATTCCCTAACGGCAGGAGCTAAGGCTCTAGCAAGCCAATCCCATGACTGCTCCTTGTCTGTCCCTGGTGCGTGATCCGTACTCCCGGGTCATGTCCCACGTGCGATTTCCTGACTTGTCCCACTTATGGTGATCCTCAGCGAGTCTGTGCCGTGAAGCGCCACCGGCTTATCTCTTCATGGTTTGCTAGCTCCCTCAGGTTCTATATAGTGACTTCTGTTCAGGTCTCGAGCGCTCCCCCTTAGGCAGCCCAGAGAGGTTTCCAGCCATCAATTAATTGGAGATTTACATTCTTTCAAATCAAAGCACAGGTTTGCAGATCATCGTTTGTGTTCACCATAAGGGCTGATAGGGTAGGGGAAGCCATGTGCTAACAGACTCAATCATTTTCCAGCCCGCTTGGGAAGTCCACTATCCTAATATCCTTGGATTCAATTACTGGAAGTTGTGGTACATAATGTAGCAGGCTCATTATATTGGCACAATTCAGTATTAGACCGTCATCAGCCTTCAGGATCCTTTCCAAGATCACCTTGCGGCTTTCTTGTGTGCTGTCTTGTTTCTTTGACAGTCTGGTCTTGGAGGAATTATTCAGGGATATTCCCTGTGCCCAAATGTTATTTTGGTGGCCTCTGTCGGACTGTCTATCTTTACGGGACTGTTCAATCATACTGTCCAACAAAAAGGATTGTTTCTCAGAGGATGCTCTCTTTGTCGATGCTTTAGCCTGCTTATCCTCTATTGTTTCAAAGGTTATGTTTCTGTGAGCTGGATATGTTGTTTGGAGTTCCGGCCCTTGTTCTCCTTAGCCTCCATAACTTAGATATAACTCTGATGAGGCTTCCTCCCCAGAGTATTCCGTCTCATAATTCTCAAATGTGGACAACTGCAGCAAGGGATCTTCAACGTTTTCCACATCGATCCTCTCTTCCTGTGTAGGCCATGACCTGAGTGCTTTTCCAAGTAGTTCCTGGTTCGAGGTTGTTGCTTTAGGAGATCCTGTACAGTGGTTTTCCTTTAGAGTCACTGTATGAGCTGGTTTTACTGAGATGGCTCTTAGGTTTCAAATGGAGCTCCTTGAAACGCCACCCATTGTTGTTTTTAGCATTGGTGTATTTTTAGTTTTTTTCAATGAATCATATGATGTCTTTCCTTTTGTTTACATTGAGCTTTTGTTCTGTTTTTGCGTATCCCTGCTATAAATGGGGAAGTGGTGTGGGTTTGTCGATATGTTTCCAGCCAGTTCGTCTGACCTGCCCATCTCTAACGAGGATGTTCTCTCGGTAGTGCAGCTTGGTACAGTCGTAGGAAAACTTTGAGTAAGTTGGGTCTGAGCCTGTTTCTGAGTCGGCCTGGATTCTGCAGCGGGTCCCAGATCAGTGGTGGCATAGACTTGTAGACAGTCCATGGTCTCCAAGTGCAACTGAGCCTCAGTTCCGACCACAAGCGACAATGAAGTTTGAGTGGGGGCCCGTGGAGGTATGCTTGACATCAGATACACTTCCACTTGTTTGATCTCACATTTTCTGCTCCCAGTGTTGCCTTCATTTTTCATTAGTCTTTTGGTATCTCAGAAGCACTCTAGCTAGACCTTTTTGTCTTCTCTTGCTTCTTCAATAAATCAATGAGCATTTTGAACATCATCTCCTCGGTCTCCTTTTTCCTCAATCTTTTTTCTCTGGCTGCTTCGATATGGGATTCGATAAAGATGAGTTTGGAGTGCATTAGGGCTTGGAGAGTCGACTGGTCCTTAAAGTTGTTGTTTAAGTTTTCATACAATTTTAAACAATGAGCAGATTGAATGTCCCATCTACCTTTCGCTGGGGCAATTTCCGAAAGGTCTCTCCCTCTCTGGTATTTGTTGACTGCTCCCCTCTGTCTCTTAATAACTGGTGGCTTGACGTGTTGCAAGTTGTTTCCATGTCTGAGTCTTCACTCTACTCTTCACTAGAGCTCGGTGGACGTGGTCATTGCGACTCTTGCTCCATAGGGAGCATCCCATCATTGGCCTCACTGAATACTGGCCTCCTGCTGGCCTGGGTGATTTGGCCTTAAAATTTGGGGCAGCGTCGATTTCCCAGGCACTTTTTAACTTTTTGGGGGGAAAGGGCAGGCTGGACTCTGTCTACTCCTACTATGTCTACTCCTACTACGTCTACTCCTACTCTACTCCGCAAATGGCCTCTTTCACCTTCTGTGGGGGTGTGACCATACTCAGTTGCAGGGTTAAGCTTGCGATATCCTTTGCAAGACGGGCTGCCAATGCATTTTTCACCTCCAGGGTTGTCACTCCGCCCCCCCCGTGCCAGGTTCCTCCTTGGATCAATATTTGAGCTTGAAGCTTCCACTGAAATGGGTGTGTGGCTCTCATTTGAATCTTGACTATGTCCATTAACCATGGATGGATCTTCAGGTTGGGGATCAGAGTTGTCTAGGCAATCAGTTGTTTCTCCTCGGGGGCTCCCCGTAAAACTGTCAGCCCCTGGAGGACAGCACCCCATCTTTGTGTCCTTCGGTCTCATTAGAGGTGGAACAGGAAGGTCCATACTCACCAGCAAATCGGCGTCAGATAGATCGCGCCACCCTTCATCCTTGGATGACTTCTCAATACAGTTTACTATATTATTGTCCTGCCTGCCTCTATGTTCTTTGGCAGATAGCGCAAGTGACTGGGCATCCCTTGGTTTAAAGTTGCCATTTAATTTTCTTAGCCACTGCTTTGTTTTCTTTCATTATGGGGGCCGAGCCTGCGAGGGCGCCGCTGTTTTCGCCAATGTAGGGCTTCTTTAAATGGGGCAGGGTATTAAGGGGAGCCATGACCTCCCCGAGCCATAATTCCATTGAAGGCCCCCCTTCCGAAGACATTTGGTCCTTGGTCTGAGACTCACTTATATCCCCCGTTGTGTCAATATCAATATCAGGAAGGTTGTGGGGGGAAACGTTTTCAGGCAGATTTTGTAGTTGCAATGGTGTGTTGTCATCACTAATCCCCCGAGGCAGAGAGACTGCCTCCTTAATCAGTGGTTTGTGTCAATGTCAGGATGTCTGCAGGGGGGTAATGTTCCAGGAGGGTTTTGCAAATGGGTAACAGAATTCCCACAGGTGCCCCCCGGAGTAGAGTCAAGTCCCCTACTAGAGAGTAGTGTTAGTGAGGGTGAGTTTGCAGACCCCTCTGCAACAATAGTGACTGGAGGTATAACAGTTTGAGCAGGAGGCAAATAAGTTAAACCACTCCCCCTTTACCTCTGTTCATCAAGGATGTGGGTCCTCTGCAGTGCTAGCAGCCCTCCGGTTTCGGGAGGTAGTGTCACCTCCATGTCCTCCTTGAACCCTCCGCAAACACTCTGTCAACACTCCACGATGCTCTGCCTCGGGAGTAGAGTGTTTAAGGCAGATGCTCCTCCTTCAGGGGAAATGGAAAGCAGACTTCTGCAGCAGTCCTCGCGCAAAACACAGCACGGCCAAGCAAAGACAAGCCAACACTCTGCCCAGTGGAGTAACTTTGCTGAAAATTTTGGGGCGGACATGACAACTTAAGGAAAGGGGTGGGGTGAAGGGAGGGGGGATGGTGGCTCTGAGGGATTGTTTCGGACAAATTGTAAAAATAAATGTGGTTGAATGGTAGATTTGACCGAATTCGGTCACCACCATTAGTTCGAAGCCGAAGATACCACACTTGAAGAGAAATGATGCAGGGGTGGCCCCCTTAGCCCACGTTCAGTATTTTTGGCTTTGGTGGCTGCGGCGATGTCCCCCGGTTCCTCAGCATTTGTAGCAGGGGACCCAACAAAAAAAAAGATGAGTGACGCTGCAGCGTCAGATCCGACCCGTGTTAATGGGATGGATCTGACACTGCAGGTTTCAGGAGAGGCAGCGGATGGAGAAAAGGTAAGTGGGGGGGTTATGGGTGTACTGGCAGCTTGAGGGGACATGGGTTTGTTTTTCTGTACAGAGGTAAAAACGTTTTTTCAGCGAAAATGACAACGGTTAATTCCGCCGTGATTTTGTACGTCGGTCAAACAACCTAAATCCCTGAGGGATAACACTAAACTACTACACCACAAGAGTCCATTGCTGACACTCTGTTATAACTTTCATAAGACTGGTGGCGTATCTTTAAAATTCAATTGGGTCCCCACACATCTTCAGCCGGCCTGCCATGCACCTAGTGACACAACATAACATTCACAAACTTAATTCCACTAGAACATACAAACTATGCATTATTTATCATTCATTCAGACACAAATGTTGACACACATATGCTTGCTCACACTCTCACTCACACACAAATGGACCCAGCACTATCACTGACATACACTGTGTGCACACAACATTTAGATGTACATTTACAATAACACATGGAAACAGTGGTGAACGTCCATTGAGCAGACCAGACTTTACCACCCCCTGATACCTGACATTTTGGGCTATGTTAACTTGACCTAGCTGAACTATAAAGCCACGGCCGAAAGGACCAGATTCACTGGAATGTCAGAAGTTTGCCTGATTTCTCCTTTCATTCAAAGGCAGAAACCATTGGTTAATGCAGTGCAGTGGGTGACCAAGTTTGTTTGTTTGTTTATTTTATTTATATAGCGCACCTGACCCAGGGGTATCTGCATGGGCGTAATTATAGGGGGGGACAATGGGTTTTGTCCCCCCCAACTTCTGTGGCATGCCTTTTTGTCCCCCCCATCTTTTGGAGGGAAGGCAGGGGGGCCGCAATCATCAATTATTTAATTGGACAGCGCAAGCCTGGCTGGGGTGCTCAGCAAGGCTTGCGCTGTCTCATTACATAATGCAGAGATGCAGGGCAGCCGCGCTGCAACACATTCAGGCCTGGGATGCCCTGCATGACTTAGTCCCTCACCCTGGCTGGCCTGACTCAAAGTCAGCAGCCAGGGTGCTGAACTGAGTGCTGCAGGGCCTGGCCCTGTGCTGTCACGCTAGCAGCAGCACTTCTGGGGGCCAGCGGCACAGAGCATCGCTTTCCGGCTTCGTGTTCGTGCGACACACAGACAGGAACTAGGAAGCTCATTCAGCTTCCTGGTTTGTGTCTGGCGCGTGAGTGCGAAGAGGTTAGGTCAGTGTGACATGAGACGGGGCCCGAGGAGCATCTAAAAGCAGAGCAGAGGTACCTTTTTTTAAAAAAAAAAGTTTTTTTATTCTATTTGTGCGTGTTTGTCGGGGAGCTTTGTCCAAGCCCACTGAGGTGAAATACGTGCAAACTTCCTAATTAGCATATGGATTGCACCAGCAGAAGTGACTTCATAGCAAAGGACATTGCAAGGCACATTATCAGTCTTTGATACTTGGAGGCACCATGGAAGTGACTTTAGAATAAGTTGCCATAAATAAGCCAAGTGACACTTTGTGGTGCAAAATACCTAAATTGCACTATTGTTATATGTGGAGCAACTCTATAGTCATTAGGCTTTTCCATTTTAGTAGCATAATACATTAACATAAGCTTTGGAGTGAATCAGAACCACTTTACAGAGCTGCAGATAAGGCACAATGTGATTAAATAGTTTGCTCAGGATCACACACTTGGTTAAATGGTTAAACTGGGATGTGGACAATTTAAGCGCCCGTGCACATCTTTCCAGACATTTATTAAGGTTTTGCTTTACATTTCATGTGCTTATTATTTATATAATACATATAACATAATTATTTATAGCAATGCATTGGAAGCAAACCACATTATATAATAAACTAGCTTTTCATAATAAACTAACCATACACTATATACCATGGGGGGTCATTACAACCCAGGCGATAACCATGGCGCTATTAATTCCCCATTCACCATTGGCCCTTCCCCATTCCCATTTTTGCCCCATAGGGCTCAATGGGAATAGGGAAGGCGGTAATTACGGTAACGCAAATTGCGGTACCGTAATTGCCTCCATGGTCCCTTTGCGGGCCCGTTCCTTAACGGCTGGTAACACCAGATGTTAATGTATGGACCTGCAAAGGGACCTCGTAATTAGGCGGTAAGGGGTTAACGGCGCCGCCACCTTTTACTGCGCCGTTAACCCCTTACCGCCTGGGTCGTAATGAGGCCCATTGTCATAGAAATATGTTGAGAAATGGGAGTATGGATTTAGCTTCATTCTCCCCATTCTGCATGCACAGTCACAATAGCATCATGCTATTAACGTGAGCCTAACAAATCCTCCTTGGGTTTTAAAGCCACAGTCATTATTTCATAAAGCATGCCACATTATGTACCCTTTTCACTTCTGATCACTCCCTCCCATTCATATTTCTAAAGGGACAAAAGTCCCTGCTAGTAGTACCCCACTTTGAGGTGCTGAATGGGAGAGGTATCCCAATGACAAATGTCCTGGTCTGGCTCTTAAAAGAGCTACGGGGGGGGGCAGCTTGACCACGCCCTTGCGACTCTCCCACTCAGTACTCCACTGCTTGGAGCCATTTGTACACAGGAAAACATCCCTTAATTTGAATCAGTCAGAATCTTGAAGAAAAAAATCTATCAGCACGTAGACATATAAGGTGCTGTGCAGAACCCAAGTTTGAAGATATATGGCATTTAAAAATCCATACCATTTATACTAGCACCAAATAAAACTGCATTGTCTATGTCTGTAACATAGTATGAGACAGCTTTCTGTCGACAACAGAGGTCTACAGGCCCTTTTCAGTTTGCCCGTGTAGGCAGTGGCTGAGGTGGTCATATTCACTTGTTTGTTTAAGTTGGAGGTAGCGTCAAGATAGAAGCCTAATGTTTTTACTTCTTTGGCAATTGGGATGTTGTTCCCATCTAAAATGAGAGTAGTGTAGTTAGGGCTTAATTTGTTTATGTTGGCTGGAGAACCCACCAGGAGGAGTTTCGTTTTGTCGTCATTCAGGCAGAGGCCGTGAACAGCCATCCATACCTGAATGATTGTGAAGATTTCGTTCACGCATCGTACATCTGTGTCATAAATGCCTGTAAGGTGTAGGAGTTTCTGGGTGTCATCTGCATAATTAGTGTAGGTGACACGCAGATCACTCCCTCCCATTCATATTTCTAAAGGGACAAAAGTCCCTGCTAGTAGTATCCCCCCTCCCTCCTGTCAGTGCCTAATGACTCACATTGTAATACTTCTTGGGACATTGTCCTGGCAGCGGGACACCTCTACCATTCGGAACAGGTAAGGTGTCCTGCCAGGACAATGAGCGTGCTGAGCAGGAATTGCTCAGCACACATTGTCCTGCCAGCGGGACACTTTTGCTGTTGGGCACCCACTTTGAGGTGCTGAATGGGAGGGAGTGATCAGAAGTGAAAAGGGTACATAATGTTGCATGCTTTATGAAATAATGACTGTGGCTTTAAAACCCAAGTAGGATTTGTTAGGCTCCCATTAATCTACATGATTCTATTGTGGCTGTGAATGCAGAATGGGGAGAATGAAGCTAAATCCATACTCCCATTTCTCAACATATTTCTATGACAATGGGCCTCATTACGACCCAGGCAGTAAGGGTAACACCAGCCGTTAAGGAACGGGCCCGCAAAGTGACCTTGGAGGCAATTACGGTACCGCAATTTGCGTTACCGTAATTAGCGCCTTCCCCATTCCCATTGAGCCCTATGGGGCAAAAATGGGAATGGGGAAGGGTCAATGGTGAATGGGGAATTAATAGCGCCATGGTTAACGCCTGGGTCGTAATGACCCCCAATGTATATAGTGTATGGTTAGTTTATTATGAAAGGCTAGTTTATTATATAATGTGGTTTGTTTCCAATGCATTGCTATAAATAATTATATGTTATATGTATTATATAAATAATAAGCACATGAAATGTAAAGCAAAACCTTAATAAATGTCTGGAAAGATGTGCACGGGCGCTTAAATTGTCCACATCCCAGTTTAACCATTTAACCAAGTGTGTGATCCTGAGCAAATTATTTAATCACATTGTGCCTTACCTGCAGCTCTGTAAAGTGGTTCTGATTCACTCCAAAGCTTATATTAATGTATTATGCTACTAAAATGGAAAAGCCTAATGACTATAGAGTTGCTCCACATATAACAATAGGGCAATTTAGGTATTTTGCACCACAAAGTTCACTTGGCTTATTTATGGCAACTTATTCTAAAGTCACTTCCATGGTGCCTCCAAGTATCAAAGACTGATAATGTGCCTTGCAATGTCCTTTGCTGTTAAGTCACTTCTGCTGGTGCAATCCATATGCTAATTAGGAAGTTTGCATGTATTTCACCTCAGTGGGCTTGGACAAAGCTCCCCGACAAACACGCACAAACAGAATAAAAAAACATTTTTTAAAAAAAAAGGTACCACTGCTCTGCTTTTAAATGCTCCCCGGGCCCCGTCTCATGTCACACTGACCTAACCTCTTCACACTCACGCGCCAGACACAAACCAGGAAGCTGAATGAGCTTCCTAGTTCCTGTCTGTTTGTCACACAAACACGAATCCAGAAAGCGATGCTCTGTGCCCCTGGCCCCCAGAAGTGCTGCTGCTAGCGTGACAGCACAGGGGCCAGGCCCTGCAGCACTCAGTTCAGCACCCTGGCTGCTGACTTTGAGTCAGGCCAGCCAGGGTGAGGGACTAAGCCATGCAGGGCATCCCAGGCCTGAATGTGTTGCAGCGCGGCTGCCTGGCATCTCTGCATTATGTAATGAGACAGCGCAAGCCTTGCTGAGCACCCCAGCCAGGCTTGCGCTGTCCAATTAAATAATTGATGATTGCGTCCCCCCTGCCTTCCCTCCAAAGATGGGGGGGGCAAAAAGGCATGATACAGAAGTTGGGGGGCACAAAATCCCCTGCCCCCCCTATAATTACGCCCATGACTCTGCCAACACTCTGCGACGCTCCACGTCAGGAGCTGCGTATTTAAGGCAGATGCTCCTTCTTCGGGGGAAATAGAAAGCAGACTTCTACAGCAGTCCTCGAGCAAAACACAGCATGGCCAAGCAGAGACAAGACAACATTCTGCCAACACTCCACGATGCTGCGCGTCGGGAGTGGAGTGTTTAAGGCAGATGCTCCTCCTTCAGGGGAAATGGGAGGATGGACAGCCCACAAATCAGTTGCAGGATGGACACCCACAAAACAGGTTCCAGTTCCCTCAAGTTCTCCATAGCTGGACCCAGTACCATCAAGTTCTCCATGGCACTACTACAACCTGAGGGGACCACTGTGCTAGTAAACATGCCCTCCTGACATGCAGCCCAGATCTTTAGATCACCTTGCTGAAATGTACCCTCCTCCTGCTCGCACTGCACCTCGTTGTTACTACTCAACTCCACTATGCAGACGTCTTTCCGGTGACGCCTACACCAAAACCATTGTGTCTGACACTCATCTGCCAAAACACATTTGCTGCTGCATGTCCCACTAGAATGCTGTTTCATCATCTGCATTCTAATCGGCACCAGCCATTCTTGGCTGCTGATTGAGTTCACGCAGCAGAGACGTTGCAGCCCCAATGGCACTGATGTGTGCGCACACCGCGGTGACACCAGCTTGCTGACACTGCATGTCGTCACCACTCCTGCTCTAGGCACCGAAAGCAACAGGTCTCCCTGTTGCCAGACCGCTTATCTGCTTCTGAGACGTGACTACAACATTATTATTTGGCCACTCCTATTCATTTATAACAATGGAACAGTCTCACCTCAAACTGGTTTAAGGAGACATTCAAACTGACCCTGTAAAGAATCAAAGGGAACAGTATCACTACTAGTTGTACTAAACTAGCATCCGATCAGTTTGCATCTTTGAAATATTTGTACAACATTTGGAGAGGATGTGTATATCAGGCGAAGGTGCTCATAGGTCACAGTTGTGACTAAGGTGCAGGATAGCAGTTATTGTCGAATGTGGTGAATTACACACATTTCTGTGTTGTGGACCACCTAGAGTGGAGGGAATAGAATGCACTCCATTTAGACGAATGTTGATGTCATAGTGTATACATCAGGATACATATTTAACATGGAGGAAGTTTTTTCCTCATTGTTAAGTGTTCATGAGGGGTATTGTGGTCATGTAGTGGCATATAGTGTGACATCCCGTAACTATAGTTTTGGCATTTTACATGTTAAATAACTTTTGAACTACTTTGAACTACAGTATCATTTTTCACAACAGATCAAAAGAAAAATAATTTAAAGTGGGAATCCATGCAGGTCCTTCCAGCTGTCTAAGTTACCAAACCCAGACCAACATTTAGCGGTTCTTACGTATCACTCTATTGTGCAAATGGGGCGTCATCTGGCGACAGGACAAAATAACTAATCATACAGAATAAGAAACATCTGAACAAGTCAAGTCAAAACAAGCTGTGCCCACTCACCCCCACTTGGTAATCCAGTCTTGAAGAAGGTGACACTAACAACTTAGACCACCTAAACTGGTTGACACACATGTGGGGACGGCAGGAAGGCTCCTACTGCACACCATGTTATAGTCAAAGGGAGACCCCCCCTGGCTTAGTCTTCATAGTATGATGTTTTTAGTTTTTAAATCAGTGCAAACTTTCTAATTGTGGTTCATTCACCCTCAGTAGTGCCCAAAAAAGTACATTCATTTTTGCCTCAATACTGTTCAGGAATTAGCTTTACCCCGTATTTTAACATTTCTAAGAAGCAAGGTTTATTGCTCTGCGCTAATTACCCTGATACCACGAGTATTTACCTACTGTACAGTGCCTGGGCTGTCGTTCAATTATAGCACCGTCAAATGAGAGAAAACAAGAGTCGAAATTCCAGTGATTTGTTTCCTTCTTATTCTATCCACTATTAGACAGATGGCACACCAGCAGTGACTAGCGATAGGGTTCAGGACAGGCAGGGACAGATAGAAGAGAAACAAGACCTAGAAAGGGACAGAGAAGGTTCTGTTTGATGACAGGCCCAGGTAATCAGTCTAAATCGATAGACAATTTAGAAAGCCAGAATTGTTTTCTAGAAGTTTGACAGGATAGAATCAGCCTATACTTCTACAGAGCTGGGTTGTCCTCTTTTTTTTCGGGGGCTGTGTGGAGGAGGACTAAGTATATATAATATACAAAAGGTTCCACAAAACAGCTAC
Source organism: Ambystoma mexicanum (assembly GCF_040938575.1). Classification (NCBI taxonomy): domain Eukaryota; kingdom Metazoa; phylum Chordata; class Amphibia; order Caudata; family Ambystomatidae; genus Ambystoma; species Ambystoma mexicanum. Next base: position 1,442,212,784 of record NC_090935.1, read on the forward strand.
CCACCTTCACATGCACAAGGTGTGAAAATCCACACTTGAGAAAGATAGAGAGCACCCTTATTTTATTTAGACAGAGGTACAATTCTATATAAAATTATACATATTTTAATCATTATATAAAATACATTAACTGCTTCAACATACTAAAACATAAAAATAAACATGTGATTATGAAATTCACAGATACTCTTAATCAGTGGAACAGCAACGCAAAATGCCTGAATTGGGTCTTATCATCACAAGAATGAGTGTGATTTTAACAATATTTTAACCCTCTTTATTTTCCTCCTTATGATAAGACCCAATTCAGGCATTTTGTGTTGCTGTTCCAGTGATTAAGAGTATCTGTGAATGTCATAATCACGTGTTTATTTTTATGTGTTTTAGTATGTTGAAGCAATTCATGTATTATATATAATGATTAAAATATGTATTATGTTATATAGAAGTGTACCTCTGTCTAAATAAAATAAGACATTTCTCTATCTGTGTCAAGTGTGCATTTTCACACCTTGTGCGTGTGAAGGTGGGTAGATGTTTTGTGTAACCTTTTGTGTATTAAAGAAAGAATCAGCAACTTAATTTCTTTGTACCTCCTGATACACCACAGATCATAGGATCACTCACAAGCATTATATGTGTCCAGCTGAGCAAATAGGTTTTTGGGTTTGCCCGTCATACTAATAGTGCCTTGTCTGGGGGAAGTAGGGAAGGGGACTGGAAGCTTGGGAGTCCTAGCAAAATTTAAGATGGTGAAGCTCTCCACGGGACTACTCTAACTCCAGTCATTCTCCTGTCTGTTTACATCAAAAGGACTCCAGCAATCAGTACCCTGGTGGGAGTTGGTCATTGTAATGACAGGACTGCCCTTGAAGTACCAGTTCCCAGCTGAACCCTCACAGATTGTTTCTGCTCCATAAAAGATGTGCAAAGCCTTCCCAGGGGGCTAAAGGGAAGGCACCCTGAGTGGAACTCACTTTGTTGTTGTGGATACAGTCACCCCAGGCTGCTTAATACACACCAGGGCCTTTCATGGATGAGTCACTGTTCATCAACTTGACAATAACATGATATCCAATGCTTGTGGCTGCATACTTGTGTAATCTCAGTAGCCACATCGTGTCAGGAATGGCACTCTGTCAAGAGTGGCACAGGGTACCCAGGGAGGGTTTGGGTGGCTGTGCTGAAGTAAGGTAGCAGATAAGCACACACAGCAGGAAGTTCAACAAGAAAGAAGCGTAGGAAACTGTAGCTGTGAGCCAAAAGGGGCAAAAGATACAAAGGTACAAACAAACTGGATTCCCTCTTGGGGTGTATGCTGAAATGGGAAAGAGTGTTCCACGAACCTTAGGAAACTCCAGCCTTCTGCACAGATTGCTATAACAGAGGCCCACGCTGTATGCTCATGGCTGGGAACAACAGCAGTGGGTGTCTGTAACACTGAAAACGGGACAATGGAAGGGGCAGAGGTTGCCTGTCGGAAACCAACAGGCAAGCTCTGTACAAAGGGATTACATAAGACACATGAGAAGACAAGAACAGGTATATCCAGCGAAAAGGCAGTCAATGAGCAATCTAGCAGAAGGAAATGAAGGAAATGCAGTTAAACTGAAGTAGATAACCTAAGGTGGAGTACAGAGGACTCAAGGAAGAGAACAAGGGAGCAGCCGTCAGGAAAACAGAAGGGCTGCAAAGTAGGAAGCAGGTCTGCAGTCAAGAGTGGCACTAGGTGCAGGCAAACTGTAGTGGCCTGCAGAGGACTGTAGTAGGCTGCAAGGCAGGGAGTCCAGAAGAACAGGACAGAGAGAGATTAGTAGTAGGCGACAGACAGAGAGCCCAAAAGAATAGGGCCGCGAGGTAGGGAGCCCAGCAGAGCAGGGCCGTAGGTAGCTAAGTGTAAAACAGGCTGTAAGGCAGAGGAGTGTAGCAAGCGCAAGGCAGGGAGCCCAGAGGACAAGGGCTGTAGGCAGCGGAGGGAGACAGGCTGCAAGGAAGGAGCCCAGAGGACACAGGCTGTAGGCAGCAGAGGGAGCAGGCTGCAAGGAAGGAGCCCAGAGGGAAAGGGCTGTAGGCAGCGAAGAGGTGCAGGCTGCAAGGTAGGGAGCCCAGAGGACAAGGGCTTGGAGACAGCAGAGGGTTGCAAGCTGCAAGGTAGGGAGCCCAGAGGACAAGGGCTGTAGGCAGCCGGAGTGAGGCAGGCTGTAGGCAGGGAGCCCAGAGGACAAGGACTGTAGGCAGCCGGAGTGAGGCAGGCTGCAGGGCAGGGAGCCCAGAGGACAAGGACTGTAGGCAGCCGGAGTGAGGCAGGCTGCAGAGCAGGGAGCCCAGAGGACAAGGGCTGTAGGTAGAAGGCAGCGGAGCGAGATCGACTGCAAGGCAGGGAGCCCGGAAAGGGCACTGGATCAAAACAGGATAATGCAGCAACAGGAACAGCATACACTGTAGCGGGTCAAGGCAAACAGGAGCGGGGAGATCTCAAGATGCAAGACACTGTGCTCCTGCAGGCAGCTGCTTATATACAGCCCTGCCCTGTTCTGAGGCAGGCTAATTGACAGCACCTGTAGCAGCACACCTGAAGACAATCGGCCTCCTCCCTCTCTGGTCCTGAGCAGGTGGAAACAACACTGGCCGCTAGGGCTTCTGGGGATTGTGGTCCCAATAACGATGAATGAGAATAGCCAGGAATTGAGGACTGCAGCCAGGTGCATTATGGTAAATGTAGTTAATTGAATAAAATAAGAAAGAACCAAAGTTGAGCAAATGGAAATAAAAGACCAAGGCGTGAAAAGGAGTTGTTCAAGGAGTATTAGGATAAATGAGTACCAAGTAGTCCATGATGGCTGCCAATGCGTGCGCCAGCGGCGCGGGCATGACACATCGTCAAATCCAGAAATGGCTTATATTTCAGTTTGTAGCAAAGTCTCATTCTCGGGCAATCTCGTTGGGAGTGTCGTTATGCAGCTATGGTATGGTTAGTACTCCTACTGGAAGGGTCACAAGTCTGTACTTGAGACTGATGATGGCTTCTCTATGGCTGCTGACCTTACACCAAGGCCTGTAACCATTACAGGCAACCCTAAGGTCTTTACAGAGTCCTCTCTAGGCCTCTCACAATCTCCCTCATATGGGTTCCTGGTTGTAAACCCTCCTAACCCAAATTCTGTTTCCTCAATGAAACCAGAGCCAATTACTCAATCTCGCTCTTCCCATTTCCTGTGTCCTTCTCTAAGGATCCTCCATGTTCTCTCTATCCCAAACCTCTTTGGTCTTTCTTTCCCTACCTTCCTGATATTCCTCTTTCCAGCTAACTGGACCCCACTCTCACTAGTCCTCTGTGTCTCTCCTTCGCAGGCCTCCAAGGTCTTTTCTTCCCAGCACATTGGTGTTTTTCCTCCAGCCTCCAGCCTCTTCCACACTCCAAACACCCGGGTCTTCCTCCTCCTTGCCTCTTGGTTCTCTCCTTTGGCCTCGTGTCACCTGATTCAGCCACTCCACTCTGCACTCAGATGTATCTCTCTATGTCACGTGTATGGAGCTTGGCTGCTAGGCCCCGCCTGTGGGCCTGGCTTGCAGTTATAATGGTGAACTTCAGGTTGGTTATTTCCTCTAGTGCTCTCTCTGATTGCCACACTTCTGGCCCCACCTTTGGGGAGGACTCGCTGAGCACACCAGGCCCTGGGTTAATGTGTGTGGAGACCTTAAAAGGTGATTGGTTAGCTGTGCAACCTTTTAGTCTTAGTTTGGGTATCACTTCATCCCTCTGTGGTTCCACAGAGCATGCAGATAAAAGCTAATTCCGCCATTTTAGATATGATTTCTGCATCAGCACAAGAAGGAAAGAAAGGTATGTAGGTGCTATCGGCTCCACCGGAACGTCCCTCATAAGTCATTTCCACAAGGAGAGGAAGCTTTTACAACAACACTATGACAAGCCTGTACCTTTTGTGCATGGCGAGATGGATGTTCCCCTGCATGTCGCCCACACGCCACCCCTGGGACCACCAGTGGGGTCGGACAGAGTTTTTTGTCATAATTGCCGAATGCGATAAATGGGAGCACAAGAAAAAAAATCTAATGACTAGGCCTTGATGGATGGAGCGCCAGATATTCAGCCAATCCCATCCATAAATAATGACCAACAACAAACGAATGAGTTAATTAATACTGCTTCCTGGTTTGTCAGCCGGTCACACTTCATTCCTTATGGGTACCCGAAAGTGTGTGGCTATTTTTTGGGTGGGTGAGAGCAAATTGACAGTTATGGGTGCGTAGGGGGCTTGGCAGGTGAGCTGACACCCGCCAACAGCCTGTGAGTTGAGAGGTATGAAAGAGTCCGCCATGTTTTAGCAACTGTTAAACCCTGGCAGATTCCCTAGGAATCCATGTCAATGCCTCTCACCATGTATGTATTTTGCGGAAGGCATTTACATTTGCTTGGACTGAAAAGTGCGAATATGCACAGAACCCCAGGGTCTGCCCAGATTTCACCACATTTTGCAAACAATGAAAATTACAGGAAGGGGACGATTGCCCACACACACGTGCTAGCAAGAGTCGGCCTCTCCTGATCAGTGCAATTAACGCAGTGAAGAAAATGGGCAGCTGTTTGTTTCAAACTACTGCAGCTTTCATGATATCAGAAAGGAGAAGGTCACGTCACTTCACACAACTTGATGTCCAACAGTTACGGGTATTTCTTCATCCTCTAAATAGTGAACATTTGTTTTTTTATTTTTATTATAGGCTCAAACGGTTTACAATTTAGGAAACCTTTAGCCACAAATTTCATTTTTAAAAGAAAGCAGCCATTTTCCTTAACTAATGAAGTTAAAATTTAACTCCTTTCCAGAATAACTAAAACTGTGCATAATTCGACAGAAACCAGATTTTTCAAGTCAGTTCGCCAGATGTTCTGCCTGCAGATTCTTCGTCTATTTTCCTGAAGATGACCAACGATCAGAGTGTAATCAGAGCCAGACTGATGTGGGTTTTTGCTCCTTCCACCAGCATCGTCCATCAATCGTCTAGCGATCTGGTGTTGTAGCGCCACATTGCCTTGCCCAAGAAGAGGTCTCTTTCCCCTCTTGTTGCCGGGCAGCAGAGGCATTGCTGGGGGGGGCTGAGGGGGCTATAGTCCCGGGTCTTTTGGTTGTAGCCCCGGATAGAAGCTCGGGGGCTACAGCTAGCCCCGAGTCCCACCAGTCTCGACATTAGCCTAGCCCCTGATCTTTTCCAGACCTAGCAACACCCCTGCCGGGCAGATAAGCAATAGATCTTTCAATGATTTAACTCAATCTTTCATTTGGCATAAACTGCAATCTGTTTCCGGGCTCTGAGACTTCCTTTTGTGTAAAACCTCTCTTGTGGACCAGATATTAAGTCGAAAACGCATATACTGAGATTTAAAAAAAAACAATTTGGAAATATTCAGAAATATGTTGGTAATTTATTCAGCTTTCCTACTCCAGACCAAAAGTCTTCATGGTGTTTGTACTTTAATGTCTCTTCTTGTGTCTCGATCCAGTCTTTGGTGTATAACTTAGTCTTGATTCTGCCAGGGTCTCTTACCAACGACTCATTTGTTTCATTGAGGTCGTTAATGATTGCTTGGCAAATGCATTGCCACTCGTTCAATATACTTTCACTTTGTTCGCTCAGTGCCTTTTTCAGTACTTCAAACCCTCCACCCAGGTTCTGTGCAATACACTTCCGATAGAATGAGATTGATTTCCATGGCGCAATCGCCTTAAGCGAAGTCAAAGCAAGTTCTCTTATTAAGATCTGAATTGGAATGCACTTGGGTAATCCCAGAGCCGCTTTCGAACAAATACCTTGTAATAGGGGCCACGTGTTTTCCGGCAATAGGAGAGCGGTCTCCGCACCATATGTTAAGATCAGTATCACCTTCATTCGTTAAAATGTCACCAGCGGTATTATCGTGAATCTGCAATACCGCTTCAGCAATATTCTTCCTTGTGCGGCTACTTTTTTTGCCTTTTTGTTCATTATAACTACTTTCGGTGCCTCGCATTTGCTTGAGTTTATGCGTACCCCCAGATAGGTAAATGATTTCACTTCCAAACATTTTTCTCCTCTCAGTGACCAAGTTGGTTTCTTATGTGACCTCTTAAGATTTTGAGAACCAAATGTCAAGATCTGCGATTTGGCAGGATTGATTTTAAATTGTTTGCTTCCACGTAACTTTGGAAGGCATCCAATTGCTGCTGTAGCCCTATTGGGCTCTGATCGATAAGTGCGATTTCATCCGCATGTAATAGCCTCCTAATAGAGATACTTGCAATCTTTGTTGTAAACATTTGAATATGCGAGAAGGCGTCTTCCACATCACCCATAAAAAGGTTAAAAAGCTCTGGGGCCAGGGGACAACCCTGTTTCAACCCAACATTAATTGGAATCTCTTTGGATAAGCAGCCTGCTTTGTCTAGCTTTATCTTAATGGATGTATCCCGATAGAGGTCTTTGATATACTTCAGTATCTCTTCCGGGCACCTCCAGTCTGTTAATTTAGGCCATAGTTTGGGTATTCGAATCGTATCAAAGGCTTTAGACAAGTCGATGAAAGCTATGTATACTTTCTGTCCCTTCCCACTTTCAGGCTTACATTTCAGCAGATTTGTCAAGAAGATATTTAACGTTGTGCCGATTCCTTTGACGAAGCCTGACTGCCATCGATCTCTGTGGCCAGTCTCACTGCTACCATCTAGAGCGAGACTGTAATACTATTGTCGCAAAGACTTTGACTGCTACATCCAATAAGGCTATAGGCCGGTAGTTGTCCGGGTTTGTCCTTAACCCTTTTTTAAATATTGGGAAAACTACCACCGATTTCCATGACTTTGGGATTTTCCCTGAATTCAAGATGTATTTGAAGAGTTGATAAAGGAATTTTGCCAACTGGGATGGATTTTGTTTCATCATTCATTTGAGAGTCCATCCGGGCCCGGAGCTCTCAAATGTTGTGCCTTTTTAATGATGTCTTCAATTGTTGACACTTCAATTACTAATTGTTGTTCTCTGGATGATGGCTCTCTTATATCTGAGTCATCATATTCACTCCAGATTTTAGCCGTTATTGGATTTGCGAGCAATGTGTCTTGAGGAGTAGACATTTCATTTATGGTAGACCAAATTGTTGCTGTATTCCTTGTCTTGATTTTATTCAGCATTTGTTCTCCATCTTTGTGCAAATACAACCAATTGTGGAATTTTTGCTTCAATTTATGAATCCTCAATGAATTTGTAGTCGTTTTTTGGTCTTTTAATAGCCCAAATGATTTCCTTCGGGCCTTTTTTTTTTCCACAATGTGTTTGTCATTTGCATGCCGATGTGACATTGGCAATTTCCCGGTTCCACTTTTTTTGCCCGAGACAAACTCTTGGAATAGAGGCACATAATTAATTGTTTGTTTCTTATTTTCCATATGCATTTGGTCAATTAAATGTATTAGGTTATTGTTAATAGCAAGCATTTTATTTGCTCCACTTTTCAGCCTGTTTCTGCCTGGATTTAGGGTGAAATTATATTCATATCCTGGTCTCATGTTGCTGCATGTTCTCACGCAGACCAGTTTTAGCGTTTTATGATCAGTCTTTTCCATTGGTATCACTTCCATACTTCTAATGACTGCCGACATATTTGTTGATGCACATTTGTAATCCAAAATGTCGTTTTTCTTGACGCCTTTCCATGTAGTGTTACCTGCGATGTCGCCTTGGGTTGTACCATTCAATATGGTGCAGTCTCTAGATTCCATGGCTTCTTTCCAAAGCAACCCCCTCATTTCTTTAAAAGTAGAGGTCTGATGGATGTCATTGATTACTGGGTTGTGTTGATCTAAACAAGCACAGTTTAGATCACCCGCAATTAGAACAAACAGATCTTTCCATTTAGCTCTTTGCACATCTATTAGTGTCTCAATATCTTCTGGGAAGTTATTATTCAATTGCTCTGCTGGATTCCAGTATACGTTGATTAATATTAGAAGTCTATGGCCCTCATTACAACTCAGGCGTTAAGGGTTAACGCCACCGTTAACCCTTAACGCCTGATTCCCACCTTAACGCCTGCTTTTTGCAGGCGTTAAGTTCCATGGTGCTAAGGCACCTTGGTGCTAATTACGGCACCGTAATTTACGGTGCCGTAATTAGCGCCTTCCCCACTCCCATTATGCCCTATGGGGCAAAAATGGGAATGGGGAAGGGAAAATGGGAAATGGGGATTTACCGCCCCACTCACCTTGTAATGGGGCGGTAAATCCGCCATCCACCATGGTGTAAACGTAGTTTACACCATGGTGGTAAAGTTGGTGCACTTAGCACCTCAGTTGTAATGAGGGCCTATGATTTCCCAAGTTGTCTTCTGCAAGCTTCAATGCCACAAGTTGTATATACGGTGTAGGGTTCTGAGTGACTAGTAATTACCAGTCTAGGTCGGTTTTGATGGCTACTTAAAGACCAGATCTTGGTCTTCCTTTCTGTCCTTTGGTTGCTGGATCTAAGAGGACCCAATAGGCCTCCATTAAGGGGGCCTTGCCTAGCCATGTTTCTTGAAGACAGGTGACATTGTGTCCATCTAGTTGTGATTTGCCTTTTTCAAATAGATGGACAAAGCCTCTGGTGTTCCAACTCACCAGCGACCATTCATGGCTTTCATCTATTTTTGGGCGTTATTGATTGTCTCGTTTATCTGCCAGCAATCCTGCTAGCCACTTCCAGTTTGCCTCGTTACCCTCATTATGTTCTCTTTGGCTAAACAGGTCTTTTACGTTCTTATGTCTCGTTTCTCTTTCCTTTGTGTTTCTTTTGGGGTTCCTCTCTTCCCATCTCTGCTCTGACTCGTTTTGCCGGTGCCTTTGCCCCTGCTTTACTTTTACTGATTTCGATTCATCTTCTAGCAGATCGAATCCCAAGGGTCTCAAGTGATGGGCTTCGTTGAGTAGCAGTTGTTTAACTATCTTCGATACCGTGTGTATGATTATTTTGTTGGTGCGTTTCTGTTCCAGAAATTAAATTACAGAAAAGTCTTTTGATGTTACCAATCTCGTGACCGGTACGTGATGGAGCAAACGCACCACGTTTGCTCTATTTAGAATCAAACCATCATTGTGGTATAAGATCCTTCCTAGAGACAGTTTCCGATTGGAACCAGGCAGTGGCATGTTACGGTTCTTGGGCTGCAGGAACTTTCCTGCCTGCCCATTACCTGAACTTTCCTTTTGCTTATGCTGTAATTTCAACCATACCTTTTTTATTGATGATTCATCCTGTTCTCTAGTTGTCATTCTGGCTCTACTGGATCGATCTTGCTTCTGACCTTCTCCCATAATCTTCATAGGTTCCTGAGTCTGATCTTTATCTTCAACTGTTTCTGAGGAGCTTGACTTCATTTTGTTGCTACTAACTTCTTTCCATTGGACTCTCTGTTCGCCCTTATTACCTGCTTTGCCAGCACTTTGTTTTCTGGTTTAAACCCCTATTGTTTCATCACTTCCAACTGTAATCTCTACGTCAGATTGTTCAATAGTAGACATTTCATGTAACTCTGCACATCCATTGTATGTAAGGATTTCCACATCTGATACAGGATAAGTAGATAGATCCATTAGGTTAATCTCTGTAGCTTGATTCCAAGGACTCTATCTCCTGTATTTCTTTCAATTTGTCAGCATTTTTCATATTCATTGGAGCAGTGGCTTTCTTAACGACATTGGGTATAGTTTGAGGCAATGACAGGTTTTTAATGAAAGTGCGACTGACATTAGTTATAGGTTTAGAGATGCAGTCCTGATTCTTCCATTTTTTGACAATCGCTTTTTTATTAGCTTTTATTTTGTCATGCTGTGCCTCTATTTTCTCCTGGGCCAATGATGTCCTGGGCAAGTTCGTTGTCTCTGCTTTGCTCCTTTTTTTAAAGACTCAGCAAATTTTTTGTTGTTCTCCTTCATCTTTCTCTTCTGAAGTTTTCCTTTTATTTTCTTGTCCTATCTCAAGCTGCTGGTCTTTTTTTCCTCTAGACGATGTGCATCTTTTGTACCTATAGGATCACCTTCCTCAGACTTCCTTGGTCCTTGTTTTTCTGCCAGACTTTGGTCCGTATCCGCTATCGATGGCATATCAGTTGGCGGATCGTTGTCATTTCCAATCTTCTGTGCTTTAAGAAGTTTATCGTCTCTTAAAGCATGTGTATCTTCATTATTTTGTTGCATGTCATTCTTAGTCCTAATGTTTGTCTGCCGGGGTTCCAGTGCTTCTATTTCATTTGGGTTATTCATTTCTGTGTGTGTGTCAGCCTGATCTAAGTTCCCCCCTATAAATGGTGGTAAACTTCCTGCCCCTTCTGACATTCACAATTGTCTCCTGTCTCTTTTTTCTTTTATAATGGGGTCCAATATGTTGTTGAGTAATTGCGCCACCATACCTGAGCTATGTTGCCCTGGATGGCGCTTATAAAGCTTTCTACAAAGATCATTTTGGTGTGAACCATTGCTAGCATTGTCGTGTGATCCTTTATAGTCCCTTGCATAGCCGCATGTAACTTCATTAATGGCGCTAAAATTGCTGTTAATGTTGATACTAAGTGAAAGTTGTTGTCCTTGCATTGATGTTGATACTCCTGTCCGTTCTGAAGGGACTCTAACCCCTTCAGAACTGACACCATGGTCATTGAGACTGTGACTTTCATTCAATTGCTCCTACCGTTCTCTACAATGTTGCCTTCTGTTTCCATCCTTGGATTATTGATTTGGTTTTTCCTTTTTAACTTAGTCAGCGTATTTTGCTTTATGTTGAAGGGACTATTATACTGTTGTCTTTCTGGTTCCTTAAACACCTGATTTTCTCTTTCCATGTTAATTGAACTTTCTAATAAGATCTTTCTTTAAGATCTTCCGATAGTTCTGAGCCTTCCATAGGCACCAGCTGCAACTGTCCTCGAGGAACAGGGTTGGCTCTGGAAATCCCCACTTGTTCTTCTATTGGTCGAAAATCATTGAAAGAAAATTGTCGTCCTTTGAACTCTTCCTCTGGAACAAGGCTTGTGGTTTCCAGATGTGTCTATTCTGTGTGGGGAGGCCAAACATAATCTTCTTTCGTTGTCCAAGTCCCCACCAGTAAGCCTTTGAACAGGATTCTCTTTTTTCTCCCCGGTGTCTCCCTTGGACAATTGTATCCTCTTTTTGTTTTGTCTCTTGGAGGTAATGGGTGAATCGAGAATCCCAGGGCCAGTGTTCTCTGTAAGGTCTAGAGCACTACTTTCCCCTCTCACTTCGATGTCAAACAGTTTTTTCTTTTTGGGATTGCTCCGATTTTATTTTTGTCTTGGGGCAACGTCCTTATTGGTTGTTCCAAGTTGTAATCCTCCTGTGCACCCTCTGCCCCTAAAGGATAGCCATCGCCCATCAAGGGTAAACCTCCCTCTTGGACCCCTCCCCGGGATGATCTAGTCATAGGGCTTATTACTGCATCCTCCAGGGTGTTATTTTTGTTTTCATCAGCATTAGATGGTAAGCCACTCTGTGCGTCGATGTCTATATACCCCGTGACTTCTTTCTCTGAGAAAGACTTTTCCTTAAGCCTTGTAAATTGTCAAATACAGCACTGTGCTCGCCCCAGTCTCCACCACAACATTAAAGGGGCATCCAGCCTTTAATGTATCACGTCTCTTCTCTTCAGTTGATTTGACGTGCGTGTCTTTCTCTATTGGGGTGGAACTTTCCACCCCAATGGGGGATTGGCGGTTTCTTTCCATCTGGGTGGCTGCATATGGGAGCGGGAGCACAGAACTAGACTGACTCAGCCTAAGATCACTCGATGTCTGTACTCGGGAGTTCCCGCCCCTGCCTCCCTCTCCCCTCCCGCATACAATTTACCGTTTTGTTTTGATAGCACAAAGCTTATCCTCTGGCTGACAGCTGTCCGCTTTGCGCCTGACACCTGACACTCTGTAGACACTCCGCTAAGCTTTGCTCAGGGGCAAGTTCTTTTTGACGAGCGTAGACAGAGGCAGCGCTTTACTGGTTGGCAGTGAAGAAAGACTTTGGTTCATGGGTTCATGTGTTATCCAAGCGTTTTTGCATGACGTTCCACTGGTATTCCAATAGTATTTCCAAAATAATACGCCAACTGCTTTTTGCAAAGAAAAATGCCGCAGCCACTTCTCCACATCGGACACCTTACAGACAAATACATCTTGTTGATCTGTTCATCATTTGACTCTTTCGAATAAACATTATATTAGTGAAACTAGAAAAATCTCCTTTCTGTTATGTTTCCTTCATGGCAAGCGCTCATCTATGTTATGTTTGTTGTGTGGCAGGCACTCATCTGTGTAATGTTTGCTCTTTCGAAGGTGCTCATCTGTGTTATGTTTGCTGCTTGGCAGGCGCTCATCTCTGTTATGTTTTTTTTGTGGCAGGCACACATCTGTGTTGTGCCTGCTGTGTGGCAGGCGCTCAACTGTTATGTTTACTATGTGGCCGGCGCTCATCTCTTTAATGTTTGATGTGTGGCAGGCGCTCATCTCTGTTATGTTTGCTGTGTGTAGGGCGCTTATCTCTGTTATGTTTGCTTTGTAGCACCGCTCATCTCTGTAATATTTGCTGTGTGGCAGGCTCTCATCTCTGTTATGTTTGCTGCATGGCAGGTACTCCTCTGTGTTATGTTTGCCGTGTGTCAGGCACTCATCTCTGCTATGTTTGCTGTGTGGAAGGCGGTCACTCTTTTATCTTTGCTGTGTGGCAGGCACTCATCTTTTAGGTTTTCTGCATGGCAGGAGCTCATGTCTGTAATATTTGCTGTGTAGCAGGCGCTAATCTTTGTTATGTTTGCTGTGAGGAAGGAGCTCAACTCATGTTTTCTGCGTGGCAAGCGCACATCTCTTCTGTTTGCTCTGCAGGAACGCTCATCTCTGTAATATTTGCTGTGTGGCAAGCACTCATCTCTGTTATGTGGGCTCTGTGCATGCACTCATCTCTGTTATGCTTGCTGTGTGGCAGGTGCTCATCTCTGTTATGTTTGCTGTGCGGCACTGCTCATCTTTGTAATATTTGCTGTGTTGCAAGCACTCATCTCTGTTATGTTTGCTGCGTGGCAGGCGCTCACCTCTGTAATTTTTTCTGTGTGGCAGGTGATCATCGCTGTAATATTTTCTGTGTGACAGGCACTTATCTCTATTATGGGTGCTGTGAGTTGGGAGCTTATCTCTGTTATGTTTACGGTGTGGCAAGCGGTCATCTATGTCATTTTTGCTGTGTGGCAATCACTCATCTCTGTTATGTTTGCTCTGTGGCAGGCCTTCAGCTGTTTTATGTTTGCTGTAAGGAAAGAGCTCATCTCTATTATATTTGCTGCGTGGCAGGTGCTCGTCTCTTATGTTTTCTAGGTGGCAGGCGCTCACCACGTATGTTTTCTGTGTGGCAGGCGCTCATCTGTTGTGCTTGCTGAAATGGTGTGATTGAGCAGGTTAACTTGAACTATTAGCGAACGGCCTGAAAAGTAAGGGCTGTGTACCGTTTACAAATTTAGAAGAGTAGTTCCAGTTAGTAGAAAAATGGCGGCGCAGGCAGGCATTGATCAGCTAGAAGATAAATAAGCATTCCTGACAGACTCGCAGGGTACACTGTCAGGGTGATATGAAACATTCACGTTCTGCTGCTTTGGGCTGGCAGAATACAAGATTACAAATGGCGGATCAGAAAGCAGTGGTTGCGCTGGACTAATCTGTGTGAATGCGTAATGCACACTACAGACACATTCCATTTGGAACAATCATAGAAAAAAGCGATATTGCGGCCAAGACGTTCTGTGGATAATACGGAATTTCAACTGCGCATTTTTTCTGGTGACTAGCTGTGACAGAACTAGCCTGCCCGCATGTATCACCCCATTGTGGACCTTACCAAAACAAGGATTTCAGGGCAAATACCTGAAGTACTTTTTTTAAATAAATGTACAATTCATTTTCAGGCAGATTTGTTCAAGATAGTATTGTGTGTTCCATAAGGTGAACGTGGAGGGAGGCGGCAGTATTGACATGGAGAAATGGGTCACCTCAGGTGCTTTTGAAGACATTGTAGCTCTCTTCCTCACACACAGAGTCTGAATTTAGTGGCAAACACCTTGCCATGTTATGTTACGTTACTTTTCTTATATAGTGTTGGCCTCTCTCATGGTCAGCGCTGTGCACACTTAATAACGACGCAGGAGCCAGTCTCCATTACAACCTTCCCTTTATTCCTCCTTATCACAACTGCCTTCCCTCTTCCCTGGCCGCTCCCTTTCCTCCCGCTTCCGCTCCTTCCCCTGGTCTCGAGCTCTTTCCCTTAAAGGGGCTCTGTCCTCATTCTCTCACAACATATATTGCGCCAAATCGCCACTGTAGCAGAGTGCCTGGTGTGTGTTGGGAGGCACCAGATTCACGGATACTGGACAAGAACACACAGACACTGGTCTTTCTGTTCCCGGCTGCGCTCGTGCACTGCCTTACGTGCCGCCCTTTTATTTTCACACCGTCATAACGTGGCTGTGACCACATTTCTTAAAGGGCCCACACTGCACTCCTCCTTTTTCATAACGTTAAAAAAGCAATGCAACTTTAAACAAACTCAAATCAACATGTTACTATAACTCAGTGTGCATATTCCAGTTTTGTCCCACTTTTTTAATCGTCAAGCACATAGTTTTGTAAATATTGTGGAAGCCCACAAGACTCTCTTAGGGGGTGTGTATGGTCCTCTGCAATCAGGCCAAGTTCATCGTCTTCTCCCTGCTGTGCAGTGATCAACTCTTCCTCGAAGGACCTAAAATCATCATCCTCCATCTCAGTCATACCGTGATTGCTTGACGCACAACTTGTGTGCTGAATCTCTTTTAGTGGGAATGCTACACTTTCGAAAGAAACACACATTTCATGTCACCGCATCACGTCCATTCGACGCAGCAATCATCGATCCCCTCACATCTACTACTCAAAACGGGTTTGTTTCATAGGTCAGGGATATGTTCCCTGCCGGATGTCTAGACCTGGCCAACACTGCATCCCCTAATATCAGCAGATACTCGTTCAGCTTTCTTCTTGGATTCACATCAGCATTGGCCTTCCTTCTCTCATTGGCGACCGAAAGATCGTCATTCTCGCCAATCATTCATGACTCCACATCCAGGATGGACCCTCTAGGGCACCTCTGGAACAGTGCCTGAGCCAGGGAAACTCCGGTTGAACAGTGGGGCGTGATGCGGTATTCCATCTGGAATTTATATAACGCTCTCTTAAGGCAGGTTCCCTACCCATGCGCAATTCAGAATACTTTATTCCAGGTCCTCCAGAACATCTCAGCATGCCTGTTCTTTCTGGACAACACTGGTGTTATTTTTCTGTGACAGATTCCATACTTTCACATGAATGACGCAAAACCTTCTGCTTGAAATGGCAGCCAATTGTCTGAGCACACTACCTCCGGCAAACAATGTGGTGCAAATATCTTCTCCATCTCAGGTAGGACATCTGTGAGGGCAGTGGATGTTACAAATTCCACCTTCGGGTACCTTAACCATTGGTCGACCATAACCTGAAAAAGGGTGCTCCTGCTGATGGAGCCAAAGTCATTGTGTGCTACCTCCCATGGTGTACAACTACGTGGCGCTGATTCTATTTTGGGCTCCTTCTGCACTGGTCTGACACCATACACAATTTTTACAAACTCGTCCACACGCGCCTCCAACACAGGGAACCATACCTTCATCTGTAGGCGAGCCTTTGCCTTGACTGAGCCTGAGTTCTTCAACTGACCTGGTGCCTCTTCCTCTTTGTCAGCCATTTTGGGACGTGAGGCTTCGTAACCAGCTCAATCTGATGTGGTGTCTCTCTGCAACATGCGCACTGCAGTGTTGAGCACACTTTTATTAGGAAGGTACTGGACCCTTGGTAGTGTGAGTTCAGGCATGATGGCCAGTTCACCAGGGTGTAGTGTGCCTTCTCTGTGTGTATAATAATAAATAATAATAAAAAACACACAGAATCCTGCACAGAGTATGGACCAACACAATGTCTTTGAAGGCACGCAAGCACTCCTTTCTGTAGCCGCCCCTTCCCAGTCACTTCCAGGTGTGTCTGTAATTGAGGGTGGCCAAGGGTGGGGCTGCCTTACTTTGATTTAGGTCTTTTCCTCTCGTGGGCACCGTATAGGGCCTGCTGTTACCTCTGGGCACAGCAGGCCGTGTGTGTAGTCACTACACGCTGGTATACGGACAAAGCACGCCGACTGCTGGCAGGCTTGGGCAAGTGCAGCAAGGACTGTGCGTACTGCCTCAGGAAAAAAGTTGACCAGATCGGCACGCTCGGGCTGCAACCTGGGTCACCGCCGGAGCATCCACCTTGTCACCATTGTTGGGGGGGGCACCCGATTTGCAGACACTAGACAAGAACACAGGGACATAGGTCTTTGTGTTCTGGGCTCCACTCGTGCACTGTCTTACGTGCCACGAGCAACGTCCTTTTATTTTCACACCATCAGAACGTGGTTGTGACCATGTTTCTTAAAGGGTCCACACCACAGTGATCTGGGGGCTGGTTTTCGCAGCAATGGTCTGTCTGTCTGGCATTAGGATGAGGTACGTAATGGTATTAACACCCGGGCCTTCAATGAGGAAGGTAATTAATTAGTCATTAACCAGTCATTTTTATGGGATACCGGCTTCAAGCATGCCTAATTCTAAAAATAAACTACCAAACAAAATGGCTGCATGGGAAACAGTAAAAAGAAATTGTCCTTTTAAAAGGGTAATTCGGTCAGAAATGTTATTGCCCTAATGGATCGGACATGTATTTCATAGCATACATCGATCGTTCTTAAATAAATTTCCAAAGCAACTTACCTGTGTTTTTCTCACTGTAACACATGTGAAAATGACGCCTCAGGTACCGTCATCTTGTGCTATTCTTATCCGTTGATCTATCGCCCTAAGTTCAAGTGCCCTTGCAGCACTGATTCGGATCGCCCACTCCTCACGCCCCATTTCACAATGCCAATGCACGTCTCATATCAACGTCCTCAGTGCGCAATCTCTTGACGTGTCCCCATGGAAATGACAAGACGCCTCGTTCCTCAACAATTATAAACAAACCCTTTCTGATCACACATTGTTGTAGTTTCAGTTTCCTTTGTGTCAGTGTATTTAATTTCGAGCCTTCCTGATTTGTTTCTGCTCTGTTCAGCTCTCTGCCAACAACGACACACTGAGAACAGGTACTTATATGGCCTAAATCAATTAACCAAGTAGTTGATTTTCATTTCTTATATTATGTTGAGAGGTCTTTTCCAAAGCATATTTAAAAACGTGGCCTTGGGAATTTTTACAGTTTGAGACCAATAATCTTCCGTTTTCACGATGTGCTTTTGGGACATTGGCTGTTTCTTTGCTTGTCTTTTTTTAACATTCAATGTTAATGGGAAACCTCTTTTCATTGCTTTACACAAACAAAAAGGTGTCTATTTGCCTCTCTATTGATTCTGTGCTTCTTCACTATTCAGGAACTATGGCAACAGTTGAGCCCTACATGTACAAGCCGAATACTCAGAAGAGGAGATCCTTGAAAGAGAAAAAAGTGGAAATGATGTGGAATCGGATGAAAGTCATGAGGATCAATCTCCGGAGCCTGAACCCAGTCACATAGAAGACGTTGCCACTAGGTGTACCTCCCATCGTAGTGAGTTTATGCCTACTCTGGTGGAGAACTGCTGTTGCATAGAAAACTCTGGCTGCTTGCCCTACATTGCTGAAGAAGACACACCACCACTATGCGTTACCGAGTTGCATGACTTCAGGGCAGCCTGCCTTTACAAGATTCGTGCTGCAAATCATGATGGTCCTTATGCACAAACTTCGAGCTACAGTTCGTCCTCGTAATCTAAGTAACGAGTATGTTCACTCTATATATCTTATTTGTTTCAAAATAGAGACTGTAACATAATATGTTGTTCCCCTAGATCAATATAGGTTTGAGGGATCAATGATGTGAGAATGTTTCTGTAAATTGAATAATTTACTCATTGCGAAATGAAGCCAAAGTGTAGATTTATCGTCAGAACAATTATGTTTTTTTGTTTGAAATATTTCCAAAAATGTTCTTTCTTTAATGTGCGTTCACATTGTAACTGATCCGTACTTGAAATTACAAGTACTGTCAATACGTTGTATGAAAAGGTACGTTTTAAATCAAAAAATTGCTGTACATTTTACAAGGTAGTGCAAATAAAATAAATGCAATTATTGGGTTCATTCCAGTAAACTACATCTGAATCTCTTACACAGGTGATACAGGCTTGTGGCTTATCGTGCGATTACATGGTGGATTCATGGAAGTCTGGGATTTTGCGTCTGAAGATTAATACCTGCCTGTGTGGTTCAAGCCATTCATGATGAATTCCCCAGTGACAGCGGACAATAGCGTGGGTTTATGCAACTAGTACCTCGACAGCAGCAGTATAATTTGTGATGGCATTCACATCCACTTTACTAAACTAAATACACAAATAAAAAATTATTCAAGCAGAACAGTTGTGAGAAATATATTGTAAGTCTCTACAGGCCCAAACATATAAGAGTATCGTAAGATATTGGTGTGCAATAACATGTGCATTGGCCTGTCACGCTCACCCCATCCCACACGCTCACCCCATCCCAATCCATCCCCCCTCCGCTATCAATGACAGTTCGCACCTGTGGGCATTTGCTCGCAAGGGGCTGGGTGGATGGGAAGGTGCCGAATACCATGTACACCACAAAGGGTTCTCTCGTACAGGGACCATTGTCCACATGGCCATCCCAGACCCGGTGACTGCAAACTCCCCATTGAAGACCCCGTCCCTGCAATCAACATATCTCTGTGTCACGTTTGAACATTGTTCCGGGCTTTCTGCCCCTGCCTCATTCGCATCCACCCTACCCCCCTCCAGCATCAATAACAGTTCGCACCTATGGACGTTTGCTCACAAGGGGGCTGCGAGGATGGGAACGCTCAAGGTGCTGAATACCATGTACACCACAAAGGGTTCTTCCGCACAGGGACCATTGTCCACATGGCCACCCCAGACCCGGTGTCTGCAGACTCCCCGTTGAAGACCTCGTCTCTGCAATCAACATATCCCTGTGTCCCTTGAACATTGTTCCTGGCCTTCTGCGCGCACCTCACCCACATCCACCCCCCCTCCAGCCTCAATGACAGTTCGCACCTGTAGGTGTTTGCTCACAAGGGGGCTGGAAGGATGGGAACTATCAAGGTGCAGAATAACATGTACAACACAAAAAGTTCTCTCGCACAGGGACCATCGTCCACATGGCCATCCAGATGAGGTGTCTACAGACTCCCCTTTGAAGACCCCGTCCCTGCAATCAACATTTCTCTGTGTCCCTTGAACATTGTTCCAGGCCTTCTGAGCTCGCCCCCTCCTCATCCACCCCCCTCCGCTATTAATGACAGTTTCCAACTGGGGACGTGCGCTCAAAAGGGGGCTGCACTGGCACAATTCAGAAGGTCAAACATTGTTATAGAGGTCTGGTTGGTGTGAACGAACATGTCATACATTCACATACATACCCACTTCTGTAAGCCTTTATAAACACTTTACAAGTTACCAGGAGACCATCTGTGAAATCCACAACATATATCGGCATTTCTCCACTTCTTACCTTGCTTGCTAAATCAGCTCATCTGTTGTTAGTCAATGGTTAGTAACCGTTAGTCAACTTTTAGTGTAGTTTTCTGTATTGTCAACGATCTCCACTAGGACACTTTCTATTGCTCTATACTGCAATGTATATCCTATTCTCACTTTATTTTATTTACAAAGTCTACACCATTATGAACCGGCATAATCGTTTTTATTTCTGTAATTAGGACATCACATTACAGAGTATTGTTTTTAGATGTAATATTTAGTAGTGCATGCTTTCTATGTGCTTTTGGTGCCATTTTCTATAAAGTCAATTTATTTCTATTATCAGAGGGATGAGATGTTTCATTTACTCACTGATACTTTTTTAATAGTAATAATTATTGGTAGCCAGTTATCATATCGAAAAAAAAAGTCGAATGCAAAAATGTCAACAAAAAAAAATGTAAAAAAAAATAGAATGTGTTTTTTTTTATTTGTATGTTTTTTTGGGTTTAGGTAGTAAAAATAAACAGGCGGTTTTGGGGGGAACCCCCCATTAAAAAAATGTTTTAAAAAAAATCTGAAAAAAAATGTTTCGACATTTTTTTTCGACATTTTTGCAGTCGACTCTTTCACTATAAACCATAATTATTTATATTTCTTTAAGAGATCATAAGGGCAATCGAAGAATGCCTTCTTGGATCGTTTTCGGTTGCAGTAATACCTGCCATGCTAAAAGTGATAGTACAGTCCTGCATGTTTTTCCGAAGGATTCAAATTTAATAAGAACATGACTCTCCAACTATGCATTTCCAGCGTCCGAAATTGAAAGTATAGCCAAGGATGTCTTGGGTGATGTGAGCGGCAATCGATTCCACACCTGCAGTTTGCACTTCGCTGAAGATATGTATGAGCAATCAAAGTACACCAAAAAGCGTTGCCCCAGACTACTTAAAAAAACTACTGCCCAAGGCCGTTCCAACTCAATTTCAGCACACGCTGACCCAGGTGAGTAGTGGACACTACATTTTAAAATGTCTTTTATCATTTTCTAGGTTTGCATGTATAATGAGTCTTTGAAGTGAACACTCGTATGGAAATAGTCAGTGGGCAGGTACCATAAATAACGTTTTTCTTTTTGGGGGGAATAATTCCATTGATATTTAATTGCATGTCTTGCCTTCTTGAGATAATCTTCCTTGGTTTATACTTTTGTAACTTTCGATTACTTTGTGAGATACTCAAATAGCTCTAAGCAATGGGAGCCTTACCAAACACACACTCCCCTTGTGTCTTTTTAAAATGAGTTAATGTTTTTTGGTAAATTACCATTTCTGTCTTTATGTAGACCACACAAAATGCAGACCGTTAGCAAGGAGGAAACCACAGACACGTCCAACATCCTAATGGTGAGACTTGCACACAAACATCTTTTTTTGTTTTTGGGATGTGATATAAGTTATAATACCAATGTACATTTTCTAACTATCAATGTTCTGACTATTTGCATCGATTAAAGAACCAGGATGCTATCGACAACCATTCTGGAGTCCACAGCAACCTCACTCACCTTTCAAATACATTTATTAAAATAATCTTTCACATGCAACCACATAAAATATCTATTTGTTGAAGTTCTGACCAAACTCTTATTGATTATTGTTATGTATAATGTTGACTTTTAGGCTTCTATGTCAATAAAGATCGTTTCAATGTAATTATTGGGGATTTTGCTTTTACATCTTTCTTATTTCAATTACCATTACATAGGCATATCCTCCAACTTCAGCAACATACTATTCCTCTACTGCAACCGGTCCGGAGGATGAGGTAATAGAAGTGAAAATGTATTAATTTATACTAATGTTGATAGATTTTGTTGCATATGTTTTTTACATTTAAGTTGCCATTTTTGCTGTATTTATCACAGAAACACATGCAACTATGAAAGTAAACCTTCAGAAAAATGTACTTTGTCACTGAATAACATAGAACCTTTCACCACATTAATTGTGTTTCTTTTAGTTCTGAAACTTTAGCTGCTTACTGAAAAATGAAATGGATGAAACAAAATAACATTACAAGGCATTAAAGGGGACACAGTTTAATCAATATGTTTTCCAGGGTGAACTCGAACCAACTCCCTGCAACATCTCTGAAGGTTATCAGGTACAGTTTTCATATATGTATTTTAAAAATTGTACACATACACACATTGTTCTACTCCACCTTATTATTAATTAAAAAATGTTTCTTAGAGGATGAAAATACATTTTTAGAGAGTTTAACTCATATTACAAGGTCAACAATCTTTAAAACCACTTTCTCAAGATGTAGTTTGTGAGATCAAAATCTTTTAACATTACATTATTTCTAAATGTATTCTTTTTTTAAAAAATGTATTATGTACAAGGACTCTGCTACTGAAGTGGCCGAACTTGAAGACACACAAGGACAAGAGGTATACATAACATATTGTAAAATATCATGTATCATCCATTTTTACAGTCAAGTGATATGATATGATATGGCATTTGTAACGCGCCTATACACAAGTGTTTCAAGGCGCAAGTCATTTTTAATATGTGTTAGTTGCTTCCGTAATGAGATTTTGGTATATTTTGATATAGTGATAAATTATTCTTTGGGTGGAAGAGCAAATTTCAAGGTATATACAATTTCAGAATGTTGTTTTTCAGCTTGGTTTTGTGGTCGCCCAATCCCATTTGACAGTTTCAAGGAAAAACCTCAAAAAAGGGTACATAACATAAAGGTTTTTTAAAAAAAATGTTTTGGACATTACTCCATTGAGTAAGTTGTAATTGATCTATTCTGCATGTGTGCTATACATTAATCTGTTTATTTTCTCTTAAATTAGAGGCCTAGGGTGAAGAGGAGCATAAAGACTCAGACAACTAGACTAACCAATGATGTCGGTTGCCAAACAGACATGACTTGGGAGCAGGAGCTACATGTTGAGGCTGATCATGGTTCATGCAGGATTCAGTGTCGTGATGCCGCAGCACAGTGACCGTAATTTGAATTAAATATCAGCAGTGACCCATGGAAAGTATGCCTGGATCATTGTTACATCACACAACGTCAAACAGAAGAGACAGACAACACAGCAGATGTTGCTGAATTGCTTGAAGAACCACCCACACAATCAACACCCTATAAAGTAATTATTTCTAGGGTGCTGAAAATGTTACCTGTTTCCCCAATACATGTGGACATATCGGAAGTATCACACACAGACATAACTGAAGCATCTTCGCCACTAATTGACGATTGTGCTTGTAATGTGGACTACACTCTTCCTAGTGACACCTCAATGGAATCACAATCCACTGTTGCTCTAAATGATTGTCCATTAAAGGAACCAAAATACACTGTATTTGGCTGCTGCCTCATCAAGATCATGAAAATGGTTAAATGCGATCATAAATTGCATGAGAGTATTTGCGGGGAGCCATTGGAGGAGTTTTCTCGTTTAGTTAAAGGCAACAAATTGCATGGCAAGGGTAATTGTGTATGCCATCATAACTCATTTTCATGATCTGCTCAACCCATACTTGGAAAAGTGCCTGCTCGAAATTTAATTTGTTCATCTGCATTATTGTTTTGCGAATCAACGTTCAGTATACTTTCAAGTTTTTCTAACTTTGTGGGACTCCAGTTCCTTTCAAAAACCCAATACTACAAATATCAGAAGAATTTCTTGTTCCCCGCAATTAGCCAGACAATGCTCTCGCTGACAAAAGGCTCTGGCTTGCTGGTGATGGACAGTGTGACAGTCCTGGTTTTGCTGCTAAATACTGCACTTACCACTTACAAGACATGGAAACCAAAAAAAAAATGGTTAGTTCGGTGGTTGTGCAAGTAGCTGAATGTACATCTTCTGTTGCCATGGAAACATATGTTTTCATCGAATCCATTCAACTTCTGCAATCAAGAGGACTGCACATGGACCTGATAGCCACTGACAGGCATGTTTCAATTGCCAAGGCCATGCGAGAGCAGTTCACAGACATAAAGCATCAATATGATGTATGGAACGCAGCAAAGACCATTTAGAAACGAATTACAGCTGCTGGAAAAAAGGCCACAGAAAACAATTTAAATTGGCCACAGTCTGTAATCAACCATTTTTGGTGGAGCTCAAAAACTTGTCAAGGATCTGTTGATATTCTACTTGAAAAATGACATTCAGTGATGCAACATTGTTCTAACGTACACTCTTGGCAAGAAAACGAACATTTCCATGAATGTGCACAAGGACCATTGAGCAAGGAGGAGACGCTTAAGGAAAGGTGGTTGGTTCAAGGCTCCCCGCCTCACGCAGCACTTCAGAAGTTTGTTTGCGACAAAACGCTTTCAAAAGACATGAGGTGACTCACCCAATACACCCACACTGGAGATTTAGAGGTGTTCCACAATATGTGGCCAAAGAACAGGCCCAAAAGGTTCAATTTTAGCATTGACGGTATGGAGGCCAGAACAAGACTGGCTGTACTTGCACACAAGAACATTGGAAGGGAACAAGCAAAAACGACAGGAATGTTCGGTATGCCTCGTTACTACAAGGAGTATACCAAAGACGCAAACAGTGGGTGGCAAAGCCAATCTATTAGCAGATGGATTTTGAATTCATGAAAGATCTGACATTGAATGTGCTGGCCATGCACATGCATGGAATTGAACCAGATTTTGTTTCTAGGGCCCACGCTCTGCCGCCTAACATTGCAAAATATATTTGCCCTCCGAAACTTGAACTTGTGGAAAGGTTGACATTGAGATTTAAATGATGTGTGGCTCTCTTTACAATGATTGACAAAGGCAGTTTCAAGCTTCTGTACAGTGCCTGCAAGCAGTTTTCATTGTACAAAAAATGAAATATTATGGGACTTGAGGTGTAATTGATAAAACAAAAAGTGCTTTGTAATGAAATACTGTTTGTGAAGTAAATTATTTATTTTTCAATTATAAATGCCAGTATGATTATTTCAAGTATTTCACTTGAATGTAATCTGTCTCAATGCCAGCAAGATTGAGATCCTTTCAATTAGAATTGCTGTTAGATCTTTCCTCAATTAACTCTGGCCACTCTCCATGGGCTCCATGGGCTCTCCTCCCTCCCTTTCCACTCAAGCCAGAAACCTTGCAGTCATGTTCAACTCCACCCTCTCCTTCTGTCCTCACATCCATAAGGCTGCACACTCTCCCTACCCACCGTTCTCTCCTGAAGCAGGACTCACAGGAAGAGCCTGACAGGGAGGGGACTCAGGACACAACAAGGTGCTATCAGTCAGGTTGTGCCTACACCGAAACCCTTCTGTCTCGGCCTCTCTTCAAAGGGGAACAGAATACTCGAGCAATATGAGAGGGGAAAGGCAGGAAGCCATGCACATAGGTGCGAAGTGGCTGTCAGCACAGGCCGGCCATTTTGTGGGGGTGCAGTAACAATATGCTGGCATGGCCCCAGGGCATATTTGCCCTAAATATGAAGAGCTGCTGGAGCAGACTTGCAGAAGGAACACTGTGACCTAAGTGTATCTGGACTCTGCATTGGCAGACTGAACTTCTCATTTGCCCAGATACCACCCAGCTCTGGAAACGGTACATTTGGGCAAGCACGGGACAACGGTCGTTGTATGAAAGTCATGGAAAAGAATAGCAGGAAAAGCGGCATGGGCCGGGAAGGAAAATGCCATCAGGCACATGAGTGTTCAGTAGGCAATTTACAGGTCCCAAACACACAGACCTGGGAGCTCACACTGGGGATACCCTGTGAGCAAATAAGGCCAACTTCCATTTCCTGGCCCAAGTGCACAAAAGTACAGAACTAAGAAAACACTGCACACCTGTTGTTGGGGAATACCCATAATACTAAGTTATGTTTTTAGTAGTATTATGTTTATTAAAAAGCCACAGCCTTTTCATTGCTAACACAAAACAAGTTTCTGCGTATATTGTGTTATGTATTTACTGTATAGAATGCATGCCTCATAGGGCTAGCGGTTCCACAGTTTATGGGACCAGGCCCACTCATGACCAGTAGCCCCATGCACTGCCGCCGGTTCTGCGGTGCACTATGGGCTGTATCTGCAATACGCAAAGTCCCTGGCCTACTTGCACTTACTTAGAGCCGGCCACCCCAAACTAAGGAGTAGAAACAAAAGAAACTGCAAACATCACAAACTAATAATTGTTCAATCTCCCTTTGTCCCTCTTGCTGGCCCTGGTCCTGAACTATTAGGTGATTCTCACCTTCAATACTAGCAACTTGGTGTAAATTAGCAAAAATAATAATCATCCCCACCCCTTCACTGTCTGAGAGGACCCTCCTGTTTTTCCTATATTTTGGCACAGACTGACATGTTCTACATAGGTAAGTACTAACAACATTTTTATTTTTATCTTTATTAACAGTGTCCATAGTCATCTTTTTGAGGTCTGCTCCCTCAAAGGACGCTTCAAAGGGGCTCCTGGGCATTGTATCTCTGTGTTGTGAGTGGCTTCTGAACCGTTGATGGCGCTTTCTCTTTTTATACTTGTACCTTTTGTTGGGAATGAGCTAGCGCCTTCCTTCATTCCCAAGCGCTTTAGAATTAGGCAATACTTCTTTTAACTGTTTCTAGACACTACAAGAGACCAGGGGGAGGAGGGGCACTAAAAAGAAGGCAGTTATTATTTAAATATAAGGTGTAAATAACTATTAGCTGAATACATTTGTAAATGTTAAATTCTATTTAGTTTTAAAATCTCAATGCATGACAGAAGCAGGCTCTCTGCCAAAAGGAATGCGGCCTGTGCTAAAAATAGATTGCAAGGCTCATGCGGTGTTGCGTCACTGAGTAGCTCTGGAAGAGTACACGAAGTGGCTCACCAGCTGTTGGCTGTCTGTCAAAAAGTCCATGCAGGCTAAGGCTCGATGCACACAATGCAGAATTATGAAAAACAAGGTTTAAGGGGAATTACTGGACCAGATAAAAACATGAGTACAATGAATGAAATAGGGAGAGCATGACGGGAAAATGTGTTTATACATAGATGTTCAAAATGTATCAAAATGATGAAAAACATGCGCTACAGTGTATTCTTGCATAGGCGAGCAGTATGTTAAGTAGTATGTCCTAAACGGAAATCCGACCATGAAGAAAGGAAGACTGCAGCACCCCTTGTAGGGAAGAAGGACGGTTTTTGAAGGAGCCATGCCCATATCCAGTGACCAAGTTAAGGGCATATAAGCTCCTGCCTGGCACCAGTCTGGAGGAGCTTGGAACGGAAGAGGGACAGAAGATGCAGTTCAGGGATCAGAGTTCTTTGCCCCATCCTCATGTCTGTACAGAATAAATGTGTTATCCTTGCAAGATAAGACTCTTCACCTTGCTTCCCTAGAAGGTTGCATTCATTCTGTTGTGAGCGTGATTAGGGGTACCTGTATAATTAAGGGATACCCCTGTAAGTTGGGCTACCCTTACAGTGGTGACGTTCCCGACGTGATCTTAGTTTTTTGCCCCCATACTTTGAGAAGCCCCAGGGCAGTCACTAAGAAAAGAGCCACACCCACTATAGTTATCGTCCCCTAAATCAAAAATTGCATGTATCCTGAGTGACTTTAGTAGGAGCCATTTTAAAAGAAATCCTCTTTGCTCACTAAAGCGGGGTGTGGCTCCAGAAAGAGAGGCCAGCTTCGTAACAGAGGAAACTCAAGTGAAACACGAACATGTGAGTATACTCTTGCCAGTGATAACAACATGGGAACATGTATGTATGAATGTAGGATAGTGTGGTGATGTGGATGATGTACGAGGTCAATGGAATAGATGGAATAGGACTTTTGGTGATGTATTATGGAATAAGACTTTTGGTGATGTATTATGGAATAGGACTTTTTGGTGATGTGTTAAGGAATAGATTGGATAGGATTCCAGGTGATGTGTTAAGGAATAGATTTTATAGGAGGTGGGGTATGTATTGAAATTGTTGCGTATTTTTGGTTTTCTACTTTATATAATGGAAAAAAGGAACCTCAGCGTCTAAAGACTGAGAGGAAAGGGAGCCCCAGCTTATAAGGACTGAGAAGTAAGGGATCCTCAGCCATAATAGGTTGAGAAGGTAGTACCATGCATTATTCTTTTATGACAATAAAAGCAATGGGATCCTCAGCATACTAAAAAATGCTGGGAAGGTGGTATTTCAAAGTACATAAGGAAAACAGTAGTGGCTCGGTATAAAGAATGGGCCTGGATTTTAGTCAATTATTTTTGTATATTTTCTCTTGCTGTCTTTTGTGGTAAAAATGGAAGGAAGGTGGATGAGTTGTGGTGTGTGTGTAGGTGAAATCAAAGTGGAAAAAGTATAAAAGGGGTGGAGGAAAAAGTGGGTTGATCTGTATTTTTGTAACAAGCAAGTAGCGTACGCAGCATAGCAGTACGGTCTAAGTGAAGCATTAGGGATGCGTGCAACAACATAGCGGAAGAAACCACAATAAAACACATGCATAGGGTTCTGCCACTGCATTGTGACAGAATAAATAAGCAATGGATAGTAGAAACAAAGGAAGGGGGATGTCCTGCTCTCGGCCAGAGCAGGGCTCCCATAACAGAAACATGCTAGAAAAAATTACCATCTTTTTAGCAGCAAAATATAAAGGAAAAAAATTGCAAAAAAAGAAAAGAGATTTTAGATCTCTGGCAATTATTTAAGGATATGGACGATCAGGAAGATGAAAAAGTGATCCGATGTAAGGGGATACGCCCTCTAATGCCTAAACCTGCATTAGGGAATACAATTAGCAACTAGGGGGGCATGCAACAGCTTTTGCACCGCAACCTCCATATAACCCATCCAGAAGCGCTGACATGCTTGTAGCATCAGTGTACCCAGAGGGTCCACAAGCAGATATAAATAATGAGTTATGAGCATTGCGGGAAAGGTTAGTAAGGTTACAAAAACCTGAAGAAGTATCAAAAGAAATAAGGGTACCGGTGCAGAAAATAGGGGATTAGAAGTCAGGAGATTTTTTGTTTAGATTCAACCCATGGGCAATAAGAAATGTTTGTGTTGAAAAAGATGATGGGGAGAGGGTATGGACGGTCCTGGGACAAGAAGTAGAACAAGCAAGGGATACTGGAGGGGTAGATCAAGGCAGTAGAAATAATGAATAGGCAGGGCAAGAAGGACATCAAGGAAAGTTGGTGGCGAGAAACCTGTCCCTGCCACAAGAGGCAGTGAGGAGGGACAGACCAAGAAATCGACCAGATTTGATGGTGGTTGTAAAAGATCAGCATAAAAAAGGGGTAGAAGACAACATAGCATGCACATGCCTCTTGTACATAAAGGAGTAGGGATAACCCAGTATGTGTCATGGCCTCAAATTGACACAAATCATTTCATTAAAGCCCCCACCAGCCCCCAGCTTATAGTCGGAGCTAGTAAATGGATCTATTCATTTGAAAAACAAACAGCAGGTGTAGCCTTAGCACTAGGAGACCGTAAGAGTTTACTGGTCTCCATAGTTGGGGACCAGGCTGGGGACATATGAGCAAGGGCTGTTTACTCTGGGGTAAGTCTTGCAGATAATGAACATGATGGAGCAGCCTTTAATGAGGTAAGGGTATGGGATGCCCTACGAAGGATGTGCCCAGATACCCCTGGCTTACATTCTTTAATGCAGTGCACAATGGGTGATGATGAGGACCCATTTAGGTTTATTCTTAAGTTACAGGAAATGTGGAGAGTTGAGACAGTACCATTTTTCTATTTTATCGTAAAGAGGGGATTACCAAAAGAAGTCCAGAAGGCACTAGATAAAATTGTGGGAATTGAAGCCAAAGGGTGGGCAGAGATACAAAGTATAATAGTCCACCATTGTATGAGAATCAAGGAGCAGGACAGGCAGACAGCCCTGAAGTGGCAAATGGACATAGCAAAACTATTGGAAAAGAAACTAAATAAGGTTGTCGTCCAAGCACCAGTGACAGCACCGGCTCAGGGACAAAGGACAGGAGACACTCAACAAAGTGTGAATGCCACAATTGCGGCACTATGGGGCAAAAGAGGACAGGGACAATGGGGTGGGGGGACAGTACCCCAACCCACAGCAGCAGTATGAAGGAGCAGCAAGGGGAAGAGGAAGGTTTCAAGAACAAGAGCAGGAGGCTTTGGGGGGATATGGCCCTCTGGGATGAGGATTGGGAACATCACAGTGCTGGTATTGTGGGAGATGAGGGTTTTTTGTAAGGGAATGCAGGATCAGGCCTGGGATGGGATTTAATTGTGGGCCATCACCTCCAGGGCAGGGATTCCAAGGGCCTCAAGAAATAGGACAACAGCAATTTGGGCGATGGGGTCAAAATCAGTTCCCTTATGGTGCTGACAGGCAAGGGCAACATGGGCAACAACTACAGCAGGGTGAGGGATCACAGTTTAACTGGATGGCAGGGGGAACAGGTGCCCCATTCCAAGGAGTTTGTCATGATCTCTGCTTCCAAAAGGTCAGGGTTTTCCCAACTCCCTTGGAAGCAGATCCATAACCCAGGTTCCGAGTGCCAACCAGTCCCAATTGGGACCTTTTGGACCCAGTCCTGGCGCCAGTGGCACCAGGCTCATAAATATGCCCAGTCCCAGCGCTGGAAGCGCCGGGCTCATAATGCTTGGGTGGACTTACCTGCAGCAGACCATGCTGCTTACTTGCCTGCCAGTTGAGCCTCTGATCCTCTTCTGTTTGGAACTACTTTTCCTGTTGGGTGGGGCAGGAGCCACTCCCTAGATTCAGAACACTGGAACTCTTCTGGAAAGCAGGAACTCTTTTCTTACCTAGGCGTGGCTGTGGAAGGAGACACCTAAGCACTACAGGAGGCTATTTAAACCACACCCGATGGATGAATCTTGCTTTGCGTTATTCTGCATCCTCTGCAGCAGAACGCTCATCGTGTCTTCTGCATCTGATCCTGGGCCTAAGGAAAAAGGCTTACCATCCTGAATCCAGTCTTCAGCAACACCTATAAAGACAAGAAAGAACAGGTTAGCATTACGGTCTTCAGTGACAGCTCTTCACTTACCTGGTCCATCGGCTGTCACCAACGCCTCGCGCTGCATTCCGGCATCTGAAAGACAAAGGCTTACCTACTCTTCGTGCGTTCCGGAGGTCTTCACACTGCATTTCGGCATCTGAAAGACAAAAGCTTACCAACTCTTTGCACGCTCCGGAGGCCTTCGGCGCTGCATCCCGCATCTGAAAGACAAAACAAGATGCGTTTAAAGACATTGGGGAACTTTAATACTCACGTGCCATTACTCCTTTCCA
The DNA here is from genome assembly GCF_040938575.1 of Ambystoma mexicanum. Lineage (NCBI taxonomy): Eukaryota > Metazoa > Chordata > Amphibia > Caudata > Ambystomatidae > Ambystoma > Ambystoma mexicanum. The sequence goes on from NC_090935.1 coordinate 1,442,243,768, forward strand.
CATCTAACCCAGTGGGTATTCCGGCACCCTGCAGCCGCTCCGAACTTGTACCTGCAAAATAAAAAGACAGTTAGAGCGCATCGTGAAGCAGGCAACAAGCGCTTACTTACGTGCTTCCAGGCGCTTCTATTCATCACACGGGCTCCATCTTCAACTCACTTCAGCCCGTCATCCGCCATCGCCGGAACCCTGCAAAACAAGAGACATCATTACTAAAGACTTTAAAGACATTAGAATTACTCGAAACTTACCGTTCGTGCAGTAAACGACGGACAGCAGTCCTCTGAAGTCAAGAGGCCTGCTCCCCTTATCCAGTGAAGAAACTGGTTACAGCACCCTGCCCCGAGGCAGATGGAGAGCACGGCGTTCACTTACCTAAGGGGAGAGCGTTAACCTTTGGGGTTCAACAGGAGAAGAGAAAGGGAAGAAGAGAGAGACATTCAATAACCCAGTTCCTTAATCCCATATTTTCTATCTGCAGACATCTTACCCTTCGAGTCAGACATACAGTGCACAGAGGTCCAGCCCAAAGAGCCAGTCGTGTGTTACACATCACCTTTGAAGATACGGTATACGCCCAGTCAAGACCGGCGCCTCTACGGGAATCAGGTGAGCGTTACAGAACGCAAAGCCTACCACAAAACTCCCGTCCAGGCGCTATGGAAACCTCGGATACCGACCAGCTAGCCCAGTTACTTGGGGAACTAAGGGCAGAAGTGCATGCAGCCTGTCAGGAAACGAACGCTCTAAGAAGGGAACTGATTATTTCCAAGGAGTGAACAGATGATCTCGCTAGACAATTGCTACAGTCACAAGCCGGACAGACCCTGTTACCCGCATCTGGGGGAAAACTTCCTTCTACATCCTCTATGAATCCAGTGCAGATCAACCTACCTGGGAATGTACCTCTGGCTCCGCCCGAACGATTTTCTGGTGACCCAAAGAGGTTTGCAGTATTTATCAATCAGTGCCGGTTGCATTTCTTATGCCGGCCAGCAGCCTTTCCAACTGATCAAGCTAAAGTAGCTTTCGTGCTTTCGTACCTTAGTGGCAATGCGGCAGACTGGTCGATCCCTCTAGTAAATCAAGATGATCCGGTCCTCCATGATTTTCAAGCTTTTCAGCTCAGTATGGAAAAACTGTTCGCAAGACATTCACAGGGGCAGGCCTTGGACAATGAACTTCTTTCGTTGCGACAAGGTAATCAAGACCTATTGGCTTATATTGCGTCTTTCAACAGACTGATAGTGGAAACTCAATGGCCTGAGGACAAAAGGATTACGCTGTTTTATAGAGGTCTACGTGGAGAGCTCAAAGATGTGTTAGCCCAAGTAGTGAATCCCCCACAAGATTGTTCGGACTATATAGACTTAGTCGTTCAAATAGATCACAGACTGCAGAACAGGAAGGCCGATCGTTCCAAGTTTGATGCTCGAGTATTTTCCAAACCGCCAACTCCTTCCAAAGGAGTAGACTCCGGGGAACCCATGCAAATAGGGGGTCTGAAAGGTCCTCTAACACAAAAGGAGTGGGAAAGGAGAAAACAGTTGCAATTATGCCTCTATTGCGGAAACTCAGGGCACTTTCTTCGAGACTGTCCGGTGAAACCTGCCAAGAAGGCAGTAGGAGCTGCAGTTACCAAAGTTACAAACTCTGAGCAGGGAAACGACCTCGCCCGACAAGAATAGAGGTCCTCTTGCCGAGCGTGAAAACCAGTTCCGTGACCTCGCATTTCGTGATACCTATGGTCCTCATTAGCCCTGATAATCCGGATCGATTACATGCAATTGAAGCTTACGTCGACAGCGGTGCCATCGGCAATTATGTGGATCATGAAATGGTTTTGAGGATGAATCTAACTCTTTGTCCCAAGGCTGTAAAGGACGTCATTACTACGGTGGATGGTACGGAGATAGCCTCCGGGCCAGTAACGCATACCACTCAAGAGGTGACGCTAGTAAGTCAAGATGGACACCATGAGAAGATCGTGTTCGATGTGATCAAGGCCCCTCAGTTTCAGATTATTCTAGGAATACCTTGGTTAGAGAAACACAATCCTCTGATCGATTGGCGAGCAAGAACGGTCCAGTTTCCAGAATGTGTCTCTACTTGTCACCCTCCACCTGGTGTTGCACTGGCAGCAATTTCTTCAGAGACTCCCCAGTTACCTCCCGAATACCTAGAATACCAAGATGTTTTCCGGAAGGATCAGGCTAACTCTCTACCTCCTCATAGGTCTTATGACTGCCAGATAGACCTGATACCTGGATCTACTCCTCCTTGTAGTAGAATTTATGCCCTCACCGAGCCTGAGAACCTTCACCTTCGACAATACCTGGATCAATACCTGGCAAATGGGTTTATTCGTCCTTCCAAGTCCCCTGCTTCTTCAGCTTTGTTCTTCGTTCCAAAAAAGGAAGGAGACCTTAGAACTTGTATAGATTATCGCTCCCTGAACCAGATCACCGTTAAGAATAGATATCCGTTACCTTTGATCCCTGAACTCCTGGACCAAGTCAGAAAAGCATGCATATATACAAAGCTGGATCTTAGAGGAGCTTACCACTTGGTACGAGTAAAAGAGGGCGATGAATGGAAGACGGCCTTCCGCACCAAGTATGGGCTATTTGAATATCAGGTCATGCCCTTCGGACTTTGCAATGCCCCGGCCGCCTTTCAATATTTTATGAACGATGTCCTCAGAGAGCTCATAGATGTGTGTGTTGTTGTTTACATTGACGACATCCTCGTTTATTCTTCATCGGAATCTGAACATCGGAAACACGTGAAAATGGTCCTCGAAAGATTGCGTCAACACAAACTTTTCGCTAAATTGGAAAAATGTGTTTTCAACGTGACTGAAGTTGAATTCTTGGGATTCATATTATCACCTGGCGGAGTGCGTATGGATTCAAAGAAGGTCGATGCAGTTCTCAAATGGCCATCACCATCCTCCGTAAAAGGTGTGCAAAGCATGTTAGGCTTCGCTAACTTTTACCGCAGGTTTATCCCCGAATTCTCTCGAATAGTCCAGCCCATCACTGCCTTGTTAAAGAAAAACAAACGTTTTGAATGGTCTACCGAGGCGGAACAAGCTTTCCAGGATTTGAAGACTAAATTTATCTCTGCACCAATCTTAAAACACCCTCTCCCCGAACTTCCCTACATCGTGGAAACTGATGCTTCAAGCCTTGCCATGGGGGCAGTTCTATCACAAAAGGACCCGGTAACCAATCAGTTGCATCCCGTGGCATTTTGGTCCCGCAAATTCTCGCCTCCTGAAATCAATTACACGATTACTGACAAGGAACTTCTGGCTATCAAGTCTGCCTTTAAGGCTTGGCGGCATTATCTGCTGGGGGCCCGACACACCGTTACTGTGATTACGGATCACCGAAACCTGCAATATTTCAAAACCGCAAAAGCCCAATCCTCTAGACAACTCCGTTGGGCATTATTCTTTGCCGAGTTTGACTTCATAATTACCTATCGACCTGGTACAAAGAACGGTAAAGCTGATGCCCTTTCTCGGATGGGAGTGGAAGAACACTTGATCAACCCTAAACCTGTACCAATCATTCCCGAACAAAGAATTCTGGGTGTAATCGCCACAGAATCCATAGAGGAAGTTAAGGATAAAGCCAGGCAACTTGTAACTCCAGCAGACATACAGAATTGGCATCTGCAGGGAAAGGACTTTGCAGTAAAGGACAACTTATTGTATTTCCAAGAACGATTATACCTACCCAGCACAGATTTACAGAAAAAAGTAATCTCTTGTTATCACGATTCTTTAATGGAAGGACATCCCGGTATGGCCAAGACCTCAAAAAAGATCAAGCGCTACTTCTGGTGGCCGTCTTGGAAAAAAGATATCAGAGACTTTATAATGTCCTGTGGAGTATGCGCCCAAAACAAGAGTCAAAAGGAAAGACCAGCAGGCCTCTTACGCCCTATTGACATCCCACCTCGCCCTTGGCATACGCTTTCTATGGACTTCATCACCGATCTACCTCCATGCTCCGGATACAATACGATTCTAGTAATCGTGGACTTATTCTCCAAGATGGCGCATTTCATTCCGCTCAAAGGCTTGCCAACAGCAGCAACTCTGGCCCGAGAATTTCTCGAAAACATCGCCCGACTGCACGGTTTTCCTTCGGTTCTAATTTCGGATCGAGGTAGTCAATTTATTTCTCATTTTTGGCGAAGTTGCTGTCGGTCGGCTCAAATTGATGTGAGACTATCGACCAGTCACCACCCTCAGACCGACGGACAAACCGAGAGGACCAATCAAACTCTGGAACAGTATTTACGCTGCATGCTGCAACAAACTGAAAAAACTTGGAAAGACATCCTTTGGATAGCCGAATATGCCTACAATAACCCTGTCCATTCGGGAACTGGGAAAACCCCGTTTTTTCTTTTGTACGGCAGTCACCCTCGAACCTCGGAGTTGGATCCCCTCCAAGATCTTGAAACACCAGCAGTAGACTACCTGCATTCTACAATCACCCAAGCCTTTAAGGAAGCTGTTTCTCACCTTCAAAGGGCTAAAGAACAATACAAGAAAGGAGCAGATCAACATCGGAAGGAAGCCCCTCAATATCAAGTAGGGGATCAAGTCTGGTTATCCACCAAATATCTACCTCTAAAAGGGCCACGCACATTCAACCCAAGATACCTTGGTCCCTATTCCATCACTACCATATTAAACCCAGTAGCGGTTAAGTTGGACTTGCCCCCGCACATGAAGATACATCCGGTCTTCCACGTCTCTCTATTAAAACCTGTGCAACCTCAAACCCGACTAACTAAATCTCCAAAACCTATCCTAGTTGATGGAGAACTCGAGTTTGAAGTCAAAAGCATTCTGGACTCCAAGATCTCCAAATCTAAACTATTTTACCTAATTGACTGGAAAGGCTACGGCCCCCAAGAGAGATCCTGGGAACCTGCTGAATATGTCCACGCTCCTCGCCTAATCAAAAGATTTCACCGAACATTTCCTGACAAGCCAAAACCCCCGGAGAAGCCCGGTTTGGGAGGGGCCTTGAGGGGGGGTACTGTCATGATCTCTACTTCCAAAAGGTCAGGGTTTACCCAACTCCCTTGGAAGCAGATCCATAACCCAGGTTCCGAGTGCCAACCAGTCCCAATTGGGACCTTTTGGACCCAGTCCTGGCGCCAGTGGCACCAGGCTCATAAATATGCCCAGTCCCAGCGCTGGAAGCGCCGGGCTCATAATGCTTGGGTGGACTTACCTGCAGCAGACCATGCTGCTTACTTGCCTGCCAGTTGAGCCTCTGATCCTCTTCTGTTTGGAACTACTTTTCCTGTTGGGTGGGGCAGGAGCCACTCCCTAGATTCAGAACACTGGAACTCTTCTGGAAAGCAGGAACTCTTTTCTTACCTAGGCGTGGCTGTGGAAGGAGACACCTAAGCACTACAGGAGGCTATTTAAACCACACCCGATGGATGAATCTTGCTTTGCGTTATTCTGCATCCTCTGCAGCAGAACGCTCATCGTGTCTTCTGCATCTGATCCTGGGCCTAAGGAAAAAGGCTTACCATCCTGAATCCAGTCTTCAGCAACACCTATAAAGACAAGAAAGAACAGGTTAGCATTACGGTCTTCAGTGACAGCTCTTCACTTACCTGGTCCATCGGCTGTCACCAACGCCTCGCGCTGCATTCTGGCATCTGAAAGACAAAGGCTTACCTACTCTTCGTGCGCTCCGGAGGTCTTCACACTGCATTCCGGCATCTGAAAGACAAAAGCTTACCAACTCTTTGCACGCTCCGGAGGCCTTCGGCGCTGCATCCCGCATCTGAAAGACAAAACAAGGTGCGTTTAAAGACATTGGGGAACTTTAATACTCACGTGCCATTACTCCTTTCCACATCTAACCCAGTGGGTATTCCGGCACCCTGCAGCCGCTCCGAACTTGTACCTGCAAAATAAAAAGACAGTTAGAGCGCATCGTGAAGCAGGCAACAAGCGCTTACTTACGTGCTTCCAGGCGCTTCTATTCATCACACGGACTCCATCTTCAACTCACTTCAGCCCGTCATCCGCCATCGCCGGAACCCTACAAAACAAGAGACATCATTACTAAAGACTTTAAAGACATTAGAATTACTCAAAACTTACCGTTCGTGCAGTAAACAACGGACAGCAGTCCTCTGAAGTCAAGGGGCCTGCTCCCCTTATCCAGTGAAGAAACTGGTTACAGCACCCTGCCCCGAGGCAGATGGAGAGCACGGCGTTCACTTACCTAAGGTGAGAGCGTTAACCTTTGAGGTTCTACAGGAGAAGAGAAAGGGAAGAAGAGAGAGACATTCAATAACCCAGTTCCTTAATCCCATATTTTCTATCTGCAGACATCTTACCCTTCGAGTCAGACATACAGTGCACAGAGGTCCAGCCCAAAGAGCCAGCCGTGTGTTACACATCACCTTTGAAGATACGGTATACGCCCAGTCAAGACCGGCGCCTCTACGGGAATCAGGTGAGCGTTACAGAGTTACAATTACAGGGGTGGCCCTTTTTTATTCCCCGGGACAAATAAATATTCTCATTGGGACAGCCTACAGAGAGCACTCGTGTGTACAATCCTATTGACAATCGCACACCCTGAAGAAGAGCCCTTTGTGAAGGCGGAAATAGGAAACAAGCTATTTATATTTATGGTAGATTCAGGTGCAACTAAATCATGCATTATGGAGGGGAACTTTCCATTATCAGGTAAAACTCTTGACACAAAGGGATTCTCTGGGGCTATTTCCATGGTTCCATACAATGAAAAGCTGGATATAAAAGTGGGAGGGAAGGTAGTATGAGCCCCCTTGTTATATTCAGAAAGTTCCCCTGTTAACTTGTTGGGTAGGGATCTGCTCAGTAAACTAAATATAACTATATCATTCACAGATCAATGGGTAGTGTGTTCCACTCCAGTGATGTATGTAGCTCGAGCAATAGTAAGAATCAATGCAATGACAAGGGAGTCAGTAGTCCGTGGGGTTCCTGTGGTCCCGGACATATTTTTCTATGATATCAAGGTATTAGTAAAAGCAGTGCCTCAAATTGCGACAAAATGTTGACGAGTGCCCACAGATTTTATTTTCCAACCCATAGTGCCACCTGAGATGGTGGCAGGGACCATATTGTCATTAGATTTGCAAGGACTAGTAGTGTCCATTATGCCTTGATTGGAACAGACCAGGACGGGTGCGAGTGGCGCACGGTATTATGTATAGATAGTGCAATTGAAGGAAAGGACTGATGAGGAGTAATTTGGGGACAGTGAGCAAAATGGGGAGATTATTTTGGAAATCTGTATCCCCTGTGAGATCATGGTGAAGTATGGGAAGGTACAGTGCCCCCCGATGGCAGTGGTGACCCAGTCTTTATTTTTTTAGGAGGACATGCAATATGTGCCAGCACAATTAGGGACTGTTAATCCACATGATATTGGGTTACTGATAGATGTGACCCCAGTCCAGATTACATTGAAGTCAAGTGCCTAGCACAATCATCCAGTATGTGAATGATCTGCTGGTATGTAGTGAAAATGAACATCATCAGTGCAGGAGGGATTCTGTTGCATTATTGCATTGCTGGCTGACAAAGGGTACAAGGCAGATAAAAAGAAGCTACAATACTGCCAACAGGAGGTACAATACTTGGGACAACTCATTTTTGCAAACGAGAAAAAAATATTACCAGATAGGGTGGCAGCACTATGCGCCACCCATTGGCCCAGTACGGTGAAGGAAATGCAGCAGTTTTTTGGGTTTATGTAATTATTGTAGGGCATGGATCCGAGACTACGCAGTCTACACAAGGCCACTATTACAAATCTTAGGGTACGATAGAGAACCTAAAAGTAAATTGGAATGGACTGACGAAATGAATAAACAATTTGAGGACTTAAAAGAGCTATTTGCACGGCCCCTGTTTTAGCAACTCCGGATTATACACAGGAGTTTTATTTATTTTCCTACTTGATGAACGGCTCATGCATTGATGGAAGGAGACATACTATATGTTGACGGTTATCAATAATTGACCAGGTGAAGGAACGGAGGCACACAGGGGTGGTAGTGGGGCACGGCAAAAGGGGGGGAGAAATAGTGACCACTCCTGTAGAAAGCAAGACCAAGGTTCCACACACAGCATTGCCCATATTACAACCGGATAATTATTACCTGGGGAACTGATCAGCCCCAGGTTTAAAGGTCCTTATGAGATGGTGTTCTGTACTCCTCTCACTGTCCATGTGAAGGAATTAAGACATTGGGTGCATCTCTCGGATGTCCGAAGAGCACCACAGTGTGGGGACATAAATAAATAAAGGATCCATGCCTGGGTGGTGTGCAGTAGCACACGCCTGATTTTTCAATTTTGTATCTTTTTTTTCTTCATTTTGTCTTTTTTATCGTTCTTTTATCTTTTATCTTTTTTCAATGTTTTTTCAATTTTTTCAATTTTTGAATGTCCAGAACCCAGTCAGCCCTGGTGGGAAAAGGGTCTCCTTCTCCTTCTCCCTCTTTCTCCTTCTCCCTTTCCTTCTCCCTCTCTTTCTCCCTCTCCTTCTCCCTCCCTCTGTCTCCCTCACTCTCTTTCTCTCTCTCTCTCTCCCTCTCTCTCTCTCTCTCTCTCTCTTTCTCTCTTTCACTCCGTTTCTATTTCACTCTCTTTCTCTCTCTCTTTCTCTTTCTTTCTCTCTTTCTTAATAACGTTTTTTCTCCTCTCCAGGAATATGCAAGGATGCCTGACCAACGTGTTCAAACCTCTAAGATAAAAGCAATTTATCCGCACCCAGATCCAACTGTTCCAGAGGGGGTGTAGCCCTGATCTTCCCTGAGTGGATTCCTGCCTCTGTCATTCCTAGGCAGGCCTACTCCTCTTTTGAATGCCTCATCTTCAGGCTCTCTCTTTCTCCTGGCCATTTGCTTACTGTGGCTACCATCTATCGGCCACCTGGTTATTTCTCCTCCTTCCTCACTGAGTGGGTGGACCTCCCCTCTTCCCTCCTGGTCTTGACCACTCAACTCCTCCTTCTTGGAGACTTTAACATCCACCTGTTTTGGATCGCTGTTTTGTTCCTCCCTGTTCCCCTCCCTTGCCTTGTGGTGCTCCGAAACACTTGTGTACGAGTGCGAAAGAAATAAAATATCAATCAATCAAAAGCCTGGATGCTTCCTGTCCTTCCTCTGGACTCTTTCGTGACCTCTGTGACTCTCTCTAACTCTCTATTGTCCCCTCTGGCCCGACTCACTCTGCAGGGCACACTCTGGATGTTCTGATCTCTTCAGACATTCCCCTTTCGATCCCTCTCACCACTCCTCTCTCCTGGAGTGATCACTTTCTCCTTTCTTCCCAGCTCACCCTCTCTACCCCTCAGGACAAGCCAACTCCAGCACTGCCACCTAAAGTTGCCAAAACACCACATCATAATTGAACAATAAGTGCAGGTGCTCAGAAATAGGTTCCGGGGTTCAGCCCTGCAAAACATGCCCACAAACAAAACACTGACTCACTGTTATGAAGATTACGGGTAAAGCATTCCTTCAAATGACTTTTTCTGGGTCTACTATTCCACATGTGTAATGTAATGTTTAATATTTAATAGCTCACTTTTATTCACATTCATTACATTTTACTGCAACTGCTCTTCTTTCGTTTTGTGACGCGTTACTTTCAGCTCACTATTCAAAACACTCTTCTCTTTTAATTTTGCTGGATTTATCTGTTGCTTTTGAGACTGTGGCTCATGCTTTACTCTTCTTATCTTTGCGTTTTCTGGCTCTGTTCTTTCTTGGTTTCATTCTAATCTGTCTAACTGCACTTATTCTGCATCTTGGGATGGTAAGACTTCTGATACGGTTTCTCTTCTTCTTCATGGGGCACCCAGGGCTCAGCCCTGGGACCCTTTCTTTTTTCTCCCTATACTTCTTGTTATGTTTGTGCGGGAATCACGCACTTCAAAGAATAACGACAATTAAGCAGTGACATAAGGATACGAAACTGAGGAAGATACGTCTTTTCTTTATTGCATGTTCCTCACTCTGTCTACCTCATGACCCTTCCTGTCATATGATCCATTCCCTGTGTTCCAGGGCCGGGAGACATAGACATGGGACAGGGAGCATAGAGATGGAAATAGGACACTACATTTCCCCCTTACATAAAACACCACGTCACATTATTCCATTTCCTCAATCCACCCTAGTGGTTTTCTGATCACTCTCTTTGACAGACTCCGAGACACAGCCACTTCCATCTCTCCACCACTGCAACTGTCATCAGTGTCTACTTCAGCATCCATATAGTCAGAGCAGCTCCCCTGTGAGCTCACTAAGTCAGCTGGCTCTTCATGATCAGGTGTACCTTCTGCAGGTTTCCTGAAGAATGATGAGTTTCTGGTGATGGAACGACCAGAACCTCCAGCCGACACCATGGACTCTTGAACTGCTGTCACAGAGTCACCTACTTGTATATTCGATTTCCTGGCTCTTCTCTGACCATCTGCATAGCTCTTCATTTTTCTTTTACTTGCGTCATCCCTTTTCTGAGCTTTCTGATCCAGGTCTGGACAAACCACTGGATCCACTACTTGTGGCAACCGGATTCCTACTACTCCGCCAAACATCAATTCTGAGGGTCATTCTCCCATCTAACTATGTAGCGTATTTCTGTGATCTCGTAGCAATGTGCAGATTGCTTGCGTGAACGACCCTCGGGTGATGGTGCATACTTGAAGAGTGCGCTTAATGTTGACCACGAAGCGTTCCATGGTGCCATTGGCCTGAGGCGATAACGGGGTTATCCTTCGATGTTGAAACCCCAAATATTCCGCAAACATGGCAAACTCTCGCCTGCTGAAGGGCAGACCATTGACCTACTTTACTGTTGAAGGAATGCCATAGTCGGCAAACATCTTGTTTAAAGCAGGAATTACTGCATGGGCAGCGGTGGAGGAAACTAGATGTAACTTTGGAAAACTAGACATCTCGTCAATAGCCACTAAGACATATTTGCCATTTGTCAGCAGTCCAAACATGTCAATAGCAACTTCACCCCACACCTTGAGTGGTAACAGTGTCATTTTCAGAGGTTCTGGGAAAGTGCAAGGGGCTACTGACTTGCAGATGACACCTATTAAGAGTCTTCGGTATTTTATCATCCATTTTAAGAAACCAAACCTTTGTTCTGAGCTGTCGCTAGGTGGACACGATCCCTCTGTGCCCTACGTGTACAAGACCAATCACTAGATCCTGCAGGGATGAAGGAATTACAATTCCATTCTCCTTTAGCAGCAACCCTTGTGGAGAATCAGACAGCACATCCTTCAAGAGATAAAATGCCTTGAGTGATTTCCGTTCACTCTCTGAAAATGTTTGATCACTGCTGCGAGATTCACAGCACTTCCCTGACATCACCTTATCCTTGACTCATGTCAGACCTTTGTCCTGGAGTAATCCCTTCACAATCTTTGGAATAGTCAAGGACTTTGTAAGTGCATATATAGTTGATGTACTGATCCACTTTTGAGGACTGGGCTTCTTCTTTTGCCGGAAGAGGATACCTGGACAGTAAATACGCTGGTTGTTGTCTTTCCCCGGCCAGTGTATAATGTCAAAACAATACTCTTGTAACCTTATCACCCAGTGTGCAATCCACTGAGGCATTTTGGCATTAGGCTTGCCACTTATCGTTGTGAGCTCCTGATGGTATGTAAGAATGGTGAATTTTCTTCCATATAAAAACTGGATGTAGTGTGGGCATGTGAACATTACCACCTGACTCTCTTTCTCTGGCTGTGAGTAGGCACATTCAGTGGATGATAAACCTTGACTAGCATATGCAGCAATGCATCAGGGTGATGAAGAGATCCACTTGAATTGAGCTAGTATGCGCCCAAACCTACTGGACATGCATCCACAGTGAGCTCTGTTTGCAGATTGGGATCGTAGTAGGCCATTCAAGAAGCTGACGAGATGTGCAATTTTATCTTACCTGAAGGCCACCTCGCACTCCGACAACCATGTAAATTCCTGTCCTTTGCCGATGAGGAGTCTTAACGGTGTACTAACCGAAGCAAAGTCCTGAATGTATCGTGTGCAGTCACTGGCCATGCCCAGAAATGACCAGACTGCTGATGTGGGATTAGGCTTGCACCTTTCAAGGATCAGGCTGTAGAGTAGACCTTCACTTGAAAATATATATCCAAAGAATTTCAATGTTGATTGGCTGAATTCACACTTGGCTGCATTCAGTGTCAAATTAGCATTCTCAAGTGCCATGCACACTTGTCACAGAGTGTCGTCATGTGCCTCCTGTGTGGCCCCAAAGATTAAAATGTCATCACTGTAGTTAAGGCACTGGGCAATGTGCCTGACGATTTGATGGATTTTGTTTTGAAAAATTTCAGCTGCTGACAAGACACCAAAGCTGAGACTCTTAAATCTGAATGATCCCAAATGTGTTGTGAAGGTATAATATAGCGAGATTTAGGGTTCAGTTCTAACTGGTGGTACCCTTTCTTTAGGTCCAGTTTTGAGAACACCTTAGACCCATGAAATAAATGCATCATATCCGTCATTTTTGGAGATAGATGTCTCTCTCTTTCAATAGGCAGGTTGGGTGTTTGCATGTCCACGCAAATGCACATTTTCCCACCAATTTTCCTTTTAGGGTACAGGGAATATTGGAGAAAACCATGGAGTGTGCCCCGTTGCATGTTTAATGATACCTTGGCTCAGCAATGATTGTATTTCATCTTCAACTTGTTTTTGAATGTTCAGTGGGATCCTGCGATAATGCTGTGCTGGTATAACATCAGGGTTGATGTGCAGCTTAATTTGCTTCTCTTTTAGTATTCCCAGCCCAGTGAACAGCGAGGGAAACATCTTGACAATCATGTCCTTGGGATCTGTGGTGTATGCTGACTTAATTTTATACATTATGCACACCAACCCCATTTGCATGGCTGATTGGAGCCAGAGGATGCTTCCTCCTGGCACCTCACCTTTCACGACGTAGATGAGCAACCTTGCAGATTTGTCCTTGTATGAGCAAGTTGTTTCAAACATCCCTTTACATTTAAGCGGAGTGCTAGATCCATAGGGATATATCTCAATGTCAGGAGACCAAAGCCTTGTAGTATGTTTGAACGTGTCTTCGTTAATCACATTAACTGTGGCACCTGTGTCAATTAAGAATCCTCGCACGCTTCCATTAAGTTGAAGCAATCGCATTGAACTGTATTCTACTGCTGTTTTATTGCCTGTGGCATGGACATAGCCTCTCTTGAGATCTCCACTGGAGGATGAGTCAGAGTCATCTCAATGTTTGTGTGAGGCTCATATGTACCTTATCTTGTGTTGCATCGTCTTCCTTCTCGGTTCTTTTGGAGTGGATGCTCTACAGTATTCATCTTGCCTTTCTGTGTATCTTTTGGCCCTCTGCAGAGACTCCTGGATTCTGTCTGGGGAGCCCTTCTGCCTGGAAGTGGGAGACCACCATTTTGTTGAGCGGGGACTATCCGTGGCCCTACCTTAGCTTCTGAGATCTGCTGATCACTGGACATATTTCATGTTCTTACACATGGACTGAAAATAATTTTCACCTCTGCAGGCATCACACGAATGACCCATCTCTGGACATGAGCCGACATGAGGGAAGTTGTAGCCAAAACAATAACATTTACATTGTTCCTTGTTGATCAATTTGTCGGTCGCTTGGACCTGACATATGGGTGCAGCAGCCTCTGTCTGTGAGATTTTGATGTTCCCCAAAGACTCAGCTTGCATGGAAATCACCATGTCAGCCCTTGCGAGCATTAAAATTTCCTCTAGATTTTTTTTTTTTTTTGGATTTGTAGAGCGCACTACAGCCCACAGGCATCAAGGTGCTATTACAGGAGCAAGTGAGTAGTCTTGATTCAGGGTTAAAAGTGAATGCGGCGCAACACTAAGTTGCTTGGTTATAGTTGAGACCGTCTTTCGGCACTCTGCGTACTCACAACCTGCAGTCACCTGTGATTTCAGGACCTCACAATATTTGACCCTTTTTCGTAATCTCATCACAAATGTGTCCAATGTCTGCCTTGCTCTTGAGTGGTAGTGTGAAATATATGTCTCTCATCGTCAACATTCCTATGCGGAGCAAAATAGGTGGTTAATGATTCAATAATTCCTGGGAATGTGTCTGTGGCATTCTCTGGCATCTCAAATACAATGTCTTGCACTGTTGGCCCTAGCGAGTGCATGAGTATTCCTCTCAAAACGTCGTCTTCCCTTACCCCAGTAGCATTGTTATAGATGTATAACTCCTTTAACCATCTGTTCCAGCACGGTGCAAGACTGCTGGTGTCTGAAATGACAAATGGTGGAACAGCCTGTAGCTGCAGAGACTCAAGGCCTCCATCCACTCTACTTGGCAAACCCAGGGGAAAATGTTGACGGGGTGGCGTTGACGCTGAGAGTGCCACTTTCTGACATGATCACTTTATTGCAGGCTTTACTTACAGTATTGGTCTGATGTCAGGCCTTGCTGATATTGTCACAAGCTTGTGTTCTATAGGTCACTGAACACCACTGGGCCTGTTGACTGATCTCTCCTGATGTGAATGTAGCTACAGTGCTCCTCCAGCCTCCTTGTGCAGTGTAAGAGCAGACAGGCACCGAACCACAAGTAAATAGGCCCAACCACCAGCATGGATAAGCCGAGCTGTTTTCATCAGCACAAGTCCTTCCGATTGAAACGTAGAGGCGGTGGGGAAGGGGCGCACAACACAAGCGCTGCCTTTACTTCTTTCAGCATGCTGCAGGGCAAACAAGACCCCAGGCGACACAATGAGTTGAAGGAGTGGGTGCGGGGTTCACAGCGTATTGTGTCGCTTTGTAAAGTAGGCCCCCCTGCATCCGCTGGTTTATCGCGGCCCGGCTCACTATGCTGCTGTGGTCCGGCACTTCTGTATGCACATAGCCACCCAGGTCACACTTGTTGCCAGTGTTATGTTTGTGCGGGAATCATGCACTTCGAAGAATATCAACAAGGAGAATTCAGAATATCAGCAGGGACATCAATAATGACACAGAGCTGAGGAAGATACGTGCTATGTTATGTTATCCACACTTATAAAGCGCACCTTCTCCAGCAAGGGCATCATGTCACTAAAGGCTGACTACCAAACAGCAGACAGCAGCAAAACAGCAAAAAAGATTTAAGCAGAAAAAGAAAGGTCTTCAGAGCTCACGTAAAGGACAGATGATCAGAAATTTCATGAAGGGACAATGGAGTGGAGTTCCAACGCAGGGCCGCAGCCACTGAAAAAGAGCACCGACCTGCGCGAGAAAGTTTAAACCTAGGCACTACAATCTGAAGAGAAGTAACACGAGATGGAATATAGGCCTACAAGTACTCAGGCCCTGAGGCATAAAAAGCCAGATGAACCAAACACAAAGCCTTAAATTTGACTTGTTTCACCACCGGAAACCATTGCTGGTTGTTCAAAACTTGAAAGGCCGACGACCGACAAGCCGCACCCACGGCCAGCCTGGCTGCTGAGTTCTGAACCACCTGTAAACGTTGGAGAAGAAAAACTGGCTGAGCCAAAAACAGGACATCACATTTGTCAAGTGAGCCTGAAGTGAGAGAAGATACCACCACAGGACGAAGAGGAAAAGGGAGATAGGGCAGAACCTTACAGAGAGTTCGTAATTTAAAATGGACAGATTGGCAAACAGCATTAACCTGCTCCTGCATGGACAGTAAGGCTGAAAAACATCATGCCTATGTTCTTGACTATGGAAGAAGACAGAGGTAAAGGACCAAGTTCCAAAGGCCAGAAAGCTGTGGAGCATCCAGAGACCTCAGGCGCCGCCCCAACTATAAGCATCTCAGTATTTTCACCATGCAAACGGAGCCAGTTCCTACCCATCCAGTGATAGACCGCAGCAAGACAGGAACAACAGCTTTCCACAGTAGCCGGTACAGAAATATCAAGCTGCACCAAGATCTGTGTGTCATTCCTATAAGAGAAACATCGAAAACTAAAGGAATGTATATGTTTAATGAGAGGTAGAATATATAGATTGAAAAGAAGCGGGGAAAGAGATGATCCCTGGGGGACACCACACATAAGTGGCTTAGCCACTGATGTGAAAGGAGAGAGTGAGAGAGATTGATAGCGTTCAGAAAGAAAAGACACAAACCAGCAGAGGACAGCCTCTCCCTCAGGGTGCAGTGGTCCACGGTGTCAAATGCGGCAGAAAGGTCCAGCAGGATCAAGGCCCATATGCTGCCTTCATCCACTATCTGGCCCAGATCATCTGCTACTGACACCAGGATCAACTCTGTTCCCCTGCCAGGCCGGAAACTGGATTGAAAAGGATTGAGCACCCTCGAGTCTTCCAGAAAGGAACGAAGAAGGGGGGTGACCAGGAACGCCAGACGTTTCATAGGAAATGGTAAAAGGGAAATAGGGCGACACATTTGAAAGGACAAGCAGAGTCCAAATCGTTTTTTTTTTTTTAAAGGGGAATAATAAGAGCATGTTTAAGAGGAGCAGGTATGTGCGTATTGGTGAGAGATGTGTTAACCGCCAAAGTAAGAGGTGGTTCAATACTTTTCTTTATTGCATGTTCCTCACTCTGCCCTTGCTCTCACTTGATCCATTCCCTGTGTTCGAGGGCCAGGAGACATAGGGCCTCATTATAAGTTTGCCGGTCCAGAAACAAGGGTGCCGGTAAGTAACTCTGAGTCTGCCTGCCATGGCTGCTGTGCCCAGCAGGTCTGACCCTGCCGGGCACAGCGGCCACGGTAGGCAGACCGGTCACGGAAGCACTGGTACTGTTAACAACAGTGCTGGTGCTTCCGTGTCCCAACTCCCATAGAGTCCTAGTGGACTCTATGGGAATGGGGACTTACATTTTACCAGCACCTGACTTCCTGGGCTGGAATCACCCGGTGGCACCGGGAAGTCAGGCACCGGGAAGTCAGGCACCAGCAGGGTTACCGCCGGACTCGTAATGTGGCCCATATACATGGGACAGGGAGTACAGACATGGAACTAGGACACTATAGTTCTCTTGCCTCTGTTACCTCATCATTCAGAATGTCTCATCATTTTTACGCTGAGACCACTCAGCCTTTTCTTTCAATGTCTTCTTTTACTACTGTCATTCAGAATACATTGGCATCTTGTCTTCTCGCTGTTAAATCTTGGATGGCGGACCACTATCTTGTTTTAAATGCTGCTAAGACAGTTCTCTTTTTTCCAGTTGCTACAATTCCTCCACCTGCTCCATCTGTTTTGATTTCTTTTCCTCCTTCTATGCTTCCTTTTTTGTCTTGAACCTGTAATTTAGGTCTCTATATTGATACTGAACTTTCTTTTACTCATCATACCTCTTTACTTCACTTTCATGTCGTAATCATCTTTTTAATATTCGCAAGGTGAGGTCATTTTTTACTTTTAGGGCAGCTAAGCTCTTAATTTCATCTCTTATTTTTTCGCGTCTGTTCTTTTGCTCTTGCAGTCTTTTTGTCTTGCCCGCCTCACATCTGGCTCCTCTTAAATCTATCTTTAATTCTTATATTTGTCTTCTGTGTTCTCTCTCACCATATGATTCTATTTCTTCGTCATTACTGTGACTGGGGTGGTTATCTTTTCATTCCCGTCTTAAATTCAATTTAATTTTCTTTGTATGGTTTTCAAATCTCTCTATGGTTTGGCTCCTTCGAATCTTTCATCGTTGGTATCTTTTTATGTTCCTTCTCGGTCGCTTTGTTCTCAATCTCTTTTTCTTCCTTCTGTCCCACGTCCACCTTGTGCTCAGATTCCGATCTTTTCCTTTACTTGCACCTTCAGATTGGAACACCCTTACTCTTGCTCTACGCTCCCTGTCTTCTTACTCCCTCTTTCCTCTGTCTCTTAAAGATCATCTTCTTCAATCTTAATATTATGAAATTCCATTGTTTTAAATTTGTACTGTAAAGTGATACTTGTACAGCGCTTTGGTGTATAGCACTCAATAAATACGAAATAAACACAAATACATTTATACATGTGGTTTTGTCAAGGGTAAGTCTTTCTTGGAAGCCTTGTTTCTTTTTTTGTGTGTAAAGTAATGATCTGGCCTTTCTTAAAGTCACTGTCCACTGATACAAGCCTTAAGAGTAATTCTAGGAGTGGGAGTCTAGATACACAAAGCAGGCATCCCAGCACGGAAAGACCTGACAATACGGGACCCCCAAACATCATCCATTGAAACCGCGGATCTGCAGACCAGTGCACCCATCTTCTCAAATGCTGACACACCTGAAGATGGCAGTGAACCTAGCCTAACAGCTTTCAGGTTTAGTGCACACAATATGTAGGGCATGACAGGTTTATTTCTCTGTATTATGTGACCCAAAACCTGTTGACTTACTATCACCTCTTTTTCTATTTCCCAATCAGTCTTGTAAAGTATTTTTTCTATGTCTGATGTTTCATATTTTCATGTCACAGACCTATGAAGAAGCGTCTGTGTCCATCATGATTGCTGCCAATTTACAATTTACAGATTCATCATTAGCCTGCTGGAAACACGAACCATCAGATTGGGGCACATACGGTACTTTGCTGCAAAACTACATATCGTCATAAAGAATGTATACAAGCATGTTAGTTAACAGCACTAATTTCCACCCACAGATTCTTACAACAATTAACTGCCAATCAGCAGCACTCCCATTCCTAGTCAAAGAGTAGATCATGGAACGGGCACCCTTGTGTCTTGGCTTTTACACCAAGAAGCAATTAAGTTATGCAGTGAGCATTGCACAAATATACACTGCAATGACTTCATGGGTTCCTGCCCACGCACTTGTTGCTCCTGGCACCATTTTCTTGTTAGATATCTCATGTTTTGAATTAAGGCGTTCTGTTAAAGTACCAGTTGCGTGAAACACATGTTGAGTCAGACTTCGTTCAACTGAAAATGTACGATAGTAGAGGAAGTTTCTGACATTATTGAATTGTACCCGTCATACGCATTACATAGACTTTCCCAAGATAACTTTTCTCCAAACATTTACCCTGAGATCAGGAGGACGGCAGTAATTACTTGAAGCCAGCCTAGGATCTTCTAAAGACCAAGCAGATACCACCAGGGTCCAAAGGCCTACTATACCTGGCGATTTCTTCCCTATATGTGACTTTTACCGCTACCCCTTCCTTGCAAACAAAATGGCTGCACCAAAAGTGTCACAGCCTGATGTGGAGGATCCATGCATAAAAGACACCGCATACAGTGATAAACACAATCTTTCACGGAGTCCGGGAATCATCCCTGTAGCGCTGCCTACATGTGGATACTCCTAATGGTATCCAGGGCCCTTATAATTGCGCGGATTGTCCTAGCTACGAAGACTGCTTTTAGACTCAAGTAAAATATAATTTTCAGGAAGTGCAAGGTACACCATTATCAGAGCCTGATCATGTTTCCCTAACTACATTTCAACAATGATATCAAACTCTCAAGAAGAAACTTGCCGCATCGTACAAGGTTTTGTTAATGTAGCCTTTAAGCCTCATCAGGTACAAGATGCAGACCACCCTGTGCAATACTGGACCCACAAATTAAATGACTGAGAATAAAAGAATGTCTTGGTCTAAGGCTCCAGGCCAATGATGTGAAACCCTGTGCAAAGCCCCTACAAATTCCCTACAATCAAGTTTCGCCACAGACCCAATCGCTTACCTACAATTCCCTTTTGATAGCACTGCGCACCTGCAAATGACTGTCTTTTCTCAAGTCACACGAGATGTGCAGACCTCTTTACCTTGCATTGATGAGAAAGAGGCTCTGTATGGGTATATAACTGGTTGTATACGAATTGTTCGAACTACAATCGTTCGAATTACAATTGACCTTTGCACAATTGACCAAATTTTGAAGGTCATTTGTTACATATATGCGGGGGGAATCCCCCTGCAACCCCCCACCCAATGCAAAACCCTCTGCAACCCCCACCCAAACCCCTTATATATATAAAACCAACCCAATATATATATATATATATATATATATATATTCAGTAAAAAAACTTTGTTAAAGGGACGTTATTGTTAAGTTGCGCTACTAAAAACCTATGAAATTCAGTGAAAAAACTTTGTTAAAGGGACGTTATGGTTCAAAGTAAAACCGAAAACCCCCTGAAATTCGGCACTTATGGTAACATAAGCAACCATAACTCGCGCCACCATGCACTGCTAACACTAACACCCAGGACATCAAAGATGACATCACAAATGTCATTGATGACATCACTGATGACATCACATGTGCATTTACTTTTCATAAAAACTCTGTACAAGGGATTCTTATAATGCTGACCAAAAACTGTCAAGGATCATTGGGATGAATATCATGAGCTTATTAGTGCATTAAGCAATGCAATGATATAAATAGCATTCTATTATGAAGTTCTATCCAGTTTACTAAGCTACTCATGCAGAAACATAGGCAGTGTGTGCAGCATACATGATGAAGGTGTCATATTCATAATCTTGCCATTTTGAATACTGAAATGATAACTGCTTTCTTATTAGAGTTTTGCGTACTGTGAAACATGTAATAGGTAGATAATAAAACCCACTTAATACATAATTATTACAGACAAAACACAAAGAGACAACAACACATACAAATATGAGTATATACAGGGACAGTGAAGTAAACAAAAAAGCAGAAATAGTAGCAGAAAGAGTTCATAACCTAACTGATTGTCTTTATGCAGAGAAACTATTGCTCTGTTTCAAAGCTGCTACTTACCATATGTATGTGTATCACATGATGTGACTGCACCCAAAGGAAAGGAGAGTGAGTATAATGTATACAAATATGAGCATATACAGGGAAGGTAGAGTAATAAAAATAAAACTATGAGAAAGTGCTGATAACCCTAATGATTATCTTCATGCACAGAAAGGATTGCTCTCTTTCAAGCATGTGTCTTCCGCTATGTATATGTTTCAAATGATGTGACTTGACCCTAAGTCTACAAATATAGTACCTTTTCAATTTTTACTTCCTGATTGTTACTGAAGAAAACTATGTGGCTTCGATATGTCAGTAAAGGATAAAAAGGGAGAGCCAGCCATGTGATGTCATCAGTGATGTCATCAATGACATTTGTGATGTCATCTTTGATGTCCTGGGTGTTAGTGTTAGCAGTGCACGGTGGCGCGAGTTATGGTTGCTTATGTTACCATAACTGCCGAATTTCAGGGGTTTTTTCGGTTTTACTTTGAACCATAACGTCCCTTTAACAAAGTTTTTTCACTGAATTTTATAGGTTTTTAGTAGCGCAACTTAACCATAACGTCCCTTTAACAAAGTTTTTTTGCTGAATTTCATAGGTTTTTAGTAGCGCAACTTAACCATAACGTCCCTTTAACAAAGTTTTTTCACTGAATTTCATAGGTTTTTAGTAGCACAACTTAACCATAATATCCCTGACTTCATATACATGTAACATAGATCATACTAACCCCCTTGTAGTGATTTTCATGTCCGCGGACTACCGCCATGTCCGCGGACATATCGAAAATCTGAGCGTGGTGAATGTAAATTTAAATAGTGTGCCCCATTTCCCCTTTGAAGTTGGCTCTGAAAAGAGCCTTTTTTTTTTACAGATGCTTGACAGACACCTGTTATTTTGTATTTTTTTTCTTGTTTTTTTTCTTACTTTACTCCTAAAATCTTCACATAACCTTCTCCAAAGCAACCCTTACATTCCAAAATAAAAAGGCATTTCCCGTAAAAGATAAAGAAATGCCATCTTCTTTAAAATTAACAGCATTACTGGCATCAATATTCTCATTATTACAGAAGAACATACCAGCTCTAAGCATGAAGGCACACATGCCTCGGTTGATGACACACCTAGCAATGTTTTGCTGAGGACAAAAAACTGAACTATTGTCCCATATTGCCCTAGGTAGTAATCCAGAAAAAATCAGTTTCGCATTTAGAAGGATCTTCATTACGGCTTGAACCAAGCGTTCCAAATCAGCCAACAAAGTAGGGGCACTGACGTTGCCCAAATGGAAAGATGGAAAGCACCATAGTGCAAAACTACCACATGCGGACTGTTCATCGTGGCCATATCCTCACAAACTTGTACAATTCCCTGTACATTGCAATCAGGCACAGTGCTCCACACCACCTCCACTCCTTTCACATCAAAGTTGTTTGCAACATGCCTGCATTGATCATACTGTTGTAAACCATGCACAAACATATCTCCAAGCACCAACACCCTGACTTTCTCCACTTCTGCCATCTTCACTACACACAGTCTCTTTCAACACAAATCCACAACCTCGACATCTGATTGGCTGATCCGTGCAGTCTTCTTTCCATGTTGGATTTCCTGGAAAAACCCGGATGTAGCACGCCCTGTCCACGAACAGCCGCGGTGTCCGCGGACGGCATCCACTTTACTCTCTGTGCCATTCCCTCATTGGCACAGCTAAGCAATCACACAATACGAATAACGTCCTCAGAACACCCCCATTTTGTGAATTTTCGAACATTTCAGGACAATTATCATTTCATTATTCAACATATTAACATTACAAATATTATACTTTCATCTTGTACTCTGCACACAATGCTATGTTTCTCCATTAGTAGCTCAGTATACTAGATAGAATCCCATAATACAATGCTATTTATATCAATGCATCGTGCAAAGCACTAATAACGGTATGATATTTATTGCAATATCCTTGACACTTTTTTCGCAACATTATAATAAAAATCCCTAGTACACAAATTCCATGAAAAGTACATACACATGTGATGTCATCAGTGATTTCATCAATGACATTTGCGATGTCATCTTTGATGTCCTGGGTGTTAGTTTTAGCAGTGCACGGTGGTGGCGCAAGTTATTTTTCATAGCTTACCATAATTTGCGATTTTCAGGGGTCTTTCGGCTGTACTTAGAACCATAACGTCCCTTAAACAAACTTTTTTTAATATCACGCAAACAATATACAAACATGGCGTGCAAAAACCAACTTCTCACAGATGGCTTTACACAGAATGTTGCAAAGTAAGAATTTATGCTCCTTCACAGTGAAGGTCAGCTGCTTCCATTTTTTTCTCGGGCCCCGGAGAGGCTCACGAAGCGGACTATAAGGTTGTATTGTGTTTTGACCTTGACAGACAGAGATTGTGATGAAAGACTTCTCTTGAAGGAGTGTTGCTAAAACCTAAGAGAAGATAAGGATGAAATTTCTGAAACGAAACCCCTTTTATATATTATATCACTATGCGAAAGATCGTTCGCACACGCGGAGTCGTATTTTGGGACTGCACTACTCGTAGACAATGGAAATTGCAATTGTACTGTAAGTAACCCTTTAGATTATTTTATACCAAATATAATTACAATAGCGTAGCATTATAGACCGCTCAAGTTGAACTTGTTCGTTGAAAGTGGCATAATGTTTTCTACCGCGCACTATAATTGATCCCCTGTCGTTTAGAGGACTCTGAAAAAGGCAGACGACACAGGGTTAATAGAAATAATTTAACTGGTCTATAGGCGGTCAAGCGCTCTATTTGCTGTGCCACTTCACTGTAGCCTGTCAAGTGGCACAGCAAGTACAATGCTCGCTTTGACATCCGTGCACACCTTGCTAACGCAAGTTCGAATCCCGGCAAGGCCAAACTCAGCCTTTCATCCTTCCGTGGTCAATAAATGAGCACCACACACCGTGGTTAATAATAACCACCGCTTAGATACCTCACGGTTCTTAGCGCTATATGAATGGGAAAAAATTATTATTTTATTATTAACATACTCCGTTGCACTATCTTCGATAGCAAATAGTTTCACGCCCTAATAAATAAAATGATGATTTTTAATGAAGATCGGCTGGTGAGACTAATTTATGTTTTTTAAAACAGGTATGTGGCCCCATTTTGCCTATGTCACGATTTACAGACTCCAGCTGATGGGGTCTTCAACTGCCAGGTGCAGGTCCAAATATGCAACTTCATGACCCTCACCATTTTATGGGACAATCGCCAAGGACCAATATGCCCTTACGCAGTACTAGCGGCTACAAACAACATACCAACCAATAGGGTGGTCTGATGGCTCGTTGTTGGAGCAACCTTCCGATTATCAGAGCGACCATTTACTGCTTTTATCATAAACCAACAGCCTATCTACCGCAAAGGAACAACGCGTGGCTCAAAATAAACTTTTGCTGATCGACAGCAGAGACAATAGCAAATCGCTGAATATTCACTAAACATTTCATGTGAAATAAATGTACTTTACCAAATGTACAATCCTGCTGTTTACTTTTAAACCACAGTTTCATATTCCGAATTGTGGCGCACTGGGTTGTAAGCTGATCTAACACCCTCTGTACCGCAAAGGAACATCGCGTGCCTCAACATGAACTTTTGCGGATCGACAACAAAGACAAATGCAAATTGCTGAATATTCTCTAAACATTTGATGTCAAATAAATGTACTTTACAAAATTTACAATCTTGCTGTTTGCTTTTATATCACTGTTTCATATTCCGAATTGTGGCGCGCTGTGTTGTGACATAATATGTGTTGTTTCCGGGTTCTGTGTAAAGTCACTTAGGAGTGCAGAGGACTGGGCGCGTTTGATGACGCACCCTGTAACGTCACGGAGAGAGGCGGGGAATATGAATGCTTTGATAATATCAGGCTTAGGGGCGGGAGATATGATTTAGTGTCGCAAAAGCAAGTCAGCCAGGTCAATAGCGCCAGTCATAGGATTATCATATAATGTCGGCGCACACCAGCCGGATTTATCGTTTCTTTAGTGGACAAAAAGTCAGTTGACGCCCATAGGAAATTGTACTATTAGCGGACAAAAGGAGTGGTCTTAAAACACTTTCACCCTGACAACGAACAATACAAACAACGTTCTCAGAACACCCCCATTTTGTGTAATTGCAACCATTTCGGGACACCGCGAGTGTTCTTAGAACACATTCAACTAGACAGATTACAATACGGACAGCGTCCTGAGGACACCCCCAGTTTGTGTATTTACGAACAATTAAGTACACCGCGAGTGTTCATAGCTCATTTTTACCTTCCTTGCGAACAAAAATGACACATACTCCGTCCTCTAAACACCCCACCATTTAGTTTATTTACAAAATGTCAGAACAGCCGTGTTCTCCGCGGACAAATCGAATGCAACAAAAACGTCTAGCACATAAAAAAACAAAACATTGAACCTATCTCATACTCCCCCACCCTCCCCAAACACTCTTACACACCAACACACGGCACTAAATACAATTTTTTATCCACGTTTCACCGCGCTGTACGCGGTCGACGGCGAATACAAGATGGCGGGCGCCACAGAAAATCTGACACGCTCCACGCCCCTCGCCGTCCAATCAGCGAACACGTCGCCTGTCCGCGGACATGACGCAAGGCCACGGGCCAATCGGGGCGCTGTCCGCGGAGCGAACAGGGAAGTCCGTCTGCGAAGCGAACACAGATATCACTAATTTTTTTGCCTTACGTTTTGGTCATTTTATAAAAAACTACTGGACGGATTTACACCAAATTTGCAAAAGCACGCTTTCGGGACCAAGCCCCCGCTCCTGCCGCACATTTTGTGTAAATCCGTCCAGCGGTTTGGCCTGTGGCCGTGCACAAAGATTTTTGTTTCCATTCAGTCCATGGGGAAAAAAAAGTTTTGGGACCCCCCCTATAACTTTGCCCCCCCTGGACGAATCCTCACCAAACTATGCAAACAAATTCAGAGTGACCCAAATACTTGTTTTGCAGAGTTTGGTGAGGATCCGTCCAGGGAGAGCGAAGTTATAAGCCACCCAAAAAGTGCTCTTCCTATGGAAACAGCAACTTAACCATAACTACATGGCCACTACTGTGGCCATGTAATATATATATATATATATATATATATATATATATATATATATATATATAAATGGTCAATTGAGCAAAGGTCAATTCGGACCTCTGAAATTCGGTCAATTCGGGCATTCGAACAATTGTGTTCGAACAATTTGGGTAATACTATAGGGCCAGTGTGAAAATACAGTCTTTGCACAGCTCTGGGATTGTTGGGATAGACCCAGGTTAATCTGCATGTGTGGTCAGCTACAATATGAAGGAAAGTTCAGTTCTTGTCTTCATGTCTTCAGTAGAAACTGCTGCAGAGATACAGGGTGCAACAACTGAGTGTATTGGTTTAGAGTAAGTACCTAGTTTAACACAGCCTGTAGTCAGGAACCAGGTGTGACATTTTTTGTTATAAAGCTGCACATGCAACAGAAGAACCAGATGTGATATGCTAGCCCATGTAAAAGGATATACTGTATGGAAATACCCCTTAATACGCCAACTACCAGCCAAAAAAAAGAGCTGACATGAAACCTGTTTTTAATGATCCTGAGTATCGTGTTGCTGTGGCTGCATCCTAGGACAAGCCTTGTTCGATGTCTCAGGGTGGGATTCCATAAGTTCCTGTGAGGGGACCATCAATGCTTAAGTTGAAGTGCAAGTGAAATTTAAACATTACAACCAAGGGTCCTGTAAACTGCCAGCCCAAGTCCTGACATCATTGCATACGGACTGTCACAAACTGGACAATTGTAAACAAGAAGTACGCCAAGGCCAGGTGCTTAAAGTTCAACAGTTTTATTAGGGACTGTGTTCATGGGTGGCCAACTTAAATATCAATGGGATCTTCCCCAAAGACATAACAAAATATCGGATTGCCTCCTTCCACAAATGTCTCTTGCAACGGCTTTCTCAGTGTCAGGGTGAGTGGTCAAGCTTTCAAGACTCACCTGTCACTGTTCTAATGTCTCAGAGGAGTTAGCTCACTCCTTCGTCCAGTATGTAGCAAACCCTCCTTCTGCTCTTCTGAGCTTAGTTGCAGGCTTTATGGGGTACTGTTTCCCAAGACTAGACCAGTCTTTGATGTTCTACAGGATTTTGGGGGGTTTCTTAGACATGGGCCTCATCACAAGTTGGGCGCTAACCCTGGCGGTATTACCACCGGGGCTATTAGCCCTACAGCCAAACCTCCCGCTGCTATTACCGCCGGATCACGGGTTTGGCGGAATGGTATGTCCCTATTCCCCATTAGGCCCATTCAGGAATTTCCCATTCCCCATTGGTCCCAATGGGGAATGTTCGGTGCTATTAGCGCCGAAAATCTGCAAAATCACGGCAGATATTCTCCCAGCTTAGAGCTGGGGATAAATCCACCATGCCTGTGATTTGGCAGACCCTTAAATGCGGCAGTAATAGCGTTACTGCCGCATTTAAGGGTTACCACCAAACTCGTGATGAGGCCCATAGCATTTGGGTTAGCCAGGATAGAGGCAGCAGAATCAATCCCTACAACCTTCCTTCAGGACTGTTCTTGCTCTCTGAACGGTCACTAGGCTCATTGACCCCCCCTGGGACCTCCTACCGACTGTTAGAGCTGCCTAGGGCCTGATCGGGCCCTTTGGAATTGTAAAGGTAATTGGTTATTTATAACATGCTTAATACCGAGAGGTTTCTAAGCACGGACCCGGGGATCGAACCTATGTTGCTCCGCATCCTCTTGCTTCCAAGGTGAGCATGTTGCCCCTGAGCTATCCTCCCAATATCTTAACAAAATCCCTATCCCTTCTCTCTATGGCTTTCTTCTTTCTCCTCCGATAGTCATCCACCTGGACAATCTTTACGCTGCTCATTTGACGACATATCCTCAGTCTCCTCACTCTCGTCTACCCAATACTCCTGCTCATTTGGTACTGACTCCTTACTTCCGCCTTTCCCGGTTGTTGCCACCTTCCACTCCATTACAGGTCTTACCTCCTCCCTCTAGCATTCTAATGTTACTCCTTCCTTCAACTTCACTCGAGGTTTTATGTCTACTCTCCTTCCATCTAATCTTGTCTCGTTCTGCCACTACACTCCGGGTTTTACTTCCTTCTTTTCTACTGTTCCAACTACTGTCTTCCACTCTACTCCGGGTTTTGCTACCTACCTCCTTTCCTCTGCTACTACTAATGGTTTCCAATCCACTCCTGGTTTTAATTCCTCCCTCCTTTCCTCTGCTACTACCAACAATTTCAACTCCATTCCTGGTATTACTTCCTCCCTGTCTCCCTCTCCCCTTTAACTCACACCACTATCGTAACTTTTGTAAATATTATCTTCTCCTCCTCCTCTCCTGCTTCCCCTTCTCCCCTCTGCAGCAAATTTCTGCCCCCAAAGAAACTGTGGCTCCACTGCTCTACTCTGCCCTTCTCTCTGCTTTTCAAACATGAGCCACCTGCTCCTGTCAGCCCCCACACTGAACTGGGCTTCTTTGCTTATCATAGCAACATGTCCCTCTACTTTATTGGAATTAGGGCTGATAATCTGCAGCTGTGAGTCTAAAGGGTTGGGAATGGCTAGGCTCTCTCACTTCCTGATAGTCAAATTGAGGCCGAGAGGGCTGCGTTGACCATGCAAGAAACCTGGTGGCCATTTTGAAATGCTGTGTGCATGGAGAAGCTAAACAAGCTGCTTGTGTGAAGGATATCTTACGGCGCTGCTGTTGGGAAGGCAAGTGCGATAGTGGGTGTCTAGGGGTGTTTAGGTTTCCCCCAAGGTCTCCCTCTCTTTGAAGGGTTTTATTATGGCCTCCCTATCCTTGAAGGTATCATTTAATTTCCCTGATCCATTCCGAGTTATCTGGTTGAGAGAGAATGGCATTGTGTGAGATGTAGTCCATCTGAAGGTGGTTCGCCTGCATACTTTGAATGTCTGGGCCCTGTGGCAGGTTTTCTGGTGACAGGTTTACTCTCTCTCCAGCCCCTAATTCCGCTTCCCGGATCCAGTCCAAGTTTTGTTTCTGTGGGGAATTGTGGGAAATGTATTTTTGCATTACTGATTTGTCTAGGCACCCAGCTCCCTGAGTCTCCTGGCTCATAGTCATATACAGAACCGAGAAGAGTACATTGTTTTAGTCTAAAACTAATTATCACCTTAAACAAATAAAGTCTTAATAACTTGAAATGGATAAGCTAGGCTCCATGGCCGAACCAGGCTGATAAGCACATGTGAGAAAGCGCACAAAAGAGGAAAATACATGACATTTCTGTTGGCTATATATGTGCAAGATATTGAACGCATTTTATTTCTTTGACCAATGCGATCTGGATATCAACGTGGCATCTTACGACCACTGCTTTTGTCAAATAGGATAACTAAAAAATATGAAGTATGCCACAGACATGTCTTATTTTAGATTCACTTTTTATTAACAGAAAACAGCCCAACAAAGACAAACAATGAGATAAATAAATGATTCCATAGAAGATATTTTCAGTAAAATATAAGAAAACCAATAGGACAAATGATATTATGGTTGCCAAGATGGTTGCTCACAATAAAGCCTGAGGAATGTACTGGGCGAATTTGGGAAGTGTCAGTCACTTGCTTTCACATTTCACGAGACCTGAAACACCTCATTTGAAGCCTTCTCCTTGGGCAGCCTTGCCCAGGCAGCTGGCTAAGGGGAATGGCAAAGGGTGCTTTCCTGTGAGCAGCAACCACTCCTGTTTGCAAGTTCGTCCTGGAGCGCCTTGCCCTGCAGGATGCCACGCTAGCCATACACAGCTGCTTCCACGTGAGGGACACGTTCACTAAACCATGCCACTGTTTGTATGTTATCACACTTGCATTTTGAGGGCCTGGGTTTCCCATTTAGTTTGCTGTTTACATCATGCCGCCACTGTCTTTATTCTGATCACATAACTCTATTCTCTTGACAATTTGACATAGCACCCATCCCACACCTTATAATATGGGCTGTTAGGGGCCTAGCCATTCCCATCAGGTTATAAGTGCACACACGCATTTTACTACTCCTCTCACTACCTCAACTCAGACTACGGTCTTCCAAAGGGCGTTCATTCTCACAGCGCTTCGAGACCATACCACTGGCAGTAGGTGCTATACAAATACCAAATAACATAACATTAATGAGAACCATATAAGAGTGAAAGGACGTTTCATTAATGGAGAGGTTTCAGAAAACGTAAGCAATGTTAGCAATAGTTAAACATGATCAGAAAGTAGTTGTGAAATATGACAGAACATTATTAAAGCTCCATTTAATAGTGTTTCTGTTTGTATAATCTGAAATCCTTATGGAAAACATTTTGTGGTTGACATTCCCTTTCAATAAACACTTGCTTTATTTATCCCCTCTCCATACCCTTGTAACACAATGTTGATTCCCCTATAGACTTCAAACGTTCCAACTGAGCCAGCTTGCTCCTACTGACTAGGCTGCAGGCTTTCCATAGGCGAATCCCATGGGATCCTCCTCTTTCCCCCACCTGGGGAAGCGTGGGTGCTTTCCTTACCTTCATACGGTCCATATGCACTAACTCAAGGACACTGCTGTGTTGATTTGATGACAGCTAGCCTACATTGTGGCATTGACATGTTGCGTATTTCAGCAGAGGAACCTCAGCCCTTTTAGAAACTTTATCGCAAAGGGATCATCACAAGCTTTGTATCTGCCCGCTGAAGTCCTCTCTTTAGAAAAGCAACTGTGAGCATGGTTGTCCGCCTTGACAGATCATCACATCAGAAGTCACCCTTTATTTGCAAGGGGGATAGTGAGGACCCAAGCAAGAGGATCCATCAGGTAGCTAGCCAGAAACCAGTCTGAGAGAGTCCTGTCACTACCCATAGGACCAACACTGGGTGGTATGGGAAAAATCTCCCAAGCTAGCCAGAAATCAGCCTGAGAGAGTCCTGTCAATATTCATAGAACCAACACCTGGTGCTAGGGGAAATAACTCCCACGCTAGCCAGAAATCAGCCTGAGAGAGTCCTGTCACTACCCATAGGACCAACATCAGGTGTTATCGGACAGATCTCGCAAGCTACAAAGAAACCAGCCTGAGAGAGTCCTGTCACTCCCCATAGGTCCAACACTGGGTGGTATGGGAAAGATCTCCCAAGCTAGCTAGAAACCAGCCTGAGAGAATCATTTCACTACCCATAGGACCAACACGGGGTGGTATGGAACAGATCTCCCAAGCTAGACAGAAACCAGTCTGAGAGAGTCCTGTCACTACCCATAGGACCAACACCGGGTAATTATGGGAAAGATCTCCCAAGCTAGCCAGAAACCAGCCTGAGAGAGTCCTGTCACTACCCATAGAACCAACATCAGGTGGTATGAGACAGATCTCCCAAGCTAGGAAGAAACCAGACTGAGAGAGTCCTGTTACTCCCCATAGGTCCAACACTGGGTGGTATGGGAAAGATCTCCCAAGCTAGCTAGAAACCAGCCTGAGAGAGTCCCTTCACTACCCATAGGACCAACACTGGGTGGTATGGAACAGATCTCCCAAGCTAGCCAGAAACTAGTCTGAGAGAGTCTGTCACTACCCATAGGACCAACACCGGGTGGTATGGGAAAGATATCCCAAGTTGGCCAGAAATCAGCCTGAGAGAGTCCTGTCACTACCCATAGGACCAACATCAGGTGGTATAGGACAGATCTCCCAAGCTACAAAGAAACCAGCCTGAGAGAGTCCTGTCACTCCCCATAGGTCCAACACTGGGTGGTATGGGAAAGATCTCCCAAGCTAGCTAGAAACCAGCCTGAGAGAATCATTTCACTACCCATAGGACCAACACGGGGTGGTATGGAACAGATCTCCCAAGCTAGACAGAAACCAGTCTGAGAGAGTCCTGTCACTACCCATAGGACCAACACCGGGTGATTATGGGAAAGATCTCCCAAGCTAGCCAGAAACCAGCCTGAGAGAGTCCTGTCACTACCCATAGAACCAACATCAGGTGGTATGGGACAGATCTCCCAAGCTAGGAAGAAACCAGACTGAGAGAGTCCTGTCACTCCCCATAGGTCCAACACTGGGTGGTATGGGAAAGATCTCCCAAGCTAGCTAGAAACCAGCCTGAGAGAGTCCCTTCACTACCCATAGGACCAACACTGGGTGGTATGGAACAGATCTCCCAAGCTAGCCAGAAACTAGTCTGAGAGAGTCCTGTCACTACCCATAGGACCAACACCGGGTGGTATGGGAAAGATATCCCAAGTTGGCCAGAAATCAGCCTGAGAGAGCTCCTTCACTACCCATAGGACCAACACTGGGTGGTATGGAACAGATCTCCCAAGTTAGCCAAAAATCAGCCTGAGAGAGTCCTGTCTCTACCCATAGGACCAACACCGGGTGGTATGGGAAAGATCTCCCAAGCAAGTGAAAAACCAGCCTGAGCGAGTCCTGCCACTAGCCTTACGACCAACATCGAGTGGTATGGGAAAGATCTCCCAAGCTAGCCTAAAACCAGTCACTACCCATAGGACCAACACTTGGTGGTATGGGAAATATGCCTCAAACTAGCCAGAAACCAGCCTGAGAGAGTCCTGTCACTACCCATAGAACCAACATCAGGTGGTATGAGACAGATCTCCCAAGCTAGGAAGAAACCAGACTGAGAGAGTCCTGTCACTCCCCATAGGTCCAACACTGGGTGGTATGGGAAAGATCTCCCAAGCTAGCTAGAAACCAGCCTGAGAGAGTCCCTTCACTACCCATAGGACCAACACTGGGTGGTATGGAACAGATCTCCCAAGCTAGCCAGAAACTAGTCTGAGAGAGTCCTGTCACTACCCATAGGACCAACACCGGGTGGTATGGGAAAGATATCCCAAGTTGGCCAGAAATCAGCCTGAGAGAGTCCTGTCACTACCCATAGGACCAACATCAGGTGGTATAGGACAGATCTCCCAAGCTACAAAGAAACCAGCCTGAGAGAGTCCTGTCACTCCCCATAGGTCCAACACTGGGTGGTATGGGAAAGATCTCCCAAGCTAGCTAGAAACCAGCCTGAGAGAATCATTTCACTACCCATAGGACCAACACGGGGTGGTATGGAACAGATCTCCCAAGCTAGACAGAAACCAGTCTGAGAGAGTCCTGTCACTACCCATAGGACCAACACCGGGTGATTATGGGAAAGATCTCCCAAGCTAGCCAGAAACCAGCCTGAGAGAGTCCTGTCACTACCCATAGAACCAACATCAGGTGGTATGGGACAGATCTCCCAAGCTAGGAAGAAACCAGATTGAGAGAGTCCTGTCACTCCCCATAGGTCCAACACTGGGTGGTATGGGAAAGATCTCCCAAGCTAGCTAGAAACCAGCCTGAGAGAGTCCCTTCACTACCCATAGGACCAACACTGGGTGGTATGGAACAGATCTCCCAAGCTAGCCAGAAACTAGTCTGAGAGAGTCCTGTCACTACCCATAGGACCAACACCGGGTGGTATGGGAAAGATATCCCAAGTTGGCCAGAAATCAGCCTGAGAGAGCTCCATCACTACCCATAGGACCAACACTGGGTGGTATGGAACAGATCTCCCAAGTTAGCCAAAAATCAGCCTGAGAGAGTCCTGTCTCTACCCATAGGACCAACACCGGGTGGTATGGGAAAGATCTCCCAAGCAAGTGAAAAACCAGCCTGAGCGAGTCCTGCCACTAGCCTTACGACCAACATCGAGTGGTATGGGAAAGATCTCCCAAGCTAGCCTAAAACCAGTCACTACCCATAGGACCAACACTTGGTGGTATGGGAAATATGCCTCAAACTAGCCAGAAACCAGCCTGAGAGAGTCCTGTCACTACCCATAGAACCAACACGGGATGGTATGGGAAAGATCTCCCAAGCTAGGAAGAAACCAGACTGAGAGAGTCCTGTCACTCCCCATAGGTCCAACACTGGGTGGTATGGGAAAGATCTCCCAAGCTAGCTAGAAACCAGCCTGAGAGAATCATTTCACTACCCATAGGACCAACACGGGGTGGTATGGAACAGATCTCCCAAGCTAGACAGAAACCAGTCTGAGAGAGTCCTGTCACTACCCATAGGACCAACACCGGGTGATTATGGGAAAGATCTCCCAGCTCCCCTAATACATTGCTCCACTCAAAGTTCCAGCCAAATAGAAGGAAGTGTTTTAATAACTGAGACGAAAAACAACCACTGTTGGTTTTAATTTGAAATCATTGTCAGTTACAAGGCAACGTCCTGCCTTGGGGTTTCCATATTGAATCACTTCCTCCAGAAACTCTCCTCGTTTCAGTTAAACTGGGACAGCTCGTGGATTGGGACATCCAAAATATAGCTCCAGAAAGTGGTAAATCATGTGTGACTTTTGAACATTCTCTGGGTTTCAAAATATGGCAAGTTATCAGTTGATCCGTATGTGCATGGCAAGCTTTACTTTTATATTTATTGAAATGATACCTTCACACGTCAAATTACAGTCGTCTTTTCAGCCACATCTACCAATAAACGGCAGTTGTTTGGTGACTTTAAGAATCCTCTCTGCAGCACTTAAGTCCTTCTAAAAAGTTACATTTCGTTGGAAACTGGAAGCTAAGTTCCACCGTTGTCAGCGCCCCCTCTCGTGGTACTCTCGGGGAAGGGAATAACACTCAAAAGTAGGCTATCACTCACAGAGCCCTTACGAAAATACTTGCTCCACGCCACGCCAGTATCCTGAATTTTACAGACCACGCCTGCATTTAATGTTCAATGTCTACTGACGTGCTGGACACCAACACGTTCAATCATTTGAAAGATCTGGCTTCCAAGCCCACTCTGAGTAATTGAAGAGTTGGCCCCTCTCAGTCGGACTGCCTCAGTTTGTGTGTCTCTCTCAACAGAAAAAATTGGTTTATTCGGGGTAAATGGTGGAATACCTTGCTAATACTTCCATTTTACCTTTCGATAATGGGAATTATTGATTGTTCCAGCAATTCCCAATATGTTTGTCAACCTTTGGGTATTTGAATAATTTCACAGCTTTACACCAACTAAGAACTGTTGGTCCATTCTTTATGCATTTTGCAGATTACCAAAAACTATATTTGGGACATTTGGTGTTTGACATGTTTGGAATATTTAGTGTTATTCTCGCTGTTATAAAATTGGAATGTAGAAGGGCAGTCAACGTTAAACTTGTGGTTTTCAAAAAGTGATGATTTAAGGCATTTGATGTCACGTGTGCCAACAACGGCACCATACAATGGCCGTGTGGGCTATTACCTGCATTTTTTTTTAAACAGTGTGTAGCTGCATACCCGCGGGGTTTCCCGATACCTTTGGGGCATTGCATTTATAAATCAACTACACAATCTCGCTGCTGGTCAAGATATATTTTCTGATTTTAACAAGCTTTTCCGGCTATCTCTCACCACCTTTTAGAATATGGGTAAAAATCAATATTTAATTGGAAGGGACAGCCACTGTGCACAGTCGTTAGGAAGAGTGCGAAAGTCACGTGATAACGGCTTTGGCCATTCTCAACGGTCCTGCGTGTATCCAAGGTCGGACTTCTGTAGTGCTGAGGGAGGCTTGCCTACTTGCCACAGATGTGAATATTCCGCACATATCAAGGACGATTAAAATGTAATAAAAGCGTTTGGCAAAAACGTCGAATCATGGATAGGAAGGAGTGTGAAAGGGTACAATGAACCTTCCTAGCGGCATTGAGAGGGCGCCACGGTTGGCGCGAATTTCCGGATACCTTGGGTTCCACTTGGCCATCTTACAGTGCGTCTTTGTTCAACAGGCGCACTCCATGAAACTCTTCGCCTGAGGGGCATTAGGAAATGAAGTCAGTCAATGATGTTTAAACATGCTAGGTTAGACATATTTGGAACTCAATGCGCTCCTAAAATTTCGAATTGGGAAATATTTTTGGAATCCTCAACGCTGATGGTTTAGTTCTATTGTTTTTTTGATGAAGCGAGGTCAAATCAGGTGGAGGGAATGTTTCTGAAAATCGAGGGTGAGGTAAAATGCATCTACTCCCTGTTCCTAGTTGGTATCATTTTCAAATACCACATACAACAGCACTCAAGCTGACCACCACAGACGTCCGTGGTATTTTCGGTGTGGTGGGAGGGGAGTCGGGGAGGGGGGGGCTGGCGGAGGAATTGAGAAATTACTTAATATTTTTGACCGAAAAACGAAAATTACTTTGAGCTTTTTTAACTTTTTTGTTTTTTATAATGTGGAGGGCGTCCCCCTGCACCTCTCCCTAACACCCTTCCCTAACGTTTACCCTTACCCCACCCACCTCCTATTATTTACCATACAAACACCAAAATACCTACTATTTTCAGTCAAATAAATTAGGTCATTTCTCATTCAGTTTTGTTATATTAGGTTATTTTATGGATTCAGACACCCACAACATAAAGGGCGACAGTCTACAGTGTTCTACATACAGGCCCTTACATTTGAAGACCCCCAGCAATAAGTGATCTGTTAAAGCCATGTGTAAAAGGGCTATGCTTAGGTTTACATATTTTTACTGCATGAGGGGATTTGGGTTTACTGCACAAAAATTCCCAGATTCGCTTTTAAGTGGAAAAGGTTGCTTAAATGTGACAGGCCACACCTCACAAAAAACGCTAACCTGGCTCCCTGGCCTTACAGACTCATATATCCGTTTTAACAAACTGCTAAACAATTAAATAAATAAACAATTTCCATTCATCCCACAATTAAATAATTAAAGCATTTCAAATACCACCCTTCCTATCCCTTGCTCCCTTCTGGCTCCTTAAAATCTTCTCAACCTTCATTCCCGCTTTATCCCATCTTCTCCCCGAGGCCACACCACTCCTTCTTCAATACCTCTCCCCCCTCTTTGTACCCCTGGGGTAGCCCGTTCGTACAAACAGCACCACCCCCTTCCTTTGGCGCGATAGTAACCCATTGTGCTTCCCCCACCCCTCCTCCAAAGGGCCATGTCCTCAGCATCAAGCAACTTCTTAGCCCGGAAACTCCGCTTGATACCAATTTCCTCCTTCCTATGACCTACAGCCAGGCTGACCTGCCATGTCAGCAACAATGAACCTTACATCACTAAATGCCCCATCTTATGCCTCTGCCTGTCAAACGAAAACTACCAGCCCCTCTGCCCCTTTTTAACCATTCACAAACCCTGGACCTACCAAATAGGGGGGAACATGATCAAATAAGGGCCCCCTTCTTCCTTACCCAAAAAACACACAGGGGTGGGCGGGCTGGGCCAAACGTTCGTCCCAACTGTTGCTTGCTCCCGAACCTTCCTTGCCCCCTCTTTACAGCCCCCACAGCACTCTATGCGCCTGTGCAGCACCCATAACTAAAATATCTGCATAAATGATAATCCAATGTTCCAGCGCTTGCAACCCCAAAGCACTACAAAACGTCCCCATCTACCTGTTCATCTTCTTCCTTGTCCTTTCCACTGCACAGCACCCCTCCATACTCTCTGCGGCAATAACTTTGTCCAAACCAACCTTACCTTGGGGGCATACGTCCCTTAACCAGTTAAGGTCCCTTTTCATCTTCCTTAACAATGATACTCCTGTGTCTTTAATTAAGTCATTCTTCCCTGTGTGTACAATTATTCCCTCAGGGACCCATGGCGCTCCCTCACTCCTGCTAACATGGGCAACAACTGGTCCCAAAAAAGAGCCCCTCAACCCCCAACCATATCAATAAGGCCATGTTGTAACTGCAACCCAGCTGTGTCCCAAGAAGCCTTTTTTCTGCCTCCTTCCCTGCCCATTTTACAATTGAATGTCCACAAATCCATATCTGCGGCAAGTCACCACTCCTCCGTGCCACATCTGCAAAAGAAAAATATGTTGTGAGTTTCTCTCCACCACTTCCAAAGCCGTCCCTCCCCAACCCCCTGCTCTTGTCAGCGTTCCGAACCAACCCCTTTCCCAAACACTCTGATGTACCCCTTGTACTTTCCCGACCTCCAGCGCCCCAGACTTTTAACCTTCTTCTCTGATAGCCCCATCCTGCTACCCTCCGATGCCGCCCCCATCCTGAAAGAATGAGTTCCAAAAGCCTCTGCTCTCTCCCACAAGGCCGCTAAAGCCCTCCTCATTACTCCCAAGACTCGTGCTGCCGACACTGCCGACCCGTCCTCGTGCTGAAAGACCAACCCTTCTCTACCCCCACATGTCTCCTTCCATGATAAACCTATCCTAACTGGCGACGCCTTACTACCCCTATTCAGAAGCACCCAACAGCCCTTTCCTTTCTGGTCCATCTTCGATCTCCTGATTTAAATATCCACACCTAACTCTGAGAAATGAACATCTCCCCACCTTAGACCTCCTTCCCCTCTTCTCCCCCACCAGCTCAGACACCCTAAATGCCCCACAGAATAACCAAGTGAAACATGTTGAAAATATGTCCCCCTGCCATGCTGATCAGCACACCCCCTTTAAAGCCTTTCATAACCTCACCAACAAGGCTGCTGAGATTGGTCTCCTGTTATCCTTTTCTCTCCTGTTCTCTCTTGCCCAACCTTCCAGTATTCCACGTGCCGGCTCTCCGCCACTTGGCTGAAAGGCCCACAACCATTTCCTGTAAAAAGCAATGCCTTCCAGTTGCCCCGATATTGTTGCCCTCGACCAGCCCTTGTCCATACACAACAGTAGAATGTTAATTCCTTCTTCTCTCCTCTGTGTCCTCCCTGCCCTTCCAGCTGCGCACTCCCCCATTATAAATTCAGACCATGCCCTTTTATATGCTGTGCTAGACGCCGGGGCTAACGAACCCTCCACTAAGGACAGTGCTCTTATTTTCCCAGCTGCCACAGCTGCTCCAGAATCCGATGCCCGCTCCAATCCGCTCCTTGTGTCATTCCACGGAATCTCTGCCACTGAAAACGAGATAATGCATCAGCGAAGCCATTATCCTTCCCTGGCACGTGCGTTGCTCTAAACACCACATTCCACTTTATACAATGCAGTACAAATTCTCTCATTAATCTAGCCACCCTCTGGTCTTTTTCCGACTGCCTGTTAACCAGGTTAACCACTGCTTCGTTATCAATATTGAAATGTACTTTCTTGTTCCTCAATTTGCAGCCCCACAACTCCATTGTCACCAACAAAGGGAAAAATACCCAAAAGGCTATGCTTCTACCTCCTCTCTGCCACTGCTCTGGCCACCCTTCTGCACACCACTCCCCCCCAGAAAACTCCAAACCCGCCTGAGCCTACTGCGTCCAAAACGATTTGCACTTTCCTCGAAACTGGATCACTCTGTAGCCACATTGACACCTCATTGAACTCTTCCAAAAATCGTAGCCAAATCCTGCAGTCCTCCCGAACCACTCCAGACAACCTCTCCCTGAAATGGGCACTTATCTCCCGCCATAGACTGTGCCACGTTTCCACAGAAAGTGCGCCCCGGTGCCACTACCCTACACGCAAAATTGAGATTCCCCACTAACCTCTGCATGTCCACCAATGCCATTTTGCACGCTGCTATTTCCCTCTCCAGCAAACCTACCAGCCTGCTCACCTTGTCGTGCGGCAAGCGTGAGATCATTGCCACCAAATCCAATTCAATCCCTACAAAGGTGAACACCACCGCTGGCCCCTCAGTTTTGTCCTCCACCAATTGCACTCCTAAATCCTGCATCAGTGTCTGAAACTTCCCTAGCATCCTCTGACATTCTTGTTCTTTGCCCACCCCGCTAATAAATAAAAAATCATCCAAATAATGTAACACTCCTTCAGTTCCTGAACTGTATGTAAAAACCCACTGTAGAAAGGAACGAACATGCTCAAACAAGGCACATGACATTGCGCAGCCCATAGGCAAAGCGCTGTTTATATAAATGTGTCATTCAAACTGCATCCCCAGCAGCCAGAAATCCTCTGGATGCACAGATGACAATAGAAACGTTGCCTTGATGTTGCACCTGGCCATGAAAGCCCCACAACCTTCTTTCCTCACCAAACCCACCACCTGTCCCACTCGCATAGGACACCCCGCAATCTTCCGGTGAAATAAAATCAGTGACTGACATGCCCTCCGGCCATGATAAATGATGTATTAGTCTAAATCCCCCAGCAACCTTCTTAGGCACGACCCCCAATGGGGACACCACCAAGTCTCCCGTCAAATCTGTAAATGGCCCTACCACTCTACCCGCTGCCACCTCCTTGTGCAGTTTCGTCCTCATCACTTCTTTTCCTCGTGCTGACTTGAAATTTTCCACCCACCGTCACAACCTTGGACCCTCATAACCCAACCTAAAACCCACACGGGAAGCTTCCCCCAAAATCTTGGCCCTTTCTCTGTTTGGGTAAAAGCTGAGCCACTTCTCCAAAACCACAACTCTAACTGGAGTATAGGTCTTTCCCCACAACTCCCCGTCCTGCATCTTGCCCTCTCCCTCTGTCCCCTGATTGGAAACATTGCGTAACTAGATGCCGTCCTACGCATCTGCTGCACTCGTGCTTCAATCTGCACACCGTCCTCGTGCAGCCTTCTTTATTCAAAGTCCAACATGCTGCTTAGGGCTGACCCCTGCCCCCTCCCTCCACCCCCTCCAAGGCAGGGCGACCATGAAAGGGCCGGTAAGGCAGAGGTAAACCGCTCGCTGTATGCAGCGTTGGTGATGGCCGCGTAGGCGCCATCCATTGTAGCCAGAGATTCATGTCAATCTCTCCCCACACTGCTTGACTATCCTCTGCCATCCTCGCCCTAAACTCTTCGTCGTATCTCACCCATGCAAAACCCCCAAAACTTGTAAACGCCTTCCTAATTACATACATAAATGTCAATAATGCTACACACCTCTCAGGAAACATCTCGCAGTAGACACTCGCATATATAATAAAAGCTGACTTCCAATTGGCAATCATGACTAGCACCTTTGGTCTTGTAAAATGCAGGGTCACAAAAAATAACAAAAAAACACAAAAAAGTTCTCCTCATGCGAAAGCCACAGACGAACGCTAGACAGCAAGAGGAGAACTCCTGTCCCCTGCGTTGCACACGCCAATCCATTGAAGGCTGAATTTCTGCGCTGATTTACATCAGACAGCTTCTGATACCCACATGTTTTACATGTACCACGCTACATCCCGTGTATTCAAGTTTACATACTCAGACCTGCCCTGATGAAGGAAATTGAATTCCGAAATGCATTGGCAATTTGTTGGTCTGATCGAAAAAGCGAATGTGGCGATTCCTTCCTCACTAAGAAAGCATTGGTGATCTCTCATTTTTTATGAGACTTATTTTTTTGATAGAATTCTTGTGGATAAAACCATCTTGAAAAACAATTGAATCTCAATATTGTTGTTATTTTTTCAATTGAAAGATAACTTTTGTTTACTTTTAAGTATATATTTTTTCAAAAAAGTTTTGGTCTACTTATATACCCGGATCGGGGCTTTTGGAGAGCGGCTGTGTGACCCTGCATTTCACTTGGTCTTCTGCCTCACATGTATTTTGAGTTTGGGTGTCTCCAAATTCGTCTCAGCCAGCTCCCTTCTGAATATCTTGACACAAACTATTGGAACAAACGTATTTCTTTGTTTAAAAATTTCAAATATTTGAAACACGTGGACGTATAATCAAGTGGTGCCCACTCATCTTCCTTCTTGCACCTTTGGTCTTGTAGCCAGCTCCCTCTCCTCTTCCTTTGCTCTCACCTCCCTGTGCAGGAGTTTAAAAACGCCCACAAACTCCCCTGCCCATATCTTTTCTTTTGTCGCCCCCATCAAATGCGTGCCCAGTAGCTTTGTAATGCCCATATAAGGAATCCTTTTGTCCTTCCCTGTACCTTCCGCAGTCCTTTCCTTAGGAACCACCAGCCACAGGCTCCGCCACCTTGTCAATTTCTACCTCCACTGAGGATACACTTTTCCCCCTCTCCCTCACCAAGGCCCCTGTGGTCCGAAACAAAGTTTCCCCACCTATCCGCTGTGCCCCAGCTCCCTCCCCGCATGTCCCACACCTCATGCCCAACCTGTGCCAAGTTGCTGACCACTCCGGATCCTGCACACCTCTTTCTGCCCTGCCGTCACCTAGCTGCGGCATCCTGGCCTCCACTCTAGCACTCCTCCTCTCTTTTCTCACCGGGCTCCTGCTGCGGGGACAAAAAACATCAACAGACACCCCTAATGAATTTCCCCGCTGACCTCTTATACTTCTGCCTCCCACAACCTGACCTTTCCCTTCAAACCTTAAACCCCTTCTCAACCTTTCTCTCCCCTGTAAACCATTTTGCTCTTCATCTTCCAAATGTCCAAAATTCTCCTCTTCCCCTTCATCATCCACAGTGAAATATCATTGTGGTTGCGAGCACATGCTCGGGCCGGGCAGCTCCTCTTCTGGTGAGCCTGGACCGTCTGCCCCACCGCTCCATTGACGTCTTCTTAGCAGGGCCATGCCAACCCCTGCCTGCTCCTCTCTTCTTGTTAGAGGGGTTTTCTCCTCCACCCTTCACTCCTCCATGCTAGGGGCAGTGCTGTGCCCTCTACTCTTCTCTCTGCAGTCTTCCAGAGGGGCCGTTCTCAAGCCCTTTGCTGCCACCTCCTCAGGAACCATGGGGGCTGTACTATGCCCTCTGTCTGACGCCCTCCTAGGCGGGGAGGTCATTCCGCACCTTCCCCTTTCCTCACTAACCAACAGGGACTGAGGCCTCCTACTCCCACCTGCACCCTTTTAGAGGTATTTCCCCCCTCTGCCCCTCCACACGGCTGCCCCTCTTGAGTCTAAGCCGCCCTTAAGCTCGCCCCTAGCCTGCTTCGGGCCCACCTCTGGCCCCAATCCGCTAGAGGCCTCACCCGGACCTTTAGCTCCCGACCCACTGCCCAATCCTTCACCTATTTCTCCCCCACTCCAGGATGCTCCCCTAGCTACCTCCCTCCTGCTCTTTCTGACCCCCTTTGTCCCATACCCCCCTTCCAGCTGACAGGCTACAAGCCACCACTGCAGCGAGGGCCCCATCTGACGCCACTCTGCGCTGTGGCCTAGACTCCCCTGCCCCGTTTCCCCCCAAAACTTCCCCCACTACCCCTTTCAGCTGGGCTTTAGTTGCCCTGCTTATGATAAGCAGTGCCTCCCTCAGTGCCTGAGCGTCCACGAAGCCCTTACTTCTAGATCCCTGTCCTGCCATCCTTTGCACCTAGGTATAATTCAATGTAATGCTGCTGCCCCTTGCCGCCCTCAAAAACTAAGCTGGCACCCGAGCCTGAACTTTAACTCCCTGCATGGCCTGACCTGCAATATATCTGTTGAAGCAATACCAGGCAAGTCTCCTGCAAACCTGTGTAACTCCCCTGCAATTTTAATGTCCCTGCAATGGTCTGCAGGCACTGACCCCTTGAAACCAAGGAAATGCTCCTTACAAGCAGTGAATGACAGGGGAACATGACCCCCGCACTCTTACCCTAATCACTCCTTGCCCACGAAACTTTGACAAATGATTATTTTATTATTATTTTTTTTAAATTCTTCTTGCCCCTATCACTCGCAAACCCTGCTAATGATCTCCTAGCAGGGTAAAAGAAGATGTCCCCTACTGGGTAACCAGTGCTGTGGCTGTTCGGCTCACACGAAAATGTCCTGCCAAACGTGTGCTGCCCTTTAAGGGCTCTGCATTGCCCCCTGGTGGCGGTCTGATGGTACCGCACTACTGTACCTATGTCGCCCGGAAGCAGTCTTGGGACAAGCGGGCTAACGGGACTCTCTGTTCTTGTTCTTTTCACCCGTATCCCGCCGCTCCTACTGGGAGAGAGCACTCAGGCCGACCTGACGGGCCAAACTGGGCCTGCCGCTGCCACACAGACAACCCGGATGCTCATACGGCACTCCTTGTGAGTGCGCAGCGTGTGCCGGGCACAGCAATGTGGAGCTGACAACGGTAGGGGAGGTGCTTTATTTACAGCACTCGTAAATTATATATATATATATATATATATATATGTATATATATATATATATATATATATATACATATATATATATATATATATAACATTCTTTGTATCCTTTACTTCTATATCTACCCACC
This sequence comes from Ambystoma mexicanum, assembly GCF_040938575.1. Taxonomy (NCBI): domain Eukaryota; kingdom Metazoa; phylum Chordata; class Amphibia; order Caudata; family Ambystomatidae; genus Ambystoma; species Ambystoma mexicanum. Next base: position 1,442,287,758 of record NC_090935.1, read on the forward strand.
CACCACTCTGATTTATTGGCTATAACCGGCCCTAAGCTTTACCTCACTTTAGCTACGCACAGGGCCCGAACACAGAGAAGGCTCTGGAGTGGCGACCTGGACAAACACTGGTCCCAACTGTTGCTTGCTCCCAAACCTTCTTTGCCCACCTTTGTAGCCCCCACGGCGCTCTTGTGCCTTCTCCAGGGAGCTCCCCTTTTCAAGTTTTAGCAGGTGGGACATGGACATGGAATACGATGTACATTCCCACCATTTACATCCACTCTGCCTGTAGTTTTTGATGCTGGTCAAAAGCATTAAACTCTTATGAAATCCACCAGCTTTTAGCACCTCCCTAAAACATGGATCATTCCATTGCACAGATATCCTTGTAAATACCTCACGCTATGCATCGCACTATGTAAAGCAAATGCTAGGAAACCCTGTTTGCAAATGTTGTGGTGGTCAGGAATGTACCCAATGAGAAAGAGGGGTTGACATTGCACGCGCCATATTGCTGACTGGGGCAGCGGCGAAGATGGCACAATGTTGTGAACTCACATGTATCCAGCATAGTTAATGAGAATGGATATGTGTTACTTTAAGTGTTCCTTTGTGTTTAAGTTGATATGTTTAAGATTTGCACGCACACAGCAAGATAAATATCAAAATCCCCAATGAAATATAAATACAATCTTGGTATGGTGTGCCACGAAGCACCTATAATCTGGGCAACGAGGAGTTTCATAAATGTACATGCGAGAAAGGAGATTTGTCATGAAGGTACCAGTGTGAAGAGGACGTAGTAGTTAAAACATGCATGCACTGACATACATACATGGGGGTCAAGGGATTTACGTTGAGGGCAGTTTGAGGTACATGGGGACTGTGTATAAATCGGTAAACTGTGTGTTATTCATAGTTTGGCCAGATCCTGCTGCAAGGGCTCTGCATTTGTGTGACTGCGAAAGCTGGTTTTGGAGGTTTTGGAGGCTGAAGGAAAGGTAATGAGTAACCGCGACATTATGAGATGGTCAGTTACAGCCAGGTTGGGTTTTTACAACTTGCCAGTATTGCAGGAAGAAGATGCAATCTTTTGAAGTACATGAGAGTTAATTGTTCAGATAGGCCTGTCATCTGTTCGTGGCTGAGCAATAAACCTGGGCTGAAGGGACGCCTGAGGCCAGAGTTGACCGATACATAAAGGTTTCAATTATTTTTTCATATTGTGTCCAGAGGTCATGCGTGCTGAATGGGTAGTTGTTTAGAGTGTTCCATGGACACCAGCAAGTATGGGTAGGTGAGATAGTTATTACCAGTTCAAACAAATCGTATTTACTCTTTGCCTCCCCATATTGTTTCAAGTGTCCTTGTAAACCATGTGCAGTCATGTCTGGAGTGAGACGGTCCCAGGCCAGCTGGACTTGTAATAAATTATGTTTATTTTTAAATGTGTAACTATGGGATGATGTCACGTCCTACATTGGACAAATCCTAAAAGGGGGTGTGCTGTACACATAAGCTAAAGATGGTAGTTAAGATAATTGTGACCAATGAGAACGGGGGAATTGAAGAAGGTTGGATATCTTTTGTATTGGTTTTGGCCAATCCTGTGTGGGGGTGGTTTGTAATAAAATATATGTGAGTGTTTTAATTGTTGCCAAAATGTACATAATGTGTCAACTTGAGTGGTTTAGGGAGACTCATGTTAGTTTGACTCTACAGTATCATCTAGCCCCTCCCAGCGATTGTACAATAAACTGGCTTTGCGTATAAACATGCACTCGTTATTAAGTGGTGAGTCTGCTTTGAGTTAAGGTAATCAGAGACCCATCTGCACATTTGGCAAGCCAGATAGGAGCCCAGGTTGTTCCAAGACGTTGAGGCTTTCCTGTCTGCACAACTCATCTGTGGCATGCAACAGTCTTTCGTGCACAATAAAAGGAGAGGTCTAGAGGCGCCATATTGGTTAAGAACCCTGTCTGTTCCCCGGATGCATGGCACCATGGTCCAGTTGTGCAGGGTGAATTGAAGGAGAACCACTTCGGAGCGCTTTGGATTCACGTGAGTGCACTTGTGGTGGGTAAAGCAAGGCGGAAGTAGGGGGGAAAAGAGGGTTGTTTCGTTAATTTAAAGGGTTTGGTAAAGGTAAAATCGGAGTGCATGTGTGGATTTAGCTGAGGTTATAGGGATTGAAAGGGTGAATGCTTTGAAGGAGTGAGTGAACTGTTTTATGTTGTAAGTCACTTGTATATATTTGTACCTAGTTTGTTATTTTAGAGGTGTGAGGTGGTATCTGCAGAAGCACGTCCATTGTGATGTTTGGCTTGCTACCCTTCAGTCTGCTTGTCTGGTTGGCTGGAGCCCTCACTTAGAGGTGAGGTGGCATTTTTTATTAAGTCCACACGTAGATACCTTCCTGAAGTATACCCTTAGCACCCTTCATTTTGTATTGACTGTGCAGACGCAGTCCTCGCCTCGCTTTTCTTGGTAAATCGAAGTAGTGAAGGGAATCTTCCTGTAGTCAGGGAAAGATGGTATTTTAGTCCAGTATACCTTACATGTAATGAAAAGAGCGATAGCAGCAGTGTTTTAGTGGAAAACATTGCGCTCCTTCTATGCTCGAGTGATAGAGATATCTCGGAGATATTGGCCTGCGTGTTTTTTTTGGATAAAGATGCTGGCCCTCATTACGACCCTGGCGGAAATCGAAAAACGATGGCGGAAATGCAATACCGCCATCGAATACCGCCCGTTGCGATTATGACCCGTCACCGTAAAGTACGATGCCATTAGCGACACCGTAGTGAACGCCAACGCTAACTGCACCAAGTACGCACACGCGCACACTGCGAAACCGTAATTACCACCATGGCGCAACGGTACGGGAATTCTGACCCTAGCGGACATGTACCTAACGCCATCAAGCATGGCGGAAAGTACCATTCCGCCATGGTGAGAAGTACGGCATCGCAAACCAACCGTAAAAGGCCTTACTGAGTGCCTGTACACCACTCCCTGGCCACATTGCACAACTCCTCGTAGGTGCAATGAAGTCAAACAATGCAACCAGTGAAATGTACAAGTCACCCATGCATGCCAACGAACAAATGAATGTAGGGGCTCCAAGTGCCTTGTGAGTGGCCATCCATATTAGCCATGGCACCATTGCCGTACTGATGCAGCACAGGCATGTGAAGCTCCAAGTACAGCAACATGAACTGAAAACTGAGACAAACAAAAACAGGCCCCCCATCGCTTGACACCAGTGCAAGGCAACATACAAAGCAGTATCCTGAGTGAGACTGCACCAGCCCTGTACTCCTGCCAGTAAACAAACCAACCAGCAGCATAAGCATGTACCACACAAGTTGGCAGAGTGACTGAGCAGCCAGGCACATCTCAAGAGGGGCCAATGGGAGCAGCAGGGCACAGATGGCACGAATACAGAAGCCATTCCAATGGACATGACCTCAGTCTCCCTCAAAGAAACGCACGCAAACACAGGCACCTGTGACCAGCCATATTCTGAAAATCACATCATTCCACCAATCCACCTGGCTGACCGGCATCTGTTACACAAAAGCCAATCCCCCTCCCATGAGCATGACATCATTAAAACAGTCATAATGGCAGCCCCTATCCCTGACCTTACTGGCCTTCGTAGGCAAACGCGCCCAGTACAGTACCACGCAACTATGCTCAGAAGGCCGAACCCAAAGCAGATCTCCTCACAATACATCGCTCCACAAATAGGAATATGCTACATAACTTGCAAAGAATAACGCTACAAGGTCAATATCATAATCAAAATTTAATGCACAACAAAATCACCCGGGCCATACAGCTATTAGGTCATGAACTCCAAATCATATCTCATAATTGTGGGCTGCATCCGCAATAAATGACCAGCTTCTTCTTGTGTGACGCCCTGTTCCTCCATGGTACACAGGGGCTACATCCACGTTCAAAAAGGCAACATGGAAGCGCCTAGAACCGCAGGGACGTCCCATTAGGTAGGCACTAGTCCAGCTGAAAGCTCGAAATGTTGCTCCTAGCCACTAGTACTGCATAAGGGCATGTGGGCCATTGGCGATCGGCCCATAAGATCGTAATGGTGCTCCACTGATTAACACGAAGCAGCAGGTGTCGGGAGTAAAAGCCATCTGCAGGAGTGGCATACAGATGGCAGTGGCAAAAGGGGAGGAGATACCTGTCACCCAAATTAAACGAAAAAGAATAGTATGGGCATCTGAACTCCATTTGAATTACTCACTTCAAAGATCACACTAAATCCACAGCCATATGCATGCTAGCCCACTCAAAAGGATTATTCGCACCCAATAATCACTTGCGAATCATAACCATATAAATCGAGGTGAAAACACTATTACAAACGAGTGTTTGTGTGCATGCGTCTGTTAAAACAGAATCCATTAGATGGGATTAGTAACGTGCATAGACACAAGTGTTTGAAGGCGCGTCGAGACAGGGAGGGTTCAACAAGGGCAGATAGACGATGGTCCCACTATGGCAGCCCTGCATCACATAGCGCAGAGGAATTTGATAGATTCCAAAAAGCCATGTACATGGCAGACTCTCTATTAAATCATCTGTCCATGCATCCATACATCATTCCCTCATCCCGGTATAAAAACGCCTGATTATTTACTCACATAACATTAGAAATTTCCATTGAATCTGTGCTAAATGCAGTCTGCAAAATCCACTGTGCTCCAGGCCGGAATTCTAGTGTTGTGAAGTAACATGTATTTGGGAACGTCCTGCCTTATCCTCCACTACGCTATTGCGCATCCCATACTATTCATATCAATCATTGCATTCTCGGCATGGGCCCTGTCCCAAGGACATTAAACAATAGAACTTTCTATCTGCAGTCAGACCTGTGGGCGTCTCCTCGCCGCTAGCTGGAAACCGAAAGCGCTGTCCTTCGAATTCCTCATTTGCAACATCACGTCGAAAAGGCATCTGTGACCGCTTGAAATCACAAATCCATCCATTTAGTGCGGCAGTGTGTGAAAATGGCAACTGGCTACACTCACAAATGGGACGCCCCGCCCGTCGGTGAACCGCGGTACAGCGCTGCATGAGGGTCCACCGTCAATCGAGTACTACATTCCACGGACCCTTCACAAGTATGTTCCCGACTGCAAAGATAGTATGTGAAACAATGGGAGCATAGCAGATTTAACATATGAAGCAAGATCTCACTGCCATCGGGATGAAATACATGATTGTAATAGCAAGATGCCATGCGTCGATTTGCAGCGTTGTGTGCGGGACGTGCTCGCCCAAAGGGGATTGCAGCTTGCACAGGTGGAATGAATCACCACAGGTGGAAGCTATACAGCTTGGAAACACATAAATTGCACACCCAACCCCCTCCCACAACCACAACCACACCCACTCCAAAATGCTACCGGCAGGACTTGCGATGTTGGCCCTGGGGGACCTGATAGCACTGCAAGTACTCCAACTTCAAGAAGAAGACGAACACCAACTACTACAACAACCGGCCGCACAGAGGAGACGCAGAGGAGACGCAGGAGGAGGAGGAGGGCAAGGCAGGGCCAGCAAGGCCCACCAGCACAGCCACTACCACCACGCAGGCAGCCCGCAATCCAACACATTGTTGTGTCCGATTTCCTGGATCAACCCATGATTCCATGGTCTTACGGAACTCTACAATACCACGCTACATGGAGCGACATGCAGGGAACAGATCCTGGCTACTCGGTGAGTCTCATTTCATGCATGATAATGTGGGGTATGTGATGCGGCAATGACCTGCCAGGAAGGGGGGGGGGTGCTTACGTAGCAATGTCATTCCTCAAACATCCTTTATTGTCCACATACAGGTGATGCCGGGTATCCACTGAAGAGATGGCTCCTTACACCACTCCGGAACCCACAGGACCAGCATGAGGAGGACTACAACCATGCCCACTCACGTACCCGTGTAGTCATAGAACAGGCATTCGGCCTACTGAAGGGTCGTTTCCGCTGCCTCAGCAGGTCTGGCGGGGCACTCCTGTACCGCCATGAGAAGGTTGCTAAGATGGTCATGGCATGTGTCATGCTACACAACATGTGCATACGTAGAAATGTGCCCATGCCCCCTGACGCAGAACTGCAAGCACCAGAATATGGTCATGATGTGGGTGGGGATGTGGCAGAACCTCAAGGAGTCCGCGAGGCACAGGAGGGCCGTGAAATTCGTCAGATTATCATAGATTCATGCTTCTAGCACTCACGCCTGGTGGTTGATACATGGACACGGGAGTTGTGGCACTGTGTGTGTCTGAAACATGCACAATATGAACTGTACGCCTATGATGGCCTCGTACACAAAGATCAATGTCCACACATCTCATTGGATGATTGTGAAATGTTTATAGCAAATGTGAAATTGTGTTACACACCCCATCGACCCGCCACCCAAGTAAGCCCAACACACCCCCTCCACCCTCCTACCTCCCCCCCGAACACCAGTGTCCAAGGATGCTCATTGTCAGTGGGCAGACGCTATTGCAAGCCCCCTCTCCGGGTATCAGGGGCACCCCTGCCTGTGGAGCGCAGGTTCCTCCCAGATCTACGTTGGGGGCTGCCCTGGACGGAACTTGCAACGGATGATGTCTCTGCCTGCTCACGTCCATGCATGTCCCTAAGGGTTTGTGAGAGCTCAGTGAGCACACGGCGCACAGCGGCAAGTTCAGCACATACGTCTTTGGACGTCGCATGCAGTTCCCCCCTCAGGCTCTCGGTGCTTCTCTCCATTTGTACACTCAGGCTCTCGGTGCTTCTCTCCATTTGTTCTCTCAGGCTCTCGGTGCTTCTCTCCATTTGTTCTCTCAGGCTCTCGGTGCTTCTCTCCATTTCTGCCCTTAGTGTCTCTGTACATGTTTCTATGGCTGCCTTGGTACCCCCACATTCATCAGCATGGTCCTTGAGGAGCGTGGCCAGTTGCTGCTGTTGCACGATCACCTGGTCGAGGGACTGTTGCCTCTGCTGGGCCATGGCCATTTGCGGTGGTGTCACAAAGGGGCTGATCACCTCATGTTGCCTTGACACAGGGCTTGTGGGGGATGGCCAGTCGTCGTCTTGTGAGTGCCCCTGCGTGGTATCCTCATGTTGTACGGGATGAAACAAACAGGGGGATTGAGACAGGTCATGGATGGATCATACATCGACATCACCGTTTTCTGTGTCGGAGCATGCTGCCATTAATGCAGTGTCACCTATGGTGCTGCTGCCACCAGAAGCAGTGCCTTCTGTGGCATCCATTGGGGGGGCCTGTGGTGGTGGTGGTGGTGGTGGTGTTGTGGCCATGCTGGCTGCTGGGGTGCCTGTTGAAGTCCCCTCCTGTGTGCTGCCACTTGATTTGTGCTGCTGCCGTGTCTTGATGCGTGCAGCTGAGGTGGAGGGTCTTTGGCCGTTGGTCTTGGCCCTCTTTGCAGGTGTGCTGGTAGGGGTGTCCTGGAGCTCGTCGTTTGAATCGGACCCTGTGGTGGAGTAAAGGAGGGCGAGCGTTATTAATGGGTCTGTGGAAATTGGAATGGCAATGTATCACATGCATTGGGGTGGTACCTGAGGGTGATTTGGGTCAGGGCCTTGGAGGTGGTTTCATTTTTGTGTGGATTGAGGGTGCAGTTGTATTGCAGCCTGCAGTTAGGGGGAGCCTGCTGCACGTGTAGAGGGTGTTTTTAGGAATTTTAATTATTTATTTATTTAATTTGACTTTTAATGTCCGCTATCAGGCCAATGTGAGTGGACGTTCTCCTGGACATGTGTTTCTGTTGCACTATGTGGACACATGGTACTTCACATGATTGAACATTGTGGTTTTAGCATAGTTTTATTTGGGCCACCTACCTGATTCTTTCGATGTCTGCACTCCTTTCTCCATCCCTCCGACTCCCTCTATGGTCTCCATTCCAATGGTGGAGGCACAGATTTCTTCCCAGGGGGTCAGCTTGATGGGTGATTCCGATCCTCCCCCGGTAGCTGTGGCAATGTTACGGTTGGCGGATAGTATGCTCCGTACGCGTATCCGCAAGTCGTCCCATCGCTTTCTGCATTGCTGTGGGTTGCGGGGTGCGGTCCCCACCGCACTTACCCGCTGTGCCACCAGGGCCCATATGGCCTTCTTGTTCGCAAGTGCCGTCCTGGTCATTTGCGTCGAGAAGACGACGGCAGCATTCTCCTGGAGGGTCTCTGTGAGCACCGTGAGTTCCTCACGTGAGAAGTGGACCTGCCGCTTGCGGTCGCACGCTTTTTTCGCTACTTTTCCCATTGTTTTGGTTTCACTAGGGTGGATGACGGGTTGGGATGTCTCTCAGGATAGTGTTTTTAATGGTTGTGTGAATGTTCTGATTTTATAGGTGTACGGCGTGCTGTTTCCCGTTCCGGGACCATGTTTTTGCTTCCGTTTCCGTATATTTACGGTCACCGTATTTTCCGATTGCCGCTCTTTACGGTGACCGCTATGTCCGGTGGCGGAATTGCACCTAGGTCGCCGTACGACGGCGGTGAGGGGCGTTTTGGGGACATTTCCGCCATCGCGGACTTTGCACTTCCGCCAAGGCGTAGTGCTCGTGCCCGATGGGTCAGAATTAGCCGCACTTTACTCTGTCGTGCCATGACGGAAACGCTATTTACGCTATGGCGGTCAGGTCAGTTGCTTTCCGCCAGGGTCGTAATGAGGGCCGCTGTCTTTTGTGTAAGAGTAAAAAGTGTAACTAAAGTGAATAGCTAAGCGATGTGATTGCGGTGAAAGCGAGCAAGGTGCATGATTTTGGGTGAAGACTAAGAAACTGGGAAGGGGAAAAAAAGGGTTCTTTCAGTTGGAATTCTGTGCCACAGGTTTCGCTTCTGTTTTTTAAGTAATTATTCTGAAGTGATATTGTCAATGGTTGGACTAGGTTTAGAGTATAGAGACACCATTGAATCATTTGTGCAAGGTACTTCCTGGCTATAAGGTAAAGATTTCAAGTACCATTGGGAATGGCTGAGGGAAACTAAGGGTAAAATGCTCAATTTGTGGCCTACTGAGGGGACCCAGTATAATGGGATATTGGAAAACCTGCATACTTTTTTAGTTGGAAGGGACAGGAGTTCTAAGTTAAAGAAGCAGTTAAACATCTTAGAGCTATGGAGGATGTATGAGAAAGGTGGGAATGCCCATAATGTTAAAGTCTTAGAGGAAGGGCCGAAAAAGGACGGTATGATAGGATATGGCATTTATAACGCGCCTATACACAAGTGTTGCAATGCGCGAGAATTCCCTGGTAAGGGAATTCCTTCTGCAGCGCCTCATATGGTTGTTATCCTTTATTGCCTGCAGAAGGGTACGTTCAAGCTGTTGCGCAGTGGACAGAGGTAATGCCTTCATCAGCTGCGATTCCTAGAAAATAGGATATTGAGAAAAGTGGAAGGATAACTCCTTCAGTGGCTAGGGCTGTAGAAAGGTTGAGAACAGAGAGCAGAAAAGGAATAATCCCGCCAACTGCTACGTTAGCAGAGAGATTAAGGGTCAAGGTACAAGAGAGAGTGAGGCTGGCAGCCAGAAGAGTAGATGAAGGGTTGAGAATGAGGCGAAGAAAGGGGAGATTATGCCTTTTATCTGTTATGATAGAGGCTAGGCTATGAATGGCAGTAGGGATACAGGAACAGAACGAATTGGAAGAAGCACTGAGGCTAGCAGAAGAAGATGTAGTGCTGTTACAACAGCAGAGAAGTGAAGAGCAGGAAGAAGTGAATATACAGGCAAAGGACGTAGGTTAAGGAAGGTAGAGGCATGACAGGTTCTTGTTAGGTTGGATAAATCTGTTATCAAAGAGGTCAATGTGGACCTGGAGGACAGAAGTGTTGCTATGGGTGAAGGATTTGAATAGGCAGAATGGGAACCGTTGCCCTACGATAGTGCTGAGTTTGCTTCAGTGCCTATAGAATTTCAGGGGAGGGGATAACAGGAGTAGCAGACGAAGGTGAATGGGAATCTGATATTGAGCAGGGTGTAGCAGCCCCATCTCCCACTCCAGTAGCAGCGACAGATAGTAAACAATGGTGTTTTAGGATGTGCCATGGTACTCGCATGGCCATTGTAAGTAGTGGGAGAGAGATGGGGAAGCACCAGTAAAAGCTGGTGTAACTCAGTTTCCGTTGCTCCAGAAGGGTCAGGTAAGGGTCTATTATGTCCCGTTGGATTTATAGTGATATTTTCGAATGGCATATTTTCGAATGCCATTATATCGATGCAATTTTGGTTGAATATTTTGTTTAAAATGGGGGTGGGGGTTCCCCCCCAAACCCCTGTTTTTTTAACACCTTTTTTTACTTACCAAACAAAAAAAACATATAAAATAAAAATAGATAAATTCAAAAAAAGACATTTCCGCAAAATGTTTTTGACATAATGGTGTTTTGAAAATATGCATTCGATAATATGACCGGATACCGTCCTGCGGTCACACATGGACCAGAATCATTTTTCGAAGACACTCCCTTTGCTCACTGCAGTGATGGGAAAGTGGATTTCTGCATTAGGAAAACACACTGCCAGTGTCATGGTGGCCATAGGGGACATGAAGAGCGTATTCACGACTCTAATGGGGAAACGCCCAGATGAGCTTTGGAGGTGAGCGGGATATCCGGGAGTTCAGTTGGATACAATAACCTAAGATTGAGCAGCATTTAATAATTACAGGGTGCAGGTACAGTGGGTCCTGCAGGTTATGTACGGGAGAAGCGTGGTGTGAGAATGTGGTGATTTTTACCACATGCTAAAGAAGGGACTTCATAAAGAAGACCAGCACGATCTAGACAAAGTAGTAGGTATTCGAGGCCAAGAGTTGGCCGGAAATTCAGACACATATTGTGAATTTTTGTAAAAGGAGTCACGAGAAGGAAAAAGAGTATAGAGCAGGCACAAAAGGCAGAGGCCAAGCTTGTTCAGAAAAAGATAGCGAAAATCTGTTTGGAAGGAGCAGTGATTACCAGCTCCACAGAGGGACGGCAGGGACAATTGGGACAACAGGGACATAGTGAATCGGGTATGAGACAAGGTTATATGGACGGGTATGCTCCGCTCCAAGGCAAATGAGGGTGTAGGAGAGGATTTTCATGAGGAAATTGGTCATTTGGTGGTTTCGGAGGAATGGGGCCCTGGTTTAATGTGCCAATGGGAAATAACTTTGGAGGGTTGTATGGGGTTCAGTGTTGGTCATGCGGAAGGATGGGGCATGTGGCATGAGAATGCTGAAACAGGCCACAGTATTTCAGCAAATGCAACCCCCAACCATGCCATATGCCCCAGGCTATGTGCAATCACAGCGGGCACAGGTTGAACAGAACTCAGCAACTGGGGCTGCACAAACCCATGTGATTCAACCGTCCATGCCTGCACAGGCACCGGTACAAACATTCACTACACTCGAGCCAGTGTTATTGGAGGGAATCCTTTCTCGCTCCCCGGTGCCAATATGTACCAAGATTAAGACAGCCCACAGGGATGTCTGATGTATCCAGTCTTGTCCGTTATCACCGATCCAGAAGAGGAACCCCCAGTTAAGTGTGCAGGTAGGTGACCGAATGTTTTCATTCATGGTCGATACAGGGGATACAAAATCTTGCATCTTGGAAGGTGAGTTCCCCATGTCAGGCAAAATAATGGACACACAAGAATTTTATGGGGTTTTCCTGATGGTTGCTTACACTGAAGATCTATGTATTAAGGTAGTTGCATAAAATGTATCTGCTCCTTTGTTGTATTGCACAGATACCCCAGCAAATCTCTTGGGCAGAGATCGTCTCAGTGGACTTCACGTGTCGATTGCTTTCACAGAGGAAGATATAGTATGCTTGACTCAAGGTTTGTATTCAGTAAGAGAAATGGCGTGTTTGCAAGCATAATGTAATGACAGCATGATAAGGAAGATGCCTGTACGTTCGACTTTGTTTATTTATGGGGTAATGGTTTTGTTGAGTTGAGTTCTGGGAATTAGAGATCAGACATGGCGGGTACCGACTGAATTTTTGTTTCGGTGTACTGTGCCGCAGGAGGTAACACCAGGCACCATTGTTATGATTCTCCTCGAAGCAGTAGTTATCAAGAAGAACAGGGAGGTTCTCTCAGGTACTGAAGAGGAAGGTGGAGAGTGGCACACAGTTTTGTACATCGATCCAACCTTATCCTAAAAGGGACGTCTCCGACGAGCAATTGTTGAAAGACACAGGATAGATGGTTTTTGAGATTGGGGTGCACTGCCAGATAGTGATAGAGCAAAGTGAAGTACCACAGACCATGCTCATCATTAGAAATACATGACCATATTGAAAGGAGGATTTGGAGAAAGTGCTTACCATTTATGGACCAGCAATCCTCATGATGTGGGTATGTTAAAGAGTGTTGGGGCGGTACAGGTACAATTGAAACCTGGTTCGATATTACCACGGGTTAAGCAGTACCCCATGTCTAGAGAGGCAGATGAAGGGATTTATGAGACCATTATGGCGTTGTTGAAGCAAGGCATAATACAACCTTCTGTGTCCCTATGTAACACCACCATCTACTCTGAAGAAAGTGAAGGGGTCCAGCTTGAAGATGGTCCAGGATTTGCTCCCCCTCCATAATATTGTTCCATAATATTGTTGAGGTGGAGTTCCCGGTGGTACCAAATCTGGCTACCATTCTCTGTAATATCTCTACTGGATCGATCCACTTCACAGTGATTAATTTAAAGAATGCATTTTTCTCTGTTCCCTTTCACTCAGATTTTTAGTACCTCACAGCGTGTATGTATCGTGGTCAGATATTCAGGCACACAAGGTTTCCCCAGGGGTACTGTGAATCTCAGAGTATTTTCAACAGGGTGGTTTAAATGGATTTGGGGAATTTACATGTGTGCAGTACAGTAATCCAGTGTGTGGACGATTTGCTAGTCTGTAGCACTTCAAAAGAGCAGTGTCAAGGAGATTCAATATTGCTCTTCACCCTGCTTGCGGAGAAGGGGTACCAAGAGGACAAAGGAAAATTGCAGTACTGCCAGACAGTGGTAGTATATTTGGGGCAAGCGATATCTCCTGCAGGAGGTAAGGTAATGCCAGAGAGAGCCACTGCAGTTCAAAATACACCTTAACCAGTCACAGGAGACAAATGCAGCTGTTTTTTGGACTCTGTAAATATTGTAGATCTTGGAACTTTGACTACTCTAGTTATGTGAGGCCCTTACTGCAGGAACTTAAGGAAGTGCAGAAGGTTAAGGGTCCGATCGAATGGTCTAAAGAAATGGTGACTTGCTTTCGGGTACTCAAGGCTGTGATCAGCAATGCTCCAGTATTGATGACCCAGAATTACAAAAAAACCTTTGACCTGTCACTCACTCAAACTGGCAGGTGATGACAGCGTTCCTGGCCAGCAAACATCACTAGGCCATAAACCTTTAAGCATATTATAATGGACTCGTAGACCCAGTGATGCGGGGACAGTTCCCTTGTGAGTAAGCTTTAGCAGCAGCAGCAGCTTTTGAAATTCAAAAGACTTCAACCATTACTATGGTTGCCCAGTGACATTGTACGTGGAGTATGCAGTCTTCACGATCTTGGGAAAATCCAAGTTGACTTTGGCAACCCAAAGATTTTTGGGGTATGATGTTATTCTATCGAATGCATCCATACATCCCGTATGGTGTCACCTAGTCAATCCTGTGACATTTGTAGCTGAGCCAATGAAAGCTGATGATATTGGCCATGCTTGTGCAACATATGAGGGAGAAGAGGAAGAGAGGAGGAGTGTTAAGGAGGATGGTTTGGAGAGAGGTGAGGTACTTTTTGTTGATGGTTCCTCGATAATCAATCAGGACACTGTTGAGAGTCATATATATGCAGCCATCGTGGGCCTTGTGGATGGGGAATACCAGGTCAGACTGACGAAACGGTTGCATTCACATTGCACACGTGCAGGAACTTGTAGCACTTATAGAGGTGCTAAAAATGAGTAAGAGAAAGGCTGTCACTATTTATTCTGACTCTCTGTACTTAACCTCCACTGTGCATTCTGATTTGTCAAGGTGGTAAAGAAGAGAGTTGAGGAGATCTGACGGAACCCCTGTCCAGCATTCTGCACTGCTATCCAGATCAATTGAAGCACTAACCCTGTCCACAGAGGTAGGGATTGTTAAGAATTCTGCGGATACAAATCGTACTAACTCAATAGCACTTGGAAATCATGCCACAGACAAGGTGGCGAAAAAAGCTACATATTTGCCATTCCCAGATTCCCAGAAAATGGAAACCATGTCCCAGCATGTACAGTTGCCAGGTCCGTACACAGCAGTACCTTTGCTTCAGATTAAAGAAATACAGGGGAAAGCACCTAAGCAGGAACAGGAGCTTTGGGAAAAGAGAGGATGTACCCTCTCGCCCACAGATTTGTTGTGGAGACAGGAGCTTACAGGGAAGGTAGTAATGGCTGTAGAACTGATTCTTGTGGCAGTAGAGCAATTACATTACCCGGCACGCACTTTCTGTGACAAATTGCAGCAGAGCTCCAGGAGGAATGCTTCATTCCAAACCTCCAGAAACAGGTAAGTAGATTTGTGGGGAACTGCATAGTTTGTGGGGAATTCAATTCTGGAAACACCATGAGGTCAGTAAGGGAATTTTGCTGAGGCCCTGTGGGCCATTTTGGAAAGTCCATATTGATTTCGTCTATAAGATTGTAAGATGTAATAATTACTGTTACCTTATAGTCGTTTGCCCAGTTTCCCAATGGCTTGAGGTTGGTCCCTGCGTACACTCTGATGCAAAGTCTGCAGCACAATGTTTAGTGAGAGAGGTTTTTCCATGGTGGGTAATTTGTGAGGTCCTGAAGACAATGCAACCCACCTTTTTAATGCCTTGTTCTCAGAAATCACTTTGCTCCTGGGGATCAGGCACAAGTTGTGTTTATAAGGGTTGTGTTACTCTTACTAATATCATGCGCCCTTGTCGTATCGTTGTAAGAAAAGATAAATCAATGCTTCTTATACTCCAAGTTAAGTCATTGATTTTTTATTACTCCTTTGGTTCCTTAGAAAAATGCCCTATATGATTACACGTGTTTCGACATTCTATGTCTTTTTCAAATCAGGGCTAATCTGTTTCGTTCAAAATTCATAAGTTGAATGCTTAATTTCAATGGTCATGGGTTCTTACAACGATACGACAAGGGCGCATGATATTAGTAAGAGTAACACAACCCTTATATACATTTTCGAACGGAGCAAGGGGGCCAGGAAGACTCCGTTGTTACCTAGGCATGCGACCGTAATTGGTGAACAATAAACTATTATCAAAAAGGGCGCTGAGGTCCAATTGAGGAGGTACCCTATAAAAAAGGCTCCCCACATTTTCAACAAGTTGTGTTTAGTTTGCCACCCACAGGCCAATGTGATCGTGGAGTGGTTTAATGGAGTTCTTAAGGTTCGGTTGGCCAAAATGCATAATGATTTGTGTGGGAAAGGTGTGTGCACATGAAGTGGGCGTTAAGAGGTTGCGTAAGGGGCATGCATGGGGTGGGGCATGTAAAATGGAACTAGGTACATCAGACAGGAAGCAAAAGAAGCACAGTGGTGATGGAAGATTCAGGTGAGTGCTGGGTGACAATTGGGTAGGGGAAGGGTGAGAGGAGTAGAAACCTCCCTTCGGGGAAGCTTGAAGCAGAGTGTGGGGTGTGAAGCCCCCCTTCCCTCTTCGAAGAGATAGCCCAGGGTGGATATGGCAGCGAGGGGGAAGACATTTATTTTATTTTGGTACCATGGAACCATGGTTGTTCTGGATGCTTCCTTGCTGGCACACGCTGCCTTAGAGAGGCAAAGGAGATATACCATTCATGATGTGCCGGTTTCTTCTTTATGACTGAGATCACTTCTGGTTTAGTAATAGTGTGCAGCCTAGTAGGAGTTTAGAAACCACAAATCATCCCTGTACACCTGCAGAGTAGTAGTCATTCCACCACACATTGAAAGTTAGATACTTACATCACTGTAATCAGAATTGTCCATAAAGTGTTTGCATCACAATGTGTGTTTGGTGCTGTAGAATAATTATTTCCATTTCAGACATGATTGGTGGTCAATTCTTCAATATTAGCACTATGGTTAGGGGTACTAGCTAATCAGATGGCCTGGAATGCAGGGGTTATTCATTGCTAGTAACGCACGTTCCTCCACCTACCCATCCTGCCATTTTATTTTCTCTGTCGGCTCTAGGCTCTGCCTTGCACCCCTTGAATAACACCCACCAAAACTGTACCGTCCCCTGCCTCTTCCCGCTCCAGCCTCTCACTGTGAAAATAGAGGATCATGTCCCCTTTCATTTACCCGGCAGCCATGTAAGATTTTTAGGGATTTTTCTTAATGGGCAAATGGTACGTGCATGAAGCGCAAAACCATTTCCCCATGCAAATAAGGAAAACCGCTATCAGCACCACAGAGAGCCTCGGGATGCTAATGTCCATGAACCCAAGGCTCAGAGGCAGACAGTGCCAGTAACAGCCCGTGGTTCTTACTATGTGCAGGCCTAGGGTCATAGTGGGGCATAAGATTGTCTCGCGCACCAGCGGAAAAGTGCCCCACAGATGCAAATGGCAATTCATTCCTTTTGTTACAGTCTGTTAGAGTAGTACCCAAGAGGGAGATTTTTGATAGCCGTGCGGCTAGTAGTTTTGACTAGTGTTACTGAATACATATTCTTTAAGATGCACAATTTGCATCACATTTTAAGTACCTTATCAAACTGTCCTACATGGGACACAAAATTGGGCCACTTTGATCCAGAAAACTGGCCCACATTCTGTGTTTTTGTCTTTTTCGTTCGGCATTGCCCTATTAGCCAGTCCGAGCCTGTATAAGCATAGCTTACGCTCCAGCTAGCAGGACATTACCAGGGCTATCTGACCTTGAAAGCAGGGATGATCGCTTAAATAGTTTCACTCAATGCACTACGCTATTATATGTTCAACAAGTTAGAATGGAAGGCAGACCGACCGTCTCTCGGTTGTTGCAGAAAAAAGCCTTTGCCACTTGCTACCACATACCTCACATTTGAAGGCACCTTAATGCAAGGGTGTTTCCTCTGTATACAACTCCAACAACAGCTTAACTTGACATTGACAGATGTCCACTATGCCCTTAGAAGTTGGTTTATGGAGTGGAAATAGTCTTCCCTTGCCCCAGAAGGGTTAACGAAGAAGAAAAGGTCAAGAGGCCACAAAAAGAGGGTATATGGGCATTATGTGAAGATAAACAGCAACTATCCACCAAGAAGCACCCTTAGATAATGCATTTCCGAATACAACAACCTTCCTCAATTATATCAGCGCAAATGACAGATGCTAAATATAGAGATGAACTTTTACAGTAGTTCCAATCCTTCAGATAGGAATCCCAGTATGCACCTCTTATGGCACTGTAGCACTGGTGTCTGGCAACTTGTCTCTGTCAGCATAATATAAACGGTGGATAGCAGCAAATACCAGAGTTGTTCTATCTAGGTTACACAAACCTCTAATCATGTGTCACATTTATTTTGTATTTTTGTTTTGTTTTTCCATTGTATTTTTATGGCGCCTAACGCCTAAGCGCTTTATTAAGAAAATAATTTACAACAAAATATGATGAATATCAACTGACCAGATCAACCAGACAGGAGATAGTCCTTGAGACAAGATTTGAAAAGGGATAGCGAAGGTAAAGAGCTGAGCGATAGAGGACAGCATTCCAGTGCTTAGGTGCAAGTAAAGAAAAAGAGCAAAGAGAGAGGTGAGGAACAGATAAGAGAAAAAGAACCTGAGACCAATGAGTGCAAAGGGGGAATAAAAGGAGATGAGGGAAGAAAGATAGGGCGGCGTGAGACCGTGATGGCATTTATAGAGAATGCAAAGATAATTAAAGAGAATACACAATTTAAAAGATAACCGCTGCAGAGAACGTTGTGCCCAAGAGATGGAGTCTCGAGGACAATGTCCACAAAAAACACGAACAGAGGAGCGATAGATTGAGTGAAGAGGTTGACAGACAGGGAGACTGATAAGAAGACTAGAAGAGTAAAATAGTTGAGAGAAGACTAAAGGGGAACTAAGAAGCTTAGAGGCATCAAAAGTAAGAAAGGGGCGAGCCTTGGGGATATTACACAGTTGAAAGCAGCAGGCCAAATAGAAGTAGAGATGAATGAAGAGAAAGAAAGAGAAGAGCAAAGGTAACGCCTAGATTACATGCAGAGGTAGAAATAGAAAGAAAAGAAGGGAGAAAAGAGATAGAAGAAGGGGGTAGAGGTGGCAGGATCTTAGAAGCAGGAAAGCAAAGAGCATCAGTCTTAGAGGGATTCAGGTGCAAGTAGTGGTTGGACATCTACAAGTTCCAGGAGGAAAGCTCAGCAGCAACGTGCTCGCCTTGGAAACAACACAGGTTTGATCCGATCCCGGGTCTGTGCTCAAAAAACCTCTGGGTATTAAGCGTGTCATAAATATGCAACTGAGAGACATATTCCTGTAACAGTACCTCAATGCCCGCGGGCTGTGTGAGCGCTTCAAAAAAATGCAAAAAAAATAGAAATCCAGGATTGGATGGAAAGCAAACAGGCTGAGAGAGTGGAGTGGATAGAGCCAGAGAAGAAAGCAAAAGACAGAAGAATCTGGGAGGCATCAGTGCAAAGATGAAAAGAAAAGTCAAAGGAAGAGATAATAGAGGGAGGTGGATAATAGAGGGAGTTGGAGTGATATAAAGAAGAGCAGAAGTGGGCCTAGAACAGAACCTTGGGGCCATCCCATGAGACAGGTGAAAACAGGTGACATGTGACCAGACCAAGAAACAGAAAAGGAACAGTCAGAAATATAGGAGCGAAACCAGTCAAGAATAGAAACACAAAAACCAAGCCAATGGAGAGAAGAAAGAAGAATCGAGTGGTAAACCGTGTCAAACATGGCCGACAAATCAAGAAGGACTAAAAGGGAAGAGAGTTTAAAATAGCAAGAAGATAGAAGAGAATCAGAAACGGGGAGCATTGCCATTTCGGTTGAGGATCAGAAGCCTGATTGAACTAGAAGAAGGGAGCTATGATTTACAAAACCAGAGACCTGAGAATACACCATACGTTTGAGTAGTTTAGAAAGAAAAGGAAGAAGTGAAATAGGAAGAAAGTTGGAGGGGAGGAATGGGTCAAGAGTGGGCTTCTTTACAATATCAAGAATAGGAGCGTGTTTAAAGGAAGAAGGAAAGATGGATGCATGGAGCAAGGAATTAAAAAGAGCAGCAAGCTAGGGAAGTAGGGTAAGCAAGACCAAGGGGAGTAAGGAAGAGGGAAGTGGGCAGGCAGGCAGGCAGTAGGTATATTGATCCATAAAGCTAGCTTGCTTCAATTCCCATTGTGCCAATATGCCTACCTTACACTTGCGAGAAATCTGAGACAGACGGTTGTTTGATACTGGACTAAGCATGGGCGTAGGACGTGGGGGGCACAGGGGGTCAAATCCCCCCACAATTTTAAGTGGGCGGATATAATGGCATTTATCCCCCCCCAGAATATGTCTGTGTTGTGCACAATGCACTGTGTCTCTGCCACTGTCTGCTGCAAATTGCATTTGCATTTAGCTTCTAAAAATACTTCTGCAGTGTGCGTCAGCGTGTAAAAGTACAGTTCGGCAGGCTAAAAGGCAAACTACCATATATACACTCAATGTTTGACCCAGATAGAAATATTTATTTAAGCTGATAAAGCGATCAGGGAAGCCAAATGCCATTAGAAACCTATGAGAGTACTGGCATGCTAACCTGCTAGGTGCTGTCTTTCCATCAAGGCTGAAAGGCACTCTCTGTAGTTTGTAGAATGCAGCAAAGATGCCATTGATCTTTCTATTAATAACCACTCTTTGATTATTTTTCGTTATTCCTGATGGTAACAATCTAAACTTTTTGAGTTTTTAAGCCCTATATGGCAGGTATTTATTTGCCTTTTCACTGAAATCCCAGTATCTGCTTGGCACAATGTGGAAGCATTATGCCTTCTGGTTTAAGATGTAGTTCAGTATCTAGATCTTGTACCTTTGATCCTAACAGCTTCACATTGTGTAGCTTAATATGTTATTGCCTTAGCTGTTTCTTAAGTCATTACATGAGCTTGTTCTACAGTTGTTTTTGTCTTGATTTGTAAGTAGTGGCTTATGATTTTCCCACCAGAAACAATGTAATTGCATCACACGCCATCATAAACTTGTCCACTGAATTTGCATTTTTATTTAGGAAGAATCCACATGTCTGCCACATAATATTCATCAAATCTTTATCTAAAAATACAATTATGTTTAACTTTCAATTCCTGGCGTTTAAATTTAGTAGTGAGAGCAGCTGATTAGGATACAATGGGCCTGATTTACCAAAGCGTTTTCGAATGGGAAAACACCATTGAAAAATGCTTTGTAAATCAGATCCTATACTGGAAGCTGGTAAGCTTTATACTAATTAGATCTGCTTATATGGGCAGGTGTACGATACCTGGTGAGTGGGCAAAGCGAGAGGCGGTGATGCATATGAAGGAATATTTTTGATTGTTTGATTGGTTGATTTGTTTATTTGTATAGCGCCTATACACAATGTGTTTCAAAGCACATCAAGGAGGGAGGGAACATGAGAAAATACAGTTACATTCTTACAAGTCCTTGAAACATATCAGAATGTGAGAATAACTACCATATCATAACAGATAGTACAAGTGCATAGAACAATAAAGGAGAGATGGGGAAGGAAAAAAGGAGACAATACTGGCAGTAGCATTACTATGCCTGGCGGCAATTGTTGCAGTGCAAGAGTCACAAGAGGAGGGGAGGTGAGGGGGAGGGCAGGGAAGAGGAGAGGAACAAAACAAGTGACTATTTTAAGGGACCATGCCTGATCAAGGTAGTGCTGGAAGGGAGGGGGAGGAGAGGACAAGGAGGAAAGGGGGGGGGGCAAAGACAAGCTCTTATCAAAGGGCAAGGGACAATGATAAGAGTAAGTGCCAAAATAGTTGGAGGCGAAGGCGGGGGGGACAAGATGGCTGACAGAAAAGAGGGGCACAGGGCCTAGTGGGGGCACACAAAAAACCGACACAGGGGCCAGGGTGGGCGCACAAAGGGGCCACAGAGAGACACAGGGGCCAGTAGTGCATACAGAGGGAATACGGGGGGTGGATTTGGGAGACAGGCAGACATTAGAGGTGCAGATTGGGGGGCACACAGACACTCACGAGCGGGGGCGTCGCCACGGCATACCGTGGTGGACAGGGGTAGACTGGGCCTTTGTTGTGGCCTTAGGTGGATGGCTGGCCGGCTCCCGCCTAATGTTGCTCTCATTGGCCTAACAAGCCGAGTGCAACCAATGGGAGGGGGAGCTGGGCCAGACCACAAGGCTACAGTTCAAGTCAAACAAAAAGTCCAGCCATGTTGGCAAGGCAAAGGCACAATGAGGCAGGGATGCAGCATAAGACACAAGGGCACAATAAACACAGAAAACATTGATGAGCTCCTCTGAAAAGTCAATCCACTACGTGCGCATTATAAATTTCGAATTTAGATGCAGTTTTGTTAAATTATGTGCCGCGCCACATGCGCTCTGCACAAGATCATCAGGCTTACCACAGCTGTTCAGGGGGTGGTGAAGAAAGCCCACAGGAGGCAGATGGACCGACACCTCGACATCAATGGAGATCCTCGGGAGAATGAGAGTCACTGAATAAGGCACACTAAAGAGATCTTGTGGTTTAACCCATATTTGTGTCCAGACATCTCCACCTAACCAAATAGGGGCCTCAGAATGTGGGCATTACCCTTTGTTAACGGTGTGCATTCTGTGACATCTGATTAGCTTGTCATGCTACCCCTCCACACCTCACGCCCCCATCCCAAAGGTGACCACTTTTCGCCTAAGCCATTTACCTACGTTGGTAACTAACCCCTTTGCCTTCATTAGTGTGGTCCTCCTACCATCTGACACCAAGGGAAATTGACAAAGTACTGTGAGTAGTTCCCTCCACCATATCCATGGTGTCCATCTTGTTTTGTTTTATTAAGAAACAGACAGTACAGTCTCCACAACCCAATACTCAAATACAAGACCAGTGCAGCACTTCAGATGTATTCCCAGGGGAGGTGGGGGTTGAGTGGGTTTAGCTGCAATACCCTTGCTGGAATGCTTCCCTAGTAGATAGCTCCAGCATACTCGTAAAAAAGCCCCTACATTTCCTGGCTCCTTTCACTTAATCTCGAGCTATTGCTAACCAGGAAACTACCGTGCACACACATTATTCCTTAGGTATTCAGGCATTAATCCTCTAGTGATATGAATTAAGAATTGTGAACAGCAGATTACTCCTACATAAATCTCTGAAGCCTCGATATAAACATTTTAATGTATCTGTATCTGATTAATCATTGATTTAAATGCTACATACAGATATGTGAGCCTATTAACCCCTTGGGCTACCCTTCTGAGATTGCAGCATGTCAACTTCAGGTTAGATACAGTGAACTGAAATAAGGCCGCAATGAGTGATTTGGGGAGCCAGTACACTTTGTACTTTTTCATGAGTCATTGTCCCAGGAAACTCTAAAGGGTGCAACCACACATGGTATCTATGTTTCCCAGGACACATATAATGGGTGGAGAAGTGACCGAGTCTGATAGTGGTTTCTAGAGAGATGGAGTGTTCCCAAGTATTAATCAAACACCTTCAAATGTTTATTTAGTGTACACAATACAGGCATTCTGCATGCAGACGGTATGAATTGGCTGACAAATATTCATACCCAGAAGTTCACAGAGCAAAATATTGATGTGTTATCACAAAGGGGGAATTGCTAGTTATCAGGTTGCATTGCCGTTAAAAAATCCATTGACACTGACCAAGATCAAGACTGATCCCCAGCATACAACACGCAAAGTGTCTTTGCAAAGTGACACCATGGTCCATTCATCTCCTCTCCCAACCAATAAAGCTACTAAGGAGGAACAGCTCTCAGATCATGTTTTGCAGCCTCTGGCCTGTGTAGCTCATGTCATTCAGAATCTCTGCACCATACACGGAAGACTTCAGGTACTACAATGCAATACGATGTTAATTTAAAAGCACTGACATGTTTAAGATGTTACACTTTACATTGGGCAACTTGGGATCTGTCCAAGCTGACCTATAGGTTGCGCTACCTTCAAGATGTGGGTCCTCATTACAAGTTTGGAGGTAGGCATGGAGCTATTAGCTCCATGGCTGCCTCCAAACCGGGCTCCATTACTGGGTTCCTGCAATGGGGACTTACCGGGTCATTCCGACATAGGAGGACCCGGTAAGTCCTCCTTGAAGGAACCATTCCCCATTCCCATTTGAGCCCCCATAGGGCTCAATGGGAATGGGGAGGGAGGTAACAACGAGCACATTACAAGTGTCCCGTTGTTACCTCCCTCTTCCCCTCACGGGACCCGGAAAAGACGTCTGGTTTTACCAGACGTCTGATCCGGGTCCTGCAAAGGGAAACTCGTAATAGGCGCTCCCGTAATGAAGGGGGCCGGTCCCGTAATGGCCCCCTTCATTACGGGAGTGCCAGGGTCGTAATGAGGCCCTTAGACACACCTTGGAAGGGACTGTGATAAAGTCACTTGCTTGAGAGCATTGTTTGGCACAGACATGTTTCTTGCAGATATGCATAATATGCAAAACTTTTAATTTACACAAAAAAGTGAACATGGTTTATGCTTGTCAAAGAAGCAGACATGAACAGCGCATGTTTTAAATATTTTAAAAATAGGTTTGCTTTGTGATTCTGTTTACTTAGGCATAGGTACGGGCTGAGAATGAAACGTGGGGCTTTGAAAAGCAAATTGCCATTTGAAGTGCTAATGTCCCAGACTTCCAAACCGCGGAAGTGGTAACATGTTTACGCAAACTGAACCTTCTGAAGTGAGACGCCAAATTGAAGCATTTTATTCACTGAACTGCTTTTCTTTTTCTTAATTTTCTTCTGTATTCTTTTCTTCTTTTCTCTTGTTTTATACAGTGATACATATGTAATTTAATACGTACTGCTATTTTTATTTGAATGTTGTAATTTTGGGAAAAGTCGAGTTCTTTGACTAAAACACAATTAAAAAGAATTAAAAAAGCAAAGTCCCCAAGGTGTCGTCCCCCACCCAGATTATATGTGTCTCCTACGCCCCTGCGTCTAAGTAGGAAAAGGGTATAGTTCAAATAAAAAAAGTTAATTTTGGTGTACTAAAAGCATTACATGAACAACAGTGACACGTACAGTGCTCCGTAACGGGCAATCAGCAAGGCCAGTAATGGCTGTCAAGGGATGCAGAGGCATCTTTCTCAAACGATACAGACAAAAGTGTGCTGTGCCATCTTAACTGCCTACTCCCACCATAGGCCCTACCTAGTCTTCAGCTTGGCACTTGCTTTGTGTGTGCAGTTGCTGTGATCGGCGTATCCTCCTTTTCATGAATTCCTTTTGTTCTTGCACCTTTGTGCTGGTTTATTGTGCCACGCCAATATTTGGGGATTATGCCAGAGAATGAATTAGTAAAAGGGTGCCACTTTTGAGAGATGTTGATGGTTTTCAGCAATGGCATTTTGGTACTTCACAGAAAATTGATTAGGGTGGTATAAATTCACAATACAGAACATCATTAGAACATTCTATCAATGGAAGCGCTTTGGTGCCAGTTTAATTTTAGAGAACATGTTATTGGTCTTTGAAATAACCTGATATGGTGAGCACCTGCCGCAGGAACGTGGGCGTGTCCTGCACGTTGAAGGTTGAAGTGCACCACAGCCCTTTTTCCTTCCAATGTGAAATCAGTGATGGACATTACCATTGATAACACTTACAGCCATTGTTACGGCACTTCTACACGTGAGAAGGGCTCAGCACACACACATGGTGGAAATACATGCACTAAACTGGTATCTAGAATTGTTGCATACACTTTTGCACACCATTATTCTGATGGTTTCACAAATCCTATTACCTGTCGACAATACTTAGAATGTACATAATATTGTTTCTTATTCCAAAAAACAAATGTTATACTATATATGAACTGTGCTCCCCTGTTTGTTCTCTTCAAATATCTTAGTGGTGTTGTCTGCCATGACGTGGACCCTTCATCCCTGTATGAGAGGAAGGAAAGGTTTGGGTGCAGAAGGATGGATGTGCACCCCAGGGAGCTGATGCATACATTCTTGTCTTCTTGAAAGGGGCAAAGAGCATGCTGGCAGCGTACTCTCTCTCCGAAGAGGGGACACTCCGTTATTGTGATTTAGGCGAAGAAAAAGGAAACAAGGAGCCTTTTAGGAGAACCGCCTCTTTGACCTACCATTGATGTCTTGCACAATGGTATGATTACGTTTTTGGATTGTGGATCCAATCGCGGATAGCAATGGTTTGCGAAATCCAACTGCAAGGGTCTCATTCTTGAACTTACAAGTGGAACCATAGGAACACACGAGTGCATACAACCCAGAAGACCCTAGAATGTCCAGGCTTGTGTTCCATTGCAGTTCTGGAAATTAAGGAACAGCGTCGAACATCTTACATTTTTCCCTGTAGGCGAGAAGGACACACTCAAGAGGTATCCACGAGTGCTCCGATGAACTGGATTCTACGAGAAGATGCAAAATGGGATTACCAGTATGTGGAAAACTTTGCACACCAGTTGAAGGATGGCTGGCAGGGTTGTCAAACTCCAGGCCTCAAGGGCTGGATATATGTCGAGTTTTGAGGATAACCATAATTAATATTCATGAGATGGATTTACATAAAAGGATTCTTGTATGCACATTTCCCTAAAGAATATTAAGGAGGGGTATCCTGAAAGCCTGTCAGGATCCTGGTCTTCGAGGCACCGAGTTAGACAACCCTGACTAATGTAGCTTTGATGTGTCAGCTATACTGGAAGGGGAGTAGATGCACTCCCGGAAGTGGTGGTTGAGTGGCTACCACCTGTAGGACATGGGTAAATACTCTTGTGGCTGACTGCCTGCCAAAAGAAAACAACTATATTGGTAGAGTTCTCCTTCCAGGGTATATAGGAGTAATTAACTATGTGGCTTGCTAATGAAAAAGTCTGAGTGTGCATTATGACGAAGTTGTGGGTTTTAGGCTGTGTGATAAGTCTGGGGTGAGCATTGGAGTCTGTTGTCATCATCCGCCACATGAAGGGACTGGAGATAGAAAAGAGGGTGCACCCCACACCCAGGCTCCCTAACTCATCATCAGCAACAGAAGATGCTCTTCCCCAGAACTGACCAACGAACTCTTTGAATGAGTGAATCGGTAACCAGGGGAAACAAGGGATCCCAAGAAGACGAAGGCACATGACTGAAACCAAGAAGTGCTGACTGGAATTAGAAGAAACCCTCTGACAGCTAAGGAGCTAAGGAGGATGGTCATAGTCTTTGGGAAAAGAAGAAGCATGGACAGACTCCTAAATTACTCATGACCCCATTTTGCAACCCTCAAAACATAGGATCCCCTTCACATGAAGCATACACCCATTCCCTTAAGGTACCTCCAGCAGCCTTGAGGAGGGGATTGCAAACCCCTACACCCAAAACCCTGTCATGCATCAAAGTCTGACAGAGTTGCAGCATCATGTGAAAAAAACAGATGTGGAGACTACAGAAAACTTGTATAAAGATCCTTGTGCCACATAGGACTTGTCAACAGCATGGTCTACGTGTAAACACCATGTGGTGGCAGGGTCCCCAATGGAATCTATAACCCTGTGGCTGCTGCCCTAAAACAACTGATATACACCACTGGTTTCATGTGTATACATGCACTTCATGTGTATACATACATGCACTTCTCTGTGGCGGGAGCTAGCGAGCATGGGAGTGTTCATGTGATGGGATCAACGATGAAGTGTGGAACCAGTCAAAACCGGAATGAACTGAAATCCAAAATGTCGGACAACCCTTTTAGGGGTTTGGTTGGTGGACCTGAACTGTGAGGCGCTGAAAAACTAAACGCAGCTTCGGGAAACGTTTTGAAATTGGCAACCATTCCCCATGCTCAGCCTTCACAGCACCATGTTTGATTATGGTTCAGAATACCTGGCCCCGGAAGGCACGTCCATGCTGCTATTGGGGCTGCCGTCAGTGAACTGCAGGGCTAGGTATTAAAAAGAGGAGCTGGTGAAGCTCTCCAAAGGGTTCTGTTGATGGCTACTGATATTTCAGTGGACAGGAATGTGGAACAGATTAAATGTTTGAGGGCACTATCCATTTGTATTATTTGTTTTCAACCCCCATTGGGCTTGGGTTAGGGAAGTCCAGCAGAGATAGAATTAATACTGTCCCCTTTCCACTGCGGATGTATTTTCTTTGATGACTAAAAGAAACAGTGGCACACTCACTACTCATGGGGTCAAGGATAAACATCTGGTATTGCTGCCTGCACTTGGCCACTAACTTAACAGAATGTGTCCATGCTTCATCTCTAACTCTAGTCAAGGACTTAATACCCAATGTCCTGTGAGTGTGCTGTGGTAAGTCCGACACAGGAGGCAGACAAGAGAGCATTCTTCAACTCTGACTTTTATTTATATCAAAAAAGGTCTACTCGTTCCCTAACTCTACTGTGTGGGTTGGCTCTAGCTAATGAAAGAAAAGAAGAATAACAGGTGCTTGTCAGTGAGTCTTACATACCTAACAATCCTCTGCCCCAAAGTCTAGTCAAATCTAAGCAGTGGCGTCGCTAGGGGGGAAATGGGGTGGCCGCCCCCCCCTGTGAAACCCTGTGCCCCCCCTTCCTAAAACAAGCAGTGACCATGTTCTCTGCCTACTTTTGTCTGTGCCCCCCACTTTGGCCTTTGGCCCCCTCTGTGCCCCTCCTAAATTTGATTCCTGGCAACGCCACTGAATCTAAGTGTTCACCATAGCACTGATATAAAAAATATTAACATAAAGTGGCCCAGAACAGGTCTTTTTGGTGTTTCTTCCTAAATGATTGAAATGGTGGTTGGCTTCTGAGCCCACCCAATTGCCCCATAAATTCCCAGGCATTGCGCCTGGTTGCATAGTTCAAAGTTCTGATAACAATGCCCTTTGAGGCTTTCTGTTTTTTTTATATAGCAGTTTTTGGGCCTCATCACAGGTTGGGCGGTATCCCAGTGGTAATTGCACTGGGATACCACCCAATGCTATTAACGTTACCGCAACTCGGTCTGGCGCAATTACCGCCGGATCCCAAGTGGTGGTGGCGCTGCTAGTCCCTATTTATTCAAAGTCCATAGGACTCTATGGGGCTTTTCGGCAGTATTACTGCCAGCGGTTATAGCACTGAAAATGGGCAGAAAGGGGAGGTTTTTACCTCCAGCAAAAAGATGGCGGTAAACCTTCCACTTTCCGCCCAAACTCGGGATTGGGCGGAGCGGCAATGCAGCGGTAATAGCATTGCAACCACATCACCACCCCCATATGAGGCCCTTTATCTTTACTACAGGAATGGTGAGTACTCAACTGCAATATGGTTTCTTTCACAACGACTAGGGAGTCCGGAAACAGCCTAAAACAGGACACAGGAATCCTAAAAGATACAGAGCAAGCTAAGAATAGAGAAGTCGAGAGAACCATATTGTCAAGTATAGAGAGGAAAAAGGGATGCAAGCCCTGGCTGAAAGCTATAAGCAGAGTCCAGGGGCTAGAGAGCCAGCGAATAGCCCACAGCAGAACCAAGGGGTCCCTAGAGACACCCAAGTTGGAATACTGAAAGTCAAGAGAGGGCTGAGTTTAAAAGTGTCACATCCATGCTGCCCAGGAGTGGGAAGGCTCAAGGGAGCGAGGTGGACCTCCGAGTTCAACGGTCTGAGAGAGGGATAAGTCAAATAGGCCACTGGTGGCAAATAATGGGACATTTTGTTGAATTGAATGAACCAGGATTAAGTGACTTTGTTCCGTTTTCTTTTGAGATGAACATTTCTTTGATTTATGCATTTTCTTGAAGAGAACTGCTTTGAAAACCTTGACCAGGAACCGATCTCCTGGGAGGAACATTTACGTTGTTGATGGTCTGGAAGAAGGGGATTAGCTGGGAAGTATAGGCAGACCAAAGGATGAAACCCCACCTCTTTAATTTGTTTCTTTTTATCTAATAGTAGGGCTAGGTAGTTTGTCAGGTTAGGACAGAGGACTATTTTGGTTATTTGAACATTCTGATAAGCACCTTAGTTTTATTTTTGTTAGGAAAGGAAACCCCTCCTAGTAATAGGAACAGTGAAGAGTTTTATTTTTATTTAAATAAAATAAAGTTGAACCATGTCTTCTTGTCCAAATCTTACTTCTGGTTCGCCCCAACTAGGAGTACAGCAGTCACTAGTGTTAGTAACCTTTTCTCACTGCTACATCCCATCACATTTCCTCATATTTACGGGAGAGAATAAATCTCTAACCCAGTGAGGGTGGAAATACACTGTGGAAAAGATATTTAGTATGACTGCTTGTCCGAACTGGGCATCATCACTAGAGCTAGAGTCCAAAGCATAATGTTAGCAGAATGCTGAAGCGGAGGCCTACGTCGTTGCCTTGCATATGGCCTCCCAGGGCACATGACGTTGAAAGGATACTGCCGTATTTTTGGCTCTAGGCAAATTGGCATACAGGCCCTGGGGAGGAATCTTACCTTGCACTTGATATGCATGGGAAATGCAAGAGACTATCCATCTCACTTTAAGCCTTTAGCCACTTGTTTGCCTGGTTGCACCCCACTAAAGTTGACAGTCTGTGCGAGGACCTGTGAGGCATATTCATCTCGAGGTAAAACCTTAAGGCTCTTCAAAGGTCTAAACAATGCAGAACATGATCAGCTTCTGACT
The DNA here is from genome assembly GCF_040938575.1 of Ambystoma mexicanum. Taxonomy (NCBI): domain Eukaryota; kingdom Metazoa; phylum Chordata; class Amphibia; order Caudata; family Ambystomatidae; genus Ambystoma; species Ambystoma mexicanum. The sequence goes on from NC_090935.1 coordinate 1,442,317,634, forward strand.
GGATCTGGAATAAATATAGGTAGAGTGATTTCCTGGTTTATATGGAAGTCTGAGACCACCTTTGGTAGAACAAAGGTTTTGTCTGTAAGACTACCATGTCTCTGTGAAACGAGAGATAAGGGTCCTCAATAGTTAAAGCCTGTGGTTCGGTGATTTGATCAACTGATGTGATTGCTGCTAATGTGGCCACTTTCCAAGAAACCATGCATAAGTCATCTGGCACCATTGGGTCAAAGGGATTGCACGCAAGAGTCATCAAGACTATATTCTGATGCCAATTTGAAAAAGGATGTCGTGTCAGAGGGAACAGATGGACAAGACCCATGATGTGCCCTTTCATTACTGGATTGGTAAAAGAGACCAACCTTTCCTTATTTGAGAGGTGTGCCCCGATAGCTGGCAGATATTTTCTGTATGATGAGACTTGAGTTCCTGAATGAGCAAAAACGCCTGTCGTCAATGAATCCCGTTAGGATATACTTTCCCCAAAATGCAATAACAAAAAGGATGTCATTTTCCTTTTTACCGGGATCGAGTAGACAGTTTTTGGGATGCCCCATTACATTGAAGTTATCATCCGATAATCCCACAGATTTGTTTTTCAGGTGCCAGAGTGCCATGGTAGCAGATTATGGGCAAGGGTGTCTTACCTTCCCTCCTGCGGTGGAACAGATCTGGATGGAGGGAGCAAAGGAGAGGTGGCCCATAAGCAGTAGGTCTGAGAACCAATGCCTCTGTAGCCAATAGGGTTATTAGAAGAACTTTGCAATGATTTGAGACTCTGAACCTCTGTCCCCTGCACACCGTAAATACTGATAATAATCAGTCAAAATTAATGTTACTTCAAAGATTGTATCAACACTATAAAGAAATATTATTGTGCTGCAAACTTTAGGTATACATTTGTAATTTTAATTCCTAAAAACAAAAGGCTCAACGTGTTTCGGGTATTTCCCTTCATCAGGAGCACATTTCAGTGTATAGAATTTTCAGAATACTTCAATAATCTAAAGCATAAGTAGTAAAAAGGTAATCAATATCATCTGAATAATACTTCTCTAAAAACCAAGAGTATGTTCCTAATATTCTAACATATGGGGTCATTCTGAGTATGGAGGTAACCATGCCTTAGCGGCATGGCTACCCCCATACCAGGTACCGGGTCCATGTTCCATGGATGCGGAATTACCGGGCCATTCCGACCTTGGATGGCCCGGTAATTCCTCATTCAAGGAACCCATCCCCATTCCCATTTGAGACCCTATAGGGCTCAATGGGAATGGGGAGCATACTAACAACGGGCCCGTTAATGACGGGCCTGTTGTTAGCATGCTGGTCTACTCGCGGGACCCGCTAAGGACGCCTGGTAAAACCAGGAGTCCTTAGCGGGTTCCCGCGAGCAGACTCGTAATAGGGCGGTAAGGGGTTGACGGCTCCGGCACCTTTACCGGCTCTGTTAAACACTTACCGCCAAGGTCATAACGACCGCCATAGTATTTTATTCCCATTCACCTGGATGACTCTTGTGGTGACTCTTGTGGTGGTTGAATCCACAGGATGAATTCTCTTGGTACAGAAGAGTGATTCAATGTCTCAATGTGTAATCTCTTCTGCATCTATTCAACAAATGGAAAGGAATAATGCTCAGTTTGTGATGTTTCCACTACATCTACGTTTATATGAAATCTATTCCAGGAGAAATAGGATAATGCTTGCCTTACATCAGAGGATTATAGTCGAGATTGATCCTGTTCTTCACAACACTGGGGTCCAAACAATTAGAAGGGCAATATGATGTAAGTTTGAATATTTTTCTGAAAGTATAGATGAAGGATCGAATCAGGTCCTATGTTTTCAATAGTAATCATTCCCAAAAGAATAATCAATCCCAAAGGAATATCTTAGGTGCACTCCCCATTCACCGCTGGAGGGATCGGCATTCAAGTCTGTAGAAAGTGTTGAATGCCGCAAAAGTGCAATGAGAGTTATAAGTATGGTATCACTATTTGTGGGGTTCATAATGGGTCTCATGAAAGGAATAATGGCCAATTCAACAACTCCATTCTGATAGTCGCATTTTGATTCTTACCCCTAGTTTATCGGATTTAAACCGACAGCATTCTGTTCTGATGGCAGTCTCTTGAGTTTACACAAAATGGCCAACATTTATTTAAACATCAAATGGACACACTCACGTAGTAACACAATGATATCACATAGTTTACAATAGTGAGGTGGGGTGACACATTCGGTTTAGGAATAGGTCAACTAACTGGAGAAGGTTGATTTTAAGACTCCATGGAAAAATACAAGAATTGACTTAATGGACAATTTGTTTCAATATTTTTCGTACATTAAGAATAAGAAGGAATGACATTCTCCATGCCAAACACAAGAATTGACTTTAAGGACAATTTATTCAAATATAGGGTGTATTAAAAATAAGGAGGAATGAGTGGTGGTGAGAATTCTTCTATGTGGATCTCCCTTGTAATGGGACAACATTATATATATATATATATATATATATATATATATATATATATATATATATATATATATATATACATATATATATATATATATATATCTTTGTGCAGGGGGGGCAAATTTATACGGGGGGGTCCCAAAATTTGTGGTTTTTCCCATAGACTCAATGGCAAAACATTTTTGCTCACGCCTACAGCCCAAACCGCTGGATGGATTTTCACCAAATTTGCGCCCTGAGCAACAGCTTGGTCCCAAAAGTGTGATTTCATAAAATGTGGTCTAAATCTGCTCAGTTTTTTTTTTAAAAATGGCCAAAAAGTAAGTTACAACAATTCGTGATATCTGGATTCGATCCTCAGACTCACTTCCCTGTTCGGTCCACGGACGCGCCTCTGATTGGTCCAGGAGTTGGCATGATGTCCGCAGACATTGGATGCGCCCGTTGATTGGATGGTGAAAAGCGTGAGGTGAGTCATATTTTGTGAAACCCCGGCTATGTTGTATCTGCGGACATCGGCTGCTGTCTCACGGACAGCATGCTGCAGAAACAGTCTGGAAAACACATTTGGGGTTGTTTTGTGGTAGAAAGGGGCTGGGAAGGGTGGGTCAGTGGAAAAAGATAATATGGGGCTATTTCTATAGGTGAAAAAAAGGCATGCAGGTGTAATGGTAGTCCGCGGACACTGCGGCAGTCCGCGAATAATGCCCTGAACGAGCGGCTTGGGAAACACATTTGGAGTTTTGGTGGGTGAAAGAGGGTTTGGAAAGGGTAGGGGAGTGGAATAAAGATAATATGGAGCTGTTTCTGTAGGTGGAAAAAAGGGTTTGCAGATGCTGCTGTGTCCACAGTCAAATTCGGTGTCCATGGAAACAGTTTGCATTGGAAGGGGGTTCTGGGCGAGTTTGGTTATTTCAATATGTATTGTATGTACTTGTTATATGGTTTCATTATATTGTGGTGGTTGTGGCCAGTGCTAAGAATCTGGGCACTGGCCACACACACTATAGTAATATGTGTACAGTAATTATAGGTACTGTAGGGGGAGTATACATCATTTGTAATATGGTGGCATAATACAATTGAAGTGCAGTAAAATTGAGGGTAGTGGTTATTGACTTTGTATTTGTTTGTATGCACACATAACAAATAGGATTACATTTGGTAGGTTTACTTAGTTGTAGATGGTGATGAAGGAGACATCTGTGGTTCTTTGTCTGTGAAAAAAACACAATATAATATGCTAAGCAGGATAGTTTGAAATGTTTAATTGCATACAATTTCACATATTCATGTACTTTTTAGACCCTCATAAACAGTACATTCTATGTACTATGGTACAACATTAGCGTGTGCTACACTATTGTTGTATTGACATTAAATAATCATTGGGTCATTGGAAAAAGAAATCCATACAGGATTATTTTTTAAATAACTACATTTTTGTGAGTGCAAGTTTGACAGTATGTGTATTTGTAGTGTGTTGTACTTAAGGGAATGATTAAAGTGCTTAGATACCGGTTGGCGTATTCTAAGTATATTTAATGTTAAAAGAAGTTTTGTAGTAAGAATAATTGTGATGGCGTAATTGAAGTGTAGTGCAATTAGGGGTATTTCTAAAGCAGGTAGATACCAGTTGGCGTATTCTAACTGTTGATAGTGCTACAGTTTAGTGACTAAATTTGGGTTTAAGGAATATTAAGTAGACATTTGTTAGAATTGCTGGTAATCTATGTTTTAGAGTAACGTGCCACATCGGGTCTTTCAGCTGTTTGGATTGTTGTGTGCAGTGAAGATGACTATGGCTATGGCTTTGTAGTAGCAGAGTCTGTGGATTATGGGAGATTCTTCAATTCAGTCATTGAAGGTATATGCTGAAAATCATGGCATCTTTGAAGTATTGGATTGGCAGAAGTGGAGGTTTTGTGGCATGTAGTTTGTGGCTTAAACTGGGCAAGCTTGTTCTCATTCTGTGAGAGTATGGCTCACTTTAAATGTCCATACATTATAATTGTACATTGTGGAGGGGACAGTTTGGGGTATGTGACTCCAATGTATTTGCAGGTTGCCCTGAAGGATTTCTTGAAAAGCCTAATGGAACTGTTTCCTGCTGCAAAGATAATTGTTTCAGAAATGAATCAGAGGCAAACATGGAGATGTCCAAACTTTTTCAGTCCACAAATGGAGGACTCGAGGCAGCTTGTCAATAAAGGTGTATCTTCTTTTTTATATGCTGCAGGAATGTCATCTTTTGAGAATGACAATATAAGGTTGGATGCTGTGAATTGTTTTTGTGAAGATGGAGTTCATTTTACAGATGTCGGAAATGTGATTTTTCTTTACAATGTTAGGAATGCCTTGAAAATGTTCCTGTAAGAAAATTGTAAGGAATGATGTGCAGTTCTACTGTGATAAAAGGAAAAAAAGGTGTTTGTTGACAAACCCCAAAAAAAGAAGAAAGAAAAAGGTTCTTTTCAGAGCCACCACTAAACATTAAATATCTGAAATTGTGTTTAATTTCCCCACACCTCACCCCTTTGAGTGGCCGTGACGTCCGTGGACACCAGGGTAGTCCGTGAATGGCACGTGCCACATCCGGGTCTTTGGAGGGTGCCCAGTATGGAAATGGAACTTCGGAGACCGCAGACAGTCGTGTTGTCGACGGACATTGGGGGATCAGCCAATCAGGTTTCCTGGGTGTGATGTACAGGAAGAGAGGTTAGCAGGATTTAGTTTGCAGGAGTTTTAAGAGCAGTTAACATGGATATGGCTTTGTCTTTTAGGAGGCACAGTGTATGGATTTTGAGTGACTCTTGGATCCATTGGCTGAAGGTATATGCTGAGCACTGTGGAGTAGCTGGAAATCTTGGATTTTATGAATTTGAAATGTTTTGGTATAGAGTGCGAGAAATGAGGTGGACTGACTTACTCCTGTTTTGTACGAATATGGTTCGCTTAAAACATCTGTACATTATTTATGTTCATTGTGGAGGGAATGGTTTGGGGTACGTTACCGGGATTTAATTGCAATTTACAATGAAGGATACATTTGGAAAGTTGATAGAAATGTTTCCAAATTCGAAAATTATGTTTTTGCGCACTGCTCAGAGACAAATGTGGATGCGATTGAATTTATTTTGTCCACAAAGGAAAAAGAAAGTCTCAATGTCAATAATGCGGTGTATGCTTTTTAACGAGATGTTGGCATGACATTTTTTCATAATGAGAACATTAAATTTGACATTGCCAAAAATGTTCGGAGAGATGGAGTAATAAAATTTGGGTAATCACATTTTTCTGGAAAACTTTCAAAATGCTTTGAAGCTGTTTTTTGTGAACATGTAAATTATGGATTTAAGTATTCTTTAGTAGTTGAAATAAAGAAAATGGAAATACCGGGAAAAAATATGCATTTTTTGTGAAAGTTCCAAGAAGTAAAATGTTCTTTAGTTCAGTTTATAAAACCAAACATTTAAAAAAAAGCCAAAAAACACAAAAAGGTTCTTTTAAGAGGCATTATTTTTTAACATAAAACAATTTAAATGATTTCAATTCTCCCACACAACGCCTGGAATTTGTTCAGATGTCCGCAGACTACCGTGCTGTCGGTGGCCTATGAAAGCTGCATGGGGCATGTGACTTTTTTTCTCATTTCCATTTCTTTAACTTTGAAAGGTAGCTCATAAAGAAACTTTTTTCTTTTGGGTTTTTTGTTTTTGTATTTTTTGGGAGCTTTTTTTAGTTTTTTTGCAGGAGAGGGAAGGTAAGGTGGGGAAGGGAAGGGGCACCAAACACAGAAACTGAAGGGCAGGTGGACAGGGGAAGATGTTGGGTGTGCCTTCAATTTAAGATAGGGGGAAGTGTTTCTCATGCTCCTTGACAACTGCCTCAAAAGCACTATGAAACTGCTCCCCCCCTGCAGAGCGGGGTGTCACAGTACATGCAGAACACTGTGACCCTTGAAAGGTAAGGATCTACAGCATCCCATATGGCCTGCGAGGTGGCCGGTGGGATCCTCTGCCCCAAAGGAGTACCCTGCGTGCTGGCAGGAGCGGTTGAGCAAGATGGTGCAGAGGAAGATAGCCTGCTCCTCCCTGAGAAAGGAACAGCCTTTCTCAGTGCAACTGGGTGGTTAGAACGGACGTGGGGGCACATTGATGTGGGCTGGAAGGAGTAGTGCCCCTGTTGTCCGTGACTAAGTTTCACCCCACACTCAATGCATTCAACATGGGCAGTCTTTGCCTTTGGGACCCCACTCACGTTCTCAAAGATCCACCACACCCAGGACTCACTCCGGGTGCTGGAGGTAGGCACACCCTCTACCTCATCTTCGTCTTCCCCTTGATCGTCCTCTATATCATTGTGCCTGCTGTTCCAAGTTGTTCAGGTGGTAGTGGTGTTTGGGGAGGAGAAATGGCCATAAGAGATGCCATTGCAGGATTAGTAGCTGTTCTGAAAAGCAAGTGCTGGGAAGCTGCTATCTTTCTGTATAGCCAGATTGAGAATGAGAAAATGTAATGGGTGGGTCCGTTTAGTGGAGCCGTTTGCGGACAGTCATGCTGCCCATGGACTAACGATTCACAATTAGGCATTGAAAAGTTGTAAAAAGTTGCCAGATCAACCAAGAATGGATCTGGGAGCTGTGGAAGGATAATGTTTCTGCTTGAAACACCCTAGATTGCTTGAAAATACATAACTGTCAGTAGACACCATTCGTGAACAGGCCATCACGCTGCATAGGTGCGGTCACATGATGACGTCCGGGGATGTCTGCAGCCCTGATGGCCATCGGCGGACACCCATCAGGCGGGAACTGCAGGGCGCATGCGCATGACCATCCGTTGAACAGGGACAGTGTCTGCAGACTAATTAAAAGTGCGTCATGCGAAACCGGACATGTCCGGAAACAGCGCCTGCCTGGCCGCACCTCCATTTTAAGTGCGGATACCCCAGACAGTCGCAGTGTCCGTGAACTCATAATTGGGGTTTACAAAAAATTGAAATATACCATAATGATGGACAGCATATTAAAAGTATAAAAACATACCTTTATTCATGAAAGGGATGAGATATCAAAACGGGAAACATAAATAGGACAATTATGAATTTCTGTACAATAATGATCAAGGGAGGAAGGGAACAAGGATTCATCAAAGCGTATTTGATTTAAATTTTCAGAATTCGATGGGGATGATTGCTGGGGACAAGGGGGACAGGTGCAAGAAGGACAGTGATAGGGAACATTTTTAATGACATGATTTTTCACATATTGTAAACGTTCTTTAAAATCATTACTTAGTTCATCCAATTTTGTAGACAAGTTCATAATTTGAATATGTACAGTTGGGGATAGGGCTTCGCTTTGTGATTCTTGGGATTGTGTATAATTAATCTGGGGCATGGTTTCTTCATGAAAATTATGTACTGTAAGAAAAATAGAAATTAATATTTTAGTTAGGTCTATACAAATTACATTATTTGTTTACATTAAAACATGTATTGTATACTATTAGAGATGTTATCGTCACTCATTTCTTCTTTTGGGAAGTTTTCCACTAATCATTCAAGTGTGTTTGCCATTTCTGTCAAAATGAAAAAATAGTGCTTTTTGTTTATAGTACATGTGTACATAATGAATGCTAATAATGAAATAAATACAGTGTACTTACTGTTTGGTGAAAGATTGTTTTAGAATAAGCACTTGGTGGAGGGCGCTGTTGAGTAGCGAAGAAGATTGGATGCCTGAGCATGAGCTCTGGCTCCGACATAATCCTTTCTACCCATAAATCCTGTTCCGTGCTGGCGTTTTGGAACATTAGTGTGTATGGTGGTGGCAGAAGCTCTGGGGCACTGGCGGCCCAGAGATAGTGGCTCCCCACGGCTGGAGCAGTGAGATCTGGCAAGCTAAGGAAGGAGCGGGTGGAGCGGGAGAAGGCGCCGGCTCCCTTCTCCAGCGAAGCACACTTTATTTGTTTATTTGCATTTTTAAAGCGCTCACAAAGCCCACGGGCATCGAGGCGCTGCTACATCAATTGTTTGTTTTTTAGTTGCGTAAAAGTTTTTTTTTGTGTTAGTTGCCTATTGAACAATGTACCATCGACTGTTTTCCGGTGATCTTGCGACCCACGGGGGGGAGAAGCCTGCTTGATACGTGGATTAGTTCCGAAATTCTGCTTCCCGATCGCACTGGGAAACTGGCTCCCTTTACTGTGACTGGAGGACCCAACATCGGAGGCCCCCGTCTGGAGCTGGGCTTCTGTGTCAGCTCATAAGATCCCTGGCACTCCACACTTGCTAATATGTGTCACCGGGCAGGTGTGTGCTGGTAGCCCGCTGACTGGCCTGACCCTGCTGGGCAACTGCCCTGAGGTAGAACATGGGGGCTAAAGGACTGCACTTGGACGAACAGTCCCGAGTGGGGAGTAACCTCACAGAGCGACACTGCTTTGCACCCCATCGTACTGGCTGGCCTGCTTGCGGACTGAGCAACTAGCATGGGGCTGACGCGGCACACTCCCCTCTCTGTGGTGGTGCCTGGCACTGGAGGCAATTAGTGGTTTAAACAAAACTAGATGGTCCTGATTGTGGAGCAGCAGGGAGGCGGAATAGGTGGCACCATCTGAACGAGGTGATGGCTCAGGGGCTGGATATGAGAAGACTGATATCTGTTGGGAGAAGTGGAGGCCCATCATACAACAACTCTTGGAAATTGCAATGAATTTCAGGGCATAATGCTGAGGTGGCCGAGCCCTGCGAAATAATATAACTGGATTGGTGTAGGCGGACATAGCATAAAGGCCTCCGTTGGATAGCAAAACAACGTCCCACAGCCCCAGTGGTCATTGAAAGGTGGTGGTGAGGGGAGCAACATGACTAAATGAGCCAGAGAGAAGGGAGGCCCCATGGATTCTTTCACCAGCAATCAGGCCCTGACTGCGGCCTGCAACCCCGGAATGGGGGGAACCCCGATTGTTACAACTAATGCAGCCGGAGAGGACCAACTGATGGTTGCAATGCAGAGTGGCTTCATGGTCATCAATGTAAAGCTGAAGGACATTGTTGCAACCATTGAGTCACTAAAATCCAAACTAGAGAAGGAGAGTGGGCGCATCAATGAAGCCGATACCAGGATCAACGAAGTGGAGGACAGTGTGGGCCAACATGATTCTGACATTGCGACATTGAAGGTGGAGCTTGCCAAGACCCAATGGAAATGCGATGACCCTGAATCACGATGAAGGCGAAATAACCTGTGCATAGTTGGTGTTTCCGAAGTGGCGTGCAAAGGGCCAATGGAACCATTCCTTGAGGAGCTCCTAAAAGATTTATTTGGAGCCGAATAATTCTCTGCACATTTTCTAGTTGAGCGTGCTCACCGCACTTGGGCTCCAATTGCCAGGCCAGGGGCCCCTCTGCGCAATATCATAGCAAACATACTTAATTATAGAGACAAGGATTGTGTCCTGAAGCTATCCTTGGACCGTGGGATGCTTCGCTTTGGAGCCAATAATATTCATATTTATCCTAATTTCGCGGCAGGGCTCCAGGTCATGAGAAGTACTTACAATCTTGTAAAGAGGTTACTGAGGGCTAGAAATGTTCAGTAGGCCCTGATGTTTCCCCCAAAATTGCGTATTCAGCATGGTGGAAGGGCACACTTTTTGGAAAATCCTGTGGATGCTCTTGCTTATGTGGAAGCCTCGATTGCGCTCCCAGCATCAGAGCACAGGAGGGATCCAAATCAAGCCCCGAGAGATAACGTCAGATGTAATGACATGGAGGGATAATTTGGAAAATGTAATTTGCTTTGAACAGGCGCTGGTAACTATGCAGGCACAGGATACTGTTTAATAAGTCGGGGTGCAGGATCACCTGGCTGGCCTACACAGGTGGTGGCTGCTCACAGCGCACTCCATATTTTCATGGTGAAGAGGGGACTGCATTATCAAGTTGGGGAGAACGGTGAGGAAAGGGGAAGGGGAGGGTAGAGTGTGGGGAATGTCAGGGTGTTAACACGGGGACTCAGGATGGGCAGGTGGGGGAGGAAGGGGAGTTTTTCATGGTTGCGAGAGGGACACATCGTCAAGTTGGGGTAGATGGTGTGGGTGGGGGGGAAGTGGTGGGGAGTTCATGGTGCAGGGAAGACAGGAGGAGGGGGGACCCTGGATGGACGAACAAGAGGAGCCAGTTGGGGGATCGGAAAGAAGGGGTGTTATATAAAATTTGGCAGACAGGATGACAGCCGAAATGGCATCAGGAGATGATTATCGTGGCACAGACATGCATGCATAGACAATATGCTCAACAACAAACGACAAATGGGTGAACCAATAGTACTAATATTGTGGAACGTATGAGGCCTTAACAACCCCATAAAAGCTAGAAAGGAGTTATCACTATTTTGCGGGAGTGTCTCTCAAGATAAGATGTTACAGGAAACACACGCTCTGGGCTCCATACATGATGGGTTTGCACCTAAATAGGGGCGACAGAGATACTATACATCTTATTCATTGAAGGCAAGGGGAGTAATTATTTTGATACATAAATCATTACCTTTTCAAGCAGAGGACATTCAAGTGGACCCCAAAGGAAGATATGTTATTGCTATCGGGGAAATCGCTGGGGAAAGAAATGTGTTGGTGAACACATACGCCCTGAATATTGACGACCCCAGTTTTTATACTCATCCATCTAAACAATTGGGGAAGGTGGCTGACATCCCAGTGGTGTGGGCTGGAGATTTTAATACAATCCTGGACGTGGCTAAGGATAGATCTAACACCAGACAGTTGGGGATCACCGCAGAAGATTGCACGATTGGGCAGATAATGATTCAACATGGGTTGGTGGACGTATGGAGGGAGGAACATCCGAGAACTACTCGACCGTTCACGACGCACTGTCCCAAATTGACTTCTGGGTGGTCTCACCGACCTGGTCACACAGGCTGCGCGGCAATAAGAGCCAGTCGGACCATTGTCCAGTAGTGAATCACTGTCACTGAATAGTGTACCAAGGCACGGCCGTTGTGGGGATTGTCACCGACGGCACTATTGGATGCTGCACTGATGTCAGCCCTACATGTAGAAATAGATAGTTTTTTTAAAATGAATGATGGGTTGGTTCAGAGCTATGCAACTATATGGGAAACATTTAAAGTATGGCTCCCTGTGGTGTAAGGATCAAGTTCAAGACCCTTTGCATGATCCACAAGGCTTTCTGAGGCCTTGGATCGCTCTACCTCCAACCTTCTCTTCCAAAACATCTTCCTTCTCAAGCTCTCTGCTCATCCACCTCCAACTATCTGAGGGCCAGACGCTTCTCCAAGCAGAGAGCCGGGGGCAGATCTCTCTCCTCGGCTGGGGCCTCCCTCTGGAACAGCCTCCCTGCATCTCTCAAACTTGAGCCAAACCACCTCTGGTTCTGGAAGAAACTCAAGACCTTCCTTTTTGCTTCTGCTTTCTCTCTTCCACTCCCCTGCTGACGTACCTGACTGCTCTGTGCACTGGTCACCTGGTCACCCTCTGAACTCAGGCCCAGGCTCCTGATTTTCCAGTTGCCCTTGCACTGCCTCCAGGCTCCCCAGTACTTAAGGGTCTGTACCTGCAACCCTACAGTCCCTTCTCTCTGCACTTATGAGCCACCCGCTGGCTGCACTTATTGAGTTGTCTGCACTTCTCCCTTCCCCTCCCCCCCTGGCACTTCTCCCCTTCCATCTTCCCCACACTTGCGCGATCTGAATGACACATGACCTAGTAAGATCGTTTTGTCTTCTCTTTGTTTGGCCCTCCTTGTCTTGTGGCGCCTAGAAACACTTGTATACTGGCGCGTTATAAATGCCATATCATATGTTAGTATTCTTCATGTCTAAATGGATGCATTTGATTTTAGTTATGTATAAATGCATATTTGACCTGGTGTTTGTTCTTCGTGATGAGTGCATATTTGCTTCGTATGAAATGCATGCATGTGTGTGGTTTCACTGTAAGCTTGCTTATTCTCGCCATCTTTAGTTTGGATCACTGTATTTCTATTCTGCTGTACCAATCTCGGATATGGCCCGTACGGCTGTCTAAGTAAGTAACGTTTCTCACCTATGCGATGTGAGGTCGGGGAGGGGCAGTAGCTATGGATAACGTATTCATCTGTCTCTCAACAACACAAAGATACCCCCTTGCTAATATCAGTGATCGAAGTGAGCGGGAGCGGTGCTCCTCTACTTTTCTAAATCACCATTTACAGCTCCTTCACTTTTATTTTAAAAAGAAACCTTTCCATAATGGTTTCGTTTTAAAATAAAAGTGTAGGAATCAGTTGAAACTTGCACTTTCAGTGCACTGCACTGAGCGTTCCCTTAAACAGCAGGTGGAAGTGTTTGGTGGTGTGTATTGTGTGTGGGAGGGGACGTGATGACGGGGTTTGTGGGGAGTGGGTGCAGGCCAGTAGGGAACATAGTTCCACTACTTCTTTTCGTACACTTCGACCACTGGCTAATATGTCTAATGAAGTCCAAGGCCAAGGGCGAGGCATCCCCCTGCAGGCAGCTACCCCCTCCAGACTCAGAAAGTGCTGTGTGTGCTGACCCTGACGCAGCCCCATTCTCACCTGCTCAAAACTGTGTCGAAAGAGAGCCCTTGGCGAAGCTCGAGGCGGAGGGCGTGGCAGTCTCCTGCAGTCATATGCAGTTCAGCGTGTTGTGGGCGTAATTTTAGGGGGGGGCAGGGGTATTTGTCCCGCCCCCAACTTTCATGGCACACCATTTTGTCCCCATTCATTTGGCTGGGGCACCTTTTCTTCAGATGTCATGTCCCCCCCAACATTTTCAGCAAAGTTACTCCACTGGTGTCACGGCCAGGAAAGTGTTGGCGTTTGGAGTTTGCGAACACCATTTCTAAAAGAAAAAAAAGGAGATTTTTTTTTCTCGGCACAGACTTTTAGTGGTGTTCGCTGTGACTGATTAGGTTGTTCGCGATCAGCAGAAACTCTAATGTCTGGGAAGACACATCTGCTGCAAGAAGGTCTCCCAGGCTGTAGATAGGAAAGAGCAGCCTTTGCTTGATTGTGCTTCCCGACGCACACAACGGCCGGAGCAATAGAAACGCCAGAAGACTCTGAAGACTCACACTGCTTGGAAGCTCAGTGGTTCAGGCGGTGCATTTCAAGCTCCTGAGCAACATAGCGGGTGAGAGCCAAACTGGGGGGCAACGTGATATTCAGTGTAGCAGGTTTTAATGGACATTACAAACATCACAGCAAGCATGCGGCCCAGATTGGAAACTTCCCTGCACTTTGGCTCCCAAGACCCAAGCACAGAGTAAAAAGAGTAATTTTTGGAGACCACCAGGGGGTGCAGACGATATGGCAGTTTGATCCATCGTCTCTCTCACCGAGCAGAGCATAATGGTGGAATAACCTGTAAATCTTGCATTTTGTCACAAACAAACATCATAGAACGGAGTCGAAGTCCCTTGAGTATCCCAATGTCGAAGCAGAGCCTTAGCGTGCCCTCCAACCTTCCAAACACTGCCCGGATTGGGATTGGGATGAAGCCTGAGATGAAGGGGTGGGTGGGAGTAACAGACACTGCAAAAACAGAGGAAGTGGCCCAATTCGCAAGCCACGTTAGACCTCGGATGTGCACCGGATCTTCCCACATGTCACCTCGCACAAGCGCTAAGGAGGAGCCGTAAAAGAATAATCCGCTATGAGCATTTGGTAAGAGATGGGCTGCAGCAAACACTCCTCTACGACAGAAGAAAATAGACACACATATTTCAACACACAGAGCAGGCAAATCAACCACAATCAGTGCCCGCTCTAACACGCAGCACGGTCTGCGCGCATATCCTGCAGTGTAACAACACCCGCTTGACATCAGGCAGCAAGGTAGCGGTTGTGGCGGCGAGCGTCCCTTTGGAGTGGGCCCCGTTGTATTGTGTTGTGTGCCCGCCATAGGCGCAGCGGCCACATTTAATGTGCCTAAAACCCTGGGTCAACTTATTAAAACTGATGTACACCAAGAACTTCAGCTACCCCAAGAAAGACTTGTTTACCACAGAGAGGCTGTGCACAAGGCTCCAGAAAGTCTAAACCTTTCAACACTCCATGATGGCTGAACACACAGTGAATGCTTGATAAATACAGGGTTTTCTTTTTTTTTTCTTTTTTCTCAGTCCGGCATGAGGGTGGGGATTGACCCAGCACTTTTGAGAAATATCTTACATTGTTAAGACAGGCCTATAAGAAGTGGTGAGGTTCGAGATGGGTAAGAAAAGCCTCATTGTGCATACTCCTATTTTCAGTCCTTACGATGTTGTTATGTTTGTTTGTGAAAACTTAAAATACAGTGGTTGTGTGTTCCCACCGTTCTAAAATTAGGCAGACTTATATTGGATATTGCTCGGTGGAGGGGCTCCTCATGTCTGGCCCTTTTGATTCTAGGGCGTCTGTGTTGGGAGTGACGTGTCGATGGAGGCACTCTTCATTGGGGGGATTGGGTTTAGGGAGGGGGGATTCACATCAGGTAAATAAGAATGCTACCAGCAAAACACATTTGGTGGGAAAGAAACAGCTATGTAAACGTATAGTCCTTCAGCGCTGTACACCTCTCCATGAGATTACTGCGCGTATACAACGATCAACCAAGGCAAAAAGGAAGCAATGGACATGTGATAATGACACCAGCTCATGGGATAAGCTTTGGGTCCCTTAATGTTAAAGGCTTGAACTCACGGCAAAAACCCTCTATGTTAATGAGGGAATTCAAACTCTCCAAATTAGACGTGTTGACTGTTCAAGAGACGAAATTCAAAAGGGGAGAAGAGTTTAAATTGGGAGGGAAGGAATTGGGAGTAGTTCTGTGGGAATCAAGTCAGCATAAAAGAGATGGGCTGGGTATCATATATAGGAAGTCCCTAGGTCTCCAGATTGCACAGGTTTATAGAAACGAGGAAGGGAGATAAATTGTGGTTATTGGGATGGTGAGATCGCGCACAGTGACTCTTTGCTCGACATAAGCACCCAATCAAAACCAACTTGCCTTTTGATAGGGAACCTTTTACTTTTTTGGGCGGCTGGAAAACCGGCCTGTTATTATGTGAAGGGGACTTTAACATCATATCTGATCCCACTATGGATTGGGATTCCATGAGGCAGGGGGCAATCCCCTCATTGTGCTCAGGCAGTCAAAAATGTGCCGATCTATTGAAAGCTTATTCCCTGATTTAACACATGGAGAGTGATGCACCCACAGATTGTAGGATGGTCTGACCACAAAATGTGTCTACTGGAACTTGATTTGGGCCCGCCACCACAGAGAGATCGCAGATGGATTTGTAATGACACTCTCTACAAGGATGTGTTGTTCAGGGACACCTTCACTGAGGAGATTAAAAGTTATTTTACCACTAATGACTCTGGTGAACTCACAGTAAGTACAGTATGGGAAGCGGACAAAGCCACTTTCCGGGGAGTTCTGATAGCAGAGGGGGCTTTTAAGAATAGAACCAGGTTGTTGAGGGAATCTACACTGAAAAAAGAAACCAACCAGAAAGAACTGCTCCTTCAGACTCAAACTGCCCTTAAAGATGAAATTCTGACAGATATCAGAATGCTCCGGAAAGAATTGCGTGACAAATGGTACAACAAAGCGTTAATCCAGCTTCGGTTTTTGAATCAAAGATTTTATGAGAGGGGAGACAAGACCCATACTATGCTGGCCCCACGACTGCGAAACCAAACAGCAAATAAGGCTGTACATAAAGTCAAAGATGAGAATGGAAAAGAGCTGATTAAACCGGTTTAGATCAGTAAACGCTTTGCCCAATCGTATGCTTCCCTATACACTACTGAGGGAGGGAGTACAGAAGAGGAAATGGTGCGATATCTATTAAAACATCCTACCGTTCCGGTGGCTAATTATAATCTAGTACTACTAAATGCCCTGATAATGATGGAAGAAGTCCAGAATGCTATATCTAAGCTCAAAGCTGGTTCGGCACTGGGGCATGATGGCTTCATACCAGCCTTTTATAAATCATATAGTAACTCTTTAACTCCTTTCTTAGTGAAACACTTCAATACCATTTTAGAAACAAGTCAAGCCCCAGCATCGTTCACAGAGTCTCGAATCCTAGTTATTCTGAAGGAGGGTAGGGATGGCATGGAATGCGCTTCGTATCGTCCCATATCACTAATAAACGTAGGCATCAAGATTTACGCAATCGTTTTCGCAGGCTGGCTTTCCCGGGTCCTACCCCAATTGATACATACTGACCAGGTTGGATATGTTAAGGGCAGGCCAGGTGCCGATAATATTCGCGAAACCCTTGATCTGATAGACTCCATTAATGATCATGATGATTGTCCTACTTTGCTGTCAATTGACGCAGACAAGGCATTTGATAGGGTGGAATGGCATTTTTCACACGTAGTTATGCAGTGGGCTGGGTTGGGCCAACAATGGACAACTCGTGCTCAGGCGTTATATCGAAATGCTAAAGCTAAAGTTGTGGTTAATGGTATGGCACCTGAGACCTTTGTTTTGACTCGAGGCACGCGCCAGGGCTGCCCCTGGTCACTCCTTTTGTTTGCCTTAGTCCTGGAGCCACTTGTGTAAGCTACTTGTGCAAATGTCTGGATTAACGGATTAGTTAAATTTGAGCGAGAATACAAACTCACGTTATTTGCCGATTACATTTTGGTGTATATAACCCAACCAACATTGTCTATCCAAGCCCTCTTCACAACTATGGCAGAGTATGGTACACTATTAGGGTTTCACGCTAATCTGAAAAAAAAACGAAGTGCTCACGTTGATTCAAAACTCTACTCTTCCGGGTCATTTGGTGGCAGAGTGGGGCTTTCAACTGCAAACCGAGAGAATTTAAGTATTTGGGAGTTGTAATATGATATGATAGGTTATTTATAACGCGGTTTCTAAGCGTGGACCCAGGGATCGAACCTGTGTTGCTCCGTGTCGTCTTGTTTCCAAGTCGATCACGCTGCCGCTGAGCTATCCTCCTGTCATCAAACAAGATAACAAAAGAATTAGCAAACCTGGTCCGTGTTAACTTCCTGCCCTCATGGGAAAACATTAAGGCTGATATGCAGAGGTGGGCTAAAATAGCACTTTCCTGGACCGCTAGTTTCCCAACTATCAAGATGAATATACTACCTAGGTTGTTATTTCTCTTCCAATCGCTTTGAGTGTTAATCCTGGAATCATTTCATGCAGGGGTAAAGCAATCATTACTGAGGTTTCCTTGGACAGAACAGAAACCTAGGATATCACACAAAATGATGATAACACCTAAGAATGAAGAGGTTATGGGTTACCCAGATATCTTTAAATAATATAGTGCATGCCAATTACGTATACTTTCAGACCACCTATTGGAAAACACAGAAAAGCAGTGCGTAGGCCTTGAAAATGGGATGTTCTCCCCAGTGTCTCTGGGTGAATGGTTATGGGTCCCCCAGAATTCCATACCTTGCAGAATCCATCAATACCCAGTACTCACAGTTTTGTGGTCCCTCTGGCGACCATCAGGGGGCATGCAGAGTGTGACAACATGGCCGTCTCTGCTTAGCTGTATTTCGGCACTTTCCATAAGAGATCTGTTGGTTGATCCAATCCGCTTTTAGACCCAGTATGAGAGGTGTCTGGTAAGAGCAGGGCAAATGTGGAAAAATTGCACCTTTGTGACAAAAGATGAATTAGAATGAGCTCAGCAAGTCACCAGTATTCCACTACTGCAATACCCACAATTGAAGAGTGCATTACTGGACCCGGTTTGGGACGACTGCCTCCGACGATCGCCCACTCCCTTAGAACGCACTCTGAATGAACACCATGGCTTCAGGGGGTTAATTGCAGTTATACACCTCCTTAATTAAAAGGGGCCATTTACAGACGCCAACTACACAAACCAGATGGGACACAGAGCTGTGCTTACAAAATAGCCAAGACACTTGGGCAGGGAAAAACAGAATAGTATGGTCCACCTCAATCTCCATGCAGTACAAGATGCATAATGGGAGGTTACTAATGCGATGGCAGCTAACCCCTCAAAGACTATCAAAAATGTGCCCAGGTGTTACCCCGTATTGTTGGAGAGGTTGCCTCGAAGTTTGTGATTACTGGCCCCAGTGGTGGAGCTGTCAGAAAATTCAGACATATTGGAAGGACATTTTGGGTTGGATGCAAGCCGTTGACGGAATTCATAGGAACGTATCCCCATTATTGGTATTATTTGGAGTAAAGACATACGCAGAGGGGACAAACACAGTGTTGTCACATGTGCCTAGAAATCTACTTCTGGCACCCAGAGCCTGTTTTACAATTCGTTGCAAACGCAATACGCTGCCCACAAAGAAGGACTGGTTGAGCAAAGCTCACAAGATATTTCAGATGGAGAGCATTACAGCCACATTGTTGGAGACACACTCCGATATTGGCATGACATGGCTCCCCTTCCTGGAGTATTACTGTCATGTACGCTGTTACAAGTCCCCATTGTTCAAATATCAGCACCTCCCTTACTGCCCATTCACCCCCACTTACCCGGCAGCAGCAGTATGGTGATCAAACTGGGCACACCCGGAGGAAGGCGGGCCGGGGCGACCGCCCGAGGTCATTGTGACCGTTTCTCCATTGACAGTTGCCATGGCGCTGCTCAACGGTGTGCCAGGGCCGCCGGCTCAGCCTGGTTCCGTGTCACGTGATCAGGAAGAGACGATCACCTGCTGTTTACATGGAACATGTGGCTTGGAAGCATCAGGAGAAACGTGCCACATGACGTGTATCACCTGACTCATCAGTGCAGTTAAAAACAGCAAGTATACGCTGACACAGTGCTTCACAGCTGCTTCGTATTGAGTACTGTTTGGCGTTTCCCGGACCTTCTTTTCTCGGCTCTTGACTACGGAAAGTTTACAGACCCCTGTTCTTCTTCCTCGGATCACGAACTGCCTCGTGTTTATCTTCTGGACTACCGACCCCTGGAATTGCTAACTGGTTTTGATCTGGATTTCCCCTGGATTTGTTATACTCTCTGGTTTTTGACCTCGGATTGTTCTTTGGACTGCTCACAGATTACCCCACTCTGAAATCTGATCACTGACCCCCACTGCCTTTACAGTGCATAGTGTGTTCCATCTGGAGTGCTACACAGGACCTCTTACGCCTCTTGCTGCTGCCGGATATCCTCAAGTTCCTGCCCATTTGTCATTACTCGGGGTAGGGTTAACACCCACTCCTCTCCCACCTAGGTAAGCCTTATTGCAGTTCACATCCTGTGTTCTAAGTATCAACTGCATTGCCATTACCTTATACTTAACCCTTGCTTGCCTTACAGCGGTCAGGGAAGTTTCCGGCGTTCCTGGTTCCTGTTCCTTGGCACTCAACACCTGTGGCCTCAAGGATCGCACGGGTAGTTGTATTACTATCTCCCCGTGTGGAACTTGGGGACGGAGGTTCTCATAACCTTCACGACCATCAAGACAGAACAATTACACTGCGCACAAAGACACAATCATGCAGGCAGCGTTGTAATATGTGAAAGGTGACCCAAGAACTTATGATGACAACACTATCCATTTAGATATATGGGCCTTGGTCGAACAAAAGGGTGCAACAGCTTTTCTTTTCCTTGAACTGAACATGGCTTGATCCGAAAGAAATGTTGTGTTGTGAAATAATCAATACTTGATAAAGAGATCTAGTTTTCCCAGATGTGAGGGGAGGAGGACGTGGGGGCATGTTCTTTTTTTGGTCACCGAAAGCAATAATGCCATCAGAGTCACGTCCTGCAAGTGCTAAGTTTCTTGATCAGTTTGATATTTTGTTTTTATTCTCTTCATTTCAAGAACTATTATCCATTCTTTGTAAAGTTCCACATTGTATGTGACCTCTGATTTGGCTGTACTTACGTGTTATTGGTTGAACTAATGTTGGTAACAAAATCAATCAAATACTATTCACGAAAAAAGAAGTTATTTTGAATTGTGGCATGTTTTTAACTATGTCCACTCCCGTCTCCCCTGTCATTTGTGCTCCTATGCTTGTAGCTCCGACTGTATGTACATCCCAAAGGAAAATTCTGTTTGTAAAAAGGAAAACGCCACTATTATCTACAATGAGCCCGCAATGTGACGCTGAGACCAACTCCAAGGATTCTGCAAGGCCAAAGGGAGAAGCCAACTCGCTTATTAGCGAAATACACCAGCTCCTCGGATCATTTAATGGCCCCTTCAGCCCGGCCCCCTGAGGGGGGAGGGGGAACACTGCCCATAACACCAAGGATTATATCATAGCTGGTAAGCCTACGCTTTCATTCAACAAAGACATGGGGCCTCATTACGACCCAGGCGGTAAGAGGTTTACGGCGGCGTAAACAGCGCCGACCCTTACCGCCTGATTCCGAGGTCCCTTAGCGCCATGGCGGATTTAACACCTGCTTTTAGCAGGTGTTAAAATCCATGGCGCTAAGGGACCTTGTTGTTAATTACGCCACCGTAATTTACGGTGGCGTAATTAACGCCTTCCCCACTCCCATTATGCCCTATGTGGCAAGAATGGGGAAGGGTAAATGGGGATTGGGGACTTACCGCCCCGCCAACCTCGGAATGGGGCGGTAAGTCCGCTAACCACCATGGCGTAAACGTAGTTTACGCCATGGTGGTAAAGGTACGAACCAGGCGGTAACTTACCGCCTGGGTCGTAATGAGGCCCATGGACTCTAAGTGCAACATAGAACACTGGCCTACTGATGACTGGATAAAGACTTCCCTGGACCGATCAGGCTGAGGGGCAGTGTAGCAGCCTCTGAGCACTGTTGGTCCGATTCCAGGGGGAGCTGTGATTTCCGACACTGACATTATTACTTATTCTAGTGTGATTCCGGCGGCTCCCATCATATTACCTACCAGTCAGCACATGTTGGAAGATCACCAACATTACCAATCTGTTGTCACTACCAAGCGTATAGTACAAAGCGGGTGCAGATGCATGTACTCACCCAAGACAGCCTGTGCCAACGAGCCTCTGGTACTCATCAAGCAAATCCCAGGCTCATGGGGCTTTCATAAGGGTTAATGATGGCCGGTGAGAACGGTCAGATTGGAAGTAGGGCAATTGTGGCTGAGGGGGTGTTGGCCACATCAATCAGGATAACTGGAAATGAGGTACAGGAAAGTAGAATATCCAGTCATTCACCCTTACGCAAGCAAGTGACAAAGCCAACCTATGATCTATTCCTGCAGACCCGCGGCACCGGAAGGCGCAAGCCGGCTCCTCCCCAAGGTACCTCATAAGGCACACAACGCCTCTCTGTAACTGTCCGTGTCGGACGTGTCGACTGTCGCTTCCCTGCACCGCATACAGGACTTAAAAGCTTGTGAGTACTTGTTCATTCCGCCATATATACCTCTGCAGCTGTGGCACCTAAATATCACCCAGCATTTGACTTCTATCCCGTGATGAACTACCATGGCGGACCGCTTACCCTATAATGTTTTTCTATGCCGCTGAACAACAGCTATCCTAAACAATACACCTAACAGAATCCCTACCTGCTCACACTCCCGCACACATCGCGCTACCTACTGAGAAATACTCGCACTATTGTTGTGCTATCGTGCCCGATTCCCGATATTCGGCCTGACCCCCACACATGTATTGTACTGCCATTCTGCCCGACTCCTACGTCTGACTTGTATCTGTTTCCTGCCGATCCTCCCACATCTGAACTGTATTGCCCCTCTGCCATACTCCCACACCTGAACGGAATGGGCACTTTGTTTCCCTCATTTGAATCAAACTGGTATCATCTTTGCATGTTTCCCACACCTAAACTGCATTGTATTTTGCCCTGATTCCTACACCTGATTTGTATTTGTTATTCTGCTTGTCTGAATATCCTTCATTTGAATCGTACTGGTATCACCTTGCTTGATTCCCACACTTGAATTGTATTGCGATTCTGCTAGCTTACCACATTTGAACCGTTTTAGCTATCTTACCTGTCTTCAGCCCACTGTCCAAAGGCAGCTACAAAGCACCCAGTCCCCAACAGCATCCTCCCTACCTACTTCCTACCATCATTCTTCACCAAATGCAACATCATAACGACCCATTCTAATCCCACTGGAGCGACTACACGCCCAAGATCCATCAGCATTAGGAACAACCTACTGGGTCTCCGCTCCAGACACCCACGCACCACCCCACAGGCCAATTTACACACCTCACTGACCACAGGCACTCCTAAGCTTGAGATAAGACAAGCTCCACCCAGTCCACCTGTGATACTCCCTAACTCTCTGACACCCAGACTAGATAATAACAACACCAAACCACCCCTGACCACAACTAACCTGCAATGCTCATTAATCAATGCCAGATCCATTCCAGCACATACCACCGAAATCCACGACCTCATCACCAACTTTGACCTCGATATCCTTGCCATCACCGAGGCTTGGCTACATAATGCAGCCGGGCCAGCCCTCACTCTAGCCATCCCACCAGGATATTCCATCATTAGGCAGGGCCGACTCACCACTGTAGGCGGTGGTGTAGCACTCATAGTGAAAACCCTCCTAGAGGCCAGACAAACCCCATCCAATCTGGGTGGGAACACCAACACCCTTGCAGTAAAGATCTCCCCCTCCCCTAAATCCACCATAACCATCAACCTTGTCTACCGCCCACTAGGCCCACTACTAGACTTTCACAAAAACCTCACACACCTCCTAGCAGAAAACCTGAAAACCACATCTAAAACAATCCTCATAGGTGACCTTAACCTCGGCCTCAATGATAAGAATGACAGACCATCCAAAGCCCCATCGCTAGCTTTACAGGAACTAGGCTTTGAACAAAAAATTCTCATGCCCACGCACAACAAAGGGCGTACCCTTAACTGGATAGCTGACCATAACTGTGATACTGACATCAGCTCATCACCCCCACCCCGTGGTCAGACCACTTTCTTATACACTTCCTCATCCCAACCGTTGCCACCTTCACCAAGAAACATGACCCGATCCCGTCAGCACTGGCAAGAAGTTCTAAAAACATCACCAAAGATAGGATCTTACCCCACCTAGCTACCCTCACCTCCAACCTTCCTGTAACCTCAGACCCATCGATACTGGCGGACATCTATAAATCCACAATTAGCACTGCCATAGACATCATTGCTCCACTTCAGCAGAAAAAAGCTAAAAATGTGAAACATTCCAACTCCTGGTTCTCTACAGAACTAAAAGAACTCTGCACCCAAAAACGCAAAGCGCGGAAAAAAATGGCAAAGCTCCCCCAATGCAGTTACGCTATCAGCATACACAACACTTGCCATTCCATACAAGAAGGCAATAGTTACAGCCAAATCTACATCCTATAACGCCAGAATATCTAACGCCACCTCTGAATCTAAAGAACTCTTTGCAATCTTCGGAGAACTGTCTATCCCAGCCACCAAATCCCAAGACATAGTCAAAGACCAAAATTGGGGCAATACAAATCAAACTTCCCTACTAAACAAAATTGAACTCCTGCAAATGAAAATTCAGGAGCATCACAAGAATCTCATGCTACACATTAGAGAAACTTCTAACTCAGATCAGATGACCACCTCTAGCACAGACCGCATGGTCTCTAAAAGGCCCAGTAGAACCATTAATGCAAACTGCCTTATGGTTCCGAGATTCAAATCCACAAAGATTTGCGGCAATAGCTTCCCTGTGAAGGCCGCCAAACTTTGGAACTCCCCACCCCATGAGTTGAGAGCTGACCAAACTTACGTACATTTCAGAAAGAGGTACATCACCCTTCTCAACCAAACTGAAGACTAGTCTAACTGAGACTACTGCATAATTGTATACACTTTTCTGCTTTCTGTAACCACTTTATATTATTTCTGGAACTATTCTTGTAATTCACTGTAAATATTCTGAAACTGTATTTTATCAGTACGATCATATCTATATTTGGTCTGTAGTTACCCTGTATGTCATAGTGTTTCTCATTAAGTAACCTTGTAAGCTTTGCACCTTCTTATTGCTGCGCCCTGTTACCTCTGGGTCTGGCGCACATTAGAAATTCAATAAACAAACAAACAAACAAACAAACAAACTAAAGACCCAATTACACCTTTCAAATTCAGGGAAATAACTGAAAGTGAAGTAATTGAGATTGTAAACAAAATCAGGCCCTCCATCTGTAAAGGAGATGCATGCCCAGCCATGCTAGTTAAAGACTGTGCAGAAACACTTGCCCCGTTTCTCAAGTCCTTCATTAACACCTCATTCAACTCTAACACTGTCCCAGCCAGCCTAAAAGAAGCGTCAGTGCGCCCCCTTCTAAAAAAAACACTCTCGATCCAGAAGTTGCCATTAATTACAGGCCCATCACCACCGTCACTTTTCTGCTTAAGATACTGGACAAAGTTGCCTACACGCAAATCCAGCAATATCTTGAGAAAAAAACACATCCTAGGCAAAAGACAATCTGGCTTCCGGACATGGACATGGAACAGAGTCTGCATTACTCGATCTTAAAATACAACTCAGTGACATCATGGACAAAGGTAACCCAGCACTTCTCCTCCTTTTAGATCTGTCCGCCACCTTCGACCTTGTCAAACATGATATCCTAGGCATGCACCTAAAAAACGAAGCCCACTTCTCACCAGAAGCAATAGCTTGGGTGGCCTCATTCCTAAATGGAAGACTCATGGAAGTATTTACAGCGGAGTCCCACAGGGCTCGTGCACGGCCCCCACGGTGTATAATATTTTCACCCTCCCGCTCTTCAATGATCTGGACTTTCGTGACATAGCATACACCAACTACGCTGATGACACTCAGGTACTACTCCCTCTAACCGGCATATACGAACAAGACACTGCAGCCCTAACCAAAATCTACTCAGCTATTCAAACTTGGATGGCTGCTAACGGCCTGTGCCTAAATGGGGACAAAACGAAGATCCTCATAGTAGGCACCAGGGAAACACTCAACAAGCTCCCATCACAATACAAAATCTTCTCCATAGACAACTCCACCATCACAGTCTCTACAGCAGTAAAAACCCTAGGAGTATACCTTAACGCATCACTGTCCATGACACGCCAGGTCAATGCTATAGCCTCCTCCACCACACTCACCACCAAGGTGATCAATGCTGTGAAGACCTTCCTCTCTACTCAAAACTGTCAATCTATTGCAAGAGTCACAGTAGGTAGTAAACTGGACTACTGCAATGCTTTACTCCTGGGCACCTCGGCAAAAAACCTTAACAAACTTCAAGTCACACAGAACAACGCCCTGAGGGCAGCCCTAACGATTCCCAAAAGGAAACACATCACACAGACCAGGAAAGTTGCACATTGGTTACCAGTGAAAGAACGCATACTCTTAAAAACACTGGGTATCACACACAGGTGCCTTTCCACCGATGCCCCTCCTTACCTATCAGAAAGAATCACACTCAACCCATCGACTAGACCCATTAGATTGCACCTGACTAACCAGATCTACGTGCCAGCCTTCAAAAGAACCAAAGCTGGTGGGTCCAGCTTTCCACACTTGGTTCCCAAAAACCGGAATGCACTACCCACAACCCCTAGAAACGAAAGATCCTACCCCGCCTTCCGCTAAATGTTGAAAACCATACTATTCCGCTAGAACTAACCAATATGTACAGTCACGCTGCTCAACTGTAACCTAGTGACAGCTTAACACACTACTCTATGTACTATTGTGCTTGTTTTATATACACCGTCAATTCTGTTCTATCATATGCCTGCAGCCAAGTGAATATGCTGCAACAGCGCCACGATGCCCCAGGGCCGATGTGCGCTTTATAAATGCAAATAAATAAATAAATCAGTCTGGTGACTCAGTAACTAAAGAGTGCCAGTGTAGCGCTGTTTTAGAAGAACCTTTGATTTTGAAGAATCTAGTTCTTTCCTTGTTTGAAGTAGTCAAGAAGGGAGTGGATAAGGGGGGCTAGAGGAAGCAGGATTACTCCCGCCCGCAACTAGCCCTATCAATACCAACACCACCAAGGGTGGGAGGGGTTCACCAGTGGAAACAAGGGCCCCAGCTGACAAAGGGCCACCATCCACAGTGGATTGGAGTGGCAGTGATTTGTCAGAGAGCACGCAATATATTGCCCTCCCTCCATTAACGAAGATCTCTACTTTAAAGGAGATGGTAGCACCCAAGGCAAAAGCGAGATTTGACAAAGCGGTAAACTGAAGGGATTGTGTCCCTGTGACCCCCATTGCCAAACCCAGCAGACCAATAGCAGCTCAGGTAGGGGGGGGGTCAATATACTTGCATAAAGTCCCCAAACTGACACCAAACAGGGAAGCACTTCTAAATAAATGCACATTTTGGATTAGAGTGTTAAGGGGATGCCTATTAATAACCTGGTAGCAAATTATAAGCTGCACCAGGATTTGCCAACTGGAGGGGGGTGGGGGAGGGGGTAACGGCGTTGGCACTGTCTGATTCGATTCCAAGGACCCAGGCTTGCTTAAGGGCTTATTGAGTTGTGGCACTAGATGCTATTGTCCGGAAAATACAGCAATAGAACTCAGCGCCCATCCTCTGGTGGCCTGTGCTCTCAGGGGCAAATGCTGCCCCACTGGGGGAAAGGACACTGGGTGATCCCTTGTGGCCCAGATCCTTACAATAACCGGTGTGCCAATCTCAACAAGATCTTTTTAATTTTCGTTAAGACGCCCCAATCACGAAGTGAGCACCCACTGGGATTAGTCTGGGCTCTTGGGTTATTGTATTCCAACTCATCCATTTTAAACATGAAAGACACGTTTGTTTGATATATTTGTAATTATTTGTATCTGCTGTGAAACACTTTTATGGCTCAATGCCAAAATGAAGTCAACCGAATGAAACGGTCCAAATATAGTGCACAAATGTCACGCTTATTGAAAAAGAATTGGACAATTTTACAACCAGACACACAACTGGCAGAACTCTTTCCCAGACCACCCATGGTGGCATACACAAGGGGTAGACAATTCAGGGACAGCCTGGTAAAAGCAGAAAGAATACCTACATCAAGGCAGCTATTTCTATCAACCCCCCAACAAGGCACATTTCCTTGCCTGAATTGCAGCAATTGCAATAACATCCAGAAAGGAGTACATATCAGACACCCATGAACAGGATGGAGCATGAAATGCAAACATTTTGCCACATGTGATTTGTAGAATGTGATATATGGCTTGATCTGCCCTTGTGGCGATTATTATTTAGGACAGACCACGAGGAAGATCAAAGAACGAATCACTGAACATAACTCCAATATCCGTACAATCAAGATTCCCCAGTGGCCTGACACTTTACGACGATGAGACACACAATATCACAGCCAAGATATATTGCCCTTGAACAGATACATACACCGCCCAGAGGAGGAAATTTAAATGAACCGAAATCCAAGCGAGAGATGTTCTGGATTCATAACCTGGACTCACCTGACTCCATAGGAATGAATGAAGAATTTTCTCTAGCATCATTCCTATAGGTACATTCTTAAAATTGTTTTAAAAATTAATTGTGGCTCATAGGATTGAGCGGTGATCAGAGGAAGATTAATAAATGATCATGGAACTTGTGATATTTTCACTATTTGTGTGGAAACGTAATAAAAAGAAGCACAAATCGATTGAGATTGAGATATGTACCACTAGAGTACCTGACTAAGAGTACCATGATTATACTAGAGTACCTGACTAAGAGTACCATGATTATACTAGAGTACCTGACTAAGAGTACCATGATTATACTAGAGTACCTGACTAAGAGTACCATGATTATACTAGAGTACCTGACTAAGAGTACCATGATTACACTAGAGTACCTGACTAAGAGTACCATGATTACACTAGAGTACCTGACTAAGAGTACCATGATTATACTAGAGTACCTGACTAAGAGTGCCATGAGTATACTAGAGTACCTGACTAAGAGTACCATGATTATACTAGAGTACCTGACTAAGAGTACCATGATTATACTAGAGTACCTGACTAAGAGTACCATGATTATACTAGAGTACCTGACTAAGAGTGCCATGATTACACTAGAGTGCCTGACTAAGAGTGCCATGATTACACTAGAGTGCCTGACTAAGAGTACCATGATTATACTAGAGTACCTGACTAAGAGTACCATGATTGTACTATGTTGACGCACTGGATAAGAGAAGGGCTGAGATTTGGACACATACTAGAACAATGAGCCATTGAATTGTTCAACACTGTAACCCAGAATCAATAAGTTGAATGTCAAGAAGATATGTTTACTTGGGATTACTTGTCTGTTATATTTACAGATAATACCTGTTAAATCATTCCAACAACTGACTTAGTGAAATTGTCTCTGTAAAAAGGGACACACACACGTTGTCTGAACATATACAGCACATTGTACCAGAATGTAAATGTGGGATTTCTATTCTCATTTTGTCTTAGCTGACTATGATTGACCATTAGAAAGAGATGTATGTGTGTGTGTGTGTGTGTATATATATATATATATATATATATATATATATATATATATATATATATATATATAAAATCAAAAACTTAGTCATGGGCGCCCCTCTATGAGAACTAACACGGCAGAAATGGCCTGTTCTATGGGATGGTACCCACTCTAGAGTCCGCAGCCACATTTGAGCTCACTGTAACTTTCACAGATGGAAAATTTTCATTTGCCTATCAGTCTTTGTCCCGCCCACATGGCCAGTCCAGCACCGAAATGATATGGCAATTCCCTTCTGAACAAGAGTACCAACTGCAACCCCATACAAGTGTTTCAGCCTTGTTGGGCATCATCAGTGAGGTGATGTGCCTCTCTGAGCACAGTGAGCAAGGGGTCTACATATGGACACTTAGGGTGACAAAACCTAAGGCCCTTGAAAAAAAAAAAAAAAAAAACGTAGTCATGGGCGCCCTTCTATGAGAACGAACATGGCAAAAATTACCTGTTCTATGGGATGGTACCCACTCTAGAGTCCGCAGCCACCTTTTAGCTCACTGTACCTTTCACAGATGGGATATAACCATTTACATATTAGTCTAGGTCCCACCCACATGGGGAATCCAGCAACGAAATGCTCAGAGAGGTGGACTACGAGTGCACTAGCAACAAGAGTTGCAACACTCGGAGCAGGGGGCGTGGCCTCAATATGTAGCACTGGAACCAAGGCAGACTAGACTGCTGCAACAGGAAGAACGTGACAGCCCGAACTAATGGAGCCTCCAACGCTGCCATACCTTCCAGGGGCCGAACGTGATAGCGACTATGAATGCTAACCCTCCTCCCCCT
Organism: Ambystoma mexicanum; assembly: GCF_040938575.1. NCBI lineage: Eukaryota > Metazoa > Chordata > Amphibia > Caudata > Ambystomatidae > Ambystoma > Ambystoma mexicanum. The sequence goes on from NC_090935.1 coordinate 1,442,347,500, forward strand.
CAGTGCCTAACCCTGTTACATGTCAGATGCACCTTTAAACTTTGAGAGTAAGATCCAATTTGATGGGGGTGGAAGGTACGTCGTATGGAGGTAAGTGGACTAAGGACTAGGCGCATTCTAGTCACTACAGTGAGTAACATTTTATTACTCCTACGCCTGTCCTCTTTCCTCCATCTTGTATGGGGGAATTCCAACGTAACTATGAAAACTGGGGGAAGGTACAATATGGCTTACACAGATGCAAACAGGTTTTTAGGACAGTTTGCCTGAAGGCTGCGTCTGGTCTGGAGCTGGTATCCAAAGAGTAGTGTTTGCAGAAGGCTGATAGGGTAGACCAGGTCGCTGCCCTGCTAATGACATCCCAAGATGTATGTCCCTGAAATGCGATCGCCTTTGCTCTTACCGCATACACATGAATTCCTTTAGCAACTTCTCTCTTTTGTGCTTTCTATGCCTCTACAATAGCTGATACCATCCACCTGGCTAAAGAGGCCTTAGAGGCTTGCAAACCCAGCTTGAAGCTGCAGAAAGTGACAAATGAAGCTTCCGTTTGCCCGATTGCCTTTGTACATGAGAGGTAGAACCTGAGCACCCTGAAAAGGTGTAGGGAGTGTAGCGATTGTTTCTCCTCAGACTGAGGGTTCGGACAAAACACAGGTAAGCATAACTCCTGGTTGAGGTTGAACTGTGAAACTATTTTTGGTAGAAACTAAGCATGCGTTCTGAGCACCACCTTGTCCTTGTGAAATATCGTAAAAGGTTATGACACTGACAGCACCTGGGTCTCACTCACTCTGCGAGCTAATGTTAAGACTGTCTTGAACGTGACCCCTGTTAGAATGGATTTCTTAACTTTGGCCTGGTGGACAAATGTTTAAGAGGCCACCGTAGTTTAGTGAAACAGTTAACCTTCTGGACAATGCCAGACCAATCACGGTAGCTTGGCAGGTGGTGAAGATCAAATGTCAGTAGGGGCGAGAGTGATCACAAGCCCACAATGAGCAGACACAGTAAAAATACAATAGAATACTCTTACACAGGTGTTTATCAAAAATACACATACATTTATTTTAAGCCCAATGAAACACCACGAATAACCAAACTAATAATGCTTAAGTTACCACACAAGCATATCACTATGCAACATGTATACAACTACTGTTGTCTAATGCGATAAAGGCAGTAAAACGTCCACAACCTACAGAGAGAAGGGAGTTAACACGAATTATAGCATTAGGCAGTCTTCAGGATGGAAACCCTAACTTATGCAGTCCAGCCCTCCGAAGTGGGGAGCCTTGTGCTCAATGTAAAGCATTGCGTAAAAACGCATGAACGCAAAATGCGTAAGGCGATGACAGTACCTTTTCAAGATGCTGGGACAGTTTGGTGAGGGTCCTGAAAGGGGTAGAAGAAGTTTCAATCGCCGGGGAAGGGTCTGTCCTCATTGGAGAGCGGTTTCTGACTTTTGGAACAGGCCAGGGAGCGTGGGTTATCCCAGCCAAGGAGAGGATCTCAAGGAACCCTCTTGCATAAAAACAAATGGGTGAAACAGGGGCCGCCGGGAAGTTATGCAAGTACTCACCGCCCCTAGCTCCAATCCAGACCAAACTATGCCTGTTTAGTCGAGGTCGTCTGAGGTTGTAAATTCCACCTTTACTCCTCAGGTACGGCTCTCAGGTGCTGCGGGACGGGATACCAGTTTGTGATGAGACAGTAGCCACAACTCTGCCCTCAAAGGGAGGATGAAGAAAATTCCAGTGCAGCAGGATTCAGGGCACAGCAGAGAAGGCGGGAAAGTCACCCTCAATGATCGTCACCACAACACAGTAACGAAGGGACCGCAAAGGCTTTTGGTGTGACGCACTCTCCTAATTCACTACCCAGAGGAGCTAGGCCTAGGACATTTGGTGGGAGTGTGTCGAGAACCACAAGCTAGGGTTTCCCAAAGTTTCGAGTCCCATTTCAAAACGGCGCGCTCCTATGTAATGTCCCGGGACAGAGCTGGTCAGTTCAGTGGACGGCTCAAGCACGCTTCTGAGAAGGCTCTTTTGGTAGGAAAGTAGTTGTTCACACTACTCAAATGGGTCAAAGTGCCCTCGCAGGCCTTCTAAGGTCGAGAACAAAGCAGGGGTCTGCCGGCATAGCAGCGGGCTCGGGGTGCCAGACCTTTCAGCTCATCTCCGGCGGGTCTACGGATCTGCTTCAGCTCACAGGATATTTGGCTCCTTCTGTAGTTTGGTATGAATCACTGTAGATTGACCTCGGAAGGATGCAGGGCCCCTTCTCTTAACCAAAGTTCAATGTGTGATCGAATCTGGACAACCAATAGAAGATCTGCTCCCTTGTACGCACACCAATCGTGATCCAATCATGGTGCACATGTATTCATGCACAGCAGACATCCTGGCACCAGTAGTTTGGATTGGGCCCAGCGAGTCCCAACCCTCTTCCTGGGCAATAGCACACATGACATGCAGGAGCCCGCGAAAGATGCGGTTTTCCCGGGCAGCTGCTTGACCGAATAAGGAAGTACTGGGTCAGCCCGACATGGGGGAACACCAAAGGACATGATGGCCAAAGGACAGAACAAAAGACTTTGTGGCATGGCCATCTTCAGCACTGGCCACCGACATGAGCCATCTGTGGTAATTGCGGTATAGTTCGCTAAAAAGTAGTGAAAACACCATTACGGTATACTGCTGCCACCAGTTCATCCTAGGCACACTTGTACACCCACCAAAAATTCCTTATAGGGTGTCTAGGGCCATAGAACGGAGCCCAGTGCACGGTACAGTAATGTACTTTGAGCACTGATAAAATGTTACCAAGAAATGACAACAAAGTAAAAGACTAACTGGCCGATTCATGGAATAATTAGCGCGGCGCAAGTGGCCAAAAACGTGCGAATCGCAGTGGAATAGCGAAAATCGCAGTGCAAGTGCGAAAATCGCACGAAAAGCAGCGCACATCGATTCATGGGAGGCCGTGCGCGAGAAAACCATCGGATGTGCGATAAAAAAGTGCGCGGCGCACGTTGGCGCACAGGCCATCTAACTGTGTGCGCCAGGTCACAGCGAAAATCGCACAGGCCACAGCGAAAATCGCACATAGCGCGGCGCACGCAACAAAAGTAGGCGGAACACGGGCGTAACACTCGGAATGGGGAACAACTTGCCAAAATGTGGGCATCACGGGGGAAGTACAGGGCACAAGTGCGCGGAACGCCCACACGCTCGCCTACAACACGTATTCATGGAATAGAATAGGGCAAAAAAGCGCACGCTCAAACCAGCGCACAGGCACAAACACGACCGCCACAAGAAAGCAGGCGGTAGCGTCTCTGCGGCTGTAAGAAATGTGCGCCAAAAGGTGCGCCAACAAATAGCACCTATATACTGCCATGATGAATGTCCTATACTGTGGTCCTCCAGGACAAATGACGTGCAAAGGGGTACCCACAAACACGGACACCCGCTGACAAAAAATACGTGTGCGTGTATACCGGGGTGTGCGGGAAGTCTCACACGCGATTTGGCCGGGAACGTGGATTTCAGGGGTGCGCGGGAAGTTCCACACGCGATTTGGCCGTGTACGTGGATTACAGGGGTGCGCGGGAAGTTCCACACGCGATTTGCCCGGGTACGTGGATTTCAGGGGTGCGCGGGAAGTTCCACACGCGATTGGCCCCGTGCAAGCAGGGTACGTGTATTTCAGGGGTGCGCGGGAAGTTCCACACGCGATTTCATCAGGGTACGTGTATTTCAGGGGTGCGCGGGAAGTTCCACACGCGATTGGCCCAGTGCGAGCAGGGTACGTGTATTTCAGGGGTGCGCGGGAAGTTCCACACACGATTTGGCCGTGTACGTGGATTACAGGGGTGCGCGGGAAGTTCCACACGCGATTTGGGCGGGTACGTGGATTTCAGGGGTGCGCGGGAAGTTCCACACGCGATTGGCCCCGTGCAAGCAGGGTACGTGTATTTCAGGGGTGCGCGGGAAGTTCCACACGCGATTTCATCAGGGTACGTGTATTTCAGGGGTGCGCGGGAAGTTCCACACGCGATTGGCCCAGTGCGAGCAGGGTACGTGTATTTCAGGGGTGCGCGGGAAGTTCCACACGCGATTTCAGCAGGGTATGTGTATTTCAGGGGTTCTGGGGAGTACCACACGTGAATTGGCCGTGTGGGTCCTCCCAGGTGTACGCTCCACAACCTCCACGGCCCCTGCAGGCAGCCCACACCACGGGGGACTACCCTGCACTCCTGCTCATGTCCCGCAGGCAGCCCATCCACCATGGGCATGCCCCCCAGCCAACCCACATGTCACCTTGCACTACTGATCAACAATGCATGTCTCCCACCACCCCCACCCCCCAGCCACCAGGGGCACCCTCCACCAGGCCCCCACTCATGTCTCCCACCACCGCCACCCCCCAGCAGTGCAGGGGCAGCCTCCACCAGGCCCCCACTCATGTCTCCCACCCACCCCCACCCCCCAGCCACCATGGGCACCCTCCACCAGGCCCCCACTCATGTCTCCCACCCCCCCACCCCCCAGCAGTGCAGGGGCAGCCTCCACCAGGCCCCCACTCATGTCTCCCACCACCCCCACCCCCCAGCAGTGCAGGGGCACCCTCCACCAGGCCCCCACTCATGTCTCCCACCACCCCCACCCCCCAGCAGTGCAGGGGCACCCTCCACCAGGCCCCCACTCATGTCTCCCACCACCCCCACCCCCCAGCCACCAGGGGCACCCTCCACCAGGCCCCCACTCATGTCTCCCACCCCCCAGCAGTGCAGGGGCAGCCTCTACCAGGCCCCCACTCATGTCTCCCACCACCCCCACCCCCCAGCACTGTGGGGCACCTGCCAGCAGGCCCCCACCCATGTCCAACTCATGTTCCCCACCACCCCCACCCCCCAGCAGTGCAGGGGCACCCTCCACCAGGCCCCCACTCATGTCTCCCACCACCCCCACCCCCCAGCCACCAGGGGCACCCTCCACCAGGCCCCCACTCATGTCTCCCACCACCCCCACCCCCCAGCACTGTGGGGAACCTGCCAGCAGGCCCCCACCCATGTCCAACTCATGTTCCCCACCACCCCCACCCCCCAGCAGTGCAGGGGCACCCTCCACCAGGCCCCCACTCATGTCTACCACCACCCCCACCCCCCAGCAGTGCAGGGGCAGCCTCCACCAGGCCCCCACTCATGTCTCCCACCACACCCACCCCCCAGCAGTGCACGGGCAGCCTCCACCAGGCCCCCACTCATGTCTCCCACCACCCCCACCCCCCAGCAGTGCAGGGGCACCCTCCACCAGGCCCCCACTCATGTCTCCCACCACCCCCACCCCCCAGCAGTGCAGGGGCAGCCTCCACCAGGCCCCCACCCATGTCTCCCACCACCCCCACCCCCCAGCCACCATGGCCAGCCCACACCAGGCCCCCACTCATGTCTCCCACCACCCCCACCCCCCGGCCACCATGGGCAGCCTCCACCAGGCCCCCACCCATGTCTCCCACCACCCCCACCCCCCAGCAGTGCAGGGGCAGCCTCCACCAGGCCCCCACTCATGTCTCCCACCACCCCCAGCCCCCAGCAGTGCAGGGGCACCCTCCACCAGGCCCCCACCCATGTCTCCCACCACCCCCACCCCCCAGCCACCAGGGGCAGCCTCCACCAGGCCCCCACTCATGTCTCCCACCCCCCCCACCCCCCAGCAGTGCAGGGGCACCCTCCACCAGGCCCCCACTCATGTCTCCCACCACCCCCACCCCCAGCAGTGCAGGGGCAGCCTCCACCAGGCCCCCACCCATGTCTCCCACCACCCCCACCCCCCAGCCACCATGGCCAGCCCACACTAGGCCCCCACTCATGTCTCCCACCACCCCCACCCCCCAGCAGTGCAGGGGCACCCTCCACCAGGCCCCCACTCATGTCCCCCTGCACCCCCACCCCCCAGCATCCAGGGGCACCCTCCACCTGGCCCCCACTCATGTCTCCCACCACCCCCACCCCCCAGCAGTGCAGGGGCAGCCTCCACCAGGCCCCCACCCATGTCTCCCACCACCCCCACCCCCCAGCCACCATGGCCAGCCCACACCAGGCCCCCACTCATGTCTCCCACCACCCCCACCCCCCGGCCACCATGGGCAGCCTCCACCAGGCCCCCACCCATGTCTCCCACCACCCCCACCCCCCAGCAGTGCAGGGGCAGCCTCCACCAGGCCCCCACTCATGTCTCCCACCACCCCCAGCCCCCAGCAGTGCAGGGGCACCCTCCACCAGGCCCCCACCCATGTCTCCCACCACCCCCACCCCCCAGCCACCAGGGGCAGCCTCCACCAGGCCCCCACTCATGTCTCCCACCCCCCCCACCCCCCAGCAGTGCAGGGGCACCCTCCACCAGGCCCCCACTCATGTCTCCCACCACCCCCACCCCCAGCAGTGCAGGGGCAGCCTCCACCAGGCCCCCACCCATGTCTCCCACCACCCCCACCCCCCAGCCACCATGGCCAGCCCACACTAGGCCCCCACTCATGTCTCCCACCACCCCCACCCCCCAGCAGTGCAGGGGCACCCTCCACCAGGCCCCCACTCATGTCCCCCTGCACCCCCACCCCCCAGCATCCAGGGGCACCCTCCACCTGGCCCCCACTCATGTCTCCCACCACCCCCACCCCCAGCAGTGCAGGGGCAGCCTCCACCAGGCCCCCACCCATGTCTCCCACCACCCCCACCCCCCAGCCACCATGGCCAGCCCACACTAGGCCCCCACTCATGTCTCCCACCACCCCCACCCCCCAGCAGTGCAGGGGCACCCTCCACCAGGCCCCCACTCATGTCCCCCTGCACCCCCACCCCCCAGCATCCAGGGGCACCCTCCACCTGGCCCCCACTCATGTCTCCCACCACCCCCACCCCCCGGCCACCATGGGCAGCCTCCACCAGGCCCCCACCCATGTCTCCCACCACCCCCACCCCCCAGCAGTGCAGGGGCACCCTCCACCAGGCCCCCACCCATGTCCAACTCATGTACCCCTGCACCCCCACCCCCAAGCATCCAGGGGCACCCTCCACAAGGCCCCCACTCATGTCTCCCACCACCCCCACCCCCCAGCCACCATGGGCACCCCCCACCAGGCCCCCACTCATGTCCCCCTGCACCCCCACCCCCCAGCAGTGCAGGGGCACCCTCCACCAGGCCCCCACTCATGTCTACCACCACCCCCACCCCCCAGCCACCAGGGGCACCCTCCACCAGGCCCCCACTCATGTCTCCCACCACCCCCACCCCCCAGCAGTGCAGGGGCACCCTCCACCAGGCCCCCATTCATGTCTCCCACCACCCCCACCCCCCAGCAGTGCAGGGGCAGCCTCCACCAGGCTCCCACTCATGTCTCCCACCACCCCCACCCCCCAGCAGTGCAGGGGCACCCTCCACCAGGCCCCCACTCATGTCTCCCACCACCCCCACCCCCCAGCAGTGCAGGGGCACCCTCCACCAGGCCCCCATTCATGTCTCCCACCACCCCCACCCCCCAGCAGTGCAGGGGCAGCCTCCACCAGGCTCCCACTCATGTCTCCCACCACCCCCACCCCCCAGCATCCAGGGGCACCCTCCACCAGGTCCTCACAATCCCCAATCATGTGCGTTATGGTCAGCCTCCACAGCCAAAAAGCCCTACCAAGAAACCCATTCACCCAAATGGAAATGGAAATTACATGTTACACCCCCAATGTTCATGAAGCTAATGAACCCATGTCCGTCACACACAATGGTTGCAATTGAATGGGAAAACACCCAACATGACATGCATGAAACCAATGAGATGATACCACACAGTGAAGTATGAAAACAAAATTGAATTGAAAAAAATAAAGAATGCTAAAGAAATAAAACAAACTACAATGGGAATGAGAAAAAATAAGCTGCATGTCGGTATAAAAAAAAAAACAGCAAATCAGAATCCAAAAGAATGTCGTCCAAAGTCAAATGTAAAAAAATATCTATGCAATCAAGAACTATGTAAAAAACTACCAAGGGTCCATGAGCCCAACTGAACAAAGGAAACCTACAAAAAACCCTAACCAAAATGCAACTATATACAAAAAGTGGAGCAGTGTCCGTCGACTCCAAATCATAAGAACAAAGAAAGGAAACCTAAAACTAAAGAACTATATACAAAGGCGGCGGGCAAGTCCAGCGGCTCACTCTGTGGTGTTCCGGCCCAGGGCATCATCGAACTCCTGTTCGATGTCCCGGAGGCGGTCCTGTTCCATGGCCCCGAGGGAACGCAGGGTCGACGCCGTGTCCTCCTCCAACCCCCTGCGGATTGCCTCGAGGCACTCGGCCCGCCTCAGGGCCCTCCGCATGGAGTTCTCCGCCCTGAGCATTGTGAGCCGCGCCTCTTCCGCCCGCCGCCGCTCCGCACCTATGGCGTGGCCCAACCGCTGCCACACGGAAGACACTCCCTGTCCTGGGTCCTCCTGCCCTCCGGCCGATGCCTGCCCCTCCGATGTCGAAGGCCCCGAGCCTTCATGGCTCCCACCATGTTGCTGCTGCTGCTCTGCCTCTGCCCGTGCACTGCCTCCTGCTGCCTGCACATCCTCCGCCGGCTGGGGTGCAGTTGTTGATGTGGCCACCCCTGCTGGACGTCCGACTCCCGACTGTGGCAGGGATGCCTCCTCCACCAGCCTGGCCACACCGTCAGAGGCAGCTCCACAGGGCACCCAGGTGACTGATGGGTGGGAAGATGGCACAGAGGACGACTGGCGCGTAGGGGGTCCAGTTGAGGAGGGGGTCGGAGCAAGCCCCATCAGACGGAGGAATCCGGCCTGGGTGACCTGTCCCAGCAGGCTGACGTGGTCAACGAGCCATTCGAGATGACGTGCAGTCTCTCCATGAAAAGACTGCAGGTCACCTCGCATGGCCCGTTGACGCAACGCCACACCAGCCAGGACAGGCTCAACCCGGACCTGGATGGCCACGTCCGCAGGCAGAGGAAGGCCAGTTGACGTCAGCTCATCCCCTGCCTGAAAACGGGTCGTGACGTAGGCATCCCTGCTGGTGCAAGATGATGCAGGGACAGGATCGGGGACAGGATTGCACACAGGCACCTCCGCGACCGCCTGTGCTGCCTCCTGTCCCTGGTCCTGCACTGCACCACTAGCACCAGTGGGATCCCCACCTCCAGACCCCGTCTCTGGTGCTTGCACGGCCTCCTCCTCCACCAAACCCCCCACCAACCTGGATGACTCCGTGCCATCTTCCCCTGTTGGGCCCTGTGGGGTCCCAGCTGCCCCTTCTGCTGCCGAGGAGTCCAACTCCAACCTCCGCCTCTTGGACCTCCCCCCGGCAGCTGCGGCCTGGGACGCGGCACCGGACTCCTCACTCCCCGACGAGATGACAACACGGGAGGGGAGCCGGGGCTTGCGTCTCCGGCTGGCGGTCGGACCCCCGCCGCTGTGCTCCACAGCACCTTCTCCGCCCTCTTCATCAGTTGACGCTGCAGACAGGGAGAAACAAAACACAGGCATCAGGGCACCGTACAATAGACACATACACACATGACAGTTGCACATGAGTGGCATTGGCAAACCTCAGACATGTCATCACAATCCCCAACACACATGTCATTGCAACTCGCACACATGAGCCATACCACAGCCATATCCCAACTGCCACCACCATCCCTACACATACAACTGCATGAGCAGCCAAAGGGGAGCCACACATCACATGCAACACAGGAAGTGCACCACACATGTACACACACCACCACACCTGCATGCATGTGTACACCTCTGCCAAGTGTCGCACTGTTCAGACGGGCATCCATGTCACATCTGCCAATCAGGCTTCAACATACCGCTGTCACATGCATCATTGTTGCATCACTGTTGCACCCTTGTCAAATACACACACATGCACATGTACACAGTGCTCATACATGGAGCCGAAAACAACATACATGCGTGACATCACGGACATGTCTACTTACATACACATTCATCCAAACATGTGTGCACGCACAACTGCATTTGGCATGCAAGCCTACACACACAAGCACCATCCATGTCTCACACATTACAGCCCTCGCATGTGTCAGCCCCACGGCCCTGTACACCCCTACCCATACTCGACCCCATACAAACAGATGTGCAACCTGCACACTACCGAATAATCACCACACGCACTGCTCACAATCAGGATGCATGTACACTCACCGCTCGACTCCAGACGGGTCTGCTTCTCCAGGACCTGGACGTGGAGCGCTGGGGATATGCGTTCCAGGACCCTCATCTGTTCTTCCGACAAGTGGCCCCGGCGCCCCTTAGCATCCGCTGCCTTCAAGAGGCGCCGGGCCTTGTACAGGGTCCTGGACCTGAAGTCCTCCCAGCGCTTCCTGACATGTTGTAAGTCCCGGACTGCCACCCCCTCCGCGTCGATGTCAGTCCAGATCCGAGTCCGTCCTTCCTTGTCGGCGCGGGAACTTCCAAAGAGGGCATCATACTGCCCCAGGACTTGCTCCACCAGGACACCAACTTCGGTGGCACTGAAGCTGGTGCCCCTCTGCCTCTCTGGCCGGGGGTTGTCAGTGGTCACAGATGATGTTTGCCCCGACATGACAACACCAGAGGCAGGAGTGGGTGGGCAACTGGGTCTTGAGGCTGGGCTGTGGAGCGATGGAATCCCAGTCGGGAGTCTTCGGTTCCAGCAGGGGTGGTCACAGCAACAGCACCCCTGGCTGATGTGCAGGCAGCAAATGGCAGTGCACGTGGGCAGCAGGCAGTCAGGCAGCAGCAGATGGCAGGTGGGAGCGTGCTCGGGGCTCTGGGGGGCAGTAGTTCGGCCTTCTGGGCAGGAGCGTGGTCTTCCGTGTGCTTACGCGTGGCCAGCTTGATACGGAGTGATTTGGCACGTGAAAATCCTGCACGTCAGCGTGAAAATCGAGGAAAGGCCCTTAGCGCGTAAGCGCGTCAGCACGCATACGCGATTCTATTGGACCAAAGGCCCTCAGCGCGTAAACGCGTCAGCACGCATACGCGATTCTATTGGACCAAAGGCCCTCAGCGTGTAAACGCGTCAGCACGCATACGCGATTCTATTGGACCAAAGGCCCTCAGCGCGTAAGCGCGTCTGTGACGTGAGCCGCACGGGTGTTTCCCACACAGCACGTGATGACAGAGCACACGTGGAAAGACTGCACGCCAGAGTGTCATCGCGTGTAATTGAACAGCACGTCAGAGTGTCATCGCGTGTAATTGGACAAAAGTGCGCGTACACGCGATTGGCCTATGTACGTGTATATCAGGGGTGCGCGAGCACTTACACACGCAAGTACGTCAGCGCACCTGTATCCCGGGGTGCGCAGGAATTTCCACACGCTATTGGACTGGGTACTGGATTTCAGGGGTGCGCGGGTCACACGCTCGCCTACAACACGCGCAACGCATAAATTTGCGCGCCAACAAAATAACAAGCTCAGACCCAGGATGAACATACCGTTCCTAGCAGCAGTGGGCGTGGGCTACCAAAGGAGGAGGAGGAGGATAGTCAGGGCCAGAATATTCACACCCAGAACCAGCCTTTTCGGGATGCCTGATGACCAGGTGCATGGGAGGTACAGGTTTCCACCACACATTATACTGGACCTGGTGAGTGAGTGGGAGGATGACCTCACATCACCCACCCTGTGCTCCCAAGCACTCAGCCCCCTGGAGAAGGTCCTCAATGTACTGCACTTCTTAGCCACTGGATCATTTCAGCGGACAAGTGCCATTGTGGGTGGTGTATCACAGGCCACCCAGTCACGCTGCCTACTCCAGGTCTTGAACATCATCACTGCACGCCCATCAGTCCGCAGGCACATATACCTGCCCAGAACACCTGCAGAAAGGCATGCTGCCGCCCTGGATTTTTACGGTGTGGCACGATTCCCCAAAGTGCTAGGTGCCATCGACTGCACCCATGTGGCTCTACGTCCCCCCAGGGCATCAGAGCACATCTATAGGAACCGCAAGTACTGGCATTCCATCAATGTGCAGGTAGTATGTAAAGCCAAGGGAATCATCACCTCAGTATATGCCAACTATCCCGGGTCAACCCACGACAGCTTCATTTACCGAATGTCCACCCTAAGCCGGGACCTAGAAGCTGGGCGGCATGGCGATACATGGCTGCTTGGTGAGTATGAATGCCACTGCACATGCATGCATGTCAGATACTGAGCAAGGTCACAACCCCACCAATGATACCAATCACCACCTCCACAGGGGACAGTGCCTACCCTCTCAGCCCCCACATGATGACGCCAATTCGAAACCCCACCACGCCACCCGAGGTAAGATATAACACAGCCCACATTACAACCCGGGGCATAGTGGAGCGCACATTCGGAGTGCTAAAGTCACGCTTTCGCTCCCTTGACCGTTCTGGCGGGCAGCAGTTGTACGCTCCCCCAGTAGTGTGCAGGATCATAGTGGCAGCATGTGTCCTGCACAACGTTGCAACACGCCGGGGCCTGGCCGTGGACATGGTGGTGGCCCCACATCCCCAACCACATGCACAGCCGCTGCGCATGCGAGGGGAAAGGGCACGGGGGGAGGCAGCCCGTACACAGCTAGTGGCTAATTACTTCACATAGAAATCACACCCCTGTGGAGTGCACACTGCCCTGGCACATTCCATCTGACAATCAATGATGACTCAACCTGACACTGATCCTGAATGTCTGGAGAATGAACCGTGAAAACCATATCAGCCTGAGATTGTTCACCTGGAAGTGTCACAATGTGTGCATCCCTACCCACACAGACACCACCAATGCAGTTTTGTGAAGTAACACATTCAAGCAGCTAAAATGAATACCCACTTGCAAAATGCAACAAGAGGACAGTGCCATGTCAGCCAACCCATCCCCAGCACCGCCACACGACACACCGTGCCATGTCATGCTATTTGCAGGTAAACAAAGTAATCCCCACAACATGGCACTAGTGTCACATTGTAGAGTGTCCCTAATTGAAACTTGCAACACCTGAAATGCTCACAGTAATGCAGGACCAACAACAAACTTGAGCGGGTACTACCATTAACATGACATCACAAATGTTATATATTAGTAGTCTCACCACCTGGAAATGCCTGCACTCCCACCACTACCAACTGTGCAGTGTTGGCGCCATGTAGAGTTGTAGGTGCACTGCTGCCAACATGGACCCCATCTCCAGACTAGAGGGCCTTGTGTAGACATGAGGAAGGGACCTGCAAATTGGGAGGTAGACACAGATGATGAGTTACACATCAATGCAACATGCAGTGTACAACACAACAGCAATATGCACTAGGAATGTATACACAGTATTGACTAGACTACCCACACATGTAGTGGGAGTCCAATGTCACCATGTACGTCAATGTCACTTGGGCACACCCTTTGCAAGCCCATGGAAACGGGAAGCAGGAGGGGTGTGTGTGACTCAAACCCAAGCATCTGAACCAAATACATGACAAGCCTGCATGTGCCCAGCCACAATGCAGCGTATGCCCACAGGAACCACGGAAGCCAACAAATTGTCCCAAAAAAATTGGGAAAAATTAATTAAAAATCAAAAATAAAAATTAAAATCAAAATCAAAAATAAAAATTAAAATAAAAAAATAAATAAAAATAAAAATCAAAAATAAAAATAAAAATCAAAAATGGCCATTCATGGGCCCGGGGGGTTTGGGAGGCCACCCAGGAGGTCCGAGGACAGGGTGCACACCAAAACCCACCTGTGTGGATCCTGGGAAAAAAAAACACCTCCATGGGCTCATGGCCCACACGGCAACCCTATTGTGGGAGTATCACTGCTGTCGCTATTATCACCCTGTGCAGCTGCATCCGGAGGTGGTTGCACTATGGGAGGCAGCCCACGCAAGGCCCTAGTCTGCTCCTCCATGGCTGCAAGCATGCGGGTGTGGTAGGTCTGGTTCTGGAGGATGAGTGTGCGGAGGTCCCCATGCAACAACTCACGGGATGCCCGGACCTCCGCCCTCATTGCCTGCATCTCAGCTGAGAGCGTACGGGTGAGACGCTCCAGCTGCTGTTCTGTCCTTTGGTGTGTTGAAGCCTCAAGCTCAACAAGAGTCGTCCTGAGGTGAAGGAGCTCCTGCCTCAGGGCTTCCCTGTGGCCCTGGGACTCAATGGAGATGGCCTCCTGCAGAGACGCCAGTGCCACCCGCCTGTCCCTGTTGGACCCCAACATGTCCTCCCTGTGTGACTGGCAGATGGAGTCGGTTGCCTGTTGTAGTCGCTCCATCAGCCTTTCAGGGGGGACAATGGAAGTGGCCACCCTATCCATGGCCTGAGCCATCATCTCGGATGATGCTGCCTGTTGTCTTGCCATACCGTAAATGAATTGCTCCCATGCGGTATTGCCAGGTGGCGTACGGCCACCACGTCGGCGGGCACCACACCTGTCTGGGGCAAGGCGAACTGCGCCTTGCTGTGCCGGCACTGCCTGAGGCTGCAGGACTGCATTCCGCCTCTGATCTGCTGGCCCAGGATCAGATGTCGCGGAGTGTGACCCTGCATCCGTAACCACCAAAGGCGTAGCTGCCAACACTGACATCCCCATTGAGGGTTCTGACCCTGGTGCAGGTGGGTGGGACAGAACAGAATCCCTCCCTGGAACACTCACCTGCGACGGCACGTAGGTCTCATCCGAATCAACACCTGAGTACAGCTCGGGGGAGGTGCAGCCAGAGACACCCCTTGAGAGCACAACCTGCAGCAGTTGTGGGTTCTCACCCACCACCACACCACGTCCCTCACTGGTGGTTGGTCGGCCCTCTGACCCCTCCTGGGTCTGCACCATCTCCACAACCCCAGCAGTATCAGGTGCGTCTTCCCCTGCAAAGACATAAAAACAAAGAAATGGAAACAGGCATTAGCACCATGGCACACAATGAGGGCTGAGAAGAAAGAGAACCAGTACTTGATTGACACATGTCCCACATGACTAAAACCCTCCCATGCATGCACCCTCACTGCATATGAAGGGCAGGCAAATGGCACACACTGATGACACCAAGATGGAAGATGAACACATTTTCTGCATGCTGCCTGGCAGTGGCATCACACATTGGCCTGTGATTGCCAGGTGAAACACACATGCCATCACACAGATGGCATGTACCATTGCTATTGAGTGAAGATGGAGAGGAGGGCAGCACCTATTCATTCAGTCCAGTTCCCGCATGTAATAGCTTTTCTAATTCAAACAGGTCAGATTTTTCACCTGGAGCTGCCAGTCCGAAATGGTCCAATTGCACAGGGACATGTGTGAACAAATGATATCCAGGTAACAAAGTCACTCCACTTTACCATAGCCATGTCAGACATGTGACTAGAGGACTGCGACATGCCTAGTAAAAGTGGTGGAATGCAAACAATCTGACTGAATGAACAGTGAAAAATAAGCAACAATGTTGTGGCAAGGTGACACTTCAAGGGCAACTGGCGTGCAGTTGGGCTAGATGTCTACTGTTGGCAGAAGGGATACTGCTATGGCCAAATGCAGCTGCGCAGGATGTATTGCATGAAGCACATGGCTGACCCATACGACTCAGGCGCACACACTCTCACCTGGCACACAAACAGAAGCCCTCACACACACCATGCCATGTCAGACATGTGACTAGAGGACTGCGACATGCCTAGTAAAAGTGGTGGAATGCAAACAATCTGACTGAATGAACAGTGAAAAATAAGCAACAATGTTGTGGCAAGGTGACACTTCAAGGGCAACTGGCGTGCAGTTGGGCTAGATGTCTACTGTTGGCAGAAGGGATACTGCTATGGCCAAATGCAGCTGCGCAGGATGTATTGCATGAAGCACATGGCTGACCCATACGACTCAGGCGCACACACTCTCACCTGGCACACAAACAGAAGCCCTCACACACACCATGCACATGGATGACACACACATGCATGTGCACTCACCGGACAATGCCTCGTAATCAGCCAGATCTCCCACGCCTTGGATCTGTTCCTCCGTGACGTAGGTCCCAGGTACTGACTCATGTGGAGTGAGTTCCATGTCTACTACTGGAGACCCACCTCCAGTCACTAGAGTTGCGGCATGACTTGAGGCCAGCTTACTCTTTGCCCTGCGCTTTAGGTCATTCCAGCGCTTATAGCAATCATTGGCTGTGCGCCTCACGATTCCAAGGGCACTTACGATGTCCGCAACGGTCTGCCAGTGTGCCTGGCGTTGTGCAGGTGTGGTATTGGATCATGCAACAATGACCATCTCGTTGTCATGTGCGGACACATACTCGACAAGTGCATTCAGTTCGTCATCCGTGAAGCTGGGCTTCCTGGACGGGCCGGACTGTGTAGCCGTGTCTGGGGCATCAGCCTGTGCCGGAGGAGCACTCTTCCTCTTCCGCTTGGAAGGTGGTGGTGATCCTGAGTGTCCTGCGCCGCTCTGGACACTAGGGGCAGGAGCCCTGGTGGACTCTGTATGAGGAGTGTGGGATTGCACACTCAGCATGGGAGTTGGTGCAGGCATTGGCTCAAGTGTGATGGTTTTCAGGGGGAATGTCAGCAGGATGGACTAGGACCGACACTGTCCTGGCTGGGTGTGTGAGGGCTGGGGTGGATGGAGCCGCAGCTGCCCCTGCAGCCTCTCCGCCCTGCCTACTTGGTGCAGCAGATGACCTTGCTGCCCCAGATGCACGTGGCATGGTGACATCAACGTGCACCAGCGCACATGTCATAGGCCTGCTGACCTGGAAGTCAGCCATGGAGTCAGCCAGGTCTGGTGCCACAATGGGCTGGTCCAACAAGGGCTGAGCATGGATGGTGTCAGCCACATCAGCCTAGACGGGAGGGAGGGGGGGATTATGGGTGCCCTTGACTGGTCCTCCACACATGGGGGGACAGGCTCACCCTGCAAGTAACGACCACGTCCCCTACCGGATCCACCACGGCCACCACTTGTGGCTCTTCCACCTTTGCCACCCTTACGGAATCCTCGCCTCCCAGCCATGGCACTGATGTAAATGTGCGTATGGGAGTGGCTGTAAACTATTGTCCTGGGCAATTGGGGGTCAAAGGGGTTGGGTACCAGATGGTAATTGTACCCTAGTGCTCTTGCAAGGCTGATTGTAACCCCTGGGGAAAGATGACGGGTCACGCTACGCACAGGAGCCCCAAAAAAGGGAGATGACGTGCACGCAACCCCTCCTAGACCACGTGTGCAGTAAGAAAAAGCTGCACTACGCTGTGGCACCCAGTAACACAAGAATGAACGTATGCGTGTCACACGCAGCCTAGAATGACCTCTGAAGGGGTAGGCTACACACGGGGCAAGCACAGATGTTAGATACGTGCGTGACTCACCGTCTGCCAGGTAAAAGAGCGTGAAAAAGGAGCGCGTTTGGTTGGCAACACCCCCGCCAAAAGAAGATTTGTACGCTGTCTGAGGAGACAGGACAACAGTAGAAGGGAACACTGTTTGAGGGAACAGGCCCAGGTAAACCAGTAAAAGAGAAAAAAGAGAAAAAGCTGTCAGAGGTAACAGGGAATACGAACTTGAAACGCCGTGAAGTAAATCGCGTGTGAAACGACAAGAAGTACAGAATTCACCCACTCGCTCTCCACGAAAAGCACGTACAAGGAAATGGTGTTCTACACGTACCTTTTATACAGGCCCACACGTCCAGCGTCACTTACGCGGCGTGTACGCGCTAGGGCCATTCCCACCAATTACACGCTTTGTGACTTCTGCGTGTAGGGCCATTTCCACCAATTACACGCTTTGTGACTTCTGCGTGTAGGGCCATTTCCACCAATTACACGCTTTGTCACTGCCGCATGTACGCGCTAGGCCCATTCCCACCAATTACACGGTTTGACACTCGGACGTGTCTTTCATTTTTTTCACACGCAACATTTTGAAACGTGTGCCCAATTCAACGTGCACGTGACTTCATAGACGCGCATACGCTGGCGACGCGTTTACGCGCTGAGGGCCTTTGGTCCAATAGAATCGCGTATGCGTGCTGACGCGCTTAAGCGCTAAGGGCCTTTCCTCGATTTTCACGCTGACGTGCAGGATTTTCACGTGCCAAATCACTCCGTATCAAGCTGGCCACGCGTAAGCACACGGAAGACCACGCTCCTGCCCAGAAGGCCAAACTACTGCCCCCCAGAGCCCCGAGCACGCTCCCACCTGCCATCTGATGCTGCCTGACTGCCTGCTGCCCACGTGCACTGCCATTTGCTGCCTGCACATCAGCCAGGGGTGCTGTTGCTGTGACCACCCCTGCTGGAACCGAAGACTCCCGACTGGGATTCCATCGCTCCACAGCCCAGCCCCAGGACCCAGTTGCCCACCCACTCCTGCCTCTGGGGTTGTCATGTCGGGGCAAACACCATCTGTGACCACTGACAACCCCCGGCCAGAGAGGCAGAGGGGCACCAGCTTCAGTACCACCGAAGTTGGTGTCCTGGTGGAGCAAGTCCTGGGGCAGTATGATGCCCTCTTTGGAAGTTCCCGCGCCGACAAGGAAGGACGGACTCGGATCTGGACTGACATCGTGACTGCCATCAACGCGGAGGAGGTGGCAGTCCGGGACTTACAACATGTCAGGAAGCGCTGGGAGGACTTCAGGTCCAGGACCCTGAACAAGGCCCGGCGCCTCTTGAAGGCAGCGGATGCCAAGGGGCGCCGGGGCCACTTGTCGGAAGAACAGATGAGGGTCCTGGAACGCATATCCCCAGCGCTCCACGTCCAGGTCCTGGAGAAGCAGACCCGTCTGGAGTCGAGCGGTGAGTGTACATACATCCTGATTGTGAGCAGTGCGTGTGGTGATTATTCGGTAGTGTGCATGTTGCACATCTGTTTGTATGGGGTCGAGTATGGGTGGGGGTGTACAGGGCCGTGGGGCTGACACATGCGAGAGCTGTAATGTGTGAGACATGGATGGTGCTTGTGTGTGTAGGCTTGCATGCCAAATGCAGTTGTGCGTGCACACATGTTTGGATGAATGTGTATGTAAGTAGACATGTCCGTGATGTCACGCATGTATGTTGTTTTCGGCTCCATGTATGAGCACTGTGTACATGTGCATGTGTGTGTATTTGACAAGGGTGCAACAGTGATGCAACAATGATGCATGTGACAGCGCTATGTGGAAGCCTGATTGGCAGATGTGACATGGATGCCCGTCTGAACAGTGCGACACTTGGCAGAGGTGTACACATGCATGCAAGTGTGGTGGTGTGTGTACATGTGTGGTGCACTTCCTGTGTTGCATGTGATGTGTGGTTCCCCTTTGGCTGCTCATGCAGTTGTATGTGTAGGGATGGTGGTGGCAGTTGGGATATGGCTGTGGTATGGCTCATGTGTGCGAGTTGCAATGACATGTGTGTTGGGGATTGTGATGACATGTCTGAGGTTTGCCAATGCCACTCATGTGCAACTGTCATGTGTGTATGTGTCCATTGTACGGTGCCCTGATGCCTGTGTTTTGTTTCTCCCTGTCTGCAGCGTCAACTGATGAAGAGGGCGGAGAAGGTGCTGTGGAGCACAGCGGCGGGGATCCGACCGCCAGCCGGAGACGCAAGGCCCGGCTCCCCTCCCGTGTTGTCATCTCGTCGGGGAGTGAGGAGTCCGGTGCCGCGTCCCAGGCCGCAGCTGCCGGGGGGAGGTCCAAGAGGCGGAGGTTGGAGTTGGACTCCTCGGCAGCAGAAGGGGCAGCTGGGACCCCACAGGGCCCAACAGGGGAAGATGGCACGGAGTCATCCAGGTTGGTGGGGGGTTTGGTGGAGGAGGAGGCCGTGCAAGCACCAGAGACGGGGTCTGGAGGTGGGGATCCCACTGGTGCTAGTGGTGCAGTGCAGGACCAGGGACAGGAGGCAGCACATGCGGCCGCGGAGGTGCCTGTGTGCAATCCTGTCCCCGATCCTGTCCCTGCATCATCTTGCACCAGCAGGGATGCCTACGTCCAGACCCGTTTTCAGGCAGGGGATGAGCTGACGTCAACTGGCCTTCCTCTGCCTGCGGACGTGGCCATCCAGGTCCGGGTTGAGCCTGTCCTGGCTGGTGTGGCGTTGCGTCAACGGGCCATGCGAGGTGACCTGCAGTCTTTTCATGGAGAGACTGCACGTCATCTCGAATGGCTCGTTGACCACGTCAGCCTGCTGGGACAGGTCACCCAGGCCGGATTCCTCCGGCTGATGGGGCTTGCTCCGACCCCCTCCTCAACTGGACCCCCTACGCGCCAGTCGTCCTCTGTGCCATCTTCCCACCCATCAGTCACCTGGGTGCCCTGTGGAGCTGCCTCTGACGGTGCGGCCAGGCTGGTGGAGGAGGCATCCCTGCCACAGTCGGGAGTCGGACGTCCAGCAGGGGTGGCCACATCAACAACTGCACCCCAGCCGGCGGAGGATGTGCAGGCAGCAGGAGGCAGTGCACGGGCAGAGGCAGAGCAGCAGCAGCAACATGGTGGGAGCCATGAAGGCTCGGGGCCTTCGACATCGGAGGGGCAGGCATCGGCCGGAGGGCAGGAGGACCCAGGACAGGGAGTGTCTTCCGTGTGGCAGCGGTTGGGCCACGCCATAGGTGCGGAGCGGCGGCGGGCGGAAGAAGCGCGGCTCACAATGCTCAGGGCGGAGAACTCCATGCGGAGGGCCCTGAGGCGGGCCGAGTGCCTCGAGGCAATCCGCAGGGGGTTGGAGGAGGACATGGCGTCGACCCTGCGGACCCTCGGGGACATCGAACAGGAGTTCAATGATGCCCTGGGCCGGAACACCACAGAGTGAGCCGCTGGACTTGCCCGCCGCCTTTGTATATAGTTCTTTAGTTTTAGGTTTCCTTTCTTTGTTCTTATGATTTGGAGTCGACGGACACTGCTCCACTTTTTGTATATAGTTGCATTTTAGTTAGGGTTTTTTGTAGGTTTCCTTTGTTCAGTTGGGCTCATGGACCCTTGGTAGTTTTTTACATAGTTCTTGATTGCATAGATATTTTTTTACATTTGACTTTGGACGACATTCTTTTGGATTCTGATTTGCTGTTTTTTTTTTTTATACCGACATGCAGCTTATTTTTTCTCATTCCCATTGTAGTTTGTTTTATTTCTTTAGCATTCTTTATTTTTTTCAATACAATTTTGTTTTCATACTTCACTGTGTGGTATCATCTCATTGGTTTCATGCATGTCATGTTGGGTGTTTTCCCATTCAATTGCAACCATTGTGTGTGACGGACATGGGTTCATTAGCTTCATGAACATTGGGGGTGTAACATGTAATTTCCATTTCCATTTGGGTGAATGGGTTACTTGGTAGGGCTTTTTGGCTGTGGAGGCTGACCATAACGCACATGATTGGGGATTGTGAGGACCTGGTGGAGGGTGCCCCTGGATGCTGGGGGGTGGGGGTGCAGGGGGACATGAGTGGGGGCCTGGTGGAGGGTGCCCCTGCACTGCTGGGGGGTGGGGGTGGTGGGAGACATGAGTGGGGGCCTGGTGGAGGCTGCCCCTGCACTGCTGGGGGGTGGGGGTGGTGGGAGACATGAGTGGGGGCCTGGTGGAGGGTGCCCCTGCACTGCTGGGGGGTGGGGGTGGTGGGAGACATGAGTGGGGGCCTGGTGGAGGGTGCCCCTGGTGGCTGGGGGGTGGGGGTGGTGGTAGACATGAGTGGGGGCCTGGTGGAGGGTGCCCCTGCACTGCTGGGGGGTGGGGGTGCAGGGGGACATGAGTGGGGGCCTGGTGGGGGGTGCCCATGGTGGCTGGGGGTGGGGGTGGTGGGAGACATTAGTGGGGGCCTGGTGGAGGGTGCCCCTGGATGCTGGGGGGTGGGGGTGCAGGGGTACATGAGTTGGACATGGGTGGGGGCCTGGTGGAGGGTGCCCCTGCACTGCTGGGGGGTGGGGGTGGTGGGAGACATGGGTGGGGGCCTGGTGGAGGCTGCCCATGGTGGCCGGGGGTGGGGGTGGTGGGAGACATGAGTGGGGGCCTGGTGGAGGGTGCCCCTGGATGCTGGGGGGTGGGGGTGCAGGGGGACATGAGTGGGGCCTGGTGGAGGGTGCCCCTCCACTGCTGGGGGGTGGGGGTGGTGGGAGACATGAGTGGGGGCCTGGTGTGGGCTGGCCATGGTGGCTGGGGGGTGGGGGTGGTGGGAGACATGGGTGGGGGCCTGGTGGAGGCTGCCCCTGCACTGCTGGGGGGTGGGGGTGGTGGGAGACATGAGTGGGGGCCTGGTGGAGGGTGCCCCTGCACTGCTTGGGGGGGGTGGTGGGAGACATGAGTGGGGGCCTGGTGGAGGGTGCCCCTGCACTGCTGGGGGGTGGGGGTGGTGGGAGACATGAGTGGGGGCCTGGTGGAGGCTGCCCCTGGTGGCTGGGGGTGGGGGTGGTGGGAGACATGGGTGGGGGCCTGGTGGAGGGTGCCCCTGCACTGCTGGGGGGTGGGGGTGGTGGGAGACATGAGTGGGGGCCTGGTGGAGGCTGCCCCTGGATGCTGGGGGGTGGGGGTGCAGGGGGACATGAGTGGGGGCCAGGTGGAGGCTGCCCCTGCACTGCTGGGGGGTGGGGGTGGTGGGAGACATGAGTGGGGGCCTGGTGGAGGGTGGCCATGGTGGCTGGGGGGTGGGGGTGGTGGGAGACATGAGTGGGGGCCTGGTGGAGGCTGCCCCTGCACTGCTGGGGGGTGGGGGTGGTGGTAGACATGAGTGGGGGCCTGGTGGAGGGTGCCCCTGCACTGCTGGGGTGTGGGGGTGGTGGGAGACATGGGTGGGGGCCTGGTGGAGGCTGCCCATGGTGGCCGGGGGGTGGTGGTGGTGGGAGACATGAGTGGGGGCCTGGTGGAGGGTGCCCCTGGTGGCTGGGGGGTGGGGGTGGTGGTAGACATGAGTGGGGGCCTGGTGGAGGGTGCCCCTGCACTGCTGGGGGGTGGGGGTGCAGGGGGACATGAGTGGGGGCCTGGTGGGGGGTGCCCATGGTGGCTGGGGGTGGGGGTGGTGGGAGACATTAGTGGGGGCCTGGTGGAGGGTGCCCCTGGATGCTGGGGGGTGGGGGTGCAGGGGTACATGAGTTGGACATGGGTGGGGGCCTGGTGGAGGGTGCCCCTGCACTGCTGGGGGGTGGGGGTGGTGGGAGACATGGGTGGGGGCCTGGTGGAGGCTGCCCATGGTGGCCGGAGGTGGGGGTGGTGGGAGACATGAGTGGGGGCCTGGTGGAGGGTGCCCCTGGATGCTGGGGGGTGGGGGTGCAGGGGGACATGAGTGGGGGCCTGGTGGAGGGTGCCCCTCCACTGCTGGGGGCTGGGGGTGGTGGGAGACATGAGTGGGGGCCTGGTGTGGGCTGGCCATGGTGGCTGGGGGGTGGGGGTGGTGGGAGACATGGGTGGGGGCCTGGTGGAGGCTGCCCCTGCACTGCTGGGGGGTGGGGGTGGTGGGAGACATGAGTGGGGGCCTGGTGGAGGGTGCCCCTGCACTGCTGGGGGGTGGGGGTGGTGGGAGACATGAGTGGGGGCCTGGTGGAGGGTGCCCCTGCACTGCTGGGGGGTGGGGGTGGTGGGAGACATGAGTGGGGGCCTGGTGGAGGCTGCCCCTGGTGGCTGGGGGTGGGGGTGGTGGGAGACATGGGTGGGGGCCTGGTGGAGGGTGCCCCTGCACTGCTGGGGGGTGGGGGTGGTGGGAGACATGAGTGGGGGCCTGGTGGAGGCTGCCCCTGGATGCTGGGGGGTGGGGGTGCAGGGGGACATGAGTGGGGGCCTGGTGGAGGCTGCCCTTGCACTGCTGGGGGGTGGGGGTGGTGGGAGACATGAGTGGGGGCCTGGTGGAGGGTGGCCATGGTGGCTGGGGGGTGGGGGTGGTGGGAGACATGAGTGGGGGCCTGGTGGAGGCTGCCCCTGCACTGCTGGGGGGTGGGGATGGTGGTAGACATGAGTGGGGGCCTGGTGGAGGGTGCCCCTGCACTGCTGGGGGGTGGGGGTGGTGGGAGACATGGGTGGGGGCCTGGTGGAGGCTGCCCATGGTGGCCGGGGGGTGGGGGTGGTGGGAGACATGAGTGGGGGCCTGGTGGAGGGTGCCCCTGGATGCTGGGGGGTGGGGGTGCAGGGGGACATGAGTGGGGGCCTGGTGGAGGGTGCCCCTGCACTGCTGGGGGGTGGGGGTGGTGGGAGACATGAGTGGGGGCCTGGTGTGGGCTGGCCATGGTGGCTGGGGGGTGGATGTGGTGGGAGACATGGGTGGGGGCCTGGTGGAGGCTGCCCCTGCACTGCTGGGGGGTGGGGGTGGTGGGAGACATGAGTGGGGGCCTGGTGGAGGGTGCCCCTGCACTGCTGGGGGGTGGGGGTGGTGGGAGACATGAGTGGGGGCCTGGTGGAGGCTGCCCCTGCACTGCTGGGGGGTGGGGGTGGTGGGAGACATGAGTGGGGACCTGGTGGAGGCTTCCCCTGCACTGCTGGGGGGTGGGGGGGGGGTGGTGACATGAGTGGGGGCCTGGTGGAGGGTGCCCCTGCACTGCTGGGGGGTGGGGGTGGTGGGGAACATGAGTTGGACATGGGTGGGGGCCTGCTGGCAGGTGCCCCACAGTGCTGGGGGGTGGGGGTGGTTGGAGACATGAGTGGGGGCCTGGTGGAGGGTGCCCCTGCACTGCTGGGGGGTGGGGTGGTGGGAGACATGAGTGGGGGCCTGGTGGAGGGTGCCCATGGTGGCTGGGGGGTGGGTGGGAGACATGAGTGGGGGCCTAGTGGAGGGTGCCCCTGCACTGCTGGGGGGTGGGGGTGGTGGGAGACATGAGTGGGGGCCTGGTGGAGGCTGCCCCTGCACTGCTGGGGGGTGGGGGGGGTGGGAGACATGAGTGGGGGCCTGGTGGAGGGTGCCCCTGGTGGCTGGGGGGTGGGGGTGGTGGGAGACATGAGTGGGGGCCTGGTGGAGGGTGCCCCTGCACTGCTGGGGGGTGGGGGTGGTGGGAGACATGAGTGGGGGCCTGGTGGAGGGTGCCCCTGCACTGCTCGGGGGTGGGGGTGGTGGGAGACATGAGTGGGGGCCTGGTGGAGGCTGCCCCTGCACTGCTGGGGGTGGGGAGGGGTGGGAGACATGAGTGGGGGCCTGGTGGAGTGTGCCCCTGGTGGCTGGGGGGTGGGGGTGGTGGGAGACATGAGTGGGGGCCTGGTGGAGGGTGGCCCTGCACTGCTGGGGGGTGGGGGGGGTGGGAGACATGAGTGGGGGCCTGGTGGAGGCTGCCCCTGCACTGCTGGGGGGTGGGGGGGTGGGAGACATGAGTGGGGGCCTGGTGGAGGGTGCCCATGGTGGCTGGGGGGTGGGGGTGGGTGGGAGACATGAGTGGGGGCCTGGTGGAGGCTGCCCCTGGATGCTGGGGGGTGGGGGTGCAGGGGTACATGAGTTGGACATGGGTGGGGGCCTGGTGGAGGCTGCCCCTGCACTGCTGGGGGGTGGGGGGGTGGTAGACATGAGTGGGGGCCTGGTGGAGGGTGCCCCTGCACTGCTGGGGGGTGGGGGTGGTGGGAGACATGGGTGGGGGCCTGGTGGAAGCTGGCCATGGTGGCTGGGGGGTGGGGGTGGTGGGAGACATGAGTGGAGGCCTGGTGGAGGGTGCCCCTGCACTGCTGGGGGGTGGGGGTGGTGGGAGACATGGGTGGGGGCCTGGTGGAGTGTGCCTCTGGTGGCTGGGGGGTGGGGGTGGTGGGAGACATGAGTGGGGGCCTGGTGGAGGGTGGCCCTGCACTGCTGGGGGGTGGGGGTGGTGGGAGACATGAGTGGGGGCCTGGTGGAGGCTGCCCCTGCACTGCTGGGGGGTGGGAGGGTGGGAGACATGAGTGGGGGCCTGGTGGAGGGTGCCCATGGTGGCTGGGGGGTGGGGGTGGGTGGGAGACATGAGTGGGGGCCTGGTGGAGGCTGCCCCTGGATGCTGGGGGGTGGGGGTGCAGGGGTACATGAGTTGGACATGAGTGGGGGCCTGGTGGAGGCTGCCCCTGCACTGCTGGGGGGTGGGGGTGGTGGTAGACATGAGTGGGGGCCTGGTGGAGGGTTCCCCTGCACTGCTGGGGGGTGGGGGTGGTGGGAGACATGGGTGGGGGCCTGGTGGAGGCTGGCCATGGTGGCTGGGGGATGGGGGTGGTGGGAGACATGAGTGGAGGCCTGGTGGAGGGTGCCCCTGCACTGCTGGGGGGTGTGGGTGGTAGGAGACATGAGTGGGGGCCTGGTGTGGGCTGGCCATGGTGGCTGGGGGGTGGGGGTGGTGGGAGACATGGGTGGGGGCCTGGTGGAGGCTGCCCCTGCACTGCTGGGGGGTGGGGGTGGTGGGAGACATGAGTGGGGGCCTGGTGGAGGGTGGCCCTGCACTGCTGGGGGGTGGGGGTGGTGGGAGACATGAGTGGGGGCCTGGTGGAGGCTGCCCCTGCACTGCTGGGGGGTGGGGGTGGTGGGAGACATGAGTGGGGGCCTGGTGGAGGCTGCCCCTGCACTGCTGGGTGGTGGGGGGGTGGTGACATGAGTGGGGGCCTGGTGGAGGGTGCCCCTGCACTGCTGGGGGGTGGGGGTGGTGGGGAACATGAGTTGGACATGGGCGGGGGCCTGCTGGCAGGTGCCCCCCAGTGCTGGGGGGTGGGGGTGGTGGGAGACATGAGTGGGGGCCTGGTGGAGGGTGCCCCTGGTGGCTGGGGGGTGGGAGACATGAGTGGGGGCCTGGTGGAGGGTGCCCCTGCACTGCAGGGGGGTGGGGGTGGTGGGGAACATGAGTTGGACATGGGTGGGGGCCTGCTGGCAGGTGCCCCACAGTGCTGGGGGGTGGGGGTGGTGGGAGACATGAGTGGGGGCCTGGTGGAGGGTGCCCCTGCACTGCTGGGGGGTGGGGTGGTGGGAGACATGAGTGGGGGCCTGGTGGAGGGTGCCCATGGTGGCTGGGGGGTGGGTGGGAGACATGAGTGGGGGCCTGGTGGAGGGTGCCCCTGCACTGCTGGGGGGTGGGGGTGGTGGGAGACATGAGTGGGGGCCTGGTGGAGGCTGCCCCTGCACTGCTAGGGGGTGGGGGGGGTGGGAGACATGAGTGGGGGCCTGGTGGAGGGTGCCCCTGGTGGCTGGGGGGTGGGGGTGGTGGGAGACATGAGTGGGGGCCTGGTGGAGGGTGCCCCTGCACTGCTGGGGGGTGGGGGTGGTGGGAGACATGAGTGGGGGCCTGGTGGAGGCTGCCCCTGCACTGCTGGGGGTGGGGGGGGGGGTGGGAGACATGAGTGGGGGCCTGGTGGAGTGTGCCCCTGGTGGCTGGGGGGTGGGGGTGGTGGGAGACATGAGTGGGGGCCTGGTGGAGGGTGGCCCTGCACTGCTGGGGGGTGGGGGTGGTGGGAGACATGAGTGGGGGCCTGGTGGAGGCTGCCCCTGCACTGCTGGGGGGTGGGGGGGTGGGAGACATGAGTGGGGGCCTGGTGGAGGGTGCCCATGGTGGCTGGGGGGTGGGGGTGGGTGGGAGACATGAGTGGGGGCCTGGTGGAGGCTGCCCCTGGATGCTGGGGGGTGGGGGTGCAGGGGTACATGAGTTGGACATGGGTGGGGGCCTGGTGGAGGCTGCCCCTGCACTGCTGGGGGGTGGGGGTGGTGGTAGACATGAGTGGGGGCCTGGTGGAGGGTGCCCCTGCACTGCTGGGGGGTGGGGGTGGTGGGAGACATGGGTGGGGGCCTGGTGGAGGCTGGCCATGGTGGCTGGGGGGTGGGGGTGGTGGGAGACATGAGTGGAGGCCTGGTGGAGGGTGCCCCTGGATGCTGGGGGGTGGGGGGTGGGGGTGCAGGGGGACATGAGTGGGGGCCTGGTGGAGGGTGCCCCTGCACTGCTGGGGGGTGGGGGTGGTGGGAGACATGGGTGGGGGCCTGGTGGAGGGTGCCCCTGGATGCTGGGGGGTGGGGGTGCAGGGGGACATGAGTGGGGGCCTGGTGGGGGCTGGCCATGGTGGCTGGGGGGTGGGGGTGGTGGGAGACATGCATTGTTGATCAGTAGTGCAAGGTGACATGTGGGTTGGCTGGGGGGCATGCCCATGGTGGATGGGCTGCCTGCGGGACATGAGCAGGGGTGCAGGGTAGTCCCCCGTGGTGTGGGCTGCCTGCAGGGGCCGTGGAGGTTGTGGAGCGTACACCTGGGAGGACCCACACGGCCAATTCACGTGTAGTACTCCCCAGAACCCCTGAAATACACATTCCCTGCTGAAATCGCGTGTGCAACTTCCCGCGCACCCCTGAAATACACGTACCCTGCTGAATTCGCGTGTGGAACTTTCCGCAAACCCCTGGAATACACGTACCCTGCTGAATTCGCGTGTGGAACTTCCCGCGCACCCCTGAAATACACATACCCTGCTTGCACGGGGCCAATCGCATGTGGAACTTCCCACGCACCCCTGAAATACACGTACCCTGCTTGCACGGGGCCAATCGCGTGTGGAACTTCCCGCGCACCCCTGAAATACACGTACCCTGCTGAAATCGCGTGTGGAACTTCCCGCGCACCCCTGAAATGCACGTACCCTGCTGAAATCGCGTGTGGAACTTCCCGCGCACCCCTGAAATACACGTACCCTGCTGAAATCGCGTGTGGAACTTCCCGCGCACCCCTGAAATACACATACCCTGCTCGCACTGGCCCATTCGCGTGTGGAACTTCCCGCGCACCCCTGAAATGCACGTACCCTGCTGAAATCGCGTGTGGAACTTCCCGCGCACCCATGGAATAGACGTACCCTGCTCGCACTGGCCCATTCGCGTGTGGAACTTCCCGCGCACCCCTGAAATGCACGTACCATGCTGAAATCGCGTGTGGAACTTCCCGCGCACCCCTGAAATACACGTACCCTGCTGAAATCGCGTGTGGAACTTCCCGCGCACCCCTGAAATACACGTACCCTGCTTGCACGGGGCCAATCGCGTGTGGAACTTCCCGCGCACCCCTGAAATACACGTTCCCCGCTTGGCGTTTGCTGTTTGCCAGCCCGGTGAACTGGTCCAGGGTTAGCGCAGCCCTTTGCGATGATTTAGCGATTTTGATGGCTTTTCCTTGCGCGAGGGCGTTCTTGGGGGCGTTACTGGCGCTGCTGCAGGGTCGCTGCGATTCTCTGCGCCACGGCTGGTTTGGAAGCCTAAAATCCATGATTACGCTGTGCGCGGAAATCGGTTTTAGCGCACGTGCCTGGCGCAGTCAATCGCACGCGGACACTCTGCGCCAGCCGCTTGCGACACTTTTCTGCGAAATTCTATGAATTACCCTGTGAGTCTAAAGGATGTGTCAGTTTCCCCATAACAAATTAGCAAAAGCCCAGGGGAGTGCAGCTGAAGGCTGAGCTCCATTAGAAAAAGTCAGGTTAGGATAGCCAAACAAAAGCAAAAAGTTTGGGAGGTCCAGAATATGGAGGGAAATTGCATTCAGAGAAATCTTTCCTAACCCCTTCAATGTCAATGGTGGCCATCGGCTCAAACAGTTTATGAGCTGAAGCTGACAAAACCACATTCAGATCCCAGACAGGGTGAGGGCTGTGCACTGGCGGAAACAACCTCAATAGGCCCTTAAGGTGACTTTTGACACCTGAATTGGCTACAGTGAAGACTGCGTCATTTGAATTCTTGTATACTCCAATCGGCACTAAATACGTGTGGCACGTGTCCATCTGAACCCCAGTGTGCGCAAGTTGTGCCCAAAATGACAAGACATTGTTCAGAGGGCAAGTAATTGGGTTAATTCCTTTATCTCCGGCCAAAAAGCAGAACCTCACCTATTTGCTCATATACTGGGCTCTGGTTGTCTCCTTCCGAAAGCACTGAATGATGCGCAGGTTACTATCTGAGAGTTCCCAGTGGCGCAGCTTTATTTGATCAGGAGCCAGACTGTTAAGGTTAGTGCCTCTAGCTGTGGGTGAGTCACTGCCCCCCCCCTGCTGTGATAGGAACCCCTGCAACTAGATTGGTAGCCTATTAGGGCCCTGGTCCGCCAGGAGCAACAGGTCAGAACACCACACACGGGAGAGCCACCACATGGCTATTAGAACCATCCTGCTGTTGACTGATTTCCTGAACTTGCAGATTGGCCTCTGTAGAAGCGGGTCGGAGGGAACGCCTACGTGTGAAGGTGGTCCCCAGTTTCCCTAACCTTCCCAAGATGCAAACTGATGACACTTGACATTGTCCTCTGCTGGGAATACGTCTAATTGGGGCTGACCCATTCTTTGAAGATTGGCTCGAGTGACTTCATCTGCAGCTCCCCCACATAGGTATTTTTGCCCAGCCTGCTCAAACTAGCGGCTTCTGATTTGCTGTTCCCCAGCAGGTGAACCACTCGGGGGGGGGGGGGCTTTGAGACAATATCCATTCCCAGATGCCCACTGTTATCATAGATAGTGGAGTGGACTTGGTGCCCCCCGCCCCTCCCCCCTGTTTGCTGATGTAAAACACAGAGGTTGAGAGCTGTCTGTCTTCACCAGGACTGCTTTGCTCTGTATTAGAGGGAGAAAAGCACTTAGGGCTAGACAGATGGCCTTGAGTTGAAACGCATTTATTTGCAGCTGAGAGTCCTCTCTGCTATATAGTCCATGTATGATGTTGCTCCCCAGCCACTCAGGGATGTATCTGTGGTTACTACCACCAACAGAGTTGCTTGCCAGAGTGGGGCCCCAATCACTGCATTGTTGGGCGCGAGCCACCAACGGAGATCCTGATGGAGCAACACCAGAATGGGTAGTTTGTCTGCTTGAGATCTCATCTCCCAATCCCAGGAGGATGCCAAATGAATTTGAACTCTCCTTATTTTCAATCTGGCATGCAGAACCGTTAAAATGCATGAGGCTAAGAGCTCCAATAGATGCCGGAACCACCATGCCAACATTATTTGTTTGCCCCAAAAGTGGTGTACTGTCCTTTGAATGTCTGACAGCCACTCCTGTCCCATTTTTCTCCTAGAAAGATAATAGTCTGTAGGATATGTTTAAGACTTCTTCAGATTGAGCGAAAACCCCAACTGGTGCAGCATATCTTCTAGCGTGTGCCACAAATGTTGGGCCAGTCATCTAGGTAAGGGTAAAGATGGTGACCCTCATTCCTGAGCAGAGCTGCAATTGTGTTCATTAGCTTAGTCAAAACACTGGGAGCTGGGTTTAGCCCAAATGGCAACACCTTGTATTGGAAATGCCTGCCCATTACAGTAAACATTTGGAACCTTCTGTGTGGCTGATAAATAGGGACATGCAAGTATGCGTTCTTCAGGTCTAAGGAGCACATCCACTCTCCCTACCAGAGTGCCTCTGTAAGATGGGCTGGCGTCACCATCTTGTATCGCTCTGGGGAGGCTGGGAAACAGATTGAGAAAGGAAAGCTACAGCACTACCCTCAGGCCAGCCTGGTTCTTTTTGGGAATTGCAAATATCCTGGAATAAAACCCATTGCCCCCGTCCAGGGTGGGCACAGGTTCCACTTATTGATCTCTGCAGAGTTACGCAATTTTCATGACTAGTGCCACAGAGCCAATTTGGCAATGTTCATTGCTTTTTTCTATTGATTTTTTTTATTACAGAGGATTCCCAGTCGGGCTGGGAATATTCAAGCATGTTAATTTATATACAATGCTGGATAAACAACAGTTTCAACCCTCTTCAAGTAGGGTTTATGCCATTCACTGCTGCCGCCCGGGCCTGAATGAAAGTGTTCCCAGTATAGGCACTCATACTCACTGCTGCCGCCCCAGCAGCCTCTGTCACCGCTGGCCCCGGGGCACCCTTACTTACTGGCACTCCCACACTGGGGAGTGCTCAACGTTCAAACATCCTCCCTGGCCACCCTTTATCAAAAGGGGCCACACCGTCACGCAGCCCATCAGGACTCCCTGGGCCAGGCCTAGAAGACGTGGCCAGGGGTGAGGAGTGTTGTGGTGCAACCATACTGCTGCAGTCAACGTCGGGCTGCATCTGAAATGCACAGCCCAGCTAAATGTATTGAAGGAACTCCCCCATGCTGCTGACGATTGTTGGGCTGCCTGTGACATAGCTGCCTAGCCCAAGTTAAGACTTTGGGGACCCTATACACGTGCTGCTTGCAAAAAGAACTATCTGCCAAAGAACCATGACCAAAGAGAGCATCCATTAAGAGAAAGAATATCACACAACAGCAAGGACGTTGAGACAGCCTGGGCCAGGCTGTCAACAAAGTAAGGCATCGATATGGTTTAAGTTACTTACCTGTAACTATTGTTCTCCAGCATGGGTCTGGCATGGATTCACATGCTCATGAATATTCCCCGTCGTCAGGCTGGGAACCCTCGGTAAAAGAAAAAACAGTTTCACTTTCACTTACAAACTGTATTTCTCCTCTAAATCAATCACTGTCCTCTCGGTCATACTGCTCCCGCCAATGCCAGTCCTTTCCCTACGCCATTCCTCTGGTAGCCATCTTCAGATTTGGTAAACACGTAAAGTGGCAGTATGACCAAGAAGGGCCGCAGAGAGGTCAGAGGGGCGTTTCACATGTGAATCCATGGTAGACCCATGCTGTAGAATAATAGTTACAGGTAAGTAACTTAAGCCTTCTCCAGCATGTGGTCTGGCATGGATTCACATGCTCATGAATAACGAAAACATAGCAGTACAACATTACACAACCACGGGAGGTGGCAAGGCTCAACAGAAGCAATTAAATCTTACCTCTGGAATAGGCTAACCTCAAGCGAACAGGTTGCGTAGCACTGTTTGGCCGACTATAGACTCTTCCCTGGAATCCCTGTCAACGTAGTAGAACTTCATGAAGGTGTGCGTGAACCTCTACTTAGCAGCCCTGCAGATCAACTACTTTTTGGTCACCCTTTAGCCTGGCTATGATAGACCCATCCAAGGTCTTTATATCTTTTGAGGATTATTGAGGTTACACCAGTTACATGTTGCATTGGGTAAACCTGTTATTAACCTGTTGGGTAAAATCGTTCTACAATTAGAAAAACAGAAAAACAGAATGTATTAGTGGCAATATGATGCCTTTATACTGCTGTCTTGTTTTGGATCAATGTTAACACACAGCACATGCTGGTATGAATTGACTTTATTCTCTGTTTCATGCTTTGCACCTATACTTGTTTGTATTTTGTTGTGTGATTTGGGTGAAATATGTGTACCCTTATGTATGATACTCACAATTCTTTCACAAAATGTTTAAAGAAATAAGGACAGCCACTTAATAAAAGCTGTTCCATTACAAACTAATGATCTAGCACATGTGGATTATTACCGGTTCTTTTTTTTTGCATGTACCGCTATCCTTGGTAATTATATAAATTGTGACACCCAAAGATAGTATACTGTCTCTAAACTTACACTGCAATAAATAAATTGCAGCCAGCTTAGACTTCTCCAGTCAGGACAACCCCCCTTTTTTGTACACATTTGTTAATAGCCCTCAGTCCTGAGTCTGGTTTGGGCTCTCCCTCCCGTATATACTGCCCTGCAGATGTCCAACAGGGGCACACCAGACAGGAACACGTTGTCGCAGCAATCGCTCTGGTGGAGTGGGCTCTCGGACAGCCAGGCAGCAGTCGGTTTGCCAACCGATGACACTGCGTGAAGCAGCCGGAGAGCCACTTTGAAATGGAAGCATTGGATAAGGCCTTCCGAAGGTTCACAGGGCCACATTTCACGAACAGTTGTGAAGTCTTCAGAACACTCTTTGTGTGTGTCACGTGGAACTTCTGGGCATAAGCAACTTCCCGCAAATGCACAGCCCTTTCCACCTGCGACAAAGGTTTCGGGAAAAAAACAGGTAACACCAAAGGCTTGTTCAGGGAAATTTCCAACTGAACCTTTGGCATGAAAGAGTGATGCGTAAACAGCACCAGCCTTGATTTGTGGAAAGTCAGCTACAGTTGCTTGCAGGATAGGGCCTGGATCTCACCTACCCTTCTGGTAGAAGTGATGGCTACATGGATTGCCGTTTTCCACGAGAGGCCTGATGCAAAGGCTAGAAGGAAGCCCCCATGAGCCTCGTCAGAACCACATTTAGTTCCCACGTCGGGGCAGGAGCCTTCACTGGCGGGAAAGATCTGAAAAGCCCTTTGAGAAACTACTTCACAAGTCAGTGGGACCAAAGTGAAGTTCTTCCTGGTGGCCTCGTGTAGCGGGAGATAGCCGCCAGGGGTACCTTGATGGAGGCATGCGCTAGTCTGGCCTTGGCCAAGGATAGCAAGTACGGAAGGATCTGTGGGGCCGTGAGCCTCAGAGGGGTAATCTTCTGCGACCGATACCACGTAGCGAAACACTTCCACTTGTGACCATAGCACTTCAAGGTCAACGATGCCCTGGCCTCGGCGAGGACCTCCCTGCAGTTCACTGGCAACTCATACCCTCGAAACTCTAGGGCTGCAGGAGCCAAGCCCTCAGGTTCAGCGATCCCGCACCGTGATGAAGGATTGCACCTCCTTCTCTGGTGAGAAGATCCAGAACCACTGGCAGCTTGACTGGAGGTGACGTTGACAGGCTGAGATGGTCCGTATACCAAATCTGCCTCGGCCACGCCGGGGCGATAAGTATCATCTTGCATTGACACTGAGCGTGTTGATGACTCGTAGCAGGAGAGGGAAGAGGAAACGTGTACAGAAACAGCCCTTCTCATGGGAAGGAGAATGTGTCCCCCAGGCTCCTCGGCTGGTGGAACCTGCTAGCAAACATCTGGCATTTGGAGTTCACTGCCATCGCAAACAGATCGATCTGGGGTCTGCCCCATTTGAAGAATAGGCAGTCCTGATCCTGACAAAGCTCTCACTTGTGGCAGGAGCGCAGCTCCCTGCTGAGGGAGTCTGCGATGGTGTTCTTGACTCCCGCCAGGTGGAAAGGGACGAGGAACATCCCCTGTCCGACGGCCCACCACCACAAGTCCTGCACTTCCCTGGAGAGCGCCGCGGATCAAGCACCCCCTGTTTCCTGATGTAAAACATGGTGGTGGTGTTGTCCGTGAATATCCTCACCACCTTGCCCTTCAGAGACAGGAGGAACGACTTGAGGGCCCAGAACAGTGCCCGTAGCTCCAGGACATTGATATGAAGATCCTTCTCCTCCGGCAGCCACAGGCCTTTGGCGTGCAGAAGTCCACTGTGTGCTCCCCCACCCTCCAGGGAGGCATCCGTGGTGACCGTCTCCTGGTATGGTGGGTTTTTAAACCTCTTTTCTTGGGCGATGTTGGAACGGATGCCCCACCATCCTATCGCCCGATGGAACTCTTTGTTGAGAGAGAGATCTTGTCCATGAAGCTTCCAGACACCTCTATCCAGCGGACATCCAGGAATTCCTGAAACGGTCACATCTGCAACCTGCAGGGATAGACGAGGTAGATGCAGGACGACATCATGCCCAGTAACGACTTGATGGCCCGCACCGTGGCCATTATCGTTGACGACAGCCGTTGCACCTTTCCTTAAATGGCTGCTAGCCTCCCCTCCGAGGGTGACGCAATGGCGTTAAGCAGGACTTTGGATAGTTAACGGGGAATCCCAGATCCGTCAGTAGCCGGATGGTTGTTTCTGTGTGTCCGGCGGCCAGCTCCTGCAAGTGGGTGTGAATCAGCCAGTAGTCCAGGTACAGGTATACGTGTATGCCTTGTAGATGCAAATGGGCAGCCACTGGTGCCAGGCATTTCGTGAACACTCTGGGGGCTGACTTCAAACCGAAAGGTAGGGCCTTGAACTGGTAGTGCTGTCCCAGCACTATGGAATATAGAAACTTCTGATGTTTCTTGTGAATCGGGACGTGGAAATAGGCGTCCTCCAGGTCCAACAATGTCAAGAAGTCTCTTTTTTCCAGTTGGCCAAGCACGTGTTGCAACATGACCACCCTGAACTTTTGGGGCTTTAGATATTTGTTTAGACGTCATAGGTCTAGGATGGGCCTCCAGCCCCCTGTCTTCTTTCTGACCAGAAAGTATCTGGAATAGACTCCGGAGCCCCAGAGTTGTTCGGAAACCAGCTCCATTGCCCCTTTTCGCAGCATGGCTCGTACCTCTTCCAGAAGCTGAGGGATGTGCTGCTCCTGACGGGGAACCGGGGGGATCCGCGGACACCTGCGTTGGAACTCCAGGTTGTGCCCTTGGGTGAGATTGTCCAGCACCCATCTGTCGGTGGTGATATTTCCCCACTTGCTGACCAACCTCGTCAGCTGGCTTCCCACCGGGGTGCACGAGTGGGGGCCCAATGTCGTTGTCGGTTCAGGCTTGCGTCGGTGCCGGCATCCTGCCCTATGGGGGACGCTGTCCTCCGCTACCATAAACCTGCGAACGTCCTCTGTAGGCTACTTGAGTTGAGGATCTGGAAGGCTGTCAGTACGATGAAGAGAACCCTTTTGAAGACCTGCTCAACTTTACACTGGATGAGCGAAAAGAATACGAGCTGTGCCGCTGGAGAGTGCCCAGGGAATGGGCCGTCTCTGCATCCGTCTTGATAGCCTGGAGGGATCCGTCAACGGCTTTCCCAAACAGATTCTCTCTGTCGAATGGCATATCCAGCACCTTTGCTTGGACCTCCTGATGGAAATGAGTGGCTATCATCCAACCTTGTCAATGAAGGCAGGAACCATTCCCCATTCGCCGGAAACCTGTGTTGGCGACATCCAAAGCCACTGTGATGGCATGATCGGACACCACTTCGCCTTCCTGGAAGAGAGCGATGGCCTCGATCTTCTTATCTGGGAGAAACTCCAGGATTGGTCCCAGCTTGTAGCACAACTCTCTGTTGTACCTAGCCAGGATTGCTAGCTCATTGGTCGCCTTGATAGTGGACGCCGATGTCTAAATCACCTTCTTTCCCATGGTGTCCATCTTCTTCCGCTCCCTGTCCGGAGGGACCGAAGACGACGAGGAGGGGTTACCTGACCGCTTCCTCGCAGCTACCGACACCACTGAGTCCAGGTTGGCTGTGACCTCAGCCACTTGGGTGCGGAGTCCAGCACCCTATATTTCTTCTCCAGACTATTCCCGTTTGGCTGGAGCCATGCAAGGGTTCTTCATGAGGGCTAGGCCCTCCTCCCCAACATCGTCCATGAAAGGCACTGCCATGATAGTCTTCCTCTTGGCCTCATGCCTTTGAGACAAGAAGCCCTCCTTCTTGGTTTCCTCGGGCACCAGCTAGAATAGCTCGGAGGCCCTGGCAATCATGGAGTGGAACGATCCCAGCTCGTCCTGTGGGGAAACTATGTGGAGCATACAGATGTGGCAGTTCACCGTCCGCTGAGATGATGATGTCTCCGTCATCATCCTTTTGTGTACCCGTGTCTGGGTCTGCTGGGGGAGAAGGGACCTGACGTGGGGGAGGAGGCTGAAATGGGGGCGTCGGATGACGCTTTCTCTTCTTCACTGGAGGCTGATCAGGGACCTGGGGGGCCACAGGTACCGGAACCAGAGACCTCCTCATCTGGATCTCTGACACCAAAGTGTGTAGAGTCAACAGAATATCAAAGGAAATGTCCCTCGACTGAGAAGACAGAACAGGAAAAGTAGGACCTGCCCCGTCGTCCTCCTCTTCAACGTCCTTCTGGACCATATGCATGGACTCTTGATCTTCATCTGTGGACGAGATCTCCATAGTTTGGGCAATGACATGGGAGGGCTGTTTCAGGGCCTCCTGGCCCCACTCTCTTTACCCCTGAGGGTCTTGAACTGGGGTCTGGGCTGGTTTCACCCCTTCTGGCGTGCCTGCCGACTTTTCCCAAGTCACTGCAGCTGTGTCACACCTTGGGAGGGGGTAGGGACACTGAGCCGTGGGGGACACCTTCGTAGGATCAGCGCCTGTAGCTTTTGTGGTAGTAGCAGTCATCGACGGGGTCGCTGATGAGGTCTTGGCCTGCTCGGCTTTCTTCTCCTCCGTCCAGGGCATCTCGGATTTCTCCCGTAGTTTAGCCGGGGTAGATGACTTCCTCTTTGAAGAGGAGCTCAATGATAGGCTGGCAATGGAGGCGGAAGGTGATGCTGATCGCACCCTATCCACCTTGGAACCCGATTCCATGGCAAACCCAGTGGACTCAGACTTGTGGCTCTTGGCCTTATCTTGGGCCCCCACGGTTGATGCACCCTCAAAGGACTTAGAAGACCACTCCTCGGACCGGCCGGTCCTGGGTGAGGCATGACCCTGCTCCGAGCATGGGTCAGAGGCATTGGCGTTAAGCAACGCCGCCAGCCTACTCCACCTGTCCTTTGTCGTTCTTGGAGAAACTGAGGCATATCTCACACTCTACCTCTTTGTGGTCTGGGTGCAGGCAATGGAGGCATTTAAGGTGCTGGTCCTCCACAAACACATTCCGTAGCCCACATTTGGTGCAGGGCCTGAAGAGGGACCTTCCCTCCTTCTCCTCCATCATGGTTGGAGGGCACGAAGTTGGCCTAAGAGGCCTTGTAGAATCTTTGATGGATCTTTGCCCTTGAGGGGCGTGGAACTTCACCGACAATGGATCCCTGCTGTCAGCAGATGAAGGACGGAGCACACAGGCTACTTATGAACAAAAACACATACTAATAGTTTGGAGAGCAAACTCGAGGACTCCCAGCACTGAAGCGTGCAATAAAAATCTGAAGATGGCTGCCAGAGGAGGGGCTTATGACCCAGAGGACAGTGATTGGTTTAGAGGAGAAATACAGTTTTTAAGTGAAAGTGAAACTGTTTATTCTTTTACTGAAAATTCCCAGCCTGACAGGGAATATTCATGAGCATGTGAATCCACGCCAGACCACATGCTGGAAAAATAGTTTGGACAGTACATTATATAGAGACTCGTTAGATATTTGTAAGTACCTTTTATATTTTTAAAGATCCATTTGAAAATATTTTACAGAGGACTCTTTACATTCTTGAATTAGTTACACAGCTGCTTAGGTTTGTTATTAGTTGTATATTTTTTTTATTGATTCAGCTGAATAACCAACTTTTCAATACAATAAAAGAATATCATAGAAATATGAAAATTAAACTACGAACTTCTACTCTGTTAAAATTTAACATACCTAATGTCTCTTGTTAAAACAAACAACACAAAATTATAATTCTCCCTAGTTAAACATCAAAAATCGATTTCAAATCATACATTTACATTAAAATTAACATAGGTATGATATGAAGTTAAAACATAAGATACTAAAACATAAATAATAATGTTTTCAATAAGAATCACATGTAAGCTAATCTAGGCAACATATTCATAATAAATAAGGACAACACAAATGGTGATAACTTTATCAATTTTTAGATTTCCTACAATGGAGTGTGTACAATCAAGTGGTGACTCTTCAGGGGCATGACAATTCAAGTGTGTGTGTGGACTCTCTCCAAATCTAGCGCTGACCAGAAATGTATAGTAGCAATTCGCATGCTAACAGATGGGGTTGACAAAATCGCTAACCACCTAATTTTATGGTTTTGATCTTCAATGAGTAAAGTGTTTGGCAAAGAACTTGCATCTATGTGTCAAGAGGGCAGGGCAATGAATAATCAAGTGCTCAAGTGTTTCTTTAGATGACTGCACTTCACAATAGCGGCAGAAATGTTGTTTCAGAATAATAATCTTGCATTCCGCTAGTAGATTTCGCATTGGCCAAAGATTAAAGCGTAAACGCAAGGTGGATGACCTAATAAACAGAGATGGAGACATACATAAGTAGGGTTCCGGTGCTCGATTTTTTTTTGTCACCAAATGGGTTGCTTACAAAATGTTTATAGTTCAAGCACAATTTCCTCGTCTCAATCCCATCCGCGTGATACATTTTTCGTTTAGCTCTGTCTGGATCTGTAATGAGTACTTCAAAAGAAACCTCTGCAAGGGCTAAAATACGATAAATGGCTCTTGTCCACAT
Organism: Ambystoma mexicanum; assembly: GCF_040938575.1. Classification (NCBI taxonomy): domain Eukaryota; kingdom Metazoa; phylum Chordata; class Amphibia; order Caudata; family Ambystomatidae; genus Ambystoma; species Ambystoma mexicanum. The sequence continues at coordinate 1,442,387,366 of NC_090935.1, forward strand.
ACGAAAAACATGTCATCACCAGTGAATATGTAATTAGACAGAACTTTAAGGACAATGTCTAGTTTGGTCGAGATTAAGCATTTCCTAAATAGTGCGCACAGACGCCAGTGATATAACGCATTGAGCAAAATGAGCCCAAGTGCATATCGCAGCCGGGGGGGCGGGGGGGGGGGAAGGAATGCACTGTAGCAAATGCAGAGCTTGCCTCCAGTATTTGGCTTCTGGGCGGCAATATTGCTCTAGCTTCCATCCCGTATAAAAGACATGGGGCCTCATTACGACCCTGGCGGAGTGGGTTTACGCCAGCGGTATTCGCGGCAGACCCTTCCGCCCTACTACGAGTTCCCGTAGCGCCATGGAGCCGTTTTCCGCCTGGTTTTTCCGGGTGGAGAAATCCATGGCGCTACGGGACCTTGTTGTTAATTACGCCACCGTATTTTACGGTGGCGTAATTAACGCCTTCCCCACTCCCATTATACCCTATGGGGCAAAAATGGGAATGGGGAAGGGTAAAATGGGGAATGGGGATTTACCGCCCCGCCAAGGTCGGAATGGGGCGGTAAATCCGCCAACCCCCATGGCGGTATTGGCAGCTTTCCGCCGTGCTCCATGGTGCATATTGCACCACGATCTCCGCCAGGGTCGTAATGAGGGCCATGGAGTAACTTTTTGATTCCAGTATGTCAGGGCTGGGGCTATAGAGAATTTTCCATACCTATGATTCATAATCTTTGTCTGCGATATGGCTGTGGTCACCTTTCGCTCCAGAGCTAGCCTCAGACTACTATTAAGCGACATTCCCTCAATCCACATCCCCAAATACATATAATGTGGAACCATCTCTAGCTGAAAATTTTTAATCTAGGAGAGTCCGAACATATGTTGTCAAAGGCGTATTTGATGTCATGAATAACAAAATTGAAGGGGGCAGAAACGAGGATACACCCTATGCTTCAGCCCTCTAAATGTATGAATGCACGATGACAACAATCACTCCAATGTCAATCTGATCTGAATTGACGTGTTTGAATGCAATGCACAAATAATGTCACTCAGAGTAGCTGGACAACCAGCCATCAACAGTTTGGACATGAGGATGACTCGAAAAACAGAGTCAAATGCTGAATGAAAATCAACGAATGAGAAATAGATTGGCTTCTTAGTAGAGTGAGCTTGGGCTTTTATGGCATTGAAACAGAGTAGATTGATCACAGTCCCCATTCCAACAACAAAACCGGTTTGATTAGGGTCACGCTGCCGATGCTCCTGGGTCCATACATTAAAGTCTTGAAGGTCTAACAGCAAAGATCTTCCCAGGCGCATCAAGCAAGGCGATGGGTCTGTAGTTGGTTGGGGACGAGCGATCTCCCTTTTTAAAAATGGGAACAATGAGCGATTTACACCAAGATGGAGCGTGTGGTTACTAAGGGGGTCATTATGAGTTTGGAGGTAGCCAGGCTGCGTCCAAACCCGGGTCCGCGTAGGCGGAATGGGGACTCACATGGACATTCTGACCTATGCGGACCCGGTAAGTCCCCATGCCAAATACCATTCCCCATTCGAGCCCCTATAGGGCTCAATGGGAATGGGGAAGGCGCTAATAACGGGCCCGCAAATTGCAGGCCCGTTATAAGCTCCAAGGTCCCTTAACGGGTCCCGCTAAGAACGGCTGGTCACACCAGCCGTTCCTGCTGGGAGCCGCTAAGGGACCCCTGAATAGGGCGGTAAGGGTTTACCGGCACCGGCAAACCCTTACCGCCCAACTCGTAATGACCCCCATATGTCTTTAAAGATGTTATTCAATATAATGGCCCATTGTTGCGGATGTGACTTGAACATAAAATTGGTCAGACCGTCACGGGCCGCCGCTCTAGACGCACTAGATTTTTTGATCATTTCCTCAATTATTTTCTCAGAGAACACAAGGTCCCAAGTTGCCAGGGATTGCTTGGCATAAGAGTACCCATTAAAGAGTGGGTCAGCATATAGTTTTGAAAAATGTGTTAGCCGGCAATGTTCCGTAACGCCATTATGCTGACTATTGTGTGCACTGTTGTTTAATAATTTCCAAATCTGGGCAGTGCTCTTGTTTTGTGTAGAGATCAAAAAAGCTACACTGTCTTGTTGAAACATTCTTGCCTTGCGTGCTCTAACCCAATTGCGATATTTACATTTAGCTGACTTAAGTGCTCTGCTCCCATCAGTGGGTGGCAACTTCTGGATGTCCCTTTTTCCTTCTGAAAATCTGCTTGCCTCTGAGTCAACTCTGGATCATAGCAGTGCTTATGTGTGAAGGCTTTTGGACCCAAGACCATGAGAGAGAACTTGAAGGAGTTCAGGGCACCTGTGTACTGGGAGATGTTAGTAGTAAATTGTTGATTCAAAAGATGAGTATTTAGCTTATTTAAACTGAGTTTTAACCATCGAAAGCGGGCTTTGGCATTATTTATGTCCAATTGTTGGTGTGACCACTGTGACTTTGAGGTAGGAGCATGGGACTGCCATGCCCCATAAAGTGTTAGCATTTGGTGGTCACTATGGGGTTAGGTAATATTTTCAAAACGTTCCACTATCGAAAAAAGATGATCATTTAGATAAATATAATCAATTGTACTAGTAGATGCGCCTCGACTCCAAGTATGTTGAAATGGTACATCGCCCGGTAGGGAGCCGTTCGCCATCCTGAAGTTTCAGACATAAATGCAATCCATCTAGTGATCTCAGAATTCTTAGACTTAGTATTAGCATCCATGCAATTTAGATTGATGTGCCCTGCAGTGATGGTAGCAGTAATGGCAGAGGCCATCGATACAAGATCAATTAATTGTGATAACGCAAGATAAAATGAGTCATTTGATATTGCAGCAGGGTTTCTATACACATTAAGTAGAGATAATAAATGATCTTGATATGCAATTCTGACCAACTGAAAACAATTATTTGGGGCTGCCCAAGAGGCAATGGTCAAGTCAGAACTTGTTTTCACAGCAGTAAGGAGGTCCTGATGTTGGTCTACCTCTGGTTGACGTTTGCGCTGGCAGCAAGATGATATCATGATCATCCCATATGGGCATTTCTACCAGTCACGTTTCTTGTAAAACCAGAATATCAAATTCATCAATCTGGTTAGTACCAGAGAATTGTAAATGCGAGTGGCCCAGAGTATTCCAACTGGCTAGGCTTGTGCTTTTAAGTGAATTAGCCACTGGTAGTTCTGCCTCGAGATGGCACTTATCAAACTGATTTTGTGTGCCCGAATTGTGACAATGAGAACAGTTCGGGGGGCATGTAATCGTCTCGACCTGTGCCAGCCATGTTTTTTCCTTTTCAAGATCTTGTGCTACCAGGAAGCCTATTCGGAAATAAATCCATCTTGGCCTTCCAGATGGTGTTGAGGACCACCCCCGAGGTAATCCACAGTCTAACAATGGATAGATTTTCTTGACTCAAGAACTCCACTTGCGCGACGTCACTCGATAAAATGTCCTCAAGCGCTGGTACATTGCCAAATATGTTCAAGATGCTTGATCTACTTAGATCATATTTTGTAAACTGAGCGTCACAACATTTCATAATGAGTGAGTGTTGTAATGCGGGAGTTTTGTTCGAAAGGGACTTTCAATAGACAGTGTTCTTGTTTGCTTGGCAATCAAATTTAACTTGTGTCGGTGCTTTATTGGTACACGAAATGTCAGCAAAACAAGAGCATGAATTGGTCTTTATGGGGCCCAAGTGAGTGCTCTTGGGTAGTGGATAATTGCTGGGGCTGGCTTTCATGTGTCAAATCAGAACATGCACTACTATGTGTGAGTATACTTTTTAAAGGAGAATTTGGTTTGTCTTTTAAACGCGACTCGAGATAAGGGTCTACTGCTATTTTTATCTCCTTGGTCCTCGCTTGCAAATCCGCATCCGGGCACTTTTCAGCCCTATCAGTTGTTTTCTTTATCTGAGAAATGGGATTGATTGAATCAGAATTTGTATTTAAGGCTACAGTTAGAGAATTCTGTTCTACTATCTCGATAAGATCATCAAGAGGTGGGTGTGTGAGCGATCGCTCATGAGAGTTTAAAGTAGAACTTTGGGCAGCAGATTTTGCCTTGGGGATGGAGGAAGAAGGTAATGAGTCATTTACTTTAGAAGAATTACAAGCCAAAATGTATGGCTCGAAAAAAAGGATTGAGACTCTTAGCAGTTGATAGATTTGTTGATAGATTTGATCGCTTTCCATTTTTTGTTTTCTTTGTATAGGCCCCTCAATTTTTCTTATTCAAGGCTTTCTGGAGCCCCTTGTGCGATTTGTCATGAGCGAAGATATCAAAGGGATTTAGTGTGGGAGCAACAGGAATAGAGGCAGTTTCTGGATCCACACTGATCCACGAGTCATTGGATACTTCTACAGGGGTGGTAGGTACACTTAGATGCACCCACGGGTCTAATAACATGACCAAAGTAAGGAAGTACAGTTGGCAGCCCTGCCGCTGAAATTGGTTGAATGCAAGCTTCAGTCAGGACGACAGGTGAACAAGGATTGATAGCGTCCTGGCCCTGAGGTGTGTTAGTACTGAGGAATGGTTGCCTATCAATCTAGTCTTCAATTTGCTGTTATTGAGTGGACTGGAGGGACATTTTAGCATCGAGTGACTCAAAAAGCTTAAAGAGACTTGATATGGTCATGTTTACTGCCGCAAGAGTTATTTCCACCATAGACGTAGATTTGGTGTTTTTTTTGGTGGGAATCAAAAGGCATACATTTGCGAGGCGTGAGTTGGGCATAGGTTACAGGGACAGAACACAGAGAAGAGTCCATGGAGAATCAGGTGTAATAGTCAGGCGAGGGGACATGATTGGAAATTAAGGAAGCTTGGTCTGTACTAGCATGAATGGAAATATTAGAGAAAACTTAACTCGTGTTGAGTTGCTCGTCAGATATAATTTTAGATTGATATTGACAGCTTCCAGTATTTTAGGAGGAGACTGAGCTGATGTCAGTATTGTTTGGTCTGAAATAGAATGCAACAGAGCAATAAATGGAGCAGAATGCAATGAATCTGAAGTAGTACCAGATACAGCCTCCGCTGTGTTTACGGTGGCAGCACTCGATGCCAGGTGCGTTTTAACTGTAGTAACCGGGGTAAGGGTGATTGCCTTATGTGATATCCGACTTGCATGAATGCGACCGGCAGATGCTGTGTTTATCGGAGTGGTCACGTGTCCCGGCATACTGGATTTCAAAGAATAAAGTCTAAAGAGCATTCAGATTAACAAGTAGAGCCAAGTGAGAAAGCAGATAGCACATCGGGGCTAGACCACAGCGTCGCTGCAAAGCCACGCAAGAGGGAGGATGAAGCTACCGAATAGTACCGTGAGCCGTTGACGCTGCGGCGAAGTAGTACTTAATCCGGTACTTGCTTCTGGAGCGTGCGCACACGTTCCCAATAAGTAGGGTGATGTCACAAAAGGGGCATTGCTGGTACAGCAAATTAGTGGAATCACGCCTAAAACAAACAATAAACTGATGTAAATATACTAAATGCAACAGTGATGATGTGTAAAGTGCTTATATCTTAACAGCTTTCAGTGATAGAAAACAGATGAACATGGTTCAAAGTCTTTCAGCGATGTCTCAGACACCGAGTATCGCGGCAAAGCGTTACTTAATCCGGTACTTGCTTCTGGTGCGCGCCTAGTTGTATATAGTGTGTGGTGTTTCCCCATGTGTATACAAACACCCTGCTGGTGTACTTGAAGAGATAAGTATAGATAACAAAAGAACAACTAAAGAACCATACACCAGCGTTCCTTCGTCTTTCTTACCTTTTGTGAGCCAGTTATTCTAACCTGGTGTCTTTCTCCTTGGAGGTTTTGGGAAAATCCATCCTACACTAACCTTTGCCTTTCTGTCCCTTGCCAACACCCCATCAAGGTGATCTCAAACCGAGGTAAGCAGTGTTTGGAAATGGATAAGGCAAGGGTGAGGAGAACAGGTCAGTTTTATATTTGTATAATGTGTGCCTGTCCACACCTGTCTCCCAGTAAAGTGTGCAGTACGACCCCTCCTGCTACCTATCTATATACTCCAAAAACACTGGTGGAACAAAGGTGAGGCAGAATTTGAAGGCGTTGATGATGGATCAGGTGTTAACTGGATTTATTACACCACCTGCAAAATCTTCCCTCATCCTTGTCATAAGTAATCTCCCCTCATCTTCCCCAAAACATCCATGAAGTCTTCCTCTAGGTTTACGCCACCAAACACTAAGCACTCAGGAGCCACACCTCCCGCCTCATACATTGTATCGTGATATAACCGTTTTCCCTGCTGCTTGTATAGAGAACTGAATAGCCAATAGGCTTCACCATAAATTAACGGGAACATTGATGTCTTTGAAACATTAGCACTACCAAAATGATATTGCATAGCACTCATTACCTTGACAATCACCTTCTAACTCAATAGAGTTGGGAAATCTAATAAATTGAACTGTGTGGTTCATCGGCGGAACTCTAGCCCTGCCTCTCCTCCCAAGAAAAGACTTCAGGTGGTGAAATTTCAGCACTTGTTGTGTTCTGCTTTAGAAATTCCAAGGTGATCGTTATGTTGGAAAACGAACTGCAAAAATCAAACATTCAAATAACATTTGTGACAATATTGCAAGTCTCTTCTTTTGCAGTGTCTTTTTCTTTCCTGGCAGATGCGGGACTAATACTAGCACCTGATGTTTGGTGGCTCATAGCATTTGAGCTTCTTGCAATGCCTTTGTTACCCCATCCTTGCAGAGAATTCATTGCCATGGTGTGGTCGGTCAAAACCCTGACTCCCTTACCCACCACCATCCTCAGAAATGCCTGAAGGGCCTTTTGTGGTGCTCGTCACTTCAGTAATGTTGCTTCCTTCTCCAAATAAAGACCATGGAATTGCTATTAATCCAGATGGGCTCCGATCCTGAGATTTATGACAGTCACTGCATGTTAAAACTTTGATACTGCACAAATAACCACCAAAGTGATCTTACAGCACCAGTACCGTGTTCAACAAAACACTGTATTGTGCCCCAGCCCAGGGTAACCAGTCAGTTTGTGGACAAAGAAACGAAAACGGGGAGGAGGGCAGCGGGTAAAGAAAAGCAACAATAAGATAACACATATAAATGGGAGACTACAATGAGATGTTCTAGAGCTTTTATACTGCTCCAAAGTGGTGGTTTCAGAGCAACAAGGCCTGTCCAAAAGGTTGGCATATTGTCACCCAGTCTGGATTTTTATGTCCGATTTGTGAAACAAAGGGGTTAATTAGAGTGGTAGGGAGGGCTGAGGGTTGGCAAAGGTAGGAGAGTGGAGGTGAGGCATCTGGGTGATGAGTGTTAAAAAACCATCTTGGTCCCGTTGCATACAGGCACTATATCAATGTTCTTTGGGGAGGATTGGGACGTGGTTTTAGTTCGTTCATTATTCCCCATGTCAAAGTGATGCATTGGGTCCAGAGATTCATGTAGACCTTCCAGGCAAGAAGGTCCAATTCCCCTGGATATGTCTTCAATGTTCAAGAGGCCTAAATACCAGAAGCTTATTTCTGGGACTGTCGAACCTGGGGACCAGGGAAGGTCTAGTTGGGACCTCCATATGTATGAAAATTAGAATGCTGGAAAGGGAAGGAGAGCAGAAAGACCATTGTTTAATAATTTCTGCTTAAGCAGCCAGGTGCCATGGATCACAAGGGATCAAAAAAGAGATGCTAAAAAAAACCTCTATATTCAAGTTTCTAATTTTGTTTCCTTATTGTATTCCTTTCGTATGAGCCGAGTGTCCTTTGTACTTCCAGGATTAAGCAGTTTGTTGGCAATACATTGATGTTTACCCCCAGAGAACTGATGTTGAACCAACATTCCAACCCCCTAGTTTAGTCAAATCTATAGAGTGATCATTTGATGTTTATATATCCAAGCAGTGCGATCAGACAGCAGTGGGGGATTTACACACCTCTAATAACAGACCTGCGTATTATCGGATTAGTGCTTAGGTTTGTGAACAGACATGCAAAGTGCCACATATAAAAGGAAGATTGATAAATCCATTGATCATCAATTGATAAATTAAGAGGTGAGAGATTACCCGGCAGGGCCTTCCGTTGTTCAGCTTTTAATGTAAATGTTGAACTTCACCAAGTTCCACTTTTAAAGGATTCTTTCTGTACTGCTATACTTCCCTATAATCCAATGATAGTGAGGTGATCATTTTGATCTTTAAAATGTCATCTTATAGCGTTTAAGGAGCAATTCATGTTATGATACGTTATGCTGTCAAGTTTTAATACAAAAACGTGAATCTCACAAACACACACTTAAAACACCCTTCCTGATTGCTGTACACCATTGATAGTGAAGGTCTGCTTTTGGACTTTCAAAAATATCTTCGTGGTTTTGCTGCAATTCATGTTATGTATGTTACTCAGCTTTTCAAACAAACGTTGAACTTCACTGAACCACCCTTTTAAGGCGACTCCTCACTGGTATACACCACTGATAATAAGGGGCTACGTTGGTCTTTTAGTGCTTTATGTGTAGCTTATCTTTGGTAATTCAGCTTTTGACTCCTGGGTGGCATTCCTGTTCATATTCGGTAAGAGTCCACCAAAACAAAGCCCTTTTCAGACTGACTCACTCTTCCCAATCGGTGCTATTGTAAATCCAGCTATCTCTGCAAAACCCTCATGCAAATTATGAAGAACGGAAACAATGGAATGCAAAAGCACAATTTTTAAACTTGCTTTGTTCCCGGTCCTCCACACTTTCTTCTCTTGTCCCAGATACGTGCCAATTGAGGGTAGCAACTTTACACTTTGATGCTTTGGGTCTGAACTACTTGATTTTCGTGTTGGAACAGAGCACACAGGAATTGAATGCTTTTAATTTGCTTTTGCAAATATCCTTCTTTTGACCATGTGATTTAAAACTATTAGTAAATAAATAACCTTTTCAGTGATGTCTGGTGGCAGGTACTTCAGTAACAGAATCTTGTGGGTCACAGCCTGGAGTATCAGCTCCCACTACCCTCTTTGGTCCTTTGGAAACTCCTTGACTAAACATTTTAAATATTGGCCCCACCTCCACTGTGGCTGTTGCAAGTTCTCTTTTGGCACTCTTTCCTGATGGTGCGATGCATGGCGACCTTTGCTAAACTCCAAAGCAGGTCAGACTGCCACTATTTCAAGCAGCCATTTCCTTGTTATGGACATCCAACAAACTCTCCCGGCAACTGGTGTACTGTGTATTGACGAGGTCCAAATAGAGTCTAGTTTGCTTGGATTAACAAGGCTGTGTCCATCTTTCCAAGCTCTTTGAGAGAAGCAAATGGAAGCCAGACTCCTCTGCAATTTATAAGCGTACAATGACATTGACTGAGCCCGATCGTATGGTTAATGACCTGCAATAGAACACAACCTGCTTCTTCCTCTGTGATGCATATGAAGACTGCCGCATAAGCTGCGAAGTTTACAGATCCCCAACTGTGTCACTTAGATTTTATCAAAAAATTGTCCAAAATCTTAGATTGGATTGGATTGGATTACTGGCCCAAAACCAGCCAGGACTGTCGCCTCAATACACTGTTACCAATCATAACTCAAACTCTCACCCCCAGAGTCCGGTATTGCACATGACACCGTCAGCAACAGCGCACACTCTTCAAAGAGATCCTCTGGTTTTCATGACACAAAGTCGAACAGCAAATGTACTTTATCCCATCACTGTTTCATAAATTGAGACACCATATCTGCTGTATTGGATGATCTGGCAAAATATGCTGACTGCAGATTGGGGGGCATTCTCCCAACTCCATCCACCTACTTAAATTCTATAACGGCGAACTATTTTCTTCTTTTTTGCACAGTGTCTACAAGGGAATCTGCCTCGAGTTGATTCTTAAAGCACACCGGCTCCAATTCCTGCACTTTTTTGGGAAATGCTTATACCCTCCCTACACAAATGCCAAACTGTTGCCATTGCCAATGCTTTTTTTTATCAGGTGCAGAGGTGGGTGCTTTTAATAAACTGCTGAACCATTTTTGGTATAACGGGCATGAGCATGGCTGACTTGCTGGAGCTCTTCAATTTCTCCATGAGTTAATAAACTATATATACACACACACTACAGTTTTAGATTTACAACTCTCCTTGTCAAAGATTTCTTTTTTTTTTAAAGGCCATGTTTTCATCCAGAAAGCATGGGTCCTGTTGTACATAAACCAGTGTCTCCGTAGGAATAGACAACTCCACCCATCTTCACCATTCTGCAGAGTCTTTGCGGACACAATGCTCATCCAATGAGAACAAAAAGGTTTGAATTTTGAGGCAGGCATGGCCTCCACAGATCTAGGATGACCAGAAACAAACCGGTCTCAATATATCCTAAATGTTCCCCAGAAGCAAATGTGGCATTCTACGCATCACCGCTTAACTAAGGCTACTTAGTTAAGCGCTGCAGCCTTTCAAGTGAAAAATCGCAATGATGGGATGAAGACCTCTTCGGATGAGACAGTGACGGATGTCAGGACCTGGATATGAAAGATTGACTCCCTTGATGACAAAGGGACCTAAACAACTGGCTCGTCCAACAACAGTGTCCATGAATTGTGTGTTTCGCATTACATTTTGTCAAAGGAAAGAACACCTTATTTACCTGTAACTCCTGTTCTCCAGCATGGGCATCTTACATGGATTCACATGCTCATGATTATTCCCCAGTCAAACTGGGAATCCTTGGTAATATCAAAAGCAGTTTCGCTTAAAAGCTAAAAACTGCTGGTCGCTTATACAACCTATTGCTGTCACTTTGGGTCATACTACCCAAGCCAATGGCATTCGTCCTCAGCTCCACCCCCAGTGGCCAGCCTCAGATTTAGAGGCACACATGAAGTGGCAGTAGGAAGCAAGAGGAACCATAGAGGGGAAGGAGAGAGGGTCACATGTGAATCCATATAAGATACCCACCCTGAAGTACAGGAGTTGCAGGTAAGTAACTTGTTCATTCTCCAGCATGGGATCTTACATGGATTCAAATGCTAATGAATACGATTAAACAGCAGTACCAAAACAAGCACTGGAGGTGGAACAGGCTTAACAGAAGCAATACAATAACTAACCTCTGGAACACACTCACCTCAATTAAACAGTTTGCAAAGCACTGCTTGGCAGACACAGGACTCAACCCTGGAATCAAAGTCAATGCAGTAGAGTCCTGTGAAGGTATGAGTCGACCTCCACGTAGCAGCCCTGCAAATGCCCAGCAGGAGAACACCAGACAGGAATGCTGTAGTAGCAGCCACAGTTCTGGTGTAATGGGATCTTGGTCTTCCTGGCAACTGCCTGTTTGCAAGTCAGTGGCAATATGTGATACAGCCGGAGAGCCACCTGGAAATGAAAGCCTTGGAAAGGGCTTTCCCTTGCTCCCCAAGTGCAAATGTCATAAATAATTGTGAAGTTGTGCAAAACATCTTAGTACGTGCGACATAGAACTTCTAAGCACGCCACATGCAGTGAATGCAAAGCTTGCTCTGCAGGAGAGGTAGCATTGGGAAAGAAGACTGGTAGAACTAAAGGCTTGTTCAAATGGAAGTCTGACAGAACCTTTGGATACAGGAGTACCTAGCACCATCTTGGACTGATGGAAAGACAAATAAGGTGGTTTTCAAGAAAGCTTGTAACTCTCCAACACTTCTGGCCAAAGTGATAGTCACCAGAAAAGCAGTTTTCCAAGGCAAAAACTTTAGAGGTTCAAAAGGACTCATCAATTTTGACATTTCGGCTTTAAGCACCCATGAGGGGCTGGAGACGTCACATGAGGGAACACCCTGAACAGACCTTTTAGAAATTCTTTGACGCATCTGTGAGACCACAGGGAAGCCCTGCCAGGCGTTCAAGTGTATTGGGATATAGCTGTCGGGTGTATCTTGATGGACGGGTGAGGAAGACCTGCCTTTGCCAGGGAGAGCAGGTATGGCAGGATTTGAGGAGCTTTTATGCGAAGGGGAGAAAACCCCTGCGAATGACACCACACAGAGAAACGTTTCCATTTGTTGTTATACCATGCAAGTGTAGAGTGTGCCCTAGCTTTAGCCAGAATAGACTCTGCGGGCAAATAATGGTCAAACTCTAGGTTTGCAGGAGACAAGCTGCCAATTTCTAGGATGCTGGGTCATGGAGGACAGACCCCCTCCATCTCTGGAGAGCAGGTCTTGAAGAGGCGGCAGCTTGATGCAAGGGGCCACAGACCGGTGTAGAAGGTCCGAGTACCAGATCTGGCCGGGCCAAGCCAGAGTAAGGAGTATCATCTTGCAATGGTTCCGGTTGAGTGCCCTTACCACTTGTAAACTAAAGGGAATTGGAGGGAACGTGTAGAGAAATTGGCCCTTCCTGGGGAACGAGAAGGCATCCCCTAGACTCCTGGGTTGTGGCTACCGGTTGGCAAACCTGGGCCACTTGGCTCTTGCTGCCATGGTGAATAGGCAGATTTAAGGGCGACCCCACCTGGAAAAGAGAAGAACTGGAGTCTGACAAAGCTCCCACTTGTGGCAGGAACGTAGTTCCCTGCTGAGTGAATCTGCGATGATATTGTGGGAATCGTTCAAAAATGTCTCCCTCATTTGTGCGCCCCCGAAGTTATTGTGACTTTGGGGGCGCACAAAATGAGGGCGACATTTACTGTGCCCAAGCAGAGCCGGGGTTGTCCCCCGATTACCATTTTGGTAAGCGTGGCACACTAAAGAAAGAAAAAAAAAGCACCCTGCGGCGTCAGCTCTAACCCACGTTAGTGGGAGGAGCTGATGCCGCACGGATAGCAGGGTGCAGGCGGCACACATAGAAGTGTGCTGCCGTGAACGTAAGTTAGGAGGTTTGGTAGGGGGTAGGAAGGAAAAAAAATCAGGCCGGGGAACAGGCACAGTGATCTATATGATCACTGCGCCACACCGTAACTGGCGTCGGCATTTCGGCCGTCGCAGTTATGGGCGGCGCAGTGATCACATAGATCCGGTATTGTGAATGCCTGCCACATGGATTCAGAAACATCTTCTGATCCATTGCCCATTTCCACATTGCTTGAAATTCCTTGGCTAAAATGGGAGAGCGCCCATCCCCTTTCCTGATGTAGAATATGGTGGCCATGTTGTCTGTGAAGATGCGGTCCACCTTCCCTTGGAGTTGGGGCTTGAATTACTTAAGAGCCCAGAACAACACTCAGCTCCATTGCTTATGTGCAACACTTTCTCCCGACTGGCTCCCATAAGCCCCAGGCGTGAATTTGATCCATGTATGCTCCTTACCCTTCCAAGGAGGCTTCTGTGGTGAGCGTGGCTGGATGTGCTGCAAGGCGAAAAGGAGCACCTTGCATGAGATAAATGGACCACCACTGCAGGATCTTCCTGAACACTGGAAGGAGGGTGATCCTTTTGTTCCAGGAGCCTGATATTTGTTGCCACATGGCATGCAGGAACAAATGTTGGAGGCCTCATGTGCCTGCAGTGAGGGACTTGGGGGTCCCTAACAGAGAAATGATGGAGCATTCGTTGTCACTCGAGAGTCAAGAGCTGTTGCACTTTGCTCAGGAGGGTCTTGTCCCTCTCTGACAGAGAAGCCAGACATGTCAGTGTGTCGAGACGTGAGCCTAGAAAGAGTGTAATGAGATGGCACCACACATGATTTCCGAAAACTGATCAACAATCCCAGCAAAATTAGGCACCAGATGTTCTCCTTGGTGTGCTGCAAGGCCATTGGACGAGAGATGGTGCAGATTATCCACTCATTCAGGTAGGGATAGATTCACGAGAACCGTAGATGGGCTGCCACTGGAGCAGGCACTTTGTGAAGACCCTCAGAGATGACTTGAGGCTGAAGAGAAGAGCCTTGAATTTGCAATGTCAGCAGTTTACAACAAAATTGGACGAAGCGCTGGTGCCTACGATGAATGGGCATGTGGACGGAGCTATCCTCTAGGTCTAGAGAGGTCAGGAAGTCTCCATGGTTCCAGTTGTTCAAGCACGTACTGCCATGTGACAAACTACAACTTCTGGGACTTGATAAATGTGTCGAGTTGTCGCAGGCCAAGGATGGGCCTCTAACCACCCAAATTCTTTCTCACTAGGAAGTATCTGGAGTACACTATGGAGCCCTGGAGGTGTCTTGGCACTGTCTCTATTACCCCTTTTTGGAGCAATGTCCAACCTCTTGCAAGAGCAGAGGCAGGTGTTGCTCCTCTCTAAATGACGAGAGGAATGGAGGGGCATTTGTCTAGCAATATGAGAGTGACCCTGCTGGACAATGCGGAGCACCCACTTGTCAGGGGAGATATTGCGCCACTCGTTGACGAACTGTAATAGCTGGCCACCCACTAGGGTGCTGAAACGGAGAACCAGGACCTGGACCTGCTCAGGCCTGTTTGGGCGTCTGCATCCTGGAGGATGTTCCACATTGATGCTGCATTACCCCATCTGTAGGACTCTGAACCTCTTCTGTACGCCTCTTGCGTGCTGGAGCGTGAAGGATGGCAATATGCCGGCCTGTAATCCTTTGTGTACCTGGAGAAACGGCCCTTGATTAAACAAAAGGACTGCTTTTGTTGCTGAAGAGTACCCAGCGAGAGTGCTTTATCTGTGTCTGCCTTGATGAACTGTACGGTCTCACCTAGCGCCTTTCCACAAAGGTCTACACCTTAAAACGTTCTATTGGACCACTATATTGGTAGAGGGGGTGGTGGTGGTGATGAAGATGCGCTTCCCAAACGCATCCAACTTCTTACCTTGTTGGTCTGTGGAACCATGCATGGAGAGGAGGGTTTAGTGGATCTTTCCTTGCCGCTGCAGAAACAACAGAGTCGGGTGAAGGCTGGGAATGTGGTATTCTGTACTACTCTCTGCGATCCTTCTTTGGAGGCACAGAGAAAAGTGTTTTCCTAACCAATAAGGGATTGACAACTGGTTTTCTACAGGACTCTCCCCTTTGGAAAAGGAAACCCTCTTTTTTTCTCTTCAGGAACCAGACTGAATAATTTTTCTGCATGGGTCAACAGTGCATGAAATGAGTCGATCTCATCTGGGGGAAAAGAGTTTCTGGAGGGCAAATCCACATCAATGGAGGCTAACCATCAGCTGGAATAAGGCCCTCAAGCTCATCTGTGCCTTGTGAGGCGTCAGTGTCAGGATTAGTATCCAAGTCTGTTAGGGTAGCCACAGGGATGCAAAACAGCCTAGGCGTAGGAGGCACTAAATGCATCCTCGCCTCGGAGGGCAATGGTGGACTCCTACAAGGAGCAGGCCTTGAGGGCAATGATGGACACCTAGAGGAAGCAGCCTCGGGAGCTGTTGGAGGCAACCGCTGCAGCAGCGAAGAAACCAAGTTGTGCAGAGTAGACAGGATGTCCAAGGACAAGTCTCTAGGTGCTGTTTCCTCGCGAGCCATGAGCAAGGGCACAGATGGTAGAGATAGTTGAAGAGCCATGGGCAAGGTCACAGTTGGTAGAATGGGTTGTTGCTGCAGAGTGCGATGAGGCGGCTGTCGCTGCAGGGAGCGATGAGGCCTAGGAAGAATGGGGTCAGGAGAATCCTCAACCTCTTCCAGATCAGAGGAAAAAGACCCTTGAGGCTCGTCTTCGAAGAGCCTGCATGTAGTAGTTGAGCAGGTGGTAATGCTCCGGGCGAACCCACTGATGACAGGGTGAAGAGTGGTTTTGCTTTGGAGAAAGGAGCGAGTTGGCGGTGTCTTTGTCCAAACCCGCAACCCTGGGGAAGGAAGAGATGATAGAAGCCTGTGGTGTCATCGACAGAGCTGAAGATGGGTTGGATGAAGGTGGCCATGGAGGTAGAGCAACTTTGTGGACGGTTAGTAGTCGACGCAGTAGTCGTCGATCTAGTCATGGCAGTCGACAAGACGGAGGAGCCTTGGTAGACAGAGATTTCAGTCAATGGACTGGTGAAAATGTCTTGGACATTAACTCTTTAACACCGGGTTTTGATGACGGAATACGAACATGAATGTGACCTTTTGGAGTGACTGCTTGAGGACGCTGCTCCGTCCATTGACACTGAGAGGTTGTCGTTTTTCTGACACTGAGCCTGCTGGAGTTGTGGTGATGGGCCCTGCCATCGTAGACCGAGCCTTGGGAGCCGGTGACAGAGAGAGTTACAGCACAGGACTTCTTGTCATTTTTATGGATCTTTACCAGGGAAGCGTCCTCAATGGATCGCGAAATGTTAGTAGAGAGTACGCTTAAAGGATCTGGAGACTGGGCAGAGGCATGACTTTGCACGCAGGCTGTGTCAGAGGCCTTGGCATCCTCCACTAGCCAAGTTACCAACCCTCAGTAAGGATCCCACTGAGTTTTGGAGGAGGACCGGCAGATGGAACAGTTGTCCCCATCGTGGTCTGCAAGCATTAGAGGCATTTATGCCGGTAATCCACAAAGACGCTCTTCAGGTTGCACTTGGAACAGGTCCTCAAGAGACTCTTCTTGCTGGCACCCACCATGCCATGTGGTGAAGGTCCAAGTCAAAGGAGAAAGCCTCAAACGAAAAAAAAAAAAAAAGTGATCCAAAGATGGAATGGATCTTAACTGGCAACGGGTCCCACTGCTTGTAGTCACCAATGTGACCGAGATGAAAACAAAGAATTTCCACAAGAAAAGTACAAATACAGATTTGAGGAGCGAAATCCGAGGACTCCCAACAGGAAAAAATGCAGTAAGAATCTGAGGATGGCCACTGGGGTGGAGCAGAGGACGACTAAGGCCACTGGCTTGGGCAGTATGACCCAAAGAACAGCAATATGCTGTATAAGCGACAAGCAGTTTTTAGCTTAAAGCAAAACTGCTTTTGCCATTACCAAGGATTCCTGACAACAGGGGGAATATTCATGAGCATGAGAATCCAGGCAAGATCACATGCAGGAGAAAATCCTATCTGCAGCCAGGTGATCGACGAGGATCTGTCAATGCCGTTGAAGTAGTGATTTCTCAACCTGCAATGCGCAATGCATCACTGGCCATTTCACAGACGGGTTACCATTGCCACAATTCCTCCACCCAGCAATGGTGATTGTGATGCAAGCCTGCTTTTCCCCCACTGACTGGTCCTTCACCAGCATCTTAGTGGCCACCATTTGTCCTGTCAGCAACCCAAGCAGGGACAACTTTCTTTACCTTGAAAACATGTCTTTATTTACCAGATCTCTCAATTAAAACACTAAGAACCACCCCAAAAATCATTGCATTGTTGACTATTTCTCACTTTCAGGACTAGCACTGCACAGCCTTGCCGATCTGTTTAATCCTATCATGGAGATCAAATCTTTACATAAATCACGCAAATCTTCATGAGGTTACAAATTTATACAAAATTTAAGAAGGACATTCCAAGCAATGTTCTTCCTTATTACAGATGCCCAGATCGCTCAAGACTACAGCTAGCTGAAGCAAAAAAATCTGACCAGCTCTTCAAGCCCTGGCAAGATGAGACTGTAACAAAACAAAAAAACCTCACAACACTGAGCAGGAGCTCTTCTCAGGGGTTTCTTCCCCAGCAGGAAAAACATTTATCTGAAGTATGTTTGCGGCCTGCTACCAGTGCTTCAGACGCTCTTGACATCCAGCCTACCACTCCACAGAGCATGAAATCTTAAAAGTGCAGCAGCCGATTTCAAGTTTTCTATGAGTGATAGAAAGTTGGTTTGTTCCAGGGGATCCCAGTCTCGGGAGGCGGGAACTTCAAACCTTTACTGGTTCCATTTCAAGAATCAGTAGTCATCAAGCTTTAAACCGAGGCAAATGACAATTTTCAAATTCTACGGTTATGACCGTAATGGTTAACGGTCTGTTCAACACAAACAGTATTCTACCATGCCCGACTGTAGGAAAACAAAGTGGAATAAAAAAAAGGTTACAATAAAATTGAAGATTTGGGACTACTGGTGCATCTTAGTCATGTAGGTTAAGCTACACTCGCTCACAATACTTAATATATAAATCTGTGGTCGTCCATTGGTCCCAGAAGGTCTTCCATGACAACCTCGAAGCCTAGATCGTATGCCATGGTTCTAAATGCATTCGCTCCCCAGGGCCTCTCCTAATATCCCAGGTTTCCAGAGAAATTTGTTCCATGCCACTAATTCTGTCATAGCTTTCTCTTCTTTCCCCAAACACTAATATACCGAAAGAACAAACCAAACCTCAGTACCCTCCAATTACTTCAAAGTCTAAAATTCGGCCAACCCACTAAAACATGTATACCCAATGCAGGACAGATTTTAGATTTCTCAGAAAAAAATACATTTAGCGCAGCAACCCAAGCTTCCCATAAACTACTGCAAAGTGAATGATTTTAAGGGCAATTTTACCTCCACATGTGCCTTAGGGGAAACGCTTGAATTGCACTAATGCAGAACTGGTCCTGTATCCATAATTCGTCTTATATCTAGTGTCTTGGACTGGCCTGACACCTCACAAACAGTGGTCTAATCTAAGGGTCCACTACAAATTTTAATGGTTCATTAATTTTTCCCGGTGACCAATCTCGTTTTTTCACCACTCATGCTTCTGTTTTCAGGCTATTTTATTATTGAGATTAAAGCGGTTATGCACAGAGACTGAATGGATGTCAATCAGATGTTCAACAACATTAAAAAGAAAACCAGCACTGTCGAAAGTAGAATATGCATTTGTTCAATTAAAATCGCCAAGTGTTTTATGTTTTTAATGTATAGATCACAAAGTAGTGGACAAATACAAAGGGTTAAGAACATTCACAAAATTATGCAAAATTCAAGTGTTTGTTTCACCAAAAAAAGTACAAATAAATATTTTTAAACATACATAATAGTATAGTCAAATAGGTGCACAAAATAAGACCACATTGACCACCCAGCAAATAATTCAATTTTTTTATTTGGCCACATTTTAGAATCTGCAGCCTACGCAAGTTCTTATACATTCTAAATATTGGCCAAAGTTACTTCACATGCATTTGTTTCTGTTTTTAAGCATGCAGCATGAAGTCTCAGTTCTTTATTGGCGTGGAGGTACCCTTGGTGGTCTTTTTTAAATGATGGTAGTTTGGTAGAATTTTCATTAGGAAATCCAGCTGTAGGGTTTGCGGCTGTAAAAGACAACATATATGTATTAAAAGGTTATAGGAAGAGATCAGGTAATGTACATAAACTTAAAAAATTAACAGGCAATCTCTAAATTATGCCCAGTATATACAGTACTGTTTACACAATTCGCAGAGACCACCCCCACCCAAAAAAAAAACATTTTCTCTGCCATGTGTATTAACGTATATGCTGAATCCCTCTCTAGGCAATACACAGAAGGCTGGAACGAACCTTGAGTATGAATCACTGATTTCCAGCGTGAAACAATGTCAAAGCAATCAGAGCAAACTTGATTTCAATGTAAACCTTTTGAAGCCTAGAGTAACTTGTATTTCAATGTTAACCTTGGTCAAAGTAAACTGGATTTCATTATAAATCTCGTGAGACCTGCTACAATTTGTTTTTTGATTGTAAACCCTTAAAGAAACTTAAAACCAGAACCTATGTGCAAGTAGGAAATTGATATATTTCAAAGGACTATTCTTTGCACGATTAACATACATACGAACACATTTTATTTTATGAAGCGCATCTCTCCCATATTGCAAAATATCTGGGCAAAATGCCTGTAATCAGTTTGCTTCTTGGTGTGGATGCCTCAGCTATTAAGGCTTTTACTGGCAAACTGAGTGCTAGAGTTTGGTAGCAGCAATAATCACGATCACAGTATTAAAAAGTCATGCATCTATGGCAGCAAGCAGTACAAAAAGTCAGTATTTTTCTTCAAAAGAAGGCAGCAAAATGCGCCTTCTGATCAATAGTCTATTGAACTACTCTGAAATGCATTCACTTGCAATCAAGCAAGACGAGGTCCATGCTCTAGGTAATGTGCTTAATGTTCTCTTTAGTTCAGAAGAAGCACCCCATGGACTTGTCAGCCAGAAGGTTTGGGATTTGAGAAGGCAGCTTATGCGACCCAAAGTTCAAGCAAATAGTTCCACAGAACTCCATTGCCCGAAGATGCAGACTTTCACAATGACAAAAAATAAAAGTGCTCAAGAAAAAAACCCATTTCAGAGACAGTTCCATGTCTAGAAAAGGCGTTTATGCTTCCCGTTTAGAAATGTGCCAACTAGGAGCATTGAACAAGCTGCCTTTCTGCCAGGAAATGCACTACCATATGTATCAAAAAGATTTTCCGTTGTTTTCAAGAGCTTAACTTCATCAAAACAAAATTGAAAAGCTTAAAAAGGCATACATGGCTAAAAGAACAAGTTACTTACCAACTGTAACCTTCTTTCAATTGGATGTTCCTCCCACGTATTCCTCATCTTATGATAAATCGTATCCCAGCTTCAGCTGCTTCGGAATGGACATTTTTTCACAAGGGGGCGCTGTGTTTGAGAACGCAGAGTCGATGTCCCTCAAGGCCCGCCGTCGGGTGTCAACGTCATCCGCTGTATAAATGGCTCGAGCAGCGCCTGTTACCTCAGTTCTGTTTTTACTGTGTTCATGGTCGCATCAGTTGATCAGGCTTTAAGTCTTCAGGCTCTTAAGGAAGTCAGAGTGCAACTGGCGTAAACTGTACAGAGGGGTAGGATGGGAGGGTCGATGAGGAATACGTGGGAGGAACATCCAATCCAAAGAACGTTACAGTTGGTAAGGAACTTGTTCTTCGAATGGATTGTGTCCTCCCACGTATTCCTCATTTTATGATCGACTCCCATAGCAGTGGTAATTTTGGCGGTGGGAGTACTAGGAATTTTAATTATGGACTGAATGAAGGACAGCTTTTGCAAATAGTCCTCCTTGGTATGAAGTAGAGTCCAAGCAGTAATGTTTTACAAAGGTGTGCATTGACGACCAGGTGGCCGCAGCACAAATGTCCTGCACCGGGACACCCCTCTCAAAGGCTGTGGAAGTTGCCATGCCTCTGGTTGAATGAGCCCTTAAATCCATCTGGAGGCTCTTTCCAGCTATTTTATAGCATTCAGAGATTGCTAGAATTATCAATCTGGATAGAGTTTGTTTAGATACTGCAAGGCCCAATTTATGCCCAGTACATCCAACGAATATTTGGTCACATTGTCGAGATTTGCCAATCTGGAAATATAGAAACTGAGAGCCCTTTTTGGGTCCAGTCTATGTAATCTTTCCTCTCATACTAGCGTGAGGTGGAGGATAAAAGAAAGGTAAGAATCTTTTGTGACAGATGAAAATCAGACACTATTTTAGGCAATAATGATGTCTTGACTTTTAAAATAACCATGTCCCTATGGAAAATAGTGTGAGGAGGCTTACAAGACAGTGCCTGCAACTCACGTACCCTGCAGGCTGATGTTATAGCCACTAACAGAATTGTTTTAAGAGTAAGCAGTCTTAATGGACAAGAATGTAAAGGCTCAAAAGGAGCACACATGAGAAATTTTAATACTAGATTTAAATCCCAGATGGCACCTGAAAAGGTGTCGGAGGGTATACATTTGTCAATCCTTTCAAGAATTGAATAACTAAAGGCATTTTAAAATAGGACACCTTAAAATAGAACACCTTTTCAGAGGAGCGCTTAAAGATAGATGGCGCTGCCAAGTAACCTTTTATCGTTCCAACTTGGAGCCCCAAATTGGCTAAGTGTAAGAGAAAAGAAAGTACAGTTGGAGTATTACAAAGAAATGGATCCACATTCTTATCCCTGCACCAGTTACTGAACTTGTTCCAACGACACGGATACAGGGATTTTGTTGCTGGCCTTCTGTCCGAAAGCAAAATCTCCATTACATCATCCGGGAGGTCCCAATCCTTATATCGTAGCCTCTCAGAAACCATGCGTGAAGGCTGAGTGTCTTGACCTCTGGATGGAGAACCCGACCTTCCTCTTGCGAGAGAAGATCCTCTCTTTGTGGAAGACGTATTGCAGGGCAGATGGACATGTCCAGAAGGTCCGGGTACCACATCCTCCTGGCCCAATCCGGGGCAATTAGAATCATTGTTTTCCTGAACTTTCTCAACCTCCTGATTACATGAGGAATCACAGGGACTGGAGGAAACACGTAAACGAGTGGAAATATCCAGTCCACTACGAACGCGTCCCCTAGAGCTCCTCTTGGGGTAAATTCCCCTGAGCAATACAGTTCGCACTCCGGTTGGCCCCGGTCCCAAACAGATCCACTTGAGGGGTTCCCCAAAAGGCGAAGATCTCTTGAAGGACTTCCTGAGCTAGCTCCCATTCGTGGGAAACTGTGCTCAGAGCGTCTGCCGCCGTGTTTAGCTCTCCGGCGAGGTGAACTGCCGATGGAGAGATTCCTTCTTGCATTGCCCAGAACCAGAGCTGCATTGTCTCTCTGCACAGTGGAAGTGATCCCACGCCTCCTCTTTTGTTGAGGTAGAACATGGCCACTGTGTTGTCCGTCATTATCAGGACATTCTTTCCTTGTACTGAGGGCAGAAAAGCCTTCAGCGCTAGTCTGATTGCTCTCAGCTCCAAAAGGTTGATGTGTAGTTTGGACTCCGATGGAAACCAACGACCACGGATTGTCAGATCGTTGGTGTGGGCTCCCCACCCTGTGAGTGAGGCGTCCGTCACTACTGTTATCTCCGGCCATGGTTGCCAAAAAGGTTCCGCCTTCAGGATATTTTCCTTGCAAACCCACCATAGGAGATCTTGAGCCACTTTGGTCGGGACTTGTAGAAGGTCCGACATCTCCCCTGAAAACTGGGACCATTGAGTCATGAGGGCCCACTGAAGAGATCTCATCCTCATTCTGGCCTCTGGCACCAGAAAAATGCAAGATGCCATGAGGCCTAGCAACCTTAGAAAATCGAATGCCGGTTGATGTTGGGAATTTTGAAATTTCATTACCATCTGCAGAATGTGGTGAGCTCTCTCCTTGGGAGGCGAGGCTTTCCCTGAGGAAGTGTCCAGGATCGCTCCGATGAATTGGAGTTTTTGGCTTGGAATCATTTGTGACTTCTTGTAATTGAGGGAGAAGCCCAGACTGTAAGAAGTGGCAGGTCAAGGACAGATGTTGCTGGGTCTTTACAGAGTTGGCTCCCTGTGGGTGAATTTGAGGTCTTTGAAGAAAAGGAAGACAGTAACCGTGGGTCACTATCTCTAGTGCCCAGGTATCTGACGTAATGCCCCGCCATTCGTCCAGATACCGAGTGATTCTGCCTCCCACCGGGGTTTTGTGGGTTAAGACCTCAAAGTGGCTTTGCAGCGGCTGCAGCAGTGGCTGAGGAGGTAGTAGCCGCTGCTGTGGCTGATCAAGCACCTCTCTATTTTCCACCACAAAGGGTTTTCTCTGTTGGCCTCTCTGACTGGCCTGCCCTCTCCCTTTTCCAAAAGAGGAATAGAAGTGAAAAGGGCGACTCTTCCAGGAAGAGGAGCCTACATAAGAGTGCTGCTGAGGTTGTTTTATAGCGGCGCTTAGTGATTTTGCTGCCGCTTTTGAGGTCTGCAGCTTATCCAAGCTCTCGTCCGCCTTGCTGCCAAACAACCTCAAGCCGTCAAAAGGCATATTAAGTCGTCTAGACTGCACCTCAGGTGCAAAGCCAGATTTCCTTAGCCATGCGAATCTGCGCAAGACTGTGCTAGATGCCATGGACCTGCTTATACTATCCACAGTGTCCAATCCCGACTGAAGGCATTCCTCCATAGCCTCTTTACCATCCTTCACTATAGCCAGGAAACCGTCCTGTTCTTTACCTTCCGGGATGCGTTCAGCGGCTGATGATATGCAGTTCCACAGGGTATAGGTAAATCTTGCTAATGTACAAGTGACATTAGCTCGATTTTAGGGCCATGCTGCCCGAAGTAAAAGCTTTCCGGGCCCAAGCATCAACTTTTTTAATCGTCCCTGTCTGGTGGTATTGATGGGTAAGCTGATTGCCTAGTGGAGGTTGCAGCTTGCACCACTAGACTTTCAGGAGATGAATGTTTGGATAAATATTCTGGATCCGAAAAGGCTGGTCTATATTTTGCTACCAGTTTCTTATTTACTGCTGCAATCGAATCTGGAGTATTCCAATTTGCCATTACTCTTTTTTTGTAGTGCCTTGTGGAATGGGAGAACAGGATCTTTTAAAAGGACCCTCACTAAGGATGTCAGTTATGTCATCCTGGTCAAAATCCGGGGAAGCTGCTTTCCACCCCATAAAATCAATAACCCTTCCCATAAGATTTCTATAACTGGGATCAACATGATCTGTAGGATCTGGCCTTTCAAAATCCACTTCAGGTGAATAGTCTAAGCCACTTGCATTCTGGAGGCAGTCAAAGGTCTGTTATTTTAGACTGTGGGTCCACTAGTTCTTCAGGAACTTCGCTGGCTCCAAATCTAACTCCAGCTGGAGTGACATCCTCTTCAGAGGAATGTTCTTCATATATATAAGATATGGATCGAAGAAATTCCTGTCTTGGTTTTGGGTGGGAAGTTTTTTCAGGCAAAGAAGGTGGAATTTGCCTAGGTATGGATAATGGCGTTGACGTGGGTCTTGCTATCAAAGAAGGCCTCGATAAAGGCGTCAATAGGGTAGGCGCTGGCTTCAACGGTCTCGAAGGAGGCTTCGATGCAGCTAAAGGTGTCGACGTCATCTTCGTCATCGGTCTTGACGCTGTGGTAGTCGACAGTGTCAAATCTTGGCTTCGACTTCAACGCCGATTCCGTTAGCCCCGATTTATGCACCGGAGGCTTAGACTTAGTGCGAGGCGTCGGGGAACTTTCCCGCTAAGGCACTCTCGACTCCTTTTTAACCCTTGCGTGTTTGGATCTTGATTTTACTCTGTCACTTTTAGAATGAATAGAGGCATGATCACCACGCGGCAACTTCGAGGGGGTCTGGGCCGCTTTCTCGAATATTTTCAGCATCGAAGCCCTCCCATTTTCCTGGGGAATCGTGTTTTGAAGGGTAAGTAACTCTCCTCTCAGAAGAGGACAAGGAGGAAGAAGACCTATGACGTCGCTTTCGTGACTCTTCCGTCGAAAACTTCCTAGAGCGACTTTCCAATCTTGACCTCCTCGACTCGTGACAAGATTTTCTACCGGATTCATCCGAATCCTTTTGTCTTTTCGAAGACTTATATTTTTCCTGCCCCACCGACAGCTTACCTCTGCGTTCCCAAAGAGCCTTATTTGACACGGCCTGACAGGACCCGCACTCATCAACCGGATGGTCTTGGCTGAGGCACCAGAGGCAATTCCGATGGGAGTCAGTTATAGACATCTTCCTGCCACACTTCAGACATTTTTTTAATCCGGTGTTGGGTCTGGAGGGAGTTGAAGACGAAGACATTGTCGAAGAAATTCTTGATGCGCCGATCATAACACGAAGCAGTTGCGCCGGAAAAACAGAACCGAGGTAACGTGCGCTGCTCAAGCCAGTTATACAGCGGATGACGGTGACGCCCAACGGCGGCCCTCGATGGACATCGACTCTGCGGTCTCGAACACAGCGCCCCCTGGTGAAAAATATTTTTTCCATTCCAAAACAGCTGAAGTTGGGATACGATTTATCATAAAATGAGGAATACTTGGGAGGACACAATCCATTCGAAGTGTATGTTACAATAAAATTGTTATGTCGATTCCAAGATGGCCGCCTACCTGGGAGAGCTGCAACACCTGTGCTCCCTCTACCCGGCGCCATAATAACAATAAAGAAATGCAATTAGGAGCGACTTTCTGGACAGGAACAGACTGATTTAAAAGCAGAGAGGATACAGAAGCTGGAGGTCCTATGCAGGGAGAATTTAGGATGTGAGAAGCAGTGATGGTCGCGCCCGAGACAGCAGGGGAGTGAGGCGGCATGCAGCTCTAAGAGTCACTGAGGCCAAGAACTACCATTCCAGGGGGAGGGATGCCGCGGCTGGCAGTGAGGTGAGGGCCTGAGCCCTGGTGGGAGGCGGATACGGATCCCCCAGTCACCTAGGTGTGTCTTTTGGAGCACACAACTACACAGCGCGGACTGTCTCTGGGGAGTTAGAAGAGACCACTCATGGTGAGGGATAGACCCAAATGTGGGGCAAATGAGCGTACGATGATTATGGTGTAGGACTGGCACACACTGGTATCTGGAGGTGAAGAAAGGGACTTGGGGCCCCTCCAAACCCCCCCACCCCCTTGTAGGTCTAGACTAGAGGACATTGCTCATTTAAGGAGTCAGTAGTGTTTGAACATTGCACCAGTGGGCCATCGGGAAAGAGTCAATTAGCAAGACTTGCCAGTTAATTTGCATAGGGATTGCTAAGCATTCGCAATTACCTGAGGGGCACTTCATATATTCGTTTCAGCTGCACAAGCAAAGCAGTCTACTGAAGTGGAAATGTATGCTATCAACCTTAAAGCAATTGCAACAGCAAAGAGGGGTGCCTAGTACCAACTCCTTCATGAGGTTTTAGAACATTGGACTAGTGAAGCCAGGTGGAACTTTAAAGACTTCCACAACTGACAGGCGAAGGGTCTTTTTGAAGCATTCATGCTGTCTTTGAAGTGCTAAAACACACAAGGGGGAGGGAGGCGGGGGGGGGGGAATGGAGGAGGGGCGGTTTACGGAACACCAACCTCTCTCTAGTACATCTTTTTGGGACCCATGGAGGAAGGAGGAAGATCCAAACCCAGTGGCTCAGGGGAGTGAAAAGGTGTGGGCAAATGCAATCACACTATAAGCTTTGTGATAGAGTCAACAAGTACCTGCTTGCCCCCCACAGTACCTCAGATGTCTAGGAAGAAAAAGATGTCGGCAACGCCAAGCCTCAAAGAAAGAATCAAGAAGGAAACCTCCAAAAACTATGAAGGAAGGAGGGCGAATCCGACACATTTAAACAATCATACGACCACGTCCATTTACAGAGATGGCTGCCACCAGAGAAGATTTCAGACTTTTTTCAAGAGTTTAGTGAGAAAAATCACAGACACACTCCAAACGCAGTTGATCATCATAAGACCAGAATTGACACAATCAATACAGGAAATTAAAAGTGATGTAGCTATGGAAGAAAGGGCAGATGTGAAGAAAAACGCCCTGCAAGAAATAGAGAATGCAAGAAAATCAGATGAGCTTCTAGAACACCTGGCAAGGGTCAACCAGAATTTAGAAATCCAGAGCGAACACCTGGAAAAACACTTGAGAAGATAAAATAGCTGTTTAAAAAACAAATCTAATCAGAAGGGGTAGTAGATAAGGATTTGCGTGACACAATCCAGCAAGTATTTGTGGACCTGTTCAGTGTTTAGGATGGAGCAGAAAGGATGGACCGTATTCATCGAGTACGTGCCAAGAGATTAAAGCCAGGCTATAGACCGCAAGATGTGGTGGTGCTACTAGCATCATACGGGCAAAAAGAGAAGAAATTCTGATCGCAGTCCGAAAATCAGGCCCTCTAAGGATTAACGGAACAGAGATCCAGCTATATCAGGATTTGGCACAGGCAACACTTCTGAAGAGGAGGAGGATGGGCCTAGTTCTCAGAGCCCTGGCCAAAGCGCAAGTTAAATATAAATGGACCTTTCCATTTGGCTTACTATTCTCAAGGGAAGGGAAGCAACACCACATAACTACCTGTGAAGAAGGGGTACACATTACATTTGGTGGAAGAGGAGAAACAGCAAGTGAGTCAAGGGTCGACAAGGGAGTCCCAGAAGAGGAAGTTATGGGAATGGTCAACGACAATGAAGCAGGGACAGAAGAAAATGGCTCTGAGCAGCCCTGCATGTCCTATTTCTAAAGAGGTTGATCGGGAGGTGACAGCAATGAGCTCCAAGCAAGGGACCCGCTGAAGGAGAAGGAGAAGGAGTTGTAAGCGCTAGCAGCAATTAGATCACAGGAAATGGAGCAAGCAAGAAGAGGGGTGCCGGGAGGGGCAGTAGTAAAGTACCCTGTATCTTGGGAATCAAACAAATGGGTCTTAGAGCACCCACACCGTTAGTCTCTGGATTGTTAGGATGACTCAAATCCCAAAGCTCTTGCTCAGGGGTTCATTAGAAAGTTCGAGTCACCCTTGAGAGCAGTTGGGGGTGGGGTGATGCGAGGGAGGGGATGGGGAAGTTGATAATGGGTCAGAGGGGAGGAAATAGACATGCTGAGCATCATAAGAGAACTGATCGTAGGGGGGCACAACTGAAAAAATATTTACAGAACGACATTTAAATTACTAACTTTTAACATACGGGGTCTGAATTTCCCAAAATAAAAAAGGAAAATGGTAAGCACTTCCTGGGTAGGAAGAAGCCAGATTATCATAGCACTTCAGGAGACACACAGAAAAGTGACAAACAAGTTGAAATTAACCAGGTTACTCACCGTAGTGACCACCTTTTACTCCTAGTCCGTAGTCCCCTTTCCTCCATACTTATGGGACATCTCTCCGTCCTGTGGGGGGGACCGGAGCACTTTTTTGAAAAGCATCCAAAAAATGTTGCAAAAATGTGTCCTTCCTCTCTTTCTTGCACAGGGCCCGGCACGCGGCTTTAACCCCGCCCACCATGGCTCCATCCCGCGCATCGCCCATCAGTCCTTTTCTATCACCAGGTCTAATGCCTATTAGCAATAACAGAGGAACCTTATTAGAGGGGACGGCGGGCGGGCGTATGGAGGAAAGGGGACTATGGACTAGGAGTAAGGTGGTCACCACGGTGAGGAACCTGGTAATACTCCTACGTCCCGTCCCCTTTCCTCCATACTTATGGGAGATTCCCAAGCACTCCTTACAGGAACTACGGGTGGATGGAAATACCCCTTACTGAAACAGGTTCTTCAGCACAGCCTGACCAAACTGAGCATCAGCTCGTGAGCTCATGTCAAGACAATAATGCTTACAAAAAGCAGATGGGAGGCCCAAGTAGCTGCCTTAGCGATGGACTCCCAAGGAACATATTTCTGAAAAGCAACCACGGCTGCCTTGCCCCGCACCAGGTGTGCATGAATACCCTTAGGAGGCTTCAGCCTTTGGACGGTGAAAGACTCTCTAATGCAGGCGGCAATCCACCGAGAAATAGTAGCCTTAGATGCCTGCTTACCCCGAGGGTTACCAAAAGTCACAAACAGTTGAAAAGAACTCCTAAACTCGGATGTTCTGTCCAGATAGAACTTAAGAGCCCTTCTGACATAGAGACAATGCAGAACCCTTTCTCCCGCCGAGGTAGGGTTCGGAAAAAAGACCAGCAGGGAGATCGACTGATTCAGATGGAATTCAGATACCACCTTCGACAGGAAAGCAGGATTCGTCCGTAGGACTACCTTATCCTTGTGAAAGACCAAAAAGGGATGCTCCACCGACAAAGCCTGGAGCTCACTCACCCGCCTTGCTAACGTAACGGCGACCAAAAAGGACACTTTCCAGGACAGGTACTTGAGGTCCACCGTGGCCATTGGCTCGAAAGGCTTATGACAATGCCGTCAGGACTACATTTAGATCCCACGACGGATGCGGAATACGAATTGGCAGATAGAGGCGGCTCAAGCCTGCAAAATGCCTCTTAACCGCTGGATTACACAGAGAGTAAGAGCATTGGTCTGTAGAGAGGTAAGCGGAAACCACTGAAAGGTAAGTTCTGCATGACAGAACACAGATACCCGACTCTGCTAAGAAGGATACAAAGGACAGCACTGTGTCAATTGTAGCCCCCCCCTACGGTCCAGCTGCTTGCTCAAACACCAATGACAGAACCTGAGCCATTTGGTTCTGTACTGGGACCTAGTCGAGGGTTTCCTGGCTGCCTGGATAATACGCATGTTATCCGCAGACAAGTTAAGATGTTCTAAAGACTTGAACTCAGGCACCATGCCGCCAAGCTGAGCGATTGTGGGCAGGGGTGCCACAGCTGCTGTTCGCCTTGATGAAGAAGATCAGGGCTCACTGGTAACCTGATCGCAGATACACCGACAGGCGTTGAAGTTCTGAGAACCAAAACCTGGCCGACCACCACGGGGCTATGAGTAGAAGGGAACAGTTCACCGAGTTCTTCAGCTTCCAAATTGCTCGATGAACTAGAGGCAGAGGCGGGAAAGCGTAAGCTCTCATGTTGTGCCATGGAATCTCAAGAGCATCCCCAGAGAGGAGGATCCAAGCCCCCCTCTGGAGGCATACTGAGGAAGCTTCTTGTTTACCGCCGTAGTGAAGAGGTCCACTTCCGGTGTGCCCCAACGTGAGAAAATCCATGAGAGGACCTCCGCCTTCAACTCCCACTCGTAGCTGACCACTGACAGCCGGCTGAGGGCATCCGCTGTGACATTCAGCTGGCCCGGGATGTGCACTGCAAGCAGCCAAACACCATGAAGTACAGCCCACTTCCAAATCTGGATGGACAGGTCCATGAGAGGGGGAGACTTGGTTCCCCCTTGCTTGTTGATGTAATACATCGACACCACATTGTCCGTGCGTATGCGGACCACCTTGTTGGCTATGATCAGTCTGAACGCCCTGAGCACTAGGAAGATCGGCAGAAGCTCTAAATGATTTATGTGGAGGAGCTTGTCCTGAGACGACCAGAGATCCGAGACCTGAAGAAGATCCAACGTCGTACCCCACCCCAGAAGGGAGGAGTCTGTCGTGATCGTCACTGTAGGGGCTGGGTCCTGGAACCCTGCACCCACCGACGGTTGCTGAGAGATGGACACCACTCCAGGTCCAATCTATGGAAGCCGGAACCATTATCAGCTTGGAATCCGGGTCCACAGCCTGGCGCCAAGAACTCCGAAGAGCCATCCGAGTCCGCCTCATCCTGAGACGAGGAAGAGCCAAAACGCACGAGGCCATGAGGCCCAGAAGCCTTTGGAACCACCAGGCCGACATGCTCTCCGACTGCGCAAACATCTGACACATGGCTAACAGATCCGCCATTCTGTCCCCGGTCAGGTACACTCTGCAGTCGATCGTGTTCCAGCGAAAACCCAGGACAATCAAGTCCTGCGAGACCGTCATGGAAGAATAGATTGACCAGTCAGGTTTTATTTTTTCATATCACTTTATTTTGGCAAACTGCCATAAAAGAATAAAACACATATGGATATAGCATAAAATAATAAAACACATGTAAATATGCATATAAACATTATAAATAAATAACACAGATCTCAGGAACAGTACAGAGTTCTGGCAGATGCAAATGATGGAGTAAGATAGAAACTCTTTATGCATTCCAGATACCAAAAGGTTAAAAATGCATCTATTATCAATAGAAATAATCCGTGATGAGAAGCAGCTATATGCGTTTTGGTCAAGTGTTGTGCAAATTGCAAATTAGCATGTGCCGCCCCCATTTGTTAATATTATTCTGGGCTGTGCCACTTCTGTGAGCCCATCAACTAACACAGATGGAGGATAGCACAAATGCCCTCCTGGCCAAAGCTTGTCTCAAGAAGGATAACAATGACAAGCTCACAAACTGATTTTTTGCCCCAAGGAGATATAACCAGGCTGGTCGGCATTGAGTGAATTGTCTGTCTGCAAAGACTTGAGCCAATGTTCTTGCTCTAATGTCCTTAAAGACTGGACAAAACAACAAAGTGCAAAGTATCCTCCACAGCATAACAAC
Organism: Ambystoma mexicanum; assembly: GCF_040938575.1. NCBI lineage: Eukaryota > Metazoa > Chordata > Amphibia > Caudata > Ambystomatidae > Ambystoma > Ambystoma mexicanum. The sequence continues at coordinate 1,442,418,969 of NC_090935.1, forward strand.
CAAAAGAGCACACATTGGTCTCCCTGCCCCGACCATCGGGATAACGTAGATCTTATTGAGAGGCAATTGAATCATGCTCGAGTTATGAGGTTTCTTTCACAAGGATTATTTGCCCATAGTAAGTAGTTTTGTGTTGCATCTGATGAAATCATTGTCAAGTTTCTATTACTGCCCTTTTCCAATTCCAAACATTCTCTCTAGGCCCTAGATATGGAGAATGCCTTTAGCTTGAGCTTTTTCGCAACAGCTTTGGTGATTAACGTGGGGTTTGTCAGATGGTGTTCAGCGCTCAATTTTACCAACCACATCTTCACCTCTAACAGCCATCAGACTTTTTTCACTGCTGTCTATCAGATTTTTAATCAGAGAGTGCGTTACCCCCCGCTTTCGGGTTAGCCCATAGCCTAAGCCAGCGCAGGATTGGTTCCAACTCTATTTCATCCTCCACAAACGGAATCCCTAGCTCAGTGTGAACCCATAGTTTGAAGGGGAGACCAAGGATAAGTTTCAAGAAATGGTTCTTTGAGGCTCGAATCTTTGTGTACCCATGTCCCCAAAGCGATACTACATATTTCACAACTGCTTTATCTTTGCTGATGTATACCGTCTTTATGCGATCTAATGGCTTGGAGCTCGACATTGACATGAATTTCCTGCCCCCCCCTGCCCCCCAAGGGATTGAATAAACCTAGCCCCTTGCTTCTCGATATGGGCCGCAGATTTCAGCTTTGGGGTTAACCAAATCCCTAGGTAGTCAAAGTACATGACTCTCAGGATTGTATCGGTGCCATGTTTAGGCTGTTCCTAGTTAGATGGCACGACATTACTGCCGACTTGGCGGCGCTGACCTTCAGGTCCAATGACGTCAATGTCTGTATATGCCGTGACAAGATGTTGCAAGGCTCTTGGTGCACGCGTCATCGTCGTATGTCAGGACTGGATAGGACTTCCTATTAATTTTCAGCACGTCAGTTGTAACTTGCATCAAAGCCTCCCGCAACCTATTGATGTACAAAAAGAACAAGACGGGAGCCATCACGCACCCCTGTCGCACTCCCGCCTGGACCTGGAAAAAAGCAGTGCAACGGCCAGAGGAACCACTTCTCACGCAGGCATGGCTATTTTTATGCAAACTAATCAATAGGTCTGTTTATCCCCGCCGGACAACCCTGTGACCTAAGCACAGCCCACAACTTGTTCCTGTTCACTTTGCCAACGGCTGTGCTTAGGTCCACGAAGGCAAGATATATGGGTTTGCCCCTCAGGTACAGTGAATTTGCCAGGATCAGGTAAAGATTGACTCGCCCCTAGTCCTTGGCGAAAGCCCAATTGTAGCTCATCAAGAGCGCCGCTGGTATCGATCCAAGATTCAATGTTCCCCAGCAGCGCTCTTCCAAAGATTTTAGACAGAGAATCAAGTAGCAAGATTCGTCTATATGAGGACGGCATATTTCTTGGGCCCTTTTTGTAGATTGGTTGGATTATTGCCTTCCCCCATGACCTCGGAAATTGTGCCTTTGCACACATGGCATTAAAACACACCATTAATACTGTGCCCCACAGATCAACATCTTCTGTAAACAAGTTAGCCGGGATACTTTCTGATACCAGTGATCGGCCGAGTTTTTGAAGAACAATTGCATCTGCTATTTCCTTGAATAAGAATGACACCAAGGACCCTTCTTTCTACATGGTCTGTCTTTCAGGAAGTCCTGTGCATCGTTAGGCGCAGTGTTTATCTCACCCGCTGCTACTTTGGGCGGGTTGTAAAGAGTTGCAAAATGCTCAATTCAATCTGCATGCGCCACGCTGGTTTCCAGCCTGTCGCCCAATCTTTTGTATTTGGGCCCGACGAGACTAGATCCCAGAACATCCTACCATCATTTGACCTAGCTGCTTGCACCAAGTCGACCCATGCCTCCCTATCCAGCTCTCGCTTGTGGTTCACTACCACCTGCTTATAATTTTCTCTGGCTAGTCTGATCCGGTTTCTATCCGTTTGTTCCCTTATATAAGATAGTGATTTTTAGGAAGGAAAACAGTTGGTTAGTAGAAAGCAAGAAAACTTTATTCGTCCATGTGGCATCAAAGTACATCCTGACACAATCCGTTAAACAATTTACAATAACCAAGCATAGTGCTACACATCAAGAAACATGACAAATAAGAGGAGGAAGGTCATCAGGAGAGCCCCACTCCTTTCAATCAGAGTCCCACACCCCGTGGACAACCTCAATTCGCCCCGCTAACCCCCCCTTCCCAGGGGAGTGAGGTTTGTGCCAGTTAGGGGTGCATTCCTCTGATTTTGCCTGGTTAAGCCGACTGAACCAGTACACGGGTACAGGCTGGTTGGGTGGCCGACCATCCCTCCCCCCTCTTTCCAAGACCGCCTCAGCCACTCTCCGATTCCAAAAGTCAGTGTCGAGGGCGCACTGCCCATTGCTTTGAAGTCTACAGCAACCTGTCATGGTGTCTCTTGAGATAAAGCCACAACCACCTACTGACCGTAACCAGCGCAAGCTTTTGTTTAACAGGGCATCCCTTGGTTCGGGTTGATTAAACAATGGTTTTGGGACCTCATGGAGATAGATTTCAGTACTACGGAGCAGTTCTTGGCTAGTGACCATTCGGCTTACTCCTGCCCTTCTTGGTCATGGTGCTAGGGCTCTAGTTGTCCTTAGACCCGTGCATTTAGTGGCCACTGGGCTTGATACAATGTGCTCCAGATGGGTAGGATTTGGCTTGCGAAAGGCACCCCTCTAGCTGCCCCATCTTTAGCAGTAGTGTCATGGCAGTCTTTTGTATTGGCGGGGCTTTGTTTCCCAGAGACCATGGTGTGACAATCATTATTCAAGGCAATTTGGCATGGGTACGGGGGCATCTGTGCAGCAGAGCGTTCCAGAAAGCCCCCTTGCCAGCAATATGAGTGATGCAAGACTCCTCCTCCCCTTGTACCCTCCCACCTCCTCTCACCAGCACCCACAGCAGGGCTTCAAGCAATTTCTTTAGTATTACCAGCTCGGCAAGTACCTGGTTGCACTTGCACCCTCTAGTGGTACAGCCGCCCCCAGGGGGCTGATCGGTGGCAGTCCCCACACCTTGTTGGAGCTTGGATGCCCTGAGTTGGGATAGGTGGAGATAAGCGCTGGCCCCTGAGAAGGATGGCAGATGTTCACTCCAGGCGCGGCTGGAGGATCCAGAGGATGGTTTAGTAGCCTGGGGGTCAATGGTTGCTCTTCCTGGTTCCTCTTGGTGGGACTGGGCATGAGTTGGTGGACAGTCAATAGCTTGGTCATAGGCGGGGGTAGAGGCTGAGGCCAGGCAGGGGCTTGCCAGAATGGGGCTCAAGACCATGCTGTGGCTAGCAGATGCTCCCGGGATAACATATTCCTTTGTAGGTTCCATTTTGGGTTTGACTTCGGAAGACGTTGACATCGTTAAACCTGGGTTTCGTGACTCAGGTGTCTTAGGAACTATGATGTCAGTGGGCTCTCGAGGGATGGTAGATATTGCAGGAGTTATGCTACTAGTGATATTCCTTCCAGGTGGTAGCCAGTTTCTTGGGACATCAAGGGTGGTGCCTAGGACCACTTGATTCAAATCAGTTCATGTCCCCCCCCCGCCATTCCATTCACCACCGACCCCCCCCCGAGCGTGCTGCAGGCAAACCCTCTGAATTGCAGAATTTAGCACGATGGGCAGCTAATGCAGGGTCTATAGGCATCCTTCCTGTGCTTCCACCCAGAAATTGGTAGATTTCATCAATCAGCAGGTGCGCTTCCCCCACGGGAATGGTTGAAGTCTTGGTGGGTGTAGGCTCCATGTGTTGGGCTCAGATAGTGAAGGGAGCGGTACCAAGTGTTGGGGCGCAGTTACCCAGGGAACAGTTACAGCTTTATCCACGCAGCAGCAATACACTGTATCCAGTCAAGCCCTACCTTATTTCCCCTTGTAGCCTTTGATCCCTCAGGGGTGCCGCTTCTTCCACCGACTAACAAGCGCTCTGCTTCCTCCACCCGTTTGTGCCAAACGCCTGCGGCGCCAAACACTGCGCCCTTGCGCTGCCGCCGGCCTCACCGCTCCAGGGACGACGAGGGTGTTAAGTCCAAGGAGGCGTGGCCACAGCAACAGGCACTGAAGAGACCCAGGGGGGTCTGGAGGCAAAACATTGCACCCTTGTCTACAAAATTATTTTACAAACTAAATGTTTGCGTTAATGTTATGGTTCTGATATCGGTTTGGGAACAGTTAATCAACTTTTTTTTAAAAAAATGTAGTAATATTAAAATATGAGAGAAGAAAGACCCTCCTGTCGCGCTTCACAAAATCAAATGATGACAAATGGTGATTTGCAATGAAAAGAACTAGTTACTCTTACCTTGTAACGTTCTTTCGATGGGATGTTCCTCCGACGTATTCCTTATCTTAGATAGATAGAAATCCTTCAGCTTTGCTGGCCTCGGAAAATTTTTTCGCCAGAGGGCGCTGCGCGTCGATGATCGCCGAGTCGATGACCCTCGACGGCCTCCGTGCCGACGTCGACGTCATCCTGCCTATAAAGGCCGCGCGCAGCGTCCGTTGCTCAGTTCCGTTTTGTAGTCCCCAGTAATGTTTTTGGATTAGACTAATCACCTTGAAGGAGCATAGGCTGCAAACCCACAGGAAGTCATACTGCGGGGATGGATGGGAGGGTCGATAAGGAATACGTCGGAGGAACATCCCATCGAAAGAACGTTACAAGGTAAGAGTAACTAGTTCTTCGAAGGGATTGTGTCCTCCGACGTATTCCTTATCTTAGATAGACTCCCATAGCAGTGGTATTGTGACTGGAGGCGGGAGTAATAAAAGTTATGTTACCCTTCCAGAATGGACAGAGTGTAACACAGCCTTGCCGAATCTAGTTTCTTGACTAGAGGAGGAATCCAGGCTATAGAATTTGGTAAATGTATGTGCGGACGACCATGTGGCAGCCGCACATATATCTCGAATTGGCACCCCTCTTTGAAGGGCTGAGGATGTTGCGATACCCCTGGTAGAATGAGCCCTTAGATTTTGAGGAGGCTCCTTTCCTGCCAATTTGTAGCACTCCAGAATGGCTAAAATAATCCATCTGGAGATGGTTTGTTTTGTTATTGGAAGGCCCAACTTATGTCCTGCATAACCTACAAAGAGTTGGTCTGCTTGTCTGATCTTAGCCAATCTGCTGATATAGAAGCTCAAGGCTCGCTTAGGGTCCAGCCTGTGCAGTCTCTCTTCCTCCTTCCCCGGATGAGGAGGAGGGTAGAAAGAAGGTAATATAATCTTCTGAGTGATGTGAAACTCCGAGACTACCTTCGGGAGGAAGTTAGGCTTCACCTGAAGAACAACTTTGTCCTTGTAAAAGATTGTATGTGGAGGTTTACACGATAAGGCTTGCAACTCGCTAACCCTTCTAGCAGATGTCAATGCTATTAGCAAAACAGTTTTGAGGGTGAGAAGCTTCAATGAACAAGAGTGTAGTGGTTCAAAAGGGGCACCCTTTAGGAAGTTTAAAATTAGGTTTAAATCCCATAAGGGAACTTGAAAAGGTTTCGGGGGATAAACATTAGTTAATCCTTTTAGGTATTGTATTACCAATGGAATTTTGAAGTATGAAGGCTCCTCTGCAGTGCGCTTAAAGATTGATAGCGCTGCGAGATAGCCCTTAATTGTGCCAACCTGTAGGCCTGAATTAGCCAGGTAAAGTAAGAATGACAACACCATAGGTGTACCACAAGAAAAGGGTTCAATATTCTTTTCTCTGCACCAGCTGCAAAATTTGTTCCAACGGCAGCGGTATAGAGTTTTAGTTGCCGGCCTTCTGGCCGAAAGCAACACCTCCATAACATCATCCGGAAGGTCCCAATCCTTGTACCTCAACCTTTCAGACACCAAGCGTGAAGGTTGAGGGTCTTGATGGCTGGATGGAGAACCTGACCTTCCTTCTGCGAGAGAAGATCCTCTCTGTATGGCAGTCGAATTGGAGGGCAGATGGACATGTCTAGAAGGTCCGGGTACCACGTTCTCCTGGCCCAATCCGGGGCAATTAGGATCATGGTCTTCCGAAACCTTCTCAACCTCCTGATCATTTGAGGAATGACAGGGACCGGAGGGAACGCGTACAGAAGTGGGAACTCCCAGTCCACTACGAACGCATCTCCTAGAGCTCCTCTCGGGGGAAATTCCCTTGAGCAAAATCTGTCGCACTTCCTGTTGATACTGGTGGCGAACAGATCCACTTGAGGGGTTCCCCAAAGGGCGAAGATCTCTTGAAGGACTTCCTGAGCTATCTCCCACTCGTGAGAGACTGTGCTCTGCCTGCTCAGAGCGTCCGCTGTCAAGTTCTTCTCTCCGGCTAGGTGAATTGCCGATAGAGAGATTCCTTCCTGAATTGCCCAAAACCAGAGCTGCATCGCCTCTCTGCACAGTGGTAGTGAGCCTACGCCTCCTCTTTTGTTGAGGTAGTGCATGGCCACTGTATTGTCCGTCATTATTAGGACGTTTCTTCCCCGTACAGACGGCAGAAAAGCCTTCAGCGCTAGTCTGATGGCTCTCAGCTCCAACAGGTTGATATGTAGTCTGGACTCCGATGGAGACCAACGACCGCTGATGGTCAAGTCGTTGGCGTGAGCTCCCCACCCCGTGAGTGAGGCATCCGTGACTACTGTTATCTCCGGCCATGGTTGCCAAAACATTTCTCCTTTCAGGATGTTCTCCCGACAGGCCCACCACTGAAGGTCTCGGGCTACTTTGACCGGGATCCGAAGGAGATCTGTCATCCTTCCTGAGAACTGTGACCACTGAGTTCTCAGTGCCCACTGGAGGGATCTCATTCTCAGGCGAGCCTCCGGCACGAGGAATATGCAGGATGCCATGAGGCCTAGCAACCTCAGAAAGTCGTAGGCTGGGAGATATTGGGCATTCTGAAATCTGATGACCATCTGCAGAATATCTCGAGCCCTCACCTCTGGTGGCAAGGCTTTTCCCAGGGAAGTGTCCAGGACTGCTCCAATGAATTGGAGTCTCTGTGATGGTATCATCTGTGACTTCTTTAAATTGAGGGAGAAGCCCAGCTTGTGAAGGAAGTGGCAAACATAATCTAGTTGTCTCTGAGCCTGTTCCGAAGATACAGCTCTGATCAACCAATCGTCTAGGTAAGGGTAGACATGAATCCCTTCCCTCCTTAGACTTGCAGCCACAACCGACATTAGCTTGGTAAAGACCCTCGGGGCGGAGGTTAGCCCAAATGGCAGAACTCGAAATTGATAATGAGAGCTGCCAATTGCGAACCTCAGGTATCTCCTGTGCCTGGGATGGATCGGCACATGGAAATAAGCGTCCTGGAGGTCTAGAGATACCAACCAGTCCTGAAGCTGGAGGGCCTGAAGGATCTGAGAGAGAGTCACCATCTTGAACTTGTCCTTTCGGAGGAATTTGTTCAATTCCCGTAAGTCTAAGATGGGTCTCAGTCCTCCGTCCTTCTTCGGTATTATGAAGTAGGGGGAGTACCAACCCTTGTTCCTTTCCGCTACAGGTACCAGTTCTATGGCACCTTTCTCTAGCAGGTCTAAAACCTCCTGCAAGAGGAGCGGATCTGGAAGCTTCAAAGGGTTGTTCCCCGGTGGATGACTCTGAGGGATATGTAGGAAGGGCAGGCAGTAACCTTGGGCCACTGTCTCCAGAGCCCAAGCATCTGACGTAATAGCCTGCCATTCCGTCAGATGGTGAGTTAACCTGCCCCCTACTGGTGTTCTGTGAGGGGAGACCTCAGAGTGGTTTTGAAGCGGCTGATGCAGTTGCCGAAGGTAAAGTGGCTCCTGCTCCTGCGGGTGCGGCTTTCTTTCCCCTACCCCGTCCACCACGGGTAAATCTTCCTTGGCCTCTTTGAGCCGGTCGTCCCCTGCCCCTTCCATATGAGGAATAGTAACGAAAGGACCGTCCTCTCCACGATGATCCCGAAGGACGAAAGGTATTCTGACGGATAGCAGCTCCCAATGACTTGGCTGCTGCCTTGGACGTTTGCAGTTTCTCCAAACTGTCATCCGCCTTCTTTCCAAAGAGGGTAGAACCGTCAAAGGGCATATTCAAAAGCCTGGTCTGCACGTCAGAGGCAAAACCAGACTTCCTCAACCACGCATGCCTGCGGATTGTGGTACTTGCCGCCATGGCCCTGCTGATACTGTCAGCAGAATCTAGGCCAGTTTGTAGGGTCTCGCACATCGCATCTTTACCATCCCTGATGATGTTTAAAAATGCGTCCCTTTCCTCTCCTTCTTGGAGGCAGTCAGCCGCTGATGAAGCACACTCCCAAAGGGTGTGGCTGAACCTAGCGAGCGTACAGGTCGCGTTAATAGACTTTAACGCCATGCTACAGGCAGAAAAAACCTTCTTAGCCATGGCATCATACTTTTTGTCATCCCTATCCTGCGGAGCAGTGGGGTATGCAGATGTGCTGCCTGATGAGGTTGCAGCCTGTACAACCAAGCTCTCAGGAGTAGGGTGTTTTGACAAATATTCAGGGTCAGAACTAGCCACCCTGTATTTTGTTGACAGTTTTTTATTTACTGCCGGGATAATTTCTGGCGTTTCCCAGTTTGTCAAAATCCTTCTCTGTAGAGCAGAGTGAAATGGAACCACAGGATCCTCCTGTGGGCCCTTGTCCAGTATGTCAGTGAGGTCATCCTGCTGAAAGGCAGGAGAAGGTGCAGACCAACCCATAAATTCTATGATTCTAGACATCAGAGCTCTATATGGAGTCTCCGCATGTTCTCCTGGGTCTGGTTTGATAAATTCTGCTTCAGGAGAAGTGTCCAAGCCACTAGCTTCCTGAAGTGCATCCTGAAGATTTTTTAATCTTCCTTCCTCAGAGGCGAAAGTCTCTGGCTCTGGTGATGTGGTCCTCTGTAAATCAATATCTTGGTCTGAATCCTCCCTTTCCTCAAAAATCGAGGTTAAAGGGGGATACATTGGTTTTTGGAATGGTATAAACCCCATTTCCAATGCAGAAGGAGCCATCATCACAGGCCTTGAAAACGTCGATGTCGTCGACACCGACGTGAAAGTACTCGAAGGCGCCGTGAAAAGCGTCGAGAAATGTGTACTAGGCCTCGAAGAACTCGAAAGGATCGGAGTCCTGCTCGAGAACGACGTCGACGTTCTCGGCGTCGAGTCGGAGGTCTTTTGTCTAACCGTTGGCTGTGGAGTAGCCGTGGTTCTTTCCTTCACCGGCGTCGATATCGGCGTCGACGTCGGCGTCGACTCGATCGACTGATGCGCCGATGAATCCTTCGACAACGGCGTCGATGGCGCCGACCTCTGTTTCGAAGGAGTTTTCGACGATGGCGTCGATGATGCTTTATCTCCCGATGGCTCGAGGCGCTTTCGGGTTGACTTTTCCGCCGGGTACTGCGACTCGCGGCGTTTAGATTTTTTGGGTTTTTTACCCGGGGTATCACCCTCAGCTGTCTTCGAGGGGGACGAGGCCGCTTTCTCGAAGACGCTTAGCATCTTTTTCCTGAATTCCTCCCACTCAGCTTGCGAGCTGCGTTTTGTGGGGCAATGAACTCTCTCAGGAGAACTCGACGAAGATGACGAAGGGGATCTCCTACGTCTCTTCTTCGAGTGTCTCGATGTCGACGAGTGGTGGGAGCCACTTCGTGATCTAGATCGAGAGTGTTTTTTATGGTGAGGAGACGAACGTCTCGACTCTACCGAAGAAGCTTTCGAGGAAGTTAAAGTTGACCTACCTCTCTCGAGCTTCCCCCTACGCTCCTTCAAGGCTTTCGCCGTCATGGAAAGGCATTCCTCACACTCCGAACTCTGGTGCGTGATTCCCAGACACCACAAACAGACCCTGTGAGGGTCCGTCAACGACATTTTCTTCCCGCAGTCTCGGCACTTTTTGAAACCGGACCGAGGGGTCGTCGGGTCGGAGGAGGATGCCATCGATATCGAGGTAAATAGTAGTTATTATATACGTTATCTTGACGAGAACTGAGCAACGGTGTTCCGAGGCACAACGAAACGCGGAAAAACGGAACTGAGCAACGGACGCTGCGCGCGGCCTTTATAGGCAGGATGACGTCGACGTCGGCACGGAGGCCGTCGAGGGTCATCGACTCGGCGATCATCGACGCGCAGCGCCCTCTGGCGAAAAAATTTTCCGAGGCCAGCAAAGCTGAAGGATTTCTATCTATCTAAGATAAGGAATACGTCGGAGGACACAATCCCTTCGAAATGTAATTTCAAGTCATTGGATTTAAGCATAAATAGGTCAGACAAGCCTGGGTGTAATAACAAACGTAAAAAAAGGAAAATTGTTCGTTCTTGTACTTAGACAAAATCCAATAGATTTTCAAATTGTGATGTCCTTAGTTGAATGCACTAGCTATTAAGTATTGAGGTAAAGATCCTGGTTCCAAAAAGGTAGTCTGTGAAAAAAATGGTGGCTTGTGATGCCCTATGTTTCTGGCGTAAATTCTTCAAAAAGAAATTTGCTCATAGGTTGAAACTTGAAGTGTGCTTAGTTATCATCACTAAGTTCACTGATGTAATGTTGTTATCCAGTTAGATTTCCAAATTGTAGTATCCTTAGTTGTGTTCACTAAGTATTGAAATAGAAGTTCTGGTTTCAGTCGGATAGTTTACAAGAGTGTTTGAGGCTCGAAAGGTTGTGGTTTGATAGAGCGGAGCTATATGGTTCCTTAATTCAATTAAATTTCCAAATTGTGATATCCTTAGTTATATTCACTAAGTGATGTGGTATAAGTCCTGGTTGAGGCAGTATAGTTCCACTTGGAAGGTTATGGTTAGACAGAGCGAAAAACAATATGGTTCCTCTTGGAAGGTTATGGTTTAATAAAGCAAAGACAATATGGTTCCTCGACACGCGTTTCCCCGCCGCTGATGCGCGGTGGTTCTTCAGGAGGATTGTGGTATAGAACAATTGTGTTCAGATTTGTGTGCAAGATCAATGGTGTTGATATGATGATTCTCACTCTATTGTGGAATACGTTGTATGGTCTGTAGCACAGGGTCTTATCTGAAACTGCCTGGAATAAGGAGATGATCGTTTCATTGTCCAGTTCCCATCCGAGAAACGCACCACAGCAACGCTCCGCTCTGCATCACGTCGGATTGGGAACAGTTAATCAAGTTTTTTAAAAAAAATGTAGTAATATTAAAATATACCCAATAATAAATATGGAATGGTAACAATCATAATTTATATAAGCACGCTGTTAGGGGAGTTTTCCTAAAGTCCCACTTGGAGGCAAGACTTTAGTAAGCTATTCCAGCGGTTTGTAGATCAACAACTCTCAGTATGTCTGTACTACTCAGGGACCTTGGTAGTGTGGCAGAGCAGTCACGCTTATCTAAAGAGGAAGATGTGAGCTGCAGGTAAGTACACTGAACCCAGTTAGTAATGCACATCAAAGAAACACTTACACATACATTTATATTAAACTATAGATATAAAAATATTATATTTACACAAGAGTCACTGTTAAATACTTAGCAGAATAAACCAACACACATAGGTATACTTTACAATACTTTCAAAAGGCCACTTTTTAGTTGGTAGTTGCTGAACGCGCACAATTGTTACAGGAGTTCGACAGGTAATACCGCGCAACCACAAAGTAATACGGTAATTGCATTTAGTCAGCATACATATATAAGATAGAGATTTTTGGGAAGGAAAACAGTTGGTTAGTGTTATCCTAGCAGAGCTTCAGGTTCTAGAGGCAGTTTCCATGCACAGCAAGTCTTTTAAAGTCCAAAATGCAACCCTAGCTAAAAGGCAGTTTCGGTGAAAAGCAGCAAAAGTCAAAAGTTCCTGTGGATACTTTCTAGTCTCTACAAAAGAAGATAAAAGAAGACCTATCCAACGTGGGAGGCCGTGTTAAAGGACTTGCTAAAGGGACACAAGCAGCGGCTTGAGTCTGAGGTAAGAGGGGGTTGCCGTGGACACCTCTATGTGCACTCCAACACACTGGAGCGACTTTCTGGAATAAGGTAAGCAACACCTTTTTCCCCCCACAATATCTTAGGTTTGAAGAAAAGGTTTGTGGTGGATGCTCCACGATGTTGCAGCTCTCGACCTGATCTCCGGATTCCTTGATCTGATGACGAAAGGCAGGGCAATGGACAGGATCTCTCAGCAGCAGTCTCTAGGGAGGACCTTTGGCACGGTGTTCATCTACTTCTTTGGTCACTCTGCGGTTTTGGTTCCTTTTCTGCAGCACCAACAAAGTATGCGATTCGTCCGGTCAATCTTCTTCGGTTCCTGCAGTCACACACTGAGGGGGTCTGGACGAGTTGGATTGGGTCTCTGAAGTGTCTTTGAGGGCTCAGCAAAGATTTGGACGGACTCAGCCTTTTCCACGATGATGCACTCAAAATGGGCAGCAGATCTCCTGGTATTGGGGTTACGCAGTTCTGGAAACTTGCAGAACCTTGGGAGATGGCTCAAAACAAAGTTAGTCTTGGGACTCATTGTTCGCACCAGTCAAAAGGGAAGGGGTCATCTTCTTCAGAGTTCCTTTGTCACACAGAAAACGGGGTCAGGACAGCAGTGGTCGCTTCATGGTGTTGCAAAGGGTCTGCAGGCGTCTCTGGTCATCTTCGGTTACTTCAGAGTGGTCGACTTCATTTTCACTACAGGAGCCTCACCTTTTAAACAGTTTCAGCACTCACTCCTCTGCAATCTTCTTCAGCAATTTACAGAAAGGGGCATGTTGTTGTCCAATCAGGACAGCCAGACCCTCAGTGGGAGCTGGTTCTATTCATGCACTCTGGCAGACAAAGGACAGGGGGTGGAAAACTCCTCCCCCCACTTCCTGCCTGCCCAGACACTCTGGAGCCTAGGCGGAGGCACCCAATGGTTCCCGCCAAAGGCCACACCCACACACACACCGCCCCCACCCAGAATGATAGTAGAGGGGCTGACAAAACAACCACGCTAGTAAAAAGTGAAGTCTCCATGTTGCTACTTCGGTGCCCCTATTCTGCACTACCAGGGCTATGGGGATAGACTGCGGTAGACAATTACACAATAGTTGGTAGAACACGTCCACTGCTATCAGCCATAACTATGAGATTGTCTATGCGACTAAAAAGTCACAGGAGCAGAGAGAAGGGGTATACTGGGTATCCCTTTGGCACTCACATAAGGTGGTGATCTCTCAGATTATAAAGTTTTAGGAGATACACTAAGTATATCTCTATCCTTAAAAACTGCAGTTACTCTAGGATAAAGAAAAGAATCTCAAAGGAGGGGACAGCACTGCCCATATGGAGCGGCGTGCTGCAATAGTAAAACACAGATGTCTTTAAGAGTTATGGAGGAACACAGACTCCACAGGATAGGTAAAATACAAAGAATAGGTTTCCAAAAGACAGAGCCTATTAAAATGAATGAGTGGAAAAAGGCTCCACTCATTCAGGATTTCAGAAAAAGGCCCAAGTCCAGGAAGACGTATTCACACTAGGAGAGGTGATGAAGCATAAACACGATAAATCTCCCCAACACGCCCATATATTCAATTTATAGGATGGCTGTCCAAAATTAAATTAACATTTTCATGCAATCCAATTGGTATATTTCTGAACAGTTAAAAGGAGAAAATTACAATCACACTTTCATAACAATAGCCATTTATATTTGATGATTTGGCGCAGTAAAAACTTTATTGGAAACCCAATAACGCCAGATAACCAAATTACAGTTATATGGCGGGCGGGGGTCGAGACAGGCAGCTAATAGAGCAAAAAGTCTGTAACAAAGCTCCATCCTTTGGGCTCTTTTTTGCAGCACTATTCACATCCGACATTCGGTTGTCAAACAGAAATTTTAGCTGCCCTTTTTTTAAAAATTTCATTGGGATGGTCCTATTCCTGGCAATGGGAGATGCCGAATAAAAGAACGTTCCCGTTAGTAAAGTGCCAGATAAAGCTAGGACTGTAATATTTATTTTTTAAATTATAATACGTTAAATGAAAGTTATACTACTTGTAACCATAATAGTTTAATACAGATTGCTTTCTTTATTAGGAGCTACTCACCAGCTAAGAATGTAAATGGGACGATGGACCCACCAATTAAAAGGAAAAAGCAAATAGTCAAATGTGGGGACTGGAGATTAAAAAGGTAAAGGAATCTCACAGGTTGGCATATGATAATCGTTTTCGATGGAGCCAACTTTAAGATCAGTGAAATAAAAGATCGAGCGAGTATACGTTTAGACAGGCCACAAATTAGCTCTTAACATTGGGTCAAAATTCAGAATTCGAATCCTGGGCATGGAACTCCGGGGTGACCACTTTGTACGCCTCTTGGCAAACAAATAGGCATCCCAGCATTGGGAAACAATCAGCTACATTTCCAGTGTGGGTGAGAAATCCAAATTGGGTACGAATGCATTAGCATTCCCCCAGTTGTCATCTACGGTGTTATTACTATTGTATGTACTGTGAAAAAGACATGCTTTTACATCTTTCCTATTTTTTTTATTTTTTTTTAACACCAGTTGAGAGAGACTATGGTTCCAAAGATCCTGGTCGAAGGTTTGGCAAGAACCTGTATCTTTCTGAAATGCGTCGATGAGGCCCACACAAGTAAAGTGGAACACAGTCCGACAGTTCTTAATTTAACAAGCCTTGGCAATGTCAAAAGTTTGGGCTTTTGCGTAGGCCTGGGAAAGGCACTTGCCAGGCACTGCCATATTGGTATTAACAGGCTACTGATGGTAGCATGTGCAAAATGGTGCGAGTACATGGGCATCTAATAGAAGTGTCTGGCAAATACCCAATACATAAACAAGCCAAAATGGTTTGCCAATGCTTATTTTTAACAGGACTTCAATGAAGGGCACACATGGTGCTTGCAGAGTGGCTGAAGCCAAACCTGTTAAGACATGTTTATTACACCAGTAGCACACATTTAAAACTACAATTAAGTCATTAACTCTCAGAAGATTGCTTCGAAAAAACGCCTGCATGCAGAGTGAACACTTTGATGGTAACGCTTGAATAAACGCGGGCTCAAAGAGCCCCCAGAAAGAGGTGCTTGGGCAGGGAGAGGTAGGTACTGGGTGGGAATGGCCATAGGGATTAGCATGGCCATGGGCAGTCAATGGGTGGGCAAATAACCAAACACCTACAAACTTTGTGTCCCTCATATGCCATTTCTCCCCAGCTGTAAAAAGTTTTGCTTGGTGGGCAGGTCCTCGCTGACTCCTTTTGGAGCACTACATACACAGGGACAGACCATCGGGGTAAGTGCCTGGGCTTCTTATGCCACAGGATACTTCATTTTTACCCTGCGTTCTTTCGTCCTTTAACCTCTCTCCCGATCGAGTCCTGCTTCTTCCTCCTCTCATGCCCTCCCCCGACCCACAACCCCTGGGCCTTCATGCCCTCCCCCGACCCACAACCCCTGGGCCTTCCACCATGGCGATTGGGCAAGGACATGTTACCAGAAACAACCTCTTCACTGGCCCTCCCAGAGCAATAACTAAAGTAAGCTGGCACGGGTGGTGAACAAAGCCATTACTGTGCTCAATTAAAACCCAGCCACTCCTTCCTTCATTACCACCATCATAATCTAACACTGTGTATATTACCTGCTGCACCCCCTAGATAGTAAGATAGATATAGTGGGAGTTATCTGTGTATTGCACTTAGATGGATTTTGGGAGTAGGAAATGTATTGCACTTAGCTGTAATTTGGGAATATGAAAGGCGTTGCACATGGATGGATTTTTGGGAGGAGGAATTGTGTTGCACCTAGCTGTAATTCCGGAACAGGAAACGTGTCACACAGATTAATTTTTGGGGGCAGGAAATGTGTTGCACTTAAATGGATTTGAGGGTTGAAGATATTGGGTAGGTTGACACATATGTCGCACTTTTGCGTAGATTAGCAGATGTATTGCCTGTGAAGAACTGTGAAGGCTAGCACATGTATTGCTTGTTAGGGAAAATTTCACTTACTGCTAATTTACCTTCTGTATTTGTGGACGCACCCCAAACGTTTTGCTTTTGCTTTTTTTGCAGCCTCCCATCCTGACATTTGCCAGTGGAGCACAGCCTTCAGCTGCAGTCGACTGAGCTTTTGCTCATTGTTAAAGGGAAACACGTCCTTCAGGCTGAGAAACATTGTTTCTCTTAGGCTTTCGATTTTGTTGCCACTTTTGGCAACTGTAATTCATTCCGCCAAGTACAGTACTGTACCGTGCAATGGTGTCCTTGCATTTATGGGCCCTAGTCATCCAAGGATTTTTTTAGCAACTGGACAATGTGCCTAGGAGTAGGTTGGCGGCAGCAGAAAACTTTTCATGTATTTTTACAATGTTTCACCAAGCCAAACCGCGCTTACCACGTTTGGCTCATGAATGTGGCTAGTGTCCTTCCATGGCCGTGCCATAGGCCCTTTTCATTTCCCTTTGACAATTTTGTCCGTTGGCCTTCCCCCTGGTCTTGTGATCCACAATTCCTTATTTGGGCTTGCAGTTGCCTGCAAAAGCTGCCGCTTTTCGCGGGCTACTGCAGGTCACGTGTGTAGGTATATATACAAAAGGAACAGGGTCAGTTCTACAAACAACAGTTCTTCTCATCCCACATACCTTATCAAAAATACATTTTATTCAATCGATCATAAAACATGTTAAAAACTCAACATTTAAAAAAAACATTTACAAAAACTTAATGGAAAAAGCAAATGACACAAAAGGACCTACTGAATCAATAATGATCACAGTTTTTTGAATACCAAGATGGATCAGATTTGGATACCCCGGTGTAAACTCAAATTTGTATATAGAAATTGTTTCAGAAAACACCCAAGTCTTCAAATAGTCTTGGGAAAATGCCTCGACATGTTTCAGTTCTTATCCATAAGTGTAGAACTTTCATCAGGAGGATTTCCAATTAGGTCACTTCCAAAAGCCATACAGAATCTCATTCTGGTAACATAACCCGTCTATGTTATACAGAAGATCTGTAGAGAGACAAGTATATATACCCAAATTTAGGTATACAATTATTTTATAAGAACAGTGTCAATCTGTATCAAACAAAAGTCAATGCATTTGTCATTACCTCCGTTTGGAGTGGTCGTGACGTTCAAGGAACTCCAGCCCTCCACCGTTTTTCAAAATTTGACCAGAATGGAAAAGCAAGCCCTTAGGGACTTGGCAGAGAATGATTCCATCATTATAAAAAAAGCCGATAAAGGTGGATGAATTGTCATCCTAAACCGTGTAGATTATGTCAAGGAGTGTGAAAGACAGTTACTGAATGAGAAATACTATAAAAAACTCACTCAGAATCCCACCGAATATGTAGCACGTCAAATTGAAGAAAAGGTCCTGAAAGCTAAAGATCGGGGTTGGATCAGTCCGCAGGAAAGTGATTTCTTAATTAACAAAACCCCATCCATTCCAAGCTTTTACTGTTTACCTAAGATTCATAAAAGTCTAAGTAACCCGCCAGGTCGCCCCATTGTAGCAGGAATTAATTCCATCTTAGAACCTCTTTCCATTTTTGCTGACTTTTATCTTAAAGATCATGTAAAGTCCATGAAATCATACCTTAAAGACACCAAAGATGTCATTCAAAAAAGTGGAAAATATTGAGTTTCACAAAGGACAACAACTTCTGGTAGGTTTAGATATAGTATCACTGTATACGAATATTCCACAACAGGAGAAACTTGGAAAAAATCGAGTACAGATCAAAATCCTGTACCAACCTCCTTCTTAATGTGGTGCATTTCCATGGCATTAACCAAGAACTTCTTTGAGTTTGCAGGCACCTTTTATCAACAGATTGAAGGTACTGCCATGGGGGCCACCATGGCCCCAAGCCTGGCAAACCTCTATGTGGAATTTTCTGAAAAACAATACCTCTATGCTCCACATCCATTTGAAAATAACATCATTACCTGGCTATGTTACATCAATGACGTGCTGGTCATTTGGCAGGGTTCAAGAGAAACAGACACTTTTCTTGAGTGGCTGAACAGTCTAAATAGACATTTACAGTTCACTATGACAGTGGGAGAGGAGGCTTTCAATTTCCTAGACTTGACATTATATCACACTAACGGGAAATTACTAGTGAAACCATTCCATAAAAATACAGAGAAGAATTCCCTGCTGCACTATGAATCCCATCATGTTAAGCATCTCAAAGATAATCTGCCCTATGGACAGTTTTTGAGACAAAAATGGAGTAGTTCTACTTATCAAGCCTTTGAAGAGGAAGCAAACACATTTAAAAAGGTAAACTGAAAAAAGAGGATATCTGAGAAAGCTCATTAAGAAAGCAGCAAAACGCGCTTATAGCAACAATAGAGAAGCCCTCTTAGAGGAGAAAACAAAAAAACCTAGTGATAACAGAATGGTCTGTGTAAATACTTTCACCAATCACAGTCTATAGGCAACAATGTCAGCCATAGTAGATATCGGAGCACTCCTTTATCTGCCAACAGTCTTACTACTCAATGGGGTCTCCCCCCTTTGACTGGGCATTCACCTTGTGGCCAATGTGTGGTTTGAAAATTGACTAAAAGAAGCAAAGAACTAGAAATAGGTCTGGCAAAACCATGGACACAAAAGACGTTTTCTAATTGCAACACCGAAAACGTAATCTACATGATCACCTGTCCATGTGGACTACACTATATAGGGAAAACTCACCGAAAAAATAAAATACGGATAGGAGAGCACAAAAGTTGCATTAAGAACAAAGTCATGCAGGCCCCTCTGGTCAAACATTTTGTGGATAAAAACCATGGTTTTGAATCTTTTTTATGGACTGTACTTCTAGTGGTTCAAAGTGCCAATCCAGCAACACTGAATAAAAAACTTCTAAAGAAAGAACAAGAACTCATTTTTAAAACCCGTAGTGATCTACGAGGGTTGAACGATTGCATTGAATGGCACAAAGTATGGTAATATCTATGTGGTATTTAGTATCAGCTTTGAAATTTATTATTTTACTGAGTGCTACATGAGCTTGCCTGAAAAATGCAGTAGTAACTGACCACTAGATGGCACTTGATGTATTTAGCCCGAGTCAACACTGAAAAGGGACTAGTACCTTTCCCTTGTTATGTAGATGGACACCTTCCGTCTCCACTGTCAAAAGAGAACTGTCTTTTCACTTCCGTGATTAACACTGAAAAAGGACTTGAAAATCTATGTACTAGTCACACATTGTAGTATTGCCAGACGAAATAGAGGAAGTTCGAGTAATCGTTTCAGCGTTCTACCCTCGCCGCTGTTCGGGAAAGCCCTGAGCAGCCACGAGACCCAGTAACAAGGCGGACTCAGGTAACGGATCTCTGTGAATGTATAGATCCGCTTGTTTCAGGACGTTTATGCCGTTTTTGGTCTGGGTTGTTGACCGCGAGTCCAACACGCAGTCTATTATTTTTTAAGTTTCACCGACACTGGCGTGGGATCCGATGAGGATGAATTGAGTTCCGGGCGAGTTCGTTTTTTCAAAAATCATTATTATTTGCTCATCTGTTGCAGCTCTCACCTTAAAAGGTATTCGCTCAAATTCTAAAATCTTACATGCTCGTCATACTATTTATTGTCCTGAGACGACTGATGTTATTAATGTTGTAGCCTTAAGTTTGTGGCCTTGATTAAAATTATAAGCGGTATAGACCGGTGTCTTTGGTGGAAAACACATTGGCCTTTTTGACAGACTGATACTTTCTCTAGTTTGTAAATGGATAAAAGACCAACTACATTAGATAACCATCTCACAATTTTAGTTTGGTTTATACATGGACCTTATGGTGACAATTAAAACATCCTTTTCTATGGTCGCCATTGTGTTTGGTCCACTGTTGATAGATGTAATTCGAATTTGATTGTGAATTGAACATTTCAGAACCCTGGGCCCTGCATACTGGTCTGATTCTTTGATACACATCCTTCCTAGATGAGATTATTCTCTAAATGGAATACTAATGTGGCAATCCGTTTACATATGAATTGAGTATCCAGACGTTGACCACTCCAAACAGAGTTAATGACAAATGCATTGACTCTTGTTTGATACAGATTGACACTGTTCTTATAGAAATAATTGTATACCTAAATTTGGGTACATATACTTGTCTCTCAACAGACCTTCTGTATAACACAGACTGGTTATGTTACCTGAATACGAGATTCTGAATGGCTTTTGGAAGTGAACCAATTGGAAATCCTCCTGATGAAAGTTCTACACTTATGGATAAGAACTGAAACATGTCGAGGCATTTTCCCAAGAATATTTGAAGACTTGGGTGTTTTCTGAAACAATTTCTATATACAAAATAGAGTTTACCCTTAGTGGTTGTATTGAGTTTACACAGGGGTATCCAAATCTGATCCATCTTGGTATTCAGAAAACTGTGATCATTATTGATTCAGTAGGTCCTTTTGTGTCATTTGCTTTTTCCATTAAGTTTTTGTAAATGTTTTTTAAATGTTGTGTTTTTAACATGTTTTATGATCGATTGAATAAAATGTATTTTTGATAAATTATGTGGGATGAGAAGAACTGTTGTTTGTAGAACTGACCCTGCTCCTTTTGTATATATATCCTTTTGTACCCTAGTCGACAGGGTGTAGTGTACACTCCCCCTGGAGTGGTAAGAGTGTACCTTTGGGGTTTCCCTCTTTATTTAGAATCACGTGTGTAGGTAGCCAGGAAGTGGACTAGGACTGTCTGGTCCCAATCCACACTACTGGTGCCCGGATGTCTGGTGTGCACAAGGACACAAGAGCAGTAGAGGTCCCAGATTGGACCGCTGCTGGTGTGCATGAGTGGGGCAGATCTCATTGGCAAGCTCGGCTCTTCAAGTATTCAGAAGAGCCGAGCAGACCCAAGGACTATACAGAACAATGCAGAAGAAGGTTGGCAAACTGAGCCGCTGTTCCCTCGGTAGAGCTCTGCTTTGCAATCAATCTCCAAAGACCTGTGAGGTTGCTTCAGTGGTGGGACCAATCACTCTCGACGTCTCCTGGTTGCTGTGCAAAAGAGCCTACTCGGAAGTGTTCCTGGGCCATCCAATGGACTGTCCAACTCGAACCTTGGCACCTGTGCAGGAGTATTGTTAGCAAAAAATGTTAGGCTTTTTAACATAGGTTCCTTTAACAGTAACAGAGTTAACTGCGAACATGTTCTTTTTAAAGAAGCCCTTAGCTTGCAAAAACATAGAATGTCCTTTTTAGGATTCAGCTGTTGACACATGCTCTCGAAGCAGGCACAGTGTGTTATATTAGCCTAAGAGCAGTGGCATGAAGTAAGGTTAAACCACGGGAGGAGTTACATTTTATCTCTGAGTCAATGGCCTGTTGTAATACAATATGAGTTGTAAATGTATGAAGATGTGCCTCTTGTCAATGGGGGTGGGGGTGAGACAATGAGACTTAGGTGGTAGTTTATAAACGCTGCAGCGGAATAAAGCTGTCTCTGAGCTGTAAACCAACTTTCTGTTCCGGTGTTTCATTTTGCCTTATTTTCTGAACACAGGAGGGAATACTAGACGTATTCTGCCACAATGTTGTCCTATCGAGTTTCACCTCAAGCTTTGGGGCAATCCTTGCCTGCACTGCAAAGTACCTTCTTGACAAATGTTGTCATCCCAGCTGCTTTGGGCCACGGGAGAGTAGCGTGTGTTGGGCCATGAGAGTTGTGTGCCCCTGCGTCACTGTGCGACAGTGACTGTCGCTGCTAGTGACTTTTCCGCCTTTCTTTAAGTGCCCCAAGTCCCGCTACATCAGTGTTTTCTTTGTCCTGCAACTGAGATGAGATACAGCTCCTGGTGTAAACCGCACCCGCATCTGCACCCACCTGCTGAATCAAGGGTGGGCAATCATACTCCAGGCGACCCCCTCTAGACCTGCCTTTGGACCTGGAGTGAGCTAAGGGCGGTGAGTACTGAAACCACTTACCACTGGCCCCTAGTTCATCCAGTGCCTTTTTACGCACAAAGGATCCCCTTGTGGTCCTTTCCTTGGCTAGGGCAGCCTCCACTTTCGAAAGTTGGGAATAGCTTTGTTCTCCGCAGCAGATCCTCCCCCGACTCGCAGAAACTCTTTTCCACACTTCAGAATTCTGTCTTTAACTTTGCCAGCTCCTTAGATGAACAAGTTACTTACCAACTGGTAATGTTCTTTCGACTGGATGTTCCTCCAACGTATTCCTCATCTTTGATAATCACGTCCAGCTTAGGAAAAGCAATACTCGGCAGAGGGTGCCATACGTCAATGCCGTTGAGTCGATGTCCATCAAAGGCCTCCATCGAGGATGACGTCATCGGGTGTACAAGTAGCAAGCGTGGCGCCCGTTGGCCTCAGTTCTGTTCTTTCCCTCCTGATCGTGTTGATTGTCAGTGTAGTCAGACAGTAGATTACCTTGCGAGAGGTGAAGTTGTAATAGCACAGGAAATTCTACAGAGGGGTAGGCTGGGCGGGCGATGAGGAATATGTTGGAGAAACATCCAGTCGAAAGAACGTTACCAGTTGGTAAGTAACTTGTTCGAATGGATTGGGTCCTCCAAGGTACTGCTCATCTTTGATAGACTCCTAAAGCAGTATACAGAATCCAGAGGAGGTAGTAGAATTTTTAGAATGTTGGCATTTATAACGCTGAGTAAAGTACGGCTTTACCAAAGGCAACGTCCTGAGAATGGGAAGCAGCTAAACTGTAATACTTTGTGAAAGTATGGATTAAAGACCAGGTTGCTGCATCACAAATTGATTTAATAGGAACGCCCCTTTGCAGGGCTGTCGAAGAGGCTATACCCCTGGTCGAATGGACTCTCAAGCCTTCTAGTGGGCCTTTGCCAGACAATCTGTAGCATTCTGAGATGCAAAGTATAATCCACCTTGATAAGGTTTGCTTTCAAACAGCTTGACCCAGTTTCCTTCCGGTATAATCAATGAAGAGTTGGTCATCCACTCTGGTTTAGAGAACCTAGAAATATAAAAGCTTAAAGCTCTTCTAGGGTCCAACCTATGGAACCTTTCCTCCTCTCACCCGGATGCAGCGGGGGATAGAACACCGGCAGAATGATTTTCTGACTTAGATGAAAATCAGACACGACTTAGGTAAGAAGGGGGCTTTAACCCTCAACACAACCCTGTCCTTGTGGAACACGGTATAGGGTGGCCTGGAAGAAAGTGCCTGCAACGCGCTCACTCTACGGGCAGATGTTAATGCGACCAATAAAATGGTCTTGAAGGTTCTCAATGGGCATGTGTGCAAAGGTTCAAATGGGGCACACATTAAAAACGTAAGAACCAGGTTAAGGTCCAAAACTGGGACTTGAAACGAAGAAGGTGGGAACACATTTGTGAGCCCTTTCAGGAATTGAGTTATCAAAGGAATTTTAAAATAGGAACACTATTCCAAAGAGCGCTTGAAGATGGAAAGCGCTGCTAGGTAACCCTTAATGGTCCCAACATTGAGACGCTTGTTAGTGATGCACATCAAAGAAACACACATATGTTGGTATTCAAATAGAGATTTATTATATTTATACAAAAATCACTTTAAAATACTTAGTACAATAAACCAAAAACACTTAGGAATACTTTAGAATACTTTTCACAGCCACTGCTTAGTTTGTAGTTCCTTGCGGTTACAATTGTTACAGAGTTTGAAAGTTCTATCGTATTATCGTAATAATGTGCAATTGTGAATCTTAGCAGCAATACGGTACGTACATTTACTCTGCATATGCATATAAGATAATTGTTGGGAAGGAAAATAGTTGGTTAGTGTAATACTAGCAAGGCTTAATGTTATAGAGACAGTTTCTTGGCACAGCAAGGCTTTTAAGGTCCAAAACGCAACCCTAGTTAAAGGCAGTTGGAGAGGGCTCAAAGTCTTTCTCTAAGATGCATGAGGATACAACCAACGTTGGAGACCCTGTTAAAGGACTCACTAAAGGGACTCAAGCGGAAGCTTGGGTCAGAAGTAAAAAGGGGGGGGTGTTCCCTGGACACCTCTACGTGCACTCAATGGAGCGATTTACTGAATTAAGGCAAGCAATACCTTTTCCCCCACAGTACCTTTGGTGAGAAGAAATGTTTGTGGCTAGATGCTCCTCGATGTTGCAGCTCTGGCCCCAACCTCCGGATTCCCTGGTCGGATGACGAAAGGCAGGAAAATGTATGGGATCTCTCAGCAGCAGTCTCGAGGGAGGACCTCTGGAACGATTTCAGCAACTTCTCTGGCCACTCTGTGGTTTTGGCGCCTTTTCTGCAGCACCAACAAAGGACTCGATCCACCTGGTCAATCTTCGATTCCTGTAGTCCAGCACTCTGCTGAGGAGACTTGGATGGGTCGCATTGTGTCGCTGGAGGATCACGTGGGGCTCAGCAAAAACCTGGACAAATTCGGACTTTCCATGAAGATGCACTTTCCTTATGATAAGCCTGACTGCTCTGCCACTCTACCAAGGTTTGAGTAATACAGACTGAGTTCGGGATCTACAAACCATTGCGATAGTTTTGTAAAGTCTACTAATAGTGGACTTGGGAAAAACTTCCCCAACAGCCTCCTTACATCAGACTTGCCTCAACACCTCTGCCATTAAAATACAGCGACAACCTACGTCAAATTCTGTCTGGCTGGACACATAACGAGTCTTTTGCACTAGCGCACTCTCGTAAGCTCCTTCAGCACACATGCACGTGCCTGGCCTCTTGGGTTGCTTACTAGAGGAGCCTAGCCAGCGCACCTAATTTGTAAACTTGGCCAAATGCTCACATGCATTCTAAGCCTTTTTCTGAGAATGTTCCCATACCTGGACGTTGGTCCCAGAGGGTGATCCCACCACAAGCGTGTTGAGGCCATACAAATGGGAAAAGGCTCTATATCAATATAAATTACTGCTACTACTGATAGCCAAAAATAAAAATGAACTGGACAGCAAAGATTAAACTTTAGGAGAATTTCTGAGAAAGTAGAAAGTAAAAGATAATCTTGCAGATCTACTTTATTAGATAGATTATGGGCAGAAAAGAATTGCAAAAAAATGCCAGGAGCATCCCCATGTTGGCACCATTGGAAAACAAGATTGTGGAGAAATATATGGTCTTTCATCAAAATTAAGAAATCTTTTAAATGTGGATGTATTGTACAATAACTACTAAACCCCATATCTGGCCTGCAAAGTTAGATAGCCGGATTTCGTGCTGGGTACACCAGCTCAGAGAAAAAACTAAAATTAGTATCCATTTACCTGTGGTCTTTCAGTCTGTACTCTTCGGAGACATTTTGCACCATAGATAACCGTATTCTCCGGGAGTACTTCACATGTGTTCACATTACAGCATGCTCCAATGATGCAGCCACTTGTCAAGATAACATTTCGACCCACAAAAGCTTTAATAAAAAAAAAAAAAGTTCTTATCCACAGGAAACAAATTATCACAGTCCCAAAAATATTATGTTAACAAAACGCACGAAATAAAAGAAAAGAGAAGCTGCATGCAAACATTGGGAAGGAGTAACCATGAATCTTTGCAAGTGCCAGACTGTCGCATATAAGGATTGTTCTTTTGTTTACAATGTGGCCTCCTGACTTCAATCAAAGTCTTTTCTACTCGTCTTCACAACCTTCTGTGCTTAACTATGGGAATCAGTGTCCTATGACTCCGTCCGAGCCTGGCGCTGAATGCTCGACCACATGAGACTGAGGTACTAGGATGGGGACATTCACACACAAGACAGTCAGTGCATGCTCTGAATGAAGCCTTTATCAATTCAATGTATTGGATGCAGTATTTTATAAGTCAAACATAATATAGTGCAGATATTAAAGGCACACAATGGAAATAGGTCACATTATTTCCCACAAATGACAATATATACACACACAAATCATTACATTACATTTAAAATATAAAACATCATATGCTTTAAAGTGCATGTAACAATGGATGGTTTGGTTATAAGGGTACAATTCATTCTAGGTTTACCATTACCATGAGGTAATGGAGGATGGCAAACACGTAAGGCTTTGGAGCACATTCAGCCCTTGGAGTTAAACAGGTCCAGCAGGAGGATGAGGGCAATACGTCTCTTTTGGGAATAGCGACACAGGGAAGGACTGGGTCTCTTCGAAGAGTATTATCAAAACGCATAGGACAGAAGATCCTTCAATGCCAGGGCAATTCCGGAGTTTTTGAAAATGTTTTGATCCCAGAATTTCAGGCAAGATGGCTGCACAGCTGCGTGAAGATCTGACATTATCTGAGGTAGTAGCAGCAATGGAAAATCTACCAGATGCCAGGGCGAGAAAGGATTCCAGGAGTTCGGCCCCATTTTCAAGATCATTTGGTACTTTATTGTATAAAATACAGAGGGTTATGGTCAGGGACGCGGAGCCTGAATCTTTTCAAAGGTCGATAATTCCAAACTAAACACAAAAGGTTGCTCAATGTAGTAATTACTGTACTCTTAGTCTACATTTCCCCTTTATCAATAATTGTGCCCCCCCCCCTCCCTAGGAACAGCATTGATCTAATTTTGTGAACCTTTTGACACAACATGCTAAGGCCACCCTGCATCTCTGCTATAGGTTACATGTTGAATGTGAAAATGTACAGGAGCATAGCAATAAAAGCATTATACACTTTATGCCGGACAGGTTCACTGCATCTGCATCCAGAAGCGTCCATTCACTCACTCAGGATGCTGGCTTAGAAAAGAAGCGCAGCCGCCTTCAAATAAAAACATTTCTGCTCTTGCTGGGTCATTTTCGCTTTATGGACACATGCATGATATGATAAGTCATTTATAACGCGCCTACAAGTGTTTCTAGGCACGGGAATACAAAGTTGAAACGCAACAATAACATTCGTCTGGAACTCCTCCAATGCAAATGTCCTAACTAGCAACGGGATTGTTTATACTTGGTCTTGGAGATTTCACATGTGATTAAACCATGTCACAAGAGAAACCTACTGAAAAATAAATTAGAATATAGTTTTATCATCGAAAGCAGCGCAGTTAGATGAAAAAGAATAATCACAACAAATTGGTTGTCATTAAAATGTATCAATTGAGATTGTTTTTGAAGAAAGTTGGATATTGGCCAAAACTTGGTCACTCCAAACCTGTCACCTGCATCAGAGATAAGCAATAAATAAATAAATAAAAAATAAAAAAAGTGTAGCAGAAAGGTGCTTCCCCTCAAAGTCTGCTTTACTTTTATATACATATGGAAAGCTGCTAAAAGTATCAAGCCATTATATTGCTAACAAAATCTAGATGCAGAGGCACTCGTGACAATCGCCATAAATCAAATTCAGCCAGAAGTGCCAAGAGGCAAAAAAGCCACTTTGCACCCATTTCACATAACAAGACAATAAATCTAATGACATATGGTCAACACCTCAACTCAGGTGGTGGTCAGCCGGCTGACTTCTGGGTCGAGGACTACTGTATGTACCCTTAGCCTTTCCTCTATAAACGCTCCTCCAGCTCTCTATGTAGGTAGTTTTCATCAGAGCCAATGTGTGGAAAAAGCAGACCGACATGTGGCACCGGGGCAGACAGCGGAGCAAAGCTCAAGTGATTTAGACCTAGACTTCCGGGTCGAGGACTAGATCAGCTACTGGGTTGTATATAATTTAAAAAAACGAAGGTGCCCTGCACCTTCGCGCCCCATTAGATTCACACTTTGCGGATAGGTGCAATCACTTGAGCTTTGCTCTGCTGACTCTATCCTGGTGCCACCTGTCAGGCCATTTTTCCACACATTGGTTCTGATGAAAGCTACCTACATAGAGAGCTGGAGGAGCGTTTATAGTGGAAAGGCTAAGGGTACAGTAGTCCCTATGGTTGATTACATCTAGCGACCCTTGCATCCTGTCCTGTTCGCTTCTTCCTTGTGGGCAATTTCAAAGCATTAACTCGCCCATCAAACAGATTATCAAGACAGCTTCTCCAAAAACAGAATTTGCTTATGAACTCATACCCTCACGGTAATGTTAGCAAAATGTGGGTGATGTAACCCATGTAGCCACCTTGCTGTTGGTGTCCAACGAGACCAAAAAGACACAGGTGTAGCCTTTCGCTTTACCTTCAAGTGCATGAAGCAAGGTGGGCACAGGAGAATGCTTCTGTATTTTGTAATATTTATGAATAGAAGCAACCGTTCCATGTGGCGGCAGATGCCTTTAAAGCAGGATTGCCAGAAGAACCAACGAAAGTCACAAAAAGAGTGCCCAATTTCAAATTGTCCTGGTTACTGACAAAAAAAACTTGAAGGCCGCCTCACAACCAAATAGCGCAAGGCTCTATCTGTACCTGACCATTGTATCGGAAAAGGGTGATAGAACAATCTGCCGGTTGGTATGAAAAACTACTATGACCTTCAGCAAAAAGGTAAGGTGATCCCTACATAATCCCTTAGGCATAAGATGATCCCCATTTTTCTCTATAAAAGACAGTGCATGCCTCCGATGCCAAGGCTTGCATTTAATTAACCCTCTTAGCGGATGTCAGAGGCGTTGCTAGAGGGGGGCTGACGAGGCTATAGCCCCGGGTCTTTTCATTGTAGCCCTGGATAGAAACTCAGGGGCTACAACTAAAAGGCAAGCTAGCCCAGAGTCCCGACAATCCCGACATTTGCAGAGCCCCAGATTCTTTCCAGATCTAACAACACCCCTGGCGGAAGTCAAAGTAACCAGCAAAGCAGTATCAAGTGACTGTGTGAAGCATTCAGCTTGCCAGACAGGTGGATGGCCCGGGTGGGACACACTTTGTAGATGACGTGTTCCGAAATTTCTATGGCAAGGAGGCAGAGAGCAGGACATCCGGTCCCCCTTCTTGTGGACTTAAAATATTGAAAAGGTGCAGTCCATGCAGAACAGCAAAACCTTGCCCGAACCAGACGGACAAACCAATTCCAAGCCTCAAAAATAGCTAGTACAAAGAAATGTAGGTGGGAAATGTAGGTTATGTTGCAAGGCATTTCTACTGCTCCAAATCACCACGGTAGTGCTCAGAGTTGCTATGCTTGTCTGGAAACTGGCATACTCTGTCCCCAACAGTGGTTATCCAGACCTTAGTCTTCAGAAGAAAAGGAGTAGGAAAACATGAGGAAAGGAAAGAAATTATTGGAAGGGGAAAGCAATATTTTGCGATAATGCATGTAGATCCATTGAGGTGACCCATCGATCAGGATTGCAGAAAAGAGTAAAGTCTAACATGTTTGGCATCCAATGGACTGTATGTGAGTCAGCTTCTGAAGAGCAACAGATAGTTAACACAATGTGTCGTGTCGTGCTGCGTGATGGGGCTCAAAATGTGATCCAGGCACCCATTTGATTTAGGGTTGGCTTTTTGACACAGGATTGAGTTTACATTTAAATTGCGGAAGAGTAATTCAGGAATTTCCAAGCCCATGGCCAGGTGTGGCCCAGTCAAGAAGAGACTGTGAAAGGTGAATGTAGTCATAAAGGAGCGATTGACACATTTCAGCATATGTTGCAAGCCTGGTACTCAAATGTGAGATGCAAAGGTGATTATTGTTCCTACCCGGAGGAATCCGCTCAGTCTGGCAAAAAGGTCAATGCTGGATCCTAATGGCAAATGGTTTCCCCTCACTCCAACTAAGGACTTATGGAAAGTGAAGAAGTTGCTCGTACCTACCTGACTGCATTGAGACTGGAGAGAATAGTTTAAATGTAAATATCTGATTCTATGGCAAGACTGGAGGCGCGCATTATGCTTCAACTTCAATTTATTACTTCTCAGCAGTTTCAACAAAACACAAGAAACACTGAAAAGTATCTTGCTCAAACTTTTCTTTTCTTGAAACTACAAATCTCAAGAGTTCTCTATTTTCCCATCCAACACAGCCTGGCTATGACACTTCCTGGGCTGCTCCTCTTCTTTTACTGCTCTTCAGCAGATGAACACATTACTTACCAACTGTAACGTACTTTCGGCTGGATGTTCCTCCCACATATTCCTCATCTATGATAAATACATTTCCAGCTTGCTGAGTTTGGAATTTATTTTTCAGTAGAGGGTGCTGAGCGTGACGTTCCTCGAGTCGGTGTCCCTCTAATAAGGGCTCTGTATTGGCGCCGACGTCACTTACCAGGTTACTCACCGTAGTGACCACCTTACTCCTAGTCCATAGTCCCCCTTCCTCCATACTTATGGGACATTCCTCCGTCCAGTGGGATGGGACGGAGCACTTTGTCAAAACCATCACATTTTTCAAAAATGTGTCCTTCCTCTCTTTTTAAACTGGATACCGCACGCAGCCCTAACCCCGCCCTTCTTAACTCCGCCCAGCGCATCGCCCATCAGTCCTTTTCCATTGCCAGGTCAGAGACCTTTAAGCAATAATAGAGGAACCTTATTAGAGGGGACGGCGGGCGGGCGTATGGAGGAAAGGAGACTATGGACTAGGAGTAAGGTGGTCACTACGGTGAGTAACCTGGTAATACTCCTACGTCCCGTCCCCTTTCCTCCATACTTATGGGAGATTCCCAAGCACTCCTCACAGGAACTACGAGTGGATGGAAACCCCCTCACTGAAAAAGGTTTTTCAGCACAGCCTGCCCAAACTGAGAATCAGATCTGGAGCTCAAGTCCAAGCAGTAATGTTTACAAAAAGCCGATGGGGAGGCCCAAGTAGCCGCT
The DNA here is from genome assembly GCF_040938575.1 of Ambystoma mexicanum. Taxonomy (NCBI): domain Eukaryota; kingdom Metazoa; phylum Chordata; class Amphibia; order Caudata; family Ambystomatidae; genus Ambystoma; species Ambystoma mexicanum. The sequence continues at coordinate 1,442,449,677 of NC_090935.1, forward strand.
TTCGCAATGGTCTCGCAGGGGACATACTTTTGAAAGGCAACAACAGCTGCCTTGCCCCGAGCCAGAGGAGCATGAATCCCTTTAGGAGGCTGTAGACCTTGGACAGTGTAAAACTCCGTAATACAGGCAGCAATCCATCTGGCGATGGAAGCTTTGGAGGCCTGCTTGCCCCGCGGGTTACCAAAGGTTACCAAAAGTTGAGAGGAACTCCCAAGTTCAGAACTTCTGTCTAGATAGAACTTAAGAGCTCTTCTAACATCCAGGCAATGCAAAACCTGCTCCGCTTCCGAAGCCGGGTTTGGAAAGAAGACAGGCAGCGTGATTGACTGATTTAGATGGAAATCAGAAACACCTTTGTCCTAAGGACAGTCTTATCCTTGTGGAAAACCAAGAAGGGATGCTCCAACGATAAAGCTTGGAGCTCACTCACCCGCCTTGCCGAGGTCACAGCGACCAAGAAAGCCACCTTCCATGAAAGGATTAAGATCTAGCATAGCCATTGGTTCAAAAGGCTTATGGCACAAGGCCGTAAGAACCACGTTCAGATCCCACGTCGGATGCGGTTTGCGAACAGGAGGAAAAAGATGCATAAAACCCGCAAAGTGCTGTTTAATCACTGGGTTCGTCAGTGAGAAAGAACACTGGTCCGTGGATAGGTAGGCGGCCACAGCCAAAAGATAAGTCATGCATGACAGAACATGAATGCCCGACTCTGCAAGATGAGAGACGAAGGACAACACCGTGTCAATCCTAGCCACCCTAGGGTCCAGCCGTTTGGCTAAGCACCAGTGACAGAACCAAAGCCACTTGCTCTTATACTGTAGACAGGTTGAGATGTCCTAGAGATCTGAACTCAGGCACCATGCCACCAAGCTGAACGATTGTGAGGAGGGGTGCCACAGCTGTCGATCTCTGGTGAAGCAGATCGGGAACTAGCGGAAGCCTAATTGGTGCACACACCGACAGATGTTGAAGCTCTGAAAACCAGAACCTGGCCGGCCACCACAGAGCTATGAGCAGAAGATAGCAATTAACTGTGTTCTTCAGCTTGCAAATCATCCGATGATTTAGAGGCAGAGGCGGGAAAGCATGGGCCCTCATGTTGTGCCATGGAATCTCGAGAGCATCTCCCAGAGAGGAGGCTCCCAGCCCGTTTCTGGAGGCATACAGAGGAAGTTTGTTTGCCGATGTCGATTGCGGAGTGCCCCAACACAGGAATATCTGCAGGAGGACCTTTGTTTTCAATTCCCACTCGTAGCTGACCATTGTTTGACGGATGAAGGCCTCTGCCGTGATGTTCAGCTGGCCCGGGATCTGCACTGCCACCAGCCAGACACCATGCTGAACCGCCCATTACCAAACTTGAATGGCCAGATCCACAAGAGGAGGAGACTTGGTGCCCCCCTGCTTGTTGATGTGAAAGATGGACACCACATTGTCCGTGCGGACACAAACCACTTTGTTGGCAATGACGGGCCTGAAGGCCTCGAGTGCCAGAAAAATCACCAGAAGCTCCGGTTGACTTATATGAAGGAACTCGTCTTGTGGCGATCGGAGGTCAGAGACCTAAAGAAGATCCAATGTTGCACCCCACCCCAAAAGGGAGGAGTCCGTTGTGATCGTCACCATCGGAGTGGGGTCCTGGAAACCCACCCCCACCGATAAGTTGCTGAGAGACGACCACAACACCAGGTCTGCTCTCATGAAAGCCGGAAGCGATATTATCTTGGAGTCCGGATCCACAGCCTGACGCCAAGAACTCCGAAGAGCCATCTGCGTCCGCCTCATCTTGAGTCGAGCAAGGGGAAGAGCCTATACACATGAGGCCACGATCCCCAGAAGCCTCTGGAACCACCAGGCCCACATGCTCTCCGACTGCGCAAACATCTGACACGTGGCCAACAGATCCGCCATTCTGTCTACGGTCAGGTAACCTCTGCAGTCGATCGTGTTCCAACGAAAACCCAGGAAAGTCAGGTCCTGAGAGACCATCACGGAAGATTTCCGCCAGTTCCCTGACAGCCCAAGGCAAAACGGGAGCTGGAGGAGAGACTGAAGTTTGCTTGAGGCTTTCAATGGACAAGGACTGCGCAGCAGCCAATCGTCCAAATACAGACACATGTACACCCTGTAGCTAAGATAACCAACATCATCTTCGTAAAGACACGCCGAGCTGAGGCCAAAAGGGAGCACTCAGAAATGCAAGTGCTCCTCCCCCACAGAAAACGTAGGTATCTCCAGATCAGGATATGCATATACGCATCCTGGAGGTCCACCACGCTGAGCCAATCGCCCTTCTGTAAAGAGGACTTTATCTGACCAGGCGTGATCATCTTGAATTTCTCTTGGGGTAGAGAAAGATTGAACTGTGAAATGTCTAGGGTGGTGCGCAGGCCAGCCTGGTTGGGTTAGGGCACCGTAAACAGTCGGGAATAGAAGCCCTCCCCTCGCTCCCCTAGAGGAACGGGTTCCACTGCCCTGAGATCCAGCAACTTCTGAATCTCGGCTCTGAGGGAGGGCGATCCCTGACTGCTGAAAGGAAGGATTGAAGGGTGGGGTAGAGGGATGGGATAAGCAGAAGCCCGCCCGAGCGACTGACGAGACCCACCGGTCCTCGGTGCTGGTCTGCCACGCCTCCCAACGAGACGCAATGGGTCCTCCCACCGGGGTCTCATGCGAGCGCAGAAAACCCTCATTTTGCTGGTTTGTCGGTGGCAGCACCACCTGAACCTGAGGAGGAGGCTGAGGAGCGGGAGAAAAACTGACTCGCTGTTGCCTTCGGCGGGAGTTTCCCGGAGGAATGTCAACCCTGAGGGATTTCAGATCTAAAAAACCCATGAAACCAGAGGTAGGCCGAGGGTTTGACAACGACCACTGTGTCCTGAAAGGAGGTTTAATCAGGACAGACAAGGACTTGGCGGTCTGAGTGCTGTCCTTAATTTTGGTCAGCTCCACGTCTGTTGAGGAGTGCACCTCCTTAGAGAACTTGGTGGCATGCAACCAAGCTTCACAAGAGCTATCCACACCAAGCATAAGGCCTCGTGCTGAGGTGTTGACATGGTGTGCCGCAGCCTCCAGGAGATCCTGCGCCAAGACTCTGGCATCTGACAACCGCGCTTTGAAATCTTCCAACTTTTCAGCGTGAATAAACTCCGACAGACCTTTCCACATTTTCATATTCACCCCCGCTAAAACTAGTTCTGCATTGGCTTGACGCAGCTGCAGAGCTGAGTTAGCGAAAATCTTCCTCCCAAGGGAATCAAGAAGCTTATCTTCCTTGGCCAGAACCTGTGTAGCCGTCGAAGAGGAGGATGATGTAGGTCTGGATTGCAAAGTGACTGCCGCCATTACCGTGGAGGAGGGGGGCGGACACAACGCCAAAGCCACTTCTTCTGAAGAATGGAGCCTGTAGCGTGTGTCAATTTTCTTGTTGATAAACAGTCCAGAGTGTGGCTTCTCCCAAACTTTACGGACCTCGGCCAAAACGTCCTTCTGAAAGAACAAGCCAGTACGCTCCGAAGGAGAGAAGGTGAATGCCCCCGAAAGCACGCCCACCTGTGGAGCGGGTGCCTCAGGTACCGGAACATCTAACAGACACGAAAAGCTCTAACAGAGCGGGGCTGGTCTTCGTTGTCCTGATCTCCCTGTAGATCATCCGACAGGCCTGGATCAGGTTGAGTCACATCAGGCACCACAACAGCCTTGTCCACTGGGGACAACGGAGGCGGGGGTGGAAGAGTAGGGGGAGGCCCAGCCAGTAAAGGCGGTGGAGGCACAGGAACCGCAGCCGGCATATCTCACTGAACAAGCCTCAAAAGTACTTCTTCATGGGGTCGGAATGCATCAGTTTTTGAAACTTTCCGAAAAAGGCGTCCTCCACCGATGACTTAGGCGTGACAGGAGGAGGCCTCATGAGGGGAGTAATTCCAGGGGCGTAAGAGGGTTGCCAAGAGGGCCCTTCCCCACTGTTGTCTACATAAATCAAGGGCGCTGATGCTGCCGGCAGCAAGACATTGTGCGGTAGAGGCATCCGAGCATTCCAGTCATAAACTGGACGAAACGGATGTGCACAAGGAAACTGATGTTCACCTGAAAAGTACCCCCTACACCTAGGGCCGATGGCGTAGTTCTAAGGGTTGTATCCAAAATGGCTGCTGTGGTCTTGGAGGGAACGGTCGACATTTTGTCGGCACCTGAGGAGAACTGCGACACCTGTGGAAGTGAAGCAGGGGTCCCCACTGGTGGATCAGGGGTCTTCATTTTAGCCTTAACAGAAGGAACCTCGGCCGAGCCGGTACTGTGTGGCCTAGAATGTTTCTATGACATCGTAACAGCCAAACTAGCCTTCAAAGGAAGGACCTCAGCACTGCCGTTAACGGAGGGATTACGGTCTAAGACCTCACTCCGTGCCCCTCAACAGAACTGGGGTCTCTGCAAGAGCGGGAACGATGAGGAACACACCTCACCTGCAAGACCTTAACCAGTCTCTCAGAACTGTTGGTCACCTTAGCCTCTAAATGACGGGCCTCGGACCCCAGTCTGGTGAAAACCCCTTCACGAGGGGCCTCGAACTATCGTTCGGTGTCAACAACCTCGACTGAGGTCTCGGGGCGTACCCCGGTGATTTTACGGGAAGCTCCAAGTAAGGAGACCGCGAAGCAAGCTCCGGTACCCGATGCCTCAGTCGAACTGGGCCCCAAACAGCCCCCACAGGAGGGGCATCGGAATGTAATCCAGTATCAATAGGCCCCTTATGGATGCCCTCAGAGAAAACTCCAGTAGAATTTTTAGGCTTGGAAGGCACCTCAGGACTAGCCCCGGTAATAGAGCTGTTGATGCTCCTACCGGACCGGGAAGAACCCGGGAAGGAGTCCCCCGGCCAGGGTGCCCTAAAAAGTAAAGAACTCACCGGGTGTTTTTTTTTCGTCATTGAAAGTTTGAAAGTGTGCCAGGGGAGTACGTTGAAACGCCTCCTCCCACCGCTCCAAACGACGTTGAAGCGCCCGGACCGAAAGGGAGTCGCAATAAAAGCATGAGTCCCACCGGTGGTCCAGACCCAAACACTAAGCACAGAGGATGGGGATCCGCCCTAGCGAAGCATCGCGGACAAGAGCAACAATTAGGAAAGTCTAGCTGAAACGGCATAGACGGACTACCACGCGACCGCTAAACCAGAGCAAGAGAGGGGGAACTAGAAGGAAAAAATCTTCCGAAGATGCAAGTGCATCCAGTCCCGAGCAAGCAGAGAAAAGGACTGATGGGCGATGCGCTGGGTGGAGCCAAGAAGGGCAGGGTTATGGCCGCGTGCGGTACCCCACGTAAAAAGAGAGGAAGGACACATTTTTGAAAAATGTGATGCTTTTTAAAAAGTGCTCTGGTCCCGTCCCACAGGACGGAGGAATGTCACATAAGTATGGAGGAAAGGGGACGGGGCGTAGGAGTTGATAGGTATAAATAGTCTTGCGCAGCGTCCGTTGCTCAGTTCCGTTTTGAAGTGCTGTGTTTGTCCGGGATGAGATGGCTAGTCCCCTTGAAGGAGCATAGGCTGCTATTACAAGGGAAGTTTTATTGCGGGGAAGGATGGGAAGGGCAATAAGGAATACATGGGAGGAACATCCAGTCGAAAGAATGTTACAGTTGGTAAGTAACTTGTTCTTCAAATGGATTGTGTCCTCCAACGTATTCCTTATCTTTGATAAGACTCCCAAAGCAGTAATGGAAAATTGAGGTGGGAGTAAAATGTGGTCTAAGTGTGCACAGACTGCAATACAGCTTTCCCAAATTTAGTCTCCTGGCTAGTGGAGGAATCTAGACTGTAAAATTTGGTAAAGGTATGTGCAGATGACCATGTGGCAGCCGCACAGATGTCTTTTATTGGAACTCCTCTCTCTAGAGCTGACGAGGCTGCGATACCCGTGGTTGAATGAGCCCTGAGGTGTTGAGGAGGGTCTCTTCCTGCCAATTTACGATAGTTAGAATTATCCATCTTGTGATTGTCTGTTTGGTGATGGCTAGACCTAGTTTATGTCCTGCATACCCCCACAAACAACTTGTCTGCTTGCCTAATTCTTGCAAATCTGCTGATGTAAAAACTCAAAGCAAGGTTTGGATCCAGCCTGTGCAATCTCTCTTCCTCTTTCCCTGGATGAGGAGGAGGGTAAAATGAAGGCAAGTTTATTTTTTGAGCAATATGGTATTCGGAGACCACCCCTTTGGGAGGAAATTAGGCTTCACTTGAAGAAATACTTTATCCTTGTGGAATTTAGTATGTGGAGGTTTGCAAGATAAAGCTTGTAGCTCGCTCATTCTTCTGCCAGAAGTTATAGCCACTCGGAAAACAGTTTTGAGAGTGAAACCTTAATGGACTGGACTGGAGAGGCTCAAAGGGAGTGGCCATTAGAAATTTTAAAACTAGATTTAAATCCCATAGGGGAACTTAAAACTTAAAAAAAAAAAAAAAGGAGTCGGGAGCATGGGGGGGTAGACAGTCAACCCTTTCAGAAACTGAATGACTAGAGGCATTTTAAAATATGAAGGGTGCTCAGCCGTGCGTTTGAAGATTGATAGCGCAGCAAGGTAACCCTTGATTGTGCCAACTTGAAGTCCTAAATTTGCGAAGTATAGCAGGAAAGATAACACCATTGGCGTATTACATGAAAAAGGGTCAATATTCTTATCTCTACACCAGCTGCAGAATTTGTTCCAACGGCAGCGTTATAATGATTTGGTTGTTGGTCTTCTGGCCGAAAGCAACGCCTCCATTATGTCATCCGGGTGGTCCCAATCTTTGTATCTCAACCTTTCAGAAACCAAGGTTGAGAGTCCTGGTATCCGGATGGAGAACCTGACCCTCCTCTTGCGAGAGAGGATCCTCTCTTTGTGGAAGACGAATTGCAGGACAGATGGACATGTCTAGAAGATCTGGGTACCATATCCTCCTGGCCCAATCCAGGGCAATTAGAGTCATGGATTTCCAGAATCTTCTCAGCATCCTTATTACATGAGGAATAACAGGTACTGGAGGAAAAGCGTATAGAAGTGGAAACTCCCAGTCCACCACAAACGCATCTCCTAGAGCTCCTCTCGGGGGAAATTCCCTTGAGCAGCATTGTTCGCATTTCTTGTTGACACTCATTGCGAACAGATCCACCTGAGGGGTTCCCCAAAGGGTGAAGATCTCTTGAAGGACTTCTTGAGCTAGTTCCAACTCGTGGGAGACGGAGGTCTGCCTGCTCAGAGCGTCCGCCACTTTGTTCTTCTCTCCGGCTAGGTGAACTGCCGATAGAGAGATTCCTTCCTGTATTGCCCAGAACCAGAGCTGCATTGCCTCTCTGCACAGTGGCAGTGATCCTACTCCTCCCCTTTTGTTGAGGTAGTGCATGGCCACTGTGTTGCCCGTCATTATCAGAAAATCTTTTCCCTGTACTGATGGCAAAAAAGCTTTCAGTGCTAGCCTGATTGCTCTCAGCTCTAATAGTATGATGTGTAGTCTGGATTCCGATGGAGACCAACGACCGCTGATGGTTAAGTTGTTGGTATAGGCTCCTCACCCTGTGAGTGAGGCGTCCGACACTACCGTTATCTCCGACCATGGTTGCCAAAACAGTTTTCCTTTCAAGATGTGAACCCGACAGGCCCACCACTGGAGGTCTCGTGCTACTCTGTTTGGGATTTGTAGGAGATCTGACATCTTCCCTGAGAATTGCGACCGTTGGGTCCTTAGAGCCCACTGTAGAGATCTCATTCTCAGGCGAGCCTCTGGCACTAGAAAAATGCAGGATGCCATGAGGCCGAACCACCTCAAAAAGTCTAAGGCTGGTAGACGCTGGGTATTTTGAAATCTGGTCACCATCTGAACAATATCTTGAGCCCTCACCTCTGGTGGCGAGGCTTTTCCCAGGGATGTATCCAGGACTGCTCCAATGAACTGGCGTTTCTGGATTGATATCATATGCAACTTCTTTAAGTTGAGGGAGAAGCCCAACTTGTGGAGGAAGTGGCAAACATAATCTAGATGAATCTGAGCGTGTTCCGGGCACACTACTCTGATCAACCAGTCGTCCAGGTAGGGGTAGACATGAATCCCTCCCCTCCTTAGACTTGCAGCCACAACCGCCATTAGCTTGGTGAAGACCCTCGGGTGGAGGTCAGCCCAAATGGCAGAACTCAAAATTGATCGTGAGAACTGCCAATGGCGAACCTCAGGTTCTTTCTGTGCTTAATATGGATAGGCTCATGAAAGTGAGCATCCTGAAGGTCCAGAGATACCAACCAATACTGAAACTGGAGGGCCTGAAGTATCTGAGAAAGGGTTATGTAACGCTCACCTGATTCCCGCAGAGGCGCCGGTCTTGACTGGGTGAATGCCGTATCTTCAAAGGTGATGTGTAACTCACGGTTGGCTCTTTGGGCTGGACCTCTGTGCACTGTATGTCTGACTCGAAGAGTAAGATGTCTGCAGATAGAAAATATGGGATTAATGAACTGGGGTTATTGGGTGCCTCTCTCCTCCTCCCTTTCTCTTCTCCTGTAGAACCCCAAAGGTTAACGCCCTCACCTTAGGTAAGTGAACGCCGAGCTCTCCATCTGCCTCGGGGCAGGGTGCCGTAACCAGTTTCTTCACTGGATAAGGATGCAGGCCTCTTGACCTCAGATGACTGCTGTCCGTCGTTAACTGCACGAACGGTAAGTTCTGGGCACTTCAAATGTCTTAAAAGTCTTTTGTAATGATATCTCTTGTTTTGCAGGGTTCCGGCGATGGCGGATGGCGGGCTGATGAGAGTTGAGGATCGAACCCGCGTGAGGAATAGAAGCGCCTGGAAGCACGTAAGTAAGCGCTTGTAGCCTGCTTCACGATGCGCACTAACTGTCCCTTTGATCTTGCAGGTACAAGTTCGGAGCTTTAGAGAAGCTGAAGGGTGCTGGAATACCCACTGGATTCGGCGTGGGAAGGAGTAATGGCACGTGAGTAATAAAGTTGCCCAATGTCTTTAAACGCACCTTCTTTTGTCTTTCAGATGCGGGATGCAGCACCGAAGGCCTCCGGAGCGTGCGAAGAGCTGGTAAGCTTTTGTCTTTCAGATGCCGGAATGCAGTGCGAAGACCTCCGGAGCATGCGAAGAGTAGGTAAGCCTTTGTCTTTCAGATGCCGGAATGCAGCGCGAGGCGTTGGTGACAGCCGATGGACCAGGAAAGAGATGCGCTGCCACTGAAGACCGTAGTGCTAACCTGTTCTTTCTTTGTCTTTACAGGTGCTGCTGAAGACTGGATTCCAGGATGGTAAGCCTTTGTTCCCTTAGGCCCAGGATCAGAAGCAGAAGACACGATGAGCGTTCTGCTGCAGAGAATGCAGAATAACGCAAAGCAAGATTCATCCATCGGGTGTGGTTTAAATAGCCTCCTGTAGTGCTTAGGTGTCTCCTTCCACAGCCTCACCTAGGTGAGAATAGAGTTCCTGCTTTCCAGAAGAGTTCCAGTGTTCTGAACCTAGGGAGTGGCTCCTGCCCCACCCAACAGGAAAAGTAGTCCCAAACAGAAGAGGATCAGGGGCTCAACTGGCAGGTAAGTAAGCAGCATGGTCTGCTGCAGGTAAGTCCACCCAAGCATTATGAGCCCAGCGCTTCCAGCGCTGGGACTGGGCATTTTTATGAGCCTGGTGCCACTGGCGCCAGGACAGGGTCCAAAAGGTCCCAATTGCGACTGGCTGGCACTCGGAACCGGGGTTATGGGTCTGCTTCCAAGGGAGTCGGGCAAGTCCTGATCTTTTGGAAGCAGAGATCATGACAGGTTACCATCTTGAACTTGCCCTTCCTGAGGAATTAATTCCCGTAAGTCCAAGATGGGTCTCATTCATCCATCCTTTTTGGGTATTAAGAAGTATGGGCAGTACCAACCGTTGTTTCTCTCCGCTATAGGTACTGGTTGTACAGCACCTTTCTCTAGCAGTTCTAAAATCTCCTGCAGAAGTTGTTCCCCGGTGGATGACTGAGGAGTGTGTAGGAAAGGCAGGCAGTAACCATGGGCAATTGTCTCCAATGCCGAAGCATCTGAAGTAATAGCCTGCCATTCTGTCAGATGTTGAGTGAACCTTCTACTGGTGTTGTGTGGCGAGACCTCAGAGGGGTTTTGAAGCGGCTGAGGCAGATGCTGAAGGCAAGGCAGCACCTGCTGATGCAGGTTTGGCACCTTTTCCCCGTCCACTACGGGTGAATCGTCTCTGGCCCCCTTGAGCTGGCTGCCCTCTGCCTTTTCCGAATGCGGAGTAAAAACAAAAGGGATTTCCCCTCCATGATGTACCTGTAGGGCAGTGAGTTTGACAAATTTGCAGCTCAAAGGGATTTGGCCGCCACTTTGGAGGTTTACAATTTCTCCAAACTGTCATCAGCTTTTTTGCCAAATAGTGAGGTGCTGTCAAAGGGCATATTTAGAAGTCTGGCTTGCACAATAGGAGCAAAATCAGATTTCAGCAACCATGCAAACCTGCGGACTGTGGTACTGGCCACCATGGCTCTGCTGATGCTGCCAGCAGTGTCGAGACCTGTTTGGAGGGACTCACATCGCATCCTTCCTGTCCTTGATATTCAAGAATGCGTCTCGTTCCTCCCCTTCTGGGAGACAGTCAGCCGCCGTTGAAGCGCACTGCCAAAGGGTGTGGCTGAGTCTCGCCAGCATGCAAGTGGCATTAGCTGACTTAAGAGCCATGCTGCATGCTGAGAAGACCTTTTTGGCCATGGCATCAAATTTCTTGTCGCCTTGATCCTGCGGTATTGTGTGGTATGCAGATTATCTGCCTGATGAAGTCACAGCCTGGACTACTAAACTCTCTGGGGACGGATGCTTTGATAAATACAGAGGGTGTGAAACCGACGTCCTGTATTTCGCAGGGAGTTGATTTATTAACTGCAGGAATTCTTCCGGAGTCTCCCAGTTTGCAGTCACTTTTTTCTGTAATGCTGCATGGAAAGGCACTATAGGGTCTTCCTGAGGTCCCTTATTTAAGATGTCTGTTAAGTCATCCTGGTGAAAAGTGGGTGTAGTTATTGGCCACCCCATGAACTCCATTATTCTACCCATAAGTGATCTATAAGATACCTCTGCATGGTCACCAGGGTCTGGTTTGCTGAAATCTACCTCTGGAGAGGTATCTATGCCACTGGCCCCCTGTAAAGACTCTTGTAGCTCTCTCAGTCTGACCTCTTCCGATATCAGCTCTTCTGGAAGAGCAGGTCTTGTGGATTGTAAACCAAAACGTCTTTCTGAAACAAGAGTCGTCCCCTTCCTTATAAACAGAAGATAAAGCTCTGAAATAATCAGAGCGTGGGAGAGGTGTGAAACCCATTTAAAGTGATGAAGGGGCCATACTGGTCATCACTGCTTGAGAAAGAGTTGGAGTTGACGATGTAGACGTCATGGGTCTAGACATCATCGCAAAGGGCATCGATATACTAGAGGATGGTCTCGATGTTGTCGAGAGAATTGGTATTTTACTCCATGTCGTCAATGCCATCTTCAACGTCTTCGAAGGACTCTTCGATGCCTTGGATGCGGGTGGCGAAGATGGGACATGAGGATTCGATACCTTTTCTTTTATCGAAGTCGACGACAGCGTCGATGACGCAGTCTTGGGTTTCGAAGGTGTAGTCGACGTAATATGCGTCGAAGAGGCCATGTCTCTACTCAAGGGTCTGTGACGCTCTCAAGGATTTTGCCTTCCCAAGGTAGACTACTTACAGGGCTTATTTTTATCGGGTTTTTTACCCGGGGTATCACCTCTAGGCGTCTCTGAGAGGGGCAAAGCTGCGCTCTCGAAGACCCTTAACAGCTTCAAGCGAAATTTTTCCACTTAGCCGAAGAGCTGTGTTTCGTGGGGCAGGTGATTCTTTCTGGCGAATTGGAGGATGAAGAGGAGGGCGATCTATGGTGCCTCTTCTTGCTGTGTCTCGATTTAGATGAGTGGTGAGAACCACTATGAGATCTGGAGCAGGAATGTTTTCTCCTTTGACGAGGAGACTGTCTCGACTCGCCCGAGGACAATTTCGAAGGCGTGGAAGATTCAACGGTCTTACCTTTTTCCAGCCTCCCCCTAGACTCCCTCAAGGCTTTCGCCATCATAGACATACATTCCTCACACTCGGAGCACGGGTGCTCGGAGCCCAGGCACCATAGGCAGACACTGTGAGGATCCGTCAAAGACATTTTTTTATCACAATCCCAGCATTTTTTTTTTTAAACCGGATCGGGGCGTCGAATCCAACGAAGATGCCATCGTAGATTGAAGATATTCTTCACAGAAATTCGAAGTTTTTTAGATTCCCAGAGGAACCAAGCATTAGGTTGTGCAGAACTGAGCAACAGATGCTGTGTGAGACTATTTATAACTATGGCGACGTCAGTGCCGATACGGAGGCCTTTGAGGGTCGACGTGCAGCGCCCTCTACTGAACAAACATTATCAAAGATAAGGAATACGTGAGAGGACACAATACATTTGAAAAGTACCATTTTAACACCTCTCCGTATAATGTGTGCAATGAGTTAGATTTGATCAGTAATGAGAGATTAAGACTAACAGAAGTATTACATATGAGTAGCTATTATAGATATGATATCTAGAACTCAGTGACCGTTTCATAAGGGAAACGTTACCGTAGCAAGTAGTGTTTGCGAATGGACATTATATTAATAGTAGAAGACGCAAGCGTTTCACGGGAACAGAGCACAAAGCTTTAGCAATTAGACTAACGTGGCACTGAGGTGTTGGGCCATGCCATATTGCCGGCACGTCTGGGGTTCAGCCCGGCCTCGCAGAGCGAGCAGCAGCTCCCAACACCCTCGCGAGGGCAGAGCGAAACGCTCGCAAGACTCCGGCCCCTCCTTTGGGGAGGCGGAGCCGGCGTAACATTGAGTAGCACAAGTGATAAAGAGCAAACAAAGCCGGGCTGGGCGGTGAGGAGATGAAGTTTACAAAGGCATGAATAATTAGAATTTTAAGTGGGAACACACACGAGTCAGCTGGCAGAACAGCTGTAAAATGGCATGCATCGTCCGTAAAGAGAGACAAGCTCCTCTCAACAAGACAGGCACAGATTGCCCAACAGAGAGCAATTAACCACCAGAGAAGTGGGAAAACTCCCTAAACAGCCTATCAAAGAGGCACAGGATCACAAGAGGGACTGGTGCAACCCACAAAAATAAAAAAATAATATTCATAGGTGGATATTAATATCAAGCATCTGATCAGGGCAGCGTGGGCATGCAAAGACACCCGATTCAGGTACCAGGCACACAGCACACTAAAAAATGTCAGAATTTAAGTGTAGCGAGGAGGAGCAGCCTTTAGACCTCGCCGCTAGTTTTAAGGAGGTGCTGGGAAGCTTGTTGATCGATGCAGTGGTGCAATGGGTAAACCCTTAAATGAAAGGCTGGAGACACTAGACTCAATGCTGAACCAGCCCTGAGAAAGCACCAAGGAAACTAAAAGCATGCCCACAGGACCCTTGATAAGAAGGCCAAAAGGGGAGTATGCAGACGCGAAAGAGGAAATCCTCTTATGACCCCCGGGTCGAATGTACGGGGCGAGTCAGAAGACCGCAGAGGCAGTCGACGCATTCGCTAAGCTGAAAGAAGCTTACTTGCAAGTCAGTGTCAAGCCTCAAGACCCCTTCCCCAGGGGAAGATAATATGGGAAGAGATGACCTAGGCTCAGAGGAAGAGCCAGCAGAAGGGAACAGATCCTGTCATGATGAAGAGATCGTAGCAGAGGAAGAGTGGGAGATACCCAGTTGGCAGAAAAGAGAACACGCAAAGAAAAACATCTTGAAGTAGAACAGGATGAAACTGTAGACCTTTTTGATCCAGACAGCATCCGGAACCCCAGGTCCTTGGATTGGCTGTCCTCCCCCAGAGTCACGCAATATATGGCTTTAAGATTTCGGAAGCCCTAGACAAAGAAGTGAAACAGCGCCTGCACGCAGAATGTCCACGGACAGATCTCCCAGGGAAGGTGGCGGAGACATCAGAACGGGATCCTAAAATGCTGACCTTCATATAAAAGACCAGTAAGGATCAGTGGAAAGGGATTGACAGATCATGGAGGAGCTGCCAGGAGAAGGTGCTAGATCTGTCAGGACCTCTCGCCAAAATAATGGACCTGGCGGAAAGAGCCAAGGATACAGGTGAATAAGTAGATCCCAACGCCCTAGCGAGCTGGGCACAAAGAGCAGTGTGCCTCCTAGGCAACGCGAACTGCGGCATCTCTTCGGAAAGAAGGAGAGGTCTACTGCTCAAAATAGATCCGAAGTTAAGCGACCTAGCGTCCTACGAAGCCCGAGAATCGGCACAGGGTCTCCTCTTGGGAGAGACTTTTGGTAAAGAGATTGCCCGGTTTGTCGGCACCTACATATCGCTGGAAATAGCTCAAGCATCCATACGGAAAGTATTCCCAGGAAGAGTTTGGGTCTTGCAGACGGTCGTATTCAAGGAGGAATAAGACCCCCTAATCCCAGAGCACAATACTGGGAAAACAAACAACAAGACACCTTCTTCCCCACCAGGGAACGTTTCCCAAGAGGGCGCAGAGGAGGGGGACCAGCCATGGACAAGCCTTTACACCAGGTGAGAGCCGCAGAGTACCCACCAGTAGGGGGGAGGACACGGATCTTCTGGGACAATTGGTGCATGCTTTCCAGCGACACATGGGTTTTGCAAACCATCAGAGGTCTACAGCTGGAATTCATGCAGCCACCCATACAGATGAGCTGGCCCCATCAGCAACGCTTAGCGCAGGCGGCACAAGAGAGCTTAGACCACGAGCTAGGCCAATTAGAAAAGAAAGGCGCCATAGGGAGGTGCGCAACCTCACCCAGATTTGTGTACAATACGTTTCTGGTCCACAGAAAAGAGAAGGTGCGGCCAGTTATAAACTTGAAAGAACTGAACAGCTAGATCTTATAATGCCATTTTAAGATGGAAGGAAGCAATAGTAGGCCTGTTGGTGGCCTTGATTCAAGCAATTTTTCCATGCCCCTTACACTAGCGAGCGCTGCAAGGACTAAAAATAAAACATTTGCAGCAAGGATTGAAGTATCACCAGCTGGTGCCTTTAGATCGAGAGTCCATTAAGGAACTAGAATCGTGGTTAAAGTATACGGATGCCTGAAATGGACATGTCATCTTCAGAGACCGTCCAGACTAATAGAATCGGATGGCAGCCAGATAGAATGGGGAGCGAGCTGCGAGCCCCAAGATGAAGGGGCCTCTGAGAGACCCTCGCGTATGGAAATAAGGCACAATCTCCACACACAAACTGATACGCCAGACACGAGGTTGTATTCCCAAAAGCTAGGGTTTATTGCAAAGCAAATAGTCTCAGTTGGCCAACTTGGCCCCATCCCCGCGACGTGCGTTTCCAGACCCCGGGGGATGCAAGAGAAGTGAGAATCGTACAAGAGTTACATATATACAAAGCAAGCATCTTACAATCAGTAGTGACACATACAATATCGCCCCTAATACATTTACTTTGAATTGGGCATGATGATTGACAATGGTGACGAGTATGACACCTTCAAACATTCATTTAGCAACAGTTTGCAATTCTGCAAGCCTACAGACATAAGTCTTTGTTTTAAAGAACACAATGCGTCTGTTTTTGCAAGCAAGCTGCGTGTAGGGAGAGACACATTCCAGGCCTTGCTATCTCCTAGTTTCTATTTGTGTGCTGGGGGTCAGTTTGCTCTACAGGGCTCAGGAAAGGGGGGCTGCAAAGAAGAGCATAATTCAAGTCATTTAATGTTTGCTTCTAACATTTCTACTGTATTGACGAGACTAGCTGGCACCTGTGCACTGATTAGAATGCCTCGCTGCTTACTTCCAAGGATTTGTGAGGGAGGAGCCCGGGCATTTCTGTCTGGGTTGCTGCGTTATATTTCAACATGTCTCTTGCGGCCTTGCGTTATGCACTAGTGGAGCAGAATAATTTTTCAACAAACCAGTTTTGACACAAAGCAAAATGCAAACGTTAGAGAAAACAAAATGGTGATTTCAGTCACCTTAAAATGGCCGCACTTTAGTCAAGCTTATGGCTACATATTTCTAACACTAAACACATGAGGCGGTTGGTCTTCGACCAACAAAGTATATTGCCTTATGAACGAGGGGTGTCTACTTTTTCGGGACTGACAAACCCTCCTTTTGGTCGTATGCCAAAAGCCTCATCCGTACATTGCATCCTCTTCCGACCAAGTATTTGATTCTGATTCTGAATCTTGAACACTACTCGTCTCCTCCTCATTATCATCAATATTGATTGACATGAATTCTTTTACTGTTTTTGATTCATCATTACCGTGAGTACTTGATTTACTAGTGCTCTTTTTTCCTATCATCTGGACACACTCCTCGCTTATTTCAGTGCATATTATATGTAAGCAGTGTATGCAACAGCAACATGCCATGAATATTCATAGCACTGCTACTAGGATCGCAAATAATTTCCATCCCCATGATCGCAATACTTCCCAGAACCAGGAGCTTATGTTTAATTCCCAACTCTCTTCAGGGGGGTGAAGGTCAGAGTTTAAAACGTGCAACTTTCTTATCGCTTCGAAAATCGTTGGGGAGGAGTCACTTACAAATACGCAACACGCTGATCTCACCATTTTGCAAACACCACCACGATCAACCAGGATTAAATCAAGAGCCATTCTATTTTGGAGTGACATTAATCCGATTCCTTTTTCCTCTGTCATATTATTTAGTAGATCTGTTGTTCCATTTATTGTTTCCTCTAATATTCTGGAAAGTCGTCTTATATTATAAGAGTTTATTGCTCGACCTCAAAATAGTATGAATGATTTTGCTATGTCCTCCGCGATCAAACCTCCTTCCTCATTTCGCCGAGGTCTTGACCTGGCCAATTTGGCTATGTCTGCTGTTTTTGAAAGGAATACCCCAGGGAATAAGAATCCTAAGTAACAAGTACCTCCCCAGTTTCTAGGTAACCAGGGATACACTTTTTATACACATATAAAATAAACAGGATCTCCTACATATACTGGCTCTATCTCCTTATCAACAACTGCTATATTCATGCATCTAGTGAACGTCCCTACCGAACAGGAACCCTTCTTCCTCAGGCAAAAAGTAACAGACCATGGACTGTATCTTTATTTCCTTCGGGGTTCATCTGAAATGTGATTACAGATGATTTATAGGGCACAGACTATCTTGTGGCATCATTACTGGTGTAATCAATCGTGCTTTATGAAATATAGAACAACCTACTGGTTTCATAATTTCTTCGAATTCATTCATATTTGTTCTATCTAATTGACCAGTTTCACTTTCTTTCCATTTCCCATAATATAATGCACTCAAGGAAGCGTAACATGCAGAACTCAATGGCAGGGGCTGCACATACCAACCAATTCCCTTACCACCATGCTGTGGCAAGTGGGCTTAGACCCAGCAATTATATTTTCTTAATATTGAGTGCGTCATATTCATTATTAGCAGTAATGTGTTATTCCCATAACCTTCCCTGTTTCTTTCTTCCATTGGGGACAAGTAATCACATGAATCGGGCTTTCAGTAGTGGAGATGTTTCTTACAGGCAAGACCACTTCTAATGGGTGTATTTCTTCTAAGTACCATAATACCAGTGCGGTCATTATCGGGGCTATTATACTCTTCACACACATGACTATTGTTAAAATCAGCATACAATTTTTTCGGCAATTCTTTTTGTGTAACCTTCCAGTCTCTATGTTTAACTCATTATCAGCAGTGGTGCAGGAGGGGGCAAAAGCTTGTTCTGGCATTTTTCTCTCGCGCTCTTCTTCTTCAACAATGTTCCTCGTGAATATCTCTTCTTGCTGCACTCGTTCAAATGTCAATACGTTCCGTAATTGTCAACAGTCTATTCTGCCAGTTCTTAGCAGCCTGGATTGCTATGCGTTGGGCAAGATCTCTGTGCATCTGCACATTGCTCAAAGAACTCTAGAGCAGTTATCAATTGCCTTCATACCATGTGAGCCCCTCTTGTCCGTAAGGGGTGATCTTGCACATGGATTTTTTTTAGCACTGAGGAGCCTCGCTTTTGGGCTGTCCGATTTGCACAACCCTCACGCCGCTCTCCTCTCGGCCTCTAGTTCCTACTTCGTCACAATAGGAAACAGAGGCAACAAAGATCAAAAGAAATTAAGATTTGATCACTCCTTCTTTCGGTTCCGCAAATTATACCACCTTGCTCCTTGTATCGTGTGATCAATGATTAGTGCAGGTGCACTTCCAGCTCGGAGTCAGCTTGTGCGCAATGGAAGATGGCGGGCGCCAAAGTGATGATGCAGATTTTGTTTCAGGCTGCGGCGCAACAAAAGATGGTGGGCGCCACAGTGGTACACGTTTTGTGTCGGCCGTCAACGATGCAGATGGACAACGTTGGGGCACTCTTTGCCCTTCCTCTTTTACAGCAATCTTTTCAGGCTTCGTTCCAGGATCAGGCAGATTTTGTGGCAAAGAACTGGCAACCGTTTCTTTCGTTTCTGGGACTGCTGTCTCTTTCTGATCGTCTTGATCAGGCAGTTTTTCAGACAGTGACGGGACCTTTTAGCGTGCGTTGCATGAATCCACGCTTTCCTTCTGTCTACAGGAATGGCGGTCTGCGTTGTTAAGAGTATCAAATAGGGTCCACGCCACCTTGGTGCAAGCAAAGTCTTTGTTTCAAAGATCTTGATTAGCACCCAATCTCCGGGTTCCAGTGCATGCCCCGGGCCAGTATACCTGAATGGCAATGCCTCCTGCACCTGATGATGAATCAAACGCAATTTTTGTATTAAAAGATTACAATAAATGCTGAGCACAGGGTATTCAAGCTCCCTTAACCGCTTCGGCTGCGGTGCACACCAAACATTCGCCGGTCTCCCCATCACTATTTCATATGGGGAGAGCCCAGTTCTTGCCTGCACAGATGTACGCATGCACAGCAACGCTAGTGGTAATGCGTCTACCCAGCTTAACTTGTTCCCTGCACAAATCTTGCTTATTTTGGCTTTCAAAATGCCGTTGTGGCGTTCAATAAGACCGACACTCATGGGGTGTCTAGAACAATGGAATCGCTTGTCAATCTGGAGACCTGCGCAAATCTGTAATATTACTGCGCCCACAAAATGCGGACCATTATCTGACCATATCACACGGGGCAGACCAAAACGGGAGAAGTACTCCTTCAACATTACTTTTGCAGTGCTCATGGCGGTACAGTCTTTTAATGGATATGCTTCCACCCATTTACTGAATGCACAAATGTTGGCATCTCTCCATCTCTATGAAATCAAAATGTATGACCTCAAATGGCATAGAGGGAGGGCCGAAACTGCCTGTTGAGTCACCGTTCCCTTCCCCACATTGTGTTGTAGGCACGTGATACAATTCTGGACCAGCCTCTCAGCATTTTTCTTCATGTGTGTGTTCTCCCACACTGTGGCTAAATGCTGAACTATCTTTTTGGCACAAATGTGTGTAGAGCTGTGGGCCATCGTGACCATTGCAGTTACATAGGAGTTGGGCAGCATCCAGTTTTTGCTTTTCTCGTTTACCCAGTAACCTTCTAGATCTAGGTCAGCAGAGACCTCAGCCCACCCTTGTATTTCGTCAGCAGTGGCTTCTGCCTGCATCTCTTTAACAGTAGCAATTCCATTTTCTATCATGCAGGGCACTTCCTCAGACTGTACCAACATCATTTTAGTATTCAGATCAGTGGCAGTTTGCTTCGCAATCCTGTCAGCCAATGCGTTTCCTTCTCCCACTTTGCACGTTACTTTTTTAAGCGCCTCCCATTTCACTATTGCTAGGCGTTTCGGACACGTAAGTGCAGGCAGCAATCGTACAATCAAAGGGCCATGTTGGATTCTGGCCCCATGTGATGTCAGGAAACCCTGTTCAGCCCAGAGTCGGCCAAAGTTATGAACCACGCCAAAGGCATATTGGCTGTCAATATATATACATATAGGTTTACACTTTTCAGAAATCTCACAGGCTCTGGTTAAGGCTATTATCTCCGCTGCTTGTGCAGAGTTGTAGGGGATTCATTTGCTTTCTACAATACTCTCTAACGTGGTTATAGCATAGGCAGCAGTTGATCTGCCATAAACAGGTAGTTTAAAACTGGAGCTGTAACATAACAGTTCCCCATCTGGCTCTTTTTGCGGGGTATGTCTTAAATCAATTCTTCCCTTCGTTTCTTCCTCAGTACCATTAAACAATCGTGGGGAGGTGATTCATTTTCACCAAGTTCTTCCGTGCGCAATGGCATTAATTCAGCAGGATTCAAAGCGCTACACCTCATAATTTGTATGTGTGGCGGAAAAAGGACAATTTCGTATCTAGTCAATCTAGCGGAGGTGAGGTGTTGCGTCTGCATTCTATTTAATAGAACGTCTATGGCATGTGGCACCATCAAAATTAAGGTGTGCCCCAATACCATTCCTTCGGTTTGTTTCACTGATGCAGCAGCCACTGCAACAGCTCGCAAACAACGTGGTAGTGCGCGCGCTACAGGGTACAGCGCGGAAGAAAAATAGCCGCATGGCCCATTTCTTCCACCTTGTTCCTGTGTCAAAACAGACAACGCGCAGCCTTCACTCTCGTGTGCAAACAATCTGAAAACTTTTTCATAATTTGGTGTGCCCAAAACTGGAGCTGAACACAATGCAATTTTGAGCAGATCAAATACTCTGACATTCTTCATTCCACTGCAAAGGCATCACAACATCCTTTTTTTGTCAATTCCACCATTGGCTTCACAATCAATGCAAAGTTTACAATCCACTGCTGGCAATAGGAAGCCATGCCTATTATGGCTCCGACTCCTGTGTCTTTGGAATAGGCATACCAGAAATGCTCTCTATCCTTTCTGGCGTCAGTCTTCTCCCTTCTCTCGAAAGTAGGTAACCCAAATAAGTCACCTCCTTTCGACAATATTGGAATTTCTTTAAGCTTACTTTATGGCCATGCGCTGCTAAGTGTGTTAACAATGAAACAGTGCTGTTTTTACAAATAATCTCTGTATCTGCAGCGATCAATAAATCATCAACATACTGTAACAATACACAACCTGCCGGTAATTCTAGCATATCTAGCTGTTCTTTCAATGCTCTGCTGTAAATACTCGGACTCTCTGTGTAGCCCTGTGGAATGCGTGTGAATGTAAATGATCGTCCTCCTAATGTGAAAGCGAACAAATATCTGCTTTCCTTGAGTACTGGAATGCTGAAGAAAGCATTCTTCAAGTCAATAACACTAAAGTACTCAGCCAAGACAGGAATCATTGTCAAAATTGTGGTGACGTCTGGAACCAATGGGAATTGAGGATCTACTACCTTGTTTAATGCACGCAGATCAATTATGAAACGATATGGTACCTCATTACCTCCCTTCTTATACACCGGAAGAATGTTGGTGCTGCATGTGCTTCCTGTAATCTCTTCAATCACTCCCAAGTTTACCAAATCCGAAACAATGCTTTTCAATCCTTTCTCTCCTTCTACTGAAGTTTTGTACTGTGGAATACGCGGCAGCGTTACTCCTTCCTTTAGAGCAATATTTACTGGCTCTATCTTCAAGCATCCCACATCATTGTCATTCATCGCCCATATACAAGTTGGCACTTCACTCAATTCTCCTGGCAAAGGTTTGGACAAAAATTCTGATACCGGTACATTCTGTGGTGAAATGGTCAAAAATGCTCCATCTGGCGTACAGTGGATAACTGCACTCAGTTTTTTTCAATAGATTTAACCCCAAAAGATTTTCCCCACAATTCTCCGTTAAGAGAAATGGACAATATTCATTGAATGGGCCTAACGGCACTGCTACTGGTTGTGACACTGGATTTATCACTGGGTACCTGCGAACCCTACTGAAATATTTCTTTCCCTGACAGTGGTATTTCTGGAACCAAGTGATGATCTATTGAGCACTTCTGTGCCCCCATATCTACGAGAAAGCTATGCTCTCTATTCCCGACTTTCATTTCTACATAGGGTCCTTTCCGATTCACAGGAATAAGCACTGGTTCTGACCCATGTCTTGGGCTGTCCTATTGGGGAAACAACACATCATCCGATGTGTAATCGCTGTTATTATAGTACGCATTTGATTGGGTGTCAAAAATGTTCCCGCCCCTTCCTCTATTCCCATTTTGTGTGTTTTGATGGCTCTGATTCTGAGTAGAAGTTTGATTCTGAGCTTGGTTCTGATTTTGGGTACCATTCCCTTGACTATTTTGGCGCTGCTGCATGCCATTTCTATCTTGCCCATTAGTTCCTGGATGCCCCCTATGCAGTCTTCTCTGGCCATACCCATTTCTATTTTGCAGATGTGGGCATTGCGCTCGCCAATGACCTTCCTCTCTGCAATACGCACACTGATTTAATCCCAGAGGCCCTCCATGCATGTTCGAATTACCTCTGCCTTGTGCGTTTCCTCTTCCTCTATTGTGTCCCACCACTTGCTGGAGTAGCACCCCAGCCATTGCTCGTAGCGCTTCTATCTTCATTGGCAAAGGGCATTCATCAAATATCTCATGTATTTCCATTGTCGGGATACTAGGATCTGAAATCCATTTTAACGCCTCTCGTATACATACTTTTAGTTTATTGCCGGTCTGTCTTGACAACGGCAAACATTGCTGCTGTATATAGGGCACCGCTGCTTCCTTCCTATCTCTCCTAATATCTTTAACTCCTATACCCCGGTGTGGCAAACATTTCAGCATATTCATCCTCAAGTTCATTCTTAAATTCAAAAAGTCGGTCTGCATGCTCCCTTATTTCTTCATATCTCTCTCTACAACGGGCTAATGCATTCAAATCCAATAACTGTTGTGGCGGTAGCCTTCCAATTAACTGTTTGCATCTCGCCATTAAATATTCCCCCATGCATACCAACAATACCTGTCTTTCATTGCTCCTCCTGAAATCATACATCGAAGCTAGCAATGACGTCTCATCATTCCCGTTTATATACATCTCGGCCTGCTCTTGCAACTCTCACTTTCTCTCCTTACTGATAGCACTCCGAGTCACTCTCGCACATCCACTTTGTCCGGCACCTTCCCTTGTTAAAATAAGTTCAATTACAGGAGGGGCAGATGGGAAAGAAACAATCTCTAGGGAGGGAGGTGCAGATGGGACAACGGGAACGGGAAGTGACTGTTGCAGCGCTGGCTGGCTAATGGGAGGCGCTGATTGTGCGGTCTGTGGCTGTGCTGGGATTTGGTCAGTAGGGAGGGGCTGAGCAATAGTTACTGACACAGTCTTTTTAGTCTCTTCCCTTGGGCCTCACTTCATATCAGTCAATATTTTATTTAATCAATTCATCTGATGAATGCAACTCTCGTTGTAGGTATATTTTTTCTACACGCAACTGATCGCATCTATATGACTTTCTCAAACTATCATTCCACTCCTCCTCCTCCTTTTCTTTCACTCTCTCTGCTTTCGACTTATGCCTGCGTCCATGTTTCTCTCTACTTCTCCCACGAAGCATAGCTTCCCTCCTCCAGTCTCTAAGGATATCAAATGCTGCAGGGCGTGTTTTCTTTTTCATCAACACCTTCTCCAAGTTAGCTATTCTTGTAATCTCAAAACTCCCATGATTCGGCCACTGAAGATCTTCCTGTTTCTGGTTTGCCTATGCCAAGTCTCACAAAACATTATCGCTCCTACACCATATTTCACATACACCTCATACGCCGGCGACCCCACGGGTGGCGTGACCTGGCCAGTTTCCATAGATTGTCTACCACAGCGGAAAAATCCCGCTAAGGTGGACAATACCCCAGGCATGTTTTAACCTTACCCTTGGCTAATCAACTTTACACTGGGTGTTTGATTATGCAAAATCAACTCTCAACCAATATCAGGATTACTTTGAATCGGGGCACGACTCACCTGATCAGTCAAGTCGTCAAGAAGCAATTCGTCCATATACTGACGCAACCAATAATGTCATGTCTGCGTATCTTGGCTCACTCTGCCTCGTTTCGGGACCCACGCCTCCTTGTTCTCTGGCTGGGCACGTCGATCAGGGATCAATTATGTGCCGATCTGCAAAGGAGGAGTCTCTCATCGCTTTCGCAGGGGCGCCCCGAACACCTCTTGATCCCGGCTCGATCATCCCGTCCTCGCCGTTCTCTCCACCTTCCTTATCTTACAACGTACACGATGGAACAAGTGGGGGAGCGTCCATATTCGGGTGCCATCTTGAAGGGGCCCTGTGGGACCCTCGCGTATGGAAACAAGGCACAATCACCACACACAAACTGATAAGCCAGACACGAGGTTGTATTCCCAAAAGCTAGAGTTTATTGCAAAGCAAATAGTCTCAGTTGGCCAACTGGGTCCCACGCCCCGCGACGTGCGTTTCCAGACCCAGAGGGACGCAAGAGAAGTGAGAATCTTACAACCGTTACATATATACAAAGCAAGCATCTTACAATCAGTAGTGACACATTCAATACAGCCCCTAATACATTTCCTTTGAATTGGGCACGATGATTGACAATGGTGACTAGTATGACACCTTCAAACATTCATTTAACAACAGTTTGCAATTCTGCGAGCCTACAGACTTAAGTCTTTGTTTTAAAGAACACAATGCTGCTGTTTTTGCAAGCAAGCTGCGCATAGCGGAGAGACACATTCTAGGTCTTGCTATCTCCTTGTTTCTATTTATGTGCTGGGGGTCCAGCTTGCTCTACAGGGCTCAGGAAAGGGGGGCCGCAAAGAAGAGCATAATTCAAGTTATTTAATGTTCGCTTCTAACATTTCTACTGTATTGACGAGACTAGCTGGCACCTGTGTACTGATTAGAATGCCTCGCTGCTTACTTCCAAAGATTTGTGAGGGAGGAGACCGGGCATTTCTGTCTGGGTTGCTGCGTTATATTTTAACAGGTCTTTCGCGGCCTTGCGTTATGCACTATGGGAGCAGAATAATTTTACAGCAAAGCAGTTTTGACACAAAGCAAAAGGCAAACAGAGAAAACAAAATGGCGATTTCAGTCACCCTAAAATGGCCTCACTTTAGACAAGCTTATGGCTACATATTTCTAACACTAAACACATGAGCCGGTTGGTCTTCGGCCAACAAAGTACATTGCCTTACGATCGAGGGGTGTCTACTTTTTCTGGACTGACAAAGAGACAGGAGGGAAATGGAGCAAAGAGGAGCTCTGCCTCCACATAAACTGTCTAGAGCTCCTAGTGGGATCTTTCGCAATATCATATATATGATATGATATATATAGCATTTATAACGCGCCTATACACAAGTGTTTCAAGGCGCGACGAGGCAAGAGAGGGGAAACAAAGGGAAGACAGAAAGATCCTACTAGGCCAGGTGACATTGAGATCACACAAGTGCAGGGGAGGATGGGTAAAAGTGCGGGGGGCAGAGGGCAGTGCAGTACATAGGGTAACAGTACAAAATAAATACAATAAATAAAACTGCGGTCAGCTGGGGAAAAGTGCAAGGGTGACAAGGGTAAGTGCAGACATCAGTGTTAGTGGGGACAAGTGCTAGTAGGGGGTGTAGGGATACCGAAACAGTCTCCGAGACCAAGGGTTGCCAGGGGGCAGTGCAGGTGAGCAACTGGTGTGGAGGTGACCTGGGCCCAAGATCAGAGGGTAGTCGGGTAACCAGTGCAGTTTCAGATTCAGCATGGAGATCAGCAGTGGAGATGAGGAGAAAAAGCAGAAGCAAAGAGGAAGGTCTTGAGCTGTTTCCGGAACCGAAGATGGTTCTCCTCAAGTTTCAGAGAGGCAGGGAGGCTATTCCAGAGGGAGGTCCCAGCAGAAGACAGAGATTGACCACCAACTTGCTGCTTGGAGGAGGGACTGACCATGAGGGAGTTGGAGGCGTATGAGCGAAGAGCTTGAGACGGATGATATTTAGGAAGAGAACATTGAAGGTCTTGAGGTTCCAGGCCCCAGAAGGCCTTGTGGACAATTGTTAGGCAGAAACCTGTGCAGTTCCCTTTGGGACCACTGCAAAAGATTTAAGACTACAGGTGTTTGGCAGTAAACCCACTTGGTAGCAGTCTGTACCACACAGATTCACTTGGTAGCTGTGGCTGAGCAGTCAGACTTCCCTCAAGAAGAGTTAGGCAGTATACAGAGCATACATAATAGGTGCAGAGGCACAGTAGCACAAGCAAACACTGAACAGAGCTTGTGTAAAAGTATTTAATTATTTATTTAAAAGACACACTTGTAAATTACACTAGCACAGAAAAAGGTAAGTAAATTCAAACACAGTCCTAATTACTATATGTACATCCCTAGTTATTTGTTGGACAAGTCTTAGTTAACACCACTTATTTCCAGACAGAGGTGAGCGCTTAACGTTAGATGGCACTCCAACAAGTTGTTTAAAAAGGGAAGGAAAAGGCAGAATTAAGAAAGCAATACAGCAAAACACTTTTCAGAGAACCACAGTAAGTATTAGAGAAGGCAGTCTATTGAGGAGCAAGGAAGTTCAGTGCCAGGCCCACTTTAGGGAGAGCCAGGCCAAATATGCCCAAGATCACACAATGTCACAAAGTCTCAAAAGTCTTTACAGGTGAGTAGAAAAGTTCTGTTAAGCTTAGAAAAGTTTAGTTAGGGTGTCCCAGGCTAACCCAGGATTGAGAGCCGAGGGCTAAATCTACCTCGTACCATCAGTGGCAAGGGAAGCCGGGCGGAACACAGTACCTTTAAAATGGAAAGGATCCTCCGGCGGTGGCAGTTGTTCCTGGTAGTGGGTGCAAGTCACGGCGTCGTCCAGAGGAAGAGAAGATCTCGACGTGGAGGAAAGCTGAAGGTCGTTGCACTACCAGGGAAGAAACCAGCCGTGGAGTTTTCCGGTTAAAAGGATGTTACCCCTCTTTCGCGGTAGAGGTAAAAAGTGGTATTCTGGTTGCCGGGGTGCTTGGCACAGGCAAGGCGGCCACGAGATGCTCCAGGGAGGCAAAAAGAAGGCAAAAACTGTTGTCCCCACCAGTCAAGGGAAGAAGACTCTCCGGACTGGAGATCTCCTCTGTCGTTGGGAAGTGGTGAGACGGTTCCGCAGGGCTCCACCGGTGGCGTCGTCGTGGCAGGTCGGCTCAGCTTCTCCCTCTTCGGCTTCTTAGGTCCTGTGGCGACTTCTGAAGTTCCAGACCTCAAAGCCCTGCTTTTATGCAGCAAACCCCCATTCACCAGTCCTAGCTGTCACTCAAACATGCTAAGTGGTGAGCCGGGGGGCTCACCTCTGGGCCAATCACACAAGAGTGCGACTTGAATTGCCAAGGCAACTCAGTCCAGGGTGTCTAAATCCCCCTCCCACACATTCTGTAGACCCAGACACAGTGGCACCACTTTGGAGGGCTTCTGTGCAGAAGCCCACCAAAAGTGGAACAAAGGCTCGACTCGGGTTCAGGGTTACTGAAGTGAACCCAGACGCCATTTTGGCGGCGAGTTCTGGCAAAAAATCCCAACCGGTGAATTAATATTAAATAAATAAACCGGCGGTATCTTTAACATTGCACCAAAAAGTGGTGCATTAAAATCAATGGGAAATCCCATTGGGAAATATTCCACTGCCACCAGCCAGAAACTCGGCGAGGGGGGACGGGACAGTACCCCCTCGACAAACAGACCCAGGGGCTATCTAATTGCCCATACCAGAACTTCAACAGTATGATGGTTTGTACTGGTTCTGTTCACAATTTAAGACTAGTAAAGTCAATGGTGACTTTACATGCCCAGGGAGACAGTAGTCAGTCCCAGGGTATGGAGTCTATGTTTGGGGGTCACTATGACACCCCTGTGTTACTGCACTGAGGGTGCTGTGTAACACATACAAAAACCAATGATAGCCTATGGGGAAAAATACCCCAAAGCCCATAAGCACATTACAAGTCACAGGAATACACTCAAATCATGTCCAAGAGTGAGGGTAAAAGAGTCTCACTCTTGGCAGGAGAAGAAAATAAACCCCAAAAATCCAGCAAAGCTGCTGGGGGACTCACTAGGTTAGGTAATTCAGCCTAAACAGAGAATTCTCCCTAACACTCGCCCCACCCAGACTAAGGGACAGAAGGATTTAATCCACTCCTGGATGAACCTCATACCTCTAGTCGATGACATACATCCTAGAGAGTCCATCAGCATTTTGATGGTGACGTCCTGACCTGTGCTCAATGGTGAAATCAAACCCTTGGAGGGAGATTGACCATCTCAATAGTTTTGGATTTTCCCCTTTCATTTGCATTAACCATCTCAAGGGTTGGTGGTCAGTCTGGATGACAAAAGTAGAACCATACAAGTATGGCCTAAACTTCTTCAGTGCCCACACAATAGCAAAACATTCTCTTTCCATTGTTGCCCACCTTGTCTCAGGATCCTTCAGTTTTCTACTGATGAAGCAAATGGGGTGCTCCCTACCCTTCTCATCCAGTTGGCTAAGAACTGCACCTATACCTACATTGGAAGCATCAGTTTGTACAATGAAAGTCTGGTGGTAGTCAGGAGCTCTGAATACTGGGGCTTGGCAAAGAGCTTTCTTCAGGTTTTTAAAGGCCTGATTGCATTCCTCATTCCATTTGACCTTCTTAGGAAATTTTGGAGAGGAGATTACATTCAGTGGAGAAGCTATGGTCCCATAGTTCTCAATGAAATTCCTGTAATACCCAGTGAGGCCTAGGAAGGCTCTCACCTGGGTTTGAGTAGTAGGTGTTGTCCAATTTTGCACAGCTTCAATCTTGCTGAGCAAAGGCCTTATTTCTCCACCTCCTACCTCATGCCCAAGGTAGACCACTTTACTCTGTCCAATTTGGCATTTACTTGCCTTTATGGTCAGATTGGCCTGCTCAAGAGCCTGCAAAACATGTCCTAAGTGGTTCACATGTTCCTCCCAGGATTGGCTGAAGACTGCAATGTCATCCAAGTATGCCATGCAGAGGTCGTCCATCCCAGCTAGAACTTGGTTCACCATCCTTTGGAATGTAGCAGGTGCATTTTTGAGTCCAAAAGGCATAACCTTGAATTGGTATAAGCCAACTGGGGTAGAAAATGCAGTTTTCTCCTTGGCATGGTCTGTCAGGGCTATTTGCCAATGGCCTGACGTAAGGTCCAGGGTGCTGAGGTACTTGGCTGCACCAAGTTTATCCACCAACTCATCTGTCCTTGGCAAAGGGTGGGCATCAGTCTTGGTGACTGCATTAAGAGCTCTATAGTCCACGCAGAATCTCAATTCTTTGGATCCTGCCTTTGGTACTAACACAACTGGGCTAGACCATGGACTAGTAGAGGGCTCTATTACCCCGAGATCAAGCATCTTCTTGACCTCACCTTTGATGTGGGTTCTGACATTCTCTGACATTCTGTATCCTCTGCTTTTGACTGGCAGACAGTCACCAGTGAGTATGTCATGCTGTCCCCAAGGGGTCAAGCCTGGTGAAAGTGAGAACAGAGGGGCAAACTGATTCAACATAGATTTGCACTCCTCCTGTTGCTCAGGTGTCAGATCTGAAGAGAGATGAACTCCTTCAACCTTTTCGTCCAAAGGTAAGCCTCTCAGGAGGTCAGGTAGAGCTTCACTCTCCTCATCCTACTCTTCTGATGAAGCTCGAAGCAAGGCTCCTACTTCTGGTCTAGAGTCATAGGCTATGAGGCAGTTGGTGTGGAAGACTCTAGGAGCTTCCCTGGGTTTGCCCAGATCCACCAGATAGTTGACCTCTCCAAGTTTTCCCATAACCTTGAAGGGTCCCATCCATTTGTCTTGCAAGGCCCTCTGCCTTGTTGGATGCATTACAAGAACTAGCTGGTCTTGAGTGAACTCAACCATGTTAGCCTTCTGATCATGCCAATGCTTGACCAGAGCTTGTCCAGCTTTCAAGTTGTCACTTGCTTCTGCCATCATGTGCGACATTCTCCTCCAGAGACCTATCACATAGTCAGTCACTCTGACTGGCTTGGGGGAAGGAGCACTCTCCAACCCCTCCTTAATCAGGGCCAAGGGGCCTCTGACTGGATGGCCATAGAGAAGTTCAAAGGGAGAATAACCTACTCCCTCCTGAGGGACTTCTCTATAAGCAAAGAGAAGGCATGGCAGTAGAAGGTCCCACTTCTTTTTAAGGGGTTCTTCTAAAGCACCTATCATGCTCTTCATGGTTCTGTTAAACCTTTCTACCAACCCATTGGTCTGGGGGTGGTATGCGGTTGAGAACTTTTAAGCAACTCTGCAGGTTTTCCACATGGCCTTCATGTAGTGGGACATAAAATTTGATCCCCTGTCAGAGATTACTTCCTTAGGAAACCCAACCCTGGTAAAAAATACCAAGGAGGGCCTTAGCTACAGCCGGAGCTGTAACAGTCCTCATAGGAATTGCCTCAGGGTACCTAGTAGCATGGTCTACTACAAGGATAAACCTGTTGCCTCAGGAGGTTGGAGGATCAAGGGGACCAACTATGTCAATCCCTACCCTCTCAAATGGGACTCCCACAACTGGGAGAGGCACTAAAGGTGCCACATTCTTGGAACCAACCTTACCAGAAGTCTGGCAGGTATGGCAGCTCCTGCAATACTTATCTACTTCAGCCCCCATCTTTGGCCAATAGAAGTAGAGAGAGAGCCTTTCCTTGGTCTTCTTGAAACTCAAGTGACCAGCCAAAGGAATCTTGTGGGCTAGTTGCAAGAACTGTTGTCTGTTCTCTTGGGGCACTACAAGGCGTTGGTAGTCTCCAGGTTCAGATGCAGTTGGTTCACTGTAGAAGAGGCCATCTTCCCAGTGTAACCTATACTTCCCAGGCTCTTGCCCATCAGCCTGAGAAGCTGCCTGTTGGCGAAGGCCCTCCAGAGTTGGACATTCTCTTTGTCCCCGAAAAGCTGACCTGCTGGGTCCACCTTCTGCCAGTAAAGGCTGCAGCTCAGGATGGTCAGCCGGGTCCAGGTCTCCAATAAGTTCTGGGCCTCCTACTAGCTCTTCTTCAGAGTCTAGTTCAACCATACAGGGTGGTACCTCCCTCACAGCCTCAGCTGGAGGTGGAGTTACAGGTGTAACTTTGGACAACCTGGGGGAAGTCCTTGTTGGAAGCACTGGAATGCTTGCTGTAGGCTTTTTCCTAGGAGTCTTGGGTTGCCCCTTTGCTCCTGATCTGGTAGTCACTGCAGTAAGTTGCTCCAGTGGGAGAGGAGTGATTTCTGTCATCTCCTGAGATAAACCTCGCAGGGTTTTCTCTCTTGCAGGTTTGGTGAGCTCCTGTAACCTTTCACTAGGAGGTCTGGGGGTATGTGACAACTCCAAGAGCTTTCAGGTCATTACCCAACAGAACCCTTCCTGGTACTTCACATTGTATACTGACAGGTATCTTCACAGCCATATCATTACACTGGATGAGAACTGGTAACTGGGGACACATCTGCACAGGCCCTCCAGCTAACTTGGTGAGGCATTTGGGTGCCTTAGCAACATCCTCTGCCTTGAAAAATGATTCATCCACCACAGTTATGCTGGCCCCAGTGTCACGGATGGCAGGAGTCTCCTGACCATTCACCTGGACACTGGACACCTGGACACTGTCCTTATAATACTCTTTAGTATTATCTGGGATAGAATTATAGACATCTAAATTCTGTTGACTGAGACTCCAGTGGGTTCATCAGCCAGTAGTTGAAAGTTTCCACTTGCCATAGGGACTTCCTCCTCTGGAGCGAAGGCTAAGGAGACAAGTTGGATCCCCGAAGGTTTACCCTTACATCTGGGATCTCCTTTCACATGGTCAGTAGCCTTACAAACATAACAGGATCCAAAGGTCCTTTGGAATGGAGGCTTGTTCTGACCTCCTTCTGGTTTGGCACCAGAAGGTATACTACTCTGATTTGGCTTACCCTTATGGTTTTGTTTGGGGCCCTCTTTGGAATTGGAATTATTATAATTCTCTTTAGAGTCCTTTTTAGGCTGCTTCCCCTCATCCTTCTTCTGAGTTACCCCAGAATCCTTGTGAGTGGCCCTGTTGGCAACCCACAAGTCAGCAGCCTTACCTAGCTTTCTAGGATCTAATTCCCGTGAATCAGCCAAGTGCTGTCTGAGCTCAGGAGAGCAGTCATCATAAATTGACTCCATCATTACAAGATTCTTCATTCCTTCATAAGTGTTCACTTTGTAACCCTTAATCCATCCCTCTAAGTTTTTCAACCCTTCACACACCCAGGTAGCCCAAGGGGTACCATCATGCTTTTTGAGGCTTCTAAACCTCCTAAGATACTGGGAAGGGGTCTTCCCAAACCTAGCTATTAAAGCTAGTTTCACACATTCATACTCTTTCCTATCCTCCTCCACCAACTCCATTACCGCATCAGTTGCAACAGGGGGAAGCCTAGAGAACAACCAGGTGAGTAACTCATTACCTGTGATGTTCTGGAGCCCATGATTATACTCAAACATAGACAACCAATCCAACACATCCAACCTAGGCTCATACATACCAATCAATTCTTTAGGCATCCAAGGTCTTTTAGGACTGGAACTTCTAGAGGAGCCAGAGAGAGAAGCATTTTCAACAGATAATTTCTTCATTTCTAGCTCCTACTTGAGCTCCATTTCTCTTAGCCTTAGTTCTTTGTCAGTTTGAGCATTAAGTTTCTTGTACTCTAATTCCAGTTTCATTTTCTCCAGTTCATAGTATTGAGGACTAAATGTGGGACCTGGCAAAGGCCCAGTAGGTACAGCTGGTAGAGCAGACAGAGGCCTAGAGGGAACATCTACAACAGTTTCATCTTCCTCTTCTGGTTCTGACCCAAGATCATCAATACTTTGTTCAATATCAATATCATTGCTGTTCTCTACATTTGCTGGAGTGATAGGTTCCTCTGAACCATCATCCAGACTTTGGTTTTCTAACAACCTTTCTATTAGCTCCATTTTCTTGCCTTTAGTCATGAGATTCTTATGCTTACAGAGAACTCTTAAACAATCAGCAGTTTTTGTAGCAAGGGACTCTTGACTATAAACTTCCATAGTAGACATGTTAGAAAATAACTTTTTCTTTAGTGCTAAGCTTTGTGGTTAGTTGCACTAAGGTATCTCAAAAGTACACTAAGTGTATACTCAATACAAATCCCACCGCTGTACACCAGTGTTAGGCAGAAACCTGTGCAGTTCCCTCTGGGACCACTGCAAAAGATTTAAGACTACAGGTGTTTGGCAGTAAACCCACTTGGTAGCAGTCTGTACCACACAGATTCACTTGGTAGCTGTGGCTGAGCAGTCAGATTTCCCTCAAGAAGAGTTAGGCAGTATACAGAGCATACATAATAGGTACAGAGGCACAGTAGCACAAGCAAACACTGAACAGAGCTTGTGTAAAAGTATATAATTATTTATTTAAAAGACACTTGTAAATTACACTAGCACAGAAAAAGGTAAGTAAATTCAAAACAGTCCTAATTACTATATGTACATCCCTAGTTATTTGGTGGACAAGTCTTAGTTAACACCACTTATTTCCAGACAGAGGTGAGCGCTTAACGTTAGATGGCACTCCAACAAGTTGTTTAAAAAGGGAGGGAAAAGGCAGAATTAAGAAAGCGATACAGCAAAACACTTTTCAGAGAACCACAGTAAGTATTAGAGAAGGCAGTCTATTGAGGAGCAAGGAAGTTCAGTGCCAGGCCCACTTTAGGGAGAGCCAGGGCAAATATGCCCAAGATCACACAATGTCACAAAGTCTCAAAAGTCTTTACAGGTGAGTAGAAAAGTTCTGTTAAGCTTAGAAAAGTTTAGTTAGGGTGTCCCAGGCTAACCCAGGATCGAGAGCCGAGGGCTAAATCTACCTCGTACAATCGGTGGCAAGGGAAGCCGGGCGGAACACAGTACCTTCAAAATGGAAAGGATCCTCCAGCGGTGGCAGTTGTTCCTGGTAGTGGGTGCAAGTCGCGGCATCGTCCAGAGGAAGAGAAGATCTCGACGTGGAGGAAAACTGAAGGTCGTTGCACTACCAGGGTAGAAACCAGCCGTGGAGTTTTCCAGTTAAAAGGATGTTACCCCTCTTTCGCGGTAGAGGTAAAAAGTGGTATTCCGGTTGCCGGGGTGCTTGGCACAGGCAAGGCGGCCACGAGATGCTCCAGGGAGGCGAAAAGAAGTCAAAAACTGGTTGTCCCCACCAGTCAAGTGAAGAAGACTCTCCGGACTGGAGATCTCCTCTGTCGTTGGGAAGTGGTGAGACGGTTCCGCAGGGCTCCACCGGTGATGTCATCGTGGCAGGTCGGCTCAGCTTCTCCCTCTTCGGCTTCTTAGGTCCTGTGGCGACTTCTGAAGTTCCAGTCCCCAAAGCCCTGCTTTTATGCAGCAAATCCCCATTCACCAGTCCTAGCTGTCACTCAAACATGCTAAGTGGTGAGCCGGGGGGGCTCACCACTGGGGCAATCACACAAGAGTGCGACTTGAGTTGCCAAGGCAACTCAGTCCAGGGTGCCTAAATCCCCCTCCCACACATCCTGTAGACCCAGACACAGTGGCACCACTTTGGAGGGCTTCTGTGCAGAAGCCCGCCAAAAGTGGAACAAAGGCTCGACTCGGGTTCAGGGTTACTGAAGTGAACCCAGACGCCATTTTGGCCGCGAGTTCTGGCAAAAAATCCCAACCAGTGAATTAATATTAAATAAATAAACCGGCAGTATCTTTAACATTGCACCAAAAAGTGGTGCATTAAAATCAATGGGAAATCCCATTGGGAAATATTCCGGTGGAATATTTCCGTGGTATCCACTGCCACCAGCCAGAAACTCGGCGAGGGGGGACGGGACAGTACCCCCTCGACAAACAGACCCAGGGGCAATCTAATTGCCCCTACCAGTATGATGGTTTGTACTGGCTCTGTTCACAATTTAAGACTAGTAAAGTCAATGGTGACTTTACATGCCCAGGGAGACAGTAGTCAGTCCCAGGGTATGTAAAGTCAATGGTGACTTTACATGCCCAGGGAGACAGTAATCAGTCCCAGGGTATGGAGTCTATGTTTGGGGGTCACTATGACACCCCTGTGTTACTGCACTGAGGGTGCTGTGTAACACACATACAAAAACCAATGATAGCCTATGGGGAAAAATACCCCAAAGCCCATAAGCACATTCTAGGAATACGCTTCAATAACTCCATCAGTGAAGGACCATGGATTGAAGATCTAAAAAACCGCATGAAAAGGCTGGCGCTGCAAGGAGCAAAACTAGAGAGAGAATATGGTAAATTCTCGTTGGCTCCTGTTATATTGTTCTATAAACAAAAAGTGGTACCAACAATAACCTTCGGAGCGGAAGCTGGGTGGAACATCTCAGAAACTACATGTCACCTGCTGGAAAGCATATTTTGGCGTAGAGTGTTGAATCTACCCAAAAATGTCCATGCTGCCGCAGTAAGGCACGAATTATCACTGAATTCGTTACACTCGAAAGTTATATGGAAATCGCTTACAACATGGAGGAAAATGAATCTGAACCCCCCAATTCCAGCATATGAGATCTTCAAAATGGAAACCGGAACTCAAATAAATCAAACAAATCTGACAACTAAATGGAACTCCAAACTAACGGAAATCCTAACCGCAGCTGATATTAAAGATACAGAATTGTTGAACACACCTCAAATTGCAAAAAAAAGTTTGAACGATGGTCCTGGATAATTAACAAAGAAATGCGAGATTCACTCAAATCAATGGCAAGTCTAGGGCCAATCGAAAATAAACTAAACATGCCAGCTCGATTCCTGACACGATGCCCTTCAAAGCATCATCGTATGCAGTTTCTAAGATTGAAATTAAACATATAAAGAACAAAAGAAACACTAAAGAGACAAAAAACACAAAAATAAAGGACAGTTCCTGTAGATTCTGTAAAGATGGGATTGAAACCACCAAACACCTCATAACAGAGTGCACAGGAACAATCTTTCAGCGTAAAATACACCTGGAAAAGTTCACTCCGTTGAGGAATGATATTGACAGATGGTGGAAAAATCTGTTATCAGGCGAAAATATACAGCTAGTCTGTGCAGTAATAAATTACAAATCACAAATTACAAATGTTGCCAAATCAGGAATTCTGGGACATAGACCAGAGAGTCGCCAAACCATAATCATAACCAAAGGCAAGCAGCACTTACAAGGAACAAAGATGAAGCGTGGAAGAATGTAACAAAAGCCTTATCATAAAACATGTATTAGGCTGTAGTTTTACACAAAAAAAAAAATAATAAAATAAGCACATTACAAGTCACAGGAATACACTCAAATCATGTCCAAGAGTGAGGGTAAAAGAGTCTCACTCTTGGCAGGAGAAGAAAATAAACCCCAAACATCCAGCAAAGCTGCTGGGGGACTCACTAGGTTAGGAAATTCAGCCTAAACAGAGAATTCTCCCTAACAACAATGCAGAGGGTTTTGAACTTAATCCTCACCGCCACTGAGAGCCAGTGTAGGGATTTCAGTCCTGGAGGGATACGATCCCTGGGCTTGAGGCCAAGAAAAAGTCTCGAAGTCCTGTTTTGGATGAGTTGCAGAGGGTGGAGAGTAGAGGCAGGCAGATCTGGAAAGAGGCTGTTGCAGTAGTCCAGCCTAGAGAGAACCAGAGCTCTGGAGACAGTGAGCTTCTGGGGGAAGGAGAGGAAAGGACGAATACCTCTGAGAAGGCACAGCTGGTAGTGTGACTTCTTAGAAACAGAGATTTGAGGAGGGAAAGAAAGCCTGCAGTCGAAGATGACCCCAAGGTATTTAGCCTCACAGGTGGGAGTAGGAAGAGGGCCAAGAGAGGCCGGCCAGAGGGTGACAGGAAAGGAGGGAGCTGGTGTGCCGATGAGGAGAATCTCAGTCTTACTGACATTAAGGCAGAGATCATTAGCGGCACACCACTCCTGGATTGCGGACAGACAGTGAAGAGATGAGAGAAGGAGAGGAGGTGCAGGAAGGGAGCCTGAAGATGAGCCGAGTGTTATCCGCATAGCACTGAAAGTTGGGGCAAAGAGCGGCGATGCGGTGGGCAAGAAGTGCGAGGCATCGGTTGAACAGCCAGGGAGAGAGGTTAGACCCCTGGGGGTCACCCCAGATAGAGATAGAGGAGAGGAAGGACCCAAGTTGGATCTGGGAGAGTCGATCGGAGAGGAATGAGGTCAAACAAGCCGGGGCCAGCCAAGCCGGGGCCTGATCAGTGATACCCAAATTATCACAGAGACGGTTGAGCAGGATGGCATGGTTGACTGTGTCGAAGGCAGAAGAGAGATCAAGTAAGATGAGGACACAGGGGGTGTTGGAATCAAGATTGGAGAGCAGGTCTTCACGGATGTTCAGGAGAGCGGTTTCCGTGCTTCTGGCAGCTCTGAAGCCAGACTGATGGTCATGGAGACAACCCACAGATTCAGTGTGAAGATTTAGCTGGGAGATGGCCAGCTTTTCCAGGAGTTTGCCCAGGAAAGGGGTGATCGATAAAAGCATTCACGAAAGGGAGAGTGAGCTCATGCGTCCTTCTGAAGATGGACAACATTTTGGCGGTCAGGTACATAAATCACCTAGGAGGAACGAAGTCCAGGTTGCTAGCGGTGTTAGCAAAGGATTTTTGGTACTTCTGGCTCCAGTCAGGGACTTCGGTGACAGCGGAGTACCTGCCAGGGGCTTTGAACGTAGTGGCCGATTGGAACTCAAGATACCCAACAGACTCCAGCGACTGGAGACCAGATCAGGCAGGGTTTCAGACTCGAAATGAGAGATGGGGCCCAGTACACATATACCTCTTTGCATCTCATCTCAATGCTAAAACACCTAGTTACTTCAGCTGGACATTAGACCCAGAAGCTCAGGGCACGTATGCGTTCCTTCAGCAGTGGGCAGGAGGACTGCACTATGCGTTCCCTCCCTTTGTGATGCTGAGCAGAGTTCTAGCGAAGTGTCAGAGGGACAAGGCAGAATTGATTTTAGTAGCACCACTGTGGAAGTCAAAAGTGTGGTTCCCGACAGTAATGGAGCTGGTGGTGGACATTCCGCAGATTCTGCCGGAAGGAGAACGATCCTCACAGACCCAGTTGCGTCGTGTCATCCTCTAAGAGTGAGAAGGACTCTCCCGCTCGTACTGTGCAGGACATCAGGAGACGCTGGGCACTGCCAGGCATTTCGCCTCAGGCTGCAGAGATTATCGCAGAATCCTGGGCGCCATCCACTAGGAGGAGCTACGACGCGGCTTGGGCCAAGTGGTCAAGCTGGTGTAAAGGGAGAAATTGTCATCCAATTTCAGCACCTACAGTGACAATATTGGATTCCTTAGAACAGCTATTGCAGGGCGGGAGAGCATTCCGTACCATAGGAGTGTACAGAACGGGATTTCAGCGGGACACTTACCGGTCAAAGGTGTTCCAGCAAGAGAACGTCCAGCGGTTGCAAGACTCATCAAGGGGGCAAGATATAAAAGGTGCTGCCGGAGCCGAGATATAATAAAGTATGGGACGTGACGGTAGTGCTACATCTATTGGCGATTTGGCCAACAAATAGATAACTGTCGATAAAGCAGCTGTCCGGCAAGTTAGCAATGTTATTATGTTTAATATCCTGCAAACTGGTAGTAGATGTCAGAGCACTAGAAGTTAACAGAAGTCTTTCGGTCCGGAAGGGGTGACCTTCACAGTAGCCAGAATGACTAAGACAGGGACCTCCACAGTGCATTATCCGTATTTCCCCAAGTAACCCCAAGTGGTGTGTAGCGAGATGCATTAAAGAATATGAGAGTAGAATGGCACAATGCAGAGCAGTCAGTACTACACAGCTGCTGATAGCACGTAGAAAGCCTTTCCAGGCAGTGGCAACAGCCACCATTGCGAGGTGGGTAAAAGAAGTGATGCAGGCAGCAGGCATTGATTTGGGAACGTATGGAGCACATTCAGTGAGGTGAGCAATAGCATCTAGAGATTTCACGGCAGGAGTGTCTCTGTGAGAGATTATGTTAGCAGCAGATTGGGCTAGTTATAAGACGTTTAAGGAGTTTTATTGCAAGCCGATTGAATGCTTAGCCACAGCGGTGTTGGGGAGCTTTGAACAAGCATAATGCTCGCTTCCAGTCTTGCCATAGAATAAAGATTACCCCTATTATCTGCGCAGGGAGTATTAATTCTTTTAAAGATTAGGAGGCGAGCATTACATTCTCACCCCGTCATGTATTGATTATGTGTGTGATGTATGATAATTAAAACAGTACATGGTCACCTCCCTGATTTTGTTAATTGTACGATTCCTAGGGGAAGATCAAAAGAATACTTAAGGAGCAGAGATCGGCAGGCACCAGGACAAGGAGGTGGCTTGAAATGAAGCAGCAACGTTGCAACTGTCATGGATTGTTGTTATTTTTCCTGTTGGCGGGGCATGGTTAAAAAGTTTGAGAGACAGTTTCAGAGCACGTAAAAGAGTAGCAGCCCTGGAACAGAAGTGTGTCATAGCTGGGCTGTGTTGGATTGGACAACAGAGAACTTGGGATTTGTAGTTTCAAGAAAAGAAAAGTTTGAGGAAGATACTTTTCAGTGTTTCTTGTGTTTTGTTGAAACTGCTGAGGAGTAATAAAGTGAAGTTGAAGCATAATGCTCGCCTCCTAGTCTAACAGAATTAATACTCCCTGTGCAGATAGCAGGGGTAATCTTTATTAGAGTGAATACCTTTTAGACACACATAAAATAAAGTGAACACAGCAATACAGAATACTGCATGCAAATTCTCATTTTACAACCTGCAATTCCCTATGTCATGAACCCTCTGTTGCTAGCATGGTTGATGGACTGCTAAAGTGTAAGCATCCTTAGAACCCACTTCTAATATCAAGCACTATATGCATTTAGTTCAATGGCAAGCCCTGTATCATTGGAACTTTAACACTTACCTGCACACGCTTTCGCCTTTCCCTAATGTAACTAGCGCCTAGATAACTGCGGGCTCAGCGTGCAGCAATACATGAATAAAATAAGTCAGCATATGCTGTGAACTTCTAGTGCATACATTGGAGATGTACCCGTGAATGCACCGGTGTTCCGTCTTCTACAGCATCAATTGGCATGCACTGACCTTCAAGAGCACAGACCAGAGTTACATCTGTGAAAGAACCTGCGGGATTAGCTCAGTCAATTCAACATATACATGCTTAGGCTATCAAAAGGTAATCGGGATGGCCAATGGGGCCGGGTTCTACGCTTCCTGCTATTTTCCAAGGATATATTAGCCCAATATCTTAATTGTTAGAGTGCATGACTACAGTAAAGTATCAGTTTCGCATGATATGCCTATGTGAAAGCAACAAGTCTTTAACAGAAAAATGAGCGTCCAGCTGAGCCAAAAGATAACAGAGCTTTGCAAAAACACAAGCTATTTATTCAGTATGTATAATACTTTTGCATACACCTCCTGTTACACAGTATTACACGGATAGCAAGCAAACAAGGAGTGCCAACCAGTTTCATTGAAGGCATGCATCTAGCACAGGAAACTGTCTTAAAATAAAAAATATATCATAAGGAATAAAAACATTTTTAATGCATATATTCCATTTCCAGCTACTAGAATGTAGTAAATGCACACAATAATAAAATGTGTCGGAAGTGAACAATACAGTAACAACCTGATACCTGTGGTCAAGGAGTGGTTCTTTGTTGCAGAAAGCAGCTGCTTTTTCTCCCTTCCCCCGTCCTTTCCTTCCTACGATGATCTCTTTCATGAGGCTAGCATTCCATACCCTCATTTTAAAAAGCAGACCGGTTTTCTAATTATGAGTTTGCACTGTACCGTGTTGGTGGGGTGTGCAATTATTGATAGGCCTATGGGGGCGGGGTGGACCTTTGTACTGTATCCACCCTTTACTCATTCACGGTTTTCTATGAAAAGATCTTTAAAAAAAAAAAAAGAATCAGCTTCTTGCTGAATCAATGGTATTTGCACATGGAGTAGGGGTTGAGGGGAAATACCTGGTCTCAGGCAAGATTGTATGTAGTAACCCTGTGGGAGACTACACCAGCCGTGTCCTCTTGGCCATTGTTAACCCAACTTTTGGTATAGGCCTGTACTACGCAAGTTGGTAGAGTGACTGAGCAGCCAGGCTTATCTCAAGAGGGGTCAATGTGAGCTGTAGGGTTGCAACATGAAGTTTCACAGTGATGGGCATTTCATTCCATCCACGCCAAAAGAGAAGTAAGGAGCGGTTCGTATCGAATACCTGTTATTGGGACACTATTTGGGAGTGTTAGTATTCTTTTCCAAATGTTTGCCTCAATTTTGGCCCAATCTATATCAAATGCTTGAAGATTAGTATCCAGGCCAAATAAGAGGACGGTTCTACTTTTCTGATATAGAATTTTATTATCGGCAGAATGGAAAATGTACAGTATCTTAAAGGGATAATTCACTCTAAATTTTTATTGGCTAAAAAGATAACCCACAATCAAAAATATATATAAAAAATATTTTTAAACAAAGTTCCTATGTAAAGTTTTGAGCAAATGAGGCTCAAACACTAGGAGGCATCCATTTTGTGAAATGGATGAGCCTCCTGTGCTTGTGTTAATCTCTGCCCTTGCAGCACTAATGAAGCAAAAGCCACCTGCTGGTAGCTTTTATTACAGCGGCTTTTGCTTTGCTTCATTAGTGCCGGAGAGCAGAGAATGCAGGCAGGAAGGCTACTGCTGGTAACTGCTTTTAATTTAATTATTTTTTTAAACCACCACAATCATAAATACAACTTTGTTGTATTTATAATTGCTGTGGCTTGCTTTCTAAGTTTCCCAGGCTTCCCGGAGCTCGGGAAGCCTGGGAAACTTAGAAAGAAAAATAAACTGTGTTGTATTTATGACTGCAGCGGCTTTTTGCCTGAGGGAGCCCAGTGGCTCAAAGCTGAAGCCACCACAATCAAAAATTCAACATTGTTGTATTTATCACTGCCGTGGATTTCTTTCTAAGTTTCCAGAAACTTAGAAAGAAAACCACAGCAATTATAAATACAAAAAAGTTGTATTTATAACTGCAGCGGCTTTTGCTTTGAGTCTCCCAGGCTCCCCCGGCTCAGGGGATCCCCCAATGCAATGCAGCTTAACCCTTTCCCAGCTATACAAGTAAGGTATGTATGACTTTTTGAGGGATAGTGAGCCAGAGGGTAAGAAGAGTCTTAAGGAAACCAGGAAAGCCAATGTCAATTGAGCAAAGTCTATGGCAGCTGGGGTAATTCTTGAAGGTAATCAAAAGTCTTGCACAACGTTAAAAGAAAGTGTTCTTGTAAAAGAAATCACTGTTGGGTCACAAGCTAGGAGACTTGTGAAGTAGGAAAGATGCCAGCAACTCTGCAAAAGGCATCCACTGCAAGTCTCAACTGAGAGCAAGCAGGCTACACATAAAAGAGGTAACCACCCCTTAGTTCACAGTAATTTAGGTCTGAAGAAATGGTTCCAGCTGGCTTCTGTTCCTGTTGTAGGTCCTGCAGAGCCTGTGGTTCCTGGGCCTCAGTCGTGAGAACAAGAGGGGGGACGTATGGGTTCTCCTGCACTACGGTTTGAAGGTCGGTGGTAGCAATGGCACACTTCAGATCAGCGGCGCTTTGTGGTTACAGCTTCTTGCAAATAGCACCACTGCGGTTCTCCGACACCTTGTGGACTTTCCTTGCTTCTGGGGTGCAGCACTCTGTTGAGGTGGCTCAGGCTTGGTTAGTCCGGCTTCGAGGGAGTCTGGAAGATCTTCCTGGAGCTTGGGTCCTGCTTAAAAACGATGCACTCAATTCTGGTGTTCCTGTCCCCTGGCACCCGGTTCCTGCAGCAGCAATGGAAGTACAGCCAGCAGAGAGAGGGGGTTTCAGTCGAGTAAGTCTTGGGGTCGATTGGTCCCACCAACCCAAGGGGAGAAGTCATCCTTTCCGGGGTTCTCTAGTCGATGTCGAAATTGGAGCTTCAGCATGGCAGCAGGGCTTCATCGGGCAAACCAACAGTCCAGGCGGTGCAGCAAGCTTCTCTTACAGTTTCTTTCTTCAGTTCCTTCGTCCAGTGTTCGACTCTGCTTTCCTTGCAAAAGACCTCACCTTTTATGCAATTCTCTCTCATTCGTTCGCAGCCTAGCTGTCACTCACACAAGGACAGGCAGCTGGCCAATCACCTTTGGGTACATTCCTCTAACCAAGGAGACGAAGCACATGGAGTTTCGGGAACCTCCCTTGCTTCCTGCCCTGCTAAACACGCTGGAGCCAGAGGCCAGTGAATCCCGCCAAAGACAAAACGAACAAAGGGTCCAAAACAGGTTTGGCGCACAGAATAAATCAAGAAGGACCTTTCCAACAAGAAATGGTGAAAAAAAGAAGACTGGGGCCATTTTGACAAAATGGGCAACCATGGATGCAATACAGCAGCTGCAAACGCAGCCTGCAATAAAAACACACAATGGTAGGAAAAAGTAAACCACTTCCACCAGCCATTAACTGTATAAAGGGTAACATAAAAATGTTACATGAGAAGATTGATAAACGGGATACTAAGTAACCCCTCAAGCATCCTATTTTAGGATAGTGTGTGCTGGGTCTACAAAGTTACAAATGTAAGCAAAGTCAATTTCATTTCACTGCTCTTGGAAACAGTTATCTAAGAGAAGGTATTTAAACCTTTAGCAGAAATCCAAAGGACTTCTCTGTGGCACTGCACTGAGGGTGCTGTGTGTCACAATGTAAAAAGATTATGCCTATGGAGTTTTTGAGACTCTTAAACCAAAAGAAACACAAGAGTTCGAATCACAGAAAAATACATGAGAGTCGGAAAAACGTCTCACTCTCTCCAGGATAGAAATTAAAAGTCCTAAAGTCCAGCAAAAGAGTTGGGGGTCTCCAAGGTGGAAGGGAATTAGCACATGTTCTACCCAACACCTGGAAACTGTATCCATGCACCTTTGCAATAATTTTAAATACCCAAACTCCATGACCGTAGGTGCCACGCTGCCCTGTGGAGTGTGTGCAGATTGACAAGAGATATCCTTTCTTTTTCAAGAGTGAGCATATGCGGGTGTGGGTGTTGTTTGATTGGTGCTGCTAGCGCTAGGTGCAATGTTCCCTCTAAGCTGTGCACATGTGCGCTTGCCCAGCTTCCTTCTGGGTGCCGCTCAGATTTTTAGCAGCGCACACAGACAATTCTCAACTATACAAAAATATTTAATAAGGCAGAAGCCACAGCAATTACGAGAAATGTTCTCTCTCTTAAAATAAGCAACT
The DNA here is from genome assembly GCF_040938575.1 of Ambystoma mexicanum. NCBI lineage: Eukaryota > Metazoa > Chordata > Amphibia > Caudata > Ambystomatidae > Ambystoma > Ambystoma mexicanum. The sequence goes on from NC_090935.1 coordinate 1,442,493,937, forward strand.
AGTCTTGATATTCTGCTAATTTGCATTACACTGCTACGCACCTAAAACCGCTAACAGCAAAATACAACACAAGAGGGTAAAAACTAATATGAAAAACTGGCCCCATGAACAGAAGAATCTAACCAAGATATGCCTGCACACATGACTCCTAAACCTCACTGCACCACACTTTTACCTTATGACTCTAACTTCTTTCCCAGAGTACATTAAGATACTACCTGACAACCTTGACTCTTCCTCTCTTGGCTATGCAAAAGGTTAGCAGACGTGTACCTACATACATACACTTGTTTTATGTTTGTTGTAACAAGAATAATGTTCATGTGCCTGAATTTGTTACTCATTGTGCCTTACCAAAATCGTCACCTACACTATATAATCGAAATACCAGCTCAAATATCGGTTACTGACTGTAAGTAAGCAGGCTACTTGGATGTGTAACCAAATCTCATACTTCCTCTTCTTTGTACATGTGTCACGCAAGTGCTTTGAAGTGGCCCCCTTGTAAATTAACGTGTTGTAAAGCTCAAATATTAATTTGGCCACTAAAGATTTTGAAAGGACAAATGTGATGTTCAGCATCTCCTACTTAGCATTACTAACATTACCCTAGAAGTGGGGAGTAAAATTGCAATATGGTTTACTTAGCCTACACAGGATAATGGGTAAGGACTATGCCTGGGATTACTCGTCCATAGTATCAGGGATATGCAGACAGAAGAATGCTATTCACACAATGTGCATCGTTACCAAGTGTTCAGTGTTCCTTTGGGCATAGACCTTCACACATTATATGGTAATTCACTTCTATACAAAAACAGTTTCACTGAGCACTTGTGTAATCCTACACAATAATATAAGGGTTGAGTATGTTGCAAAAAATCTTGTATGTACTCCAAAGAATTCTGTACATGCAGAGTCATGACATTCTTAAAATGCATATCATATGTTGAGGCATTTAAATATGCCTTGCTTGCAAAGTATGGTGGGTCTGCAAATATCCCATTGAGTGTTTACTACTACAACCCCTTACTTGTTTCAGTGCTCTATCAACTAGTATTGGAGGCAAGCACAGGCGCCGTGGAAGGGTATGGGTTGAATCATCACTCCTTGCGGGCGATGAAAAAAGCAGCAAATTTCAAAGACCAAGTCAGACGTTTCAGCAGTACATCGAAGGAAATGTGTTGCGTATTTGCTAAAGATAGGTTCTTCTAGTACCCATCTAGACAACAGCGCCTTCTTGTTTTTTTTCTATGCTTTTAAATAAATATAACCATGTGTTCTATGTGTGAAGTATCTAGCATCTCCCTGCATCCTATTTAACTGACCACAAAGAATTACAAAAGAGGGACCCATAGTTATAGAAGAAGGCCTTCAATCAGTGGTATCTCTGATGAATTGATGCAATGAACTTAAAAGGAGGGTGTGATTTTTTTACAACAGGGCTCCATAATAAACCTCAGTAAGGCTCTTGGTTAATTTTATCTAGGCTGTGGTGCGGAAGGGTGGGCAAAACGATACACTTTATTATGTGCCCCGTCATGTCACTCCCTATGTCCGGGGTACAAGCAGGGCTCAATTCCGATGTTTCGCCCTACTTGAAGTCAAATGATTTTTCAGGGACTAAAAAAGTAATGACCTTTGACAATAGGGATACATTCTGCTTATTAAAACATGTTCTTTCCCCATACAACTCCTTTTGAGATCGGGCATTAATATTATTAGAGTTCCTTCCGTTCTATGCCTCTGCTCTACTGATCACTAATTCGAAACACTATCGGTGGAGCTTTGCGGGATGAAGCAATGATAGGTTTATTGTTTCTTGTTTTGCTAGGCACGAGTGTAATCTGGATACTAAGCAGAGGCACAGGAATTTTGGATCATCAAATTTAAGGTTCTTTTATTCTGATGCAATTATCATCCTTACACAACCTATTAGAAGCATGTTCTCCTGGACCTTGAATTACTTAAAGTGGCACTTGAACTCCTTCCAGCATGTTTTTGACACAGTAGGATGAAAGACAAAGTCAGTCTTATTGGGATTAAAATTTGAGACCTGCAGACCACACATCTATCTCAAAAAGTACTTTGCTCAACAAACAAAATCAGCATTTTTGGCCGTCGCAGTGATCACATAGATCCGGGTCCAAAGCTAATGCTTTCTAATCGTATTCCTCATCTAGACAGCTGTTTTTCCAATGATCCTGCAATTGTATACTAAGCCTTCTAAAAAAGAGACCACATTGAATGATTCGACAGGCTGAAACAGTGCAAAAGGTAATGTTTTGGCATAAATCCTATAGTGTGTAAATGAAAGGTGTACAGTGGCATTGCTGAGCTTTGTCATACATGGACGGATTAGAACAAAATGGTGTCTAAAACTTCTGGTGCCAAAGTCCATCAGTTTTTATTTTTTTATTTGCAGAACAGCACAGGGAGCGCCTCACACAAACCAAAACCCTGCCAGGCGTAACCCCTTCGCCCACCCTGATGAGATTGGAAGGATTGGCGAGCGCCACACTCGGACGGAGTTCTGAATGTTAACATGTTAAACTTCATACAACCCACTAACAAAAAAATTCAGCATTTCTGCAGGCTTATCTCACTCAAAAATCTCACACAACCATCTCTCGCACAACAACCGCACGCACTTCACAACATGCAACAACACATAAGCAACACCGACAGCACACAAGGACTGACATCGATCCGATACTCACACCAAAGTTCAGCACCAAGTGTATACTGAGTTTAAGCTGCCAACAGCACCGAGTGTATACTGAGTTGAAGCTGCCAACAGAACAACACTCCTCTCACTATCCTACGCCCGCTTCACCTACTAACCCATCCCACCTTCTCGTTTGCAGATCCGCCAGAGCGCCTGGGGACCAACTCCATTGATGACCGTGCGCAGTACAAATACCTTTAAGATTTAACATCTCCTCCCCACACCAAAAACTAGCATAACATTTCCTCCCCACGCATTTCTCATAATAAGCATGCCATGGCATGACTTGCCAGGTTTTCCTGTTATAGATTTCATATTGACATCCATATTTATCTTTTACTAGAATCCTGACCTTGGCTGAGATGTGATTCGGCCAAAGCTTAGCTTTTTTTTTAAGGATCCTGAACAGAGTTTAAAGTAATAATGCCCAGGGCAATACTGGATATTGTGCGTAGCTAATACTTCTGTATTGCCCCTCTGTGAAATGTGGCTTCTTCACATGACAAAGACCTTAACTAAATGAAAACCGGCCTTCAAACCACAATCCCTTATCTAGCAAGAGTGCAAATAGACGAAAGAAGCAGTATCCGAATCTTTGTGTTTATCCTCCATGTATATTTTCAAATCTGAATTGCCACTAAAAGTTTGGCAACAATGATGTCTATTGTTTGTGCCAGCACTGCTTGATTTCAATATGTTGGGACCCATGCCCCAAAGCAGGAAAGATAATCTCAAGACCATCAAATGTACACATCTGAATTGGTTCAAAGTCTCATTAGTGTGGCGAGGAAAGGCACCAAAACACATTTAGAATCCATATGTCATTTGATATTACTAGAAGGGGTCTTGATCATCAATTCATGTATATTTTGGGCTATAGACGTTGCTGCATACAGAACAATTGTGTGCCTGTGCTGAATGCAACACATCTGATGTGCAGCTCTCTTGTTGATAATCAATTAGATTTATGCAAGTCTTGATCAAAGTTCGCACAAAAACACAGAGTCGCTTTCTTGGAATTGTACAAAAATGTCTGTGAATTCACCAGTTTTGCTACATTACCTACTTGGCAAGTTGTTGAAGAGCAGGCCTTTAACGTCCTCACTGTTTCCAAGCACAAGCAACAGTTTTCGTTAAGTGAATCCAAAGAACTGATTAAGTCATTCCCAAAACAACCTGGTTGATAATGAGGATCTATGTGATCACTGTAGCAGCTGAAAATACTGACTTTTTTAACACTTTACACTACATATATATGCGGGGGGAGAGCCCCCGCACACCCCCCCTCGATATTAATATTATACACTTAACCCCTATATATATATATATATATATATATATATATATATATATATATATATATATATATATATATATATATATATATATGGGATACATTACTCACCGTAATCGTATTTCTGATGCTTGTATCTGCTTAGATTCACATGCTGTGCATAGGCCGACATCTAGTGGAAGCTGCGGAGTATTACAGTTTGTTTTTCGAAAGTCGAAAATGGGCGTCGACACAGGCGTGCCAGTAATACTATCCCTAGTGTGACGTCCACTGTACCCAAGATCCCTCACGCGTGTAGGATCCTCAGATTGTATTTTTTCTGACATGAGGAAGCATGAGGAGTAGCGTGAGTACAGATAATCCAAGCAGATAGACAGAAAGGTAAGACTACAAGCAATCATGCGCCTTCTCTCGGAGGGGAGGAAGGGTGGGTCGCATGTGAGTCTAAGCAGATACAAGCATCAGAAATACGATTACGGTGAGTAATGTATCCCTTCTGAGGCTTGTGGAATCTGCTTAGATCACATGCTGTGCATAGATTAGCGAGCAGTACCAGAAGAAGGAGGTGGGATGTGAGAAGGGTCATGAGCAAACAGGTGTCTTAGAACCGCTTGTCCCACTTGTGTATCTGTCTTGGAATGAGTGTCAATGCAGTAATGCTGAGTAAAAGTGTGAATAGAGCTCCAAGTAGCCGCTTTGCAAATGGTGTCGAGGGGAACATTTGCAATGAAAGCCAGAGTGGCACCAATGCCTCTAGTAGAGTGGGCCCTTGGCGTAAAAGGCAGAGTCTTTTCAGAAAGAGAGTAACACAGCTGTATACAGTTGATAATCCACTTCGAGATAGCGCCCTTAGAGACGCGATCCCCCTCTCTGCCTGTAGCTACGGAGACAAACAGTTGATCTGTTTTCCTTAGCGGTCTGGTTTTATTTACATAGTATAGGACCGCCCTACGCACATCTAGGGTGTGTAGTTTCACCTCAGCCGAGCTTTGCGGGTTCTGGAAGAAAGTCGGAAGCTCGATGGACTGGTTTACATGGAACTTGGATATGAATTTAGGAGAGAACCTAGGGTGTGTGCGTAAAACCAGTTTGTCCTTGTGGATAGTAAAGAAAGGATCCTGCACTGACAGAGCCTGAATTTCACTGACCCTTCTTATGGAGGTAATGGCTACTAAGAAGGCCGTTTTATAAGTCAGGTGTTTGAGACTACTTTTATGCATGGGTTCGAATGGGGGTCCCATGAGCTTAGCTAGCACCACGTTGAGGTCCCATCCTGGCGGTGGGTTCGAAATAGGAGGGTGAAGTCTCTTTACTCCTTCCATGAAGGCTTTAACCACTGGCACTTTCCACCACGAGACCTTGTTATGGGATGTGGTGTAAGCCGAGAGGGCTGCCAGGTGTACTTTCAGTGAGTTAAAAACCAACCCTGCATCCAGCAGGTGGAGCATGTATGTCACAACGTTGGAAGGAGTGCAATCAACCGGGTTGATTTGTTTATTCTGGCACCAGATAACGAATCTTTTCCACTTATCAAAGTAACAGTGCCTTGTATTTGGTTTCCTGGACTCCTTTAGAATGTCCATACACCTCTGTGGTAATTTGAGATGTCCAAACTCTATGACTTCAGGAGCCATGCTGCTAGGTTCATAGAGTTGGGTTCCTGATGCACTGTTTGACCCTGTTGCTGGGACAGTAGGTTGTACCAGGCTGGGAGTCTGATGGGTTCGCACACCGCCATCCTGCGTAGGTGTGGAAACCATGGTTGTCTCGCCCACATGGGAGCAACTAGGATGAGCGTCATCGATTCCTTGTTCATCTTGTACACCACCTTCCTGATGAGAGGAGTTGGTGGAAAAGCGTACGCAAACATCCCTGACCAGTTCATCCACAGGGCATTCCCTTGGGAGTCCGGTTGGGGGAACCTGGATGCAAATCCTGGGCATTGTTTGTTTTCGCTTGTGGCGAATAGGTCTATAGTGGGGAAACCCCACTGAGAGAAGAGATCTTCTACCACGTCTCTGTGAAGGACCCATTCGTGTTCTTCTGGGAGGGGGTCTCTGCTTAGAGCATCCGCTAGGGAATTGAGCTCCCCTGGAACATGTTGCGATGACAGGAAGATGTTCCGTCTGAGTGCCCATATCCAGATTTTCTGGGCAAGCTTGGACAGATTTGGTGAACGAGTCCCCCCTTGCTTGTTCAGATAGAACATGGCTGTCGTGCTGTCCGTCCTGATCTGCACCGACAAGTTCAGTAGATGGGGCTCGAACGCCTTTAGCGCTCGGAATACTGCCAGAAGCTCTAGCAGATTGATGTGGTTCTTGGCTACTGAGTGAGACCAGAGACCCTGAGCTGTGTGGTGGAGATGGTGAGCTCCCCACCCAGTCAGGCATGCATCTGTAGTCACCACGGCTTGTACTTCGGGATCGTAAAAGGGTTTCCCCTTTGCGAGATTCTCTCTTGTCCACCAGTGTAGGCTTTGTACGAGTGTTGGCGAAACGACCACTAGATCGTCCCAATGACCACTTGCCTGAGACCACTGTTTCGCCAACCATTCCTGCATGGGACGCATGCGCAGACGCGCGTGGGGGACCAGGTAAATGCATGACGCCATCATGCCCAGTAACCGCATAGCTTTGCGTACTGTTATCTGTTGACCTGACTGATAATGCGGAATTTGCAGAAGTATATTCCGAATTCTCTCTTCCGAAGGGAAGGTCAATCCTTTCTGAGTATCTAGGATAGCCCCTAGAAACTGTTTTGAGGTGCTTGGCACCAGACTTGACTTTTTCTCGTTGATAGAGAAGCCTAATTCGTGGAGGAGGTCGATAGTCCTCTGAATGTTTGACCTGCAAATTCCTGGGGTTTCCCCCGTTATGAGCCAGTCGTCCAGATAAGGGTACACCGGGATTGCTTCCCTGCGTAGGTGTGCAGCCGCCACCGCCAGTACCTTGGTGAATACCCTTGGTGCAGAAGCTATCCCGAAGGGCAGTACCTTGAATTGGTAGTGGCGACTGTCTACCTTGAAGCGCAAGTACTTTCTGTGCGCTGGGAGCATGGAAATATGAAAATAAGCATCTTTCATATCCAAGGTTGCCATGTAATCCCCCTTTTTTAGGAGGGGGATTACCTCTTGTAGCGTGGTCATACGGAATTTTTGGGGCTTGACATACTTGTTGGCAGGCCGCAAGTCCAATACTGGGCGCATTGTCAAATCTTTCTTTGGCACAAGGAAGTAAGTTGAATAGATACCCTTGTTTACCTGGTGTCCTGGGACGAGTTCTATCGCGTCCTTTTCTAGCAGAATGGCGATCTCCTCGAGAAGGATCCTTTGATGCTCTAGGGAGTGCACTCTTTGTCGTGGAGGATGGTTCCGGGGACGCTGCAGTAGTTCTATACAATATCCTGCGGATACTGTTGACAGCACCCATCTGTCTGAGGTGATCCCTTCCCAAGCCTGGGTGAAGGTGGAAATGCGTCCCCCTACTGGGGTTGCGTGGCAAGGGACCCTGAACTGAGCGTCACTGTTTTGGTGGAGGCGTGCCACCTCCCTTGTTGGGGCTGCCTCTGCCTCTTCCACGACCTCTCTTGTTACCCCTGCCGTAACTTTGGGTAGCCTGCTGGTTGTTATTCCATTGTGTACCCTGTCCCTGGGCATAGTTGCCTCTTTGTGAATTTTGTCCGCGTGGGCGACGAAAATTATTCCCCCTCTGGTTAGGGGGTTTGTTGGTAAGCTGGCCAAGGGATTTGAGAGTCTCATATTCATCTTTGGCATTTTTAAGTGCGTCTTCGACCGCTTTCCCAAACAATAGGTCGGGTTCCACTGGCTTGTCTATTAAAGAAGCCTGGGTTTCTGTCTTGAATCCCGACTGCCGTAACCACGCATGTCTCTTGATAACAGTACCTTCTGCTATCAATCTCCCTGCGTTGTCAGCGGCGTCGAAAGTTGCTTTTAAAATGCAACCAGACACGGCTCTCCCCTCTGCTGAGATCCGAGCCAGCTGGCTCTTAAATGGTTCTGGAGCAGAGGCAATGAGCGCTGCGACTTCTTCCCATTGATGGCAATTGTAACTAGCCAACAGGGTGGTGGAATTCGCAATCCTTGCTTGGTAGGCGGACGTTGAGGCTACCTTTCTGCCAAACCCGTAAAGTTTTTTGCTCTCCTTATCGGGAGGAGCTTCTGATGAAGATAAGGGCGTGCCAGCCCTTTTTCTAGTGTTGGTCACCACTAGGGAATCTGGTTTAAGATGTCCCCTTATATACAGAGGGTCAGACTGGGCTGCCCGGAAAATCTTTTCAATTCTGGGGTTGACAGCTCTGGTGAGGTTAGGATTCACCAGGGAAGGATCTATTCTTCGTTGGATGGATTTGAGGATAGGGATGGTCTGAGCGACCGGTCTTCTCTCTCCTACAAACTCCTCCGCGAAGTCCCTTTCCTCCTGTACACCGTGGGTGTCGATGTGGAAGTGTTCCGCTGCTCGAGCGAGAACCTCGTTGAGGAGGGGCTGGTTATCAACTGGAGAGTCAGTAACTGGGGCTTCGCTTTGTACTGGGGAATCTACTCTGTAAATTTCCTGCTCATCTTCTCCCTCCTCCAGGTCCTCATCCTCTGCATAGTAATCTGTCCCGGTTTGTTCTTCCATAATTTCAAACTCCTGGTCCTCTTCAGGGAAAACTTGTCCCTGGTAACTGGGGAGTGGAGTAGAATATGGAGTGGAGTAAGGCTGAACCTCGAAGGGTTCAGGTCTTTCGACCCGGGGCTTTTTACTTAGCGGGATAGGATCGGAGGAGCCTGAGGGTGTGGCCCCTTGAGGGTTATATGAAAGAAAGTGTTCTGGGTTCTTATCATAAAAATCAGCCAAGGAAGACATCCTAGACATAACCCTGTCTATGTCTTCACTGGACCATTCCCTGGAACAGGGTATTACTTTAGCAGGTGATGATTTATGGGACTTTTCAAGGGTAGACTTGTGTTTACTTGTCTGCCTAGGGTGAGAGGATGGCTTTACAGGGGTGGAAGGCTGTGCTTTCCGCTGTTTCCCCCCCTCCCCGTGCGTGGAAAAGTGTTTTCCCTGTCCCTTGGAGGCCCCAGAGACTTTCGACGCCTGGCGCCGAGGGTCTGGAGAGGTATCTGTGTGCTTCGGGCGTGGGGCCTCACTGGTGTTAACCGCGGTCTCGGTATCTTGGAGCGCGGCCTGGGGGTGGAAGTCGTCTTCGTCTCCCGACGATCAAACTTCCGTTAATGTGTGTAGCGAGGCACTCTTGGCAAGAGTGGATGATTGCCTTGCGTCGTGAGGTGATCTCGATCGAGAGCGCCCAGAGGACACCGAGTCGGACCGTTCTTTTTGTGCCTCTTTCCGGGAAGTCGACGTCGTCGAGGTCCGGTTGGTCTTAGTGTGTTTAGTGTGTGTTAGGTGTGTAGCGCTTGCGTCGCCGGGGGTCTTCCCCATAGCCGCCCTGCCGGACGACCTTCCGAGGTCGGGGACCTGCGCTCGCCGGCTGTCTTTCGACGCCGTAATGCCCTCGCCGTCCGAAAGTACGGCGTCGCTGCCATCGCTGAAGGCGCCCTCCGCTGCCATGGCCTCCTGCCTGGCGTGGTGGGCCCAACGCTTTGTCGAACGGTCCTTAAGTGTCTTAGGTTTAAACCTACTACACGCTCTGCAGTTCGCTTCGGGGTGATCCCTCGGCAAGCAGAGATTGCACGTGGCGTGCCTGTCGACCCAAGGGTATTTGCGATTGCACTTGGGGCAGAATTGAAAAGGGGTACCCTCCATACGCACCTTAAGGCAGCGGGCTGCTAAGTGTAGGAATATATAAAATGTAACTATATATCAAGAGTGAAGAGTATGTACCACCCCCCACTCTCCCTACTTGTAAGGGCCGAGGCCAGCGGCCTACTAGGCCCGGGCCGAGGCCAGCGGCCTTCCGAGGCCCAGATCCGTCGTGCAGCAGTCGACGGTCGATGACTTCTCCAGCCGTCGTCGAGGTTGAGGGTCGACGTTGGGGTGGGGAAGGGAATGAATAAGAATTATAATTATAGTTATAGTAACAGCAAAAGTATGGCTAAGGCCAGGGAACTCCGCAAGATGCTTCCGACCAGTATGGCGGAAAAAAACAATCTGAGGATCCTACACGCGTGAGGGATCTTGGGTACAGTGGACGTCACACTAGGGATAGTATTACTGGCACGCCTGTGTCGACGCCCATTTTCGACTTTCGAAAAACAAACTGTAATACTCCGCAGCTTCCACTAGATGTCGGCCTATGCACAGCATGTGATCTAAGCAGATTCCACAAGCCTCAGAAATATATATATATATTTTGTAAGGGAGGGGTTCAAAAGAAAAAAAAAGTCAGCATTTTCGTCCGTCGCAGTTCCCAGGTCGACATTTTATTACGATTCCATGGACCCGATTTATCGTACTGGACAGGCCTTTAAATACATGGACTGTGAAGGGCGCTGGGGCGCCTACATAATGAGGCAGAACCAGAAGGCAGCTGCCTCATCGTGTGAGCAGAGCTCTATGCGCAGAGCACAACAAATTGTCTACCCCTGGTAATGTTCTTTCGACTGGATGTTCCTCTCACTTATTCCTCAACTTTTATATATTCCATTCAGCATCATAGATCTCTTGTCCCTCGGCGGTCTGCGTCCGCTCTAGAGTATGACATTGGCATATATAGTATGCACCGCATCCGTTACCTCGGGTCTTAGTTTTTCCCCCTCCCAAATGCAAAGACATCTCTTAAGGCCACTAGATGACCAGATGTTGGAAGAGAGGAAGTAAGAGGGGCAAGTTGGGAGGGCGATAAGGAACACGTGGGAGGAACATCCAGTTGAAAGAACATTACCAGTGGGAAGTAATTGGTTCTTCGAATGAAATGTTTCCTCCCACGTATTCCTCACAGCGTTTTGTAGGAGGTGGGAACAGAGAATGTACTTTTCATTAAGGCTATGCAAAATAGCTTTCCCAAACTCGACTCCTGACCTGATGCAGAATCCAGGCAATAATACAAGCTGAAAGTATTACGAGAATACCAAGTTGCAGCACTACAGATGTCCTGCACCGACCCCGCCCCCTAACCCCCGACCCCCCAGTTGCAAAGCCAAAGAAGCAGCTACACCTCTGGTAGAATGAGCTTGTAAGCCAGTAGGGACATCTTTGCCCGCCAAGTTGTCGCATTCAGAAATGCATAAAATAATCCAAAGGGATGAAGTCTGCATGGTTACAGCTTGACCCAGCTTGTGACCAGCATATCCGACAAAAAGCTCAACTCCCTTTTTGCATCTAGGCGATCAAGCCTCTTCTCCTTGGAAGGATAAGGAGGCAGGTAAAAAGCAGGCAGCACAATCTTCTGTGCCAAATGAAATTACCTTCGGTAGTTAAGAAGGGCGGACCCACAACACAACCTTTTCCTTGTCAAAGGTGGTAAACGGAGGATTACAAGATAAGGCTTCCAACTCACTGACTTTACGAGCCGGGGCAATAGCAAATAAAAAGACAGTTTTAAGGGTCAGATTCCTTGAAGGACATCAATGGAGAGGCTCAAATGGCGCTCCCATGATAAACTTTAGCACCATATTTCGATCCCAGACCAGTACAATGAAAGGGTCAGGTGGGAAACGCTAGTTAAAACCTTTAGAAACTGGATCCCGATAGGGACCTTAAAAAACAATGCCTGCTCTGGTGAGCGTTTAAAGATGACAACGCTGCCAAATATACCTTTGCAGACAACCTGCAGCCCCTGATGAGCTTAATGAAGCAAAAAGGACAACACCACTGGTGTGTCACAAGAAGGGGACAGTATTCCTAGCTCTGCACCAAATGCAAAACTTGTTTCAATGACAGTGGTACAGAGACTTTGGTGCAAAGCAACACCTCCATTATGTCAAAAGCAACACCTCCATTATGTCTCATGGAAGGTCCCAATCCTTGTATCTTAACATCTCAGAAACCAGGCGTGAAGATTCAGGGTCCCGATTTCTGGGTGGAGAATGTGACCTTCCCCTTGCGAGATCAGATCTCTTTGGGGAAGACAAATTGGAGGGCAGCTGCACATGTCCAGTAGGTCTGGGCACCATGTTTGCCTCACTCAATCTGGGGCCATGAGGATCAACTTTCGCAACCTCCTGACATGAGCAATGACAGGGACTGGGACTGAAGGCAATGTGTACAGAAGTGGACATTTCCAGTCCCAATACAAACGCATCTCCCAGCACTCCTCGCTGAGGAGATTACTTGAAGTAAAACAGGTCACACTTCCTGTTGACACTGGACGCTAACAGATCCACTTGAGGGGTTCCCCAAAGGGTGAAGATCTCTTGAAGGACTTCCTGAGCTAGCTCCCACTAATGGGAGACTGTGCTCGGCCTGCTCAGAGCGTTCTCAGGGTTCTTCTCTCTGGCAAGGTGAACGGCTGAAAGATAGATTCCTTCTTTCCGTGCCCAAAACCAAAGCTGCATTGCCTCTCTGAACAGTGGTAGTGACTCTACACCTCCTCTCTTGTTGAGGTAATGCATGGCCACTGGGTTTTCCATCATTATCAGGACATTATTTCCCAATGCAGAGGGCAGAAAGGAGATCTGCGCTACTCTGGATGCTCACAGCTCCAAAAGGTTGTTCTGTAGTTTGAACTCAGATGGAGACCAGCGACCGCTGATGCCAGATCATTGACATGAGCCCCCCAACCTATGAGGGAGGCCCCCGTAACTATGGTGATCTCCGGCCATGGTTTGCCAAAAGGGTTCCCCCTTGACACATTTTCCTGGCAGGCTCACCAGAGGAGATCCTGTGCAACCTTACTCAGTACCTGAAGTAGATCCGTCATTCTGCCATAGAATTGAGACCTGTGGGCCCACTGAAGGTATCTCATCCCCAGACAGGTCTCTAGTGGCAGCAGAATGCAGGATGCCATGAGACCGAGCAACCTCAGAAAATTGAAGGCCTGTAGATGTTGGGCATTCTGAAACTTGATGACCATCTGCTGAATATGTTGGGCCCTCACCTCGGGTGGCAAGGCTTTCCCAGAGGAAGCATCCAGGATAGCTCCAATGAATTGAAGCAGGTGGTGCCTGGGGGAAGAGCAAATCTGAGTGGTGAGTGCAACTAAATAGTTAGGAATCTATGTAAATTCAAACACAGATGACGCACCACGAATAACAGAACTGTAACGCAAAACCAACAGCCTGAGAGCGCAAGGGCAAATACTTCAGACGAAATATGGGAAATTTGTATTAATTCCAGTCATCACATTTTAAAGGCAAAAGGTCATTCATTTCCAAAATATGGTGTTGAGACAGCGTTGGCCACATATTGGGAAATAAGGGGCTTAGTAGAGGGGTCATTCTGGAACAAGATCTTGGGCTTATCGAACTGCTTGCCTGTAACTGCAAAAGATATGAATTGCGTCTATTATCGAAGTACATAAGAGTAGTTTGGAACGCCTTGTCTGCGTTCCAAAAAGTCATTATGGAAGACAATACGATACAGTTTAAAATCTCAAAGAGAAACCTGGGACAAACAACAGATTGGGTCTTGGAGTTCTGCATACAAACTGTAAAGAAGTACTAGAAAGCATCAACTCAACAGAATGGTCGCTTGTGAACAACCGAGAGGGGGTAAAAAAGGAACAAGTTACTTACCTGTAACTGTTGTTCTCCAGCATGGGTCTGGCATGGATTCACATGCTCATGAATATTCCCCGTCGTCAGGCCGGGAATCCTCAGTAAAAGAAAATATCAGTTGCATTTTCGTTTCTGAACTGTCTTTCTCATAATAACCAATCACTGGTCCCTGGGTCATACTGCCACCAACCAATGACTGACCTCTACCTAAGCCCCTCCTCTGGCAGTCATCTTCAGATTTGGTACCACGTAAAGTGGCAGTAGGACCAAGAGAAGAGCCGCAGAGGGGTAGGCAGGAGGGTTCGCATGTGAATCCATGCCAGACCCATGCTGGAGAACAACTGTTACAGGTAAGTAACTTGTTCCTTCTCCAGCATGGGGTCTGGCATGGATTCACATGCTCATGAAAAAAAGAATACATAGCAGTACACACATGCACAATCCCACCAACACTTCTCGCCCGCCCTAGTTACCACCAGGTACCATAGTGGTGTGGAATTGTCGAGATATTGGCAATCACCACACTACCTGAGAGGTTGACATTGGCAGATGCACTGGCCACAGGAGTATGAAGGGAGGATAAGGGCAGCTATGCGAGAGCTTGTTAGATGTGGGGGCCAGAGGAGTAAGGAACCTTGTATGCCAGTCGGACCCAGATCAGGACAGAGCCGCATCAGGCGAGACTACGCAAGCCGTGCACCTCAATTCAGGATAGAGACGCAAACTAACCAACCCTACTAACAATTTCCCTTTCTGCATACACCTCTCAAACTCCAAAACAGACAACCAAAACCTACAGCACAACAAACCGCACAAACTTCACTACATTGCAACAACAAAACAAAAAACACACATAGTCTTGCACAACAGTACACAACGACTATCACCCGCAAACACCCCACGGCCAGCCAACGGACCCACGGGGCTGAGGCCGCCAACAGCACATCACTGCTCTCTTGCACTTTTCCTGATTCCTCCCACTAACCCACCCTCCCCTCCTCTTTCAGAGCTGCCAGAGCGCCAGGGGACCACTCCGGTGGTGATAGTGCGCAGTACAAATGTCCTTTAACATTAACGTTCCCAACCACGGGAGGTGGCAAGGCTCCAAATTAAGCATTTAAAACAACTCAACATTAAGCATCTCTTACCTCCTCACCAGGCTCACCTTCAAGCGGACAGGTTACACAGCACTGCTTGGCCGACTCTGGACTCCTCCCTGGAATCCCTGTCGACGCATTAGAATTTCATGAAGGTGTGCATCAACCACATGTCCAGCAGGGGCACACCAGACAGGAACGCCGTAGTTGCAGCGATCCCTCTGGTAGAATGGGCTGTCAGACGGCCAGGCAACGGTCGGTTTGCCAACTAGTGACAGTGCGTGATGGAGCCGGACAGCGTCCTGGAAATGGAGGCCTTGCAGAGGGCCTTCCCTTGGTTTACAGAGCCAAAGTTCACAAACAGCTGTGACGTCTTCCGAAAACTCTTGTGCGGTCCACGTAGAACTTCAGTGCTCTAGCCACATCCAGCGAGTGCAAAGTCCTCTGAGCCGGCGATGAAGGAGACAGGAAGAAAACAGGTAAAACAAGGGTTCGCAGGGATGGAAGTCCGACGGCACCTTGGGCATGAAGGAGGGGTGCATCCTTAGCATGACCCTCATTGTGTGGAAAGTCAAGTACGGAGGCCTACAGGGGAGGGCCTGGATCTCTCCCACTCGACATGCGGAGGTGATGGCCACCAGGAACGCTGTCTTCCACAATAGGAATTTCAGAGGTGCCGAATGCAGAGGCTCGTACTGGGAACCCATGAGCCTAGTCACCACTACACTGAGCTCCCACGCCGGGGCCAGAGCCTTCGCCGGCAGAAACGAGCAGAAAACTCCTTTCATGAACTCCTTAACCAGGCGATGCGACCACAGCGACGATCGCCCCGGAGTTCTGGTGTAGTGGGAGATAGCCGCCTAATGGATCTTGATAGAGGCGTGCACCACCCTCACCTTGGGGTCTGGGTACCATATCTGCCTCAGCCACACAGGTGCAACGAGGATCATCCTGCACCGTGACCATCTGAGTTGATTGATGAGTCGGAGGAGCAACGGCAACGGTGGGAACGCATAGAGAAACAGGCCGTCCCAGGGGAATGAGAACGCATCCCCCCCATGCTCCCCGGCTGGGGAAATCTGCTGGAGAACCTCCGGCACTTGATGTTCATCGCCGTCGCAAACAGATCGATCTGGGAATTGCCCCATCGTCGAAACAGTAGATCCACTTGATCCTGCCAAAGTTCCCACTTGTGGCACGAGCGCAGCTCCCTGCTGAGTGAGTTGGCGATGGTGTTCTTCATTCCTGCCGAAACATCCTCTGGGCGACGGCCCAGTGCCATAGCTCCTGAGCTTCCTTGTTGAGAGCTGGGGATCTGGTAACCCCCTGCTTCCGAATGTAGAACATTGTGGTGGTGTTGTCGGTGAAGACGCGCACCACCTTGCCCCTGAGGGATGGAAGGAATGACTTGAGGGCCCAAAACACGGCTCAGAGCTCCAGAACGTTGATGTGCAACATTCTCTCCTGTGGGAGCCACAGGCTTCTTGCGTGGAGATTTCCAGTATGTGTGCCCCATCCCTCCATGGAGGCATCCGTCGTCACCGTTTCCTGATGCGCTGGGGTTTGGAAGTCTGTGCCCGCCGCGAGATGCACGCGGACACACCACCACCGAATCTCTCAATGGAATGTCTCGTTGAGGGCGATCTTGTCCTTGAAGCTTCCCGCTGCTTGCATCCAACGGGCGTCAAGGAACTCCTGCAGCAGCCGCAGCCTGCACAGCCGAACGAGGTAGATGCAGGACGATATCATGCCCAGCAGGGACTTGATCATGAAGGCTGCCATGGTGAGGTCCATCAACATCCGTTGTACCTTGCCCAGGATGGCCTTCATCCAGTCCTCCGGCGGCGCAGCTAGGCGCGCCACCATGTTGAGTCTGGCTCCCAGGAACTGAGCGTTCTGTGATGGCTCCAAGACCGCATAGTTTATCGAGAACCCCAGTTCCATGAGCAGGCGGACAGTCCTCGCTGTGTGTTCGACAGAGTTCCTTTGACTTCGCTCGGATGAGCCAATCGTCCAGATAGGGGTAGACGTGGATCCTTCTGCAGGCGCAGCCGCGCCGCCACCGGTGCCAGGCACTTGGTGAAGACCCTTGAGCAGACTTCAGACCGAAGGGAAGGGCCTTGAATTGGTAGCGCTGCCCTTGGACCACAAAGCGTAGAACCTTTTTGAGAATGGGGATGTGGAAATGGGCATCCTCCACATCCAGCGACGACAGAAGTCGCCCTCCTCCAGCTGTCCCAGCACATGCTGAAGGGTGACCATCCGGAACGTCTGGGATTTTATGCATTTGTTGAGGTGGCGAAAGATCTAGAATGGGCCGCTAACCGGCGGTCTTCTTTCGGACGAGGAAGTACCGTAGTTATATTCCGGAGCCCCAGATCCTCTTTGGGACAAGTTCCATTGCGCCCTTTTTTAGCATTGCTCGCACCTCCAGAAGCAGCTGCGGAATGTGGTTTTCTTTCCTGGCCACAGGTGGGAAATGGGGACACTTTCTTTGGAACTCCAGAGTGTGTCCGTGGGCCAGGGCATCCAGCACCCAATGGTCAGTGGAGATGGACTTCCACGCGCCGATGAAGTTCGCCAGCCGGCCTCCACTGGGGTGCTCGGGTGGGGGCCCCGACGTCACGGCCGGTTTAGTCCTGCTTCGCTGAGGTCTTACCACCCTGGGCCCCTCAGTGATGACGACAATGTCCTCCGGCCTTGCTGCGGCCTTTGTAGGCTTCCTGGGACAAAGAACGGGCCGCTTGACGTATGAAGAGCTGCCACCGAATCCTTTGGAGGCACCCTGTGACTTTCCTCCTGAGGACCAAAAGGACGGGCATCGTCGATGGAGCGTGCCCAAGGCACGGGCCGTCTGTCTGCCTTGATGGCCTGCAGTGACTTGTCCACTGCCTTGCCGAACAGGTTGTCCCCGTCGAAGAGCATGTCCAGTACCCTCGCCTGTATGTCTTGACGTAAGTCAGTGGCCCTGAGCCAACCATGCCGGCGAAGGCAAACGCAGTTGCCCATCTGGCGGAAGCCTGTATTGGCGATGTCCTTGGCCACCGTAATGGCATGGTCCGAAGCCACCTCGCCTTCTTGCAAGATTTCAAGGGTCTCCGCCCTCTTGTCTGGGAGGAATTCCAGGAGGAGGGCGATTTTAAACCGCAGCTCCCTATTGTAGCGGGCCACGATAGCGAGAGCGTTGGCCGCATTAATGGTCGTTGCCGCCGACGAGATGACCCGACGTCCCATGGCATCTAGCTTTTTCCACTCGCTGTCCGAAGGGGAAGTGGAAGTCGATGCCGTTGCCCCTGCCGATTTCTTCTTGCCCGCCGCGGAGACCACCGAGCTTGGGGACGGCTGCGCTCTGAGGAACATAGGTGCAGAGTCTGGAACCCGGTACTACTTCTCATACCGGTCTCTCTTCGCCGGGGCCGAGGATGGGTTCTTCAGGAGGGACAGCCCTCCGTCCCAGATGCTGTCCAACAGCGGGACCAAGAGCACAGTCTTCCTTTTTGCCTCTCGTCACTGATAAAGGAATTCCTCCTTCTGATCTTTGGGGTGTAGCTGAAAAAGCTCTGAGGCCCTAGCGATCATGGTTTGAAATGAGCCACTTTCGTCGGAAGGTGAAGCACTGGGTTAAGGCGACGGGAGATCTGTACCATCGCCGCCATCGTCCGTCCCCGTCGTCGCAGTCTCGTCCCTCGGAGGAGGGGAGGGAAGGCAGGGCGGGGGTGGGTGGATTCGCCTCCGTTTGGATGGAGGGCACCCCGACGGCCCAGGCGCCGCTGGCTCGACCCGCCGGAGGCAAGGGCATCCTCATCCTTATTTCTGAGCAAAGGGTGTGCAGGGCTAGTAAGATGTCCTCCGACCTGTCTGTTGGCGGTGGCAGCGGCGTGGTGTCCTCCGGTTCCTCATCAACCTGCCGTTCCTCGTCGGCTCCCTCGTTGATCTCCACATCTGCCTCGCCGGGTCCCTCCCGTAGGACCTGACCTCGACGAACCTTTTGTCAAGAACTGCCTCCTCGGAGGAGATATCTGTGTCCAGTAGGACTATCATGCCCACCCCTTCTTCTCGGCCTGGGGCTTCACGGGGGTCTTCGATGGGCTGGAAAGAAGATTCCCTCCGGATGGGCAGGGAAACTCTTGGCTTGGGGGCCATCTCCACTGGGGCCACCTCAGCGGTTTTCGCCAGGGACGCTACCAGTCCCTCAATCGAAGCCTTAGCCTGGTGAATCTGGGCCTTCACGACCTTAGGCGCATCTGAGGCCTTCACCGTGGGGGGAGGGTCAACGCCTCGCTCCCCCTTGGCTTTCTCTGTCAGAGCGGACCGGGCCTTCTCCAAAAGCTTACCCGGGTTGTCTGACTTCCTTTGAGCCGGAGCGTTGGCTCTTGGTTGACGGCGTCTGCGATGCTGCGCCCAGCCTGGCAGCTGCAGAGCCCATACAAACGGCGCTCCCGGTGCCTGCGGACTCGCAGTGCTTTGCCTTATGTTGGGCCCCCGTCACCGGAGCACCCTCAAAGGTCTTAGAAGACTGCTCAAATTTTCTCTTGGGAGAAGTACGTTGCCGGGGCTCACCTGCCGCCGGGCTCTTCGTCTCCAGCCAGTCAGCGAGTCGCTTGTGACGGTCCTTCATGGTATGGGAGGACATGTCTTTGCAGAACGCAAAGGCCTCCTCCATGTGCGATTTGTCTGAGTACTCCTTTGTCTTCGGCCATGTCCACGAGGGGTAGGCCTCAAAGATCTTCTGGAATCCTCCAAGAAGTGAAATTTAACAAAAATTCACCCTTGAGGGGCATAAAGATTTCTGAAACGAGTCCCCGTTATTCAGAAGATGAATCGGTGGAGCTTGAGGTTCAATCTGACTGAAAAAATAAGAGTAAACTCTTTGAAAAAACGCAATACGCAGTAAAAGCTCGAGAGCCAAGCACGAGGACTCCCAACACTTGAATGTGCAGTAAAAATCTGAAGATGGCTGCCAGAGCTGGGGCTTAGGTAGAGGGCAGTCATTGGCTAGGGGCAGTATAACCCTGAGACCAGTGATTGGTTATTAGGAGAAAGACAGTTCTGAAACGAAACTGAAACTGATTTTTTCTTTTACTGAGTATTCCCAGCCTGACGACAGGGAATATTCATGAGCATGTGAATCCATGCCAGACCCCATATGCTGGAGAAGTGATGGTATCTTGATTGGGAAGAAACAGAGAAAGATGAGAAACCATAACATCAGCTCTCTTGCAAAAAAACCTTCTAGATTTTAAATATTGTTCCAAAATAGCTGACAAAATTCCGAGCGCTCAGCACAGAAATGTATTTAAGATTCAGGTTGAACACTCTCCAGACAAAGCAAATTACTTTTGCAAGACATTGTGCAGAAACAAACGACGCTCGTAGATTCTGTGAGGAGAATGTTGAATCTTTACAGCACCAAACTCGTCTGTTCAAGCTTAAGATCCATGAGAACCAAACACATGGGCGATTTAATCACCACAAATTACTATCCGACTGCTGACGAATGATTGGAACGCTGTTACAGAGGACATGATTTCAAATTTATCTTTGCAATAACAAACTTTATTAAAGAACTACTGTAATTAATTTCAATTTATTGTAGAGATCTTAGGTGCTGTGCATCGTATGTGTCTAAAGAAAATGGCATATAAACTAATTGTTGATATTCATGTGTGCTAAAATTATTTTTTAGGTAAAAGTTTGTAATAAACTGAACACCTTTTAAATAAAACAATTTTTAAAAAATTAAAGCTTCGGAGAAGGTATTGTGTGTGACTTTCTGAAACTGAAAGAGAAGTCCAGCTTGTGGAAGCTGTGGCAAGTGATGCTGAGATGTTCCAGGACCTGTTTGGGGGAAAAGACCCTGATCAGTTAATCGTCCAGGTAGAGGTAGATGTGAATCCCTTCCCTGCTTAGGCTTGCTGCCACTACGGCCATCAACTTGGTGAAAACCCTTGGGGCAGTGGTGAGCCTGAATGGCAGAACTAGAAATTGAAAATGGAAACTGCCAATGGCGACCCTCAGGTACTTCCTGTGCTTGTGATGAACAGGCACATGGAAGTAAGCATCCTGAAGGTCCAACAATACCATCCAATCCTAGAGCTGGAGGGCCTGGAGGATCTGAGAAAGAGAGCCATCTTGAACTTTTCCCTCTTGAGGAACTTAGTTATTTTTGAATTTATAGAACGCGCCATACCCGTTGGCATCAGGGCGCTGCATAGGAAAGGAGGGTGGGGGTGGAGGAAGTAGAGTCCACAATATGGTACAAGTTGTCAACTTGCTCAAGCATCTCAAGGCCAACATAGGTCTCAATCCTCTGTCCTTCTTTGGTATTAAGGAATAAGGGGAGTACCATCCCTGGTTCCTCTCCGCTACAGGCACTGGCTCTATAGCACCTTTCTCCAGCATGATGTTAATCTCCTGCAGAAGGAACTGATCTGGTGCCTTGAAGGACTTCCTAGTGGACAATCAGGAGGCGGTTTCAAAAACGGAAGGCAGTAACCTTGCTCTACAGTCTGCAGGGCCCAAGCATCAAAGTAATGCCCTGAAAGTCTTCGAGATGCCGAGATAGCCTGCCCCCTTCAAGCCCCCCCTCCCCCACTACTGTCCATAGGACCAAGGCCTCAGAGGTTTTGGTGAAGCTGTGGCAGCTGCTGAAGGCAAGGAGGTTGCACCTGCTTGAATGTACTTATCACCTCGTCCACCACAAGGAAATCTCCTCTAGCTCCTTTGTGTGCTCTGACCGCTTGTCCTTCCGACTGATGAAAAGTAGCGAAAGGACTGGCCTCTGCAACCTTGAGAAGCTGTGTAGGTCTGCTGAGGTAGCCGAACTGCTGGGTCCAGTGATATTGCCACTGCCATTGAGGACATAAGCTTTCATCCATCTTGGAGCCAAATAAATGTGAGTTGTCGATCAGCAGGTTCAGAAGCCTTGCTTGGACATCTGGTGCAAAGCCAGACTTCGGCAACCGGGCAAATCTCTGCGAGACTGTACTGGCTGCAATCGCTTTGCTAACACTGTCAGTGGAGTCCGATCCGGACTGGAATGACTGACACATTGCATCCTTGCCATCTTTAGCAATGTGCTCAGCTGCCACAGCCACTCCCTCCCACAACGTGCACGAAATTTTGGCCAAAGCACTGTGCCATTTATGGGTTTTAAGGCCATGTTACTGGCTGACAAAACTCTTTGCTAGAGTGTCAAATCTCAATCGTCCCTATCAGGGGGGAATGTAGGATAGGCAGCGGCCCCATCAGCCTGCACCACCCGACTCTCTGGAAACTGATGTTTTGATAAGAACTCCGGGTCAATACTTGAAGGCCTGTATTTCCTGGTGAAATCCTTATTAACTGCAGAATTTGTATCCAGATTTTCCCAATTTGTCATGACCCTGCTCTTCAGAGCAGAATGAAAAGGGAGAACAGGGTATTTAAGGGGTCCCTTGTTGAGAATATCCATGAGGTCATCCTGTTCATGGACTGATCCGGCCACCCCCAGCCCAGATACTCTGCAACTTTGTCCATGACTGCCCTATATGAAGCATTATGAAGCATCTGCATGGGCAGAAGGCTCTGGACTGGCAAAATCCACCTTGGGAAGAGGTATATAGCCCACTAGCATCTTTCAATGAGTCCACCAGATGTTGCATTCTGGACTCGGAAATTAAGGCCTCAAGAACATTGGAAGTACCAAATTCTAGGCCAAAGGAGGAGTGTCCTGATCAGTTACCTCATACTCTTCAGAAATCGAAGACCGACTTGAAAAAGTCAGTTCTAGGCAGAGGTTTGAAAACCTTAGACAACTCTGAAGTCGACGATGGTCTTGGCGTCGAAGAACTCTACTCGAGTCCAGTCTAACCCAATGGAAGAATGAAGCTTAACCTCGGCTTGTCTCAAGACTTTGAGTAAGTGTCACAAAGGAGCTTTGAAAGTGTATTGCCCCGGCTCGAGGGCGTGCAAGCAGCAACCTTTTTAGACTCCCTGAGCCTTACGAGGCACGATAGAGTCAGAAGTTTCCTTTAACTTTTTTGAAGGGTTGGAAGTCCCTCCCATTCGGCTTTGGTAGCAGACTTACCTGGAAAGCTCACTCTGCGGTCAGGCGAGGAGTCCGAGGAATAAGAGCGTGAACCGTGTTGCCTCTTCTTCATTCATTTGCGGGAGGCTGAAGACAATGAATGGTGGGAGTCACTTCTGGAACGAGAGCACTTGCATTGTTTCAAGAAGGTGAAACGCCTCAAACCTCTCTTCAGAAGAGCTGCTGGAATGAGGTGTCAAAGGGAATTTCGAAGGGGTCCTATCGAGGACAAGTTTCCCCTATCATTCCTTCAAGGCCTTTCTCATCATAGACTGACAGGAACCACAGTCGACTTTGTGGTCGACACCAAGGCAAATATTGTGTGGGTCAGTGATGGACATCTTCGACCCACAATCCGCACACCTTTTTAAGCCTATTTTCGGAGTAGACTTTTTGACAGAAACGGTTACTATGAAGTAGAAATGAACCGTTGAAGAATGCTGCGCATGTGGAAAAACAGTGAACCGAGGTAAGGGGGCGCTGTGCACGCTATATAGGTCGACGTCAATGTCCTACTCGAGAGCGGATAGAGGCCGCCGAGGGATACGAGATCTACGAGGCACATGCCCTCTGCTGTGAAGAAAATATTTCAAAAGCAGCCGACGCCGACGCTGGGTGGAATATATCAAAGATGAGGAATACGTGGGAGGGCAATCCATTCTAAAGTAGTTTCCTGCAGCACTGTAGTTGAAGTGCTGCGCCCGGAATGGAGCACGCGCCAGTGAGAGCCAGTTCTCTGGCTTCTACGGAAAGAATTACTTGTCAATAGATGCTTGTACCAGCAGTTTTGCCAAATCTCCATACCAAACACACAATGCTATTAAACACAGCCATATCCAGCGTCTCTCAATGATTGCTTATATAGTGCGTAGGACGGGTTTCAGCTCAGGTACAAGGAGGTCATCCCAGCACTGGCCAAATGAGAAAGTGAGTATTCCAAATTCTATTACCTGGTCCCAAGATCGGCAACTAGTCTTCAACTGAAAAATATAGATCTAGTGGCTACTTTGCCCATAGAAACATGTAGTCCAGCGGCCCACTTTTTGTACACACTACATGCCCCTCTTAATCATGGTTGGTATAAATTCTAAAAACTTAGTACATTTACCCAATTATGGAACTCTTTGAAGGCGTGATAAATGTTTAAAGATTGCACTGTTTTTCATGAAGTGAAGAAGCGCAAACAAATACACTCAGACTTGGTACGAGAACAGGTGCTCTGCCACCTGCATATGAATTCAGACAACCCTTTTAAACTAATACGTCTCTAGACTAACACAGCCTTGTAGCGCTGCCGGCCTGCACTTTGCCAAGGTACTTTGTGGCAGAAACTGTCGGAATGCGAACAGATACCGTTTAGTTTCAGGGGTTGTAAGCACAAGCTCTAAGACTAATATAATTGAAGGCCAGAATAGTGGCAGCCACAGATATTCCAACATAACAGACGCATTTCACAGTTTTGGGACTCTTCACTAGGATATTACTTGACATTATTAGGGAGCAATAAAGCTCAAGGGGTGGCTAAAACATTCCCCAAACAGAGAGAGAGATGATGTGCAAACTCTTTTAGACTGCAGGATCAAATAGGCTGTAATGTATTTCAGCCTAAAAAGGCGGACCATTTCTGCAGCCAAGATGGAAGCTGGGTGTGCGAGTCAAAGCAAACGTGCCTCAGCGTTTTCGGAGTTTCCCTTTATTTATAGTGTAGATTAGCAGTAATTATGCTTGGCACGCTGAATCAAACTCAAAAGGTGAAAGTGCTTTTGGGGATTTATAAATGAACAGTTGTGTCCGTATCCGGATACGCCTAGTCGAAACGCACATCTATCCAACTTGTGAGATATTCAGCTTAAGCCAATTGTTTATCCACCATGGCCAGGCTTCCTGCTTCATGTTTAAACAACGCTTGCAGGGGTCATATGTGGAAGCGGAAAACCATATTTCAGTGCCAAAGGTGAACTACGCAGCTCAGAAGTTTATTCCAGGATGGTTTGCAAGATTCTATTAGAAGTAAGGCATTGGGAACAATCCACTTGAGGGTTTGTCAATTTGCAATACGGATTTCAGTACTTTTAGGAGCTTTCCTGTTCTGCGCCACATCGGCACATGCAGTGGTCTAGTGAGTCTCAATATTCTGTCAGGCTACAAACGCGGGGGTTCCCTGGCTGCAGGCCAGCGTACCAGACCATCAACCTGATTCATAGAAATATTTGCGCGCCTTTCTGCCTGAAAATCCCTGTTTGAAGTATGGGGATTTTCAGGCAAAAAGGCGCGCAAATCTGCGTTTTCAGCGCAAATAATTCCATGAATCAGGCAGCATGTGTTGCTGTACATCAGGAATTCGGTGCCGGGCGTGGGGGGAAAAGATGCAGCCTGCATGAATGCGCCAGTTACAACCATGGATGTTCAGGGCAGGCTGACCAAACAGTGTCAGATCTGGAGCCAACATGAATGGCGCGTACAAAGCACACGAGGAGGAGCTCACGTGGCTGTCTAATCGAAGACAGCGAGAGAGGCATGTCTCTGGAAAGCTACCAGAGCAGTGCTGGTTCTCCAAGCAGGAGCGTGGATCTCTCCAGCAGGGGGAATTTCTGCGGTTATCTGACATTGCAGCAAGCACAAAACAGTTCAGTGGGCAATTAGTCTCGGGCATCTGCTTGCCAGAAGAATCACTGCTGAATTAAACAAAAAGCTGGTCGGATATCTTAAATACAATCGAGGTGAAATGTGACCAGCACACGGACAGCCAAGCTATGTAGAATTAGCACCTGGCATAGGGTAGTCAACCATGAGACTGGTCCAGGCTAAGACAGCATTTGTGTCAGGATCAAAGAAAGATGGCGCCACTCATTGCAGCTTTGGGCCTCGTCTCCCTGCTCCCACCCAATCATAAAACCAAATGAGCACCTGTGAGGGTCAAACGTAGATGCTATTGCAGCTTAAAACAATGTAAACTGCAAAGTCCTGCGTCACCAGGTCCTTTCATTGGCAGTCTTTTTAGCGGTCATCATTTCTTCACATTGAACACTGAAAACTGATTAACAGCACCCGGATGTAATATGGGAGACTCTCACATGGCTTCAAGTACGTTTTTAAAAGCTGAATTAGCATAGACTTTCTCGTCATGGGTTTGAATGGTGAGGGTAACAGCGCTGCCAGGCCAGTGTTAAGCGCTCTTGCTTCACTCAAAGTTGGGTCACATCCCCATTACCTGACTGGTTCGAATGCTCTGCTCCTATGGAAAGTGATATGGGAAGCAACCGAAGTTAGGGATAATTGTGGAAATTGGATAAAACTTTGGGTCCACAGGAAGGATGAGTCCTAAGCACAACACTGCCCATGTGACAAATAGATTTTGTAGGAATTCAACTGGGAGCAGGTGCAGAAGAAAAATTGTTAGAAGGAGGGATGCGGGGTGGGGAGGGGGGACATATCAGCCATGGCTGATGGTGTTTTAAGGTCAGTACTTTTCGATAAGCAACCCCCACCACGGTTTGAGTGCCAAGGTCAACATGCGCAAAAGCAAACAACTTTCTAAAAAGGGGCCATCACGATCAAGTGAGGAAATGGAGATCTCAACTATGCCACTGTTCAGGGGAGAGACGGTAGATGATTGGTTTCCAATCTAAATGGAAGGCAAGCCACCAAACAAATGTGGGCTCCTGATCCAGCTACAGCGGAAGAGAGTCATTTAGGCTGTAAGATGGTGGTTGTTGTCCGAGTACCCAGCATATGACAAAAGAGTGAAACATGAGTGGAGTTCTCATTTGCAAAGGACACAGATTAGTTTGCCCGATGGGTCTGAGGAGGTCGTTGCACACCCTCAGAATACCCACAAAGTAATTCCGGGTTTTGAACTCCTGTTTCGGAATCCAGGCTAATTAAGGGTGGCGTCCCTGAGATTAGGTATAACTGGGTCTTGTGCATTGTGGGATGTTTTATAGGCAACTAATTGAGAACTCGAGGACGAAGGCTGTCTGGAACAACACACTGCAATGAAAGGGCAGGTTATTACGCTGATCTACGTCTACTGAAGTGTTAATGTGGTTTAATGCTCACCCTGGACCTGTAAAACATATTACACATGGTCCTTCTGAGACTACACATGCTCATTCAGAGACTAAGGCAAACGCACTAAATTCATTTAGCTAATTTATGCCATTCATATGATTGATGCACCTTCTCATCTAATATCCTTGTTCCATTAGAATTGCACAGAAAATGTATATATTAAAAAAAACTGACATCGAATAAACGAAGATTATTTTTAATCTGGGAAATACTTTAAAAATGAAGAAAATAGCAAACATTTTCATCAAAAAATGTAATATGGAGCTTTATAATAAAACATTTTTTAAAACAAATGTATTAGTCATACATGTAACTTGTTTCTCCTTTTCTTTATAAAATAATTTTACACCTGCTGCCAACTACTGTATGCTACAACTATTTAGAAGGATAATCCTGACAATTTTGCATTGTTAAAAATAGTTCTAAGGTAATGTTATCTGGTCCTCAAGAAGCAACAGCCCTTTGATTCAGTCGCCGTCTTTTTTCTTGCGGTAGTCTCATATATAAACGCACATGTCTATTATAGCGAAGAGTTGTTCCCCTGCGACAAACTGCATCATTTTCGAGCAGGTTTGTGCTGTGTCTCATAATTGGATCTTTTTGACATGAGGTTTTCAGAGAAATATCCACAAATGTTCGTGATTCATTCTAGTATTAGAGATACAGCCCATTCTCACCCGGGAAAGGCAGATTGATGAATCACAATCCGCCTTTCCTGGGCGCGCTTGTGCATTCACCACCCGCGGTGTAAATCACTATAAATTTTTGCCATAGAAATAGAAAAGGGACTATGTCCCTTTTCGGATGACTGTGGCCACTATGGAACCGGTTTTCCATGGCTGCCGTCATCTGAAAACGGAAAATGGCGCTGGCCATTTTTTGTAAACTATGTTTTAATTCCGACGTATGACGTGCTCACGCTGGGCACATCTCCCATCGGTAGGGGAAAAAAATGAACTATTAGCACCATAGGAAATCGGCGGAGCGGACATGGGATTCAACGTGCTGCCAGCCGAGCACCAAGCTTTGCTCGGGTTGGTAGGCCATTAAATCCCATGTATGCCCCTGCCGCCAGGGAGTGAAAGCTACATTACTATTGGCCGGCCTGGTGGAGTATTAAGATTTGCATGAATCTTAGGCAAGCCATAAAACCCTGTGTTGATGGTTTTCTGGTTTCGAAATTCAAATTCCTGTTGACGTGTTTTTATCATGTCCTGTGATGCAACTTGCATAACTCTGAATTTCTGATATGGGGTTTTTGTGTAGTTTCCTCTAATGATTTACTTCATTCAGAAATTCCATTGCTGCATACTTCAGTGTACTCACAACCGGTGTCCAGTCAAATGGTCGACAGACAATTGGTCGACTGAATTTGGTCGAATGCCAAATGGTCGAATTTTTTTTTTTTATATATATATATATATATATATATGTGTTTTGTGGGTTTTCGTGTGGGGAAAAAAAATAAAAAAGAAAAAAAAATAGGTAAAAAAAAAAAAAAAAATTCGACCATTTGGCATTCGACCAAATGGTGTCGACCAAATTGTCTGTCGACCAAATGTTTTCGACCATTTGACTGGTAACCCTCACAACCACTATTTAACCATGTTTGGTCAGCTGTTTTAATAATTAGGCCAGAATTCTTCAATTTAAGGCTCAAAACTGATCTAGCTCGATTCCCCATTGGTTTCAAGTTCTTTAGCTACCTATCGAAAATCGTTGACAACCACCATTTCAAATGCTAAAAACTCAGCACATACCACATGCATTGGGCAAAAACAGACTAAAATGTGATTGGAGACTGAAACGTCTTCCACAAGTGTGGAGTTGGAGAAATATACCTTTAACCATTTTTTCCCAAAAATTCTCAAATCTGTTTCAGCCTGGAACCAGTAAGTATAGTTGGTCAGTACAAATTAAAGCCGGTTATCAAATATTGAGACCGGATCTTTTATCAACACAGAGAATAACAATTTAAAACTATATGTTTCACTGTTACTCGTACTTGTATGATTTATCCTCTCCTCCAAGTCCTGAAAATCTGTGCAGTCCCCTGGTAAGGGTACCCATTGGAAAAGGATTGCATCTTTGCCCCTGGGGTGTTCCGCTGCATACAAAAAGTTGCCATCTTCTTTGACTATTACGGTCCCTATCTGGGTATTGTTCTGTCGCTAAGGAGCCACTACCTGAAGAGTCTGAAAATGTTACCCACTTCTGTGGTTGATGAAACTAACCACAAGTAGATTTATTCCAACCTGAACTGCTCGATTCCCGCTTTAGAACCAGATATCCCTCTGCAAGGTACAAATACATTCTACAAGAATGTTTTACTTCATTTATAGAAGACGGCTTCAAGTAATTTGTTAACAAGTCAAGTTAAACGTTCACACTCGATCAAAGTGAGATTCTTCAAGAACGCTTGCTGTGCCTTACCAAATTCTCCAGGTCCCTCGAAGCACTCCGTGTCTTGCTTCATCTTGAATTAGACGTTTGTCCCATTAGGGACTAGGAAATATGATATCCTTTTTCATTGGATTCGTATATGGAGTACTGGGGGGCTAGGGAGTGAACAGGAGGCCACGGAACACCCTTTGAGCTTACCAGGAGCAAAAAGCATTCCGTAGTTTGTTCACATAAAAAGAATCTTGTTTGATCTGGATGAGGCGGAGGCTTGGAATAATCCTGCGAGTTCAGATGGGACAGTTTTAATTAAGCTGAAGACTACATCCCTGGAAGCCAATAGGAGGAAAATAATTGAGATGGCCAGCATGTTGAGGTTAGGGCCCCAGTATCTGAGAATCAAATCCAATTTTGGATTTGAGGTACACTTGGATGACATTAACCCCCCCTATGCTCGGTCTATGTATTTCAGCTTTAGATTAGGTATGTTATAGGCTGCAAGTTTTACAAACTCTTGCATAGGGAATCTGTCTAATCTATGTCCCTTATGTGGCTTGGGTGAGGAGACAATGGCCCACTTCTTATTACTGTGCGATGCATTGAAATACATCAGAATTTGGATCTTGAAACAGTTACTAAGGCAGGCAGGAACTCTTACGGGATGCTCTGGAGGTTTGTAAAAAATACCACAGACTGCGCTGTGTTTGTCAGCGTAGCCAAATTCATCCACAGGGCTTGGCCGCATAGACGGAAATGCTATGCTCCTACTCATGTCTTAATTTTTTTGGTATAAGGAGTTTACTGTCCCTGTGTTAATATCGTTTATGTTTTGCAGGCGTCTGGAAAGTATAAACAGAGTTTTCATTGTTGGAAAAAACTCTTCTGACGATATATTATAATGACCATTAATAGGAAGGGTTCCTGCTCTTTTTATATTAGTATCTAATGTAATGTATTTTTAAAATATTTGTGATGTTTTATCAATTGAAGAAAGCAATGTGTTTTTTGTGATTTTGCACACTTATGGCTTTGAGCTGAAATAAAGCAATTCGGATTCAAATTCTTTTTTTTGATTTCCATACTTACTATAAGCTGTTGTGATGGTTAAAGTCAACCAGTCTCGACTGCATTTATACGATGTTGTGGGTGCTGGTAATAGTTTTCCTAAAAAATGTGGGTGTGCAGTTTGTACTGAAATGGCAGCACCACAGCCCGATTACCGATAAAACAGGGCCAAGCCATGAGAAGAGACGATTGATTGGCAAGCAAAGAAGACCAGAAGGCTGTGCGGCTGTGATGTTAACTCTCATTCGGAATATAGGTATGCCAAGTGACAAAAGTGACACATTGTGCATGAAGGAGAGGTTCAGTCTGGCTGGAGAACTGCAATAGAGGTCACATAGGTGTCAGGTGCCAAGGTGTGACCGATTACTTCTGATGGAGCGATCCACCGCAGGCAGAGAATGTGGTACTTGGTAGAAAAAGTACAAGCAAGAATATTAGGCCGTTAATCATGCCCCTCAAGGTCACGGAACGTTCAGGTTAAATGTATTGGTTAAATGCAAATGACTAAATGTATCTTGCTGTCTTATGTAGGATTCTCATTGTGTAAAATTCTTTAAAAACCCAGATTAATCTGTGCCCAAGGACCAATTTCTGAGAGCATGGACACTCTGTTTCTCTACAGCCATGAAGAAATGAAACCACTGCTAATTGCTGTTTCCTACAGAGCTTCGATTTCCCAACTGCTGACAACATAGAAATAAAATATGTATAGATCTCGTTAAAGAAAAACATACTCATGCATTGAGACCCGATGAAATAATGGATTTAAAATATTCCTGAAGGAAACAACCATGAAGGTCATGCATAAACCTCTATAATTTGAGTAATTCATCACTCGATACCTGTTCATTCGTACCTTCGGCCAATGTAGGCCTTTCTAAAATCTCCCTGGACAGATCCTCACTTACTCCAGATGGCAGCCTCACACACGAGCAACACCCTTACTGCACAATTCCACTTCATAGAGAAGAACTTAGTTGACCTCTGCTTTTAAACAACATTTTAAAATGTGCCCACAATAACAGGAAAACAAAAAAGTCTGATAACCAAGATATTTTAAAGAGTGAGACTATCATTTAAAGTCTTCATTATTTAAAATCACCCTAGAGTCAGTGAACACAGCAAAGGCAAAGCTGGAGAATTCTGCAATATGTACTAAAAAGCCCAGTTAGAATAGAATGGACCTGACCAACTGGAGAGAAAGAATACAAGCACGTAGTAGGGTGCATCAGTTTTTAGAAGCCATAGCGGTAGGAATAACTATCACCCAGGACCGGGCAACCCAAGCAAGGAACAAGTTACTTACCTGTAACTGTTGTTCTCCAGCATGGGTCTGGCATGGATTCACATGCGCATGAATAAGAGAATACATAGCAGTACACACATGCACAACCACGGGAGGTGGCAACAGGCTCAACATTAAGCAATACAACAACTCAACATTAAGCATCTCTTACCTCCTCACCAGGCTCACCTTAGGCGAACAGGTTGGCCAGCACTGCTTGGCCGACCCTGGACTCCTCCCTGGAGTCCTGATCAACGCAGTAGAATCTTGTGAAGGTGTGCGTCGACCTCCACGTCGCAGCCCTGCAGATGTCGAGCAGGGGCACACCAGGCAGGAACGCCATGGTAGCAGCGATCACTCTGGTCGAATAGGCTCTTGGACGCCCGGGCATCGGTCAGTTTGCCATCCGGTGACAGTGCATGATGCAGCCGGAGAGCCATCTGGAAATGGAGTCTTCGAGAGAGCCTTCCCTTGATTCACAGTCCCAAAGTTCACAAACAGCTGTGACGTCTTCCGAAAACTCTTTGTGCGGTCCACGTAGAACTTCAGCGCTCTAGCTACATCCAGCGAGTGCAAAGTCCTCTCGGCCGGCGACGAAGGCGACGGGAAGAAAACTGGCAACACCAAGGGCTCGTTGAGGTGGAAGTCCGACGGCACCTTGGGCATAAAGGAGGGGTGCGTCCTCAGCACCACCCTCGTGTCATGAAAAGTCAAGTATGGAGGCTTGCAAGATAGGGCCTGGATCTCTCCCACTCCTCGTGCAGAGGGGATGGCCACGAGGAAATCGGTCTTTCATGACAGGAACTTCAAAGGCGCCGAATGCATAGGCTTGAATGGGGCCCCCATGAGCCTGGTCAGCACCACATTAAGCTCCCACGTCGGGGCAGGAGCCTTCACCGGCGGGAATGATCGGAATAGTCCCTTCATGAATTCTTTCACCAGGCGATGAGACCACAAGGACGCCCGTCCCGTAGTCCTGGTATATCGGGAGATTGCAGCCAGATGTATTTTGATGGAGGCGTGAGCCAGTCCAGCTTTGGCCAGCGACAGTAGGTACGGCAGCACTTGAGGGGCCGTAATCCGCAAAGGGTTAATCTTCTGTGCACGGCACCAGACAGAGAACCTCTTCCATTTATGTCCGTAGCACTTGAGAGTTGAGGACGCCCAGGCCTTTGCAAGGACCTCTCTGCAGTCGGCCGGGATGTCGTACCCTCCAAACTCGAGTGCTGCAGGAGCCAGGCCTGCAAGTTCAGCGACTCCGGGTTGTGGTGAAGAATGGCGCCTCCTTCTCTGGAGAGAAGGTCTGCGTCCGTCGGCAGCTTGACTGGTGTGGACGTTGACAAGTCCAGAAGGTCCGGGAACCAGATCTGTCTCGGCCAGGCCGGTGCGACGAGGATCATCCTGCACTGGGACCTCTTGAGCTGGTTGATGAGCCGGAGCAGCAATGGCAGCGGAGGGAAAGCATAAAGAAATATGCCGTCCCAAGGGAACGAGAAAGCATCGCCCATGCTCCTCGGCTGGGGGAACCTGCTGGCGAACCTCCGGCACTTGGAATTCGTCGCCGTCGCGAAGAGATCGATTTGGGGTTCGCCCCATCATCGGAAGAGTCGATCCACTTGATCCTGGCGTAGTTCCCACTCATGGCACGAGCGCAGCTCCCTGCTGAGTGAGTTGGCGATCGTGTTTTTTATTCCTGCCAGATGAAGAGGCACCAGAAACATCCCTTGGGCGATGCCCCAATGCCACAGATCCTGGGCTTCCTTGGATAGGGCCGGGGACCTGGTTCTGCCCTGCTTCCGGATGTAGAACATCGTGGTGGTGTTGTCGGTGAAGATCCTCACCACCTTGCCCTTGAGGGACGGAAGAAAGGACCCGAGGGCCCAGAACACTGCGCGGAGCTCCAAGATGTTGATGTGGAGTGACTTCTCCTCCGGGAGCCAAAGGCGTCTCGCGTGAAGATCTCCGGAGTGCGCTCCCCAACCTTCCAGGGAGGCGTCCGTCGTCACTGTCACCTGGTGAGCTGGGGTCTGAAAGTCCATGCCCGCCGACAGATGGGAGCGGGTAACCCACCACCGGATCGCCTGACGGAACGTCTCGTTGAGAGGGATGCTATCCTCGAAGCTGCCCGTCGACTGGACCCAGCGGGCGTCGAGGAACTCTTGTAAGGGGCGCATCCGATAAATGCAGGAGGACATCATCACGAGGAGGGACTTGATAGATCTTACTCTGGCCATGTCCGTGGCCAGCAGACGCTGCACCTTGCCCAGAATGGTCCTGGTCCTTTCCTCTGACGGCGAGGCCAGCCGCGCCACTGTGTCGAGCTTGGCTCCCAGAAACAGGGCGACTTGCGACGGAACAAGGTGGGATTTTGGAAAGTTGATGGAGAATCCCAGGTCCGTGAGCAGCTGGACGGTCTTCGCACTGTGCTCCACGGCGAGCTCCCTTGTCCTTGCCCGGATAAGCAGTCGTCCAGGTAGGGGTAGACGTGGATCCCCTGTAGGCACAGCCGCGCCACCACTGGTGCGAGGCACTTGGTGAACACCCTGGGTGCCGACTTCAATCCGAACGGGAGGGTCTTGAACTGGTAGTGCCACCCTTGGACCACGAACCTGAGGAACTTTCGGTGTCTTTTTAGAATGGGGATGTGGAAGTACGCATCCTCGAAGTCCAACAACAACAGGAAATCGCCCTCCTCCAGCTGTCCCAGCACGTGCTGGAGGGTGACCATACGGAACTTCTGTGCCTTGATGTACTTGTCAGTCGTGGCAGGTCCAGGATGGGGCGCCATCCTCCAGTCTTCTTTCTTACGAGGAAGTACCTTGAGTAAACTCCGGAGCCCCGAAGCCTCTTTGGGACAAGCTCAATGGCACCCTTCTTGAGCATCGCCCTTACTTCCAACAGTAGTTGAGGGACATGATTTTCTTTCCTGGCCACGGGTGGAACGCGAGGGCACTTCTTCTGAAACTCGAGGGCGTGCCCTTGGGCCAGGGGGTCCAGCACCCAACGGTCGGTGGAGATGAACTCCCACACGCTGACGAACCTCGCCAGCCGGCCTCCCACCGGGGTGCTTCGGCGGGGGCCCGACCCCACGGTCGGTTCAATCTTGTTTGGAGGCCGCCTTGCCTCCTTGACCTCCCTGTCCACGATGACGGGCACCACCTGACTTGCCGCATCCCCTGTAGGCTTCCTGGGACGAAGATCTTGGCGCTTGGCGGTACGTGGAGGAGCCACTGCCGGATCCCTTGGAGGCACCTTGTCTGCCTCCGGAGCTCCGAAAGGACGGAAGGAATATATGTAATGGTTTGGCTTGTCCGGTCACACAATTGCTTGGTAATATAATTGAATTGCTCACAGGGTTCTATGGACAAATATGAACTGTCACGGGTCCGACACTGTGTCACGTGATCATATGTCATGTGATTTTTATGTGCTTTCCTCTAACTTCGAGGCTTCCATATACACGGAACGCGGATGCGACCGCGTTTGCACTCATTACGAGATGGACGGTTCCGCATGAAAGACTGAATACGTATGTTTAGCGATGTTTCTGTTGGGATACACGAGGTTTCAATGGGATTCCATTTCCCACTGGATTCAATTTAATATGGTTCTCCTCATCAGGTAATGCCACTTAAGGCAGGCTGTTTCACAGTATGACGAACTCCAGGAATAATCCATTCATTCTAAAGGTAACACATGTTTACCCACTATGGGGACTTCATTACACCTCAAGTTTCTGATACCCAACATCCAATTAAGCGGTTACATACATTGACTCGGTTTTCCCTTCTATGTATAGGACACCGACTAGAACTAGAAGTCAACTTTGCACATAATTTCAAGAGGACAGTCACCAGTAAGACTTTTAAACGGGTAATTTGCATAATTGGACATTTTGCAACATACCATGCTCATTATGGTTATGGAATACGCAGTTGCACAATGGCTGTGATATGATAGCAATACACATAACTTGAACCGACTATAGACACACATATTTGGCTCTACGGGTGCGGTGACAAGGCGCTTTTGTGGTTGGCACTGGGCTACAGGCGGTGGCACGCATGATCTAACTGCATGAGTTTTTAGATGTCATTTTGACAGTATATCAGATGATCAAGAATTTTATATTTGAGTTTCCCCCCTTTTTTCATTTTCAATTGTATTTCTTTTCATGTGCTGTTGATGACATATTGCTATGTTGTCACACATGACATCTTACATATGGTAATGTATATTTTATCTGTATGATTTGATGCTGTTTCCTGTTTGTCTGACCATGCTGTTATTTGGTGATACATATGTGTATTCAAATGTTAAAACGTTGGATATTATTTATGTGGAGCAGAGGTTTGCCTTGAAAAAGCCCTGTGGAGGTCGAAACACATGTTGGCATACGACTCTGCCATTTGGGCATATGAATCTGGTGTTGGATCATGGACTTTCACATAATTAAACATGCCAATTGTATTCACGTTTCAACGTAAAATTATTTTATGGAAGGAGTATTTGGAGGTTTAATGTTACATATACATAATGTTAGTGTGCTGGCAGCGCATACGTTTGTGGAACATTTACTGTTTTCATTGTATTGCTATGTGGGTTAGGGGTGCCCACCTGTTCCCCCAATATGCTGCAGCCAGTATTGGTACTTTTTGAGGAAGGATTTTGTTCAAATACTCAAGCTTAAGCGCTTCCACCATACCTGGCACACTTCGACTATTGTTTCTCTTAGCTATCAGAATGATGCCGAGGTGACACGATTGCTTTATCCTGCAGATCACCATGTGGAGCAGGGGTGTGGGCGGGAAGGCTTAAGTCCTCATATAGTTCCATTGAATCTGGAATGGATCGCTCAGGGAGCTGGGGCCTTGCCCCTGCCAGGAGGAGAATTGCTGGCATTTCCTGTTGTCTTGGGAGGCAAACAGGTCCACTTGGGGTTGCCCCCATCTGAGGAAGACCTCCTTCAGTACGAGGTCGTTCAATTGCCACTTGTAATTGGCGCCCCCAGTCTTCTGAGTGTCCGCCTCCAGGTTGGACTCCCCCAGGAGGTAGACGACAATGAGGTTGATGTACTCCAGAACCCATTCCCACATGCTGACAGCGAGGTTGCATAGTGGAGGGGATCTGGTACCCCAGTACATGCTGGTGGAGTTGTCCGCCTGGTTAAGTAATGCCTTGCCCTCTATGAGAGGGAGGAAGGCTTTGAAGGACACCCATGTGGCCTTCAACTCTAGCCAGTTGATGTGGGACTCCAACCGGAGCCAGACTCCATGGACACTGTGGTTGTCTAGAGTGGCTCTCCAGCCCTCGAGGGAGGAGTCCGTCGTGACGGTGACCTGAGGTAGAGGCTGCCGGAAGGGCTTGCCCCACCGGAGGTTGAGGTCTGCAGACCACCAGGTGAGGCCCGGGTGGAGAGACGTGGGCATGTCCACTGGCTCCGATTGTGAGCCCCTCTCCTGCTTCCATGAGGATGCGAAGTGCAATTGCAGCCTCCTCACATCCTGAGTCTTGTGTGGGGTATGGCTAAAAGGACCACTGCCATAATAGCCCGTAGGTGTTGGTACCACGAGGCCGAGGTCACAGTCCCGGAGAGGAAGTGAGTAGTGGCTCTCCTGATGGCCGTGATGTTGTCTTCTGAAGGGAACACTCTCTTGGAGTGGGTGTCCAGATGAGGCCCAAGAAGGTCAGCTTCTGCTTGGGCTGTAGCAGAGACTACTTGAGGTTGATAGTAAACCCCAAGTCGCGGAGTGTGTTCATAACCGTGGAGGAGGTGTGGAGAACCGCCTCCAGAGATGAGGCCAGGACGAGCCAGTCTTCTAAGGGTAGACGTGGTGGCCCTGGGCCCTGAGGAGTGCAGCCACTGCGTTCATCAATCTGGTAAATACCCTGGGGGCTGAATTGAGGCTGAAGGGTAGCACCTTGTATTAGAAATGGCAGCCCATGATCCTGAAGCGCCGAAAGGACAGATGCGACTGCCAAACCGGGACTTGTATGTACAGGTCCTTCAGATCCAGGGAGCACATAGAATCTCTCCTGTTTGGTGTCTCCGCAAGGAGAGCTGGCGTAACCATCTTGAATTTTTGCAGCGGAAGGGAGAGGTTGAGGGTGGAAAGGTCCAACACAACTCTCAGGCCAGCCTGGTGGTGGTTCTTGTATGGCAAAAATCCTGGAATAGAAGCCCAATCCTCTCTGGGAGGCTGGACTCTTCCACTGCCTGGCTCTCGACGAGCGACCGGATCTCCGCCAGCAGAGTTGCTGTCCCAATCTATGGGAGAAGAAGGGAGGAGGGAGGAGAGGAAGGGACCGGTAGGCGGTACCCCATGGAGACTACAGAGATGATCCAGGGGTCCCAAAAATGTTGGTGCCAAAATTCCACGTGGAAGGCAAGCCTGTTCCACCCCCCAACCCCCCACTGGAGAAACGTGGACCCAAAGGGGCGTGTCATGCCTTCTTTCCCTCTGAGACTGTTGCGGAGGAGGGGGATTGGAAAAAGCGCCCTGCACACCTTTGTTGTTTCCTCTGATGCAGACTTAGGGAACTGTCAGGTTGTCTGGAACTCCGTTCTTGGAAGCCTCGGAACCCTCCAGACGCCCGCCCCTTGTCAGAGCGTTGATTGGACTGCGTGTATGCCTTGGGCGTGGCCTTCATAAGAATAGATAAAGACTTGGCGGTTTGTGAATCGTCGTTCTTTTTATCTAATTCTTCATCCGTGGAGGTGTGGAAGAGGTCACTACCCTCGAATGGAAGGTCCAATAAGCGTTTCTGGATGTCTGGGTTAAACCTAGTAGCCCGGAGCCAGGCCATCCTTCTCATGTCTGTGGCGATGCAGATGCCCCGGCCTGAGGTATCGATATGGGTCAGTGTGGACCCCATGATGTCCTGCAAAATTAGCATGGCTTCTCCTAAACCCCCCTTAAAGTGAGCCTGGCTTTGTGGCAGAAGTTCCAGGAGGAAGTCCGCAATTTCCCACCAGAGCCTTTAATTAGCAGCTGCCAGCATGGCATCAGCGCTGGCTTGATGCAGGTGCAGGGAGACGGAGTACAGCTTTTTTCCATACGCCTCCAAGACCTTTACCTCTTTGCTTAGCAGCGCCGAGGACGACTGAGGCTTAGAATAGAGTGATCACTGAGGAGTGTGGCTGAGGATGAGCCGAAAGCAAGTGTGTATCCCCCCTCCAACTGCCTGTACTTGGCATCGAGGCGCCGGTTGACAGGTTGGGCCGAGTGCGGCTTGAGCCACCCCTTTTTGGCCAGGGCAACAACGTCCTTCTGCATCGGGATCCCAGTCTTCGAGGAGGGTCTTAGGGTGAGGACTTCTGCCGAGACCCCCTCCTCGGGCTGTTTGACCTCGGGCTGAGGAAGGGCCAGGCATTCTGCCAGGGCTGCAAGGCATTGTGGAAGGCCTTTGCTGAGGATGGCATGTCGAGGTCCTCCTCCTCGTCTGTGTTAACCTGAGTGCTGGGAGGATCCAGAACTGGCGCAGGGGTACTGGGAGCTGTGGGCTGCGGTGTAGGGGCCGGAGGCTGCTGGGGCGGCTGGTGTGGAGCTGCCAGTATTGTCGGTGGCGGCAAAGGGAGCGCGGGCTGCGCTGGGGCCAGAGGCACCATAGTCAAAGCAGGAATGACTATGGGTGCCAGTGGGGTGACCGGAGGGAACGTGTCACTCGATAGTATCCGGAGAATGGCCCCCCCCATCTGCGGCGTTCTCATCAGCGATATAAACCTTTCTAAGAACATGTCCTCAGAGGCTGAAGGTGTGGCAGGGGATATTGATGGAGTGGCCGGAGGCTGCTGGGGCGCACTCTTTCTGGAGTGCAGGGGAAACCTGCCCTGTGCTACTGATGGATAAACTGTAGGCCACGTACCTGGTTGACACAAGTCCCACCTTGTGACTCATTCCTCCACCCGCTCTGCTAAAGGAGGTATTGGGCGAGCGGCTATCTTGTCAAGCTGCGTGCCACGTGAAAATGTTTTGGTGCTTGGCTCTCCGAACCAGCCCCGTCCAAGTCTACCGGTGTTGGAACATAAGGCCTATCCCGCACCTCAGGCCGGGGCCTGGAAGGCGTATTGCCCTTGCCAGAGTTGCCTTTAGTGCGGTGTAAAGGCGCCCCCCCTCGGACATGATGCCGGTATTAGGGCGTTGCCCCTCAGGAGTAACCCGGTAGAAGAACCTGGAGGTCCCTTAGCACTGATATTGGGAGGATCCGGAGATGCCTCAGCCGTGAGGCCAGTAGCTGGACTAGCCTCAGTACGTGTGCTGGTGCTAGAACCCAATAGGTTCCTCCTGGTCGGGCGTTTCTTTGAAAAGGAGTCGCCATTACGGGGTGTGATGGTGAATAGAGGCCTTGCCTTTGAGCGATGTTTGACAAAGTCCTTGAGGTCCTCTGGTGGCGACTTCTGGATGAGCTCCCTCCACCTAGCTAGCCTGTTCGTCAGTGCCCGTGGACAACCTTCCCAGCCTTGGTCGGGGCCAAGGCAGCAGAGGCAAAGGGCGAGGGGGTCAGACGTAGGGAAGAGCCCCTCACAGGCTGGACACCTGCTGAAGTACGCTGAAGTCTACATGCGCCGAGGAGGCGCATGGCGGAGGACCAAGTATCGAAAAGATAAAGAAAAGGCAAGAAAAAAGAATATCCAGGGAAGAGCACGTGGAATTACATGGCCGAAGCCAAACCCAGGAGCGCTGGTGAAATCGGCCCGTTCCGATCGACGCCAAAAAGGGGACTGAGTAGTGGCACCGGTAGGGGGAGTCAGGCGAGCGCATGCTCCCAGGGACCAGCCCACCTCGAAATGTAAAGGGGAAGAAGAATTTTCTAGTGAAAAAGGTTCAGTCTCTCGTCCCTCGCAAGGGACGCCCATAAAGTATGGAGGAAAGGCGATGGGACGCAAGAGTAAGGATAGGTGATAGAATAGCAATTAGAGTAGATGGGGAAGATAGAGGGCGCCATTTGGTGGGGGAGAGAGGAGTGAATGAGAGACAGACAGGGAAGCTGCACAGTGCACAAAAACTCACAAGGCAGCAGAGAAGCCAAGCAGGCACATATAAAGTGATGCTTTAAACGGGATAAGTACAGGTAGCAGGATTTTAAGTACCTAAATTGGGCGAGCACTAAGATGCAGCAGAGATGCCCATGTAAATGCAACGCTCAACAAAGCACTAGAGTACATAGGTTTAAAGGCTGATGTAAATGCAAATCTTTGGCAAGGTACTATAGTACACAGGTTTAAAGGCACAACTAAATGCGACTTTTTAGCTAGGACTAAAATGCAGCAGAAAATAATTAGGAGAGCAGAGTGGGTTACATCTAGAAGTGATTTCCCGGCAGCATACGAGTAATGCAAAGCAATGAATGTGATCAGAAGGCGGGGATTATCACACAGATGGGATATGGCATCAATACAGGGCAATAAGGTTACAGAATACCCAGTATGGTGTTACAAAGCAGTGGGGAATGCAGTAATTTAACATGGGAGATAGATGAATTAACAGCATAGCTAGATTACAATGTCAAGCACACATTGAAAAAGTCAACGATTAACAGGGCAAAGATTTAGAATGCCCAATGTGGTGTCATTAGGAAAATAGGCAGGAAAAAATGTGTTTTAGTGAAGACACAGATGATCTATTCAGAATACCTTTCAAGAAGGGTGAGCAGTGTTGACAGACCTAACCAATAATCGTGAGCCAAATTTACACTTTAAACAGTGGGGAAAGAGAATAAGAGTTAGTGTGCATGGTTGTCGGAGTGCTGGCTTCCATGCAATGATCATCTGAAGTTGGAGGGATTCATCGTTGTGCCGAGTAGACACTGATGCAAAAGACTGGAACAAACTCGAGAAGCGTGACGGGCAAATCTGGTCACACCACAAAGACACGGGGCAGGAGGGATCTTGGACTTGAGGGAAGTGAGTAGTCCAGTGACTTGTGTGGTACCAGAAGTGGTGACGGGGGTAGAGGGGAGTGAGCATGGTGATTTAAAGTTTTGGATGGGCATAGCTGGCTACCAGAGTATGTTGGCGTAAGGAGAACACACGTGCAGGGACACCAGGGGAAGAGGGTGCAGACAGTGATACAACATGGATGAGGGGTTTACCCATGGATGCGATGCACAGCACTCGATGGTGGAGGGAGCTGGATTACACAGGGTGAGGAACTAGTGTTAGGAGATGAAGGACCTGGACAGGGCCTGGATTTAGGCTTTTACTCGCTGGATGAGGAACTAGTGTTAGATCTCAATCCTTTCAAAGAAAGACCAGTAAACTGGACCAATTGCGTAACTGGTGTAATGCTTGTGGTGGGATTTGCCCATTTCCAGATCCATCAAAATCAAAAGGAAACAGTGCTGAACTGCTCAGATGTATGATGTGGTCCTATAAGGTTGGAATATTGGGGCAAGCTCTAGTAGGACGTCATGTGAATACTTCGGGGCATGTCATTGGAGAACTAGCTTCTAAGCAGATTTAAGGTTTTGACCACCTCCGGCTGGTCTCGACAGCACCCAGTCTTTGATGCAGCATGCACCTCTAGATTTCCTCAAGAAGAAAATCAAGTCACCTCAGCGGGCTGCCTATCATTTGAGGAGTTAACTGCCTTTGTTTCCAGGTTACAACCTGCTCAAGTAAACCTGGAAGCCATTACATGAGGTTGTTTTTAAGGAGGTAGGTAAGTGTTGACAAATATGAAATCAGTCCCGAGATAGTTAGGTCCCAGACAGTGAAAGCAAAAACAATGCAGGCCAGCAAATTGTCGCCGAGTTAATCAGCACCAATGTGTGCAATCCTATGCTATTGACTGACGGAAAACAAATCTTCGCCATTTCCTGGAACTGAGACTGGCCATAAAAGCGTAACTGTTAGAGTTTCTACACTGATGCAAGTTAACCATCCCTAAACCTACGATATGCAGAAGTACATTTCAAAGAAATCGACTAACAATGTCATGTACTGAGAACGAGAGGCTATGTTGAACTAGTCTACTAAAACATTGAAAAGCAAAGCTAGCAAAAGAAATGTAATGCAAGCGAACTAACGAGTAAACTATGTCATGGTTTGCATTTAGTTTTTAGAGAGCGATTGTAGGAATTCACTTTGATTTTGTTTGCAGCAAATGTCTTGCTTGGGATTTGAAAACGTTTTTTTCGACAAACTATCAAATAATCCTGACGTTTTCCCAGTGTGATATTTCCTCAGAATATTTTCTCTTCAGATCATGTTTCCTGTAGAGGATGAATCAGCCGTTATGGTTTAACACAAAATGAACACGGAAATGGGCTAAAATACAGTGTCCTTAAGCAGCAGCAATGTACAATACAAACCTAATGCTTACCTTTAGACTCAATTACATTGTTATCACCCATTTTCATGGCCTGCGAGACTGCAGGTCATTAGTTAAGGAAATCGGAGTACCGCTGATTAGCCTACATAGACACACACACACACACACACACACACAATATACCTGTTACAATGCAGGATCCAGTTTGCTGGAAAGGAAACATTTCACTTTAACCTACACATTCATTACAAAGGGTCTCATTCCAAGTATGGCGGTAAAACATGTCAGTAACTGATTAACCGCCAAGTCCAGGAGGCTGTTGAGCACCACATTAAACTATTCCTACACGTCCGTGCTGCAGCAATGCATTCCAATTCGCGATTTACGTTGGGGACGATCACATTAGGAGGACAGCACTAATTAAGAAAAACGATGATGACTCAAAATGTCGCCAGAGTGAGTTAATGTTCATAGAAAAAGCAAGCACAATTCTGGAGTCTACAAAAAGGTACATGAAAACATTTACAACAAAGGCTAAAACACACTAGTTAAAATTACTGAAGTTACTATAAAAAAAAAAGGTGTGTATCGCCCATCATACCGTTAAACTGGCGGAATATTTGAAATACAAACCGACTCCCGTGGATTGAGGTTGATACCAACCTTATGCAGCATTCGCCCTCTGGGGAAAACGCCTAGCCAATCATGTGGCTTTGAACGCAGGAAAATTCTGCCAGTGACTGATCGCGTTCTTCCAGTCACCCAAGCGCCTCCACGCGTCATCCTTTTCCCGCTCGTTGTGACAATAGTTCCCTTCTCGGCCGCAGGTCCTCTGGTCATCCCGCATGCCCCTCCCTATTTAACTGCTAGCATCAGGGGCTCCTCCTTGCGGCCCCGTGCTTCCTCGCAGCTATAGAAAAGGAATTTATTTCCCATGCCAGCAGTGATCCCTTTTTTGATAGGAGATTTGTCACGTATACCACAAGCCCGGCACATTTCCATTAAACAAAAAACGTTTAAACTAGTTGCACCCCAAACCGAGCCCTGGGGCAGGAATAGCAATCCTCCCCTTGTTCGGGAGAAATGCAGAACAGGCAACTG
The DNA here is from genome assembly GCF_040938575.1 of Ambystoma mexicanum. Classification (NCBI taxonomy): domain Eukaryota; kingdom Metazoa; phylum Chordata; class Amphibia; order Caudata; family Ambystomatidae; genus Ambystoma; species Ambystoma mexicanum. Next base: position 1,442,537,941 of record NC_090935.1, read on the forward strand.
TCCTGAGCCCCATCTTCGCTCAGCCTACCTTAGGCTAAGGCTGGGAGGCCATTACTGGCCCTGTAGTTCTACCTTAACACGTGGGTGATAACGTAAAAAACACAAGTGAGAAATGGTTCTAATGGCAAAAATGTGCATCCTATTGGCATAGCAATGCATAATAGCCCAGTATATAGGTGTTTAAATAAATGTTCCATAGACTTGTTATTGTGGACCACAAAAGAACTCTAAATGCAATAAATTCACTGATAATTATCAGCACTTCAGCTTTGGAAAGAAAAAACTAGATTGCCTGAGCAGAAACCAAAATATTTCTAGGAGAGATTACGGTAAAAAAAAAAAATATTGTTTGAAAAGTTTACAAACAAAGCTGAGAAAGCTCAAAAGAGATACCCTAGACCATCAATGTATTCTTGTTTCATTGAAGATCAATCAGAAGAAAAGATGCAACTAATCCGTAAGAAAAAAACAAGTCCCCCCTTCAGTGTGGCTTCATAGTCTACCAGCACAAAATAGGAGAACATCCACCCGAGTCATAGGATTTTGAAACTCCACATAAATGGGGTTCCCAAGCAGCCACTACATCAGACCTGAATTTAAGCAATACACAAAAAGGAGTTCAATATTATTTTAATAAAAAATTCCCAATGTGATGGCAGGAGAAATAACAGGTTCATAGAACAAACATTTACAAAACTAAACGTTTTGGAAAAAGGTTTCTTGTTCATGCCAATGTCTTCATTAAACATTTCTAAGAGGTCATCAGAAATTCAGAATGTCAAGCTTTGTAGTACAAAGCGTTACAAAGGAATTTGTAACAGATTTTTGTTTGAATCATCACATTCTGTATTGACAACATTCACAAAAATTGTTACCAAACAATTTAAAATATTATCAACATAAAAAAACAATATTTAAAGAAGAAATGCTAGTATTAGCTTTAAATGAAGACTGTTCAATTGTTCTTAAAAATGCTAAGAATGGTTGATCAAATGCATTGAAGAAGTCTGACTAGTTATAGGAATGCCTTCACAACCGAATCCCTCCCCCATCCAGAGGGCATCAAAGGAGTCCTTACAATTACTGCAGTGCTTTATTTTCTTTTTATTTTTTATTTGTTTGGCTGAATGAATCAACCTTTCAAACTTTCATTAATTTTACATACAAAATGTAATTATTCGTAACAATGTTATTACTTAGAATTTACATATAAAACATTAAAATATATTGCAGGCAAGCTTAATTATCACTGAAAGTGCATTGTATGGTTGCAAGGAACATTCAGGCTAACAAAGATAACATAATTGTGCAAACATACATCATGCCCTATATTCATAACACAGCCTAGCTCAACTTTATTTCTCTTGTCAAGACTGCATTTATGAAATGAACAAGTGCGATGTGTATTGCGCCTCTTGGACTAGTTAATAAAAGTCCCCACATGTCGTCTTCAGGATAGGAGCACATAAATTGACACAAGTTGTTAGTCGAATAGTATTCCATGCCGGACAAACTATCACTAAGTGTGAAAGAGTTTCAATTTGGTTTGGTTCCCCACAAAACCGACATATAGTTTGGTTTTCACTGATCATTCCCCTTCTTGCTAGAATCTGGTTAGTGCTACAAAGATTCAATCGAATTCTGAGCATTTGTGTTCTAACAAGCATTAAAGGGCATTTGATTAAATAGCTCTCCGTAAATCGATATCTTTTGTGTGGGAATATTGCCAAGTTAAAGTCTTGATATTTCCTACACTGAGCCTGTGTGTTTATACAGGTTCAAAAATGGCTCACATCTTGTAAAAAAAAGCAGACTAAAGCCCACTTTGTCTCCCTAACCCACATATTCAACCTTCACCAGGGAAGGCATGGTCTTCCATAGTAGTTGTTCATTTGAAACATTTGCATTATTTTTCATACAAGGGATGAGAGGCACTCACAACACTACAGATTTTATCAAAAAGGTTGAAGATTTGGCAGATTCAGGTGGTTTTCCTAGCATCATGCGACGTCAATTCTTTGCACACAAACATGCCTCAAAATGAGAGCATTGACATGAAGACATTCAATCTTAAATTACAGGACTCACCTGAGAGAAAGGCCATAAATTACTTTAAAAAAGAAAAAAATACATCTATTTCTGCCATGTGAGGCAAACAAACCACAGGAATTTTGACAGGCGCAGGTTTTGAGCTAACGTTGCAAATATATTCATGTAGAATTTTAAATGCAAGTTCATTTTTTTCATTTGACTTTTACACAAATGTTTTTCTTCACGACTTGTTGTGGAAATACACACTAAGTTCCCTACCTAACCTTGCTGATCGCTGGTGGGTGAGGGCAGATGTCATACAAGGTGATGGTGGGCCTGGATGCAGTGGGTGTGTGGATCCCCTTGGCTAAGTGCACCCCATGTCACACCCGAGTCTTGCATACTCACTGTAGATGGGCCTGCTCTTTAACGTGAATCAAGAGGTTTGATCCAGAGCATGAGAGTGACCGACCGTAGGAAAAGGAGAGATGATGGCCAGGGGAAGACTCTGAAAGAGGAACCTCAAGCACATGGCTGGTGGAAGGTTGATGACCCGAGAATCAGTTCCCAGTTTTAGTCACCTGGGAGATCAATAATCGCTAGTAAAGAACCTCAACCAGAATTTGAACAATGACCAACAGAAGCCTCAGCACTAATGCCAGTTTCAACCACTGAGGAGGAAACCTCCACCAAAACGATAGAGACGCAGGTGTTTGGAATCCAAGAACAACTACAGTCCATCGCAGGATTGCTTACATACAAGAATGTGCCATGCTGTAAAAGAGTAGGGATGCACTCTAATGTCTCCTATGAGCTACAAAGCCGATAGTCGAGTGCGCAAACCAACACAGTGTTGCAGAGGGAGGGCACAGCCCTCACTTGTGGTCAGGCACCAATCAAAGTAAGCAGAGAGGCAGAGAAAGGCATTGACAGAAAAGGGCCTGCTGGCAGCAAACCCACTTAGCATGGAGCAAGTAGATGGGACGCCAGAGTAACATACGTTTGTTTTTCGTTAGTTGGATACGGATTTGCAAACATGTATACTCGCTCTCGAGTATTGCTATACCTCCGAGCTCAGATTGGGAAAAAAAGAATGCTTTACCGGTAGCAAGCAAGTGAGCTCATTTTGAGAAGGCATCAGATGGAGGTACCTGTACATACCCAGGCTTAGATTGACCCCGACATGGTAAACATAGCCTTTTAAGGTCAATAAGAAGAATACTATTTAGCAGCAACACTGGTCATAGAAATAGTATTATAAATTAAGTGCACCACGAATTTCCCTGCAAATAATACTCTCTACCGATCATGTAGGAAATTGTGCTCAAGCCTTAGTGATAAATGGAAACTTGCTTGTACAGTTAGGCAACAACTTCTGTTTTGGGGTTGTACTTCTGTTCACAGTGTGCAAGTTAAGTTGCATTTTGAGTCAGTTTCACACGATGTCTACTGTGCTTACTTTCTCAATCACCCTCTTGCATATCTTAGCATGGGATCGTATGGCAGAGCATTCCATTTGTTATGCTTTATGTTCTTCGACAGGAGGGGAATCCATCAACATATCAGATATTGGCTACTATTCAGGTAATAATTAGATCCTGATGGATTTCAACTGCAGATTTTAAAAAGGTAGTGTTCCACAAGAGCGGTCTGCATTGAGAAACCAATGCCCCCTGCAGTTAACAGTTCCCATAGCTCAGATAATTAAGCGATCACTGCTATTTCAGTTCGATCTGTAGGTTTGAAACCCACCAACCCTGCTCATTCTCAAATGTGCATAGACTAGTATCAATTTTGATAGAATTAGAGCAGCCCTATGTGTATTATATGTAAAGCAGTTTGAATAAATAGTATTGTGAATTTGAAGCAGAGCACAGGATTCTGAAAGTAGCTAATTTGGCAGTACTTAAGAAAAATCATTACTAACCCACAGAATATGAAAACCAATCCCGTAAACTCGTATGCAACTGGACACTAAAACACAGCAAAGGGAATGCAATATCTGAGAAATAAATCACTTCATTAATGCAATTTCAAGTACTCTTAGTCCATGTCTCTCTATCCCCTGCAAAATTGGTGGGAAGGCCTACCCCTTGCCAGGCCAGAAAACTGCTGTATAGATACTGCATAAAGCAGGAGTAGAATTTAGAATACAGAAGCCCAGTGTGCAAAGCCTTCATTATGTACTATGGAACCTGCGTACCGCCCCAAATAACCAGGTCTCAACCACCAGCTCCAAGTATTTACGCCATGTATTAAAATAGCAGCATTGGCACATGCCGGAGGGTATGGTTGGGTGGAGTTGTCAAAGAGGCGGAGCCACATACCTGAATCACAATGAACACAATGATGTGTTACTCTTTCATCTATGTGACTTCCTCCTTGCCAAATACGCCACAACAGATTGACAGCTGTGGGCAATCTTCCAACTGGCTGGACAGCTGAAATTTTCCCGACTCACATCCGTACCTTAGCAAAGGGCACCACGTGAATGAACGAGGCCATGATGCTCAGGAAAGTCCGGACTGTAGACTGCATGAATCATGGTTTTTGCATGGAAAACCTTGATGACCTGCCTCATTGAAGGGAGAGCCATCCCTGTGACGAACAGAGAATTGCCCAAACAGAATCCTCTGCAGCAGAACAAATGTGACTCTGGTTTACTGTAGAAGCAAGCCTGAACAGAGTGTCGCACACCTTCTGAAAGTTCCCCGGGTGGAGAGTACTGAATGTGGCTCTGATAAGCTAGGCACTTGGTAGCGGCACTAATTAATTTACTGAAGCCCGAGGTGTGCATCCACTACAGTGAAGACTTTTCTGAACACCCTTGAGGCGTCATTTAGACCCAGGAGAAGACATTTGTACTGCCAAGGTCATCCCAATGGAAATCTCAAATTACAAAGTTCTTTGTTGATGGCAATGTGGAAATAGGCGTCTTGAAGGTTCGGATGCCAACCGATTCCCTTCCAGACGAGACGAAGATGTCTGGAACCTTTACAACATGGACGTTTTTTTCAAAAAAAGGGAAGCATTTAGAAATGGCAAATCCAGAATGGGACTTTTGCCCTTTAATTATCTGGGATCAAGAAGTACCGGGAATAACATACCCACCTCTTTGGTTTTCCAGAGCTGTTCTTTTAGTTTAGATGAGTTCTAGGGTCACCTTCTGGTGACCAGGAGGAGACATTGGTCGAATTGTCAAAGGCGCTCAAAGAGTAACTAGCTATTACATTACCACCCACTCCTCTTTTGTGACCGCCACAAATTGTTGGAAAAACGGTCTTATACTGCCACATACGTCAAGAAAAGAATGCTCTGACAGATGGGTGCTCGGGGTCTAATGCATAAAATGTGTCAGGCAGAGTTCTTGGTGGCAGCATTAAACTTTGTACTCAACTTCTAGACTTTAAATGCCTATAAAAAAATAAAACAAAAGTCTTGGCTGTGGAGAACATGGTGAATAAAGGTCTCACCATCTGGAGGTCCAATTTGCACAGCTACAAAACATTCAGTATTGGGGCGTATTGCCATCAAAAGCCAGGTCCAAAATCTTTTTTTGCACTGCCGATTCAAAGTTTGACACTTTCCAATAGGCTTACTGCTGGGTCAGCACCCCTTAGGACATAACATGTATTGGTTATTTCGCTAAACAGAGGGCAGGAGGTTGATCTCTTTCCGCAGCTGGCTCCCTTCTCTGGAACCGCCACCACCTCCCTCTTCATCTTGAGCATGACTTTTGGGGGACAGGGAAGTTCTGGTATAGAGTTAATTTTGCTTCAAGCTGATAAGACTCTGTTGGTATTCGCCTGGGCTGGTAAGGGGACTGAGCTATGTGGATGAATGGGGGTATGGCGCTGAATGACTTGACGGAGAGGGGGCGTGAGGATCGTTTGCAAGTTTGTACATTGAATGTGAAGGGGCATAACTCCCAGCCAAAAAGATCTCTGGTGGCCACGGAGTTCCTGAGATTGAACATGGATGTACTCTTCCTTCAAGAGACCAGGTTTATCCGAGGAGAATGCCATGTGGACTTGTGGGGCAAACATACTGGGGATGAGGGGATTCAAGGAAAGGGGGAGTGGGCATTTTGCTCCATGAAAAACTCAGGTGTCGAGGAAATGAGCCAGTGTTTATGGGAGGGCCATGCTGCTCTGGGGCATCATAAGAGGAATAAGGTTCACGTTTGCTACGATGTATGCCCCAACCAGGGGCAGATGAAATTACTCAGGGAGACCTTGGTGAAAGTACTTTGTAATGGTGAGGGGTGTCACATTTTGGGTGGGTACTTCAACATGTGGGCAAACTTGACACTTGCTAGGCGTACAACGGGATCAGAAGAACAGGAACTACAGGGGCCGGGCTGGAGGATATACAGGAGAGTTTGAACTTACATGGGTTGTGGGATGTTTGGCGCTTCTTTCACCCCCAGGAAAGAGGCTTTAACTTCTACTCTGCTCCGCATGAGACTGTTACCCATATTGAGTACATTTGTATTTCAAGAGGTTTGTGGGATGTGGCGCAAGGTTCAGAGATTCATCAAATTAGTTGGGTCGGATCATGATCTGGTCTCCCTGGACTTGACGTGGCTGGGGGCTAATCTCTTTGGAAGAACCTGGTGTTCAGAGAGGAGTTGGGAGAGGGAAATCAGTGAGTTTTGGCATTAACAATACGGGGGATGTTGAATGTGGTTATGGTGTGAGATGCTGCTAAGGCAACCTGGAGGGGCTTGCTGATTAGAGAGGGGGCGCGGAAAAAAAGAGGGAGAGAACTCTGATGGAAAATAGGTTGCGAGCAGAGATTGTATCCTTGCAAAGGCATATACAGATGTCTGTAGACGTGGGGGAAGTGGTTAGACAACGTGAGAGAAAGGGCAGAATTGAGCCTGTTGGAGGAGGGCAAAATAATCTGCAATCTCCAGTTTTTAAAACAGAAATATTACGAAAAGGGGGATAAGTCGGACGCTATGCTGGTGGCCCGGTTTAGGGGCCAAAGAGCAGACAGGTGGGTCTCAGAAATGCATGACCGGAGCAATGTGGTGGAGTTCAGACCGGAGGTGATTTGGGAAACCTTCACCTCCTTTTATGAAGAGTTATATAAGGTAGGGCATGGGACAGACATTGAAGATATTGAAGGCTATTTAGGCGAAATGTTTCTACCTAGGCTAACCCAAGAGGAGACAAGGGGATTGAATGAACCCATTACATGGGAGGAAGTCCTGGATGCAATTTGTCAACTGCAACTCAGTAAGGCCCCAGGGGAAGATGGTTTCACCTCTGGCTGTAATTTGCGAGTCAGCTGGTACCTTTTTTGACTGACCGGTTCAATAACATACTGGAGACGGGTAGGACTCCTGGGTCGTTTGTCCGGATTCTTATTATGGTGATACCCAAAGAGGGCAGGGAGCCCGAAACTGTGGCCCGTACCGGCTGATTTCACTTCTTGATGCCAAAATAGGGTCCTCACCGCATGGTTGGAAGGGCATATGCCTGACCTGGTCCAGGCGGACCAGGTGTGTTTCATAAAAGGATGCCAATGAACTGATAGCATGAGGAAGTCATTGCAGTTGATGATTGGCGCCTTGAAGGGTGGCGGAGACCAGGCTCTCCCGTCAGTAGACACAGAGAAGGCCTGCGATAGGGTGGAGTGGAGTTTTCTTAGGGAGATCCTCCTCAAATATGGAGTGGAAGGTAAATTCTTGCAAGGGATAATGGCAATGTATTAATCACTGAAGGGCTGTGTGGCGGTCAACAGGCGTTTCTCCTGCTGGCTTTACCTAGGAAGGGGTCAAGACAGGGTTGTCCTCTCTCCCCGATTTTGTTTGCCCTCTCTAGAACCTTTGGCCCAGAAGATAAGGGAGGATAGTCGAGTTGAGGGGATATCTATTGGAGGTGTGGAATACAAATTAGGTTTATAAGCGGACGATATGATGTTACATATAAATTACATTTCTTTATTGTGCTTTTAGTTTTCAAAACACGTTAAAAAACGTACACAAATTTATCATAGATCAAATAATATATCTTAGATAAAATCTCTACATAATTTTATCAACAATCGGCATACTTTTAAAAGACAAATACAAACTACAAAAATCTTTAAAACTTTACCACTCAAAATTGGAGCATTTGTGTTACTAAGCCTACCTCGAGATTAAAACAAAGAATGAGAAAAGGGGGAAGGGGCAAGACAATGGGAAGGAAGAAAAGGACATGCGCCAGGTAGAATTATCCCAAATCTCGACAACGTCTTAGAAAAGGCCACCTCTTAAGTCTACTAACTTTATCATTCCCAAAAATTGGCACAACTGTTTACTCGGGGTGTACGGAAGCCTTGTCCAGCAAAGGTTCCATAGCACCCTTCCTGTAGAACTCCCATACAAGTTTATGAATTTTTCAAACCAAAGCACACTCAGGAGAGTTAAAGACTGACAATCGAGAAGAAGATGGTCTGTAGTTTCTCCATCTAGTGCGCAGTGACAGCATATTTCAGACGGAGTATCCTCCCCTTTACCATCCCATTTAACCTTATTTACCCCTGTGCGTAAGATGTACAGCCTGAATCTTAACAAAGCATATCCCACCGTCCATGTTGGAAATCTGCAAAGATACTGAGCACATACTCCTAGTTTCTTATAGTTCCGAGTTACCTTTTGAAAATGTTTGTATGATCCTAGTTTGTCACAAGTTCTGCACCAGTCCGCTCGCCATACTTTGTGATTGTAAGAGGCGGGCAGAATACCAAGAAGGATTCCTCCCAGATCCCATTCCACCAACTTGTTAGTAATATACTCAGAGAGTTGTTTGCTGACTCTTCTACTCCCACAAAGTCAGCAAACAAAGTATCACAAGGGGGATTTTTAAATTTAAGACAAAGCAGAATTCGTCTCCAAAGAATCTGCCCCTCCAGTGATGAGCCCAATTCGTAATGTGTTCCACATATCTAGATGGATTTCGGCAGTCCGAGTACCTTCTTTCATATGTAACCCTCCAAATGGCAAAAATCCTCCCCCCATGAGATAGTGATGAATTTCTGCTCCATTGATTAGCATGGGTACCACCTTTTCCTTATAGAAATCAGGGGGATAATGGAATATTTTCCAAACTTGAAGTTAAAATTTCACATTCATTCTTAACGGGTGTTAAGACGGATTTCTGAATTCTGTCCTGGTGGCGCAGAAGTTCAGAAGGCCAACCTAATTACTTGGAACAGGGTAACCTCTGGACGAGCCAGACCAATCAAGGTAGCGATCGCGGCGGTCAAGACTAGGTCTCAAGAGGGGTGAGGGTGACTGAAAGCCCGCAATGAGCACACAAAGCAAGATCACTTACAAACTACTCCAAACAGTTGTTATATTAAAAATATATACACATTTATTTCAAGGCCTTTAAAACAATGACTGTAGCGAGAAAATCACAATATAACGATAGTAAACCAACACATACCATATCAACACAATATATATACAAATACAACCAGTCTCAAGCGTTATATGCACAAAATGTGTAGTCCACCTAAAAGGGAGGGAAAACAGGCAGTGCAAAATAAGGCTTAGACCCAGTTCACCTTCAGAGGCACCTAACTAGATGGAAGTCCGAGCCCTGCGAAGAGTGGAGCCTTGTGCTCAAAAGTACCTGCACGCGCTGGTGCCAACGGGCAAAAGGAGAAGCTCTTCGAGGGAAATCAGGCAGTTCAGTTTAGTGCACAAAAGAAGAAGAACAAGTTCCGCGACTCAGGCGCAGCCTCCACAGTGGGCAGAAGCAGAGCGCGAGTACGGAAAAGGGTGCTGTTTGACACAGCGAGGGAAAAGCAATGGGCTCCTGCAGGAGGGCGACCAGATCCTAGCTATGCTACTCACCGGTCCCCGATGCAAGCAGACCCAGGCTTCTCCGCGTCCGTTTCAGTAGCTGGCAGGTTCAGAAGAGCAGGGAACGCCTCGTCGTCGTGTTGAGTAAAAAGGCGTCCCAATCGAAGAAACCCGCACAGTTTCTTACCACAGCAGGGCAACGGAGCGGCCGTGTGTATCTGAGCCAAATGTACACTACTCACTTCAGACCTGGGAACGCCAAGTGTACGAAGCGTGTGAGAGTGACAAGGGCTCGAAATACTACACAACCTGGCGGCGGTTACAGAGCAAGACTCCCGTGTAAGCTGGTCAGTCAGCTGGATGGCCCAGAGACGCTTCCGAAGGCTTACTGGCAGGAGATGGTGAAGATGCCGAGAATAGCTGTTCCCGCTATTCCAAGGGTCGAAGTACCAGTACAAGCCTTCTGGTTCGATCAAAGGTGAAAAGGGTTTCACAAGGCGACAGCAGTGCAGAGGAGAAGTCCTTCAGCAGGTCACCAGCGATTCCTCGGTCCAGCCTCTTGGTTGCAGGATACTTGGCTCCTGTATTCCTTCGTGAGAACTCAGAAGATCGATATGGTAGTGGTGTTTCCAGCCACCTCTTATCCACGGTTCCCTTCGCGCCAAAACGGAGGGGACCCAATGGGAGATCCGCTCATCAACACTCACACCATTCGTGGACCAATCACGGACCACGGTGGTCCCAGGCATTCACACCACCCTGGACTCTCTGGCACCCAGGATGTGTATTGGGACCTGACATCCCAGCCCACATCCTGGAGGCACACACAAGACATGTAGAAGCCCGCGAAAGCATCCGTGTTTCGCGGGAAAGTACATGCCCAAATAAGGAAGGCCCCCGGTCGGCTCGACCTGGGGAAGGTGAAGGGAGCAAGACGGTCAGCGGACAGGACAAAGGAGCCTCGTGGTCTGGCCATTTTGGGAGCCAGGCCACCATTTTGGGTTAAGCGCGAGAAACGCGCTTAGAACGCCAAAAGGAGCTCAAAACACAAGAAACGATCGCTGCCACCATTCCCGTCCGTGAATCACTTGCACCGATCAGATACAATCCTAAACGAGTATCTAGGGCCTGTAGAAGGCTAGAGACCCAAGAGAGCTGTAACTTAGCTTACAGTGCCCTCTTGTGTCATGTTGCACGAAAGCCGCAACATGATAAAAGAAACTACGGTAAACAGCGTTCCCCGGTACTGACAGTCTTAAGGGCATGTCAGTTTCCCCGTAAGAAAGGAGCGAAAGCCCAGAGGAGTGCGGCAGAAGGCAGCACTTCTCTGGCAAAGTCAAGAACAAGGTGAAAAACAACAGCAAAAAGTTTAGGGGTTGCCACATGGAAGGAAAATTACCTACAATTACGAAATCTTTCCTAGCAACGACGACCATGGTTGAAGGTCGAGTTGGTACGCTCAACGTAAAGGGCCTGAACTCACAAAATAAACGCTCCCTCACAAGCAATATGTTTCGCAAGCAGAAAAAGCTGGTCCTCTTCCTGCAAGAAACGCACTATAGGAGGGGAGCGGAGTCGGCGATCAAGGGGAAGGAAATAGGCAGGAATTTTTGGGCCTCACATAAGTCTTCCAAAAAAGAGGGGGTGGGCATTCTCTTGGGCAAATCAATGCATCTTACAGAAGTAGAGACGAAAAGAGGCTTCAGGGGCAGATTTCTTGGCATAAAGGGGTTTTCCCAGGGGCGGCGAATTACTTTGGCCACCATATATGTGCCTAACACTGGTCAGGTCAGGTTCATCCACAAGATCCTTCAGGTTATGGACGAATGGGGCAATGATCCTCGGCAGAGATTTCAATCTAATCACCGACCCCCGCTTGGACTGGTGGTCGGCAAAGGAGATAGGGACAAAAGAGCCCACAAAGGAAAACTTCGCATTGAGGGACCTCCTGCAGGAATATTATTGGGTTGACGTATGGCGGAAGTGTCACCAGGCACCCGGGGGGTATACATTTTTCTCTCCTCCACACCAAACGTATACTAGAATTGACCTATTTCTAGTATCAGAGGAGGGAGGAGGGGTGATAGGCGGCCCATCGGTGGAGTCCGTCACCTGGTCAGACCACGATCTATTGGTCATGGAATGGCGACTACAGGAAATAACAAAGTCATATAGATGGTGTTGCAATGACACCCTCTTGAGAGATCAGGTATTCAAAGAATTTCTCCGGAAGGAGATCGAAGCCTATTTCACAACAAACGACACAGGGGAAATGTCGATGGTCACGATCTGGGAGGCAGCCAAGGCCACATTCAGGGGCCTCCTCATAGCTGAAGGCTCCAGGAGGGCTTTGATCGAATCCAAGCTACGGGGAGAATTGCAAGCCCTGAGGACACAGCTCACCAAAGATAACAGATCGTGCGAACCTCCTGGGGGAAATGAGAGAAAAGAGGCAAACCCTCCATTCAGTCTTAATTGGTGAAGTGATTAAAAAAATGAGATATAGCAAGCAGAGGTATTACGAAAAGGGAGACAGAGTTGGGACCCTTCTGGCGCATAGGCTAAGGGGGTACAGGGTGGACAGGCGGGTGGAGGGTATCAGAGAGGGGGGAGGAAATATCCAAACCAAGACTGAACAAATACAGTCTTTTGCGGGGTTCTACCAAAAATGATACACCAAACAGGAGGAGGGGTCCAGACGAGCTTCGGAAATATTTAGAAGATCATCCTCTCCCCCGGCTCACTGAATTGGAGAGGGAGGTCCTGGAGGGGGACATACCGGAGGAGGAGGTGGAGCAGGCTATCAAGCGGTTGAAAGTAGGTAAGGCCCCGGGGGGCAGGGGGGGGGACGGATATACCGCTGACTTCTGCAAACAATTCCAAGCGGTTTTGATACAGCCATTGACTAAGCTCTTTAATCAGATTAGAAATCCAGAGACCATCCCACCAACGTTTCTACAGGCCCTGATCACGGTCATACCAAAGCCGGGCAAGGACCCTACAGACTGTGGATCATATAGACCCATTTCACTTTTAAACGTGGACGCAAAAATATTTACTAGAATCCTAGCCACACATCTGGAGCGGTACCTTCCCCGACTGGTTCACTCAGATCAGGTGGGTTTCATACTCAATAGGCAGGGCGCAGATAGTATGCGCAAAACCCTACACATACTGGGCTCGAGGGAGGTTAGGAAGGAGGGCGCTCTTCTCCTGTCTTTGGATGCAGAGACGGCGTTCGACCGGGTGAGCTGGTCCTTCATGAGAGGGGTCATGTCGTCTCTGGGGATGGGGGCGAGATGGCGGGGGTGGCTCTCTGCCCTTTACTCCAACCCCTCAGCAAGGGTGGTGGTCAATGGCGGGGAATCAGCGGTGTTTCCACTGGAGAGAGGTACCAGGCAGGGGTGTCCTCCATCTCCTCTCATCTATGCATTGGTGATGGAACCCTGGGCCATAGCGATTAGGGGGAACGAGAAGATTAAAGGCATCAAGATGGGTGATATGCACTGCAAGGTGAGCCTCTTTGCAGACGATGTCCTGCTCTACCTCTCTGACCCTTCCCAGTCGGCTCCTGAACTTCTGAATAGTCTAGAACAATATGGGACCCTCGCGGGTTGCAAGGTTAACCTGGGGAAGTCGATTGCATTCGTGGCAGGGCACCTCAATGAAAAGGATAGACAGTATGTGGCGGATCTTCCGTTCTGCTGCCGGGAGGAGGGCTTTTGTCACCTGGGGATCCATATACCACCTGATTTAACAAACCTTTTTACAGCCAACTACCCGCCCCTGTGGTCCGCAATCAAGCGGGATGTGGAAAGATGGTCAAAGTCTGGTTTATCGTGGATGGGCCGGCTTAATTCAATTAAAATGGTGATCCTCCCCAAGTTCCTTTACCCGTTTCAAATGCTCCCGACCCAGATACCTAGGCCATTCCTTCTGGAGATCAGACGCACCCCCTTTTGCATTATCTTTGGGCGGGGAAGTCCCACAGAATCGCCTATGATGTACTCACAAGGCCCAGGGATGGGGGGGGGGGTCAACTTCCCAGACCTAGAGACATACTATAAGGCTGCTCAACTGAGAATTTTGGTTGACCACTTCGCACAGGGCACCAAGAAACGGTGGGTAGCGTTGGATAACAAACTTTTTTCTCCGGTTACGCTGGATGAATGGCTGTGGGTCCCCAAAAGACACATCCCAAGGAGTATCTTGCACCATCCAGTCTTGGGGGTACTGTGGTCCATATGGAAAGAAGGGGGTTACCTTAGACGGCTCACGACATGGCCTTCGCCTCTGAGCTGCATCTGGGCTCCTCCACTGATGGATGGGATCAATGAACCACTAGCCTTTCAGAAATGCTATGAGGCGGGCTTGAGCAGAGCGGGACAGCTTTGGGTGGACGGGGCATTCATTTCCCTCAGAGACCTCGGGGCCCTCCTGGGCCTGGATGACCTTTCTCCATTCCGATTCTTGCAACTTAAAGGGGCCCTCACTGAAAGTAAGTGGGGAGACACCCTTAGGAGGGACCTAACAGATTTTGAAAAACTTCTGATCACGTACAAGGGTACCAAAGGAGTAATATCGAGACTTTATGGTCTCCTGTTGTCCACCCCGAGAGATCCCCCCCCCGCCCAGGTGCAGTGGGGCAAAGACCTAGGTACACCGATCACTGATAGGAGGTGGATCAAGATGTGTAGACAGGCCAACCGCTCCACGGCTGCACCTCAGTATCGTCATCAGGCCCTGAAATTAATCCATAGATGGCACTACCCATCACAGAGAATAGCCAGAATGAGGAAGGGGTATGACCCACATTGTTGGAAGTGCCACACTGAACGGGGCGACTATGCACACATGTGGTGGAAATGTCAGGTGGCACAAACCTACTGGAATGAGGTCCTATCCTGGATAAAGGAAGTGGATGGTATTGATAGAACCCCGTCACCATGGTTGGTCTTGTTTGGTATTGAGGTGGAGGGAGATCCGAAAGTGACACATGACCACATGTTACAGGTCATGCTGGTGGCGGCCAGGTGTTGTTGGGCGCAGAGATGGAAGGCCTCCCAACCTCCAGGGGAAAGGGACTGGGTGCTTAAACTGCACTCCATATATGACAAGGAGTTTTTTACCCACTTGATTGACGAATCCAGGATCAATGTTGAGGATCTGTGGCTACCCTTTTTCGATAAATATGGGAGGGTGAATTGACTCTGAAGGAACATTTAGGAGCCACCGCTTGAGTCAAGGATCGGCCTTATTGAACGCTACCCTTGAGGATGGGGTGGGCCCCACGAGGAGGGCGATAATGGTCTGGAGGCCTTGGGCCCTAAGTTCTGAGCGTCAACAAAAGAACTGCCTACTATCTGCAATACATTTCATCTTACTGTGTTGGACTCTTACCATGTTAGTTGCTCTATGAACCATGGCGTGGGAGAGGGAGGGGCGTTCATAGAGGGTAAAGGTTGTGTACACATTTTGAATCTACTCCAGAAGACGTATGATTGTTTTATCAAGGTCATAACCTAAATATTTCAATAAAACTAAATTTTGAAAAAAATGTTTTTCAAATTCATGCCACTGTGACAGCTTTTTAATAAAAACCTACCATTATTAAAGGAATGGTGCAGTCAGAAATATTATTGTCCCTATGGTTCGGCCATGTGTTTTTAACCATACGTTGATCGATTGTACAAACATTTCCTATGCACCTTACCGGAGTTTTCATCTTTTCAACACAAGCGAAATCAGGCAGCAGGGCGTGGCCATTTTGTGATACTCTTATCCGTTGCTGCATCGCCCTGGGTGAACTGCCTTTGCGGCACTAAATCATATCCCCCGCCCCTGAGCCAGACATCACTAGACGCGTACCGCCCATTTCACATCACCAAAGCACATCTTGTGTCAACATTCTCTGCGCTTCAGCTAATGATGTGTCGTAATGGAAATGGCAGGACGCCTCTTTCCTCAATAAGTATAAACAGACCGTTTCACAACACACAACAGCAGATTTTCTATTCCATTCCTCTTAACTGTATTTCTTGGAGTATTCTGTGACTTGTTTCTGTGCTCTGGTCAGCTACCTTTGTTGCTTGTAGCCCATGCGAACAGATACCAGTACCATCACTATACATTATTTTCGTTTGGCAACAATAATGCCCTACCAGTACGAGCCCGAGTACTTCGAGGAGGAATTACTGGAAAGAGAAAGATGCAGAAACGATAGGGCTTCAGACGACAGTTGGGAGGACGATTCAACAGATCAAGAGCCTGAGCCTAGTCGCATGGACGGCGTCTCCACCTAGTGTACCTGCAATCGGTGCGCGCTAATGCCAACCGAGTTGGAGAACTGCTGCTGCAGAGAAAACTCTGGTTGCTTGTCCTACTTATCGCAAGGCGCGCCTCGGCCGCAATGCGTTACCGAGCTGCCAGACTTCAGGGCAGCCTGCCTCACACAGTCCGTGTTGAGGATTTTGATGGGGCTTATGCACGAACTTCGCGCAACAGTTTGCCCTCGTAATCCAAGTAACGAGTAAGTATATTCTGGTTGTGATGTCAGTTAGGCCACTACTATTTCACAGTAGTTTCCTATATTCTCCTAACTTCAATATCAATTTAGTGTTGCAATTCTCTAGTAATAGTCGCATAAAAGCCGTTCAATATTGTGCAGTGTCTAGGTAGCATTTGTCCTGGCAAAAATGCCATTGGATACAAAAATTGTCATTGACCACTAAGGTTTATTACACTTAGCTTGGTCATTTAAACCAGTTCATATCTTTCGCTTTCACAGGTGGTACCGGCAGGTGGCCTATCGTTCGTTTACATGGTGGCTTCATGGGAGGCTTGGACACCGTGTTCGACGAGTAATACCCGCCTGTGTCGTTGGTGCCATTAGAGAAACTTTCCCCAGTGACAGCGGTTATTACAGGTGATTTTCCCTCACTGTTCTGCAACCAGACCTTTTCAATGTGTAGTAGTTTTGTGCCATCAAAATAAGAAACAAAATAAAACACAACATAATGGTTGTTTCAGTTCTTCAGTGAATCAAGTGTGTCTCCATTCAGCAGTGTTCCAGTGCCTTGTCTGAACAACCCAGGCCCATCCATCCCCCCTCCATTATCAAAGGCAGTTGGCACCAGTGGATGTGCGCTGCCAAGGGGTGCGGTCAGGGGCGCGAACGGCCAAGGTGCCAAATACCATGTACACTTCAAAGCTATCTTTCGCGCAGGGGTCACTATTCACATGCCCTCCTAAGACCAAGTGTCTCCAGGCAGGCTCCCCTTGAAGCAGGCCTCACCCCTGCAATCCAAGTGATACCACGACATATACATGTCATTCATTCACATACACACCCCAATTCTTTATAAACCACTTGATATTTATCATGAGAACATCTTTGAGCACTGCAAGTCAACTCATGAACGTGCTACCTGAGAACCCCGGTGACCGATGCTAATCTGCTCTTCGTCGTGCTATCTGTGAACTTGTGATCACTGTGAGTCAACTCGTCAGTGTGCTACCTGTTAACATCTCCCTGTTCTCCTGCCACGAACTACTCTGCTTGCTGAATCTAACTGTTGGGCAAGATAAGGGCATGTATCCTAATCATAGAAAGGGAAGGTGTTCTCCTGGCTATCTTGCTTTTGTGATTTCAACAAATTGTTCTTACACACTGGTTGTTGCGATACAATCTCGCTTTTATTTGTGCAAGTGATGGGTTGTTCTTCAATTTGTTGGTATGCATAGTAAGGAGCGAACCGCTGACCAGCCATCAGGGCCCAAACAGGAGCCACTGTCTCTACAGGACAGCAACCCATAACCATGTACCAGGACCCCAAAGGGGGCACCAGACTGCATACAATAGCCTTGATAAAGACTCACGGGTCGAAACACGTGTCGGCTGACAACAAGTGGATGTAAGAGCCCCAGATGTACTATATGCATACCAACAAATTGAAGAACAACCCATCACTTGCACAAATAAAAGCGAGATTGTATCGCAACAACAATGTGTAAGAACAATTTCTTGAAATCACAAAAGCAAGATAGCCAGAAGAAGAACACCCTCCCTTTCTACTCAACAATTGGGGTTTTGGCTAAACCCCTACAGCTCCTGTGATCTTGCAACATATGAATTCTATCCAAATGCGCAAGGAACAATAGAGCTTAGCAAAGGTCAACTCCAAATCTAGAGCCAACCACGTTTCTACCTGTATCCTAATCATATCTCCTTCATCTGTAAATTTCTATCTATTTCGAACTAACATACTCATTAATGCTATGTTCATTCGTCTCATTGCTATTGACTTGAGTTTGATTTGTTATGTTATCGATATATCAATTTTCATCAGTGTCATTTGTAATCAAATTGCATCCTTCGCATACCGTGTCTATAATATAAGCATGTTTCCTTTTCATGCACGATGACGAGTAACATGTTCTGATTTTTGTCACATCAATGAATTGTTTATGAAAGATATCCTATATTACACCCGCCCACGCTGCACTGGTTTTGCTGTGGTGACCAAAACAAAGCTTGCATTGAAGAATGTATGGTCTAATTCCTTCTTTCTCACATTTTTATGCAAAGTAAATTTGGAATAATATTGACCTTTTTTTTGCAGAATTTACAACAATGCCTGCATGTTCGATTTTCAGTTGCCCTTCGAAGGCCCATTACAAATCTGAAGGTAGTACAATGTATGTATTCCCTAAGACTGTATGTAGATCAAATTAGAGAATGGGTCAGATATTGCGGATATGCACCGGCAGAGCTTAAAAGGCGAGTAAAAAAAGTCTTGGAGCACAAGAAGGGTGATCGATACCGCATCTGCAGCCTGCCCTTTACCCCGAATATGTCCTTGTACACAAAGAAGAATCAACTGAGAACGACTCGAAAATTGCTCCCAAACGCTATTCCGACTTTATTCGTTCACATGCCGCCACATGTGAGTCACGCTTCCGGATTTAGCTTTAGGCCTTGCGGTAGTGTGCAGGTAACCAAATGGATTGATTGGTATTTTAGGTGTAAATGTCACTAATAACTATGCTATAGTGTCCTTTGAAATAAGCATAATGTTTTCGTAATCTGTCTACTTACATGCCAATTATTAGGATTAGCATTTATAAATCAAATAATTTTTTCCCTTTACAACTCCATGACTATGCACTGAATATGAAGGAGCAAGATTCAGCATCCATGTCTTGCCTGGAGTCAACAACCACTTCGAACGCGTATCAGGTAGTCTTACTTAGCTATTCAGTTCCGCAATTGTTTTATGCATGGAATTTGAGATAATCTGATCATATTTACGTACCGTGTCATTCTTTTACACAAGGTTTCATTCATGGTTTGCTATTGATATGTACCTTTGTCGTCGTCCCAATGTGTGTGTTCAATTTCCAATATTTTCAACCTTGCTAATGTAAGTACTGTGTTTCAGGGAGTTGCTAGAGCTTCCTCTACAATTACATTATCCCTTGTAGTTGTTCCAGAGCCAGAGGTATGCGTACTGACAGTTCCAACTAATGAGATAATCCGGTCATATTTACATATGTGTAATTCTTTTACACAACGTTTCATTCGTGGTTTATATGTACCTTTTTTCGTCGTCCCAATGTGTGTGTTCAGTTGCCAATATTTTCATCCATACGAATGCAAGTACTGTGTTTCAGGGAGTTGCTGGAGCTTCCTCTACAATGACATCATCCCTTGTAGTCGATCCGGAGCCAGAGGTATGCATACTGACAGCACCCTCTAATGAAATAAAGTTGGTCTAATTTTATTTGTAATACAAATGACTTATTTTAAATGGATACTCTTTTCTAGTGATGTATACAAGATCTGTTTATTGAATGGGAGCCACCTGGATCCGAGTTGGTGCACCAGCTTGCTGTTGGTGATGTTAGAGTAAAAAAAGTTTCAACGAAAAGAAAGAAAAATAACGTTATTGGTAAACAGTTTCTATTTTTAGCAATTGTTTTGTGCTGAGACCTTCATTATATCCTTTTTTTAATGTAAATTTTACGATACTGTACGTTGGATTTACATTGGACATCCTTTTCCCATCTGTTCTGTAGTTGCCCGATGGAGTACGGACTAGGCAGACACAGACAGCGACACAAATGAGAGATGCTGCTTGCCAAACTGTTTTCACCATGGAGGAACTATTAATTGAGGCGCAGCGTGTTGAGACTTGAGGTGCCTTTGTCCAATGGCAGGAAAATGAATTTCATGTGACCGGCGAATCCAGAAAAGTGTTTTTGGACCATGCTACAATGCGACTGCTCCACCAGATGAAGATGAAACAATGTATAGAAGATACTTTTACATTAGTCCTTGACACAATCGACACCCGCCAAAAAAATGCCACCCAAAAAGCAGTCGGCATTGATGTTTTCTCCTATTCACGGTCAAGTAACAGATGTTAAAATGACAGACTGAAGTATCAACACAATTGACCGACAAACTAGACAAAGATCTCAACTATAGTATGTCCAGTTTGGCTGATATGTCCACAACGGTTCAGTCCGAAACAACATTAATGCAGGATGACGGTCTAATAAAGGAGTCCAAATACATAGTTTTCAACAGCAGCTTGATGGAGATTATAAAGATGCTGAAATGTGTGCATTCAGTGAGAGGGGAAGTATGTGGGAAGCCATTGGTGAATGTGACTCGTCTAATACAAGGTAGTAACCTCAACATACATGCCAGCTGTGAAATGCTACATAAAACTTTTTCATGGTCCACTCAACCAATGCTGGGGAAACTGGCAGCTGGCAATCTACTCTGTGCAGCACCTTTACTTTTCAGTGGCTCTAGTTTCAGGAAGTTATCCAGTTTCTAGGACTCCATTTCATTTCTAAAACGCAGTACTACAAATATCAACGTGATTATCTATTCCCTGCCCTTAGTGAAGCATGGAAAATTGAACAATTGTCTATTCAAAGTACATTCTCCGACAAGCGGTTCAGGCTAGCCGGCAATGGACAATGTGACAGCCTCGGATTTTCTGCTAAGTACTGCACATACCACTTTCAGGACATGGAAAGTAAGAAAATGGTGAGTTTGGTGGTCGTGCAGGTGTCCGAATGTACATCCTCAGTGGCCATGGAGAAACTTGGTTTTATAAAATCGCTGGAAGATCTACAATCGAGGGGAATGCAAATCGACCTTGTAGCCACGGACAGACACATTTAAATAGCCAAGACAATGAGAGAGAAGTTTCCAAATATTAAACATCAATTTGACATGGTGCCAAAATCAATCAATCAAAAAAAATCTTGGCTGCAGAGAAAAAAAAGGTTTGGAAAGTATTTTACAGTGGTCCCAGTCTTTCAGCAACCATCTGGAAAAATGGCAGTCACTAATGCACCACTGTTCCAACGTTCACCACTGGACAGAAAACCAACATTTCCACCAACGTGAACATGGCCCTTTGTCCCCGGAGCAGGCACGGAAAAAGAAGTGGTTGATTCTATCTTCACCTCCACACAAAGCCCTTGAGAAGATTGGGTTTGTTAAACTCTATCAAGAGAACTGAAGGGACTCACAGAATTCTCTCACACAGGAGATTTGCAGGTGTTCCACAATATGTGCCTAAAGTACAGGCCAAAGAGATTTCATTTTGGCATTGGAGGGATGAAATATAGGACATTATTCGCCGGTATTAGTGCATAACGAGAATGTAGGCCGTGAACAATCTAGGACTCTTCGCTACACTACGGCCTTTACGAAAAGAAGCAAAAAATGTGTGGTCAAACCAGTATATGAGGAAATGGAATTCGATTTTGTTAATAAAGTGTCCAAATAAAATACACAATTTCTCTTTTGAAATCTATCCTCTTTGTCCTTTAAAAAAAAAAATAGTACAATTACGATTGACATACAATGTAACACTGCTTTCACATTTTACAGTTTCGTCGAGCTACTGTGGGACCTTCATTTATCGTGTTAGTGCCCGATGGATAACAGTGTGTAAGAATCTTTGGGTTTCGGCAGTTGCATTGCCATACAGTTTCCCAAACAGCTGAATATCTGCTCGTCACACAAAAGGGATGAGACCTAGGCTACATAAAATACTAGGCATGCAAGAAGTACTGACTGTGAAAACATGCCATGGGGTAGGAGGCTGTGAGATAAGCAGAGGTGGGCTATTACTAGACACACTTTGACTCCGTTTTTGTGTTTCCTCGACTACAATTTTGGAGTAGGGTGCATTCTGTCATTGGCAAGTTTCCCCTACCCCTCAGCAGCGCCACGAACAGCGAGCACTGATAGCCCCCAATTTTTTCCTCCAGGGCCCGTGCTTCAAAATTCCAGTTCTCATGGATGCGTTGACACGAGATGTTGCAAACTAAGAATGTATGTTCATTGCGAGTGAAGGTCACAAGCTTTGAATTTTTGCTTGGGAGCTCGGGAGGCCCATGCGTCGCACACACAGTATAAGGTTCTATTGTTTTTTTGACCTTGAGACACAGGGACCATTCCGAAAGAGATTGAATTGAAGGAGGGGTGTAATAACGCAAGATATGATAAGGTTGTCCATTCCAAAACTGGACTTAGTTGCATGTAATTTCAGTTGATGAAAAATCGTTGACACGAACGGAGTCTGCGTTACGGTCTGCATTACGCCAAGAGAATGGAAATGCTGAATATAATGTAAGCTTCTCCTTAGACTTTTTTATACCAGAACTAGTCCAAATATTAATAGCGGACCGTTATTGCTGGGTTACATTGTACTCGTTCGTTCTTTGTGGCATATTGCAATGAAGCGCAAGTACACCAGCACTCGTTTCCCCCTGGTTCAACGCTAATAAATCATTACATTGTGCACCTTGAATTGTTGCCTCAGTTTACGCATTACGTTTAGAGCTGAACATACTCCATTGCACTATCCTCGGAAGCAAATAGCGGAGTACTTTCCATGTTGTGTTCTCTTGGTTCACATTGTGTCACATCTGTGCTAATAAGTAAAATGATTAATTGTAATAAAGATCGCCTACTGAGACACATTTCTATTTGTATGTTTTTCAAACAGGTACATCCTGCCATTCTGCGATTGTCATCTATTCCAGACCCCAACCAATCTTCAACCGCCAGCTACAGCTACATGTCAATCACTGAATTTATTTGACTCTTTTTTGGGACGATCGGCAAGGGCCGATATGCCCTTAAGCTGTACCAGCAATTCGTAGCAACATAACCTTTACGGTGGTCTAGTGCCAAGTTGATGCACCTGCCTTGCAATTCACTGTGCGACCAAAGTGCTTCATTTACCCAAAACCAACACCCCGTTTACCCAAAAGGAACAGCGCGTGACTCACGATAAACATTTGTGGATCGAGAGCAAAGAAAAAAAGTTCCATTTTGATGGAATAGGTCAATCGCCGAATGTTCTCGAAGCATTTATGTGAAATAAATGTACTTTACCAATTGAACAGTCTTGCTGTTTCCTTTTAAAGTACAGTTTCATATTCCGAATTGTGATGCGCTGTGTTGTGAGATGATGTGTGTTGTTTTCCGGATTCTGCGTCAAGTCGTGTAGGTGACGACTGGGTGCGTTTGGCTACACTGCTCAGTAACATCACAGAGAGGCGGAGAATATCAATGATTTGGTGATGTCAGGGGCGGGGATATGATTTAGTTCCGCAAAGGCAGTTCACCCAGAGTGATGCAGCAACTGATGATTATCACAAGATGGCCGCGCCCTGCTGCCTGATTTCGTTTGTGTTCAAAAGACAAAAACTCTGGTAAGGTGCATAGGAAATGTTTGTGCGATCAATCAACGTATGGTTAAAAACGCATGGCCGAACCATAGGGACAATAATATTTCTGACCGCACCATTCCTTTAACTTCTTGCTTTGAACGTTTGAAATGTCATATCCCAAATATTTTGAGTTATTCACTTCCAACACTTCCCCTCCTCCCCCCAACCATAGGGGATTCAACTTTGCTCATTTCCCAGCCGTAAATATAATCTGTTTTTTTTTCTCATTAATAATCAGCGTACTCTCAGCACAGGAATTTTCCAATTTGTTTATCCGCCTCTGGATCCCCACCTTCGTACAGTCCATAAGAATAATATTGTCTGCATACCTAACCCAATATATGTTCTTTCCCAGAATTTTCAGGGCGACAAAGGATGCCACCTTAAGAAAGGCACCAAGATCTGCCAGGTATGCAATAAATAGAAAAGGTGCAAATATGCACCCTTGCAAACATCACCATTGGTAGGAATTTCGGACGGATGAAAGGTCCCCCATTACCATTGAGTCGGACCCTAGAGTACAAGGCATAAAATAAGCAGTGTCGCATAGCAATTAGCTATGAAGTTCTGTAGGTTTGCTAATCAAATGAACACTTGTGTAGCAATGTTAGCTATTTAAGGTGTCCTCTTCAATGAAAGCACAGCTTGCCATGTAGTCCTCTCTTGCCCTCGGTGCTCTCTTAACCCTCTTTTCACTGTTCACTTCAAGTGCTAATGGAGGGAAAGTGCAGCAGTAAGAATTTCCTCCAAGTGCCAAAGTCATTTGTAGGAGTGCTTGGGAAGAATTTCTGTTACAAATAATTGCACACCAGAAGTAATCGGGATGATACTTGTATTAAGCTTTCTATATCCTGTCTGGCAAAGACCAGCATGTGTAAACTTTTTATCTTTTAAAAACACAGTCCTGCAATTCCATTCCTAAAATATAAGTTGTTACATAATACATTTTTACAGTATTGATAATGTAAAACACTATTATCTCCATGCTTTAGAGTAAAGGTTAGTGTATCTGAATTTCACAGTGTCAACTATATTTCATTTTGTTGGGGAAGATGCATCATGTCGACTAGTGAACTTTTAAAAATGTACATGATCACATGATGAAATGCTTTTGATGGCAAACCTAGTTATGTAACCTGCAGGTGCATACATATTACAACTGGTACTTAACCCATACTCCTTGAGATTCTATACCATCACTCTGTTGCTTTATAACAGGTACTCTGAAAGTGAGATGGCCACAAACTACAATATATCCAACCCAGTTTGGTCAGTTCTCTGCCTGCTGTGCAATCCACTCTGCTTAGTCTTTCTTTCCTCTTACATAATGAATACACAAAGCAAATTAAATGTTTACGCAAAGTAGTGATCAATAGTTCCATCAAGTCTGTACATCCACAGATCTACTGCAATACCAAACACTGTAGTTAGCCTCTAGAGCTCTTTGCTTTATGATTTTATTATATATTACCACCTGCAGGAGACAGCTGGAAAAACTGTTTTCAGAGCCTTTTTATCATATCTATTTATGTGTGTCTATTCATGTAGCTAACCTTTTACATTTTACAAACACTCACCTCTGGCTCGCAAAGTCTTTTCGCCCACTCACACAGACGAGTAGATTTTATGAACGGCGATTAGCATTTACAAGAGATGTTTGAAACTTTTACATAACATTTACTTTGTTTGCAATAAATGTCAAATAAAAGTGTCACTGAATGGCTGGCCTCTGGGTGGCAGCAGTGTGCCAAAAATTAAGTGGGTTTGTAGTGACATGCACCATTTTACAGAAATCACATTTTAAATTTGTTGTCCTCCGTTTCTATGAGTCAAGTGCATTTCCCTTAGGTTGAATAGGTAAACTAAGTTACCCGACCTGCAGGTCTAGCTGAAGTTTAAAGAATTTGCAAGGCCCGACTCTCACTAATGTCTTATTTCAGTGGTACGTAAAACTGCTGTATTGTTGCTCATTTCATGTCTTGGGTACAAATAACTTCTGGTGACATAAACAATATTAGTACAAAATTGCTAATCAAATGGGTCAGTTTGTTAATCAAATATATTTTGATTAGCAAACTCTGCTAATCAAATTGTGAAAACTAATTTATGCCTTGGAGTAGTATGTTCATCAATGGGGCTAGAAAACCTTTTGGAATCCCCCAATGTGTGCGTTTTCTCCATAATATGTCCCTGTTCACCCAATCAAAGGCAAAGGACAGGTCTACTGACACTTCTTAGATGTCCTTATATCTCCCCTCCACTACTAGTTGTTGGGCTTTCTTAAGGACCCACCCCGCTATGTTAGTTCCTACATGTTTCCTAAAGCCAACTTGATTTGGTTTCATAATGCCCGCCCTATTTGCCCATTCTTCCAGAGAGGAAAGTAAGACCAAATAAAAAATCTTAGCGTCAGCGTCTAGCAACGCAAATCAGACGATAATTTTCCAGTTGGTTGGTCTCTATCCCCCTTTTTAAATATAGGGACAATGTGGGCCTCCTTCCAAGACCGGGGAATTTGTTTGGTCTTAATAATTTCATTAACATACTTAAATAGAATAAATCAGCCACAAGTCTGGATTGGCTTTAATCAATTTATTGGATAGGCCGTTTAGGCCCAGAGCCCTTGAGTTGCTTCTTTTTTGGATTTCTTTTTTAATTTGCCCCATAGAGCGGGGAATAACCCATTTTCTTTTAAAAGAGACAGTTTTCTGCAAGTTCTTTTGGTTGATTATACAATGGACTAAAGTGGGAGGGCCAGTCCTTTTCTGCTATGGGGTTGGAAAGCGCCTCCCATTGAAGGCCCCTATTTGGTTAATTAATTTCCAATAATTAACATCTTTCTTTTCATTTAGAGCAACAATCATACTTTTGCTTTCTTTTTGATAGGCTAGAGATTCAAAGATTCAGTTTTATTTTTATATACCAGTTTTAGCTTTTTCCAAGCCCCTGCATTCACTAATAACGCCGAGTCCATTCCGGTAAGGTTTTTTAATCTTCTGTATATTCTTTTAAATTGTTGAATGATTTGGCTATAATCCAATCTTCTTTTCTCCCAATTTTAGTATTCCACAGGCATAAAGAGTTTGCTATGAAAATTGGGAAGGATGATGTGATTTCCCCTCCCTCCTGTGCGTCACCGAGGATATCCTGGGATACACCCTCTAGCGTATTATTAAACTTCCTTATATCAGACTCTGCCCAAACTACTCTGTTATGCCCCGAGCAGGGATTACTCCACACATTTTCTTTGAAGCAGGGGGTACTGGACCAAAAAGCGGGAACGTCACTGACAACCTTAAATGGTCACTAGGAGGCCCATTAGATATAACATGTATGCATTCTTTTGTTGCTAATTCGTGTGAAACAAGAACAAAGTCAATCAAGGACGCCTTGTTTCCACTTTTCCACACATGAATGTGTGAATGTGTGCCCCTCCTTGTGATGCTCTATTCATAAGTACTGTCAGGTTCCTCCCTTCAAAACAATCCCATCATATTTTGTCTTTTTTGTCCAAAGGGTGGAGTTTTTTTTTTTAAAAACTTAGTTGATATTCCAAATATGATTTTGGGTCCAAGCAGTTTGAAGAAAAGTCCCCTGCAACCATTATTAAGCCCAGTGGCTGTTTTTCCCTCCAATCCATCATGAATTCGTCAATATGCTCCTTCAGAGTCTTCAAAGTCCAATTGGTATAGCTGCAGTATACATTTATTATCATCACATGTCTATCTTCTGACTTGATGCTAACAAGCACTGCTAATATAACGCAGACTATCATCTATTATTTCAAGAGAAAATGCCTTCTCTATTCGTATTCCTATCAAGAGACGGCTTTTTTAGCATCCAACTGGCCCTTCTAAGGCTACTTGTTGAAGGGTTAAAGAGTCAATCATAATAACCTCCATAATAACCTTTCTATTAAGGAAGGTCTCTTGCAGGATCACCCAATCAGATTTACTTAAGAATGTACAACTTTCTCCCAGGCTAAAAAGATGCTGGAACCCCTGGGTGTTCCATGAGCATATGTTAGAAATCCATCCTCAACTCCAAGGCATCCTTCAAAGGCTTCTGAAGTTTAAGGAGCCAATGCCAATCACTATTTGTTACTCTAGTCTCATATGGGGTGGCCCCAGGCCTTCCTTCCCTCTTGGTAATCCACCCCACCTAATCTACTCACCTCCTGTAGGTGAGAATAGTTATGTCTTTGCGGGGCACCTAGGCCCTTGCCCCAGGGGAGACCCGACAGAGCTGACCTGTTATGCACATCAAAACCTCAGTTGAATTTGGTCAATTGCTGCATAAACCCCCGTCTAACTAGTCCAGAAGGCAAAGTTAAGCACACCACATCCCATCTTTCCAGCTCACTGAACTAAGTTCTATCAATATCATTTGATACCAACTTTTCCAAACTCGGAATATTGTGTAAAAGTGCTAAAACTTTAGTTCTATTCCAATACTGAGTTCAGGATCATAAAAGATTGCTTCCTAGATTATTTTATCTTGAAGTTCCTGGCTGGTTTGCCACCCGAGGCGGTCCCCCTCTAAAAGCTTGAGGGTACGATTCGAGGGGCCCCAATTTTGATCCATGGCATCTTTACCCAGTAGCCCAGCCCCGTCATCTCTATAAAGGGCGTTACTGTCAATACCATCTTGATCCTTTGGGAAGGATGCCAGCAAGCTGCATATTACCCTGAGGATGTCTAGTTATGTCCGTATACTGATGTTTGCATGTCTGGTTCTGTCCAGAAACGGAGCTGGTCCAGTTTTTTGGGTCCCGGACCCATACATTTCCAGCCCACCCTTCCCCTATAACATCTGTAGCTGAGTCCAGGGAGGACTTCCAAGCCCCCACTTCCTGTATAGGGTTGGGGGCGCAGGGAAGAGAGTGACCACTAAAGCAATATGGATTCCACTTTCTGCAGAAGCACTGGTGGCCTGTGAGGGGAATAAGTATTCTTTGGAACCTTCCCGGACATCATGAAGTAGCCAGCCAGCCAAAGCCAAATGGGAAGAATTTTATTTCCACAATCATCAGGTTTCTGTATGTGCCCCCTCCCGCGCCCCCCGAACCTCCGCTTATTACTTTTGGTTGTGGTTTCTGAGTCTCCATGAAAGAGTCCTCTTGCCTCCCGTCTGTTGATTGGACTCTCTCACCGGACCCCATTTGGAAAAGATTGGAGCCATCTTCTGGGCTACTTTAGATATCACTCTGCCCATGGGGGACAGGGTTACCTCAGGGAGTGTTAAAGATTTGGTAAAACTACTTGCTTCCCTGCCATTTATTTTCTTAGAACTCTGATTTTTCGATTTCCTTGGAATCACACCCATCTTCTGTGACATAGGCCCTTTTTGCTGTTTACCCTTCTTTCTCCTGTGCTCTCCTCAGTCTGAGAAGGGGAGTCACCAAAGTAAACATTGATCAGAGTTATGGCTCCACATTCCACCTACAGCGCTCCCAGACAGAGGAATTCTTCAATGGCTTCCAGATCGCAGGGAGTATCCTGAAATGAGGAATTCACCCCACCCCCCACCCTCTATGTTTCGTATTTCTCCCATCCCCTCAGGTCTATTAGGAAATTGCGTAAAGTTGATCTCCTCCGAAAAGGCCTGCTCCGTGAGGATCTATTCCAATTAGATCCCATTGTAGCTCAGCTTCACAGGAAGAGGGGAGACAAGACCTCACTCCCTCCACCATTATTTTTGCAGCAATGGCTGTGATTGCATCAGAGATGATAGACTTCAGACCTGCATACCGAGCAAGCCCTTAATTTTTCTTAAGGAGAGACTTAATTTCCTCCCGTCTGGGGATCAGCCCCATGATTGTGTTAAGAATAATCAGTTGCTCCGAGTTTTTCCTGCTTTTTTCCTTTAGGATGTCAAAGACCTTTACAAATGAGGTTAACACGGGGTGCCATTTCATAGCCATATGGGCTTGGATATTATAAAATGATTGGTCCCGCTCCAGTTGAAGATGTTCTTCCAACGGGGTATCAAACAGGTCTAGAGTGTTTGACAAAGAGGAGATCTACAGTCTTCTGGGTCTTTGGCATGTTCCGTACGAATCCCATTATGAGCCAGTCATCGAGGTAAGGATGGACTGCCTGCCTGGGTGTGCCGCCACTACCGCCAGTACCTTTGTGAACACCCTTGGAGCTGAGGCGATGCTGAAGGGAAGAACCTTGAACTGATAGTGGGTGTCCTCCATCATGAACCTGGGGTACTTTCTGTGCGCTGGCAACATTGAAATATGAAAGTATGCATGTTTCATGTCCAGTGTGGCGATGTAATCCCCTGGCTGCAGCAGTGGGATTACCTCCTGAAGTGTTGTCATCCTGAACTTTTGAGGTTTGACATACTTGTTCACAGAGCGCAGGTCTAAAATAGGGCGCATGGCGAGATCCTTTTTGGATACAAGGAAGTACACTGAATAAATACCCTTGTTTACCTGGAGAAGTGGGACGTCTTTGATTGCACCCTTTTCCAGCAGGAGCTGAACTTTTTCTAGCAGGATGTGCAGGAGTTCTGGCGACAGGTGTCTGCTTCTTGGTAGCGAGGTGGTCGGAGAAACTTGATACAATACCCATGGGCAACGGTCTTTAGTTCCCACTGATCTTAAGTCATCCCCTCCCAGGCGTGGATAAATGAGACAGGCGGCAGGGAAGCGTGGGAGGTGACCTGTACCAGCGAGTCACCTTGAGGTGGAGGCCGGGGAGCCTCTGGGAGTAGAGTTTCTGCCTCTACCCTTGCCCCTACAAGAGCCTCTTTGCTGGTACTGGAAGTTACCAGAGGAGTCTTGACCGGAGGACTAGGGGGTATCCTCTGAGCCGTATTGACCTTGGGGCGAGCAGGAGAAGGATTGGCCACAAAATGACTGGTGTGCGTTAGAGCCTCCACGCTGGTGAAAGGGTTTTCTTTTTTTAAAACAATTTTCTATTGACTTGTACACATCATCATAACCACATACACACTATAAAGCAAACAATACACATTCCATAATATAACATCTTCCCCTCCCTCCCTTCAACTCCCCCCACCCGCCCAGGCCTACACCACACACCTCTTACCACCACCCTCTTCCCTTACTCCCGCATGTCTAGCTATGGTTGCATCATGTACCGAGATCTCTACCGGGTGTTGGGTATTGTGCTCAGAGGCTGTCAGATCAGCTTTGAGCTGTCTCCACACCTCTACCCCTCTTTCTCCTTGTTCCTCCTCCTTATTGGACGCTTCTTTCCACACTGGTTTCCGCGTTGGCCCACTTTAACAAGTCCATCCACCATACTTGCACACTAGGTCTTGTTTGTGCTTTCCACCTCATCGCCATTTTCAGTTTCGCCAGGATATACGCTAAGTCTTTAGCTTGTTTGGGCATCAGGAAGACGCCCAACAGGCAAGCCCTGGGAGAACCCACATCTAAAATGATTTCTGCTTTTGCCAACCGTTGAGACACCTCAAAATCTGCCAATCTCCACACATGCCCAAAACATATGTACCAAATCCGCTTCCACTTCCCCACATTTCAGGCACAACTGAATTCCTGCCTGGTGAAACTTCGTGAAGCTATTTTGCTCAGAGTCAGGTATGCCCTATGAGTCACATATAACAGAATCTGTTGAAGTTGTGCATTCCTCAACACCTTTTTGTGATACCTTTTCGCTCTACTCCACATCTCATCTAAAAGTAGTTCTCCCAGGTCTGCTTCCTACTTCTTTATAGTCAGATCCACCTCCCCTCCAACCTTAGACATTAACACCTCGCATATACATGAAACCTCATGTCCACCTTCCACTACATTGTAAAATGACTCAATCACCTCGTCCGTCTGTAGGGACGTGTTGGATTCCAGCCACCTCTGTCTTAGGCTCCTCAAAAGTCAGACGTGTGTGATGTACTGCCCATGGTGCACCCCGGTGTCTACCATTAACTCTTTGAATTCTTTGGGCTTCCCTTCTTTTAATACGACCCCCACTGTCGCTACTCCCATAGGTTCCCAACTCTTTCGAACATCTGTTCATCCACCCCTTCCAACGTAACTAATGGTATCTGTGGGGAATATGGTGCCGCATTACCCATCAGCTGCCTCGCTCTACGCCACAAAGTGCACCCAAGGCGCATCAGGAGGTGCTCAATGGTTTTGTACGAATCCGGCAGCCATAGGACTTCATTTAAAAAGAACGGAGCACCTACCGTTCGTAGCAGCCTCGATTCTGGTGTTTATTCATCAAACAGCCACTTGGCCACAAATTGTAGCTGGCTAGCCATAAAATACACCTCGAAATTGGGCAGTTTTGTTTGCCCTTGTTCATATGAATTCTGGAGCTTCCACAACACCACTATTCCTGGAATTAGGCCATATGAAGCTCCTGCATATAATATGTAGTTTTATGAAAAACCCTTTAGGGATCACGAATGGGATATTGGCAAAATATTGCAAACGCCTCGGCAGCACCACCATCCCTAGTAATGCTGCGCGCCCCATCATGGACAGTGGTAACTTCGTCCAGAATGACATGCTCCTTTCAATTCCGTCAACCGCCTTCACCGTGTGGTGCTTATGCTCCGTCTTGGGGTCATGCTAGATGTCCACTCCCAAGTATCTAAATGTTTCTAACGCCCATTTAATTGGCAACACCGGTAGTATGTGTATCCGTTTCCCTCTATACTCCCCCAGGAGTTAGACTCGATTTTCGGGAGTTAACCGTTATTGCGGACAATATAGCATATCGTGCCATCACATCTAGGACATACTGTAAATTCTCCTATGGGTATTTCAGGTACAGGAGCAGGTCATCTGCATACAACAAAATCAGATGCCTTCCTTCCGATGTATTTATACCTACCTCCACAAACTCCGTTCTTAAATCATACTAGCGGTGGAACCGTTCGGTTAAGAGCATCGGGGACCATGGGCATCCTTGTCTCGTGCCCTTACTCAGTTGCCATTGTACTGAGACCGTGGAACCCGTCCTGACTCGCGATTTGACTGAGTTGAACGCTTTCACAGCATCTAGTGACACCACTGCCACCTCCTGTGTTCCCCTATTGGTGTGATCTATTACACGACGTAGCCTTCTCAGGTTGTTGGTGATATTCCTATGTGGGACGTATCCTGTCTGATCCGAGTGGATGAGCTTACCTATCACTGGTGTTAGCCTTATTGCCATAACTGCTGCAAGGATCTTCCCATCTTGGTTCAGCAATGACAGGGGCCCATATGATCCACATTCTGTATCTGGCTGATTAGGTTTGAGGAGGGAGAGAATTATCGATTCCTGCAAGAACCAAGTTAATTTACCGTATTCTAGCACTTCGTTTAACATTGCTAGCAGTGGGGGGAAGGATATCGGCCTTAAATTCTTAATAAAATTAGCTGGGCAGTGCATACGCCCCTGGGACTTTATTAGTTGGTAAATCTTTAATCACATTTTCTAGTTCCTCAATTGTGATGGTATCTCCAAACTATCCCTCTTCACTGCTGAATTTAGGGAGATTTATCTCCGTCAGCGCTTCTTGTATGTCCACCTCCTCCCCTTCCGTGGATTCACTATGCAGGTTCTTATAATAATCATAAAAACACTTTACTCCTTCCTGGGTGTCTCGCAATTTCCCATCCGTCCCCTTCACTGCTCGGATTGGCTGTCGTGCAGCCTCACATTTTTACAACCAGGCCAACAGTCTGCCAGCTTTGTCTCCTTCTGCGTGTTGGCGCTCTGTATTTCTTATAGCTTAGTTTGCCTAACCTATCCCAATGCTCTTTACATTCTTGTTGAAGGCAGGACACCTCCTCAGCCTCCTCCAGCGATCCATGACCAGCCCGCATTATAGCTTCCAATTTATTTTCTGCCTTTTGTAAATCTCGCAATATTACCTCTTGTATCCCTTTAGATTGGGCCATCGCTGCTCCTCTTACCACCACCTTGAAGGCCTCCCAAAGCGTACCGGCTGAACCTACACTGCCGGTGTTGTACTCAAAATATTCCTGCATTCAGCCCTTATGTGTTCACGGAACCCAGTGTCTTTCAGAGCTCCCACCCCAAGTCTCCAGGTCAGGATTTTGGCACGGTGAGTAACATTTTCCACCTGGTACCTTCCTGGTTGCCGCTCTTTTTCCCCACTTACCAAGCCCCGCCCACCTGGTGACTTCCTGGTTGCCGCTCTTTTTCCCTACTTAAGGAGCCCTCCAGCCTCTTTTTCCTTTGCAGATGGGGAGCAGGTGCAAGTGGGTCTAGGTCACCTGGATTAGGCAGCACCCACCGTCTTAACCGTCCCTCTTCCTTCCTACTCTTAACTCTTAGATGAAGGGCGTCTCTTGCCCGGGTGCGTCAAAAGCGAAGGGCAGACAAAGATAAGGGCAATTACTGTCTGGACATGTTCGGACCAGGAGGACCCAGGGCTCGACCACCTGCTCAGACAGACAGTAGGTAAGCATGCACCAACATGTGTTTATTCCCTCTGTCCCCACAGGCCATCTCCACCCCATCTGGTCCCCCCGTGATGTTCCCTTGTGACGCCCCCCTTCTCACACACAGTTGTTGCCCGCTTTGCTCGATTCTTCTACCCTGGTCCCCCCTCCCCCTCTCCCTCCAGCCTACTTCTGCAGGAGTCTGACCTGATACATTCTGGTTTCACCATCACCATTGTGTGGCCAATGCTGGATTTGACTTTTGTGGACTTCATTGATTCAAGGTGTGCCGCCCTCTCTCTTTTTTTTTTTTGCTGTGGCTAATAATTCGAAGTTTTTATTTTCCAATAAACAAAAATATAACAATTGAATAGATGATATCGACAAGAAACCTAAAAGCATCCGATACATATTAACAAGCACAATAACATATCAGATCAAATCAGTACCAAGGTCATTTAAAAAAGATAAGAAATAAAGGAGGAAAAGAAAGAAGAAAGAAAAAGAAAATAGAGCAAAGATTAAAGAACCTAAACATAATTATACTCTCAAGCATTGCTATTGGTTAATAAAGCATCACATAATGAGTCAGAGAGTGAACCATGTTTGTATTATAGCTCAAAATTTCTCAACGTCTCCTGAATCTTTGTAAATGGCCTTCTCATAAGTAGAAACAGTGAGTAGTTGTTCCACCCACTCATCAATGTTAAAAGGAGCTGCTTCACTTCCACATTCTCCTCAGTATCATCCTCTTGGCAATCATACACACCCGGAACAACCAAGTTTTCTTTCCAAAGGTAGAAACATCCAACTGAGATATGTCACCTAAAATCAGAAGGGAGCCAGATAGAGGGATTGTACAGTTCAAAACCAGTCCTAATCTTTCACATACATATTCCCAAAAAGTTTTTGTTTTCGGGCAAAACCACAAGTGACTGAGGGAGCCACTTGCATCTTTGCACTTCCAGCAGCGATCGTCCGCCAAGAGTTGCCTCCGAAATAACTTTGCTGGTGTGCAATAGGCTCTAAAGAGAATTTTTGTTTGTGATGCCCTAAGGCCCCAGTCCAAACTCATCAAGCGAATATTCTTGCAGCAGCATTGCCAACATTTTGTATCAATGTCTTCTCCTAGCTCTTCTGCCCAGACAATTGGCAATCTTGGATCCCCTTTTCTGCATGCCTTCAAGAATCCATATAATGTGGCAGCTGGGTGGAAAGCACTTGAACACGTCTGCAGTGTCAACGAGGCGACATTTTGAGTTTTCAGTTGAGGTATTTCAAGACAACTTGACACAAAAGTTCTCAATGTCCTGTATTCGGCAAATGTACAATCCGCCATGTTATGAGATTGGCAAAGTTGTGTGTACGAGATCCAATTGCCCCCTTCTATAAGATCATGGATGTACTTTATGCCCATCAAGAACCATTCCGGCCAAAAAAATCTTTCAAGCATTCAAGTGCCGATAAGGACCTGCATTCATACGCTTGGATATGTCACACCAGCAATCCGATAGAAAACTAGTCAAAGGATTAGCTTTTTTTGGATTTACATTTCTTAGTGGTCAACAGAGCTTCTGGGTCCAGCTGGGACACCACACCACACTCCCACACCAAATTGCGTGGGTGTTCATTAGCAGATTCACTAAATTTCGGTAAATTCATCCCTCCCTGTTGCAGGGGAAGTTGTAGTTTCCAAAATGCCAGCCTTGGTTGTTTCCCATCCCAGATGAATCTCTGCATGTCACTGTCTATTTCTTTAAAAAAACGTGCCCTGGTATCCTGTTTGGTAACATTGACAGAAAATAATTTACCCGAGGTGCTAGATTCATCTTTAAACAGTTTATTTTCCCCCACATAGTCAGTTTCAAGAGGCCCCATCTTTCCAGATCTGATTTTAGCTTGGGGAGGAGCAATCCAAAGTTTATCGTTGGTAATTTCATCACCTCAGCACTAATCCATATGGCCAGATATTTCATTTTATCCCACACCATCTGAACTGAAACTGTGCACAAGTGGCTTGTTGACACAGATTGTTGATGGGAAGTATTTCAGATTCACCCCAGTTGATTTTATAACCGAAGACTCTTGAAAACTGCTGAATATCACTCATTAAGTGAGGAATGCAGGTAGCTTGCTCTTGAAGGGCAATCAGTAGATCATCTGCGTAGAACCAGATCAAATTGTTAAGATTGCCACCAATTATTGGTTGTAGATGGACATCTGCTCTCAAGTATATTGCTAGTGGTTCCATAGCCAAGAAGAACAACAGAGGCGAGAGCTGGCACCCTGTCTTGTACCTCTGTGAAGTGTGAACTTATCAGAGAGGAGGCCATTTGTGAGAACACTCGCAGACGGATCATTGTACAATAAATGCACCCATCGTTGAAAGTTCTAACCAAATTTCATTCTCTTCAGGCATGAAAACAAGAAGGTCCACTCCACTCGATCGAATGCCTTCTCAGCGTCCAGCGAGATCACTGCATTGGCTACTGGCCGAGTGTGTCCTTTTTCAATTGACAACAATAGGCGCCACATGTTATCCGCTACAGCCCTTCCAGTGACAAAACCAACCTGATTTTCATGAACAACAGTTATTACTTTTTCCAATCGTACCGCCAACATTTTTACCAAAATTTTGCAGTCACAATTAATCAGACTTACATTTTGTAGCGGATTTAACTTTTTTTGGCAGAACAGTTATTAATGCGCATTGAATCGGGTAGCAGGCCAGTATCAAAAGCATTTTTTGTATACATCACATAAAAGTTGTAAAGCTGAATCAGGTAAAATTTCATAAAATTCGCCAGGTAGGCCATCCGTTCCGGGAGATTTACCCATGATAAATTTTGAAATAGCAAATTGTAAATTGTGAATTGTCCATCAAGACTAGCTGCTTGTTCTTCTGACAAACAAAACACCTCACATGAATTAAGATATTCATCAATCTCCGCCACTTCACATGTCAGCTCAGATTCATATAGTTTTCCATAAAAGTCATGAAATATTTTGTTAATCCCTTTTTGTTGAGTTTCAATGACGTTATTTTGACACTCAATTGCACTAATGAAGCGATTACTATCGGCCACCTTTAATCTGTGTGCCAACAACTTTCTCGCCTTTTCTCCATTTTCAAAATAGTACATTTTCTGTCTGAAAAGTGCATAATCTATTTGCGAGGAGATGAGTTTATTCAATTCATATTTGGCTTTTCTCAAATCAATTTTTGTCTCTTCACTTCTCTTGGCAGCAAATTGATTGTCTAATCGCTTAGATTCCTTTGTTAACCTCTGCATCTCTTGAGCTCTGTTTTTTTGCCTGCCGGTTTTTGATATTAACACTCCATGGACAAAGCATTCCAAAGCTTCCCAGACACTGGAAATTTTAACATCAGCAGTCCGATTTATTTGAATAAAGTTATCAATTTCTTCTTTAATCTCCTCTGCTCTCTGAATTGGTCATTTTTGAGAATATTGGAATTCATGCTCCATCTTGCGGATTTAGTCAAAGTATGTTTGAATGAGAGACTTAGGGATATGGGAGCATGGTCCGACAGGGCAATTAGGACAATCTTGGAATCGTAGCAACTTGAAGTCACTTGTCCTGAGGTCAGGAAAAAGTCGATGCGGGAGTATGTATCGGGACAATGAGAATGAAATTATTATTATTATTAAAAGTGTAGTCCCTGTCACACGGGTGTTCTAATCTCCATATGTCCGACAAGGTGAATTCCCTTATTAAACTCTGAAATGCTATATTGCTTCACTTAGGGTTTCTGCAACGATCCCAATTTGAACGATCCAGTGCCGGATCTAGCACCTGATTGAAATCACCCGCCATGACAATTGAATCCACATTGTAGTTTTGAAGCAGTGCAGCAAGCTCATGAAAGAAAAGTGGATCATCCAGATTTGGAGCATACACATTACACAAGAGTATTTTATCATCCTGCACTTTGAGCAAAACACATATAATTCTCCCCTCTTTATCTGACTTGCTCGAGAGGACTGATATTGGCAGGTTTCTCTTAGTAAGAATCGAAACACCCCTTTTACTAGAGTTAAAAGTGGAAAAGAAAGTTTCACTAACCCAACCCCGTTTCAACTTTTCAGCCTCAAGATCATTCAGATGAGTCTCTTGGAGAATGCCAATGTCACATGAATTTGATCTCAGGTAAGATACAATTTTGGACCTCTTGGCCACAGTCTTCAGTCCATTTACATTCCATGAAATCTTTTTTTTTTTAGATGATTCACAATCCTAGCATTCATTGTAAACAACTTTTTCTGGTTCTCACAAAAATGATTATGTCTAATTTGGAAAAATAGAAAAAGTATATAGAATAAAGAGGAAAGAAGAAAAAGACGGAAACCCGAGCCCCAAGAGGGCATAAGGGAGACAGGTACTGTAGGTCACAAATAGATGTTACACTATAAAGTCGAAACAACAAAGTAGCACGCTAGTTTAGTGTTCAGAAGAAACACTATAAAGGTGAGAATACAATAAAACCCAACCCCAACACTCCTACCCTCACCCTACAAATTCATTAACTTACAAAAACTAAATCATACTATTCAAAACAGGAACCTATATTCACTTTATCCAACTCAACCATCCAAAGGTTTCAGATATCCCACATTGTGCAAGTGATCAAAATGATCCTAAAGCCTCACTTATATAGATTATTAAGACATAAACCACGAGATCATATTTCAGGTATAAAACATTCATACCTCTATATGGCTGCCTCCATAGGATAGAATAGAGAGTGCAACACCACAACCCTCGCCCACAAGGTGTCACCGGGGGGAGGGGGGAGGTGGGGGCGGGAATGGGAAATGGTATAAATCACCACCCATACTTGTGCATACATTGTTTGCAATAAACTGGTGTACATGGGGCTGCGCTTAGAAGAAAATGTGAGTTTTAAATAACATTGGGCCAGTGATTACGAATGACCATACCTTTCTGCAAAAACAGCCCCAACTAGTCCATGGAACTGGGCATTGCCCTAGAAGCCGATTGTTTCAATTCATTTAAAACCTTCCAGCCACCAACGTTTGGATTTGCCAAACCAGGCCTACCAGAAACTCAAGTATGTATCAGAATGCAGTTTAGGGCACTAGTGTTTGACAGTGTATACTGTCTAACATAAGAGGAACCACACGGATATTTGAGCCATCTAGTTAGCACTTGCACAATATACGTAAAGACCCTAAAGGTAGAGCAGGCCTCTATTGGTATTCTGTCTGGTATTGGCAGCTACCAATAGCTAATTGCAAGAACCTTACATTAAACAATGAAATTGCGCATTCACACTTTTAGCCATGTTACACCATCAACATTATCATTGATATGCAATGATTTCTACATGTAAGAGCCCTACACCAAGAGACAATAATTCAGATAAACACTGTGGGATCTTGGCAATATGCACAGTATAAACAGCTGAAAGAAACATTAAGGTGGCAATCACCAGAGAACTATTGTTCAAAAGGGGGTCAGATACATTGCTGCATTGCACACAATTTTAAAATCGCAATTCTCAAGTGTAGACACCCAGCCAATCATACATATTGGCATGTGCCATGAAAGAAACAAATGTGTTTATTCAAGGTAGGAGATGTATCACTAGTGCATCCCATTCAATAATTCAAGTGAGCACTAGATCATAATTCCATTGCATTGAGGTAAGAAGCTGCTAGTTTCAAACCATAAACCACAGAGGCCAAACTGTTAGATGAAAGGTACTATCAAATTACAAAAATTAGACTTTTCATATTTTAAATATATACATATATGTGCTTTCAACTCACTACCTTTATCACACATCACGAATATATAGCATATATAATGTTCACCCGCAACAAAAATTATTAATCATGACATTATGTTAACACAATCAGAGCAAAACACTGGGCCACCCATCTGCAGGGGCGCAAAAGCTGTAACATGTAATGAAACCTTACACGCTTCCATGAACTGAAACGAAAGGACAGCAACGGCATCAAAGAGAACATTCAGGTAATATGTCAAGTAAATGTCGGATGAACCCTTTAAACGTGTCAACACGTGTAGACATGCTTTAAACAAAAGCAAAACAGCATCTTAATTAATTGCACAGCAGTCACTGTAAATCTCTTCCCATGCTCAGACACACGCAGAAAAGAAAAAAAAAGTTAGTACCCTAAAACAAAACGTTTTAGGATGAGATGAAAAGGAACTCCTAAACGTTGCTGCAGACGCATTACCATTTAAACCTCACTTCAGACATGTAGTCAGCCGTAGTGCTAGACAAGTGCTCCACCAACGGATTGCCTTTCTTTTTCGCATACTTTATTACAGAGATTCCATGCATCAATGCACTTCCTGAAAGGTGCTTTCTCCTAAGTCAACAAGCATTACATGAACTTCCGAACACTAGTACGAACATTCCACAGATCGCCATGCTATCGTGCAGGGTGACAACACCACCATATTCATCTTTATTGACTATGCAATTGTTTTTTTTTTTTTTTACAACTTTTTTTTAACTTTGCACACAGATTAAGCAGTTACATTTGCGACATTCAGTTTCAGTGCACACAATACACGTATTGGCCAATTTTACATTACATTTACGTCAACAGGGGCAGGTAAATCTGCCAGATATTGCTTGTACCGTGCCCATATATTCCTAGGTTTAGAGGGGGTCATTACTGAGTCTATATACAATTCTTCGGTGTCGTTAGCCCACAACATGTCACTGTTCCAGTCCTCTACTGTTGGCGGCCGAGCGTTTTTCCACCTCATCAATATGACCCTTTTTGCCAACAGCAGACTTAAATTGAGCAGTTTTCGCCAAGTTGGGTTCATTTTCCCTATCATACCTAATATACACAACTGCGGTGTCCATTCGACCAGTTGGTCCGCCATCTTATCTAGAGCTCAACAGACCCCGGCCCAGTATTGACTCAGTTCTACACAGTCCGACAGTATATGGTATATGTTAGCATTTTCAGAGTTACATCTTGGGCAATTGCCAGAGAGAGCAGGGTATAGACGCTTGAGTTTCACTGGCGTGTAGTGAGTTCTATGGATAATTTTATAGTGGATCAATTTGAATCTAGAGTTGCATCATATCAGCTTAGTCAGTGCACAGATCTGGGACGAATCCTGTTCTTCTATCGGCTGGTCCAGATACCGCTCCCAACCGGCCTTTGCAGCGTGGGGTGGTTTTGGGTGTGTTTGCATTATAGTTTTGTAGAGAGTGGAGGCCGTGACCTTCTGAGTCCCCCCCCCCCGTGAATATGTAACCAAGACCCATGTTTATTTCGGGTTCATTCGGGAATGATGGGTAAATCCGTTGTGTGGTTGCTGCAACCTTGTCGAACTGCTGTCTGTGTGCGTTTGTGTTTCCTACCGTATCTTTAATCTCATCCCACTTCTAAAAGTGTTTATCCCGAAACATCTGTCCCCATTGTGTGATGCCTCTGGCAGTCCAGTGCATTGCCACTGCACTGTCCATGGGGAAGGGTGTGTGGGGGTCGCCCCATATTGGCATGCTCGGGTGGTATAGTTTGCTGGCTCCAAACATATCATTTATTTTGGCCCATGCAGTGATTGTGACATTGGATGGATGTATAGCGTTATATCGTTTAGGTGTGGGCCTAGTGATTTTCTGTAGGGCCAGTATCGCCTCCTGTTCCCTTGCAGAAGGGGGTGGGGGGCCAGCGTTGAGGAAGCATGTAGCCCAGTCGGCAGCATATTGTGCCTGCGCTGCCAGGTAATACAATTTCATGTCGGGAGCCATTAGGCCGCCTCTGGGATACGTATCCGTCAGCACCCTCCAGCTCAGCCTCGAATGGCCTCCCCATACAAACGCTATGCATGCACTATTAATTCTGGAGAATAGTGCGCGACCCGGCCACACCGGTACTGTACTGAACAGGTAGAAAAGCTTAGGCAAAATGATCATTTTAATTAATGCTATCCTCCCCATCATTGATATAGGAAGGGCATTCCAGCGCTTTATTTTGGTGCAAAGTTCATCTGCCAGTGAGCTGTAGTTCAGTGTTCGGGACAGTTGAGCGGATCTGGCGACGGCAGCACCTAGGTAAACAATGTGTAATGGGCTCCATATGAGGCCGTGGAGGT
Organism: Ambystoma mexicanum; assembly: GCF_040938575.1. Taxonomy (NCBI): domain Eukaryota; kingdom Metazoa; phylum Chordata; class Amphibia; order Caudata; family Ambystomatidae; genus Ambystoma; species Ambystoma mexicanum. The sequence continues at coordinate 1,442,580,078 of NC_090935.1, forward strand.
TTTGGGGCTGCATGGTGGCATCTGTGAGCGGGAATATCTCCGACTTATTGGGATTTAGGCGAAGACCTGAATATTCGCCAAACTCTTTCACTGCAGCTAGCACCTTGCCCAATGTGCGGTCTGGGTTCTTCAGGTATAATAAAATATCATCCGCATAAAGCGTTATAATATGTGGTTTACCTTCAAGCCATATCCCGAATGTGCTATAACAGAATCTAAGTATGCCCGCAAGGGGGTTCAATAACCAGGGCGAACAGTAGCGGGGAGAGTGGGCAGCCCTGCCTGGTGCCCCCCAGTAGTTCAAGTATGTCCGTGAAAGACCCATTAATTCTGATTTTAGCGTATGGCCGCGTGTAAAGAATTTGGATCCACTTTATGAAGTTTGGGCCAAATCCATAGTTTCGTAACACCCCGAACAGGAATGGCCATGAGACAGTGTCGAATGCTTTCCGCATGTCTAAGGAGACCGCTATTGCTTGGGTTTCTGGGGGTATCGTGGCAATGATTTGGTGGCATCTCCTTATATTCGTTGCCGTAGATCTGCCCAATATAAACCCAGCCTGATCTTCATGTATCATATATGGCATCAGTGGTGTAAGCCTTGTTGCTATTATTTTGGCCAGGACCTTGGCATCTGTGTTTATTAGGGATAGAGGTCGGTATGACCCACCGTCCCCAGGGGGCTTCCCTGATTTCAGCAGGAGTGTAATTATAGCTTCCCTGGTGGTTTCGGGGAGTTCTCCTGTGTCCACTGCTTCCATCCATACAGCGTGGAGCCTGGGAACTAGTTCGCTACTAAACTCTTTATAGAACTCAGCACTTAGCCCGTCCGAACCCGGCGCTTTCCCGTTAGGGAGAGCTTTTATTGCATCAAGTATTTCAGGTTCGGTGATGGGTGCCTCCAGTGATTCCCTAGTGGTATCCGCTAGAAGGGTTGTGGGTATCTGGGCTAGGAAGCTCTCAATCTCTGCATCTGTTACAGTGCTTTGCGGGGAGTATATGTCTTTATAATAAGCATAGAAGGTCTCCTTCAGTTTGTCTTGGTCAGTGGATACCGTGCCATCAGGCATCTGTATGCAGGGTATGGTTGTGGGGCCATTCTCTACACGTACTGTTCTTGCTAATAATTTCCCCGGGCGTTCCCCTTCCCCATATCTACGGGCTGCAGCTGGTCGATCAAAGTATCTGACCTCTTGTTCTGCGGTCTCGGTGTATTCGTCTAATTTGGTCTTTAATTCAGAGCTGAGCTGGGGTGACGGGGGAGGATGCGTACTGTGATTGCAGGGATGATATTTGAGATTCTAGTCTAATTAACCTATTCCTAATGTCTGAGGATTCCACCCTCCACGGATATCGAGTAAACTCTGATGCAGACTTTGAATGCCTGCCATAGAATAGACTGGGTCGAGACAGAGTGTTCATTGTTATCGAAGTAGTCCTGTATATATTGTTTCATCGAGTCGTTATAAACCAGGTCTTTCAAGGCCGCAGGCTTGAATCTCCAAGGTGGTCTGGAGATGACCCGACCAGGGATTCTTAGTGTCAGCTGTATCGGTGAGTGGTCCGAGTATGTTCTTGGGTGTATATGGGAGTCTGTGACCCATGCCATGCTGTCTCCATCTATTAGCCATAAATCTATCCTGGAGTGCATGTCATGGACTGTGGAGTAATAGGTGTATCCCCTACTGATAGGATTCAATGTCCTCCAGGCGTAGTCGTAGAGCCGCCATATGTAGGTGTATTGCTTGCGCTGCTTTAGTCAGTGTTCTAACTTGCGTAGATGTGCGATCAAGATGTACATCTAATATTGTGTTAAAGTCCCCGCCACATATCACCCGGGCTGTCGGGTATCTTGCCAATTTTTCAAACACTGAGGCATAGAAGTCTGGTTGGTGAATTATTCGGACCATACAAGTTCAGAAAGACAAATTCTTTATCATATAGATTGCCATGAAGCATGACATATCTCCCCCCGGGTCACACTCAACATCAATACATTCAAAGGACAGTGTTTTGTGAATCAGAATTGCTACCCCTCTCGCCCGGCTGGAGTATGTCGTGAAATACTGATGTGAGCCCCAATTCGGCATCAGTTGTCCTCCTTGTCGCGGACCAGAGTGCGTTTCCTGTTGGAAGACCACCCTGGCAGCATGCCTATTGAGGTAGGCCAGTATCTTCCTCCTCTTAATCCTAGATCCCAGACCCCTTACATTCCAGCTAAGCATATTAATATTGCCTTTGTCTAAGCTAGCCATTGTCAATGGGGTGTTCACAGCCATGTGGCCCCTTATAATCTGCCATTGTGAGATGGAATGTCGACATGTCTGACATCTGTGTGCTTTTTCTTTTATAACAAAACTCCGTAACTCCCGTGTAAGGCCCTCCCCCCACCCTCACAGTTCCCCAAACTTCAACTGTGCCATTAGATATCCATCCCTCCCCACCCAACATCCTTTCAAGCACCTGCTACAGGGGGGGGGGCTGCGGCGTCTCCAGAGCCCAAGCCAGCTTTACTTATAGGTATCGTGTCCGGTTTACGCACGTTGCTCTCGCACATCCTAATGACTTCTGGGATGGTGTTTCCATTGCAGATTAAACATGTACATTCTACTTTAGCATCCCAGATGCGGGCCTCCAGGGTGGAAGCCTCTGGCGTTGCTGTTTCTTTTCACTTCAAGAACGGGGTGAGAATATTTAAAAATATTTAAATAAACTTTAAGTCTGTCCCATGTTTGGAGGAATATGCATTTCTATAAAGTTTGCGGCTTCTTCGGGAAATGTGAAAAAATATGACTTGTTTTGATGCTGGATTTTGAGCCTGGCGGGGTAGAGCATTGCGTATTGAACTTGCCGTTCGCGTAGCATTTTCTTGACTCCTGTGAATAGCTTCCTTTCCTGTTGGTCCACCAGGGTAAAGTCTGGAAAGATGCCGATAACATTTGCTTCCCCATTTGAGCTCCTGTTTATGTTGGGCCTGGGGTACGCCCTGGGTTTTGGTTTCGGGGCCAGTAATCTGTGCGCCCTCTCGACTATGAACATCGGTGACCATCCGGGATCACCGAATAGTGTGCGGAGGAGGTCGCCTACTGCCTTCTCCATTGATCCTTTCATGGCCCCTTCTGGAATGCCAATAACGTGGATGTTGTTTCTCCGGGATCTTGCCTCCAAATCTTCACATTTGGACTTCACCGTTCCAAGTTCAATAGCCATTGTGGATACCGTGGTTTTCAGGGCCTCTAAAGCGTCCTCAGTGCTAGATATCCTAGATTCCGTCTCTGCCACGCGAGTGGTTGTCTTGTCAAGTTGCGTTTTAATGTTGGCGACACTTGCCGTGATCCCATCCAACTTGTCCGCAAGTGTAGCAAAGCCCTGTTGCATCGCCTGAAAAACGGCCTGGGGGTCCTTCATTGTAGCCGGGGGTGCCTGCTTCTCATGCACCGGAGTTTCCGGGTCCGTCTCGGGCTCCGTTTCCCTCTGCATTGCAGTCGTGTATTTGTCGATGGTTCCTCTGCCTTTCTTCGGGCCAAAGTTCTTGGGCATCATCTCCGGAATGGGAGATGTGGGTTATCCAGGCGCTCAATGGGAAGGCTGTGTTAGTTCCACCACAATTCGCTCTGCGCTATATCTTCTCGCCGCTACCGGCACCCCGGTGCCCGCGGCGGTAGAATCAGTGCCCCGCCGCAGATTTATTAGAAGGGTTAGATGTTTCTCCCGGTTCTGTCATATATGGACGAATGGAGCGCTAGTTTCGGCGCGCAGATGGTCAACAGCTCCTGGGGATCGAGGCCTGCGCAGGCGGTGCAGGGAGGCCCTCCCGCGGCCCGCCGATATGCAAAGCTCCAAGCTCTTAATAAGCTGAGTTTTTTAACCGCCTGTCCTGCAGTCCCCAAGCCCGCCGGGGATAGCTGGGTGGCTCGCTGGTTGTGAGGCGTGAGCGGATTTACACGCTGGGAGCAGGAAGGGCCTACCTCCTCAAATGCGGTCCGATCTTAGAGCAGGCCGTCACCCGTCCGGGCCTCTCAAGCGAAGAAGGCGGCAGGGGGGCCAGCGGGCGGTCCACGATGTCTGGGGCAGCCGCGGCTTTCTCCCACTGGATGGATGGCAGGAGCGGCCCGATGCCGCCGCACCCGCCGCCACGGGGCGGGGCTCCTCTCTCCTCCTGCCGGTCGCCGACTCCCGGGCCGCCGCAGATCATACAGGCCTCTATCTCTGGAATCCCCGCACCGATCAGCCTGAAATTTTGTGTGGGCAGTCTGAAGATATTGTTACCCGTTCTCTGCAAAAATCGCAGATAACCGGTGCTTGCAAATGATCTTTTCTGGCTTTGCGGCCCTGGGTCTAGCCGGAGCTCACACGAGAGCCGCCATTTTCTCTCGTGCGCAACAGCGCCCCCCCATTGACTAAGCAATTGTTAATAAAACTATGACTACTGACATGCAAGTCTCCCCCTCCGCTCCTAACATACAAAACTGGCAGCCAGTAAACAAATAAACATTCATATTTAACTTAATGCAAACCCCTCGGCAGTGTTAATGTCAACAACCAATCCCTCTCTGTCTACCCAAACATCTCGGAACTTTTGCTGTGCAGTAATCCTGCAACGCAGCCAACTACAGACTCTGCCTCATAATATTAAATCAACACTTCCTGAACTTATCAAACGTTGCCCTTTCTCAACTCTCATGCTGGACTTCCTTTGCATCTTGTACTCATGGTGGCCCTGAATCATGCTGTTCCCATCTTCATCTTGTATCCTGGCTTGCAACATTATGTGTTACTACTGACTTCTGCAATTGCATTCGCTCTCCCCTCTTGCTTCTCCACTCTTTTTGACAGCTTACTCTCTCCTCCTCTCCCTTTTCGTATCTCCTCCCCTCCTCCCCTTACTTTCTTCTATGCACTTACTCTATCAGATTTGTCCCTGGACCTTGTATGATAGCAACGTCGTCTGTCTCCTCCCACCTTCCCCTTACGTGTCCCCCCTCCCTGCAGCACCATCTGAAATGTCATCAGGCCTAGTAAGATAGTCACTCGTTTTGTTCCTCCCCTCCCTTTCTGGCCGCCTCTCCCTCACCTTTTATTTTTCTCCGGCTCTACCAGAAAGGTCGTCAGGCCTAGTACGGTAGTCACCCGTCCGTTTCCATTTCCTTCCCACTCTCCCCCATCCCTTCCTTATCTATGTCTTAGCTCTTGCATGATCTGAAATGTCGTCAGACCGAATACGATAGTTAATTTCACATCCTTACTGTTCATGGCCTGTAAGAATGTCATTGTATTTTCCCTTGTACCCTCCCATGCCTTGAAGCACTTTGAAACACATTTGTGTATAGGCGCTATATAAATAAAATATCATATCACATGGTAACCAGAGGGGGATGATCCGACAGGACCCTTTTTTTTTTTCGGCTTGTGTGAACTCATCCAGTGCCTCCTCTCCAACAAATACATAGTCTAGCCTCATATACAGATTCTGCAGGGCGGTGTAATGCGAAATATACCAGGTCTCGTGGATACATTGTTCGCCACATATCCACTAGTTTTAGTGTGCGCAACAGCGCCGTTGGGCAGGAGAATTTATTATCCGACCTATCTTTTGTCGGGTCCAATTTACAATTAAAATCTCCTCCCCATAGCAACACAGTCTCTATGTGGGCTAATCTTGGAATATAACGATTTAAAATAAGTAGGAATGTCCTGATTCGGGGCATATGTATTTATGACACATATTTCCTTACTTTCAATCAATCCCCTAATAACGGCCAACCTGCCATCTTGGTCTACCACGGTCTGAAGGACCTTGAGCTGGCCTTTCGAAGCAACCCAAATCAAGACCCCTCTAGCCAACGCCGAGTACGAAGACCCTACTGTTGTACCACCCCATTTTCGTGTTAGCTAGCGTGTCCAGTTTATGTTTGGTCAGGTGTGTCTCTTGTAAGAGCGCTATATCTATCTTTTGGCGTTTAAGATAGGTCATAACCCGATTTCTCTTTATGTAGCTGTTCAACCCTCTTAAATTCCAGGTCGCAATTCTAAGATCAACCATATTTCATCAACCGTTTTAGATTCCCTCTCATCCTTCACACTCCTCCCTTCCTTCCTCCGTGCATCCATGTAGGCCACCCCCCCTTTAGTTACCCAACTCCGCCCCTCCCTCTTCCCCAACTTTTTGCCCAGCTCAAACTCTGGATCTCAGGCATCCCCGCATCTCGTCCCTTTCTCTGTCAACTGCCGGTACTCAGGGCGCAGCAGGAGGATACTGCACTACCAGTATCCTAACTAAACTAACTACTGGGGGTGACAGCCTGATTCTTAGAGCTGCTTACAACAGAGTAACACCCGTGTCTCCTGCATTTTGCCAACAATTATTTGAATACTGAAACGTCCTGGTAAACATTATATCCATTACCCTCTTATTATGGACAATGCTTCTGTCCCAACTTCAGTGGTATTAGGCTAATCATTACACAGTAGCATCTGCACTGTTTGAGAGTACATTATTATTGAAACAATACAGGCTCACTTATCCTTTCCGCTCTTCATTTGGACCTCTGCCTCCGACGGGAAGTTCATTGTGTCCATCCATTTAGTCACATCCTTCGGAGTCTCGAAGAAAGGCGCTCTGGCTTGATGCAAGACCTTCAATTTCGCGGGATACAGCAACATGCATTTGAGGTTAGCCTCGCGTAACCTCCTCTTAATCGAAACATAGCTCAGCCTTTGCCTCTATACCAGGAAAGTGTAATCCGGGTACGCTGTGATGGTTGCCAATGCTCTGCTTACCGTCCCACCCTTACAGTCGTGCACTAGGATCTTCTCCCTATCCTTATAGTTCAATATTTTGGCAATAATCGGCCATTGAGGTGTACCCGGGGGCAGTTTTTTCATCAGGGCTCTGTGCGCTCTTTCCACTGTGAACCTCCGAGTGAGTAACCCAGCACCCATCTCTTGTAACAACATTTTTGATAAAAATTTGTCGGGTCCGGACCCTCCTCTCCTTCCGGGAGCCCCACAATGCGCACATAATTTGTGCGTGCCCGTCCTTCCGCTTCTTTCGCCCTGCTCTACGGATTGCGCACCTGTTGTTGCAGCATGGAGACTTCTTTGACGTTAGCAGTGCAATTTCTCTTGTTAGCATTCACCTCTTTTTCTAGCACTCCTGTGTGTTCCGTCAATGCCCTAACATCTTGTCTCAGGAGGTTAACATCCTTGCTGATGGCATCAATTTTGAATTCTAGTGATGCTTTCCATGGAAATGGCGAAAGATTGCCAGAATGACTAAACGGCATCGTCTTGGGAGTTGGATCAGCATGTTTCTTGTAAAATATGGAGTCTGCCCATCTAATTTTCCTGATGACATGTGTGAATATAAGTGTTTTGTGTGATAACTTTTTTGGCAAAAGTAACTTGGTGAAAAAAAAGCATATCATAAAACACCCACTCTAAAAACGGAGTCACCGCCTTCAGTCCAATCAGCTTACAGGGAGGAGGCAACATTACAGCCCAACCGATCCAATTTAGGAGGTATGTCTAGCTTAGTTCAGCCCACATAGTACAAATACTCTGATGTCATCCGGCCTATAAAAAGGTGGAGACATTCAAAGCTCAGGACACACACAGATTCCAGAAAGACAGACAGACAGACATTCAAGAAAATCCAGTATTCATAAATCAACATCCAGAGATCCAGATATTCCACATTCAACTTGCAAGAGTCCAGATTCCAGAAGCCAGGCTAGCTGACCCTATCCTGGCAGAATGACAGATCCAGAATTAAAACCCTACTCAAATCCCAATAATTCAGGGAGAAAGGGGGAAAGGCTGTGGTACCCTCTTTGGAAGTTTATGGACCAGACCGGCTTTTGCCCCGCTACCTGCTTGCCAGCTGATGCACTATCGCTGTCTCCAGTGACCAGATTAGGCCCAGCTGTCCGCTTCTAGGAGAGCCTGCCGACCAGATCTTGCCTCGCTGCTCAGAAACCCGGTTTGCTGTCCAAACTACCCCATTCAAGTGCATGTTGTAAGTATTTCCCTTCCCCAGTAACCAACAACTGCATCCCTTGCTTTGTTACCTTGTATTATGTCCAATTGCATAGAAATCCTATAACTGTCCTAGAAAAATCCTTAAAATTGTCAGACTCCTCTGTGTATCCTGTCCTTAGGAAAATCAATAGTCATCTCCATGTGTTGGCGCCATTCTTTCCAAATCATTTCAGTCCGTTGTATAAATCCTTAGTACCATTTGGAATTAATGAATTCCCATACAAAGAGACACACGGCTTGTAGGGGTTAAAATTCCAAATTAACCTTTACCGCGGGCGGAGTTCCTCTTTTCTAGCCACTAAAATATAGTGTCAGTAAAACTTGTAATGTTTCTTTTAAACCCGATTTTCTCTGTGCAACTGCTTTTATTTTAAAAAAAAAAAACGATTTTTTCTTTCCCTTTAAGAAACCCATACTGTCATCCATCCAGTGTCACCCTTCCACTTTCATATTATATCTGTGACGTGTTGTACCTTAGCATCAAAACAGCATCAAAACAGCATTCCGATTTTGTCTGTTTAACCCATTTTCCACGCCGTTTTGCTATTTTGAACCTGTGAAACTAAGCAAATGCAATTTATCCACGTCTATTTTCTGAACTGTATGCCAGTTATTAGTATATTGCCTTGTAGCTTGCTAGTGTTCTCACTTCTTTGATACAGCCACACTCATTTTTGCCTTATTCATTCAACCGCACATGTAAAATAACTATTTAGTAATTATGAGTGCTATTTTGCTCAATTTCAAGGGTTTTTATTCCGATTGTTGCTTTGTATACCTGAAGCCTCGCTACTTCCATCTACCCACACATAATTTGGTTAACAGGGGTTTGAGGGAGTATTGCAGGGGGAAATACTAACTGTGGTGCTATCTGAAAATAATACTCAAAAAGTAATCTTGCTTTTATTCAATTGTGCATTGGGTATTTCATGTTAAAAGGTCAAACTAAGTGTGTTCTATCATTTTACAGTGCAATTATCACGACACTGGTGATTGCTGCCCTATATTCAATGTGTTTGATTCTTATTCATAATTAAAAATAAATAAAATATTTCATCATCACACACTGGCCTGGTTCATGTTCCATTCTGACACGGGGTGTAAGTTAAGGGGGGAGGGGGTGAGACGGATTGGCTGCCTTCTCAAAGCTGAATCCAAATTCGTAAATTTAAAGTGTTTTAATTGTGTGCTGCATCCTTGGTCTGTATCAAGAGTCCTGGTCTGGAGTGTGACGCCTCTTTAAAATCCTTAACATACAGAAATTGATGGTCATCTACATGTTAATTACCTCGGGCAATCATTTCCGATCATGGGTGATGGTGGTATGTACAGATGTTCCGTTTATGCAGATTTGTATGAGCTTGTGTCATAGGAAGTGTGTGCGTTAAGATGAGGTGTTCCTTGCAGAGATTCATGAATGTGGGCATGGCAAATGGAGAATGGACGTGATAGGGGTCAATGTAGTCCACCTACATAATAAAATTAGAGTGTTTCTTCATGTCAGGGTTGGGAAGGCACATATGTAAATCAAACAATAACTCTAGACTTCGCCCCAAAAGAAAAGAATTGCAGGAATCAGTCCATCGCCATTGCTAAAAGTGTTAAATAGCTCTCTCGACTTTAGAGGCTTCCTTGCAGTTTTAGCCCTTGCAACCGTTTAGTTAATGTGTGTTTTGTGGGATCATTCCCCAAAGGCAGCGTAGGTATTAGAGGAAGGCCCTATGCAAAAGAAGTCCTCTTACTGGATCCGTCACTCAAGGTGAACAATGGTCTTCAGGAATCTGATCAGAAGTCACAAAGACAGAGAGGGGATGGGGTGGAGGGGAGAAGGGCTGGTTTCCCTGCTGCCTTGGTAAGAATAAATGATTGATTATCCCCCTGGAAACTTAGTTTTAAGACCTACTCAGACATACATATGATTCAGATTAAGAGGAATTTGGAAAATGGTCTACCATACCTTTTCAGCCTGGAACAGATTAGGGATTTAAGTGGTGATTTATAAAAAGGCATTACAAAACGGAGCTATACTACTGGACCTTTTGGAGCAACATGGTTTCAAATCTCGTTTTATAAATCATGCTTTAACAGCATCCAGCACATTATTTAAAAACCCTACAAATAAGCCACTAACAAAATCCATTCTATGGTATTTAAACGATTGTTACTCAATGAGCCTCACACCAACTGGATTGCATATAGCATTTTGTTATTTGGAGTACAATTCTCGGCCATAAAGCAACCATAACCAAGGTCAGATAGCCGCACACTGATCAGAATATTTAATGCAAAGGATACAGCACCCGACTTCAAAAACATTGTTAGTGCCAATGATCATTGGCTTTGGCTCCACATCTTCTGCATCCGGTGCAATATTTTCAGGAAAACTGTAAAGAGAGTAATGAAGAAAAAGGAAAATCAGTTTAGCTGGTTATCAGACGCTTTAACTTCTACCACTGAAAAGATTCTGAAAGGATACATTTAAGTAGAATGTAATTGAGAGACTACATTTTCCTTTAGTGTTAACAACACATTTGTGTACATTAAGCAGCAGAATTTGGAAATGCGACAAGATTCAACAACCTAAAACAAATCAAATATACCATTAAAATAAATTTAAATGCAGTAAAACCAGTAAAAACGTTAAATGATTGCATCTGTTTGAGAATTCGTGTTTGCAACCTCAGTAGTAGTAGTTTATAGCGCTTTTATACCATTAATATGGCTTCAATGTGCTTGTAGTGGGATTCCCCCCCTGGGGGTCTGAAGTCCAAGGTACGAGAAGGCTTAGAATGAGTGTGTACATTTGGCCAACATAAGGCATTAAGTGGGCTGGCCGAGTTCCAGTAAGCAACCTATGAAGGTGAGGCATGTGGATGGGTGCTGAGGTGGTCAGGAGTGTGTGCAAGTGCAAAGGACTCGTTATGTGACCAGCTAGGCTGGATTTTTTCGTTGCATGTCATCACTGCATTCTACTGACGGATGTTGTGCTGCGTGGTTTGGCCCGCTGTATGTAGGCAAATCATTAGGTGTACAGCTGGACTGAATTTTTGGCGTAGGTCGTCACTGCATTCAGATGCATGCGGGTGCGTTGCTGTACCTGCGTCAGATGTCCACCTAGTGGTGCGTGAATATGTATCTTGAGGCTCAGGTGAAGCTGTCTCTTGGATGTAGCTGTGCGATAAGATTGTCTGTATGTAGCCAGGTGGCCCTCATAAGTCTAAGTGCAATAGACAGGCTTACATCATGGAACTTCTAGGTGCAATACCAAGGCTAAGTGCAAAATGCAAGGTATCCTAGTACATCTTCTGAGTGCCATAAACAGGCTATCTTAATATTTCTTATGTAATAGACAGGCTACCCTCGTAAATCATGAAGTCTGTCCTCCTATACCATCGAGGCTCAATGGATGGTTGTCCCTACAAATCTTAAAACAGGCTACCATTCGAAATCTTCTAAATGCATCAACACTAAACACTAAAATCAGCTACAAGACTAATCTGCATCGATCCATTTAGCTACAAACCCACAACATTCACATTGAGCAAATCTCTGGAAAAGAAAACCCATGGAAAGTAAATCCAAGTGCATTTGTCGAGGATCTGGTATGAAATCAATGTTTAAGAACCAAGAGAAATAAAATGGAGAAAGATAGGGGGCGAGCACCCACCTTGCAAGGCACCAAACCTAATTCAACGTGCGCCTCAAACGAATATGGAAAATTCAGTGCCTCACAAAGTTAAGCCAGCCATGCAGTAAAGGATACCAGGCAAATGCCCCAAAAGACAAATATTGTGCTAAGACCCATGTAAATCCCCCAAAACTGACCTCTTAAAATGAATTCCAGTAGGCTCAACGTCAAATATTCACGTCAGCGCCAAAACTGTGCAAGAGAAATAACATGCACACATGAGCCTCATAACACTTACAACACCCTACAATGTAGGGCTGAGTGAGGGTACTTACCAGGCAACAAACTATTTACGCAAGAGGTGTGGTGATCCTGGTGCACAAGACTTGGGTCCAATGCTGAATGTCTTTCTGGCACTCCCAATTACTCCTACACACATTTTTCTAAGGAGTTGGAGAGGAAGTTGGCGAGTCTGGTGTGGTAAATGGGAAATACTAACCAGGCGACTGATGGCAATCCCAAATTTTAAGGAATATTGGGCACGGGCACATTTTGCAGGGTATTGGTTCATGGAAGATATTGATTACCTACATGTAGCCACCGAGCAGGCGTATGCAGACCCCACTGCACTGAACACATTGGTGCGAGAGGGAACCATGAAGTGCCATTGGGATTAACCCAGTGGCAAGCACCTCGTGGCCATGGAAGTATCTCAGAAAGAAGGTAGGAGATACTCATCCATGTTCACCACAATTGCCCATTTGGGGACGCATAAACACTTATGATACTATCAAGAGGTCAGGCAAGCCTTGCAAAGGTGAGACACGCTGAAGTGGGAGCAAATACTGTCTGCAAATGGGCTCAAGACATTAGATATTCTCCAAGAGCAGGTGGTATCTGCCAAGGAAAGGTTGGAGCACCACAGACTCAAGGTAATAATGCGTACGCACTGATTCGAGTACCCTACACCCCCCCCCAAGAAGAGAATTTAAAAAAGGGTACACAAAGTTACATGTTCTGCACCAGTCAGAGTTATCTCCAGCTTATACAGGCAATTGCAGGATAGCAAAAAGTATGAAACAAGCAGAGCTTTTAGCAAGTGGGAAGGGAACCGAAAAGAAGAGTTGAGGAAGAGTGATGGCCAGAAATCTGCAAACTCACAAGAAATCTAGATGAGCCCCAGATTGTGCCAGATACCTTCTTAACATTTAATTTGCATGTATTATACACCCAAGAAATGATATATAATAGACCTTTCTAAATCAGATGCATGCCTCGGGTGCAGAGACGAACAGGTGACTTAGCTCGGACATGCAGGCTAGTCAGAAGATATTGGATGGAGGTGGGGGAGAAACCAGGGGAGTGGCTAGGTCTGGAAAGGACCCGGGGCTAAGCTGATGTCGGAACTGTTGGGACTGGGGGCTAGCTAATCTTTTGGCTGTAGCTCCTGAGATTCTATCCGGGGCTACAGCCAAAAGATCAGGGGCTATAGCCCCCTTAGCCCCCCCCTAGCAACGCCCCTGGGAGAAACTAAGGGAAGTGAGGAGTTGCGGTGAACCCTACGGGTTGTCTACTCTGTATCTTTACAAAAGGAGAACAAACTAAATGCTACGTTTGTTGGGTTGGCCCTACTATTAGCCAAATAATAAGTATCCTTAAGCTGTTTCAGCAGAGAGGCACGTTAACAATCAGACTGGCTCATCGACATGACCAAAAGTTAGAGCTGTACATACTTAGGGGTTATGCAGATAGCCACGGCTGTAACAAACCGAAAGGTTGGGAAGGACATCAAACAGACATCGAAATATTGTAGGTTTCTGCTGCCTGTACTGAAACAGATTACAGAGGAGCTCAGGGCGCAGTGTGGAAAAAGTCAAATCAGGGCGTTGATTGCGAGTGATTAGGCCTAGGAGAGTTATGAAGTTAATACTGGTTGTTAATTAGCAGGATGATATTGATGATCATATGTTCAAGAAATGCTTGTGTATGTATTTTTATACACATGTGCACGATTGAAAAAGCTTCATAAAAACACCTATTAAAAAAAAGGGAGCACATTTGTTTTTATGGCCGTTTCATTTTTGTCACTGATGGTTTTCAAAGAGCGTAATATTTTCTGTGCATATGGCGAGCCAACCTTTTCCTTCAACTATTATACATAACCAATTATGATAACTATTATAAAAGGTCTATATCAAGTGTAACAATTTCATGGAACAGACTGATTCTCTGTGGCATCTATGTCTGTTGTGCTCATTCATAGTATACAATTGGAACTTGAGAGGTATTGAAGAGAACTTGGAGCGTGATACTAATCTGAGGTCACACGTGGACTGGCTCAGACTTCAGGATGGAACCATGGAAAACCACCACCAGACCTAGAAAGGAAAGATGGCGATTCTGGTCATCATTCAGAAGGAGCCTTCCAGAAAAATCAGGTCAGGTGACTTATGCAAGGCATATGTCAATGACAGAATTGTGCACCCTCTTTTCTGTACTGGCCGGTGGAAGGAAGCCTCCTCCCCAAGCCTAATAAATAAGTTTCATTTTTAGAAGCTATTTGGACAGTTTCACGAGAGGGTCGAGAGGGCTTGACCTACAAAAAGGTGGAGGTCTGGCAGTTGGGTCAGCTGGGTCAGGTTGTTGCAGAATTGTTCTGCTAGAGGGCTCACATAGGTTGGTTTCCTTTCCAGACAATCAGCATCGTTTTTCCCCATTCTGGCGCTATCCAAGAAGGGTTTCTGAAGCTTAGTTTCTTCGATAACTCCTTCCACCTAATGACCAACGCCCTGACCCTTCAGTTTCGGTACGGTTTAGATTAGATCAGGGTAGCCTCCCGATTGGCTGCCAACTCGCCTTACAGCTGCAGGCTCGACCAGAAGGCGTGAGCCGGCAACAAGACCAGCTGCAACAAGGGCCGCGTATAAGGGCCAGGTTTTTCTGTGCCCTTCTTCACTCTTTCCACCATCTCGTCAGTGGAGGGCCGGAGCCCTCCCCGTCGCTCAGCAGTTCCAGAGAAGCAGTCAGCCCAACATTGACGAAGGCTGAAGGCTCCCTGAGCTCAGCCCCACCTCACTAAGGTACCCGCTGCCCCAGCTGCTACAAGAAACACCATGTCCAGCCATTGCACCCGTTGTGTGCAGAAGTAGGCCTGAGCATTGCCACATTTGAAATCTTTTGTGCGAAGTTCTGCGTGCGTCCAAGAAAATGGCCACCGCTTTCTTTACGTCTGGTTGCAAAGCAACCGAAGACACATCCAGCAACACAGCCTCCTGATTGGCTGCCAACTCGACTTACAGCTGCAGGTTCGACCAGAAGGCGTGAGCCGGCAACAAGACCCGCCGCAACAAGGGCCACGTATAAGGGCCAGGCCTGTCTGTGCCTGCCCGTGGCAGGGCATCGGTGAACGCGGAAACAACCGATCTCCGCTCTGGCACTGCTGGTACATTGCCACTGTATGTACTTTTGCAAACCCGTACTCTATTCTGCTCACCTCACATTACATGCTGATAATACTATATTTAATGAGTACAGAACTCCCAACTACCGTGCCCACTACAGTACTCAGACATATTGCCCCATCACTACCAGGATACAAGTCTCACAGTAGCGCTGCCCTAAGCCTATGCCCTGCCTCAAACGCTCTCTCCTAGTGACGTACTTGCCGCTACAGACACTGATCCGCTGGAAACGTCTACGGCATCCGGCACCTCATCACAGACTGTTGTGCTACACTCTGCGCTGTCCCAATCCCACTACCTACCTACTCATGCCTGTGTATAGTCAGCTGTGTCCGCATCTAAATAGCCCATATCTACATTGGACTACCCATGCAAACGTATGCCGCCTGAACTGTATGTTTCCACACCTATTAGGCGGTCCACAACGCCATCTGCAACACTAACCTCCATAACAAAGCAGCCTCATATACCCTCCCATTATACTGAGGTCTGTACCTTGAAATAGCCTGCTTTCACAGATTCTGGTGTAGGCTTGTCTCTGCCTATATCTCTACTTTAAAGGAATGGTTCGGTCAAAAATGTTTATTGCCCCTACGGGTCGGCCATGTGTTTTTAAGCCTAAGTCGCTCGATTTTAGAAAAATTTCCTATGGACCTTACCCGAGCTTTCGTCCATTAAACGCACACGAAAACAGGCACCAGGGAGCTGCCATTTTGTGATAATCCTATCATTTCCCCCATCGCCCTGGCTGACCTGCTTTTGCGGCACTAAATCATATCCCCCGCCCCTGAGCCTGTCATCAGCAGACGCGTACCGCCCATTTCACAACACCAAAGCACGTCTCGTGTCAACATTCGCTGCGCTTCAGCTAATGACGTGTCGCCATGGAAATGCAGGATGCCTCTTTACTCAATTAAGTATAAACAGACCGTTTGACAACACACAGCAGCAGATTTTCGATTCCATTCCACTCTTTGTGTTAGTTTGAGTATTCTGTAACTCGTTTCTGTGCTCTGGTCAGCTACCTTCGCCGCTTGTAGCCCGTGTGAACAGATACCAGTACCATCGCTATAAATTATTTTAGTTTGTTTACCACACAATGGCTACAATAATGCCCTACATGTACAAGCCCGAGTATACCGAGGAGGAACTACTGGAAAGGGAAACCCGCGAAAACGATGGGGCTTCGGACTGCAGTTGGCAGGACGAATCAACGGATGAAGACACTGGACCTAGTCGCATGGACGGTGTTTCCACCTGGTGCACATGCAATCGGTGCGAGCTAATGCCGACCGAGGAGGAGAACTGCTGCTGCTGTGAAAACTCGGGATGCGTGGCCTACATTTCGAAAGGCGAGCCATGACCGCAATGCATCACCGAGCTGCCAGACTTCAGGGCAGCCTGCCTCACACGGTCCGTGTTGAGGATAATGATGGTGCTGTAACTTATGCAAATACTAAGCCGCACATGATGAACTAGTATAGTTCCGGCGACCAAAACAAACCTTGCATTGAGCATAGTATGGTTCATTTACTTTTTTATGACATTTTTATTCATCAAGGTTTTATAATAATCTTGATATTTACTTTTCAGAATTTTCAACAATGCCTGCCTGTTCGATTAGCGGTTGCCCTTCGAAGACCCACGCTAAATCTGAAGGCACTACGATGCATGTATTCCTGAAAACTGTTGATCGAATAAGAGAATGGGTCAGACATTGTGGATATCCACCGGATGAGCTGGAAAGTAGAGTCCAACAAGTCTTTGAGGACAAGAGGGGTGATTGATACCGCATCTGCAGCCGGCACTTTCCCTAGAACATGTACACCACATCTTGGGTAACAAAGAAGAATAAACGGCGATCGACACGAAAATTGCTCGCAAACGCTATTCCCACTGGTGAGTCAAGTGTCCGTTTTTAGCTTTAGGCCTTGCGGTAGTGTGTAGGCAGCCGAATGGATTAATTGATATTTCAGGTGTTGTTTCCAATTTGTAATACTTTTGACATTGATGAGTGTATAGCTTTTTGAATAATGACATTTATCAATATATTATTTTTTAGATTTCATAACCCACAAACGAAATCTATATATGGACATAGGGAACTGGGCTATATTGCGCATTTCTCAAGTATTCTGTCTCCTTACATGGCAATTTTAAATATTGGCATTTCATTATCAAACAATTTACCTTTACAACTTCTTGCCTATCCCTTGAATCTGAAGCAAGAACATTCTACTTCCGTCACGTGCTCGCAGTTATCAACCACTTCTAGCGCGTATCAGGTAATCATACTTGGCTATTCCGCTACAGACTTGTTTTATGCATGTCAAGTAATAGTTTTTATGTATCGTGTGATTATTTTACCAATTGTTTGGTTAGTGCTTTCCAATTAATATACACCTTAGTTGTCGTCCCCTGGTGTTTGTTTTCAGTTATAATTAGTGTTATCCATACTAATGCAAGTACTGTCTTTCAGGGAGATGCTGAAGCGTCCACCACATTGACAACAGCCCTAGATGTTCTTCAGCAGCCCGAGGTATGGATACTGACAGCTCAACTGACCGTGATCATCAGGACTGGAACACTTGTCGTTTGATTGTACCATGTTTCATTTGTGGTTAGCCGTTGATATGTACCTGTGCAGTCGAGCCCAAGCGTGTGTTGTGTTTTCAATATTGTAATCCTTACTAATCCAAATACTATGTTTCAGGCTGTTGTTGAATCGTCAACCCACGCACTTGATGCGGAGCCTGACATTCAAGTAATTCCGGTGGAAGCGGGACCATGCGGATACGAATCGGCGCAACAGCTTTCGGAAGTGCGCACCACATTGACAACAGCCCTAGATATTCTTCAGCAGCATGAGGTATGGATACTGACAGCTCCATCTAGCGTGATCATGTAACGTGATTCCATTTGCTATACTTTCTTCCCTATTAACGCAAGTACTGTGTTTCAGGGAGATGATGGAGCTTCCACTACAATCACAAGATCCCATTTAGATGATGCAGATGTAAAGAAATCGGAGAAATAAGTCGATTAAATCTGATCATTTTTAAATATTCCTTGATTCTTTTAGACAATGCAACATTTGTGGTTATCTCTTTATATGTACCCGAGCCGTCGACCCCAAGTGTGTGTTACTTTTACGATATTGAAAACCATACTAACGCAAGTACTGTGTTTCAGGGAGTTGCTGATGCCGCCTCTTCAATACAATCATTCGTGGCAGTCCATGTAGAGCCAGAGGTATGGATACTGACATCTCCATCGAACTAGGTCATCAGAGCTCGAATACTTGTCGTTTGATTGTTCCACACAATGTTTAAATGGTGTTTGGTTATTGAGATGTGCATGTGGGTTCGTCCTCACGTGCGTTTTACGCTAACAATATTTTGATACACAGTAATGAAGATACTATGTTTCAGGGAGTCGACGGAGCCTCATTCCGTGCTGTCTATGCGGATACAGAAAATATAGTCGTTGCAGCGCAAGAGGAAGGGGCGACATGCGGATACGTATCAGAGCAACAGCGTGCAGATGTTGAAGGTCTAGTCAAAAAAGTTGTAAAGAAAAGAAACCAAAATAAGGTTAGTTATAAACAGTTCATAACTATGTTTTTTTCCAGTCAATTGTACTATACTTTATCTTGTGTTTAAACTGAACATCCCTTTTCCAATCTGTCTAGTTACCCGTGGGTCTACAAACTATACATACACAGACAGTGAAGCGAATGAGAGATGTTGCTTGCAGGACCATTTACACTATGGAGGAACTATTAATTCAGACGCGGCATGTTGAGACTCGGGATGCTCATGTCCAATGGCCAGAACATGAAATGAATGTGTCCGGAGAATCCAGCAAAGTTTTATTGGACCATTGCTACAGTACGACCGCACCGCCGCAACAACATGATACTGGAAGTATTGAAGATAGCTCTGAAGTAGTCGCAGATCAATTCACACAATATACACCCGCCAAAAAATTGCCACCAAAAAAGCTGTCGACATTGTTGTGTTCTCCCATCAATGTTGAGGTAGCAGATGTTGAAATGACAGAGAATGAACCAGCTGCAGCATTCACCGACGCATCAGAACTTGATAGCAGCGATATTTCTTTCAAATGTGGTGATATGTCCTCAACGTCACAGGCCGAAACATCTTTGACGCAGGATGAGTCTAATGAAAGAGGGCAAATACATAGTATTCGACAGTTGTTTGATGGATATTATAAGTATGCTGAAATGTGGGCATTCCGTCAGAGGGAAAGTATGTGGGAAGCCATTGATTCATGTTACTCGTCAAAAACAAGGCAGTAACGTCACAATACATGCCGCCTGTAGATTACATCATACGTTCTCATGGTCTGCACAACCGATGCTGGGGAAACTGCCAGCAGGCAATCTACTGTGTGCAGCTGCATCACTTTTTAGTGGCTCCAGTTTTAGAAAGTTAGAGTCTTTCTTTCAGTTTGTGGGACTCCATTTCATTTAAAAAACGCAGTACTACAAATACCAACATGATTATCTGTTTCCGGCCATTAGTGATGCTTGGAAAATTGAACAATTGTCTCTAGCAAGTAAATTCGAAGGCAAACGATTCAGGCTAGCCGGCGATGGACAGTGTGACAGCCCTGGTTTTTCTGCCAAGTACTGCACCTACCACTTTCAGGACATTGATAGGAAGAAAATTGTGAGTTCGGTGGTCGTGCAGGTAACACAATGTACATCCTCAGTGGCCATGGAGAAACTAGGATTTATAAAATTAGTGGAATATCTACAATCGAGGGGAATGCACATCGACCTCATAGCCACGGACAGACACGTTTCAATTGCCAAGACAATGACCAAGACAATGACAGAGCAGTTCCCACATATTAAACAACAATTTGACGTATGGCATCTTGCTAAATCAATCAATAAGAAAATCTCGGCTGCAGGGGAAAAAAAAGGTTTGGAAAGTATTTCAGAGTGGTCCCAGTCTATCAGCAACCATCTTTGGTGGAGCTCCAAAACTTGTGAAGGGTCAGTGGAAATACTACTTGAAAAATGGCGGTCACTGATGCACCACTGTACCAACGTGCACCGCTGGTCAGAAAACCTACATTTCCACCAATGTGAACATGACCCTTTATCCCCAGTGGAGGCACGGAAGAAGAAGTGGTTGAATCCATCTTCACCGACACACAAAGCCATTGAGAAGATTGTTTTCGATAAAACTATCAAGAGATTTGAGGGGACTGACAGAATTCTGTCACACAGGAGGTTTGGAGGTGTTCCACAATATGTGCCTAAAGTACAGGCCAAAGCGCTTGCATTTCAGCATACAGGGCATGAGACATAGGACTCTACTTGCCGTCTTGGCCCATAATGAGAATCTCGGCCGTGAACAATCTAGGACTAAGGGTAATGTAAGGATGCCTCGCTACACTAAGGCCTTTTCAAAAAGAAGTAAGCAATGGGTGATCAAACCAGTCTATGAGGAAATGGAGTTCGACTTTGTCAAAAGCCTTATTGTTGCTGTATTAGAGAAGCACAGATACGGAATTTTGAACGTTTCTGTGCAGAGCACTGATCCATTGCCACCCAACATTGCCACTGTGCCATGTCCACCCAAAGGAGAGCTGGTTGTGAAGTACAAATCCCGGTTTAAATAATTGTAATACGATTGTCTTTTTGTAAATAAATTTTATTGTACAGTGTGCATACAAAGTATGCTAACCATAACCCCTACCTTCAACATCATGGGTGCCGAACTACCTGGGTGTCATCTTTGAATTCTCTCTCTCTATTCACCTCATATTGCTGACCTTGTCTATATGTGTATGTATATATTTTTGTTGATGTAACTAATTTTCGCAATCTCTTATAAATGGTGGGCACTGTTAACCGAGGGGAGGCTTGCGTATTGTAAATAATAAAACAAAAACAATAAATCTCACTTTCAAATCAACTGCTCGGGTACTTTATACTTTCACCTGACCTTCCCCAAAAAATTAAAAGTCTCAATAGTTATGGTTCTTTGGGGCTTCAAAGCTCGCAGACAACGAGGACAAAATTGGGGCCTTAGAACGCGCCAAGCGAGCCGTTGCAGATGGGAGAGAAGCCAGTTCGCATTTGCACATTGAGGCGCACTACATAGATGGATTCGAAACTTAAAGTTCTCACAGATGGCTTTACTACGGGATGTTGCAAAGAAAGAATGTATGCTAATTTCTTGTGAAGGTCAGCGGCTTTGATTTTCAGCTCGCGCCCTGAAGAGGCCCACAACTCGCACTGGCAGTATAAGGTTCTATTGTTTTTTGACCTTGAGAGACAGGGACCATGCAGAAAGAACTTCATTTGAAGGGGGGGTTGGGGGGTGCAATAACGTTTGAGACGATAAGGCAGAAAATTCTTAAACTAGACCGCGTTTCATGTTAGTTCAGTATACGAAAAATCGTTGTCAAGAGCACAGTGGGAGTTACGGACTGCATTACGCAGAGACACAATGGAAATTGCAAATATAATGTAAGTAACTCTTTAGACGCTTTTATACCGGAATGAAGAATTAATGAATGGATGCATGAATAAATGAATGAATGAATGAAGAGCTTTGAAAAGGTTCGTGGGATCGTCCTTGTAGCGGGCACATGGGCATGCAGGTCCAAATTCCACATGCATGTAGACAAAAAGTCGTTTCTCATTGTGTACGAACCTCGATTTATTTAGTTAGTTTTCGCATTGATTTTAGAGCCGAACATACTCCATTGCACTATCCTTGAAAGCAAATAGTTTCAGCTCGGCCGTAATAAATAAAATGAATAATATTAATAAAGATCGGCTGATGAGACTAATTATAAATTTTAGGTTTTCAAAATAGGTATATATACTCCCATTTTGCCACTGTCACCAGTTTCAGACACTGGCAGACGGTTTCTTCAGCCGCCAGCTGCAGCTTAATGTAAACAACTGCACCATTCTGATGATCTTATGGGACGATCGCCAAGGGCCCATATGCCCTTACGCGGTACTAGAGGCTAGAAGCAACATATCAGCCTTTACGCTGGCCTAGTGCCTACTTGATGGAACAGCCTTGCGGTTCAACGTGCGACAAAAGTGCCTCTTTGAACGAAAACCAACACCCTGTGTACCATAAAGGAACAGCACGTGACTCACGATAACATTTTAAGGATTTGCGGATAGAGATCAAAGAAAATAAATGACTTTCGGAGTTCATATGGCAATTGCAGAATATTCTATAAACATTTAATGTCAAATAAATGTACTTTACCAAATTTACCGTGTTGCTGTTTGATTTTAAAGTACAGTTTCATATTCCAAATTGTGGTGCGCTGTGTTGTAAGCTGATCTGTGTTGGTTTCCGGGTTCTGTGTGAAGTCGCGTAGAAGACGACTGGGCGCGTTTGCCTATGCAGCACAGTAACGTCACGTAGAGAGGCGGGGAATATGAATGTTTTGATAATGTCAGGCTCAGGGGCGGGGGATATGATTTAGTGCCGCAAAAGCAGGTCAGCCAGGGCGATGGGGGAAATGATAAGGATTATCACAAAATGCCAGCTCCCTGGTGCCTGTTCTCGCGTGCGTTGCACGGACGAAAACTCGGGTAAGGTCCATAGGAAATTTTTCTAAAATCGAGCGACTTAGGCTTAAAAACACATGGCCGACCCTTAGGGGCAATAAACATTTTTGACCAAACCATTCCTTTAAGATCGACTGCTTTACTGACTCTGGCGCAGCCTAGGTCTCTGCCTAAGCAGCCGGGGCCTACTCCTATGCATATGTTGAGTTACCCCCACCTGTGCCTGATGTCTCATATCTGCCTTTTGTCTATGACTATAATTTATGCACGGTATGAGTAGCTTACGCCACAAATGCATACTAGTAGGAGTGGTCCAAGCAGCCCTGTATGTCCCTCGCTTGAATAGCTGAACCAGAATATGTCATCTTAGACTATGCCTATGTACTGGTGCATGTCATGAGTAGCTCCATTTGAGCCATCTACACCCATGTCTGAAGCTGCTTGACCTGCTCACATTTAGGCAATGTCCATAACTGTGTAGCCTTAGCACTCACTTCAGTAGCATCTGTCTACGCCCAGAGCACTGTGCCTGAGCAGCCTACGCACATGCCCACGCCCAAGTAGCCATTGCTTAGGACCAAGTAGCCCAAGTAGCCTACGCCCATGCATAGCAACTTGTCCTGATATCCATCCAGAGACCACCTACAACCTATGCACTAGCCAGCCAGAACCACACTTTACCCCTCCCAACTTACTACTTACGCCGCAACAGCCTACCTCCTATTAGAATAGCACATAGCAGTTCACCTCAGTGTATAAGCGAAGCCAAACAGGCCAGACTAAGACTTACATACAATTACATAGCAGGGCCTATGCCCTACCTACCCCACAAGTTAGGCTATGCCTGCATAACCACCCACTCAGTACCCCTCGCGATAGTCCAGTTAAGCCCTCTAGCATGACACCTACACCTTCCCCTACTACTGATACTAACCATCCTTAAACTAAGCTCAACTACAAATATGCCAGTCAACTTGCAACCACCCGGTCAGCCTCCTGACAGAAATAATAGACTCCGAGCGAGACTACCTCGGCTTTATGAACCTAAATCCAGTTCCAATTACCAACCTAGTGACCAGAATCATACCTAATGCGGAAGACCAGACCATGAGACTATGACAAAAAACCTTCTCCACGTCTCTCACAAACCCCCTTATGCAAAACGCCCAATCTAAACCTAACCACACCAAACCCCAGGAGATAAACAATACTTCTACCATAACTGTAGCGCTAATCAATGCAAGATCCATTGTGGTACACTCCACTGAAATAGCAGACTTGCTTGCTACAGACAACCCCGACTTCCTTGCAGTTACCGAAACCTGGTTGCATGAGGCATCAGGCCCTGCCCTCGCATTGGCTATCCCTGT
Organism: Ambystoma mexicanum; assembly: GCF_040938575.1. NCBI lineage: Eukaryota > Metazoa > Chordata > Amphibia > Caudata > Ambystomatidae > Ambystoma > Ambystoma mexicanum. The sequence continues at coordinate 1,442,604,159 of NC_090935.1, forward strand.
GAACTACAAAATCCTAAGAACAGACAGACCTAATTCAAGAGGAGGTGGCTTAGCCATAATAGCAAAAGCTACTCTTGAAATGAGACTCCTGCCCCCACTACCAGTTAAATCTTACAAACGACTTCTGGCAAAACTACCTATCTCCAACTGCCGCACCCTAACTATCTTCCTGATTTACAGACCCCCAGGCACTGTGGACACCTTTGAAGAGGAAATGTCTAGCCTTATTGCCAATAACGCCAAGGACTCTTCACAAGTACTAATTCTAGGAGACTTTAACTTAGGGTTTAATGATTCTGGGGATAAACATGCCCAGGTACTTGCCTTGACGCTATCTGAACATGGGCTTTCCCAAAAAGTTCATGCACCAACCCACATCAAAAGGTAGGACCCTCGACTTGGTGGCCGACCTGAATTGAGAGACTAAGATCACCAAAGTAGCCCAACAATCCTGGACTGAAAATCACCTGATCAAATTCTCACTCACACTAGATAAACAAGTAGCGAAAGATACCATTATGGCCCCACCACTCCCAATTAGAAGTAAAAAGAATATTACGCCAGATAAATTACTCCCCCTTATCCTCCCATCCCTGAATGTCATCCCAAACAACACTGACCCCACACTCCTAGTGGAAGTGTTCAACAACACCATGTCTAAAGCCTTAGATGCTATTGCACCACTTAAACTGTGCAAAAGCAAACAATGGGCTCACCTCAATACATGGTTCACCCCCCCACTTCAAAGACCTTAGACTCCAGAAAAGGAAATTAGAAACCCTATGGCACCATACCTCAACTGAGGAAAATAGACACTACTGACTGATTTTGCCAACTACAAAAAAGAAATTATCCGCACTAAAAAGGACCTATATAACAAGAATTCCTAATGCCAGCTCCAATACCAAAGAACTCTTCCTGATCCTCCGGGAATTGGAATACCCTAATCCTCTACCAGACACCGTACCTAAGAATAAACTCTGGTGCACCAGCATTCAGAATGCGCTAAACAACAAAATATCCACTCTCCAAACTAAGATAGCCATAAAAAAAACTCCCTTCCACATACCACATCCCAACTCCCTAAACCCCCAGAATTTCCAGAGTCCACCAGCTGCCCTGAACCCTTCAGCTTCACGTGTCCATCCTGGATACAGAAATAATTATTCTATCCCTGAAACCTTTGAACTGACAGGGTGAGAACTGCCCTGGCCAAATAATTAAAGATGCAGCTAGAGACCTAGCTCCTTTTACTACTAAGCTGATAAATGTCTCTTTTACAAACAATATTGTCCCAGGTAACCTAAAACAATCCTGGGTACTACCTCTAATTAAAAATCGCTGGACCCATCAATTCCGACCAACTACAGGCCAATTACTACGGTGCCCTTCCTTCTGAAAATTATTGACAGAGTCGCCTACCTGCAAATTCAGAAATACTTCAAAACCAACCACCTGTGACTGTTCGTGCTGTCGAACCACGTCTCTCCCCTGTACCTCCACACTCTCCTCACCTGAACTTCCCGAGTTGTCTGTGTCTTGTAGGTTCTGCCGACTCAGGTAGTCGCTTTCCTTTTTTAGAGGCACTTGCCTGTCACGGAAAGAAGCCACAGTGACCGCTGAATGGACAGCAGTTCCGGGACTCCTTTTCCGGGAACAAGCCGAAAAAAGGGAAAAACCTACACGGGGAAAAAACCCTTGAGGATGCAGAGTGACCGTTGCAGTCTGGAAGATCCACGCAGGCAAGGCTGGAGAAGACAGTCCAAAATGCAGGTATGGTGGAGTACAGAGAAATTCCAACGAAGATGAGACCGGTAGCTGAAGGGTCGAGAAGTACTCCGTAGGAAGGCGGGGCAGTCCTATGAAGTAGGAGCAGGCAGCTGTGAAAAGGTGGCTAGTAGGTATTGAGAGGACCGAGGAACACGGCCCAGAGAAAGGAAGCAAACAGTTCCCAGAAAAGGAGGAAGGCAGCGGGAAGAGAATGCAGGAGAACCTTACCGCCGTGGAGAGAGGAGCGGCCAGGGAGGAGAAGGGAGAAAAAACGCACGCCGCCGAGGCAGCGACCGCGAGGAAAGAGGAGGGAGCAAGGGTACCGCGAAGGAAGCGGCAGAGGAGGGAGAAAAGACAGGAAAATAGAATCGCTAGGAGAGCGACACTAGCAGGCACCAGGATCCGCTTTGTAAGCCGAGGCAAGCGGAGGGATCAAGAAGAGCCCAAGCAGAGCGAAGGAACCAGGAGCGCTGGAGCGAAATCAGCGAGGGTTGAAACGCAGCGACTTCCGGGTTGAGGGAGAAGATAACACCCGGCAGCCCAGCGTCCGGCCAATGGGCCCGGACCAGAAACAAAGGAAGGACTAAAAACCCTTTCGTCCGGGTTGCAGTCTCCAATGTGGAAGAAGCCGCCAATTGCGGCTGTGGTGGCGGATGACAGTATGCCCTCCTCTCCACCTAACCGCCCCGGGTTTCCCTGGGTGACGGCGGTGAAACAGGGCTAACAATCTCGGAGCATGAACCTGTGAAGCCGGTTCCCAGGAGTCCTCCGACTCAGGGTATCCCTTCCAGGACAAAAGGTATTCCAGACGTCCGCGATATAACCTGGAATCGCGGATACGAGATACCTCATACTCCTCTGACTCCGGGGACTGAGTTGGAACAGACTTTGGGATGGCCCGAAGGTGCAGATCAGGATAGTAGGGTTTGAGAAGAGAAGAATGAAAAACAGGGTGGATACGGTGAAGAGAGAAAGGGAGCCGGAGGCGAAACGCAACCGGATTAACCTTGGAAAGAATGAGGAAAGGTCCTAGAAATCGAGGTGATAGTTTAGAAGGCCGTGTCCATCTGGGCAGAAACCGGGTGGATAGCCACACCTGATCACCAGGCTCCCAAGCCGGACAATCCTTGCGGTGTCGGTCTGCGCTGGATTTGGACCGTTTTCTGCTAGCCTCCAAACTTCGGATAGCAGAAGCTTGAGCCTCCTTGATGTTTCCTAAGACTTCCTCAGCAGCCGGGAAATTGGTGTACCCGGGAACCTCTGGAAACACTGAACGGGGATGGACGCCATAAGTACAGAAAAAAGGAGAGAGTCCGGTGGCAGAGTGCCTGGTGTTGTTATACGAGAACTCAGCAGTAGGAAGCAAAGAGACCCAGTTGTCTTGGTGTTGGGTGATGTAGCAACGTAAGTATTGTTCTAGTGTAGCGTTGAGTCGTTCCGTCTGACCGTTGGATTCTGGGTGAAAACCCGAAGACAGAGCCCTCTCAATGCCCAACCGGTTGCACAAGGCCGTCCAAAACTTTGAGATATACTGGCTTCCCCGATCAGAAATTATCTTATCGGGTAGACCATGCAGCTTAAAGATGTCTCGGGAAAAAACTTCTGCCATTTTGGCCACAGTGGGTAGACCTGGAAGAGGGGAGAAATGAGCCAGTTTGGAGAAAGCATCCACCGTAACCATGATACAAGTGCAGGACTCAGAGGCTGGCAGATCGACTATGAAATCAGTGGAGATTAGTCCCCAAGGACGAGCAGGAAGTTCGACTTGAGTCAACAGACCTAAAGGTTTACCCAGGCGATATTTGGCTCTGGCACAAATCGGGCAGGCTTTAACATATTCGTAGGTCTCCTTCGCGTTGGGCCACAGAAAGGTCCTGGAAAGGAGCTCAAGAGTGTTATCGGCTCCTCTATGACCGGCCGAGCGAGAGTCATGGCTCCACTTCAAGATCTTAGTGCGTAGAGAACCCTTAGGGACGTACAATCTTCTCTTGTAGAAAAGCCAGTCCCCTTTTTGTTGAAAGGGGGAAGTGGAGCGCAAGGACAATCGAGGCCCTTCATGAACTAGGGCCGTCTTAACATCTTGAAGCAAAGATCCGATGCAAGCCAGAATCTGATTACGGTTAAACATGGACTCCGTCCTGATCGCTGTGTGCTCTTTAATGGAGTCTTTGCGGGACAAAGCATCTGCCAAACTTTTCTGGGATCCAGGGATATATGTGACCTGGAATTCGAACTGTGCAAAAAGATGAGCCCACCTGGCCTGTCTGGAATTTGAACACTCCATCTCTTGAAGAACCTTGAGATTCTTGTGATCAGTTCTGATCAGGAATTGATGTCTAGCCCCCAATAGCAGATGACGCCACTCTTCACATGCAGGTTTCATGGCCAGCAGTTCCTTTTCCAGCACAGAGTAATTGAGTTGGCTGGGAGAAAGAGTTTTTGACAGATAGGCCACCGGATGTTCCACACCCTGCATGGCCTGAAGAAGAACGGCTCCTACCGCGACCGCTGAAGCGTCCGTTTCCATAATAAATGGTCGTGTCTGATCTGGATGTTGCAGAATTGGAGCAGAGCAGAAAAGACTTTTAAGATAAAAAACTCTTTCCGGCCTCGTCTGACCAGGAAAACGGGAATGCCTCTTTCTTGAGCAGTCGTGTAATGGGATACACCACTTCAGAAAAGTTAGAGATGAACATTCGGTAGTTGTTTGCTAGGCCCAAGTATCTTTGTACCTCTCGTATGGAGGTAGGAGCCGGCCAGTCGAGAATAGCTTCAACCTTGGTCTGATCCATGGCAACCCCTTCTTCGGAAAGGATGAAGCCTAGATAGTGCACCGAAGAAACCGCGAACCTGCATTTTTCAGCTTTGACAAGCAACTGATTCTCCTGGAGACGAGACAATACCTGAGTAACGTGTTTCACGTGTTCCTTCATGGAAGGGGAGAATACAAGGATGTCGTCAAGGTAGATTATGACTGAGACTGAAAGCAGATCTGAGAACATCCTATCCATGAATCTCTGAAACACCGCTGGAGCATTCACCAATCCGAATGGCATAACTCTATACTCAGAGACCGTAAGGGGTGCGAAAAGCTGTTTTCCATTCGTCCCCTTCGGCGATGCGGAGCAAATGATATGCGTTCCTGAGATCTAACTTGGTGAATATCCGAGCTCCATGCACCGCCTCGTTGATGTCGGTTATGAGCGGCATAGGATATCGATCTCCGACGGTCACCTTAGTAAGACCCCTGTAGTCTATGCAGGGTCTGAGGTCGGTGCTGTCCTTTTTGATGAAGAATAAGGAGACTCTGGCGGGAGACTTCGAAGGTTGGATCAGCCCATTCTCCATATTAGTGTCAAGATAGTTCCTTAGTACCCTCATTTCTGACTGGGTAAGGGAGAACATTCGCCCAAATGGAACCAGAGCATTGGGTTCGAGATCAATTGAGCAGTCTCCAGGCCGGTGAGGTGGTAGTCGGGCGTGAAGGCTCTCTTGGAATACTTGAGTAAATTCTGCAAAAAAATTAGGGAGAGTGTGAATCCCCACATGATCGCATGATCGTTCGAGAGAATCCTGACAGACTCTGGATCTTTCCTAGCTTCTGACGGAAGACAGTTGGCAGCACAATATGGGGAACCGAAACTCAGTTGGTTCTCGGTCCAGTTGATGTGAGGATTGTGCCTGCGAAGCCACGGGATACCTAAGATTATGGGAAAATGAGCGGCCCGGATGATTTCGAATTGAAGGACCTCGTGTGTCTGTTGATGACTAAAGACAGTTGCTCTGTGGTATGAGTAATGAGCCCGGAGGAAAAAGGGGTACCGTCAACTCCTTCCACTTTCTGACCATCCTTCCGGGCTATCCGGGTCAGTTCCATCTTATCTGCCCATAGAGTGTCCACGAAGTTTCCAGCCGCTCCGCAATCCAGTAAGGCCATGGTTTCTACAGATTTACCCTTGATGTTAAGGCTAACCGATATTACCATCAGTCTGGAATCATCTTGGGAATCTGACGCTGACACAGATAGAGTAACGTAGGGACTATGAAAGAATTCTGAATTCCCCCGGACACTGGTCCCTATTGGCGCCGAGGGTAATCGTTTCCCGCCTTCTTCTCTGGTAATTCCGAGCAGTCTTTTAGGACGTGTTGATCGGAACCGCAGTATGAACACAGTCCCTTCTCTCTTCTTCGTCTTCTTTCTGCAGATGACAGGGGTGCTCCTGTTGCGCTGATTTGCATCGGTTCGTCGGCAGGGGTAGAAGAGGAGCGCCCAGAGGATGAGTGTGAAGGGGGGTCCACTGGAATTCCCAATCCTCTTTGTTTTCGGCGTTCAGTCCTTCTCTCTTAGAGGCAGTACTCGATGTGGAGAGCAGCTGCCAGTAGGTCTGAAAACGTGGGAGAGCGGGGAGATCTGGCCAACTCATCCTTGATCTCTTCTCTCAAACCCCTCCTGAAAACAGCATACTGCGCCTGTTCGGGCCACCCGGTACCTGCCGCCAGCGTCTTGAAGGAGGAGATGTAAGACAGTGCATCTAGAGAGCCTCATTTTACGTCAAGCAAATCTTCGCAGGCAGTGAAAGATAATTCGGGACGTTCAAAGGTCTGCTTCAGTAGGCTCTGAAACCCAGAGAAATCTTGCAGGATGGCATTTCCACTTGTCACCAAGGGAGTGGCCCAGGTTAATGCGTTCCCTGTCATATTGGAGATAAGAAACCCCACCTTGGCCTGATCCGTTGAAAACATGTGGGGTCTGAAGGTAAAGTAGATGGCACAGGCCTCTAAGAACTCTCTTACTCTCTTGGATGAACCATCAAACTTTCCAGACGAAAGAGCCATGGGGGGTAGCTCTGGAGGGTGGGAGGCTTCCCTGGCTGCTACCATCTGTTTAAGGAGGGCGTTCTCAGTCTTAACACCCTGTAACTCCAGAGACATTGCTTGGAAAGCCTTCCATAGTTCCTGGACTTGTTCCTCAGCAGACATTCTGATAACATTTGGCGTTTCAATCTGTGACTGTTCGTGCTGTCGAACCACGTCTCTCGCCTGTACCTCCACACTCTCCTCACCTGAACTTCCCGAGTTGTCTGTGTCTTGTAGGTTCCACCGACTCAGGTAGTCTCTTTCCTTTTTTAGGGGCACTTGCCTGTCACGGAAAGAAGCCACAGTGACCGCTGAATGGACAGCAGTTCCGGGACTCCTTTTCCGGGAACAAGCCGAAAAAAGGGAAAAACCCACACGGGGAAAAAACCCTTGAGGATGCAGAGTGACCGTTGCAGTCTGGAAGATACACGCAGGCAAGGCTGGAGAAGACAGTCCAAAATGCAGGTACGGTGGAGTACAGAGAAATTCCAACGAAGATGAGACCGATAGCTGAAGGGTCGAGAAGTACTCCGTAGGAAGGCGGGGCAGTCCTATGAAGTAGGAGCAGGCAGCTGTGAAAAGGTGGCTAGTAGGTACTGAGAGGACCGAGGAACACAGCCCAGAGAAAGGAAGCAAACAGTTCCCAGAAAAGGAGGAAGGCAGCGGGAAGAGAATGCAGGCAAACCTTACCGCCGTGGAGAGAGGAGCGGCCAGGTAGGAGAAGAGAGAAAAAACGCACGCTGCCGAGGCAGCGACCGCGAGGAAAGAGGAGGGAGAAAGGGTACCGCGCAGGAAGCGGCAGAGGAGGGAGAAAAGACAGGAAAATAGAATCGCTAGAGCGACACTAGCAGGCACCAGGATCCGCTTCGTAAGCCGAGGCAAGCGGAGGGATCAAGAGGAGCCCAAGCAGAGCGAAGGAACCAGGAGCACTGGAGCGAAATCAGCGAGGGTTGAAACGCAGCGACTTCCGGGTTGAGGGAGAAGATAACACCCGGCAGCCCTGCGTCCGGCCAATGGGCCCGGACCAGAAACAAAGGAAGGACTAAAAACCCTTTCGTCCGGGTTGCAGTCTCCAACGTGGAAGAAGCCGCCAATTGCGGCTGTGGTGGCGGATGACGCCAACTTCTCGGCTCATGACAATCCAGATTTAGGCCTAAACATGGCATGGAAACGGCACTCATCGACCTAAAAACGCAAATAGATGAACTCGGGAACTAAGGGAAAACTGCCATGTTACTCTTGGACTTATCAGCAGCCTTTGACCTGGTGGATCATGGAGTAGTATGTAAACACCTGGCAACAGCTGCCCACTTTTCCACAAGCACGATAGCATGGGTTCAGTGCTTCCTTAACAATAGAACAATGCAAGTTTTCGCTCCGTCGGCTTCAGCTGACCCTATCCAAACTACATATGGCGTTCCATAGGGCTCCTGCGTATCGCTAAAACATGTATAATATATTTACCAAGCCCTTATTTGACAAATTGGACAGACTGGGTGTCATCTATCCTAATTGTGCAGATGACACTCAGATCCTCATTCCCCTTTTGGGCAATTATGACACGGATACAGCCTTGGTAAATAAAATATACCTGCTCATTCAGGCATGGATGGCATCCCACGGCCTCTGCCTGAATGACGACAAAACAGAAATCCTAATCCTCGGGTCAACCACCAGCCTAAAAAAACGGAATACTCTCTTTTCCGCATTCAACATAGACAGTAATATCATTAAGATAGCCAGGCAAGTTAAAACCTTAGGTTTTTACCTTGACTCCACACTTACCCTAAAAAAACAGGTGAACTCCATGGCATCATCCACAGCCTACACCTGCACTTATCAGAGCTCGCAGGCCATTTTTATCTAAAAGAAATCTGTATCACCCTTGCAGATGCCTTAATAATGTCAAAACTGGACTACTGCAATGCCCTATACTTAGGGGCTAACAAGTATTTCCTGCACAAAATACACATCCTACAAAACAATGCCCTTAGAACGGCCTTGAACATCCAGAACAGAGAACACGTTTCCAAAATCAGAAGGGATCACCACTGGCTTAAAACTTTCTCCCCGACCCATAAATGCCTAAATAATTCAGCACCACCTCACCTAACGGAGAGGATGGTCAGGAGAACAACTACCCTCCCCACGAGAACTACCAACTCCATGTGCCTTGAAATATCTAGATTCAAGATGAAGAAATCTGGAGGCAACAGTTTCCCAGTGAAGGCCGCCCAATCTTGGAATTCCCTACCCCTAGCACATAGAGTCGACCAATCTTTCCTGAGCTTCAGGCGCAACACACTGAATTGGTTGCGCTCTAATGAAATCTGACCACTCTGGCATCTATACAAGCATGCTCTTTCTGCATAGTCTTACTCGTCTGCATTCTCCTACTTGCCTAACCCTATCCTTTGTCATACCACTTTAGCTTCCTCACCATGTAACTTTATGTTATGCAACAAGCCTAATGTATGTATTACTATCATTCTATTGAACTAAATCATTGTGCAACTTTATCCTATGTAACAAGCCTCCAGTATTCTTTTACCATGTTGTGCTTAGTTAACTACGGGTTCGGTGTGCCCTAGAAATCAATAAACAAACACAAAAACAAACCAGTCAGACACTAAGGGCCTGGTTGTGAGCTCTATGTAAAATGAGGAACAAGTTACTTACCTGTAACTGTTCTCCAGCATGGGTCTGGCATGGATTCACATGCTCATGAATATTCCCAGTCGTCAGGCTGGGAATCCTCGGTAAAGAAAAAATCAGTATCAGTTTCGTTTCTGATCTGTCTTTCTTAGTAGTAACCAATCACTGATCTCTGGGTCATACTGCCCCCAGCCAATGACTGCCCTCTCCCTAAGCCCCGCCCCTGGCAGCCATCCTCAGTGAAGTGAAGAGCCGCAGAGGGGTAGGTGGGAGGGTTCGCATGTGAATCCATGCCAGACCCATGCTGGAGAACAACAGTTACAGGTAAGTAACTTGTTCCTTCTCCAGCATGGGGTCTGGCATGGATTCACATGCTCATGAATAAAGGAATACATAGCAGTATACACATGCACAACCACGGGAGGTGGCAACAGGCTCAACATTAAGCAATACAACAACTCAACATTAAGCATCTCTTACCTCCTCACCAGGGTCACGTTGGGCGAACAGGTTGCGCAGCAATGCTTGGCCGACCCTGGACTCCTCCCTGGAGTCCCGATCGACACAGTAGAATCTTGTGAAGGTGTGCGTCAACCTCCACGTAGCAGCCCTGCAGATGTCCAGCAGGGGCACACCAGACAGGAACGCCGTGGTAGCAGCGATCGCTCTGGTCGAATGGCCTCTCGGACGGCCGGCCAGCGGTCGGTTTGCCAACCGGTGACAATGCATAATGCAGCCGGAGAGCCATCTGGAAATGGAAGTCTTCGAGAGCGCCTTCCCTTGATTCACAGACCCAAAGTTCACAAACAGTTGTGATGTCTTCCGAAAACTCTTCGTGCGGTCCACGTAGAACTTCAGCACTCTAGCTACATCCAGCGAGTGCAAAGTCCTCTCGGCCGGCTTCGAAGGAAAGAAAACTGGTAACACCAAGGGCTCGTTGAGGTGGAAGTCCGACGGCACCTTGGGCATGAAGGAGGGGTGCGTCCTCAGCACCACCCTCGTGTCATGAAAGTTCAAGTATGGAGGCTTGCAAGATAGGGCCTGAATCTCTCCCACTCGTCGTGCAGAGGCGATAGCCACGAGGAACACTGTCTTCCATGACAGGAACTTCAAAGGCGCCGAATGCATAGGCTCGAATGGGGCCCACCCCCCATGAGCCTGGTCAGCACCACATTAAGTTCCCACGCCGGGGCAGGGGCCTTCACCAGCGGGAATGATCAGAATAGTCCCTTCATAAATTCCTTTACCAGGCGATGAGACCACAAGGACGCCCGTCCCGTAGTCCTGGTATATCGGAAGATGGCAGCCAGATGTATTTTTATGGAGGCGTGAGCCAGTCCAGCTTTGGCCAGCGACAGTAAGTACGGCAGCACTTGAGGGGCCGTAATCCGCAAAGGGTCAATCTTCTGTGCACGGCACCAGACAGAGAACCTCTTCCATTTATGACCGTAACACTTGAGAACGCCCTGGCCTTTGCAAGAACCTCTCTGCAATCAGCCAGGATATCGTACCCTCCAAACTCTAGCGCTGCAGGGGCCAGGCCTGCAAGTTCAGTGACCGTGGGTCGTGAAGTAGAATGGCGCCTCCTTCTCTGGAGAGAAGATCCGCGTCCGCCGGCAGCCTGACTGGCAGGGACGTTGACAAGTCCAGAAGGTCCGGGAACCAGATCTGCCTCGGCCACGCCGGTGCGACGAGGATCATCCTGCACCTGGACTTTTTGAGCTGGTTGATGAGGCGGAGCAGCAACGGCAATGGAGGGAACGCGTATAGAAACAGGCCGTCCCAAGGGAACGAGAAAGCATCGCCCATGCTCCTCGGCTGGGGGAACCTGCTGGCGAACCTCTGGCACTTGGAGTTCGTCTCGAACAAGTCGATCTGTGGTTTGCCCCGTCGTCGCAAGAGTCGATCTACTTGATCCTGGCGCAGTTCCCACTCGTGGCACAAGCGTAGCTCCCTGCCGAGTGAGTCGGCGATGGTGTTTTTTATTCCTGCCAGGTGGAAGGGAACCAGAAACATCTCCTGGGCGACGGCCCAGTGCCATAGATCCTGGGCCTCCTTGGATAGGGCTGGGGATCTGGTGCCCCCCTGCTTCCGTATGTAGAACATTGTGGTGGTGTTGTCAGTGAAGATCCTCACCACTTTGTCCTTGAGGGATGGGAGGAACGACTTGAGCGCCCAGAACACTGCACGGAGCTCCAAGATGTTGATGTGAAGAGACCTCTCCTCCGGGAGCCAAAGGCCTCTTGCATGGAGATCTCTGGTGTGGGCCCCCCAACCCTCCAGAGAGGTGTCCGTAGTCACCGTCTCCTGAAACGCCGGGGTTTGAAAGTCCGTGCCCGTCGTGAGGTGAGCCCGGGTGCCCCCACCATAGGATCGCCCGACGGAACTCCTCGTCGAGGGGGATCCTGTCCTTGAAGCAGCCCCCCGCCTGAAACCAGCGGGCGTCGAGGAACTCCTGCAGCGGACGCATCCGAAGTCTGCAAAGGGGTACAAGGTAGATGCATGAGGACATCATCCCGAGAAGGGACTTGATGGACCTCACCCTGGCCACGTCCGTGGCTAACAGTCACCGTACCTTGCCCAGGATGGTATTGGTCCTCTCCTCTGAAATGGAGGCCAATTGCTCCACTGTATCGAGCTTTGCCCCCAAACACAGTGCTACTTGCGACGGAACCAGGTGGGATTTGGGGTAGTTGATGGAGAACCCCAGCTCCGTGAGCAACCGGACGGTCCTCGCCGTATGATCGACGGCAAATTCCCTTGACCTAGCCCGGATTAGCCAGTCGTCCAGGTAGGGGTAGACGTGGGTCCCCTGCAGGCGCAGCCGCGCCGCCACTGGTGCCAGGCACTTGGTGAAAACCCTGGGTGCCGACTTTAATCCGAACGGTAGGGCCCCAAATTGGTAGTGGCGTCCTTGAACAACAAACCTGAGGAACTTCCTGTGCCTTCTTAGAATGGGGATGTGGAAGTAAGCATCCTCCAGGTCCAGCGACGATAGGAAGTCGCCTTCCTCCAGCTGTCCCAGCACGTGCTGGAGGGTGACCATCCTGAATTTCTGTGCCTTCATGTACTTGTTTAAGCGGCGCAGGTCCAGGATGGGGCGCCAACTGCCTGTCTTCTTCCTGACGAGCAAGTACCTTGAGTACACTCCGGAGCCTTCTGGGGACGAGCTCGATGGCACCTTTCTTGAGCATCGCCCTTACCTCCAACAGCAGTTGAGGGACGTGATTTTCCTTCCTGGCCACGGGAGGAATGCGAGGGCACTTCTTTTGGAATTCCAGCGAGTGCCTGTTGGCCAGGGTGTCCAACACCCAACGGTCGGTGGAGATTGACTCCCACACGCTGACAAACTTCGTCAGCCGGCCTCCCACCGGGGTGCTTCGGTGGGGGCCTGACAATACGGCCGGGTCATTCTCGCTTGGAGGCGGCCTTGCCACCTTGGCCTCCTTGGCGACGACGGCGGGAACCCCCTTGTTTGCCGCGACCTCTGTAGGCCTCCTGGGAAGAGGAGCGGGCCGCCTGGCGGTAGGTGGAGGAGCCACCGCTGGATCCTTTGGAGGCACCCTGTCTGCCTCCAGAGCTCCGAAAGGGCCGTCGCTGCTGAAGCACCCCAAGGGCCCGGGCCGTCTGAGTCGGTCTTGATGGCCTGTAGAGACTCATCCACTGCCTTACCAAAGAGGTTGTTGCCGTCGAACGGCATATCCAACACTCTGGTCTGGACGTCCTGGCGAAAGTCTGTCGCCTTGAGCCATCCTCGTCGTCGGAGGCAAACTCCGTCGCCCAGTTGGCGAAATCCAGTATTGGCAATGTCAGTTGCCACCGTAATGACGTGATCCGACGCCACCTCGCCCTCCTGCAGAATCTCTAGGGCCTCCGCCCTTTTGTCATCAGGCAGGAAATCTAGCAGGGGAACTATCTTGAACAAGAGCTCCCTGTCGTAGCGGGCCACAATCGCTAAGGCATTGGCCGCCTTAATCGTCGTCGGCGACAAGATGACTCGTCGTCCCATAGAGTCCAACTTCTTACCCTTGCTGTCCGGCGGGGAGGTGGAAGTTGAAGCCGCTGCGCCCCCTGCCTTCTTCTTAGCCGCTGCCGAGACGACCAAGTCCGGCGTGGGCTGGGCCCTGAAGCACAAGGGGGCGGCATCGGGGACTCGGTACTTCTTCTCGTACCTGTCCCTCTTGGCAGGTGTCGTGGCAGGGTTCTTGAGGACAGCAAGCCCGTCGTCCCAGATGTCGTCGAGTAAAGGCACTGCGAGGACCGTCTTCCTCTTAGCCTCTCGTCGCTGGTACAGAAACCCCTCATTTTTCTGTTCTTCAGGGCAGAGCTGTAAGAGCTTGGATGCCCTGGTTATCATGGCGTGGAAAGAGCCAACCTCGTCGGCTGTGGACGCCCGCGGGGGAGGCGACGACGGGATGTCCGCTGTGTCATCGCCGCCGCCGTCGTCTGTCCCCGACCCGCCGTATCCTCTAACCGGCGAAGGGGGATGAGGGGTCCGCCGGTCTCGCAGGCACAAAGGGCGGAGCAGGGTGGACTCTCCTCTGCTTGTTCGGATGGCTTCCCGACAGACCTGGTTCTGGCTCCTCTGTCGGGGTTCGTGGTATTCTCGTCCATCTCGGTACATAAGGATTGGATTGCCAACAAAATGGCCGCCAAGCTATTCTGGGGCTCGGGCAATGGCTGCGACGGATGGGATGGCCGCTCCCGTGGGCCCTGTTCGTCGTCCTCGTCGCTATCATCGATCACGTCAGTAGGGACCGTCCCCTGGGATCGAACCTTCTCGAACCTCTCGTTGAGGTTTATGAACCTCTCGTTGAGGCCTATGGACCTTTCGTTGAGGCCCCTCTCAGTCTCCACCAGTTCCTCCTCAGAGGCCGATTCCGAGTCTGTAAACAGCCACCGCCCCCCACCCCCTCTTTTTCAGCCGGGGGCTTCACTGGGGTCTTAGAGATGGGCTGGAAAGAGGATTCCCTCCGCGGTGGCAGGGATACTCTGGGCCTAGAGGCCGTTTCCTTTGGCGTAGTCTCAGCCGGCTCTGCCGGGGTCGCAGAGACCACTTCGGTAGAGGCCTTAGCCGGGTGGATCAAGGCCCTCACCACCTTAGGTGTGTCCTGGGCCTTCGCCTTGGGGGGGGAGGGTCAACGCCTCGCTCCCCCTTCGAGATCGACCGGGTCCGCTCCAGCGGCCTACCCGGGTTCTCGGACTTCCTCTTCCCCGACCCAGAGTGCTGGCTCGCGGTCGAACGTGCCGGGGAAGTAGCGCCCTGCTTGGCAACGGAAGAGCCCGACCTTTCGGCGCTCCCGGAGCCCGCGGACTCGCGGTGCCTGGCCTGTTGGGCCCCCGTCGCCGGGGTTCCCTCAAAGGACTTAGAAGCCAGCTCAGACTTCTTCTTCGCCTTCTCACTTGCTGTGCCCTTCTCCAGCCAGGTGGCGAGGCGGGAACGACGATCTTGTTTGGTCCGTTCCGAAAAGTTCTTGCAGAACGCACAGTCCTTCTCCACGTGCGTCTTGTCCCCATGGAGGCAGTAGAGACATAGCGAATGCTCGTCCTCCTTGAAAACATTATATAATCTGCATCCAGGGCAGTTCCTGAACAGCTTGGATTCGGGCGTCAAGCTCCCTTTGTCCTGGGCCATGAAGTGTAAACTCGATGAAAATTTCACCCTTGAGGGGCGTAGAAGAATTCCGAAACGGGTCCCCGTTATCGGAAGTAGAAACGGTGGAGCTTGAGGCTCGATTAAACAGAAAAAATGAGAAATTCTCTTGACAAAACGTGAAAATGCAGTAAAAAACTCGAGAGCTAAACACGAGGACTCCCAACACTTGAGCTTGCGGTAAAAATCTGAGGATGGTTGCCAGGGGCGGGGCTTAGGGAGAGGGCAGTCATTGGCTGGGGGCAGTATGACCCAGAGATCAGTGATTGGTTACTACCAAGAAAGACAGATCAGAAAGGAAACTGATATTGATTTTTTCTTTACCGAGGATTCCCAGCCTGACGACTGGGAATATTCATGAGCATGTGAATCCATGCCAGACCCCATGCTGGAGAAGGAGTGCCATTCCGTGACGGATCACCTTTGGTCCATATTCTGCATCTTCATCTAAGCACGGAAAAGGGAGCCAATCAGCAAAAACTGTTTGATCACAAAATGACACTTGTTATTTTACAAGGAGCTTAGAGTCAGGCCCTCAGGATTTCATGGAAGCTAACCGTGAATTAATCATTTAAAAATACATTTGTTAACTTAGGGATAGAAATAGATAAAGTGGTCTCACAGGATGAATAGAATGGCCAAACAGTTCACAAAGGTCCAACTGGACTGTGTGTAAGGCATTTTGGCCTTCAATTTACCGCCTTGTCCCAATGTTAGGCCTGTAGGCCAGGGGTCGAAACTGGAAATCATGAAACGGGAGCTGACAGAAGCTCCAGGGTGTCAGGAATTTGACTCTGGCCAGGAGCTACTCACATGAGCCAGGAGCTATTAAAATGAAGCTTCAATGATCTGTTCTTAGAATTGGGTACACTTAGTGGATAGCAGTTCAAGTAAATTGGCAGCATTGGAAGAATAAAAGGCAATCCGAGAATGAAGCAATGCTCATTTTGTGAAGCTATTCTACATTGGAAACTTGTGCCACATAGAACAGTCAGGTGAGAACATAAGTAGGCCAAGCTGGTTGGCGAAGCAATGTGATGAGATTAAGAAATGCAATGTCAATCTTACACATCAACCTTTGAAATAGTCTGCGATATTAAAATGTTCACCTGACTAACCTTTCATTTAAAAGCATTGGACTGAAAGCATTTTGAGATGTCAATTTATTGGGCAAAAGAGAAAAAGCTTGGATGATTTTTTGTGTGAGTCATGTTATCTCTCAACGCATCACTGCCACAGAGGAGGAAACGATTGTTCCCATTTATAACACCTGGTGCATAAAACCTTTCAGTTGAGAAAAGGATTATCAGGCATGGTGGCTCAGTTAAAAAAGCTTAAAGACAAAAGTAGTACAGAGTTGAGAAACGTCATGCGCGCTCAGTGTCAATAGGACACCGATGTAACTAGTCTTCTCCATGAACTAGAAGGCGAAGCATCCGAGGATTTGTGCATGACTTTTTACTTGTTCAGCTTTTAGAATAGACGTGGCTTTTCACAGTCACAATTTGGGGCCGAGGGAGAGAAGATTTGTGTGCCTTGAATAAAAAGATGCTCATTGAAAGTACCGCTATTTACATCAGAGACAGGGAGACAAATACACACATCCAATCATAAATTGGCTCTGTCGAGAGGCACGTTATACTGGATGCTATACCCGTTACAACTCCACCTCAGGAAACATCCTAAAGGTGCACATTTCTAAAGGACTGATTAGATCAGGATGGAACTGGGCACATACTCTGCTTTTCATGTGGTGCTGACAATGCATACTCTTTCACATAATATGGCATTATCCGTTGCCAAACCCAACATGTTCCCTTCCTCTTTGAAATGTGGATAATTCCTATTATGGTGATGTTTGTTTGTATCCTTTTCCCTTAACTACAGAAGGTTTTTTCTTAAACCCCATCAGAAGTTTAAGAGCAAACACTATGGGACAGTGTACCATTAATTCTCCATCACAAATAACCCTGGATTTCCCTCCCCCCGCCCCCAGTTCCTTTTCTGGTCCTGTGAAGCCAATTAACCTCGTTGCAAACATGGTTCTTAGGCCAACTGAAAAGAAGAGGGCCTCTTGTTGAGCCTTGATGTGTTCATCTAGCTCTGACAACATCACTACTCTCCCCTCCCACTGTATTTTAGATTCTGACTCTTGAATAACTACAAATTGAATTTCTTAAAGTAAAGGGATGCTTCTGAAAAAGTATTGGCCAAAAGGTTCTTTTTTTTCTTGGCGAACTTTTCATTGCTTGGAGTAGCTGGTCTAATGGTCATACGCGCACAGTGAAAATAGGTTGACTCGCTATTATTTTTCTGACGCATTGGTAGGGGATCATCAGAGGGAATAATATTCTGCATATGCTTTTTCTTGAGGTGCAGCAATCCGGTTTTGAGGCATGGGGAAAAGAAGAAAAAAATACCTTAGCCCATCTAATACCTTTATGGTTTAAAGCGAGATCGAAAGCCTTAGACATTTACCCAAAAGTACTCAGTGTCACGCAGAAGTATAAAGGTTGGTGGTGGAACTCCTGAAATTCCAACAAGTGAACACTTGAGTTCGGTCAATTGATGTAGCAGCACAATTACCTCCCTTTCGGAATTGAACATTTTTATTTGCTCATCATATGCATGTCTAGCAGACAACATACATAGTTGCTAGTACTACAAGCAAAAGTCCTTAGACCACTTCTTTAATTGGTGCATATCTAGGCGTGCGTCTCCCTCAGAAAATATAGAACTGCCCTCATTGACATTCTAAGTTATCAAGCGCCCTCACCTTACCATGGTTTAGACATATACACCTATACCTGAAAATATTAAATCTAGAAGAACTGACATAACCCTGGAAACAATCACCATGGCCAGTAAACAGGTACTCATTGACCCCTATGCAAACCTCACCATAAGACAAAATGAAACTGTCTCTCTTTATCCATGGATTACAATTACTGGTCCATGAAGTACAGCTACGCCATGGAAAACCATTTACGCAACATAGCAAACCAATCCAAAGAACACTATTTCAAAATACAGTTGGGCACCCTGCCCTTGGCCACCATTACGGCTCATTAAAACCATGGTGATGCACAATTCTATCCTTCCTGTCAGGACAGAGTTCAGTCCTAACAGCACTTTCTATTCTGGTGCTCACTGTATGCGGACTTGGAGGCAAAACTTAAAACCGGCTTTCAAATAGAGGCATAGGACATGCATTACTTACTGTAAAAGCATTTCTGATGATTGCATCTGTTTAGATTCACATGCTGTGCATATGGTCAGACATCCAGTGGTAACCGCTGAGTATTGCATCTTGTCTTTCGGGGGACCGAAAGGGGACGTCGGCATAGGCGTGTCTGAAACACTATCCCCATCTTGACGTGTGTAGTACCCAAAATCCCTCACGCGCCGAGGTCCCTCCGATTGTATTTTTTCTGCCATGAGGGAGCCCAAGGCTATAGTGAGCGAGTATATGAAGAGAGAAAGTAGTAAGAAGTATATGTTCCTTCCACCCCGAGCGGGGAGGCAGGGAGGGCGCATGTGAATCTAAGCAGATACAATCATCAGAAATGCTTTTACGGTAAGTAATGCATGTCTTCTGATGCTTGTTAATCTGCTTAGAATCGCATGCTGTGCATAGACTAGCGAGCAGTACCCGGAGTTGGAGCTGGGTTGTGAGAAGGAACAGTAGAAAAAAGATGCCTTAGTACTGCTTGTCCCACCTGAGAATCAGACCTAGAATGAGTGTCTAGGCAATAGTGTTTTGTAAAGGTGTGTACAGAACTCCAGGTTGCCGCTTTGCAAATGGACTCTAGGGGAACATTTGCAATGAATGCTATGGATGCCCCAGTGCCTCGAGTAGAATGTGCTCTAGGCTTGAAGGGCAGTTCTCTCTTTGCAAGAGTGTAACCTAGTATGATGCATTTGACAATCCACCTTGATATTGCCGATTTAGAGACAAGGTCCCCTTCTCTACCAGCTGCCACTGAAACAAAGAATTGTTTAGTTTTCCTCAGTTGTTTCGTTCTATCCATGTAGAACATGACTGCCCTGCGCACATCTAGTGTGTGAAGGCTTCTTTCGGCCATGTTAGTAGGTCTCTGGAAGAACGTGGGTAGTTCGATTGACTGGTTCACATGGAACTTCGAAATTAATTTTGGCACAAATCTGGGATGTGTGCGCAGAACTACCTTATCTTTGTGGACTCTAACAAAGGGGTCCAAAACCGATAGGGCCTGTAGTTCGCTAACTCTTCTGATAGAAGTGATAGCTACTAGAAAGGCTGTCTTGTAAGTCAGGTCTTTTAGACTAGCCTTATGCATAGGCTCAAAAGGGGGTCCCTTGAGCCTAGTTAAAACCACATTTAGATCCCACCCAGGGGTTGGGTGAGTGATGGGGGGATACATTCTTTTAACCCCTTCCATAAAGGCTTTAATCACAGGTATTTTCCACCACAACACCTTCTGCTGTGACGTGGTGTAGGCTGACAATGCCGCTAGGTGAACCTTTAAGGAATTGAAGACTAACCCAGAGTCCAACAGATGGGTTAGATATAACACAATGTGTGAAGGCGAGCCATCGGTGGGATTGACGCCCTTGGAACTGCACCAGATGACAAAAAGTTTCCATTTGCTGGCATAGCAATAACGTGTGTTAGGCTTTCTTGCCTCCCTCAGTATGTCCATGCGTCTCTGAGGGAGTTGCAGATGTCCAAACTCTATGACCTCAGGAACCAGGCTGCTAAGTTCAGAGTTTGTGGGCATGGGTGCAGAGTCTCCCCCCTGTCCTGAGACAACATGTTGTGCAGGCAGGGCAGCTTGACTGGTGGGGAGAGGGACATTTCCATCAGGTGCGCGAACCAAGGTTGGCGGGCCCACATGGGAGCCACCAGAATCATGGTGACTGGTTCCTCGTGCATCTTGTATACTATCTTGTTCAGAAGGGGAGTCGGGGGGGTGGGGGGGGAGCATAGACAAATTTCCCCGACCAAGTTATCCAGAGACCGTTCCCCTTGGATCGGTTCTGGGGGTACCTGGAGGCGTAATCTTGGCATTGGGCGTTCTGAGTAGCAAACAGGTCGATCTCTGGACACCCCCATTCTGGGAAGACGTTGGATACAATGTCTTCGTGCAGTCGCCATTCGTACTCTTCTGGCACAGGAAAATCTCTGCTGAGTACGTCTGCCAAAAGATTGAGTTCCCCTGGAACATGTTGGGATATCAGGAACATCTTGTGTTTAAGAGCCCATATCCAGATGTTTTGGGACAGCTTGGATAGCCCTGGAGAGTGAGCGCCCCCCTGTTTGTTCAGGTAATACATTGCTGTTGTGCTGTCGGTTAGGACCAGCACTGTCTTCCCTTGCAGTTGCTCCTGAAAGGCTTTCAATGCTTTGAGCACTGCTAGTAGCTCCAGTAGGTTTATATGGTTGGACGCTACCCGAGGGGACCACACTCCGTGCGCTGTCTGCTGAAGCAGGTGAGCCCCCCACCCCGTGAGAGATGCGTCTGTTGTGAGAGTGGCATCCACTGCAGGGGTGGTGAAGGTTTTCCCCTTCAAGAGGTTCTCCCTCGACCACCACTGCAGAGAGAGAACGAGGGCTGGCGAGACAACTAACAGATCTTCCAATTGTCCGCTGGCCTGACACCACTGGCTGTTGAGCCACTCTTTCATGGGACACATGCGCAGCCGCGCGTGGGAAACCAAGTATATGCATGACGCCATCATTCCTAGCAAACGCATAGCTTTGCGTACCGTCACCTCTCGACTGGCTACAAACTGAGGAACCTGAGAGAGCATGTTCTGAACCCTCTCGCTGGAAGGAAAGACTAGAACGTCTTCCGTACGAATTAGAGCCCCCAGGAACTGTTTCACTTGGCTGGGGACTAAGCTGGATTTCTTTTCGTTGATAGAAAATCCCAGGCTGAACAGTAGGTCCACTGTTTTTTGGGTGTTCGAAAAACAAACATCGAATGAGTCCCCCGTGATGAGCCAATCGTCGAGGTAAGGGTAAACTGGAACTGAAAGTCTGCGCAGGTGTGCCGCTGCCACTGCCAGGACCTTGGTAAACACCATTGGCGCCGAGGCTATGCCGAAGGGGAGTACCTTGAACTGGTAGTGTTTGTCCTGAATCACGAACCTTAGGAATTTTCTGTGCGCTGGCAGCATTGAAATATGAAAGTATGTAATCTTTCATATCCAATGTTGTCATGAAGTCCCCCTGTTTTAGCAATGGGATCACCTCTTGCAGTGTTACCATGCGAAACTTCTGAGGCTTTATGAACTTGTTCGCTGGGCGCAGGTCTAGAACGTGGAAGCATGGTCAGATCCTTTTTGGGTACAAGGAAGTACACTGAATAGATACCCTCGTTTACCTGAAGAAACGGGACGCCTTCTATGGCGTCCTTTCCCAGCAGCGCTTCCACCTCTTGGATCAGGATCTGCAGATGTTCCGGTGAAAGGCGTCGATGTTTCGGCGGTCTGAACTGTGGAGGTCGGGCGAATTCCATGCAGTAACCGTGGGCGACCGTCTTTAAGACCCACTGGTCTGAAGTTATCCCCTCCATGCCTTGAGGAAGGATGTTAATCGCCCCCCGACCGGGGAGACATGGGAGGGGACCTAGACTTGGTGGTCATTTCTGACCAGCAGTTGATGCTCCTCTGGAATTGGAGCCTCTGCCTCTATTCTTTCTGCGCTTCTGACCCCTCTGGGGGTAGTAAGTGGGGCTTGCAGCAGGTTGACTTGAGTTGAAGTTGCCCGTGCCGAAGTTGTTTTGAGCGGCGCGGGCTTGTCCTCGAAAGGACCGCCAAGAATTACTGCCCCTCTGTGAAGAGGGTTTCTGGGAAATCTGGTGCAGCGACTAATAGTCTTGTGCTCCTTCTTGGCTGTCTCCAACGCATCGTCTACCGCCTTCCCGAAGAGGTTGGTCTCTTCGATGGGTTTGTTGATAATGGATGCCTGGGTCTCAGGACTGAAGCCCGACGTGCGCAGCCACGCGTGCCTCTTTAGGAGAGTACCCTGTGCGAGAGACCTGCCTGCTGTCTCTGCGGTGTCCAGGGTATTCTTTAGCACATTCCGATTGGCAAGTTTGCCCTCCGAGACAATGGCGAGAAGCTTGGCTCTGGTTGGTTCCGGAACCTCTTGAAGGCCTTCCTGGAGTAGGTTCCATTGCGCGTCGACGTAGCTTGCTAGTAACGTCGTGTTATTGGCAATCTGGACGGTATAGGCCGCCCCCGACGTAACCCGTTTACCTAAGGAATACAACCTTTTGGACTCCTTGTCTGGGGGGTGACTTTCCCGTGGCAAGGGGAACCCCTGCTCTCTTGCGAGTGTTGATCACCACCAGCGAGTCTGGGATTGCGTGTCCATTGATATAAAGCTGGTCTGAGGGGGAGGGTCGGAAAAGTTTTGACCCTTGAGTTCACAGCCCTAGTTTGAGCGGGTGTGAGTAAGGAAGGGGCCAGCCATCTCTTTACAGAGCTCAAGAGAGGGATAGACTGGCTTGCCGGAGGCTTTTCATTAATAATGTCCTCTGCGAAATCCTGTTCGGGCAAGGCTTCAAGCGTGGCAATTTTAAAGAATTCCACTGCTTTTTTCAACATGTTGTTGAAAGCCATTTCATCATCCACCGGGGAAGCTTGTCGAATCGGGGTGGATGGGGGAAGAGTCGAGGCAAACGATATCAGAGTTGTGATCGTCCTGCTGGGTGTCCTCCCAGTTGTCCGTTGCTCCTTGATCTTCCCCATAGCTGTCCAGAAAAGAAGCCGCCTCTTCTTCTGTATAGATGTCTCTATATGTGTCCATCTGGACATCTTCTTGATAGTCAACTTGGTGTTGGACATCTTGTGTTTGAGGGTTAGGTTCTACCCGAGCTTTTTTTGGCGGATGTTGATCAGAAGTCCTGAAAAACTGCTCCAGCCGATCCATACACCCCTCGAATTGCTCCGTGGTCCACTTGGATGACCCAAATGGACCTAGCTGAGTAGGAACCGTGTTCTCCGTCATAAGGCGTTGAGAGGATCTTCTCAGGGTGCTTGAGAGGGGTAAATTGACAAGGGGGGTCCTGGGAGTCTCTGTGCCAGACATTAGACCTGGTTACGAGAGTCTTACCCAGAGTCTTTAGCTCACTATCTTTCACAGAGAAGAAATATCCCAAACATATCAGTCTTTGTCTTGCACTGGGGCAGTCCAGCACCGAAATGCTAGGCAATTCCACTCTGAACAAGAGTACCAACAGCATCCCCAGACACGTGTTTCGGTCTGGTGGGACCTCATCAGTAGGGAGGAGCTGTTCCTCTTTAAGAACCCTTTCAACCCTCACTTTTGTGGTCACAGTTTGTGTCTCCATGTGAGAGAGGGTATGCCCAGACGTGGGTCCCTTGCTCGCTGCGCCATAGGGAACAAGGCTGCACCTCACTGAGGAGGTCCAACAAGGCCGAAACATGTCTGGGGTTGCTTGGTTTTCTGTGCAGAGGGGACCTGGCCTACCAGTTCGGGCTGGGCTGCTACCATTGGTGGCGACAGCTGACTGATTTGCACATGGTTGGACCCCTTTTGCAATGGCGCAGACGAGCTAAAAAACGGTGGTGTTGCCCAGAGCAATTGCCAGTGATTCAGATTCATTCGAAACCTTCCACCCATCACTTTTGTGGTCACTGCTTGAGAGGGGTACCTGGCTTTCTTCGTAATAGTCTACGGGATAGTCTTCCCAATCCGTGGAAAACCTTTCGGCTGATTGGACCTTAACTGTGGGCAGAACCGGTACCAGGCCCACCGCCGTAGCAATCCTATTAATGCTCCTACGGATAGTCACCGAATCTTCGGGAGACAACGCCTCAGATGATGTGTCAGCAGTGAAAATGTCTTCCGCGGCTCCAGAAGGGCCAGCGGATGGCTTCTCAGGTAGAGGCCCACTTGTAGTTTTCGGGCCTGTACCGCCTTGGAAACATTGGAATCCGTCGAAGTTTCTTGTTCTGAAACTTCAGCGCGTGCAGTTTGGGGAGTAGCGCCCTTGTTATGTTTGTTATGCCCAGTCGTCATGCGCTACTGCGGATGCGGGGAAGGCTTCGGACCAGACCGATCCGTGGGCGCTGCCGAAGTTTCCGGTGAACCCGTTGGCGCTTCGGCCTTCTTCGACGAAGTCGTCAAGGAGGGCGCTTGGGTTGTGTGCTTTGTGAGGTGCGATTGTATGCCCCTGTCACCGGGTGTGGTCCCTGTAGCAAGACCGGAGTCGAGCCTGGAAGGGTCGGGGACCGGCGTGGCAGCCCTATAATAGTCTGCCTCAAGGTCTATAACGTCCGCGTTGGACGTTTGGTCATCCGGTTTACCCCCGTCACTTTCGGCTGGTGTCGCAGCAGGGGAGGGCGGCTCCACGCGTGACATACCGTACGCGGCCCACCGCTTCAACCGGCGCTCCTTAAGGGTTTTAGGAGTTTACACGCCAAACACTGCTTTTCGTCGTGCTCTAGGGGAGACAAGCGTTACACGTGTGCTCGTCTTTCCACGGATATCTGACCCTACACACACAGGGCAGAAACTAAAAATGGAGTCCTTTCCATAGCAGAAGGGAAGGGTGACCAGACCAAAAAGGAAAGCAGTGGAAAAGAGGAAAGACATAATAACAGTATGGCAAAGCCCGAGCCCACTCTCCCTACTGTTTAGGCCGGCCAGAAGGCCCAACCACGTGGAAGTCCGAACGCCGGATCTTAGGCGCGGAACCCAGAGCTGCAGACGATTCCCCCGTAGTCTTCGTCTAAGATGTTCTTGATGGGCGAAGTGACTTAACAGGGAATTACAATTCGGTAAGATAAACAATGTCTCATGAAGAGCTCCGCTATAGGGCGACCAGTTATCTGGGCGGAAAAAAACAATCCGAGGGACCTCGGCGCGTGAGGGATTTTGGGTACTACACACGTCACGATGGGGATAGTGTTTCAGACACACCTATGCAGACGTCCCCTTTCGGTCCCCCAAAAGACAAGATGCAATACTCTGCGGTTACCACTGGATGTCGGACCATATGCACAGCATGTGATTCTAAGCAGATTAACAAGCATCAGAAATTCCATGATCGCAGCGGAAGAACTTTGTAAGGCATCCAGCTCAATTGATATTTACGCGGTATCAGGTTATAGCGAGAAGGCATGGCAGAGGCTAGAGAAATACTTAAGCAATGACATAACTCAGACCGCAAAAAAGGTAAATCTCTGCTGCGGAAAAAGGCCCTGCTGTAACTTTGTTGCACTTTAGTTATGCGTTTTTAGAGTCCAACTTTAAACAACATTAGCATATACGGATTCTTAGCTTCTAATCGTTTGGCGCTAATCAACTTCCTGACCCTAAATGGGGCCCACTCACTTCCGTTGCTTAGGTTTGTATGTGCAGAGCTCACCAGACTTGATTTGCCTCTACTCTGGGAGAGACGACACAGTATAACCCTGAGCTCAAAGTTGAGTGTGAAGATAGCTTCCCTCCTGCAAAGCACTAATCGATCGAATGAAGCGGGATTGTATGGAGTTTAACACTGGGCGCCTTTAGATGACCTTTAATTTATTGTATGGATTTGAGCAATACCTAGATAATGTGAGGCCTGGGTATGCGCGCTATGTGCAGCTGCGTACCAACACGTTGCAAGTAGCATCTTACACTGCAAAATGGAAGTCCACGAATAGCCACGTTTGTGTAGCTTGTGGTGCCACTGATTAATCTTGTCATGCATTTTTGGTTCTTTTGTGATAGATGAACAAGTTACTTCTTACCTTGTAACGTTCTTTCGATGGGATGTTCCTCCGACGTATTCCTCATCTTTGATAGATCATCTCCCAGCTTGCTGGCCTCAGAAAAGAAAATTCAGTAGAGGGCGCTGCGCGTCGACGTCCCTCGAGCCGATGTCCCTCGACAGCCTCTGTATCGGCGCCGACGTCATCACACGTATAAATAGATTCGCGCAGCGTCCGGTGCTCAGTTCCGTTTTGACGTTAACAGTTGTTTTATATGAATTGGTTATTGACCTTGAAGGAGCGTAAGCTGCAACCACAAGGGAAGTATTACTGCAGGGATGGATGGGAGG
Source organism: Ambystoma mexicanum (assembly GCF_040938575.1). Classification (NCBI taxonomy): domain Eukaryota; kingdom Metazoa; phylum Chordata; class Amphibia; order Caudata; family Ambystomatidae; genus Ambystoma; species Ambystoma mexicanum. Next base: position 1,442,630,157 of record NC_090935.1, read on the forward strand.
GGCGATAAGGAATACGTCGGAGGAACATCCCATCGAAAGAACGTTACAAGGTAAGAAGTAACTTGTTCTTCGAAGGGATTGAGTCCTCCGACGTATTCCTTATCTTTGATAGACTCCCATAGCAGTGGTGTGTAATTGGAGGTGGGAGTAAAACGCCAGGTTTCCTTTTAGGAATGAACAGAATGTAATATGGCTTTGCCAAACCTAGTCTCTTGACTAGAGGAGGAATCTCCAAAATCTTGTGAAGGTATGTGCGGACGACCATGTGGCAGCCGCGCATATGTCTCGAACCGGAACCCCTCTTTGGAGGGCCGAAGAGGCTGCGATACCCCTGGTTGAATGAGCCTCTAAGATTTTGAGGAGGCTCTGTCCCTGCTAGTTTGTAACATTCCAGGATGGCCAAAACAATCCATCTGGAAATGGTTTGTTTTGCTATCGGTAGTCCCAACTTGTGCCCTGAGTAACCTACGAACAGTTGGTCTGCTTGCCTAATCCTAGCAAGTCTGCTGATGTAAAAGCTTAAAGCCCGCCTTGGGTCCAGCCTATGTAGCCTTTCTTCCTCTTTCCTCCTCTTTCCTCGGATGGGGAGGCGGATAGAATGAAGGTAAGGTAATTTTCTGAGTGATGTGGAATTCAGAAACCACCTTTGGGAGGAAATTAGGCTTCACCTGCAGGACAACTGTCTTTATGAAAAATTGTATGAGGGGGTTTACAAGATAGAGCTTGTAATTCGCTCACCCTTCTAGCAGATGTTAAAGCCACTAATAAGACAGTTTTAAGGGTGAGAAATCTTAGCGAACAAGAGTGGAGTGGTTCGAAAGGAGTACCCATCAGGAAATTTAAGACTAAATTTAAGTCCCATAAAGGAACCTGGAAAGGTCTTGGAGGGTAGACATTAGTTAATCCCTTTAGAAATTGTATTACTAAGGGTAATTTCAAATACGAAGGCTCCTCTGCAGTGCGCTTGAAGATCGATAGCGCTGCGAGATAGCCTTTGATAGTGCCAACTTGAAGGCCTGAATTTGCCAAGTAGAGTAGAAAGGATAACACCGTTGGTGTACCACATGAAAAGGGGTCGATATTCTCTTCTCTACACCAGCTGCAAAATGTATACCAACGCCAGCAGTATAAAGACTTTGTTGCTGGCCTTCTGGCCGAAAGCAACACCTCTATGTCATCATCAGGGAGGTCCCAATCCTTGTATCTCAACCTTTCAGAAGCCAAGCGTGAAGGTTGAGGGTTCCGATGTCTGGACGGAGAACCTGACTTCCCTTCTGTGAGAGAAGATTCTCCTTGAGTGGAAGACGAATTGGAGGGCAGACCACGTTCTCCTGGCCCAGTCTGGTAGGATCATGATCCTACGGAATCTTCTCAACCTCCTGATCATTTGAGGAATGACAGGGACTGGTGGAAACGCGTACAGGAGAGGAAACTCCCAGTCCACTACGAACGTGTCCCCTAGAGCTCCTCTCGGGGGAAATTCCCTTGAACAAAAAACAGATCACACTTTCTGTTGGTACTGGCGGCGAACAGATCCACTTGAGGGGTTCCCCAAAGGGCGAAGATCTCCTGAAGGACTTCCTGAGCTAGTTCCCAGTCGTGGGAGACTGTGCCCTGCCTGCTCAGAGCGTCCGCCGTCAAGTTCTTCTCTCCGGCTAGGTGAACTGCCGATAGAGAGATTCCTTCTTGAATTGCCCAAAACCAGAGCTGCATTGCCTCTCTACACAGTGGCAGTGATCCTACGCCTCCTCTTTTGTTGAGGTAGTGCATGGCCACTGTGTTGTCCGTCATTATCAGGACACGTTTCCCCCTATACAGATGGCAAAAAAGCTTTCAGCGCTAGTCTAATTGCTCTCAGCTCTAACAGGTTGATATGTAGTCTGGACTCCGATGGAGACCAACGACCGCTGATGGTCAAGTCGTTGGTATTTGCTCCCCACCCGTGAGTGAGGCATCTGTGACTACTGTTATCTCCGGCCGTGGTTGCCAAAACAGTTCTCCCTTCAAGATGTTTTTCTGGCAGGCCCACCACTGATGGTCTCAAGCCACCTTGTCCGGAACCTGAAGGAGGTCTATCATTCTCCCTAAGAATTGCGACCACTGAGTTCTCAGTGCCCACTGAAGAGATCTCATTCTCAGGCGAGCCTCTGGCACAAGGAAGATGCAGGATGCTATGAGGCCTAGCAACCTCAAAAAGTCGAAGGCTGGGAGACATTGGGCATTTTGAAACTTGGTGACCATCTGCAGAATATCTTGAGTCCTCACCTCTGGTGGCGAGGCTTTTCCCAGGGAAGTGTCCAGGACCGCTCCAATGAACTGGAGTCTCTGTGATGGTATCATCTGTGACTTCTTTAAATTGAGGGAAAAGCCCAGTTTGTGAAGGAAGTGGCAGACATAATCTAGCTGGATCTGAGCTTGTTCCGAAGTTACAGCTCTGATCAGCCAATCGTCCAGGTAGGGGTAGACGTGAATCCCTTCCCTCCTTATACTTGCAGCCACTACCGACATTAGCTTGGTGAAGACCCTCGGGGCGGAGGTCAGCCCAAATGGCAGATATTTAATAATGAGAGCCGCCAATTGCGAACCTCAGGTATTTCCTGTGTTTGAGATGGATTGGCACATGGAAATAAGCATCCTGGAGGTCCAGAGATACCAGCCAGTCCTGGAGCTGGAGGGCCTGAAGGATCTGAGAGAGAGTTACCATCTTGCACTTGTCCTTCCTGAGGAACTTGTTCAATTCTCGTAAGTCCAAGATAGGTCTCAGTCCTCCGTCTTTCTTCGGTATGAGAAAGTAGGGGGAATACCAGCCCTTGTTCCTCTCCGCTACAGGTACCGGTTCTATGGCACCTTTCTCTGCTAATTTCCTGCAAGAGGAGCGGATCTGGAACTTTCAGAGAGCTGTTCCCCAGTGGATGACTGAGGGATGTGTAGAAAAGGCAGGCAGTAACCTTGGGCAACTGTCTCCAATGCCGAAGCATCTGACGTAATAGCCTACCATTCCGTCAGAGATGAGTTAACCTGCCCCCTACTGGTGTCTTGTGAGGAGAGTCCTCAGAGCGGTTTGGAGGCGGCTGATGCAGATGCTGAGGGTAAAGAGGCACCTGCTGCGGCTTTTATATATTTTTACCCCATCCACCTCGGGTGAATTTTTTCTGACCCCTTTGAACCGGCTGTCCGCTGCCTCTTCCGAATGCGGAATAGAAGCGAAAGGACTTACCTCTCCAAGAGGTTCCTGAGGGGTGATATGGTGTCTGACGGATTGAAGCTCCTAGGGATTTTGCTGCTGCCTTTGATGTTTGTAGTTTTTCTAAACTGTCATCCGCCTTCTTACCAAACAAAGAAGAGCCGTCAAAGGGCATATTCAAAAGTCTGCTTTGCACATCTGGAGCAAAACCAGACTATTGTAACCAAGCAAATCTCTGGTTGTTGTACTTGCCGCCATGGCCCTGCTGATGCGGTCACTAGAATCCTTGATGATGTTTAGGAACGCTTCCCTTTCTTCTCCCTCCGGGAGGCAGTCAGCCGCTGCTGAAGCACACTCCCAAAGTGTGTGGCTGAACCTTGCGAGCGTACAAGTAGCATTGATGGATTTCAACGCCATGCTACATGCAGAAAATACTTTTTTGGCCATAGAGTCATATCTCTTATCATCCCTGTCCTGTGGAACAGTAGGGTAAGCCGATTTACTACCTGATGAAGTAGCTGCCTGAACAACCAGACTCTCCAGAGTTGGGTGTTTGGATACATATTCAGGGTCAGCAGAAGACACCCTATGTTTAGCAGATAATTTTTTGTTAACCGCCGGGATTACCTCAGGTGTTTCCCAGTTTTCCAATATTCTTTGTAATGCCGCATGAAATGGCACCACAGGATCCTCCTGTGGACCTTTGACCAAGATGTCTACGAGGTCGTCTTGCTGAAAAGCAGGTGAGGGTGTGGACCACCCCATAAACTCTATTATCCTTGACATCAAAGTTCTATAAGGGGTTTCAGCATGTTCCCCTGGGTCTGGTCTGGCAAATTCCATTTCTGGGGAAGTGTCCAACCCACTTGCTTCCTGTAGGGATTCATGGAAGTCTTTCAACCTACCTTCCTCTGGTACAGGAGTTGCAGATCCCTGCAACTCAAAAGGTCTTTCCTGATCCGAATCCTCCCCTTCTTCATAAATAGATAAGACTCTGAAGTGATCAGGTCTTGAAAATGGTATAAATCCCGTTTCCAGAGCAGAAGGGGCCAAATTCGTCATGATTGGCTGAGAAAACATTGACACTGACGTTAAGGCTTCGAAGCCATCGAAAAAGGCGTTGAGAAAGGTGGTAGCGGCCTCGATGAACTCGAGAGTATCGGGATTCTACTCGAGGTTGTCGACGACATTCTCGTGCTCGAGGCTCTGGGTATGGCCACTGGCTGTGAGGTGGCCGTGGGTTTGTCCTTTCTCGGCGTCGAAGACAGCGTCGACTCGACTGACCTGTGCGTCGAAGAACCCTTAGATAACGGCGTCGAAGACGCTGATCTATGCGTCGAAGGGATCTTCGAAGACGGCGTCGAAGACGCGACTCTGCCTTTACTCGAGGGTTCATGACGCTCTCGAGTAGCTTCTTTTGCCGGGTACTGCGACTCGCAGCGTTTTGATTTTTCAGGTCTTTCACCCAGGGTATCACCCTCAGCAGTCTTCGAGGGGGTCGAGGCCACTTTCTCGAAGACGCTCAGCATCTTTTTTCCTGAATTCCTCCCACTCAGCCTGAGAGCTATGTTTTGTGGGGCAGGAGACCTTTTTTGGGGAAACGGAAGAAGACGACGAGGAAGGGGATCTTCGACGTCTCTTTTTGAATGCTTAGATTTCAAAGAGTGATGGGAACTGCTTCGTGACCTAGAACGAGAATGTCTTTTGTGATGGCGAGGAGACAAATGTCTCGACTCCGCCGAGGAAACTTTCGAAGAAGTTTTAACTGCCTTACCTGTCTCGAGCTTCCCCTTACGCTCCTTCAAGGCTTTCGCCGTCATGGACATGCAGTCCTCGCACTCCGAACAATGGTGCTCGATTCCCAGGCACCATAAACAGATCCTGTGAGGATCCGTCAACGACATTTTCTTTCCACAGTCTCGACATTTTTTGAAGCCGGACCGTGGAGTCGTCGGTTCGGGTGAGGAAGCCATCGAGTACGAGTCGGTATTCACGAGGAATAATGAAGTATATTTGACTGAATAACTGAGCAACGATATTCCGAGGCCCCACGAAGCGCGGAAAAATGGAACTGAGCAACAGAAGCTGCAAGCAAGTCTATTTACACGCGTGATGACGTCGGCGCCGATACAGAGGCCGTTGAGGGACATCGGCTCGAGGGACGTCGACACTCAGCGCCCTCTACTGAAAAAACAATTCCGAGGCCAGCAAGCTGGGAGGTGATCTATCAAAGATAAGGAATACGTCGAAGGACACAATCCCTTCGAAACAGTGACCTTAGATTATGATACTTGCTACCACTATTCAAACTAAGGCATATGAGGTCAGTGCAAATTGGCCTTGAGCTCTGCACAAATGCCAAGGACCCGGCAGCTGTCATTTTTGTCTCAAAAGGTTTGCACTGGGCTTGGATAAGAAGATCTAGCGAGTTTCCATACTCCTCCTCTTGATGCGGTTTAATTATTTTTGTCTTAAAACTGCCGAAACTGTATGTTGCTGCAACCCGTCAAATTTTATAACTTGTTCTTAAAAAGTGATTGATGCATTTTAAAGATGTGATGATTAGTTTTAATGAGGTGCTACATTGAGCATTCTTAGATGTGGTATTGTGGTTTAAATATGAATTGTTTTTTTAATTTTGATGCTTTTACGGCTCTAACTGCAGAATAAAGTTGTTTCATCATCATATACGGATTCTAAATGTTTCAATCTTTTTATCCATCCTTCGTGAACTGTTTTTGAATTCACGTATGTAATGAAGTACTGTACTTTTATGGTCATGTGCCAACATAAATTCAAAGAACAGGTAGAATGAGGATGCTATTTAAATAGAAAAACAAATTTATTTAAACATTTTTCATCTTTATAAAACCACCATAGCTGGCTTGTAATTCATTGGCAACTCATTATTCACGCAAGGTTCCGTCTTAGTTACAAATGAGCATTGTTGGCATGTTTTGTGCCAATAGTAGTCCATCAGGCTTATTAGTTGTAAGAACTGGCTTCATTGTTGACAGTTTCCTCCAAAAAGCACATAGTCAAAAATGGCACAAACTGCACGGCTACAGATCCACACATACTGCAAAATCAAACCCTTCATTGGCCTCTAAACTCCACACCTCTGGAGGAACTCGCACATCATGCACATCACGTAGCAAAACTATCAAAAGGTTGGAGACAAGCTAAACTGCAAAGAGAAGACTTTCAAGCAGTCCTTCTCCCGCCACACCCCCACCGTCTGGAACTCAATCCCTGTCCTGTAGAGGCTCAAAACGCCCCTACCGGCCACCAGATCCACAAAACACTAAAAACGTGGTTCTTTCAACATTACCTGCCGGAGGAATAAAAATCTCTCCCTCTACCAACAGTACTGTGTTACTGTGTAAAATGCCAAGCCAATGCATGCACACAATCCTGCTGTAAAGCACTTTGCTGCTCTTGAGCTACGTAAGCAAAATTGATGAAGTGAACTGGATTTGTAGGCGTTATGACAGGATGTGAATGTGAAAGCAGCGGAGTGAGATGTTAAAACCAAGACCTTCCACCATGCACAGATGTCAACACGGCCATGGCATTCAAGAGATGCTCTTTCAGTATTGCTTTTTTTCCTGTGCTTTCTGGCACTTGAAATCTCGTATTTACAGTTGAAGCAGATCTAGAAATCACACAATCTAAAGGACCAGACTGGGTGGGCACCTCTCGAGTGGCTTGAAGCATGCTGGTGTGAATACACTTAGCAGACACGTTGGGTCTGGTAACTGTATTCATGACACAATGCATCGATTTTAGGAAACACCTATGTTTATCCAGCTGTACGAATGTGGATATAATCGTTTTTTATGTTTAAATGGGAACAATCTGTTCCAGGCAGTTGCTTGGCTCCGTTCACAATAAAAGATATAGATCAATGCTGATAGTATTTAAATGGTTGGTTTCAACGAAGAGCGTGGTACTGCATTCAGTGCAGGCCCTGCTGTGCACTTAGCAGGCCTTCTTGGGAGGAAATCGTTCCACCCGGTCCACACCAACTGGTCAGCCACGAATGGCAAGCCAAAGTCATGGTCGTTAGCACATGCAACTATGAAAATCCAGTGCCTGGGGTGCAGAGAGCAGCACAGTGATGGACAGGCATCCAGCCCAGCTTCTTGGCCTGGGCAGAGCGTGCGACGGCCCGGGGCGCAGAGCTTAATAGCTCAGGAGGGGGTGGGGTGTGGGGGGGGGGGGGGTGCGCAGTAAGGGGCTCACCCAGAAAGCAGAGTCTGAATTTGCCAGTGGGCGCTGCTCTGCGTTGTGCGGCTGCTGCTCTCTGCCGACTTTTGGAGGACTGCGATGCATTGGACTATGCAAACCAAGGAATGCATACTTATCCCAAACACAGCGTGTGAGATGATCTGGAGTCACACACCCTGTGCCCCTCATTCTTTGTGATGACAGCATTTCAAGTGGGGCAATTTGTAAGTGATAGCTCAGTGTTAAGAACTGAACATGGGGCATTTTTATTCACCAGGCCAGCAGAAGTATCAATTAGCCACACAGAAAAAGTTTTAAACTATTTTCAGGTCTCCATTTGACACACCAAAACGTTTTATTTTTGTATATTACTTTTTTTAGTTGCACATGGCGCATCCCTGGGAAGGTTAACCGTCATTTCCTTGCTTAAGTATTCTAGTGGCTGCTTTGGGACATGGACTAAATGCATGCACTTAGATGAATTCTCAAGTTTAGTCTGCGCCGAATCTAGACAGAAATATGACTGTTAGCATATGCCACACCTAGATGGAATTCTCAAGCTTAGCCCGCTTTGCATCTAGATAGAAATATGACTGTTAGCATATGCCACACCTAGATGGAATTCTCAAGCTTAGCCCGCGTTGCATCTAGATAGAAATATGACTGTTAGCATATGCCACCTTGATGGAATTCTCAAGCTTAGCCTGCGTTGCATCTAGATAGAAATATGACTGTTAGCATATGCCACACCTAGATGGAATTCTCAAGCTTAGCCCGCGTTGCATCTAGATAGAAATATGATTGTTAGCATATGCCACCTTGATGGAATTCTCAAGCTTAGCCCGCGTTGCATCTAGATAGAAATATGACTGTTAGCATATGCCACACCTAGATGGAATTCTCAAGCTTAGCCCGCGTTGCATCTAGATAGAAATATGACTGTTAGCATATGCCACACCTAGATGGAATTCTCAAGTTTAGTCTGCGCCGAATCTAGACAGAAATATGACTGTTAGCATATGCCACCTAGATGGAATTCTCAAGCTTAGCCCCCGTTGCATCTAGATAGAAATATGACTGTTAGCATATGCCACCTAGATGGAATTCTCAAGCTTAGCCCCCGTTGCATCTAGATAGAAATATGACTCTTAGCATATGCCACACCTAGATGGAATTCTCAAGCTTAGCCCCCGTTGCATCTAGATAGAAATATGACTGTTAGCATATGCCACACCTAGATGGAATTCTCAAGCTTAGCCCGCGTTGCATTTAGATAGAAATATGATTGTTAGCATATGCCACCTTGATGGAATTCTCAAGCTTAGCCTGCGTTGCATCTAGATAGAAATATGACTGTTAGCATATGCCACACCTAGATGGAATTCTCAAGCTTAGCCCGCGTTGCATCTAGATAGAAATATGACTGTTAGCATATGCCACACCTAGATGGAATTCTCAAGCTTAGCCCGCGTTGCATATAGATAGAAATATGATTGTTAGCATATGCCACACTTAGATGGAATTTCAGAAATGTGGTTGTTAGCATATGTGATTCTTAGCATGCACCACACTTAGAATTCTGAACCTAGCCCGCGTCGCATCTAGATAGAAATGTGACTGTTAGCATGTACCACACCTAGATGGAATCCCACAATTGCAAGGACAGCAATGCCAACTAAACAACCAACTAACAATTCCATCCCTCTGCATACACTTCTCAAACTACAACCAAACACAACCACAAGCCTTAAACGTAGCAATCCGCACAAACTTCACAACAATGCAACAACAAAACAAACCACACATAGACTTGAACAGCACACGACGTCTACGGACCATGAAACACCCCAAGCCCAGCCAACGGACCCACCGGGCTGAGGCTGCCAACAGCACATCACTGCTCTCTTGCACTTTTCCATCTTATTCCCACTAACCCACCCCCTCTCCTCCCCTTTTTCAGAGCCGCTAGAGCGCCAGGGGACCACTTCGGTGGTGATAGTGCGCGGTACAAATGTCCTTTAACATTAACATCAAAGGTCTTTTAATTTTCTAACCAAGCCAGCCACTGCCTAGCGCGCACAACAGATGGCAACTCAATGTCGCTTGGCACCTTGATTACGAAAGTAGAGTTCATTGTGTGTCACCATGTAGACATGCTCATTGTGTGTCACCATGTAGACATGAGTCCATGGCAGATCAATGCAGTGATGTGTGCAGCAATGTTTTGTGCACTGCTCACGCCATTAATGGCATTTATGTGGTGCCCCCGTATGTAATAGCACATGTGCCGGTTTTTGTCTGATGTGTGCAATGTCCATACACTAGCATATTGGAAAATGTATGTGGCTCTGACGAGCATGCCATCCTGTACGCACACTAAACGCAAGAAGCAATCAAAGAAGTTGCCTCAAATTGGACATCCACTAGGCCAAACGCACGTTCTACACTGCCACGCCATGATTTTCACTAGCTGCAGGCCAGCACTAATAAGAGATGCTAATGCCAGCTCTGTTAGATAAAGCATGGGTATGCTAGCTTTTGCAGAAATAACCCCAGAGGCCTGCGTAATAGTGAGGAGGTAGTGGATGAGGAACTGTGGACCCTTTACCGTGCATTAGAAGCCAGTTTTGTTTAAAACGCTTCATCGTCTTATTAAATGGTAAGGCTAAAGTCTGTAAGAGGTACAATCCTTTCTGTGTAGCCTTTCTGTGCATTGTTTATTGGGTCGCTCTTGTGCGGTATCCTGTCCGGTCTGTAGATTTAATTCCCTAAAGATGTTTCTGTATTGGGGGTTGGGCATGCCCACACTGAGACACAGCCCTTCCTCCTCTAAAACTATTTAGAAACAAGAAGCAAAAAAGCCCTTGTGCCCCATTTCAGTGTCTGATGTTGCAGCCATTTAATACTTGCATCCGACATTTTAATGTTGGGGTGAGTGTTGTGAACAGTGATGCGAGCACCAAGCCATGCATCTGTTATGAATTTAGAGATTCACACATACAATCCTTTTATCACGGACTTGTTTATTAAATGTGTAGATCTCTGTTCACTGTTATAGTCGTGAAATGCTCTGTGATTTACTGCAAAGCATACATAAACCATCATTGGTGCCATTTGTCCCCTTTCCCACTCTCATAGATGTATTTTGAACAAGTACAATAAGAGTGTAGCAGACTGTCCATCTTGGAATGATAACCTTTCATTAGAAAATAATTAATATTGGTAGTCTAGTATTGCCCCTTGAGAAATACAAGTGAGCTGGTATGAATATGCAACACAGGGCCAGTGGTCAGTGGACCCTCAAACCCCGGCTGGCTGGTCACACTACAGTGTGCCAGTACTGACAGTTTGAAACTGCATTCAGGCAAGGCCTTCCCTAAGAGCAGGTGACAGAAGAACCATTTACTTGGGCATCCATAGCTGTGTTGTCACATTCGAATTCTTCAATAAAGTACTTGCATTACAATGTAATGAAACCAGCTTCATTTATATAGCAATTATTTATTCATATTGAGGGGTTTTGTCGCACGACACATAGGCGCATTCAGGTATTTCGTCCTGGGCACCAACTTGGCTAGAAACTGCCCTGCAGGCACCCGATAGTCGGAGTGCTATGGCGAATGGCATCAGGAACACTGCAAAGGCAAGTTGTGTGCTCTGTCTGCCGTCACCACTGAAGCAGCCTAGACGCCCATCTGCCTCCTTAGCCTGCCCCAGGACACCTGCATCAATATGCCTGTTAACTGGGGACGTGTATTCTCAGCTCATTGAGCTGCAACTCTTCGAATAGTGCTCTGCTGCCATCTAGTGGCTAAAATAGGATATGGCATCACATACACTGGATTCATTGGAGGCGCCAATGGCAGCACCTGCTAACAACTGTAAGTGACTTAAGCAGGCGCCTAAGCAGAAAAACAGAGGCGCTAATTAGCACCCAGCAAATACGAACCGTGTAGGCCCATACGAAACAGAACATTATTATCCTATGGACAGATGTCTGCACATGGGGCCCGGAAGGTAGTTCAGACAGAGGCAATCCAGCTGAAGAGTTGCCCTCGGCAAACCAAAATATAAAAGCTTGCACAGGCGTTTGATACTGAGATGGTCGTGGTTCGATTGGAGATTATATAAATGAAAATACTGCAAATAAAAGGGCATACAGAAAGTTAGACACAGGAAGGTCTTCCACTTAGTGAATGCTAGGGCTCCGTTGTTCTCTTTTCTTCAAGGCCTCTCCACCCGTCCCTAGATTTTAACGCTGCCTGCCTTTGCCAAGTGTCCCGAAAGAACTCCCCTCATTGGGCATCTCCTTCTCTCCATTACTTACCCTCCTTTTAGAGGGCGAAGGGGGGTTCCCTCTACAACCTGTTACTAGAGTCTACTGCGCTCTTCACTGTAGCGCATCCCTCTTATGGGCTGAAGGGCCCTCTCCTCCACCTCACTGGAACACACCCCTCCTCTGGGGTGGAAGGGGATCTGCCGTTTTGTTACACATCCCCGTCTTCTGGGGATCAAAGTCACCCTCTCTCTTACTACTACTCACCCCCTTTCTCTTGGGCCAATGTTCTTTCTTCTAGTCCCAAGGAGCTTACCTCTTCCTCACAGGAGCACATCCCTCTTCAGGGGTTCAAGGCACCCTTCTCTCCCTCATTAGAGCACATCCCTTTTCTGGGTTTTAAGAGGCCCTTCTCCCCCTCACTGAAACAGCCCCCCTTTCTGGGGCTCAACGGGTGGTTTTTTCACTCAATGGAGCCCACTCCTCTTCTCGGTTTAAGGGGTTTCCTTTCCCTGCAACTCTCCAGCTTTCTTAAACTTCTCCTCCGCTCCCTAGTACAGAAACTGTTTGTGGATCTTAGCCTCAGTTTCAAAGCATTCACTGCACTGCCCACTTCCCCATTGGCTGAGGACAAAGTTTTAATTGATTGGACAATTCGCTTCCTATTGCAAGCCAGGGGATGACATTCTTTAAAAGGCTTGCAACCATTTTGGAATGTGTTCAATTTGTTCCCTTGCAGGAGCTGGCGTTGGGCTACTGCTGTGCTCCTACCTTGCTGTCTGGCTGCACTCCCTGCACAGAAGTTAGTTTTATGGGTGTCTGGTGTTGACAGGCCATCACAAAGGGACAGGAAAGCTCCAATAAGTTCTCACCTATGCAAAATCGTTTTTCCTTTGGGAAGGGAGAGGTGATGGGGCTAAAATTATTTCTCTTTAAATGTTGCAGGGGAGGGAGAAACCCGTTCTCATTCACAAGCACGGATGTTGGAAGGAGGGGGCTGGAATAAGTTAGCTTTTTTCCTTGAATGATTCACTTCTGTTGATAAAGGGGTCCCTCTATATGTACTAGTACTTTCTCACAGCCTATCTATTCCTGGGACTGAACCTTGGGAGTTGCTGTCCCGAATACCCAGTTTATTTGGGACCTGGTAATTCCCAACTAGTTACTCTCAGAGGGTTTGGGAACAGTTAGGGCTGGTCCAGTCAGTCCTCTCAGGAGGAGGGCGAGCTGGATGTGATGGCAGATCAGAGGTTCAGCCATTGATCCTTTGGCTCAGAAGAAGTGTCAATCTCAAAGTAAGGCCCTTTTAACGTTGTTGTTAGCAGATTTTCTTCAGAAAACTTGGCTGATCAGAGAACATTCTTGGGTTTCCAATATTTCCTTAAATGTCATTTTTTGGTAACAAGAGCGTGCATCAGTGCTTCGGCACCTAATTCTTAACCATGTTTTAGTTTATTTAAATTGCGATCTTTGATGGGTGTTTTATTCTTTCAACTGTATATCTTTACATTAACTGGTTCAATTGTTTTAATATAGTATGCATTGTAATTGTTTATTTGTAAAGCGCTTATACACAAGTGAAGCTCTTCTAGGCGGGAAGGGAACAAGGGATTACAGTTGTCATTCTTAGGCATTGAAGATTTCGAATGATCAAACAATAACTAGCATATCTACTAGTGTAAGTGCAAGACAAGGAGTGGGGAGTGATTGGGAGTGAGGGAGAAACATACAGTTCAACAAACTACAGTGCTAGGTCTGGCCAGGGAGGGGAGACAACAGGAGGACCTGACAGACAGACTTGTTAGGCCTAGTACATTCAAGGTCATGCAAGTGCGCAGAGACAGGAAGTGCGAGGGAGGGGGAGAGGGACAAGTGCGCCCAGTCCAGCAGGGGCCAGGCTTAAGTGCAGAGTGGTTGCCCCTCTCATGGAGCATGATGCAGTTGTGGTAAGCAAAGTGCAGAGGCCCGGAGGCAAGTGTAGGACCGGAGGGGAGCCTGTGACCTGAAGGGCAGTTGGAGGTGCACTAGGCAACCAGTCTGCGAGCTGAGCCGATTGGGGAAGAGAAAGGAGGGAATGAAGCGAGGAGAGAGAAGGTTAGCAGGGGAGAGGGAGAGAGAAAGGAGGAAGAGAAAAGAAAGGCCCAGAGTCGTTTCTGGAACTTAAGGTCTGGTTCAGGACTAAGAGAGGCAGAGAGGCTGTTCCAGAGGGAGGCACTTGCAGAGGAGACGGATCTACCCCCAAATCTCGGTTTGGAAAAATAGCTCACCCGCAGAGAGTTGGAGGAGGCCGAGCGGAGGGCTCTAGAAGGAGATTATTTGGGAAAAGAGCATTGTAGATAGTAAGGGCCCCAGCTCCAGAAAGCCTTGTGGACTATGCAGAGGGACTTGAACTTGATCCTTGCAGCCACGGTGAGCCGGTGGAGGGATTTCAGCACCAGAGAGATGCGGTCCCTGGGCTTGAGGCCAAGGACAAGTCTCGCAGCTCTGTTCTGGATAAGCTGAAGAGGTCGGAGAGAAGAAGTAGGAAGATGGAGAAAGACTGTTGCAGTAGTTCAGTCTGGAGAGGACCAGGGCTCTGGTGACAGTGAGACAGTGAGCCTCTGGTGGAAGGAGACCTCACGGAGGTGCAGAAAGTAGTGAGATTTTTTGGACAAGTCAGATGTGAGAAGAGAAAGATAGAGTAGAGTCAGAAATGACTCCCAGATTGGGTGTCATTAATTGCATATGTTGAATATATGATTGCATTAATTGAATATTTATTAACTCTGTTATCTGTGATTTGTTGTGCACAAGGGGATTTTTGAGTTAGTACCACCACGATATTTGACTTACAAAACTACATGCACAGTGCAACTCACCTGTTTATAATAAGGGCTTGTTCTTCTATTAAATTGCCTTCACCAATCACAATTGGCCCAGCTTCTGCAATGATCCGAGCTTTGGGGTGAACCACTGTTCGAGGTCCTGTGGAAAGAAGGTATGGTCATTACAGCAAAATGATCAAATCAATATTTTGTTAAAAGTACAAGCAGTTGTAAAGTGCTACACACACACACACACACACACACACACACACACACGCACGCACGCACGCACGCACGCACGCACGGGTGAGAAGTGCAAACAGATTAATGCTGAAAAGAGGTTACCATGATTTTCATTTTCTTTTTAAAGTGACCTGAACTGGGGAATAAGAGAACAATAGGAAAGTGGATGAAGTAAATACCATCCCCTAAAGGGGAGGAAGGAGCAACTGAAAAACGTTCAAGGCACAAGCTGGAATTAATAACATCCGCTTGAATTTACCAAATGCTTCATTAGAACATGTACAGCTTCAAGTTTGGAAAAAACAAAAACAAAAAAAGTTCAACAATGGGGGTGGAGTAGGGGGCAACTGTGTCTAAGATGGCTGGCTAGCCCCAACCTCTGTCACACCCTCCGTCCAGCCCCCATGCAGCCGAGAACACATTTTCAGACCGATCCCATTGTAGATGTGGAAAAAGAAGTCTTCTGTTTTACTACAAGGGACCCGTCGTAGCTGACAGGATTTTATTCCGGATGATCCACAGACACCCGTAGACCGCAGGCTGAGCAAAACCGCAGGCATAAGTGGGTAATGATGCTGTGAGAGATTGTATTGGCTGAAACAGACATGAAAGCCCATAAGGCCATGCAAGAATGTCGTCTGTTGCACAGGTACACGCAATGACATGTCCTACAATGTCACATGAAGGTGTGCTTAGCTAGCTGAGAACTAGAATGAGAGGCATGTGAGCGCTATGTACAGGATACATTACTCACCATAATCTTATTTCTGATGCTTGTATCCGCTTAGATACACATGCTTTGCATATGCAGACTTCTAGTGGAAGCTGCAGAGTATTGCACATGAAGCTTTCGAAGTTCAAAAGGGGACGTCGACAGGGAGCGTCTAATACTATCCCTAGTTTGACGTCCACTGTACCCATGATCCCTCGCGTCAAATTTGTTTCTGACGAGAGGGAGCGCAAGGTGTAAGCGTGGAGTGTAGGTAGAGACCATGAGGTGTGAAAGATCTATTTTTTTCCCAAGAACCTTAAACTCCAAGAGGTGAGGAAGGGTGGGCACATGTGACTAAGCAGATACACGCATCAGAAATACGATTACAGCGAGTAATGTATCCCTTTTGAGGTTTGTGGATCTGCTTATAATCACATGCTTTGCATAGATTAGAGAGCAGTACTTGTAGAAGGTAGCGGGCTGTTAGAAGGTAGCGCTGCAAAAACCGCGTGTCCCACATGTGAATCACCCTTGGAATGTATGTCTAGATAGTAATGTTGGGTGAAAGTGTGCAATGAACTCCAAGTGGCAGCTTAGCAAATGGCATCTAGGGGCACATTTGCTATGAAGGGTAGAGTGCTCCTGTGCCTCAAGTGGGGTGTACTCTAGGCTTAAATGGCAACGTTCTCTTAGCAAGAGAATAGCAAAGTTGGATGCAGTTAATCCATTTAGAAATTGCTGCCTTACAGATCTCTTCCAGTGGCTATAGATACAAAAAAGTTCTGTTTTTCCGATGGGTTTAGTCTTCTGAAGGTAGACCATGACTGACAGATATAGGCACATTTAGAGTAGGAAGGCTTTTTTCTGCTGCATTTGTAGGGTTTTGGAAAAATGCAGAAGTTCTATAGTCTGGCTTACAACTACTTTGTCTTTGTGTATAACCATAAAGGGGTCTTGTACTGACAGAGTTTTTAGTTCACTGACCCTTCCGATAGAGGTAGTGGCTATAAAAAAGGCTGTTTTAAATGTCAGGTATTTAAGGCTGGCTTTGTGCACAGGTTCCAATGGGGCACCCACGAGTCTTGAGAGTACGATATTGAGGATCCAGCCTGGAGCAGGACTAGAAATTGCAGAGTATAGTTTCTTAACACCCTCCATGAAGGCTTTGAGATCCCCTGAAACATATTGTGCTACTAGAAACATGTTGAGATTTAGTAATCCCTCCCATTGCTGGGGAAAGAGTCTTATGCGACCCACAACTGGGGAGTCTGGGCAGGACAGGCAGGAAGCAGGGGAGGAGTTTTCCACAACCCTATCCTTTGTCTGCCAGAGTGCCTGAATAGGTCCAGCTCCCACAGGGGATGGACAGCCAAACACCCCTTTCTGTAAAATGCTGAGAGAGATTGCAGAGGAGTTGGTGCTGGAACTGTATAAAAAGTGAGGCTTTTGGAGTGAAAAGCAAGTCGACTACAGGAAGCTGAAGTAACCGAAGGAGACCAGACGCCTGCAGACCCTTTGCGACACCGTGAAGCGACCACTGCTGTCCTGACCCTGTTTTCTGTGCGGCAGAGGAGCTCCAAAAAGGACAACTCCTTCCCTTTGGCTGGTAGGAACATCCAGTCCCAAAATGAACTTTGAAATGAGCCATCTCCCGAGGTCCTAGGAGTTTCCAGAGCTGCAGAACCCCAAAACCAGATCATCTGCTGCCCATTTTGAGTGTATTGTCATGGAAAGACCAAATCCGTCCAAATCTTACCTGAACCTGTAAGGACACTCCAGAGATCCGATCCAACTCGGCCAGACCCCCTCATCAGAGTGTGGGACTGCAGGAAGCGAAGAAGATTGCCCCGGCGATCTGTATCCTTGTTGGTGCTGCAGGAAAGGCACCAAAACCGCAGAGTGAACCAGGAAGTTGCTGAAAGTCGTGCTACAGGTCCTCCTTTTGAGACTGCTGCTAAGAGATCCCATTCATTGTCCTGCATTCAGTCATCAGACCAAGGAATTCGGTGGTCTGGTCCAGAGCTGCAACATCGCAGAGCATCCAGCATGAACATTGTCTTCTAACCCAAGGTACTGTGGGGAAAAAGGTATTGCTTATCTGATTCCAAGAAGTCGCTCCAGAGAGTGAGGTGTCCAGGGCAACCCCCTCTTACTTCAGACCCAAGCCGTTGCTCGTGTGCCTTCCTCGAGTCAGTTTTAAGGTCTCCAGTTAGTTGTTAATTTGCTGCTTCAATGGGACAGGAAGAAATCCACAGGAACTCTTCATAATTCGCTGCTTGTCCAGACCCATGCCCTCTCCGAACTGCCTTTAGCTAGGGTTGTATTTTGGGACTTAAAAGAAACCCTCTCTAGACCCTTGAACCATGTGTTTGCAGAGTAAATGCATGACCATACAAACCGTTGACAACCGCATGAGTGCGCAATAACTGATAACACAATAAAATTATCTTTTCCCTTTCCATCGTTGCTACAAATGTAACCACAAAGAAACACAAAAAAGTGAAAGTGCCCTTTGAAGTGTATTATCAAGTATTCCTAAGTATGTAAAATGATTTCTGGTGTAAATATAAAAATATACACTTGTATATAACTAAGTGTAAGTGCTTCTTTGCTGTGCCTGCAACTAGATTGAGTGTACTTACCTACAGCTCACATCTTACTCTTAAGATCAGCCCGACTGCTCTGCTACTCTACCAAGGTCCGGAGTTAGTTCAAACTGATACTAACAGTTGGGGGATCTACAAACCAGTGGGATAGCCTATTAAAGTCTTACTGCAAGTAGGACTAAACTCCCCAAACAGTTTCTTCTGCGAGAACCCTTCCCGAGGTGTCAGAGTCCGGGACATTCTTGAGAATAGTTTGTGACAATTGCTTACCTTCTGTGGTGACTTTAAACAAGTGTGACTGTGTAGGTTCTGGCACAGAGTCTAGGTTTTTAATGGCCTCATCCCACTGGGTGCTGTTGTAGCTGGCGAGGAACATAGTGTTCACTATTCTGGTCATAAATGTGCCAGAAGTAGTGATAGGCTTGCCCAGTGTGTAAAGACCTTTACATTCTTTATTAGGGGTGCCTCCGAGGTGGAGAGTGGAACACCAGCTCTCTTCGTGGTAGTAGGGACTGCCAGAGAATCTGGATTCACATGTCCTCTGATAGAGAGGATCTGATGGCGATGGTTTAAAGATGTTTTCCACCCTTGGCCCTATTGAGTGAGGGAGTCGACAGAGATGGAGAGACTCTTCTTGATGGGAAAAGCCTGACTAATCATTTTTGTCATTGAGAATGTCCTCTACAAAAATCAGTTCCTTCAGGGGTTGTTGCCTCCGTATGCCGAAAGAGTGAGCTGCTTTTTTTCAGCAAGTCATTATATAGTAGTTTGTCAGCTATGGGTGAGGTAGGACCACTCTCAACTGCCTTGGCATCAGTTGGATCTATAATAGTGACATCCGGCCATCGTCGGTCCTGTAGGTAATTATCATGATCCTGATCATCCAGATCCACATACCAAATGTCCTGATCTGCTGGATTGGACGTCTCCATGCCGAGATTAGTCAGCATGTTGAGAACCACGAAAAGCATCAATGGGCATGATGGTAGGGTTAGAAGTGGGTGGCAAAAGGCGCTGGGGCCGAGAAGCTACACTAGGATTGCAAAACTGTTCTACGGTCTTTTGTTGGTGCATACAATCGACAAAGGGTGACACCTTATCCATGGTGTTCTCAAATCTATTGAGTCCATGTTACAGTTCTTGGTGTTTCTGCCAATGGGAACACTATGTCTATGGTATCTATAGGGCTTTCCTTTGGACGTTTTCTATGTAAGGATGAAGAAAGCGGTGACCCACCTTCTTCATCGTCTACTGGAGGAACCTGGGGTCTGTTTTTATTACACAAAACAGACAGTTGTTATTTTGTTAAAAATTAGTTATTCCTGGGTCTCAATCCCTGTCAATAGCTCTCTGGCCCTGTGTTCAGATATCTCATGTCCCCATTTGCGTGGCTCAACCATCCCTAGATTGGCACTGGTGTACCGCCTGCAAAGGGGTATGGTGATTCTTGCCCTAAGCTCTCTCACTGCTTTCCTAAAACTAATGCGCACATTTCATGGAGGTCGGTTCACTACTTTATTTTTACCACCCCGAGTCTATGTGTCTTATAACAAAAAAAAAAAAAACTTTTGAGGTCAAAAATTGGCCGACTACAACTTACAAATTATTGTTGTAATCCATCAGTAAATGTACTTTTACTGTAGGATAAAGTTAAACTGATGTGTAATTACTCGAGCCCTATCTTCACATGTATGTAGGGTCTCGGAGTTGAGGTCATCAACTCTTGGGGTTTGTCAACCAGTTTCAGCAGAGCTGCTAACTAGCTGCCTCGTTCAGGACGGAGAATCATGCATTCTCAATGACACTATGATTTCTTCACAGGTCTCCACGCCGTGGAGGGTTGGAGAATATTCTCGGGGTTTCCCACGGGCAATGCAGCTTGTGTCCCGGTCCCTGTAGGGTTATAAAAATGGAAAAGAAGGAGGGTGATCACTAAAGGGAATATGGAACTCAAATTCTCAGATCGCTGCGGAGAACAGGTGGTGTTACCTGTTGTCGCACTGGGTTCTCTCTTATGTTGCTAGTGGCTTTATTGGTTTCACTTCGTGGCTTCCTGCCTGGATAGCCTACAAGAGAAATCCTCATTTTGTCACTTGGTCTACACATGATGTGCAGTGGATGCTGTCACAGATTAGTGACTTCTGCGTGGAGGCCAAAACAAATGACTTACCTGCTGGGTGTGTGTCCCCTCCTGTCAGGTTGTATGGTTTCTTTTCCTGAGTGCTGGCGTCTTACTTACGTCAGGTCCTCCTTCTGCTCTGAGGGAGATGTGGAGAGGAGACCATATCGGGTCACTACTGGTAGTGCTCTGTATCATAATGCCGTTTTTAAATGGTACAGAGATATCTTTCATACGGCATGTTATGCACATTTCACCTAACTTTATCGGACTGTGTACGCTATTTTGTTAATTATTGTGACCGTGCCCACAGGTCACATGATTCCGTCAGTGTGATCCTTAATGGATTCCCACTTTCTGTTATATTATTTTCGTGGATCCCCTACCGTTCCTTACCTTGATTGTGATGTGTATTCTCCCTCAAACGAGCAACGAGCCGTCTGCCATTAGTCAGCGGTCACAGCCGTGTACTATTACGTACGTATTTCTTTGCACAGCCCCACAAAGTCACATTAGGATAAAAGGACTACTCAAATCTAAAGGCATGATGGGAATCATGGTTTTTGGGGCCAGTTGCGTCTTCTACGTTCCCATGCGCATAATCACGTGTGGCACGAGCGCTACAGATGTCGCCGGCGCTGCTGGGGATTGTGGTTTTTCATTATGATTAATGCTAGAGTCTGGGCGTAGTTGGTTCATGCATACATCTATGTACACCCTTGTGTCCCATATTACCACATTCTAATCAGCTACAGAGTTATTGTGGGCTGAAGCAAAGCCACTTGTTTGAGTGAGAATGTCAGTCCGTGGACTACTACTACGTTGAATGTTCGCCTGTAGTAAACGTATTCCCTCGGATGGTACCACACAGTGCCCACTGTTGCATGGATGCTGTGTCCAGATATGCCACTTGTTGGATGGTCATAGATAGACCAGTGGCTATATTGCATGTATGTTGATACCCAAAACATGGCTTAGATGTCTCACCGGGTAGTGCCGGTTGTCCTTATAAGACATCTAAGCAATTAGTTTTAGTTTTTTTCTCCACCTGATCAGCCGAAAGGGGTTTATGCACGCCCAATACCGGAGTACCATCTTTAACTCCTTGTGGTAAGCACAGTTGTGAAAAGTAGGTCGAGATGCGCCTATCGCCGGCCTTCCTTCAACAGTTCCGCTGAGGAACGGCCCTGGGGTATGTGCTTGGGTGTATATGTGTGTGCACCGTCATCGCCAGAGGCTCCCCCCATAGCAGCAAGCTGCGACTGCCTTTCGAGGCTGGGGACAGGCGAACGGGGGCCGGAGGGTTCCCTAGTTAGGTCTTCCGGCTCCGAATCAGAGCCTGTGATGCCTTGGCCTTCTGGATCTGACTCGAAGGGTCCTGCAGCAGCCTCTGACTCCGCCATTATGGCATGTGCCGCTGACCACTTTGTTCTGCGCTCTTTCAGGGTTTTTGGCCTAAAGAGCTTGTAGGATGCGCAGCGGGACTCTAGGTGATCACGGGGAAGCCAGTGGTTACATACTCTGTGTGTTGCCACAGGAATATTCGATTGAACTTGGGCCAAAATTTGATGGAGTACGCTCCATGGTGAAATGTGGATGAAAAGGCAGCAAGACAAGAACAGTAGAGGGTGGAAATAGGGCAGGATAGAAAGGCTCCCCCTGCTCTCGCTAATGATAGGTCGAAGCTAGGTGTATGCCGAAGCCCGTTGTCAGAACGAACATCTGTCTTCGAACAGGCGTCAAGATGATGATTCCGAAGGTCAACCATCGAGAAGATGCTTCGACCGTAACAGGCAAGTTAAATTAGGAAGTATTAATTCCAAAGTTGCTTTTGCTACGGGACTCTGTGATAAAACTATCCACAATGGCGAAAATAAATAATCAGAGGGACCTTGGTGCACGGGGGAGCATGGGTACAGTGGATGTCACACTAGGGATAGTATTGCACACGCTCTGTCGACGTCAGTTTTCAAACGTCAAAACTTCGTTTGCAGTACTCCACAGCTTCCACTAGATGTCGGCCTATGCAAAAGCATGTGATTCTAAGCAGATCCACAAGCCTCAAATTATTTACGTGTAATGTAAAGATCCGCTAGATGCAGTGTATGTGATCATGTGGCAGGACCAAACAAAAATTGTACACGTTTCAAAAGGTGATGTAAAGCCATGTCCTCCAAGGTCAAAGGATGCTCTGTTAGGAAGTTCATCGTAACGTAACCAACCAAGTATCATAATGACTCTTTCTGTATAACGTCCATTGAGTAAAAAGCTATATAATCCCATATGTTGTGCTCACGGCAACAATTGAGGGATGGCAGATACTATGCCGGTTTCCCTGTCGCTTTCTACACAACTGTATGGAAATAAATCCCATCTCTACCTTTGCTGCCTTAGATTGCTTATTGGACTATCCGACAATACATTTAGGCTTCTACAATTGGTGCTGTGACTTTGATTCACCATGCCAAGATAAAGATGGCAACCAAAGTTAACAGACTGATTTCCCCTGAACCCCTATGTGCGTACAAATGATAAGAAAGAGGCCCGATTAAAAGTGGTTTCGAAGCCCGCAAAGGTAGGAAAGCCTGCATTATTAAAGCAACGGCAGGGGTAAAAATGGAAAGGTAGGATAAACTGGATTAAATAAATGTAGTAAAGAGGATTGAATAAATACATTTAGAAAATGAAAACGAACGCTCAAAGAAGATTTAAGAAAACCGGACAGGTAGGGACATAGAAGGGAACTGAGTGCAGGTACCTTCAAAAAAAGAAGAAAAAAAAATAGTGACCAATTCTGATCTTGGCAGAGCAAATTCAAACTTGGTGTTAGTTATTAAAATTATGAAAAAGCGGTAAATCGTTCTGGACAACAAAACGGGAAAGAGTCAGCCAAAGGAGCCTAGAGCGCCAGACAGGGCTACCACTGCATACCGAGTGCGCATTACCGGCTAAAGCCCACTAAGTACCTAGACATATAGAGATCCAACATATAGAGATCCATGATGGAGGAACAGATTCATTTTCCGGTACATTTAACACGATTAATCTTTTTCATTTACGACACACCTAATAAGACAAGTGAAAGAAAATAAAGCTAGTGGAAATTCCTTTTAAATAAGAAGAGTCAAAGAGTAGGGGAGTCGAGATTGAGGTTTGGAGGACACAAATGCAAAATTGAGAAATAAAAAAGATAGACTATTACAGAATGGGACAGGAAAGAGCAGCAAAGACTAACTTGCCGCCTTTGTATAGTCCTACCCATAGTTAGCAAAAAAGGGTAAAGGTGGGAAGACAAAGAAGAGGAGGTTATTGAGATGCTAGCTGCCACACGCTTAATGCATAATTACACTGTTGCATGCATACTTCCAGCACAATTGCAATTCCTTGGCTATGTGCAAGCACATCCCCAAGGCGAAGCAACAGTAACCATGCCACATCAAACCCTGGCCCAAGACCTGGTTGGGCTAGCAACTAGTGCTCAAACCACTGAGTCCATAACTACGCAGTGATTTAAAATGAAGCAAATGCACAGCTGCAAGCCACAATGAGGCCGCTACCAGGATTGGCTACTGGTAGCCTGGTAATGGTAAGCGCTCCCATGGACACCTGGGGGTTTAAGGAATTCGTCAAGAGTTCGAGGGTCTGAAAAACCAGAAATGTTTGCCGTCAAGTTGGACAGTAATCTCAGCGTTATAACCCTTCTTGGGCAGACATGAACCAGTCAGAGGGTGAAAATGCCAGCAAATATGCACCTACGTTTGACTCGAGAGTGGTTGGCCCACAGAGGACACAGAAACTGGTGTTTAATTGATGAAAGCAAAATATGCTTCGATTTAAAAATTGCAAGAGGGCGCTAGTGAGCCCAGCCAAGACGGCCACGAGCCTGTGGGCCCCTAAGCACCTCATACAAATCCAGATAATCCTGGCGATCCCCAGCCTGCTGACACTTCGATTTCGGACATCCCACTGTGTGAACAGTATGTACACACCAGAGTGCATTTTGGGGACCCCCGCTGGTGGTGGGGTGGAGATATTGGCAACGACAACCCGGAAGCCTCTGGCCCATGACGGCGGCACGGGAGTGTGCAGAAAGCACTGGAAGCGCGACACTGGGTGCGCTCTACCGAGGTGTGTGCCGAGCTGCAGCAGCAGGATTACTGATGTGGTCTAGGCTTTGGCGCGGTACTGTGGAGAGCTGTTGAGTCCGCTGAGAGAGGCGGTAAGCATCCCCAGAGCTCGGTGGGAGGAGCCCCCTGGTAGCTTCCGGGGACTTGCGGTTTCGCAACAGTGAAGGGAGTCGCTCCTCTCCCTGAAGGTCGGAAAGCGGGGACTGGCTGCTGGATGAACCCTGTGTTGCCGGTGATAGTGGTCCTGATGTGTACGACTGCTGTCTGGAGTCACGATCTGCTAGTGGGGATCCTATTGTGGCTTGGCCTGCATTTGCAGGGAAACTTAACTTAACTGTGCAACACACAAAGCTTGTGGTGCCCTCCATTGGATTGAAGCTGTGACGAACTGGGAGTGACAAGTACATTTTGATAATTAACAGGAGAGACGACCTGGAGAGAGTGCATCTTGGCCCCCTCTGACTGGGGCATTATCTGCTGAGGGCCATTTGAGGGTGCTGAATTGTGATGGACACTGCAGAGTGGTGGAATTATCAGCCTCACCGGTGCATTGACAAGGTTATATGGTGCAGCAGTGCCCAATCGCTGTGCTGCAGTCCATTGAGTTGGTGAGCACGTCCTCGCTTTTTTGGAGGTGGTGTGCTTGACCCCTTCTGGGTCTGTGCCTAAAATAGAGGAGGAGGTGGTCACCCCCCTCATAGCGACAGGGTGAGATGGACTAGGCTGGGTGCTCGAACACAGCAAGGAAATCCCAGTGGCGTAACACCGAACACAGAAAAACAGTGGGTGAGGTGGGTGTGACAGGGTGCTATCTGGGACGGCTGCTGCATGCAGTGAAGAATGGTAACTAGCTATTCGAACAATCATAGCCCTGAGACAAGCATCTGAAGTAGAGTCACCCTTACTAGTGCGAAGGTTGAGGTACACTGCCAAAGAGACGGAGAAGATTGGTGAAGTGAGTCCGCATAGAAGGAGACACAGGGTACTGTGATTAGTGCCTTTACTTTGAGATC
Source organism: Ambystoma mexicanum (assembly GCF_040938575.1). Taxonomy (NCBI): domain Eukaryota; kingdom Metazoa; phylum Chordata; class Amphibia; order Caudata; family Ambystomatidae; genus Ambystoma; species Ambystoma mexicanum. The sequence goes on from NC_090935.1 coordinate 1,442,655,471, forward strand.
GCTATCCGTGTGGACCCAGTGAAGTTGAAGAATGACCGTGTCGTTGGCTCTAAAACCTGGCAAGAGGTCTAAAGCGAGTGGGGAAACAGCAGTCAAAACTGCAATTTTTCACACCCTCTCAGGCCAAGAGCCACAAGACAATGGAGGATTCCCCGGACGGGTGCTCCCAGCCCACGTCCCAGGACACCTCTAGGGCGTTTTATGATATTAAAGAGATGTTTAGTCAGCTACAGACTAGTATACAGTCACTAGATGGGAGGATAGACACTAACATGCAAGGTAGACCACATACAGGTTCGCCTGGATAAACATGGGGAGAGATTAGACTGGCTTGAAGGGCGTGTTTCCACGATCGAGGAGGAGTCTTTGTACACATCCACAGAGATGGTTCAAGTGAAGAGGGCATTGAAGGAAGAAGCTTATAAACAGGAGGACTTTGAGTCCAGATCCAGGAGGAATAACTTCAGAAGAGGGGAAGTTCCTGGAACAGTGGAGCAGAGGTCCATGGAACCCTTGGTCGAAGCATTACTATGCGGGGCACTGGGAGCCGAGGACTTCTCTACAGTGTTCATAGTGGAGAGGGCCCACCAAATAAGTGGTAATAAACCAATACCGGGAACCCCGCCCAATCATAGCCCGGATGCTGAACTACTGGTACAGGGTTCTCGCCCTTTGTAAAGCCAGGGTGAAAGGAATGCTGGCCTATAAGGGAGACACCATCAAGCTTTTCTCCGGATCAGATCAGGTGCATACATCCCGAAGGACATACATTGATGTAAAGAAACAATAACAGGAGATGGGTATAAAATGTGCCATGATGTTTCCCACCAAACTCGGATTGGAACAGGAGGAACGTTTTTTCACACCCCGGATGTAGCCAAAACTTTCCTGGAATCGCCATAATAGATCTCCAGACGGCGGGGAAATAATGAGCGAAGCTACGTTTAATGTGATGTATACTTATTAACTGACAGCAAGTGACAAAGTATGTGATGTATAAGTTGGTGGAGACCGGGGAACGACTGGTGTTGTAGTACAGGTGCAAAGGGTGGCTAGCTGCCCCTCATGCGGAAGCCTACGTCTGGCGACAGGTGGGGCGCTGGGGTGGAGCTGGCTTGTTGGGGTTGCCAGCGGGTAAGGGGGTGGGTGTTGGGGGTACCAGCGAGTGGGGCTTGTTGGTGGGGGGAAATGACATCTGGAAATGTTTTATGAGGAAGGAGCAGAAGTATGGCTGCAACCCTCAAATGTATACATCATGGATGACACAGGTTTTCAACTAATTCTTCACGCAAATAATTTTTCATCAAATTCAAATAGCAACCAATATTTTTGTAAAAAAACATCTAGAAAACATCAATTTTAGTACATATATTGACACTCACAATCATGTACCCCACCTATCATACAATGAACCACAGCTCTCTCTTTTTCTACATCAATGCCTGGTATTGATACTCATTCCCGTCTAAAATACCTGTCTAAAAAACCTTTCTAATACCCTTTTTCAATACAAGTGTGACTATTCTGTGAATGCCACAGATAGTTTACAAAAAGTCGACATGTGTTTCGGTCGTTTGTCTCTGAAGAAACGGTGTAATTCCATTTCAGTGGTGAAGGAGTCTGCTTTGGTAACTGGTACATAGGAAAGACCCTTAGACAAAAGCTCTATTTCAGTGGTGGTCACCACATGTGATGACAAATTAATGATGGATATTGTCCGATTGTCTACTGGTGGAGCACACACAAACCTGAGAAATGTAGACTTGGCGCTGGTCCTCGACAGGATTGGGTGGGGGACGGAGGGGAGTTCATAGACTGCTGCGGAGGTCGACCTGTAAACTACGAGATTTGTGTTGGGCCTGGGAGTTAAATGATATATGGCAAACTAGGCACAAAGGTGGCTACACGGTCACTCCACGCGCGATTGGGATCATTTTCCGATTTCAGACATAATGGTGGACTGGGTGACTAAGGCCACAATACTGGCTGGCTGATAGAGGCAGGTTTGTCCAGGGGGAGGGGGTACAGTTATGGTGTTGGCATCTCCCCCTATTACTATTGTATAATTAATAAAGTAATGCAGCTTACCTTAATTTACAAGATATCAAAAATATGCGGGGTGTCTACATTGGGGATATATATATATATATATATATTCGCCCAAACAGCATGGTCTCCACAAAGATAAGATTTGAGGTGACAAGCTTACACTCGTTTCAGGCCTTGTTGTACTCTTGACAAACACAATGATGCGCTGAAGAAAAACGAGAACTGCTTTGTTTGCCACCCCACACATACTAGTTAACTCTCCTCACCTTTGGCTAAAACCCTTCAACAAAAGCACCTTCTGTTTCCTGCGCCATCTCATCTGGCTTATTTACACTACAATGATCTGCAAAACTATCTTTAAACAATCAAGGTAGTCTGCAGGATACTTCCATTTCCTTGCAATTTCTTACCTTTCCCCAATCTGTCTATCTTGTACACACTATTGCTTTTTAAAAAAAAAATCTTTTTTGTACATATAACTTTATTAGTTTCAACAATAACAAAACATTACAGTGGATCAACCGCCCAACCGCTCCCCCCTCATACTTTTGCAGTCTGTTACAAACCTAAGTTTTATTATTCCCATAACAAAAATACACCAAGTTGAAAGAATAGTAGTGGCTTAGCAATTCTACCCCTTCTCTCATATGACTCAGTAAAACATCTCTTTTCCACCACACTTGTAAACGCATATTTGCCTCACTGTGTCTTGGTGAAGTCCCCCCTCATCATTAATAGGTGGCTCCCCCCCAACCACATGTGTTTACCTCACTGCATTAACAGTTGCAGAACAACCATCTCAACCATCGTTCAGTCACATTCAGGGTGTCTCCCCTCCAGGGTCCCATGTAGTTGCGTTTGTGCAACCAGATAATGTTTATAAGGATCCTATGTCTTTGGATTTGCACAGGGGTGCACTATTAATTTCCATCTCATTGCAATAGAGAATGTCTTCTCTCCATCTTTCAACCACAGGACCACGAGGTCCACCCCGTACCATTGCCACTCTCCTCTTAGCTAAAAGCAGTAGCAGCCCGCCAGTCTTTTTACCTGGTATAAGATCTCTCTGGTATTACTCAGTAGGGTGGTCCCCGGCAGTGGCTCCACCCTCTCTAAGATCGCTCATTATCTGAAAACCTTGTTCCAAAATCGCCATACCGGAGGGCAACTCCAGCCCACATGTATGAAGTCTGCTGGTGCAGCGTCACACCGAGCACATTTATCTGAGGTGTCAGGGAAGAATATATGCAACATTGCAGGTGTATAATAGAACTGGTGTAGGTACTTGGAAGTGAATCAGCTTTAATCGACTATTAAGGGCCATCTTTGTCTGCGCACAACGATATCTCCACGTCTTCTCTGAAACAGTGCCCCTCCCCCCAAAGAGATCTCCCACTTCCTCCAGGAGGACTCTGCCCAACCCACCTGGGCGTCCTGTACCATGCTTAATAGAGTGTACACAATTCTACTGGTATCTACCCGTTTTATCATCCCATTCAATATAGGTGCCACCCCTGGTTCTTTGGGAAAATGTCGGGAACAAGTCCCTCAGGGATTGTCATAATCTAAAGTACAGAAACTGATCCAATGACAAGAGTGCCCCCTTGCTACGCATCTCCTCCACAGTTATAAACTGTCCATCTGGGAAAAGATCTGTATGAATCCCGATTCACTGGTCAAAGGTAAGCCCGGGACATGTCTGATCGGAAGTTTGGGAGAATAAACAACTTCTCCCTTCGCTTTCCCCTCAATTCAAACCCATGATCTAGTAGTCAACTCCATTATGTTCCCTGCCCTGAGCGACCTACCAGGAGCCGTTAACACAACCGCCCGCAGTGAATCTGGTACTGCGAGGGCCCTCTCTACCTCCACATGACTCCCATCAGTGCGGTCCCCAAATAAGCTAAAAATCCTGCTTGGGCTGCGTCATAGTAAGTTTCAAAATTAGGTAATGCCAATCCCCCCATCTAATGCCGCTGTCAATTGTTCCCAGGACACCTGTGCCTTTTTGCCTGCCCAGGATAAATCGCGAGACCTCAGTCTGTATCACACGGAAATATGCCCAAGGCAATAACAGGAGTACATTGAGAAACACAGAGAAACCTCAGCAGCAAAAACATCTTGACCAGCAAGATCCTTCCATACAGGCTAAGAGGCAGCCTCATCCACCCGTCCATCACTGTCCAAACATGTTCCAACACTTTTGCGTAGTATACGCTATATAGCTCTTCCGGGGATCGCGTGATTAAGTATCTGGTGTACACCATATGCCACTGGAATCCACAGCCATCAGTGAACTGTCCAGTACAGTGAGTGGGAAAAGCACTGATTTCGTAACTCTCAGTCCAGAGAAATCTCCGCAGCGTTGGACATTTACCATGATCGTTTCTAGGTTATTCCGCTGGTTTTTTGACATAGATTAACATGTCATTTGCATAAAGGGAAACCACCACCTTATGTCTATATAGTCGAATCCCCCTGTGGACACGTTTGTCCCAAAGTAGTTCTGCCAAGTGTTCAATCGCCAGAGTAAATAGTAGAGTTGAGAGGGTACATCCCTGTTGTGCACCTCTCACCAATGGAATATTCAAGGTCAGCTGGCCATTCCCTCTGATCCTCCCCACAAGAAGAGTGTAGAGTAATGAAGTCATAGATATAAACTCCTCCCCCATCCTCTGTAATACCGTAAAGAGAAAGGGCCATCCAATAATGAAACCAGAACAGACTCATCCTGTTGAGCCACAGACATTAGGCCAAACATCTGTCGTAACCCAAAGGTCTACTAGCCCTGGAAAGTATGACCTTGTAGATAATTGAAGGGACTGCAAGAGGCTACACATTCCACGTGACCACGATTCTTTTTCTGAAAACGATACATAGCATATTACTCGTGCTATGGTTGGGCAGGTAGTTTCTTGTACTATTTTATCTCACACAATGAATCGTCCATTCTCCTGTGTTATTATCTTAATCAGTATTAAATAACGGAATTATATTGAATGCTGGAAATTTAAACAGTAAGCCTTCACGGATGCAGCCTTTAAGTCAACAGTTATTTACCCCTGGTAACGTTCCTTCGACTGTTCCTCCCACGTTTTCTTCATTTTATGATATGACATCTTCCAGCTTAAAAAAAATATATTTTCAGGAGAGGTTGCTGTGCATCGATGCAGTCGACTCAATGTCCCTCAAGGTCTTCCATCCCAGAGTCAACGTCATCATCAGTATTGTCAGGTTCCCATTCAGTATCTTAGCTAAAAGGAGGCTCAGAGCATGAAACAAGTGTAGTGGCAAAAGGTAGATGTTAAGTTTCTATAAATTAGCTTAGTAGGGTTGTGTGGGCAGTAGTCTGTTATATTCCTTAACTATACCATCAGGCAGCAGGAATTGTCCCTATACAAGATGGTGGCTCTATTGAACAGCAATGATTGGTCCTGTGATCATTGTGAGGTAGTCTGGAATCTCTGCAAAGGTTCTAAACTGCCTTTCATTCAAGTCAAGCTCAAGGAAGGTCACAGCTACATGAGGCCCCTGAGAAAATATAAAGAAGCTGAAGTTTAACTGAAGTTTGGAACCTGTTGTACTGCCAGAGAGATCCGGAGAATGAAACATTCAGATAAGTGACTGCAGAAACTAGAACAAGAAATGCAATGTATTGGAATTACACTTAATGGAAATATGATTTCCTTGTCTCCTATAAGGAACTTTTAATGAAATGTTCTGAGAGGTTCAAGACTGTTACAAGTTGCAGTTAAAAGTTTTCTTAGCAAATTTTGAACATTATAAAAGTTGAAGTTAATTGCCTTGGTAAACGCGAGGCGGCCTTTGTGCGCAAGTTACTTCCGGTATTATAGTGGCCTACGTGTTGTGGAAGTTATGGGCGCGCGATCGGCATTGAAAAGCGAGCGCGTTGAGCTTTTCATTTGCTCCCGCTTTAGAGTAAAGGACCTTTCAGCAGGGCTCAATGTTGTTGCATATGAGGAAGAAAGACTGCAGTGAGTTGGCCGAAGACTCCTGGTAAACTGCACAGCACAGACCGGTGAGGGAGAGTTGGAAGCGCGGGATAGCAGACATTGAAACAGTGCACATTCCAAAAATATGTGATGTGAAACACAGGACATTAAATGCGCTGCATGACTAGTAGATCATTTCTTATCAGCACAGGAGTAAGTAAGTGAAGGTCACTAGAAACTAGTGACTTTACATACACAGGTAATCGGGGGGGTGGAGTATTTAATAAATGAAAGATAGAAAATGTCTAACCATTAGATGGATCTATTGCAGGTTTCCTGAAATCAGAGGTTCTGGAGTTGGAGGCTTTCGTCGGAGACCTGATCTTCGTTATTTTATCCCCTTCCCCTTTCCCCCCCAGGTCAGTCAGCTCAGTAATAAGTAAAAGACTGCTGGAAGGACCGGACTAAGGAGTCTGGAGGACTCGTCTGCTACTGCAGGATTCTGCGCTGGGACTGGATGGCTTTAGTTCCGTTTTTATGCCTTCCTCATGCAGAATTACTAGCCTCAGTGAGTCCTAGACGTACTAGTCTCTAAAAGAGCATTAAGAGTAATGCCTGGAAATTCTACAGCGGGGTAGGTTGGGAGGGGCGATGAGGAATATGTGAGAGGGACATTCAGTCAAAAGAACGTTACCAGGGGTAATTAAATTGTTCTTCGAATGGATTGTGCCTACCACATATTCCTCATTTTATGATAGACTCCCAAAGCAGTGTTAGGTTTTGGAGGAGGGAGAATTAATTTTCAGTTTCCAGATGTGTCATGGATCGAGTTAAGACTGCTTTTCCAAGTCCTCCTTCCTGGCTAGAGGATGAATCCAAACAGTAATGCTTTGTTAAAGTGTGGATGGTAGACCAAGTGGCTGCTGCACAAATGTCTCATCAGCACCCCTCTTTGAAGAGTGGAAGATGTCTCTTTCCTGGCCAATCTGTACCACTCTGAAATAGCCAGAATTATCCATCTGGACAGAGTTTATTTAGTAACCGAAAGTACCAGTTTATGTTCAGTGTACCCAATGAAAAGTGGGTCATGTTGGCTTATCTTTGTCATCCGAGAAATGTAAACGCTCAAAGCCCTTCTGGGATCAAGCCTATGTAGCCTTTCCTCTTCCTTGACAGAACGAGGAGGCGGCTAGAAAGTTGGAAGCACAATTTTCTGGGCTAAATTGAAATCTGACAATTTATGGCAAAAATGAAGAAGGTTTAAACCTAAGGACTACCTTATCTTTGTAAAAAATGGTAAATGAAGGCTTAGTAGCAAGGGCCTGCAACTCACTCACCCCGTCGGCTGATGTTAACGCAACTAACATAAGGGTTTTAAATGTTTGCAGTCTTAATGGACATGAGTGGAGTGGCTCAAAAGGAGCACACATCAGAAACGTTAATACCAGATTAAACCCACCCACAGTTACTCGTCTAAAAGATAACCCCAGCTAGCAAAAGGGGGCGACCTCCCAAACCCACGAGGAGGAACAACCCACGTATTAACATGGTGCCAGGCAGTGCGAACACTAACGCGAGTAGTCCAGTAGCCTGAGAAGTGGTAGCAGGCATCGAGATAGACAGCACAAAGAGATGGAAAGGTCTGGCGTAGGCACAGGAGAAACAAAGGAAGAGATGTGGCTGTAAGGCCCAATGTAGGAAGAACTGGTGGGGGGTCAAGCACAAGGGGCAGGCAGCAAGGAAAAATCTCAGTCAGAGCTGAGTGGAGTCTGAGAAGGCCAAAGCCCCACAGGAGGGGAAAGGCGGCAGGATCAGGCAAGCAGGAGACAGGTGCTTCCAGCCAAGACAGCATCACCTCCATGGAGCAGGAGGATGTGTGATGCACCTGGTGGAGCTCCTGTGTTCTTTTTGACCCAAATGTGCCTGAAAATTAAGGTTCACACCATGCACAGAACCGTGCCACTGCTCCCAGGCAAGCAAACCTGTTGCGTGACACCTTACCCATGTACAGGGAACACAGCACTGCTGTGTACTGCATCTGCCAGTGGACCTGCCACGGAGGAAAGACAGCACCACAGGCAAGACAGCATTGGGACACGGTCGCACCACCGGACTATGCTACACAACCAGTGCTTCTTACATCGTAGGTTCTTTGCGTTTACCGTTTCTTTGTGCATTTTTCTAGATCTCTGCAAAAATACTGAGCATGCCCTTTACCCATTTGTCTGTTTCTTTGAATTCACATGTCACTGCAAGTTCACTTTACGTCGTAACATTTAATTTGCCTCCCAGCCTTTTAAACAGTTGCACAATGGATTCTTGGATCACAACCACGCGGTTGTCTTTCAGTGAAATATACACAGAAAGTACTTCAGAGTCTGCCCCTTCATGCCCAGGTTGTTTATTAGCATTGCTCTGTTCCTTGCCGCTGAAAAGTGTCCATCTAATGCTGCAATATAAATGACAAACATTTCTTTCCATTGAATCTATGAATTTGGTGGCTTCCCTGGACTTGAAATGAAAAGAGTGGCGCACTTGTGCATGGCATGCTTGATTCTTTCCGTACACAGTCTTTGGTATCTGCATGATGTTCTTTCCCTTGGAAGGTTTGTCCTTTTTGGTGCTTTAATGCAGCCGAGTATATAATCCTCATCCCCGCTGTGTGTGGTAAATTCACAAAATCACAAACAAATACGAAAATGTGCTAGTAAGTATATCTTTCAGTTTGCATAAATGCACAGAGCTGCAATTATGGGAATTCCAGCACAACTCAAACCATACTCCTTAAACAACCTTGCTTCTTGTCTAAAGATGGCACCAAACCCCAGCTTTCTGACCTGCACGTCTGTTTCTTGGGGCTGGCAGAGGGGGCGGATGCCCCGGGAGCAGAACTTAAGCAGCTCTGGGGTAGGAGGGCACAGAAAGGGGCCCACCCAGCTTGCACCAGTAATAGTTAAGCATTCCTTGGTTTCAAATAAAGGAATGCATATTCCAAACGCAGCCTCTGAGATGCTCTTGAGACGCACACCCTCTGCCCACCCTCTCCAGCTTTATGTTGACAGAGCCTTTAAAGTGGGGGCAATTTATAAGTGATGGCTCATTAAATAAATATGTTTTTACACAACAGTGATAAGAACTGAACATGGGGCATTTTTGTTCTGAAGGTCAGCACAAAGCATCAGTTAGCTGACCAAATCTACACATTCTTTGAAGAGAATTAAATTGACACACAGAAACGGTTTTAAACTATGTTCTTTATTTTCATGTCTGACACGCCACTGCTTTGGGACATGGACTAATGCATCCACTCGGCATAAAAAAGAAACTTTCATTTTCTTAATATGCCAACCACTGCCAGATGGCTCCTCATTGTGACTTGGCACCTTGATTAGAAAATCGGGGTACATTGTGTCACTGTGCAGACCGTAGTACATGGCAAATCAATGCAGTGATATGTGTGCAGCAATTAAGTCACCATGGCGCCTAAGTGCCGCTTCTCCATGTAACAGCACATATTACTGTTTTTGTCTGATTTTGTCCATGTCCATACAATAGCACACTGGAATGGTTTGTGTATGTAGCGTGGCATACTGTCCCCACACTTAAGTAATGAAAGAAGTTGCCTCAAATTGTACATCCACTAGGTCAAACACCCTTTCTACACTGCCACACCATGATTTTCACTAGCTGCAGGCCAGCACTAATAAGAGATGCTAATATTAGCTCTGTAAGATAAAGCGTGGGCATGCTCTTTTTGGCAGAAATAATGTATGTGCAACGTTGAGGAGGTTCTGGCTGGGGAATTGTGGTCCCTACACCACATATCAGAAGCCGGTTTTGTATTAAACACTTCAACTTATTACTGGTCAGGCTAACGTTTCTAAGTACTACACTCCTTTCTGTACATGCTCCCTCTTTATTGGGTGTCTCTTGTAGGGTATCCGTTCCGGTCTATAGATTTTATTCCCTAAAGATGTTTCTGTATTGGGGACTGGGCATGCTGAGCCCAGCACCTCATCTAAACTACCCCAGAAACAAGAAGCAAAAATGCCCTTATACCCCATTTGAGTGGTTGATGTTGCAGCCATTTTATCCTCACATCCAAATGTTTTAATGAGCATGTATGGTGCATGGTTACAAACATTTTAATGTTAGGGTGAGTGCTGTGAGCAACAAGCCTTTTGTCTTATGCATTTACCGATTCACACATACAACCAGTGCTCCAGATTAATTGGAAGAGGGAGTATTTTACTTTTTTTAGGGAATACAAATGTAAGCCCAATTTGAGTATTTTATAAGAGTAAAAATAGGTTAGTAACTGGAAAACTGAAATGTTTTTGAATGATTATTTATTTGCACTCAAGTTATTCATGCACATTAAAAGAAACAGGTTTACTTCTTCCAATGAAGCAGGTATTGTAATACTTTCTTCCTGTGGTACTATGCGTAGTATTGGGCCAAACATATCCATGGAGTGGTGTGGGTGAAAGGAGGGGCACAAGGTTGAGAATATGTTTAATGCCCATTTTAATTTTTTGGGAGTATTTGCTATTTTTAAAAGGAGTAGAAGTGGCAGATACACCACTTATCTGTTGGGCTGCATACAACCCTTTTATCACACACTTATTTAATCAAATATAGAAATACCTGATCATTGTTATATTCCCAAAATGCTCGGTGATGTAATGTAAATCAGACAGTAACACTCTATTTGTCCCTTTTCCTGTATGCTAGATTTTTTTTGAGAGAGAGTACAATAGGAGTGTGCCAGACTGTCCACCTTGGAATGATAACCTGTCAGAAAATGATTCATATGGTTAGTCGAGTGTTACCCCTTGTGAAATATGGTGGTTGAACAGAACGCCTGCAATACGGCCGGCGGTCAGTTGGCCCTCAGAAAGTGGCACGCTGGTCACATTAAAGTGTGCCAGTATGGGCAGTTTGAAACTGTATTTAGGCAAGAACCATTTACTGTGTTTTCACATTAGATTTCCTCTGAAGTTCTTGAATAACAATGTAATGAAACCAGCTTAATTTGCTTAGCAACGATTCATTGATATGGAGGACGATTTTGCTGTGTAGTTTTGGAGTGACCAGTGCCAGTCAGGGGTGTGCATTGTAGGGTTTTGCCTCAGGGCACCAAGTTGGCTAGAAACTGCCCTGCCCTCCTGCATATGCAAAATCCCAGAGAAAATGCTGGTGCAAGGAGAAAGACTCGCCACCACAAACTACTCCTTGAGGCGAATTGCGTCACGTAAAGCGTAATGAATACATTTTACTGACCTATTGTAACATCTCCCTTGATTTCACTTTCTACACAGACAACAGCTCCAGGTGCAATCTTCACACTGCAAGGTAAATAAATAGCTTTAGAACATATAGATTAAGACTAGCAAAACGGCAGCAACGATCAACAATAATGTAATAATATAAAAAAAACTAACACCAACACCTTTTGTGAATTCTTGGCCATTTAAGTTAGAAAACTCATGATGATTGTGATCTCAGTATGCACTTTATAAAAATACATTCATATGGACACACAATACTGGGAGAGGGGCTGACATTTCAGGGATCTAGTTAGCTCCTGGCTTTAGCCTAGAACATCCTAGTTAGCGCGATACCAACAGCTATCAGGAATTAATGTGGACTCCCGATAGCCAGGAGGCGAGTTTAGCTCCCGCTCAGTGAATCTTTATTTTGATGCTTATGAGAGTGCCTGGTCCTGAGACTTTTCACCATGTATGTGACAGAAGGGAAAGGCCAATCATGAAGGGTCCCTGGTCAGCTATAGCTCATATATACAAATGGATATGACCCTTCCCTAAACGCACATTGCCACACACTGGAACTAGGACAGGCTGTGTGGACACAATGACGGCCCTACAAACGGAAGCCCAAACCAAAAGCCCTGTAACACCACCGATGGCCAGTATCTGCACAGTGTGAAGGTGGTAGCACATGCTTGTCTGAATGGAACACTGGTGGGTTCAAATTCTGGGGCTGCATCAGAAGTGCGGCTTGGAAATGAAGACCCCGCCTTGCATCAGCTGTGTGGCCCTGGGAAACGAGGCAGCCCGAGGGAGAAGCCAGGCCACCCCAGGGCCAGACAGGGCAAGCTGTGAAGATCTGCAACCCCGGGCGTATCAGTGGTGTGGTCCGGCAAGGTGGACTGTGCTCGAGTCACCGGTGGCCCTTGTGCACGGGGAGCATCCTGGCGTGGGCAAGCAGTCAGGTGAGCAAAGACAGGCATCAGAAACTGGAGCATAGGAGTGCAGTGTGCCCACCCTTAGCACTACACAGTGGAGGGTGGTCCGAGTCCCATTGCAGCACTTTCTGAAGGGGACCGAACTCCCTGGCTCTCGAGCCAGGGGCAGTGATGTAAACAGCTGAAGAGCGCAGGGAGGATGGATGTGCAGGCCCCTTAGTCCAGGACAGGAACAGGAACATAAAGGTACTGTGCCTTGTGGGGTTAAGAGCAGGACAGACCCCAGAAGGGACCGGAGACCCCCTGCATTGGTGGTAGACACTGATGTCTGCAGCAGCCATGTGTACATAGTTTTACACATGTATGTACTTTTTTCTTTATTCAATTATTGTTATGGTTTAAAGGCACAGAAATGGATAGGTAGAGGTCCTGGGCCTGGTCCTAGTACTAACGATTATAGTAGTGCTCACTGAGCTAGTCTTGTTAGAGGGATTGGGATGTAGGAGAGGTGGCCTGCTAAAGGTCATCTATGTAGTGGGGTCACCACCCAAGGGGCTACCTCCTGCATTTCTGAATAAATTGGTGGCAATGGACAGTGCAGTAGGAAGGGGGCTGCTCTGAATGCCTATCCCATGGAGTCCTCGCGATATCCCGTTGGGAGTAAGCTGAGCAGGACCCTGGATGAGGGGTTAGTCATGTTAAGGATAAAGGCTCATGTATGTAGACGGTTCCAGTACATTTTATAGTTTAGTTTATTTATAGAGCGCACCAAGCCCTTGGGCAACTAGGCGCTTATCTTACATGTTGCAAAATACAGACAATTATGAAGATACACAATATGCAGGAAATATACAATATACATACAAGAAATATACAATAAAAGGTCAGTGAATGGAGCGCATTAGGATATATACATTAGCATCGGAGTGGGGGAAGGGTTCAAGCAATCGGATGGCCGTCATGCTCGTAGAGCCAGGCTTTGGTCTTATTCCTAAATGTATGATAAGACAGTTCTTCCCTGATGGAGAGGGGGAGAGCATTCCATTTTATGGCCGCTAAGAACGGGACTGTCTCTGCCTGAATCTAGGTATAATGACACAGTGCCTCATAGTGGGTCTAATGGGTCTTGATGATGTGTGGCGAGAGAGAGTGTTGGCCAAGTAGATGGGGGCTTGTGAGTAAGCGACAGGGTTTTGTAGGCTATTCTTTGGTTGATTTTGAGCCATTTTAGCCAGAGTCTGGTGATTCTTGGGAATATATAGGGCTGCTCGAATGGCATTTTGCAGGACCTGCATTTTGTTGTGGTTATGTTGAGATGTGCCGAGGTAAAGTGCATTGCAGTAATCTAACTTAGAGAGTACTAGGGCTCTAGATAGTGTAATGCAGTTAGCTGGAGAGAGATACGGTCTGCAAGCTGTAATGAGCTTCCAGGTGTAGGCGGATGAGGAAGCTAAGGCATTAGTTTGTCTAGTTAGTGTTAATGCTGAATCTATATAAATCCCTAGTGTTTTCACCACCTTGGCGACTTCAAGTTGCCATCATCGTTGAAGGAAGAGAATGAAGCATTCAGGTTATTCAGGTTTGCTGGTGAGCTCAGAAGGAGCAGCTCTGTCTTGTCATCATTAAGACAGAGTCCATGATTCGCCATCCAGGATTGTATGATGGTGTAAATGTTATTGAGAGTCTCTCTGTCTACAATGTAGTCGCCGGTAATGGGGATGAGTATCTGTGTGTCATCAGCATAGGTTCGTGTAGCTGACACCCAGATAATCAAGCCCATCAAAAAAGGATCTTGGTGAATACATTCTAGAGAGTGGGGGACACGCAAGAGCCTTGAGGCACCCAGCAAGTGACGGGGGTTGGTGAAGCAGAAGCAGACTGTGCAAAGACCCTCCTAGATCTGTTATTAAGGAAGGACTTAATCCACGCATTGGCTTGGTCTGAGAAGTTTGCAGTTGCAGACAAATGTTTGCATAAGATTTCATGGTCTACCAAATCAAAAGCTGCTGATGGGTCGAGTAAGAGGAGCAAAGCTAGTTTGCCTTTGTCTTTCAGTGTCTGGATTTGGGTTTTAAGGTCGATGAGGGCAGTTTCCGTTCCATGTCTAGGTCTGAAGCCGGATTGTCTCAGACCTAGAAGGTTGTTAGTTTCCAAGTATTGTTGTATCTGCAGATAAGCAGCGCAGTCAAGTATTTGTAGAAGAAATGGGACTGTCATAATGGGTCTATAGTTGGCCGGGTTGTTTGGGTCGAGAGACGTTTTTTTTAGCAGCAGGAGAACCCATGCATCTTTCAGGTTGTTAGGTACTGTGCTAGATTTGAATGAGGCGTTGATAACAGATATAATGAATGAGGGAGGCAGGACATGCATCACCTTGACAGTTAGGTTTAAGATTCTGAATGATAGTTTCAACCTCTTTGATAGATAGTGGGGAAAAGTTAAATTGGGGTTGTGAACTCTTGATGACTGAGTTCGAAGTGGAGTCACTGTTCGAGGTGAGGGATTTCTTCATTATTATTTTATTTTGTAGCATAAAGATTTTATCTTGGAGTGCGTTTTGTATATTAGTACACCATTGGGTGTCTTTAATGCATGTGTCTGGAGGTTGAGCAGGCCATTTCTAGCTCCTTCGGTATATTGAAAAGTTCCTTAGTGTTGGACTCTGCTTTGGAAATACGGTCATTAAAGTTGTCTTTCTTAGCTTGGATTATGGCTATTTTGTAGTTAAAGGAGGCTGCGGCAAAATTGGCTTTGTTTACTGCAGTGGGCGTGTTTTTCCATAGTGACTCAGACGTTCTTTTGATTTTCCTAAGTGACTTGAAATGGGCAGTGTACCAGGTATTGAGGTGGGTGCGTGGTTTGGATTTACGTAGTTTCACGGGCGCTAGTGTATTGATCGCTTTGAGAATGGTGTGATTGTATAAAACCGACTAGAACTGTCGGGTCTGAAGATGATGTGGTAGGGTTGGTGATGGGCTGTAGTAGTGGGATGAGTTTGTCAAGGGCTAGATTACGTTTGTTCCTAGTAATCGTGGCTGGTGCTCGAGTCATTTGTGTGGTAGCTGAAACGGTTTCATTAATGTTGAACCGGATGAGATGATGGTCGGTCCACGCGCAGGGGGTGTTAGAGAAGGTCTTCATTTTACAATTAAGGTCAGCTATCCAAATCGAGGATTCAGCCTTTATTGTGAGTGGGAGTCGAGATACGGTGGGAAAACCCTAATTCGGAGAAGGTGTCCTTCACGGCGCAGGCTTTTTGATCTTTAGGGTCGTGTAGACCTAGACTGAGATCGCCCAGGATGAGGAATTGCGATTTATTCTTGGTATTAGATGATAAGTGTGAAATGGCATTTTCAAATGAGGTAATTGGACCTGGTGGGCGATAAAGGAGATGCAAAGTAATGGTGGCGGTAGGAGATGTGGATAGTTTGACGTATAAGAGTTCAGCTGAAGGCATGGGAAGATTAGTCATTTTTCTCAAGCCCATTGATGTTTTGTGTATGACTGCCAAGCCTCCTTTTTTAGAAATGCTGGCATCCCGGTCTTTGCGGATAATTGAGTAATTATCAGGTATGGCAAGGGCAAGTGAGGGGCCTGAGGCTGAATGCAATCAGGTTTCTGTGATTGCGAAAAAGTCAAGGTCGTGTGAGGTTATGATATCTGCAATAGCTAACGCATGTGCCTGAAGGGATCTGGCATTGATAAGGGCAGCTTTATGGGTGGTAGGGTGTTAAGAGGGTCGTTGGGTAATTCCGGGCTGGTTTCCGAGGCATGGGAGGCTGCTGGGGTGACTGAAGTACTTTCTATGATGGTGTCTTGTACGTTTAGTATGTGATGATGACGTGTAGATCTAGAACTATGGTTTCAATAGGTAGTGGAGCAGGGCTGGGTAGACAATGCAGTTGCAGTTAGTATGCTTACTTGGTATGGTGTGTCATTAGTGCTAACTGGGTGGACGGTAGAAGTTGCTGTGTTGTTGGGAGGAAGGGCTTTCGGTGGATGCAGAGCTTTGGGTGAGGGGTCAGGACCCAGTGGCCTCGTCTTGGAGGGCAGCGTGAATGCATAGTCAAGACAGGGTGATAAAAAGCTAGATGGTGGTATCGAAGCTGATGGTGGTAGGTTAGGTGATAACGTCAGCCGGACGGTGGCCGCCATGTGGTCGATAAAGGGATGCTTGTGTCTCGCAGAATGGCGGAATTGGATGAGTACTGATATTGGTGCAGCGCAGTAAAGCAGACATCTAAGTATGGTTGTTAGAATTAGGTAGTGTTCTTTCATGGCTATGCTAGCTATTCTTTGCCCTTGATTAAGAGCAACACAGTGGTAGCATTAAGCAATTAAGTCACTGAGTGGTTGCGACGATCAAATAATTGCAATAAACAGGGCAAGTCCTAAACTTAACATTGTAGTGGATTGCGTTGGTATGGCCGCATAGTAATGAAGAGTCACAGATAGTACAAAAAAAGGCAGGTAAATTGTGTCACAGGTGCATAAATAGGTCTGTGCACGGATAGGTGCAGTAACATCAGGATAATGCTAATCAGGTTGGTACAGTGGGCGTAATAGACACATGAAGCGAACAGCAAGCACGAAAAAAAGCCTAAGATCCTAATGGAGCAAGCAGGCGAGGCGCTGTGCATTAGGTAGCATGTCCTAAAAATAAATCTAGGCCAGAGTTGGTATGCCGGCAGCGGCGAGCAGTTCAGTGCGATAAGCAATAACCAATGAGTGACCATTATATGGCGAGGCGTCACAGTAAGTCGTGTGTAAGGGTCACAGCACAATAAGACACAGTACAACTTAAAATGCAGTGAGTCACTAGAAGCAGTGGGAGCCACATTGAGTCTTAGCAGTGGTGGATGTAATAAGGAGGTGAGCCCGTATTTGCGACAATCAATAGTTGGCACTACAAAACAGTATGTTTTGGAAGCAGGTGTCTGGATACATGTACAATGAGAGTAAGTCAATATCACTGGTCAAGTAACGGAATAGCATGAAAAAATGATTACCGTGCTGTAATGTATAACTAAGCATCAGTGTACAATAGTGCGCATTCGCAGCTAGTCGGCTTCATTACAGCGGGCGCAGATTAGGCGCTCAGGGCACAGTATAGCCGGCGGGCGGCACAATCTATTAAAACAACAATCATGCATACAAGTGATATTGAGCTGAGGTACAGTCAAGCAGGTAATTACTAGATAGCGAGGAAGAGTTTGGTATGGAATCGAGGCGCTGGCAGTAAAATGATGCTGACTATAGTCATAACGCAGATCTTATAGGTGCAGGAGACATCCGTTTTACCCATTTATCAGCGTATATGCTGTCAACGCTAGCCAATGGTCTGCATCTTGGTGGTAATTTGGGATAAGTCCTGAGGGTGCGAGTATATGAGCCCCACAACCCCTCCGGGACAGGAGCCTTTTTCCATGTGCCGGGCGATTATGGACCCAGCAGCTCCTATTCACAAGGCAGAGGAGGCAACAAACATAGCGGCCATTTTGTAAGGTGGTAAACCTCGTGGTTGGCAATGGCGGATGCAGGTATTCAGGCCAAATGGGTCAGATCCTTTGACGACGACGTGGCACATATAAATCTTGGATTCTCATAGAACACTATTGCAAATAACGCGATTTGCACAGCAGAGTGCAGCGCGCACTAGAGGTGCTTTGGGGCAGTTGGAAAATAAGCCTAAAGCTTACCTTCACATCTCGGCAGGGTGGGGGTGGGGGGGGGTGGTACTGCTCCTGCATCACTGGGAGTGCAGCCAAAGCTCCTGCTCTGCTGATGGGCTTCTAGGACTATAACTATAGTTTCAAAAAAAAGACCCGTTTTAGAATTCAAAAGACCCATTACAGGTCTCCTATGCCTCATTACTACGAAGGTGCTAATATCAAAAGAACTCAGGTGGTAGCCCATCTCATATTGTAATATTCCAGATATTACGTTGGAGGTTGCCTGACACTGCCTGACACTACCTCTTACGAAAGGCAAATACCCACCCTAGCGGGGATGCCGGATTGGGTGGCCTGGGGGCATGGGAGCGGGTGGGCCGACTGGAGTCAGTAGACGCCAGGTGGAACCGGTTCCACAACAGGGGGGCTAGGTAGGTTGCTGTGACCCTGGAGGGGCGCGTAGTGGCTCAAAATGTCCCATTAAGGCAGGGGGGGGGGGGTGCAAAAGTGCAGTTCTGCGTTACCCTGGGAGGATTTTGCACCGATGTGTTCTTGCCGTTCGGGCCTGCGCTGTCGACCTGCATGTATCGGAAGTGCTTTTCCGTCTGAGGATCCGTCTCTTAAGACTTCTGCCGTGGCTGTCCGTCTGGTCGGTGCATTCACGTTGGGAGAAGGGACCTTTTGCTGCTCGTTGGCACACCGACTCTGGAGGGAGACACGGGTAAGAAGAGGGGACTTGTAGACTGGTCAAGGCAGTGTCACGGGCGGGTCTGGGCTAGGGAGTCAATTGCAGGGTTGTGGGGACGGCATGACTGTATTGTAGGGCTTTGGGGTGGATATTTAACACATTTCTTAATCAGAGTTTGAAACACTTAAAGGGGTTGCATACATTGGGAGAGGTTGTGCCGTAATCAACGAGAAAAGGCAACGCTATCATTAGTGAGATAGGAAAGGGAGCCGTTAACGCAAGGCGCTGCACAAACAAGAAAGGGCCATGGACCCCAGCAAATTATCTGCACTGATCACAATGATGCAGGGCAAGGACGTGGGCGCCATCATGGCTTCCCTTGCGGGAAATCTGGCACCAGGGGTTGGCTGGGGAAGAGCCCGCAGGAGGAGGGAAGAACGGGAGAGAGGCCAAGAAGATCCAATGTGGCCCCCAGGGAGGCATTCCCCCAGCAAAGAAAAGCAAAAAGGGCGAGAAAGAGAGGAGCCGTTACGGCTCACCCACCAGCAGTTGTGGTGATAGTGACCACCACAGCATCTGCTGAGCAGGCCCACAGGGATCCAGGGGGGACGACGGCCACAAGGGACAAATGCGCCTGGGTTGGGACTTCACGAGGGCAAGGACACCCCACAGTTGAGCCGGGGGGGCAAGGGAACAACCCATGACATTTAGGCGGTAATTCATGGAATAAATGTGCGCCGAAAAGGGGAGCGCAAGTGTGAAAATCGCAGCGCACGCGTGCAAAGCCGCGCAAGCAGCCGTTGATCGATTCATGGAATGCGCTGCGCTAGTAAAAGCTGGGATGTGCGCCAAATCCGTGGGTGGCACACGCGGGCGCACACGTCACTAAGCGGCGTGCGCTACGCGCACAGGGAAAGCGCACATAGAGTAGCGCACACAAGAAAAGTGGGCGGAACACGGGGCGGAACAGGGAACAATGTGTGAAAATGTGGGCGTTACGGGGGAAGTACAGGAGGTAAATGCTCGCAATGCCCACACGTGCGCTAATAACACGTATTCATGGAATCGAACAGGGGAAAGGCGTGCGCCAAAAAAGACACGCTAATCCGGAAACATGTACGCCAGCAGGAAGAAGACGTAAGCGGCACCGTGCAGCAAAAAAGTGCGCACAAACAACAAACAAGCTCAGGTGCTACGATGAATATACCGTTGCTTGCAGCAGTGGTCGTGGGACACCGCAGGAGGAGGAGGATAGCCAGGCCCCGCATTTTTTTACCCAGGACCAGCCTTTTTGGGATGCCTGATGACCAGGTGTATGGGAGGTACAAGTTTCCACCACACATAATCCTAGACCTGGTAAGGGAGTGGGAGGATGACCTCACATCACCCACCCTGTGCTCGCAAGCACTGAGCCCCTTGGAAAAGGTGCTCAATGTACTACACTTCTTGGCTACTGGTTCATTTCAGCTGACAAGTGCCATAGTGGGGGGGGTGTCACAGGCCACGCAGTCACGCTGCCTACAACAGGTGTTGGCCATCATGACTGCACGTCCCTCAGTCCACAGGCGCATATACATGCCCAGAAAACCGGCAGAAAGGCAGGCTGTTGTCCAGCAATTTTACGGGGTGACACACTTCCCCAAAGTCCTAGGTGCCATTGATTGCACCCATGTGGCTCTACGTCCACCCAGGGCCACTGAGCATATCTATCGGAACCGCAAGCATTGGCATTCCATTAACATGCAGGTTGTATGTGATGCCAAGGGAATCATCACCTCAGTATATGCCAACTATCCAGGGTCCAGCCATGATAGTTTCAAATTCAGAAGGTCACCCATAAACCAGGACATGGAAGCTGGCCGGCATGGCGACACATGGCTAATTGGTGAGTATAAATGCCTCTGCACATGCATGCATGCCACTAACTGAGAAATGGGAAAACCCCACTAATGACAACCATTATCACCTCCCCAGGGGACAGTGCCTACCCTCTGAGCACCTACATGACGACGCCAATTCAGAACCCCACCACACCACCCGAGGAAAGATACAACACAGCTCATATTGCAACCCGGGCATAGTGGAGCGCACATTCGGAGTGCTCAAGTCACACTTTCGCTCCCTTGACCGCTCTGGTGGGCAGCTACTATATGCACCCCCAGTAGTGTGCAGGATCATAGTGGCAGCATGTGTCCTGCACAACGTTGCAACCCGGTGGGGCGTGCCAGTGGACATGGTGGTGCCCCCACATCCCCAACCACATGCACGGCCGCTGCACATGAGAGGTGAAAGGGTATGTGGTGAGGTAGCCCGGACCCAGCTTGTGGCAAATTACTTCAACTAAAATCCCACCCCTGCGGAGTGCACACAGGCCTGGCACATACCAGCTCACAATCAATGAAGATGTCAAAAGGGACAGTCAACTGTCACAACCATACCAGCCTGAATTGTTCACCGGGAAGTGCTACATTGTGTGCATCCCTAGCTACTCAAAAACACCCAATGCTGTGTCACAACAAGGCACAAATTCGTGCAGCATGAAGGACTACCCCCGAAGGACTACCCCCTTGCAAAATACCACATCAAAATAGTGGCATGTCACCCAACACACCATGGCATGCAATGTGAAAGCAACCAAATGAATGCACAACACATGACACAAGAGTCACAAAGTGCATGTCCTAAATGGAAACAGGCCACAGACAATTTGCTCTCAATAATGAACACACATGAACAAATACTTACCAGCAAGGGAAAACATCAGAACATGGTGAAACAGTGGCAATATTTAACAATAAAAAATAAAAGTAGTGCAAGTGTCACGACCTGACTAAGGCGGAAGGCAAATGTATCAATGAACTGCATACAACATGAACCATACATAAATCCACCATGCAGTGGAGATTTCTACAACAATACCCACGGGGGGGGGGTGGTGTGTGTGTGTGTGTGTGTGTGTGTGTGTGTGATATCTAACCCAAAGGCAGATCAAGTCTGCATGTGCCCGGCTGGAATACACAGTGGGTGTATACGGGAGCCACACAAAGCACCACATTGTTGAAAAAAGGGGCCATGTGTGGACCCCGAGGGAGGGGGCCACCCAGGAGGGTGGAGGTACAGGGTGCACCCCAACACCCACATGCGTGAATGTTGAAAAAACAAAAATACCTCCATGGGCTCAGGGCCTGCACAGCTACGCTACAGTGGGAGAACTGCCGTTGCTGTCATCACCCTATGGTGGTACATCAGAAGGTGGCCGCGATATGGGAGGCAGACCACGCAAAGCCCTGGCATGCTCCTCCATGGCAGCAAGCATGCGGGTGTGAAAGGTTTGGTTCGGCAGGATGATGGTACGGAGATCCCCATGCAGCACCTCATGGGTAGCACGCATTTCTGCCTGCATGGCCTCACGTGATGCCCGGATCGCCTGAAGGGTTGCCTGGAGCTCAGCTGAGTGTGTACGTGTCAGCTGCTCTTCTGCCCTTATACTCCAGGGCACCTCAAGTTCACCCAGAGTATCTCTGAGGGACCTGTGTTCTAACCTGAGGGCTTCCCTGTGGGCCTGTGACTCTACAGATATGGCTGTGCACAGAGTCTCCAGTCCAGCCCGTCGGTCCCTGTCGGGCGCCAACATGTCCTCCCTGTGTGAGTGGCAAATCGAGTTTGTTGCCTGCTGCTGGAGCTCCATCTGCCTTTCAGGGGGGAGAATGGAAGTGGCCACCCTATACATTGCCTGAGCCATCATTTCACACAATGCCCCCTGTTGTGCTGCTATACTGTACATGGAGTTCTCCATTGCCTGGTGGCGCACAGCTACCGCGTTGGCAGGCACACCACCTGTTTGGGGCAAGGTGATGTGCACCTTGCTGTGCTGGCACTGCCTGAGGTTGCAGGACTGCATTCCTCCTTTGATCCGCTGGCCCAGGAACAGGAGCAAATATTGTGGAGTGTGACCCTGCATCCATAACCGCCACAGGCGGACTTTCCAACACTGAAATCCCCATAGAGGGGTCTACGCCCGGTGCAGGTGGGTTGGACAGAAACAACCTGCAACGGCACATATGTCTCAATGTCCGATTCAGCACCTGATTCATAGAGGCCTCCGGAGGTCTACCCAGAGTCACCCATGGACAGTATGGTCTGTAGCAGTAATGTGTTTTCCCCCACCACCACCCCACGTCCTGCACTGGTGCCCGGTTGTGGCTGCGAGTCCACCTGGGTCTGCGCCATCTCCTCCTCTCAACAGCATCAAGTGCCTCATCATCTGCAAAAACATGAAAGATAATAAATGGAAACAGGCATGAGCACCATAGCACACACACAGGCATGACGAGGCAGAGATCCAGTACATAAATGACACATGTCCCACATGACAATAACTCTGGCATGCATGCACTGTCAAAGGGTTGGAAGGGGAGGCAAAAAGCACACACTGGTGACTGCAAGATGGAAAACCAACACATGTGCTGCATGCTGGATAGCACTGGCATCAAACATTAGCCTGTGAGTGGCATGGACAATCCACATACATGACACACCCCAGCAAACAGACGGCACGTACCATAGCCATGGCAGATTTGACAAGGACACCCAGATGGTAGCAAATCAGTACTGTCACCCATCCATGTGAGATGGACATCATGAAATAAAAAAAGAGTAAGAAAACACGCATGTGTCACACGCTGCAACAAAGCCAGTGTTCACTGATGCAGTGATGGCAGGCACATGGATACATCAATGGTTGGTCACTTCGACATGAGAGGATACAACTGTCATGTTCAACATTCAAACAGGGCCCCAAAATGATAGTGTGCAGGCCATGTGTAGGTGCACATTATTCAATCAGCCTGATTGTACAAATCTTTACCCTAATAAGTCAATAAACGTGGGCCATTGTGTGGTGTAATCTATGACAGATGTATGTCACATTTGGGACAGTAGGCCACAAAAATGTCTCGTAAATATGCTAATCATTTCATCAATCAGGCTGAATGAAGAGGAAAAAAGTATGAACAATGTTGTGGCAAGAGGACAGCTGAAGGCCAAGTGGATTAATCATGTGCAAAAAGTGAACTGTGGTCAGAAGGGATACCGTGAAACGGAAACACAAGGCCGGGGAATGGTTTTGAGGGACCACATGGGTGACCCATAGCAGTCATGACTAGACAGCCTCACTCAGCACTCAATCAGAACACATCAACCAAGCAACATACACATGGATTGCACACACATGCATGGTCACTCACCGGACATTGCTTCAAGATCTGGTAGGTCTCCCAAGCCTTGGATCTGATCCTCTGTGATGAATGTTCCAGTGACAGACTCATGTTCAGTGAGTTGTTCCTCCTCTGGTGGAGACCCACCGCCAGTCACCAGAGTAGAGGCATGATTTGAAGCCAGCTTGTTCTTTGCTCTGCGTTTCAGGTCATTCCAGCGCTTGGAGCAATCATCAGCTGTGCGCTTCACAAATCCAAGGGAACTAATGTGGTCCACGATGGTCTGCCAGTGGGCCCTACGTTGAGCAGTCGTAGTCTTGCACCCTGCAGTCACCACCATTTCACAGCCATGGGCCGACACATACCCCACAAGTGCATCTAGTTCTGCATCATTGAAACTAAGCTCCCTTGACGTGCCGCAGTGGGTAGCCGTGTCTGGGGTCCCAGCCTGTACTGCAAGAGCACCCTTCTTCCTCTTGGGAGGTGGTGCGGAGCTGCTCTGGTTGGTAGGGGCTGAAGCGCAGGTGGACTGGGCACTGGAAGTTGCCAAAGGCACGATGACCAAAGGTCTCACTGCAGGCATTGGCTGCTGGGTGATGTTGGCAGGACCAACCTCGTTGTGATGGACTTGGACCGACACTGTCCCGGCTGGGAGACTCAGAGCTGGGGTGGATTGAGCTGCAGCTGCCCCTGCAGCCTCCTCACCCTGGCTACTTGGGGCAGATGACATTGCTGCCCCAGATCCGCGTGGCCTGGTGACAGCAACTTTCACTGCCACACGTGGCTTAGACTTGGTGACACGAAAGTCAGCCTGGGAGTCATCCTGTGCTGGTTCTGTTGACAATATGGGCCGGTTTGACAAGGGCTGAGCTGGGATGGTGTCAGCTACATCTCCCCGAACCATTGGGGCAGGGGGGCGGCATAGGTGTTCCTGATTGGTCCTCCACACACTGGCCTCTTGGGCCCCCCTGCACATCCTGGCCACGTCCCCTACCACACCCACCTTTTTGAGTTTGGCCACCTTTGCCTCCCTTACTGCTTGGTCGCCTCCCAACCATGGAACTCATGTTGTTGTGCGTATGGGAGTTGCAGTAAACAATTGTCCTGGGCAATTGGGGTGAAAGTGGTAGGGTACTAGATGGAATTTGTACCCTAGTGATCTAGCAAGGCTGTCTGTGACCCCTGGGGGAAGATGACTGGTCACGGAACGCACAGGCATCCCGACAACAATATTTAACGTGCACGCAACCCCTGGTAGACCACGTGCGTGGAAAAATGAACCCACACTACGCTGTGGCACCCAGAAACACAAAAATAAGCGTACGCGTGATACACGTAGCCTACATTGACCTCTGAACGGGTACGTGACACACTGAGGCAACCACAGTTGGAAAATACGTGCGCGACTCAGCGTCTGCCTGGAAAAAGAACCTGAAAAAGATGCGCGTGTGCGCGTTGGCAACACCCCTGCCAAAAGAAGAAACAAACGCTGTCTGAGTAAACGGGGAGTACGAACTGGAACCGTTGTGAAGTTATCGCGTGTGAACCGACAAGAAGTACAAGAATCACCCGCTCGCTCTCCACAAAAAGCAGGTACAAGAAAATGGCGTCCTACACGTACCTTTGAAGCCATCCCACACGGGCAACATCACTTACGCGTGTACGCGCTAAGGCCCTTTCCTCCAATTGCACGCAGGGACACCCCCGGACGTGCAGTTTTTGCACGTGTACAATCAACATGCACCCGTATTGAGGGAAACGCCCGTGCGCATCACGTCACAGACGCGCTTAGGGCCTTTCCTCGAATTACATGCGGACGTGCAGTTTTTTCACGTGCCAAATCACTCCATATCAAGCTGGCCACACGACAACACACGGAAGACCATGCTCCTGCCCAGGAGGCCATTTTCCTGCCCCCCAGAGCCCTGAGCACGCTCCCACCTGCCATCTGCTGCTGCCTGCCTGCTGTCCACGTGCCCTGCTGTTTGGTGCCTGCACGTCAGCCATCTGCAGGGGCCCAGTTGCTGTGACCACCCCTGCTGAAACAGAAGACTCCCGACTGGTATACCATCGCTCCACAGCCCAGCCCCAGTTGCCCACCCACACCTGCCTTGGGGGGGGTCGCCATGTCAGGGCAAACGCCATCCGAGACCACTGGCGATCCACAGCCAGAGAAGCAGAGGGCTACCAGCTTCAGCGATAAGGAAGTTGGTATCCTGGTGGAGCAAGTTCTGGGGCATTATGATGCCCTCTTCACACCATCGCACGCCGACAAGGAAGGATGGGAGAGGATCTGGGAGGACGTAGTGGTTGCCATCAACGCGGAGGGGGGGCAACCCGCGACATCAAACACATCCGGAAGCGCTGGGAGGACTTCAGGTCCAGGACCCTCAGCAAGGCCCGGCGCCTCTTGAAGGCAGAGGATGCAGAGGGGTGCCAGGTCAGCCTGACCAACATCCAGATGAGGGTCCTAGAACGCATTAGCCCAGTGCTCCACATCCAGATCCTTCAGAGGCAGACCCGTCTGGAGTCGAGCAGCAAGTGGCCATGCACTGCTGTGTGAAACAGGGCATGTTGCAGTGTGCTGGTAGTCAGCTACTTGCCTGTATGTGTGACATAGGCCATGTATGGATGTGTGTGTGCAGGGACATCATGGTGTTGCATGTGAGACCAGGATTGCGTGAACCACATGGATGGTGCATGTGTTCCAATGCAACATGGGGAGCAGCATGCGGAATGCACACATGAATGCATGCCTGTCTCTGTTCTTGGACATGGATGGGGTGTGAGAGATGGGTGCTGCTGTCATGGACATGTATGGTGTACATGTCTACATGTCCGTGTGTCCGAGTAGCGTGTGACGTTTAAACGCCATGGATGCATGACACATGTCCGTGACGATGTGTTGATTCACTGATGCAGTCTAGTCATCCTTGTATCCACTGTGTCTGTGGTCTACGAGGCCAGATGCACACGCGTGTCATTCGTGATGACGTGCATGCTTCCTGGGGGGACAACGCAAGCCATCACGAAGAGATGCGTGCCAACGTGGCACAGTTGGGAGGGGCCATGTTCGGAGGGTTCATACATGTGTCGAGCGCTCTGGCAGCCCTCTCCTCCTCTGTGGAGACTACGCGCCAGTCGTTCTCCCTGCCGTCTTCCGGCCCAGATTCCACCAGGGCCCCCTGTGGACCTGGTCCGACCAACTCAGCCAGCTTGGTGGAAATCACATCCCTGCCACAGTCGGGAGTCGGAGGTCCAGCAGGGGTGGACACCCCACCAACTGGAGACCAGCAGATGGAGGATGTGCCGGCATCATCGGGCAGGGCACATGGACAGCAGCAGCAGACTCAAGGTGGGAGCGATGATGGCTCAGGGCCATCAACATCAGTGGGGCAGGCATCGGCCGGTGGTCAGGAGGACCCTGGAATGGGAGTGTCTTCCGTGTGGCAGCGGTTGGGCCAGCAGATAGATGCGGAGCAACGGCGGCCGGAAGAGGCACGGCACACCATGGTCAGGGCGGAGTTCTCCATGCGCAGGGCGTTGAGGCAGGCGAAGTGCCTTGAGGCAACTCGCAGGGAGTTGGAACAGGCCATAACTGCATCACTGCGAATCCCGCCTCCGGGACATTGAGTTTGATGATGACCTGGCCCGGAACATCACAGAGTGAGCCGTAGGACTTGCCCGCCGCCCTTGTATATAGTTAGTTAGTGTTAGGTTTCATTTATGTTTTTCTTTCATTTGGGGCGCTTGGACTAGGCCCCACCTTTTTTGTAGATAGTTCTTTAATAGGTCGTTTTTTTGTAGGTTTCATTTCAATGGTTGGGCTAATGGACCCTGGATTTGTTATTTGTATATAGTTGAACAGTGGATTTATATTCATTTTATTTTTTTCACCATGGAGCAATGGATTTTACTTATTCCTTTCCCTTTGGATTTGCTTTGTTGGACGGAGACTTTGGACACATTTTCATTTGGATTTATTTGGATTCTGATTTCATCTTTTTTCATTTTGGAACATGCTGCATTTTATTTCTTATTTCCATTAGTGTGCGTTTCCATTTGATTCACTTCATTTTGTGTTGAATACATTTTTGTTTCATACTTCAGTGTGTGGTATTCGCTCATTGGTTTCATGCATGTCACGATGTGGGTTTTCACATTCACTGACACCCATTGTGTGTTCGTGACCGACATGTGTTGATGTACATACATGCCATTTGGGTGGTTTCATGTAATGGGCATTTCAATGTGGGGTGGATGTAATACTTGGTTGGTTCTTTGGGCAGGGGTGGCGTGCGGTCGGATTAGGGTGGCCATAAGGGCCATGATTCTGGATCATGATGACGTGTTGGGAGGTGGGGTGGGGGGGGACATGAGTCGGGGCCTGCTGGCAGCTGCCCCTCACTGCCGGGTGGTGGTGCAGCGGGACATGAGTCTGTGCTCACTGGTGCATGGTGACATATGGGCTGTCTGGGGGGCATGGGCAGGGTGGATGGGCTACCTGCGGGGCATGCCCAAGGTGGATGGGCTTCCTGCGGGGCATGGCCTGGGGTGCAGGGTAGTCCCTTGTGGTGTGGTGTGGGCTGCCTGCAGGGCCTGGGGAGGGGGGACCCACACTGCCAATTCGCATGTGAAACTGTCATGATCTCTGCTTCCAAAAGGTCAGGGTTTTCCCAACTCCCTTGGAAGCAGATCCATAACCCAGGTTCCGAGTGCCAACCAGTCCCAATTGGGACCTTTTGGACCCAGTCCTGGCGCCAGTGGCACCAGACTCATAAATATGCCCAGTCCCAGCGCTGGAAGCGCCGGGCTCATAATGCTTGGGTGGACTTACCTGCAGCAGACCATGCTGCTTACTTGCCTGCCAGTTGAGCCTCTGATCCCCTTCTGTTTGGAACTACTTTTCCTGTTGGGTGGGGCTGGAGCCACTCCCTAGATTCAGAACACTGGAACTCTTCTGGAAAGCAGGAACTCTTTTCTTACCTAGGCGTGGCTGTGGAAGGAGACACCAAAGCACTACAGGAGGCTATTTAAACCACACCCGGTGGATGAATCTTGCTTTGCGTTATTCTGCAACCTCTGCAGCAGAGCGCTCATTGTGTCTTCTGCATCCGGTCCTGGGCCTAAGGAAAAAGGCTTACCATCCTGAATCCAGTCTTCAGCAACACCTATAAAGACAAGAAGGAACAGGTTAGCATTCCGGCATCTGAAAGGCAAAGGCTTACCATCCTGAATCCAGTCTTCAGCAACACCTATAAAGACAAGAAAGAACAGGTTAGCATTCCGGCATCTGAAAGGCAAAGGCTTACCTACTCTTCGTGCGCTCCGGAGGTCTTCACACTGCATTCCGGCATCTGAAAGACAAAAGTTTACCAACTCTTTGCACGCTCCAGAGGCCTTCGGCGCTGCATCCCGCATCTGAAAGACAAAACAAGGTGCGTTTAAAGACATTGGGGAACTTTAATACTCACGTGCCATTACTTCTTTCCACATCTAATCCAGTGGGTATTCCGGCAACCTGCAGCCGCTCCGAACTCGTACCTGCAAAATAAAAAGACAGTTAGAGCGCATCGTGAAGCAGGCAACAAGCGCTTACTTACGTGCTTCCAGGCGCTTCTATTCATCACACAGGCTCCATCTTCAACTCACTTCAGCCCGTCATCCGCCATCGCCGGAACCCTGCAAAACAAGAGACATCATTACTAAAGACTTTAAAGACATTTGAATGACTCGAAACTTACCGTTCGTGCAGTAAACGACGGACAGCAGTCCTCTGAAGTCAAGAGGCCTGCGTTACCTATCCAGTGAAGAAACTGGTTACAGCACCCTGCCCCGAGGCAGATGGAGAGCTCGGCATTCACTTACCTAAGGTGAGAGCGTTAACCTTTGGGGGTCTACAGGAGAGGAGAAGAGGAAAGAGATAGGGATACCCCAATAACCCCAGTTCATTAACCCCATATTTTCTATCTGCAGACATCTTACTCTACACGTCAGGCATACAGTGCACAGAGGTCCAGCCCAAGAGCCAACCGGGTGCTACACATCACCTTTGGAGATACGGTAGTTGCCCAGTCAAGACCGGCGCCTCTGCGAGAATCAGGTGAGCGTTACAGAAACTTCCTGCGCACCCCCAAGATACACATACACCGCTCGCCCAAGGCCTATCGCGTGCGATACTCCCCGCGCACCCCCAACATACATGTACGCCACTCGCACAAGGCCTATCGTGTGTGAAACTGCACGCGCACCCCTCAGAATACACGTACCCTGCTCGCCCAGCGAAATCGTGTGTAATAATCCCCACGCACCCCCAAAATACACGTACCCCACTCGCACAAGGCCTATCACGTGAT
Organism: Ambystoma mexicanum; assembly: GCF_040938575.1. Classification (NCBI taxonomy): domain Eukaryota; kingdom Metazoa; phylum Chordata; class Amphibia; order Caudata; family Ambystomatidae; genus Ambystoma; species Ambystoma mexicanum. Next base: position 1,442,685,613 of record NC_090935.1, read on the forward strand.
ACTCCCTGCGCACCCCTCAGAATACACGTACCCCGCTCGCACAAGGCCTATCGCGTGTGATACTCCCTGCGCACCCCTCAGAATACACATACGCCACTCGCACAAGGCCTATCGCGTGTGAAACTGCACGTGCACCCCTCAGAATACACGTAACCCGCTCGCACGAGGCCTATCGTGTGTGATACTCCCCAGGCACCCCCAAGATACACGTACGCCGCTCGCACAAGGCCCATCGCATGTGAAACTTCACGTGCACCCCTCAGAATACACGTACCCCGCTCGCCCAGCAAAATCGTGTGTAATACTCCCCACGCACCCCCAAAATATATGTACCCCTCTCGCACAAGGCCTATCACGTGTGATACTCCCCGCGCACCCCTCAGAATACACATACCCCGCTCACACAAGGCCTACCGCGTGTGATACACCCCGCGCACCCCTCAGAATACACGTACCCCGCTCGCCCAAGGCCTATCGCTTGTGAAACTACCCGCGCACCTCCCAAATGCAGTGTCCCGGCCCTGTGAACTGGTGCAGGGTTAGCGCGGCCCTTTGCGCTGCAGTGGGGATTTCAATGCCTTATCCTTGCGCTGCAGTGGGGATTTCAATGCCTTATCCTTGCGCAAGGGGCGTTCTTGCGGGCGTAACTCTCTGCACCAGCGCTCAAAATGGCTTTGATATTCCATGAATACGCGGTGTGCCAGAATGCTGTTTAGCGCACACGGCTGGCGCACGCTACCTCTCTGCACTGCTCACGTGCGCTGCCTCTGCGCTGAAATCTATGAATTACTCTGATAGACTTAACGTGGAGACTGATAACTGTCACACATACAGCAATGTAGACACTTGCTTTAATGGTATAGTATAATGGTGAGGCAAGCACTGATGATTATTTTCTTTTTTGATCTCTCCTGAACTTTAAGTGTTTTTCATTTTTCCTTTTGGTTCATTTCATATTCTGGTCACAAAATCAATAAAATCCTGTTTAAAAAGAAATTTAAAATAAAAAACAAAAATTAAATTGTGGAATTGGGAGTTGGATTATTTGCTCAATCTGTATGGGCGCCCTAGTTCCTGGCATATAATTAGCAGTAACTTGGGCAAGCCTGGTTCGCCCTTTGATTTGGTAATAGCAAAAAGGAAAAGAGAATTACAAGCTGTTGTGCATAGAGGAGCCATAGGTTGCAATAATTGGGAAAAAAAGGAAATTATTGGTAAAGCCAAAACAATATACAAGCAATGGCTGCGAAATTATAGATATAATGAAGCCAGTGCAGGCTGGAAGTTTGTTAATCAGCTAATAAAAATAGGGGTCCAGGAAATGTTGGCACATGATTCGTGTCCACCCTGCAGGACCTAGGGTGGTGGAAATCTGTGGACTTGACGGATCATTTTGGGCAGCTTATATCAGAGAACTATTGGGATGAGCATGGTACTGCCACAGTGTCACAATGTAAATCCATGGCTAACACTGAGGTCTGGTGGCAGGTTAAGGCGGCGGACCTGGTTGAGATAATAGGTAAGACAAAATACTCTAGATCAAGTGGGCCTGATGGAGTGTGTAACATCATCTACAAGAGGGACCCCTGTTATTGGGCAGTTGTTTTGCAACTTCTGTTTTTGCATATGAGACCGGGTCCCTCCCTTGTACTTGGCAACAATTGATACCGATTCCGGTACACAAGAAGGGACCTAGTCAGTCTCCTGGAAACTATACATTGCTGGCCATGCTGGACAGCAGCTCCAAGATTCTTTCGACATTACTTTTGGGGTGCCGTCTACGTGGGCGGAAAGTAGGAGTCTTATAAATTTGTACTAGACTGGCTTCATGAAAAATCATAGCACGACGCACCAACGCACCCTATTTGGGTACTGCTGTTAATTTCTGATACTTATCAAAACACAGATCCTGCACTGCTGCCTTTGATAGTGTCCTCTGCCCAAAACCTTCGGACAAATTAGAAAGATTGGGGGGATTGGGGGGAGAACAGACGATTTCTTATTGCATTTCCTTAAGCAGTTACATAGTAATACACAGGTAAAGGTATGCCTGTCACAAGAAGGAAAACTAACCGATATCTTACCAACAAATAGAGGCCTAAAGCAGGGCTGTGTGCTCGCCCTCCTATTATACAAACTCCATGTCTCCGATTTTGCGGTGTGCCCGAAAACTGTGAATAATCACCCACCCCGCTTTGGTAACAAGGATATATACTGTCTCACATATGCTGATGCAGTGATTTTTCACCGCACAACAGTGGGGCTTTAATGATCCCTTGACACACTATTTTTATGCAGAGGAAAACTGACTGTAGGTTAATGTGGCAAAAATCAAGATTAGAACTATAGGGCGGCAAGCTTACAGGGCCCGTCCTTTGTGTGGAAAATGGGTGGCTTACGCATGGAACAGGTTAAGGAGTACAAGTACTTGGGTACGAGTATAAAGGCTTCAACACGTTAACTCACTTAGATGAGCTGCTATCCTCGTAAGCCTGGAAAAAGTGGCTTACAATCAGGAAGATTATTGACAGAGTGGGTGGCAGGTCCATTGAGGCCAAAATCAAGGTGTATAAGCAATCTATAACACCTGGGATTTTGTATGCGCTGAGGTACTGTTGGAGAGCGTGGTGGCCTGGCTTCCTAGTTTGGAGGCTAAAATACTGCGCTCCCTGCTGGGCCACCCTAGCGCAGTGCCAGTACAGGAGAGAAGACTGGGACTACACTCTTTTCACAGCTATGACCCATGATGTCTTTTGACCACTTAAAGCCTTCCAACGATCCTCATCGTCTTATAATGTTTCATTAGTGGGGTTAGGTATTTTTCTCATCTCTCCAACCATTACAGTAAATCATGAGATGCTTAAATGGTTTCAATCTTCTTAGTAGATAAACAAAATCGACAATTACTGCAATCTGCACTCCCACGAAATACGTTTATCTCATTTGTTTTCAGCATGTTCAATTCTCATGAAAATGTCTCTGTATAATATGTCTGGGAATTTTACTATATAGCCTCGAGGATTGTTTAACTTAGTTTCGTTAGATGGTAGGTGTCATGATGCACCCATTGAAGTGTTGGCAGAGTCGGAAGTACCTGTAACATGTTGTTCTGGTGTTCCATCTTAACGGGCTAGTGTTATATGATATGATATAATATGGCATTTATAACGTGCCTATACATAAGTGTTTCAAGGCGCAACGAGGCAAGGGAGGGGAAACAGTGGGAAGACAGACAACGATCCTATAAGACCAGGTGTCATTCAGATTGCGCAAGTGCATAGGTAGGGAGAAAGGGCAAGTGCCTGGGGGAAGAGAGAGGGGAAAGTGCAGTGCATGGGATAGAAGAATAAATAAGATAAAGAAAAGCGGCCAGATGGTGGCAAGTGCAGAGTAAGAGCAGAAATAAGTGCTGGTAGGGGGACTGTAGGGATACAGAAAACAGTCCCCAGGTGGGGCCTGGCCCCAAGATCAGAAAGGGTGGCCAGGTAACCAGTGCAGTTTCAGCCAGGAATTTCAGCAGGGGAGAGAGGCAGAGAAAGCAGAAGCAAAGAGGAAGGTTTTGAGGTGTTTCCAGAACCGGAGATGGTTCTCCTCAAGTTTCAGGGAGGCAAGAAGGCTGTTCCAGAGGGAGTCCCCTGCGGAAGAGAGAGCTCGACCGCCAACTCGTTGCTTGGAGAAGCGACTGACCCTGAGGGAGTTGGAGGCAGATGAACGAAGAGCCCGAGAGGGAAGGTATTTGGGAAGAGAGAGTTGAAGGTATTGCGGCCCCAGAAGGCCTTGTGGACAATGCAGAGGGTTTTGAACTTAATCCTTGCAGCCACTGGGAACCAGTGCAGAGATTTCAGTACTGGAGAGATACGATCCCTGGGCTTGAGGCCAAGGACAAGTCTCGCAGTCCTGTTTTGGATAAGTTGCAGAGGGCGGAGAATAGAGGCAGGCAGATTAAGCTAGAGACTGTTGCAATAATCCAGCCTAGAGAGAACAAGGGCTCTGGAGGGAGCCAGTGCAGAGATTTCAGTCCTGGAGATTGAGGCCAAGGACAGGTCTCGCAGTCCTGTTTTGGATAAATTGCAGAGGGTGGAGAGTAGAGGCAGGCAGATTAAGCTAGAGACTGTTGCAATATTCCAGCCTAGAGAGAACCAGTGTTCTGGAGACGGTGAGCTTCTGGGGGAAGGAGAGGAAAGGAAGTACCTCCGAGGAGGTGCAGCTGGTAGTGTGACTTCTTAGAGACGTCAGAGATGTGAGGAAAGAAGGAGAGTGTGGAGTGGAAGATGACCCCAATGTTTTTAGCCTTGCAGTTGGGAGCAGGAAGAGAGGCCGGCCAGAGAGCTGCAGGGAAGGAGGGAGTGGGTGTGCAGATGAGTAGAATCTCAGTCTTACTGGCATTAAGGCAGAGGTCACTGGCGGCACACCACTCCTGGATAGCAGACAGTCAGAGATGAGGGAAGGAGAGGAGGAGGCCGAGGGTAGCCTGAAAATGAGCTGGGTATCATCCGCATAGCACTGAAAGTTGGGGCAGAGAGCTGCGATGCGATTGGCAAGGAGTGCCAGGTATTGGTTGAACAGCCAGGGAGAGAGGTTAGACCCCTGGGGGACACCACAGGTAGAATAAAAGATATCAGAGAGGAAGGACCCAAGTTGGACCTGGGAGGGTCGGTTGGAGAGGAAAGAAGTCAGCCACACCAGAGCCTGTCCAGTGATACCCAGGTTGTCACAGAGACAGTTGAGCAGGATGGCATGGTTGACAGTGTTAAAGGCAGAAGAGAGATCAAGCAAGATGAGGACACACAGGGTGTTGGAGTCAAGGTTGGAGAGCAGGTCTTCACGGATGTTCAGGAGAGCCGTTTCTGTGCTTCTGGCAGCCCTGAAGCCAGACTGATGGTCATGAAGACAACCAACAGATTCGGTGTGGAGATCAAGATGGGAGATGGGCTAATTTCTCCAGGAGCTTGCCCACGAAGGGAGTGATGGAGATTGGGCGATAGTTAGCCGGGCTGGAGGGGTCAGCAGAAGGTTTCTTAAGAGGGTGCACAAGGGAGTGCTTCAGGGGGGATGGGAAGACTCCGGTGGCGAAGGAGTGGTTGCAGAAATCGGCCAGGGCAGGAGCCAGGGAGTCGATGTGGTCCTTGATAGTTTTGGAGGAACAGGGGTGAACCTGTTTCGACGAGACTTTCATAGATCGGACTCAGACCTCCAGATAAGGTAAGTATTTGGGCTTTTTACGCAGTAAAATAATGTAAATACGCCACATTTTATTTTTATTTTCATACCATTTACGCAGACTGGCCACAGTACTTTTTTGTGAATTCCCCTATTCTTTCTATCCAGCGGATGGCCCTGGAACACATATTTAACAAATGCTAGCTTTGTGTGAACGGAGCAGGACGATTTGGAGTCATCTATATGCTGCAGTTATTCTTCGAGAAAGTGTGATAGCTTAGTGGGGTAATGCACCCGTTTAAGAACTATGTGAAAACATATGCTGCATCAATTTCTTGCACGCCAATCTCCTGACTCTGTGTTAAGAACAATACACTTTATACGCATGGCTGCGTTGCACAGGAAAATGACTTCAAACATTGTGTGTGCATGTGTGTGTGCACATAACATACACAGAAATAACGACCACACAATATAATGATCACGCAGCAACCGTCAACATAGATTGCACACACATACACAACCAGACGTGATGGCAGTCACGCTGAAAGCACTGCATATACACACGCAGCATGGTCATGGGCCATGCAGCGTTAGAGCCAGGCTGTCACCCGCCAGGTCATAACTTCTATGCACGATGCGCGTGCCTGCCACGCAGCGGATAAAGCACACAGCTGTATCGTACACGCCAAAAATGAAATCAAATACAGCGAGGCATGAACCCGAGAAGCCCCAACACCTTACTGACAAATCGGGATGCAAAGGTTGTGTACGATGTTTGGTAGATTAAACATTCAAGGCTTCTAATCAGTTACTGCCCCTCTTAGCCCCGGAGTGGGGGCGAGCAGAATAGGCGATGCATAAGTGAGTGGCAGGCAGCCCCCCCAGACACAATGACGCTGCCCCCAGACTCTGGCACATCTGAAACCTTGCATACTCCCTCCTGGCCCCATCCCCCACAGCCACAAATGCCCTTTGCCCTCCGTGTGTCCCTGCAACGTAACTGGACAATATTGATTCTGTTAGCAGGCCCTACTTAATGGGCACCTCCCACTATGTCGTCTGAGAGCCATTACCGCCCACTCCCAGGCGCAGGCGGGACTGTGCAGACTTGGAGAGCAAGACACCAAGAGCTGGGGAGCAGCGGGCTCGGACTGGCCTATAGGGCAATGCCCGAACCAAAAACACAAAAGCCTAGCGTGGGCCAGTTTATATGGTCAAAGCGGGCTACTTTTTTGCTCCATGTGGGCCAGTTTGATTTTTACCAAATAAATATTCTTTAAAATACACAAATGTGCATCACATTTGATCAAAAACGTCCCCTTGGGTACTACACAAACAGTTCTGTCACAAAAAGAATGAATAGCGATTTGAAACTCTGGGCCAGTTTTTCATTGGTTCGCGAGTCAATTTTATACCCAGTCCAACCCTCGGATCACGCGCTGCATCACGCGTCAAAAGCTTGAACCAGTGCCAGTATAGGGGTACGGCTCGGGTGCGCAGCATGTGGGCAGTTAGAACTGGAGGAGAGTGCAAGGGTCTGGAAGTGCCGAAGAAGAGGTGAGTTTCGAGTTTGAGGGCGTGGTGGTCGGTGCAGGGAATGGTCAGCAGTGTGCAGCAAGAGACGCCGACACCGATAGGCAGAGCGCAAAGCTTCCAGGGCAGATGCGCTGGCACGAACGAGCAGTGAGAAACTAATGGCAATGTTGGCCATGCAGGAAGCTGGCGGTGCCATTGGGGACTTCAAGCTCCTATCCGCCGAGTCCTGACCCGAGCCAAATCCACGCACCTGTGGTGACTGGGATTGCAGTCTTCGCTACACAAGGAAGCCTTCAAACCACAACAACATGAGATAAGAGCCTACAAGGATCTTTACGGCTGCGTATAGCGCCTACAGTCACAGGCTCTTCACCGCAGGTGGGAGTGAAGGTGGGCATTAAGCAGGCAACACTTGCACAGCATGCCGCTTTACGGGTAGACAAGGGGAAAAAGATAAGGGGGGGGGGGAGCAAAGTTTAAACCAAATCCACAAGCACAATTCTATCCGAATGCAACACGTTAACGGGCAGAGTACCTGTCAACGTGCTGCATTTGAAAAGATTATGCTTTTAAAATGTGTTTCAGACTTAAAGGAGAGAGTTAACTGATTTTAACATTGAAGCTGCACTGGAATAGTCTCATTAAAATGAGCAATGAAGTTAGATGCCCCCTACACAAGTAAGTTTGCCATTCCTCCACCGTCTCTGAAGTTAGTGCCCCTCCCAACATTTGAATGGTTAGCCCCCACCTAAATTTTAGGTTCGGTGCACCCGTGAATGTGCGCACTTGCATTTTGTTAGGCAGAGTGATGAGGGAAGCCTTTCCCCGAAACTGGCGGTGTTAAAGTTTTACTGTGTTTGTTCAGAAAAATGTACTTGGAACAAACGCAGTAAAACTTTAGACTTCCATCACCTCTCTGCATATTACGCCTTAAAATATACTATTCGATAGTATGTGTTGGATACGTTTTACTCTCTTGCAGAGGAGAAAACTAATTTTTACTCTCTTCATATTGCATTTACTCTCTAATTTGAAAAAGCATGCGCAAAATACTCCCACCTCAAAATCTTATCTGGAGCACTGATCGGACTTGTCGAGAAACCTCGTCTGCAGAGAAAAGGGGAAAGGCAGAGAAGGAGGGAGGGCGGTGGCTGCAGAAGGGCCAGAGGAAGAGCAGGGAGTAGAGGGAGCGAGGCGATAGGAGGAGAGTGAGGACAGGATGTCCTGAGTTTTTTAAATGAAGTGAGAAGCCAGTGCCGTGCAGAGGGCCTGGGAAGGGACAGGAGAGGTAGAGACTGCGGCAGGATTGGCCAGTTCCTTGCAGATTTTAAAGAGTTCAGCCGAGTTGTTAGATGCCGCAGAGATGCAGGCTTGGATATGGGCTCTCTTCTTGGTGAGAACGGAGAGCCGGTATTGCCTTTGCAGCAGGCCAGTTTGTCAGAGGATGAACATGAAGCACGCCATTTCCTCTCAGCCACCCTGCACATGCGTTTTAGGGCGACGAGATCTGAGTCATACCAGGGGTTACACTTAGCTTTGGGCTTCAGGCGGATTCTCATGACAGGGGCAAGAATATCAAGAGTATCAGATATAGCAGAGTGGAGCATGGAGAGGGCTGTGTCAGGGTGAGAGTCAGCCAAAAGGCGGAGGAGGGGATCAGAAGGTGGCGGCGAAAGCCTCAACTGACACGCGCTTCATGGGTCGGATGACCGAGAAGGTGGGTGGCAGTGATGAAGGTGGCTTGGCCTGAGGGGTAGGGAGGGTGAGATGGGAGGATAGGAGAAAGTGATCACTCCAGGAGAGAGGAGTAAAGAGAGGGACAGAGAGGGGAAGGTCAGAGGAGATCGGAGCATTGAGAGTGTGCCCTGCAGAATGAGTCTGGCTGGAGGGGAGAATGGTGAGTGAGAGAGAGTCGCAGAGGTCACAAAAGTGTTCGGAGGGGGGGACAGGAGGCATCCAGGTGGATGTTGAAGTCTCCAAGAAGGAGGAGTTGAGTGGTTGAGGCCAAGAGTGAGGAGGAGAGGTCCACCCACTCGGAGAGGAAGGAAGAAAGAAACCTGACCAGGTGGCCGATAGATAGTAGCCACAGTAAGGGAATGGCTAGGAGAGAGAGAGCCGGCAGACAAGGCATTCAAAGGACGAGTAGGTCTGCGTAGGAGTGACAGAGGCAGGAATCCACTCAGGGAAGATAAAGGCCACACCCCCACCAGAGCGGTTGGGCATGGGTAAGGAGAGTATCTTGTAGCCGTCAAGTAGGAGCATGTCAAAGCTGGTGACAGAGCTGGTCGTGAACCATGTCTCAGTGACACCGAGGACATCGAGGTCAAGTTCTTCAAGAAGGTGGCAGATAGAGGAATGTTTGACAACAGAGCGAGAGTTAAGAGTGGCAATGTGGTGAAGGGTAGTGGAGGGGTACAGATCAGAGGTACACCCTGCAGAGGAGTAGAAGGAGCCCGAGAGGGGGCAGCGAGGGAGGGGGAAGGCAAGGTAGCCGAGGAAAGGGGAGGGGGGGGGACAGCAGTAGAAGAAAGGAATTTGATGAGGCGCGGAAGCGTCTATCAAAGAGGTGAAGGTTGGCCTGAGGGCCTTGGACCAAGACGGTCCCATTAGAGTAAACATTAATGAGGACCTTAGAGGAGTGGATGGAGGCCAAGAGGACATCCCAACGGGTGCCAACATTAACGGGAGAAGATGAGAAAGGAGCAAGCACAGAGACCATGTGAATGGTCCATAAGTCAGATGAAGGCACGACAAAGAGGATCTCAGTGAGAGTTTCCTTGGAGGAGGCACTGGTCTAGGTGTCAGCGATAGGGAGGCCAGGGTTGGAGACCAGATGTCCTTTTAAAACTTTTTCCTACCAGAATTAGTGAGGAGAGCAGGATAGTCAATAGAGAAGCAGTTAGAGAGATAGAGAGCACCACAGGGGGGGAAGAGGAGGAGACAGGTGAGAGCAGGCGGACAAGACAGTTTTATATACTGGTAAAGTGCGTAATTAAATAACATGTGGAGAGGCCACTAAGTTTGAGAATCCTGAAAGGGGGAGAAAAGACCTAGTTCTTCCTCCAAGATGGCCGTTGTCACCATAAATATGGGCAGAGACCGGTCTTCGGTGCGTTGTATCCGTTTCCTGGGTTTACGCTGCCGTACCTCTGTGCTAATTAGTCTACCGTTCTTAGTTTCCTGACTTGTCTCGTTTTCTTGCCTGTGCCCACTTTTCTCTCTGTTTTTGCACGCTGCTGGTGAACTCTTCTGACATTATTCCTCGTTCATACTTTCTACCGGCGTTTGGGTACGTTTTTCCTTCACTTCTTTACTTCTGTGACCGCACTTTCGGGCCTTCCTGACTGCCCTTTCCTACTCAATTGTTCCTTTCCTTCCCGCTCCTTCGCGGATCCGTCTTTACTTTTGGGCCTCTTGCAGTTCTTCTGTGAGTTCCGTTTTTCTTTTTTTCAGCAACCTGTTCACCACTCCCCGCAGTCCCTGCTTTTCTCTGCGGTCTTTACCTTTACTGCGCGTCCTCGTGGTCTCCCGTTTCTCGGCATCCTTTTCTCTCCTTCCTCGCTGGGTGTCTTTGAAGGATTCTTGTCCTCTTCCTGCCCGGCACCTCCGGACTTCTTTTTGGCTGCTGTCTTTTATCAGCGTGCTATGGTTTGTTTTCGTAGCATATCCTTCTGCCTTACCTCCACTGTTACATTTTGGACTTCGACCTTTTGGATGGTCGAATGTTCATTGTATCTTTAACCATCTGCTGCATATTGCTACCATTTCCGGATCCTGCAAGAAGGCAAACCAACTTAGTTACCAGATCTTCTGTGCTCCTTGAAGAATTACCGAACTACCTGGACATAACATCAGTAACCAGAGAAGATATTCTTGCAAGAATCAGAGACCCCAGAGAGCTCAATTGAGGACACAGGTGAGGAGGAGGACCGGAAGGGGGACCCAAGGCTTGACAGTAGGTCTTTAGTTTGCTTGAAGTCAACGCATCAAGCATATCGCTCCAGTCGTTTTCAAGTAACTTCTTTTTTACTCTCATGGGATTCAGGGCCAGGTCTTCTTCCGAACATCCTATTTAATTCAGTGTTTTTCTTCTTTCATTTACCCACTCAATTAATTTTGCATTTGTACCCCTTGATGCACTATCTTATAGGTGTGATGGCTTGATGAATGCAAAATTGTACGTAGCAAGGCCAAACAATTCCACTCCACAATTCCAGTCATAGATGAAACAACTCTTTACGGATTCAAGCAATTCCTGCTGAATTTGGCAAATTCACGCCAGAAGATTCTGTCCAATCTTGACCATATGTTTTTTGGCATGTGTAGCATGGCCTCTGCTCCATATGGTAAAGCCGGAACAACCTTTCCCCTACAGAAATGAATGCTAGCAACCATTCAAAAATGCCCATTTCTCTTGTCCATTAGTCTAGCCTGGGTTGCCAATGTTTTTGCAACCAAAGCTTCTTGCGCTGAGGCCTCGGCGAGACTTGTTGTAGTTGACTCCTAGATATTTAAAACGTTCTACCTCTTTGATCTTCTTGGGGCCCAGATGCCATTTGAATGTACTTTTCCCTTTCTGAAGTACCATGCTCTTCGTTTTCTCTTGCTTGATCTCCAGATAGTTTAACTGTACTTAGTTCTGGAGGCTGTCCAACTGGCGTTGTAATCCGATCACCATCTGGTCGATCAAAATGAGATCGTCAGCATAGAGTAGAGTAGTCTTGTCACCTTTACATTCCCGATTGTTGGGGGGAATGATCTAATAAGAGGCTCAAAATTCACAATGTCTGAAATATATAAGTTGTATATGGCCGGTGATAGAGGGCATCCTTGTTTTACCCCTCTTGAGACTGGTATTGCTAAAGTTAGTAATCCTGCTTGATTCACCCTGGCTCTAACTGTAGTTTCAGAGTGTAATACAACTAACGGCCCTGTTATTTCTTCTGGACAATTTCCCTCACATAGTTTTTGCAATAGCAGCTCTCTGTTGACCCGGTCAAATACCTGGACCAGGTCAACAAATGCTATGCATGTTCTTTTTCCGGTTTGATGACTTTGGGCTTTTACGACACTCAGCAACATAATAATTTGTTGATGTCCCTATGTTTCTTATCAACCCTGTCTGAAACGGGTATAGCCAGTCTTTTTATTCGACAGTCCAATACAGAGACTTTGACAGCAGAAGCGAGCCAAAGATTTTTCCTATTACATCTAACAGCGCGATAGAGAGGATCCAAAAAATGATCAGCCTATTTCCTTTCTTAAAGATCGGCACCATCATAGCTGTTTCCCATGACAATGGAATTTGTTGGTGGTCGAGTACCCTTCTGAAAACTTTGTATTTGAAAAGTGCCCACTCAGCCGGATGTTCCTTCATCATTTAATTAGTCGGGCCATCAGGGCCCAGGGCTCTCGAGGAATTTAGATTTTGGATCTTAATTAGGATGTCTTTGACCTCGAATTCAAGGTTCCATTTCTTTTTCTTCAGATGTTATGGGATATGCAATCTTGTTCGGGGCTTTGAAGAGTGTTAGGAAATTGTCCTTCCATCTCGACTCATTTACATAGTTATTTTGGGCCTCAAGTACAATGTCTTGGCTTTTAAGTCGTAGGCGATTACCGCCAGTGTTTTTTTTTACTGCCACTCTTGTTGTTTAAGTTGGTGTTATCAATCCATTTGTCAGTACGACGCATAATTATGGTCGCTGCCGATTGTTCTAATGATATCAAATTTTTCGATATGTTTTGCGAGATCTCTAGACAAGTATACATAGTCTAAATTCACAAACTGGTCTCCTCTTTCCCAAGTTGGAATGGTCAGGTTTGTATTAGAATTATTGGGTTCAAGAGGGAACATGTCTCTAGAGGTCATCAGTGTCGACCATAATTTCCCTCTTGCTTCTCTAGATTTTATTGGTCTTTGATTCTCAAAAGGTTGTAATTTGGGTAAGCAAGTGGCGTTCAGGTCTCCATAAATTAGAAAATGTGGTGCATCGATGTTAAAAGCGCGTCATCAATAATCTTTGTCGCTGTCTCGATGAAAGTAGAATCTGTGATCACAGATAGATTCCAATAACAGTTAATGATGACCACGCTTTTTGTCTTAGGGCTGGTGATCAAAGAAGGCAGGTTTGTCCAATCGACCGGAGCACCAGAAATAGGAGATCGGCATCTCCACTTCTGATTTCAGGGTTATTAGCAGTCCTAAAGTGGGGCGGCCTATAGGGCCTCTTTTTGCCGGTGATATCCTTAGATCATATCTGTCCAAAAATGGTTTGTGCAAAAGCCACGTCTCCTGGAGACAGATAATATCATATGATCCTAGATTGACATCACTAGGGGGATGTTAGGTGGCTAAACCCCCTAGTGTTCCAGGAGGCCATAGTTAGCTCTTTAATATTTGAATGGTCTGCTCGTGCTAGTGTCCTGGTCGCTTGTTTTGTTCTTGTGAGTGGCTATGTTTCTCAGGCCTTTGAGACCCATCTCCAGCGTTTTATCAACTTTGTTTCTGAGTCAGACGAAGGATCACTGTTTGTGTTTGATTTTTGTTCTTTGTCTTTATCTGGCTTAAAGGTAACTGTTAGGAGTGAGCAGGGTACCGAAAGGACCAGGAATCTCCCAAACGGGTCCTTGTACTTTTTGTCTGAGTTTTCATAATGTGGTCTTGCTTTTGGTTCAGGAGTTGTATAAATTGGTTTATTTGAACTTGCTTTGCACTCTGGATCTTGTATTTTATCCTTTTCATGGTTTGAATGAGACAATTCAGATTGTTTACTCGGGTCAAGTCAAATCCCAATTAGCGAAGACCATCTCTTGCTTCCAGTAGCATTTTGTTTATCACTGGTGACATAATGTGCAAATAAACACCATCAATTAATTTTTTTCTCCAAATTCCACGATCTTCATGGCTTCTGTATTAAGTAGACGCAAATTTGGTATGCAGTGAAGTAGCTGTAACACTGACTTCCTGTTCAAAATTGGTTTATCTTTTTTGCCTAGAATTCTACTAGTTTAAATGTTCTTTCACTGCTCTGTGATTGTTTAAACTCCTGTGTTCTTTCGTTAAAAGTTGAGTTTTTCCTAGTGCTTACATATTTCTTCACTTTGGCATGTTCTCAATACCATCTTTCGCTGGAGTACGTGTTCGCTATCTTCTGTTTTTCTTGTTGTACGTCATCTCACCTATTCCTCTGAGGGTTTTCTGGATTCTGTGATCAATTCTTCGTGGTTTCAATGATAGGTTTTTGGTCATTATAATTTTGCTGTTTTAGCGAGTGTACTCTTGGTGATAAGGATCGTTCTTTTCTTTGATACATCTTCTCTTTTTCAGATAAAGTCAAAAAGGTTGGGGATTTTCGATCGGTCTTCTGATTTAGAATTTTGTCATTCCCCCCCCCCCCCATGATTGCATCCTTTTTTTATATTTTTTATAAACTATTACTTTTCTTTCAGGTGAAATTGACGAAATTCCGGCCTTATGATCACCCTATTTTTTTCTATATTCTCTGTCAGCGTATTTGTTTGATCCTCCAGTTTTTCTTCCTGAATCATTGGAGGGAGATCTGAGTCGGAATTCTCAAAAGAATACTCTGATAAGTCCATTAGGTTAACTGAAATGTTTGTTTCCTCAGTAGTTCTCAAGACTGGCCGATTTGAGTTTTGTCAAAACTGACTAGTGTTGAATCACCCCGAATCCTTGCTCCTGTTTTTCGGGTTCTTGGAAGAGGTTGCAGCGGTTTTGGAACGGCCTTGTTAATTGTTTGTCTGTCTTTCTCCTCTCCTTTTGATTTCAGTCCAGATTGTTGAGGTTTTGCTAATTCCTGTGAATTATCAATTTTAGGATTATCAAAAATATATTCTTTGATGCTCCAGTTTTGTCTATTAGCCGTTGGTGAATTAACTGTTCGTTGTTGGTTATGTAGGTTTTCTATCGAGACGTTTGTTGGCCTTCGATCCACACAACCATTTGTTCTTTTGTTTATGTTTGCTATAGCTTGATTGGAGTTAACTCTCCTGCATCAGCACTTATGGTTAGATTTTGAGTTGACGTCCCACTGTTACTTTGTGTAATTTTTTGTTTTACTCCACTATTTGTTTGCAATGATTTTTCCCTTAGATGCAGCAAAGCATTTGTGGTGAGATCAATTTGGGCAGTTATGTTCTTGTTTGAGGTTTCTGTCTCTCGAGAAACCTTTTACAATGTTTTATTCAATTTTTCCAGAATTTCTACTTGACTTCTCGTGTCCTCATTATTTCCTTGGTGGAGGTCTTGAATACATTGTTTGTCCATCCCCGTTACAAATCCTTCCAGGAATATTAACTTGGTGTGCATCATAGCAATGATGGTAGTCTGGTCCTTCAGAGTCTCGTTTATAGACTCATAGTTTTGAGAATGGTACTAGAGCAATTGTAACTGTGGACATAATCGAGAGAAGGTCCGATTTTCGAATTTTCATTGTTTGGTTAGTACATTTGTTTGAACGTTTATTTTTACAAAACGAGGGATTACTAGGGGTCTTGTTATTACCCCCGACGTGTGTCATCCCCAATCTGTCCGGACATTCCATGATGTGCAACTGACGGTCTCCAGTGTTCCCACTTGGTTAACTTTGTGGTCGGATAGAATGTGGCAGTTTCTGCAAATCTACTGGAGTTGGAGGCAGTGGTCAGTCAGTGTCATGAGACCTGTTCCCGTGGCCTATATTTGATCTTAATGTATTTTCTCTTAAAGTGTCCGGTGTATTCTTTGTGCCCGATAGAGATTTATTGGAATTTTTGTCACTGTTCTCCTCGCTTATTCCAATTTGCTTTCCTCCATCAGCTTGATGCACTAAACAATTCGGTGAAAATACTGTCGACCTGCCATCCGTTATCTGACAATCCCCAGTGTGACCTTGAGTGTTTATCCTTTTCCCAGGCAGCATGTAGCCTGGGTCACAGGTTTTCACTCTGGGGGGGGGGGTGAGAGTTGTGTGCTTTTCTCAGTAGCCCGCACAGATTTAACCCTAGATTTATTCGCACATTCAGGTTTATCTTTTGTGTCAGGTTGAGCAGGTCCCGATGAAGAGATTGGTTGGAGACCGCCTTTAGTCACGCCTCCCTTATTGCTCTCAATTAGTGGTCCTTTAGTAGATGTTGCTCTGTGCCTCATTATGCTGAAAGAAGTTGTGCCACAGAACAATTCTCATTGGTAATGTTGTCCAAAGTACTTTCTAACCTCTGCATCCGATATTTCGTGCAATGTCACCTTGTTTATTTCATCTCGGGTTGGGATCTTCCGTTTTAAGAAGAATTTCGCTGAAATTAGAGGGTTCTTAGATGTTAAAAATATTTGTTGATTCGAGACTATCAGTGCCCCTTTGTTAGATGGTGATCTCGGGTCGGCGTTTAGATGTTTCAATCGATTGTAATTTTTATGGTCCTTTTTTTAATGCTACGGCATTGCTTATTTTTGATTTCATTTTGCCGGCTTTCGTCTGAGCGTTAGTTTTGAGCTTCCGACGCACATAAGTGCATGTCTGCTGTGTAGCGGGCAGTCTCTTTTTTCCATCTGTACATTTCACTTTGCTTGTAGGAATCAAGGCGTCTTCCTCACCTTCTTTGAGGCCTTTGGCTTTTTTTATGATTGATGTGTGCTTTATTTCCTTCGTCTTGGTGCTCCTCTTCTAGGTTCCACAAGGCTTCATTGGGTTCCGAATTTTAGTTAAATGAGGATGGAGGCCCCATCTCATCTTCCGAAGCGTTCTCTGCTACCGTGCCGAGCAGCGTTTCATAAGGTTTGTGGTTATGGACTTCCGAATTAATTTCAGCCCTAACAAATACAATAGATTTCGGGTTGCCGCCCTCCCCTAGGATCGATTTTTGGGGTTCCGAGCCCTGATCACTAATCATGTTATGAGGAATCCGTGTGGATGTTCCGTCCGTAGAATCAACTCCCGTTACTCTTACTAGATGGCGATTCGGGGGAGTCGAGGCGTGAGCCGTCAGCAGTGTTCTAGCGGGGTGTTCTTCGCCCCCTCTGCTCCCTTCTTTACTTGTATAAGCATTGAGAGGATCTTGAAGCCTGTTCCTGTTCGTTATGTACAATAGATTCAAGATTTAAGTCTTTACTAATGTGTACACACTTATCATTGCTTTTACTATCATTGAGTGTGCTCGCAATGTGAAAGCGTTCATTTCTACAATGAAATAAGGTTACTTTTATTTGTATTACATTTTATATAGCGCTTTAATCCAAGGCGCTTTACATGAGCAACCGTTAATACATTATGAGCATTAAATAACAAAACATGAATCGAATAACCGATGCTTCTATACAGTGCAGATTCTATTCAACTACAAATGAATGTGCTGGTACCGATTGTGTTGTCCACGTGACCCTTGTCACGTGGACAAGAAAATAAAAGGGAGCGCGAGCCCACCAAAAGGCAGTTTGCGTCCCAATGGCCACACCACATGTCTCGTTCTTTATGCGCTGCATATTAATCGGCATCACGTTAGTTAGTCAGGCCCTGCCTCCCAGCTCCCCTACGAGACAACACCGATAAACACAGACTTGGAGACCTGGTGGAAGCGCTTGCACCACATCCCTGTTTGCAGGGTAGCCTTCCAAATTAGACAAATGGCTGTCGTCAACACCTGTTGCCTTGCAAGCCATACTCTGCCTGGTGGAAGCACTAATGTTAGTCTGCCTAATTTCACCAACAAGTGGGATAATGTGCCAGCCTGGTGTTGTGGTGGACAGCAATGTGGCAGCTTACCCTGAGAAGGACAGTCCCCTTCTACCTATTAGGAAATCCCAGGGTTCCATTCCGCCTTGATGAATGAACCCTGGAGGAAGCATGATCCCCGGCCATTCATGTGCAATCATGCGGGGTGAATCACTCAGGGTTCACCAGGCCCATTACGAAGGTCTTTGGATTTACTGCCACCACCTGCAGCTCTAAAACAGAGTTTAGGGCTCCACTGCTTTTTTAGAGGAAGCACAATGGGGAGCCAAGACATGGCAGTACCATACGCGAGAAAAATAAAAAACAATGTGAAAACCAAATCACGTCCGTTGCCAAAGATTACAACACTTAAGCATGAGTTGTAGTGTAAAAGCCGTTGGAGGCCACATTTGTAGGGGATATATTTTAAGGTAAAGGAAAGTGATGTTTCTGAAAAAGACAGCAGGGGGTGAAAAACAAATTGTCGTTTTCTCACAGTGCGACAGGCCCGCTGAAGATGTGCAGGACCTATTTCAACCTGATGGTTGGGCCACCACCCTTGCTTGCAGAAGATAGCAGTCTGAGGCGTGGGGAGTGCATACATTATAATGGAGATAAAGTTAAGAGCCGCCAAGTATCACGAGAGGTGACCCATCAGGGAGCTTAAGCACTGAGTTCCCGCTGCATAGCCATGAATATTTATTTGTAAACAAGTGGCTGACGTGGAGGAACCAGTGTTGAAAGGCAAAGAGGCGATAAGACTTCTGTTTCCCCCAATGTAGGTGACCTGGTGGGCTCCAGCAAACTTGCTTTATTGCTGTGTTATCATACTTGGCAACCCTATGGATTTAGGTGGTAGGCTGCTGCTTTTTATCCAGTCGCACCGCCTACACATTTTGGTATCGGATCCTACCGCTATTGTCAGGCTCTTATGTTGGTTTATGGCTCTACGGGCTGCTGCCTCAGAGCCTAGCGCTAGCCCCAGGACACAGAGCCAGCAGTGGCAGAGTGAGGCCCGTTATTGTAAGGCATTTCTGATGCTCGAGTCTGTTAACTGCCATGATGTGACTCTGCCGCAAACACATTTGTAGAGGACTTCAGGTCATTACTGGAGCAGTGTGAAGCCACACATTCCATGCCTGCTAGAGAGCTGTCTCCATGTGTAGTGCTGCAGTCAATGAAATAAGCATTGCCCAGGCAATGCTGCCACAGGGTGTCAAGTGTTTCTTGCAGGTTCTGGGAGGACCTTTTCTGACAAGGTAATTGGGTGTTTTACATAAGGAGTTAGTTCAGATTGACCATTAAAAATGTTTGCACCAGTGTGTATTGAAAGCTCAAGTGAATGGTGCAATGTCCAAAAGACACAATCCTTTTAGGCCAGAGTAGCAATGCTTTTTCAACCCACAACTGCAATTTAAAAAATATTTAGTGCACCAAAAATACAATGCCCATCCCACCACCTACTGATAAGTGTAATCACACAACTGAATGATGTTCATTTTATGAACCTCTGAAAAATGAGCAGTCAACCCAAAACTTGAAGGCTATGCAGAGCTCTCTGCAGCCGATGCTTTCAACACATGATCTATCTTAGCAGCATCAAAATATAACTTCCTAGAAGCCCTTCAGGATATCTCTTAACGATTTAATCTTTGCAACAATTGCAAGTAAAGAACAGTTTTCCTGAAGGCTCCCGGAAGTCTGGGTCTAGACTTCTATGTCAAGAAGGAGGCGAGCATTATGCTTCATCTTCTATTTTATTCCTGTCTCCAGCAGTTTCAACAATAAACCATTTTCTAACATTTATTATTAATTGCTAATTTTGAAACTTAAACAAATCCTACCTCTTTTTGGAAAAAGAACGTTGGCAAATATGTGTTATTAGACTGCTCACTGGCCATATGGGGGAAGTTGCCCCCCCCTTCATAAAGGGTTGACTGTCCCTTATAATAGATGCCACATCGAACTATTTTTTAAGTGCGTTAAGCAAATGGAAAAACGTGGCAGATGAGTTGAGGATGGAAGGTTTGTTTATCCAGGAATGCAAGGTGGGTGGTATAACCACCCCTTACGACAGCATACAAAACCACTGCGGAGTTACTGACCTCTCAGGCTCAACTCTAGATTCAAACAGCAGCCCTCCTGTGAACAATTTCAGCGCCATGAGGCCAGACTCGTCCTCGACACAAGTACTGTTTGCAGAGTCCGTATTGCACGGAGGCCAGGCAAATGACAACCAATGGAATTTAGAAGCAGGGGGCAGTTCAGCGGGTGTTTATTAACAGTGGGTCATGAAAGCGGGCAGAAATTCTACCTCAATATAAAGCAGGCCCCAAACCTAACTCGCACTAGACTCGGTAGCCCCCTGTTGGCGGTTGGGTTGCTGGCAGCCCTCGAAAACGATTGGCTGGTGCCAAAGTTCCATCCTTCCGCATTGGCTACTTGAACGTTCCCCTTACCCTGCACCGCAAAGGGGCTGGTAGGTATATTAGATCAGAGCAAACATGTCCTATATTAAAGGTAGAACGGTGAATTTACAATTGCCGCTGAGCTATGGAGCAACTCGCACCTTCCGGGATGCCTCCCTCGGGTACCAAGAACATCGATAGCACCAGACAGTATTTTTTTAAGGTAGCACCACGGCACCTGTCCCCACCCACCCACCCAAGGGTGCATGTCCAGGACTTGCAACCACACTCACTTTCTTTGCAGGAGAGGTCTCAGAGGCTCCGCCATGTCGCTTTCCTTCCCGTGTTCAATGGATAGGGCTGAGCCTTCACACAGAGGCGGAGGTTGGGTGCATTCATGCAAACTCAGCTCCGCCTGGCCTCACCGTGCTGTCTGGTTCCCAATCCGAGAAACGGACCATGCCAACGCCCCGCCTACTCTTCTTCACGTGACTTTGGGCACATTTCACGCAGCGTCTGACATCTTGCCCTCATTGTGATTTTCGTGAGTGAGAACTGGGAAAGCTTCGGCTGCCAGAGCAACTGCAATCTGCGTGTTCATGGGTGGCTGCGATTAAAATACCTGGAACGTTTCTCCAAGACACCAGACGGAGGGTCCGGCTTCATCTTGTCCCTCATCGTGATTTTTTTGAAAGGGAAGGCTACGAGTGCGAGAGCAGCAGAAATTCTGCGTGCTCTTAGATCGCTGAGAGTTAAATGGGCATTTTCTTCGGGATACCGTGAAAGTTCCCGCAAGTCACCAGATGTAGACGGGGGAGCGGAAAATTACATTTACTTTAAAAATAATTTCCATCTATTCAAAATAGAAGGTATGGAGGTCTAACAGTGCAGGGCCAGTGGATGGTGGTGGTGAACTGATCAAAGGGGGCTAATAAAGCAAGCTAATTTAGAGAACTGAATTAAAGAGGGAATTTAATGTTGATTGATGAGTGTGCTTGGGGTGGATAGAATGGGTGGTTCAAGATGGGGTGTGCTGGGGCTATCTCTATGTGGTTCGTGAGAGGCACATGGGCATCGGTGGGGTCTGAAAGAAGGGGTGCAGCATCTTGGTGTGGGTCTGGGGGGATAAGGGCACGTTTATGTTGGTCTGGAGGGATGAGGCATCTTGGTGGAGGGAGGGATAGGGGCACATTGGTGTGGGTTTGGGGAGGAATAGGACATCTTGGTGTGTGGAGAAGGATTAGGGGAATCTTGGTGTGGGTCTGGAGTGCAGGATGGGGGCATCTTGCTGTGTACAGGGAGGAAAGGGCATCATAGTAGTCTAGAGGGAGGGATGGCGCATATTGGTGGGGTCTGGATCGGAGAGAGGCATCTTGGTTCTGAAATGGAGGGATGGGGCAGCTTGGTAGGGCAGCATGGGGGCATCTTGGTTTGTGAAGGATAGGGCATCATGGTATGGACCTGGAGGAAGGGGGCATCTTGGTGTGGGCTGGAATGGATGGATGGGACCATTTTGGTGTGCTGCGAAAGGGAGGAATGGGGGGGCATATGCATGGTTCTGGAGGGAGGGATGAGGCATTTTGGTGGGGTCTGCGTCGGATGGTGGGGGGCGTATTGGTGTGGGTCTAAAAGGAGGGTTGAGGGCGCATTGATGTGGCTCTGGAGGGCAGGATGGGGGCATCTTGCTGCGTGTATGGAAGGATGGTGGCAGCTTGGTGGGGGTCGGCAATGGATGGATGGTGGCCCATTGGGGTGGTCTGGAACAGGTATGGGTCATCTGTTGGTCCGGAGTGTGGCATGGGTCATCTAGGTGTGGGATGGGGGCATCTGCATCTGGAGGGTGGTATGGGGCTTAACCTGAAAAGGGGGGGGCAAGGAGTGAGTTAACAGGGTAATGTCCTTACTCTAGATACTCTATAACACAAAAATAGGGCAAAACACATCTGTAGTATGATTTAGTTATTGCCTAATGTGTCCAATTTCCGAGGAACAGGAGATAAACAGACTGTTTTCGGAAAAAACTACTGTGGTTGAGGGCAAAGTTAGTTCTAAAGAAACAAGGCTGTGGAGAAGGACAAAGGATATGAAACCATCCAGCCTTGTTCAAATAATGCCCATCAACCACTCTCTTCCACTATGTGTATGTATTGGAAGAGACAAATAGCCAGACAGCAAAAAACAGTGCATCAATGGATTTGGGTACAACCATCCACTAGGGTATTCACAACTTTAATGACCTAGGGATTGCCTGTAAACCAAGTGCACTGTAACTTAAAAGACACAGAATACAAACAATCCAAATTTGTATAACAAAACAACATGAAGACAATACACTCTCCCCTCAACGTGTTAGAGTTAGTATTAGAACGTTGGGTGGGGTGAAGTAAAAAGATTGCTCACATACAGTAGGTATAGTGGGGAACCCAGGACATTTCGGCAACCGCGCCAAACACAATTTGTAAACTTTAAAGCCATAGAAACAGAAACATTTAGGAGATTGTTTGCAAACCAAGAAGGTATATTGCAAATACGAGCTCCAGCCATATATGAGATTATGGAATGCAGATTATGGGGAAACCAAGGGTGAATGTTGCAACAACCAGATATGCAGAACCAAAAAGATATATTCAATTTTGGAATTAAAAAAGGAACTGTTTAACTATGAATATGAATGAGTGTGAGAACGCAGTCTTGGTCGCTATGGCAACGTTGGCGCTCACTCTCCGCAATGTGCAGTTCCACTACACTGCTGTGTTAGCGGTCCAGTTCTCCAGCCCAAGATGGCGCCCTTTGCTTCTCGTGCAGGGTATATGTCAGGGAAAGGAGCTGCGGCACAGAGCCTCTCAACTCTGTCAGTATCAAAGCTTTGTGGATCAATTCCTTCCTTCATGTATTGTCTTTCAGAATTCCTGTTTTCCAGCATTTTTCTCCTATGTCTGCTTGGAAACTTTCTTTCCTGGTTTGTTTCCCCTTTACTTCGTTCCAGTCTTGCTGTGCCTCCCCCGGCTCTTCCTGTCTTCTGAAACCGCTTCTTCTGCGGTCTCCTTCAGCCTCCTGAACCTGCGGAACATCAGCAGTTCTCCCGCCTTCTGGAGCTATATTTCAATGCAAAACCTTCTGCTTCCTGAACCTGCTGAACTTCAGCAGTTTCTTCCACCTTCTGCATCTGCCCTTTCACTGCAAACCCTTGAGCCTCCTGAAGCTGCCTAAACTCAGCGGTCTCTTCATACCTTCTGGAACAGCTGTAACCTTACTTGCCTACCTGCCGGATTCACTCATTCTCCTTTGTAACTTATCCATCTCTACGAGGGTTTTTCTGGCATTGCCTTTTCCCTCCAGGGTTCAGCGTTGAGTTCTTGTAGTGGTGTCTGTCTCCATGAGGACTCCAGAGCAAGTGCAACATGTTGGATCACATTTCTTGTATCGCCATCGCATACATCTGGATTGGCAGTGAGTGGGCTCATACTGTAATCTCAATTGATAATTCTCACAGTGTGAAGACCAGGCAGCTACAAGTACATGGGAAGTGCTGGCAGGAGAGTACACGGGCAGTCACAAGTGCATGCAAAGTCCTGGCAGGGGAGTATACCAGGCAGTTGCAAATCTGCAGGAATTCCCAAAAAAAGGACTGTGTTTGTTGAACAAAGGACAGAACTTTTGAAAGAAGGAACTACAAGGCTAAGGAGCTTTGTACCAAAAAGGATTGCTGTACGCCAAGAATGACACAAAGAATCTTAGACCAAAAATATGTTGAGTCCAGTGGAAGGGAATCACTCTCTGGAACCAAGGTTCTTTTACCTTTGAGAACTTTTATGTTGGAGGTGTTCTATTTTTTGTTTGCAAACTGTTTTTGCAATCAAAAGGGTAAAGGCATTTCCTTTTCACCTTATAATTTGGCTGGTAGTGTGAGGGTCAGGATAGAACATTTGGACACAAGGGCAATTTTTATTTTGACATCCTTACACAAGGAGATCCTTAGTTTATGTTTTTTAGGTAAGGCAATTCCTCTTAGAGCAGGGTCAGAGAGGCATTTTCCAAACCCATTTTATGTCGATAAAAGATTTTAACCAAAAACATGGCGACTTTGTGTCTTGAGTTTCATTTCTGACTGCTCACAAATGGTGTCAGAAGTGGGTTCAGGCTCAGTTGACATAAACTGGGGGATCCTTAGATTTGAGAAACTCAGCAACGGAGCTTCTGATCCATCAGTTGCCACAGAGCACTCTATTGGGTTTGACTTATGCAGTAGAAGGGGAGAAGTGATCCAACCTAGGGGCAGAGATTTAATACCCACAGACTTGGTCCTCATTCCCCCACCTAGAACATACATTAGACTTGTCTCCAAGTCAAGTCTAGCCTGGCGACATGGCCTCCGACATTTTGGCAGGCGTTATATAGACCCTGACTGTAGAGGTGGCATGAAGAGCTTGATGCAAAATAACGGAAAAGAGGCATATCACGAAAAGGTGGGAGAGAGAATAGCACAGGGGATTCTGAAAAGGATCTATTTCCTAAACCAAAAGCTCCAACAAAACTGAAAGAAGAAACAAGGCTTTGGGGGAAACAGACATAATTCTCACACCACATCAGAGGCAGCCCACGTCAGATATCGGGAGAAGAGTCTGGAGTTATTCCTGACCTATTCTTTGATTAAAGAATTGATCCCCAACTTGCTGAACCTTTCCTTCAGGTCTTACCTGAAGAGGAGGGTAGAAATAATGTGGGACCATTTTCTTCCTTAAAGCTGGACTATTATACACAGGAGCCGGATGGCACCCAAAGATCTCAAATAATGTTGCCCATAAAATTAGTACTGGAAATTGCCCATTCCCACTTGACAGGCAGTCATCCAGGAACAACCAAAACTAAAGCACAGATTCTTAACTGATCCTATTGGCGCAGGAGCTACGCAGATGTGAAATATGTTGTACACACTGCGCCCTATGTCAGAAGGCCAGTTTCCAAATTCTGCCTTCCATTCCAGTACAGCCTTGCCAATCATTGATATATCTTTTGCACGCTTGTGCATGGATATAGTTGGACGCCTTGAGCCATCAAAATTTGGAACTGATACATACTGGTGAAATTGGATAATGCAGCCCGTTATCCTGAAGCCTTTCCTTTGCAGAATAATACGACACACAAAAGTCTATTTGCCGTACTGCGTTACATAATGACAATGGAAATGGTTTAATGCTCTTCTATTCCTCCCCGATACACTTTTTAATTGGGTATGTCTATTGTATTCTTATTATATTGTCTATGTATGTATGTGTATGACAATTAAATGCGTTTGTGTTTTTTACAGCCAAACAAAGTTATATTTCAACACAACACATTCTCAAACATTTAATTCCATTTTGTTCGAGAGTTGGGTTTCCAAAGGAGATCTTTACAGACCAAAGATCCACCTTTATGAGTAAACTCAGATCAGAAGTAAAGGAAATTCTTCAGATAAAAACACTCAGAACATCGATCTATCCCCCTCAAACTGATAGCTTAGTGGAATGGTTCAACAAGACTTTGAAACACATTTTAAAGAAAGTAGTTGAAGCTGATGACAAAAACTGTGATGTTATGACACCTTGGGCACTTTTTGCCATTAGAAAGACCCCACAGCCCTCGACAGGATTCTCCCTGTTTAAACATTTATATGGTAGACAACCACAAAATGTCCTTGATATGTTGGGAGAGATCTGGGAGGAATGGGAAAAAGCTGTTTTACCGCTTTCTCAAAGAGCCCAAAGATTACAAGAGCATATGACCACGGTTAGAACAATAGGTTAATCCAACATGATTAAAACTCAAGAACACCAGAAAGGCTATCGTGGTAGAAAAGCTGTATTGAGATCCTTTTCTATTGGACAAAATGTTCTGGTTCTCCTTCGCTTATGATTATTGGGTCTCTCAACCGGACAGAAACATCAAGACTCATATCTACTGTGAAAATCCTCTTAAAGAATGAGAAGAAAATCCTATTGAAGATACTACAGTGGTACTAACCAGTTTGTTATCTGATGAATCAAGTAGAAATACTTTGATTCCCTCCTACCTGCCTCAAAGCCAAAGGGAAGATTTACTGGACATCCAATAACAGTTCCCTGGTGTCTTTAAAACTGAACCAGTTTTAAAATCAAATGTAAAAGGAATGTAACATTATATCTGTACACCCCCATGGAAGGTAGTCCATTTAAAGCCGTATCGGATACCCGAATTTAGAAAAGACTTCATTATAGAGACGGTAGAGAATATGCTAAGGGCCGATATCAAACCCTCTCAGAGCCCTTGGTCTTCTCCAGTAGTACTCATTGCCGAGCCAGATCAATCGTGGAGGTTCTGCAATGACTTTAGAAAGGTGAACGCAGTCTCCCAATTTGACAGCTACCCAATGCCTAGAATTGATGATCTAATTGACCAATTGGGGACCGCCGTTTCCCTCTCCACAATTGATCTGACAAAAAGATACTGGCAAGTCCTGGTTAATCCAGAGGACAAGGACAAAACAGCATTTTCCACTGCCATTGGGCTTTTTCTGTTTACAGTGTTCTCTTTTGGTCTGCATGGGGCACCTGCTACCTTTCAAAGGTTAATGGAACAACTCCTCCGACCCAATGCGTCTTTCTATGGAGCGTACATTGATGATATAATCATCCACAGTAGATCCTGGAAAGAGCATTTACGCCATCTATACCTAGTTA
Organism: Ambystoma mexicanum; assembly: GCF_040938575.1. NCBI lineage: Eukaryota > Metazoa > Chordata > Amphibia > Caudata > Ambystomatidae > Ambystoma > Ambystoma mexicanum. Next base: position 1,442,712,127 of record NC_090935.1, read on the forward strand.
CCAGAGCATTAAGAAAAGCCGGGCTCATAGCAAATCCAAAGAAATGTCATTGGTGTCATGAAACAGAGCCTGGGAGTCTGTGTGCAGGACCCTATCAGGGCCCAAAAACTAGGGTTTAGGTGCTGTAAACAGAACTTAACCAAAGGCAAAAGTATTTGGCCTTACAAAAGGCTTCTGTGTCCTTATTTAAGAAGGAATCGCCTATGAACTACATTACCCAAGCACCCTTGGGCCAAGAACTACTTTCTCAAGCCCACATTGGGTGAGGCACATGCGCGCATGTGCATGCATCCAAAAGCACAGGGCTTGTGCTTAGATGCTCGACCAGAGAGGACGTGTTCCTGGGAGCTCTGAGCACGGGGATCAGCATGAGGGCCACGCCCCACCGGATCTCTTCACAGGCCGCTCGCCTGCAAAAGCAAAGTACAGCCTGCCCAGGGGAACCAATACCGCATGGGGGGAAGCAGCATAACACTGCGGCACAGCGGAAGGAAGGCAGAGTCCAAACCAGCAGAAAGGGGCACACGCAGGGGGCATTACCCAGGGTCCCAGGTCCACCTGCTCCTACAAAGCTAAGTCATTAGCGCTTCTGGCTATTGTGCTTCAGGTGGCAAGCTTGATTCCTTCGCAGACCTTAGTTAGAGTATTAGAGCTCGAGCAGTGCAGTGCATATACTTTGCATAACAATTAGCCACGTGCAGCGGCTTACAACGTGGACGCGTTTAAACGCGTGCGGCTCTTAAATACTGCCGCAACTTGTCATTGGAGACCGAAGGCAAAACACGCTTGCCACAGGCGGCGGGCGGCGCCCAATGCTGAAACTACTTATAAAAGCATGGATCATAGCGCAGAGCCACACGTGGCTTAGTTCTGCATGTGTTGGGTCATAATCTGGTATTTGCAAGCGCATTAACACTTGGTGGGCCTATAGCTACCTTGGAAGGGTGATCACTAACCCATTGCATGAGCAGAATCTGTATCTTTACACATAGGTGTGTGAGGAAACACACAGATCAGTAACTGTCACTCTTTGCAGCACTGATACTGCTCCGGATTCTGGACCTGAGAGTGCGCAGAGAGGAGGCCAGCACTCACCCCCAGAGATAAGTCTCTTCTGGTTGTTAGTCTGAATGTCCTATGGAAATGTTTAGTTTGTAAGACTGTGTTTTATTGTGTTTCCCCTTTCCTATCCACTTTCCCTCACCCAACCCTCCTACCGGTGTTCCTGCACGACTATACACATCCAACCAACGAGAACCTAACCCACTTTCCCCGCTGGGGTCTCGGAAGCATTTGTAAGCATCGCCTTGCAAGCGCTGAGACCTCAGAGGGGGCGGTTGGTTCGCGCCACTCCTGAGCCTGGGACGCCACAGTTGTGACAGAAGCACAAGCCCAAGTGTAACAGGCCCCCGAGTGGTACGAGCCAACCATTGAGGAGCTTACAAAAGTCTTACAAGACTTACAGGCCGAGCTTGCTGCTACTAGGCAGGACTATGCAGTACTTGCAACGCAAGTGCGCAGTTTGACCGCCCAAGCGTCCCCTCTTCCTGGTGGTGCTATGGGACCCACGCCAGTACAGGTTCATGTTTCTCCGAAAGCTGTGGTGCCTTTGGCTCCACCAGAAAGGTATTCGGGCGACCCCCAAAAATATCAGACACTCCTAACTCAGTGCAAGTTCCATTTTCTAACTAAACCAGCAGCATTTCGGGCCATCCAGGCAAGAACAGCATTTGTAATGTTATATCTTACTGGGGATGCAGAGGCCTCGGCAAACCCTTTGGTTCAGAGGGGTGATGGGGTGTTGTATGGCTGGGATGAGTTTCAGTTGGAATTCAGAAAATCTTTGATCGAAGGGCAGCAGCCATGTGCAAGGACAGAGAGTTGTTAACCTTGCGCCGGTGTCCAGTCATTTGGTCGACTACAAACTGGTCGACTGCAATTTGGTCGACGCCATTTGGTCGAAAACCAAATGGTCGAATTTTTTTCTTTTATTTATATATGTGTTTTGTGGGTTTTCGTGTCGAAAAAGAAAAAAAAGAGGGTTGGGGGCCCAAAAAAAACCAAAAAAGGGGTGAAAATAAAAAACAAAAATTGACCATTTGGTTTTCGACCAAATGGCGTCAACCAAATTGCAGTCGACCAGTTTGTAGTCGACCAAATGACTGGCAACCCCTTGCGCCAGGGTAATAAGGAATTGGTGACCTATGTCACCCACTTTAATCGGTTGGTCGCAGAGGCAGAGTGGCCCCGTGAGAACCAAATGTCCCTCTTTTACCAAGGCCTGCGGGACGAATTGAAGGATCTTATTGCGCATGTAGATCCCCAACCCCAAGACTGTCCAGCCATGATGGATCTGGCACTACGCCTAGATCACCGTCAAGCGGAACACCGCAGAGACAAAAGACGAGAAGAAACGAGACCCATAGTGAGGCTCGATCAGTTCCGTGTTTCCCGTCCCACGGGACCCCCTGATAAGGGGATAGCGGACGAACCCATGAAAATCGGCTCTACGCGGGGCCCACTCCCAAAAGAAGAGAAAGAGCACTGCCGCAAGGAAGGCGTTTGGCTATACTGTGGTATGACAGGGCACTTCGTAAAAGAATGCCCTAACAAATCCAAGTCACAGGGAAACACCTCAGCTCGGCAGTTGTAGGGGTAGTGCGGTCGAGCCAAACGAGGGAAGTTACCCCAGCCATTGGGTTCATCAATTATGCTCCGTATGTCACCATGCCAGGAGTTCTAGGATTCCAGGGAAAGGAGGTTCATGTTACCCTCCTCTTAGATTTTGGGGCTAGGGGTAACTTCATCGACATAGACTATGCCAATAAGCTGGGAGTGCCCTTGTGCCACAAAGCAATTCCAGAAGCTGTAAGGGCAGTCGATGGCACATCATTGTGTTCTGGGCCCATTACGCATTGTACATAGGCCCTGACCTTACGGTGTCAATCCAATCATGTGTAGGAAATTCAATTTGATTTGATAGCAGCGCCTCAATTTGGTATTATTTTAGGTCTCCCATGGTTTTACAAACATGATCCGCAAGTGACCTGGTCAGAAAGTAAAGTGTCCCTGACCTCCTCGAAGTGTTCTACACACCATGTCACCCTAGAGCAGGGGCTGTCGCTACGGCAGGATCCCAAGGTGGGTTTATGCATCGCGACAGCAGAAGGCACAGACTTGAGTGCCCTCCCTGCTGAATACCGGGAGTATGTAGATGTATTTAGTAAACAAGCGGCAGAGACCTTGCCTCCACACAGACCATTTGATTGTCGCATCGATCAAGAAACAGGAGCTGTACTGCCCTGTAGTAGAATTTATGTGCTTACTGAAGCGGAGACTGAGCACCTGAAAAATTACATAGATACTAACTTACAAAATGGATTCATTAGGCATTCGAATTCACCCGTCTCGTCACCCCTCTTCTTCATACCAAAGAAAACCAAGGATTTGAGGACGTGCATAGAGTATCGTGGTGTAAACCGAATTACCATAAAAAATCGTTATCAATTGCCTTTAATACCAGTGCTCTTAGATCAGGTACGCAGTGCAACAATTTATACAAAACTAGACTTACGAGGGGCATACCACTTGGTCAGGGTACGTGCTGCAGACGAGTGGAAAACGGCATTCCGTACTAAGTTTGGCCTATATGAATATCAGGTCATGCTGTTTGGACTATGCAACGCTCCCACGGCCTTTCAGCACTTTTTAGACGAGGTGCTGCGTGGATACCTGGATGTGTTTGCAGCAGTATATATAGATGATATACTAATTTACTCTCAGAACCTGCAGGAACACGTGAAACACGTTAAGGCGGTGCTTCAGAGATTGAGGGAACATCGGCTGTTTGCTAAAATGGAAAAATGTGAATTTCACAGTACCACGGTGGAATTCTTAGGGTACTTTCTAACCTCTGCGGGAGTACAAATGGATCAACGAAAGGACCAGGCGGTCTTAGATTGGCCAGCCCCCACAACAGTCAAAGAAGTGCAAGCCTTTTTAGGATTTGCGAACTATTATCAACGCTTTATCAAAAACCTTTCGCTGCTAGTGACGCCTATTACTGCGTTACTGAAGAAGGGAAAGCAATACCAGTGGGATACGACTACAGAAAAAGGTTTCCAGCTATTAAAACAAGCCTTTACCTCAGTCCCTGTATTAAAACACCCAGACCTTACTCTACCATTCGTAGTAGAGACGGATGCCTCCAGCTATGCCATCGGAGCAGTATTCTCACAGCGAGATCCACAAATAGGACTATTACACCGAGTGGCCTACTATTCCCGAAAACTACTCCCGGCAGAGACCAATTATGCTATAGCCGACAGGGAAATCCTGGCTGTAAAAGCAGCATTTGAAGAATGGCGATACTACTCCTGGGGGCTCGTCATACGGTGATGGTCATAACCGACCACCGAAATCTGCAATTCATAAAAACAGCAAAAACTCTTAGTCTGCGTCAATTACGCTGGGCATTATTTTTTGCTGATTTTGATTTTCTTATTACCTATCGCCCTGGCACAAACAATAAAAAGGCTGACATGTTATCACGGTATCCTGAAGACGATGCCAAAGGAGAAACAGAACCTCGTCCAATTGTCCCCGATTCGCGTATCGTAGGGATTGTGGGCAGACCCAATATCTTTGAAGATGTGGTCAAGGCCATGGCAGCACAAGAATTACAAGATTGGGGGGGGGGCGTGGCTACGAGAGCCATGTAGGAGGACGCGTTCTGGAGGAGCTCCCGAGATCCTACAACGATCCGGGCAAATATGTGCGGTACGACGGACCACTGACCACCGACGATACACATGCTGGTGTGTGAAGGTGTTGGCCACGCACTGTGAACCTCTGGAGAGTACAGGATTAACGGCGACAGAGATCGGTGACTACGAGTTAAAAGACGCCGCGAACAAAGGGCGACTCAAAATGGCCGACCAGGGCCCGGGACAGGAATAGAAGCGAGCTGCACGGTGGCCCAGCTGTGAAGGTGCACTGTACACACACTTGCTACTTGAGCAGCCGGTTGATTCCCTGAGCCATGTCGAGCAGGCCAGTGCGACCGAAGGTGAAACAGCCTACCTTAGACGACTTCACTAGAACGTCCCCGAGCCAGGACACTACCAAAAGTAAGGATGCGCTGGCTGTGAGTAGCGCGACGTCTTCGTGCACCAACCAAGAAATCCTGGCGGCGATTGCGGATCTGAGGGCGGCCTGGGAATCAAAGCTGGAACTGGCCGTCACTGAACTAAAAACTGCGCTGGACCGCAAGGTTGGAGAGGTCCAAGAGGACGTTAATCTGCTACGACAGGATGTCAGGGCCCTGGCGGAGCGCACGGAGTCCCTCGAAAAAGAAGTTGGCCCGAATACAGCAGATTGCGCCACCCATAAGGCCGATTTGCACGCCCTGACACAAAGGGTGGGCAACCTGGAGAGCAGAGCGGAGGAGGCAGTGGGACGAGCCCGACGCAACAACATCCGCATCGTGGGCCTACCAGAGGGGATGGAGGGCCGTGACCCTACGGATTTCATCGAATCCATGTTCTTACAAGAGATACCTGGAGGGGCCCTATCTCAAGGATTTGCAGTAGAAAGAGCACACAGAGCCCTAACGAGGAGGCCGCCTCCGGGGAACCTGCCTAGGCCTATGATCGCCAAAATCCTCAACTACCGCGACCGGGAGAGGATACTGGAATACTTCCGTAAAGGAGGGACGATCACGAGAGGAGCGGCAAACATCACGGCTTATCCAGATTATACTTTGACTGTACAGCGTAGTCGCATGAATTTTGGGTCTGTAAAGCGGAGGCTGAGAGAAGCGGGCCACAAATACATGTTACTTTATCCTGCAAAATTGAAGGTCATTCATGCACATAAAACTTTGTTTTTTGAGACCCCGGAGGATGCTATGGGATGGCTCGATGCGCAAGGATGCCCCCAGGAATCAGAAGTTCGGCCCAGAAAGGGCTCGGAAGAGATACGGGAAGCGTAAAATGGCGTCGCAAGATGGCGTGGTTCGTGGGACTTGAATATAGTCGGTGTGACACCTTCGGTAAAGAAGGTCAGATGATTGCACTATTTGTCAAGACACTGTGATTAATGTTTATTTGACCGGGATCCTTACGGGGCGATACTCTTTACCCCACAATAGTTTTAGTTGGGTGGCCATTAGGGTGACCTCACCCTACTGGGCTCCGTGCACCGACCGGTGCTTGCGGAGCTAGATGTGGGGGTGCCTGAGCTCTGAGGCTGGAGCTGGGCAGCAGTTGGGGTATGTGATGTTGGGGAAGGTACGGGTGGGGGAGGGGAGGGAAGTTGGGGTTTTGTTGTGTGTATAGTTAAAGGGAGTTTGAGCTTATATGAGGAGTTACTGGACGGAGACGCTATCTGTGTCACATGGGCAGTTGGGAATCGCTACATGGGAGGCAGGGAGAAACGCACTTGCCATGGGAGACCTTAAGATTGTCACCTGGAATGTCAGGGGACTTAATAGTTATTTAAAAAGGAACAAAGTCATGTTGTACCTCAAAAGACAGAGGATTGACATTGCACTACTGCAAGAAACACACCTGACCCGGCACAAGCTGGAACTGGTTGGGAAAAAGTGGAGTGGCACGGTGGTGGGCTCCCCGTACTCTGCCTATGCCAGGGGAGTGCTAATCTGGGTAGCACCGCACGTTCCGCTCAGAGTCACGTGGCAGGAGGTGGACACGGAGGGCAGGCTGGTCATGCTCAGAGCCCTGGTAGAGGACAGAGAGGTTTGCATTATTAACACATACGCTCCCAACCAGAATGCTGCTGCATACTTCAGGACCCTATGCACCCGTCTGGGCACATGTGTGGGGGGAGCGATCATTTGGGGAGGGGACTTTAACTGTGTTCTCGACGCAAGGGCGGATAGGTCCGACGATAGGATTGATCGGCCCACCCCGGCGGCCAGAGTATTACAGACATTGCTGGGCGACTTTGGGCTGGTGGATGTTTGGAGACTGAAATACCCTGATACCTCGCAGTATTCTCACTACTCAGCCCCACAACACCTACACACGAGATTGGATTACTTCTTTGCCACGTCAGAGGTGGTGATGGCGACCACTCAAATTGAATATAGAGCGAGGGTCCTGTCGGACCACTCGCCCTTGGTGTTGACCTGGCAGTATGGCCGCCCTCGTGCGCGGATACCTACATGGCGCCTCCGTGCGGAGGCGCTTAGGGACTCGGTCTTCAGGGAGGACATCAGGGAAGCGATCCAGCGGTACTTTGAGGTTAACACGGGCAGTGTAGATTCGGCTGGTACACTTTGGGAGGCATTCAAGGTTGTGTTGCGAGGGGACGCCATTTCCAAGTCAAGGGGCCTGCAGGGTGGGGTTCTGATGGAGCTAGAGAAGGCGGAGAGACAACTGGAGTGCGAATGCAGCAAGGCAGGAGGGGACGCAGATCTAGTACTTGAGCTGCAGCAGCGGTGTTCGGAGCTTTGGGAGAGGCTCTGTAACCTTAACTATAGAAAATATGTTGAGAGGCAGCATGCGGGTGGAGACAAAACTGGCCGCCTACTGGCATGGCTATATAAGAGGGAAACCCCTAGGCCCCCGATCAGGATGATAGTTAGAGAGGACGGGGAGGAGGTAGACACCCAAGAAGGAGTTAATGCAGCCTTCCTTGATTATTATAGAGCATTGTATGAGGACAAAGGGGGAGAAAATCAGGCAGAGATCAGAAACACATTGGAAGACATAGAGCTGCCCAGGATTAGTGATGAAGAAAGGGAGGAGCTGGACACACCTATTACACTGGAGGAACTGGAGGAGGTAGTGAAAAGATTGCCCACCTGTAAGACCCCGGGCACAGACGGACTCCCGAGTGAGTTTTATAAAGTGTATAGGGCAGAGATACTCCCCCCGATGCTAGAGATGTTCAATGAATCTTTCCAGAAGGGTCGGTTACCGGAAACGCTCAGAGAAGCGCTGATAGTGCCGCTCCCCAAGCCTAATAAACCGAGACAAAGCTGTGGATCGTATAGGCCGCTGTCGATGTTGAACCAGGACAGCAAGATCCTGACGGCGGTCCTGGCCAATAGGCTACGAAGGGTCATCAGTAAACTGATACACCCAGATCAGACAGGCTATGTCCCCAATAGAAACATAACTCATAATCATAGGCGACTCCACCGGGTGATTGAAGAGGGGAACAGAAGTGATGAAGAGATGGTGGTAGTGTCCCTAGATGCAGTTAAGGCATTTGATTCAGTGAGGTGGCCGTGGTTGCTGGCGGCCTTGGAGGGGTACGGGTTTGGGCCTGGCTACGTGGGGTGGGCGAAACTGCTGTACAGCGAGCCACTGGCCAGGGTGCGCACGGGATCAGTGATATCCAAAAGGTGGCGACTTAGTAGAGGCACCAGACAGGGATGCCCCTGGTCTCCGATGTTGTACATATTGGCCCTAGAGCCCCTAGCGGTGTACCTCAGACAACAGTATGACTTGGTTGGCATCGAGGTGGGAGGAGAGAACCATTTGATATCCCTATATGCTGATGATCTGTTATTGTACCTGAAGTATCCGGAGGAAAACCTCCAGTACATTTTAGAGGTCATGGAAAAGTATGCGGAGCTGTCCGGCATAGCGGTTAATCCCGGTAAATCGAGCATGTTCCCGCTGGGGAGCTTCGCTGGAGTCCCTCTGGAACGATTGCCGGTGTTGCCCGTGCCCTGGGCAACTGAGTCTTTCCTCTACCTCGGAATTGATGTATATCGTACTGTGAAGGAAGAACACTTGCACAATACCGAGGCGGCTGTGAAGAAAATCCGCGAGAGTATGCGGTTTTGGGAGAAGCTGCCGCTGGCAATGGTGGGCCGGGGGGCGATGCTTAAAATGGTGGTCCTGCCCAGGCTTTTGCACTTTTTCAGTAACATACCATACCTGATACCCAGGAAGTTCTTTGTCAAACTTGATAGTGTATGCAGGGACTTCCTGTGGCACGGCATCAGCAACAGGGTGGCCCTGTGGAAACTGCAAAATTTCCACGATAGGGGAGGCATCAAGCTGCCGAACTTTGAGGCCTATTATGTGGCCAGCCAGTTGCAATACGTGACTAAATGGCTCTCTGATGAGGAAACTCCTGAGTCTAGGCTGGTTGGGCGGGACTGTGCCCCGTTTTATCTAAAAGAGTTTGTCTGGGTCCCTAGATCGGACTTGCATGGACGCCCAAGTATTTTGCTGCTTGGGTGGAGAATTTGGCGCAGAGCGTGCCAGTTGATTGAGAGCCCGTGCCCGTGTTCCCCACAGGTGCCGCTGGTCACCTTAACTATGGGGGACAGCCAGCTTAGGAAAATTATCAGGACATACTGGGAATCGGTTGGGCTGGCCACATTGGGAGACATATGGCAGGATGGGGCCATTAGGGAATTCGTAGACCTAGGAGAAGAAACAGGGCTGCACGGGGGCCAATATGTTACATACCTAAGGTTGGTACAGATCATCCGTAAGACTTGGCCGGAGACGGTGCTGGCGGAAGATCCGGACGCACTGATCGGAACGATATATGATATATCAGAGGGCGGGCATGAGATCTCTAGATTATATGAGGTGGTGATGACCCGGGTGGGGAAGGATTTGATGGATTTGAGGCTGGATTGGGAAGCGGAAGTGGGGGCACAGATGACTGATGGGATGTGGGAACGGGCCATGGGATACCATAAGAAAGTGTCCATGAATGCTAGACTGCAGCAAATACAGCTATACATCACGCACAGAGCATATATGACCCCGAAGAAAATAGCCAAGTTTGCGAACGCAGGTAGACAAGCATGCCCGCAATGCGATGAAGAAGACGCAGACATGACGCATATGTTCTGGTCCTGCCCAGTGATTGAAGGCTTTTGGGGGGAAGTGGCACAGAAATTAGCAGATAAGGGGGTCCTGCTACGCATTGACACGGCCTGGGCCTGCCTCCTGGGAGGGTTCCCCAGACCACGGAACACCAAACATCTCGGGAAACTGAGAGACCTGGCGTATGTACTTGCTAAGAGAAGGATAGCCATGAGTTGGAAGCAACGCCATGGGCCAAGAATAGAGATATGGTGGCGGGATCTGCAGAAGTGGGCGGAGGCTGAAACAGTGGTATGGCAGGAAGCGTGTGGCAATTGTGGGGAAGAAGATGTGGGCAATCTAGCGGCTTGGAGGATGTTAATCACGGGACTGTTTGGCACGGAAATGGACCCTGCTGCTTCTGAGGGAGGCGACGCCCGGCCACACCAAGTGTACACAGAACTGTAAGGTTGATAAGCTCTTGGGGGGGGGGGGTTTGAAGTGCAGTAACATGGGATTAATTGATGTTTACGGTTGTATTGTATAATGCTGCAAGTTTGGTTTGTATTGTTTTATTTTGAAAATAAAAAATATTTTAAAAAAAAAAAAAGAATTACAAGATTGGTGCACCAGAGGCTCACAACATTCATTGAGAAACGGCCACCCCTATCACGTCAAGGCTCTATATCTACCTACGACCGCACTTCGAAAAGAAGTAATGCAGTGGTGCCATGACGCCCCGACGGCAGGCCATCCAGGAATAGCAAAAACCCAGCATTATGTAGCTAGGCACTATTGGTGGCCCACCATGAACAGAGATATCAGAGCCTATGTTTCTAATTGTGACAGTTGTGGGAGACAAAAGGCAAGTCATCAGAAACCCGCTGGTTTACTACAGCCATTACCGACCCCACCGATGCCATGGCATACTGTCACCATGGATCTAATTGTGGAATTACCGCCCATTCAGGGTTACACTTCCATTCTAGTAGTGGTTGATTCTCTCACAAAAATGAGCCACTTCATCCCGTGCAAAGGAGTTCCCATGGCTGGTGAACTAGCAGAATTATTTCTGCAGCATATAGTGCGATTACATGGGTTACCCACTTGTGTAATCACGGATCGGGGCCCACAGTTTACTTCTGGCAGGCCTTCTGTCAACTGATTGGCATGGAGGTGAGTTTGTCCTCGGGGTACCATCCTGAAACCGACGGCCAGACTGAAAAAGTGAATCAGGGGTTAGAACAGTACTTACAGTGCTATACCACCAGTGCAGAAACATCATGGGTACAGTATGTTTGGTTGGCGGAACTAGCCTATAACAATACCATACATAGTTCCACGAAAATTACCCAATTTTTTGCGATATATGGTCTCCATCAAAGGGTTTTGCCCACCGCCACTGACTCCTCACAGGTAAATCTACCCACCTTGGTAGGACATCATACTCATGCCCAACAAATTTGGTCTCAGATACTAAAAACTCTTCAAGGAGCGAAGTAGACCTATAAGACCTATGCCGATAAGAAGAGGCGTGAAAGCCCCCTATACAAATCAGGAGACCGGGTTTGGTTATCTACACGCAATATCAACCTACCTGGCCCTCGTAAATTGCAACCCAGATTCCTTGGCCCATTTATCATATCCGCCATAGTCAATCCAGTAGCAGTGAGGCTGAGTCTACCCAGTCAGATGAAAATACATCCTTCTTTCCATGTCTCATTGCTTAAACCAGCCCAACCCACTCTACACACTAAAAGGCCACCTCCCATTTTAGTACAAGGTCATCCCGAGTATGAAATAAAGGCTATCCTGAATTCCCAACAACGCAAGGATGGGTTCTATTACCTTGTGGATTGGGTGGGTTATGGACCCGAGGACCGATCCTGGGAACCGATCCAAAATGTACATGCTCCAAGATTGTTAAGAATCTTCCATCATAACTATCCAAATAAACCCAAGCCCAGGTCCTTCCGTGCGGGGGGTGTACTGTCATGAAACAGCCTGGGACTCTGTGTGCGGTTTAGGTGCTTTAAACAGAACTTAACCAAAGGCAAAATAATTTGGCCTTACAAAAGGCTTCGGTGTCCTTATTTCAGAAGGAATTGCCTACGAACTACATTACCCAAGCACCCCCGGGCCAAGAACTACTTTCTCAAGCCCACATTGAGTGAGGCACACGCGCGCGTGCGCGCGCACGCATTCAAAAGCATAGGGTTTGTGCTTAGATGCTCGACCAGAGAGGAGGTGTTCCTGGGAGCTCCGAGCACGGGGATCAGCACGAGGGGCCACGCCCCACTGGATCTCTTCACAGGCCCCTCGCCTGCAAAAGCTAAGTACAGCCTGCCCAGGGGAACCAATACTGAATGGGGGTAAGCAGCATAACACTGCGGCGGAGCGGAAGAAAGGTAGAGTCCAAACAGGCAGCAAGGGGCACGCGCAGGGGGCATTGCCCAGGGTCCCAGGCTCCCCTGCTCCTACAAAGCTAAGTCATTAGCGATTCTGGCTATTGTGCTTCGGGTGGCAAGCTTGATTCCTTTGCAGACCTTAGTTAGAGTATTAGAGCTTGAGCAGTGCAGTGCATACACTTTGCATAACAATCAGCCACGTGCAGCAGTTTACAACGTGGACGCGTTTAAACGCGTGCAGCTCTTAAATACTGCCGCAACTTGTCATTGGAGACCGAAGTCAAAACACGCTTGCCACAGATGGCAGGCAGCACCCAATGCTGAAACTACTTATAAAAGCATGAATCATAGCGCGGAGCCACACACAACTTAGGTCCGCATGTGTTGGGTCATAATCTGGTATTTGCAAGCGCATTAACACTTGGTGGGCCTATAGCTACCTTGGAAGGGTGATCAATAACCCATTGCATGAGCAGAATCTGTATCTAAACCTATGTGTGTGAGGAAACACACAGATCAGTAACTGTCACTCTCTTTGCAGCACTGATACTGCTCCGGATTCTGGACCTGAGAGTGCGCAGGCAGGAGGCCAGCTCTCACCCCCAGAGATAAGTCTGTTCTGGTTGTTAGTCTGAATGTCCTATGGAAATGTTTAGTTTGTAAGACTGTGTTTTATTGTGTTTCCCTGTGTTTGCCCTTTCCTATCCACTTTCCCTCACCCAACCCTCCTACCGGTGTTCCTGCACGACTATACCCAACTAGACCCTAACCCTCTTTCCCCGCTGGGGTCTCGGAAGCTTGTGTAAGCATCGATTTGCAAGCGCTGAGACCTCGTAGGGGGCGGTTGGTTCGCGCCATTCCCGAGCCTGGACGCCGCAGTTGTGACACTTGGCATGATCTGCAATCAAGTATCTTGGATTTTTCATAGACAATGGGCTGGTTTAACCTCAAACTGAGAAAGTCAAGGCAGTCAAAGAAACCCCAATGGCCAAGACAAAGAAAGACCTAAAAGTCTTTTTGGGCTTAGTAGGATATTACAGACGTTTAATTCCTGGTCTCTCAGCCATCACGTCTTGGCCTACTGATAAACTCAAAAATGTTGAACTGCAAAAGTAAAATGGCGAGAAGAAGATCAGTTGTGTTTTGACAAGCTTAAGCACATTCTGTGTAGTTTTGGCTGTGCAGGTTAGTTGTTATAAGAGTCATTTGGGGTAATTCATAGAATTTAGCGCAGAAGTAGCGCACATGGCTGGCCCAGAGAGGGAGCGTGCACCAGCGTGCTCCAGCCGCGTGTGCCAAAACCCATTTACACGCACAGCGTATTCATGGATACTTACATCCATAACCAGCCGTGGTGCATAGTGGCGCAGCGACCCTGCAGCAGCGCCAGTTACGTCCCCAACTCTGCCCTGTGCGCCAAAATACATCGCACAAATCCCATACATGGCGCAAAGGCCAGTGGATCAGCATACAGCCCCAACCATGAAAATGCGCTAAAAATGCCACACAGCCTTCACGCGCCAGCGAAATCGCATGGAAAACTCCCCGTGCACTGCTCGGTATACGCGTACCCCGCTGTCACAAGCGAAATCGTGTGGAAAACTCCCCGTGCACCCCTCGGTATACGCGTACTCCGCTGGCGCCAGCAAAATCGTGTGGAAAACTCCCCGCCCCCCCCTCGGTATACGCATACCCCGCTCACGCCAGCGAAATCGCATGTAAAACTCCCCGCGCACCCCTCGGAATATGCATACCCCGCTTGCGCCAGCGAAATCGCGTGGAAACTCCCCGCCCACCCCTCGGTATACACGTACCCTGCTCGCGCCAGCGAAATCACGTGGAAAACTCCCCGCGCACCCCTCACGTGGAAAAAGTCCCCCCCTGTGGTGTGGGCTGCCTGTGGAGCATGGACTGGGGTGATGGGCTTCCTGCGGGGCATGGGGAGGGTGGATGGGCTGCCTGTGGGGCATGCCCAGGGGTGATGGGCTGCCTGCGGGGTATGGACTGGGGTGATGGACTGCCTGCGGGGAATGGGGAGGGTAGATGGGCTGCCTGCGGGGCATGCCCTGGGGTGATAGGCTGCCTGCGGGCCATGACCCCTGGGCATGCCCGCAGGCAGCCCATCACCCCTGAGCATGCCCCGCAGGCAGGCCACATGTCTCCATGCACTTGGGAGCCCTGACTTGGGAGTAAATCCAGGTCCATAACTATATACCAATGAATATCCAAGGGTCCATGAGCCCAACAATCCAAAGGAAACCTAACCAAAATCCTACATAATAAATAACTATATACAAAAAGGCGGGGCATAGTCCATGCGCCCCAAAGTAAAAGAAAAAATAAAGGAAACCTACACCTACATAACTATTTACAAAGGCGGCGTGCTAGTCTGACGGCTCACTCATTGATGTCGCGGGCCAGGGCATCATCGAACTCCACTTCAATGTCCCGGAGGCGGGCCTCTTCCCTGGCCTCGAGGTCTGCCAGGGTTGCAGCCATGGCCTCCTCCAACTCCCTGCGAGTTGCCTCGAGGCATGCAGCCTGCCTCAACGCCCGGCGCATGGAGTTCTCCGCCCTGACCATTGTGAGCCGTGCCCTCTCCGTCCGCCGCAGCTCCACATCTATTTGCCGGCCCAACCGCTGCCACACAGAAGACACTCACAATCCTGGGTCCTCTTGCCCGACGGCCGATGCCTGCCCCTGGGATGTTGATGGCCCCGAGCCATGATCGCTCCCACCCTGAGCCTGCTGCTGCCGTGCATGTGCCCTGCCTATTGATGCCTGAACGTCCTCCTCTTGATGTGGTCCAGTTGGTGTGGTGGCCACGCCTGCTGGACCTCCGACTCCTGACTGTTGCAGGGTTGTGTCCTCAACCAGCCTGGCCACTGGCTCAGGGGCAGCTCCACAGGGGGCCCAGGTGATACTTGGGCTGAAAGATGGAATGGAGGACGACTGGCACATAGGGGGCTCAGTTGAGGAGGGGGGTCGCAAGAAGTTCCAGCACACGGATTCGCCCAGTGCCGACGACCTGTCCTAGTAGGTTGACGCGGCCAAAGAGGTATTCGAAATGACGTGCATTGTCCAGACGAGAACCCTGCACATCATCCTGAATACCGCGTTGGCGCAACGCCACCCCAGCTAGGACAGGCTCAATACGGTCACGGATTTCAACGTCCGCAGGGAGAGGAAGGCCAGTTGTTGTATGCGCATCCCCTCCCTGAAAACGGGTCTGGACAGAGGCATCCGTGCTGGTGCCCGATGATGCAGTCACAGGATCGGGGACAGGATTACACACAGGCACCTCTGCGGCGGCCTGTGCTGCCTCCTGTCCCTGCCCCTGGACTGAACCACTAGCACCAGTGGAATCCCCCCCCTTCCAGGCCCAGTGTATTGGCCTTCCACGGCCTTCTCCTCAACCAAGCCCCCCACCAACCTGGATGACTCTTCCTCCATAGACCCCTGTGGGGGCTCAGCTGCCCCTACTGCTACCGAGGAGTCCACCTCCAAACTCCGCCTCTTGGACCTTCCCTCGGCAGCTGCTGCCATGGACGCAGCACCAGACTCCTCACTCCCGGAAGAGATGACTAGCTGGGAGGGAAGCTGGGCCTTGCATCTACGACTGGCAGTGGGATCCCAGCCGCTGTGCTCCACAGCACCGTCTCCGCACTCTTCATCAGTCGACGCTGAAGACAGGGAGAGACAGAACACAGGCATCAGGGCACTGTACAATGGTCTGATACACACATGACAGTTGCACATGAGTGTCAAACTTCACAGATGGCATCACACTCCCCAACACACTTATCATGAGAACCCACACACATGCACAAATGAAAAGGAATGTTGCAGCAGGCAGCAGCATCCATACGCACACAACAGCATGAACATCCGAAGGTCAGCCTGACGTCACAAGCAACATGGGGAGTGCCGAACACATGCACACACACCACCAGACAGACATGCATCTGTACATCTCCACCACCTGTCACAATGCAATAATCGTCAAGTATGTCACATCTGCCAATCAGGTTCCTACATGTCTGTTTGACATTCATCCATGGCGTATCACAGTTGCACACATGTCAAACACACACACAAACACACACACACGTACAACGTGCACGTACATGAAGGTGGAACCAGCATCCATGTGTCACACCCCAACCATGGCATAGTACATACACAGAAATGCTAACATGTGTGCGGCTCCACATGCAGTTCTGCATCATGCATTGGAAACACATTAACCATTGATGTGCATCACCCATGACTAGGCTCACATGCAGCAGGGTCATGTCCCTGCACATACACATCCGTACATGGGCCTTTCCAGACATATGTCCAAGCTACACACTCCTGGCACACCTCAACATGCACTGCGTCCAATCAGTACGCATGGACACTTACCACTCGACTCCGGACAGGTTTGCCTATCGAGGACCTGGAGGTGAAGCACTGGGCGTATGCGTTCCAGGACCCTCATCTGGTCATTGGTAAGGCGGACCCGGCACCCCTCTGCATCCGCTGTGTCCAAGAGGCGCTGGGCCTTCCTGAGGGTCCTGGACCTGAAGTTCTCCCAGCGCTTATGGACGTGTGGTAGGTCGCGGGTTGCCACCCCCTCCGTGTTGATGGCAACCACGATGTCCATCCAGATCCTCCTCCGTCCATCCTTGCCGGCGCGTGTTCTTCCAAAGAGGGCATCATAATGCACCAGGACATGCTCCACCAGGATGCCAACCGCTCCTGCTGTGAAGCTGGCAGCCCTCTGCCTCTCTGGCTGGGGGTTGCCAGTGGTCTCAGATGTTGTTTCCCCCGACATGGCAACCCCCAAGGCAGGTGTGGGTAAGCAACTGGGTCCTGGTGCTGGGCTTTGGAGCGGTGGAACTGCAGTCGGGAGTCTTCTGTTCCAGCAGGGGTGGTCACAGCAACTGGACCCCTCCAGATGGTGGACGTGCAGGCACCAAATAGCAGGGCACGTGGCCAGCTAGCAGCAGCAGATGGCTTGTGGGAGTCGGCTCGGGGTTCTGGGGGGCAGGAAAATGGCCTTCTGGGCAGGAGCGTGGTCTTCCGTGTGTTGTTGCGTGGCCAGCTTGATACGGAGTGATTTGGCACGTGAATAAATAGCATGTCAGCATGTAATTCGGGGAGAGGCCCTTAGCGCGTAAGTGATGTGAAGCGCGTGGGCGTTTCCCTCGGCACGGGTGCATATTGAATCCGCACGTGCGAAACTAGCACGTCGGCGTGTAAATGCGTGTAATTCGAGGAAAGGGCCTAAGCGCGTAAGTGACATGATGCGCACGGACGTTTCCCTCGGCACATGTTAAAGGTGAGCAGGGCCAGCAGTTCGCTGTACGTGTTTTTCACGGAGACCGACGCGTTTGTTGCTACTTCTTGTTGTTTCATGCGCCATCACTACTTCACAGCAGATCAAGGAAGTATCTCTTCTTTTGGCAGGGGTATTGGCTACGCGTGTTTTTCGTTACCACGCTAGTCAGACGGTGAGTCGCGCATGCTATTTTTCCCACTGTGGGTCCCCCTGTGTATCGCTTACCCGTATTCGAGGTCATAGTAGCCTGCGTGTCCAACGTGTATATGTTTTTCGTGTTCCTGGGTGCCACCGCGTACTGCGGGAGGTTAATTCCACACACGTGGGCTACCAGGCTGTTGCATACATGGTTTTACTGCACTTTTGCGGTGCCTGAGCATTGTGTGACCTATCACTTACTCACCGGGGTCACATACAGCCTTGCAGGCGCATAGGGGTGCTGTTTACATCTAGTACCCCACCCCCTTAACCCCAATTGCCCAGGATAGTTGTCGTGTACACCTCCCATTGACACTACTACATCTGTGCCGTGGTTGGGAGGCCACAAAAGGTGAGGGGCGCCTCAGCTGGGCGTCCTCCAGGCAGTGGGCATGGTCAGGGACGTGGCTGGGGTGACCAGGGAGTAGGGGGACTCCAGGGTGTCCAGGGTGGCTGCAGAGGGGGAAGAGGCAGGGGTGCACCACTTCGGCAGGATGTTCTACCACGTGTTGGTGCAGTCATGCCACCACCACCTGTGGTTCTGGGAGATGCAGCTCTTGCATCTGACACTGGCGCCCCTGTGACCTGGCAGTCAGTTTCATCGACTGCCACAGGCCCAAGGGTAGTGGTAGCTGCAGGTGCAGCTGTGGCCACCACCACCCAGGCTCAGGGTCAGCCAGCGCATGCTGCGTTGGCACCTGAAGAGTCCCAGGATGACCTCCAGGTGGTCAGGAGGCAAGTGCACGCAGGGCTGCTCTGACCGAGGCACATGTCCCTGGGCCAGCGTTGTCATCTGCTGCCCCGAGCAGCCGGGTGTTGGCAACTGCATGGGCAGATGCAGCCGGCACGAACCCGGCTGTGAGTCTGCCAGCCAGGACAGTCTCCGTCAATGACCTTGGCACAGTGGCTGTTGCTGCGCTGGGTCCAGTCAAGAGCACCCAGCAGCCACTGACGCAAGTCTGGGCTTCCATCGTAGTTCCACCTGCCACTTCCTTGGTTCAATCCACCAGCGCCACTGCCCCTACTGATCAAGGTGGCATTTGCCAGTCAGGGTCTGGATCACTGCCCAAGAGGAGGAAGGTTGCTCCTGCACAAGAGGCTGGGACCCCAGACATGGCTCTGGCCTCCAGCATGTCGAGGAAGAAGCCTTTCTGCAAGCAGGAACTGGACTTCCTTGTGGGCTACGTGTCGGGACACAAACGTGAGATGCTAGTGGTCCCAAATTGTCACACTATGGCTGCCCAGCGTGTGGACCACTGGAAGCATGTTGCAGAGGGTGTCAGTGCATTTGGACATGAGGTGCGCACAGTTAATGAGTGCAAAAAGCGTTGGGATGACCTCCGACGCTGTGCTAAACTAAAGCATGCCTCCAAATATGCCATGACTCGGGTGACTGGCAGGGGGCCACCACCTGAGGAGGAAGAACTCACTACGCACAAGTTGATCACTGCGGAGTTCATCCCGGCATAATTGGTCAAAGGAGTGGGAGAGATGCTGGATTTTGATGCCCCGTCCAGTGAGTGTTGTTGCGTGTTGGTCCATCCCATGTGTGGGTTGCTTGTGTGATGTGTTGTGCTTGACTGCCACTACATGCTATGTGTACATGGTTCTCATGTGCAAGTCATGCAATGCTTCACTGATGCGTGCCAGCTGTGCAGCATGCTGGACATATAGAGGACTGTCCTCATCACCACACTTGCCCCCTACTCACATGCTAGTCACCCGGCTGCCCCTCCGGTCCATGTTCCAGCTCACTGGCCCTTCTGCATGTAGCATGGGGTGTCTTTCCACTCAGCACTCGGACTATGTCATTGCATGACTGACGTGCATGTGTGCTGTGCCTGCATGCGGGTACTCCACGTAGGCATGCTCCCTTGCCCCTTCACCCCCCTGCACCCCAATTTCACCATGGCACTGGTGGGTAACATGTTGGACTACTGCAATGGCCTGTTCAATGCTCCTGTGTACATGCACACTTCTCCCTACCAACCCACCAGACACATACTGTGGGGTACATCCTTTGTCCTTGATGCAGGGTGTCTCACTCGGACTGTGCAGATAGCAGATGCTCCGCAGGGACATGAGTGCCCATTCATGCTCCATGTGCATTCCACGCATGCCCTATGTGTCCTTGGCAGGATGATCATAGTAGTACGTGTCCATGATGACATACATTTAATGGCTTTTGATCATCCATTCCATGCCCACTCTGGCTCAGTCCTGCATTACGCACATGTTTAGGTTGTCATGGTCTGTGTGGGGCACAGGCCTCCCCTGGTTTCAGGCACCCTGCATATCTGCATTTTCACTAAGGGGCGGGGGGTTGCCTGCAGCCATGCAACCCATTGCATGCACATAGCATGTGATGCCTGACCTTGCCCTTACACTGCCTTCATGTTTATTGATTGGCATCATAATGTACTTGTTGATCTAGATAGTCCGTAACGTACACATGTTCTGCACTGCACCAACCCACTTCTGAGCCATGTTACACCGTTATACATGCATAGTCACTGCTGCAATGTCAAAGTGACCTGGCATGTATGGTCAGATTGTCATTCCTTCACTGTCATGAAAGGCACGGGCACAGGTGCATCCTGTGATACATGAACTCAGTATTGGAACAACCCAGCGGGTTAGCAAAGTTGATTGGTCAATCTGCGGCCTATACTAACTGGTATAGGCCGCAGATTGACTATAGCCTGCCAATCGGGTTGTAATGACTGTGGAGCTGCCTGCATGTGTGTATGTGTACACTTTCACATACATCTAAGCAAGCAACGTTGTAGCTGCTTGCTTTGCTGTATAGGATGCTGTTCATTATCACCATACGGCTGTATATGGACACAGGTGTTTTCAACACTTTCACATGTACATATGCAAGCAGCTTCAACGTTGTGTAGTGCAACATTGCAGCTACTCACTTATGTGTGTGTGATAGTGTTCATTTACACATGTGTCCTCTGCTACTTTTTTGTTGAATGACTAATATGTAGTTGATTAACATTAATGCTGCTGAGATTTCAGCATTGCGCCTGTTATGTTCAACTTGCACAATCGTGAAGGTGCACTGTCGTGCAGTATGTGTACGCCCAGGCCCACTAAGCTACTCTGGTGGGACCTGGCCGTGATGATTTGACACACTGAATAATGGTTTAGGGCACAATCAATGCACAATGTGCTCAATCAGGCCCTGAGGGGTGTTCTGGAGGCTTCGTGGCCGGCAGCTCAGACCATACTTGGCCTTATGGTCCCTCATGCCTGGTTGCAGGCCCTTGCTTTGCTCGGGACATTCACTAGGCCTACATGGCCCATGACGCCCGGTACAGGCCGAGATGCAGATGGATGTAGCTATATTGGGCATGATGATTTAGTGATGCATGTGTACATGCATATTACGTGTGTCAGGGTGTGTTTGGATTCACTTGAGCTGTAGCCATTTGGCAGTTCAGACATGCCTATGGTAAGTGCCATCTCTTTGTTGCCATCTGTCATTTCTGCCTGTGACATGTGCCTGACAGAGGTGGTGTGTGATGGAGGTGATTTACTACATTCAGTACATGTGTAGGCTTTGTTGTTTACACACATCCATTTCTGCTTTTGGGTTGAGTTTGCATATCAATGCCACAGAATGCATGCAGGAATGTCATTTGTGTGTGAAATGTCTGCTTCATGTGTTGTCTGTCAATGTGATGTCTATGTGCGTGTGTGTTATGCGCTTCTGACATGTGCACTCAAGTTTGTTTTTTCCACTTTACAGATGATGACACAATGGAGCCAGGGGATGGTGATGTCATTCCTGACGCAGGGTTTCTATTACATCAGCAACCCAGCACAAGTGGGGGTCATGGGGTGGTAGGCCATGAGAACCCACTTGTGCTCCAGACCATCTTGTCCAGGGCTTTCAATCAGTCTAGCTTGGATGATCACTCTGACAACGATGTTGAGTTGGATGCGCGTCATGTCCATTTGTCAACGGTGAGTGATTCTGATGTGGATGATCTTCTGTCCACGACAACTGCACTGAGGGGCCAGACGGTGTTGGAACCTCCGCCTGTGGTGGATCGGGATGCACGGTCACACTCCACACCAGTTGATGATGTGCCTGGGGCATCACGTCAACGGAGGGATGTAGTCCTGCAGCCGTGGGCGGTGCCAATCCAGCGAGGACCACGGCTCCTTGGGCCCCATGGGGGTCCAGTCCGGCAACGCAGTGGCCGTGCGCCACCGGGGTATACTGATTGGGAGCAATCCTTGTATGCCAATTCAGAACAACAGGGGGCACCTATTGATAAGATCACTCAGAGCATGGAACATGTTGCCCAATCCGTGCTCCCCCCTGCTAGGCAGGTGGATCTCCAGCAGCGGGCAGTACAGTCCACGGCCCGCTCACTCAGGCTGGGCATGGCGGCCTCAGACAGGGCATGCTGGGCTGAAATTGCACTTGCTGCTCACGCAGAGGCATACAAGAAGACCCTGAGGGATGACCATCAATCCCTTAGATCTACTCTGGGTGTGCTCAACATGTTCCAGAGGAAGCGGTCAGAGGAGAGGTTGGAGCAGCTTGAGAATACCATCTCGGCTGAGCTACGTGCATGCCGGGAGGTGCTCCAGATGTTATACGAGACCATGCAGGCAGAACTCAGTGTTACACGTGCTACCTTGCAAGAGGAAGCACACGTATCGCGTGAGGTGCTACATACTGACCTACATGTCATCGCTGCACAGGACCAGGCTTACCAGTCACGCAGACTTGCTGCCGTCGATGGGCAAGATGCGCATAGGCGTGGTCAGGGTAGTGTGCCACGTCCACCTTCTGATTTCCATCCAGAGGGTGATCAGGATGACAACTTATCTCCCACACAGTTCGGGCCGTGCAAGCGTTGAGCCCATGGAGTTTTTTTTTATCTCAACATCATCGCATGTGGGTGTTGAGGTGCACCCTGTAACTCCCCCCCTCCTGGGTGCCTCCCCCCGGGTCGTATGTGGCCATTCTTTAAGTTTAATTAGTTGAATTAGGTTAAAATTGTTTGTCTATTGTGCTTTCATGTGACAGTGTGGTACTTTGTGGCTTTTGAAAGCATCAACTGTCTGTTTCAGTTGGGCCATTCAAGTCTCGTGTATGTGTTTGTGGCTTGGGGTCCAGACACATATGCCACTCCTGCTTCCCCTTTCCATGGGCTTGCAAGGATGGTTCGGTGTGACAACAATTTACACAAGGGCATTCGACTTTCGTCATATCTGTGGCCTGTCTGCTGCTGTACTACCTGTGTTTACACCCCTGGTGGGGATAATGGATGTTTTCTCCACCGCATGTCTGCAATCAATTTTGGTGAGTACATTTTTGAACTGTCCATTTATTGATGGTTATTGTGATGTATTTTACTTTCTTGCCTGGATACGTGCTTGATGTTCTTCATGCTGTAGACGGTAGCCTGCACCCTTTAGCTGTGAAAGTCAAACTGATGGTGGAGGGGGCGGGGTGGTGACAATGTCAAGTTGTTATGTGTTGAGTTCAGCCCATGTGGATTGCGGCAAAGGAGGATGCATTATGTATGTGGCCCAAGAGGTACAACTCACGGTCCAGTCCTCACCTGAGATGTCCGCACATACTACTACTCTTCTCCGTTCCGTTTGGATGGCCCCTTGTATCTGTCTTCCCTCTTGGACTTTGCTGCTGCCTGATGGCGCAGTTTTCCTACTGGACTACAGCTCTTTTACTTTTCTTTCACACTCTCTTGCCTTTAGTCCCTGTTTTTCTTCCTGCTACTGTCCTTGTTGCAGATCTGTCTGCCTGACTCTCGGGCAGTTCTTTCCACGTACTCTTAAACTGCCTCGTTTTGACTCAGTACACATCTGTTCCACAGCATCTCTCTGTTGCTCCTCCTGTCTTTCATCTATTACATTCATGCCTTTATGGTGACCTTTGGCTTTTATCAATGCTATTCAACTGTTGTGGCTCTTAACTTGCTGTCAGCTGTTTTTGGCTATCTCCCATCCACTGTGCCTTTCCAGACTTGTGCTGTCTCTGCCTTTCTTAGTTCACGCTATCAAGGATTGATTGTGTTTCAGCTACACCATCCAGTTGTGCCAGCCGTCTTGGTTATTGTCTACTCAAGTTCCAGCTCTACCGGTCAGGGTACAGACCCTCGGGTTGTGTGGCAGGTGGTCAGATGTGGGTCTCAGACATGGCCCAGTAACAAACAGCATGAAGAAACACACACGGAAAAGATTCCAGCCTTATTAAAGGCTTTTATGCCCTTTCTGCAGGAAAAGGAGCCTCCAGAATACCTTTCCCAGCAGACACGGACCTAGAACTACTAAAACCTGCCCACGTTGAAGTCGCGCCTCACCACACACGGCTAGCAGCCCATCCAAGGCCCATACTATCATGTGTGATTCTTAACACATGGTCTTCCGTTTACCGTGGAGCCACGTGCTGCTACCTTACCACATGAACAGTGTATAAACCATCACAGGGGCAAGCAGAACAATATGAACGAAGCAGCAGACAATGGTGCTTGTTTGGGGAGGAGTTACTGAGTTCGAGGCATGAATGGTGTTATGTGTGTGTGAGGCAACACCCACGGAATAATAACTCACGCTCTCTTTGCAATATTGAACTGCTCCTGTTACCGAACCTGAGAGCGTGCAGGAAGGAGGCCAGCACTCACCCCAGAGATAAGTCTCTCTTTGGCTCGCCTTTAAGCCAATTTGTACAATGTGCATGAGGAACATGGTTTATCTAATTTAGGATGTGTAATTGTCAATTGTTGTATTTTGGATTTTCCATACTTTCCCTTGCCCATACACCTCCCCTCTCCTAACCCTGCTTCCGGTCATCCTAAACACTGATGCCTATCCAACCAACGAATCCCTAACCCTCTTTCCCCACCGGGGTCTCGGAGGCCTGTGTGAGTTTTACCTTGCGGGTGCCCAGACCGCAGAGGGGGTGGTTTGTTCGTGCCACTCCTGCGCCTGGAGACCGGAAATGTGACACTACCCATCAGTTGTGGCATCCTCATTGATTATTGTGTACTCAAATTGCTACCCATCCTGTTGAACCATTGTTCTACTGTGCTACCTTTGTAGTTATTCTATCATTCTGCTTGGACATGTGCTTGGCCATATTCTGTGACTTTAAGTCATCTACTGGAGACTCACCCAGGGTTTTTTGGTGCGTAGAGGCTTTTGCCCTGGTTTGGGGTTTTGTCTCCTTGGAGTTCTCTGAGATTTGGTATTTTTACCAGTCAAGGTGGCCTCTGAGGAGGCTGGACCCTATTTACACAAAAGGAAGAACAAGGAAACCAAGGCGAAGGGGGATCCTGAAGCTAGGTATACTAGAAGGAAGAAGCCGACAGACCCCAGACACAGTTCTTCTGAAGGTAATGGTGACGAGTAAATGAGGGAGGGCCTTTCGTTGTCGGACAGTAAGCTTGGGCTACAGTGATTGGGCACTCTCTGACATTGTCATTGTGGGGTAGCATGTACATGATGTGTTCTGCTGGTCAATGGCTGTTCCTTTGTTGGGTTTACTTTTCAGGTGTCAGGGGATTGTTGTGGTTTGACATACTGGGGTGTCCACATGGGCAATCTTCACATGT
Organism: Ambystoma mexicanum; assembly: GCF_040938575.1. Classification (NCBI taxonomy): domain Eukaryota; kingdom Metazoa; phylum Chordata; class Amphibia; order Caudata; family Ambystomatidae; genus Ambystoma; species Ambystoma mexicanum. Next base: position 1,442,737,466 of record NC_090935.1, read on the forward strand.
GATGTGTACAGGACACTGAGGGTCACTTCATTTCACATGCATGTATGGAGTGCATGTCCCTACTGACACACACACTTACACAATGCTCCACCACACATACAACAACGCTTCCATGCCCACACGTGCACAAAGATTGCCTTCTCTGGCATGCTGTGTCCCTGCAGTACATGTTCACTTACCATTTGGGAATCATGTACATGCATCACTGGGTTATTTTTGTTGCTTGGCCTTTTTATATGATGCTCAAGGTGTATCCCCAAAACAATTGGTTGCTCACTGTGCTGTGTGCTGAGCGGTGTGTTGCAGGAGACACACACAGCACACGGGTTTGGGATTAGCGTAATTGGATTGGCCAATGTACATGCCAACAGGCATTCTGTCTTTTTTTGATGGTACTGCTGGTGGCATTCATTTGTGTATGACTTTGTATGTGTGGGAGGTTGTTGGTCAGTCATTTCATCTGATTCCATGTCAGGAGTGATTGTGTCAGGCCTCTTTCCATTTATCACGTGTCACTTTGTATCTAATTGCTCATGTGTTGTGCTTTTTGGTTTGCTCTTTTGCTGTTGCATGCTATGTCATGGTGTGGCCAACAAGGGTGATGTGGGTTGGGAGGGTTTGGGTGACATGCCAATGATTTTCATGGCCTGTTTTGCAGGGGGATGGTGTGATATGCACCTTGCATGTGTTCCTTTTGGTGACACAAGATTGGTTATATTTAAGTAGCTACGGATGCACACAATGTAGCTCTTCAGTGGCAACATTCCCAGGGTGGTAAGGTTGTGACAGTTAACTGTCTCTTTATCATCATCGACTGTCACCTGGTATGTGCCAGGCTTGTGTGCACTCCGCAGGGGTGGGAGTTTAGGTGAAAAATGTGGCCACAAGCTGGGTCCGGGCTGCCTCACCACGTGCCCTTTCCCCTCCCATGAGCAGCACCTGTGCCTGTGGTTGGGGATGTGGGGGCACCACCATGTCCACCGGTACGCCCCGCCGTGTTGCAACATTGTGCAGGACACATGCTGCCACAATGATCCTGCACACTACTGGGGTGCATATAGTAGTTGCCCGCCAGAGCGGTCAAGGGAGCGGAAGCGTGACTTGAGCACTCCGAATGTGCGCTCCACTATGCCCCTGGTTGCAATATGGGCAGCGTTGTATCTTACCTGGGGTGGTGTGGTGGGGTTCCGTATTGGCGTCATCATGTGGTTGCTCAGAGGGTAGGCACTGTCCCCTGAGGAGGTGAGGATGGTTGTCATTAGTTGGGTTTGTGTATTTGTCTGTGTGTGACATGCATGCATGTGCGCAGACATTTGTACTCGCCAATGAGCCATGTGTCGCCATGCTTCCCAGCTTCCAGGTCCCCGCTCAGGGTGGACATTCTGTATATGAAACTGTCATGGGTAGACCCAGGATAGCTTGCATAGACAGAGGTGATGATTCCATGGGCATCGCATACAACCTGTACGTTGATGGAATGCCAGTGCTTGCGGTTGCAGTAGATGTTCTCAGTGGCCCTAGGTGGATGTAGGGCCCCATGGGTGCAATATATGGCATCGAGCACTTTGGGGAAGTGTGCCACCCTGTTAAAGTCCTGGACCACGGCCTGCCTTTCTGCAGGTGTTCTGGGCATGTATATGTGCCTGCGGACTGAGGGGCGTGCAGTAATGATTGCCAACACCTGGTTGTCTAGTCACACCATGGCTGAATCAGACACCACCTCTTTCACAGAGGCCCAAATAGCAGAGCTTATAGAGGGTCCCTCATTTTTTGAAAATCTTCAATTACCTAACCAAGAGAATAGCACTTTAGGTGATGCTTTACTTAGGCTTAAAAAGGAACAATTCCGTACTGAAATGCATGGGCATGTTCTGAAAGAATACCTCAAATCTAGTATCATACCGCAAGGATTACAGATTAAGATCATTCCCTGTCTTTTCCTAGATGATACAGAATATAAGGTAGCTTTCAGTCAGGTAGCAACCAAGTGTAGCCGAGATCTATTAGTCTTAACGATCACCACAGCTCAAAGAGTGAGCCAGAAAAGTATAGAAACAGTTCTTGAGCAAGAAAAATAGTTTCTGACCAATTCCTTGATCACAGATGCCAAACAAAAACTTTAACAAATAGAGAAATAATTTAAAGAATTTAAAAATATAACTATTGAAAAAAAAGATATCTCTATGTTAAAAAAAGAAGTACTGTACCCATATTTGGCAGAAGTCTTTAACTACCAAACATTCTGGAAACAATATGGTAGTCAGAGTGTGGGCACTGGTAGGAAGAGAGGTGTCACTTTCTCTGACAGTTCGTCCAGCAACTCGGGTAATGAGGATCCAACCAACTTGAATTCAGGGAACTACCCTTTTCTAGAAAGGGGCATCCGCAGAGGCCGCAGGAATTTCCAACAAGGCAGAGCTACCCATATGCAGCCCTTTATGCAGGTGCAGAATGCCCCCCCCACAAGGCCAAGGCCATCGGGACTTTCCAACATGCAACCGATCTTACCGGTGGTAAATGAGATTCTACCTATTTTCAATTTGTCGTCACGAGTCCTTTCCGAATCAGAATTGTCGATTCTCAAGCGAGGTCTTTCGTTTGTTCCTACACAGACCCGAGTGCCATGCATCTTACTAGCGAGATCCAAAATTTCATGCGAAAAGTCAGATTGAGAGTGTATTTTTCAGACAAAACAAATATGTCTGAACCAAATATTTCCGGATTGGCAAAACATTCATCTTTCACGCCCAACTCCTCAGAGCTTCCCCCGGAGGTTTTAACTTTTGAAAATTGTCCTTAAGGATTTAGAAAAATGCATGGGACACCTACGAAATACCAAAGGTCTGAATTTGAAATTAGCTGAATTTCATGCTATAGAAACCCTGGCTCAAGATCCTACAATAGTAATAAAAACAGCTGATAAGGGAGGCGGCATCATTGTATGGGATGCCGAGCTATATGATCAGGAGGTACTCAGATTACTTAAGGTTCCTGGCCACTACAAAAAGATCAACAGTGATCCCACGGCCATGATTAAGAGAAAAATATTACAATTTAGTGAAAAGGCTACACAAGAAGGTTTTTTTGTCAAGTAAGGACTTTGAATTCATTAACTATTCGAAAGAACAAATCCCTTTATTCTACATCATCCCTAAAGTGCATAAAGACACTTTGAAACCTCCAGGGCGTCCAATAGTCTCTGGATGTGAATCTATTTTAGAACCACTGTCTAAGTACATTGATGTCTTTATTAAACCAATAGCAATGGCTACTCCCACTTTCTTGTTAGACTCAAGGGATGTTATCCATCCAGTCGAAGGACTGCCTTTTGATTCCACCAAGCAAATTCTCATTACATTAGATATAGAAGCCCTCTATACTAATTTTCCACAATATAAAGCTACACATAGCCTGCGTACCATGCTAGATAGACGCTTCCTCCCTCATGCAGTCCCGACAGATTCTTTGACAACAGCCGCAGAACTGGTCTTGGGCAATAGCTTCTTTAAGTTTAAAGACACTTAGTATTTGCAATGCAAGGGTACCGCGATGGCATGCACTTTTGCTCCCAATCTGGCCATTATTTCTATGGCTCTGTTTCAAGAAAACAATGTGCTCAATAACATCAACCCGTTTCTCAAGTATATCAAGTTATACCGTAGATATATAGACAACATTCTTGTCATTTGGGAGGGGAATGTAGATACGCTGGGGCTGTTCATATCTTGGCTCAATCACGTGGATCTTAATATACATTTCACCTTTGAATATTCTACCATTTGTATTCCTTTCCTTCATTTATCCATTTATGAAGAAGGAGGGTTTCTACAAACAGAATTGTACAGGAAACCCACAGAAAGGAACACCATCCTCCAGTATGAGAGTCAACATCCCAAAAGCCTGCTCCGTAATCTACTATACGGCATGTTTTTACGACTACGCCGTAATTGTACCAGCATTCCTCAGTTTAACAAACATGCTGAGGTTTTTCAGACTAGGTTGTTACAACGTGGTTACCCTAAAAAACTGGTTACACACTCAAGGAAAAGAGTCTCCTATACTAATCGCGATGCTTTGCTCACTGTTAAGACTAAAGAGCCAGCTCAGGAGCAAATAGTTTGTGTCTCGACCTATTGTCAATATAGAGATACTATAAAAGCCATCATTTTGAAGAATTGGAGGATTTTTAATTCAACTGGCCGGAAAATGCAAAAACTTTTATTTGCTTTCAAGAAAAGTAAACATTTTGGGCAGAAATTGACACGGGTCAATAGATTGCCACTGTGTCACAACCTGATCAGAGACAGTAGCCTTAACCCGGTCAGAGGTCACTTCCCTTGTGTGTCATGTATGGCTTGCAAGTCCTCTAAAAAAATGACAGATTTTCAGAGCAAGGTTAAGAATTGGCAGTTACATACTTTTACCATGTGTAAAAGTAAGAACGTCATCTATGCCATTCAATGCCCCTGCCATATGCTGTATATTGGCAAAACTGCAAGAGAGGTCCACTTGCATATCAACAAACACTTTTCCAAAATTAGAACACGTTCAGTTACTGCACCGTTAGTTCTCCAATTCATTGAAATGGGCCATGACGTTGAACAACTGTCATGGTTTTGCATTGAAATAAATCACTGCTAATGGGGCTGTTCAAATGGCTAATAACGTAGCCTATAAGGATCAAATGTGGATTTTCAATTTAAAGACATTGCAGAAAGGTCTTAATACATTGGAGTCATGGGACTTCAACTGCAGCTGAAATTTAAAGTACGCCCACACCTCTACTTTTTTCTTGCTAGAGAATTGGATGTCATTTGACATGACTGGCAATTTTATTGCCCTTATGTCTCCCAACCAGTTCCTCACTTGAGGGTTCTTCACTTTTGGGAATGGGCAATGAGCTCTATGTCACTTCAAGGCTGCTCTGTAGGGTTTGCACCCCTGATGACACATTAAGTGGTATATCCAGTCCAAGAATCGCCAACTTGCCATTTTATACCTTTCTTATGGTGCTAACTGGCTCCTGCAGATTTAATTGTGTCCCTCCTGCATCAGCCTATACGATTCATGTCGCCTCACCTGATCCAACATTGCAGTTCATTGGTACGACGGCAGTCAGTACGCTTTACGTGTCACGCCAATTCACTATATGAGGATTTGCGTGGCTCCACGCTTGCGTAGTCTACCGAGTGCCGTTCCAGCCAGTATGTCTCGGTAAAGCTGGCAACCCATTAACAGCTGCATGCGAGTGACTACTTTTATGTTTTGCATTATAGCCACACTGTGCCTGTGGCCCAGCTTGTGCCCCTCATTTGCAACACTTATATTTTATACTCGTTGCTCCGAGTGGCACACTCCAGCTACTTTTGTCAGCTGGGGACATGTACGTGCAACTGCTGCCCTATTTAGGCACTGTCAGCCAGCCCGTACAGGTCATATCATATATAGTGGAGTGATGCCTTAACTCTGATCTTCCAACTCTTTAAGCCAAGGGCTGTTTTGTAAGTCTTATGCCCAAGTTGAAATTTGTCAGTTTGCGACTGCGTGTAATTTGATCAACACTTTTTCTCACATAGGGCAGTTAAATGTACCTTTCTTTATCTCCTTGTTCTGCATATGGCACTAGGATCACGGCAGCTCATGTTGAAAACCTATATTCTACCATTTTGGACCACACGTGGGTTCCTTCCATCTAAAGAGCTTTGAGTTACTGCCCTCCGGCTCCCTACTGGCAGGCCATTCGTAGGCTCTACTCTGACTGTGTCTGAGCCCAGGTGAGCACACTTTCTGCCCTGAACTATTGGTGACCTCTATTTCCGCGATGTTAGCTGCAGTATTTATAAGAACGCCTTTTATCCTGGCGTAGTTTTTTCCAATAGGCTCGCGCCCAAGATATGGCGATGGTCAGTAGTATTATACTTACTTCACCTTGAAAGCAGCGGATTACTCTAATAAGGTCTGCCCACACCCCATTTTGCATGCCACCTTTATAACTTGGGGCTTGTCGGCTTATTTACTGCTGGTCTATGGAGATCTTCTCCCATGGTGTTGCTTTTTCTTCGCCTCCTAGCACGGTTCTCCCCTTTAGGTTTCACAAACCTCCTGCTTGGGGTCAACATTATAGGGATGGGCACATGTGTATATCTTGGAATGCACGTGCCTATACCAAATTGTCAGTTGTTTTTAACTTTTGCACTACGTGGGTTGCATGTGGCAAAGACACCAAATGGTTGTGGTATTCAGTACTAAGATAAGGTAGTGCATTTGACTTATGCACTCATCTCCCTCATTTTGTAGCACATTTCCATTCATCTCCCGATGAAGACGTGGACAAAATCAGTCTGTGACGTCGAAACCGGTCAAGAAATATCAAAAGGGATGTGATCTGTCAAGAACAATGTCGTTTTGATCTACCTTCACAATAGATTACATGCAATCATTCTATTGCCCTGTTTTGTTTTATACATAAATAGTATGTCTGTGGTGACAAGTTGTTTGTCCCACTCCCCAATGTTCTAATCTGTTGGTATGGTTTTTAGTCATTGTTGGTATGCATGAGTGACACAGAGTGTAGATAAAGGTTGAATGATGCACTTTGAATGATGAAATATTGATATGTTTTTTAACTTGTATTAGGTAGTCTCATGCTTTCCTGCTATGATATAATAATTGTGAAGTGTTAGTAATATGTGATTAATTCACTCTTGTTTTGAATATATGTATCATGCTAAATAAACTTTTGATACGTTGTTTATAAAATAAATACGTCCTCTGGACAATTTGTTCAGTAATATTTGACATAGTAATACTCTGGTCCCGAGTGTAGGATTACCCTGCGTCTTTCAGGATTCCACATACTGTGCAGTGAACCTGTGTTGAAAGTGGCAGATTTCAACAGGGAATTCATTGTACAGATGCTTCAAACATTGGCTTGGGGGCAATTCTTTCACAAGATCATGGAGGCACTGAATATCCTATTCTCTACATCAGTAAGATATTGTTCCCAAAAGTAAAGAATGATCCCACTACTCAATTAGATGCCCTAGCGATAAAGTGGGACATAACCTACCTCAAATACTATGTAACAGGTAGGAAGTTTAGGCTGGTCACTGACCATGCTCTATTAACATGCATGATCCTCCACAAAGACACAAATGCAAGACCCATGTTCTGGTTCTTTGATTTAGAACTCTATCGTTTTACAGTGGAACACAGAAAATGAAGAGAACATGGTAACATGGATTTCCTTTCCCGTTTTCCAATAGGTGCTGAGAGAGCCAGTGACATAGAGGGAGGGTATGTGATGAATCTAATGGAGTCATCACGGATCCTACAGCAGTAACCTCCTCCCATGTGGCCAGGGATCGGCAGCCGCTACCTGATCCTGGCCGTGGGTGCGGCTATATGAGGGAGGATCACATGGGAGAAGAAAGCCTCCGGGGAGAAGTCATGGCTTCATTGGATGAGAAATGTTATCTCCCATTTGCGCATTGTTAGAATGGATTTCTGAACTCTGCTCTGGTGAACAGATGTACAGGAGGCCATCCTAGTTTTGTGAAACAGGGAACACTTATGCTAAATTGGCCAGGACAATTCAAGGTAGCTTGGAGAGGAGTATAGGCTAAGTCTCAGGAGTAATGGGGGTGATCTGAGGTCTTGGATGATCACATACAGTAGGACACAAGAATTACTCTTAGACAGTAGTATATCAAAGATATACAGTTATTGGGCCCAGAATGAATATAGGTGAATAATGAAGAACACAGGGGCAAGGCCAGCAGCCATGGAATAAAGACGCAGTAAAATCAGCTCTGCTCCATCTGACCAAGATCCGTCACAGGAGACAACAAATGTGCACTTTAGTTGATCCCATACAAGCAGACATACATCGAACACTCAGAAAGGAAATAGCCAGAAATATAAAAGAAATTATTTGAAAGAAATATCCATTCCGCTCCGAGAACCTAGCACGGGAAGTATGAAATAATATGGCAACCAGCAACTGGTGTCTGATACAGAACTCTTTGTGACTTTGTTATGGACCTGACAAAGCTCATAACTGCCGACAATATCCAAGCTTTCCTTTCTCCCTTATCGGTGCACCGTTGAACGCATACGGTGTAACGTCATATAACTTTAACAACGTCGGATGTGAAAACTGACATCGGAAAACACCGGGGAATGGTAAGGAGACGCTCATTATTCCCTGCCTGTATGGAAAAAGTGTGCGTGCTTTGCATGCGTAGGAGATAAAATGCAAAAATAGCCGTTCATTACCTATTTCCACTCCTCCTTAACCCACGGTGCAAGGCCTCGAACATTGTGTGGTTTATCAGAGGACTTACACAAAATTCCCATCTGCATGATCAGTAGGCCATCCACGTTGCTTGTGTTCTTTTAGTTTTCTTTCGGCACAATGCTCTTGAATTTTGCTTCCTAAGTTTTGAGTTATACCAATCTACAAACTTGCTGCAAGAATAGAGAGCGCCATACAAACAAACATAAGCTACAACATAGGTGGCAACGGCTGTAACTTGTAAGAGAAACCTTTTTGAAACCCTTACAGGCTTGCTTAGCCACAGTGTAGTACGCACTTAAGATTTTGAAGCAAATCACGGAATTGTTAAATACTCCTAGTCTTGAGGTGAACTTGTGACATGCTGGAAGTAAAGCTTCCAGAGTCTGGAAACTAGTAACCTGTTTAAATATCAAAATCGTGGCTCATTCAGTGTGAAAACTGCAAAGAAGAGCAGACAACAAGTATCTGTTTTGGACAGTAAGCGATCCACACTCGGCGCACCCTATTGTGTAGAATAACACTTTCGCCCTGAATAATGAAAAAACAAACCCAAACACTTTGTTGAACACAAGAGAAGAAACCAAGTTAAAAACCAACATCATATTGTGCTTTGTGACATAAAGTCTAACAGAAACTACATCTGGAGAAAATCGATACACTCAACACCTGGTGCACAGCATATAGACCAACATACACTGCATTTATCCTGGGTTCGAAATAGTCATCACAGACAATCGGAAATAAGAGTGATACAAGCCATCGATAGATAGTGGCCCACGCCCAAGCAACTTATGCTCCTCATGTCTGGTAAATCTACCAAGAATAAAGTCAAGCAGACCACAATGGCAATGTATACTAAAACCCCAAATACTAAGCAAGGCACAGTCAAAATGGCTCCATCTATAGAAATGGTGAAAGAACAAAATGGGGTTGAACATCAGATTCTAACAGCCAATGCAGCATTAAAATCTTTGTTGAAAACCAAAATGGATTCAGTCATAATAGACATTGGACTCTTGCGCCAAGATGTCCGTGCACTGGCAGACAGAACTGGTAAGATAGAGGCCCTCGTTCCGAGTTTGGTGGTAGTCATGGCGCTATTTGCACCATGACTGCCACCAATAATAGTACCGTGTCCGGTTTGGTGCAATGGGGACTTACCAGTCTAGTCAGACCTTGGCAGAACCGGTAAATCCCCATTCACCAAACCATTAGGGCTCAATGGGAATGGGGAGGGCGCAAATAACGGGCTGGCGTATGTCAAGCCCGTTATTTGTGCCCATGTCCCTTAACGGGTCCTGTCCATAACGCCAGGTCAGACCAGGCGTTAAGGAAGGGACCCGCTAGGGACCTCGTAGTAGGGCGGTAAGGGATTACCGGCACCAGTCTCCTTACCGGTGCCCGGTATCCCTTACCGCCCTGCTCGGAATGAGGGCCAGAAACTCAAATTAAAGACAATATGCAATGTACACAAAAAACGCAAGGAAACATAAAAACTCTGCAACAGAAAGTCAACATATTACAAAACAGAACTGAGGACGCAAAGGGAAGGGCCCGAAGAAACAATATCAGAATAATAGGCCAGACAGAAGGAATGGAGGGCACGGACCCCACGGCTAATAAGAGAGCATGTTACAAGAAATAGGCTCAGGTAACCTCACTCAGGGCTTCTGAGTTAAAAACGCGCTTAGATCATTGACCAAGAAACCTCCTCCAGGTGCACCCCCAGACCTATAATAGCCAGAATAATGAATTGCAAGGACAGAGAGAATACTGGCTTTTTCAAGATCTAGGGGCTTTATCCAAAGAGCCTCAGCAAAAAATTCAGTGTATCCAGACTACACACTTCAAGTGCAGAGAAGTGGAGCCCAATTCAAGTATGCAAAATAATGACTCTGCAAAGCTGGCCTAAAGTACATGCTTACCTACTCAGCCCGTTTAAAAGTTCTACACAATGTCCACTCTCTCTTCTCTCTCGAAACCCCTGAAGATACACATGGTTGGATGGACGTTGTAAAAATCACCCGCTGTAGAAGAGACATTTAACAGAGCAGGGTCACCAGGAATACATAAATGCACACCTAAATATTATTTTCGTGCGTATGGATCACAAGTTATGAGAAGACTGTGTACTGTCTCCTGGAAATAAACATTCAGTCTACACGGGAGTGAAGCAACACCTTGTTAGGGTCTGCGTCACCTGAGTGCTGTAACTCCATAGTAGTTTTTTTGATGGGATACTAGCTGCAAGGTTCCCATCCACTGCGCATCAACCACCTGGAAACTAGTGCAGGCTGTGCAAAAAGCAGACACGCCTGAGCATGCAATGTATAGCTGGGCAATCGTTGGGAGTAGGGAGGGATTGGTTGGGTGGGTAGTTTATTATAAGTTTGTTATTACTGCCTTTAGTTATGTCTGAAGGTCCCCTATTTGGTAGATATCGGGATGCAATGTCTGGATTCCAAGTACGACAGCATGACTCTGACCCTTCCAAACATAAATGAAATATATTATACACTATATTACAAAATAGACTACTGATTATACCTACGAAACCCATAATAACTGCAAAACATGGCTGAGAACCTAAAAATAATAACTCGGAATGTTAGAGGTCTTAACAGTTATGTTAAAAAGAATAGAGTGATGACATGTTTGCACAGGTGCAAAATAGACATAGCATTATGTCAGGAAACACATCTAACAAAGAGCAAACAAGAAACACTAGTGGAAAAAAAGGGGAGGCAATATTGCAGGGTTGACATACTCTACGTACGCCAGGGGAGTTCTAACTTGGGGGGCACCATCAGTTCCATTGAGAGTTCTATAGACTAAATCAGATGACGAAGGAAGGATGATCCTCATGTATGGTATTATAGAAAACGAAAAAGTATGCATCGTCAATACATATGCCCCGAATCATGATGCCACTGCCTTTGTTCAGTCCTTGTACACCAGATTGAGCCCCTTTAGAAGTGGTATTTTGATATTGGGCGGAGACTTCACTTGTACTCTGAATCCAGTACTGGATAGATCTGACAATAAATGTACACAACACGCCCCTCCTGCCAAAGCATTGAACAGATTATTAAAATCCTTTGGGTTAGTTGGCGTTTGGCGCAAACTTCATACTGAGTCTCGAGGTTACTCTCATTATTCTGCTCCACATGATGTACATACCAGGCTAGATTACTTTTTTACGGGTATGGAATCAGCAAACAAATTCAATGTTTCAGAATATAAGGCATGTGTCTTGTCGGACAATGCCCCGCTTCTTGTAATATGGCAAATAGTCTCCCCCAGAGCACAAATACTGACATGGAGACTTAGAAATGAATCCTTACAAGACGGAATTTTCAAAGTCCACCTTAGAGAGAGTATTCAAAACTATTTTGAACAAAATACTGGCAGTGTAGATACAATGAGTACATTCTGGGAAGCCTTCAAAGTGGTCATTAGGGGAGAAGCAATAACTAAATCTGGAGGCATACAAGCCAAAATTACCAGCGGCTTGGCCAGTAAGGAACAAGAGCTAGAAAGCATAAATAAAAAATTAAACGACAAGCTCTCACGCTCACAAAGCGAAATAGAGTTCAGACAGAAAAGTTTGGATTGCTGGGACAGACTAGGCATATTTAGTTATGCAAAATACATACAAGACAACATATTGTGTTAGTCTATGGCTTATTTAGCATGGCCTAATTCATTCAACTCATTCATTGATTCATCCATTCATTCATACATGTATCCATTGAGCATGAGTTATGTTTGAGCACTATAGTTTGTTTTGAACTCTCATAGATAGATATTTGCTGAAATCTATGCATACATATTTAGCTGGTAGAATGCACATTTGTAGTGTGTTTCTGGGCCCTAGGTGTGGTCTGTCTGTTTGTCTGTTGTGAATTAGGTTTTTCTAAGAGCGAAAAGAGTAGCCGTACAGAGTGTAGATGCTTTCATAACAAAAATGATTCTTGGCAGACTGGTAGAGTAATGACATTGCTGGCTGCGGAGAAAGGCTTGTTTTAGTTTTTCATTGAGACTGTCTCGAAGTGCGAAGAGACAGGAATGCGCTGTTCTTAGAATAATGTAGAGACATGTCACCGTGAACTAGTACAGTACATGATTATGCTTGCTGGCTGAAATTATAGAATGCGCACACGTAGCCATAGAAATGAATGCGTCACAGCACTACAATGCTTCTGTATAACCCTGGAGTTCTGTACAGTAGATTCAGAGTGGGAAAGAGTTAGAGAGCTAGCTAGAAGGAGCGAGCTGTCTCAACAGCAGGTTGAGAGAGAAGGGAGACAGTCTCATCACAGTCTGGGCTAGAGAGCTGGCTGTGAGGGGGCAGAGCTAATGCTGAGAGCTAGTAGGGGTTTTGCTATTTGCTAATGCTTGGAGGGTTGGGGTTGCTAAAGCACTTATAGCTTGAGTGCTGTTTGCTAGATATTAGTGACATTTTGACATTATCATGCATGTAATAAAGATGCATTTTGCTTTGAAATAATCTGATTCCTGTGCCTTTGTGATATCTTATGTTTATTTTGTTTCCATAGCATAGCATTTTTGCTGTAGTTTCACAGCTGAAGTAGACAAGCCTAGCAGATTCCTCGCATGGCTTTACAAAAGCAACACTAAACAGGGAAATGATATGCTCCATCCTAAACAGCCAAGGCACCCCCAGTAATACACAGACAGAAGTAAATGCCATATTTATTTTACTATTAATGCTCTTTGTATAAGGAAAGATCCATTGGGTAACACTCGGATATAGCAGAAGCATTCTATCAAATTAATCTTTCTTGTCTAGATGCAAAGCTACTGCTGCCCCCATAACCCTGGAGGAAATATTGGCCACAATCAAAGCTTTACCAACAGGCGAAACCCCAGATGCAGACGGCCTACCGAGTGAGTTTTATAAAGAATCTGCTGATGTTCTTGCTCCTGTTTTTTTGAAGGTGCTGACCAAAGCAAATCAATTAGGCTCCCTCCCCGCAAGCCTACGCAAATCAGTGATAATACCCCTTCCCAAACCAAATAAACCCACAGTGGAATGTTGCTCTTACAGGCCTTTATCTTTATTAAATCAAGACAGCAAGATACTCAATGCATTACTTGCAGACAGATTAAAGTGAGTGATAGCAAACCTTATACATCAAGACCAAGCAGGTTATGTCCCAGTCAGAAACACGTCATGGAATATGCAAAGGCTACACCACATTATAGACAACACGAAAATTAACACCAATAATTATGCGGTAGCCTCCCGGGACGTGGTTAAGGCATTCGACTCCATTAAATGGGAGTGGCTATATAGATTAGTGACTCTGGCTCTCTTTGCAGCAATGAACTGCTCATGTTACCGGACCTGAGAGTGTGCAGGCAGGAGGCCAGCACTCACCCCAGAGATAAGTTTCTCTTTGACTTCAATTTGAGTAATTTGGTACTATGTGCATGATGTACACGTTTGGTCTGATTGTGTATGTGTTAATGTGATTATTTTGTTTTTGTACATTCCCTACTTTCCCTTGTCAATACTACTCCCCTCTCCTGCCCCTCATTCCTGTTATCCAGTATACCAATGCCTGTCCCGACTGCATATCCCTGACCCTCCTTCCCCACCAGGGTCTCAGAGGCCTGTGTGAGTTTGACCTTGCAGGCACCCACACCACGGTGGGGGTGTCACGCCGCAGGGAAACTGGCGGCTTTGGAAGAAGTGGAAGCTGCGCCCGCCCTAGCGGGTTCCGTCACGTATAATTTTGAGCGTGCTGTGCAGGTCTAGTTGTCGTTGCAACGTTCCTGACCTCAGTATTTAAGCCTTTTCACTTCCGGGGTCAGGTGCGTTGCAACGTACAGTGTTTTCGTCCTGTTCCTGCGCCGCTGACATTTTTCTGAGTAGCAGCATTTTCCCTTCCGTATTCTTTGTTTCACTCCTTCTTCCCTTTCTTTCGCTCCGAACCTTCATCTGGGTTTTTTTTCCTCGCCTTCTTGCCCTCTCCTCCTTTGTCGGTTCCGTTCCCATCTAAACACCCTTCCTCCCTTCCGTCTTGAGCTTTTCCTTCTATTCTTTTTCCGTCTTTTCTAGTCTGCTCCCCGTAAGGATTTCTCCACTCTTGTTCCTCCTCTTATCCTTCCTCTTTCCTATCGGTGATATCCCGGAGTCACGACCTCAGCCTGTCTTGTGGATTGCCTCGTCCAGCCCTTTTCTGCTAAATCTGTACCAGAGTTACCTCCCGTTGATTCCCGTGTACCGACCTTTGCCTGCCATTTGGATTGCTTCGCCTAGTCCTCTTCTGTTTATTGTTCTGGAACTTTCATTGATCTGGTTCTTACCCGATTCTTCCTGGAATTTCTTCGATAACTGGACCGTGTTCATCCGATTCCTCTCCTTCTACTGCAGCCTCCGGAAGGTAAAACTAATACCTCTCTACGCTTGAAGATCTTATTCTTCCAGGGTTTTTTGTGCCTTTGGCTTTTTCCCCGTATAACTGCGCCCGAGGAGGGTTGCCACAGATCACCCAAAGGGTGTCACTGTGGCGTCCTACCTTGGTCGTCCCTATCTTCAAAAAAAAGGGGTGAAGGCTCGAACTAAGGACAATCCAACGCTAACTCAACACCGGAGACTTCAAGGTGAGGAGGAAGGGGAGGAAGGGGAGTCTGGGGTATCACAGGAAGAAGAGGAGTCTACTGACCTTCCTGACAGGGGGTGGTTGGTTCATGCCACTCCTGTGCCTGTACACGGGAGCTGTGACAGTACACATCAGTTCGTGGTGCATCATTCTATGTTATGTACCGCGGTTTATAGTCATAATATCGAGAAAAAAAAGGTCGAACTACAAAAATCTTGAAAAAAAAATTTAAATATCGAAATAAAAAAAATTCTGAATATAAATAAGTGTAAATAAAGAAAAAACAAGAGTATCATTTACTATGAGGGGGGTCCCCCCAGTCCCTCCACCACCCCCTCACCCGGCAACCCCGCAGCCAACGGCCTCCACCCCTCCCCCCATCCTCTCACCACTCATACTCTGTAAAGGACTTACAGAATGAAGAACAACACCAGCTATTTATAATAGCACAAACAGTTTCTTTGGCTAACCAATCACAAACAAGAAAAAAAATACAGGGACTACGAGGGAAAACTGGTACATTTAATACAAATTTTTGACCCACAAAATAAGGAAACCTTTTTAGACTTGGTAGCATTTAACTTAAAATGTTAAAAAAACACTTACGGTTCAGGAACATATCCAATCCAGTGTGACATGGACAAAATAGATCCAAAAACGGCATCCAGGTGGTCCAAATACGGAATCTGGAACAGAAATCCATGGAAAAAACCCAAGAAAGCATCAGAAAAAAAACAAATCAGCAAAAAAGAAAAAATACACAATCCAAGATGAGAAAGTCCTAGAAACAATGTTTGTAAAATCATTCCAAGTAAAATATGCCAAAAAAAAAAGAAAAATCCAAATCCACGAAGGAAATAAAGTGCACATCCAGGAAAAGTCCATACGCAAAAAAAAACCAAGCTGCTCCATAAAAAACCAAGTAAAATCCGAAAGCAGGCAGGAAACAAAGTGCGACTCCAAAAAAAAAACCAAACCGAAAAAATAGACGATGCTCCATGATCCAAAGGAAGAGGCAATACAAATCCGTCAAGCCCAGGTAAATCCGTTGGAAAAAATAGCAATCCATCGAAAAAAACCAAGAAAAATTCATAAAATCCACGAGCAAAAGGACGGAGACGCGACCGCTGCAGAACCCAATACTAAATAAACTTTAAAAATGGCGCTTACGCATACGTAGGCAAACGTAACAGCATTTGCATATGTAAACAAACACAAAGATTAAATGTATACAACTAGTTATTCTTGATGCAATAGCACCATCTAGTGGAATGTACATATATTACAAGTTAAAAAAAAGAAATACAGAAAAGATTATTGAAGTTAGACATATATATATTTAATATTAAATAAATTACATTTCATTAATGAATTTATAAATTTAAAATAAGTTGTTAAAACATAACAGAAAGAAAAATTATTAAAAAATAAAACCTAAACAGTTAAGTACAGATTGTGTTATTTGTTTCATTACTTGTGTTGTACTTACCTGAAATATGATAGTAAAAAAGTCGCAGTGAGAATACGAGATTATAGAAAAAAATTCGATATTATAACTTTCGGGTTTTTTTTTCGGTCAAAAAAATTCGAGATTTTTATTTTCGAGATTTGTAAATTCAAGATTATGACTGACCCCCATGTACCACACATGGTACACATTCTGTTGTGACATTGTTTTACTGTGCTACCTTGGTTGTTCCATCATTGTGCTAGTACTTGGGCTTTGTGACATACTGCTACTTCAAGTCATCTACTGGAGGCTCTTCTGGTTTGTTTTGCTGCTTGAAGGCTATTTGCTTGGCTTCTGTGTTGGCCTGCTTTGAGTTCTCTTTGATTTGGTGTTATTGCAAGTCAAGGTGGCCTCTGAGGGTGCTGGACACTTTTTACACGCAAGGTGGAAGATGGAGACAAAGGGGAAGGGTGATCCTGTGGCCAGGTAAACTTCAAGGATGAAGGCTACATACCCCATGTGCAGTTGTTCAGTGGGTCATGGTGATATGTGAGGGAGGGGGGGTATTTTGTTGTTGGACAGTTGCCTTGCCCCACAGTGTGATGGGCACCCTGACATTGTAATTGTGGCATCCTATGTACATGATGTATTCTGCTGCTCAATGGCTGTTCATGTGTTGTGTTTACCTTTCAGGTGTGTGGGTATAGTTGTGGTTTGACATGCTGCGGTGTACACATGGGCAATGTTCACATGTGATGAGGACACTGATGGTCACTTGATTGCACATGCATGTATTGAGTGCATGTCCCTACTGACACACACACTCGCACTATGATCCACAACATGTACAACCACCCTTCCATGGCCACATGTGCACGCAGTTAGCCTTCTGGGGACCACTGTGTCCCTGCAGCACATGATCTATGACCATTTGTGGATCCTGTACATGCGTGATTTGTTTTTATTTAGTTTGTCGTTTTCATGTGATGCTCAGGGTGTGCATCACACACAATGGCTGGTCACTATGCTGTGTGATGAGCAGTGTGTTGCAGGAGATGGACACAGCACACGTATTATGCAGTGTTTATTTCGCTGTGCACAATGTGCATGACGCCAGTTTGCATTTTTCACATGTCAATGTGTACATTATTGTTATTGTGTTGGTGTTTTGCTATTGCTTGCCATGTCATGTTGTGGTTTTGGTGGCTTTGTGTGACATACCAGTGATTGTCATGGCCTGTTTTGCCGGTCTGTGTGATACACACCTTGCATGTGTAGATTTTGGTCACACAGGATTGGTTAGGTTTAAGTAGCTAGGGATGCACACAATGTGGCACTTCCATGGCAACATTCTCAGGGTGGTAAGGTTGTGACAGTTGACTGTCCCTTTGTCATCATTGCTTGTCACCTGGTATGTGCCAGGCCTGTGTGCACTCCGCAGGGGTGGGAGTTTAGGTGAAAAATGTGGCCACAAGCTGGGTCCGGGCTGCCTCGCCACGTGCCCTATCCCCTCCCATGGGCAGCGCCTGTGCCTGTGGTTGGGCATGTGTGGGCACCACCATGTCCACCGGTACGCCCTGCCAGAGCAGTCAAGGGAGCGGAAGCGTGACTTGAACACTCCGAATGAGCGCTCCACTATGGCCCTGGTTGCAATATGGGCAGCGTTGTATCTTACCTGGGGTGGTGTGGTGGGGTTCCAGATTGGCGTCATCATGTGGTTGCTCAGAGGGTAGGTACTGTCCCCTGGAGAGGTGATAATGGTTGTGATTATTGGGGTTTGTGTATTTGTCTGTGTGTGACATGCATGCATGTGCACAGTCATTTGTACTCACCTAGGAGCCATGTGTCGTCATACTGCCCAGCTTCCAGGGCCCGGCAAAGGGCGGACATTCTGTATATGAAACTGTCATGGGTGGAGCCAGGGTAGTTTGCATAGACAGAGGTGATGATTCCCTTGGCATCTCATACCACCTGCACGTTGATGGAATGCCAGTGCTTGCGGTTTCGGTAGATGTGCTCAGTGGCCCTAGGTGAACATAGGGCCACATGGGTGCAATCTATGGCACCGAGCACTTTGGGGAAGTGTGCCACCCTGTAAAAGTCCTGGACGACGGCCTGCCTTTCTGCGGGTGTTCTGGGCATGTTTATGTGCCTGCGGACTGAGGGGCGCGCAGTCATGATTGCCAACACCTGGTGTAGGCAGCGTGACTGCGTGGCCTGTGAGACGCCCCCCCCCCCACTATGGCAGTAGTCTGCTGAAATGACCCAGTGGCCAAAAAATGCCGGACATTGAGCACCTTCTCCAAGGGGCTCAATGCTTGGGAGCAGAGGGTGGGGGATGTAAGGTCAACTTCCCACTACCTGACCAGGTCTAGGATGATATGAGGTGGAAACCTATACCTTCCGTAGACCTGGTTGTCAGGCATCCCAAAAAGGCTTGTCCGGGGCAAAAAAATGCGGGCTCTGGCTATTCTCCTCCTCCTGCGGTGTCCCACGATCAGTGCTGTGACAAATGGGGCATTCATCGTAGCAGTATGTACGTGTTTGTTGTTAGTGCGCGCTTTTATAGTGTGCGCAGGGACGCTTAAGCTTGCCTTCCTGTGGCGGACGTGTTCACGCCTATGCGCGTCTTTTAGCGTGCGCTTGTTTCCCGTATTCAAATCCATGAATACGAGTCGTTCGCGTGCGTGTGGGCGTTCCGTGTATTTCCCTGCAGTACTTCCCCAGTTACGCCTTCTTTTTCACACGTTGTTCCCCATTCCGTGTGTTATGCCCCGTTTCCCGCCCCCTTTTTGGTATGTGCGTGGACGTTGTGCGTCACGCACGGGTTTGGCACACATCCCAAGAAAAACACGCGCAGGGACTTCTATGAATTGCACGCGTGCACGTGCGCTCCCTTTTTCACGCTTGCGCCTGCTTGCGCCAGCTTGCGACACTTTCTTTCGGCGCACATTTGTTCCATGAATCGGCCCCTTGATATCCATGCATGCCGATGACATGCTGCTTTATATACAACAACCAAAAATGAATCTACAGTATATTTTGAATGTCTTAGACAAATTCGCAGAACTCTCCACCATCGCCGTCGATCGAGATAAATCATGCTTATTCCCACTAGGAGGCCTGACCCAGAAAAAAAAGCAGAAATGTTACCAACACTTGCATTAAGATGGAACACAGTTATTTTCAGATATTCAGGAATAGACATATACCATTGTTCCACTGTAGAACACACTCACAATACACAAAAGGCTTTGAACAGTGTGATAGGGTCTGTGAACTTCTGGGCATGACTGCCTCTATCACTAATGGTCAGAGCAGCACTCCTGAAAATGGTGGTCCTGCCCAGGTTGTTGCATCACTTTGTTAATATCCCATACAATGTTCCCAAACGCTTTTTTAAAGTTTTAGATACAGTATGCAGGCGATTCCTATGGCAAAACAAGAGAAGCAGGTTGGCCATGAGTACTCTACAGAGCATATGAAGAAGGTGGGATTAGACTACCCCAATTCAAACATTACTTAGGGACCTTCGAGGAGGATCTCCATAATTCACTCTCCAACAACCTTAAAACCTCTTCACAACTACTTGTCCTAGGGGACTTCAATCTGGGCTTCAATGACCCTTCAGATAAAAATGCTACCATCATTGCCAATGCCCTCTCAAATTTGGGCATGACGCAAAAAACTCTTGAACCTACACATAATAAGGGAAGAATCCTTGATTGGCTAGTAGACTATAATTGCACTGCCAACATCAAAGCTATTATCCCTCAACCTTGGACAGACCACTTCTTCCTGTCATTTGAACTATCTACCTCCAGACCACCTCCACCAGCCTCCATCATGGCCCCGCCTTGCCCAACAAGAAACAAAAAGAGCATCACCAGAGACAAAGTGATCCCGGCCATTCTACCTACACTTAACGGATTAGCAGATCATCTAGACCCAGAAACACTAGTCAACGAGTACAACAAAATCATGCTAACTACCCTTGACAACATCGCACCCTTGAAACTCAGAAAAAGTAAACCCAAATCTCACCTAAATAAATGGTTTACCCCCGAACTAAAGGATTTGCGACTACTTAAGAGGAGCTGCGAAACAGCATGGAGGCTCACCCCTTCAGTAGACCATAAAATGAAACTAACAGAAATCTCCTCCCAATATAAAAAAGAAAACTATCTGGCCAAACAGAACTCCTTTAATAAGCGGATCTCCAACGCCAATTCAAGCATGAGGGAACTATTCTCCATACTCAAAGAACTAGAGTCACCCATCCCCATCCCGGATACATGCACCAAAGACAAAACCTGGTGCTCCAACATTCAGCTAGCCTTATCCAATAAAATCTCTCTACTCCAAACGAAAATAACTAAAAAGAAAGCTTCCCTTACTCATCAGTCCAAGCCTAACAACCTCACTACAGACCCTACCCCAAAGACCCAGGACATAGCCACACGGTTCATGTTTTCCAAAACATCGATTCTCGATGTGGAGAAAGTCATCCTCTCTCTTAAGCCGTCTAACTGCCAGGGTGATTCTTGCCCTGCCCAGCTCATAAAAGACGCAGCTAGAGATCTCTCCCCGTTTATTGCCAAACTTGTCAACTCTTCTTTCACGTCCGGCACGGTACCCACCAATTTAAAACAATCCTGGGTACTACCATTGCCTAAAAAGCAAACGCTAGACCCTCTTATACCCACAAACTACCGCCCCATTACAACAGTCCCCTTCCTGCTCAAAATCTTGGATAAGATCGCCTACAATCAAATCCAAAGTTTCCTGGAACAACATAAACTCTTAGGAGAGCGCCAATCAGGATTCCGTCCACAACATGGTACAGAGACTGCCCTGATCGACCTAAAGGCACAAATAGATGAAATAAGAGATAAAGGTAAAATGGCTCTCCTCTTGTTGCTGGACCTCTCGTCGGCTTTCGACCTTGTAGACCATGGAGTACTTTGCAGCCATTTAGACTCTGCTGCACACTTTTCCAAGGAGGCCATATCTTGGATTGAATCCTTCCTCAGTGATAGGACCATGAGGGTGTTCTCCCCTTCGGCAGCGGCGGACCCAATCCCCATCCGATGTGGAGTCCCTCAGGGCTCATGCGTCTCCCCGACTCTCTACAACATATTCACTAAGCCCCTTTTTGATGATCTGGACCATCTTGGTATCACCTACACCAACTATGCAGATGATACCCAGATTCTCCTCCCACTTTCCGGGGACTACAACAAGGATTTGGCCTTGGTGAATAGGGTGTATATCATCGTCCAGGCATGGATGGCAACCCACGGTCTATGCCTGAACGATGACAAAACAGAGTTGCTCATCCTAGGGACACATTCTAACATGAAGAAACTCAGTCAGGACTATACCTCATTTGAAATTGACGGGAACATTATCAAGGTTTCCAAAGATGTTAAGACACTTGGCTTCTATCTGGATGCCACCCTCTCTTTTGATAAGCAGGTGAAGTCTTTGGCATCTGCCACCGCCTACACATGCAAGCTCATTAGAGCAGGCAAGCATTTTCTCTCCGATAACAATTGCCTTATCCTAGCAAGAGCATTAATCCTTTCGAGGATTGATTATTGTAATGCCCTCTACATCGGAGCAAACAAATCCATTACCCACCGACTTCAAATTCTTCAAAACAATGCCCTACGAGCCACCCTTGGTGTACCCAAAAGATCACATATTTCAAACATCAGACGTCTAAACAACTGGTTATCCTCCCAAAACAAAATCCACCTCAAAGTAGCATCCCTGGTTCATAAAGCCTTGAACAATGCAGCACCAAGCTATCTCCGCAATAAACTCACAAAAAGAAATCACTCGCGCCCTGCCAGAACTGAAAATGCCAACAGCCTCATCATTCCTAGATTCAGGTTATCTAAGGCGGGGGGTAGTAGCTTCCCGGTGCAAGCAGCTCAATTATGGAACTCATTGCCTAATCCTCTACGCGAGGCACAGCCCTTCCCTAAATTCAGAATCAACTACATTAATTTGCTAAGGACTGCCAATGAATAGCCTATTGGCGCCCACTTATCCTTCACCCCACCCTAGAACATACATTTCATCATGATCTTTATGGTCCCACTCTCTTGTACATAGACTCTCTTGATCATATTTTGTATCTATTCGGCATGTAAACCGCAACTGCTGCCTTCCTGTGATATTTTGCATTCTATTATTTGTACTTTGTATTTATACAGTGTATGTATTCCCATGACCCCACCCTGCAACCTAAGCTTCGCATTTTCTGTACTGCTGCGCCCGGCTACCTTCGGGTTTGGTGCGCATTATAAGTGAATAAAACAAACAAACAAACAAACAAACTTCTTAGCTAGCCAACTACAATTTGTTATGGGGTGGTTATCAGATGAACCTACACTTGACACTTCGCTGTTACAACCAGCCTTTAAACATTTTTACTTAAAAGAGGTACTGTGGATACCAAGCTCACACCTGGATCGGTAGCCACATCTATTGAGCCTGGGCAAGCAATTATGCAAAGAGCTAATTTGATATTTGAAGTCAAAGATCCCTTCACTCCACAGATTCCTATTGCTGCATTTGTGTCAAATAGACAACAATGGAGACTAAGTATACAAAAACATTGGGAGAGCTGTGGGGTGGTGACAATGTGAGATTTATTTCATGAGAACGAATTGATGGACTTCCTATCGGTGAGAGAACAAACAGGCGTACACGAAGAACAATACTTACTATACCTAACTGTAGTACACACACTCATGCATAGATGGCCGACACTCCGTAACCAAATAGTTAAAAATTATGTTGTAGAAACCATGTATGATATATCGGAAGGAGGCCATGTTGTGTCTAGATTGTATGAACTTTTCCTTTAGGCGCTGCTCCTCCTCTGAGCTGTATGTGAGACAAAAATGGGAAGAAGACTTCAGTGTACCTTTTTCTGATACTGAATGGCTACAAATATTGCGATACCATAAACAGGTTTCTAGAAATGCCAGACTGCAACTCATACAATTATACATCACACATAGAGCGTATCTAACACCACAAAAGAAATCTAATTTTAGGGCTTCCAACAAACAGTGCTGCTCTAAATGTAAGCACGAAAATGCTGGTATGTTGCATATGTTCTGGTCCTGTCCAACTATACAACAGTACTGGGAGGAAATAGCACATAGTATGGCCAGAGGTAACGTGACATTAGACGTCTGGTCCCCAGTGCCTTGTTTTCTGGGCATCTTCCCACGTCCCGGTAAAAATGAGATATATATGTAAACAAAATGAAAGACCTGTCCTATGTTATAGCTAAGCGAAGGATAGCAATAAGATGTAAATATCAAAATGTTCCTACGGTAGAAATGCGGTGGAAAGGCCTACAAAAATGGTCTATGGCAGAGAAGTCTGTGTGGCAAAAAGCAGGTCATCAGGGAAATTACCTTAGTGATGATATTGCAACGTGGGGAACATTAACACAAAATATGTTTGCAACCTTGAATATGGAATCGGACAGTCAGACAACCCAATAATGTATATCTATCATACACTTGGAAATAAAATATATGACATTATCCATAAGAGACAAGTCGAGAAAAACAGACTGCTAAAGGCTGAGTCAAGTTGTTATTAGTTGGGGTAGGGTAGAAGTAACTGAGCATGATGCGGTTGTTAACTATTACTGGTGATACTATATACAAAAGAAACGTCAATATAATCTATGCATCTATGTTTTGTTTTGCACACTAGGTAAAACATATGTACAGTTACTTTTCGGGCAATGCACTAATGTGTGTATTCCCACCAAAACCTGCAAGGAGGGAAAGCACACACACTTTAACACAATGGCCAACTCCAGAAATGGGTTGTGAGAAACCTGAAGGCCTCCTCACATTCTTTCCCTCTGGATCCTTTGCTCAGGTGGCATGGGAAGAGCCATCGTGCTTGGATCCCAACCCTGGGGGCGGACAAGCAAGGAAGAATCACCTGAGCAGGGGGTCCTTGGGAAGTGAAAGGGGTTTGCCTGAGGATAGGACGCAATATCCGCCCCTTCCCAATTATCCATCCCCCTACTCTCCCTCAGCCTTTATGGAACACTACCATTCGTATCCCATTCCCCCCCTCCCCATTTCCAATAAAGACTGAGACGAGGAAGAATCAACTCAGATCAGTGCATATTTCCCATAGGAACAGTATGGGGAATATAAGGGAAACTAACCATAGAAATAACTGCCAATGTCCCACTAATGAAGTCAGGTAGAGTCAGCCATTGACTAATCAACACCGGACTCCCTGTTCAGGACTAAAGGACAGGCATGTCTTGGTCATTGGAAGAATGGAGGTCAGGCAAACCCAACCCTGACCACAGCAGCCCTTTGACACACCACCAGGAAATAAAAGGAGACAGATGAGAGAACACAGTGAGAAGCAATTGGGAGAGGAGTAGGGTGGCTGCATGGCTGAGTCCAGCAGGGGATCCCTTCTCTGTCCCAAGCCAGATTTTGAAGCCCGAGCAGAACAAACTGGAGAGGCATTTTGGACTAGAGGAGCCAACAAGCAGGGAGCTGCAGAAGGAGAAGCCTGTGTGATATGGACGAGAACAGTGAGCCAAGAGGCTGGCCCTGTGTGTGTGAGGGGCTGCAGCATGGCTAGGGAGTCGTGTGTCCAAGGAAATGGAGTGAGGCATACTGTAGACTGCTGGCCGTGTCCCAGCAAATGCTTGTTCCCTTGGGACGTGTGCCGGTCCCAAGGGTCTCTGAGGGGCAGGTGGTGAGACCCTGACATTGACCCACAGCATCCAGAAGAAACTGTTCACCAGCGCTATGGTACCCGGTGCTTTTCGTGTGACAGAGAGAAACCCCAGAGCATGTAGGTGGCTGGACAGGAAGAGGGAGGAGAAGCAAGATTGTTAAAATGGCACGAAACAGAAAACAAGTAAAGCAAGTGATTGGATATAACAATAGTCCACTATTGTCCATGGAGAGAAGGGCACTGTGGGACTTGTAGTAGAAAGCCAAAGGGGTCTGGGACCTAAATTAATGTGAAAGCCAGAGGGGCCTGGGACCCATGTGGTAAAGAAAACAACTATAAAAAAAACAAGCATTGCCTCAGCAAAAAGGAATCCAGTGCCGTTTCAGCCAGGAGGCTAGTTGATGCTGACAGAAAGCAAAGTGATTTGAAAGAGCGGGCAGGCGGCCCACATGGAAAATTGCAAGCACACACCAATGCCAAAGTGAAAGAAAGCGTGCAAAAGGCATAAAGGGAAAACAGAACGAAGCACATAGGGTACCAGAGACATGAGAAGAAAGCATAGTCCCGTGTGCTAGAGACACTGTAGCAACTGCAAGCCAGAAGAGAAGGGAGCCAAGTATCAGAGTGGTCACGCCTAGAAGAAGTAAAAAGCTATGCGTTTTCGAAAACCTTACATACAGTCCCAGTATTAACTAAAAGAAAGTGTTTGCGTCCCTTGAGAGAGGTGAAGTGGGAGCAAAATCCTTAAAGTGATACAAACGCTGTTCTTCCCTAAAGAGAAAAAACTGTTGAATTACGTGCTTCATGAACTTTTATGTGTTATGAACTTGAATTGAAACCACTGAGACCAGAGGGGCCACAGCTTGAGGAAAGGAACCCTGAGATGCCCATTGTAAAGCAGAACTATTTGTGTTAGTGAACTATTGATGATTTGGAAAGACAAGTGTACTAACAGAGACTTGGTAAAACCTACAACCCATTGCTGCCCAGAGAGAAAGGCATTGTGGGAGTTGTAATACAGAACTAGCCATAAGGCTGTGGTTGATTTGATATTCAGGAAAAGACAGTGTATGAACTTGGTGCTAACAAATTACGAGGAACTTATGTGAAACTAATGGGAAACTAAGATAAATACTGTTCCACCCTGGGGAAAAGGGAGAGCCAGAGGAGCTTGAGGAGAACTTTGACTGATGAACTTTAACAATCTTTTGAACTGTGAAGTTTCCCAAGTGACTCCATCTTGGGGAAGGGAGCTGTGGGGCAGCTCCAGTGCCATCCTGACTTTACTCTCATACACCCTCTTGTTTGAATATTATCCTGAACACATTATTGTATTTAGAAAGTGAGGGTAAGCATAGGTTTGACACAGACATCCCTTTTATTTTATTAACAAACCCCGATTTTATTTTTCTTTTGTTTTCTGGTTGAGACTACTACTAGGGCAAGATAGGCATTTCACCAACCCAAATATCTTTAATAAAGGCTTTGAAAACTGTTATCTTTTGTGTCTGTGTCGCTCTTGGCACCATGCCAATTTCGCAGTATCCCTAACTTTAGAAGTCCAGCCCTACGAAGATTGGAACCTTGTGCTCAATGTCATGTTTGTGCGTAAAAGCGCTTGTCAATGCGTAAAACTCACAAGGGACAAACTTCTATGGGAAGGAAAAGTTGGAAGAGGACAGATTCGAAGAGTCATATGTGGGTCTGCTATGGAGAGCAAAGCTGTCCCCAACTTTGGGACGACTGTAGGAAGCAAGAGCCACCCAAGTCAAGACAAGGAAAAGTCAGCGACGGAAAAGTTTGCTCGAGAAATGTATGCACTACAAAACGTTTGTACATTTCCCATACGAACATACATTTAAAACCCCTCCAGACCCACACCTCCACCCACACCCACAACACATCCCCACCCACAACCCCAACACACCCCCACCCACACACCAACATACCCCCACCCACACCCCAACATAGCCCCATGCTCAGCCTACTTAACTTTAAGATGCGCTGTATCCCTGCAGCACCGGTTCCCTTTCACTTCCATGATTGAGAACCAGTGCCGCAGAGTCCTTTCCTTTTTTTGGGTAGCTGCGGGGGTTTCCCCCCGCAACCCCTGTTCACTATACTGTGTAGTATAGTGAGTGGGGTATTGCAGGGGACACCCCGCATCCTGTTTCTTTTCTCAGTTGAGCTGCAGGGGTGTCCCCCGCAACACCCTGCTCACTATACTGTATAGTCGAGTGTGCAGGGTGTTGTGGGAGACACCCCTGTAGCCCCCGGCTTTATTTTTATTTTTTTTCCTGCCGGGGCCCTGGTGGGTGTCCCATGCAAAAAACCTGCTCACTGTAGTGTCACTGTAGTGAGCGGGGTGTTGCAAAGGACACTTACCAGGGCCCATACCAACCCCACCGAAAAACCTAAACACATCACGAAAAGTTCAAACTTTTGGTAGTTAGAACTTTTCGTGGTGTGTGTTTTAGGTCTTTTGGTGGGGTCAGTAATTTTGATACAAACCTTTTCGTCCTATTCCCAAGAGATCCTTTGTGCGTAAAAATGGTATGGATGAACTAGGGGCCACCGGTAAGTGGTATGATTACTCACTTCCTAGCTCACTCTGGGTTCAAACTTGGAAGGTTTGAAGAAGGTCACCTGGACTACGAAATCCCTTCCTTGGTTACGCTTCAAAGTGCACAGGCACTGCGGGTGCGGATGCAGGTCCGATTTACATCCAGAGCTGTATCTCTCATCACAAATGCAGCACAAAGAAAGCACTGATGCAGCTGGTCTCAGGACACTTGAAGAAAGGCGGGAAGGTCACCAGCGGCAACCATCAGTGTCTCACAGTGACGCAAGAGCACCCAAGTCTCGTGGACTGACGCACGCTTCTCTCGTGCGGCCCAAAGCAGTAGGGATGACGAGAATTGGCAAGGAGGTGCCTTGCAGTGCAAACTAGAGTTCTTCCAAAGCTCGAGCCAAAACTCAAAGTAACAACTCCAGCACAGGTGTCGAGGGAAAAGCTTGTCAGTCCACTGGAGGGCCCAGGGACTCTTTTGAGAAGGCTTGTTTGCGCATCACCAAGGAGACATTGAGAGTGATTGGTCGCACCACTCCAAATGGTTGAAGCACCTTTGCAGGAGATCGACCGCAAAGCAGGGCTCTACTGGGACAATAGCGGGCTCTGGGTGCCAAACCTTCTCTGCGCGGTTCGGGACAGTCCTTGGATCTGCTTCACTTCTCAGGATACTTGGCTCTGTGTAAAGGTCGATTCAGACATTAAGGTTATCTGTGGATCTGCACTCAGAGCCCCCCATATCCTAAAGTCCAGGGAGTGCTTGCGAGGCGATCTGGCCCACTCATGCACGCTATCAGTGGTCCAATCAGGGACCACTGGAGCGCTCATGCTCTCGTGCACACCCGACATCCTGGAACCAGTTGTGTGGATTGGGACCAGACAGTCCCAGCCCACTTCCTGGGTACCCACACACGTGACATGCATAAGCCTGTGAAAAGCGTCGGCTTTTGCGGGTGAAAGCATACTCAAGTAACGACTTCCGGGTCACAAAGAGAATGGGGAAGGACAAAATGGCCAAAGGAGAAGACAAAAGACCTTGTCTCTAGCCACAGTCATGAGCCAAACGCGGTAAGTGCATTATGGCTCGATAAAAGTGAATAAAAATGCACAAAAAGCTTGTGCTGCCACCAATCTACTCCTAGATATGTTGTCCAGTTACCAGAAAATCCTTAAGGAATGTCTAGGGCCTGAAAAATGCAAGGACCCCAGTGTGCGGAATAGTAATGTACTTTGCACACTGAAATACAGTTGCCAAAAGTGGCAACAACATCAAAAGACTAAAGGAAACAATGTTTACCAGTACCGACTGTCAGAAGGACAAGTCAGTTTCCCCAGAACAATGAGCAACAGCCCAATGGAATGCAGCTGAAGGCTTTGCTTCACTGGCAGAAAGTAAGACCAGGAGGCTGAAACAAAAGCAAAAATATGGGGGTCCACAAATATAGAGGTAAAACAGCAGGAAGTGAGATTTTACCTAACACCCATTAAGAAGAACCATTGATACCCAATACCCTAATGGCCTATTAGGCGGAGAAGCCCCGTTAAGTCCCGCTTTGCCGCACAGGACTCTGGAGTTCCTGTGCTTCTTTTGCATTACTGTGGATTCAGCGCTTCCATCGGATTTCTGTCCACACTTCAAGTACCAGCAGGTGAAGATTTGCCTAAGAAAGTCATAGATACATCTATTTGCATAAATATATGCTGATACCTCTTTTTTGTTTGTATTCAGGCTTCCTGCTTTGGGAGGGGCTATATATACGTGGTTGCACGTGCACCGCGCGCCCGCACCCGAGAAGCCCCGTTAAGTCCCGCTTTGCCGCGGGTGACTCTGGAGTTCCTGTGCTTCTTTTGCATTACTGTGGATTCAGCGCTTCCATCGGATTTCTGTCCACACTTCAAGTACCAGCAGGTGAAGATTCGCCTAAGAAAGTCATAGATAACATCTATTTGCATAAATATATGCTGATACATCTTTTTTGTTTGTATTCAGGCTTCCTGCTTTGGGAGGGGCTATATATACGTGGGTGCGTATATATAGCCCCCCGTATGTAGAGTCCCACTTTGCCGCTTCGCCGCGCTGGTCGCGGTGAGTGGTGAGGGTCTTAGACTGTGGGCTTACTATCCAAATTATTTCTCATTCCATACTCTGCATAGGTGTTTTGCTTCTGAGCTCATTGACTCTATTTCACTATGAAACGAGGCATTACCTCTTTAAAATCGGGATGCCCACTGTGTACCCGCTTTGCATTGCACAAATGGTGCAAGCCTTCCTCCTAACTCACCTTCCTCCTTAACTAAAAAACCTTGCAAAGCTCTACCCCTCGCATGGGCATCATGAAACCCAAACCAAAAAGTAAAGCTGAACTACTGTTAGGGATGGACATTCGTCCTTTTTGTCATGAAGCAAGTCATGTGGACCCTTTTGATCTCAATAATGGAATCACTCCAGCAACAGTACCTGGTTGTGCGGACAAAACATCTGCTGTTTCAAAAAAAGACTTATCACACGGACAATCTATCAGGTTCAATGCAGTGGATGATGGAATAACCGGTGAGACACCAAAGTCCGTGCCTTCGACCGTCCCCACGGTTACTTTTGCAAAGGAAAATGTGTCTCTTACAGACAGTATTTTGCTAAATAATGTGTTAACTGGTTCTGTTGCGCCATCTGCCAAAGTATCTAACAGCTCTGCCTTGTCCGTAAATGACATTTCTAGTTCCAAATTGTCCACCATATCGAATATTGGAGATAAGGCTGTAATTGATCTTGATACAAATGCTTCTTGTTTTTCAGCCCACACCATATCTGAAAATCTATCCAAGTCTCCAATTTTATTTCCAAACATTAGCGCTGCCAACTCTGTAGCCAATTTATCATTTATTGCTCCAACACCACAAAAAATGGGCGACAACGGTACCTCTGATGTTGGATTGGTTGAAACTCAAAGTGTAAATATTGGCATTGCTCTGACTTCCATGAACACTGCTATTCTTGCTTTGGCTAAACTCTTTGAAGTTTTAGCTAACAAGGCTGATGTCCATTCTAATCAGCTTAATCAGCTATTATCTGAGCAACTTACGATCTCCAATAAGCTTGAAAGTCTGAGTCAATCTACTGCCTTACCTATTATTAAAAGGTCAGTAGTCTCCCAGACTTCTTTCCAATCTGATGTTCCTGTGCATCGTTATCAGATCATTCCATGCATACCAAATCCTATAATTGATCTGGTGAATGTTGTAAATGAAGCATCAGATGACCAGCAAAAAAAACAAATTACTCACTTTTTGGCGTAAATACAAATCCTTTTGATGCAGTGAAGTCGGGGCCTAAAAAGGGTGCCATTCCAAAAAAATCTAAAAACATCAAATCCGTGGCCAAACGTACAACCCAAACTAAATCCTTTGTCAAAAACCTTTCAACTCCAGTAACAACCACTGTAATCGCTTCTAAAGCTATAGCAAAAAAATATCTTCATCAATCGCAGGCAAAGAAGGCAAAGATATTGCCAGCTTCAGCTGCCTCTGTTATTGCCTACAGTCCTTTAATTGATCTGTTAAGTGCTGCTGCTGACATTTCTCGAGACACTTCTAAAAGACAAATATCCAGTGGCTTTTGTTTTAAATCTCCTTTGGCCATGCGAGTCTCGAACACTGAAAAGCGTCGCAAAGAAATAAGGCAAGCAGTCGATGGGTACATGTCCTCCAAATCTGTTTTAAAGAACTTGACTTTTGCGCCATGTGAAATGGTTAATATGCATGAGCCTTCTGCTCCAGTTGCACAGAAAGCGCAAACAACATGTTCACGAGTGTCTGACAAGATTGACTTAGCAGAAACCGTGTCACAGGCGCAATTTCAGAATAAGACAAATGTTCCCGCTTCTGATCTTGTTGCTTCTAGTGACATGGAATGACTGATTCAATCTACCTTGACCAAGTTTTTCGAGGCTTCTGCCTCTTCTCAAACTAAACTTTGTAGTGTAAACCACCCAATCTCCAACGCTCTGCCCAATCCATCCAAACAAAAACCTGTGACCGCGTGTCTTAAGCGCCCTGCAGTTCATTCACTGACACTCAGTTGCAAGCCTTTGCCAGCTAAACAATATAACCTTAATCATGCCTCTGTGTTGTCTATATTTAGTGAAATTCCTGAGCTCGATGACATTGGCACCATCGACATTGAGCTAGTGGAGTTCATTGGTCATTCAAAAAGGTCCTCTGTGATTCTTTGGATCAATTCGAGGGTCATAGTCAACGCAATCTGGGCTGTGAAGTCTCAAATTCTTGATCTTGGATTTATCCTTTTGCCAACTTCTGACTCCTCAGATTGCTTATTAACACGACAACAGGATATACATTCAAGCAAAATACAAACAAAATTCAAGGTATCTCCTACCACACATGTAATTGTGACCCCAAAAGTAACTAATGTTAGCATTCTAAATCTTTAGAATCTGCTTTAGAATCTGCTTTGACTTTGATCAGTTGGAATTCCAGAGGGCATAGGCATCTACTGAATAATCGGGCCTTGCAGTTGTTAGACCATGATGTAATTCTGATACAAGAATCCTGGCTTACCAGCGTTCCATCATGGAATAACTATGATGTCCTTTTGATACCTGCAGTCAAGGGTTGCTCAGGGCGTCAAGCAGTCTTCCACCTTAAAAGTTGAACAAATGACTAGAATTGTTGGACAACATTTTTCATGTGCTGCCATTAATGTTTACTGGAATCCCTTGGGTATTTCTGATGACTGGTTTCTGGAATCTGTGAACAAAGCTCTCGATGGACATTCGGACCACATTATTTTAGCTGGCGATTTAAATCTTCACTGCTTGGGTCCGAATTGTAAATCTGAAACACATCGTCTTGTTAAGTGGACAAGCTTTGTCGAATCCCGAAACCTGTTCATGTTAAATGGTGCATTCCCTCGGGATATCCCACCTAGACCTACTTGGCATTGTGCTCGTAGCCAGGGAATTATTGACTTCATCTATGTCAATGCACACATGTTCAATAATGTAAAATCATTTCAAATAATTGACACAGAAGGGAGCGATCAAAATGTGCTACACACAATTTGGCGCTTAAATTCTATCACAGCACAAGAGTAATCCTCTCATCTTATAGGTTCCTACAAGGTAAACTCAGCCAGAAATCGATTAACGTGGACTGAGTCATCTTTGGAAGCCTTTAGGTCATGCTATGACGCTGAGTTGAAGAGCAAAGCTGTGCATAAACATCCCTCAGATGTAGTGTATCATGACTTAATGCAGCTATTTCAACCAGATTCAATCATACAGAAACAAAAACAAACACTGCATCTGCACATCTTCGACCATGAAATCAGAATTAGGAAATCCGTGGTCCGGGCTGAAAAGAGGGAAGCCCTCAAGCTCCCCGCAGATACACGATAAGCTGCCCTAACCCTTATCAAAACCAGTTATAGGAATTGGGTAAAAGGCATGAAGACCAAACTATATCAAACTGATAGAAGCAATATGTTGAAACTATTGGCATCTAAAAACTCTGCTCAGTCATGAAACATCATCAATCAAGTTACGGCAGGTCATCAGGTTGCTGTCCAAACTAATGATGTGACTAAGGAGATGTGGGTTCATTACTATTCTAAACTATTTGCTGCACCCCCGGTACATCCAAGTATATCTATGCCTGAGCTTCAGCCTCCTTTCCATTTATCTTTTGATAAAGACTACATTTTGTATTTCATCAAACAAGCAAGTCACTCTAGAGCACCTGGCCCGGATGGCTTGTCGAATGCACAAATGAAGCAATTCCCGGACATCTGGGCAGATATGTTATATCTTATATTTGAGACCATAAATGTTTCTCAGAAAATCCTAATGTCTTGGAAACAATCCATCGTTATCCCTATCTATAAGAAGGGTGATCGGGCTAATCCGGCTAGCTACAGGCCCATTTCCTTGCTTGATGTGCCTGGGAAGATCTTTTGTCGTCTAATTCTGAGAGAGTTGAATACTTGGACTAAAAACTACTTTAAGAGAGATCCTCTTCAATCAGGATTTGTCAGTGGCCTTGGCACTCTCCCTAACATCATTACCATTAATATGCTTAAGTCACAATAGGCGTGTCAGAAACAATCTTTATACTTTGCATTTATTGATTTCCGATCAGCATTTGACTACATAAACCGTGATCTTTTATTTCACAAGTTAAAATCCCTTGGTTGTCTATCATCTCTCTTGGCTTTAGTGATTCAGCTACACACAGAGACCTCTATGCGAGTCAGGTTATCTTTTGAAGGTCTACTGACTTCCTCCTCTCCCACTTTTTTGGGACTTAAGCAGGGGTGCATTTTAGCTTCAATACTGTTTAATCTATTCATCTTTCATATGGGTCTCTCTTTTCTCGGAATCGTGTCGTATGCTCCTGAACTGGGAGGCCAGCGCATACCTTGGCTGCTCTACGCTGATTACCTAGTTTTAATATCTCAGACTCCGAGGGGACTCCAGAATTTGTTATCAGCCCTCTCTGAATATGTTGAGAGGAACCAGCTTATAGTAAACTTGAACAAATCTCAGTTTTTGGTTTGTAGACCTCAAGGGAAATCCAAAAATAATGATGGAATTTGTCGTATGCGACAGGAACCCATGGAATTAGTTTTGGAATACAAATACTTGGGCCTTTTTATACAAAATAGCGTTGGTGATAGCAAATATTTGATTACCTTACAGTCGAAACTTCTGACTTTGATCTCACAGGCTAAAATACTTCTTTATAAGTACAGGAAATTTACTTTAAGGCATCTCCTAATGTTCTATGAGCAAAAAGTCATCCCTGTTCTTCTTTACGGTGTTGAATCAAAGCTGTATTCAAATAATAAAATGTGGAATAAATTGGAGGCGGCTTTTTGGAAAAGGCTTTTACATTTACCGAATTGCTCACCCATGCCTATATTACGATTTGAATTAGGTTTGAATTCACTATTTAGTAGAGTCAAGTGGAGAATGTGCTCCTTCTTTCGTAAGTGCTTGCTTGGTGTGGCAAACAATAATATATTGAGTACGGTTGCCCGCTACTTGTCCTCTTCTACTCTCGCTTTGCCTTTAAAATGGCGAAATCTAGTACTGAATACTTTGGTAGAAGCCGATATTCCATTACAGCTTCTAAATGAAAATCCACTCCGTGCTAAAACAAAGTATTATCTTTGGGCTTGGATACAAAATTATGACTTTTGTACAAAATATAAAGATTTCAATAATAATCATTTCGGAATCAAGCGGTTGGGCCAGGTGGCAGGTTATCTATTGAAATGTCCTTCCGCGAATGTACGGAACACATTTCTGCGCTTGAGACTCAATTTATGGACCACTAGGGAAGTGTTGGTGAGGCGTAAAATTATTTCTGCTGATTTAAAGTTTTGTCGGTTCTGTGAATCCCATATTGTGAGGGAAACCTTACAACATTTGATAATATCTTGTCCTAAATTGAAGGACACGCGGGCCAAACATTTTACTAATTTGTTAAATTTGCATGAGGAACTGGATGAAAACGAGATATGGGGCATTTTATTTAATAGCACAAGATTTTCGGTCATAAAGGCTCTGGTGCACTTTTTGGAAGCCATTGTGCCTGGTGAAATCTATTTACAAACTTAATTTTGAACTGCGTATACCATTTGTATATATTCAAAGTTATTTTTGTGCACTTGAGAAATCAATTGAAATGTATTAGATTTTAAGTTTTAAATTCCTATATTAATTGCTCATATTCTGTTTCATTTCTCATGTTCCGAATTGTTATCTTTTTTACTATTGTTAAAATTTTTGTTATTAATTGTGTTGATTGAATTTGGAAATGTACATCTGTTTGATCATTTTGAAAAGTTGATTTATTCAGCTGTATCAAAATAAAATAATTTTTTTTTTTTTTTTAATGGCCTATTGCCATGTATCTATACCCCCCTTTTAGAGTAAACAGAGACACCTTTTCCCAAAACCCTTTTAACCAAACTTCCATCCTTGGACAAAAGGGAAAATGCTCCAGATTTCCGCTCCTGTCTTTTTCAGTTTCATTCCTCATCAATGTAGAACTGGCTAATCATTTGGAAAGATTACAGTCATTTGTCAAGTGATTTATGTCAGTCAACATCAATGGACTTCATCTCCCACAATTTCCCAAGTACTGGTACAAGGAGGAAGAAGAGAACAATACAGAGCAGAAAGAGCCTCTAGATCAATGAGCATGCTAGTTGTTTTCACAATGCACCTGTGCGCAGGATGTTTAAAGACCGAAAAACCAACTGCAAGAGGCTGCTGATGTTTGGGAGAAGTCATTGTACCGCTCTGCGAGGCGTGCGGTCCCTGAAAGCATGGAGGCAGTAAAACGTTGTGTGAGCAGGACATGCCACAGGCATGCCAGGAACAGAGGGAAGATTCCTGGGTGTTCAGCAGCTGGGGAAAGCATTGCTTCACCTACAGGGACCTGAAGGAAGGCAGGCGTGCTGACGGGAAGCTGCGATACGGACCAAGATGACGTGGAAGCAATCCAGAGTGGAAAGCAGGGGGCAAAGCTTTGCAGCGTAAGCATGAATGGGACCGAAGACACCACGCAGAGCCCGGGAGTCAACCCAAGCAAAGTGGGGACCCCAGGATGTTTTTGAAACAAAGTGGGAACCCTAATATGTAAACTTTATTACCTCAGAATCAGAGACATTAAGGAGATTGTTTGCAAACCAAGAAGATATATTGCAAATACGAGTCATTTATGAGAGTATGGAATGCAGATTTGTGGAAAACCAAGGGAGAATACTGAAACAACAAGATATACAGAACCAAAGACGATATATGCAATTGTGGATTTAAAAGGAGAACTGTTTACCTATGAATGTGGTCGAAAACCTGACAGGCGAGTAAACCAGGCAGTCACAAGTGCATAATAAGTACTGGTAGGGGAGTATACCAGGCAGTTGTAAATCTACAGGAAGTCCCAAGAAATGACTGTGTTTGTTGAACAAAAGAAATAACGTTTTAAACAAGGAACTTTTGAAAGAAGAACTACAAGGCCAAGGAGCTTTGTAACAAAAAGTATTGTTGTGCGACAAAAAAGACACAAAGTACTGTTAGACCAAGAATCGTTGGCATAGTGTTGAACAATCCAGGGGAAGGGAATCAACTTCTTGAACCAAGGTTCTTTTACCTTGGAAAAATTTTATATTGGAGCTGTTCTATTTTTCCTTTAAGAACTCTTTTTGCAATCAACAGGTTAAAGAGATTTCCCTTTTCACCCTATAATTTGGTTTGCGGTGTGAGGGTCAGGATAGAATGTTGGACACAAGGACAGTTTTGATTTTGACATACTGACACAGACAGATCCTTAGCTTTTGTTTTTTAGGTAGGGAAATTCCTCTTAGAGCAGAGTCAGAGAGGAATTTTCCCAACCCATTTTATGTTAATAAAGGTCTGCAACCAAAAGCATGACAACTTTGTGTCCGACTTTCATTTCTGACTCCTCACACTATCCTGCATCTACCATGTACAGAGCATGGAAGACAGGGCCACGTTGGCTAGGGAGAAGGGGCTTTACAAAAAAGAGGGAGGAGAATAAAAGGAAAGTACAGGAAGTGGGAAGAGTGGGTTGTTATGTTGAGGTAAAAGGATGTGGTCGACTAAGAGACTAGAAGGAGGAAGAACTAAGCAGCAGATTATGGAAGCGATTGCTGGAGATGGGGAGTGTGGCAAACCAGAAGAAGGAATCGGACTAAGTAGTGACATATTCAAAGGTGTTTATTTAAATATTAAGAAAATCCCTATCTTCCTCTACTGCTATTTGGGGAATTCCCTACCTAACAACTTGGCTTCTGCCTTGCCAAATCTCTTGGATCCCTTTTTTCAAGAAGCTTTAAAAGTTTGTTGGTTTCTTGCAATACAGTTCTCAACCTCTCTGAAGTCTCTGTATGCCAAATCTTAATTTCATATGTTTCCCACTTTCCAGGAAGCAACGTTTTTTTAAATAAAATTCCACCATTTTCAGACTTGGTGTTTGAAAATATTCTTGTATTGTGCTTAAAGACTGGAACCCTCTCTCTCTCTCTCCAGTGCTCCTTGTTATGTTTCCTGGGCTCCCCAAAATCCTCTGGCCCTCTGACAGGCTTGCCTAACCAGGGCCTTGGTGGGGCATTGGCTGGTTCAGGTTTGCATGGCTCTCATAACCCTTGTGGCTTTCCCAGCCTCAAGTAATAATGCCTCTTGGTTTCTTAGGGCTCCCAAAAGCCCTCTGGACCTCGGATAGGCTTGCTTTAGTTTGGCTTAGATAGGACATTTGCCTGCTTGGGCTTATCTGGCTGCCGTAACCCTTGTGGCTTCACTTCCGCTGCTTGACTCGGCAGCTAACGCACTTCTCATGCATAGATCAGGGGTCCAATTTCTCTGCTGCTGTTTGGTCATAGGCCCTCATTACGACCCAGGCGGTAAGTTACCGCCTGGGTCGTACCCTTACCACCATGGCGTAAACTATGTTTACGCCATGGTGGTTGGCGGATTTACTGCCCCATTCCAAGGTGAGTGGGGCGGTAAATCCCCATTTCCCATTTTACCCTTCCCCATTCCCATTTTCGCCCCATAGGGCATAATGGGAATGGGGAAAGGCGATAATTACGGCACCGTAAATTACGGTGCCCTAATTATCACCAAGGTCCCTTTGCGGCATGGATTTTAACGGCTGCAAAAAAGCAGCCGTTAAAAGCCATCCCGCAAAGGGAACCTTGTAATCAGGCGTTAAGGGTCGGCGCCGTTTACGGCGCCGTAAACCCCTTAACGCCTGAGTCAGAATGAGGGCCATAGTGTCAGTTAACGGTCCCCAGGCCCACCAGGGTGTCCGCCATGTGGTTGCTTTACTGTCTCATCTCCATTTCGACCTTGGCTTGTTTGCTGGTCAGGACGCCAGCCTTCCTGCGTCTTGCTAGTGATTCACTTGCTCTCCACGCTACTGTTGGCTCTGCAGTCTAGTGAGGCTCTGCCCCTCCAGGATGTCTTCCCATCAGAGTCTCCCCTTTGCGTAGGATTCTCTCTCACTGCTTCCAAATTCCTTGTGGTTTTATGTACTTCATCACAAACAAAAGTGGTGTGTCGTTCCTCTTAGACTATGGAGCATTACCTGAAGCAAAAGAGATTGAAGAACTACCTGGAGAATCCAAAATAGAAGTAACAACAGTCTTTTGGGTTCCTATGTAGGCGTAAAATGTGTTCTGGATAGGGAGTTACTTGCAGGAATGGAGTTCTTGTCAGCAAGAGGTTAGTCGCTCCCAGTGGGGTCCCAGTTGCCCAACCCCTTAGGGAGGGACCTGCTGAGTGTGATCACTTCCCTAGCCTCAAAGGAGTTGGCTCCCCTCTGGGGAGAACAGACGGATAGCCCAGATTTGTCACAGGAAGTATTGGGTACTGAGTGCACGTGGTACAGCAGTGTGAATGTGGGTGTTAGTTTAAGGTCGTGTAAGAAATGATTTTGAAATGTATGCTACTGAATGAAAGGAGGGTGTTTAAGTAGTCGTAGAACGGTGGAGTGTATGAGGAAGTAGGTATAGTAGCAGAGGGAGTAGTAGAGTGGTGGAGGGAGTAGTAGAGTGAAGGAAGAAGTATTAGAGCGGAGGAAGGAGCAGTAGTGTGGGGAGGGAAGTAGTAGAGCTGGTGTGGAAGTAGTAGAGTAGTAAAGTGGAGAAAGATGTAGTAATTTCAAGGAAGTGAGTAGTAGTGTGTTTGAAGGAAGACTTACATCAAAGGATTAAGGTGAGGCTTAGAAGGATAAGAAGACAGCAGACTGGAAGGTGGAGTAAGGAGAAGTGGGTAAGGAGAGCGAGGAGTAAGGAAAAGTGGGTATGAGCAGGAAGAGAGGGAGAGGTGAGAGTCAATGTGATAGAAGGTTACTGAATCCAACAGTATGCTGTAATCCCAGTAGAACACTAACAAATGCATAGAGTAGGGAAAGTTAAGAAGTACTTGTATTTATATTTGTATTTATTGAGCATTTGTTAGGCGCAGATACAACAGAATAGTGTTTCCAAGTGCCACAAGGCAAAATGGGGAGGGAACAAGGGGAGTAAATAACATTAGCAAACACAGTAAATATACAATCGTGGTCCAACTAGGCCTTGTGGCATTCAGGCGTGCAAGTGCAGTGAAGGGAAGTGCTGGAGATAGGGTGGGTGGGGGGCACAAATGGACAAGTGCTGGTAGGGCCCGGGGGAGGGAAGTGCCAAGGGGAGCCAGGGAGGAGGCCTCAGGCTAAGTGCTAAGGTGGGCGAATCCCACGATGGGATGCACAGCCGCCAGACAGGGGGCAGAGCTGTGGGGGTGGAGGGTGCTGGTGTGGAGTAGGTCGAGTGCCTGGTATCCTGTGGGATTCATGAGGAGCAGGCCACAAGTCTCCGTGGCAGTGTCAGTGGGGTGATTAGCAAGCAAGGGAAAAGGGAAAAGAGGCAGAGAAAAGAAGAGTTTTGAGAAGTTTCCAGAATTTAAAGAGGTTCGGCTCAAGTGTGAGAGGGGCAGGGAGGCTGTTCCAAAGGGAGGCACCAGCCAAAGAGAGTGACCTGCCCCCACTTTCTGCTTGGAGAAGCGTTTGAACAGCAAAGAGTTGGAGTTAGAGGAGCAGAGGGCTCTAGCAGGGGAGGATTTTTGGGAGGGAAAATTAGAGATGGCGTGGTCCCAGGCCCCAGAAAGCCTTGTGGATGATGCAGAGGGTCTTGAATTTGATCATCGCGGCCACTGTGAGCCAGTGGAGTGATTTTAGGGCTGAGGAGATATGGTCCCTGGGCTTGAGGCCAAGGACAAGTCTTGCAGCCCTATTTTGGATTAGCTGAAGGGGGCGTAGGGAGGAAAGGGCGAGATTGAGAAAGAGGCTGTTGCAGTATTCCAGCCTAGAGAAGACCAGAGCTCTGGAGACATTGAGCTTCTGGGGGAAGGTGAGTATGGGGAGAATGCTTCTGAGCAGGTGAAGCTGGAAGTGGGCCTTCTTGGCAAGGTGAAGATGTGAAGGGTAAAGGAGAGAGTGGACTCGAAGATAACCCTGAGGTTTTTGGCCTCACCGGATGGTGAGTGTAGGGGGCCCAAAGAGGGTGGCAAGAGGGTAGGAAGAAAACAAGGCGCAGGTGTCCCAATGAGAAGCGTCTCTGTCTTACTGGTATTAAGATAGAGATCGTTAGCCTCACATGATGCCTGAATAGCGGTCAGACATAGGGGATGAGAGAGGAGGGAGATGAGGTGGTACAGGAAAGTTTGAAGGGAAGCTGTGTGTCATCAGCATAACACTGGAAATGAGGAGAGAAGGAGGAGATCAGGTGAGCAAGAGGGGTGAGATAGATATTGAAGAGCCACAGCAATAGGATAGTGTCACGCTCACCTGAGTCTCCGCAGAAGTGATGAGGTCCTCCTGTCCCTGCATGTGACTTCGATCCATCCTGGGGGATTGGAAAGATTGCCTAAAAGGGAATGACAGGATTTGTTATACTAGAGGAAT
Organism: Ambystoma mexicanum; assembly: GCF_040938575.1. Classification (NCBI taxonomy): domain Eukaryota; kingdom Metazoa; phylum Chordata; class Amphibia; order Caudata; family Ambystomatidae; genus Ambystoma; species Ambystoma mexicanum. Next base: position 1,442,778,655 of record NC_090935.1, read on the forward strand.
GACCCTAAGAGACCATTCACCCCCTCCCCTTTTGTTTCTCTCCCAACTGTGTTCTGTGGTGGTGCTAGGACTGAGCTGCTCACCTTTTAGTTTTAATGTGGCAAGCTCTCCTTCCTGCATCTGCATGGGTGCTATGGTCTTGATGTCCTTTTCGTATGGGATTTGCTGGCTATAGTTTTTTGAGTTCGGCGACAGAACTGCCGCACAGTTGCTCTTTGGTTTAGTGTTCTGGGAGCCAGTTCCTGCACTGGTTCCTTGGCTGCGGAAGCTGAGAACCCAATTGTTTCACTGAGTCCTTATCTGCTAAAACCCTTCCCCAGTTGCCTCACTGGGTATGAAAGTATGGATTGATCAGGTAAGTTTGTTAGATCAGGTAAGTTCGTAAGCATTGACTTGTAAGTTCTGATTCTAACCTGCTTGCTTTCTTTCTCTCCTGGTTGTAGGTTTCGTGGCGTTGCAGTGGAGCCAGGAGAGCACCGGCGGTTGAAGAAGGCGGAGCGGGTACGAATCCAAAGAGTCCGTGCCCGTGATGAAAGAAACCAGAGTCCTGCTGAGTGGTTTCGCTGCGTTGCGAACACTGGGAAGGTAAGTATGCCGGCGGAAAGCTCAGCGAAGTACTAACACTTTCTTATTTGTCTATTCAGGTGCGTGGAGTCCGTAACTTGAAAAAACGCCCAGGCGGGGCACACGGACAGGAAATGCTGGATCGGGAATCAGGTAAGCGTGTGCCTCAGGCTGCAGATTAAACGCGAAGCATGATCCGCTCTCTGGAACGAGCGATACAGATTGGAACTGGCACTAGGGGAATCACGGTGGGGGAAACAGGAAGTGCCTTATGAACACTGGGTGTCTATGGGATGTATGCAGCATGATTTGTTCCTGGCCTGCCAAGCTCTCACCCAAGATGCTCCTGCTTGCCCTTCCCCTTTACCAAAGGTGGAATGTACCGGCCTTATATCCATGACAGATAGAGCCCTGGGGGACGCCGTAGGTAGAGAGTGTGGTGGTGGAGGAGAAAGGGACCATTTGCAGCTGGCAAGGGCGGTTAGTGAGGAAGTAAGTCAGCCATTCCAGTGCCTGGTCTGTGATGCTGAGGGTGCATGGAGTCATTTTATGAGGATTGAATGGTTGACTGTGTCAAAGGCAGAGGAGAGATCAGGGAGAATGAGAATGGTAGGAGAGTTAGAGTCAAGATTTGCGAGCATATCTTCACGGGTGTTCAGGAGAGCAGTTTCCACGCCCCTGGGTGCCCGTAATCCAGATTGATGGTTATGATGGCAACCAGCAAGTTCAGTGTGGAGGGTCAGTTGAGGAGGACCAACTTCTACAAGAGTTTACTCAGGAAGGGGGTAGTAGAGATAGGGAGATAGTTGGCTGGCAGGAGGGGTTAGCAGATGGCTTTTTTTAGGAGAAGGTGCACAAGGGAGTGCTTGAGGGATAGAGGGAAAGAGCCAGTGGCGAAGGAGTGGTTACAGGAGTTGGCTAGAGCCGGGCAAGAGAGGAAATGTTGTCCTTAATGGTTCCTGAAGAGCACAGGAGCACCTGTTTGGAGGAGACCTTCATAGAGTGGACAACTTTAGAGACCTCATCCCGTGCTATGGGCAGGAGGGACGAGAGTGCGGGGGTGGAAGGAGGAGAGCTAAGGGAAGCAGGGCAGCAGGAGCGAGAGGTGAGATGGGGTGGAGGAGATTGAGGACAGGGTGTCCTGAGTTTTAGATGTGAAATGGGAGGCCAAAGATGTGCAGAGAGCCTTGGAAGGAAGGAGAGTTGTAGAGAGTGCAGTTGGATTGGTGAGTTCCTTGCAGATTTTGACGAGTTCAGCCATGTTGTTAGTGGCTCCAGAGATGCGGGCTTGGATGTCGGCCCTCTTCTTGGAGTGGATAGAGGAACAATATTGCCTTTGGAGCAGGCGACAGGCCAGTTTGTCAGAGGATGAGCCTGTGGTCCTCCACTTCCTTTCAGCAACTCAGCACTTATGTTTCAGAGATGCTAAATCAGAGTCATACCAGCCACTGTGCTTGGAGGCAGGGTTTAGGCGGATCCACATGACAGGGGCAAGGATGTTGAGGGTGTTTGAGATGGAGAGGTGCAGATTAGCAAGGACAGAGTCAGAGGAAGAGTCAGAGACAGGGATTGTAAGGGGGTTGAAGGTGGAAGCAAAAGCAGCGACTGTCACTCGCTTCATCAGTTGAATGACATCGAAGGAGGCTGGCAGTGCAGAGGGTGGCTCAGATAGAGAACCACAGGGGGGGGAAGTGACCAGGTTAGAGATAGGGATGTCGCCAGTGATGAGGGCATCCAGAGTGTGTCTGGCTGAGTGGGTCAGACTGGTAAGGAAGAATAGTGAGAGAGAGGCAGTCACAGAGGACGCAGAACTGTGAAGTGACTGATTCAAGGGAGTCGAGGTGGATGTTGAAGTCAGCAAGGGGGAGGAGCTTGGAAGAAGAGGTTGAAAGACAGGAGGCAAAGTCAGCCTAATCAGAGAGGAAGAGAGAAATAGGGCCAGGGGGCCGGTAGATGGTAGCAAGGGTGAGAGAGCAGGTGAGACCCAGAGCCTACAGATATGGCATTCAAAATGGGAGTAGAATTGAGTAGGTATGACAGAGGCAGGGACCCACTCAGGGAAAATCAGGGCCACTCCACTTCTGGGCCTTTTGGGTCTGGGTTTGGAGAGGATTTTGTAGCCCCCTGGAAAGAGAGTGTCAAGAACAGTGACAGAGCTGGCATTGAACCACGTCTCAGTGAGGGCAAGGACGTCAAGGTCAAATTCTTCAAGAAGACAACAGATGTCAGAAGAGTCTTTGACAGCAGAAGGGGCATTTAGGGCAGCTAAGTGAAGCTGATTACCACCTTTCAAGGTTTTCTGAGAGGGGTACAGGGGTGTGGTACTCCAGTCGGTGGTGGTGGAGAGGTTAGAGAAGAGGAGGAAGGAGGGGTAGCAGGAGAAGGGAGGAAGTTAATGAGAGAGGGCAGGCGCTGGTCAAGGAGGAGAAGAGTAGATTGAGAATCTTGGGCCATGATAGTGCCATTGTGATAGACATTAATGATGCACCAAGAGGATGAGAAGTATGCCAAGAGTACTTACAATCTAGTGCCACCATTAATGGGTGAAGAGGAAAAGGGGTAGAGAATGGAGACCAGGTGAGGTGTCCATAGGTCTGGGGAAGGGACAGTAAAAAAGGATATTAGTAGTAGTCTGCCCGGAAGTAGCATTGACATAGGTGTCAGCAATAGGTAGGCCTGGATTAGAGACCAGGAGAGCTTTTTAAAACGTTTTCTTCCAGACTAACCAACATTTTACTGTAAAGCATGGAGACAATGCAGTGTTTTACAGTAGCAATACTGTAATTATGTATTATGTAACAACTTAAATGTCTAGGAATGGCATTGCAAGACAATCCTTTAAAGAAATATGAAGTTAACACAGACTGGTCCTTGCCAGACAGATTATAGTTAACTTAATAAAAGTACCATCCTGATTACTTCTGATTTGCAATTATTTAAAAACAAAAATCTTGCCTACCACTGCCACACATGCCTTTGGCACTCAAGTACGGAGGAGATGATAACTGTGGTTCCTGGTGATAGCCTCGATATCCAAAGCATCAAATGCAAATGCCTCGTAAAAAAATGCATCGAAAAAATGCATTTTTGTTTTCATTTTTTTGAATGGGGGGTACCCCCGAACCCGCATTTATTTACCCCCTTAAGAACTCATTTTAATTTTTAAAAATCTTTACCTACAAAAAATGCATTTTTTCAATGCATTTGTTTTAGGCTTTTGCATTCGATGCTATGTATTCGAGGGAATCACTGGATACCGATAACTGCTGCACTTTTGCTACATTAGCCCCTTTAAATTTGCAGTGAACAGAGAAAAGACTTTAAAGAGAACCCTAAAAATAAGAGGAATGCAGGACAGGCTGTGCTTTCATTGAACAGGGTAACTTAAATAGCTAGTGCCAATTTAATTAGCAAACCTACAGAATTGCATAGCAAATTGGTATGAGACACTGCTTATGTTATGCCTTGATGTATTGAACAAATATGATATAAAAGACATTTGTTCTCAAAAAGAATAAAGTTGCAATAATGATCCAATACTTTCACCACAGAATAAAATAAATATTTTCCTGCTTGAGGAAATGTCAGTGTATGTTTTGTTTAGATATGTGTTTGTTTGTTTAGTCCTCACATCTATTTAACACCTATTGGGCAGTGCACAACCCAAGTATATTGAGTCATACTAACAACAAACATAAATGAATCCTAAAATAATACTTACTTGGTAATGTGTGCCATTCAACATTCTAGCACCTAGTGAACACCTAAAATAATAGTACAGATGTCTTGACCCAACGTGTTTCGGGACCCAGGACCACCTTCAGGGGAATTGCCCCTTACCCAGGTTCCCTAAAAACAACAAAAGTTCATTTTACTGCAATGTATCCACATTTAACATATACTCATACTCTAGGGCATATTCAGACATGGGTTAATCTCAATAACTGACCTTTCACAGTTGAAAATGACTGCTCTGTTAGCATCCACCAAAAAACATGTTAAAACTGCTCTGTTAACATACACTGGTAAGCCTGTGTTGTACTGTTCGCTGCCAATAGAAATCTCCTAAAAATACAATCATGTATATGGCTGTCACTCCCTTCATATAGAGCCTCCTCAAACATCAGTAAACATCTAATTAGAATAACATTCACCAGAGTATATGTGCCTCTACTTGCAATGTTATCTCTCTTTGTAAGCCATTAAATCTGGCTCTCGCCTTAATGTGTGTTGCTCATAGTAGTGTCAATTAGCATATCTCTTCCCAAAGTGACAGAAACAACCATCGCCTGTATTGAAACCAGAGCTTTCAATGTAAACACTGCCTTAATCGCAGATTAGAAAGCTTCCTCTTGCCTAATATCCATGTAAGCAAATGTTTCAATTGAAGATGTTCAAACTCACCTTGCTGCGTGTATTGTAGTTTCTTCCCTCATAGTAGCTAGTGCAAACCTGCTCCCGGTCACGCTAGATTTACTTTCCGCCTTCTCATGTGGGGGAAGAGCGCTGCATCCACTAGTGTACATCCCTCAAACGTGCTCATCCTACACTGGGTGCCATATTGGGTGTGTGTCAGAATATTATGTGTGCCTCTCGGAGGAGGTATCCCCAATTGTGAGAAGTCAGTATCAATCTGGATTGCGGTTATCTGTGTGTTGATCACATGCTTTGTATATATCTCCCTTCTCCTCTGTATTGTGCGATAACACTCAGCTGCCTAAGCATTCAACTGTACCCTGTGAAGTTGGAGCATTGGGTGCCCCCTCTGAAAGCAGTGAAAGCACCCATCGCCTGTCACTCCGAATTTCGATTTTTCTCTCATTGTTAAATCTGGCACCAATAGTCCCTATTAGGTCAGGCTGAATACAATATAATGGGTCTAAACCACATTCTAAGTTGTCATGATCTCTCATCTCTTGTTTGATTGGCATCCCCAGGTCATCAATATCCTACCCCCTGTGCCTGTGTATCTCAGCTAAATGGAAATAGGACTGACTTATCCATACTGACCCAAAAAGCCTGATACTTGTCCATAATGGCTCAGTATATGAAGGCCTCGCCTGGCCTGGCCGAGCCGTCACCAGAAATGTGGGGAAGAATATCATCAGCATATAGACTGAGCGTATACACTGCGCCCTTGACTCTTATGCCTGCTATTCACTCCTCCTACCTCATTTGTATGCTAAGCGGTTCTATAGTGCAAAAAGCAAAGGGGACAGCGGGCATCCCTGCCTTGTACCCCTCCTAAGAGGAAAGGCCCAAGACATCTTCCCGTTGAGCACCACGCACTCGGCTCATCATAAATTGCACCAATCGTGTGCTGCGTTCTGTCACCTAGGCCCACCTTGCAGAGTACCGCGAATAAGAACCCCCACTCAACTCGATCAAATGCCTTTTTGGCATCAAGACTGAGCAATGCATAGTCTCCCGGTTCTGCAGAGACATGTTCCATGATATCTAGGGTCTTGTGTGCAGCATCGGTACCCTGCCAGAAACCATTTACTCCACTGTATGAATTTACATCTACCTAGCACTCTTAGGAACCTTCATCATGGTCAACTGCTTAGGATCAAAAAGATTGTTAGTGATCTGAATGAATGCAGGGTGGGAGTCAGTAAACTTGCACACAAATTCCGACAAAGGGGTTACCCAGAAGAGGATCTTGAAGCAGCCATCACCAGTGCAGCCACGAAACCACGCACTGAACTCTTGTTGATGAGACCTAAGAGGACGGCTCCCCCGCTGGTCTTTGTCTCTAAATTCTCGATACAGAGCAACAAAGTGAAACAAAGTATAAACAGACACTGGAACATCCCGATGAGCAATAAAAGAACTATGCACCTGTTCCTTGAACCACCGGTCTTCGCTTACCAGAGAAGTGAGAATTTAAGAGACATGCTAGTGAGCATCAGGGAACCTAAATCCAAAGCTACCAGTACAGGAAGGCAGGGCACCTACCCTTGTCTTTATTGTGGGAATTGCAGTAACATCACAAAAGGCCCCAAAGTTTTTCACCCACGTACAGGTGAACGCATCAAATTCAGAGATTTTGCCACTTCTGCTTCCGAGAATGTTATATACTGCATTAGGTGTCCCTGTGGAAGCTACTATGTTGGAGAAACCAAGAGAAGAGCACAAATCAGATGAAATGAGCACAAGTTGAACATTTGCACCAAGAACTCAAACTCATTTGTAGCCCGCCATTTCCATGAGAAAGGACACACCATAGCGCAAATTAAATTCCAGGTACTAGAAGGGATAAGCACCAAAGGATGTTGAGGAAGCATCGCCAAGAAAAGAGTCGAGAGTGAGGCTTTCTCGGTGCACAGGCTGTCCTTAGCACCTGGTGGTATGAATGAAGGATTGAACTTACTCTGTTTTCTGTAATATGAATCTTTTTTTTCAGTGATACATTTGCTGATTGTAAGCGTCCTAACGCAGCACTGCGCATATGGTTGGCAAACTATTGTTCTGTTCCTGGCACACATAATCTGTTTGTTTAGGTTGACACTCCGCCTCATCACCTCCTAAAGGTGAGCAGACATTGTGCCAACTAGACATCACCTTCACAAACTGCACTCTTAAGTCCACATGATTCCAGTACTTCATTGTTTTACCTTATGTAATAACCGCTATTAACTCCACCCTCTGCGAGTTAGGCTACCCACCCTGTGACCTTGGAGCAGCACTTGAGTCTGCATATGAGGCACTAACATACCTATCTAATTCTAAGATAAGGCACCTTTTGACTTGTTCAGATACCTTATTTGTAGGATTAGTGCACAAATCTGCCCAATCAACTACTAATTTGCAATGGGATTCTGCCTAGTTCACTCCAGCCGTCAGTTCTAACCATTGCGGTATCCACATGATCTGCAGATGCGTAGTATTTTCATTGAACATTGTCTTACGCACACGGGACAGGCACTGCTGAGGACACCATCTCGGGGGCCTCGCGGCCACTACCGAGTCATCCTCATGATCAAATGATCAGGCACACATTAGACTTAAAGGAATGCTTCGCCCAAACATTTTTATTGCAAAAAAAAATGGGCAATAATAAAAAAAATCAATTGGCTTTTGAAGCTACCGCAAACATAAATACAACGTTATTGTGTTTGAAAATGCTGCGGTTTTTCTTTCCAAGTTTCTCAGGCTCCTCCGGCTCCGAGGAGCCTGAGAAACTTGGAAAGAAAAACTGCAGCGTTTTCAAACACAACCGCGTTGTGTCAGTTGTTTTCTGAAATGCTAAACGCTGAAGTGTTTCTGCCTAAAGCTGTTTTCCCATTTGGGGCTTTTGGGCTCTCCATGGGGAGCCTGAGAGCCCCAAATGGGAAAACAGCTTTAGGCAGAAACACTGCGGACTTGGGTCTCCGGTGCTCCCATGGGGGAGCACCAGAAACCCAAAGTGATAGCCACGGCAGCAGAAACACAACGCGGTTGTGTTTCAAAAATGCTGTGGTTTTTCTTTCCAAGTTTCTCAGGCTCCTCCGAGCCAGAGGAGCCTTAGAAACTTGGAAAGAAAAACCGCAGCGTTTTCAAACACAATAACGTTGTATTTATGTTTGCGGTAGCTTCAAAAGCTACCGCAAACATAAATACAACGTTTTTAAAGCTGTGGTTTTATTTCTAAGTTTTCCGGGCTCTTCCAGCCCGAAAAACTTAGAAAACAAAACGCAGCTAGTGTTTATTTTTATTAAAAAAATAGCACTTACCGAGATGCAGCTGCAGCTTTTCTGCCTGTAGTCTCGGGTCTCCGTCCTGAGCGTCTTCCGAGTCCCGGCAGCAATGAAGGAAAAGCCACCCAGTGGTAGCTTTTGTTTACTACAGCTGGCTGGCTTTTCCTTCATTAGTGCCGCAAAAGCCAAAGCAAGCACAGCGGCGGGCATCCATTTCACAAAATGGATGCCCCCATGCGCTTCCCTTTGATCTTCATTTTCTCAAAATTTTACATAGGGACTTAAAAAAAAAGTGCCAATCGATTTTTTTTATTATTGGCCATCTTTTTTTGCAATAACATTTTTTGGGCGAACCATTCCTTTAAAGCAGGTTACAGGTGAGGCACTTCTTTGTAAGCAAGTCGAAGGAGCGTGCCCCCATTGTTTTCACAGGTAAGGCCATGTCAGACCTGGGATGGGTCATTAGTTTTGGGTGCAGGTTGCACTCTAGTGATAACACTGTGGTATTTTGTTACCTTACTTGCAGCAGTAGAAGCAGTTGGCCATGACACACACTTAGATTGGTTTTTGAACTCATTGGCAAGCACACAAGACTGGGTGCTCAACCAGGTGGGCAGCTGATGACTGTGACACGTTGACACACCCTGACGACCAAGGGCATTCTATGTGCCAAGCAGATGGCATTTTGCAAAATATGTGTTATTGAAAAACAATAGCCGCATTTGTGGTGCATTTAGTTTCTGGTCAGTTACAGCACCGAAATTGGTGTGGTTCATTACCTAATTCCAGTCTGTTTATTTTTTCTCCCTTTTCCTTTGCTTCCCTTTTCCATTGTTCTCATTGCTTTGATTTATTGATGGGCACTACACAATGATATTGTCGTATTGGACTATGCGATCACTGACATTTTGGCAACGTTTTGTCTCTTTTTAACCATGCTGTTTGTCATTTCGAATATGTCATTGCAGTGGCGGGATGTAACCACTACATGCATTTTGCGACGGTTTCACAAAGCTCACTATTGATGTATCATTCTTTTATCGGCATGGGGTTGCCCTTGCTCCACTGATTTATTTGGGGTGCCGATAGCCTTCCTAATGACATATAACCACAAAAGTGATGGGTGGAAGGTTTTGAATGAATCTGAACCACTGGCATTGCTCTGGGCAACCTTCCACACCACCGTTTTTTAGCCTGTCTGCGCCATTGCAAAAGGAGTCCAGCCATATGCAAATCAGTCAGGTACTGCCACCAATGGTAGCAGCTCAGCCCAAACTGCTAGGCCAGGTCCCCTCTGCACGGAAACACAAGCAACCCTAGGTATGTTTCGGCCTTGTTGGACCTCCTCAGTGAGGTGCAGCTGGGTTCCCTATGGCGCAGTGAGCAAGGGAACCACGTCTGGGCTCACACCCTCTCTCACATAGTGAGACAAACTATAACCACAAAAGTGATGGGTGGAAGGTTTTGAATGAATCTGAACCACTGGCATTGTTCTGGGCGACCTTCCAAACCACCGTTTTTTGTCCTGTTTGCGCCATTGCAAAAGGGGTCCAGCCATATGCAAATCAGTTAGGTACTGCCACCAATGGTAGCAGCTCAGCCCGAACTGCTAGACCAGGTCCCCTCTGCACGGAAATACAAGCAGGTTAAGATTAATTAAAAACCTTCCAGCCATCACCTCTTTTGTTTTGCTTCCTAATGACATGCACAGCTATATACCCTGACATTGGGCTTTGTAGATTTTTGGCATTGGGCTTCCCATTTGGAAGCCGCTTAATAGAAGCCAGTACTTCCTCCGTAGTTATCGGGCTCCCTAGGAACTCGACATCAGAGTCAGTGAATCCCACCATATCCACACCGTCAAGGAATTCTTCAGGCTGCATTCCTGGTTTTGAACGCTCTGTATCATATAAGCCTTCATAATACTCGGCAAAATCTTACACTACCTGTGCTGGCGTTTCCCAGGTGAGGCCCCTCTATCCCTCAGCATAGTGACCCATCTCTCGGCCCTCTGCACTCTGAGTATCGTGGCCAGCAGGGCATCTACCTTGTCCCCTTTCTCATAAAATATTTGCATAAGATACTTACATAAAGTGTGCCTGTGAGGGGCCAGTAATGCGAGGTGTGAGAAACCAGAATGTGTCTCACCCGCTAGTCCCACACGGATCTCTCTCTCAGGTGGCCAGGGCACGGCCATCGCCTTTGGATCCAGACCCTGGGGGTCGACCAGTGCGAGAGGATTACCGGGATGAGGGGTCTTCGGGGAGTGGGACACCAGATTGTGAGATGCGGTATCCCTCCCCCTATAACTCCTTTACCCCATCCTACCAGGTAGGATATGTGGGAACCATAACCCCCCACCTCCCTTTCCCTTCTCCAACACCCCTTCTCCAACACTTTAACACAGAGGGCCTGCTCTGGTAGAAAACAGACTCACACCAGAGAGCGAGGGAGATCCCTATCAAGGGGTCTGAGCCCAAACGAGGGAGATCCGTATCAAGAGGATCTGAGCTCGAACAAGGGAGATTCCTATCAAGGGGATGAAAGCCTGAACTAGGGAAATCCATATCAATGGGATCCAAGCCCGAACGAGGGAGATCCATATCCAGGGCATCCAAGCCCTACCGAGAGAAATCCATGGTCCAAGCCCAAGTGAGGGTGACCAAGTATGAACATTGTGGTAAAAAAGGGGTCCAAACCTGGAGGAGGGAGACCCATGATAAACATTGGAAGCAAGAACTTGTCCATGTGAAAATCATAATAGGAATGGAACTTTGAGATTTGTTTGTTACGACAGACCCTCGACAGTAAGAGACTGTTATTGGAAAAGAGGCTTTGGCAGAAAGCCCTAATGTCTATGCTTTGAACTGTATCTTTGTGGCTGAGAAGCCAGAGTGGGTGCGAAAGCTCAAACGTGCCGCCTTGCCCCATGCTGAAAATGTGGGGAAGGGAAGCCAACTGCTCAACCGTCCTGACATATCATTTCTCGAACACTTTTCTTTTTCATACACCATTGTCCCACACCCTTTTGTATTTAGAAGTAAGGATTGGCAATAGGTTTATTAGTATAGGCCCTTTTATTTGACAGAGATTTAACTAGGACTGCGTTATTATTATTTGATGGTTGTAGTGCTCCCATCCTTAGATTTAGGTTTAGATAGGCATTCTACCAACCCATTTGAAGTTCAATAAACACCCTTGAACTGTGATCACTTGTGTCTGTCATCACTGTTTGATACAATGCCTTCCTTACAGAGGCGGACAACTGCTTATAGACAGTTTTATTGAAGTAATGTTACGCTCACCTGGACTCTGCGGAGGCTTGGGGCACGGTTTCAACCCTCCCGGTCACTCGGGTCCGACTTCACCCTCTGCGCTTATGTGGTGACTGGTGGTAATAGGTGATGCTGCTTGGGACTGCTCCTGTGTGGAGAATAGGGGGCGTGAGTATGCCAGCTTGTGCGCCTGATCACCTTCCAGACCCCTTCTCCCAAACCGTGATACCCATGGGATGTGCTCTCCCTGGAAAGCTCACCTGTTGATTAGTTTTGGCGAGCACTCCGTCCTGCTGCTTCTGGCAGGGGCGCTTGTATGATCTGGACCGAGTTCCTTCACTGGTCCGTTGCACGTGGTAGTCCAGTCCTGCTACGACTAAGCGACTATACTTCAAGTAAGTTTTCCTGTTTGCCTTTGTCTTTCCTCATCTGTTTTTGTTGTATTGTAAAGTTCGCTGTCTTGTATTGCTGTCCGTTCCACTTTTGATGTTTGCTTTTTTGCTTTCTTCCCTAGCAGGTGATGTTGCCAGCCGGAGGGAATGAGGAACGAAGCTGCAGCAGTATAGTAGCTGGTAAGTTGTTAACTAGGGGGCACGCAGGGTTCAAATGCGGCGCAGCCCTAGGACGGATATTCTAACCTTGTCTTTCTTCTTCTTCACAGGGTCCGAGTTCGTGGATGCAAAATGCAGTGCTGCGGCATCGGGATCAAGATCACTGGATGTCAGGAGATGAGTCTGCAGATGAAGCGATGAAGCACCGGTTTCCTGGAGGTGAGTATGCAGGAGAACGCCTGGTTTCAAAGGTAAGTAAACTTGTCCAAGCGGCGGAGAGCGTCACGTTGCACGCGAGTGCACAGTAACGTGAAGCACCGGCCTTAAAGATTGAGCAGTTTATATAGCTGAGATTCTGAAGCCATGCCCACCAGGTTCAGCCTGCCTGCCACACCCGATGAGTCAGCACATGAGGATGTTCTCTGGAATAAAGGCTTTCAGCTCCTGGAAAGTTCTTGTAAAGTAAAAGCACTCCTGCACTGAAATAAAGTGTTCCTGCTCACATCTCTATATGAGCCTGGCGCCAAAGGCGCCAGGACTGAGTCCAGCCAGGGCCCCTGTGTTTATGGGTACCAAAGGGACATAAGTGAGTCAAGTGACCCATTGCTTCCATCACTAGATGGTGTGGTTTTGTTCTGGGGCCTGTGGCCATGACAGCACTCACTCTCAAGGCCCCTCTCATGGGTGGTTTCCCCCCTGGCCCTGGGTTAGTGGGGTTATTGCGGTGGAACTGCCTGATTAATCGTGTAGCGTGGACATGCTCACTGGGTTCCCAGGTCCGATGATCTTGGGGTCCATAACCTTTCCAGTCTATAAGGTAGTATAACTTGGAACGGACCATCTTAGAGTCTAGGATCCTTTTTACTTCGTATTCTGGTTCTCCTTCAACTATTTCGGGATCCGGTGGAGTATCGATCCGCGTACCTGATCTCAATGGTTTTAGGAGGGAGACATGAAACACCGGGTGGATCCGCATGTGGGCCGGTAGTTCTAATTTCATTGCCGCAGGGCCGATCAGAGCCTTGATAGTGTAGGGTCCCAGATATCTGGGACGGAACGTCCATGGTCCTTTCGGGGGAATGTTTTTGGATGCTAACCAAATCTTGTCTCCGACTTGGTAGTTGGGAGCTTCCCTTTGGTGTCAATCCGCAAACTGCTTCAGTGTTGCAAAAGTTGTCTAGAGTGGTGGTTGTGGCAATCATGCCTTGGATCCGTCCTTCAGCGATGATGGCCACGGGGTCTGGTGTAGTGAATGCCTCTTCTCCCTCACTCATGCGAGACAGGACGTCCGCTTTCCCATTGCGTACTCCGGGTCTATACGTGATGACAAAGTCATATTCCGCAAAGAAGAGAGCCCAGCGGAGTTGGCGTGATGATTGCGCTTTAGCGGTCTTCCGAAATTGTAGATTGCGATTTTCTGTGATGACAGTGACTGTATGTCTAGCTCCAAGAAGATAATGTCTCCAGGCTTTGAACGCTGCCTTATTTGCTAGCAGTTCTTTTTCAGTGATTGCATAATTCAATTCAGGGGCTGAAAACTTGCGAGACCAGAATGCCACGGGTTGCATCTGACCTGTTTCAGGGTCTCGTGACAGGACTGCTCCCATTGCTATTTTGGAAGCATCAGTTTCGACCACGTATGGTAGGTCTGGTCGAGGATGCCGTAGAATTGGTGCTGTGGTAAATGCTTGTTTTAGCTCCTGGAAGGCTTTCTCTGCCTCTGCGGACCAATTAAATTGTTTATTTTTCTGTAGTAAAGAGGTGATTGGGTGGACGACCTAGGAGAACCCGGAATGAACCGGCGATAAAAGTTGGCGAACCCGAGTACACTCTGTACTCCCTTTATGGATGTCACTGAGGGCCAGTTAAGAATAGCGTCTACCTTGCACGTGTCCATGCGTACGCCCGTGGTGTGAGAATAAAACTGAGGAATTCTACCTCTGTCACATGAAAGAAGCATTTCTCCAATTTGGCATATAGCCGGTGTTGCCGCAGTTTCTCCAAAACTGCCCAGACATGGTTGATGTGGTCCTCCTTGGTGGTCGAATAGATAAGAATGTCATCAATATAGATGAGAGTGCAGATGTCCAACAGTTCGCGGAGCACGTCATTCATGAGAAATTGGAATGCCGCCGGGGCATTATATAGTCCAAAGGGCATAACCTGATATTCATAAAGGCCATATTTCGTTTGAAAGTCCGTCTTCCACTCGTCTCCTATTTTTTGATTCTTACTAGATGATAGGCCACCCGTCGGTCTAGTTTTGTATATATCTGAGCGTTTTAGACTTGATCCAAGAGCTCGGGGATAAGCGGTAACGGGTACCAGTTTTTTAACATTGATCTGTTTAAGTGGTCTGTGGTCGATGCAAGGTCTCAGGTCTCTCTCTTTTTTAGACACAAAAAAGAGGGGCGAGGATGCAGTGGACTTGGACGGACGAATGAAGCCATTTGCCAGATACTGATCGAGGTAGGATTTTAGATGCTGGTTTTCCTCTTCTGTTAGGGCGTAAATCCGGCTGCAGGGAAGTTGAGCACCAGGTACCAGATCAATTTGATAGTCATACGGTCTGTGCGGAGGTAGGGTGTTTGCTTGCTCTTTTTGAAAGACATCTTGGTAATCCAGGCATCCAGGTGGTAGTGAACTGGTGAGGCCCAGTATGGTTTCTTTCTTTGACGAACCTGGGTTGGTAAGACCTTTTAATGAGAATCTCTTGCTATAAAAGGTGTGGGCACAATCTTGGGGAAAGGTCAGAACTCGTTTACGCCAGTCAATCCTGGGATTGTGGGTCTCCAGCCAGGGAATTCCCAATATCATCTGGAACTGAGGAGCACTGATGAGATCGAAGGTGATGTCTTCTTGGTGACCGTCCTGACACAGAAGCGTGACCTTCTCGGTGTAATGCGTCAATGGGCCGGATGATAGCTGAGATCCATCAACTGATGTGACGTTTTTCGAAACCTGCTTCTGTCGTAGAGGAATGCCTATCCGGGTAGCCAGATCTTGGTCCATGTAATTTCCCACAGCCCCACTGTCAATGTATGCCTCCAAGGCATGTATTTTCAACGGTTGCTTGTGGTTTACCAGGAGCACAGGGATGACTAGATGTGAGGTCTGTATAGGTTCCTTTTCACCGCTCGACAAGTGGACCCCTACGCTTGCCGGGCGTTGGTGTTTCCAGAGTCATGTTCTTCTTCTTCACCCTTATCAGTTGCTCCAACTGCTTTCCTGGGTGGTTTCACCGGGCATTCTCGGAGATAGTAACATGCCTTACCACAGTACAAACAAAGCTGCTGCTGTCTCCTTTTTTCCTTTTCTGCCTTGGCGAGTGGGCTCCGCAAGCCTCGGATTTGCATTGGCTCGGACTGATCATGTGATTTGGTTTGATTCTCACGGGGTCGCGCGTAGACTGACCGCCCCTCGGCCCTGGTCCGATCCATCAGCAATCTGTGATCGAGCTGCACTGTCAGGTCGATTTATTCAGCACATCTTTCCGGGGAATTTACTACTTGGGCTAATATGTCCTTAAGATCCCCTTGCAAGCCTTGGTAAAAGAGTGTAGTTCTTTTCTCCTCTGGCCAGTTAGTTTGTGCTATTAGATGATTGAAGGAGTGATATATGTTAGTAAGTCTTGATTACCCTGCCGTAGTGATAACAGTTAAGTGTCCAGAGCCCGCCCTTGAGTATGCTTTGCAAATAGTTTCTCCATTTCACGCTGGAAACCTCTGAAGTCTCAAAGCAAAGGATCATCCTGGAAACCTCAGAAGTCTCAAAGCAAAGGATCATCCTGGTTTACCAAGGGTATTGACCAGTCCGCTGCACTACCTCCCAAATATGAGAGAACAAATGCCACTCTCGTTTGATCGTTGGGGAATGCCCCACTACCACACTTGTATCTGAGGCCAGTGGACTGTTGACAACTTCACAGATTAGGTGGATGGATTTAAACAAGTTGGTTTCACTATGAACAGGGATCGCCTCTTGGCTTGGGTAATGCGTGTTCTTCTCTTCAGTATTGTGACTTCTTGGAATAATTAAGAATGTCAATTCTGGAAACAATACAAGGTTCAGTCTTCAAAGTGAAAACGTAATTGGGCACGAATGACTACTCTTTAAGATAGATTTTTAAACTTAAAGTGTTGAATATAAATGTTTTCCTGTGTAGTATCAAAGAGGCAACTTCTGACTTCCTCTGGGAAACACAATTGGTCACCCCTGACCTTCCTTTGATGCTGTTTCACTTGTTTTTACTTGCAACTCTTGTACGATGTCAATGTTATATTTAAGGAATGGATTCAACAAGCGTTCCTTCTTCACAATTAAGGACACGCGACCACTCTGGTAATTGGAAAAGAGTTCAACAATGGATGAAATAGCTTTCTACTTCTGACGCGAATAACGCAGCTTTTGAAATAAGCGCGAGTGTTACAATCCCATTGTTAACAAACAGTTTGAAGATGCTGAACAACTTTTACTCGTTTTACACATTACGCAAGTTACTTCGCAGCTGGTTACAGTTACCAGCAAGGCTTGTGAAATTAATCTGAACTCTGGGGTTCACTCACCGGCTTCAAGGACACTGTGGTTGCATGTTGCTCTGCTTCCCCTACTTCCTTGACTACTGCTACTACTTTGGGCTCACTTGGGACCCACTGTGATAAGTTCTGCACCCGGATTTCTTTCTCGCCCCCTTCCTTCACACTCTCCTCACCTGAACTGCAGGAATCGTTGTCTGTGTCTTGTAGGTGTCTTCGGGCTAGGTAGTCTCTCTCCTTCTTCCGGTGAGCATGCTTGTCACGGAGGGAGGCCACAGTGACCGCTGATAGACAGCTGTCCCGGGACCTCCCTTCCGGAACCAAGCCGGAATAAGGGAAGACCCCAGTGGGGAAAAAACCCTTGATGACTTGTAGACTCCTCTATTCTTTTGCAGGGAAGGTGGAGCACAGACTGGAATGCGAGGTAGCAGGTAAGGCGGAAGATGCCTTGCTGAACCGTGGATCCGAGGAACGGAAATGAAGAACAGCTGATTGATGCCGGAGGTTGAGAGCTCCGCCGGTTAAGGTGTGGAGAGTCCGTGGGCTGGACGGAACACAGGGGAGCCCAGCCAGCCAAGCCAAAGGAAGGTAAGAGGGACTAGAAGTCCAAAGAAGCAAACAGAAAGGGAAATAATGAGAAGCGAGAGAAAGAGGGCAGAGCTACGTCCGCGGGGACGGAACCGCCGAAAGCTAAGGATAAAGAACCACCCGAGAGGCGGAAAGAGGGAGAGGAGAGAGAGCTTCGCTGAGAAAGGCGAAGCCAGGAAATACTGCTGACAATCCGTGGAAAGGAGCGACAGCTAAAAGGAGCGAGGGAACCCGGAAGCAGAGAGCATCCGAGAGGGTTGCAACGCGAGGTCCGCTGGGACAGGAGGGAATATATACTCCCAGCGACACCGCGCTACTTTGGGAAGAATGGTGACATGAACACAAAGAAGGGACTAAAACGTCCTACCTCTGCGCATCCATCCCCAATGCGGAAGAATCCTCCAGTCTGGACTTCTGCGGATGACAGTATGCCCTCTTCCTGTCCGCACCACCCCAGGCTTCCCCGGGTGCAGGCGGTGGAATTTGGCAAGCAACCGAGGAGCATGAACCTGGGAAGCGGTTCCCAAGAATCCTCCGAATCCGGGTAACCCTTCCAGGACAAGAGGTATTCCAATCGGCCTCGGTAAAACCTAGAGTCCCGAATGGCAGAGACCTCATATTCCTCCTTGTCGGTTGTCTGTGTGGGAGAGTGTCTAGGCACAGGTCTGTGATGTAGATCAGAATTGTGAGGCTTAAGAAGGGAAGAATGGAAAACAGGGTGAATGCGACTAAGAGTGGGAGGGAGCCGAAGGCGATAAGCCACAGGATTGATTTTTGAGAGAATGGGAAAAGGTTCCAAAAAGCGAGGAGAGAGCTTAGAGGGCCGTGTCCATCTGGGTAAGAACCTGGTGGACAACCACACCTTATCGCCTGGCTTCCATTCCGGGCAGTCTTTGCGATGTCTGTCTGCTCCAATCTTATTCCTTCTCCTGCTGACCTCCAAGCTTCGTAATGCAGTGACATGTGCTTCCTTAATATTCGCCAAAACCTCCTCTGCGGCCGGAGAGTTGGTGAAACTGGGTACTTCGGGTAGAACAGCCCATGGGTGGACTCCATAAGTACAGAAAAACTGTGAGAGACCGGTGGCAGAGTGTCTGGTGTTATTATAGGAGAATTCTGCAGTGGAGAGTAGAGACACCCAATTGTCCTGATGTTGAGTGATGTAACATCTCAAGTATTGTTCCTGAGTGGCATTGAGACGTTCTGTCATACCAATGGATTGTGGGTGGAAACCCGAGGAAAGGGCTCTCTCAACCCCCAATCATTTACTTAAGGCTGTCCAGAACTTGGAAATGTACTGGCTCCCTCGATCTGAGATTATTTTGTCCGGTAGGCCATGAAGTTTGAAAATGTCCCTTGCAAAGACCTCAGCCATCTTAGTAGCCGTAGGGACTCCCGGAAGAGGAGAAAAATGTGCCATCTTGGTAAAGGCATCAACGGTAACCATGATGCAGGTACATGATTCGGACTCAGGAAGGTCCACAATGAAATCTGTGAAAATAAGTCCCCAGGGGCAAGTTGGTATCTCAACTTGAGTAAGCAATCCTAGGGGTTTTCCTGACGGATATTTGGCCCTGGCACAAATCGGGCAAGTCTTCACGTAATCTAGGGTCTCTCTTCTCACTGTGGGTCAGAGAAAGGACCTTGAAATGAGTTCCAAAGTGTTGTGTCCTCCTCTGTGACCTGCTGAGCGAGAGTTATGGCACCAATCAAGAATCTTCTTACGTAGTGGCCCTTCTGGTATGTACAACCGCTTCTTATAAAAAACCCAGCCATTCTTCTCCTGATAAGGGGAATTTGAATGCAACAGCAGTTGTGGAAGTTCCTGAACCACTGCCGTCCTTACCTCTTGAAGGAAAGAGCCTACCAGCGCCAGAATCTGATTGCGATGAAACATGGGTTCGACATCGATTGAGGCCTTTTCTTTGCTGGAGTCCTTGCGAGATAATGCATCAGCCAGGCGATTGAGCGACCCTGGAATGTACATGATATGAAAGTCGTATTGTGAAAAAAGGTAGGCCCACCGTGCCTGCCTGGAATTTGAACACCCCATCTCCTGTAGAACCTTCAGATTTTTATGGTCCATTCTGATAAGAAATGGGTGTTGTGCACCCATAAGTAAATGACGCCATTCTTCACAGGCCAATTTCATGGCAAGTAATTCCTTTTCTAGGACAGAATAGTTCAGTTGGCTGGGAGAGAGTGTCTTGGACAGGTAGGCTACGGGATGTTCTACCCCGTTGATTGTTTGGAGTAACACTGCCCCTATGGCAATGGCCGAAGCGTCAGTCTCCAAGATGAAAGGTTGGGACTGATCCGGATGTTGGAGAATCGCAGCCGAGCAGAAAAGGTTTTTGAGATGTCTGAAACTATTCTCGGTCTCGGACGACCAATTAAACGGGGAAGCATATTTCTTGAGTAGTCGAGTAATGGGAAACACTACTTCTGAGAAATTCTAAATGAACCTCCTGTAGTAGTTCGAGAGCCCCAGGAATCTCTGCACCTCCCGGACTGAAGTAGGAGCGGGCCAGTCAAGAATGGCTTGGACCTTCTCCTGGTCCATGTCTATCCCTTCTTCTAATAAGAAGCACCCAATGTATTGTACGGGAGGGACTGCAAATTTGCACTTTCCGGCTTTGACCAACAATTGATTCTCTTGTAGGCGCCCTAAAACTTGAGTAACTTGAATGTTCGGGGAGAAAATCAAAATGTCGTCGAGATAGATGATGACTGATATTGAAAGCATATCGGAAAACATTCTGTCCATGAATCTCTGGAACGCCGCTGGCGCATTAACTAGTCCAAATGGCATAACCTTATACTCAAACAAGTCGAATGGTGTGCAGAAAGCGGTCTTCCACTCGTCACCCTTGGCTATTCGCAGCAAATGGTATGCGTTCCTGAGGTCGAGTTTGGTAAACACCCTGGCTCCTTGTACCGCTTCTATGATGTCGGTGATCAAAGGCATGGGGTAACAATCTTGTACAGTCACCTCACCCCTGTAGTCTATACAGGGCCTAAGATCAGTGTTGCCCCTCTTCTTGATGAAAAACAAGGGGCTTCCTGCAGGAGACTTCGAGGGCTGGATAAGACCGTTCTCCAGGTTGGTGTCCAAATATCTTCGCAGCACTTGCTTCTCTGTTTGTGTGAGAGAGAACATTCGTCCAAATGGAACCAGTGCATTGGGTTCCAAATCTATTGTGCAGTCCTCTGGCCGGTGAGGCAGTTTGGAATGAAGGCACTCCTGAAAAACCTCTGAATACTCCAGACAATAGCTGGGCAGCGCGTGAATCCCAATGTGGTTATTGGAGAATGTTTTAACCGGCTGAAGGTCTCCCGGACTCTCCAGCGGAAGAAAGTTGGCGGTACAATACAAGGAACAGAAGCTCAGCTGGTTCTCAGTCCAGTTAATCCGAGGATTGTGTCTGCAAAGCCATGTGATGCCCAGTATAATGGGAAAATGGGCGGCCCGGATGATGTCGAATCTCAGAACCTCGGAATGTTGATTGATAGTCGGGGAGAGGCCTTCAGTAGTATGAGTGACGAGCCCGGAAGATATCAGAGACCCGTCAACACCTTCCACCTTCTGCCCCTCCTTCCCGAGTATCCTGCGTAGGCCCACCTTTCTCGAACAGCTTTCTAGATCCAAGACAGGTAATGTGATAACTTACCCGTGGCGAAACTGTATATATATTTCTTTGATCCCCTCAGCATGTCATTAAGTTAATTCAAGGATTGGTGCTTTTATCGACTTTGAGCATTTATAATGCATTAATGTTAGAACAGGACATCCATTTTCCTTGAAGATAGATTTTGTACTAAAAATATAGTACACACATTTTTCCTTGCTGATTCAGTTTGCACTTTATAATATATATATTTTAATTTTTTTGGCGATACTTACTGCTAAAACTACCCTTCCCTACCCCCGCCTGCCTTTTCAGTTCTGCGAATACTGGAGGACTCCTCGTTCCAGCACGCAAGAACAGTGAGCCGTTTGATCGTTCCACTGGCAAGCAAGCTAATCCACTGATGCCGTGCGGCGGATACATCTAGACCTTTTTCCCTGGTTCTACCAAGGTCTCCCTACTCAACACCCAGGTAGGCCTGCCTGCAAGGTCATCAATGCATGTGTTCTTATCACACTTCCGAGCAGCCTTACCAAGCACTTATACCACACTGTGACTTCCCTCACAGGGTGAGCCATCCCAGCCCCTGAGTGTCTTCCATCTATTTATACTAACCCACTTTCCCTCATGAGGAAGATTAAAATCATTTCCCATATGGTGTCACTGTTATTTGCATTCACTAATACTAACATGGATAGGAGCATTCACTTGACTCAATACTAGCCTTTCCGGTCTGCATCCTATTTACCTTTGCCTTTAGATATCTGCTTTTTCGGAATGCCGAGGTGGACCCCTGAGCATGCCCCCGGTCGAAGTACCATATGTGACTCTGGACATACATGTGTGTAGTCACACATTGTGCTTACTCCTGCCTTTGCAACAGGGTAAGTAATCTGTGGACTCACTCCCCCTTTTTTTTAGCTCTCCAAACACTCCCCATGGAGGAGGTTTTAAAACAACAATGTGTTGGTGCACTCATTTACCCTATCTAATACATATTTGTATCCTTTTTCTCTTTTCTTTGCCTCCTTCTCCCACAGAGCCAGCAGCTCGTCTTTTTCGCCCTGAGGAAGGCTATATATAGATGCCACCAACTATTGGCATAGCCGAAACGTGTTTTCCAGTGCACGACAACTTCAAGGGGGGAATTTATCTCCAAAATACCCTCCAGAGTAGCACTGGACATTCCTTCTTAAAAGATTTGGTATCTTTACACGTTGGCACTCAACAAATTTGAAGACTTGTTCAAATAGCTAACAGGTCCACAGTCCTGTAAATGACTACAGCCCTGTATGCTTTACATATAACAATATCCTGATTCCTTTTTCCCCAACAGGATTTGTTCAATTTACTCTCTAAACACAAGTCTGTTACTGTGTAGATGACTGTAATTATTACTTCAGTTTGACTATTTTTTCTGACTACTTGTGATTTGTCTTGATCTAAGAATCTAATTATGTAAATATATATGTATCTTTTGTTTGCACATACCTTTAACTTTTTTGTATGTTTTTAGAATTTTTGTCACATGTCTTTAGTTGTTACATTGATGTTCTTATTATGTTTCTCTTAATTTAAATATACCAGAACTGCAAAGTTACCAGAGTGCACCTGTATTTTGTTGTTTCCTCTAGTGACCTATACGGCACTGATTCAAATCCTTCTCCATAAATTTATTACTTTCTCTGTGAATTTATGACAATGAATGAATATTGGTTTCTATGTGGATTGCCCTCTTTTTTGTTAATAGGCCCACCTTGTCAGCCCACAGTGTTTATCGACAAAGTTCCCTGCTGCTCCACAATCCAGTAAGGCCAGGGTCTCCACCTGTTTGCCCTCTAAATTGAGGACCGCTGGAATCACCATAAGTCTAGAGCCATCCTTGGAGTTGGGAGAGGATACCGAAAGAGAAACATAGGGACGTTTAGAAAAGCCTGGAAACCCCCGGACACTAGTCCCTATTGGCGCCGAGGGTGTTTGTTTCCCGACCTTTTGTTCGGCAGTTCGGTGCAGTCTTTCAGGAGGTGTTGATCAGACCCACAGTATGCGCACAGTCCCTTCTCTCTCCTTCGCCGTCTTTCGGCGGCAGACAGGGGTGCTCTGGTGGCGCCGATCTGCATCGGTTCTTCGGAAGAGGTCGCAGGAGAGCGGTCAGGGGGAGAGTATAAACGGGGATCCAATGGAAATCCTGAGCCTCGTTGTTTGCATCGTTCCAACTTCCTTTCTTGGAGATGGTATTCTATGTGTAGAGCGGCAGCAAGTAAATCCGAGAAAGTGGAGAGCGGGGAGATCTGGCCAGCTCATCTTTGATCTCCAGCTTCAAACCCCTTCTGAAAATGGCATATTGTGCTGGTTCAGGCCAGCCTGCACCGACCGCCAACGTTTTGAAAGAGGAGATATATGACAAGACCTCCAAAGAGCCTTGTCTGACGTCCAACAACTCCTCAGAGGCGGTAAAAGACAACTCTGGCCGTTCGAAGGTCTGCTTCAGTAGATTTGTGAACCCTGCAAAGTCCTGAAGAATGGCATTACTGCTTGTCACCAGCGGGGTGGCCCAGGTCAGCGAGTTTCCGGTCATATTAGAGATTAAGAACCCCACCTTGGCCTGGTCCGTTGCGAAGGTACGAGACCTGAAAGTGAAATAGACCGTACAAGCCTCCAAGAACTCCTTCACCTTCTTGGGAGATCCATTGAACTTCCCTGAGGAAAGCGCCATGGGCGGTAATTCTGGAGCAGGGGGCTCCCTAGCCGATACCATTTGTTTAAGAAGGGCATTCTCCGTCTTCACCCCCTGTAATTCCTGGGACATTGCTTGAAAAGCCTTCCAGAGCTCTTGCACTTGTCCTTCTGCAGACATCGTGTAACCCTTTGGCGTTGCAATCAGTGATCAGTTCCGCACCCGGATTCCTTTCTCGCCCCCTTCCTTCACATTCTCCTCACCTGAACTACTGGAATCGTTGTCTGTGTCTTGTAGGTGTCTTCGGGCCTAGGTAGTCTTTCTCCTTCTTCCGGTGAGCGGGCTTGTCACGGAGGGAGGCCACAGTGACCGCTGATAGACAGCTGTCCCGGGACCTCTCTTCCGGAACCAAGCCGGAATAAGGGAAAACCCCAGTGGGGAAAAAACCCTTGATGACTTGTAGACTCCTCTATTCTTTTGCAGGGAACGTGGCGCACAGACTGGAATGTGAGGTAGCAGGTAAAGCGGAAGATGCCTTGCTGAACCGTGGATCCGAGGGAACGGAAATGAAGAACAGCTGATTGATGCCGGAGGTTGAGAGCTCCGCCGGTTAAGGTGTGGAGAGTCCGTGGGCTGGACGGAACACAGGGGAGCCCAGCCAGCCAAGCCAAAGGAAGGTAAGAGGGACGAGAAGTCCAAAGAAGCAAACAGAAAGGGAAATAATGAGAAGCGAGAGAAAGAGGGCGGAGCAACGCCTGCGGGGACAGAACCGCCGAAAGCTAAGGATAAAGAACCACCCGAGAGGTGGAAAGAGGGAGAGGAGAGAGAGCTTCGCTAAGAAAGGGGAAGCCAGGAAACACTGCTGACAATCCGAGGAAAGGAGTGACAGCTGAAAGGAGCGAGGGAACCCGGAAGCAGAGAGCATCCGAGAGGGATGCAACGCGAGGTCCGCTGGGACAGGAGGGAATATATACTCCCAGCGGCACCGCGCAACTTTGGGAGGAATGGTGGCATGAACACAAAGAAGGGACTTAAACGTCCTACCTCTGCGCATCCATCCCCAACGCGGAAGAATCCGCCAGTCTGGACTTCTGCGGATGACACCCACACCCACTTGGGACCCACACCCTTCTCCAGCATGGGTGTCTCCGGTCTGGCCACCATAGCTGGGAGACCCTCGGCTTGCCTTCTGCTTCTGGCTTTGGGCTCCTGCACAGTCATGGCTCTGCAATCACAGCCACGGGGCTCACATGGGGAAAACTTCACCTTCAGCACATCTTCCTCTGGTCAGCCTATAAAATACAGGTTTTGGGAACACAGGACCCTCTCAGAACCTGCAGGTGAAATCTGTTGTCTCTGCATTC
Organism: Ambystoma mexicanum; assembly: GCF_040938575.1. Taxonomy (NCBI): domain Eukaryota; kingdom Metazoa; phylum Chordata; class Amphibia; order Caudata; family Ambystomatidae; genus Ambystoma; species Ambystoma mexicanum. Next base: position 1,442,803,517 of record NC_090935.1, read on the forward strand.
CAGTGTCCCTTCTGTGCTCCCACTTCCTCGTGAATTGACAGCCTTGTGCTTCTCCTCTGCTATTACTACTGCCAGCCTTCCAACTCCTGCTCCAGCTTCTTCTCCCTCTCTTGCTTTCCTGCTGGGGCCTTTTATGCCTCACAGCTTTGACAATAGGTTTCAGCGGTGAGCCATTAGCTTCAATTGCCGGACTCTTGCAATGGCTACTAGGCTTAATTGCCTGACCACTACATCTGCATACCTCTTCCTCATCTTAGTTCCTCTAGGATTCTGGGACATGTAGTTTGTTCTAGCTAAGTTAGTTTGTTCTACTTCTTGATAATTGATATGGGTAGATTTAATTCCCTTAGTATTTTTAACAGAGGGGCTGTGGGTTTTAACTTTTATATAGGAAGATGGTTTAGAGAAGACAACATTTCCACAATCCTTTGTAGTGCACCCTTGGAATTGAGGAGATTTAGTTTTAGATACCAAAAGAAGTCTTTTTTTTTGCTATAGTACGCTTTGATATGATATGATATTTTATTTGTATCGCGCTCATACACAAGTGTTTCAGAGCCTACCCCCCTACCTACCTACTATCGGCAATTCAGATCCAATCTGATTCAATGGCTAAAAGAGCATGATGCCTAACCTCACCCTTCTGACATCTAGGATCTCATGTATATTTTGTATATCTGTTCTGCCTTATTTATATGCCTTACCTGCACTCTTGTAAACTTACTGTATATACATCTGTGATTCTTTGACAATATATATCCACAGCATTGTAACAGTAGCTGTACCCCCATGTTTAATATGTAACCTGTAACCTAAGTTGAACAACTCTCTTTCTGCCTTCGCGCCCCGAATACCCCTGGGTCTGGTGCGCAATATAAATAATAAAAACAAACAAACAAAACAGAGCGCGACGAGGCAAGGGAGGGAAACAATGGAGGACAAAAACAACGATCTCACTAGGCCCAGTGTCATTGAGAATGCACAAGTGCAAGGGAGAGGGAAGGGAGAAAGTGCAAGGGGGAGGGGAGGAGTGGAAAGTGCTGAACACGGGATAAAAACAATAACAGGTAGTGCAGCCAGCAGGTGGCAAGTGAAAGGTTAAAGCACAGACAAGGGGTGTCTAATAAGTGCAGCAAAGGGGACTGTAGGGTTGCAGATACAGACCCAAGGGCAAGGGTTGCCAGGGGGCCATGTGGGTGTGTGGCTGGGTGGGCAGGGACCTAGGCCAGAGAAACAGAGGGTAACCAGGTGCCTGGTGCCAAAGCCGACATATCAGCAGGGGAGAGGAAGAGCGAAGGCAGAAGCAAAGAGGAAGATCTTGAGTTGCTTCCGGAACCGAAGATGGTTCTCCTCATGTTTCAGAGAGGCAGGGAGGCTGTTCCAGAGGGAGGCCCCAGCCGAGGAAAGAGAGCTACCCCCAACTTGTTGCTTGGAGAAGCGAATGACCCTGAGGGAGTTGGAGGTGGAGGAGCGAAGAGCTCGAGTAGGAAGGTATTTAAGGAGGGAGGGATTGCGAAGTTTCATAGAGGACGAGCGGGTGGACAGGTTGTCCTGGGTTTTTATGATGAAGTGAGAGGCAAGGGCCATGCAAAGGGCCTGGGAGGCGACAGGAGAGGTAGAGACTGCAGCCGTGCTGGCCAGCTCCTTGCAGATTTTAAAAAGTTTGGCCAGGTTTTTAGATGCCACAGAGACGCGGCTTGGATGTGGGCTCTCTTCTTAGTTCGGACAAGGAGCCGGTGTTGCCTTTGGAGCAGACAGCAGGCCATTTTATTAGAGGATCTACAAGAAGCCTGCCATTTCCTCTCAGCTGCTCTACGCTCGCGTTTAAGGGTGGCTAGGTCGGAGTCGTACCAAGAGTTGCACTTGACTTTGGGCTTCAAGCGTATCCTCATGACAGGGGCAAGAAAATCAAGAGTATCAGAGATAGAAGGGTAGAGCATGGAAAGGGCTGCGTCAGGATGTGAGTCAGTCAGTGGGGGAAGGGAGAGAGAAAGTGGTGGCGAAAGCCTCAACTGATACACACTTCATGGGTCAGATGGCCGAGAAGGTAGGTGGCAGTGTTGGAGTTGGCTTGGCCTGACGGGTAGAAAGGGAGAGATGGGAGGAAAGGAGGGAGTGATCACCCAGGAGAGAGGAATGGTCAGATGGATGCAGACGGCGAGGTCAGGGGTGATCAAAACATCCAGTGTGAGCCCTGCAGAATGAGTCAGGCCATAGGGGCGAATAGAAAGAGAGAGAGAATCGCAGAGGCCGCGAAAGAATCCGGAGGAGGAAGCGGGAGCATCCAGATGGATGTTGAGGTCCCCAAGAAGGAGGAGTTCAGTGGTTGAGGCCAGGAGGAAGGAGGAGAGGTCTGCCCACTCAGAGAGGAAGGAGGTGATCTGACCAGGTGGCCAATAGATAGTAGCCACGGTAAGAGAGTGGCCAGGAGAGAAAGAAAGCCTGCAGACAAGGCATTTGAAAGAGGAGTAGGCCTGCATAGGAATGACAGAAGCAGGAATCCACTCTGGGAAGATCAGGGTAACACCACCTCCGGAAAGGTTGGATCTGTGTGCGGAGAGGATCTTTAGCCATTAGGGAGGAGAGTGGCAAAGCTCGTGACAGAGCTGGCCGTGAACCATGTCTCAGTAAGACTGAGGACATCAAGGTCAGGTTCTTGCAGGAGGCGGCAGATGTCAGAGGAGTGTTTGACGGCAGAGCGAGAGTTGAGAGTGGCAATGTGAAGGAGGTTGCCATCCTTGAAGGACCTCCGGGGACGGGTACAGATCAGAGGTACGCCCTGTGGAGGTGTAGAAGGAGGTGTAGATGGAGCCCAAGGGGGGGGGGGCAGCAGAGGAAGGAAGAGAGGGCAAGGTAGCCTAGGAGGAGGCAGAGAGGGGAGGCAAAGAAGTCGAGGAAGGGAGAGAAGGGACAGCAGGAGAAGAAAGAAAATTGATGAGGCACGGAAAGCATCTATCAAAGAGGAGAAGGTTGGCTTGAGGGCCTTGGACCAAAATTGTGCCATTCAGGTAAACATTAATGATGACCTTAGAAGAGTGGAAGGGGCCCAGGAGGGCCTCCCAGCGGGTGTCACCAGTAATGGGAGAAGAAGAGAAAGGAGAGAGCACAGAGACCATATGAACAGTCCATAGATCTGGCGAGGAAACGACAAAGAGGATGCAGGTGAGGGTCTGTCTAGAGGATGCGCTGGTTTAGGTGTCAGCGATAGGGAGACCAGGGTTAGAGACCAAGATATCCTTTTTGGACTTCTTCCTGTCAGACCTAGTGAGAGGGGAAGGATAGTCAATGTTACAATGTTAGGGTTCACAACCTTAGATTTAAGAGGAGGGTGAGAGACATTAAAATGACAATAGGCCATAACCTCTTTAGGTACATTGGTAAGAATCTCCCTATCAGAGGAAAAATACTGTGTCTCATCCCACTGAATCTCCTCACTACCCTCGGCCCTGTCTCCACCCAGGTGATCTTCTCGCAGTACACCATCCCCAGGGTTGGGATCAGGAAGTGTCTGCCTTCCCCAGGCCACCTAGGAGGAGACTTTAGGCAGGGTTTCAGTGAGGGATCTGCAGGATTCTTCACAGTCCCCCAGCCTTAACGCCTTCAATTCAGCACTCATCTTCCGTGTCATCTCTAACACCTCTTCATCATACCCCCCATCTGCATGCATCTGTGATTTCCTGTCTGCAATATTCTTCCTAAGAGCCTCTTCCTGCAGTCTTCACTCTCTTTTTCTCCACGCTCCTTCCCTCATGAGGAGCCCCCTCCACGTGGCATTCTCTGCATCCCAAACCACATTAGTGTCCATCCCACCTGTGTCATTTATCTCAAAATATTCAGTGATGCCCCCCGAAAGCTGCTCAGTGAAGATTGGGTCCCTCCGAAGGGGGTCATTACACCTCCACTTACTTTCTGCTCTGTTAATCCCCTTTATGTCCAACTCCAACACTACCATGTCATGGTCAGTCCATCACCCCGAACGGATGGCACAGCGGGTAATCCTCCCCCCCCGGGTCTCTGTTCAGAAGCAGGTAGTCTATCCTGGTATCAGCGGTGTGAGGGTGGAGAAGAAGGTGTACCCCTTGTGCCCTGGGTGTATAAGTCTCCACACATCCACCAACCCCTGCACTACAATTGTGCGGCCCAGATGCCCCTCTCTCCTCTCCCTCTCTTCAGTGGCTAAGTATTTCATTGATTTCCTGTCAAGCACTGCATTCTCCCATGAATTAAAGTCCCCTCCAATAACAAAAAGATCTCCTACCTGGGCCAGTACAGTGTCTAGAGCACGCTGAATGAATTCTGCCTGACCTTGATTCGGGGGAAATAAAGCGCCACCAGCACTACCCTCACCCCACTCAATGAGCCCTGTATTCTGAGCAAACGCACCCTAAAACAATTTTGTAACCACCCCCCTGCAAATGACGCTGCATATGTTGGATTATTCCCACAAACCCGCTTAGCCGGCTCTGATGCCCAGTTGATGTGCCCAATTCCTGTCCCTCGCAGCTGTCTTTCTTCCCCCTCCACCAGCCTAGTTTCTTGCAGGAATAGCACATCCGGGGCTGCATTGTGAAACTCACGCCCAACTAGCAACCCCTTTGTGGGTGAATTCATCCCCTTTACATTCAAGGTTTGAACTACTAGCCTCCTACCCTCGCTAGTTCCCATCACTCAGACCCCAACGTACCCAAATCATCTCACACTCTCCACATGCAAGCCCCCACTGCCTCATTTCCAAGACTCTATGGTGCTGCCTATTATTATTCTTTTTTTTAAAATTATATCCACAATCAAGACATGCTACCTGTGAAATTCCCCTGTGTAACCATAACATAAATTGTATAAACTTAAACCTGCAACTAGCAGTGAAAGTTGTTGAGACACCCTCTGTCCTTCTGAGGGCCGCTTTGGGTGGCAGTCACATGCCCACCTTCCAGCTTCCTTGAATGTGTCACAACTGCCCCACCCCCGCACTTTGCTTCCATCTGCATTAGAGGTCGGCGTGCACTCTCATCCCCCTCCTCCTTTAAGGCACTCATGGGTGCCAGCGTGGGGATGGTCCATTTAAATGTATATATTTGTGCCCACTCTGCCCTCTCCAATGCAGAGGAAGGCCCAAAGACAATGCCTGCTTTGCACTCTTCTTAGCTGGACCCGCCTGCTGATCTGGCATCGTTGCATCATCCAAGGTTAAATGGCCTAACGCCTGCCCTGCCTCCTCTGCTGAGGTGATCCCGTAGTCTATTGTATCAACTTCGAACTGCAAGGCAAATAGATACGCCCATCGATATCTGATCCCTTTTTCATTCAACCACTTCATGAGCGGTCGACAGTTTCTCCTCCGGAACAGTGTCAGGTGGGTAGGGTCTTGGTAGATCGTTATCCATGAGCCTTCATACTAGAGGTCTTATCTCAGTCGTGCTCTAGCTATCACTTTGGCTTTTTGCATATATTTCAAGAACATGGCCATGACACAACATGGACCGTTTCCGTATGGGTTTACCGCACGTGTGGGCTCTCTCCAGCTGCACCTCCTTTCCTCCTTCTACGAATAAGAGTTGGACAATGGCTTGCACCTTGCGTTCCACATGCATGGGGGTTTCTCCATCGACTTCCTGCAGTCCCAGTATGCAGTATGCAGAAATTATTCCTCCTCTCCCTGTTCTCTAGATCATCCATTTTGAGTGTGACCTCCTCCTCGCACATCTACAGTGAGGTCTGCCAGGGACGCTTGTAAATCCCCTGAGAGTGCCTTCATTTCTTCCAGGATACTCCCAGTGTTATCCTTTGTGGCAAAGCGTGACATGTCTATTCCTGCTAGCATTTTCCCCTCGGGTGTCGGCCCACTGTGTCCTCTTTTCTACATACTCTCAGGCACAAGAAATGGCCAACGTCTCTGTGTATCCTGTCCCTCCTACCAGTCTTCACCCAGGGCACTGCTAAATAGAGTTCTCCTTCCGTGATCTCTTGCTATGGCCTCTGTGAGCACCTCGTGAGGGACCCCCCGGCCAGGAGGGCTGCGTTATCCTCACTCTTGTAAACAACTGTCCTTTGGCTTGCCCTAGTCTAGCACCCTGGGCACTACCAAACTGGCTGTAGCCATCTCTGAGCCACCTCCTATCATGACCAGTGTCCTCTCCTCTCTAGCAGCCTTCACAGTGGTTTGGTTGCCCTCCCGGGGGACCCCGTTTCATTGCAATTTGTTACTGACACCTGGCTATGGGCGCTGCACCAGTGTGCACCTGATGGGTGCCTGGGGTTGCCCAGGATCTCCTCTGCCCACTTCCACTCAAAGAATCAAGTGTGACTATCCCCAGGCTGCTCACAACGAGTTTGGGCCAACTTCTCTTCCTGCAAGGTTAGGTTCCTGTCTGAGGCACATGTCCAGTATAGGGTCTCCCAGGCCCAGGACAGTGTGCACACAGTGTTTGGAGGATGGGAGCTTCCACTACCCCCTCGACATATCCCACTCACAACAGGGTTTCTCACAGCTCACTGATGCTCCTCTGCGCCAGGCAGCCGGCCGCAGGATTACAATCAACCATGTTCGAGATCTCAGATCAACCCCCGCACTCGGCGGTCTGCTAACATGCAGCCCAACAGCTGCTCTCACCGGCGTGCTGCACCTTCTGTAAGCCGGATGTTTCGCCTGTGGAGGTGGGCCTCCTAGATCAAGCCCCTGCGGTCTCCTCTTTCTTCTCGGACTGCATGGGCCTCAGGCAGCACGTTCGCCCCAGGCCTGCTCCTCTGTACACAGCTTGCTGTCTTGATCAGAGAGCGGCGGGGTGGGCTTTCTCGCTGCGCTCTCAATGCTTGGCACCTCCACTGACATAGCCCAGCAAGCCGGGGGACCATGGCCACCTCACTTGCTGCAGTCTCGCAATCTCGTCAAGGGGCTCCAGACCCCTTTTGCTGCATTTGAGCCCCCATTGCCGGTGTCGGGATGGCGTGGCTCTGAGCTTTCTCTTATCTTTCGCACTGGTAACAACAGGAACGTTAAATCAGGCGGCCATGCTTCTCCCGCCCCCTGATGATTTCTCATGTCTTATGCCCCCCTTCGTCAAGTGGTTGAGACAGTGTAGTCAGACTCTACAGTGAGTCAAATAAAACAATATATATATATATGATTGCTCTAATTTACATGTAAAGCTAATCCTGTCATGGGCTTGATTAATATCATCCAGGAGTAAGTGGAACTTCTGCAGGGAACGATCCTAGATTCCAAAGATGTCATCTATAAATCTGGTATAAAATACTAAGTGATCTTGTGCTCTTTGATCACTCAGTATGTGTTCTGTCTCAAAATGAAACATAAACACATTCGAATAACATGGAGCCATGCTAGCACCCATGGAAGTCCCCATGATTTGTAAAAAAATACTCATCGCCAAAGAGAAAGAAGTTCTTCATCAGTATAACCTGGAGTAAAGACAGCAGAAATGTTTTGTCAGCTCCTACATGTTCTTGTTGAATTAGAAACCACGTCATAGAAGACATGCCTTCTTCGCAAGGAATAGTTGTATAAACACTCACTACATCTCCAGTAAAATCAACTATCCATGCAGATTTTATTATGTCGGACAACGAGGCGTGTGAAATTACGCTGGACAGAACATTAATCTCAAACCAGTATTTATAACCCGAGGTCAGCCGTAGCCATGCACTTTCAGGAGAAGAAACATACTATCGCACAGACGAGACAAGTTATGCTGGAACACTTTAACCTCCCGAAACGTGGTGGCGACCTGTTACAACAATGAGACATTTTTAGGATCGAGGCTCTGGCTTCCTCATCCCCCAAAGGTATGAAAAATGAGTTTGATTTAAATTGTTTTATTTGACTCACCATAGTGCGTGACTACACTGCTGCCTCAACCACTTGATGAGGGGGGTATAACACAGTTAAGATGAGAGATCATAACACCTTAGTATGTGGTTTAGACTCATGATATTGTATTCAGCCTGAGAAAATAGAGATTGTGTCTGTACGTTTTATTGGAGCCAGATTGAACTCTGAGAGAATAGCCTAGGTTAAACCTGAGTGACAGGTGATGGGGGCTTCCACTGCTTGCAGAGGGGGCACCCAATGCCCTAACTTCATGGTTCCCAGGTATAGCTGAATGATTAGGCATGTGAGGGGTGAGTAATGTGAGTTGGACAACTGTTTGAGGATTTATCAACATATATATTTTTTTTAATTTATTTTACATTTTTAAAGCGCTCCCATAGCCAGCGGGCATCGAGGCGCTGTTATAGGAATTGTTTATTTTTTAGTTGCGTAATTGTTTTTGCCTTAGTTGCGTATTTATAACGCGCTTAAACACCCAGAGGTTTCTAAGCGCGGACCAGGGGGTCGAACCTGTGTTACTTTGTGTCTTCTTGCTTCCAAGGCGCGCATGTTGCTGCTGAGCTATGCCATTTTATTCTTAAAAGAAATATGTTCAAAATGCCTCACTATCCCTACTCTGCTGAGGATTTCCCTGCCTAACCAAAGCTAGGGAGATACACTCTAACACAGGATAACTGGTCACACTAAGCAACAAATACACAAAGAAAACATATGGCAATACAAAATAACGTGAACAACATTCGCAGTCTCTGAATAACCTTCTGATGTCCTAGGTGATTCCCCTTCCCCAGGATTCAAGTTCATTTCTGTTAGTGTTCAACCAGAGAAAGAAAGGTCTCAAATCAGTTATTGATGTTTCAAAGTCAATGTAAATGGTTGCTAACCAAAGTTCCAATGATATCAAATCTCTTCTCCTTTGTTTATTATCCACTTTCCACTTCCACCAAATAGCTTCACTGGTAATCCCAGCCCCAATGCTTTGCCACCTCAAGATGACTTGCCACAGTTCAAAAGAAATGCAATATCCACAACTGTCACAGTTCTCGGTGAATAGTTAGTATTCTCTTAATTACAGTTTTAGAATTCACAATGATATATGTGTCGGGATGACTTCTCAGTGCTGCTACTTTCACTTCAACAACTTCACTTCTACTTGATTCACTATGCAAACATTCACCTCTGTTTCACAGTGTTCCACTTGGTTTGGACTACTACAGCATTGCATCCATCTACTGACAATCAGATATACCATCACAGCTTCAGAAATGTGGACTACTACCACAGCTTCAGTAATTTGTACTTCTAGACAGGCTTCGACAAGATAAACTTTAAAGTACTTCAACAACCTCAAGTAGGCAAAGCACTCTTCCTCTGAATTACCTTCTTCAAAAGGGGCAGCCTCTTTGCCTTTCTTGTCTGTCTTCCACAATGACAAAGTGGGTTTGCCTTTAAGACTCACTTCTCTCTGCCTTCCACAGTCTTTAGCACTACAGGTTGTATCAACTTCAAAAATAGTCTTTACAAGCAGCCAGTTTCCATTCCCCAACTTTACCTGCACCTTTTTGCCAGTTATCAGCCCAAGTAACTATCCAGAAGCCTTGGTGCCCCTTTCTTAACTTCAGGTAATGCTTACATGCTTGTATCTTAGACCAATGCCTTGTTAGTAAATTCACAGTACAGTTAGATTGCTCTTTAACTCTGAGAAAGGTTGGGTTCACTGTTAATATGGGAGACCCTTGGCTTGGGCAATGCTTGTTCTCTTCTTCAATAGTGTATACATTGTGACTTCTTATAAACGGAAGGTATGCCGCATTAAGGTAAAGAATAGAATTCAGTATTTCTTTTGAAATCACAATTAGGCACACCCAACCACTTCTTCATGTAATTTTTAAGGTGTAGATTGGTATTGAATGGTTTTCCTGTGTGAAAGCGAAGGATAGAACACTCCTCCAAGCAGTAACTGCCTTTTAAGGATTGAACAATGGGTTTAAGCAATGTTAGCTTCTCACGCAAGTAAAATAACTTTCACATTATGTGTGTGTGCTACATTGCCATTGTTCGGGTATTTTAGCTTCAACAAACACATTCTACTCGCTTTAAATCTTATGCAAGTTAACAGGGAACTGGATACTGTTACCAGCAATGCTTATGCAAGGTGTTACGACGCCGTACTTCACTCACCACGCCTTCTGCTACAAATTGTACTGCTTCTGGCTTCTTAGGGAACCACACCCTTCCTCTGTAAAGGTATCTCCGGTCCTCGCCTCAGTCTGCAGCACATTTGCTGCACTGCAAAAACAGCAATCATTTCAGAGTTTGGGGGAACAGCACCCTCTCAGAACAAGTAGGTGAAATCTGCTGTCTCCACGTCCTGGCATCCCTCTTGTTCTCCCTCTTCTGCTTAGTTTGTCAGTCTTGTGCATTCTTCATTCTGCTACTACTGCTACAGCTTGCATTCCAGTCACAGTTTCAGCTCCTTCCACTCCTTTCTCTTGGCTGCACCTGCAGGGGCCTTTTATGCCTCCCAGGTTTCTTCAGGGGTGGGCTGTTAGACTTAATTGCCTGACTACTGCTGCAGCCTGCCTCTTCAGCCCTCTTCCTCGTCCCTGTACACATGGGATTATGGGACTTGTAGTTCACTTCAACAAAGTTAGCTCTTTTACCAATTGAGTTATTTTAAAGGGTAGATTTATTTCCCTTAAACTCATTAAAGGATGGACTGTTAGAATTAGTTGTTACAGAGGAAGACATTTGATTCAAGGCATTTTCTATAGATCCTGTTACATTATACCTTTGGAAGTAAGGAGGATGTTTATCCTGAGATACTTTACTTTGAAAGCTCTTTCTGTTAATAAGGCTTGCTTAGATTTAACAGAACTTGTATCCCTTGTCAGAGATCTTATATGTGAGTCAGGGACATTATAATGGCAATATGCCATTACCTGTTTTGGCAATCCAGAAAGGCACTTTCTGTCAGAGAATAAATACTGTGTCTCATCCCATGGGATCTCCTTACCACCCTGGGCCCTGTTTGCTCCCAGGTGATCGTCCTCCAGTACACCACCCCCAAGGTCAGGATCAGGAAGCATCTGCCTTTCCCGGGCCGCCTGGGAGGAGACTTTAGCCAGCGTTTCAGTGAGGGATCCATAGGATTCTTCACAGGCAGCTGTGTGTTATCACACAATAAGGAGGAGAAGGAAGATATACACAAAGCGTGTGATTGACACGTAGATAACCATGATTCAGATTGATATTAACTTTCCACAATAGCCGATACCTCCTCCAAGAGGCTAACATAATGTTTCTGACACACACCCAACATGGCGCCCAACATAGGATGAGCACGTTAGAGAGATGTACACTAGTGGATGCAACGCAATTCCCCCACATGAGAAGGTGGAAAGACAATATAGAGTGACTGGATTTGAACGCAGGTATTCACTCGCTACTGTGAGGTAAGAAACTACAATACACACAGCAAGGTGAGCTTGAACATGTTCGATCGAAATATTCGTTTCATTGGATACTAGGCAGAGAGAAACGTTCTTTTCTGCGATGAAGGCAATGTTTACATTGAGACCTCTTGTTTCAATACAAGTGACGGTTGTTTCCATCAGTTTGGGAAGAGATATGCTAATGGACACTACTACTACGCCTTTCAAAAAAAGATAATGTAGCAAGTAGAGGCACATATACTCTGGTGAGTGTTATTCTAATTAGATGTTTACATACGTTTGAGGAGGCTCTATATGATGCGAGTGACAGACATATACATCATTGTATTTTTAGGAGATTACTGGTGGCAGCGAACAGTACAACACAAGCTTACCAGTGAATGTTAAAAAAGCAGTTTTAACACAATTTTTTAGTGAATGCTAACAGAGAAGTCATTTTCAACTGTGAAAGGTCCGTTATTGAGATGAATCCATGTCTGAATATGTCCCAGTGCATGATTATATGTTAAATGTGGATACATTGTAGTAAAATAATCTTTTGTTGTTTTTAGGGAACTTGGGTAAGGGGCAATTCCCCTGAAGATGGGATTGGTTCACGAAAGGCGTTGGGTTAATGCATCTGTACCCATATTTAAGGTGCTCAATAGGTGCTAGAATGTTGAATGGCACAAATTACCAATGAAGTATTATTTTGGGATTCTTTTATGTTTGATTTTAGTACGACTTAATGTTCTTGGGTTGTGCACTGCTCAATACTGACACATATCTAAACAAAACATATGCTGACATTTCCTCAAGAGGGAAATTGTTTATTTTATTTTGTGGTGAAAGTATTTGATTATTATTGTAACTTTATTCTTTTTGAGAAAATCTTTCGTTTACATCATATTTGTTCAACAAATGCAACAAGAAGTAGAATTATTGTTCGGTCTTATTTTGGACCAATTAGTGTGCGGTTGAGATCTGGATGGGTTCATCTAGACAATTCTTTGTACCTTCCATATACCATTACCACTTGCTTTGAACTTCGGGGCAGCTCAGCAGTCTTGATTTCCCGATGCAGTGCCTGTAACTGGTCTCTGCTCCTCAGCCTGTTCGGTTCCACCCTAATATGTGGGCTAGTTGATTCTCTGTGCAAGCATTCATTCACCACAGACAAATGGGAAGCCCAATAATACTTTCAGAGATCCCAGAGCCCAGTCTCACCTCCCATACCGAGCTGTTTTATAGGTGTCATAGAGCAATCTTCGGCTGTGAATCTTTCCATAGCAACTTCCGCAATGAACCTTCAGTCTGCCGAAACACCTTCTCCGGGACCCTAACCGGGGCATTTTGAAGCACATTCAAAAACCTGGCTAAAGGCACCATTTTACCCATAGCTGCCCTCCCTATTAAAGCTATTGGCAGCCTTGACTGTCAGTAATAAGATGTTCCGTTATCGGCGTCAGATTATGTTATAGGTATTCCACACGAGTCCGGCAGATTTGTATGCCCAGATATCGGAACAATCTCACCTTCACTCAGAAGGGACAGTTTTCAGGAATTGCCAGAGGTCGGCCCTGCACCAGAAACAAGATGGATTTAGCCCATTTCACCTGTAGGCTGCTATATTTCCTGTATTCATATACCAGATCTCTACAATACTGGTACCTGAATGCTGGGGATGCCCCACATACAACAGCAGGCCATCAGCATATTGTGACACCGCCTCCTTGTACCCCAACGGCCACACTAATCCCTTCATAAGGGGATCATACCGAAGCCACATCTCTAATTGTTCTATAGCTAGTACAAACAGAGAAAGGTGGCAGCGCCCGTCTCATTCCCTGTGTCAGTGCAAAGTGCTTAGACAGCCTGCCATTAACCAGGACTCGTGCCTTAGAGTCTACATACAGCAACCTTACCCACCACAGGAACTGTGGCTCGAATCCCATTCTTTCCATTACCACTCATACAAATTCCCAGTAGACTGAGTCGAATGCCTTTTCAATGTCTTTAGCTACTATGGCCAAAGGATCCAAGATGTCGTCTGCTCTATCCAAAGCCATCTGGAGTCTCTGAATATTCATATGGTTGTCGCAGTGCAACAGGAACCCGTTTTGATCTGGATGGATCAAATTCTGCAGGAAACCATTCAGCCTCATGGCCAACACCTTTGATTCTATATTTCGGAGCGATATGGGGCGATAAGACGCACATTAGTTTGGGGGCTTATCCTTCTTGGGAATAACTATCACTGTTGCCTGTCAAAGGTCTTTGGGCAGCCGTCCTGTTTCCCTACTCCCCTGGAACATTGATATGGTCCCTGGGTTTGAGGCCAAGGACAAGTCTTGCAGCCCTATTTTGGATTAGCTGAAGGGGGCGTAGGGAGGAAAGGGCGAGATTGAGAAAGAGGCTGTTGCAGTATTCCAGCCTAGAGAAGACCAGAGCTCTGGAGACATTGAGCTTCTGGGGGAAGGTGAGGAAGGGGAGAATGCTTCTGAGCAGGTGAAGCTGGAAGTGGGCCTTCTTGGCAAGGCGAAGATGTTAGGGGTAAAGGAGAGAGTGGACTCGAAGATAACCTTGAGGTTTTTGGCCTCACCGGATGGTGAGTGTAGGGGGCCCAAGGAGGGTGACAAGAGGGTAGGAGGAAAACAAGGCGCAGGTGTCCCAATAAGAAGGATCTCTGTTTTACTGGTATTAAGACAGAGATCGTTAGCCTCACACGATGCCTGAATAGCGGTCAGACATAGGGAATGAGAGAGGAGGGAGATGAGGTGGTACAGGAAAGTTTGAAGGGAAGCTGTGTGTCATCAGCATAACACTGGAAATGAGGATAGAAGGAGGAGATCAGGTGAGCAAGAGGGGTCAGATAGATATTGAAGAGCCACATCAATAGGATAGTGTCACGCTCACCTGAGTCTCCGCAGAAGTGATGAGGTCCTCCTGTCCCTGCATGTGACTTCGATCCGTCCCTGGGAGATTGGAAAGATTGCCTAAAAGGGAATGACAGGATTTGTTATACTAGAGGAATGACCCTAAGAGACCATTCACCCCCTCCCCTTTTGGTTCTCTCGCAACTGTGTTCTGTGGTGTTGCTAGGACTGAGCTGCTCACCCTTTAGTTTTAATGTGGCAAGCTCTCCTTCCTGCATCTGCAAGGGCGCTATGGTCTTGATGTCCTTTCCGGATGGGATTTGCTGGTTATAGTTTTTGAGTTCGGCGACAGAACTGCCGCACAGTTGCTCCTTGGTTTAGTGTTCCGGGAGCCAGTTCCTGCACTGGTTCTTTGGCTGCAGAAGCTGAGAACTCAATTGTTTCACTGAGTCCTTATCTGCTGAAACCCTTCCCCAGTTGCCTCACTGGGTATGAAAGTATGGATTGATCAGGTAAGTTCGTTAGATCAGGTAAGTTCGTAAGCATTGACTTGCAAGTTCTGATTCTAACCTGTTTGCTTTCTTTCTCTCCTGGTTGCAGGTTCCGTGGCATTGCAGTGGAGCCAGTGGTGGTGGAGGAGAAAGGGACCATTTGCAGCTGGCAAGGGCGGTTAGTGTGGAAACAAGTCAGCCATTCCCGTGCCTGGTCCGTGATCCTGAGGGTGCATGGAGTCATTTTATGAGGATTGACTGGTTGACTGTGTCAAAGGCAGAGGAGAGATCAGGGAGAACGAGAACAGTAGGAGAGTTAGAGTCAAGATTTGCGAGCATATCTTCACGGGTGTTCAGGAGAGCAGTTTCCACGCCTCTGGGTGCCCGTAATCCAGATTGATGGTTATTGTTATCTGTATCCGTATCAGTTGAAGCACTAAATTGATATATAAATATACCGACAGCCTCTTGACAATAGAATTTAGATTCAAGTGAACTCTCACATTGGCAGACAGCTGACTTTCCAATGGAAAAACCCATGCAGCAGTTGAGGACCCCCTGACCGACCTATCTCTCCTCACCCGGAAGATATATACCAGGGAGAAAGGACAGGACAGCTAGGGAAACCCTCTGGGGAAAAAACCCTGAGTTGAGGTATGTGCTGAAGATTCTGGATTGAGTCTTGAAGATGGTTTCCACAATGGACTGAGGTGGAGCTGGTTGTGGGAAAGCTTCCTCTAAGAATGAAGAAACAAAGAATGGTGAGGATAATTCACAAGGAAGAAAGAGAAATAGGACTGAATAACCAGTGAACTAGGAAGGGAAGACCTCACCTATTGAAAGTAGATTACTTTAATCAAGAAGTAGGGGCAAGTCTCAGACGCAGGAATTAGGTGAACCGAGGTAATTACTATAGGGAAAGGATGATTCCGGGGATAAATAGGGTTCCCTAACGATGGGACGATGGAACTCACTTCAGGACGTTCACGGGCAGAGTTATACCCCGCCAAAGAGAGTGAGGTTAAATAGAAGGATCGAATAGAATGGCCGAAGGGAAAGATCCGCTGCGAGGACCTGGACAGAAGGTAAACACAGAAGTAAGGTTACAAGCTGAAGAAAGTCAAAGGAGAAAAGGTAGGGATAAGAAGTACACCTAGAAGCGAACTTACGGAGCGCCAGTAACAACAGTAGCGACGCATAGGAAAACTAATCCCTGTTCCATATATGGAGTCACGTGAGCGATCACCGACGTCTCTTGCGGACGTGAAAAAGCTGTACCGCTGCAATCCACCCAGTCTATCCGGCCGTCCTCCATCTTGGATGTGCTCACCCTGGTCAATCCACATAAGCAACTGCGATGCCAAAGGGACCAACGGCCAATATGTGTAACAGTATGCCCCCTCTTCATGGGTGGCGACCCCGGCTTCCCTGGATGTAGTCGGAAAAAATGCTGTATCAAACGGGGCGCGTGAACCCCAGAAGCTGGTTCGCAGGACCTTTCAGCAGGGGAATACCCTTTCCAATCCACAAGAAATTGTAGTCGACCACTCCGATATCGGGAATCACAGATGTTGGCTACTTCAAACTCAGGACCTGTCTCAGTCAACACCGGAGGTGGCTGAGCCGTACCCAATCATTGAAAACGATCTCGTACTGCCAACTTGATCTGGGATAGATGAAATACCGGATGTATACGTGACCATGAAGAGGGCAATGCAAGTTTAACTGCTGCTGCGCCCACCAGGGATACCACCTTGAAAGGTCAGAAGAATCTAGGAGAAAGCTTAGATGGAACTAAATGACGGGGCAGGAACCGGGAAGCCAACCAAACTGAATCTCCTATAGCTAGTGCAGGAATGTCTCGGTGATGACGATCTGCATACCTCTTGGCCCGGTCTTGAGCCGTTTGCAGTGACAATCTGGTGAGCCTTTGACCTTCTTGCATGTCTGTGTTAGGCGATCCTCTGCACACCGATTCACTGCACACCAGAACACTGCTCACATTTCCCCAACACCTCCCTCCAGGGTTCGAGGCTCATGTGATTCGGTTAACCCAAAGGACCGAAAGCTCCGTACCAGGTATGGTGTACGGGCTCGATTGCAACCCTTCCTGCACTGGCAGTTGCCATGGAGAACATACAGCAGAAGGGGCGGCCTTACATCTCCACGCCGATCACGTGATCCAGAGTGGTGTTCCTCACGTGACCTTGGTGGACGTCACATGACCCAGAAACGTCACATGACCCAGAAACGCACAGTATATAAGGCTTGAGACACGAAACACTCATTGCTTCTCAGCTGTCTTCAGACCCTGTTTGGCGTTACGTTTTGCTCTACTGTTATCTTGACCTTGGAACTCTATCTTGGACTCCTTCGGATATTCCTTTGTACCTTTGTTTGGAACTGTTTACCTGTTGCTGGATTTTGGACACGACCCTGACTTGCCTTTGGATTATCCCTTGGTACCTTGTTGAACTCCTACGCCATTTCCCTCTTGGGATTCAAGTCAAGCCTTCAGTCCTACAGGTGGCCTATCCTGCATCCACGCTATTCTGCAGTTCTACTGTTCTAGGGACCGCCTCATCTGAGTCTCGAACCTCCCTTCTAGGTTTCCTGGGTTTTCCTAACACCAGATAGGTAAGACTATTCAGATCCATTGGTTTATGTGATATATTGTAATTGCCTGGTACTTAACCTCGTTCCTTTTGACAGCAGCATCGGTGTTCCAGAGGTTCCGTGGATCCGGGAAGTAACAACTCCCACCTGTGGCCCCAAAGGTCGCACAGCGGGTTTCTTTTAGTTCCCCTGTGCGTCACTTGAGGACGGAGGTTTCAACGGTCTACACGACACTCAAGTCAGAACAGTCTGTTATAAGACTGTTCACCCCAGGACAGCTGGAAGGGGGAGTAGTAACTGAGGGAACAAACGAAGGGTGATATCCATATGAGCAATGAAAGGTACTGGTTTGCAGGGCTGAGTGTCTGGCATTGTTAAAGGCAAACTCTGCCAATGGTAGTAATTCTACCCAGTTGTCTTGAGCTGCCGAAACAAAGCACCGTAAGTAACCCTCCAAGGTTTGGTTAAGATGTTCTGTCTGCCCATTGGTCTGGGGATGATATCCTGAGCTAAGAGCTTGCCTGATCTCTAAAACATGGCAGACCTTTTGCCAGAAGAGTGAGGTGTATTGGGGACCCCTGTCTGATACTATAGTGTCCGGTAGGCTGTGTCAGGAAAATATTTCAGAAAGAAAGTAGTGAGTAATGGGGTAAAACGAGCCAATTTGGTGAAATAGTCTATGGTGACCATGATGGTGGTATGTTTACAAGAAGGAGGAAGGTCTACAATAAAGTCTGTAGAGATAACTTGCCATGGTCTATCAGGAATAGGCATCCGAGTTAATAATCCCAAAGGTGGTAATCGTGGAGTCTTGGATTGTAAACACACCATATACGCCGAAACATAATCTTGAACATCAGATCTTAGGTCGGGCCACCAGAAATGGCATAGAATTAGATCCAAAATAGATTGAAAGCCTCAATGACCTGCCGCTCGGTAGTCATGGCACATTCGCAGGACTTCTTGCTCTAGCAAAGGTGTTGGGACCAGGACTTGTTTCCCATGAAAGAAGTAGTCACTTTCCCTGATAAGGTGATGAGTAGAGGCGATTTCTTCGCATAGTTGATTGTGTTGAGATGTAGCTAATTTAAGCTCTTGGAGAAAATCGGTAATCACAGCGATAAATTTTACGTTGGGAAACAATTTTTCCAGGCAGAATCTGGTAGTAAGAGACTCTTTGCGGGAAAGGGCATCCGCCCTTAAATTTTGTTTTCCAGGAAGGAAAGTGAATTCTATCCGTAAAGGTAGGAAAAAATTAGCCCAACGGGCTTGTCGGCTATTGGTACTATAGGCATGTTGCAGTACTCTAAGATTTTGATGGTCTGTACGGACCTCCACAGGAAACGGCGAACCCAACAGTAAATGCCTCCATTCCTCGAAAGTTCTCTTTATGGCTAACAGTTCTTTCTCGAGAACTGAATAGTTCTCTCTGATGAATTGAAGGTTCTTGAGAGGTATGCCACCGGTCTTTCTTCCCCCTGGTCCGATAGTTGCAACAGAACTGCACCTAAAGCATGGTGGGAGGCGTCTGTCTCCACAATAAATTGCTTGGACCGGTCTGGATTGGTCAAGATGGAAGCAGATGTGAACATTTTCTTCAAAGTCTCGAACGCTCTTTGTGCTGGTTCATCGCAGGAGAACGGGACCCCTTTTTCTAAGAAGGAGGAGAGCTAAGGGAAGCAGGGCAGCAGGAGCGAGAGGTGAGATAGGTAAGATGATCTCTGAGAAGCAGGGAATAAATTTACAATAAAAATTTGCGAACCCCAAGAATCGTTGGATTTCCTTGATGCTAGATGGAGTAGGCCAATCTAACACTGCTGATACTTTCTTGGGATCCATAGATATGCCCCGAGCGGACAGTACAAAGCCCAAATAGGTTACTTGATCTTGGTGAAATTCACATTTCGTTACTTTGCAATACAGATGGTTGGACTGGAGACGATCAAGGACGATGTTCACGTGTTTGATGTGTTCTTCTCTGTCAGTAGAAAACACCAGAATATCATCTAAGTATATGGCGACAAAATGTAAAAGGATATCTGCGAACAGATGGTCCATGACCCGTTGAAAAAATGCTGGTGCGTTTGCCAAACCAAACGGCATTACATGGTTCTCATAATGTCCAAATGGTGTCCTAAAGGCTGTTTTCCATTCACCCTCGGGGGCGATGCGGATGAGATGATACGCCCCTTGGAGGTCCAATGTAGTATAGATAGAACCCCCCGGACAGCTTCTAGGATATCAGGTATCAAGGGCATCAGATATGTTTCCGCTATGGTGATTTTGTTAAGGCCCTGATAATCAATACATGGACTGAGTTCATCAGAGTCCTTCTTGGGAATGAAAAATAAGGAAGCGCCCACAGGGGAGACTTATTCTGTAATGAGACCATTCTGTATGTTGGCTTGGAGGTATTCCTTGAGAGCAGTCTTTTCTCACTGAGAAAGTACATACATTCGCCCGAAAGGAATTGGTTGATGTGGAAGTAGATCAATACGACAATCGTCTCTCCTGTGAGGGGGTAAAGTAGGGAGCTTAGGTGTCATGAACACAGACTGGAACTTTTGATGGCATTCTGGAATGGTCTCTAGCTGGCTGATGGTCGGTACCGCGGAGGAATTGGAGATCTCAGTTGGAATCTGTATACCTACAGACTCACGAGACAGACAATGGTGTACACAATATTCAGACCCTAGGAAAAGAGTCCCAGCTGTCCAGTTTATAAATGGGTTGTGGACCCGTAACCAAAGAAGGCCCAAAATTACGGGAAGTGGGCGGCCTTTATAAGGTCAAAAACTAGAGTCTCTTTGTGCGCGGCGATCATACAAGTGACTGGTCTAGTCTGTTCTCGAATGAGGCCAGAACTTAAAGGACTACCGTCTACTCCTTGAATGGGAGTTATAACTGTTTTATGGATGCGAGAATCCCATGATCTGTGGCCCACTTATCGTCAAGAAAATTTCCAGCAACTCCGCAATCGATTAAAGCGGGGATACCCTGTAGGACTTGATCAGGTAAGATTATGGTTAATGACAAAATAACCATGGTCTGAGTAGCTGAAGAGGCTTCTAGGTTCGTACCCATTCTATGTGGGGAACCTGGTCTACGCACTCCTACCGTGGTTCCCCCTACGGTAGGGTCTTGGAGTTTCCCGACCCTGGAATTGGAGCTCGTCGTGGAGGAACAATAGGGCAATCCGTAATATATGAGAGGATGATCCACAATACACACATAAACCTAATGATTTTCGCCTTTATTTCTCATTGGCAGACAGTGGACCTCTCACAGATCCTATTTGCATGGGTTCTTCGGCAGAGACCTGCTTGCTAGTTATTGGAGGACATTCCGTATGTGATCGGATCCCTTTACCCTTCTTTCTTTCATGTAAGCGTTCTTGTAAGCGATATTCTATCTGCATAGTAAGGGTTATCATGTCTGCTAGATTAGCAGGACGAGGGACCTTAGAGA
This sequence comes from Ambystoma mexicanum, assembly GCF_040938575.1. NCBI lineage: Eukaryota > Metazoa > Chordata > Amphibia > Caudata > Ambystomatidae > Ambystoma > Ambystoma mexicanum. The sequence goes on from NC_090935.1 coordinate 1,442,824,248, forward strand.
CCTCGTCCTTGAGCTCATCAGACAGTCCTCGTCTGAACAACGTAAGGAGCCCATCATCCGGCCAACAAGTCTCGGAAGATAACTGTTTGAGTTGGGTAATATAGGATAGAAGATCCTTGCTGCCCTGTTTCAGATCTAGGAGTCTCTCTTGAGTTGCTACCGAAATTTCTTGTCTGCTAAACATTGATTTTAAGCTATTCGTAAAGGCAGGGTAGGAATCAAGTAGCATTGCTAGATGTGACTAATGGAGTGGCCCAGGCTAAAGCTGGTCCAGATAGATGAGATATCACGAAACCCACTTTATCTTTATCGGTAGGGAAAAAGCGGAATTTGAATGTAAATTGGACAGTGCAACTATCTAAGAACTCTTTGAGTTTGTGAGGGTCTCCTTCAAACTTGTCCGTGTGTAATGTAGATGGGGGTGTTTCTGAAAATGCCTGGGCAACCTGTTGCCGCAACTGAGCAGTGTCCTGCTTAAGGGACTGCATTTCCAATGACATCGATTGCATAGCAGCCATAAACTGCTGCATTTGCTGTTCCATTGGACCTGCTGACTGCCATATTTTTGGGCGTCGCTATCTGTTATCTGTATCCGTATCAGTTAAAGCACTAAATTGATATATAAATATACCGACAGCCTCTTGACAATAGAATTTAGATTCAAGTGAACTCTCACCTTGGCAGACAGCTGACTTTCCAATGGAAAAACCCATGCAGCAGTTGAGGACCCCCCAGACCGACCGATCTCTCCTCACCCGGAAGATATATACCAGGGAGAAAGGACACGACAGCCAGGGAAACCCTCTGGGGAAGAAAACCCTGAGTTGAGGTAGGTGCTGAAGATTCTGGATTGAGTCTTGAAGATGGTTTCCACAATGGACTAAGGTGGAGCTGGTTGCGGGAAAGCTTCCTCTAAGAATGAAGAAACAAATAATAGTGAGGGTAATTCACAAGGAAGAAAGAGAAATAGGACTGAATAACCAGTGAACTAGGAAGGGAAGACCTCACCTATTGAAAGTAGATTACTTTAATCAAGGAGTAGGGGCAAGTCCCAGACCCAGGAATTAGTTGAACCGAAACCGGAGGAGTTCAGATAAAAGGATTCCTATAACAGAGAGAGAGGTAATTACTCTAGGGAAAGGATGATTCCGGGGATAAGTAGGGTTCCCAAGCGATCGGATGATGGAACTCACTTCAGGACGTTCACGGGCAGAGTTACACCACGCCAAAGAGAGCGAGGTTAAATAGAAGGGTCGAATAGATTTCCGGCTGTTTGTGGAAAGCAACAGAGAGGAATGGGCGAAGGGAGAGATCCGCTGCGAGGACCAGGATGGAAGGTAAACACAGAAGTAAGGTTACAAGCTGAAGAAAGTCCAAGGAGAAAAGGTAGGGATAAGAAGTACACCTAGAAGCGAATTTACAGAGCGCCAGTAACAAGAGTAGCGACACGTAGGAAAACCGATCCCTGTTCCGTATATGGAGTCACGTGAGCGATCACCGATGTCTCTTGCGGACGTGAAAAAGCTGTACCGCTGCAATCCACCCAGTCTATCCGGCCGTCCTCCATCTTGGATGTGCTCACCCTGGTCAATCCACATAAGCGACTGCGATGCCAAAGGGGACCAACGGCCAATATGTGTAACAGTTATGATGGCAACCAGCAAGTTCAGTGTTGAGGGTCAGTTGAGGAGGACCAACCTCTACAAGAGTTTACTCAGGAAGGGGGTAGTAGAGATAGGGAGATAGTTGGCTGGCAGGAGGGGTTAGCAGATGGCTTTTTTTAGGAGAGGGTGCTCAAGGGAGTGCTTGAGGGATAGAGGGAAAGAGCCAGTGGCGAATGAGTGGTTACAGGAGTTGGCTAAAGCCGGGCGAGAGAGGAGATGTTGTCCTTAATGGTTTCTGAAGAGCACAGGAGCACCTGTTTGGAGGAGACCTTCATAGAGTGGACAACTTTAGAGACCTAATCCGGTGCTATCGGCAGGAGGGACCAGAGTGCGGGGGGTGGAAGGAGGAGAGCAAGGGAAGCAGGGCAGCAGGAGCGAGAGGTGAGATGGGGTGGAGGAGATTGAGGACAGGGTGTCCTCAGTTTTAGATGTGAAATGGGAGGCCAAAGATGTGCAGAGAGCCTTGGAAGGAAGGAGAGTGGTAGAGAGCGCAGTTGGATTGGTGAGTTCCTTGCAGATTGTGACGAGTTCAGCCATGTTGTTAGTGGCTCCAGAGATGCGGGCTTGGATGTGTGCCCTCTTCTTGGAGTAGATAGAGGAACAATATTGCCTTTGGAGCAGGCGACAGGCCAGTTTGTCAGAGGATGAGCCTGTGGTCCTCCACTTCCTTTCAGCAACTCTGCACTTATGTTTCAGAGATGCTAAATCAGAGCCATACCAGCCATTGTGCTTGGAGGCAGGGTTTAGGCGGATCCACATGACAGGGGCAAGGATGTTGAGGGTGTTTGAGATGGAGAGGTGCAGATTAGCAAGTACAGAGTCAGAGGAAGAGTCAGAGACAGGGATTGTAAGGGGATGAAGGTGGAAGCTAAAGCAGTGACTGTCACTCGCTTCATCAGTTGAATCTGGCAATGCAGAGGGTGGCTCAGATAGAGAGCCACGGGGCCCCAAGCAGGAAAAGGGAGGAGAGTGGTCAGACCAGGGGGGGGGGGGGAGGTGACCAGGTTAGAGATAGGGATGTCGCCAGTGATGAGGGCATCCAGAGTGTGTCTGGCTGAGTGGTTCAGACTGGTAAGGAAGAAAAGTGAGAGAGAGGCAGTCACAGAGGACGCAGAACTGTGAAGTGACTGATTCAAGGGAGTCGATGTGGATGTTGAAGTCAGCAAGGGGGAGGAATTTGGAAGAAGAAGTTGAAAGGGAGGAGGCAAGGTCAGCCTATTCAGAGAGGAAGACAGAAATCGGGCCAGGGGGCCGGTAGATGGTAGCAAGGGTGAGAGATTAGGTGAGACCCAGAGCCTACAGATATGGCATTCAAAATAGGAGTAGAATTGAGTAGGTATGACAGAGACAGGGACCCACTCATGGAAAATCAGGGCCACTCCACCTCTGGGCCTTTTGGGTCTGGGTTTGGAGAGGATTTTGTAGCCCTCTAGAAAGAGTGTGTCAAGAGCAGTGACAGAGCTGGCATTGAACCACGTCTCAGTGAGGGCAAGGACGTCAAGGTCAAAGACTTCAAGTAGACGACAGATGTAGGAAGAGTCTTTGACAGCAGAAGGGGCATTTAGGGTAGCTAAGTGAAGCTGATTACCACCTTTCAAAGTTTTCTGAGGGGGGTACAGGGGCTTGGTACTCCCGTTGGTGGTGGTGGAGAGGTTAGAGAAGAGGAGGAAGGATGGGTAGCAGGAGAAGGGAGGAAGTTAATGAGAGAGGGCAGGCACTGGTCAAGGAGGAGAAGAGTAGATTGAGAATCTTGAATGATAGTGCCATTGTGATAGACATTGATGATGCACCAAGAGGATGAGAAGTATGCCAAGAGAACTTACAATCTAGTGCCACCATTAATGGGTGAAGAGGAAAAGGGGGAGAGAAGGGAGACCAGGTGAGGTGTCCATAGGTCTGGGGAAGGGACAGTAAAAAGGATATTAGTATTTCTTTTTTTTAATTTGCATATGGTTTTATTAAACCTTCACAAAAATAGAAAACAGGTATATAGAAAAAGAATAGAAAAATGCATATACAATTGATATAATCACAGATAAAATACAGCAAAAATTCCCTAAAAGGTAACAAAACAAAATCTCTAAGTAAACGGGGAAGCAGTATGTGTTTTACGTACGTTCCAAATGAAGATTACGTATGAAACTAGACAGAGCCAAGCCCTCTCGAGAGGTTCGAATACGCAGACAATGTTGCCAGACCAATTCAATTGGTAGACCTAGGAATAAAACTTTATGAGTATTCAAACAAGAGTATCTCAATGATTCGAGTTGGGTACAGAACAGAATTAGATATTTAGCCGTTTCAGGAACTAAGTGACAACATCTGCACATGCTATCCACCACCAAAATCTGTTTCCACCTCAGTTTAGTGTCCAGAGTTGATAAAACATTCCACCTCAAGTAGAATTTGTCGATGGTCACGGTTAGGAAAGATCCTAAGGATTGGAGATAGAGTACCTCTTAACTTGTGTTCATGAGCCAGATGGGACATAGAGCTATGAGAATGGAAAGCCTCCGTAGTCTGGCACCAATCATAATCCCACAACTTCTTTTTAGTTTTAGTAGGATTAGTGATCAGCTGCTCTAGATCTGAACTGATGTTACACAGAATATCTTCGCACAGCTTAGCAAATTTAGTTAAGAAACCAGATTGTTTAATGTTATTTCCCACACATTCGTATAAGATGTTGGGTATTGGTCCCTTAAATTTAGCGTAAAGTATGAGCATTCTCCAATCAACTCGGGATTTTAAGGCGATGTAGCCTAACTCAAAACGAATTGCAGCCAGGGGGACCGCATTAGGTTAAAGTAAGACCCATCTCCAAATATCTCCTTCAATCCCATCCACTTTTGAGATAGTTAACCCCGTACAGAACTCTAGACCATAAATCAATTTTGGGGCTATTTTACCCTCAAAGACTAGAAGGGCAGTTCTAATAGAGAATCGGCCATGTTTGCAGTTGAGTTTAAGGACCTGCCTGGCCAGTATCTTAGCTTTGTTTAAGAGAAAATGAATCTGCCCTTTCGAGCCTCTACTGGCCCCGACATAGTAGCCCAAATAAGTAAGGCAAGTGGAGCAAGGTATTCTTACGCCCCCCAGGTTTCAGACATTTGTTTTCTTCTTCACCTGCCCCTTAGTAAAAGCCAAGATTTTGGTTTTTGCAGGGTTGATGTTCAGCCCATTTAACTTGGCATAGTTGGCAAATACATCTAGCAGGCGCTGTAGCCCCACCTTAGTTAGGTCAAATAATAGGAAGTCGTCTGCGTAGGCCAACCAAATTAGCTTCACCGAGCCAATTCTTGGTGATAGGAGACCTTCCTTCAACAAATACTCTGCTGCGTCAGAACCATATTGATTAAATACCCATGGGGCTAAGACGCAGCCCTGTCTAACCCCCTGATATGTGCGGACCTCAGCTGACATATCCCCCTTTTTATTTAGCCGAATCTGCACACTCAAGTTGTTGTAAACTCCCTCTAAGAGGGCAATTAAGCCCCTAGGCAGTCCCCAAACAGAGAGTTTGTGCCATAACCTATTTCGGTCAACACAGTCAAAGGCTGCCGAGAGGTCCACTGAGGCCATATAGGTAGGGCCCCTAGTTGAGCTCCAGGCAGCCTCCTGAATAAACTTAACCGCAAGCCCATTAATATTGGTAGAGTGAAATTTACGGAAACCCGTTTGAAAGGGACTAAGGGGATGACTGTTTTTTTCCCAATCCTTCAGATGCGGTAAGAGAAAGGCAGACATTTTTTTACAATCCGCATCAATCAAAGCAATAGGCCGGTAATTCTTAGGATCAGATCTACTGTCGCATTTGAAGATTGGGATCACGCGTGCACTTGACCAAGAGTTTGGGCATACCCCAGATTGGAGAATATCTCAGAACTCAATACATAAAAGATTGGCCCAAAGATTGGGGTCGGCTTTGAAAGTGTTATTAGTTAACCCATTCGGGCCAGGGGCTCTAGATTTTTTGCACTTACGAATCAGATCTAGCACTGTGTCAATCTCAATTACAGGCGCCCATTTGGGCAAAGGGACTGATATGTCACAATTCGCAGGGTAATTAGTTCCCTCCGAGAGGATAGGGGCAAATCTGTTGGAGCAAAAGTCTAACCAAACTTGTTCCGCAATTGGGTTCAATAAAGCAATGCCTGTATTACTATCTTGTCCATTAACTATATGCAAGAAGGCACCCACGTTCGCCTTCATAATAACCTGGAGCATTGTTTCAGAGTCCTGTTGTAGTAGCTGATGTTTGATTGTTTTGCAGTAGTTTTTATAGGCTTGTTTGACCTTCTTAATAAGACCTAAACGGATGGACAGATCAAAATTTGCTAATTGAAGTTTTCTAATCTGCTTGTTCTTGTTAGTTTTTGCTAATGCCAAATCAGGATTATAAAGATGCAGGTGCCTACTAGCTGGTATTTGGCAGGCAGAGTGGGTGGCCAAGTCTTCGTGCTTGTACCAATGCTATAACTGATGCAGTGTTAAAGGTGGATATTTTCAAAACAAAAGTGGTCTGATTCAATGTGCCCTCAAATTGAGGTTCAAGGTGTTAATGTTTTTAGGGGACCATCGAACTGCAGTACCTGATGAGTTTGGAGTAACCATAGGTTGGGGGCGATACCGAGCCCTTAGTTGGTGGATTTTAAATATTGGCGTTAGTATGCCATGGTCACTCTAGATGTTCATAAAGATTTCCAATTCTGAACATCTTGAACACAGGTATTCATCTGTAAAGATATAATCAAGCATAGAAGTGGAAAGACCGCGGCGCCAGGTAAATTCAATGGGGTTTTCGGGGGATTGTAAGTGTCTGAACAAGGGTTGTAAACCCAAGTTGCCCAACTCTGAATACCAAATATAGCCATCATGTTTCTTCTTTGAATAGTAGGGGTTAGAAGTATTTATTTCACAAATTTCCCATGAAGGATAATTAAATGAACAGTCACAATTTAAATCCCCAGCTATAGTACATGTCCGGAGTCGTTAGCGAGCACCCAGTCTAGAATAATCTGCGAAATAGTAGACACAAACAGTTTGGCTTCACCAACACCTCTATGCCAATAGATGTTAATGATTAACATTTTCAATTGCCCACAGCTAGAAGTAAGTTCTACACCCAAAGCCCCATATGCGAGGCCCGGCAGGGCCTTACCAAGTAAATCAATGCAGTTATCAACTGCGACAATTAAACCGCCCGAGGGTCTACCACTCAGATTTTGTTCAGCAGGCTGATCAAAAATATGATAGCCATCCAAACATGTGGTCAGGGTCATCCAAGTCTCCTGTATGCAGATGACATCAGGATCTCTCAACAGCAGTAAGCACTCCAAGTTTGTAAATAGATGTTCATTGCCTCTAGAATTCCAAGATTTAAGGCAAAAGTCAGAGGAGGAGACTAAGTTTTAGCTTGGAGAAATTGGCCTAGGGCACTGGTTTTTGCCACAGGGTGGTGATAATGGAGGCCCAATCAACGTCCTTATTCTGCTGTTTAAGAGGGTTTCTTGGATTAGGCAAGATTTCAGGGCCACCTGGATTGGCCCCCGATGGTGTAGCTGAGGAGTGTGTCAGAGTAGGCCCCTGCAGCGGCATTTCCCACGATGCAGCAGCTTCTAATTTAAATCCCAATTCTTGCAGGAAGTCAGTTTGAGTGAGGATCAATTCCTTAACCAAAGGGGAGGCAAGGCAGATCATACTCATATCAAGCACGTTGCGATCCAGGAAGACCACTCTAGTTATATCCTTTGAAGAAATTAAGGAAAGTGCTGGAATTTCAGCAAAGATGGATAGGACATTGCATCTGTTCAAGCAGATTGGGGCCTCCAGATCCAATAGGCTCTGAATTTTAACCAAGGACAACGATTTCAATTAAGGAGCGTGGGTACCTTCTTGGCGTTTTAGGGAGTCCATTGAAAAGTTTTGAGTTCCCTTTAAATTGGTGCCTTGTCTTTTAGTAGCATCAGAGAACTGAAGCCTTGCAGTTGGTTTGTGCAGGTGATCCACCAAATTTCGAATACGAGTTGAGATTGTTGGATGTGTAGGAGCTGGCGGAATATCGATGTCCTGTAACTGCCCCCATGCAGCTCCTAGGTCGACTGGTGGAACAGGAAACTGAGACTGGTTGGGAAATTTATTAGTGGATGGTTAGGTTTGGATAGGCCTCCATATGGATGAAATTAACTCGGTCCTTGTAACCAAGGGTCCCTGTAGGATGGTTAGATTTGTAGCCTGAGGCACAACAAGTTGCTTAGAATCTTCTTCATAAGTCCTACATTTCCCAAAGCCACATCCCTAATGTAGAACCGATGTGGAGCACAACTTCACAATAGGTGTAGCAGTTGGTATAGCAATTGGCATTTCTTGTGCGTTCAATTTCAGGGGGGCCAAGGGGTACTGTAGAGAGTTTTCCTCCAACTTAGCGGGAGCCTGAATGATTGGTAGGATACAACTGTTAGTTTGTACTGTAGAATCAACCAATTAGGCCTTAGGAAGACTAGGGACATATAGATGCTTCTGCTCTGAGGTAATCCCTAGAGGCAGATTTAATGAAGTTGATGTGGGGATTTTGGAAAATAGTAAGTTGGTTTGTTTTGTGGCCAATTGCCGCTTAATGAAGCACGACTTGCGTGGAGCAGTCTTTTTTTCTGGCTCAAGTTCTTAGAAACATTTTCCTGTGTTGCTGGTATCACAACAGCTAGGGGCGGAATTAAATTAGAAACAAGGTTGGGAGTAATCTGTGTTAAGTTGTTAGTTCCAATTAAGGCATCAGCAGTGTGCAGATGGACCGCCGGTAGTACGAATTTAGCCTGTTCATGAACCATATTGTTACCAGGAGCACTTTCCTGTGTAACTAGGGTCGAAGTAGGTACAGGGTGACTTAAATTGGAAATCAGGTTAGGTCGGCTCTGTATCGGATTAATTGTACAAACTGCAGGAGCAGCACAGAGACAGGGACCAGCAGGTGGTACATATGTCACTTGATCAGGATATTAGTAGTAGTCTGCCTGGAAGTAGCAACGACATAGATGTCAGCAATAGGTAGGTCTGGGTTAGAGACCAGGAGAGCTTTTTAAAACATTTTTCTTCCAGATTAACTAACACTTTACTGTAAAGCATGGAGACAATGCAGTGTTTTACAGAAGCAATAATGTAATTATGTGTTATGTAACAACTTAAATGTCTAGGAATGGAATTGCAAGACAATCTTTTAAAGAAATATGAAGTTAACACATACTGGTCTTTGCCAGACAGATTATAGTTAACTTAATAAAAGTACCATCCCGATTACTTCTGATTTGCAATTATTTAAAAACAAAAATCTTGCTTAGCACTGCCACACATGCCTTTGGCACTCAAGCACGGAGGAGAGGATAACTGTGGTTCCTAGTGATAGCCTCGACATCCAAAGCATCGAATGCAAATACCTCGTAAAAAAATGCATCAAAAAAATGCATTTTTTTTTCATTTTTTTAATGGGGGGTCTTCCCGAATCCCTATTTTTTTACACCTTAAAACCCATTTTTATTAAAAAAAACCTTTACCTACAAAAAAATTCATTTTTTCGATGCATTTATTTTAGGCTTTTTCATTCGATGCTATGTATTCGAGGGAATCACTGGATACCGATAACTGCTGCACTGCTACATTAGCCCCTTTAAATTTGCAGTGAACAGAGAAAAGACGTTAAAGAGAACCCTGAAAATAAGAGGAATGCAGGACAAGCTGTGCTTTCATTGAACAGGATAACTTAAATAGCTAGTGCCAATTTAATTAGCAAATCTACCGAATTGCATAGCAAATTGCTATGAGACACTGCTAATGTTATGCCTTGATGTATTGAACAAATATGATGTAAAATAATTTTTTTTCGCAAAAAGAATAAAGTTGCAATAATAATCAAATACTTTCACCACAGAATAAAATAAATATTTTCCTGCTTGAGGAAATGTCAGTGTATGTTTTGTTTAGATATGTGTTTGTTTGTTTAGTCCTTACATCTATTTAACACCTATTGGGCAGTGCACAACCCAAGTATATTGAGTCATACTAACAACAAACATAAATGAATCCAAAAATAATACTTACTTGGTAATTTGTGCCATTCAACCTTATAGCACCTAGTGAACACCTAAAATAATAGTAAAGATGTCTTGACCCTATGTGTTTCTGGACCCAGGCCCACCTTCAGGGGAATTGCCCCTTACCCAGGTTCCCTAAAAACAACAAAAGTTCATTTTACTGCAATGTATCCACATTTAACATATACTAATAAACTAGGGCATATTCAGACATGGGTTAATCTCAATAACTGACCTTTCAAAGTTGAAAATGACTGCTCTGTTAGCATCCACCAAAAAACATGTTAAAACTGCTCTGTTAACATACACTGGTAAGCCTGTGTTGTACTGTTTGCTGCCACTAGAAATCTCCTAAAAATACAATCATGTATATGGCTGTCACTCCCATCATATAGAGCCTCCTCAAACAATCGGTAAACATCTAATTAGAATAACATTCACCAGATTATATGTGCCTCTACTTGCAATGTTATCTCTCTTTGCAAGCCATTAAATCTGGCTCTCACCTTAATGTGTGTTGCTCGTAGTAGTGTCAATTAGCATATCTCTTCCCAAAGTGACAGAAACAACCATCGCCTTTATTGAAACCAGAGCTTTCAATGTAAACACTGCTTTCATCACAGATTAGAAAGTTTCCCCCTGCCTAATATCCATGAAAGCGAAGGTTTCAATTGAAGATGTTCAAACTCACCTTGCTGCGTGTATTGTAGTTTCTTCCCTCATAGTAGCAAGTGCAAACCTACTCCCGGTCACGCTAGATTTACTTTCCGCCTTCTCATGTGGGGGAAGAGCGTTGCATCCACTAGTGTACATCCCTCAAACGTGCTCATCCAACACTGGGCGCTATCGTTGGGTGTGTGTCAGAAACATTATGTTAGCTTCTCGGAGGAGGTATCCCCAATTGTGAAAAGTCAGTATCAATTTGGATTGCGGTTATCTGTGTGTTGATCACACGCTTTGTATATATCTCCCTTCTCCTCCGTATTGTGCGATAACACTCAGCTGCCTAAGCATTCACTGTACCGGGGAACCGTGAAGTTAGAGCATTGGGTGCCCCCTCTGAAAGCAGTGAAAGCAACCATCGCCTGTCACTCCGATTTTGATTTTTCTCTCATTGTTAAATCTGGCACCAATAAAACTTACAGATATAGTCCCTATTGGGTCAGGCTGAATACAATATAATGGGTCTAAACCACATTCTAAGTTGTCATGATCTCTCATCTCTTGTTTGATTGGCATCCCCAGGTCATCCATATCCTACCCCCTGTGCCTGTGCATCTCAGCTAAATGGAAATAGGACTGACTTATCCATACTGACCCAAAAAGCCTGATACTTGTCCATAATGGCTCAGTATGTGAAGGCCTCGCCTGGCCTGGCCGAGCTGTCACCAGAAATGTGGAGAAGAATATCATCAGCATATAGACTGAGCGTATACACTGCGCCCTACACTCTTATGCCTGCTATTCACTCCTCCTACCTCATTTGTATGCTAAGCGGTTCTATAGATAGTGCGAAAAGCAAAGGGGACAGCGGGCATCCCTGCCTTGTACCCCTCCTAAGAGGAAAGGCCCAAGACATCTTCCCATTGAGCACCACACACTCGGCTCATCATAAATTGCACCAATCGCGTGCTGCATTCTGTCCCCTAGGCCCACCTTGCAGAGTACCGCGAATAAGAACCCCCACTCAACTCGATCAAATGCCTTTTTGGCATCAAGACTGAGCAATGCATAGTCTCCCGGTTCTGCAGAGACATGTTCCATGATATCCAGGGTCATGTGTGCAGGATCGGTACCCTGCCAGAAACCATTTACTCCACTGTATGAATTTCCATCCACCTAGCACTCTTAGGAACCTTCATTATGGTCACCTGTTTAGGATCAAAAAGATTGTTAGTGATCCCGATGAATGAAGGGCGGGAGTCAGTAAACTTGCATATAAATTCCGACAAAAGCGTTACCCAGCAGAGGATCTTGAGGCAGCCATCACCAGTGCAGCCACAAAACCACGCACTGAACTGTTGTTGATGAGACCTAAGAGGACGGCTCCCCCACTGGTCTTTGTCTCTAAATTCTCGATACAGAGCAACAAAAGGAAACAAAGTATAAATAGCCACTGGAACATCCTGATGAGCAATAAAAGATCTATTCACCTGTTCCCTGAACCACCGGTCTTAACTTACCAGAGAAGTGAGAACTTAAGAGACATGCTAGTGAGCACCAGGGAACCTAAATCCAAAGCTACCAGTACAGGAAGGCAAGGCACCTACCCTTGTCTTTATTGTGGTAATTGCAATAACATCACAAAAGGCCCCAAAGTTTTTCACCCACACACAGGTGAACGCATCAAATTCAGAGATTTTGCCACTTCTGCTTCCGAGAATTTTATATACTGCATTAGTTGTCCCTGTGGAAGCTACTATGTTGGAGAAACCAAGAGAAGAGCACAAATCAGATGAAATGAGTACAAGTTGAACATTTGCACCAAGAACTCAAACTCATTTGTAGCCCGGCATTTCCATGAGAAAGGACGCACCATAGCGCAAATGAAATTCCAGGTGCTAGAAGGGATAAGCACCAAAGGATGTTGAGGAGGCATCGCCAAGAAAAGAGCAGAGAGAGAGGCTTTCTGGGTGCACAGGCTGTCCTTAGCACCTGGTGGTATGAATGAAGAATTGAACCTACTCTGTTTTCTGTAATATGAATTTTTTTTTCAGTGATACATTTGCTGATTGTAAGCGTCCTAACGCAGCACTGCGCATATGGTTGGCAAACTATTGTTCTGTTCCTGGCACACATAATCTGTTTGTTTAGGTTGACACTCCGCCTCATCACCTCCTAAAGGTGAGCAGACATTGTGCCAACTAGACATCACCTTCACAAACTGCACTCTTAAGTCCACATGATTCCAGTACTTCATTGTTTTACCTTATGTAATAACCGCTATTAACTCCACCCTCTGCGAGTTAGGCTACCCACCCTGTGACCTTGGAGCAGCACTTGAGTCTGCATATGAGGCACTAACATACCTATCTAATTCTAAGATAAGGCACCTTTTGACTTGTTCAGATACCTTATTTGTAGGATTAGTGCACAAATCTGCCCAATCAACTACTAATTTGCAATGGGATTCTGCCTAGTTCACTCCAGCCGTCAGTTCTAACCATTGCGGTATCCACATGATCTGCAGATGCGTAGTATTTTCATTGAACATTGTCTTACGCACACGGGACAGGCACTGCTGAGGACACCATCTCGGGGGCCTCGCGGCCACTACCGAGTCATCCTCATGATCAAATGATCAGGCACACATTAGACTTAAAGGAATGCTTCGCCCAAACATTTTTATTGCAAAAAAAAATGGGCAATAATAAAAAAAATCAATTGGCTTTTGAAGCTACCGCAAACATAAATACAACGTTATTGTGTTTGAAAATGCTGCGGTTTTTCTTTCCAAGTTTCTCAGGCTCCTCCGGCTCCGAGGAGCCTGAGAAACTTGGAAAGAAAAACTGCCGCGTTTTCAAACACAACCGCGTTGTGTCAGTTGTTTTCTGAAATGCTAAACGCTGAAGTGTTTCTGCCTAAAGCTGTTTTCCCATTTGGGGCTTTTGGGCTCTCCATGGGGAGCCTGAGAGCCCCAAATGGGAAAACAGCTTTAGGCAGAAACACTGCGGACTTGGGTCTCCGGTGCTCCCATGGGGGAGCACCAGAAACCCAAAGTGATAGCCACGGCAGCAGAAACACAACGCGGTTGTGTTTCAAAAATGCTGTGGTTTTTCTTTCCAAGTTTCTCAGGCTCCTCCGAGCCAGAGGAGCCTTAGAAACTTGGAAAGAAAAACCGCAGCGTTTTCAAACACAATAACGTTGTATTTATGTTTGCGGTAGCTTTAAAAGCTACCGCAAACATAAATACAACGTTTTTAAAGCTGCGGTTTTATTTCTAAGTTTTCCGGGCTCTTCCAGCCCGAAAAACTTAGAAAACAAAACGCAGCTAGTGTTTATTTTTATTAAAAAAATAGCACTTACCGAGATGCAGCTGCAGCTTTTCTGCCTGTAGTCTCGGGTCTCCGTCCTGAGCGTCTTCCGAGTCCCGGCAGCAATGAAGGAAAAGCCACCCAGTGGTAGCTTTTGTTTACTACAGCTGGCTGGCTTTTCCTTCATTAGTGCCGCAAAAGCCAAAGCAAGCACAGCGGCGGGCATCCATTTCACAAAATGGATGCCCCCATGCGCTTCCCTTTGATCTTCATTTTCTCAAAATTTTACATAGGGACTTAAAAAAAAAGTGGCAATCGATTTTTTTTATTATTGCCCATCTTTTTTTGCAATAACATTTTTTGGGCGAACCATTCCTTTAAAGCAGGTTACAGGTGAGGCACTTCTTTGTAAGCAAGTCGAAGGAGCGTGCCCCCATTGTTTTCACAGGTAAGGCCATGTCAGACCTGGGATGGGTCATTAGTTTTGGGTGCAGGTTGCACTCTAGTGATAACACTGTGGTATTTTGTTACCTTACTTGCAGCAGTAGAAGCAGTTGGCCATGACACACACTTAGATTGGCTTTTTGAACTCATTGGCAAGCACACAAGACTGGGTGCTCAACCAGGTGGGCAGCTGATGACTGTGACACGTTGACACACCCTGACGACCAAGGGCATTCTATGTGCCAAGCAGATGGCATTTTGCAAAATATGTGTTATTGAAAAACAATAGCCGCATTTGTGGTGCATTTAGTTTCTGGTCAGTTACAGCACCGAAATTGGTGTGGTTCATTACCTAATTCCAGTCTGTTTATTTTTTCTCCCTTTTCCTTTGCTTCCCTTTTCCATTGTTCTCATTGCTTTGATTTATTGATGGGCACTACACAATGATATTGTCGTATTGGACTATGCGATCACTGACATTTTGGCAACGTTTTGTCTCTTTTTAACCATGCTGTTTGTCATTTCGAATATGTCATTGCAGTGGCGGGATGTAACCACTACATGCATTTTGCGACGGTTTCACAAAGCTCACTATTGATGTATCATTCTTTTATCGGCATGGGGTTGCCCTTGCTCCACTGATTTATTTGGGGTGCCGATAGCCTTCCTAATGACATATAACCACAAAAGTGATGGGTGGAAGGTTTTGAATGAATCTGAACCACTGGCATTGCTCTGGGCAACCTTCCACACCACCGTTTTTTAGCCTGTCTGCGCCATTGCAAAAGGAGTCCAGCCATATGCAAATCAGTCAGGTACTGCCACCAATGGTAGCAGCCCAGCCCAAACTGCTAGGCCAGGTCCCCTCTGCACGGAAACACAAGCAACCCTAGGTATGTTTCGGCCTTGTTGGACCTCCTCAGTGAGGTGCAGCTGGGTTCCCTATGGCGCAGTGAGCAAGGGAACCACGTCTGGGCTCACACCCTCTCTCACATAGTGAGACAAACTATAACCACAAAAGTGATGGGTGGAAGGTTTTGAATGAATCTGAACCACTGGCATTGCTCTGGGCGACCTTCCAAACCACCGTTTTTTGTCCTGTTTGCGCCATTGCAAAAGGGGTCCAGCCATATGCAAATCAGTTAGGTACTGCCACCAATGGTAGCAGCTCAGCCCGAACTGCTAGACCAGGTCCCCTCTGCACCGAAATACAAGCAGGTTAAGATTAATTAAAAACCTTCCAGCCATCACCTCTTTTGTTTTGCTTCCTAATGACATGCACAGCTATATACCCTGACATTGGGCTTTGTAGATTTTTTGCATTGGGCTTCCCATTTGGAAGCCGCTTAATAGAAGCCAGTACTTCCTCCGTAGTTATCGGGCTCCCTAGGAACTCGACATCAGAGTCAGTGAATCCCACCATATCCACACCGTCAAGGAATTCTTCAGGCTGCATTCCTGGTTTTGAACGCTCTGTATCATATAAGCCTTCATAATACTCGGCAAAATCTTACACTACCTGTGCTGGCGTTTCCCAGGTGAGGCCCCTCTATCCCTCAGCATAGTGACCCATCTCTCGGCCCTCTGCACTCTGAGTATCGTGGCCAGCAGGGCATCTACCTTGTCCCCTTTCTCATAAAATATTTGCATAAGATACTTACATAAAGTGTGCCTGTGAGGGGCCAGTAATGCGAGGTGTGAGAAACCAGAATGTGTCTCACCCGCTAGTCCCACACGGATCTCTCTCTCAGGTGGCCAGGGCACGGCCATCGCCTTTGGATCCAGACCCTGGGGGTCGACCAGTGCGAGAGGATTACCGGGATGAGGGGTCTTCGGGGAGTGGGACACCAGATTGTGAGAAGCGGTATCCCTCCCCCTATAACTCCTTTACCCCATCCTACCAGGTAGGATATGTGGGAACCATAACCCCCCACCTCCCTTTCCCTTCTCCAACACCCCTTCTCCAACACTTTAACACAGAGGGCCTGCTCTGGTAGAAAACAGACTCACACCAGAGAGCGAGGGAGATCCCTATCAAGGGGTCTGAGCCCAAACGAGGGAGATCCGTATCAAGAGGATCTGAGCTCGAACAAGGGAGATTCCTATCAAGGGGATGAAAGCCTGAACTAGGGAAATCCATATCAATGGGATCCAAGCCCGAACGAGGGAGATCCATATCCAGGGCATCCAAGCCCTACCGAGAGAAATCCATGGTCCAAGCCCAAGTGAGGGTGACCAAGTATGAACATTGTGGTAAAAAAGGGGTCCAAACCTGGAGGAGGGAGACCCATGATAAACATTGGAAGCAAGAACTTGTCCATGTGAAAATCATAATAGGAATGGAACTTTGAGATTTGTTTGTTACGACAGACCCTCGACAGTAAGAGACTGTTATTGGAAAAGAGGCTTTGGCAGAAAGCCCTAATGTCTATGCTTTGAACTGTATCTTTGTGGCTGAGAAGCCAGAGTGGGTGCGAAAGCTCAAACGTGCCGCCTTGCCCCATGCTGAAAATGTGGGGAAGGGAAGCCAACTGCTCAACCGTCCTGACATATCATTTCTCGAACACTTTTCTTTTTCATACACCATTGTCCCACACCCTTTTGTATTTAGAAGTAAGGATTGGCAATAGGTTTATTAGTATAGGCCCTTTTATTTGACAGAGATTTAACTAGGACTGCGTTATTATTATTTGATGGTTGTAGTGCTCCCATCCTTAGATTTAGGTTTAGATAGGCATTCTACCAACCCATTTGAAGTTCAATAAACACCCTTGAACTGTGATCACTTGTGTCTGTCATCACTGTTTGATACAATGCCTTCCTTACAGAGGCGGACAACTGCTTATAGACAGTTTTATTGAAGTAATGTTACGCTCACCTGGACTCTGCGGAGGCTTGGGGCACGGTTTCAACCCTCCCGGTCACTCGGGTCCGACTTCACCCTCTGCGCTTATGTGGTGACTGGTGGTAATAGGTGATGCTGCTTGGGACTGCTCCTGTGTGGAGAATAGGGGGCGTGAGTATGCCAGCTTGTGCGCCTGATCCCCTTCCAGACCCCTTCTCCCAAACCGTGATACCCATGGGATGTGCTCTCCCTGGAAAGCTCACCTGTTGATTAGTTTTGGCGAGCACTCCGTCCTGCTGCTTCTGGCAGGGGCGCTTGTATGATCTGGACCGAGTTCCTTCACTGGTCCGTTGCACGTGGTAGTCCAGTCCTGCTACGACTAAGCGACTATACTTCAAGTAAGTTTTCCTGTTTGCCTTTGTCTTTCCTCATCTGTTTTTGTTGTATTGTAAAGTTCGCTGTCTTGTATTGCTGTCCGTTCCACTTTTGATGTTTGCTTTTTTGCTTTCTTCCCTAGCAGGTGATGTTGCCAGCCGGAGGGAATGAGGAACGAAGCTGCAGCAGTATAGTAGCTGGTAAGTTGTTAACTAGGGGGCACGCAGGGTTCAAATGCGGCGCAGCCCTAGGACGGATATTCTAACCTTGTCTTTCTTCTTCTTCACAGGGTCCGAGTTCGTGGATGCAAAATGCAGTGCTGCGGCATCGGGATCAAGATCACTGGATGTCAGGAGATGAGTCTGCAGATGAAGCGATGAAGCACCGGTTTCCTGGAGTTGAGTATGCAGGAGAACGCCTGGTTTCAAAGGTAAGTAAACTTGTCCAAGCGGCGGAGAGCGTCACGTTGCACGCGAGTGCACAGTAACGTGAAGCACCGGCCTTAAAGATTGAGCAGTTTATATAGCTGAGATTCTGAAGCCATGCCCACCAGGTTCAGCCTGCCTGCCACACCCGATGAGTCAGCACATGAGGATGTTCTCTGGAATAAAGGCTTTCAGCTCCTGGAAAGTTCTTGTAAAGTAAAAGCACTCCTGCACTGAAATAAAGTGTTCCTGCTCACATCTCTATATGAGCCTGGCGCCAAAGGCGCCAGGACTGAGTCCAGCCAGGGCCCCTGTGTTTATGGGTACCAAAGGGACATAAGTGAGTCAAGTGACCCATTGCTTCCATCACTAGATGGTGTGGTTTTGTTCTGGGGCCTGTGGCCATGACAGCACTCACTCTCAAGGCCCCTCTCATGGGTGGTTTCCCCCCTGGCCCTGGGTTAGTGGGGTTATTGCGGTGGAACTGCCTGATTAATCGTGTAGCGTGGACATGCTCACTGGGTTCCCAGGTCCGATGATCTTGGGGTCCATAACCTTTCCAGTCTATAAGGTAGTATAACTTGGAACGGACCATCTTAGAGTCTAGGATCCTTTTTACTTCGTATTCTGGTTCTCCTTCAACTATTTCGGGATCCGGTGGAGTATCGATCCGCGTACCTGATCTCAATGGTTTTAGGAGGGAGACATGAAACACCGGGTGGATCCGCATGTGGGCCGGTAGTTCTAATTTCATTGCCGCAGGGCCGATCAGAGCCTTGATAGTGTAGGGTCCCAGATATCTGGGACGGAACGTCCATGGTCCTTTCAGGGGAATGTTTTTGGATGCTAACCAAATCTTGTCTCCGACTTGGTAGTTGGGAGCTTCCCTTTGGTGTCAATCCGCAAACTGCTTCAGTGTTGCAAAAGTTGTCTAGAGTGGTGGTTGTGGCAATCATGCCTTGGATCCGTCCTTCAGCGATGATGGCCACGGGGTCTGGTGTAGTGAATGCCTCTTCTCCCTCACTCATGCGAGACAGGACGTCCGCTTTCCCATTGCGTACTCCGGGTCTATACGTGATGACAAAGTCATATTCCGCAAAGAAGAGAGCCCAGCGGAGTTGGCGTGATGATTGCGCTTTAGCGGTCTTCCGAAATTGTAGATTGCGATTTTCTGTGATGACAGTGACTGTATGTCTAGCTCCAAGAAGATAATGTCTCCAGGCTTTGAACGCTGCCTTATTTGCTAGCAGTTCTTTTTCAGTGATTGCATAATTCAATTCAGGGGCTGAAAACTTGCGAGACCAGAATGCCACGGGTTGCATCTGACCTGTTTCAGGGTCTCGTGACAGGACTGCTCCCATTGCTATTTTGGAAGCATCAGTTTCGACCACGTATGGTAGGTCTGGTCGAGGATGCCGTAGAATTGGTGCTGTGGTAAATGCTTGTTTTAGCTCCTGGAAGGCTTTCTCTGCCTCTGCGGACCAATTAAATTGTTTATTTTTCTGTAGTAAAGAGGTGATTGGGTGGACGACCTAGGAGAACCCGGAATGAACCGGCGATAAAAGTTGGCGAACCCGAGTACACTCTGTACTCCCTTTATGGATGTCACTGAGGGCCAGTTAAGAATAGCGTCTACCTTGCACGTGTCCATGCGTACGCCCGTGGTGTGAGAATAAAACTGAGGAATTCTACCTCTGTCACATGAAAGAAGCATTTCTCCAATTTGGCATATAGCCGGTGTTGCCGCAGTTTCTCCAAAACTGCCCAGACATGGTTGATGTGGTCCTCCTTGGTGGTCGAATAGATAAGAATGTCATCAATATAGATGAGAGTGCAGATGTCCAACAGTTCGCGGAGCACGTCATTCATGAGAAATTGGAATGCCGCCGGGGCACAACCTGATATTCATAAAGGCCATATTTCGTTTGAAAGTCCGTCTTCCACTCGTCTCCTATTTTTTGATTCTTACTAGATGATAGGCCACCCGTCGGTCTAGTTTTGTATATATCTGAGCGTTTTAGACTTGATCCAAGAGCTCGGGGATAAGCGGTAATGGGTACCAGTTTTTTAACATTGATCTGTTTAAGTGGTCTGTGGTCGATGCAAGGTCTCAGGTCTCTCTCTTTTTTAGACACAAAAAAGAGGGGCGAGGATGCAGGGGACTTGGACGGACGAATGAAGCCATTTGCCAGATACTGATCGAGGTAGGATTTTAGATGCTGGTTTTCCTCTTCTGTTAGGGCGTAAATCCGGCTGCAGGGAAGTTGAGCACCAGGTACCAGATCAATTTGATAGTCATACGGTCTGTGCGGAGGTAGGGTGTTTGCTTGCTCTTTTTGAAAGACATCTTGGTAATCCAGGCATCCAGGTGGTAGTGAACTGGTGAGGCCCAGTATGGTTTCTTTCTTTGACGAACCTGGGTTGGTAAGACCTTTTAATGAGAATCTCTTGCTATAACAGGTGTGGGCACAATCTTGGGGAAAGGTCAGAACTCGTTTACGCCAGTCAATCCTGGGATTGTGGGTCTCCAGCCAGGGAATTCCCAATATCATCTGGAACTGAGGAGCACTGATGAGATCGAAGGTGATGTCTTCTTGGTGACCGTCCTGACACAGAAGCGTGACCTTCTCGGTGTAATGCGTCAATGGGCCGGATGATAGCTGAGATCCATCAACTGATGTGACGTTTTTCGAAACCTGCTTCTGTCGTAGAGGAATGCCTATCCGGGTAGCCAGATCTTGGTCCATGTAATTTCCCACAGCCCCACTGTCAATGTATGCCTCCAAGGCATGTATTTTCAACGGTTGCTTGTGGTTTACCAGGAGCACAGGGATGACTAGATGTGAGGTCTGTATAGGTTCCTTTTCACCGCTCGACAAGTGGACCCCTACGCTTGCCGGGCGTTGGTGTTTCCAGAGTCATGTTCTTCTTCTTCACCCTTATCAGTTGCTCCAACTGCTTTCCTGGGTGGTTTCACCGGGCATTCTCAGAGATAGTAACATGCCTTACCACAGTACAAACAAAGCTGCTGCTGTCTCCTTTTTTCCTTTTCTGCCTTGGCGAGTGGGCTCCGCAAGCCTCGGATTTGCATTGGCTCGGACTGATCATGTGATTTGGTTTGATTCTCACGGGGTCGCGCGTAGACTGACCGCCCCTCAGCCCTGGTCCGATCCATCAGCAATCTGTGATCGAGCTGCACTGTCAGGTCGATTTATTCAGCACATCTTTCCGGGGAATTTACTACTTGGGCTAATATGTCCTTAAGATCCCCTTGCAAGCCTTGGTAAAAGAGTGTAGTTCTTTTCTCCTCTGGCCAGTTAGTTTGTGCTATTAGATGATTGAAGGAGTGATATATGTTAGTAAGTCTTGATTACCCTGCCGTAGTGATAACAGTTAAGTGTCCAGAGCCCGCCCTGGAGTATGCTTTGCAAATAGTTTCTCCATTTCACGCTGGAAACCTCTGAAGTCTCAAAGCAAAGGATCATCCTGGAAACCTCAGAAGTCTCAGGATCATCCTGGTTTACCAAGGGTATTGACCAGTCCGCTGCACTACCTCCCAAATATGAGAGAACAAATGCCACTCTCGTTTGATCGTTGGGGAATGCCCCACTACCACACTTGTATCTGAGGCCAGTGGACTGTTGACAACTTCACAGATTAGGTGGATGGATTTAAACAAGTTGGTTTCACTATGAACAGGGATCGCCTCTTGGCTTGGGTAATGCGTGTTCTTCTCTTCAGTATTGTGACTTCTTGGAATAATTAAGAATGTCAATTCTGGAAACAATACAAGGTTCAGTCTTCAAAGTGAAAACGTAATTGGGCACGAATGACTACTCTTTAAGATAGATTTTTAAACTTAAAGTGTTGAATATAAATGTTTTCCTGTGTAGTATCAAAGAGGCAACTTCTGACTTCCTCTGGGAAACACAATTGGTCACCCCTGACCTTCCTTTGATGCTGTTTCACTTGTTTTTACTTGCAACTCTTGTACGATGTCAATGTTATATTTAAGGAATGGATTCAACAAGCGTTCCTTCTTCACAATTAAGGACACGCGACCACTCTGGTAATTGGAAAAGAGTTCAACAATGGATGAAATAGCTTTCTACTTCTGACGCGAATAACGCAGCTTTTGAAATAAGCGCGAGTGTTACAATCCCATTGTTAACAAACAGTTTGAAGATGCTGAACAACTTTTACTCGTTTTACACATTACGCAAGTTACTTCGCAGCTGGTTACAGTTACCAGCAAGGCTTGTGAAATTAATCTGAACTCTGGGGTTCACTCACCGGCTTCAAGGACACTGTGGTTGCATGTTGCTCTGCTTCCCCTACTTCCTTGACTACTGCTACTACTTTGGGCTCACTTGGGACCCACTGTGATAAGTTCTGCACCCGGATTCCTTTCTCGCCCCCTTCCTTCACACTCTCCTCACCTGAACTGCAGGAATCGTTGTCTGTGTCTTGTAGGTGTCTTCGGGCTAGGTAGTCTCTCTCCTTCTTCCGGTGAGCATGCTTGTCACGGAGGGAGGCCACAGTGACCGCTGATAGACAGCTGTCCCGGGACCTCCCTTCCGGAACCAAGCCGGAATAAGGGAAGACCCCAGTGGGGAAAAAACCCTTGATGACTTGTAGACTCCTCTATTCTTTTGCAGGGAAGGTGGAGCACAGACTGGAATGCGAGGTAGCAGGTAAGGCGGAAGATGCCTTGCTGAACCGTGGATCCGAGGAACGGAAATGAAGAACAGCTGATTGATGCCGGAGGTTGAGAGCTCCGCCGGTTAAGGTGTGGAGAGTCCGTGGGCTGGACGGAACACAGGGGAGCCCAGCCAGCCAAGCCAAAGGAAGGTAAGAGGGACTAGAAGTCCAAAGAAGCAAACAGAAAGGGAAATAATGAGAAGCGAGAGAAAGAGGGCAGAGCTACGTCCGCGGGGACGGAACCGCCGAAAGCTAAGGATAAAGAACCACCCGAGAGGCGGAAAGAGGGAGAGGAGAGAGAGCTTCGCTGAGAAAGGCGAAGCCAGGAAATACTGCTGACAATCCGTGGAAAGGAGCGACAGCTAAAAGAAGCGAGGGAACCCGGAAGCAGAGAGCATCCGAGAGGGTTGCAACGCGAGGTCCGCTGGGACAGGAGGGAATATATACTCCCAGCGACACCGCGCTACTTTGGGAAGAATGGTGACATGAACACAAAGAAGGGACTAAAACGTCCTACCTCTGCGCATCCATCCCCAATGCGGAAGAATCCTCCAGTCTGGACTTCTGCGGATGACAGTATGCCCTCTTCCTGTCCGCACCACCCCAGGCTTCCCCGGGTGCAGGCGGTGGAATTTGGCAAGCAACCGAGGAGCATGAACCTGGGAAGCGGTTCCCAAGAATCCTCCGAATCCGGGTAACCCTTCCAGGACAAGAGGTATTCCAATCGGCCTCGGTAAAACCTAGAGTCCCGAATGGCAGAGACCTCATATTCCTCCTTGTCGGTTGTCTGTGTGGGAGAGTGTCTAGGCACAGGTCTGTGATGTAGATCAGAATTGTGAGGCTTAAGAAGGGAAGAATGGAAAACAGGGTGAATGCGACTAAGAGTGGGAGGGAGCCGAAGGCGATAAGCCACAGGATTGATTTTTGAGAGAATGGGAAAAGGTTCCAAAAAGCGAGGAGAGAGCTTAGAGGGCCGTGTCCATCTGGGTAAGAACCTGGTGGACAACCACACCTTATCGCCTGGCTTCCATTCCGGGCAGTCTTTGCGATGTCTGTCTGCTCCAATCTTATTCCTTCTCCTGCTGACCTCCAAGCTTCGTAATGCAGTGACATGTGCTTCCTTAATATTCGCCAAAACCTCCTCTGCGGCCGGAGAGTTGGTGAAACTGGGTACTTCGGGTAGAACAGCCCATGGGTGGACTCCATAAGTACAGAAAAACTGTGAGAGACCGGTGGCAGAGTGTCTGGTGTTATTATAGGAGAATTCTGCAGTGGAGAGTAGAGACACCCAATTGTCCTGATGTTGAGTGATGTAACATCTCAAGTATTGTTCCAGAGTGGCATTGAGACGTTCTGTCATACCAATGGATTGTGGGTGGAAACCCGAGGAAAGGGCTCTCTCAACCCCCAATCATTTACTTAAGGCTGTCCAGAACTTGGAAATGTACTGGCTCCCTCGATCTGAGATTATTTTGTCCGGTAGGCCATGAAGTTTGAAAATGTCCCTTGCAAAGACCTCAGCCATCTTAGTAGCCGTAGGGAGTCCCGGAAGAGGAGAAAAATGTGCCATCTTGGTAAAGGCATCAACGGTAACCATGATGCAGGTACATGATTCGGACTCAGGAAGGTCCACAATGAAATCTGTGAAAATAAGTCCCCAGGGGCAAGTTGGTATCTCAACTTGAGTAAGCAATCCTAGGGGTTTTCCTGACGGATATTTGGCCCTGGCACAAATCGGGCAAGTCTTCACGTAATCTAGGGTCTCTCTTCTCACTGTGGGTCAGAGAAAGGACCTTGAAATGAGTTCCAAAGTGTTGTGTCCTCCTCTGTGACCTGCTGAGCGAGAGTTATGGCACCAATCAAGAATCTTCTTACGTAGTGGCCCTTCTGGTATGTACAACCGCTTCTTATAAAAAACCTAGCCATTCTTCTCCTGATAAGGGGAATTTGAATGCAACAGCAGTTGTGGAAGTTCCTGAACCACTGCCGTCCTTACCTCTTGAAGGAAAGAGCCTACCAGCGCCAGAATCTGATTGCGATGAAACATGGGTTCGACATCGATTGAGGCCTTTTCTTTGCTGGAGTCCTTGCGAGATAATGCATCAGCCAGGCGATTGAGCGACCCTGGAATGTACATGATATGAAAGTCGTATTGTGAAAAAAGGTAGGCCCACCGTGCCTGCCTGGAATTTGAACACCCCATCTCCTGTAGAACCTTCAGATTTTTATGGTCCATTCTGATAAGAAATGGGTGTTGTGCACCCATAAGTAAATGACGCCATTCTTCACAGGCCAATTTCATGGCAAGTAATTCCTTTTCTAGGACAGAATAGTTCAGTTGGCTGGGAGAGAGTGTCTTGGACAGGTAGGCTACGGGATGTTCTACCCCGTTGAT
Organism: Ambystoma mexicanum; assembly: GCF_040938575.1. Lineage (NCBI taxonomy): Eukaryota > Metazoa > Chordata > Amphibia > Caudata > Ambystomatidae > Ambystoma > Ambystoma mexicanum. Next base: position 1,442,849,155 of record NC_090935.1, read on the forward strand.
TGTTTGGAGTAACACTGCCCCTATGGCAATGGCCGAAGCATCAGTCTCCAAGATGAAAGGTTGGGACTGATCCGGATGTTGGAGAATCGCAGCCGAGCAGAAAAGGTTTTTGAGATGTCTGAAACTATTCTCGGTCTCGGACGACCAATTAAACGGGGAAGCATCTTTCTTGAGTAGTCGAGTAATGGGAAACACTACTTCTGAGAAATTCTAAATGAACCTCCTGTAGTAGTTCGAGAGCCCCAGGAATCTCTGCACCTCCCGGACTGAAGTAGGAGCGGGCCAGTCAAGAATGGCTTGGACCTTCTCCTGGTCCATGTCTATCCCTTCTTCTAATAAGAAGTACCCAATGTATTGTACGGGAGGGACTGCAAATTTGCACTTTCCGGCTTTGACCAACAATTGATTCTCTTGTAGGCGCCCTAAAACTTGAGTAACTTGAATGTTCGGGGAGAAAATCAAAATGTCGTCGAGATAGATGATGACTGATATTGAAAGCATATCGGAAAACATTCTGTCCATGAATCTCTGGAACGCCGCTGGCGCATTAACTAGTCCAAATGGCATAACCTTATACTCAAACAAGTCGAATGGTGTGCAGAAAGCGGTCTTCCACTCGTCACCCTTGGCTATTCGCAGCAAATGGTATGCGTTCCTGAGGTCGAGTTTGGTAAACACCCTGGCTCCTTGTACCGCTTCTATGATGTCGGTGATCAAAGGCATGGGGTAACAATCTTGTACAGTCACCTCACCCCTGTAGTCTATAGAGGGCCTAAGATCAGTGTTGCCCCTCTTCTTGATGAAAAACAAGGGGCTTCCTGCGGGAGACTTCGAGGGCTGGATAAGACCGTTCTCCAGGTTGGTGTCCAAATATCTTCGCAGCACTTGCTTCTCTGTTTGTGTGAGAGAGAACATTCGTCCAAATGGAACCAGTGCATTGGGTTCCAAATCTATTGTGCAGTCCTCTGGCCGGTGAGGCAGTTTGGAATGAAGGCACTCCTGAAAAACCTCTGAATACTCCAGACAATAGCTGGGCAGCGCGTGAATCCCAATGTGGTTATTGGAGAATGTTTTAACCGGCTGAAGGTCTCCCGGACTCTCCAGCGGAAGAAAGTTGGCGGTACAATACAAGGAACAGAAGCTCAGCTGGTTCTCAGTCCAGTTAATCCGAGGATTGTGTCTGCAAAGCCATGTGATGCCCAGTATAATGGGAAAATGGGCGGCCCGGATGATGTCGAATCTCAGAACCTCGGAATGTTGATTGATAGTCGGGGAGAGGCCTTCAGTAGTATGAGTGACGAGCCCGGAAGATATCAGAGACCCGTCAACACCTTCCACCTTCTGCCCCTCCTTCCCGAGTATCCTGCGTAGGCCCACCTTTCTCGAACAGCTTTCTAGATCCAAGACAGGTAATGTGATAACTTACCCGTGGCGAAACTGTATATATATTTCTTTGATCCCCTCAGCATGTCATTAAGTTAATTCAAGGATTGGTGCTTTTATCGACTTTGAGCATTTATAATGCATTAATGTTAGAACAGGACATCCATTTTCCTTGAAGATAGATTTTGTACTAAAAATATAGTACACACATTTTTCCTTGCTGATTCAGTTTGCACTTTATAATATATATATTTTAATTTTTTTGGCGATACTTACTGCTAAAACTACCCTTCCCTACCCCCGCCTGCCTTTTCAGTTCTGCGAATACTGGAGGACTCCTCGTTCCAGCACGCAAGAACAGTGAGCCGTTTGATCGTTTCACTGGCAAGCAAGCTAATCCACTGATGCCGTGCGGCGGATACATCTAGACCTTTTTCCCTGGTTCTACCAAGGTCTCCCTACTCAACACCCAGGTAGGCCTGCCTGCAAGGTCATCAATGCATGTGTTCTTATCACACTTCCGAGCAGCCTTACCAAGCACTTATACCACACTGTGACTTCCCTCACAGGGTGAGCCATCCCAGCCCCTGAGTGTCTTCCATCTATTTATACTAACCCACTTTCCCTCATGAGGAAGATTAAAATCATTTCCCATATGGTGTCACTGTTATTTGCATTCACTAATACTAACATGGATAGGAGCATTCACTTGACTCAATACTAGCCTTTCCGGTCTGCATCCTATTTACCATTGCCTTTAGATATCTGCTTTTTCGGAATGCCGAGGTGGACCCCTGAGCATGCCCCCGGTCGAAGTACCATATGTGACTCTGGACATACATGTGTGTAGTCACACATTGTGCTTACTCCTGCCTTTGCAACAGGGTAAGTAATCTGTGGACTCACTCCCCCTTTTTTTTAGCTCTCCAAACACTCCCCATGGAGGAGGTTTTAAAACAACAATGTGTTGGTGCACTCATTTACCCTATCTAATACATATTTGTATCCTTTTTCTCTTTTCTTTGCCTCCTTCTCCCACAGAGCCAGTAGCTCGTCTTTTTCGCCCTGAGGAAGGCTATATATAGATGCCACCAACTATTGGCATAGCCGAAACGTGTTTTCCAGTGCACGACAACTTCAAGGGGGGAATTTATCTCCAAAATACCCTCCAGAGTAGCACTGGACATTCCTTCTTAAAAGATTTGGTATCTTTACACGTTGGCACTCAACAAATTTGAAGACTTGTTCAAATAGATAACAGGTCCACAGTCCTGTAAATGACTACAGCCCTGTATGCTTTACATATAACAATATCCTGATTCCTTTTTCCCCAACAGGATTTGTTCAATTTACTCTCTAAACACAAGTCTGTTACTGTGTAGATGACTGTAATTATTACTTCAGTTTGACTATTTTTTCTGACTACTTGTGATTTGTCTTGATCGAAGAATCTAATTATGTAAATATATATGTATCTTTTGTTTGCACATACCTTTAACTTTTTTGTATGTTTTTAGAATTTTTGTCACATGTCTTTAGTTGTTACATTGATGTTCTTATTATGTTTCTCTTAATTTAAATATACCAGAACTGCAAAGTTACCAGAGTGCACCTGTATTTTGTTGTTTCCTCTAGTGACCTATACGGCACTGATTCAAATCCTTCTCCATAAATTTATTACTTTCTCTGTGAATTTATGACAATGAAATGAATATTGGTTTCTATGTGGATTGCCCTCTTTTTTGTTAATAGGCCCACCTTGTCAGCCCACAGTGTTTATCGACAAAGTTCCCTGCTGCTCCAAATCCAGTAAGGCCAGGGTCTCCACCTGTTTGCCCTCTAAATTGAGGACCGCTGGAATCACCATAAGTCTAGAGCCATCCTTGGAGTCGGGAGAGGATACCGAAAGAGAAACATAGGGACGTTTAGAAAAGCCTGGAAACCCCCGGACACTAGTCCCTATTGGCGCCGAGGGTGTTTGTTTCCCGACCTTTTGTTCGGCAGTTCGGTGCAGTCTTTCAGGAGGTGTTGATCAGACCCACAGTATGCGCACAGTCCCTTCTCTCTCCTTCGCCGTCTTTCGGCGGCAGACAGGGGTGCTCTGGTGGCGCCGATCTGCATCGGTTCTTCGGAAGAGGTCGCAGGAGAGCGGTCAGGGGGAGAGTATAAACGGGGATCCAATGGAAATCCTGAGCCTCGTTGTTTGCATCGTTCCAACTTCCTTTCTTGGAGATGGTATTCTATGTGTAGAGCGGCAGCAAGTAAATCCGAGAAAGTGGAGAGCGGGGAGATCTGGCCAGCTCATCTTTGATCTCCAGCTTCAAACCCCTTCTGAAAATGGCATATTGTGCTGGTTCAGGCCAGCCTGCACCGACCGCCAACGTTTTGAAAGAGGAGATATATGACAAGACCTCCAAAGAGCCTTGTCTGACGTCCAACAACTCCTCAGAGGCGGTAAAAGACAACTCTGGCCGTTCGAAGGTCTGCTTCAGTAGATTTGTGAACCCTGCAAAGTCCTGAAGAATGGCATTACTGCTTGTCACCAGCGGGGTGGCCCAGGTCAGCGAGTTTCCGGTCATATTAGAGATTACGAACCCCACCTTGGCCTGGTCCGTTGCGAAGGTACGAGACCTGAAAGTGAAATAGACCGTACAAGCCTCCAAGAACTCCTTCACCTTCTTGGGAGATCCATTGAACTTCCCTGAGGAAAGCGCCATGGGCGGTAATTCTGGAGCAGGGGGCTCCCTAGCCGATACCATTTGTTTAAGAAGGGCATTCTCCGTCTTCACCCCAATGTAATTCCTGGGACATTGCTTGAAAAGCCTTCCAGAGCTCTTGCACTTGTCCTTCTGCAGACATCGTGTAACCCTTTGGCGTTGCAATCAGTGATCAGTTCCGCACCCGGATTCCTTTCTCGCCCCCTTCCTTCACATTCTCCTCACCTGAACTACTGGAATCGTTGTCTGTGTCTTGTAGGTGTCTTCGGGCCTAGGTAGTCTTTCTCCTTCTTCCGGTGAGCGGGCTTGTCACGGAGGGAGGCCACAGTGACCGCTGATAGACAGCTGTCCCGGGACCTCTCTTCCGGAACCAAGCCGGAATAAGGGAAAACCCCAGTGGGGAAAAAACCCTTGATGACTTGTAGACTCCTCTATTCTTTTGCAGGGAACGTGGCGCACAGACTGGAATGTGAGGTAGCAGGTAAGGCGGAAGATGCCTTGCTGAACCGTGGATCCGAGGGAACGGAAATGAAGAACAGCTGATTGATGCCGGAGGTTGAGAGCTCCGCCGGTTAAGGTGTGGAGAGTCCGTGGGCTGGACGGAACACAGGGGAGCCCAGCCAGCCAAGCCAAAGGAAGGTAAGAGGGACGAGAAGTCCAAAGAAGCAAACAGAAAGGGAAATAATGAGAAGCGAGAGAAAGAGGGCAGAGCAACGCCTGCGGGGACAGAACCGCCGAAAGCTAAGGATAAAGAACCACCCGAGAGGTGGAAAGAGGGAGAGGAGAGAGAGCTTCGCTAAGAAAGGGGAAGCCAGGAAACACTGCTGACAATCCGAGGAAAGGAGTGACAGCTGAAAGGAGCGAGGGAACCCGGAAGCAGAGAGCATCCGAGAGGGATGCAACGCGAGGTCCGCTGGGACAGGAGGGAATATATACTCCCAGCGGCACCGCGCAACTTTGGGAGGAATGGTGGCATGAACACAAAGAAGGGACCTCAACGTCCTACCTCTGCGCATCCATCCCCAACGCGGAAGAATCCGCCAGTCTGGACTTCTGCGGATGACACCCACACCCACTTGGGACCCACACCCTTCTCCAGCACGGGTGTCTCCGGTCTGGCCACCATAGCTGGGAGACCCTCGGCTTGCCTTCTGCTTCTGGCTTTGGGCTCCTGCACAGTCATGGCTCTGCAATCACAGCCACGGGGCTCACATGGGGAAAACTTCACCTTCAGCACATCTTCCTCTGGTCAGCCTATAAAATACAGGTTTTGGGAACACAGGACCCTCTCAGAACCTGCAGGTGAAATCTGTTGTCTCTGCATTCCAGCGTCCCTTCTGTGCTCCCACTTCCTCGTGAATTGACAGCCTTGTGCTTCTCCTCTGCTATTACTACTGCCAGCCTTCCAACTCCTGCTCCAGCTTCTTCTCCCTCTCTTGCTTTCCTGCTGGGGCCTTTTATGCCTCACAGCTTTGACAATAGGTTTCAGCGGTGAGCCATTAGCTTCAATTGCCGGACTCTTGCAATGGCTACTAGGCTTAATTGCCTGACCACTACATCTGCATACCTCTTCCTCATCTTAGTTCCTCTAGGATTCTGGGACATGTAGTTTGTTCTAGCTAAGTTAGTTTGTTCTACTTCTTGATAATTGATATGGGTAGATTTAATTCCCTTAGTATTTTTAACAGAGGGGCTGTGGGTTTTAACTTTTATATAGGAAGATGGTTTAGAGAAGACAACATTTCCACAATCCTTTGTAGTGCACCCTTGGAATTGAGGAGATTTAGTTTTAGATACCAAAAGAAGTCTTTTTTTTTGCTATAGTACGCTTTGATATGATATGATATTTTATTTGTATCGCGCTCATACACAAGTGTTTCAGAGCCTACCCCCCTACCTACCTACTATCGGCAATTCAGATCCAATCTGATTCAATGGCTAAAAGAGCATGATGCCTAACCTCACCCTTCTGACATCTAGGATCTCATGTATATTTTGTATATCTGTTCTGCCTTATTTATATGCCTTACCTGCACTCTTGTAAACTTACTGTATATACATCTGTGATTCTTTGACAATATATATCCACAGCATTGTAACAGTAGCTGTACCCCCATGTTTAATATGTAACCTGTAACCTAAGTTGAACAACTCTCTTTCTGCCTTCGCGCCCCAAATACCCCTGGGTCTGGTGCGAAATATAAATAATAAAAACAAACAAACAAAACAGAGCGCGACGAGGCAAGGGAGGGAAACAATGGAGGACAAAAACAACGATCTCACTAGGCCCAGTGTCATTGAGAATGCACAAGTGCAAGGGAGAGGGAAGGGAGAAAGTGCAAGGGGGAGGGGAGGAGTGGAAAGTGCTGAACACGGGATAAAAACAATAACAGGTAGTGCAGCCAGCAGGTGGCAAGTGAAAGGTTAAAGCACAGACAAGGGGTGTCTAATAAGTGCAGCAAAGGGGACTGTAGGGTTGCAGATACAGACCCAAGGGCAAGGGTTGCCAGGGGGCCATGTGGGTGTGTGGCTGGGTGGGCAGGGACCTAGGCCAGAGAAACAGAGGGTAACCAGGTGCCTGGTGCCAAAGCCGACATATCAGCAGGGGAGAGGAAGAGCGAAGGCAGAAGCAAAGAGGAAGATCTTGAGTTGCTTCCGGAACCGAAGATGGTTCTCCTCATGTTTCAGAGAGGCAGGGAGGCTGTTCCAGAGGGAGGCCCCAGCCGAGGAAAGAGAGCTACCCCCAACTTGTTGCTTGGAGAAGCGAATGACCCTGAGGGAGTTGGAGGTGGAGGAGCGAAGAGCTCGAGTAGGAAGGTATTTAAGGAGGGAGGGATTGCGAAGTTTCATAGAGGACGAGCGGGTGGACAGGTTGTCCTGGGTTTTTATGATGAAGTGAGAGGCAAGGGCCATGCAAAGGGCCTGGGAGGCGACAGGAGAGGTAGAGACTGCAGCCGTGCTGGCCAGCTCCTTGCAGATTTTAAAAAGTTTGGCCAGGTTTTTAGATGCCACAGAGACGCGGCTTGGATGTGGGCTCTCTTCTTAGTTCGGACAAGGAGCCGGTGTTGCCTTTGGAGCAGACAGCAGGCCATTTTATTAGAGGATCTACAAGAAGCTTGCCATTTCCTCTCAGCTGCTCTATGCTCGCGTTTAAGGGTGGCTAGGTCGGAGTCGTACCAAGAGTTGCACTTGACTTTGGGCTTCAAGCGTATCCTCATGACAGGGGCAAGAAAATCAAGAGTATCAGAGATAGAAGGGTAGAGCATGGAAAGGGCTGCGTCAGGATGTGAGTCAGTCAGTGGGGGAAGGGAGAGAGAAAGTGGTGGCGAAAGCCTCAACTGATACACACTTCATGGGTCAGATGGCCGAGAAGGTAGGTGGCAGTGTTGGAGTTGGCTTGGCCTGACGGGTAGAAAGGGAGAGATGGGAGGAAAGGAGGGAGTGATCACTCCAGGAGAGAGGAATGGTCAGATGGATGCAGACGGCGAGGTCAGGGGTGATCAAAACATCCAGTGTGAGCCCTGCAGAATGAGTCTGGCCATAGGGGCGAATAGAAAGAGAGAGAGAATCGCAGAGGCCGCGAAAGAATCCGGAGGAGGAAGCGGGAGCATCCAGATGGATGTTGAGGTCCCCAAGAAGGAGGAGTTCAGTGGTTGAGGCCAGGAGGAAGGAGGAGAGGTCTGCCCACTCAGAGAGGAAGGAGGTGATCTGACCAGGTGGCCAATAGATAGTAGCCATGGTAAGAGAGTGGCCAGGAGAGAAAGAAAGCCTGCAGACAAGGCATTTGAAAGAGGAGTAGGCCTGCATAGGAATGACAGAAGCAGGAATCCACTCTGGGAAGATCAGGGTAACACCACCTCCGGAAAGGTTGGATCTGTGTGCGGAGAGGATCTTTAGCCATTAGGGAGGAGAGTGGCAAAGCTCGTGACAGAGCTGGCCGTGAACCATGTCTCAGTAAGACTGAGGACATCAAGACCAGGTTCTTGCAGGAGGCGGCAGATGTCAGAGGAGTGTTTGACGGCAGAGCGAGAGTTGAGAGTGGCAATGTGAAGGAGGTTGCCATCCTTGAAGGACCTCCGGGGAGGGGTACAGATCAGAGGTACGCCCTGTGGAGGTGTAGAAGGAGGTGTAGATGGAGCCCAAGGGTGGGGGGGGGGGCAGCAGAGGAAGGAAGAGAGGGCAAGGTAGCCTAGGAGGAGGCAGAGAGGGGAGGCAAAGAAGTCGAGGAAGGGAGAGAAGGGACAGCAGGAGAAGAAAGAAAATTGATGAGGCACGGAAAGCATCTATCAAAGAGGAGAAGGTTGGCTTGAGGGCCTTGGACCAAAATTGTGCCATTCAGGTAAACATTAATGATGACCTTAGAAGAGTGGAAGGGGCCCAGGAGGGCCTCCCAGCGGGTGTCACCAGTAATGGGAGAAGAAGAGAAAGGAGAGAGCACAGAGACCATATGAACAGTCCATAGATCTGGCGAGGAAACGACAAAGAGGATGCAGGTGAGGGTCTGTCTAGAGGATGCGCTGGTTTAGGTGTCAGCGATAGGGAGACCAGTGTTAGAGACCAAGATATCCTTTTTGGACTTCTTCCTGTCAGACCTAGTGAGAGGGGAAGGATAGTCAATGTTACAATGTTCGGGTTCACAACCTTAGATTTAAGAGGAGGGTGAGAGACATTAAAATGACAATAAGCCATAACCTCTTTCGGCACATTGGTAAGAATCTCCCTATCAGAGGAAAAATACTGTGTCTCATCCCACTGAATCTCCTCACTACCCTCGGCCCTGTCTCCACCCAGGTGATCTTCTCGCAGTACACCATCCCCAGGGTTGGGATCAGGAAGTGTCTGCCTTCCCCAGGCCACCTAGGAGGAGACTTTAGGCAGGGTTTCAGTGAGGGATCTGCAGGATTCTTCACAGTCCCTCAGCCTTAACGCCTTCAATTCAGCACTCATCTTCCGTGTCATCTCTAACACCTCTTCATCATACCCCCCATCTGCATGCATCTGTGATTTCCTGTCTGCAATATTCTTCCTAAGAGCCTCTTCCTGCAGTCTTCACTCTCTTTTTCTCCACGCTCCTTCCCTCATGAGGAGCCCCCTCCACGTGGCATTCTCTGCATCCCAAACCACATTAGTGTCCATCCCACCTGTGTCATTTATCTCAAAATATTCAGTGATGCCCCCCGAAAGCTGCTCAGTGAAGATTGGGTCCCTCCGAAGGGGGTCATTACACCTCCACTTACTTTCTGCTCTGTTAATCCCCTTTATGTCCAACTCCAACACTACCATGTCATGGTCAGTCCATCACCCCGAACGGATGGCACAGCGGGTAATCCTCCCCCCCCCAGGTCTCTGTTCAGAAGCAGGTAGTCTATCCTGGTATCAGCGGTGTGAGGGTGGAGAAGAAGGTGTACCCCTTGTGCCCTGGGTGTATAAGTCTCCACACATCCACCAACCCCTGCACTACAATTGTGCGGCCCAGATGCCCCTCTCTCCTCTCCCTCTCTTCAGTGGCTAAGTATTTCATTGATTTCCTGTCAAGCACTGCATTCTCCCATGAATTAAAGTCCCCTCCAATAACAAAAAGATCTCCTACCTGGGCCAGTACAGTGTCTAGAGCACGCTGAATGAATTCTGCCTGACCTTGATTCGGGGGAAATAAAGCGCCACCAGCACTACCCTCACCCCACTCAATGAGCCCTGTATTCTGAGCAAACGCACCCTAAAACAATTTTGTAACCACCCCCCTGCAAATGACGCTGCATATGTTGGATTATTCCCACAAACCCGCTTAGCCGGCTCTGATGCCCAGTTGATGTGCCCAATTCCTGTCCCTCGCAGCTGTCTTTCTTCCCCCTCCACCAGCCTAGTTTCTTGCAGGAATAGCACATCCGGGGCTGCATTGTGAAACTCACGCCCAACTAGCAACCCCTTTGTGGGTGAATTCATCCCCTTTACATTCAAGGTTTGAACTACTAGCCTCCTACCCTCGCTAGTTCCCATCACTCAGACCCCAACGTACCCAAATCATCTCACACTCTCCACATGCAAGCCCCCACTGCCTCATTTCCAAGACTCTATGGTGCTGCCTATTATTATTCTTTTTTTTAAAATTATATCCACAATCAAGACATGCTACCTGTGAAATTCCCCTGTGTAACCATAACATAAATTGTATAAACTTAAACCTGCAACTAGCAGTGAAAGTTGTTGAGACACCCTCTGTCCTTCTGAGGGCCGCTTTGGGTGGCAGTCACATGCCCACCTTCCAGCTTCCTTGAATGTGTCACAACTGCCCCACCCCCGCACTTTGCTTCCATCTGCATTAGAGGTCGGCGTGCACTCTCATCCCCCTCCTCCTTTAAGGCACTCATGGGTGCCAGCGTGGGGATGGTCCATTTAAATGTATATATTTGTGCCCACTCTGCCCTCTCCAATGCAGAGGAAGGCCCAAAGACAATGCCTGCTTTGCACTCTTCTTAGCTGGACCCGCCTGCTGATCTGGCATCGTTGCATCATCCAAGGTTAAATGGCCTAACGCCTGCCCTGCCTCCTCTGCTGAGGTGATCCCGTAGTCTATTGTATCAACTTCGAACTGCAAGGCAAATAGATACGCCCATCGATATCTGATCCCTTTTTCATTCAACCACTTCATGAGCGGTCGACAGTTTCTCCTCCGGAACAGTGTCAGGTGGGTAGGGTCTTGGTAGATCGTTATCCATGAGCCTTCATACTAGAGGTCTTATCTCAGTCGTGCTCTAGCTATCACTTTGGCTTTTTGCATATATTTCAAGAACATGGCCATGACACAACATGGACCGTTTCCGTATGGGTTTACCGCACGTGTGGGCTCTCTCCAGCTGCACCTCCTTTCCTCCTTCTACGAATAAGAGTTTGACAATGGCTTGCACCTTGCGTTCCACATGCATGGGGGTTTCTCCATCGACTTCCTGCAGTCCCAGTATGCAGTATGCAGAAATTATTCCTCCTCTCCCTGTTCTCTAGATCATCCATTTTGAGTGTGACCTCCTCCTCGCACATCTACAGTGAGGTCTGCCAGGGACGCTTGTAAATCCCCTGAGAGTGCCTTCATTTCTTCCAGGATACTCCCAGTGTTATCCTTTGTGGCAAAGCGTGACATGTCTATTCCTGCTAGCATTTTCCCCTTGGGTGTCGGCCCACTGTGTCCTCTTTTCTACATACTCTCAGGCACAAGAAATGGCCAACGTCTCTGTGTATCCTGTCCCTCCTACCAGTCTTCACCCAGGGCACTGCTAAATAGAGTTCTCCTTCCGTGATCTCTTGCTATGGCCTCTGTGAGCACCTCGTGAGGGACCCCCCGGCCAGGAGGGCTGCGTTATCCTCACTCTTGTAAACAACTGTCCTTTGGCTTGCCCTAGTCTAGCACCCTGGGCACTACCAAACTGGCTGTAGCCATCTCTGAGCCACCTCCTATCATGACCAGTGTCCTCTCCTCTCTAGCAGCCTTCACAGTGGTTTGGTTGCCCTCCCGGGGGACCCCGTTTCATTGCAATTTGTTACTGACACCTGGCTATGGGCGCTGCACCAGTGTGCACCTGATGGGTGCCTGGGGTTGCCCAGGATCTCCTCTGCCCACTTCCACTCAAAGAATCAAGTGTGACTATCCCCAGGCTGCTCACAACGAGTTTGGGCCAACTTCTCTTCCTGCAAGGTTAGGTTCCTGTCTGAGGCACATGTCCAGTATAGGGTCTCCCAGGCCCAGGACAGTGTGCACACAGTGTTTGGAGGATGGGAGCTTCCACTACCCCCTCGACATATCCCACTCACAACAGGGTTTCTCACAGCTCACTGATGCTCCTCTGCGCCAGGCAGCCGGCCGCAGGATTACAATCAACCATGTTCGAGATCTCAGATCAACCCCCGCACTCGGCGGTCTGCTAACATGCAGCCCAACAGCTGCTCTCACCGGCGTGCTGCACCTTCTGTAAGCCGGATGTTTCGCCTGTGGAGGTGGGCCTCCTAGATCAAGCCCCTGCGGTCTCCTCTTTCTTCTCGGACTGCATGGGCCTCAGGCAGCACGTTCGCCCCAGGCCTGCTCCTCTGTACACAGCTTGCTGTCTTGATCAGAGAGCGGCGGGGTGGGCTTTCTCGCCGCGCTCTCAATGCTTGGCACCTCCACTGACATAGCCCAGCAAGCCGGGGGACCATGGCCACCTCACTTGCTGCAGTCTCGCAATCTCGTCAAGGGGCTCCAGACCCCTTTTGCTGCATTTGAGCCCCCATTGCCGGTGTCGGGATGGCGTGGCTCTGAGCTTTCTCTTATCTTTCGCACTGGTAACAACAGGAACGTTAAATCAGGCGGCCATGCTTCTCCCGCCCCCTGGTGATTTCTCATGTCTTATGCCCCCCTTCGTCAAGTGGTTGAGACAGTGTAGTCAGACTCTACGGTGAGCCAAATAAAACAATATATATATATATGATTGCTCTAATTTACATGTAAAGCTAATCCTGTCATGGGCTTGATTAATATCATCCAGGAGTAAGTGGAACTTCTGCAGGGAACGATCCTAGATTCCAAAGATGTCATCTATAAATCTGGTATAAAATACTAAGTGATCTTGTGCTCTTTGATCACTCAGTATGTGTTCTGTCTCAAAATGAAACATAAACACATTCGAATAACATGGAGCCATGCTAGCACCCATGGAAGTCCCCATGATTTGTAAAAAAATACTCATCGCCAAAGAGAAAGAAGTTCTTCATCAGTATAACCTGGAGTAAAGACAGCAGAAATGTTTTGTCAGCTCCTACATGTTCTTGTTGAATTAGAAACCACGCCATAGAAGACATGCCTTCTTCACAAGGAATAGTTGTATAAACACTCACTACACCTCCAGTAAAATCAACTATCCATGCAGATTTTATTATGTCGGACAACCAGGCGTGTGGAATTACGGTGGACAGAACATTAATCTCAAACCAGTATTTATAACCCGAGGTCAGCCGTAGCCATGCACTTTCAGGAGAAGAAACATACTATCGCACAGACGAGACAAGTTATGCTGGAACACTTTAACCTCCCGAAACGTGGTGGCGACCTGTTACAACAATGAGACATTTTTAGGATCGAGGCTCTGGCTTCCTTATCCCCCACATGTATGAAAAATGAGTTTGATTTAAATTGTTTTATTTGACTCACCATAGTGCGTGACTACACTGCTGCCTCAACCACTTGATGAGGGGGGTATAACACAGTTAAGATGAGAGATCATAACACCTTAGTATGTGGTTTAGACTCATGATATTGTATTCAGCCTGAGGCAATTGAGATTGTGTCTGTACGTTTTATTGGAGCCCGATTGAACTCTGAGAGAATAGCCTAGCTTAAACCTGAGTGACAGGCGATGGGGACTTCCACTGCTTGCAGAGGGGGCACCCAATGCCCTAACTTCATGGTTCCCAGGTATAGCTGAATGATTAGGCATGTGAGGGGTGAGTAATGTGAGTTGGACAACTGTTTGAGGATTTATCAACATATATATTTTTTTAATTTATTTTACATTTTTAAAGCGCTCCCATAGCCAGCGGGCATCGAGGCGCTGTTATAGGAATTGTTTATTTTTTAGTTGCGTAATTGTTTTTGCCTTAGTTGCGTATTTATAACGCGCTTAAACACCCAGAGGTTTCTAAGCGCCGACCAGGGGGTCGAACCTATGTTACTTTGTGTCTTCTTGCTTCCAAGGCGCGCATGTTGCTGCTGAGCTATGCCATTTTATTCTTAAAAGAAATATGTTCAAAATGCCTCACTATCCCTACTCTGCTGAGGATTTCCCTGCCTAACCAAAGCTAGGGAGATACATTCTAACACAGGATAACTGGTCACACTAAGCAACAAATACACAAAGAAAACATATGGCAATACAGCATAACGTGAACAACATTCGCAGTCTCTGAATAACCTTCTGATGTCCTAGGTGATTCCCCTTCCCCAGGATTCAAGTTCATTTCTGTTAGTGTTCAACCAGAGAAAGAAAGGTCTCAAATCAGTTATTGATGTTTCAAAGTCAATGTAAATGGTTGCTAACCAAAGTTCCAATGATATCAAATCTCTTCTCCTTTGTTTATTATCCACTTTCCACTTCCACCAAATAGCTTCACTGGTAATCCCAGCCCCAATGCTTTGCCACCTCAAGATGACTTGCCACAGTTCAAAAGAAATGCAATATCCACAACTGTCACAGTTCTCGGTGAATAGTGAGTATTATCTTAATTACAGTTTTAGAATTCACAATGATCTATGTGTCGGGATGACTTCTCAGTGCTGCTACTTTCACTTCAACAACTTCACTTCTACTTGATTCACTATGCAAACATTCACCTCTGTTTCACAGTGTTCCACTTGGTTTGGACTACTACAGCATTGCATCCATCTACTGACAATCAGATATACCATCACAGCTTCAGAAATGTGGACTACTACCACAGCTTCAGTAATTTGTACTTCTAGACAGGCTTCGACAAGATAAACATTAAAGTACTTCAACAACCTCAAGTAGGCAAAGCACTCTTCCTCTGAATTACCTTCTTCAAAAGGGGCAGCCTCTTTGCCTTTGTTGTCTGTCTTCCACAATGACAAAGTGGGTTTGCCTTTAAGACTCACTTCTCTCTGCCTTCCACAGTCTTTAGCACTACAGGTTGTATCAACTTCAAAAATAGTCTTTACAAGCAGCCAGTTTCCATTCCCCAACTTTACCTGCACCTTTTTGCCAGTTATCAGCCCAAGTAACTATCCAGAAGCCTTGGTGCCACTTTCTTAGCTTCAGGTAATGCTTACATGCTTGTATCTTAGACCAATGCCTTGTTAGTAAATTCACAGTACAGTTAGATTGCTCTTTAACTCTGAGAAAGGTTGGGTTCACTGTTAATATGGGAGACCCTTGGCTTGGGCAATGCTTGTTCTCTTCTTCAATAGTGTATACATTGTGACTTCTTATAAACGGAAGGTATGCCGCATTAAGGTAAAGAATAGAATTCAGTATTTCTTTTGAAATCACAATTAGGCACACACAACCACTTCTTCATGTAATTTTTAAGGTGTAGATTGGTAATGAATGGTTTTCCTGTGTGAAAGCGAAGGATAGAACACTCCTCCAAGCAGTAACTGCCTTTTAAGGATTGAACAATGGGTTTAAGCAATGTTAGCTTCTCACGCAAGTAAAATAACTTTCACATTATGTGTGTGTGCTACATTGCCATTGTTCGGGTATTTTAGCTTCAACAAACACATTCTACTCGCTTTAAATGTTATGCAAGTTAACAGGGAACTGGATACTGTTACCAGCAATGCTTATGCAAGGTGTTACGACGCCGTACTTCACTCACCACGCCTTCTGCTACAAATTGTACTGCTTCTGGCTTCTTAGGGAACCACACCCTTCCTCTGTAAAGGTGTCTCCGGTCCTCGCCTCAGTCTCCAGCACATTTGCTGCACTGCAAAAACAGCAATCATTTCAGAGTTTGGGGGAACAGCACCCTCTCAGAACAAGCAGGTGAAATCTGCTGTCTCCACGTCCTGGCATCCCTCTTGTTCTCCCTCTTCTGCTTAGTTTGTCAGTCTTGTGCATTCTTTATTCTGCTACTACTGCTACAGCTTGCATTCCAGTCACAGTTTCAGCTCCTTCCATTCCTTTCTCTTGGCTGCACCTGCAGGGGCCTTTTATGCCTCCCAGGTTTCTTCAGGTGTGGGCTGTTAGACTTAATTGCCTGACTACTGCTGCAGCCTGCCTCTTCAGCCCTCTTCCTCGTCCCTGTACACATGGGATTATGGGACTTGTAGTTCACTTCAACAAAGTTAGCTCTTTTACCAATTGAGTTATTTTAAAGGGTAGATTTATTTCCCTTAAACTCATTAAAGGATGGACTGTTAGAATTAGTTGTTACAGAGGAAGACATTTGATTCAAGGCATTTTCTATAGATCCTGTTACATTATACCTTTGGAAGTAAGGAGGGTGTTTATCCTGAGATACTTTACTTTGAAAGCTCTTTCTGTTAATAAGGCTTGCTTAGATTTAACAGAACTTGTATCCCTTGTCAGAGATCTTATATGTGAGTCAGGGACATTATAATGGCAATATGCCATTACCTGTTTTGGCAATCCAGAAAGGCACTTTCTGTCAGAGAATAAATACTGTGTCTCATCCCATGGGATCTCCTTACCACCCTGGGCCCTGTTTGCTCCCAGGTGATCGTCCTCCAGTACACCACCCCCAAGGTCAGGATCAGGAAGCATCTGCCTTTCCCGGGCCGCCTGGGAGGAGACTTTAGCCAGCGTTTCAGTGAGGGATCCATAGGATTCTTCACAGGCAGCTGTGTGTTATCACACAATAAGGAGGAGAAGGAAGATATACACAAAGCGTGTGATTGACACGTAGATAACCAAGATTCAGATTGATATTAACTTTCCACAATAGGCGATACCTCCTCCAAGAGGCTAACATAATGTTTCTGACACACACCCAACATGGAGCCCAACATAGGATGAGCACGTTAGAGGGATGTACACTAGTGGATGCAACGCAATTCCCCCAAATGAGAAGGCGGAAAGACAATATAGAGTGACTGGATTTGAACGCAGGTATTCACTCGCTACTGTGAGGTAAGAAACTACAATACACACAGCAAGGTGAGCTTGAACATGTTCGATCGAAATATTCGCTTCATTGGATACTAGGCAGAGAGAAACGTTCTTTTCTGCGATGAAGGCAATGTTTACATTGAGACCTCTTGTTTCAATACAAGTGACGTTGTTTCCATCAGTTGGGGAAGAGATATGCTAATGGACACTACTACTACGGCTTTCAAAAAAAGAATGTAGCAAGTAGAGGCACATATACTCTGGTGAGTGTTATTCTAATTAGATGTTTACATACGTTTGAGGAGGCTCTATATGATGGGAGTGACAGACATATACATCAATGTATTTTTAGGAGATTACTGGTGGCAGCGAACAGTACAACACAAGCTTACCAGTGAATGTTAAAAAAGCAGTTTTAACACAATTTTTTGGTGAATGCTAACAGAGAAGTCATTTTCAACTGTGAAAGGTCCGTTATTGAGATGAATCCATGTCTGAATATGTCCTGGTGCATGATTATATGTTAAATGTGGATACATTGTAGTAAAATAATCTTTTGTTGTTTTTAGGGAACTTGGGTAAGGGGAAATTCCCCTGAAGATGGGATTGGTTCACGAAAGGCGTTGGGTTAATGCATCTGTACCCATATTTAAGGTGCTCAATAGGTGCTAGAATGTTGAATGGCACAAATTACCAATGAAGTATTATTTTGGGATTCTTTTATGTTTGATTTTAGTACGACTTAATGTTCTTGGGTTGTGCACTGCTCAATACTGACACATATCTAAACAAAACATATGCTGACATTTCCTCAAGAGGGAAATTGTTTATTTTATGTTGTGGTGAAAGTATTTGATTATTATTGTAACTTTATTCTTTTTGAGAAAATCTTTCGTTTACATCATATTTGTTCAACAAATGCAACAAGAAGTAGAATTATTGTTCGGTCTTATTTTGGACCAATTAGTGTGCTGTTGAGATCTGGATGGGTTCATCTAGACAATTCTTTGTACCTTCCATATACCATTACCACTTGCTTTGAACTTCGGGGCAGCTCAGCAGTCTTGATTTCCCGATGCAGTGCCTGTAACTGGTCTCTGCTCCTCAGCCTGTTCGGTTCCACCCTAATATGTGGGCTAGTTGATTCTCTGTGCAAGCATTCATTCACCACAGACAAATGGGAAGCCCAATAATACTTTCAGAGATCCCAGAGCCCAGTCTCACCTCCCATACCGAGCTGTATAGGTGTCATAGAGCAATCTTCGGCTGTGAATCTTTCCATAGCAACTTCCGCAATGAACCTTCAATCTGCCGAAACACCTTCTCCGGGACCCTAACCGGGGCATTTTGAAGCACATTCAAAAACCTGGCTAAAGGCACCATTTTACCCATAGCTGCCCTCCCTATTAAAGCTATTGGCAGCCTTGACTGTCAGTAATAAGATGTTCCGTTATCGGCGTCAGATTATGTTATAGGTATTCCACACAAGTCCGGCAGATTTGTATGCCCAGATATCGGAACAATCTCACCTTCACTCAGAAGGGACAGTTTTCAGGAATTGCCAGAGGTCGGCCCTGCACCAGAAACAAGATGGATTTAGCCCATTTCACCTGTAGGCTGCTATATTTCCTGTATTCATATACCAGATCTCTACAATACTGGTACCTGAATGCTGGGGATGCCCCACATACAACAGCAGGCCATCAGCATATTGTGACACCGCCTCCTTGTACCCCAACGGCCACACAAATCCCTTCATAAGGGGATCATACCGAAGCCACATCGCTAATTGTTCTATAGCTAGTACAAACAGAGAAAGGTGGCAGCGCCTGTCTCATTCCCTGTGTCAGTGCAAAGTGCTTAGACAGCCTGCCATTAACCAGGACTCGTGCCTTAGAGTCTACATACAGCAACCTTACCCACCACAGGAACTGTGGCTCAAATCCCATTCTTTCCATTACCACTCATACAAATTCCCAGTAGACTGAGTCGAATGCCTTTTCAATGTCTTTAGCTACTATGGCCAAAGGATCCAAGATGTCGTCTGCTCTATCCAAAGCCACCTGGAGTCTCTGAATATTCATATGGTTGTCGCAGTGCAACAGGAACCCGTTTTGATCTGGATGGATCAAATTCTGCAGGAAACCATTAAGCCTCATGGCCAACACCTTTGATTCTATATTTCGGAGCCATATGGGGCGATAAGACGCACATTAGTTTGGGGGCTTATCCTTCTTGGGAATAACTATCACTGTTGCCTGTCAAAGGTCTTTGGGCAGCCGTCCTGTTTCCCTACTCCCCTGGAACATTGATATCATGGGATCAGCTACCTCCTTTGTGAGTCGTTTCCATAGTTGGGCTGGAAATCAATTATGCCTGATGCCTTTCCTGCTGTCACGACCCTCAGCCCTGATCCCCACTGGCAAGCCCATTGGCCAGGTGGAATAAGGACTCCGGAAATTAATTACGCTATCATGGACAAAGAAGTCCTAGCCATCAAGTCTGCTTTCAAGGCGTGGCGACACTATCTTCTGGGAGCTAGACACACCATTACAGCAATCACAGACCACCAGAACCTACAATATCTTAAAACAGCCAAAGCCCAGTCTTCATGCCAGTTACGGTGGGCCCTCTTCTTCGCCGAATATGACTATGTGATCACCTTTCGACCTCGGGTCAAGAATGGGAAAGCTGATGCCTTATCTCAGATGGGCATCGATGAAACGGAGTATACAACGCCAGCCCCGGTACCCATCATACCAGAAGTTAACTTTTGGGTATCACAACAACCCTATCACAAGCCGAATTACAAAACGAAATTCAACAGTCAATGAGCCCGGATGCTTTCCTCGCATGGCAAACTCAAGGAGAACAATATTGCATCAAGGATCAGTTACCTTTTTTTAAGGACCGGCTATATGTACCCCAGAAGGAGTTACAACAGCATATCATTTCAGGCTATCATGACTCTCTGATCGAAGGACACCCTGGAATCGCTAAAACCTTAGCCAAGGTGAAAAAGAACTTTTGGTGGCCTACCTGGCGTAAGGACATTGTCCAGTATGTTCAGTCCTGCGGCGTCTGTGAATAAAATAAATCCCAGAAACAGAAACCATCAGGCCTCCTACAACCACTGGAGATCCCTCCCGCTCCATGGCACACTCTTTCCCTTGACTTTAT
The DNA here is from genome assembly GCF_040938575.1 of Ambystoma mexicanum. Taxonomy (NCBI): domain Eukaryota; kingdom Metazoa; phylum Chordata; class Amphibia; order Caudata; family Ambystomatidae; genus Ambystoma; species Ambystoma mexicanum. Next base: position 1,442,869,046 of record NC_090935.1, read on the forward strand.
CAATGATCTGACACCGAGTCAAGGTTTTAACACCATTCTTATTCCTCTCAAGGGCCTCCCGGGCGCATCCACCCTGGCAGAAGTATTTCTGGAAAACATTGTCAAGCTACATGGATTTCCATCAGTTCTAGTCTCCGATCGAGGCAGCCAGTTTGTATCCAATTTTTGGAGAAAATGTTGTGCAATGGCACAGATTGACGTCCGGCTATCTACCAGTCACCACCCCCAAACGGACGGCCAAACCGAGAGGACCAATCATACCCTCGAGCAGTATTTACGGTGCATGCTGCACCATGAATTGAGAGATTGGAAGCACTTACTTTGGGTAGCTGAGTACTCTGTACGTTCTAGCACGGGACAAACACCTTTTTACACCCTGTATGGCAGACATCCACGTACCTCAGAACTCGACCTTCCTGCCAACTTGGAAATGCCTGCAATAAAGACTCTTCACACAACCATCACTCAGGCGTTCAGAAAGGCGAAGGAACATCTCATTCATGCCAAAGAAAAACAAAAGCACTTCGCCAACCAGCATCGGAAAAAGGCCCCAGACTATCAAGTGGGAGACCAGGTTTGGTTAGGCGCTAAATATGTACCCATCAAAGGGACCCGGACCTTCCATCCTTGATATTTTGGACCCTATACCATCAAGGCAATTATCAACCCGGCAGCCGTCAAATTGGACTTACCACCTAATCTATAAATCCATCCGGTATTCCATGTATCCCTCTTAAAACCAATGCAACCCGGTACATGAGTGAAGACACCACCTCAACCCATACTAATTGACAGAGAACCAGAATTCGAAGTCAAAGGCATCCTGCACTCAAAATACTCTAGAGCCAAGTTATATTATCTCGTCGACTGGAAGGGATTTGGGCCTCAAGCTAGGTCCTGGGAACCCAGTGAGAACATCCATGCACCACGTCTAATCAAGAAGTTTCACCAGAACTTCCCGACTAAACCTGGACCAGACAGGAGACACACCATGGGAGGGGCCTTGTAGGGAAGTGCTGTCACGACCCTCAGACCTGATCCCCACTGGCAAGCCCATTGGCCAGGTGTAATCAGGACTCGGATCGCTTATAAGGCCTGGCATCCACTTCTCAGGCCCTCTTGGGGCCAGTCCTGGCACCTTTGGTGCCAGGCTCATAAACAAAGATAGACATCTGCTTGTGGAACTACATTTTAGGGCTTTCAGCCAACATGGAGGCATCCACATAGCTTGATTCCTAGAACCAAGCTATGAGGTCAAGTGTTTTGGGTGTGGTGGCCTAGGGACTACTTTACCTGGACTACTTTGCAGTGGCTATTTAAACCACAACCGAACAAGACAACACGCTTCACGTTACTTTGCTACTAGCAACATGACGCTCACCATGTCCAGCTTTCTCACGAGCCTGACGAATTCCGGACCTGCAGAAAACAAAGAACATCATTAGCAGCAGAATCTTACCTGCAATCTCCATGCTTCACTGCTCGCAGCTCCTGGGCAGCTCCGTTTGAAGAGTTTGCCGTCCGGATCGAAGGACCTGAAAAAAGGGAGAAAGACATTATTAAAGGAGGTAAAAGAGACATTACAACCACGAAGCGCTTAGAGACTTACCTGGCTGGCTGATTTTCGACCAGCATAGCTCCGGAACTCCATCTGCGCTGGGAGCATACCGCGACCTATGAAAAAGAGAAAAGCACAGGTCAGTGAAGACAAGACATCGCTGCGCTGCGCAAAGTGCCTCCTTACCGCATCATAGCGCTATTGTGCGCCATCATCTACTGGTGCAAACCAGCCTACCCAGTTCTACAAGCGGATACTGCGCGCACCTAAGGGAGATAAAAAGAGACATTTTAGAACAGAGAAAAGGAATGCAAGAATAACAACCCCATCAATCGCAGTAAGACCTACCTGAAAGCCACTACCAGGGCCACAGTAAGTGAAGTAACTGGACCGCCCGCGCCCACTAAAGACAACGCACCCCTGCCCAGAGAGCAGGACGGAGAGCTCACCAATTCTGACAGCCAGGTGAGAAGAGAACCCGGAGGGGCTGAAAACACAAGGGAGGTGGGGAAAAACTTACCTTGGTCGTCCAGTTCTAATATAGTCTTCATTCCAGGCGGAATCCCATCGACACCGAGAACCACACCAGGGAGTCATAGAGAAGGGCACCAACGACCAACTGGCTGGGTGGCATCCCCATGGATACCAGGTGAGCGTAACACCCGGTTGCAGCGATGCGATTGCCACTATTACTTCTTTTTTGGAGTTGACGGCCTGCAGTGTCTCAATTTGTCATTCCATCAACTGCGACTGGGGAATTTCCTCCAACAGGTCTATCTAGGCCACCCCCCGGTGCTTTGTCGGGCCCATGAATAGTTGCTGATAGAATTCCACCAACATGTCACAGATCTCGTCTGGCACCTTCGTTTCATCCCCTCCAATCTTAAGCACAAAGTGAACATTGCTGGAGGATTGATCCCATTTTTCCAGCCACACCAGTAGCTTCCCTGCCTTATCTCCATCTGCGTATACCCTTCCTCTCGAAGCCATATGAGCTTGTCTCGCCATGCCAGTGGCAAAGGTGCGATAGGGATCCCTCATATGTAACAATGACCAGTGATTTTCCTGGGAACGGTCTACAATAAACTGCTGTTACAGACTCAGTAGTTCTGCTTCATCTGTCACCAATTCTGCAAGCCTCTTCTTTTCCCGGGCTGCTAGAGTCGAGAATGTCTCTCCCCTCAACACTGCTTTGTATCCTTTCCACAATACTTCAGCGCTATTCACGGATGAGGTGTTTATGGCAAAGTATTCACTGCTCTTTTCTGTAGTTGATCTACTACCTCAGGAAACCCAAAATAATACACATTCAACCTCCAGGAAAGGTTCCTCCTTCTCTGACCCTACCCCATAGTAATCAACAATGTGGAGTGATCCTGTGTCTCGTACTACTGAGGACACAGCAAATTGCATTTATTTCCCAATCGATATCATTACCCTGTAGAACTCATCGAGAAGCCTTTGTGCACATTGAGCATATAGTTGGTCCTACCAAAAAAATGATGTCCGATCCCATCAAGTGTATTGCCTGGATGAAAGCAAAAGTGGGTTTGTGCCTGTTTAAAACTTGCACTACCATTCCACATTTAATTTTGTCACACAAACCATTGATATTCCTAGACATACAAGTGGCCTTAAAATTGGGAATTAAAGCCATTCCACCTGAGAAATGAACCCCTGCACTTGGACCAATATGCCCGGGTCTGCAAAGAATATCAGCATGACAACCCCCTTGTTGGAAAAAACACCTCTCTGTAGTGAAAACCATAACAAAACTCCCCCCCATCCCATACAACCCTCGCACTGGGTGTATCTGTCGCTCAACCATAAACATTCAAATCTGAAGTCCTAAATCGGGGCACCTACCACGCTGTTAATCCCCTGAGCCCACCCTCTACCTGCATCTGAACTGCCCCCCTAGCGCACCCCTGCATGCCCACAGGCCCTCACCCCATTACCATCCTCCACTTTACTGCATGTGGCAGCCACATTGTCAGTCAGCTATGGGCCTAAGCAGAGAGCCCAGGATCTGAGATCACCACGGACGCAGGTGCCGCTATCCATGACGGCAGTGATAGTCTATTGTCATCCTGGCAGACCACATATGGTTCTCCAGAGCAGTCAGTTCACTTCAAGCCCGGGATATCGTGAGTGTCTCTGGCCCCATAGGCTCCAACCTTCTCCTGTTGTAGAGCCGATGTTCCATCCATATGGTCCCTCTCCCTCTGCCTGTTGTTCTCACTTTGTCGGACACCCAGTATGTCTATCCAGTCCTACACTTCCTCAGGGTTTGAGAAAAAGAAGGATCCGTCCTCTGTTAAGACCTTGAGCTTGCCCAGGTAGAACATCATGTATCTGAGGTTCATATCTCTCAGTTTCCTTTTGGCAGCATCCTAGGATTTTCCTTGTCTCTGCTGCTGTCAATCTCGTACAGCCCTCGTCTCCTCCTGGAGTCCTGGAGTATTGCATCCTGTTCTTGGAAGTTGAAGAGTTTAGCGATAACATCCCGGAAAATTCAGCAACCAATTCATAAAGCTTTGGCATGAACCACCTCGCACTTATGTCTGTGGCCACGTGCTCTTTTGACACATGTGATTGACAATTCAGCTGCTATTACATTCAGTAATTTCTTGGGTATTACAGTTTTCCCCATGCTGTTCTGTCGCCACAACAAGTCGCAGTGGGGGAGAGAGAACACCCTCAATGTATCCATAGCTCTTTTTCCTCCTGGGGTGCTTCTCCCTGCAGTTCAGTTATCTGGACAATGGGTAGTGCATTGAAGGGCTCTGGAGTGTCAGCGCTCTCTGGTCGTTTGGACCGCTGTGCCATCATAGGTACTTTTTCTTTGGTACCTGGATATAACTTAGTTGTTGTCACGGCGCTGCAGTCCCTGCAGCAATGCACTCACCTTCAATGGAGAGCCTGCTGGCACGTCTGAAGCCGCTTCCTTCGGAGTCCATTGCTGCCTGGTCTGGTTTCTCGGTCCCTTTTCCGGAGCGCCGCCATCTTGCGGCCATTGCGCATACGTGGGAGACCGGCGGACAGTTTCTGTGCATGCGCAGTCTTCATGGCTTGTTTCGGTTGCCATGGAGCCTTCAGGGACACGACAGAGTCTTGCTCTGATGCCCGGTGTACGTAAGGGAGTCGAACGCCTCTGATGATGTATCGCAACGTTCCTTGTTCTGGGGAATTGATGCTACTTGCTCCTTGTGCCAGTACTAGCCTCAGCCTGTTCTCGGTTCCTTGCCTTGAGGTGCCTGATCTATTCCCTCCTTGCCTGCCGTTGTTTGCCTCCTCTCTAGACCCTCTCTGGACTCTGCCTTCCTCGTATCCAGTTCTCCTACCTGGTACTTAATCCTTTTCTCTCGCTGTTTTTACTATCTTTCTTCTGGGATCCCACGCCAGTGCTTGCACTGTTCTGGTGCCAAACTAATCAGTGCGAAGTCCTTCCTGTGGTACTGGAAGAGGGCTCCCAATCTCTGGCTGAGTTCAGTCCTCAAACCAGGGGCTGGGGGTTAGCCTCCGGACCATACAGCATCGGACTGTGGAGCACCGGAGCCTGGGTTAACCTGGATCTCTGGAAATCAAGACATATAGGTACGCGGGAGTCCGAGGCACGCACCTTGACAGTATTGCCCTCAGGTAGGTAGGCCACTTCTTTTGCGGCCTGGTCGGCCATGTCATTTCGTTGGCAAATAAAGTCCAGGCCAACTATGTGGGCAGTGCACTTTATTATGGCTACCTAGACTGGGAGTGTCAGCACCTCTATTAGTCGTGCCAGCAACTCTGCATGTTGGACCGGGGACCCATCACTCTATCTGAAACCCCTCTTTTCCCACTGGGCCAAGCCTGAGCGCACTGTGGAGGTGACATATGCAGAGTCTGAGAAGATGTTCACCACGTGCCCTTCAGACATATCTAATGCTCTTATTAGGGCCACTAATTCTTCTGCTTGGGCTGAATAATGAGTTGGCAACCACACCTGCGAGCAAATGAAAAACTGTCCTTGCTTGAGACACACCAATGCGGCACCCGTATGCCTGCAACTTGTGCTAGAATCTATTGTCGATGACCCGTCAGCACAGGGGATGTCTCCCCCCTCTATTACTTCCTCCTTCACCTGGGGGTCACTTCCATTCTGTCCATGTAAGATGTGCAGTCGTAAGTACACTCGCCCTGCACAGCTTGCTGTGCTATGAATTTTGTGGGGTTCACCACACGACACCTAACAACCTTAATTGTTGGGTTTGTCAGTATCACCTTGTATCCCAAGGCCCTTTGAGTGGTCAACAGGGACTTTGAGTTCTCCAGTATCGCAAAAAGTGAGTTCTCCACTTATAAAAAAATGGGAAATCCCATTGTTATCGTTGCTGTCTTCTCTATGGCAAACGCTGCTGCTGCAAGCGCTTGTTTGCAGTGGAAAGGCCTCTGCATCACTGGATATAACAAGCTGCTGTAATATGCCAGGGGCTTGTGCTCCTGTGGTTTCTTCTGGGTGAGGACAGATGTCATCACTGTGCCATCAGAATGTGAAAACAAACAAAACGTCTCCTGGTGATTTAGGGTTGCCCACATCGGGGCATGTGCCAGTGCCTCTTCAAGTTCAGCAACATTTTCATTCATGTCTGAGGTCCATTTAATGTGGCCCTTAACCTTTTGTGCTTATTTGAATGCTTGAAGGAGGGGCTTTGTGAAGGTGGAATAATAAAACACCCATGCTCTGCAGTAGTTGCACAGCCCCAGAAACTGCAGTATCTCTTTTACTGTGCGGGGAGGTGGGTCCTGTGTATTGCATCCACTCTTTCTGGTGCGATCCTTTGCCCTTCTGTAGATATTATCTGCCCTAGGTACACCACCTCTTCCCAGAAGTATTGTAGCTTCTCCTTATCTACCTTGTACACCTTGTCTGCGAGCAGGGTCAAAGGAAGGATGAAATCTGCCTTCGACTGTTCCTCCATCCCACTGCACACTAGGAGGTCATCCATGTAGTTGGATTTTTTATTTTATTTAGTGAGGACTTTTAAAGAGCTAATTCATGTGTACTAAGGTCACTTGTAAAATTCTAAATGATAAAATCATTCCCACAAATAAACATGTATTGAGAAGTAGACATAAGTATGTAATATTTCTGCTATGTTTATGTACCAACCACTTGTTCTAAACATTCTAAGACACTCAAACGTATTGTGACATTATGAGTGAACCAGCTCTAATCTTATGTATCTATATAATATATCCTATACGTTCAACTATATTTTTATCGTCTAAGCGGCTGCCCTGCTTTTACAAACAGACAAAGCAAACTGTCCTTATACGATTTCTGTGGTGCTGTAAAAAGCAGCTGCCAAAAATCGACAGATTTACCACATGGAATTACTGATCCCTGTAAATCTGCCCAAATTATGCACTCCAAAAAGGGGACTAAGAGCACAGTGCCACTGCTCGTAATACCGTGGTAAGCCCACAGGACCGAGTGTTGGTAACAGTAAATTAATTTGGTGGTAAATTGGCAGACTTACTTCAGATTTTTCACCAAACTCATAAAGAGGCCCCCTGTCCTGGGTTGCATTAACCAGTTCTCTTCCTTCTATGGAACTTTGCCTGTTGAAAATTGTTTATTTGTTATAAGCCACAGTCCCATTTGTAGGAGCACAATAACATTGCAAATAGGCTGAAGTTAATTGTAATTTATGGTGCTCGGGTCATGGGGCCTCATTGAAAGCTTGGTGGTATCCAGCCTGTAAATCTGGCGGGATACCACCAAACGGGAATACGGTTACTGGTACCTGGCCGGCCAGAATTACAGTTCCCAGTAAGGATATGTTAATCCCCATTCCATAGGACTCCATGTGGGTATTGCCGGTATTACCGGCACCGGTAGCACCAGTGCCAGTAATACTGGCTGTTTTTTGCCAGTGGGGCACCTGACTTACCTCCAACTCTTGTGCCCCTGTGGTTTCTTCTAAACACTGGTATGCCAAACTTGTGTCCTAACTTCCTATCATTGGAAAAGTCTCAAAATCGGCAATCGCCTGAAATCGCCCATACCTATAGCATAGGGCCGGATCCTGCTCTGTGCAGGGTGAATGGGCGGGGTTGGTCAGTTTTCACTATCGCAAGTACACCCCAGACTGGTATGCTGACCTCAGGCCACATTTTCAGCCCACCAACTGTTACGGGCTGGAGCCAACCCTGAACATACAAACACACTTTCACAAATAAATATATATATACACTCATTCAGTGGATAAATACATTTGTTAATTTTACTCTGGGAAAAGGAATACAAATCGTGAATTTGGAGGCGACTCTCAGATCAATAAGGAGAGCTCCCAGGTAGTCTCCTATAATAACCCTCTGCCTCCATCCCTCCCTGTAGCTCTGCTTCAATGTACCTTTTGTGCTCGACATTCCAAATGATCTTTGCAGGTGATACAAAGGAAAGGACCAGGGTGCCCAGCAGTGCAGGCATCTCCGCGCACAGGCAGCAGGACACCCTGTTTGTGCAGTGGAGAGACATTCCAGCTGCCTTTATGCAGCAAGCTCGGTTTCCTCGGACGCCCTCTTCCAGAATTAGAAAACCGTGTAATGCCCTTTATCTTTTCCTGCCTCTTTTGATCCCCATTATATAACCTTTTCGGTCTGCCTTATGCTAGAAAAGTGCAGAAGAACAAGAACCGTTTTTATCGCCGTGTCTCTCTTGATTAAGGGTTGTTTTCACTCTTGCTTGTGGGGGTGAGAGCACCAATGGATTGGCCCAGCCTGCTTTCCGTACATCCTGTGGCTGGCTTCCAGCTTGCTGCTTTCCCGTTCGCTGCTTTGTACAGAACCCTTTGCTCGTTCGGGTGTCTCTCTGTGAATGCCAGGTATGCTTGAGAAACCACTTTTCTTTCTTTTATTCGTGACTGAAAACTGTAGTCTGCAATGTATATAAAACTAGAGATGGGTGGCCAAGGGGTTCTTCTAAGCGACATCAGATACGCAAGGGGAACAAAGCTTAGGTTGTGTATGATTTGACTCTGGGATCTGGGGTACAATACACCCCAAAGTTGAGAACGACCCACCTCGCCACTATTCCTATTCGAGCAGCATTTCAGGGGGTGTACAGTGGAGTCTTGGGGGACAATACATGCATAAAAACTAACAGGTTCCCTTTCCTCTCAACCCTGGACTACTGAACAGGAAATAATACAAGTACTTGCACATAAAATGGTGTATCCCACTGCTCTGATGTCATAGCAGTTGATTCTGAATTCCATAATCCTCTGCAATGGTTCCCAGTGGGAGGATACAGCACTCAGGGCCTGATTCTGAATACAGGCAGTGAGCATGGAAACCGCCTTGCTTCACTGCGCCAGCTTGTGACGCCCAAGTACCGCCCTTCTTCTTAGTGGGTCCTAGGCATTAGCGCAGACTGTGACATCCCCTTGTCGCAAACTGCCAGAAATCCGTGCTTTTTTCTGGTTTTCGGGCAGACTGCAGGTGTCGGCAGCATTTTAGTTGAATTCCGAGATTTTCGGTTCTTTACAAGTGTTCCCCCCTCCTGCTTCACACAGCTGTGGCAGAATCCTTTTAAACTGCACATGTTGGCATCAGATAGGTGCAAGCTTTGAAAAGGGGAGAGCTGTTTGACAAGTTAACCCAATGGAGATAATAATACTACCAGATTCACAAACCTTTTTCTGCGAGTGCAAAATGTACTTGTACTCACTAAAAAGGATCCCTCATTGCACAAGGTGGTACACGAGAGAGATATTACAACAGGAAAGAGGAGAATTGACTAATCAATTCCCCTCTTTCCCATTGTAAAATATCTCTTGTGTAGAAGGACCACCACCTGAGGGGTGTCATTTGGCGCGGGGTAGACCTTGGCCGACTGGCCGCGCCACTGAAATAATCACGCACACACAGGTTTGTGATCGGTGGATCACGGGTCCCATTTTGGCGGGCATTGCCTGTTTTTATTTTCTTGGCAGCGTCATGGCGTGACACATTATGAAGCCTCTCTGTCCCTTTGTCTACACCACATCCCTGCCCAACTTGGATGATAATACAGAACAACATTCAGTGTACAGTTTGTTGATAAATTCCATGCACGATGAAACCCTTTAGCTTCGTAGACGGCTGTGGCCGCTCTCTCAGCGAATATCTCGCCTGCTTTCTATGGAGACCTCACAGCGGTCGCCTTGGATCTCTTCTCTCATCTGACAAGCGCTTGGGGCGGTCTGGACTGGACTCAGTGGATTGTCCATGGTCTCAGAGTTATCATTCTCAGTCTCTATTCTTGTTGTCTCAGGGGGGCTGTTTCTTTTGAGCGTCATCTCAGGTATCAGTAATGGTGCTTCCTCTCACATGGTGGATGGCACTTTCTGAAAATGGGATGCGTTTCCCGTCATTGTTTCTTGATCTCTCCTTGCTGTCACCATGCCATGGTCATTACTCGCTATTGTCCAGGGTTGCGGTTCATATGACAGAGCCAGCTTCCTTGGCAGAGACCTATTCTTTACTAGTACAGCGTCTCCTGGGGTCAGGACTCTGGGGTGGGCTCTTCGTGGCCTGCTTTCCCTCTCATTCCTGGCCTGCCTGGTCTTCTCCACTTGCTCGTTGTCTCTGTCTGCTGCTGTCCAGCTGGGGTGCACGGGAAGCCCCAGCTCTATGAGTACCCTAAACATCTGGCTTGCGGGGCTTACTTGCGTTGAGGTATGCAGTGTCTGTTGGTATGTCCGGAGGAATCTGTACACCTCGGGTAGCCATGGGACTTGTTGGTCCTTTGCGATGTGTACTACTTTGTTCAGTGAAGCCATAAAACGATTGGCATCTCTGTTGGCCTGGGGCCAGCATCGGGTGATTCTGTGGTGTTGTATGTTTTGATGTCCAAGAAACCTTGCAGTTCCCTTCCTTTAAAAGGAGGACCATTGTCACTTTTGATTTTGTTTGGCAGTCAATGTACATCTTCTCGAGCGTGGTTATGACTGATGTTGCATCCGTGGACCTCACTCGTTCCACCTTGACGTACCTGCTGAACACATCCACTCCCACTAACAGGTGTGCATCATTGGCAACTGTGCAGAGGTCTATGCTGATCGTGTCCCACCTCTGCTTGCTGCGTGGGGGCCTTGCGATTGGCTCTGGTGCTCCTTGTTGTTGGGTCGCTTGGCACGCTGTGCATCATCCAGCGATATCACTTTCTGTTGTATATTCGGCAGCCGCACTCTTGATTTGAGCAATGCCTGCATTTTAATGATCCCTTGATGGCCTTCATGGACTAGCTGTAATGCTCGTTCCTCTAACGTTGTTGGCAGGACGATGCAATGACCTTTCAGTATTATTCCGTCCGGTGATACAGAGAGTTCATGGCTTATCCCAAATAGGCCTTGCAACAATTCTTGGGCTGCCGGAGTTCGGTGCATCGTTGTTGCCAGAAAGATTCTCCAGTACTCTGACAAGATTGCTTCCATAGCTAACTAACGGCACGTATCTTGTGCAGTTTGACCACGATTTCTTCCAGTTTCATTTGCTTCGGCTAGGCACACAAATGCACATGGCAGACATGCTCGTCAGTTTCCTGTGTTGCTTCTTGTTCTGCTGGTGTCACTGGTCGTTGGTGCCAAGACAAATAGTCAGCCAGGTTGTCGCCTCCTGATCAGTATAATACCTTGATATCAAACGGCTGCAACTGGAGCATCCAGCGTTCAAGCCTTGCTGGGGGATATAGGGCTGGCCGCTTGAAGATTGGCACAATCAGCTTATGATCTGTATATATCATGTCATGATGTCCCAGAAGGTATACTTGAAAATGTTGGCACCCCCACAGGGTGGCCAAGGCCTCTTGCTCGATGTGTGTGCCTAGTTTTGTTCAGTCTTTGTTAGGGCCCGACTGGTGAATGTGTTGGGGTGAAAGACTCCTTCCTGGTCTGTTTGGTGAGGACTGCTCCAAGTCCCACCAGACTGGCATCCAGCAGTAGTTATGATATAATATGATAAGGCAGTTATAACACGCCTGTACACAAGTGTTTCTAGGCGCCACAAGACAAAGGAGGGAAGACAGAGGGAAGACAAGACAAACAATCCTTCTAGGCCTATTGTCATTCGGATCGTGCAAGTACGACAACGAGAAGTGCAAGGGGTAGGGAGAGGGGGAAGTGCAGAGGGAAGTGTGATCAGGGCTGCATGGCTCTGAGTAAGTGCAGCGAGAGCAGCGCGGGTCTGGGTAGTGCAAGGAGGCAGGGGGCTGTAGGGATTATAGTTATAGCCCCTAAGCGCACGGTAGGCCAGGAGGTAGTGCAAGGAAGACTGGTCATGGAAGAGCCTAGTATCCAGTGAGACTCTGAGGGTACCAAGCAACTAGTCGTTGCAGCACACAGGTAAGTTAGCAAGGAAGTGAGAGATAAAAAGCAGAGAAAGAGAGGGTCTTGAGCTGCTTCCGGAACTTCAAGTGCTCTGGGTCAAGTGTGAGAGGGGCAAGGAGGCCGTTCCAGAGGAAGGCACCTGCAGAAGAGAGGGATCTACCCCCCACTGCCTGCCTCGAGAAGCATCTGACCCTCAGAGATTTGGAGGTAGCAGAGCGAAGGGCTCTAGGATGAAGGTATTTTGCAAGAGAGAGTTCTATCTAGTGTGGATCCCCAGCCCCAGAAAGCCTTGTGGATGATGCAGAGGGGCTTGAACTTGATCCTTGCAGCCACTGGGAGCCAGTGGAGAGATTTCAAGGCTAGTGAGATATGGTCCCTGGGCTTGAGGCCAAGGATAAGTCCATGCGCAATGCATAAATCAGGTGGCCGAAGAGGGCCTTTCTGTCCATTTCAGAGCACATCACAAATTCACAGATAGTATGAGTTTGAAATGCTCCAAAAACAGAAGCCTTTCCTCTGTGCCAGTCTGAAACAGGTGTGGGGGTGTGCAATTGCAAAAAGGGTGATTTGTGACACGTCATGCATTTTTTAAAAAGTGGAACATCTACGCTTTGAACCACACCTACTGCCACCTTGTATTACCATCTGTCAAACTGGAATAGGCCCTTTACTTTTTAGCATTTCACACTTTTGAAATGGGCTCCTGGTGCTCAGAGTCAATCATGTATTATGTGTTTTTTCTTATGGTTGTATTACTTGTAGAATAAGGCTACATGGCTTTTTAAAGAAATACTGCATTGATTATACATTATTGTCTCATGTTGCGTTTTTACAGTATTGCCAATGGTATGAGGAATAAAATGCGTTGATTTATATTTTGCATTGAGTTCTGTGGTATATTGAGGGTGAACGTATACCTCGTGCCATCATAAGGTGTTTCCCAGGAACGTTAAATAAAGAATAATTGTTTTTAGTTAAAACAATAATGTGTGTGAACCATATGGTTCCAACTATGAAGATTTTCTGTTCTATGTTCATTTTGTTCCCTGGTTTGCTGGATCCCTGGTGTATATGTGTACTCCAACACTGATGTATGCAATGGGGCTGCCCCAGAAATGCAGAGGTCACTTTTGAGAATAAGGTCAACTGCACATTTCTAGAACTCACCCAAGTAAAAGCGGTACAACCTGAGTGTTTTTTTATTTACTTGCTCGATTTGTAGTGACTTGGGCACAGTGGTGTAACGCAAAATGTGGGCGCCCCCCTGTGAGCCATGCTGAGGGGGCCCCCCCAACTCGACAACAAATCACGGGCCGTGCCACACTCTGGGCCGCCTAGATTATCACGCTTGCACAATTCGCATGAACGTGCTGCTGAAGGGGTATGTCGCACACTGCACTGGGAGAAAGATGTAAATATGTGTTTTAATACAGTATACAGCACACTTTCTGAGAACAATTCGCTAAAAAGCCAGAGTGTTTGCCATTGTTTTGTAGGTTAAAACCAATCCAATACATGCAAATCACCAACAGTGCACAGGAACATTAATGCGTTGCTATTTAAAATGCCATGCCACATTTAAAACATGTCCCACTGGCTGCACAATGTAGACCAGTGTGGACACATTATAACATTACAGTGAAGCATGCCAGGCCACATTTAGACATAGCTAGACTGGTTGCGCAAAAATGCCAGCCGAAGCAATAACACTCATCAAGAAGAGAGCACACATTGAAGCCTGGGTCTCTGCTGCCTCTAACAACACGGCCAAACTCTTTAAAATCTGCATGGAACTGGTCAATCCTGTTGCAGTCTCCACCTCGCCAGTCCCCACCACAGGCCCTCTGTATGGCTCTGGCCTCTCACTTCTCTGCTAAAACTCAGGACATTCTATCCACTATATCCTCTTCCTCTCCCTCTTCCTCTCTCAGCCCCCCTTTGGCCATCTCTACCTCTCCTCCTCCTCCTTTCTCCTCTTTCTCTCTGACAACACTCTGATCCAGGAAAGTGCTGTCCAAACAGGTGCTCCCCTGCTCATCCAGAACCATCAAGGACCATATTGACACCCTTGCTGCACCTTGGCCGATTTCTGTAATCACTCTTTCACCACTGGAACGTTCCCTCTCCCTTTAAGCACTCCTTTGTGCACCCACTCCTCAACACGCCGTCTGCCAATCCTACCTGTCCGGCAAACTATCGGCCAATCTCCATCACCCCATTCCTGGGCAAACTCTTGGAAAAAAGCTGGCCATCTCCCAGCTTACTCTCCACATTGAATCTGTTGGTTGTCTCCATGACCATCAGTCTAGCTTCAGAGCTTCCAGAGGCACCAAAACTTCTCTCCTGAACACCCGTGAAGATCTGCTCTATAACCTTGATTCCAGCATTCCTTCTGTCCTAATCCTCCTTGATCTTTCCTCTACTTTCGACACAGTCAACCATGCCATCCTGATAAATCGACTACGTGAGAACCTGGGCATCATGGATCAGGCCCTGGAGTGGCTGTCCTCCTTCCTCTTGAACTGCCCCTCGCAGGCCCAACTTGGTCCTTTTCTCTCTGCCACCTCTCTACCTGTGGCATTCACCAGGGCTCTATCCTTTCACCCTGGATTTTCAACCTCTACTTGGCCCCTTTGGCCCGCCTGATCTCTACCTTCTCCTCTAACTTTCGGTGTTATGGGGATGGCACTCAGCTTTCCTTCAGGCTCCTCTCATCCCTTGCTCAATCCTGTCTATCTACAATTCAGGATTGGTGCACCTCCAACGATATCTACCTTAGTGCCATTAAGATGGAGATCCTTCTAAAGGGACCCCTCCCCCTGCTTTCCCTCTCTCACCCTGGCCGCCCACCTTGAGCCCTCTTCTTTCGCCTTCCTGCGAGGCAAAAAACCTTTTGTGTCATCTTCGACTACACTCTCTCTTTCTCTCCTCGCATCTCGGACGTTGCCAAGAAGTCCCACTACCTACCAGCTGCTCCTCCTCAAAGGGACTCTTCCCTTTCTCACTTTCCCCCAGACCCTCACTGTCTCCAGACCCCTGTTTCTCTCTAGGCTGGACTACTGCAACAGCCTCTTTCTCAAGCTGCCTTCCTCTACTCTCTGCCCTCTGCAACTAATCCAGAACAGGACAGAGAGACTTATCCTTGTTCACAAGCCCAGGGATCATATCTCTACAGCCCTGTAATCTCTCCATTGGCTCCCAGTGGTTACAAGAATCAAGTTCAAGACCCTTTGCTTTGTCCACAAGGCTTTCTGGGGTCGGGGCCACACTACATCCAACGCTCTCTTCCAAAATACCTTTTTATCTCGAGCCCTTCCCCCGGTTACCTCCAACTCTGTAAGGGCTAGATGCTTCTTCAGGCAGAGAGTGGGGGGGTAGATCTCTTTCCTCTGCAGATGCCTCCCTCTGAAATGGCCTCCCTGCCCCTCTCAAACTTTAGCAGGCCACCTGATGTTCCGGAAGCAGCTCAAAACTTTCCTCTTCTCTGCTTTCGCTATTTCCCTCCCCTGCTGACCTACCTGACCTCCCCTGCTGACCTACCTGGCCTACCTGTCTGCTGTACCGACTGGTTGCTTGGCTACCCTCAGAGTCTCACTGAGTCCAGGCTCTTTCTTGATCAGTCACCCTTGCACTGCCTCCGGCCTACCACGCACTTAGGGACTGAAACTGTAACCTTACAGTCCATTGTTCTCCTTGCACTACCGAGAGCCGCACTGTCCTGGCTGTACTTACTGAGAGCATTACAGCCCTGTTTTCCCCTCTCTTCTTCCTTGCACTTCCCCCCTCCCTTTCCCCTTGCATTTCTCCTTCTCGCACTTGCACGATTTGAATGACACAAGGCCTAGTAAGATCATTTGTCTTGTCCACTCTCTAGCTTCACTCCATTGCTTGTCACACCAAGAAACACTTGTGTACAGGCATGTTATAATAGACATATATCATTTTATCACAGATGCCCAAAAAATTTTACAATGCTGCAGTAAGAAATGGCTAGACTGGCAGCACCCAAATGCCTATCTAGCCAGGTAAACTTAGCAGGTCTGCTTTATCAGAAATGCGCAGTTACAAAAAGTCATACTAAACTGAGGAATAACTCAACTGGGGGCACCAAAATGCCTCTCTAGCCACTAATACCACATATCATGCCTGCATAGCCTGGACATGGACAACCATTATGATTTATCGCACAATCCCACCGCCCTCACATCCCCTCTCCCTCCCATGCCCTACCCGAACCTCCAAAATCAGCTGCTTGGCCCAGAATTACCTTCACGTCCCTCTTCCCTGTCCCAGAGCTTACGTTTGAGGCTTACGTAAGTACTGGCATGAGGAAGAGTGGGATTATGAGTAAGGAATATACAGGTAGCTAAATCAGGCATTACCCCCATGTACCTCTACCTCATCCCAGTGCTTGTATATGAGGCATGGTGCCTCATACACAAGTAGTGCCTCATACACAAGTACAGGGACAAGGAAGAATAGGGCTAGGACTAATGACAATTACCAATAAGTAATTAAGGCATTAAACACGAGTAGGGGCTTAACAATATTCAGTTGAGTGGGCTGCAGCACTCACCCCCAGAAATGTTGGGCTATGTTGACTCAACCTGGCTGACCTTCAGAGCAGTTACCGGACAGAACAGGACACAGATGTTAAATGGCACCTGGGTTTCACTGTTAACAAGGGCGCAGCACGTAAAGCATTTCACTGTTAGTATAAGTTTGCTGGTCTCGTAACAACGGTACCGGTAAGCTTGCCGGTACCGTTGTTACCAGACCGGCAGACTACGAGTTCTGCTCCCAGGTGCCTTCCTGCCCGCCAGGTCTGACCTGGCGGGCGTACCGGCACCCGCGAGCAGAGCATGTCGGATGCACCAGCACCATTATAAATGGTGCCGGTGCATCGGAGCTACCCATTCCCATTGAACCCTATGGGGAGCAAATGGCAATGGGGAGCATTTTTTTCCAGCGCCAGCGAATGGGCAATTACCGGGTTCGGCGGAGCCGTAATGACCCGGTAATTGCCCATTCGCAGGTGCTGGAAAAAAGCGCAAGTTTGGCGGCAACCTGTTGGTTTTACCGGCAAGGCTACCGCCAAACTTGTAATGAGGCTGATTGTCTCTTTTTGAAATCATTCTGACTGCATAAAGAAATTATTTCTGCTAAGGACCGAACCATAACGGAAATCATTTCTTTATGAAGGCAGAGTGACTTCAAAAATAAACTATTTCTTTTTTAAGTCATAGGGCTCTCCCAACCCCATGACATGGAGGCCTCCAGCCTGAGGGCTTCCATGTCATGGTGTAGGGGCAGCCCTCGGACTTCAAAAAGAAAGTTTCTTTTTGTAGTCACTCTGTCTTCATAAAGACATTATTTCTGTTACAGAAATGATTTCTTTATGAAGGCAAAGTGATTTCAAAAAGAAATGTAAAAAAATAAAGATTTTGAAAAAAATATTTTTTTAAATTTTTTTTCTCGAAGTGGGGCTCCCCTCCCAGGCATGTGGTAGCGGGGCTCCCCGCACCGCGGGGGCTGCGGGGTCCCCTGTTACGCCGGTGCTTGGGCAGAAGTGGTCTGGGAA
This sequence comes from Ambystoma mexicanum, assembly GCF_040938575.1. NCBI lineage: Eukaryota > Metazoa > Chordata > Amphibia > Caudata > Ambystomatidae > Ambystoma > Ambystoma mexicanum. The sequence continues at coordinate 1,442,886,534 of NC_090935.1, forward strand.
CCAAAAGAGGCCCTGAAAATCATTTTCAAAGTGTCCCCATTTTACACATTTCCAGCAATCCCACCCTTTACCCATGAGAAAATGTGTAAATAAAATAGGTAACCACACAAAAAAGGTCCCGGGTGCAGAGGCTTCTCGGGAAATCTCCAGAGTTCCCTGTATAGGTCCAGGTTCGAACTGGGGCATACAGTTGTCTCGAGCACCAATGAAAAAGTGGGCCACGGTTGCAAATGGCAATTCATTCCTTTTGTGACAGACTGTTTGAATAGTACCCAAGGGGGAATTGTTTGATAAAATGTGATGCAAATTGTGCATTTTAAAGATATTTATTCAGCAACACTGGTCAAAACTACTAGCCGCATAGTAAAATAGCTCATCAAACTGGCCCACATAGGCCAAAAGAGTGGCTGACTTTGTCCCAAAAAAGTGGCCCGGCCCTGCATTATGCGTTTTTGGTTGGGGCATTGCCCTATATGCCAGTCCAAGCCTGCTTCTAAGGATAAGGGGTTATTCCTTTTATTCAGCTGTGCACAAGTCTTATAGTCAAATTAACTTCAGATTTGTGCAGGAAGAGGAAATACATTTGGTGGAAGCTGCTGAATACCCAGACAGAACCATATCAGATCACCCTCCCATGCTAGTAACAATCAACTGGATGTCAGGGAAAGCCCCAATGCCCACTTGCAAGCTAAGAGCGGTAGCACTGGGGCGTGGCTTGAACTCCGGAGAAGATGGCCACCTAAAAGTGTCGCTCCGCCTCATAAAAATATTATTATGCATTAAGTTCTTCTATTTCGCACATTACTTACCTTGTTCCAACGTTCTTTGCCGCCTTGCTGGTCTGCGTAGCTTCGCGTCGGATTTGCAGCTCTATTGCATTCCAGGAAGTTGCGTTGTGTTCCGACCCGGAGCACCGTCATCTGCTCTGAGGCACACCGCCCCTCATGAGGAGAGGGGCGGCATCGCGCTTTATGTGAAAGCACCGGCTTTGGGCCTAGCATTACGGACACTATAAATCTTACAACGCTACCTGTGGAGTAACAAGGCAACTGCATCAAGTAGATAGAAGCAGTTAGCAAAGGATTTACATTAAAGGGGGAAAGGAGAGCAACGAGGATTCACGTGAAAGAGGAAAAACAGAGAAAAAGGTGAGAGGACGAGGGGAAGTAAAGCAAAGGAGAGAAAGGAAATTAAAAAAAAGAAATAAAGGGGGAAAAGAAGTGGAGAAAGGAATAGCAGAGATTTACAGGAGAATTAACAGAGGAGAAGGAAAAAGAAGAAAGCTATAAGAAGACAAGAAAGAACTTGAGATAATAAAGTTGTGACATACACTAAATACTAACTAACGTAACTAAGCTGCATTAAAATTACCTCAGTTCAGTATTTTTCAAAGTAATCAAAGAACTCTGCGCTGAATACTTCTCTCTGCTAAGAAATATAACTGTGTACTACTTAAATAACCCCAATATACTCACTGTATCGGCCTCTTGCTCTATGTTATAGTGCGCTTGCACAGTTTAAACAGCCTTGAATATTAGCTCCTCTCCTCTTCACCTCATCACAGATAACATTACAGCGTTTATCTCAAGGCCATAGCTTCATTGCTTTATCTGCCTGCTCCTTTCCTCATAATTTACAGCATTAGCAGATATCATCTGAATTCTATAACTCTCTTATCAATACTTGCTTGGCCCTCGACTTAACTTTGGTTTGCACCTGGAGTGTACAAGAACGGTGCTACATCACGTCACTTGATTTGGTGATATTACTATATTCTTTATTATCTACAGTATGCACCTTATTACCTCTTGTCTGTTTATTTGACCTCTTATTGCAAGAGTAAGACAGTATACATAATATGGATGTAACAATTGCATACTATGATATGTTACAGAACATGAAATAAGTTACCACCAAACCTCTTCAAGTTGAGAAGTCACTCCAATCTACTACAAAAAAGTGTCCATACTACGGTCTGCTAGTCGAACATTGTATCGACCTACAACTTTTTTCCAAGTATCTGCCTCAGAAAGCTGTTCCACACTTAAAGCTTTTACTATAAGTGTCAAAATGGCAGCTAATAAAGCAAATAAAAAAAATGCATCCAATGCAAAAGAATCCACCTCCTCTTCAACAAATCTTAAACGACCTAAAAGTGACTCACCACCTCCACTTGGTATCTCTGACCCCGCCATTGAAGCCATTCTTGCTGAAATCATAGCACTTAAACCTTTTATTGAGACTACAAATATCAAACTACAGCAGTTAGATGACAGATGGATGGGTGTTGACAACAGAATAGAGGAAGTGGAAAGGAGAGTTGGGGTTGTAGAGGAGTTATCCCTTAGAGTTGTACAATTAGAAAAATCCATTAAAGAGCTCCAGAGGCCCAATGAAGACTTAGAAAATTGAAGTAGACGCAACAATCTACGTATCTCAGGCCTACCAGAAGGCTCTGACCCCATTGTTTTTTTACAAAAATTCCTACCAGCCATTCTACATCTGCCCTTGCATACAGCACTTAACATACAGCGAGCCCATAGAATTGGTCAACATACAGTCTCAACCACCTCTCGCCCGTTACCCAGAACACTCATATTTTACCTCTTGGAGAACTCTCAGGTTAAACGCATTGTATCTACAGCCAAGGAACGCGAATCCCTCATATGGCACGGAAACAAGCTATTCATTTCCCAAGATGTGGCCAGAAGCCCAACACAGAAAAGTTTTACTATCCTTCCGTCCTGCCCTAAAGCAGCTCAACATCTGATATGGATTATATCACCCATGTTCCTTTAAAGTAACTCATGAAGGTCGTACAGCTGTGTTTGATGATCCAGCAGACCTTAGGTCCTTCATTCAATCCATTAAAAGTGATGGCATGGACACTTCCTCACCTACAAGTGTCTCAACCTCGTCTATCACTTGAGAACTTGACCTCATAACATGCTCAGGTTTATTTTTCTTTTGACTAATTACTTGATGCAGTCAGTACCCAATTACTATAACAAATGGAGGTGGGTGCTCTCGCAGCGTCCTTCTTCCACTGTGGTCGTTCTTTTTCCTTTTGATGACCCAGTTGGTGTTACCTACCCCTGCAACATCCTTCTTCCCTGTTCTTTCTCCCATGTCCTGTTTGATCTCTGAAGTCATTCCTTTCTCCTTGTTCATATTTTCTCAATCTATGATCAAACCCCCTACTCCCTTTCCCTATCCCCAATGTATTAGCCTTGTGTATCACTGTTTGGGTACATATGTTCAAAATCACATTACTATGGCTAAGAGTCTAATATTGTGCTACAAGAATAAAATGTATGCTTATCATTATGTAATTATCTTTAAATGTATTACATGGAATATTAAAGGATGTAAGAATCCCATTCAGAGATGTAAAATGATATCTCATCTAAATAAATGTAAGCCATTGGTTGCATGTATACAAGAAACTCGTTTATCCAATAGTGAGACAATGAAGCTTAAGTTCCTATGTGTTAAGGAGATTATCCCCAGTCCAGCAGTATCCAAAAAGAATGGAGTCGCCATATTGATAAGTAAAAAATGACCCTTTAAAATTCTAGACCAAGATGCTGACACCAATTGAAGATGGGTTTGGGCAACACTTTTAATTGATTCAATACACGTTTCTATCTTAAACATTTATGGTCCCACATTACCAGTTCCCACCTTTTGGACATCTATCAAACAAATGATACTCAAAAACAACTTTACTAATTTGATTATGTGTTGGGATGTTAATCAGGTCCTTGATCAATTTCTGGATCGAAAAAATCCAGCTGTGCATTTAAAACAAACAAACCCACAAATCCTTTGTTAACTGTTTAGCCGAAACAGGATTAATTGATACTTGGAGACTATCCCATCCCACACAATTAGATTACACCTTTCATTCACCCCCACACAATACTCTATCATGTCTAGATTATATATTTGCAATCAAAACCCTCTCTGGCTCCATTGTAGATTCTGAAATCTCTAATATTATTATCTCAGCTCACGCTCCTGTAATTACATCCTTCTGTCTTTCAGATGTGAACAAAACCACTAGTAGATGGAGACTTAATAATTTCCTTCTACAGGACCCACAGTTCACTCAATCCGTTCAATCATTTATCCAACAATATTTCATTATCAATCAAGACTATGACATTTCAGTTGTAAATAATTGGGATGCGTTTAAAGCAGCTTTAAAAGGTCATATTATGGCTTTCTCAGGTAAAAAAAAGAAACTAATAAAACATAATTTAGACAACCTTTATTCCCAACTTTCCCAAGCTGAGCAATGCTACTACCTAGACTCTATCTCGACCAACCTTCGGCAGGTCATAGCGTTGCACTTCAAAATCAATAAAGAAATCACAGAACTTGCTGCTGGGACAATACTTAAATATAAAACAAAAATATATCAAACATCAAATAAAGCTGGCAAAATGCTTGCCTCTTATTTAAAAACTAAAAAGGAAAAGTTCCATATTTCCCACATCAAGGATACCCATGGCATTTCTCATCATAGTTCACAAGATATACTTGTCTGCTTTAGTTAGTTCTATGCTGATTTATATGCCCCCGAAAGCCCTATTCCTAGTAAAAATATCAAATCCTTTCTTAATAATATCAGCCGTACATCATACCCTCAAATTGACCTTTCCTACCGTGACAGTAACATTTCTTCTACAGAGATCATTAAAGCTATCAACGGCTTGGGCAAAGGTAAAGCACCAGGTCCTGATGGATTATCCACTGAATTCTATATTAACCTATCTACATTTCTAGCCCCAAAACTTAAAACACTATTCTCATATTTTATATCTCAAAAATCATTATCTGGTTCATTTTTAGAAGCACTACTCATTATATTCCCCAAACCAAATAAAGACCCTATAGTACCTAGTAATTATCGCCCCATTTCCTTCATTAACATTGAAAGTAACATATTTGCAAAGATACTAGCCAATAGAATTGAATCCTCACTTCCTGGTCTCGTTAAATCAGACCAAACTGGCTATGTGAAAGGACGTAACATATCCTCAAATGCTAGGCTATTACTTAATGCCATTAACTTAGCAGCTAAAGACAAAAAAGACAAACAAGGCTACGCAGCCATAGCATTAGACGCAGAAAAAGCGTTTGACCATGTTAATTGGAACTTTATTTTTCAAGCCCTACATTGGCACAGATGTGGCGATAACGTTATCTCCCTGGTCAAACTTCTATACTCATCCCCCAAATCCTCTATTTATTTAAATGGCCAAATGTCCTCCTTCTTTCCTCGACTAAGAGGTACTTGGCAGGGATGTCCCTTTTCACCTATATTATATATTCTTTCACTAGAATCATTACTGGAACTAAGATCCACCAAAAATATCCCAGGCATTCCTGCAGGTACATCATGTACTAATATAGCGGCGTATGCTGATGATATCCTTATTCTCACCAAGAATCCCAAACTCCACCTACCCAATCTACATAATGCTCTATCTCAATTTGGGCAAGTATCAGGTTACAAATTAAATCAAGAGAAATCAGAAATTATGCCCCTAAACTCCTATTGCTATAAACAGGATATTGACACCTTTGGTCTTAAATGGTGTAGTAGCTCTATTAAATACTTAGGTATGCAATTTGCCCCTACAATCCAAGACACCATCAAACTTAACACTAAGATTGTATTAGACACCCTTAAAGATCTAACATCCAAATGGTCCCCCCTTTACCTCTCTTGGTGGGGACGTCTAGGTACAATTAAAATGATGCTTTTCCCTATTGTACTATACTACCTACAGCTTCTTTCTGTTCCTCTAACTCTTTCCTTTTTCAAATCTATATATTCTGTTTTTACTAAACTTTCTATGGGGCGTAAGAAAAAGCAAGAGAATAGCCTTATCTAAGCTAAAAACACCTTATGAAATGGGTGGGGTTAGATTTCCGGACTTCAAGCTATACCACTCTGCATTTCTCCTAAAACAATTGCACCATTGGTTTGCAGATCCGGAAATCTCAGACACCCCCACATGGTGCACTTTAGAAAAACACTCAGCTTACCCTTACAACATCACTGACCTCATCTACATATTGAAACATACATCCATGAATGTCTTAGACCCCATTGAAGCATCCGTCTCAGCCCTACAAGCCTTTCTTTTGCCTCATACCAAAACTCCCATTAAAGGAATGGTTTGGTCAAGAATTTTTATTGCCCCTACGGGTCGGCCATGTGTTTTTAAGCCTAAGTCGCTCGATTTTAGAAACATTTCCTATGGACCTTACCCGAGTTTTCGTCCATTAAACGCACGCGAAAACAGGCATCAGGGAGCTGCCATTTTGTGATAATCCTATCATTTCCTCCATCGCCCTGGCTGACCTGCTTTTGCGGCACTAAATCATATCCCCCGCCCCTGAGCCTGACATTATCAAAACATTCATATTCCCCGCCTCTCTCCGTGACGTTTCTGTGCTGCGTAGGCAAACGCGCCCAGTCGTCTTCTACGCGACTTCACACAGAACCCGGAAACCAACACAGATCAACTCACAACACAGCGCGCCACAATTCGGAATATGAAACTGTACTTTAAAATCAAACAGCAACACGGTACATTTGGTAAAGTACATTTATTTGACATTAAATGTTTATAGAATATTCAGCAATTGCCATATGAACTACGAAAGCCATTTATTTTCATTTATCTCTATCCGCAAATCTGTAAACGTTTATCGTGAGTCACGCGCTGTTCCTTTATGGTACACAGGGTGTTGGTTTTCGTTAAAAGAAGCACTTTTGTCGCACGTTGAACCGCAAGGCTGTTCCGTCAAGTAGGCACTAGGCCTGCGTAAAGGTTGATATGTTGCTTCTAGCCGCTAGTACCGCGTAAGGGCATATGGGCCCTTGCCGATCGTCCCATAAAATCATCAGGATCGTGCAGTTGTTTACATTAAGCTGCAGCTGGCGGTTAAAAAAACCATCTGCCGGTGTCTGAAACTGGTGGCAGTAGCAAAAGGGAAGGATATACCTGTTTTGAAAACATACAATTTATAATTAGTCTCGCCAGCCGATCTTTATTAATATTATTCATTTTATTTATTACGGCAGAGCTGAAACTATTTGTTTTCAAGGATAGTGCAATGGAGTATATTCGGCTCTAAAATCAATGCGAGAACTAACTAAATAAATCGAGGTTAGTACACAATGAGAAACGACTTTGTCTACATGCGTGTGGAATGTGGACCTGCATGCCCATGTGCCCGCTACAAGGACGATCCCACAAACTTTTTCCAAGCTCTTCATTCATTCATTTATTCATGCATCCATTCATTAATTCTTCATTCTGGTATAAAAGCGTCTAAAGAGTTACTTACATTATATTTGCAATTTCCATTGTGTCTCTGCGTAATGCAGTCCGTAAATCCCACCTTGCTCTTGACAACGATTTTTCGTATACTGAAATAACATGAAACTCGGTCTAGTTTCAGAATTTTCTGCCTTATCGTCTCTTACGTTATTGCGCCCCCCACCCCCATCAAATGAAGTTCTTTCTGCATGGTCCCTGTCTCTCAAGGTCAAAAAACAATAGTACCTTATACTGCCAGTGCGAGTTGTGGGCCTCTTCAGGGCGCGAGCTGAAAATCAAAGCCGCTGACCTTCACTAGAAATAAGCATACATTCTTTCTTTGCAATATCCCGTAGTAAAGCCATCTGTGAGAACTTGAAGTTTCGAATCCATCTATGTAGTGCGCCTCAATGTGCAAATGCGAACTGGCTTCTCTCCCATCTGCAACGGCTCGCTTGGCGCGTTCTAAGGCCCCAATTTTGTCTTCGTTGTCTGCGAGCTTTGAAGCCCCAAAGAACCATAACTATTGAGACTTTTAATTTTTTGGGGAAGGTCAGGGAAAGTATAAAGTACCCGAGGAGTTGAGTTGAAAGTGAGATTTATTGTTTGTTTGTTTTATTATTTGCAATACGCAAGTCTCTCCTCGGTTAACAGTGCGCAGCATTTACAAGAGATTGCGAAAATTAGTTAATTCAACAAAAATATATACATACACATATAGACAAGGTCAGCAATATGAGGTGAATAGAGAGAGAATTCAAAGATGACACCCAGGTTATTCGGCACCCAGGATGGTGAAGGTAGGGGTTAGGGTTAGCATACTTTGTATGCACACTGTACAATAACATTTATTTACAAAAAGACAATCGTATTACAATTATTTAAACCGGGATTTGTACTTCACAACCAGCTCTCCTTTGGGTGGACATGGCACAGTGGCAATGTTGGGTGGCAATGGATCAGTGCTCTGCACAGAAACATTCAAAATTCCATATCTGTGCTTCTCTAATACAGCAACAATAAGGCTTTTGACAAAGTCGAACTCCATTTCCTCATAGACTGGTTTGATCACCCATTGCTTACTTCTTTTTGAAAAGGCCTTAGTGTAGCAAGGCATCCTTACATTACCCGTAGTCCTAGATTGTTCACGGCCGAGATTCTCATTATGGGCCAAGACGGCAAGTAGAGTCCTATGTGTCATGCCCCGTATGCTGAAATGCAAGCGCTTTGGCCTGTACTTTAGGCACATATTGTGGAACACCTCCAAACCTCCTGTGTGACAGAATTCTGTCAGTCCCCTCAAATCTCTTGATAGAGTTTTATCGAAAACAATCTTCTCAATGGCTTTGTGTGTCGGTGAAGATGGTTCAACCACTTCTTCTTCCGTGCCTCCACTGGGGACAAAGGGCCATGTTCACATTGGTGGAAATGTAGGTTTTCTGACCAGCGGTGCACGTTGGTACAGTGGTGCATCAGTGACCGCCATTTTTCAAGTAGTATTTCCACTGACCCTTCGCAAGTTTTGAAGCTCCACCAAAGATGGTTGCTGATAGACTGGGACCACTCTGAAATACTTTCGGTGTCCAGTCAACTCGTCGAAAAAAAAACTGGTCGACTGCAATTTGGTCGACGCAATTTGGTCGAAAACCAAATGGTCGAATTTTTTTATTTATTTATATATTTATTTTTCGGGTTTTCGTTTAGTTAAAAAAGGGGTTTTTAGAGAAAAAAAGGGTTAAAATTGGTCGACCAATTTTTTTCGACGAAATGTCTGGCAACCATACTTTCCAAACCTTTTTTTTTCCCTGCAGCCGAGATTTTCTTATTGATTGATTTAGCAAGATGCCATACGTCAAATTGATGTTTAATATGTGGGAACTGCTCTCTCATTGTCTTGGCAATTGAAACGTGTCTGTCCGTGGCTATGAGGTCGATGTGCATTCCCCTCGATTGCAGATATTCCACTGATTTTATAAATCCTAGTTTCTCCATGGCCACTGAGGATGTACATTGTGTTACCTGCACGACCACCAAACTCACAATTTTCTTACTATCCATGTCCTGAAAGTGGTAGGTCCAGTACTTGGCAGAAAATCCAGTCGCACTGTCCATCGCCGGCTAGCCTGAATCATTTGCCTTGGAATGTACTTGCTAGAGACAATTGTTCAATTTTCCAAGCATCACTAATGACCGGAAACAAATAATCATGTTGGTATTTGTAGTACTGCGTTTTTTAAATGAAATGGAGTCCCACAAACTGAAAGAAAGACTCTAACTTTCTAAAACTGGAGCCACTAAAAAGTAATGCAGCTGCACACAGTAGATTGCCTGCTGGCAGTTTCCCCAGCATCGGTTGTGCAGACCATGAAAACGTATGATGTAATGTACAGGCGGCATGTATTGTGACGTTACTGCTTTGTTTTTGACGAGTCACATGAATCAATGGCTTCCCACATACTTTCCCTCTGACGGAATGCCCACATTTCAGCATACTTATAATATCCATCAAACAACTGTCGAATACTATGTATTTGCCCTCTTTCATTAGACTGTCATCCTGCTCAAAGTTGTTTCGGCCTGTGACGTTGAGGACATATCACCACATTTGAAAGAAATATCGCTGCTATCAAGTTCTGATGCGTCGGTGAATGCTGCTGCTGGTTCATTCACTGTCATTTCAACATCTGCTACTTCAACATTGATGGGAGAACACAACAATGTCGACAGCTTTTTTGGTGGCAATTTTTTGGCAGGTGTAGATTGTGTGAATTGATCTACGACTACTTCAGAGCTATCTTCAAAACATCCAGTATCATGTTGTTGCGGTGGTGTGGTCGTACTGTAGCAATGGTCCAATACAACTTTGCCGGATTCTCCAGACACATTCATTTCATTTTCTGTACATTGGACATGAGCATCCCGAGTCTCAACACGCCGCGTCTGAATGAATAGTTCCTCCATAGCCTCCATAGTGTAAATGGTCTGGCAAGCAACATCTCTCATTCGCTTCACTGTCTGTGTATGTATAGCTCGTAGACCCACGGGTAACTAGAGGACAGATTGGAAAAGGGATGTTCAGTTTAAACACAAGATAAAGTATAGTACAATTGACTGGAAAAAAACATAAAATAGTCCCCAGCACAAAAAAATTTCTAAAGTTATGAACTGTTTGTAACTAACCTTATTTTTGTTTCTTTTCTTTGCAACTTTTTTGACTCGACCTTCAACATCTGCACGCTGTTGCTCCGATACGTATCCGCATGTCTCCCCTTCCTCTTGCGCTGCAACGACTATATTTTCTGTATCCACATAGACAGCACAGAATGAGGCTCCATCGACTCCCTGAAACATAGTATTTTCATTACTGTGTATCAAAATATTGTTAGCATAAAACACACGTGAGGACGAACACACATGTACATCTCAATAGCCAAACACGATTTAAACATTGTGTGGAACAATCAAACGACAAGTATTCGAGCACTGATGACCTAGTTCGATGGAGCTGTCAGTATCCATACCTCTGGCTCTGCATGGACTGCCATGAATGATTGTATTGAAGAGGAGGCATCAGCAAATCCCTGAAACACAGTACTTGCGTTAGTATGGTTTTCAATATTGTAAACATAACACAGTGTCGACGGCACAGGTACATATAAAGCGATAACCACAAATGTTGCATTGTCTAAAAGAATCAAGGAATATTTAAATATGATCAGATTTAATCGACTTATTTCTCCGATTTCTTTACATCTGCATCATCTAAATGGGATCTTGTGAATGTAGTGGAAACACCACCATCTCCCTGAAACACAGTACTTGCGTTAATAGGGAAGAAAGTATAGCAAATGGAATCACGTTATATGATCTCGCTCGATGGAGCTGTCAGTATCCATACCTTGTGCTGCTGAAGAATATCTATGGATGTTGTAAATGTGGTGCGCACTTCCGAAAGCTGTTGCGCCGATTCGTATCCGCATGGTCCTGCTTCCCCTGGAATTACTTGAATGTCAGGCTCCGTATCAAGTGCGTGGGTTGACGCTTCAACAACTGCCTGAAACATAGTATTTGCACTAGTAAGGATTACAATATTGAAAACACAACACACACTTGGGGTCGACCGCACAGGTACATATCAATGGCTAACCACGAATGAAACATGGCGTAGAACAATCAAACGACAAGTGTTCCAGTTCTGATGATCACGGTCGATGGAGCTGTCAGTATCCATACCTCGTGCTGCTGAAGAACATCTAGGGCTGTTGTCAATGTGGTGGACGTTTCAGCATCTCCCTGAAAGACAGCACTTGCATTAGTATGGATAACACTAATTATAATTGAAAACAAACACCAGGGGACGACAACTAAGGTGTATATCAATTGGAAAGCACTAACCAAACAATTGGTAAAATAATCACACGATACATAAAAACTATTACTTGACATGCATAAAACAAGTCTGTAGCGGAATAGCCAAGTATGATTACCTGATACGCGCTAGAAGTGGTTGATAACTGCGAGCACGTCACGGAAGTAGAATGTTCTTGCTTCAGATTCAAGGGATAGTCAAGAAGTTGTAAAGGTAAATTATTGTTTGATAATGAAATGCCAATATTTAAAATTGCCATGTAAGGAGACAGAATACTTGAGTAATGCGCAATATAGCACAGTTCCCTGTGCCCATATATAGATTTCATTTGTGGGTTATGAAATCTAAAAATAATATATTGATAAATGTCATTATTCAAAAAGCTATACACTCATATCAATGTCGAAAGTATTACAAATTGGAAACAACACCTAAAATATCAATGAATCCATTCAGCTACCTACACACTACTGCAAGGCCTAAAGCTAAAAACGGACACTTGACTCACCAGTGGCGGAATGTGGACGAATAGAGTGGGAATAGCGTTTGCGAGCAATTTTCGTGTCGATCGCCATTTATTCTTCTTTGTTACCCAAGATGTGGTGTACATGTTCGAGGGAAAGTGCCGGCTGCAGATGCGGTATCGATCACCCCTCTTGTCCTCAAAGACTTGTTGGACTCTACTTTCCAGCTCATCCAGTGGATATCCGCAATGTCTGACCCATTCTCTTATTCGATCAACAGTTTTTGGGAATACATGCATTGTAGTGCCTTCAGATTTAGCATGGGTCTTCGAAGGGCAACCGCTAATCGAACAAGCAGGCATTGTTGAAAATTCTGAAAAGTAAATATCAAGATTATTATAAAACCTTGATGAATAAAAATGTCATAAAAAAGTAAACGAACCATACCATGCTCAATGCAAGCTTTGTTTTGGTTGCCGGAACTATACCAGTTCATCATGTGCGGCTTAGTATTTGCATAAATTACAGACATTTTTTAAATTATTTCACTAAACTCTGAATATGTGACTCGTCCCTTGGATGTTCTGTCTTGCACGAAAAGGAAACATGCTTACATTATAGACTGGACCCCCGAAGGATGCAATTCGATGACAATTGACACAGATGAAAATAAATAGATCTATTGATAGCATAACAATTGAAACTCAAGTCAATAGCAATGAGACCAATGACCATAGCTCTATTGGGTACTGTAATCGCAAATAGATAGAAATGTAAAAATGACCGAAATATGACTAGGATACATGGCCTTACCTTGACCAACAAACAGTTGGATTCAGCAGGCCGAGCAGTATGTTGCAGGAGAACAGGTAGATGGCCACAGGTAGCACACTGATGAGTTTGCTCGAAGCGGTCACAGTTAGCACGACGACGAGCAGATTAGCATAGATCTCAGTGCTTCTCAGGTAGAAGGTTCAGGAGTTGACTTGCAAAGCACTAAGATGTTCTCATAAGACATATCAAGAGGTTTATAAAGTATTAGAAACAGGGGTGTGTTTGTGAATGAATGACGTGTGTATGTCGTGGTATTATGTTTATTGCATGTGGGCGGCCTGCCTCAGGGGAGGCCTGCCTGGAGGCACGGGTTCTGAGGAGGCCATGTGAGCGATGGCCCCTGGGCGTGGGATACCTTTTGAAGTGTACCTGCTGTTTGGCCCCTTTGCCGTTTGTGCCCTTGACAGCCCCCCATGCCAGCGCTCATCCCCGAGTGCGAACCGCCTTTGATAGGGGGGTGGGATGGATGGGCCTGGGGCATGCAGATAAGACACAGGAAGACTGCTGAATGGAGACACACTTATGTTTATTGCAGGGGGCGGCCTGCCTCAGGGGAGGCCTGCCTGGAGACACAGGGTCTGAGGAGGCCATGTGAGCGATGGCCCCTGGGTGTGGGATACCTTTTGAAGTGTACATGCTGTTTGGCACCTTGGCCGTTTGCACCCCTGACAGCCCCCCATGCCAGCGCTCATCCCCGGGTGCGAACCGCCTTTGATAGAGGGGGTGGGATGGATGGGCCTGGGGCGTGCAGGCAAGTGTGTGGGAGCGAGGGGCCATCAGGCCCCTCTCATCCCTTTACTTCTCAGTAGAAACTCGCACCAAGTGCCTCCAGTAGTGGGTTCGCCCCTTGCCCTTATGTGATGTTAACTTTGGATGACATTCGCGTAGATGGGAACACTGAGCAGGACACGGGGCATCCATTTTTGTACCCCCTTTCCACTCCATCTTGGTGACCAGGCCTCACTGCGATAGTACAGCGCACAGAGCACATGGCCCACACCCTCGTTCCCACTCTGACTGGAAAACTCCAGAGGTATTTGCAACAGCTAATAAATGTAACACATCACTCTTCCTTTGAGATCACGGTCCTGCATGTGAACCAGCCTGAACCAAGCACATAGCTCGTTCATCTCCACAAACGTGTCCTTGCCCACGCACCCTCGCCAGTGGAAACCTACTGCCATTCTGACCCTGTGTCCCTGCAAGGTATTCTCTTCATGTGCCAGACCACTGACCACGCCATGATGCCCACCTAGCAGATCCCCAACTAACATTAGACCCCTACTGCAGTATATCGTTGCCTATCAATAACAAATGCCACATACCGGAGATTCTTGTGAGCACAGACCCACACTTCAAACAGTGTATTATAGTGGTCAAGACCCTTGACCTAAGGCCTGTATAATCCAATGTTAATTGATAGTATAGATATATGTGTGACTTTTATAGAGACATAACCGACTGAAAGACTTTGAACAAGTGTTATTTAGTGCATGCATTATTGATAATATGTTAGCTTAGATAGTGACCACCCTGCTTCACAGCGACCTGACCTTCACCCATTCAGAGCACAGATGTCTGACATCCATCCTTGAATGGAGACACACTTGATTAATTTAAAAAATCGAAACAGCCGTTGTTAAAATATATGTGGTGTTTTATTTTGTATCTTATTTTGATGACACAAAAATACAAGACTTTAAACATTGTACAGGTCAGGTTGCAGCACAGCGAGAGAAAAACCCCTGTACTGACCGCTGTCGCTCGGGAACGTTTCTCTTGTGGCACGAACGGCACAGGCGGGTATCACTCTTCGAATGTGGTGTCCAAGCCTCCCATGAAGCCACTATGTAAAGGAAAGATAGGCCACCAGCCTGTACCACCTGTGAAAAGGAATGAAACAAACTGTTTTTAAATGACCAAGATAAGTTTAATAAACGTTTGTTGTCAATGACAATTCTTGTAACTAATGGCATTCTGCTCTGACAAATGCTATCTAGACACTGCACACTATTGAACGACTTTCATGCGTTACAGTGATATGTATATGTAATTTTGGATATAGTAGAAGACCATGAAATAGGAGTGGCATAACAAGCAGAGTATACTTACTCGTTACTCGGATTACGAGGACGAACAGTTGCGTGAAGTTCATGCATAAGCACCATCATTATCCTCAACACGGACCGTGTGAGGCAGGCTGCCCTGAAGTCTGGCAGCTCGGTGATGCATTGCGGTCGTGGCTTGCCTTCCGAAATGTAGGCCACGCATCCCGAGTTTTCACAGCAGCAGTAGTTCTCGTCCTCGGTTGGCATTAGCTCGCACCGATTGCATGTGCACCAGGTGGAAACACCGTCCATGCGACTAGGTCCAGGCTCTTCAGCTGTTGAATAGTCCTCCCAACTGCCGTCCGAAGACCCATTGTTTTCACATGTTTCCCTTTCCAGTAGTTCCTCCTTGGTATACTCGGGCTCGTACATGTAGGGCGTTATTGTAGCCATTGTGTGTTAAACAAACTTAAATAATTTATAGCGGTAGTACTGGTATCTGTTCACACGGGCTACAAGCAACGAAGGTAGCTGACCAGAGCACAGAAACGAGTCACAGAATACTCAAAGTAACACAGAGAGAGGAATGGAATCGAAAATCTGCTGCTGTGTGTTGTGAAACAATCTGTTTATACTTATTGAGGAAAGAGGCGTCCTGCCATTTCCATGGCGACCCGTCATTAGCTGAAGCACAGCGAATGTTGACACGAGACGTGCTTTGGCGTTTTAAAATGGGCAGTACACGTCTGCTGATGACAGGCTCAGGGGCGGGGGATATGATTTAGTGCCGCAAAAGCAGGTCAGCCAGGGCGATGGGGGAAATGATAGGATTATCACAAAATGGCAGCTCCCTGATGCCTGTTTTCGCATGCGTTTAATGGACGAAAACTCGGGTAAGGTCCATAGGAAATTTTTCTAAAATCGAGCGACTTAGGCTTAAAAACACATGGCCGACCCATAGGGGCAATAAAAAATTTGGACCGAACTGTTCCTTTAAGTACTTCTGCTCTTTAATATGGCATAACAAAAATATTGTAACTAATAACAAGGCCTTGAACCGCCGCAGATCATGGATAAAAACAGGAATTAGATTCATTCAACAAATGATTGATGGTCCTTCCATTCTATCTTTTCAGCAAATATCATCCAAATACGTAATTCCCAAAGCAGTCTTTCTGTACTTCAACAAGTTAATTAATTCCTGTCTAGATGCACTCAATAACTTCTCTAATGAGGTTGTTTCTCCAGACGCCTTCAGACTACTACAGTTTAACATGATAAATGATGTGAGAGCCCCAAAATTGTATAATATGCTCACCTCAACATTCAAAGTTTGCCCTATTAGTCTTAAATGGGAATATGACTTAGGATGCATGTTCGATGATCATATTTGGTTCCGTTTGTTCTCTAAAATCAAAAATATATCTGTCTCAGCAAATATAACACAACATAATTCTTTTCTTTATTCATAGAGCATTTATTACTCCTGCTAATCTAGCAATAGCCAAACCTAATCATGATGCTAAATGCTGGTTGAATGTCCATTTGCTTTCAGGTTTTGGAATGACATTTGGAAGTTCATCAAGCTTATTTTCTCTGTCAATATTCCCTTATCCGTTTTAAATGTCTTTTTAGGAAGTTTGGCCTTAACAACAAACCTCCCCCCTGACTCAGCCAAACTTTATGATCTATTCATTTGCATAGCTTTGAAATGCATAACAGCTAACTGGAAAGACTTCCGATCTCTTTCTATCAAAGGATGGTGGAACTTTATATGTCACATTCATAGAATGGAACTGTGTAATACAATCCCGAAATACAATGCTAAATGGTTGTTCTTTGTTTGCTATCTCAATTGTTTCAATACAACTGCGCATGGTATGTGAACCTAAATACTGATTTTCAATCTATTAGTTATCTGTTCTTAACCTCACCCATAAGCCTGTCATATAATATTACCACTGCTGTACCCACTCCTGGCCAATCTATCAAAGTTTATAGCCCATATTATTTACTAAAATGTATTATGTTCCGAGAACACACCCGCATTACTCAGCATTGTACGCTAATACCTTAAAGCACGCACCTCTGCCTACCCTACTTCTCGCCCCCTACATGCTGCTCACCATCTTGGCCATATTGGGACTACAGCTCGACCCCACCAGTGCCCTACACTACACACCTACCTCACCTACAATGCACACAACAATGACCCCAACAATGTGTACCAAGCTACCCTGCACTCCCCCTTTATGCAACACGAAATCGCTCAATCCATATCTAAATGCACCAGCCCTATGGTTACAACATTTCACCACCAAACCTACCCCAACCCAACCTTGCCCCACTCACATCAGGAATGCTAGGGTTGGCTCTCGCCTATACCACATACCAGACTCCCTAACTACCTCACCCAACAGAATCACCTCAACTGCCTGTCACCACACCATATCTGATACTGGCATACGGAATCCCGCCACAAATAAAATTACATTGTCTCTCCTGACTAGATTGGCTTCACCCAACCTCCCGAGTCAACCTTGTGCCACATTAGTCAGAAACCAAAGATTAGCATCTAGATGTCACCACTGGTCCTATCACATGAATATCCTTATTATGGAAAAAAGGAATAACGCTACTGCCCCTGTGGCGCCAATAATTGTCAAGACCCCTTCTGCCAAGTATTCCAACACTGAGACCTATCTCAAAGGAGCACTTATTAATGCACATTCTGTACCTGCTCACGCCTTAGACATTGCAGATTTCATCGTGACAGAAAACCTTGACTTTCTTGCTATCACGGAAACCTGGCTGCACGCGTCCTCGGGTCCCGCCCTGACCTTAGCCATCCCTGATAACTACTCCATTATCAGATGTGATAGGGACACCAATCAAACCAAGGGGGGTGGATTAGCATTCATATTCAAGAGTTCGCTTAATCTTAGAGTTGCCAACACCCTACAGCTGCCATCAGCTGAACTACTCTCTATTAAACTTCCGATCTCACCCAACCACACTGCTTCAGTCCATCTCATATGCAGGCCAACCGGCCCCACCTCCACATTTGCAGAGGACATCTCATCCATCCTAGCCTCTAGCATAAAGCCTAAATCTCAAATCATCGTACTTGGCGACCTCAATTTGGGATACCAGGATACGAATGATGCCAAAGCCAGTGAAGAAGCCAGTGTTCTGGCTCACTTCGGCCTCACCCAACACGTTAATGAACCCACCCATATCAAGGGTCGTACTCTGGATTGGGTCTATGACATGAATTGTGCACTAAAGGTAACCTCTGTGTCACCTTGCGCATGGTCTGATCATCATAAAATAATATTCACCATCAACGCTAGCCCACCTATAATCAAACCCAACTTGGCCCCGCCCTCCTATACACGTAACAAGAAGGATATTACGGTTGAGAAACTACACACTTTTATCCTCCCATTACTGAACACGGCTTCCTCCACCTGCTCTGACCCCACTGTCCTAGTTGACTCTTAAACCCGTGCCATGCTAAAAGCGCTCAATACTATTGCCCCACTCAAATTGCGCAAACAAAAACCTCGTAACCACCTTAACTCATGGTTCACCCCCCACTTACATGAACTGCGCAAAGAAAAAAGAAAAGCTCAGTCTCATTGGCAAAACTCACCTACTCTAGCCAACAGAAATAACCTCACAACCGCCTCCCTCACATACAAAGAAGCTATCCTAGCGGCCAAAAAAGAAGGGTACAACGTTAGGATCACACACACACAATCCAACACCAAGGAACTCTTTAAGATCCTCAAGGAATTAGAGTCCCCAGTGGCTCCACTTGATACTTGTACCCCGGACGCTGAATGATGCTCCAATATTCAAAAAGCACTTCTAAACAAAATTGCCTCGCTCCAAGCCAAAATGAATACCAAAAAAAAAACACCTCTCGGATCCAGCGGGCAACCCCCAGTCTTATAATACCCCCGCTTCTAAGCATCTCTTCAAACCTTTCTGCTTCTCTCCCCTTACCATTAAGGAAGTCGAAAACATCATCATGAAGCTTAAGCCCTCCAACTGCCAGGGTGACGCCTGCCCTGCGCCGTTCGTAAAGGAAGCGGCACATGACCTTTCCCCATTTATTACCTCCTTTATCAACGCCTCATTAAAATCGGGCACAGTACCTGACAACCTTAAGGGCGCATGGGTCATCCCTCTAATTAAAAAACCTAACCTTGACCCGAGCAATCCTACCAACTACAGGCCCATCACCATGGTCCCTTATCTACTTAAAATTTTGGATCGGGCAGCCTATCTACAAATCCAGGATTACCTTGAGACTAACAATCTATTAGGGTTTAGACAATCTGGCTTCCGCCCAAGACATGGCATGGAGACAGCCCTGATAGACCTTAAAACCCAAATCGAGGACTTGAAAGACAAGGGCAAACAAGCTCTCCTGCTCCTCGTCGACCTCTCAGCTGCATTTGATTTGGTCGATCACCAAATCCTCTGCCACCACCTTAAGATTGCCGCTCACTTCTCTGACGCAGCCACCTCCTGGATCAGCTCCTTCCTGGCAAATAGATCCATGAGGGTCTTCTCACCCGTAGCCGCTGCTGTCCCAGCACATGGCCCTTGCGGAGTCCCACAAGGCTCTTGTGTATCGCCCACGTTGTACAACGTGTTTACTAAACCGCTCTTTGATATTCTTGACTATCTGGGTGTTTCTTACACTAATTATGCGGATGACACCCAGATACTCATCCCCATCTCTGGCGACTATGCAACTGATGTCAACGCACTCAACTCAGTCTATTCTGTCATCCAGGCCTGGATGGCGCATCATGGGCTCTGCCTTAATGATGAGAAAACTGCGTCACTCATCTTTGGATCACAGTTTAAACTTATGAAACTTGACCCCAAATACAACTCCTTCATTATTGATGGAAATGTCATCAAAGTCACCAACGTCACTAAAACACTCGGAATCAACCTAGACTGCACTCTCTCTCTCAATAGACAAACTAACTCAGTAGTCTCAGCATCATCGTATACTTGTAAACTCATCACAGCTTGCCGACCTTTCCTGTCAACGGACAACTGCCTGACACTCGCCAGAACCCTCATCATGTCCAAAATTGACTATTGCAACGCTCTTTACTTAGGGACTAGTCAAAGAAACCTTGATAAACTCCAGGTCAACCAGAACAATGCCATTAGGGCTGCTCTTAATGTCCCCAGTCGCTCCCACATCTCCTCCACCAGGGGCAACCTACAGTGGCTACCTATTACACATCGCATTTCCCTCAAAGCACTTGTTCTAATCCACAAGGCTCAGAATAATGCTGCTCCTGCGTACCTTTCCACGCGCTTCACTCAACATACAGCATCCAGACCCCTGAGATCTGCACGAGCACACACACTAACCATTCCTAGTTTCAGGCTTCAGACAGCTTGAGGCTCGAGTTTCCCAGTCCTGGCGGCCAAGCTCTGGAACTCCCTACCCAATGATCTCAGAAATGTTCCATCCACCCAATTTTTTAAAAATAAAATTAAACGGTGGCTTCATGAACAGGACACAATTGTCCCCGTTATGTAACTCATGCAGCTGCTACCCGCAATACTGGTTACTCACTGTATATAATGTATAGGTAGACCGCTTGGACATTATTCCTATTTCCTATTCATGTTCTTATTTTTGATGTAAATATGCTTATACAATGTAACCTGTAGCTATCTTTGTAACACTTATCTGTAACTACCTTTTTCCAAACATGCGCCCTGATGCCCTTGGGCTGGATGCGCAACACAAATAAACAAAATACAAATACAAATATCAGAGTTGCAATAACAATTTGATCAAATAACACATTATACCCACCTTCCCCCTTCCTTTCTCCCATTTGTTTCCTGTATGTTCTCTGTCTGTCTACCAGTATGTCTTCTCATTTTTCATTTTTCTTTTTTAATTCACCCTAATTGATTCCTTGCAGGCTTGTTATAACAATTTGTTTATATTATATATCGCTTCTACAAGCTTTGTTCCATCATCTATGTACATTTACTCAATTGTTTAATGAATATTTAAGGTGTAATTCAATTCTTTACAAGTACAGTTTGTTAACATCTGTTCCAAAAGTAATAAGCTCTACTTGATGTCTGTAAGTTGCGAACACTTGTATTATCATTATTATCTCAAAAAAAATAATTATGAAAAAAAAGAGCAGTGGCACTAACAGATGGGGCATACAGGTATAAAAATGAGCAAGTAATTGAAGATTTATTTCAGGAATAATGTGGCCTCTACGGAGGATACAGTTGTCACCTGGGAAGCGTTCAAAGTCACACTGAGAGGAGCGTGCATATCAGCCACATGCTGGTAGAAACAAGTAATGACGAGGCAGATGGGACAGCTGGAAGATGAGATCAGGGAACTTGAAAAGAGGGCCTGGAGAGAGGCAGCTTTAGAAAAGGAGCTAGCAGAAGAGGGAAAGGCTACTTGGAATGTCTACAAGAGTAGGGACAATAGACTATGCAGCTTACATAAGCAAAATGCATGATGAGACAGATATGCCAAGCCGAACATTGGCCTGGTTGGTCAATACGGAAAAAGGAAGTAAAACAATCACAGGGATAAGAAGGAGGGATGGAGGCATAACAAGAGACCAGGTAGGCATAAATGGGGCATTCCAACAATACCATGAGGAGCTATATACACAGCATGTCAGGAGTGATGTAGAACAGGTAGAAGAATTGTTAAGCGAAGCTGGGCTGCAGAAGCTGGGAGAAGTAGACAGAGTGGTGTTGG
Organism: Ambystoma mexicanum; assembly: GCF_040938575.1. Taxonomy (NCBI): domain Eukaryota; kingdom Metazoa; phylum Chordata; class Amphibia; order Caudata; family Ambystomatidae; genus Ambystoma; species Ambystoma mexicanum. Next base: position 1,442,908,382 of record NC_090935.1, read on the forward strand.
CTAGCCTGCTGAAGAAAGAGGAGATACAATCAGCATCAGCAAAATTGCGTAATGAGAGTACCCTAGGAGGGGATGGGCTCCTCGCTGAATTTTATAAGACATATAAAGAGCTGTTGGCATCCAAGCTATTGGAATTATACATGTACACATATGAAAAGGGGATAATTCCTGAAATAATGTGGGAAGCACTGATCGTTTTGTTACCAAAAGCTGGGAAAGATCGGGGGGAGTGTGGTTCGTATCGCCTGCTGTCATGGACCAATGTGGATAGTTAAATACTGGCCAATGTGCTTATTGATTGGTGGGAGTGGTTCACAGGATCGTGCATGAAGATGAGGCACCGTTTGTCCCACAGAGGATTACAATGGCACGTTTCAGAAGGCTCTTCTTGATTATGGAGGATATGATGGCAACAGGAAGCCAATGGGCTATTGCCAGTTTGGATGCACATACAGCATTTGACTGCATAGATAGGCAGATTATGACCAAAATCTATAAAGGAAGTTGGGATAGCAGAGGTTTAAATTAAATGGGTGAAGCTATTGTACCAGGACCCTTATGCGAGGATCAAACCAAACTATCGCAGGTAAATGGAAAGTGGAGGAATATGGATTAGTGTCAGGCCTGCAGATCAACTGACCAAACTCATGCATCTGCCCAATGCTGGGAACTTATCCTGAGATGTTAGCTGAATTGCCCATACCGCTTACTATGGTGTCTTCCAGGTACTTGGGGCTGATGATAACCATGACCATGGTGGAAGTATATGACATGAATGTCATTCAGGCATTAGATAAGATGGATCATTCTGTGGAACCCTGGCTGAAGTATTGGTTGTTGCTACTAGGCAGGGTATCACTGTCCAAGATGATACTACTTCCCAGGTTGTCATATGTGTTCCAGGGGGTGCAGATGAGAATATTGTACAGAGAATTCCAGAGGCTGGATAGGCTGATGTTGAATCCGTGTTGGGGCAATACAAGGCCAAGGATAGGGCTCAGCGTACTTAGACTGCCATATGAGGAAGTGGGTATTGGTGTGTTAGATTTCAGAATGTGTTATGCGGCCGCACTGCTGCGGTATGGTTCAAGTAGCAAGGTAAGGCTCTTGCAACAAAGCTGATAGAAGGGATGATTAGGCCGCATCAGCTGCTGGACGTTCCGCAAATGAAGGGTAAACAAATAAAGAAGCTGCCAACTCAAGTTAGAGTGATACATAAAGCTTACAATAAATACACAAAAATGGAAGGCTAGAGGAATATATTTATGGGGCACTTGCCCATCTGGAATGCTCCAACCGGCACTGCCGCCCAGATGAAATGGACGGGGAGGTGATACCTTTAAAGCGATATTGGGCATTGGGGCAGCTAGATGAAAACAACAGATTTATGGGGTTTGGACGGTACTGTGAGGTAGCAGTGCAGGAAAGAGCAGGATTTTTGACTTACGCAAGGCTGGCTGCATGCGGCAGGAACAACTGGGATTGCTTTCCTAAGAAACCCTAGATGCGTGCAATTAATCTAGCAATACTGAGGCTGGGGGAAGGGGCAGGTGCATCACGGCCCTGTACAGTGATGCAGCATGCAAAAGGACTAAGCGAATTCAGGATGTATGCAGTAAATGTGAAGGGGGTATAGGGCAGGCAAGATACAGAGTGGAGAAGAGCTTGATACAATACAAACAGTGTGTCGCGAAACATGAAATTCAAACTAACACATTGTAAGTGTCTGCAGCATGCATATTTGTCACCAGTTATCTTGCAAAGAATTGTGATGAATCTGAGGATGTTGTCTCTTCTCCCCTATGGTCAGGGTGGTGCATCCACTGCGCAATAGTCCCCCTGCGGGTGGTACTCTGAGGGAGGATCACATACGGAGGAATCCCTCTATGGGTTTGGGGACGACCGTCAGCAGAGAACGTGGTATGACCATGCTTCCATACATTCAATCCCTTCTCCAATGCTAAACCCTCCTTCCCCCTCTGTAGATAGAGCCAATGTGTTCTGTTTTCAATTCAGTCAACCCAACATACATGACAAGACTGAAGAACCAGAAAGTACAAAGTATCACGCATATAGTTTAGAGGTCAGTACTGTGAAGAAGAAGATGATCTGGAGTCCAAGGATCACTCTAGAGAAGCAGAGTGAGCGGTCTAGCTTCTCAGTGCAAGTGATTGGCCCAAAGCAGTACAAAAATGCCACGTGGGAGTTTGAAACCAACTCAGCGGGGACGCAGCAGGCAGAGGCCTATCCTCTGAGGAGTAATAGCGGGAGCCCTGCGCAGGAGCAGCTGACAAGAGCCGCAAGGGGAGCCGTAACTGGAGGAAAAGGGTAACCGGAACCGGTTCCACCATGAAAAGACTATTCAGGTTGCTGCCGAGTGAATCCTCTGAACCACCCAGGCCCCAGCGAAGCACCAGAGAGAGGGAGAATGCGCAGCCAGAAAGTGTCAGGAGACTGCAGAGCTGCTGCAGACCCTGCTGGGTGCCTGAATGATACCAGAGCCTAGAGAAGGAATGCAGTTGCCCGGTAACTGCCTATACCTACGAGAAACAAACAAACAGGTATGCAGGTTGCCTCGTAGGTGCTACAAGTCAGGGACAGCTACAGGGCGAACACAGAAGCTGGAACAAAAGGGTCTTGGACCGTCAAGCAAAATAGGAGCAATTGTATACTTGGCAGGCGTTTGAACCAAGCAGATACAATGCTACAGTGGGAGTCTGAGACCCACACCCATATAAGAGGTCGAGAATACGAGGGTCTGGGACCCTGATTTCAAAGGAAGCAAGCCAGGAAGAGTTGTATGTTTGGCAGGAGACTGAACCAAGCACATTCAAAACGAAACAGTGCAAATCTGGGACACGCACCCACATAAGAATTAAAGGGCCTGGGACCCTGAGGATAAAAGAAAGAGGTGTATACTTGGCAGGGAAGTAAACCAAGCAGATACAGCGCTACAGTGTGAGTCTGGGATTCGCACCCAAATGGGACACTAGGATTAAGAGGGTTAAGAACCCTGTAACTGATAGAGGGAATCCTATTCTTAGTAGCGAACTGTGCCAAGTTGATAGGATAAAGAAGCGTGAACACAAGATGTATTTACTAGTGAAATACCCGGTGACACTTTGGGCCTCATTCCGAGGTCGGAGGTAAGGGGTTAATGGCGTCGGTAAGGATGCCGGTGCCATTAAACCCTAATAGCCGCATTACAAGGTCCCTTAGTGTGAGCCGCCAAAGGACCGGAGCGAACAACGGGCCCGTTAACGGCTCAGCTGTCAGTTAAGGGGTGGTCTAAAGCTATGTTAAAATGGGCAGCGGCGAGGACAGTTATAAGGCTAAGGGAATTTGCAATTGAGCAGTATGGGATTTACATGATTTGAGATGAGGTCATAGGTGCATTATTGGGATCCCCTGACCTAATGCCACCGTGAAGGAAAGATGTTGTGGCGCTGGTTGTTTTGGTGCAGCGCTTTTGCACACACGTCCCTTTCAGGCACACCCTGTGGGCCATGGCGCACCAAAACGGCTAGCGCCCAAAGGACTGCGTCAAAACACATCGTATCATGCAGATGAAAGGTGGTTGCATAGGGAATGGCTACAACAGCAGGGACACCTATCACTCACTGGAGACCATGAATGCAAGCATGTACTTGGATGGGTCAGTGCGCCTGACGTGGCTTCAGGCAGGCTGGTAAGGGGGTGGTGGGAAGAGGATAAATTAAGATGAAGTAATACTTGTAGATAAATGCTCTTCATATGATCAATTAGAGGATGGATAGTGCTCGATTATTGTTGTGTTTTACCAATAATGAACTTGTGGTTATGCTGGGTGTTCATTTTGTTTTTGTCTATCACCTGTTACTGCTAATAAAGAAATATGAAACAGAAAAAAGATATATTGCTAAAATCGCTTACTATAATTGTAATCCTATGCTTTGCTTTATCCTTCTAATTTTCGTTTCTTTCAGATATGTATTTCTTTTGGTTGGAGGAGTCATATTATCATTTGCGGCCATGGGACCTTATGCACTGCTTGTGCTCACCCCAGCCTTCATCTCAGCATTTCTGCTCCCTGAAGCCCAACCAGAGTCTGTCCACAAGTGGGCCTTCCTGTGTCAGATGAGCTGGCAAACCTTATGCCACCTATGGATGCACTATAGCAGCCCCACCCATCAAGACATACAGAGTTCAAGGTATGAAAGGGAGACACCAACAAAGGGAAATCCATGCATGTGACCTATTGGTGAATACAAGCAGTGTGTGCCTGTGCATTCAGTAAAATAAATGTAAATAAAACCTTGTTATAGGGATGTTATGATTGCAGCGCAAAACAAGAACACCCCACAAATTTGCCAGTTATGGTTCCTAAAGTTAACATTAATCGCCTACTGTTGTTCTAAAGAACCCATATGCTGACCACTTCCATGCACCTGGCACCTTCAGAGTAGTGCAAGTGGGTGTGTCCATGCTTCAGTAAAGTACTCTGCTGAGGTGTACAGCTATTGGAAGCCCACTGATGAGTATGCTGAATGGGTATAGCCGAGCGGGAGATAGTGCATCCAGATTTCCCCTCCATTCAATTGTGTCTAAACTGTTTGACACTATGAAGGCCATCTTGTGTGGGTGTGGAAGAAAGCCATGTGCAATATTCCTAACTGCATCAACAGAAGAATAAGAGTGACATTACCTCCAGGTCCCTCTTGCTTGTTCCAGTACTTACTTGTGAGGTGTCCCCCCTCCTGCAGGAATCCTTTATCTATTTCTAAACTCACCTTTATTTGGTTTCCTTACCTTCTCCTGCTGTTTTTGAGGGGGCTCTGTACCGGTGCGGGTGGCAGGTCCTGCTGCTCGTCAGGATTCTCCCCTGGTGGACACTTTGGGTCCCCTGCAGAGCTCTGGATCCTGGGAGTGTGATGCTGTGATTTCAGCAGACACTGTGGCCCTGCAGAGCTCCAGCCTCTGTGCCCCTCATCTTCCATGCTCTGTCTTCCCTCCGCTGAGCGTCCTCAGGTGCCATGTCATGGATGTGCCCCATTTGGTCTGGGGCTATGGGAAGGAGAAGGGGGCGGTTCTCGGCTCCTATCCTGCTCCGGTGGCTCCGATTGACGTCCTAAGGAGATGATTTATGCTGCAGCCGTCTGTGTGGGTTCCTGCTCGGCTCTGCGCTTATTGTGCCTATTTATTCGCCCCTGCGGTGGGTGGTGGTTGCGGTTGTTATTGCCTTGCTGTATTCGTCCTCCTGTTCTGGTGCTGTGGGATCTTGGCAAGAAGCACACAGCAAAAAGAAAGCACCTGCTGCCTTCCTTCTCTTCCTCCTCCTCTTCCTCGTGCCAGTCCTCCCCAAAACGGCCTTTAACACATAGAGCTGCATGGTCAGAACAACAGCTCTTGCAAGTCTTGAAGAGGGCTCTTCAGGAGGAGAAGGCCAATGCAGGAAGAAAGGGTTTTCGGGATTCCTCCGTCCATTCTCTCCTCTTTTTCCTCTCAGTCTATTCCTTCAGGCTTCCAGAGATAGGGAGCTGAGGGGGTAGTATTTGGATAAGGAGGCAGTGGCGTTTATCCTTATCCAAGTGCTGCATTACATGGACTTTGTCTCTCCGAATCCTGCACCTGACCCTGCGGAGGGGACTCCTAGGGTCCCTCTTCAGTTTAAGAAAGCCTTGCAGACGGGCCTCCCTGTCTTGACTGACATCAATGATGAGTTCTAAGTGGCTTGGAGGGAACCTGACCGGCTTGCTGCCCCTCGTTTTGTGTCCAAACTATACCCTCTCCAGGGCAAAGAAAACATTTTGCTCCAGTCTGTGGCAGTAGATGATATTAACCCGAGCCTCGTAGGTCGTTCTTCCATGGCCCCGGAGGAAGCCATTAAGGATGGGAATGACAGGAAGGCAGAGAGGTCCTTGCAGAAGGCTTATGCTGGAGCGCACTTGTCTTTGCACTCCTCTACCTATTCTTCTTACACGGCTGAAACAGCGCTCGCTCGCCTATGGACAGTCTCTAAGGCCTTGCAGGAGGGGTCCAATCCTCTGCCCCACATTCAGATGGTCTGATCTCGCTGGAATTCCTGTCGGACTTAGGCTATGATGGGGTCGAGGCTACCGCCATGACCATGGGTTCTGTGCTTCAAGACTGGCAGACGGATTCCCACCAGAAAGTGTTCGCCCTGAAGATCCCCTATGAGGGTCATACTCTCTTTGGGGACTCCCTGGAGGAGAAGGTCCACAATGTGTACTGGGCCAATAAGCAAACTGGGAACTTGCATAAGAAGCCTGACTCCAAGCTTTCCGTGCAGAAGACATACAGATTTAAGCCTAAGGCTCCTCCGTGTGCTGCTCACCATCCTAGTAGGGAGAAGGCCAGGTGGGTCCATAAGGGTGGGCGTCCATTCCCTGGCCAGCAGCAGCCGAAGTCCTAATGCCAGGGGTCATCTTGGGGTTCCAGAAGGTCTGGACTCAGTTATCCAAAGATCCTTGGATGAACCGATCAGTGCGGTGCGACTGCCATCTGGAGTTCAGCTCTCTCCCTACGCCTTCGGGAACTGTCAGGATACCGCTACCCAGGTGAAAAGGTCTGCCATGTGGCTGGCTGTTCTGCAATTCCTCCATAAGAGGGTGAGGTTTCCAGCCTCTCCTCTCGAGAGGGGTCAGAACATTTATTCCATCATCCTCTTGGTTCCCAAGCCAGGGGGTGAGTTTCATCTCATCATAGTTCTGAAGAGGCTGAATCGTCACATTGTCACCCACCATTTCAAGATGGAATGTCTGCAGAGGGTGATTCCACTGGTTCAGAAGGGGGAATTTCTGGCATCTCTAGATCTTCAGGATGCTTATTTCCACATCCCCATTTGGGTCCACATCAGTGCTACCTCCACTTCTCAGTCGAGGGGTTTCATTATCAGTTCCTTGCTCTCCCCTTCGGATTCAAGTTAGCATCCAGACTTTTAACGAAGATCTTGGGTCTTGTGTAAGATATTCTGCACCAGCAGAGGGAGCGGGTCTTCCCATATCTAGACGATTGGCTGGTGGCGGCATCCTCATCCTTTTGCCTTCAGGTCCACCTGGATCGGACTTGTCAGGTGCTACGCTACAGGACTTGTGGTTTCTCCTCAACTTTGGGCAAGTCGAACCTGTCACCTTGCGGGATCTCCAGTTCATTTGGGCATGGTTCTGGACAGCGAAGGACAGGGTTCTGTTGCTGGTGAACAGGGCTGTCAACTTGAGGAGATCACTTCGGTCTCTCTTGTCCAGATCGGAGGCTCCTGCAAGGGGGTTTCTCAAGTCCTTGGGTCACATGGCATCCTGCTTCTTCCTGGTGCCTTGGGTTCGTCTTCATCTGCGTCCTCTCTTGGATCATCTCCACCTATATTAGCGAAGGGTCTGATCACAACTTCGACCGCCTTTTTCCTGTGCTCCCCTCCCTATGGATGGCCCTACGATGGTGGTTCCAGCCAGGGCTCCTTCTGAAAAGCTTTCCCCCTCTCCCAGCCCAGGTTGATCATGCTTACCACCGATGCCTGCCAGGGAGAATGGAGGTCCTGGGAGGCTTCTCGTTCGTCCAACTGGCGGGTAATGGCAGCTGTGTTTCAGGCTCTCAGTGCCTTTATGCCTTTTCTGTGGGGGAAGCCGGTGGTGGTGTGGATGGACAATACAACGACTGTGTCCTACATCAACAGACATGGGGATTGCTGGTCCCAGTCTTTGGAGGCTCTGTAGCAGTCCCTGGGGTTCTGGGCAGAAAGGCGGTGCACATCAGGGGCATGCACAACACAGCAGCGGACAGTCTCAGCAGGGTGATTTCCATTTAGGGTCTGGGTGTTAAGGAAGGAGGTCTTCGGGGATCTTTGCTTGAGGTTAGGGGGTCACGTGGTTGGATCTGTTTGCCTCCACCCAGTCAGCTCTGGCATCCCAGTTCTGCTTCCAGTTTCCTTGTCCAGAGGTGTGGAGCGTGGATGCGTTCTCCTTCCCATGGCCTCGGGCTCTCCTTTACGCCTTTCTTCCTCTGCCCGTCTCCCATGGGTCTTGGTCAAGAAGAGGGACTCGAATGTGGTGGTGAGTCTGGTCGCTCCCATCTAGTGTCACAGGAGTTGGTTTCCTTTGTTGCTGAACTTGGCAGTGGGGTACCGTCCCGGTTCTTCCGGTTCTGGGGGCGTGGTTTGCCTGGGGGGTTTGGAAGTTGAAAAGGACAGGCTCCAGGACAGGGGGCTCTCTCTAGGTTTGGTGGACTCTATCCAAGGGCCAGACGTCCTTCCATGGTGCAGTCATACTCTAGGCACTGGTATGTGTTTCAGGGCGAGTGAGCTAACTGTGGTGCCTGTGGGGCTGCCTTCCCTCTTGCAGAGGTGCTTCAGTTTTTGCAGGACGGCTTTTATCTCAGGCTCTCCATGTCCTCCTTACGGGCCCAGTCGGCTGCAGTCCAGTCTTTCCGTGGGTCCTCTGGTTGGGGGGACGAGGACTGCAATCTGGTCTCTTGGCTCTTGAAAGGGTTTTCCTTGCAGTGTCCTATGGCGGTTTCGGGCTTGCCTCCCTGGGATCTCCCTCTGGTTCTCAAGGCCATTCATGTTTCCCCTTTTGAGCCTCTGGAGGATGTTTCTCTCACAATTCTAACCATCAAAACTGCTTTTCTTGGTTATCACGTCGGCTCAGCCCCTGGGTTAGCTTTGTACTCTTCTGTGTAGGCTCCCCTTTTTGGAAGTACAGGAGGATGCTCTTTTTCTTAGGTGTGACCCCTCTTTTTTCTACGTTTCACTGCTCTCAGGAGGTGGTGCTTCCTGTCATTTATCCCAATGCGGGCTCTTCTGACGAATGGGGTGGAATTGCTTGAATGTCCTGAGGGCGGTGTTGGTTTACCTAGTGCGTTCCCAGCATTTTCGAAAAGTTGACAATCTATCAATTTTGGGGGCTCTAAGCCTGAAGGCCTTGGGTCCAGGAGGCTGTTCTGCTGTCATAAAAGTGTGTGGGGGTTCCTTTTCCCATAGGGGTGCAAGGGTAGGTCCACTCGAGCCATGGCTACCTCTTGGGATGGAGGCACAGGGGGTCTCGCTTGAGGAGATTTGTCAGGCGGCCGCTTGGACTTCTCCTGATACCTTTATCCAGCACTATCATCTGAATTTGCACCGGGTGGCTGCAGAGTCTTTTGATTCCAGTGTTCTGGGATCGGGGCCTTATGAATCCCTGGTTGTGTTGTTCTTAATAAAATGGTACTGACCTTTGCATATCATTTTGCTGGTGTGTCTCTGTGATGCTGGAAATGCATCGGAGGGACAGGGCCTCTGTTTCCTTGTCCTTTAATGCCTTTTTATTGTGTGTTCTGTCGTATTTTCCGCGCAGGAGTTCATGTGGGACTCCTGGCGGTGCAGCTCTCTCTCTTTTGGTTTGGTGAACAGACCCGTGGGATACCCTTATGGCACCCATGGGTGGGGGTACAACCCTGTGCCCCTAGTGTATGTTTTTGGGCACTTGTGGGTGGCCCGCAGAGCAGGGTATGGGGTGGTGGCAGCTCCATGCTGAATTTGACAGGTGCGCTGAGTATCCTCCATTTTGGGATACCCAGGCCCTGCCATGGGAATCAGTTGATTCCTGATAGGAAACAAGATGGCCCCCATGGCCTCTTGCTTTCTATTGCCTATTACCTTGTTTTCCCAAAGTCCTGGAAAGCCCTGACTCTGTCCCTTCCCCCTGACTGGCTGTTGGGTGGAAGTGCCATATATGGTGTTGTTGTGAAGGCCCGGCCAGACTAGCTGGAGCCTTCCCAGTGACTGTAGGTTGTGGGTACGCCCTGTGGGTGGGATCTGGGTGAATGGAGTGTGTGACCAATATGCACTTCTTGTTGTGGTTGTCTGGTTTCTGGCATGAGAGAAAAAGACTGAGACAGACCTACCCGAAACTGGCCTGAATGCAGTGTGTAGTGTTGAATGGCTGAGTACTTGTCCCAATCCACATTCCTTATTGTGAGTGTCTGAGAGGGAGGAGGATGGCCTGAATAGACTGTGTGCCTGATTGCTGACTGACTGCATGAATGCCCTTCTGTATGATTGGCTGCTGAGAGTGACCCAGCAGTGTGGATGAGAGACAAGATAGTATATCTGGGGACCTCTCACCACTGGAAATTGTTCAGAAGCGTTCAGAAGCTGTGTCTTCACATTAAGAGTAACTGGAACTGCTGATCCTCGATGCCGAGCTGGAAGAAGACTTGCTGTTGCATTTGATTTGACTGATCTGAAAGCTGCCAAATCCGTCGAAGGCTGATCCGAGAGAGGACCTGGTAAGGCGCCCTCTTCCCGTGCTCCGAGGGACCATCGAGCACCGCTAACCTTTGCCGAAGCTCCCTGGAAGTCAGACCCTCGAAAGGCTGCCGACTCGAGATGGGACCGCTGAGGAGAACGAAGCAAAGCACCCGGAGTTCGCTGCTGTCGAAGTCCATTGCCATCGACCAGGGTTTGCATGTTTGTGTAACCGCTGAAGGCCCGTCACAGTTGTGTTGCCCAGCCGTGGGGACCACTTGACGCCGTGCCGCCGACGACCGGAGCCGCCCGCTCCTTTTCCTAAGAACATTTGAATCCAAGTACTCCCTTGTCCGCAACGTCGACCGCTTTGTCCCATCGGAGAAAGTCGAGGACGACCAACGCGATGAGGAGAATCCGCCGGTGGGTTTCCCGCCACCTGAATGCCACAAAGACTTCGATGACTCGACGCCCTCGTTGGGCCACAGTTCTTCTGAAACTCTTTGCGGTCCTGAACAATTCATCGCCGAGGTGCCCCGCACACCTCATCCTCGCAGGACGTCGCTGACAAGCAGCGCCTGGATCGACATCAGGGTCTCGGCACCCTTGAACTTGTCATCGCCGCCGTCGACGACAAGTTCACCTTCTTCGACGCCTCTCAACGATCCGTGGCTCCTGCTTTAAAGGGAGTCACTCAAGAAGGATCCTTCGACGCGTCTTCGAAGAACTCTACTCCACCACGTACATTGGGGGGGAAAAAACCTTAATACTGGAAGGAGGAAGAGGAATGCGGAAGTAATGCAGGCATTACTTATCGTAATCTTCATTACTCCTAGTCCTACTCTTTTTTTTTGTTATTGTAATTACGCACCCAGGACACCTGCGTCACTAAACCTTGTTCCCTCTATTTCATTTGAAAGCGCTAGCTTTAAAACAGATAACATTCATTTCTAACCTTGCAAGCACCCATCTTAATATTTAAATATTGGAGCTATGTGGCAGTTAATCAATTCATCCATCCATAGACAACATAGTGGTGGGGTCCACATAGTGTCATGCCGCCGTCCTTTGGTGGCCGCTGGCGGTTATGGAAGGCTTGGCGTTGGCGGCGCCATTAGTTGTTCCGTGTGTTTTTTCTTTTCACTTCCTGGTTTGGCGGTCTAGTCTTTTTCTCCTGTGTTACTTTTCCTTCCGCTTCCTGGTTTATCGGTCTAGCCTTTTCTCTTGTTTCCGTATTTAACCACGCCCCTCTCTGGGCTCTGTGCGTTGCAACTTGTTTCTTTCGCTTTGTTGCCGTGCTACTGTGTTTCCAGTACTCCTCTATTACCAAGTTTACTCGGTAACCATAGCAGTGTTTCTTTCTACTGCTTCTTCCCTTCCTTTTTTGCCTGTTTACTCCATTCTATTGATTTCCCGTGCCTTTCGGGGCTCCTCTATTCCTTCCTGTTTTCCGGATCTCGTTCCGGTATCTGGCAGTGGTGTGTTTTCCTCCATCCCGGGTTCCCCGGGCTTCTCATGCTACAACTCCAAATACTACAGCTTGACAGCTTCGGAAAGACTTTCCTGCCTTTCACCTGCACTCCGGACTCTCCAGTCAACTCCTCCAGCACGCATTTGTTATCAACAACATCCGGCGAGAGGTTTTTTTAAGCGGCTGCTTTTTTCCTCTCTTCCTGGCATCTTCGGGACGGGGCCGGCTGTTTTCCTGTTTATCAGGGAATCAGGGTGGCTTCTTCCCGCGGACGACCTTATCTCTTCACAAAGAAGAAAAGACCAAGAGGCAAGTCCTACAGACGAGGGAATCTTCTGGAAGAAACAGGTGAGGAGAAAGGGGAGGAGGACATAGACTTATCTGATTTGGAGGAATCTCCGTTATATCCCAGCACTTGTGACAGTTTGCAACGCCAAGAAGAGAACACAATGTCTATCCCGGAACAGGTCCAAGATTTGCTCGCTGCAATGCAGAATGTGACGTTAGAATTACAGGCTGTGAAAGCCGAAAACACTGCTTTGAGGCAGCGTGTCGATCACTTCGAACAGTCCCGGAGTGATTTGCCTCCCATGCCCTTAGCCTGCGGTAAATACGATGGCTCTCCGGCTAGTTTCAAAGAGTTCATGGAGGCATGCATAATCTATTTCACTTTCAGACCACAAGCATATGCCTCAGACTCAGCCCGTATAGGTTTTCTAATTTCTAACCTTACGGGTAACGCCCTTTCTTGGGCTACCCCTCTGGTGACCGGTGCCAGCCCTTTACTCCAAGATTATGCCGGTTTCACCGCCCAATTCAAAACGGCTTTTGAAAGGCAAGAGTCTGCGGCAGTCGCCAGCGAACAGCTACTGGATATCCGACAAGGAAGTACGGATCTGCTGACATACATCTCCCGTTTTAAACGGGTGGCTGCTGACGCAGGCTGGCAAGAAAACGCTCAGTACACCATCTTTCGGAGAGGATTAAGGGAGGAACTCAAAGATGAATTAGCAAGGGTTAACCGACCAGCTACTTTAACCGATCTGTGGTCTACTGTTATTCAACTGGACTTCCGCATCTCAGAGCAACGGTCCGAACGTCGTAAACAACGTGGATTTCCTGCTACACTTGATCCTGGATTACCCCCCCCCTTCTTCCACCTGTATGTCAAAAGAGGAACCAATGCAGATTGGAACTACCCGAGGGCCACTCACCCCGGAAGAAAGAAGAAGACGCAGAGATAACAACCTGTGTATGTATTGTGGATCCAATCAACATTTACTTAGAGACTGTCCCAACGTACCTCCCAGACGTTCGGGAAACGCCAATCCTCGGAACTAGTTGGGACAAGTTACCGAGGGGGATTACCTGGTCCCTTCGTCTCTTTATCGGTCACACCCACGCCATCCACAGTAGAAGACAACCGTCTGATGGTAGTTGGAGTGGAGTTAAGCCTCTCTCAGCAGTCCTATGAGGTTTTGGCACTGCTGGACTGTGGTGCTGCCGGTTGCTTTATGGATTTGGTTTGGGCGGAAAAGGTTGGCATTCACCGTTTGCAAAAGGACGAGGATCAAAAGGTGGAGGGCGTAGACGGCAGACCACTCAGCTCGGGCCTTATCACTCATACTACACCTCTTATGCAGATGAAAATCCTACATCACAACGAGACCATTCAATTTGACCTCATCCGAGCTGCACATTTTCCATTGATCCTGGGAGTCTCGTGGCTTCGGAAGCATAACCCGACCATAGATTGGACAAAGAATCAACTGTCCTTTACATCAGCCTTTTGTCGTAGTTCATGTTCCTCACAGACCCAACATACTACGGTTCATGTTTGTCCGGAATTAGACTCTAGTTCAGAGGCACTTAAGGTAAACAGTATTCCCAGAGAATATCTCCGCTACCAGGAGGTATTTACGGACGATGGTCCTCAGAAGTTACCACCTCATAGACCAGAGGACTGTCAGATCGTTCTCCAGCCCAATGCTGTTGTACCTTTTGGAAGGATGTTTTCTCTTTCTCTTAAGGAAAAGAAAGCACTTAAAGAATACCTGGATGCAAATACACATCATGGCCTGATCCGACCTTCGTTTTCTCCTGCTGGGGCTTCGCTTTTCTTTGTTCCAAAGAAAGGTTCCGATGAACTTCGCCCTTGCATCGACTATAGGGGTCTTAACCAAGTTACTCTCAGAGATAGGTATCCCATGCCACTTATCGGAGACATCCTAGAAGCTGTTCAAGGGGCGAAGATCTTTTCTAAGATCGATTTAAGAAGAGCCTACCACCTTTTGAGGATACGATCCGGTGACGAATGGAAGACGGCTTTTCGCACTCCCTTCGGTCACTATGAATATTGTGTTATGCCGTTTGGTCTTGTCAATGCTCCATCTGTGTTTCAGAGATTCATGGATCGCATTTTCTCCGATCTACTTTTCCATTCTGCTGTCGTCTACCTCGACGACATTTTGGTGTATTCTAAAGACGCTCAACTTCATGCTAAACATCTCCACCAAGTCCTTCAAAGATTGCAAGACAATCTACTCAAGGCCAATGCTGACAAGTGCATTTTTCAAGTCTCCGAGGTCAACTATCTTGGCTTTATCCTGTCTTCAGAAGGTATTCGCATGGATTCCGCTAAGACCGACGCCATCTTGCAATGGCCAACACCCCATACCATCAAAGACGTCCAAAGGTTTTTGGGTCTAGCCAATTTTTATCGCAAATTCATCCAAGGATTCTCGGATCGAGTTCTTCCCATTACAAGGTTGCTAAAGAAGTCATCCATGCCCTTCTCCTGGTCTTCTGAGGCAAACCGGGCTTTCCAACTTCTCAAGAAGGAATTCTGCTCTGCCCCGGTACTTCATCAACCAGATCAGAATCTAAGATTCATTGTGGAGACTGACGCCTCTTCTGCAGCAATTGGAGCAGCTCTCCTACAGGAACACGGGGAGCTAGAACATCCCGTTGCCTACATGTCCAAAACACTGAACGACAGTCAAACACATTATTCGGTGATTGAAAAAGAACTTCTGGCCATGAAATCCGCATGCGAAGAATGGCGACATCTCCTACAGGGAGCTACTCATCCTTTTGAGATCAGAACAGATCATAAAAATCTTAAGATCCTGCAGAAGATGGAATGCGTCAACTCGCGTCAAGCTCGCTGGGCACATTTTTTCTCCCAATATGATTTCGTACTGACTTACTTACCAGGTTCCAAGAACATACTTGCTGATGCCCTTTCCAGAAGACCAGTACCAGACAGGGTTCTGAAGGAATTTCCCAGCCTCATGCTACCAGACGTTAAAGTGATCTGTTCTGTGGATTCGTTTCTGGACAGAGTCCGTGAGGTCACACGGTCCACTAACCCCCTTCCGAAGGAACTATCCATGCAAGGTGGTTTATGTTTTCAACAACAACGACTATTTCTACCAGACAGCATCTCCCGTCAGTCGGCATTAAAATGGTGCCATGATGATCCAACAGCGGGACACAGAGGTGTAAAGAACACCTTGGAGTTGCTTCTTCGCAGGTTCTGGTGGCCTAGGATGGCCAAAGAAGTTACAACCTACGTCGAGTCATGCCCTGTATGTTGTCGATCAAAGTACAGCACTCAAAAGGCAATAGGGCTTCTCCAACAACAGGACCTTCCGAAGAGACCCTGGTGCGTTATTTCTACAGATTTCATCGTGGATCTGCCACCTTCAGAAGGTTGTTCATGCATCATGGTAACGGTCGATTGCTTCACCAAGATGGCACATTTCACTCCTTTGGCGGGTCTTCCTACTGCAGCCGAGATGGCGGCAGTGTTTGCCAGGGAAATATTCCGCTTACATGGTACCCCGGACAAGATTATTTCTGACAGGGGATCTCAGTACACCTCGAAGTTCTGGAAGGAACTTTGTGAAAGACTGGGTATGGAACGAGCTTTGTCATCCGGTTTCCACCCACAGACCAATGGACAGACAGAAAGAACGAACGCCACTCTGGAGCAATATCTTCGGTGTTTCGCTAATGCCCAACAGGACAATTGGGTTAGTCTGTTGGTTACTGCAGAATTTGCCTATAACAATGCAGAGCACAGTGCCACTGGTCTTAGTCCTTTCTTTTGTTCCTATGGTTTCCATCCTAGCTTTATTCCTTCTCTCTCTTTTCCTCCTTCTACAACTCCATCTGTTGATGCCCTCCTTACCAGTATCTTGGATGCTCACAAGTCTGCCACGAGTTGCTTGCGAGCTAGCAGTCTCCGGTACCGATCTTACTGCAACCTTAAGCGCCAGCCGGTTCCGGCATGGCGTAAGGGCACCAAGGTCTGGTTGTCTACTAGGTTTCTACCTCGTTGGCTACACCCCTCTAAACTTTCACCCCGCTATCTGGGTCCTTTCCCTATTCTACGCCAGATCAATCCTGTGGCCTTTCGTCTCCAGTTGCCGAAACATATGCACCGTCTCCATCCGGTGTTTCATTCCTCCCTCCTTAGGGAATACAAGAGTGATCCCTACCTTCGCACTCTGCCGCGTGATCCGGTTCCCAAAGTGGTTCCTTCTGATGAGTATGAGGTGGCCTCCGTCCGGGACTCCCGCTATCATCAGGGTCGCTTGGAGTATCTCATCCACTGGAAAGGATATCCGCACTCAGAGGACTCCTGGGAACCGGTGTCTCATGTTCACGCTCCGGCATTGATTCAGCGGTTTCACCGTCTGTTCCCGGGTAAACCGGGGGGGGTGCCGTTTGGGAGGGGGCATACTGTCATGCCGCCGTCCTTTGGTGGCCGCTGGCGGTTATGGAAGGCTTGGCGTTGGCGGCGCCATTAGTTGTTCCGTGTGTTTTTTCTTTTCACTTCCTGGTTTGGCGGTCTAGTCTTTTTCTCCTGTGTTACTTTTCCTTCCGCTTCCTGGTTTATCGGTCTAGCCTTTTCTCTTGTTTCCGTATTTAACCACGCCCCTCTCTGGGCTCTGTGCGTTGCAACTTGTTTCTTTCGCTTTGTTGCCGTGCTACTGTGTTTCCAGTACTCCTCTATTACCAAGTTTACTCGGTAACCATAGCAGTGTTTCTTTCTACTGCTTCTTCCCTTCCTTTTTTGCCTGTTTACTCCATTCTATTGATTTCCCGTGCCTTTCGGGGCTCCTCTATTCCTTCCTGTTTTCCGGATCTCGTTCCGGTATCTGGCAGTGGTGTGTTTTCCTCCATCCCGGGTTCCCCGGGCTTCTCATGCTACAACTCCAAATACTACAGCTTGACAGCTTCGGAAAGACTTTCCTGCCTTTCACCTGCACTCCGGACTCTCCAGTCAACTCCTCCAGCACGCATTTGTTATCAACAACATCCGGCGAGAGGTTTTTTTAAGCGGCTGCTTTTTTCCTCTCTTCCTGGCATCTTCGGGACGGGGCCGGCTGTTTTCCTGTTTATCAGGGAATCAGGGTGGCTTCTTCCCGCGGACGACCTTATCTCTTCACAAAGAAGAAAAGACCAAGAGGCAAGTCCTACAGACGAGGGAATCTTCTGGAAGAAACAGGTGAGGAGAAAGGGGAGGAGGACATAGACTTATCTGATTTGGAGGAATCTCCGTTATATCCCAGCACTTGTGACACATAGCCAGTAGCAATGTATTTTGCCAGCAGGGAGCTGCAGCGCAACAATTCTCCTTTTGGTTTTGAAAGCATCATCACAGAGGGTAATGGAGGACAAGGATGTGGGTGATGTCACATTAAAGCGTCAGGTTTATCCTGGTTGTCACCTAGATCCAGAAGCCAAGAGTAAACTATACTTTGAAACGCTTTTTGAAAATATCAATACCCATTAACTCAGTACCAGATTGAAGGATTGGCATGTCCCACACGGTCGCATTGCTATACATGTTACCTTTGCCTTACTATCAAGAGGTAATCTTAGGTATAAACCTACATAGAGTCTTAAAGATTAAGGACTTTTTAGTTTCCCTATACAATCTGCCACCTAACGAAATGGGATATAGCTGACATTTCAAATTTGTCTACAATTGTCTAGGACTTTCTAACTATCTTTTCGAGCTGCTTCTCGATCGACTATCCTGCTCTCCTCACAAAATCTGGTAGGAAGAAGTTTAAAAAGGTCATCCTGGTCTCCACCCAGGCCTCCCTACTGCTGACACCTATACCAATGCTTCCTCCGGGCAAACCCGCACTGACATCCTCTTTGTCGTTCCCTCGTCAGACCTATGGACTCTCCATATGGTCTCTGTGCTTTCTCCTTTCTCTTCATCTACCATTAATGGTGGCACTGGTGGGAGGCTCTCCTGGCCTCCTGCCACTCCTGTAAGGTCATCATTAATGTTTACTTGAATGGTACTGTCTTGGTCCAAGGCCCTCAGGCAAACCTTCTCCTCTTTGATAGAGGCTTCCCGCGCCTCATCAATTTCCTTTCTTCTCCAGCTGTCCCCTCTCTTGCCTCCACAGCTTCCTTGCCTCCCCCTGCTGTCTCCTCCTTGGCTACCTTGCCCTCTTCTCCTTCCTCTTCTAAACCTCTGCAGGGCGTACCTCTGATTGGTACCCCTCCCCGGAAGTCTTTCAAGGACGCCAACCTTCTCCATATTGACACTCTCAACTCTCACTCAGCTGTCAAACACTACTCTGACATCTGCCGCCTCCTTGAAGAACTTGACCTCGATGTCCTCTGTCTCACCGAGACATGGTTCACTGCCAGCACTGTCACATGCTTTGACACTCTCCTTCCTGATGGCTGCAAGATCCTCTCCACACTCAGGTCCAATCGTTCTCATAGGGGTTGTAGACCTGATCATCCCTGAGTGGATTCCTGCCTCTGTCATTCCTACACAGGCCTACTCCTCTTTCGAATACCTCATATGCAGGCCCTCTCTCTCTCCTAGCCATTCCCTTATTGTGGTTACCATCTATCGGCCACCTGGTCAGATCTCCTTCTTCCTCTCTGAGTGGGCGGACCTCTCCTCTTCCCTCCTGCTCTCGACCACTCAACTCCTCCTTCTTGGAGACTTTAACATCCACCTGGATGGTTCTTGTCCTTACTCTGGACTCTTTCATGACCTCTGCAACTCTCTCTCACTCTCTATCCTCCCCTCTAGCCCGACTCACTCTGCAGGGCACAGTTTGTGCATGTGTTTTTTTTCTCCTCGATTTTCTTTCTGTTGATACCGTTGTAGCCTCTCATGCACTCCTCCCTTGCTTTATGGAGTAGGTTAGCACGTGATATTGTTCCCCTTCCCAGCCCAAACGGCATGCCTGGTAACTTGCCCAGTGGCCCTTGCCGTTGTGCCCTCTTTATTTCTCGGTGCCATTATTATTTGTAATATCCCTTTGCTTTTGGGTGCTGTATACTTTTCCAAAACTTTCTTCTGTGCTTCTCCCATGATGTCCCTCTATTTTCGAGTGCTGTCCTGTTCCCGAGGTGTTTCTTATTATTTTATTAGTATTATATTTTCTTTCTCTTGTTCACACCCCGTGTATATGGGGCCCTGCACTTCAGCCCTCGTGATCGTTCCCGTGTCCCTGCTGCACAAAACCACTCTTCAATCTCTGGCAGCTCCGGCATCACTGAGCACCTTTCTCCACAGCCGGTCCAATCATGTAGCGGTTCCGTCACACCTCTGCTTCCGCTTCACTTTGTCTGACGACACCGCGTAAGCAGGCGTCTCCTGACTGGCAAAGGCTGGTCACCTCGTCGCCAGTTGTTGGGGTCTAAACCCCTTACTTGAAAGAATGACACAGAGCCCTGTATGTCTGCTGCAACACTTTTATTTTCCTTCCTCTAACTAACTTCCCATTCCCTGTTCCCTCCCTGCGTGCCCCCCCCCTCATGAAGTGTATTCCCCTTTTTAAAGGTCCCTCGCCTTGTTTCCTCCACAACAGGGGAGAGAGTATAAAGTACAGGAGAGGTTCCCTCAGGTGGGGGAACATGTCAAACCATTGAGGTATAAAGAAAGGGAGCCCCTTGGGCATTAAGGGCAGATCCCTGAGATCAAGAGGTGGAAAGGAAGACGGGGCAAGTCAATCAGCCAGCTCAGTTTTCCAAGCTCATTTGGGTAGCGTTGAGGCTGGGGCTGGTACTACTCGGCCCCAATATCCTCCTCACGCCAGTCTAGCATTTGGGTGGATGTGGCCCTGAGACCCGGGAGCAAGTGTGTCTTCCAAAGGTCAAGGATGAGAAGCAGATGATCAGAAGTCTTTGGATTTGGAGTCTATAAAAGAATTGCAGTGACACTCAGTCTTCAGGGCTGTGAGTGACTGCAAAATGACCATCTGCCAAAGGGAGGACAACCAGAATGAGTCTTGAGCTGTTCCCCTTCAGCAGAAGCCATTCTGTTGTTACTGAAGTTTGTTGTCTTTTATTCATTTTGGCCCACACTTGTAAATCACCCAACTATTCTTTTGTTTAACCTCATAGCTGTGTCTCTGCTGCATGGTGATCCCATTTGCGTACCACTAGGAGACACGAGAAGATAAAAGGGATCTATCCCGCTACACTGACAGATTCAGTACCAATAACATTATTGAACTAAAGTGAATCCAGCCATTATAAGCAGCTGCCCATCTTTTACGCACGGATGCATCTTCATGCCAAGGATTATTACCAATTTTGCACGCGTTAACCTAAAGTATACTTAAGATTCTCAACAAAACTCTGTTTCAATTCAGAACTCTTTTGACTACCAAGACATTCTATTTGACTAGGGTGTTCAGTTAATTTGGAAATACTACAGATAGATTAATTCGGAAATTGACAAGACTGCCTTGAGGACGACCTGCTGGTCAAAACACGTGTTGGCTGTTTTTGGTTAAAATACTCCCAATAAATCAAGATGTGTTCATTGGACATTTCTGATTGAATGTAATTTATGGACCCTTTGTACTTTGCCTGAGAGAATAATCAATACATTTTGGGACGTAGCACGGATTTACAGAATACCTTGCTCATTCCATTCAGCTTCATGAGACAACCCATCCCCTCATTTCGGAAATCCTACTATGGGCGTTTCACTAGCAACCTAACTCGAACTATGCATCTCCCCAGCCGCATTCCTTTCCTTGCTCCATCCTTGATCAATGTACTTGCATATCTGTCTCCACGCCTCTTCTTGGCTAGCCATGGCCAGCTACTTTTCTGAAACCACACTAATAAATGCTGTATGATCAGTGTACGCCAAAACACATTCCATATTTAAAGATTTTTTTTTTAGTAAAAGTGACAAACAGCCTTTTTCGACATTGCGTCCTTTAATTTTGTCCTGTACCATGAAATAATACCTGTGCTTCCTGCCAGCCAATCGGGCAGGCCTGCCCCTTTCCACTTCCACTAGTTTTAAATAAATGAATAGGTTGAGAACAAAGTGTGTGTATAAATCTGTTCCCCAGAGACAGGCCCACAAGTATTCAACATATCACATCCATGTTGGAGTCCCTCTTCTTATTGTAGCAGAGTAATTCCAAATGTCACACTTCTTTCCTGAGTTCATCTCTGTGATGGCACCTCCCCATTGGCCGTCTTCAGTGGCGCCAGCAGTAAGAATACACCCACCATTAGGCAAAAGGGATCGCAACACATGTGCCTGCAAACATTTCTATAGTTATATTTCACATTCAAAATGCCAAATCTTTAAATCCTACCAAGTTAGTTTGATTTTGGTGGGCAAACTCTTAGTAACATTAGAGTAGTACTTACACATTCCAAACAACTTAATGCTTTGGGTATTGGTAAGTGAGATATGGCACGCCAACTTTGGCTGCCACCAAACCTGCCCTGGCTCACATGTTTTAGCAGAACTATAATCTTCCAAATGTTTCACCTGTTTAGTCCACACTTCCCTTTCTTTATGGTAAAGCCCCACCCTTCATTCTACCCAATAACTGTGTCTAAGAAGACAAGGAAGACAGAGTACAATTTGGATTTTTTTTCTTCAATCAAATCTTTTCATTAAGGAAGATCAGCCCCAAACAGAAAGTAATATATCTTGTCAAAGCAACAGCATACATTCTTACAGATAGTAACAACAGGAGCCAGAAGAGCACAGAAATAGATACTGAGATCGACTCGTGCAACGTGGTACGTCTCGGGAGGATAGCTCAGCCGCGACGTGCTCGCCTTGCAAGTAAGACAACACAGAGCAGCCCCGGTCCGCGCTTAGAACCCCCTGCGCGTTATAAATAACCTATCATATCATAGTCTGTTGGTCCAATTTCCCCCTAAAACTCATCTGCCAAACAGTCTAAACAGATAATCAAATGTTGGAAAACTAGCCGAGGGTGAGGGGCCTACATACAATCCCAGGGAATTGTTCCGCGTAGGTAGGGAAAGGGGACCATATCCTGTGAAATTTACCCTCCAACCCCCAGGCAGGTAATTGTGATTTTCTTTCCACCACTGCCGTATCCCAGCACAACATTTGGATTTGTAAACCTCTCAATCTGGTCGCAGCAAGAGAAGGGTGAAATTCCAAAATACCTTTTCTTCTACACTTAAAATGGAGCTTAGGTGAAGCACTGGCTCTGTATCTCACTAAGTAACCTGTGCATTTGGCGCTGCAGTGAATTACTAGTTCTAAATCCGGCTGCAGACAGTCGCCACATCCCAGTTAATGATGCCCCTTTGGCATTACACCATCCATTCACAGCTGTGTGCTTACTTTGTGCAAGCAGTTGCTAGATTCTCCAGTGACCTGCGTTCTGCTGGGCACTCATGCCTCCTTCTGCTACCTGCAGCAGGACTTGTTTTTATAATATTACTGCTTCCCCCAAAGGTACAGGTTGCCCCTACTGACTGCCCCAAGTTCACACCCACATTGTGAGGCTGATGCATTTTCTGGTACACTAGAAGACACAACGTACGGTTTCCATCCTGAGTCAGATTCAGACACGATCCCCCCCACTGCCGCTAATATGCGGTATCCTCTGATGCCCCTGCACTTTGGTTCTAGAGTCTGCTGACTGTCTGTTCCTTCTCTTAGTCCTGACCTTTAGCGACCCGATCCGCTGACTTTACCAACCCCAAATAATCCATAGATTAATGAGTTAGGAGTGGCCACCTATATAAGTGTAGAGTAAATGAGGAATGCACAGTTGCCATTTGCAATAATCCAAGGATATTTAGTGTCTGGGTGTCAGGATATAAAGCCATTTTCCCAAAGTGCCAACCTTTACTTTTGGGAAGGCTTTCAGAAGATCAAAATAATGAAATACTGTGCTTGAAGGCTAACCTTACATTTCTGTATTTTGGAAATCATTTTATTAACATTCATGCATCGGCACAGGTTTGATTTAATTGTTAACGCATATCCCTAGAAATGAACAGAAAATACATACAATGGCAAATATAGGTCTGGGAGGGATTCAAATCCGAAGAAACGGGCTTCCCCTTGCAAATACTAAAATATAATGTTTGTAAAGGTCTATTTAATTTCCCATCTTTTATATATTTCCTGACATTGTTTCTTTCTTTCCCTTTCTAGAGTATCATTCAAAATAGCCATTTTGCATGCACAAGGCCCACTATTAAGTAGAGGATTAAATGGAACATTGGTTACTAACAAATAAAGCAAAGAAAAAGAGATGGTGGCTGGAAGGTTTGGAATTAGCCCCAGCCTCTGGCATAGCTCTGGGCAACCCTCCAGACCATATGCAAATCAGTCCACTTCAAGTAGAGAGGAAGCCTCCTCCAATGATGACGCCTGATGCTGCTCACCATCATACTGCGAAAGAAGTTTACATGGAAATCCCCATATGTATGGAATGGACTGTTCTTGAAGCCAAGAAGCAAGATGTTTCATAGATCACCATTTTTGAAGTGCGCTCTGTTCCAAATTCTTAAACGAGCAAATGTTAACTCCTCAAAAAGTGTATTCTTCAAAATGCTTGACCTTTCTCATGATGCTTTCTTTTATGTGAAAGAAGTGGACTCTGGTCAAGACGTCTGGAAGGAAGCCCTTTCTTTTTTGATAAGCAGAAAACACCTGGTGTGTACGGACCAGGACCGTGTCAGCAGGGGTGTTGCTAGGTCTGAAAAAGATCCAGGGCTATGCTAAGTTTGGGACTGGGGGCTAGCTAGCCTTTTTGGTTGTAAGGCCTGAGCTTCTATCCGGGCCTACAACCAAAAGACCCGGGGCTATAGCCCTCTCAGCCCCCACTAGCAACACCTCTGTGTGTCAGCATTATTTGGGAGACCCAGAATTTCTTTAATTAGATCTTGTATGCAACATTCCAGTTCTGCATAAGTGAACATGGCTCATCTTCCTCAAAGGCAAACAATGTTTCGCCTGGATTTGTTTTCACCATCCCTAATTTTTCAATTATTAGGATGTGGTGTTCAGCAAGCACCAGCAAATGTTGGTTAATACCAACCTGATAACTAATGGCTTCCATTAGCCGAGATTTAATCTCCTCGATATGTTTCTCTGCTGACTCAACATTTTTATTAAGATCTCCAGCTAAACGCTGAAATCCTGTTTTGCAGTCTGATATATTTTGTTTTAGTTCTTGTAACATGTCCTTTCACAAATCTTGCAAAAGCAGGGCAATATTGTATTTTATGGCTGTCGATGAGCCCCTATATCTTGAGACATGGCATCAAGAGCTGATGGCGTCACCAACCGTGCATCTCTATTTTTAGCCGCTGTAGCCAGAAGGCACTTGATGTCCAAAGTCTTGCCTTGTTTCTGCTGGGCACAGCCATGGTGTTCCCCAACCCCAACGCTGGATCTTTCCTCTAAGCCAATAAATAAAAATAGCAACGGGCAAGGCTAAAGGGGATGAAAACCCAGCCCCCAACAGACAACCATCAATTCGTTTGACTATGGTCACGGTGAGAACGTATCTGCTAATGAAGCCTCCTGGTGGATCTCTAAGGGGATAGCCAAGCAAGAGATACGAGTGCATTATTCCACGTCTCTGACTCTCGTGTTACTAAAAGAGTTGAGCAGTGGTCTAGGAACCATGTGTTATTGATATTCCATCATCAACTGGGAAAGGCACTCTCCTGCCCCAGCTTCAATCTGACCTACAAATATATCCTAAAATGTAGGAAAAAAAGAGTCCAATCTATGGACTCTCCCGTCCCGCGCACACTTAGATGCTGGTAAACAGCCACATTTGTAATGAAAAGTATATTTATCAAATTCAGAGTTCAATCAAATAATAGAGTACAATTAATTAAAATAATGAAGGCAATTTATTGACTTCTGTTTCTTGCGGAGGCCAAACAGTCAGGGTTGTGCTTGACGCGTATTGAGGTAAGAACCCCTTCTTCAAGAGCAAATCATACTGCATAAAAGGTCCAAAACATGCTTCAAGGACACGAATTCAAACTCATGTTCAACACTTACAAAGTTTCAAGTAAAAGTATATAAAGAATCCTAAATCTCAATGTTATACAACAATCTTGTTCAATAATCACTCACAATACCATATTCTAGACGATACAGAAAGTAGAGAAAACTCCACTGATATACCAAAGAACCAACAGGTTGTGACCCTGTGATTATCCAAAAGGACTTCTCTAATTCAACTTCATACCAACGACTCTTTACCCATGAAGCATGCCAAAGCCATGCACCCCTTGAGAAGCCATATTAAGAAACTGACTAGCAGGGACCTACAGGTGAGATGATGTTTGAAACATGATAAACTATTGGAGAATACTAGACTCGAGGGACTCGTACTTTACGTTCTAATCAGGATCTCTGTTTATATATATTTAGAGAGAGGTGTGGCGTTCCCTACCCTAAGAAGGGTTCTGCTTCAGTGCAACATGTGTTGAGAATATTTGGGAAAAGTTTGAAATAGACACGGCATGGCAGCACACATTTGGTCTGAGTGGTGTGTTGCAACCCTGCAAGAGCAACCATGGTAGTGCTTTCTCTCACCGTTCAGTCCACTGCCTCCCGGAACATGCCAAGCTTCTACACTCCATCAGCCTAATCCTGGGTGACTTCTTTCTTTATCAACCTGGTGGCCGGGCCCAGCAACGTGCTTCAGGCACAGGAGGCGCATCAGAGGCTTGCGAGCGCCATCTTGACGCTGCGCATCTCCATTGATGGTACGCAAGCTGCCTCTCCTGCCTGCTCAATTCGCTGCCTACCAGGGCATGCCACACCATGGTCCCTGGTCAGCACATTCCCGTGCGGATCCTCTCTTCAGCGGTGGCAGAGTTCCGTATCTCAGGCATAAAAGAAGGGAGGGGTATAGTGTTAATCCCCTTCTGTCCACTGAGATTGCAGTGAGAGTGGCTACATGTGTCTCCTGCCAGGCCATGCCCCCATTGTGCATGTCTTAATGGATTTGCTACTGTTTTCCATTAATATATCTTGTTTATTGCCCCAAGTAAATGTAGTAGCTGCACTTGATAGTTTTTGGAGAAATTTAGATGAAACATCTATAGTTCTTTAAACTTAGGACGGGTTACGACAAAGATGGATAGCTACGGGTCAATGCCCTGGTCTTGTAAACAATACTTCACTGAGCACCATGGGTTCAGTACCCAGTCCCCGTACTGTGCTTAGATGCTGGATTGCGGCATGAAGCACAATATATGAGGCTGATTTTTAAAAAATATATCATTTTGATTAACTTAACTCATCCTGTATTGGCCTTCTGAAAGAAGCACCATTTTCTGGTTGTTTCTTAGTGTCTTTCCTGAATGCATTATATTTAATGTGAAGAGTGTCCTCATATTTGAGTGATATCTTAGCCTCCACATACACGACAGCAGACTGAATGGAGGTAGGGTTAGAAATATTTCATGACCAAACGTTGGCCTTATTTCCATCAATAAGATACCCTGATGTTGGGACATGTTCTTTTATGACACAAAACACACATGTTTTCTCTTCATCAAATTGGGGGTATATAAAGCGAGGGAATCAGCATACAATCATGATTTGATATTTCAATTCCCAAAACAGAAATTTGGAATAATTTGCAATGTTCTGAGTGATTGAGCAGGGGCTAATTATACCGTTTACATCATAACAGAAGTGGGAGATCATGAGTACCTCGTGTGATTTTTATTGACGGGGGTAAGAATGTTATTAATGAGCACCCTGGCGTTTACTGTTTGATATAAAGCTGGAACAGCATGGATGAATTCATTGCCAAAGCCACATGTTCCCATGCAGGACCAAAACAATGTACGCGACACATTTTGCAGAAATTGTAATGATCAAGTCGTCAAATGATGGAAGAACGGCTCTGCGGGCAAACAAATGTTTTCAGGATAATGACACATTCATTCTGATTTGCCAGAAGTATCACCACAATTGAACAAAAACGGAGACATAGCACGGTGTCCACCTTTAAAAACCTAAAATGTAAGCATGAGCTGCCAAATAAAGATATTGGCTGATGTAATACTTTAAAAGGGATAAAACAGGAACTCAACTAAGGAAACCATTGAAAATAATGAATACTTCCAAAAGAAGAGTTTAGTAGACTGCACATTTGAGAAGAGAAATGCAAAGAGGAGTTGGATCCGGATTTTGATGAAACAATATGGAATAAAATAATGACAAAGAATCTCAGGAGCAATTTTTTGTTTCCATAGCGCCAAAACATGTGACCTTAGAAAGTATTGCAGGTCCATGAAATATAGCACTGAAAAAAGATGATATATCCTGTGCATGTAAAAAACAAAACAAAAACAAAAGACACAGTAATTATACTCGATCTTATGCCTAGGTATAAATCACACAATTATGCAGTCAAGGGTATCACTAATAACCAGAGAGAATACTGTAATAATCTTATATGGCTAAATCTGCACCATAAGAGTGGCTGCCTGAATAGAGTTTAGTGGCAGCATCTGAAAATATTATGCATCGAGAAGAAATAATATCATACTATGGGTTGTGTGACAAATCCAGTAAATGTGTCTCTTCTTCTCAAGGGGGATACGCCCCCTGTGAGACTAGGGAGGTGAGCCTGTTACGCAAAACCTTCTCTAGGGATTTGGGCAAGCGGGATCTCACTGGTAGTGACTCTCCTTTAGGGGACAAAGACCCCCAGTCTCTTATTACTGTAAGATCACCCTTAAACCCAATGTTCCCGGTGTCCTCAGCATATATGGATATAGAGAAAAATGTTGACCTAATGGGGCCGTTGCCCCTGCTTGGTGTGGATGTTGACCCCTCCTGGAAGATGAAGGCCTAGGACCAATGAGTCTGTCTCATTTCAGGAAATCACATGTAAGGGATAATACCCTTATCTCGGGGGCAGGGGTTTGGGGGGGCGAGAGGAGCTGATGTGAACTCAGTCAGCTGGGGGAAAGACATGCACAGCGGATGCTGCCAGGCAGAACAGACACAGCCTGGTGGCAGGACCATAGCTCATACGTGGTGGGTGGAGAGCCCGCGTAACACTGCCGAGCCAGGAGCGCTGGAGGATCAACCTCACCGCCACCAAGGTGGAAGACCGGCATGTCAGAGAAAAAGCACCCACTGGTGAAAGCAAGCAACCAGCGTCCCGAGAAGGAGGAGTCCGCCACTGATGGACGGACTGCCCCTCCCAGGAGAGAAGATCACGGAACAACAGATACGCAGTGTGTGAGCCAGAGAGGAAGGAGGGCAGTAAAGCTCAGCAGCGACCGGTGGTAAGCCCGATACCTAAAAGGGGGAACAAGTATCCCTCATGACTAAAAGGACACCTAGAAAAAAGGGTATAAGAGAAATACCCCAAGGGAGAAGCCAGAAGATTAAACTAAAGAAGTGGGTACGTACCAAGCAGAGCAGGGTAAAAGACCTGACAGGGATGTGGGCGAAGTGGCTAGTCCACCTGAAGGAGATACGCAGTGGAGAGACAGAGGTCTGTGCGGATCAAATAATCGAGCTTTTTAGAGTAGCCAAAGAACATTAAACAAAGCCGTGAATCTGAGTTCATAGGTCCACAGGCGTCTTTGTCCGTCAGCAAAGCTTTATAAAAGATGGCTTGAATTGTGTACTTTTCAAGCCATCTTTTATAAACCTTGTAATATGTCAACCATAGGAATTTACAATGACTGACAGACGTGCCAGCTAGCTACAGCGACACTGTGGCTGACTGGCACTTCTGTCAGCTTGCCTGACTATATGGTGGGCGCATCTCCCGTCGCGGCTTCGGCCGCAGCGGGATAATGTGTCCCGCCAACTTTGTGGTGGGACCGGGCGGCCCCGGCAGGGCCTTGGCTCAACCCCAATTTTAGGAGACTGACGGGGCCCACTTAGTTTGCCTTGGAAGTGATGCATTGGGTCGCACCTGGAGATTAGAACAGTCAACCTAGCCATGTGTTTAAAGGAGGCTGAATCATGGAGTTTGGAAAATGTGTTACAGTTAAATACAGATAATACAGATATTATTCTGTTTGGCCCAAAATTCAAGCTTTAAAACAGGCACATCAGGTGGTACATTTGTTGTATATCGCCCTGACTATTGGGCCAAAAGTAAGAAATTTAGGTTTTTACTGGCAACAGGAGTTGAGCCTTGAGACACAAATTAAACTGGTGGTAAAATCATGTTTTTACAAACTCAGGCTGTTACGCCGAATGCTTAGTTATTTCGACAAATGTGTTTTCCCAACGGTTGTCGGAAAACGCATCAACTCTAAAACAAACTACTGTAATTCTTTATACCTAGGTATTCCAAAATTACTAATTGAAAAATTACAAAGTCGAATTACAAAACTGCTATTCGGCTTATTTTCCAGCTTTCACGACAGGATTCAATCACCATCCTTGAAAATACTTACGTTGGCTCCCGGTGAAATGTAGTAGGTATTATGCCTCACATTTTAAATGCCTTCATGGGATGGCACCAGCGTACCTTCAAAATAAAATTGCTTTTAACAATGCGAAAAGAGATCTGTACTCAACATATAAAAATAAATTGATGGTGCCTAAGTCCAGGTTTGTATTCAGAAATGATCACAGATATACTGTATCAGCTCCCAGACTGAGGGATTCTTTACCACCACCATTTGTAAAATAGATAACCTGCTTCAATTTCGGAAAGCCTTAAGCGCTTGACTTTTTTGTTAAATTTAACTGGGATATCAAAGTCAGTGCAACATGCCTTGATGCAATTAATTTCACCTGCGGTGACTTACAAATAACCATTACAAATTACGAAGGCATCATGAATTATATTTTAATTTTCAAAAATATAAATAATTTCCATTTTACACAATTACATCAAACAACACAATTACAAACAGAAATCATATATTGCAATTAAATATATTGTAACACATAATCATTTGAAAAATGAAAAACGACTTTAAAACACTTTCCGTATAAGTTCACAACATATATTATTTTAATACTATTAACCTGAAAGTCTACTTTTCAATAGTTCCCTAATTTCTTGCAATTCTCGTAATGATACCCAGAATAAACATGTAACAAGTACATACAAGTATTCTTATTATAACTTGAAGTTACTGGTATTTTTCTAAAAGTTATTATACATAAACAAAATGTCATTGGAATTTTTAAAAAGTTACATTTGGTATTTTTAATCTTTTCTGTCTCAAAGGTTTTAATTTGAAATTTTTGAAAGGTTAAATTTAGTATTTTTAATGTTTTCTTTTTCAAAGGTTTTAATTAAAATTGGAGGTAAGAGACAACTTTAAGGGGTGATGTGAGGCCATCACAAAAATTATATTTCAATTTTCAGAAATATAAATAATTTCTGTTTTACACAACTATATCAAAAACACAATAAAAAAAAAGAAATCATATCTTTCAATTAAATACACTATAACACATTCATTTTCAAAATAAAATAATAACATGCAAGTCTTTTACATACTTATTCAATTTCGGACATTTTTATATGATATAGAGAACGAATTGAACAAGTACAGAAAAGTATTCATATTATAACTTACATAACCTTCAATTGGTATTTTTCTAAAAGCTAGCACACATAAAAGTGTAATTTCAATTTTGAAAATTCGAATTTTGGTAAAATTGCACCTAAGGGAGGGTTTAAGTGGTGATATGGAGGCCATTACAAACATTGGAAGTGTTGGAAAAAGCTCCTATACACCGTTTGTGACTTGCATCTATTGGGTTTTTTCATGTCCTTTTTTTTAACTTTTATTTTACGTACATGGCCGGCAATATTTATTTATTTATTTAGAATTTTTATTCCATCGCGCCACACGCCCGCAGGCCTCAGGGCGTCAATAGAGTTATTATCTTCCACAGCAATACATCTCAATCAACACAATACAGGTAAATATACGCAGAAGCACAGGTAGTGCATATATGGGTATTTCAGAGGCACATTACAGTCATCAAGAGAGGCAGGACACATGTTTCCTGCAGGAACATGCATCACAGCGACTGGAAGTGTTGACAAGCTTAATCAGTCTCTCCCAACAGATGGGATCAGTAGATATGCTCTAAGGGCAACCCAAATGCACCTGTGCTGGCAAATAATGGATAGAATGTTGCCCAATTTTCCTCCTTCTCATTAGCCCAGATCACATCTCTCCACCACTATTCACTGCTATGAGCCACAGGTTGCAGTCATTTTAACAATACACATTGTTTAGTCATCAGGAGACATATATTCAACACTGTATGTGTATCTCGAGGCATATTGCCATATACCCCGAACAAACATGCCAAAGGGGTACGACCAAAATGCACTCCTATGATAGTATGCAAAGTATCACATACTTAGGCCCAGAATGTAGATAGCATTAAACAAGACCACATCATATGAAAATAATCAGCATTATCCATACCACAACTGTGGCAGGGCCCCCATCGACCCAGGCTTAAAAAGCCACAACCTGGCCAGGGAGCAATGGTACCGGTTTAGGATCTTCAGCTGGTTTAACGTAAAACATGAATTTAGCAATACCTCCTGGGTCAATCCACCATTCCCCTGCCAAACTTCGTCTGTCAATTCTACCACAAGGTCCCCAGCCCATTTATCTCAACATTTGGATGGCCAGCTGGACCTGTGGTCAATTAAAAGCCTGTATAGTGTAGATACTTGCAATTCCATAAAAGAATGTTCTTACTATACCCCCAGTAATTGCTAAATTCTCCTCCATGCCAACAGAGTTACCCCAACCAAATCGAATTGACAATCCCTTAAGAGATACACAGATGACTAAGGACCTGAAATCGCTGCCCCTGGTGGTATCATTCACAATTTTAACATGCAGGTATAAACCCTCCCGCTCGAACTAATAGGATGCAAAATGGGCCTGTGCTGCCATCCAGTACAACCTGAAGTCTGGAACAGCAAACCCGCCCCTCGTACGTTCTATTCAGGGTAGACCACTTCAGCCACGCCACCCCAGAATATCAGAGGAAGGCAGTGATGGCGATTTTAGTACTTTAAAGAACAAGCGCCCCGGCCAAAGTGGCCCATTTTGAAACCGATATAGTAACTTCGGGAGGAGAGCCATTTTCAAAAGTGAAATTCTGCCCGCCAAGATTAAAGGTGATCTTAACCATTGCTGTACCTTCGTCAACAGTAGGGACCTATAGTTGCCAAAGTTACCACTATGTAGGATTGTTGTGTTTCTAGAGATATCGACCCCCAAATATCTTATAGAGTGTGGTGCCCATGTGAAATCAGCCAAATGGTTAGGCTTAAGTGTCGCTTCTGTAAGAGGGAACAATACAGACTTAGCGCAATATATGTGGAGCC
Source organism: Ambystoma mexicanum (assembly GCF_040938575.1). Taxonomy (NCBI): domain Eukaryota; kingdom Metazoa; phylum Chordata; class Amphibia; order Caudata; family Ambystomatidae; genus Ambystoma; species Ambystoma mexicanum. Next base: position 1,442,940,714 of record NC_090935.1, read on the forward strand.
CTGAATATCTACCAAATTGTAAAACATCCAGCTTGATCAGGCTTAGGTGTATTGGAGGTCCACACACAAATAAAGTAGCATCATGCGTCTATAGGGAGATAATATCTGGGTGTCCGAACCCCCCTGTGGGAATGACGGAGCTGAATGAGGTCCACCAGGAGCTCTATAACTATAGCCAACAGTAGGGGGCAAAGAGGGCATCCCCGACGAGTGCCGCTGCCAATAGATATATTTTCGGATAATGACCAATTAGTGATAACCCTAGCCACCGGCGCAGTGTAAGTAGCCTGACACAGGATACATAGTCGTGCTCAAATCCGCATTTCAACAGAACCATGTATAAATATTGCATGATACAGAATACAGAATCGAAAGCTTTGTGGACCTCAAGCGATGCCGCCACAGCCTGCGTGGTAGCATCTATTGGAAACATAATATTGGAAAAACGGTGTATATTGAGGGCAGTGGAGCGACCCGGGACAAACCCAGACTGATCTGTATGTATCATGTGCACCATCAGAGGCATCAGCCGAGTGGCTAATACTTTAGCGAATACACAAACAAAGGGCACGCGGGCCCTGGGAGTGTCTCTCTACCGGCCAATATCCTAGGTTAGAGTCTCAACCAGAGTCTTTAGCTCACCATCCTTTCACAGAAGAGAATAGTCCACTACATATCAGTCTTTGTCCTGTCCAAGGGCAGTACAGCACCGAAACGCCAGTCAATTCTCTTCTGAACAAGATTACCAACAGCAACCCCAGAAACATGTTTCGGTCTGGTTGGGCCTTGTCGGTGAGGTGGAGCTGTGCCTCTCTTACAACAGTTAGCAAGGGTTCCACGTCTGGATTACCCTAGTAATTTAGGGTGAAAACCCCAAGCTACTTAATATGCACAAACAAGGGGGGTCCTGGGAGTGTCTCCCTAGCGGCCAATATCCCGGGTTAGAGTCTCAACCAGAGTCTTTAACTCACCGACCTGCCCAAGGGCAGTCCAGCACCAAAATGCCAGGCAATTCTCTTCTGAACAGGAGTACCAACTGCAACCCCAGACACGTGTTCGGCCTGGTTGGGCCTCGTCAGTGAGGTGGAGCTGTGCCTCTCTAAGAACAGTGAACAAGGGTTCCATGTCTGGATTACCCTAGTAATTTAGGGTGAAAGCATTAAGCTACTTTATATGCACAAACAAGGGGGGTGCTGGGAGTGTCTCTCTACTGGCCTATGTCACGGTTTAGAGTCTCAACCAGAGTCTTTAGCTCACCATCCTTTCATAGAAGAGAAATGTCCACTACATATCAGTCTTTGTCCTGCCCAAGGGCAGTCCAGCACCGAAACACCAGGCCATTCTCTTCTGAACAAGAGTACCAACAGCAACCCCAGACACATGTTTCGGCCTGGTTGGGCCTTGTCAGTGAGGTGGAGCTGTACCTCTCTAACAACAGTGAGCAAGGGTTCCACGTCTGGATTACCCTAGTAACTTAGGGTGAAAACCCAAAGCTACTTAATATGCACAAACAAGGGGGTCCGGAGTCTTTAGGGATTGCTGTTGGTACTCTTGTTCAGAGGATTGCCTAGCATTTCGGTGCTCGACTGCCCCTGGGCAGGACAAAGACTGATATGCAGGGATATTTCTCCTCTGTGAAAGAGACAGTGAGCTAAAGACTTGGTTGAGACTCCCCCGGGGGCCATTCACCCAAGAACAGGTCAATGGGCCGTGTTCGTGCCAGTAGAGGGACTCCCATAACCCCCTTGTTTTGCATATTAAGTAGCTTTGAGTTTCACCCTAAGTTACCTGGGGAATCCAGATGTGGACCCCTTGCTCATTGTTCTAAAAGAGGCACAGCTCCACCTCACTAATGAGGCCCGACTAGGCCAAAACACGTGTCTGGGGTTGCTATTGGTACTCTTATTCAGAGGAGAATTGCCTAGCATTTCGGTGCTGGACTGCACCTGAGCAGGACAAAGACTGATATGCACAGATATTTCTCCTCTATGAAAGGGACAGTGAGCTAAAGACTTGGTGTCATGAGCACTAGGAGCTCTCGCCCATGCACTCACACTGCATACACTCACACTGTGTTTGGGGTTGGGAGAACAAAGAAAGGGGAAGTCTGGACCTTGTTGTGGCGCATCAGGGGCTCTTTAGGTCCATGCTTCCAGCCTTAGTGTTGCTGGGAATGTCCTTCAAGATGGCCACTCTAAATAACCATCCCGATTCTACCAAGAAGGTCGACAGCTTGGCCATTGAACTTCTTTTGAACTGGCAGGCTAGTATGCATGGGTGGGCATCTATTTAATCCACACCCACGCATGTTACTTCACTTCGCGTTACTCTGCATTGCGCAGTGGTACGGTTACTGAAGGCTCTCCAGCTTGGAAACTCAATCCTGCAAATGAAGAAAGACACGTATTAAGGACAGGAAACATTGCGACGTATCACTGAATTTTCAGAACACTTACCAGTTTGGTCGCTCTCTCGTAGCTCTCCGGATTCGCCTGCATCAGCCCATCGGTCTTATCGGCTCCTCCCGACTCAGTGCTCAGGCGCGCCTCCTGTCCCTCATGGCTCCTGGCTTATCCGGCTCCAGCCTGGCACCTGCAAATAAAGAAAGGGAAGGTAGTAAGAACGCGCAGGGTAGCACATCGCTAACAGCTTACAGACAGCAAAAGTTAAACACACGCGCTCAGCGCTCGCACTTGGGCAGTAGTGCAAATCAGGCAGAAACACTGCATAAGGCAAACAAAAGTGAACTTCTCACATAAGGCAAACAAGAGAAAAGAAAGTGCAGCCATTCTAGGCAGAAGAAGAGAGAATGACTATCCTGTGGCTTATGGGAGGGGTGACTGTCCTTTTCTTTCTAAGGCAGAACAAGAGGGGAAGAAAAGGACAGTCATCCTTCACAAAGGCCACAGCTGGTCTGGCTTTTCCAGTGAAGTAACTGGAGCAATTCAAGAGGAGACAAGAAGCAAAAAAAGCAAGCAAGAACCAAGCGCCCCTGCAACAGACAGCAAGATGGAGAGCGTCATAGTGTAAGCCAACAGGTGAGTCCAGCCTTCCTCGGGAGGGAGGACGTAGGGGTTGTGCATAATACCAACCTTACATATGCATGACACAAGTGTTCTTGTTTAGGAAGCTTTCCAAGGAGCCCACGGCCACCAGCAGCTATGCCACACGCCCTGGGTCCCTTTAAGCGCTACACGGTGCAAGACAGAGAGAGGAGTCAGAGTGTCCAGACGCTCCTGCAGAGTCCAAGGTAAGCGTTACAGAATGCGAAGCCCATGTTTCTACTCAGCCTGAGCGCCATGGACTTCTCTGAGGTGGATCAGTTGTCACAGCTCCCAGGTGAGCTCAGAGCGGAAGTTCACGCTGCCTGATCAGAGACCAGTGCCTTACGGCGGGAATTGGTGGTGAATAAGGACCGCACTGATGAGTTAGCTAGACAGTTACTGCAGGCACAAGCAGTGCTAGCCCCACTACCAGGTACAGGTCCCTCTCTCATACCAGTGGCCCCGGTTCAAGTGTTGTTTCTGCAACAGTCCCGTTAGCCGCCCAGAACGCTTGACACAAGATCCTCACAAGTTTACAGTTTTCATGAACTAATGCCGGCTCCATTTTCTTTGCAGACCATGGATGTTTCCCACTGATCAATCGAAGGTGGATTTTTTACTATCTTATCTGGGTGGGCATGCAGACAACTTGTCCATCCTGTCGGTAAACTCTTAGGGGTCCGGCAGGAGTTAGAAAAGTTGTTCGCTCGGCTAGCTCAGGGGCAAGCCCTCGATAATGAACTGCTGTCTCTACGTCAGGGCAATCAGGATCTTTTGGGTTATGTGGCCACCTTCAACTGACTGTTGGCGGAGTCCAACTGGCTGGAGGAAAAGTGGACCACATTGTTCTTTCGAGGTCTCAGAGGGGAGTTGAAACATGTCGTAGCATAGGTGGTAATCTTACCAAAGGGGTGTGCCGAATACAGCTGGATCACCAGTTACAGGACCAAAGAGCGGATCATGCTCGTTCTGAGGGGCAATCATTGCACATCCATCCAAAGGAAGGCCCAGTACGTACTCCGGAGAATCATCCCAAGCCCATGCAGCTGGGTGGTTTCCCCGGCCCGCTCACCAGAGATGAAAGGGCGAAGAGAAGGCGACAACAGCTGTGTTTGTACTGTGGCAAGGAGGGCCATTTCCTTCGAGATTGTCCTGTGAAACCTCAAAGGAAGACTGTGGGGGCTATGGATAAGGATGACCGTGAGCATCAGCCAGAAAACACCATTGCCCGGCAAGTATAGAGGTCAGCTTGTCGAGCAAGCAGAAGGCACCTATGGCCTCAAACCTGGTCTTACCCATGGTACTCATTTGACATCGACAGCCTACACAGATGCATGCTCTGGAGGCATACATGTACAGCAGGGCGGTGGGTAATTATATGGACCACGATTTGACCCGCAGAATCGGGATCCCTTCTCGGCCCAAACTAACAGCGGACAACATCACCGCCGTGGACGGCACCCAATTACTGTTGGGCCCAGTGACCCAATGCACAGAGGAAGTTGTGTTGCTTTGTCAGGAGGGACATGGTGAAAGCATCACCTTTGATCTGATCGAAGCTCCACAGTTTCAGATCATCTTAGGAAGCCCTGGCTGAAGTTCCACAATCCCAGCATTGATTGCTGCACCAGGATCTTGACCTATTGCGAGGAATGCGGGCATACGTGTTACAGCGATGGCCTTGCTCCCAGGGATCCTCTGGTAGTGTCTGCAAGAAACAAGACTGGTTCCACTCTAGGCATGGTGGGGATGTTACCACCTGAATACTCAGAATATCAATATTTGTTTCACAAGGAACAGGCGAATTGACCCTTCCTCCACACCGACCGTACGACTTTCAGATAGATCTCATACCCGGCTCCCAAGTACCCTGCAGTCGCATTTATGCATTGACAGAACAGGAAAATTCCCATCTCAAGACGTACATAGACCAGTACCTAGCCAATGGATTCATCCGTCCGTCCAGGTCTCCGGCGGCATCTCACCTCTTCTTCATACCGAAAAAGGAAGGGGACCTAAGGAATTGTATCGATTATCGATCATTGAATCAAATCACGGTAAAAGAATTGTATCTGCTACCGCTTATACCTGTGCTTCTGGGCCAGGTCAGGGACGCCTGCATTTACACCAAATTAGACCGTACCACCTGGTGCGCGTCAAAAGTGGGGATGAGTAGAAGTCCGCCTTCCGCACCAAATTCGGCCTCTATGAATATCAGGTGATGCCCTTTGGGCTGTGCAATGCTCCAGCGGCATTCGAGTACTTCATGAATGATGTCTTACGTGAGCTCCTTGACGTGTGAGCGATTGTCTACATCAACGACATCTTGATCTATTCAGCTATGCCTCAGGACCACGTGCTTCATGTGCGAGCTGTGCTTGAAAAATTACGGCAGCACAAATTGTATGCAAAACTGGAGAAGTGTGCCTTTCTTGTCTCATAAGTTGAATTCCTGGGTTTTGTATTGACTCCATGAGGCATCCGAATGGCTAACCGAAAAGTCGACACAATCCTCAATTGGCATTTCGCCCACATCAGTAAAGGGGGTACAAAGTTTTTTAGGATTTGCAAACTTTTATCACTGCTTCATTCCCGGTTTTTCTCATCTGGTGCATCCAATTACTATGTTACTCTGAATGCCTGGAATACCTGTTCTGCTTCCGAGGACCAATCAAATGTGTTATTCTTACAAACAGAAATTCACTGCAGCACCCATCGTGCAACAGCCAAAGCATCTTCTGTATGTTGTTGAGTCTGACGCCTCTAATGTGTCCATGGGAGCTGTCTTGTCTCAGAAGAATCCAATGGTGGTTTAGCCAGTAGGTTATACAAACTTTTCGTGTCGTATTTTCGGAACAATGACAATTTACGGGAAGTGTGGAGCGAGAGAATTGGGTCTGATATTGATCTTGAGGCCTGGCAGAATATATGCGGAAATGTCTCATTATGTTCGCTGAATCTGGGCGAAAGGTCTAGACAAATTAAGATCTTGAACCGTGTGTATTGGTGTCCGGAAACGTTACATAGAAGGGGTATGACTGACAACGCTGATTGTTGGGGTTGTGCTCTGGAAGTGGGATCATTGGAACACATGCTATGGGCCTGCGTGCGGGTCAGGGCTTTCTGGATTGACATTTGTGATGTGTGTGTCAGAATTTTGGGTGAAGGGTGTGTCCTGAACTTTAAGACAATGATCCTAGGGGAAGATTCTGAGCTGGCTGAAGCCAGCTCTCCCCTCAAGAAATGGCTTTTCAGAGCAACCTTTGTTGCTAAAAGGTTGATCCTTCGAGGATGGAAAGGTCGGATTGTCCGTCATTTGAGGAATGGGTTCAAGAAATGCATAGCCTGTCTAGAACAGAAAAAATTATCTACAAATTGAAATGTAAGTTGTCCTCATATGAAAAGATTTGGAACATGTTCAATGATTTTATTTGATCCGTTTTTTTTTCTATTCCTTGTTGTTCCTCTGTACTTTGATGTTTTTTTTTTTATATAATTGTAAATAAATAAATTTAAAAAAAAAAAAAAAGAAGAATCCAATGACAGGTCAAATACACCCAGTGGAACAAATTCTCCCCTGCAGAGCTGATTATGGACAAGGAGATTTGGGCAATCAAAGCAGCCTTCAAGGAATTGAGACACAACTTGATATCCCATAACAGTGAGTACAGATCAACGGAACCTGCAGTATTTGCGGTCAGCTAAAGTACAATCATCGCGTCAGTTGAGGTGGGCCCTATTCTTTGTGGAATACGACTTTGTGATAACGTACCGACCCAGGGTGCACAGCGGCAAGACTGACACTCTATCATGATTGGGAGAAGGAGACAGTTCTTATGCTTTCCTTGAGCCAGTATCCATCATTCCCAGAGACAAACTGCCATGTGCCATCAATACCGCGCCCGCTCCGTTAGATGAGTTACAGACATCAGTAAAACAAGCAATGACATTGGACGAACAGGAGACTTGGGCAACAAAGGGCATCCGGCGGGAAGTCCGGGCAGGCTTACACTATCACCAGGGGTGACTGTACCTCCCGGAACCAGCGTTATAATCTCTGGTATTATCCAACTATCATAACGCTCTAGTGGAAGGTCATCTGGGAATCACAAAGACCATGGCCAAGGTCCAGCAACATTATTGGTGGCCGACCTGGCGCAAACATACTGCGCAATATGTCCAGACGTGTAGCATGTGTGCGCAAAACAAGACTCAGAAACAGAAACCTTCAGGCCTTCTACAGCCTCTCGCTGTGCCTCCATCTCCCTGTAATACTGTGTTGTTAGACTTCATCACCGATCTACACTCATGCAGTGGACTTAACACCATATTGGTTATAGTGAATCTTTTCTCTAAAATGGCACACTTTATAGCCCTCAAAGGACTTCCAAATGCTAACACACTGGCCAAGACCTTAGTGGAACAGATTGTCAAGCTTCATGGTTTCCCCTCTGTCGTGATTTCTGATTGGGGCAGTCAGTTTGTGTCCCAATTCTGGAGGAGGAGTTGTGGCTTGGCACAGATTGACGTATGTTTGGCCATTAGCCATCATCCTCAAACGGACGGTCAAACGGAAATAACTAATCAAACATTGGAACAGTATCTCTGTTGTTATTAGGACCAGTGCCAGCTCTTGGTCCATTTGGCATAAATGGAGACGCAGACATCCTCGCGGTATTTTAAGTCATCCAAAATGGCCGCAGCTTAGGTCTCTCCATAGAACTTCTGTCAGTGCTCTAGCACTTTTCCACGATTGCGCTCGGAACTCCTGTGACTCATCCACAGGATCTATTCATTTGGAACCGAAGCGGTAGCCCACTGTGTTGCTTCTTTCCTCTGAAGCCACACCACTGTTCGTTTGCTTCCTCTTGCTCCGTTCTGGCTTCTCCAGCTCTGCTCCTCCTCTCTTGACCCTTGGCAGTGCTTCTCCTCATTGCCCCCGGCTCTCTCAGTGCTCTCATTTCTTCCTGGTTCCCTGTCTCGGGCTGCCTTTCTGCCTCCCTTCTCGATCTCCATTTCTCTCCCAATTCCTGCATCTTCGGAAGGATTCCCCCTTTTCGCCGCTCCACGGCTGTCAATCCTTTCAGGAAAATACAGTGGGGCTTCCTGCTTGGTTCGCCCCTCTACCACTCTGCGGCTGCTGAATATCCCAGGGGATTCCATTGGAGCTTCCTGCCCTCGTTCTACATACCTCAATTTTGAATTTGATCACTGAGGAGCCGCTTCTTCACTTGAACTCTGGGTTTTTGCCCTTCACAGGGTTTTTTCCCTTTTGGGGGCTTGGCCCTTACAGCTCCCATTGTCACACTTGTTACAGCAGGTCTCATTGAGAGCAGTGAGGGACAGTCCTGTCGCTGCAATCTGCCAAATCAAGGGCTCCACTACATGGGGCAAACAGGTCAGGTTTTTTATAAAAATTTGCCGGCCCTGATAGCAAGCGACACCCAAAAAAACAAAAAAAAACAAAAAAAGAATGGATCAAACGCAGCAAGTCCTAGCAGCTTTACAGGGCCTCACTCAGGAGCTCCAACATCTCAAGAATGAGAGCACCACTTTGAGACAAATCATTGCAGATGCACCTTCCGGAGCAGAAATTCCACCTCTACCTTCAATGGTAATACAATTTGACGGTAACCCCAAGAGATTGAAGGTGTTCTTCGAAGCCTGCCTTTTTCCCAAATGATCGCTTGATGGGTAGCTTTATGGTTTCACACCTAACCGGAGGAGCCTTAGCTTGGGCTACCCCCTTGGTGGTGACCAATTATCAAATCCTGGACTCATATCCCGCCTTTGCCAATAGCATACAAGCCATGTTCAGATGCCAAGAACTGACTATTTCAGCCCAAGAACAACTCTTAGACATACAACAAGGTTCGTCAGACATCTTAACCTACATTATCAACTTTAAGTACTTAACTGCAGAAAAAACCTGGTTGGATGACGCCCTAATTACCCTCTTTCGAGTTGGACTATCGGAAGAACTAAAGGATGAATTATCCTGGGTTCCAAGACCTCCCAAACTTAAGGAAATGGTAGTCCTTGTCCTACTTCCAACACCAAGAACGCATCTCTGAGAAGCGCAGGCATTGTTCCACAAGACCCTCTGAGATGTCCCACCCCGCGTTCTCATCTGTCCTCTGAGGAAGAACCCATGCAGTTAGGCTTGCCAGAGGACCATAGACTTCTAAGGAATGCAACAATCGGAAGACCCTTGGGCTCTGCATGTATTGCGGTTCAAACAGACTGTTACGCTCACCTTGTCTCCCCGGGGGCGTCGAATGCGAGCTAGCTAGGTCAGTTGGTCTGTTCCAGCGTGGTTGTGCTCCACTCCCTAAACTGGTCTGCTCAGGTGCCCTTGTCTTTTCTTGGACTGGCCTGGGGTCAGCTCCTGATGAGAAATAGAAGAAATATAAGGGGGCTGGTGCCTTCACCGGTGGAACCTTCCCTTGCGTCCCCAGATAAGGTTTCTTGTTACCCAACATCGCGACGGCTCACCTTAGAGATTGCAATGATGTGCTCTCCTTCCTGCTCGTCTTGGCAGAGGTGCAATGTTCTTTTGGATCAAGTTGCTCCACTGGATCAAGTTGCTCCACTGATCCGGTGCCATGTTCTTATGGATCGAGTTGCTACACTGATCCGGTGCAATGGTATCTTGGATCGAGTTGCTCCACTGATCCGGTGCAATTGGTGAGTCTTCCTTTGTCTAATAGTGCAATTAGGATCACTGTTCGCTATTCACTGTTCCCTTGTCTTCTCTAACGTCCTTTATGTAATGTCCTTTATGTATAATACCAATGTCTCTTCTTTCCAACAGAATCCGGACATCGGATAATGTGTATACAGCAAGAGAACAGATGGAACTGCGGCGTGAAGCATCGGACGCTGTTGAAAGGTATGTAAGCTGCGGTCGCGAGAGAGATCAGTACTCGCGAGTTCCTTTTCACTGGACTAACCTTGTTTGCTTTTCCCTTCTTTCTCCGTAGGCGCGACAGCTGTGCAGAAGAAGGAGCGGAACGCTGAAGACGACGCCAGAGGCTGAATCAGTTGTCATGCGAGATGGAGAAAGTCGCGGGTCCGCTGCAGGTGCCAAGGATCACTGGGTAAGTGTTCAGGTAAGCAGGAATCTTCACGTGCTTGTAGGTTGCTGGAGTTCTTTCCGTGGATCGGATTCCAGCGGAGAGCGTTCTGCTGCCATGGGCAATTCAACGCGAAGCGACTGACAAGGCCTGGGCGGCGTTTATATAGCCAGGCCCGGCCACACTCAAGATCTTGGAGCACGTTTTGCTGGCCACACCCATACTTGCCACACCCATTCCTGAGGCAGCAATTAGAGATGTTCGGGCCAACAGGCAGCCAGTGTTCGTTTTGTCTAACATGCTTCTGAATCCTTTACCATGAGCCCGGTGCCAATGGCACCAGGACAGGGTCCAGGTGACCCTTTCTTGATTTCTCCGGGTTTTAATCCAGACGGGGTGCTTTTTAAGCCCCTAAAACCCTAGTGCAGGGTTGCAGTGTCTCTCGGATGTACTGGTCATTACACAGACATCAGTTGAAGTACTGTCCTGTATTCCCTCCGAGACAGTCGGGAAACGCCAAACCTTGGCCGTAAAGGAAACAACGGCTCAAGGGGGTTTTCTCTGTTCCCAAACCAAGAGTGTCCAAGACAAAGTCATGCTGGTCCTTAATTTTGATCTACGATCTCAAGGTACCTTTATACCAGATGTTCCTGCCCTTATCGATTGTGGAGCAGCTGGGAATTTCCTAGACGATCAGTGGGCTCAAATACACAGTATTTCTTGCCAACCCATTTCGGTTCTGATACCTGTAGAAGTTGTAGATGGATCTGCCTTGTCCTCCGGACCTATCATGGAACAAACAGAGGAACTTACTATGAGCCTTTCATCCCATTCCGAGAAAATCCATTTTGATCTTATCAAGGCAACCCACTACCCGATCATTCTAGGACTCCCTTGGCTCCATCAACATAACTCATATCTGTTGGACAGCAGGGTCCATGTTTCTAGGATAATAATACTGTTTGTCTCACTGTCAGCAGAACAGATCCATTGGTTTTCACAACCAAGAAGACAAGCGTGAAAACAGGATAGTGAATCAGCAGCAGACTTCACAAAGGAGTATCATGCCTATCGCCAGATTTTTGTGGAAGAATACAATATTCGCCCTCCTCATAGAAATGAGGATTGCACTGTGATCGTACACCTGGCCTACCAATACCGTTTGGGCGTATGTACACCCTATCCAGACCAGAAAAGGAGGCTTTACAGTCTTATTTACGATCCAATATACAGAATGGTCTGATAACCGAGTCAAAATCACTGGCAGGAGCCTCCATGTTTTTTATCCCTAAGAAGGGTACAACTGAATTAAGCACTGCATTGATTTTGGAGGCTTAAATAAGATAACTGTAATGGACAAGTATCCACTCCCACTGATTCCTGACATCCTTGAAGCGGTCAGAGGGGCCTCTGTATTTTCCAAACTCGACCTTAGAGGCGCATACCATCTCCTCCGGATTTGTAGTGGTGATGAGTTGAAAACAGAATCAGGCATCGCCTTTGGCCACTACGAATACTGTGTAATGCCCTTTGGTCTGGCAAATGCACCTGCTGTGTTCTAACACTTTATGGGCCATCTCTTTTCCGATCTCATTCTACACTCTGTTGTCGTTTATCTGGATGACATTTTGTTCTTGTCCAAATCACTTCAAGAACATCGAGCTCACGTATCCAAAGTACTTTCTTGTCTTACATTTCTCCTCTTTCTTCACTTTATCATTGTTTGTCTCAGGTGAGACAAGCAATGATAAAGTGAAGAAAGAGGAGAAATGCAAATGCAACATACAACGAGAAGACTGCGAAGTGCCAATACCCACCACCATGGCCGAACTTCAAAGTACCCTGATTGCATCCACCAGCCAAGCTCTACTCCCATTCACAAAACTATATGAATCCATCAAGGACACTATGCGAGACCAGGCCACCCTGGTCGTCCTTATGCACACGAAACAAATATATATGGAAGCCTTTACCACCAAGATCCAAACTCGATTGGATATTGAAGCTGAGAAATCCGAACAGTGGCAATCCAGGCTATTCGACATAGCGAGAAGTGACAGGGCTGAGAAAGAACACATTACAACTACTCTGCTCAAATTACTCTCAGCTAGCAACTAGAAAAATATGGAAAAAATGAGAACAACTGGGGGATGGACAAACATGAACACACTGAAGTAATTCCACCCACTGAAAAAAACAAGCCATACAATAATGAAAATAAGGAATACAAAAAACACAGCCAATACCAACAAGCTGAAGAACAGAAAAACCATCTTGCTCGCTCTGGGTTGAGAGAACGCAACCTGCAACCAGGGAGCAAAAGAATTAGGAACACAAAAACATGAATCTAAAAATGTCCACAAGACACAAGACAAATCTTACATGAGACCAAAACCACTCAGGTTACACAAACTGAAGTGGAATCTTTTCCAATCTTTGACCGCAGTAGAAAACCTGATGATCACAAAAGTAAGAAACCCTACTAAATTGCAAAATAAAGGAACACAAAGCAAAAAAACGAGAGGCTCTCGAGCATTCCTGAGGAATTTGACATTTCCCCCAATTCCGCAAACCACTCCAAACAAAAAGAAGACGAACAAACTACCAAAATTAAAACAGAATTAGTCTTGAAGCAAACAGAAGAGATAGCGAAAATTCAAGCGTTGGAGCATCAAGCAACAGAAGACAAACTGCAAATGTAGCTCTTGATGAATCTAACTACCCACAACGAAGAAATATCGTCAATTACCATAGAAGGCAGCAAGAGCTCAATGGAAGAAACCTCATGCCTATACATCGTAGACGGGTACAAGGAAGGCCATATCGACTCTAGTGAAAAAGATATTTTATCATGCAAAGCGATATCTAAAAATTAAGAGGATTGGGCAGACGACTTCGCAGCAACTGACGATAACAACAGCGAGTCGATATGTACCACTGAGGGAAATATGCAAAATAAAATGCCAATCAATCCGAACTCCCAAACAAGGGGCATCCTCTTTTGGCAGACTCATTAAGAAAAATTACTAAACACCTAAAACGTCCCACATTTTTAGATCCACAACACCAACTGACAAAATTCTCAGTCAATGTACAGAGACAAATCGATCCTAATGATGGGCTAATACTGAACAGGGCAAATTTGCTACGTCTACTCCATGCAGTTCCTCCACTTGAATTTTTAAAATCTGGAGATATAAAAGTAGTCGAATTCCCAAAGGACGAAAGGACAGACTGCACAGAGGTCTACTTCCATAAGCAACAAAATGCTGACAGAATACTGGATTGCGCCACATACCTCAAACATCTAGGGTTCAATTGTACATCCAACTACCCCAGGGACAACGCTCTTTCCAATAAGATGGCCTTCGAAGACAGAAAATATGAAACTGATAGACAATCAAAAGAAAGGTACTTACCCATGAAAGAGCCACTCGATTTACCACTAAGGAACATGTGGGCCCAAAGAGGCCCCAGAAGCCCTCGCAATCATGACAGACCAATACACCGTTCATATGCACCAAATGGGAAGCAAACATGGAAAAAAGAAGAACAGACCCAAATGAAGTCTCACCTATAGCTCCTACTCAAAGATGACAAACGGCAGATACACCTGTGCTACTGGAACACCAGAAGCTTTTCACATCTATACAAGACAGAACACCAAGACCTACTCAAATATGAAATCATCTGCCTGCAGGAGACTTGGTTAGTGATGGCTATTTGAACTCCATCAACCCTGCCTTAATGGGAAAAAGGGCGACCTTATGCGGGCCTTATGACCCTATGGAAAATAGAAGCTAATCTACATTTGGTAGAGTGTTATAATCCAAATCATTGGATCCAAATCATGCTTCTAGAATATAAACAATTCAACACAACCAGCAGATCTAGATCTAAAGATCACAATGTTATTGCCCTGATAAACGTTTATTGGAACACCGGGGCCCTGAGCGACGCTACGTTCATACATGACATCACAACAAACATTGACGACCTTCAAGTCAAATACAAGAATTTAGACTTGATCATCTGTGGCGACCTGAATATCCACTCATTTTATACCAACAGGGAGGAAATACCACATAAAATACATGAACCCAAAGCACAATTATGGGTAAAAGAAATAACCAAGAGGAATCTAACACTCCTAAATGGGGCAATTACCAGAGATAAACCACCGAATTCCACCTGGTCAAGAGGAGAATCCACAGCATACCTGGACTATGTATACGCTTCTACCAAGATTTTAGAAGCAACAAAAAATGTGGAAGTCATTCCAGCGAGCCAGAGCGATCACCACAAAATTATCTTGATATGGTCTGCCTGGCTTCGCTATCACACAAAAGAAAATACAACCAATGTGGAAATAAACACGGTTCTAAATAGACTACGAATATCTGTACCTCAGATATAAATAATAAAAGAAATATTTTAAGAATCCACAAGACCTGACAAAGGGAAAATTGGTTACGAATGGCTCCTGATATCCGTCACAACTTCCTTTGGAAATAGAGGCAACTTTAACCAAGAACATGCCCATTCGTATAATGAACTGATCGCTGCTAAGAAAAAGCAACATAGAAAGAACTTAGCTGCTGTTCACAAAATGGACCCTGGAGAAGGATCAAACTTGGTCCACAGCCTAAAACAAAAATACCGAAACTGGACGAAATCTTCAATAGCCATACAAGCCCAGAATGATGCATAATCAATGCTGAGGACTCGAACAAACAATAACACCAGAGATCTCTGGAACCTCCTCAACAAGAACCCGTCAAACCAACATCGCTTACTTGTTGACCTTCCAGAAAGAGTGTGGATAGAATACTTCTCCCAGATATACATGGAACCCACAAAAACACCAGATCAGACCTTGGAAACACCTGAACAGGAAAGGAAATGGTTCAACAACTGGGAATATAAAGAAATTCTTACACACATAAGACTGATGGGCTTAGCAACAACACCATAAAACAAAATCCAGAAGATTGGACAGAGTTATGCTTAGAACTCTTCACTTTGATCTCCAAATACAAATACATTCCAAAAACATGGAAATCTGCCACTCTAATCCCCATATACAAGCACAGAGATAGAAAACGGCCTAAAAACTATAGACCTTTGGCTATGCTAGATCCATTGGGGAAAATATATGCCTCCACCCTACTGAAAAGATTGACGGAATGGCCGACTAAAAAGGGCATCCACGACCTGCGACAGACAGGATTCGTGAGGAAAACAGGCACCGACATCAACCTGTTAATTCTTAATATACTAAAACAGGAAGCAAATAGAACAAAAACACAAGTCATTGCTGCCTTCGTGGACTTAAAATTGGAATTCGATAGCGTCAACAGGACAAAAGTCTGGAACAAATTACACACCTGGGAATGTCCCACTGAAAACTGAAATCCTTGACCCTATCAAATCCCTTTACACAGACACAAATGTCAGAGTCCGCTTAACTCAAGACGGTGTGGTTTTCCTCGTCGATCCATACAACCAGAGGACTCAAACAAGGCTGTCCCCTGGCTGCGACTTTATTAAATTTCAATTTTTTCGATCTAAAAGAAAATGAAAACACCATCACAGTAAATTCACCTGAATTAAATGGAACACACATATCTTACATTCTCTATGCAGACGATCTTGTGGTATTAGACAAGACCCAAATCGGATTGCAAAAGAGACTACGAGCACTTGAAGAATATATGGAGGCCAAATATCTGTCAGTTAACACCAACAAATTGCAAGTGATGATAATGGCCTCCGGGAAAAACTATCAAATCAAAGCGCCCCAAATCTATCAAAAAGGGATCCAACTTGACTTAGACAAAACAACAAAATACCTCGGCATCTGGCTCAACCAGTCAGAAATTGAAGCCCAATGGTCGGAACACCTAAAAAATAAAGCCTGCTTACTTGCTAGACAAGGCCTGTCAATCCACAAGAAATATTGCCAATTTTCCATGAGACACGCACTTACATTCTACAGACAAAAAGTGGCCGCAATTTTGATGTATGGATCTGAGAGCCTACTCAACATACCTCGCCACACATCGAATACAGCGGTAGGAATATTCTGGCGCAAAATCCTTTCCCTCCCGATGTCATTTCCCATCTGTAAAATACGTTTTGAATTGGCAATCCAATCGCTCTAATCAATCATCAACTGGAAACACGTAGATTTATACAGAAAGATCATTAGCAACGACGACATCCCAGCCATCAAGATTTTCAGAAATTCAAACACAGCCAAATGAATCAACTTTGAATAGATGGAAAGAGTCCTGTCACCAAATGCTAATTAAACACAAGATAACCACTGAAACATTGGTCAACAGACTGACAGAGGCCAAAAAACAGATACAAAAGAACGACTGGATAAAAACCATCAATGAGAAAGAGCAATATTCAATGTCAATAAATATAAAAATGGAGATAAGAGCGCTAAACGAACTACCGAAATATTTAATAAAGTTCCCTTGTCGCCGTATGAGAGACTCCTTTCTCAGACTCCGTTTTAAAATTCTCCCGACAAGAGAATACCTTGCAAAAACACGACAAATTCTTGAGGAGAACATCTATTGCAGATTCTGCAAACTACTCAACAAAGTCGAATCGATTGAACAACTGATAATGGAATGTCAAGCCCTTTCAAATCAAAGACAAATATTTGCAAACATGCTTCCCCTCGAACAAATGCAGTATTACTCAACAGAAACATGGGCTAAGATAGTAGCTGGCAATAACAACCCTCTCATTTTCAGGATAATGCAGTTTTGTGAAGAAATTATGACCAATGAATAATGTAAATAGAAACTTATGAATAATATATGTTTTTACTTGAAATGCAATGGATTATATTATGTGACATGTTAAAAGTTTGATTACAAACTATAAAACTATTTTTTTTTAAAGTCCTGGACAAGTATCCATTCGTACTGATTCCTGACATCCTTGAAGCGGTCAGAGGGGCCTCTGTATTTCCCAAATTCAACCTTAGAGGCGCATACCATCTCCCCCGGATTCGTAGTGGTGATGAGTTGAAACAGCATTCCGCACCCCCTTTGGCCACTATGAATACAGTGTAATTGGTCTGGCAAATGCACCTGCTGTGTTGCAACACTTTATGGAAAATCTCTTTTCCAATTTCATACTACACTCCATTGTCGTTTATCTGGATGACATTTTGGTCTTGTCCAAATCCCTTCAAGAACATCAAGCTCACGTATCCGAAGTACTTTCTTGTTTTTTAAGAAATCATCTGTCTGCCAAACTGTATAAGTTCCTTTTTCACCAACCTTCACTTTCGTATTTAGGATTTGTTGTCTCGGCTGATGTAACCTCCAAGGATCCAGCTAAAGTCAAGGCCATCCTTGGTTGGAAGGAGCCCACTTACATCAAGGACATACAAAGATTCCTGGGATTCACAAATTTCTATAGAAAGTTTATCCTAAACCTTTCAAAGTTTAACCCAAACTTTTCATCTAGAATCTTGCCTTTAACCACTTTATTAAAAAAGAAGGTTATTTTCCGCATGAACAAAGTCGCTGCTAAGACTTTCCAAAACATGAAAGAGTTATTTACTAAAGCTCCGCTATTACGACTACCGGATCAAAATAAGACATTCTTTCTGGAAACAGAAGCCTCTAATGCAGCACCTGGGGCAGTTCTTAAGCAAGAGAGGAACGCGCATGAACATCCAATTGCCAATTTTTCCTACACCTTACAGCCTCAGAGCGAAACTATTCAGTTTCGTTATTTTTTGGAAAAATAACTTCTAGTCATAAAGAAGCCCTATATGGAATGGCAACATCTTCTCTTGGGTTTTACACACCAAGTCACAGTCAGAACAGACCATTGCAACCTGAGAGTACTTCAGCAACAGGAATGCTAAAACAGCAGGCAGGCACAGTAAGCTTATTTTCTTTCCCAACATGACCTTCTTTTTACTTTTCTTCCCGGAAGTGAGAATCAGTTGGCTGATGCGTTGTCTCGATTGGAATCTCCTTCAGAACTCCCTTTCCCGCCGGAAAAGATATTACTGAATGTTTCTTTTCTCCTTTCTGTTTCCACTTTTCAGCAAGAGATCGGAAAGGCTACGGATCTCAATGATCCCGCTGTGAACCTCATTATCCGACAGTACGCTTTGACAGAAGATCAGGCATTATTGTTTAAAGGTAACCTTCTATTCAACCCTTCTTTGGACTTACAACAGAAGGTACTACATCTGTGTCATGACGTTAAGATTGCTGGACATCGCGGGATTCGCGTTACCCTAGAAAACATCCTGAGATATTTCTGGTGGCCAAACGTTAGAGAACAAGTCAAGAACTATGTATCTTCCTGCCTTATTTATCAACTGGTCAAAACCCCCCGTAGACAACCCTCTTGGGAAACTAACACAACCTGAACTCCATTCCCGTCCATGGCAACACATCAGCACCGACTTCATAGTTGATCTCCCCCTTTCAAACAATAATACAACCATCATGGTAACTGTGGACTCGTTCACCAAGATGGGCCATTTCTCTGCTCTCCCTGGTGTCCCCTCTGTGCCACAAATGGCTCAAGTCTTTTTGCAAACTATTTTCCGACTTCACGGATTTCCCAACACCATTCTCTCGGACCAAGGATCACAATACACATCCACCTATTGGAAATTAGTGTGCAAGAAGCTGGGAATCCAAAGGGCTTCAACATCTGGATATCACCCACAATCCAACGGACAAACTGAAAGATTAAATCAATATTTGGAACAGTACTTACAGTGTTTTGCATCAGCTTCTTATGATAATTGGACACACTTACCTCTGTTAGCAAAGTTCGCATATAACAACTACCTGCACACCTCCATCGGAGTCAGTCCATTCTTCTGTACCTATGGTTTCCACCCTACATGCATCCCCACTATCAAGACAACAGACACTAATGCTTCTTTTTTGGATCAGCTCATCGATAAGATCCAAACCAGCCACTCCACTCTACAAGCACTGACAAAGTCTCTAGCAGCCAGCAAGAAACAAGCCGATCAACATCGTCAACCTACACCCCCATTACTCGGAGGTGACTACGTTTGGCTTTCCTCACGCTATCTTCCAAAAAATTATTAGTTCCATCCAAATTGGCTCCATGCTTTTTTGGTCCTTTCAAAATAATTCATGCTGTGAGTCCTGTGGCATTCAGATTGGAATTTCCAAAGTCCTGGTCAAGAATACATCCAGTTTTTCATATCTTGCAATTAAAACCTCATATTCCTGATCCAATCTGCAGAAGACACACTCAACCTCCAGCTCCAGTTGACACTATGTCTTGGCCTGAGTATGAGGTCACATCCATCTGTGATTCCCGTTCTTACCGTGGGTGGTTATAATACCGTTTGGATTGGAAGGTTTATGGTCGTGCTGACCGCACCTGGGAACTGGCTGCTTCTATTCATGCACCAAAACTCTTGCATTGTTTTCATAAATTGCATTCATGAAAACCTGGCCCCTTGACCCCTCGGATGGGGCATACTGTTAGGACCAGCGCCAGCTCTTGGTCCATTTGGCATAAATGGAGATGCAGACATCCTCTAGGTATTTTAGGTCATCCAAGATGGCCACATCTTGGGTCTCTCAATAGACCTTCTGTCAGTGCTCTGGCACTTTTCCAAGATGGCACTCAGAATGCCTGTGACTCACTCACAGGACCTATTCATATAGAACCGAAGCAGTAAACCCACTGTGTCGCTTCTTTCCTCTGAAGCCACAACGCTGTTTGTTTCCTTCCTCTTGCTCTGTTCTGGCTTCTCCAGCTCTGCTCCTCCTCTCTTGCTGCTCAGCATTGTTTTTCCTCATTGCCCCTGGCTCTCTCGGCGCTCACATTTCTTCCTGGTTCCTGGTTCCTGGTCTCGGGCTGCCTTTCTGCCTCCCTTCTGGATCTCCATTTCTCTCCCGATTCCTGTATCTTTGGAAGGATACCCCTTTTCGCCGCTCTGTGGCTGTCAATCCTTTCAGGAATATACATTGGGGCTTCCTGTTTGGTTCGCCCTTCTGCCACTCCGCGGCTGCGGATCATCCCAGGGGATTCCATTGGAGCTTCCTGTCTTCGTTCTACGTACCTCAATTTTGAAGTTGAGCACTGAGGAGACACTTCTTCACTAGAAACTTTTGGGGGCCTGGCCCTTACAGCTCTTATTGTCACACTTGTTACAGAAGGGCTCATTGAGAGCAGTGAGGGACGGTCCTACCGCTGCAATCCACCAAATCAAGGACTCCACTACATGGGGGAATCAGGTCTGTTTTTCTATTAAAATCTGCCAGCCTTGATAGTTGTATTCTCCATCTGACTGACCAAAAATGGGCAGATCTTCTGTGGATAGCTGAATATACATACAATAACTTAATGCACGCTCCCATCGGATACAGCCCATTCTACATACTACATTGCCAACATCCCTGCACCTCCATTTACGACCCACCTGAAAAACTGGAAATGCTGGCTGTCACAGACTTACATGACACCATTAATCAGACCTTGAAGCAAGCCGCAGTGCATCTGGCAGCAGCTAAAGAGACCCATAAAAGGTTTGACGACGGTGGCCGAAGAAGCCCCCCTGTTATCAGGTGGGCGATGAAGTGTGGTTAGCTACCAGACATATTCAACTGAGGGGACCCAAGAAGTTCCACCCCAAGTTTCTGGGCCCTTATGCAATTTCTGCAGTGGTTAGTCCGGTTGCAATTAAATTGACTTTACCCTCCACCATGCACATTCATTCTGTGTTTCATGTCTCACTACTCAAACCCGTCCAACCAGGCACACGTATCATGACCCCACCGGCCCCGGTATTGGTAGACAACGATCCGGAGTATGAGGTTAAGGACATCCTTCACTCTAAATTGGTCAAATGTACCCTGTACTATCTGATTGATTGGAAGGGCTATGGGGCTCAAGACCATACCTGGGAACCCACCATGAATGTACATGCACCACGATTAGTGACTAGGTTTCATCGAAATCACCCGACCATACCACGCCCCAACAGTCGTCCCTTGGGAGGGGCCTTGGAGGGGGTACTATCATGAGCACAAGGACCTCTCGCCCATGCACTCACACTCCATACACTCACACTGTGTTTGGGTTTGGGAGAACAAAGAAAGGGGAAGGCTGGACCTCGTTGTGGCGCACTTGGCGCTCTTTAGGTCCATGAGTCCAGCCTTAGTGTTGCTGGTAATCTCCTCCAAGATGGGCCCTCTAAATACCCATCCTGATTCCACCAAGATGGCCTACAGCTGGGCCATTGAACTTCTTTTGAACTGGCAGGCTAGTGCGCATGGGTGGGCATCTATTTAAGCCACATCCACGCGTGTTGCCTTGCTTTGCGTTACTCTGCCTTCCGCAGTGGTACACTTACCGAAGGCTCCCTGGCTTCGAAACTCGATCCTGCAAATGGCGAAAGACACGGATTAAGGACAGGAAATATTGCGACGTATTTCTGAATTTTCGGAACACTTACCAGTTTGATCGCTCCCTTGCAGCTCTAAGGATTCGCCTGCATCAGCCCATCGGTGCTATCGGCTTCTCCCAGCGTAGTTATCCGGCGCTCCTCCTGTCCCTCGTGGCTCCTGGCACATCCACCTCCGGCCCAGCACCTGCAAAGAAAGAAAGGGAAGTTAGTAAGAACGCGCACAGCAGCACAGTGCTTACAGTTTACAGACAGCAAAAGTTAAACACACACGCTCTGCGCTCACACTTGGGCAGTAGTGCAAATCAGGCAGAAATACTGCATAAGGTAAACAAGAGTGAACTTCTCACCTAAGGCAAACAAGAGAAAAGAAAGGACAGTCATTCTAGGCAGGACAAGAGGGGAAGAAAAGGACAGTCATCCTTCCCAAAGGCCACAGCTAGTATGGGCCTTTCCAGTGAAGTAACTGGAGCAATTCAAGAGAATACAAGAAGCAAGAACCAAGCACCCCTGCAACAGACAGCAGGATGGAGAGCACCATAGTGTAAGCCAACAGGTGAGTCCAGCCTTCCCTGGGAGGGGATCGGGGGCAGGGGGTGTGCATAATACCAACCTTACACACACATGACACACGTGTTCTTGTTTAGGAAGCTGTCCCAAAAGCCTACGGCCACCAGCAGCTACGCCCCAGGCCCTGGGTCCCTTTCAGCGATACACGGTGCAAAACACCGAGAGGAGTCAGAGTGTCCAGACGGTCCCGCAGAGTCCAAGGTAAGCGTTACACTTGGTTGAGACTCTCCCTGGGCCATCCACCCAAAAACTGGTCAATGGGCTGTGTTTGTGCCGGTAGAGGGACTCCCAGAACCCACTTTGTTTTGCATATTAAGTAGCTTTGGTTTTCACCCTAAGTCAACAGGGGAATCCAGACGTGGACCCATTGTTTATTGTTCTTAGAGAGGCACAGCACCACCTCACTGATGAGACCTGACTATAACATGTGTCTGGGGACGCTGTTGGTACTCTTGTTCAGAGGGGAATTGCCTAGCATTTCAGTGCTGGACTGCCCCAGGGCAGGACAAAGACTGATATGCAGGGATATTTCTCCTCTGTGAAAGGGACAGTGAGCTAAAGATTTGGGTGAGTCTCTCCTGGGGGCCATCCACCCAAGAACAGGTCAATGGGCTGTGTTCGTGCTGGCAGAGGGACTCCCAGAACCCCCTTGTTTTGTACCTTAGCAAATACTTTGACATTGGAGTTGATAAATGACACTGATCTATAAGAGTCACAATACTCTGTGTCTTTGTGTGGCTGGAGAAGGACAGTGATGATAGCCTCATGCATTGAGTCTGGTAGTAGACCTCCTCCCAAACCTTCAGCAGGGATGGGTCCAAGATCAGTTTGTATTGTTTATAGAAATCTTCATCCAAGGCCATCAGAGCCAGGAGCCTTTCCACTTGGGAGGGTGTCAATCACGTGGATTATCTCTTCCACAGTTATTGGTGCGTCTAATTGAGGCCTGGCCTCAGACGACAGTTGGGTCAGGAGTAAGCCATCTAAAAAGGACTCTATATCTTCCATGGAGCAGTCGTCACCCTGCATATATTACCTGCTTAAAAGCCACAGAACACTGCATTAACGTCTTTGCACCTATACACTTGTTGACCAGCGGAATCTCTGATTATTGGGATACAAGTAGTTCCCCCTTCCTGCCGTATAGTGCACACCAGTAGTTTCCCAGGGCGTTCTCCCTCCCCATACCGTCTCCCCATCGCTGGGACATGCAAGAACTTCAATTCACTTTCTGCATGGTGTACGAAATTCATCTAGAGCTTCTTTAACTTGTGCAAGAGTGGCTGTCGGAGCATGTGTCCTCTGGCCCCTTGTCAAAATTCAGAGAGTATCTTCACATTTCTCTATGTCTCTACAAATCACCTTCAGTACCCTGAATTTTGTGGATATGGCAGTACCGCGTATGTACCTGTTGAAAGTTTGCCAAAGTGTGCCCATCTGGGCCACTGATCTGGTATTAGTATCGAACAACAGCTTTATACAGTTGCGTATATTGGACTTGTATACTAGGTCCGGTAATGCGAGCGGCTTGAATCTCCAAAATCAAGAACAGCCAGCAAGTTCGGACAGACATAAGGAGACCACCGCAGGGGAGTGATCTGAGTAGGTCCTGGGAAATATATGGACTGAAGATATACCACTCAAGAGAGAGGACGATGCAAGCCACAGATCTATCCATGAGAAGGAGTTGTGCACCGAGGGGTAGAACGTATATTCCCTGGCCTTGGGGTGCAATACCCTCCACACATCCATGAGCTGCATCTTATCCATCCTGTCCAGAAAAGTACAAGCAGCCCTGGACAGACACTTGTTGGATGTAGTGATTTGGTCCAGCCCTGCATCAAGAATAGTGTTAAAATCTCCACCCCACAGTACTGGCACCATGGCATAGGACCCCACTATATCAACAAGTGCTGCAAAGAAGTGTGGGTCATCAACATTGGGCTATAGGTATTGACCAACAGCATTTCCCTGTCTGCCAGTCTCCCGTATACAATCACATATCTCCCCTCTGCATCATCATGCATTTTAATATGGTGAAATGGGAGTGATTTATGCAATATGGTCAGTACCCCAAACGACTGAGAGGAGTAAGATGTAAAATATCTGTTCTTACCCCAGCTTCTTGCTAAGCTTGCGTTCTGCCCAGCCAACGCATGGGTTTCCTGCAGGAAGAGAATGTTTGCCCCATGGTGATCATCATGCAGAAACTATCTGTCCATCTTAACCAGCACTCCCAGCCCCATGACATTCCAAATGAAGCATGTAACCTCAGCCATCAGCCCAAAGCCATGCTTTTCGACTGCTCAGCATGCATCCTAACTGTTTGAACACCACCCCATCCGTGCCAACTTGTGACTGTCTTTTTTTAATATAATTGTTCATCCAGGTTAGGATCAACAACCACCTGCAGCCCACGTCTACTTTAACCATGCATATTTCCTGTGTTGGACAGCATTTGTGTATCACATATACATATAAGCAGCCATGTACACTTTTATTTTTTAACATCCCCCCTTCCTGCCTTACCCTCACCACCCTACGAACTGAGGTAGTGCATGCCCCTGCCCCAACACAAAAACAAAACATGCACCTATGCATAAGGGGTAGCTGAATCACGCTGGCCAAAGCAGAACTGTGGCAACGGTCATAAGAAAAACACATTCACTTAAGGATGAAAAACGAAAGCACCCTAACTAAAGAAGAATTAGCACCACAATATATTTCTGCTCCAAAACCTTAAGTGGCCAACATGTGCTACAAAATAGTGCGAGAGAACACGTAAGCCTACAAATAAGATGGTAAGTGGCCATCAGGTCTCCTCAGGCAAGGTGAAAAAGTATGTCTTCTGGTTCAGTTCAATTTGCAGTTTCAGAGGGAACAGCATCGCATATTCCACACCCTTCTCGCGCAGCAATTTGTTTAACGCGCAAGAAGGTTTTACGTTCCTGCTGCACTGCCACAGAAAAATCTTGGTATATATGGACTCTGTTAGAACCAAGGGACAGGTCTCACTTCACCCTTGCAGCACACAGAATGGAATCTCTGTCCCAATAATTTAACAAACAGGTGATAATCGGCCTTGGGAGGTGTGGGGTGGGGGGGGGCGCCAGGCTTGGGTTTTGGGGTTAGTGACCTATGCGCACGGTCCACCGCAAAATTAGGGGATACCTTCGGCTATCCAGGATCAAAAGTAGGATACCCTCCACGTATGACTGGATGTCGCCCTTAACATTGTCCTCAGGGATGCCCCCAATGTGGATGTTGTTGCGTCTTGAACAGTATTTTAGCTCATCACACTTCTTAAGGACAGAGCAAACCTGTGCAGTGAGAGTTGGAACAGTAGAGTTTAGAGCCACTGCCTCATCTTCCACTGCAGTCACCCGCACCTCAGCTTCTGTGAGCCTCTCTTCCGTCTTTTCCAGCTGGGCCTTGATGGAATTAATATTGCCCGTAATGTCATCATGCTTGACATTAACAGCAGAGAATCCCTCTTGCAGACATTGCATCATCCTATGGCTCTCAGTACCCCCAAGGGGGGGCCCAGGTTGTTCCGCCTTTAACACATTTTGCTACCATGCTCAGGGTTTTCGACTGGGCCTTAGCATAGGCATCCATGCTGCCCTGTTTCTTCCCTGCACCCTTTGTCATCTTCACAGGTGTGGCAGCGCAGACCAGGATCTCGCCAGCCCAAGCAAGGAGACCCCATGACCAGCAGAGCAGGCCCGGATAACCCAGCACCTGGGTGAACAGTGTTCATGTAAGGAGATCAAGCGTGAAATCCATAGGGACCATAGATGGCAGAAGGGTCAGAAATGCAGCCTAAATTGTAGTGAATGAGGTAGCACCCAAAGCAGTGAGACCTGATAGTATTGTCCAAGATGTGTTTTAGAGTACACACAGTCACTGTGTCAACAGTAGAAATTAGTACCAACAGAGGGATTTGCCACAGGAGCCACTGTATGCAGTGTCTCCACAACAGGATAACCAAAGGGAGGAATCTCAACACAGCTTGGGCGGGGAAAGTGTAGAGGATCCATCCTGCAGATTCCCCAGGGCCACAGCAAGGGTGCGATCAGGGCCCGCTCAGTCAGCTCAGTTGCAGGCCAGCCCTCGGGCGTATATTGCTGCAGACCCCCCAAAGGTCCCCAGGCAGGGTGCCACCTCGATGCCGATGAGTCCAGCACAGGAATGGGGCCACCACAGCACACACCGCGTACCATGCATCAAGGATTCCAGAACCTCTGCCGCGGCTGCTCAGTGTAGGACAGCTCCACCGGCCAAGCAGTGTAGGATCCATGGGGCGACAAGCCTTCAAAGCCACCTGAGCCTGAAGCGAAATGACAGCAGGAGCGCGCCATCACAGCTCAGGCCCAGTAGTTTGATTTCCCTCACGAGCGGTGTCTCCCCCAGGAGTAGGGGAGAAGGCCCTCACGTCGGTCCGCAGTCTATGCTTGCGTATACTAGTGGCCAGCTGAGGAGATTGTTTCCGCTTTGCGCTACAAGATGCTGGAATCAGAGCTATTTCACATAAGATTCTGAAGCACAAACGCATCGATCAAGAGTGTGCATTGCGACCGTTGCAAGTTCCATGGCACGGAGCCCTAGTTAGTCGCAGCCATCTTGGCAGCTGTGCAACAGCGTCTCTGTGTTTTTTCATTTTCTAGCATACAAAACCAATTGCAAACAGTATGGATTTGTACTTAATTATTCAAAGAAAGTGCTGTAAATGCACAATTTTAAGCCATTATTTAAAGCATTTTCTGAGGTGGAGAAGCCCCATGAAACCCTGTTGGTTGGTTTGAGCCTGATTGTTCCCGGCATATTCGGAACAAACATTTCTGCCCTCCAGTTTAAAAATTCACCAGTCCCCAATGCAAATAAGTACTTGGGTATACACTATAAGGGTACATATAGAAAACAGTAAAGGGCCTTAGGCAAACCCCTCCCACTCCTAATCTCAATGTATAACTTGTAAATATATCTATACACATTTAAGGCTAAGGGGTGGGGAAAAAAGAGGAACTCTCGACATCAGTAGAACATTATTTGAGTTATATTCAGGACTCAACATGTCACACAATAGGATAGTTAACCCACAGCTAGACCATGTACCTAGAGGCAGTGAAGGAATTAACACTTCTAAACCAGGCCCAAACGTGCCACCGAAATTCAGAATATAGTTAGTCTAACAATACTACACCTGCAGGGTCTCATTACACTGCTGGAAATTGATAAATACAAAATAACAAACGTTATACGCTATAACCTAACCCATTTCAATAGGCAGCAGTGCAGTGCATTGTTTTATTACATAAAAGTATGTAATACATCAAAGGAAATGCTAAAATTCCAGTTTGTGGTGTAAAACTCTAGGGACCTAAGGAGGACCCATAAACAATTTAAAGGTTTAGGTAAGTACCCTCTTTAGTCTCTTAGGAGGAATTTTAACGTTTTTAGAAGTTTCCTATGGGAATTAATGGGACAAAGTCCTTAGACAAGCCACGTTTATGTGTTAAAGCTAGGTAAGTACTTGTTCCACCCCACAGGTGAAGGGTGAAAGAGTGATTTGAGCAAAGGTTTTCTTCAATTTTTTGTAAAGGGGGCTGTGGTGTAGGAGGAATGAACATGAAAAGCCAGAGCACATTCACCACCAGCTATCCACCTCTACCACACCATGGAAGCTACTCAGTTTTTCAAAATGAAGGTGTCATCAAATTATATATACCACCAAGGTCAATGTATTAAAATTGGCATATTTTAATCATATATCTCTCAAACAATTATACTAAAATTCATTAAAAAAACATTAGGTGCGTTCGTCATACATGAATTACCACAAAAAAGAGAGCACCAATTAACATTTTTGGCTGTTATTTTCATAAATGCACTTATAATTCATATGCATTCGATGGTTACGTGGTGTTAGTAACAGTGAATATAACCACATCAAAATTGCAATAATAGCGTCTACACTCTAATGTGTTTCTGGGGCAGAGGACAACACTGTTGCAGTCTAAGTCTCATCAGTAATATCCCAGGACCCGTCTTCAGGACGCAGCTGGTTTTGGAAAAGGTTACACTGTCTGCATGGCGCCTATGTATCAGTGTTGTAACCTAGAGATAAATAAAATGGGGCAGGTATAAGACTTGATATAAAAAACCATTTTGGTGGTGATATAAGTGTTATACATAACAGAGTAGCAATCCTACTAACCTTGTGTAAGTTTCCTGGGGTGTAGAGGGCGAGATGATTGCGCTAGTCAATCTAGTCTGGCGGCAGATTAATCCGTCAGAGGTATTCCGTACTATAAACAAATATATGTTTGGAATCAGTAATTTTGTGACCACAAATTACTTCTTGTCACAATTATGCATATTGAAAATAAATCTTTACCGTCTTATGTAGACGTGGGCAAAGTTAGAGTTTCCAGGATCACGTGTTGGAAGTGAATTGAACCCAGGAAGGTAATTCAGGACTACCTATCCCACACTGCTCCATGGAATCTATTTGAAATAAGACATGAAGGTATATTAGTCCTACACCTTTTTGTTTTGGTTGGTGCTAAAAATGCCCATCAATGGCTAGTGATTCAAAAGAGCGTGGCACTTACTTAGAAGTATGTATCCCAAACGACATCTTCATTCAGCCATGGGGCTTCGTTTTTCGCGTGTGCGCGTACGCGTGTCACTCGAAATGTTCGCCCTATATTGATTTAAAGAGAGTGGGTCAGTGAGCGACTGGCGTTCTTCTGCCGTATTCGTCCTGCATATGTAAAGCCGGCACATCAAATGCTCGGGGCTTACCTCTACAGACTTGAATTCACATCCAAGTAATTCCACCAAAGCAACGGGCTGTGACCGCGAGGCACCCATGTTTTCAAATTGGGAATTAAACATGGACGACGGACTACCGACGTCTCCTGTCAACTTGTCTGGAACTAGACAGAGAGAACAGAGCCACCGCTGTGGTGTAAAGCACCCAGCTAGCACAGAGGAAGGCGCGCCATCTTGGAATTATCAAATGCATTATAACAGGCAATAGAAAATATATAGTTTAGCTGTGCCTGTACTGGAAGGTACCACATGTATTAGTGAATCCATATATCACTCGGTATTTCTTCAACATGCCTGCCTGCAACCGCTGGCGATGAGTAAAATTTAAACCCCATGCGAAATGGGAGAAACTCATCCGCATGCTGCAAAAGCCATTGGAGCATCACAGTGTCAAAGTTCTTCCCATGTATTGGTGCAAGTCTCAAAACACCTCTATGATATACTGCGTGGGGGAAGTCTGAACTCTATTGAAACAGTGGACATAGCCTATTTCATTAATTGCGGATGTATTGATGTGCAGACCGATGTTAGTGGATAAACAGATTCCATTCCACGGCAATGTTCAAAACAGATTGGGCAGTTTTTAGGTTATAAATCCATTTCCGCTCCAATTTTTTTAAGGACAGATCTCTGTTGCCACACCACAGGTGAAGACCAAGAATGAACCAACATAGGGGACACAAGAGGAGAACCCTTGAAAAGCTAAATCCCAGGTTTGAGACCCATCTGACCAGAGAAGGAAGCAGAGCAGGTTTCAGGCCAACACAAGTCAATGGTGTTCTACATATGGTGGAGGGTGGGCAACAATACCCTGCTACTCCTGGAACCATGGGGCTCCTGAAGACGATTCTGAAGAATATAGCAGGATCCCCAGAACCTGGGGACAGGTACTCATGGCCCCATTTTCTCGGAGGAGACAGGAGAAACTGGAATTACAGGATTTCTTTGATAGGGCTCAAGACAGGAACCGGTACTCAGGGCCTCGAACCCTGGACCAGTCACGTCCCAGGTGGTTGCAAATAAAAATAATCCTTGTAATCAGGATGAATAACCATCAGCCAGAAGTGGCAACAGTGGCAAGGAAGGCACCAAAAGGGCATAGAAACCTGATCAAGCAGATTCGGTCTTATTGCGGGGCAAAACAAGGCAGCCAAATAGCAACATTTAGTCAGAGCATGAAAACATCGATGGAGCTTGCCTAGATGAGCCAATATGGAGCTGAAGCAGAGTAGCGGCAACTCACCCCTCTTTCCTGGCCAGTGAAGTTCCCCACTTCGATGTGCTTGGTCCAAGAGGCTTTCGCAGGGAAGCACATTTTCAGCAACACAGAAAGAGTCCCAGCACAGGACAGCCAGTCCAGTCAGTAAGGAGCACCAGAAAGAGGCAGGGGAACAGCACATGAAGGGTGTCCAGTTGCCAAAAGAAGAAACCAGGGCAAAGACAAAGGTGCCAGGATGGAGATAGTATGGCCAAACCTGGTCCTACAAAATCAATAGACCTTCTTCATAGCAATTCTCCAGCAATGCAGGTGAGAATCTGAGTAATGGGCAGGGTTTCCCCTAGGTAGGCACCATTCAATAATGCCATCCAATAATACGCCAGTCTTCCAATCACACACCAGACAGACACACAACAATCTTTGGTGGCCAGCCAATCAGGTGTGGTAAAAAACTGCCAAACACTCAGGTCCACCCAGACAAGAGGTATATTGTGCTTTTCTGGGGCAGAAAACCAGACCAGGCCAGTTTAAGCCACTGTAGAGGATTCAGTGCCTGGCTCAGAGTAATCTCATGTTAGCGCAAAAGAACAATTTTTGGCCCCCACAAACAAAGGGATGGCGCAAAATAAAGAAGTAAATCTGACAGGAGAATATAAAATCTAGGGGTCTCATAAAATGGTATAGCAGTACTCTAAAAAGGGAATTCTGCCCGTACAACCCTTCATTATGCTTTTTTAAAAATGTTGCCTAATATTTGTGTTAATAGTTTAGGGCTTATCATTTGACCCTGTTATACATTATCTACATCATGTATTTACAGTTACTGGGTACATATTAAACAAATAATTCTTATCTACAGTTATTAAGGTTATGTATAGCTTGCATGTGGGATAATACTGTTAGATTTATGTGGGATAATAAACTGTTTTATTTATTCTTAATGCCAAATTGGTTTATATTTCAATGTATGTTATTATGTCGTTTAATCGATTCAAGATAAAGTATTTTACTTAAAAAAATTGTTTTCATGAAATTTGCTGATTGTTTTTGTCGCTGCTCAAATTCTATTATAAGAGAACATTGACTTTATTAATGGTTCATGTTTTGCAAGAATACCAATACACATTTTAAACTAAAAAAAGACCCAATTGTAATTGCCTTCTGATGGATGCATCCACATCTCCTTCAGACAAACACTAGAGAAGTAGTTCTAGTATTTTGATTCCTGATTCGTTGACAGGCATCACGGAAGATGATAGATGATCATGTCCTGTTAGCGATCGAAGGAAATGTAGGAGGTTTTGGTTTCAATTAAATGTCTAAGCTTGGCTTTTAAATCTGACCCCTGTCTTTGTACCCATGATCCTGAGAATATACCATATTATAAGATATGGGAAAGTGTGCATTAAACATTAGCAATTGAATTGTAGAAGTACTATGGAATGTTTGAATTTGGGATTTTTATAATTATATTCACTTTTAAATTTTCTCCCTTCTAGGCTTTCTATTTCGGTTTCATCTCTCATGCTGCTAACACAGAGGGTGACATCGCTGGCTCTGGATATCCACGATGGAAAATTGAAGAGGGCATTAGGAAGCAGAGAACATGGCGGCCCTCACGAGCATCCAAGGAATGTGCTGCCGCTCTGCAGTTACTTGATATTCTTTCCCGCATTGTTGGGTGGACCTTTATGTTCTTTTGCAACATTTGAAAAACAAATAAGGGGCTCCATTTCACCACTTGCTTCAAGCCCTGTCAAGATTTTCATCCCAGTGGCTATTCGTGTGTTGGGACTACAGGGTCTAAGGGTCTTTGTGCAGGAGTGGGTGAGCGGACAGCCTGACTTTGCCACATGTTCTCAGATTGATTGTGTGTGCACTATGTGGTCCACTGCCCTCCTGTTCAAGCTCTCCTACTACTCGCATTGGCTCCTAGATGAATCACTTATCCGTACAGCAGGCTTTGGGTTTCAGCTTGGCCATGAGGACACATCGTTCGACCGAGAGCTATCAGACATGGACATCTGGACATTGGAAACCACCAACAGGATGTCCGTGTTTACTCGAACATGGAACAGAAGCACCTCACAGTGGCTGAAAAGACTCATATTCCAGCACAGTCCGGCACAGCCTTTTCTGATGACGTTTGTCTTCTCGGCCTGGTGGCATGGCCTCTACCCCGGGCAGATCTTTGGCTTCTTGTGCTGGGCAGTTATGGTAGAAGCTGACTATCGGATACCCTCTTATTTCAGTTCTGTTCTTAAAAGCAGGCATGCCTCGTTGCTCTATAGAGTGGTTACCTGGGTTCAAACCCAGCTTCTTATTGCCTACATTATGGTTGCAATTGAGATGAGGAGTCTTTCTGCTGTCTGCTTGCTTTGCATATCCTATTGTAGCTTGTTTCCTCTACTCAACCTCAGCATGCACCTTTGGCTTGTTAGTGGGAATAGATAATACGATGCATTTTGACCCTCTCCAAATGGGCCTCGTTACAAGTTTGCCGGTCCGGAAACAAGGGTGCCGGTAAGCTCACCGGCACCCTAGTTTCCGTACCAACAAACTACGAGTTTGCCTGCATGGGCCGCTGCGTCCAACAGGTCTGACCCTGCGGGTGCAGCGGTCATGGTTGGCAGACCGTTCGTGGAAGCGCCAGCACGGTTAGCAACAGTGCCGGCGCTTCCGAGTTCCCACTACCCTAGAGTCCTTTGGGACTCTATGGGAATGGGGACTTACATTTTACCGGCGCCTGACTTCCCGGGCCGCTGGACTTGTAATCTCCTGGTAGCACCGGCAAGTCATGCTTATTACATTTGGAAAAGGAGGTCCATTGATTTTGTAGATCATTTTGTGAATGGGGTCTATCAACTCGTGACATTTTTTGCTCAGGATTATTTCTTCAAGTAAACTATCATTTACATATTTTCTTCCAGATATACATCTGCTTTTTAATGTTTTCATTTGCTTTGGTGTTGGTATGTAGCCATCCATAATTGAACAGAAACTGCCTGCTGTGAGATCAGCCTCTGAGTGTGGAAAGGCACAATTGGCATAAAAGCACTACGTGAGTAATATAAGCGCTATGATATGCTGGGTTATTTATAACACGCTTAATACCCAGAGGTTTCTAAGGAATCGAACATGTGTTGCTCTGTGTCGTCTTGCTTCCACAGCGAGCACATTGCCGTTGAGCTATCCTCCCAAGACTTTCTACCATATAACCCAAGCCTATTCTGCCCCTGAGATGAACTATGTCGCAGGCAGCCTGTATAATAAGCAGGATGTGGCAACAGCACCCCCACTGTAGTAGCGTCCATGAGTTCTTCCTTTAAGTGGGATTTGGTAAGGGCTGACACTGGCTACAATGCAGCACCCCAAAGAAACAACTACATGGGGAACCCCTGGACATAGGAAAAGAGCGGGGGCTACCTATAAACCTATACATACATGAGCATTGCTCCTTCTGATAGCGAAGCAAAATATAATCATTTAAAACTAAACTTCTGCCAGCAAATAACCTTTCAAATTTCAGTCAAACCCCCTCGTTTTAAATATGAAAGGAACATACATTGAATTCTATTAAATATATTTCAATTTAAAAAAATCTGATGCAGAGGAACATTCATAAACAATTTTCAAGACCGGTATCATAAATCACAAAGTACAAAAAAGTGAATCCAGTATTCGAAGAAAAAAACAAACGTGTCAAGAATTGAAGCAATCTACAAAAATACAAATATCGATGTTTCCTATTTCTCTGAGTCTGTACTGTTATTTTATGTGCATGGCCATGTGATTAGAGCCACAGTATGGACTGCATATAAAACTATATGGTTGCATCTGCTATGTATAACAGATTAGACGGTATAGACTCTGAAATACACAAGCGCCACTAGCAGTGCTGTGCTGTGTGACGAAGCCCCCTCTCTGTGCCTGGGGTTGTTGTTGGATGGGTGGTCACAGGTGCCAGATGCCTTACCTGTGGCTTCATGCTAGGCCTAGAGGAGGTGTATGGGGGTCTTCGGTACCACCCTACAATGCCCCGGCTACAGGCAGAGGACTTTCACTGGATGCATGACTGGGGTATGCTGGTCCCTTTAAGGGATGACCAGCGTATTACTCATACCCATGCTCTGTTGTCCACTATGCAATCATTGCATCTTTTCATCATCCCGGTATACTGAGGAATGTAAGGAATGTCTGTGGCTGGTTTGGCAGCCTCCTGTGCACCATGGACGCTGCAGCAGCCTGGCGGTGACACGTTGTGTGAGGGTGTCCGTCAAGCACCCATCTCAAATCCAAGCGTTATGAGTCTTCGGCCACCCTTCATGCTGTAGCCCATTGGATCCGCATTAATACCAGGTTTGCATAAGCAAAGCGATCTCTTAAAACCAATCCTGAACCTGAGGTCATTATTTCCCGCAGGTCCACCTGATCGCTTTCAGGACAGCCCTGAGGCTACTGCTCAGTAAAAGCTGGAAACCCCTTGGCTTCTTTGTGGGCAGTAGGAGTTGGTAAGAGAGGCACAGAGACTGTGTGAGAGAGGTGGTTATGGCGGAGAGGACAAAGGAGGTGGGAAGATTGTGGAGAAAGCAGGCTGGCTGGAAAAAGGGAGAAGAAAGAGGCAAGAGTATTAGGGGGAAGGTTGGTGGGAACACCAAAGCGAAGGTTGTCAGGAGTTTTGAGGATGAAGGTAAAAAGAAGTTGTGAGGTGGGAAGTGAAGAGAACATCTGAGAGAAGGTTGAAGTTGGAGCTTGGAAGAATGTTAATGAGGAGGTTGGAAGCAGTATCATGAGGAAGGTGGAAATAGTACAAGGGATGAGGTTAAAGGAAACCACAAGGTGGAAACCACAGATAATATTAAGAGGGAGGTTGGGAGGATTGTCACGGTTCTAGGTAGACCCAAGTAGATACAAGTGGAGAGACAGGGCAGTGGAGCAGAGGAGAAAGAAAGGGAAAGAAAGGTTCCCTTAGGAATAAAACCATTGTGAATCATACGAGGTTGGTGTTTCAGGGAATAGAGCTAGGGCCTTGGAACAGTGAGGTAGTAAACAGGATAGATTTGAGAAAGACTGGTTATCAAATCTCTGGTGGAAGGTTCTGGGGAGTTTGCCAGTCCTTATCAAGCCCTGGCCTCGCCCCTTCTGAGACCTAGTTTGAAGACACACAAGGCCCTGGAGATCCCTGGGAGTGACTTCCTGTTGTATCGAGGATGGTGAGCAGACAACTGGAGCATAAGGAACCACGAGGCAAGAAATTGGTGTCAGGATCGTTCCAAACCACAGACTGTGAATGACTGAGAACCAACTGCCATCTCCTGAAATGGAGCCCGGAATTCAATTTGCTAAATCAAGAACTGTTAAACCCAAAGAGAAGCCATCCTCTTGTTATGTTTGCAGTCTTCCTGGTGTTGTTTTTGAACCTTAGGCGAACCTATCCTGTTATTGTACACTGTTTAAGCTGCCTATCACTGCTTATTTCTCCCAATCCTGTAACCATCCGAAATAAATTCTACTTTAATCACATCTCTCATGTCTCCCTCTTGTTGGCTCTGCTTGATTCTGTGACAGCTGGAAGCTTCGGTGGCATATGTAAGCAGCATCTCATCACATCTGCTGATGAGGCCGCATGTGTAGCCTGATGGCCGAGCCACAGGTTGCCCTGCACTTAAAGGCAACATACCCATGGCTGTCGTTGATCGGAAGAGAAAGACATTCTTTGAACATGAAGTGAATATGCTTGTGGGGGACGTCCTAGCACATGATGCAGTGTTATTCAGTGCAAATTCCCATAGAACAGCCATGACCGAGAAGCTAAAATATTCACCAAAGTCAACGCAGCGTCATGAACTCTAACTTCAGCAGGTTAATGCAGCAGTTGCAGGGGTCACCAATCAAGCTCCCAAGTACTCTTTCTCATTTAGCAACAAGTGTGTTGGTGGTGGATGGTGCGCCATAGGGGGCGGTGTCTGGGTTTCAACACAACATTTGTATCTTTAATGTGTAGATTCTGCTCTGACGGCTGATAAGTCCACGAGCACAGTATCATGTCGTGTTTATGAGGGAGAACGCAATATATCGCTCCCTGCGGCGTCAGCAGAGGACGTGTTACTCAGGTTGCTTCTTCGGAAAGAGGTTGTTTATGTACATTTTGTTGAAGAGCGACCATCTGAGGGGAGTAAACTCCACGAAACAGCCTATAGAAATAACAATGAAGCAGGAGTGTAGTGCAAAAATGGCCAAGAAGCGGGCTACGCTAGATGCAACTACACGCATGGCGGCCTTGAACGAAAAAGTAACTGGTAGCTACTGTCTATCCGCATGAGAAAGAGCGGCATATTGAAAAATCTGCCCAGCTGTCCACAATATAGAAGATTCCAGAACGGCAATCTGTTGGAGGCTACTGCGCCTTTAAGCAGAGCCACAAGCACAAGGCGGGAAGAGGGAGGAGGAGAAAGGGGCGGAGCTGTCGAAATGGCAGTTAGAAGTTGTATGTGGGAGA
Organism: Ambystoma mexicanum; assembly: GCF_040938575.1. NCBI lineage: Eukaryota > Metazoa > Chordata > Amphibia > Caudata > Ambystomatidae > Ambystoma > Ambystoma mexicanum. Next base: position 1,442,977,411 of record NC_090935.1, read on the forward strand.
AGGAGGAAATAAAGAGAACGAGCTCCCTACAACCATGGGTTGCGTCCTTTACTTTATAGGTGTTTAACAAATGGCGGTCAGGTTATTTTGACTGCACACCTGGCTCCAGCTGACGATCCCGCCAGCGCATCCACTCACATGGATCCACTTCGTCCTGTCCCTCATGGCATTCCTTCACCCAGCAGCTTGAGGTAACCCGCCTGTTCTGCGGGTGTCCTGACGGCAGTCTGCCATCCATTTACTCCTCCTTGAAGCACAGATCCTGCCAGCTACGGCGTCCGTGGTAATCCCCCACTCCAGACGCAGCAACCCGCCAACTGCAACAGGGGGCCAGCTTTTGCAGGAGATCCTGCCGTCCATCAGTACGACACATGCCTACACAAGGTATGACTTGGACCCCACAGGCCCTGCCCTGCACTGCCATCGACCCCCAATATTGCAATCCTGTGTGTCTGTCTGCCGCGTGTGGAGCACGGCCGCCCATTCCACGATTGGCCTCTATGCTGAGATTTTGTCACGTTATCACCCTTATGCTGTACGGTGCCCCTTCCTATTGCTACTTACACTACACCGGTTTAGCTGCACTATGCCTCTCGCCGCCAGACAGCCCCTCACTGCCCTCAATTCATGGTTCGTAAATACGACCAATATGCCACTCGCTGTTGAACGGCAGCCAACGGCCAGGCGGCCGCATTCACTGCTGCATGCCCTTGAACGCCGCTGCCGGCAAAAACTCGCACGATACCGAAACTTTGTAAGACGCCCAGATACGCCCCAAGCCACCGCCGCACGCACCTTGCTCCCCGCCGCGACCGGCATCCCTGCGCCCAGTCCCGCTTTTAACCTCCAGCATTACCCTGCTCCTTACCCGACGCACCCTCCTGGCTGCAACATGCTGCTGCTTGGAACCCACGAGCGCCGGAGCCCTTCTTCTCTGGCTGGAACCCTTCTTCCGTCTCTGGAACGCGAATACGAACGAAGGACACTCCAATGTAAAAAACGAAATTTCTTCCATCTGCGAGGCGGCGACCGGGTCCCAGTGCAGGAGCGAGATGCCTGGCACCCCGGTCCCGCCTGCTTAAATCCTGATGTCCCCGCCCATTTTCTTTTGTTCTGCCCTTCGCGGGCTTTTGGGCCATTAGGCCTTTGGCGCCTTTCCGCCCCTCGCCTTTTGACCCCCAGGGGATGGTTCCAGGTCCTGGCGGCATGACACCGCAGGGGTTAACCTGCTGCCTCCTCCATTTTGAGCTGATTTTTCCGTCGTCAGCTCCACAAATGGCGGTCAGGTTATTTTGACTGCACACCTGGCTCCAGCTGACGATCCCGCCAGCGCATCCACTCACATGGATCCACTTCGTCCTGTCCCTCATGGCATTCCTTCACCCAGCAGCTTGAGGTAACCCGCCTGTTCTGCGGGTGTCCTGACGGCAGTCTGCCATCCATTTACTCCTCCTTGAAGCACAGATCCTGCCAGCTACGGCGTCCGTGGTAATCCCCCACTCCAGACGCAGCAACCCGCCAACTGCAACAGGGGGCCAGCTTTTGCAGGAGATCCTGCCGTCCATCAGTACGACACATGCCTACACAAGGTATGACTTGGACCCCACAGGCCCTGCAGCACAAGACAATACCCTCACAGAGGCAGGCGCCTTGTTCAGACATGCAAGGACAGGCCAACCACGAGCCCACTACACTCCAAAAGCGGGTGTAAGGAAAAGAAAAGGAAACTGCACTGCCAGTAGGTGGAAGGAGAAGGGGCAGCGGTCAAGGCAAGTAAGTGGGGCTTCCCAGACCCAGGGCAACAGCCGTGGCCCACCAGTGGCACGTGTACTGACCTGAGAAGAGAAGAGAAAACACACAGACAAACTAATAACGCAAAATTAGTGGCCTAAACTCACCCACACGTTAAAGGGCAGATCCCCCAGTCATATCCTGGACTTCAAAGGCTGCATTACTGAGGATGCCTCTCCCATTCAAGCTAGTCCTGCAGAGCGACAAAAGCCCCAGATGGGTCGAGTAGGTTGAAGATTTTAACTATTTTGTCAAGAGAACGGGAGAGGAACAATCGCTGACGCTGTGCGACATGTTCATTAACCTGGTTTGTGGAGAAATAAAGACCATTATTAAGACCATTCCCCCAAATGAGAAAAACAGCTATGCAACACTCATCTCAGCACTCAACAAGAAACTCATTATTGAACCCAATTGTGACTACGAGCGCTATGTCTTCAACCAATGCTGTCAAAAGCCGGAGAAGACCATAGACAAATTAATCACACGCCTGCCATTGAAGAGCACTCACTGCCGATTTCACGTATTTTCTGAGGAGGAGGCAATCAGACTACGTGTAATTGAAGGATACCTCTTACCTGTTTCAGGAAACAACTCCTCAAGAAATCACTACCCATTGACGAATTGAGCGAACTCGTGAGAATATTCGAGAGGGCACCAGGAGCAAAAGGGGAGCAGAATGTGTCCATCGCAGCGGTTCACACCCAGAGGAGCGTGGATCTTGGACCGCCCGCAATGAAGACCAAGCAACCAAACATTCCAACGGACCCAAAGGCAGTGTTATCGATGCAGGATGAACTTTCCACATTCAGGAACGTGCCGAGCCCTCACCCAAAAATGCTCTATCTGCAGAAGAGAGGGGCATTTCCAATCCATATGCCGCGAAGGGAGTCCATTCCCCATACCGAGACTGAACCCTCCACCCCCAGGGAGACAATACAACTGAGCATTTCAAGAACCACACTATGCCCCACGGCCCCAGTCAACACCTTCGCAAGGGCAGCAACCATTCATGAGGGCAATGGACGAAATGCCATATCAAGACTCAGAACAGGCTTATGACCAGTTTGACGCAAGCACGCAATTTGGAGACAAATACGACGAACCCCCACACCAATTTTTGCGGCATCTCCTTGGCGGTGGAGATATTCCAGGAGGCCATCAGGCAAGTAATTCGCCCAATCAAATTCATGCTCAACTGCAGCAAAGACATCCTGGACTTTGGGGCGACACAGGAAGAGCACGATGCCATGCTGCTGCACACGAGCGCTGGCCTCACGCTGAAGCTAGAAAAATGCAGGTTCAATAAGAAAAAACTAAAATTCTTTGGGCATGTTTTTTCCGATGCTGGGATGGCACCAGACCCGGACGAAATAAGTACAACCACACCAAGAGGCTGACCTGCGATCCTTCCTCGGCATGGCAGGGTAGTGTGCCCGATACATCCCGCACTGTTTGACTGAAACAGAACCCCTGCAGCAACTCCTACAGAGGACAAGACATTCCAATGGACCAATGAATGCCATGTCAAGCGAGTACTAGCCGAAGGGCAATCTCCACATCCCAAATAGTAAAGATAAAGGTAGCTGGAGTGAGTGGTTTATAATCTATCGAGCTAGGGGCCAGTTGAATTTCATTTTGATAAGGTTAGAAAAATGGGTACGCCATTCACTCTCGCAGAGGTTAAATGGCGGCTCACTAGCTCCAATTAGGTTCTCCTCACTAACCAGTTTCCAAAAAGAACAGGCATCCCTGGATTGCAGGGCGCCATATAGCTTGTCCCATTGCTCACGTCCAAATTCTCTTTTTTTTCCATTGAAATAACTCTTTGTATTTTGTCCTTAATGCTTGTAGGAGGACCCTGTCACACCCCTGTGGGTTGTTAAAACAAATCACAATGGCCCTCATTACGACCCTTGCGGAAAGGGGTTTATGCCGGCGTAAAGCATGGCGTACCTTTCCGCCTGACTACGAGTTCCCGTAGCGCCATGGTGATTTTTACGCCTGCTTTTTGCAGGCGGAAAAATCCATGGCGCTACGGGACTTGTTGTTAATTACGCCACCGTAATTTACGGTGGCGTAATTAACGCCTTCCCCACTCCCATTATACCCTATGGGGCAAAAATGGGAATGGGGAAGGGTAAATGGGGATTGGGGACTTACCGCCCCGCCAAGGTCGGAATGGGGCGGTAAGTCCGCCAACCACCATGGCGGAGTTGGCAGCTTAGCAAATTGCACCATGGTTCTCCGCCAGGGTCGTAATGAGGGCCAATCTCTTTTTTTCGCAATATCACAGGCAACGTCATAACAACCCACTTTCGACAGAAAGTCTCCCTTTGAATTATAAGATGGGATGCCAGGGGAGCTACATTCCTTAGAACATGTTCAAATTTGTACATTATCGAATTGTTACTGGTTTTCCCGCAGATTGCAGTAAATAATTTTTTTAACAAGTTTTTATTAATTTTAAATTCACACGTATACGTCACTAAAAAAAACAGAGAAAGGAAGGGATCATGTTAGAACAAGCATTGCTTTGTATACTTTCAGCATATTCACTTATGAAAATGACCAACTTGTCTAATTTCACCACCAACATACCCCCGCCACCTCAAAACACCCTCCTCCCATGTTGCCTGTAGTACAAGTATTTAAATCCGCTATTCCTATGTACAGCTGGAGTTAATCTGTTTGTGTGGCTGCTCAGGGAGCCTTTTCCATCTCTGTTTCTATTGTCAATGGTGAAAACAGCGATTGGGTAAGTGTGTTCCATGCCGCTATTTCAGCGTTAACGTCCGAGAGGCCAACGTGCTGCACGCCGCTATGCTGTCGTTTTGCCATTGCCCATTTTTTGAGGTCCTGCCATCAGTCTTCTGTGTGGGGACCTCTCGGGGACTTCCATGTCATTGCTATTCTGCATTTAGCTCGTACAAACACCAAGTCTTTCATCCTAGAGGCAGAGCGAAAATGTTCAGGGCGTGTAAACCGGCCAATCATGCAGGCTGTGGGCGATAGCGGGCGTATATTAAGGTTACCTCTTTTCATTCTTTCGGATATATTCTCCCAGTATTGCCTTATCATAGGGCAGGACCAGAACATTCGCAGTATGCCTGCATCAGAGGCCGCACACCTAGGACAGTATTGTGCCTTTTCCCCAGGGAATTTGGAGATCATGGGAGGTGTCAAGTATGCCCGGGGCATTACATACAATTGGATCAATTGCAACCTCGTGTTCCAGGATACCCTCTTGTGGTATTGCAGTATATGTGTCCAGTGCGTGTCTTGGATCAGGTTTCCCAGGTCTTCCTCCCACCTAACTCTTATGGTTGTCTATGTTAAGGGTCTGCTCATAAGGAGAAAGGCATACAGCCTAGAGATTGCCTGTGTGCCTTTGGCAATGTTGTAGAAGGTATCTATCACTGCGTTTGCTTCCACCATTTCCCCATACATAGGCCACCTGCGTACAATCAGGTTTTTGATGGTTCGGTGCCATAAGAATTGGCCCTGATGACCGTCCTCGCTCCCCAACATTTCCCCCTTTCGTGAAATCTCACATTAACAAACTGCTATGTAAGTCTTTCTCTGTCCTCCTTCTCAATGTTCTCCCTCTCCGACCTCTCAGCCTCCTGGTATGGCCATGTTCCCTTTTCTTGGGCACCCATGCCTTGCACAAAGATCATAGACTTTCCCTTGCACATACTGCTCTGGGGTACACGTGAGGTATACGCACCCCCCATCTGCTAGGTAAACCCAGTGTTCATCATAGTTCTTGTGGTCGGGCGGGGGACTGGTGACCGTGCCTGGGGGATGAAGGCGCTGCTCTATCCTAACCATGCGTGCATACTTGGGTAATCTGTTTGTACCTGGCTCTATTTTATACTGTAAGGTGCGCCATGAACCCCAATTGAAACCATCATCATTGCACTGATAGGGATTGCTTTGGCACCGCATTGAAGTCCAATTTGGCACGTGCAGGAGATCGCCAAAATGAACACCATCACTGGTACCAGTTTTTTCACAAGTGACCCCATCCGTGATGGTGGCCAGGAGAAAAGGTCATCGAACCAGTCACTTTTTTGTCTGCCGGCCTCTGTTTGCATGTGGGTGCCGAGAGTGTGAAGCGCCTCTCTTATTTGTGTGAGAGACCCATTGGCGGCATCGTGTGGGGTTATGCATGTGCAACATGAATTCCCAATTTTTTTTACAAAAGCCTCCTTCCATTGCCGTAAGCAAGTCCAATACGTAGCGATTCTGCAATGTCATTAACCTGATTGCTGACATCTCAACCTTTATCCCATTCAGTCCTTGTTCAGTGTCATTTGCTAACTGTATGACCTCCCAGCAGACTAGTTGAAGCCAGTTAGTTGAAGCCAGCAGAATAGTTGAAGCCACTTAGCATTGACAGCTGCTTGTGCTCGTGGCACTAATAACGATGCAAAAATGTCTCTTCTTTGCTGTACAGGCTGTATTCGTCTTGTATTTCTTTGAGCAACTATGATTAGTCTTGAGACATAATTGGATCTCTGCTTTCTGAGCAATGCTTCCTTCTCTTTATTTTCTGGCAGGATGCAGAATGTGGAGTGAGGCGGGGGGATCATGGTGGAGACATCTGAAACCGGTGCTGTCGCTGGGGTGGGCAAGCCAATGGCTCCCACTAGAGGGTGTTCTTCAGGGACCACAAGGAGAGCAGAGTGCAGCGAGGCCACCGAGCAAGTGCCCCTCCATTGTAGTGGGAGGTGCAGAAATGCCTGCTGGCCACAGACCCAGTAATTGGTTCACACCACTGCGGTCCCTTTCTTGCGGTCAAAGATGTATAATGTCTTGTTGAATTTGCTGTTGGCCCCCACAAAAACACTTCCTTCATTGTAGAATCCCAATTCATATCCATCTTGCTTTTGCACCTTCACCGGCTTTTCCATTGCTTCAATCCACGTGAGTTTCGTCACATGCTTACTCCAGTACTCTCAGCAGATATCGTTCACCTTCTGGATAACTTCTACTCCAAATCCCACAGGGCTTCCTGCCATATAGGTCTTTGTAGTCTCTTGCCATCTATTAGCCAAAACGTTATCCCTTCCAACTTCAGCTATGGCCTTTGTAGAAACTGAGTGCTTTGGGGTTTTGTGCACACTGCTGTTTGTCTGGGTCCATCATCACGAGTCGAATGCTCTGTGCCTGAAAAGTGCTTTGCAGCCTGAAAAGTGCTTGCAAGCTGCATAACGTCAGATGGAACAAACGTTGAGCCTTCAAAAGCGGAGTTTCTTGCAGCATCAATACCTTGGGGGCCCCCAATGCGTGCGATATCAAGGAACAAATGTAAGAGCTCCCATTAACCCTCTTTCCCCCCCCACTGAGCTCATGTCTGCATACCAGCTATTACTCAATTCCAAACCTAAACCTCTATACTCGTCATATTTGTTTCCTTTCACTAGCCTTTTAGACCATTTAGATACAGTCATTTTTTGCAATTATGTTAGAAAATAGATCGGGAAATTATAGTGACATTGCAAGTTTAGTAACATTTCCAATTTCTCTCTGGGTGACATTCATGCTAATAACAGTGGTGCTGCTCTTCCCCCTTTCTCCATTCAGTGATGTAATACTGGCATTTGGTGATGAGACATTTACATTCCCTTGTCCCCCCCTTTTATGTATTCTCCTCATATAAAACTACATACTAAATATATTCCCAATCCGAACAGAAAGGGCAAACAGTCTAGCTACACAATGGATAACACAGGTATAGGTAGAAGAAAACATGGTTAATGTAGAATGCTCATGAGAACGAGACTTGACCGTGCTCCAAAACTATTTCTATGCATTTACATTTTCATCATGGGAGAAGAGAGAGAATGAAAATTGCAGAAGCAAAGGAGGAGGTGAAATGAAAGTGCACATTTTGAGTAGCAACGTTAATATTTTGTAGAGGTAGATAGGTTGCAGAAACACATGAAAATGGCACCATAACCCAATGTGTTATAGTTATATACATATACGCATAGATATCTGTCAGATTAATAGATCATTCTGTGTTACAGTTCGTACACATCTAATGTCTACTCAGCATGCACGGGGGTGCAGTATGGGATGGGGGGCCATCCTGACATCCAAAAGATGTATTCAATATCATAGCTCCCGATCCTTCACTACAAGGGGAGTGGCATAGATGACTCTAAAATGGCTGTTGTACCTATGCTCACTCCACCTGTGGATGAAGTTTTAAACAAAAACGTTATCGCTGGGAAACAGCTGGAGAGGAGGTGACGTCAGTGGATCATATGCAGCACTGAGTGGATCTTCACACTGTGGTGGCACTACATGTTAAAAGATACATTTTGTTGCTTTTGTTAAGGCAGAAAGAAAATCTATGAAATCATACCCCAGAATGGACGCAGACCTGTGAGCATCTGAAGCTTTTCTGATGGGAGATAGGTGCGTGTGCATTCTCCGCCCTGTTACCACATCATCAGGCAATAAATGATGATCTTTACAGGGCTGCCTGCGCATGCTAAACAATGGCAGGGGCAAGCAGTGCACCCAGTTCTTCTTTAACATGGTGCACAGCTTTGAATGCTTACTCTTCAATAGACCATTGATCTGCTCAACAATTCTGTTGGCCTGGGGGTGGTAAATTGCACACATCCGATGCTTGATGCCCAGTTATGCTGTGATTTCCTTGAACAGCTCATTAAAGAAGTGGGTGCCATTGTCTGGCCTTAATACATCACAAACTCCCCAGCGAGGGAAAACCTCTCTGACCAAAAACATGGCAGCACACTTAGCGCCTGGATGTGCACAAGGACCTGCCTCTACCCATCAGGAGAAGGGACGCACGATTACCATCATATAACGACACCCATTACACCTCTCCCCATTTCTGCATAGTCAATGTGCAACTCACGGAATGGCCCAATCGGGCAGAATAGGGGTCCTCGGATAGTTCTTAATGTTTGGGCAGTACTGTAAGTTTGACATGTAGTGCAATTGATCATCATTTTATTCAGTATCCCTTGCAGTATGGGGACAAAACAATCCTGTATATCTGCAGCAATATGTTATTTGGCCACATGAAACGGATGGTGCAGCTGGTCAAAAGTGACCAGTAGCAGCTCATCCGTTATAACTGTTTTGCCTCTCGTTTCCTGCCACCATAATTAATCTGTAGGGGATTGTTTATATCTTCTCCTTTGCCACAGGTTCTTTTCTTCCTATGGGGAACGGCCCTGTAATTCAATCCTTTTTGCAATTGGTAATGAGCTGTAAGGTGTTGGCACCTGCTTTTGTCCTTGTGTTAACACTAGATATTCTGAAATGCTGGGTACTGGGAGAGATGCAGCCTGTTTGGCCGCTGCTTCCACGGTGGTGTTGCCAAGTGAAATGTTGTCCCTGTCATTAGTATGGGCAGCACACTGCCGTCATGGAGGGCTGAGAAAGGGTATCAATTAATTTGTCTAATAGTGATGCATGTTGAACAGGGGAGCTGTCGGCTTTCCTGAACCCCCTCCATTTCCACTGTACAAGCCCAGAATGCACTGTAGTGATCATATAGGCAGAATCTGATTACATTGTTACCCAACATCCCTGGGATGCTAAAATCGCTTCAATGAGCACAATGAGTTCTGCTGCTTGGGCTGAGAAATGCATGGGTAACATTTTTTGCACCAGTGTTTCGTACTCACCATCCACTAGGCGGACAACCACCGCACCAGTATGTATGAGGCCTGTCCCCAGGTCAATAGTTGCTGAACAATCAACAAAAAGTACATCTGCCCCCTCAAGTGGGCTGTCCTTTGCCTTATGTATGTCATCTTGCTCCCCCTCAAAAGTCACGCAATTATGTTTAGTAAGATCTTCCTCTGTATACATTTCTGTTAGAAACGTGTCAGGGTTCACTGTCCTGCATAGCCCTATGTGAATATTTGGGCTGGATAAAATGATCTCATATGCGGATGCCCGCTGTCTAGTCAATGTAGATTTAGAACGCTCTATTATGACGAATACTGCTTGCTCCACATACAGTGTTAGGGAACACCCCACAGTAATTGTGGGACATTTCTCTATTGAGAATGTTGCAGCAGTAAGCGCCTGTATGTACGCAAGGGAATTGGCCCTGCATCACTGAATCTAACACTCCACTGTAATAGGCCAAGGGCTTGTGGCTCATAGTGCTTTTCCGAGTAAGTACGGCTGTCATCAGTTGCCCTTTGGAATGAGAAAACAGGTAGAACTCTTAAGTGTAATCTGGAATTGTTAGCATTGGAGCAGTAGAAATCCCATCTTTCAGGTTGTTAAAACTGATATGCAGGCCTCCAGTCCATGTTATTTTATTGTCTGCCTTTTGTGCCTCTTTAAGGGCTTGTAATAGGGGCCTGGTGTACACAGTGTGGTCAAGGATGTTTTCACAGTCCCAGAAATGTCTGCATTTCTTTGACAGTCTTTGTCTTGGCAATGTTGCGTACAGATGCAGCACGCTCTGGTGTTATTATCTTACAGTGCACAGATATTAATTGTCCTAGGTAAAGAATACTGTAGCTTAGCCTTGTCAACTTTGTACCCCTTGTGCGCTAGCAACTGAAGGAACATGATCGAGTCCCTCCTGCACTGTTGTTCGTCATCACTGCACACTAGCAAGTCATTCACATATTGAATGATGGTTCTGGGTACGTGTATGCTCCCTAAATCTGCATGTAAGTATATATTAAAGATGCTGGAGGACTCACAGTACCCTTGGGGCAGTCTTATGCGTTCGTACGCATTCCCCCAATGCGAAAATGTAGTGAGGTACTGCAAATCTAGATTCAAGGGTATGGAAAAGAAGGCGTTCTTCAAGTCAACAACAGTAAAATGTGTTGCTTGCTTTGGGAGACTGAACAAAATGGGTGCAGGGTTAGGAATGACTGGAAATTCTGCTTGTACAATATCGTTTAGGGGGCAGAGATCCTGGCTCATCTTCCAACTGGAACCTTTTTTTTTTTATTGGGTAGCACGCTGTGTTTCAGGGTGAATTTGAAGGTACGATAATGCCTTGGTGTAAAAAGTGCAGCTATGTTGTCTCTTATTCCCTCCTCTGCTTCTCTGGACAATGGGTACTGTCTTAATCGGGGTAACTTTGCACCTGGTTTGAGTGCAATTCATATGAGGGTCACTCCCTGTAAAAGGCCAACATCATGGGCATTAGTTGTCCATAACTTTTCAGGGACCTGTGCTAAGTCATTCTCCAAAAAGGAGGGGGCTGCAATGGAGAGCATCATGGGACACTGTACTCTGCGGTATTGCACCATTATGCCACAGGGTATGCGAATAGCCATCACCATTTTGCCCTTATCATACGTGTCTTCAAAGAGCTCCTCACCTGTCACTTCCTTTAAGGGGATGGTCGTCACTATGCACAAAACGGTGTGCCACTGATGTCCATCTGAATCAATTGTCATGACCACAATCCTATTTTCTGACACCAACAACCCCTCCATATTCAGTGAAATCACTGTTCCTGCAATGAGCTCTGGGGATACAGCTGGTCTAAAGATAAAATCAGATGGCACCCGCGAACAACACTTCCAATTTGGGGCACTGCATCAAGTAGCACAGTAATTCCGTATACAAATATATTGGGGTCAACAGGAATGCCACGGACCACCACCTCCCTTCCAATGGCCTGCTTTATCATCATTGCTCTCACAGCACACATCCCCGGGGTCGAACACACTATTCCCCGATCTATAAAGAAGATGGTCATATTCAATTTACTCAAGAGATCCCAACCTAAGAGATTTACTGGGGAGGACTCTGAATAGAGCAGCGTGGCACGCAGTACTCCGCCCCCTAAGTTGATGGGTAATTCTTCGGTATAAGGAACCTTTGCCAAAGCCCCAGAGAACCTCTGCGTGTCGAGTGTTTTACCCGATAATGGGAGATTGCCTTCACCGATGCATGATTTAGTGGCACCTGAGTCAACCATGAAAATGCATTGTTTGTTTCCTATCTTAGCGCCCACCAAGGGTTCCTCCTCTGGGTGGGTAGTCATGGAAAGGACTGGGCACACAAGAGCTTTCTGTGGGCTGTCCTAATCACATATGTATTTGTGCATGGGAATATTACAGGGTTTCCCCCCTATGACAGTTGCTGCTTGATAATGTGTGACTGTCCCATTTGGAACGACATTACTCTTGGGCACTTGAGCAACATGTGATTGGGCCGACAGTGTTGGTTCTGGTGCATGGTCGGGCGGGGAGGCCATCTGTGCATGAGGGGGATGTGGCAGTAACTGTGTGTTTGCTTGGTGTATTTCATATGGTATTGAGCGGGGCATGGGAGGTGCTTGAAGTGGTTTCTGCTGAGGGGCTGGGAACGCAGGGGCATACAGGTTATATCTGAGTCCAACTCTACTACTGCGCTCCTTACAAATTACCCAGTTTACCACATCCCCAACATTGACCTGGTCCTGCTCCCCTTCTTGGTCCCATTCCCCCAAAGCCACTTCTGCCTCCCGGCCCTCCTTGAAATCCCCATCTTCTCATTGTTAATCCCCCTGATACTATTCAGAGTACTGTGGTTGGGACTCACCATTCCAATGCCCTTCGTTCTGCCAAACCGCTGCTATTTTTGCTTCCACACGTGGCGCTGCCTGCTCTGCTGAGTCAGTTTGGGTCACTGCCACTACTACCCCTTCCACTGACATTTTTGCTCATTTATTCTACACTACTTTCGCTTCCTCAGCCTGCATCCTCTGTGCCATTTCCTTCTCTCGCTTTTTAATCGGTTTACAATGCTGTAGAATTATAGTCTGTATTTTGGCCCACCCCTTTGCTTGTATACTTACAATTTTGTCGTGAGCTTTCTGTACTTCCTTGGGCAAGCCCCTCCTGATAATGAAGTAGGAAAGCAGAACTAACTGGTCCCACTGCTCACCTGTCTCCACCCACCACATCTCTTGCACTTTTAAAATGTATTGGGCGGGGTCCTCATCATCCCCCATGGTACATTGCATTATCGACTGCAAATCTGGTGTAACGGGGTACGCCTGATGCAGTGCAGCCCACACCTACGCCCTGATATCTCTGAAGTGGGCCCCATCATGAGTATCATTGTATATTTTTACTTCCGGGTATCCTGCCTTAACCCAAACGTCCTCCGCCTGCTCTCCTATAAATGCAAGGAGCAAGCTTTTTATATCTCCCACTGCCAAAGGGATACAGATGTGCGTTTTTCAAATGCATATATCCATTTCCCAGCCCCTGCAGTGAGGAGAAGGAGTGCTTTAATGGGGTTGTTTTGTCCATTTGGGCCCATGGAACATACAGTGCCTGTCTGTGACCCTTACGCAATAATGGCAGCTGGGTACCTAACCCCCTTTCCCTCTCTTGCTGTCACTCACTCTTTTCTGTACCAGCTCTGTCTGGCCAAATCTGTTTCTCAGCTGCGGGCCCCATAAACTACTCTCAGCGTAATTGTTGGCCCTTCTTCTTCATCTTTTAGCTCATCCATCGTATCCCACTCTTCCGCAGTTCCCTATTTGTGTCTCCATCTGACCTAACCGTCCCATAATCTACACTTCCGGCTCCTCACACCTCACACTTCCCCTTCTCAATGTGCACATCCTTAATCACTGTACTATCTAGTCTAAATAAGATGTCGCCAGCCTTCTACTTGTCTAGTCAGCGTCTCTGCTTTTTCCCCTCCCCCTAAGGATCCTCAACCGTGTCAACTCAGCTTTTGCCTTTCCAACTCCTTTTGTGATTTCCGATCCCCTTTATTCTCGGCCTTCATTGGTATAGCAGGAGTAATATCAGTGTGATATGGGGGTGGCGCTGTGGCTGGTGGGGGCACATATGTGGAGTTAGTGTATCCAGTGACGGGAAGGGTGGGATAGCATCCCACTGGGGGCAGAGTTAACACTCTTTCCTCCAGTGGGGCTACCGTATTTGGGTTCGGTTCGTCATCCTTCTAAGATTTAAACTCATCACTATCTTCTAAATCCTCCACCATTCTCCATAATTCCAAAATATCTTTCCTCTGAAGCTTTTTACCCTTGTATTTAGCAGCCAAGAAGGTATACATGTGTTCCAATGTCCCTCTGCTGTTCGTACCCTGCTCTGGCGATGGGCAGAACAGCCCCCTCCTACGTGTCTCTGCCACCCACTGTTTGTGGTACTTCTCAATTCTTTCACGGTACAGCCGCAATGCACTGCACATGTACTTTACCGGCATAACCACCCCCATGTTAAACCAGCCCTATGCACAAAAATATAAAAATGTATACACAATACAATTTTGTCTCATTCAGTCCTACCATTCGATCGCATCCCCGGTCACCACCTATTCACGTTCCCCTCCGACCACTCTTCCTCACTCTACCCATCATACATTCTCTTTGCCCGCTCAATCCCTTGGCCTCCTCCTACCACAACACAAATATTAAAAACACTAAAACAACAACCTAAAATAATAAGCTAAAACACCATCCACTACTTCACCTTATTCCCCCTCTGTAGCTATATGGGGCACAGGAAATCGAGCCCTCTTATTATACAGAGCTCCTACTTTTCTGTTCTCATCTCTTTACTCAGAATATGGTGCTAACTTGGGAAGGATTCCAATTCTCAGTTTCTCTTCTCATATATAATAATAATTAAAAAATATGTAACTGCCATGTGGTCTCTCACTCAACACACCTCTCACCAATACCCTCTCACCTACCCTTCCTCAATTCACTCTCACACCCACACACTTCTTCACCATTTTCCCAATCTCCTGTGAAAGTCTTCCCCCGTTGTTCTCACTCGCAGAAGGCATACTCACGTGTGCATGTTCACCCGTGCTCCTCTGTCACAGAGTCCCATTAACAGCCTGCAGCATCCTAGGAGCTGTGCCCCACTTCAAATAGCAGACAGGACTTCTGTGAAAACGGCTCCTGAACACCACAACGGATTGCGCGCTTGTGACTGTTCACTGCAGGTGGGTGCAGCCCCTCCAGCTATGAGGCCAGGAATCCTCCGGCCCCTGCGGAAAAATCAGGATATTACATCAGGGTCAGCAGTTTGTCTGGCATACCTCCAACGCACACACCTAGAAAAAACACAACCCACAATAGAAAAACACCCAGGACACCTTTTTTCAAGGAGAACAGGTTTAATCACACCCAAGAAAAATACATGCCAGCAATGAACTCTGCTAACACAGAGTGCACTGACGAAATCAGCATAAGCAACAAGTTATAAAGGCACACAACGTCACAAGTGATGTACATTACATAGGTTACAGATCCAGGTGACTGGTTGAGGTGACCCTATACATATACTGCCTGCTCCATAAGGGATGCCATGCCATTGGTCCCACCTTCTCCTGTTTGTCTTCTTCCACGTGGGGTTCTTCTTTATATGTCATCAGGCACAAAGCTCCTCATTGGCAATTACCACCACAAATCATTGCATTCTTTATCTGTGGCCTAATGTGCACCTGGTACTGGAGGCATGGTAGTAGAGGATACTTTCGAGGTCATGATAACTTGCAAACCCAAGCTTGATTCCAGACACGTCTGCACCTTCCAAAATCTTCCCACCCTAGTTTTAGGTTTGTTACACCAATTTCAACGTTTCGATTTGGCAGCAAGCCAACCCTGCAGGCACCACGTCAGTTTTAGCACGTTCTCATGATGGCAACACAGATAATTTGTGCTGGCGACTCCAAGACACAGCAAATGTATCCATTATCTCACTGCAATTAAAGTGAGGAGCAGGCAACCACATACCACATCAGAACAGCTCAAAACTCAGGCCAAGTGGGTCACACACACACACCGCTTCTCCAAGATTGTGCCAAGTCCTGTCATCAACACAGCACCGAGAGGAAAGCAAGCCCCTCACACAGTGAGCATGTCTGAAAGTGATGATCCCAGCGTCAACACCACCCCGTCATCATTTTCCCCTGCTTTGTCATGCAGAATGGAGGGCAGCCATGAGTCTTTACAGTTACAGGCTGTCCCACCATTTGGCATTTCAGACACCAGCAGTCTCGCACCATGCTGGCATAGATGGCTAAAAGAGCTAACATTTACTTTAATGCTACTGGAGTCAGGGAAGAACGGCATCTGAGAGGAATACTCATGCATTTGCTAGGGCCAACATTGCAAGAGATTTTATTTGTGATGGCAGTGAATGCCACAGACACATTGACAGGATTTAGTGACTCATTAAACCCCTATTTTGTTCCACATAGGAATGTTGATAATGAGGGACATATTTCACACCAGCACCCAAGAGAAAGGTGATACATTGGACACATTTGTAATGCGACTGCGGATGAGGGTCAACTATTGTAATTTTCACCATTACTCAACAGAAGAAGCTCTGAACTCACAAATAATTGCACGGTGTGAGTTTGCAGAGTTCTGGATTTTTTCTGACAAAAAAACAGATCTCTAGAAGAAATTCTGATGCTCACTAGGGCTGACATGGCAATCTCCATGCAGGCAGAGTCCATGGACAACATTGAAATATTGCAAACAGTGGCTGCAGCGCCCATATGTCAGGTCCAAGCAACTGACAAATCAACAAAGAACAATGCAAATGCTATCAGTGTGGCTACAATTTTCCTCATGTTGGCCCGTGCTCAGCAAATTGTCACTTGTGTGATGCCTGCGGAGGTCAACATACTTTCAGTCCATGTGCAGGAACATCAAATACATCCAACGATCTGCAGACCGCAGATGCTTGGGCAAGGGTGCAGATAGTCCTTAGTCGATGAAATGGCAGTCACCCACATCCAGGCGGAAGGACTCCCCAGGAGCCTCTGCGCAGAGCCAGTAGATATACAGAAAGAAGAGGTGAATATTTGAGAGAGTCAACTCTGGAAGAAACAAGAAGAAAGTCAACACTACAAAAGATAAGATACATAGCGCCCAATTCATTGACATTGACTGTGACATCACCAGAAATTCTTCGTACATCAAGAAACTTGCTGAAGGTACACCTGCTCATGAAGTGCCAGCTGACATAATAAGTTCACAAGAAAGAAAGCTGCTCTGACTATATGAATGCTGACATAGACACCGATGACAGTTGCAGTGATAGAGTCACTGATGTGGCTATTTCGCAGAGTTCGTCAAAGAATAATCCACAAACCAGCAAGGTGGATC
Source organism: Ambystoma mexicanum (assembly GCF_040938575.1). Lineage (NCBI taxonomy): Eukaryota > Metazoa > Chordata > Amphibia > Caudata > Ambystomatidae > Ambystoma > Ambystoma mexicanum. The sequence continues at coordinate 1,442,994,335 of NC_090935.1, forward strand.
GAAGAAATTGAATAAAATATCATTGTAATGTAATGTTTAATGTATGGGGGAGATGTAGTGTCCTGTTTCTATGTTGACACTTTGCCTGTCTCTGTCCCCTGTCTATGTCTGCGCTGGCTAGTAATCACATGGCAATTCAGCATGCGTGCTGCTCAGCTGCATTTGGAATGTGTCTTCAGTCCCCATAATAACCAAATCTCTCTATAAATGCATCTCTAGTGGGGGGATGAGTGGATGACTCACAAATTGGTGATGCCACGGTTTGTCCAGACTTCCCAGTGTCCTCACAGCGTCTAATCCCACACTGGGCACTGTCTGTTGCAAGTCTCTGGTGTGGCCTGGTGTGCCTGTGAGCCCCCTCCCGCCTACAGACTCAGACGGACGCTGATGTGCTCGGTTCGGGCTCCCCAGTCGCTCTGATGCAGCCGGGAATGCCCCTTTTCTTTATAGGGCATGCGGCAGAGTGCAACATCACTCCGCCGCGTGTGTGTCCCCGTAAAGGAGCAGTACCACACTCCTCCTTTTTCATAACAACAACAATGAACAAAGGATTGATACCTACCAAACGCATAAGCACACTGCACACCAACATTCCCAACCCCTTCAATGACAGCCACCCTGGATCCCCTCACGACTGTCGGTCCCCGGGGTGTTATTACCAGTTCAGGACTCCAACACATAGTCAGTGAGACGGGCAGGTTTCCCTCGCCAGTCCTCTGGGGGAACCTCCCGCCGGCCTCCCCGAATGGGACTCCTTCACCTGAACTCTCTCGAGCTGGAGAGATTGGCAAAAGAGCTGGGCCACCACCCTCATCGGGCACCTCTGTTATGTCCTTGCTCTGTGCCGCCTCCAACCTGGACTCGCCCAACCTCTTGAAGAAACTGGCGTTGCGGGTGACAAACGCAATCAGATGCAGTCACCATCGACCCATTCACTACCATCACGTCCATGGGCCCCAGCTCATACGTTAGTTACAATTTACCATGCGGGTGCCGGTTCCTTACCAACACCTCATCGCCGGGGGCAAACTGCTGAGGCCTGAGTCCCCTCCGAATGTTCTCCTGTTCTGTTCTCGCCTTCCTCTCTCTTTCCACCTATTTATTGCCTATAATGGCGGGCTCACGCTCGCCCATTTCTGGCAAGAGACCTCTTGGACATCAGTGAAACATTACCTCTGCTGGTGCCACCCCAGTAGATGTATGGGGGTGGCCCGGTATTCTCGCAGAAACTTGTACAGGGCCCTCTGCAAGCACTGCCCTTGTCCCTGGGCAATGCAGAAGACTTTGTTGAGAGTCCTCATCATCTGCATGCCTCGCCATTCGCCCCTGGCCAGAGCGGTGATGTATTCCATATTCCTCATCAAATTACCAAAGCTCTCGCCTTGAAAGGGTGCTCTGTTGTCTGAGCACAGCTCCTTGGGCAGTCAATGAGTGGCGAAGATCTTCTCCACAGCCACCACCACATTTTCAAATGCCACCGATTCAACAAACTCCACTTCCGGGTACTGGGACCACTCATCCACGATGACCAAGAAGTGCGTGTCCCGGGTCGTAGAGCCAAAGTCTGCATCGACCACCTCCCATGGCTTGGTGCCCCACAGCATTGTCTCCATTGCGGGCTCCTTCTGCGCTGGTGACGCCGCCTGGCAGCACACACATGCTGCCACAAACTCCTCCACCCACCTCTCCAGTTCCGGAAACCACACTTTCTGGTGAAGATGGGCCTTTGTTTTGGCAGTGCCCTGGTGCCCCTGGTGGGCCAGTACGATGATCGGCTGTATCTTCCCTTGTGTGATCACTATCCGGTCCTCTCTGAGCAGCAAACCAGTCTCGGAGAATGTTAGTTCGTTCCTCACCCTCCATAGTTGTTCCAGCGTGACCTTGGCTTCATGAGTTCTCAGAGCTAGAGTGTCTAGTACTGCCCTCCACGAACCCTGCTGCACGGCCATCTTGAAAATGAGGAAACATTCATCCTCCGCTGAGGCCTGCTCCAACACGGCCACCGACACCGAGTTGGGAGTAGCCGCTTCCACCACAAGCCGAACATGCTCGTCCGCTTCTTCTGAACAGACAGTACGTGGCCCATCTGGCTCACCCCTCAGATGTCTCGAGAGGTAATTAACCGTGTTGTTGCTGCCAGGCCGGTACACAAGGGAGACCCCATACTCCAACAAAGCCAACATCCATCGTTCAATCCTTGCTGGTGGCTTGGAGGAGGACCCTGCCAGGATGGGCAGCAGGTGCTTGTGGTCCGTGACCACTGTCACCGGTCTCCCTAGCACATACAGCCTGAAATGTCTATAGTCCCATAGGACCGTCAAGGCCTCCCGCTCAATCTGCGAATACCTTTGCTCTGTTTCCGACAAGGCCTTGCTGGCGTATGCGACTGGACGGACATTCAAGTTTGTGTCCACCTGGGTGAGCACTTCACCTAAACCAAACGGGCTGGCGTCCACCACTATCTCTGACTGAAGGGCTGGGTCGAAGAAGGCCATGGTGTCCTCCGCTGTCAGGGCCCCTTTGATGTCCTCAAACGCAGCCTGCTCAAGTGGCCCCCACTGCCACATGATGTCCTTCTTGGTGAGGGCCCGCAGTGGTTCACACTGGGACTCAAGGTTCCTGATGAACTGGCCACAATGCGTGACCATTCCCAGAAAACTGTGCACCTCTGAGACGTTTTCCAGTGGTCGAACCTCCATTATGTCCTTCACCCTCCTTGGTTCAGGTGACACACCCGCTCTTTGAATAGGAACACAAAGAACTCAATGGTAGTTTTTAGGAATTCGCATTTGTCTCGATGCAGTGTAAAACCCAGCGACTGGAGCCACTCAAATGTCTTTGCTAGCTTGTTCAAATGCTCAGCCTGGGACTTGGCGAATACCAAAATGTCATTGCTAATATTAAGCACACCTTCCAGGTCAGCGAGGGCATCATGTATGATGTTTTGGAACACCTCAGCTGCGGACGACACTCCGAAGCTCAGTCTCTTGTAGGGGTACAGGCCACGATGAGTGGTGAACATGGTCATGTACCTTGACTCAGGGTGCAGCACCACATGATGGTACCCGGCACATAAGTCCAGCTTCGAAAAGAACCGGGCTCCTTGCAACTACGTGATGATGTTGTCAATGGTGGGCGTCAGATGTCGTTCCCTCTTGATTGCTTTGTTGGGGAGGCGCATGTCCACACATATTCTGACGGAATCCGGCTGTTTTGGCTTCCTCGCAATGACAATCGGAGAGACCCACGGAGTCCTCCACCTTCTCAATGATGTTTTATTTGACAAGGTTGTCCAGCTTCTGGTCAACCAGGTCTCGCAGATGGAACGGCACCCGCCGATGTTTTAGGGCAACCGGTTGGATTGGCTCTTCTATATGCAGTCTCACTGGATCACCAGCCATGCGCCTGATCCCTTCAAACAGACGAGCATGCTTCTCCAGCAGCATTTGAATGTCCTCCACATACACAGAGTAGGCAAAACTGACGATGCCCAGTGCTTCCGCAGCCGCACAGCTCAGCAGGGTGTTACTGCTGACTGCAGTGACATAGAAACATGCTCAAATAGCTGGACCACCATGCCTCACATAAGCCACGAAGGCCCCATCCAGCAGGTGTTACGCTCACCTGGTCCCCACAGGGGCACCGAACTGGACCTGGCAGGTCTGCTGTTAGATGACTCACGTGTCTTCTCTGTATCTGTGCCCCCACGATGGTGCGCCTGAAGGGTTAAATGAGGCTTTACCCAACTGTGAGGCGGAAGAGCAACACCCACCTCCCGTGGTCTTCTGAAAGCCCCTCTGCTATGTCTCACCTTTGCTTTAAGGATGGCAGGCTCTCCATCCTGCAGCAGTATGAAGGGGCGCGTAGAGTTCTAGGATCCAGTTACTTCACTGATCCTGTCGAGTCTCAGACAACGTTGACTCAATGAGTAAGTCTTTACCATTAAAATGGTTAGCCAAAGAGTTCAAACTGTTCGGGTTTTCCCTTTGTTGTCTTTTCTTTGTCAGTTTCTTACTGATGCGAAAGTTCGTAGAACGCAGAGTTGTTTTTCCAAGAAAAGGTAAGTTAGCACCAGCGTTCTGTGATAAGTCTGTATATGCGCTATGACTCTTCTCTGCGACTGACCTGCTGTTCTCTTATTTTGCAGGTGCTGTAGGGCCGTGTGACGAAGATCAGCGGATCGCTAGTAGGAGCGGCCTTCAGGTGAGTATGTCGCTGAGTTAACTGTTTTCAAATGGTGTTTTCCCCAATATGCGCTAACCTGATGTTTCTTCTTGTGCCCAACAGGTGCGGCGACTCCGGCGTGGTGGGTGAACAATGGAAGCGGTCCCTGGATGGAGGTTCGTTGGTTCGCCAGGAAGAGCAGCTCTCAGGTAGGTACGAATGAAGCGGTGGGTAGTGATGTGGATCCTTGGTCAGCGCTACTAACCTGATGTCTTTTTTTCCTTTGCAGGTTGCTCGAGAAGAAACTGGACTGGCGTTGTAGCTGACTGGCCTGAAGGTAACAGACACGGTGAGCATTACGCTGGAGGAGTGCAGAATAACGTGAAGCGTGTTCTGTACTAAAGAAGTGGTCTATGTAGCTTCAGAAAAGTAGCTCCCAGGTAAAGTAGTCCCAGCAACCACACCCAAGTAAATAGTTCCCTAGGCAAGTAGTCCCTTCAGCCTGCCTCAGATTGGCCCACATGTGCTTTACCTTGTTTGAAACTTGCCATGTTGGTAATAGCAGTATGAGCCTGGCGCCAACGGCGCCAGGACCAAGTCCAGGAGGCCCTTGAGAGAGTTTTTGGGGCCTTAAAGGCCCTTATTGAAGTCGAAGTCCTGGGCAGGTTGGTCTGCACCTGATGTGTGGGGATATGGACAGTGACAGCGGGATTGGCTGTGCCCCACCAAAAGTGAATATGCATGCCTTCGGGGTTGTTAGCCTCAGAGGAAACACCATGGCATCATGGTGCTTCCGGGCCATGACGTTCACTGAAGCCCCTGTGTCCACCATTACCGGAATCGATGATTGATTCACTTGCACTAGGCACCTTGGTTGCCGCCTAGTCTTGGACCGTAGGACACCCACACTGGATACGAAAAAGACATTCTCCTCCTCTTCTTCTTCTTCATCCTCGTCCTGGGCAGGACCTTCCTCCGCTTGATCAGCCTGGGCAACGTTATGTGGGGGCTGCTAGCGGAGGAATCCCACTTTGACTGGACCTCTTGGGACTACAAGCAGGAACGGAGCCCTGCACATGCAGGCATAGTAGTCCACCACGCCGCAGCGGCCGAACGACTTCCCCACCGCCGGACATTTTGCTGGGTGTTCAAGGTCGGACCCACACTTCATGCAAGAGTCCATTGACCTGGTGCCTCTTTCCCGCTGGTTTCCACCTGGATGCCTGGCCCCTCTGCCACCCAGAGGGGACTATTACTTATACTTGTGGACTGCCTGTTTTGACTGGACACTCTCCCTGCGGCCAAAATTGTAAGTTTACCCAACGGACGAAAGAGGTTGACCTAGGATTAACTAGACCATGGGTCCAAACTCAGTTCACTAACTGCAATTCATTGAATGTAGTTTACGCAATCTGGTGTCAGTGTCCCAAACTATGAATTGGAATGACGGATTGAAAAATCAAACACCGGATTAGCGAACACAGAAGCTGTATTAAGAAGAAAAACCTTACAGCACCTTTGGTGGGCCATTTTGTTATGATGGGACACGATGCAAAACAATTGAAATGGACCATTCTTTGATAACTTGAGAAATCAAGAAATAGTGAAACTGACACTAAGAAATTGTTCTATAAAGAACAATGGCTCATTTTTTTGACAAAAGCTGCAGAAGTGGGGTTGAATGAACAAGTGGATTGGAAGCACAATATTTAGATACATCCTAATATTGTGTTTCTAGTGTGGTTCACCCAGTTACATGCTTTTTGATTGGTTAACCAGGGTTTCCTGAGTGTTTACAGTCTGATGAGTTTACCTGTGGCTTTACAGCACAGTTCTTACTTGTCTTGACCAAAAAACCCCAGTTGTGTAAACATCCTTCGGGCACACACAACATAAAGTAATATGGACAAGCTTCGGTATATGAAGAAAGTGAGGACACGAGAAGTGTCTATGTAGTGTTACTGTTATAGAGCACTTACTTGTGGTGCTGACGAATCCTGTGGGTAGCGTTCCGATTATCGAACCACGTCAGACGAGAGGCATGGCTAATCATGAGCGAGTGGATCATGTGAACGATGTCACATGACAGATGCGAATATCCACATCACAGAGGACTTCCGCTACAGGTGTAGATAAGATCACAGATGCTGGACTGTAGACGGGTACGAGACGTGTTGGTGACAACTGAGGTCTAACGGGTTGCAAGACGGCTAACGAATCGGCATACAAATCGGTAAGTGTCTCTCCTTGTGGTGTGAGCTTGTGGCAACAGTATCAGTGTTCGAGAAATACAAAGTATAGGTGGGCACCACAGAGGTTTTTGTTGAAATCAGTTGTATCTACTGTCATTTGTTTGTTCGAAAAATGTTTTGACCTGGAGCCACCAGTCTGTAAAAGGTCCTGTCTCATCCGGACCTCACAAACCAGTTTAGAAGAAAAAGTAAGGTGACCATACCTTACTTAAGACTGGTGTTCACAGTTGACCCTTGTCTGGGTTGCACAATTATGTCAAATTATTTTCAAAGTTTTTATACTTTTTCAAAGATTCACAAAGTCGGTGAAAAATTTCACAAAGGAAATGTTTAATTCACATTTCTAGTTTCTGTAGCTCATATTTAGCTCATATGTAGCTGAAAATTATTAGGTTGATTTGTTAATAAGCACATATGCCAATCAGTGGTCGAAGTGGAGGAAAAAATAGTAGTGGAGCTATGGATTTTGTAGAAAGACTGGTGTTTTTTCCAGCGACGGCTGGTGGATTTTATAAATGGGCGGGACTGAGAATAAACATTTACCATAAATACGTGGTAGCAACCAAGCGTAGCAAGTGAGCCTTAAATAAATGAGATGGGTTCCGAGGGTTTTGCCCATGAGAATTATTTTTAAATAATGGGTTAAACAGTGCTTTTTTTGCAGCACATTTTCAGAGAATATTGTGTAAAAAAATAGAAAGTTTACAAACAGATTTCTAGGGTAAGTCTTGAAAAATCAATTTGATGCAGAATCACCAACAGTGCCCAGGAGCATTTCCGAACACATTTTCATGATGCCTTTTCCCACTACAATCTAATTTTCTGCCATTGTAAAAAAAAGTAATTTAATGCTGACTGCGCCCATATATGTCCATGAAGGTTAAACCAATATATGCTAGTATTTACACATAAGAATGTACTAGTGTTTGCTTTGACCATATTAACAGTAAAGATACTATAGTGAAACATGTCCATACTGGCAATTGAAACAGGTCCTGACTGGCTGGCAAGGCCACATAGAAAACACTCATCATGTTGGCTTTGCCCTTAACGTCAGTTTAAGATGGCATGCCACAGTAATAAAACATGTCCGTGCTGGAAGAACAAATTACAAATGCCCACACCACCCATATTATGGATACACTTCATGATGGCTTTGACCTCTCAACACAGATCAAAATGCCATGCCATAGTAAGAAAACCTTTCCAGGTTGGCCACGTAAGAACACTTATATTGGCTTTGCGCTTAACCAGAGTATAAAATGCAATTTATAATAAGAAATCATGTTTTAATTTGATGCATAAATGCTACTGCAATGTAAGAATGTTCATTTTATTTGCTTTCCCCGCTATGCCACCTGATAAAACATTTCAGTGCACCAACACTCCCTTAAGCCCCAACCTTCCATGCAAACACATATTCATCCACATTCACACCAGCAGGCATGCACCCATACAGGTTCTCCCAATCATTCATACACGCACAGAATATTCACACTACATTTGTATTCACATGCGCACCTATACCCACCAGTCAAACTGTACTCTTATATACCCACTAATACAGACACCTCTTGCCAAAAGACATGCATTCACATCTGACAACCACAGATGAATACACAAATGCTTTTTTTACCCATTACTTGTTTTCCTGCAGATCCGAACTCAACGAGGCTCTTCAATCCAGGCCTCCGGCTCCAGGATTCCACATATAGGAACCAGAAAGCAGGGTGAGCTTCCTGGGTCCTGACATATGTGATAGAATCACAGTACCTACATCTCATAGCCACATAGACTGAAATGCGCTGTGAGGCGCAGGAGCACCCTCACAGCATATTTGAACCTGCAGGTTGCCAGCCTGCATCCCGAATGGGCCATACAAGACTGGGGAATCAAAATACCCTGGCCATGCTTTGCTTATTGGGCATGCGTGCTGGGGCACTGCAGATTAAAAGGAAACCAGTCTTCCTCATTACATTTTGGTGGATTGCCGATAATGTGTGGCATCTGGCAGGTTCACACCCTGACTCCCTTTTCAGACGGTCTGCTCCTGTTTTTGTGCAGGAGGCTTGTTGGGGGCATGGCTAAATCATTCAGATCTATCTTTCTGGCAATATTTCACTTAGCTAGAACTACTATCAGGGATGCATAGGTATCCATTCAAAGAAAAGGAAAAGATTGTACTATAAATCCACTTAGGGCTTGATTTTGGATGATAAGAACTGCACGGCTGGCTCTAGAAAAAGCATGTAGGTTCGGCTGCATTGATTGGTGCTGCTCAGAGTATTACAGGCGAGTACTGCCTTGTCAACCTAAAGCTGTAGCAGCTGAACAATACATATGAACTTGGCTCATTCAACAACATGCTAACTCAATAGTTGAATTACATTTTATTTTACACTTCAAGCAGAGGCAGCTGTTAATTAAGCTTACATGCAGTAGTACTGACATAAATATATACAGCAAAACTATCAAAATAAATATTGTAATTTACATTTAAATATGTATTTAAACATTGGTACAGAGTGCAATGATATTGTGTTGTATTCCATGTACGCTGATGCTAAGGGACCTTTATTCATAATTGTTTTTGTCATGATCTCTGCTTCCAAAAGGTCAGGGTTTTCCCAACTCCCTTGGAAGCAGATCCATAACCCAGGTTCCGAGGGCCAACCAGTCCCAATTGGGACCTTTTGGACCCAGTCCTGGCGCCAGTGGCACCAGGCTCATAAATGTGCCCAGTCCCAGCGCTGGAAGCGCCGGGCTCATAATGCTTGGGTGGACTTACCTGTAGCAGACCATGCTGCTTACTTGCCTGCCAGCTGAGCCTCTGATCCTCTTCTGTTTGGAACTACTTTTCCTGTTGGGTGGGGCAGGAGCCACTCCCTAGATTCAGAACACTGGAACTCTTCTGGAAAGCAGGAACTCTTTTCTTACCTAGGCGTGGCTGTGGAAGGAGAGACCTAAGCACTACAGGAGGCTATTTAAACCACACCCGGTGGATGAATCTTGCTTTGCGTTATTCTGCATCCTCTGCAGCAGAACGCTCATCGTGTCTTCTGCATCGGATCCTGGGCCTAAGGAAAAAGGCTTACCATCCTGAATCCAGTCTTCAGCAACACCTATAAAGACAAGAAAGAACAGGTTAGCATTCCGGCATCTGAAAGACAAAGGCTTACCTACTCTTCGTGCGCTCCGGAGGTCTTCACACTGCATTCCGGCATCTGAAAGACAAAAGCTTACCGACTCTTCGCACGCTCCGGAGGCCTTCGGCGCTGCATCCTGCATCTAAAAGACAAAACAAGGTGCGTTTAAAGACATTGGGGAACTTTAATACTCACGTGCCATTACTCCTTTCCACATCAACCCCAGTGGGTATTCCGGCACCCTGCAGCCGCTCCGAACTCGTACCTGCAAAATAAAAGACAGTTAGAGCGCATCGTGAAGCAGGCAACAAGCGCTTACTTACGTGCTTCCAGGCGCTTCTATTCATCATACGGACTCCATCTTCAACTCACTTCAGCCCGTCATCCGCCATCGCCGGAACCTGCAAAACAAGAGACATCATTGCTAAAGACTTTAAAGACAATAGAATTACTCGAAACTTACCGTTCGTGCAGTAAACGACGGACAGCAGTCCTCTGAAGTCAAGAGGCCTATGCTACCGATCCAGTGAAGAAACTGGTTACAGCACCCTGCCCCGAGGCAGATGGAGAGCTCGGCATTCACTTACCTAAGGTGAGAGCGTTAACCTTTGGGGGTCTACAGGAGAGCAAAAAAGGGAAGAGATAGGGACACCCCAATAACCCCAGTTCATTAATCCCATATTTTCTGTCTGCAGACATCTTACTCTTGAAGTCAGGCATACAGTGCACAGAGGTCCAGCCCAAAGAGCCAACCGGGTGCTACACATCACCTTTGAAGATACGGTAGTCGCCCAGTCAAGACCGGCGCCTCTGCGAGAATCAGGTGAGCGTTACAGAACGCAAAGCCTACCGCAAAACTCTCGCCCAGGCGCTATGGAAACCTCGGATACTGACCACCTAGCCCGGTTACTTGGGGAACTAAGGGCAGAAGTGCATGCAGCTCGTCAGGAAACAAATGCTCTAAGAAGGGAACTAATTATTTCCAAGGAGAGAACAGACGGTCTTGCTAGACAATTGCTACAGTCACAAGCCGGACAAACCCCGTTACCCGCATCAGGGGCAAATCTTCCTTCAACATCCTCTATGAATCCAGTGCAGATCAACCTACCTGGGAATGTACCTCTGGCTCCGCCCGAACGATTTTCTGGTGACCCAAAGAGGTTTGCAGTATTTATCAATCAGTGCCGGTTGCACTTCTTATGCCGGCCAGCAGCCTTTCCAACTGATCAAGCTAAAGTAGCTTTTGTACTTTCGTACCTTAGTGGCAATGCGGCAGACTGGTCGATCCCTCTAGTTAATCAAGATGATCCGGTTCTCCATGATTTTCAAGCCTTTCAGATTAGTATGGAAAAACTGTTCGCAAGACATTCACAGGGGCAGGCCTTGGACAATGAGCTTCTTTCGTTGCGACAGGGTAATCAAGACCTTTTGGCTTATATTGCATCTTTCAATAGACTAATAGTGGAAACTCAATGGCCTGAGGACAAAAGGATTACGCTGTTTTACAGAGGTCTACGTGGAGAGCTCAAAGACGTTTTAGCCCAAGTAGTGAATCCCCCACAAGACTATTCGGATTATATAGACTTGGTCGTTCAAATAGATCATAGACTGCAGAACAGGAAGGCCGACCGTTCCAAGTTTGATGCTCGAGTATTTTCCAAACCGCCAACTCCTTCCAAAGGAGTAGACTCCGGGGAACCCATGCAAATTGGGGGTCTGAAAGGTCCTCTAACACAAAAGGAGCGGGAAAGGAGAAAACAATTGCAATTATGCCTATATTGCGGAAACTCAGGGCACTTTCTTCGAGACTGTCCGGTGAAACCTGCCAAGAAGGCAGTAGGAGCTGCAGTTACCAAAGTTACAAACTCTGAGCAGGGAAACGACCTCGCCCGACAAGAATAGAGGTCCTCTTGCCGAGCGTGAAAACCAGTTCCGTGACCTCGCATTTCGTGATACCAATGGTCCTCATTAGCCCTGATAATCCGGATCGATTACATGCAATTGAAGCTTACGTCGACAGCGGTGCCATCGGCAATTATGTGGATCATGAAATGGTTTTGAGGATGAATCTAACTCTTTGTCCCAAGGCTGTAAAGGACGTCATTACTACAGTGGATGGTACGGAGATAGCCTCCGGGCCAGTAACGCATACCACTCAAGAGGTGACGCTAGTAAGTCAAGATGGACACCATGAGAAGATCGTGTTCGATGTGATCAAGGCCCCTCAGTTTCAGATTATTCTAGGAATACCTTGGTTAGAGAAACACAATCCTCTGATCGATTGGCGAGCAAGAACGGTCCAGTTTCCAGAATGTGTCTCTACTTGTCATCCTCCACCTGGTGTTGCACTGGCAGCAATTTCTTCAGAGACTCCCCAGTTACCTCCCGAATACCGTGAATACCAAGATGTTTTCCGGAAGGATCAGGCTAACACTCTACCTCCTCATAGGTCTTATGACTGCCAGATAGACCTGATACCTGGATCTACTCCTCCTTGTAGTAGAATTTATGCCCTCACCGAGCCTGAGAACCTTCACCTTCGACAATACCTGGATCAATACCTGGCGAATGGGTTTATTCGTCCTTCCAAGTCCCCTGCTTCTTCAGCTTTGTTCTTCGTTCCAAAAAAGGAAGGAGACCTTAGAACTTGTATCGATTATCGCTCCCTGAACCAGATCACCGTTAAGAATAGATATCAGTTACCTTTGATCCCTGAACTCCTGGACCAAGTCAGAAAAGCATGCATATATACAAAGCTGGATCTTAGAGGAGCTTACCACTTGGTACGAGTAAAAGAGGGCGATGAATGGAAGACTGCCTTCCGCACCAAGTATGGGCTATTTGAATATCAGGTCATGCCCTTCGGACTTTGCAATGCCCCGGCCGCCTTTCAATATTTTATGAACGATGTCCTCAGAGAGCTCATAGATGTGTGTGTTGTTGTTTACATTGACGACATCCTCGTTTATTCTTCATCGGAATCTGAACATCGGAAACACGTGAAAATGGTCCTCGAAAGATTGCGTCTACACAAACTTTTCGCTAAGTTGGAAAAATGTGTTTTCAACGTGACTGAAGTTGAATTCTTGGGATTCATATTATCACCTGGCGGAGTACGTATGGATTCAAAGAAGGTCGATGCAGTTCTCAAATGGCCATCACCATCCTCCGTAAAAGGTGTGCAAAGCATGTTAGGCTTCGCTAACTTTTACCGCAGGTTTATCCCCGAATTCTCTCGAATAGTCCAGCCCATCACTGCCTTGTTAAAGAAAAACAAACGTTTTGAATGGTCTACCGAGGCGGAACAAGCTTTCCAGGATTTGAAGACTAAATTTATCTCTGCACCAATCTTAAAACACCCTCGCCCCGAACTCCCCTACATCGTGGAAACTGATGCTTCAAGCCTTGCCATGGGGGCAGTTCTATCACAAAAGGACCCGGTAACCAATCAGTTGCATCCCGTGGCATTTTGGTCCCGCAAATTCTCGCCTCCTGAAATCAATTACACGATTACTGACAAGGAACTTCTGGCTATCAAGTCTGCCTTTAAGGCTTGGCGGCATTATCTGCTGGGGGCCCGACACACCGTTACTGTGATTACGGATCACCGAAACCTGCAATATTTGAAAACCGCAAAAGCCCAATCCTCTAGACAACTCCGTTGGGCATTATTCTTTGCCGAGTTTGACTTCATAATTACCTATCGACCTGGTACAAAGAACGGTAAAGCTGATGCCCTTTCTCGGATGGGAGTGGAAGAACACTTGATCAACCCTAAACCTGTACCAATCATTCCCGAACAAAGAATTCTGGGTGTAATCGCCACAGAATCCATAGAGGAAGTTAAGGATAAAGCCAGGCAACTTGTAACTCCAGCAGACATACAGAATTGGCATCTGCAGGGAAAGGACTTTGCAGTAAAGGACAACTTATTGTATTTCCAAGAACGATTATACCTACCCAGCACAGATTTACAGAAAAAAGTAATCTCCTGTTATCACGATTCTTTAATGGAAGGTCATCCCGTATGGCCAAGACCTCAGAAAAGATCAAGCGCTACTTCTGGTGGCCGTCTTGGAAAAAAGATATCAGAGACTTTATAATGTCTTGTGGAGTATGCGCCCAAAACAAGAGTCAAAAGGAAAGACCAGCAGGCCTCTTACGCCCTATTGACATCCCACCTCGCCCTTGGCATACGCTTTCTATGGACTTCATCACCGATCTACCTCCATGCTCCGGATACAATACGATTCTAGTAATCGTGGACTTATTCTCCAAGATGGTGCATTTCATTCCGCTCAAAGGCTTGCCAACAGCAGCAACTCTGGCCCGAGAATTTCTCGAAAACATCGTCCGACTACACGGTTTTCCTTCGGTTCTAATTTCGGATCGAGGTAGTCAATTTATTTCTCATTTTTGGCGAAGTTGCTGTCGGTCGGCTCAAATTGATGTGAGACTATCGACCAGTCACCACCCTCAGACCGACGGACAAACCGAGAGGACCAATCAAACTCTGGAACAGTATTTACGCTGCATGCTGCAACAAACTGAAAAAACTTGGAAAGACATCCTTTGGATAGCCGAATATGCCTACAATAACTCTGTCCATTCGGGAACTGGGAAAACACCGTTTTTTCTTTTGTACGGCAGTCACCCTCGAACCTCGGAGTTGGATCCCCTCCAAGATCTTGAAACACCAGCAGTAGACTACCTGCATTCTACAATCACCCAAGCCTTTAAGGAAGCTATTTCTCACCTTCAAAGGGCTAAAGAACAATACAAGAAAGGAGCAGATCAACATCGGAAGGAAGCCCCTCAATATCAAGTAGGGGACCAAGTCTGGTTATCCACCAAATATCTACCTCTAAAAGGGCCACGCACATTCAACCCAAGATACCTTGGTCCCTATTCCATCTCTACCATAATAAACCCAGTAGCGGTCAAGTTGGACTTGCCCCCTCACATGAAGATACATCCAGTCTTCCACGTCTCTCTATTAAAACCCGTGCAACCTCAAACCCGACTAACTAAATCTCCAAAACCCATCCTAGTTGATGGAGAACTCGAGTTTGAAGTCAAAAGCATTCTGGACTCCAAGATCTCCAAATCTAAACTATTTTACCTAATTGACTGGAAAGGCTACGGCCCCCAAGAGAGATCCTGGGAACCTGCTGAATATGTCCACGCTCCTCGCCTAATCAAAAGATTTCACCGAACATTTCCTGACAAGCCAAAACCCCCGGAGAAGCCCGGTTTGGGAGGGGCCTTGAGGGGGGGTACTGTCATGATCTCTGCTGCCAAAAGGTCAGGGTTTTCCCAACTCCCTTGGAAGCAGATCCATAACCCAGGTTCCAAGGGCCAACCAGTCCCAATTGGGACCTTTTGGACCCAGTCCTGGCGCCAGTGGCACCAGGCTCATAAATGTGCCCAGTCCCAGTGCTGGAAGCGCCGGGCTCATAATGCTTGGGTGGACTTACCTGTAGCAGACCATGCTGCTTACTTGCCTGCCAGCTGAGCCTCTGATCCTCTTCTGTTTGGAACTACTTTTCCTGTTGGGTGGGGCAGGAGCCACTCCCTAGATTCAGAACACTGGAACTCTTCTGGAAAGCAGGAACTCTTTTCTTACCTAGGCGTGGCTGTGGAAGGAGACATCTAAGCACTACAGGAGGCTATTTAAACCACACCCGGTGGATGAATCTTGCTTTGCGTTATTCTGCATCCTCTGCAGCAGAACGCTCATCGTGTCTTCTGCATCGGATCCTGGGCCTAAGGAAAAAGGCTTACCATCCTGAATCCAGTCTTCAGCAACACCTATAAAGACAAGAAAGAACAGGTTAGCATTCCGGCATCTGAAAGACAAAGGCTTACCTACTCTTCGTGCGCTCCGGAGGTCTTCACACTGCATTCCGGCATCTGAAAGACAAAAGCTTACCGACTCTTCGCACGCTCCGGAGGCCTTTGGCGCTGCATCCTGCATCTGAAAGACAAAACAAGGTGCGTTTAAAGACATTGGGGAACTTTAATACTCACGTGCCATTACTCCTTTCCACATCAACCCCAGTGGGTATTCCGGCACCCTGCAGCCGCTCCGAACTCGTACCTGCAAAATAAAAGACAGTTAGAGCGCATTGTGAAGCAGGCAACAAGCGCTTACTTACGTGCTTCCAGGCGCTTCTATTCATCATACGGACTCCATCTTCAACTCACTTCAGCCCGTCATCCGCCATCGCCGGAACCTGCAAAACAAGAGACATCATTGCTAAAGACTTTAAAGACAATAGAATTACTCGAAACTTACCGTTCGTGCAGTAAACGACGGACAGCAGTCCTCTGAAGTCAAGAGGCCTGCGCTACCGATCCAGTGAAGAAACTGGTTACAGCACCCTGCCCCGAGGCAGATGGAGAGCTCGGCATTCACTTACCTAAGGTGAGAGCGTTAACCTTTGGGGGTCTACAGGAGAGCAAAAAAGGGAAGAGATAGGGACACCCCAATAACCCCAGTTCATTAATCCCATATTTTCTGTCTGCAGACATCTTACTCTTGAAGTCAGGCATACAGTGCACAGAGGTCCAGCCCAAAGAGCCAACCGGGTGCTACACATCACCTTTGAAGATACGGTAGTCGCCCAGTCAAGACCGGCGCCTCTGCGAGAATCAGGTGAGCGTTACAGTTTTGTTGCAAAGGGAACTTGTGCTCAGAAAGTAAAAATTATTCACTGGCCAGAACGTTCCAGATTTGCTTATAAACTGATTAATTAATAACTTGTCTGCGAGCCATACAGTTTGTGGCATCAGCGCTTCTCCTGCCTTTTTGCAACCATTTCCTTACGCAGCAGTCTGGGATAAACTCTGTCACAGGAGGCCCAACAATTTGTAGGAACATTACAGAGGACAATCTAGTAACGGACATCCTATTGCGCAATGGGGTAAGCACATCATTCATCACGCTAAAGCCACGCTCACAATCAGCAGTGGATGTGGAAAATGTTTCCACAATTCTTGCTAAAGGTTTCAACTGTATAGGTGTCATGCAATCTTTATTTTGTTTGTAATCCCTGAAAGCGTTTATGTACTGTCGGGCATCAAAAACATGTAACTTATCACAAAATGCCTGCAAATCAGCATCACCATACTGAATATCCACAGGAACGGGCCAATAACGTGGATTCAGAAGCTTCATTGCATCTATCCGCTGTTTGCACTCAATTTCTCCCTCTCTGTTGGAGGTATTCTTTGAAAGATTTGATACTGTTGCTGTTGTCATTCTTTGGCAAATATTATTTTTCAAACTCCTAATGAACTGAGCTCTTGATATGCTAATACAACCTTTGGAGTTACTGTGCTGCAGTTGTATCCCATTACATTTCATTTGTTCGACAGCAGTAGCTGTAGCTGTAGCATAAGGCCCAGGTGACAATGCCGTTGATTCGAAGACATAAATATGCGTTTGGATTATTCTGTCTGCCTCATATAATGTCATGTCACAACGCTGCAGTTGTCTGGATAAGTCACCCAGTTCTGTCAGGGCATCGAACATTATCCCCAGGTTCTCCACAAATACTGTAGATGTTAACATTCAGTTTAAGCCAGAGTATTTGTTACGCTCAATTTCACTCCTCGCTGTGTCACAAGAAGATTCACCAAAATGCTGATTTAGAGCTTCATAATCATTCCACACAGCATTTACTGACCTTTCGCTGGAGGCCACCCAACGTATATCTAAAACCTTTCCTATTTTGAGAAGCCTCACTTCTACCTGTGCTGCACATTCCCCTAGCTCGCGCTGATTTTTTGGGGAGGCATGGTAAGTTGCATACAGCTTGTCAAAAAAAATCTTAAATTGATTAATCCCTGTGACTTCTTTTGAAACATCGCCAACTGCAAGCTCTAATTTGTGGTTAGCACAGTGCCAAATAGTCAACTGTGGATACTTAATCTTAAGTAGTGTTCCTACACCAGACTTCCTTCCTATCATGTTAGAAGCCCCATCTGTCACTAGCTGAATCAAATGCATTCTTAGATAGTCATCTGTAAGGCCATAACTCTGCAAGCATACCAATAACTTATCAAAAATTATTTCTGCTGAAGTACCAGGCAGTTCAACAAGGTCCAAGAAAAAGGTCAAAGGTGGATCCTCCTTCTCAATGCATGCTTGTATACAAATAATTAAAGTTGTTAGTTTACTGAAGGTGGTGGATTCGTCTATTAATACAGATATTTTTGATTCATTTTGCAAGATATGGTGAACCAGTTTTGCCCTCATCGTGGTTGCTATGGGCTCAATCATGTCAGCACAGCTATGGTCAGAATGCAACACTCTTCCCAAATCAACACCATTCATTCTTTGAACATCTACATCCAATGGTAGATCAGTAAAAGGACGTTCATGTTTACCTATTTTGTAGGCACTTCTAAATACACGGCATGTGTCTTCATATAATTTAACTTGCATTCTGGAATTTAACTGAGTAATGGATTCACGAGTCCTTACATCTAAAATGGCCACTGCTTTCAAATGGCAAGCGCTGCTCTTATGGAGATACATTTTTTTACGCAGGGCGCTGTGTTGTTTCTCTTTAGTGGGACCATACGAGCTGACTGAAGAATTCACCCTTTCCAGAGAGAAATGCACACCTTGACTTGTTTCTGTTCCAAGATTTTTAACTTCCCTACAGATTTTACATCCAAGCTTCCCTTTGGAAGAAGTAAGCCAAGGGTATTCTTTGCATTTATTTTCATACTGTTCCCATGACCAGCAATCAGGATGCTCACTTCTTTCCTCCTCCTCCCTCACATTTTCCTCTTCACCAAGGACCAAGTCCATTACACTGTCTCTCTCATCGGAAGCTTCTATCATCACTGGCATAACCTCTTCAGGGGGTACTTTTCTTTTTTTCTCAGGTACCTTAAGCATTTCATCTGTTCTACTTGCAGGCACTGGACTAAAGCTGCTTTCCCCGCCTAGATTTTCTGCCACTGCTGGGTCTTCTACTCTGACATCTGAGCTATTTTGAGCTGTTTCCATAGATGTAGCTGGAGCATTCTTCTTCTTTAGCCACTTTAGCATCCTATGTAAATAGTTTTGTAAAGAAAGATACTTTTATAAATGCTCGTTATAAGCTACTAGCTAGACATACACGTCACTTGCTATTATTAATAAAAGCCAATTCTCTAAATTCAAACACAGTCTTTCTTACTCGCCCAGAGTGAATATTTACTCGCCCATGGCGAACAGTGTCTCCGTGTTTTGTGGCCTATTACATCAATTTGTTTTTCCAATAAATGAATCATTCAGTTGTGTACAATGCATTAATCTTGCATGGCAGGATAGAGATTGAAGTTGCATTTCACAATGTTTTTATTGTCTCTTTAATCAATCCACTGTATGCTTGTGTTAGGGGTTTCCCCTATCTGTGATACACCTGTACAATATAGGTCTGAGACGAACTATTCAGGAAAGAGATAGCCCTACCTCATGGGGATATATATCAGATTTAGATATTGAAAGCCCTATTCTTTGGTAAGGGTGAGAAATGCAGACCAATTTGCATGGCAAAGAGATTCATGCTTAAATCTGATTCCCCAGATTTATTTCTCTCTTTACCTTAACAGTGATTTGAGTAGACTGGTTACAAGAGTGGGAGACTTCAAAGACTCTGGGTAAAATTGGGGATGGCTGCAGCCATCTATGGCCCTGCTAATGAAAAAGTCCTGCCTTTTCTGTAGCTCTGTGTCAAAGTTTGCCTCATCAAGTGGCCATATGTGTTCTCTTTTGGAAAAAATGGAGTGTAGAATCTCAGCCCACAGGCCACAACCCACAAAATCATGGCAGGTTAAGGGGTACACATGATCTGAGAGGCAAGTGAATACACCACCACAACAGCTACACCATGGATAATCTGCAGCTGCTTTCTACACATTCAGGAGCCACGTGGGACGGACTAGTAGCTATGTAAACAGACTGAATGGTGTCTTCCTTCAAGTGCTTTATCACTAATAACATATGGAAGATATACAACCATGTTCTCTTACCTTGATCAGTCTGGAAACAACACTTCCTGAATGCCTCTGGGTTGGCTGGGCAGGATTTCAGTCACCTGGTTGTTCTCTTGTGGACAGATGAATCCCTAGGGAATGAAGAACAGGCATTCACATGGTAGAGAATGTTTGCAAAGCTTGAATCAGGTAGGCTACTAAGAGAAGGATGCGTCCAGGAAAGAATGAAGCTTGAGGTTGAAGGATGTGGAATACTGATAAGGGCACACTCATTCTAAGAGGCTAGGAAGTCGAGTATTTAAGAAACCAGGGCACTACGAGGAGCATGCACACACGAGTGGGATCCCATGTATGGTATTGCTCATATGCTTGGTACTCAGACCATTTCCTAGACATTACTTCACACAGATACTCTTTATCATTGGCTGGTCTTATCATGAACATCCCTTGCTTAAAAATGTGTTAAGAGCTAGGTGGGGTATGGGATACAGGGGTGAATATTTCAAGTTCCAAACTACTAGCCAGCCATAAAAAAATCACTTACCACCTCAATTGCACATATACAGCACACCATTTTCCAAAGGTATCTATATCATAACACTTCTGTATATCCAGTGGGAAGGGAAAACACAGCGAGCACTGCAAAGTACACATTTCAAGCCCCAGAATGAAAATAGAGAAATGTATATATTGCAGTGTTACAAAACTGATGACTGGCAACACGGGGACTGTTGCTGGAGGGGCCCACATGACATGAAAAGTTTGAAATGCACTGACACTGTCCCTGTCACAGCTCAATGCATTTTATTTAGGAACTCCACTGTGCTACCAGAAATATTTCCTTACATCGAACTTTGTTTTTCTGCTTTTGTGGGGTTGGGTAGGAAGCTGATGAAATACCCACACATCACTGCTTCCAAAGCTCATCAACTTGAAAATAAATACGTTTTAGGTAACAAAAAGAATACTGCTTTTGTATACTGTTCAAACCTAGGATGTTTCCAGATCCTATAGTAACGGATGACATTAATATTACTGTATTCAATAGTATTCATTTGTGTTAACTTTAGAAGGATAAAAGTCTGTTCTGGTCCTATTGGGAGGCTATCCTTTGATTACATAACATTCTTTGCAGTCGACACATAACCCTCCTTTGACCTATTTATTAAGATTGCTTGCATCCCCCATCCATTACATTCTCTCCCAAAGAGTCAACCCCAGAAACTCTCCCTTCTCCCGGCAATCCACTCTGAGCAATGCAAAGCATGTAGTGTGTTACAAAATAAATAAATAAATAAATGAAATAAGCATCAGCTGAAATCCCATATATACATTTTACACGTAAATTACTTTCAACTGTGCACGTCCACAATAAAGTCACAAGAAGTTTGGGATAAATGAGGGTGCCCAATAGCTTCCAGTTGGGGGTATCTCTTCAGTAATGGTCTGCCCATGCCGCAATGGGGACCATGCAGTGTATTCTGCATGCACGTTGATCAGACTCA
Organism: Ambystoma mexicanum; assembly: GCF_040938575.1. Classification (NCBI taxonomy): domain Eukaryota; kingdom Metazoa; phylum Chordata; class Amphibia; order Caudata; family Ambystomatidae; genus Ambystoma; species Ambystoma mexicanum. Next base: position 1,443,015,398 of record NC_090935.1, read on the forward strand.
CATCAGCACATCACAACATGCATCCATTTTCAATTATGTGTTCTTTCATTATTTAGGCAAGTACTTTGTTTTGCAGGCTGCTGTCCTTTTAGAACAGGTTGTCTGAGAATGCTATAGGGGTGCACCTAGTCTAAAATTATAGGGCGGGCGAACCCTTCAAATATTGGAAGAGGCGCTAAATTACTTGTGTAGGGGCATCTAACTTTATTACCAGTAATGAGACTATTCTAGTGCAGCTTCAATGTAACAAACAGTTACCTCTCTCCTTTATGTCTGAAAACACCCACTTCTTGCAGATCCTGAAGGTCCTAGAAAGTGTGAGAATGTCAGATGGTGGTGTGCAATGAAAGACTCAATATCATAGCATAACATGACATAGCAGAGTGTGGGGCAGTACTCTGGACGAACCAAGCAACTTCAGTGGCAGAGAGCAACAGGGGAGAAAAGGTAATGTTGGTTCTACCACAGTTAGTGCGCTATAGTAGAATCTCTGGTGTGCTGATTCGCTGTTGAGACTATGTCTACCTGTCAAATCAAGCCCTGTTCTAAGGGTGTAAATGTAATCACTTATACACACTCACATTTTTGCAGTTCAAGCCAGGGTGAGATTACATTATATGCTCAGGATCACACACTTAAGCTAAACAGTGAACAGGGATTTTAACCCACTGTGCAATTTGGGCACGGGCATCTTCTTCCATGTTTTAATCAGAACAAATATTTAAGTTTTGGGTGTCAATCAAGACCTATTATAATAATGTCCTATAGAGTTTACTTGCAAAATACACACATTGCATAGTAAAGCATCATGACAACATGTACATTCGTATAGCAGCATGTTGGGCCAAAATAATATCAGTGTACCTTTCATTTTCCACATCCTAAATGGAAAACAATAAGATGCAAGAGGCAAAATATCTATTTACCCACTTTATTTTCAGCGATGTAAGACACACTCACAATAAAATAAGTTGTGTCATAAACTCACTTAGGTTTGGAGATTCGTCACAAACCTCCAGCGTGACGTGTTGTTGTGTATGGTTTTAAGAAGATTCAACTAAGGACATCAAAGAAAACTTTAGTTTTTAGCATCAAACTATTAGACATTATGGGTGGCCTGGCTGGCCCCTGACCTCCTGCCGGCACCCTGCCAGGATGAGACTGGACATCCCAGGAAACTGCGTTGGTGCTCTGACTTGGGGGGCCTTGGATCAGTGTCCTCAGGGGCAACACGAGCGAACTATCTCAGCAACCCCCCCCCCCCTAAAAATAATTCTCATTCTACCACCTGCATGGGGCCGGATTAAGGTAAGAATCACTTTCCATTTACAGAGGACTTTGAACATGTTTAATAAACATTTACTTAGAGCTGTACTGCATTTCCCATTATATTGTAAAAAAGGTAGTGCGGGTTTGCTTGTGTTACCCAGTGCAATGCAGTTTAATTATTCACCTGTGTGTTCTATTTTTGAAGCATTTTTATAATGCCAGGTTCCTGGATAGCTTCTAGGCGCCTGGCTATGCTCGCATAGGTAAGAAAAGCAATGGATGCCCTCAGTCTGCGAATGCTCTGGGTTCATGTGGTCTCCAGCCTTACCCTTCCACTCTCAAATTGTATTCATTTTCCCCCACGGTCGGACTGGACCATAAAATTGTCTTGGGCACTAATGAAAAAGTGGCCCACAGTTGCAAATGGCAATTCATTCCTTTGACACTGTTTACCCAAGGGGGAGGTATTTTTATAAAACGGGACAAAAATTGTGCATTTTAATGAATATTTATTCAGCAACACTGTTCAAAACTACTATCCGCATAGTTAAGTAACTCATAAAACTGGCCCACATTGGCCCAAAAAGTGTCTCACTCCTGCAGAAGTGGAAACACGCAGCTTCTGGGCGCTGTCCTCTGAACTCAGACTACTGCAGTGGAGTGCAGTACAATATGCTTGGGTCGGGAGAGAGGGACAACACTGAACCGTCCTTCTCTCGTGACCCAGCACCTGGCCCTGTGTGACCTCACGCCCGCACCAAAACCAAATAAAAAATGCTCAGGTGACCATGCTCCTGTGAGCTTCATTAGTGCGGCACCGACAGCTAGAGCGGAAGTGAAACTTCATTAACAGCCGTGTTTCTAACTATGAGACAGTTTGCGCTGAATGTGATTGTGTCTAGGGATTCCTAAAGGGCAGTCCGTGGGCACCGAAGTTTATTGGGAAGGCATCTGCTGTAGCGCTTCACAGCACAGGGTGGGCGGCACCAGGACAGAGGCGCTGTATCTTCTGGTGACGTTGGTCCTATCCATGCCTTGATTGTGTTGGAGGTCACACCTATACTCGCATGAGACATGTTATTGGCGGGAATAACACCATTCAATTACAATAAGTGAAAGAAATTAATGCTACAGGACACTCTAGGGATCATTATGAGTTTGGTGGTCACATTGGTGGTGCTAATACCACAAAGCTGAAATACCATTACCACCTGTGGTAAAAGTGGTGCCTCTGTCTTATTATGAGATTACCGTTATTCTCCATTCCGTACACCTAAAGGACATTAAGGGGAATAGAGATATTACCAGTGGTGGTAAACTCACCATCATCATGTGTCTGTAGGTGATACTATCATGTACATGCATGCGTTTTTCCTCATAATCAGGTGTACTTAAAAATCAGATGAAGGTGCCCGCACCACCTTTATTTTCAGTTACCGCCAAGCTCGCAATGCATGAATGTGTGCCCCATGTGTGTCGATGAGAGCAAAGACTCTACTTGCAAAGGTCGAATGAGGTCATGCAAAAGTGGAAGTTCTTGATTGAAACTACTAGGGGAGGACAAAGAGACCCCATGCAAGCTACCCACTCGCAGACTATACCTACACTAAGGAGAGACAGCCTCACACAAAGGCAAGCACACCACACTCCACACTTACACTCATGCCCACACACCAGTTAGGGCCCAATATACTGTAGCCTCTTAAGCACATGAACTAATCCTTCCCAATGAGACGATCCGAACCAACCACAAAAACAAGGTTTCCAGAATATGGTTACAACCATCTGACCCAGCCACATTCCCTCGTGGTACACCTTTCAATATCCCAGTGGCCTCCATCCCAGTGCACAACACCCCTCTCCTGTCCACCAACCATCCGAGCCTGCCACATTCCCTCCTGGTACACCTTTCAATATCCCAGTGGCCTCCATCCCAGTGTACAACACCCCTCTCCTGCCCACCAACCATCTGACCCTGCCACATTCTCTCCTGCTATACCTTTCAATATGGTCAGGAAAGAGGGACGGCACTGAACCGTCCCTCTCTCCCGACCCACTAGTCATCTGGCCTGGCTGGCCCCCGACCTCCCGCCCACACCATGCACATGCACTGCACTACTGCAGTGCAGTGCAGTACAATATGCTTGGGACGGTAGAGAGGAACAGCGTTGAACCGTCCTTCTCTCCCGACCCAGCACTTGGCCTGGCCCTGTTCTAACACAGATTCATCTAACGGGGAACCAATGAGCGGTTCTCCAGTGGCATTCTTTAGACTTCTCTGTCTCAGGAGGATAGTCTCAGGGGCAACGTGCTCGCCTTGGAAGCAAGACGTCATGGAGCACCACAGGTTTGATCCCCGGGTTCGCGCTTAGAAACCTCTGGGTATTAAGCGCGTTATAAATAACCTATCATATCAAATTAGCCTTACCTTTTTTATTTTTCCTCAGTTTAATTAGATTACTATACATGAACGCATAATTAGATTTAGGCTTACAAGGTGCGGCATTTGTTCGCTTTTTTTTGGTCTCAGCATTTTCTTTATGGTGTACCATTTTCAATCCAGATGTGCTGGTGCTGCGTTCACATCCTACTTTCCGCCCAATGTTCATACTTTTGTGTATTAGCAGTGCCTGTATATCAATTTTTTATTCTAACCGTGCACATTTTGCCAAGAGATCTGTCAGCAGGTTCTCAAAGGTATTCAACATCATACTAGATGTCATAGTGCTATCGCCAATACTTTCATTCTTACATATACTCGGGTCAGGCAAAGCCTTTGACAGTGGAAGCGCATTAGGTGCAGAATTGTGCATGCCTGCACCCCATGACAGACCACCAGAAATAAACCCATCTTTCAAGCCACTGAGAACGCTAGGAGCGTTCATTGACCCTTGTGGGAACATCACATCCACTGCTAATGGGGACTTTTTTTTATCAACTAGAGGAGTGGAGGACTCACAAAAGGATTTGGACATGTTCTGCCCAAGAAACTGTACTCCGTCGTCCTCCAACTCACATATGGGAAGATCTCATTTTAAGTTTACACACTGACTATTTATAATAGTCCTATGTACTTGGGATATAGCGCTTAGGCTATTCCCTTCCAATTTACGTGGTGGATACACTGTGATCACCTCAGTTATGCAATTACTATCGCTGGATCTCTCATAAATAACGGAAGGTGCAAAGCCAGTAGACCCCACAGAAACAACTGACCTCGTAATTCAAGCAAGTGTTAGTTATCAGGGCATTTGTTACCTTTTGACTACACAACATTTGGTGCCCCTCGCCACAAATGACATCATCTAACAATTTTGAACGTACACAACCAAGATCAGAAGTGAGTTCGCCTTGATTTCCACATATTATACTGCACTGCACTGCACTGCAGTAGTGGAGTGCAGTCAGGGCTCAAGTCGAGGGTACACGCGGGGGGACGGAGTCCACCCACTTTTTTCAGTGGGTGGACTCAGTCCCCCCAGTTAAAATGAGAAACATTGAATGTGCTCTTTTAGTTTATGAATTAAAGCCAACCTCACGGATCGAGCCACAGTCGTCAGGTTTGCAGGCCTGACACTTGCCCACTGCACTATATAACCTGATGGAAAATAACAAATAACTAAATGTGAAAATGCCCATTTCGGTACTGCAAGTTCCAGGGAAAACATTTGTTTTGGTTCTCGGAGTTTAAAACATGCACACCTTTTAATGTTTTTAAAAAGACTATTCGAAGAAAAGATCCTCTCTTGGTTTTGTGTGGGTGTTGATTTTATGAAGGGCAAATGCCATTCGTCTTGTGCAATTTGGGTGGCGGTTATGCAAAGGCAGTTTAATGAAATGTGCATATTTCACCTTGATATGCTAATTTCTGGCAACGTCACATCCCATTGCGTTTCTTGATGAGTCCCCCCACTTATATTTTTAGGACTTGACCCCTGAGTGCAGTGCATGTGGCCCCCGACCTCCCACCCGCACCATGCTCTTGCACTGCACTACTGCAATGTGTAAGTCCTTCTATCTATGGAATGAGTCCTTCTATCTTTCACAGCAAAGGCGTTCGTTTGGTCCTGCACGCGAGCATCGGATAAGCAGGTAAAAGACTCCTTTATACGCACGCACATAAGAGTCACTCGTTCCATAGATAGGACTTGCACAATCTTTAATTATTGTTAAACAGGAGCGTTGGAGACAACGTTTACGAGCACGTAGACGAGAGGACAACTACAATACAGCAGGTACAGACTGCTTTGTAACAAGGGGTAATATATATTGGACTTTTACAATTGTATAGCGTTTCTGACATTATTTTCGCTTACTTCCTCCCTTGTTTACCACAATCATTCGGATCAACTTGGGGTATGTGTTGCACATTTTTCATTATAATATGATGGATTGTGTTACTGTTTAGTTGATTTATAATTTAAGTACAGCCCTGAAGATGGTCAAAGTCCGAAATGCATTGGCATATGTGCTTATTAACAAATCGACCTAATCATTTTCGGGTTGCCTCACTACATATGAGCTAAATATGAGATACGGAAACTAGAAATGTGAATTAAACATTTCCTTTGTGAAATTTTTCACCAACTTTGTGTATCTTTGAAAAAGTACAAAAACTTTGAAAAATAATTTGACATAATTGTGCAACCCATAAAAGGGTCAACTGTGAGCACCAGTCTTATGTAAGGTATAGTCACCTTACTTTTTCTTCTAAACAGTATCAGTGTTCTCATGTTAGATATTCTACACGGTTGCTGGCAGTAGACGCAACGTTTTTGCACTTGTGTCTTTCAGATGTGAGTTATTTGAGAGACGGCTTAACTCGCAGGCTCGTACCAGGACGTTGTGAATGTTTTGCTGGGAGCGTGATATGTGTATTTTGGAACACGTCAACAAAATCCCACCTAAGGTACTTGTTCACGCACTTAGAACTTGATGTCAAGATGTACAGATACCGAGACTTAATAACTCTAATCTATAAGAGTGGCCATGAGATGAGCATAGATTGCACCTTGGGTTGGTATTGCACGTTGCCCCATGTGGGTGGGTAACTCATATTTTAAGCACCTTGTTGCTTTCTGTCGTTTCCACTCAGGATTTCTAATTTCGTATGCTACTCACACTATGTTAGCTCTGTGTTATTGAGCGCGGCATACTTATTCAGATCGTGTTATTGAGCGCGGCATATTTATTCAGTTCTTTCTTTTTTGTTCCCCTCTTGCTTTTAACAGTGTGACTTTCGTCTATTGATAACACGCTCCCCTGTTACCGAGTTCCAGACTTATTGAGAATTCTTGGAACTTATGGTAAGTCTTAGATAGGTAAATGTCAGCCTATTAAGATGAACAGTATGCAAAAATAGATTACATTCTCATCACTGTTCCCTTTTCTCTCCTATTCTTTCTCCCTTCTTCTAGTATCACTCTGAGATAGGCCTGGAAAGTGAATCTTGAACCACACTCCAGATTTGGTAGACACCTATGGGTGTACGACGTTTCAACACCATTAGAGTTAAATATATGTCGACAGGGCACCAATGGTCCCCTGAAGAAGTTCATGGCAATAAGTTTGACGAAAACAATGAATGAAACGTGTTGGGTTTAGTGAGGTACCAGAAGTGAGATTGGTACCAAATATTAACATATTTAGTTGATGTGTTCACCCTGGTAGCTTGAATAAGGATAGATATAACTCTAAGATTAAACCACTAATGTAAACCGGGGATTATTTCCTGAAGTAAGGCCCCCAGGTGCTACAAACCATTGTTTTGCTTTGCACATTGTTTTGACTTGTCCTTTACAAATATGATTTATAGATTTGTATAGGCAGGGTGTTTTTTATGGTGTTTTAGGGCATATTCCTTTAGGCATTGTTTCACTATTTTTTGTACCGTTGTTTTCAGAAATGTTCACTAGGTTTTACCCATGTTTTATTCAGATGCATGTTTTGTGATATGTATGAAATGACTATGATTATATTATTGTGATTTGTTAATAAAACTGATTCATATTATGCTTTAACCCTGACTCAGTACCTATTTGGTCCATGGACCGAGCTATTTAGTAAGTAGGCAGAAGTATAAGGAGAGGGACAGTTGGATGTTTTGGTCATTTATTGTCTATAGTGCGTTGGTGGGAGCAGAATCCAGTTGTCAGTAAACCGCTTCATTAGTCTCTTGTTGTTTGGTGTCCCTCTGCCACCCAGGCCACGACTCACCGCACAAATGTCCTCCGCCTTTCCGGGGCACACCCCTGCCTGCATTCGGGATGACCTCACCTCCGACACTTCCGGATACCATCCGAGTTCCAGGATACGAGGCAGAGAGATGCCCGGTTCTTTCAGTACCTTCCTGCGCAGCTTTCCTGATGCGCAGCCCTGGATTAGCTGGTTTCGTATCATGGTGTCAGGATTGTGCCAGGCACACGGCACAGCTAGCTGGCGCAACCTCCCGTAGAACGTGTCCAAAGTCTCGTCATCCTTCTGGCGAGACAAACGCATGACAAAGCGTTCGTAGTCTGAGTTGGCAAGTGGGAGGAAACAGTCATGTAGAGCAGCCTTTGCTGCATTATAGGAGTTGTTCAGAGGTTGGAGAGACAGAAAGACATCATGCACTGCAGGCCCAGCAGAGTATAGCAGAGTTGCCAGTTAGCTATCACCATTGGCCTCCATGGTGGCCCGAAAGTACATCTCCAGCCTATCAATCCACATCTTCCGTCTGGGGCCTAGTCTGGACGGGGCACCCGAGATATCAAACTGGGGCATTGGTTGTAAAGGACCAGGTGGTCTCACTCCAGTAAGTTGTTGTGGCACAAGGGGCTGGGCCATCTGTGCAGGGGGATGCTGAAGTGCAGCTTAGTTGGCAGCACTCATGCTGGCGAGGGCACAGGCACCCCACCCAACTTAGATGGGGCCGCAACTCACCACACCCTTCTTTGCGCTGCAGATCTTCACTCCCCTTCTGATGGCGCCTGGCCTCAGCACAAACACCAGTCCACCAGTCTGCTGCTGCACCGTCTTGAATGTCCCAAATGTCCAAAAAGAAGAAACTGCAGGGTACCCAGCAAAGCACCACAGTCCACACTGCACAGGATGGGCAGCTATCACAGCTAAGAACAAAAGGCCAGTTAGTGGCTCAATAAATTGAGCTGGGTGGGCCCAGGGAATCACACAAAGGACCGGCAGGCATCCCCTGGCTCCTCACCTGAAACTTGATGAAATTCTGCAAAAAAGAACTTCACAAGGCACATCATGTGCCATATCAGCTGTTTTCTGACGAATGTTCCATAAATTGAGCCCGGATGGCGCACAGGAGCTCTAAAATAGAGCTGCAACCATCCCGAGCCCTGCATACAAAATGGCCGCCAAAACGCGTGGTCTGGCCCCTCTCTGCAGCATGTAGGGCGGTGAAAGTTTAATTCAGGGGGAAAAAAAACATTCACCGCCTACACCGCAGTGCCCGGTTAACTGATCCAATCTCTGTCGCCCCGGTTGCAAGTCTCCGGTGTGGCCAGGACTGCCCGTGAGCCCCCTCCTTCCCCCAGATTGCACAAGCACAATTTATAGTTTGCTTTATTACTCAATCTGGCCACCTTTGCAGTACTGCGCGGGACAGCATATTCAAATTTGCCACCAAAAAAGCTCCCTGTTCTGACAGCGGCACCATACCGTACTATTTAAATCCTTCTAAAATGTCCTGAGAACGCCATGAGAATTGAGGACGTAACCCACGTTTTTTCGAAGCGTTGGTTGCCAAGGCGGTTATTATTCAATAAACGGAAACTTATCAGCTCGTGAAAGGGACTAGGTAGAAATGTGAAACTGTCAAACGAACCATGCCCAATACATTTGGATTTTAACAGAATGTCAGGAATCGTGGCGTCGACGGTAAATTACCAAAGCATTGCAGTTACTGACCCCTAAACCTTGGACTGCCCAGGGGCATAGCTATGACATTAAAAAAGGCAGTCAAAGAACACCTGGTGAGTACTGTTTTTCCTAACCTTCCTTGACATTTAGGGCCCAGCTCGCTTTTCATAATGGCTCCTGCAAGTCTGGTAAAATCATCTCAGGCAATTGATATTATATTCTCGTTCACATGTGAGGATTCTGTATTAAATAAAAATATATAGGCACATCATGATAGTCTGGGCTCGAATGCTCATGATAACATGGCGGCCAAGCGACAAATGATCAGCAGGTGGCAGTACAGGCCTTCTTTTGAGATTTGGCAAACATCAAGCAGGCGCAAGAATTGCAAAAGACTAGCGGCAAGGCTTGAATTGCCGTTCAGATCTCGTCAATGAAAATCAAAAATGCCTCACGATGCACTACAAAGGGCATATTGATGGCTGCAGGAGTGACGCTGCAGTCTGCTTTGCAAACCTTACTAGAGTCGTGCTCTAGTAGTTGACACATTATTTGTTGGCGCTTTTTTAAGGCATCAACCACAAACACAGTCGCTTCATATCGCCTCCAAAGCGTAGGGCAGGGAAATGAAAGTCATATCTTTCACAGTCATTACAAGCATTCCGGTGACATTCAGCCGTACACTCCATTTCTGTGCGGCCAGTGCGGCGCCTCCAGTCCGGCGCAGGGATGTTTTGGCGCCAGCATGTTTTCGGTGCGGCAGTACATTCCTGCCCCGACAGACTGAAAGAAGCCCAGGAGCACAAGATTGTCATCTCCTCACAAAGTCACCCCACATTCCCTACCTCATATGTGCAGTTGCGTCGCCAGGAATCAAATCTAGGAGGGCACAGAGGGGGCCACAGAGAAAATAGGAGGGCCATAGACAAAAGTAGGGGTGCCGCCTATAAAGAGGCAATGTGTGAGTCAGAAGCAGTCCTGCAGAGAATCTTAGCGGGTTTGTGTGCTACATTCTGATTGGAGGGGCTGCTCTTGGCTGCAGGGTGACTTAACAGCTCTTCATTGATATGTGGCAGCATTGATTCTATGGCACGACAAGGAGGCTCATATTATGCATTACTATCTTTACTCTGAAACCACAGCAGCAAGGAAAAAACTTTTACAAACAAAAAAGTTTAAAAAACAAAGAACTAAATAGAGTTCATGTCAATGCAAGGGGAAACACCCCAATCCATCATGGAGGACAGGTCATGCCCTGCAGGAGACCAATGGGCAGGGACCCTCCTCTATATAAGTCCTTTGTTCCAATTCCAACTCCTCTTTCTTTGCTGCTGATGTCACAGCTAAGTCACACCTTTTTGTGTTCCTTTAGAAATGCTAGTCTGTGTGGCAGTTGTATAACTTTGTTGCCAATGTTGTGTTTAATACGAATGGGCTTACCTCAGCGTTTGCTTTCTATTGTGTTTTACGTTTGTTTGAAACGTGCCTGTGCGTTTTTAGAATTCTGTTGTAAATAGTATAGTAAATTACATGCCCCTCAGTTGGGCGGTAGTCTGGATGCCGTCCGGATTTTATCACTTAAAATAGCTCAATGATATAGCTGCCTGTTTTACCATGCAGGTGGTCCCGGGTTCGCTTCCTGTCATGTCCAGTTCATATTCATTTTTTATACATAAATTTTTAATATTGATATTTGAATTCCATATATATTTTAATAATTATAATGTACAATATATATTTTTCTTTTTGATATGACTCGCCCGCTCAAGAGCCTGATGGGCTGCCAATCGGTAACTAGTGCTGCATATGACATAGGTGACTACCTTCACGGTGGAGGTGCCATTCCTGCTCCGTGGCAAGTAGTGCCTAGGTTCTAATGCGAGGTTGCCCCAATCCCCCCTCCCTCAACCCTCCCCCTCGTCCCCCTCGTGTACTACTAGTTACCGCACCCTTCTAGGGTGAGCAGTTTGAGGTGCACTTGCTCAGTGTACTCTCTCTTAAGCAATGTTTTAAGATATGTGTGAGTGTTGGCAGTAACCCGCGGGGCTCAGTAACAGTCCGCCTTTATATAAGGTCTCAGGGTTTGGGCTCCTGTTCAGGTGTAACCCCACTGCCTAGGCAAAGATTACTTTTGGTCTGTTTATTTATTTATTTATTTATTATTTGTTTACTTAATTCTTCAAAGAAACAAGTGTTTGGAGTTCATTGACAGTCTTAGGGGGGTCTTGCCTTCCTTTCTAACCATCACTCAGGCGCTAACCTTTGCTTTTAGTTAATTATGTCGGCCCATACATTAGTTCGGTACAGGACAACTCAGTCCTTTTGTTTCCTTAGGCAGTTCAGTCCCTTTTTCCTTATGCAAATAATTGGAGATCTATGCTCTTCTTGCTGAAAAAGGAAATAACCCTATGGATGTGCATGAGCTGCGGAGCGTGATGTGCAGATCGGGGTTTGCTCGGCAACACCAGTTACGTGCCTTAAAAGGATGGCGTGATTTCCCTTACTATTTGTCAAAGATAACTGTGTGTTAAGCAAGACAATGTTGAGCTCCCAGGTTCTGACCCTGGTGCAGTGTTTAGGACACGCTTGCTGGGATCAGAAGGGAAATTTATCAAATTATAACAGTATGGGACCCGTCCCACGCTTTCCTCCCAAGTCTTCGCCTGTTCCTGCTGATGAGTCTAGTGTCGTACACAATTTCTCCTCTGCTCGAGGAGTACAAGCCCAGTCTTTTGCCCTTAAGAGTGTTGTTTTCTTGTTGCAGTTTAGGTGGCTGTTTATTTTCACTCTTTCCTTCAGCGCAGCAGAGAAGTAGTCTGCTTGCTTTGATATCTGTGCAGAGCCTGTTGTCGCAGGTGTCGAATTTTGGAAGGGTCAAAATAAACATTCATCCTTCCGGGCTCAATAAATGAACACCACACACCGTGGGTGATAATGATAGGCTATGCTCAGGTACCTGAGAGTTCGTAGCACTATTTAAGCGCTATTTTATTTATTTTATTATGAGCAATGGGTTCTTTTTTCCTTTTCCCATGATCTCCGGAGAGGCCAGTCAGCCAGACCTCCCACAAAACCACCCGCCCTCCCCCCACACCCGCTCTTTCTTTCCCTGAGACCCTTTTGGGTGGGTTACATCATAAAGTTACACCTCTGGGAGGAACACCTGCTGGTTCCCGTTTTTCCTTTAACAGGAGTTCTTGCTCATGGCCAGTGCAGGGCTTGCCCTGGGCTGTTGCCTCCCACCTGTCTGCTTTCCCCTTCATCTTTTCCTGGTATTTCACTGAGTTTCGCAGAGCAAATGTGGGCTCGCTTCAGTCATAAGGAGTCTGAATGATATACTTGTTTCTTGTTGGAGCCCCTTCTTCAGTCAAGGGTATTTATTATAATTATAAGAGTATATGTTTTCAAGAGGTGTAAACGGATCAACTTCTGGGCTTCAGTGGAGACCTCAGGGTTTGTATCCTTCTCCTTTGGGGTTGCAAGGTTTTTTCCTTAGATAAATGGAGGAGATTTCTCTCCTCTTTTATGAAGGGACAATTTCCCTCACGTGGAATAGAGTGGTCTGGGAATGGGGCTCATCCTCCATCTAAGTATTTCGGCCTCTCTATCTCAGAGCTTTTCAGCGACTCAGTATTAGACACCCCGCAAGTGTCTGTCAGTACGATTGCTCAAGGGCAAGGAGACACTTAGTAGTGATTGGGTTCACTTAGCCACCTGCATGCAGGTAGTCCTTTTGATTCCCTCTGGAGTTTGTTCTGCAATAAAGTACTAGCTCAGTGGGCTAGGGGTGTCAAGATAGTTCAGGTTTATTAAGAAGAGGGTTAGTTCCCCTCTCGTAAACAGCTTCATGTTAGCTCTTTAGTGATAATTTTCTTTGCAGTTTAGGTGTCTTTTCTCAAGGCTATGGTATTTAGTGGGTTCTCCTTCGTTTAGTTTATGTTCTCATTTAAGATTTACCAACCTTGAAGGAGAGGATAGATCCTAGCCCTTGGCACATCTAGCAGGGGACTTCAGACATTGCTATGAGGGCAGCAATTGGGTATAGGATAACTTTCTCCTTGCCAAGTTTTGTCTGTTAAGGGTCAGATTTTTGTAACCATTTCCTATTGTCATGATAGTAGAGTCCTTCTTCAAGGACTCAGGAGGCCTGGGGAGTTTCCGGCTTTACAGTTTAGCAGATTTAACTGTTCCTGGGGATTTTTTCAAGGACTTTTTCGTTTATATCTCTTTGTCATCAGTGTCCCCTGGTCAGGCTCTTCTTAGTGAGGAGTTTATTTAGCAGTTATCTGCTGGGTTTCAGGTGTGGCCTTTCTCTTCCATCGCGCTTCTGCTTCCAGCAGAAGTAATTATTTGTTGGTTCGGGAAAGGTTACTGGTATTCAGGGACAATTGTGTGATTAAGTTCAAGACTTGGAGTTCACACTTCTGGGTGACAAGACCCGCAAGTCTATTACAGGTTAGCCCCTACTAAGCTAGGTTGTTCTATATCAGGTTGATAAAATGCCCTTTTGACTTCTGCTTTGGCCTTCTATGAAGATTTGTCTTTCCAACTCTGGTCCCCAGGATACTAATGTGATATGTCCTGTTTCTAAATACAATATTTTTTCTTCAACACATGGGATGGAGCCTACATATATTTCACCCCTAGGTGGAAATTTCTTTCTCTCCAGGAGAACTAGGTGTTTATCCTATTACGCTTGTTAGATTACCATAGGATGGTATGACTTAAAGTGTTTTTAATGTTTGATGTGTTGACTACAGTAGAGCTTATTACGCCTATGCTTTAACTTCCTATTATTTTAGGAAGTCTTTTGCCTGGTCTCCCCCGCCCCGTCCCTCTCTTTTTAACCAGTTGATTTTGGGGCCCCTGTGAGGAACGCTGGAAGTGGTTCCACTTCCTAGTTTTCTTGCAATAAGACTGCTCTGCCTTACAGGACAGTTATTGGGCAGCTTAACCTGGGGAATACGTTTCCAATCAGTGAATTGGTCAAAGTAGAAACATTTAAAACACTTCTTTCCTATTATTATCATTATTATTGTATTATCTCTATTGGGTTGATCATGATGTAGTTATGGTGATGCAAGGGCTTTGAACTTGCATAATATGAGCCTCCTTCTGTTACCGATAGAATACCTAATCCCCCGCACTATCGTGAGTGGGGGTTTAGATTCTATTAAAGACAAGGAGGCGAGTATTATCCCACCCACCACCCTTGATATGGTATGAAATGGCATTTATAGCGCGCCTATATATGTTGATGTTTCAAGTGAAGAACATTCTTTGGTTTGTTGTTTTTTCCCAGCCACCCACCCTTCTTTGTTTGTTGTTCTTACAGTTTCGGGCTGAGATTTTCTGTTCAGGAGCGGGGGTCACAGTTACAAGAGGTGGAGAGTGCGTGATCTAGGAGCTTCGCTGGATTTTGTCTTCCTATTTCATCATCGGGTCTGTGCAGTGGAAGTTTGGTTCAAGACAGCTACAGAAAGAGGAGTTGGAATTGGAGTAAAGGACATATATAGAGGAGGGTCCCTGCCCATTGGTCTCCTGCAGGGCATGACCTGTCCTCCATGATGGATTGGGGTGTTTCCCCTTGCATTGACATGAACTCTATTTAGTTCTGTGTTTTTTAAACTTTTTTGTTTGTAGAAGTTTTTTCTTTGCTGCTGTGGTTTCAGAGTAAAGATTGTAATGCATAATACTCGCCTCCTTGTCTTTAATAGAATCTAAACCCCCACTCACGGTAGTGCGGGGGATTAGGTATTGTGGCCCTGTGTGTGTGCTGTGCTGGTGGACACAGCACTGCAGACAGTGCAGAGAAAGTAGCCCAGCTGAGGTAGGGGGTGGGCACATGGGTGGGCCCAGAATTTCAGAGGAGGGGCCTGCCCCCCCAATCAGCCTCATATCAACGCCACTCCATATGTGTGTGAGCAGGAGCATTCCATCGCCAAGTTGAAGTGTCACACTCGCCAGGGACAAGAGTATGAGAGGGAGTGGGTGGGGAGGGGGGCAAAGAAGTGAGGCATATAATTACCAGCAAATACATGCTAGGTTGTTAATAGTGACGGACCTTGCTCTAAAGCTTACACACGATAATCACGGAACAACATATCTATATTGCTACTGGCTCTCTTTTTAACATTGTACGTAAACCAATCAAGTCATTGCGATCATTGTATAGCATTTGTTATATGAATATTTTATCGCCATGTAACGGTTGTGTCCTGCATTCGGTGCAAGAGAGGGGAAAAAAGTGGAGGAGCATAATACAAGCAATTAAGGAGCAATACACAATCAGAGCAGGGAGGGGCCGAGGGAGCCTGCAGGGCTCAGGGAGCATCAAACAAGGGACTGTGAAAGAAATACTTGAGTAGAAAGGGCTGAGGAGGGAAGTGACATTGAAAACAGCACAGGCTGACCCCCCTAGGCCTCACCCAATGTTCAGTCATAAAAGAAGGAAAATAAAGGGCAGAACTCAAATTGTCACAAAGAAAAAAAAAAATCTCAGTATAAATTGAAATCAAACTACTCTCGAAAATGTTTGCGCAATTTGTCAGAACCAATCTAATCCTAGAGTGCCTGGGGAAAAAACAAAAGAAAGACGAATCAAAAAAAGATAGCGGAAGAATACAAGGGCCTAACTGCTGAATCGTTCATGGAGGAAGAAACAACCGTTGCTAACTTGGAAAGACCCTGTTTATGGAGTTGTCACTTTACTCAATCGAAGAGGAAGAGATAGGGGGAAATTTAGATCATAAGAATATAGACTCTCTTCCATCCGGCCTAGAAAGTTTGGCTACTGGCGACAAAGAGAACTGGGAGCAGCCAAAATTCTCTCTGTACCGGAAACCTGCTGAGTTAAATCAAGGAATACAACTAGAAGCCCCAAAATATGTGGGTGTTGAAGGACATTCACCAAAGGTAAAATTACCTCAGTTGAACGGTGGTAAAGGCAGAATGATAGGGAAGACGCTGGCTTGGTCCAGAGCCCTACAAAAGAATTCTTGATGTTAGCCCAAAAAAGCTTGGTGGCTGATACTTAATATAACGAGGCGACGAAACCAGCTCAACGGAGCCCAAAACCTGAATATGAGACTTTACGATGAGAAAGGGGAATAACATCTCAAGAGATAGGTCATGGTGCATTCTTTTGGAAAGGTTGCTGGATATAGATGTCAACCTTATTTTAACATCCTTGCATTTCATGTAATTTGCAAGCACATTGGCTTTGACCATATGTGCATCCTTTGAAAGCTGTACCCTCCAAATGCCCACAGCCCCCGCCATAAGGTCGCCATTGCAGCACACGAGGCAAAGTAATTCCAAGATGGCCACCCGTGCTGTGTGCATTTTACCCTCTGCATTGCTTCCTCATCCCAGGATAGGCTCATGCTTATTGGCTTCAGCTGCCTGCATACCAGCCTATCCGACGCCGGAAGGCGCGAGCCGGCCCCTCCTGGGAAGGCACTGCGAGCAAGGCCAACAACATCCTGAGACACGGACACTCACAGCCCACCCGAGTAGGAGCAGGAGCTCCTCACCACTGTAGGATCAGTGGACCGCATCAGCCACCCCAGAGTGCAGGACAGCACAAAGGTAGGCTGATCAAAGCTACCCACCAAAAATTGCAAAAGCACCTTGGTTATTCTTAGCGCGTTTTGCACGGTAACCCTTGCATTTCATGTAATTTGCAAGCACATTGGCTTTGACCATATGTGCATCCTTTGAAAGCTGTACCCTCCAAATGCCCAGAGCCCCAGCCATAAGGTCGCCATTGCAGCACAAGAGGCAAAGTAATTCCAAGATCGGCGCCCGTGCTGTGTGCATTTTACCCTCTGCATTGCTTCCTCATCCGAGGATAGGCTCATGCTGATTGGCTTCAGCTGCCTACATTCCAGCCTATCCGACGCCGGAAGGCGCGAGCCGGCCCTTCCTGGAAAGGCCCTGAGGACAAGGCCAACAACTGTCCTGAGTCTGACCAGAGCCCAGGGCCAGACCCCCTGCCTGTGCACCTTTTAGACTGTGAGTAACCCACTATTGCCTAAACTCTCTGACTTTGCAATAACCTTATAACCAGGCACCCGGACCTAACAGATCCATCCTACTTAGAACTTCCACACTCTCTTCATACTCGCCATGCCTACCAAATACTGTTACAATCTGTTATTTTTGTAGCCTGTGCACAATCCAATTTTAAATGCGATTATGGTTGCTTATGCATAATGTGCCCCATTTACACTGCACTCTAAGCCTGCACTGTATAATATGGAATTAGGTGCCCCATCAATTTTGCTCAATGCCCACTGCCGTATCATCATTGATCCATAGCCTATACTATATATCCAGATTCTAGGTGCCCCTCGATTGCGCGCATTGCATTCTGCCGCTTATATACGGCCGCTCTACCACGACTGTAAACTTGGAATCCAGGTATTCTACTACCTGCGCATACTGTATGTGCCCTATTTACAAATGTCGAATCTAGGTGTTCTACTACCTGCACATACTGTATGGTGCCCTATTTACAATTGTCGAATCTAGGTGTTCTACTACCTGCACATACTGTATGGTGCCCTATTTACAAATGTCGAATCTAGGTGTTCTACTACCTGCACATATTGTATAGTGCCCTATTTACACTGCTCTTTAGCCTGCACAATACACATCACATTTATGTGCTCTATTGACTGTGTATTGATGCACATACACTGCCTTAACCTGAACTGCAAACTAGAATTTAGATGCACCCTCTAGGTGAACCTTCTGATATTGCACACCACCTCTCCTTCACTGCATTAGCATCAGCATGCCCCCATCAGCCACCAACCAGACTCCTTACATGACAATCCTTGCTCTGAGCACCACGTTATACATCATGGCACTTACTACCCCGGCCTACAGGACACTGCCAGCCATGACATCTACCACCCTTCCCAATCTGTCTACCACGTCTCACCAAGACACTGCAGCTGCCTTAAACTACCTCCCATGCAAGCCATGCCCAACTACAGATAGAAATATACGTCTCAGAGCGAGACTAGCCAAAATATACGAGCCTCTTACGAGGTCACTACACATATCCCCCAATTCTAGGTCCCCTAGCACGCCCTTTGTCCACCATTGCAGCTCCAAGCCTTCTAATATAAGTTTTTCTAAGTACAGCAAACCAAGAACCCCACCTGCTCCCCAGCCCACCATACCAACATCTTTGAGCCCCCAGATAAAAGGCGCACTAATAAACTCTAGATCGATGGTAGCACATGCTACAGAAGTTGCCGATCTGATCCTGAAAGAGGATCTAGACTTTCTAGCCATTACGGAAACATGGCTACACCCTGCTGCAGGCCCTATGATCATGTTTTGCAGTCCCCGAGGGGTATTCCATCCTAAGACATGACAGACCCAATGCTAGAGGAGGAGGTATCGCTTTTATCTACAAATGCGGTCTCGCCATGAGAACTGCTACACAGATTGACCTCCAGTCATGCGAATCACTATCAGTGAAAGTTCCTCTAACTAATGCCCAAACATTAAACATACATTTGATATACCACCCTCCAGGCCCTCCAGGCCCTCCTGGATCCTTTGTGGATGACATTAACTGCATCCTACCTAATAGCCTCAAAAGCTCCTCACAAGTACTCCTTCTTGGAGACCTGAACATGGGCTTCAATGACCAATTAGACCAGCTTGCCACAACCACAGCTAACTTGAATTTACTCAAAGAAGCCATACTGCCACCCATGAGAAAGGTAGAATTCTTGACTGGGTTGCAGACCACAACTGCCAGGCCAACATCCTTTCCATCCTCCATTAGCCTGGACAGACCATCACCTCATGTCCTTCTTGCTCTCTACCAATAAACCGTCACCGATTATGGCCTCCAGGGCTCCACCTACACTAACCAGAAATAAAAAGAGCATTACCGTGGATAGACTCATCCCGATGCTACACCCCACTCTCAATTCTCTCCATGACAACACTGTCCCTGATCGATTGGTTGAAGAATTTAATAAAATCATGACCACTTCCTTGGATCAGATTTCACCCGAGAAACTAAGACCAAGCAGGCAGAAAACTCATCTGAATAATTGGTTTACACCTTGCTTAAAAAATTTAAGACAGCAGAAAAGAAACTGTGAGGCTACTTGGCTCAAACATCCCTCGGAAGCCAATAAACTCAAACTTTCTAAAATCTCCTCCCTATACAAAAAAGAAATTTGCCTAGCAAAACGAACATCCTTTGACACATGCATATCCAATGCCAAATCCAATATAAAGGAACTGTTCACCATCCTCAAAGAAATAGAGACACCTATAGCACCACCTAACACTTGCACGAAAGATAAAAAATGGTGCGAGAATATCCAATTCGCCCTAGCCAATAAAATAGCCACCCTACAAAATAAAATCTCATGCAAAAGAATTGCCTTAAATGATCCCCCTGCCCCTAGTACCACTGTTAAGGCTAGCAGAGACGAATCCAGGCGCTTCAACTTCACCAAGGTTTCCACACCTGAAGTGGAAAAAATCATCCTGTCCCTCAAACCCTCAAATTGTCAGGGAGACCTATGCCCTGCGCAGCTTATCAAGGATGCTGCACGCAATCTATCCCCATTCATCACCAAACTCATTAATGCATCCTTCACGACGGGCACCATTCCCACCAACCTTAAACAATCATGGGCACTCCCTCTCTTAAAAAAACCTACCCTCGACCCATCCACACCCACTAATTATAGACCCATTACTACCGTGCCCTTCCTTTTAAAAATCTTGGATAAGGTAGCATACACTCAAATTCAAAAACATCTGGAACAACAACATTTGCTAGGAGCTAGGCAATCAGGTTTCCGTCCCCAGCATGGCACAGAAACTGCCCTTATCGATTTGAAGACCCAAATTGACCAGCTCAAAGACAATGGGAAACCAGCACTACTCCTCCTCCTAGATCTCTCAGCTGCCTCCGATCTAGTCGACCACACCATCCTCTGCAACCATCTAAATACGGCAGCACACTTCTCGAAGGAAGCCATTACCTGGATTAGATCATTTTTAAATGGGAGAACAATGAGGGTCTTCTCACCGCTAGCTGCCGCAGACCCTATACCCATTACCTGCGGTGTGCCCCAGGGATCTTGTGTCTCGCCCACACTCTATAACATTTTCACTAAGCCCCTCTTCGATGATCTGGATCATCTCGGTATCACCTACACTAATTATGCAGATGATACCCAGATCCTCCTCCCGCTTTCTGGGGATTATGAAGAGGATTTGGCCTTGGTGAATAGAGTGTATATCACCATCCAGGCATGGATGGCCACACACGGTCTATGCCTGAATGATGATAAAACTGAACTCATTATCCTGGGCACCCAGCCTAACTTAAAAAAATTAGGTCCCAAGTACTCATCATTTATAATTGATGGCAACACCATAAAAGTAGAGCACGAGGTAAAAACACTTGGTTTCTACCTCGACTCCCACCTCTCATTCACTAAACAGGTCAACTCCTTAGCATCTTCCACAGCCTACATGTGCAAACTGATACGCACTGGCAAGCCATTCCTCTCGGAAAGCAGTTGCATTACCCTAGCTAGAGCCCTCATCCTTTCACGCCTGGACTACTGTAATGCCCTCTACCTAGGATCCTCCAAAGCCATCATTAAAAGAATCCAAATCCTACAAAATAATGCCCATCGAGCAGCTCTAGGCATTTCCAGAAGAGACCATATTTCCGAGACTAGCCGACAGAATAGCTGGCTCCCAACCCACGACAAAGTCATCCTAAAAACCTTATCGCTGACATACAAATCCCTCAACAATGCTGCACCCATCTACCTGGCTGAGAGATTTCACAAGCATACCTCCACTAGACGAGTAAGACTTGTCAACAAAGATCGTCTTGTTATACCTAGCTTCAAACGGTCCACAATTGGAGGTAACAGTTTCCCGGTGAAAGCGTCCAAATTATGGAACACCCTGCCTCCCAGCCTAAGAATAGACCAAACGTACCACAAGTTTAGAGCCAACACCATCATATGGCTAAAATCCAACAACCAGCACTCCTAACCACCCGCTTGTGCCATGATAACAACAGCTGCAATTAACGCTTCTCTAGACTCTATTTTGTATATATATCCCTGTGCCCATACAATATCCTACTGCACACCATGTTTGTAAATTTGTTCTCTTTGTACATAATTTTTTTAGTTGTATGTGTCCTGTATAACTTTGTGTAACCAAGCTTCGCATATACTTGTAACTGCTGCGTCCTGTTACCGCCGGGTATGATGCGCATTATAAATAATAAACCAAACCATCCTGGTACTTTTACATTGTATCCCCAACCTCAGAGAAATTCATTTGGAGGACTTATCTGTAATTGAATTTGTCGACGGGCTAATAATGGATATGGTGTACCCACATATACACTTGGCAAATGTAAAACAGATGCTCTTGAGGCAGCCTTATGTCTACAGTTGTCTTGACCATAGCCCTTGATGACTATACAGAGAAACACAGCGCTAAAAGTGGAAAATTGGCCCAATCGTACTCACTAGTTGGCTAAGGCAACTTAATAGGAAAGCCAAACATCGATGCAGACAGAGCAGGAACTAGTGACCGTCCGGATGCTTCATCAACTATAACAATTACTAATGGACAGCCAAAAGTAACTAAGCACAAGCAACCAAACCAGCAGGTTCTCATTATGACAACTACTTGTCAAGGTAATCGAGGACAGGAAACAAAGGTTGAGTTGCCAAGGTATAAAGCCCCAGAAAGCCTAGAGAAGGACTCCTGGTCCAGGCTGCCCGGCGCCCTGTCTGGGGCAAATAAAGCAGTAGCTGAGTCAAGTAAAGGGACCAAGAACCCTAACTCTGGCATCATGGAGCACCAGAGGCTTTACACATTTGTTAGAGAAAGGCGATGTAAAACTAGAAGATTTTGACTTAATATGCCTCCAAGAGACTTGGCTTCATCATAAGCCACGTTTGGGCGGGTTTACAGTCATTCTTAAACCGGCTATTGGGGGTAGTAAGGGAAGACCAGCATCAGGGCTTTTCTTGGCAATCAAAAATGGAATTGGTTTAGAGCTGATTATTGAGGATAACATAAATCCATACATACAGTGCGCTGTGTTAAATGAGCTTCCCCGGCAGGTTTTTTTTTAAAAAAATCAAAAGAAGGACGTTAACAATCATTAACCTTTATTGGAACCCGACTGTGGTGGGAGATGTAGATTTTATTGGAAAGGTAGCCGATGTAATTGACCAGGTGTATAATATCGAAGAACCAGGGTACATCATCCTGTGTGGAGACTTAAACATGACTTGCCTCAACAAAAAGGGAGAAATAAATCGGGACGACACTCCCCAGCTTAGACCATCAGAGAAAAGAGGCCTGGCATGGATTACCCTCATGGAGTCCAGAGATTTGCATATCCTGAATGGCCACTTTGAGTGTGATAAACCGGGACGTCCGACGTGGTGTCTAGGTAAAAAATCAGCAATATTGGACTACGTTTTTATCTCTAGGGATTTGATAAAGGACATAAAAGACTTCCGGATAACGAACACTATTCACAGTGAGCATAACCTTCTGAAAATGTCATGGTTAGGACGGGTGGAAGGGAAAGGAGTTGTGATGAATGTGAGGGTGGATGTTGTTAATGGATGGGAGCCATTAAAAAATGTCAAGAAGAAATGTTGAATGTTTGTCAGTACAATACTCACGGTGTGTAGCTTTATGGCAGGTGACTGAAACAGCAAAGATCTTGGACTATACGCCAACTTTGCAGAGTTTTATAGGAACAAGATCATGCCAAAGTGGTGGTTCGTTTCACCATCAGCACGTTTATGACAGGGAAATAGTGGAGAAATGGAGGGAAATGAGAAAAGAACTAAGAAGATTAAAAAATAGCTTGACTTCAGACCCTATTAAAGCAGCAAATAAGATTAAATAACTCTACAAAAAATGTAAAGTGCTACAAGACCAAGATGCTTCACCAAAATGTGGACAATATGATGAAGGTCATCTGTAAAAAAAAAAATGTAAGAGAAATTTGGGATCTAATAAAGGGCAATGGTACACCGCAGATGGCAGTACAAATAAATGGTGTTTCGGAGAAGACCTGGGTAAATCATTTGAAAACCCTCTACTTAGATAAGAATGAGGGGGGAAGAGTGAAGACAGAATAGTGGTGCGTGAAGAATGGAAAGTACCACATAATGAGGAAGATATTCTGGCGTTAATTAAAATGGCTGCTGGCTCAATAGCCCTGGGGCCAGATGGCATAACAAACACCATGTTGAAGCAAGAAACTGAGCCATGGACGCACTTTATGAAGATCTTATTCGTACAAATTGAAAGATCTTGTGATATTCCAGCATCATGGAAAAGAGTGATCATAGTCCCGATCTTCAAAAAGGCCAGTAGGGATGATCAGAAAAATTATCGCCATTTTGCCCTTTTGGATGTCATCAGTAAAATCTTTGAAACATTGCTATTGACTAGGCTAAGGGAGTGGTCCATAAGAGAGGGGATCAACAACCCCTTTCAAACAGGGTTCGTACAAGATTTGGAACAAGCCCTAATATCATCTTGTTGAACATTCTTAAAGGTAGAGCATTGGAGGGTAAGTCTAAAACTTATTTAGCTTTTGTAGACCTAGTGCAGGCCTTCGATAGTGTTAATAGGTTGTGGCTGTGGAGTAAATTGGCAAAATGGAATTGCCCAGCAGACTTTTTAGACCCATTCAAGGCACTGCATACAGGTTCTAGTTTAAGGGTCAGATTAAATTCTGCCGGTTTTTGCTATCAGAAGAAATAAGAACACTTGAGGGGTTGAAACGGCTGCCCCCTGGCACCTGCTCTTTTTAATCTCTTTGTGTCAGGCCTGGGGATAGAATAAGCCAGGCAAAATGTTTCTCACCACGAATTGGAGGAAGACCAATCAGCTGGCTGCTGTACGCTGATGATTTGGTTCTGATGGACCAAACTGCAGATGGTCTTCACCGGCAGTTGGGAAAGTTGCATGAGTATGTTGAAGAGAACTATCTTGTAATAAATATACAGAAAACCAAGATCCTCATATTACAACAAGCACAGAAGGTCCAGAATCCTGTTTGTTTGGCTCTTGAAGAAAGCCAAGATCGAATAAGTGGATTGTTTTAGATACCTAGGGGTCTGTATTAACACAAGTATGGTTGAGGTAAACTGTCGAGAGATTTTAAAAAAACAAGGCAAAAATGTTGGCGATCCAGACAAGGATTCTCAAAAGGAAATTCTACTGATTCTCCATACTGACTGTGCTGGATTTTTATGAGTTAAAAGTTACTCTGGCTCTTACATATGGTTCGCAATCCCTGCTGTTTGTCCCTCAAAAACTTTGGTCGGCTCTTGAGGGTATATTTTGGATGAGGGTATTACGGATGCCGAGGTCAATTCCAATTCAGTTTTTAAGATTGGAACTAGGTTTGATTTCATTAAAAGTAAAGGTGGAATGGAAATCGCTAGCCTTGTTTAGCAAATGGGTCCTTGAAGCGCCACCCGCAATTTCTGAGATTTTAAGAAAAGAAATGATAGATGGCCGAGGCAATACTCTGAGGGCGTGAGAACTGTTTTGAAGAGATTTGTTGGTAAAAGTATGTGTTTCAGAGGCTGGCTTAAGGATCAAGCCAAATATGGTCAAACTTAAACTCTTTAAATTGGATTGGATTTTAACAATAGAGCACGCAGAAAACTTTAAATTATTTTACCATTTGAAACATGAAGCAAGGGCTTATGGTTCTGTTCCTAAATACTTATGTATATTTTCTAGTAGCTTCAATAGAAACCAGTTTCATGAGGATTCGGCACAAGTTATTCACAAATAAAGAAGTATTATCTATTAGATTGTGAACTAGGCCAAGGGATGTGCAATGCAGTTACTGTAATAATGAGGGTATGGACAACTCTCTCTATCATATATGGTTACTTTGCACAGCCTTGACAGATGCATGAACTTAGCCCTTTAAAATATACCTGGATAAACTAAGCACTTTACGCCTGAAGAATGGTGGGTTTTTTTAGCAAATGGGGAAATGACATCCTTGGTTTTAGCCACTGTGAAATCTTTAGGAATTGTTTTTCATAGGAAATTTTTTAAATAGTTTTATGGTTTTTGAAATTTGGTGAATTGTTCAAACATTTTAGTTGTCAATTTGGAAAAAGGGTGAAAAAAGGCTAAAGGTTTATAATAAACTAATAGGCAATACAAAACATTTAAAAAAATACAGAGTTACAGTAGTCAAACGGGGAGGCGATGAGAGCAGAGACTACAGAGGCACGAAGATAGGGGCAGGATGTAAGAAAGAACACGACAAAGATGTTTCAGCTGGAAATAGCCACATTGACAGATTGTGCTAACCTGTGGCTTCACAGAGAGGGAGGAGGAAAGTTTCACCCCAAGATCTTTAACAATATGTACAGGAGGTGAGGGAAGAGGATCAATAGAGGGGGGGCAGAAACCAGTGGTCCAGAAAGAGAATGTCAAGGGGGCTGAAGGGCACCACCAACACTTTAGTCTTAGCGCCGTTCAATTTGAGGCATTTGTTATGCATCCATTCCCCCAGAGCCTCCAGACAGACATGGAACCTGACTACTGACTCAGCGATGGAAAGATCAAGATGGACCAGGATCTGCGTGCTGGCTGTGTATGAATAGAAAAGGAAGCCTTGGGAGAAGATAAGCTTGGTCAGAGGTTGAATGTAGGTGTTGAATAAGACAGTGGAGATGGCAGACCCTTGAGGGACGCTGGAGGTGAGGTCAGCCGCCTGAGAGAAAAAAGGAAAAAGAGAGAGTCTTTACCAATGGTCTGATAGAAAAGAAGAGAACCAAGCCAGAGCAGTGCCCAAGAGGCTGACCACTGTCAGGTGATCAAGCAGGAGTGCATGATCAATTGTGTGAAAAGAGACAGAAAGGTGCAGCAGCAGCAGCAGCAGCAGCAGAGCACTGATGCCGCCCTTGTCATGCGTCCATGCCAGATTGTGCATGACAGCGACTTGGACACTCTCGGTTCCACGTCCTAGATGGAAACCAGATTGAGAAGCGTGAAAGAACGAAGATTCCTCCAGATAGGTAGTGAGTAGAGGACAGACCAAAGATTACAGATGTTTCATAGGAAAATGCAGGAGAGTGATAGGCCGGAAGTTAGTTAGAACCAAGGGGTCCAGGGAAGGTCTTTTCAGCAAAGGGATAACAGTTGCGGGCTTGAGGAATGGGGGAATCACCCCTGTAGAGAAGGAGATGTTGATGGCATTCGTCAACAGATTAATGAAGCAGGGCTCAATGTCCTGTATTATACTGATTGGGATTAGGTCCTGGGTTGAGGAGGACTTCAGTTTAGATACAGCTGCAACAACTGGGAGCATAGAAGGGGTGGTCAACTGAGAAGTAGAATGATTGATGGACCTGATTTTACACATTTTGTCCACAAAGAAAGAGGCACAGGGAGCTGCAGAGGTCATGTGAAGGAGGAACAGGTCCAGGCACCTCTGTAGAAAGACCCCATACAATTTTTAACAGCTCTTTGGAATGATTAACGGAAGCCTCAATAAATGAGGCATAATGAGATTGTTTGGCACTAATGACAGCATGATGATACTGTCTAGTGGCCTCTGACAGAGCAACTTTAGCAGTGGGATCATAGGAAGGTCTCCATTTGCGCTCCAACTGTCTGCGCTTTAAACGGAGTGCCCGCATTTCCTCAGTGAACCACTGTTGAGAAGGGCATGCAGACAGTCTGGACTTCTTAAGGAGGGGCAGCAAATCAGCTACCGCAACCAAGGTATCAGACAGGGAGCCCAAATCTATGGGAGTGGTTTCAGGATGGCGAGCCCAGATCTGCGTGGCAATATCAGCTTGTGGTACTGAGAACCAGCCACGCCGAAGAATGGCGCAGGGCTGAGGAGACGGCTTGGGAACCCTGATCTCCCAGAGGAATGGGACTATAAAATGATCGGTCCAGATGACTGGAAAAGCTGGATAGATCGTGACCGCGGACTGGATAAAGCAGCCTATCTGCAAATTCAGAAATTCGAAGAGGACAACCTTCTCCTTGGACTTAGACAATCGGGGTTCAGGCCACGTCATGGGACTGAAACGGCTCTCCTTGACCTCAAAAACTAAATTGATGACCTCAGAGACGTAGGCAAACCTGCGTTCCTCCTGCTCCTCGATCTGTCAGCGGCCTTTGATTTGGAAGACCACAAAACTCTATGCCAGCATTTATCCTCAGTAGCCAACTTCTCCGATAATGCCTGCAAATGGATAGAGTCATTTTTAAAAGACAGAGCTATGAAGGTCTTCTCTAACTCTTCCTGTGCTGACCCTAGCACCATTAAGTGCAAGGTCCCGCAAGGCTCATGCACGGCCCCTACCCTTTACAACCTCTTCATGAGGCCCCTGTTTAAAATCCTCGACTGCCTGGGCATCTCATACACAAACTATGCAGATGACACTCAGGTGCTGATCCCCCTCTAGGGAGACTACACATCCGACCACAATACCCTGATCTCCATTTACTCAACAATTCAAACCTGGATGGCAGAAAACTGGCTTTGCCTCAACAGTGAGAAAACAGAGCTTCTGCTGGTTGGTTCACCCTCCACCTTGAGTAAGTTGAGTAACCAATATTCTTCTTTCATCATTGACAATATTCCTATCACTGTGTCACCATCCATCAAAACCCTTGGTGTCTTCCTAGAACCTGACGTAACAATGAATAGACAGGTTAATGCCGTAGCCTCCACGTCAGCCTATTACTCCAAACTAGTCAACGCAAACCGACCCTTCCTGTCCCAATAAAACTGCCTCACTATCGCCAGGGCCATTATTGGCTCTAGGCTTGATTACTGCAATGCCCTATTCATAGGCATCTCTGCCAAGAATATTGCCAAACTCCAAATTGTTCAAAATAACGCACTGAGAGCCGCCACGGGTCTCTCGCGCAAAGAACACATCTCTGTACTTGGAAGACAGGCCCACTGGCTTCCAGTTAAGCAAAGGATCATCTTTAAAGCCCTGGCCCTGACTTACAAATGTCTCCATGACCTCGCTCCTCCCTATCTAGCACTAAGGATCACCAAACCCACCACCCACAAACCATACAGATCCCAGTACTCGAACCTACTGTCTGTTCCCAGAACTCGCAAAGACAGTGCGGGCGGCTCCAGTTTCCACACAGTTGCCCCCACCCTCTGGAATGCTCTCCCTCCCCACCTCAGGGTTATTGACTCCCACTCAGCCTTCCGTAAAGCCATCAAAACGAACCTCTTTGTTCGATCTGTTTTAACCTGTGATGTGCTGTACCATGTAACTCTTTAATGTGAACAAGTTCTTTTATTGGGCAGCTTCATTGTAACCCTCAAGTAAGCCTCCTTAAGCTCTGTTTTAGTGCCTCGATGCTTGCGGGCTGTAGCGTGCTCTACAAATACAAATAAATAAAAATAAAAAAGTGAAGCAACGGCGGGCCACCAAAATACAGCCAGTAAATTGATGCCCCGCGTGCAAGTGCCTGCCGTAATTTGGCACAGCTTGCTTTCCCTTTTTGCACTTGTTGCATTTTGAACTTTCCCAGTACAAAACCACCTGAGCTTGGACACATCATGTCCAAGTTCCAGGAAATGAGGCACTAGTGGTGCATTCCGAATCTGATTATGGATTTTAGAGCGATGCTCATTGTTAGGAAATATTTCCATTTCATGTGTAATTTTCCCTCCAGTTGTCAACCCCCCAACTTTTCGTTTTGCCAAAGGAGCTTTTCGCTCACTTTGTAATGGGGAAACTGACATGCCCTTAAAGACAGTCAGTACTGGGAGACGTTGTTTCCCTTAGTCCTTGTCAGTGTTGCAACTTTTCTGCAACATGTAGCAAGTGTACAATGTACATAGAGTCATCATCCAGGCATGGATGGCCTCACACGGTCCATGCCTGAATGATGACAAAACGGAACTCCACATCCTAGGCACAACATCTAATCTCAACAAACTAGATCTAGTCTCAAAAAACTAGGCCAGAACTATTCTTCATTTGAAATCGATAATAACATCATTGCCGTGGCTAAGGAGGTTAAAACCCTTGGCTTCCATCTAATCTATCCACACTAACCTTCAAAAAAGTAAATGCTTTGGCCTTCGCTACCTCCTACACCTGCAAACTTATCAGAGCAGCCAAACCTCTCCTCTCTTCTAACAAATGTATTACCTTAGCTAGAGCCTTGATCCTGTCCAAATTGGACTATTGTAATGCTCTCTACATAGGTAGTAACAAATACATTACGAATAAGATTCAAATCTTGCAAAATAATGCCTTAAGAACAGCCTTAACTCTCCCAAAGAAAGCCCACATTTCAGATACCAGAGGATCTGTCAACTGGCTCTCTACGAAAGACAAGATCTTCCTTAAATCTGTCTCCCTGACTCACAGATGTCTCCACCAATCTGCTCCTCAATACCTTATAATGAGATTCACCAGACAAGCATCCTGCCGCCGTTCCAGAAAGGCTATCTCCAACCTTCTACTGGTGCCAAGATTCAAACGTACTATGACTGGGGGGAGTAGCTTTTCTGTTAAAGCAGCACAACATTGGATCTCCTTACCGCCCTCCCTAAGGGAAGACCTTCCTTACTTACAATTTAGATCTAATCTTATCTACTGGATTAAGAAACATGACAATTAATGTATTTATCACTGATCTTCTTTGCTCAGCTATAATATAACACTTGTAAATCGTGTATATTTTATGTAAATCTGACTTACTGTATTCTGTTTTAATGTTGAGTTGTGTCCAGTACTGTAACCTTAGCTGGATTCCATCCACAGTGCCTTATGTAACCTAAGCTATACAATCCTCTTGTTGCTCTTGCGCCCTGCTACCTCTGGGTTAGGTAGGTGCGCATTACAAATAATAAAACAAACAAAACATACATACCTTACAGTACAGTACATATGGGTCCATAGCCATTTCCAAAGGCCCTAGAGACTCTTGAAGGATTTTTTAGGAGAAGTCCAGATGTGCCTTGGACAGGGCTGGTGGCAGCTTATCATTTCATATATTTGTAACCCTTTCTTGCCAGGTAAACCGCGAATACCGCATTTGGCACGGTGAGGTGGCCTGGCTCCAAAA
This sequence comes from Ambystoma mexicanum, assembly GCF_040938575.1. Taxonomy (NCBI): domain Eukaryota; kingdom Metazoa; phylum Chordata; class Amphibia; order Caudata; family Ambystomatidae; genus Ambystoma; species Ambystoma mexicanum. The sequence goes on from NC_090935.1 coordinate 1,443,045,695, forward strand.
TGGCCATGCCACGAGGTTCTTTGTCCTGTCCTTTGGCCATCTTGCCCCTTCACCTTCCCCAGGTCGAGCCGACCCGGATCAGTCCTTATTTGGTCATGAATTTCCCTGCAAAGCACCAATCTTTCGCGGGCTTCTGCATGCCTTGTGTGCGCGCTCCCAGAATGTAGGCTGGAACGTCTGGTTCCAATACAAATCCTGGGTGCCAGAGAGTCTGAGGTGCTGTGAATGCCTGGGACCACCATGGTCTGTGATTGGTCCACGTACAGTGTGCCTGAATGTGAGCAGATCTCCCATTGCGAAGGAGACTCTGGATAAGAGAAGGGACCACAAAACCATACCATGTCGATCCCTGGAGTTCTCACTGAATGAAGGAAAGGATCCAAGTATCCTGAAACTAATAAGCAGAGTCGAGGGACTGCTGGTGACCCGCTGGAAGGTTTGGCACCCTGAGCCCTCTGTCATCCCGCTGGACCCCTCTGTCATCCCGCTGGACCCCTCTGCATCTGATCGAACTAGAAGTTCTGTGAAGACCCTTTGAACCATTGGAATAGTGGGATCAACTATTCCCGGGACCTTCATCAAACCCTGCAAGTAAGCCTTCTCGGAAGTGTCCCTGGGCCAACCAGTGGGATGACCAGCTTGCGCAGGATCCGCCGCCATTTCAAGGAGGCCCTGCAAACTTGGTATCCCGTACGCTCTGTGTTCACGGCACTCTCACATCGAATTTCGTATATTTGGTCTTCCTAGGTCTGGAGTAAGGAGAGAAAGCCTTAAATGGATTACACACGTGGTGAAAAGTTTGTCACCACGGCTTGGCGACAGCCCAGCCGTGGTGACAAACTCTTCAGGTGTGCTGCTTTTGTGCCCCTCTTGCCCTTGAAGCCTGCTGCAGTGAAACTGGCCTGATCCATCCACCAGGAGCGGAGAAATCACCACTGTCCCGTTTGGGAATCAACACTGCAGCTTCGCCACTGAAAGCCGCAGAGACGTAGAAACTGCTGCATATGAACTTTAAACCCAAGTGGACTCGACTGCCGAAGTTTGGTCCGGAGTGTGCCTAGGGGCGGTGAATACTAACAGCACTTACCGGTGGCCCCTAATGCCTCCATCCATTTTTACGCACAAGTGTCCCCTGGGGGTCCCTCTCTTTTCCACTGCTAGTGCGAACTAGCAAACTATTCCCAACTCTTGGAATCGACTCTGTCCTCAAGTGGAGGCCCTCCTCGAATAGTGGGAACCTATTCTTCATCGCCTCACCCACCTTCCTGAGCTGCTACAGCCCCCTGAAGGGACCCTGTTTCCGCCCATTTGTGCTACTGCGTGCGCCAGCATTGCAAGTACATTTGAGCAATAGGCTCCCCTCATCTTAGGGACTGGACTGCCTTTCATTTAGGATTGTGATTGATGTTGAATCGCCTAAAGGCTCTTTGCACTGCCTGATTCCTTCCCTTTTTAGGCTGTGGACCCATTTCATGCATTTAACCCCTTAGGCCCCTTGGTCTTGTATATATGTATTCTGGTAGGATTTTGTTTATTTATTAGTATTACTGTGAGTCTCATTAAGTGTACGACTTTCAAAGGCCTTGGCATAAATGTAATTGTATTTTTTTTATAACTACACCTGACTGGGAGTCATTTGTAAGTGTCCTTTACTCTGCGTGCTCATTGAGGTCACCCTCACCCCTCCTGAGGCCTAGTCTTGACTGCCGCTAAGCTACCCTGATTGGTCTTGCTTGTCCAGAAGGTTTTCCTGTTCCAAGAAACTATGCCGGCCTCCTGAACCTCTGCCCACCAGGTCAGGGTTCAGAAATCCGTCTTAACACACATCGATTCTAAAATGCACCTCTCGAGATGTTTTTCCCACATAACATTTTTGACAGAGGGCAATACATCCCATACACCACATTTTTGCTTTTACAAGTGGTAAAGGTCCGCAGGTGGCAGGTTCTTTCCACACATTTAAAAGGCTGGATTGTCAAAGACTATTTGCACGTTGTACACATAGTGCAGGGGTAATGTCCCATGACTGATCACTGACACACGTCCATAATTGTCGGTGTGGGCCTGCATGTCTTTCTTCTTGTCCAAGTCAAACTTTGTTTCAGGCTGCGGCCTTTCTTAAACACAAACAGTGGTTTTTCTAATCAAAAGTCCATAGTAGACGGAATCCTCCAATTCCTTGCAATTGGACCTCGTATTGCTCTACTATGCTGACAAAAGGTAGCTGAACAAACCCATTTGTTAACATGTCTTTCTCTAGAGGTCAGTCCGAATGCTTGAATTTGTGGCTTGGGTTAATAATTTGGACCCCGATTTACATTTTACCTGTGAATATTCAGCATCCAATATCTCCTTTTTGGATTTTAAAATATTTGAACAGGATAGTGCCATGGAGACTGAACTGTTTTGACAATGCAAGTAACGGAATACCACGTTGCATTTTTCAAGCCAACATCCTCAGAGTTTACTAAATAATATCCCGCATGGGATATTTTTGCGTCTTTGACGCAATACTACCATATTGTTGAATTTTAAGAAAAAGTTGGTTCAAGGAGATTACCCTAAAAAATTGTCCTCCACTGTTTAAAAAGAAGTCAGAATACTGATCAGCAAGCTTTGTTGACCACACCCTCTAGAGAAAGACAAGCTGACAAATTGGTTTGTGCAACTACCTTTTGTCAGCATAGTACAGCAATATGAGGTAAGTAATTTTGTTGTCTGAGCTTCAGAAGCGGCTGCTCGCTGCAGTGCAGCTTGACGTCTCTTTCCTGCTTCCTGCTATTCTGCAGGGTGCCTTCCTCTAAACCGGCATGCGCTGCGCCTTACTGCTTCAGACTACCGGAGGTTGCATAAACCATGCAGTGACTTGGGGACAGTGCTGTTTGAACAGCGGTTGCAACTTCTCCCTGTTATATCGCCTGACCGCCCCCTTTCCCGCTGATTTGGGCGTGCGGATCCCTTCGCTTCGGCACTGACTTGGCTCAGGCACGGAGGACTCAGAGCAGCAGGTATGCTCTCGTTGGGCGCTGGACCTGCATAGAGTGCTTTTTCTTCACTCCGTCTCCTCTCTTTGTGGTGTGTTTTGCCATAGCAGTTTTGTTCCTCTCTCCAAGTAACGTCTCTGCATTTGCAATGTCATTCTCTTTGATTAACCCTGTGCCAGACTCCCTGGCTATCTCGCCCTCTCACACAGGGGTTCAGCTGGCAGAAGTCTTGCCTCTAAGCGCCTATAGTAGGCAGCAGATTCATGCTAAGCGCACTGAGGTACCCTCTGATCCTATGGGCCCTCTTGTTAAGTCCCTTGTAACCCCCACCAAAGACTTAGAGCTGGGCCAACATCTAACGAGCTCTATAATTGAAAAACCTTTTACTGCCTATGTGGCTGAAAACAGTGTGGAACCGCTGATTTCTACTGTTCGGGCAAGTTCTCTCCAGGTGGAGGGGGCTGTTAAATCCAACCATGTTCCCCTTTCAATCCCGATTGTAGCAGGGATTTGTCAACTTGCACTTCTTTGACAACTCCCCCTTGGTGGGGTGGGGTGGGGTTGTAAAATCTAACCATGATCCCCATTCAGATTCTCTGTTAGGTACTGAGAGTAATATGACTGTGGAGCCCAGGTGGGATTGAAAGGTCACACTCATGAAGGAGTTGAATAGTTGTGTTACCTCCCTGGATTTTGATGCTTGGCTGGTGTCTCTAGACATCTAAGCAGAAAAATATCACTACCTCACTGTTGAAAAAAGTCTTCAAACAGCTCATGCTTTATCAGCGAGTCAGCTGCCTACCAACCAACCGAATTGTTCTTTACAAACAGATTTGCCTTTAAATGAAGTCGATAATTATGTGTACACCTCAGGGGTTCTTTGTGTTGGCCCAAGCCACAAGGCCACGGTAACTATGAAAGAAGCGTCACCACCCTTTTCTCTCTCAGGTAACAAGCAAGCACAGAATTTTCACCTCGTCCGCCTTGAGTCCTCAGTGGTGTCGGGGAAAGCACATTTGGATGGTCCTGGGGAGTCTACGAATCCTAGACTGGCCAACATAAGGAGCTTCCGTCTAAGAAAATCTAATATGCCAATACCTAAAGATGATTCTATCAAAGCTCTGGTTTTGGACCACAAAAACTTCACCATCACGAATGTCACTAAACCTCTCAGAGAGAACCTCAGACGTCCTCCGAAATAAAGTTCTTGACTGGCTTTGCGCAAGATCCAGGCCCAGGGTTGTTCGTTGTTCTGACTTGAAGTTTTTGCGCACGATAGAACTGGATGATTGGTGTGCCCAGGGGAACAGTGATTGTATACTGGTGGGGTGTGGAGTCAGCACCTTGCCCCTCTATCTGAGACAGTGTAAATACATGGGCTCCTCGAACCTTGGGCTCGTAGTTTGAGCTTGATCTGCTGCTTGAAACATTGAACTTATGGTTTTACTGTTTTTTATACTATGTCCGTTCTGTTTTGTTTTTTTCTTGGTTTTTGTTATGTTTGTTTGTATTGTTTGTATGTTATGTTTCTTTGTAGTGCCAAAAGGCCTCTGGGCAAAACGCGCTTTATAAGAAATTTAAATAATGCATAAATAAATGGTCAATTCTGTTTTTGTATGTACTATTGATGAGGTTGTATCTGTATGAATTGTAATAAAATTTGCTTTGAAAGGAAAAAGAGAAAAAAGTGGTGGGCACTACCTCGGTTATCCACAAAATTGACTTAATTGCTTTGTAGGCATTTATATTTCTGGAGCTGACGGACCATTACTGGGTCCTATGACACCTGGACCCTCTATCCATACCTTGTACGCAAATGAAGTTGGATAAACCTATCCAACTAGGTCTGGCGCTCTCTATATAGCTCATATAGAGCCTTTTAGTAGCTTAAACAGCGTTTGTATTATCTCAACCAAAAGCTTATTCAAAAAGTTCGCAGTGTTTCAAGTTATTGTTTATCAACAAGTTCAAACTCAGTAGTCTGTCAATTTGCAGTAAGCAGAATGCTAGGCACATAGATCAGAAGCGGACTCATTGGGACTCATTGGGCCTCATTACAACCCAGGCGTTAAGGGGTTAACGGCGCCGTAAAAGGTGTCGGCGCCGTTAAACCCTTAACGCCTGATTACGAGGTCCCTTTGCGGGTTGCACTTTAGTGCCTGCTTTTAGCAGGCGTTAAAAAACCAACCCGCAAAGGGACCAATGAGCTAATTACGGCACCGTAATTTACGGTGCCGTAATTAGCACCTTCCCCAGTCCCATTGAGCCCTATGGGGCAAAAATGGGAATGGGGAAGGGCCAATGTTCAATGGGGAATTACCGCCCCGCCAACCTTGAAATGGGGTGGTAATTCCCCATTGAACATTGGCGGACTCGTTACAACACCGGCACCAACCATGGTGCTAATAGCACCATGGTTTAGCGCCGGGGTTGTAATGAGGGCCATTGGGTTGTATGTGCAGTTAATTTAATGCCAATGCATTTCGGAGTGAAACTCCTTCGTCAGGGCGTTAACCACACTGACAAATTCGAAATGTATACAAATAAAAAATACCAGGAATTGCATGTATCACATGTCGTAAAACGTGCCAAGGATAACATTTGCTTTAACATTTGAGTAAAAACTCTAATTGATTGTGGATTTATTGTTCCAGACTTTCTGGGTTTTCCCAATTTTGCCCCCAGAGTCTAGAAGACAGGGACCCCTGCCTTTCTGGATACCAAAGATGTTGTATGGCTAGGCTCACAAAATTTGAAAAGTTTGGGGTAAATTTGAGCGAAAGTTTTTGAGCATTGAATAAAAGGGTGTTCATGACTTTTGGCATTGGCATACCCATAGAGAAAATGGCCATTCATTGAGGATTTGCTTCAAACCTGAAACATGTTTGGCAAAAAGTGTGCAGATGGGCCTTTTGGTCGGTTGGTGCAAATCTGTACAGTAGTTTTTTCTTTTTATTTGGCAGAGAAGAGAGTGCCCCTGCTACCAACATCTTCTATATATCTCCCATGGTGCATTGCAGCAAGTGAGGATTTTAAAAGAAATTAAAAACTACAATTTTTTTCACCAATGTGCAGCATTCTCGTGAATATTCTCACAAGAACGAGAAATTGAAATATTCTGAAAATGGTATTAGGAGGAGGCGAGGGCATGTTTTCCTTCATGTTGGGTATGTAGAGGCAAAAAACAGGATTAATTGGCAACTTCGAGCTCGTGGCAGCTAGGGGTAGTATTTCCTGTTATCCGTCTTCATCTTCTCACAGGAATGGTGATGCTCGTGTGGGGATATGGTTTGCATTGTAAAGTGCGTCACTGGAAAAAGACCTTCTTGTGCAGTGGTGATGTGCTGTTTTTTCGCTGTTCTTTGCTATAAATGATGCAATGTACCCCCACGGGCGCATTCATCAAATCCAGATATGACATATGAAAAACAAAATCAGCATAATATGTTAATAATAGTTTGAAAACTGCATAATATATTTCATAGCAGTGAAATGGAAAACAAAATGATGATGTAGATACACATTTACAAGGCCACTGACCTGCTATGCATATAATCTGGCTGCATCCACTGAAGAGGAGGCGAGTAGCTCCCATGGAAAGGAGCCTAGCAAGGCAGGCAGTGGGGGAGATAGCCAGCAGGCGGTATGAGCAAGGCAGGCAGTGGGGGAGCTAGCCAACAGGCCGTATGAGCAAGGCAGGCAGTGGTGGAGCCAGCCAGCAGGCGGTAAGAACAGGGGGGCAGTGGGGGAGATAGCCAGCAGGCGGTATGAGCAAGGCAGGCACTGGGGGAGATAACCAGCAGGCGGTATGAGAGGCAGGCAGTGGGGGAGATAGCCAGCAGGCGGTATGAGCAAGGGAGGCAGTGGGGGAGATAGCCAGCAGGTGGTATGAGCAAGGTAGGCAGTGGGGGAGAAAGCCAGCAGGCGGTAAGAGCAAGGGGGCAGTGGGGGAGATAGCCAGCAGGCGGTAAGAGCAAGGCAGGCAGTGGGGGAGACAGCCAGCAGGCGGTAAGAGCAAGGGGGCAGTGGGGGGATAGCCAGCAGGCGGTAAGAGCAAGGCAGGCAGTGGGGGAGACAGCCAGCAGGCGGTAAGAGAAAGGGGGCAGTGGGGGTGATAGCCAGGAGGCAGTAAGAGCAAGGAGGCAGTGGGGGAGACAGCCAGCAGGCGGTATGAGCAAGGCAGGCAGTGGTGGAGCTAGCCAGCAGGCAGTAAGAGCAAGGGGGAAGTGGGGGAGATAGCCAGCAGGCAGTATGAGCAAGGCAGGCAGTGGGGGAGATAACAAGCAGGCGGTATGAGCAAGGCTGGCAGTGGGGGAGATAACCAGGAGGCGGTATGAGCAAGGCAGGCAGTGGGGGAGATAACCAGCAGGCGGTAAGAGCAAGGCGGGCAGTGGAGGAGATAGCCAGCAGGTGGTAGGAGCACCGCAGGCAGTGGGGGAGATAGCCAGCAGGTGGTAAGAGCAAGGCAGGCAGTGGGGGAGACAGCCAGCAGGCGGTATGAGCAAGGCAGGCAGTGGGGGAGATAACCAGCAGGTGGTAAGAGCAAGGCAGGCAGTGGGGGAGATAGCCAGCAGGCGGTAAGAGCAAGGCAGGCAGTGGGGGAGACAGCCAGCAGGCGGTAAGAGCAAGGGGGCAGTGGGGGAGATAGCCAGCAGGCGGTAAGAGCAAGGCAGGCAGTGGGGGAGACAGCCAGCAGGTGGTAAGAGCAAGGCAGGCAGTGGGGGAGATAGCCAGCAGGCAGTAAGAGCAAGGCAGGCAGTGGGGGAGACAGCCAGCAGGCGGTAAGAGCAAGGGGGCAGTGGGGGAGATAGCCAGCAGGCGGTAAGAGGAAGGCAGGCAGTGGGGGAGACAGCCAGCAGGCGGTAAGAGCAAGGGGGCAGTGGGGGGATAGCCAGCAGGTGGTAAGAGCAAGGCAGGCAGTGGGGGAGACAGCCAGCAGGCAGTAAGAGAAAGGGGGCAGTGGGGGTGATAGCCAGCAGGCAGTAAGAGCAAGGAGGCAGTGGGGGAGACAGCCAGCAGGCGGTATGAGCAAGGCAGGCAGTGGTGGAGCTAGCCAGCAGGCAGTAAGAGCAAGGGGGAAGTGGGGGAGATAGCCAGCAGGCAGTATGAGCAAGGCAGGCAGTGGGGGAGATAACAAGCAGGCGGTATGAGCAAGGCTGGCAGTAGGGGAGATAACCAGGAGGTGGTATGAGCAAGGCAGTCAGAGGGGGGAAAAAGCCAGCAGGTGGTATGAGCAAGGCAGGCAGTGGGGGAGATAACCAGCAGGCGGTAAGAGCAAGGCGGGCAGTGGAGGAGATAGCCAGCAGGTGGTAAGAGCACCGCAGGCAGTGGGGGAGATAGCCAGCAGGTGGTATGAGCAAGGCAGGCAGTGGGGGAGATAACCAGCAGGTGGTAAGAGCAAGGCAGGCAGTGGGGGAGATAGCCAGCAGGCAGTAAGAGCAAGGCAGGCAGTGGGGAGACAGCCAGCAGGCGGTAAGAGCAAGGGGGCAGTGGGGGAGATAGCCAGCAGGCGGCAAGAGCAAGGCAGGCAGTGGGGGAGACAGCCAGCAGGTGGTATGAGCAAGGCAGGCAGTGGGGGAGATAACCAGCAGGTGGTAAGAGCAAGGCAGGCAGTGGGGGAGATAGCCAGCAGGCGGTAAGAGCAAGGCAGGCAGTGGGGGAGACAGCCAGCAGGCGGTAAGAGCAAGGGGGCAGTGGGGGGATAGCCAGCAGGTGGTAAGAGCAAGGCAGGCAGTGGGGGAGACAGCCAGCAGGCGGTAAGAGAAAGGGGGCAGTGGGGGTGATAGCCAGGAGGCAGTAAGAGCAAGGAGGCAGTGGGGGAGACAGCCAGCAGGCGGTATGAGCAAGGCAGGCAGTGGTGGAGCTAGCCAGCAGGCAGTAAGAGCAAGGGGAAGTGGGGGAGATAGCCAGCAGGCAGTATGAGCAAGGCAGGCAGTGGGGGAGATAACAAGCAGGCGGTATGAGCAAGGCTGGCAGTGGGGGAGATAACCAGGAGGCGGTATGAGCAAGGCAGTCAGAGGGGGGAAAAAGCCAGCAGGCGGTATGAGCAAGGCAGGCAGTGGGGGAGATAACCAGCAGGCGGTAAGAGCAAGGCGGGCAGTGGAGGAGATAGCCAGCAGGTGGTAAGAGCACCGCAGGCAGTGGGGGAGACAGCCAGCAGGCGGTAAGAGCAAGGGGGCAGTGGGGGAGATAGCCAGCAGGCGGTAAGAGCAAGGCAGGCAGTGGGGGAGACAGCCAGCAGGTGGTATGAGCAAGGCAGGCAGTGGGGGAGCTAGCCAACAGGCGGTATGAGCAAGGCAGGCAGTGGTGGAGGTAGCCAGCAGGCGGTAAGAGCAAGGGGGCAGTGGGTGAGATAGCCAGCAGGCGGTATGAGCAAGGCAGGCACTGGGGGAGATAACCAGCAGGTGGTATGAGCAAGGCAGGCAGTGGGGGAGATAGCCAGCAGGTGGTATGAGCAAGGCAGGCAGTGGGGGAGATAGCCAGCAGGCGGTATGAGCAAGGTAGGCAGTGGGGGGGATAACCAGCAGGTGGTAAGAGCAAGGCAGGCAGTGGGGGAGATAGCCAGCAGGCGGTAAGAGCAAGGCAGGCAGTGGGGAGACAGCCAGCAGGCGGTAAGAGCAAGGGGGCAGTGGGGGAGATAGCCAGCAAGCGGTAAGAGGAAGGCAGGCAGTGGGGGAGACAGCCAGCAGGCGGTAAGAGCAAGGGGGCAGTGGGGGGATAGCCAGCAGGTGGTAAGAGCAAGGCAGGCAGTGGGGGAGACAGCCAGCAGGCGGTAAGAGAAAGGGGGCAGTGGGGGTGATAGCCAGCAGGCGGTATGAGCAAGGTAGGCAGTGGGGGGGATAACCAGCAGGTGGTAAGAGCAAGGCAGGCAGTGGGGGAGATAGCCAGCAGGCGGTAAGAGCAAGGCAGGCAGTGGGGAGACAGCCAGCAGGCGGTAAGAGCAAGGCAGGCAGTGGGGGAGATAGCCAGCAGGCGGTATGAGCAAGGTAGGCAGTGGGGGGGATAACCAGCAGGTGGTAAGAGCAAGGCAGGCAGTGGGGGAGATAGCCAGCAGGCGGTAAGAGCAAGGCAGGCAGTGGGGAGACAGCCAGCAGGCGGTAAGAGCAAGGGGGCAGTGGGGGAGATAGCCAGCAAGCGGTAAGAGGAAGGCAGGCAGTGGGGGAGACAGCCAGCAGGCGGTAAGAGCAAGGGGGCAGTGGGGGGATAGCCAGCAGGTGGTAAGAGCAAGGCAGGCAGTGGGGGAGACAGCCAGCAGGCGGTAAGAGAAAGGGGGCAGTGGGGGTGATAGCCAGCAGGCAGTAAGAGCAAGGAGGCAGTGGGGGAGACAGCCAGCAGGCGGTATGAGCAAGGCAGGCAGTGGTGGAGCTAGCCAGCAGGCAGTAAGAGCAAGGGGGAAGTGGGGGAGATAGCCAGCAGGCAGTATGAGCAAGGCAGGCAGTGGGGGAGATAACAAGCAGGCGGTATGAGCAAGGCTGGCAGTGGGGGAGATAACCAGGAGGTGGTATGAGCAAGGCAGTCAGAGGGGGGAAAAAGCCAGCAGGCGGTATGAGCAAGGCAGGCAGTGGGGGAGATAACCAGCAGGCGGTAAGAGCAAGGCAGGCAGTGGAGGAGATAGCCAGCAGGTGGTAAGAGCACCGCAGGCAGTGGGGGAGATAGCCAGCAGGTGGTATGAGCAAGGCAGGCAGTGGGGGAGATAACCAGCAGGTGGTAAGAGCAAGGCAGGCAGTGGGGGAGACAGCCAGCAGGCGGTAAGAGAAAGGGGGCAGTGGGGGTGATAGCCAGGAGGCAGTAAGAGCAAGGAGGCAGTGGGGGAGACAGCCAGCAGGTGGTATGAGCAAGGCAGGCAGTGGTGGAGCTAGCCAGCAGGCAGTAAGAGCAAGGGGAAGTGGGGGAGATAGCCAGCAGGCAGTATGAGCAAGGCAGGCAGTGGGGGAGATAACAAGCAGGCGGTATGAGCAAGGCTGGCAGTGGGGGAGATAACCAGGAGGCGGTATGAGCAAGGCAGTCAGAGGGGGGAAAAAGCCAGCAGGCGGTATGAGCAAGGCAGGCAGTGGGGGAGATAACCAGCAGGCGGTAAGAGCAAGGCGGGCAGTGGAGGAGATAGCCAGCAGGTGGTAAGAGCACCGCAGGCAGTGGGGGAGACAGCCAGCAGGCGGTATGAGCAAGACAGGCAGTGGGCAGATAACCAGCAGGTGCTTAGAGCAAGGCAGGCAGTGGGGGAGATATCCAGCAGGCAGTAAGAGCAAGGCAGGCAGTGGGGGAGACAGCCAGCAGGCAGTAAGAGCAAGGGGGCAGTGGGGGAGATAGCCAGCAGGCGGTAAGAGCAAGGCAGGCAGTGGGGGAGACAGCCAGCAGGTGGTATGAGCAAGGCAGGCAGTGGGGGAGCTAGCCAACAGGCGGTATGAGCAAGGCAGGCAGTGGTGGAGGTAGCCAGCAGGCGGTAAGAGCAAGGGGGCAGTGGGTGAGATAGCCAGCAGGCGGTATGAGCAAGGCAGGCACTGGGGGAGATAACCAGCAGGCGGTATGAGCAAGGCAGGCAGTGGGGGAGATAGCCAGCAGGTGGTATGAGCAAGGCAGGCAGTGGGGGAGATAGCCAGCAGGCGGTATGAGCAAGGTAGGCAGTGGGGGGGATAACCAGCAGGTGGTAAGAGCAAGGCAGGCAGTGGGGGAGATAGCCAGCAGGCGGTAAGAGCAAGGCAGGCAGTGGGGGAGACAGCCAGCAGGCGGTAAGAGCAAGGGGGCAGTGGGGGAGATAGCCAGCAGGCGGTAAGAGGAAGGCAGGCAGTGGGGGAGACAGCCAGCAGGCGGTAAGAGCAAGGGGGCAGTGGGGGGATAGCCAGCAGGTGGTAAGAGCAAGGCAGGCAGTGGGGGAGACAGCCAGCAGGCGGTAAGAGAAAGGGGGCAGTGGGGGTGATAGCCAGCAGGCAGTAAGAGCAAGGAGGCAGTGGGGGAGACAGCCAGCAGGCGGTATGAGCAAGGCAGGCAGTGGTGGAGCTAGCCAGCAGGCAGTAAGAGCAAGGGGGAAGTGGGGGAGATAGCCAGCAGGCAGTATGAGCAAGGCAGGCAGTGGGGGAGATAACAAGCAGGCGGTATGAGCAAGGCTGGCAGTGGGGGAGATAACCAGGAGGTGGTATGAGCAAGGCAGTCAGAGAGGGGAAAAAGCCAGCAGGCGGTATGAGCAAGGCAGGCAGTGGGGGAGATAACCAGCAGGCGGTAAGAGCAAGGCAGGCAGTGGAGGAGATAGCCAGCAGGTGGTAAGAGCACCGCAGGCAGTGGGGGAGATAGCCAGCAGGTGGTATGAGCAAGGCAGGCAGTGGGGGAGATAACCAGCAGGTGGTAAGAGCAAGGCAGGCAGTGGGGGAGACAGCCAGCAGGCGGTAAGAGAAAGGAGGCAGTGGGGGTGATAGCCAGGAGGCAGTAAGAGCAAGGAGGCAGTGGGGGAGACAGCCAGCAGGCGGTATGAGCAAGGCAGGCAGTGGTGGAGCTAGCCAGCAGGCAGTAAGAGCAAGGGGAAGTGGGGGAGATAGCCAGCAGGCAGTATGAGCAAGGCAGGCAGTGGGGGAGATAACAAGCAGGCGGTATGAGCAAGGCTGGCAGTGGGGGAGATAACCAGGAGGCGGTATGAGCAAGGCAGTCAGAGGGGGGAAAAAGCCAGCAGGCGGTATGAGCAAGGCAGGCAGTGGGGGAGATAACCAGCAGGCGGTAAGAGCAAGGCGGGCAGTGGAGGAGATAGCCAGCAGGTGGTAAGAGCACCGCAGGCAGTGGGGGAGATAGCCAGCAGGTGGTAAGAGCAAGGCAGGCAGTGGGGGAGACAGCCAGCAGGCGGTATGAGCAAGACAGGCAGTGGGGGAGATAACCAGCAGGTGCTTAGAGCAAGGCAGGCAGTGGGGGAGATATCCAGCAGGCAGTAAGAGCAAGGCAGGCAGTGGGGGAGACAGCCAGCAGGCAGTAAGAGCAAGGGGGCAGTGGGGGAGATAGCCAGCAGGCGGTAAGAGCAAGGCAGGCAGTGGGGGAGACAGCCAGCAGGTGGTATGAGCAAGGCAGGCAGTGGGGGAGCTAGCCAACAGGCGGTATGAGCAAGGCAGGCAGTGGTGGAGGTAGCCAGCAGGCGGTAAGAGCAAGGGGGCAGTGGGGGAGATAGCCAGCAGGCGGTATGAGCAAGGCAGGCACTGGGGGAGATAACCAGCAGGCGGTATGAGCAAGGCAGGCAGTGGGGGAGATAGCCAGCAGGCGGTATGAGCAAGGCAGGCAGTGGGGGAGATAGCCAGCAGGCGGTATGAGCAAGGTAGGCAGTGGGGGAGATAACCAGCAGGTGGTAAGAGCAAGGCAGGCAGTGGGGGAGATAGCCAGCAGGCGGTAAGAGCAAGGCAGGCAGTGGGGGAGACAGCCAGCAGGCGGTAAGAGCAAGGGGGCAGTGGGGGAGATAGCCAGCAGGCGGTAAGAGGAAGGCAGGCAGTGGGGGAGACAGCCAGCAGGCGGTAAGAGCAAGGGGGCAGTGGGGGGATAGCCAGCAGGTGGTAAGAGCAAGGCAGGCAGTGGGGGAGACAGCCAGCAGGCGGTAAGAGAAAGGGGGCAGTGGGGGTGATAGCCAGCAGGCAGTAAGAGCAAGGAGGCAGTGGGGGAGACAGCCAGCAGGCGGTATGAGCAAGGCAGGCAGTGGTGGAGCTAGCCAGCAGGCAGTAAGAGCAAGGGGGAAGTGGGGGAGATAGCCAGCAGGCAGTATGAGCAAGGCAGGCAGTGGGGGAGATAACAAGCAGGCGGTATGAGCAAGGCTGGCAGTGGGGGAGATAACCAGGAGGTGGTATGAGCAAGGCAGTCAGAGGGGGGAAAAAGCCAGCAGGCGGTATGAGCAAGGCAGGCAGTGGGGGAGATAACCAGCAGGCGGTAAGAGCAAGGCAGGCAGTGGAGGAGATAGCCAGCAGGTGGTAAGAGCACCGCAGGCAGTGGGGGAGATAGCCAGCAGGTGGTATGAGCAAGGCAGGCAGTGGGGGAGATAACCAGCAGGTGGTAAGAGCAAGGCAGGCAGTGGGGGAGATAGCCAGCAGGCAGTAAGAGCAAGGCAGGCAGTGGGGGAGACAGCCAGCAGGCGGTAAGAGCAAGGGGGCAGTGGGGGAGCTAGCCAGCAGGCGGTAAGAGCAAGACAGGCAGTGGGGGAGACAGCCAGCAGGTGGTATGAGCAAGGCAGGCAGTGGGGGAGATAACCAGCAGGTGGTAAGAGCAAGGCAGGCAGTGGGGGAGATAGCCAGCAGGCAGTAAGAGCAAGGCAGGCAGTGGGGGAGACAGCCAGCAGGCGGTAAGAGCAAGGGGGCAGTGGGGGAGATAGCCAGCAGGCAGTAAGAGCAAGGCAGGCAGTGGGGGAGACAGCCAGCAGGTGGTATGAGCAAGGCAGGCAGTGGGGGAGCTAGCCAACAGGCGGTATGAGCAAGGCAGGCAGTGGTGGAGCTAGCCAGCAGGCGGTAAGAGCAAGGGGGCAGTGGGGGAGATAGCCAGCAGGCGGTATGAGCAAGGCAGGCACTGGGGGAGATAACCAGCAGGTGGTATGAGCAAGGCAGGCAGTGGGGGAGATAGCCAGCAGGCGGTATGAGCAAGGAAGGCATTGGGGGAGATAGCCAGCAGGCGGTATGAGCAAGGCAGGCTTTGGGGGAGATAACCAGCAGGTGGTAAGAGCAAGGCAGGCAGTGGGGGAGATAGCCAGCAGGCGGTAAGAGCAAGGCAGGCAGTGGGGGAGACAGCCAGCAGGCGGTAAGAGCAAGGGGGCAGTGGGGGAGATAGCCAGCAGGTGGTAAGAGCAAGGCAGGCAGTGGGGGAGACAGCCAGCAGGCGGTAAGAGAAAGGGGGCAGTGGGGGTGATAGCCAGCAGGCAGTAAGAGCAAGGAGGCAGTGGGGGAGACAGCCAGCAGGCGGTATGAGCAAGGCAGGCAGTGGTGGAGCTAGCCAGCAGGCAGTAAGAGCAAGGGGGAAGTGGGGGAGATAGCCAGCAGGCAGTATGAGCAAGGCAGGCAGTGGGGGAGATAGCCAGCAGGCGGTAAGAGCCAGGCAGGCAGTGGGGGAGACAGCCAGCAGGCGGTAAGAGCAAGGGGGCAGTGGGGGAGATAGCCAGCAGGCGGTAAGAGCAAGGCAGGCAGTGGGGGAGACAGCCAGCAGGCAGTAAGAACAAGGGGGCAGTGGGGGGATAGCCAGCAGGCGGTAAGAGCAAGGCAGGCAGTGGGGGAGACAGCCAGCAGGCGGTAAGAGAAAGGGGGCAGTGGGGGTGATAGCCAGCAGGCAGTAAGAGCAAGGAGGCAGTGGGGGAGACAGCCAGCAGACGGTATGAGCAAGGCAGGCAGTGGTGGAGCTAGCCAGTAGACAGTAAGAGCAAGGGGGAAGTGGGGGAGATAGCCAGCAGGCAGTATGAGCAAGGCAGGCAGTGGGGGAGATAATAAGCAGGCGGTATGAGCAAGGCAGGCAGTGGGGGAGATAACTAGCAGCCGGTAAGAGCAAGGCAGGCAGTGGAGGAGATAGCCAGCAGGTGGTAACAGCACGGCAGCAGTGGGGGAGATAACCAGCAGGTGGTAAGAGCAAGGCAGGCAGTGGGGGAGATAGCCAGCAGGTGGTAAGAGCACGGCAGGCAGTGTGGGAGATAACCAGCAGGTGGTAAGAGCAAGGCAGGCAGTGGGGGAGAAAGCCAGCAGGCGCTAAGAGCAAGGCAGGCAGTGGGGGAGACAGCCAGCAGGCGGTATGAGCAAAGCAGGCAGTAGTGGAGCTAGCCAGCAGGCGTTAAAAGCAAGGGGGAAGGGGGGGAGATAGCCTACAGGCGATAAGAGCAAGGCAGGCAGTGGGGGAGATAGTCAGCAGGTGGTTAGAGCAAGGCAGGCAGTGGGGGAGATAGCCAGCAGGCGGTAAGAGCAAGGCAGGCAGTGGGGGAGATAACCAGCAGGCGGTAATTGCAAGGCAGGCAGTGGGGGAGATAGCCAGCAGGTGGTAAGAGCACGGCAGGCAGTGGGGGAGATAACCAGCAGGTGGTAAGAGCAAGGCAGGCAGTGGGGGAGATAGCCAGCAGGCGGTAGGAGCAAGGTAGGCAGTGGGAGAGTTAGAGAGCAGGTGGCAGGAGTAAGACAGATGGTTAGGTTAAAGAAATGGGTATAAGGCGATAGGAGTAATACAGGCAGTTCGACAGATAGCAGATTGCAGTACAAAGGTTGGTCGGAGAGGTGGGAGGCCAGATTTTGGGGAGTCGGGTCCTTAACAGAAAAGGGCTGAAATTACCAAACTACCTATTCTGTCTCTTACGTGGAGCACTGGTAATGCTGTGCTTCAATTTTAGGTCAGGTACTCAAGACAAAAGATTCATTGGGTTTTGCGCAGCCAATGAGCAATGTCTCACGTGGATCTGTATCATAGTTGTGGCGTGGCCCCTTTAAGGGCAAGCACGCGACGGAGTGACGTTCACTCCGTCGCGTGCCATATAAATAAAGGGGCGTCGCCCGGCGGCAGCAGAGCCACCGGGGAGCCCACACGAACAGCATCGGCCTCCGTGTGTCTCTGTGTGCACGGGCGTGTGAGGGCTCACGGGGGCGGCGGGATCGCCCGCTAACAATGGCGACGAAGTCGGATCGATCCCTGGGACAGGTGGCAACGTTTCCGAGATGCGCAGATGATCGCGTGTGAGCGCATCCGTGAATGTTGGCCGCGGAGAGGGGAGAGACACGCGTGGCCGGCGGCCATTTTGACGACAAGGCCTCGGAAACTCACGGCTTCATAACGAAGCATCTGTGAGAGATCCGGACCCAATTTTTGGAGAATCCAGTGGCGGACAGTCACTGCTTGCAACACGTGCTGGTGGAAATGCAAGTCATTTGCATTTTCACTGTTTTTCATCGAGTTTAAGGGTGGAGCTACCTGGAGGCCTACTGGATGCACACTGGGGCCTACCCTGCTCAATTTTTGGACTCTTCAATCCTACACCGGCTGAAGTCTGGAACCTGGTGGTCCTACATTTGCCTGGAAAACCCTCGAACCTGGACATCATCTGAATCATCTGAGGGGCTGGGAACCTCATCAAGGTACTGGTTGTGTTTGGTGTCCAAGTTGCGGCCCCATCACGGGGTGCCTGTGCGCTTTACACCATGGATCAAGGTGCAGCGGCCGCCGTGGCCCAACAGCAGGCTGCTGCTCCAGCCCAACCCCCGCCTGCCCTTCCACCAAGACCATTGCTGAGACCTCCCGGTACCCTACAGCCAATGCCAGAGTTTGATGTCTCGGGCACGCCATCAAGCCTGGGACAGAGGTGGAAGATGTGGATGGACAGGCTGGAAATGTACTTCAGGGCCACGATGGAGACGAGTGACGACAGTAAGTTGGCCACTCTCCTGTATTCTGCAGGCCCTGCTGTGCACGAGATCTTTTTGTCCTTGCAACCAGCGGATGGGTCTTTTGATGCCGCCAAAACTGCGCTCCACAATCACTTCCTGCCCATAGCCAATGTGGATTACGAACGGTTCCTAATGGGCAACACCAGACAGAAAGATGACGAGACTTTGGATGTGTTTTATGGGCGGCTGCGCAGGCTGGCGGCACCTTGTGCTTGGAATGACCCTGATGAGATGATTTGCAACCACCTCATTCAGGGCTGTTCCTCTGGTAAGCTGAGACGTCAAATCCTGCGCGAGCCTGGTATAACACTACCCCGCATCCTAGAACTGGGGAGGTGCCACGAGGTGTCGGAGCTGCGGGCATCAAGGATGGAAGCGGGCGTGCGCCCTGGTAGGGTGGAAGAGGTATGCGCAGTCGGAAGAGGTCGCGGATCAAGACGCCCCATGAATACTCAAAGTCCACGGCCCCAAGGGGCGCAGTCCTCGTGCCTAAAATGTGGATATGACCTCCCGCACCCAGCAGACTGTCCAGCAGCGGGAGTGAAGTGTGGACGATGTGGGGGCACAGACCATTTTGCAAGAGTGTGCAGATCGACGGTCCCGAAAATGGTCCACAGGGGACCTGTCCGGGCTGGCTCTTTCCGCCCCCAGAGAACATCCAATGTTGCCCAGGTGGACCAGGCCGACGATGGCCCCCCTCAAGAAGGTGAGGAGGAAGAAGATGATGAAGAGAATGTTTTCTTCGTGTCATGCGTAAGAATGCTGAAATCGCACTCCAAGAGACAGCCGAGATGCGATGTACTGGTCAATGGGGATTCAGTACCCATGTTGGTGGACACGGGGGCGTCCGTGAACGTGATGGCCAGGCAACACTATGATGCAATGCAGGCACCGCCACCGCTGGCGGCACCGAGAGCGCGCATTTTCACATTTGGAGGCAACCATCCAATCCCACTGGATGGTGTGTTTGTGGCTGACACTCAATATGGCAACTCAGGCATTCGGGCAAGGTTTTACGTCACGCCGGTGAGCACCAACACGCTCCTCTGCTGCGCAGCTGCTGAAGCTTTGGGGATTGTGACATTCGCATACAACGTATATCTTGACGACATCCAGGAGCTCCTGGAGAAGCACACATCCCTCTTTGAAGGCATTGGACAGTTGGTGGGGGAACCAGTCCGCTTGCACATTGATGAGTCCATACAACCGGTGGCTCTGAAGCACCGGCGCATACCGTTTCACCTCAGGGATCTGGTAGACCAGGAATTGGACAACCTTGTTCAGCTGGACATAATTGAGAAGGTGGAAGGCCCCACTCCTTGGGTCTCACCCATTGTCGTCGCACGGAAGCCCAAACAACCAGATGCAGTAAGGATTTGTGTCGACATGCGCCTGCCCAACAAGGCGATCAAAAGAGAGAGACACCTAACCCCCACCATGGACGACATCATTGCAGAATTACAGGGGGCGAGATTCTTCTCCAAGCTGGACTTGAGGGCAGGATATCATCAGGTGGTTCTGCACCCTGAGTCCCGATACATCACCACCTTCACCACCCATCGGGGCCTGTATCGGTATAAGAGGCTGAGTTTTGGAGTGTCCTCTGCAGCGGAAGTTTTTCAAAATATCATAAGAGGGGCGTTAGCAGATCTGGATGGGGTCATCAACATCAGTGACGACATCTTAGTACACTCCAAGTCAGAGGCAGAACACATGGCCCGCCTTGCGAAGACATTTGAGCGCCTCCGTCTCTTGGGACTCACCTTACACAAAGAGAAATGCGAATTCCTCAGGACAACAATCGAGTTCTTTGGGTTCGTGTTTAAAGCGGATGGGGTGTCACCCGACCCCCGTAAGGTGAAGGACATTAGAGAGGCCCGCCCACCTGAAAACGTCGCTGAGGTGAGGAGTTTTCTGGGCATGGTCACTTATTGTGGCCGCTTCATCAGGAATCTAGCGTCCCGCTCTGAGCCTCTAAGATCTTTAACCAAGAAAGACTCCGTGTGGCAGTGGGGGCCCCTCGAGCAGGCGGCATTTGATGACATCCGGGGTGCCCTAGCGGCAGAAGACACCATGGCGTTCTTTGACCCTAGCCTGCAGACGGAAATAGTCGTGGACGCCAGTCCCTATGGTCTGGGGGCGGTCCTCACTCAAGTGGGGCGCGAGCAGGAAGTTCGGCCAATAGCCTATGCGAGCAAGGCACTCTCGGACACTGAACAACGCTACTCGCAAATCGAGAGGGAGGCCCTGGCGGTGTTGTGGGGTTGCAGGCATTTTCGCCTATACATTCTAGGGCGTCCTGTGACTGTCATCACTGACCACAAACCACTGCTACCCATCATGGCAGGCTCCTCCTCCAGACCACCAGTAAGGGTAGAGCGCTGGATGCTTGCCCTGCTTGAATACGGCGTGTCGCTGGTGTATCGGCCTGGTGTAAGCAACGCTGCAGACTATCTGTCACGTCACCCATGTGGGGATGCCTGGGCGTCTGTGTCCGCGGAGGAGGCTGATGAACACGTTCGTCTCGTCGTTGAGTCTGCCACCCCCAACTCCATGCAGGTGGAGGAGCTGGAGCTGGCGTCGAATGATGACGAGTGCTTCGCCATTCTAAGACTGGCCATGCAACAAGGTGCGTGGAAGACGGTGCTTGAAGCGCTTGACCGTCGAACATGCGAAGCCAGGGTGGCACTGGAACAGCTCTGGAAGGTGCGGGAAGAACTTGCATTCTCGGAATCGGGACTCCTGCTGAGAGGCGACAGAATGGTGGTGCCACAGACGAAGATCCCACAGATAATCGCTCTCGCCCACCAGGGCCATCAAGGGGCGCCCAAAACAAAGGCTCGGCTTCGCCAGAAGGTGTGGTTCCCGGAGCTAGAGCGGAGGGTAGAAGAGTTTGTGGCCTCGTGTCGGTGGTGTCAGGCCGCATCCCCAGCCCAGCGGGACCCATCCATTGAGACAATGCCTAGGGGAACCAAGCCATGGGAAGTAGTGCATGCTGACTTCGGCTCTACATCTAGAGGGACGCACTTCCTAGTGATGGTCGACGAGTGGTCGCGATACCCGGAGGTGGAATTTAGTCGGCGTGTGATTTAGCATCATGGGATGTTGAGAGCAGATGTGCGCTGGGCAATCTGCAGACTGGGAACATTCCCCTTAGGCCTGCTGAGCTGTTAAGCATTCCTGCATAGAAAGAACGAGCAGTGCGCCCTTAATACTCTTCATTAGTAAGACAAAATAATACTACTATTTATCCACAAGATGGCAGAACAGAGCTGCGTGTGCCTGTTTTCTGGCCACAAAAGAGGCTTGAATTGTTCATAGTTACATTCACTCGGTAAAATATTGCTCATTTAAAGGATCCCCTTGGTTCCAACCGCTTAGAGCAGTGGTCTTCAAACTGTGGGGCTCGCCCCCCTAGGGGGTCCCGAAGAGTGTATAGGGGGAGCGCGAGGCTGTGTAGAACAGTAGTACGGTGACTGCTTTTAAGCTGGGGGGGAGGGGAGTTACAATATTTTTACTCTAGGCGGGGGGGGGGGGGGGACGGGAGACTTGGAACAATAGCTTTACTCAAGGGGGGCTCGGCATAGAAACGTCTGTCTACCACTGGAGCCTTACAGCACAGAAATGGCACTGCTGGAGCACTCCTGCAGCACTCGCAGGGGGAATGTGTGCTCTGCTGTCGAGGCGTTGCTGGCTGAGGCGCACACATCTAGAGGCGAAAGAGGCACTCATTGAGTTACATAAGAAACTCAATAAAATGGAGAAAAAGAATGTAAATAAAAGATGCGTATATACAATAAAATCACAATGGAAATGAAAAAGAAACCATTAGTAAGGCCGTGGCCATAAAAAGGGGAAACTTTAAGACACAAAAAAATAAACCCTATAACGAAGGTAAAGTCAGTGTAGCTGGAAGATGTTGAGTGATGGCAAAAAGCGTGGTCTGAGGATTTTCTGCCAATAATCTGTAGTGAAGGGAATAATGGTACTTTCAAAGAAAGAAATAACCACGCCTTCAATGACATCACATTGGAAAGTAATCACAACCTGCGGACCAATGTTCGAGGAGATACCGAGCCACTAATAAGTCACCAAGACAGAGCCAGGAACCGGTTACCATAGATAACCTTTGCACCCTGTAAGCGCTAGATATATAACTGCTGACTATCCGCTTCCAGAGTCTATTACACAGGCCTAGCTGCCTCCTGTGCCATCTCCTTCTCAGCGTAGCCATCGCAAAATGCGTGAATGTAAAACGGAACAGTGGGCTCGTAAGAATAAAACATCCACTCCAGACACTCACCTCTCCTATCTCTATGCTCACCCTCTACTCTACACCAGGACATAATAGAGCGCAGCTATATCCCTCGATCAATTTCAGCCTAGCTGCTCACATACGAACAATACTCCATGAACACCAACACCCTGCTAGAACGCATCTATACTCCATGAAAATATCGGCCTAGCTGCACACATAAGCATCCTAAACAGGCCTAACGCAGCCAGAACCCAGACTTGGTGACCATCCTCCAGACTGCACACATTCAGCTGATATCAAACACCACCACAACTAATGTTAGGATGCAGCTACCATCAGGCAATCGCATCAGCTGCTCACATATTGAGTGCACCCAAGCACCCTATGACACCTTACTCTCGCGACTGACCTGGACTACGTTCCCCGAGGGTGTTCAACCCCCAAGCGCTTTGAGGTCATTCAATGATATATAGAGCACTATATAAATGCCAAATAACATAACATAATGTATTGCAGTGAAATGTGCAAGACACCCAGTGAATGTGAAGTCTGTGATATATGTACATGTGCAGGAGGCCACTGCAGGTCTGTGTAGCACTACTACCTGCTGCTTTCTGTAGGGACACTCACACTGCTAGATCCATGAAGCAGTGACAGAGTACCTCGGATGGAAGCACACCCGGAAGTGTGGCAGACGGAGCACTAAGGGAGGAGGCCCAGCCCTTCAACCCCAGACTTGCTGGTTACATTTATTTCAATTACCTCACTGGAGAGGACAATGGCTCAAAATTGACAGTGGTTTGCGTGAGATATGAGGAAAACAAAAGAGTTGATGGCTGGAAGGTTTAGAATTGGTTGTATACGAATTGATCGAATCACAATTGACCGAATCACAATTGACCTTCTGCACAATTGACCGAATATAAAAGGTCAATTAGGATATATATGCGGGGGAGACCCCTCACAACCCCCCCCCACTCCAAACCCCCCCCCCCCGCAGCCTCCCACCCAATCCCCTTATATTATTATAAATCCAAACCAAACCACTATATATATAAAAATAACCAAACAGTCAATTGTACAGAAGGTCAATTAGGACCACTGTAATTGGGTCAATTTTGTCATTCGTTCGATTGTATTCACACAATTCAGGTAATACCTTAGAATTAATCTTAACTTCTGGGATTGCTCTGTGCAACCCTACCCTCCAGACCATCATTTACAGAAAGGAGAAATACCAACCATATGCAAATCAGGCCTGGTCCCAACACAAAACGGGCAGTCCAGCCCAAACTGCTAGGTCACATCCCTTCTGCAGGAGACCACAAGCATCCCCAGACATGTTTCGGCCTCATTGAGCATCATCAATGAGTGAGATACGAGACAATTCTGGCTGTGAAATACATTGCATACCTAGTCGATATTAATATTATTATATATGAAGAAACAACAAAGTCTATTAAGCCATCCACGACTGAGGCTTGTTGTGCAGTGTACACTTAAAAGAATCATCACTTTCAGGTGCTCCCCTGGTTGGCTGCTGTGGAAGAAACAAATATCTTATTTAAAGTGATGTGCCCTGGATCACATATGTTGACCAAGTTGGGAAGCTAAGATTTGAATCCAGGGGCCTCATTACAACTGTGGCAGTCCAGAAATAAGGGTGCCGGTCGCACCGTAACAGCAGCATTAACTTTGCGGGCAGGGGCCGTTGTGCCTGGCCGGTCTGACCTTCTGGGCGTCCAGGCACCCGCCCGCAGAGTTTTCACAGAAGCATCGCCACGAACGGTGCCAGTGCTTCCATTTCCCCACTCCCATGAAATCCTATGGGAATGGGGACTAACATTTTCCGGCACCTGACTTCCCGATCCGCCCGTACTTGTAATGTCCCGGTGGCACCAGCATATCAGGCGCCAGAAATGTGTTACGAGTCCGGCGTCAGCACCCCGGTAGCACCAGCGGGTTACAGACTCATAATGAGTCCTCAGGTCTTCCATTTAATAATGTAGGCAGTGGACTACAATTCTCCCACATGCCTTTGTTTTATTTTTTTAAATAAGGGCACTCTACTGATTTACCACAACAAACTACCTGAGAAATGGGCAAACCCTGTGAAAAGAGATCCTTCTTCCCTCTATTATTTAGGGATTGATTAGGGCAGTGTATTGGTAAACAGCTTGTACCCTAATGTGTCAGACGAAGATGGTAACATAGCTCGGCCGGTTGGGCAGTTGCAGCATAAGTGTGAATGGTTTCTAAGTAAGGGCTTGAATCTTCTTATCGCCGACAGGGAGTTTCATCCTTCCAAGGGCAATGAAATATTAACCCTCCTTTTTACGTTCGGTGAGATTTTGGTTGGGTGGGTAGGCAGAGCGAGGGCACAGAACGCCTTTGCAGGCGTTTGCCTCTCAGTTCCACTGCAGCTGTTGAATCCAAATGGCTTTTTACCAACATGGGATTGTAATGGCGGAAAACCTTTGGAATCGTATGGAATCCACCTGCCATTTGCCCTAGAAGCAGGAGGATTCCATAGGAATGTATTGTAAATGCCTCCCACATGTGTCCAGTGGTGGAGGCATTCACACGTCCCGGCACTTTGAAATAGAACAAATACATGTTATCCCGGATTCGCAGGTTTGACACGGGCTTCTTGACTTTGTAGTGCAAAGCACGACATTTTCCCTAGGAGCTGCAGTGCATGTACGTTTATACAACGTCAGGCCTTATGACCATTTTTTGAACAAACGACTTCCAATGCTTGGCACTTGTTCAAAAAAACAATTGCACCGAAGGGATCTTCTGTTCTTTCTGTGCAAATTTTGACATTTGCATTAAAAATTGGAAAAACAAGTTTTAAAAAAGTGAAACCCACCATGGAAAGCTTTTTTTCATGTTGTAGTGCAAAAAGTGTAAATGTGTCCTGGAATTTACACGTGCAGATGGCATTTACAAGGGCTTCCTCTCTAGATTGTCTCCCACGAATGTATAATAAAGGGCCGAATGTTACTTTAAAAGAAAAAGCAGTGCACAATAAATAAAAATAGATGCATTGAAATTAAATGTATAAGGAACCTGTTTTGATGGCCTGGGGGGGAACTCTGTTATAGGGATTACGAGCAGCCACTCATGTGTGCCGCTCTCTTTATTCATTATCTACTCCAAACTGCCTCCCGTACCCGCCCCTTCCTCCCTGCTCCCACGTGCCCTCCCTCCCCTGGTCCAGTCCCTGTTCACTGGCCAGTGTCCCCAGTCTCACTCCACAACATCTTCCCCCTACTTATCATGGAACTTCTCACGTCTGCTCGCTAAGTCTCTGGGGTTTCCAGATGACCCGTCAAGGTCTCTCCCTGGAGACTCCCGCGATTCTCCTGCTCCGGACTCTTCGGTTTCAGCCACGTCCTCCAAGGGTAGTTCCTTGAGGTCATCCGCACGGACTCTCTGCTTTGCAGCCCCTTGGTCTTTGTCACCTCTTGACGGATCTCCAGTTTCCATGGATGGGATGTAGAGCCTGCAGAAGAACGATGTGTTGCGGGTTATCTCGCGTCCTTCTCATTTTGTGGTGACCATGGATAACTTGACC
The DNA here is from genome assembly GCF_040938575.1 of Ambystoma mexicanum. NCBI lineage: Eukaryota > Metazoa > Chordata > Amphibia > Caudata > Ambystomatidae > Ambystoma > Ambystoma mexicanum. The sequence goes on from NC_090935.1 coordinate 1,443,070,868, forward strand.
TCAGTGACTTGAAAAGGGCACGGGTTATACAGGGTGTTGGTTTTCCGCTGCTGTTTCTGGCAGATGAGAACCTTTTCTCCGATTGGCAGTTGTATCTCTCCCGCTCCTCTGCGTTGGTCAGTCCACATCTTCGCATTTCTATTCCTCAGCATGTGGCACAAGGCTTGTGGGAACGGTACCTGGTCCATGAGCGCCTTCTGTCGGGTCCGCTTGATAGTTGACATGAAGTGCACTACCATCCCATTTGCTTGTGGCCACAGAGGCATGACCTTCTGGTGCTTGAAATCCAGGTGGGCTGTGAATTGTGTGAAGTCATGGCCCTGGAATGGGGGTCTGTTGTCTATTTTCACTACATTTGGCACTCCCCACACAATTAACAATTTGTCAATAACTCCCACCACACTGTGGAATGCTGTGGACATCACTTGCTTCTCCATTGGGTAGCAGGAATATTCGTCTATAGCCACTAGTAGATGTCCTCCCTCGCTTAGAAGTCCATAGAAGTTCAAGGCTACCCTTTGCCACAATCCATGGGGAAGTTGTACAACCCTGAGGGGACATGTGGCTGCAGCTGATGCTGCCCGTTGATATCCTTGACAGTGCCTGAGTATGTCATCCACCACCGTATCCATGTACGGGAACCACACCTGGTTGCATAGTATGTTCTTCATGTTAGTAAGTCACCTACGGCCCTCATGCATCAGGCTTACAGTGGACTTGCTCAGAGTTTGGGGCACCACCATGCAGCTTCCTTACAGTAGAACTCTCTGCTCTGCGGTAGCGAGTTCTCCTGTATCTTGGCCATGCTCTCTATTTCTTTCATGTCCACCTCCTTGACTGCTTGAAACTCACTCTTATAGTTCCTCCACTATTTCCTGTTGGCCAGATGAACTGTGGCCTTGATGGTGGCATCGTCTTTGCTCTTGTCAGTGAATTTTGCCAGGGTGAGCTTCAGGGGAAGACAGTTCTCAATAGATACTGTATATAGTGTTCAGCTATGTTCTCTAAGATGTCTTTCACCTCCCCCCCACCCCCACAGGGGTGTCTAGACAGGTAGTCCACTGGGCTGGAACCCCCCAGGCTTGTGAACAATCTGGAAGCCATATTCTTGTAGCCTGATGCCCCACCGCTCTATCCTCAGGGGCATTTGCGTCTTTAGCCAGGGACAGCAGAGCTGGGTGGTCTGTCACAAGGGTGAATTGGCAACCAATCACAAAGTGGTGGAACTTCTCACAGGCCCATACAGCTGCCAAGCTCTCCCTTTCGGCATGTGAGTACCCTCTCTCGGTCGGGGAAAAGGAACTGCTGACATAGACTATGATGCGTTTTCCAGGTTGTTCCTCAGAGTCACTCTGGGCCAAAATGGCTCACAGGCCAACGGGACAGGCGTCCACATTTATTTCGGTGTACCAACTGGGGTCAATGTAAGCCAATCGGCGGCTGGTTTCAAGTTATTCTTTGATGGTCTGGAAAGTGTTCCTGCAGTCAGCACCTCACTCAAACGGTGCGTCCTTCTTTAGCTTCTTGCAGTAGGGGTCTGTGAGAGTGGCATAGTTTGGGAGGTACTGGGCACAATACCCTGCCATGCCCAGAAATTAACTGAGTTCTGTGACGTCTGCTGGTAGGATAGGTTCAAAATCGTGCTCATTTTGTCCAGGTCAGCCATCATGCCCTGGTTAGAGAAAATTTGCCCAGAGAATTTCAAACTGGGCCGGTTAATGTCACATTTGGCCCCATTGAGGGTGAGTCCCTGTGTCTGTAGGATCTCATATGCCTCAAGCAGTGTCTTGTCATGTTGTGCTTGGGACATGCCAAACACCAGAATATCATCACTGTAATTAAATGCCGCCATCACCGGTGAGATCAGTTGGCGGATAGTTTCCTGGAATATCTTGGCAGCAGAGAATATCCCAAAGTTTAGACTTTTGTAACGGAACAACCTGTCGTGAGTAGCAAACGTTGTGATTGGCCTAGACTCCTGGATGCACATATCAATGCACAACCATAGACAGTCTTTGTCCTTTGGTACCACCACAAGCAGGTGACACCCACAGTGTCAGCCCTTTCAATTATGTTGTTGTCGGGGAGTGGTTGAAGCTCTTTGGACACCTCTGCCTGCAGGTGGAAGCCCACACTGCAGGGATGTTGTGGCACCGGGGTCACCGTTGGGTCTACAGGGAGCATTATGACTTAGTCTTTCAGCATGCTGACGCCTTCAAAGAGCGTTGGGAATTGATCATTTATGCGTTGGAGTGTCAGTTGTTGGTTCACCATCATGTTTACCCTACTCTCACCCACCGGGTGGCCTTGTACAACTTCTGATTGGTCATAATGAATGTCAGTAAGGGCCAAGGCTTGGGCAGTGCGGTAGCTTAGTAGGCACCTTCCTGCCATGGGACTTCGGATCACATGGATGATTGCTGACACGATACGACCTCTGTCGTGTAGGTCACATTGGAACTGTCCGGTCGACTGGAGCGGGAGTTCCGCACCCCATTGGAATATCTTTGCATGGGAGGGGGTCAGGGGATAAAGTTCCCTTATCAGTTGGTGGACGTTTGCATTCATCACGTTGACACTGGCTCCCATATCAATGATGAACTGAAGATTCTGCCCCCCTATTTAGATAGACTCTGGGGGCAGTGCCATCCTCCGCTTCGGCACTGATCACCCGCATGTATTCTCTGCTGAAGCAGTCGCCCTGGGTGTAGTCGTCCTCCTCTTGCCCAATGGGTGGGTTTTCATATGGGTCCACAGCATATGGGGTTTTGTACATATCTGTATGGTATTCATATGATTTCGCCAGTCCTGGTGGGTATTCTGGCTCCTCAGTGTATTGTTGAGGCATCCGTAGGCTAATATCCTCCATCGCATGAAGAATCTTGGCTTGAGGTGCAAAGGGTGCGCTGGGCCGCCCCTGCAAGGGTCTCTGAAAATTCAGTCCCCTGTATATCCTATTGCTGTTCCCTCTGGGCGATTCTTGGCGTCCTCCTGCCTCTTGCGTAAGTGAGGGCTTTATCCCTGTAGAGCTGGTGATCTTTCTTTGCACATCGCCTGGAAATGGTTTTCCCAGTCACACCGCATACACATCTGCCCTATCCGTGGGCACTGCCCTCGATGAGGAAATTCAAATCCACATCTGGTACTGTCCCCCTTGTGCTGGCCTGGGCGTACCACCCTGGATCCGGGGACCGAGCGTCAATGTGGCTTGTATCGCAGCCACGCTGTCTGATTTCCTGGGATTCTCAATGGCTGCAGCCTGGACATCCACCTTCTCATACACACGCCTAGATCAATTATCTCTGGTAGTCACACTGGCTTTTTCAACAGGTGCTTTCGGAACACTGATGATGGCCAGCCCTCTATTATTCTGAGCTTCATGGCCTCATCATCTGAGAAGTTAGGAAAGTCGCAGTAGGTGATCTTTTTTCTGAAGCCAGATGATAAATTCTCCTATCGTCTTATGGGGCAGTTGGACACATTGGTTGAAGGGATACCTCTCATAATCCTGATTGGCCAGCACGATCAGATTCCTGTTCAGTGCAGTCACCATCATCTCGTACATGGTCCTCTCCTGTGGTGGAATCGTCTTCAGGATACTTTCCTGCAAGGTTGGTAAATATGTTCCTCATGTTAGTTGAGTTTTGATCCCCCACTGATCCGATAAAGTCATTAAACTCCTCCAACCACTCTTCCCACCTTGGTCCTGCTGATGCAGTAGAGAGAATGGTCCTGGTATCCTCAGGAACACCGCTCTGGATGACATGCCTGTGCTCGTGGGTAAGCTGCCACTTGGGCGTTGTCAACCATCTCCCCTGCAGTGGGATTTTCTGCTACCTTAACTCACTCAGTTACGTCTGCAGTCAGTGGCTACACACCTCTTGTCTGGCAGTGCTACCTCGCACTTCCTTATCACTTCTTCCCACTTCCTGCTATTTTCTCTGCTTGCTACCATGCCCCTTCTTCTCAGTAGTATGCGGCCTCCTCCTCAGGCTCCCTGGTTGGTGATGCTTCCCCCTCACTTGTATGAGCTGTCCCTTCTCTATCGATGTAGGTCCCCTCCTCGGGCTCACCAATGTCCCTTCTGCTGATGGCTTTCCTGTCCTGCAGCTGCTGTGCCGTCTAATAAGCCCCTTCCAGTGTGTTTCCATGTTCTCCGGTGCTCTGCCTTGATTCTTTTTTATTCTTTTTCCTCTTTTATTCGGCAGGGATGTTGTCTTGGCCCCTACAACGTCTGTCCTGCTTACCGCGGTAATAGTGCAGTCATTACTGGCTGGTGTACCCCTCCATTTCACACATTTCCTGTTATGTGCGTGCCGTTACTCTGCACGCACCTGACAGCCTCCTTCCTGCAGCCCGTCTCAGAGACGGTCGGCGTGCGGTCTCCCCTTCACTCTGCGAGGCTCTCACCTCCCCTGTTCTTTCAGCAGCCTCCTCACCGGCATATCCGCTTCTGCAACAATGGCCCTTGCTCTCCCTGACAGGCCGCTGCCTCCTCACCAATGTGCAGCAGTCCCTCATCGAGGATCTCTGCACCTATGAGCCTCCCAATCACAGCCAGCAGCCTGGATGAGGTCCTGCAGCACATGCAGTGCGTCCCTCTTCATTGACAGTTGTTTTAATGGCCTGAGGGTGAACTCTGTTATTCAGATGATGCAGAGCCATTCATGTGTGCAACGTGTACAAAAGCAGATTCCTTGCACACGCTATCAAGTTCCACAGGTAAGCTTTATTCAAGTTACATATTAAGTTGATACAGTGAACCACTGGGTCCCATCACCCAGGCCAGGCTTCTCCAACTGCTAACTCCTGGAACCTTCACAACAGCATTCACACCTAAACATTCTCTCAGGCACACCAACATTCTCTCAGCACCATAACCCATCTGCATTCATTCCAAGCACTATACAACACAACTCTCTATATTCCGTATCTACTCCAAACTGCCTCCTGTCCCCACTCCATGCCCCTTCCTCCCTGCCCCCACATGCCCTCCCTCCCCTGGTCTAGTCCCGGTTAAAGGACCAGTGTCCCAACTCTCACACTGCAACAGAACCCAATGTCATTGAAGTAGAATTCTGTGGAATAGGTGCTTTGTGATGCCTTTCAGTCAGTTGCCTTGAGGCGGGATAACCGAGGTCCATGGGAAGTAGAGGTAGAGTGCCTAGATCTGGTGCTATTGCGAGGAGTCAAGGGCTTCTCTCCGTGTAGGACACTGAGACCCACCCCTGTGTTTCTAGGATGTGACGATGCACTGATGTGGATGGAGAGAATACAAATAGCACACCAACACACGTAAAAGGGTTCGCTAATTTTTTGCAGAATGTGTTTTCTCTTCCTTGGAACTGTATTTGATCCCGAAACCAGCTATTCAGCTCTGAATGTAGCCGCCAGATACATGGCCAGCGACACTGGATTCAGCTGTATACTAAGCATAGTATTTACTGCAACCGCTGCGCCTCCTTCCACAAACACATATCTACCCCTGCTATCTGTGCTAAAGGAAACGGGGGTGAAAAGCGCGTACTCCATTGTGTAACCCTACATCTGTTAAATAATATTTGAACAAAGTCTTTCCTCCTTCGCTCCATACCTATTGATCGTAAAATGTGAAAATGGTTCCTTCCAAACGTCATTGCACTCTGGAGAGTGTGGCGGGCCAGCGTGGAGGGTGTTGTGATGTCAGCACTGTTATTTTGGGGTAAAGTACCCCTTACCGTACGTTACAAGGATTTTGCAAGACACCAAGGAGTTCCGTGACCAAATAGAAGATGGTGGCTAAAGATTGATCCATGTTTAACAAATGGGGATTTGCGGGCAGAATGGCACACAAATCCCGTTTTTTTCGGGGCAAATAATGCATGAATTACCCTCTGAGTCCCTTTATAAGAACTCTGAGGTGACTTGTTGCAGTATCCTTGTCACATGCGGTAGGGGGCATTTGGCAAGGCATTGCCAAGCACTGTCCTTCCCTGGTGCCAAGGGCGAGCTTGCCCACCCGAGGTGCATGGGGAATCCCATTAGGATCATTTTTCCTGGCAGTTAAGTGGTGAATGCCCGGCCTCTTGCCCGGTATCAGTTTACAATACAAATAATCAATTTACAACATGGTAGTAATAAAAAAACGAATGTGCTGCAGACAAATAGTTCAAACAGTTTAGTAAAATACATGTAAAAAGGTTTTTGTGTTGTGCTTTAAAAGAAGTAATAACATATATTATTGCTGTCTTGTGTTAAATTCCAGCCGCACTATAAAATAAACAGTTCTTTATCAACTAATGGCTGTAAAGGGTCACAGAAAGCGATTTTACAAGAAAAGAATGTGTGAAGCTTGTCACACATGTTATTAGGTGCTACACAGGCAGCTGGGATTCTGCTCTATTCTGACTCAAGCAGCAGGCATTGTGACATCACAACTGAAGCGTAATAACTGATTACAGAGCAGTGGTGATGTCATTTTCCTATTATAGGTCAGTATTGATGTCACAACTAGCCTGTAATGAGAAGAATATTTGCAGGCTTTCATAAATGTATTGCAGGCTGCACTGTATTATGAGATAATAATATTGTTGTGATGCTATGGTTTAGGTATCAGTGTAGTTGCCATGTCACAAGCGCACTGGAATATCAGTGTTTCATAGATGGACATACACCAGGGTGTATCATTGCGTCTATCATTCACCAGGGTGCATCACGGTGTCTGTCATACACCAGGGTGTATCACTGTGTCTGGCATACACCAAAGTATCATTGTGTCTGGCATGCACCAGTGTGTATCACTGTGTCTGACATACACCAGAGTATCATTGTGTCTGGTATGCACCAGGTTGCTTCACTGTGTTTGGCATACACCAGGATCTATCACTGTGTCTGCACTGTGTCTGTCATACACCAGGGTGCATCATTGTGTCTGTCATACACCAGGGTGCACCACTGTGTCTGACATATACTAGATCATTATTGCATTTGGCATACACCACAGTGTATCATTGTATCTGGCATGCACCAGTGTGTATCACTGTGTCTGACATACACCAGAGTATCATTGTGTCTGGTATGCACCAGGGTGCTTCACTGTGTTTGGCATACACCAGGATCTATCACTGTGTCTGCACTGTGTCTGTCATACACCAGGGTGCATCATTGTGTCTGTCATACACCAGGGTGCACCACTGTGTCTGACATATACTAGATCATTATTGCATTTGGCATACACCACAGTGTATCATTGTGTCTGGCATGCACCAGTGTGTATCACTGTGTCTGACATACACCAGAGTATCATTGTGTCTGGTATGCACCAGGGTGCTTCACTGTGTTTGGCATACACCAGGATCTATCACTGTGTCTGCACTGTGTCTGTCATACACCAGGGTGCATAATTGTGTCTGTCATACACCAGGGTGCACCACTGTGTCTGACATATACTAGATCATTATTGCATTTGGCATACACCACAGTGTATCATTGTATCTGGCATGCACCAGTGTGTATCACTGTGTCTGACATACACCAGAGTATCATTGTGTCTGGTATGCACCAGGGTGCTTCACTGTGTTTGGCATACACCAGGATCTATCACTGTGTCTGCACTGTGTCTGTCATACACCAGGGTGCATCATTGTGTCTGTCATACACCAGGGTGCACCACTGTGTCTGACATATACTAGATCATTATTGCATTTGGCATACACCACAGTGTATCATTGTATCTGGCATGCACCAGTGTGTATCACTGTGTCTGACATACACCAGAGTATCATTGTGTCTGGTATGCACCAGGGTGCTTCACTGTGTTTGGCATACACCAGGATCTATCACTGTGTCTGCACTGTGTCTGTCATACACCAGGGTGCATCATTGTGTCTGTCATACACCAGGGTGTACCATTGTGTCTGACATATACTAGAGCATTATTGCGTTTGGCATACACCACAGTGTATCATTGTGTCTGGCATGCACCAGTGTGTATCACTGTGTCTGACATACACCAGAGTATCATTGTGTCTGGTATGCACCAGGGTGCTTCACTGTGTTTGGCATACACCAGGATCTATCACTATGTCTGCACTGTGTCTGTCATACGCCAGGGTGCATAATTGTGTCTGTCATACACCAGGGTGCACCACTGTGTCTGACATATACTAGATCATTATTGCATTTGGCATACACCACAGTGTATCATTGTATCTGGCATGCACCAGTGTGTATCACTGTGTCTGACATACACCAGAGTATCATTGTGTCTGGTATGCACCAGGGTGCTTCACTGTGTTTGGCATACACCAGGATCTATCACTGTGTCTGCACTGTGTCTGTCATACACCAGGGTGCATCATTGTGTCTGTCATACACCAGGGTGCACCACTGTGTCTGACATATACTAGATCATTATTGCATTTGGCATACACCACAGTGTATCATTGTATCTGGCATGCACCAGTGTGTATCACTGTGTCTGACATACACCAGAGTATCATTGTGTCTGGTATGCACCAGGGTGCTTCACTGTGTTTGGCATACACCAGGATCTATCACTGTGTCTGCACTGTGTCTGTCATACACCAGGGTGCATCATTGTGTCTGTCATACACCAGGGTGTACCATTGTGTCTGACATATACTAGAGCATTATTGCGTTTGGCATACACCACAGTGTATCATTGTGTCTGGCATGCACCAGTGTGTATCACTGTGTCTGACATACACCAGAGTATCATTGTGTCTGGTATGCACCAGGGTGCTTCACTGTGTTTGGCATACACCAGGATCTATCACTGTGTCTGCACTGTGTCTGTCATACACCAGGGTGCATAATTGTGTCTGTCATACACCAGGGTGCACCACTGTGTCTGACATATACTAGATCATTATTGCATTTGGCATACACCACAGTGTATCATTGTATCTGGCATGCACCAGTGTGTATCACTGTGTCTGACATACACCAGAGTATCATTGTGTCTGGTATGCACCAGGGTGCTTCACTGTGTTTGGCATACACCAGGATCTATCACTGTGTCTGCACTGTGTCTGTCATACACCAGGGTGCATCATTGTGTCTGTCATACACCAGGGTGCACCACTGTGTCTGACATATACTAGATCATTATTGCATTTGGCATACACCACAGTGTATCATTGTATCTGGCATGCACCAGTGTGTATCACTGTGTCTGACATACACCAGAGTATCATTGTGTCTGGTATGCACCAGGGTGCTTCACTGTGTTTGGCATACACCAGGATCTATCACTGTGTCTGCACTGTGTCTGTCATACACCAGGGTGCATCATTGTGTCTGTCATACACCAGGGTGTACCATTGTGTCTGACATATACTAGAGCATTATTGCGTTTGGCATACACCACAGTGTATCATTGTGTCTGGCATGCACCAGTGTGTATCACTGTGTCTGACATACACCAGAGTATCATTGTGTCTGGTATGCACCAGGGTGCTTCACTGTGTTTGGCATACACCAGGATCTATCACTGTGTCTGCACTGTGTTTATCATTCACCAGGGTGCATCATTGTGTCTGTCATACACCAGGGTGTACCACTGTGTCTGACATATACTATAGCATTATTGCGTTTGGCATACACCACAGTGTATCATTGTGTCTGGCATGCACCAGTGTGTATCACTGTGTCTGACATACACCAGAGTATCATTGTGTCTGGTATGCACCAGGGTGCTTCACTGTGTTTGGCATACACCAGGATCTATCACTGTGTCTGCACTGTGTTTATCATACACCAGGGTGCATCATTGTGTCTGTCATACACCAGGGTGTACCACTTTGTCTGACATATACTAGAGCATTATTGCGTTTGGCATACACCACAGTGTATCATTGTGTTTGGCATACACCGGGGTCTATCATTGGGTCTAGGTCTGAGAGTGTGGCCCTGTGGGAGCTAGAGCCCTGTTCAATGAGCAGGTGAAAGGTCAAGGTCTGCGCAGTATAGACATGGATCCACAGCGGCGAGGTCTGAACACATGTGGGAGACAACAATGGGATTAATTCATGAGGTGACAGTACAAATCCCATACAAGAGGTTTCAGAGGCAATCTTACAGGCATTCTAACAGGGAATGTAGGGCATCGCCATGCCTAGAAGGCTAAGCCTCATGTAAAGTATCAATGCATAGTCAAGCGGCATGGGAACATGGGAGACAAATGAACACATCACGCAGGCAGGATCTATGCCACTAGACGGAAAAGTAAGGAAGGAGCAATTGAAGGAACATGGCTGGATAGAGGCGGGCCCTATATCGTCCCCAAAGTCCTTTGCTTAGAACAGCTTGGGGCACCAGCATCTACACTGCCCCATGCCCATCGGGAGTGCTCTGCTGCTCTGGCTCCCATTCTCCGCCACAAGGAGACACCCAGCGAACAGGGCCACAGGGGAACGGCTTGCCGTGCAAAGAGAAGCAGGAGCTCAACTTCTCCACGAAGTGGTGTCTGCCTAACAGGAGGGAGGTGCAGGTGTTCTTGGAACTCTTCCTTGGATGCCGGGAGAGGTGTACATGCAAACTGGGTTTGCTGCTGCATAGATGGTGGCAGTCTTGGACAAACTAGTCATGGGAAAACATAAGAAAAAGTGGAAGCATTTTTCCCCTCCTCCAGCTCCTCTAGTGACTCAAGTGAGTCCTCTCCTTAATGCAACAAGTTGACTCGCTCCAGGTAAGAAGAAAGGATTTGTAAATGATCAAGTTGGCACTCAGGGGTGAGACATCCTCCAAGAAAAAAGATCCAGGAGCAATAAGTACCACCTTGCAACCTCCTCTTTGTCAACCTCTTCACCTTTCTGTTCTGATGACAAGGGGAGCAAAGGGGGAAGCTACTTGATCAGAAACCAGTAAAGAAGGACCTAAAATGGGTGGTTAATTCTATACATTTCAAGGATCCTCCTCCAGGGACAAAGGCAGAGGGCCTGAGGGCCCAGACACTTTAGGATGAACCCAGAAAGGGTTTCCCATTAATCCCTGCTTTTAGGAAGACCATCCAGAAGGAACCGAAGGGTCTGGAATGATTGACTGCCCCAAGGTTCACAAGGAGACTATGACCCTCATTTCACGTTTGCCGGTATCCTGCAGGTAATTCTGGCGGGATACCAGCAAACTGACCAACAGTTTCCACCGCTTGATTTCCTGGAATATCGATGAAATTACAGGTGGCGGAAAGGGCAGTAAATCCACATTCAAAGGAGTCCAATAGGAATCCATGGAGGGGTTTGCCGGTATTTCTAGCACCGGTAATACTGGTGCCGGAAACACCAGCTGTTTTTTTTCCAGTGGCGCCAGATTTACCCCCACCTCTTTGCTAGAGGTAAATCAGTGAAGCCCACTGGCAAACTTGTAGTTTGCCTGTCTGGGAAACTTGCCGGTCATGAAATTACCTTCAATTTTCCCAGACCAGAAAACGTATGATGACCCCTCCCACTCCTTGTTGGAGGATACTTGCCTGTGACTTTAGCAGTGCGCTCTGCTGGCACGTTCAGCAGGTAGATCTTCCATTTCTTTTTTTTTTAAACGTGACTATCTCGGATCCAACAGACATGAAGGTTGAAGCCAATTTCAAGATATCCTACACATGTGCCCCCCCTTATTATAGGATGGAGAGCAAGGCAAAGTATATGCAGGCTGAACTTCTATCTGAGCTGCCCTTAGGCCAAGTGAGGGCAGCTGCTCTGGCCTATTGTGTACAGAAGACATGTGTAACTCCTACATGGTCCTTCAATACTCGAAGAAATACCCAAGTACTCCTGTGAGAATTCCCTCCAAAAGATTCTCAAGTATATTTTATATTGAATTCTTCTTATTGACACAATATTGATGGGATTGATGGGAAGGAATGGTGACAAATAGATCAGCGCAGAGTGTTGAATAATTTGCAATAACTCATTAGTGTTACATCAACAATTTTTCTTTTGGATTCACTCATGAACATAATTTTGCATAAATTCAAAACAATATCATATTCTAGTAATAGAAACATTAATAACACAGTCTGCCTGTTGTAACTTCATACCAGATGACGGTGCACATCATGCAAGAGTGTTGCTTGTTTAACAACTCACAAAACTAACCATGACAATGAATGGAACCTGTCTTTATTGCTTGCGCAATCCAAAATGAATTCTCAGATATTGAAGATGCAACATGAATAACGCATGCAATATTGGAGTACCAAAAGTAAACTGGAGACTAGACTACTGCAATACTGCAGTAAACAGTCCTGAATTGATGAGCTGCAGTATAGGTAAACAATGGAAAAGGACTTACAAAATAAAATATTTCACACTAGTGAAACAAACTGAAAGATCTTCAAATCAAAGTGGCCCATTGCAATTGTTCATTCAACCCTGAGTCATGAGTATGCAGCCAATGTAACCTGGTCCAAAATAAACCAAGATAAATCATCAACTACATAGTTCATTGAATGAAATTGCTGTACAAATAGTGTGGAATGGGTACCATTACAAATCCTGCTCCTATGCTCATTGATCCTGATGGACGCGTCCCTTGTGGTCATGCCGCTGTATAATAGTGCACACTTTCACTTAATCACATAAATGACATTGCATGAATTGCAGTTGGTAAAGTTCCTTATCTGCCAACTGAAGTCACTATGATTAAATTCTGATGTTTGAGAGTGAAGGCGCAGACATAACAATGGCGGCATGGATGGTGACCTCTCAGTATCTCTCTCTGCATATCCCACACTGACTCCATCGTGTCGTATGCCACATAAGTCAGCTTGATGTTGAACCTAGAATGCACTAATCTGTCCCTCAAGTGTTGTCCCTTCCTCAATGTGAATGAGGGCGGTCTACTGATGCAACCTGTGACCTCGAACCAATTTCCAATGTTATTTCACCAACTTTTTAATTTCGTTGGTGTGGTTGCCAAAGGTGGTGACACAAACAATGCAATCCAAGTTTTCCCTCTCTGCTCTTGGGGTCAATAATACCTCCCTATTTGTAAACCTGGCTTGCTTTTATTATCTTACATGGATAACCTCTCTCCCATAGTCTATCCGATAATATTCACGTGTGGCTCTCAAAGTCTTACTTGAATGAACAAATACACCACAGGTGCAAAAATTGCCTGTAAGGCAAATTGTCTTGGAGTGGCTTTGAATGTTGACTGGAGTAGAGGAGCAAGGTGTTGCAGTCCATACTATTCCTAAACAAATCTGTGCAGGGTTTCTCATTATGGTGAGCAATTGTTATATCTAAAAATGTAAGCGACTTCCTATCAAATTGACACGTGAATGCTAAATTAACATTTCAACCAATGGACACATTCCTGTAATGAAATTTCCGGACCTGGCCATATAAAAAATATGTCATCTATATAAGGTACCGAATTGGTTATATGGGATATGAAGGAATTATCCTGCTATACATTTTCCTCTTGAAAGTTAAGCATATAAATGTTGGCGAGGCGTGGGGCGGAAGCCACCCCCATGGTCGTTCCTTTCTTCTGTAAAAACAGATCATTGTTGAATGCAAAAAAACTGTTACAGAGAGTCACCTGTGGTAAATCTATGTTCAAATATGTTGGAATTGAATGAGGCAATGGTCTAGCGTCCAATAAATTTCAAAAAATGTCTCTCTCATGCACGATATTAGTATATAAGGCAGCTATATCCAACGAAACCATATTTGTCTCATCATTATAAGCTAGTCCTTCCATCATGTTTATAACTGCTGTGGTGACTTTAACATATGACCTAGTCAACGAGGCATACTCACATTAACACTTATTTTTCAAGATGGCACCCATATTAGCATTTGGTCACACACACACTGCCGTTTAACTACATGCATTCATGGAGTTCTCTTTGACGGCCAGTCCACTTTACGTTTATTTGAAACATGTTTATGGTGCACATTTAGCCTTGACGAGCGACGGGTAAGGATGGCATTATGCCACAGTATTTTGTGCAGCATTAGCTATTTATTAGGTAAGTCTATATTAGAGGGGCTTCTGAACCATAGACCAGTGTGCGTGCTGCCTCCTTGTGAGAGCAGTTTAGCTCTGACGTTAAAATTAACAAGTCCTTTGGTCTTTCTGCTTGGTTGAAGTCATCAAAACACATGAGACGACGTGATTGCAGTTGGACTACGTGTCCCCTTCTGGCTGTAGTCAGCCCGTCTGTTCAAGCACATTGTGATTTTACCTACCTTCCTTACTAAACTTTTTTGAGAGGCCGGTATACTTTTGCATGAGCCTTAGCCTCGGTGTTTCAGCCTATAAGATTTTAATATAGCGTTTACCAATGGTATTCACTGGGTCATTTTGTTTGTTTTTGTTCCTGTCATCACTTATGTTCATTATGATGTGTTTCGCCCTGATGAAGGCTGGGTTGATGTTTCACAATGAACCCCACGGCCAAAACTCGAGTTTGCAGACAGATTGAGTCTTCCTTTTCCGAATATGCTTTCAGTAGTTTTGAATACAGCCACGCAAATTGATCTATGTGTGGTTTGAAAATTAACATGGCACACTGCATGAAACAATGATGCTAGGCTGATTTCCAGTACAACCTGTTGATGTTCGATTTGCACAAATTGCCTTTTTTCACTTTAATCTGCTGTATTTGAACATCAGAGCCAGGTTCTGCACATCACATGCTTCATCTTTGTGTGTAGTATGGTGTTTGTGAAAGGTGTTTTCAGTGTATTTGTGTATAAATTAATTGTTTGTATATGTAATTGTATCCTATAAACATGCTGCTGCTGTTGTATTAAGTTTTCACTATTAAATGTGAAGGATATTAAAATTCACAATTAAAAAAAATTCAAATAGTAAGGGAATTTTCCCCTACAGCATTGTATAATATTTTAGTATAGGAGGTTGTTTTGTGATATATGTCACAATAACAAATCATGTCCAAACTGGCTGAACACTGTAGTTCAGTATAGACACGTACTAACAATTAGCATGTTTGCTTTATCCTATAGCTAGACTGGCTGGACCAAAATGCCAGTTTAGCCAAGTAATAACACATATCATGTTTGGTTTATCATAGATGGCCAGTAAAGCATCTCATGCCACAGTAAGAAAGGGCTAGAGTGGCTACCCCGCAATGCTAGTCTAGCTAAGTAATAGTACATATCATGCTTGGTTTATCATAAATGGCCATTAAAATCTTCATGCCACGGTAAGAAAGGGCTAGGCTGGCTGCCCCAAAATGCCAGTCTAGTGAAGTAATAACACATACCATGCTTGCGTTATCATAAATATCTAGTAAGAAATGTCATGCCACAGTAAGAAATGGCTAGACTGGTTGCACCAAAATGCCAATCTAGCCAAGTAATAAATTCAACAAAGGTAGCAGGCGCCCCTCTCTCGGAAGAACAAGGCATGATAACCTGTTCAGTGGTTGTTAACCACATTGAGAGTTCACAGCCATCTGCTTTTTGCTCACTGTACCTTTCACAGATGGGAAATATCCATTTGCATATCAGTCTTTGTCCCGCCCACATGGGCAGTCCAGCACCGAAATGCTATGGCAATTCCTCTCTGAACAAGAGTACCTACAGCAACCCCATACACGTGTTTCAGCCTTGTTGGGCATCATCAGTGAGGTGAAGCTGAGCCTCTCTAAGCACAGTGAGCAGGGAGTCCACGTCTGGTTGCCCCCAGGTAACCTAGGGTGACCAACCCCAAGTTCCTTCAAAATATTCAACAAAGGTAGCAGACGCCCCTCTCTCGGAAGAACAAGGCATGATAACCTGTTCAGTGGTTGTTAACCACATTGAGAGTTCGCAGCCATCTGCTTTTTGCTCACTGTACCTTTCACAGATGGGAAATATCCATTTGCATATCAGTCTTTGTCCCGCCCACATGGGCAGTCCAGCACCGAAATGCTATGGCAATTCCTCTCTGAACAAGAGTACCTACAGCAACCCCATACACGTGTTTCAGCCTTGTTGGGCATCATCAGTGAGGTGAAGCTGAGCCTCTCTAAGCACAGTGAGCAGGGAGTCCACGTCTGGTTGCCCCCAGGTAACCTAGGGTGACCAACCCCAAGTTCCTTCAAAAAATTCAACAAAGGTAGCAGGCGCCCCTCTCTCGGAAGAACAAGGCATGATAACCTGTTCAGTGGTTGTTAACCACATTGAGAGTTCGCAGCCATCTGCTTTTTGCTCACTGTACCTTTCACAGATGGGAAATATCCATTTGCATATCAGTCTTTGTCCCGCCCACATGGGCAGTCCAGCACCGAAATGCTATGGCAATTCCTCTCTGAACAAGAGTACCTACAGCAACCCCATACACGTGTTTCAGCCTTGTTGGGCATCATCAGTGAGGTGAAGCTGAGCCTCTCTAAGCACAGTGAGCAGGGAGTCCACGTCTGGTTGCCCCCAGGTAACCTAGGGTGACCAACCCCAAGTTCCTTCAAAAAATTCAACAAAGGTAGCAGGCGCCCCTCTCTCGGAAGAACAAGGCATGATAACCTGTTCAGTGGTTGTTAACCACATTGAGAGTTCGCAGCCATCTGCTTTTTGCTCACTGTACCTTTCACAGATGGGAAATATCCATTTGCATATCAGTCTTTGTCCCGCCCACATGGGCAGTCCAGCACCGAAATGCTATGGCAATTCCTCTCTGAACAAGAGTACCTACAGCAACCCCATACACGTGTTTCAGCCTTGTTGGGCATCATCAGTGAGGTGAGGCTGAGCCTCTCTAAGCACAGGGAGTCCACGTCTGGTTGCCCCCAGGTAACCTAGGGTGACCAACCCCAAGTTCCTTCAAAAAATTCAACAAAGGTAGCAGGCGCCCCTCTCTCGGAAGAACAAGGCATGATAACCTGTTCAGTGGTTGTTAACCACATTGAGAGTTCGCAGCCATCTGCTTTTTGCTCACTGTACCTTTCACAGATGGGAAATATCCATTTGCATATCAGTCTTTGTCCCGCCCACATGGGCAGTCCAGCACCGAAATGCTATGGCAATTCCTCTCTGAACAAGAGTACCTACAGCAACCCCATACACGTGTTTCAGCCTTGTTGGGCATCATCAGTGAGGTGAAGCTGAGCCTCTCTAAGCACAGTGAGCAGGGAGTCCACGTCTGGTTGCCCCCAGGTAACCTAGGGTGACCAACCCCAAGTTCCTTCAAAAAATTCAACAAAGGTAGCAGGCGCCCCTCTCTCGGAAGAACAAGGCATGATAACCTGTTCAGTGGTTGTTAACCACATTGAGAGTTCGCAGCAATCTGCTTTTTGCTCACTGTACCTTTCACAGATGGGAAATATTCATTTGCATATCAGTCTTTGTCCCGCCCACATGGGCAGTCCAGCACCGAAATGCTATGGCAATTCCTCTCTGAACAAGAGTACCTACAGCAACCCCATACACGTGTTTCAGCCTTGTTGGGCATCATCAGTGAGGTGAAGCTGAGCCTCTCTAAGCACAGTGAGCAGGGAGTCCACGTCTGGTTGCCCCCAGGTAACCTAGGGTGACCAACCCCAAGTTCCTTCAAAAAATTCAACAAAGGTAGCAGGCGCCCCTCTCTCGGAAGAACAAGGCATGATAACCTGTTCAGTGGTTGTTAACCACATTGAGAGTTCGCAGCCATCTGCTTTTTGCTCACTGTACCTTTCACAGATGGGAAATATCCATTTGCATATCAGTCTTTGTCCCGCCCACATGGGCAGTCCAGCACCGAAATGCTATGGCAATTCCTCTCTGAACAAGAGTACCTACAGCAACCCCATACACGTGTTTCAGCCTTGTTGGGCATCATCAGTGAGGTGAAGCTGAGCCTCTCTAAGCACAGTGAGCAGGGAGTCCACGTCTGGTTGCCCCCAGGTAACCTAGGGTGACCAACTCCAAGTTCCTTCAAAAAATTCAACAAAGGTAGCAGGCGCCCCTCTCTCGGAAGAACAAGGCATGATAACCTGTTCAGTGGTTGTTAACCACATTGAGAGTTCGCAGCCATCTGCTTTTTGCTCACTGTACCTTTCACAGATGGGAAATATCCATTTGCATATCAGTCTTTGTCCCGCCCACATGGGCAGTCCAGCACCGAAATGCTATGGCAATTCCTCTCTGAACAAGAGTACCTACAGCAACCCCATACACGTGTTTCAGCCTTGTTGGGCATCATCAGTGAGGTGAAGCTGAGCCTCTCTAAGCACAGTGAGCAGGGAGTCCACGTCTGGTTGCCCCCAGGTAACCTAGGGTGACCAACCCCAAGTTCCTTCAAAAAATTCAACAAAGGTAGCAGGCGCCCCTCTCTCGGAAGAACAAGGCATGATAACCTGTTCAGTGGTTGTTAACCACATTGAGAGTTCGCAGCCATCTGCTTTTTGCTCACTGTACCTTTCACAGATGGGAAATATCCATTTGCATATCAGTCTTTGTCCCGCCCACATGGGCAGTCCAGCACCGAAATGCTATGGCAATTCCTCTCTGAACAAGAGTACCTACAGCAACCCCATACACGTGTTTCAGCCTTGTTGGGCATCATCAGTGAGGTGAAGCTGAGCCTCTCTAAGCACAGTGAGCAGGGAGTCCACGTCTGGTTGCCCCCAGGTAACCTAGGGTGACCAACCCCAAGTTCCTTCAAAATATTCAACAAAGGTAGCAGGCGCCCCTCTCTCGGAAGAACAAGGCATGATAACCTGTTCAATGGTTGTTAACCACATTGAGAGTTTGCAGCCATCTGCTTTTTGCTCACTGTACCTTTCACAGATGGGAAATATCCATTTGCATATCAGTCTTTGTCCCGCCCACATGGGCAGTCCAGCACCGAAATGCTATGGCAATTCCTCTCTGAACAAGAGTACCTACAGCAACCCCATACACGTGTTTCAGCCTTGTTGGGCATCATCAGTGAGGTGAAGCTGAGCCTCTCTAAGCACAGTGAGCAGGGAGTCCACGTCTGGTTGCCCCCAGGTAACCTAGGGTGACCAACCCCAAGTTCCTTCAAAAAATTCAACAAAGGTAGCAGGCGCCCCTCTCTCGGAAGAACAAGGCATGATAACCTGTTCAGTGGTTGTTAACCACATTGAGAGTTCGCAGCCATCTGCTTTTTGCTCACTGTACCTTTCACAGATGAGAAATCTCAATTTGCATATCAGTCTTTGTCCCGCCCACATGGGCAGTCCAGCACCGAAATGCTATGGCAATTCCTCTCTGAACAAGAGTACCTACAGCAACCCCATACACGTGTTTCAGCCTTGTTGGGCATCATCAGTGAGGTGAAGCTGAGCCTCTCTAAGCACAGTGAGCAGGGAGTCCACGTCTGGTTGCCCCCAGGTAACCTAGGGTGACCAACCCCAAGTTCCTTCAAAAAATTCAACAAAGGTAGCAGGCGCCCCTCTCTCGGAAGAACAAGGCATGATAACCTGTTCAGTGGTTGTTAACCACATTGAGAGTTCGCAGCCATCTGCTTTTTGCTCACTGTACCTTTCACAGATGGGAAATATCCATTTGCATATCAGTCTTTGTCAGGTCTCCTGGGGGCAACCAGACGTGGTCTCCCTCTCACTGTGCTTAGAGAGGCATCAGCTTCACCTCACTGATGATCCCCAACAAGGGTGAAACACGTGTATGGGGTTGCTGGTGGTACTCTCGTTCAGGTTGGAATTGCCATTGCATTTCGGTGCTGGACTGCCCCTGGGCAGGACAAAGACTGATATGCAAATGGATATTTCCCATCTGTGAAAGGCACAGTGAGTAAAAGCAGTGGCTGCGAACTCTCAAGTGGTTAATAACCACTGAACAGGTTATCAGGCCTTGTTCTGTCGAGAGAGGGGCGCCCGCTACCTTTGCAAACTAAATTTCAAGGAACCTGGGATTGGTAACCCTAGGTCTCCTGGGGGCAACCAGACGTGGTCTCCCTCTCACTGTGCTTAGAGAGGCATCAGCTTCACCTCACTGATGATCCCCAACAAGGGTGAAACACGTGTATGGGGTTGCTGGTGGTACTCTCGTTCAGGTTGGAATTGCCATTGCATTTCGGTGCTGGACTGCCCCTGGGCAGGACAAAGACTGATATGCAAATGGATATTTCCCATCTGTGAAAGGCACAGTGAGTAAAAGCAGTGGCTGCGAACTCTCAAGTGGTTAATAACCACTGAACAGGTTATCAGGCCTTGTTCTGTCGAGAGAGGGGCGCCCGCTACCTTTGCAAACTAAATTTCAAGGAACCTGGGATTGGTAACCCTAGGTCTCCTGGGGGCAACCAGACGTGGTCTCCCTCTCACTGTGCTTAGAGAGGCATCAGCTTCACCTCACTGATGATCCCCAACAAGGGTGAAACACGTGTATGGGGTTGCTGGTGGTACTCTCGTTCAGGTTGGAATTGCCATTGCATTTCGGTGCTGGACTGCCCCTGGGCAGGACAAAGACTGATATGCAAATGGATATTTCCCATCTGTGAAAGGCACAGTGAGTAAAAGCAGTGGCTGCGAACTCTCAAGTGGTTAATAACCACTGAACAGGTTATCAGGCCTTGTTCTGTCGAGAGAGGGGCGCCCGCTACCTTTGCAAACTAAATTTCAAGGAACCTGGGATTGGTAACCTTAGGTCTCCTGGGGGCAACCAGACGTGGTCTCCCTCTCACTGTGCTTAGAGAGGCATCAGCTTCACCTCACTGATGATCCCCAACAAGGGTGAAACACGTGTATGGGGTTGCTGGTGGTACTCTCGTTCAGGTTGGAATTGCCATTGCATTTCGGTGCTGGACTGCCCCTGGGCAGGACAAAGACTGATATGCAAATGGATATTTCCCATCTGTGAAAGGCACAGTGAGTAAAAGCAGTGGCTGCGAACTCTCAAGTGGTTAATAACCACTGAACAGGTTATCAGGCCTTGTTCTGTCGAGAGAGGGGCGCCCGCTACCTTTGCAAACTAAATTTCAAGGAACCTGGGATTGGTAACCCTAGGTCTCCTGGGGGCAACCAGACGTGGTCTCCCTCTCACTGTGCTTAGAGAGGCATCAGCTTCACCTCACTGATGATCCCCAACAAGGGTGAAACACGTGTATGGGGTTGCTGGTGGTACTCTCGTTCAGGTTGGAATTGCCATTGCATTTCGGTGCTGGACTGCCCCTGGGCAGGACAAAGACTGATATGCAAATGGATATTTCCCATCTGTGAAAGGCACAGTGAGTAAAAGCAGTGGCTGCGAACTCTCAAGTGGTTAATAACCACTGAACAGGTTATCAGGCCTTGTTCTGTCGAGAGAGGGGCGCCCGCTACCTTTGCAAACTAAATTTCAAGGAACCTGGGATTGGTAACCTTAGGTCTCCTGGGGGCAACCAGACGTGGTCTCCCTCTCACTGTGCTTAGAGAGGCATCAGCTTCACCTCACTGATGATCCCCAACAAGGGTGAAACACGTGTATGGGGTTGCTGGTGGTACTCTCGTTCAGGTTGGAATTGCCATTGCACTTCGGTGCTGGACTGCCCCTGGGCAGGACAAAGACTGATATGCAAATGGATATTTCCCATCTGTGAAAGGCACAGTGAGTAAAAGCAGTGGCTGCAAACTCTCAAGTGGTTAATAACCACTGAACAGGTTATCAGGCCTTGTTCTGTCGAGAGAGGGGCGCCCGCTACCTTTGCAAACTAAATTTCAAGGAACCTGGGATTGGTAACCCTAGGTCTCCTGGGGGCAACCAGACGTGGTCTCCCTCTCACAGTGCTTAGAGAGGCATCAGCTTCACCTCACTGATGATCCCCAACAAGGGTGAAACACGTGTATGGGGTTGCTGGTGGTACTCTCGTTCAGGTTGGAATTGCCATTGCATTTCGGTGCTGGACTGCCCCTGGGCAGGACAAAGACTGATATGCAAATGGATATTTCCCATCTGTGAAAGGCACAGTGAGTAAAAGCAGTGGCTGCGAACTCTCAAGTGGTTAATAACCACTGAACAGGTTATCAGGCCTTGTTCTGTCGAGAGAGGGGCGCCCGCTACCTTTGCAAACTAGCCAAGTAATAACACTTAACATGCTTGCATTATCATAAATATCTTGTAAAAAAAAAGGTCATGCCACAATAAGAAATAGCTCGACTCGCTGCCCCAAAATGCCAGTCTAGCTATGTAATAACACATCATGCTTTTCTTTATCAACCTCCAGTTGATAAAACAAAGGATGATGATTTTTTTACAAGGCATCTATGATAGAAGCC
This sequence comes from Ambystoma mexicanum, assembly GCF_040938575.1. Taxonomy (NCBI): domain Eukaryota; kingdom Metazoa; phylum Chordata; class Amphibia; order Caudata; family Ambystomatidae; genus Ambystoma; species Ambystoma mexicanum. Next base: position 1,443,093,033 of record NC_090935.1, read on the forward strand.
AAGTCAAAAATACGTGCTTAACATGCCCCCAACCGCTCTGCGGGCCCATCACAAACACATATGTGCATACACATTGGCACAAAACATTTACACACAACATTCATTCACACATTCACACGCGCACCCATGACTCACACATTCACTCATTCACACCCATAATATATTAAAATAAAGATCTTACCTGCACGCAGCCCTGATCCTCAGAGACTTTGCCACTGCCTCCAGAAAACCTCTAGCTCCAGCGCAGTAAGAACAGGAACCAGGAAGTGCAGTTTCTCGTTTCTGCACATGTGCACAGGAGCTGGATTGCTGACGATGCAGCACCCCAATCCATTTGTATATGCGGGGAGGCCCAGGAGCTCCTCTTCACACATACAAATGTGCCATACCACAACCTGCATCCCAAATGGGCCATGCAAGTTTGGGGAAGCAAAATTCACCCAGTCTTGCATGGCCCATTGGACATGTGTGACTGCGGTATGAACTGTCAAAGGCAACAAGCAGCTGAGGTATGCTCCTGAGCTGGAGGGGGTCCTCAGTGATGGATGAGGGTGCTGGTGGGTTGGAGGCCCTCACCCATTATGGACAAGCCGCTCCTGGGTCCATGGCTGCTATTGGTTACAGATTCAGGGTCTGATGGCAGCTACAGTCTTTGTAACAATGTGGGCCCGACTGCATCTGATGTTCCTCCTCTCTCTCCTGCACAGACACTGTGCTCCTTGGTCCAGGAACGTCGAGGCTATGACCTCGATGTCCCCTCCTCTGGTGACTCAACTAAGCTGGTGGCTGGTAAAGGGACACCTTGTGAGGGGGTTTCCTTGGAATCTGCCTCCCACAATTACTCTCACTACAGTTGCCAGTGCCACAGAGTGGGGGGCAATTTTGGACGAGAAGACAGCTCAGGAACTCTGAATCTGGTAGCAAAGCACTCTTTCATCGAACTGCAGGAATCTGGAAATAGTGAGGTGGGAACTGCTGCTCTTCAAAACGGAGGTCTGGGGCCACAGAATGTTGATATGGACAGACAAAGGCTCACAATAGGCTGCTATCAACCACTGTGGGGCAGAAGGCAATCTCCCCGAAATCAGGGCAGTGCGAGTGCAAGGGGTGGAGAACTGTCTAGCAGATACTGCTCAGAGCCGATTGTTTCCTCTTAAGAGGAGTGCAACTGTCTAGGGGGGCCTCTCGGCCCCTCTGTCAACCATAGGGGGTTCCCAGAATGGATGTGTTTGCATAAGGCAAGAATGCTCTCCTGCCCACTTTTTGCTTGAAGGTCAGGGAACAGCAGTCACGGAGGGTGGGCTGAATACCTTTCGGTGGCCATAAGATTTTGTCTTTGCCTTTCCCCCAATCCTTTTGCTTCTGAAGGCTCTCATAAAGATCACAGAGCGCTGGGAAATTCTGCTGGCTCCGTGGTAGATCAGGAGGGCGTGGTTTGGTCACTTGGTGCAGATGTCAATATTTTCTTCCATCCTACAACCTTAGATTCTGCCTCAAGTGGAATGGGCTGGAAGGCAGGGGTTCCACCTCTGTGCAAGGGTCCCATGTACCCCGGCTTCTATTGCCGGAGTTGGACCTCCTTGGTTACTTGGTGTAAAGGGCATGGTGTCCTCCCTCTGGATTATGGGGAGAAGGCTCTTTCCAAATTTCTCAAGAAAGGTTTTGAGTTAGGGTTGGCACGGTCTTTCCTTAGAGCCCCAAGGGCAGCAAGACATTGTGCTTCTCAGTCGCCCTGGGGAGGGGTGAGTACCATTATAGCCCACCTTCTGAAGAGTTTCTTGGTTGCTCACCCTATGATTGGAGCTCTTGCCCCTTCATGCAATCTCCATGTGGAGCATCCGGCCCTGCAATTCCCCCATTTAAACCTCCTGAGTCATCATACCTGAAGTCTGTGACTCTCAAGACTGATGTTTCGGTGGCTATGGTTTCAGCCATATGGATTGAGAGCACGGGGCTCTCCTCTCTTCTCCCCCTTACTTCGTGGTCTTTCCTTAGTCTTCACCTTAGAGAGTGACCACACCTTGTGTCCATAGGTCATCTCTCGTTTCCATTTGTCTGATGAAATTGTGATCATTTCCTCCTGAGGGGTTTGCCAGAGGATGAGGCAAGTATTTTAGCTCATCTGGACATCAGGAGTGTCCTGCTTACCTACATGGATAGGACGGCTGCGTTTCAGGTCTCACCTAGTTTGTTACATTTGGGGTATTAGGTTAGAGGTTGGAAAGCCTCCTCCCTTATGACAAGCTTGTGGCTTAAAGACACCAGCAATGTCGGTTATTTCTGGAGTGGGTGTCAGTGCCCTCCCTGAGTTTGATTTTACCTGGACAGGAGGATCACTCTTTTTCCCATTTTGTTCTGAGTGCTATTTCTTGTTGATCTATTCACAGAATTAAAGAGAGTTTGGTGTGTTCAGCAAATTTTGTAGTCCGTTTGACCTGTGTGTGTGCCTTTGTGTGTTAGTAAATTGCATGCGCCATGAAGTAAGTACTGGGACGAGGAAGAGGGACATGGAGGTAATGCCTGGATTACTATGGTAATCTTCATTACTCCTAGACCTACTCTTCCTCATCACAGTGTGTATGGCCCTTCCCTCCCACTCCAGCCTGAGTACATTCCTCTATCTTGGTAATTAAGGGAGTGGGATGTGGACTGCCACTCCTAGAGGCAGGCAGGTTAAGGGCATGGGGCCTAAGGAAAATTGAGCATTTTTGTGGTTAGGCTGTCAGGAATGCAGGAGGCCGCCATGAAGTAAGTACTAGGATGAGGAAGAGTGGGACTAGGAATAATGAAAATTGCCAGTAATTAATCCAAGCAAAACAGTGCAAGAAATAACTTGGACCAGGAAATGTCATGGAAGGGCTGGACTGAGACCCAAAAGCAGTCCTGAGAAATGACCCATTTCACACCTGTCAAGCAGAGCAAGATAGTTTGAAGACCACAATATTAGTTTGTGGGAGAGGATTTGTACCCCAAGTTTTTTTTTCATTTGAGTTGAGGCAAATCCATCATTCTACCACAAGTGTTCAATATATATTGACAACTAGCACATTGGGAATCTTTATTGACCTCCTCTGAGTCTAAAAGAATGCTCAGAAAGCAGGCAATAACTATTGTTATTGACTGAATGCCAATTAGTTTGATTTCAAAAGCAGCCAGTGACACAGTAGAAGGCATTTCTCTGCATTCAAGAAACAGCAATGCAATTTCCACATAATTACTTTGAACAAGGCACGCACTGCCTGCGAGTATCTTTTTTCACTGCACCTTCAACGTGGCAGTCAACATCCAATTTACAGCACCAAAGTGAAAGGTTAAACATGTTAAAAATGCTTTCACTTTCGTATAGAGATGCCAGTTACTTTTACTTTACACCCAATGCATGTTAATCCTGTTAAAACCTGTTAAAACCATTCCATTTCAACCAAGCTTACAATTAAACTGCCTATCTTATAAAGTAAAACGAGTTGCTTAAATACAAGAAAATAAAACTGCATGTAATTGACTGACATGTTTTGTAAATTTACTTTTCTCACTATTAAACTAACGTGTTTTTTTATTTATTTTTTTTAAATTCATTGTTTATGGTCAAACAGGCCTTTACACTATACAATGACACATTTTAGATTTACATCATTTCATTTCATCATTTCAATTTCATTGTTAATACACCTAATTACACTTTAAAATCAATCATCGAACAAAGAAAAGGGTAAATAATAAAAGAGAGGAATGGTAAAAATCATCAATGAGGCACATAGTTAATCAATTACATCAATGATACATACATTTATATAAAAGAAGAAAGGCACCTGCTATAAATAATATTCATACAACAGTCAGTTGTTTTTCCACCTTCTGCCATATACGGTAAGCAGCTGCCGTAGCCACTAAAGATTTTGCTCCATATATGGAGGCCCAAAACTGATCAGTTGTGTAGTCAGAGTACTTAGAATAACCTCTCTCATAGAGGTGGGGGTGGGGGTGGGGGGGGGCAAAACACTACACTGAGTAAGTATATGCCTACTCGTTTTCACAGTTAATTTTTATAGGCGGCAAAGGCGGTTAGATCTTACCACTCCAAACCATGCCCTTGTGTTTTCAAAGACCTGTAGGGTGTCGAGTCTCAAGGAGGTAATAAAGTGGACCAACCTAGGCACATAGCACTTTAGCAAGTAATCACAGGGTGCATGCTTTTTCATGCCCTGTCTTGAGTACATATTATATTTCCTTTTGCTTGCCAAGTGAGCTATTGCCATCAAACAGTCATGATCCCGGGACTTCCTTTCGAAGTCCAGGGTGTACACTTCTGTACAAAGAAGGGGGGGGGGTGTCCTGACTGGAGAAGTCTAAGCCGACTGCCGCTTATTGATTGCAGTCTAGGTTTAAAGACAAAGCGTTATCCTTGGGTGTCACAATTTGTGTATTTACCAAGGATAGCAGTACATGAGAAAACCATAATAATCCACTTGTGCTAGATCATTAGTCTGCAAAAAAACAGCTTTTATTAAGTGGCTGTCCTTGTTCTTTTACTCCACTCCTTCTAGTGTATATGGGCGGCACCTGACAGTCAACCAATACAGGGGCATTTACTGTACAGCCATTTTATGAGTAATCTCCCTTCCTTGTCTCCTGTCTCCATCTTTCTCGTTTACCATTACTTATAGGCGCCCATGCCCGGCGTCACAACCCAGCGCAGGTTTGGGCCCACACTCCTCCCATCAGGATAGTCTCTTGCCTTCAATAATATGGAAGGAGACGTTCACTCCAACATTTCTGAGCTGCACACGCGGCACCTACTACAATGCCAGCTGCTGATTACAGAGCTCTAGACCCTGTATTTACGATGGTACACTTCCGCGTACACGTTGCCAGGCGACCAAAATGCCGGCTTTGCAGAGCCCTACAGCGCATGCGCGCTGGACTAGCGCACAGAATAAGGCGCATGAGCTACACCGTGTAGCCCTGCAATGTCGCACAGCTCCTTTTCGAACTGATACAGGCAGCCGGAGCACCGTACTTTAGACTGGCTCCCGAATGAAAGGTAAATCATTGTCCTGTCAGTTAGCCACTGTCTGACCCTCCATCCTTCCTCCAGATCAGGCACTAGTCATGCCGTTTTTCTAATTTTGACCATTTCTTTGTTCAGGCAGAGGCTTGCTGCTAATTTCATCTCCAGCGTGCAGCGTCCAGCACGCCAAATATTTTTTTAGCCTACGCACTGCATAGCAGCTACAGAACTCCATGGGATTGCTCTGCAACACCATCTAAAGGTACTACCCTTCACCTCCATTTTTTACTCACCCCATGTATTTGGCATTGGACAATGAAGGGGTAGTTGGGTAAATTTTGCATTAGAGCTCTTCTAATGTACGTTTCCTCCATCTAGTGTATTGGGGCAGCATGCCCTTTCTAATTTTAATTTTCAGAGGAGAATTTAATTCATTTGATTTCATTACATTTCTACCAGCCTGCGGCATCTTTCTAGAATCCAGGCCGATGTGAGGCCAGTCCCTGTCCACCAATTCGAGTATAACTAGACATGTGCTTTCCAGTTTTAATTCATGGGGTCTTGTTTCCTTGTGACAATGACATGTTTATGTACATACCCCCTTTTTTACCACTGTGTGCCCTCCACTTTCTTGTTACTTCACTTCAGTAACCTTAGCTCCCTTAATTTTCCACAGGGTACTCCTTTCCTTGGCTCCATGAAGAAGGCTGTGACCCACTAAAGCCGAAATGTCCTGGGACTCCTTTACCATAGCGGTGTGGCGGGGTCCCCCCCCCCCAAATCCCAGTAGAGATTTACTTCAGTGACGTCGATCAACTACTTTTTGGTCACCCTTTAGCCTGGCTTAGTTAGACCTATCCAAGGACTTTTACTCTTGAGGATAACTTTGTACAATTAGAAAAACAGAATGTACTAGCAGCAACAGAATGCCTTTATACTTCTGTCAGCATGTACATGTATGACTTTGTTTTATCCTTTGCTACATGTCTTTTTTCTATATTTTTTTGTATATTCTATGTGTGACTTTGGTGAAAAAATGTACACCCATATATTTTGTACTTACAACTTCTTCACAAAAATATGTAAAAGAACAAGGACAGCCACTTAATAAAAGCTGTTCTTTTGCAGACTAATGATCTAGCACAAGTGGATTATTATGGTTTTCTCATGTACTGCTATCCTTGGTAAATACACAAATTGTGACACCCAAGGATAACGCATTGTCTTTAAACCTAGACTGCAATCAATAAGCGGCAGTCGGCTTAGACTTCTCCAGTCAGGACACCCCCCCTCTTTGTACACATTTGTTAATGGCCCATAGTCCTGAGTCTGGGTAGGGCTCTCCCTCCCGTATCTTCAGGGTGTACACGTCGCCTAGAGTGGTTGGTAAGCTCTTCATCCCAATTATCGTGCAGTGTTTTCATACACTTTTTTCCAAATTTGCAAACCAAGCACTACATTCACAATGAAGATCATGGACTTGATTATATTTTCAGGTTTGTTACTTTCACTAAAGTGTATGGCTCCTAACGTGTTTTACTGCACCACCTCAATTCAAAAACCTATTTTGCTATTACTATTCATTCATTTTGTCATTTCTTATAGCGCCTTTTTATCCTAATTATGGCCCGAAAGCAGCTTTTGTTTGAACGCCCTCGGAAGGAGTCTCAAAATTTAGGAGAATTGGGAGGTGCTATTATGCAAGTGTGGATTTCAGCCATTAAAGTTATGCGAGGACGGCCAAGACCCTACTAGTCATCCCTGTCTAAATGGAGTGTGTATGACCGCAACGGAGGAATACTTCGGACTAAAGGAGGGGACTGTGGGGCTCATTACAAGTTGGGTGGTAAGGGATACCGGGCACCGGTAAGGAGACCGGTGCCGGTAATCCCTAACCGTCCAATTCCGAGGTCCCTAAGCGGGAACCGCAAGGGACGTGTGGTCGGACCACACGTCCTTTATGGGTCCCATTAGGGGACCAGGGCACTAATTACGGGCCTGCTATTAGCAGGCCCGTAATAAGAGCCTTCCCCATTCCCATTGAACCCTATGGGGGCCCAAATGGGAATGGGGAATGGCATTTGGAATGGGGACTTACCGGGTCCGCCTAGGGCGGAATGTCCCGGTAAGTCCCCACTCCACCAGACCGGACACGGACATGATTTTGGAGGTGGTCATGGCGCTAATAGCGCCATGGCTACCTCCAAAGTCGTAATGAGGCCCTGTGTATAAGAAGATTGGGAATTATTTGGAAAGCTATAGTTCGAATTTTTGTCGTTAAAAGTAGCTTCAGTCTTATGGCAGAGGTAATGGGCAATAGTGTTTGTGTTTTAAATGAGTGCAGGGTGTGTGGAGTGAGCCTGTGCCTTCCGCTAAATTGAGAAGGTGCAGTGTGCACCGGGAGAAATGGGATAGCTGTACAAACAACAATGTCTACTTCCTGGGTTCCATCTGTTTACAAGGAGCAGTGCACGTTTCACAGGTGATGTAAGTGCTAGAAGAGTGCAGAACACTCACCCTCCGAGAGGCTCTTAGAGTGATAAAATGCCATCCCTAGTCCCTTCTAGTGCAAGACAAGTGCCCCATTTCATGGCCCACCCTCCTTAGCTTTAGAATTACATGCATGTCCACATAGCTCTGAAGACTTTGGGAGGGACCATTAACAGTTGGGATAGTGACCCTTCCCCACCTTATGGCAGGAGGAGAACTTGGGCATGGGCATAATTATATTGTGGCATGCCTTTTTGTCCCCCCATCTTTTGGTGGGAGGGCCGGGGGTGCATTGTGGCCACCACATTCATTGATCATGTAATTGGACAGTGCAAGCCTGGTTGAGGTGCCGAGCCCGGCTTGCGCTGTCTCATTACATAATGCCGAGTTGAGCTCAGCGGCGTGTATGTTTGTTGGAGGGCTGGGATGCGGGCTGACCCTTGTGAGGGGGCACATTTGGACAATCACATTTGGTGTCAGGGGAGTATCCAGCATTGCAAGCGTGGGTGGAGGGGTGAGGTGAGCCACGAAATGCAGTGCGTGTAATAGTCTCATTCACACCCCCAAACCGCCCACCGCTGGCCCAATCTACTTTTTTGGTAACATTAGTGTCAAATGGCATTTTTATACATTAAAAAAAAAACTGCAGTATCATTGCAGTTGCAGGAAACTCATCTATTAGAGCTCTGTCCAGGACCTCTGGGGCAAGATACATGGAAACCTCCTAATTTGCATACAGATTGCACCAACAGAAGTGACTTCACAGAAAAGGACATTGCAAGGAGCATCATCAGTCTTTGATACATGGAGGCACCATGGAAGTGGCTTTAGAATAAATTGCCAAAAGTAAGCCAAGTGGCAAATAACTTTGTGGTGCAAAATACCTAAATTGCTCTATTGTTATGTATGGAGCAACTCTATAGTTATTAAGCTTTTTTATTATAATAGCATGATGTATTAACATAAGCTTTGAAGTGAATTAGAATCACGTACAGAGCTTCAGATAAGACACAATGGGCCTCATCACGAGTTTGGCGGTAACCATTAAATCCGGCGGTCGTGCTATTACCGCTGGATTTAAAGGTCCGCCAAATCAGGGCTTCGGCGGATTTCTCCCCAGCTCTTAGCTGGGGGGAAATCCGCTGAAAATTCATGCTATTACCGCCGGCGGGAAATCCACTGGCGGTAAGAGCGTGAAAATTCCCTATTGAGCCCAATGGGAAATGGGGCATTCCCGAATGGGCTCAGTGGGGAATGGGGAATTCCATTACCGCCAACCCGTGATCCGGCGCTAATAGCGCCGGGGGGTTTGGTGGTGGGGATAATACCGCCGGCGGTAATACCGCCGGCGTTACCGCCCAACTCGTGATGAGGCTCAATGTGATTACATGAATTGCCCAGGATCACACACTTTGGTTAAATTGTGAAACTGGGATGTGGACAATTTAAGCAACTGTGCACATCTCCCCAGGTTTAGTTGATATAGATATTTATTAAGGTTTTGCTTTACATTTCATGTGCTTAGATAATTATTTCTGGCAATGCCTTGGAAGCAAACCACATTACATAATAAGCTAGCCTTTCAAAGTAAACTAACTGTGCACTATATATATTGTCATACAAATATGTTGAGGAATGAGAGTATGGCTTTAGTTTTATTCTCCGCATCCTGCATTCAAAGTCACAATAGCATCATGCTGATTAACGTGAGCCTAACAAATCCCCCTTGGGTTTTAAAGACATAGTCATTATTTCATAAAGCATGCAACATTATGCACCCTTCTCACTTCTGATCACTCCCTCTAATGCACATTTCTAAAGGGAAAAAAAGTCCCTTCTAATAGTCGCCCACTCCCTCCCATCAGTGCCTAATGGCTCACAGTGTAATGCTCTGTTGATACAGAGCAATGTGAGGACCCTCTGCTGCCCGGAGCTCCTTGGGACATTGTCCTGGCAGCGGGACACCTCTACCGCTCGGAACGGGTAAGGTGTCCTGCTGCCAGGACAATAAGTGTGCTGAGCAGGAATTGCTCCGCACACATTGTCCTGCCGGCGGGACACCTTTCCCATTGGGCACCCTCTTTGAGATGCCGAATGGGAGTGCCGCCCCACTGACAAATGTCCTGGCCTGGCCTCCCGCTCAGTACGCTACTGCTTTGGGTCATTTGAACACATGAAAACATACCTTAATTTTAATGAGTCAGAATGTTGCAAGTAATTCATGAAATCCGAATAAGCAACCGAATGTGCTGTTTTAAAATCTTGCAGGCATTTAACTTTGTTTTATGTCTATATGCTTGTTTGAGTCAGTGCCCTGGTGGCAATAATCAAACACCAGCTCTCTTCAGCCTGCTTGCAGGCCCTCTTTAGGTAGAGGGGGAGCAGGCGTCTTTACTGTTGTCAATGCAGTGAATTCCAAGAACCAACTGTGGTGTTATAAGTTTCAGAAGACTGGCGTGTCTTTAGAATTGAATTTTAAAGATACGCCACGAGTCGTATGAAAGTTATAACAGAGTGTTGGCAATGGACTCTTGTGATGTAGCAGTTTAGTGTTATCCCTCAGAGCCACCGTCCGCTCTTCATCCACCCTGCCCCTTCCTTTCAGTTGTTATGCCCCCCCCAACATTTTCAGCAAAGTTACTCCACTGAACTTCGGTGCAGGCCATGATCCTGCGATTATGACCCCTCCTTCGTTCTATAAGGCTTTATTAAGTAAGATCTGAATTGCAAGGAACTTCATTATTTCAAATCCTGGGGAAGATAAGAAGGAACTACATCCATTTGCAATTGGCTGGTCTTTTTTCTGGCAATAAAGCTCAGTAAGAAATAACGGAAACTATTGCTGCAATCACAGTTTGCAGTACTCACGTACGCACGCACCCTTACCAAGCTGATAAAGCTGTTTATTAAATAATGCTTATTAATGAATATTAAAATATGATTGATGAAGTATTTTCTACAGCCTTGATTTAGTGCCTTAACCTGTAGACTGTTGGATATGAGCTAACTACCTCCATTGTCTATAATATTGCCCCACCCGATAAAAGGTAGAGCTACTACTTAAGTAGTAACATTGGGGTTTCCCTCTTTTTGTACATTGGTATTAAATAATGCTGCCATACAAGATAAGACACTATATCTTATGGAGCTAAAATATAAGCATTTAATTTCATTTGCATCCCGAAATGCACTGCTCTGTGGCTCTAAACTGGAGTTGTACTTCCAAGGATGGCTACTAGGTGGCACTGTGACATGTGTGGCCAGGGCCAGGGCCGGCGTTAAGCGTGTGCATCATGTGTGGCTGCACTTGGCCCCACGCCTGCTGGCGCCGCGCGCAGAGGGAGCCGTTGACTCCTTCTTGCAGGTTACAGCGTGGGCCTTGTGCTCTGAGTCTCTAAGCTTGCTGCAGTCGACTCTGAGCACACAGGCTGCACACTCTGCAGCATGCATGATGACGGGGAGGCTTGCCGCTTGCCGGAATCTCTTATTCAAAAGCGTCTGTCCCTCGAGGTTTGGCTCCCTTTTGTTTCTTCCAGTGAGAGGCGCTGCGGGCCTCCGAAGCACTGCTGATCACTTTCTTTCTTAAAGCAGAGCGTTTAAAGTGGGTGCAATTTACTATTGAGGGTTTATTTAAGAGACCATTGTTGTGCTAAGAACTGCAAAGGGGCATTTTTATTTTGAAAGCACATGCAAAGCAGCAGTTAGCTGTTTAAAATCAGTGCCTTCCTCCAGCACAATTAAACTTAGTGCACAAAACAGTTTTTAGGTATTTGCCTTAATTTCACGTTTATATTTCCCAAGCCATCAAGCGTTTAAGTAGAATGCAACATTTTCCTCACATTATACATGAAGCGTGCAAGTGAGCCATGAATATTTACCAAGAATGTGACAAGAGAGGTTGTCATCCTGGAGACTGGAAGGGATATTTTCTCTGGTTCTGGCCCTGTACTGATTTTCAGGACAAAAGTCGATACATGTGGGTGGACAGAGTCAGCCCACTTTTTCAACGGGTACACGCAACCCTGTTTCTGTGTTTTTGAGGCTAGCATTTTTAAAAAGTTTGCTCGCTCAAGTGTTCAGCTACTAGGATTTCACACCAGGTTGTCGTGTTTCCAATGCAGACGCTTACCCACAAGAAGACATAAAAGTGCCATGAAAGTGGATGTCTCATGTTTGGAATTTTCTTTCTTTGGACTATTTCATTATAAATTGTTGGGCTTAAAAGGTGGGCACCTTTTATTCTTTGCTAGTTATTGGAAATTCTCCTCTCGGATTAACATGTTTTTCGCTGCTGCCTAAATACGTAGTGATCATCATCTTGTGATTCCACTTCCTGTGATGTCACTTTCTGTGATGTTATCAAATGAAAATTAAGGGGCCCACGCTTAATTTGCCTCACTTGGCCCCGAGAATCCTAGGGACGGACCAGTGTGTGGCTTGCTAAATAAAATGACCTATTCTACTCTGATTTTGCCTGTCTGGACCAGCCTGGTTTCTTGGCCCGGGCAGAGCGGGCGACGGCCCAGGAAGCAGAGCTAAACAGCTCAGGAAGGGGGGCACAGTAAAGGGCCCACCCAGAAAGCTTCCCCTGAGCTTGTCGCACAAAAGATTATGCAGCCTGCTGTGCCAGTGAGTGCCCCTCTGTCTTGTACGGCTGGCTGCTCTCCGTTGATTCGTGGAAGACTCTGATGCATTAGCAATGTGCAAACAAAGGAATACATATTCCAAACGCAGCGTGTGAGATGCTCTGGTATTACACGCCCCATGCCCCTCATTCTTTGTGCTGACAGCCTTTCAAATGGGGCAATTTATAAGTGATGGCTCATTTAACAAGCCATTGGGCCTCATTACACGGAAGGTGGTGAGCCATGGCGCTATTAGCGCCATGGCTCATGCCGGTAAAATACCGGCACCACCTTGGCGGAAAGGGGATTTACCGCCCCATTCCAAGGTTGGTGGGGCGGTAAATCCCCCTTCCGCCATTGCCCTTCCCCATTCCCATTTCTGCCCCATAGGGCTCTATGGGAATGGGGAAGGCGCTAATTACGGCACCGCAATTTTGCCGTGCCGTAATTAGCTCCGAGGTCCCTTAGCGGGTTGGTTTTTAACGCCTGCAAAAAGCAGGCGTTAAAGCACCAACCCGCTAAGGGACCTCGTAGTAAGGCGGTAATGGTTAACGGTCACCGTTACCATTAACGGTGGCCGTTAACCATTACCGCCTTCCGTGTAATGAGGCCCATTGTTTTTACACAGTATTTGCTTAACATTTCAGTGTTAAGAACTGAGCATGGGGCATTTTTATGCACCAGTCCAGCACAAGTATCAGTAGGCTGATCAAACTTATGCATTCTTCAAAGAGAATCTAAATTTCACACAGAAAATGTTTTAAACTATTTGGTTTATTTTATGTCTCTTTATTTGACACTCCACTTAGTTTTTAGTTATATATGGTGCATCCCTGGGAAGGTTAACTGTCATTTTCTTGATGAAGTATTCTAGTGGCTGCTTTGGGGCATGGACAAAATGCATGTGCTCAGCATCAAAGATCTTTACATTTTCTAAACAAGCCAGCCACTGCCTGGCGCACACAAGATGGCAACTGAATGTCACTTGGCACCTTGATTAGGAAAGCAGAATTCATTGTGTGTCACCATGCAGACAGTAGTTCATGGCAAATCAATGCAGTGATATGTGTGCAGCAATGTTTTGTGTGCTGCACAAGCCACCACCCTGTTGGTTAATGACTTCTATGTGGCGCTCCCATATGTAACAGCACATATGCCGTTTGTCTGATGTGTCCAATATCCTTACAATAGCGTACTGGAACGTTTTGTGTATGAGGCTCTGATGAGCATGCCATACTGTGCCCACACTTAAACTCATAAAGCAATCAAAGAAGTTACCTCAAATTGTACATCCACTAGGCCAAATACCATTTCTACACTGCCACAACATGATTTCAACAAGCTGCATGCCTGCACTAAAAAGATGCTAATCTCCACTCTGTTAGATAAAGCATGTGCCTGCTAGTTTTTGCAGAAATAACCCCTGAGTCCTGCATAAGGGTGAGGAGGTAGTGACTGAGGAACTGTAGACCTTTGACCATGCATTAGAAGCCGGTTTCATTTAAAACGCTTCATCAGCTTATTACTGATAAGGCTAAAGTTTGTAAAAGGTACAATCTTTTCTGTGCATTGTTTATTGGTTCTCTCTTCTACGGTATCTTGTCCTGTCTGTAGATATAATTCCCTAAAGATGTTTCTGTATTGGGGGTTGGGCATGCTCACACTGAGACCCAGCCCTTCCTCATCTACAATTCTTCAGAAACAAGAAGCAAAATAGCCCTTGTACCCATTTAAGTGTCTGATGTTGCATCCATGTTATACTTGCTTCCAAAAACTTAAGCTGTCCAAATTGGTTATGTATGGTTTATGGTTACACACATTTTAATGTTGGGGTGAGTGCTGTGAACAGTGATGTGAGCAACAAGCCATGCATCTGTTATACATTTAGAGATACACACACACAATCCTTTTAGCACAGACTTGTTTATCCAATATAGAGATCGCTGATCACTGTTATAATCCTGAAAGGCTCTGTGATTTAATGCAAAGCATACCAGAACCCTCATTGGTGCTATTTGTCCTTTTTCCCACTCGCATAGAGGTATTTTGAAAGAGTAGAATAAGAGTGTACCAAACTGTCCATCTTGGAATGATAACCTTCCATCAGAAAATAATTCATATGGTTAATCTAGTATTGCCCCTTGCGAAATACAAGTGAGGTGGTGCGAACAGAACACCTCCAACACATGGCCAGTGGGCCCTCTGACCCCAGTAGGCTGGTCCCACCACAGCGGCCTTCCCTAAGAACAGGTGACAGAAAAAACATTTACTTGGGCAGCAAAAGCTGTGTTTTCACATTAGAATTCTTCTGTCATGTACTTGCATTACAATGTAATGAAACCAGTTTCATTTATATGGCAATTATTTATTCAGGATGGGCTTTGTCACCCAACACATAAGTGTAGTTTGGGAGTGATATGTGCCAGTGAGGGTGTGGGGGGGCGCATTCTGGTGTTTCACCCTGGGCACTAAGTTGGCTAGAAACTGCCCTGGTCTGGACAAAGTCATTTTGGAAACTCGGAAACCTCAGGCTGCATATTCCAGAGCACATGGAAGATTAAATTGAATACAAAAAGGGCCCTGTGAGACAGCATTGCGCCCATGTCTGCCATCACAAAACACCTGCTCAACCTCACTCGCTGCCCAGATGTGGATGTGACTGACATTGTCGAAAGAGAAAGTATATCGTGCCTCCTATTTTAATAAATATATTAATATAGGCCTACGCCAAGCTGCTCGAAAGTCGCTTGCGAAAGAAATCCATGTTGCAAGGTCCTGACCTTAAATCCAGATAAGCTGCCATTTTAGGTCAAGCCGCGATTTTAGGATTCGTTGTGTAAAAGTCACCCTGTGAGTTAAAATGGTGGACGATGTCATTCCAGAATACAACATGGCCGTCTTGACCTCTGTACATAGCTAATGTGTAACTTGCCTGCAGGCCACTTGTTGAGGTCGTGAACGGAGACCTTGTCCTTTGTTGACCTATGTGTAGAAGGATTACTCGTGCAATGAAACTAATCCACGAGCATATGTTGAGACAATGTATTCAAATACTGAACGAAGAACATCTGTTTAACTACATTGTATTAATGTTTAAGAAGGCCTGCATGGAAAATCTTAGAATACACAGTTATTGCATAGGCTTGTTGATACATGTATTAAAGGCAAACCAGTTATATGCGGTTGTTTGAGACTTGGCACGAACCCTAGATCGGTGATGTATTAAATGGAATATTAACCCGAAGTGGGGCTGGACATCGCGCCCACCAAGTGTATAAAAAGCAAATGCATTCTAATGTACAACGTCTCTTACTGAACACACTGAACCACGCTGGAGTTCGTTGTGTTGTACTGAGGGCCGATAGCTATCTGATTTTGCTCAGTTTTTGTAACTGGATTCAGTATAAAATAAAGTACTTTGTATGTTCCTTTGTAACCCGTGTTCGGTGTATTTCCTGTTGGGGTACTCAGCCCCGATATTTTGATTCTCTTTTCACAGTTGGCGCCCGAATAGGGACCCTCAAGATTGATGCCAGATTGTTGAAGGTTGATGCACGCTATCGGACCGGGATCGGACGGTGTGACATAAGGGGCCCACTGAACGAGACGCGACACCTCAGCAGCGCTGCACGACCCGATCCTTGGACGATAAGCGTGTGGTCTGAGACGGCATCTTCACGAGGGTCCACTTATCGAGGCGGGCAGATTTCCCGAAATCACAATACACGAGGTAAGATTAGTTAGGTAAGATTCTTAGAAATCCGATCGGACCTCCTTAGGTTTGGTCAGGTGAGTCGTGACCCGATTCTTAATTTAACCCTGACAATTTGAATTTTGGCGCACTGTATCTGCAGACACAATTATTGACCAGGTAACACCAAGAAATTTGGGATATGCCTGGGAAATTGTCTACCTGCTTTAGGGCATTATTCCGCAGTGATAGACAATCTTTGGATTTAGCCGTCCCGCACCACAGGAGGGGTCGCCGGCATGTACTATGTACTATAAGCATGGCATTGGAAGTATAGTATTTAATGACATTTGGCACAGACAAACCAGAGATGCCTCCGAACTTCAGTGGCCAATCAATGGTAGTTTTGAAATCCCTCGTATTGAGTATTTAGAGTCAGTTCTATTAAAGAAAAAGGCTAGACCTGCAGCATTTGATGTTTTGCAGAATTGGAAAAAGAAGCGTTGCAACAACTTAAAAGTAGAGAGAAACATGCATGCCGTCATAAAACGAACACTGAAAAAGCGTTGTTATATGATCAGGACAAACAGTCTGAGGTGACTAAAAATATGGATAGGGCTTTTTCACTCGGTATTCAGAAAATCTATCCTTCTGAAGATCTTAATGTTTCTGATGAGTTTATTGACAAAATATTAAATGAACGAAGGCCTGGTGCCTCTGCGCCACCTCCGTATGTTCCTCTTCCTGCTGCTTTGCCTCTTCCACCTGTTATTCCTGCTACGCCGGTTGTTGTTCCCGTTGTTCTTGCTCAGCCTAATGTTCCCCTTCCTCCAGCTCCTCCACCTCTTTTTATCGCACCGGTTATAGTACCTTCATCAAATATGCCTGCTCCCTCTCTTCCAAGTGGTCCTGAGCCGCTTGTAATCGACCGAGGTACAGGAACAAAGGTTGTTACTCACAATACCGTACCACCGGAGAAGAAACGTGAGTTAATTGCATGGGCTAAGCACTGTATGGAGAAGGATGATCAAGCTAGCGTTTTTGCCACACTTTGTAATACGGATAATTTTCCTGAGAAAAATGTTTTTGTTGAAGGTTTAGGGATTCAGTTATGTATAATGTGGGGAAGATTAAATAATGTGGATTTTCTGCAAGGGTTAAGGGATCTAAATACTCTAGCGCTTTCTAGAGACACTGTGGAGAAGGTAAATGAGCATGTAGAGAGGTTGTTTGGGTTTAGAAAGGAGTTAGAAAAGTTACAGAATGAGGATGACGAAGAAGAAAATATGTATGTACAGAAACGATTCCTTCCGTGTCGTAAACCGATATCGGAGGAAATACGAATTTGTAAGAAAGATGCGATTAGATGGATTTCAGACATATCGATAACTCCAGTTGAGGTATATGACACATATAGTCAATATACGCCAGAAATGCAGAGGAAAGGGATACAGGTAATGGTAGAGTACCTACCGGATGAATGTGTAAAGAGAAAGATTAGTTGTCCCACAGAGTCACTGGGTATTTACAAGAGGGCTTTTTCACTTGACACTTCTTCGACTGCTTTAGCGCTCGATTTAACTCTGTTGCTTAGTAAGCGTTCGGAGTTCTCTACATCTCAGTTGCCTATGAGAGAGGTTCCTCCGACATTTGTCCCAAAGGTTGAGATTGTGGCCGATGTTGCACAGGCTATAGTCGCTGTGGACGTTCCTGCACATTATGTATCGCAGTTCGTTCACGTCCCGTTCACAAGACAGGAAGTGAATACTATTAAGCAATCTATTCCTGATATTAGGAAAAACCCGACAGGGTTCTATAAAGAGATAGAATCCGTTTTGCAGTCCTCAGTGTTCACCTCAGGTGACATTGATTTGTTGTTTCCTGTACTCCTGCCCGTAGATTTATGGAAACAAGTTAGAACTATTGACGACGTACCCGGGTTGGGAGATACATGGGTGAATATAACTAGACTTGATGGGGAAAGGCCAGCTGGCGAAAGACCGCCTCAGGTGATATTAACTCTGCCTGATAGAATCGTTGCTAAATAAAAAACCATAATTCCCGAAAAGAGAATTATTTGGGACAAGCTTACGGCCTGTGTCCAAGGAAAGTCTGAGGGTGCACCGAGTTCTTTAATCGGTTCAAACAGGTATTCGCGGATTTCAGTGGACAAGACTTAGGCACAGAGTCTGGGAAAAGATTATTTGTGGACAAATTTGTACGTGGATTGCTGCCTGACATCCAGTCACAAATTATGTCTTCTGAGAACGCTTGGCAGGCGAAATCACAATCAGAAGTACTGCACATGGCTCAGTACTACGAGAACCATGTCAATAATGAAAAAGAGAGGATTGAAAAACGGAAAGGCGATTTAAAAACTAAAGTGCTATTGCAGCAAATTGTTAGGGGCCCCAGAGGGGTAGTTCTCAGGTTAGAGGTCAGTATGTCCCGCAGGGGAATGTGCCCTTGGGTCCTGTGAACATTAACCAGTGCGCTTATTGTCGTCGAGAGGGTCATTGGCAAGCACAATGCCCCGTCCTTCAACATAGGTCGAATAATACATATGGTAATATGGGAAGGCGATCCAGAGGTCGCCCGGGCGTAGGGGGCCCTGGTAGAGGTCAGTTTACACAGGACCCTCAGCAACCTTTTTTCGCAGGACAATCAAATTCCGAGTGTGGACACCAGGAACATATTTGATCATCCTTCCGCTGCATATTTATCTGAAGAACTTCCTTTTGCTGATATTCTGTTTCGTTAGGATTGCCCGAAGCAGGGTTTGGAACCTACACCTATTCCCGTTAATCAGAAAGGTCCCTACGTTGAAATAGTGGTGGGAAATAGGAAACATCAGTTTTTGATAGACACTGGAGCACAGAAGTGTTCCATTGATCATTCACGGGTTCCAAACATTCCACTGTCAGGGCAAACCAATGTTTCTGTAGGTTTTTCTGGTACACCAGTTTTTGTCCGGTTTCTATGCCGGTACCTATTTCTTTGGGTCCCTTTACGGACCATTGTCCATTTCTGTTGACTTCGGATTGCGGAGAGAACTTGCTGGGGTTGAATCTGTTAAAAGAATTAAATGCAGTGATTTATTGTTCTTCTGATGGAGTGCGCTTGACGATTTCACCACAGCAATTTTCTGCCTCGCAATTCTTTACTAGACCTTTGCCTCCAGAATTCATTGATGTACCAGAGAGTTTGTGGGCTGTCAACGACAATGATGTCGGTGTTTTACAGATTGAGCCTGTCAAAATAGTTTTGAAACATGGAATTGAGCTGCCACGCATTCCCCAGTATAAGATTTCGGTTGAGGGCGAGCAAGCTTTGAAATGTGTTGTTTCTGATTTTGTGCATTGCGGGGTGATTGCAGAAATTTCAGGAAGTTTGTGTAACAGTCCGATTTTACCTGTGCACAAAAAAGGCGATAATGTAATTCCATTCCGTTTCAAAATTGATTTACGTGCCATTAATAAAGTCGTGGCACCACAATTTCCAATTGTGCCTGATGCAACGACAATCCTAACCATGATTCCAGCTACAGCTACTTACGTTAGTGTTGTGGACTTGAAGAATGCGTTCTTTAGTATTCCTATACACAAGGATAGTAGATATTTGTTCGCGTTCACCTTAGGGGGACGCTCGTTTACATTTACTCTTGCAACTCAAGGGTACACAGAGAGTCCTAGCATTTATAGCAGGGCTTTGAAAGAACAACTTGATACCCTTAAATTGCCCTCTACCTGTACTTTGCTTCAGTACGTTGACGATTTACTTCTAGCTGCTCACTCTGATAGTGCCTGTAAGGAGGGCACTGTGTCATTACTTATTCATCTAGCTAAGCATGGTCACAAAGCTTCGCTTAAAAAATTTCAATATTGTTGTCAGGAGGTCGCCTATTTAGGCTATCTCCTGTCAAAGGAGGGAAGAAGATTGACACCTGAAAGAATAAAATACATTTCTGGTATGTCTGTCCCAAATACACAGAAGTAAGTTAGAGCCCTGATAGGTATGGCTTCTTACTGTAGGTTGTAGATCCCGAATTTCTCACTAGTGATCAAATCGATGTTGGCTTTGACGAAGAAGGGCATTTCTTCGCCATTGCCATGGAACGCGGTACACCAGCAGTCGTTTGATTTGCTTAAGACTGCATTATGCTCTGCACCAGTTTTGGCACACCAAACTATGAAAAGGGCTTTGTGTTGTTTGTGCATGAATGTGATGGATGTGCTTTAGCTGTATTAACGCAGGAACATGGAGGGAAGAATAGGCCGTGCGGTTACTTTTCTTCCGCCCTTGACCCTGTAGCATGCGCTTTACCAAGATGTTTGCGCGCTGTCGCTGCCGCTGCCGCGTCTGTAAAACAGAGTGAGCGAATGGTCCTAGGCCATGATCTAACCCTGATGGTGCCTCACTCTGTAGATGTTCTACTGAACCGAACTCAAACGCGACACCTCACTTCTGCACGGTTGACAAGATATGAATTGATCTTGTTTGCTCCTCACATTCAAATTAGGAGGTGTTGTGTCCTTAATCCGGCTGAACTCCTACCTTTCCCGTAAGATACTACTTGCGGCGATGAAGTGCCACATGATTGTTTATATATGACTGAACAAGAGACAAAGGGTAGATTTGAAAGATACTCCCTTGGATAATCCGCAAGGAGAGCTGTTTTGTGATGGCTCCTGCTTCAAACTTCCGGATGGTACTTCCTCAGCTGCTTATGCAATTACTACATTGAGCACGGTTGTGGAAACTAAGTGAATCACGCATAATTCTGCACAGGCCACAGAGATTATAGCATTGACCCGAGCTTGTGAACTTTCCGAAGGGCTTGCAGTAAATATATATACTGATAGTCAGTATGCCTTTGGGGTGGTCAACACCTTTGGGAGACTTTGGTCAGAGAGAGGGTTCCTAACTTTGCATGGCACCAAAATTCAGCATGGCTCCCTAATAGTACAAATACTCTCAGCGCTTGCGCTCCCTACTCAGTTAGCAGTTATGAAATGTGCAGCACATCGAAAGATTACAGATGATATAGGGAAAGGGAATGCTTTCGCTGATCAGATAGTGTTGTGATAAACAAAAGTGACAATTTGCCAATCAGGGCTTTAGATGACAGCATTAGCCGCAGAAAGCCAATAGTTTATTCAAAGTATGTGCTAAATGCTGACAGTAATCTGTTGTAGCACCTCCATTACGCAGTAGGGAGCTACAAGGAATATGCAGGCCTAGTAGGGGTGGTAGGTCACATTATGCATTGTAGATAGACAGGCAGGGCGGAGGCTCCAGTTCTGTAGCTAATAGAGACATTATTGGAGTGTTTGGAGCATTATGGCACCTATATAGCCAATCTTAAGCGCTATGGACACTAAGCTATGAGTGCATGCCTTTTAGAGCTTGCTCACATGGGGTTAATTTGCGGGTGACACTGATCAGTCAAGCAGACGCATTCTCAGAGAAAGCGAGTCACTGCGGGGTGATATGTGAACCTTGAAAATGTCCTGCACCACACTCAATGCTGCTAACGTGCGTGACGCGTGAGGACATTTGTTCTGCAACCTGCGAGAAGTGTCCAACAGAGTAATAACTTTTGCTGAACTGGCACGGTGCAGACTTGGTTAGTTATCAAATATTTGATGCTGCACATTCAAATGATTCAGTTGCTGGAAATAACCTGGTTGATATGTTTTGCCTTTCTTGTTTAAAGGACTGTGGACAAAGCAACCGTAATGGGTTGTTGACTGTAACATCATGCACCACAAACAGCTGTGTGACACAGCACTTGAATGCTAACACATTGAAAAATGGTTTTTAAAATGCACTTTTTGAGATGAATTTGAAAAACGAAATGTTTTGCTATTCCAACTTAATTGCTTTAAGCAGAGATGTTTTGCCTTTTCTAAAACTACTACGTTGCACGTAGCCAGGAAAATGATTTATGAATGGTTCGGGCAGCAGGATTATGCAAGCAGGAGCATAATATATTTTGAGATAAAATAAGTGCGCACACCAAAGTTAGCTATGCGTAGATTAAGGTTCTTAATTTGAAGAAATGCTGCCGAGTATGTGAGCTCTAATTTGAGATGGTAACCTTTGAAGCACTGGATACTTTTACAGCCAGCCTTAAGGCGGGTAAATGAAACCATGACTTACTTGATACTTGATTTTATGACACAGTGTGTGACACGGTTTGTGTTAAACCAACCAGTTTCATGTTTTTATGGGGACGGCTGTCTCCAGCACACTAATGCAAAGAGTTACCTTTTGATTGTAGACATACACAGCCTCATTACGACCCAGGCGCTGGACCATGGTGCTATTAGCACCATGGTCCATGCCGGTCTCCAGCATGGTGGATGGCGGAATTACCGCCCCCATCACAAGGTTGGCGGGGGCGGTAATTCCCCATTCACCATTTGCCCTTCCCCATTCCCATTTTGCCCCATAGGGCATAATGGGGATGGGGAAGGCGCTAATTACGGCACCGTAAATTACGGTTGCCGTAATTAGCTCCAAGGTCCCTTAGCGGGATGGATTTTAACGCCTGCAAAAAGCAGGCGTTAAAGCCTCCAACCCGCTAAGGGACCTTGTAATCAGGCGCTAATGGTTTAACGGCGCCGACGCTCTTTACGGCGCCGTTAAACCATTAGCACCAGGGTCGTAATGAGGCCCTTAGAGTAATTCATTAGAAAAGCGCTACAAATGAGTATCCACATGGAATTGCTAGCGTACTGGCCTGGCACATTGTCGGGCATCTTTTGTCACTGACTCATATGACTGGTGCTTATGAAATCCTAGGCCCAAATGTTTCAGTGAATGGATCCAACGATTTGTTTGATGTTTGATGTATTTTCTGACCAAAGAACTGCAGCGAGTATTCTCGCCAAGATTTTATGGACTATAACTTGATTAAATGCATTTCATACAATTGTACGATGAAACAGCCACTGCCGGATGGTAGTATGGTGTTTGTATCTAAAACTAATATTGTATATGGTAGGCATCCTATTTGGAGAAGGGTATTCTCCAAGTCACACAAGGTAGAAACTGTGAACATGCTAGATTTTCCAGTAGTAAGGCAACATTTAAATTGTAGGCTGGTAATGCACACCTCTATTATTACAGTGATACACTTAGACATAGATTTATCACCAGGCAATGTTTCCTTAGTACTACCAAGCTGCTACAAATGGAGTCAATTTCTATGGCCCATCACCAAAGTGCACGTAGCTAAGGAGCTAGATTCTTTAATTGCAGGAGCAGCGGGGGGTAACAGGAGCTTTATACGCTTTTGACATAGAAACTGTGCGCAATAAGCTAGCTACTATGGGTTCTGATGCCAGCTCTGCTATAAAACTTCTGGCCTAGTGGGGCCCATTCATAAGCCCAACACTGCTACAAGTATTGGCCACCACTGCAGATGGCAAAACTTTAGTTATGAAGACATTTTTTCTGCCACAGGGCAGGTCAACAAGACTGGTAAATACACACAATGGCCCTCATTACGACCCTGGCGGAAAGGGGAAAACGATGGCGGAAATGCAATACCGCCATCGAAAAGCGCTCGGTGCGACTATGACCCGTCACCGCAAAGTACGAAGCCATTAGCGACACCGTAGTGAACGCCAACGCTAACTGCACTAAGCACGCGCGCGCGCACCATGCCAAACCGCAAACACCACCATGGTGCAACGGTACGCCAATTCCGACCCTAGCGGACATGTACCTAACGCCATCAGGCATGGCGGAATGGACCATTCCGCCATGGCGAGAAATACGGCATCGTGAACCAACCGTAAATGGCCCACTGAGTGCCTGTACTCCACTCCCTGGCCACATTGCACAACTCCTGGCAGGCGCAATGTACTCACACCATGCAACCAGTGAAATCTACAATTCACCCATGCATGCCAACGTAGAAATGCATGCAGGTGTACAAAGCGCCCCGTGAGTGGGCATCCATGTACGGCATGTCACCATAGCCGTACTGATGCAGCACAGGCATGTGAAGGTACAAGACATCAAAATGGAAATCAAGAACACATGACACAAAACAACAGTAGTCCCCCATCGCTTGCCACCAGCGCAAGGCAACATCCAAAACAGCATCCTGAGGGGGATTGCACCAGCCCTGTACTCTTGCCAGTAAACAAACCAACCATCAGCAGAAGCATGTACCACACAAGTTGGCAGAGTGACTGAGCAGCCAGGCACATCCCAAGAGGGGCCGATGGGAGCTGCAGGGCACAGATGGCATGAATACAGAAGCCATTCCAATGGACATGACCCCAGTCCCCCTCCAACAAACGCACGCAAACACAGGCACCTGTGACCAGCCACATTCTGAACATCCCATCATACCATCAATCGACCTGGCTGACAGGCACCAGTCGGCCAAAAGCCAATCCCCCGCCCCTGAACAGCACATCATGTAAACAGTCACAATGGCAGCCCCTATCCGTGACCACACTGTGCTACGTAGGCAAAAGCGGCCAGTACTGTACCACACAACTCAACTCAGAAGGCGGAACACAATGCAGATCATCTCGCAATACATACCGCCACAAATCGAAAATCGCCACATCACCTGCAAAGAATAACGCAACACGCAAAATATCGGAATACAATTTAAATGCACATCCAAATGACAAAGGCCTCACAGCAATTTGTAAAATAACACCAAAACATCCATCATCACCGAGGGCTGCATCTGCAATAATTGACCAGCTTCCACTTGTGTGACGCCCTGTACCATCATGGCACACAGGGCCAACATCAACGTTCCAAAAGGCAACATGGAAGCGGCAAGAACCGCAGGTCCGTCCCATGAGGCAGGCACTAGTCCAGCTGAAAGGCCGAAATGTTGCACCTAGCCACCAGAACAGCGTAAGGGCATGTGGCCCATTGGCGATCGTCCCATAAGATCGTAATGGTGCTCCACTGATTCACCCGAAGCTGCAGGTGTCGGGAGTAAAATCCATCTGGAGGAGTGGCGTACAGATGGCATCTGCAATAGGGCAGGAGATACCTGTCACCAAAATGAAACACAAATTAACCGATTGCACTACAGGACACATGATGCATCACTATCTTCATTCAACACACCAAATCCACACCCATATGCATGCTAGCCCACTCCAAAGGAATATACACACCCCTAAATCAGTATCGATACATAACGAAACCAATCGAGGTTAATACACCATTGGCAACGTCGGTTACTGTGCATGCGTCCGTCAAGATAGAACCCATGACATGGGATTAGTAACGTGCCTAGACACAAGTGTATGAAGGCGCGTCGAGACAGGGAGGATCCGACAAGGGCAGATAGACGTAAGTCCCACTATGGCAGCCTTGCATCACATAGCGCAGGGGAAGGGGATTGAATCAAAAAACACATGTACATGGCAGACCCTAAATGGAATCATCTGTCCATGCATCCATTCATCATTCCCTCATCCCGCAATGAAAACGCATGAACATTCACTCACATAATATGTGAAACTTCCATCGCGTCTGTGCGTAATGCAGTCTGCAAAAACCACTGTGCTCCTGGCCGGATCTGTAGTGTCGTGGAGCTAGATGGACTTGGGAACGTCCTGCCTTATCGTCCACTACGCTATTGCGCATCCCATTCAATTCATGTCATTCATTGCTTGCTCGTTATGGGCCCTGTCCCAAGGACATTCAACAATAGAACGTTACATTTCCAGGCAGACCTGTGGGCGTCTCCTCACCGCTACTTCGCAACCAAAAATGCTGGCCTTCGAATTCCTCACTTGCAACATTACGTCGAAAAGGCTTCTGTGAACGCTTGCATTCACAATTACATCAATGTAGTGCGGCTGTGTGTCATAATGCTAACTGGCTGCAATCACAAATGGGACGCCACGCCCGTCGGTGAAGTACGATACTGTGCTGCATGAGGGTCGGCCATCGATCGAGCCCTACATACCACTGACTCTTCACAGGTATGTAAGCGGCTGCAATCATAGCATGTGTAACAATGGGAGCATAGCATGAAAATCAGTCAAAGTACATCACACTGCCATCGGGATTTGATACATGATTCCAATCCCAAGATGCCATGCGGCCAAATGCAGCCTTACGTGCGGGACGTGCTCGGCCAGAAGGGATTGCATCTGCCACAGATTCATTCAATCAGCACAGGTGGAGGCCATACAGGCCGACAGCACATATATAGCAGACCCAAACCCCGCCCACAACCACTCCCACTTCAAAATGCTACCGGCAGGACTAGCGATGTTGGGCCTGGGGCACCAGATAGCACTGCAAGTGCTACAACTACAAGAAGACGACGAACAACAACAGGTACAACAACCGGGCGCACAGGGGAGACGGAGGAGAAGGAGGAGGAGGAGGGCAAGGCAGGGTCAGCAAGGCCCACAAGCACTGCCACTACCACCACGCAGGCGGCCCGCAATCCCACGCCTCCGAGCTGATCCGTTCAACCTCACTGCTGAGCAGATCCACACCCTCTACCGTTTGGACCGGGACACCATAATCGCCATTGTGGACATGACACATGCTGACCTCGTGAGCATGATAGATAGCCCAACCGCCATCCCACCCCTACTGAAGGTGGTGTCTGTACTCCACTTCCTGGCCACAGGCACCTACCAGCACACAGTGGGACAGTTGCATGGCATTTCACAGCCACTGTTCTCACGGACACTCTCCCAAGTGCACGATGCCCTCCTGAAGCACGCCGACGACCACATCACACTACCACGCACGTACCAGGAAATTACCAACGCAAAGGTGGGATTCCATGCACTTGGCGGCATCCCGGGTTGCATTGGTGCCATCGACTGCACCCATGTTGAATTGGTTGTCCCACATGCCATGGAGGTCCAGTACCGCAACCGGAAACAATTTCATTCAATCAATGTGCAAATGGTGTGTGACTCCAACAAGATCTTTACGCATTGTTGTGCCAGATTTCCAGGATCTACCCATGATTCTATGGTCCTGAGGAACTCAAGAATACCACGCTACATGGAGCGACACGCAGGGCACAGATCCTGGCTACTCGGTGAGTCTCATTCCATGCATGACATCGTGGCCCATTTGATGCGTCAATGACCTTGCAGGAGGGGGGGGGGGCTACTTAGCACTATCATTCCACTGACACCCTTTATTCGTCCCATACAGGTGATGCCGGGTATCCACTGAAGAGATGGCTCCTTACACCAATCCGGAACCCACAGAACCAGCATGAGGAGGACTACAACCATGCCCACTCACGTAGCCGTGTGGTCATTGAACAGGCATTCGGCCTACTGAAGGCTCGTTTCCGCAGCCTCAGCAGGTCTGGCGGGGCACTCATGTACAGCCATGAGAGGGTTTCTAAGATGGTCATGGCATGTGTCATGCTGCACAACATGTGCATACGTAGGAATGTGCCCATGCCCCCTGACGCTGTACTGCATGCACCTGAAGATGATGATGATGAGGGTGGGGATGTGGAGGCACCCCAAGGAGTCCATGAGGCACAGGATGCACGTGCAATCCGACAGAGCATCATAGATGCATGCTTCTAGCAACCACGCATGGTGCCTATTACACGGAAAGGGGACCTGTGGCACTGTGTGTGTGTAGTACAGGCACATAGTGGACTGTACGCCTATGAAGGCCTCGTACGCAAATATCAATGTCCACACATGTCATTGGATGATTATGAAGTGCTGTATTGTTAATGTGATTTGATTCATACACCCTATGGACCCGCCACCCAGTGAAGCCCAACACACCCCCTCCACCCTACTTCCTCCCCCCCCAACACCAGTGTCCAAATATGCATGCTGCCCGTGGGTAGACGCTATTGCAAGCCCCCTCTACGGGTATCAGGGGCACCCCTGCCCGTGGAGCGCAGGTTCCTGCCAGATCTGCGTTGGGGGCTGCCCTGGACGGAACTTGCCACGGATGACGTCTCTGCCTGCTCGCGTCCATGCATGTCTCTGAGGGTTTGTGAGAGCTCCGAGAGCACACGGCGCACAGCAGCAAGTTCAGCACAAACGTCTTTGGACGTCGCATTCAGTTCCCCCCTCAGGCTCTCGGTGCTTTTCTCCATTTGTGCTCTCAGGCTCTCGGTGCTTTTCTCCATTTGTGCTCTCAGGCTCTCGGTGCTTCTCTCCATTTGTGCTCTCAGGCTCTCGGTGCTTCTCTCCATTTCTCCCCTGAGGCTCTCACTACTTTTCTCTATTTGTGCCCTGAGTGTCTCGGTGGATGTTTCCATGGCTGCCCTGGAAACCCCGCATTCATTCGCATGGTCCTTGAGTAGCGTGGACACTTCCTGCTGTTGCTCGATCAGCAGGTCGAGGGACTGTTGCCTCTGCTGGGCCATGGACATTTGCGGTGGTGTGACAGGGGGGCTGCTCAACACATGTTGCCTTGGCACAGGACTTGTGGGGGTTGGCCAGTCGTCGTCTTCTGGGTGCCCCTGCGTGGTTTCGTCATGGTGTAGGGGATGGGACATGCAGGGGGATTGGGAAAGGTCATGGATGGTACCTACGTCGCCAGCACTGTTTTCCGTGTCGGAGCATGCTGGCATGACAGCTGTGTCACCTATGGTGCTGCTACCACCAGAGGCAGTGCCATCAGATACGTTCTTTGGGGGGACCTGTGGTGCTGGGGTTGTGGACTTGCTGGCTGCTGGGGTGCCTGTTGCAGTCCCCTCCAGTGTGCTGGCACTTGATTCCTGCTGCTGCCGTGTCTTGATCCTTGCACCTGAGGTGGAGGCTCTTGGGACGTTGGTCCTGGCCCTCTTTGCAGGCGTGCTGGTAGGGGTGTCCTGCAGCTCGTCGTTGGTATCGGACCCTGTGGTGGAGTAAAGAGGGGCGAGCGTTAGTTATGGGTCTGTGGGATTTGGAATGGCAACGTATCAAATGCATTGGGGTGGTACATGAGGGTGATTTGGGACTGGGCCTTGGAGGTGGTCTCATTTTCGTGTGGGTTGAGGATGCATTCATTTGGCTGCCTGCAGTTAGGGGGTGCATGCTGCACATGTAGGGGTTGTTTATGGCATCTTGATTAATTTGTTTATTCATTCTGACTTTTAGAGGGCGCTGTCAGGGCAAAGTATGTATTGCACTATGGGGTCACATGGTACTGCACATGTTCGTGGTTTGTGGATTTCGCATTGTTTCTCTTGGCCAACCTACCTGATTCTCCGGATGTCGGCACTCCTTTCTCCATCCCTCCGACTCCCTCTATGCTCTCCATTCCTATGGTGGAGGCGCAGATCTCCTCCCAGGGGGTCAACTTGATGGGCGACTCTGATCCCCCCCCGGTAGCTGTGGCGATGTTCCTGTTCGCAGAAAGTATGCTGCGTACGCGGATCCGCAGGTCGTCCCACCGCTTGCGACATTGCTGTGGCGTGCGGGGTGTTGTCCCCACCGCACTTACGCGCTGTGCCACAAGGGCCCATATGGCCTTCTTGTTGGCAAGGGCCGTCCTGGTCATTTGACTGGAGAAGACGACGGCGGCATTTTCCTGCAGGGTCTCGGTCAGCACGGTCAGTTCCTCTCGGGAGAAGTGGACCTGCCGCTTGCGATCACACGCTTTCTTGGCTACCTTTCCCATTTTTATTTTTTTAACTGGGGTTGCGAACGGGTTGGGATGTGTGTCAGGGTCGGATTTTTAATGGTTGTGTTGGGATTCGGATTTTATAGTTGTGCGGCGTGCTGTTTCCCGTTCCGGCCACATGCTTTTACTTCCGTTTCCGTATATTTACGGTGCCCGTAATTTGCGGTGCCCGCTCATTACGGTGCCCGCTCATTACGGTGACCGCTAAGATGGGTGGCGGTATTGCACCTGGTGCAGCGTACGGCGGCGGTGAGGGCCGTTTTGGGGTCATTTCCGCCATCGCAGCCTTTCGGATTCCGCCATGGCGTAATGCTCGTGCCCGATGGGTCGTAATTAGCCGCACTTTGCTCCTTCGTGCAATGGCGGAAACGCTATTTACGCTGTTGCGGTCCGGTCAGTCAATTTCCGCAAGGGTCGTAATGAGGGCCAATGTATTTTATGGCAAACATTGTTAAATCAGCAGGTGTTGGCTTTTCGCTCCGAGTGGGGGCGACTATCCTCAACCCACTGGCACACAGAGCTACAGCTACCAGCAAACATATGGATTAAACCGCTTTCTTTTGATTGCATGAATAACACATGCCATGCTTTAATGCAAATTAGTAGAATTGTTTTTATTTAGATAACCTGGGGCCCATGGGTTCACCTTGCTCATGAAATTAGATGGTTTTTGGTTGGGTTCCACATACATGGGGGAAGTGTCTAATCACACAGCCCATAGTCACGTTTCAATCCCCTGGGATCAGGGGGAGGGTAGGCCCTTAGAGTGAAAGGCTGCCAGGTTTAGAATTGGTAACCATACATAAATGCAATAGTGCATTGTAGATTAGACTACACAGAATTGCCTTGATATTCTAACTGCATGCTGCTTTTTAACTGACAATCAGTTATACGATAATTATTTTGGTATTTTTGTGTAGGCCAGGTTTAGAGTAAATATCCATGTTCACTTTGTGTATATTTTTGTTTAGGTAGTGTTTTTACTAACCTTGCATGCCACGCTGACTAACCGCAAGAAAATAGTTTGCTTAAACCTCTTGCAAAGCCCCAAGGTCTTTAACCACCTCATTTATCACTGCACTACATACTATGTTGATGGGTATTAGCCAGCATTGTCGCCCACACTTTGACTAGGGGTGGAATGTCGTGATACACAAAAGTGACAATCAGGGCTTTAGATGACAGCATTAGCCGCTGAAAGCCAATAGTTTATTCAAAGTATGTGCTAAATGCTGACAGTAATCTGTTGTAGCACCTCCATTACGCAGTAGTGAGCTACAAGGAATATGCAGACCTAGTAGAAGTGGTAGGTCACATTATGCATTGTAGATAGACAGGCAGGGCGGAGGCCCCAGTTCTGTAGCTAATAGAGACATTATTGGAGTGTTTGGAGCATTATGGCACCTATATAGCACTTAGATAGCCAATCTTAAGCGCTATGGACACTAAGCTATGAGTGCATGCCTTTTAGAGCTTGCTCACATGGGGTTAATTCATCTCGGCTTCTCTTAGAATATTCTGCCTTTCTAACTGTAGCCCTGCATGGCTTCGTAAACAAATCCTGTTTCCCTGAGAAGGTCTGGTACGGCCTTGCCCACACGCTGATAAGGACATTCCAGTGCTTTCGCAGAGAGGGCTCCAAGGGAGGGTAGGAGCGAGCAGGGAGCATCTCAGAGAGAGTTGGGTTTTTCCATGAGCAAGCCTATATTTTGCACAGGGAAAGTTCTGGAACTTTGCGTCATGGACTGACAGCACGAGATTACAAAAATGCATGCTCACATGGATCAGGTGGGAGATCGATCCGTGGACTTGGTTCGAGCAACATCGAGTGTCTGGAACCTGATGCTCTGTCGGCACCCTGCAGCGCTGTCATCTGAGCGGGGCTGGCAACAGCTAGCTTATGAGGGCCAGGGTCTCGCAGCGCTGATTGAAGGGGCGTAAGACTGTGTTTCTCTATGTTTCTCTGAGTTCTATGTTTCTCTATATTTTGTATTTCTCTACGTTTTGTGTTTTGTAATCTTCTCTAACTTGAATCCCAAGGTGCTGCTAAATTTTACTGTTTATGCTTTTTTCTAATAAATGGTAAACATTTTGAAGGTGTCATTTGTCACTAGCATGAGTTCACTGCTCGGCACAAAAGAACCTGTATTTTGGGCTGATTTGGGTAATTTTTGCTCTCAAGGGCTGGTCCCGAGGAAGATTTTCCCCTTTTCAAGACAGATAGCTAGGCAAACTGCTACCGATCTCCTTACGGAGATGTATGTTTCAAGGGAATCTGTAGATGCTTATATAATAGATGAGGGTGTTGGGTCTGTACGGGATATCCAAGCTGATGCCACGTTAGAAGAATCCAAAAGGTGGGCTGAAGGCTTGGGGAAACTTGATGATGACGGGTGTTGGGTGGACATAGTAAAAGGAAATGGCTACTCCCTGACGCGTACTCATGATGATGGTCATCATGGCCCATGGTCCTACGCATGTATGTGCTCAGCAAATGACAAAAATGTTAGAGAAGGTTTGGGTAAATGACAATATTTCAAAAATTGCCCAGCGCTACGTCCGGGAGTGCATGATTTGCCTGCAACACAACGTGGGAAAGGGAACAGTAACTCCAAGAGGTAGTTGTGGGCCACCCTCTGCCCCTTTTGAAGTGATCCACTTTGATTTCATTGAAATGGAACGATGCGATAATAAGAAATATGTACTGGTGGTTATCTGTGCTTTTAGTAAATGGGTTGAGGCTTTCCCTGTTAAAGATGCTACAGCCATGACTACTGCAAAAATCATGTTAAAAGAATACTTTCCACGGTTCGGTTTGCCAAGAGTTATCTGGTCGGACAATTGTTCACATTTTGTCGCCGCTGTAATTCTACAGATTTGTACAGCATTATGAATTGACAAACAGTTCCATTCGGCCAGACATGCTCAAAGTGCCGGACTAGTGGAAAGACACAACGGTATTATCAAGAACAAGCTCGCTAAGACGTGTGCCGGCACAAAACTAAAATGGCCGGACGCCTTACCGATCGTGTTATTATCTATGCGCACAACCCCTCAAACTAAGACTGGGCTCTTTCCATTTGAGGTGGTAATGGGGAGACCTGCCAATATTTGGAACCTTCCTAAATGTAACTCGTTAAGAAATGTCGAAAATGTACTACTTTCAGATTATTGTAGCCAATTGACTAAAAACCTGGATTTGATTTATCACCAGGTACGAGAAGCTTTACCTGTGCGATATGAGGGCCCGGGCTACGGCATACGGCCTGGGAGTTGGGTGCTTGTCAAATCGTTGGAGCGCACCTCCTGCCTCGCGCCTCGCTGGCGTGGCCCATTCCAAGTCCTGTTGGTCACCCAGACAGCGGTGCGGGTCGCTGGCCGAAAGAACTGGATCCACGCGTCCCACATCAAGAAACCTCCTCACCCTGTGCCGCACATTACAGAAGAAACAGAACCCCTTGCTGACGCTGCAACCAATGATCCCAAAGCAGTAAGCAGCACTGAGAGTGTGTCGGAGAATCTCTGTGAGCCCGGGAGGCTTGGGGTAGCTGCCATTTTGTCTCCGCACTCTCCACAAATTTTGCACCTGGGAACGGCTGTTTCGAATTTAGCCCCTTCACTTCCCTCCGACACGTTGCTTCCAGCAGGAAGTGACGACATATTGTTTCCGG
Source organism: Ambystoma mexicanum (assembly GCF_040938575.1). NCBI lineage: Eukaryota > Metazoa > Chordata > Amphibia > Caudata > Ambystomatidae > Ambystoma > Ambystoma mexicanum. The sequence goes on from NC_090935.1 coordinate 1,443,126,135, forward strand.
ATCAATCAGTACCAGGAAAAGTACGATATAATCTATGACCACGAAGATAGACTTACGGCACGGTTTTGCTGTGCATCTGATAGATTTACGGCACGGTTTTGCTGTGCATCTGATAGATTTACGGCACGGTTCGGCTGTGCATTCGGAGAAGGAAAAGAGTCATCGAGGGCTTGGTTTTTGCCCAAATTTGAGAAAGGGGATTCTGTTGGCTAGGGTTGTGGAAGGACTAAGAAGTCGCTTGACGGGAGGTCGCCAGCAACAAACTTTGGAGTGTCCGTTTGAAGACTACGATGCCCGCCACCGCTACCGCTCATATGGGACTTGTAAATAAGGGGGTGACCAACCCAAACAATGGACAAAATGCCTGGGCCCCGAAAATGTATTGCTGTATTCTTATAATGATATTTGGGTTTTTATTAGTCGCTGTTTTAGGATTGTGGTACCTCAAGGAAACTCATTCTTTAGAACTTTTGTTGCCTACTGAAAGTGCACCCATTGTTCCTACTCCCTTTGTACATTTCCACACTGTATCCCCTTGGGATTCCCAGCACAGAAAAAGGTACCACAATAACACTTTACTGCTTATCATGAATACTACACATGCCATTTTTAATAAATCTAACTGTTGGGTCTGCTCACATTTACCGCAACACGGGGATAAAGGGCTAAGTTGGTATATTCATCCTTTACCGTTGACAACTGCTTGCTATGCTTCTCTTACAGCACTGTTTTTTGGCCGATGGAATGATAGCATCTCATGGAACTTTGATGGCACCAATTTGAATAGTTTTTAGAAACGTGTTTTGATTCCCCTGGGATGCTCGCTTTTTGCAAATAGGAGTAAACCGAATGTTGCTTATTTTAGGCCTTCTGATAAACTGTCTCGTCTTTTCCAATCTTTGATTTCCTTTAAAATGGCCCCAATAGGCAATAAGGACGCCATGCCTCCTTCTTACACTGTTAACCATAGCCCCAATTAAGTTTCTTTTTGCATACAGAGGAATGGAACTCAGTCAATGGGAAATTTTCTAGGTTGTGCCAACGTTGCAAATTTGACTAGGGAGAACAGACCTTTGTATGTAGGCGAACCTGTCTACTTTGTCTGCGGTAATGTAGCATTCCCATGGTTGCCTAGGGATTGGCAGGGAACCTGTTATTTAGGGATCCTGTTACCTGGGGTGTTTATAGCTAGTACAAAAGAAGTTTCAAAGGCTCGTCCACGGCGGGATGAGAATGGTGACACCCTAGCACAAATCCTGGGAGATATAGCTAAATCAGTTGTGCCATTTTGGGGGCAGATAGCGAATTCAGAAGATATCAGAAAACTGGCGAGAGTACTGTAGAGAACCATCAACCGGACCACGGACATACTCTATAATATGACGTTAGAACAAAAGGCGATAAGATTAGTAGCACTTCAAAACCGAATGGCATTAGATGTCATTTTAGCTGAGCGTGGTGGAGTGTGCAAATTAGTGGGGTCCGCTTGCTGTGTTTTTGTACCAGATTCCTCCCCAACAATCTTCAAGGCAATACAGAATCTGCACGTCCTTAGTTCCAAAGTGCATGTTCCTGAGGGAAACTGGGATCTAAGCGCTTGGTTCTGGGACTTCTTGCGATCTTAGGGTTGGAAGGTACTTTCGGTCTTATTAATTATTTTGGGAATCCTGTTGTTTCTTTGTTGCTGTATTCAGTGTCTACCTGGTATGTGTTCGATGCTAGGGGGATGTTGCGCACAAGCGATAGGTTCGATAGGACATAAAGTGTATGCCCCAGATAAGACTTCCAAAGAATATGTGTTGAAGGATATTTTAGCAAATGACCTAATGGCAATAGATATTTCCGACAGTGATTCAGGGTGTATGCACGATGATGCATGGAGTTATTTGCAAGGAGACACAAAGTAGTTTTTAGCACTTGGCATAGGCCAAAAGGGGGGTTTGTTGAAAGAGAAAGTATATTGTGCCTCCTATTTTAATAAATATATTAATGTTGGCCTACGCCAAGCTGCTCGAAAGTCGCTTGCGAAAGAAATCTGTGTTGCAAGGTCCTGACCTTTAATCCATGTAAGCTGCCATTTTAGGTCAAGCCGCCATTTTAGGATTCGTTGTGTAAAAGTCACCCTGTGAGTTAAAATGGTGGACAATGTCATTCCAGAATACAACATGGCCGTCTTGACCTCTGTACATACCTAATGTGTAACATGCCTGCAGGCCACTTGTTGAGGTCGTGAACTGAGACCTTGTTCTTTGTTGACCTAGGTGTAGAAGGATTACTCGTGCAATGAAACTAATCCACGAGCATATGTTGAGACAATGTATTCAAATACTGAACGAAGAACATCTGTTTAACTACATTGTATTAATGTTTAAGAAGGCCTGCATGGAAAATCTTAGAATACACAGTTATTGCATAGGCTTGTTGATACATGTATTAAAGGCAAACCAGTTATATGTGGTTGTTTGAGACTTGGCACAAACCCTAGATCGGTGATGTATTAAATGGAATATTAACCCGAAGTGGGGCTGGACATCGCGCCCACCAAGTGTATAAAAAGCGAATGCATTCTAATGTACAACGTCTCTCACTGAACACACTGAACCACGCTGGAGTTCGTTGTGTTGTACTGAGGGCCGATAGCTATTTGATTTTGCTCAGTTTTTGTAACTGGATTCAGTACAAAATAGAGTACTTTGTATGTTCCTTTGTAACCCGTGTTCAGTGTATTTCCTGTTGGGGTACTCAGCCTCGATATTTTGATTCTGTTTTCACAACATCTGCGCCCCTGCAAGCGCATGCCGGATGTGCACGAGATGTGTCTGTTGTTTCAGACTCTGGAACCTGAACCTGTCACCCCGGGATATTTGGAGAATGACTTGACGCCATGGGGAGGTGGGGGGAGGGAGGATTAGGGGGATGGGGGAAAGGGGGCCTCAGTGCACCTGTCAGCACAACACTCAACTTAGTCCCATTAATACACTCTGAACTCTACTTCATTACACTAGGAGCAATCCAGAGGCAATGGCCTGTCATGGAGGCTCCCTAAGAAGCAGGTTCCAATCCCCACTAGTAGCACACAAACAGCACAAATAACAGATTTGCAATAAAAGGTGTAAAAATCCCATTCCCTGGGCTAGTTGGCGGCTCGGAAAATATCCACTAGCCTGCCTCTCGCCCCCACAGCCTTGGAAGCCATGGCGCCTCTAGCCAAATGCGTCCACACTGGTTAAACAAATTATCCACAGAACCCACTTAGCCAGAGTGGGCCAACAAACAGGGAGATGGGGATTCTGAACTCTCCCTCCCCCTGCACTTGCACGATCTGAATGACACAAGGCCTAGTAAGGTTGTTTGTTTTGTCCCCCATTGTCTTCCCCTTCCTTGTCTTATCATGCATAGAAACACTTGTGTACAGGCGCGTTATAAATGATTTATCATATCATATCGAAGAAACAACTGATCTATTGGCATTCTATTGGCATTCTCCAGGTTGTCATTAGCTCTTCATACTTTCGTGAACATTGAACAAACAATGAACCATCATGAGCAGATGACTCTGAAGCTCTACTCTGACCTGCTCATGATCAAACCATCGTCTGAGTAAACAAACAAATGTACACCTATTGTCCAAAGAAAGGCTTGCATCAGCTTTAACAGCACCATGGTGCCCGACACAAGGCCAAAAGAGGGGGCTGCAAACCAGTATTCTGGATGCCATAAACAAAATAGCTCCTCCACTCGCGGTATGCAAAGCCAAACAACCGGCCCACCTCAATGCCTGGTTCTCCCCTGAGTTAAAAGATCTTAGAACTAAAAGAAAACAGAATCTCTCTGGAAAAAATCGCCCACTTCTACTAACAGAATCCTCTTTGACACTGCCTCTAGGGAGTACAAACAAAAAGTACTTCTTAACAAAGGCAAAATATATAATGACAGAATAGCCAAAGCCAGCTCCAATAACAAGGAATTATTCTCAATCCTCAGAGAGTTAGAAACCCTGATCCCACCCACAGAAAGCTACAATAAAGAGGCAGACTGGTGTGAGAACATTCAAAATGCTCTGCAAAACAAAATCAGTTGTCTGCAATCCGCTATTGAAGCTAAAAAAAGAATAGCCTAGGCAACCTACACAAACCCTCATCCTCCCGGCTACTTCCTCCCACCTCAAGAAACTCCCCCAATTTGAGTTCACTGAGGTCTCCATCCCAGAAGGTCCGGAGATTCATCCTTAGCCTAAAACCGTCAAGGTGCCAAGGTGACCCTTGCCCACCCACAGTCATTAAGGATTGCGCACCCCAACTCGCCCCATTCATCACTAATCTTATCAATGCCTCCTTCAAAAACATCTGCGTCCCATTGGACCTAAAAAGGGTATGACCCTTACTAAAAAAAAAACACCTTGGGCCCCAACACCCCCACAAACTACCGCCCAATAACAACAGTACCGTTTCTCTTGAAAATTCTTGATAGAGTTGCATATCTGCAAATTCAGAAATACTGAAAAACAAATAATATCCTAGGGCTCTGACAGTCTGGTTTCCGCCCGAGACACGGGACGGAAACAGCACTACTGGATCTTAAAATCCAAATGGATAACCTTAGGGACAACGGGAAACTAGCAATGCTTCTTTTCCTAGACCTATCCGCTGCATTTGATCTTGTGGATCACAATATTCTGTGTCAACACCTAACATCAGCAGCTAACTTCTCATCTAACGCCACTCTTTGGATAGAATCCTTCCTCATCGACAGACCCATGAAAGTCTTTTCCCCTGAAGCCGAAGCACCCCCCAACCCAGTTGCCTGTGGAGTGCCACAATGATCCTGTGTAACCCCTTTGTTGTATAATATCTTTACTAAGCCACTCTTAGACCGTCTCGACGACCTGGGTGTCACCTACACCAATTATGCAGATGACACCCAGGTTCTCATACCCATCTCAGGAGACCACGACACGGACACAGCCACCCTCAACTCCATATACCGATCTATCCAAGACTGGATGGCGCAGCATGGGCTATGTTTAAATGACGATAAATCCGAGCAGTTTACAACAGGCTCTCGACACAGAATTGCAAAACTAAATCACCTCTTTAAGTCCTTCATCATAGGTGGACAGACCATTAAAGTCTCCACTGAGGTAAAACGCTTGGCTTCCACTTAGATTCCACACTTAATAATAAACAAGTAAATGCCACCTCCTCAGCCACCGCATACACATGCAAACTCATTAGTGCCTACAGAAAATTCCTCTCGCCAGAAAGCTGTCTCACTCTAGCCAGAGCCCTAGTCCTTACGTGCCTGGACTACTGTAATGCATTGTATGCCAGGACAACAACCCAGAATATCTGGAAGTTACAGACCCTACAAAATAATGCCCTCAGAGCTGCGCTCAATGTCTCCAGATCAGCTCACATCTCAGCCATCAGACACCAACAACACTGGCTACCAGTACTGGAATGAATCATGTTCAAATCACTTACCTTAACCCACAAATGTCTCCACCAGATGGCCCCCGCCTACCTGTCCAACAGTATCACTGTGGCACAACGCACCAGACCCACCCGTTCAGTCTATCAACACCGCCTTGCCACTCCCAGGTTCAAGCTCCAAAAGGCTGGTGGCAGCAGCTTCCCCACTTTTGCCAGCAAACTCTGGAACTCACTGCCGCTCCCACTCAGAGCTCAGGAATCCCTCTGGATCTTCCGGAAACAACTTAAAACGTACCTCTTCACCCAAAGTTTAAATAAACAATCACTCCCTCTCACCTAGTCCTTCACTACCCCCTTCTGTACCTCCCTTATCATGCAAATCAATGTTATTCTGTTATTATGTCCTCTATGCTATTTTGTTCTTCTATCTGCAATGTAATTTTCTCCGCTATGACTGTCTCTTACCTTCTTGTGCAACAACTGTAACTTCTACTCTCTGTAAGAAAGCGCCCAGATGCCTCTGGGGTTGGCATGCTATATAAGCATCAAAATAAACAAATTAATAAAGCATTGAATTTTCCTACAAGAAAACTGAAGGAACGTTCTGTGTTCCAGGCAAATCAGGACTGTCGGGTAGACATCCTTCAGATCCAACCTGATGAGCCAATCTCCTGGATGCATCACGTCTCTCAACTGAGCAACTGTCTCCATCCAGTAGTGGTGGTAGACAGGGCTATGGTCAGGCCCGGGGCAAAAGGTTTGGTGAGGCTCCCTTATGACTTTTTGCACTGAGCCAGCGGCAGCCCCGCCGCCAACAGGAGACAAGCAAAGTTAGGTTTCTGTACTGAAGACAAGTTCATTCCAGACTAACCTTTTTGTCATATGCATACAAATAAATAGGATGGACGGTATGTGGTGCGTGATGCCAGCATTAGGGAGCGCCCTGCCCCTGTGTGCGCATTAAAATACACATCATGCACAGTGACGCGTAGTTGATGTTCACTGGCGGCTGATGAATTTCTTAACTCAAGAGGCTTAAATGTTTGCTCCAGTTATGAGAGATTGACAGAGCACAGTGAGGGAGCCAAAACCAAACAAGAGGTGCTTGAGAGGGTTTCTCGCCCCAAAATTGTTTTTAAACAAATGAAAATAGTGTATTTTACAGCACTTTCTTGGAAAATTGGTTTAAAAGCCAAAAGCCATACGGGCTCATTACGAAATTGCTGGTAAACCGCCAGTAGTACCGGCGGTTTACCAGAAATCTTGGCTTACCGTTTCCACCACCGAACATCCCGGTATTACTGGGGTATTACAGGCGGCAGAGTACGGTAAGCACCGGCTCCGGCTTCAGTGAATTATCTGCTGGCAATGAACTACCGGCAGGCCTGACTTGGAGTATGCCGGTACAGAAAAGGTGGTGGTATACGTTGTAACTGGCACCTTTTTCTGGACCGGGATACTCGTAATGAGCCCAATAGAGTTTACAATTGGTTTTGTATGGTAGCGCATGGAAAGAATCCAATAGATGTAAGTCATGAACCAGGCACAGGAGCATTTTCCATTGCATTTCATGCCGCCTTTGCCCACAACATATGCCAGTGTGTGCTGTTAGTGTCTGGGATATATACCTCAGCAGGCTGCTGCCTCTCCTCCTTTCTCTGGTCTCTTCCAGTGTCTGGGATACTGCTCTCAGCAGGCTGCTGACTTCTCCTTTTCTTTGGTCTCTGTCAGTGTCTGGGATAGAACCCTCAGCAGGCTGCTGACTTCTCCCTTTCTGTGGTCTCTGTCAGTGTCTGGGATAGAGCCCTCAGCAGGTTCCTGACTACTCCCTTTCTCTGGTCTCTGTCAGTGTCTCGGATACAGCCCTCAGCAGGCTGATCACTTCTCCCTTTCTGTGGTCACTGTCAGTGTCGGGGATATAGCACCCAGCAGGCTGCCGAATCTCTCCCTTTCTGTGGTCTCTGCCAGTGTCTGAGATAGAGCCCTCAGCAGGCTGCTGACCTTTCCCTTTCTCTTGTCTCTGTCAGTGTCTGGGATACAGCTCTCGGCTGGCTGCTGACTCTCTCCCTTTCTCTACTCTCTACCAGTGTCTGGGATACAGTCCTCAGCAGGCTGCTGACTTCTCCCTTTCTGTGGTCTCTGTCAGTGTCTGGGATAGAGCCCTCAGCAGGTTCCTGACTTCTCCCTTTCTCTGGTCTCTGTCAGTGTCTCGTATACAGCCCTCAGCAGGCTGCTCACTTCTCCCTTTCTGTGGTCTCTGTCAGTGTCGGGGATATAGCACCCAGCAGGCTGCCGACTCTCTCCCTTTCTCTACTCTCTACCAGTTCTGGGATACAGTCCTGAGCAGGCTGCTGACTCTCTTCCTTTCTCCGGTCTCTGTCAGTGTCTGGGATACAGCTCTCGACAGGCTGCTGGCTCCCTCTCTTTATCTGGTCTGTGGCAGTGTCTAGGATACAGCCCTCAGCAGACTGCTGGCTCTCACTCCTTTGATCTGTGCCAGTATCTTTTAAAAAGAAAAATGTTATTGATTTCAAACTAATAGAACAAGTAGAAGTAAAAAAGAAACCTTTAACAGTATAAAGAAATTGAATTCTCACCATCCCAAATAAAAGAAATGTTACCCTTTCACATACAGATAAACAAAACAAAAAATCACAATCTCGATTACAATTTCATCCCCCAAATTAAAACAAAGACCAAGCAATGGGCAGATGTCTTAAGCAAAACCCACTGGGACCAGCTAATCCCAATCATGCAGTTGTGCCCCTCGACTGTCTACAGTTTACAGCCAGGCTTATGGGTGGGTTTAGCATTCAGGCCAATTATTAAGTCCACAAATTTGAGCATTCCCAAGACCGGGACGATCTTTTGCCCCATTAACAACTAGTTCCAACACACCTCCATAGATAGCGATCCAATCCTTTCCAAATATACTCCCATATGGTGGGACTTGAGCCCCACTTGAACCGGGTACTCCATCACGATGTGAAAAAGCGTTTCAACCTGCTTCCTGTTTCCACAGTATCTCCAAAAGCCGTCCTCCACCCCAATCTGATGGCATTTCAACAGAATGTCACGTGTGGGCATAACAATTAAGTGACATCACAACAGAAGATCCCTATGATAGGCGAAGGGAAATTTGCGAAGGTAAGTAGGCAGATCATTTAGCCCCTTTTTTCTACCCACCATCTAAAGGTCAAGGGGTCAATAGTTCTTGCTTCACTAGTTTTAATCCAATCCAATCTTTCAAGTGACTTCTTGATCTTGAGGGGGTTCACCTTCAGCAAATCAGTGTCTACCTCACAATTGGTCAGTATCCTCAGTACTATTTCAGACCACAAATTCACAGACCTCTCATTTGACCTATCCGAGACTCTTAGTATGGGAAAGGGGAGAGGTCCTTCAGTTATGATGCATTTTCAATATAAAGAGATCATCTTCCACTGAACTATGGATTCCATTGAGGTAAGGTGTAATTGATGGCGATGTTTTTGTTTTATTTTTGACCAACGACTAGATCCCTGTCTCTTTTAGAGCTCACAGACACCATGCTGTCTTGCATATATGATCCACTCAAGACACAAAAAAACATTATTGATGGTGACTCTGTGTACTATATGTGTTAGATATTTTGTATTTGCTGAACGTTTGTCACAATTATGTTTATCACTCACTCTTTCTTTTCTAATGCATTTCCAAAACAAAATGAATGTATTTTGATCTAAGATGTATATTATGAAATAGCATTATTTCTTGCAAAATTCTAAATGCATAAAATATGTTGTGCACCTACTAGCACTAGCAAAATAATAAAAGCATGCTATGATGCACTCTCAAAGGGCTTTTCTTGCTCATCTTTTTAGAATACCTATGACAGTTAGCCAAATAACAAAGCCACTGCCATACCTAACATGCAAAAGAATTTAGCCTTTACCAAAACACATAGGTAAACGGTTCCAAAGGAAGTGGCAGGACGTTTCCCACTTGTTTAAAAAATTGATGCCGATGGTAGCAATTGGGTGGGACTTAGGGAGTCTTAAAACACTGCGCAAAAATGCCCTGGGGATCAAGGACATAGGGTAAGTCATCCACATACAGAGCTACTTTATATTCTGGGGCTCCCAGTTAAAGCCCTTCGACCTGAGGGTTGTCTCTCAGTTTTTGGGCCAGGGGTTCCACAGAGAGAGCAAAAAGGATTGCTGAGAGAGGACATCCTTGCTGCGTTCCTCTGCCCAATTCAAACCAGCGGGAGTATGTACCGTTGAAAAACACTGAGGCCTTAGATGATGAGTATACCACCTGGATCCCTCCCCCGAATTTTGGACCTATACCCACCTTGCAGAGGACCGCCTTCAGAAAGCCCCATTCCACCCTATCAAAGGCTTTCTCTGCATCAACTGAGAGGAGAGCTGGGTCATTTTTCATAGTTTGGGATTCGTTGACTAGCTGTAGGGTCTTCCTCATAGTGTCAGCCCCTTGTCTGCCCAGTATAAAACCAACCTGGTCCGAATGTATTAGGCGCGGCACATATGTCTCTAGTCAGGCTGCCAGGATTCTAGTATATATTGTAGCATCGATAATCAGTAAGAATATGGGGTGATACGAACCGCATTGTTTGGGGTCTCAACCTTTTTTGGGGATCACCGAGACAAAGGCACGGGCGAAAGAGTCTGGGGCTTTCCCGGTGTCCAGGATCTCATTGAATAGTTCTACCATAAAAGGAAGAAGGGAGGAGAGGAAGGATTTATAGAATCCAGCAGAGAAGCCAACTTCACCGGGAGATTTGCCCAGTGCCAGTCTTTTGACTGCATTCTTGACCTCTTCTTTCGTTATCAAACCTTCTAATGTCCTACTTTCGTCATGTGTTATTTTCGGAATTTTTACAGAGGATAGGTTTCTGATCTATACAGAGTCTCATAGAAGTTGGCAAAGGCCTCAGGGATATCCGCATTGGTTTCAATTTGGTGATTGTCCTGCGTTTGTATTTCCAGCACTTTCCGCTCTGTCCGTTGGACACGTAACCTGGCTGCCAGGATAGAGTCTGCTTATCCCCTTTCTCACAGAACCTCTGTCTTAGGAGCTGCAGTTTACGGGCTATCATTCCGTGCTTTAGAAGGTGAAGTTCCTCCCTCTTTTGCCTCTAAGATCTTATCTGCTTTCCCAGATTCGTCTTCTCTGCCCTCCCTGTCCAAATGATCGATCTCCTTCCTAAGTTTGTTTTCGATCAAGTGTCTTTGCCTTTTTTTACTAGCACCCTCTTTAATTAGGTTTCCCCGCCAGGTCGCTTACCCCCCTTCCCATACTATTAGTTTGGAGACTTCCCCGGTGTTATTCATTTTTATATATTCGGTAATTTCAGTTTCCATCTCAGTTTTAAACACTGGGACTTTCCAAAGTGTCTCGTTGCACTGCCATCAGCCTTCTTTCTTGGGCAATATGTCCCAATCAATGTAAATATGGCCAGTCATGGTCTGACCAGGTGACCGGTACACTATCAGACCTTTTGGCGACATTGTGGATTTCTTCTGTTAAATATATATAATCTATCCTAGTAAAGGTGTTATGCCGGACAGAATAGAAGGTGAACCCTCGATCTCCTGGGTGGAGTTGCTGCCATGTATCTCTCCGGCCAAATATCTCAAACATATTTGCTACTTCACTATGCCCTCATGCACTGAGGTCCCTCGCTTCCTTTTTTCCTGCTTTTCTATCCAAATTGGGGTCTGCCCATAGATTGAAGTCACCTCCCAAGAGGACATGTCCAGTTGCTTCTAGCATGATTTTAGGGACAGTCTTGGCTAGGAATCTTGCTTGGCCTGTGCTGGGGGTGTATATGGTTGCGAGTGTAATGTTTACCTTTCCCACAGTGCCTGCGACGAGTAAAGCCCGCCCATCAATATCCCCCCATGTCTTAGAGGTCATGAATCCTAGTCCCTTTAGGATGAGTATCCCCACTTCTCCCCTTCTAAGAGGTCCGGAACCCCAAAATTCTATCCCTGTTCATGTCCCCAGGAGCTTCCGTTCTTCCCCCTTGGCATATTTCGTTTCCTGCAGGAAGAGGATATCTAGTTGTCCCCTGCGGAATTCGCAGTTCACTAAGGATCTCTTTGTCGAGGAATTAAGGCCTTTGATGTTTAATGTCCTCACCCTGAGGAGGTCTCCCACCGGTTGGTTTATGTTATCTGCCATTTGTCTGCATATATTTTGGACGACCCTTCAGCAATATTTGACACCCTGTCAGTATGTCGGTGAACCAAGCGTGCGTCCTTGCAAGTCCTAGCTGGGAATCTCTCTTTGACCCACCACCCCCCTTCCTCCCTCCTCCCTCCGCCTCCCCTCTCCATTCTCCATCTCTAGTCGATGGCGTCTGAACTGGACCGGTTGAGAATGTTGATCCAGCGTCAAACCACCAGTGGGAACCGTTGCCTCACAGTCTGTATGCAAAAAGAAACCAATCTCAATAACATTTGAGCCCCCTTCCAATCCCACCTGCTCCCACCCCTAGGATCGTAACATTAACTCAATAAAAGGATATGTGGTGTCTTATGTGACTCCGCTGCTTGTCATTGACAGATTGTCTACCTTCCCTTTAGGGTGCAGCACCCAGTCAGAATGTCTGCACTCTGCAATTGAACCACACGTGGTTCAGAACACTGGGGCCATTCCATCTGATTTTGTATCTTTGTGGCCGATGTGTATAGTACGTTCTGGCCACTCGTCTTCTTCATTTGTTGCTATCAGGTGTGACATTGCCTCGTCAGTATTTCCTCGATCCCTTGATTCTTTTCCTTCGTGGTCCTTGGAGTTCCCAATGACTCCTACTCCGTCCTTCTTCCTCCTGTGCTCCACCTTCTGAGCGCATTTCCAAAAGATCTGCAATGCAATCTCGAATCTCCCTTTCCGATTTCAATCGTATTCTCTTGCCTTCATGCTCGAAGGAGAGGGAGAAGGGGTAACCCCATCTGTATCGGGTTCCTTGAGCCATTTCTTAAGGGGGCCACACATTTGCTTCAATGCCAAGGTCAGTGACGATAAATCCTGAAAGATGGTGATCTGTGCTCCCTCGAGGGTGAGTGGGCCTCCAGTCCTGGCCTTCTCGAGAATCCTGGCTTTATCCTGGTACCTGTGAAACCTGGCAAGGACGGATCTCGGGCCACCCATAGGTCATCCGGCACTATGTATTCTCTCTGTTTTGGGCTCATCAATTTCTTCATATGCTACCAATATTTTGATGAAATGAATCATCTTTCTGAGGTCTCCTTCTGTCTCGCCCTTTTGTTCAGGGATGCCAATAATGCATAGGTTGTTTCTCCTCTCTCGATTTTCCATATCATCAATTTTTAATCTGAATTCCTCCTCCCTTTGCTCTATCTCTCTTATTCGTGAGTCCACCTGGGTTTCAAGAGTGTCTATGGAGGCTTGATTGCTTTCAACGCCTTCCAGTCTCTCCTCTATTTTATCCATTTGTTGTGTTATCTTGTCTATTTTACCACCTATATTGGCTCCCATGGTTCTTATCTCATTTAGGAGAGCAGCAATGTTCCCTTTTGTCACCGCAGCTTCTGTCGTGGAGGTCACCATGGTTACTGTATTCCTTCTGTCTGCGGCTGATAAAGGTGGGGAGTAAGCGAACTTGGCTCGTTTCACTTTAATGTCCACATATTGTCTGCTGCAGTGGAGGAGGCACTCGCCCTGTTGCTGGGGGCCCAACCCTCCGTATCAGTTCTCTTTTGCTGGTGGCTTTGCTGTGGTTCGAGGAGCGACTAGGTATTCAGAGCATCAATATGGGTGGTAGGCCAGTTAGCAGTGCCCTGACCCCTTCGATTCATTTTGTGTGGCTTTAACTTCATTAACAGTGTAGGGTCGCTGTCTTGTTACCACAGTCCTCTGCCATATGTTCTCAGTTTGCTGGTGATCAAGTGAGTTCTTTCCCATTGTGGGGAGTGTGGCCTGGTGACGCCCTGAGGATCGAGGGTCTTTGAGTCAGCCCTTAGTTTCGTGCTTACCGCTGCGGATATGTGGCGTGTTGAGGCACCCTTTGCGGTCTATGAGGCTTGCTAGATCATATCCGTCCCCTTACTCCTTGTCCATCTTGTCAGTCTTTAATTTGAGAGCGATTGCTTCATGTTCGAGTTCTGTGCAGAGCCTGGCCACAGAATCATGTGTCTCCAGACTGATTCCAGGATTCCCCAACCAGAATGGGCCACACGGGGAATGTGTGATGTGGTGCACAGATTGAGGCGGCCCTTGCTGTGCTTGTGGGTCCAGTTGCACTGTATTTCCCTTCATGTACCAAGAGATTTATTTCCTGGCTTTGTCTGCCATAGCTTTGTCTCTGATTGAGAGGAGATGCTTTTTGTACCCTTTTGCAGTCGCTCCCCCCCTCTAATATATGGCAGCAGGTGCACTTATGTACGGCAGAGAGTGTAGCCTCCGGGGGATTCAGTCAGATCTCTGCCATGTATGCTGGTCTGTTCACGCACGGGTAGCGTATATTATCCAGCGCTCCGTGATTCATTTATTGTGTGCGCTTTTTTTTTGCTGCAGTACTGGGGTCCTCCTACCTTTCTGGATGGATTGAGTGACCGTTGTTCACACGGTCACTGCCTTTTCTTCAGCTACCTGTGTTTCGGATGAGCACACGGTTGGTGAAAGTCGATGGGGATGGTGTCGGCTCCGCCAGGTCAGGCCACCAGCCTCGCCGCGAGTGGCATGCCCGCAGTCCACGTCTCCGCACCGGTGGCTGACGCTGGCACCTAAGAAAATGGAACTCCGGACAGTGTGCATGCTGTCACTATTTGCCCTATGGGGGGATCCCAGGGCCCATTGGGTTGATTATGAACCTCTCCCCACCAGGGATCCAAGGTCTGTCCTCTCTGTAGTCGGCTGGGGGAAGTCTGCGGTCCACCCAGTGCCAAGGCCCACGAGAAGTCTGATCTGGTGGCTCTGCGGAGGCAGGGCGGAGTGAAACTCTGGGACCCACCGGGTTCACTTCTGGCGCGTCCTGGCCCTTACCCCTCAAGTTGGGCCTCCGGATTCAATATTCGCAGGAGGCAGGTTCACCCAGAGGGGGTCTACCTGAGTTTTGGGATGCAACTTCACACCTCGGTTGCTGAGTTTAGCAATTCCTCTTCAAACTGTAATATGGGGAGGCAGTGGTTTCACTTTCATCCCATCACAGCTGCAATGGCCCCACAGTCACACTGTGTTTTCTTCCCTAATCCTGCGCCAATTTCACCTGGGTTTTCACCAGTATGTGGGGGGCACATTCATGCATCACCTGCTTGCATCTGGTCTAAGGGGGGTCCCGGAGTAGGGGCTCAAGCCACTTCTCGGACCTTAGAGGGAGAGCTCACACGGAGGAGGACATCATCCGTACGCCCCCTGGTGGCCAGTCCCTTCAGATTTATTTTTTATCGACCTCTGCTTCATTAAGTTATGGACCAGTAGATTTAAAGATGCCCCTACACCTTTAATGAAGCCGGTCTGTCTGGGATCAAGTATACCCGACCTAGTCGGCCAGGCATTCAAATCTTGAAGGACCACTGATGCAAAAAGCTTGCCCAGTGAGTCGAGTAGGGCGATAGGGCGATAATTCTTTGGATCAGCCCTATCACCTTTCTAACACCGGGACCACCAAGGCCTCTCGCAATGAATCAGGAACCTGTCTATTTAGCATAACCTGGCTGAACAAGGACACAAAAAATACTGCCCAGGCATCGGGATTACTTTTCAGAACACTAATAGAAACACCATCCGTCCCAGCAGCACGGGATGAGCTGAGCTTCATAATCATGAATCTCGCCTCGATAACATCAAATCCAAAGCTCCATCCCTTTGGCTTAGGGGCCACTTGGGTCGGGAGGTGTGCCTCCTTTTCCGCAAATATCTAATTATAGGGTCTTATGCAACCCTCCTACGTGACACCACCCATCAAGTGATCTTTCCTTGAGTTTCCTCCATTATTGATGAGCTCCTACATATTATGGGAATTATTTATGCAAACTGCCCTCAGCATCGGCTCTGCATTATGCTGAGCAACTACAGCGATATGTGTCTTCACCCAATTCTTGTAGGCCTGTCTATGTGTCTTAACTAGCTTTTCTGAGTCTATTGGCTTCAACCACCTGATTTTCCTCACCTCTGCCCTACACTCCTTGCGCGCTCCAACTAAGTCGTAGTTGTAGACATGCTTAGGTGTATGATGGACTATCCCTCCCTTTATCCACCCTTTGTTTAATGCCACGCAAGATCCACTCATACTCCACCAGCCCGTCATTTCTCGCAATGCCTTGGTTGAGCCAAGATGTTAAGAGGGGAACTTTAGATGCTGGAATCCTCACTCTGTTCATGCACTCATGTAGCTCGACCATAGGCATTACCTTATGCTCATGCAGGGTCACCGGCACCTGCACGTTGATGGATAATAGGTCATGGTCACTCTCTGGCAGGGAAATAATCTCAAATTTTGACACCCTCCCTCCCAGGTTAGATGATACAAAACAATAGTCCAGGCATGCTGTCTGGGCTCCATTTCTCCAGGTAGGAGTGCTAGGGCATTCCCCATTAGTTTCCCATTTAACATCCCCAGTTCTTGCGTTTCTTACCTTCTCCATAATCTGGTCCACAAGCTTCCCCGATTGCGAAGCTTCAACTCCCCGATAAACATTTATCAGTAGGAGGTTAGCCGCTCCATTTGAATGAGACATCTCTAGTGACAAAATGTGTACATATGGGCTAGGTGTGAGGTGTTGGCATATCCTGAAGCCCCGGTCTATTCTAATGAAAGTTAGGAGGCCAGAGAAGGGTCGACCCAGAGATCCCTTAAGAGCGGGATTAAAGAAGACCTCATAGCCATCACATGCCAGAATGACCCTAGGCCAGGTCTCCTGGAGTCATATAATGTCATAACCCCCCAAAACATTCCCATCTTCCATGAACAGAAATTCAAAGTATTGAACTAGCAATGAGATAAAGCACACCATATTTCAATAAACTATGTTCTATTATTCAATAATTCTGAGCTCCATTGAATAATAGAAGGTAGTTTATTGAAATATGGTGTGCTTTATCTCATTGCTAGTTCAATATATTGATTTGTCCCATTAAGTTGGAGTGGTAACATACTGAGACCAGCACCCGACACCCTAATTGAATTCACAGTATGTCTTTTTCTAAAATCAATGTCTTAACTACTAAACACGCCAAAACTTTAGCTTTTACTGAGGAAGAGGCAATGCGAATACTTGATTTAATTAAGAGCACGGGCAGATCAATTCTGACTCCAGAAAACCCAGATAGAGTGATTCATATTTGGAAAAATTGACTAGGAAAGAAATAGCTCAGAAACTACACGCATCGACTCTGACAGAATACTACAAATCTCAAAGAATTGCAAGAGGATTAAGGATTTATCTGAAAACTACTCTCTGCATAGAGAATAGCGATTTTGTCGTGAAATGGGAACACATTTTAAATACGTGCCCGTTGGACCTTATCCTTCTAACCATAGAAGAATTAGCAGCATCATTATCAAAATTGGATTCTGAAATTACTGAACTAAAAGAACAATTGGTCACTCTAACGTCAGCAGATGAACTAAAGAACATATTAGCATTAACCAATCAAAAATTAGACTCATACAAACGGGACATAGAACAAAGAAGAATAGGAAAATTTCGCAGAGATACACTTGATTATTCATGGGATATAGTGTGTTCTTGGCAAGAAGTTTGTCAACAGAACCAATACCAACAACCAGTGAAGAAATGTCCTCCGGCTAAAACACCAAGAAGGGAGAGCAAGAGCACAGACCCATTAAGTGGCGCATCTAGTGAGAGCAGAGAACTGATACCTGCAATACCATCAGTCTCTGGCATGATAACTTAAGAGATAGGTCCTGAAATAACACCAGAAAATAGACAAGAAACTCATCTTGCTCCTTTTTTAGATGAAAGAAGGTCCGAAGACGCAGTAAGAAACCTTCGAAGCATAAAGAAAACACCAACTTAATCATTAACACTTCGAGTAAGACATTTTCTAAACAACAATTAGTCCTGCTCAGCTTAGGACTATCCTTTGTTCCCACACACAACACCAATTTATTTAACAAAGAGATTAAGTTAGCTAAACTAATTAGGAAACTGAAGTTAAAATTTATTTTTTGACTCAATTCCACCAACACAGGAGAGGTCAACCACTTTTGACACACTGGAAATGAAACCGAAAAGCAACTTTTACCCTAATGTGAGGAATTCAGCCCTGGACATGTTTGAAACTAAAATGTGGAAAGATTTGAAATCTATTAAATATACTGACTTAAAAGGCACAACTTACGAAAACATCAACACAAGTTATTGAAGCAAATAGCTGATGACAGATCGATAGAAATTAAACCTGCAGACAAAGGTGGAGCTACCATTATTATGGATGCAACTATGTACAAGACAGGTTGTCTTACATTATTACAAGACAAAGACACCTATATAACCTTAGAACAGGATCCGACTAAAGAAATACAACAAATGATTGAGGAGGTAATCAATAAAGCACAAACTGAGGGTTGGATTACAGACAAAACCAAAGATTTCTTGATCAATAAAAATCCGATCACACCTGTATTTTACGGATTTATGAAAGTACACAAAAATCTCACCAACCCACCATTTAGACCCATTGTTGCAGCAATAGAAAGTATATTCAACCCTCTTTCTAAATATCTGGACAAATTATTACAACCTGTCATCTAGTCATCATCGGCCTATCTACGAGATACAACACATTTTTTGAATATACTAGACAATGTTGAAGGTATGGCAAACCACTGGACACTTTTCACTCTTGATGTACAATCATTGTATACATCAATACCTCATGAAGAAGGCTTGGAATCCCTTGAACGGCTACTCCTGAAAGAAGAATACTTTGCCTCAAAGAAAGTGTTTGTGATTGAATTGGCTAAAATTATTCTATACAATAATTCTTTTAGGTTTCGCGGGCAATACTATCTTCAAATTTTTGGTACCTCCATGGGCTCAGCGATGGCGCCAGCTTATGCAAATACCTTTATGTTTTATTTTGAATCTTTCCACATTTTGGAAAACCCCACATGGTCAATCAAATTGGCCATGTGGAGAAGGTACATTGATGATATGTTTGGGATCTGGAAAGGACCAGCCACAGAACTAGATACCTTTGTAAATTATTTCAACAGGTGCAACCCAAAAATCAAATTCACTTTAGAAATTGGCTCACCAGAGGTTAATTCCCTTGATGTTAAGATTATTCCTAAAAACAATAAATTGCACACCACAATCTTTAGAAAACCAACAGATGTTAACAGCAGTCTATACTATACAAGTCACCTCCCACAACACCTCAAAAATACCCCCCCCCCTCAGCCAGCTACTAAGGATAAGAGGCACAGTGTCAGAAGAAGAAACATATAGAACAGCGGAAGAAGATCAAATTAGATGATTCCAAGAAAGAGGTTCCCCAACCTAATTCTAAAAGAACCAGCTACAAAGTGCAGACTGAAGAATAGATTGGATCTACTCAAACCACAAATCCAAGAGGCCAAAGAAGAGCATCCACTGATATATTTATTACAATACTCACAACAGAGTCCTCAAATCAGAAGAATATTGACAAAAAAATTGGAAAATCACAAGATTAGATCATCAGCTTAGTGCACTATTCCCCAAATTGCCAATAATGGCATATACACGGGGAAGGAATTTGAGAGATTCACTGGTAAAGGCAGAAAGAACAGATGAGAACAAAAACATTTTTCTCGCAAAACCAAAGAAAGGTACATTTCCATGTTTGAATTGTTGCCATTGCAACAATGTACAAAAGGGCAATAACATCAGACACCCATACACAGGCAAAAAAATAGAATTGCACAATTATGCTACCTGTGAGAGCACATTTGTAATTTATGCACTGATCTGCCCATGCAGACAATATTATGTAGGGCAAATTATCAGGAGAGTCAAGTACAGAATCTCTGAACATAAATCCAACATTCGCACAAAAAATGAGAAGTCTCCAGTAGTAAGACATTTTTTGAATAAACATCATACAATTTCACAGCTAAGATTTGTAATTCTAGAGACAGTTACGAGACCACCAAGAGGTGGGAATCTACAACAGATTCGTAGAGAGATGTTCTGGATTCACAAATTAGACTCACTAGAGCCACGGGGGATGAACAAAGAATTTTCCCTAAATTTATTTTTGTGACCCATTGGAACCAAAGTCCTAGATGCCCAGGAAAATTGCTTAATAGTAACACATAAAGTTGATCGTTTGATTATTGAAGGGCACAAGACTAATATCAAGAAATGTCATAATGGTGATTCGATGGGATCAGAACTGAGCAACCTGTTAAAGAATGTTACTGATGTCAGTAGACACATTGAATGTCAAATATGGTTTCATTTAATTCATATTATCAATAACTGGATAATGTATATGCTTGGAAGAATCTATGTAATTCTCTTTGGTCCCATAATAAAGACTTCTCAACAGGTTTACTACAGTAACGAAATTGGAATGCCGAATTGTACTATCTTTGTGGAATAATGGGCCCACATCTGTCTCATCATTAAACATGAATACCTTAATCAATAGCATACTAATTCAAACTACAATCCCAGTGATATTGTGTCCATCTAAGGATGATTCAATAAATAGCTAGACACTAGCTACATTACGTCTAACACCAATGTTAATTGATTTATGATACACTATATCAAAGATGCCGTTAACGCTCGATGCTACTTAATTGACTAAATAGTATATAAGAAGGTGCTACCATCTTGAATCAGCACGTTTACTTAAAGTGGTTGCTTAGCAACAGGCTTACTCCTAATACAACGGCAGAGGCAACGTATACAGAGGAACGCAATGTAACATAACAAATGACATTGGGCCTCATTCCGAGTCCGGCGGTAAGTAATAGTAATTACCGCCATGGCGTAAATACCATGTACGATGTGGTCGGAAGGCGCTATTTCCACCATATTCCGACTTCGCGTGCACGAGTATTCCGCCATGGCGGTAAACTCCCTTGCGGCATAGCGCAAAAGGTCCCGTCAAACCCCTTACCGCCATAAGCCTAGACGCATTTAACACCACCGCCTTCGATCGAATTCGTAATTAGCGGTGACCGTAAGTTACGCTGACCGTAAATTACGGCCACCGTTAAATACCGGAAACGGAAATAACGTCATCGCACAGGAACGGGAAGCATCACGGCGGTCATATTTAAAATCACAATCCATTGCAATCCTCACCATACAGGACATACAGGACTCCATACAGGACTCAGATCGACCAAATATACAACAGAGAAGATCATCATGCCAAAAGTTCTGAAAAAGGGCGCTGCGCGCATCCGAAAAGAAAAATTCACCCAGGATGAGTTACAGGTCCTGGTCGACACCCTGCATGAACATGCAGATATCGTATTCTGCGGCGACATGCGTAGGCCCACCATCCTCAGAAAGAAGGAGATATGGGAGTTGGTCGCACAGAGGGTGAGCGCCGTTGGAAACACCCCCCGCAGCACAACGCATTGCCGCAAACGGTGGGATGACCTTCGTCTCAGGGTGCGGGCCATCATGTCAGCAAACCGTCAGCAGGCCCTGGAGACAGGAGGAGGCCCAGGCTCACCCATTAAAATGATGCCCTGGGAGGAAACATGTGCGGAGATGATGGGCACAGAAGCCATCGAAGGTGTGGGCGAAATGGATTGCGGTGACCCCTCATCCGCTGATGCAGGTGAGTGTCATGAGTCCAAACAGTACATGCATCCTTAATTTAATTCACCGCAAAGGGCCGCCCAAAGAGTCACATCATGTTTGCTTCGTAGCCCCCCCCCCCCCGCAACCATGTCGTAACAAGTGGGACCCAGGATGATGCCAGGTGCAAGGCAGACACCCATATTGGCCATTCCACACAGAAAGCTGGCCAATGTCACTCACCACTGTACTCCGCCAACATGATTGACCCCGCCAACAGTATGCTTTTACCATCCAAGCCAAGTTCTCTCACCAACCAAAATATCACCAAGACGCTGCTCTCCCAATGTGTTACCATAGGCTTGTAGTCATGATGACCCCCAGATCATTGATCATGCTGTCTCTCTCCCTCTTGCCCTCCACAGGTAGCGGACATGAAAGTGAGGAGCAGGAAGGCTCCCGGCCAAGTACCTCCCGGGACAGGGGCAGGGTACAGCGCATACCTGCTGGCAGACATAAGGCCCATTCCACGCCACCTGCTCCAGCAACCCCCATGGAGGGTACACAACCCCCACCCGCGCACCTGGACATGGCTGCAGTTCCGCAGGAAACATGCCCCACGCTGCACCCTGAGGAATCCAGCATGTCAGGGGAGAATGCTGCCATGTGCCTCCTTAGTGTGCCAGACAGCCCCACATCCCATTCCGGGGTCAACGTGGAGGAGACCAACGTCTGCAGCCCTGAGTCACCATCATACAGCCAGGTTGCACACAGCGACTCCGGGTCGAGTGATGGGCCAGGCCTCACAGGCGAAGGGGCAACACCTGTCTCACATCAGCCCACATCCCCTGGCGCAACACCTGAGAGGCCTGCAGGCACAATACCGAGCCTGCAAACCACATCCCCCACAACGGCCGCAGAAGCTGTGCACTCCCAGAACCTCACGGCCATGATTGAGGAGTTTCTCCGGGACAACCGGGAATCAGGGTTGGTGCATCACAATGACCTGCAGGCTCTGGGCGAGGTCATCACTACATCAACAAACCGGCTCTGTGAGGTGCTCGGCAGGATTGCTGATGCCCTGGAGGCAGCTACCCCCAGACCTCAGCCCCAGCAGGAGGAACCACCCTCCCAGTGCTCCTCCACGCAGACCAGCCCGGTCCGCAGGTCACAACGCACAATGCGTAAATGATTCCTCATGCTCGGGGCGTGCCCATTGACTATGAAGCCACACACATGTGGCCTATGTAGTATTGATGGGACCATTGTGGGGCTGTTGTGGGGGGAGGGTGAGGGGGGTGAGGGTGTGCGTGGGAGTTGGGGGGGAGGGGGGTGAGGGTGTGCGTGGGAGTTGGGGGGGAGGGGGGTGAAGGTGGAGGATTATTTGTACACGTTTTTACATGATTGTAAAATACACAGTTTGGTGTTTCCTTGAAAACAGAGTGGACATTGATCATTGTGCATGTGTCTTTTAATGTCTCACAGTGCATGTAGTACACGTATCCCCACACCCAGTGCCCAATGTCCTGTCATCCTCACCCCCTCAGCTGACTTGTGACTCAGAAATATTGGTCAATCAATGCTTGTCGCACGTGACGTCCCTCCTGTGCATCGGCCCCGTGATGCTGTCCTGCCATTCCTTCCTCCTCCTCCTCCTCCTCCTCCTCCTCCTCCTCTGGTGGGAGCAGACCCACGTCAGGGGGCAGTGGCACGTTCCGATGGATGCACATGTTGTGCAGCATTGCACATGCCATGGTGATCTTGGACACCTTCTCGTGGCTGTAGATGAGGGCCCCACCTGACCGGCTGAGGCAACGAAATCGTGCCTTCAGAAGTCCGAAGGTCTGCTCTATCACCACCCGTGTACGGGTATGAGATCTATTGTAGTCCTCCTGGTGCCTGTTTTGTGGGTTGCGGACGGGGGTCATGAGCCATGCCTTCAATGGGTAGCCAGCATCACCTGCATGAGAGTGGAATGAAGGTAAGTGTTCGTGCAATCATGGTGGAGAAATGGGCTAATCTGACATTGCAGCAGGTGTTCACTGGCCATGCACACATGTCCCAGGATACAGTGACCCCATTACATCGTACAATGGCGTTGACTGCCCCAACCTTATGCATCTCTCTACCCCACCCTTTACCACCCTGGTGGAATATGCTGGCAGCCTACTCACAGCCCCAATGGACTGCCATGGCCCATTCCGGTTACTCACCAAGCAGCCAGGTACGTCGTTCAGCATGTCGCTCCATGTAGCGTGGTAGTGTAGAGTTGCGCAGGACCAAGGAGTCATGAGTTGATCCGGGGTATCGGGCATTGCATTGTGTGATGGTTTTACTTGCATTACACACCATCTGGACGTTGATGGAGTGATATTGCTTGCGGTTGCGATACGGCACCTCCATGGCATGGGGCACCACCAATTCTACGTGGGTGCAGTCGATGGCACCTATGCAATTTGGCATGCCTGCAAGTGCATGGAAAGCAGCTTTGGTATCATATGTCTCCTGGGGAGTCCGGGGGAGGCATATGTAGTCCCTTCTGTGCTTGAGGAGGGCATCGAGCACTTGGTTGAGTATCCGGGAAAATATGGGCTGTGAAATGCCATGCATGTGCCCCACTGTATGCTGGTAGGTCCCTGTGGCAAGGAAGTGGAGCACAGACACTACCTTTAGTAGAGGGGGGATGGCAGTGCTGATTTCTATTAGGCTCACTATGTCGTTATGTATCAGGGCCACTATGGTGGTTATCGTGTCCCGGTCAAGGCGGTACAGGGTGTGTATCTGCTCTGGTGTGAGGTTGAAGGGGGTGGGTCTGATGCGTGGGATTGGGGGTTGACGGCGTGGTAATTGTGGCTGCACCGGTAGGGCATGCTGGCCCTGTCTCTGCCTCCTTCTCCTCCTGTGTATCCTCTGTGGTGGGGGCTGTGGTTGCTGTGGTTGCTGTGGTTGCTGTTGTTGATGTTGTCGTCGTTGCTGCCTTGCAAGCAGGGCCTCCAGCTCCATGAATGCTGCGAGAATTGGTATCATCTTGGTGTGGGAGGGGGTGTGGTGTGTGGGTGTGCTCCTTTTGTGCTGTGCCTGACTCTATGGACTCCACCTGTGCTGATTGGGTGCACCTGTTCCTCTTTCTGGCACTGTTCAGGGTTGTTAACACCTTCTCTGCGATGCCGGTAATTACGCCATGGCGTTAAGGTACTTTGCGCCCTTGTGGAGGCCGTTTTTACCGTGTCCGCTTTACTTGGGATCAGCACTGGTTTACGCCTTGGCGTTATTTCCGACGTGGTGTGTCGGGCGCGCGACACTGGTACGCTATTTACGGCGTCGTACTTTACGGTGGCGGTAATTACGGTGTGAAGGGTCGGAATAGTCCACGGCGGTAAATGATGGCGGAATTACTTTACCGCCATCGTTTTTCCATTAGCGCCGTACTCGGAATGAGGCCCATTGTCTTTACCCAATATTACATTACCATAACGTAGCGTATAAAGAGGAACGTAACGTAATTACACAATTGATATCTTCAACACTACATTACCCAACATCCAATGACTACTACGTAGCGCACAAGGAGGAACGTGACATAACTGAACATATAGCATTTTCAACACTACATTACCCAACATCCCATTATTACAACGTAGCCACGCGGCACGTGACAGCACGGCACGTTTAATTAAATTGCTTGCTTAGCCACAGGCTTACTCCTAACACAACGGCAGAGGCATCGTATACAGAGGATCACGACGTAACTGAACAAAAGTAAATAGACAGATATGTAAACTTAGATCCAAGCACACATGCTCAATTTTGGTGCTTACAGGGCCAGATAACACTTATATATTCACTTGTTTACAGACACTTGAATCATCTTACCACGCCGTAGGGTGAGGAGAAGAACTAGGGACTCTTTAACTATCTGACTCACGGTGACCCAAAAGGTGAGCACTGTCAGTTTGAAGTCCTTTGAGGTTATTTGAATATTGTAGAAATACATTTCACAGAGTCTCATACATAATGCACACACTCTTTCACTAGGGTGACCACCTTATTGGACCATCATGGAATGAATTGACGCCCGCATTTAAATATAAGTCAGCAGAGGAACTGATGTTGAATGATCCTGTGAGTAACATGAATTTATAACTTCATGAAAATATTCACGATACTTCTAATGTCATGAAGACATACTCATATATAAAACCTGTATTTCAGGATACGCCACCTACTTTTTTGATGAATAGAAGAGATTCCGACACCGTTGTCACTGCATGGAAGTGTAACATTTCAAATTGAAATATACCATCCTAACACTATGCTAAGGAAAATATATTAGGAGATCCAACCAAAAATCAACTAAATTATTTAATTTTTACTTTCACCATTACAGAGTGCTAACTCAGCCTCATTTTATATTACAGGCGACTTTTCACCTGGTACCGTCCAACCCACCACAAAGTTCAAGGACAAGTGCCCAGTACTCTACATTGGTATTTGATACTGAGACATTAGACATAGGAACGTTTGAATATGGAACGATTTCTACAAAAGAAAGACGAATGTACTAAAGATGTACTAAATTGTATTTAAAGTTATGTATACATTTTCTTTTCTCCTGAAGAAGAGAGTCTCCTCTCGAAACGCATAGAGCTTGCAATTTTCCATTTATTTTGATTTAATTTAGGTGTTTGGAACTTAAATGTGAATGACCATTGATCTAAATTGATATACCCAATATTGTATTATAATGGGATTATATGGGCTGTGTATGTCAGGAATACACAAACATTTTTGAATAATTGAAAATAAATCACTTTGATTTCAAGAATATGAGATATAATTCCTACAACTGACACATTGGAATTTACATAAAGTATGTGATGATTTGATAAAACACTTATGTTAAATCTTGACTGAAAGGTTTTCTTCAGTATTGATAGGTTCATCATGGGTATTCTGTTTTGTTCATTAACAGCAATTCAAAGGCCCGGTTGTTCCATGATCCCACTCTCAACAGTTCAACAGGATCCTTCTTGTCAGTGTATTCTCCCGCAGGTTTGGCCAAAGCTCCCGCAAGCGAACTCCAATCAGACTGGTTTACTCCGGTGTTATCATGGGGTGCATTCTCAAACTTTTGTGGGATTTTGCAGTCATTGTTCCTAATTGTGAACTTCCCCAGAGGCCGCCTTTCTTTCTTTTGTATGCTTTTTATTGGCAATAGCTGCTCCATCTCGGTTTTGATTTACAGGATTTGCCTACGTGCAAAAGTGATTAGGCGTGACTCTAGTCTCTTAGGTTGAATGATTCAAAACTACTCCCCACTGCTTTCTCTGAGGTCATACCCCAGAGGTAGCAACCGTTCACTTTGCTCCAACAGCGCTTCATTGATGAGGTGGGATTCTAAGTGCAGGATTACAAGATCGCCTCTGTCTTCTGAAGCAAATTCAACCACTCTTATGCCATTTGTTGTGATGAATCTAAGTGCTGGGATGCACTGGAGGAGCTTCATAACATTTCCTCTGTTTAGAAGTAGAGCTTTCTGGTCTGTCATAATTCTTTCCAGGGTTAATTTCAGAGATTCTTCTATTTTTCTTGGGGAGTCTGAACGTTCTTCACGCATCAAGTTCTTCTGGAATCTGTCAATATTACCAATTTCCTGCTGCCCTCTGACCTTGTTATCTTGCCCATTAGATGACAATCGTCTCTTTAATTCAACCACCTCTCTTTTTTCTTCTATGGTGAAGAAAGTGGGGGCCAGTTTGGGCTGCCTAGGTTTAACCACAGGATTTTTTGCCCTTGGCGACTCAAAGCAATATGGTATCATCAAGTCAACCATAGCGTTTCCGTTCTTCATATTTTTGTTCGAGGCAAGATTGCCTCAATCGCTTGGGGAGCCGTGGGTGCAGATTTTGTCTCCTGGGAAGAATTTTGGGTTGGTTTCCAATGAGCCCTTATCCATTTACCATCCTCTATGATAGCTTCCAACAGCGAGGATTTATCTGCTGTTTCCCGCCTGGCCAAGTCACAGAGCCTTTGCTGCCACTGGTTAGAGGTTTCTACCTCTTTATCAAGCCTTTGTTCTAGCTTTTTGGTAAATGCATTTAGGTTGGCCAGATTATTCTGTAGTGTGTGCATAAGGCTTACTTGCTCTTGAAGGGTAGAATTCATTGACTCATACAGCTTACAGAAAGGCGATACGGAACCAGTCAATGAAGCCATCACTATGTTTTGAATGTTAGCTAGCTCATCTTTAAGCGACTCCCTTGCCGAGCATCCCTTCTAACCTCACTATAGGTGTTCATCATGCTGGAGTCCGAAGATGATGAGCCGCGCCTTATGTCTGGGGAGGCTTGGAAGCAGTCCACCTCCTCAGGGCATTCACCCACCAATGAAACTTTAGCTGGGCTATAGCATCCTGTGGGCACACAATTGAAACTCTGAGGTGCGTACTCCCCTCTGATTTCCATTGTCGTTCCGAATTCTTTTCCCGCCGCTGGTGATCACCTGTATCAGTGCTCTGGTGAGAAACTATAGAGGTAGTTGCCCTAGTAGGGCTGTGATCCTCACTCAGGGCATTCAATCTCTCTTTTATCATCGATATGCTCAATCGCTATGCTCAATCGCCTTTGTGAGTTTATTTTTTCTGTCAAAAGTGTGGGATCCAGAGCCAGCTTTACTGCCCTATTCAGAGTTTGTAGGATGGTTCAATATCTCCTTCGGGCCATTCGTGGTATTCAATTGATTATTTACTGGCAGGAGGTTTGACCGCAATATTTCTTGCTGGAACCGCCGATCACCACTCACCCCCACGTCCACGTATTCATTAGCCAGCTTGAACAAACTCTTCCCGGCATTAGCATCCTGGGGCCCTTCTTTCATCAACTTTGTATAGGCGTTCCACCCCTCCATAACCCTGGGCATATTAGTCAAGCATTCACTCATTGTTAGTAGGTCTTGATTTGTGTCTTCATGGAGGTCAATTCCAGGGCTAGACCCATTCTTTTCCTGGCTCCTTTCAATGCCCTTGCTCCCAAGCTTGCCAAAGCAGGTACCATAGCAGGGACATCATTTCACCAAAATGCCAGGGGTAGCGGAAGTGACATCACACGACCCTTGACCCCTTGATGACATCAAAGGAAGCAATGTCATTTGACCCTGCCCCAAAGTGATATCGCGGGTAGCGATGCAACACGACATTTCACCCGTTCATAAAACAGGAAGTGGCATCACATCGCATTGTACAATACGAAAAATATAGTTACGATATCACTATGTGATGTACATTCCATACAAGAATGGATCGGCATATGTATCATTAAGATCAGTGTGTATAGGCCCATATTACCAAATTACTGTGTATGCAAGCAGACGTCCATGATCAAATGATAATGATGTGTTATTATAGAGCACTTACGCTTAAGCGCTTTATATAGAAAAAATATACACCCAATATCACCCAACCTGTGTTGGTACTCATTTATCGACCTCAGAAGGATGAAAGGCTGAGTGAGGCGTTTAAGAACAGACTAAATCAGTGACTCACCCCCTGAAGTGTGCCTGAAATTAATATTTAATGAGCCTAGCAATTATTGTATAGAATTCCTGAAAGACACATTATTTGGTATTCCTATTCTTTCTTATTTAGGGTCAGTGCTGCAAGTGTTACACTTGTGGCAATCCGGTTCTTATTTTTCTTCTTTTTTTAAGGGGCCTGAACAAGAAAGCCAGCAACCCCAGAAGTAAAGAGCAACAGCCCAGGAGCTTGCATTACAAAAATAAAAAAATAAAAACAATAAAAAAACCCTCTTTTTTTTAGAGGTCGCAAGACAGACCACAGAGGTCGCAAGGGAGACCTCAGAGGTCGCAGTCGCGACCTCTGGCGACCCGTAAATGACATCCCTGTACCATAGGCACTGAACACAGTCACACCTGTAAACTTGTTCTGGTGGCTGCTTGCAGGTTTGGATCTGTTGACATCTTTCCTGAGCTGGGAAAGACGGCAGGTTCAAGGGATGTCCTCACCACCGCGAACACCCGCAAAAACCACTTTGCACCACTTAAGTTTGCTTCGCGGAGGAGGGTGCTTTAAAGTGGTTTGTAGGCGGGACTCCCACAGCACGTTGCGGCTCACAGAGCGTCGCATGTTGGGTCCTCCTCTCCTTGCCTGGAAAGATCTTCAAGGTGTATTACACCTAAGCAGTCACCAGCACACGATCCCAAGGAAAAACAACCACCAATTTGACTTGTTGAACACGTAACACCCACAAACACCACTTTGCACACTTCGCGGAGAAGGGTGCTTTTAAGTGGTTTGGAGGTGGGTCGCCCACAGCACGTTGAAGCTCATCGTGCGTTGCACATCAGGTCCTCCTCTCCTTGCCTGGAAAGATCTTAAAAGTGTATTACACCTAAGCAGTCAACAGCACATGATTGCAAGAAAAAACAGCCAGCAATTTGACTTGTTGAACTTGTAAGATCTGCAAACACCACTTTACACCACTTCCTAATATATACACCTTTCTATTTATTTGTTTTAGTTATTTTACTTTTTACATTTTTATAGCGCACCTAAACCTCAGGCATCTGAGCGCTTGAACTTAAGAATACGGTTACATTTCAAAGACTTGGTTATACAGTATGGTTACAAATGCAGATACAGAATCAATACAATATGGTTACAAAATGCAAATAAAGTATCAGTACCAGCTTGTACAAGTGCAATGGTCATGCATGAATGTTCAAGATTACATTTGAAGCTTAGTCAACTTTTTCGACAGATAATATGCAGAACACAGTTTCCTAATTGCTCATTGTGCTGTGTAGGTCTTGTCTATCCTAGTGGACAGGGGGAAACCTAAAGCTCAGTTGGTGGGGTGAAGTTAGTTCTGATATCTTGGTTGAAGAGCCAAGTTATTCGTTTTTTTCCAAAAGGACCATAAAGACGTGTCTGTCCTTAGTTCTGTAGGCCTGGCATTCCAGTAGTTGGCTGCAATAACAAGGAAGCCAGGCCCTCCTTCTTTTTGTCTTTTGTATCTTTGTGTGGTCATGTAGGCTGAACAAGTTGGTAGCATGGAGCGTGGAGCCAGTGCTCCAGATAAGATTTTGAGGTGGAAGTATTTTACTCCCTATTTTTAAACTTTGAGGTTAAATGTGATTTTAAGAGAGTAAAAATGACTTTTCTCCTTTGCAAGAGAGTAACATGTATGTGACATCCAGCCGACGTGTGCAAAAACTCTATGGAAATAATTACTATGCGACAGCTTTCTGCAATGTGACAGAATACACCTTTCATTTTTTTTGGTCTGGCCATTTGATCTCCCCAGTATATATTTAAAAGTTGAATTCGCAAAAACTTAGCCAATTGCATTGTAAAGCAAACATGAATTGTATTGTGCGTTTGAGGTTTGATAGCAGAACTGTCTTTTGATGTTTAATGAAAGTCCTCATTTCCTGGAGCTATTACTACAAATTGATATGCCAATGTTATCATACAACAGTGCTGAGAAGCAAGAATTCCATGCTGAATTCTAAATTTAATCTAATGGTCAAATGGTAATTTATATAGCACTTTTGGCAAAGCGCTGTACATAGAACATATTTATCACAATTATCACCAAACCAAA
Organism: Ambystoma mexicanum; assembly: GCF_040938575.1. Taxonomy (NCBI): domain Eukaryota; kingdom Metazoa; phylum Chordata; class Amphibia; order Caudata; family Ambystomatidae; genus Ambystoma; species Ambystoma mexicanum. The sequence goes on from NC_090935.1 coordinate 1,443,156,933, forward strand.
TTCTGTATTCCTTTATCAACCTCAAAAGGATGAAAGGTTGAGTTGGACTTGCCGGGATTCAAACCTGCAACCTAAAGATCATGCACAGATTGCAACGAGTGCTCAACTGGCTGAGCTATCTTGTTGGCTAACACCCTTCAGAGGTCAGTTAACTGAGTATCGACTTAAATACATATCTGCATTATCACAGGGGCAGGTTTTGCTGAGTTTCTATTTCAATCACAAATATAACTTTCATTTGTCAGTTTTTGTACGTGCTTGCATTTCCTGGAGAGTCAGGTTTTGTATTTTTTAATTGTAGTCTTGAAGATTTGAGAGGCTAGAACACCTGTGATTGGTGTAATGACAATCACTCGCCATTGAGCAAAGACTCTGCTGCCACTGACCATTTATAGTAATGTACTCCATTGACTGCAAGGTTGAATGGATGTAAACTTGATTGTTCATAGTCATCATTTTACACGCTGTTTTGTAAATTAAATTGTAAGTGTAAAAATGATGTGCCTCCGCATGATTATGCACACAGCACTGGAACAAAATACAATTGTGCAATAATGATTTGCTTTCACTGGAAACAAAAGCATAATTTGTTACACAATATTAATTCTCAATTGTTACTTAGTTTTCAATCTTATTAATTATACAATCCTAAAAGTCTAGGAAAATATGCACAGTGCTTCTGAAGCTGAATGGAAAGAAACCATTCCTTTAATCACAGTGTGCAGTTTCTTTTTTTGAAAGGCTTCAGAGAAATACATTCCTGAAAGACACATTATTTGGTATTCCTATTCTTTCTTATTTAGGGTCAGTGCTGCAAGTGTTACACTTGTGGCAATCCGGTTCTTATTTTTCTTCTTTTTTTAAGGGGCCTGAACAAGAAAGCCAGCAACCCCAGAAGTAAAGAGCAACAGCCCAGGAGCTTGCATTACAAAAATAAAAAAATAAAAACAATAAAAAAAACCTCTTTTTTTTAGAGGTCGCAAGACAGACCACAGAGGTCGCAAGGGAGACCTCAGAGGTCGCAGTCGCGACCTCTGGCGACCCGTAAATGACATCCCTGTACCATAGGCACTGAACACAGTCACACCTGTAAACTTGTTCTGGTGGCTGCTTGCAGGTTTGGATCTGTTGACATCTTTCCTGAGCTGGGCAAGACGGCAGGTTCAAGGGATGTCCTCACCACCGCGAACACCCGCAAAAACCACTTTGCACCACTTAAGTTTGCTTCACGGAGGAGGGTGCTTTAAAGTGGTTTGTAGGCGGGACTCCCACAGCACGTTGCGGCTCACAGAGCGTCGCATGTTGGGTCCTCCTCTCCTTGCCTGGAAAGATCTTCAAGGTGTATTACACCTAAGCAGTCACCAGCACACGATCCCAAGGAAAAACAACCACCAATTTGACTTGTTGAACACGTAACACCCACAAACACCACTTTGCACACTTCGCGGAGAAGGGTGCTTTTAAGTGGTTTGGAGGTGGGTCGCCCACAGCACGTTGAAGCTCATCGTGCGTTGCACATCAGGTCCTCCTCTCCTTGCCTGGAAAGATCTTAAAAGTGTATTACACCTAAGCAGTCAACAGCACATGATTGCAAGAAAAAACAGCCAGCAATTTGACTTGTTGAACTTGTAAGATCTGCAAACACCACTTTACACCACTTCCTAATATATACACCTTTCTATTTATTTGTTTTAGTTATTTTACTTTTTACATTTTTATAGCGCACCTAAACCTCAGGCATCTGAGCGCTTGAACTTAAGAGTACGGTTACATTTCAAAGACTTGGTTATACAGTATGGTTACAAATGCAGATACAGAATCAATACAATATGGTTACAAAATGCAAATAAAGTATCAGTACCAGCTTGTACAAGTGCAATGGTCATGCATGAATGTTCAAGATTACATTTGAAGCTTAGTCAACTTTTTCGACAGATAATATGCAGAACACAGTTTCCTAATTGCTCATTGTGCTGTGTAGGTCTTGTCTATCCTAGTGGACAGGGGGAAACCTAAAGCTCAGTTGGTGGGGTGAAGTTAGTTCTGATATCTTGGTTGAAGAGCCAAGTTATTCGTTTTTTTCCAAAAGGACCATAAAGACGTGTCTGTCCTTAGTTCTGTAGGCCTGGCATTCCAGTAGTTGGCTGCAATAACAAGGAAGCCAGGCCCTCCTTCTTTTTGTCTTTTGTATCTTTGTGTGGTCATGTAGGCTGAACAAGTTGGTAGCATGGAGCGTGGAGCCAGTGCTCCAGATAAGATTTTGAGGTGGAAGTATTTTACTCCCTATTTTTAAACTTTGAGGTTAAATGTGATTTTAAGAGAGTAAAAATGACTTTTCTCCTTTGCAAGAGAGTAACATGTATGTGACATCCAGCCGACGTGTGCAAAAACTCTATGGAAATAATTACTATGCGACAGCTTTCTGCAATGTGACAGAATACACCTTTCATTTTTTTTGGTCTGGCCATTTGATCTCCCCAGTATATATTTAAAAGTTGAATTCGCAAAAACTTAGCCAATTGCATTGTAAAGCAAACATGAATTGTATTGTGCGTTTGAGGTTTGATAGCAGAACTGTCTTTTGATGTTTAATGAAAGTCCTCATTTCCTGGAGCTATTACTACAAATTGATATGCCAATGTTATCATACAACAGTGCTGAGAAGCAAGAATTCCATGCTGAATTCTAAATTTAATCTAATGGTCAAATGGTAATTTATATAGCACTTTTGGCAAAGCGCTGTACATAGAACATATTTATCACAATTATCACCAAACCAAATTCTGTATTCCTTTATCAACCTCAAAAGGATGAAAGGTTGAGTTGGACTTGCCGGGATTCAAACCTGCAACCTAAAGATCATGCACAGATTGCAACGAGTGCTCAACTGGCTGAGCTATCTTGTTGGCTAACACCCTTCAGAGGTCAGTTAACTGAGTATCGACTTAAATACATATCTGCATTATCACAGGGGCAGGTTTTGCTGAGTTTCTATTTCAATCACAAATATAACTTTCATTTGTCAGTTTTTGTACGTGCTTGCATTTCCTGGAGAGTCAGGTTTTGTATTTTTTAATTGTAGTCTTGAAGATTTGAGAGGCTAGAACACCTGTGATTGGTGTAATGACAATCACTCGCCATTGAGCAAAGACTCTGCTGCCACTGACCATTTATAGTAATGTACTCCATTGACTGCAAGGTTGAATGGATGTAAACTTGATTGTTCATAGTCATCATTTTACACGCTGTTTTGTAAATTAAATTGTAAGTGTAAAAATGATGTGCCTCCGCATGATTATGCACACAGCACTGGAACAAAATACAATTGTGCAATAATGATTTGCTTTCACTGGAAACAAAAGCATAATTTGTTACACAATATTAATTCTCAATTGTTACTTAGTTTTCAATCTTATTAATTATACAATCCTAAAAGTCTAGGAAAATATGCACAGTGCTTCTGAAGCTGAATGGAAAGAAACCATTCCTTTAATCACAGTGTGCAGTTTCTTTTTTTGAAAGGCTTCAGAGAAATACATTCCTGAAAGACACATTATTTGGTATTCCTATTCTTTCTTATTTAGGGTCAGTGCTGCAAGTGTTACACTTGTGGCAATCCGGTTCTTATTTTTCTTCTTTTTTTAAGGGGCCTGAACAAGAAAGCCAGCAACCCCAGAAGTAAAGAGCAACAGCCCAGGAGCTTGCATTACAAAAATAAAAAAATAAAAACAATAAAAAAAACCTCTTTTTTTTAGAGGTCGCAAGACAGACCACAGAGGTCGCAAGGGAGACCTCAGAGGTCGCAGTCGCGACCTCTGGCGACCCGTAAATGACATCCCTGTACCATAGGCACTGAACACAGTCACACCTGTAAACTTGTTCTGGTGGCTGCTTGCAGGTTTGGATCTGTTGACATCTTTCCTGAGCTGGGCAAGACGGCAGGTTCAAGGGATGTCCTCACCACCGCGAACACCCGCAAAAACCACTTTGCACCACTTAAGTTTGCTTCGCGGAGGAGGGTGCTTTAAAGTGGTTTGTAGGCGGGACTCCCACAGCACGTTGCGGCTCACAGAGCGTCGCATGTTGGGTCCTCCTCTCCTTGCCTGGAAAGATCTTCAAGGTGTATTACACCTAAGCAGTCACCAGCACACGATCCCAAGGAAAAACAACCACCAATTTGACTTGTTGAACACGTAACACCCACAAACACCACTTTGCACACTTCGCGGAGAAGGGTGCTTTTAAGTGGTTTGGAGGTGGGTCGCCCACAGCACGTTGAAGCTCATCGTGCGTTGCACATCAGGTCCTCCTCTCCTTGCCTGGAAAGATCTTAAAAGTGTATTACACCTAAGCAGTCAACAGCACATGATTGCAAGAAAAAACAGCCAGCAATTTGACTTGTTGAACTTGTAAGATCTGCAAACACCACTTTACACCACTTCCTAATATATACACCTTTCTATTTATTTGTTTTAGTTATTTTACTTTTTACATTTTTATAGCGCACCTAAACCTCAGGCATCTGAGCGCTTGAACTTAAGAATACGGTTACATTTCAAAGACTTGGTTATACAGTATGGTTACAAATGCAGATACAGAATCAATACAATATGGTTACAAAATGCAAATAAAGTATCAGTACCAGCTTGTACAAGTGCAATGGTCATGCATGAATGTTCAAGATTACATTTGAAGCTTAGTCAACTTTTTCGACAGATAATATGCAGAACACAGTTTCCTAATTGCTCATTGTGCTGTGTAGGTCTTGTCTATCCTAGTGGACAGGGGGAAACCTAAAGCTCAGTTGGTGGGGTGAAGTTAGTTCTGATATCTTGGTTGAAGAGCCAAGTTATTCGTTTTTTTCCAAAAGGACCATAAAGACGTGTCTGTCCTTAGTTCTGTAGGCCTGGCATTCCAGTAGTTGGCTGCAATAACAAGGAAGCCAGGCCCTCCTTCTTTTTGTCTTTTGTATCTTTGTGTGGTCATGTAGGCTGAACAAGTTGGTAGCATGGAGCGTGGAGCCAGTGCTCCAGATAAGATTTTGAGGTGGAAGTATTTTACTCCCTATTTTTAAACTTTGAGGTTAAATGTGATTTTAAGAGAGTAAAAATGACTTTTCTCCTTTGCAAGAGAGTAACATGTATGTGACATCCAGCCGACGTGTGCAAAAACTCTATGGAAATAATTACTATGCGACAGCTTTCTGCAATGTGACAGAATACACCTTTCATTTTTTTTGGTCTGGCCATTTGATCTCCCCAGTATATATTTAAAAGTTGAATTCGCAAAAACTTAGCCAATTGCATTGTAAAGCAAACATGAATTGTATTGTGCGTTTGAGGTTTGATAGCAGAACTGTCTTTTGATGTTTAATGAAAGTCCTCATTTCCTGGAGCTATTACTACAAATTGATATGCCAATGTTATCATACAACAGTGCTGAGAAGCAAGAATTCCATGCTGAATTCTAAATTTAATCTAATGGTCAAATGGTAATTTATATAGCACTTTTGGCAAAGCGCTGTACATAGAACATATTTATCACAATTATCACCAAACCAAATTCTGTATTCCTTTATCAACCTCAAAAGGATGAAAGGTTGAGTTGGACTTGCCGGGATTCAAACCTGCAACCTAAAGATCATGCACAGATTGCAACGAGTGCTCAACTGGCTGAGCTATCTTGTTGGCTAACACCCTTCAGAGGTCAGTTAACTGAGTATCGACTTAAATACATATCTGCATTATCACAGGGGCAGGTTTTGCTGAGTTTCTATTTCAATCACAAATATAATTTTCATTTGTCAGTTTTTGTACGTGCTTGCATTTCCTGGAGAGTCAGGTTTTGTATTTTTTAATTGTAGTCTTGAAGATTTGAGAGGCTAGAACACCTGTGATTGGTGTAATGACAATCACTCGCCATTGAGCAAAGACTCTGCTGCCACTGACCATTTATAGTAATGTACTCCATTGACTGCAAGGTTGAATGGATGTAAACTTGATTGTTCATAGTCATCATTTTACACGCTGTTTTGTAAATTAAATTGTAAGTGTAAAAATGATGTGCCTCCGCATGATTATGCACACAGCACTGGAACAAAATACAATTGTGCAATAATGATTTGCTTTCACTGGAAACAAAAGCATAATTTGTTACACAATATTAATTCTCAATTGTTACTTAGTTTTCAATCTTATTAATTATACAATCCTAAAAGTCTAGGAAAATATGCACAGTGCTTCTGAAGCTGAATGGAAAGAAACCATTCCTTTAATCACAGTGTGCAGTTTCTTTTTTTGAAAGGCTTCAGAGAAATACATTCCTGAAAGACACATTATTTGGTATTCCTATTCTTTCTTATTTAGGGTCAGTGCTGCAAGTGTTACACTTGTGGCAATCCGGTTCTTATTTTTCTTCTTTTTTTAAGGGGCCTGAACAAGAAAGCCAGCAACCCCAGAAGTAAAGAGCAACAGCCCAGGAGCTTGCATTACAAAAATAAAAAAATAAAAACAATAAAAAAAACCTCTTTTTTTTAGAGGTCGCAAGACAGACCACAGAGGTCGCAAGGGAGACCTCAGAGGTCGCAGTCGCGACCTCTGGCGACCCGTAAATGACATCCCTGTAACATAGGCACTGAACACAGTCACACCTGTAAACTTGTTCTGGTGGCTGCTTGCAGGTTTGGATCTGTTGACATCTTTCCTGAGCTGGGCAAGACGGCAGGTTCAAGGGATGTCCTCACCACCGCGAACACCCGCAAAAACCACTTTGCACCACTTAAGTTTGCTTCGCGGAGGAGGGTGCTTTAAAGTGGTTTGTAGGCGGGACTCCCACAGCACGTTGCGGCTCACAGAGCGTCGCATGTTGGGTCCTCCTCTCCTTGCCTGGAAAGATCTTCAAGGTGTATTACACCTAAGCAGTCACCAGCACACGATCCCAAGGAAAAACAACCACCAATTTGACTTGTTGAACACGTAACACCCACAAACACCACTTTGCACACTTCGCGGAGAAGGGTGCTTTTAAGTGGTTTGGAGGTGGGTCGCCCACAGCACGTTGAAGCTCATCGTGCGTTGCACATCAGGTCCTCCTCTCCTTGCCTGAAAAGATCTTAAAAGTGTATTACACCTAAGCAGTCAACAGCACATGATTGCAAGAAAAAACAGCCAGCAATTTGACTTGTTGAACTTGTAAGATCTGCAAACACCACTTTACACCACTTCCTAATATATACACCTTTCTATTTATTTGTTTTAGTTATTTTACTTTTTACATTTTTATAGCGCACCTAAACCTCAGGCATCTGAGCGCTTGAACTTAAGAGTACGGTTACATTTCAAAGACTTGGTTATACAGTATGGTTACAAATGCAGATACAGAATCAATACAATATGGTTACAAAATGCAAATAAAGTATCAGTACCAGCTTGTACAAGTGCAATGGTCATGCATGAATGTTCAAGATTACATTTGAAGCTTAGTCAACTTTTTCGACAGATAATATGCAGAACACAGTTTCCTAATTGCTCATTGTGCTGTGTAGGTCTTGTCTATCCTAGTGGACAGGGGGAAACCTAAAGCTCAGTTGGTGGGGTGAAGTTAGTTCTGATATCTTGGTTGAAGAGCCAAGTTATTCGTTTTTTTCCAAAAGGACCATAAAGACGTGTCTGTCCTTAGTTCTGTAGGCCTGGCATTCCAGTAGTTGGCTGCAATAACAAGGAAGCCAGGCCCTCCTTCTTTTTGTCTTTTGTATCTTTGTGTGGTCATGTAGGCTGAACAAGTTGGTAGCATGGAGCGTGGAGCCAGTGCTCCAGATAAGATTTTGAGGTGGAAGTATTTTACTCCCTATTTTTAAACTTTGAGGTTAAATGTGATTTTAAGAGAGTAAAAATGACTTTTCTCCTTTGCAAGAGAGTAACATGTATGTGACATCCAGCCGACGTGTGCAAAAACTCTATGGAAATAATTACTATGCGACAGCTTTCTGCAATGTGACAGAATACACCTTTCATTTTTTTTGGTCTGGCCATTTGATCTCCCCAGTATATATTTAAAAGTTGAATTCGCAAAAACTTAGCCAATTGCATTGTAAAGCAAACATGAATTGTATTGTGCGTTTGAGGTTTGATAGCAGAACTGTCTTTTGATGTTTAATGAAAGTCCTCATTTCCTGGAGCTATTACTAGAAATTGATATGCCAATGTTATCATACAACAGTGCTGAGAAGCAAGAATTCCATGCTGAATTCTAAATTTAATCTAATGGTCAAATGGTAATTTATATAGCACTTTTGGCAAAGCGCTGTACATAGAACATATTTATCACAATTATCACCAAACCAAATTCTGTATTCCTTTATCAACCTCAAAAGGATGAAAGGTTGAGTTGGACTTGCCGGGATTCAAACCTGCAACCTAAAGATCATGCACAGATTGCAACGAGTGCTCAACTGGCTGAGCTATCTTGTTGGCTAACACCCTTCAGAGGTCAGTTAACTGAGTATCGACTTAAATACATATCTGCATTATCACAGGGGCAGGTTTTGCTGAGTTTCTATTTCAATCACAAATATAACTTTCATTTGTCAGTTTTTGTACGTGCTTGCATTTCCTGGAGAGTCAGGTTTTGTATTTTTTAATTGTAGTCTTGAAGATTTGAGAGGCTAGAACACCTGTGATTGGTGTAATGACAATCACTCGCCATTGAGCAAAGACTCTGCTGCCACTGACCATTTATAGTAATGTACTCCATTGACTGCAAGGTTGAATGGATGTAAACTTGATTGTTCATAGTCATCATTTTACACGCTGTTTTGTAAATTAAATTGTAAGTGTAAAAATGATGTGCCTCCGCATGATTATGCACACAGCACTGGAACAAAATACAATTGTGCAATAATGATTTGCTTTCACTGGAAACAAAAGCATAATTTGTTACACAATATTAATTCTCAATTGTTACTTAGTTTTCAATCTTATTAATTATACAATCCTAAAAGTCTAGGAAAATATGCACAGTGCTTCTGAAGCTGAATGGAAAGAAACCATTCCTTTAATCACAGTGTGCAGTTTCTTTTTTTGAAAGGCTTCAGAGAAATACATTCCGTTTCAGAGGTGGCTTACAATTACATCCATGTAGATAAAAATCAAAAGAAGCCTTCTGGTTTCTGTCAAGTAACCTGACCTTTGCACTGCCCTCTGCTCTAAACCTGTGTGTAAATGTACATAGGAAAATAATAAACCTGTCATATTTACAACATTTTCATTCGTAAAAAGGCCTAGTACACACCTTATCTGGAGGCCTGCGTGGCGCACTTTACAAACCCACACACAACATAACAAAGACCTCAAATTAGAGACTGAACAAGTTATATTATTAAAATATTAACCCCTTGTCCATAGTCTTACCCAAAGCTAATTTTCAAACCCGGGCTTCCAGGGACTGTAAAAAATAAGTGAAAATGTATAGTGCTTAATTCTGGTCTTCATTTTATGGCACAGTGTTGCTTGTTGGGGCTAGGTTCATGCTCATTAAATACCCAAAATAAAAATGATTAACCCATATTTGAGCTTTTCAAAGTTTTGGCAGATAAGGAACCAGAGACACTTTCAGATTCATTGATTTTCCAGGGATCCGCAATTAGTCCTTGTAGGATTTTGGACTTGGATTTGCAGATTGCATAATAAATAATGTAATCACCTTCCTACAGAACACTCAAACTGTCCAATCTAAAACAAGATTAGCTAATCTAGTCCAGATTTTATAAGATATTACTGGGAATTGCAGTTGTTATTATCACAGTTGAACTGAGGGACTACCATTCCCACAATCCAGTGGAAAACATCAGGACTGGATGACCTGCTGAAGAGAGCGTCGCTGTAATGACCTTTATGCAACGGTCGACTCGCGGAATGAAGAATGAAAGGTGTAACTCGCTCTTTGGACAGTCACTGACTGCACCAATGTATCACAGATATGACAAGAGATATTCTCTCAGACAAGCCATTTAAACTGTATCCAGTTGATGGTTTCGAGGAGACAGAGGTCTCATCAATGGACCAGGTTGACTGACAATGAAGCCAGGTATTGATGACATCATTAGGGACATCATGACATAGCTGCATTAGCCATGAAGCACATATGCATCCATTCATGAAGCTACACAAACATGCACTAGTTTATTGCTTGTAAACATCTAAAACATGCTTATAGCTCCTGCAGGTAGAGGACTGATACATTTACATAATGCGACGAACCTTTCCTTTCTTTCGCCAAAGTGAAACTGCAAAATGCAGAATATATGTGGACCAAGCTTGCATATGCTTTATTGCAACCACCTATAAGAAGCCATGAAGACACACAGGGAATCTTTAGGGTGACTAAAGTGAATCAGGTTGGAAAGACAGGCCTCAGATACATGGAAGGGGAGACATGATCCCTGCAGAATGAGGCGCAGAGCTGGTGCTCACAGAACTGGTGTTCACAGCCAAGGACAGGGGCGGGTGGAAAATTCCTGGTTCCCGAGGCTGCAAGCCACCTGCAAGAATTCAGAATAAAATCCTCATAATTGCATACAGAAGAGCATTGTTTTGCGGTGTTCTCACACATGACCCACCATAACAGGACAATGCTTATTTACTCATGGTGGGAAGAGAAGCTGTTCACAGTGAGACGGAGTAAAATGATACAACAAGTGTTGCCCACCAAAACTGCAATCTGCAGGCACTCTCTCAGGCTTAGGTGATCAGACAGTAGTAACAATTTTGAACACACAGCCCTCCATGTTCGTTCCCATCACCTTGAAAAGGTACACGTAGTTCTGTGATCAGACAGAGTCCCAGGCCTGGGAGGACCCACTCTAGCCAATCCCGAAGCTCCATTTCTGAGGTGGTGTAAAATGTTGCATGGACCAATGGTCTTCCTGTGACCCTGCAACAGTAGTTTGTAACATTTAGGAGTAGTTTAAGGCAGAGCCACCTGATATGGGGAACAAATGAGTATACTAATGTATCATTTTTGTATATGTAGAAATCCCAAACTGACGAATGGGGACACCCTGTAGGTTTTTGGGGTGCACCTGATTTTGTGACATCATAATTGTATAAAACCGTGTTTTTCCTGTGTGAACCCTGTCTGTTTTGGATAATAAAGACAATATACTTTATCCCATGGCTGAGTCTTCTGTTCTTGCAGTGGGGAGTCTTTGGTGGGCCCAAGTTTCTCTGCTAAGTATCTGGACGAATGCTGTGAGGTCCCATTCACAAGTTCTTAACACTACTGAATTCTGACATGTGACAAATTGGTTTCACCTGATACATCAGAAACAGAGGCTAAATACATTGAAAGGAGCTTGTGAGTGTCAGAAGGCAGTCATGTTATGCACACGTTTATGCAAGTTAAGTGCACCTGTTCTCACTGGTAGTTGAGTGTACTCGGTGGAACAGCCTGGGAGGGAGGTGGGGTGGGGCAGGAGGCTATCGCTCCCAGAGGTCCTTCCCCATGGCTCTCCATCGCATACAGTCAGCTTGGCAGGGCTTGGTTCTGCGACCGCAAGCTCTCTGGACTCAGTTTTCACCTGCATTGGACCTAAAGGTCGGGAAAGAAGATATAGGTTCTGCACATTTTTGAAAACTGCAACATAAGCATAGACTGCATGCCTTGGTGTACTTTGCAGCACACCGTGTCCTGCCCAGCCTGGACCTTATGTAAGCTATATCAGATTTCAGGGCCTGCCTGAGCTGAGAGCTAAGCCAAGCCAAAAGGCTCTGCATCCAAACAAAAAAAGCATTTTGCAGGGGACAGGACCTGCTGAGAGGCAGGCAGCCTCGTCCCCCGTGTCAATAAAGAACACAGGTGGACTGTGTTGCCTTCCACACTGGTGCAGGGAGTGAACCGCAAGGTCCTTCCCAAGGGCAAGGCCAGGGGCAGATTTCCCCCTCTGCCCCCCCCTCCGTGATGGCCTTGGTGGTAGACATTGAGGCTGTCTGAGGAATGAAACCTGTTATCCTTATACTCATACTATAACTCATACTGTCATACTCATACTAGGAAAATAGTGCGGATCACACCCCTATGTGAAAAACCCACCCCTCTATCTACCCTTTCAACAACTCCTGCACTTCCAGGGAGATCATACGTTGACCCTCCTGTGATGATACACAATCTCTTCTGGGACATGCACATGAGGGGGATTGACAAAGTGTACCCTGTTGTTGAGAACCAAGGATCCTGAGAAACACCACCAGTCCACCCAGAGACCTGAGGGGAGAACATCTTTCTCATGAAAGCTTGAGCCTTGTCTCCATTTTCTTCTTTTAGTCATTTATCTTTAGTGTATAACAATGGAAGCAGAAGCTGCTGGCTTAGGCTGCCGCTCTTTCGATCAACATTCTGTAATCTTTAAGCTTGAGCATTGTCAATAGCCAGAAACGTAGTCACATCATTACCTCAGCTCTTAAAAAACGTGTCCTCAAAAGATTAGGACCTGCTACCCCTAATTCCAAAGACTCATCTAAACCTCCCAGATTAGTGTTACATTTCAGAAGAATGCCTCTATGTCATTCCTCAGCAATGGATTCATTCCCTATGAGCCCTGGTACTGATGATTGAAGCAGCCAAAGGAGACCATAGGACCTATTGGATTCAGCACATTATACTGACATGTGGAACAGGCCCAATTTGCCCAATACCTAGAAAAAAAGACAACCACATTGTTATTGTTCACCTGTGCATGTACAGCACCACCTGGCAGATTGGACCGGGAACACTCAGTCTTTATTTTATTGTGGAACCCAGAATCTAGCTGATAATGAAGAGCACAGTTAGCATAGTCCCCAACCACCTGCATTGGAGCCCATTCTCTATAACTTAGGTGGGTCATAAATGAAGGATGAAACATAGATCCTGCCTGGAGTCTTGAGACCCTGAGGGCCCTTCACCAGGATCTATATCCTCCCCTCCTGATTACTCGGAAATCCCTTTCTGATGAGTCTTCTCCTTCTCTGTAGGACTTGAGCTTTGTGAGTAATTGTACAGCAAGGGGTACATATGCAAATTATAGGTTTTTTGATATACACAAAAATAAAGGCTTGCTCGTCAGAACCTGAAAGAAATCCTTTAAATTATATATGGGAATTAAGTGTTTAAACAGGACCTTTTGTTATGAAAGATATTTAAAAAAGGCCTAAAATAAATAAAATGAGAAAGGTCTTTGTGGATATAGCAAGATAAATTGCTGTCACGATTAAAAGGATACTCATCAGGCTGGGCAATTACTCAATATGTCCACAGTTAGAATCTCATTACATATTTTTTTTCAGCCATTGCACAACATACAGAAAGTGTATTGGAAGCATATTTCTGTTGTGTGTGTATTCCCAAGCCAAAATTATCACACACAGGATATTACACATTTGGAGTGCAAAACAAAATAGTAGGAAGATATGAGTCCTAGTGCAGATTTTATTTTTTAAAACATCTATTTATTACATTTTGACAGACTATTCAAATGGCCCACAAAAGAAAAAAACATAAAGAATAAAGCACAACATCGAAATTAGCCCCCCCCCCACTCTCTTAACCCGTCCCCCTTGGAACAGAAGCTGAATTTACCAGATCTGAATGAAAACATGCTTCCAATCATACATTAATTTTGCTTGCTCATTCTGTAGCACATATATCATTCACTCCAATGCCACAAAGTCCAATTTTTTTTTTAGCCTGTCCAGATATGTTGGTACGTCTACCCCCTTTCCAACTCTGGGCTATAAGTAGAAAGTCTGCAATAACCATTATTGCCAGGACTCTTTTCATTGCTTTGTTATCAGGCTCTTGCCTCTGTGCCTATATCCCCAACAAATGACCCAGTGGTGATTTGCCATAATCTATGTGATAAATATTGTGAATCGTGTTCCTAATAGCCTACCCAAAAACCTGCAATTTTTGACAGTCCCACCAAATGTGTTTCCAAGTTCCCTTTGCGTGTATTTCCTCCAGCACCTGGAGTCTACTTGGGGAAATATTTCTTGGAGCCTTACAGGGGTGCAATGCCATTGAAACATCCCTAGTGCAGACTTAAGCAAAGATTAAAGTGACTGCCTTTATTATAACAAATTAATGATGAAATATTTGAACGGCAAACCCAGAACTAAAGTAGTTATTTTTCAGAGAATGCAGCAAACCATGGAAGTAAACACATGTGTAAAAAAGGATGTTCTCGAATCAATATGTAATGTGCTCTTTTATTCTGCCATGTTAGTAATTCATTAAAAAATATATTGTTTGAAAAATTACGAACAGAGCTGAAAATTCAATTGACTTTTGTTTTACTGTGTCATGTTCATTGAAAAGGCAGGTCTGCATTGAAAAGTGAAGAAATTAAACCCAGTGGGGGCTGAAATGAAAGAGTAGAACCACAATAGTATGTACGCTTAAATTATTTTTTGCAGGTTGCGGGGAAGAGCCCAAGGCCTCCAGTCCAGTTGGAGCCGGTCAGTAGAATATTACATGTTATAGTCAGGCTAGAAGACTTTAAGACCACCCGGAAATGCTCCATTGTATTCAAGAGAGGTTTCAAAGCAGATATGCTCTATACATTGACATAATCACCATCAGTCTTAGTCTCACCACTGTTCCCTATATCAGCTCTGCTGAAATACTCTCAGTAAAGCTAGCCCTCACTCCCAATCAGACGATTACACTCCACCTTATCTACCGACCGCCTGGCCCTTATCCTCATTCACTGAAAATCTCTCCCACATCCTTACAAACAACACCAAGACGAAGTCCCAAATCATAGTACTTGGTGACTTCAATCTAGGCTACCTAGACCCAAACGACGCCCCTGCACACAACATCAACAACCTGCTACTCAACGTAGGCTTCTCATAACTAGTCAATTCGCCAACACACTCAAAGGGTAGGACAATAGAGTGGTTAGCTACCCTAAACTGTGACACCAACATCCTATCTAACCAACCCTTTACCCGGACAGACACCACCTCATCACCTTCAGTATGCCCACTAAAAGCATCCACACTGCTTTGGACATCGCACCTGCCACTGCCACAAGAAACAAGCGTAACATAACTTGCGCTAATTTACTCCCACTCATCCTCCCTGCACTCAATGATCTCACCTCCTCGTGCTCTGATCCTACAGTCTTGGTAGACACTTACAATCGGACCATGTTGCAAGCACTAGACCTCATTGCACCCACCAAACTTAGAAAACCCAAACCTCCGCCCACCTCAACTCTTAGTTCACCCCACAATTGAGATCCCTTCGCATGGAAAAAAGGACCTTTGAATTACATTGAAAAATTCAACCAACTGAAACAAACGAAGCCAGTGCCACGATAGCTACTCTCAATTACAAAGAAGCCATACTGCAGGCCAAAAGAGATGAGTACAAAAAACGCATTGAACATGCCCAATCCAACAGCAAAGAACTATTTAGAATCCTCAAGGAAATCGAATCATCCGGTACCCCCCCTGACACCTGTTCCAAAGATATCACTTGGTGTACTAACATCCAAAAGGCCATCCTCGACAAAATTGCCAACATCCAAATTAAAATCAACAACAACAAAAAACTGCCTGCAACCTAGCCTGCAGCAAAAAAAACTTCCAGGCCAACACCAAAACCATTCCTGACAATGTCAAACCCTTCAGCTTCATTCCCTTATCCATCCCTGAAGTTGAGCATATTATCAATAACTTCAAACCCTCTAACTGTCAGTGTGACCCATGCCCAGCCTCCATTATTAAGCAAGCTTCACACAGTCTAGCGCCTTTCATAACCTCCCTTATAAACTCCTCCTTCAGCTCTGGGACTGTCCCTGACAACCTAAAGTATGCCTGGTTCATTGCCCTCCTTAGAAAACCTACTCTGGACGCAAATATCTCTACAAACTACAGGCCTATCACTACTGTCCCGTTCCTTCTGAAGATTCTTGATCGAACGGCCTACCTGTAGATCCAAGATTACTTGGAAAAGAACAATCTCCTGGGACTTAGGCAGTCAGGCTTCTGCCCCAACACGGCACGGAAACCGCCCTCCTAGATCTTAAAACACAGATTGAAGAGCTAAGAGATAAGGGTAAATTAGCCCTCGTACTCCTATTAGATCTCTCTGCAGCCTTCGATCTAGTAAACCACTAAATCCTCTGCCGCCACCTGAAAACCGCCACCCACTTTTCAGATAAAGCCACAACATGGATCACCTCTTTCCTGGAAAACAGATCCATGAGAGTCTTCTGCCCTTCTGCCACTGCTAACCCTGCTCCGGTCACCTGTGGGGTTCCACAAGGATCATTTGTCTCCCCAACACTCTATAACGTATTCACGAAACCACTCTTTGACATAGTGGACTATCTGGGTGTCACATATACCAACTACGCTGATGACACCCAGATACTCATCCCCATCTCTGGTGATCATAAAACTGACACGCTTGCTATCAATTCCATTTACCAAATCATTCAGGCCTGAATGGCGCAACATGAACTGTGCCTGAACGATGAAAAGACAGAGATTCTCATCCTAGGCTCTCACCAAAGACAAGCTAGATCCGTCCTTCAAAGCATTCACAATTGATGGTAACACCATCAAAGTAACCAAAGACACCAAAACACTTGGAATCTATATCGACTCCGCCCTCTTACTCTCCAGGCAAATCAATGCAGTTTCCTCTGCAGCCTCTTACACCTGCAAGCTCATCACGGCATGCCACCCATTCCTATCACCTGCCAACTGTACTACCCTAGCCAGGACCCTAGTCCTTTCCAAGATAGACTATTGCACCGCTCTCTATCTCAGCACCAACCAATGCAACATCAACAAATTATAGATTATACAAAACATTGCTATTACAGCAGCATTAAACATCCCCAGTAACTCCCACATCTCAGACTCCAGACAGAGTCTCTGTTGGCTCTCAGTCCACCAAATAATCTCACTCAAAGCATTAGCACTAACCCACAAAAGCATCACAAACCAAGCACCTAGCTATCTCGCTAGTAAATTCTCTTTACATACCCCGCGAGACCACTCAGAAGTGCTCAAGTCAACTGTCTTTCTATCCCCTGCTTTAACCTCCAGAGATCAGGCGGGAGCAGCTTCCCAGTCCTGGCCGCTAAACTCTGGAACACATTACCCAACCCTCTCAGAGCAGAACTGTCCTTCTTGTCCTTCAAGAGCAAAGCCAAAGCCTGGCTGTCCTCCCAAGATCAGCCTTGTTGCCTTGCACCAACTGCTCACCCTTTCGCTATCCACTTTCGCCCCCCTGTTAGTTTCCCCCACTGTTCGTCATTTTGTACAGCTTCTGCTAGTTAGCCTAAATTTCCTATTTATTGTATTGCGTGTACTCTATTGTATCTAAATTGTTCTATATCGGGCACCTCATTGTTTGAGCCCCTACTTTGACTGTAACCTATGTTATATGCCCGTATGCCCCTTGGCCTGGTGTGCTTTATAAATAAAATAAATACAAATACAAAATGTTTTGACTTCAAAGCAAATCTGTACCATATATTTTCACCCATCAAAGTCAGAGACTTGTAAAACTTCCTTACCCACAAGAGGTGAACAGAGAAGGTGAGTGTCATTCAGATTCCTGTCACCATACATCTGCTTCAGATTAGTCAAAGTGAAAGGTCATTGAGAATATACACACCAAGACAATTTACTTTGAATAGTGGTAACATGGAAAGTGAATATTTGGTGATGTATCATCTCTGCCCTCTGGTGGTGAACTGCTTGAATTACACACCACAGAAATACAAGCATTTAAAATGAAGAGAAAAATACTTAAAATGTTTCAAAACTAAATTAAGCGGAGCATCACAGTGAAAACTCTGGTTGACACCATGTTTGGCATAATTGGACAGTTTGTAGATAAAAGTAAGCTCTATCAGAATCTTGAAAAAAAATGGTATGTTGCTGCATTACGAATGGTCAGAAAATGTGAAAAACATGTAAAATCGACAAACATTATCACAATATAATCATCCAACATCTCGAAATGTTCACCCCAAATTGCAGAATCTAAAAGCATACATTTTATGAAGGTATCACAGATGAGTCAGAAAGTAGAGTATAAAAACAAAATTAGCATTTCTTCAGAAAGAGCAACCTCCCTTCCACCTTTTTTAGTCAGGTGGCTGGAATCCACACCTTTGACAAGCCTGGGATGGGGTTAGAGGGCAATATAATTGGATATCCGTAGAACAGAGAAGGAATGACGGAATATTGCAAGAGGAAGATTGGGAACAATCTGGAGATTGGAGAGAAAAAGGACTGATTCTACCCAGAGAGAGGTCTCGTCCATTGGCCCAGGCAGAGAGGTCTTTATGGATTGGCAAACGGGGCATGTGCCCCCAGCCTGAGGCTACCGGGAGCACACACCCACTGCCCAACTTTGTGAGGGGACTGGAGCCAAGCTTCGAGGGGGAAGCTAGCCACTTCCAGTGCCAGGTCACTAGTGAGGGCCCTGGAAAGAAACCACCTGTGTTTGTGCCATGCATGCACATTAAAATCAAGTCACTGGGTACTGGGCAGTGCTGATCCTCCCCTCCCTTGTCACAGCCCCTTCCCCCACCATGGCAACCAAGAGCTTGCTCCCTGGCCAGCCTGACGAGTCAGGCCCGAGACACAAGTTGGCACCAGGAAGCATGACAGGAGAATAACAACAAGATTTATGGAGAGGTGGACCAGCTCATGTTGTGTATGGCTCCACCCCTGCTGGACTGGTGCTGCCCTGTCTACCTCACACTGCATCCAATCACACTCATGCCTTTCAACATGACTCAAGCAGCTCAGCTTCTAGCTACAATGAGCCAATCATCAGGCATTGTTCTCTCTCTCTCTGCCTGAATCCCTTGGAGATTGGGTGTGGACCGGCGTGTGCGAGTGAGAGCCAAGCACCAGACAAGGCCTGGGTTTCCAAGCTTCAAATTTTAAGTTTGAGTTGCAGACCTGACCACAGTGGCCAGTAGCGCTAGCACCATTTACAGATCCTGGTTGGAGAGATCTGGAGGACGAGAATGAGGTACGTCACATTTACACCCTTTTTTGATATGATTTAAATAAATTATAAGAGTTGAAGCTTTTTTTGGTCACTTAAACCCCTGTACCTACCATTTGTTAGCGGAAGGGCTGGAATCCTGAGTAATCCATCTATGTAAAGAGGACTGTGCAGAATTTGCAGATTGAATGTGTCACTTTAACCATGTTGAGCCTGAAGTTGATTGCTCATTTAAGAATATGAAGGCCAGTGGGCGTCAATATGTACCAGCTTTGTTTATGTTTTTGTGTTCACCTGAGAACATCCTTTTGAGAAATCACATTGATTTATTAAAGTACAATGAAGCTCTGCTTTGCAAAAAGTAGGGCATCTGCTCTGCTGACAGCAGAGGAGCTGGAACGACTGATGGGTACACATGGGAACACTTCAGATAAAGCAGGGTTCTGGGCAGGCCAGCCCTGTCATGGGAGTAGAAGGACAGCAACTGGAACACAGAGACTAGACACAAACGGACCAATCGCCCAGAGGCTAGCGGTAAGGCTAACCAAGGTGCACAGAGGCTAAAGACCAGACCAGTCCAAGTGCTCAGAATAAAAGCATGATTAGCCCAAGCCAGCAGTAGGTGAGATGCTGCCAGGGGTGCAAGGACGAATAGGAGAAAGAAGGTTGGTGGAGGGAATAGCTAGGAAGACAATTTAAAGGGACAGCAAATGAAGTGATGGTTGATGAGAAGGAGAGGGGAAGACTAGGCACGAAAGGAAGAGGAGAGAGAGGAGTGTGACATAAACAGTGTGGGGTATTGCAGTTAGAAGTGAAAGAGCTAAGAAGAGGTGGGTGTGTGCTGGAAGTTGGGTGACCAATATGTTTTGTGGAAATAACATCTCTGTAATATGTGTGTACAAGTGCAGTCAGCCCACAAAGAGCACCCACTGCAGCTGTAAATCCAGGTGCAGGTGGGTGTACTACAAAATTGGCACAAAAGCTGATCTCTCTACACAAACTCATTCACTCACACACACCCAGGGATATATCCACTTTTTGCCTTTGTTAGCTCCTTTCATACGATGAACATGCTGTCATCATCTGAAGATCCTGCTGGTGACTTTTCATGGTGAGCGTTGATTGAGCATTTTGCAGTGAGTTGTGCCCTTGGCTCACAATATGCGCACCCCTCCCTGTCTCTAGATGTATCTTCACTGGTCCTCTGTAAAGCACGAGAATGGCCCGGGGTCGCAGTTTTGCATACTTCATAAAAGGGCATCATTTGTATATTTTAAAGACTCCCAAGAAAGATAGTCTCTGGGATACAGCTGTGAACCAACTACCCTTTAATCTGTGTTTTGTGAAATGCAAGCAGTATGAACACGGTCATTTCATGGTGCTGTTCATAGCCCGAAGGTTAGGGCACTCATGGCTTCTACGACTTTGCTTGATAGCATTTTTAATTAGTTGTGGTAAACACCCAACTGAAAAATACAGTGAATTAAAGATTAACACAGCCTTTTGGCTTATGATTACCAGTTACTTTAAGGAAAGGAGAGATCCGTGTAGGATGTGCACATTTCCGGGGAGGGAGGAACACAAAGTTAGTGTTTTCTGATTGTGAAACTAAGGAGGTGAATTTAAAGAAAGTAGGTCAAACAGGAGAGAATGGTCTGGTTCATCTGGTTCTTACTTGTCATAGTTGATGTCATAATAGGCTGGGCACTGCTTTCAGGGGCTACTAAGGTGAAGATTGCAAGATGGCTGTTTGTTTCACCCAACCTGCCTTTGACTGCTCCTACTTGTCATACACAATGTATGAGGCAGTGGGTTTGAGCCACTGGCTGCTGGTGATATAGGTCTGTGACCTCTTGCAGAACCAGCCTGTTTGCAGATAGTTATCCACACAGGCTTTATTCTGGAAGAGCGGACTCAACCAGCCACCTTCAAAAGTAGATTAAACGAGTCCCAATGAGTGAGAGTCAATAAACGCTTGTTATTTACAGTGATGGTTTGTACTTTGGGATTTGATTAGAAAGCTATGCTGGCCAGCTGGGGTTATTCAGCTACCAAAGAATTCCATATAGCCAGTTAGATTCTCTGGGACGTAACTATAGTTTACAATATGCCAATTAAGAAGGCGTAATTGATAGTTCGAAGTCTACTCCAACTGTCTGGGAAATATATTTAAAAAGACTAAATAGAAATGCTTAACAATGATCTGTTATGTCATTAAGTCGATTGCTGACGTTTACTGCTAGTAAGTGTCCGCTTTGATGAGATGTTTTAGGTGTACATATAGGCATTACAATTCATGACAAAATGAATATATCAATCAATTTTAAACATTGACTGCAATATATATGAATATTTACACTGCATTCATATGTTGACTCGTTTATTAGTTTCCTCCCATAGTACTCGAGAGAGTGCACCACTTTCTTTGGCTGCTTGTGTTGCATTGTTTGTTTATAAATGAATCTGGAATTGTGGGAAGGTGGGGGGCTCGCTTTGCTCACACTTTGGCCTGAGCCTCTAGGAATCGACACGTCACAAGCTACATCCATGATCTCAGCTGCAAGTTTTCACTTTTGCAAGTTCTCTTGTTCAGAACCCTCCTAGGAGAACCTGCACACTCAGTAATGTGTAGGTGTTGTTGGCTAGGTTTGGCTGCACATCACTCAAAATGAGTGCCCTCATTCTGCTCAGTAGAGCATGCCAGCTTGAAAGGCCCGCGATATGTCGAGAAAGAAGACCCATGGGCTTCAAGTGCACAGGAGTAGAGGGGGAAGTGAGTTGACCCCATACTCAGTGGGTTTCTTTTTAAAATAAAAGAATAGGAACGGTAAAACTTAATTAAAAGAAGTAATGGAGCACCGCTCCCGACGGCTCCCGCCCTCTTCGACCACTGCCCATACTCCTTGTGCCACGGGGGCAGGAATGTCATTTTGTCCCCGTTGATATTCAACACGTATTTGTAGGGGAGTGAGGAAAAACAAAAACAGAAAAACGTTTCAGTGTTGTGCGCTTTTAAAATCATTTGGTGCGACAGCGCTTCTGGCTACTCTCCTTCTGGGCTGAGACAAGGTGAAGTGTTTGCATGCATCTTGCAATTAGCAATTACTGCTCAATTCAATGTAGGAAGCCTTCATAAAGCCTCATCAATTGACCACTTGAGTTTTTATTTTAGGGAGGATGAGAGGGATGGACAGGCCAAAGCTGTTTGGCAGTCACAGAAGAAGTACAGGGAAGGTGGAGATCCAAAAGCAGAATGCTGAGGAAAGACAGCTCAGTAGGCTAGGTGACTGTTGCTGAAATGTTTTATGTTTCTATGGCCTTTTTTCCAATTCTTGCTTCAAAATGTGCTCTCAAATAGATTGTTACGACTTGGGGATGTCTCCCTCGCTACGCTTGGTGTGGGAATTTCTTTCCCCATAGCAAAAAGGAAAAGTTGACACCCATGAAAACGCCTGTGGTAAACCCCTTCCCCAAGATGCATTGAATGGTGGCCCATTTAGCGAAGGCACGTGTTTGTATCGTTGCTAGGCAGGGCATGAAAAACATCACCACAGAGCAAGCTGCTGCTCTGTAGTGAAAAATAAAGCATACACGGCTACTGCTGTAGGCAGTTTGGATGGAGCGACACACCAGAACAACTGTATATTGCTTGGTGACAAGCGTTTGAGTGGTGTGACTCGAGGTCATCCAGTTTCCAACTACAGTGCAGTTATCTTCCAAAGCGTGTAAGGCTTGGAATTAGATCCTGTGTGTCGTGTGTCTTGAAGTGGGTACAGTACCAGGTAGAGTTGTCTGCTTGTATCTGCCCTGGAATCCAAGGCTGGCTCTAGGAATGCAGTGACCCAGGACCTGGGTGGTGAGGAGCATGTAGCTTTAGGACAGCACGAATGGGTTCCTTGAGGAAGTGCTGGGGTTCAAGGGCAGGAGAAGGGTGGAGGGGAATGAACAGATGAAGAAGTGCCCACAGGAATGATAGTAGTGGAGGACAGAATGAGGAATTTGGATCCAGATATGAGATCCTTTCATTTTGCAGATAGGAGGGCATGGGTTTCAGGGGTGACATGGGTTTTGGAGGGTGGGGGGACATGGGTTTCATGGCGGGGACAAGGCTGTTTGTGCTCTGTGCCCAAAACACTGTTAAAATTACCCAGGCCCAAGTAGAGAGGAGAACAGTCAACGTGGGAAGACCGGTCAGTGTTTGGTGATTGATTTCCAAACAGGCTACCTGAATTGAGGGTTTTCTGAAATAATGATGCCTGACTGACTGGGTCCCTTGCTGGTCCTCCCAAAATCAGAAGTTAAATCTTCAAAGGTAAATGAACGCCAACCCCAAATTGTCCAATTCCGATCAGGGTCAAATCTGGGAAAGTAACAGGACATGCAATTCCCAAACAATTGATACATGTGCTAATAGCCTAATGTTCTGTGTTCTGCATATATATATATATATATATCAAACACAAAGTAAGATGTGGACCAGCCCCCTTGCAGTGAGAAACAACAAAAACAAGCTTAAAGCATTTTGTTTGCCACTTTAAAGTGTAAAGTGTATAGCCTTTGTAAAGCTAAGTGCTATATGCAAATATAGTTAGTGGGTGACGCTGGTGTTGAGTCACAGTGGACCATAGTGCATCACAGTGGATCATAGTGCAATGGCAAGTACTGTCGCCTAGGATGATATCATGCTGTTAATGCTGCAGATGGAGACCATAGTATAGACTGGATGCTTAAAGAAATTGATTCTATTAATTAAGAACTGCAATCCTCAGCATTTCACTGTCTTTTAATGCTCAGGCAGAGTCAGGTGTAATGTGGGAGGGAAGGGGTTTTTCAACTAAGTATCTGTTACTAGAGAATAGTACATCTCCAGCCCAAAAATACAAAGAGACTGAAAGCATTATATGCATGCCTCTTTAACTGTGATTACATCTGGATTCAAATGAATTCATTCAATTCATGGAAAAACACACACACATACACACTGATAAACAAAAAGAAGCAAAGCCAGGTTTAATGAGTCACACACATTTCTATAGAGAGCTGACCCAACTCATTTATAAAACATACGATGAATGTGAACTCTAAAAGGAACACATCGATTCCAGAGAATACTACTTGTGAATTCAAACTTACATAAGTTAATGCAAAGAAGTCACCTTTTGCATGTAGATGGCTTAACGCATAGCCATATGCTAGCTGGTCATTGTCTATTTGTCAAGTGACCTCTACATAGTTCCGGCTGTAACAACCGAAGTGGCACAGTGACTATTTTAGCTGGCAAAGGTATCACCTCCTGGCTAGAGATTTCTGTGTACATCTGAGGAAAAAAAGGTAGGGGCATTGCTGCTGCAGTCTCAGCACTGGGGTTGACGAACAGAGGAAGACTACTGCATGTCTCCCTCATCTACAGAGGGTTATTTGTCTTAGTGGGGTCATTCATACATGAACAGGCTAACCCCCATGCCCCCTTAAATCTCCTAGTAACCAACCCCCTGGGTGGCTTCTTATGGGCGTATGACCTATGAATCCATGAAAAATCAAATGTTTTAAAAAGAGCCTCCTTTCATTGAACAACTTACCTGTATTTACAAAACAAAAATCAATGCTCAAACCATTAAGCGTAATCACATAGCTAACCTCCTAATGTTTTAACCAGAACCTCCAGTAGGAGATACTTATCTGAACTAGCAATGTCCAGCAGTACGAAAGGAGGGTGGACCAAGGAAGAAGAAGGACTTTGTGGGAAAGCAAACTTTTTGTGGCAAATACAGAAAAATACAGAAAATAGAAATGCAGGGTAGGAACCCTTTGTGCCATGCCATAGAATAGCTGTTCTCACTACCCAATTTAATGGTGCTCAGACACAGAAAAAGGCATATAATTTGTAATTTAAAATAATCTTTAAAGATATTATGACATCAGAACTATCTGTTTATAACATTATTAGATCATTGTGACATCATCACTTTGCACATGAGAGGCAACGCTTCATAGCTCTCCACAAGACTGGTCAAACGAATCAAACATTCTTCTTAGGGCTGTTCCATTCCCTCACTCGAGTCATCCTTGCTCCTTGTCTGAGGATCCTGCCCTCAAAAGGCCCCTCCTCACCCCAAGGTCCATCTCCAACCTAAAACCCATCTTTAGCCATACACCCATCCTTGGCTCAAGACCCATCCCTGCTTGCAGCACATCACTGCTCTAAGGCCCATGTCCAGTCAAAGAGACATCCTGCCCTGAGGCCCATTCAGGCTGCAAGGCCCATGTCCACCTTAAGTCTCATCCTTGCACTAAAGCCAATTCCCACTCTGATGCACTTCCCCACCACCCTGGGTCGAGGGGCCTCCCAGGCCAGCCCTCACCCATTAGGTTGAAAGCTGGGCTGGGGTTGGACGCAGCACGTAGTACAGGAAGGAGGGGCTCTGGCTTCCTCATGCCGCTTGATACAGGAACGAGGAAGCTGTCCCAGCTTCCTGGTTCCTGTATGCATGCAGCACAGAGGAGCCTGAAGCCTTGATTGACACAGTGGACTGAAGCTTCAGCGGGAAACAGGTTAGAAAGCTTTGTTTTTTTTTCTATGTGTATATGTGCAAAGTGTCATATTTGTATTTTGCGTGTGTGAGGTCTGTGTCAGAAGTATGTATATGATATGGGTCAGTGATTGGTGGGTGAATAAGTAAGAATGTGATTGTGTGTGAGTGTGTGTGTGTGTTTATGTGTGTGCGAATTTTCTGGGTGGGTGTCTTTGTGGAGAATGCAGTTTGACTGGATGTGTCTGAATATGATTATGTGTGTGTTTGAATGTTCTGGCTGCCTGTGTGGAGAGGGCAGTGCAAATGGATGTAAGAGAAGGTAAGTGGTTAGGTGAAGGAGTATGAATGTGATTGTGTGTGTGAATGTTCTGGGTGGGTGAGTGCTTGTGTGGAGAATGCAGTGTAAGTGGACGTGGGTGTTACCTTTCTGATTCTGCACTTTATTTTGGTTACTTTGAGATTCATCTGATGCAAATGGACTCTCCTACACACTTGCCTAAGAGACTGGCCTAACAGCTGAACACCCATGCCAAGCAATGTTGCAGAGCACAGCACAGCTCAGCTGTAGAATGCTATGAGGCCTCAGACTGCCGGGCATGAATAGCCCCTCCTGAGAAGTACACATTGATGAAGCTGCTGGCTCAAATCCCAAGGCTGCCAGAGCCTGCCTCGCAGAAACAGCCTGCAGTTGCAAAATGTACTTTCTTCCCCCTGTTCGGTGAAATGACCTGTTTGTTATCATACGTGCATTATACGTGCTAGTTTATGGGTGGAGAATAGATTTAGCTACTCCATTGTACATAGGGATGTGCAAGGCCTTGGAGGGGCAGAGCAGAATGCAGCCCTCCTATGCACTGGCGTGTGGTTCCATTACAGCACTTTTCTCTCTACTTCTGGTCTCTTGTGTATTATTTGTGTCCAAGTGCTGAGTGCCGGGAATGCTGGAGGTGGCGTGGGGGAGCTGAATGATCACTGGTATCGTGGTGAGCAGGACGAACCTGTAACAGATGGTGCCGAAAACCGGGAGCTCCCCTTCCTGACGTGCATGACTGGGATTTACAACAATACAACGAGTATGTGAAAAAAGTGTTTTTTGCTGTACCTGTTTCACGTTTGACTAGGTGAATGGAGTCTTCAGGGACTCTAGGAATAATACAGAGACAGTGCCTCGGAGTGCTGCAGTGATACAGTACAGGATTGTAAGGGCAACTACAGGACTGCAATCCGGTCAGCGGATTCTTAGTCACCTGTAATACAGTCAGAGTACCTGTCGTGGAGAGACAGTGTAGGGTCCATGCTGTAAAGGGCACAGGGTAGGAGTTTGAGGTTCGAAGCCTGAGTTAACATGCAGTAGGATAGATACCAGTTATTTGCCCACCTCTCTGCTTCGTCCCATGTGGGTGTATCTTTTATGGGCATTCATGCTCTACAGACATGTCTCAGGCTCTCCCCACTCTGCGTGTATTGTTCGGGTGTGCAGATCATATATATACATCCCCCATCCCCTGCTAAATCCACCCAAACTTCCTTATAATTGTCAGGGACCGGTGGGGGTGCAATAGTAGTGTGATATAGAGTGTCCACCTCATTCCTGTGTCCCCAATAGACAGCAACCATACGATATTTAGGGTAATTGTTTTCTTCTTTTTGGATTTCTACTTCCTTGGTACCACGAGGGGTCTTACCATGATTTTCCCAATTGTCACCATTATCATTGCACTATTAGGGACTGCTTTGGCACAACATAAGAAACTCAATTGGCACGTGTACAAAATTACCAAGATAAACACAAGGATAGGGACCAACACCTTCATCGTTGTTCCAAGCCAGGATGGTATCCAACCGAATGCCATGTTCACCCAATTGTCTTTGGTATCCAGCCAAATGCCATGTTCACCCAGTTGTCTTCTTGGATCCCTGCATCTTTCTTCATTTTTACCCTAAGTTCATGTACTGCTGCACTGACATGTCATAGTGTCTCATTGTCGGCATCAGCAGAAGGTACGAACGTGCAACATGAACTCCCGATCTCTTTGCAGACCCCGCTCTCCATGGCTGTTAGGAGGTCGAGGACGTATCGGTTTTGCATTGACATTAACTTGAGGACTCTTAGATCCACCTTGAGGATGTTGAACCCTTCTTCAGTGTCATTTGCGAACTGGATCAATTCCCATCGAACTATTTAGAGCCATTTAGCATTGGTTCAAGTCTGGAGGCTGGGCACAAGGGATGCGAAAAATGTCTGTACAGAATTGTATAGTCTGTATTTGTTGGGTATTTGTGCAAGCAAGTCTGATGATTCTTGAGACAAATAGAGGATGGTTTCTTTCTCTGCAGGCGGTCATGACGTTCTTTTTCTGGTAGGATGCAGAATTTTGGAGGCAAAATGGTGGGGGCTATTGCTGTGGTTTCGGGCACCTCTTGATCTTCATCTGGGAAGGGTCCCCTCTTTAGGTGTTCTTCGGGTACTACAGGCAGGGTCGAATGCAGCATTGCAAGGGAACAATAACCCCTCCATGATTATGGGAGGTGCAAGTACGCTTTCTGGCCACATACTCAGTAGTAGTCTATCAACGCGGCAGTACCCTTTCGGAGATCTGGAATAAGCAGTGTTCGGTTGCATCGTTTGTTGATCCTAGCGAGACAGTTCCTGCGCTGTAAAAACAAAGTTCATAACTTTCTTCCTGGTGCACCTTCACTGGTTTTTCAATCGCTGAGGCCCATGTCAGTTTTGCAATATGTTCTGTCCATATTTATGCACATGCTTGCTCAAAGAGGGCTAGTGTTTCTCCTGAGTAACCAACAAGTGTTAGGCAGAATTATATGCAGTACCCTTTGGGAATACCACACACAATTAAGACTACAAGTGACAGTACAAATTCACCTTTGGTACAAGCCTGTACTACACAGTAAAAGTGATAGCGATGGCTGAGCAGCCAGACTTATCTCAAGAGCAAATGAGCAGTGCCAATAGTTACACAAAGGACAGCAATTACTATGATTAAAACAAACACTGACTAAAGGTTTCTGAATAAAAGAATATATATTTATTTATACATCAGTTGTATAACATTTCACTAAAGTAAAGCAGTTTACAAATCACACTCTTAATACACCACACCACTCCCAATAGGTTCCAGACAAGTTAAGCTCACAAATGAAGTGGGAGCAAAATGGCACTCCAGAAATTTAAAAGGGAGAGAAAGACAAAGTTAGGCAGAATTTGAATAGCACCAACAGGTACGTAAGCAGGGCAATCTAGAAAGAGGAACTACAGTGATGGAATCAAATCAAAAAGGCTTAGGGCCAATGTCAATAGGACAAAAGTGTTTTGCTCAAGATCACACAGCTCAGGGTAGTTCGCAGTTAAGTCTTTGCCAAGAGTTCCGGGCGAAGTTGGTCGGCAGAAAAGTTTGTTTAAAGAGTGGAGAAGGACACGCCCTCAAATTGGAGAAAGATTTCACACACTTTCACCGCTGCTGAACGAAACGAACCACTGGATTTGTACAGAACCTTTCAATGGAAAAGAAGCTGTAGCTGAGCCGGACATTCCTGGCAGTTCCTGCAGGCTCACGGTTCCTGAAGCGACTGTCGGACTGACATGAAGTAGGAAGAGTGGAGGGTCCTGCACTGCCCAGGAAAGAAAAAAGCAGCAGAGCAAAGCAACAAATAAAAGGTGCGCTCTTTAAAACCCAAGCAGGGTCTGACCTTTCTGGCTATCCGGCCCACTGTAGCTCTGTATAGCGAATTCGACCAGAGGAGGGAGTCCTGGCTTGCAGTTTGGGCAAACTGGTTGGTCCCACCAGCTCAGGGGAAGAAGATTCCTGGAGGATCTTCTCTGTCGTTGGAGTTCGAGGATTCTGACCTGCAGCAGGGCTTCACCTGGCAGTTCAGTCGTGGTAGGGGTCCTCTTCCATCAGCTCCTCATCAGTTCTTTTGTTCCAGTGGTGACTCTGCCTTTCCAGACCTAGATACCTGCTTTTTATGCAGTTTTCCCTCATTCACACAGCCTGGCTGTCAATCACACAGCAGGGTGGCTGTCCCGCCGGGACAGTCACCACATCCAATCAGTTCAGAGTGCGACATGGGTTTACAAGGAGACCCTGTGCAGGGAGTCCTAAACCCATCCCTCACATCCTGTCCCCCCCAGACATAGAGGTGCCTAAGGAGGGCTTCTGCGTAGAAGCCCGCGAAAAGACGGTGAAAAAAGGAACCAAACCTGATTTGGCGTGCAGAGTAAAACACGAGAAAGACATTTTCAAAAAGAAATGGTGAATAAACCCAGCTGGAACCGAAATAAAACATATATGGTCTAGCGAGTTTAAGCTCGAGGCTACCAAGATAGCCTAAAACAATACCAAGATTATTTAAGATAACCACAGTAGAAAAAATAGGGTAGTTACCACTGCCACCAGCCAAGTCTTGATGAAAAGGGAGTGAAACAACGCTCCAAGAGAAACAGACAAAAAGGGATAAGTATTAACCCTTTCCAGTACTCTATGTAAGATAGGGTGCACTGGGTCTGTGGTTTTACAGAAGCTAATAAAGTTAATGGCAACTTTATATGTTCTGGGAGACAGTAGTCAGTCCCAGAAAATGGAGCCTGAGTTGGGAAGTCTAAAAGACAACCCTGTGTCACCGCACTGAAGGTGCTGTGTAACACACAGTTAAAAGATGATGCCTGTGGAGTAGGTGAAGCTCCACAGTATATGAACACAAAAATGTTGAACACACACAGCAAAACACATGTAAGAGTGGGGAAAAAAGGCTCACACTCTTACCAGGAAAAAAAATAAATCCTAGAAATCCAGCAAAGCTGCTGAGGGACTCAGTAGGTAAGGGAAATTAGCCATTCTGGAGAATTCTCCCGAACAACAAGTCCTTCTGCTTTGCACATGAACGTTGCTTCTTGCCATTTATTGTCCATGTATTTTATTCCTTGTATAGCGATGAACGCTTCTTTGAAACAGTTGGGGTTGGCGGAACTGGTGTTGCATTTTTAGGTATCTGACTCAAGGAGTTGTAAGTGAACACTGCGTGCCTGGAAAGTGCCCTTTATCCTACAGTGCAAGGTGAAAAAGACATTGGGCCTCATTATAACTCAGGTGGTCCGGAAATAACGGTGGCGGTAAACCCGCCGCCACCGTTGTTTCCGGACCGCCTGATCCCGACTCCAGCAGGCGGGAGGTGATGTTCCCGCCAGGTCTGACCTGGCGGGTTTAACACCGCCCGCCTGCAGGCGGACAAGGAAACACCAGCAGCATTACGAGATTCTGCCGGTGTTTCCATGATCCCCATTCCCATCGAGTCCCATACCGGGTTGTAATGCCCCGGGAATTCCGGGAATCACGGAGGCGGAATGGTAAGACGAGTCCGACTCGTAATGAGGCCCAATGTGTTTCATTCGATGGTACCTCTCGTGTTATCAATACTTTGGGTGCCCTGGATGCATGGGGTATTAGAGAACAGACATAGCAACTCCCATTAGTCGGTCACCTTCCCATTGCACTCATATCAGAGTACCAATGGTTTGAATGCTCGGGATGGCGAAGGACTTCCACTGTGTCACATCCTATACCATGATAGGCATCATACGTATGTGGGAGTGTTTGTCGTTTTCTTCTATCGCTACGCAAAAGGAACCTTCTCCCCCCCCGCACTGCTATGTGCGAAATAAACACTGAACTATTGCAGGGCGTGGATTGGGAGTTGCTACATGTGGTATTTATGGTATTATGCATTGTGTTATTTGTTGTTCCAACAACTAGTTCAGTTTTCATTACCTGGGCACTTTCATTCATCCTTTCACTCAGGGTAAAAGGGCGGGAAAAACCTGTAACCATATAAGGGGCTGGGGTCAGGAACATGTTAAATACTGAGGTAGATGATTGGGTGTAAGTGCTAAAGAGGGTATATACATGACATTTGGGACAACTGGTGATGTATCAGTTACATTTTCGGTAGACATAATAACACTTGGGACCTTTCTTGCCATATTACAATGCAAACTTGTATGGTTTATAGGCAAGTTCTCATTCCAAGTCCACTTATATCTATCCCATGTCCATTTACCCCCTGAACCCATTCTTTTATATGGTCCCCCAGATAAAAGATGCTCCCCAGTAAATGCCCAATACTAGCATTCATATAGTAAACAAAATTGCTACAAAGTGCAAACCACAACTATAACTGTACATTCTCAAAGAACTAATTCTACTCCTACTGCTATGTACATTTGATGAATCTCACAGTGGTGTCATCTCCATAACCATTGCACCTGCGGAGAGGGAAAGAACGGGGTGGGTTTGAGATTGAGAGAGAGAGATAGCAAGAGAGAGAGAGAGAGAGAGAGAGAGAGAGAGTGAGAGAGAGAGAGTTTAATTTGAGGTGGTCCGTCCTCTAGCAGTAATGCATGTTTTCTTTACACATTCCACGTGCACAGATAAAGTTCACTTAGGGCCACTTTAGGTTGAGGTAGTTTGGTTGTTTTCAGTCGGTGTGTTTTGCGAGGTGCTGTCTGGGGCTTTATGAACATCTGAGAGATGTATCCAGTATCTCAGTCCCTTTTCTTTTATTGCAAGTGGGGTGGAAAACACCACCCCATAAGGTCTGTGGAAGCGAGGTGTGTTCCACTTCCAAACGAAACTTCTTACAGAAAATCCACTACCCCTGTAACAAGGGTTGGGTCGGGGTAGTGTCAGACAGAGTAGTTGTAGTTTCTCTCGTTTCTGTGAAGGGGGTGCAATTTGTTTTGAAATGCATCTTATCACACGTGTAAGTTGTGTGAGACATTGTTTGAATTCCAATCCTAACATGGTGGCAGCTCTGTGTGCATCTGATACTCTTCGTACTGGTGAGAGTGGCGTTTGCATGCGTTGACCAGTCACTATTTCATGAGGAGACAGGTGGTGGTCCTTACTGGGATGGGTGCGCAATTGGAATAGTGCCAGGGCCAGCCAATACACCCAATTTTTCTTGAGGGTGTTGCATAGTTTGGAAAATCTACTTTTGAGGAGACTGTTTATTTTCTCCACCACCCTGTTCACTTGTGTGTGGTAAATTTAGCACATTTTGTGTTTGATCCCCAACAACTTTGTCATTTCCTTAAACAATTAATTGAAAAAATGAGACCCATTGTCTGATCGCAGGACCTCACACACTCCCCATTGGGGGAAAACCTCTCTAACAAGGAACTACATGGCACACTTTGCATCAGAGTGGGCACATGGACCTGCTTCCACCCATCGGGAAAATTGGCACACCACCACGATCAAATATCTTGCTCCATTGCACCTTTCTCCCATGTCTGCATAGTCAATGTGCAGCTCTCAGATAGGGCCAACAGGGCAGGGCAATGTAACCCATAAAGTTCTCAATGTCATCCCTGTGCTGAACACTTGACATGTGGTGCATTATACCACCATTTGTGTCAGGAGGTCCTGTAAATTCAGAATTAACCGATCTTCCAGGAGATTGGCTGCAATGTGTAGTTGGAACTGTGAGATGGAAGTGTAGCTGTTCCAAGGCTGTGTAAAGTAGCTCGACAGGCACTACAACCTTTTCTATTGCTTGCTGTCACCAGAGGATATCCGTGGGCGATTAAACACACCCACATTTGAGCCAGCGTTCCTGCTCCTCTTTGGGCGCTCAACGCTGCAATTTGATTATCTGTGCTACGGGCAGTTTGGTATACGCATCTGTGGTTGGGGGTGCTGCCACACTTGGCAAACATATTCTGCACTCATGTTTACTGGAAGCTATGCTGGTTTTTTCACTGCCGCGTCTGCGGCTTTGTTCCCCAAAGAGATTTTGTCTGTGTTTTGAGTGTGAGCTAGGCACTTTACCACTGCTACCACTGAGGGTTCTATAAGGGCAGTGATCAGTGTATTCAGGAATTCTGCATGTAGCACTGTAGACCCACCTGCTCTCCTGAATCCCCTTCTTCTCCATCGGGACAGACCTGCATGCACCGTGGTGGTGACGTACGCAGAGTATGAATATATTGAAAGATCAACACTACAAGTTCTGCCACTTGCGCAGAAAAATGTCTCTGGGTAATCTTTTCATGATGAACGTTTCGTACTCCCCTTCCTCCAGTCGCACTACAGCTGCCCCAACATGTTTTTCTCCTGTCTTCTGATCAATTGACGCTGATCCGTCAACAAACAATATTTCCCCCTCTTCTAGGGCACTGTCCTTTGCTTTGGGAATGTCATCCATTTCCCCTTCATGCGTTGCGCAATCATGCAGTTACATGTCTTCAGCGGTGCAAGGTTCTGTAAGAAATGTGGCTGGGTTTACTGTTCTGCACTGCACTACATGGATATCTGGGCTCGATAATATTATCTCATAGGCTCTTTGTGTGGTGAAAGTGGACTTGGAGTATTCCAGTATGGCAAATAGTGACTACTCAATTTACAATGTTATTGAGCATCCCATTATAATAGTGGAATTCTATTTAATGGCAAATGCCGCTGCTGCAAGTGCTTGTTCGCAAGCAAACTGTCCCTGCATGACAGAATCAAGTGTACCGCTGTAGTAGGCCAAAGGTTTGTGTCCCATGGAGCTTTTCTGGGTCAGTACTGCGGTCATGAGGATGTCATTGGAGTGTGAAAACAGATAAAACTCCTGTGTGTAGTCTGGGGCTGCTAGAACTGGGGCTGTTGAAATTGCCTCTTTTAAGTCATTAAAAGCAGACACCATGTCTGCTGTCCATTGGATGATCATTCCCTCCTTCTGTGCCACCTTGAGCCCTTGCAGGAGTGGCCTGGTATAGGCCGCATAGTCTAAAATCCATGCTTGGCAATAGTTGCAGAGATCCAAGAATTTTAGCATTTCCTTCAATGTTGTTGGTTTGAGAGTTGCACGCACTGTGGCAGCGCTGTCCGGTATTATTCTCCTACCATCTTTGGCGATGAGTTGCCCTAAGTAGAGCACTTTGGGTAAACAGTACTGGAGTTTGTTTTTATCTACCTTATATCCTTTCTGAGCTAGCAACTGGAGTAGGCAATGGAGTCCCTGTGACAGCTGTGCTCACTTTTGCTGGAGACCAGTAGGTCGTCTACATATTGAATGATGGTGCTGGTCACCTGAATGTTGCCAAGGTCTTCGTGGCGTATTTTGTTGAAGATGCGGGGCTTTCACAGTACCCCTGGGGCAAGTGATGATGTTCATATTGCTTTCCTTCCAGGGTAAACACTGTAAGCTACTGTGATTCTGGGGCCAGAGGCACTGAGTAAAATGCATTGTTTAGGTCCACTACATTGAAATGGGTGGCATGTTTCTGGATGCTACACAGGATAGAGGTCGGGTTAGGAAGAAGAGGAAACTTCTTCTGTACAATATCATTAAGGGGGCAGAGGTCCTGGATCATTCTCCACCTACCCCCTGTGACTTTCTTGATCGATAGATAGCAGTATTTCCCTGTGGCTTTCTTGATCAATAGATAGCAGCATTGCATGGTGACGTAGAGGGCCCTATAAGCCCTTGCTGCAACAGGGCCTGTAACGTTTCCTGAATCCCTTATTCTGCTTCTCTGGACAGGGGATACTGTTTTACCCTTGGTAATACTGCGCCTGGTTTGATGTTTATTCTTACTGAGGTCACTTCTTTTAGCATCCGTCCCTCATGTGGGTTTGTGGTTCATAAATGTGGTGGAACCTGCTGCAGATTTCCTTCACAGAATGAGGGAGGACCACTAACAATTACCATACGGGGGCTCTGTACTTTTCTACATTGTACCATGATGTCACAAGGAATACAAATCTACAGTATTGTCTCTCCATTGTTGTGGCCATTCTCAAACAGTTCCTCATCTGTTAGTTCTCTCAATGGTATAACACTGTATGCCATTGACACCAATGAATGTCTCTTCCCAGTACTACAATTCTTTTTGCTAACACCTGTAACCCCTCCAAGTCCAAAGACAAGATAGTACCAGCAAGTAGCTCAGGCACTGCTACAGGTCGGAAAACTAAATCTGCAGGTACCCTCCACTCTTTTCGGGTAATCTGGGGTACTGCTTGGGCAAGCACTCTAATGCCATAAACAAACATATCTGGGTTCACAGGTATCCCTCTCACTACCATCTCATTGGCCACTGCGTGTATCACTAGCATCGCCCGGAGGGAGCACATGCCCGGTGTGGCACAGACAATTCCTCTATCTGTGAACGATATTGTCATGTTCAATTTGCTGAGCAAATCTCGACCCAGTAAATTGACAGGGGAGCTGTCGTTGTATAAGGAACTGTTACTACAGCCCCAGAGAATACCTGCATGTCGAGAGGTTTTCCTGATAACGGGAAGTCACCTTCATTTAGGCATGACTTTTTCAGCCCTGAGTCCACCCTGAAGATGAATTGCTTATTTCCTATCTCTACCCCCACCAGTGGTTCCTCTTCTGGATGTAAGGTCATTGATAGTACTGGACACGCAAGTGCCCCCTCAGATGCAGCACCGTTGGGTGCAGTGGCAAAAGGGTGACGGCGTCCCTCGGCCTGTGCGTTAGGGAGGCACTGATGTTGTTGCATGGCTTGTGGTTGTTGTGGTGGGTGGCCGTATGGGCCTGGGATCGGGGGAGGTAACTGAGTGTACACTTGGTGTATTTCTTATGGAATCATAGGGCAGTTGATTATAGCTGTAGTTCCCTCCCGGCCTACTGCGACATTCGCTGGCAAAGTGACCCCACCTTCTGCATGAGCAGCACTGTCCCTGGCCACCCCCTTGCTGTCCTTGTGCCCTGTAACCCCCTCCTCTTTGCCCTCGGAACCCACATCATCCTCTTGGCTGCCCTCCTTTCCATTGGGGTCCCGCGTTTTGTTGATTTCCTCCCAACTGTCCTTGCCCATTGTCTGCCCACACCGCTGCCGTCCTCACCTGTGTGGCAATTTAGGCACACCCCTCCTCTATCATCTGTTCTGGGGGTGATGCTACTGACATCGCAGCTACTTTCACTCGTTTATTCTGAACTAGTTTCACTTCTTCTGCCTGTCGTCTTTGAATAGTTTCTTTTTCCCGCTCTTTGATCCTTCTACAATGGTGTACTATGATGATTTGAATCTCAGACCAGCCATTTGCATCCACCCCCGCTATCTTATCCAGTGCCTTCTGCACTTCCTTTGGAAGCCCACATTTCACAATAAAATAAAACAAAGACGTTGATTGGTCGCAAGCGGTGCCCATCTCCGCCCTGCACATCTCCTGAACCCGAAGAACGAACTGCACAGCATCTTTGTCATTCCCCATTGTGCATTGCTTTATTGATTGTAAATCGGGGCTATCTGGGAAGGGCAACCGCAGTGCATCCCAAACACGTTCCCTAATAATGTTGAATGATGCCCCATCATGGGAGTCGTTCCATCATGGGAGTAGTTGTTTAGTGTTACTCCCGGGTACCCCGCCTTCACTCACACTGATTCTGCTTGATCTCCCACTGCTGATACCAACAGGCTTTTGATATCTCCTATTGTGAGGGGCACCCCTGTAGTGTGTTTTTTGAATACATATATATCCATTTCCCCACACCCGCAGTGAGTGGGGAGAGGGACTTCAGATGATTGTTTTTGTCCATCTGTTCCAAGGGGAAATAATGAGGCTGGCCTGCTTCTTTGTGGATTAGGGGCATTTGCATTTTTGTTTTTAAACTTTCCCAATTTTCAGGTCTGTTCCCTTTTTCTTCGACTAAAGCTATTCTCCTAAACCACTCTCTTAACCTCCCATCCCACAAGCTTTGCACTCTGGGTGTTGTCAGAGGTACATGTTCTACTCCTCTCACTGCCGCTTCTTCTGTATCCTCGAAATCGCTCCAATATTCCTCATCCCCTCTTCTCGATCCTACATTCTCATATCCCAGATTATCTGTTTCCCCTTACATTTCAATACCTACAGCCCGTATGGGTGCACTTTCAATCCTGAACAAGAAGTCTCCTGATTTCCATTCCTCCCCAGGTGGCAAGGGTGGTGTGTCTGGGGGCAGCACCTGCGCTCCTGTCACCTCAGTGTTTCTCACATGCGGCTCGTAGTCTCGCTAATTCTGTATGCATGGTGGACAATGCCACCTCAAGATCTCCCGGGCTGGCTCCTGTATGGGCTGACACTGCAGGGGTTGCAACGAATGGAGGGGGTGGGGCTGTACCGGATTGGCCACCGTCGTTCCCCCAGAGACATAGGTTGGGTTTCTGTATCCCTCCACTGCTCTAGTCAGTAATGGATAAAGCTTCTTTGGTTTTCTCCAACTTCTCCCCCATGTCCACCTCCTTCTCCTTGTTTGGCATTACCCCTTCCACCTCTGGGGTCTCTGTTTCCTCAAACATCCTCCACAAATCCAATATCTCTGGTTAGTTCTGTAACGATCTCCCTTTGTATTTGGCAGTCAAGTATGTTGACATATGGTCTAACGCACACTTATCGAAAGATCTCTCCTCTGGCCAGGAGTGAGGCATTCCCTCCCCTTTAGTCTGCGTCACCCACTGACTGTGGTATTTTTTGATTTTGTCACTATATAGAGGCAAGCCTTTACATATGTGGGTTAGGGGGCTGTCTGTCCCCATGGTTGTCGTCTGTCGAGAATGCGTGTCACCTTTATATTTGCACAGTGTTTTCCCCGTCAGCCCAAACCTTTAAGTCATGTAGTGTCAATCAAAAAACTGCTTATTAGATGCACGTCACAATTATCTCTGTATTGTCAACCAATATTATCACAATTTCGTTATATCAAAGAATGTATACATTAAAACATTTAACTTTTTGTTCCCCCTTAGAGCATCCACATTCACTCCATCCACACTTTCTGTATTCACTTCTCGTTCACACCAAGCACGCCCCTCCTCATTCACACATGTGAAAAAGTACACTGAAAACGACAAACTAAAATAACAAGCTAAAACAACAACTGCTACCTTTTCCCTAGCCCTCTAACTATTTGGGGCTCCTCATTTTCTCTTCTATCCCCGCTCAGATAGGTTCCCGTTCCTTCCTCTTTTATATTCGCCATATAACTGAAAAACTAGTGAATGAATAAAAAATTGTCATATGTAAAAAACCTCAACATCAAAAAAAATCCACATTATTCGTCCACTTTCATTCATCGCGTGTCCCCCTCTACTATACCGCTCTATACCCTTCCCCAGACATTGTTATTCCTCACGTATCCACGTTCTTCAGACAGCTTCCCTTTGCGGGGATTCCACAACAGGTCTGGGCCTCTCACTGATGCCATACCCTGCACCAACAAGCAGGCAGGTTTCTGCAAAGCTGGCACCCGAAGCACCAGCTCTGCTGCATACGTGTTTTGGGTGACCGTTCACTGTAGGTGGGCACGGCCCTTCCGGAGAGGGCACCTGGATATCGCCGCAAGTACATGGGCTGAAGAATCCCTTCTCGGGGTCACCAAATGAAGGCAAGTCCCACGATATGCACACACCAGAGTAAATACACCCCGCTAGGGAAATAAGTCAAGCGATAGCTTTGCAAGTATAACAAGGTTTACTCGTACAAAATACAAATATCAGCAAAGAACTCTGCTGCTCGAGAGCACTCTGGTTTCACATCAGAAAACATGGAGGTTTAAGCACAAAACGCGTCATAGCTATATGAGACATTTTGGTGCTCCCGATTGGAGGCACCCTACACGTGGGCTTGCTCCATCGGGGATGCCAAGCACTAATTGGCTGATTCTTCTCCGTCGATCTGGCTCCACGTCGGTCAACTGGGCTCATCCTCACGGTGAAGGTCAAGTCACTCATGAAATACACTGTTTCCTATCTAAACTAAACAACTAAGACATGCTTTTCATTCATTATGGCAGGCACCTGCGTGGCACATGAAAGGGGTGCCAGGGAGAGGGGAGGATAAGATTGATCTCACAGTCCCCACAAATAAGGTCTCCCCTCTGGGGATTGATCTTTGATTTACCCTTCTCTGCATCTCATGTTGCTTGGACGTGTGTTGTTGCTAGGGAGAAATACAGTCCTATGGGCTTTGGTTCTTTGGTGGGCGCTTTATGGAGGTTAGCACCTGGGGGTCGGGTGCTTCTCAGAGAGCCAGGGGAGTAGGGGTCAGGTTAGTGATGTGCGGCTGGCACCGGGCTGGCTGGATGTGGGTCGGAGGCTCGATGGCAGTTTAGTGGAGATGAATAGACACATCCCGGGGCCGGGTACTGTCTCACGCTCTGTGTCGGGCACATTCCTGAAGGCGATACTGATTATTCCCAACACTACAGGGACAAGAGGAAAAAGGACTAACGTGGGTACAAGGCTCAAGCGGAGCCAGCATGCTATGTAGAAATTGGGCTTTGTGAGCGTGGAATGTGAGCAGCGTGGGTCTGCGGCCTGCCTCGTTTAGGGCCTATTAAAAATTGCATCTTAGAGTGTGGGCCTTTCTAGTGTTAGCATTCACTTTTATGTGCTAGGAGGTTTCTATATGGTGCTTGGCACGTCAGCTGCTCCCGCTTGTACGTTAGATTTCTTTGTATGGGTTTTGCCTTTTGTGAAAGTGCGTGGGGGGGTGTGATAGGTTAATTTATTTCCACAACAGCCTCTATTGATTTTGATGAGAAATAGTTCTCCCTTTTCAGCTGTTGACGATTGAGCGACCACCTCCTTTTCTGGTGATCATTCATTTTTGTAAATCCATCAATATTGAGGTCACTTTGAGGAATCACTAATGCTGGAACATGTATTACCACAATGGAGCACAATGGAGCATACTCCTCCCCAATTTTTAGGCAACTGCATGCAAGCTCTGGATCTACAGGTCCATTATTGGTCCATCAACACTGCAGTTCCTCCATTCATTAGTTTAGTTTAGTTTCTTTATTTGTACCGTGCACCGAACCCTCAGGTAACTGGGTGCCAAAACTTATGCAAGAGTTACAGACAGTTTAGAGCAACAACAACATCACAACAACATTAAGTGCTGGTTGACCATGGTTAGATAGGGGTGGCAAGTTGAGAAAAACAGTGACAATACCAGGCTGCTAGTGTTATGAAAGACATAGCGGGTAAAGCAAGCAAAGTAATTTGAAGGGTGAGAAAGCCGGTCACTCATGTTTCTTGCCAAAGAGACAGCTCTTTACTTTGGCTCTAAAGGTCCAGAACGAAGGTTCCATTCTGAGGGTGAGGGATAGGGTGTTCCACTGTTTGGGGGCTAGCACCGGGAAGCTCGCTCCCCCTGCTCTTTTTAGGTGTAATCTAGGAATGGTCAGGCATTGTGAATACACAGCTCTAGTCGGTCTACCTGGTTAGCATTTGTTGACTTTATCTGCTAGGTATTTCTGGGCGGAGTTAGAAAGGCATTTGTGGGTGATGACATTCTGGGGACCTCGATTGTCTATTCACATCCTTTGTTTTCTCCAACCAGGACTAAGCCTCATTCTTGAAGCGTGTTGTTGCATTCCTTAATAGTATTATAGATACTGGTCCTGCTTCGTTGATGACTCATGTCAGTCACTTAGAGTATTTGGCCGATAACTCTAGGCATTGGTCGTTCACTATTTGCAATATGTTTACTGGTTCCTTCTTCAATAAGTGTACTGAGCAAGATAATAATCCTTCTTCCCAACACGCCCATACACCAATAGCTGAGGTCTGTCCCAGCATCCTGGTTCTCCTGATATTTCAGTCATATCTGAGCTGTCCATCCTCTTCATCTCAATGATTTCTATTCGTTCCCCAATTTGGGATGGATACATACGTTTTGTGCTTGTCCACCCCATCCCACTTTCCATCCTCCTTGTTTTCACATAAACATCTTCATATGGAAATGTCCCTCTTGATCGCCATCGTAAAGTTGCTCGTTTTCCTTGGACTTGCCCTCTGGTTGTACATGCTGCCAGGTGACTAAGACATTTTGCATCTTGTGCAGGCATTTGTTTGTCAATAAATGTCCTTGCTGCGTTCATGACATATGGTATTAAGGAACAGACATAGCAGCTTTCATCTGACATTCTCTCTCCCACCTCTTTCATGTGCTGATACCATAAATATTTTTTTAAATGAGGCAAATTATCAAGATATGTATTTATATCTTCATGATCTTCCCCAACATCCTTTTTAAATCGAAATAGATGCCATGTAACATTATAGAAAATGCTACTCATAGTTTTATTGGGGATGATATAAACGTTTAATTTTCACCCACCATGTCTTTATTGTTTTTTATAACATGTCCAAATGCCATAATAATCAGGAGTAAACACAAATCATAATACAGACTGATATCACAATTATTATTCCATGAAAACTCATTGATTTTCTTTACATTCTGAAACCTCCTCATCTTATTTTAACTCTTATTTTAACTCTAATTCTTATTGGCTCACACCTTTAGATCAAGAATTGCAAGATAATTGCAATAATTATTCTAAAAATAAGGTGATTGTTCTTAGGCTCTACAAGAAACATTATATCGTTCACATGTATTCTTACTAAAGCTGGATAAATATATATGGCTGTACTATATATGTAAAAACGACATCCAAGAATGTGTGTAGTGTTACTACAATGGGTAACAAAAGAGATGAAGTGTTCTTCTTTCGTTTTGGCTCTGGTACATTAAAACATTGTCTCTTTGACCTATTTAAAAAGTTCCAGGATAACTGAAAGTCTATTTATTCCTTATCAAATGTTGAAAGATATTAGTCCTCATTTTGAAGTGTTTCTGTGCTCCTCATTTTCCTTATCCTTGCTCTTGATAATTGAATGAGTCTGCATGCGCAGAACTTCTTCTCTTGCTTCACCATCGGTAGCTGCAGGCGGGATCTGGGTTTGTTCTTCATATGGTTGGATGTCATGCAAATGCAGTCAAGCTCACCTTCCTTTTAATTTAGCAGCTGTGGGGGTAACTTCTTCCACCTCGTAAGGTTCTTTCAAACCGGACGTTCTCAAGTGTGTACAAACTTTTGTACCGGCACCTGGTTTCCCTAGGTACAGGCTGGATTTATTCAATTAATCCTCTAAATCAATGGGTTGGCTGTCTTTGTCACTTCTCTTTGACCCCTCTCTTTGGTCCTGGACCTCAAATTCACCCTATCGGTTCAGCTTCACTACCACTGATACAGTAATCCTTTCACCAGTCGTTTGGTCAATTTTTGAAGAACCATCATTAAAGAGAACTTCCCCCCTTCCAAGAGCCTTTTCTCTAGCTTGGGGAATATCATCATAGTATTCAGTATACGTTGTGCAATCATGAACATAACAATCCTCCCCTACTGGTTCTGCTATAAACGTTGCTGGGTTCACTGTCTTGCATCTAACAATTTTAATCGCAGAATTTGAAATAATTACCTTGTGTCCTGATGCTCTTTGTGTTGTTAATGTACTTTTGGGTTTGTCTAAAATCGCAAACAAAGCATGCTCTACAAATAGTGTTACTGAACACCCCATTGTTTTACTTGAAGCTTTTTCAATTGCGAATGCAGCAGCAGCTAAAGATTGCTCACAGGGGTAATGCCCTTTCATAACTGGATCTAAAATCCCACTAAAGTAAGACAATAGTTTATGTCCATGTCCTAATGTCATTTTCTGTGTAAGGACTGATGTCATAACTTCTCCATTCGAATGACAAAATAAATAAACATCTTCATGATAAATTGGAATTTCTAACCCAGGGACTATACTGATTGACTTTTTTAATTCTTCAAACCCTTCAGTCATCTCATCTGTCCACGTTATTTTACTCTTTCCCACCTGTACCTCTTTAAGTCCTTTTAAAAGTGGTTGAATATACGTACTATATTCAAAAGCCCAGGCCCTATAATAGTTACATAGGTCTAAAATGATTGCATTTCTATCATTGTTTTAGGTCCTGAAGTCTTCATAATTGCTTCTGCTCTCTGAGGTGTCCCTTTCCTCATTCGTGACAAATCAACCTCTTCCTGACAGTATTGTAACTGTTCTTTGTCCAGCGAATACCCTTTCTCTGAGAGTATAGTCATAAGCTTAACTGAATCTTCTCTGCATCTTTCTTCTGTCTCACTACACACCAAAATGTCATCCATGTATTGAATGTTTGCACTTTCGAGCTGAACATTAGCTAGGTCCATCTAGAGGAAACTGTTAAAAATTGAAGGGCACTCACAGTAACCCTGGGGAAAACAAGTATGCTTCAGGTGAATATTTCTATACATAAAGGAAGTCAAATATTGTGAGTCTTCATGGAGGGGAATTGAAAAGAATGCATTATTTAAATAAATCAATAACTGTGAAGTATGTGGCCTTAGCTGGGATGCTGCACAATATTGTCGCAGGCTTTTGAATTAAAGGAAACTCAGCTTCGACTATATTGTTTAGAGGGCGAAGATACTCTATGAATCGCTATGACCCCCCCCATTGATTTTTTCACAGGGTACACAGCCGTGTTACATGGAGAATCGGATGGCACAAATATTCCTTGCTTCATTAAAGCAGAAATGGTCTCAAATACACCTTGCTCCACTTCTCTAGACATGGGGTATTGCTTTGCTTGTGGCAAAAGAACTCCTGGTTTAAGTTTGATTTTACCTGTTCCTACTCCTTTTAATAGACCCACATTATATGGACTTGTGGTCCATAAAATATTTGGCACATTCACTAAATCTTCCTGAAACAATGATGATTTCTTTTTTACAAGTGCCATTCTCTG
Organism: Ambystoma mexicanum; assembly: GCF_040938575.1. Classification (NCBI taxonomy): domain Eukaryota; kingdom Metazoa; phylum Chordata; class Amphibia; order Caudata; family Ambystomatidae; genus Ambystoma; species Ambystoma mexicanum. Next base: position 1,443,201,109 of record NC_090935.1, read on the forward strand.
CGGTATTTCTCTATGCTCTACTTGAATCCAATAAGTGAGATTTATGAAAAATACTATTTCATCGTCTGAGTACTCATCCCTAAATCGGTCAACCTGTAACCTTCACTGAGGGTTATCACTGTTCTCCATCCTCTTCCCTCATCATCTATCCCATGAGGAACCACCCTTCCCTCTCTGACCACTGCGGCTTCTAATTCCCAGGGGATAATCTGCCCAATCTGCATCATCCATAGAGATTTCTGGTCTACACAAAACTCATTAGGTATTCTTAATAGTTTATCTATCAGCCTGGAACCACAAAAGTGATGGGTGGATGGTTTTGACTGAATCTGAACCACTGGCATTGCCCTGGGCAACCTTGCACACCACCATCATTTTTTAGCCTGGCTGCGCCATTGCGAAAGGGGTCCAGACATATGCAAATCAGTCAGGTACTGCCACCAAGAGTAGCAGCCCAGCCCGAACTGCTAGGCCAGGTCCCCTTTGCAAAGAAACACAAGCAACCCCAGACATGTTTCGGCCTTGTTGGACCGCCTCAGTGAGGTGCAGCTTGGTTTCCTATGGCAGAGCGAGCAAGGCACCCATGTCTTGGCATACCCTCTCTCACATAGTAAGACAAACTATAACCAAAAAAGTGATGGGTGGAAGGTTTTGAATGAATCTGAACCAATGGCATTGCTCTGGGTGACCTTCCACAACACTGTTGTTTGGCCCCTCTGCACCATTGCAAAAGGTATCTAGCCATATGCAAATCAGTGAGGTACTGCCACCAATGGTAGTAGCCCAGCCAAACTGCTAGGCCAGGTCCCCTCTGCACAGAAACACAAGCAACCCCAGACATGTTTCGGCCTTGTTGTGCCCCCTCAATGAGGTGCAGCTTGGTTTCCTATGGCGCAGCGAGCAAGGGACCCACATTTGGGTATATCCTCTCTCACATAGTGACACAAACTATAACCACAAAAGTGATGGGTGGAAGGTTTTGAATGACTATGAACCATTGGCATTGCTCTGGGCAACCTTCCACACCACAGTTTTTAAGCCCATCTGTGCCATTGCTAAAGCGGTCCAGCCATATGCACATCAGTCAGGTACTGCTACCAATGGTAGCAGCCCAGCCAAACTGCTAGGCCAGGTCCCCTCTGCACAGAAATGCAAGCAACCCCAAGCATGTTTCAGCCTTGTTGGGCCTCCTCAGTGAGGTGCAGCTTAGTTTCCTATGTCACAGTGAGCAAGGGACCTACGTCTGGTCATACCCTTTCTCACATAGTAAGACAAACTATAGCCAAAAAAGTAATAGGTGGAAGGTTTTGAATGAATCTGAACTACTTGCACTGGTCTGGTCAAACTTCCACAGCACCGTGTTTAGCCCGTCTGCGCCATTGGTAAAGGGGTCCTGCCATATGCAAATCAGTCAGGTACTGCCACCAATGGTACCAGCCCAGCCCGAACTGCTAGTCCACGACCCCTCTGCACAGAAACACAAGCGACCCCAGACATGTTTCGGCCGTGTCGGGCCTCCTCAGTGAGGTGCAGCTTGGTTTCCTACGGCCTCTTCCTTGTTTACACCATCTTGCAGTTTGATACGCATGCTTCTTTGGCCTTGCTTCAGGAATCCTTAATACCCCTGTTTGGAATATTTTCCCCCATGACCAAGCGCTCCCTCTTCTGCCCACATCTTGCTCTGTGGTCTTTGGCCCATCGCTTCCTCTCTGGCTCTTTGCATCTCTAGCCAAACCACCCCTACGCAAACACTCTGCGATTCCCTCTCACTACAGTGCTACTACACTGCACTTGACAGGACTACAACCCTTAACTCCAAACTCTCCACCCTCACCCCCCACCCCACAGCTACCCCTCCTCATCCCGTCTACCGACGACCGCAATGCCAGCCTTCGACTCTTTCCAACCCATCTCTAGAAACAAGTTCCTTGACCTACTATCCAGCAGCTGACCCTCCGGATCCCCCCCCTCGACACCTGTCCCGCCACTCTTCTGAAAGAAATATTCTCTTCTACCTGCGCAAGAGAACATGCAAAATCCTTACTAAATGACTCGCTCACCTCTGGCACCTTTCCGGTTACTCTTAAAATTGCGCACATCAAACCCCTTCTAAAAAAGACTTCCCTCGACTCCCTTGACCCTAAGAGCTACAGACCGATCTCCAACACCAGATTTCTCGCAAAAGTCACTGATCGGGCTGCATACTCCCAACTCAACCGCTTCGTAGAATCCAACAAACTACTTGACTCTGAACAATCAGGCTTCAGACCAGGCCATGGAACTGAAACCACTCTGATCACGATCTGGGATGATCTCAAGGCCTCTGCAGACTCTGAGGGCTGCACAGCACTGATTCTCCTTGGCCTGTCAGCAGCCTTCGACACAGTCAACCATTCTATCCTCCTTGACCGCCTCCACTCCCTAGGAATCCATGGCTCAGCACTCAAATGGATTGCCTCATTCCTCAGCAACGGGATAAAAATCACCTTCCCTCCCTTTTTGTCTCAACTGCTTGCACTGTGATCACTGGAGTACCCCACGGTGCCTGCCTCTCTGCTCTCCTATTTAACCTCTATCTGACCACGCTACCAGGAATCATCCATGCGTACAACCTCTCCTGTTACAATTATGCCGATGATACCCAAATTAGCCTGAGAATTCCCAAAACAAGCACCAACCCACGCCCGACTTTGAAGCTTGCCTTAGTGATATTGACCGATGGATGACTAAAAACCATCTCCTTCTGAACCCAGATAAAACTGAAATCTTGGTGTGTGGCAATACTGCCCTTCTGCCGCAACCACTCCCATGGGCCCCCTCTCTTGGCACCACCCTGGCTCCCTCTAAAACAGTCCAAAACCTTGGCTGCACTATGGAATAATGTATCACAATCCTGTCACTTCCACCTCAAACTCCTTAGATGCATTTTCCCCTACCTCACCTACCCCAATCAACTCTCTGCCATTATGTCCAGTGTTATGTTGAGACTGGACCACACCAACTCCTTATACCTGGGAGCACTGGCATACCAACTTAACAAACTCCAAAGAACCCAACACGCTGCTGTCAAACTCCTTCTCGCCCTGGGACACATAAACCACATCTCGCCCCCCCTGTGCACCCTTCTCTGGCTCACTGTAGGATGAAGGGCCACCTTCAAAACCCTATGCATTACACACCAAGCAGTGCACAAGACGGGCCCAATGTACCTACAAGAGAAGATTAAACCCTAACTTCCTTCACACACCCTAAGATCAAGCACTGCCCTCTTACTAGTAATTCCAACCTCCAATTCAGCCAGGATTGGAGGATCCACCTTCTTAACCTTAGTTCCAAGACTGTGGAACTCACTCCCCCCACACATTCAACACACCCAAGACTAAATGGCCTTCTGCAAAGCTCTAAAAACGTGTCTCTTTCAGACCATCTAGGGCAGCTAAAACACTACAACACCATGATCCACGACTCCAATATCATTACATCAGAATGAAAACAGAACCTGCAGACAAATGTTCGAGAAGATACTGTGCAATGACACGACTAACAAGTCACCAAGACAGAATCAGAAACAGTAACCATCTACGACAACATTGGCGCTCCACAGGCCCTAGATATAGGACCACTAACCAGCCGCCTCGTGAGTACACTACACATGCCTAGCTACCCCCTGTCCCTTCTCCCCCTGAGTGCAACTATGGCGGAGCACATGAATGTAATCCGGAACAGTTGGCTTGTCAGACTAAAACATCCACTCCAGACACTCACCTCTCCTATTACTATGCTCACTCTCTACTCTACACCAACACAAGCTAGCATGCAGCTACACCCGATTAATTTCGGCAAAGCCGCTCACATAGGAACAATACCTCATGAACACCTCAAAATCCTGCTAGAACGCAGCTACACCCCACGAAGAAAATCGGCCCAGCTGCACACATAAGCGTCCTACACATTTCTAATGCCGCCAGAATGCAGTCTCGGAGAACAACCACCAGACTGCACACATTCAACTGATCTCTCAATAACAACATACCTAAGGCTAGCATGCAGCTACCATCAAACAATCGCATCAGCTGCTCACATACTGAGTGCACCCAAGCACCCCATAACACCCTACTCTCTCGACTGACTTGGACTACGGTCCCGAGGGCACTCAACCCACAAGCGCTTTGAGGTCATACCAATGATATATAGAGCACTAATAAATGCCACATAACATAACATAACACAACATTAAAGTACATTACATAACATGCTGTCTATGCCTTCAATATGTCAGTAGGCCCACTGTAAGAAACCATTTCCAAGATGATTGGTATATTCATGATATGCCAGTATTGTTACTGTAAAAACAAATGTTAATGCTGAATGTGCCTAATCTGTGCCTAATGTAAAACCATATTTTCATGCTGGCTGTGCCAAATAATTGACAGTATGTCACTTTAATAACATAACGTGTTTATTCTGGATGTGCCCAATATATACCAGGTTGCCACTGTAAGCACACATTTTTCTGCTGGTTACGACCTGTCAGTGTATCTCATTAGTACCCGGCGAGGGCGCAATCATAATGAAAGAGCCATTCTGATTGGCCCTCGCTGAGTCATTACCAGGCTGGGAATCCCTCTGTCGGGATTCCATGGCCTTTGTCCCCAGCGGGCAGCCCTTTCATCTGCATGCTCATAGCCCGTCTTTTCACTCAGGGGTGTGCTACATTTGAAGCTAGCGGTTTGCAGCTCAATTGTGTATGTGTTTTCGTGAGATTAATAACCTTTCGGTCTTTGAGATTTTACGTTCAACCCTCGCTAGACTGCTTTTGGGACAGTTATGGACCTGGGCCATTACTGGTATTACAGACGTCTGCAGCGAAGCATTGATGTTGTCCCCTAAAGGGAGAACCGACCGTAAACTTTTTAAATTCACTTTTAGCTAAGCCTGTGAAGCATGAATTTGAAAAAAGAAGAGTGTCTAATAGCTGGGGGTGGGTTCCCTTTAATATCCTGCTGGCTATGAGTCTGACCCTGAAAATGATCCTGCCCTGTTGGAATGGCTTGCACTTTAACATGTGCTTTTTTTTATTATTATTTTTTTTACAGTTTTTGCATTTGTTAAATCTGTTCCTTCACAACCACTCACACTGTGGGGCAGAAATCACCACAATTTGAAGCAGAACTTGATGCAATTTTGTCGGATGTTCATAAGAAAGTGTGTGGGGATAAAGAAGGCATTTACCACTGGCGCCATTTTGCATCATCCTGACACTAATAGGCTTTCTACAGTGGAGACAGTAAACACAATTTGAGCAGTTCTATTGCAGTATATGATCATCAACTGGAAGAAGGCGTTCATAACTGCTGCGGATATTTTCTTGCAAACTCTTAAAAAAAAGAGCTGACGTGCGAACCTTAAGCACCTGTTGAACGCAGAAGATAAGATAATCTTTGATAAGCACTATATATATATATATATATATATATATATATATATAAGCCTCTTTTAATAAACCGTCTACTGACTGCACTCTAAACCTAATTAGCTACGAAAACAATTGTTTTGTGATTTAAAAAAAAAAATTGGGGATTGTATCTTTTCTTCAAAAATGTGGGCAGAATGTTGGGACACGCACACACGCAGACGCCAGAAAAGGTACCTAGAATGTTTGGGGCTAAACTGTAATCAACGAGGGGGTCTAATCTGCGGTATCTAATCCGTGTGAGTGAAGCGCGTTTCAGGCGTTTGCTATGACAGGAGGTATCACATTCGCAATGCGCGTGCGGGTGGAAAGGCGCGGAATTAGCATGACCTTTGGCACCTGCCGTAAATTACCGTTGACGTGTATTTATCTTGCGCACACAAGGTTGTCCTTGGAGCAGGAATGCCGGTTTGCGAAGACTGTGTCATATGTTATGGGGTCTGTGAAGGCCAGCGGCATATGGCAGGTCAAAGGGCACGCACACTTTTTGCCCAGCCCATGAGTTATAACCGTGCTTCTGGCAGCCATCAGGGCATAGCTGTGTCTTCTATAATGTGCGGGCTTCCACCAGCCAGAAGACGCATATGTCTCTTAGTGTGTACCGTCGGTGAAGGGCACGGAGCAGCCAGAGAGCTATGTGGTATATTCGACCTCACCCTTTCCAGTCATTCAGTTTGACGACTCCAGATTCCCAATTTGTATTTCCCTTTCAGAACTTACCTACAGGGGGATTCCCAGATACCCCGAGTTTTACCTTATGCTCTCCCCCCTGCAACCTCCAACACCTTTCCCTGACAACCCCTGTTTTTTATTTGATGTAATTGTGTATTTTATAGCAGCTCCTGCCAATGCATGGAGCAGTGATTGTAGTTTTAGGAACTGTTCAGAACTCTTCAAAAATCGCAGAGATGTCCAGTGTAGAGACAGAGCGGGGCTAGTGCAGGATTTTTGCTGCCCTATGCAAAAGGTCTGTGTGCCACCCCGCCCCCATTAGTAGCGTGGTACAACGTGTTGGGGTACTAATAGCAATATAACGCTGCCAGGGGGGCGTTTCCGGTCAGGACCAGGGCCTCCCTCAGGCTTGTAACTGTTGCCCTCCCCTGCTCAGGTTATAGAGCTTAAATGTCTGTGCATTTCGCAGCTTTTTTGGTCTATTATAAACATGTTTTAAAACATTTTTTAAAACACCGCTAAAAGGGAATACAGGCAAATCAAGACACTAGCGATAGCAATAGAATAGCACAGGACAGTGGTCTCCAAGTTTGGTCCAACAGGAGACAAAAGAGGGACAAACACCACTTCCCCACTCAAATAACAAATGGGCAAATGCCACACAAATTAGCAATGTTTCATTCCTACACAAGCAACCACCTCAAATAGAATTCATGAACCACAACTCAGGTATTTGCGCTCACGCATTCATCAAAATGTAAATGCAAATCACACTGTGTGGCACCAACACCTTGAGCATATTGGGTCTCACTAGAAACACTACTGGAGATTCTGACCTCGTGCCACTCGACATAACACTTGTATCATCCAGCACGTGGTTAGGAAAGATTTCCATTTATGTCTAATTTTCCCTGCAGTTGTTTATCCCCCAACTTTTTTGCTGCTGTTTAACACCAGAACCCAGCCTTCTGCTGCACTCCTCTGGGCTTTGGCTCCCTTTTTATGGGGAAACTGACATGCCCTTAAGACAGTCAGTACTAGGACACTTTGTTTCCCTTAGTCTTTTCCAATGTTGCAACTTTTCTGCAACATGTAACAAGTGTACAATGTACCTTCCAGTACAGTGCACTTGGGTCTCCTAATCATTTCCAAGGGCCCTAGATACTCTCGAAGGATTTTTTAGGAGATGTGGTGGCCTGGCTACAAAATGACCATGCCACGAGGTTCTTTGTCCTGTCCTTTGGCCATCTTGCCCCTTCACCTTCCCCAGGTTGAGCCGACCCGGGTCAGTCCTTATTTGAGCATGCATTCTCCTGCGAGATGCCAAGCTTTCGCGGGCTTCTGCATGCCTTGTGTGTGTGCCTCCAGGATGTGGGCTGGAACGTCTGGTTCCAATACACATTCTGACTGCCAGAGAGTCATGAGTGCTGTGAATGCCTGGGACCACCTTGGTCCGTGATTGGTATGCCTGTATGTGAATAGATCTCCCATTGGGTCCTCTTCGTTTTGGCACAAAGGAGATTCAGGATAAGAGAGCCCCCAAACACCCATACAATGTCAATCTCTGGAGTTCTCACTGAACGAAGGATAGGATCCAAGTATTCTGAAGCTAAGAAGCTGATTCGAGGAACCACTGGTGACCCGCTGGAAGGTTTGGCACCCTGAGCCCGCTGTTGTCCCGTGGGACCCCTCTGCATCTGGTCGTCCTAGAAGGTCTGCAAAGACGCTTCGACCTATTGGAATGGTGTGACCAACTATTCTCGGCACCTTCATCCAACCCTGCAATTAAGCCTTCTCAGAAGTATCCCTGGGCCAACCAGTGGGCTGACCAGCTTACAAAGGACCTTTGCTCTGCCTCTGCCACCGTTTTGAGGAGGCCCTTGAAACTTGGTATATCACTAGCTCTGTGTTCACGGCACCCGCACACTGAATTTCGTACACTTGGCATTCCCAGGTCTGAAGTATACGTGGTTACCGTGTCCCCCAGCCGTGGTGACGACCCTTTCAGGTGCGCTGTATTTGTGCCCCTCTTGCCCCTGAAGCCTGCTGCAGTGAATCTGGCCTGATCCATCCACCAGGAGCAGAGAAATCGCCAATGTCCTGTTTGGGAATCATCGCTGTATCTTCATTGCTGAAAGCCGCAGAGCCGCCAAATTGCCGCAATTGAACGGGCAAACGAAGTGGACTCGACTGCCAAAGTTTTGTCCGTAGTGCGCCGGGGACGGTGTGTAATCGCATCTCTAGCCGGTGGCCCCTAGCGCCTCCATCCATTTTCCACACGAGTGGCTCTGGGGGCCCCTCTCCTTTCCACTGCTAGTGCGAACTAGCAAACTATTCCCAACTCTTGGAATCGACTCTGCCCTCAAGTGGAGACCCTCCTCGAATAGTGGGAGCCTATTCTTCATCGCCTCACTCACCTTCCTGAGTTGCTACAGACCCTTGAAGAGACCCCGTTTTGCCCAATTGAACTACCGCATGTGCTTGCATTGCATGTACATTTGAGCATTATGCTCCAATCTTTTTAGGGATTGGACTGCCTCTTAGTTTGGAGTGTGTTGGATGTAGAAAGGGACTAAAGACTATTTGCACTGCCTGTTTCCTTCCCCTTTTAGGTTGTGGACCCATTTCGTGCATTAACCGTTTAGACCCCATTGGTCTTGTATATTTGTATTTAGAGAGGAATGTGTTGGGTTAATAAGTATACTGTGATTTCATTTGTGTGTTTGAAGCTCAAACGCCTTGAAATAAATGTATATGTATTTTTAATATATCTACACCTGACTTGGAGTGATTTGTAAGTGTCCTTTACTCTGTGTGCTCATTGAGGTCTTTCAGTCACCCTCACCTCTCCTGAGATCTTGTCTTGACCGCCGCCATTGTTACCTTGATTGGTCTGGCTTGTCTAGAAGGTTACCCTGTTTCAAGAAACTAGGCTGGCCTTCTGAACCTCTGCCCACCAGGCCAGAGTTCAGAAATCCACCTTAACACATGTTACACACACACACACTGTTATATATTATGGGTAAGGGGGGTCCACTTTGTCTACAAAGAGGTTGAAAGCTATAAATTTCACCCTTGCATCCCATAGCCCTCTTAGAGACACACCTCATGGCAACCCTTGCACTTGGGGCTGTATCTGTAACCCTACAGTCCCCCTACCTGCACTAGCTATCACCTGCTGTTCTGCACTTAACCTGGCACTGCCAATTGCTGGCCACACTTCTTGTTTTTCGATGTTTAGATCCTATGTCCTGCACTTACTCCTCCTCCCATTCCCCCAACACTTTACTTGTGCATTCTCAATGTCACTTGGCCTAGTAAGATTGTTGTCTTGTCCCCCCTTGGTCCCCTCCCTTGCCTCGTCACGCCTTGAAACACTTGTGCATAGGCGCGCTATCAATAAAATGTCACATCATATCATATCACCTAACCCAGGTGCACATACCATGCTGAAGGAACTCCACAGAGGCAGCCAACACATAACAGTGACGCACAGTATCTTACTAGCACCCCCAACTGGCTACTCAGCCAGCACTGCCAAGCAGGGTAAAATGTGTAATAGCGTTTTGTATAGGGCTTAGTTAAATCTGAATATCCTTAAAATATATGGGGTAGATGGGACAAATATCCAATTGAAAAAGTATGTTTTAAAAAGTAAGGAGTTGGAAGGGGCAAAGTGGACACACCCGGCCCCACAAAGTGAACAAGTTTAAAAAAGTGACCTGCCAGAATCTGCCAAATTTCTTTGGCATGTATAGAATGGCGTTTTCACAAATATGTTTTGCCAAATGGGACCCCTAGTCGACAGGAACGCTTGACTTTCCCTGACTAACATGCAATTAACATCTACACCCACCCCCTAGAGGGCAGATAGAGGGGCAGCTTGCATAGCAGGCTGTGACGAATCAACTCCCGGGGCACCAGTGGTCCAGGAATTAATATCGGTTTCTAAACCATCAATCAGCCCCACACCTCTAGTACACCAGAAGGGACATGAACAGATTGTAAACACAAGCAAATTATAAACCTCCTTGTCCAATTTTGGTAACGTGGACGGAACGGCAGGCTTATCTCCGCAAGATCATGGATCGTTGGTTAGTTGCAAAACAGCGAAAATGGAAATATTACCCAATGAAAAAAGGGACTGTCCAGTCATGGCTGTATAAAATGTCTACTTTATTATTATTGAACAGACAGTTCTAGCACACTGCATTCCTTTACAGTGTGGGTTGTATTTTGTAGAGGGCAGACAGTTTCAAGAAGGAAAAGGGATGCACTCTGTATACTGACAGGAGGGTAGTCGAGAAAGTAATTAATCGCAATAGTTGAAGGATACTCGGTTTCAGTACAAAGGGAACAATTGGTTGTAAAATGTCACTAGGATCCCTCGGAGAAGGACCGGGGGGACAGAACCACAATGTAGTTTGTGCTTGTAGAAGTTCTTGGTGCTCGACAGCATCAAGTCGGTTTCAGGGCACTTTACAGCTTCTACAACAGAGTTCAAGACAGGAGACTGCTGCGGGTATCAGGCAGCAGACAGTTCAGCCAGTTAGGCTGGACAGACATCTGCAGGCTGATCTACACAGTGGCTCAGGGTCAGAAATCATCTCAGTGCTGGTTGGCGGGTCGAGGCGTCTCAGATGACATTAGTGACTGCGGTACAACAACAATCAGCGGTTCAGTCCGTTGCATCTCAAGGGGTTCGACTGGCTGGAAAATGTCCTTTAAGGCGGACGCTGGTTGATGTTTGTCGATGCACTCCTCCTAGCTTCTTCACTGGGCTTGTGTCGTCCTTTAAGGTGGACAGCCCAAAGCTTAGGAGAGTGTTGCAGGCACCGGCCTTGTCCTTGGTTTGGTTCAGAGACTCTCTTGCACTTACCACCTAGGAAGCTTGCTTGCAGAGCCTAGCAGGGCATGCTGTGTGCTGGCTGGGTACTGGTTGTGGAGCTGCTTGGTGAGTCCTCTGCATTCAGTATCTCCCTGTGTTCCCTGGGAGATGTTGAGGGGAGGGATCTTGCTTCCCACTTGGACATCCTGGCCAGTGGAGTAACTTCGCTGAAAATGTTGAGCGGGGACATGACATCTAAAGGAAAGGTGACCCTGCCAAATGAATGGGGACAGAATGGTGTGCCACAAAAGTTGAGGGGGACAAACACCCCTGCCCCCTCCCTAAAATTACGCCCATGATCCTGGCCTTTCTTCACTGGCGGAAGCTGTAAGGCGGACCGTACTTTCAGCCAGGGTCCAAATTAGTTCTTCTTGTTACTCCTTGCAAAGCCTTCAGATGATCTGCCAAAAGAGGGTCTCCACCCTCTTTTAAAGCCAAATGGGCCCCAGTGATTGGTGTAGGCTAAGCCTACCTTAACAACTCAATCCTGGGTCCCCACCAACAATCTCCTGTATGCGTGAGGTCATAACTAGAGTGATTTGCAACAGGAAAGGTAAAGGTGTAAAAACATGTACTAATAAGTCCCACCCATCTTCCTGTCTGTTGTGGATTGGATCAAAGGGTCTCTCTGGTTAATTGAGCTCTCTGTGGTTCCTGATTAAAGCGGCAGGTCTCCCTTGAATCTGTGGCGAGAACATACTTTCTGTCTGAATCAAATCACATACTTTCTCTCTGAATCAAATCACACACTCCTACCCTCTGAATGTGGGTTGCCTACTGTAAACACATGTACCAGATATGACAGGTCACTGTCCTTGATACTGAGAGGAGGGAGCTGGCTTCAGGTTGACACAGATGCATATCAAAGGTGTTGGGGTTTGCTATCTTTTGTTAGCCCTGCGACCATGCCTCTCGTGGGCCTGCTAAAAAAACCTCTCATCAGTATGCGTAGCTGTCACCAGCAGAGCCTACAAAGGACAGGGCGGATCCATGGAACCTTTGTTATTTAATTAGGCTGGCCATGGCAGGAGGAAGGTTTTGCCCTCCCCTTTTGAGATGCACTCCTGGGTGTCACATTCCAACTAAATGTGACAGGGAGGACTGTGCCTGTAGGCTATGTCCACTCAGAGTACATAGGTCTATGGGCCTCATTCCGAGCTGGGCGGTAAGGGATACCGTGCACCTGTAAGGAGACGGGTGCCGGTAATCCCTTACCGCCCAACTCCAAGGTCCCTTAGCAGGAACCGTAAAGGACGTTTGGTCTGACCACACGTTCTTTACTGGACCCGTTAAGGGACTTTGGGGCTAATAACGGGCCCGCAATTAGCGGGCCCGTTATTAGCGCCTTCCCCCTTCACATTGAGCCCTATGGGGGCTCAAATGGGAATGGGGAATGGCATTTGGAATGGGGACTTACCGGGTCTGGCTGGGGCGGCATGTCCCGGTAAGTCCCCTCTCCACAAGACCGGACCCGGACACGATTTTGGAGGCAGCCATAGCGCTAATAGCGCCATGTCTACCTCCAAAGTCGTAATGAGGCCCTATGTGTTTGTTGTGCAGTGAGCATAAGAAAATGGGCCTCATTCCGAGCTGGCCGGTAAGGGATACCGGGCACCGGTAAGGAGACCTGTGCCGGTAATCCCTTGCCGCCCAGTTCCAAGGTCCCTTAGCAGGAACCGTAAAGGACGTGTGGTCTGACCACAAGTTCTTTACGGGACCCGTTAAGGGACCTTGGAGCGCCTTCCCCCTTCTCTTTGAGCCCTATGGGGGCTCAAATGGGAATGGGGAATGGCATTTGGAATGGGGACTTACCAGGTCCGCCTAGGGAGGAATGTCCCGGTACATCCCTTCTCCACAAGACCGGACCCGGACACGATTTTGGAGGCAGCCATGACGCAAATAGCACCATGGCTACCTCCAAAGTCGTAATGAGGCCCAATGTGTGTGGATTAGCCCCACACATTTTTTGGGGGTTGATCTACGATCATTCAATTGTAGAAGAGGTCCCAGACATGGCCTGCCCTCCTGCCCCTCATTTGGAGGTACCATGAACGGACTCGCCAAGGTATGTGACATATGAGGAGCAGATGAACCAACAAAGAACTGCACTGGGACTCTGCCCAGTGTACATCAGAAGATCCATACCGGTAGAAGCGCCCATAACCAGACAACCCTGGGCAGCACGGTACCCTATCAGACAGCCCTACCAGCCGCTAAGACGAAATGAAGAGTAGCTACAGATGGTCCATGAAGAGACCCAAGGAGCCTTAATGGAAGGCCAGTGGAGATGACACAAGGGCCTGGACAGACTCACAAATGAATTAAAACGGCTATCGGAGACAGCACGCCAGTGCAAGCAGTTATGAAAATAGATGTAATGGGCACAGGAAAGAGACGATATTAAAACGTAAGGAAACATTGCGACGAGACGGAAGCAACCAACCAGTTAAAAGTGTGTAAATAGGCTTGTAACGCAAGAAGCTAAGAAACCAATACTGCTTGCAATGCTTAGTAGAAAATTAGAGCAGCAAGCGCCAACCACATATCTACCTCAATAAGGCACATTATACAAGTGTGACTCCATTTTGTAAAGCAGTATTGTGCCCAGGCTGCCAGAGGCCTAACAGGCCAAGTTTCATAACCCAGCCAGAGTCAAGAGAAGGAGCGGAATCGAAACTCAACAAAGAGCGGCTCATGCCTAGGAAATCGAGGTCATCCAGAGAAAGGGAGGAGAGTGTCAGCTAACAAGACTCAAACTTCAGAGCATACCAGCCTGCCCCATGAAGGTCAAGATAAGGGGGGCCCATGCAGGTGGCGATGCCGAAACAGAATTAAATACACTAAAAGCTGGAAACTGAAGCAGATTCATGGTGAAACTAGCACGTGATCAGCCAGGCGCGAAGAGGTACCACCGCCTGATGTCACCCAGAACCCGAGGATGCCATAACTTTTCCTGATAAGAGGCTACAGTTTCGAGGCCAGACCCAGCCAACTAATTGACACATAGCCCAATATATTGATTGATGGAAGAGAGGAAGAGTGAAACTTGGAACACCAGGCACGTGGTTGCTGCATGCTGCTAATTAAAAGTGGACATTTATGTCTAGGGGTGTAACCTGCCCAATCACAATGGACCAAGTTATCTAGGGTCCTATATATCTTAGAACCAATGAGACGTTGTACTTGTAGTGACATCTATCACGTGTAATGTAGGGGGAGGGGTGTAGATGCCCACCCGATAAGAGTTATCCAATTTGCTTGCTCCATTATCATATACAGATACAGCACCTATATTTAAGTTACCTTTCCTAACCAATTATATTGCATGACGAGTGTTTTAGAATTAGACATCAATGATGACGAGTTTTGTGTATAAAAATTGCTGTTCCACTGAAGTTCGAGGAAGTCAGAGCGAGACAGGCGATCGCAACGATGCTGATTCCCAACTGCTTCCCTGTTTGATGTACTTGTCATTAAATGGACTTCCCTTTGCCAAACTACTGAGTCCTCATTATTGAGTCGTGTTGGAGTAAGTGAATCCTGCACCCCATCCCTCACATGGTGCAGCTATCTTGTCTTAGAAGTACTAGAGGGTGAGCACTGACCTATGGGCCCGTTGGTGGACATCTCGCTCTCTTGTACACTTGGTAGCGTGAGAATGGTTTCGGCCATCGATTATGGATTATTGATTAATATAGTTATAAGACACCTATAGACCGACGGCACGAAGTAACTCTAGGCCTTCGGCAATATCACGAGTCCTTTCGCCATTCCGGCTGAGTAGGCTGAGAAGCTTCCCGTAGACAATGATAGTCAAAGGCCATAAAAATCTGCAGTGGATCTGAAGGAACCCGCCTTTCCAAGCATAACCCTTCTCATTCCCACGGGCAGCCAATTGGACGAAAAGACCGCAAGAGGCTGAAGAGGAAGGGGCGGTGATCCCGAAGCTCCAGGGAGGAAAAGATGTGATCGGTGAGTGAAACAACAAACTCATTACTTTGGCAAATGTCTTGTAGGGATTAGAACAAGCAAGGGGAAGGTAACGGAGGGTGGCAGAGAAAAAATAAAATCTTCAGAAGTAGAGAAGACTGTATATATATAAGGGGTTAATAACTCGAGTATAAAAGAGAAAAACGTAAGGTTACGGGGGGGCACCCGAGAGAAAAACGTAAGGTTACCGGGGGGGCACCCGAGAGAAAAACATAAGGTTACCAGGGGGGGGGGCACCCGAGAGAAAAAAGTAAGGCTACCGGGGGGCACCCGAGACAAAAACGTAAGGATTGGCCTTGTTCCTGCGCTTTAATACAGCGGTCAGAAGAAACGTGAACTCATAGCCCATATAATAAGGGACAATTAGACTACGATGATGTTTAAAGACGCATTAAAGGAGTTTGTTTAAACTCCATGACTGGGTATTGATTAGAAGGCGGGTATATATATGACGAGCTGGTGTCGGTCTAGTCTATCAAATGTCTGTCCTATGTGTTCTGTTGTATGCTGAATGTAAGAGAACTGTATCGTTGATTTTGTGAGATAAAATTTGATCTGTGAAGAAGAGGGAATCGCCAGTGAATTGATGGTTTTGAGTTAATTGATGGTATACATTTTGGTGGGAAAATATTGGATTGGAGCTTGCGTATCTGGTGCTCGCTCATACTAGTAGAAGGATAGCAAACTGTATAAATATTATTGGTAACGGAATTGAAATGGAGGAGGTTACCCCACTTGCACATCTATGCAAGCGACTACCTAAGCATGCACCTAAATTAAAAAAGTATAGCACAGAGTGGGTTAAGGGTACCGCCCACAAGATGTTTATGCCTTGGCCACAGAATGGGTCCCTATCAAAAGCCGTTTTACAACACATGACGACTTATCTACATGCCACATATACAGGCAAGAAGCTAGAGAAACGTCTTGCTGTTCTAGAACTATAGAAGATGTTTGAGCAGATGAAGGAGGAAGAGCGTCCTGCAGATTGGATATTAAACGTATGCACAGAGGGGGATGAACCGCCTACCGCGCCACCGGCCCCGCCTGAGCCAGCCATCGAGGGAAGTAAGACAGAGGGGCTCTACTCATTAAGAGAACTAAAGGCAGCCACGGGGTATAGCAACCCAGCATATGAGTCGCCTAGGTCTAGTAACGACGACAATAAAGAAAAGGACCAGGAAATTAATCTTGCCTCCACAGTCCCGAGGCACAAGGAGAGACGCAATGACGAAGGAAAGGATCAGGCACAGAGTTGTGCATCTCTCGTTAAGGAGAGAGAGGGAAAGAAACGAAAGGGAAATGAAGGTAGAACTGATGAGATAACATTAGCAAAAGACGAATGGATGGGAGGGCAGATATTGCTGAAACTAGATAGAAAAGGTAGTGATGATGAAAGGCCAAGAGAGAGGTCTGATGAGACGCCAAGGAGAGAGAGAGAAAAGGAAAAGGAAATAAGGTATGAAAGTACAGGGAAGGATACGCTGAAGCGAGAATAACTATATCGCAAAGAGCAAGAGAAACAGCTCGATCGCAAACAGAAGGCAGCCTACGAACAGTACAAATAGAATAAGCAAAGGTTGGAAGAAGAGCAAAGGGTACGAGAGAAGAGAATGAAGAGAAAAGAAGATGAGGAAATTAGAAGGGTAAAGGAACGTAGAAACAAAAGGATGAGGGAAGTAAACAAGGCTAGAGAAGAAGCGAGGAAGCGCAAGGAAATAGATGAGGAAGCAAAACGTAAGCGCAGACAGAGGGCACGAGATCTTGAATATTTGGAGCGGGAAGTTAAAAAACCCAATCCTGTTGTAGAATGGGAAGACATAGAAGAATTCTTTCCTGCACATGACGCGGTACCAGGTACGAGTGGGACAAATATTGAGGATGACTTCGACACCAGAAGCATCGGGGAAACGATTGATAAGATATACAATGAGATGGGGCTAGAACAGAGATCCCATGGGGGAAGGGAAGATGAGTTCCTGGAGAGCACTCAGCTATATGACACAGAGGATGTCACCCGAAGTAGTGGGAACAGGGGACTGTCGCTAGACAGACTGGAGATTGGGCAGGACGAAGAAGATGCAAGGAGTTGTGTAAACTGGGAGTATTCAGAATCTGACTCCAGTGGGGAAACGGAGTATGAGGCACACGAGGAAGGGAGACGGTGCAAAAAACGGCTCCCAGGGGACCAAGGGGTACGATGGTCAGATGCTAGCGAGTCCGCAAGTAGGACACCGAAGTCTGCCGTGCAGTCCGGCCGACATGAAGGAACACCCCACGGTCAGAGGGGGGCGTCAGCACCTGCTTTTGCAGATAAATTAAGGGCATTGCCAGGGAGACGGCAAGGTGGAAATGCCATCCCAGCGATAGACCAGAGAGCTATGGGGAAAGAAAAGGAAGACTGCGCATTCCAATTCCCGCTGCCAGAAAAGGGGGGAGCAAGACCACAATATATTCCATGGCCACACATGGACTGAGAGAACCTAAAAAATAAGCTTCCAATGCTAACATCGGGAGCCTGGAAGTGGATACACGAGTTAGAGAAAATGACAGGGGGTGTCACCTTAACTATAGGGGACATTAAGGGCCTCCTAATTGCCATACTTGGTGAAAGAGCAGACGATGTATGGAAACGGGCAGGCTACCCTACGGTAACCCTAATTAACACTTACCATGATGGAGCACCATTTAATAATTGTAGAGCAGCAGTGTGGAAAGCGCTGCGAACACTGTATCCAGACACCTCTGATATGGGGGCTATAATGACTCAGAAAATGAAAGAGTCAGAGGATCCATTGATTTATATCCAGAACTTTCAAGACGCATGGGTGCTCGAAACGCATGAGTCTTGGACGAAATCTATCCCTGTATTCTACCACATATTATGCCAAGGGTTGCCAGAATCAGTGCAAAAACAGCCCAAGAAATTGGTAGGAATAGAAGCCAAACCATGGGCTGAAATACAGTTGACAATTGCACATTACTGTAGATTGCTGCAAGAAAAGAATCGGAAAAAGGAGGCAACTCGTAAGGGTGAGGAGGTGAAGCTGGTGCAAAAGAAACTCTCAAAGTATGCTCTCGAGGAAGCCATGCTGACAAGCCCAGCTGAACCGCGTGCACAGCAAGGCACTAACCCATCGCTAAATAATCAGGGTAGAGCGGGATTTTACCCGAGGGGAAGGGGTTTTGGAGGAAGAGGATGCCAGAGTAATTGGGGTGGGTTTCGAGGTTACCAAGGAGGCTTTCAGAATAATCAAGGTGGCTTTCAGAACGCACAGATGGGCAGTCCAGCTACGCCAGATGGACAGATGGCCCGACCACCGCCAGTGTGTTGGCTGTGTGGAATGACAAGACATGTGGCGCGCATGTGCGGAAGCCAAGGCATGTGGTGAAACGGCCAGGGAATGGAAACAGGCATGGTGAATCAGCCTGCCGTCCCACACCAGGGCAGTGCCCAAAATCATACAGTGCAGTCGGAGGTGTCAGGCTTGCAGCAAGGTGCGCAGAAAGTGGTTCAATCCTCACACATGGGGAACGTACTGCAAGGGCAATCCCAGCAGGCACTGCTGCAAATGTCGCAGGGCACAAGCTCCGGAGGGGGAGTCAACCCTGGAAATGGGGGGAATCAGCAAGTATACAGTGGACCAAACTTATATATGAAATAGGACAGCTCATGGGGGACTCTGATGTGTTCTATCCTATCAGTGACACCAGACCCTAATAGGGAACCTAGGGTGAATTTCGTCATAGGGGGTAAAGAATATTCCTTCTTAGTTGAAACGGGTGCGACGCACTCGTGCATACGAGAAGGCAAGTTTTCCTTGTCCGGCGAGGCCATAGATACTCAGAGGTTCACGGGAGCTCACAGTAGAGTTCCCTTTACAGACGCGCTCCCAGTCTCTGTGGGAGAGCGCGAAATGAATGTACCCTTATTATATTCACGTCAGACCCCAGTAAACATCCTAGGTTGGGATTTAATGACTAAGTTGAATATGACAATCTCGTTTACCGAGAATGGTATAGTACGCTCCACTCCAGGAATGCATTATTCAAACGTATGTGAAATGATCAGAGCATACTCCGGACGTATAGCCATGAGAGGTATACCATTAGAGCCAGAAGTCTTCGCATATGGCGTGCGGGTATTCATGGCGGGATTGCCAGGTCTCACTGATAGAACTATGAGGACACCTGATGAGTTCCTATCCAGACCAAGAATACCTATGCATGAAGAAGAGGGACAAGTATTTCCCTTAATGATACAATCTGCCGCAGTGCGAGGGAAAGTGGTATTGGTCGAAGGATATGACGATGAAGGCAGGCAATGGTGTGCGATTATCGCCATCGAAGAAGGGAATCGAGTGACTGACGTCACCGATGACGATCTATTCGAAGAACACCCTGACCTAGAAGAGACAAGGGTGGAAGTGAGTCTCATTTTTTGGGTAAAAATGATCAAACGGGAGGTGCCACAGAGAATGATGTTGGCGCTGATACGTCCAGAATACTTTGATGACGACATGGCCCAAGTGCCTGCCGCGGTATGGACTACAGGGCCCTATGACGTAGGCCTCCTGAAGGGGGCAGGTGAAGTGAAAATTAAACTGAAACCAGGAGCACTTTTACCAAGAGCACAACAATATCCTATGTCCAGAGAGGCAGATGAAGGGATCGCTAAGACAATTTCCGCCATGATGGAACAGGGCATCCTAGTGACGTCAGAATCACCTTGCAACACAGTGATTTACCCTGTCAAGAAATCAAAGGGAGGGTCTTGGCGTTTAATCCAAGATTTAAGAGCATTAAACGATATAGCCGAGTTCCCTTTAGTCCCTAATCCATCCACAATTCTTGTAACATACCCACTGAGGCAAAATATTTCACGGTGATTGACTTGAAAAATGCATTTTTCTCAATCCCGTTGCACCGTGACTCACAAGACCTGACGTCATTTACTTTCAGGCAAATGCGCCTGAAAAGCACGAGGCTGCCACAGGGGTACTGTGAGTCACCATCCATTTTCAACAAAGTCCTGCAGATGGACCTAAGCAATATTGCTGTAGACAGTGTTGTTTTACAGTATGTAGATGACATTCTGATCTGCAGTGTCACTGAGGAACAATGCGGGTGCGACTCTGTCCAGCTATTGACTATCCTGGCTGAGAAAGGATATAAAGCAGACAAGGAAAAGCTACAATACTGTCAGCGAGAGGTGCTGTATATAAGACAGCTAATCTCACACGAAGGGAAAAAGGTAACCCCAGAAAGGGCTGAAGCTATCATGAACACGTCTAAACCGCTCACGATAAAACAAATGCAAAGCTTCTTAGGCCTGTGCAATTATGTCACAGCATGGGTCTTCGACTACAGCTCGTATACAAAGCCCTTGCTTCAGGCCCTGAAGAAGGCCCAGGCGACAAGGGGAAAAATTGAATGGACTGAGGCAATGGAAAAGGGGTTTGCAGAACTCAAGGGGGCGATTTGTAAGGCCCCAGTTCTCGGGATTCCTAATTATGCAGAGGAATTCTACCTGTTCTCACATACCGATGGTAATTTTATGACAGCAGTACTCGCGCAGCGAACCTCACTGGGGTACAAGCCCCTAGCATATTACAGCTGGAGTCTGGACCCAGTCATGAAGGGCCACTTCCCATGCAAACAAAATTTAGCTGCTGCCGCATTCGTCATTGAAAAGGTGTCATCCATTGTGATGGGGTGCTCCATGACATTGTATTTCGAGCACTCGTTATTCGCCATACTAGAGAAGCCAAAGGGCACGCTGACATCTCAGAGAGCATCCGCATTTGAAGTGATTATTTCTAATCCATCGATCAAAATAGTGCGATGTAAAATTGTGAATCCAGCTACGTTCATAGCTGAGCCGCTCACAGAGGGAGAACCAGTACATGACTGAGCAAATTATGAGTAATTCTATGATGAAATCCCCAGGGTAAAGGAAAATGCCCTGGCAGGTGGCAAGATCGTTTTTATTGACGGCTCGTCAAGAATCAACCAAGAAGATGGACAAAGATACACAGGCGTGGCCATGATAAAACACATAGCGAATGGAGAGTTCCAGGTACACGTCAGTGCACGGATACCATCTCACTATTCTGCGCAAGCTGCAGAACTATTGGTGCTGATACTGGCCATTGAGAATCATGCAGACCAGGAAGTAACGGTGTACAGTGACTCTGCCTATGTGATATCTACCGTGCACGTAGGCTTAGCACGCTGGAAAGGGAGGGGCTACCTCCGAGTGGACGGCACGCCAGTGCAACATGCAGCCTTATTGGACAGGTTGATAAAAGCACTACAGCTCCCAGTGGGCATAGCGGTCATGAGATGCGCCGCCCACACCCAAGGGACAGACTTCGTGTCACGTGGAAATCATGAAGCGGACACGGAAGCGAAGCGCATGGCATCCAAGGATGAAACAAACATGGACGTGGAGGTGGCACGTACCCATGAGCGTATGATGGTAGCATGAGCCACACCACAGGTCTATAGCAACATGGGACAGACTCAGCTAATGGAACTCCAAGGGGAGGCACCTCAGGAGGAGAAAAATTTGTGGAAGCGTCGAGGGTGTTCCTTAAACCTCTCTGACGGGTTGTGGAGGCAAGACAGCACTGGCAAACCAGTAATGCCTGTCACCCTACTGAAAGTAGCATTGGAGCAATTACACTACCCTATACATATGTCAGAAGAAAATCTTGCTGCAACGCTCGCAGAAGACTGGTTTATACCGAATTTATCAGAGCATGTTGCGTTCTTCATGGAGAACTGCATAATCTGCCAGCAATTCACTGCTGGGCACACACTAAAGTAGTAAGAGGAGTTATCCCCCGACCAAATGGGCCATTCCAGCACTTGCATATCGACTACGTCGACATGATTCAATTGTGCAATGGGTACAGGTATTTAATTGTGGTGGTGTGTCCATTCTCTAGATGGATAGAAGCAGGTCCCTGTGCACACCCAGACTCTACCTGTGCTGCCAAACTTTCTAGTGAGGGAAGTGTTCCCTAGATGGGGGGTGTGCGAGGTAATGAGGTCAGACAATGGGGCTCACTTTGTTAATGCAGTTTTCGAGCAGATCAGCTTGTTGCTTGGTATAAAGCACAAGTTCTCGTTGGCGTATCATCCAGAGGGGAATGGCATATGTGAGCGGCTCAACGGCTTGTTAAAGGAGAGGATAGACAAGCTGAAACTCACATTAAAAAAGGGATGGCTGCACTGTCTGCCACTGGCATTGTATGCACTTCGGAACCAACCAGGCTCCGACCACCATCTCACGCCGCACGAGATAGTCACAGGCAGAAGGATGAGGACCCCTCTTACTCCCTGAGATAGAGCTAGATGTGATGTCCAGCCAACAAGTGAGGTCTTGGGGACAGAGATGCAGGAGTACTTGAATTGTATGACATCCAGTGTCTCTGTAATTTCAGGCCAGCTGCAGCGATGGCGAAAAGGGTGCAGCACAGTACAAAATACAACAGGAAATGCTGAAACAGACGCCGCGCAAGGTTTATGCGCACCCCTCATCTTCCCTGGGGATGCTGTTCTTATAAGGAACTTTACAAGGAAGAAGTGGGATGAGCCACAATTCAATGGCCCTTTCATCATAGCGGACTGCACTCCTTCAACCGTCAAAGTCCAGGGCAGAAGGACGTGGCTCTTCCTGAATGACATTAAACCTTATATAGGAGAAAGCCCCCCAGCTGCATCCAACCACAAAGAAGCCACAGACAACGGGGAAGAACCTCAGCACGTGCAGACAAGATCCATGGCGAGGAAGAAGGACGCATGAGCAGCAAAACAATGACAAAGAACTCTGTTTTAATTTGTGACTTTTAAATAAGAACATTTCCCGAAACCAGAGAAAGGTGATAAAGAACAATAATACGGACACTCTGTGCACCACAGTTGCAGGATAAAGAAGAGAACTACATACACAAAGCCACAACAACGCTGATAAAACGAACTTCTGAAATAGCGTCACGCTCAAGTAGTATGAAGAATCAAGACTCTGATAGAAGGAAAAAAAAAGAAATTTCTTAAGAGCGTAACACAGCGGGCCTCATTACGACCCTGGCGGAAAGTGACTGACCGGACCGCAACAGCGTAAATAGCGTTTCCGCCATTGCACGAAGGAGCAAAGTGCGGCTAATTACGACCCATCGGGCACGAGCATTACGCCATGGCGGAATCCGAAAGGCTGCGATGGCGGAAATGACCCCAAAACGGCCCTTACCGCCGCCGTACGCTGCACCAGGTGCAATACCGCCACCCATCTTAGCGGTCACCGTAATGAGCGGTCACCGTAATGAGCGGGCACCGCAAATTACGGGCACCGTAAATATACGGAAACGGAAGTAAAAGCATGTGGCCGGAACGGGAAACAGCACGCCGCACAACTATAAAACCGAATCCCAACACAACCATTAAAAATCCGACCCTGACACACATCCCAACCCCTTAGCAACCCCAGTTAAAAAAATAAATATGGGAAAGGCAGCCAAGAAAGCGTGTGATCGCAAGCGGCAGGTCCACTTCTCCCGAGAGGAACTGACCGTGCTCACCGAGACCCTCCAGGAAAATGCCGCCGTCGTCTTCTCCAGTCAAATGACCAGGACGGCCCTTGCCAACAAGAAGGCCATATGGGCCCTGGTGGCACAGCGCGTAAGTGCGGTGGGGACAACACCCCGCACGCCACAGCAATGTCGCAAGCGGTGGGACGACCTGCGGATCCGCGTACGCAGCATACTTTCTGCGAACAGGAACATCGCCACAGCTACCGGGGGGGGATCAGAGTCGCCCATCAAGTTGACCCCCTGGGAGGACATCTGCGCCTCCACCATAGGAATGGAGAGCATAGAGGGAGTCGGAGGGATGGAGAAAGGAGTGCCGACATCCGGAGAATCAGGTAGGTTGGCCAAGAGAAACAATGCGAAATCCACAAAGCACGAACATGTGCAGTACCATGTGACCCCATAGTGCAATACATACTTTGCCCTGACAGCGCCCTCTAAAAGTCAGAATGAATAAACAAATTAATCAAGATGCCATAAACAACCCCTACATGTGCAGCATGCACCCCCTAACTGCAGGCAGCCAAATGGATGCATCCTCAATCCACACGAAAATGAGACCACCTCCAAGGCCCAGTCCCAAATCACCCTCATGTACCACCCCAATGCATTTGATACGTTGCCATTCCAAATCCCACAGACCCATAACTAACGCTCGCCCCTCTTCACTCCACCACAGGGTCCGATACCAACGACGAGCTGCAGGACACCCCTACCAGCACGCCTGCAAAGAGGGCCAGGACCAACGTCCCAAGAGCCTCCACCTCAGGTGCAAGGATCAAGACACGGCAGCAGCAGGAATCAAGTGGCAGCACACTGGAGGGGACTGCAACAGGCACCCCAGCAGCCAGCAAGTCCACAACCCCAGCACCACAGGTCCCCCCAAAGAACGTATCTGATGGCACTGCCTCTGGTGGTAGCAGCACCATAGGTGACACAGCTGTCATGCCAGCATGCTCCGACACGGAAAACAGTGCTGGCGACGTAGGTACCATCCATGACCTTTCCCAATCCCCCAGCATGTTCCATCCCCTACACCATGACGAAACCACGCAGGGGCACCCTGAAGACGACGACTGGCCAACCCCCACAAGTCCTGTGCCAAGGCAACATGTGTTGAGCAGCCCCCCTGTCACACCACCGCAAATGTCCATGGCCCAGCAGAGGCAACAGTCCCTCGACCTGCTGATCGAGCAACAGCAGGAAGTGTCCACGCTACTCAAGGACCATGCAAATGAATGCGGGGGTTCCAGGGCAGCCATGGAAACATCCACCGAGACACTCAGGGCACAAATAGAGGAAAGTAGTGAGAGCCTCAGGGGAGAAATGGAGAGAAGCACCGAGAGCCTGAGAGCACAAATGGAGAAAAGCACCGAGAGCCTGAGGGGGGAACTGCATGCGACGTCCAAAGACGTTTGTGCTGAACTTGCTGCTGTGCGCCGTGTGCTCTCGGAGCTCTCACAAACCCTCAGAGACATGCATGGACGCGAGCAGGCAGAGACATCATCCGTGGCAAGTTCCGTCCAGGGCAGCCCCCAACGCAGATCTGGCAGGAACCTGCGCTCCACGGGCAGGGGTGCCCCTGATACCCGTAGAGGGGGCTTGCAATAGCGTCTACCCACGGACAGCATGCATATTTGGACACTGGTGTTGGGGGGGGAGGTAGTAGGGTGGAGGGTGTGTGTTGGGCTTCACTGGGTGGCGGGTCCATAGGGTGTATAAATCAAATCACATTAACAATACAGTACTTCATTATCATCCAATGACATGTGTGGACATTGATATTTGCGTACGAGGCCTTCATAGGCGTACAGTCCACAATGTGCCTGTACTACACACACATAGTGCCACAGGTCCCCTTTCCATGTAATAGGCACCATGCGTGGTTGCTAGAAGCATGCATCTATGATGCTCTGTCGGATTGCACGTGCATCCTGTGCCTCATGGACTCCTTGAGGTGCCTCCACATCCCCACCCTCATCATTATCATCTTCAGGTGCATGCAGTACAGCGTCAGGGGGCATGGGCACATTCCTACGTATGCACATGTTGTGCAGCATGACACATGCCATGACCATCTTAGAAACCTTCTCATGGCTGTACATGAGTGCCCCGCCAGACCTGCTGAGGCTGCGGAAACGAGCCTTCAGTAGGCCGAATGCCTGTTCAATGACCACACGGGTACGTGAGTGGGCATGGTTGTAGTCCTCCTCATGCTGGTTCTGTGGGTTCCGGATTGGTGTAAGGAGCCATCTCTTCAGTGGATACCCGGCATCACCTGTATGAGACGAATAAAGGGTGTCAGTGGAATGACAGTGCTGAGTAGCCCCCCCCCCATCCTGCAAGGTCATTGACGCATCAAATGGGCCACGATGTCATGCATGGAATGAGACTCACCGAGTAGCCAGGATCTGTGCCCTGCGTGTCGCTCCATGTAGCGTGGTATTCTTGTGTTCCTCAGGACCATAGAATCATGGGTAGATCCTGGAAATCTGGCACTACAATGCGTAAAGATCTTGTTGGAGTCACACACCATTTGCACATTGATTGAATGAAATTGTTTCCGGTTGCGGTACTGGACCTCCATGGCATGTGGGACAACCAATTCAACATGGGTGCAGTCGATGGCACCAATGCAACCCGGGATGCCGCCAAGTGCATGGAATCCCACTTTTGCGTTGGTAATCTCCTGGTACGTGCGTGGTAGTGTGATGTGGTCGTCGGCGTGCTTCAGGAGGGCATCGTGCACTTGGAAGAGTGTCCGTGAGAACAGTGGCTGTGAAATGCCATGCAACTGTCCGACTGTGTGCTGGTAGGTGCCTGTGGCCAGGAAGTGGAGTACAGACACCACCTTCAGTAGGGGTGGGATGGCGGTTGGGCTATCTATCATGCACACGAGGTCAGCATGTGTCATGTCCACAATGGCGATTATGGTGTCCCGGTCCAAACGGTAGAGGGTGTGGATCTGCTCAGCAGTGAGGTTGAACGGATCAGCTCGGAGGCGTGGGATTGCGGGCCGCCTGCGTGGTGGTAGTGGCAGTGCTTGTGGGCCTTGCTGACCCTGCCTTGCCCTCCTCCTCCTCCTTCTCCTCCGTCTCCCCTGTGCGCCCGGTTGTTGTACCTGTTGTTGTTCGTCGTCTTCTTGTAGTTGTAGCACTTGCAGTGCTATCTGGTCCCCCAGGCCCAACATCGCTAGTCCTGCCGGTAGCATTTTGGAGTGGGAGTGGTTGTGGGAGGGCTTTGGGTCTGCTATATATGTGCTGTCGGCCTGTATGGCCTCCACCTGTGCTGATTGAATGAATCTGTGGCAGATGCAATCCCTTCTGGCCGAGCACGTCCCGCACGTAAGGCTGCATTTGGCCGCATGGCATCTTGGGATTGGAATCATGTATCAAATCCCGATGGCAGTGTGATGTACTATGACTGATTTTCATGCTATGCTCCCATTGTTACACATGCTATGATTGCAGCCGCTTACATACCTGTGAAGAGTCAGTGGTATGTAGGGCTCGATCGATGGCCGACCCTCATGCAGCACAGTAACGTACTTCACCGACGGGCGTGGCGTCCCATTTGTGATTGCAGCCAGTTAGCATTATGACACACAGCCGCACTACATTGATGTAATTGTGAATGCAAGCGTTCACAGAAGCCTTTTCGACGTAATGTTGCAAGTGTGGAATTCGAAGGCCAGCATTTTTGGTTTCGAAGTAGCGGTGAGGAGACGCCCACAGGTCTGCCTGGAAATGTAACGTTCTATTGTTGAATGTCCTTGGGACAGGGCCCATAACGAGCAAGCAATGAATGACATGAATTGAATGGGATGCGCAATAGCGTAGTGGACGATAAGGCAGGACCTTCCCAAATCCATCTTGCTTCACAACACTACAGATCCGGCCAGGAGCACAGTGGTTTTTGCAGACTGCATTACGCACAGACGCGATGGAAGTTTCAAATATTATGTGAGTGAATATTCATGCGTTTTCATTGCGGGATGAGGGAATGATGAATGGATGCATGGACAGATGATTCCATTTAGGGTCTGCCATGTACATGGGTTTTTTGAATCAATCCCCTTCCCCTGCGCTATGTGATGCAAGGCTGCCATAGTGGGACTTACGTCTATCTGCCCTTGTCGGATCCTCCCTGTCTCGACGCGCCTTCATACACTTGTGTCTAGGCACGTTACTAATCCCATGTCATGGGTTCTGTCTTGACGGACGCATGCACAGTAACCGACGTTGCCAATGGTGTATTTACCTCGATTGATTTCGTTATGAATCGATACTGATTTAGGGGTGTGTATATTCCTTTGGAGTGGGCTAGCATGCATATGGGTCTGGATTTGGTGTGTTGTATGAAGATTGTAATGCA
The DNA here is from genome assembly GCF_040938575.1 of Ambystoma mexicanum. NCBI lineage: Eukaryota > Metazoa > Chordata > Amphibia > Caudata > Ambystomatidae > Ambystoma > Ambystoma mexicanum. The sequence continues at coordinate 1,443,229,100 of NC_090935.1, forward strand.
TCATGAGTCCCGTAATGCAATCGGTTAATTTGTGTTTCATTTGGGTGACAGGTATCTCCTGCCCTATTGCAGATGCCATCTGTACGCCACTCCTCCAGATGGGTTTTACACTCGACACCTGCAGCTTCGGGTGAATCAGTGGAGCAGCATTACGATCTTATGGGACGATCGCCAATGGGCCACATGCCCTTACGCTGTACTGGTGGCTAGGTGCAACATTTCGGCCTTTCAGCTGGACTAGTGCCTGCCTCATGGGACGGACCTGCGGTTCTTGCCGCTTCCATGTTGCCTTTTGGAACGTTGATGTAGGCCCTGTGTGCCATGATGGTACAGGGCGTCACACAAGTGGAGGCTGGTCAATTATTGCAGATGCAGCCCTCGGTGATGATGGATGTTTTGGTGTTATTTTGCAAATTGCTGTGAGGCCTTTGTCATTTGGATGTGCATTTAAATTGTATTCCGATATTTGGCGTGTTGCGTTATTCTTTGCAGGTGATGTAGCGATTTTCGATTTGTGGCGGTATGTATTGCGAGATGATCTGCATTGTGTTCCGCCTTCTGAGTTGAGTTGTGTGGTACTGTACTGGCCGCGTTTGCCTACGTAGCACAGTATGGTCACGGATGGGGGCTGCCATTGTGACTGTTTACATGATGTGCTGTTCAGGGGCGGGGGATTGGCTTTTGGCCGACTGGTGCCTGTCAGCCAGGTCGATTGGTGGAATGTTCAGAATGTGGCTGGTCACAGGTGCCTGTGTTTGCGTGCGTTTGTTGGAGGGGGACTGGGGTCATGTCCATTGGAATAGCTTCTGTATTCATGCCATCTGTGCCCTGCAGCTCCCATCGGCCCCTCTTGGGATGAGCCTGGCTGCTCAGTCACTCTGCCAACTTGTGTGGTACATGCTTCTGCTGATGGTTGGTTTGTTTACTGGCAAGAGTACAGGGCTGGTGCAATCCCCCTCAGGATGCTGTTTTGGATGTTGCCTTGCGCTGGTGGCAAGCGATGGGGGACTACTGTTGTTTTGTGTCATGTGTTCTTGATTTTCATTTTGATGTATTGTACCTTCACATGCCTGTGCTGCATCAGTACGGCTATGGTGACATGCCGTACATGGATGCCCACTCACGGGGCGCTTTGAGCCCCTGCATGCATTTCTACGTTGGCATGCATGGGTGAATTGTAGATTTCACTGGTTGCATAGTGTGAGTACATTGCGCCTGCCAGGGGTTGTGCAATGTGGCCAGGGAGTGGAGTACAGGCACTCAGTGGGCCGTTTACGGTTGGTTCACGATGCCGTATTTCTCGCCATGGCGGAATGGTACTTTCCGACGTGCTTGATGGCGTTCAGTACATGTCCGCTAGGGTCAGAATTCGCGTACCGTTGCGCCATGGCGGTGATTCCGGTTTTGCAAGGCGCGCGTGCGCGTACTTGGTGCAGTTAGCGTTGCCGTTCACTGCGGTGTCGCTAATGGCATCGTACTTTACGGTGACGGGTCATGATCGCAACGAGCGGTGTTCGATGGCGGTATTGCATTTCCGCCATCATTTTTCCATTTCCGCCAGGGTCGTAATGAGGCCCAGCGTCCTGAAAGCAACCAGTGTCGAGACTTTGTTTACAGAATTTATGATATCTCCCAGCAGAGACCTCAAGTGGGATGTGCTAACATACTTCCAGCTGGTGGTAATATCATATCCGTCACTCATAGGGAGAGAAACCAGTGTCACAAACTTTATTCAAGATCCTGCGAACAAGAAAATAATCAGGCAACTGCTGACTGTCATCACGGAAGCCTTCGCCGAGCTACCCGAGCACAGCGAAGAGGACACAAATGCATCCGCTGCCGGTAGACATTGATGAACTCACATTCACTTTGTTCTTTCAAATAATCGAGAAATGCCCAGGACTCATCGGGAGAACAACTGACACACGTACTTTCATCAGAGACCCAAGAAACCTAGCTCAGTTGAACCAGCTGTGGACTAAACTAAATCACCTTGTGGCAATCCACGCAACAGGAAGGTGCAGAGATTGTGCGAATCAAAAGAAAAGCTCATGACTAGGACCCAGCCAAACAGGACAAATGTCCCTATCACCCCAGGACACCCGGCTGGCGCACAACGTCCTGCTTAGACTAGTCACAGACTATCTGGAAATGGTGGGGAGGCCTGCAGATGTTGATGTCATCACCTTCCTTAGAGATCCAGCCAACGTCCCACACATGGGCACACTCCTCCACGGCATAATGCTCCAGGTGGAGCTATCTAACTTCCAGCGAGAATACCTTAGGAGGTTCCAGTGAGACTTTCCGCCGTGGGACAGATCGTGGAGACAGAGAGACAGTGCTTTATCTTCCGCCATGGGACAAATCGAGGACAGAGACACAGTTCTTCAATTTTCCGCCACAGGACAGATCGAGGAGAGCAGAGACAAGAACTACACCATCTTATTTTTTCTTTTGACCTTTTCCTCTATTTTTCCATATTTTTATTTTTATTTTTCATGTTCACTTTCATTTTTATTTTTATTTTTATTTTTACAACATTTTATTTTTGTGTGATTTTTAGCAGTTCCACCTTTTCATTCCTTCGCATTGAACAGGTTCCAGCATGTCCTCAGAACCAAGGCAAATTCGAGGAATGCACTGGGACTTTACCTACTGTAAATATGCATTATGAATGTGATGTACCAAAGTTGCTAGTCTAACCTTTTCCATAGTCTAGCACAGGAACTGTACTGCATACCCAGAGATTACCGACACGACCCGCTAGTAAGGGGGACACTTGAAAAGCACTCGTCACTTTAGTAGTAATGAACTCATGAGCTACGAGATCAGAGCAAGAAAAGGAATAAATAACTGACTATGGACTTGGTTTAAATGGGGGCACAGAACAGTAACTTGGTTTTACCCCAAGCACAGGGGCGCCCCCGCTTCCCTGGAAGGAAATGCTGCCAGATATCCTACAAGTCTATTATGTGTATATGCGTAGTAATTATCATTGTCTGTCTATCGTTGACTATCAGAACTGCTTTCTTTATTGGTGCGCGAAGTTTCCCAATCTCAGTGGACCCACTAGATAATGAACGTCTGAGGCCTACGAAAGCACCCAGACCCTATATAATCATCCCAGTCCCAAGAAAACCTGATGGTAAAGTTAACAAACTAAAATTAAATATAATTAGCAGTGATTCAGACACACTTGAGGTAACGAATGACGAGAAAAGCTGGAGACAGGGTCAGCACGAAATTAATGAAAACATGGCACTGACCACTGCACACACCCACACTCAGAATGCACGCAGACAAGGGCAAGTGTCTATGGCTACAGGGCCTCCAACGAAGGCAGCAGAGAAGGGAAGACTGCCTGCCGAACAATCAGTTCCAGAAAATAGCGGAAGCAACCAAGGAGAACCAAGTGAGAAACCAATGAAAGAGGGCATAGCAAAATCCCTCAAAAGAACAGAAGTAGCCACAAAGGAACTCAAAGAGTAAACACAAGCACTGATAGATTATTTGTTCCCATTCATAGTCAGAGCAAACAAACTGCACGAGGAGCTGAAAAATAGAACTACAGAGACTATAACAGTAAGCACGCCAGCTCAGACGCAAGGAACAAGCACCAGACCTACGACACAGCCACGCATTGGGGAGTTGGTGAGCCAACAGCGATTAGAGAACCTCTATGAAAGATTACAAGAGGAAAGGAAAAGAAACGAAAAACCTTCTCCTACCACTGCGATACAGCCAAGGCAGCCCGCCCTACCAAGACGCACAGAGTGGAAAATCAGCACAGATGCTTTTAAGGAATTAGTAATAGCAAACTACAGAAGAGCGCTGAGAATCAAGAGAAACCTGCATGAAGATGACAATGAGCTCAACGATTACCTGGACAGCGCAGCCCATCTCGGAAATAACATATGGTACCAGCACATGAAGGAGGTAGGACGAAGGCAGTCTGAAGGAGAATGCTTTGTCTGTGCTCTTCTACCGTACAGCATGGGAAAATCCAAGATCTTCGTGGCTGTAGAAATTGATGTACCCACAGCACACTGTATGTCACATGTAGCAATGTGCAACTCCAGAGGACAATTTATGGGAAGAGACGCCTCGTTGATATGGACCAACGGAAAGGATTACCCGGATGAAGATGGCTACGTCCAGGACATTAAGACAAGAAACAGGGAGCACACAAGGAATTACGTGATCAGATACGAGAATCCTGACGTCAAAGGATCAGGAACACATTGGGTAACAAACCCGAGACTGAACGTTCAAGGAAAAACTGCAGAAGAGACTCCAATCTGGAAAAACAGAGGCCAAATGCAGATCTGGGGAACAGTGGTTTCCCCAAATGGATGAGAAGAAGGAATAGTAATCTGCCGAGCTTGGATGGTCCTTGGAGCCTGTCAAGAAGCAATAGAGAATTCACAGAGGTTATGCAAACCTCTATGGCCAAAGTTGGTGAAGCTGCTGACATGGGTTGAGGACAGAGGAGGACCCCTGCAAATAGTAGCACTGGAAAGTCTGAATCTATGCTTCAGAAGTAATGGCACGAGGAAGATGGGAGAGAATGTAAACTGCGGATGAATCTTTGAAGCCCCATGAATGACACAAGGAACCGCAGTTATTATGGACCATTACTGGGAAAGTGGATCCAAGGCATACAAAAGACTGCTGAAAAACTGGGGAGGCATATGCACACTGGTGAACGTCCATGTTCCCGCACTAGTGATCCCTAAGAATGACTTGAATTTGGACAGTTTCCCGAAAGCAGATGGTCATCTAAGGAGAAGGAGATCTGTGGAATTGGTATCCAGGATGACGAGAGAAAATTACTTTTCTACCAAATCAGAAGAGGCATTCCATGCAATCCCATACGAACACAGGCTGTTCAGCCTCACCTCAACAGTGTTCACCACAATGCTCTTGCCATACATCCAAATTGGAGTGAATGCTAAATGGTTGCAGATAACCAGATGGGAGTTACTGCAAACCATCAATCGCACTATAAAAGGATTTAACGTGATCAAAGAAGAACTGAGAGTGATCAGACTGATAACCCTCCAGAACAGATATGTGCTTGACATGATCATGGCGATGGATGGAGGTGTTTATGCAAAAATCGGAGAATCATGTTGCACATTTGTACCATCGCACGATGAAGAGAACGGAACCTTAACAGAAGCCATAAGTATGTTGACAAACTTGAAAAACCAGATAATCGATGAAAGTGATGAAGTGGACGATGACAGCTGGTTTGGAGCCCTGTTCTCATGGCCCCCACAATGGATGGCAGATATATTCAAGTTTCTGGGAGCTTTACTAGCAATGGTACTGCTAGGATTCTGTGTTATCAAGATAATCATTACACAGTGCCAGAAAACTGCGAAGAAAGCCATAGGGATGAAAATAATGGTTGATGTCGAACCAGGATGGAAAACCAGAGACCTGACTGATGAAGAAATAAGAGACTTTGTGAAGGCCAGCAAATTTGCGCCAGAAGGAACAAAGTTCACATATCCTAAGAAGCGAAGAAGGTATGAAGGAAAATGGATCTACTGCAGTCCAAATGGACAATGTCAGCTAATGACATGGAACAAAGACGAACACGTGAAAACAGCAGGGAGTTTGAAAGGGGTGATAAAAATATGGACTCCAAAGACTCACACATTCACACCATCATGTACAAACCCTGAAGACGACGAACATGATACTGAAGAATCAAAGTTAATAAAAGCAAAATAGATTGCAGAAGTGGTTGATGAACCAACCAGAGGGGGGAGTGTAGAGGAGGTCCCAGACATGGCCTGCAGCCCTGCCCCTCATTTTGAGGTACCAGGAATGGACTCACCAAGGTATGTAAAGTATGAGGAGCAGATGAACCAACAAAGAACTGCACTGGGACTCTGCCCAGTGTACATCAGATGATCCATACCGGTAGAAGCACCCATAACCAGACAACCCTGGGCAGCACGGTACCCTATCAGACAGCCGTACCAGCCGCTAAGATGAAATGAAGAGTACCTACAGACGGTCCATGAAGAGACCCAAGGAGCCTTAATGGAAGGCCAGTGGAGATGACACAAGGGCCTGGGCAGACTCACAAATGAACAAAAACGGCTATCGAAGACAGCACCCAGTGCAAGCAGTTATAAAAATAGATGTAATGGGCACAGGAAAGAGACGATGTTAAAGCATAAGGAAACATTGCTACGAGACGAGACAGAAGCAACCAACCAGTTAAACGTGTGTAAATAGGCTTGAAATGCAAGAAGCTAAGAAACCAATACTGCTTGCAATGCTTAGTAGAATATTAGAGCGGCAAGCGCCAACCATATATCTACCTCAATAAGGCACATTATACAAGTGCGACTCCATTTTGTAAAGCAGAAATGTGCCCAGGCTGCCAGAGGCCTAACAGGCCAAGTTTCATAACCCAGCCAGAGTCAAGAGAAAGAGCAGAATCGAAACTCAACAAAGAGCGGCTCATGCCTAGGAAATCGAGGTCATCCAGAGAAAGGGAGGAGAGCGCCAGCTAACAAGACTCAAACTTCAGAGCATACCAGCCTACCCCATGATGGTCAAGATAAGGGGGGGCCCATGCAGGTGGCGAGGCCGAAACAGAATTAAATACACTAAAAGCTGGAAACTGAAGCAGATTCATGGTGAATCTAGCACGTGATCAGCCAGGTGCGAAGAGGTGCCACTGCCTGATGTCACCCAGAACCCGAGGATGCCATAACTTTTCCTGATAAGAGGCTACAGTTTCGAGGCCAGACCCAGCCAACTAATTGACACATATCCCAAGATACTGATTGATGGAAGGGAGGAAGGGTGAAACTTGGGACACCAGGCACCTGGGTGTCAATTCTGCATGCTGCTAATTAAAAGTGGAAATTTATGTCTAGGGGTGTAACCTGCCCCATCACAATGGACCAAGTTATCTAGGGTCCTATATAACGTAGAACCGATGAGACGTCGTACTTGTAGTGACATCTATCACGTGTGATGTAGGGGGAGGGGTGTAGATGCCCACCCGATAAGTGTTATCCAATCTGCTTGCTCCATTATCATATACAGATATAGCACCTATATTTAAGTTACCTTTCCTAACCAATTATATTGCATGACGAGTTTTTTAGAATTAGATGTCAATGATGACGCGTTTTGTGTATAAAAATTGCTGTTCAACTGAAGTTCGAGGAAGTCGGAGCGAGACAGGTGATCGCAACAATGCTGATTCCCAACTGCTTCCCTGTTTGATGTACTTGTCATTAAACAGACTTCCCTTTGCCAAACTACTGAGTCCTCATTATTGAGTCGTGTTGGAGTAAGTGAATCCTGCACCCCATCCCTCACATGGTGCAGCTATCTTGTCTTACAAGTACTAGAGGGTGAGCACTGACCTATGGGCCTGTTGGTGGACATCTCGTTCCCTTTACACAATTTCATATAAAATTTCAAAAAAGTCCAGGCGAGTGCAAACCCCCAAACCCATAAGGATACTCGAATTCCTCACACAGGCTGCCCCTCTGGCCCAGGTGTACTGTTCTGCCTTCACTTCTTGCGAGGGGAGGATGGAAGGGGCAGAGCCAAGGAAGCTGGAAAACAGCTTCCGACACCATGGTCTTTAAATCTCCTGGCCGTGAAAGAGGATTCCTCTTTCTTTGGCAGCTGAGACAGATCAGGATCCTATCGATTGAGCAGGTTTTTCTTGTCGACACAGAGCTAAGAGTGGAGGGGTGGGGTCGGCACGTTATGTGCCGCCCCTCTCTGGGCCCCTTCGCTAGTGGGCAGGCGGTTAATCCACAGAAGGGTGGGGGGGTTGCCCTCTCTTTTTGTGCAGCAGCATGGGTACCTCTGCATGGGTGTGCGCTGGTGGCTGGTGCTGGGCTGCAGGGTAGATTTGGCGGGGGTACACTGTTCCGTCGCTGTGCCCCCCTGTTTGATTGACTGAGTGGCCAGTGGCGTCTACGCTATGGCTTGGTGAGCGGCTCTGTGTCTACCCTATCTTGGTGCAGCGGCAGCCCTCTTCATGTGTCCAGATGCAGTGTGTAAAGGCACACTTTGGAGGGATCCCTCCCTGTGGGTTCCCATCAGAGCCATCTGAGGGCAGTTACACAAGTATTAAGGGCTCAGACTTGGAATGCAGGTTCTCATCACACTTTGGATACACGCTACTGGCCAGGTAACGTGGTCAAGTGGTGAAAGGAGAGTTGGAGTACAGTGCTTCTATTCTATTCTATCTAACTCTTGTAAAGCGATAACTCGCCCGCAGGTCTCAGAGCGCTGACAAAAAACATAGGACAAGACAATAATCTGTCATGAACCACCGAATTCGGCCCTTTTGGACTTCGTGGTCCATGATGCACGGCGGCTTGAGCTCAGTGATTCCTCCAAGATGGCCGATGGCTCAGAAACGCTGTGCTCCAGCCTTTACGCACAACACTCTGCTTCCTAGAAAACAGGCACGCCCCTGCGGCTCTGCGTGTCTCAACGCATCTGCTTGGAGTTGCTAGACGTGTGTTTCGAGTCTGTTATCCGTGCTATTTCCAGTTTTCTACCTTTTCTTTTTTCCTTCCTGGAACTCCCCTCCAGTTTCCTACCTTCCCGCAAGCCTGTATCCTTCTTCCCGGATCCCGTCTTGCGCTCGATGCCGTGTGTCCGAGCATCCCCTGAGCGTAAGGTTCTTGCTCCTCCTCCTTCCTGGATTCTTGGCTAACTTTCCTGGGTATTGAATGCTATCCGGTTTAGGTAGCCGGCTACCCACGCTGGAACCCGAAGACTCGCGCTCCAACCTGTACAAGTCTCGGACAGTGAGGAAGAAGGAACTTGCATCCAAGAAGACCACAAGCAAGGAAAAACATGTGAAAAAAAGAGAAGCTTGTGACAGATTGAGGCGCCCAAAAACCTGAAATAGAAGCAGACATGGAAGCCGCAGTCCAAGACCTCATGAGAGGTATACAAGAATTAACCACAGAGGTTCAAAACCTCAATGTCGAAAATGCTGCATTAAAAAAATGTGTCTTGTCCTGGGATTCCACAGTCAAAGAAAGCACCCTTGTAGGGGGTGTAGTGGACAAATATGATGGATCTTCCAAGTCCCTGCGTTCCTTCCTTGATTCCTGCCTAGTGCACTTCACTTTCAAACCCTACTATTTTTCCACGCCACAAGAGAAGGTCGGATTCATGATATCTCACCTTACGGGCAATGCCTTAACATGGGCGACTCCCTTAGTTAATTCGGGAGACCCGCTCTTGGATAATTACGATGGGTTTGTGGAAGCCCTTAAGGCCATGTTTGATCAACCAGAACCTGTCTACAGTGCACAAGAAAAACTTCTTGAATTCCAGCAAGGCAGTCAGGATATACTCACTTATGTGACTCGCTTCAAGCAACTAGTTAAGGAAGCCGATTGGTCTCAAGAAGCCAGTTTCACTCTATTCCGAAGGGGTTTGAATGATGAGATAAAGGACGAGCTAGCCAGAGTAGCTGTCCGAGTTCCTTCCAGGCCCTCATGGACCTTTCCCTACAGATAGACTTCAGGATCCAGGAGAGAAAGGCAGAGAAAAGAAAGGCTAAGACAACATCCCCAAGGACAACCGTAGAATACCCTTGTCCTAAAGAAACATCCGCTCCACGTGCCTCAGAACCAGAACCTATGCAATTGGGTGCCTTCCGTGGACCAATTTCTCTGCAAGAAAGGATCTGTAGGATCAATACCGGACTTTGCATGTACTGTGCCTCTGATAAACATCTTGTGAGAGAGTGCCCAATAGCGCCACCCCGATGTTTGGTAAATGCCAGCTTCTGATCCTCAGTGGAGCACAGCTTTGGGAGAAAGATGCCTGCTCCGCATCCATTCCTTCATTGAATAATCCAGGACAGAACACCTTAGTGATTCTCCAGACTTTCTTGACATCTATTGAGAAAGAGGCCTTCCCCATCCTGGCTCTAGTGGACTGCGGTGCCATGGGTATTTTCATAGACCATGACTGGGCTGTCACTCATAACATCCCTCGAGAACCCAAAGAGGTAATACAACCTGTTGAAGGAATAGACGGCAGACCACTATCTACCAGACCCATTACTCACCAAACCAAAGAATTACTACTCTCAAGAAACGCTCCGATTTGTCATCATAAAGGCCGCTCATTATCCCATGGTTCTAGGCATGCCCTGGCTTCAGAAGCACAATCTTTACATCAACTGGGCGGCCGGATCCCTATTTCTAGGTTCTGAATTTTGTATGTCCCACTGCTTGTCTCAGGACACATTGCAAAACCTTCCAGTGAACTCCCAGAACCACAAGCAACCATCCTGAAGTGTGTCCAACATTGTCCAAGTACCAGAGATTTATCAAACGTACTCAGATGTGTTTTCAACAGCTATTGTTCAAGCTCTTCCACCCCACAGACCTGAGGATTGCGCCTTTGACACAGATGCCTCAGCAGTGATTCCATTCGGAAGAATGTTCATATTATCCGAACCCGAAAAGAAGGCTCTACGAGAATACCTGGATACCAACCTGGCAAATGGGACCAACCGGCCTTCAAAATCTCCAGCCGTTTCTTCCCTATTCTTCGTTCCAAAGAAAGACACTAAAGAACTTCTACCTTGTTTGGACTACCATGGTCTCAACCAATGTACCCTCAAAGACAGCTATCCGCCACCACTCATTTCTGACATCCTGGAGGCAGTCGTGGTGCTGTCATCTTCACTAAACTCGACCTTAGGCGTGCTTACCATCTCATACGATTAAAGGAAGGTGATGAATGGAAGACGGCCTTCAGAACTCCCTTTGGCCTCTTCGAATATCTGGTAATGCCCTTCGGTCTCGCCAACGCCCCTGCGATCTTTCAACGATTCATGGATAGAGTTTTCTCTGACATGCTGTTCCTTTTTGTCATTGTGTACCTGGATGATATACTGATTTACTCCAAAGACCCCCAGATCCATCAAGAGCATGTAAAAGCAGTCCTACAATGTTTACGTGAACACAAACTCCTGGCCAAACCAGAAAAATGTCTCTTTCATGCCCAAACCGTTAATTATCTTGGATTTGTGCTAAGCTCCAAAGGAATCGGAATGGATCTGGCCAAGGTCGACTCCATACTCTCTTGGCCGGCACCCATCACTGTGAAACAGATTCAATCCTTCCTGGGACTTGCACACTTCTACAGAAAATTAATTCCCACATTTTCTGACATAGTGCATCCTATAGTGGCACTCCTAAAAAAGGATACACCATTTAAATGGTCCAGTGCTCAAGAGAAGGCCTTTCAACAATTGAAACATATTTTTACTCAAGATCCAATCCTGGCTCAACCCGACATAGATCGGCCCGTTTTGATGGAAACAGACACTTCTGACTATGCCATTGGTGCGGTCTTGAAACAAGAATTCGAAGACAAGATGGAACATCCTATTGCCTACCTATCCCGCACTTTGACTTCCAGTGAGAGCCATTATTCTGTCCTGGAAAAGGAGTTATTGGCCATTCGACAAGCCTTCACCGACCGGCGCCATCTACTCTTGGGTGCTAAACATCCAGTACAAGTACGAACAGATCATCGAAACTTGCAAATCCTACAGTCCCTGGAATGCAGAAACAGTTGCCAAGCCCGTTGGGCCTTCGTTTTTGCCCAGTACCAATTCCAAATTCATCACTTTCCTGGAACTAATAACATTGTCGCAGATGCCTTATCTAGGCGTCCTGACTACGAGTCTGTCGAAGCCCGGGTCTTTCCGAAGATGTTCCCTAATACCGTGTTTGTGGCACAAGCAATTTCCCTCCTGGAAGACATCCGTGCAAAATCATCTTCTTCCGATCTCTGGAAGAAATACACCAGGAACAATCAATGGAACTTAGTAATCAAAGATGGTTATCTCTTCAAAGGCAAACGGCTGGCCATACCCACACAAAAGCTGAGAGACAGAATCATGAATCTCTGCCATGACACCTTCCATTCGGGACATTGAGGCATCACTACCACTCTCTGTCTCATACAGAGACAATTTTAGTGGCCGAAAATGATTGCTGACATAAGAACTTACATCCAATCTTGTGCTGTGTGCAATCAGAACAAACATGACAACAGGAAACCTGCAGGTCTCCTACATGAACCCGCATTACCAACACTCCCTTGAAAAATCATCACCACAGACTTCATCGTGGAATTACCCCCATCCAGAGGATATACAACCATAATGGTTACCATCGATTTGTTGACCCAATGGCTCACTTCACACCATTGTTCAAACTGCCATCCTCGCTTGAACTGGCTGGAATATTCATAAAACACATATTTAGGCTTCATGGATTACCTTCCAAGATCATCTCCGACAGGGGACCCCAGTATATATCCCAGTTCTGGAAACAACTATGTCCAATATTAGGCATCCAGTGTGCATTGTCTTCGGGATATCATCCTCAGACCAATGGGGTAACAGAACAAGTAAATCAGACCCTAGAACAGTACCTCCGCTGTTTTGCAACCAAGGTCCAAGATGATTGGTCGGTTTTGATGCCTGTAGCTGAATTCGCTTACAACAATTCTGATCATTCGGCCATCAAGACAAGTCCATTCTTTTGCAGTCAAGGATTTCATCCCTCGGTTCTACCATCTGTTCTACCACATCCTACCCCGGTCCCTGCAGTTGATTACTGGATTGAAACACTGGTAAACGTACATATAGACACTAAGGAACACCTGGAAAAGGCCAGGATAGAACTCAAACCATATGCTGATACCAAGCAGAGACCTAGCACTTCTTATGCACTCAGGGATAAGGTTTGGCTATCCTCAAAACTTCTGCCTCGACATCTGCAGCCAAATAAACTGGCTCCCAAGTATTATGGACCTTTCTCCATTAAGGAAATCATTAACCCAGTGGCCTTCCGACTCCAGCTTCCAGAATTCTGCAAGAAGATTCATCCGGTCTTCCACACTTCCTTATTGAAACCATATGTATAGTCCACCAGAACTATTCCTAGGCCTAATCCTGTGCTCATCAATGACCAGATTGAGATTGAGGACTCCGACTCCAGGATATGTGATTCCAGATACAGACGGGGTCAGCTCCAATATTTGGTAGAATAGAAGGGATACCCCCCCAGCGAGCGTACCTGGGAACCAGTCTCAAACATAAATGCCCCCCGTCTAATACAAAGGTTTCATCGAGTCCACCAAGGCAAACCTGGTGGTTCTGGGTTCAGGAGGAGGCATACTGTCATGAACCACTGAATTCGGCCCTTTTGGACTTCATGGTCCTGTCACGACCCACTTCCTGAAACCCCCCCGGCAGGCCCATGGGCCAGGAGGGGTCTCGGCTCGGGCCCCAACAAGCTTAGGCATCCTTTTCCTAGGCCCTCTTGGGGCCAGTCCTGGTGCCTTTGGCGCCAGGCTCATACTTAATGAAGACTTGTGCTTGGGAACTACTTTATTTCAATGCCAGTCAACATGGAGGCATCCACATAGCTTGGCTCCTTGGAACCAAGCTATGCGGTATAGTGTTTTGGGTGTGGTAGCCTAGGGACTATTTTACCTGGACTGCTTTCTTGATGCTATTTAAACCACACCCGACTTGGAGAACACGCTTTGCGTTACTTTGCAATCCTGCAACGTGACGCTCAACGTGTTCAGCAGCATCTGCGAACCTCGGAAGAACAGCACCTGAAAAATAAAAGGGACATCGTTATTAGCAGCAGCTTACCTGTGATTCCACCGCTAGCTGCCCTCTGCTCCTTCAAACAGCATCCAAGGAACAGCGAGCCTCCCGGACCTGCAAAAGGAGAGAAACAAGACATTAGACATTTACAATTGTGCCGGCAGCTTACCTCTCAAGTCGCCCATTGACCAGCACCACCTTGGGACTTCTTGCTCCGGGTGAGCACCACAACCTACAAGAACAAAAGACAACAGGTTAGCAAAGGCAAGGCATCATAGCGCTGCGCATAGTGCCTACCTACCACATCAAGGTGCTCTCAAAACAACATCACCTGCCGGTGAGTCCAAATTCAGCCAACGATCCACGGCGAACTTCCGCTCACCTAAGGAGAGAGAAAAGACATTATTGAATCCAAGAAAGGCTTACAGTATAACAGTAATAAGACCTACCTGAAAGACTCTAAAGGGCAGCATCAGTGAAGTAACTAGATTGCACACGCCCACAAAGGACAACGCGCCTCTGCCAAGAAGGCAGGACAGAGAGCACATCAAAATCCATAACAAGGCAGAACTTCCCTGCTGATTATACCAGGGAGCGGCTGAGAAGGGCACCAGAGTCCCCGCAGCTGGGTGGCATCCCCGTGGATACCAGGTGAGCGTAACAGGTCCATGATGCACCACGGCTTGAGCTCAGGATTCCTCCAAGATGGCCGACGGCCCAGAAGCGCTGCGCTCTAGCCTTTACGCGCAACACTCTGCTTCCTAGAAAACAGGCATGCCCCCGCGGCTCTGCGTGTCTCAACACATCTGCTTGGAGTTGCTAGACGTGTGTTTCAAGTCCGTTATCCATGCTATCTCCAGTTTTCTACCTTTTCTTTTTTCCTTCCTGGAATCCCCCTCCAGTTTCCTACCTTCCCGCAAGCCTGTATCCCTCTTCCCGGATCCCGTCTTGCGCTCGGTGCCGTGTGTTCGAACATCCCTGAGCATAAGGCTCTTGCTCCTCCTCCTTCCTGGATTCTTGGCTAACTTTCCTGGGTACTGAACGCTATCCGGCTTAGGCAGCCGGCTACCCAGCTGGAACCCGAAGACTCGTGCTCCAACCTGTACAAGTCTCGGACAGTGAGGAAGAAGGAATTTGCATCCAAGAAGACCACAAGCAAGGAAAAACAGGTGAAAAAAAGAGAAGCTTGTGACATAATCAGGGTATTACAGGTAAGTCAAGATGCCAGAAGATCCATGGCTCCAGTATGACGGTCGGGGCAATACAATCTAATCACCTCCGCCATCAAATAAGCAGGTTTTCATGGCCTTTCTAAATTGAAGATATGATGGCCATTGCCTAAAGGCATTTGGAAGGTCATTACAAACTTTAGGCCCCCATGCATTAAAACTACAATCCCGTATGATTTTGGTCTGAAACGTGGTTGTTATAGCACATCTTTATCATTAGAACGAAGGGTACGTCTGAAAGGTGTTTTCTTAAGGCACTTATAAACTAGGCAGGAGGTCTTAAAATGGAAAATATGTAACAGTTTGAACCAGCAGATGGAGGATGACAAGATTATTTCATACAACTTATTATTTTAAAAAATTATTAATCATAATACAAAATGATATATGTCTAAAATTGTGTATATCATTATAAATCTCTACATTTATAATAACCAACAAATTAATCGTGAACTCAAATACATATACAATTTCTGCTCGCACAATATATTCTCTCTTTCATTCATTCATACCCATACTTTCAACAGTAGCAATGGCTCTTCTACATTACTGTGTAACAGAATCTAATTGTTACAACATATTCCATACATTCAGTTTTACAAAGATCTTTGAGACCCTATCATGGATACAGGTGTCAATAACTGTTCATTCTAATTTTGAGCAGTCCTTCTTCGTCGACAAGTGTTTCAGTCATATACTCAGGCACTAGAATAGTGGTCCTTATTTTTCAACCTTCTTCAGGACGTGGGGCAAAGAGCTTGTTGTCTTCACACTGGTCCTGATGGTAACTGTAGGTAAATCACTTTATCACTCGTGGTTTTCTCTTGGATACACCACTTCTAGGACCTAGTGAAGGATTGATTCCATTTCACTTTCTCTTGCATCTTCAGAGTTTATACATGGAGGTGGTGCGGCTCACCCCAGTCCATATAAGGCAAGATACAACAAGCTCTTTGCCTCACGTCCTGAAGTAGGTCGAAAAATAAGGGCCGCTATTCTAGTGCCCGAGTATATGACCCAGTGGCGTAACACAAAATGTGGGGGCCCCCCTGCGAGCCATGCTGAGGGGGCCCCCCAACTCGGCAACAAATCACGGGTTGCGCCACACTCTGGGCCGGCCTAGACTGTCACGCTTGCACAATACGCATGAACGTGCTGCTGAAGGGGTATGCCGCACACTGCACTAGGAAAAAGATATAAATATGTGTTTTAATGCAATATACAGCACACTTTCTGAGATACATTGGCTATAAAGCCAGAGTGTTTGCAATTGTTTTGTAGGGTAACACAATCCAATACATGCAAGTCACCAACAGTGCACAGGAACATTAATGCTTCCAACTGGCTGCACAATGTAGACCAGTGTAAACACGTAATAACATTATAGTACAGAATGCCAGGCCACATTTAGACAAACCTAGACTGTTTTCAGCAAAATGCCAGTCAAAGCAATAACACTCATCAAGAAGAGAGCACACAATAAAGCATGTGTCTCCATGGCCTCGAACAACATGGCCAAACTCTTTAAAATCTGCAAGGAACTGGTCAATCCTGTTGTGGTCTATACCTCTTCTGTTCCCTCCCATGCCCTCTGTACAGCTCTGGCCTCTCATTTCTCTGCTAAATCTCAGGACATCCTGTCCTCTATGTCCTCTTCCTCTCTCGGCCCATTTTGGCCATCTCTTCTCTCCTCCTCCTTTTTCCTCTTTCTCTCTGACAACACCTGACAAGGTTCCTAGACAAGTCCGATCTATGAAAGTGTCGTCCAAACAGGTGCTCCGCTGCTCCTCCAGAACCATCAAAGCCCATATTGACACCTTCGCTCCAGCCTTGGCCGATTTCTGTAATCACTCTTTCGCCATTGCAATGTTCCCCTCTCCCTTTGAGCACTCCCTTGTGCACCCACTCCTCAAGAAGCAGTCTGCTGATCCTACCTGCTGGAAAACTATCGCTAGATCTCCACCTTTCCTGAGAAAACTCTTGGAAAAGCTTGCCATCTCCCAGCTTACTCTCCACACTGAATCTGTTGGTTGTCTCCATGACCATCAGTCTGGCTTCAGAGCTGCCAGAGGCATGGAAACTGCTCTCCTTAACACCTGTGCTGCTCTCTAACCTTGATTCCAGCATTCCTTCTATTCTCATCCTTCATCTTTCCTCTGCTTTCGACAGGGTCAACATCGCCATCCTGATCAATCGACTCTGTGAGAACCTGGGCATCACAGATCAGACCCTAGAGTGACTGACCTACTTCCACTTGGACCGCCACTCCGCTCCCAGGTTGATCGTGGTCCCATTCTCTCCGCCACCTCTCTCTACCTGTGGCATTCCCCAGGGCTCTATCCTCTCACGCTGGTTTTTCAACCTCTACTTGGCCACTTTGGCCTCCCTGATCTCTACCTTATCCTCTAACTTTCAGTGTTGTGCAGATGACTCAGCTTTCCTTCAGGCTCCCCTCATCCTCCTCTCCTCTCTTGCTCATTCCTGACTGTCTATCCACGATTCAGGATTGGTGCGCCTCCAACAATCTCTGCCTTAATGCCAGTAAGACAGAGATCCTTCTCATTGGGACCCTTGCCACTGTGTTTCCTCTCTCACTATAGCAGACCACCCTGGGCCCTCTTCCTTTGCCTTCCTGCGAGGCAGAAAACCTTGGTGTCATCTTCAACGCCACACTCTCTTTCTCTCCTAACATCTCGGACATCACCAAGAAGTCCCACTACCAGCTGCTCCTCCTCAAAGGGACTCTTCCCTTTCTCACTCTCCACCAGAAGCTCACTGTCTCTAAGCTGGACTACTGCAACAGCCACTTTCTCAATCTGTCTTCCTCTAGTCTCCTTCATCTGCAAATAATCCAGAACAGGACTGCAAGACTTAGCCTTGGCCTCAAGCCCTGGGATTGTATTTCTCCAGCCCTGAAATCTCTCCACTGGCTGCAAGGATCAAGTTCAAGAACCTTTGCATTGCCCACAAGGCTTTCTGGGGCCAGTGCCAACACTAAATCCAATGCTAACTTCCAAAATACCTTCTTTCTCTAACCCTTCACTCAGCTACTTCCAACTCTCTAAGGCTTAGACATTTCTCCAGGCAGAGAGTGGGGGTAGACCTCTCTCCTCTGCTGGTGCCTCCAACTGGAATGGCCTCCCTGCCCCTCTCAAACTTGAGGCGGACAACCTGAAGTTTCGGAAGCAGCTAAAAGCTTTCCTCTTCTCTGCTGCTTTCTCTCTCTCTCCCCCCTGCTGACCTACCTGACCTACATGTCTGCCGTACTGACTGGCTGCTTGGCTACCCTCAGAGTCTCTCTGATCCAGGCTCTTTCTTGATTGGTCACCCTTGCACTGCCTCCGGGCCTACCATGCACTTAGGGGCTGTAACTGTAACCCTGCAGTCCATTGTTCTCCTTGCACAACCAATAGCTGCTCTGCCCTGGCTGCACTTACTGAGAGCATTGCTGCCCTGTTTTCCCCTCCCCTCTCACTTGCACTTCCCTGCTCCCTTTTCCCTTGCACTTCTCGTTCTCACAATGACACAAGGCCTAGTGAGATCGTTTGTCTTGTCCTCCCTCTATCATCCCTCCCTTGTGTACACTTGTGTACAGGCGCATTATAAATGACTTGAATCACATCATATCATTTTATCACAGATGCCCAGAAAAATATACAATGCCGCAGTAAGAAATGGCTAGACTGGCAGCACCCAAATGCCAATCTAGCCAGGTAATTAAAGTTAGCAGGACTACTTTATCAGAAATGTCCAGTTAAAAGAAAGTCATACCAAACTGAGGAATGACTAGACTGGCTAAATCAAAATGCCTCTCTAGCCACTAATACCACATATCATGCCTGCTTAGCCTGGACATGGACAACCATTATGATTTATCACACAATCCTGCCCCCCCACACATCCACTCTCCCTCCCACCCACCACCCCAAACTCCACAATCAGCTTCTTGGCCCAGAATTACCTCTGCGTCCCTCTTCCTTGTCCCAGAGCTTTCGTATGAGGCTCCTTGCCTCATAGGTAAGTACTGGGATGAGGAACTGCGGGACTAGGAGTGATGAAGATTACAGGTAGCTAAATCAGGCATTACCTCCATGTACCTCTACCTCTTCCCAGTACTTTTGTATGAGGCAGAGTGCCTCAAACACACGTACTGCCTCGTATATAAGTACTGGGACGAGGAAGAATAGGGCTAGGAGTAAGCAAGGCATTAAACACAAGTAGTAGCGCAACACCATTGAGTTGACTGGGCTTCAGCACTACCCCCCTGACATTTTGGGCTATATTGACTCAACTTGGCTAACCTTTAGAGCAGTTGCCAGACCGAACAGGACACAGATTTTAAACGGCACCTGGTTTTTGCTGTTAACAAGAACACAACAATTACCAACGTAAAGCATTTCACTGTTAGTACCTGCATTCAAATTCCACATTGTTTAGGCGATTGAAATCGTGATGTGGGTTTAGTACTTGCATGCCAGGGGAGTGATTGGAAGGGTAGAGAGGGAACAGGAGACTTATAGGAGAGAGTTAACTGCTTGTAACATTGAATCTGCACTAGAATAGTCTCATTAAAATGCGTAAATAATTTGGATGCGCCCACACAAATAAGTTTCCCCCTCCCCACTGCATGTGAAGTTAGCGCCTCTCCCAACATTTGAAGGGTTAGCCCCCCCGAAATGAAGGTTTTCGTGTGCCCCTGTACACAAGCACACACACCATTCACCTTATACACACCCAGTCATCCACACATTTAAGTGTGCACCCTTTCACCATACACTCACACAGGTAGCCACCTATACATTTAAGTGTGCACCCTTTCACCATACACTCACACAGGTAGCCACCTATACATTTAAGTGTGCACCCTTTCACCCTACACACACAGGCAGCCGGCTATACATTTGAGTGTGCACCCTTTCACCATAGACTCATACACGCACACCTCATGGAGTTGAGGGGGGGCCCTATTACTTAAAAAAGAAAGTGGGGCTCATTACGGGTCCAGCGGTAACCGTGCCGGTGCTACCGGCGGGTTGCCGCCAGACCCATAAAAAATTACTATGGCCTGACTTCCCGGTGCCACCGTGCTATTTCAAGTCCGGCGGCTGGGAAATCAGGTGCCGGTAATTTCGTTAAACCCCAGACTCCACGGGAATGGGGACACAGAAGCACCTGCACCATTGTTAACGGTGCCGGTGCTTCCGTGACAGGTCTGCCTACCGTGGCTGCTGTGCCTGGCAGGGTCAGACCTGTCGGGCACGGCAGCCCCACCAGGCAGACCTGTAATATGCCGGTCCGGAAACAACAGTGCCTGTAAGCTTACCAGCACCGTTGTTTCCGGACCGGCATGGTCAGAATGAGCCCCATTGTTTCTTTTTTAAGTCACTATAACTTCATTAAGAAATTATTTCAGTTAAGGACCGAACCATAATCAAAATAATTTCTTTATGATGGCTGAGTGGCTTCAAAAACAAACAATTTCTTTTTGAAGGCATAGGGTTCCCCACCCCCCCCCCCCCCCCCACCCCATGACATGGAGGCCTCCAGCCTAGGGTCTTCCATGTCATGGGGTACGGGGGCCCTCAGACTTCAAAAAGAAAGTTTCTTTTTGTAGTCACTCTGCCTTCATAAAGAAATTATTTCTGTTACAGAAATGTTCTTTATGAATGCAGAGTGAATTTCAAAAGAAACTTTTTTTTTTTTTAGAATTTTTTTTTTTTTTTTTTTTTTTTTTTACTGGGGCCCCCTCCCAGCCATGTGCTGGTGGGGCCCCCCACACCGCGGGCCCCCCCGCACCGCGGGGGCTGCGGGGGCCCCTGTTACGCCAGTGATTATGACCAAAACACATGTCGACGAAGAAGGACTGCTCAAAATTAGAATGAACAGTTATTGACACCTGTATCCATGATAAGGTCTCAAAGATTTTTGTAAAACTCAATGTATGGAATATGTTGTAACTATTAGATTCTGTTGCACAGTAATGTAGAAGAGCCATTGCTACTGTTGAAAGTATGGGTATAAATGAATGAAAGAGAAAATATATTGTGTGAGCAGAAATTGAATATGTATTTGAGTTCATGATTAATTTGGCGGCTATTATAAATTTAGAGATTTATAATAATATACACAATTTTAGATATATATAGTTTTGTATTATGATTAATAAAATAGTTTTTATAATAAGTTGAATGAAATAATCTTGTCATCCTCCATCTGCTGGTTCAAACTGTTACATATTTTCTGCTTTATATACCTGAGGAACCAGGGATTAAAAACCGGTAACCTCTTTATTACTATTATTGGTCTTAAAACGTATCCTTTGAGCCACAGGGAGCCAATGCAACTTCCTCTGTGCATTGTTTACATGATCTCTGCGCCCTAGCCCCCCGACAGCCCTAACTACTTCTCCGTTTTGTAGGGTTTTCAGTTTCTTGATATTAGTAGCGGTGGTACCTGCAAGTAGTCCATTGCAGTAATCCAACCTCGAGTTGATGGTTGCCCTGGCTATTAAGGCAAGATTTTCTTCAGATGGATAGGGTCTAATTTGCAATAGGAGATGGATTGTGTAAGTGCAGCCAGAACTTATGTATGCAACATGTTTGTCGAAATTAAGGTTGCAATCAAAAATGACTCCCAAGGTATTAACTTGACTAACGACTTTGACAGTGGCCCCCCCTAACTTGAAAAGCACTGTAACGAGGGTCAAGAGACTTAATCTTGGCCACACTGCCCACAATCAGGATCTCTGTCTTCCTGCCATTTAAGGGTAGGAAATTATCGGACATCCCGGCCTTAATGGCAGAAAAGACTTTAGAGACCAACTCTGTGTCATCTTCATAGGAACCTGTACGTTCCTAAACTATCTGAGTGTCATTGGCGAAGTTTGCACAACTGAATCCCATACTGTCCAAAAGATAAAAAAACAGCCTGGAGTATATAATATACAATAAGGGAGACACGCTAGAGCCTGAAAGGCACCCCACAGTCAAGGGTGGCTTCCTCTGACTTAATGTCTCCATAGGTTACCGTGGCCCTCCTGGGACCTGGGACTCCTGGGTCCTTGGTTTGGGTTAGTCGCTCGATTACTGTGGAATTATGGTTAGGTAACTTCTGTAAGAGCACAAGGCAGGATTCGGTTCCTGGCATTAGCCCTTCAGCCTGTTGTTATCAAATCCCGTTAACTGCAGAATGCCGCCTTCAGCATATATCTTATAAGGCATCACTGGTTGATGTGCTGTTATTGCCACAAGTATCCACGGGTGCTGCACTACGTCTCTAAGATGATCCATACCAGGTTCGGATCCTGCTTTCGGCACATATCTGATAAAGAATGAATTGTAAATATGTATGCTTACAAGTAACCACAGGTGCTTGCGATGCGACCATGGGGACTGGGTTTCGAAGCCCGCTTTCGCCATATATTTGCAAAGGAATTATAGGTTAAGGTTCTTGGATGGTTACAACTGCCCGCAAGTGCTTGTGTTTTGCGGCCCTCGTGACCCGGGTGCTGATCCTGCTTTAAGCACATAACCCCTGAACATTAACCAATGGTTTCTTTCTGCTGTCACAAGTACCTGCATGCCTTCTTAGCAAGCCTACTTTAAGAACATTACATCAGGTAGTACATCGAAAGGGGAAGTTTGTCCGCATTACGCGCTGTGGGAAAGTATAGCAGAGTGATTTCAGGATGTAATGATGGGGCTCTTTGGGAGCACTAACTTGTGTTGAATAATGTACATCTGTTTATGAGCGTGGAGACACAGCACGCTACTTGGCCTTTAGATTACAGCATAGGTGGGACTTGTTAAAGTGGCTGTTTTATTGTGTGGTACACCTTCTTGGGGGGTGGCATATGCCCATGCTGTTTCCCTTGCAGGCTTAGAGGGTAGGAGTGCAGAGGGGCTATGGGTGCTTCGCATTGCATCATTGTCAAGATTTGAAAGGGTTTGGTAGTTGGTAACGTGGCCCTGGTGGCCTTGAAGTGGGGTGGAAAGCATTACCATGGCGCAACTCATTGATTACAGTGATGCAGCCCAGGGGTTTTAAAGTAGTGGCATTCTGGAGCGAAGGATTAGGGCTCCGTCCTACCAAGGTGGCACCTGGCATTGCTTCATGGAATATGGTTGCATGGTTAACATACTGTGTTGACAATTGACACAAAAAAAGGCCCTTCAACTCACTATGGGTTGATCGCCAGGGAATTATGTTCAGAATGCGTAAGGTTACATTACGGCTGTAAAGGGAAGGTGTTGGTAGGAACTGGAGGGATGTTTTCCAGGGATGCATTCCTTTGTATGAGAGTGGGTCTACTGGTCACAGGATTGCCAATATTAACTGCATCCCTATTTTGTCAACTATGTCACAGGACAGTAAGACAGTAAGACAGACACAAGTGATGTACAAATTTCAAAAACGTTATTGATTGGTTTGTTAAGGTTGGGAGAGTTCCTAGCTGGCCCTAACGCGAAAATGGAGTAGTCTCGACCATTTAAGTAAAAGATAAATCAGTCCTAGTCAGTCTTAGTCAAAAACAATAATGGCCATACTAAATAAACCTAGCCTTGCCCTCCTTCTAAGAATACAAATGTGTTGTGGGAAATATTAACAAAAATCAGTGTCTCAATACAAATGTCAGGATCGCTGGTGTGGCAACTCCCTTCCCCACATTTCAAAGCACAGGGTCTCAAGAGTCTTTCAAAAGAAATCGATAGGTGGCCCGCACTGTTTCACAGTGTGGTTCACGCTGGCTTGCTGGTACAATTCAACAAAGTTCATCTGGGCTTTGCATTTCTCATGGTTCAATTTTCTTCCTCTTATATCACAGTTCATTTGTTTAGTTTCTCATGGGTCTCCCTCAGTCGGGCTCAGACCCATTCCTTAACTTCTCACCATAGTTAATTAATTTAACTTATCATGGGTTCCCCTCAGTCAGGCTCGGATCCCTCCTTTACTTTAACAAGTATGTCTGCCTCGGTCAGGCTCAGACTCCTTTCTTTCGCTTTGATGCGCAGGTCTCCCTCAGTCGGACTCAGACCCTCCTTTCCCTCTCCTGGCAGATTCAACAAAACAAAGTTCAACAGTTCGTGAGCTTTTCACTTAACGCTCATCATCTCCCTCTTTCTCACGCAGTTACTTTCTTGCCTTTGCTACTCGCTTTCATGGCTTTCCAAAAAGACACTTCACAGAGACTTTTGATTGTTCACTCCTCGCAGGACCACTCTATTACTTTGATACAGTCTTACTTTAAACTTTGATCATTTAACACAAACCAGACTTTTGCTTTCATCTTTCACTCACTGGTTGTATTAATCTCTCTCTCACAGTTCCTTTGCCGTGCACTCTGATGTTAAGGCCTTCTTCAATGACTCCTCTGTGCCTTCCCAACTCTGTCGTTCACCCGTGGGGGGGGGAACAGGCAACCTCTTGGTACTTCCAACCTCGCTTAGCTGTTACCACAAAAAAGAGGTATCTGGACTTCAAGCCCCACAATGCAGCATTCTTATTTCGCTCCCACTTCGCCAGCTCCCTAAAACAGCATTCTTGCGGTTTTGTGAGCTGCAGACTTTAAATGGGATGTTTCCTGATGTCAGGGTCTCACTATGCTGCCCCTCAGATACCCTTGTGGTCGACAATGTCCCCAAGACACTGGGCAATGTCCTGAACCTGGCAAACAGAAGGTAGGCGGCGCAATTCCAGCTCCCTAGAGACATGGCTCTTTCACCATGCTACAGCCCTTAACGAGCGCTGGGCTAGCGTATCTGCACGCCACTCTCCTCTTGCCTGCAGTTCCTGCTTCCGTCTGCTACTGGGCTCCTCTGATCTGGACAGCATCCCCAGCTCACGCTCTGAGTGCTTTGGATTTAGGTAGGGATCCTCTGGTGGACTCATTCTCCCTCCTGGCTTCCCAAGAGCAACTCCTTTCTCTTCCTCAGCAGGCCTCTTGTATACACCTGTGAGATGTTAATAGGCTGCAGGTGTTTGGTCAGGGTTGGGTCTACCTGACCTTGCCTGACTCTATTAGTGGGACAGCATGCTGCCAATGTGTAAAAGACTGCCCTCTGTTTCTCATGGTGTTCTCTAGAGGTAATCTTTAAGGCTCTCAGTCACCTCTTCTTCGTCTCATTGCTTTGGCAGCTAAATGGGGAAATGGAATTACGGAAATTGTAGTGCTCCCTAGTGATCGTGGGTAACTTCGGTAAACTGCTGTCAGAAAAAGTGGAATAATTGCGTTGCTTTAAGGTACGGGGTAATATGTTTAATTTCCTTTTACTGGTTCTCCTATGCCTCTCTTTTCTTGTGGTACCTGTTGCAATTGGGGAGGGGGTAACGGTACAGAATTCACAACAGCCTATGAAGGTGGAGAAAATGTCGGGCAAGCGGTTATTGGAAAACGGGGGATACCATGTCTCGCCTTTGGGCTCCTACTTTCAAACCCCCGATGACTCTCCACCTATGTGATCCTCGATACATTGGGAAAATCCCTTAGGTTTTTCACACTACAGAGGGCCAGAGTAAAAATCAAAATGTTGTCCATTTGTTTTTAGGTTTAGAGGACAGCATGTCAAGAGAAGGATCGCAAAGTCTTTTTTCCAGTCGGGACAGCAAGGTCGTAGGAAGGAGAGACATTGCACTTGATGCAGAGGGAACGCCTGCATTTTGGGCATTGGTCCAGAAGAGGGTTCTCAGCAAAGGGGCATATTGGGCTAAGAGACTGCTGAAAGAACCTGTACATGGGACACCCATGGATACCCCCCACCCCCAGTCACTCAGGTTGTGGCTACCCCAGCCAGCAAGAGGACGAGGGCGCAGCGAAAGGAAAAGGGGAGAGAGGTTGCTGGGTGGTGGGGTACATCAAGAAGTAGTGACTGTAGTGCCTAGGGTACGGTGTAGGCAACTAGGGATGAGTTGGTCCCACCTTCTGTAACAGAATGCAATGAAGTGGGTAAGCTCCTGGAAGACATGGTAAAGATAATGCACATTTTTATACAATTGGCAGAGGGTGGAGGTGCACAGGGAGGAATAGAAATGTGTGTGTGGGGGGCTACTCCCGTACCTGCTGTGAATGCAGAGTAGACACAGGTAAGAAATGGCACGGGGATGGGAAAGAGTGCCTTCTTAGCTGCACATAGCACATATGTACTGCAACAAGTATTGGTAGAGTTGGATGATACACCTGATTAGGTTCCAAGTTTCCGAGACCAGCAGATCCACTGGATCAGGGTTTATAGTGGGGTTGTCAGTCACCCCCACATCCCCAGAAGAGGTAGCTGAACAAGGGGTGTTAACTGCCAGTACAGGACAAGGTGAGTTGGTATAGAAGGCGAGGGCAAACAAGTTATGATAGCTCCTCTTCTATCTGAGTGATCCACGCTGGCATGGCACTTGCCCAGACAGGTGAAGGAATGCATTTGGGCAAGGGAATTCTTTGATATCTCCTCCCTGTTATCTCTGGGCACTGCCCGCCTATATATCACTATTAGTAAGGAGGTGGAGAAGAAAAGACAGAAGAAGAATAGACCAGAGGAGACAATTGAGAATTGGATGAAGGCTTTTTCCCTGTTGTCAACAGTAGTTATGGAAATGTTCCTGGAACAAGGGGTGGTGCTATGGAAATACAGGGATGCCGTAGTAGAGAAACATAGGGTGTACAGGACAACAGGGTGGCTAGATTATGATAGGGACATTTGGTCCTAAATGGCACAGGCCCAAGATGTGACATGGGACCAGAAGGACATGGAAGGATTGGTAGTATTCATGGGGGGTAGAGGGAATAGGACTTGCCAGTACTGGAGCGACAAAGGGAAGGCACAAAAGGGGACTTGGTACAACAAAACTCAGAGCAACAAGAGAGAGGGGTGGCAGACCTTTCGTCAGCGCCAGACGGGAACATGAGATAACGGTTGGTTCCACAGCAAAGATAAGGGTGACTTCCAGAACAGTGGCGGGAGGATGACCAGCCATAACAACTAAAGGGACAACTCATACCAACTGTTCAACGACGGGTCTTACCACTGGGGCGTGTAGTGTGAATTTGCCCATGAATGTGCAAAGTGTGGGGCGAATCACCCTGTGACAGTGTGTCACAGAACACAAGGGAAACTAATGGGATATGGGCCTATTGTATAAGATGTTCAGCAAAGGGCGTACAATACCTTCTGAAGTGCTGCTGACCATCGGGAAAGCAAAACATTTACCTTCAGCAGATAAAATGCTTTGGATAGTAACAGAACATTTTTTGATGGCAAGGGTGCTGTGCGGGATAGCGGCCCCCTTCACCATGCCCCCTATGGATAACTTCATTGTATACGCTTTCAGTGTGGTGCCAAAGAAGGAACAGGGGAAATATTGTCTCATTCATCACCTCTAGTACCCCCAGGGCAACTCACTGAACGACTGGCTTGACCCCAAACATAGCTCAATGTCATATGCGACATTCGACCGAGCGGTGGACTTGGTCCCAGGAATGGGTGATGGTGCTCTTAGGACAGAGTCAGCAATTCCATCTCCCACCGGTGCACCCGGACAGCTTCCATTTGTGAGGTTTCCAGTGGGATGGACAGTTGTATTGTGACAGGTACATGCCAATGCTCTGTGTGATCTCCTGCGCTATGTTTGAAGCATTTAGGTTATTCCTGGAATGGGCTGCACAGGGAAAATAAAGCGAATAAGGGGATTAGTGCATTACCTGGATGATTTCCTCTTGGTGGGGTGAAAGAGCTCCCAAGATTGTGCTAAAGCATTGGCTTCCTTCCAGGAATTGATGGGCCATTTGAAAGTATCTCTGGCGCCAGAGAATACTCAGGGGGCAGGCAGATGTTAACCTTCCTAGGTATTGAGATTGATACCCTACAGGGCTGCTGCAGATTGGTAGATGCTTTGATAGCAGAGATGGGGCACTCAGGGCATTAAGGATTATGTGTTGGGCACCCCCGAAGCCTGGCAGAGTTACGGGGCGATCCTACCTGGGAAGGAATCCCACTCTGGATGCTGGACGCAAGCATTATGCGATGGTTGCAGCATCCTGGGCGGGGCCAACGGGCACTTTCACCTTTAAGGACAGTTGGGCGCCTCCACAACTGCACAGAGGCCACTGGCTTGCTCCATGCAGGGATATGGGAGTTAACAGACTGTTTCTGGTAGTAAGGCTGAAAGACCAAAGAAATATCAAGGCTTAGTACCACAAAATGATATACGCCAATCACGGGTCGGAAAGATACAAATATCTTTTATTCTGTACAGTATCAAAGCAAACAGATAGCTATCTGGCTCCCAACACCTCATAGTGTGTACCAGCAGACACAGTGAGGGGTGAGAGTGCTGGACATCTTAACACAGACACTTTTATACAGTTTTTCAAACATTGTCCAGCCCCTCTCCGAACTAATAAGTTACATGCTAGGGTTCATGCCTAGTTCACATGTCAAATAATGCAATATTGTACAACAGATTTAACAAGTTTGCATGTCCATGAAGTTTCAATGATGCTGTTGGTTCTCTGATCCACAGTAAGCCTTGTTTCAAGAATCGCTAAAATGCAGTTCAGCAAAAACACACAATCTGAGTTTGTTGTACATTGTCTCATTGTTTATATGAGGATGAGGCTTGTGAGCGAGACAACACTTGGA
This sequence comes from Ambystoma mexicanum, assembly GCF_040938575.1. NCBI lineage: Eukaryota > Metazoa > Chordata > Amphibia > Caudata > Ambystomatidae > Ambystoma > Ambystoma mexicanum. The sequence continues at coordinate 1,443,257,623 of NC_090935.1, forward strand.
TTGCAGTTCATAATAATAATAATAATAATAATAATAATAATAATAATTTTGCATTTATATAGCGCTACAAACCCTCAAGTATCTGAGCGCTGCCTATTATTACCCATGGTGTGTGGTGCTCATTTATTGACCGCGGAAGGATGATTAGTCCCTTATTACCGGCACCCGCAAATGGGCAATTACCAGGTCCACCAAACTCGGCATGACCCGGTAATTGCCCATTTGCGGGTGCCGGAAAAAATTGGCTACTGCCAGCCTCGTAATGAGGCCCAATATGTAGCAAAATAATGTTTACTTTCTTGAATGTTAATGTTAAAGGATATTTATACTGCGCACTGTCACCACCGGAGTGGTCTCCTGGCGCTCTGGTGGATCTGAAAAAAAAGGGGTTGGTTGAGGTAAGTTAGTCTAGGTGTGGCTCAAGGTAAAATTCACAATCCTCTCTGGATGCGACACAGGCCAATATTCACAGTTCTATTTTAGTGTGGCACAGGCTAATGTTCACAGTTCTATCTTAGTGTGGCACAGGCTAATGTTCACAGCTCCATCACAGTATACTCTGGAAGGTTGTTCAATAGTAATTACAAAAAGTTAAAAATAATCATGAGTACATTAAACATGAATTACATAGGCACACAAGGTCAAAAATGCAAGAGAAGAATTCCACCATATAGACACCACTGTGCCCTAATCCAAAGACAACAACCCTGGAAGACATCATGAGTGAAAAAGTCAAAGTTAAACCATGTTACCAGACATCATAAAGAAAAGAAAAACTAGTCTGTACCTAAAGTTATTCTAAATTACTCCAACAAACTAATTGTTCCAATAGTTCATAGCCCAGTAAAGTTAATGAGTTGTTCTGAGACGTGTGCCAACTCGAGTTTCGGCTGATAAGCAAACGGCCTCTAAGTTTAAAAATGGCTCAGCCTTCTTCAGGGTAAGAAACATTTCTAAGGTCTTTGCAGGCATTATAAACACTAGTGTACCATTTAGTAAATTGTAAGATCTCCAATTTGTCACCTTATATGTAGAAGCATTCATGCCCGTAGGCAGCCGCATGAGTTAGGCCACTTTGGGAAGCTAATAATGGCAAGTCTTCAAAGTAGTCTCTAACTTGGGTGAATTTTGAATGAAAGCCCAAATACAAATTTCGTACCAATGCTGACATTCTGTATGTGATTGCCATAGGTTGTAAGGCATCTATATTATATTATGTTGCCACCCGAAGAGGGGAATGCACAGCTAAACAAGGCACAACCGCTGCTGCTCCCACTCTGTACCGCTTACTTTAATAAATTGCCATGTTTTGATTCCAAACAAACTAACATCTATGTGTACATTATTTGCATAGAATATACAGAAGAAACAGGAGGGACATAGTATGGGATAGCCTCACTATGCCAAAAACACTCACAACATCCATAACTATGAAAACTGTGCTACCCAGACAATGGTTGAAGTGTACGAAAAGAAGTAGTGGAATTATGTTCCCTGCTGACCTGCACCCACTCCCCACAAACCCCATCACCATGCCCCCTCCCACACACAATACAAACCCCCAAACAATTGCACCTGCTGTTTAAGGGAACATTCAGTGCAGTGCACTGAAAGTGCAAGCTGCAACTTCTTCCTAAACTTTTATTTTAAAACAAAACCATTCCGGAACAGTTTTTTTTAAATTAAAGGTATAGGAGCTGGATTCTAGAATGGCAGGCGATGGAGTAGCAGCTTAGCTCAACAGCTCCTGGACCTCTCCCTGAAGACATTTATAAGAAATTATTATGAATTCTAAGAAAAAGATATAAGAGGCTGAAAACCCTGCTTCAAGGAAATCCAAACAGATTGTGGAGATGGATGATACTCCAAGTATTCAAGATGTCTACAAAATCCTTCTCCAGGTTGCCCAAGATGTTTGTGATGTTAAGCTTACTCTGGCTGAGCTCAACTTAAAAACAGGTCAACTTGATGGCAGAGTGTCTTATTTGGAAAAATCATCTTTGACTATGAGCACTGAAATTGCTGGCAGCTTCCAGGCTTACAATAATTTGAAATCTGATTTGCAGAATGAAAAGGAAATGCATTTGGAGATGGAAATGAGGATGAGGGCAAGAAACATCAGAATGGTTGGAGTGGATGACTCTGCTGGGAATGAAGATCTGTATACCTTGATTATTCAAGTGTTTAAGGAAAGTTTCCACTGTGACTCAATTACAATGGATGACATTGATAATGCCTTCAGAATTGGAAAACATGCGGGGGTCAAGGCAAGACACATTCTTGTATCCTTTCTGAATCAAAGATCGAAGGAGTGCTTGGTGAATGCAGCCAGACTGAAGGGGAAAGTTTCTTTTAGAGGTAAACCTATTTTTATTTATCCTGACTTTCCCAAAGAAATTCTACTCCTGAGGAAATCGTTTAAGAATGCTAAAGATCTGGCCAAACAACTTAACTTGAAAGCTTTGCTTAATAAAAGTAATGTTTTTACAATTGTAATGGCGGATGGTGAAAAGAGCACTTCAGACCCTGCAAAAGCCATGAACTGGTTGGAAATACATAAGAGAGACCTTCCTATATCTGCTCCCTTCAATTAGAATGTCTCTGTGTTTTTCGTGTGCCCCCCTGCTCAGTTGGGTTTATATATTTCTATTAACTACTTATATATCTTCTTTTTGCCATTTGCTCATACATTTCTTTACATTAAAATGGCGCCGGTAAATCGGAGAGTTAACGCTTGATATTTTCAAAAAAAGCATTGGAACCTCTTTGTGCTGTGTTGGACTCCGGCGAGCCTCTCCGCATTCCATCCAACTCCGATTCAGTCTTCGGATAATGGATTCATCCATTCCATGTTCTATTTGTTTACTCCTGGTGGCCCCGCAACATTACAACTTGTTAATTTAAAGACTTATGGTGTGGCTACGTGTTATTTTCTGCGCGCTCTCGGCTGCTTCGGTGTTTCCATTACGTTGGATGCCGCTTTGGAATAAAGGACCTTACACACAGGACGTGGGTCAGCTGACCCGGAACCGGCCTCTCTGAATTTCCGGATACCGTTCCTTCTTTACGCTTTGATAGGGCTGCATTGGTTTTCGACTGCTGGGGTCATGATCTCTTGGATCTAGCAGCTCCGTAAAGTGCCCAGATCGGATGACATCAGCCTGTGAGTTCTTTCAGTCATGTGGACACATTCTTCTGTACGTCGTTGCTAATAAATAAGTTCTGCCTAGATCACCATTCACATTGTGCTGAGGTGATTCAACTGCTACTTAATTTCAACTGAACGTACTTTTTTGGAGAGAAAATGTTTTTACATCAATGATGCCTCTTGACTGGGATTGAAAACAGCATATTGTTACTGTGGAACGCTTGACTGTTTCGAGGTTTTTTTTTGCTTATAGGAGCGTTGTGCATGATATTTTTACGTTATTGCTTGTCATGAGGAGAAAAATCTGTTCTGAATATTTTACGAAATCGTGAACAATTTTTTCTCCTTTCTACTTGTTTTATGCTACTGTTTTTTTATCCAGGGGCACTAGTGAACATGTTACAAAATTCACAAGTTTGTCTCAAGTTTATTTCTACTCGTCTACAGATTTATTGGGAATTTTTTATCCCAAATGTTGTGGTACGTTATGGATTTTGTGCAAATTGGTTCCCGGGCTCACTGGGTCAGTGGGGGTTTGTAGTGATCTTCCTTTGAATAGGTAGTAGGCTTATGTGGTGAGTTTTTTGGTATGTTTGAGGATGTAGTGTTACTGATGGGGGTATGTTTAGGTTTTTCTGTTTTTTTAAGAAGGTTTTTATCATTAGTGATTTATAATGAAGAATTTAAGGTCATGGGGATAATATATGGGACTTGGGAGAGGTCCTAGAGATTGTTTTTTAGTGTTTTTACTAATATTCTCTAGGCTGAATAGACTTCACAGTCTAGACTGTTCTTTTTCTTGATTGTTTATTTATTTATTTTTTACTTTCTGCATTTATTTTTTTGTTTTTTATTTTTCTGATTATAGTGCAATGATGGCTCTTTGCAGCCAAAAGGTGAAGTTGATGATCTATGTGTACTATCTTGGAATGCAAATGGAGTCAACAATATTCTGAAGAAGAAGAAAGTGTTTACAATGTTAGATGATATGAAGGCAGATATATGCTTTTTACAAGAAACACATATTTTAGCTGATGAGATCTCAAAGTTAGAGAAAGAATGGATTGGAGCTGCTTTTGGGTCTTCTTTTACGACGAGATCCAGAGGAGTGGCCATATTAATACGCAAATAAATGCCTATTAACATTTTGAGAGAATGCACTGATAAAGAGGGGAGAATGATTGCTTTATTGGTTGAAATTCAGGGGGAACTACTGACTCTTTGCAATGTGTATGCACCCACTGTTGATGATGGTTCATTTTTTAGAATGATTGCACAGACTCTTTTGGATCTGAATTTCCCTAATATCCTTTTTGGAGGAGGTTTTAATACTATTGTTGATCCTCTGCTTGATAGAAGTCAGGTCAGCCGTGTTTCTCGTAGTGATCTTCATCATAGAGCACTCATGTCGCTATTAATGGAACACAAGTTGAGGGACAACTGGCGTCTTATGAATCCAGATAAACGTCCATAGAGTTGTTTCTCTGGTGCTCATGGTGTGTATTTTAGACTTGACATGCTTTTGACTGGCGGGGTGATGACGGAGAGCTTTGTTTCTTGTGATATCGGTAATATACTGGTGAGTGATCACGCCCAGGTAAAGATGCATTTGAGGTTTAAATTCCAATGTTGTAGGTCCTTTTCATGGAAACTAAATACATCTATTTTAATGGATGATGATATATTAGACCGAATTCTGTCAGAGGCAAACTATTTTGTGGATGAGAATCGCTCATGTGAGGTTAATTTGCTGAACAAGTGGGAAGCCTTTAAATGTTGTATGCGTGGGATTTGCCTGGGTCTGTCGAGTAGTAAAAAGAAAAGAGAAGAGAAAAGCAGGCTGGAACTTCACCTAAAAATTAGCGAGGTATCTCAGGATTTAATGCTCGATCCCACAAATTCTACTAAATTGACAATCTTTAAGAGACTTAAAAAAGTAATGGATGATATTTTGTCACTAAGGGCAGAAAGGAGTTTATTCTACTCTCGTTGTGCATACTTTGAAAAGGGAGAAAAATGCGATAGATGGCTTGAATACAGATTGAAGAAGAGAGTGTCTGAATCGGCTATTGCTTCTATTATTGACTTGGAAGGTAGAATTACATTTGATCCTAAGAAAATAAACTCAGTTTTTCGGGACTTTTACATGAAACTATATAGCACTGAAGCTAGCATTACAGGACGGGGAGGGATTTTTTTTGGTAAATTAGCACTTCCTAAGATTCAGGATGTTGAACGTGAGCTTCTGAATGCTGATCTGACAATTGATGAGGTTAAAAATGCAATTTCAAAACTGAATGTTGGTAAATTCTCTGGTCCAGATGGGCTTCCTTGTGAATCTTATAGAATTCTTCCAGATTCGGCCCTGGAACTTTTGAAAGATATGTTTATTGCCAGTAAATTGAGTGGGGCATTGCCTAAAAGTACGTGTCATGCGTCTATTTCAGTTTTTCTGAAAAAAGGGAAGGACAGCAATCATCCGGCGAATTACCGTCCCATCATTCTTATAAATACTGATAATAAAATCTTGGCTAATGTGCTGGCCTTGGGATTAGAGAAGTTTCTTCCTAAATGAATTGATGATGAGCAGTATGGCTGTCAGGATTAATCAGGGTAGTACAAAGGCAGCGAATATGGCAAGGGAAATGTGCACAAAATCGCACAGTGAATAACCTTGAATCAAACAACGTGCACACAAGAACCACGACTCATAATACTAAAACCCAGGAGTGCAGATAGAGGGAAACAAAAATACCTATATATGAAAAGGGATGTGGGGTAAGCACTTAGAACCTCCTTATGACTGAAAGGAAAGTGGGCAAACTCCTTACCCACTATGCTCTTACAGATACTGACAGCGCTAAGCCCACGTAGAGGGCAAGCAAAGACAGGATCTGTGTGCTGACACTCTGGATGATACTGAATAAGGAACTTAGAAACAGTACTCACGAGAACCGGAAAGACCACTTGAAAGTCAGTAAACCCACGAACCCAGTTGATCAAACAAGAACCCAGAAGGCTATAACAGCAATGGGTGGAGGATAACTAAATACCTAAGACCTAAGTCAAGGAGCAAGTAGGAATTGTGATTAAAGAAATAGTGAGGAAAACAAAAGGCATTCACACAGGGACTAGTTACTACAGCACCCCACACCTAAATAATCAAATGGGAAATAAATGCAGAAGTGAAATGGAAAACATGGCATGGATCCCAATAGGAAGTAAGGATCAGGAGCAGGGAAAATGATATCACAAAAGGAAACCTTACCCACCCATCCAAGGAGAAAAGGCAGGAAACTAAATCTAAAAAAGGAAAGACTAATGCATCAAGTTTTTCAGTAGCAAAGGACAGCATCAAAGAAATAGAAAACACAGGCAAATTGGGCTGCATCAAAGGGTAAAGCACAGAGAAAGGCTGCCTGCAGACATAGGAAGACAGAAAGGGAAATCCAGAAAGCAGAAATCAATTTAGCACATGAATCTGAAATCCAGGGTGGAGGAACAAGAAACAGGAACTAGGAACTAGGCACAAAAGCTAGGAACAAGGAACAAGGGACTAGTCACAACAGGAACACTGCAACGATGACCAGCGCTGGAATGAAGTAAACTGAGGCTTTTAAAGCTGCTTAACGAGCACACCCCTCAGGCGTGCTACCTGCTGCACCTGCAGCCACAGGTGTTGCCTATCCTCCACCCAACCTTGTCCTGCAAGGGAGGAGGTGAAGCAGTGAGCCAGGCATTCTGGGAAGCATAGTCATTTGAGTTAAGTAGCATGCTGGCTGCCAAAAACCTGGAATGGATCCGGAAGGGAAGTAACTTGGAAAATAAGGTTTTAGCGCTCCCAATTCATCACAGCACTGTAGCATTAGGTTCGGAGGAAATGTCCAGTAGGGAATAAACCCCAAAACATGCCCCCAAGTGGCGGTAACGGGAGCGAAGGGAGCGAGTCGTGACACTGGCTTTATGAAAAATCGACGCACGTCTAGTAATATTCGGAAATTGTTACTTATCATGGAAAAGTCTAATGAGGTTAATTGTGATGCCGCTGTCCTTTCCCTACACGCTGAGAAAGCGTTTGACAGGGTTAGCTGGGACTACTTGCATTCAACTCTGAGGGAGATGAATCTTGGTGAAGAGTTCATTTCATGGATTTCACTTTTGTATACTAATCCGACGGCAGATGTTAAGACAAATGGGGTCAGATCGGAACCCTTTGTTTTGGAATGGGGCACTCATCAGGGATGTCTGTTTTCGCCACTTCTATTTATTTTAGCGATTGAACCGCTAGCTATTTGTCTCAAAAACAAACCAGGTTTACATGGTGTAAGCTTCTGGGGAGTTATGCGGAAGGCCTTGTTATATACAGACAATCTTTTGTTGGTGCTTCAGAACCTGGATGAATCCCTCCCCTGCCTGATGCAGATATTATCTGGTTACCATGATTCTTCGGGCTCCAAGATTAATTGGTTAAAATCAGAGGTATTGCCTCTTTCGCCTCGATGTGATAAATCTCTTGTCATGGGATCGGGATTTCAATGGTGTGCTACACATTTGCGCTATCTGAGCATTTGGCTGACTTCTCCTATTTCAAATATGGTCGATGTGAACATGAGTAATATCATTAAAGATACTAAAATGGATTTAGCAAGATGGTCCCGTCCCTTCTTAATCTGTCCCTGTGAGGCAAGGTAAACACCCTTAAGATGAATTTGGCTCCTAAAATTAATTTCATAGCTAGTATGCTTCCTTTGAGAATTAATAATAGTTACTGGAAAGACTTAGACCGTCTCATTCAAGAATTTTTATGGGACAATAAACCGCCAAGACTTAGTATTTGGAAATTGCACCTTCCAGTTCATCGAGGTGGTTTGGGGGTACCGAATTTTAAGGTCTATCACTTGGCATTTTCATCTCACTCATTCATTCCTTTTTGAGTGGTGGGTCGGTCCGCTGGGCGATGGCGGAATCAAATGCCTTTGGTCTGCTTGGTCCGGAAGCCTTATTCACTACTAATACTAAAGAGTCTGGCAGTAGATCTTTAGTGACGACTTTTTTGCTCTCAGCTTGGAATGAGTTGATGGTGATTTTGCGTGTAGATGCTTTTAAATGTCAACGGGCCTCAATTTGGTTGAACCCTAAGATTCGAGACAATACTAAAACAATTTTTTGGCCTGATTGGTATCTTGCTGGCATTAAACAGATTTCTGAACTCGGTAAGAATTGTCGTTGGATGACTGCGAATGAGATGAGACAGATGGGACTTTGGTAATTTATCGGATTCTGCTTATAGGCGTCTGAAGAAGTCTGTGGGTGATGTTGACTAGTCAAACACTTTGGACCTGAACATCTTTCTTACTAACTCTAATGGAAAGGAGGGTGGTCTGGCGAGTAGAATTTATAAACTGATTGTGTCAAATTACCAGGGTAATGACAAACTACGGGAGGTTTGGAGTGAGAGGATTGGCTTTGAATTTGATTCTGAATGTTGGCAAAATATATGCAGAAATGTTTCATTGTGCTCACTGAACTTAGGTGAAAGATCCCGACAAATTAAGATTCTAAATCGTGTATTCTGGTGCCCGGAAACTTTACACAAAAGGGGTCTAACAGACAGTGATGAGTGCTGTGGATGTGCACAGGATGTGGGATCTTTGGAACACATGCTGTGGAGCTGTATACGGGTAAGAGGTTTTTGGAGTGAAGTTTGTGATGTATGTAATACGATTACTGGAGGGGGTCCACATTGGACTTCAAGACAATGATCCTAGGTGATGGTTCTGGGTTGTCAGATCTCTGTTCTGCCCTTAAAAAAGTGGCTTTTTAGGGGTGCCATTGTGGGCAGGAATTTGGTACTTCGAGATTGGAAAAGCCAGACTCCTCCTCTATATGAGGATTGGGTCCAAGAAATGCACAATCTTTCAAGGATTGAAAAAATGATTTATAAATTGAAACGCAAATCGACCTTGTATGATAAGATCTGGAATAAGTTTAATTACTTTTTTTTAATTTTATTTTTTTTGCCTGGTTGTTTCTCTGTACTTGTATGCTTTTTCGATGTACTATTTGTGATTGATGTGTTCAGTTTGTTTTACTCTTGCTTATGTAAATAATTGTAAAAAATAAATAAATAAATAAATAAATAAAAGTATAGGAGCTGTAAAACGGAATTTAACGTAAAGCTCCGCTCCCGGCGGCTCCCGCTCACTTCGATCACTCTACCCAGCACCCAGCCTACAGCGGGACACCTACCGTAGGAGTCATACCAATTACAAATGGCTGATATACAAATACCATACTCACATTATGTAGAATAAGCCTTGCAATGTACTTTGATTTCAGTACTAACAGCAATGAAAGCAATGGCTCAGAGGGCATAGGCCATACCTGCCTAGTCTCCGGGTTTACCCCGGAGACTCCAGGTTTTTACGCTCTTCTCCGGGTCTCCGAGGAAGAGCGCAGAGTCTCCAGGTTTTCCCACAAACCAAGAAAATCCGCCCACGCCTGATGTGATTGACTACAAACACACCATTTGTGGACAATCACATTGAGGTCTGGGCAGAAACTAAGGATCTGCGACAGATCTGATGGCGGGCGCGCAGTTAGCAGCATCTCCTGCACTAATGTGAAGAGTGAAACCCGCTTACATGCAAACAAACAGAAAAAGAAAGACTGTTCTTTTCCTTTCGTATGCATGTTCCTGTGTCTCTCAGCCGGTTTTTGTTGTTTTTTAAAGTGGTCTAGTCGGGTGGGCGGGGTCTTGGGGAAGGGGGCGGTGCATCCGTGACGTCATTCCTCTGGATTTGCTTTTGGGAATGTAGGCTGGTATGGCATAGGCGCCATGTACAGTGGGGAAAAGACAGTAACTGCCCCTCTACTGCTCTAGCAACGGAGGCGTGAACCACCCACTAGAGATATGTACACTTTTTTCCGCTGCCCACTGTATTTTCCCAATGAGAATGCAGATATTGCCAATGCAGCAAGAGATTAAACACGAATGGCTTTCAAGCCATGTAAACAAACTCCACTGTTGCTAACGCAGCGACTTTGAGACGTATCAGGGATCATCCACCTACAATGTTGAATTGATTAAAGTTGAGTGACAGTCCCCAAAGCAGAAAGCTGCAAGGTAGCACAGCGAGTTAGGTGACTGCTGCTGATATCTGTTTAGGTTGGTGTAGGTTTTTTCAATTCCTTCTGTAAAAAGTGCTCCAAACTGTACCATTTCCACTTGGGAAGAGGGTGTGCTTGGTTGCTTGCTCAGGGTTGGGGTATTTTGCACCGGTAGAGAAAATCAAAAGTAGCCAGGCATGTCAGATGGAGTCGTGGACTAGTATCCATGCACTGTTTACACCAAACACCCAGAACTCCGTTTATTTATGAGGCAGTTATCGCCAGGGAAATGTTATCGGCCAGACCTCATCCTGCCATGTAAAGCTTGCATTGTTAGTAGCCACATTGAATTGGGAAGAAGGTCAGAGCACAGGACGCATGAGTGACACACCAGATGCTCCATCCTGTCCAGTGGGCAGCACAAAGGCCGCTGTGAGCGCCGCCATTGTTCCATGGCTTCCCCTCTGCACATTCACTGGATGGGAAGGGGGGTGGGGCGTTTCCGCCCAGGCACCGTGTTTGACACAAAAGACAGTTTGGATGGAAAGGAAGTGTTTTAATGTGTGTGCACTTCCGTCTCACACGGAAGTTAATCTGTGTTTCCTCTCTCAAGGACACTGTCAGCATCCGGCAATTCACCGCGAGTGGCTGACGTGGGAAAGAAAAATAAAGCCACTCTCGGAAGAGATGGCAGGACTCACAGGGCTTCAGGTGGGACCAGAAATCGAGGAAGGGCCCTAACAACTCACACAACAAAATGCTAGGGGCTGCATCCAAGCAGTGTCTGGCGCAGCCTAAGATTATCAATCATGTTCATTAAATGAATACAAAGCAAATAAACACACAAAAAAAAACCTAAAAAGAAGCGTGACTTTAAAAATCAAGGGGTGGTCATACTTTGCAGGAAAGGGAAAACAATCGATTAACAATGGCATGTGGCGTGGATTCTGCCCGTGTTCTGCTGGAGTATATTCTCACCGCCACTCTACAAGTTTCATTATGGGTCCAATGCTGCCCCGCTTTACCTGACAGGTGGCTAACCTACCCGAAGGGTGTGCAAGCTAGGGTTCGTCAGGATGCAGGGGGGAAAAGCCAGGTCTTGAGAGCCCTTCGGGAAGGCAAGGTGATCCTGTACGCATCAGATGCTAAAGGGAATTGAGTTCCAGATTGAGGGGGGTTGGACGGAGAAGGAGGACCCCCCATTCTTGCTGATTTGAAGGCAGGAATCACAAGGAGGAGTGCCGTGTCTGAACGCAGGTTTCTGGAGGGTTAGTAATGGTGAGTTTCTGTTAAAGTTATTCTGTGGCCTATCTTGTGGAGGGCACGGTGGGTGTTGCACATGGGTTTGAAAGTGGCCTGTAGCCCGATAGGGAACCAGTGGAGGACATGGAGGGTGGATGTGATGTTGATGTGCTCTATGGGGCCTAAGGGCAGTAGGAGCTCATCTGCTGTGTTTTGGACCCGTTGAAGCTTTCTGAGTTGATATGCAGGGGCGCCCGGGTAAAGAGAATTGGCATAATCTCGGTTGAAGCGGATGATGACCATGATTGCAATGACCCTGTGAGGGTAGAAGAGGTAAGGGAAGATGCATCTGAGAATGCAGAGGTGTTGAAACCAAGATTTAGACACAGTGTTAATTTGGTGCGAGAGTGTCAGATCAGCGTCCATGGTGCGACCCGCGTTCTTCACTGCCTTGGATGTGCTGGGGATGGCCTAGGAAGGAAGGCCAGGGGGTGAGTTGGGGGAAGAGAGCTGTTTTCCCGGAGAACATGATTTCTGTTTTGCAGGGGTTGAGGAGGAGGTGGTTGGCAGTGGAAACCTACCAAAATAGAGAATGCAAAAGTTTTGAGGCCGAAAATACCAGAATTCAAGAAACCAATTTAACCACATATGTATGTGGGGGTTTAGTTGAGTAAATACAAAAGCTGTAGGGGTATTGAGGGGGGCTGCAGGGTGCCTTCCCTGCATATATAAGTGGCAAAAAGGGGTAAAAAAACCATTTGGTATTTCCAGCCTCAACATATTTTGTTCTCAGTATTCACATAGATCCGTTGGCCGTCATCTATTGGTAGATGTCTGTGAGGCAGGTAGCCAGGTCGGGGATGGAGGCGGACTTCAGGATCATACAGATGATTTAGCTGTCATTAGCGTCATTGTAGAAGATTAGGTCATGTGAGCGAATAAGGGCGGGGAGCGGGCTCATGTAGTGGTCGAAGAGAAGGGGAGATAGGGAGGCGCTCTGTGGGATGCCGTTGGTGACAGGGTGGGGGGCAAGGAGAAGGGAGAAGGGAGGGGGAGGATGATTTGTGATCTGTTATCAAGGAAAGAGGAAATCCACTTAAGTGCTGTGTCCCTTATGCCAAGTGAGTGGTGTCTGTCAGTGAGGGTTGTGTGGTCGATGGTGTCAAAGGCTGCAGAGCGGTCGAGGAGGATAAGTGCAGCACAGCCTTCTGTGTCCGCAGTGCTTTTGAGGTCATCCCAGATGGGGGCTAGGGATGATTCAGTTCCACAGAGGGGTCTGAAGCCGAGCTGGGCGGGGTCGAGATGGTGGTTGGATTTGGCAAAGAGGTAAAGCTGGGAGTAGGCCGTTCAGTCAGTAAATTTGGCTAAGAAGCGATTGTTAGAAATAGGTCCGTAGTTGGCTGGAAGGAGTGGGTCAAGGAAGGGTTTTTTGAGGAGGGGCTTGTTGTGTGATGTCTTGAACGCTGCTGGGAATAAGCCTAAAGTGAGGGAGGAGTTCATGATGGATCTCACGATGCCGCCTGCACAGGTAGAGGAAAAGATTTCTTTGAGTGAGGTGGGAGGGCATGAATAATTTGGGGATCCCGACAGGCGGCTGCTAGCCTTCCCTAGGGCTAATTTTCTCAGGGTTTCTTTCCCTAACATTTTTATACTTGGATACAGCAATTGGGTATCCAGTTAAAATCTTGTTAAGGAAAATGTCTCAAGGGGTGACATTGCCCCAACTTTGCACCCCAAATAAAATCACACACTTTCCCAACGTATTCTAGGATTGGAGTTTAGAATCCTAAATGATACCCTTTATAGAATATTTGGGGAAAGTATTTTAGGGGTCAGAAGAAAAAAACATCTCCCTAACAACATTTTGCAGGCGAGATATTCACAAGGAACCAGGCATTGGCACTATTCCCCACTACCCAGGAGAGTTGTTTCCCGTTTGGTGACACTGGATTTTTCCTTGCAGAGGTGATTGCAGGTCACTGAATTAGGCGATGTTCGGGGAGTTTTGGGGGATCCCCTATGTACCACAGCCAGGTACCTTTGACTTGAAGGTGCCCCCAGAATTCCCTGCTCTTCCTCAATCGGCATCTCAAACATGGCTTCATCACAGTGCACAACTATTCCCATTTGGTAATGGAGCATTTTTGAAAAGTATCACTTTGAGAGGTGTGGTAAGTTGAGTGACCTCTTCTTTGGTAATGTGTACTCCCTAGTAGTAGTAGAGAACTACAAAAAGTACATTCATTATGACTTTGAATAAATGCCATAAAACACTCAATGAAACAATTATTGTGGCCAGTTGTCTTAATGTGACTTAGGGGGTCATTACAAGGTTGGAGGTAGCCATGGTGTTATTAGCACCATGGCTACCCCCTTACCGCATTCTGGGTCCGGGTTCCCGAAATAGGGATTTACCGGTCATTCCAACCTTGGAGGACCCGGTAAGTCCCCATTCCGGGAACCATTCCCCATTCCCATTTGAGCCCCCATAGGGCTCAATGGGAATGGGGATGGAGCTAATAACAGTACCGCAATTTGCGGTAACGTTATTAGCTCTGAAGTCCCTTAACGGGTCCCTTCCATAACGCCTGGTAAAACCAGGCATTAAGGAAGGGACCCGCTAAGGGACCTCGGAATAGGGTGGTAAGGGATTACCGGCACCGGTGTCCTTACTGGTGCCGGTAATCCCTTACCTCCAACCTCGTAATGACCCCCATAATCTCTTCATGCATTTCGGATTCAAGGTCCATCTTTTGTACGCGATCTGTACACAACATGAACACAAATCTGCGAGTGAACCCCCTAAACAACGTTACAAAGTTCATATAATGTCAAAAAATCTAAATAACCAAACACATGACTGTCTCCATGGAAGAAGAATACTACAAATCTGTAATGACAATATAATAAAATCATATACAGCAAAAAGACATATTGGGCTTCATTACGAGGTTGGAGGTAGCCATGGTGCTATTAGCGCCATGGCTGCCTCCAAAATCCTTCCCGACTCCGGTCTGGTGGATGGAGCAATTACCGGTCCATTCCGAGTTTGGCAGGACCGGTAATTCCCCATTCACCAGAGCCATTCCCCATTCCCATTTGAGCCCCCATAGGGCCCAATGGGAAGGCGGCAATAACGGTATCGCAAATTGCGGTACCGTTATTGACCCCCGGTATCCCTTTGCGGGTCCCGTCCTTAAAGCCTGGAAAAACCAGGCGTTAAGGAAGGACCCGCAAAGGGAACTCGTAGTAGGGCGGTAAGGGATTACCGGCACCGGTGCCCTTACCGGTGCCGGTAATCCCTTACCGCCCACCTTGTAATGAGGCCCATTGACTTATGGTCTGGCATAAACAATACCTGAACCATGCATAGAATCTGAGATGGGGCTGTGCTAGAAGATGTTGCAAGAACAAACAGTCAGAAAATAGATCACAAAATCAATACATGAAAATCATACCTGTGCATCTAAATATAGTGACTCTAAAATGAACTCACCAAACCATGGGAACACCACAGTAGGATCAAGGAAATTTAGGGCCTCATTACATGGATGGCGGTTGACCAAGGTGCTATTAGCACATTGGTCCATGCCAGTAAAATACCGGCACCGCCTTGGTTGAAAGGGGAATTACCGCCCTATTCCAAGGTTGGCGGGGCGGTAATTCCCCTTTGCCCCATTGCCCTTCCCCATTCCCATTTTTGCCCCATAGGGCTCTATGGGAATGGGGAAGGCGCTAATTACGGTGCCGCAAATTGCGGTACCGTAATTAGCTCCCTGGTCCCTTTGCGGGTTGGTTTTTAACGCCTGCAAAAAGCAGGCGTTAAATTCACCAACCCGTAAAGGGACCTCGTAGTAAGGCGGTAAGGGTTTTCCGGTACCGGTAAAATACGGTACTGGTAAACCCTTACCGCCTACCGTGTAATGAGGCCCTTAGTCTCCAAAATAACTAAAGTTCCAGCATCAAACTGCTGCAAAGCCTTCCACGTAGACAGGGGAGCGCTCTAAAATGGTTCGGGCAGCTTTCGCATGCACATACCTCGCCATTTCAAATGCGAAAATATTATAAGCATTCGAAAAAAAGCATAAACAAGCGACGAAAATGTAAACATAAGTGCCAGCAAAAATGCATCCAAATAATACAAATAGTGTAAAAGAATGACTCAAAGAATGTGTACTTTGCGACTATGTGTACTTTCCAGATTCACTGATGAGGCCCGACTAGGCCGAAACACGTATCTGCGGTTGATGTTGGTACTCTTGTGCAGAGGAGAATTACTTAGCGTTTTGGTGCTGGACTGCCCCTGTGGGTGGAACCAGGCTGATATGGAAATTGATATTTCTCCTCTTTAAAAGGTACAGTGAGGTAAAACGTGGTTGTAGACCCTCCTGAGTGGGAACCATTTTATTGAGCATATTATTTGGCTATGTTCGTTCTGAGTCGAGGAACTCCCACATGTGCGTAAGCTAATGAAAGGTAACGCAACAGATGTTTCTACCTCCAGCACATGAGGGAGATGGTGCTGGATAAACAGCATAGCAGTAGTACACACCTACAATAGTCAAAGTGGGAGGAATCAGGTCAAAATGTACTTTCTTAAAACTTTCTTTATTTCCTTTACAGTTGAATCGAGTAAGCAGGTTTCTGCACTGTGACTGTAAAAATAGTTCCACATTAACACAGCCACCCTACTTTGCAGGCGGACTCTATATGAGGTCACAGATAGACCTCCTTGGGAAAGTTTCGAATAAAAGGAGACCTTGCACTTCAACATAACAGAGTTACATTTGTATCCTCCATATGAAATGATATCCTAACTAAAATAATAACACATAGAATTATAAAATTAAGTTGGGTGTTTTAGTGATCTGCAGAATTGAGGACTAAAAAAACAACTCATATCCTTGGGGCCACCTATGAAAATAATCAGATAACAGACATCCCCTGAAGAATGTCCAGTATGCAACACAAATTTGGAAAGAAACATGTAACACACACCATTTCTATGTTAAACAGGTGTGAGTGATGGATCATCAAGCTAACCATGTACATGTGAAGTCTTTCAAACAGCTGATGAAGAGTCTACATGTATACTGATCTGCATCATGTCAACATTGATGGAACAGAGTGCTACACAGAAGTACTTAGATACGATCAAAAGGTGAAGTAAAGGGGAGTGAGTGAAGTGTATAATTCATAATATGTACATATTAATAGTATGGACTATGGGTTTTAACTTTGTGATTTATGTTATGTGTTTTTTGTACATTTTTCTGGATAATTTGAAATGTAATAAAGAAATTATAAATATTAAATATTAAGTCCTCTGCATGACAAATGGGAGAAGACATGAGATCACTAGATATCTCCTCCTAAAGTTGAGCCCTACATATGTTTATTGAAGTTGAGGGTCATTAGGTGGGATCAATCCCATTTTCAAGGATGGAAACTGCACAGCACCATTGACAAATGTGACCGTCGCACGTGAGGGATCGCCTGGGGAGGATAAGCAGACTATGGGGCGACGGGAACTGCACCAGTGCAGTGAAAAGCTAACCAGATGTGGTGAAAGAAAGAGCTCCCAAACCCCCTCTCTCTTTCTGGGCCTTCTTTGCCAGAGTGGGACCCTGGTACAGATTGGCGAGAGCATACATGTAGGTCATGGTAGTGAACTACAAGCCTAACACACACTCGCCTTCACAAGCCTTCCTCTGACACATGACAGAACCTTTATTGAAGAGGGAAGGTAGGATTAGATGTGTCCCATCTCTGCACGGTTATCCGGGTGCAGGAGTGCAGTCGAACAATGGCTTCACTGGCAGGCTGTGGAGTACTGCAGGAGAGAGAGAGACTGGGAACCGTTCACTCATTGCTCCCCGAGCCCAAGCCCCACAGCCATCCCTCAGAATCTCGAGGAAGCAGCAGAGGCTCACTTATGTGCCGGAGAACTGTATTGGCTGGAAAAAAAGGGAGTTGAACACGCCGAATTATTTTACTCTAATTTTTCGATTTTTGTGCACCTTTTTTCCCAAACAAATGGATGGGGGTGGGTCAAGGGAATACATTAATGTATGGGGTATGTAAGGGGGTAGGGCCTGCAGAGGGGGGTCTCCCACAGCATCTAAATTGGGGGGGGGGAGGTGTGTGGGGGATTTGCACCTCCTTTTTCGGCCTCGTTATTTTTTTTCGGGATTGTAAAGTAGAACACTTGTAGCAGTCAGCCAGGCAGCGCGCAGCCGTACTGCAGGAACACCACCTCTATCTGATCCCAAGAAGGCGGGCCTAGGCTAAAAGCCCTGAGTTCACATCAGGGTGACAATGGTGCAGAGAGAAGACGGTTTGCCAGGAGAAACGGAGGAGAGAAATAGAAAGGGCTGCCCTACAGCTGTTTGACAAGAACAACCTCACAGGGAGACAGAACAGTTTATGTCCATAGACACAGCCACTGGCAACATTCGGAAAGCAAGGTGATGTGTTGGCTGCAAGCTAGCTGAGTGCTACAGCTCAGTTCCTGTGCTGATTGAGCCCAGAAGGTGAGCCTGTTGTGGGCTGAAGCCTGGGAGGGTGACCTCTATGAGGAGGGAGACAATAACTTATGCCTGACTACAACTCTGGCAAGGGAGAATACATTCTTGCTGCCAGATGTAAGAGTACTTCCCTGGAAAGGCGTGTTGAAATTCCTGCTGGCAAGGTATCGCGTAAGGAGGGGGTAGTCAAAAGTAGTTATGTGCTACATAGAGGAGCCTGGGAAGGCAAGCACCCAGGATGAGCTAGACTGGAATCAAGGAGAAAAGCCAAGGGACATCAAGAACCGTGATCGAGGCAAAATCCCAGGGAATGGGAGTTAATCAAGAAGTGTGCAGGGCGCTATATTCCTAAGACTTTCTGCCTCATCACGAGTTTGGCAGTACCCCTTAAATGCGGTGGTAACGCTATTATCGCCGCATTTAAGGGTCCACCAAATCATATTCCTAAGACTTTGATTCAAGGAGCATAAAGGGTGCTGTATTCCTAAGACTTTGAGTCAAGAACCTTGATTAGTGGTAGAAGTGTACCGAACAAAGTAGTGGAGCTGTGGTCTCGGCACGGGAGCGGGTAGACGGAATCATATTGCAACATGTGACAAGGTGCTGCGGCCGGGGCTTTGCAATAGTCTAAGTGACTCGTAACTAAAGCTCCTATTACAACTTTACACTCGCACAGGGACATGAATTGACAAATCCTCCATATAGAATGGTGAATATGGTCGTACAAAGTACAGGAATGGTAAAGAGAAAAAAAAATAAAGTAGTGGAACACCACTCCTGGGCGTTCTCGCTCACTTCGATCACTTACCTTAATCAAGAAGCGTGATGGGCGCTATATTCCTAAGACTTTGAGTCAAGAAGCGTGATGGGCTCTATAATCTTAAGACTTTGAGTCAAGAACCTTGATGGATGCTAAATCCTGGGGACTGGTAGTTAATCAAGAAGTGTGCGGGGCGCTATATTCCTAAGTCTTTGAGTCAAGAAGCGTGATGGGCGCTATATTCCTAAAACTTTGAGTCAAGAAGCGTGATGGGCACTGTATTCCTAAGACTTTGAGTCAAGAAGCGTGATGGGCGCTGTATTCCTAAGACTTTGCGTCAAGAAGCGTGCTGGGCGCTATATCCCTAAGACTTTGAGTCAAGAAGTGTGCTGGGCGCTATATTCCTAAGACTTTGCGTCAAGAAGCGTAATGGGTGCTCTATCACTAGGGCTTTGAACATTTGGGTTAGAAAACAAACTGGGAATGAGGCCTGAGGTCCTTTACAGTAGACCTTTACGCGTGTTTTATTTTCCCACCGGTCGTTTTTGGACTGCTGATCCCATCTGTTAAAGTTGCACTGGAAAGCTCCAGGTCTGGTAGGCGTTACTCCCCTCCCGCAGTTTAGGAGATGCTAGGTCCAGAGAGCTGACACTGGGGGTGTGGGGACCTTAGGAAAATGAACTTCAGCCATCGTGCTGTGGTTGGAGAAGTCAAGGAAACGTCAGAAGCCTTAAAAATCCTCGTCAGAGGTGACGTTACAATAGTATCTGGGTGTGTGAGGCAGTGCATGACATACAAGGCTCTACTTGGCATATGAACTGCAACTGTGCATATGACCCCTGGCACACAAGGCTGGAGACGCGCCGAGACTGGCTGTAGATGGGTGCATGTGTCTGTACCTGGGCAATGGAGACTGCACCTGTCATGTGGGGGCAGTACCTTGACATATAAGGGCCCACCTAGCATATGTTGGCAGGACTTGCGCTTTTGAGGCCGTCTTTGGGCATATAAAGTCCGGCCGGTTGGCTCTGTCAATGGTTGTTCCATGAATCAAGGGACCAGTTCAACACTCTGAGGTCGAAACACCTCCAGAGCGGATACTGGGAAGATGGGGTTAGGAGCGCCTCCTTCTTCCCAGTCAGATTCTGGTTTACCCTTCAGGACAGAAATGTACATCATCTACAATGCCCGGATGTGGTAAATACCTGAGGTAATGGTTCAAAAGACATAACTGTCTCGGGAGGATAGCTCAGGGGCAACGTGCTCGGCACGGAGCAACACCGGTTCGATCCCTGGCTCCGCGCTTAGAAACCTCTGGGTATGAAGTGTGTTATAAATAACTTATCATAACCACATGCACCATATGGTGGGGTGGTAAGCTATTCTGGTTGCGCATACTGGGGAGCATGTGAAATCTGTTGCGCTCCTCCGAGAAGTGGTGTTCGATAAGGAATCCTGAGCGAAGAAAGACAGTAGGAAGTGTGAAAGAAAGGGAGGCAAGGCTGGAGCTGACCAAAAACGATACCAAGTTTATTTTAAAAAATGATGAAACATGGAATCAGCTGACGGGTCAGCCTTTGCTACAGTCGATGAAGAATCGATGCAACCGTCATGTGTGTTTTGGCCACCACGAAACAGCAACACGTGCACAAATCATTGGACAGAACAATCCTTATTAATTGATACCAGAGCTCTGTGGTTAAAGGATATTTCCAAGTAAATTCTGTTCTGCCTTTAATGGCTGGACAGAAGGAACAGGGGGCCATTGTCCTGCTTCTAGCATGCAGATCTCTGTCTACCTTTCATTAGTCAAGTGCAATGTCTTCATGTTATTGTGTGAGAGTTGGTTCTCTGTTTTGCAATGCTTACGGAGCTGACTCTACGATTTGCACTGTAGAAGATCAGGAGAGGCCATGAGCATCTCTGATCTGCTCCAGCTGCCTCCGAACGCCTCCAGAAAGCCTAAAACTCGAGCAAGCCAGGAGCTGCCTAGTGCATCTCTAGAGATGCTCATGTGCAAATGGAATTTACAATGATTGTCTAGAGCCTCTTGGAGGTGCTCCAGTCAGCTGAGGGTTTGCTCTAGTCTTAGGCTTTGAGAATCAGGGATGAGGTGGCAGGAGCAAATCTGTAATGTTGGGTGTCTCTTGATTTGCTCTAGTGCAAATCTCTGGAATCGGGACCCAAGTGTCCAGGGGTGACAACATAATAGCATGAAGTCTTCCCCTGGAGTGGGAACCTCTTGTGTTTGTGCATCAGATTCTGCTCTGGGGGAGGGGGTTGAGAAAGCAGTTCAGACTCCATCGTCATAGAAAGGAATGACAATAGGAGGACGCTTTCTGTGTGGTGTTAGTAATGTGTTTCTTTTTTTAACATTGATCGTTTGTTCGGCCACGCCACACAGTAAGAAAACTGGCTAACCCACTTAAGTTCTGTTTGCGCCCACGACCTGATAGTCATCTTGCACCATATTTCAACTATACTCCGCGAGGGGATCCCGTCTGGTGGAACCAGGAAACCCGAGTTTTAATCTAATGAATCTCTACCCCTCAGAATGCTTCTCTACTGAGAGCCATCTTCCTATCCAGAACTGACTACTCCAATTCCCTTTACTCAGACCAGGCCTCCAGTGGGAAACTTCAAACCAACCAGAATAAAGCTGCACAACTATGATTTACCACATTAAACCCCACTGTCACACCTCTGGAGACCACCTTTAATTTCATTAAAGCTTTCTTTTGCTTCCCTAATCAACTTCAAAGTTCTCTGCCTTGTCGATAAACCGATCCATGACCATGGACTATCCTACCTTAGGAAACACCTCAAGATCTAAAAACCTGCAAGATACTTCCAATAATCAGACTCTGCTCTCGTAACCATCCCCAAATTCTCATAACATTGCATGAGGGTTTTCTGTTCACTCTCCCAGCCTCAGGAATGCACTACCCTCCCATCTTTGGCAAAAAGAGAACCAGTCCTACTTGCAAAGATGCCTCAAGACTCTATTGTTGTAGCTTGCATTTTAAATATCACTTACCCTAAAATAGAACCACTTCCCACTGCTTGCTCTCCCTCCCTTGCCCCTTCCTTGACACCGATCACAGGGAGTGCACACTGTTTCCTTGAAATGAGTAGCAACACTTCTGGGTACCAGGTGTCCTGCCTGCCTCTCAGCTGTAGGCAGCTGGCTACCTACTTACAGGACCTGAATAGGATACCAATCCAACACAGGTCCTGCACCAGGGATTCCTTAGGCTGTCAGACTATCTCCAGAAAGGCTTATCCATCCTTTGGTTTAGCAATGCATCTAACTTGATATTTGTCTTGAATGTTCCTTCTGGCCCTTAGAAGCTTGCAAGAGTAATCTCCTACTATGGGATGGCCTCAGGCTTTATGCTGCAGCTGTAGGCCCACCCCTCTTAAGGTCTAAGCTGTCCCACAACTTAGAGGGACCTAGATTATTGCCCCTGTCCTCTTTTAATGCAACCCAGTCCATGCATGGTTCTCCCATTAGTGGGGTTTGAACGATGGGAGCTTAGGGTTCACCCTAGGTGAAACTACCTCTGGGAGATCTTTTCCTACACACCTGATAGTAATCTCTGATTTAACAATGCCTTGAAATCCCTCTATCCTCTTTATTACTTTCACCATTCATACCTCTTTTTTAACAGAATCCACTCACCTTCTCATTCTGTGCAGCTAGATTTCTCTTAATGCCAAGAAAACTGAGATGGCCATGTTTGTCCCGAAACATCTCCCGGGGCAGGGAATTGTCGCCAGACACCCCACTTCTTGGGAACAGACCTTCCACTAGCCATTAAGATTAAGAATTTGGGCTGCATGTGGTCAGGGAATCTGAGCAGTGAGGATCAGGTGAGTGACAAGGTGCAATCCGTATTCTATAATCTTCGGCTTCTGCGTCAAGCTCCACCATATGTACCATCGGACAAGCAGGCGGCAGTGGTCAGAGTATTAGTAAATGCTCAATTAGACTATTGCAAAAGCCTGCGTGCAGGAACTCCAGCTAAGCAGTGGCAACGACAGCAAAGAGCTCAGAATGCGGCTGCGAGATTGGTGCTGGGGGTAAAGAAGTCCGGCCATATTTCAGGATTTTCAGAATTTCGTCGTTCCCTGGATTGGTAATGCGTGAGGGACAGAATTGACTTTAAAGTTTTCTGCCTTATTTTTAAACAATCTGGCTCCGGGCTATCTGGCATTTAAAATCCACAGATATTGTCCAACTCGCTTGCTATGGTCTGAGGATAAACTGCTGTTGAGCATTCCTTCACCTTGCCTGTCCAGGAGCGATCAGAGTTTCACGGTCTACGGACCTAGAATTTGGAACAGACTACCATGAGAGATTCGAACAGTTAAATCCCTGAGTGTCTTTCGAAAACTGTTAAAGACACATTTATTGAAATGAATTCCATTGTGTACCAGGGATCTAAGGGGATGACCCCTTACTGAATCTTATTTATTGTACATAGGCTAAATCCGGATGGTTTATGTGTTGCTTGATTATAATTTCTTCAATGAAACATCTGCGTCCAAATACGATTAAGTTCGTCAGGCTTGTGCGATAAAAATGCATCAAATCAAATCAAATCAGTGCCCCAATCCAATGATATTGGCTCTCGGCGAGGTTGCCGGGGGACTGGAGGATGACCCAGCGATGATACACAGGACACCTTTATCCAGTGGAATTGACACCTACTTTTTTACTCATGAGGCTTTGGAGTGCTTTGTAAGGATTCGTCTATTTCCTCCTGGGATTGGTGATTTCTTTCAGGAGTCTTAATTTTCCGTGTTATATTATCATTAGTCAAGTCCAGTATCTGGTTTATTGTGTAATGGCTCCTATTCGGTTTAATTAGGAATTGTGAGGTTTCATAAGCACATGTGGAATGCGGTGGCCAGTCATAATGTCGAATGAAATAAGTCGAATTCAAAAAAGTAAAAAAAAAAAGTAAAAAAAAAAAGTAAAAAAAAAACCGAATGTGTTTTTTTTTATTTATATATTTTTTGGCTTTAGCTAGTAAAAATAAACGGGGGGCTGGAGGGGAACCCCCCATTAAACAAAAAATTTTAAAAACCATTCGAAATTTTTTTTCCGATATTTTTCTATTCGACTTTTTTAAATTCGACTTATTGACTTTAAACCGTGGAATGCACCACCATCTTGGAAATCTTCTCCTGTTCAGCAGCGCTGCGGCATTCCACGGTCTCCTCCAAATGGTGCCTTGACGGCTGCTGCATGGACTCTGACACGCATGCTTGGCGAACGCTCCAGTGCCTGCTTTTTTGGGGTAAGTTAACTGGATGGGGTTCGCTAGCTCTGTACTATGATCCGCAGACTGGTCTGCCTCCTTGTGGTGCTTTCTGGTAGATGAGGTTCTTTAGTGCAAGATTGGCGTGGGCTCCTCGGGAGGGCAAGTTACCTCGTCTCTGTGGGGACAGCGAGTCGGCGGGATCCCTCCTCACCCACCAGTCTCTGACGGCTCGCTTCCCATGCAGGTTAGGATGGGGAGTTCGATTAATTTGCCACAAGGACACACACTGGAAAGATTTAACCTGTCACAGCCATCTCTGCCCTTCTCTCCCAGGGTCAGCTCCTTCGGGGTGGTGTCATCAATCACTTTATTTCAGTAAAAAGAATTTACCATAAGAGCCAAACATGTACATTGTAGAAAATACAATAAAAATACAAAAAATATACACATTACAAATAGCATAATTTACACAAAAAATATATATATATTTTTTTTATTTGTATTTATCAAAAACCATTTGATTTTAACAAAACATAGATAGCTTTCTTTTTATCATAAAACAAGACATAGACAGTATCTTCTGCCCTCCAATGATTGTTGATTAAAAAATAAAAAATAAAAAATTAGATAAGAACTAGGTAGCAGTACCTATTAAGAACAACTAAACCCATATCGAACAAAAGTGCTTCAGTGCATGCCATGGATATATTGTACATTGTTCTTGAGCAATAGAACATCCACGGAGGGGGGGATGCGGGGGGAGGGTATGATGGAATTATAGCACCGGGCCAGATCATGGTTTTCGGCCCAACGGTAGTCATAGAGGATTTGGGTGCACCAATTAGCACAGAATGATGCTTTTATGGGAAAAGATTACTCATTGTTCTCCTGAACCCAGCCCGAATCAAGAACCAGCCCATTGTGAACGTGGCCGGGTGGTATTCTCCTGGAGGAAGTGGACTGTCAGTCATCACACATAAATGTGCCCTCCTGATACTCATTACCATATAAGCAAATACGTGTCCCTATTCAGCCATACAGAGATAGACGGAAGCCACCTAGCCTTCCTTCACATGTCTTTCTTAAGACCCTCAAAACACACAACTTAGAAAAGAGAGTGATCTTCTTTTACAGCACTGCTCGGTTGAAACCACTGAAGCAGTGGCCATCTCTTATAAGATGGAGGCCCCCTCCACGCACATCTGTGAAATGGCAGATCCTGGCAATGCCATTAAACCGTCTTAATACCACTTGCTAGAAATGTCTTCCAATGCTGTGCTCTGCTTTTCGGTCTCACCCTCAAGATCACCCCAGGGCCTCAGCTGTGATAGGTCCATGTAGAAATGCGGGTATACTGTTAACAGGAAAAATCAGTTTCATGCATCCTGCTGTGGCTCTGTTCTTCCCTTACATCTTAAAGGACTGTTTCTCAGAGGCACACACACCCATTATGACACAACCTTCAGCCCTAGGCGCTAAATAAAGCAGCAGATAATGATCAGATACGGTAAAAAAAAACGTATTGCAACAAAACCCTGGAAACTCAGCTAAAGCCACCTTAACTTTGCACCGCTGTTGTGCAGTCTATGACCACAATGATGACCTCACTGATGAATTCACTGATGACATCACTGAAGACATCACTGGTTACATCACTAATACCATCATGTATGACTTCACTGATGGCATCAGTAATAACATCATATATGACAACAATGATTATTAAACTGATGGCATCAGACATATGATCACTGTAGGTATTTGCAACAGCCTCTTCCTTAATCTACCCTCTGCCTCTCTCCGCCCTCTCCAGCCTACCCAGAACAGGGCTGCAAGACTTATCCTTGGCCTCAAGCCCAGGGACCGTATCTCTCCAGCCCGAACATCTCTGCACTGGCTCCTGGTTGAAGCAAAGATCAAATTTAAATCCATCTGCATCACCCGAAAGTGTCCTCGCCGTCTCCCCAATCGCCTTAAGACCCTCCCTCTATCAGCACTTGCTTTTGGGCCCCCACTGGCCCGTGTTCTCTCGCAGGACCGTACTTATTGCATCGGTAGATGAGCACTCCTCACTATGTGACCTCTGCCATGCACTTACCGGTTACCAGCAACGTACTCCCTGGCACTTCCTCCTCTGGGGAAATTCACAGCACTCACCACCCCCCTAGCCCCTCCCCTGGCCCTCTCTCTCTGCACTTGCACGATCCGAATGCTCACAAGGCCTGGTAGGACCACCTCTGTCCTGTTCATTATTGTTTTCTATGGCCTTTGTCCTGCCCTGTGGGCGCTTTGAAACACAATTTCTTGATGTATAAGCGCCTTACAAATGCACAATAAAATAAGTATTTAGACCACCCTTATATTTCTACATATGTGATTTTAGCATTTTAGAATAGTTCATAACAATAAGTACATTGTGAAAAATAGTCAACAGCTACACATACATCATATCCCTACCTGTAAAGGTTTCATTTGTACTAGTTTGGTAAAAGATGATATATGAATGATAAGTGTGAAGGATTGAGAGATAGAGGAGACCCATTGCCCCAGGAGTCGGGTCCCACCACGCAGGGTGACATTAAAGGGAGTAGGACAGTTAAATAAGAATAGATAACAAAGTGAGTACCACAGCAGGGGCAGAAGCTGGATGCAGCAGTGTCATGGGAAGAAGCATAGAGTGCAGCATAGAGACAGCACCAGCTGGCCAAGGAGCACGGGGTCTGCATTGAAAGACCATCCATAAACCGGATGAAAACTGTGTCCATGTGCAGGAGTTCTACTCTGGCCACTGGTGACTGTGCCCACTGTATTTTTTAAATCCCTAACTGGTCACTAGCCATGGTCTTCGGCTGTGCCCACTGTCCATTTTAGAACAAAACCAGCCCACTGCCTATGGACTTTGGCCCTGGCCAATGAGCACAGCCTCTGGCAGAGACCCATGTATTTTTTAAATCACTACCAAACCACTAGTCATGGCCTTCAGCCATGGCCAGTGGGCACGGCCTTGGGCCGTACCCACTCTATATTTTAAAACATTTGCGTGTTCCCATTGTTCTCCCCTACAGTACTATATCCCCCATAATGCCACTTTCTGTGGCATTGTAAATCCCATATCTTCTAATAAATATGTCCTCTTGGGTTGGCAACGGGCACACGCTGAGTTAAGCTGGCCCTGAGCTCCCCAATGCGCCGAATTTCAGGGGTTTCGCTGCAATACGTTTCTTACCTTAACTGACCATTAACTATTTTTATTGAATTTCAAGGGTTTTCTTATTCCATCTCTGTTTTCCCAACCACTGGCCATGGCCTTCGGGCGTGCTTTCTGAATATTTTAGAACACTACCAGACCACTAGCCAAGTCCGGCCATAGCTACTGAGCACATTTGCAATCCATCACTCAAAGATGTTCATCAATCACAGACTGATTTTGACCTGTTTTAACAGTGGTATTGTCCTTTATAAAAAAGGGCAGGCTTTGGGAACTGACAATTTGTTTGGGCAATTTTTTAATTTTAATTTTAATTTTATTTTTTACAACTTATATGGTTTCCGTGTAGAAAACCTTTAGCCATTTTTATTAATAAAATATAGTTTCAGAGATACATACAAAAAATTGAATAAATAAACCTTTCAGATATAAATCAAAAAGAGAAAAGCCGTATGAGAGATAAATGAAAAAGAAATCATGGTCTTAAGCATTAAGGGAAAGGAGAGTGGCGTCTTCATTGTCTCTAGTTTGAGGGTATGCTCCGGTTGGGAAGATCAAGTTTTACAGACATTTTTAGCAAAAAGTTTGTTAGTGCAACTATGATGTTAGTCTTCTCTCCCTCTATTAGAATGGTCCACCACTCATTTTCAGTAGATGCGCCATATTTGTCGATGATACTTCCCATCTCAGTGCGTCTTTCTGCTTCTAGCGTCGGACAGTTCATTACTAAGTGTTTAAATAGGGCCATAGAATGTTTCTCCTGACAGAGGCTGCATACAGGAGTTATCACTTATCCCCTTAGAATTGTCTAGGCCAGTTTGGGCAGAAAAACGTTAAGGCGGAATCAGATGTATTAATGTCTCAGAAACCAGTTGGGAAAGATTTGTATGCACCTAGGAAGCTTTTTTCAGCTTTCTCTCAGCAAACCAAAAATCTTCTTGGTTTTCATACTTCGAATTTCCTCAAGTGTGTTAATCCAGTCTTTACAATACAGCTTCTTCTTTAGCCTGTCCGGGCTTATAATCAATGATTCCTCAGTTTTGCTCCGGTCTTCCATAGCTTCTGGCAGATGTCCCTCCACTCTTTGAGGATGGTTTCTTTAGGATCCATCATTGCCTTTTTTAAGCCTCCCCTTGGGGTTGTTTCCAAACATTTTCGATAGAAGGCTATCGAGTTCCACCGAGTGATGACCTTTAGAGATGTTAATGCTAATTCCCTTCTGATAATCTGTATCGAGACGCTTCTTGGAACTCCCAATACTGACTTCCAGAAGATCCCCTCCAGTAAGGACCATGAATCTTCAGGCAGAATAAGCGATGTTTCAGTGCTGTAAATCAAGATTGGCACCACTTTGGCTCTATAAAATGTTACTACAAGGATCAGCGAGAAATGGCAGAAACTTTTTAACTGAATTTTCCCTTGTGCTGCCAGATTTTTAGCTTTTTTGCGCAGTGCAGCTATTCGGGTGCCTCGGATCTGCTCATGTTGATGTTAACCCCCAAGTAGGTAAATTCTGTCACCACTCTGATTGTTTTGCCTTTAGAGAACCATGCAGGTCTTTTGCTGCTTCTACCTCTATCGTGGTCGCCGAAAACCATTACCCTAGATTTTGCTGGGTTGATTATTAGGTTATTTGCTTCCAAATAATTTTCCAGAACGGTAATCTGACGCTGCAGTCCAATAGGCATCTGGTCGATGATCCCAATGTCATCAGCGTAAAGGAGTCTGCTAATATTAACGTTTGCGATCTTTGGGGGAAACGTGCGTGTGTCTATGAATGCCTCTTCGATATCAGATAGAAAGAGATTGAAGAGCTCTGGTGCTAATGGGCATCCTTGTTTTAAACCCACGTGTGTAGTGATTGCATTAGAATGTTACCTCTCTTGATCTAATTTGACCCTAATTGAAGTACCTTGGTGTAAATCTTTGATGTTCTCTAATAGCAACCTCGGGCACTTCCATTTCTGCAGTTTTGCCTATAGTTTTCTTCTTCGTATATAGTCGAAAGCTTTCGACAGGTCAATGAATGCCATGTAAATCTTGTAACCATTCTTAATTTAGGCAATGAGCAGTGAGATAACATTATTTGCCAAGGATCACACACCCTGGTTAAACAGTGTGCTACAAGCCCCTTGTTTTATGGCTCGTCTCTGTGACTGCTGTGATACATCGCACAATCCCAACTAATTGCATTTAAGCAGCAGAGAAAAGGGAAAAAAATGACTGACTGCAAGAATAACATATGCCCAGGTACTTTTGCCCCATAGCGAAAATCAAAAGCTGGCACCCATGAATACATGCACAGTAAGTAAACATTTATCTTAAAGTAAAATATACAAATGTAGTTCAATTGACCTTGCCCTTAGAAGAAAGTGTGCAAAACAAAATAGCATTGGACATTTAGAAAAGTAATGAACACCAGAACAATAAGTGGAGAGAGAAAAGGTTCCAATGAATATGCTGCCAAAGTATGAAAGGTGCTCACATTTTAAACCCAGCAATTTGCAGTGAATTATTCCCTGGAAAACAAAATCCCAATTTGAGACAAGTGCTTGTGGTCTTGGGTAAGAGTCTGCACTGGTACCATGACAACCTGAGTAAAGTCCTGGTCGCCAAATACTTGAGCAAGCATGCCAACCTAAAAAAAAAACCAAATGGGTGTGTCCGCCCTCTGTAAAAAAAGTTACGCTGTCCACCCACATGTGTCCTTTACTTGTGCCTTGAAAAGCAGCCACAATCAGGGGAAAATAACTGCACTGCTGTCCAGGATTGCATCCTCTCTTGCCAGATACTGGGCAAATACTCATGACTTACTTGCCCTCTCATCATTTCACCTCCTCACTCCCATGGCTTTCATGGCTTTTTCTGGCTTTCAACAATACTTTGCCTTATAAAGATAACTTGAAAAGTACACATTCTATAGTGTCACTCAAATATAAAAATCCTTGTAGAACTGTGTTAGGCCAAAAGTGTACAATTGTGGCATTATTCCCCCCCCCCCTCTTGACTGGGAGACTACAAATACCAGAATGCAATTCAGCAAATGGCAAAATAAATTGCTTCTCACAGAGCACTGGGAACATAGAAGATCTTTAAACCATAATGGGGCAATGGGGCATTATATATATATATATATATATATATATATATATATATATATATATATATATATATATATATATATACATATATATTCAGTGAAATTACTTTACTAAAGCGTTACTGCACATGTGTCCAACGGCTCCCACCACCGTGGTCCGCTAATATCATGGTGGCACAACGGACACCCCCGGAGGTCATCATGAGACTACGCCTGTTTGGCGTGATGACATATCCGTGCTTCGTGGACATTTTGAAACTATTTTCAGCTGCTCTAGGAAGTTTCAAGTTGGACTTTTACCCTTGCAGAGCTCCTAGACCCATTCTTAGTTGATCTCTCAACTTTTTACAACTTTCCAAGGCCTATTTTCGACTCGGTAGTCCACAGAAAGTATAGAAGTCTGTGGACGGTTCCTCTGAAGGGACCCACCCATTATTTTAGTCATTCTCAATCTGGCACTTCAGGAGAGAGCAGATCACTTTTCAGAAACTTGAAACCTGCATCAATGGCATCACTCATGGCCATCCCTCCTCCCCAGGTTCCACCACCACCACCAGCTGGAGGGCCTGGACAGGAAACCAGGGCGCTGATACAGAGGAGGATCAAGAGGATGAGGAACATGAGGTATAGGAAGTACCTACCTCCAGAACCCAGAGAGAATCATGGGTGAGGGTTTTATTTTCGACCGCTGGAGCGGTACCAACGGCTCAGGCGGTCCATGTTAAATGCACTGAGTGTGGATTCATACTCAGTCTTGGACAACATGGGCAGTACACTTTTGGTACCACCTCTATGCGCCGCGACACCCGCTCAAACCCCCCGGGTTCTCTGAGAAAGGCTGTTCCTTTCTCATGGAGTAGGCTATCTTCCTCTACCCCATCTTCCTCAACTGCTCCTGCGACCGCACAGACTTCTGCAGTGGGGCAGAGGATATGATATGATATAATAAGGCATTTATAATGCGCCTTTACACAAGTGTTTCAAGGTGCGATGAGGCAAGGGAGGGGAAGAGAGGGAAGACAGAGACAACAATCTTATTAGGCCAGGTGACATTGAGATTGTGCAAGTGCAGGGGAGGCTGGGGGACGGGAAAAGTGTGAGGGGGAGGGGAAGTGCAGTACATAGGGTAAACAGTAAATAATTAAAAACAATAAATAAGAACAATAAATAAGAAGTGCGCCCAGCTGGTGGCAGGTGCAAGGGTAAGTGCAGACATCAAGTGTTAAGTGCTGGTAGAGAGCTGTAGGGATACAGAAACAGCCCCAGAGTGCAAGGGTTGCCAGGGGGGGCAGTGCAGGTGTGCAACTGGTGGGGAGGGGATCTGGGCCCGAGAAAAGAGGGTAGCCAGGTGACCAGTGCAGTTTCAGTTTCAGCCAGGAGTTCAGCAGGGGAGAGGAGGAGAGAAGGCTGAAGCAAAGAGGAAGGTATTGAGGTGCTTT
Organism: Ambystoma mexicanum; assembly: GCF_040938575.1. NCBI lineage: Eukaryota > Metazoa > Chordata > Amphibia > Caudata > Ambystomatidae > Ambystoma > Ambystoma mexicanum. Next base: position 1,443,289,427 of record NC_090935.1, read on the forward strand.
CAGAACCGTAGATGGTTCTCCTCAATTTTCAGAGTGGCAGGGAGGCTGTTCCAGAGGGACGCCTCAGCCGAAGAAAGAGATCTACCACCTACTCGTTGCTTGGAGAAGCGACTGACCCTCAGGGAGTTGGAGGCGGATGAGCGAAGAGCTCGAGAAGGAAGATATTTAGGAAGAGAGAGTTGAAGGCCTTGTGGACAATGCAGGTGGTTTTGAACGTAATCCTCGCAGCCACTGGGAGCCAGTGCAGAGATTTCAGTCCTGGAGAGATACGATCCCTGGGCTTGAGCCCAAGGACAAGTCTTGCAGTCCTGTTCTGGATGAGTTGCAGAGGGCGGAGAGTAGAGGCAAGCAGATTTAGAAAGAGGCTGTTGCATTAGTCCAGTCTAGAGAGAACCAGAGCTCTGGAGACAGTGAGCATCTGGGGGAAGGAGAGTAAAGGAAGAATATCTCTGAGAAGGTGCCGCTGGTAGTGTGACTTAGAGATGTCAGAGATGTGAGGAGAGAAGGAGAGCGTTGAGTTGAAAATAACCCCAAGGTTTTTAGCCTCACAGGTGGGAGCAGGAAGAGGGCCAAGAGAGGCCGGCCAGAGGGGGGCAGGAAAGGAGGGAGCGGGTGTACCGATGAGGAGAATCTCAGTCTTACTGGCATTAAGGCAGAGATCATTGGCGGCACACCACTCCTGGATAGCAGACAGTCAGATATGAGAGAAGGAAAAGAGGTGGATGAAGGGAGCCTGAAAATGAGCTGAGTGTCATCCACATAGCAATGAAAGTTGGGGCAGAGAGTGGCAATGCGGTGGGCAAGAAGTGCCAGGTATTGGTTGAACAGCCAGGGAGAGAGGTTAGACCCATGGGGAACACCACAGGTAGAGATAGAGATATAGAAGAGGAAGGACCCAAGTTGGACCTGGGAGGGTAGATCTGAGAGGAAAGAAGTCAGCCAAGCCAGGGCCTGATCGGTTATACCCAGGTTATCAAGGAGACGGTTGAGCAGGATGGCATGGTTGACCATGTCAAAGGCAGAAGAGAGATCAAGTAAGATGAGGACACAGTGGGTGTTGTAATCAAGGTTGGAGTGCAGGTCTTCATGGATGTTCAGGAGAGCAGTGTACGTGCTTCTGGCAGCTCTGAAGCCAGACTGATGGTCATGGAGAAAACCAACAGATTCAGTGTGAAGATTAAGCTGGGAGATGCCCAGCTTTTCCAGGCATTTGCCCAGGAAAGGAGTGATGGAGATTGGGCGATAGTTAGCCGGGCAGGACGGGTTGGCAGGGGGTTTCTTAAGAATAGGATGCACAAGGGAGTGCTTCAGGGAGGAAAGGAAGGCTCCAGTGGCAAAGGAGTGGTTGCAGAAGTCAGCCAGAGCAGGAGCAATGGTGTCAATGTGGTCCCTGATGGTTTTGGAGGAACATGGGTGAACCTGTTTTGATGAGGCTTTCATAGATCAGACTCGTCTAGAAACCTTGTCTGGGGAGAACAGGGGAAAGGCAGAGAAGGAGGGAGGAGATGTGGCCGAAGAAGGGTCAGATGAAGAGCAGAGAGTAGAGGGAGTAAGGGGAGAGGATGAAAGAGAGGACAGGATGTCCTAGGTTTTAGAGATGAAATGAGAGGTCAGAGCCATGCAGATGGCATGGGAGGGGACAGGAGAGGTAGAGACTGCAGCAGGATTGGCCAGTTCCTTACAGATTTTAAAGAGTTCGGCCGAGTTGTTAGCTGCCTCAGAGACGCAGGCTTGGATGTGAGCTCTCTTCTTGGTGCGGTCAGAGAGCCAGTATTGCCTTTAGAGCAGGCGGAAGTCCAGTTCGTCAGAGGATGTACCAGAGGCACGCCATTTCCTCTCAGCCACCCTGCACTTGTATCTGAGGGTGACAAGGTGTGAGTCGACCAGGAGTTGCACTTGGCTTTGGGCTTCAAGCGGATCCTCATGACAGGGGCAAGAACATCAAGAGTATCAGATATAGCAGAGTGGAGCATGTAAAGGGCTGTGTCAGGTTGTGAGTCAGCCAAAGGGGGAGGAGGGGGAGAAATTGGTGGTGAAAGCCTCAACAGACACACGCTTCATGGCTCAGATAACCAACAAGTTGGGCGGCAGTACTGGAGGTGGCTTGGCCTGATGGCTAGAGAGGGTGAGCTGGGAGGACACCACCAGCTGCCTCGCAGACCATACAAGAGGCTATTGATCAATATCTTTCTAGGACAACAATACTCTGTATGTACTGTGACACAACACTTTGCAGAGGGAGCAGTTTCAAAGTGCTTTCGAGGCTGCGGTCAAAGAGCATGAGAAACACTGCCCCCTACCTTAGATTTAAGGCATGCCCAACATCTTTCCCTGTACACCTGCCCCTCCATATCTGTGGTTGGTGCCCCTTCCCTACCTTCCCTCCCCCACCTTACCTCTTTGCCTCTCCTGGAAAAACATAAAAAAATCCAAAAGAAATACAAAATCAAAAAATACCAACAAAAAAAGTTTCTTTTGGAGCCACTTGTCACAGTTAAAAAATAGAAACAAAAAATGTTCTCCTAAACTCCATCTACTTTACATTTTTAGTAAAGTAGTTCGACTCAATAAGATTCTCCAACATTTCCATTTTCATTTTGTTCTATGCTAATGTAAATAATGGACAATTGTATACTAGAGATGAAGAAAAAAGGAGAGAAACAATTTTCTGCCCCAAACACTTTTCTCTAGCATACAAGAAAGACCATAACTTCCTAGGCACCCTTTGAAGCCTACAAAGTCTGTGAACCCCTTGACAATTACAGGGCGGGGTAGTCAAAATCAATGAACTTGTTTTTGGTTAAAAAAAAATGGTGACTCTTAAAAAACCTTTTTGAAAAAAATTTGGGCAGGTGTTTTCTATACTGAACTAACAAATGTTCTACTGTACATAATTATTTTGTCCTACTTTCACAAAAACTGCTTCTAACTTTTTTGTTTTTGCTTTTTATTTACTAATGCTACTAACAAATACTTCACTACATATGTCACATGTTCACAGACATTTTTTAATGCATTTTCAACATTCAAAAGAAAAATCTGATTTCCAACATCAGTCAAATGCAATCTATCTCTTTGAAAGATATTCACGCCATCAAGCTTGATATTTTCATTGGGGAAAGATGTCTTTCCAACATCCCGTAAAAAAAGCACACACAGCTTTATTTACATTCCACCTGGCTTTTTTGATATGTGGACAAAACAAATTAGAACGTTTCCCCATTTGCCTTTGAGCTATCCGAGAAAAAAGAATCTTAGAACGTGGAAACATTTCCATTAACTTTGCAAATGTATCCTTCATGGCAAACTGTAATGATATTCCAGCCACATAGCACAAACTGTTGCCTCCACTGTGAATTATAATAATGTCTGGATGCTTCAAAGTAACCATACTCTCGCAAAACAGTAGCAATTCCGCCACTTCAATTCTCGAACTCCATACCAAGAAATTTCAAATTTTTCAAATCCAAGATTCACAGATAATTGACACTGCTCAGAATACACCTTTACCCAATGGATTCAAGACTCTCCCAGCATCCAGATACTCTGCTTCTTCAGAGCCATAGCCATCTTCACTGCACATAACAAAGGAAACTCGTGCTACCCTGTCTTCCTGTACACCAAAACCACAAAACCTGATTGGCTAATCCCCCGGTGCCCACAGACATCCGCGACTGTCCGGGGACTCTGCATTGCTTTTTCCATGCCAGGCATCCTTAAAAGACCTAGATGGCACGTGTGCATCCGCGGACTACCGCAGAGTCTGCGGACAGCTTAGCACAGGGCAACCCTTCTATCCTTTTTAGTTTTATGTTGTAACACTCCCTCATTGGCTGCTTTGAAACAGTCACACATTCATCCACCAATCACATCCAAAAACTTTGCATGTAACCATGTCATCTCGGTTCAACACTTCAAATGTACATTTGAACTCTGAGAGTACATGTCTCCTGTTAGTCACAGCCACCTGCATCAGAAATGACTGTGAAACTATCCAGGATTTCTATTTGCAGATTCAACAGTATCTATATTTGACAAAACATAGTACAGGTATGCTGCCACTTACCCTGTAATAAGCTTCTCAATAAGCATAGTCTCTTTTTTAACCACTCTATCAAATGCCATGTATTGTAACATTCTGCACCTGGTGACATCAAGTGGCAGTTAGGTACATATACTGCCAAAATAATAAACTTACAAACACCAATTGCCACTTAACAGTGTTCTTTTGCAACTGCATGTCCCCTACTTATAGAAAAAAGCACAGTGCTGCTGTAAATGCACATATACATTTATAAACTTTCAACAAAATACTGCTCAAAAGAATTCTTTTTAAACACACAGTATTTTGTATTTTTTCTTCCATATGAATGTCATACTTTCCAACCTGTCTCATTACATCCCTTATAGTGCCACCATTCTCCACCTGCTTACACACATGTGTGTACTGCCAAAGTATATATATAAAACACTTCTCCTTACATATAAAGTACTTCTTTTCAAACCACTACTATAAGACACTGTACACTGCTCCAACTTCAAACTGCCATTGCATTACCACTAGGGCACAGTTTCCCTATTCTTTAAAAACCCTGCAACACATTACAAATACATTGCACCACAAACAAAGCACTTCTCTTATTAAAAGCACCAGCGCACAAATTGCTACTGCAAAAACAAACATCTTTCATCCATTTTTACATGTAGCCTAACTTTGCTGCACAACTAATACCATTACATATTAGCCCCACAAAAAAATGTCCCGTGCTGCAAAATCTAGATATGCATCTTGTTTACACACCCATTTTTACCCTGTTTCTTATAATGTCCCACACAGCACTAGTCATAGTCCAATTGTTCTAACAACATAGTTAACATACTTTACTACACCACCCATAACACAACTTTATTAACTATTTTTCCCAACAACTCCTCCTACCCTAATAAATAACAACCTGTCTTAGCGAAACTACTTCACCATTACCAAATATAATAATAATAATAATCTGCATTTATATAGCACTATGAACCCTCAGGCATCTGAGCGCTGCTTATCATTACCCACGGTGTGTGGTGCTAATTTATCGACCTCGGAAGGATGAAAGTCTGAGTTTGGTCCTGCCGGGACTCAAACCTGCGTCAGCAGTCTCTGCATGGATGTCAAAGCGAGTGATCTACTCGCTTTGCTATCTGACTGGCTATATATACCAACTAACTTTCTTTTACAATTACAGGAAAAAAGAAGATTGACCAAGACAGCTACTGAAGAAAGAAAACAGTTCACATCCTACAAAGTAAGTACATTAATAGAGCATCTATATCTAATGTGCTTTTGCTAAGTATTAGCCTACAGTAATCTTTTCTTCTCAACAATATTGTTTTTCACTGTTACTCACTGTTACTCATTCTATTGCAGCATTCACATTCTTTCTATACTGCCTAACAACACATCCATGTCTCTTCAAATACTTTTGCCACAATTTAATTTGCTTACTCTTCTATACCCCTATCCATGCGAGGACCTTAATTCCAACCAAAACAACCTTCACACTCATTGCATTCCAAATCACTAACACACATTAGCACACATATACACACTTCCTCACTCCTTTTCAATCAAACCCACACAACCCTCATACCTATCCACTAAATCACACCATTATAGCAACCATTGTTTTCTACAAAACATCATATTTCAACCCAATCAATCACACCACCATTCCTGTACCCACTAACACCAATAGTACGCAACACATTCTACTATCAATAGTTTATTACCCATTCCAATAAAAAAAATATACTTATTATATACAACACCACCCGATTTCAATTTCATATTTACCGAAGCCCATCACTCCTGTACAGCCTCTTACTATTACAACCTTCCCAACCACACCTATTGAATACATAGAGGGCCCTTTAACACGAGGTAACAGTATCTGAGATGGATTGGGATGCAGATCTTACTCATACATCAATAATCAGAACGATTCAGGAAGTTGAAATTAAATGAAATGATATTTTATTTATATCGCGCTCGTACACAAGTGTTTCAGAGCGCGACCAGGCAAAAAAGGAGGGGAACAAGGGAGAGAAAAAACAGAAAAAACAACGATCTTACTAGGCCCAGTGACATTTAAGAAAACGCAAGTGCATGGGAAAGAAAAATGGGGGAAAAGTGCGAAGCAGTGGAGAGAAAAACAAATACATATTAAATAGAATACATAATAAATAAGGGCTTTAAACCATTGTAGTGCAGCCAGCAAGTGGCAGGTGAAAGTTAGTCAGAAAGGTATATCTGATAAGTGCAGATGAAACATGGGAGGGGGACTGTATGGGTACAGATACAGAACCCTAGTGCAGATGGTGGCATGGAGGCAGTGCAGGAGGGTGGCAGGGTGAGCAGATACCTGGGCCCGAAAGAACAGAGGGTGGCCAGGTGCACAATGCCATGAGAAGAAACAGATCAACAGGGGAGAAGGGGGACAAAGGCAGAGGCAAAGAGGAAGGTCTTGAGAAGTTTCCGGAACCGAAGATGTTTTTCCTCAAGTTTCAAGGTGGCCGGGAGGCTGTTCCAAAGGGAGGCAACAGCCGAAGACAGGGATCTACCCCCAGCTCGTTTTTTTGCAAAACAACTAACCCTGAGGGAGTTAGAAGTAGAGGAGCGAAGGGCTCGAGAGGGGAGGTATTTACGGAGGGATAGTTGAAGGTATATTGGACCCAGGCCCCAGAAAGCCTTGTGGACAATGCAGAGGGTTTTAAATTTAAACCTTGCATCCACTGGGAGCCAATGAAGGGATTTCAAGGCTGGAGAGACACGATACCAGGGCTTGAGGCCAAGGACAAGTCTCGCAGTCCTGTTCTGGGTTAGCTGTAGAGGGCGGAGAGTGGAGGCAGGTAGATTTAGGAAGAGGCTGTTACAGTAATCCAGTTTGGAAAGAACCAGAGCTTGGGAGACCGTGAGCTTTTGAGGGAAGGAGAGGAAAGGTAGAGTACCTCTAAGGAGGTGAAGTAAAAAGTTAGATTTTTTGGAGACATCAGAGATGTGTGCAGAGAAGGAAAGTGTAGAGTCAAAGATAACCCCAAGGTTCTTAGCCGCGCAAGTGGGGGTGGGAGGAGGGCCAAGGGAGGCCGGCCAGAGAGTGAGAGGAAAGGATGGAGATGGTGTACCAATAAGGAGGATCTCAGTCTTGTTGGCATTTAGACATAGATCATTGGCGGCACACCAATTTTGAATGGCGATTAGACAATCAGAGATGAGGGAAGGAGAGGAGGAGGCTGAGGGAAGCCTGAAAATGAGTTGGGTGTCATCAGCATAGCACTGGAAAGTTGAGCAGAACATTGAGATGCAGTAAGCGAGAGTTGCCAGGTATTGGTTGAAAAGCCAAGGCGAGAGGATAGACCCCTGGGGAACACCACATGTGGAGAGGGAGATAGAAGATAGGAAGGACCCAAGTTGTACCTGGGAGGGTCGATCAGAGAGAAAAGAGGTCAGCCAGGCCAGAGCCTGATCAGTGATACCGAGGTTGTCACTAAGACGATTGAGCAGGGTGGTATGGTTGACCGTGTCAAAAGCAGAGGAGAGGTCAAGTAGGATGAGGACAGAGGGAATGTTAGAATCGAGGTTGGAGAGCAAGTTTTCACGGATGTTCAGGAGAGCAGTTTCCGTACTTCTGGCAGCTCTGAAGCCAGATTGGTGGTCATGGAGGGAGCCAACAGAGTCAGAATGGAGATTAAGCTGAGAGATGGCCAGCTTTTCCAGTTTACCAATTGGTAAAAGAAATGAGATGGGATCATAGGTGAGTGCTCAGATGAGAGCATGAAGGGAAGACCAGTTAAAAAACACAGGAAGAAGGCAGAGTGAAGTGAAATTAGAAAGGGTAGGCAGAAAGAGGGAAACTAACCAATAGATGGGGAAACGGGACAGTCGTGGAAGTCCAGGTGTTGGCAAAAATCAAAGCTGTTTTAATAACAAGTCTTTAAAACAGGGAGTAAAACGGACATCAACGGACGCCGCACAGCTCGCTCAACGAGTTCTCGAAAACATATCATAAAAAACAATGTTTTATACTAAATATCCGTCAAAAGTGACGTTATGCTACGTGGCAAAATAAGAAAACCTATTAGGGGTTGTGGTTGGTCTACGTGGAGCATCTACATATACTTTCTATGGGATACCGGGTCGTGATTGGGTCTCTAAGATCAGGTGGACAAGTAATACCACCCCAAGTGCAAGTCATCTTCTGTGTCAGATTAATACACAGCATGCTATTGGCTTCTAAAACTATAGGGCTCTTTGCTACGTGGCCCTCTATAATTGGTTGGCACACTGGTACCCTTCTGGAATATTTCACTCGCAGGCAGCACGCAAGCTGGTACCCCAGGTGCTGGGGGGTTGGCTTGGTCATGCCTCCCCACCCAATTAGCCCAACATTCATCATCACTCCTGCAGTCTGCCATTCAATTAAATCTGTTTGAACTCTGCCTTGCAGAGGCTCACTGTGCTTGAGAATAAAAGGGAGTAAAGGCATGGCCATATCGTCTGGTCTCGGTGTAGCTCACCCAAAGTCTATTTTCATCTGACCATGTGACTGGAGACCACGTTTTTGAGCTCCTTCATTGTATTTAATACTATTAAATGAAGAAATCTTGGCACTTTCAGTGGTTTTCCATTGCACCTCAAATAGGAGCTCAGCTTACTTCTCACGTTCATGTATCTTCTCAAGTAGATAACTAGGCTCTCGGTGGGCCAGTCTCTTGCCACTGGGCCATGCAAGCTTTCTCGAATCTTCCTTCGCCATCAGCCATTCGTATTCTGCTGCGCCACACTACCAGCCATTTCATTCGTGGGGTCCATGGAACATCCAGATTCCATACATTCTTATATGTATATACATTGGCATATCGCCTGCAATCTATTCACTATGTAGCCAGCCTTATGATTACTGTGCCTACTTGCGTTACTGCGTCTGTACATTTGTAAAATGACTTTGCATTTTCTTCAGTGCTTCTCTGCACGTGTAATCTTAATTTTGCTCCTGAAATGTTGCTTCATTCACGTTTTCATTATCAGATTCTTTAAGGTCTTTATTCTTTCTTCATTGGCATCTCTTCTGGGTGTGTCACTTCTTCTTTATGTGACGTCACCAGTCCTCTGTCAAAAAATATGTTTCAGAAAAATAACAAACATGAGTGCGCACCAACAGTTGCAGCTCAAAGCCTCTACTTCACAATTCACTTCAGAAGGACCCATCCCACCTGTATCTTCTTTACTGGCAAGAATTCTATATCAGCCGCTCTCCACAGGAAGCCTCGCGATCCTAGAGCTAAATGGCGGAGGATGCCCGATAGTCCGAACTTCTAAAAGCCTACTGGGTCGATGGGTCTTTCAGAAACCATCATCTCTCCACTACCAAGTGAACCAATAGGGGGCCCTTTAAGACGAGGTAACAGTATCTGAGATGGATGGGGATGCAAATCTTACTCATACATCAATAATCAGACCGACTCAAGAAGTTGGCAAAATCAAAGCTGTTTTAATAGCAAGTTTTTAAAACAGGTAGTACAACGGACATCAACGGATGCCGCACAGCTTGCTCAACAAGTTCTCGAAAACGTATCCTAAAAAACATTGTTTTATACTACAAATTCATCATAAGTGATGTTATGCTACATGGCAAAATAAGAAAACCTACTAGGGGGTGTGGTTGGTCTACGGGGAACATCTACATATACTTTCTATGAGATACCAGGTCATGATTAGGTTTCTAAGTTCAGGTGGACAAGTAAGCCCACCCCAAGTGCAAGTCATCTTCCCTGTCAGATTAATACACAACGTGCTACTGGCTTCTCAAACTATAGGGCTCTTTGCTATGTGGCCCCCTATAATTGGTTGGCACACTTGTACCCATCTGGAATATTCCACTCACTAGGAACAGGCAAGCTGGTACCCCATGTGCTGGGGGGTAGGGCTGGTCATGCCTCCCCACCCAATTAGCCCAACATTCATCATCACTCCTGCAGTCTGCCATTCAATTAAATCTGTTTGAACTCGGCCTTGCAGAGGCTCACTGTGCCTGAGAATAAAAGGGAGTAAACGCATGGCCTTATCTTCTGGTCTCGGTGTAGCTCGCCCAAAGTCTATTTTCATCTGACCATGTGACTGGAGACCACTTTTTTGAGCTCCTTCATTGTATTTAATACTATTAAATGGAGAAATCTTGGCACTTGCAGTGGTTTTCCATTACACCTCAAACAGGAGCTCAGCTTACTTCTCACGTTCATGTATCTTCTCAAGTAGATAACTAGGCTCTCGGTGGCCCCGACTGGTGACACTGGGCCAAGCAAGCTTTCTCGAATCTTCCTTTGGCATCAGCAATTCGTATTCTGCTGTGCCACACTACCTGCCATTTCATTCGTGGGGTCCAAGTTTGCTAAAATGCATCATGGAACATCCAGATTCTATGCATTCTGATATATTTACACATTGGCATATCGCCTGCAATCTATTCACTATGTAGCCAGCCTTATGATTACTGTGCCTACTTGCGTTACTGCGTCTGTACATTTGTAAAATGACTTGGCATTTTCTTCATTGCTTCTCTGCACGTGCAATCTTAATTTTGCTTCTGAAATGATGCTTCATTCACGTTTTCATTATCAGATTCTTTAAGGTCTTTATTCTTTCTTCATTGGCATCTCTTCTGGGTGTGTCACTTCTGCTTTATGTGATGTCACCAGTCCTCTCTTTCATTAATGTTCACACTTCTTCTGGAATTTCCTTCAGAAAACCATCATTTCTCTGCAAATACATATAGGGTTTTCTCAATGGATACCTTCTTTGAAGGACTTTTCGCGATATGGGCAACATTATTGGCTTTGCACATGTCACAAGTTCTGGTTGCCAACATATAGACAGAATGGGGCTGAACATCCAGTAGAGGTACTTGGCTCCTCCTCTACACTCCCCCCTCTGGGCAATTCATCGACCACTCTCCCATCAGTCTTCATATGTAGACATCCTGGTATGAAGAAATGCTTCTTTGCAGTTCATATCTTTATTACTCCCTTCAGGCATCCTGCTGATTTCACATGTTCATCGACATTCCAGGTCATAAGACTGCATTGTCCATTCGGACTGCAGTAAATCCATCTTCCCACATACTTTTTGTGGTTTCTTGGATACAGGAATTTCATTCCCTCAGGTGCATGAATACTGGGCTTAACATGATTTCTTCATCTGTCAGCTCTTTGGGTCCAAACCCAGACTTGACATCAGTCATGATCTTCATTCCTGTTGCTTTCTTTGCAGTCTTCTTACACTGGAACCCATGAGAAGATTGATGTAAACCAATTATGATCAGCAATATCTTCCACTTCACCTTCCAACTTGATGTGCAAGTTTGTCAACATAGTTATGGCCTCTGTCAAGGTCCCATTCTTGTTATTGTGAGAAGGTATAAATGTGCAACATGATTTTCCGATGTTGGCACAAACACCTCCATCCATAGCTTTAATCATGTCCAAGACATATCTATTCTGGAGAGTCATCAGTCTTATGGCTCTCAGCTCTTCTTTAATAGCATTGAATCCCTTCATGGTAGTGTTGATCATCTGCAGTAGCCCCCATCTGGTTATTTGTAACCATTTGGCATTTGCCATCGTCTGGATCCCTGGCATAAAGATTGTTGCCAGCACTTCTGAAGTCTGGCTGAACAACCTGTGTTCATACGGAATAGAATTGAAGGCTTCTATCGATTTATCTGAGAAGTAATTATCTCTCTTTGTTTGATTGAGGAATCCATCACATCTCTTCTTTCTCAGGTGAGCATCTGCTTTTGGAAACTCACTCACCAATGTTCAGGTCACTCTTTAGAATTACTAATGCTGGAATATGAGCAATCACCATAGAACACAGTCCTCCCCATTCTCTGGGCAGCTTCTTGTATGCTCTCGATCCGCAGGCCCAGTAGTGATCCATTATCACTACTGTCCCATCCTTCATTCCTGGTACATCAAAGATTTGACCACACTGCTGATTTTCTCCAACTTGTCTTGTGCCATTATATCTGAAGCACAGTTCTGCACTAGCCAGAGGCACTATCTGCAACGGGCCTCCTTTGTCTTCGACCCATGTCAGTAACCTTGCAAGCCTCGACCAGAGAGGTTTGCATCCCTTTTACACACAGTCTATAACTGGTTTATGATGTCCAGTTACTACCACAGCTCTGCACACGACTATGCCTTCTTTCCAGCCATCTGGAGAAAGTACTGTTCCCCAGATGCCTCTTTCCTTGTATCTTTGTATTCCTTCATCAGTCTTACCTTCGCAATTGAGCTTTCTATTTATTTCCCATCGGATTCCTGTTCCCTTGAAGCAATTGTGTATGGGCTCGTTATGAATGCCATATCACATCATATAATTTCCTGCCAGGCTGATCGTATCTTATTACATGATCTCTGGATTGCGGCCTCTCTCTTGTCTTTAAATCTTGAACGTAATCATCTTGTTCTGGATCTGCCCATTCAGTTGCCCATACCAAAGATGCTGTTCGGCCCTGGAATTGACTTCTTGTATGGCAGAGTGCAAGGTGAGTCAAGCAATGAGCTGTCTGGACGTCTATCTCTATAGATGTGAATATCTTGGACTTCCCCATAGCATAAGGTAGGAGAGCACAAACATAGCAATCTTCCTCAGAGGTTCTCTTTCTTACCTCTTTCATGTGTTGATACCACATGTTATTCCCCAAATGTGCTGCGCTGTCTAGATAATTATTTAACTCATAATCATCTTCCCTTCATAATCATAATCATCAACTCATGAAATAAATCAATATACACCCTTCCTACAGGGGGAATCATAGGAACACCTGTCAGAGAAATAGGTGACCTTACATGTGTCACTGGTGTAGGGATAATCACACATGGGCTCGGCCTTCTCACAACATCTAACTCTGCATATGTCACTGGAGTGGGGAGAATAAGAGGGGCTTCTACCTTTATGGAGCCAACAAAATAAGCAGCGTGAATTAGCAGAAGTAGAAAAACAATGACAGATTCTGTGCACACATATATTATGCACCAGTGCATAAACCTCCACCATTGGTGTCTTTCTACACGTCATTGAGTCTGCTCACTTCATGGAACTGCATCATTCTCAGTGGACCACATTGTGCCTGTATAGTACTTTTAAGGAAGTAAAAACCCTTTTTAATCAGGCAGCCTCGTTAAATGCTCAGGTAGCTGCCGAATTCGCTCGATTATTGCTGCCAACAATCTCCTAAATGCAGGGCCATTCTTAGGAAACTGCACGAAAGTACGAACATCAGTGCTACGCCCAACAAGAGCAGGGTAATCTCTAAGTATAAAAACAAAGACAGCGAGAAGTAGTCTATGGACATCGACATCAGACAGGACCGTGTCTGACCAAAAAGAAACTCAGTGAGAAACGAATCAGGGAACTGCTCCCTTTTCCAGTCGTCAAAGATAAAATCGAAATCTGGCATTTGCTGTACATTAGCACTTTCTAAAATCCAAATTGACACAATCCCTGTGGCTCTAGAACAGTTAAGTTTTGTCCTCCTGCTAAAATATCTATAAAGAGTGTCTGGGGTTAAGCCACAGTGCAAATGCATGACTCTGCATGTGCTGAACTACTTCTTGTCTTGCTTCCGAATCAGGTGTGGGTGCATCAGTGTCACCAGCATACAGCTTCACGTCATTCAAATGGATCCAGGCATGCCTTCATTGAACTTTGTGTGCAGGTGGTGTAATATTCTCTACAATGAACGGTCCACTAAATTGGGGCTCATGCCACTTCCTAGTGAAGTTGCAAACTAGAATGGTATCTCCAATAAATGTTTTTGGTAAAGGTAGTTCATTGTATCCGGTTGCTGAATGGTCTTCATCTGTGTCCTGAGACCGACACCCCTTCCACTTGAGTTCATCTGAAATGACAGAGATACTAGCGGTCATACATGTTAAATACGCAGGTAGCTCATTTCCTAACAATTTTACAGTTGTATGGGCATCACTTCTACTCCTCGATGGAGGGGATGGGGGCGTTCTCATTCGCCTTCCTATCACTAACTCATGGGGTGTGAGGTGGTGGTCCGACCCAGGCTGATTCCTTAATGCATATAATGCAAGCGGTAGGCAATAGAGTATCCCTTTTTCAGTGTTAATTTGAGTTTGGCTATTCTTTCCCTGAGAAGAGCGTTGAGTCTCTCACATATCCCATTCACTTGTGGGTGATAAGCAGAAGAAAACGTGTGTTTAATACTAAGCCGTAGATTGATCTGTTCAAATACTTTATTAACAAAATGGGGGCCATTGTCGGATCTCAGCACCTCACATACTCCCCAACTAGGAAAAACTTCTCAGGCTAAAAACTTCAGAGTGCAAGTGGCATCAGGGTGTGTACATGTACCAGCTTCAATCCATCTCGAAAAGGGGCACACCACCACGATCATGTAGTATCCTAGCATCATATATACTATGTTGTGCTGTGTGATTATGTGATTTAGTAGTGGAGCTCGGAATGTTGGTGCGAGGCCTGGAATGGTGCGTGTGTAAGGATTCCAGGGAGGACGGTTGGGGACTGGCAGGGAGAGAGCCAAGGGAAGCAGAAGCACATCACCTCATCTCCTATCTTACTTTCCCTCTGTAACCTGTAACATTAAAGAAGACTTACCTTTTTCTACATACTGGCTCTGGTGTGGTTCCTGAGTATTCCTGCCTATGTCATACCACACCAAGATACATCATTTGGCGACGAGGATCTTGAGAACCTGGAGGAAGGTGGGGAAGCAGTAGAAAACTGGAGAAGGAGATCCATGAGACAGAGAAGTGAGGCCTCAGAGGTGATGTCGCTCCAGGTGTAGAAAAGAATCCTGGAAAATGAAGCGAGGCTGCTGAAGTGAGAATTGGAGAAGGCCACGGCATCGAGCTGGCTGCAGGGCAGTAAGCCTGTAGCTTATCCAAGAGTTTGGAGCCAGATTTGAGCCTTGGAGAAGGCATAGAGGCCGTGTGCCTATGGAAGCTGTCGGCTGTGAGGAGGTAGCGCCGACACTGAAGAGCCGAGCGGCGCCGCCACAGATGGACCGAGTGCCGTTGCGCTCTAGCAGTAAGGAGATTTGTGGGACCTTTAGTCCCGTGTGGCCACAAAGATATTTTGAAAAAAAAAAAAGAAAAGATGAGTGCCGCGTTTTGGGTGGTAGTCGGGGGCCTATGGGGGCCTTGGGTGGCGCGTGCCCAAGAGCGAGCCCCTGCGTTCCAGCTGTGCCGTTGGGCTGGAACGCATTGGACCTGCCCCTGCGCCATGTTCGGAGCTCCGGGAATATCTTCTGCATTGTTGTGCAAGTGATTAGAAGAGCGGCCCTTGTAACGTGCCTTGTCATCACGACGCGTATTTAGGAAGTGAAGAGTTTTTCCTGTCCAATGGAACGGTGAAGTTCGTGCTTTCAGGAATGACGGATGTTTCTTTAAATGCTGTCGGAAGAAGGAAAGAATAGAAGCATGTCCATTTGGAGACGAAGCGTGTACAGTCTGAAGAAGAGATGCTCACAAATGGATTTTAAGTGGACTGTGTTAACTGAAGTGGATTACGAAATTACGAGGTACTTTTATTTATTTCACAACGTGCTGGCAGCGAAAGGAAAATGTTGTGTTTATGGAGATTCTTAATGGAACAATTTGAAGTTGTCTGGCAGAGCGGACTTCCACGTTTTTTTTGTTTGTTTGTATGAAATTATTTAACGCTGCAGTGACTACATTTGGAGTATGTCGCACCGTTTTAATTTATCCACTATCAACATAGTCGATGTGTAAATGCTGAAAAGAACCATTTGGTCGAGGAATCACTCCTCTGATTGTTTGCAATGCGTGCCCAGCAGTAAACTTTTGACATACGATGCAATTTACTACAAAAAACTTGGAGGCACCTCCTTCTACCACTTAGCCACAAAAACCTGGAACAACATCCCAAAAGAAATAAGAAACACTGAAGATCACCTAAAATTCAGGAACTCACTAAAAACCTGGCTCTTCAACACCACAGACTAAACCTGGAAACCAAAACCGGAAAAAGGATGACTAAGCCGGAAAGGACAAGGACATCCCCGACCCGAGAGGACAGCTCCCACGGCACCTGGACGGGTGACACCGGATAGACTGAAACACAGGCGGCACGCACGGAGACTGAGTCAACTATCCCAGACAATCCCACCAACACTTTCGCCCGGCCCTTGGTTACCGCCAGGTACCACAGTAGCGTGGAATTGTCGAGATATTGGCAATCACCACACTACCTGAGAGGTTGACATTAGCAGGTGCACTGGCCACAGGAGTATGAAGGGAGAATAAAGGGAACTATAAGAGAGCTTGTTGGAGGTGGTGGCCAGAGGAGTAAGCAACCTTGTATACCAGTCGGTCCCAGATCAGGACAGAGCTGCTTCAGGGGAGAATACGCAAGCCGAGCGCCTCGATTCAGGATAGAGACGCAAACTAACCAAGCCTACTAACAATTTCCCTTTCTGCATACACCTCTCAAACTCCAAACCAAACACAACCAAAACCTACAGCACAACAAACCGCACAAACTTCACTACATTGCAACAACACAACAAAAACACACATAGTCTTGTACAACAGTACACGACGACTACCGGTCGCAAACACCCCAGGACCAGCCAACGGACCCACCGGGCTGAGGCCGCCAACAGCACATCACTGCTCTCTTGCACTTTTCCTGCTTCCTCCCACTAACTCAACCTCCCCTCCTCTTTCAAAGCTGCCAGAGCGCCAGGCGACCACTCCGGTGGTGATAGTGCGCGGTACAAATGTCCTTTAACATTAACATTAACATAAAATGCAATGTGTTCTAACAAATTTGGTACAAACCAATCCTCCGCAATAGCTGCTGCGAGGCTTTCCCTAGTTACATGCGCAGGGTAGTGTAGCTGTTCTAATGCTACCCTTAATAAGGCTACAGGCATCACCGGTTTACCAGTGCTATCCTATCACCACAATGCTTCAGAGGGGGATAAAGAACACCCCCTCCATGTCCTCAGCTCTTTCTCTTCCTGCAGAGCACTGCCTTGAACCTTCCATCAACTGAGTAACCTTCCATCAACTGAGTTCTAGAGAAAACATTAAATCCTTTGTTTGCAATCATAATCATGACCACTTTTTCTTTTACACTTGGAGTATCAAAACTTGAAATATCAGGTGAATATGCAACCCTCTTGACCTCTTCATCTGTGGCTTCATTACCACGTGAGATAAAAACAGTTCTTTTAGTATGTGCTGCACATTTAACTATTGCGATGGCTACTGGGAGTTGTAGTGCTTTAATAAGCCTGTCCAATAATGCAGCATGTTGCACTGGAGTGCCGTCCTCTCGGAGGTAGCCCCTCCTTTTCCAAATTGCTAGCCCTGCATGCACAGTTGACATCACATAGGCAGAGTCACTGTACACCGTCACTTCCTGTCCCTCATGTTTCTCGAGCGTGACAATAAGCACCACCAATTCTGTAGCCTCTGCTGAAAAGTGAGACGGTAGTGCACCTGCTAGCACTTCAAATTCCCCATTAGCTCTGTGCCCTACCACAGCTGAACCTGAATGCCTTTCCCCATCAGTTTGATCAATTTTCGAAGACCTGTCAATAAACACAACCCCCCCCCACGCTAGAGCATTCTCCTCTACCCTTGGGATCTCATCATAATACTGGAACAATCATGCACTTGCTCATCTGCTGCCAATGGCTCAGCTACAAACGTGGCAGGGTTCACTATTTTACACCTGACTATTTTAATCAATGGATTCGATATGACTACCTCATATGCAGAAGCCCTCTGAGATGTCAATGTACCCTTAAGTTTCTCCAAAAAAGCAAACAGAGCATGCTCAACAAATAAAGTCATGGAACACCCCATCACGATACTTGTAGACTTCTCAATGGCGAACACGCCTGCTGCCAGCAATTGTTCACATGGAAAGTGTCCTCTCATAACTGGATGTAGAATCATACTATAATACGCCAGAGGATTATGCCCAAGTGTGGTCCTCTGTGTAAGCACTGCTGTCACAACTGTTCCATTCAAGTGCAAAAACAGGAAGAACTCTTCAGAATAATTGGGAATTCCTAAAACTGGAGCTGTACAAGTTGCCTTTATCAACTGCTCAAACCCTCCCTCCATTTCGACAGTCCATTCTATCTTCTCCATGTTCACTTGGGCTTTCTTTAAAGCCTGCAAAAGGGGTCTTGTGTATGAACTATAATCTAATACCCATGCTCTAACATAGTTACACAATCCCAGCAATTGCTGCATTTGCTTTATCGTGTGCGGTTTTCGTGTTCTCAGAATCGCCTCTGCTCTTTCATGTGTAACTTTCTTTCCCTCATGCAAAATTAACTGGCCTATGTATATCACCTCCTCCTGGCAATATTGTAATTTCTGCTTGTTTACTTTGCATCCCTTATCTGCTAGGATAGTCAAAAGCTGAATTTAAACTTGTCTGCACTCATCTTCTGTCGTGCTACAAACTAAAATGCCAACTACGTACTGCAGCACAACACTATTTTCCAGTTTATTATTGCGTCGGTCCATCTGCAGGACCCCAATAAAGATCGAAGGAGACTCGTAGTACCCTTGGGGCAAATGAGTACTCTTCAGTTTAGTCTGATGAAGCGTAAATGACGTGAGGTCTTGAGAGTCCTTATGCAACGGGATTGAGAAAAACGCATTTTTCAAATCAATCACCATGAAATATCGTGCTTTTATGGGAATACTACATAAAATGATCACAGGATTCGGAACTAGAGGAAACTCTGCCTCTACAATCTGGTTAATTGGTCTAATATCCTGAATTCATCTCCACGACCCCCCTTTCAATTTTTTCACAGGATACACAGCAGTATTACACAGTGACTCTGACGTCACCAAGATGCCTTGATCCATCATAGCCGATATACTTTTAAAAATACCCTCATCTGCCTCTCGAGACATTGGGTACTGCCTTGCTCGAGTTAAAATTGCTCCTGGTTTTAGCTTAATCTTAACTTCTCCCACCCCTTTCAATAGGCCTACTTCATAGGGCCCTTTAGTCCATAAAGAGGTTGGCACTTTTTCCATGTCCTCATCATACAATGCAGGGCGCTGCCACACTATCACCATTCGCTGTGCGATTTCCCTTCTCTCTATTCTGATCCAATAGGTAATACTCATTCCAATATTAATTCATCATCTGACATATCGTCCTTAAACATATCTTCGTCTGTGATGTCAGTCAATCTATACCCTTCCCCAATGGCAACTACCGTTCTCCATGGCCTGCCCTCATCATCGGCTCCTTCGAGCATGGCCAATTCCCCTTCCACTATGGCTGCCTACAACTCTAGGGGAATAATCGGTCCCCCCTCTTCGTCCCGAGGTACCTGTGGACTGAACAATAATTCATCAGGTATCCTCATAATCTTTCCTAGTAAGCTTAGTAGCCATGTCAACAAAATCAACAAAATGCGTACTCCATACAGAAAGACTTCTGGGTCTAATGGCATTCCTTGCAGAGGTATTTGCCCTGTAAACAATGTGATAAATTCACACATGTTTAAATGATGTATCTCTGGAGTGGAACATACTATGCCTTCGTCAGTAAAGGAAATCGTCATATTAAGCTTCGTCATTAAGTCTCGGCCAAAAATATTAACCGGAGTCTGCTTTGAATACAATAATGGAACAGACATGTCACATTCTCCTATAGAGACTGGTAATTCATCAGTAAAAGGAACTCTATATGTAGCTCCAGAGAAGCCTTGTGCATTCATGGCATTTCCTGATAACAAACATGTTCCCTCTCGTATACATGAGCAAGTTGCCCCTGTGTCTATGGTAACATCAACTCTTGGTTCCTCTTGAGGATTTGGTGTCACTGATAGTACTAAACACATCAAGTCGCCCTGTGAGCTGTCCTATTGTGGATACATGCTTATTGCTGTGTCTGTAACAGGACTTCCTCCCATGACAGTGACACACCCTAGTCTAGGAATCAATAACTATCCCGTGTTTGCACTTTGCTGTCTCTGCATGGGTGCGTGCTGTGACTGCCCTTGGGGCAAATTCAATGGTGCTTGCTGTGGTTGCAAAGCCTGTTGTATTTGCAGTGCCTGTGCTCGATACACCGTCTGATCTTGGGCAAACCCCTCCCTATTTTGTGAGCTATATGCTTGAGGATAAGCTGTCACCCCTCTTGAGAATTGCCCATTCTGTACATACCCTGTCATGCCACATGTCCAACACATAGGCGGAAGTCTTCTCATTTTCCTTCCTTGCATATTTTGATTGTCATTCTGAACATTCTGAAACTCACCCTGATTATTCTGGAAACCACCTCTTCCTCTGAAACCCGTTCCTCTGCCTCTCGGCGCATACCCATTTCCTCCTTAATCTGATTGGTGTTGATTATTCGCCTGTGACATAAACACTGCTTGCTGCGTTTTCAGTCCTTCTCCACTTGTCAGTACCGCTCCTTTTATGGCGTACTTTGACAATTTCTTCTGGACAAACCTAGCTCCCTCAAGCTTCCGAGCATCCTCCTTCTTATTTTTCTCTTGCAGCAATCGGCAATGATGCGTGATAGTCAACTGTATCTCTGCCCATGGTTTCGCTTCCATTCACACTAGTTTCTTGAGCTGTCTCTGTACCTGTTCTGGCAATCCCTGACACAAAATGTGGTAAATTATGGGCACTGATTTCCCCCACAGCTCCCTCGTTTCGAAGGTCCCCCGTTGCTGAATACTTTGAATGTAAGCAAGCAGATCCTCGTCATCTTTCATCTTACTTGCCATAATTGCACCCATATCTGACGTATCAGGATACTGTAACCTGGCCGCTTTCCAAGCAGCCGCCCATCAATTAGTAAGTGACACTCGAGTAACCTGCACTCGTCCAATTGTCATCAGCTCTGTTAAGAAAAGCGTCCCAGGGGCACTGCTTATCTGAACTTCCAGATGAGGGACACAGAAAGGTAACCAGTCTCTCCAGAAGGTTTGAGGAGATGGAGGGGTAACGCAAGGAACCAGTCCAACACCCACCCATAGAAACACTAGGTTGGAGGTGGACCATCTCCCAACGCCATGAATGGGCACTTCCCTGATTAGTGTGGCGTCAGGATAGTGCATGCACTGGCAAGAAAAGACAACTTCTTGATGGACTTGGTATGCTGGACTCCGTAGTCTGTTACTGGTCTCAGCAGCTGTAGAGCGAAGCTTGAATGGCAGACGATGGTCTTCAGAGGCGAGGTACCCAGGCAGAAACTGGAGGCAGGGCAAGAGTAATCCCGAAGGAATCAAGAGACAGAATTACCAGGCATGGGATGGCTGGACAGGAGAGCACAGGAAAGTCCGGGTCCGTGAATGCAGAGGTACCTGAGGAAATGGAGGTTGCAAGAATACGCAGCCTCCACAGACGGTACAGAGTTGAGACCCTCCATGGCGGCGTATGCCGGACCTGGCGACCCCATCCTGCCATCCAGGTTAGTGATGTGACAAGCTCTTTCCCCAAGAATGGCTGCTAGGAGACCCTTAATGTCCCCTATAGTTAATGTATTTCCTCCTGTCAACTTTTCTAACTCATAAATCCATTTTCCCATACCTGTCGTTAAACTAGGGAGTTTGCATCTTAAATTATCCTTGTCCATCTGGGACCAAGGGATATACTGCGGTCTGGCCCCTCCTTTCTCTAATAAGGGGAATTGTGTGAACCCAAATCCGCAATCGGCTCCCATCGCCCGCCTATCCATAGTGGAGGCAATGGTTCCTGATTGCCATCTACCTGGCAATTACCCCAACCTGTTCACATATGGTGGCGATTCCCCCCCTTGCACTATGGAATCATCCTTTAGGTCACTCTGGAGTCTGGCGTCCTATCTTAAGGTTAGTTTAAATCCGACCATCTCACTTCCTTGTCTGCCTGCAGGCATCCCTCAGGACCGCATGCACTTTCTCCCTCCTCCCTATGGAAGGTTTCTCTGTCTTCGTCTGACATATCTAGTCCCCAACTAGTGTGGCTCTCATCTTTCTCATCTCTGTTTAAAGTCAGCCTGTCTACAGACAAGGCTCTATGCTCGAGACTGAGCGGACTTCCTTCTTTGCCTCGTGACTGGACACCTATGGATCGATCTTCTTTTCCCTTGCTTCTCGATTCACTTTTTGTCCTCATCTCTAGATAAGCTTTATCGATCATATCTCTGATGCTTCCTATCTCAAAATAAATTCCCATCTAGATTTACTCTTTAGACGGTCCTGGCATTGTTCCTTGCGACGGGAGAAACTCCTCTAGGTTGCACCATGATATTACTCCTCCTGTCTTTTCGCTTCCCTTCTTTCGTTTGTCCTACACACCTCTTCATCTCTTTGCCTTTGCATTCTGTTCTTCTTCGTCTTCTCTATTCTTTTCTAGCCTGTCTCATGCTTCGATTGCTCTATGCCTGTTGTCATACTTTATATGTTCCTCTGCCCTTTCTTCCTTTCTTAGTTGCTCATCCTGATACATCGGCTCTCGCCTGTCTACTCTTCCTTTATGCTCACACTCTTTCAATCTTTTCTCTCATTCCCTGTCTTTTCTATCCTGATCGTCTTGATCTTCACCTTGCCTTACTTCCTCGATGCTCTTCCCATCAAGCTTGAGCAATATCTGTCCACCCACCCATTCGTTCTGTACAAGTGCAACCTCGTCAGCTTTCTCCTTTTCTCCTTTCCATCTCTTAATCTCCCGTTCTATATCTAAGGATAGATTTGATTGTTTGCTTTCCTCCCCTTTGTCTTGTAGGATCTTAAAGGTCTCCTCCTTTCCTTTAGTCATTTCTCTTTCTGGACTTTCATCACTGCTATAAGCAGGCGGTTCATGTATCGGGTTACTATATCCTGTTGCCGCTTTTAGTTCCCTTAATGGATACAATCCTTCATCTTTCGTACTATCGCCATTTAATTCGGTAAGGGGAGCAGAAGGCTCAACACCATCCTCCCTACACTGATTAAGCATCCAATCCTCAGGAGGCGGATCTTCTCGTTCCTCCTGGTACATTTTTCAAAGCTCTAAGCTAGCTAACCTTTTCTCCAATTTCTTCCTTGTGTACGCAGCGTGCAAGTATGTGATCATGTGTTGCAAAACTGCTTTTGACAGCGATCCCCCTTGCGGCCATGGCATGAACATTTTGTCTGCTCTATCCTTAACCCATTCCACACTATACTGTCTGAGCTTGGGTGCGTGTTTTGGCAGTTGCTTGCAAAGATGCATTAGTGGAGTAACATCCCCCATTGTGACTAGTCTCAATTGACTGTCGAAACTTACAGTTGCTTTAAACAAAAAATACGTTTCAGAAAAATAACAAACATGAGTGCGCACCAACAGTTGCAGCTCAAAGCCTCTACTTCACAATTCACTTCAATCTACCTATTTCAGCCGGGGCCGACAATGACTAAAAAAGGATAGATAATAACGTTTGATCTCTACTCAACACAGCCTATCTTTGTCGCTCGTTTGACACTTACATTTTTTCCAATACATAAAATACACAGACAAACTAGTCGACTTCTTTTGCTGCTATTACTTTCCCCTAAACTGCTCAAATAGGAGTTTGAGTTATTCCCTCTCACAGCCTTTGTCTGTGTGCCGCCTAAGTACCCACTCCTTCTAGACATTCCTCATCACATATTGCTCAACCAAACCCCTGTTACACTTTACTATTACCACAATCCCCTGTTGTTTCATTATTTGCCATTCCCCTCAATCCACTCACCATTTGCCTTTCGCTCCTGACACTCAGGATCGTCTCCTCCTCCAACCGGCCACCATCGCCTTCGGTCCACTCAGCACCTGTGGAAACCAGGAGGGATTTCGTGAAAGAAGGACCCATCCCACCTGTATCTTCTTTACTGGCAAGAATTCTATATCAGACGCTCTCCACAGGAAGCCTCGCGATCCTAGAGCTAAATGGCGGAGGATGCCTGATAGACCGAACTTCTAAAAGCCTACTCGGTCGATATGTCTTTCAGAAACCATCATCTCTCCGCTACCAAGTGAACCAATTGGGGGCCCTTTAAGACGAGGTAACAGTATCTGAGATGGATGGGGATGCAAATCTTACTCATACATCAATAATCAGACCGACTCAAGAAGTTGGCAAAATCAAAGCTGTTTTAATAGCAAGTTTGTAAAACAGGTAGTACAACGGACATCAACGGATGCCGCACAGCTTGCTCAACAAGTTCTCGAAAACGTATCCTAAAAAACATTGTTTTATACTACAAATTCATCATAAGTGATGTTATGCTACGTGGCAAAATAAGAAAACCTACTATGGGATGTGGTTGGTCTACGGGGAACATCTACATATACTTTCTACGGGATACCGGGTCGTGATTGGGTCTCTAAGTTCAGGTGGACAAGTAAGCACACCCCAAGTGCAAGTCATCTTCCCTGTCAGATTAATACACAACGTGCTACTGGATTCTCAAAGTATAGGGCTCTTTGCTCTGTGGCCCCATATAAATGGTTGGCACACTTCTACCCTTCTGGAATATTCCACTCACTAGCAACAGGCAAGCTGGTACCCCAGATGCTGGGGGGTAGGCCTGGTCATGCCTTCCCACCCAATTATCCCAACATCCATTATCACTCCTGCGGTCTGCCATTCAATTAAATCTGTTTGAACTCGACCTTGCAGAGGCTCACTGTGCCTGAGAATAAAAGGGAGTGAAGGCATGGCCTTATCTTCTGGTCTCGGTGTAGCTCGCCCAAAGTCTATTTTCATCTGAACATGTGACTGGAGACCACGTTTGCGAGCTCCTTCATCGTATTTAATACTATTAAATGAAGAAATCTTGGCACTTCCAGTGGTTTTCCATTACACCTCAAACAAGAGCTCAGCTTACTTCTCACGTTCATGTAGCTTCTCAAGTAGATAACTAGGCTCTCAGCAGCCCCGACTCTTGACACTGGGCCAGGTTAGCTTTGTCGAATCTTCTATTGCCGTTAGCTATTCTTATTCTGCTACGCCACACTTCCAGCCCTTTCATTCATGGGGTCCAAATTTGCTAAAATGAGTCGTGGAACATCCAGATTTTATACATTCCTATATGTATACATTGACGCATCACCTACAATCTATTCACTATGTAGCCAGCCTTATGATTACTTTGTCTAGTTGCGTTACTGCATCTGTACATTGGTAAAATGACTTCGCATTTTCTTCAGTGCTTCTCCGCATGGGCAATCTTCATTTTGCTCCAGAAATGTTGCTTCACTCACTACTTCGTTACCAGATTCTATAAGGTCTATATTCTTTCTTCATTGGCATCTCTTCTGGGTGTGTCACTTCTGCTTTATGTGATGTCACCAGTCCTCTCGTTCATTCATTTTCACACTTCTTCTGGAATTTCCTTCAGAAAACCGTCATCTCTCCGCAGATACATGTAGGGTTTTCTCAATTGATACCTTGTTTCATGGACTTTTCATGATATGGGCACCATTATCGGCTTTGCGCATGTCACAAGTTCCGGTTGCCAACATATAGACAGAATGGGGGCGGTCCCTCCGGTGGAGGTATTTGGCTACTCCTCTGCACTATCATCCCACTACACTTTCGCACAGCACTCTATTCATCTGTACAATAACACCCACACACCCATGCATAATACAGACATACATATTCCACAACTTTCAAACACAAACTTTCATTTTCTCCCAACAGACAGAAAAGAATGCCTATTAAAAACCAACTCTGTAGAAAACAAAGAGAATATAGAGCAGATAAAAAACAAAAACAAGCCATATAGTCATCCGCCTATAAAGCAATTTATAGAAAACAGTAAAATAGAACAGCTAGTAACCTCACTCAACACAACTAAATCACCCACCACTAAAAAAAGTAAGGCCCCTCTTGCAAAAATTAACAGTAGAAAAAGATGTACAAACAAAAGCAGACCCACTAATGAACCTAACACTATATTTACAAATGTTAAAGTAGCCACAGTAAAGCATTCCAAAAAATCTATTTTACAGAACATTTTCCGCAGTAGAGTTCTTAGCAATCTTATAAAGACAGCTGAAAGTCACTATCTACCCTTAAAAACTACTGCAGAAAAACAATCTACGAAGCTCTAATTAACAGTGCATTTCTACTAAAGAAAAAGTTGTTTATATGAATTTTAACCAGAATGAAACCACTAACTAAATAAACCAATAAATTACAGTACTTCTAAACATGCAAGAGAAGGTCTGGGAGTCCCTCTACAAGTACAAACACAGCCTATTGACCTGTTCTTGGGTGTATGGCCCTCAGAAGAGACTCAACCATGCTTTAGCTCACTGTGCTTTTCACAGAGGAGAAATTTGCATATGCATTCCACTCAGTCCCCTCCAGCTAAAAGAGAAACATTAGGCATCATTACAAGTTTCCCGGTCTGGTAATCTACCGGCACCATTGCTACTGGACTGGAAAACTATGAGTTGTGCTCGCGGGTGCCTCTCTGCCCGCCAGGTCTGAACTGGCGGGCAGGCCGGCACCCGCGAGCAGAGCATGTCGGATGCACCGGCACCATTTTAAATGGTGCCGTTGCATCCGACCTCCCCATTCCCATTGAGCCCTATGGGGCTCAAATGGGAATGGGGAGCAGTTTTTGCTGGCGCCCACGAAGGGGCAATTACCGTGTCCGGTAAGGCCGTAATGACCCAGTAATTGCCCATTCGCAGGTGGCAGAAAAAAATTGATACCGGCGGCAGCCTTGCCGGTTTTACCCGCACGGCTACCGTCAGTATCATAATGAGGTCCATTGTATGTCCTCTTTGAATTTATGAATTAAAGCCAACCTCAGGGATCGCACTGCAGTCGTCAAGTTTGTAGGCCAGGCACTTCACCACTGCACCATAAAACCTAATGAAAAATAACAAACAACTAAAGGTGAAATATCTCATTTCGGTACTGCAAGTCCCAGGGAAACATTTGTATTGGTTCTTGGAGTTTAAAACATGCACACCTTTTAACATTTTCAAAAACACTATTACAAGAAAATATCCTGTCTTGGTTTTGTGTGTGATTGATTTTATGAAAGGCAAATGCCATCTGTCCTGTTCAATTTGGGTGGTTATGCAAAGCCAACTGAATGAAATGTGCATATTTCACCTTGATATGCTAATTGATGGTGATGTCACATCCCATTGTGTTTGTTGATGAGCCCCCCACTTTAATTTTTAGAACTTGACCCCTGACCAACAGCAACCTCAGACACCTGTTTCGTCCTAGTCGGGCCTCATCAGTGAGGTGGAGCTGTGCCTCTTTGAGCACAGTGAGCAAGGGGTCCACGTCTGGATTACCCTGGTAACCTAGGGTGAGACTTGTCTGTGGTTGCTGTTGGTACTCTTGTTCAAAGGAGATTTGCCTAGCATTTCGGTGCTGGACTGCCTTTGGGTGGGACAAAGACTGATATGCATATGGACATTTCTCCTCTGTGAAAAGCGCAGTGAGCTAAAGTATGGTTGAGACTCTCCCAGGGGCCATCCACTCAAGAACAGATCAGCGGGATGTGTTTGTGCCGGTAGAGGGTCTCCAAGACCTTCTTTTGCATACTTCTAAACATGCACAATGTCAATATAGATACCTTTTCAAACTTCCGTGAAGGTGAATGGATTCACACAAGCAGCACAGAACCATATTTCAATGAAGAGGCAAACAAAAGCAATTGCAATAGACAATAATGACTGAGGTTATGAAATGGCAGGAGACACCATTATACCAAAAGAAACCCTTATAGAAAATACTTCCCCAACAAACTTTCAACCAAATGTCCCTTTTGCCCAAACAAACCATCCAGTGTACAAATGGACATGCAGCTCAATATGTAACATACGCCAGCAATCCTTCAAATCTTTACGACAAATCTTCAATCACTATGTGAAACTAAAAGACAAAACTAGAATGAAAACTTTACAAACTGTGGACTCCTGCCCAGTACGCATCCACACTGGACTGCAAGGACATTTATTAGCCTATGTTTCAGTAACTGCTTGCAAAAGCACCTTCCACCACATCAAAATGTTAGCAACACACCATTCTGCAATATGAAATCTTGCCCATAGACTGTACTATGCAAATATCCTGCTCTAGAACTGCAACATTGAAATCGCATTTTCCTACATGGAATAGCCAAAGAACTCCATCAAGAAATAGAGCACATCCAAAGTAAATTTTTTGGAACTGAAGTTGATTTACAAAATTCAGTAACTTTAGAAAACATTACTGAAAACCTCACAAACACCAACCTTCTCACAAAAAAAAAAACAAAAAAGAAACAGATAAGTTTCAAAACATATCTGCAGAACTGCCAGACAAAGTATGTGTCTGTTGTCACAGAACTCTTTAACTCTTTATAAAAAGAACACAAAAATAGTAGATATAGCCTACAAAATACAGGCCAATGAGGAATCCCAATGTTTCCAATTAGCTTTATATCTAAGAGCAGAAACCGGATATAAAATGACTGAGCCCTCAATAGTTTGCACGTACTGCAATACAAAGCTTGTCAATAACCAAATGCCATCACGTGCTTTCCAACAACTTACTTGTATGAGAGCATTTTAATCCAAACAATACACCCATTTGGAGCTATAATAGGTCTTCAACCGAAAACGGACAAAATACCTCCATCTCAGTTACTAAAAGACATTCGTGGCAAAGTAGTATATTTGTAATTAGGTCTTAAAGAAAATGTAGAAACTCTAGCAGTACGATGGCCAATGGATCAATCTTTGATTGTACTAGTTAATGGAGTACCAACAAAAGACAAAAGATATTGGCAGTAACTAGTCGCCTTAAACAAAGTAAAACAAGCTTTACAATATCTCAAACAAATAAATGAATGCTACAGAGATATAAACATAGAGGAAAACTTAAACGAAACCACCCAAATAATTAAAGATTCACCACAAACTGGTCAATTTGAAAATGTAGATTCTGTTATTGCAGCCAATATTTTAGACCATTATACAATTCACCCACTACATTCCAAAGACACCATAGAAGATGCTTTAGAAACATATCAAATGCGTCAAGCCAAAGGATCCCAAGTGAGCATATGGGAAAAAAGTATAGAAGCACCATCTTTTCCTCTACTCTTTCCTACAGAAAAAGGAGGAAGACATGATGAAAGATCCACACAAATTAGTTCATTAGAATATTGCTCTTTACGAATGTATTCTAAAGACCCAAGATTCAGACAAAATGTAGAATACATTTTCCACCTCCTCTTCGAAAGTGAACTAGCAACTCTATGTTACACAGTTGCACACACATTAAAAACAGACTCTAATTTCTTAAACATGTCCCGCTAGCCAACTGTTTCAAATGATAAAAGACAAAGATTATTTTTTGCAGTCAAGCATCACAAATCTCTTGGCAAACATGTGTGGTACAAAAGAATACTTGTTCCGACGTCAAGCTGATGTACGTTGTATGCTAAGGAACCTAGGCCCACCCACATGGTTTGTTACTTTAAGTTGTGCAGAATACGCATGGGATGACTTGCATGACTTCCATGACTTTTTAGGCGCAGCAAACCAAACTAAAGATGGAATAGATATAAAAACATCAGGAGGTCTCTGTTCTCTTGACCCTGACAATGTATCAAGGTACTTTCACCATCACTTCAGTGACATGCTGTGCTTCATCTGCAATAAAACTACCCATCCAGTTGGAGAGGTGGAACACTTCTTTTGGAGAAAAGAATATCAATTCAGGAGCACCACACATCCACATGATTTTGTGGATAAAAGATGCTCCCAATTGTGGCCATGACAGTGATGCGGTGAAGCTGGTTCTGGCAAAACATCAGCAAATTCTTACAAGACTTAAAAAACTGCTCCCACAGATCTAGCTACCGACAACATAGGAGGCGTAAAATTACACCGACAACTGCTCCTCCCAGAAAAACATCAAAACAAATGAGAATACTACAAATTATCAGCAGAAGCTGCTACTGAAGTACGCAGAATTCTCAAACAAACGAAAGTCCTCCTGGTAGATCAAGTAAGCATGTTTCCAACCTCATGTTGATTTTAATTCAACTCAGAATGCAAGATGTCCTAAAACCGATTAAGAAGAACTGTTTGGAGGAAAACACGTTATTGTTTTCGGAGACCTCCTACAGTTAACTGTAACGCTCACCTGATTCCCACAGAGGCGCCGGTCTTGACTGGGTGAATGCCGTATCTTCAAAGGTGATGTGTAACACACGGTTGGCTCTTTGGGCTGGACCTCTGTGCACTGTATGTCTGACTCGAAGAGTAAGATGTCTGCAGATAGAAAATATGGGATTAATGAACTGGGGTTATTGGGTGCCTCTCTCCTCTTCCCTTTCTCTTCTCCTGTAGAACCCCAAAGGTTAACGCCCTCACCTTAGGTAAGTGAACGCCGAGCTCTCCATCTGCCTCGGGGCAGGGTGCCGTAACCAGTTTCTTCACTGGATAAGGGTGCAGGCCTCTTGACCTCAGAGGACTGCTGTCCGTCGTTAACTGCACGAACGGTAAGTTCTGGGCACTTCAAATGTCTTAAAAGTCTTTTGTAATGATATCTCTTGTTTTGCAGGGTTCCGGCGATGGCGGATGGCGGGCTGATGAGAGTTGAGGATCGAACCCGCGTGAGGAATAGAAGCGCCTGGAAGCACGTAAGTAAGTGCTTGTAGCCTGCTTCACGATGCGCACTAACTGTCCCTTTTATCTTGCAGGTACAAGTTCGGAGTTTTAGAGAAGCTGAAGGGTGCTGGAATACCCACTGGATTCGGCGTGGGAAGGAGTAATGGCACGTGAGTAATAAAGTTGCCCAATGTCTTTAAACGCACCTTCTTTTGTCTTTCAGATGCGGGATGCAGCGCCGAAGGCCTCCGGAGCGTGCGAAGAGCTGGTAAGCTTTTGTCTTTCAGATGCCGGAATGCAGTGCGAAGACCTCCGGAGCATGCGAAGAGTAGGTAAGCCTTTGTCTTTCAGATGCCGGAATGCAGCGCGAGGCGTTGGTGACAGCCGATGGACCAGGTAAGAGATGCGCTACCACTGAAGACCGTAGTGCTAACCTGTTCTTTCTTGTCTTTACAGGTGCTGCTGAAGACTGGATTCCAGGATGGTAAGCCTTTGTTCCCTTAGGCCCAGGATCAGAAGCAGAAGACACGATGAGCGTTCTGCTGCAGAGAATGCAGAATAACGCAAAGCAAGATTCATCCATCGGGTGTGGTTTAAATAGCCTCCTGTAGTGCTTAGGTGTCTCCTTCCACAGCCACGACTAGGTAAGAAAAGAGTTCCTGCTTTCCAGAAGAGTTCCAGTGTTCTGAACCTAGGGAGTGGCTCCTGCCCCACCCAACAGGAAAAGTAGTCCCAAACAGAAGAGGATCAGGGGTTCAACTGGCAGGTAAGTAAGCAGCATGGTCTGCTGCAGGTAAGTCCACCCAAGCATTATGAGCCCGGCGCTTCCAGCGCTGGGACTGGGCATCTTTATGAGCCTGGTGCCACTGGCGCCAGGACAGGGTCCAAAAGGTCCCAATTGGGACTGGCTGGCACTCGGAACCGGGGTTATGGGTCTGCTTCTAAGGGAGTCGGGCAAGTCCTGATCTTTTGGAAGCAGAGATCATGACAGCACCCCCCCTCAAGGCCCCTCCCAAACCGGGCTTCTCCGGGGGTTTGGGCTTGTTAGGAAATGTTCGATGAAATCTTTTGATTAGACGAGGCGCGTGGACATATTCTGCAGGTTCCCAGGATCTTTCTTGGGGACCGTAGCCTTTCCAGTCAATCAGGTAAAATAGTTTAGATTTGGAGATCTTGGAATCCAGGATGCTTTTGACTTTAAACTCGAGTTCTCCATCAACTAGAATAGGTTTTGGAGATGTAGTTAGTCGGGTTTGAGGTTGCACGGGTTTTAATAGAGAGACGTGGAAGACCGGATGTATCTTCATGTGAGGGGGCAAGTCCAACTTGACCGCTACTGGATTTACTATGGTAGTGATGGAATAGGGACCAAGGTATCTTGGGTTGAATGTGCGTGGTCCTTTTAGAGGTAGATATTTGGTGGATAACCAGACTTGATCTCCTACTTGATATTGGGGGGCTTCCTTCCGATGTTGGTCTGCTCCTTTCTTGTATTGTTCTTTAGCCCTTTGAAGGTGAGAAACGGCTTCCTTAAAGGCTTGGGTGATTGTAGAATGCAGGTGGTCTACTGCTGGTGTTCCAAGATCTTGGAGTGGATCCAACTCCGAGGTTCGAGGGTGACTACCGTATAAAAGAAAAAACGGGGTCTTCCCAGTTCCCGAGTGGACAGAGTTATTGTAGGCATATTCGGCTATCCAAAGGATATCTTTCCAAGTTTTTTCAGTTTGTTGTAGCATGCAGCGCAAATACTGTTCCAGAGTTTGATTGGTCCTCTCGGTTTGTCCGTCGGTTTGAGGGTGGTGGCTGGTCGAAAGTCTCACATCAATTTGAGCCGACCGACAGCAACTTCGCCAAAAATGAGAAATAAATTGACTACCTCGATCCGAAATTAGAACTGAAGGAAAACCGTGCAGTCGGACGATGTTTTCGAGAAATTCTCGGGCCAGAGTTGCTGCTGTTGGTAAGCCTTTGAGTGGAATGAAATGCGCCATCTTGGAGAATAGGTCCACGATTACTAGGATCGTATTGTATCCGGAGCATGGAGGTAGATCGGTGATGAAGTCCATAGAAAGCGTATGCCAAGGGCGAGGCGGGATGTCAATAGGGCGTAAGAGGCCGGCTGGTTTTTCCTTTTGACTCTTGTTTTGGGCGCATACTCCACAGGACATTATAAAGTCTCTGATATCTTTTTTCCAAGACGGCCACCAGAAGTAGCGCTTGATCTTTTCCGAGGTCTTGGTCATACCGGGATGTCCTTCCATTAAAGAATCGTGATAACAAGAGATTACCTTTTTCTGTATATCTGTGCTGGGCAGGTATAACCGTTCTTGGAAATATAATAGGTTGTCCTTCACCGTAAAGTCCTTTCCCTGCAGATGCCAATTCTGTATGTCTGCTGGAGTTACCAGTAGCCTGGCTTTATCCTTAACTTCCTCTATGGATTGTGTGGCGATTACACCTAGAATTCTTTGTTCGGGAATGATAGGTACAGGTTTAGGATTGATCAAATGTTCTTCCACTCCCATCCGAGAAAGGGCATCAGCTTTACCGTTTTTTGTACCAGGTCGATAGGTAATTATGAAGTCAAACTCGGCAAAGAATAGTGCCCAACGGAGTTGCCTAGAGGATTGAGCTTTTGCGGTTTTCAAATATTGCAGGTTTCGGTGATCTGTAATCACAGTAACGGTGTGTCGGGCCCCCAGAAGATGATGCCGCCAAGCCTTAAAGGCGGACTTGATAGCTAGAAGTTCCTTATCAGTAATAGTGTAATTGATTTCAGGAGGCGAGAATTTGCGGGACCAAAATGCCACGGGATGCAACTGATTGGTTACTGGGTCCTTTTGTGATAGAACTGCCCCCATGGCAAGGCTCGAAGCATCAGTTTCAACGATGTAGGGGAGTTCTGGGCGAGGATGTTTTAAGATCGGTGCAGAGATAAATCTAGTCTTCAAATTCTGGAAAGCTTGTTCCGCCTCGGTAGACCATTCAAAACGTTTGTTTTTCTTTAACAAGGCGGTGATGGGCTGGACTATTCGAGAGAATTCGGGGATAAACCTGCGGTAAAAGTTAGCAAAGCCTAACATGCTTTGAACACCTTTTACGGAGGATGGCGATGGCCATTTGAGAATTGCATCGACCTTCTTTGAATCCATACGCACTCCGCTAGGTGATAATATGAATCCCAAGAATTCAACTTCAGTCACGTTGAAAACACATTTTTCCAACTTAGCGAAAAGTTTGTGTTGACGCAATCTCTCGAGGACCATTTTCACGTGTTTCCGATGTTCAGTTTCCGATGAAGAATAAACGAGGATGTCGTCAATGTAAACAACAACACACACATCTATGAGCTCTCTGAGGACATCGTTCATAAAATATTGAAAGGCGGCCGGGGCATTGCAAAGTCCGAAGGGCATGACCTGATATTCAAATAGCCCATACTTGGTGCGGAAGGCCGTCTTCCATTCATCGCCCTCTTTTACTCGTACCAATTGGTAGGCTCCTCTAAGATCCAGCTTTGTATATATGCATGCTTTTCTGACTTGGTCCAGGAGTTCAGGGATCAAAGGTAACGGATATCTATTCTTAACGGTGATCTGGTTCAGGGCGCGATAATCTATAGAAGTTCTAAGGTCCCCTTCTTTTTTTGGAACGAAGAACAAAGCTGAGGAAGCAGGGGACTTGGAAGGACGAATAAACCCATTTGCTAGGTATTGATCCAGGTATTGTCGGAGGTGAAGATTCTCAGGCTCGGTGAGGGCATACATTCTCCTACAAGGAGGAGTAGATCCAGGTATCAGGTCTATCTGGCAGTCATAAGACCTATGAGGAGGTAGAGAGTTAGCCTGATCCTTCCGGAAAACATCTTGGAATTCTAGGTATTCAGGAGGTAACTGGGGAGCCTCCGAGGAAATTGCTGCCAGTGCAACACCAGGTCGAGGGTGACAAGTAGAGACACATTCTGGAAACTGAACCGTTCTTGCTCGCCAATCGATCTGAGGATTGTGCTTCTCTAACCAAGGAATTCCTAGAATAATCTGGAACTGAGGGGCCTTGATCACATTGAACACGATCTTCTCATGGTGTCCATCTTGACTTACTAGCGTCACTTCTTGGGTGGTATGCGTTACTGGTCCGGAGGCTATCTCCGTACCATCCACCGTAGTAATGACATCCTTTACAGCCTTTGGACAAAGAGTCAGATTCATCCTCATAACCATTTCATGATCCACATAATTGCCGATGGCACCGCTGTCGACGTAAGCTTCAATCGCATGTAATCGATCCGGATGTTCAGGGCTAATGAGGACCATAGGTATCACGAAATGCGAGGTCACGTAACTGGTTTTAACGCTCGGCAAGAGGACCTCTATTCTTGTCGGGCGAGGTCGTTTCCCTGCTCAGAGTTTGTGACCCTGGTAACTGCAGCTCCTACTGCCTTCTTGGCTGGTTTCACCGGACAGTCTCGAAGAAAGTGCCCCGAGTTTCCGCAATAGAGGCATAATTGCAGCTGTTTTCTCCTTTCCCGCTCCTTTTGTGTTAGTGGTCCTTTCAGGCCCCCTATTTGCATGGGTTCCCCGGAGTCTACTCCTTTGGTAGGAGTTGGTGGTTTGGAAAATACTCGAGCATCAAACTTGGAACGATCGGCCTTCCTGTTCTGCAGTCTGTGGTCAATTTGAACAACTAAGTCAATATAGTCCGAACAGTCTTGCGGGGGATTCACTACTTGGGCTAACACATCTTTGAGCTCTCCACGTAGACCTCTATAAAACAGCGTAATCCTTTTGTCCTCAGGCCATCGAGTTTCCACTATCAGTCTGTTGAAAGATGCAATATAAGCCAAAAGGTCTTGATTACCCTGTTGCAATGAAAGGAGCTCATTGTCCAAGGCCTGCCCCTGTGAATGTCTTGCAAACAGTTTTTCCATACTGAGCTGAAAAGCTTGAAAATCATGGAGAACCGGATCATCTTGATTAACTAGAGGGATCGACCAGTCTGCCGCATTGCCACTAAGGTATGAAAGCACGAAAGCTACCTTAACTTGATCAGTTGGAAAGGCTGCTGGCCGGCATAAGAAGTGCAACCGGCACTGATTGATAAATACTGCAAACCTCTTTGGGTCACCAGAAAATCGTTCGGGTGGAGCCAGAGGTACATTCCCAGGTAGGTTGATCTGCACTGGGTTCGTAGAGGATGTTGAAGGAAGATTTGCCCCTGATGCGGGTAACGGAGTTTGTCCGGCTTGTGACTGTAGCAATTGTCAAGCGAGATCGTCTGTTCGCTCCTTGGAAATAATCAGTTCCCTTCTTAGAGCATTCGTTTCCTGACGGGCTGCATGCACTTCTGCTCTTAGTTCCCCAAGTAACTGGGCTAGCTGGTCGGTATCCGAGGTTTCCATAGCGCCTGGGTGGGAGTTTTGCGGTAGGCTTTGCGTTCTGTAACGCTCACCTGATTCCCGCAGAGGCGCCGGTCTTGACTGGGTGAATGCCGTATCTTCAAAGGTGATGTGTAACACACGGTTGGCTCATTGGGCTGGACCTCTGTGCACTGTATGTCTGACTCGAAGAGTAAGATGTCTGCAGATAGAAAATATGGGATTAATGAACTGGGGTTATTGGGTGCCTCTCTCCTCTTCCCTTTCTCTTCTCCTGTAGAACCCCAAAGGTTAACGCCCTCACCTTAGGTAAGTGAACGTCGAGCTCTCCATCTGCCTCGGGGCAGGGTGCCGTAACCAGTTTCTTCACTGGATAAGGGTGCAGGCCTCTTGACCTCAGAGGACTGCTGTCCGTCGTTAACTGCACGAACGGTAAGTTCTGGGCACTTCAAATGTCTTAAAAGTCTTTTGTAATGATATCTCTTGTTTTGCAGGGTTCCGGTGATGGCGGATGGCGGGCTGATGAGAGTTGAGGATCGAACCCGCGTGAGGAATAGAAGCGCCTGGAAGCACGTAAGTAAGTGCTTGTAGCCTGCTTCACGATGCGCACTAACTGTCCCTTTTATCTTGCAGGTACAAGTTCGGAGCTTTAGAGAAGCTGAAGGGTGCTGGAATACCCACTGGATTCGGCGTGGGAAGGAGTAATGGCACGTGAGTAATAAAGTTGCCCAATGTCTTTAAACGCACCTTCTTTTGTCTTTCAGATGCGGGATGCAGCGCCGAAGGCCTCCGGAGCGTGCAAAGAGCTGGTAAGCTTTTGTCTTTCAGATGCCGGAATGCAGTGCGAAGACCTCCGGAGCATGCGAAGAGTAGGTAAGCCTTTGTCTTTCAGATGCCGGAATGCAGCGCGAGGCGTTGGTGACAGCCGATGGACCAGGTAAGAGATGCGCTACCACTGAAGACCGTAGTGCTAACCTGTTCTTTCTTGTCTTTACAGGTGCTGCTGAAGACTGGATTCCAGGATGGTAAGCCTTTGTTCCCTTAGGCCCAGGATCAAAAGCAGAAGACACGATGAGCGTTCTGCTGCAGAGAATGCAGAATAACGCAAAGCAAGATTCATCCATCGGGTGTGGTTTAAATAGCCTCCTGTAGTGCTTAGGTGTCTCCTTCCACAGCCACGCCTAGGTAAGAAAAGAGTTCCTGCTTTCTAGAAGAGTTCCAGTGTTCTGAACCTAGGGAGTGGCTCCTGCCCCACCCAACAGGAAAAGTAGTCCCAAACAGAAGAGGATCAGGGGTTCAACTGGCAGGTAAGTAAGCAGCATGGTCTGCTGCAGGTAAGTCCACCCAAGCATTATGAGCCTGGTGCCACTGGCGCCAGGACAGGGTCCAAAAGGTCCCAATTGGGACTGGCTGGCACTCGGAACCGGGGTTATGGGTCTGCTTCCAAGGGAGTCGGGCAAGTCCTGATCTTTTGGAAGCAGAGATCATGACATTAACACCAGTAAAAGGTCAACCTATTTTCAAAACATTTGGACACAAACAATGATGTAACATACTTGGCAGCATTGGAAATGTAAATCATTGCCAACATTTTGCTATAGAGAACGAACTCAAAACATGCGTCAGTCTGCATATCTCACCTACGCTAACATTTTAAAAAGCATTAGAATTGGTCTGCTTACTAAAGATACAAAATACATGTTAAAAACTAGACTAATCCATGGCAAAAAACATCTGCCTCTGATGTCATAGAACATTTAACACAACAAAATATAAAATGCATGTTCTTAATGCCAACACTTGCAAGCTGTAGTCAATTCAACAATACAATGTTGAAAAAAGAAATGCAACCCATAGTGTACATCAGCTTCACAGACAAACTAGAAGTGCATGGCATTACACTCCCTATGTGTCAACAAGCAGCAGCACAACTAAATAGCTTAGAAAAATGTATCTCCATCAGAGGCGGATAAGAAAAAGATTAACTCTGTGTCTAAACTGCAGAGTAATTCTGAAACGTAACCATGACGTAGTACAAGGTTTAATCAATGGATCAATTAGTACAGTTGTTTGCTTCCAAACGTATTCACATGACAACATCCACTTTGACAAACTGGCAGAAGTTAAAAAAAATAGGCTGCACAGGTGCATATTTCCTTCTTTTCAAAGACACGTACGTATGCAGAGAACAATTCTCACTATCTCTTGCATATGCTGTCAATATTCACAAATCGCAAGGTCTAACTCTAGATCATGCATTGATTTGCATTGGCAGCACAGTCTTCAAAGAAGGTATGAGTTATGTAGCACTTTCACATCTCCGTACACTGAATGGTTTATTCATAGTTAATTTTAATGCAAACAAAGTAAATGCAGACATTCCATGCATCCTGCAATGCAACCGTCTACGTGCACTATACACCCCATCTAGATATGTACCCTGTACCTCAAAAAGGAGAATATTTCAAAAGAAAACCAATACAAACAGAAGCTATACCAGATCTTCCTGCAATACCACTAGAAAATCAAACAACAACGGCATCTCCATCAAATAATACAACCACAAATCCCTCTAGTACAAAAACAACTGCACGTCTATCAGAAGACAAAGAGACACATGTCTCTTCTCAAAAAACAACTGCAGGCCCATCAAAGGATACAGAGGCTCAACTCTCTGGTCCATTTAAATTCAGCAACACAACTGGAGTAAATTGCTATGCAAATGTAGCACTCAATCTTCTCTTCCAATTGCCACCAATTGTTCACAACATTTACTTAAATGGCTTGGACCAGTTGTGTTTGCAAATGCTTTTCCTTCATAGAAATGCCACAGATAATCCTGAAAGCACTTACAGTGTCTCAGCTATAAGGCAAGAATTGGACTACTGTACAGGAATGGTTAAATTCACCATACACACACAAGAAGATCCACAAGAATTCCTAATGTACTCACTACAAGTACTAGAAACTAAAAACATCCCTTTAAATGAAATCTTCCAGATTTCATACACGTGGAAACATGCTTGCACTCTCTGCAACCGTGTTTCACAAGAGCACATTCCAAATGAACGATTTGTCTATGTAGCCATACCAAATTATGAATCCATTCCATTTCACCAGCTTCTCCAGAATGCAAATCATGACATATGATGCCCTTTTTGCAATTCAGACAATCATTCTAGCATACAAATAAACTGACATAGCCAATATGTGATATTAATACTTCTAAGCTACAATGCAGATGGTACCAAAACTAACTGTAATCTAACTAGCTTCACACATAGCCAAGTATCTCTTGCAAGAAAACCTTCACAACAGTAGGCATAATCTACCACACTTGTGCCACAACCACTTCAGAGCACTGTAATGCATATGTCAAAAAAATAAGTGGTTGGTTAAATGTAACAACACTTCTGTTACTCCAAAACATTGGTTACCAGCATATCTAACAAATGTCTACTTAATATTCCTTCAACTCAAATGTACTCACTAAAGTATAGTTCAATACACACAGGATACGCCAACAGGTATCTAACTACATTCATAATACTACAATAGTACTTTAAAAATCCAAAACAGTTAGAATATGCCAACGGGTATCCAACTTCTTTAAAAATACCCTTCATTGTAATACATTTAAAATATGCCATCACAGTTATTGTTGCACTACACATCCATACTACTGCAATACTTCTTGTGAAATCCAATATAGTTAGAATACGACAACAGGTATCTAACTACATTAAACACACTTCAAACAAATGTTCTATCACAGTTGCACTCACATGAAATATCCATCCTACCACACACATGTATTCTGTAACATGTATATTCTTTAAAACCATGTAATTGCCAAAAACTGTATTTAAATACAGTCGTTTTTTTTACCCACTATGGATTTTTTTCAATGGCCCAATGATTATTTTATGTTAATACAACAACAGTGTACTACACACTAATGTTGTGCCAACATAGTACACACAATGTGCTATTTATGTGGGTCAAAAAAATAAATCTATATGTACAATTGTATGCAATTAAAGGTTTTAAACTATCTCGTTTAACAAATTATACTGTTTTTTCGCAGACAAAAAAACAGAGATTCCAGCTTTCTTGCCATATGGAACTAAGCGAGCGAAGGGGAGCAGACCCGTTAACAACTCCGCCACCAACACTTGGATTATAAAAGGCACCTCTGGGACGGCTCCTAGGCTGCGAAGGGGAAAAAGGAAAAGGGCATGTGGTGGTGCATCCAGAGCTGCACAGAAGGGCATTTAAGGGCACCACGGGCTGGTGCAAGTTGAAACTTGCAGCCACAGAGAACGGATACTGAGCAGCCTGCAGAGGGGGAGACATTCCGGTGCAAAAACCTGGAAAAAGCGAAGGCGCACCAACTAAAGCGCACCTCATGCAGTAATAAAGGGGGCCTCAACAGCAGAAACAGCACTCATGCCGGGCAAGATAACCAAGGGCAAGTGCAAAAAGATGGTCATGGAAAATAACACAACCAAGGAGGAGCTTGCATCTGATCCAGGCACAGAAGGACGGACAGCGGCCCCTGAGATACAGCAGAGTGAAGAAGTGATGCTGGCAGCCATAGCTGCTTTAAAGGCCTCTCTGGAAAACAAAATAGACTCAGTCATAGTGGACGTGGGCCCTTTGAGACAGAATGTGTGGGCAATTGCGAACAGACTAAATATGGCAGGGGCACAAGTGCTCATAAACAAGGTAAACATTGAAGGTACCATGACAAACGTATCTGAATTGACAGAAAGGATTAAATGTCTGGAACGTTGCGCAGAGAATGCGGAAGGGCAATCCAGGCAGAACATATGCCTTTTTGGCCTGCCTGAAGGGGAGGAGGGACCGAATGCAACGGAATACATCAAAAACTTGCTGTTACAGGAAATCGGAGCTGAGACGTTGACACAAGGGTTCAAGGTGAAACGGGCGCATAAGGCCCTATCCAGGAGACCACCGCCCGGCGCACCATCTAGCCCAATCATCACAAAAATACTGAATTTTAAAGACCTAGAGCGCATATTGGCATTCTCCGGAAAGGGGTGGGATTATTCACAGAGCCTCTTTGAAACTGCCAATTTATCTGGACTGCACACTGCAAGTGCAATAGAGCAGGGCAGGTTTTGGACCTGCCAAAGAAAGGCCGCGCCGGGCAAAGCTGACATACATGTTGCTAGACCACACCAAGCTTCGCGTGGTCACTAGCCTGCCTCCCATCTAGACAGAATATTGAAAATTAGCAAGTGCTGCACCCAGATGAAATAGTGAATGTTAGCAAGCATCACACCTAGACATAATTGAAAAGACAGCAATGCCAACTAACCAATCCACTAACAATTTCATCCCTCTGCATACACCTCTCAAACTCTAACCAAACACAACCACAAGCCTAAACCACAGCAATCCGCACAAACTTCACTACAATGCAACAACAAAACAAACCACAGATAGACTTGCACAACAGAACACGACGACTACTGACCGCAAAACACCCCAAGCCCAGCCAACGGACCCACCGGGCTGAGGCTGCCAACAGCACATCACTGCTCTCTTGCACTTTTCCAGCTTACTCCCACTAACTTATCCCCCCCTCCCTTTTTCAGAGCCGGCAGAGCGCCAGGGGACCACTCCGGTGGTGATAGTGCGCGATACAAATATCCTTTAACATTAACATTAACATTAACATAGGGAGGGAACACACTTCTTTGAATCTGAGAAAGAGGCGCATGAATAGATAAATACCATAAGTTTGGAACCCATTCAGAGCAGGAGGAACGATTGACCCAGGTGATTTGACTAAAGCCGGTCCACTGACCTGGACACAGACACTATACACAAAATGCAGGATCTAGCATCCGGGGCTCTGGGGTTAGCGCTGAGATTTTGCGGTCTCAACGACTGGTGGTGCGCGTGCCCTAGTTGACTTTCTGTTGGGGTACCAGTTTCAAGGTACCCACCACTGCATGTAGCCCGAGTAGGGACGCATGGGTACGAGCGAGGTGGGAGGGCCTGAATGAGCCAAGGGCTGTTAGGGCTATGCTTGTGGGATGGGAGGGAGCACTGTTGCCCCTCTCTACCGGTTGGAGTTTTGACTTGGGGTTGGGAGTGGGTGGGGACCAGGGAGACCAGCTGGCATGGGCAGAATTTCTGCTGAAGAGAAGACAAGGACCAAGGGATGGGAGTGGAGGAGGGTAGGAGGAGAGAAGTCATATGGGAAGCCCAGTGAGAATGTGCGGGCGAACTGACCCCCTTTCCTTGGTTGAAGAGGTGAGGGTAGCCACATGGAATATGTCAGGGGGTTAAACAGATATATGAAACGGCTGAGGGTCCACACTTACTCACATAGAAAAAAGGTAGGTATAGCACTAATGCAAGAAACCCACCACTCAGCAGCAAAACATCACACTTTGCAAAAAAAAATGGGGGGGAATGGTAGGCTTTCCCTTTTCTGCATACGCTAGGGGGGGTCCTGATCTTGGTGGCACCCTCAATCCCTCTCAGGGTCATAGAGACAAAGAGTGACAATGAGGGAAGAATGGCACTGTAGCATGGATTTTTGGAGGGCCGCAAGGTGTGTATATTGTGTACGTATGCCGCCAACCATGATGCAGGTCCTTTCTTCAGATCCTATATCCAAGGCTATTGATGTATAGAGGGACGTCTTGTATCTGGGGTGGGGACTTCAATTGCACGCTCAAACCTGCTATAGTCAAGTCTGAAAGGAAGCACCGAAAGCCCTCACCACTGGCTAAGGCCCCAGCGCTGCTAGAACACTTACAATTTGGGGATGTCTGGAGAACTGAGCATGGATAGTCGAGTCTTCTCGGCCCTGCATGACGTGCATACATGCATCAATTACTTATTCACTGGCAGAGAAACGCTGGGAGAATTTAGTAGGTCTGAGTACCTGCCGAGGGTCCTCTCGGACCATGCACCACTGCTCGCGGGATGGCAGGTGTCCATGCGGAGACCCCTGATCCCGGTGTGGCGGCTGAGAGCCGAGATGTTGCTTGACAGGGAATTTAGAGGTCAGCTAGCAGACTGTCTAGACAGCTACTTTGAGACCAATGTGGGAAGTGGAGACTGCGGGTACGCAGTTGGAAACCTTCAAAGTGGTTATTAGAGGGGAGGACATTGGGAAAGGAGGTGGCATTAGAAAGTCCTCACTGAGGGAACTGGAGGACATTGTGGGCCAAATTGACAGGACAGAACGGGAACAAGCAGAGCGAGGGGGTCAGGACAGAGGGTTGATAACACTCAGGCAGCGGTGTATGGTGCAATGGGATAGACTGGGTAAGTTTGATTATGCGAGGTACATAGAGAACCTACACGATGGGGGAGACAAACCCGGCAGACTGCTTGCATGGCTATATCGAAGGGAGGAGAGCAGAGATATGATTTGTGCAGTCCGTGACAATGAGGGGACAATGCAGCGGACTCAGGCAGGGATTAATTAGGTGTTCGCCAC
The DNA here is from genome assembly GCF_040938575.1 of Ambystoma mexicanum. Taxonomy (NCBI): domain Eukaryota; kingdom Metazoa; phylum Chordata; class Amphibia; order Caudata; family Ambystomatidae; genus Ambystoma; species Ambystoma mexicanum. The sequence goes on from NC_090935.1 coordinate 1,443,332,974, forward strand.
ATTCTACAAGTCTCTGTATGGTCAGATGGAGCGGGAAGACTGGTCGGAAATAGAAGAGGCACTGTTGCAAATGGCCCTTCCGAGCTTACATTCAGATCAGGTGGAAATACTAGATGCGCCGCTGACAGTAGTTAAAATAAAGGCCAATATCAGGGTACTGCCCACTGGGAAGATGCTGGGGGCAGATGGGCTACCTGGGGAACTCTATAGAGAATACATAGATGAGCTTGAACCCAGACGTTTGGAAATGTATGAGGACGCATATGAAACGGGCACACTACCACAAAGCCTCAGAGAATCTATCGTTATACCTGTCCTGAAACTTGGAAAAGACCCTTTAGACTGCAAGTCATATAGACCCTTCTGTATGATAAATACGGATTGTAAGATCTTTACGGCGACATTAACGAACAGATTACGTAGGGTAATAGGAACACTAGTGCATCCTGATCAAACAGGCTATGTCCCGGGTAGAAGCACGTCTGGGAATTTGAGAAGGCTGCACCACATTATAGATTGAACAAACCAATTACAGGAGGACTGTACGATGGCCTCATTGGATGCTGTAAAGGTGTTCGATTCGGTCGAATGGGACTGGTTATATGCAGCCCTGTGGCGCTTTGGGGTGGGGCCGGTCTTCCAGTGCTGGATACAGGTGGTATATACCGCACCCCTGGCTAGAGTCATTAAGGGGAAACATATCTCGAAACCATGGGAGTCGTGAAAAGGCACACTCCAGTGGTGTCCTCTGTCCCTAATAATATTTATACTGTCCCTGGAACCTTTGGCAGTGTACCTGCGGTCCGAATACGGGGACGCAGGCATCGATATACGAGGAGAGAGGCATGTGATATCACTTTATGTGGATGACATGCTGCTTTAGCTGACCAGCCCTGATGACAACCTCCCATATGTGTAAGCAGTGCTAGATAGGTTTGCATCGCTTTCTGGGATAAGAATCAGTAAAGAGAAATCACGCCTGTTCCCATTGGGGGAATGAGGGGCCGAAGGGCAGATAAACTAACTGTGATGGAGCTGCAGTGGCCGGCGTGCACGTTTCGATACCTGTGAGTCAATACTTGGCATGATCCTACCAACAGGATTGTGCATAACACCAAGGCCGTAATGGGGAACCTTGAAAAGTCCATGCGATTATGGGGGAAATTACTTCTGTCAATGGCGGGCAGAGCTGCGTTAATTAAGATGGTGGCGTTGCCGTGAATACTGTATCACCTGGGTAACATCCTATATGATGCCCCTAAGACGTTTTTCGTGGAAGTGGAGGGAGTAATGCAGGGGTTTCTTTGGGCAGGAAAAAGGAACAGAATTGAGCTGAGTACACTCCAGAAAGACTACCAGGAGGGAGGGATTTGGGTGCCCAACCTTGAATTGTACTTTGTGGTGGGACAGCTACAATTTGTCATGAATTGGCTGGCTGATGAGGCCTCTCTGGATACAAGACTTCTACAGCCATGGGTTGAAGCCCTATACTTAAAAGAGATACTGTGGCTGGACCATCAAAACTGTGGACAAATGATACATCTGCTGCCACTGGGTAGAAGGATATGGAAGAGGGATTGGAAATTAACTGGCAAAAAAGACCCCTATTCCCCATTGATTCGTCTAGCAGCTATAGTTGGGAAATGCACAGACCTAAGTGGTACTTAGAGCATGACGGACATAATTGGGAAGGGGTGGCCAGCTGTACGTACAGTGATAGAGAGTGACAACATGCTCGACACCATGTATGACATGACTGAAAAGGGGCCACGCAGTGTCACGATTATACGTATTATTCATACAGCAGCGGGGTCAGGGGGCATTACATTCACGAGCAAAGTCGGAGGAAGACCAGGAAAAGTCAATTACGGAAGGGTAATGGACAAAAGCACTGTACTACACAAGCAAGTATAGAGAAATGGCAAGTTTCAACTGATTCAGCTATATGTGACCCACTATTCGTATATATGACACCACACAGACTCTCGCAGATATCAGGGGCGGGCAGGCAAGGATGCCCCAGGTGTGACACAGAAGGGGCCGGAATGCTGCATATGTTCTGGGACTGCCCCAATAGCAGAGACTTCTGGGTATCCATTGGGGAGAAGGTAGCCAAGGTTGGGATTGAGATGGAGGGATGGACCCCGCAAACTTGCCTTTTGGGTCTGTTCACCAGAGGAAGCAGGGGAAACAGGCACTGCAAGCATGATGTACATTTCATAAGGATGAGAGACCTTATCTGTATACTGGCGAAGCGCAGATAGGCATGGCCTGGAAGCTAGCTAAGGGTCCTAGCATTGAGGCATGGTGGGGTACCTGAGACGGTGGGCAATGGCACAAACAGCAGTATGGAATAAAGCGATAAGGAGCGGCCACCACGAGGGGAGCGAGGAGTTGTTAGCCTGGAACATGGTTACCCAATCACTACTTGACACTTCGGGCGAAAAAGATGGGTCTTGATAGACTTGTTTAATGTCCTGTTGCTAGGAAGCATGTATGTATATGGAGGCTGCCCGAGCGATTGGAGGAGCGGAGAGGCCTGGAAGACCATAAGGAGAGAGATCGGGTATAAGAAACGTGAGAGAGTGGGAGCACATTGGGGTAGCCGAAAGCCTGTCGGCAGCACCAGAGGACCCAGGGAATCATATAACGCCCCAGTGGAAAGGACTTTTTGCACCGGATAAACAGAAGTGACTTACCCACAAAGACGTTGGCGAGCGACAGCCATGAGAAGGGGAATAAATCAATTGCCACTCCAGGAGGACTCCATGCACCGTGGAAATACGCGTATGATATTTGACATGCGGAAGGGAAGGATTGGGAGGGGGGGATTGGTTGTTGGGGCCTGTTGGTGTATTCCTTTGTGAAAATCAATAAACAAAATAAAAAATAAAAATAAGCTGCTGCTACTGTCCCCGCTGCATATTCTCTGCCGGCTTGGTTGGTTGGTTGAGTATATGTAGCTTGCAGTTCTATCTTGTAGCAATCACAGTCTACTTTTTTTTTTCCAGCGGAGACCCGTTTTCCTCTATGCTGTCCACAGTTGTAATTGGGCCTAAATGAACCGCCTGCATGTTAGTAATGCCAACATTACCCATTCTGCTTGTACAGAAGTGTGCACCCTTTCAAATCTGCAAGTACGCAGTTTACAAGTCAAGGGAACAAGAGGAGAGTGGACACTGTCTGCCCACTTTGTTTTATAGGGCAAACACTGTCCCCCTGGTATGTTTTCAAGGACTGTAAAATAAATAAATATGCTGCCCTCACTTGAAGTTAACAGTGCCGCAGCCTGGATTGGACGCACGGCTTTGAGGCCACACACTTATGCACAAGACCACAGGAATCTCTCATCAAGGCACTTTAAAATGTCTCATTGACATTCTGCTATATTTGACATGACTTTTCACAGATTTGTAGACATAAAAAGTGCACACCTTTTATACTTTGCCAGCAATGTTATAAGCAAATCTGTTCTCTTCGCAAATGCGCATTTGCCCTGAGAACGTTCAAGTGGGAAGATCTCTCTTGACCCCAGTGTCCCCGGGAACTACAGACACATCACCACGGTCCCGTTCCTGTTGAAAATCTTGGACAAAGCTTCTTATCTGCAGGTCCAGTAATTCCTTGAGGCAAACAACTTGCTCGGCCTTCGGCAATCGGCATTCCGCCCAGGACACGGCACCGAAACGGCACTCTTGGATTTAAAAAATCAATTGGATGACTTCAGAGATGCGGGCAAACCCGCTCTCCTCTTGCTCCTTGATCTATCCGCAGCATTTGACCTGATGGACCATAAGACCTTGTGTCACCATCTCTCTCTTCTGCCGTCAACTTCTCCCCCAATGCCATCGCTTGCATCACCTCGTTCCCACAAGGAAGGGTTATGAAAGTCTTCTCAGACTCAGCCTGTGCACATCCAAGTATCATCAAATGTGGAGTCCCTCAGGGATCATGTACATCCCCGACCCTCTATAAGCTGTTTACAAGGCCTCTGTTCCACACTTTGGACACCTTGGGCATCAAATACACAAACTATCCTGAAGACACTCAGGTCATTATCCCCTTAACTGGTGACTATGAGGCTGACATAGCTACCCTTAAATCCATTTACTATACAATCCAAACCTGGATGGCAGAAAACTGGTTATGTCTCAATGGAGAAAAACCGAACTTCTGCTGGTTGGATCGCCAATGACCCTCAAGAAACTGGACAACCAATAAAGTTCCTTCATGATTGACAACCTACCAATCCCTATATCGCAAGCTGTCAAGACCTTGGGGGTCTACCTGGACTCCGACCTCTCCATGAACAGGCAGGTCAACGCCATAGCGTCTTCCTCAGTCTGCCATGCTAAACTTATCAATGCAGCCAGACCCTTCTTGTCGGAACAGAATTGTCTCACAATTGCTAGGGCAATTATTGGATCTCAGCTGGATTATTGTAATGCCCTCCTGGTAGGGACAGCCGTAAAAAATATTGTATTTTTTGTATTGATTTAGCTCAAATTCATCAACTTTTCAATAATTTTAACAATTTTTGCAATTAACAGTTTTAGCAATTAAAAATTAATTAGCAGTTTTAATAATAAAAAAACATTATACATTTAAGTATATGCAATATCTCTTAGTCATGTCATAAGTATAAGATTCACTTCAAGAATAATCACGCAATCACAACAGACTAGGATATCCATGTAAAAGTCCAGCATAAGAGCAGTTGATGGCCCCTACACATGTTCAATTTCACAATGCATCTATTAAATATGTGATATATGTAGCACAAACTAGTTTGTTACCTGGATACTTAAACAGACAATCAAGGCTTTGTCGTCTTATACTATCCCACATCAAATCATTGTTTCAACTTCCAAAAGTTATATCCATGGCCTATCTTACATATCAGACTCAGGACAAATTTCCAATTCATTTCGACCATGCAGATCCAGTGATCTAATGAAGTTATAGGTAGCAATACAGATGCTAATTGAAGCTGTTGACAAAATCATAGGCCATCTAGCTTCAGGCAGCATATTTCCAAAATACACCAAATGCTTAGAGAAGTGTGTTGCTCTAGATTGGAGTAGAGCCGGACAGTTCATTATAGGATGTTCCATTGTTTCTTTTGCTGTATGGTCCAAACAGAAACGACAGAAATGTTGGTGCGTGCTGATGATTTTACGTTCGGCCAACAGGTCTCGTGTAGGCCATAGGTTCAGTCGCAGCTGTATTATGGAATTCCTGATATCTGGTGAAGGCGATCTGCAGAGATAAGGTTCCATAGTTTCACCGTACTGTTCAGTGTTGAAATGTTTGCACATAGAGCATAGTCTTCTGGTTTCTATCCAGTCAGTTTGGTAGATTTTACATTTAGCTCTGTCAGGAATGGTTAGAAGTACTTCTACAGATACATTTGCATTCACCAAAATTTGCATAATGTGATTTGTTCATTCGCGAGCAAAGAGATGTTGAGAAAAAAAACATGTACGTTGATACAATTCTTAGCACAATGTCTAGATTCGTCGAAATAAAGCATTTTCGAAATAGGGCGCATAAGCGCCAGTTATACAAGGCAGTTAGCGAAATTAGTCCCAGCTTATATCGCAGCCAAGGTCCTGGAACAGACGGAGGGAGATGGAGAACTTGTCATAATATTACCAAACTCCAGACAATACACATTAATGCCTTAAGGGCTGCCACTGGCATCGCCAAGAGAGAACATATCTCTGAAACTAGAAAACAGGTGCACTGGCTCCCAATTAAAGAATGGATAATCTTTAGAACCCTAGCTCTGACACACAAATGTGTTCACAAACTAGCACCTGTATACCTGGCGCAGAGAGTTGTTAAACCTACCACAACCAGACCTACAAGATCTGCCTATGCTAACAGGATCTCCATGCCCAAATCACAGAGAATGCGGGCTGGTGGGTCCAGCATCCCAGTCCTAGCAGCATCGCAATGGAATGCTCTTCCACCACACATGAGGTATATGGAGTCCCACATTGCCTTCAGGAAAGCACTAAAAACGATGCTGTTTAACTAAATTTCAGGCCCTCCAACCTAGACAATCACAGCGCTCTTCTCGCGCCTCAAGGGAACGCAGAATGGCTCCAAACAATATACTGTAAATTGTAAACCATATATGTCTGTTTTTTCTATATATTGTCAATTCTCTTGTGAGAGGAATTTCAGTATGCAAGCTCAATGTAACCAGGAGCAACTAACGTTCAATTTAACTAAGACAATCTCCTTCCACTAAGACAATGGGCCTCATTACGAGTCCGGCGGTAACCTGCCGGTTTTTCCGGCGGGTTTTCGGTAAATCCCCATTCCCATTGAGTCCAGTGGGACTCAATGGGAATTACCATGGAAACACCGGCACCATCTCGTGATGGTGGCGGTGTTTCCACGCCCGCCTGCAGGCGGGTGGTGTTAAACCCGCCAGGTCAGACCTGGCGGGTATGACACCTCCGCCTGCAGGACTCGAGATCACCCGGTATGGAAACAACGGTGGAGGCGAGTTTACCACCACCGTTATTTCCATACCGGTTGACTCGTAATGAGGCCCAATTTCATGCAACAGCGCCTCGATGCCCTTGGGCTGTTAGTGTTCTCTACAAATCCCCCCAAAAAAATAAAATAATAAAGATAGATTGATATTTGCAAATGTACACATATATTTGCATATTTCGTTTTAGGAAATGCTCACTTCCCATTGTGTAGGTCAGAGTCCTACCTCTGTTTATTGGGACTTGAGCCCTGCATTTAAGTGTTTCACTGGTGTATTGGCCAAACGAGTTAGGCCTCGTGTGCGCCTCCTCAGAAGGTGACTTCACTCAGGCTAGTGAACGGTCAAAAAGATGGAGGAGGCGTTTGCAGCTCCCCTGCTGTGCCGCCTCCAGGCAGCACTCGGCTTTCACTGCTTCACGAATCCACAAGGCCTTGCAGGAGAATTTGCCTTCGCCACAGCTCCTCGCTGTGCACAGCTTTGAAAGCAGGAGGAAGGGGGGCTGGCAAGGGACAGCACTACTCCAGAGGTGGTCAGGCAGAGCTGCTGCCTTTTCAAGAGACAGCACCGGAAAGTGAAAGGGGACACACAGTTTTACTTGGCAGCCCTTTAATAAACGAACAGATAGATAGTGCCCCACGTTATTTGTCAAGTGAATTTTCGTACTGCCTTAGCTCTTTGCGAGAAGAGACTTTAAACGTGTGCAATCGCTGGAGAGCGTCGTTGTACCCTTGGATGATATCATGTGTTCTTCTTTTCCTCCAGTGAAAGTGTGATGATCCAGTGTATGTCGCACGCCATCTTGTGATGTGCATTTGTAAGGACTGTTGATAAGCCGGGACTATTGAATGTTATTTTAAGTTCTCCAAAGAGCTCGGGGAACTGAACGTGGGGTTGGTTTGGCTACTGCACTGGCGGTGAATACAGGGTGAGCTTCGTTTGAGGAGCCGAGAATGCACACAAGCCATTTGCAGTGAACTCCTCACGCACCGTACAAGGCTAAAAATGCCGACCCTGGAACACTTGACAAGATCTGTTTTATCAACAGGCTGCGGGGGAGTCATGGAAACGGCGCAGCGTGGTCTTTCAGTTATTTGCGCGGCATCTCTAGTTCTCTCCATGAGTCAGATTTCTATCTTCTGAACAACTTCCTCTAAATGCAATTTTTTAAAATAAAGTTTCTCATAACACTGCAAACTACATGCCGCTCCTCGTACGCGTGGCCTACTGTAGACCCCCCTTATTTATTATTTTTTTTTAAGTTAATTGATTTTTATTTGTTATTGTTATTGTTATTTTGCATTTATATAGCGCCTTATATACCATTGGTATGGTCTGAAGGTGCTGGTAGGTTGAACGCCCTTGGGAACCGAAGTTCGAGTCAGTAGAGAGATTAGAGAGAGTCCAATGGTGCGTGTGCGCACCCGGTATGTGTGCAGCTGGTGCGGAGTTCGTGTGGTAGCTGCTTCTTAGCGGTAGGTGTGGTGGTGGAGAGATCAGGAGTATGTGTTTGCTCTGACAGGAATTATCCCGACCGAGTGTGGTTGCGTTAGGCCTGAGGAGAACGCCTAACTGGGGGTGTGGAGTCAGCAGTGTTTACTTAGAGTGATGGGGGGTGAGCGGGAGATGTTGATATGAGAACAGTTATACCGAATGGTGTCATAGTATCCCTGTGTTCTATTTGAGTGGTGGTGTAAAGAAGAGAGTAAGCGTGGGGTGTGGTATGATATATGCTCATTCAAATGTTCCCTGCATTCCACACATCTGTCTGCTTGACATACTTACACTCTCAAGTGCGCCTTGCGTGTACTGGTCTATCACTCATTCTCCAGTGTGCCGCTGCGTGTGCTCTCATGGATTCCACATGCATGCGCTATGCACTCTTGTCCTCCCCGCGCGTGCACCCCAGTCTACCATGCGCATGTACTCCCGTCTGCCTATGCACTCGTCCGCACTGTATACTCGTCCGATCTATATACTCCTCTGTTCTGTACGCTCATCCGCTCTGTATCCTCATCCGGTCTGCACACTCATCTGGTATACATATTCATCCTATCCACACACTCATCCGCTCAAAATACTCATCCGCTCTATGTGCTGTTCATCCGTTCAGCATACTCATCCGTTCAATGTACTCATCCGCTCTACATACCCATCTGCTCCAAACACTCGTTCGTTCCATGTGGAAGTCCGCTCCACACACTTATCTGCTCCATGCGCTCGTCCGCTCCACACACTCATCTGCTTCACACACCCATCTACATCACATACACTCATCTGCTCCATATACACTCATCAGTTCCACACCCTCGTCTGCTCCACATATATTCATCCGCTCCCCACACTCAGCCACTCCCCCACACTCAGCCGCTCTCCGCACTCGTCAGCTTTCCACACTCGTCAGCACTCCATATTCATCCGCACTCCATATTCGTACGCACTCCACACTCGTACGCACTCCACACTCGTACGCACTCCACACTTGTACGCACTCCACACTCGTACGCACTCCATACTCGTACGCACTGCACACTCGTCTGGTCCCCACACTCATCCGCTCTCCACCTTCGTCCGCACTCCACACTCGTCTGCACTCCACATTCGTCCACACTCCACACTCGTACGAACTGCACACTCGTACGCAGTGCATACTCATCCGCTCTCCACGCTCATCCTTTCTACATGCTTGTTCGCTCTTACACGTTCGTCTGGTCAAGACGTTCATACAGTTGATACGTTTGTGCGTTCAGTGTAGTCATCAGTTCTACGCCCTTCTGCGTTGTATTTTTCTTCTCTGTGTTTTCGTATTCATCAACTCTGCACGTACTCAACAACTCCACACGCTGGTCCGCTCTACACACACCAACCACGCTACACACTTATTGGCTTTAGTATGTTCATCTATTCCATCCGATCTCCATACTCATTTGGTCTTTCTAGTCGTCTGTTCTTCCATTCATGCGCTCTTACACTTAGTGCATTCATCTGTTCTATACACTTCATCCATTCTAACTATTTCATCTTCCTACTACGTCCCTCCTCATTTATTGTGTCCATTTCATCAGTTTAGATCTCCTATTTTCACACAGATTTATTCCTATTATCCACTTCATTGTTCTGATCTACATTACTCATTTAGATTTGTTTGTCTTTCTTAGTTTACATTCGAGTTTATTAGCTGTCAATTTCTCGCTTCAGGTAGTTTGTTGGGTTGGTGATTATTGTGATGATGCTAGTTTGGAAACCGGTTGGTTTTAGGGGAAGAGCCAGGTTTTCAGTAGTTTGCGGAAGGACGTTAAATCCTCAGTAAGGCAGATGTGGGGTGGGAGGGAGTTCCATAGGGTTGGGGCTAAGGCTGTGAATGAAGATCCGCCTAACCTGACTGAGTTTGTTTTAGGAATTACTAGGAGGCCGGCTGAGCTTGATGTTAGGGTGCGAGTGGGATGATAAGGTATTAATTTGTTTCGAAGATATTGAGGTCCAGTTTTATGCAGTGCTCGATGGGAGAGGCATAAGGTTTTGAAAGCCACCCTACGGGCTACTGGAAGCCAGTGCAGTGTCTTAAGGGCTGGGGATACGTGGTCTTTTGGACCGAGCGCAAGTAGCATTTTGGCCGCCGCGTTTTGTGCCCTTTGGAGTTTATTCAGTTGGTAGGCATGTATTCTGAGGTATAGGGGGTTTGAGTAGCATATATTGAAAGTTAAGAATAATTAAGTAGACATTACAGCAAGTTGTTTGAAAAGTGAAGTACATCATAGTTATTATGATAATTGATGATGCTGTAGTTAACAACATACAATATTAAATATAATAAACCTCATAAAAATATGAAGTAAAACCATAGCATGGTTTGGGACAAACAGGGGAGGACGGACACGACACAGTAAGGGAAGAGTAGGGAGAGGGAAGAGCAATACATGCAATAAAAGGAGCATTTTATGTTAAGTAATCCTTAAAGGCATTCCATTTGTTATGAAACTTAGGTAGAGTTTTTGTTGATAAGGCATACATTTTTTCAATTCTGTGAAAAGAGCAAACAGAGTTCCACCATAAATCATAAGTTAATTTTTGAGCATTTTTCCAATTAGTCACAATGATATAGAAGGCAACATATACCAGAAAATTAGATAAATCAGACGAAGTAATACCATTCTCAATCAGCCCACTGATACTACCGCTAAACTCTATACCCTTTATTGGAATCTGATTGGAACTTACAAATCACTGAAGAAATGTGGACTAAGATATGGCTGCAATGCTTTCCCACTTCCGTTGCTGCAAATCTCACTTAATCACACTATTTCATACTACATAGAGCATATCTTACACCACAAAGGATTGCCAAAATGTCTAACTCCAGTCAAAGTGCATGCTGGTCCTGCCAATCTTCTCCTGCAGATTTAGTACATTCAATATTTAACTGTAATTTAGTTTTTACATTTTGGACTCGTATATGGAAATGCTTACAAAAAATGTTTTCGTTTCAGGAACCTCTCACATTATGTAATGTCATGATTGGAGCTGTAGCAAATCCCACCTTATTTTCTAAAGGTGTTTGCTGGAGTGACCAGATTTGAAAAGTAAAAAACCGGGACAGGGAAACTAAAATAAAAGTAGGACAAACTCTTGAAAGTGGCTGTCAAGGCACTACACTTCAGTAGTGGTTGGAGGAGAAGGGGGTTTAAGTGTTACTATTCAAATAAACACATATTATAAATAATTTATCACAAACTAGCACTATCTTAAGTTGTAAAAAGCAGCATTTCCTCTGTGAAAGATTGTGCATTCATGCCTGTCCGCTATGAAGACCGGCTACCAAAAACCGGGAACACTGCAGTTTCCAATGGAAACATAATATTGAGAAAGGGGGACAGAGCAGCAAAAACCGGGACGTCTGGGCACCCTAGTGTTTGCCCAAAACGAAGTGTGCTCTGTGTAGAGAACATCCAAGTGATGCGAGTGACGGGGCCATCGTGGGGCAGGATTGGATAGAATGCCCAGCCAATCTGAGTAACTCATGCTTTCTGGGCACCCTATTGGTTAGAAAGCAGAGCCCACTGGCTGATCCGGGTGGGGACATTGTTTTGATTTAATCAATGGCCGGAAATGGGCCACGTTTCCTAATTATGCAGAATGTGTCAGTCTTTCTGATTGGATGAAACCTGCCTTTTCAACCAAATTATAACTCCTGACTATAGCTGAGGAGACCAGACACTGGGCCGTCAGCCCTCGTGAGACCATAGGATTTCCGCACACGTGGCTCCTGGCTTGCTGGCATTCCGAGAGCGCAGGGCGGTGCAGTGAGCAGCCAGGCGATCCTCTTAATGAGTTCTGGGAACCACCGAGGACAGCATTTATAGAGTGTGCTCCTGGACCATTGCGCATATATATATATATATATATATATATATATATATATATATATATATATATATATATATATATATATATATATATATATATATGTAGAGAGAGAGAGAGAGAGAGAGAGAGAGAGATGGAGAGAGCTTTTATATATATCTATATATAATAAATGGATATATATATATTTTTTTTTCTCAGTGGAAACACTTTGTTAAAGGGATGTTAAGGTTAAGTTGCACTAATACAAACCTATGAAATTCAATGAAAAACTTTGTTTAAGGGACATTATGCTTACAAAACCTCAGAAATTTGCCAGTTGTGGTAAGCTAAGCAACCATAACTCACACCACCACCGTGCACAGATAATACTAACAGCCAGGACATCAAAGATGATATCACAAATGTCATTTATGACATGACATCACAGTGAATTTCATGGGTTTTTACCAGTGCACGCTAATTTCATACAACTTACTAATATCATACTTACCCCAATATAGCAACATTTTTGTCCAATTTACAAAATTTCATATTAAAACTGTGCCATTCCCCACCTTCTAGCATAATTTTTAACACATCTATACACTTTTTGCAACTTTATCCACCGTTTTCGCATTCATCGACGCCCGCAAACGTCTGACGTAATCGCAGACTTTCCCGACAGTGTCACATGACCTGCGCGCATGCGGCATGATGATGTGTTTGCGAACGCGTCCGCACTTCCCCAACGGGTCCGTGCTTTGCAGACAGTTCGGGACTGCATTTTCTGCTGATCTAGCAACTTTCAAGATCAAAATGTACCCTTGCACAACTCCTACACCTATTCTTACTCATTATACATTAACAATCTAGCACATAGCACATATTTCGAAGAATATTAGCAAAACTGCTATTTATCTTAAAAATTGCATCATCTATTGCCTTCGTTCCTCCCTAAGAGCCACCACCACCACCACCAGCTGGAGGATCTAAACAACAAAAGAAATGCAGTACTTCAAAGGAAAATAAAGAGGACTAAGCAGTGGTGGAAATGGAAAGAAATTGGTGGGGGATCCCACAAGGACCAGGGTGGGGGCGGAGTTTGGGGGGTTGGTGCCCCAGGAGGCGGGGTTAAGGGGGGCAGAGCTGGCAGTTCACCTCCGATCAAAGGAAATGTCCAAAATAATAGTTTTAAATGCTGCTATTTCTTTCATGCTGCTTCTTTTCCAAACTATATATCAATTCCACTTTAAACCTTCACTATGCAGATAATAGTTTTGACCAGTGTTGCTGAGTAAATATTTTTTTTGATGTACAATTTGCATCCCATTTTATAAAGAAATTCCCCCTTGGGTACTATTCAAACACAAACACTTGAAATTGTCACCTCTAAATGATTGCGCAGCCCTGAGCAAATGGTAAATGTCCTATTCAAATTGAGTGTGTAACTGGACAACAGATACGGTGAAACAAAGAGTCCAAAGCAAGTAGCAAGTAGCAACTATTCAAACACAGTGATTTCTGTTGCACTTGAACCCCACCCGGCACAGCTCATGCAGCTCCATTCTGAAAGCAGTTGAGTGGCTGCATGGTGTGTTGTTAATAGGGGTATTTATTTATGCAATGTCTGTCGATATATGTATATTTATTTATGTATGCAATGTTTGTCGGATACAGGTATCCGACAAATATTGCATAAATAAAAAATCTGGTTCCGTGTATCCGACAAACATTGCATAAATAAATAAATAAACCGGGTCGTGGCTGAGGGGGCTCTTGCATGGGTCACCAGAGGAAGTTACGGTTTGCTCGCGGGCACTTTATATTTTTTTCCCCAGCGCAGAGCGGGGGTTTGGGGCGGCTGACACTGGCCGGATCCTGAGATCTGGCTACACATCTGGTGCCGGATCTCGGATCTGGTGAGAGACGGCCCAATGACCAGTGCTGGGACCAAGAAGATGAGGTACAGGAAGTGCCTACCTCTATCACCCAGAGAGAATCATGGGTATGGCAGTTCTTTACCACTTTTGGGAATGTACCAAAGGCTAAAGTTACCAAAGTGAAATGCAGTGAGGGCAACGTTGTACTCAGTCGCGGACTACCTGGACAGTACTCCTACGGGAACACCTCCATGCACCGCCACACCAAATCCAACCACTCCAATGCTCTCAGAAAGGTTGTTCCTTTCTTAGCATTTACTAGGCTGTCTTCTTCTACTTCATCTTACTCAACCAATACTGTAACCACACAGCAGATGTGTGCAGATGACCTAGAAATGTTTGACCACATGTTGCTAGGGCTAAAGGCTATGTTGAATGAGCAGGGAGTGTATGTAAGTCTCAGATTCCGTGTATGAACCCTCGGTATCAATACGAATTTCCTCCTCAGAATCCTCACCTGGTTCTTCAGTGGATACGCCTGGTGACTCGCCTGTCTTCTTTCTTCAGCAGGGTTGTCGTTTTCTTACCCTTCTTCTGGAAGAGATAAGGGCGCGCTCCCCCGGAGGTGACTTTGCCTTAAAAGCAATCCTCCAGGCAGCGGAACGACAGGGAGCCGACCCCAATCCAGGGAAAAGTGGAAGACAGAAAAACCCTGGTATTTCTGGTTGGTGTAAGTAAGTCCAAGTAAGTAGTTCTTAATATCCACAGTAGATTGGGCGGAATGTAGCCAGAGATGACGGGTAGAGGTGAGCAAAAGATGAGAGCCCAAGGAGAGAGCGAGCCCCAGAGAAAACAATGGATATTGGGTACAAAACTCCAGGCATCAGAATGCACCACACAAGGCAGCAACGGCTATAGGCATGGTAGACAGGGATGTAATATAGTAAGTGGGATGTGACATGCAGGCAAATGGCAAGAGGAGGAATAGCAGAGAGACTACCTGGGGAAGGCAGATCAAGGAAGGTTGTTAGGTAGCAGGAGCTGCATAGTAAAAGGAGGAGAAACAACACCGTGGGAACAGGCAAAACAGCAGCAGTGGCCGAGCGAAAGGGAAAGCAGAAAGAGAGGAGAGCCGTGGGAAGTCGTGGAGCACGGGGCTAGGCAAGGCAAAGTGGACATTGGATGAAGCGAGAACTACGAGCGACTAACCATGCGGGGAGCAAGGGTTGCAACGTGCAGTCCCGCTGTTGAGATTCCAGTATATACTGATAGCGGCCATGATGGAACGGGGCACTAGATCGCTACAACACGTTCTGAGAGAACGTGATGGAACATCAGTGGAGTCTCCCTTGATTCCAAAGCTTCCACAGCTGCATCATGACAGTAAGCGAAAACCAACTAATAAACATGGATAAAACCAAGGTAATGCTGGTCTCTGCAAAAAAACTCATTAGAACTAAGCTTACGATAACAGTGGGAACAGTTGAGTATACTGATGCTTATAAATACCTAGGGCTCGGAATGTCTGTGGTACCAGGGTATCTGCACATAAAAGAAGCTAAGGTTAGAAGGGCGAGGCAAATCACATGATTGTCTAGGAGATTCATACTTTGAGCATTCACTTTTCTATTTATTTATTTATTCATTTATTTATTTATTTATTTATTTATTACATTTATATAGGGCACCTAACCCTGAGGCATCTGGGTGCTTGTACTCATGAATATGGTTACAGGTGAGACAAAGGCAGTCTTGGGCATCATGACATTGGTTACATCCAGTTACTTTCAAACTTGCTCATAAGAAATTGCTTAGTAAGTTGGTTACATCCGATTACAGGTGATAAAACGGCAGTCATAGGCATCACGAGATTGGTTACATCCAGTCACTTGCATCTTAGTCATGATCTCATACATACTTACAGCATGCGTGTGTGCTTAAACAGATTGGTTGATACCAGTTACTTTTATCTTAGTCATGATCAGGCACATACTAGCAGATTCATCTTAATTGGGTACATCTGAATTGTTTGTCTTCTGGTGCAATCAGGCTGACGCAGGCTTTGAGTTCAGTGGTTTGCTCGCACCAGCAAGTGGGGCTGAAGGCGGAAGATAATATGATTAATGGTCTTTTTTAAGTCTTGTTTGAAAAGCCAGGTTTTGAGCTTTTTTGGAATTACCAGAGTGATGGGTCAGTCCTGAGCTCTAAGAGCATGGCATTCCAGTAGTTGGTGGCCATGACTGGGAAACTGGAACCGCCTGCTTTTTGTCTTTTAAATCTTTGAATGGCAAGGTGACCGAGATAAGGTGTTCTGGTGGATCTGGATGTTTGAGCTGCGTCAGTGTGAGTATCTTGAATTTGATCCTGTCTCTGACTGATAGCCAGTGGATGTCTTGTCTGGTGGAGGTTATGTGAGCAGATTTGGGGATGCTGAGTGCAGCTCGAATAGCATTGTTTTGAACAATTTGAAGTTTGGAGATGTTCTTGGCTGAAGAGCCTGCTAAAATGGCATTGCAGTAATCAATCCTGGATAGGATCAGGGCTCTTGCCAGTGTGTTGCGGTTCTCTACGGTAAGAATTGGTTTGCAGGCTGTAATGAGTTTTGCTGTGTAGGCGGAAGCTGAAGTTATGGCGTTAACTTGTCACGTGAGAGTGAGTGCAGAGTCAAGGTAGACCCCCAGGGCTTTGACCTCTTTGGATACTGTGATTGTGTTACCATCAATGATGAGGGACGCGTAGGAGGAAGGGAGGTTTTTTAGTCTAGCGGGGCTGCCAACGATTGAGATCTCCATTTTATCGTCATTGAGGCAGAGTTAGTTTTGAGCCATCCACGCTTGGATGGTGGAATAGATGGCGTTCAGGGATTTGGAATCTATGTCATGGTTGCCTGTGATAGGTATGAGTATCTGGGTATCATCAGCATAGTTTGTGTATTGATGCCGAGTTTGTCAAGTCGGTCAAAGAGTGGTTTGGTGAATGCGTTGTAGAGAGTTGGGGAGACACAAGATCCCCGTGGAGCCCAGCATGTGCCTAGAGATGGGGGTGCCGCCGCTATTTGGGAGAAAACTCTCATGGAGCAGTTTGACAGGAATGGTTTAATCCAGTTTATGGCATTGTTGGAAAAGTGTGCCTCGCTGGCCAGGTGACGGCATAGGATGTTATGGTTCACCAAGTCGAATGCTGCCTAGAGGTGCAGTAGGAGGAGTATGGCCAGGTTGCCTCTATCTCTAAATTGATCCATTTGGGTTTTAAGATCCACCAGGGCTGTTTCCGTGCCATGGCCTTATTTAAAACCTGATTGGCACAGGCCAAGTAAATTGTGTTTTTTGAGGTAGTTCTGAATTTGTACATAAGCCACTCTGTCTAAGATTTTTAGTAAAAAGGGCACTGTGGTGATGGGCCTGTAGTTTGTAGGAACATTGGGGTCCAAGGTGGGTTTCTTCAGTAGTGGAAGTACCCAGGCTTTCTTCAGGTTTTTAGGTACTTTGTTGGAGGTAAAAGAATTGTTGATTAGTGATGTGATAAAAGGGGCTAAGTTCTGTGCACAGTCTTTGACTAAGGTAGCCGGGCACATGTCGCCTTGACAGTTGCGGGTTTGAGGCCTTTTATGGTTTTTATAGTCTCTTCTACTGTGATGGGAGATAATTTAAACCTGGGAAGGAATTTTGTGGGTTTGTGTTCTGTGGTAAGCGGTTGGGGGGAGAGGAAGGAGTTTCATTTTTATAAAGTTGATCTTCTGTTGTAGTGAGGTGATTTTGTCTAGGAGTGTTCTTTGTATGCTTTCACACCAGGCCTGATCTCTGGTGGTTGTGTCAGGGGCCTGGGAGGGTGATTCTAGTTCTTGAAACACAGAAAAGAGCTCTTTGGAGCTGGTTTTGGCATTGTTTATGCGTGTGTTGTACTCATTGCTCTTGGCTAGGAGGGTGGCTTTTTTGTATTCCGAGGCTAAGGAGGCGAATTGTGTCTTGCTATCCAAGCTGGGGTTACATTTCCATTTATATTCTGCAATTCTTTTGTTTTTGTGCAGGTTCTTGAGCTCTGGTGTAAACCAGTGGTTGAGATGGGCTTGAGGTTTGGCTTTGCAGCAGCCCAGTGGGCTATTTTGTTAATGGCCGTTTCCATAGTCTGATTGTAGATGTCTACAAGAGCTGTGGGGTCAGTAGTTGTGTCATTATGGTCAGTTGCAGAGGTTGCATACTTGAGTAGCGGGTGCGATATTGGTGGATGTGCTAGAGTGTGAGGGTGTGTTGATGGTGAACAGTATAGTTTTGTGATCTTACCAGGGGCAGGCGTTGTTGTTAGAAATGTTAATGGTGCTGTTGTGATCGGCTAGCCAATCTAAGGTGCAGACTTTGGAGTCAGTGGGGCCGGTGGATCGAATAGAGAAACCTAGGGCTTCCATAGTGTTGGCTACGGTGGAGGCTTGATTGTCGTTGTTATCGTTGAGGCCCAGGTTAAAATCACCTAGGATGTTGACCTTGGATGTAGGCTTGAGATCCGATGTTAGTAGTGTGGCTATGTCCTCCTCGGATGAAGAGGTTGAGCCTGGAGGTCTGTAAATCAGGTGGATGATGTTGGAGGCTCTAACAGAGAGTGTTATTTTAGCTGACAGGGATTCCCTACTGGTAGAACTTGGTTTGGTATTTCTCTTAGGATTCGTTTTTTTGGGGAAATGAAGGCAACTCCGCTTCCCTTGGAGGTGGTTCTGTCCTTTTTGGTGATGGAGTATCCCTCTGGTAGGGTGAGCGCAAGGGATGGACCGGCTGCTGGATGTAGCCATGTTTCTGTTATGGCGATGAAATCGAGGTCATTGACGGTGATGAGGTCCGAGATATCTAAGGCATGTGCCATGAGGGATCTGGCCTTTATGAGGCCGCCTTTGATGACTGAGGGCTGGTTGGGTTCTTTGTTCTTGTTATGGGTCCTGTTAGCTACAGGTGTGCTGGTGTTGTTTGCCTTAGATTTGGTGGTATTCTTCCTGCGTTTTTCATTTCTTTGGTCGATGGAGGGTGTGGAGGAGGTGTAGGAGGTAGATGGGCTATGTTGTGGTGTTGACTATTTTGGCAGATGGGGAATTGCTGTTTGATCTGCATGGCTGAATATCTGAAGACAGGCTAGACTCACTATTGGGGCAGGTTAGGGGCCAAACTCGCTCATGGGGTACGGCGTAGGACTCGATAGAGGGCAGGCTGGATGCAACACATAAATTCAGGGCAGGCTAGGTGCAACACAAATTCAGGGCAGGCTAAATGCCACACATAAATTCAGGGCAGGCTAGATGAAACACATAAATTCAGGGCGGGCTGGATGCAACACATACATTCACGGCAGGCTAAATGCCACACATAAATTCAGGGCAGGCTAGGTGCAACACATACATTCAGGGCAGGCTAGATGTCACACATAAATTCAGGGCAGGCTAGATGCAACACATACATTCAGGCAGGCTAGATGCCACACATAAGTTCAGGGCAGGCTGGGGCATCGATGCTGTACCTTTCGTTTGCTTGTGCTGGGATGTCGTAGTAGAATAGGCTGGGGTGCCGCATTACAAGTAGCAAGCAGTCAGCCGTCAGGTTATGATTCCAATGCAAGTTCAAGCATTGTTCGGTGTTTCGAGACTTAGCATTTCGCTATGGCATCCAACGTGTAGTTGGTGGAGGGAGTTGTGATTGTTCCCAGCTGTTGGGCCGTAAGGGGCGGCGAGGGGCAGAGACTATGCTGCCTGCTGCACGTTGGCACAAACAGGCACTAACAGGGGTCTTGTGTGTGGGTCCTTGGTGGGGGCCGGCGTTCACCTGCCGGCACCCGATTGGTCCTTATTAGCAGGTGGAGGACCAATGGACAGAATAGCTTTTTCCTAACCAGGAAGTCAGGCGGGCACTCCGGTGCCTGAAGGAGAGTCCGCCATTTTGGCGAGTATTCGCGCTACGGTGCCGTGTGTGCACGAGAAGCACCGCGGGCTAAACAGCTGACGTAGAGCTTTTGTAAATAGCTCTTGGAGAGGCATCGAGTGGCACAATTTACATGCCTAAATATTGTTTTTGATACATTAAAGGGAGCATTTGTGCGGCGGCTGATGAAATGGGATTGTCAGAGTAACTATGATCATCTCTCCGCACTAAACGGTTACGACAGTGTGGTACTGGTAGTTTATCGTATTATAAAACCTGAACAATACTTATTTCTCTGTCCGGATCCCGATGTGTGTAATTTTCGTTTGAAGTCAGGCATAAATCACCTACCAATAACAGCAGTGTGTGGTGCAAGTTTGACCCCGCAGAGGGAAAAAAAGATTCTGCAGAATCTGTAAGATCCGAACCAATCAAGAGTCAGCCAAACATGTGCTCACGGAGTGTCTGAACATGGGCCCACTTTATATGGTGTCAGTGGGACCCTTTGTCCATGATTATAATTCCATAAAATCTGCCGCATTTTGGGTGTTTTGCCTAAATACGGAATCTATGAAGGTTCTTTTAGACCTCTCCAGGGTTTGGAGAAGGGATTTTCCATATCTATGTACATGCAACTCAGGGTAAGCAAACTCTTGTCAAAATGTTCATGGGAGCAATCACCATATGAGGATAAAATTATGTTAAAATGTTCATGAGCGTGACAATATTTAAGGACAAACTTGGAGCTTGTTGATTAATTTCGTACTGTGTACTTTTGACCCCTGAATGAGATGTGATATGGGAACGAAGGACCAGGTTTTAGAAGTAACCATGTGTAAAAATAATGTCTGTAAATAAGTAGATTTTATAGATTTCAAAGTATTACGATACTAAAGTTTATTATATGCCTTTTGTGAATTGTGTATTGTATCGAGTAATATTGATTGTAAAAGTTCATTTGAACTATGTACAATTAAAATTACATTAAATAAAATAACAAATATGTAACCACACAGCCTACATCTGTGGGACACAAAATCCCACCAGCTACCTTGCAGGTGATAAGATCCATATCTTTCGAAGACAACAGTACTCTGTATACACTGCAACACACCACTCAGCAGGGGGGAGTCATTTCAAAGTGCTTTTCAAGCTGTAACCAAGGAGCATGAGAAACACTGCCCCCTACCTTAGATGTAACTCATGCACAACATCTTCCTCTGCCCCTTCATATTACTGCTCGGTGCCTCTTCCCTCATTTTCCTCCCTAAGTTACTTTTTGACCTCTCCTGCAAAACAAGGGGAAAAGAAAGGTTCCTTTAGGAACCACCTTTCACAGTAAAAAATAGAAATTAAAACAATAATCTTATGGACTTCATCTACTTTATATTTCTCAGTAAGATAGACAGACTCAATATTTTCCAACATTTCCATTAGCATTTTGTGTTATGCTAATGGGAATAATGTAGCGTGTATCCCCCATTCCAGGGGCTGGAACTGGGGATAACGGGCCGACAGCCCAAATTATCGGCCCATGTGAAGCGAGTTCCAGCCCCTGCAATGGGGGATGAAGGCCATTAGCACCTTGGGTTGCCAAAGCGGTAACCCGATGTGCTAAACCTCTAGGTATTAAGTGCATTATAAATAACCTATCATATCATATCATAAAAAAGGATTTTCCTTCTTACAGTGCCCCCTCTTCCCTTTCCATGGAGGCCTGCGAGAAAAAATAATAATAAATAGGACAGATGTTGGGGAGGAAGATGGCGGCAGGGACAGCCGGCCGTCAGGCGGCTTGGAACCCGGGTTTGTATCAGTGGTTCAAGCCCATGTTCCTACCCACCTTATTGGCTGGCTACCCCACCCAGAGTGCTAATGTAAAATTGTATATTAGAGAAAAATATAAAATGACAGAAACAATTTTCTATTACAAATACCTTTCTGTAGCATACAATAAGGACCATAATCGATGGACCTTCATAACTAACCACAGTTTCCGCAGTCCCTACACCGCCAGGAGTGCTAATGTAAAATTGTATACTAGAGAAAAACTTATAATGACAACAACAATTTTCTATTCCAAATACCTTTCTCTAGCATACAATAAGGACCATAATTGAGGGACCTTTATAACTATCCACAGTTTCCGTAGTCCCCTTTCCACGCCATGGATCATTAAAAGGCCCAGTTGGCACGTGCACACCATCGCACAGGGCAGTCCTTTTACCATTTTGAATTTGATATTTGTAACACTCCCTCAATGCCTCCTTTCAAACAGTCACACATCCATCCACCAATCACTTCCAAAAACTGTATATATAACCCTATGACTTTCACACATTAACTGCCACTTAACAATTTTTACACATCTTTTGCATCTACATTTCCCTCACTTATACAAAATAATTGTACACAATACTCCTATAAATGCACATATGCACTGTGCAGTGAGAGAAATGCATAAATAGGACGGGCAGTACAGATGGGCAAATGCTCATGAGAACCCAAGAGGGAAATGCCAAGGTATGCCAAGCTGGGATGCCACTGGGTAACTACTGGAGCAGAGGAGTTCGAAGGGTGGGATGAATCTTAACCATAACAACCCGTTGACAAAGTTTTTTCTGTCAATTTAATAGGTTTTTATAAGTGAAAATGTTTCATGGTGTTACATCACTATACATAAGTTATTAATAATTCCTCTTTTCATATATATGAAAGAACTATAAACCTCCTTTAAGAAGCATATTTTTTGCAACATATACTTATGTCTATCGTTATCATCAGCGCATGCTGGGGATGGGAATCATCGTTCAATTGCCTACAGAATAAGGCTCTACCATGACCCAAGCTGAACCAAACCACCCCTATTATTCACTGCACCTACCCTGCCTCCTATCTCAATGTCCACTATACCGTAATAATGTAACCAATGGCCAGTGCTCATGACTTGCAACCATGGCCAGTTTCCAAATCCATGGGGCATAGACTTCGGCCATGCCGCATTCTCCAATGAGCAAATCAGAGTAAACATTTGGGTTTGCCGAGGGCCAGGCCCACTACCCAGGACATAGTTGCAAAACCATGCTTTTCAGTTCTTGCTGACCCTCCTCATGCATATTTGCTGCAATCCCATCCAGCACTTCAACCTCTACCCACAAGCACATTTTATTCTCTTTCAAACCAATCCCAATTTTAAAAAACGTTACCACATAGCCGGTCCCTGGTGGCCATGCCCACTTTAACTCTGGTCATGGCCAGTAGACAGATTGTCTGAGTTATGGCCTTGGGCCATGACCCGGACAATCTGGTCACTACCCATGGCCACAGGCTATACCTCAGTCATCAAAGGTATATCATAATTTTTTGTACCTACATTATGACACTTTTAAAACAATAAAACACAGACACATTTGCAAAACCATGCTTTCAGGTCCTTGCCAATGTTCCTTACACAAGTTTGTTGTAAATCTGCCTATGTTTTATTTTTCAAAAGTGTCAAAAGGTACACACATACAATACTCATATAACTTAGCCCCCACTTCACAAAATCCATTCAGACTTTGCACAAACATTCAAGGTTGGGTCTATAATCTTTCTGAAAACCTCTGTACACATTTGTCAAACGGCAACAAAGTTATAAGCCATCTAGAAATGTTGAGACCCCCCTTTAATTTTGCCCCCTCTTGACAAAATCCCACCAGACTTTGCAAAAACATTCATATCTGGATCTAAAATCTTTTCGCAAACATTTGTGCAGATTCATCAAATGGCACCACATATATATAAGCCTTTACGATTTGTCGAGGGGGTGAAGTTATAAGCCGCCTCAAAAGTGCTCTTCCTATGGGTTGAGCAACTTAACCAGAACTACAGGACCGCTACCGCAAGCCCTGTTATATATATATATATATATATATATATATATATATATATATATATATATATATATATATATATATATATACATACATTTCACACAGTGAGGCAACTGTGTACTGTCCAGCAAGTTAGTTTAGGCTGTTCCTTCGGGTCACAACATAATTGGCGACGATGGCAAGGACGCAAACCTGCCACTGTAACCATAGATTGGAATACAATGATTAACTTAGGGAGTCCCCCACAAATAAGAGAGTCTACAACACATCATTGATTGGGATTCAACACGCCCTCTCTATGACTCATACAGAGCCACAAAGCTCCCATCAGTGCTAACAATGAACAAAGAACCAGGCAGGAGAATAATAAGAATATATATTGATTTATAATTTATGTTCAATGAATCTTTAATGAGGAGACATGTCACCTTCTCTGGGGCACACAACCAAACTTCAACAATAAACAGGTAAATAATACTTGATGAAGTTTAGAGTGAAAACAAAGCACAGCTTTAACATGAGAACACATTACACATTATACATGCTGTCCTTTGCCTAATTTCCTGTAAACTTTAAAATGCTTGTAGTTTCGGAAACACAGATTAGGACAAATACATGTGGCAAATTGCACCCTGTGGCCTTTTCACCCAAAATAATATAAAACTGTTCTGTTAGTAGGATTACTTACTCATTCTCGGGAGAGAGTGTATATTCTCCACTGAAAATTACCCTAGTTTTACTTTGCAAAACGCCTCTTCCCCCAGCACCAAAAACCCAGTCATCAGTGACATGCAGCACCCCTCTGTTTAAGGGCCAGGCTTAGGGAGTGGGGTCATTTAGGAATTTTGTTTGGGGCTATGGAACCCCTTTGTTTAAATATGATGATTAAGGAGTGGTAACAATGGGGAATTTTGTTTTAGGGACATGGACCTTTTTGTTTTAAAGGCAAGGTTTGGGAATGGAACAAACACCTTTTTGTTTTAAAGACAAGGTTTGGGAATGGTGACAATTACACATTTTGTTTTTGTGGCCAGGACACATTAATTACTTTATGTGACTATAACATTAGTCCCGCTAGGAGAAGGGTGAAAGTGTCAAACTCTTCTACTCTCCTCTTGCGTAAATCTATTTGGGAGTTAATTAAATTACAGTCAAATATGCCTAGGGTCTACACAATTTGCCCTCCCACCCACTATGAAGGGAAGATATTAAGGCAGGCATATCCCCAACACACTTGGTTTCAAATGGATCAATTCTACTTACATGGGACCTCTATTTTGAGGCACTCGGGGTAGACAGCCAGCTTCCTCTTTGGAAAGCTTGGGTGGTAACTTCAGTCAGAGATCGTCACCAGCTTTCCTCCCTCTTGGGCTCTCCTTAAGGATCAGGGCCTAGTCTGCTGTTGGCTTGCCCAGTTTCTCTCTCCGAAGGCAAAGTTGAAGGCCTCACAATGTTAAAACCTCTCCACCCAAGATGTCAGGCAGTTGTCTCAGGATACCCCCAGGTGGATTAAGAGCAAGTCCTGTAACATCTTTGGTAGCACTTCCTCAAAGATGTTTTTAGGCAGCTTTTCTCCTGGTCCGATCCCCATCTGCATAGAGCAAATGCTTTGCCACACCTCCAATTATAACACTTAGTAAGTGCCAGTTTATTGGTGCTAAGTTTCCCATTGGCGGATCATTCTCTCTCCCTCCTCCCAAGAGCCAACCCCTCACTGTGGATAGGCCGGGGGAGTTCTGTGATTGAAGTGAAGTGAAGAGGTACACCCCTTCTGTCATTTACACATTTATTTAGCTGTCAGCATTTTACCAAAAATGTCCCTCCATGGCAAAATGTCGCAATTTACCAATAAATGCCATGATATATAGATATTAATATTCCCCTCCTCATGGCAAATCAGTGAAGCTTACTTTCATTTCGACACATTATCGCACGGGCGCACTATGGTTTTTCACCCTTTATTCAAAATCTAACATCGCTGTGAATAAGAAAATTCATAATCAAAGATCTAATGTAACCAGCCAGTAGTTTCACAACTTTCAAGTTTCCAACATTTTCAGGGCAGCTTGAAACCCTTTTTTGATTATCACAGGGTTAAAACAATTGAATCCAGATACAAATAACAACAGCACCATCCCCTGGACAACAACTTTCAAAAGAGATCTGTCCCAAATCGGTAAGTATTATGATCTCAAAGTTATTGAATAAAAATACATTGGGCCTCATTACAAGGATGGCGGAGAACCATGGCGCTATTAGCGCCATGGTTCATGCCGGTAAAATACTGGCACCGCCTTGGTGGAAAGGGGAATTACTGCCCCATTCCAAGGTTGGCGGGGCGGTAATTCCCCCTTCCACCATTGCCTTTCCGCATTCCCATTTTTGCCCCATAGGGCTCAATGGGAATGGGGAAGGCGCTAATTACGGGACTGCAAATTGCGGTACCGTAATTAGCTCCCTGGGTCCCTTTGCGGGTTGGTTTTTAATGCCTGCAAAAAGCAGGCGTTAAATCTCCCAACCTGCAAAGGGACCTCGTAGTAAGGCGGTAAGGATTTACCGGTACCAGTATTTTACCGGTACCGGTAAATCCTTACCGCCATCCGTGTAATGAGGCCCATTTTCAATGAAAGTTAATGACCACATAGTTAACATGGACAAATGGCACTTTATTTTTTGTAATTTATTTTATTATGTGCATTTAAGACACAATTGGTCTTTTCTCACACAGAACATAAAATATCAGTACACCAAAAATTTGAAATAGCCCAGAAGTAAATCTGAAATCCAATAAAATACAGCTAAAAAGACTTCTCACTTCAGGTTACATTTCATACTTAAACTTAAAAACGTTTCACTTCATAGTACAATTCATGCTTAAACATTTCTTATATTACACTTCATTTATTAGTCATTTACCTAGAGTTACCTGGAGAGGTTACTTAAAAATGTTGTGCTCTTTGTTAATTTTAAGCCATACATGGAAGGCTGAGGCAGAAATAACATGCGATTCGCCACAATAGAGCATGCTCCAGAACTGATCAGATTCGAAATTAACAAATTTGGCATAGCCCCTTTTGTATAAAGCATGCAAAACCCTACAATTGATTGGAACATGGAGGGCCATTTCCACATGTACAAGACAAAGCCAACAGAGGCAAGCATCCCCAATGATCCCTTTCCAGGCCCCTATATAAGCTAGTACCAGCAGTAGGTCAAAACGTAAGTAAAGTATATATCTGTAACGCTCACCTTGCTTCCACGGGGAATGCCTCACGACAAGCCAGTGGCTCTTCGGGACCTCTCCACCCTTCTTGGAGTTTGGGCTGTCGAGGATTGGCTCTGGAAGATAGGAGGTGAGGTTTTACTGCTCTTCCCTCCGTTGCAACCCACCTCCCGAGTCCCCTTGCAGTTTACCCAGGGGACGTTTCTCACCTTGCGTTCTATAAGGGTGCGCTCTCTGTCCTGCCGCACTGGGCAGGGGCGAGTCGTTGATGGCTCCGTACCGCCGAGTGACTTCACTGGTGAGGGCCGCAGTCCAGACCGGCTGCGACTCCTACTTTTCAGGTAAGTCTTGTTTGGTGAAAACAGTGTCTTAGTTTGGCTTTGCACTAGTAACCTTCTCGCTTCTTCTTGCAGGTGCTAAGAGATGCGTTGGAGGCCGGAGGCGAATTCAAGAAAGTAAGATGGTACGCCAAGCGGCGCTGATAGCGTCCTTGCAAATAGCTAACCTGTGCTATTGTTTGTCCTACAGGTTGAGAAGATCCAAAGATAAATGGTTCCGTTCCCAGGAATCCTTGGAGATGAAAAATGTTTTGAAGACGGTGGAAGAGGACGATGAGCGGTGGGCGACTCAATCGCCGAAGGACACTGCAGCGCAGGTAAGGATGGCGATGGTTCTTTCCTTGGACAGCTTTGATTCCCAGATGATTCTGCCGAGCATGTAAGGATGACGATGGTTCTTGCCTTGGACAGCTTCGATTCCAAAGGATGCTGCCGAGCAGTTAAGGATGGCAATGGCACACGAGGTCAGGATGCAGAGCAGGACTCGGTGAACGTCACGCTGCAAAAGCAGAATAACACGAAGCACGTGCTCCTGATCGGGCATGGTTTAAATAGCCAGGTAGTATCCCAGGTGCCTTTGGGGCAGGCCCCGCCCTGGATGCTAGACCGCTGAATGCAGTTCCCCAGTATTCCACACGGGGGCGGCCATACTTGTCCATTGCCCATTGAAACTCCGTCCCTGCGTGTGTCTTCGATGCCAACAGAGCCAGGACTGACTCCAAAGAATCCGGGGAGGGCCGAATAAGTCCATAGGGCCCCGTAACCCCTCGGTGGGGATGAGATCGTGACAATATCTTGTAAGTGCCGGAAATTGGACCGATACAAGATATTTGCAAGGGGTGTCCCCAAATAAATCCTTTTGAGTGTAAATGGCATACTTGCGCTTCCCCGCCAATCTGCTTAGGGATGAGATGCGGTTAAATATACAGGATTTAGCACTAAGCTTACTAAAAAATAAGGGGATGTCACTCTTATTATGGCAAAAAAGGTTAATATCATGACATGAATGCCCACCGTGGCATCCAATTTCCTAAACCATATGCTTTTTTATCAGAGATCATTGTGTTCTATTCTGGAGAATAGAAGCAAGGGCGTAGCACTCCAACTATATTTAATCTCCGGCCATAGCTTACAAGCCGTGATTTTCCAGGAAGACAAAACTGAGTGGAGGCCCAATTCCAGTTTTGCGGCCTCCACGGGGACACAACTGGGAAGATTCAGAATGGACCGAAGAATCTTGGCCTCCAGTGTTGAGAGCCTTGCATGGAAAGACCTCAAGATCGTACATGATAGTGGGTATGATGGACACCCTATAAGCAATAACGAGTGCTTTGATGGATACTCCCCCATTATCTAAGATGACCCACCTAAATGCCAGCCACTTGGCCCAAGTTTTCAATACAGTACCCTCCTCCAGATGAGCCAGTGATGAAGAAGCCCGCAAAAGTACAGATACTTTTTTAGTGAGGACAGGCTCCAACCAAACATTCTCCAATACCCAAGGGAATACCTTCCTACCCTTAATCTTGCTGACACAACTCATAAACCTGGTCCTGGAAATATTTATTTGCAGGCGGTTAAGATTTGAGTAGGCCAGAAGTACATTTAACAAATGCTGTAATCCCATGGCGGTTCTGTCCATAACCACTGTGTCATCGGCGTACATGAGAAAGTCTATCCCCACCGTGCCAAACCTGGGAGAAAAATTATGGGCCAATTTCAAAGACTGGTGCAGGTCTGGAACATATAGGTTACATAAGATTGATGCCAAGGCACACCCCTGCTTAAGACCCCTATTTTTACTAAAAGACTGTGACAATGCCTGCTCCTGCAATAATCTAACCCTTATGCTAGTATCACAGTACAGAAGCGTTATGCAGTACGTTAGGGAGGAATATATGCTCCATGCTGCCAATTTATCCCATAATCGAGAGCGGATCAAACTATCAAAGGCAGCACTATAATCCACAAAGCATAGATACAATGGCATGCCTGGGTAACTATATGCATCTGATATAAGTGTCTGGAGAATCCAAATGGAATGGGAGGTGTTAAAACCCTTTCTAAAACCAGACTGATGCAGCCCAAGTAAGTGCTCTCTTTCCACCCACTCGGTCAGCAGACTAAGAAGCAATCCTGCAAAATATTTGGAGCTGCAATCTAGAGCTAGAATGCGATAAAATGTTGGATCCGCATGAGATCCCTGATTAAAAACGGGGACCAAGATCGAATCCCGCCATGATTGTGGAATATCACTGTCCTTGGATATGCAAAGAAAGTGTCTTTTTAATAGTGCAGCCCAAAATGCGGGATTCATCTTCAAAATGGCATTGCAAAGGCCATACGGGCCGATGGTCTGGGAGGGTTTAGATTTCTTAATCACGCCCTCTATATCAGCCATCGTCATATGAGAACAGACACAGGTATTACCCATTGAAATTCTAATATTGGTTCTACCACGCTTGTTGGCAGAGTAATAATGGTATATGAGGTAACTGCCCCAGCCAGCCTCTGAGACACAGCAGACTTCATGAGTTGGCCCAATAGTTCGAAAAACTCCTAGCATATTCCAAAAAAAATCAGAGCTGTGGGTTGTTACCCAGGAGTGGATTAACTGCCATCTGGCAGATGTGTACCTTGCTTTATGCTCCTTCAGCCATGCCCGGTAATTGTTTTTTTGTAATGTTCACTTGTTCTAGGTAAACTGAGGGTTGGTTCACCATGTCACGCTTAATATGTCTAAAAGTGGCTCTAATAACTCTTTTCTTGGCCACAATTATTGCATCATAGGAGGCTCCAGGTTTAGATATGACAATGCACTTGGCCAGTTGGTTAAACCCCTGAGGCCAATATAGATCCATTAACTGATCCAGGTCCCATTGACAGCTACCCAAGACAAATTGTATCGGCAGGTCACCCCTGGTCAGTGAATAATTAAAGCAAGCAATGTCATAGGTAGACCAAAGTAGTCTATTGCCTAACTAGTTGACCTGCGGATTAACCCGGATTAACCCGGAGATCGTCAATACGTTTGATGTTAATCATGTTGCACTCCATCTTCAACATGGCGTTTGGAAAACTGTAGCGCTCTGGTTCTAATAGTCTCATTTACAAATCCTACTGCGACTGATTACATTACACCAAGTGAAATTTACTGAGGGGGGTCCCACCAACAAGGGAGTCAAGTCAAACACTGACATGAGTTCGCACCATTCTCTTGCAAGTTTCTTTATACCTGGGAGCCCTTGGGCCATGGCTAGGGATGTGGACTCAGCTAGACAGTCAACATTGAAGTCTCCGGTGATGACAATATCCCCCCCTTTACTTGCCCCAGCCAGGCATACAAGGTGTCATATACATTGTTCATGAGGTTAGTCATTTTTGACCCCCTGCGGGGGTCATATAATGTAACCACCAAGGTGCCCCCATTAGTAGCCAAAAAATCGGTATGGTAACAGCCAAACAATTCTCTGCCTCCTGGATAGCTCGAAAGGGAAAAGGAGAGTAAGCATATCTAACTCCATTACATAGCCCCCTTTTTGGGTGGCCCAATAGTGTAGGAAAGAAGAGTTGAAAAAACAAAGAGTAGCCATTTTAGGAGAAGGGAGAAGTGAGCCATGTTTCCTGAAGACAGAAAATGTGAGCAGACAATAGTGTGTTTACTCCCAAGGGATTAGCGAGAAACGAGCGATGGCCCCGTGAGTTCCAGTAAGCTGAATGGTACAGGTTCACTCAGCGGCGATTCGGCCAAGGTGAGCACACATGACCAATCACCACTCATTCTACTCCTATGGTGCGAGAACACAGAGTCAATCCCCTTAACCTGCGGCTCCGCAGGGCCAGGGCGATAGGGTCCAGTATATGGTCCACAGCCTGCAGTGGTCTGCACTGCTGCGGGGAAGAAAGAAAAGATGTCAAAACCTGCATCATAAAATAGATTAGCAATTCTAGGTGGAAGCAAATTTCACGAGAACCCAATTGGTAGCGGTGTGATAAAGTGGAAGTTCAAGGCTCACAATGTCCTCCGAAGTGAGTCGATAGAGGTCTGGAATGAGCTGTAACAGCTGAAGTAACCGAGTTCGGTTTAAAGGACTGGCTGCAGATGGTTTAATTTCCACAATCTTAATGAATTTAGAGTGAGCTTGTTTCTACCGGGTTCCAAAAATGTTCTTGCTTCCATGGAGGGCCTGTTCCCAATCCCCACAAAGGATTGCCGTGCTGTCCTGAGAGGTTTAGCTCTGCCCTGGGCATACCCATCCCGGTTGTGATTAAGCGGGGGAGGTTCTAGGCTGGAGGCCATAGTATTATGGCCACTGTGATGCACCTCCATTATGTGATAGTCCGTGGCGACAGGCGCATTTGAGGGCCTGATGTTATCAGGAGGACAACTATGGGTGGCCATGGGGTCAAAAGTGGGGAGCCTTATATAAGAAAGTCCATGCAATGTCCCTTGGCAAGTGGCTCCATCAGAGAAAGTGTTTACTGCCGCATATTTGCCAGAGGAAAACGACGCCACATGGGGGTTCAAAGGTTTATGTGTTGGAGGCTCAAAAGCTACCGTATCCTGAGTCACCCTTGGAATTGGCGGGGACCATCCACCGGACTTTCTCCTGTGCCTCTTTATTTTCCTCGGGGTTACTCCAGGCTCAGCAATGAGTGACCACTCAACATTAATGGCTTGCAGGGCTTGTCTACGGGATTGCGCTGTTACTCTCAAAGAGGAGCCATGCAGGGCCACCGGATTAGCGGACACTTTCTTTTGTGGCACAAAAGCTGAAGGAGCACTTGATTTGCCAGACCCAGCTGACACTGCTTTGTCCAGCCATACTTTCTCTCAGGTGATTTGTTGTAATATGCATCACTTATGAGAGAGGGCATGGTTCTGTCGATCTGAGGTTGTTCTTGAACTAAGGCAGAAATCTGAGCCATTATAAGTTTAATTGAGGAATTCAATTAAAAGTGGCCTTAGTCACCTGAAATGAAATATAATAACATAGTTTTGAATTTCGCAAGCAAGCCCCACTTATTTACTTCCTCCCGGTGCACAACACTGTTATGTGTGACAGTTTCAACAAAAATGCTGCGTTTATCTCTCAGCCAGTAATGTGCCTTTTCAATTTGCAATCTGATTATACTTTTCAGAATACTCTGTGTTTCAACTGCAGAATGTAAGGAACTCATGGTGGCAACAATAAAGACAGACACAAGTGATCACAGTTCAGGGGCATTTATTAAACTGCAAAGGTTAGTTGAAACAAGGCCTAATCTAAACTAAAATCTAAGATGGGAGCAAGCTTCGACCATCAAACAAAAATAAGGCAGCCTTGTTTAGTCTTGTCAAAATAAAATGGCCTATACTAAAACTAAAACTATTGCCAAATCCTTACTCTAAATACAAAAGAAGTGTGGGATAATGTTCTTAAGAAAGTAGGAAGTGTTCACAAATAATAAGTCAGGATGCGGAACTTGAGGTCTCCCTTCCCCACGTTTTCTTCATGGGACAAGGTAGGAGTTTGGTGCACAGTCCACGCTCGAGCTTTCCCAACATGAGCTAACAGTTCTACTTTCATCAATCAGGAGTTTCGGTAGTTAAGTCTCTTTTCTATTAAAAAAGTCTCTTGCCGCTGTTGGCCTGATGTGTTCAAATAACAAACAAAGAGTTCCTTTTCACATATACATTGGGTGATGCTTTTCACCCCTGAGTCGCACTCTTCCGGGCTCGGTCCCTTCTCAATTGTTAGACTCTCTCCACCGTGTTCTCTATGACCTTCAAGTGTTGATCGGTGTCGAGTTCTCCACGGTTCTCACTCACACACTTTCTCCTTTCATATTCATAAATCTTCGGGTGATCCCTGCTCACCCCTTGGACATCCCTCATTTGGGCTCGGACCCCTTCGGCGTTCACAAATCTTCAGGTGATGGCTTTTCACCCCTTGGATCACCCTCGTTGGGGCTCGGATCCCTTTGGCGTTCACAAATCTTTGGGTGATGGATGTTCATCCCTTGGATTTCCTTCATTCGGGCTCGGACCCCTTTGGTATTTGCAAATCTTTGGGTGATGGCTGTTCGCATCTCCCTCATTTGGGCTCAGACCCCTTTGGCGTTCATAAATCTTCAGTTGATGGCTGTTCACCCCTTGGATCTCGCTCATTGGGGCTCAAACCCCTTTGGCGTTCAGAAATCTTCAGGTGATGGCTGTTCACCCCTTGGATCTCCCTCGTTCGGGTTCGGACCCCTTTGGCATTTACAAATCTTTGGGTGATGGCTGTAATCTTTGGGTTATGGCTGTTCACCCCTTGGATCTCCCTCATTCGAGCTCAGACCCCATTGGCATTCTCAAATCCTCGTTGATGGTTGTTCACCCCTGCCAACTTTGTCAATTGCACATAAAACTTTTACTATGCAGGATTCACTTCCCTTTGCTTCACAATCATCTGTCTCTCAAAGACTTTTGACTGTACAGAGGATTTTACAAGACCACCGTATGACCACTTTGACCCTCTTCTCACCTTTCCCAAGGCCTTCTGGTCCTGGTAGTTTAAACAATTGGGTAATCGCTCAGCTTTTCTTGAGTGAGCACCCATGTGGTGCCAGACTCTTCAGCTGCTTGTTTTCCCCTTCTTAGTATCAATAGTTCTTTGTCATTTCACTGTTCAATTAGCCGTTTGCTACTTTCGTTCAACAAAGTTTGGTTTCTATCGGCTCTCCTCTCGACTCATCAGCTATGATGAACCACTTTGCTTTTCTTCTCTCTCGAGTCAAGGTTGCTACCCCAGAAGCCAGTGTCTCTCCCTGGCTTGCTTATCTGCAGAGGTGGTCCTTGTGTACCGTTCTCACCTGCTGCAACACACGCTGGCTATTGTTCACGGTTTTATGATTCCTTCCATGGAGGTTTCAAAGGCCTTCGTTGGAAAAGACAAGGTTGCTTCTCTCCTTATCACCCTCTCGGTTCACACCATCTTTCTCCTCCTCTTACACTGCCTTGCTGAGTTAGCCCTCCCGTTGTACGGTCTGCCTTGCTCATCATGAGCTCTTGTGCTCCACCTTGTATCCCTATGGGGAAAGGCAAGGGCCGCCAGGTGTGTGAGGTTCTGGTCAATTGCCTGACTTTGCCTGACCCTTCGGTTGGGACATGTCAGGTAAACAGTTTTATTAGTCTGTTGTCTTTCACAGTGTAAGGAAGTGTGCGTGTTGGAAAATGAGGGTGGTAGAATTTCTGAGTATCCTACTGGGTAGGATGTAGAAAAGGTGTTGTACGGGATTATATCCCTTGTCCCACAGGTTCGGGTAAATTTGGAAGAGTGAGGTTGGTAGGGGTTGTGGAATGAGCGAACATGACCAGAGTTTTTATCGTGACATGAACAGGGGGGATTGTGGCAATGGTAGTGTGTTGTTAATGCAGTATACCAAGGTTTTCACGAAAGAATAATCAGAGGGACGTGAAGAAGAATGGTTGGGAGTATTTGGGTAAAACTGGGAAAACAGGGATTCTGGGAGATGTGGTTTTCAAATCTAATGGAGTTTGTGCTCCTAGCAGTTTTACCAGAAGCAGAGGGGTTGGTAGATTTTGATAAGCAAGATATTTCACGAGGAAGGGAGGTTGATTTGGAGTAGCCCATAACGGTCTCCGATATTTCTTCTTCGTCCCTCCTGGTGCAATACCACGTCTCACCTGGGGCATTCTCCAAACAAAACCCTGGGCTCCAATACCCAGGTGATCCTTCCTCACTCATCCACACCCAGGGTTGGGATCTGAGAGCGGCAGCCCTTCCATGGCCACCTGAATAAGGGATTCTCGATGTCTGCTTGGAAGAATACCCTCAGTTTTCTTACAAAAAAGACACACACTTTCCTAAATACACTGCCTCTGATGTCATCTTCAGCAAGGCACCTATTCTCACTCTCCAGGCCCTTTTGTTAATGTTTTAGACCTGTCATGTATATTTCAATGTGTCTTCCCATTAGAACAGTGTATTTCACAGTAAGGCCTAACCTGGCCAGGCAGTTAATTTTTCCTGGGCTCAAAATATCCCACACCACGAAGATGATGCAAGGTGCAGCGCCACCCCCAGACTTCCTGCAGTCCCCAGGTAGCCCTACCATTCCATGGCCTCAATGGGAAACGTTATTTGAAACTTATTTGGAGGCAGTGGGAGGTGCCGGCTATGCTGCTGTGAGAAAGAGGGCAATGCTACTCAACGTATTGGGCGTGGAAGGCCAGATAATTTTTGCAGGGTTGAAACACAAAGTTGTAGAATGTGTACAAAGAGGCTGTGAGGAGGGTTGTGAAGAGGTTCTCGAGCAAAGAGAACATTGTGCTGCACAGGATCAGATTTTACAGCAGGAAGCCGGAGCCTGTGGAGCCAGTGAATGACTATGTCATCAAGATGAGGGAACTGGCTGCGTTGTGTGCCTTTGGGGATTCCACTGAAGACAGGATCTGCGATATGTTAATGGTACACACCAACAATCGGAAAGTGCAAGATAAGTTAATTTTGGAGAAAGAGTTAGAACTGGATAAAGCTCTTAAAATCTCCTGGGCAGTAGAGGAAACCTTGAGCAGGCACAAGGAGTTGGCGGGAAACCTCCGGGGCCCAGATGTGCATGTTGTGCAGTTCAAGGGGAGGAGAGACAAGTGGCAGCCTGAGACTAGATGAGAGAAAAAGGTAACCGTGAACTGTTAAAGTGTCATAGGTGCACCAGCAGCCACCACCTGGCAAATGACAGAGAATGTCCAGCTAGGAATAAAGAGTGTTCGAGTTGCAGGAGATTTGAACACATAGCAATAGCTTGCAAATTACGGGGTAAGAAAATGGCTGCGTCAGTACTGAGTGAAGAAGCTAATGGTGATGAGTCGGCAGATGAAGAGGGGTGTCCGACCGTTTACATGGTGGGCAGCGGGATGGCCAGAAGGGAGAAACCACACTGTGTCACCCAGGTCGACGGAAAGGAGACAAGAGTGATGGCGGATTCAGGCTCAGATCTCACCATATTACCAATTAGTACATATAAAAACATGGTCGGCTAGGACAAGGTGGCAGTGCGGACAACAAAGCACTAACCCAAAGTCTTTGCTGCAGCCACCTTGAGTTGCTGGGGTACATTCTGGGCACTGTTGAGTTCAAAGGAAGGTTGACAAAGAACAGAGTCTACTTTTCGGAGAATGGTCCATCTGTTCTGGGTTGGGATGACCAAGCCAAGTTAAATATCAGGCAAGACCCCAGCAAGGAGGGCCAGGTGCTATCAGTGATGACATGAGGCTGCTATCAGTGAAGACATGAGGAGCATCAGTGTCCAGAAACTAATTTC
Source organism: Ambystoma mexicanum (assembly GCF_040938575.1). Lineage (NCBI taxonomy): Eukaryota > Metazoa > Chordata > Amphibia > Caudata > Ambystomatidae > Ambystoma > Ambystoma mexicanum. The sequence continues at coordinate 1,443,369,344 of NC_090935.1, forward strand.
CCTGGTTCTTCTCCGAGATACCTGGGAAGATTAAGAATTACGTGCACAAGATAGTGCTGAAGCAGGATGCTGTTCGGGTAAAGCACAAAGGGAGAACAGTGCCAGCGACGGCGAGGGGAGCTCTGGAAGCACTATTTGAGGAAATGTTAAAGGACGGCACATTGAGACTGTGGAATCATCTGAATGGCTGAGCCCACTAGTCCTTATAAAAAAACAGCACTTGGAAGATATCCGAGTTTGCACCGAATTGCGTAGTCTGAATAAGGAAGTGGTCACAGACAGCTACTCGCTCCCCAGTATAAATGAGCTGGTTCTTATGATGAAGGAGGCCAAAGTGTTTTCTAAACTTGACATGAGAGATGCCTATCGCCAAATCAGTCTTCATAAAGAGTCGAGGTCGTTGAGGGCATTCATAACTCTGTTTGGTACTTATCAGTTTACCTGCATACTGTTTGACTTGTCATCGGCTGCATTGGCGTTTCAGCGCATGATGGTCTCCCTGATACACAACATCAGCAATGTGCCCTACTTTCAGGACGACATTTTGATTTATGCGAAAGATGTGGAAACTCACGTCATTGTACTTCGAAAAGTTCTAACCAAATTGCAAGAAGCTGGGGTGAGGTTGCACTTTGACAAGTGGGTGATGAAGTTGAGTACATAGGCTACAAGATTTCCAGAGAGGTGATCAGCCCAAAAAAAGGAACTTGTTGCAGGCCACAGTGAAAGCAACAGCACCGGCCAACAAAGAACAATTGAGGCCGTTTTTACGCCTGGCAAAATATTATGTGAAATTTGTTCCCAACTTTTCAGAGACAACTGCACACATGAGGGAGTTGCTGAAGAAAGGCACTGAGTACAGATGAGACCAAGAGCAGTCAAAGGCATTTGAGGATGTCATAGATCATATCACTAACCCCCCGTGGCTCCAGCCCTTTAATCCATTCTGGAAAACCATCATAACTGCCGATGCCAGGGCGTATGGTTTGAGGGCACCGTTGACCCAGAAGAGGGGTGATGTGGAACTCATTTTGGTGTTTGCATCCAAAGCATTGCCCCAGGTGGAAAATAACTATTCCACAGTGGAGAAGGAGATGCTGGCGTGTGCCTGGGCAGTGTAGTACCTTAGGATGCACGTGTTGGGCACGATATTTCAATTGTCGACTGACCACAAATTATTAATCCACATGCTTAGCCCAGGTGGAACAAAAACATCCACGCCTCACCTAGCCTGCATTGCTGCTAATCTGCAAGAGTGCACTTATGTGATTGTGTACATCGTGGGGTGGAAGAATGGTCAAGCAGGCTGTATGTCCTGGCTACCCGAAGGAAGAGAAGCAGCAACCAACTTCCTCAAGAGTGCGTAGTGATGTCCTTCAGAGACCTCAGAAGCAAAGAGTTCCTCGAAATGAGCGAGCAACACTGGAAAGATGAGACAGCGAGCAATGCAACAATGGAAGAACTCACGGAATGTGTCAGGAAAGGTTGGCCTGATGAAAGATTGATTCCTGAAGGTCTGTGGCCACACTAGAAGGTGTCCGATTACTGTCTGAGAGGTGATCAGGTAATTCCACCAGTTGGGATGAGGAAGATCATCATGTGCATGGCCCATGTGGTGCACTTGGGAAGCATCATGATGAGGAGATTCATGAGAGAGCCCTACTGGTGGCCCGGCATGGACCAGGACATAAGGTTCATGGTGGAAAGACGTCAAGAGTACATAAACAGTGACAAGATGCTGAAAGGTAGTCAAGCTCTGTTGCGCCCAACTGAAATACCAGAAGGTGTGTGACACAAGCTGGGACTGGACTTCATCGGCCCCCTGAAGGTGATATCGCTACAGCACAGGTATGGAATAGTTTGGGTTGACTATCTGGTGAAATGGGTGGAAACTGAGTTAGTGCTCGGCATCACGATGGCCACAGTCATGGATGCCCTCAAGGATATTTTTCAAAGAGAAATCATCACAGACAAAGCGGTCAAACTTGTCTCCAGAGAGCTGGAACAGTCATGAGGGATAACAATATCTGCCAAGTGAAAGCTGCACTATTTCATCCCCAGGCCAATGGGCTGGTGGAGGGGGCCCATAGTTTCATCAAAGGGGCGTTGCAACTGGCCATGGTGGCAGGGACCCGTACAGGACAGTCTAGGAGGCCAGGCCAGATTGACCCCATACGAGACTGCAAATGTCACCCTGTTTGGCATGTTGAGGGGGAGAAAAGCAGCACCTACAATCGTACCGCCCTGGCTGTCAAGCGTAAGGGAGGATGACACCAGAGATATGGAGGATGTGGAAAAGTAAGGTGCAGATGAAGTACTGGAACGACAGGGTTAGAGCTCTGCGACATGGTCTAGGTACAGCAGACTCCTCAGAGTACTGAAAAGAGGTTCAAACCATGTGCGCACCCTAGATGGAAGAAGATGGAACATGGAGAGAGTGGCCTTGTCTGAGCGGAAAGCCAAGGAGTCCAATGAACAGGAAGATTGAGAACAAGAGCACAAAGAGAGAGAGACACTGGTCGATAAATTGAACATGGACAAGAGCAAGTGAGGAGGGAGTCTCCCGAGAGCCTGAGAGATCAGGAAGAGATGCATCTGCCAGAAGGCGAGGTGCAGACTGAGGAGGTCAAGATGATGCTGCCGAGTGAGGAGAGCATAGAGAACCAGCCTCAACGCGAGAGGAAGAGACCTGCATGATTTGCAGATGTTGTCATGGGGTTGTACCAAGCCGCTTAACAAAAAGAGGTATGTTTTGCTGCAGTGAACACCATGACCCCAGCGCTCCACCTGATGATTTCTGGCAACCCTTCAGCCCAGCAAGGACAACAGTTATAGAGTGTGCTCCTGGACCATTGAATATATATATTGCACAGTCTGAGGCGAAGCGGCACTCCGGCAGATAGATAATTATAAAGAACAAGCAGTCCACATCCCAGGCATCATTGCTGTGCGAGCAGATAGTCCTTTATTCATTCAAAGGTTGGACGTGGAGGGTAGGGCAGCGGCAAGCACAAACAAAACACACAGGAACGATGCGTTCCACCCTACACGGGCTTCGTCTAGTCTATATATATATTTCCAAAAAGTAAGAACACTGTGTCGGTGTCCTGGACCGCACTCGTACTCCATAAAATGGCCAGGACACCCATGTGGAAAATCAGCAGTTTATTCATTGGACATAGTAAAAAATATGTATGTACTAAGTTGGGGTATTGTGGAGATTCACACTGCACCGTTTCTCCAAGACACATGCCCGTCGCTATTGGCAACACCTTGAAGTCATAACCCCTCCTTCATATGAAGAATTAAAGTCTGGTCAGGTGTTACCCAATTCAGCGCTGAGCTCAGCAATAAATCAATATTTTTTTGTATGTTTTTAATAAATCAAAAATGCCATTTGACTACAAGTTTCAAGATGACCTGGTTGACACGTGTTTCGGCATTAAGACTTTCTGAAAACCGGACATAGCATATCACAGCCTGACAAAACCAAAGCAATGTATGTAAATGAGTGCATCACTGACAGGAAGGGAGTGGTAAAGGGTCGGATTCAAGGTAAGGAAGAAATAAAAATCCAAGAAATAATGAATAATAAATTATTCAATTGTGTTCCAATAACATGTCATTTACTAATTAACACGCTGTGTTAGTTCTTTATGACTCACCAATTCGGGTTCTTAGCTTAGTTCATGAGATTCAAGTTCTCTTTTCAACATATCCAGTAATGGGTCAATCCCTGGCCATTCTGTGTTAAGAACATCATTTTAAAATACTGACATAAGCAATCATTGAGATTATTATTCATAATTGACTGTTAGTATACAAATCCATTGCCACATTACTGGCTGTGGTTTTATTTGTGTCATTGCGTCCGTGTTGCATTGCTGCCAGAATCAACGGTTGATTCCAAGTCAGCGTGCTTGTGCATTCTGGCATGCCGACAATGGTAGCACCGGCATACCGGTAATACTATTAAATGGCCCCAAAATCCCCCATACCAGCATCCTCGCTGACAGTGACTCAGATTCCGGCTTCGCGCACAGAGACCTACTGGCACCGCTGTTACCGGTACCGGTATTACCGTGACCAGAAATAACGTGTTCGCCGGAACAGGAAATTTACCGGCGGCCGTTATAAAACCAAAATCCATTGCAATCCTCAGTGCACAGGGGTCAGAGGCATATTCTGAGCACTGAAGAACATACATAGACATGAGATCAAGACAACCTGCTGCAAGGACACGCAAGCCAAGATTCAGTGAATCAGAACTGAACATGTTGGTGGACACGCTTGTCGCGAACTCTGCAGAAGTCTTCTGCAATGACCTACAGCGCCAAACGCAAATAAGAAAGAAGGCCATCTGGGAGGAGGTTGCCCGGAAAGGTGTCGGCGGTGGGGCCAAACCCCAGAACAGTTAGGGACTGCGAAAAGAGGTGGGATGATCTACGTCTCCATGTGCAGAAACTCCTTGCCGCAGAGCGAGCCCAGGGCACGGCCACAGGAGGGGGACCACCATCTCCAATAAAACTGCAGGCATGGGAGTAAACCTACATCAGTATAATGCACTTGGAGCCGATTGAGGGAGTCAGAGATGCAGAGGCCGGAGATGTCAAATCCAATGAGGTTGGTGAGTCCCCGTAAGCCCAATGTCACACACATCACACACCTTGTAGCCCCAATGCCAATGAGTAGGCCAATATATGAACTATGCTTTACCCAAGTCCAGTATAGTCCTGCTGGCAGTCCACCCACCGTCAACTTCGTTGCACACATGCATATCGTACCTGCCTGCTACACACACCCATTCACCACTCACACATCAGACAGGTCCCATGTATTGCCCCCACAAGTTGCATCTGCAGGCACTGAGACATACATCCCCCTGACACTGCACAACTGCTGTCATCACTGCTGTGCTACCAAATGCCCAAAGTCACGTCAGTGTCACGTACCCCCACCACCAGCAGATGACAAGATGCACACATCAATGATACATGTGGGCCACTTGTCCCACTCACCATGTCCCATCCCGCAGAATCTATCTCAATGCAGCTAATGCCATAGGCAGCAGACACATGTGTAACACATCCATGTGATAATCAGACAACCCCATGTCATATAGCTTTTGTGGCACATCCATAACACCCAAACCGGATACACCAGTACCCCAGGCAACAGGCAGTGCACACACCATGTACGCACACCGCACATGCACACACATAGCATTCCCTGACACATGCATGTGTGCACCATCCCATGGCCATCAGCATGTCCATGACAATGCACATACATCTGAAATCACTAATACTCATGTCTGACTGATGAATCCACAGCCATCACTGATGCCCTGCCTTTCCATCCCACACAGGCACATCATCTGGCAATGAGGCAGAACAGCCGACAACATCACGGAACACCAGGGCACGCTGCTGCCGGCCTACCACCACCTCCACCCGGGGATCCAGTACATCCGGCAGCAGAGGGGAGTGGGCTACTTCTCCATCTGCCCAACCACCACCTGTTGTACAGGCAGCCCCCAACAGGAGCCACCTGTCAAAAAGGCACCCCCCTGACAGGAGCCACCTGCCATAGAGGCACCCCGGGGAGGAGCCACCTGCACCCCTCATGCAAGGCAGACCACCCGCCGACGGGGAAGACGGTGGGCCTGATTATATATCCACTGACCACAGCTACCCCGATGCTGAGGGATTCAGTCCTGTGGGCCCAATGAGCTCCCAACCCAGACAACCACCACCCCTTAACAATGTACGTGACATCGAGGGACGCCTGTCCAGGATGCAGACACGTCAAACATTAATGCACACAATGGTGCAACAATCCCAGATCATGCGGGAGACACTACAGGACACCTCCAAGATGACTGCACGGATGAAGGGCCGAGGCACAGAAGGCATCTACCATCTGGCACGGCAGGTGAGGGAGGAGAATGGGTCAATCTCAACCCTGGTTGTCCATCGCCCTCTTAGTGCAGACACATGCCCTTGTCACTGGCACCATCATCAGGCAACACTGCAACAAGTTCACAACAAAGCAGCCCATGGCGTAGATCGCTGCAGCTTATTTACACTGCAGAAGTGCACACCCCTCCACATAAATGTGGATGAAAATAGGACACATACTTGTGTGTGGTGAGGGATATATTGGGAGGCGTTGTGGGGGGGTATAATTGGGGAGGGGGTATGGCAAGGGATAGCTGGGGAGGGGGTATTGGGAAGGATAGTTGGGGAGGGGGTGTGGGGATGGATAGCTGGGGACGGGGTGTGGGGATATGATATGATAGGTTATTTATAACGCGCTTAATACCCAGAGGTTTCTAAGCACAGACCCGGGATCGAACCTGTGGTTCTGTGTGGTCTTGCTTCCAAGGCGAGCATGTTGCCGCTGAGCTATCCTCCCGAGGGAGGGATAGTTGGGTGGGATTATAGAGGTAGTCAAGGGCAATCATAAATGTAAATAGTAATTTTTCTCACAATATATATGGTGTTCATAACCAAAACATGAGTGGACATTGATCTTTCGGTGTTAGTGGATTTATTCATGTACAGTGTCCAGTTCCCTGTGTGCTCAATGTCCAGTGCCGTGTGTGTAGCAGGTGCTCAAAAGTAGTGCTGTATAAGGTCTGCACGTTTAGCATGTCCATCATTGCCGTCGCAGCGCTGGCCATATTCCTCCTCCTCAGTCTCATACTCAGCATCTGGTGGTAGCATGTCCATGTCGAGGGTGCAGGGGGCCATTGCGCCTGATGTACACGTTGTGCAACATGGCACATGCCAGCACAATTTTTTTCCCCTTCTCAGGGCTGTACATGAGGGCTCCCCCTGATCTGCTGAGGCAGCGGAACCTGGCCTTTAACATGCCAAAAGTCTGCTCAATTGTGCGAGTGCATACACGGGCACAGTTGTACACCTGTTCACACCTGTTGTGGGGCTGCGTGACGGGGGTCATTAGCCATGGCATCAGGGGATACCCAGCATCACCTGCCCGGGATCAACAGAAAGGGTACATGTAAATTACCTGGTCATTCCATGTTGGCACAGGCTGTATAGTGTTAAATTGAGAAGACCAACATGTACAGCCAGAATAGAGTTTAGATGACATCTGTTATTTTCCGTGTACCAGAAGGGATTATTTTCAGGATGCGTGCGGGGTGTTCCTTTATGTCATGGGTATCAGCAGGTAGTTGGGGCAAGCTAGGTGGAGGCTTGGCAGGCCTGGCATAGGTACACAAAGAACCCATAACAAATCCCTCCTTTCATTCCTTCCTAGTGTTTGTAGTAACTTCCTGGTTACCACTTCCTGTTGCCAAACAGGAAGTGCATGATAACTCATGAGCTCTCTAGTGTTTGGGTGTGGCTGGCTATATAAGCCACACCCAAGATTCTTCCAGTGCTTCGTGTTGCTTACTGTGATCTGTATCAGCAACACACTTGCCGTGCTCTGGATCAGCCAGCTTCTGCTTACCTGCTCCGGATCATCCTGCTTCTGCTTACCTGCTCCGGATCATCCTGTTTCTGCTTACCTGCTCTGGATCATCCTGTTTCTGCTTACCTGCTCCGGATCATCCTGCTTCTGCTTACCTGCTCCAGATCATCCTGCTTCTGCTTACCTGCTCCGGATCATCCTACTTCTGCTTACCCGCTCCGGATCATTCAACTTCAGCTTACCTGGTTCTTACTCCACGCCGCAGCTATCTCCAGTTAAGAGGGGACCTCTACACCGGCACCTGTAAGAACAAAGAAGAACAGCATTAACACGCGCACATCAGTAATGCTGCGCATACTCACCGAATCTTCCCGCGACGCTGGAATCCAGGTTAGTTGCACGGGCGCACAAACCCCTGTAAGAAAGAAGAGACATTATTCATTGCGCTCGCTCCAATAACACAGACACTTATTTCACTGTGCTCTCTCTCTACGCGGTGCATACTTACCAAAAGCCTCTTTGCAAACTTACCTAACCACCAAGTCTCTAGTAGCGCTGAAACCGGACTGAGGCGCTAATACTACATAATTTCTCCTGCAAGGGAAAGGGAGAGACATTACCAGGCACGCTCGAATTGAAGGCGCTGCGCAAACCTACCAGCAGCTAGCTTCTACACGCAGCGCTACTCACCCACAAAAATACCGGCAAACAAAGACAATAGGGAGAATTTTGGACACTCAACATTCTCCGCGCAACGTTCACTTGTGGGAAGGACTTTCTAGCCAGTGAAGAAACTGGCGCCTCGAACTCTTGGCCTCGCTGTGAAGGCATAAAACAGCGTTTGGCATCTGAACTCAGCCTACAGACATTGGCAGCAATCACATGAGTGAATTGCGCCCCTGCAAATGCAGGATGGAGTGCACACCCTACTAAAGATCAAGGTAAGCCCATGGGGAACATCACAGCACACAGTAAAGAGAAGGGAAGGGCCCAGGGGAATCGGGTGAATTCAGGTCTGAGTGTACACCTTGTATTTGACAGGTATTCCTCCGGGTGAAACAGGGGAAGTGAAGACTTGGGGTCAAGGGAGGCTCGTCCATCGCTCCTGCAGAGACACAGGTGAGTGTGACAGAACACGGAGCCATCCTCAATACCTCTGCCCGAGCGATGGAAACCTCTGAGGTAGACCAGCGTTCCCTATTGTTAGGTGAATTACGGGCCGAGGTGCATGCAGCCCGCTCAGAGACAAATGCCTTAAGGCGCGAACTGGTAGTCAACTGGGACAAAACAGACGATTTGGCAAGACATCTCCTACAGACCCAAGCTGGTCTAGCACCCCTACCAGGTGGAGTTCCACAGGGGCAGCCTACCGTGGCACCTGTAGCCACAGCCATTCAGGTATTGCTTCCAGGCAACATCCCTTTAGCACCCCCGGAATGCTTCTCTAGGGATCTCAGGAAATTCGGAGTGTTCATGAATCAATGCCGGCTACATTTCATATGCAAACCAGACACATTTCTGAATGACCAAGTTAAAGTAGCTTTTGTCCTCTCCTATTTAGGAGGGCACGCGGTGGACTGGTCTGTCCCGTTAGTGCTTAGGGATGACCCTTTACTGAGAAATTACCCAGGTTTTCAGCGTGAACTGGAAAAACTATTTGCCCATCCGACTCGAGGTCAGGCCCTGGATGATGAGCTACTCTCTTTGCGACAGGGTGGTCAGGATCTTATCTCATATGTTGCCACATTCAATAGCTTAATAGCTGAATCAGGTTAGCTACAGGAGAAACGAACAATGTTATTTTATCGAGGACTGAGAGGAGAATTAAAAGATGTCTTGGCGCAAGCAGTTAATCCTCCCGAAGATTGCAGTGAATACATCAACCTAACTATGCAACTAGATCACCGGTTACAGGATTGCATGGCCGAGCAAACCAGATCAGAGCATAGACCAGTGTATGTCCGACCAAAGGAATTGTCCCATCGACAGGCCTCAGAAATACACTCAGAGCCCATGCGATTGGGCGTTCTCAGGGGACCACTCACCAAGGCGGAGAGAGAACGGAGACGTCAGGAAAAACTTTGCTTATATTGCGGCCAATCTGGTCACTTCCACCGAGACTGCATGATTAAACTCCCACGGAAGACAATGGGGCTACTAGATAACAAAGGGGAAGACACAGTTGCGGTAGCAGAAAACTCCAACGCCCGGCAGATGAAGAGGTCGGTCTGTCGAGCCAGGAACAGAGCACTCAGATCTCACATTTCAGTATTCCTGTGGTTTTGGTAGACCCTTCACAGCCCACACAAATGTATGCCCTCAAGGCTTTCATAGACAGTAGGGCTATTGGGAACTACCTGGACATAAACACTGCAAAGACCTTGGGATTAGCGTTCCACCGTAAGGACACCACAGAAAGCGTGAGAGCTCTGGATGGCACACAACTCCTTTCGGGACCAGTAACACAGTGTACTTCCACCATCACCTTAATCTGCCAAGATGGCCACAGAGAAAGTATTAGATTCGACCTTATCACTGCACTCCAATTCCAGCTGATTCTTGGGATATCGTGGCAGAGACGCACAACCCAAAGATAGATTGGCGAGCTCGAACCTTACTCTTTTCCACGGAATGCTCCTCTTGTTACGACATCAAAGGTATCCAAGGAAGCCCATTGTTAGCTTCACAGGAAAAGATAGCAGGTTTAGGCTTGGTGGGCACTTTACCAGAGGAATACCAGGAGTTCCAGGATGTGTTCACGAAGGAGCAAGCTAATACATTACCACCACATTGAGTTTACGACTGCCAGATCGTCCTGCAACCAGGGGCACAAGTACCGGGCAGCCGCATTTATGCATTAACCGAGGAAGAAAACACTCATCTACGGACCTACTTGGATCAATACCTGGCCAATGGCTTCATTAGACCATCTAAGTCACCAGCCGCCTCCCCACTCTTCTTCGTATTGAAGAAAGAGGGGGATTTAAGAATTATTATTATTATTTTTTTTAACTGCTAGGCATTTATTATTGGAATGTGCCGAGCTTATCAGCACTAGGCACTGTTAGTTTTTTTTGTAGTTTTTTTTTTTAAAGAATTTTATTAATTTTTCAACACAACCAACAATACAAACCAAACACACAGTGCAATTCACAACCATTACATTAACATCAATTAGTATTTGCCCACTGCCCCCCATGAACCCACCCCACTTTACGAGCCTGTTTGTCCTTCACACTCAGTATCTGCTACACGCGGCAGGGCGTCATCTTCATCGGATTCCTCTGGATCTAATATTGTTCCAAATAGTCCAGATATCAATGTTTTCCATGCCATCAGGGTACCCACTTCTTCTTCCCAAGTCATGCTACTTGCCTCCTGCCATACCATTGTTTCAGCCTCCGCCCATTTCTGTAATTCCTTCCACCACACCTACACCCGTGGTTTGTGACACTTTTTCCATCCCATAGCTATCCTTCGCTTTGCAAGCACGTATGCCAAGTCTTTCAGTTTCTCAACATGCTTCAGTTTTCGTGGCCTGGGAAACCCTACCAACAGGCAGGCCCAGGCCGTATCTATGATGAGCGTGACCACTTTCTCTGCTAGCTTTTGCGTCACTTCTCTCCAGAAACACTCGATTACTGGGCACGGCCAAAACATGTGTGTCATATCAGCGTTCTCCTCATCGCACTTAGGGCTCGCCTGTCTCCCAGCGCCTCTAAACTTAGATATCCTCAGAGGGGTCATATACGCTCTATGCGTTACATACAGCTGTATTTGCTGCAGTCTGGCATTCCTAGACACCCTCTTGTGGTATCCCAGAGCACGCTCCCACATCCCATCCTCCATTTGGGCTCCTACCTCTGCTTCCCAATCCAATCTCAAATGTGTCAATTCCTTCCCAACCTTAGTCATTACCATCTCATACAATCTAGAGATCTCATGCCCCCCTTCAGCTGCATCATATATTATCTCCATAATGGCATCTGGTTCTTCCGCCAGCACTGTCTCAGGCCACGTTTTCCGAATTTTTCGCACCAACCTATGGTACGTAACATATTGGCCCCCATGCAATCCCGCCTCCTCCCCAAGTCTTCCAAAATCCCTGATGGTCCCCTCCTGCCATATATCTCCCAACGTTACCAGCCCAACCGACTCCCAGTAGGTTCTGATAATCACCCTCAGTTGCTTATCTCTTTCTGCCAAAGCACCCAGCGGTACCTGCGGGGAACACGGGAACGGGTCCCCCATCATCTTACATGCTCAACGCCACATTTTCCACCCCAGTATCATCATTCCCGGGCGCTCCTTCATTTCTGACTCAGGCAACCAGATAATTTCCTTCAGGTAAAACGGGGTACAGTCCCGCCCAAACAATCTAAATTCTGGGGTCGCTTCATCAGAGAGCCAGTTGACCACATATTGTAATTGACCCGCTACATAATAAACCTCAAAATTAGGTAGTTTAATACCCCCTTTTTCATGAAAATTCTGCAACTTCCATAGCGCTACTCTATTCCGGGTACCATGCCGCAGGAAGTCTCTACACATACCATTCAGTTGAACAAAAAACAGGGGGACTTAAGAATGTGTATTGATTACTGGGCCCTAAATGAATTCACCATAACAAATAAGTACCTGTTCCCTCTGATACAAGTACTCATAGAGCAGGTGAGACAAGCGAAGATTTTCACCAAGCTAGACTTAAGCGGCGCATATCACCTGGTACGCATGAAGAAAGGGGACGAGTGGAAGACTGCGTTCCGTACCCGCTATGGCTTGTACGAATACCAGGTCATGCCCTTTGGGCTTTTGCAATGCCCCGGCTGCATTCCAGCATTTTATGAATGATGTGTTACGGGAACTCCTCGATGTCTGCGCAGTTGTCTACATCAATGACATTCTGATCTACTCCACCACTCCCCAAGAGCACGTAACCCACGTGTGAGCTGTACTCTGCAAACTGCATGAAAACCAACTGTACGTAAAGATAGAAAAATGCTCCTTCCATGTCACCGAGGTGGAGTTTCTGGCATATGTACTGACACCGCAGGGGATCAAGATGGACAATAGAAAAGTGGAGGCAATCCTCACTTGGTCCTCACCCACGTCTGTAAAGGGAGTACAGAGTTTCCTAGGGTTTGCAAACTTTTATCAACGCTTCATACCAGGATTCTCACATATTGTACATCCAATAACGTCCTTGCTGCGCAAACACCGAAAGTGCGAATGGACACCAGCGGTGGAAGAAGCTTTCCGAGCTCTCAAGGAAAAATTCACCTCAGCCCCAATTCTGCAACACCCACAGCCCGATTTACCATACATCGTGGAAACGGACGCTTCAAGCATTGCCATGGGGGCTGTATTGTCTCAACAAAATCGTGAAACCTGATGCCTTCACCCCATTGCCTTTTGGTCAAGGAAATTTTCCCCAGCAGAATTAAACTATGCAATTTCTGAGGAAGAACTCCTACCAATCAAAAGCGCACTGTGTGAATGGCGACATTGCTTACTAGGAGCAAAACACACCATCACAATAATAACAGATCATCGGAACTTGTAGTAGTTATGCTCAGCAAAAGCTCAGTCTTCTAGGCAGCTCCGTTGGGCCCTATCCTTAATGGAATACGACTTTGTAATCACCTACCGCCCCATAGATAAGAACGGGAAAGAGGATGCGTTATACCGCATTGGCACAGGAGAGGAAGTCTACAATGCCCCTAACCCGGTGGAGATCATACCCAGCCATAAAATTCTCGCCCTCTGCATCGGCCCATCTCTGTTCAATACTCTGCAGGAAACAAGAAATGAAAATATGTCTGAAGAAGATCTACTGGCTTGGGACATGAAGGGAGATCAGTTCACTATTTAAGACAAACTACCATACACCCAAAAACATCTCTACGTTCCAACTAAGGATCTGCAACAAGCAAACATATCAGACTACCACGACTCGCTGTTAGAAGCCCAATCGGGTATAGCCAAAACCATGAAGAAAGTAAGCAAATCTTATTGGTGGCCAACTTGGCGAGAAGATATTGCCACCTATATAGGCACCTGTGAGGTATGTGCTCAATACAAAACATCCAGGCAAAAACCAGATAGCCTCCTTCAGCCAATCACCATTCTGCCAGCACCCTGGCACACAGTATCAATGGACTTTGTCACTGATCTACCTCCTGACTCAGGTTATAATACCATCCTCGTAGTAGTGGACCTCTTCTCCAAAATGGCCCATTTCATAGCTCTAAAAGGTATTCCCTCAGCTCAGACCCTGGTGCAGGTTTTTCTAGACTGAATCGTCAAGTTACCTGGATTCCCTACCATAAGCATTTCTGATAGAGGCAGCCAATTTGTATCTCATTTTTGGAAAAAATGTTGTGCCCTGGCAAGAAAGTCTGTCTGTCTTCTAGTCACCACCCTCAAACAGACGGACAAACCGAGCGTACAAACCAGACCATGGAACAGTATTTGCCCAGTCTATTACACCAAACAAGCCAAAGCTGGACAGAAATTCTATGGATGGCAGAGTATGCCTACAACAACTCAACAAATTCATCAACCCAAGCAACACCCTTCTTTACTATATATGGTCGAAATCCCAGAACGTCGGTCTACGATCCGCCAGAAAAGATTGAAATGCCCACAGTAAAGAATCTACATGCCAGCATCATGAAAGCAGCCAGAGAAACCAGCAGGAACCTACAGCAAGCCAAAGAAACACAGAAAAGAAACACTGATTGCCATCGACGGAAAGTCCCAGATTATCAAGTGGGAGACTCGGTCTGGCTGGCAACGAGACACATTGCTTTAAAGGGTCCTAAGAAATTTCAGCCTAGATACATTGGCCCGTATACAATAGAAAAAGTTATTAATCCAGCAGCCATGAGACCGGGGTTACCTTAGCATATGCGTATACATCCTGTATTTCATGTGTCACTATTAAAACCAGCACATCCAGGAACCCGAACTTCCACACCTCCCGCACCCATACAAGTGGGTGAAGAAGCACCAGAATATGAAGTAAAGATCATATTAGATTCCAAACAAGTACGAAAGACCCTGTATTATTTGATTGACTAGAAGGGGTACGGACCCCAGGAAAGATCATGGGAACCCAGCACGCAGGTGCATGCCCCCTGATTGATACAGAAATTCCATCGGGACCATCCTGAGAAACCAAAGCCCTCATACACACCATTGGGAGGGGCCTTGAGGGGGAAGACTGTCATGGGTATCAGGCAGGTAGTTGGGGCAAGCTGGGTGGAGGCTTGGCAGGCCTGGCATAGGCACACAAAGAACCCATAACAAATCCCTCCTTTCATTCCTTCCTAGTGTTTGTGGTAATTTCCTGGTTACCACTTCCTGTTGCCAAACAAGAAGTGCATGATACCTCATGAGCTCTCTAGTGTTTGGGTTTGGCTGGCTATATAAGCCACACCCAAGATTCTTCCAGTGCTTCGTGTTGCTTACTGTGAGCTGTATCAGCAACACACTTGCCATGCTCTGGATAAGCCAGCATCTGCTTACCTGCTCCGGATCATCCTACTTCTGCTTACCTGCTCCGGATCATCCTACTTCTGCTTACCCGCTCCGGATCATTCAGCTTCAGCTTACCTGGTTCTTACTCCAAACCGCAGCTATCTCCAGTCAAGAGGGGACTTCTACACCGGCACCTGTAAGAACAAAGAAGAAAAGCGTTAACACGCGCACATCAGTAACGCTGCGCATACTCACCGAATCTTCCCGTGACGCTGGAATCCATGTTAGTTGCACGAGCGCACAAACCCCTGTAAGAAAGAAGAGACATTATTCATTGCGCTCGCTCCAATAACGCTGACACTTATTTCACTGCGCTCTCTCTCTATGCGGTGCATACTTACCAAAAGCCTCCGTGCAAACTTACCTAACCACCAAGTCTCCAGTAGCGCTGAACCCGGACACGAGGTGCTAATACCACATAATTTCTCCTGCAAGGGAAAGGGAGAGACATTACCAGGCACGCTCGAATTGAAGGCACTGCGCAAACCTACCAGCAGCTAGCTTCTATACACAGTGCTACTCACCCACAAAAATACCGGCAAACAAAGATTACACAGACAATTTTGGACACTCAACATTCTCCATGCAACGTTCACTTGTGCGAAGGACTTTCTAGCCAGTGAAGAAACTGGCGCCTTGAACTCTTGGCCTCGCTGTGAAGGCATAAAACAGCGTTTGGCATCTGAACTCAGCCTACAGACATTGGCACCAATGACATGAGTGAATCATGCCCCTGCAAATGCAGGATGGAGTGCATACCCTACTAAATATCAAGGTAAGCCCATAGGGGAACATCACAGCACAGAGTAAAGAGAAGGGAAGGGCCCAGGGGAATCGGGTGAATTCAGGTCTGAGTGTTCACCTTGTATTTGACAGGTATTCCTCCGGGTGAAACAGGGGAAGTGAAGACTCAGGGTCAAGGGAGGCTCGTCCATCGCTCCTGCAGAGACACAGGTGAGTGTGACACTTTATTTAATTTTCATCCGATCTCTGAGATTGTACTAACTAAAATCATTCAACAGATGAAAACCTCCCACTGCAGAGGAGATGCATGTTCTTCTATGATTATTAAAACTTGCACCCCTCGCCTACTCAAAGCGGTCTGCCTTTTTATAAACTCCTCTTTGAAGGAGGGTAAGGTGCCTGATGAGTTAAAACAAACAATGGTCACTCTCATTCTCAAGAAACCAAGGTTACTCAGGGATAACCCCCTGAACTTTCGGCCCTTCTCCAATACTCTGTTTTTACTTAAAATATTGGACCGGGTCGCCTACAGTCAGGTCGCAGAGCATTTGGACCTGCATCCCATTCTTCACTCCCATTAGTCTGGATTTAGGAAACAATTTGGAACAGAGACATCACTTCTTGAGCTGAAATCCAAACTTCTAGCTCAGATGGATATGGGTGCTCTGTTCCTTGTCATTTCCCTAGACCAATCAGCTGCGTTCGATTTAATTGAACACACCATCCTGAATTCTAGACTTAAGGATGCTGCTAACTTCTCAGACACTGCACTTCGTTCCTGGAGCACAGATGCAGCACAGTCTGTTCTGATGTAGCAGAAGCAACACATGTCCCAGTACTTTATGGAGTTCCTCAGGGGGCCAGTGCATCTCTGTGTCTGTATAATCTTTTCATGGCTCCCTTCTTCTTCATGCTAGAGGAGGAGGGGGTCATGTTCTCAAATTATGCAAATGACACACAATGTGTAGTCCCCCCTAAGGGTATTCCTGAGCAGGACGAACAGGAAATAAATACAATCTTTAACCTAATTGAGAATTGGATGTTGGATAATTACCTATCTCTCAATAGGAGTAAAACTGAACATCTGATTGTTAGTAGTCCACGCTCCCTGCGTAAATTGAATCAGTTTTATAGTTCATTCAAAGTAGGAGATGATAGTATATCTCCCCTGTCAAAAACAAACATTTTGGGAGTCACACTTGACCAGACATTAACCATGAGAGCGCATATCAGTGCGGTCGTCTCAGCAGCAGTTTACTATATCAAGTTGCTATCGCACCTAAGACCCCTCATTACTCAGGAAAGTGCTGAAACCATCGCCCGGGCGATAATTGGAGCCAAGATAGATTATTGTTGTTGCCAGCTGTTGGGCGTCAGCATGCATTGAAGGGGCCCCTGAGGGACCCTTGAATGTGGAAACAAGGCACAATCATCACACACGAACTGATACGCTAGACACAAGGTTGTATTCCCAAAATCTAGGGTTTATTGCAAAATAAATAGTCTCAGTTGGCCAAAGGGTCCCACGCCCCCTCGATGTGTGTCTGACAGACCTCGGGGATGCAAGAGAGCGAACATCATACATATATACAAAATGAGCCTCTTCCAATCAGCAATGACACATTTGATGCCGCCCGTAACTTCATTCTCTTTGAATCAGAAATGATGATTGACGGTAGTGACGAATTTTACACCTCAGGCCGCTACATTTAGCAACAGTTTGCAATCTCAAATTTACAGACACCATTCTTTATTTAATAGAACACAGCGCTTCTGTTTTCATGGACAAGCTGCGCGTAGGGGAATGGCACATTCCAGGTTTTGCTATCTCCTGGTTTCTATTCGCGCTCTGGAGGTCAACTTGCTCTCCGGGCCTCGCGGGGCCCAATTAAGGGGGGCCGTAACAGAGAACATAATTCAACCCTTTTACTAATAGTTTCGTACATTGCTATTCTTTTAGGGAGACTCACTGGCATCCGTGTACTGATAAGAATGCCTTGCTCTCTGCTTCCAAGGATATGTGAAGGGGAAAAACAAGCCTTTCTGCCTGGCTCTTCGCGCAATGTTTCAACATGTCTTTAATAACCTTGGACCATTGAAGCGGAATAATATATACAGCAAAGCAGTTTTACATGAGGCAAAGTGGCGATGTTAAAGAGAAACAGAGAAAACAAAATGGCTATTCTGCTTGTATTACAATGGCCGCACTCTAGTTGAACTAATAGCTACGTAATAATCAATGAGCATATATTCTTTATACTTTAAATGAGGCGGTTGGTCTTCAGCCAACCAATTATCATGCATTTCTTTCCGCCTTAGGGGTGTTTGGTTTTTCTAGACTGACAGCATGACATGCACAGGCTCCAGGTAGTACAGAACTGGGTGGTAAAAGTTGTCCTAGGCCTCTCCGGGCAAGATCACATATCAGAGGCAAGGCGTACTCTTCATTGACTACCCATCGCATCTAGGGTCAAATTTAGGGTCCTTGTCATTGCAAAGACCGGAGGGGGTGTCTGTACTTCTGCTCTCTATATGGTAGAGGAGGGGCACAGAGGACCCCAGCCAAGATTCTCCATTACGGTAGCAATGGACGAGCAATCAAGGCCTTGTTTCTCAGGAGGTGATGCGGGCTGGTTCTTAAGTACAATGTAGACCCCAAGCCCCCACAAAGGAATGTCCACACACTGTATTAGTTAAAACACAGTCTTTATATAATTAATATTCAAGGTTATGTACACTATCACAATAACTCAATTTGTACTCAGAAAATCTATAATGGCAAATATACAGTTCTACGTGGTACAACAATTACTATTAGATCTCTTTAAAGTGCATCAACTGTACAGTTAAATGGCACACAAATCAGTTTGTAAAGGAAACCAACAATAGAGGTAAGAGGAAAGCAGTTGGTTGGAACAATTGGCAGAATACTGACCCGATACCTAGACACAGTTCTGTGTGGAGATTCCCCCACCTGGGTAACCTGTAGAATAAAGAAATATCACAAGCCAAGTCCATATATTGTTCATAAGCGACTTCCCAATAGTTCTACAACCCCAAAGTACCTGGCATTGTAGCGTTCCTCGTCAGGAATCGATGGCCCTTCTTGAGTGCCCTCCCTTTAAGTCAGGGGTCATGGGTCGTCGAACCTCTGATGGAGAACAGGGTGAGCTACGATGGTGAAATGGCAACTTCTTTCCTAGAGGTGCTTGTCGACGGGGAAGCATAAACATCCTTCAAGGAAGAGGCGTGAGGGGCACCTCGATGTCGATAGTTCTGGACCGCAAAGGGTTGGAAGAACTGTGGCCCAGCAAGGGTGTCGAGTCATCGGCGTCTTTGTGGTCTTTGGGTGGCGGGAAACCCACCGGCGGATACTCCTCGGCGCGTCGACGGCCGGGCCTTCTCCAGCGGGATCAGACGGGTGATGATGCAGATGAGAGTGTCCTTGGATCAAAAGTTCCTAGGCAACGGGAACACGGCGGCTCTGGTCAGTGACGACAGTCGTCGACAGTGGCGGACAACGGTCCGGGCGCTTCTCCTTGGGATTCTGCAGCAGTCCCTGTCTCCGGTCGGCAGCCGGTCATAGGTCTGTCTACCAGGGAGCTTTGGCAAAGATCAGCTGGTGCACGATGGTCCCTCGTAGCTCGAGAAGAGGGCGCCTTACCACTCTCTGGGTCAGTCCTTGGAGACACAGCAGCTTTCTGATTGACGAAGAAGGGCAACAGCAATTCTTCTCTTCCAGCAGGGCTTCAAGTTCAAGCTTCAGTTTCACTCCAGTTACTCTTCAGCTTCTGAACACCAATTCTAGCAGTGAGAGGCCCCCAGATATACTAGTTGGTCTCCCATTCATTCTGCTGGGTCACACTCAGGCAACCAATCGGTCAGAAGGGCATTCATACAGGCAGGCAGCCAATCAGGTGCATAATGCATTCAGGCCATTCACTTCTCTCCAGACACTCACAACAAGTTATGTGTTTTGGGACAAGTACCCAGCCATTCAACACTCCACACTGCGTTCATACCAGTTTCGAGCAGGGCTGTCTCAGTCATTGTGTCAAACACCAGATCCTAGACATCCACAACACAGAATGCGTATTCGTCACACACTCCATTCACCCAGGTCCCACCCACAGTGTGTACCCACAACATACAGTCACTGGGAAGGCACCAGCCAGTCTGGCCTGGACTTCACAACAACACCATATATGGAACTTCCATCCAACAGCCAGTTAGGGGGAAGGGACAGAGTCAGGGCTTCCCAGGACTTTGGGAAAACATGGTAATAGGCAGTAGAAGGCAAGAGGCCACAGGGGCCATTTTGTTTCCAATCAGGAATCCACTGATTCCAATGGCAGGGCCTGGGTATCCCAAAATGGAGGATACTCGGAGCACCTGTCAAATTCAGCATAGAGCTGCCACCAGCACATACCCTGCTCTGTGGGCCACCCAAAGGTGCCCAAAAACATACACTAGGGGCACAGGGTTGTACCCCGACCAATGGGTGCCATAAGGGTATCCCATGGGTCTGTTCACCAAAACCAAAAGAGAGAGCTGCACCGCCAGGAGTCCCACATGAACTCCTGCACGGAAAACATGACAGAACACACGATAAAAGGCAGTAAAGGACAAGGATACTGAGACCCTGTCCCTCCGATGCATTTGCAGCATCACAGCCACCCCCCCCCCCACACTGAGGTTAGGGTGTCTAATCTCCCATGAGATAGACACCCTCATCCAGACGGTTAACATACCTTCTGGAAAGGCCATCTGCATTATCGTGACTCTTCCCTGGTCTATGCTCTATGGTGAAGTCTAGCCCTTGCAGGCTAATGGACCACCTGAGCAGTTTCGGGTTCTCACCCTTCATCTGCATAAGCCACTTCAAGGGCTTATGATCTGTTTGGACCTTGAAGGTAGACCCTGTAAGGTAGGGGCTAAAACGCCTAAGGCTCCAAACTATACTGAAACATTCCTTTTCAACAGTAGCCCAACTAAGTTCTCTACCCTTGAGTTGTCTACTGATGAATATGATCGGATGTTCTCTTCCTTTGTCATCTAACTGGGACAAGACAGCTCCAATTCCGGTGTCGCAGGCGTCAGCTTGAACGATAAAGAGCTTGCTGTAGAGAGGCACACACAACACAGGTGCCCTACACAGACTTTCTTTCAAGTCATCAAAGGCCCTCTGACAGTCTTCAGTCCAATTAACCTTCCTAGGCTGTTTGGGTGATGTCGGAGCTGTCAGGGGTGCAGCTATGGTTCGATAGTCTGCCATGAAATTACGATAATACCCAGTGAGACCCAAAAAGGCTCTCATCTGGGTTTGAGTAGTGGGAGTCTCCCAGTTCTGTACATGTTGTACTTTAGTGGGGAGAGGTTGTATTTGACCCCCTCCTACCTCATGACCAAGATACGTGACTTTCCCCTGAGCTATCAGGCACTTGGTGGCCTTGATAGTGAGGTTAGCCCTTTTCAAGGCCTGCAACACCTTATCCAGATCTGTCAAATGCTCTTCTCAGATGGAACTGTAGACTGCAATGTCGTCTAGGTAGGCCACACAAAAGGCCTCCAGCCCACTGAGTGCATGATTGACCAATCTCTGGAAGGTGGCAGGGGCATTCTTCAACCCAAAAGGCATGACCCTAAACTGGTAGAGTCCCTTTGGTGTTGAGAACGCCCTCTTTTACTTGGCATGGTCCGTCAGAGCTATTTGCCAATAGCATGAGGTAAGGTCAAAGGTGCTCACAAATTTGGCAGCACCTATGGTGTCCACGAGCTCATCGGCCCTGGGCGATGGGTGCGCGTCAGTTTTGGTGATGGCATTGACTCTGCGGTAATCCACACAGAACCTCCAATCCTTGCTACCTGCCTGGGAACTTGCCTTGGGGGACAAGGACCACTGGACTGGACCAGGGACTTGTTGAGTGTTCAATAACACCCAGATCCAACATCTTGGCGACCTCAGCCTGGATGTGGTTCTTAACGGTATCTGACATACGGTAGCACCTGCTTTTGAAAGGCATACTGTCACCAGTGTCAATTTTGTGCCTATACCACGGTGTAAGGCCTGGTGTCATTGAAAGCAGAGAGGCATACTGCCGTAGCAAAGCCCTGCAGGGCCTCTGCTGCTCTGTCATCAGATCGGGAGAGAGATGTACTCCCTCCACTGAGCCATCCTGAGGGTTGCTATGCAGTAAATCAGGTAGGGGCTCACTCTCATCCTCTTCTTGCTCTAAAGCTAGCAAGAGACATGAAACTTCTGCTCGCCTGTGGAAAGGCTTGAGCCTGTTAACATGGAATACCTGAGGGGCTACCCCAGGGATTCCCATGTCAACCAGATAATTGACTTCGCCCATCTTGGAGATGATCCTGAAGGGTCCAGTCCACTTGTCTGCCAAAGCTCTAGGCTTGGTAGGCTCCATCACAAGGATTTCATGTCCTGGAGTCCAATCCACTTGCGAGGCTTTAAGGTCATGCCAGTATTTGTTCAGTTCCTGGCTGGCCTTGAGATTTGCTGTCGCCTGACCCATCATCTGTGTCATCCTCCGTCTGAAGCCTAACACATAGTCCCCCACTTGCTTGGCGGGACCTGGAGGGGGGCTTCCAAACCTTCTCTGATCAAGGCAAGCGGCCCCGTCACGGGATGTCCAAAGAGTAACTCAAAGGGGCTGAAACCAACACCCTCTTGAGGTACTTCTCTGTAAGCAAACAGCATGCATGGCATGAGGAGATCCCATTTCCTCCTTAGGGGCTCTTCCAAAGCACCTAGCATGCCCTTGAGAGTTTTATTAAACCTCTCAACCAGACCATTGGTCTGGGGATGGATGGTAAGAGGT
Organism: Ambystoma mexicanum; assembly: GCF_040938575.1. NCBI lineage: Eukaryota > Metazoa > Chordata > Amphibia > Caudata > Ambystomatidae > Ambystoma > Ambystoma mexicanum. The sequence goes on from NC_090935.1 coordinate 1,443,391,909, forward strand.
GGAGAACTTGTAGGTTACCCCGTGCTCTTTCCACATGGCTTTCATGTAACTAGACATGAAGTTGTATCCTCTGTCACAGACAACCTCCTTAGGGAATCCAACATGGGTGAAAATGCCCAGGAGAGCCCTGGCAACCACCTTGGCAGTAATAGTCCGAAGGGGTATAGCCTCAGGGTACCTGGTGGCATGATCAACCAAGACCAGGAAGAACCGATGTCCACCTGAAGTGGGAGGGTCAAGGGGACCGACAATGTTGATGCCCACCCTCTCAAACGGTGTGCCAACCACTGGCAATGGCTACAGTGCCTACAGTCTTGCCAGACAACTGACAAGTTGGGCAGGTCCTGCAGTGGGACTCCACTTCTAATCCCATCCCAGGCCAGTAGAAATGGGCAGAGAGCCTCTGCGTAGTCTTCCTGGTACCAAGATGACCAGCTAAGGACACCTCATGCGCCAACTGCAGCAGGAAGGGCCTGTAAACCTGGGGTAGCACCAACCTCTTGATGGCACCAGGTTCAGGCTTAGTGGGTTCACTAACAAGGAGCTCACCCTCCCAGTAGATCAGGAATGTCCTAGCCACTTCTCCTTGTGCCTGGGACAGGGCCTGTTTCCTCAGACCCCCAAGAGAGTGGCACTCTCTCTGACCCTTACAGAAGTCTAGTACAAAACAGGAGGTGAACCCATAGATAGAGGATGACAACCTATACATTTGCTTCTTCATAAATAATCACAAATGATTCAATATTCTTTTCCTTCGTACAAAATATTTAATAATATTGCATATCTAAAACACACCTAATGGTGTGAAAATACATCAGATATAAAAAACAATTAATACTTTTCATTCAAAAGATCCACAACACTCAGCCCTACATACCATTCATCTCACTTCACCAAAACAAAATCCATGCACACAACACACAGAACAACACAGAAGCAAGTAAGCAAGGGCAGGTTTTATCTGTGCATTCGAAAGGGTATTGCTGTACGTTTTCGTATGCAGATAGAAAGGTTGAGCATTCGCGGAAGCTTTATATATATATGAGGCTGTAAAAGTGGTGCCGTGGCTCGGGAAGCCATCATTGGCGAAGACTATAGATGTGTAGTCACGATGTGCAGCATTGCGTGATTCGAAATGCTGCCATTTTTCCCACTATTGAGTTGCAGATTGTAGAAAAAGAAGAGATCCAGTGTCTTTTCTTGAATATTGTTTGAGCATCTAGTATCTAGTCACGCTTTTGAAGAAGGGCGGACATTTGTGAATTAAAGCGGGATGTATAATTAAACACTGCAATATTTACGAATCTAAATTTTGAGTCCATGTGGAGTATGGCATAGATACACAAGGCAAGAGTTGGGAAATGTTTTTTCCGGCTTTTTGTGTTAAAAAAAACTGAGAAACACTCATATAATCATTTTACAGGAAATATTTCTGAAGTCTGCATCTATCCTGTGAAGGCCACTGAGTAATCGGAGGAAAAGAAAGGCAAAAGTGGGAGATTCCCCCTTTTTGAGTGAAGGAGACAACCCTAATAAAAAGGTGAGATGGTATGAAAAGAATGGGAAATTGTTTTTTGGTTCTAAGTAACAAACAGAAATAAGGAATGTTTTTGATATGAGTTTAGGTACAAGTCAGAATGTGCTGCTCCCCTAACATAAGAGTTGAATTTATGAACGCGACTACGTATAAGACTGCAAGAAGTCTGTGATTGACATCGGATGTCTGAGACACTTCGAGGGAACATTTATCTGTTGTGTTTTGAGTAAGAGCATTTGTTTGGTCAAACAGAAAAAAATATATTTTTGAAAGTACTTGGGTACAGTATTATACTGCAGATTGTGGACGGCGTCCTTATATTGTGGTTCTTACAAATGAGGGATTCCCAGGAGGGCACATACAGGATTTATCCACTTGAGAGTTGTGTTTCAGTCTCTTAATGATAAGATGGACATGGATATACAACACTATGTGCTATATGTAGACATATATTACACAATAATAGTATGTGATGAAATTAAGAGAATGACAAAGGAGGAATGATGAAATTTAAGGTTTTTATTTTTTAGTTGTTTTAGGCAATTTGATCCACTCTGCTAGATCGAATGGGACGTGATTGTTGTTCCTGTTGTTTGTCTTGAAGAGGGTTGGTGTACATAGTGGACGTAGTTAAGTCTAGCTAATACAACCCGAAGCATGTGTCGACATACTGCCTAATGGTATGAAGGCAGTTATCCAGATGTGAAGATTGCAGTAAAAGGATTAAATATCAAACAACAATATATTTGAACATTGGAGTGTTGACCTTAATGAATTGGTCATAAGATTTGTTGTGTGCATGGATTTTGTTTTGGTGAAGTGAGAGGGGTATGTAGGGCTGAGTGTTGTGGATTTTTTGAATGAAAAGTATTAATTGTTTTTTATATTTGATGTATTTTCACACCATTAGGTGCGTTTTAGATATGCAATATTATTAAATATTTTGTACGAAGCAAAATAATATTGAATCATTTGTGATTATTTATGAAGAAGCAAATGTATAGGTTGTCATCCTCTATCTATGGGTTCACCTCCTGTTTTGTACTATATATTTAGCCCACAGGACCCTAGATTATTGGGCTGTCCTGTTGTTTTTTTAACCTTACAGAAGTCTTCCCGTGAGGGTCCCCCTTCAGCTAACAAGAATTGAAGGTCGAGGTGGTCCTCCGGGTTGAGTACCTCTCCCAAAGGAAAGTCTTCTGGCTCTTCTCCCACAGGAGTTGAGATGGGGTTCACCACTGGACCCAGCCCATCCGGAGCATGGATCCCAATGGGTGCTGTTGGAACAGCTGGAAGAGCAGGGGCTCCCTCCACAGAGGTGGCCTTCTTACTCTTCCGTTTCCTTTGCGCCTTGGGTTTCCCCATCGGCGAGGGTACGGGGCTCGCAGCCGGACCCTGTGTGACCTGCGATCGGGTGACTGCCACAGCAGCCATGGGTAGACCATACATGATCATCCCCAACTCGACCAAATTGTTTCTTAACAAGATGTTTGCAGGCACGTTGTCCTGAACCAGGACCAGAAGCTTTGCTGTCCTGTCTCCAATCGTAATGTTGACTAGGGCAACAGGTGATAATTTGGGAGGCCCCCCAGCTAACCTGGTCGTTCTCAGAGGAGCACCTACATAGTCCTCTGGCTTGTTCAGGGTCCTGTCCACCACTGTCATGCTTGCCCCAGTGTCTCCCAAACCAGTAGAAGGCTGGCCATTCAAGAGGACACTTCTCAAAAACCTACGAGTGTTCTGTGGGATAGTTGCCAATACTTCTGTGTACGGGTCCCAGTCCCCAAGGGACACTAAGGAAATCTCTATGGGGCACCAAAGGTGATCCCAGTAGAGGAGGGGAGGACAGTGGCCTCCACCTCAGGTACGAAGTAGGGGTAGGTCAGGCTGACAGCCTGGACTCCCTTACACTTGGGGTCAGCCCCTCGGTGATCCAGAGCCCCACAATCCCAACAAGTGCCGGGAGTGCGGGGTACGGTACTGGAACCACTGGGACCCTGCTTTGCAGCAGGCGGACCACTACTCTTACTCCCACCCACGACAGGCTTATCCCCACTAGGTTTTTGGGTCTTAGGAGAGGAAGGTTTTGGTTTACCTGACTGTGATTGCTTCTGGGACACCTCAGCTTTCTGAGAGGTCCCCTTTTCTTGGTCCTTATCCTTCCCACTAGAGTCCTTAGGGGAAACCCGATGGGAGACCCACTTGTCAGCCAACCTAGCCAGCTTAAAGGGGTCCAAAATGTTCTGGTCAGCAATATACTGACGCAGCTCTGGTGAACAGGCTTCTGCAAAATGCTCAAAAAACAAAAGGTGGGACAATTCAACAAACGTTTTCACTTTGTAACCATCAATCCACCCCATCAGGTTCATGTGCGCAGCACTCACCAAGTCAACCCAAGACACAGTCTCTCGTTTCTTAAAATCCCTGAACCTCTTAAGGTATTGGGTGGTGTCCGGTCAAAGGATCTACACCAAAAGGATCGAATGCAATAGGGTCGAGTCAATAGGACCGAAAACAAAAGGGTCCATTTTTTTTAATATGTATATTTTTTGGTTTCCGTATAGTTAAAAAAAAAGTTGTTTTTACATCAAAAACAGAGGTTTGGGAGATGGGGGGTCAAAAAAAAAACCAAAAATTCAACCCTTTTGTTTTCGGTCCTTTTGATTCGACCCTATTGCATTTTGGTCCTTTGGATTTGATCCTTTGACCTATAACCGTATTGAGTAGGTGTCTTGCCAAACTTGGCAATCAAAGCAGACTTCATGCACTCATACTGACCCCTTTCTTCCACACTCAGTTTCAGAATACAGCCATATCCAGTCTAAGGCACTCTGCTTAACAAACATTTAGCCCAATCTCTCTTATCAACATCATGAATTGCACAAGCCATTTCAAACGCTTCAATCCATTGGAGGATATCAGAACCCTCCGCATACACATCAACCAAATCTTTCATAAACTTGGTTTCTGGGGACCTGACACTCTCAACTGGTTTAGCTGAAGTCTCCACTCGAGCTTTCTCTAACTAGATTTGCTGACATTCAGTGTCCCGGTTCTTGAGTTCGAGGTCCATATCTTTGAGTTCAAAATCCCTATCTTTGAGTTTAAGATCCCGAATCTTGAGCTCCACTTGTTGTGACAACTCCTCTGTCTTAAGCTCAGCATCTATTTCCGACTTGCGGTATTCTAAGGCCAATTTCATCTTTAATAACTCAAGCTCCAAGGAATTGCTGGGGGTCGGAACAGAGGCAGCAGGAATGGTGGCATTCCCAGAAACAGATTCAGCAAAAACCCCAGGGGCAGGGTCCTCATTGGTTGCATCCCCCCCTTCAAGAGTTTCACCATCAGTCTGGTAGTCCACCATTTGCAATAGATTCCATTGCTTGTAATGCAGTTATCTTGTACACAACTAAACCTCAATTTAACAAAGTGCAGATATTTTGTAAGTGGCACGGTTATACACTGATTCTTAAAACCATAAGCATCCCACCGCTACCACCAGTGTAAAGACCGGAGGGGGGTGTCTGTACTTCTGCTCTCTATATGGTAGAGGAAAGGCACAGAGGACCCCAGCCAAGATTCTCTATTACGGTAGCAATGGACGAGCAATCAAGGCCTAGCTTCTCAGGAGGTGACACGGGCTGGTTCTTAAGTACAGTGTAGTCCCCAAGCCCCCACAAAGCAATGTCCACACACTGTATTAGTTAAAACACAGTCTTTATATAATTAATATTCAAAGTTATGTGCACTATCACAATAACTCACTTTGTGCTCAGAAAATCTATAATGGCAAATATAACGTTCTACGTGGTACCACCATTACTATTAGATCTCTTTAAAGTGCATCAACTGTACAGTTAAATGGCACACAAATCAGTTTGTAAAGGAAACCAACAATAGAGGTAAGAGGAAAGCAGTTGGTTGGAATAATTGGCAGAAGACTGGCCCGATAGCTAGACACATTTCTGTGTGGAGATCCCCCCACCTGGGCAACCTGTAGAATAAAGATATATCACAAGCCAAGTCCATATATTGTTCATAAGCGACTTCCCATTAGTTCTGCAACCCCAAAGTACCTGGCATTGTAGCGTTCCTCGTCGGGGAATCGATGGCCTTTCTTGAGTGCCCTCCCTTTAAGGCAGGAGTTATGGGTCGTCGAACGTCCGACGGAGAACAGGGTGAGCTACGACGGTGAAATGGCAGCTTCTTTCCTAGCGGTGCTTGTCGACAGGGAAGCGTAAACGTCCTGCACGGAAGAGGCGTGCGGGGCACCTCGATGTCGATAGTTCTGGACTGCAAAGGGTCGGAAGAACATTGGCCCTGCAAGGGCATCGATCGTCGGCGTCTCTGTGGACTTTGGGTGGTGGGAAACCCACCGGCGGATACTCCTCGGCGCGTTGACGGCCTGGCCTTCTCCAGCGGGATCAGATGGGCGATGATGCAGAAGAGTGTCTCCTTGGATCAAAAGTTCTTATGCAACGGGAGCATGGCAGCTCCGGTCGGCGATGGCGGTCGTTGACAGTGGAAGACAACAGTCCAGGCGCTTCTTCTTGGGATTCCGCGGCAGTCCCCATCTCCGGTCGGCAGCCGGTTATAGGTCTGTCTACCAGAGAGCTTTGGCAAAGATCAGCTGGTGCACAATGGTCCCTCGTAGCTCGAGAAGAGGGCGCCTTACCAGGTCCTCTCTGGATCAGTCCTTGGAGACACAGCAGCTTTCTGATCGATGAAGAAGGGCAACAGCAATTATTCTCTTCCAGCAGGGCTTCAAGGTCAAGCTTCAGTTTCACTCCAGTTACTCTTCAGCTTCTGAACACGAATTCTAGCAGTGAGAGACCACCAGATATACTAGTTGTTCTCCCATTCATTTTACTGGGTCACACTTAGGCAACCAATCGGTCAGAAGGGCATTCATGCAGGCAGGCAGCCAATCAAGTGCATAGTGCATTCAGGCCATTCACTTCTCTCCAGACACTCACAACAAGTTACGTGTATTGGGACAAGTACCCAGCCAATCAACACTTCACACTGCATTCATACCAGTTTCGAGCAGGGCTGACTCAGTCATTGGGCCTCATTACGACCCTGGTGCTCCCGTAATGAAGGGTGCCGGTACGGGACCGGCACCCTTCATTACGGGAGCGCCTATTACGAGGTTCCCTTTGCGGGACCCGGAACAGACGTCTGGTAAAACCAGACGTCCTTTCTGGGTCCCGCGAGGGGAAGAGGGAGCTAATAACGGGCCGTTAGTAACGTGCCCGTTATTATCTCCCTCCCCATTCCCATTGAGCCCTATGGTGGCTCAATGGGAATGAGGAATGGTTCCTTCAAGGAGGAATTACCGGTTCCTCCGATGTTGGAATTACCCGGTCATTCCTCATTGAAGGAACCCAGTATTGGAGCCCGGTATGGAGGCAGCCATGGCGCTAATAGCACCATGGCTACCTCCATACTCGCCATGAGGCCCATTGTGCCAAACACCAGATGCTAGACATCCACAACACCGAATGCATATTCGTCACACACTCCATTCACCCAGGTCCCACCCACAGGGTGTACCCACAACATACAGTCACTGAGAAGGCTCCAGCCAATCTGGCCTGGACGTCACAACAACACCATATATGGAACTTCCACCCAAAAGCCAGTCAGGGGGAAGGGACAGAGTCAGGGCTTCCCAAGACCTTGGGAAAACAAGGTAACAGGCAATAGAAGGCAAGAGGCCACAGGGGCCATCTTGTTTCCTATCAGGAATCAACTGATTCCAATTGCAGGGCCTGGGTATCCCAAAATGGAGGATACTCAGAGCACTTGTCAAATTCAGCATGGAGCTGCCACCAGCCCATACCCTGCTCTGCGGGCCACCCACAGGTGCCCAAAAACATACACTAGGGGCACAGGGCTGTACCCCCACCCATGGGTACCATAAGGGTATGCCATGGGTCTATTCACCAAACCCAAAAGAGAGAGCTCCACCGCCGGGGTCCCACATGAACTCCTGCGTGAAAAACATGACAGAACACACGATAAAAGGCAGTAAAAGACAAGGATACAGAGGCCCTGTCCATCTGATGCATTTCCAGCATCACAGTCATCACCTTTAAATGTAAATTACAACTGATGCCGCTCTATTTGCAGAGTTATTTCAAGGATAAGGTTAATACAAGAGTATTGAGGTCTGGCACACAAAATTACCTTGTTCAACCAAGATGTAAAACATCAAAAGCTGAGAATGGGGCTTTCCTTTTTGACAGTGCCTAATCTTTGGAAGCAGCTGCCAGATTACTTGCGTAGTCAAAATTTGCTACAGGCCTTTAAGAAAGATTTGAAGACGCTATTGTTTACCTGAGAAGGGACTGATAGTTTATCCATCACTAGCATCTTCTTTAGCCAGGGCTCCTGCACACCTGATCTGATACTGCCCACCTCTATGTTATTTATGTCTCTTTGTATAACTTGTCCGTGCCTTTATGCCTGCGGGTCCATAGCGCGCATTATAAATACTGTGTAATGTAATGTAATGTCTTGTGAAGTTGCATTCACATGGACCATTCACAGACAAGATTACCTCTAACAATTTTCCCAACAACTGACACAAATGGATGTAAATATCAATGATGTGTCACATATGAAAATCAACTATATGCCCTGGTACAACGGTACTTTTAGCTATTGAATGGCATGCATTTGTGATGTAGTGGTAGTACTGGTGTGCAGTCTTTATTAAGAATCCTTTATATAGACATGCTTTGAAATCGTGACCCATATGACGAAGGACATATTGATGGAATATGTGTGTGTGGGGTAAAGGGTTTCATATTTGCTATGAGGGGGGGTTTGGGATGTGAAACGGTGGATCGGGTGACAACGCCACCTTGAAATCATATATTAGTGGTAGTTAAGTATATTCTCAATTCAGAGGTTTTTGTCTAGGAACATTCCATTTAAAGGTGTTACATTTGGAAGACATGACACAGGTACTAACAGGCAGTGTACCTGTCAAATGTGTGTGCATCCACACATTTTACAGGGGTGGCAGCTTCTGGATTCTCTGGCTAAGCATCATGTGTTGTGTATTTCATTGACTGTGTATTTTCCTATCATTGTCACTATGGTGTGGTGCATTCTGGTACATGTGGTTTAGGTTAATTGTTGGACCACATAGATGTATTTATGTATGCATTATATATTTTACATACATGGAGACATGGCTGTCAAGGCCTTGCGCTCTGGCATGTTAATACTGTGTTGCACCGTGAGCTGCACCCACACACTTGATATTTCATGCCCTCACAACGCTGAGTAGGGTAATGTCCCCTTGAATGTGGGAGGTTTATCATTGTTAAAATTGTGGGTAATGATGTTCCTTGCTCTTATTCCCTATCTACCTTTGCCTTTCAATTACCTATCCTGCCTCTGGGCACTTTCACAGTGATTTGGCAATTGTATCAGTGATTTGCAGTAGGAGTTATGATGGATTGATGCATGCAGTGTGTACATCCATTGGTCATGGGTCTCATATTTGGGCCATTTTTCGAACTCTCCACATGGCCTTGTAGTTAGACTCACCCAGAAGCCAGGTATGCTATGCTCTTCACTGTCCACCCCCCCCCCCCAATTCAACACTCCACACGGACTTGTATTTAGACTCACACAGCAGCCGGGTATGCTATGTTCTTCACCCCCCCCAATTCAACACTCCACATGGCCTTGTAGCTAGACTCACCCAGCAGCCAGGTATGCAATGATCTTCATTGCCGCCCCCCCAATTCATCACTCCACATGGCCTTGTAGTTAGACTCACCCAGCAGCCAGGTATGCTATGCTCTTCACTGCCCCCCCCCAAATTCAACAATCCACATGGCCTTGTGGTTAGACTTACCCAGCAGCCAGGTATGATGTCTGGCACGTCGTGCCATGTACCGGGGTAACGTGGAGTTCCACAGCACCATGGAATTCATGTGTAGAGCAAGTGACTCTTGTACAGAAATGTGTGATGAGGCAGCGGCCATCACACACCATCTGTAACTTGAGGGAATGGTACTGCTTCCTGTTGCGGTACACTACCTCCCCAGCATTCCTGACCACCAGCTCCACATGTGTGCAGTCCACCGCACCAATTACATTAGGCATGCCTGCAAGTGCATTGGATGCTAGCTTTGTGGCATACACCTCCCCAGCAGTCTGTGGTAAGCTGATGTGGTCCCATACGTGGGACAGGAGTGCATCGACGAGCACCTGGAAGAGCACAAAGGGAGAAACATGGTTGGGAGATACCATGCAGCTGGCCCACTGTGTGCTGGTATGTGCCTGTGGCAAGACTGTGTAGCACAGACACTACCTTCAGCAAGGGGGAGGGGGGTGGCTGTCCGGATATTAATGAGGCTGACCAGGTCATCATGAATGAGGTCCACTATGGTGGTGATGGTGTCCCTGTCTAGCCGGTACAGGGTGTGGATCTGAGCAGGAGTGGGGTTGAATGGAGTGGCTCTTAGGCAAGGAAATGGTGGCTGCCTGCGGGGTATGACCATCTGTGCATTGGGGATTTGCTGGGTCACGATGGCCCTCCTTCTCCTCATGCGCCGCAGCTGCATCCTCCACCTCACTGCCTCTTCAATCAGTAGCACTGCAGGCATGTCCTCCAGCTCCAGTACTTCTACTGCTAATGCTAGCATTGTGGTTGTGGAAGGGGTGTGGTGTGTGGGAGTGGTCCTTTTGTGCTGTGGAGCAGGCCATTGGGTCCACCTGTGCTGATTTTGAGCACCTGTGGCATGTTTCTACAAACCAGTATCCACTTCACGCCTGGTCCGCAATGCCGGTATTTCCGGCATTGTTTTCACGTTGTTACTGGCATGTCCATGCCAGTGGTTGCGGGTCCGTGCACCTCGGAATGGGCACTCACTTATGCCATGCCAGTATCACAGGCACGGCTGCCGCGTGTCTCCGGAGATACCAGCAACGGTGTTGCTGGACAGGGTGCGTCCCTTCCAATGCCGGTGTTACCGGCGACGCAACTCAGACTACACCAGTCTGGAAAAGGGTGCCAGTACGGATATACCGGCACCGCTATTTCCAGATCAGCAAGCTTGTAATGAGGCCCTTCTGTATCTGCATGAGCACATTTGCACTTTGTGCATGTCTCACACCTGTGGAAACCCCGTCTCATCGGATTCAACTATGTTAGTGCTTGCTCCTTGGTTTCAGTTGCTAGAAAAGACGGGCTCCATTTTTTTCAAAGTCTCTGCTCTCTTGAAGATAATCGGCGGTTCCTCATCTAAACATCCCTCTAAGTCTTTACCAAGACTTAATAAGTGCCAATGTTTCATTAGAATCATGCTGATCTCGTGCTGGTCCTAAGAATATCTTGTAATAAAGCTAACTTTGCCTCCATGTGTTTTCTTAGGTTTTTGTTTTTGAATCAGAGTCTCTTGTCTATCCATTAGTCGAGCCTTCGTGGCTGCATCTTGGATTATGTTACGTTGGTAACCTCTTTCCCGAAATCTGGTTGTAAGTAAGTCACATTCCTTTTCGAATATAATCTGATCCTCACAGTTTCTTCTCGCTCTGATGAACCCTCCCATTGGTATGCGTATGACAGATTTTGCATGACTACTGCTGGCATATAGCGTCGAGTTTACTTCTGTAGATTTCCTGTAAATCTGTGCCATTAACTTGCCTCTTGATACATATGTCTTAAGATCAAGAAAGTCAATGTCATCTTGTGTTGCCACAAACGCAATTCCAAAGTCATTCACATTCAATTCTTCAATAAATTGTTGTAACTGTAACTTAGTCCCCTTCCAGACAAGTAATATATCACATGCATACCTCGCCCATAGATGTGCTCCTTTCAAATAAAGTTCACTGGTGTAGACAGAGGTATCCTCAAAGAGGCCCATGAAGAGATTTGCCAATGCTGGAGCATATTTGGTGCCCATTGCTACCCCTTGCTGCCCCTTGCACATGTCTATAGTACATGTCATTAAAGATGAAGTTATTGTGTTGTAATGTTGCCTCCAACATTTCCATGAGCATATTGTGTTGGTGGAAGTGAGACGCAGAGACATCCCTAAATATATATTCAATTGTCTTTAGTGCTAACTCATGTCTGATAGATGTGTATGGGGCTCGGACGTCTAGTGTGGTCAATATACAGCCATTGTCCCAATCTATAGTTTTCAGTAAAAATATGTCTTTCCATGCTCAGACACAGTGAGGCAACTGTGTTCTGCCCAGCAAGTTACCAGAGGTTAATAAAGACATCAACCTCACATTGGTCTAGCGTGCTCCTCCAGGCCACAACAATAGCACCAACTCTGTTTCCACACAAATGAGTGGAAGTGCAGTGGGGCATGAATCCCCTCCAAGCCTCCATTCCATCCTTGCAGATATTTTGGCCACCTCTAGTTTATAGGGGCATAATTTGGTGAACAGCGGGGGTCACAGCTGCTACCCCTGGCATCCCCTTTGCATACCTGGGTCAGAGGTCACACAGCATCAGGACGGGAAAGAAAACAGGGCACACCTCGAGGCATGGTTACTTCCGGCGTTTCCCCCTGGTACCGCCGTCTGCTTTCAGCAGCAAAGAGAAGACTGTCGAGAAGCTAAGTGCGGCACACGGGGTGTGAATCCCAGTCCCTTCTTGACGCATTGCCTTGCATGTGATGACCATAACTGCCATCCAAGACAGTAGCTGGCATGTGCATTTATTAGCCAGACTGCAGGGTGTGCAAAACGCAGCAGCAAGGCTCCTACACAGAAGACTCCTACGCAGCAGCAAGATTCCTACACAGAATGGGACGCAGAGAACACATCTCGCCGGTAGCGCTGATATCCTTACACTGCCTCCCAATTGGGTGCAGAATTGCCTTTAGGGCACTCTCTGCGTCATATTGAAGACTATTCATGTGATTGGGCCATGCGATTGGGCCAGGAATCCTCAAATCAAAATTAAAATGACACATCCCCAGATGAAATCTGAGATCAAATACCCATGTATACTTGCTATAAGCTGGAAGACTTGTCTTTTTCTATCGTAGCACCTCAAATCGGAAACTCCTTATCAGTGTCAATAAGAGAAATTTCTCACCTGCCCCCTTAAAAAAAGCTATTTTCAATTTTTTCAATTTATTAATATACATACAGCAAAATAGCTTTGTATATACTACAAGAAACACGATAAACACAAAGCCACAAAACACATTAAAACAATTCATCCATTTAAAACAAATAAAACTCCTTATAAAAGATAAAATCACTACATGTACACATGCACATTCGGTTTCAAGTAACATTGGTGTAGAAGCAAAAAAACAGAGGCCAAAGCATGTCCTTCATGGTTCATAAATTTCGAATATTTCAGTTTATTGTCTATAAAATCTAACCTTATAAAAATATCATCATTACCATCCATAAGCATTTTCCACAGCAGTTTTGGATCATCACAATTAGAACTATTACTATAGGCTTTGATGCATTGATTTCGAATTTGGTGCAAACTTGTGCATTCAGTCATTATATGCTCAAGGGATTCCGGCTTATTCTCTCCACATAACCTACAACACCTTTCACAAGGCAGGTGGTTCGTAGCGCCATTCAACACTTTACTTTTATTGAATTTTAATAATAAGTATTCTCTAACCACCCATGCCTCAGGAAACGCCAAATTATATTTCGGCGAGCAATTTCTTATCATTATATATTCAATACAAGGACTGGTATGTCATTTTGTGGTAAGGAGGACTATATTATTTTCACGGTCATATATTTTGAACTTATTTTTTAACCAGTGTCTAATCCGATTCGTGTTGTCGGGGAGTAAGTTTAGTTCACATCCATGTTTCCATTTGTTGAAGATAATGAATATTTTCCCCCAAATACCAAATTGAATGAATTTATCAAGACTTAGAAATTATTTTGCATAGTCTCCGGTGATGTTATTATTATTCACAGTCATCAAATCAACAGCACACCTAAAAGATCTATTTATTACAATAGACTGAATGCATACAAGCTCAAACTCAAGATAAAAAAATTCTACCGAAATAGCTTGTGGCATGCGAAATAGTTTCCTAAGCATTATTACCTCAAATATTTTTAGCTCCTTGATAAAACCATGAGCCCAGATCTCTAACCCATATGTCAACACAGGTACAATTTTCATGGTATAGAGCAGCAAAACAGTTTTTACCGAGAGTCCCCCATTTCTACCAATGAAAGCACTTACAAGGCCAACCTATTTTCAACATTTTGGGGATAATTCATAGAATTTAGCACACAAGTAGTGCACGCGGCTGGTGCACAGTGTGCGCGTGTAAATCTCTGCGCCAGCCGCGTGCGCTAAAATCCATTTCCGCGCACAGCATATTCATAGATTTCAGCTGCCAAAACAAGCCGTGGGGCACAGTGGCGCAGCGACCCTGCAGCAGCACCAGCTACGCCCCCAAGAACGCCCCTCGCACAAGGAAAAGCCATCAAAATCCCCAATCCGGCGCCAAAGGCTGAGCTAACCCTGTACCAGTATACATGGCCGCCACACAGCACACAGCAAGTGGGGAACGTGTATTACTGGGGTGCGCAGGAAGTTTCACATGCGATTGGCCCTTGCGAGTGGGGTATGTGTATTACTGGGGTTCGCGGGAAGTTTCACATGCGATAGGCCCTGTCCGAGTGGTGTACGTGTATTACTGGGGTTCGCGGGAAGTTTCACACACGAAAGGGCCTGTACGAGTGGGGTACGTGTATTACTGGGATTCTCGGGAAGTTTCACACGCGATTAGCCCTGATTGGGGTACGTGTATTACTGGGGTTCGCGGGAAGTTTCAGACGCGATTGGCCCTGTGCGAGTGGGGTACATGTATTACTGGGGTTCGCGGGAAGTTTCACACGCGATTGGCCCTGTGCGAGCGGGGTACATGTATTACTGGGGTTCGCGGGAAGTTTCACACGCGATTGGCCCTGTGCGAGTGGGGTATGTGTATTACTGGGGTTCGCGGGAAGTTTCACACGCGAAAGGGCCTGTGCGAGTGGGGTACGTGTATTACTGGGATTCGCGGGAAGTTTCACACGCGATTGGCCCTGTGCGAGTGGGGTATGTGTATTACTGGGGTTCGCAGGAAGTTTCACACGCGATTGGCCCTGTGCGAGTGGGATACGTGTATTACTGGGGTTCGCGGGAAGTTTCACACGCGATTGGCCCTGTGCGAGCGGGGTACGTGTATTACTGGGGTTCGCAGGAAGTTTCACACGCAATAGGCCCTGTGCGAGTGGTGTACGTGTATTACTGGGGTTCGCGGGAAGTTTCACACGCAAAAGGGCCTGTGCGAGTGGGGTACGTGTATTACTGGGGTTCGCGGGAAGTTTCACACGCGATTGGCCCTGTGCGAGCGGGGTACGTGTATTACTGGGGTTCGCAGGAAGTTTCACACGCGATTTTGCTGTCAGAGCGGGGTACGTGTAACCAGTGTGGTGTGCAGGGAGTCCTACACGTGAATTGGCAGTGTGGGCCCTCCCATGTGTCCCCTCTACCCTCTCCACGGCCCCTGCAGGCAGCCCACACCACAGGGGACTACCCTGCACCCCTGGTCATGTCCCGCAGGCAGCCCATCTACCATGGGCATGCCCCCCAGCCAAGCCAGATGTCACCTTGCAATATGATCACCAACTCATGTCCCCCAGCGTCCCCCAGCACCCCCACCCCCCAGCAGTGAGGGGCACCTGCCAGCAGGCCCCCACTCATGTCCCCCTGCACCCCCACCCCCCAGCAGTGAGGGGCACCTGCCAGCAGGCCCCCACTCATGTCCCCCTGCACCCCCACCCCCCAGCAGTGAGGGGCACCTGCCAGCAGGCCCCCACTCATGTTCCCATACACCCCCACCCCCCAGCAGTGAGGGGCACCTGCCAGCAGGCACCCACTCATGTCCCCCTGCACCCCCACCCCCCAGCAGTGAGGGGAACCTGCCAGCAGGCCCCCACTCATGTCCCCCTGCACCCCCACCCCCCCAGCAGTGAGGGGCACCTGCCAGCAGGCCCCACTCATGTCCCCCTGCATCCCCACCCCCAGCAGTGAGGGGCACCTTCCAGCAGGCACCCACTCATGTCCCTCAGCACCCCTACCCCCAGCAGTGAGGGGCACCTGCCAGTAGGCCCCCACTCATGTCCCCCTGCACCCCCAACCCCCAGCAGTGAGGGGCACCTGCCAGCAGACCCCCACTCATGTCCCCCTGCACCCCCACCCCCCAGCAGTGAGGGGCACCTGCCAGCAGGCCCCCACTCATGTCCCACTCATGTCCCCCCACCCACTCACCCACCCAGCAGTGACATGTCCATCTCATGACACAAACCAAAAGTCAACTATGTACAGCAACATATGTCCGTCACACACACACACACACACACACACACACACACACACACACACACACACACACACACACACACACACACACACACACACACACACAAACAGACACACACACACACACACACAGGTTGCCATTGATTGAGTAAGCCCACATGTCAACATGCATGAACCCAATGAGTGAATCCCACACATTGAAGTAAAAGATCAAAATGTATTAACATGAAAACCAATTGAAAGTACTTAAAGAATAAAATAATGGCAAACATGAAATGAAATGCATGTCCAAATAAAAAAATAAAAAATCCTCAAGAAAACCCAAGTAATCCAAAAGAAAAATGGCCAAAACTCTCTGTCCAAAAAACCAAATCCAAATGAAACGCAAAAAGGTAAATCCATTGATCCATGGTGAAATGAAATTAAAATGTCCAAATAAATCCAACGTCCAACTATGTACAATACAATTTTCAAGGGTCCATAAGCCCAACAAAACAAATGAAACCTATCTAATAACCTAACTAACAAAAAAACTATTTACAAAAGTGTGGGGCATAGTCCAAAAGCCCCAAAATAAAAAAAAAGGAAACCTAACACTATAAACTATTTACAATGGCGACGGGCAAGTCCTGCGGCTCACTCAGTGATGTTTTCAGCCAGGGCATCATCGAACTCCATGTCTATTTGCTGGAGGCGGGCCTCTGTCCTGGCCCCGAGGTCTCACAGGGAGGCACTCATGGCCTGTTCCAACTCCCTGCGAGTCGCCTCAAGGCTCTCTGCCTGCCTCAACGCCCGACGCATGGAGAACTCTGCCCTGACCATAGTGAGCCACGCCTCTTCCACCCGCCGCCGCTCCGCACCTATACGCTGGCCCAACCGCAGCCTCACAGAAGACACATCCATTCCAGGGTCCTCCTGCCCTCTGGCCGATGCCTGCTCCCCTGATGTCGATGGCCCGAGCCATCATTGCTCCCACCTAGAGCCTGCTCCTGCTGCTGCTGTCCATGTGCCCTGTCCGATGATGCCTGCACATCCTCCATCAGCTGGTCTCCAGTTGTGGTGTCCACCCCTGCTGGACCGCCGACTCCCGACTGTGGCAGGGATGGGATCACCGCCAAGCTGGCTGTGTTGGTCAGGCCAGGTCCACAGGGGGCCCTGGTGGAATCTGGGCCGGAAGACGGCAGGGAGAACGACTGGCGCATAGTCTCCACAGAGGAGTAGAGGTCCGCCAGAGTGCATGTCACATGTAGGAACCCACCAACCAGGGCCCCTCTGAACAGTGCCACGTCACGACGCTGCTGTTCGTGATGGCGTGCGTTTTCCACCCAGGAAGAACGCACGTCATCACGAATGTCACACGTGCGCAACGCGACACCAATCAGGACGGAGCCCATACGTTCATGGGACCCCTCGTCCGCAGGTAGTGGAGAGGCAGATGACATGGCACTCTCCCCTACCTGCGGACGGGCCTGGGACGGGGCATCCCGGCTGGTGCATGGTGGTGCAGTCACAGGGTCAAGGTCAGGGACATGCACAGGCCCCTCTGCGGTGACCTGTGCTGCCTCCTGACCCGGGCCCTGGACTGCACCACTTGCACCAGTGGTACTACCCCCACCAGGCCCCATGTGCGGCTCAGTAGCGGGCTCCTCCTCCTCTGTTGAGACCACCAACCTGGATGTCTCCGTACCATCTTCCGCCATTGCATGACCCTCTGGGGGCTCACCCGGCCCTTCCACCACAGCCGTAGTGGCAGACACGGCACCAGTCCCCTCGCTCCCGGATGATGGCAAGTCCTGGGCGGGTGGCTGGGCCTTGCGTCGCCGCCCAGTGGAGGCATCCCCGCCGCTTGACTCCACAGCGCCGTCTCCGCCCTCTTCTTCACTTGACGCTGCGTAGAGGGAGACATAGAACACAAGCATCAGGGTACAGTACAATATTCCCCTAGACAGGAAGCAATAACACATGAGTGGCAGTGTCTAATGTCACTTCCATCCTGTCCCTCCACAACACATGGGTGAATGCACGCAACACACATGCATAA
Organism: Ambystoma mexicanum; assembly: GCF_040938575.1. Classification (NCBI taxonomy): domain Eukaryota; kingdom Metazoa; phylum Chordata; class Amphibia; order Caudata; family Ambystomatidae; genus Ambystoma; species Ambystoma mexicanum. The sequence goes on from NC_090935.1 coordinate 1,443,409,840, forward strand.
ACAGGCATGGCGCCTGCATTCAACATCAGCATCCATGTACAATGGCCTCCATTAATCAAAATGTTGCCTTCAAACTCACATGCATCATGGCTCACACTGATCCCATGCACACACATCACCGGAGGGTCATGCATCATGCCTTGTACACCACAGACACAGTGGATAGACACAGTGCATACAACTGTGACCGCACTGCATGAGTGAATCTACACATCATCACGGACATGTGTTATGAATCCATGGCGTATCGAAGTCACAGACACACTTCTCAGACACACACACATGTGCACCATACATGTACATGACAGCAGCACCCATCCCTCACACCCCCACCATGTGCAAGAACAGACACTGGCATGCTTTCATGTGTGCATTTGCCATACAGCTCCCCATGTAGCATTGGAACTCATGCACCAACCATGTGGTTCGCACATTACTGGTCTCACATGCATGACCATGATGTCCCTGAACACACACATCCATACATGGCCCATGTCACACATACAGGCAAGTATCAGACTACCAACACACTGCAACATTCCCTGTCTCACACACCAATGTTTGGCCACTTACCGCTCAACTCCAGACGGGTCTTCCTCTGAAGGATCTGGGCGTGGAGCGCTGGGCATACGTGTTCCAGGACCCTCATCTGGATGTCACTCATGTTGACCCGGCCCCCCTCCGCGAGGCGCCGGGCCTTGTAAAGGGTCTTGGACCTGAAGTCCTCCCAGCGCTTCTTGACGTGCTTGATGTCGTGGGTTGCCACCCCCTCCGCGTTGATGGCAACCACTACGTCGTCCCAGATCCTCTCCCGTCCTTCCTTGTTGGCGCGATATGTTACGAAGAGGGCATCATAATGCCCCAGGACATGCTCCACCAGGACACCAACTTCCTTCACACTGAAGCTGATGGCCCTCTGCCTCTCTGGCTGGGGGTCACCAGTGGTCTCAGATGGTGTTTGCCCCGACATGGCGACCCCCGAGGCAGGCGTGGGTGGGCAACTAGGTCCTGGGGCTGGGCTGTGGAGCAATGATATCCCAGTCAGGAGTCTTCTGTTCCAGCAGGGGTGGACACAGCAACTGGAACCCTGGCTGACGTGCAGGCACCAAATAGCAGGGCACGTGGGCAGCAGGCAGGCAGCAGCAGATGGCAGGTGGGAGTGTGCTCGGGGCTCTGGGGGGCAGTAATTTGGCCTTCTGGGCAGGAGCGTGGTCTTCCGTGTGTTGTTGCATGGCCAGCTTGATACGGAGTGATTTGGCACGTGAAAATCTTGCACGTCAGTGTGTAATTTGAGGAAAGGCCCTTAGCGCGTAAGCGCATCAGCACACGTACGCGTTTTCATTGGACCAAAGGCCCTTAGCGCGTAAGCGCTTCTCTGATTTTACGCGCGCAGGCGTTTCCCTCGTGACATGGGCATAGTGGTTCAGCACGCGTGAAAAAACTGCACGTCCGCGTGTGAATGCGTGTAATTCAAGGAAAGGGCCTACGCGCGTTAGTGACGTGACGTGTGCGGGCGTTTCCCTCAGCACGGGTTAAAGGTGAGCGGGGCCAGCAGTTCGCTGTATGTGCCTTTCGTGGAGACCAACGTGTGTAGCTGCTTCGTGTTGTATCACGCGCCATCACATCTTCACAGCGATCAAGGACGTATCTCTTCTTTTGGTGGGGGTATTGGCTACGCATGTTTTTCATTATTACGCTAGTCAGACGGTGAGTCGCTCATGCTATTTTTTCCACTCCGGGTGCCCCTGTGTATCGCACCCGTTTTCGAGGTCATAGTAGCCTGCGTGTCCCACACGTACGCGTTTTTCGTGTTACTGGGTGCCACCGCGTACTGCGGGAGGTTGATTCCACGCACGTAGGCTGCAGGGTTGCGTGCACAGTTTTACTGCAGTTTTGGAGTGCCTGAGCGTAGCGTGACCCGTCACTACATCACCGGGGTCACATACAGCCTTGCAGGTGCAGGGGGGCTGTTAACATCTTGCATCCCACCCCCTTCACCCCAATTGCCCAGGTCAATTGTGGTGTACACCTCCCATTGGCACTACTCCAACTGTGCCGGCACTACTCCATCTGTGCCATGGTTGGGAGGCCACCAAATGTGAGGGGCGCCTCAGCTGGGCGTACTCCTCGTGGCGGGCGTGGTCAGGGACATGGCAGGGGTGACCAGGGAGTTGGGGGACTCCAGGGTGTCCAGGGTGGCCGCAGAGGGGGAAGAGGCAGGGGTGTGCCACTTGAGCACGATGTTGTGCCATGTGTCGGTGCAGTCATGCCACCACCCTGTGTGGTTCTGGGAGATGCAGCTTCTGCATCTGGCACTGGTGCCGTGTGACCCGGCAGTCCGTTTCATCGACTGCCACGGGCCCAAGGGTAGTGGTAGCTGCAGGTGCAGCTGTGGACACCACCACCCAGGCTCAGGGTCTGCCAGTGCAGGCTGCGTTGGCAATTGAAGAGCCTTTGGAAGATTTCCAACAGGACCGGAGGGAAACCGTAGGGGCACGCAGGGCTGCCCTGACCAGGACACGTGTCCCTGGGGCAGTAATGTCATCTGCTGCCCCAAACAGCCGGGTGTTGGCAAGCGCAGGGGCACATGCAGCCAACAACACCTCGGTTGTGAGTCTGCCAACCAAGACAGTTGCGGTCAATGACCCTGCCACAGCGGATGTTGATGCGCAGGGTCCATTAGAGGGCACCCAGCTGCCACTGACACAAGTCAGCCCTTTGGTCGTCCCTCCACCTGCTACTCCCTTGGCTCAATCCACCAGTCCCACTGGCCATACTGATCAGGGCGGCATCAGCCAGCCAGGGTCTGCGCCACAATCCAAGAGGAGGAAGGTTGCATCTGCAGCACAGGCTGGGACGCCACACACAGCCACGGCCTCCTGCACGTCGAGGAAGAAGCCTTTCTGCAACCAGGAACTGGACTTCCTCGTGCGCTAAGTGCGGAAACACAGCTGTAACATGCTAGTGGGTGCTAATTGTCAGACTACGGCTGCCCACCGTGATACCCACTGAAAGCAAGTTGCGAAACATGTGAGTGCATTCGGCCATGAGGTGCGCATGGCGCAAGAGTGCAAAAAGCGCTGGAATGACCTCAAACACAGCGCTAAGGCTAAACGTGCCTCAAATTACAACTTGATTCTGGTGACTGGCGGTGGGCCTGCACCGGAGGAGGAAGACCTCACTCCGCATGAGTCACTCGTTGCGGAGTTCATACCATCTGAATCGGTCGAAGGAGTGGGAGAGATGCCGGACTTCCGGACTTTGATTCCCAGTCCAGTGAGTGTTGATGCGTGTTTGTCGAGGACGTGTGTGTTTTACTTGTGTGATGTGTTGTGCATGACTGCCACTACATGTCACGTGTACATGGTTATGATGTGTGAGTAATGCAATGCTTCCCTGATGCATGTCTACTCTGCTAGATGGTGGACATGTGGAGCAGACGGGGACTGTCCACATCACCACTTTTGCACCGTAGTCACATGCTGGTTACCAGTATGCCCTTCTGGTCCATGTTCCAGCTCATTGGCACTTCTGCATGTAGCGTGGGGTTAGCTTCCTCTCAACTCAGGAACTATGCATAGCATGACTGACGTGCATGTGTCCTCTGCCTGCAAGGGGGTAGCCAATGTAGGCATGCTCCCTTGCCCCTCAAGCCCCTGCTCTGCACCCCAATTCCATCTTAGCACTGGTCTGCTACAATATTGCCGTTGGTTACTTCCCTGGTTATGCCTCCTGTGTACATTGTAACATCCAGCGGCCAATCTGCTAGACATATCCATTGTGGTACATCCTTAGTACTTGATGCAGGGTGTCTCACCTGGACTGTGCAGAGGTCAGATGCCCCGCAGGGACATGAGTGCCCATTCATGCTCCATGTGCATTCCATGCATGCCCATATGTGTCCATGACTGGATGATCACTGTTACACAAGTCCATGATGACCCAAATTGCATGGCATTTCATCTGCCTTCCCATGTCAACTGTGGCTCAGTACTGCGTTGCACACATGTTTTGGGTCTGACAATCTGTGAGGGTCACAGGCCTCAGCCTGTTTAATGGCCAATGACTCTGTCCAACTGGTGTAGTGTCTTCTTCACACGTGGGTGGACTCCAGAGGTTTCATCATGTGTCCTACTTACTGTCCCATCATCATTTACAGTGTTGTCACTTGACTCACATGAAGCTGTTGATACTAGTCAACACTATCTGTCAATACACAGGTCTATGGTCAGCCTTTTGATACCATGCTAGGCATCCCTGCTTTTGCACTTGGGTGGAGGGGTGCTTTGCTTGCAGATATGCTACCCATTGAATGCACATTGCACGTGATGCCTGAAGTTGACCTTGCACTGCCTTCACATTTTCTGACACACACCATGAAGTCCTTGTACATGTAGGTAGTGAGTAACATACATATTTGCTGCACTGCATAGACCCACTTCAATGCAGACTGCCACCTTTCAACAGGTCTGATCACAGAAGCAATTCCAAGTTGACCCAGCATGCATGCCAGGTTCTATTTTGTGTGTCGCATGTCTGCCTGATGTGTTTGTTGTCGTTGTGTGTGTGTTGTGTGCTTCTAACATGTGTAGTGACCTTTTTTCTCTCTATTTTTCAGATGATGACGCAATGGAGCCGGAGGATGGTGTTGTCATGCCAGGCACAGGGTTGATTTCACTACATCAAGTGGGGGTAGTGGGGTGGTAGGCCACGAAAACCCCCAAGTGCTACAGTCCATCTTGTCTCTGGCTGCCTAAGGGTCCAGCCCTGATGAACAATCTGACGACCATGTCGAGTTGGATGAGCATCAGGTCCATATGTCAGGGGTGAGTGATTCTGATGTGGACACTCCTCTGTCCGCAACACCTGCACTGAGTGGTCAGACAGTCTTGGAACCTCCGCCCGTGGTGGATCGGGACACAGGGTCACCCTCCACACCAGTCACTGATGTGCCTGGGACATCACATCGACGGGAGCATGTAGTCGTGCAGCCGCGGGCGGTGCCAACACAACGAGGACACACGGTCCTTGGGTCCCGCAGGGGTCAAGCACAGCAACGTATGTCGCCGCGCGCAACCACAGTATACTGACTGGGAGCAAGACATGACTGCCAATTCTGAACGCCAGGGGGCAGCAATGGAGAACATCGCTGAGAGCATGGAGCGTGTGGCCCAATCTGTGCTCCCCCCTGCTAGGCAGGTGCTTCTCCAGCAGCAGGCTGCATGGTCCACGGCCCGCTCGCTCAGGCTGGGCATGGCGGCCTCAGACAGGGACCGCCAGGCTGAAATGTCGTCTCTGCATCAAGCAATTGCTGCTCATGCAGAGGCACACATGAAGGCCCTGAGGGAGGAGCATGCTTCCCTCAGATCCACTCTGGGTGTCCTTCTGATGTCCCAGAGGGAGCGGGCAGCGGAGAGGTTTGCACAGCTTGAGCGTACCATCTTGGCTGAGCTACATGCTTCCCGGGAGGTCTAGCGGTTGTCCAGCCAGGCCTTGCAGGAGGAACTCCGTGTTACACGTGCTACCTTGCAAGAGGAAGCACGTGTATCACGGGAGGTTCTGCATGCAGACCTACATGTCATCGCCACACAGAACCAGACTCACCCATCCGGCAGACCTGCTGCCGACGAGGGGCAAGCTTTGGCTAGGCGTGGTCATGCTCCTGTACCACGTCCTCCTTTCCAGGAAGAGCCAGATTCGGACGACAATCTATCCCGCACATAGGTCGGGCTGTGCAGGTGTTGAGCCCATGGAGGTTTTTTTTTTTCCTCAGCATCATCGCATGTGGGTGTTGAGCAGCACCCTGTACCTCCCCCCTCTTGGGTGCCTCCCCCCCTCCCCCCGGGTTGTATGTGGCCATTTTTGATTTTTCTTTTAGTTTAGTTAGTTAAGTTTCTGTTTGATAGTTAGTTTAAATAGGTAAAGTAGGTTTTTCATAGTTAGTGTAATTAGTTAATATAGTTTAAAATTGCTAGTCTATTGTGCTTTCATGTGACAGTGTGGTGCTTTGTGGCTTTTGAAAGCATCCACTGTCTGTTCCAGCTGGGCCCTTCAAGCTTGTCTTGTGTATGTGTTTGCTGCTTGGGGTCCTTGACTCACATATGCCACTCCTGCTTCCCTTATCCATGGGCTCGCAAGGATGGTTCGGTGTAACAGCCTATTACACAAGGGCAATGGACTGTCATATCTGTGGCATGTCTGTTGCTGTGGAACTTGTGTTAATACCCCTAGTGGGGATGATTGGGTGTAATTGACCACTGTTCTTCTTTTGCTAGATGGGGTGTTTAATGATTCATGTGTACATTCATTGCTATGCATTGTGTAGTATGTTTCTTATCTTTAATGAACATGTGCTTGTTGAAAATCATGCCGTAGATAGTGTGTTCCACACTGTTGCTGTGAAAGACGGACTGATGGTGTGATTTCTGATGTACATATTTCTGACATGGTCCACTCATGTAATGCCTGAAGAGACACACAGAGATGAATATTAAGCATTAATCATGTGTTTCATGGACTTTCTGCAGGGGGATGAGCCTCAAGACCACCTTTGCCAGCAGACATGGGCCATTGGACGTCTGGAATCTGGACACGTTTGGTGGTGCCGACATGCGCATGTGTGCGCAAGCAGAGGAACAGGGATTGCGATCATACATCCAATAAACAATGACGTGTTTCAAGGGACTCCAGGCAAGGTGAACAGCACAGGGGGGTCACAACACAGCAAACCTTCCACCTGGCCAGTTGAACATGCATGCTTAGTAGCAGCACTGACGGTGAGCTTGGACAAATATTGATGTTGAAGCACACAATACAGCTCAGATGTGTTGGTGGACTGATGGCTAGTTGATGGGAAAGTAATCTGGGGCACCTGCATGGGCAGTGGCACATACCCTCCGTTCCACCATGGTCCATTGAGGCACTTGTATTAGCCATGTAGCGTTGCAAGACATGGAATGAAGCAGCTCACAGGGTCAGACAGCAAGGGACAGACTCGGGTGTAGTGCATTTCATTTCCAAGTAGAATTTGATACATGCACTGGCTACTTTATTTTGGTCATGGTGGTACAGGACTTGTTCTGAAGTCAGACCATGCTATATGCGCCTGTCTGCTTACCCAGGGAACATTGCATGTTGTGTGAAACGTGACACATTGATGTTCCATTTGCCACGCACCCTCCAGTGCCTGACTTAATGCATTGACTGTGTATGAACCATCACAGGGGTAATGTTACGTATTGGTATGAAGCATCCACAAAAGATTGTCTGTTTGTAGAGTATTTTGTTACTTTGGGGCATATTTGGTGGTGTGTTTGTGTGTTTTGCGCATGCACAGATTATTAACTGTGGCTCTCTTTGCAGCATTGAACTGCTCCTGTTGCCGGAACGGAGAGTGCGCAGGCATGAGGCCAGCACTCACCCCAGAAATAAGTTTCTCTTTGACTTCCATTTGAGTAATTTGCTGCTATGTGCATGTGAACAAGTTTGGTCTATTTGCGTATGTGTTAATGTGTGTACTACTTTTGGTGCATTCCCTACTTTCCTGTGTCAATCCTACTCCCCTCTACTGCCCCTCATTCCGGTTATCCAATATGCCAATGCCTGTGCCGACTGCATATCCCTGACCCTCCTTCCCCACCAGGGTCTCAGAGGCCTGTGTGAGTTAGACCTTGCAGGCATCCAGACCACGGTGGGGGTGGTTGTTTTGTGCCACTCCTGCGCCTGTACACGGGAGCTGTGACAGTAGACATCTGTTCGTGTCGCATAATTCTATGTTATGTACCACACATGGTTCAGATCCTGTTGTGACATTGTTTTACTGTGCTACCTTGGTTGTTAACATCATTGTGGTAGTACTTGGCCTTTGTGGCATACTGCTACTTGAGGTCATCTACTGGAGGCTGTTCTGGTTTGTTTTACTGCCTGCAGGGTATTTGCCTGGCTTCTGTGTTGTCCTGCTTTGAGTTCTCTTGGATATTGTGCTTTTGCAAATCTAGGCGGACTCTGAGGGTGCTGGCAACTTTTTACACACAAGGTGGGAGATGGTGACAAAGGGGAAGGCTGATCCTGTGGCCAGGTGGAATTCAAGGATGTCGGATGAATAACCCAGATGCAGTTGTTCAGTGGGTGGTGGTGATTTGTGAGGGAGGGGGGGTGTTTTGTTGTTGATAGTTGCCTTGCCCTCCAGTGTGATGGGCACCCTGAAATTGTAATTGTGCTTTCCTATGTACATGATGTATTCTGTTCATCAATGCCTGTTCATGTGTTGTGTTTACCTTTCAGGTGTGAGGGGATAGTTGTGGTTTGATATGCTGGGGTATACACATGGTGAATGTTCACATGTGATGTGTAGAGGACAGTGATGGTCACTTGATTTCACATGCATATGTTGAGTGCATGTCCCTACTGACCCATGATCCACTACATGTACAACCACCCTTACATGTCCACGTGTACACTCTGTTTGCCTTCTGGTGCCAACTGTGTCCCTGCAGCGAATGTACTATGACCATTTGTGGATCCTGTACATGCCTAATTTTGTTATTTTATGTAGTTTGTCGCTTAGATGTGATTCTCAGGGTGTGCATCACACACAATTGCTGTTCACTGTGCTGTGCGCTGAGCAGTGTGTTGCAGGAGGTGGACACGGCACACAGTAGCTGCAGTGTTGATTATGCAATGCACATTGTGCATGTGGACAGGCATTCATTGTTATGTTTCAAATACAACTTTTGGAATGCATTTGGGTATGACTTATTTTGGGTGGGAAGTTGTTGGTGAGTCATTTCATCTGATTCCATGTCAGGCATCATTGTCTGATGCCCATTTACATTTTTCACATGGCAATGTGTACCTTATTGGTACTGTTGGTGTATGGCTATTGCTTGCCATGTCATGTTGTGGTTTGGGAGGGTTTGAGTGACATACCAGTGATAGTCATGGCCTGTTTTGCAGGTCTGTGTGAATCACACCTTGCATGTGTGCCTTTTGGTCACACAGGATTGCTTGTGTTTAAGTAGCTAGGGATGCACACAATGTGGCAATTCCATGGCAACAATCTCAGGGTGGTAAGGTTGTGACAGTTGACTGTCTCTTTGTCATCATCGCTTGTCACCTGGTGTGCACTCCGCAGGGTTGGGAGTTTAGGTGAAAAATCTGGCCACAAGCTGGGACTGGGCTTCCTCGCCACGTGCCCTATCCCCTCCCATGGGCAGCGCCTGTGCTTGTGGTTGGGGATGTTGGGGCACCACCATGTCCACCGGTACGCCCTGCCGTGTTGCAACATTGTGCAGGACACATGCTGCCACAATGATCCTGCACACTACTGGGGGTGCATAGAGTAGCTGCCTGCCAGAGCGGTCAAGGGAGCGGAAGCGTGACTTGAGCACTCCGAATGTGCATTCCACTATGGCCCTGGTTGCAATATGGGCCATGTTGTATCTTACCTGGGGTGATGTGGTGGGGTTCCGGATAGGTGTCATCATGTGGTTGCTCAGAGGGTAGGCACTGTCCCCTGGAGAGGTGATAATGGTTGTGATTATTGGGGTTGTGTATTTGTGTGTGTGTGTGACATGCATGCATGTGTACGGGTATTTGTACTCACCTAGGAGCCATGTGTCGCCATGCTGCCCAGCTTCCAGGGCCCGGCTCAGGGCCCACATTCTGTATATGAAACTGTCATGGGTGACGCCAGGGTAGTTTGCATAGACAGAAGTGATGATTCCCTTTGCATCGCATACCACCTGTACATTGATGGAATGCCAGTGCTTGCGGTTTCATTAGATGTGCTCAGTGGCCCTAGGTGGACGTAGGGCCACATGGGTGCAATCTATGGCACTGAGCAAATTGGGGAAGTGTGCCACTCTGTAAAAGTCCTGGACAATGGCCTGCCTTTCTGCGGGTGTTCTGGGCATGTATATGTGCCTGCGGACTGAGGGGCGCGCTGTCATGATTGCCAATACCTGGTGTAGGCAGCGTGACTGCGTGGCCTGTGAGACCCCATCCACTATGGCAGTAGTCCACTGAAAAGACCCAGTGGCCAAAAAATGCAGGACATTGAGCACCTTCTCCAAGGGGCTCAATGCTTGGGAGCAGAGGGTGGGGGATGTTAGGTCATCTTCCCACTCCCTGACCAGGTCTAGGATGATATGGGGTGTAAACCTATACCTGCCATAGACCTGGTCGTCAGGCATCCCAAAAAGGCTTGTCCGTGGTGAAAAAATGCGTGCCCTGGCTATCCTCCTCCTCCTGCAGTGTCCCACGATCAGTGTTGCGACAAATGGGGCATTCATCGTAGCTGTATATACCTGTTTGTTGTTTGCGCGCACTTTTATGCTGTGCGCGGGGACGCTTCCGGCTGCCTTCGTGTGGCGGACGCGTTGACGCCTGTGTGCGTCTTTTGCCATGCACGGGTTTCCCGTATTCGAATCCATGAATACGGTTTGTTCACGTGCGTGTGGGCGTTCCGTATAGTTCCCTGCAGTACTTCCCCAGTTACGCCTTCTTTTTCACGTGTTATTCCCCATTCAGCGTGTTATGCCCACTGTTCCGTCCACTTTTGTTGCGTGCACTGCGCTACGTGCCCTTTTGCTGTGCGTGAAGCCCACGCCGTTTGATGACGTGTGTGCCCGCGTGCGCCATGCACGGATTTGGCGCACAACCAGTGGGAAAGTAGCGCAGCGCCTTCCTTGAATCTCACGCGTGCGCTTGCTTTCTCATGCTTGCGCCTCCTTGCGCCTGCTTGCGCTGGGATTTTTGGCGCACATTTGTTCCATGAATCGGGCCCTTTATCTTGGTTCTTTCCCAATGAGCCTTCCCATTTAAATTCTCATCAATAAGAAGCCCCAAATAGACATAGCTATTAACACACTCCAATTTCTTTAAAGCTAGAGTTCAACTCAATGGGCCTCATTACGACCCCGGCGCTAAACCATTGTGCTATTAGCACCATGGTCCATGCCGGGGTCCGCCATGGTGAATGGCGGAATTACCGCCGCATTCCAAGGTTGGCGGGGCGGTAATTCCCCATTCACCATGGGCCCTTTCCCATTCCCATTTTTTGCCCCATAGGGCTCAATGGGAATGGGGAAGGCGCTAAGTATGGTGCCGCAAATTGCGGCACCGTACTTAGCACCAAGGTCCCTTTGCGGCACCCTACTTTAACGGCTGGTAAAACCAGTCGTTAAGGTCGGGTCCCGCAAAGGGACCTCGTAATTAGGCGCTAAGTGTTTAACGGCGCTGCAGCCTTTTACGGCGCCGTTAAACACTAAGCGCCTGGGTCGTAATGAGACCCAATTACACCTTTGATTTTAAATTTCCTGAAAATATAATTATTTTACTTTTTTCAGTATTTATCTGCAAACTATTCTCTTTCGCAAAACTACCTAGGCCATCTAGCAAACATTGGAGTCCTTTTGGTGTGTAGTCTAGTAATAAAACATCGTCTGCATAGCCAAGCCAACTAATACGCTGTGTACCAACCGTTATCGGATGTAATAACCGTTGGTTGAAAGACAAAGCCAGATCAACTAAATAAAGATTGAATAAGGTGGCCGCAACTATGCAGCCTTGTTTGACCCCTGTACCAGTTGAAATAGATGCAGTGATTAATTGCATAGCATTTAAACGTACTTTGACACTTGTGTCAGTATGAAGAATGGTCAACATCTTTAATAGGCCACAAGGAATATTCCAGTTTTTTAATTTACGCCACAAAATATTCCTGACTACAGTGTCAAATGCGGCACTGAAGTCTATATAAGCAGCATAAACCTTTGTTTTTCTACCCAACCAAGAATATTCTACTGATGATACTAGAGTCAGAATGATATGACTCGTACGTGACATTGTTCGAAAGCCCGTCCGATATTTTCTCAATATATCATGGTTTGTTATCCATGTATTTAGCTCATCAAGTAGAGTCCTTGCAAACACCTTTGCCGGAATATCCAGCATAGCTAGGAGTTGATAATTGTGAGGGTCACAATGTTATCCCTTCTTATAAATGGGGAGAATATGACTCTCTCTCCATGAAGATGGTAGGATGCCTCATTTTCCTATGTCAGTGAGTAAATGCCATAGTGCTTCTGCCCATACTGATGGGCTCATTTTCATCAGCCCATTAGTAATCCCATCAGGGCCAGAGGCCCGAGAAGCATTTAGATGTTCAATTATACCTTGAATATCTGCGCATGACGCTTGGCATATCCACGGTACATCAGGGATCAGCGTGTTTGTAACAGTCTCATCAACTACGCCCAACGTTTTAGTTATGTGAGCAGCCCAGACCTCTTCAGGGATACTATTGATAGGTAATTGAGACTTTTTCTTCACCCTCAATTCCCTCCATATTGCTACTGTATTCCCAGTAGTAGCCAGTAGCCAAATGAGCAATATTAAGCCATTGTTCATTTTCACATATACGTTTGTGTTCTTTTAACCATCTTCGGTAATCAGATTTGGCTTTTTTAATTTTAATATTAATGGCTATTGCATCCATTTGCCAAGAGGGAAACAGAATCAATGTGGAGATAGTGAAACGCAGTCTTTTCTTTTCTACATTCATTTTTGGGTCAAAATTGTTTCTCCTTTTCGTCATATCCCTGTTAGTTCGTTCTTGGGACGAATTATATCCACGGGTAGAAGCCACCTGAACCTTAATTTGTGAAATAGTATGACTGAATAGTTCACTTATATTTGTCTCATTCACATCATCCAGTTGACAGGCCTCAATAAAGGTTGGCAGCAGTTGTTCACAGACAGTTTTACCCTTAGCCAAATTAACAGGGTGCCACTGAATGCGGTTGCCACCATTATTAACAAAGATATTACCACATTTGTCATAATACTTGACACGAGGGATTGTCTCATCCAATTTAAATAATACACATAGAGGTAGGTGATCACTCTCATCTCTTGACGCAATCCCCATGTCAAGCACCCTGTCCATGCCGCTAGATTTAGTGACCACATAATCAAGGGTAGGCGCACTCTTTCCACTAAATCGAGTAAAACCTTGTTGCTTAACACTCGGACATCGGCCATTTAGGCTCCTCATTTGATGTTCAATAAGTACATTAACCCAGGGACTGTACACATGTTTTTGTTCATTCATACTACTTGGACTAGATCTCCCTATTGCTTCTATTTCCACATCTGGTAAGATAATATTTGCATTAAAATCTCCCATCAAATACAAGGGAAGCTTATGTACATATTTCAGTACGTTAGTTTTTACCACTTTCAAAATAGCTTTGCTCATGACTCTGGATGGCGGATCATAAACATCAATAATAACAATATTAATACCAGGTTTCAATAGTTTTCCTATCAGCACACATGCAGAATCACAGGGAATCTCACCTACAGACCTAGGAGGACACACTGAGATCATTAAACCGCCCTTAGGCCTACCAAAGCGGCCCATCAATGCAGTTTTTTGTATCGTGACTCTACCATCTAAGAGCACATTTTCGACCAGCCAAGTCTCTTGTAACACAATGATTTTAAAAAGATGCATATTACTCCACAACCCATTTTCAACCAACAAATGATTAAATCCTCTGGTGTTCCATGCATAAAGTATATCAGTGAAATCGACTCAGCTGGGACAAGTGAGATTTAAAAGCAACGGGTAGCCACTGCCAGTAGCCTAATTCATCAGTTGTATCACCACTTGTTTTAGCATTTTTTGGGCCACCAGTGGTAGATCCATTTTCATCACCATCGATCCGCTGTGATGAATCACTTAATGGTAGGTCAAACTCCTTGTTAGTACAGGCTGTAATAGTACTAGAAGGCCGGTCTAGTGTCACTGGTCTGATATTATTTGTGGTACTATTATTCATTACATTGGAGTTAGACAGTCTAATTTTTTCAGAGTGTATGTCAACTATCTCACAGGAGAACCCCAATTGGAATATTTCAGCTTCATATTTGAGAATATATTCCAATGTTGACGTAGAGACAAACCAAATATTAGCAATGCTAATTTTGCTATGATCCACTTGGTCAAATATTCGGATATCATCTGAGCGTATGACACGCAGACCGACAATACAATGAAAGATTTGCAGAACAGCAGCCCTATTCAGTGGAGGATAATGTGCATCTGCCAAGAGAGGTTTCAACTGAAGGGCTCTATGTATGTCTTACAATTAGGCAAAACCACAGATTTTATTGATTGATTCGGTTGAAACAAATCAACCTTTCTAAACAGAATATTCGTTCATTACACAAATAAAATTTTACATACATAAAATTCATACATTTTCCAGCAGTCTATACAATAGAGTACTAAACATATTGATTCTCAACTATACAAATTCATTTAAAACAATGAAAAGTTTCAAAAGGAAGAAGAAGAAAGAATATTTTAAACAAATAAAACATGCTAGACAGAAATAAAGATATGGCAATTTGTCATTTACAGATGACGATACTCAACTGTAGTTTACCTTTCAACATATATAGCCCTAAAGAAAACAAAAATCAGCTATGTATTAACAGCCAACTCATATCCAGATGCAGAGTTTCCAAGAAGCATACAGTTGCCACCTGGATTGGTAGGTATGACGATTTAGTATCACAGACCAACATTGCTCAGGTTCTAAATTACCAAGATACTGACAGTGTCTTCCAAAGTGCTTTGATCTCTGGATGGCTAATGCCAGACATTGCGTAATTAAATGTTGCAGATTTTCCAAATTAACAACATTGTTCCAAAAGTGACAGTAGGCTTCTGTTGCTCCGATTAATCGTCGCTTCAGCAATAGTGCTCTAGTCGGCCAGATGTTAAACCGTAGTCACAGAATTGCTGAGCGAATTTTAACAGCGGGAGCTCTAATAAGGTACAATGGCATAGTACGCATTTTTTTGGGGGGGGGAACGTATTGTGTCACCATCCACATAAGTCAAACATAACTCACATGTTTTGATCCAGTCATATGCATACATTTGGATTTTTGCTTTATCCGGGTTCTTTATTAAAGTGTCAATAGAGACACAGGCATTTCCCAAAACGCCATACACAGTATTGAGCCATGCCGTGAAAAAAATATGAGTCGTGGCAAACAGATGACTTGTGAGCTCCCTTAAGAGGATATTGGGTTCAGATGATATTAAACATTTCCTAAAGAGGGAGCATAAGCGCCAGTTGTACAAGGCTTGGAGAGATACTAGCCCCATATCATACCGGATCCAGCATGCCGGAATGACGGTGGTAGTCTTAATATATTTTTCCGAAATTTGCTTTCCCATTTGTCACATTTTAGACCAGCAGTTGTGGGTAAAGTTTCTAAGCCATATAACAATCCTGGAACAGCTTTTTGGTTCCAGTACGTTAAAGCTGGTTTAGTCGAAAATGTCCTGTATTTGTACATGATTAGTCTAGTTTGCGAGATGGCAGTATCCACCTTCTTCTCCACTCTTTCCAGCTGACCTTTAGCATGATTACCCAATTCGAATATCATGCCCAGATATGTGTATTGGGGAACAACAATTAGATTTGTTTTACTTATGGACCACACAAATGATTCAGCTTTCCTTTTTGGGGAATACAAAACTATTTGGGTTTTATTGGTATTAATCTTCAATTAATTTTGTACAATATATTTATTGAAAGCTCCAAGAAGCCTTTGCAAACCATTTTGAGTTTTTGAAATGAGGACCATGTCGTCTGCATACATTAAAATTTTTACCTGATGGTTATTAATTTTTGGAGAATCGGAGGTCACATTTTGGAATATTTCTTTCGTATCATGAATGAAATAGTTAAAAATTGAGGAGGCCAAAAGGCAACCTTGCTTTAACCCACGGGCCGTTGGTATAGGTGATGACAAGACCCAATTCAATGACAGACGAACACAAATAGAAGTCTCTGAGTGGAAGGCAAGAATAATTTCAAATAGGGTTAACGGGCATTGATCGCGTTTCAATTTGTCGAATAGAAGTACTCTAGATATTGAATCAAATGCTGAGTGCAGGTCAATGAAAGCTATGAATAGTGCTTGCTTTGTGACTCAGCAATGTGCTTTAATTGAGTTTAATGTTAACAGATTAATCTGCATGCCCATCCCTGCAATAACCCAGTCTGGTAAGGATCTCGTAATGAATTTGTAAGAGTCCATTTGTTAAATTCAGACAGAATAAGTTTAGAAAAAATCTTACCAGGGGAATCTAAGAGGGCAATTGAACGGTAGTTATTGGGATTACATCCATCCCCTTTCTTTAAATTCGGTATAATCATCGATGATTTCCAAGATGTTGGTATAATACTGGAGTTGACAACTGTTTGGAATATGCGGTATAGAATGCGTACCCATTCGACCTGATTAGCTTTAAGCATGGCGTTAGAGATTCCATCTGGGCCTGCAGCCCTCGAGCCACTTGCTTTCTTAATAATTTCTTCTATGTCCGCAGTGGTGGAATCTAAATGCCAACGAACAGGCCGGGTTTGAAGAAATATTTAATGGTCGAATTTGGGATCTGCATAAAGAGCTTTAAAATACTCGACCCACTGTTGTTCATTAACTGAGTTTAATTGGGCATCCGCATCTCTATTGTAAGCATAGTTTCCAAGAAGGTGCCACATTTGAGCAGAGTTCTTATTAGACATCACTCGAGCCATACTTTCACTATCTTTAGAACATTCATGATTTATGACTCTTTACCCAGTTCTTGAAGCGAGTTTTGTCATTTTTTAATAATTGCCAGCGGTTGTTATTTCCTGATGCAAGAATATTATGTTTAAGTTGTCTAAACTCAGTCTTTCTCTCTTTGACCACTTGATCATAAGTATGATGATGCCTTATATAATTCTTGATTGGAATAGTGATCGTGTGGACAAAGGGAGCAAGTATCTCAGTATATTGTACGCCCTCATTAGACAAATTAGACGCTATCAGTTTCTCAAACTCAATAACTCTAGCATCTGTCCATTTTATTCTGGACCTTGCACTATTAATCCGAAAGCCACAATTTGCGGAGGTGACTCTGGTGTTAAGTGCTTGCCATGCAAAAGAAAGGGTTAGCATCTTGTGATCACTGCAGGGGAAAGCAGTGATTATTAGTTCTTGGGACATTCTAAACAAACTCTGATCAACAAAAATGTAATCAATGGTACTTGTACTGCAAGTTCGATATCAAGTCGATTGAGCTGGAATATCGCCCTTAATGGATCCATTAACCATGACAAAATTTCTCTCATTCATATAATGCAACCAATGTTTACTTTCCTTTGATTCACGACAAGAGTTAGTGCAATCCATATTTAAGTCTCCCATGATTATGGTATACAATGTGGTTGGGCAAATATTTACAATGTCTAGTAATGCAGTTAAACCATTATAGAAGTCTACATCTGAGCATGCACTAGGATTTCTGTAGACATTCAAAACTGCCAGGGAATGATAGGCAGTACTACCTTTGACCAATTGCAGATGAATACTAAAAGCTGCCCATGATACAATCGATAGGCCTAATTTGAAATTTACCGCTACCAAAAGTCCTGAGGACGGTCTGCCTTTAGTTAATAATGCTGGGAGCAAAATTACTTCATACCCATCCCACAGAGGGGGCGCAGTTAGTCATGATTCTTGTAAGGACAAAAGATGGTACACATCCGGAAGGTTTTTGATGGAAGTTTGCAAATCACTGTGGCCTCTTATATTCCAGCTAGCAATTCTTAAAACATTCTCATTTTCATTAGTTAATGGTTAATGCTGCGCGTTAACTGGGGCCCTTTGTGCTCTGCACCCGATTTGGTTATTCCGCTGAAAACATTCATATATGTTGAGTTTTGAAAAGTATCCCTTGGGCTGAGATGAGATCTCTTTTGGATCCTGGGCCAACAGAAAACCCATTTCAAATAATGACATTTTCGCCTGCCAGATTGTGTTTGCCACTAACCCTGATGGAATCCATAGACGAATGATCGAATTGGAGATGTCACAAACAAACTCAATTTGATCAATGTCTCGAGAGCTAACATCTTGTAGCTCAACCACATCTCTGAAGATGTTCAAAACACTCCTTCTATTCAGATCGTAGGAAGGATAAGGCCCTTCTCTACACTTTAAGATAAAGCAAAAGTTAGGAGTTTTTGAAACATGCTGCAGAGGTTGCGGAATTCTAGGCATGGCACCATTAAGAGAATCATTCCTGCCAACTGGTCTCATATCAGAGTGTTGTACATGAGATACTTTTTCAGTCGGCGTTTGCAATTCACTTGTATAGGACTCATTCTTGTAAATCTTTGAGCATTGTTAATTTGTGAGTTATGGCTCTCTTGTAATTGGGAAACTTCGGTGACATCGCAATCAGCAAATTTTTCTTCAAGATACTTATCAACTGCTTGTTTCAATTGCAATGTCACCCCAAGGTTTTGTTCCATTGTAAGTAAAGATGCCGCCTTATGAGTGGAACCAAATGACACTTTTTTTTTTTATTGTGTCATTTTTAGTGACCAGAGGAACCCCCTGATCTAAATGTGTCAAAGACTCAACCAGCGCATCTAAAGGTTGATATGATGTAGGTTGCACATGAGACGAAGAACAATTTTTCAAGGACAGACTCTGTAGGAGATTCAATCAAGGTTATAGTAGGTTTAGTGGGAAGAAAGGACCCAGAAGGGGAGGTTCCACTATCAGCTGAGACTAGAACCTTCTCCGTTGAGGCCTTAGGGCTCAAGCCTCCGATCACTTTAAAAAAGGCATTGATGGTGTTCTTGTTCCCTCTGCGCTCAGGCTGGTTCTTTGTTTTTTTAATGATGGAGTAAGGTTTTTGGGATTTTCGTCTCATTGGTCTTTTACCACGAGGACCTAAGATATGCCCCGCAGGAGGCACAAATAATGGGCGCTCCGCTTCTCCACCAGACAGAGTTTCCACTGGCGAATCGGCTGCAGAAATTGTGGAGGTCTCAGGGGTTATGGTGTCTTCAATAGCTCGGATGACATTGATGAATCGTGGTAATTGGGTGACAGAACCCAGAATCGCAGGCTGAGTCCTGTCAACAATTTCTGTTGGAGCCATAAAATGAGACAGAGTGTCAACAGTAAAGCTGCCACAGGTAATAATTGAGGCCTCTTTGACAGATGTTACCTCCAGGGGTGAGGGAGCTGCCACTGTTGGACCATGTTTTTGAAAATGAATCCAGCGTATAATCTCCTCCAGCTGTGTTCCCTGGAAATTGAGTTTTTCTTGCATCAGCTCAAAAAGATTTTGTAAGCCTAGAACAGAGGTGTTAACCGCATAGAGCGCTAATTCAAGCATATTAGGCGGTAAGGAGGGCAAATCACACGAGGGCGGTTTCACAGCCCTTGGAGTAGGAAGCGCAAAAGATGCAATGGCAGAGTTCGAGGGTGTCAAATAAGACTCATGTGCTAAGTCAATTATAGGGGCACCCAAGTGCTCCGTTTGCATGGAGGTGGGAGATTCACACTGACTAGCATAAATTGAGATGCTAGAGCGGTCCAGGGCTATTGGTGAAATTGGAGAGATGCTCGCTAGAGATCTTTCACTAAACTTTCTTCTTACGTTTCTTGCCTTCAGAGAGGCCAAAATGGTTTTATCAGAGATTATTTGTTCAATATGAGTGGCCACGAGAGGCGGATTAGGAGTACAAAGTAGCGTTTGAGCTATGGAGTTGGATACCACTTCGGCAACCACACCAGTCGTCTCAGGTTGCAGCTTATGCAGATTCAGCTCAAGATTAGCTTTATGGGACATAGTCACGCTAGGATGAGCTGAGACGCGAGTGTCTGGAATTCGTGGGGACAAAGTAAAAGGGGGTAGCTGAGTTTGAATTTTTTTTGGAATCATTGAGATTGTGCTAAGTTTAGCAGAATTATCAGTCATAACGCTTTTTAGTGTATAGGGAATGAAAACCATGAACAAGGTACCAGCCTCAAAGACCAGTAAGCAACAAACTATAAACTATAAAAAAAACCTGGTGCTTACTTTACTGAAGTGACCCAGGCCCCAGGAACGACGAGAGGAAGAGCCACAGCCGCTGCGTCGCAGTGAAGCGGCAAAGCGGAACTTATCGTGAACTTCCTCGTGCGCGTGCGCTGTGTGCGTGCGTGGAGATTACATGTCTGTTACAGTCCACCAGTTCCTGGGCGGGACAACAGTATCTTGTCACTCACAATGTTGAAAGTGGGCGGGAACACTACAAACGAACAAAACAAGCCAATCAGACAGGAGCAATCAAACAGGAACAATCAGGCAGCCGGGCAGCCGAGCCAAAAAGGCAAAGTCACTTGGAACTTGGCAGCTGAACAAAGTCAATCACCTGATAGAATCAGGAAAAAGTCCGTAGCAAAAGTTTGTGGCATCAGCTGACTGCTTAGCAGGAAAACACACAAAGTACCCGAAAAGCAGCGTTCCTCAGCGGCAAAGCGGAACTTAATCGTGAACCTCCTCGTGCGCCATGTCAACAATATCTTTTTTAGGCAATGAAGCCCCACCACTAGTTCCCAGCAAGGGAGGAGCCACGTCATTCGAAAGCCTTAAACCAAATGCTAAAGTGTTGGATAAGAGGGGCATATTTGTATCGATAGCAGTAGTTGGTTTCACTTTCTGTGGGGAAGCTAATTTTTGCTGTTTACTAGCTTGGATTGCACAATTTAGCAGATCCTTGTCACCATTAAATGGGTTTGAGGACTTCATTTCATTCCCAGAAACATTTTCCATATTAACACTGCACAGATGGTTTTCTCAATTTCATGCGTCTGGCATACATAAATGCCTGGGCGACAGGTTTTGTGCCATTTTTTTTCTTTTTAACTAGATTTTTCGATATAGTTGGCAATGTATTACTACACAATTTGCTGGGGGCTTTATTAGGGGCAGTCGGGGCAGGTGTATTTCCCAGAAATGTAAAAAGTTTTCCAGTCTCGCTTCCCCAAGTTTCAGTATTGGTAGCCTGGTCATGTGTTATTTTCCTATTTTTATTAATGCTTTTATGGAATAGCAAAGACTGTATATCAAGTTTATTTTCAGGTTTCCGACAGGTATTTACCAATGAAGTTAGCAAACATTTGAACGCCTGAAACATTTCATCAGAGGTCATAGTCTCTTGACTGCAATCAAGAACCGTTGCCTTAGTTGAAGCCTCACAGGAATTTGTCGCTGGGACCGATGTTTCACCTTGTGCTTGGGATTGTAACATAGGGTTGGTTGCAACTTGTCTCGCCTTATTCTGATTTTCTATTATAGGAACATCCATATTGGATAGAGCAGAAAGAGTATGTGGATCTATCTGCATGATATTCGGTATCGATATAATGTCAGGTATATCTCCCATATATTCAATGTCGTCATTTTGAAGTGGGAGGTCAATGTTATCTTGTAGGTCGATCAGGGATGTAATTACCCCATGATGAACCATCACTTCAGCGTCAATGCTAGAAGGTACTATTGGCAATATAGGTATTGCACAATGTTTGGATATATCGACTTTACCTTCTGCATTAAAGACTTTTATAGATTGAGCTAATAAGTCATATTCTGAATCTTTCTTAATTTTGCCGCTACCATGAGCTTCAATATGGTTAATCAAAGCATTACTTCCCACACATGGAGTAGTATTGGATATTAATGCTGTCCCTGATTCATACATAGATGAAAAGGGATCAGCTTTTTTCGTTAATAGCATTTCGCCGATCAGTTTTGTTCCCAGGCAACTTGGAATTTGATTGAGTTCGTCATCAATCTCTTGAACAGCATTTTCCTCATCCATTACACTTAATCTCGCTCTTTTTGGAAAGAAGGCCGCCATTTTTTTTTTTTAGTGTGCTGCTGTTTTACTGCGAGAGATAACTTTAGGGGGGACAGATACGGCGGGAACACCTCACAGGGCCAGAGTTGTCAGAGATTGGTTCCAATAAGTTGTCACCATCCTGAGCCGCCATTATACCAATGACTGGGTTATTAGCACTAATTTTCGCACTGTTTACAAGTTTTAACACATTTTACTTTTTTCTAAAATAACGTTACGCAATCAGTCTCAGTCAATTCCAGTCAATTCTCAGCATAAATAATTATGCAGTTACGCAACGGCTAGATGTAATAATCTGTTATGTTATTACCTTTGGTGATTTGTTTATTAATGAAAGTTACCAATATCCGTCAGGTACACAGGTTATCACACACACAAACCTGAATGCGCATCTTTGGCAATATAGCTAAATAACCAATGCGGCCAGTGTCTTACAACAACAAACAGGTACTTCCTGCCTGCAGTAAAATGCACAACACGGCACGCAGTCTGTCCACAGCTCGTAGACGGGCGCGAGCACCCAGCAGCCTGTTCCGGCCAGTCCCAGCATAAGGCACAGAGGAATTGACATTCATTTATGGTCTTTTAGCATGCGACTGAGCTCAATTTCTTCTTCAAAGGAGTGACTCCATGTCATCTGAACACCACTGGGGTTTCTTCTGAACATAATTGTTTTCACGTAAGTTAATCCAGTTCAGAGAAAAGACTAAATCTCCCAGAATGCATTGATCCGTTACACGAAAGGCCGGGATTGTAAACACATGTTCAGGTGACATGGAGTCAACTTGCCAAACTATGCTCTTTGCTGGGAGGTAAGAAAATGTGAGTAAGTAGGGAAATACGCAATATTGTTACCTATAATGGTTATTGGTGTTTTAAGTTTTAGAAAAGGGGAGAAAGGGATGAAAGGTCAGGTATGGACAATCGAAGCTTGTCTTCTAGGTCTCTACAGTTTCCCAAAAAAGAATAAAGCAATGGAAAAGCTGATTAATCTAGCATGGGCACTAGCCAAGCGACAAATAGCGATGAGATGGAAGGCCAAAGATGGACCGAAAATAGAGACATGGTGGAAAGACCTTAGAAGGTGGACTATAGCGGAGACAGCGGTCTGGCATGAAGCACTACAAACCGGAAGAAGAGAAGGCTCTATAGACATAGCAGCGTGGAACATAATAATACAAGAACTAATCACCTCTCCGGACGATAGACCCCCCTGAAAGCTCAACGCCTGATAAACAGCAAAGTTGCACTCAACAAGAGACTCCAAGAAGCGCAATGATCGCCAAGCACACCCCCCCTCAGAGACACTGACCTGGGCACCTACGGCATAGACAGCAATACCCTCTGACCACATTTTTTGTTAAAAAGTTGGAGTTAAGGAGGTGTTGAGGGAGGGGCGGGTAAGGGTATCTAAAGAGCATCAACATACATCATAATGAAATGTACTTTACTATGCACCAGAAAACGAATAAAACATATTTTAAAAAAGAAAAGATTTAGAAAAGGGTCCAGGAGTTGGAAAAATTGAAGTTTGAAGGATGAGGGTTTGCACAGGGGATTAATTACTTTGGTTGTGTTTGTGTGTGTATTATTTACTGTGAAGAAAATGGATGCGGAAAGGTAGAAAACAATTATCGTAGCAATACTTGATGGCAAAGCCAACATTTATGGCTGGTTATAGTGAAAAGCTTTTCTTTCTTGCGACTGTAGGTATGGAAATCCCACACCCATTTACATTCACATTCACAATTTGCCTAGCATTACAATTGCTTGACAGCCAAAGTTACCAACATTTGATAGGTTCTGGCAGGATATTTTAACATACAAGTTTCACAGGAAGCTACACCGCTTTTACACACACTGGTAGCTTCCTGTGTAACTAGTCTGTCGTTCTAAACATTTTGTCCTTATCCACAAGCCCCAGTTATCAAAAAGATGACCTGTATGCTCTAAAATATTGTACCCAGGATATTTTAACATACAATCTATTACAGGTATTCTCACCATGCAGTAAGGAACTCACATCATTGCCCGATTGCCCGGTATTCACACAAAAGGCCAGCTTCGGGCATCAGATAGCAGCAGCTAGCATAATGTATTAGGCATTTCAATATGTTGGCATTTTACTTGCATCATATGATTAAAATGCGGTGATTTATATAGAGCTTCATGTACATGGATCCTTTCGAAGCCTTGTAATGATATTATTATTACCCACTGATGGTACCAGATTCATCAAAACCAAAGCGGTGATGGCTGGAAGATTTAGAATAAAATCTTAACCTTTGGCATTTTAATCGTTTTCACCTGCCAAGCCATTACAAAAGGGGCTCTTTCCCCTTTTGTAAAGGCTTGACAGGTGAAGGACATGGTCTGGAGGATTGCCCAGAGCAATGGCAGAGGTTGAGATGAATTCCAAACCTTCCAGCCATCACCCTTTTTGTTTTGCGGTACTCGATTCATCGCCCTCAGAATGCCCTCAGGTGACCTTGTCGCATGGCATTGTCCGATTCCCAAAACCACATGAGCTATCCCTCCAGCATGCAACCGTTTGCCAGACGTTAACCTTACATGCCCAGGACTCACTCTATTAGACAGCTATTGCCACCAGATGCCTAAGAATTCCTGCTATTTCCTAGACATAGCAAACCTATACTCGGGTATTCTTATCCTATTTCAGGTTTTTTTCATTAGATGCTCATGCACTCACGCCATTTGTCAGGCATCGTTATACTTTGTCTAGGCACAGATCACATGGCAAAATAACTGATTTGTAATTGTAATTGTCAATGGTTATTTATAACGCACAAAATACCCAGAGGTTTCTAAGTGTGGACCCTGCAATCAAACGTGTGTTGCTCTGCGTCATCTTGCTTCCAAGGCGAGCACGTTGCCCCTGAGGTATCCTCACGGTCTTCACCTCAGAGCCTACCTACTTCTACGGTCTTCCCTTATGGTGCTTTGAAGTAGCTTCAAGGAACTCTTTGTAGCCTAACCTTACTTAATGTAGCTAGGAACAGGCTCGACACCACAGCCTAACACTTTCCGTATTTTTCACATCCATCTTTCGCCAGAACATTTGGAATAGCCTCTGAGCGCTCTGTTAACCAAACGAAGAGAGGTGCTGGCTCTTGCTACACTTTCAATGAAGACAACATTGTAGTAAATATATTATGCAGAAGCAACAGAAGCTTTCGCAGCATCATCTAGGATAGTGCCCCTTGGGCTTATAGCACTGTATAAATTTAACAAATACAAATACAAATTTAGACAACACACAAAAAGATGAGACAGAAAATAGAATCCGGTGCACAATATTGTTGTACACATTATCTGCTTATTAATTGTAAGTATAAGATAATTAAACAGTATTTAAATTGCAATGATTTCATGATTTTGGAGAGGGAGTGCAGTGCGGGGTAGCAGTAGAGGAGCAACCTGGAAGTAGGGGGGTGTATACTGGTATTTTGCCCTGGGTGCAATATTGTCTAGAAACTGCCCTGCTGTTACTCATTGGCAGGGGAGTTGCTAAGTCTGGAAAAGATCCGGGGCTAAGCTGATGTCAGAACTGTCGAGACTGGGGGCTAGCTAGTCTTTTGGCTGTAGCTCCTGAGATTCTATCCGGGGCTACAACCAAAAGATCAGGGGCTATAGCCCCCTTAGCCCCCCCCTAGCGACGCCCCTGCTCATTGGCTAGGCTGGTGGGTGCTTTTTCGCTTGTGCAAAATGTTTTCTCTGGGAGTGCGCCATTTTACCTGGCTGGGTCCTTTTTGACCCCTCCAACATTCATCAAAATGGAGGTTGTAGTTGTTTGTCTCAAAGTCCCGAGGGGCCAGATGACTTTCATGTGTCCCTCTTTGTGTATGTGAGAGGGGGTGGCCGTCTTTAGCCACTTGGTGTGTGTGTGTCCCAGGACAGGAGATTGTGGCCAGCCTGAAACCAGTGACTGGCACATGGAGATTCCTGTCTGAGACAGTGTAGATTAATTCCTTTGTTAGAAAGTCCTTTCTATAATGTGTGGGTATCCTTAGAGGGATGGTCTGCCATTCATTGTCCATCGCTCTGTTTCAATTATGCTTAGTGTGTGATTGGGCAGAGTTTTAACTCGCTGGTTGCCGGGGAGGATAAAAGAAGACCCCCTTGCTCACTCACCTTCTCTACATTGGATTTCCAAACTTGCACTCTGAAAGGCGTGCTTCTCGATGAAGAATAGAATCTGTGCACCAGCACCCTTTGACGCCCCAAGAACACAAGATGGAAGCCTGGTGCTTTCCCCCGAGCTGGTGGGGACAACTGGATAACAGCTCCTGCCCGAAGACCTAGTCTCCCTGACACTTCGCACCACGCCTGTATCTCCTGACCCACAAGCGGGTGCCCCTTCGCAGACAGGGCTTTGAAGACTATCTGAGCTGACCCAAGCCTA
Source organism: Ambystoma mexicanum (assembly GCF_040938575.1). Taxonomy (NCBI): domain Eukaryota; kingdom Metazoa; phylum Chordata; class Amphibia; order Caudata; family Ambystomatidae; genus Ambystoma; species Ambystoma mexicanum. Next base: position 1,443,436,041 of record NC_090935.1, read on the forward strand.
GAATCTTCAGCACAGGACACCAAGCAAGTGGGATGCTCCAAAGGCCGTACTGTTTCTAATCTTGCGACAGCATATCAAAACTAACCTTCTCAGTCCATCTATGCAGTTGGTTCCTCACTGGTGTGAAACTTTCTTAGATATCCTCTCTTTGTTGGGGTCTTGCTAAGCTGAGTCCTTCCTCAGAAGCCAGATCCTGTGCCCAAAGATGATGTGGAAACTGCATCACCAGCAAACGTTGGCCACAGCCGACTTGCCTGTCTGCTCCTCTCGTTCTGAACCCTGACCTGGGAATCTCCAAATCAATAACCTTCTTTCCCAAGGGCATAGGGTGCCCATCTGCATCGGTGTGCCATCACTGAAGCCTGTGGTAGTCGCTGAATAACCTATGAAGCAATCACCTCTGGAAACCAATCTTGCAGAACTGTTTTCCCAGTCCCAGGGCATTATTTGTCTGACCCTCCGGTGCTGTGGGCAGTCATTTCTTTAATTTCTTCCTTCATCCCTGGGTCTCTTCTTCATCTTCTCAAACTGTTGAGTATCTCCCTCCAATGAAACTCCATTAACTGCTCCATGGGGGCACCTTTGCATTGAGGAAACTTTTTCCGGCCAACTACTGCCCTTATTCCCAATACCGGACCCTCTTGGTCTCTCATGAACTTGCCTATCTGAGCCTAAAAGCTTTCACATGTTGTTAATGTTTCTTTTTTAGGAGGGACTTTGACTCTTATGAAACTCTTACTCAAAAGTGATATTTATTGCTTCAATAGGACCTCTCTGTTTTACAAAATGTTACCTACCTGTTACTGTGTCATTTTTCTTTTTAGACTTTTCTTAAAATAAAGATTAGAGTTTTATACAAATATAGGTTGTGGACTGTCTCTTATCTGATATTAATGAAACCTGTGCACCATACCCGTGAATCTCCCCCCACTCCACCTCCTTTGAGTTAAAGACTGGGCTGCTCTGCCACGACTAGCACTTGTAGAGTCTGGAGTAATCAGGATACGTAAGTAATTAGGCTTTGGTGTGGTAAATGATTGGTGCTTCTAATGGCGTTTCTATGGCCTTGAATTAAATCCAGATTTATACTAAGAAGAAAATGGTACTCCTATAGTGGTTACGGTAGCAGTGCATTCCTGCAGAATCCCATTTGCGGATTCAAGACAGTACTACAACGAGAGGGAACATTTAGTACCTTACCTTGCATATCTTGGTGAAAAGTGGCGGAAAAAAGGTAATCAAGCCTCCTCATGCCCACAGAGCCATTAATGGCTCTTATTGCCATGTCAAGCCTTTCATGTTTGATCGGCAGTTGCTGAATGGCAGCCTCCCTGTAATCCAGAACGTGAAATCCTCTGTTGAATCTTGAGGGAGAAGCTCAACTGCCCTGTCCAGGTTCTCCCAGTTAAGGATATTGAAGTCTGTCAGAACTTTCCTTTTTTTGCCTCAATTTTAGGCCTGTCAAAACATATGCTTTGTTGCCTACGGACTCCTCGCATTTGAATTTATATGGTGCACCGGTGTTGGAGAGGATGAATCAGCATTTTCTTTCATTAACAGAACTGCTGAATTCCACAGTACACAGTGTCAGCAGAGTTCCTCTTAGTATGAAATAATCCTCTTTTGGAATCCTGTATGTGGTTACGAACGACTTTGACACAGCTGGTTCACAGAGTAGTTGTGTCCTTTAAATGTAAGACACTTCTATTAAGGCATGCCCAAAACTCCCTGGTGGGCCAGAAGAACTGGGGTCAATCCAAATCGGACTCAATGAGGAAAGAGTCAAAGTGCAAGACAAAACACAGCTTTATTATCATCCAAATAAAGCAGGGGCAGCATACAAGCATTAAAATCTAGAGGCTCTTGGAGAGCAAATACAAAACAGCTCTTTAAGTACCTTGAACGCCTCATATATGGCATCACAACATCATCACAATTTTACAAAACCTACGGGTTTGCGGATTGGTTAAGGGATGTGGCTATATATAGATCACATAGGGGGTCAAGCATTTAATTGGGCTAGACTTATCTGCTGGCCCCACCTGAGACCACCCTTACTGTGAAAAAGATAGAACTACATCATCTCTTCGTTAGGGGATTGGTTGGCTTATGATTCGATGGGCGACATGACACTACAGATTTTGATAGGTTGGCATTATACTAACCAACCTTGGACACTTGACAGCTCATCAGGATATGATCAGGCATGGTCCAGGGGGAGAGAGGTCCGTGGACTGTCCTTTGTTCATTTAAAGAAGATACCATCCCTCATCATTAGGCCATGAGACAAGTCAATTACTTTGTACTTGATCTTGCAAGGCGGCTTATGTCTATGTTTACTTTTCGGGAGTCTTGTAGGTGTCCTATCTTATGCTGGCTGCTAATGAATAGCCAGTGTTCTCCAATTATAGGTCATGTGTTAGTGGACCATGAATGAAATGGAATTGGCTCCTATTTATTGGGATTTTAGCAAATTTTAACTTGTGTGTCGTGTTTTCCGTTCCCACCAGGGACACTCTCGGGTTGTTCTTCATGGAGTTTTTTGGCTTGCTATTTTACTGCACATGGTTGCACAAAGGACGTTTGTATTCTTATTAACCTTTAATGAATTTGGGAGTATTTGTGTCTGGGAAACTGCTATCTTGTGTCTTTGTTCTCCCATTCCCATCCTCCCTATCTCATTCTAACCTTGGCTTTAATTGCCAGCTACCGTCAGAGCTCTGCACAGCTCTGAATTTCTGTGGATTCAGCTTTTCATGCTTTCTCGAAGTCTTGAGGCCTTGATCTATTTAAAAGCATGCAGCGGCGTCCATTTTTAAGAAGGTGGCTGTCCTATTACACTCTATTTTCAATGTTAGTGAGCTATATTCGCATGTTGTTCATGTTGCATTCATCTTAAACATTAGTTTGGTTAGTGTTCTTCATGTCTTGTGGTTGCCGTGTTAATATTCTTCATGTATTTGACCTACAGTACATGTTCTTAATGTGGAGTGCATATCTACTTTGCGTCTAATGTGTGCACCTAATAATGTTGCAATGTTAGTTAGATTGCTTTTGCCATCTTCTGTTAGATTGTCTCTATGTCCCACCGGGTTATTTGGAGCCATATGGCATTCGCACGGGACTGCAATCCAGGAGCAAAGACGAATGCAAAAAATGTTTCTGTTTTGCTGAACAATTTATGCTTATCTGGTATATCTCCATATGCCATTATCACTTTTGCTGATATGTAATTACTTCTTTTGGTATGTTTAAGGGGTAGGGACCTTTCATTTCTTAGGTGCCTGTCCATCTGCACCATTCTTCACCTCACTCTGGGGCACTACTAAACCTGGTGAGCACATTCCTCCCCAATTTGGGGGAAGCTGAATATAAGCCTCTGAACCACAGGCCCTATAGTGGTCCATTATTACTTCTGTGCCAACTTTCATGCCATTAACGCCAAAGAAGTACCCACACACTGTATTAATTCCCACCTTCACTGGGCCCTCATTTTGGAAGCAGGGGTCCCATTTGTCAGTGGTCCTATTGGCACTGGTATCCTTTCTTCTACTTAAGTGAGCCTTTTCGTATAGACATGCCATTCTTTTAGGCATGGAGCATTTGCGTTCTGCACCACCTCTTCAGTCTTCCCTAGGAGTGCCCATGCTTTGCACTATATCGATCCTTCTGCCTATCCATCATCAGTAAGTAGACTTCCTTTTATTTGTAACTGGACCCTATTCCAGCACCCAGGAAGTTACTTTCTTTGGGCATCATTACAATGCAGCATTTTGCAATCTTCTATTTTAATTCCTTCATCCATCTGTCTCTGTTGGTGCATAGTTCATCACCTTGTGTTGCATTTTTGTGCTTATCATCACAGTCTTTTGGCTCATAAAATGATTAACCCATGCAAAATCTTCTTTTTTTATCCATACTATTGATGCTGTCTGACCCTGGAATTGGCCTCGGGTCATATATAGTGCAAGGTGTGTTAGGCAATGTGTTGTGAATGGGTGGGCATTTTGGTTGCTATGAAATTCTGGAAGCACTCATGGTGTAGAGGATGAGGGAACACACAAAACAACCCCTCATCACACATCTCTCTCCCTACTTTGCTCATGTGCTGGTACCACAGGCTATTGGTGATAGGGACAGAATCATCCATATACTTGCTCAATTGGCTTGAGTCGTCTATAACACTCCTTTTCAATCTTTTACTCTGTGTGATCACTACAGGGGACTGTTCTGGTGTCATTTCAACTGTAATGGCCACCGGGGTTGAACTCATGCTTACTGGTTTAGCTGTATTATAAATATTCAGTTATCTCTATGCAACAAAAATAATAAAATAAAGACCACAAAATATAAAGACCACAAAATATAAAGGATATTGCTAGGATTCTTCCTTCTGCAAATAGATGGGGGAATAATTCCCCCTACATGCTGAATGTGCAAGAGAAATGTTTACAAAAACTATTATTAATGCTTTTCAATTTAAAACAATATAGCATTTTGCTCAATGGTGCACGTTCCAACAAGGGAATACATTTTCAATAGGAATGAGATGATCTTAACAACTAAATTATATGCGCCTCATTTAACGAATGTTATCTGAGAAAGGTTCTTGTGCTGCAAAGTTTAATTCAGTTCATTTTATTCTTGCTTCTGATTGGCTCACGTCTTCGCTCCGCTTAACTCCTTCTTGGGCTCATTATCTGCATACAGGGGGATCTCACTTTAATATACTTTGATGTTGTGGAGATGAATTAAGGTTCTTCTTCCCTCAACTTTGACCCCAGATGGCATGGCAGCTTCCACAACAAAAGGTCCTACAAATCGTGGGTTGTGCCACTTTCTACCAAGGTTTTGACAAAGTACCCTGTCACCAGAGTATAGCAGGACGGGTCTTAGTAAAGTGTCCAGGTCAGCTCCTTGGTTGTCTGTGTTGTGTTGCTCGTACTCCCCTGCCGCATCTGCACCTGTCGAGACATACATTTAAGAGATTCTGTCATAGGTGTCAAATAATCATGCATCTCTTTCCCTAACACAATAGGGGCACTTTCTGTGTCAGTATGAGCCCGTGTGGGAGGAGCACCAGGCATAGGCATTCTGCGTTCTGTCACCAGCTCATGTGGAGTCAGGTGATGGTGAGAGTCTGTCTGATTATGTAAGGCAAATAGTGCTAAAGGAAGGATATGCAACCAGCTCTTCTAAAGGGTCTCTGTTAGTTTGCAATGCATTCGTTTAAGAAACCGTTGAGGTGCTCACAAATGCCTTATGCTTTTGGGAGATAGGCAGACAAGAATTTGTGCCTTATCTGCAATATACTCTATTGATGTGCTCAAAAACCTCATGTAGAAAATGCGGTCTGTTGTCGGAACACAACTCATCGCACACTCCCCACCTTGGAAATACCTCTCATACAAGGAATTTTGCTGCACATGTGGAATCAGGATATGTGCATGGAGCGGCTTTGATTCATCAGGAAAGGGACATATGACCACTAGCATGTACCTGTAGATGTTACAAATTTGGGACATCTCGACATACTCAATATGCAAATGCTGAAATGGTCTTGTGGGATGGGGTATTGCTCTTCTCACAGATCTCAGGATGTGCCCAACAGTACATTTCTGACAAATCAAGCAATTCATGACAAAATTAGCAACATGTTTTGTTACTTTAGGGACAAACCAGTCCTCTGGATTCAGTACTGACAGACATTCTCTGAATGTGTGTGCTGGATAGTGCAGCTGTTCTAACTCTACGGTAAGCAGCCCTCTGGGCATAACAGGCTGCCAGGTGCTGTCCTGTGGCCACATTTCATCTATGGGGGACAATGAGCACCCCCTCCTTTTTCATAATTTCTGCTCTTCTGGTGGAACCCTCCCCTCTAATTCATCAATGTGTGTTAGGGGTAGGGTGTTGAAGCCCTTTCTCGTCACCGTGTTGTGTGCACTCACCTTTGTGGCCGGTGCAGTTGCAATGTCAGTTACTTCTGGAAAATACACTGCTCTTTTTACTTTTAAAACAGCTACCTCGTTGCCATGAGAAATCAAATCCACACCTCTAGTATGCACTGTGCACTTTACCACAGTGATGGCCGATAGGAGTTCAAGTGTGCCTATGAGTCTGTATAGTAATAGCACATGCTGTACTGGTGTGCTGTCTGCATGCAGGAAGTCCATCCTTTTCCAACGTGACAGTTTTGCATGCACAGTTGACATTACATAGGCAGAGTTGGAATGCACCATTACTGCCTCATCTGTGTGCGCTTAAAATGCTAAAATCATTGGTACCAATTCTTCTGCTCATGCTCAGAAATGCTCTGGAACTCTTGTGCTGGTCACTATCTCACAGCTGTCTTTCTCCCTGGCATTCAAAACTGCTGTTCCACTATGCCTCTCGCCAATGTTCTGTTCTATCGACGATGACCTGTCAATGAAGAGAATTATCCCCCTCCTAGGGCATTTTCTTTACCATGCGGTGGTACGTCATTATGATATTCAGTATAGTTAGTGCAATTGTGCACATAATCTCCCTCTTCCACTGGTTCTGCTGTGAATCTGGCTGAGTTTACCACTCAGCACCTGACAATTTTGATAGATGGATTCGATATAATCACTTTGTAACCGAATGTTCTCTGTGTGGTGTGAAGAACTTGAGGGCTTCCCACTTCTTTCCCCCCTGCTTCCTCCTCTTGGATGGCCAGGGAAAGGTCATCATTTTTGTATCCTGACCCTGGGGGTGGATATGCAAGGGAGGATCACCTGGGTGGAGGAGACTTGGTGATTGGGGTGAGGATGTCCATAGGTGAGACATGGTATTCTCCCATTCCCTTTTCATAATGAACCTTCTATCACTCAAGCCTTTGTAGGCCATTGCCAACCCGTTTCCTGTTCTTCCTGTAAAACATTCCCTAAGAAACACCAGTTTGACACTGGGACGGGGAAGAGACCAACTAGAGACACATCATCATTTTATTAATACACACACATACCAGCCTCAACTGTGTCCTGAGATGAGGAGGAGACACAGATAGACATTTTCTTTGGACGTCATGACACATACTATCCTTAGTTTTCTTTTGGAAGGGAAAGCCCACCTTAGCATAGGGCAAGTTAGGCCTTACGCCATCCTGATTTTTTACTTAATACAACTTTGTGGCCCAAACTGGAACCTGTTGTCTGTGTCTGCTTCATGATGCCTTCACAGTGGTCAATGTGCTTTTGGGTTTTTCAAGAATGGCAAATAAAGCATGTTGTACGTATAATGTAACTCAACATTGTTCTACTGGTTTATTTTTCAATTGCAAATGCTGCTGCAGCCAATGCGTGTTCCCATGGATAGTGGCCTCTCATTACCGTCTAAAATCCCACTTTAAAATGCTAATGGTTAGTGTCCTATGGTAGTTTTCTGTGCAGGGACAGCCATCATCACTACTCCATTTAAATGGGAAAACAGAAAAAAGTATTTGTTATAATCAGGGATCCCTAACACTGGATCTGTGCTTATTGCTAGCTTGAACTCATCAAAGGCATGTATCATGCCTCCTGTCCAGGCTGTCATGTTTGTCTTTCTGCGTTTCCTTTAGTGCTTTTAAGAGTGATCTGACATAAGTGCTGTAGTCAAATACCCATGCCCTACAATAATTGCAAAGACCTAGGAATTGCTGTAATTCTTTCACTCTTTCTTGCCTGCATATTTTCATGATTGCTCCTGCTCTTTCAGGTGTCACCTTCCTTCTTTTGATATCAGCTAGCCTATGTATAGGGCCTCTTCCTGGCAGTATTGCCTTTTTTCTTTGTCCCCTTTGTACCCTTTCTCTGCCAACACTGTCATCAGCTCAACTGAGTTGCTCCTGCATCCTTCCTCCAAGATGCTGCACACCAAAATGCCATCCACATACCGGATGACCGGAGTGCCAAGTTGTATGTTTCCCAAGTCCATCTGCAACACTCAGTTGAAGTCCAAAGGGGATTTACAGTATCCCTGGGGTAAATAGGTATGTTGCAGGTGAATCCCGCAGTAAGTAAATGCGGTCACATGTTGTAAATCAGGATGTAAGTGAATCAAAAAGAACAGATTCTTTAAATCAATCACTGTAAAGTATTTCACTTTGGATGGGATGTTCCATAATATTGTGGCTGGATTTCACACTAATGGGAATTCTGCTTCAACTATATGGTTCAGGGGCAGAAATCCTGTATAAATCTCCAAGACCCTCCTGCCGTTTTTTAAATTAGGTACACAGCTGTGTTGCATGTTGATTCTAAAGGCGCTAATATCCCCTATCACACTAAGGCAGCAATGGTTGGGCAGCAATGGTTTCATAGATACCCTTGCCTGCTTCCTTTGACATAGGATACTGTCTTACTCGTGGTAAAATAGCCCCTTTCTTCAGTTTGATTTGCACTGCCCCTACTCCTTTTAATAGCACAACATCATATGGACTGCTGGTCTACAGTGAGCTTGGTACGTACACCCAATCTCCTTGCAGAAAGGGTGGTACCTTCTTTACCAGTGTTATTCTCTGGGGAATTTCCCTGTTCTCAATTTGAAGCTGATATGTGAGACGAATGCTAAACATCACTTTGTCATCTGAGTATTTGTCTCTAAATAATTCATCATCTGTCACGTCAGTCAATCTATGCGCCTCGGCAAGCGCTATTGCTGTACACCAATTTACTTCATCATCATCTGGTTCATGCAAACTACTCTGTCTTCCTTTACTATTACTGCTTCTAACTCAATTGCAATTATCTGCTCTTCCTCCATGTCCGTCGGTACTTCTGGATGAAACAAAAACTCTGCTGGGAACCTCAATATTTTCTCTTTTATTCTTGGAAGCCATGCTAGTAATATGTTTACTCCATAAAGGAACACTTCTGGGTTGAGTGACATCCCCACTGTGCTTTCTGACCATAAAAGACCATTATTAATTATTGTACATTCACATAAAGAATCCCTGGGGTAGAACATATTATCCACTTGTTGGTCAATGATATTGTCATGTTTAATGTATTCATCAAGTCTCTCCCCACTATGTTCACTGGTGTCTGGCGGGAATATATTAATGGCATAGCCAGGTCGTGTTCTCATATGGCTGTGGGTAAATTGTCCGTAAATGGAAACTTTGTTGTCGCCCCAGAAAATCCTTGTGCGGCCATGGTTATTCCTGACATTGGGACTTTTCCCTCTCTAACACAAGATCGTGTAGCTCCCGTATCTACTAAAATGGAACATTTCTTGTCACATGTGGTCACTACGACCCATGGAACCTCTTGTGGGTCTGGTTTAATCGATAGAATGGGACACATCAAGTTTGTCTGTGGGCTGTCCTATTGTGAATACATATTTAGTCCTGTCCCGGTGAAAGGTTTACCTCCCATTACTGTCACCCCATCCCTATGCAAGGTGTTGGTGCCTGTAGCAATATGCTCATGGCCCATGCTGTCACTGTGTTCTGTGGTGCTGGTGCTTATGACTGAACTGGAGCTTGCTGTGTCTGCGTTGGCGCTTGCTGTGTTTGGGGTGGCATCCCCTGTTGCGTCTGCTGTTTTTTCAGTGCTTGTGCTTGATACTGCGTGTTATTTTGGGCACAACATGCTGGTGGCTTTGCGCTATGCGTGGGGGATGCGTTGCCCCCTCTTGTGTCTACTGGTTGCAAATTCTGTTGCATCTCTCCCTTACTTCTGCATACACGTGAAATGTGCCCCATTTTCCTGCATGTCCAGCACTGTTGTTGTGGTGGTCCTCCAAATCGTGGTTGCCCTAAATTAAACCCACCATTAAACCACCCCTCCTTGTTGAGCTTGAAATCTGAACCCTCTGCCTCTGGGTTTAAAACCCTCGTCATCTGGGATAGTACTTATACTCCCCCCCTTCCCTGAAATGTTTCCATTTGGGCCTGGCTGTGCCTGCTTTACTTCCTGCAAAGCATTATTTTCTTCCACGTATTGTTAACAAAGCCACTTCCATTGTCAATTTTGACAATTTCTTTTGCACCAACTTTGCTTCCTCTATCTTTCTTTCCTCAGCTTTCTTTCTGTCCTTCTCTTGTTTCAACCTACAATGATGAACAATATTAAATTTTATATCAGGTCATGGTTTTGCCTCTCTTTCCATAATTTTCTTTAACTGCCTCTGTAATTCTTCAGGTAGTCCTGACTCAAAATGTGGTGAAGAATTGTTATTTTTTGTCCCACGGTTCCCTAGTCTCTAGTCTCCATTTCTCTTGAATGTCCTGTATACATGCAGCAGGGTCTTCCTCCGGCCCCATTTTCTGTGTCATGATTGCACCCATGTCTGACATGTCTGGGTATTGTATTCGCTGTGCCCCCCCCAAACCTCTGCTCTGCAATTATAAAAAGGTGCCCTGTCATGGTGTGTTTTGGGCAGATACTCCAGGATACCCTGCCCTCTTCTAAATGTCTTCTGATTGCTCACCCAATATAGCAGCAAACAGAATTTTGATGCCGCCTACTGCTAGCGTCATCCCAGCTGTCATTCTTTCCAACTCATAGATCCACTTTCCTGCCCCTGCAGTAAGTGATGGTAGTTTAATGATCAAGTTAATTTTATCTGTCGTGGCCATTGTATAGATTGTTCCAGTCCTCCCCCTTTCCCTAAAAAGGGGAATTGGTGCAGCTGCACCCCTTGTCTTTGTCACAGCATCTGTCATGCTCACTCTCTCCCGTCTGGGTAGATTTCTCAATTGAGTCACATATGGTGTCCTTCCTTCTAAACTGTCAGAGCATGCCTTCAAGAACCTAAAATATTCAACGGGTTCTGACCTCATCACTAGCTCTTCTAGTTCTGGCCACGCTACCTCTCTCCCTATCTGGCTACATGTGGATGGGGCTTGTGCTGCCTTCTCTTCCCTCACCGATCTTCTTTGTCTTCAAACATTGTATTGTCACTCTCTTCATCCTCTCTATCTTCAAAATCGAATATCCTAAGGGGATTGGTTCTGTATGTTCTGCTCATCACTTCCTCCATTATTTTCCTACCTTCCTCAAACTGGCCTGCTCCCCAAAATACTATTCCATCAGTACCCTCTTTTCTGCTCCCGTCTAGACTGTAACTTCATCTTTGCCTAACACCTTCTTCCTATTTGTGTAATCCTGCATGTCTGTGCATGAGGTCTTCAACTTCTTTGCAGCGCATCTCTAAGCTCCGCTCTCGGTCACTTTCTTTACCCAGCCACCTCTCTCTTTCTCTCCCCGTCTCATTTTTCTTTTCCGGTCTGGAAGTGTATGCTCCTTAATGACATCATTTTTGAGCCTCTCCCTACTTCTTTTCACATCTTGCTATCTCTCCTTCTCCCTTTTTTCTTGCTTTTCTCTCTCTCTTTTTTTTTCTTCTTCTAGTCTATTCTCCCTCTCTCTTTCTTTCTCACTCTCTTCTTCCTTCCTTTTCTCCTTCTCCCTCTGATCCCTTCTGCACTTTCTTTCACCTCCTCCCTTCTTTTCTCTTCTTCTTTCACTTGTCTTTTCCTAACTTCCTTTGCCTTTTCTTTGGACTCATCGATGTCCTTTACATCAAGTTTGTGCATTATCTGTCATCCTATCCATTAATTGGATACTATGGCTATCTCCATTTTAGCATTTTGCCTGCCTCTTTCTCTCTGAACCTCTTCCTCTGCTTCTGTCAGCTGAGCTTGAAACTTGTGGTGCTCGTCATATTCCACATGTGTGGACACTGGTCGTGGTTTACTTATTTTCTCTCCACTTACAATGTCTTCACTGCTGTATACGGTTGGTGCATATGCAGGATTAGTATATCCTGCCACTGCTTTTAATACATGGAATGGGTATAATCCCTGTGCAGTCGAGGACTGCTCTTTGCTCTGGGTAAAAGGAGGAAGAGCCGTGTGTGTTGTACACCCTTCATCATGCAGATTAAGCATTAATTCCTTCAGATATCGTTCTACTATGTCCTCTGAATACATTTTCCATAATTCTAATATACCTAATCTGTTCCGTAGTTGTTTTTCCCTTATACGCGGCATGTAAATATGTGCACATGTGTTGCAGTACTGTCTTCGAATGAGTGCCTCCTTGCGGCCAGGGCATAAACATCTTGCCCGCCGTATCCTTAACCCATTCCATATGGTACTTTAGGATGTTGTCTTTGTATCGGGCAATGATTGACATAAATGTATGATTGGAGTGTAATATTTCCTCACACAACTTACCAATAGTCACCTAACTTTATTTTGATTTTCTTACACTCCTTTCTCCCCTTTTCAAACGCTCTCCCCACAATACTTTTCCACAATTGAATACTTCTGCGTCTCTCTCTCTCTCTCTCTCTCTCTCTCTCTCTTTCTCTCTCTGAGACCACGCTTCCTGCCTCATCCAATCCTTTTGAGCGGCACCACAAAACACCACTCACACTTTGAGCAGCCCCACCTCACTGCCCCGTCACTCCTGAGTGGCACCACAAACATCACTCACTCTCTGGGAATTCCCACCTTGCTGCTCCTACACCGGACCACACGCTTTGGTACAAACCACCACTTCTACAAGGCCTTAACTATCTTACAATATGAGGCTGGCGCCAGAAATCATTACACAATAAAATACAATATGTCCATCATCCCACCTTCTGCAAGGTATTTCTCTCTTTTATTTTTTCCCTGTAACAAGGCTTACCACATGATCTTTCTTGACCCTTGTCAGAAGTTAACTCTTTTTTCCTCTTACTCTTCTTTTGTCTTCTTCACAATCCCCTAATATACAAAAATCCCCTCCCCTGTTTTGCTGTGCTTCCATCCACGGATCTGCTGTAGGTCTTCAGTGTCGAGTCTCCCCTCTCAGCCTCCGACCCTCCACACCCTACGGGGCAGCCTGAAGAGGCTGGGCAGAACTTTTCTCCAAGGGGGCTCCTGTCGGCCATTCTCTGTTGCTTGTGTTCCCGCTCTCCACAGGTCACCTCTGGAGTCCTCTGGGGACACGAAAGGGATTTCTTGAAAATGAAACGGCACTTAGACAACCCGATCATCTGCTACCATATGTTAAGGAGGACCCAAAAGTCGCTGGTATGCCAGAGGAACTGGAGTCAATCCAAAGCGTACTCAATATTGAAAGAGACAAAGAGCAAGGCACAACCCAGCTTTGTAATCATCAAAATAAAGCAGGCATAGCATACAAGCATTGAAATTCTTCGGCTCTCAGAGAGCAAATACAAAATAACTCTTTAAGTACCTTGTACGCATCATATATGCCATCACAACATCATCACAATTTTACAAAACCTATGATGATTGGAGATTGATTAAGGGATGTATCTACATATAGATCACATAGGGGTCAAGCATTTAATTGGGCTAGACTTATCTGATGGCCCCACCTCAGACCACGCTTACTGTGACAAAGGTAGAACTACATAATCTACTTGTTAGGGGATTGGTTGGCTTATGATTCGATGGGCGACATGACACTATCGATTTTGCTAGGTTGGTATTGTACTAACCAACCTTGGACACATGACAGGTCTTCAAAATATGAGCCAGATGGGTGCAGGGCAGAGAGGCCCATGGACAGTCCTTTGTTCATTTAAAGAAGAAGCCATCCTAATCCTCATGACATGAGACCAGGCATTTACTTTATACTTGACCTTGCAATGTGGCTTAGGTCTGTGTGCACATTTAGGGAGTCTTGCAGGTCTCCTATCATATGCTGGCTGATAATGAATAGCCACTGTTCCACAATGCTAGTCACGTGTTAGAAATGGAACTGGCTCCTATTTTGGGGTATTTTAGAACATTTCTAATGTGTGTGTGTGTGCGCGTTTTTTCCATTTCTACCAGAGACTTTTTCAAGTTGTTCTTCATGGTGTTTGTTGGCTTGCTATTTTACTGCACCTTGTTAACAAAAGATGTTTGCATTCTTATAAACCTTTAATGAATTTGGGAGAATCCTGCTTGCCTCTGGGGAACTGCTATCTCGTGCCTTTGTTCTGCTGTTCCCATCCTCCCTATTTCATTCTAACCTTGGCTTTAATTGCCAGCTACTGTCTGAGCTCTGCACAGCTCTGTATTTCTGTAGATTTAGCTTTTTGAGTTTTCGCAAAGTCTTGAGTCCTTGGTCTATGTAAAAGCATGATGCAGCATCCATTTTGAAGAAGATGGCTGCCCTGTTACACTCTAGTTTTTTTGTTAGTGAGCTTTATTCACATGTTGTTCTTGTTGCATTCGGCGTATACATTGTTTCTGTTAGTGTTCTTTATGTCTTGTGGTTGCCATGTTAATATTCTTCATGTATGAATACATATTTGATCTAGTGTACGTGTTCTTCATGTGGAGTGCATATCTACTTTGTGTCTAATGCATGCGCCTAATGTTGTAACCTTAGATTGCTTTTGCCATTTTCAGTTTAGATTGTCTCCATGTCCTGTTGTACCCTCCTGGGATAATGGTGGTATGGTTGTCTTAGTGAGTAGCGTTTCTCACCCTTGCAGTAATAGACCAAGGGCGGGGAAATAGCTTTGGATGATGTATACATCTGCCTTCCAACAGCTTTCTGCCATATGTGAGGGTTTAAAGGAAACGTTATAGGTTTGGTGTCTTTAACATTACAGGCAGCAGGTTATGGGACTAGTGCAACTGTTAGAACAGTCCTTCTAGTACTTATGGCTCCAGAAGCCACACAAACCATTGCTACCTGGTTATGAACAGCAGACAGAGTAGAGGCCCTTTTTTGGGTTCTAAAAGCACTTCTAGGGTAACTGTGATGAATTTGCCTGCATTAATGTCCTCTGAATCTGTGATCATATTTTTTCAACTGAGATTTGAATGATACCTTGAAAGGAAAGCTCTCAGCCAATAGTGGTGAAGCCTTGTACTTCTTTTATGTTTCTTATGCACTTCGGTACTGTGACAAATCAACTTCCGGGGCACCAGTGGTCCAGTGATGAATTTCCGTTTCTAAGACACCAATCAGCCCTACACCTCTAGTACACCACAAGGGATCCGAACAGATTGGAAACACAAGCAAATTATAAACCTCCTTGTACAATTTTGGTAACGTGGACGGAACAGCAGGCTTATCGGCGCTAGGTTGTGAATCGTTGGATAGTTGCAACACAGCGAAAATACAATTATTACCCAATGATAAAAGGGACTGTCCAGTTAAGGTTGTATAAAAATATCGACTTTATTATTATTCACCTGACAATTCTAGCACACTACAAAATATAATCCACCCTGTGTAGGAATGCATAGGACAGACAGTTTCAAGAAGGATGCACTCTGGATACTGACAGGACGGTAGTCGGTAAAGTAATTAATCGCAATAGTTCAAGGATACTTGGTTTCAACTCAAAGGGAGCAATGGGTTGTAAAATGTCACTGGGGGCCTTTGGCGAAGGACCAGGGGGAAGATCTACAATGTACCTTGTACTTGTAGAAGTTATTGGTGCTGGACAAGTTTGAGTCAGTTTCAGGGCGCTTTGCATCTTCTGTGACAGAGTTAAAGACAGGAGACAGCTGCAGTTACAGGCAGAAGGAAGTTTTGTGAGCGAGGCTGGATGAACGGCTGCAGGCTGGCCTACACAGCTGCTCAGGGTCAAGAATCAATGTCTCAGTGCTGGTTGGCAGGTCTGAAGCACTGGTAGAGGCATCTCGGATGACGTTGGCGACCGTGGCGTGGCAACAGTCAGCAGTGAAGTCGGTTGCTGCTTGAGGGGCTCAACTGGCTCGAAAGTTCCCTTTAAGGTGGACACTGGTTGATGCTTGTCGATGCACTCCTCCTAGCTTCTTCACTGGGCTTGTGTCGTCCTTCAAGGCAGATGGCCCAAAGCTGAGAGGACTGTTGCAAGCAACAGCTTCGTCCTTGGTTTGGTTCAGAGACTCTATGGCACGTCCCACCTAGGATGCTTGCTTGCAGAGCCTAGTAGGGCACGCTGTGTGCTGGCTGGGTACTGTGTTCTGGAGCTTCTGGAGGGTCCTCTGGATTCAGTTACCTGGGAGATGTTCAGGGGAGGATCTTGCTTCCCTCTTTGGAAATCCTGGCCTTCCGTCACTGGTGGAAGCTGTAAGGCAGACTATCATTCCAGCAAGCGTCCAAATTAGTTCTTCTTGTTACTCCTTGCAAAGTTTTCAGATGATCTGCCCAAAAAAATGGGCCACACCGATTGGTGTAGGCTAAGCCTACCTTAATTAACCAACCCTGTTACCAACAATCTCCTGTATGCATGAGGTCATAACCAGAGTGCTTTGCAACAGAAAAGGTAAAGGGGTGGAAACATGTAATACTAAGTCCTACTCATCTTCCTGTCTGTTGTGGATCAAAGGGCCTCTCTGGTTAATTGAGCTCTTTGTGGTTCCTTATTAAAGTGATTAAAGCGGCATGTCTCCCTTGAAGCTGTGGTGAGAATAGACTTTTTGTCTCCATCAAATCACATTCCCCTACCTTCTGAACAGAGTCCCCTGCAGGGGTTGCCTACTGTAAACACATGTACCAGACATGACAGCTCACTGTCATTGATACTCTAGGGTGGGATCTGGCTTCAGGTCGACACAGTGCACAGTGCATATGAAAGCGGTGTTGGGGTTTCCGGTCTCCTTTGTTTTAGCCTCTGTAGCCAGGCCCTATGTGGGCCTGTTTGAAGTATACTCTATTAGTATGTTAATTGCCGCCATCATCTGCAGAGGGTAAACAAACAGACAGGGGGAATCCATAGAGCCTTTGATAATGAATTAGGCTGGACATGACAGGAGGAAGGTTTTGGCCCTCCCCTTCTGTGATGCATTGTGTACTCCATCTGTCAGTTCCCAACTAAATATGGCAGGGGGGACTTCGTCTGTAGGCTGTGTCCACCCAAAGAATACAGGTCTATGTGTATGTCGTGTGGTGAGCATAGGAAAATGTGTGCAGATTAGCCCCACACCTTTTCCAGAGGTTGGTCTATCATCATTCAATTTAATTTATAATTTCAATAAAGCCCAGGCGAGCGCACACCCACCGTGTGGATGGTCGGATTCCTCACAGGTACAAAATAGTGCCATCAGATTTTTCTCCCCTTTAGGGAATGTGGGTTCTGCCAGTATCAGTGGAATCTCCTCAGAAGCTACAAGTACTTAAGTGAAAGGCAGCACCAGAATCCTGGAGGAAGCAAATCTGTGCCTCTTTCTGTTAAAATGTACTCTGTACCATAATCCTCTTATTTGTTGAGGGGAATTAGCAGAAGCCCAATCAACTACATTCAAAAGCAAATCTATTTGGTGCTGATCGGAGGACATAGAGCTCCTTCCAGGTACCAAAATGACCCTATCATGTGTCAATTGGTCTTCTGGTACTGAGGTACTGGCATTACCAGTCCCTTTCTGGCCATGCAATACTAGCGTTTTCCCACCCAAAAGTCCTGTCGCTTTCCCAGCAAAAGACACTCACAAATTAAATCCCTCCAGCCACTGCTGATGGGGACACTGAAACTGGGGTTATAGTGTTCACCTCTGTACCAATAGGTGGAGCTGGACCACTTATTTTGATAGACACAGTGCCCCTCTTGGTCATGTTGAAGTCTTACGATGCTTCATGAAGCTTCCGTCCCCTTGAATCATTGGTCCCAGCTGAGACATTTAAAGAGGACAGTTTCTTACGGACCTCATGGAAATCCCCACAAGAACTCAAAAGATGGTGGCTTTAAGGTACCGAACATAGATGTGATGAGTGTTGGGGGCCTACCTCGGAACACCGGGCAGGCCCTTGCATGTGTCGGGAGCAACCGACACAGACCCTTAGTGCAGCGCTCACGCCGCAGACAAAGGAGTGGGGGTCACCCCACTGGCTCCGGATCACCAGAGCAACCCACGTGGCTGGGGGCACCCAGCACACGGCGGCCCCGGCTCTGGGGGCACCCAGGCCCAGGGTCGCCCCACCATCCATGGTCACATTGCTCGCACCATGTTGAACTGACGAGCCGAAAACGGCTCATATCTTTTATTATGTTGATCACGTGGCTACTGCCGCGTGACCCATTACAGCATCCCGGGAGCTACCATGCTCCCAGGAGGGGTGCCATGCAACACTCATCCTTTTTCATAACAACAAAACAAACCCACCCAGACCACAACACAACTACACGCTCCTACTAATAGCACCACTCTACTAATGTTTGCACCCTTTATTAACCTGGGTGAGTGGTTCCACTATCCCCAAAGGGCACCAATGAGAGCTACTGGTACCACATAAAGCATTCCATATATACGGGTGTGCACCACATTACATTGCCCAATGACTGGGCCATTTAAAGCAAATCCGTGTCTGCAGGCTCGTAGTCTTCATGGGGATGTCGATGATGATGTCCATCTACCGCACTCGTGGAGTTGCAGGAAGCCAGTTTGTGTCCTCACCAATGGTCATCTCGGACAGTCACCAGAGTCAAAAGGGCCGGCAAAGCCGCACTTGGGGGGCCGAGGGTCCTCATCGACCAGGTCCACTTACATCGGGGGGCTGCCACCCGTGGCAGGGTGCTGGACAACAGGTCACACATCACACTGCCCCTACCAACTGGGGCAGCTGGCAGGGAGACAATGGTGGCAGGATGTCTGGGCAGCAGGCCTAGGAGGGCGCACAAGCACTCGTGAGAGCTGCAACCCTCCCTGTGGAAACATCAAATTCGCCACCACTGGGCCCGGGTTGTGCCTAGGGCCACTTGCTGTTGCATGGCCCTTCACTTCCTTCCTACCTTCCAAATTTGTTACTTTGCATTACTAAGCATCACTGGAAGGAGCAGCAGACATAGCACCATACGTGGCACAGTGCCCGCCTGCCCAAACGCTTTCCTTCTTTGCTCCTACCAAGAGCAGCACAACACTTTTCTTTCAGCTCCCCACCGCTTTCACTTATGTTAGTAATCTGCTCCGGGATAGAGCACACCAGCAATCACCGCTGGAGGGCCCGGGTCTTGTGGGGGCCAGGGAGCAGCACAGTTCTCCTCATTGCGGCGGGGGCTGCTGCACCATACTTAGGGGGGCTCTGCCACTATTTTTTGGATTGCGGGCTTGAGGCTGGCGGACAGGGGCGGCGCGCCTCATTGTCCAGTACACATTTTTTTAGTTTTCTACTGCCGCGGCAGGCCCGGGTTCTTGATGGGCTGCCGCGGCATGTGTTCCATTTTGCGTTTTTTTTTTCCATTGCAGTGAAAATCGCTGCTCCTCCACTTCTCGATCCGCGGGTGGGGGAGGGGCAGGCAGCTAACCTCTTCATTGCGGCCGCAGATGCTTCATATCTTCTTGGGGGTGCACCTCTTCCTGTTGCGGCTGGGGGGTGCCGGGCATCTCCCGGTGGGGGAAGGGCAGCGCCTCTTCACTGCGGCACGGGCGGTCTGCACTTTCCTTTTTTCTTTTTTTTCAACACTCCGAACTGGAGCGACTTTCCTCTGAGGGGTTGGGAGGGGCAGCTCACGAGGCCGATGCCGCTTTTCCTGATTGCGTGCAGCGCTGCCGCTATGCAGCCTTCCTCCTCATGGGGGGTAAGGGGCGGGGGCGCAGGCCCACCCTCCTTTCCACGCAGTGGATGCCGCTCAATGTCTTTTTGGGGGCTTCCACTCCATCGCGGGCGATAACCCGCCTTTCCTCTGTTGCGGCAGAGGCCACATCTTCCTCATCTCAGCGGTTAAAGGGGCGGGCAGCTCATCTCCTGCCGTCGGAAAAGGGAGGGGGGGTGCGCACACGCTGCCTCCATTTTCGTGCAGCCAACACCGCACACCATCCTGGGCGCACCAGGCGGCCCGTGTTACATGGGCCCTGGGCCACCCCAGTACTTCCACACCTCCAGCGGCCGATGCCACCACGGGCTCCAGCCCTCGTCGCCATTTTTGGGGGCCTACCTCGGAACACCGGGCAGGCCCCTGCGTGTGTCGGGAGCACCCGACGCAGACCCTCAGTGCGGCGCTCAGGATTGGGGGTCACCCCACCCACTCAGGATCACCGGAGCAACCCACGGGGCTGGGGGCACCCAGCACACGGCGGTCCCGGCTCTGGGGGCACCAAGGCCCGGGGTCGCCCCACCATCCATGGTCACACGGCTAGCACCATGATGTGGGACGGTGTTGTCCAGCAGGGGCACCGTCCCGGTGCAAGGCCCCTCCATTGGGCCGGACGCACACGGTGTAGCACCAGCATGGTGCCGTGAAGAAGGCACCAGAGTCAGTTTTTTGTTGGACTGACGAGCCGGAAACGGCTCGTATCTTTTATTAAATTAGTCACGTGGCTACTGCCGCGTGACCCCTTACAAAATCCTGGGAGCTACCATGCTCCCAGGAGGGGTGCCATGCAACACTGAGGGTCCGCCACCGAGAGCTGCTTCCTATACATGATGCCATTATTAACGCTGGCAGTACGTTGCAGAAAGAGGCACATGCTCGAAGGAAACATGTACATTTACTATAGTAAGGGGGAGGTTTTACTGCTCCAAAAATGAGCGGTAACACTAGAGACTCCGCTAAAAGGGAAGCGCCATGGAGCATCAGCTGCATACGACACGGCTCCTGAGGAAAAAATAGGAACTAGGTGTGGCGGTTAGTGATGCATGGACACAGGGGGTAGGGCTGGCATGTTGAGTGGCAAGTGTGCAGGTTGCCTGTCAATCAAAAGCCTTCATAAAGGGACAAAACGCTTTTTATCAAGATTTCCCGACCGCCATCATGCTTTGCCCAACCTGTTGGACAGAGAGAGCAGGGCGAAAGGAAAGAACCGTTAGTGAGAGCAATGAGAGCACACTGGTGCTCCCAATGTGAACCGCAATGGTCTCATGAGATGGCCTACCTTTTCCTTGAGCCTCCACTATAGAAGGAAGTCCAGTAAGAGCTCGGTACAACGCCAGAATTGCCATATAGCCAGTCAACTCGTGCCCATTACCTCTGGCAGAGATGTGGGCTGGGGTGACTGTCTCATCTAACCGGTGTAGTCCTCAGCCCATGTACTAGCATTAAGCTGAGATGCTTGCTGCAGTCCTTGGATGCAACCAAAATGCAACTGCGTCATGGATGTATAGCTTTCTTTTCTAAAGAATTCTCAACATTTCAGCCGATTCCAGCTGCTCTTTTGGAAACGAAGTGGTAAACTTCCAAGTATAAAACTGGATGACTTTTCATTTTTGAAAGAAAATCTAAATACTTTCATGCTTAAAATTGAGGTATCAAAATTGGCTTACGGGCCTCAGTCAGTGAATATTGCCTCGGAATTATGGAAGATGTGGGATTGATGGCCATACGGAGTAGAAATGTTGATGCCACAGTTTAAAAATGTGCTTGTTTGCTCAACTGCAGATTTGTCAAAAAGTCCTTTGCAGAAGTGCACATAAAATATGGCATCAGGAGAAAATCCTGCGGTACCGGAGAAAGAATCCTGAAACCTTAAGCCACCAGCATGACAAAGGCGAGGGGCTGAGAGCGTTCCAAAGCCTTCCTTCTTTTGCAGAAGCAGCAGCTACGCCATCTCACCAAAATGCCTAGGGTAGCGGAATTGACGTCACACAGCCCTTGACCTCCGATGACATCACAGGAAGTGATGTAATTTCACCCCGTCCCAAGTGACATCACATCATGGGAAGTGATGGTACACGGCCTTCAGATGCGTCTAACACCCCGTGTTTCCAGGCGCTCTCATTTCAGCCAGATATAAGAACTGAAGCACAGAGGGAAGCGAGATTTGTCCACAATCACACATTTGGGGAATGTGATTTTCCAGATTCGCTGTGGAGCCTATATGTAAAAGATACATAATGCAGTACTTGTAACGAGGTGCGTTATTCAATGACCCCCTAGGACCGCCGTGAATGAAGCTTCCCCAAAGCTCTTTACAAGAAGGAGTTTGAGTCACTCCATGGCTCTCTCACTTCTGAGACTGTGTGTCCAAGTGTCCAACGCTCATTTTCTTAAAGAGTGTGGCACCAGAGCAGGGTCCTGCTCGAGTTTGAATGTGTTCAAGGTGAGCAGACCCCAATCAGTGGCATAGCACAAAATCTGGGGGCCCCCTGCAAGCCATGCTGAGCCCCACCCCCCCAGCTCCTTAACAAAGCACAGGGCACACCTGTAAAAGACCAGGGGGGGTGTCTGTACTCCTGTTCTCTATATGGCAGAGGAGAGGCACAGGGGACCCCAGCCAAGATTCTCTATTGTTGGTAGCAATGGACGAACAATCAGGCCTAGCTTCTCAGGAGGTGATGCGGGCTGGTTCTTAAGTACAGTGTAGTCCCCAGGCATCCACAAAGGAATTTCGGCACTCTGTATTATTAATAATTAAGGTTCAAGGTTATATACAATATCACAATAACTCACTTTGTGCTCAGTTAATCTAAAATGGCAAATATATACAGTTCTAAGTGATACCACAATTATTATCAGATTTCATTAAAGTGCATCAACTGTACTCTGGTCAAATGTCACACAAATCAATTAATAAAGGTAAACAACAATAGACATAGGAGGAATGCAGTTGGTTAGAACAATTGGCAGAATACTGGCCCCTACTGCTAGACACAGTTCTGTGTGGAGATCCCCCCACCTGGTCAACCTGTAAAATAAAGATATATAACAAGCCCAGTCCATACATTGTTCAATGAGTCTTAGTTCCTTCTGAAGTGTTTCTACCATCCCACTGTACCTGGAATAGCAGAGTTCCTCGAGGAGGCGTCGATGGATCCTTCTTGAGTGACTCCCTTTAAAGCAGGAGCCACGGATCATCGACGGGCCTTGAAGAAAGTGAACTTGGCGTCGAGGCAGCAGCTTCGGTCCTGACGGTGCTCGTCGATGATGAGTCGAAGACGTCCTGCAAGGATGAGGCATGCAGGGCACCTAGTTGTCTATAGTTTAGGACCGCAAAGAGTTTGTGAAGAACTGTGGCCCAGCAAGGGCGTCGAGTCGTCCGGCGTCTCTATGGCCTTTCGGTGGCGGGAAACCCCTGGCGGATGCTCCTCGGTGAATCGACGGACTGGCCTTCTTTGGCGGGAGGCAATGCGGACGAGCGCATCTGGGAATCAAATGTCTTAGGCGAAGGAGCGTTGAGGCTCCAGTCGTCGACGGCACGGCGTCAAGCAGTCCCTGCTTCTGAGCAACTAACTTCGACGGGCCTCCAGCGCTTATAGCAGACCTGCGAACCCTGGTCGACAACGGTGGACGGCTGTCTGGTACTTCTCTTCGTTTCTTGTCAGCGGTCCCTGTCTCCGGCTTACAGTCTTTCGTAGGCTGACTTCCAGGGCACTTCGGCGAAGGTTAGCAGTGCACAATGGTCCCTCGTAGCTCGGGAAGAGGGCGCCTAACCAGGTTCTCTCTGGATCAATTCTTGAAGACACAGCAGCTTTCAGATCGACCTAGAGCAGCAGCAAGACATCTCTACCCACAGGGCTTCAAGGTTAAGCTTCCGTTTCAATGTCAGTTTCAACTCCAGCTTAAGAACGAATTCTAGCAGTGAGAGGCCCCCAGATATACTGCTGATCTCCCATTCATTCTGCTGAGTCACACTCAGGCAACCAATCACACAGAAGGGCATTCAGGCAGTCAGTCAGCCAGTCAGGTGCACAGTGCATTCAGGCCATTCTTCTCCATCCAGACACTCACAACACAGAATGTGGATTCGGACAAGTACAACACCATTCAACACTACACACTGCATTCATACCAGTTTCGGGCAGGGCTGTCACAGTCATTGTGTCAACCACCAGATACTACACATCCACAACACAGAATGCATATTTGTCACACACTCCATTCACCCAGGTCCCACCCACAGGCGTACCCACAACATACGGTCATTGGGAAGGCTCCAGCCAGTCTGGTCGGCACTACCAGCACTACCATATATGGAACTTCCACCCAACAGCCAGTCAGGAGGAAGGGACAGAGTCGGGGCTTCCCGGGACTTCAGGAAAGCCAAGGTAACAGGCGATGGAAGGCAAGAGGCCACGGGAGCCATCTTGTTTCCATCAGGAATCAACTGATTCCAATGACAGGGCCTGGGCATCCCAAAATGGAGGACGCTCAGGGAACCTGTCAATTCAGCACAGAGCTGCCACCAGCCCGTACCCTGCTCTGTGGGCCACACACAGGTGCCCAAAAACATACACTAGGGGCACAGGGTTGTACCCCCACCCATGGGTGGCATAAGGGTATCCCATGAGTCTGTACACCAAACCAAAAGAGAGAGCTGCACCGCCAGGAGTCCCACATAAACTCCTGAGCGGAAAACACGACAGAACACACGATAAAAATCAGTAAAGGCAGTGGTCGAAATGTACAAAAAGAAGTAGTGGAACTATGTTCCCTGCTGGCCTGCACCCACTGCCCACAAACCCCATCAGCATGCCCCCTCCCACACACAAAACAAACCCCCAAACTCTTGCACCTACTGTTTAAGGGAATGTTCAGTGCAGCGCACTGAAAGTGCAAGCTGCAACGTCTTCCTACACTTGTATTTTAAAACAAAACCATTCCGGAACGGTTTCTTTTTAAAATAAAAGTATAGGAGCTGTAAAACGAAATTTAAAAAAGTAGAGGAGCACCGCTCCGGTCCGCTCCGCTCACTTCGACCACCGAGTAAAGGACAAGGTCCTGTCCCTCCGATGCATTTCCAGCATCACAACGCCACACCCCGGGTTGGGGGGATTCTTTCCCCTCCCATGAGAAAAATCAGATTTGTAGGTTGTAGGGTAACTCATGGTCAAAAAGTACAATAGATGCAAGTCACCAAAGAGGCACAAACGCATTTTCCAATGTATTGTCATGCCGGTCCCCAAAATATATACCATTATAAAAAATAATGTCATGCTGGCTGCGCCCATACATTTCCATGCTGGCTCCACCAACATATTCTAGTATTCCCATATAAGAACATACTCATGTTCGCTTTGAGATGCTTTATATAGTATCATTACTTGCACTAAACCCAAAGCTAGCTGTGCCAATATATGCCAGGACTCCTATGTCGGAAAATACTCCTCTTTATTTGGCCATTAAAGGTTACATTTCACAATAAGAAAACATGTCCAAACTGGTTCAAATGTAAGCCAGTCTAGACCAATAAGAACACTTAGCGTTCTTGCTTCATCATAAATGCTAAGTTAATAAAAAGTCATGCTGCAGTAAGAAATATACAGGCCGCTTCACCAAAACATCAGTCTAGCAAGATAATACTACTTATCATGCTTGTTTTATCAAAGATGCCAAGTAATACATGTCATGCTACAGTAAGCAATGGCTAGACTGGCTGTACCAAAATGCTAGATTAGCTAGGTAATGACACACATGAACTTGGCTTTGCCCAAAAATACCAGTAAAACATGCAAAATCAAAAGATGTGTAAAAATGCTCTAGTGATCTCCAGTCTCCCAGAGCCTTACACACAGGCACACACACGCAGGCATCCCCCATCACCCACTCATACATCTCCTCTCACATTCATTCACATTGTATTCACCACACAAGCATGATATGATATGATATGGCAATTATAACGCGCCTAGGGAGGGGAAACAGAGGAAGACAGACAGCGATCCTACTAGGCCAGGTGACATTGAGATAGCAGAGAAGATTCACACACACAATTACATTCATACCTATTCACCCACCAGTCACTCACCCATATACCTTCTCTCACATAGACTTACACTGGCACCAGCCCACCCAGAATATTTACACACACACACACACATTCCTACTCACTCACCCACCATTCACTCACCCATAATCCTCTCACGTCCACTTGCACTGCATTCTCCACACAGGAACGCACTGACCCACCCAGAAGATTCAAACACACGCTATCACATTCCTACTCATTCACCCACCACTCACTGACCCATACACCTTCTCCCACGCCCACTCACAGTGCTTTCTCCAGGCACGTACCCATCCAGAACATTGAAACACACCATCACATTCATACTCATTCACCCACCAGTCACTCACTCATACACCTTCTCTTACATCCACTCTCGCTGCATTCTCTACACAGGCACACACCAAGCCACCCACCCAGAACATTCATACACATACACTATCACATTTTATCTCATTCCCCCACCACTCACTGACCCATAGCACAGACATACATCTGACAAACACTCACACATGCAAAATACACATCACATTTAAAAATAAAAACCTTTTTACCTGTTTTTCCAGCTTTGGTTCGTCACTCCAGGCCACCCTCGGCTCCTCCGTGCTGCTCACAAACAGGAACCAGGAAGCTGGGAGAGCTTCTTGGTTCCTGTATACGAGCAGCTTGGAAGCCGGAGGAGAAGGGGTTAGAGCTGAACAAGGCATGGGAGCGGGCTACATGTCACGGTCAGCACCAACCCCTACTGAGCGCTTCCTTCTCGCGCTGCAAGCCCCGGCCCAGCACCGGGGCACCCCCAGACCTGGTGTGGCGGAGCCCCCCCTACTCCAGGAACGTATGTTTGAAACAAAAAAAGAAAAAAAAATGTTTTGTTTTTGTTGTACAGGCGTAGCAATGGAGATTGTAGGGGTAGCAAGGAAGAACACCGAGGTCGTGGCTGGGATCCCTGGAGGCCCCCAAAGGACGTCACTGAGAAGCAGCAGGACTGCCAATGTGCTGAGCCGTGGCTTATGTTGTACCTCTTTTGGCCTGGTATATTTTTTTATTGCGTTTGCGTGCTCTTGCTGTCAATCTAGCAAAGGGAGAATGTTCAAAGGACATTGCAGCAAGCCTGCACAGATTAATCAACAATGACATGTGACTACTGATGATATTATCCATTATAACCTGTAAGTACCTTACACCAGGGCTAAAGTCGAGGGTACATGCGGGGGGATTTTTTCAGAGGGTGGATTCAGACCCCCCTCCCCCGACCCCCAAGCCAAAATGAGAAACATTGAAAGTCGTCCTTGAATTTATGAATTAAAGCCGACCTCAGGGATTGAACCGCTGTCCTGACTAAAAATAACAAACAACTAAAGATGAACGTCCATTTCGGTACTGCATGTTCCAGGGAAACATTTGTATTGTTTCTTGTTGTTTAAAACATGCACACAGTTGAACGTTTTCTACAAAAACACTATTAGCACTAAATATCCTCTCTTGGTTTTGTGTGTGTTGTATTTATGAAAGGCAAATGCCATTCGTCCTGCACAATTTGGGTGGTTATGCAAAGCCATTTTAATAAAATGTGCATATTTAACCTTAGTATGGTAATTTCTGGCAACATCACATCCCATTGTATTTGTTGGTGAGTGCCCCCACTTTTTTTTGTAGGACGTGACCCCTGCCTTACACAAACATTACAAATCATTACTAAATAAAGAAGAATTTTCAAAGGGCGTAAAGACATTATAGCTCTACTTTGACAAGGTTTGTTTGGGAGCCATGTTTCTGAAACCAGATCCAATAGCAGTCACAAAATCTACCCACAATATACCATGGAGTCCAGGGCCCTCATTATAAGTGAGCTGGTCAGGAAATAATGGTGCTGGCAAAAGGTTACAGGCACCTTTTCCGGGCTGGCTCACTTTGAGTCTGTCGCAGGGGGGACAAGGATCTCCCGGCAGGCCTGAGCTGCCAGGAGTTCAGGCCCCTACCGGCAGGCTTTTCACTGAAGCACCGGCACCATTAGTAACGGTGCCAGTTCTTCAGGCTTCCCATTCCCATGAGAACTTATCATACGCTGCCTGTGACATGCCAGTAGCACCAGGATGTCAGGCGGCAGTAATAGTGTTACAGGGTTGCCGGTAACCCACCAGCTACTTACGGGTTTTACCAGCAACCTCGTAATGAAGCCCCTTGTGTGTGAGATTGGCAGATTTCGTTTAAGCAACCCTGAGGCTCTTCCACCGCTCACCATTTATATTCTTTTGTGATTACTGTCAAAGAGAATGCTTTCCATTTTATTAAGAATGCTGTGCTTTCCGGAAGTGTTTAAGGTAGGTGCTTTTTAAAAAAAATAGATATGCTCTAAAGGGTTTAAAAATAAAGATGCGGCAGCAGAGTTTTCGAAAGCCGGTGTCCTTGGGAATGGCAGTTCCTGCGCATTTCGTGAATAGTTCAAACACATCCTTTGCATTCCTTTGATAACTAGTTGCCCAGGCAATGTTTGGAAGGGTTGAACGGGCTCCAACGTATCAACTCTAAACAGTGACTCACGCAGGAATGCGTGTGGGTGGCACAGGAGTGTTTGGTGAAGGATGGGCAGAATGAGGGAAATTCGACAGAAAAATCAAAGGGCCCAAGCAGGGGTGGACTGACCTACAGGGAACTCTGGAGATTTGCTGGTAGGCCTCTGCACCTTAGGCCTCTTTTGTGTGGTTACCTATTTTATTTTCAGATGTTCTCATAAGAAAAGGGTGGGGTTGCTGGAATTGTGTAATATGGGGCCACTTTGAACATTATTTCCAGGGCCTCTTTTGGTTCCCAGTCCAACCCTGGGCCAAAGTCACTAAAAATCGAGCAAGTAAAAAAAAAGAAAAACACGCTTAGGGTGCACCGCTTTTATTTGGGGGAGTTCTAGAAATGTGCAGTTGACCTTATTCTCAAAAGTGACCTGTGCGTTTCTGGGGCATCCCCATTGCATACATCAATGTTGGGGCACACATATACACTAGGGGCCCAGCAGACTATGAAGACCAGGGAGCAAAATGAACATAGAACACACAATCTTCATAGTCTAAAAGCAATTATACTTTATTTAACATTCATGGGAAACACCCTATGATAACATTGTATATAGTTCACCCTCAATATACCACAGAACCCAAGGCAAAATATAAATCAATGCATGTTATTCCACATACCATTGGCAATACTGTAAAAATGAAAGAGACAATAATGTATAATCAGAGCAGTATTTTTTAAAAATAAGACATATAGCCTTACTCTGCAAGTAATACAACAATAAGACAAAAAGTATAATGCATGATTGACTCTCAGCACCGGGAGCACATTTCATAGTGTGAACTGCTAAAGAAAAGGGTCTATGCCAGTTTCAGGGATAGAAATGCAAGGTGGGCAGCAGGTGTGGTTCATAACGTAGATGTTCCACTTTAAAAAAATGTATAATGTGTCTGAAATCACACTTTTGTCAGTTTCACCCCCCCCATGCCTGTTCCAGACGGGCAGAAAGGGAGTGTGAGGAATTCGACCCTCCGCACGGTGGGTGTGAGCTCGCCTGGGCTTTTTTGAAATTTTAAATAAAATTGAATTATGGTAGATCAACCTCCGGAAAATATGTGGGTCTAATCCACACACATTTTCCTATGCTCAGCGACCGACATACACAAAGACCTGTGTACTCTGGGTGGACGTAGCCTACAATCGAAGTCCCCCGTCATATTTAGCTGGGATATGATAGCCAGCAATACACCATGTTATCTCAGAAGGGGGCTGGCCAAACCTTCCCCCTGCCATGGTCAGCCTACTTAACTAACAAAGGCTCCATGAATCTGCTGTGTCCTTTTGTTGAGCCATGTAGCTGGTGGCAGCATTCCCATACTAAATAGAGTTTAATTCAAACAGGCCCACATGGGACCTGGCTGCAGAGGTGTTCTGAAACCTTGATGGTCGTGCAGATTATGTGATACCTCCGTCCCCAAGTCCCCCACAGGCAGAATGTAATCACTGCCTGTGGAGTCTTTGCGGCCACAGGTGAGTGGTAGGTCGTCAAGGTGGAACCAGGAACTGCCGAAGAGACCCCTTGAACGCTGCAAGGCAATAGGCAAGTAATTAAGCAGTGCAAAATAGGCAAACTGAATATACAGGTGATATAAACACTGCTTACCTAAGGATGCGTATGGACTGGCAACAAAGGAGTAGAGGGGACTTGGCACCAGATAGGAGATATGAAAGGGGTCTCAAATGAAAACCAGTGGACAGATGTTATGTTGCAGTCTGGTAGAAGCCAATCGAGTGGCGAACCATGGAAACACACACACCAGAATCAACGGAGGTCAATCCACGTGGTATCCGTTGAAGCAAAATCCGTAGGGAAAACCATAAGCAAAGTCCGAGGTCAGTAGGGAAAAGGCAATCAAAAGGTCCAAGGCGACGTAACAGTTCAGGGGCAGAGTCCAGAAACAAATCCAAAAGAGGTCCGTAGTCGTAGGTTCCAAAATTTCCGGTAGAATCCAAAGCGCCACGCAGTACTTGAATAAGCAGCTGAGAAGCACCGTTTCCGAGTTCTCAGCGGGCTTTATACAAAATAGCAGCAGTCACATGACAGATCCATGAAGCCACGGTCGATGTGCTGGAGAGTCACGTGATACTGGCTGCTGATCACGTGACAACTAGTCCGTCTTGCCGTGACGATTGCGCCGATAGCGGCGCCAGAGGAAAGGGTACCTCCATTTCAGTTGCCAGAGGAGAGAGGGCCGATAAACGCCTGGAGTACCAAGCATACTGGTAGGTAACCGTTGCCTTTGCCTGTGGAGTCGTGTGTGAGCATGTGAGTGATTGAGGTTCTGTTGGGTTGCAAGTGACTGCGGGTTGTTCCTGGCCTCAGTGTGAACCCTGGTGGACGTGACAGAGCCCCCCCTCAAAGGCCCACGACCCCGTGGGCTGGAGGGATTGTCCCTATGAAAACGGGAAATCAGCAGAGGAGCTTGGACATCACAGGAAGGGACCCAGGAGCGATCCTCAGGACCGTAACCTAACCAATCCAATAGATACATGAGTCTACCCCTGTGCAAACGGGAACCCAGAATAGCACTGATCTCGCAGACATCTGGGGAAGACACAGAGACAGGGGCAGGCGGTACAAGGAGACGGGTAGGAGCAGGGCAAGGCTTGAGTAAGGAAGTGTGGAAAACAGGGTGGATGCGCCAGGAGGGAGGAATAAAGAGGCGATAAGCCACAGGGTTTAGAACCTTGGCGACCCGGTAAGGGCCAACAAAATGAGGCAATAGTTTGCGACAGCCGGGAATACGAAGATGATGTGTCGACAGCCAGACACGGTCGCCCACACGGTAAGTAGGGGCTTCCGACCGTTTGTTGTCAGCCTTGGTTTTCATTGCTCACTGGGCCTCACGTAAATGGACAAGGGTCTGGGCATGTAGGGCAACTAGATCCCGGGCACAGGCGTTGGCAGCAGGGGTTGCGGAGGCAAACTCGGGAAGAGGCAATGTACGCGGATGTTGGCCATACAATCAGTAGAATGGGGAAAAGCCAGTGGATGAATGCTGTGAATTGTTGTAGACAAATTCTGCAAGATGGAGTAAACGAAGCCAGGAGTCCTGATATTGGAGGGTCAAGCATCGTAAATATTGTTCGAGGGCCTGGTTTACTCTTTCGGTCTGACCATCACTCTCTGGGTGGTAAGCTGAGGAGTAGTGTGAATCAATACCCAGGAGTTTAGTAAGTGCCTGCCAAAACCGGGACGTGAATTGTGTGCCGCGGTCTGAGATTATGACCTGCGGTAGGCCAAACAGACAAAAAACAGACTCAAAAAACAACCGGGCTAGGGTTGGAGCCGACGGTATCCCGGTACAGGGTATAAAACGGGCCATTTTTGTAAAGGAATCAACTACAACCCAGATTGTATCATAACCTCGTCTGCGGGGCAGGTCTGTGATGAGGTCCATCGTAACTGTATGCCAGGGCTTGGGAGGAATAGGCAAAGGGTGGAGTAAGCCTAATGGACGACCTCTACGTGATTTACTTTGTGCACATATCGAACACGTGTTTACATAGTGTTCGACGTCACGCCTCATTGACGGCCAACAACACCAACGTTGCAATAGTTCTAAGGTACGATGTTGTCCCGGGTCACCATTGATGGCGGCGTCATGGGACCATGCAAGCGCCTGGTTTCGTACCTCACAAGAGGGAAGAAACAGTTTCCCTTGGATGAAAGGCAATCCTGCATGAAGTACCACATCCCATTCTGTCAAAGCATTCGGATGATCGGAAACCCATTGTTTAATGATGGAGATAATGGGAGGGGATGGGGTACACACACAAATGACATGGCCTGTGTCTAGTATGGTATCAGGAAACTGAGACAGGGAATCCCCCCAGGCGAGCGAGAGAGAGCATCCGCTTTACCATGGGTAATGCCAGGTCTGTGCTTCACCACGAAATCGTAGGCGGCAAAGAACAAGTGCCAACGGACCTGTCTACTGTTTGAACATTTTAGGCTGGCCAGATCCTGCAGGTCCTTGTGGTCGGTGTAGAGCACGGTCTGATGCTTAGCCCCCATAAGATGGTGTCGCCATATTTGAAGTGCGTACTTGATGGCTAGTAATTCTTTCTCAGTGACCGTGTAATGGGACTCTGCTGATGTCCATTTTCGTGAATGGTATGCCACCGGATGCAGGCGACCGGTGGTCGGGCAAGGCTGTGATAGAACGGCCCCCATGGCAAAGGAGGATGCATCAGCTTCTAGGATAAACGGGAGGTTCGGGTTAGGGTGTTGTAGGACACGGGACGTGGTGAACCTGGTTTTAAGTGTTTCAAAGGCGTGATGTTGCTCATGCGACCAAGAAAACGGAACAAGAGGACTAGTCAAGGCTGTAAGCGGGGATACAATTGATGAAAAACCGGCGATAAATCGTTGGTAAAAGTTGGTGAAACCAAGAAAGGTTTGAAGCTGTTTTAGGGTAGATGGGACGGGCCATTCAGTGATCGCACGGACCTTAGACTGGTTCATGGACAGGCCCCTAGGTGTTATGTGGAAGCCCAGAAAATCCACCTCATTGGTATGAAAAATTGATTTTTCTGGTTTGGCAAACAGGTGGTTACTTTTTAGGCAGGATAACACTTCCTTGACATGGAGTATATGCTCCTCCAGAGATGACGGAAAGACCAGGATATCATCCAAATAGATCACTACATAAACATCAAGGATATCTGTGAATATTTCGTTGACAAAACGCTGGAACGTCGCAGGGGCGTTACAAAGCCCGAAGGGCATTACCAGGTATTCGAATAAACCCTGTCGGGAACAGAATGCCGTCTTCCACTCGTCTCCCTGACGTATACGGATCAGGTTGTAAGCACCCTGCAGATCTAGTTTGGTGAAGATGGTAGCCTGTGACAACCCGTCCAGCAGCGTGGAGATGAGTGGAATTGGATATCTGTTCTTAATGGTAATGGTATTCAATCGTCTATAATCGACACAAGGGCGTAAATCCCCTTCTCTTTTAGGCACAAAGAAAATAGGTCTAGCAGCAGGGGAACAAGAGGGTCTGATATGACCTAACTTTAGTGCTTGCTGGATGTATTCCTTCAATACCTTCTCCTCGGACTGTGACAAGGAATAAACCCTACCCTTTGGAATCATAGCATTCGGTACCAAATCTATGGGGCAATCATAAGGTCTGTGTGGTGGCAAACCTTCGGATGTGGCTTTATCGAAGACCGTTAAGTATTTGTGATATTCGATGGGAATGCTGGTTATCACTGCCCCCACGGTGTGTGCTGTGGGGACGTCAGGTGCACTGTCAGCAATATGGGAAGCGGCCATAGCGCCGAGGAGACTGGCGGGAGAGGTGGTCGAGTCGCGTTCCGATAAACAGAAATGGTAGCAAATGTCCGATTCGAAAACCACCTGTCCTGTTCCCCAATTGATTAAAGGATTGTGTTGCCTCAACCAGGTAATCCCCAATATTATACCAAACTGTGGAGTAGTAATGAGGTCAAAGGACATGGTTTTTTTGTGGATATCTTGGATTATTACTTCTAATGATGCGGTTTGGTGGATGATTGGACCAGAAGCAAGAGTGGTCCCATCCACCGCTTGCACGGGTTCTGGATGTGTCTTCTTAATCAGTGGTAGATTGAGCTGTTGTGCTAGTGAGATGTCAATGAAGCACCCAGAGCCTCCGGAGTCAATCACTAAATGCACTGGATGGGTGATTTCCTTAGTGGGTTTTAACACTGCTTGGACTACTATGGGTCTAATGAGACCAAAAGTCGGTTCCACGGGGGTTGTTGAAGTGCTCGTCTGTACCCCCGATGTTAAGGGCGAGCCTTCTGAAAACCCGTAGTTTTATTTTTAGGTCGGCGGGGACACTCTTTCACATAATGCCCATTTATCCCGCAGTAAAAACAGGCGTTATCCGTCCTCCTGCGTTCCCGTTCGACCTGAGTTATGGGACTCCGAATCCCGCCTATTTGCATGGGTTCTGAAGTAGTGGTTGCAGGTGTCAGGCTTAGAGAGGATTGATTGAAATGACCAGCCTCGATCTTGCGCTCGGTCTTACGGGCGTCCACCTGAAGGGTTAGATCAACTAGGTCCGAAAAGACAGAGGGAAGGGATGGTACCACAGACAATGCGTCTTTCATTGCATTACTAAGACCTCTGTAAAACACTACCGCCTTTTTTTCTTCGGGCCATGAGGTTTCCGCGGAAAGTTGATTGAAGTGGGTGATGTATTCAATCAGTGATTGTCTACCTTGCGTAAGGTCCAGGAGTTCTAGATCCCGTGATTGGGCTTTATACTTGGTGTCGAACACCTTTGCCATCTCTGTGACTAGGAGATCGAAATCATACAAAGGCGGATGATTGTTTTCCATGAACGGGTTTGCCCAGGTCGCCGCCACACCAGACAAATGGGAGAGAAGAAAGGCAGCCTTGGTCACTGAATCGGGGAAAGCCTGAGGTTTACATAAGAAGTGTAGCTTGCACTGGTTAATGAAAGTGCGATATTTCCGGGGGTCACCCTGGTATCGTTCAGGAGCCGCAAGTGGAAATGAGGTTGAAAGGAAGACTGGGGTAGGTGTTGTGGGAGACGTGGGTGGTGGCAGGGCTTGGGGGCCAGGGTCACCTAATTCCGCATCTGCGGGTAACGGGTGGTGTACACTTTGCAGAGTGTCCAGACGATGGTGAATCGCGGCTGTGGCTGCGGCCATGTCGGTCCTAAGAGCCGCAACCGCCTGCATTAGAGCGGTCGCAGGGTCCCCGGCAGAGGGATCCATAATCTGGATGACCAAGAGGCTTCTCAGTCTGTTCTGAAACCTTGATAGTCGTGCAGATTATGTGATACCTCCGTCCCCAAATCCTCCACAGGCAGAATGTAATCACTGCCTGTGGAGTCTTTGCGGCCACAGGTGAGTGGTAGGTCGTCAAGGTGGACCCAGGAACTGCCGAAGAGACCCCTTGAACGCTGCAAGGCAATAGGCAAGTAATTAAGCAGTGCAAAATAGGCAAACTGAATATACAGGTGATATAAACACTGCTTACCTAAGGATGCGTATGGACTGGCAACGAAGAAGTAGAGGGGACTTGGCACCAGATAGGAGATATGAAAGGGGTCTCAAATGACAACCAGTGGACAGGTGTTATGTTGCAGTCTGGTAGAAGGCAATGGAGTGGCGAACCATGGAAACACACACACCAGAATCAACGGAGGTCAATCCACGTGGTATCCGTTGAAGCGAAATCCGTAGGGAAAACCATAAGCAAAGTCCGAGGTCAGTAGGGAAAAGGCAATCAAAAGGTCCAAGGCGACGCAACAGTTCAGGGGCAGAGTCCAGAAACAAATCCAAAAGAGGTCCGTAGTCGTAGGTTCCAAAATTTCCGGTAGAATCCAAAGCGCCACGCAGTACTTGAATAAGCAGCTGAGAATCACTGTTTCCGAGTTCTCAGCGGGCTTTATACAAAACAGCAGCAGTCACATGACGGATCCATGAAGCCACGGTCGACGTGCAGGAGAGTCACGTAATACTGGTTGCTGATCACGTGACAACTAGTCCGTCTTGCTGTGACGATTGCGCCGATAGCGGCGCCAGAGGAAAGGGTACCTCCATTTCAGTTGCCAGAGGAGAGAGGGCCGATAAACGCCTGGAGTACCAAGCGTACTGGTAGGGAACCGTTGCCTTTGCCTGTGGAGTCGTGAGCATGTGAGTGATTGAGGTTCTGTTGGGTTCCAAGTGACTGCGGGTTGTTCCTGGCCTCAGTGTGAACCCTGGTGGACGTGACAAGAGGATAACAAAAGAAACAGGAAACCCCAACCCCCTTTCATATGCACTGTGCCAACCTGATGCCAGCTCCCGCCCTCAGTATTGATTGACAGTGAAATGTCATGTCTGGGACTGCGAGTTTACAGTAGTCATCCCCGCAGGGACACCCCGTTCAGAAGGTGTGAGTATGTGGAATGACAGAGCCAGAAAGTCTGGTCTCACTACAGCTTTAAGGGAGACCTGCCACTTTAATCGGGAACCACAGAGAGCTCCATTAACCAGAGGGACCCTTTGATCCACAACCGACAGGAAGACCTTTTCTGCTGCAAAGCACTCTGGTTATGACATCACACATACGGGAGATTGTTGGTGGAGACCCAGGATTGGTTCATTAAGGTAGGCTTAGCCTACACCAATCCATGTGGTCCATTTGGCTTTAAAAGGGGGCTAAGCCCCTCTTTTGGCAGATCATCTGAAGGCTTCACCAGAAGCAGAAGGAAGAACTCATCATCTGACCCTGACTGAAGGTAGACTATAAAAATAACAACAGGGTTTATTGTGCTACAAAAGCCAGAAGTATTACTGCCTTCCCGGACTGTTAAGAAACAGTCTGGTACACAAAGCAACGGTTCTTTAGGAGAAAGTATATATCTGCGGATAGGAGTCAAATCAAATGATTGTTGAAGCTTTATGGTAATCACAAATGGAAAACAAGATAATGAGCTGATCTGGCCCTCAGGAAGAACCCCCTAGCCCTAGCAGGGGTGCCTGTCCCTAGACAGAGGATGGTGAAATGCCTATCTAACAGGGATAGGTCAAGACGCTGTCCCCGACTCTATACAATATGTGCAGTTTATTGAAGTTAAAACACACTTGGTGTCGGAAAAACAGCCAAAAAGGCAACCACCAAACGTGAAGGTCTCTACGAGAGTGTGATTAGATCTTGTGAAGTAGACCGGGCTGTATCAACTAACATGTGGTAGCTGGGGTCATCGGGATTTTCTCTCAATGTTTAATCATCCTAATGGCTCCTTTTATCTGCATGTTGGTGGTTGTCAAAATAAGGAAAAACAAAAATGAAGAACAAATCTTTTTTAAAAACACAAAGCCCAAGACTATACGGCTTGCTAAAAAGAGAGCTCACTCTATGTGAGTCTAATTAGTTTTCACTGCGCCCCCTGTCCGTATCGGGAGTATCTGGTTATGTTGTGGTGGAGCCACAACTGGTATGGTTGACTGGTTTCGATGGTGCGCTGGTAATCAGACCATCTTCTTCAAGACGAAATTTCTTCCAATGTAAATCCAATACGTCTTCCTGCTGGCCTCTGAATCGGGCAGCATCGGCAGGCTGCTTAGAATCCTGGATTAAAAAATGTAGTCCAGTAAGAGGCGTCTGTTTTGAACGCTGTGAAGTCAGGATGGAATTACTGGCTGAGGAGAGTCCTTATAGATGACCTCTGCAAGCCGGCTTACGAAGGGAAGACCTGTTTTTCACAAAATTAAGCTCATGGGCTGTGGCCAATGCCACATGGCTCCTAGTTTCTGGAGTGGCTGGCTTTCTTGCTCAGGCTTCTTAAATGGAACTCCATACAATAGCTGCTAGACTCATTACAGGTTTATTTCAGGCACACTTCAGGGGGTGAGTCACTGATTTAGTCTGTTCTTAAACACCTCAAATTCACCAATGCAGACAAAATACTCCAAAAAGCATTTAGAGTAGAATAAGCATCCATTTCAGACTATGTATTTTGCTTTTCGCAAGTTGCAGTTGTAGCGTGTTTTTTCTGCTGATACATATGGTGATCCATTCTTCTATGAATGTTCTTCGCGTTACAGTGATATTGTAACCATATTTTTCATAGTGTACTTAAGAATAATGCTATGCGATGCCATTTCCGGTTTTGTCAAGGGGTAAAGGGTTGGGTTCCATCGCTTCTGGTGATGTCACTTTAGAGTGGGGTCAAATTACATCACTTCCTGTGATGTCATCAGAGGTCAAGGGTCATGTGATTTCACTTCCGCTAATCCCTGCACCCACCCCTGCCTCTTGTCTCAAGATCCATGAACAGTCATGTGCAAATCTGGAAGGCAAGTAAGATGAGGCTCGTCCCTGGTTAAACATACCCCTCAGAGCAGCCCATCTCGGTGCCCAGCGCTAGGAAACCTGATTGTATAAGGGCAGTCCATAAAGCTCTGCTCAAACCAAATCAACCCGAGGCAGCACAAAGGCAAGCCTTTCAGGTACCGACAGGGACCCGCGTAATGGGGCGAGTGTTACAAACTATCCCATACGTGCTCAGAAGCATTGCAGATATAGTGCACTCACTGGTGTTGACTGACAAGCAACCCATTCACTAACGTATGCACCATCGTCGAGTGTTCCACGCTTCTCTCCTCCCCGGATAATGTTTCTCTAAAATCAGAAGCTCCCACGGGACAGCTGCGGGAACTAGGCCTGCCAGGGCGCCTGGAGTGTGGCGGGTGACAGGGCAGCTTTGTTTACAGGCTGCAATTTACAGCTGCTGGTTACACAAGTCCCAGCCAATGAGGGAGAGATTCGGACCAGTGTGGCTTAGGGTTCTAATTTAGGATTACAATAGGGGTGTACTTATAAACACTTGGCAGGGAAGCAATGTGCTTAAAAGAGCACACCAATCTCTGCAATGGCCTCAGACAGCTTGGCACGTTTTAGCCAAACATATGTGTGGTGTGGGACCCTCGTAAGTGTGTTGCCCCTTTAAGGGGACGTGCCCCTCCCCTGTGTCTTGCCCTTTTAACAATCTAATAAAAGGAGCCTCTGCAGCCACGTGCACCAGAACGGCTGCAGATTCCCAAGAGGACCTCCCGAGTCCAGTTCTCATGTATGTAGGCCTGCAGGCCTACACGTGGATGCACCGGCCTGCATGCCCTGATGCATGGTCATGGGCGTGGCTGGCTGTGCCCCCACTCCTGATAGCACCATGGGGCCTGCCGGATGTCCAGGGCAGGCCTCTTCAGGCACCGGGCCTGTGGAGTCCTGGATGTCCCTAGCGGGCTCCCTGTAACAACATGTACACCCTAATTCCGGCGAGTGTGCAATAACCACTCCCACAGCTGGGCAGGTTCGGAGAAAAGGCCATAATCGGCGTGGCCTCATCGCAGGCTTTTGGTGGAGAAGTACGCAACAAAAACTTTAAAGAAAAAGTCCCAGTGATATTCTCATTTTAAAGAGGGGCGCTCCTTCCAATTGCCCCAAAGGGCAGACCTGCAGAGTGCAAAGTCCCAGTGATATTCTCATTTTAAAGAGGGGCGCTCCTTCCAATTGACCCAAAGGGCAGGCCTGCAGAGTGCGACGGTGAGCATGGCCATAATTTTAGGGGGGTAAAAGGGTGTTTGTTCCCCCCAACTTTCATGGCACACCATTTTGTCCCCATTAATTTGGCTGGGGCACCTTTTCTTCAGATGTCATGCCCCCCCCCCCCCCCCCCCGCCGCAACATTTTCAGCAAAGTTACTCCACTGACGGTGCGTGGTGGGAGGTGAATATGTAATGGAAGACACCCATCAACATGCCAGCAGGTGAACCCTTGCAGAGCCGTTTCATGGGAGGACAGCTCAGGGGCAACGTGTTTGCCCTGGAAGCAAAAGCGTCACAGGTTTGAATCCTGGCCCCGCGCTTAGAGGCTGGTCTACTTCATGAAGTGCAATATCAAAGCTCTGCTTAATTGTTTGCTTTTTTTTCATTCCCAACACTGCTCTGCTACTGAGAAGACCAGGCCTTTGTTAGGAATTAGGGGGGATCTATAGGCGTACTTACCGGTGGGCCTAAAGCCATTCTTAAAGTCACAGTGAATGGGCGACACTTACTTATTGTTTCCACTAGAACCACTTCTTTGGGTAGATGAAGCTGGTGACTCTTTAGTGGTCATCACAGCTGAAAACAACAATCCAGAATCCAAGTTAAAATTAAATGGGGAGGGTAGAGCAAACTGAAAACAAAGACAAAGGACGACCATTACAGGTAAAATAAGCCCCACACCACATGTAGATGTGATGCTAGGGTATTAGGTATGATATCGCACACCACTGCCATTTGCATGGTCTCTTGGCACCATGGGATCTGCAAGAAAAGAGGGTTGAACTGGCTTCATATGCAGAGGGGAGATGCAAGATAGTGTTGCTGTGTTGCCGACGCATGCAGATCTGCTGTACGTTCATGTATGTTTCTAGGTTTTTTGTGTCGAGGGCTCCTAAGGTAGCTGTTCCCAGAAAATAGCAGGGCCCCCACCTCACACATCCTGGGAGGGGGCCCCTTGGGCAAAATAAAACATTAAGAAAATAGTTAACAAAAAACATTATAATTTCTGTTACAGATTAACATAAATAATTTCTTTAGAAGAAAAGAAACCATTTATTTTTGAAGTAAGAGGGCTCCTCTTCATCCCATGACATGGAGGCTTCAAGATCCTCTGCAGATGACAGGAACAAGCTTTCTTAGCTGCTGCACGGCGTTGAAGGCCTCTTCCCTGGACCACTGGATTAAAGGTAAAACCATATGGTTTCTTGAAATGCGGGTGCGTGCATTTAAATGTGTGTGTATATAATGTAATGTGCGTGAGTGCATGATGTATGAGTGGCTGCCTGTGTACGTTTGTGTGAGTGTATGGGGGGAGGAGGAGGGTGGGTGGGGGGGTGGTGTGTGTATGTGTGTGTGTGTGTGTGTGTGCTTGTGTTTAGGGGCACAATCAAACCTACATTTCGGGAGGTGCTAACGATTCAAATGTTGGGAAAAAGGTTCTAACTTCAAAGGCGGTGAGGAAGGGTCAAGCGCATTTGTGTGGGGGCTTCTAACTTCTTTACGCATTCTAATGAGACTATTCTAGTACAGCGTCAATGTGAAAAGCAGTTAGCTCTCTCCTTTAAGTCTGAAAGCCCCCACTTATGGACTGCTGCGGGAATGAGGGGCCTCCTGTCCCCTCCCACCCTTCCAATCAGTCCCCTGCAATGCAAGTACTAAACCAACATCACGATTCCAATTGCTTAAAAAAATAAGCATTTGAATTCAGGTACTAACTGTGAAATGCTTTACGTTAGTAATTGCCGGGCCTTTGTTAACAGCAAACCCAGGCGCTGTTTAACATCTGTGTCCTGTTCTGTCCAACAACGGCTCAGTAGGTCAACCAGGTGGAGTCAACATAGCCTAACATTCCAGGGGGGAGGGCTGAAGCCCAGTCAGCTCAATGGTGTTGCGCCACTGCTTGTGTTTAATGCCTTGATTACCTATTGGTAATCTTCAATACTTCTAGCCCTATTCTTCATCGTCCCAGTACTTGTGTATGATGCACTTTGCCTCATACATAAGTACTGGGATGAGGTAGAGGGACATGAAGGTAATGCCAGTCTTAGTTACCTGTAATCTTTATTACTCCTAGCCCCATGCATCCTTGTCCCAGTACTTACTTATGAGGCAAGGTGCCTCATATGTAAGCAATGTGACATGGAAGAGGAACGTGGAGGTAATTCTGGGCCAAGGAGCTCATTTTGGGGGTTAGGGTGGGAGGGAGAGGGGTTTCTGTGGGGTGGTCAGGTGGGGCGGGGATTGTGCAATAAATCCTAATGGTCACCAATGTCCAGGAAAGCAGGCATTATATGTGGTATTAGTGGCTAGAGAGGCATTTTGGTCCACCCAGGTATATATGTATTGGAGGTGGGGGGACAGAGATTTGCAGAGTTTGGCCACGGTAAAATTGCATTTGCGGGAAATTGACTATAGTCAATTCTGTCGCGAACAGTTATGCCACGGCCAAACCACACAGATCCACCTGGCTAGAATGGTATTAGGGTGCTGCCAGTCTAGCCATTTCTTAATGTGACATTGTATATTTTTCTGGGCATCTGCGATAAAATAACCATTAAGTGTTATTGCTTCAACTGGCATTTTGGTGGAACTGGTCTAGGCATGGCCTGGCATACTTTATATACGCTATTTCTTGTCTAGACTGGTCTACATTGTGCAGCCAGTTGGACATGTTTTCATTGAGGCAAGGCATTTTTAATAGCAAAGCATTACATTAATTAAATCATGAATGTTTCTGTGTACTGTTGGTCACTTGCATGTATTGGATTGGTGTTACCCTACAAAACAATTGCATACACTCTGGCTTTTAGCCAGTTTTTCTTAGGAAGTGTGCTGTATAATGCATTAAAACCCATATTTATATATTTCTCCTAGTGCAGTGTGTGGCGTACCCCTGCAGCAGCACGTTCATGCGTATTGCGCAAGTGTGGAAATCTGGGCCGACCCCGAGTGTGGTGCGACCCATGATTAGTTTCTGAGATGGGGAACTGGGGAATCCCCCTCAGCATGGCTCATAGGGGGGACCCCAGATTTTGTGCTACCCCACTGGGAACAACTAGGAACTCTGTAACTGCAGTGAAACCCGGGTAAAAGCCGGGGAAAAACGATGTTTAAAAATTGAGGGACGGATGCAAAGCAAGAGGCTCTTGTTTTGCATCTGTCCCTCAGTTTCTAAAAATCGTTTTGGTTTGGGTATACTTCTACATCTGTGCACGGATGTAGCGGTACACCCAACACAAAACGATTTTTAGAAATTGCGGCACAGGTGCAAAGCAAGTCTGTCCCTCAATTCCTAAAAATCTTTTTGGGTTGGATGTATTTGTACATCTGTGCACGTCTCTTGGCAATAAGGGTGCACAGATGTAGAAGTGCACCCAACCCAAAACGATTTTTAGAAATGGAGGCACAGATGCAAAGCAAGTCTGTCCCTCAATTTCTAAAAATCTTTTTGGGTTGGGTGTATTTGTACATCTGTCCTGAATTTCAGAATGCGCTCTCTCAGACACAAGTTATCACCCCTGCACACACAATGAATGAAAATGGTATGGATCTACAGATCTAGAAAACTGGAGTGAGAATTCAGAGTGTTTTAACAGAAATATAATTGTCTTCCCAGATGGGAGACTGACTCCATTAATATACATGGGGTCACTGAGATGACCAAGAGTGAAACTGTACATTCAGTTGTGAGATTAACAGCAACGGGTATACTATGCTCCGAGGAGTGAGGTGCCCGCTCAATATATCACACTGTTTAAAGGTGTGAGACACGTCCTGAATGCTTACCCAAAGAGCCTTGGCCAGAGTTTCACACTGAAGAAGTGAGCATGTGATCCGGGGTCTGCAGCCCACAACACGCAGGGGATTCCCATGCTCCCACTTGCGAGATTTGCACCAAATTAGTGAGATTGTGCTCCAAGGTAGGAGGCACACGCACAGGCTTTGCTCTGAGGTTTGACACACTCATGGG
Source organism: Ambystoma mexicanum (assembly GCF_040938575.1). Taxonomy (NCBI): domain Eukaryota; kingdom Metazoa; phylum Chordata; class Amphibia; order Caudata; family Ambystomatidae; genus Ambystoma; species Ambystoma mexicanum. The sequence continues at coordinate 1,443,479,186 of NC_090935.1, forward strand.
ATGGCATTTCGTTCTCCCATTCTAGTTGTGTTGCTCTTCCTTTTTAGGGCGACTACAACCTGGATGATTATAGAGGGGTGGCGTAGGGGCAGTATTGGCCTACTGGAATGCAACTGGAAGGCTTAAACCCCCTGCTTACTTGACTTTAGTATATGCAGTACATGCTAGCCAATGTTTCCACTGTTAAGCACTCCCCCCCACCCACCTCACAACAAGTTGGCAACAACGTGCAAATGCGGTCATATAACCACTGGTGTTGTCACTTCCTATATTTGGGCACCCCCCTCGCCCCGTGAAATTCATAAGTCGGCTCGCCTGCCCGATAGCCTACATGCCAATTACAGAATCAGTGGCAACTAGAAACGACATACACCTGAACACTACACTTTCAGAGACTAGCCATCCAGGAGCTTCCAAAACATGGCAGAGTATCAATCTGGAATCACTTTACTCTAAGGTCACCGTCCTCCACGCCCCTATTCAAGATCTCAATTTCTCCCATTTGCAGGGAGCAAGAGGATCTGACTGAAGTCCTTTCTTCAGGACTCAAGACAAGTATTTCAGGTGAGGGCTTAGCGCCGACACCCTCAGTGGGGCGGCACGGTGGCAGCCATTGTTGCTCCCAATGCCCCCCCCGTTTTCATACCGCATTCGTCTCTCACTCCTGCCAAACTACCCTCCTCCCCCAGCAACCCACCCCCATCCACCCAAAGGATAGGCAAAGACCAGTAGGATGAGTGGGAGGAAAAATTGCCACAGCAAACTTTATTACACATAAAGTCAGGAGTTATCTTACAGGTGTTCCGTTCACGCTCAGGATTTTCTGCGCTGAGAGCAAGCAACTATCCCCCCCCCACCCCTTCGGGTCCCTGGGGGACCTGACGCGGGCGCCCAGTCCCTTCCTCAGCAGTCCCTCTCTACCCTTTGGCCATTTCATTTCTTTATTTTGCAATTTCTTTTCATTTTCTTTCCCCAACGCTATTTCAGTGCAATTGCTATTCCGTGCTTTACTTTCATTACATTTTCCATTTCCGCTTAGGCTCCTTCAAAAGGATGCGTTCCGGTCTCATTTTACTTTTGCTCCCTTTCCCCTGGATTCCCTCTTCCCGTTTCCCCAGGTTGGCTTATTGATCCCGGTTAACTTTCTCTCCCCAAACAGGTCTTCCTCCTTCTTTTTTCTGACATCCTACCAGGGAGCCCCTCTCCCCCCCTCAAACGAGACCCCGATCCGCCCTATCTCTCCCTGCCGCTTTAGTCCCATCCCCCCCGGCCCCCATCGCGCCCTCCTGTTCTAGAGAACCCCCTCCATCAAGCGCTACCTATCCCCCAGAGCCCAGCATCCTTCTTATCCCCATCCTCTTCCCCTGCCTATCGCTAAGGAGGGGTCCACCCCAACTAACCCCCCTGCTCCTCCTGGCCCCTACCCCCGCACTCCAAGGCCCCCCCTCCCCCAAGTTTCTTTTAGATCTCCTTAAGCTGCCAATCACAAAGGGCCCCCTTCTCTGGAGCCCCCCCCCTATCCTCCCCCAATCTCCCTGGGGCCCCCCTTCCCCTCAGTTACCAACGTACTTGCCGGAGCCCCGTTCACAGTGCCAAGTTTTCAATTCACCCCCCCCCCGTTGCTGACTTCATTGTTCCTTTCCAATTTTCAGTTTCCAACGATGCACTTCACTTTCCAATGTTCAGTTTCCAACGATGCATTTCCCATTTCCCACACCCACTTTTGGAGTTGGAAAGGTCTTCCAAGCCCCCTAACCCTCCCCATTCACGTGGGCCTCCCCTGCGTCTAATACTCCTGGGCGCCGTTCTTAATAAACTGATGGCTGTGCAGTTCCCCTTGTGGTATCCGCCAGTACTTTCTAACGGGAACACCAGGTAACATCCGCTGGGCTTGTCTGCAAGAGAAAACATCACACATCAGTACAACCTTGTAAAGAGGGAGGGCGGGAGGGCAACGTAGGCGAGAGCCGGCAAAGAGAGACCCTGCGACCTTTCCCAGGGTATTTAAGCCCAATGGGCGCGCGAGGCGATGACGTCACCTGCCCCTCCACCCCCCTCCAGGGGGTACGATGCGTGGCTCCCCCCCCCCCCCTCCGCCATGACTCCTCGAGCCACCATGCCTCGTGAGGCAGTCGGCACTAAGGGGTGCCCCTGCCGAGGGGCCCTCCTTCGTAGGGCGCGGGAGCCCGTCGTTTTTACTCCCTAGGGCATAGCTGGGTATGGGCAGTAAACGCATAATTCTTGTTCCCACTGGTGTATTTTTCGGTCACCAAAAATGCATGTTTTTTAAACTAGGCATTTTCCTTCCGGAATTGTTTGCAGCCATCACCTTCCTTCCAACACTGAAAGGGAGCGCGCGCAGCATGTGCTCAGTGCTCACGCCAGGCAGCGCGGTGGCGGTGGAGCTTCTCTTTGCGGGTGGTGTTGCTGATGCCATGGGTAGGAACACGTCACCGGATGAGGTGCAAGTGGAACACGAGTCAGGCCTGTGTACCGGTTACAAGGGGCAGAGTCAGTCTTAAAATGTGTGGGCGGGCTGAATGAGTTTCGAAAATGGTCGTGATTGGAGCCACTGCCCATTGACCCCTCCCCCCCTTTCTTCGAGCCCAGGAGGCTGAATGGGTATTCTGCCTCCCCTTGGCTGATTCGATGCATCGTGTCGTGTGCCCTAATTCAGAGGATATGTCTCGTTTCACAGGCCACTGCTAATCATTGGCGGTGTGGCCCACCTACAGGCCGAGCCCAACAGCCAGGCCTCCAGGTGCATCATAGGGTGTTTGTACATCGGTATTGCCCCGGCGGGCGCCTGTCTTTGTCACCTTGCATTTGTTCATACATATACTCTGCTCCCCGCCGGGTGATACACTTGGCAGGCTCCAGAGGTAGCACTCCTCTCAGCACCCCTGAGCAGAACGTCACGGCAGCGTGATGCCTTCTGCCTCACCTCCTGCATGTGGGAGGGCCCAAACCCGGGGCTGGCGCCACCCCTGCATGTTACTATCTTGTTTTCTTTGTTGGGAGCGTTAAATGGGGAGGGAAATAGGCATGCACTCCACTTATACTAAACCCTGCCGTCAGTCATCCACAATGTTTCAGGACATCAAAGATCAAAAAGTCACAAAATAATAGGTACTAGAAGTGGACCCAGGTAGCTGGACCATATGTGCAGGAAACAGAAGGGTGGAGCGCGCTGGAGCAACACATGGTGCTTCCGAAGGGGTGACCTTGCTCGGGGTGTCTCCGACTTCCAGAGTGCTGGTGTCAGGGGGAGGGGGAAGGGGGGATGGTCATTTTCGAGCTGTCCCGTGCCTTTACGTTGACATTGAATTGACAAGATTGGATGCACCTTTTTCCCCGCATCTTTTGAAAAACATGTTTTGAGAGGGAAATTGGTACCCACATGCCTCCGGGTTGGGTGCACTCTACAAATAGCAAAAATAAATAAATACATAAATAAATAAATAAACGGCTTGAAAAAACGTCGACGTTGTGGGCTCGCGAGGTACACCATAGAACACAACGCCATGGAGCTCGTGTGCTGTTTATTCCAGTAAAATCTCAGCAGTGACTTAAATCTGCAGGACATCCATGGCCTTTGCAAAACCGGTTCATTGCGTGGCAAGGGTAGTCAAGCTTGCCGTGATGGCAACAGAGTGCTTGGCATAAGAAGGGGCGCTGCCCACGGCGCATACCTCGTTGTTTTGATTAATACATTACACGAGTGGGAAGCAGAAGGCCTCTACACCATGACCCCGTTTTCTTACATGAACACTGGTGCTTAGCAGACTTGCTGTTAAGCCTCAGGGAGGATTTCCTTCAGTGGTCACGACAGAGGGGTGGGGGATGGGGGGGGGGGGTTGGGGCAGGAAGCTGGCCTGGCAATTTTAGCCCATCACCTTACAAGGGTTTCCCAGTAGGGGCACATTTCCTCAGCACTGTCGGAACCAGCAACCTCCTTTGAGTCCTAAGTGCCATTGTGCCTGTGTGGCAGTTCACGCATATGCTAGACGTTTGCAAACTTCCACACCGCCAGAGCGTACGTTCCCTCAAGGTGGCCAGTTTTACAGCCTTCTCTGATCAAGCTGCAGCTTTCTATGGCACCAGGTTGCGATTTGGTACAGAGTTGGGCCTCATTACGAGTATGGAGGCAGCCATGCCCTTAATAAGGGCATGGCTGCCTCCATACCGGATTCCAGTAAGGGGTTCTGTGAATGAGGAATTACCGGGTCATTCGGACCTTCGAGGACCCGGTAATTCCTCATGCACAGAACCATTCCCCATTCCCATCTGAGCTCCCATAGGGCTCAATGGGAATGGAGCTAATAACGGGCCCGTTATTAGCTCCTTGGTCCCCTTGCGGTACCCGCTAGGGGACCTCGTAATCAGGCATCCCGTAATGAACAGTGCCGGTCCTGTACCGGCACCCTTCATTACAGGAGCGCCATGCTTATAATTAGGCCCAGTATCTGTGCTCCCACGATGGTCGTTATTTTAAACGCTGTGAAACACTGGAGTAATAGCAGTTGTGTGAGTGTGTTTCGGGTGGTCGGGATTTAAGACTTTTAAAAATGCCCGGGTCTGATCTGTTGCCACACCTTCTATCCCTCGGTGGGGCTAGGTTTTGCAACGGAGCGCAGTACTAGTGAGATTGTTGTCGTGAATCTGTTCCCTCAGGTTGGCTACCTTTTCCCACACCAATGTGTGATTTGTCAGTGAATGTTTCTTCCGTTATAGTAATCAGGCTTGGCAGTCTTCCATGACACCTAGGCAGTGGCGTAGCCAGGATTGGGCCTTGAAGCTGAAGTAGTTGGGCCTAACGCAGCGCAGTTGACCTCTGTAAATGCCCACACAGCCCTGCTGAGTAGGCAATTGCAGATTTTGGGTGGGCCTTGCCCGCTCAGCCCCTACCCCGTCTATGCCTCTACACCTAGGGTTATTAGTTGGTGTGACAATGGGAGAGTGGTTCACCTGCCTGTGGTAGGCACAGGCAGTGCTATGAATGACTGGCTTGGTTGTGCAGGTGGGGTGTTCAGGTGGCGTTAGCTCTATGATGCTGGAAACGTAGGGTGCCTCAGTTGAATCTTTAAGTGTTGCATAGATGGTGTTCCAGAAATCCAGAGGCATATAGCAGTGGCAGCGGATCAATCGGGCAGAAGCAAGAACAACCCTAAGAGATTTGAAAGATAAAACTCCATAGCAACAACAGCACCCGCTTTAATCCTTCGGCATAATCATGTCAAAAATCGACTATGCAAACAGCCTCTACCTCGGAATACCAGAATACCTCCTAAAGAAACTGCAACGGATCCAAAATGCGGCAGCAAGACTACTCCTCAAACTATCCAGAAGAGACCACATCACACCAGCCCTAAAAACACTACACTGGCTCCCAGTAAAACAACGCATCACCTTCAAAACAATGTGCATAACGCACAGGGCAATCAGCGGATAAGGAGCGGAATTCCTACTAAGGAAAATAACAGTCTACAAACCAACAAGACCCCTCCGATCAAGCATCCAAATCTGCCTGGAACTCAAACCATACCTTAAGAAAAAACTTGGAGACACCTCCTTCTACCACTTAGCCGCAAAAACCTGGAACAACATCCCAAAAGAAATAAGAAACACTGAAGATCACCTAAAATTCAGGAAATCACTAAAAACCTGGCCCTTCAACACCACAGACTAAATCTGGAAACCAAAACCGGAAAAAGGATGACTAAGCCGGAAAGGACACGGACATCCCCGACCCGAGAGGGTAGCTCCCACGACACCTGGATGGGTGACTCCAGATAGATTGGAACACAGGCGGCACGCACAGAGACTCAGTCAACTATCCCAGACAATCCCACCAACACTTTCGCCCGCCCCCTTAGTTACCGCCAGGTACCACAGTAGCGTGGAATTGTCGAATATTGGCTATCACCACACTACCTGAGAGGCTGACGTAGGCAGGTGCACTGGCCACAGGAGTAGGAAGGAAGGATAAGGGGAGCTATGAGAGAGCATGTTAGAGGTGTGGGCCAGAGGAATAAGGAACCCTGTCTACCAATCGGACCCAGATCAGGACAGAGCCGCATCAGGGGAGACTACGCAAGTCGAGCGCCTCAATTCAGGATGGAGACGCAAACTAACCAACCCTACTAACAATCTCCCTTTCTGCATACACCTCTCAAACTCCAAACCAAACACAACCAAAACCTACAGCACAACAAACCGCTCAAACTTCACTACATTGCAACAACAAAACAAAAACACACATAGTCTTGCACAACAGTACACAACGACTGCCAGCCGCAAACACCCCAGGCCCAGCCAACGGACCCACCGGGCTGAGGCCGCCAACAGCACATCACTGCTCTCTTGCACTTTTCCTGCTTCCTCCCACTAACTCAACCTCCCCTCCTCTTTCAGAGCCGCCAGAGCGCGAGGGGACACTCAGTGGTGATAGTGCGCGGTACAAATGTCCTTTAACATTAACATACATAATTCGACTTCCGCAGTTACCCCAATATTACATCCCGTAACACAAGCACACCCAAACCCTGCCTCCAGCCAAACCATTTACCCCCATTTCTCCACTAACAGAGTGACAAGTTGAAGAAGACCCCAGTTGCTTTCTTTGGAAGCTGTTAGCCTACAGGCGATCTGTAATGACAGCCACGATAGCCTCAGGTTCTGCACCAAGCTGTCATCGTAGCTGAGAATCATGACTGCTTTCTTTCTTTCTTTGTGTTATTCGGGACGTGGTCGCTGGTCTCATGATTATTTTATCTCCCCTTCACTATTGGGGATTTGTATCCTGGTCTTGTGGCCGTTTTTGCTTCTCTCTGTTCGGGACTCCAAGTCTAGGGACCATTTTCTTCTCATAATTCAGGACTATGTCCCAATTATGGACCATGTTAGGACTTCAATGGCCGCCTTCCTTTACCCCGCTCCCCCTTGCCCGAAGTCCTCCCTAAATTCTTTTAATGCAGACCACCGTTAATGTTGTGGCTGCACAGCCTCTTCATGGTTTCCATAAGGGGTGCACCTGCAACTCCACCATGACTCTGCAGTGGCTACTGTGACCAGAGAGCCTCCCCTACTTTCTTTTCTTTAGTATTATTTTCACCTATATTCGGTAAGTGGTATTTTCATCCTGGTCCTTTTCCGGGCTGCTGTCCTATCTCCCAAGCCCGCTTTCAAGCATGACAACGAATTCTGGTGTTCTTCAATATTTTATTATACAATGACCACAGTCCATATGAGTGTGATACATTTCCTACCCTCAACAATCCATCTAAGTCGGCCGGCACATTTCCCACCCCTAAGAATCCATCTGAGAGCGATACCTTTCCTGACCCCAAGAATTCATCTAAGATTGACATATTTCTTGGTATTACCCAAATTGACCTTTTACAATTGACCTTTTGCACAATTGACCTAATTATAGTGGTCCTAATTGACCTTCTGCACAATTGACCTTTATATTATTTTAGTTATTTTATATATGTATTGGGTTGGTTTTGGATTATAAATAATATAAGGGGATTGGGTAAGGTGTTGCAAGGGTTTTTGGATTGTGTGGGGGGTTTGCGGGGGGTTTCCCCCCCGCATATATGTCCTAATTGACCTTCTGAATTAGGTCAATTCTCACAAGGTCAATTCTCCCGAGATCAATTGTGAAAAGGTCAATTAGTATGCAACCTATTTCTTACTCCCAACAATCCATCTGAGTTATGATATGTTATGATATGTTATGATAGGTTATTTATAACGCGCTTAATACCCAGAGGTTTCTAAGCGCGGACCCAGGGATCGAACCTGTGTTTCCATGTGCTGTTTTGTTTCCAAGTCGAGCACGCTGCCGCTGAGCTATCCTCCTGGTGGGAGTGTGATACATTTCCCACCCCCAACAATCCTTCTACGAGTGACACATTTCCTACCCCGAACAATCCATCTACGAGTGACACATTTCCTACCCCCAACAATCCATCTACGAGTGACACATTTCCTACCCCCAACAATCCGTCTAAATCCGGTACCTTTCCAACCCTCACTAATCCATCTAAGAGTAACACATTTCCTACCCCGAACAGCCCATCTAAGAGTGGCACTCTCCCTATCCCCAACAGTCCATCTAAGTGCGACAGATTTCCTTTCCCCCAACAATCCATCTAAGAGTAACACATTTGCTACCCTGTCCAAACCATCTAAGTCTGGTATATTTCACAGCCCCAACAATCCATCTAAGAGTGACACATTCCCTACCCTCAAGAGTCCCTACACCTACCAATCCATCTGAGTGCAATACCTTTCCCACCCCCAATAATTCATGTAAGAATGACACATTTCCTACCCCCAACAATCCATCCGAGTGCAATATCTTTCCTGCCCCCAACAAATCATCTAAGAGTGACACATTTCCTACCCCCAACAATCCACCTGAGCGCGATACATTTCCCACCCCAACAATCCATCTATGAGTGACACATTTGCTACCCCTAACAATCCATCTAAGATTGACACATTTCCTACCCCAACAATCCATCTGAGTGTGATACATTTCCCACCCCCAATGATCCATCTATGAGTGACATATTTCCTACCCCTAACAATCCATGTCCTACCCCTAACAATCCATGTAAGAGGAACACATTCCCTACCCCCAACAATCCATCTGAATACAATACATTTCCTGCCCCCAACAATCCATCTAAGAGTGACACATTACCTACCCCCACCAATCCGTCCAAGAGTGACACCTTTCCTACCTTCAACAATCCATCTGAGTGCGATACCTTTCCCACCCTGAACAATCCATCTAAGAGTGACGCATTTCCTACCCCCAACATTCCATCCAAGTGTGACAGATTTACTTCCCCCAACAATCCATCTAAGAGTAACACATTTACTACCCTGTCCAATCCATCCAAGTCGGTACATTTCACACCCCCAACAATTCATGTAAGAGTGACACAGTTCCTACCCGCAACAATCCATCCGAGTGCCTTATCTTTCCCGCCCCCAACAAATCATCTAAGAGTGGCACATTTTCTACCCCCAACAATACATCGGAGTGCAATACCTTTCCCATCCCCAACAATCAATCTAAGGGTGACACATTTCCAACCCCCAACAATCCATATAAGAGTGACACATTTCCTACCCCAACAACCCATCTGAGTCCGTTACCTTCCCCCCACAACAATCCATCTAAGAGTGACACATTTCCTATCCCCAACAATCCATCTAAGTCTGGTACATTTCCCACCCCCAACAGTCCATCTAAGATTGACACATTTCCTACCCCCAACAATCCATCTGAGTGCAATACATTTCCCACCCCCAACAACCCATCTACGAGTGACATATTTCCTACCCCTAACAATCCATGTCCTACCCCTAAGAATCCATCTGAATACGATACCTTTCCTGCCTGCAACAATCCATCTAAGAGTGACACATTTCCTACCCCCAACAATCCACCTAAGAGTGACACATTTCCTCCCCCAATAATTCATCTGAGTGCGATACCTTCCCGCCACAATAATCCATCTAAGAGTGACACATTTCCTACCCACAACAATCTATCTAAGTCTGGCACGTTACCCGCCCTCACCAATCCGTCCAAGAGTGACACCTTTCCTACCTTCAACAATCCATCTGAGTGCGATACCTTTCCCACCCGCAACAATCCATCTAAGAGTGACACATTTCCTACTCCCAACAGTGCATCTAAATGCAAAACATTTCCTACCCCCAACAGTCCATCTAAGAGTGACACACTCCCTACCCACAACATTCCATTTAAGTGTGACACATTTCTTTCCCCCAACAATCCATCTAAGAGTGACACATTTCCTACCCCCAACAATCCATCTAAGAGTGACACATTTCCTCCCCCAATAATCTATCTCAGTGCGATACCTTTCCACCACAACAATCCATCTAAGAGTGACACATTTACTACCCCCAACAATCCGTCTAAATGCAGTACATTTCCAACCGCAACCAATCCATCCAAGATTGACACCTTTCCTACCTTCAACAATCCATCTGAATGCAATACCTTTCCCACCCCATCAATCCATCTAAGAGTAACACATTTGCTACCCTGTCCAATCCATCCAAATCCGGTACATTTCACACCCCCAACAATTCATCTAAGAGTGTCACATTTCCTACCCCCAACAATCCATCCGAGTGCGCTATCTTTCCCATCCCCAACAATCAATCTAAGAGTGACACATTTCCAACCCCCAACAATCGATCTAAGAGTGACCCATTTCCTACCCCAGCAACCCATCTGAGTGTGTTACCTTCCCCCCACAACAATCCATCTAAGATCGACACATTTCCTATCCCCAACAATCCGTCTAAATGCGGTACATTTTCAACCCCCACCAATCCGTCCAAGAGTGACACCTTTCCTACCTTCAACAATCCATCTGAGTGCGATACCATTCCCACCCCCAACAATCCATCTAAGAGTGACACATTTCCTACCCCCAACAATCCATCTAAGATTGACACATTTCCTACCCCCAACAATCCATCTGAGTGTGATACATTTCCCACCCCCAACGATCCATCTGCGAGTGACATATTTCCTACCCCTAACAATCCATGCCTACCACTAACAATCCATGTAAGAGGGACACATTCCCTACCCCAACAATCCATCTGAATACGATACCTTTCCTACCCCCAACAAACCATCTAAGAGTGACACATTTCCTACCCACAACAATCCATCTAAGTCTGGTACATTTCCCGCCCTCACCAATCTGTCCAAGAGTGACACCTTCCCTACCTTCAACAATCCATCTGAGTGCGATACCTTTCCCACCCGCAACAATCCATCTAAGAGTGACACATTTCCTACCCCCAACAGTGCATCGAAGTGCAAAACATTTCATACCCCCAACAGTCCATCTAAGAGTGACACACTCCCTACCCACAACATTCCACCTAAGTGCGCCACATTTCCTTCCCCCAACAATCCATCTAAGAGTGACACATTTCCTACCCCCAGCGATCCATCTAAGAGTGACACATTTCCTACCCCCAACAATCCATTTAAGAGTGACACATTTACTCCCCAATAATCCATCTCAGTGCGATACCTTTCTGCCACAACAATCCATCCAAGAGTGACACATTTCCTACCCCCAACAATCCGTCTAAATGCGGTACATTTCTAACCCCCACCAATCTGTCCAAGAGTGACACCTTTCCTACCTTCAACAATCCATCTGAATGCGATACCTTTCCCAACCCCATCAATCCATCTAAGAGTAACACATTTGCTACCCTGTCCAATCCACCCAAAACCGGTACATTTCACACCCCCAACAATTCATGTAAGTGTGACACATTTCCTACCCCAACAACCCATCTGAGTGTGTTACCTTCCCCCCACAACAATCCATCTAAGAGTGACACATTTCCTACCCCCCAACAACCCATCTAAGAGTGACACATTTCCTACCCCCAACAATCCATCTAAGAGTGACACATTTCCTACCCCCAACAATCCATCTGAGTGCGATATCTTTCCTGCCCCCAACAAATCATCTAAGAGTGACATATTTTCTATACCCAACAATACATCGGAGTGCAATACCTTTCCCATCCCCAACAATCAATCTAAGAGTGACACATTTCCAACCCCAAACAATCCATCTAAGAGTGACACATTTCCTACCCCAACAACTCATCTGAGTGTGTTACCTTCCCCCCACAACGATCCATCTAAGAGTGACACATTTCCTACCCCCCAACAATCCATCTTAGTCTGGTACATTTCCCACCCCCAATAGTGTATGTAAGACTGACACATTTCCTACCCCCAACCATCCATCTGAGTGTGATACATTTCCCACCCCCAACGATCCATCTACGAGTGACATATTTCCTACCCCTAACAATCCATGTCCTACCCCTAACAATCCATGTCAGAGGGACACATTCCCTACCCCCAATAATCCATCTGAATACGATACCTTTCCTGCCCCCAACAATCCATCTAAGAGTGACACATTTCCTACCCCCAACAATCCATCTAAGAGTGACACATTTCCTCCCCCAATAATCCATCTGAGTGTGATACCTTTCCGCCAAACAATCCATCTAAAAGTGACACATTTCCTACCCCCAACAATCCATCTGAGTGCAACATCTTTCCCACCCCCAACAGTCCATCTAAGAGTGACACCTTTCCTATCCTCAACAATCCATCTAAGTGTTATACATTTCTTGCTCCAACAATCCTTCTAAGTGAGCAGAAATCAAGACAATACAGAAAATTACACAATGCTTCAGTGTACAGCAGGGAGCACAAAGATAACCTACACAAACCGGCTAAGTGTGAAATGGCTAATGTACACATATAGGATATATGCTAGATAGGGCCAACCTATGCCAGTAGACCTAATGCAGGTAGGTATATCATATTAGGTAATAGGTTTGTCGGGGCTTTACTGGAGTACGGTAATGGCTTTGCTCCCTGCCCACACCAGACTTAACTTGTCTGCATCAGGCGTCCATGGGCTAACAGGGGCAAACAGGGAGAGACCTTCCCAGCGGAGCTGCCCATTGCCTTGAGCCCTTCGCCGGCTGCCCTCGGATGGCCGCTGAAGAGGAAAATACTGGTCATGTGGTTGAGGCAGGAATCAATTGTAAAGGAGAAGTGGAAACACCCTGGGTATGCACAGAGGACATTTGACATACATTTGACAAAGACCTGTTTTATTTAACAAAACCTATATAAAACAGTGACAGCTGTGGACATCAAGACAATCTCTGAGCCCTTGAATAATTCCAGACTTGACAATGGCTTATGGCTTATGACATATGATGCTACCCACATGATGCTACCCACCTGGGCAGAGCAAGACATCAACCAGGTGCCCTTTTGAATACTGATTAAAAATGAGTATTACATCACAATTGATGTTTCATCCTAGAAAATCTATGAGGTGAAGGGATTGGTTAGGGGAATCAACTAAATATATGTTCTATAGGGGTTAGTACCTCCATTGGCTACACTCTATCTGGTGGCTGCACCCGAGGCCACCTACTGAAATGATACAGGTGAAAACATGTCATCATAATACAGTACCATTTTCCGCTGCAACATTTATAGATTAAAAAGGACGGTATCAGCAGGGTATATGGGAGGGGGTTTGAGAAGGTCCTGCAGATCTACTTGACCATCGTCTTCCTCCTTCTTCAAACTCTCCTGCCATGCTCAAAGCTGTTGGGATATAAAAGAAACACTAGCTGTCATTGCTGCCAGGTACTCATGCATCTCAGCTCCTAAAACGACAGCGGCCCTCTGGGCATCAGTTAGCACTCTGGTGGTAGGATTCAGAGGTATACACATACAGTGTCCCATCACCAGCTCAGGAGGAGTCAAGTGAAGATCCGAGCCGGCTGATTGCGTAATGCAAATAGGGCTAAGCGTAGGCAATGGAGCCATCCTTTCTTCAGGGTTATCTTTAATGTGGCTATTCTCTCTTGGAGTAGGCCATTGAGGCAATCACAAAGTCCATTTGCCTGTGGGTGATAAGCGGAAGACAATGTATGCTTAATACCCAGTAGGATTTTGTTGTGCTCAAACATTTAATTCACAAAATGTGGTCCATTATCGAACCGAAGGACTTCGCACACCCGCCATAATGGGAAAAACTCTCATACGAGGAATTTTTCAGCACATGTGGCATTGGGGTGTATGCATGGACTGGCTTCGATCCAGCGAGAGAAAGGGCATACGACTACCAACATTTATTTGAAGCTGTTACAACTTTGAAGCATGTCTACATAATCAATGTGCAAATGCTGGAAGGGTCCCATAGGACAGGGTATTGTTCCTCTCACTACTCGCAGCGTGTGCCCTGCCGTTTACTTTTGACATACAACACTGTTAGAAATGAAGGCAGCAACATGCTCTGCCAGATTGGGGGTGAACAGTCTTCTGCAATCTGAGCTGCAAGACTCTTTTGGGTTGTATGGGCTGTATAGTGGAGCTGCTCTAGTGCTACCTTGAGTAATGTGAGGGGCATAACCAGTTTTTCAGTGCTGTCCTGTCACCACATCGCATTTGTGGGGGATACCGAGCAGCCCCTCCTTTTCCACAGCTCCTGCTCTTCCGGTGGCGCACGTCCCTGCAGTTCAATTATCTGTGTGATGGGCAAGGAATTAAAGGCTTCCTTCATTATCATGTTGCACGCTCGTGTATACTTATTAGGTGGTGTGTCAAATTCAGATATTTTGGAAAGATAAGCTGCTTTTTTGGCCTCTCTGTCAGTGGCTTCGTTGCAGCTGGAGATTATGTCCTCCCTCCTCATATGGGCCGCGCACTTCAGCATGGCAATGGCCGATGGGAGTTGTAGTTTGTCTATGAGCCTGTCCAATAAGGGCGCATCCTGCACTGGCGGGCCATCAATGCATAGAAAGCCCCACCCTTTCCCAACGTGACAGTCCTGCGCATACGATTGAGGTCTCGCAGGCAGATTCGGAGTACACTGTGATCTCCTCATACTCATGTGTGTCTAAGGCTACAATAAGTGCTACTAATTCTGCTTCTTGTGCTGAAAATTGCAAAGGCCATCTCGCACTCGTCACTACCTCAAAATGTCCATTCTGCCTCAATTTTACCAGTGTGGTCCCAGTGTGCCTTTCCTGCAAATTTGGGTCAATTGACAAGGAAACATCAATGAAGAGTATTTCCCCCCCGAGGGCATTTTCTCTGACATGGGGTATATCTTCATGGTACTCTGTCTATTTGGTGTGTCATGTACGTTGTCGCCTTCCTCTACTGGCTCTGCTATAAATGTTGCTCGGTTCACTACTGTGCGTCCGACTATTTTGATTGCTGGCTTCGAAATGATCACCTCGTAGCCTGATGCTCTCTGCGTGGTGAATGTGCTTTTGGGTTTCTCAAGAATGCCAAACAAGGCATGCTCCACGTATAATGTTACTCCGCAGCCCATTGTGATATTAGCTGACTTTTCAATTCCAAAGGCTGCTGCAACCAATGATTGTTAACAAGGATAATGGCCTCTCATCACTGGATCTAGGATCCCACTGTAGTATGCTAATGGCTTGTGTCTTAAAGTAGCCTTCTGTGTGAGCACTGTTGTCATTACCACCCCATTTGAATGTGAGAACAGGTACAATTATGCACTATAATTAGGGATCCCTAAAACAGGTGCTCTTTTCAATTAATCAAATGCCTCTATTATTTCACTGTTGCAGGCTACTTTACTGTCATCTCTGTGCTTCCTTAAGACCCTTTAGAAGGGGTCTGAAATATGTGCTGTAATCAAAGACCCACACCCTGCAGTAGTTGCAAAGGCCCAAGAATTGCGGTATCTCTCTCACTGTATTTCATTGCAGTGTTTCCATGATTGCTTCTGCTCTCTCAAGGGTCACTTTCCTGCCCTCTTGTGACATCAACTGTATAATGTACATAATCTCCTCCTGACAATATTGTAACTTTGCCTTAACCACCTTGTATCCCTTGTTTGCCAAAAATGTCATCAGCAGTATTGAGTCTTTATGGCACTACTCTTCTGTCTCACTGCACACCAGAATGTTGTCCATGTATTGAAATACTGGGCTGTCAAGGTGCACATTTCTTAAGTCTGTTTAGAGGAGCCTGTTGAATATAGAAGGGGACTCACAGTACCCTTGGGGTAACCTTGTATGTTTCCACTTCTTATTTATATATGAAAACAAGGTCAATTCTTGTGACTCTTCATGGAGGGTGGTTGAGAAGAATGCATTCTTCAGATCAATCACTGTGAAATGTTTAGCTTTGGATGGGATGTTACATAGTATCATAGCTGGGTTTGGAACCAATGGAAATTCTGCTTCAACAATATTGTTTAGGGCTGTAAATCCTGAATAAATCTGCATAACCCCCTGTCGCTTTTTTCACTGGGTACACAGCCATGTTACGCAGCGATTCTGATGACACTAAGAATTCCTGTTGCACTAAAGATGAAATTGTCTCAAAAACACCCTTATCTGTTTCTTTGGATGTGGGATATTGTTTCACTCTTGGTAGGATTGCTCCTGGTTTCCATTTGATCTTAACTGCCCCTACTCCCTTCAATAGGCCAACAGCATAGGGACTGCTGGTCCACAGTGCACTTGGCACCTGTGCCAAATCGTCTTTTTTATCAGGGCCAGTTCTCTGTGACACTTGCCTATTCTCAATTTTCACCCAATAAGCAATGCTTATGAAAAACACCACTTCATCATCTGAGTAATCACCTCGAAACAACTCTTTGTCTGTCAAGTCAGTTAGTCTGTATCTCTTGTATAGGGCAATCACTGACCGCTATGCTTTTTTTCTTGTCATCATTCCTGTGGAGAATTACTCTCTCTCTTTCTTCACTATAACTGCTTCCAATTCTAGCAGGAACACGTGTCCTTCCTCCTCCTCCATGGGAGCCTCTTAACTGAATAAAAACTCTGCAGGCATTCACAACATTTTGCCCTGTATCCCAGGAAGCCATGCTAGCAACAGATTCACCCCATATTGAAACACTTCAGGATCCATGGGCACGGCCCTCTGTGCTGTCGGGTAGTCCCTGGCATAATATGTAATATAATGGCTTTTGTCTTGTCCCATGGTTCACAAGTCTCATGGTGCCAGTGCTCTTGAATCTCCTGAATGTATTTGACGGTGACTTCATGCCCCTGTATCTTGTGCATCATGATTGCATTCATGCCTTACATATAGGGATACTGTACTCTGAGTGCCCTCCATATGGCTGCCCTATAATTATTAAATGGTGCTCTGTCCGTCATGAGCCGTGTTCTGTGCAGTCACCCCAGGGTATCCCATCCGTTTCCAAATGTTGTCAGCTCTCTCCCCAATAATGGCAGCAAACAAGCTTTTTATGTCTCCCACTGCTAACGTCATCCCCGCTGTTAGTCTTTCTATCTCATAAATCAATTTTCCCACCCCTGCTGTTAATTATGGCAATTTACATCTGAAGTTATCTTTGTCCATTTGTGACCATTGTATATATTGTGGCCGTCCTCCCCCCTTTTCTAGCAATGGGAATTGTGTTAGTTCTACATTACTTTCAAGTTAATTCAAGTCTTTTTTTCTTGTGAGTGCACCAGTCATGCTCACTTTCTTCCATCCTGGTAACGCCCTCAACCTCTAAGCATATGGGGTAACTTCTTTCACATGACAACTACTGACCGAAAAATCACACCTATGCTCAGCAAACTTTGTAATCAGCACTGAAGCTGCCAACAGCACATCACAGCTCTCTTGCGCTTTTCCCGCTCAGTCCTACTAACTTACCCTACCCTCTTGCTTTTCAGATCGACCAGAGTGTTGGGGGACCATTCCGGTGGTGGTAGTGCATGGTATAAATATCCTTTAACATAACACAAACTGCGTGATGCTCCCTTTGGACGCTGAGTGTGCGTCCCAGGTATGGGCTTTTCCCCTTCTAGTTCTTTTTCATCAGACCTCTCTATTTCCCTTTCTGGGCTCACACTCATGGAGGGGCCTAGCGTGGTTCTCCCTGCTTCCTCATTTCCACTTTCCTCCCTTTCCTTGTCCCAACACATCATCCCACAACTATCATCATTTCCCAGTCTTCCCCATCCTCAAAATTTAGTCTTTTTGGAGGGCTTTTCCTGTACATTCCCTCCATTGCTCTCTCCAATATACTCTGCTCCCCCTCTGTGGAGATCCAACTACACTCTGTTTCACTTTGCAAATTGTAACATTATCCCTCCTGCTTCGATGCAGGGTACCAATTTCCCTGCTCCCTCGTCTTCTTCTGGAAGAGTATGACTTTTCATTATCTCCTCCATTTCCTTAAAGTGCCTCTTCCAGCTCCTTTCTCTCCCCCGCTCCTGTTCCTTAACTCTCTCCTCTCTCCAAGGTACATGCTCCTTAACGAGCCTTTGAACTTCCTTTTGCAGCCTCTCTCGGCTTCGCTCCTTCTGTCTCGCCCTCTTTTCTATTCCCCTCCTTCTCTTCTCTGCTTCCTTTTGCCTTTCCTTTTCCCCCTTTTGTTTTCTCAGTTTCTCCCTCTCTTGTCTCTTTCTCCTTTTCTGCTTCCTCTAATTCGCTTCTCATCTTATCCTGTCGTCTCTTTTCCTTGCTTTTACTTAATACATTATTTCTTCCCATTCTCATTCTTCTACCTCCAACTCCTTTGTCGTGCCTCTTCTTTCTCCTTGTCCTGCTTCTCTTTGACTTCCCTTTCTATGGCTTTATTGTCACTCAGGTTTTGTCCGTTGAATTTAAGCAATATTTGTCCCCCCACCCACTCATTCAGGCTAGTCCCTTCCTTGTCACTCTGTTAGCTTTGCCTGAATTTTGCTGCACTCTTTATACTCGTTGGGCACAAACACTGCCTTTTGGTTACCTAGCTTGGCTCCATTTATTGCACCATCACTACTATATGCAGGTGGCGCATGTACGGGGCTAGTATAGCCTGCCGCCGCTTTCAATTCTTTCAATGGGTAAAATCCCTGTCCTTCAGGTGGTGGATCTGTGCTCTGGAGAGGAGGAGGAGCGGTGGCACTTAGCCTTATCTTTAATGCTGATTAAGCATCCACTCCCTTTGGGATGGGTCTTCCACCTTGTCCCCAAACATCTTTCATAGCTCCAGAATTGCTGACCTGTTGTGTAACTTCTTTCCCTTATATTCAGCACGTAAATATGGGGTGATGTGTTTCAGCACTGGTTTTGAAAGACTGCCCTCCTGCGGCCAGCAGGCTTTAACCAGTTTGCCCGCTGCTTTGCAAGCCCTTCCACTTTATACTTGCAAATCTTAGTCTTATACCGCAGAATGGACTTGCACAGGTGCATAAGGGGAGTATCTCCCATGATGGCACGTCACACTTCTGACTGCCGATACTTACTTGACCTAAAACATTTTATTTTTACTCAAGATCTTTCCCCCTAACTTTAACAACTTCACATCAACAATATATTTGCTGATTCCAAACACTTTGGTTTTCAGACTTTTCCCAAGCCTCTCTGGCTTAAAAAACAAACTGTTTGGGCGTGCGCCACATTTGCCGCCTATACCCACAACTCTGCTCTTTGAGTCCAAACCAAAGCTCCACGTGCCCCTATGACATAGACCAATATTGACAGAACCTCGCCTTCACAACTATAAACCAACTTCTCCCCTTACTCTGTGTCCCTGCACCGCTACTATACAAAACTTTTCCCGTCAATTCTCCACAACCTCCTAACAACCTACCACTGGCACCAGCAATTTCTACATATGTGAATATACGGATGCACCCCCAAAACAACACACCAAAACAAAAAATCCTACGCCATCTTCCTGACCTTCTGACAAGGGATCCTTCTTTTCTTAAACAGCACAATGCCATCTTCTATGCCCTCGACACAGGATAGCTCCTAAACGTTTTTTTATTCTTTTTTCTTTTCTTATTTAATACCCCTTCTCAGAGTTTAAGGCATCACCTTCCGTAACCCAAGCTACAGGTAAACTCTCATGAATAAGCACTTTATCACTTCCCCCAAAATATGCAAACAACTCCCACCCACCTTTGTTTGTCAAATCAATGCTCTCATACTTACATCCGTGGATCAGCTGAAGCCTTCGGAATCGCTCCTCCCACAATCAGCAACTCCACCTTCTGGCCTGTGAGGTGTCTCGTGGGTATAGGGCAGGATTTTCACCAAGGGGGTTCTTAACGACCATCTCAATGTACATGTGATTGGGTATCCGGGTCCTCACGGCTCACTCTGTAGTCTTTTAGGCTCGCAGCAGGACAAAACAATATACTTCTGAGGGCATTGGCTAACCATCCTCTTCTACCACATGTAAAGGAGGTGTGAAAACCCCCAGGGTATGCAGAGAAGACAGGCCAGGGGAAATCCCACACCCAAAAATGGTGAAGTCCAAAAATTTGACAAAGACCTTTATTATTTAACAAAACCAATATAAAAAAGGGACAGCTCTAGACATCAAGAAAATCTCAGAGCTATTGAATAAATCCAACAATCCGACAATGGCCTAAAAACGATGACATCTCAATTGACGTTTCATCCTAGAAAATCTATGAGGTGAAGGATTGGTTAGGGGAATCAACTAGATTTATGTTCTATAGGGGTTATTACGTTAATTGGCTGCACTCTATCTGGTGGCTTTGCCTGAGACCATCTACTAAAATGATACTGGTTGTCAGACCCACAGAGATGCACACAACTTCACCCTGACCACGGAAGCTGAAAGGAATTCGACCTTCAACCCTAGGTTGGCACAGGTGCTTGATTTAAGGAAATACAGGTCACCACGTGGCAGCCAGTGGGGGGAAGAGGGTTGGGGAGAAGTTGTGGATAGGTAAGGGGAATGAGGGAAACCGGAAAGAGGTTTAGGAAACATGAATGGCTAGGGATGGGGGAAATAGGGAAAAGAAAGGGGGGTTCTGGGAGTTTCTCTCTACCGGCCTAAATCCCAGGTTTGAGTCTCAACCAGAGTCTTTAGCTCACCATCCTTTCACAGAAGAGAAATGTCCACTACATATCAGTTTATGTCC
Source organism: Ambystoma mexicanum (assembly GCF_040938575.1). Lineage (NCBI taxonomy): Eukaryota > Metazoa > Chordata > Amphibia > Caudata > Ambystomatidae > Ambystoma > Ambystoma mexicanum. The sequence continues at coordinate 1,443,499,739 of NC_090935.1, forward strand.
TGCCCAAGGGCAGTCCAGCACCGACATGCCAGTCAATTCTCTTCTGAACAAGACTACCAACAGCAATCCCAGACACTTGTTTCGGCCTGATTGGGCCTCGTCAATTTAAAAAAAAATCTTTTATCACTATAGCATCTTGTTCTCGTGTTTTTAATGTTACTTTGTTTTATTTCCTCTGTCGTCTGCTTTCTTCAATTTCACTCTTAATTTTTTGTCTTTCTTCATTACAACTATTACGGCTCATTACAAATATTGCGGTACATTGTTATACCGTGCACACTTCTCCTCAATCTGTCACTGTTTGCACATATGCGTATTTCAAATCCCTCCTTAGGAGAATGCCACCATAACATATTTTCCCCAAATTTTAGTGTACACTGCACTTTATATTTCGTACGCCTCGCCTTTACTTTTGTATTGATTCTATTGGATTCACCCTAGTTTCGTTTCCGTATGTTACTTTATTTAAATTAATACGCTGCGTTGTCATGACAACCACTGCAATTTGTTTCAGTTTCACAAATTTGGCAGCACGTTATTTCACGTACTTAGGTCCCTTCCTCTGATGTTTTCTGACGTTATTCCATGCGTCACCCTCCTTCGATCCCGAAGCTCTGCACTGCATCTCGCGCTCCTCGGGCTCTATCAATGTCTTCCTTTTATCAGCCACCTCCTCATGCTGCCAGTCTCCTTGGACTTCTCCTTCCAAATCTGTGGGTCATGTTTCTCCTCGTCGCCAAATGTTGTGCATCCATTTACACAACCACAAATACTATATCTCCATTAAATAATGACAGGAGACAGCCTGCAAGTCTGAACTCCTTTATTCCCATATCATAACTGACCTCTCCCAATTCCATTCCTTCTCAAGTTCTACTCCCAAAACATTCCACATTCTGTTCAGCCACAACACCCTCCACTGCTCCAACCCTCTGGAACAAAGGCCCCCATTTGGGGGCAACATGTATGGGCGTTCTGGGGGCGTCTCCCATCACCATCCAGCTTTGGGGTCAAAGGGTGGGCTCTGGTGCATCACCATGTTGGCACGTCATACCCCACGCTGAAAGTACCTGTGTGATGTTGGGACACATGGGTGGTGAGAAGAGCAGGGGTTTGGAAGCGGCTGCTCTCACCTGTGTGGCCTGTTTCGTGCTGCACAGGTGTGGACGGCGAGGCTTGTACCTGACCATGCATCAAGGAAAGGCAGGCCTTTGTTAGTTTCCCACCCTTTCTCCCTATAGTTTAGGCATTTTTGGGGTGGGGTTTGGCCGATGGGGAAATTCGACTTCAGGTATTGTCATCAGACGCTGTGAAGAACATTTCCCTCGGATGGGGGCAAGGCTTCCTTTGGGTGACAGGTATGCCTGTAAGCACCTCTCCCACACCAATGGCACTATTGCCTGGAGGCATGCAGAAGACAGGACTGTGCTGGAATAAATCAGGGGCTGAGAGCCTAGGAATGTCCCCTGAAGTATGGGAGATACTGAGGGTCACCAGGTTGAGTGAAGCACCTCCGCTCAAGATTTTTGGTAGGCGGTGAAGGAAAGGTACTAATGGTCCTTCACCGCGGGTCTGGTAGCAACAAGCTCAAGTCATCCTGCTAAATGTTTTATGTGTTACCATCTTTGTCACCACCGTCCCTTGAAGTGAGCAGTAATGATTGCTATAGTTTGCTATGGATTTTGTCATAATAAACACGAAATAAAGTAGTAAAGTCAGGTCTCCCATATATGGGTAGTTGTGAATTGTTGTTGTCAGGTTGAGGCGCAGGTGTGCAGCACATCTACGGGGGAGGAGGGAATAGGGACGCGCGGCACAGTTATGGCCTATTAACCACTCCTTGCAGATTATCCTGCATCAGACTGATCATCTCTTCTCGAATGCTCCTGACATTCTAATTAATTTCGCCAGAACTCACACACTGTCGCTGCCCAACAGCCCTCCTTCACAAACTTCCCTTTAATATTTGTATCGCTCGCATGGGGTTTGCCCCGCTCTATGATGACTTCCTGTGAAAACCTGCTCTGTGTGTCTAGGCCAGCCTCTCCCGCTTTTGATAATAAAAGACAATACTTACCTAGCAAGTTAAGAAGTCACAGTTTCAAAGGGCACATTAGTCTTAAGCTATAAGTAAATAGCAAAAACTCGGATCCCTTGGGTGTGTTTCCATGCAAACAGCCCCCATGCTCTGAGACATCAGACTGTATGGCCGCGGCACCTCGATAAACAACATTTGTGTTCCCCGCACCACTCCATCATGTCCACACTCATTCAAGTCCATTCAATTCAATTCACCACGTGCCCTCGTCATATATTACTGGCCCAGCCTCCTATCCTGAATTTCGCTGGATGTCCTTCTGTGCTCCAACCTGAACATGTCTAGTGAAATCTGCACGTTGGCACCAAATTCCAAGCCCCAACTTGCAATGTCTACATGATTTACCCAACGTCGCAATCACTTTGCCACCCATTGCCACAATCCTACTTCCTCACCTCCCAGTTGAACACCTTGGGCTTAGGGTCTAGTATTGGGGAAATTGGTGTTCTGCCCTATACACCTTGGTCCAAGGCTGCTTCGCCGCAGGCCTGTTGTCTATGGGGGGCAAGGTGTTCAGTCCCGACCACCCATACCGCTCCTGTAGACCCTGTCTCTAAATCTTAGCGTTTGGTAAAAGGGGTTGCTTTGACTCAACCCCTCAGTGCCAGACCACTCACTGCCCCCTTTCTACCTGCTGGAAAGCACTCCAGCGTCTCAACCCCTCAAAGACATCCCTTAGCTTCAAGCACCCCCCACTAACTTTTCATCATATCGGAGTGGTGTATTTCCTTCCATGCGCATGCAAAACCTGATTGTGCAGCAACCTCCCCAAACCACTGTACTTTTTGCACTAGGCTATGATGTAATCCCTGTAGCTGCACTAGGACCTCCCCAAACTACTGTACTTTTTGCACTAGGCTATGATGTAATCCCTGTAGCTGCACTAGGACCTCCCCAAACCACTGTACTTTTTGCACTAGGCTATGATGTGACCCCTGTAGCTGCACTAGGACAGACCTTGATCAGAGTATTTTCCGCATATCATAAGAGACATTTTTCTAAATTCTCGATGGGCTTGAATCTTTTCCTTGCTTTTAAGAACCCATCCCTTCTGTTGCCCAGTACAATGTCAGTTTATGAAGGATCTTTTCCAAATGTGTTCTTCTACTGCTGCTGGGATGTATCAAGTCAGGTGTTAGTGTGTTAGGTTGGGTAGCCTTTCACCCCCTTCAGTTGCCAGCCCATCCATTCCATTCCATTCCCTCCCTCCCTCCCTCCCTCCCTCCCTCCCTCCCTCCCTCCCTCCCTCCCTCCCTCCCTCCCTCCCTTCCTTCCTTCCTTCCTTCCTTCCTTCCTTCCTTCCTTCCTTCCTTCCTTCCTTCCTTCCTTCCTTCCTTCCTTCCTTCCTTCCTTCCTTCCTTCCTTCCTTCCTTCCTTCCTTCCTTCCTTCCTTCCTTCCTTCCTTCCTTCCTTCCTTCCTTCCTTCCTTCCTTCCTTCCTTCCTTCCTTCCTTCCACACTCACTTTCACTTACTCCAGCATTTCCAGTTTCTCAGGCCAAACGTTCTTTACTTTAAATCCACCACTAGCTCTCTGAAGCCTCAGAAGCTCTATCCTGCCCCCTTAGTCTGGCTGACGCACATAGTTTTTCTTTTGCATCCGTCCCCAAGTTAAAAACTATTTAGACCTCACTTACCCAAGTCCTCAGGGTTAGGGTATGTAGCTGCTCCTACATTATTCAAGCGCCTGGGGACCACTCCGGCGGTGACAGTGTGTGGTACAAATACTTTTTGGGCTTACTGCACAAAAATCCCGGACTCACAAAGTGGAAATGGTTGCTTTAATGTGACAGGCCACAGCTCACAAATAGAGGCTAACCTGGCTCCCGGGCCTTACAGACTAACAGATCAATGTAACTATTGCCAAAACAAATAAATAAACAATTTAAATGCATCACTTCCTGTCCCTTGCTCCCTCCCCTCCCCTTCCATTCCTCTCAACCATCATTCCTGCATTCTCCCATCTTCTCCCCGAGGCCACACCCCTACTTCTTCAATTCCTCTTCCCCCTCTCTGTACCTCTGGGGTAGCCTGTTCTTTCAAACAGGACCACCCCCCTCCTTTACCATGCTAGTACACCATTGTGCTTCCCCCAACCCTCCTACAAAGCACCATGTCCTCGGTACCAGAAAAACCTTCCCATGAGGTGATCTTTCTGACCCCCACCCCACTTCTCATCTTTCTCGAATGCTTTATGATATCCTCCACAGCCATCCTAACATTGCGTCTCCCATGAATGACAAATGCTCCCCATCCTCCTCAAATAATTAAAAATCCTCAAATGTTTTCACCCCACCCGGACCTGCAAAACTTCTCCATCTCCCTGTTTTCCTCATCGGTTCTGTTGCCCCTCCATTCCCAGTCCCCCCTCCATATTCTTCTCGGCATCAACTTGGTCCAAACCAACCCCACCCTGCGCCATATCTCTCTCAACCAACTCAGATCCCTATTCATCTTTTTTAACAGTGCCACCCCCATATCACTGACCAAATCGCTCTCCCCTGCATGTAAAATTACAGCGGCCGGAACACCATGAAGCTCCCTCATACCCACTAGCATAGGCAGCAGTTGGTCCCACCAGAGCCCCCCACCCCAGACGAACTCAACAAGGCCATCTTATAACTACACCCCAACTGGGTGCGGAAAATTATTTTTGCTGTATCTTTCCCTGCCCATTTCACTATTGAATGTCCACATATCTAGATCTACGGCAACTCACCACTCCTCCGTGCCACCTCTGAAAAAGAAATGATTTGGACACTGGACACAAATCCTTACTATCTCTTTCCAGAGGCACCCAAAAACCCTTCCTTTATGATCCGTTTTTGAGGTACAAATCTTTATGTCCATGCTGTTTTCTGCTAAGTGGGCATCCCTCCACAGCAGATCTTCTCACCTCCCCACTACCAGCTCTGACACTCGAAATGCCCCAAAAAACAACCCAATAAAACATGTCACTTTCCCATGTTGACAAGCACACTCCCTCCAGAACCTTGGACAACTTCAATAACAGGGCAGCTGAAACTGGTCTCCTGCTGTCCTTACACTTCCTTTTTCCCTTGCCCATCCTTCTAATATCCTACGTGCCATTTCACCCCCACTGGGCTGAAAGCCCCAAAACTAATTCCCATAAAAAGCAATACCCACCAATTTCCCTGCTATCGTAGCCCTAGACCAACCCTTATCCATACCCCCAATATACATTTGACCACGTCAACCCTTCTTCTCTCCTCCCCATCCTCAATACCTTTCAAACTGTGCAACCCCCCCTTTTAGAAAGTCCAACCATGTCCTCTCGTATGCAGCCCTAGACGAAGGGGCTAGAGAACCCTCTACTAAACGTAGTGCTCTCATTTTCCAAGCCGTCACAGCTCATCCGGGATCCGATGCACGCTCACATCACATCCACTTTTGGAACCATCGCACAGAACCTCTGTCCTCGGCGATGCCATTGTTCTTCCCTGGCACATGAGTTGCTTTAAACACCACATTACACTTCAGACATCGCAGCATAAACTCTCTCCTTAGCCAGGCTACCCTTTGGTCCCTAGCTGACTGCCTGTTCACAATGTTTACCACCGCCTCATTGTCGATTTTAAAAATAACTTTCTTTTTCTGCAACTCCCCACCCCACAAATCCACTGCCACTACCAATGAGAAAAACTCCAAAAATGCTATGCTCCTTCCTCCTCTCGGTCACTGCTCAGGCCACTTTTTTTCCGCACACCTCTTACCCCTCCAGTACACTTAACCTCTGGAACCAGCCACGTCTGAAAAGACATGAACTTCCCATGCAACGGTCCCCTTGCAGGTCCCCTTGCAGCCACATTTACACTATCGGAAAAGAGGGGGGGCTGAAATATGGTATGAACTTTGGTTTTATAACTAATATATGTAAATCAATTCGTTTTTTAAGATTATACAAAATAAAAGAAAAATTGTTTATAAGAAACATTTATCTGTATAGATGAAACGATAAATGAAGTGCTAGGTGTCATCCCTCACACATTGGTTCACATTGTTTTTGTATAAGCCACATTGACACTACTGAATTCTTCCCGAAAATCTTAGCCAAATTTTGCGATCCTCCCTGGCGGCTCTGGAAATCCTCACCCTGTGATGTGGATAATTTGCCGCCGCGATAGAACGTGCCATGTTGCTGCAAAAAGGACGACCCAGGGTCACCACCCGACACACGAAATTGAGATGCCCTACTAACCTCTGCATGTCCACCAGCTTCATTTTGTGGGTTGCTATTGCATTCTCCAGCAACGGTACAAGCCTGCTCACCTTGTCGTACGACAAGTATGAGGTCATGGCCACTGAATCCAGCTCTATTCCTAAAAAAGTCAAAACCACTGCTAGCCCTTCAGTTGAATCCTCCGCCAATGGCACTCCCAAATCCTGTATCAATGTCTGAAAAACCTCTAGCCTCCTGACATTCTTGTTCTTTGCCCGCCCCACTGATGAAAAGAAAAGTCATCCCAAAACTCACTCAAAACCAGAACTGTTAGTAAAAACCCACTGCAGAAAAGAGCTAAAACGCTCAAACAATGCACATGAAACTGTGCAGCCCATTAGCAACACTTTGTCAACGTAAATCTGACCATCATATTGCATCCCCAGCAACCAAGAATCCTCCGGATGCACCGGTAACAAACTAAAAAAGCCACCTTGATATCGCACTTGGCCATGAATGCAACACGCCCTTCCTTCCTCACGAAGCCCACTGCCTGATCCACACTGGTATAGGGCAGCCTGCATTCTTCTGGTGCAATGAAGTCATTCACTGACATGCCCTCTGGCAATGATAAGTGATGAATCAATCTGAATTCTCCCGCTGCTCTCTTAGGCATGACCCCTAAATGTGACACCACCAAGTCACCCGGCAAATCCGGAAATGGCCCGACCACTCTCCCCACCGCCACCTCCTTTTGCAACTTCAACCTTAACCAGTTCCAAATTCTCCTGAGCAGACTTCAAATTTTCCACCCACCGCGCATCCGTGGACCCAGATATCCCAACTTAAAACTTTCACGAAAACCTTCCCCCAAAATCCTGGCCCCTTCCCTATGTGTGTAAAACTGGAGCGATGCCTCTAACACCACCACCTTAACTGGAGTATAGGCTTTTCCCCCACAACTCCTCGCCCCGCCCCTCCCTTGATCACCTGTTGCAAAACATTGTGTAACGGGATGCTGTCCCGCACATCTGCTAAACTCGTGCCTAATTTTCCACTGTTCTAGTGTGGCCCTCCTTATTAAATGCCCAGCATGCTGCTGATGTCCAACCCCTGCCTCCTCCCCCATCCCCATTGAAGGCAGGGCGACCATGAAAGGGCCAGTAAGGCACAGGTAAACCGCTTGCTGTATGCCGCGTCAGGCTGGAAGCGTAGGCGCCATCCACTGTAACCATAGGTCCAGATCGATATCTCCCCATACCGCTTGGTTCTTCTCACCCATCCCTGCCCTAAATTCCTCATCATAGCTAACCCATGCAAAACACCCCCAAAACTTGTAAAGGCTTTCCTAATTATGTCCATATATATTAGCAAAGCAACACCTCTCGGGGAACTTTTCACAATAAACGCTAGCATATATTATAAATGCTGATGTCCAATTTCCAATTGTCACTGGTACCCTTGGTCTTGCCGCTAACACCTGCTCTTCTTCTTTGGACCCTTCTTTTGCTCCGACCTCCCTGTGTAAGAGTTTAAACATATCACAAAGTCCCTGCCCATATTTTCTCTTTCGTTGCCACCATCAGATGCGCAACCAGTGGCATTGTAATGCCCATATAAGGCATCTTCTTGGTTTTCTCTGTATTCTCACCTGTCCTTTCTGTAATAACCTCCACCAGCCCTGGGCCATTGGGTCCGTGACCTTGTCTGTCTGCACTTCAACTGAGGAGACACTTCAAGTGAGGAGACACTTCTCTGGCTCGCCCTCACCAATGCCCCTGCGGACACCCTCTCCATCTCCCTACCTGCCCCAGGTGCCCTACCCCCCCACTGTGTGTCCCCCACCTAGTGCCTAGCCTGACCCATGCAGCCGACCATTTCTCTTGCTGCCCCGTCGTCACCTAGATGCATCATCCTGGCCTCCACACCACCACTCCTCCTTTCTTTCCTCAACCGGCTCCTACGGCAGGTACAAAAAACATCAGCAAAGTCTCCAGGCCAAATTCCCTGCTGTCTTCTTGAACTCCTGCTACCCCCAGCCCCATCTTCCCCTTCAAACCGTAAACCCCTATGCACCTTTTCTCTCCCAAACAACTCTCCTCGATCCTCATCCCCCCCAACACAAACTATTTTCCTCCACAAAATCATCCTTCCCCGTCATATGCCATTCATGTTGCGTGCGCGTTAACCCCAAGGCCACCCTTAACGTTAACATTCTGTCCCGTTAGGTCAACTGTTGCTAAGCCATCTCTTTTTTCTTTTCTCGTCATGCTGCGTTTTGAGCCTGCATGGCTGGAGCCCAACTACCTTCACCACAGGTGATATGTTTAAGGCTTCATCTTATGCTGGATGTTTCCAGGGTTACCAGATCAAAAGCATGAGGAAGATCCAGTACAATCTTTGGTAATAAATTCTGCACCAACCTCTCGTTGGATGTCAGGGAGATCCCTGTTCTTTAGGACTACAAAAAGAGACTGAGCACTATTGTTTGACTCAGATTGACAGCCCCCTCTTATAATGCGTTTTTTCTACTTTTGGTGTGCTTAGTTGCGGGTTGAGAAGCCCTAGGGTTGTAGAGCCTGTTTTGGTTCTTCAAATAGAAATAGAAATGTTCTGTCATCGCTGCCAATTCACCCTCTGGGTTACTTTTTGTTTTTCTATTCTTAGGCCGGCTGCTCATTTTTTCCTCTCTTTTTCTGTAACCCTGTAGGTCCAAGCTTGCCAGGGTGCCCTGGGACTCATGAATTGGGCCTGAGCCACTTTTGGAAATATTATCAGGTGTGATACATTTTGTCCATTACTTAAGGACAACCCATACTACTCCATTGCAAACTCCCATCCACTGTGCTCGACCGTTGCAGCAAAAGTCATGTGCATGACATCTCTTCTTCTATGGGCGCCTCCTCAAATTAAGCACCTTTGATGATCTCGAGGCAGGATCTCCCATCTCCAACCATCTCTTCTGGCTTCATGCAGGTGCGAGTGGATGGAAAAAGGAGGATCTTGGGGCCGCTCTAAAAACCGCTGACATTAGTTACTCCTACCCTTAACATTCCGTTGTGTCCTTTCGTACTTACCTCCCAGCCCAGCATAACCTTTTCTCACCGCTACACTTCCTTCCTTCTCCTTACTTATCACCGGTTGCTGCGGAACTCTTGCATTTCTAGAAACCAAAATGCTTATAAGTCGTGGCAATCCATAACCTTTATTTATGACCCTGCCTTTTGTCTCACCTTTGTTACGTGCAGTATTTTCATTTTTGATGGTTCATTCGCTAGCTAGGTTGGTCGGGGGTGTGCGGGAAGTTTCATACGCGATTGGCCGTGTGCGAGCGGGGTACGTGTATTACTGGGGTTCGCTGGAGGTTTCACACGCGATTTCGCTGTCAGAGCGGGGTACGTGTATCCAGTGGGGTGCGCGGGGAGTCCCACACGTGAATTGGCAGTGTGGGTCCTCCCAGATGTGCCCTCTACCCCTCCACAGCCCCTGCAGGCAGCCCACACCACAGGGGACTACCCAGCACCCCTGGTCATGTCCCGCACACAGCCCATCCACCATGGGCATGCCCCCCAGCCAGCCCACATGTCACCTTGCACTAGTGATGACCAACTCATGTCCCCCAGCACCCCCACCCACCCAGCTTTGAGGGGCACCTGCCAGCAGGCCCCGACTCATGTCCCCCAGCACCCCCACCCACCCAGCAGTGAGCCTCAGGCCTTGACTCATGTTCCCCAGCACCCCACCCACCCAGCAGTGAGCCTCAGGCCCTGACTCATGTCCCCCAGCACCCCCACCCCCTAGCAGTGAGGGGCACCTGCCAGCAGGCCCCGACTCATGTCCCCCAGCACCCCCACCCACCCGGCAGTGAGCCTCAGGCCCTGACTCATGTCCCCCAGCACCCCCACCCACCCAGCATTTAGAGGCACCTGCCAGCAGGCCCCCGAATAATGCCCCCCCTACATGACAAAGATGCACAATCTTGGCCCACATTTCCACCAAAATACCACAGCATGCCACCCCAGTCTTGAGACGCAATGATTTCCCAATCCACCCCACACTGACATGCCTATCTCAAGACACAAACCAAAAGTCAACTATGTACATCAACACATGTCTGTCTCACACACACACACACACTGGTTGGCATCGATTGTGTAAACCCACATTTTCATATGCATGATCTCAAAGAGCGAATTACACACATGGAAGTAAAATATCAAAATGTATTATGGACAAACATAAAGCAATGAAATGGAAGCATAAACAAATTGCAAACATGAAATGAAAAGCATGTCCAAAAGATGAGTACATGAAAAGTATAACCAATCCTAAGAAATCCAAAAGAAAAATAGTCCAAACTCTCCCTCCACCAAAGCAAATCCAAAGGAAACGTAAAAAGTAAAATCCATTAACCCATGGTGAAATCCAAAGAAAAAGTTCCAATAAATCCATTGTCCAACTATGTACAATCAATTGTCAAGGGTCCATGAGCCCAACGAAAGAACAGAAACCTATGAAAAAAACTACCTAATAAAAAAACTATATACAAATGTGTGGGGCAAAGTCCAAACACCCCAAAATAAAGGAAAACGAAAATGAAACCTAACGCTAAAAACTATATACAATGGCGGCGGGCTAGTCCGACGGCTCACTTTCCGATTTCCCTGGCCAGGTTATCATCGAACTCCTGCTCAATGTCCTGGAGGCGGTCCTCTTCCATGGCCCCGAGGGTTTGCAGGGACGATGCCATGTGGGACTCCAACTCCCTGCGAATAGCCTCGAGGCACTCGGCCCGCCTCAGTGCCCTCTGCATGGAGTTCTCCACCCTGACCATTGTGAGCCGTTCCTCTTCTGCCCACCGCCGCTCCGCATCTATACGCCGGCTCAACCGCAGCACACGGAAGACACACCCATTCCAGGGTCCTCCTGCCCTCTGGCCGATGCCTGCCCCTCTGATGTCAATGGCCCCCGAGCCATTATTGCTCCCACCTAGAGCCTGCTGCTGCTGTCCATGTGCCCTGTCTGATGATGCCTGCACATCCTCCATCAGCTGGTCTCCAGTTGTTGTGGTGTCCACCCCTGCTGGACCGCCGACTCCCGACTGGGGCAGGGATGGGATCTCCACCAAGCTGGCTGTGTTGGTCAGGCCAGGTCCACAGGGGGCCTGGTGGAATTTGGGCTGGAAGACGGCAGGGAGAACGACTGGCGCATAGTCTCCACAGAGGAGGAGAGGTCCGCCAGAGTGCGCGACACATGTAGGAACCCACCGACCAGGGCCGCTCCCAACAGTGCCACATCGCGACACTGCTGTTCGTGATGGCGTGCATGCTCCACCCAGGAAGCACACATGCCATCACAAATGTCACGCGTGCGCAACGCGACACCAATCACGACGGAGCCCATACGGTCATGGGAACCCTCGTCCGCAGGTAGTGGAGAGGCAGATGACGTGGCACTCCCCCCCTACCTGCGGATGGGCCTGGGACGGGGCATCCCTGCTGGTGCATGGTGGTGCAGTCACAGGGTCAAGGACAGCAACACACACAGGCCCCTCCGCGGAGACCTGTGCTGCCTCCTGACCCTGGCTCTGGACTGCACCACTTGCACCAATGGTACTACCCCCAGCAGGCCCCATGTGCGGCTCAGTAGCGGGCTCCTCCTCCACTGTGGAGACCGCCAACCTGGATGTCTCTGCACCGTCTTCCGCCATTGCAAGCCCCTGTGGGGGCTCACCCGGCCCTTCCGCTACAGCCGTAGTGGCAGATGCGGCAACAGTCCCCTAGCTCCCGGATGATGGCAATTCCTGGGAGGGGGGCTGGGCCTTGCGTCGCCGCCCGGTGGAGGCATCCTCGCCACTTGGCTCCACAGCGCCGTCTCCGCCCTCTTCTTCACTTGACGCTGCGTAGAGGGAGACATAGAACACAAGCATCAGGGTACAGTACAATATTCCCCTAGACAGGAAGCAATAACACGAGTGACACTGTCAAATGTCACTTCCATCCTGCCCCTCCACAATACATGGGTGAATGCATGCAACACACATGCAGAAACAGGCACGGCGCCTGCAATCAACATAAGCATCCATGTACAAGGGCCTCTTTTAACCAAAATGTTGCCTTCAAACTCACATGCATCATGGCTCAAACTGATCCCATACACACACATCACCGGAGGGTCATGCATCATGGCTTGTACACCACAGACACAGTGGATAGACACAGTGGATACAACGATGACCGCACTGCATGAGTGAATCTACACATCATCACGGACATGTGTCATGCATCCATGGCGTTTCAAAGTCACACACACACTTCTCAGATACACACATGTGCACCATACATGTACATGAGAGCAGCACCCATCCCTCACCCCCCCTCCATGTCCAAGAACAGAGACTGGCATGCATTCATGTGTGCATTCCGCATACAGCTACCCATGTTGCATTGGAACACATGCACCATCCATGTGGTTCACACATTACTGGTCTCACATGCATGACCATGATGTCCCTGCACACACACATCCATACATGGCCTATGTCACACATACAGGCAAGTATCAGACTACCAGCACACTGCAACATGCCCTGTCTCACACAGCAATGCTTGGCCACTTACCGCTCAACTCCAGATGGGTCTGCCTCCCAAGGATCTGGGCGTGGAGCGCTGGGCCTATGCGTTCCAGGACCCTCATCTGGATGTTGCTCATGCTGACCCAGCACCCCTCTGCATCCTCTGCCTTCGCGAGGCGCCGGGCCTTGTAGAGGGTCCTGGACCTGAAGTCCTCCCATCGCTTCCGGACATGCTTGATGTCACCGGTTGCCACCCCCTCCGCATTGATGGCAACCACTGCGTCCTCCCAGATCCTCTCCCGTCCTTCCTTGTTGGCGCATGATGTTCCGAAGAGGGCATCATAATGCCCCAGGACATGCTCCACCAGGATACCAACTTCCTTCTCACTGAAGCTGGTGGCCCTCTGCCTCTCTGGCTGGGGGTCGTCAGTGGTCTCAGATGGTGTTTGCCCTGACCTGGCGATCCCCGAGGCAGGCGTGGGTGGGTGGGCAACTGGGTCCTGGGGCTGGGCTGTGGAGCGATGGTATCCCAGTCGGGAGTCTTCTGTTCCAGCAGGGGTGGATACAGCAACTGGAGAGCGAGTGGGTGTTTCTTGTACTTCTTGTCGGTTCACACACGATTACTTCACAACGTTTCCAGTTCGTACTCCCCGTTTCCTCAGACTGCGTTCTTTTCTTCTTTTGGCGGGGGTGTTGCCAATGCGCACACACGCGTCTTTTTCACGTTCTTTTTCAAGACAGACGGTGAGTCGTGCACGTATTTTCCAACTGTGGTTGCCCCCGTGTGTCGCGTACCCTTTCAGAGGTCATTGTAGGCTGCGTGTAACACGCGTATGCTTATTTTTGTGTTTCTGGGTGCCCCAGCGTAGTGCGGGTTCATTTTTCCATGCATGTGGTCTACCAGGGGTTGCGTGCACGTGTATTTTTGTTTTTGATGGTTCATTCGCTAGCTAGGTTGGTCGGGGGTGTGCGGGAAGTTTCATACGCGATTGGCCGTGTGCGAGCGGGGTACGTGTATTACTGGGGTTCGCTGGAGGTTTCACACGCGATTTCGCTGTCAGAGCGGGGTACGTGTATCCAGTGGGGTGCGCGGGGAGTCCCACACGTGAATTGGCAGTGTGGGTCCTCCCAGATGTGCCCTCTACCCCTCCACAGCCCCTGCAGGCAGCCCACACCACAGGGGACTACCCAGCACCCCTGGTCATGTCCCGCACACAGCCCATCCACCATGGGCATGCCCCCCAGCCAGCCCACATGTCACCTTGCACTAGTGATGACCAACTCATGTCCCCCAGCACCCCCACCCACCCAGCTTTGAGGGGCACCTGCCAGCAGGCCCCGACTCATGTCCCCCAGCACCCCCACCCACCCAGCAGTGAGCCTCAGGCCTTGACTCATGTTCCCCAGCACCCCACCCACCCAGCAGTGAGCCTCAGGCCCTGACTCATGTCCCCCAGCACCCCCACCCCCTAGCAGTGAGGGGCACCTGCCAGCAGGCCCCGACTCATGTCCCCCAGCACCCCCACCCACCCGGCAGTGAGCCTCAGGCCCTGACTCATGTCCCCCAGCACCCCCACCCACCCAGCATTTAGAGGCACCTGCCAGCAGGCCCCCGAATAATGCCCCCCCTACATGACAAAGATGCACAATCTTGGCCCACATCTCCACCAAAATACCACAGCACGCCACCCCAGTCTTGAGACGCAATGATTTCCCAATCCACCCCACACTGACATGCCTATCTCAAGACACAAACCAAAAGTCAACTATGTACATCAACACATGTCTGTCTCACACACACACACACACTGGTTGGCATCGATTGTGTAAACCCACATTTTCATATGCATGATCTCAAAGAGCGAATTACACACATGGAAGTAAAATATCAAAATGTATTATGGACAAACATAAAGCAATGAAATGGAAGCATAAACAAATTGCAAACATGAAATGAAAAGCATGTCCAAAAGATGAGTACATGAAAAGTATAACCAATCCTAAGAAATCCAAAAGAAAAATAGTCCAAACTCTCCCTCCACCAAAGCAAATCCAAAGGAAACGTAAAAAGTAAAATCCATTAACCCATGGTGAAATCCAAAGAAAAAGTTCCAATAAATCCATTGTCCAACTATGTACAATCAATTGTCAAGGGTCCATGAGCCCAACGAAAGAACAGAAACCTATGAAAAAAACTACCTAATAAAAAAACTATATACAAATGTGTGGGGCAAAGTCCAAACACCCCAAAATAAAGGAAAACGAAAATGAAACCTAACGCTAAAAACTATATACAATGGCGGCGGGCTAGTCCGACGGCTCACTTTCCGATTTCCCTGGCCAGGTTATCATCGAACTCCTGCTCAATGTCCTGGAGGCGGTCCTCTTCCATGGCCCCGAGGGTTTGCAGGGACGATGCCATGTGGGACTCCAACTCCCTGCGAATAGCCTCGAGGCACTCGGCCCGCCTCAGTGCCCTCTGCATGGAGTTCTCCACCCTGACCATTGTGAGCCGTTCCTCTTCTGCCCACCGCCGCTCCGCATCTATACGCCGGCTCAACCGCAGCACACGGAAGACACACCCATTCCAGGGTCCTCCTGCCCTCTGGCCGATGCCTGCCCCTCTGATGTCAATGGCCCCCGAGCCATTATTGCTCCCACCTAGAGCCTGCTGCTGCTGTCCATGTGCCCTGTCTGATGATGCCTGCACATCCTCCATCAGCTGGTCTCCAGTTGTTGTGGTGTCCACCCCTGCTGGACCGCCGACTCCCGACTGGGGCAGGGATGGGATCTCCACCAAGCTGGCTGTGTTGGTCAGGCCAGGTCCACAGGGGGCCTGGTGGAATTTGGGCTGGAAGACGGCAGGGAGAACGACTGGCGCATAGTCTCCACAGAGGAGGAGAGGTCCCCCAGAGTGCGCGACACATGTAGGAACCCACCGACCAGGGCCGCTCCCAACAGTGCCACATCGCGACACTGCTGTTCGTGATGGCGTGCATGCTCCACCCAGGAAGCACACATGCCATCACAAATGTCACGCGTGCGCAACGCGACACCAATCACGACGGAGCCCATACGGTCATGGGAATCCTCGTCCGCAGGTAGTGGAGAGGCAGATGACGTGGCACTCCCCCCCTACCTGCGGATGGGCCTGGGACGGGGCATCCCTGCTGGTGCATGGTGGTGCAGTCACAGGGTCAAGGACAGCAACACACACAGGCCCCTCCGCGGAGACCTGTGCTGCCTCCTGACCCTGGCTCTGGACTGCACCACTTGCACCAATGGTACTACCCCCAGCAGGCCCCATGTGCGGCTCAGTAGCGGGCTCCTCCTCCACTGTTGAGACCGCCAACCTGGATGTCTCTGCACCGTCTTCCGCCATTGCAAGCCCCTGTGGGGGCTCACCCGGCCCTTCCGCTACAGCCGTAGTGGCAGATGCGGCAACAGTCCCCTAGCTCCCGGATGATGGCAATTCCTGGGAGGGGGGCTGGGCCTTGCATCGCCGCCCGGTGGAGGCATCCTCGCCACTTGGCTCCACAGCGCCGTCTCCGCCCTCTTCTTCACTTGACGCTGCGTAGAGGGAGACATAGAACACAAGCATCAGGGTACAGTACAATATTCCCCTAGACAGGAAGCAATAACACGAGTGACACTGTCAAATGTCACTTCCATCCTGCCCCTCCACAATACATGGGTGAATGCATGCAACACACATGCAGAAACAGGCACGGCGCCTGCAATCAACATAAGCATCCATGTACAAGGGCCTCTTTTAACCAAAATGTTGCCTTCAAACTCACATGCATCATGGCTCAAACTGATCCCATACACACACATCACCGGAGGGTCATGCATCATGGCTTGTACACCACAGACACAGTGGATAGACACAGTGGATACAACGATGACCGCACTGCATGAGTGAATCTACACATCATCACGGACATGTGTCATGCATCCATGGCGTTTCAAAGTCACACACACACTTCTCAGATACACACATGTGCACCATACATGTACATGAGAGCAGCACCCATCCCTCACCCCCCCTCCATGTCCAAGAACAGAGACTGGCATGCATTCATGTGTGCATTCCGCATACAGCTACCCATGTTGCATTGGAACACATGCACCATCCATGTGGTTCACACATTACTGGTCTCACATGCATGACCATGATGTCCCTGCACACACACATCCATACATGGCCTATGTCACACATACAGGCAAGTATCAGACTACCAGCACACTGCAACATGCCCTGTCTCACACAGCAATGCTTGGCCACTTACCGTTCAACTCCAGATGGGTCTGCCTCCCAAGGATCTGGGCGTGGAGCGCTGGGCCTATGCGTTCCAGGACCCTCATCTGGATGTTGCTCATGCTGACCCAGCACCCCTCTGCATCCTCTGCCTTCGCGAGGCGCCGGGCCTTGTAGAGGGTCCTGGACCTGAAGTCCTCCCATCGCTTCCGGACATGCTTGATGTCACCGGTTGCCACCCCCTCCGCATTGATGACAACCACTGCGTCCTCCCAGATCCTCTCCCGTCCTTCCTTGTTGGCGCATGATGTTCCGAAGAGGGCATCATAATGCCCCAGGACATGCTCCACCAGGATACCAACTTCCTTCTCACTGAAGCTGGTGGCCCTCTGCCTCTCTGGCTGGGGGTCGTCAGTGGTCTCAGATGGTGTTTGCCCTGACCTGGCGATCCCCGAGGCAGGCGTGGGTGGGTGGGTGGGCAACTGGGTCCTGGGGCTGGGCTGTGGAGCGATGGTATCCCAGTCGGGAGTCTTCTGTTCCAGCAGGGGTGGATACAGCAACTGGAGAGCGAGTGGGTGTTTCTTGTACTTCTTGTCGGTTCACACACGATTACTTCACAACGTTTCCAGTTCGTACTCCCCGTTTCCTCAGACTGCGTTCTTTTCTTCTTTTGGCGGGGGTGTTGCCAATGCGCACACACGCGTCTTTTTCACGTTCTTTTTCAAGACAGACGGTGAGTCGTGCACGTATTTTCCAACTGTGGTTGCCCCCGTGTGTCGCGTACCCTTTCAGAGGTCATTGTAGGCTGCGTGTAACACGCGTATGCTTATTTTTGTGTTTCTGGGTGCCCCAGCGTAGTGCGGGTTCATTTTTCCATGCATGTGGTCTACCAGGGGTTGCGTGCACGTGTATTTTTGTTTTTGGGGTGCCTTTGCGTTGCGTGACCCGTCATCTTCCCCCAGGGGTCACATACAGCCTTGCTAGAGCACTAGGGTACGAATTCCATCTAGTACCCTACCCCTTTCACCCCAATTGCCCAGGACAATTGTTTACTGCAACTCCCATACGCACAACAACATCAGTGCCATGGTTGGGAGGCGACCAAGCAGTAAGGGAGGCAAAGGTGGCCGACCTCCAAAAGGTGGCCGTGGTCGGCGCGGTAGGGGACGTGGCCAGGATTTCCAGGGTGCCCCTAGAGCCCAGTGTGTGGAGGACCAATCGAGGCCACCTATGTCCCCCCCCCAATGGTTGTGGGAAACGTAGCTGACACCATCCCAGCTCAGCCCTTGTTGGACCGGCCCATTTTGTCACCTGAACCGGCACAGGATGACTCCCAGGCTGACTTCCAGGTCAGCAAGTCTAATCCACGTGTGGCGGTGAAAGTTGCTGTCACCAGGCCACGTGGATCTGGGGCAGCAATGTCATCTGCTGCCCCAAGTAGCCAGGGTGGGGAGGCTGCAGGGGCAGCTGCAGCTCAATCCACCCCAGCTCCGAGTCTCCCAGCCGGGACAGTGTCGGTCCAGGTCCATCACACCGACGTTGGCCCTGCCAACATCACCCTGCAGCCAATGCCTGCACAAAGACCTATGGTCATTGTGCCTTTACAGGCTTCTAGTACCCAGTCCACTTGCGCTTCTGCCCCTACTGACCAGAGCGGCGTAAGCCACTCAGGATCCTCACCACCTTCCAAGAAGAAGAAGGGTGCTCTTGCACTACAGGCTGAGACCCCAGACACGGCTACACACTCCGGCACGTCAAGGAAGCCTAGCTTCAATGACACCGAACTTGATGCACTTGTGGCCTATGTGTTGGCACATAGCCGCAAAATGTTGGTGACTGCAGGCTGTAAGACTATGACTGCTCAAATTAGGGCCCACTGGCAGACCATCGCAGACCACATTAGTGCCCCTGGATTTGTGAGGCGCACAGCTGATGATTGCTATAAGTGGTGGAATTACCTTAAACGCAGAGCAAAGAACAAGCTTGCTTCCAATCATGCCTCTACTCTGGTGACTGGCGGTGGGTCTCCACCAGAGGACGAACAACTCACTGAACATGAGTCTGTTGCCGGAACCTTCATCACAGAGGAACAGATCCAAGGCGTGGGAGACCTACCAGATTATGAGGCATTGTCCGGTGAGTGCCCATGCAAGTGTGTGTAATCCATGTGTATGTTTCTTGGGTGATGTGTAATGATTGAGTGCCAGGTGAGGGTGTGTACTCCTGAGTGGTATGGGTCACCCATGTGCTTTCTTCAAACCATTCACCAGCCTTGGGTTTGGGTATGACAGTATCCCTTCTGACCACAGTAGCCAATTAGCGCCACATTACTGCAGTTGCCCTTGAACTGTCATCTTGCAACAACATTGTTCTGATTTTTCAGTGTTCATTCAGCCTGATTGTTTCAATCCTCCCATTTTTGCAACGCATTTTTCTGCCCTAATGCCACATATGTGACATGCTTCTGTCATAGATTACACCCCACAATGGCCCACATTTATTACCTTGTTATGGGAATGATTTGACCATTCAGGCTAATTGAGCATTGGCCTGCTCACATTAGTTTTTGGGGCCTGTTTGAATGAGGAACATGATTGTTGTTTCCTGTCATGTTGGAGTGACCAACCATTGATGTATCCATCCGCCTGACATCACTGTATTATTGCACACTGGATATGTTGCAGTGTGTGGCACGTGCATATTTTGTCACACTTTTTTGAATTTTTCATCTCATCATGTCCATCTCACATGGATGGGTGACAGTATTCATTCACTGACACATGGCTGTACTTGACAAATGTACCATGGCTATGCTACGTGCCATCTGTGTGCTGGCATGTGTCATGTACGTGGATTGCCCATGCCACTCACAGGCTAATATGTGATGCCAGTGCTATCCAGCATGCAGCACATGGGTTGATTTTCCATCTTGGAGTCCTCAGTGTCTGCTTTTTGCCTCCCCTTCCAACTCATTGACAGTGCATGCATGCCAGGGTTATAGTCGTGTGGGACACATGTTATTCATGTACTGGATCATTGCCTTGTCAGGCCTATGTGTGTGCTATGGTGCTCATGCCTGTTTCCATTTGTTGTCTTTCATGTTTTTGCAGGTGATGACGCACTTGATGCTGTTGAGGTGGAGGAGATGGTGCAGACCCAGGTGGAATCTCAGCCACGACTGGGCACCAGTGGAGGAAGTGGTGTGGTGGTGTCCTCCTGCAGACCATACTGTCCCCGGGTGTCTCTGGGTGCACCTCCCCAGACCTCTATGATTCAGGTGCTGAATCGGACAGTGGGACTTCTGTGCTGTCGCAGGTGAGGGTTTCTGGCAGGGATGCTGTTCTGTCCAACCCACCTGCACCGGGGGTAGGCCCCTCTATGGGGATGTCAGTGTTGGTAAGTCCGCCTTTGGCGGTTATGGATGCAGGGTCACACTCCACACCATCTGATCCTGTTCCTGTGCCAGCAGATCAGAGGGGGAATGCAGTCCTGCAGCCTCAGGCAGTGCCAGCACAGCAAGCTGCAGATCGCCTTGCCCCAAACAGGTGTGGTGCCCGCCGACGTAGTGGCCGTACGCCACCAGGCAACCCTGTATGGGAAAACTCCATGTACAGTATAGCAGCAAAACAGGGAGCATCGGTTGAACTGATGGCTCAGGCAATGGAGAGGGTGGCCACTTCCATTCTCCCCCCTGAAAGGCAGATGGAGCAACAACAGCAGGCAACAGACTCCATTTGCCAATCACACAGGGAAGACATGTTGGCGTCCAACAGGGACCGACGGGCGGCACTGGAGACTCTGTGCAAAGCCATATCTGTAGAGTCACAGGGCCACAGGGAAGCCCTGAGGTTAGAACTCCATTTCCTCAGGGAGACTCTGGGTGAACTTGAGGCTTCCCGAAATTTTAGGTCAGAACAGCAGCTGGAGAAGGTCACACGTTCGCTCTCAGCTGAGCTGCAGGCAACTCGTGAGGAGATCCGGGCATCACGCGAGGCCATGCATGCAGAAATGCAGGCAACCCGTGAGGTGCTGCATGGGGATCTCTGTACTATCATCCTCTAGAACCAGACCTTCAACACCCGCATGCTTGCTGCCATGGAGGACGATTGTATACAAATTGTTCGTTTTACAACTGCTCGAATGACATTGACCTTTTCACAATTGACCGAATTGTGAAGGTCAATTTTACCATATATGTGGGGGGAAACCCCCCACAACCCCCCACCCAACGCCAAACCCCATATTATATATATATATATATATATATATATATATTCGGTCAATTGTGAAAAGGTCAATTGTAACCCTTTAAATTCGGTCAATTGTTCATTCGAACAATTGTAAACGAACAATTTGGGTAATACCATGGAGGACCATACCAGGGCTTTGTGTGGGCTGCCTACAATAGCACCGCCACCTCCTGATGTAGCAGCAGAGGGTGAAGAGAGCGACAGCAGTTCTCCCACATTGGTGTGGCCGTGCAGGCCATGAGCCCATGGAGGCATTTTCTTTCTCGCAACATCCACGCAGGTGGGTGCTGGGGTGCACCCTGTCCTCAAACCTCCTGGGTGGCCTTCCCCCCCCCTGGTCCACACATGGCCATTTTTGTATTTTTCTTTTTTTTTGTACAGTGTGTTGCCTTGTGTGGCTCCCATGGGCATCCACTGTGTATTCCAGCTGGGCACATGCAGGCTTGTCCTGTCTTTGGTTTAGATGCTTGGGTTCATGACACACACACACCCCTCCTGCTTCCCCTTTGCATGGGCTTGCAAAGGGTGTGACCAAGTGACAGTGACTTACACAGTGACATTGGGCCCCCATGAGCTGTGTGGGCAGTCTGTAGTCAAAACTATGTGGACATCCCTAGTGGGGATTGTTGTTGTATTGAACACTGCATGGTGTATTGATATGTGCTTGGGCATCCATGTCTTCCTCCTTATTCACAGGTACCTTCTTCATGTCTTCACAAGGCCGTCTCCTTTGCAGACGCAGTTCATGTTGTATGCAGTACACTGACACATTTGCCCGACAGCAACACTCTGCAGTTGGAAGGGGTCAATGTGCTGGCTTATTCAGGTTGTAAGACTTGCACTACTTTGATTTTGTACAGTCATATTTTGCCACTGTTTCATCCTGTGTTGCTGTATTGTGTTGCTGGTAAGTATTTGTTCATGTCTGCTGTTTGTTATTGATTACTGGGAGCATATTGTCTGTGGCCTGTTCCCATTTGGGACAGTGCACTTTGTGACACTTGTGTCATGTGTTGTGCATTCATTTGGTTGCTTTGACATTGCATGACATGCCACGGTGTGTTGGGTAGTGGAGATGGGGAGGGGTTGGGTGACATGGCACTGTTTTCATGTTGTATTTTGCAAAGGGGTAGTCATTCATGCAGCATAAATGTGTGTCTTTTTGTGACACAGCATTGGTTGTCTTTCAGTAGGTAGGGATGTACACAATGTAACACTTTCAGGTGACCAATCTCAGGCTGGTATGGTTGTGACATGTGACTGTCCCTTATGTCATCATCATTGATCGTCAGCTGCTATGTACCAGGGCTGTGTGCACTCCACACGGGTATTTTAGCTGAAGTAATTAACCACCAGCTGCGTACGGGCTGCCTCACCACGTGCCATTTGCCCTCCCATGCGCAGCGGGCGTGCATGTGGTTGGGGGTTTGGGGGCACCACCATGTCCACCGGCAGGCCCCGGCGGGTTGCAACGTTGTGCAGGACACATGCTGCCACTATGATCCTGCACACTACTGGGGGCTCGTATAGCAGCTGCCCACCATGTTGCCACTATGCCCCGGGTTGCAATATGGGCTGTGTTGTATCTTACCTCGGGTGGTGTGGTGGGTATCCGAATTGGCGTCATCATGTGGGTGCTCAAGAGGGTAGGCACTGTCCCCTGGGGAGGTGAGGATGGGTATCATTAGTGGGGTTGTGACATTACTCAGTATCTGACATGCATGCATGTGCAGAGGCATTTATACTCACCAAGCATCCATGTATCGCCATGCCTCCCAGCTTCTAGGTCCTGGTTTAGGGGTGACATTCTGAAAATGAAACGGTCATGGGTGGACCCTGGATAGTTGGCATATACTGAGGTGAGGATTCCCTTGGCATCACATACTACCTGCACGTTGATGGAATGCCAGTGATTGCGGTTTCTATAGATGTGCTCAGTTGCCCTGGGAGGACGTAGAGCCACATGGGTGCAATCAATGGCACCTAGCACTTTGGGGAAGTGTGCCACCCCGTAAAAGTCCTGGACGGCAGCCTGCCTTTCTGCAGGTGTTCTGGGCATGTATATGTGCCTGCGCACTGAAGAGCGTGCAGTCATGATGGCCAACACCTGGTGTAGGCAGCATGACTGTGTGGCCTGTGACAACAACCCCCTCCCCACTATGGCACTTGTCCGCTGAAATGAACCAGTGGCCAAGAAGTGCAGTACATTGAGCACCTTTTCCAAGGGGCTCAGTGCTTGGGTGCACAGGGTGGGTGATGTGAGGTTATCCTCCCACTCACTCACCAGGTCGAGTATTGTGTGATGGGAACCTGTACCTCCCATACACCTGGTCATCAGGCATCCCAAAAAGGGTGGTCCTGGGTGTCAAAATTCTGGGCCTGGCTATCATCCTCCTCCTCCTGCGGTGTCCCACGACCACTGCTGCGAGGAATGGTATATTCATCATAGCGTCTGAGCTTGTTTGTTGCTTGCATGCACTTTTATGCTGCGCGGGGCTGCGTACGCCTGCTTCCTGCTGGCGTATGTGTTTCCGGATTAGCGTGTCTTTTTTTGGCGCACGCATTTCCCCTGTTCGATTCCATGAATACATGTTGTAGGCGCGCGTGTGGGCGTTCTGCGCATTTACCTCCTGTACTTCCCCACGTAACGTCCACATGTTCACGCGTTATTCCGCGTGTTACACCCCGTGTTCCGCCCACTTTTGTTGTGTGCACCGCGCAATGTGCGCTTTCGCTGTGCGCATAGCGCACGCCGCTTGATGACGTGTGCGCCCGCGTGCGCCACGCACTATTTTAGCGCACATCCCAGGATTTCCACGCGCTCAGACTTCCATGAATCGATGTGCGCGGCTTTCGCACGCTTGCGTTGCGATTTTCGCGCTTGCGCAGCGATTTTCCTTGTACCTTAATTCCATGAATCGGCCTGCCAATGTGACTGAGGGACTATCCCTTGGCATAAAAAGTTCTTCTGCTGTCTACCTTTGCCCCTTTATGCAATCTGAAATAATGTCTGAAAACATGTATTAAAACCTACTGTAAAGCAACTTCCCACACTAGCACACCAACCACACTATGCATGCACCATTAATCACCTGGCGTTTATTTGCGTCATCTTGGTAGGATAAATCACAGTGCGACCAATCATTTGGCCAAGCGTACCAAAAATCGTCCGTCAGTCACATTAAATATTTAGCATCCCGGACTCTGGATGCATGGGTAGGACAGCGGCTGTTTAGGCTGCAGATGAAGAGATCCACCTGGGGAACACCCCATCGGTGGAACAATTCCCTCACCACCTGTGGGTGTAGCTGCCACTCGTGGTTGGCCTCCACAAAAAGGCTTTGTTGGTCTGCTTTCACATTGAATGCCACCGGCAGGTGGACAGCCTGGAGCCACACCTTGAGAGCGACCGCCCTTTCCAACAATTCCAGGGCTAGATGTATGAGGGGGAAGGGATCTCGTGCCCTCCTGCTGATTGACGCAGAACATTGAGACAGCATTGTCCATCCATATGAACAGTTTTCCCTGAAGGTTGAGTAAAAAAGCCTTAACGCCAGAAAGATGGCCTTCAGTTCCAAATGATGGGAACGGCACACCCCTGTTCACAGGTTGTATACTTGGAAATTGTACATCATTGCCCATCTGAGCTGGGAGGAGTCAGTCATGATGGTCGACTGGAGCAACAGGTCTCCGAAGGGTAACCCGTGCAATAGATTCTGGGGATCTGTCCACATGAGAAGGTCTTTAATCAAGTCTTGAGGAATGTGAATCAACTGCGACTGATGATCCACCCCCTACGACTCGGAGAGCGTCAGCCGAGTTCTCCTCATTTTCAACCTGGCTAGTGTGACTGCCAGGACACCATCAGCCCAAACAGCCTTTGACACTACTGGAAGAAATAAATGGAGTAGGTTTCCTGAATGTCTGCTACCCTCTCTTCTGTCGTGAAGACCTTGGTCTCCTGCATGTATCATAGGAAGCCTACAAAGACCAAGCACTGACACAGGGTTAGGTTTGACTACTTCCAGTTGACAGAAAGACTTAGGTTGTAAAGTAAGCCCAGAAGATAATGAAGGTGAGAGTTCCCTTTCTCCGGGGATAGCCCCTTTACCAGTAGTCCGAGGTATGGGTAGAGATGAATACCCTGGTGACGGAGGAAGGAGGGCACTGTGATCATCATTTTTGTGAACACTCCTGGTGCTGAGTTGAGACCAAAAGGAAGGATTTGAAACTGAAAATGGTGCTCCCTGCAGAGTATCTCAAAAACATCTGATGAGGGGCCCATATAGGGATATGCAAGTAAGCATTTTCAGATCCACTGCACGTATCCAGTCCTCCTGCTGCAGGGCCGACTGGATCTGTGTGATGGTGATCATCTGGAATGTCTGAATTGGGAGTAAAACATTGAAGTATGCAAGGTCCAGAAAGGTGAGCAGGTCTGCCTGGTTGGACTTTGGCACCATGAACAGAGGGAAATAGAACCCCTATTCAATTTCCGGGGCTGGAACACTCTATTGCCGTCATTTCTAAGAGTATGGAAACCTCTGCCCCAAGTGAGGGGGACCCAGCCTGCTTCAATAGAGGATGGGAGGGGTGGAAGAGGGAGCCTGAACTCCCTGCTGGTGACAGACTGCACCTATGAATCCTTGGTTATGGTCCTCCAGGCCTCCAAGTGGAAGGAGATCCTTCCACCCCTATGGAGTCCTGTCGGACCAAACAAGGCCATCCTTTGGTTGGTCTGTTAGTGAAGGAACTGGAAGAGCTGGGTGATGCAGCTTGGTGGGAGGAAAAAAACCTGGTAGCAGATTTCTGTTGCTTTTTTTGCTGCGTATCTGTCCTGCAGTCTTGTCTTTCACTCCTGGAATCCCTGAATCCAGAAAAAGATCTGAACCACGCCTGCAATCAGAACGAAGACACTTGTTTGGAGGGGGTCTGGGACTGGGATTTCAAGAAAGCCCCTACGGTCCATGAGCCTGCCATGAAAAGCCATCACTGATAGTGTGATTTCGTGCCCCTCCTCTGTGAGGTGCAGATCTGCTGGGGCCTGCAAGTCTGGTGCTAGTGGAGGAGCCAGTTCTTAAATCAGAAGAGCTGCAGGATCAGGGGGGAGTGATGGCAGAGGTTGGGGGTCCACCAGAGGCGGAGACGGAACTGCGATCCTTGGAGGGGTTGGCATTATCTCTCTAAAGATGCCTTTGAAATACTCCTACATAGGGTCCAAGCGCATCAGCATCTGGAACCTCTGAAATAATGGCTCCTCCGATTGATGCAACCTTTGCAGAGGAGTAGGCCTCTGAGTTGGAGCAGGCCGTGACCATGACTTAATAGAAACTGGCTGCCAAGTGGGCCTGGACAACCACAGATCCACATAATAGAGCAGTGAGGTGGTGACGGGCAAAGACATGGTAGGGGGTAGAGACATTCTAGTCAGAGCCAACCACTCTACCCAGGGAGCAAAGGGATCATTCTCCCCTAAAGCCCTCAGAACCACCCCCAAAGGTTCACGTCCCAATGACGCACTAGGAGTGGATTTGGGTCTCTCCTTTGGCGATGATGAAAGATGGAATGTCTGAGGAGGCAGAGTCCATTTTGAGATGCAACAGCACTGACTGGTTTTTGGTGGTTGGACCCGTGTCGTGCTTGGCCCTCTGACAGGGAACCTCAGTGATGCCGGTATTAGGCTCAACCCTCAAAGAGGGATCCTTGGGGCAACCCCGGCATGTATAGCTCCATGGGGAGCCTTGCTGCTGCTGGGAGGAAGGTTAGCCCTGCTTGTGGGAACCTCAGGGAGAACCCTGGTAGATTTCACCCCTGGCGGGGGAACCTTGGCCATGCCAGTGCTGAGTTTAGCCCTCTTCGAGGTAACCTCTGGGGTGTTCCCAGTACGATAAGGCCCTGCCGTGTGAACCTCAGCACTGCCAGTAAGAATGTTAGCCCCTGATCAGGGAGCAGCGAGCCTCGGAGAAAGCTAAAGTATCCAAATTGGCCTCATGGGCCTCGGGAAGAGTCCAGGTACTGCTAGGGCATGAACAGCCCCTGCTGCCACCATGGACCTCCGAAGAGGAACCGCCAGCCCGGGGAACCCTGACAAGGAAGTCACTTACCGGTTGATGTTTCCTAACTGGGACAAATTCTTGAATGTGCTCCGGCACTTCCTAACGGAAGACCTCTTCCCAGCGCTGGAGACGTAGAGTAAGGGCACAAACCGAGTGTGTCACAGGCAAAACACGCATCCCACAGGTCATCGGGGCCCAGGAAATCCAAGCAGAGCACGTGCAGATGCGAAGCTGAGTGCATAGAAGGCAAAACCCTTTTGTCCCAGCATGAGCGGGCCAAAAAAGACTGACGCCTGAGATGAGGGGAAAGAATTCTGACAGAAGAAAAAGAGTGGGAAAAATTGCCCACTGGTGCTGAAACCTCTGGCCCCAACCGTGCGGACAAAAAATGGACTGAGATGCAAGGCCCGGGGGCCGGGCTTGGGGAGGCAGAGCCTGTGGCTTAAGCATGCACTCGGGCCCGCAACATAAAAATAGGACAGAAAATGTTTGTATGGTGCTACAAAAAGTTCTGGTCCTGTCCCGAAGGACGCAATACCCACAAGTATGGAAAAAAGGGGACAGGACATAGGAGTACCCCTGATGCTCCTTACCATTCTTGCTGCTCTCCAACCTCATTGTGGCCATCCCTTGCGATCCCTCATCCACTTTTGGGCTATTGTTTCACTATGTGGAATGGGGGAGAATGGGCTTCTGAGGCTGAGAGCAGAAGCCACCAAGGCAACTCTAATGGTCGGCACGACCACCTACTTTCTTGTTGGCTTCGTCTGCAAGTTCAGACTGCAACATAACAGGATGCCTAGGAAGCACACTTCCAATACTCTCAGATCATTTGGGACAGGCCACTCCGTCATGATTTTAATAACTTCTCTAAAATAGTGAGATTAAAGATAGTGATGCTTCATTGATACAATATCAGTGTGGCGGGGAAGGGATAGGCCACGTCAGTCGTTTGTAAGACCAGCAACACTATTTCCCCAGGATTCTGCAGCCATATGTGTACTCTGTATCCTCTTCCAAAAGAAGCAATGTGCTAGGCTGTATGTTATGTTATATGTGAGTTGTACTATGCTAGAGGCAGTGGCCGAAGTGGGCGGGAGCGGCTGGGAGCTGTGCTCCTCTACTTTTTTTTTTTATTAATGTTCTCCGTTCCTATACTTTTATTTTAAAAAGAAACTTTTCCGGAATGGCTTCGTTTTAAAATAAGACCGTAGGAATACGTTGAAACTTGCAGTTCAGTGCACTGCACTGAATGTTCCCTTAAACAGCAGGTAAACTTGTCGGGGTTTGGACTGTGTGTGGGAGTGGCGCGGCGATGGGCTTTGTAGGGAGCTGGGGCAGGCCAGCAGGGAACATAGTTCCACTACTTCTTTTCATACACCTAGACCAGTGGCTAATGGGCCAATTTGGACATTACAGTGCTCGCTGATGTAACCTCAGTTTGAGAAGCAAACAATTTTGCTGAAGGCCAACACGGACTGGTCATACTTATCTCCATGGGCAAAAAGCTCCACAACAAGGCCACCTCTGCATGGTAAGTACGGCCCAAGGCATAAAGAGCAGAATTGTAATCAGATATTTAGTCATTGAACAAAGGGCTCTTGTGGGTTGAAGTCAAGCTATGTTTCCTTTTAAATATGATGGTGATTTTTTATTTAATTGTTCACTTATAACGTGCTTAATACGAGCGGGATCGGGATTCGAACCCCTGTTGCACCGCACTTGCTTCCACGTCGCCCCAGAGCTATCCTTGCTCCGCCTGCTGTGCAAAATCTTGCACACTAACATAAGGCTCTTGTAAGTAAAAATGATGCGTGTAGCAAATGTTGCGAGTGAAGAGAGAGCGAGAAAAGCCTCCCGACACCTCCCTTTATATTTCCAAGGGATACGGTTTCAGAGAGCAAATGGATTTTGGGTGTTAAAAGGAAGAGTACTTGTGTGGTTGGAGAACACCAGACCAAGCACTGCCATTGCTTTTAATGCTTGGCGGCACTCTCTGGCCTTGCCCTCAAATATTCGGGTGTTGAGCCCAGTTGGGAAGCGCAGTTAATGACTTTTGGCCTCATCACGAGTTGGGCGGCAGCCCTTAAATCCAGCGGTAGTGCTATTACCACTACATTTAAGGGCTGGCCCAATCATGAGTTGACCGGAAAGTGGGACTTTTACCTCCAGCTTTTTGCTGGAGGTAAAAATGTCCCCTTTCCACCAATTTTTGGCACCATTATCACAGCGCTAATAGCACCACCCCATACACATTGGGTCCAATGGACCCAGTGGGGAATGGGAATTTACTGCCTTACCGCTGCCCGTGATATCGCGCCAATAGCGCCGGACTGAGTAGCAGTAATGCTATTTGCGTTGCTGGTGTCCCGGCGCAATTATCGCAGGGATACCACCAACCTCAGGATGAGCCCTTTGCCTCTTCAACTGAATATTATTTTGTCAGAAGTTCGGGGTCCTGCAAGTCAAACTCCTGATTAGTTTGAACTACAATCTCCCCCCGCACCCCAATAGCTTATGTTGGATATCAGCACAACCTCCCAGGTTCTGTAATCATTTCAAAAGCTGCTAACCAACCCAACATGTCAGGGGCATACAACGGTTTTTGGCCTTTGGTAGGAGAAATCACACGTCCATGCCTACTGAAAGTACCATCCAGGCCTGAGTAGTCTCACCCCAGGCTGGCCATACTGTGGTGTGCATTTAAAGACCCCAAACAGAAGTCCCTTTTACATGAATGGCAGGCATTTAAAAACTGCAACAAAAATGGCCTGGCTTTGCTTTTCACGTTAAGTTAAAGATCCATGTGGAAAGGGGCTTACCTGTCATTTACCAATGGACAAGCAACAGTTTAATTTACAAAAGAAGGAGGAATCAAAGATCCCTGTGACATGGAAAACAGGATTTTTAAACATTGAAAGCAAAAATGGCCTGCACATGTGTCTGCAAATAAAAACGGCTTTAAAAAGCTAAAATGGAAAGAAATATCACTGCTCTCTGAAAAATGTCAGGAAAATAAAACATGTGGGGGTTGACAAAGCAATGATATTATGTTTCACTTACAAAACTCCAGTGACATTTGAACAGCCACTTTTTCTTCACGGAAAACCTTTTTATGGCTGTGGTCAAAACTTCACCATCTAATGACCCCCACAATAAAATGTGCTGCTGAAGGTGTTGAAAGCCCAGTGTCATCCAGCCCTGCCTGGGCTTCAAGGAAATTCCAACTTCAAAGAGACTCATAAAAAACCTCTGGTCACAGGCTGGCCCAGGGAGACAGATGGCTGTGCTTGATTAAGCAGACCTCCCATTTGCTGAACATGAACATTCACAATTAATTTAAAGGACTATTATCATTTAGGCATTTTTCGCAGCAACCATACGGTGGATTGTTTTCATTTTTATACAATTTATGTAATTTCCAGTAGATTTTGGGAATATAAATATGCATCTACCTGTGACTCTGGGAACTGTAATGGCCAGTTAGACAAGGTTTCTGGCTGGTCTGAGTAGGTTTCAAATGTCAGAGTTGGTAAAAAGGTGGAAAATGAAATTAGGGATATGTTTAATAACTTATATCTTCATAACTGTTGTGCATTTGACGGAAACAACAATGTGCCACATGGCCGTGCTACATTGTACAGATTTAGTGGTCGGCTTATCTAATTCTCCATGATCAGCTAAAACAGAAAATATGTTTGGTATGACAGTTGCTAGTAAAATCATGAAGTTGTGATACATAACTAGTTTTATTACAAATAGCAATTGCCATATGTTGCTTCAAACCCCAAAACCAATCCTGACTTGGAGGTGGGGTTGCTAGAAGAGGGAGGAGTAACTGTCCAATCCTAGTGGAAGGGATTATTGCAGGGTACTTCCCCAAGATTGTAAAATTGGTGATGTAATTTCTGCTATATAAGGGGAACTGCACTAGGTCAGGAGACGCACAAAAACCGGGGAGACAGACAAAGGAGAAAGACAGGAGGACAGAGAGAAGGCTGTTGAAACTTACCATCTGACAGCTGTAAGGAGACACCAGAGGAGAGTGCAGAGAGTGCATCTGGTGCAGCTGTCTATTTCTAGAAAGGCCTCAAGGCCTACTGGGTCCTGTGGTGGAGAGTGGGAGGCCATCTTTGAGAGTGGAGTGACCAGACCCATGCCCTATCTTTCCAGAGTGTCCTGAGATACAGCTGGCTTTCTTGACCCGTAAACGGATGCTTGCTATGCAAATAGAACTAAGCCTTGGAAACCCAAAAGGTGGGGGTGGGAGTCTGTTTGCCTTGAATCATTTCCCTTTATAGCGGGTGGGATTGGGGGGGGGGGCAAAACTGTGTAGATCCTTAGCCTATGTAACCAAAAATATTAATTTAATTAATTCCCCATTCCCAGTGTGCGCTGAAAACTATAGCCTATAATTGAATTGGGTTATCCTTGTTGTCCAGCTGACCCAGACTTCTTTAAGGAAGAGGGGTGTCTTTGTTCTTAAATCATTCCAAACTTTTTATCCAGCTTCCCCAACCACAGGCCTTTCAGTAAGGGGGGGGGGGGGTGGTCTGAAATCCCAAATTCCCCAAGCATGCACATTTTTCTGTCTGACTTCCCAACATAGACCAAAGCAAGGGGTGGGGGGTCTGAAAAACAAAGCGACAATGTTTATTTTAAATCAAAAGTGGGGGTGAAATTATAATAGCCATATGTATTTTTACCAATCTTGAAATGCTACTGCTAGCCTTTTAAGTCTGCAGGAAAATCAAAAATCACACATTACGTAAGTGCCTTCTCTATTGACCTGTGTAATAATTTTGTGAAGTGAAATTCACAGAAGGGGAAGAATTTTGTCTGTTTTGTTTTACTCAATTTTGTATTTATTTATGCTGAGAAAAGTTGACTGTTGTGTTCTGGATAAAGTGGTGTTTTGGATATTTTCGTGCCAATTTCTATTACTTTTAATTTAAATAAATACCAATATATTTCCCGTACATCTGCCTGGTTCTTGGCTCATTGTTAGCTTAGGGGCGGGGATCTAAGGGGCATGATATGTGTCAGATAGGGCTAAAAAAAGAATCTGTTAAACAGTTTGTTGAATAACCACTTGAGTGGGGGGGAAGGGACTCTGTGTTGAGGGTGGCTTCTCAATAAACCGTTGCAATACACATGGAGAACCATGCCCACGTTTACCCTGTATTGTGTGCCGCATAGCCCAGATGCCTGTTTGCCAAGAGCTCTTGCACACCACCACGTTGTAGAAGGGAATGCAATAATAACACATCATCACTTCCCGCCACATAAAAGCGGTGGGCAGATCCAGCAAGCAGGTGTGCCATCATGTGTTTAAGGAGTCTGCTCCATGCCAGGAGACACACCGCCTGAGTCACAGCACGTTTTCCAATGGGATTGCGACATTATAAAAGGCTTCTATGAATCAGGCCCACAGACTCTAGTTGTGGCTCCTACTTGGTAACCTTCAACCTTTCTCCTGCACTATTCCAATCCCTTTCCGCACTGTTACATGTTCCCCACTAGCTACAAATGTGGACTATTCCCTGATGCCCTAAAGGGCATGTCGATTGCAAATGCTATATCTAATAAGGATCGATCAACTGTGCAAGCATTCTAATGCAGGTCTGTGACCCCTCATGAGGTACTGCACTCTTACTTCCTAAAGCTAGGTTTGCGGTCAGTAAATACCCAGAATATAACCCTCTGAATTCATTCAGATCATGTGGGGTCTACCACAGGATGTGCGGATCTGGGGCCTTATCTTAACTGTTACATGCAATTTAAATTTATTATTAATGTGTTATAGCTTAGTATAAGCTTTTCACATGACATAAGAAATTACATTTACAAAGCAGTTAATCATTAAAAACAGATAACATATTAAATTAATAAAGGAAATAGTAGAATAAAAGGAAGGAATAGAGAGAAAAGAAAAAAGAAAATAAGAATAAGAAAAAAACGAAAGATAAAATTAATAGATATTCCTAACAAAAAAAAATTCTGAATTCAAAATTAAAAAAGTGTATATGTTGAGAAAATATGTGGATAAGTCCTTAAGACCACCGATTGGTGAGTGTTAGTTCTTTTACATAATCAAAACTTCAGGTCCAGAAAGCGATTGCTGATGGTAGATTAGTAAATTATTTTTTTCCTAAATATAACATTCCCATAGAAGGCATCCCTAGATTGGCAGTTTGCTATACGTTTATGCCCAATGATTTCTCAACATTCGTCCAGACATTATACATTGCAATGTATAGTTTCATTCCTTTTCCCTTTGCATTAACGGCTCTTTGCCAATGCAATGGCACTAACAAATGACACTGAACTTAAATTGTCATCATGCTCTAAAAAGACATCAAACATGCAAAAACCATCATAATTTTCAACTTTCACAGTGCAGAACATTCAAGTAATGTGCAGGGATTTTGGCAAACATCAACATTACTTTATTGATTTTTTGTAAAAGTATACCACAAGGTAAAAAAATAATAAAACACTTGCCAGGCAACTTGATTTCCAAGTGTTTTTTTTTTTTAACATTGAGAAATCCAGACGATGGGAACACCCAAGACCCACAGTTCTGCATGTACTAACACCAAGATTTGTGCCACAGATCTTGCCCTGGTACAAAGTTCAAACGTGGGCAAGCACATTTCGCGTTCAGTACATTACTACCGGTCATTTTTATAAAAATAAATATTTTAGTTTACAGGCAAATATGTCCATGCATAGTGATCAGTCCACACAATGTGTTTGTGCGCATGTTAATCTTGGTGCTGTCGCAATGAAACAATCCTCCACAGTTTAACTTTGGCTTAATGTCACAAAGAAATGTTCCTGCACTTCAGCTATGCCAAAGCTGTTTCACAATTTTTTTTTAAAACCTGCAGGGAAAATGTTTCACATGGACTTCAAAAAAATCCTTTTTGCACGATGGAAAGAAAGTGTGGCAACTGCTCAAATGCAAGGCAACACAGGTTTTTCGCTGCTACAGTGCTTTGTCAGACTCCTCCAATGAAACGCCACGTTGCGTTTCATGGCTTCTGCACAACCCTCTATACACACACACACACACTACAAAAGCATCATTAACTGGGTGTGTGCATCTCCCCTGACTGGTGTGACTTTCAAGTGCTTGCGTTTCCATGGTGTAATCAGAGGAGATGGAGAAGCCGGAGTGTGTGAATGAGGAAACACGGGTCTGTGGATGCCAAATACTGGCAGCACAGCCAGTCCTCCAGTTCGATGCCCCGCTCGGGGTCCACGGCCCGCTCGGCGAACTTCATCATGAGCAGGGCCCGCTTCATGTCGATCCAGTTCTGCAGCGCGCCGTGCAGCGCTTCCTCGTGCGTAAATGGCCGCTCAGCCAAGTCCTTCCGGGGTCCCCAGAGCAGACACTGCAGCGCCCGCTTTGCTTCCGTGATGCGGATGCGCTTGATTGGGTCCGCCTCCAGCAGCAAGTGAGCAAGACGCTCGAGTCCCGCGGAGTAGAGTGAGAGCTTGGGGATGGATGGCAGATCCTCCTGGCTGTACTCCTGCTCTCTCAAGTGAGCCCGCACCTCAAAGGGGTTGGGCTGGTGAAGGAGTTCATAAATGAGAATGCCAGTCTGAAACTCATCAAACTTCTTGTACTGCGAGGCAGAGACAATCTCGGGGGCCAGCCTAGCCTGGTCCCTCTTTAGCTTCGGATTGTTGATCCCCGACCTCTGCTTGGCCTTCGAGAAATTGCTGACGATGAGCCTTGGTAAGCGCTTCTCATCGTTGCTGTTCTTCCCTGCGACGGACGGCTGGCAACGGGCAAGCAGCAAGTTCTCCAGGCAGAGGTCCCGGTGTATGATGCCGTGCTCCTTGAGGTGCTCCAGGCCGTTGCAGAGCTGCAAGAGCAGGAAACACACTTTGCGTTCATAGACATCCGGTTGGGTACTGTGGGAGGACACCGAATCTTTGACCAAGTCAGCGGCGGTCTGGTGCGGCACTTCCCGGGTGATGACGACAACACACTCCTGCTCATTGCTGGTGTGGGCCGCTGGTGCA
Source organism: Ambystoma mexicanum (assembly GCF_040938575.1). Lineage (NCBI taxonomy): Eukaryota > Metazoa > Chordata > Amphibia > Caudata > Ambystomatidae > Ambystoma > Ambystoma mexicanum. The sequence continues at coordinate 1,443,535,193 of NC_090935.1, forward strand.
CTGCTGGGGGCAGAAGAGGCATTCTGCGGTTTTGTTGACTGTGACATACTGGATGGCACAGTGGCTAAAAAATGGCCGCAATCCTGCTGAATGTTAAAGTGGACTGGCAACGACAGGCTACAATAGGTTGCGGTCTTGGAACCATCCGTTTTGCATATCTGTAAAAAACACAAAAAGAACGGGTTAATGGACATATATATAATGTATGCTTATAACAACACAACTAGAGCAAGGAAAACACCCCAAATTCCCGTTTGGTTTGAGGCGCCACCCACTTTTATCCCATTATCATCACTGGCTCAACTAACAAAAGGACTTATAGTTCCAAAATAATGTTTGCCCTTAAATACCATAAGTGCTTTAAAATCGAACGACATGATATGCTCATAAAAAGGCCCAGCGAAATACTAATTGATCGATAAAATGTTTGCTAGATATTGCCATAATGTTGTATCCATACACTATCAAGGTGACAACTTGCCAGGGAAAATTAGAGTGGTGTGAATATAACGTGTCAAAATTCACCTCCAAAATATAAACTAATTTTAAGATCCTTATCCCCCCGCCCCCCTTCTAGTCACAATTCTCCCTTTTTAGGTCCGGCTAGAGAAAGCGCTCTAGCTCCCTTCTAGAGCTATTGAGGCTACTTATCCCTTTACTTTTATAAAGCCTTATGTATTGACCTTTTCAATGTTTCTTTCAGTAGAATGTGTAACGTCAGTCTATACTTTCCCCCCCTCATGTATGTTCCGGTCCTCTGTTCAAGGAAAAACTGGAGGAAAATAAGAGTTGCCACTTTAGAAAGAGACAAAAGGAGCTGTGAAGGGAGGGTAGTGAGGCATGAACAGGAGCTGTGCAGGCAGGGTAGTGGGAGAAAGTGGCATGAACAGCAGCTGTGCAGGCAGGGTAGTGGGGTGGGAGTGTGGGATGAACAGGAGCTGTGCAGGCAGGGTAGTGGGGTGGGAGTGTGGCATGAACAGGAGCTGTGCAGGCAGGGTAGTGGGGTGGGAGTGTGGGATGAACAGGAGCTGGGCAGCAGGGTAGTGGGGGGGGGCGGGGGGGGTTGCATGAATATCGTGCTCCATGCTTGTGAAATTGTTTCCGCGTGTGGAGTTGGATCTCAGACGTACAGCTCGTTCTTTCCTTTACCACAATGTTCTGTAATTTAATGTCTGTTTTCATGCACCTCTCATTGCAGGGGCGGGCACACCCTTCAGCCTAGTTCCAATTTGTTCCAGTCTCAAGCTCTGTCAAAATGAGACTGCCCAGTCCGCATGGCAGGATACAGCTTCCACCAGTCCCGCCCCAGGAACCCCTGATGCCGAGTGGCAAATCCCCCCCCTCCCCCTCAGCTCATATGCAGGGCCTGCATAGATTAGTTGCTTGGGAGTCACCCCTCCAGTCATAACATGGGTTGGTGAAGCCCCCCCATACCCCCCACATCAAATGGGTGCAAACCAATCTAGAACACCCCAGAGAATAACTCCTATTTTAAGGGAAAATGGCCATTACATGCCCATTGAAGGCCCAGTATTTTCTTGCTCTTCCAAGTGCAACTGATGAAGAGAAAAGTCAGGTGTTTTGCAATTTAATTTTAAATTCAAACTTTCTTTCACCGCTAAGATGCAACAAGCAATTTTACAACTTCCAAAAATGAGCATACAACAAACGTTTGTTTTGATAGACCTCTGAAGCTGGTAGCCCCCCTTTCAAAGTTAGTTCCATTTCTTGCGCCGTCTCGTCTTATTTTAACGTGTACTTGAAAGGTATGAATATAGCTTTAGATTGAGCAACACTCTGCAAGCCTCTTGGGCATGGGCAACACTCTGCAAACCTCTTGGGCACACTAGCTTTACTCCACTGACGAGCCTCAGTTATTTTGGAGCAGCAGGTCCGACCATTCGGGTTTCCTCCATACAAAAGGGAAAGTTCTGAAACAATGGTGTTTAATGGACTAAGAGGCGGTACTGTCTCCCAAGACTGCCACCTTCTGCCTGTACGTCTACTCAGTTCTAAAGCACAACCCTAGCTGGCAAGCAATGGAGCACCATGAGAGAAGAAGGGATCCAGAAAATCTTTCGATGTGGAGGCAAACGAGAGGGCGTAGGACAAACAAAGTGGGAGATTGAGGAGAGTTTGAGACTCGGCAATACACAAATATCATTGGCCTGGAGGCGGTGTTAAGTGGTTCTGAAAATATTGCGGGCTGATGGGAGGCTATGGGAGTTCATTATGGGCGGGCCCGATACCGGTGACTTTGGATTGGCTTGGCATGAGTCTTGCTGGCTTTCGGAAGTGCTACAGTGGCAGCTGGCACACCTGCCAGTAGAGCCTAGCCGCCATCTAGCTGGGAGAGGACCGGTGACTGGAGCGCTGTTCTGTCGTCTGAGGTGGGATTAAAGGACTCGATTGTTTGGACCAGTAAAAGCTCACATCAGGCTGCCAGCCCATTTTTACAGAATAGGGTTTTGTACAAGAGGTCACAACCAATAGTGAATCCGAGAGAAGTTGCAGGTTCAAATAAATATTCAGCTGTATAGGAGAGAGCCCTTGAAGTCCACAAGGAGACCCGAAGTTAAGCAGCAAATACAATCTTTCATGTCTTAAAGATGCAAAACAATGTGAACTTCTGTTTTCCCGGATACGGTCATCAATTGTGTGTTTCTGCAGGGGGACTGCTATAGCCACATGAGCTCTAAAGCAGCAACATGAGCAGTGGATATGTCCCCCAAATGCTGCTCAATAGGTCCCTCTCCCTGGACTTTCATTGCCATTTGGGTCATCTCTGCCCATGCTGCCACCTCAACCTTCTGTAGAAACATAGAAGGTAAAAGCAGAGGATATGCTCGCTGGCCTCTAGCAGGCATTACAAAGACCGTGGCACGGGCTAGCTCTTAAGACCTCATGCGCTGCTCTCTGCCATGTTTCTTTCAAGCAAACTGACCCAAAGAGCTGCAGACTTGTGAAATACATTGCAACCTAATTCTTTGTATGGCTCGAAAGAGGGGAAGCTGAAAATAATGCACCCCTCTATCTTCAAGTTGTTGCGATTAGTTGAAAATATTTAGAGCTTAGGTGAGTCCAGACAGAACAAGATTTCTTTTTAATGATCATTAGAGTTGCTTACTTCTTAACATCACAGGGTTCTACCTGGTAGGCTTGACACGGATAGCCACCAGGAGCTACTTTTGACTACCCACACTAACTGGCGCCCAACAAACACACCCATTTATTTCACGTTTGGGAATATCTACGGAACATGAAAAGCAGAAAGGAGCATATGTAATGGCCAGAAAGTTAGCTTGCATCTCAGGCACGAGTTAGATGTGTGGATCTTGAAGAGAGTGTGGTCACTGGAAATCCATGAATCCGTATTACTGCATACGAGAGATCCAGTCCTGGGTCTAGGCTTGTGGAGAGCTGTTTGTGTCGAGGTTTGGCATGGTCAGTTATATTGAGTTTAAGGAAGGAATTTGACTTCCACGTTGGGAGGAATGCAAGGGAGTCGAAGTTAATGAATTCTTTTTCATTGTGATAACCTTCATTGTCAATCTCGTTTCTGCGAACAGTCGGGGAGTTCTCCCAGTGCATGTGAAGGATCACAGATCCTTGAGCTACTCCACGGGTCACAGCACACCTCTCGGATCCACCATTACCCATTTCAACAATTGTTAATAATTTGTCAAGGTATGAGAATGTAGAGTGTAGTATTGTGTTTTGGAATCCCACAAATGTTGTGATGCCTTCAATAGTGGACTATGTCGGAAGTTGTGAGAATGAGGTGGGGGTTTCTGTAGAGTCCGGTTTTTAGGGTGATGAAGACTTTGATGGCTGCAATCTTGATCCTGAATCATGATCTGAAGACATACTGGTGGTTTTGGAGGCGGTAGCTGTTGATTTGTATCATGCAGGTGAATGGCAATTGCTTTCTTGGCTACCTTCTGAAGAATTGGTAGGTGTTTGCGAAGTCACTAGGTGGGAAGGTCATTCCAGTAATGGGTAGGTTTCTTCACAGTGTGTACCGTTTTAAGTGTGTTGGGGACGATTTCTTGAGAGAGGAGTGAGTAATCCCACGGTGAGGATTTACAATAGTTGTAAGGATATGTATTCACAGGTATTGGCCTTTTACTTGAGGAGGATGTTAAAGTTTTTGAAAGTGCTTCACGCGGTGGAATCAGTTGGGCAATGTTTGTGCAGTCTACGTGGTGTATTATTTTGGCTATTGTTTTCATTGAAGGATCAGTAAATTAGTAGCGTTTGCAGGCTGAGTGGGGTATCGAGGAAAGGGTGTGATAGTGGATTAAAGCAAAGTTTGATGGCTTTCAAGAGGGTTCTGGTTAGGGTTGGAGGTTGCGGAAACAGATTGATTGATAGATAGTAGCTGGTGAATTCAACTGAGGCGATCATTTTTCCAGGTCTGGAACAAAGATTTTTTCAGTTTAACAAAGTTGTCATGGTGTTTGGTCTTTTTATCACATTTTTTCTTACCTGGTGACAGGCCTCGTGCTGCTAGCGAGTTCACTTGTGTACCAGTGTATGAGTTATGTTTTTGCTGGATTGCAGGTTTTGAAGGGCATGGCATCAATGTTGGCTTTCACAATGGGGGAGAGCGAGTGCTAGAGGTGCTGACATTAGTGGTTAAGTCAGCAATAGATACTGGTGTAATGAGGCCTTGCTTCACTGGATCCATGTTTAATGGAGCGATATTATGGTTTGGAGTGTTTTGAATGATCATGGTGGGTGTGTTGCACGAGTTAACTGTAGAGTTGAGGATGTTGTGAAGGCGAAGGTGTCCGATGTGTGAGGAGCTGTGGGCGAGTCGTATCTGTTTGTTGATCTAGTTTGTGTTTGGTGAGGCTATGAGGTGGTGATGTATGTGATATGCACCAAGTTGCTGTTCATGTGGGATGCTGGTGTGCATACATGTGGGACTTGTGCTAGAGGGTTGGATCGGGCATATGAGGATAGTTCACCGGTGGTGTGAGCGGGAGGTGTTCTGGCGCTTGACAGACAATACAATACCAAACAGAAGTCACCTTGGACCTTACACCTTTCGTAGATCAGGTAGAGAAGATGTGATAAAAATACCAAAACACATCAATTGCAAGAACTAATCCCAGTGTAAAGGCATTGATTCCGCTTCTACAAAGAAGAAATGTCGACCTGACCCTGCCGAGTTTAGGATCCATGATCCGTAGGTCAAACATATGTTTGCCCTAATTGTAATCCTCACAACCCAGACAGACCTGGGACTATTCAGGACATCTGGAAAATCTAAGCACGTTAGTATGTTCCCCAGAAAGAAATTTCACACCGTACACGTCAGAGGAGATCGCTGGACCAGGACCATGACCTCCCAAGGAAACACTAAAGTGGCATGATGGTGCTTACATGTTTGAGGTTAAATAATTTGTATCCAACTGTTCAAACAATATTTAACTGGACACGTGGTCGGTAAAAATATTCAGGTGTCTGTGGCTATAAATGTGTAACTAATTCAGGCGATGGGTATTCCGACACCGAGTTCCCAGGCATGATTAATAATTTCATCCTGGAGAGGAGCACTCCAGGCTGCAACAGACCGCACACCATTTTGCAGGTCACAGGAATCTAATCTTATTAGGCAGACAATAATCCAGTTCTATTGCTTCCTCAACGGGGCGACTCATCAGCACACTCAGTAAGAGGGCATGTAATAACATATGTATGTATCTAAGGTTCTTAGATCGCCACTACAGAGCATGTTCACCCCCACGGTTGCCCTTATGCTGCCACTAAGTCAGTGTCCATTAGGTTCCCAATTTAGGTTAAGCTAGGTCTACGTCCGACCCAGTGAAGGATGGAACACTACTCTGGTGTCATAATGCCAAGATTGGTGGCTGGATTTAGTAGCCCATTAGAATCCGGAAGATCTTTAGTCCGGTGATACATACTTTACCAACCCTATAATGCACACATTCAGTCTACAACAGTAAAAACTGTTTGTTTTTTGGGTCACAGTACTTGCTCTCCCTATGACCACAGTCTGAAGCTCCAGTCTCCACCCGCTTTTAGAAAAATAAGATACGTATGATGTAATCTACACAACTAAGGCCCCCTGGGGTAGGGCGTCATGCGTTCTCCAATACAATGTTCCTTATTCGATCAGCTAGAAGTTGATGTGTGAACCTCTGAGATTTTTTAGGAAACGGCAGAGAATCTTGAAGTTTTCATTCTTGTATTCGGGGAGATGTTGCCTTCCTAAAGCAGTCAACCTATCCCGGTCTGAAAAATGTAGTTTCTCTTTCGAAATCTTTTGGATTTCTTCCTCTAGCTAGAGTCAGTCCTGTCTCATAGAATCAAATCAGCTCAATGGTTGACTCTAGCTCCCCGTTCAACCTGGTTTAAGCCAGTAAGCCACGCACCACTCGCCCGTTTCATATAGGAGTCAATAGCTTGTGTATGGGCTGCTCTTCTGAGCACGAGGCTGACAGAACAGGTACTACTGCAGCATACAGCTCCGCGCAGAACGGGCAGATAGCGCACAGCTCCTACGTAACTTTAATAAACAGCAGATGTCAAATTAAGTGGGCCCACACTTGTTTGACTGACGTCAACAATATCAATGTATACAGCAAAGGGATTGGAGCATGTTGGGAGGTGAGCTTGGTATCAACATGCCTGCCTTGGGAACAAGACAACGCCAAGCAACATGGGTTTGATCCCCGGTCCGGGGCTTAGAACCTGGATGAGTTTGGCATTAAGCACGATTTTAAATCGATAAAAAAGAAAGTCGGACCAGAAATGTTCTGCAAGACCAAATAGGGGAAAATCTAGTTGTACAATCTTCACAAAAGCACAGTGGACTGGCTCCTGTAAGCAGTGACAGCTGGGGATTACAGGACGCTTCTTTGCACGCCTGCGTCAGCCAACCTAAACAAAAGAAGGGCTGAGAGTCATTTAAGGGAACCACAAAATCGGACGGTGGAATTCTGAACCAAATATAGCCTTCAATTGGCAACAAAAAAAAGAAGAGCAGAGCAAAGTATCCCATGTAGGATTTTAATTGCCTGTAATGCTGGTTCCCCCCCACCCCCTCAGATTACCCACCGACTGTGCCGTGGAACACAACCCTTTACTCAGCTTTCCCCAAAATAGCTGACATATGCAAATGCAGCCTGCAACGCCTATAACATACATCAAAACCACTTATGCACACACATTGCGCACAATAGCCATCGAGCCAGAGTAGCAGGAATGCTAACATTACCCATCCCATTCGGGAGACACTAGTCCAGTCCAGGTTATAACTTTGCATGTTGGGACTTGTAGTTCTGAATTTCCCCATTATAATTCCAGGACCACAAGTCCCAGATTAAAAATTGAAAACAGGTCTGGATTAGCGTCTTCCGAATGGAATGGATAATGTTGGCATGTAGGGAGTAGTAACCCCTACCCTGAACATCAGCTAAAGCAATGCAGATGTGTGGGATAAATGAGCTTCCTTGTCAAGACCGCAGGCTTCCTATTATGCATTGTAGTCTTTGTTTCCAACCAGCATCAAAGAATTGAACTTTTTGCAAACCAACAATTTTCTTTCTGGGAATAAGCATCTCACAAGCAAATATGGAGGACAAAGCCTGGCCCCCAAAGTCATGGCCCCCAATCAGCCAATGAGGTACAACAGCATTGTACAAACCAAGCAGGTGTCAATTAACCATGTCTTTGCTGTTCGACCAACACGTGCCAAGTCCCTCCTCCTGCATTTTCTTGCTGGCCACTTTTGAGTGCTTGTATTATTGTCTGAAAAGGGTTTTTGATTGCATATAAGTTGAATAGTTTAGTAGACAAACGTGTGCCACATTCTTAAATTTCGTATTAGTGGATGTTTGAAACGGTTTGATTGTGTGGCCTCTTTTTCCAACTCCTGCCCCAGGGGCAGCCAGAGGCTCTTCTTCTCTCAGTCACACTCATGTCAGCGTGGTAGTCACTGGCTTCGGTGGGATTCCTGTTCTGCGACAGGGGCTTGCGTCACAGCGGATGCCAACCCAGCCCTCCCACCCACCTTATTCTAGTGCCCGGCTCCTGCTTGGGCCTCCACTCCTGGGTAGCGGGGTTTGTTGCTCCTTCGCGTTTCCCCTGCCGCTCACTTTGAAAGCCATGCCTGCTCTAATGCGCCTTACCCGAGTTTGCTCCACTGGTAGCCCAACACCCCCTCCAAAAACACACCAGGTCTCTGGTTGTGGTAAGAGTGGAATACCTGGACACACATTAAGCTCAGGCTTGTGCTTTGGAGTATAGTGGTCAGCAAGAATTCAGTGCCATGTTGATCTGTAGCAGTTTGAAGTATTCATTGTAGACCCAATCTGCTCCTATAGAGCCACATTATTCTTGAACCATGGTCAACTCCTGCTTCTCAATGTTGTAACGGGGGCAAGATAACAGGGCAGAAACTAAAACAGGGGCGTCTTCTTCCACCTCTGTTGGGAGTAGTGCAAGAAACAATGGATTCAGCTCTTTGCACCTAAATACTACCTGCCATCGGCCTTCGACAGGATTGACAACTTTCATCCTTCCAATCTCCCTGCCTCCCTCCCTGTAGCCGAACATTCAGGGTCAGTCCACTCCAAGACAAACAAACGCACGTTCGAAACAAAGCACATGTATGAAGACTCGGGAGAGTCCGATAGGTCTCCCTCAAGGCCAGTTCCTTCTCAGTGGTCATAAAAACGAAAATGGAGAGTTCCAAGACGCTTGCTCCGCATACATCGAAAAAGGTCTCCTTGTCTAAGTTTTTGGAATCATCCCATTCTGTTTCCGACGATATGGAAGAAGCAGAGGCCAGATAGATACCTCAGGATCTTCCTCCACTCTGGTCCAGTGAGGCTTAGGGCAGTCCTTGCTTGACCCGCCCAGTATTTAGGATTCAAGGCCAGCCGAGCGGCATCCTCCAGAGGCAACCGTCTCTATTCCAAAGCATTGTATTCGGAAATCCCCTGGAAAATATAAAAGAGGTTAGGAACAATCTACCCTCCGAATGGCCATGCCCTGCGCTTCTTGATAAGTTGGCATTGGCACAGATGCTAGAGTTGGGCGAGTCTACGGTCTTTTTCTAGTAATGGAAAAGCAGGGAACCCAAGAAGGGATTGGTCAAGTTTTCATATCACATCAGGGTAAACCTGTGCACATTCTGGGGATCTCTTGCCTAGATGGATTACAGCTATGTCAACAATGCCCACTCTGGATGTCCAACCTCTGAAGAGACAGAGTCCAATGTTCCGTTTGATTTCTCTACAATGCAAATGCAGCCCTCTCCATGGGCAGGACGAAGGAATGGTTTACACACAGATCATAAACTTACTAACATGGCCACCATGGAGGCCGAGCGAAAAAGACAAAGTTCTCTTTCTGGACACTGGCTTATACAGGATTTGTCCTTTAAGTAACAGCCGCAGTCAAGGCCCAAGCTGCAAACAAAAGTGTTTACCCCTAAGTAGAGGTACCTCGTGCCCACTCTCTGCTAGAGGCACCCAGTACCGTTTTCCCCACAGGGGTGAGGCCAATGGTAAAGAAGGTTTAACAGAGGTTCTGGAGACTACCGATCGTTGCTAGGCGGGTTACTTTTAAGTTGCTTCCCCAGAAGGTTTTGGGGTTGCTTGCCAAATACTTTCAAAATTAAAAAAATCTCAGAACCATAAGCCGTTGAAACAGTGTCGGGTACAATACAGAGTTTTACTCCTGCTGCGCCCCAAATCTTAATCCCCCTAATCCGTCTTTTGTTCAACACAAAAAAATAGATGTGGAAATTAAGGACATCATCGCAAAATGGACTGCACTACCAGTGGCTATTTTTCAGCATTTTCCTAGCACCAAAGGTGAATGAGGACTATCGTCCTGTGATCAATGTACAAGCATTGAATGCCAATGTCTTCCATCATCATTTTAAGATGGCAGGTACCCATCTGTTGAGGGACACTTTATTAAAAGTGGAAACGGTGACCAAAATAGACTTAAAGGAGGCTCACCTGGTGGTCCCAATGCACCCCCCTCGGCAGGAGTTCCATTGGAAAGGCCAGAGTTGGCCGTTCTCTCTCCCAAACTGCTACAACCAGTCACGACTTACCTTGAATTCAGAGAATAATCATTTACATAGACGACAAGCTCACTACACCTGCAGTTAAAAACTTGAGATTCCCCCACCCGCCCTGGAAAATCTAGGGCTAGTCTTTAACACCAAGAAATAGGATTTGAAGCCTACTCTATCCAGCCGGTTTCTGAATCCATTTCTGGGACACAATATGGATTCTCTGCAATGCATTCTCCTCCCTTCAATGGCAAAGATGATGAGAATGATACTGGGTCTTGTGCTCGAGCCCACCTGCTCGCCCCTCCAAATGCTCTTCAGTAAGTGGTCAGCAGTTTGGCTTGGTAGGAGCATATTCACAGGTCCGGCTGGCCAACTGATCCATCACTTAGTGGTGAACAGGTACCCAAATGTACAAGGTGAGGAGAGGGTGCTGTGGTCAGAAGGTGTGGGGGAATGCATGGTGGGGAGTATGCATGCAAGTTGTAGAAGGGCATGAGGTGGGAGGGCGTGTGGGCAATGTATGGTTGGAGTATGCTTGTAGTGTGGGGAAGGGGTGGTGGTGGTAGACTATATAGGGGGCGATGCTGCAAATGTGGGTTGGGGAGGGTAACGGGGCAGGAGTGGTAGAGGGTTGTGTAGTACAGGGGCAGTGCGTGGTGGAGCCCGGGTGTAGCAATGGGGGGTGGTAGAAAAGGGGTATAGAGGTGAAGGTTATTGCCCCCCTTCCCTTAAAAGAGAAAACAGGGAGGGTATTTGGGGACAGTTGAAGAGGCAGAATGAGAGGTGTAGGGATTCATTTTTGGGTGAGGGCGATCAGTTGCATAGGTCGACCGCCTGCAGATGATCAATAAGCAACTACTCAGAGAATAACCGGGGGTGGGCATTTGGAAGGGTGAGCCGGTGCGGGTGCGGGGGTCGAGCAAAACACCTGTCGAGCATGTAGGAGTCAATAAATAAAACGCAACCTAAGAGAATATGCCACCAGATCTAGAATATGCCACCAGCTCTAGCTCATTCTGGAGAAAGACATTTTCCGTCAGACTTCTAGTAAAGGTGGGGGGAAAGTGATCAGTATCCTCACTGTGCCTCATCGCCCCAGCAACCCAAAGTCAAACATCGCTGCAGGAATGTCTATTCCCAACTAATTTCATCGCCCCCAGATGCCAAAGAGGAACTCCCTTGGTGGCTCAAGCACATGGACGCTTGGAAAGAGTGGGATTTTTGGGCCTTCCCCAAATATAGTTTTGGAGTCGGATCCAAGGCACAGAGTCTGGTGTGCGATAAGTGGGGAGATTTCTACAGGAGGCAAATGGTTTATAGAAGAGAAACATATTCTTAAAAACTGGAACCTTTGGCAGGGTCCTCTTCACTAAATGGCCTGATAATGGATCCACTGTGTCCTACTTGGAAATTGACAATGTATCATCAGTGAGCTATTCTAACTGTTTAGGAGGGGCTCCGAGATCTTTGAAAGTCATCTGGATTTTTTGTATAGTTAGAATTTTAATGCTGCAAGTGAATACCTCCATGGGTTGGCCAGTGCAGTCTCCGAGCAAAACTTCAGATACCTACAAGACAGGAGTGACTGGATGCTGGGACATAATGTGTTTGTCAGCCTCAAATTTCACTGGGATCCCATACAGAAAGATCTCTTTGCCTCACGTCTCACCTGTCATATCCTAAGTTCTTCATCTGACACCCAGACTAGCTCCTTTACCATGTAAGGTTCCTCTAGGACTGGTCTGTGATCAAAGGGTATGCCTGCCCCCTTCTCCATGATAGGGTTAGTCCTGGTACAAGTTCGCGAACAACAAGCACCTGGGTTATCCTCACCTTTTGGCCATACAAAGTTTGCCCCCCGCCAGGAACTATCAGTTGATTGCCATAGACTTCTCAAACTCCTTCAATATCTGTGAACATTCCCGGGAAGCCATCTTCAAGACCTAGTCCTTCAGTGTACCTCTCATTGTGGGAGATGTTAGTGCTTCCTGGCTTTTTCATAGCACTTTCGGAGAACACTGTCCAACTAATTTGAGAATCGTGGCCTAGGTCTACCAAGTCCTCCTATTCTTCTGCATGGTCATGCTGGGTGGACTGGTGCGTGGATGGACATATCAATCGCATATCTGCTCCTTTCTTGGTTTCCATGTTTAGACAAAGTGATGCCAACGCTACAATTAAGGGATTCAGATCCTTAATCTCAATAGGCCACATATTAGTTCAAAGTGTACCAGTTGGCATGCATTTCCTAGGCAGGAAAGCATTACGCTCCCTCTGCACTTTTGAGACTTCAACTTTGCTTTTTTATACTCTGCCAGCTCTGCACCATAGTGGTCTCAAAGCGCATAAAGCTTATCCGTCTTGAGGATCGTTTATTGGCACCCAGGTGCAGCAGGACCCTTGTCTTCCAAATCTTAATATGTAAAGGTGCTTAGTTATCATACAGACTATTGTGGGGGCTTTGCGGATGGTCTACTGAGCATGTTCCACTGGCTTGCCCGGAAGGGGTCAATGTGGTCTGAGATGAGGAGTGACATCACATGACCTTTTTTTTGTAACGTTACTGGGAATTTGAAGCGGTTGCATGTTACTGCACATCATTTCATAGTAAGAACAAACAACCCAAAATCAAAAAGAACTCCCAGGGGTGTATTCTTCTGGGCTGTGCGAGGTCTCTACAGCAGCTCAACCACAATCTAATTTCTGGGCAGATTTAGGATGTCCGTTTTTCCAGAAGTGCTGCCTGCATCGCTGGGAGGCCAGGTCACCAATGCTCAAAGCTCTTCTTGTAGTGATGCTCACTCATCTGCCAGCTAACGGTTCCCACTCAAGCAAGAGATGGGCAGTGTAATTGTGCCCCATCGACTCTTCTTAGGCCACACAGATCTTTAAAATATAAGTTAATTCGTTTCCAGAACCAAAATCTTGAGCTCGTGAAAGATTTGCATCTCCACGTGGTGGGGGTGGGGAGTTCCCACTCCTTGATCCCACCACCACATTTTCAACGTTTGAAAATCGGCTTTTTAAGTGCGCTCTCCTCGCTGTATTTGTCCTGCACCAAAGGGAAATGAAAAATATCCTCTTTGGCAGATGGTGACCCTGTGGGATACCATGGCAACTGTCTCATGTAAACTATGGCCGACCATGAAGAACGCACACACAACCGTGGCAGGTTGATAACCGTAGAGCTCGGTAGGCAGTGCACTGCGTCACGCGCACCCACGGTCTGAGCTCCAGCCAGCACGTGCTCTACAGAGTTCACTGCACCGCTGTAACGCAGTCTCAGACACCTAAAAAGCCCCATTGACAGTTCCACTTCCTTTCTTCAAACGTGTGGACATTAAAACTGACTGGGGCACATTTTAATGGGGACAGAGAATGGCTCCAATTCGAAGCAGTATCGCTTTCTGCAAAGACTCGTTTACATTGGCGCTAGTTGGATTTAATAATAAGTTGGGAGAAAACTTTATAAGCGAAGACAAGTTAATGACGTTAAATCCTAGTTCTCACGGTCCTAGGAGATTGTTTCGAAAATAAAACGTTGAAGCCCAAAATGCATATTTTTTGTAACCCCAATTTAGTGCATATATATGTGGGGGAGAAGCCTGCAGGCCCCCCGCCCCACCTGATACTCTGCCTTTTTTATTGACTTAACCCAGCCCCCCCCCCCCAACACACATCTGGCAAAATGGGGTGCCCGAAAATTCGGTATTTTGTGCTGGTCAGTAATGGGGTCAGATATTTTGGTGTGACACCGTATCCCCCCCCCCCCCCGACTGGAGCCGGATGTTCTTAAGTTCTGGAAACTTCTCAAGGCTTTCGTTTTCTCCTCTTCCTTCACTCTCCCCTCTCGTGCCACCTCTCCCTCTGCCGCTACCACTAGAGACTGGTGCCTTCAGAGACATACAGGGGCCGGCCCAATCCCCGTCAGTTTCCCCCTGCATCCTTTGCCAGCACTTGCCCTCAGGCTCCCTTTCCCAGACTAGCCCAACTTGGTACAACCTGCCCACCACACTCATCCTCCCTTCCCCCTCCCCTTTTTCCCCTGGCCTCCTTGGCCCCTGCCAGCACTTCCCCGTCCCCTTCCCTGGGGGCACCCCACTGCTGGACTTCTCCCTCTACCCCCTCACCCCGTGCAATTACCACCTTCAAGCATTTGCACAGTAGGATTGTCACAAGGCCAATGTAACCGTTTTTGTTGACCTGCGATCATGATTCCCTCCCCCCCACCCCCATCTTGTCTCGTGGCGCCTGGAAACACTTGTGTATAGGCGCCACACAAATGCCCAATAAATAAATGGCTACTCCCCTTCACTATCGCTAAATCACGCAGGCGAGTATTAGGAATTAGATTACTCAAAACCGCAGAGACGTTTTGTAAACCATCAGTTTTCTTTTTGTGAAGTAAAAAAGAAGAATTATTCCCAAACAAAAATGTAGTTTTTGCCATAACCGTGCCCTATTACCTATGGGGAAGTAGTTCACAGTGCAGCAGTACTAGCAGATCCTGTGTTTTGTTGTAAGTGAATCAATCAAATATTTCAGCTCGTTATTGTAAACCTACAACCACAAAATCTCTCTCTTCCCTCATGTCCACACTCCTGCTTCCGTTGAAGGCATGAGTAACTAAAAATGCATGCAACATGTTCATGTAACCTGCAATGCCATGATTTTGCAGCAATCACAGAAAAAAGCCAATCCAACACTGGGCACAGCAATCATTAGGAGCACCAGAGCTCTGCAAGCATTTTCCTGAGGATCTTCCATGATTTCCAATGTTCTCAATCTCTCATCTGTCGAAGCGGCCGAGAAAGACCTGGAGAGGCCCCTTTTCAATTCCAGCCCTTTGACTCCTCGTGGGTTCACGTTTACTTATGGCACGCCATGTGGTCACGCCGCTTTGTTCGGTTGTACGTACAGTTTTCAATTGCCAAGAAAGATCCAACCAAACAATTAAGCAGCGATTCAACGCCAGACCACATTTGGTAACAAGTCGAGCTCTGACAAGTTAAGTTCACAGCTCTCGAGAGTCTGTACCCACACACCCCAGGAGAGGCTCCGGAACACAGTGCAGAACTGCCCAAGATTGACCATTTTGGTGGCACCCTCCGTGCGGGTGAACATTCTCCTAGCCTTAATCTGCAGGCAGGTTTTATGCGAGAGCATAACGATGGAGCTGGGGAACAAAAAACAGCATGCGCGGAACGCGATCCTAGGGAAGATTAAGAATGGCCTCACACAACGTGGTTAGTAATAAGCAGCGCTCAGATGCCCGAGTGTTTGTAACGCTATATAAATGCAACCTTATTATTATGGGGGTGGGGCGGCAGTAGGAAAGGAACAGCGGGTTTAACTGCCAAGGTGTAATGGCCCTGCTTCTTCCACGAGAGAAAAATAGAAAAATCTTTCTGCACTTTTGGGCACTAGAATCGAGAGTGGGCATAGATTTAATCAAGATAGTGGGAATGTGTGGCATTTTATGCCTGGCATTTCGCTCAGGGTCCTGCTGGTTCCCGCCACAATGCAAAATTAAAAAATAAATGAAGACAGATTTAAATGAATTAAAACAAAATGATAAACTTTTTTTTAAAACCCCAAAATTGTTTAAATCCTTGGCAGATAATGTTATTTCAGTGCAGCCCAGTTGCCCCACCTGGCAAAAACGCGAGCGATTAGAAGCCAGCTGAGCGCAGTATTGAGCATAGCCGTCAACAAATAATATCAGTCCTTTTACCATGGAAGTGCCTGGACGTGATTAGGTTCGTTGTGTTGCACTTTACACATCTCTTCACTTAACCAATTTAACACACTACAAAGAAGAGGATCAACCTCACAAATTACACGCTGTTGCATGTCCATGAAAGGGAAGCCTTCCTAACAAAATCACCCAAGGACTAGGATTTGTGGGGTGCGTCCACTAAGGAGGTCACCCGCACTTAGTGCAATCTCCCATTAAAACTGTCAAGAAATTGCATGTCGCCGTCTTGGCACTATATTCCCAGTGCCAAGAAAGTGAGTTGTTCTGTCCGCATTTAAGTTTCACTGCGGTCAGCATTGCACAGAAAATACCTGCAGCAGTGAGGGGGTTAAAAAAATACCAAAGACTTCCTACTGCGCATCCACTAACACAGGACCCTTTTTAGTTTTGCCCATTAGATGGCGCGTCGCCTACAAACCGAAACAATTGCATCAGAGTAGTCAGGACAAATGGCATCTGAGGTGGGGCACACAGCTTGTAGGTGTTTGGTTATTTGCCCACCCATTGAATGCCCATGACCATGCTAATCCCTATGGCCATTCCCACCCAGTTCCTGCCCACAGTACATCCCTCTGGGATCTCTTTGAGCCTGCTTTATACACCCTTACCATCAAAACGTTGTGCTCAAAGTGCCTGCCAGGGTTTATTCAAAAGGAGTCTTCTGAGAGTTTGTGAATTCATTTGAGCTGTAAACTAGCTATTGCCAGTGGTCGAAGCTGGCTGTAGCTGTGCTCCTCTACTTCAAAATTAAGTTTTACTGTTCCTATACTTTTATTTTAAAAAGAAATTGTTCCGGAACGGTTTCGTTTTTAAAATAAAAGTATAGGTAGAAGTTGAAACTTGCACTTCAGTGCCCTGCATGGAGCATGCCCTTGAACAGCAGGTGTGTTTGTTTGGGGGTTTGGATTGTTCATGGGAGGGGGTGTGGCGATGGGGTTTGTGGGGAGCGGGGGCAGGCCAGTAGGGAACATAGTTCCACTACTACTTTTCGCACACTTCAACCACTGGCTATTGGTGTAATAAAAATGTCTTAACCAGGTCTGCCGACTGCCACTCGATTTATTAGCAATATGTGTGTCCTTCATTGAAGTCCTGTTAAATAGGTGTTGGAGATTTGTAGTTTTGTGCCTCCTCAAGCTTTTGTCCTGCCCTTTTCAGTGACTGCTCACTGGACGCCACAACCCTTGCTCGATCCCGGCCCCCAGAGAGTTGTCTACCCTGAACAAATGACCCCACACCTGGTGCAGGTTTTGGAAGGGCCCCGGGATACAAAATAACATACTTCTATGAGGAAATACAGTCTTTACAAACGTAAAGTAAATGCAAGAATGTAGAGAATGGTGAACATACATGCATTAAAATAAGGCATTGCAACGGTACCTTCACTGCATAGGTGTGGTCAGGGTCCTTGGCACAGGTGGCACAGTAATAGATGGCATCTCCAGAATCGCAGCATGACTTGTTGCAGGTCAGCTTAAAAAGCGACCAGCTGTTCTCGTTGAAGCGGAGCTCGGTCTTCTGGTCCCGCATGAAATAGTCCTCGCTCTTTGCCACCAGGCGTCGCAACGATTCTGCATACAGGCCACCCAGTTTGGCGTACAGTCCTTCCTTGCTGTCGATGTTGCTGAGGAGATGGTGCAGCTGGAGAGTCGATCCGGACGACCCATGGCTGGCCATGTTGAGTTGGGATGACGAGAGGGAGTGTGCAGATCGGCTCTGAAGGCAGGGCCTGCTCCTTGCCTCGGTCCTGTACCCATGACATCTACAGACTTTCTCCAGGGACTCGGAAGACGAAAAGAGATGCTGGCTGTCCCCCGGGCTTGAGGGACAGCTGAACTGCCCCGCTTCTTGGTGGCAAACATTGCTTTCCGATTGACTGGTGGACATTCCAGGGCTGGTGGGACTGAGGACCCTGTGTACTGGGGAGGATTGGCCCCACAGTGTGTTATCAGGCGCGGAAGCAGCTCTGTTCACAGACTTCTTCTGTGGCAGTGGAGGGGGCTGCAGAGACCCACTGAATACAGTGTCTTCATTGGAGGCCACTGAGAGTGAAAGAGAAGGACCACGTTTCTCTGTTGCTTGAGGTGAAGCAGGCGAATGGATCCCTTCAATAGACTGTCCTGAGAAACGAAAACACAACGATTTACACTCACAGAACTTCCAAGTCAAGGAAATCACATCTTGACATGATCTCAAAGAACTAAAGCTTTTTGACACGGAATTTTCTTTCAAACAAACTGGACTTTTAATAAAAAATCAGAGAACCTTTTAAATGTTTACATTATATTCAATATTCCACCTCTACCTTGCAGACCTTTGGGCAGAGAGTTTGGAGTGGGAAAGCTACCGCCCAAAATGGAAGGATCAGACACTAAATATTCTGGCATATGCAGACGACCTCATATTGATAGATTACACTCAGGCTGGCCTACAATGTTCTTTGGAGGGAGTGGAAAGATGTCCTCAGAAAAACAATCAGAGAATCAATCCTGTGAAATCATTTATAATGACATTTTCCTTGCGATTAAATGATTTATCGGTTACAAGGGTTGACACTATAAGCTATCTAGGCTTTCCAATCTCCTCGAGACGTTTCTATGCGAAACAAAGAGAGAAAATGACTGAAAATGTCTTACCGTGTATTTCTCTAATGAAGGTTCTAAGGTCTAAATTGTGTACGTTTCCCTATCCTCCTTAATTGAGCTGTATAAGTTATAAATTACAGCTACGTTGTTATATGGGAGTGAACTAATCCCATTTAACAATCGTAGTTTCTTAGACTCCTTAGAAGGCAAAATATTGAGGACTGTGTTGTGTCTTCCGAGATCAGTACCAATTAGTGTCATTCGTCTGGAGCTGGGGAGAACATCACGATGGGCTCAGTACATGAAGTGTAGCCTGTCTGTGTTGTATACCTGAAAAACTGCAGAAGTGCCTAGTTTGAGCTTCTATGTATACAAACGTCTAATAAACATGCAGAATTCGCATTGTTTATTGAAGAAATCTATCGACGCTGTATGATTTATGAGGTGATGACATTGATAAAAGAATTAATTTCTGACTATGTTAAGAAAAATAAGATCCGCCAATGGGATAAGAGATCTAACGGATCGGGAAAGATACAAATTCTATAGATACAAGCAATTAGTCTATATCCCAAAGTCCACTCCAAAAAGTTACGTTTTGAAATGTCCATCCCAAAAGTACAGGGATTTATACTTCAAATTCCAGATTAATGCACTCCCCCCAATGGAGGTAATTGGTCCCAAATGGCAGGTGTCGAGGACCTTGTATGGTTGCAGGGCTTGTGGTGACCCGGACATGGAATCATTGCTTCACATTGTGCTGAAATGTGTGGTTTTTGGGGATGAAGGGATTAGATTACTTGGCCCTTATCTGCACTTTACTAAGCAAGTTGTAACACCTTTGCTATGGAATAGGCTTATGACCACTTCTCATCAAGCACTGACATTGGCTTTAGGTAAAGTGTTAGATATTATCCTTCTGAAGATAACATCTATTGTAAAACAGGGGAAGAATGGCGGGTCATCTGGGATTAAGCAGGTGTCGTGGTAATTTTGGTACAGTGATATGTAAACCCCTGGTGCATTGTACAAAGTCTCAATGGATTATTTAAGAATTGTAGTACATTGTTTTGTAATCAAAAATTTTAAGGACTTTGTATGTAAATGAATTAGCTAATAAATATTGTGTAAAAAGTTTAAATGTAAACTGAAAACACATTTCTTTAATTAAAAAAAAAGTTCATTAGGTAGCTAACTTGAAACTAGGTGCCTAGACCAATCCACAAATTCTTGTGGTCTAGCGTTCAAGGGCAGCTCAAAAGCTCATGCAGTGAGGCGTGTGAAGGACGCAAGTTAGTGTAAAGACATCCCAAAAAACATCCGTCTTTATAACTAATAATTTCCCTCCCTCGAACCAGACATCGATTTGCATCTTGAATTGCTTGATTGTTTGTAAATACTCAAAAGCCAAAAACATGCTGGGTTGGGCGGGCAGGGGGCGGCCAGGGGGCGGCCAGGGGAGAAGGAGCAGGTGCCTGTTGGAACCGGCTCCCCAGTGGTGCGGGGGTGGTAAGGCGGCTCTTTTCCCATCCCACCCACCCTGTTTGTTGGGAGGAGTGGGGGTTGGGGGGGCAGGTGGGGAGGACCATGGGGACACAGAGAACCCTTACCGGGGGACTCCAGAGCCAGAATGGGGCACAGCGACCAAAGGCTCCGGCGGGGGTAGGGGGCGGTGGGACCGGGAAAGCTGAACCCTGTAAGAAAGGGGGGCTGTCTCTTGGTGATTCCTCCTGTGAAAGGCACGGTGGGGAGGTGAGGTGACAGGGCCTCAAACAACATGCATCGGCGGGGCGGAGGGCCATGGTCCGCCTGGACCACTTGCCAGCAGAATATGTTGTGAATTATGTGGAAATGATTGATAGTGTGTATTATATGTGACGTCACAATTTTGGAAGTGCATTTACGATTTGCTGTGAGATAAAAATGTGGCCGGTTTGGCATCCAAAGAAGTTATGTGTCACATGTGTTCACTCTTCGCCTAGGCATGCGCCCTTGGCAGCCCATTGCAAATCAGCTCACACCGATGCTGCAGGGCCTATAAACATACTGCGTACTGCCAGATCCATGCCCCCGTGAGGAGCACAGCCGCAGAACTCAGAGTGGGTAAACGTGCGTCATTGTTGGACTAGCTGAGTGAACAGCCAAACTGTCAACGTGGCTCCCACGCGAGTGTCACTCAGAATGAGTGACACTGGGCAGCTTCGTAAGTGCAAGCTCATGCTGCCAACTGCTCTGTATACAGGCTATGAATACAATGTTCACTTAATCCTGCTGGGTAACTACGATCATGTTGCGCTCTGAGCCACTGGGCATTGCAGTGCGTTTATTTTTTTCCAAAATAGGCCATAGGAACTTGGAAATGTCGCTAAAGTCACATCAATTGCTTGAATTCTGTGCCTTTAAGCTGGCCTCAAAAAGTCTGCAGGTACAAACTGACTGGGCAACCTGCAGCGGTATAACATCCTAGTGAAATAAGCTATTGCGTTCCTTAGCAGGGGCGAGGTAGCATTTATTTTTCAGCTGTGCGCCTTAGGGAGCAATTTAAAGAAAAGACCGGTTCTTTGGTCTTGAAAACATCCCGCACACAAACTTTCCCTTCCATAAAAGTGCATCTCTAAAACTAAAAAAAAACACGCTCCTATGCCAGTGCGCATGTGCTAGCTTTCAATGCACAATGTAACAGGACACTCGATGGCGGAAGTACTTTAAAAACAACAATCAACAGGAAAGCCTTTCGACTGCATAATACTTTGCTGCGCCAAAAAGCTTCATCACCGGAAAAGAGCAGCTTCCCTCGAACACTTGCATGCTAAGAGCGGAGGAAGAACCTGTGTCCCTGGAGTTTCCCTGGAACACTTGCATGCTAAGAGCAGAGGAAGAACCTGTGTCCCTGGAGTTTCCCTCGAACACTTGCATGCTAAGAGCAGAGGAAGAACCTGTGTCCCTGGAGTTTCCCTCGAACACTTGCATGCTAAGAGCAGAGGAAGAACCTGTGTCCCTGGAGTTTCCCTCGAACACTTGCATGCTAAGAGCAGAGGAAGAACCTGTGTCCCTGGAGTTTCCCTCGAACACTTGCATGCTAAGAGCAGAGGAAGAACCTGTGTCCCTGGAGTTTTTTTTTGGGAGGGTGAGCGGGGTTGAGGCGTATTACTGGAACAAAACGTGCTAGGGTATTCAGGGATGCGAGAGTAGATGGGAGACCAGCCGGGTGGTTTTATTTGGACAGTGTGTGTTCGCATAGCTCAAAACAGATTTCAGTTTAGACGCAACTGCTGTAGGCGCTTTGTTTTTCCTCTGCACTTTTGCTTTACTACTCGGAGCCTCACCAGGCGACCAAAGTGATTAGCTTTAAAAAGGAATTGAAGTAAAATAAAAAGGTATGCTTCAAAATGGTCAAAAACAGTAGTGATGGAACTGTGAAAACGGTTGTAAATAGTATGTAGTGGAACTATTAACAGCAAAAAAATAAAATAGAGTGGAACTCAGTTCACGTTCGTTACCGCTCACTTCGAACCAAGTATACTGATGCAGATACTGCAGGGACCATTTTACTAAATTAGAGCGGGAATGTGAATGTGACCTACATTAGGCACCCACACGCTCTTTGGTGGGTTATTGGGTGGGATCATATGGCAGTTAGATGGATGGAGCTATTGGTGAATGGATAGGGGGTGTGTGTGTACAATTGGTTGCATTACAAAGTCATGAAAGCGGTTCAGAGTGGGGCCTGAGTGAATGGGTTGCGCGAGTTGCTGTGGGTGGGATTTCTTGTGCGAGTGTGGTGTATGCATGGAGGGGTGTGTGGAAAGATACGCAACACGAGAGAGCTCGAGGGTTGGGGCCATTGTACTAAAGCAGTTTGGGTTGATACTGTTCCCAGCCCACACCCCTCCTCAAAATACAGCCTGTCCTCAGCCCATGTTACCAAAACCTTAATCCAAAAAGAGGCAAAGGGGGGGGGATTCTAGGCGAGCTGTGCCAATTTCACTTTTATGAATGGGATCACTGTGGTTACGTGGTGGTGTGGGGCTGCGCAGGACGCTCTTCTGCGGAGCAGTTATTTTGGCGCACCGAGAAACCTATTCCCACGTGCAAACACTATGGAAGTAACAGGCAGACTGTTTTGACAATTTGTATCCCCTTTTCTTAAGTGCCAAGGACGAGTATGCTCGTCCTTTTTGCATAGACTTGCATAATTGCCTGGCAGTAAAGGGGAGTGCCATAAAATAGGTCATAGCAGGGGAGTTGCTAGGTCTGGAAAAGACCCGGGGCTAAGCTGATGTCGGAACTGTTGGGACTGGGGGCTAGCAAGCCTTTTGGCTGTAGCTCCTGAGATTCTATCCAGGGCTACAACCAAAAGATCAGGGGCTATAGCCCCCTTAGCCCCCCCCCTAGCAACGCCCCTGGGTCATAGCAGCCTGGACTTTTACAAATCTGTATATAAATTGTGCAAATCCATTTGTGCAACCTGAGGCAGTGCTAAACATTTGATCTTGCCCGGCGCCATCATACAGTGAACCAACGGGCACTTTAAGTAGCTTGCTTCTCTCAGGAGCTTTTTTCTTAAAAGCGTCCCGTCTCTAGACACAAGTTATCCAGGACGTGTTCAGATGGGAACATAAGAATGTCAAGGTGCATGCACATTCTGGTTTGCGATGCCGGATCATGCATGTCCTGAAATATAGAACCATCTGTAATGTACCAATCCTGGTCCAAAGCTCACGCCCTTGAGTGAAGTACATATTAACGTGTAGATAAACGGCATCCTGTGATGCAGGCAACTAGGACTTTTCTAAGGTGAGGTTTTCTGTGCTTTGGTCAATAATCTTTCCATCTCAATTTAGGAAAGATGGGCAGAGCACAACACGATCAAAAGTTATGCCTGTGGTGACATATGAGCACAAAAGAGGCAATCTGTCAATTGAGAATGGGAGGGTCCCAGCAACGCAAGTGGGCTGCAGCAGTGGCCACGCTGCTCCGTTTAGTAGATACCACCACTGCAACATCAACATTCGCATTTAATCTGCAGCGGATTCCTTCTTTCCCGCAGAGATTGAAGATTTAGAAAACAACGCTTCTCTTAATGCCAGCCTGGGCTTCCAGTTATGCTACGTCTTCAGGAGGCCCAGCAGGGAGTGGGCATTGCTTCCTGACATGAAACTAAGAGTAACTGAGAAAGAGGGCCAGATGTCCCAAAGAGCCTCGTGTGAACACGGAGAAGACCAATCCGATCAGCTCAGCAGAGGATGGGGAGTGGCAGGGTTGTAGCTGCTGCTCCCCGATCTGCTCAGCGAGGATGTATTGCCCGAGAATAGATTCAGAGCATCCTGGAAGAGGCCTTGTTGATATGGAGCAAGTGGCAATTCCGTGAGAGCACCATGCAAACATGCTACTGGTGTAATACAAATATCTTAACCAGGTCTGCCGTCAGCCCCTCGATGTATAAGCAATTTCTGTGTCCATCACTGAAGTTCTGTTAAAAACCAGCATTGGCAAATCCTGCAGTTTTGGCTCGTGTATAAGTATTAGGCATCTGCCAAGGACTGCCATTATATCCGCAGGTACTCGAAGTATTTTGCAGATGCTGCCATTGATGGGCACTTAATAGGATTATGGCAGTAGCTGGCAAATGTATTTCCCGTGCCTACACAAACAGGGAAAACTCTTGCATTGCCAATGCCTGTTCTAAGAACGCGTTAGAGGTTATGGTGCAGTTTACAAGGGCTCTGGGCGGATTGAGCTTTTGCCTGCTATGGTCCACTAGGGCACAAATGTTAAAAATACAAAATAAATGTTCCCTGTAGGTACCGAGACTCTGGTGGATCGTGGCACATACATTTCCTTCCTTCTCTGCTTGTCTGAGACTGGAGCTCTTCAAGGCGTCTCATCTTGGATAGGTTATCCCCCTGGTCTCACCTGCTACTACTTCTCCGACTTTATGAGTAAACTGCTGCTCTGCCTATTGAATTATTCTCGTCAATCCCCATCGGAACTGCACTAAAAGGACTTTTAAAAGGTTCTAGAATTTTAGAATGTAGTGAGGATTTGATGCAAGTTTAAATGCATGAAATCACTGCACTACACCATTATTATTTATTTCTTCTTACGCGCCACATGCCGTAGGCCTCAGGGCCGTTTGTTGCAGGAACGCATTAGGGTACCATTTCTCACTGCAGTTGGATTGCATCAAACCCTGTCTTGGAGAACGGTGACACCACGGTGGTCTGATGGCGTGGGCCTATTCAGACATTTAGTGACCCTCTGGGCGTTGTTGGGAAATTGGAAACACCGTTTTCTCTATCTCCCCATTAAGTATATGGTCTATATGTGTATTTATAATGTTACTATGTATTAGAGATTGTGAGAACTACAGCGACTGTTCGTGTCATGGCATCATGTTTTAGCAATGTCTGGGCACCCCCTTTCTCTACACTCCTTAATATCAAAATGTACCAGGGTTACCATCAGCTACTGGTCACACATTTAGCTAGAGGAGTGGGACAGGCCTGGCTATGCCCCTTAATGTTTGAATACATCTACTGCTTTAGTGCACTACAACATACAACTTATTCGAACTTTGTGTGTTTTATGTGTATCCATACAATAAAGAGGTTTCTTTTTAGTACATCAGCGTAGTATATTCTTTTGGGGTGTCAATTTGGGACAAACTGTAGCTATGCACCAGCTTTCCGCCCTGCCTTGAATGAAAGGGATTTACCATTGCGCAGAAACTGAAATTACTAAATGAACAAATGTAGTTAGAACATTCTTTCCTTTTATAATTCCAAAAGGTGCCAGAGACCACAAAAGAAAGAAAAAAAACAGTTCTCTTCACCGTACATGAAACGATGCTCCTCCAAATACTTCTTTCTAAAGTTACAATACTAGGTTCAATACTTCATTTATATCCCAAGTCAAACAAAACCACGGATTATCAACCATTGACCAATTATTATTTAACTTCTGCATTTCATGTATATCCCAAGGAGAACACGCTTTTCACGCTATGCTGGCAGTATCGCCACTGCCTGCTCCTTCAGGGTCCAGAAAAAATAAAAATAAAAAAAGTAAGTTACAAAAATAAATAAATCACTCTGTGCTGCAAAAAAAAAAAAACACATTTAACTAATATTCCAGGTTTTTCGTGGAAGGGTTTTTCCAGACGCCTCCAGCCCTTACCCCAGGCTTCCAGAGTGATTGCAACTTGATGCTGCCGCGTGGGAAGGTGGGTGGTGACCCGATACTGGGGTCCCACTATCATCTTCCTAGTTTAGTTAGGAGGACTTCTCGTCAATGATCAATGATACGGCCCCATACCGTTACGTCATATCACCATTATAAAACGTTCCCCACTTTCAAATTCTTTTATTTGTGGCCTTAGTTCTTCAAATGCTTTTCTCGGGTGATGTTCCAACAGCTTTAAAATGACAGCGCTAAACAAATACGGCAAGAACACACGCTGCCCCTGGATAACGGTTTCTGCTCATCAAGGGGGGCCTGCTCCACAAATTCAAAACATTTTCTGCACATCTGTGACACTCGGCTTGGCAGGATGCTGCATATTTAAACACACTGCAGTGCAAAGTCTGTGGACATCTCAGGGGGTGGGGCGTTCATGCATGCTTGCTGCCATGGTGCTCCCACACTGCACGGCTGCGCTGTGGTCTTCAGTCGGCTTGAATTGATATTGGGGTCCCTGGAGTTGATTGAGGAGACTTGAAGCGCTGCTGAGGCTGTGGGTGGCGCAGAGGTTGCATTGCACAAACTGGTGCCTTTGGAAATACTTCAACTGCTCAGCGCTTCCCCAGTGGTTCCCTCATTCCACACAGGTACTCTGCTGGTGGAAACCGAGAGCAAGGCTGTGATGAAATGACTACTGATGAGTACAGGGATGAGTAGTGGCTAACGTGCCTACTCAGCCCCACAGTACTACTAAACCAGCAGTGATTCAATCATAAAGGTGAAGCGGGTACAAACCAACAGGTGTACCTTCTTAGCCTCTTTTGGTAATGTTGGCCAAGGGCAGGCTATCATCTTCAGCAGGGGTGTGAACTGGTACAGAAGCAAACTCAATCCAAACAACAGTATGGGGTACCAAAGTAAAGAATGTCCAACCAAGATTCTATAAAAAAAATAGGATCTTTAATCAATCTAACAATCTGTCAACACTGGAAGACTCCATGGCTTCAGGCACGGAACAGCAGAGAATGGCTTCTGGTGGCAAAGGCGCTCAATTGGCTAAACATGGTGTTGGGGTGCTACTGCGACAACTGCTTAGAGCTCGAAGAAGCTGGTTCCCAGGCAGATGGTGCAGAGTTAGGGATGCTAGTAGACACGCTGGTGCGATGAGCCGGACTCCAGAGATGCAGATGTGGGTGAGTGTTGAGTTTGAAGAGGACTCCAGTGGTTTTCCATGCAGCAGGTTGGATGGCATCGAAGGCGCCTAAACCAGCATTAAGGATTTTTGGAGATGCAGAGGTGCCAGAGGTCGCTTCCATGGTTCTGTGATCGTTGGGAGACCCCGTTCAGGAGCAAGGTAAGTCCTCCTTCTGCCCTTACGAACCACAAAGGTTTGTAGAGAGCACTTGCAGGGTTCTGTCACCTTCAGGCCAGTGTGCAGGGTCCTGGTAACAAGGGTCTTAGTTTCAGGAGGCCTTGCTCAGGCAGCAGGTCATTCCGAATAGCCCCTTCAGATGATTATGGAGAAGAGCGTGCGTCTTCTTTCAAAATCTCGGTCTTGACCTCAATGGCAGAGGCCTTTGGAACAGACTACATCCTCAGAAATCTAGGTGAATCCTTCTTGTCTTGAAGTACAAAGATGAATCAACTGGGAAGGGATCCCCCCCCCCTTTCCCCTTAGATAGGCAAAATGCTGCATTGGACAGGTCCACAGCAAGTCTGTTGTTATAAGTCCAATCCTGGATGCTGTAACAAGTGTCCCTTGCCTGCTGATGTCATACCCAGAGAGTGCTTTGTCCATAGGATGCAGGGTGAACGAAGAGGAAATTTGGGAGCCCAAGCGTATCAAATCACTCTGTGGTCTGAGCCTCTCCTCTGGGCTATTCTAACTCTGCCCCCTTCCTCTGTCTGATTACATCAAAAGAGTGTTAATCGGCACACTGGTGAGGAGTGGGCATTGCATCTTGGCAGGATGCCTTTGAGCACTAGTTCCCGGCTAACCCTGAAGGTTTGCTGCTCTGGAGAGGAGGTTCCAAACATTTTCAGGACCATCAAGGAAGGCTTCCTGAACTACATCCAGATGGTTCCTGTATGAAACTAGCATGCACACACTGAATGACATAAAATGCAAGTGACTTTATAAATGTGTGATCCTGGTAGCCGCCATGTGAAACCAGCCATTGCTTATATTTAAAGATTCATCCACTGCCACTAGGCGACTGTGGGCACACAATCATGAACTTTTGATTATGGGGTGCTTGCAATTAATAAGCCATGTCTGTCTGTTGGAACTTTGGGGGCCAGCAACTGAATTCAGGCATGTACATGTGACCTTTGAACCTGCTCTGTTGCCACCGCAGGGCAGCTGCTGGTGATATAAATAGACCGCCAGAGCAAGGCATATAGGTACACTATGCTTTTTTGGCATAGCGCCTTTATGAAAAGGAGTCCGATTAGAAGAGCTCACTTTCAGAGACAGAACTAACCTGCATCATGTTAACCCCAAAAAGAAAAAATATTTACACCCTCGCAGACAGCTTTCTGTCACCAAGGCCAGGTAGGAAGCAGTGGGAGGCGGACATAGCTGAGACCGGGGAAACTCCTCAAGGTCAAAATCACCACAGAAAACTATTGTGAACTTAAAGATTTTGGTCTTTGCTAGTGGAAGACAAAGGTGAACACTCTTAGCTATTCTTGCCCCAATTAACATATGATGTTTGAAAACATGTAGTTATGTATAAAGAGTTAATATCCCTGAAAACGAGCAGTAGTTTTACAAGTTTTTGGATGGGTCTATTGAAGATGTGGCTCCATTCGTGAACTTAGTCATTGCCACTACCATCAGTGCCGCATTCTTGATCTTACGTGTGCAGAGTCTGAAGCTGAACAATGCACTTGTAGGAAAAGGGGAAACACATTGGGGAACAAATAACATAGCCTTAAAGATTAGAATGGCCACTGGATGCCAACGAATGGGTTGATACCAAATAAACCCACAGGATGTTTGCCACTCCTCGCATCTCAATTCCCTCCTAGCTCTATTCCTATGACAATAGTTTTGGCTTTGGGGTGGCACTTAAGCACCACCAGCAGTCAAAACTAGAAAAACAGGTTATCCGTTTTTATCACTGTCAATGAGCCATAATTTAGGGACAGGGTGTGACTGGCAGAGTTCCCAAAGGTGCGAGCAGTGCATGTCTGTCAGACAACAGAAAAGAATGCAGGCCAGGCAGGGCTGTCAAGCGGCCATGAGGAGAGGGGAGCCGCGGGATTCCTGTTTAAACTTCATTTATTGACACGCCTTTCCCGAAACCTTAACTCTGTCATACTGGACCGAACTGTGAGGCAGCCTCTAAACCAGGCCAATGAGGCGCACTGATCCTTTGCCAAAGCAGTGATGCGAAATGTCCAGACACCATCTTCTCCATATCAACCACGGCAGGTGAGCCACTACAGAGCCACGAATTCCCCCCACCTATATAGATTGTGTGTCTTGTTCTCGGTGGCCATGGGAATCTCCCATGGTCTGCTTTTTGCATTTGTGCATTCCTAGCATGGCAGCATTATTGTGGAGATTACTGCAAATAAAAGCTGCAGCAAGGCAAACAGGCACTGACAAAGCGGCCAGTGTTGGCCTGAGATCCACATTTTCAAGGCACTGCCTTAATCGTACTACATGCCCAAAAGATGGCAAAAGCTGACAAACTTAGTAGCTGCTGTAGGCAGCTACTAACAAGACTACACAAGAGCCAAAATGTTTGTCTTTGCCAATGCTTGTTTTAACAGGAATTCAGTGCAAGGGACATCTGCAAGGGCAAACTTGCTGCTTATAAATCTTTATGTAACACTTTATTACATTAGATGCAGGTTTATTGCAGCAATCAACTTTACCTTTCAGAAGGCTGCTCAGAAACCACAGCGCCCGCTAAATGTGTTTTGGGGCGGGAAGGGGCAGGAAGTGGGTGGGAATGGCAAGAAGACTTGCATACTCATGGACAGTCAACAGCTTGTTAAATAACAAAAACCCTGCAAGCTGTGCTTTTTCCTCCCGACATCTTATCTTACTCCCGTGTTCACTTCCCACCCCAGCATGTCATGTTGCAGGTGAATAGGGGCGCTCCCTATGAATTACTCCGACAGATGGTTTTGCCTCGGGGGCGGTCCTAAGGATTGGAGCCATCGGGCAAAGTTGTCAGGCAGGCGCTCAGCAGGGGGGTTCGAAACGGTTATGGCCGAAGGAGCATGGGGAGTGGGATCAGGAGACAGCCTGCTCAGGCCGTGGGTCTCCAGTCTCCTTTTATCGCTCCGGGGTGGGGTGCATGGCCTAGAGAGGGGGCATTCCCCCCAACCCAATTAGATCTGTGCCAAGGAATTGATGTATATGCCATATGCCTGCGAAATGTAACTGTTTGTGTGATGTGAATTTTACTGGTGGCATTTTGTTATTAAATCTGGCCAAGTTTAACTAAATTAAATGGTATTATGTGTCTTTTTGGTGGGCAATGGCCCTGCGCTGCCCGTGAACGGACGGAAGGAACATCAGTGAGCTCGCCGAAGCATAGAGCAGATGGCATTCATGCAACTAATAAGCTTTAGCAATGCCAACATTTTTGGCTTTTGTGTAGGCATGGGAAAGGCACTTGCCAGGCACTGCCATAGTGGTTTTACCTGGCCATTTATGGCAGCAGGTGCAAAATGTTGCGAGTACCTGGGCATCTAATAGTAGTGCCTGGCAAATGCCCAAAACGTATACAGAAGCTAAAATGGTTGCCTTTGCCAACCCTTGTTTTTAACAGGACTTCAGTGAAGGACACACATAGTACTTATAAGTCGAGTGGCTGAAGGCAGACCAGGTTAAGACATTTGTATTATACCGGTAGAGCATTTAAAACTTCAAAGAAGTCATTCATTTCAGAAGACTGCTTTAAAAAAATAAAATAAACCACACTGGCAGATACTTTGAGCTCAAAGTTTGATCATGAGGCTTGATAAACCTTGCTCAACGCGATCCTAGGAGGATGTGTTTTGGCGGGGGGGGGGGGGCAGGAAGTGGGTGGGAATGGCCGTAGGGATGAATGGGCATGGGTGGCAAATGGATGAGTAAATAACCAAATAACACCTACAAGCTCTGTATTCCTCCCTTTCAGTCCTAGCCCCCAAACTATGGAACTCTATCTCTCCAAGCATCAGGGCCACACCTACTTGCAAAGGATTCAGAAAAGAAATCAAAACTTGGCGGGGCACACAGGGATGTCGCCTGAAACACGCCACTTTACAAACCCTTGAGGACAACCATCATTAACGGACAACTCTCAAACCACAAATTGTGCACCGAGGCACATTTGCCTTCCCATTACTTACAAAGCATTGCCTGGTCTTACTTCACAATAAGTGTGGATCCGCAGGCTCGGCCCTCTCTAGCGAGATCTTACGTTGCATGTTGTTCCCAACGAATGATAAAAATATGGCAACTCTTATAAACACATTTTTGTTTTTTTAGCCTCTTTAGGGGGTAAAGCTATATGCACTACTCAGCTCGAGCCTTCACGTTTACTATCAACTTTAACTTTTCTTCTGACAATTGAACGAGACCCCAAAATATCTCAGACTTTGCACATCGTCTCTTCTTAACCTATAAGTGAGCCCCATTAGGTTTACACTGACTGGCATCTTTGAATGACAGGTCCCAGCACACAAAAAGGTAGGCTGCCGCTGACACACCTATTGGGTACACACTGGCGAGACACCTTAGATCTTTAAGATCCCACCCGTTTGCAGTGCATCAGTACCCATCAAATCCTTAACTCAGAGATGGTTGGAGGCACCAAACGGAACTCTACCTATAATCTATTCCTCTCTCTCCCGCTCACCTTCCGTTTTCTAAACGCATTCATCTCGAAAACCTCCAACACTTGGCGCTGAATTCATATTCAGCGAGCTTGGCAAAGCCAGTTGTCTTCAGGCATTGCAGCCGGTTACTATCAACTGACTTGCTTAAAGCTCCCCTCCAGTACTAGAGCCTGCTTCAACGCTTCTCAAGTCCATCAAACAACCAATCACTAGCAGGGTTGGACTAGGCCATAAAATTGTCTCGGGCACCAATGAAAAAGAGGTCCACAGACGCAAATGGATATTCATTCCTTCTGGACACCGTTTGAGTAGTACCCAAGGGGACGTTTTTTGATAAAATGTGATGCAAATTGTGCATTTTAAAGAATATTTATTCAGCAACACTGGTCAAAACTACTAGCTGCATAGTGAAGTAACTCATCACACTGGCCCACATTGGCCAAAAAAGTGGCCCACACAAGCATTTCGTGTTTTTGGTTCGGTCGTGAGCCTATTGCTCTATAGGCCAGTCTGAGCCTGATCACTAATCCAATCTAGCGGACAGATTTAACTGGCCTAGATAGCCATTGAAATACACAGAACCGTCTCCCTCAAGTGAATGCCCTCCAGTTATCACACACTACCAAATAATCTACAACCATATACCTCCACCCTCCTGCCTTTATGTACTATCGTCTTATTATCTGTTCCAGTCCTAACTCCATTTTTGCTCTTCTGAAAGTTCAGGATCTGACAACATCTGGCCCGGGCCACAAAATCCCCAATTTTCAGACAGGCTTGTGCCATTAGACCACTACGGTGAGGAAGGGCGCAGTACAAATGCTGGACAGCAGAATATGTGCCATTTCTCCCTAGCTGTACTCGAATAGTTTCGGCTTGTAGTGACAGCTCATAACCAAAACTAATAAAAAAGGAAGCTCAAAAGACATTCAACAGCCTTTTGTCAATAAAACATGAAGCATTTAACAAAATGTGCGATCGACCTCTTATTTTATGCCCTCCTTCTTCCACTTTCCAAACATGTTTCTTCTTATTGCTTTCCACCTGTTTTCCCCTTTAACTCCAAAGAGCAGACAAATGGCTATTTTTAACCTTTTAGTGTATTTAATCCTTTTAGCAGCTTTTTCATTATTTAAAATTGGTGTTAATGGTGGCAATTAGCCACGTAAACTACGTTTTCCTTGCACGGCCTCCCGAGCAAATACAAAAGGTATTGTGCCCTTTAATGTGTTTGCGACAAACAATGCCGAGGCCGTCAGCTGCACAGCGTCCCGCTTAAATCAGCTTGCAAGGCCCGCGCGCGCGCCAAGCCCGGCGTTATCCATCTGCGCTCCGCGCCCTGGGGCTTCTGGGATGCGACCGGGCCCTGGAAAGAGATCAGAGGAGAGGATTTCACTGACTAATCGCTCTCTGGTATTGACTAATAATCTCTGGTATTGGGGCTTGAAAGACAGCACAAACGGCCCGCCATGAACTGCTGTGTACTCCTAGCAAAACTGCGACACGCTTGCGCGGGTGACTGATGACGAGCACTGGCAGGGCCACTCGGAACCTATCGCGTCCAGCTGTTGGACCCAGCTTCGCTGCGTCATTGTCTCGATTTTCGTACACGTTTACAGACTTTAAAAAAGGACTGCTTTTAAAATAGAAAATAAACTTTGGTGTGTGGGTAAGCAGCTTTCCTCAAACAAGGTGAACGAGTCCAGAATGGTGAAATAGCACACCGCTTTTGGGCCATTTCGGCCAAACTGTAGAGATTCCAAAGAGACGCATGGTTTGGGGTGAACTCACTTTAGTCAAAGCCAGTGATCGAGCGTAGGTCCACTACTTTTATTTGTTTCGGTTTACCATTCCTCTACTTTTTACGACCATATTCTCCATTCTATATGGAGGATTTGTCCATGTATGTCCCAGTGCAAGTGTAACGTTCTGATAGGCGCCACAGTTAGTAGTCACTTAGGCTATTGCAAAGCCCCCGCTGCAACACCTTGTCACATTTTGCACTACGATTCCGCCTACCCTCTCCTATGCCAGGACCACAGTTCCACTACTTTTTTCAGTACACTTCTACCACTGGTCAAAGCGAACTAACAATTCTTGGGTGGGCAGAAGAGGCGTTGCTAGGGTGGGAGTGGGGGCAGGGGGTTATAGCCCCAGGTCTTTTGGTTGTAGCCCCAGATAGAAGCTCAGGGACTACAACCAAAAGGCTATAGCTAGCCCCGAATCACGCCAGTCCCGACATTAGCTTAGCCCCTGATCTTTTCCAGATCTAGCAACACCCCTGGTGGGCAGTGCTGGAAATGGAAATTATTAACTGTGGGATCCCACCAGCTGGCGAGTAGGAGCTGGTAGGTCGTATTGGCAAACGTGAGAAAGTAAACATTTCCATTTCAGGAAATTAACTCATTATTAACACATGGGAAATAACTCAAGAGGAGGAGGAGTGATTCCTATCATGTTGCAAGCAAAGTATGAAAGGCAAATAACTTTTAAGCCTACAAAGCTTGCTTACATATTTTCTGCACGTTGCAATCCTAAAAAGAATTTTCAAATGTATTCTGTCTAGACTTTCATGTGGTCCAGTGAGCAAGTATCTAGAGTTCCGTCCTGGGGGCGTGTGTTTGAATCCCGGCTTTGGTGACATAAGCACATTTGAAACCTTAAAACCCTTGTAAATTGTTGATCCAAGATCCAGGGAAACATTTTGCCAGTTCTCAGATCTGGGAACATCCAGCTCAATGACCAGTGCGGCCAGTGGAAGGTGGTGTCCTCAAAGCAGTGCTTTAAATAGGATGAGAAATCGAGGAGGCGGGGGGGGGGGTCTGGGTGGAGCTCAGACAAGAGGCTGTTGTCTAAGCACTGGGCACGGCCTAAAGAGTAAGGCATGTGACCTCCAACATTTTTCACTGAACACGGCCTCAGATGGTTCGATCCGAACCCATTCTGCATGTTGCAAATAAATCTCTCTGGTACGGTTTGTAAATAAATCATGGGGATCAGTCTGCATGCAGGTAGTTTTGGGTTCCGTGCAGTGCGAGGTCATCAGACGCAAGGCCCGGAAGTGGGGTCTTGCAGGCTTGGAGACAGGGCGTGGTGGGAACGGGAAATTGAAATGGGAGGCAACAAGCATTGGCCCTTGCTGTTCCTGCCTCTACTCAGCTCTTGCCCGACTGAAGCCCAGGAGTGTCCAGGAGATCCGCGAGGATCGTTAATCCCGCCCTCCCTCCCTCCCCTTTTTTAACTTGGTCGTCTAGCAGCACTCGCTCACTACTAACTTCCAGTTTGGTTTGCCCCTAGTGGTGGCCTTCTGGATTGAGGCCCTATGGTGAAGTTTCCAGGCAGGTGCTGAAAGGAGGGTTTCGCACCTGTATGCGACACAGGGGTGGGGGAGCGGCATCAGCAGATGGACGCTTCAGGATGGGGGTTTCGCCTCTCCTGATATCACTTCTGGGCATGAGGGGGTGGCGTCCCAGGGGTAGCCAGCGTCCCCCATCCCCTATAGTGATTGGATGCCCCAGGGTTTTGTAGTGGTAAATTTAAAGTGTGTAGAACGACATGAAAAGCTGTTAGAATAGCCAATCTTAGGTGCTTATATTTTTGGGGAATTATAGTTGTGCTGCATTTTGTTAATAGGTGTGGCTCAATTTGAACCCATAATAAGGTTATGTATTGTTTTCTTGCAGGCCCTGGCCTTAGCACAACCCTTAAACAATTCATCTTTTTCTGTAAATAAATCACCTATAAGAAAGGAGAGCGTGGGCAACCAGCACCAGTGTGGGCAGAACCAGACCTAGGATTTGTGTGGCCCTGCGTGGCAAAACACTGAACGACAGAAAATGGCATTAAAGAATGAGACCGATATTCAAGGGATCACGACAAGTTACAGTAAAAGTAGTTGCCAGGTGTAAGCCAAGAATCAAAAACTTTGTGATGTCCAATATATGAATGGTCACTGGTATTATTCATAGCATGGCAATTTCACAAGTGAGGCTTTTTTTAGAGCAGCAGATGGTGTGAGCTGAAACACTTTTAGGCACTTCTAATGTTGGCGTATAAGACACAGTGAGGTCAAATGATTTGCCTTGGAAGCATACATATTGCTTAATTGGTGAAGGCAAGAATGGAGACCTTCTGCGACTGAGGCTCTAGAACACAGATCTTCCTAGCTGTCGGTAGTAATATTGATTCCCACATACATGTACAAATTGGGGTTGAAAACACCATCTGACTTCAGAATGATGGGCAAAAGCAGGTGATTGTGTCTTGCTACTTGGAATAAACCTTAATTTTTTTTGTTATGATGTATATGCTTTTAATTCAGAAGCTACAGAGGACACGTTCCGCTCTACAAACTCACATGCACGCAAAAACAAGCATTTACCCAATGGGCACCCAGGGAATGGAACACCCTACCTCTCCACATACGCACTGCATTCTCCATCACCACTTTCAGAAAGAGCCTCAAAACATAGCCATTTCCCCCACACATAACCCTGCCCTCCCCTGCTGCCATCACTGGTCTAATCTTCCTATGCTTTCCTGAAAACATTTTCTAACTTCTTGTTCAACTCCCACCGTTTCAATATTAAAACCATGCAAGGCGCTCCGAGACACTCTGGGAAGGGCTAGCGCGAAACAAAAATTCAAATAAATAATAAATACATTGTGACTGGTAATTGAATCAACAAGCAATGTTTGCATAGGAGACAGGCAACATATCCAATGTCTCTTGCTGGCACCACAGGTTGCAAGGACATCAGGCCATAGATTGGGCCTTGGTCAGGCAGGGCAAAGGGCTTTGCCTTACAGTGTGATTGAAGCAGAACCTATTTACCAGAGAAGGCTCAAGGCAGCGAGAGCAGGCATTGCCACGGAGGGGGGGGGGGGGGCAGGAGAAGGGGGTTTGGTCAAATGTTAACAAAATCAGCACCAGCCTTGACCAGGAAACAGCCTCTGTAAGTCACCATCAGGACTTTGCCCCCTCCTCCTTCCCCTCCTCACCCGCATATTGGCTTTCAACAGTGCACTTTTTATGTAAGAGACTTGAAAAGTACACAAATCATTAATTACCCTGAGAAACATATACATTTCTTAGAGAAATAGGTTCTGCAAAAAGGAGCATTTACTCTCCCTCATCTTGAATGGAAGAGTACAAATACTGGAATGTAGTTTGGCACAAGTATAAGAAACAGCCTATGGGTTTTGTAAATGTAATTATAAGACTGGGACTCACAACAAAATATTATTTGTGAAAAGGTCACCTAGTTGTTTTACATTGCGTGACAAAGGCATGCTTCATATATGATGTGAGGAAAACGTGAGACTGTAAAAAGAAAAAAAGAAAAAAAATGCTATTAGGGATGTCAAGTAAGCTGACCTGGAAATAATGGGCTTTAACACGTTTGTGTGCGACATCTTACACGGAGCTTGGTGTGCATTTAATTTGTCTCAACTAACAGTGACATTTCTGCAAACCAAAATCCATCCATGCTCCTTTGAACAGCACTCAAGCACAAGGCTGTCCCACTGCATCAGCAGAAGACACGAGTCTAGTTCCTTAAATGCACGCAGCGTGTGAAAAGATACAAGTTCAGCTCTGCAAACGGCTCACAGGAGAAATTGCAATTATCTCCCTATTAGGGGAGGACTGAGGGAGCCCCGACCTGAGAGCTATTTTTGTAGACTGCAAGGGTTCTGCCCCGGCTAGCCTTGGCCCACTTAAAGCCCTGAATCGGAGTTTGACCTTGTAGTCAATAGGACACACTTGTTAAGCGCTCGCCTCCCACAAGAGCCAGTCGACAAATTAAGTACTATTAAATTGTGTAACATATTACAGCACTTGGAAGCAGGAGTTACTGACCATAAAGCACTAGAAAGGGAAAACAACCTGGGTAGGTGAAAATGAGTCCAACAAGGAAACCCCCTGAAAACGTGGGTGGCTACATATGTAAGCACGTTTCTTTTGCTTGAGCAGGCAGTGCACTTCCTACACCGATGGACACATTTAACATGACTAAAGACATGTTTGTATGATGAGATTTTATCACTGTGTAGACTTCAGCCTTTGTGCTCAGATTGTGCTTATTAAGAAGCACCTTCATCCAAAAAGGGAGAGGCGTGATCAGTATGCAGCAGTAAAACTGGGGATTTTTTTTATATAATATTAAGACCAAATTAATCGGCATGTTTTTGTTGCAAAGATATTCCATCTATGCAGGAAACACGCTTGTTGCCAAAGTGACGGATTGGCAATGTCGAGTTGTTCCTACGCACGGCATGCTGGACAATCCCTCGCCAAGGGATAGTCAGGGTCGTCAAGGGAAGGAAGCCTGACGGTAGTAGGGGGGCTTACTGCTCACGCAGAAGGCCAAAAGAACCCATTTTGGCCAGCACTCCCAATTTCAGGTTGCAGCCAACCAAAATGGTTCCTTCATGCCGGCCACCAGAAACCCAAAATAACATGAGGAACCGGTTAGAAGATTTCCACTGAGGAAGCCACAGAGACATTGAAAATCAAATGTTCCAGCTGAAAGAGAAGCGAGTGGAGCTCAATTACCGCCATCGCTGAAGGTCCGCGTGTCAGAGTTGAGACTGTCCGTGGAGCTGGTGGTGAAGACAACTTTGAGGGCCTGTGGAGGAGAGACACTGCCTGCTGATCCTGGGCTCCGCTTCTCCGGTTCACAGCTGCTCTGTTCATGTTTTGCAGCATGCCTGCACAAAAGATCAGAATAAAAAAAGTGTTTTCTCCACAGGTGGATTTCCACTATTCTCTTCTTTTAAATGTTGTTAATTTTGTAAAACAAAACAAGAAAGGCAAGTGACAGTTGCACATCTCTCGACATTAATCACACATTCCAATTGTAACTCCACTTTCCAAAATTTAGCTAAACCTTGCCCATGTGCACACTATATCCTTTGGGTACACGCACCCATACACAAATCAGACAAAACCCACAGTGGGTGGCTAGGCGTCTCCCCACCTTAAAAATCGCATTCAGTATCTCCCCCAAAGAGATGAGTTTTTCAAAGCCAGTAAACAGCAATCATTGCCCTGTGCCTATTAGAAAGCAGTGCTATTTAAGGCTGCCTGCCACCTGTGGCAGATTCTGCTGGTGGCCACTGCATTATTCATGGCATCTAATTTGGTAGAGTGGGTGTGGTGACTGGGAATGCAAGATGCTAAAGGATAACGTGCCCTCCTCCCAATTTATCCACCAACCCACCCTACTCAATTGCAACCTGCCTACCACTGGTGTGTTCCCCAAAGCCCTGCATACCTCCGTGCAGGCTCCTGATGGGACTGTCAGGATAAGCAACTCTTAAGAGGTAGAGCTCGAAGTTACCTAGTCTGCCTGAGCAAACTGAAAAGCAATACAAACAGAGCGGGCAGAGTTGATGGCAGGTGTATAGGTGTGACAAATGGACTGCAGGAGTACAAGGATCAGTAGGGCCTAAAACTACAAACCAGGAGCTAACACAATCATAAATGTAAAACAGGCAGAGTCAAGAGATATACCTCCTTTGTCTTTTATGGTAATGTGGGACGAGGAAAGGATACACTCTTAAGAGGGGTGCGAATATGGTTATGTAGCAACCCAAACAGCGAAGTAGAACAATCCAAATAAAAGGAAGGTCCAATCAAGTTTCTATAAAAAAATATATGATTTAATTAGACACACCATGTACAATACCAATTAACTAGAAAACACTGTAAAAACACACCCCTGTAGCCCGACGCCCCCCACATCTCCTTTTATGAAGGTTCAAACAGAAGCTTGGAAAAGCACACATTCACAAAGGAATGTGAAACGCCCGCTTCAGAAAGAATGGCAGTTCTGAAGTGGCTCGTCATCTGGGCACTTGACGTTAATCCTGCGCCGCCCGGCCAGGCGAAGTGAGGGTGTTTGAAAGAGGGCTGGGGAATGTTGCACATGCAGTGTTTGCATGTGGAGCACAAGTCAAGGGCTGCCACTGGGATCAGGCTGCTGTTGCAACAAGAGGCTTGTGGTCTCCCATCTTAATCCAAAAATGGGGAGAGAAGCTAGAGCGCCAAAGGTATCGCCTTTAGTTTGGGGTAAGGTGACCAGATTAAAAAAAGTAAAAAACCGGGAAAGGGCAACTAACATAAAAGTAGGACTCACTCCTGAAAGTGGCTGTCAAGGCACTACACTTCAGTAGGTGTGGGGAGGAGAAGGAGATTTAAGTGTTACTGGTGGAATAAACACCTTATAATTAAATGTATCACAAACTACTAGTATCTTAATTCGTAAAATGCAGCATTTCTTCTTTGTGAGATTGTGCATTCCAGCCTGCCGGCTATGAAGACCTACTTCCAAAAACCAGGACCACTGTATTTTCCAATGGAAAAATAATCTTGAGAAAGGGGTACAGAGCACCCGATTCCAGGACAGTCCCGGCAAAACCGGGATGTCTGGTCACCCTAGTTTGGGGGTCTTCCGAAAACTGCCCGATGAACCAGGCATCCTGGTAGGGATTTTATTATTCTGTAAACTAGAACACCTGTAGATGATCCCTGACTTGGGAGAGGGAACGTTAGCACACACACACAAGGGACACCCCCTTGCTTTGGAAGCATGTCCCTGTTCTTTTAATAAGCCAGACAAGGAACCTTGACCTAAACCTCTCTCTCTCAATCTCTCTCTTCTTGTAAAATGACTACCACTTCCCATTTTGACATCATCCAACTCGTTTTCCAGTGCTCTTCGCCCTTCAATTTTTCTCAATCCTTTTCCTTTACTTTCTTACTTCTATTGACTCAATTGTTATTTTTATTAAGGTTCCAGTTTTGTTCAAGGTGGGAAAATGCTCTTCCCTTGAATTTTCTTTTTTCTTTAAGTGTACAATTCAGTTGAAAGCACATAATTCTCTTGAATACACAGTTCTCTTGAATGGTTTGTTCAAGGGGGAACACCTTTCCCTTTAACCTTCTTGAAGTACATACTACTCTCGTGTTACTGTTTTCACAACTTCACTGAGGGGTATTGATCCCTGTACTTTTAGTCTTTCCCCCATTTCCCTGGTATACTCTCCTGCCAGGGTATTGCAACTTTATAACTGCTTCAGAAAGATGTATGGCTCTCTCCCCCCCCCCTGCCCCAGTCAGATTGGGATTTTAATCCCTTGTTTTTTACTCCTTTTCTTGCCCTTGGTTTACTCACCTGCCAGAGTTTTACAACTTTCTTTCTTGAGTGCGGGTCCCAGACTCGCACATTGCCAGGTTCGCTTTCCTGCCAAGGCTTTTCCACTTTTCATTCACTCTCTGTTGTATGCAGAACACGATTCTTTTTCATAGGCTGAGTCACCAACCATTTATTAATGTCTGCATCAGTTTCACGTCCCTTGCTTTGCTTCTTAATAATGTTTGAAGCAGTTTCACTTCCTTCTTTTGGGCTCTCACGCACTGTGAATCATATACAGCATTATCCCTGAAGCACCCAGTTAACCTGTTCATTCTCCCTGGGCTTACCGGTCTTCTGTGGCTGTTTCAGTGTTCCTCCCGTTTCACTCACAGCATCGCCATTGACCCGCTCACTAATGGTCAAGTTCTGGCAGTCGCTCTGCTTCTGTCGGCCTGCGACAGCTCCCGCGGTCGTGGACATATGTGGAAAACTTCTCCCGATTTCCGCTTCCCTGCATGCAGTGTCTCTCGTCTGCACAGTGTTCCACAGTCCGTTTCTGCCCAGCCTACCGAACAACATCAGAACAAGTTTGCTGCTGCGCCTGCCAGTCTCGCGGCTTCTCTGCCTGCTTCTCTCTCTTGCTGTTCACCTGTGTCCATTTTAAAATGTCCCGGTCTTATTGTGCATTTTCCAATGCCTAGAATGCATCATTGGTTTACTGCATCTGGTCATCCACACCACTCTATCCCTCTTTTCAGTACTAAGGGGGGAGGGGCACAGTGTTGGTTAGAAAAATGTGGGAATTCACCATACACATTACAATTAGCCATAATTGAGCGCTGCAAAGGTTTTTGGCTGTTATTGATTAGATATATCTGAATGGTTGCTTTTATGCAATATCCCTCTGTCCTCCCCTGTGTGGTCCTCGCGCAGATAGCCAACCCCGGGGTCAGTTAGGTGGCTTCTGCCTTTCTCTGGCCACATAGCAGAAGCTTGCCTCCAGGGAATCAGTGACAAGGCTGTAAGATTCGTTACAGTAGCCAGGGTCCTACGGCATACCATTTCTCCTTTTTCTGCGTTATCTTACAGGGTAAGGTTTTAGCTTGTGTTTTCTAGTCTTTTATTTTAATTTCGATACATGTATATAGAGCCTTGGTTGGACATTTCTTTATCTTTAAGTCTTTGTATTATTGTTGTTTGGCTTGCTGCTGTGATCACTTTGCAACCATCAGGAGTGTAAAGCCTGCCCGCGGTCCACGTTACACCACAAAAGACGAAGGAGGTATACCCTTCGGGCTGTGGCTGTTTTAACCTTATGACAGGGATCACTGCTGCTTTAGTAGTAGTGTGGAGCAGAGTAAGAGGTTTAGCCACTACTCATCCCTGTAATCCTGTAGAGCAGTAGTCATTTCGTTACAATCGTAACGGTGACAGACCTGCAGACTTCAACTAATACAGAAGTGACTGTACATCAAGAACAGGTTAAGGATCACTGGTTGAGTAATTACATAATCTCATCTGCTCAATGCAGTGTTGATGCCACTACCATTTTGTAATACTTTAAATGCTGGAATACTCTGCTGAACCTTAAAAAAATAAAAACAAAATTTAAAAAAAGGATCAAGTAAACCAACAACTTGCCAAAATGCTGCCGTTGCTGGACGTGGCTAGAGAAGGGGCACCATTTTCCTCTTTGTAATTCCTTGCTTTTTATGTTGATATAGGTACAGCCTTCATGAAATCAAATTAAGAGCAATGACAGTGAAGTAACAGGAATTTAAATTGAATTCAAGTTTGTAGAAAGCAGGAGGACCGCTACAAATTATAGGAAGAAACTAATAGGCGTCTGTCAAAAGCACAAAACCACAATCCGAGGAATGGTAATATGCAATTAACCAGAGGTTGTCGGTCTGTCACAAGTCACTTAAGTGTTTTCGAGTGCAGCAGGCTTCCACAGGTGCAGGCCTGGGAGGCTAAGCTCCTTCCAAATCTTTCTTCACACTCCTGCAACATCGAGACCTTTCTTTGTGGATGCCGATCTCCCTCATAGCATCTGTTCTGCAGCTCAGGCCGATGACAGGCCCTTTCCATCCATGCACTGGCGCTGAAAATGAAGCCATCATCTGCCAGCCAGCTGATATGGCAAGAATTGTGTGCACTGTGCGGTCAAAAGAGTGTCGACGATTGGTGTCTGAATAAAAAGGTAATTGAATACCACAGACGCAAATTGCCCTAATCCATATTGCAGTAAGGCAAAGTCACCCCTCCTGCCTTGGAGAAACAACTAGCAAAAAAAGAAATTAATAAGACTACTGAAATTCCTAGGATACATAGGTCCACCTTAATGGATCTGCAAGCACCATAACCATCAAAAAACGTTTCTTTCCATTGCGGTAGTTGCCCGCTCGCTCCTTACTCCTCCTTCTACGTACGCAGACCACGCTCTAGATAGCCCGGTTGGGGGCACAGCACACACAATTCTTGACAAGACTGAGCACTTCCAAGACCGTGAGGATTGAACACCACAAAAGCTTTGCAACTTAACATTGCCCAGGCAGTACCAGCATTTTCTCGGGTAGTCGCATTTTAGGACTACTGTTGTTAGAGAAAATCCGGCTCGCAACCATGCCAGGTTTTGCCATCGAAAAGCCACGTAGTGGCACCACTGGCAGGATGTGCCAAGAAAACACTGATGGATTGCCTTAAGATATTTGTGAAGCTGAGGTGGGAAGTGAAAAAGCAGTCCATGAAGACTGTATGGACCTCACCACAGGCAGAGAATCCCAGGGACAGTAAAGGTGTGCACGAGTGTTGTTGGAATGGAGGTTTGAGGAGGAGGAGAATCATTGTGGTGATTTCCCCAAAGATTGGACAGTGCAGAATTATTTTCAGAAGGGGCATGCAGTGGGTTGTGGGGTTTACGCTACTTGGAAGAAAAACGGGAAGTAGACTTGCGGTGCCCAAGCTGGAAAAGGGATCCCGGTCACGGCGCAGCAGGAAGTTAGTTCCATGAAAGACATGCACGATTAGAATTGTCACACAGTGAGGCGAGACAGAGGACACAAGAGAAACAATGCAGCCGAGCAAAGGAGACGGGATGGAGTAGTGTTTTTGATCAGGGTGATGGAAATGGCCTTTAGGTGGTGGCGGCAGATGGCAAACTAGCTGGCATTGCTTTCCATGGAAAGTGGTTCTAGAGGTTTTCTTTCATTTGAATAGAGATGTATAAATTGTGAACAAGGCCGAAAGGCCATGAGTGATCTACCTGCAATAGTCCCGTGTATTAC
This sequence comes from Ambystoma mexicanum, assembly GCF_040938575.1. Lineage (NCBI taxonomy): Eukaryota > Metazoa > Chordata > Amphibia > Caudata > Ambystomatidae > Ambystoma > Ambystoma mexicanum. Next base: position 1,443,579,058 of record NC_090935.1, read on the forward strand.
AGCAAATTAGGACGCACATTCCAATACAAAACAAATGTATGTACATCAAGCAAAAAGAGGAGCAACCCTGAGAAGGCAAGGTACGTTAAAGAGGTTTGTATAATGGGCCAGTCACCACTGTAGCGCTCTAAAAACGCATAGGATTGCTCAGAGTGGCATCTCGTGCCCATGCCATGGGGTACCCAGAGCTTGGTGTGCAGAAGAACAGTAAAGGGCAGCAGTGGAGGGGAGGGTGCGTGGGGGAGAAAGGTTAAACGCACAAGAAACATTTGCAGAGGCATGAACGGGAATGAGGGGGGGTCGGTGCGTTTGTGATAGTTTGCATCCCAGTGGAGTAAAGGTAGAACCATCAAAGCGTAGCAGTGATCAGAAAAGGGCCAGGCTAAACGCTCCTCGGAACCAGCGTATACCTGTGTGAGAAGTTTCTAGTATTTACAGAAAAGTACTGAAAAGAGTCAGTGAGTGAGTGCCTGGTGGGCTTAAGATGCGCTACAGCATATCATTGAAGCCGGAGGCTTGTTATCTGTTAGTTTAGTAGGAATAGTGGGTACAACCGTATTGGTACATTATATAGACAGACTAAATAGCTGTTTACGGCGCAGGTCAGCAACCACAAACTGCGAACATGTTTTCACAGAAACACTGGGGAAAACGTCCTTCGGTCTGACCACACACTCGATAATCGAAAATGCTGAAGAAATATGAAATGCACTTCATGTCGGGTTATATCAATACACAGAACAAAGTGTCGTTTTTGATGGTGCCTCATATCTTGGAGACAAACTTAGACATAGAAGTGAACTCTGTTATCCATTACCATAGCCTGACTGAACCCAGAGGAAGAAATCTTGGTTTGCACAGATGGTCCCAAGTGACGAGCCCAGAGTGGACTTATGCATGAGTGAGAAATCAGGGTTGTAGGCCTTCCCTAAGAGTGACAGACCTGCATTGCCACATACTGAAAGACAGGAGCAGTGAGAGGGCATGTTACAATAAGTCAGATAATAAACGTTCAGAGAGCGCAGTTGCTTCATTTCTCAGGGTGCCTATAGAGGGGGTGCACGTGTTAGACGATTCCCACCACAAAAGGCTATGACATGCTTGTTCACTTTATGTCGATGAACGGTCCCTTCATAGCAGTGAGGACGAGGAGCAGGGAGAGAGACTTTCGACGTTGCAGGCCAAAAATGTAAGCACTGGTGCACCAACATTTCTGCAATGGAGGCTCTACAGCCCCAAAATACCACACACTATCAGTTCTACAGTATACATAAGTGGGTGACCTTGAAGCAACTTGCATGTTAGAGGGGCGTTCAGTAGTAAAGTTGCCTGCTAAGAATACAGCCTTGAGGCTGCTGTCCAGTGGCCATTGGACTCTGACATCCCAAGACTTCCTCTCACTGCTGATCTGGGAGCTGGCTTCCATCAAAAGCTGGGGCTGTACGACTTTCCCCCACCCCCCAGATTGGGTAGAGGGGTGGTGTGATTCACCTGCACATCCTCAGTCCATGAAATACCTTGTAGTTTTAAGAGGCAGTCTATAAGTCCAGCTGTATGTGGCACCGGCCCCCTTCAGGCATTCTGTGCTTCTCTGGAGATGATCTGGCTTCCCTTCCCTCCCTCGCGCTTTGATTGGCTCAATTTAGGCTATTAACTGACCTTCCCAGGGCAGCCCTCTGCCCGTGCAGCCCCTGCAGCTAAGGGCCCTGAGGCAAAGGGCGGCTCCAACTGAGGCGGCTCCAGATAGTGTCTGCAGGTCTCAGTAGGGGAAGCCAGTGGTCCACCCATGCCAAACACACTTTTGTTTGTTGCTGCCGTTTGCAGCAACAAACAAAAGTAAGTGTGGCATGGGTGGGGAGTAGAGCAATCATTCTACTCCAGAAAGCCCTGCCACTCTACATTACCTTCCCTCAGAACATATCTTGCGAGGCGAATGTCACCTTCATCACTCTATTAGGGAATACTCAAAATTAGCAATCGCCCATTATACATTTACTCTCAAGTATAGGTATATCAAATCATCTGTGTCTGCTATAATAGTAAACCTACTGTATTATATCCTGAAACCTGCTGCATTATCAAACCTAGATCTTTCTCCCACTATACAGGACTCTCAAATCTAGGCATAGCCTCCATCTTTATATATGGTTAATATACCATTAGCCTGCGTCGTACCCAGACAGAATTGTGAATGTTAGCAAGTACCACATTCTGATAGAATTGTGAACATTAACCTGCGTCACATCTAGACAGGATTGTGAATGTTAAAAAGTGCTACACTTAGATAGAACCTACTGCATTGTGAAACCTAGGCCTCTCTCCCACTATACAGGATTCTCACATCTAGGGGTAGCCTCCATCATTGTTTAGTATATGGTGAAACCTACTGCATTCCAAAACCTAGGCCTCAAAGGTATTGGACTCAAATCTAGGCCCGTTTCCTCCGTTACACTGTACAAAGATTGCCCCCACCTAAACAATCTCAAAGCTGACTGTATGTATATATCACACCACCAGTGTGGACACAGGCCACAGGCACGGCCAAGCATCCATGCACGATAGAATGCTGCTATGGCTATGCTCATCAGGTCTAGCATCACACATAGCAGTCCAGACTGAAACACCCGACGTACCTCAACACCTCTGCCACTAGCATACAGCGACTACCATCCAAAAGGAACTTAGTACAGCTGGCCACACATCAACTCTCTCAACAATAACAATCTATCGCCAACCTCTCAACAGCGCCCACCCACATGCCTGACCTCTATTCGGGCTGCTTAGTCAAGCCTTGCCAGCCACCCAAGTCCTACACCGGCAACATGCACACATGCATTTTCTAAACTAAACTCCTTCGAATTTTCTACCACATTAACTAAGGTCACTGAAGGTGTTTCAACCAGAAAAAAGCGGAATGAGGCGACAAGTGGGGAAAGAGTGCTATATAAATAACCAAATACAATACAAATAGGCCAGCAGCCATCTTGAATATTCTTTTTGCTGGTCGGGCTGCAGGCACATTCACTGACACTCGCTCCTTTTCTCTATACCTGTTGCTTAACATTCCCCTCCTCTGCACCCCCCGCCCAAAGTTCATTTTGGATGATTCCTGCACCCCGCAGGCCCGTGGGTATGCCATGCACTGTGCCTCTGAGGGGGTAGGGATGCTTCAACTGCATATTTCTCCCTTCAGTTGCAATGAGGTGAGGGGTTGCAAAGGTCACGGTACTCATTGTAGCTGAAGTTGTAAAGCAGACAGGAGCGCGCCCCCTTCCCTGTCCCCATTTTCCTCAGTGTCCTCTTGGAATGCCCTGGTGCTGTGAGGGCTGTGCTTCCTTCCGACCCCCTGGATATCACATGGGAGATGGGTATACACACCCCCGATAGTCCTCTTTAAGGTTTGGGAAGCATTTATATGGGTTGTTTTGATCCTTCCCATAATCTTCCTGCCCCCCCCCCCCCACACCCAAAGGGTTTGAGTCCCAGTAGGTTGGGGTCCGTGGTGTCGTTCTGCCTGCGGGGACTATGGCAGGGTGTCCACATGGTCTTCCACCTTCATTATTTGTCTCTCCTTGATCTGGTCTGGGTTTTCACTCTGACCAAGGGGTTCAGTGTCGGCTTTACAGAAATGGGCCGAGTGGCTCAACTTGAGCATTGACTGGTCTTGAGGTCCTGCGTGTAGGATCTCCAAGGCCTTGTGGCGATGAACATGAGGTTGCTTCCTCATATGTGACAATCCTGATCGGACCTCACCATTACATATGTGGGTGATCGGTTCCAGGCTGTGGTGGACCTTTGTGATTAGTACCGGAATTTAAACAATGGGGGTGGGGTGGCTGAGAACCAACACAGTGTTACTAGTTATGAGAGTACGGTAAGAACTAGGTAGGACGCTATCCAGGGAGACGTTCATTTCCATCTCACCACCGTCACTCGGTTTGTTCCTTTCATTAAAGGAAAAATAGCAACCACAGTCCAAACCTAGGCCCAGCTGCTTCCTGGGACAACTCAGTGTGTACACCGCTTCTGTATGCACATGGAGGGCCATTAGCCCTCCAATCGCTTACCCCTCAGTGTGGAGAAATAGGTTGCTTCAAACTGTGCACTGAAGGCATATATTGAACATCTGGCCTTTTCCTCGATGCACGGCCTGTCCCCAGATTGCATGGGCCCCATTATCCCTGCTCATAATGACCAAGGAAGAAATCTCAAACGTATTCGTGCAAGGCCTTTCTCAAGATGTGCCCTTTATGGGAGTGCAGCCAAGTTTCCAAACTAAGGTGTGTGATGCAAATCGGTAGCGAAGGTAAACAAGCCCAAAACCAGAATGCATAATTTTAGCGACTAATGCAGTGGATTTCTTAAACAATAACCCTTAAAACCAGAACAAATATTTTAGCGTATTAAAGTCCTCACGGCATGCATAACTTCATAGCGGAGGGGTTTAAAATATGCTTTGTGTGTTCAATCCACAACAAAAAGCATTGGTAAGTAGATTAGGCGGCACAGTAGAAAATATGTGCGAGGTTACCAGGAAGGGCTTCAGGCATGTACAGGGAAGGCCTTCAGGCATGCACTGACAGCTACACAGCGCCCCGTGCTCACCGTACATGCGCCACCCTATCTTCAGTGCCCAAGCACATCCAATACCCAACAAAATGTGGTTCATACCGACTGTGTCACAGCACCACAAGGTGAGCCCTTCTTTGCTCCACGAGGTCCCAAACAGGGAGCCGGAGCCTGCATTCGACACTCCACCAACGGAAACTCTTCATTCCAACCACACGCACAGAAAAAAAAAAACATGCCAAAGTTAAAAAAAACCATACACGTGCACCCGGTTGCTTAAAGTCTCGAGTTCCCTTTCACCAAGCGAATTTCTGACAGCATAGCGACAGATATTGGAGTCAACAAAGGATGACGTAAGGTGGTCGACGTGACTTAGAACAAGTTCTATCATCAGCCGCAGGTGCTAGAAGGGGAGTGGTGAGCAAAAGGATAACCAAAAAGATTTTCCCCAATGAAATTAAAAAATGTTACCGCTTTCAGTCCTCGAGAGCATTGCTTAGCAGGTTTCAATAACTTTGGCTGTTCTCCAATTTTCAGACATAGTAGAATTCATGTATTTACGGTATGCTGAATTCTCGGTGCCCATCTGCTAACCAGCTATGGAGATGCTACATCAAGCAGCTTACATTTTTCAAATTATTACATAATAAAAAAATAAAAAAAGATTTACATTAGCGGAGATAGCCTCTGTGTTGGGGTCTCCCTCCGCTAAATAATGACTGGTAAGGTGCTGGCATCCTTACCAGTCCTTATCAGACCAATAAAAACCCGAATATTAAGCCCAACTAATTACTAGCGTCAGCTACTTCGTTTCAGCCTCCTTTTTTAACAAATACCCACAGCCGGAAAGAGTGCACATTCCGTTCACAAATGATTACTACAATCAGACAAAGATGGCGCAATATGCACATACCTGGGTTGTTTCTTTGGCGGGGGTGGTGGTGGTGGTGGTTGAGGAGGGTAATCGTCCACTTCTCTATCTCGGATAAACTCGTACGGACAGGATGCAGATTTGCTCATCCCCATCCTGCCTGCACGGTCCACGGTTGGGCTGTTGTCAGAGTGGAGGTTGCTTGAACTTTTGAAGGCTCCAGCTGATCGAAGATCACTTCCTCGTGCCTTGGTCTGACTGGAGAGACACTCCTCCTCTTCCTCCTCCTCTATTCGGCCTTGCTTGCTCCATGCAGCGTGGTAGTATTTGTGCCTCCTTTCAGCAGCTAAAGGGAACCCAACCCTACCTGGCTCTTCTGGAAACGATCGCTGAGGAGAACGAGGGGAAGAGTTTTCAGACATGGTGGTAACATGGCTTGTCCTTGTAGAGGATGATGTGCTAGCCATGTCCTGTTTCATGATATCACAAAACGTTGCAACGGGAGGATTTTCAAGCAATGCATGCGATTGTTCACAAGAGTGCTGACCACTCTTGGATATTTTGGGCGGGATAGATGGACTTCCCTGTGGTTGGTGTGTATTCACGGTTGTTGAGGAACACACCCGAGAACTCTCGCTTTGACCCAATCCTTTAATTTCCCAGCTGCAATCCCCCCACTGGAAGGAGGGCGACAATGTCCCAAAATCCTGGCCGGAGACTGGGCTAGTGCAAGACCACTGAACACTAACTGCAGAGTCGGGGCTGCTCAGATAAATTGTTCTGTTGTCTTCCTCTGTGTGAGCCGCCATGACAGTGATCTTGGCTGTCACTTGTGTGTTCGAATCTGGATTCCTGTAAGGCGCCCCTTCAGTACAGCTCTCACCTGCTTGCTTCGTGCAAGAGCTATTGGAGAGACCATTAGTCTTTACTGGAGCCCGTGCTGTATTTCCTAGCAGTCCCTTTTTTCTTTTGGTACTTTCGGCATAGATGGGCTCACTTTTGCTTGCCTCTATCTTCTGTAGTAACATAGGATCGGCTACAGTGCTGTGTGAAGAATTTCCATGGCTTTTTTCATACCTTTCTTTGTTTGAACACTGGTGCTGCTCTAACTCTCCCGACAGACGATAGTAATTACCTTCCGGAGGAGAGGCGAGAGGGCTCTCCATACTGCTGGCATAGGGAGAAATGTCTAACGGGCTGGCCGACTGAGGTAAGGATGTAGTTTTGTTCCCGTCCACACCAGCATGATTTTGTAAGGTGTCTAGGAAGTATCGGTCTCTTTGATGAGTCCGTTGACAATTCACGGTGGCGGTTTCTTCTTTTTTGGCCTTCACAGTTGCTCTCGAACTGGCTAAAGAGTCTGGACTGCTGAGCCCTGCTGTGGGACTTTTGCAATCACCCCAGCCTTTCCCGCCTTCATGGGAGGAGGCCTTACAAGAGACGGGACCCCCCGTGGAACAGTTTGTGATCTGGCAGTAGTCCCCGCTCTCTCTCCGGCAAGAAGTGGAGCAGCCATTTCTGTCCCGCAGATCGACCCTCTCACCTGCTTTGGTCTGAATGCACAGATAACCAGTTGTTTCGGTGGTAGCACGATTCCTCGCGTCTCTGCAAAGACCGGTCTCCTGGGTAAACCCGCTTCGAGTAGTGGTTAGTTTTTCCTTGCACAGAAAATTGGCCTTATCGCCATGCCCTCCGATTTCAGTTGTCATCTTTGCGCTGCCAAAGGAGGTGCTTCTTTCCGTTTTCTTGTCTGGGCTGTGCAAGCCCAGCGTAGAGTAACCAGGGGCATGTTGAGGCCCACTGCCACCGGCTGCGATGCGGGCAAAGGTTTCTGTGCCGTTAAAGTGGTCAAAGAAGGTTCTGGGCACATCATCGGTCTTTAAGATGGAATGATTCGAAGAGGCCTTCCTCCAGCTGACCTAGGCATTTCAAAAAGAGAAATTTAGCGGTTACATATAGTGACAAACACATGAAGTTACAGCTCTGCTACGGCCTCTGCTGCAGATAGCTCAATGCGAATGGTGGGTTTGTGGCTTCAGCTGTTCTGACACATTTCCTTTCTGTTAAAATGACTTGTTACAAAACCAAGAGCCAGACAAGAACGGCTCTCGCTTCCTCTTAAAGACCCGGGAAAACACATTTGCTTCTGTTGCATAACGAATCACGTGGAAACAAAAATTGATGAAAGTACGTAACTATTGAATCGCCTCATTTTAGATTGTTCAGTAAACCTATTTAATGTTCTTTTTAGCGACAATTCTTTCGGAAGTAAAGAAGCATTCATAGCAATTATGAAATACGAAAGTAATGTTACTGTAAAGTATTTAAAAAACCATGAAATGTGAAAAAGAAGGCACGGCGGGTGTGTAAAAGGTAACACTACTGTGTATTGAGAAATGTGCATCCTTGACTATTTAGGAAAAATGAAACAGGAGTTGTGGAACGGCCCAGTGGAAGTGTGGTGGGGAGGGGGTGCTTCCTACAGACGCCTTATGACAGCTGCAATGGACGGGACTAAGAGGCAGCAAACATCAACAACTTGAAGCGCCCCATGACCTCCCTTTTCTGGTTCCGGACACTCCCGTGTGTACTCTACAAATTAGAAGCCACCTGTAAAAGGCCTCCCATACCATCTCCAGTGTTTGCACTGTTTCCAGTGTCAACACGCTTTACCAAGGTGCCCCCCCTTAGTCGGATTCATGGGCTCTTGTGAAGAATCCCCAGCAAAGATGGTCAACAAGTTGCATCCAGTGGGCCTAATTTCCTGCACGGAAATTTGCATGCTGGCAAACACGTTCATAAAAGCCACCACTCACCTGAAGTGCTCCGTTTGGGCACAACAACAATGACGCGCATGCCAGAGGAGACATTTTAGAAAGGAATGCAAGAAGCCGCCATTAAAAATCAGAACAAATGCCAAATTCTACAGTTCTAAAAAGGTAACAAACGCATCTGCTGTTTTTTTTATGATTCCCTCTCGTGTCATTTTCCGTTCCCATTTTTTTTTTTAAACGTCTAAATGGTTTAGTTCCGTATTCTGAATTGTAGAACACGTTCCTACCCTGCATTTTCTCTTCAACATAAAGAGATCTTCCATATTTATTATGGGAGAGTGTCTTCTGATTATTTTGCTGTGTTTACCAGCTCAAACATGTGTACCCTCCACACACTTCGAAAATCAATATTCGTTTCGAAACTTTCATTGTAGTTACAAATTATTGATAAAGTCTGATACATTTGGGGTGTTCCGGTTTGGGACTATTCCACTCGTAAGTGTGAAACTGTTGCTATTCCAGGAGGCCATTGGGGAGGTTGATGCAACTACAGGGCTCTGGACTTGTAGCCACACGTGGCAAAGACATTGGCCTTCCGTGTCGTAATTTATAGGATATTTTTTTAACTAAAAACGTAGTCTCAAGAGAAGCCCTATAACACACTTAAGGGGGGGCTGGCCAGCTCCCATGACACATCTACAGCAAACCAGCGGCGCATGGCATAGTGCACCCTGGCATCGCCCTGCAAACGGCAAAAGACTGGGCATGCCGCTAGCCCCGTGAATGCCTGGATAAACCCTTTCTGGACCGGAACCAACATGGGGCGCCGCATGGACCTGTATTGTCACTACCATCTAAACAGACCCATGAGTTGGTAGTGAAGAGATGGAGGGGACTGTGGGAGGGAAAGGAGGGCCGCCAGTGAGTCACTCATTCTAGAGATGATTTTGGAAAAGCCAAAGGCAAAATCAATGTCAGAAAGAGAGCAGGAGAAGGAATACGGGCAAACGTGGGCTGGAGAGTCAGATGGCTTATGGTGGGGAGGAGAGGAGCTTGGTACAGTAGGCAGCCGTAACTGCGTCTATGATGCTGAAGAGCGCAAGAAGGAATTCTTAACAGTCACGGCGACCAGGACTTCTAGCAGGTTTATGGCAGTGGTGTAGGCACATGGTTTTCCTTGGTGTCTTTTCCCACTGTCCCATTTCCAGGCTCATCTCTTAAGACGTACAGGGAAACCATGTGTATCAGCGGTTTCTTGCAGGTATAGAACATTTCACTCCAAAGCTGCATAGCAAGGGGCCACGGACATCAGAACTCCGATTTGGAAGCTCACTGTAGACCACGTGAACGAAACTAGTGGATTTGCTATAGCTCCCAATCAGAAAAATTCCAATGCCAATCGACACCAATCCAACTTTTGCTGTTTTTCTGGAAGACAGATGAAGGACTGAATTGGGTTGGCATAATACAGGTAAGCTGGCGAGATGGCTGCTAATATGTCTGGAGGGTGCCCAGGCAGTATAAGGTTTGTGCATAAAATGTTAAGACTTGTGCACTAAGCAAGGACTAGAGTAGACTTGATATCCCGTAGACGGTATTATGGTACTTTCTTTTTGGCCCGACTCCATGTGCAAGCGTGGACTCCATGACAGGCATATAGAGCATGGTTTAAAACTAGTATATGTTCAGAGTGCCCTTCTCTAGTTGGGACTGGTTGGCTTCTCAAGTATCCAGAGTCTGGAATTTTTAGGCGTAGAGTGAGGTACCCAAATGCTGGCTCTGCCACTTGCTCAGTTGGCAAATTTACCATCCCCTGTACCGTGGTTTCTCTAGCATGATCTGAGTGCTCGGCAGATTTCTTGGAGATTAATCAATAAAGGTTTAAAGAAACACAAAGGAAAAATCGCATGATTTGCACTGCCCTTCAACGCGGGCCTAAAAATTGTGCCGGGCAGTTTCATGCCGATTTAACACTGGTGTGGCACCTCAGTTATATCTAAGCACTGGAACGATTCAATTCTGCTGCTAGCCGTAGAATCCACACATGCTGAGGAACCTTAAGAATATCTTCTCACTTCAAAAACCTTCAGTAATGGGCAGTGATACAGTAAATTGGTGCTTTGTAAAAAATAATTGATAAAGTGACGACTGTCCCCTATAGAGGAAACTTAGTTAAACTTGGTCAAATAACACCACAAGCTCCTTCAGGGGCATGCTAAAATTTAAAAATTCAGGCACATCTGTAATCCAACAAGCATTTGGCGAAGCAACCCAGTAAATGTATGGGGTCATGCCAGGTTGTCCGATTTCCAGGTTTCTTACTGGGCTAGTCAATGTCCAACTTGTCTTTAAAACCCACCCAAAGAAAAGTTTTAAATCCAAGAAGTCCCCCCCCCCCAACCCCACCCATGTCAACAGGAATGGTGATACTGCAGTCATAAGGGAATAGCACCTCGGTCCAAAAAGGAACAGTCCTACTGGGGTCCTGATTGTGATCGAGATAACAGAACCAAGACTTTCCCTTTTTTCAACCCAGACTCTTTGCGTAACACCACTGAAGGCGGTGGCGAGTTTAAGAAGCTAGCTCATCACTAGTCAAAATGCCTTTGGCTGGTCAGTAATCTTCAGGATCATCTCTTCTCTCCCAGTGGCATGTTTCTGGGGCCTGCCCTCTTTCACCAGGCCCTTGCCCACAGCCCCTTCCATGCTTTTCCTTTGCTTCCCGCTTCCCAGGGTCTTCCCCTCACTTTCTGATATTTGGTGCTTCCAGGCTATTGACCCTGCTAAACTATCTGGACACTGGAAGAGCGTCAGTGAGGCTTAAAGAGCAGCAGCTTGCCCTATACTGATAGGAGGCAGCTGGGGAACTGGAGAAGCGGACTGACACCATACCCATAATCCATGTCCCTTTCCACTCCGATGCTATATACTGCACAGGCTCAGCCGCAAGAACCCCAGAGCTTTTATACCGACCCGACAGAGGCCTGGCAAACACAATCATTCCTCTCCCCACCCCCCCGCGATTCAGGTTTGTGGTTAATGTAGAAACATGCATTTAATTGTGAATTGTTCTCCAGTTACTTCGGGTGTAAAATGTTTTTTGTTCTTCTCAAAAGACTGAGGGTGCGGAGCACTCAAAGCATGTGTAAACAAGGAGAGGAGTGTCCAAGGGATAATAGAGCAGGTAGTGCCCCAGGCAGGCATGTACTCATGAGGTTAACCTCGTCTCAAAGGAAGCCGGGGGGGCTGGAGTGCCGCGACACCCGAGAACTTTCCATATTAGCTGAGCTTGTGTGCCAATATAGGGAGTGAAAGTCACACCACTGCGTTTGCTTCATTTTTTATGCATATTTAACCATGCCTTCTTTTGAATATGAACTGTTGTGTATTCTATTTGGGTTTAATGGGGACCTCTTTGCATTCTGAATTGTACAGTATTTTGTTTCATGTAAATGGTGAAAACCGAATAAAAAGTATTTATCTCATTCCAGTCTATTTCAACTATTGAGCCACTGATCACGACATAGGACAACCACCTCGTAACTTGTCAAACCGAGTGCACCAGTGAAGGACGGGCATTTATAATAGATGGAGTGGTACTGGTCAGAGTGTCTAATACTGACTTTTGCTCGACAGGTGACATAACAGTGTGCTTTGGTGAAATGTGATGAAGGAACCTGCCTAAGCTTAAAAGGTGGAGGGGGCTTTGTGCTACCCCAACTATGCCACCAACAGAGGGCAGCGGTTTGCCACATGGGTAGTATCCCTTTAAGGAGTTGCTGTGTTTTTGACCCCATGCAGCAGCGAGTCCTTGGGAAATCACATACTGCCTGGCGAAAGTATTAGCTAGGGGACGATGCCCTATGGGGTGCTCGCTTAACAGGGAAGAGTCTTGGGGTATGAGGCTCAGGGAAACCGAAAGGCTGAAGTTCAGAGAGAGAGCACAGACAGGCAGACTCCTATGAGCCAGAATCTCCCTGAACATGCCCATAAACGGGAAACAAGATGGTGGCTGGGCTTCTTAAAGGCTTGGGTTGTATACGTACAGGTAAGGGAAGGCGGGTCACGGACCCAGAGAAAGAATGTAACACGTTTCAAATACACAAATCGGATTGGAGGAAGTCCCAATAGACACCTGAGTGCAGATAAAGAAGGGCGAGAAAGGGATTAAGCCCCTATAAGAATGCAGGGCGCTGAGAGAAAGATATGGGTCTTTAGAGAAGGAGATGGGAGTCCGTCAGGTGAAAGGGGCATAAGACAGGACTGGGAAGTAAGGAGGAGGTAGGTAAAGATGGGCAGGAGAGGAGAGAAAGAGGCAGGAGGATGGAAGTAGAGAAGCGGGATGAGAAGGAAGTAGTAAAAAGACAGTGGGGAAAAGGTGGTTAAGAACAGAGAGACTTGCAAAAGGTGGAAAAGAATGGCGAGGAGGAAGTGGAACAACAATACAGGGAAAAGCAGGTGAGGCTTGGAGGCAGGTCCCAGGAGAATGGAGGTGGTAAAGGAAAACATGAGGAGGAGGGAGGAAAAAGGAACAGCAAAAGAGGCAGGGGAGGAGATGACTTGGCGAACATCAGGACATGGCAAGAGTGAGGAGAGGTGGAAGGGAAAAGAGCAAAGTGGGGAAAATCTAAGATCAAGCAGCCCTTTAAGCACCGCATATAAACTATTGGGTGTTTACTTTTCTGTTCTTGCCTTTAGAAAGATAAATACATTTTTAGGCTGGAACACATACTATATTATTAGAAATCTTTTACATGTAAAACTATGCTGTCACTTACTATTACATTTATCTGTATTTTTTGTTTATATGCTCTTGAAGAATTGCTTTTTGGGTTTGTGTAGGTTTATGTACATAGAACAAGCATTGAGCAGATAAGTGACGTATTCGCGGGAAAAGGATCCAGGCCTTCGGCACTGGTCATATGGAGCGCGTGCCCTAGTACGCACACTCACCTGCGGGATACTCTCTGGGGTCATAGTGGTCTCAAGCCAGGCATCAGACACTTCCGAGCTGATCATAGTTGGCTTCACTGCGATGGTGGGCTTGGAGTATGGGGAGGCGGTCAAAGCCCCGTCGTCCTCATGCACGTTGTCGGCCTTGCTGCGGAGGATCCCGTGCAAACCTTGCTTGAGCGCCTGGCTGCTGCCAGGCCGCCCCTCGACGGGACCCTGCTGCAGCCCGTGAGAGCCCCGGGGGTGGAAGCAGTTCTTGCAGGAGCCAGGCTTCCACACGTGTTCCACAAAGTCACTGCACACAGACATTTTCAGGCACCCTGGTTTCAGAGAGACGGCCATGTGCATCCTAGTACCAGGAGGCCCTCTCTCATCTTGTGTCCTGCTCTACAAGGAGCCGCGCTCTAAGTTTGTTGGCTGCACCTGGAAAGGAAGAAGAAAAGATGAGTGAAAAAAAAAAAAAGAATTGCTCAGTTATGTTATGCAGGGAAAATGTGGATTTTCATTTTTTCAAAGCAGTAATTGCACACGCTATGCTCCAACCACAAAGGCTCATTGTCTGGGCCTTTCCTTCCACAGATTAACAAGGGCTGAGGGTAAAACCAAGAAAATGCCAAAAGCATTGCCCTGTAATGAGAGTGCTGCGGCCGCAAGGAGGTGGAACAAGCCCTCTTTGTGCACCCACGGTGCTAGGCGCTTAGTGTACATGTCAAGCCAGTAGACTGGCCGTGCAGCTGCTTCACAGACGTCGAGGAATTGCGCGGGCTGCAGCGGGGCGCGCAGCTCACGGGGGTCAGCCACGGTGGAGCACGTCAGTCCATGACTAAAAAGGGGGCGCGCGCTTGGCTCCCGCCCGGCCAGCACATGAGCTGCAAAGTGATCCTCGACAGCAACTTTGTAACCCTGCATTAAAGAGCTGCTATGAAATAAGAACCACTCTCATCCGCGCGCGGCGCAGGGACATTACACGATAAAATCGTGCTGACAAATGAAACGCTCAGCAACTTTGAAGTACGGTTCTCAACACATGTAGCGAGCGACTATTTTTTTTTCTAAAGGAAAAAAAAATATATATATATATCGATAGTCATTGTTTTTTTTTTAGCACAGTGCTTACTAAATCAAGACTACACCAAGCTACGTTCCCTCGTCCATATAGTAATTAATACATATTAATGTGCCTATTGTTCGGCTCTCTACACACGCTAGTATCATCTCCAAGTTCCTGTGACTTGTACAAATTACTCAACGATCCGCCACCTCGCCAATGCTCGATCGTGAAATGCTTGCTAGACGCGTGGTGGGTTTGTTTTGGTGTCTTGTGTAGCGCCCACATACTCTTATCTTACGGCGACAAACGGTTTGGCATAGGACAGCCAGCAAAAGAAAGAAACTGTTCAAACATCCATGGCAAACAGAAGAGTCTGTGCTCCAAGGGACTGTGCTGTGGGCCCGGGGCCCTAGACTACTTGTTTGGCTGAGGATGCTACTGGTTCTTTTCCATCCTACATCAAGCACTACCTTGTGAGACCACCCTCCTTAAAATAAAACACCTCTGCAGACCCTGCCTGTCGAGCCAACTATCGCCCCATTTCCATCACCCCTTTCCTGGGGAAACTGCTTGAGAAGTTGGCCCTCCTCCAAATCAACTCCCACACTGAACTTGTTGATGGTCTTCATGAACATCAGTCTGAATTCTGAGCATCCAGAGGCACAGAAAGTGCTCTTCTGAACAGCCTTGACAAACTGTTCGCATCCCCTGATTCCAACTCCCCAGCTGTCCACATCCTCCTTAATCTCACTTCTGCATTGGACACATTGAACCATTCCATCCTCATAAAAAAGCTCTATGATACCTTTGGTATCTCGGAGCGGGCACTGAACTGGCTTAACTCCTTCCTAACTGACCGCTCCTCCAAAATCATTCTGGGCCCTTTCTCCTCCCCTACTTCCTCCTCCACCTTTGGCATCCCCCAGGGTTCCATTCTTTCACCCTGGGTCTTTAACATATACCTTTCTCTCCTGGCACGCCTCATTTCCTCCTTCTCCCCCCCTCCCACTTCCAGTGCTACTCTGACGACACACAACTCTTATTCAAACTTCCTACTGACGCCCTTGCACCTTCCTTCATTCCTGACTGCCTCTGTGCCAGTCAGTCCTGGTGCATTGCTAATGACCTCTGCCTCAATGCAAGTAAAACAGAGATTCTCCCTATTGGGTCCCCTGCACCCTACTTCTTTTGTTCACTGGCCTTTCTCCATGCGCTCTTCCCCTGCCCTCTCCTCTGAAGCCAGGAATCTCTGAGTCATCTTCGACTCCTCCCTCTCCTTCATCCCCCATATTCAGGACTTTGTCAAGAAGTCCCACTTTCAGCTCTTCCTTCTCAAAAGGAACTCTACCCTTCCTCACCTTCCCACAGAAACTCAATGTCACCCGTGCTCTGGTCCTCTCCAGGATAGACTATTGGAATAGCCTCCTCCTTAACCTTCCTTCCTCCACCCTGCGACCCCTCCAGCTAACCCAGAATAGAGCAGCAAGACTTATCCTTGGCCTCCAGCCCAGGGACCGCATTTCTCCTGCCATACAAAGCCTTCACTGGCTCACGGTCTCAGCACGGATTAAATTCAAATCCCTCTGTATCATCCACAAGGCTATCTGGGACCGGGGACCACTCTATCTTCAATGCTTCCTGATCAAATACTACCCTTCTAGACTACTCCTTTCTTCTGGCACCAACTCCCTGCGTGTAAAGCGGTTTGCTAAACAGAGAGCTGGTGGTCGATCACTTTCCTCAGCGGGCTCCCTCCTGTGGAATAGCCTCCCCCTCCCTCTGCGTCTTGAGCAGGACCTCCTTAAGTTCCGAAAAAACCTCAAGACCTTTCTCTTTACCTCTTCCTTCTCCCCTCTCTTCCCTGCCAAGCATACAGTAGCAGGACTGATGTATCCTCGGGGCCCTGTCAACATCTCTCATCCCAGCTGCTGTCCATTTACTGCACTTACTTAGTCTCACCCTTCGTCTCGGGAAAGCTCAGTGGCAACATGCCCGCCTTGGAAGCAAGACAGCACAGAGCCACACAGGTTCGATCCCCGGGTCCGTGCTTAGAAGCCTCTAGGTATTAAGCGCATTATAAATAATCATATCATAACCTCTCCACGGGAGGTTGCACTTACATTCTTCTCTCCTTAGTACTTCACCCGGAGCACTTCTCCATGAGCACCAGCACCTATCCCTTACCCCTCTCCCTTCTGCACTTGCATGTTATGAACACTCACAAGGCATAGTAGGTTCGTCTCACCTCCCTGTTATTCTCATTATTTGTTTAATACTATTAACTCAATTGTTTATCTTTGTTGCATTTATTGTCTACCTTTCCCTATCTCCACCCGGTTGCCCTGTGGGCGCTTTGAAACAGTTTTGCTAATTGTTTAAGCACCTAACAAATGTCCAATAAATAAATAGACCCCTGCAGTGGCGGCTGTTGAATTTATGAACGGGAGGGGTGTAACTCTATGTGTCAAATATGCAGGAACGACTTTGAGCGCAGCGAATAAACCCAAGCCAAACAAGTGGGTTCGGGGGAAGGAGGGATCCCCCACAAAGATTTGTAAAATAATTGGCTTTTTACAGCACTTTCTGTGAAAGAGTGGGCAAAAGCCACACTGTTTGCAATCAAATGTGTATGGTATCACATGAAAAAAAACAAATAGATGTAAATCATCAATAATGCACAGTGCCATTTTCAAATGCATTTTCAGGATTCCTTTATCCAAAACATATGCCAGTGTATAAAACATGTTCATGCTGGCTGTGCCCATACATGTCCATGCATGCTGCAATAGTTTAAGTCAGTATTACTATATAAGCCAGTAAAGAAATACCATGCCACACATCCAGACTGGCTATACCAGGATAGGCCATTGCACCAAGTAATCACACTCCTGCTTGCTTTTACCCTTGATTCAAAGTACAAACATTCCATGACACACAAATACTATATGGCTATACTGCAGCCACCAATGTAAGCCAGTCTAGCCACATATTAATCATCATGTTTGCCTTACCTATTATGTCAAGTAAAAAGTAAAAAATGCCATGCCACAGCACAGTAACAAATTAAATGCAGACTGGCACCAGTGATTTAGGTCAGTCTAGCCCTGTGACAACACTTATGTTAGTCTTTCCTTTGATGCCAAGTAAAAAATGGCATGCCACATTAAGAAAGTATATGTAGACACTACTTTCTTAATCTGGTATGGCATGGTTTACTTGGCATCAAGAGTAAAGCAAACGTAGTGTTATGTGGGTAGAATGACCTACATTCAAGGTAGGCCAGTCTAGCCAGGTAGTAAACTTATGTTTGTATTACCCTCCACACCAAGTAAAAATGTCCTACCACAATAAGAAAGTATTTGTAGACTGGCACCACTAATGTAGGACAGTGTAGCCACGTAATAGCATGTACGTTTGCTTTACCCTTGATGCACAGTAGCTGTACGAGACAAGGAGGCGGCCCCCGCCCATCCAGTCGTGGGCCGCGACTGCCCCAGAGGGGGATCTTGTAAACACCCCTGATTTCCTTGTTCTATTGGCAGAGTCACTGGAATGCCCTAATGAACCTCTCAAGTGGGGGAAGCAGGGCTGGCTTGTCTATAATAGGTGACAAGGTGCCGACCCACCACCCATTATGGAGGAGCCAAATCAGTGCAGTGAGAACACTGTATGCTAACTTATCTGCAACAATCAGCTGAGAGAGCACCCCATGGCTGGTTTTATCTGTTCAGTGAAACATAGTTTCCCTTTCACTGTTCTGTACCCCAGCGCACATGCCCAACAGGCAGTGCAAGGCCAAGGGTGTTTTGCTTTCCCTGCCTTGCTTGGCCCATTGGTGATGCACACTGTAATATTGGAGGGCCAAATGTGCTGGGGGTGCTCATGTGCCTCCCTGAACATGTGGCAGGCCGGCGGCGGCGAGATGGAAGTGCTCTGGCTTTACCACAGGCCCGGAACCAGGAAGATCACCCTGCTTCTTGGTTCCCGTTTGCATGCTGCGCGGGGGCCGGAGGGCCATCCATGGAAGGCAGTGTGACGCAGAGATTGGGCAGTATGTAAGAGGGAAAAATGTAAGCATAGATTTCTGTATGCAAGCATGCAAAGGTTTGTGTCTGCAAGTGCCTCTGTGAATGAGAAGGATTGTGTATGTTTGGATGTACGTTGTGATGAACCTGGACTGGCTTCAGGTAATGCTGAATCTTGACTGAATGTCACAATCAAAGAAGAATGACACACCTTTCGTTTGTGATGATATACATAACACAACAATCAACCTCTGGCACAAGGACGTCCTGGAGGGGCGGAATAATGCTAGACCGCGGAGCCAGCAGTAGCTGCCAGAACAATGGCACCCGGACCGGAAAAAATAAGCCAAGATCAAGCGAGAGACGGAGACAGGAAAATGACCATCTCGGATGGTGGCCCGATCACACAGAAGCGGTGATGGACCTGGGCCCATTAACAGATGCCAAGGCCAGACCAAAGCAGAGAGAACAGATCCCCAATCTCTGAGTGCATTAGCTGACGAACAGAGCAGTGGAAGGGAAGCAAACGCTCCCGAAGAGGTAATGCCGTTCAGGGGGTCGAACATTGATATTCAAGTCTGGGAAGACCACAAGGGTTACAGTAGCCAGATAAGCTAGAGCGGACAGACGCCCTACGGAAGCAAGCCTGTCATCGGGCTTTGGAGAGCCCCGAGAAACATTAATATTCTAGGCTGGCAAAGCCACCGATTGTTAAGGGAGGGAGCATGGAAAACCCAACGGGCAGACACCCCACCGAGGCCCAGTTACAATACGCCTGTCAGGGGGCTAGAGGACTTGGGGAGCCCAGGAAATACGAAACCTAATGAACAGAGCTGGAGAGAGAGAGAACCTGGAGGTTGCCAGCCCGTAAACACAAAACAACATTGTAAAGCATCAAGTTGGAAATGGTGGAATTGTATTACGAAAACCTTTTCTTCTGGTAAAGAGGGAACCGTATTGGAATTAAGATTTGGCATACAAATCTTGCAGAGCGGTGGAAGACTGTACTGCAATAAACTGACAAACCTTTTAAAAACGTCCTGAGAAAGGGATCCAAGTAATTAGGCTGGGCAAAAGCCAAAGACAGAGGCTATTGCTCCGCACCCTCCCAACCCCCCCATAGACAGATAGCCAATAGGGTTTGGACTATGGACAATTTCTTTTTGGACTTTGACGAGCACTCTTAATTTTAGTTTGGTAGTCACGGAACTTCCCTCGTAGCGGTAGGGCTAGATAGGCATTTTTATTTGAATAAAAACCCTTAACATGTCAACAATTAGTCCGACTACTACTGCGGGTTCTTCACAGCATGTGAAGGGGAGAGTATCCGCAGTATGAATGTTTTATGTGCTTGCCTGTGTGATGGGGCATGAAGTGGGCATCTGATTAGGTGATCCTGGGTGGAGGGGTACATTGGTGCAGTGGCAGCCAGCATAGACATGTTTTCTTACAGTGGCCATTTTTTCTGTCATTATGGACAAATTCTTTACAAGTGTTCTTACATGGGTTGTGGTGCTACATTGGAGCCAGCAGCCTGGACATATTTCTAACAGCGGGCTTAACATTTTAACCGGCATTGTAGGCCATGATGCCAGTAAAAAGGCCATTGATCTTATAGGGAAAACCAATATGAGTGCTCATGGTGGCATATTGACCTACATTGGTGCTGCCAGGCTGGACGTTTTCATACTAGCATGGCATTTTTTCCTGGACCAGCCAACAGGATTATGTTCGTAAGTGAGGATGCAGGCATATATTGGTAGTGCCAGCATGGGAATGTCTGGACACAGTCAGCAAGAAAAGTATGTGCATGCTGGCATATATTTTGGTCAAAGGCATCATGAACATGCTCATGTATACTGCTGATGACTTCGCATTTATTGGACTGTTTCATGTGAAACCCTACAAAACTGACTACACTCCTGCATATATTCATGGAAAACATGTATTCCCCAGTGGTCGAAGAGAGCTTGAGCGGTGCTACTCTACTTTTTTTAAATTAAGTGTTACTGTTCCTATACTCATTTTAAAAAGAAACTGTTCCAGAATGGTTTAGTTTCAAAATAAATTGTAGGAAGAAGTTGAAACTTGCACTGTCAGTGCACTGTTCCCTTAAACAGCAGGTGACTTTGTTTGGGGTTTGTATTGTGTGTGGGAGGGAGTATGCTGATGGAGTTTGGGTGCAGGCCAACAGGGAACATATTTCCACTACTTTCGTACACTTCGACCGCTGGTATTCCCCTCTAAATAAAGCAATTCACCACCTGGCTAAATTCTCCAGTCTGTCGCCCTCCCTTTGACTGCTTTACCAGCATCCACACAGTTTCCTTTTGATTTCCCCATCCCATCGGTGCCAAGATAGGACACTTCCTATACCCGTTCTGGACACTTTTTGGATTCATCTCTATTTAGCCACTGGAGCGGATGCAGCAACCAATCAGGGTGCTCAGAATGCAGGTTGAGTCGGCCAGCAAAAGCGAATGCCCGAGCAAGCTATCAAGGATGCTCTCTCACATGCCTCTGCAACCCGTCCACCACCTTACATTTAATAACTCAATATTTACTTGCCACAGTGCTTCTTCCTGTCCTTGCCTCAAGCCGTGCCTCCCTATTTTTCGATCTGCGATTGGAAAAAAAAGGCTCTTCCTAGGGCTGCTTTTGCCTTGGAAACGACATTGTTTTTTGTAGAAAAATGAAAAATGTTACTATCATGGGAACCTTTTTTTACCAAAAAGAAAAGAAATAACAAAACCAAAATCGAGTGAACATTTAGTTTGTGCCGTTATCTCCAGCTGGCAGGCCTGTAACAGCGGGCTCAGCCTGCCACCCCCCCCCCCCACCACGAGCAAATGATTGCCTAAACACCACTGCTTCCCAAACTTGCTCCCTGTGCTGCAATTGTCTTCTTGAGTTGCTTTTGTTTTACGCTTCGTAACCATATTGAAATATTGAATTGATCATATTAAATTGAAAATGTATTCCTGTCATCAGCAACTGGCTGGTGATTGGCGATCACTCACGTCTATTTATTTAAAAGGTTTTAGTAGTTCTTTAGTCTAAATTAGTGCCTTGTAAAACGCAAGCTCATTGCCCCTTGCCGGGCCTAACCTGCCTCAGAAGGCTCAGAGCCTCTGCGGTGTCCAGAGTGCTTTCCGGGACTGGCCTCCACGGAAAGGCAGAGGGGACTTCGCCTTTTCCATGGTGGCCATTTTTCTAGTTTACTTTTTTTCCATATTGGTTCTAATGGCCGCCATGGAAAGTGCAAAAGGACTACACATAGTCATTTCTACCTGACCGCCGGTAGACATTTCCCCCCCCCCCAGTCGAGAAACGTTGCAGCGCCGTTTCTCGACTTGAGAAAACATGCAATTAGTAGCCTGGTACGATGTGCCGGGGTACTAATGGCAATATGACCTGAGGAGGGGGGGCATTACTGGTTGGGTAATGCCCCCGGGGCTCCGTTAAAGCCCTCGCTTTGCTCAGGCTTATAACTATGGCCCCGATTACGCCCCCCTCCTCAGGTCATATTGCCCAATTGAACAATACAGAGAACATAACTTCATGCAGATGTCTGTAGATCGCGCACAGGGTGGGGTGGGGGGGGTGGGGTTCATTCGGATATGATACACAGCAATGTGGGTATGAAGCCATAACAAAAAATAACTTTAATTAATGGGGTCAGAAAATGTCACACACTTAGATGGACTGTTGGGAGTAGGAAACGCTGTGCACGTAGATGGATTTTGGGGGTTAGGAAATATGACGCACTCAATGGAGTTAAGGGTGGTGGAGGGAACAGCCATGGGGGTTGTACCTGGATATGCGGGTCGCCTGGCATTGCATCTAGAAAAGGCATATGCAGGTTAACTCTTATTTTACATTTAGAGCATTTACGCCTTAGAATGTTTAGCCCACCCATGACGCTCAAAGATATGTTGATACCCCTCCATGGCACTTATAAAAGTTAGCCATTGTAACACAGAGTGGTTATGTGCAGGATTCCTTGATATCGCACCAAGTTGTCCCTTTGGTAAGCATTTATATAATTTGGAAGATATGTGTTAAGACTATAAAGGTAACCTGCCTATTGAGCTCGGAGAACCCTATTATCCTAGTTGCTATGGTAGCCTGTCTGTCCGTCCTAGAAGATGCTCTAGGACAGACAGTCTAGTGCACTTGGTAGACTTGAGGATACGCTGTCCATAGTGCCTGCAAAAGTCCATGAAGGCAGCTGGCTTTGTCTTCCCCACAGACAAAGGTCACCTTTTAACCGTCTGCACCTCTGGTTTATAATACTGCAACTGGATACTACAAGACCTTGGTGGCAAATTGATATCTAAATACAAACCATGTCTAGTTATGACATGGTGGCTACTGAGATCACACAATTATTCAGCCACAAGCATTGGATGTCATTATGGTCAGCCTGGTGGGCTGCAACTCATTAATGACAGGACAGATATGTGCCTTAGCTCTCTGGCCTGTGTGTTCCCAAAACAACCATGTCGGGCGGATCCCAAGAAGCCAATCTTTTATCCCCTTGAGGGTTGTCAATTTCCTCCAAGGGAAAGGAACCCTCCCAGAGAGGTCTCCTGGAAACCAGTGCTTCAAAGACATTCCTGTCATTACAATGGCCACCTTACACCAGGGTGCCGATTACTGGAGACCTTTTGAATTAGCCAGACACAGGAAGGGGTGGATTTTGTATAGCCAGCAGAGAGCTTCAGTCCAGAGAGGGAGAAGCATCTTGGATTGTACTAGAGTTCCCAAACGTCCTGTCCCTCGCCTCACTTCCTGCAGGCAAAGCCAACTGGGTATGACATCAGCAGCCAAAGGACACTTGTTACAGCAGCCTATATTGCACCCTTTAACAACGAACACATCCACTGTAGGATATTGCCTATATATTTGCGGATTCATCTTTGGAACACTTCAGAAGGATTCACTGGAACCTGACTGGAAGTACAATCTACTCCAAAGTCCTCTGCCAAAGAGGTGAGGACAGGAGCTCCAAGGAAGATGGAATCCTGTCTTCCCGACCATCACAATGGCCTATTTGGGATGACCAGCTGCCTCTACAAGGCCGACCCCCGAAACATTGGTAGCCAGGACCCTACTCACTGGAGGTGACAGAACCCTGCAACTGCTCTCTACAAGCCTTCCTGGTTGGAACAAGAAAGTACACATGTTGCCCCTGATCTCCCAGCAACCACTGGCTCTCCATGCATCTCCGAACTGTCTTGATACTGGTTTGTGCAACTTCTACACTATCCAAGCTGCTGCAAGGCTAACAACATAGGCAACTTTGACAGCGATGCTCGACTTCCGGTGCTCCTCTGAGTTTCATTCGATGCCAAAGCTCTACTATGTCCACATCTGAGGCACACTGAGCCACCCAGACTCCAACTTAACACCACCTGCCTAGTAACCAGTTTCTTCACAAGCTGACATTGCTGCAGTATCCTGATGCAGTGTTCAGTCAGTGGAGCCCACTCCCCAATGAATACAAGTTTCTGCTCTGTGCAGTGGAGGCCAACGAGTCTTCCAGCGTAGCAGACCTGATATCGCATCCCATTCCCCTGCATCTGCAACTTGCAAGTCGCCACTGCTGTCGTACCACGCCGCCTTGTTGGATCCTGTTGATGCTGCTCAGTACAGAAAGCATCCAGGCACCCAGGTTGATGCTGAAAAAAATGAAAGGTATTTGAAGTCGTCCTGTCCCCCTAGTCTGCCTTAAAAAAAAGTACCCTGGTGACTTAAGCCCCCTTCTGTACCTTTTAAAAGACATTGAATAAAGTTTACATTTTGCTGCTGAAATCTTTGTGGGAGCACCCATGTAAAAAAAAAACACAATATAATAATAATTATTCTTTTATAACGCGCTTAATACCAGCGGGGTCAGGATTCAAAACTGTGTTGCGTTCCGTTGTCTTGCTCGCAAGACAAACGCCTTACCCCTGAGCTATCTCTCATCCCCGTATGCCTATTTATCCTAAAGTCTACTGTCTCTGTGCTTTCTATTGCACATTTGGGCATAGTAGTGTTTTTTCTTTTTTTTTTAGTGGTTTGCATTTGTTAGTTCAATTAAAGATAGTATTTTTTGTAGAACCTTGGTTGGGCACTCTTATTTTGGTATGAAAAGACTATTGGTTGTTTTGCTCTTGTACCCGCTCACCCCCCTCCTGAACAGAACAGCCCTGTCCCATGTTACAAAAAGAGGCAAATGATGTACACCTGTCGGCTTTGTCTGCTTCACCTTTACGATTGGGATCACTGCTGGTTCAGTAGTAGTGTGTGGCTGAAAAGGGACTTGAGCCACTACTCATTGCTGTACTCCTGCAGGAAGTAGTCATGTTGTCACACAAGCCAACACTGGACAACCTGGCTTAACCAAGCTTCCCAGATTCTATACTGCCTTATTTCCCTACCGCCCAACAAAATAAAAGTGGTGAGGCTAGACACCAATATCAGTATTGTGGGCAATCACGAGAAACTGAACACTTTAGTCCACTGCTTCTGCTTTAAGGGGCTGCCCTCATTAGAGAGGCTAGGAGCGGCCTTGTTCGCCATTTTACAAACACAAACAGCCTAGAACCGAATCGGTTGTTTGTAGAGCATCTTTTAACAGAAGGCAATCAAACTCAACTAATCTGTTCATAAATACACTGCTTTCTTGGGAAGGCCGCTTATCTAATCAGCCTTGAGGAATGCAGCACAACACCCTGCGCTGACTTCTCCACGCCGCATCCCAGGGCCTAGGCCCTAGGCAGTAGGTCTCCTCTTACACTAAAAATACGCCTCGCACCCAGACAGCTTTGTCCCGCATTCCGCGCTGCTGCCGTTGCAAAAGGTCCAGTAAACAGGCCATGAATAACGCAGGCATAAAAAAGCAGCGGTCCTGTGGGGGGCCGTAGACGCAGTTGGCATCTCCAGTCCTTTGGGCATGTGCCCAAGGGGGGGCTGGCAACAGTCCGGTGCTGCCTAGCAACAGCGCAACAGAAGGTGTGCGCGGGCAGGGAGTTGGGGGGGCGGGGGGGACTGCGCAGCAGAAACATACACCCAAAAGCCGAAACGGACGCACCTGTCGCGTATTCACCCACCCTACGAAATGGTCTGGAAGTGACTTGTGCTTACCAGGTGTTTCGAGTACTTAGGCTTCGCTTTCCATATGGCATAACAAGGGGCTGCGCTTTCATTTAACTAATTACTAGGGTGCTCGTGTTGAACTTAAACACAGCACGTGCGTTACCAACTGCAATTCATCGTAGCATTCGGTCAGAAAATGATCGACTTCCTGCGGTGATCGTTTAGGCTGTCGGCTATTTTATGTTTCAGTGCGAACTGAAGTCTTGCGCACATTTTAAACGTTAATTTGCTCGCGCAGCGTTTTCCAAACGCCGGCCTGCTCGCGTGAGTTGGGTTTTGCATCACAGAGGCGAGAAACGGCAGGATATCGCGACAAAGTGGCAGACTGTCACGGCGGGAGCTTGATTGACAACCGCAGTGGGGGAGGCCATGGGGAAGGGTGGAATGTCGCATGCCCCCACCAGCTTGTGTGACATGCAGAGGAGTGTACGGTCTCACAGGAAAAAGCGAAATACAAATCAACACTTCGAGGGATAGGCTACTGACAAGCCACAAGGGGAGGGCGGAAGTTGGCTTAACAGAGAGCTTCACCCCTACTGGAAATTCCAGTTACACATGTTTTCAGCTAGATCCAGCTGTGTGTGTGTGTGTGTGGGGGGGGGGGTGATATGATCGGTTATTTATAACGCGCATAATACCCAGAGGTTTCTAAGCGTTTCTAAGCGCGAACCTGCGTTGCTCCATGTCGTCTTGCTTCCAAGGCGAGCACGTTGCCGCTGAGCTATCCTCTCGAGGGTGGGGGGGTCGCTTGAATTATGGAGGATCAGCGAAAACAAATTGAACCGACAGACGTAATTAGACACCAAAAATTAAGTGTATTAGCCTTTTCCAGGCCTGAGCATTAATTTTACTTTAGTCCAATTAAAGCAATCAGAGTGGCACAAGTCTACCACTCGGAGAATGCGATTAGATAAAAAATGCAAGGTCAGGGTGCAGCTTGGTGTCCCCCATGGCATGGTGTCACCCAGCATCCGGTGACCCTGCACATAAGCAGCGGCCTGATGCACCTGGCAGCATCTCCACAGGCGGCTCGCAGGGTGCCTAGAAGCTCTATATTACCAGGGGAGCCACCCGTAACCTGTCAACTGGAGTTTCCACCAAGGCCACCAGCAATGTGGTGATGTCCTGTAAGTCTCCACGGCCCCCGCTCCCACTGTGTGATTGCACCTCTTATCCCACACCATGTCAAATGTTTCAACCATGCGTCCCCCCTGTATGACACTTCAATGCAGAACTATATTGTACAAAGATATACAAGCAGCACTGGATGGGATGCACAAGCGTGACACGGGTCAAGCTGAGAAGAGTAATATTACTGGGGAGTGTGTCACTGCAGTACCATTTCTCCAAACCAGTTTTTATTTTTACTATTTACACTGCATTGATTCTGGGACCTATAGAGTTAACTTCAACTAAACAGGTTAGATTCAGCATTCAAAGCCAATCATTCGTGGGGGAAAAAAACGGATATTCAAATGTGCTGCCCTGGTGACATGGAGTAAGCCTATTAAATCTACACGCCCCGTGGGTGACGTCACCAAGCTGCAATAAGCACGCCAACACGATTGCTGTCTCACATAGGCACCAACAATTGTCTGAATGGTGTGGAGGAGGGGATGGCAGTCTAGCTCGTGTGACCATCCGCCGATTGTGCTGCCAGAGAACACTTTATAAATGTGGGCTTAGACGCCAAAGAGCGCAGCTTTCAACACCGTACACAGGTGTCGAGATCACCCCCACCATGACACAGCCAGGACCCACTCGCGCACTCTTGCTGGGAGCCCGAGCACTGCTGCGCTGCGGCAGCACATGGCACAGCAGGGGTCGCAGCAACACGCTGTGTTTGGGACCAGGAATGCTCTAAATCCCAAATGAGGGCGCCCGAGTAATGTCTCGAACAAAAGGCAGCGTGCACCAGTGGGCAGGGCCATAGGCTAGTGCTTCTGACTGGCATTAATGAGCGCAGGGCGGTCAGTGGCTCCAGCGAGGAAGGTTGCCAAAATGGTGCACTTGTCACATCTACAGTGGCATTACACTGGCCGCTGGTGCATAACACTTCTCTGGGCACACAGAAGCAGTTCAGGAGGCACGCCTTTACCAGCAACATAAGAGTTTCAGGTTTAAAACAATTCCTGCCCATAATTTAGTTGTCAAGTTCCAGGCAGTGCATCCCTACCCTACACACCCAAGTTAAAAGTGTTAGTTAAAACCGGCTTGGTCCTAAAAGCGACATTAGAAACCAGTTCACCGGGATGGAGCTGCAAGAACCGCCGATGGTGGCGGGTGCCTTACACCCTTCCTTGGACACACCTGTCAGAAACCATCCCAACTCAAATATTCTCCCACACTAACGAGAACAGCAGGCACAGGGCCCGGCAAGACCATGGGCCTCATTATGAAGTAGACCCTGTAAACTGCCGCCTGATATCCCGGTGCCCCCCCCCCATACCCCATTCTCGTAGAATCCCATAGGACTCCATGGGACTGGGGACACTGAAGCACCTGCACGGTTGTTAACGGTGCCGAGCTTCTTAGAAAACACTGCAGGTAGGGACCCGAACTCCCGGCAGGTCAGGGCCGCCGGGCGTACCATGCCCCTGCCAGCAGACTCGTAGTTTGGCAGTCAGGAAAGAGTGCCGGTACTTTGCTACCAGCACACTTATTTCCGGACTGCCAAACTTATGAAGCCCCATAGACATGGAGACTGGAGTCAAAAAAGGTCCAACAGAAAGCAAGCAGCAGGGCCAGCACATTTAGCAAGGTATTGTGGCTCACACACTGATTCCTGGGGGCCCCAGGAATCAGTGTGTGAGAGAATTGTGTGTGAAAATGGGCGAAATTTTAGGGGGGGGGGGCGAGGGTGTTTGTCCCCCCCAACTTTCATGGCACACGATTATGTCCCCATTCATTTGAATGGGGCATTTTTTTTTCAGATGACGTCCCCCACAACATTTTCAGCAACGTTACTCCACTGCCTGGGGCCATCAAGCCCCAGCCCCACAGCCGAGTGCACCTCCCTAAGAGACCGTGCCAGACTAAGCAGCAAACGTTGATGCCATTTTCTGTAGTTCTGGGATGACTCTGGCACACCAAAACAACAAACTGCCCAGAACACATATCACACTCCATGTTATTACGATACTGGTAGGCACGGCCACCCACCCGCACTTATCTGCAATCACACGCTACTTGAAGACACAACGCGCAACCCCTCTGCCATAGAATGCAGCTAAGTCCCACACAAACATTCGGTCTAGCTGGACACAAGTCTCCTGGACTCACATCCTCACCCATCCACAAGCCAGCATCTTCGTATTGGCTAAAATGAACACACGCATTCTAAACTCTGACGGATCTCCCATTCCACGGACTTCGGTCCCCGTCACCTACAGCGCTTTGATGCCAGACCAATGGGCATAGGCACTATACAAACGCCATGTTACATTACATTCTCGTAGCAACAGATGTTACTGATATCACACCTCACAGGTACTCACTCATTGTATCAACCCCGTATTGCTAGGAGGCTGGCCTCCTACCCCTAACGCTCCTGGCACTGAAAACTGAACCAACTTTGCTATCCTTCCGATTAACCATGAAACGTCCACTTCAACCCCTCCCACCCCCACTAAAAACAACGCTAGGAAACGGACAACATATTCCTGAAAATTAGCCTCCCAAGCTCACGTTATAGTCCCTTTGCCCCTGGTGCCGGAAGAAGGGCACCCACAACATCTCTCACACATACAAATCATGATACGTCAGAAAACAGCTCAAAGGCCAATGCCATCTTGCACCTGCCCTTATGCCCACAAGCCCCACTCACCTCATGGCTACTTCAGGCATGCTGTGCCAAGCGGCGTGGGTTCGTCCCATCGCTCCTGTGCACCGAGTCCAACCTGCTGCCACCGTGCTCACATACCAAGATTTCACAAAAAGCAGCGGGGCTAAAGGAAGCAATTACACACACGAATGGCCACACAACCACGACCCAGGCATGCCTTCCAAAGAAGCAGAAACATGCCCGAGTGCAGCGGGGGGCCGGACGCCACCCAGCCCCGGCAAGAACCAATGGGCACGTTGGACCCCCCCAAAAATGCATTTCTGATTCTTCAGAATGTTTGCCTCCCGCCCACATAGGAAAAGCCACATACCAACCAGCCCGTGTATGCCCCAGACAGTCACTAACTAATCAAATACACCGGCTTGCAGCCACCCCCCACCCCCAAATATCCACTCTGCATCAGCCGTGGGCTGCATTTGTGCCCCGTAACATTTGCACGTGCGATCTCGGTGGCCATGAATGTGTGTCGGTCTGAGGTACACAATAGGGCATGTTGTCCGCCACGAGGCTTGCGAAGTTGAATTTTGATGCAATATTAAAAAGACACAATGCAACCTGACTGGGGGAAGATTGGTAACAACCTGGCTACATCGCCCCTTATTTCCGCCACGTTAAGTGTAAATATTGCCACGTGTTTACTCGTAACCACCCCCCAAAAAAAGGACCCGCGATTCCCCTGCTCACCTCTGCAGCTGCTCGCCAGAGTTCAGGGCAGCGTGCGCCTGGCGGTGCCGCCGCTTCCCGCCGCCTGGGAGCGCGGATGAGGCGACTGCAGCTTCCCGCTGGCCGGACACGTTCCCGAAGACACTGGCGAGGCAGCAAAAAAAGTGGCCCAGGTCGCTAGCAACATCCTGGAGACGAGGACAAACCCTGGGCGGCGGGAGGAATGCGCGCCCGGGGAGGAATGCGAGCGAGCGGGCGGCCCGGGTCCAGCAGCAGCAGCAGCAACTCTTGTTTTTGTTTGTTTGATTTACCTCAGCTCTCCCCCGGGAGCGGCAGTGCACGCAGTTCACACGCTGGCTGCCGGGCCGAGGGGCGGAGCTGGCCGGGGAGGAGGAATGCGGGCAAGGCGGCGGTGGCAGCAGGTAGCCAACAGGGCAGAGAGGGCCTGCTCTGGGCTGCTCTCCCATCCCGGGACACTGCGCTCCCAGGAGAGAAAGGGGAACCGGACCAGGCAGGGGGGGTGGGGCCTGGACACCCACCCCTGCTGCCTCCCACATTACCTTGCAAAGCTCTGCCTACGGGGCCGCCTCCCCTCACACACCTCGCAAGCACAGGCTCCTGTCAACAGTTGCAAATTCCCAAGACGGCGCTTGGAGGATATGTAGCTGCAGTTTGACATGTACTACAGGGCAGGATTTTTCTAAGGAAAAAGTAAACCCGCGGAAACTCATAAGTCGTTTAAAATGTGTAACTTAAAAAAATGAATATAAATAGATAAACTCGATATGCAGAGAATGAATAGAAAATGTGTATGTCCCGAATAATATTTTTATATTTTAAAATATTTGAATTCGATGAATGTTTTATTGAATTCAAACGAGGATAAAAGAAGAATGTTGTTTTTGTGGTGTCTATTTGGTGCATATTTGCCACTTCGGGATAATGTGATTTTGGGATTTTGTTATGTGTTCTGATATTGGAATTGTGAATCTTGAGATGCTGTATTTTCTCACGTGGTTTTCAAATTTTTGATTTTATTATTATGATTGATTGCGCGAAGTTCCCTGTGAACTGATCACGTTAATACATACACAAAATAAATAAATAAGTCATGTATTTGTGCATAGAAAAGTGGGACTGGCCCTCCTTACGATAAGTGGGATTTGCAAAGGGAACTTTTGCTACTCCTACTGATGACCTTTTCGTGCAATCCCATAATTTCTCAAATAGAGTGTTGGGTCATGCAGAATAGCATCAGAGGTAGAGATTGGGGGCGGGACGCAGTGGTGTCACAAGAAATCCGTATTATGGGGTAAACCGGATGGGGGGTAGGCAGGGTACAAATACAAGAAGGTGGGGAGGGGTGGTTGCACATCAAATAAGGGTCAACAGGACAAACTGGTATAAGGATACATATATTTTACCAAGCTGGTTTAAAAAACGTGCCATTGAGCATGTTCAGAGTAGGTTTAATGCAGTAAAAGTTTGCATCAAGTTAATATACACCCTAAAAAGTTAACTCATGTTCAACTTTTACAAAAAGGCCCTCGTGCTTACCAAGAGACTGCATTCTTTTAACTCGAGCAGGCATTACTCCCAGCACAGTTTCCAATAATGTGCAGACAAAATAAGTCAGTTTAACCGAAGAGATATCACTCATTTGTTTCTACTATTGAGTGGGTTGAACTTTTACTCAAAACCCCTCTTTCCCGCGGAGCGGCCGCAGAGTGGCTGCAGAGTGGCAGTCTCTGCAGTCTATGGCAGCTAGGGCAGGGCGGCTTGCGAGTAGGAAAAGCCGCACCCCCCGAGTGACTCAATTGCCTGCCGATGCGGTAACCAAAAAGACTTTGACATCGGCGGGAGTCTCAATCCCCGCCACTCACCGGAGTCAACGCCACCGAAACCTGATACCCCAGGTCCTCGATTGCGGAGCGCCAAATCAAAGATGATCCAGGTGCCTAACCAGGTGCCTAACCAGCCCATCCAGCCTCACTTGGATCTCGAGGCAGACTCTTTGGTGCCAAGGCTGGCTTCCATCGTACCCGGACCGTCTGCAGCAGTGAACCAGGGTCTGGGAGCACGCCAGCTGGATGCCTGGGATGCCCGGGATGCCCAGGAGTCTGTACTGTCGGCTTGGACACCTGTTTGTCTTCCTGCCAGTCCCCAGTCAATGGAGAAGTCCCTCGCGACCGCCAGTTACCGTCCGCCGTGTGAAGCATTGACGGAGCTGCCCCTCGGAGGAGAGGAAGCGCCGTATGTCGCAGGTGAGGAGGGTCTGGTGGGTCGGGTGGGTGAAGATGGGACGGCGGGTGACAAGTTGCCTCTCGCTGACCCCCCGGGCTTGTCACGCCCAGGAGCCTGTAGCCCTAGTCGCCAGGCGGATGATGAGGTCAATAGAGATGCAGCTCCAGGAGATGATCTGCTAGTTCCGACAAGTTTCGACGCAATCCGCCTTACAGTGGCACCGATCCTGCACTCTCCCCCCTCAGATGTTGGCGGCCCTCTGGAGGTGGACGTGCTGGAAGGAGAGAAACTAGCAGTTCCAATTGTAGCGGCTCTTCCCGACATGGGATTGTTTGACCCTCTGATAAGGGCTGCGAGAGCCGACAGGGCAACCAAGCTAGCTCAGGTCTCCACACATGTCTCACATCCAAAAAAGAGAGGAAGACTGATCCGCAAGAAACGATGTGCATATTCACACCAAAAGCTGGGGATAAAAGCCCAGCAAACACAGCGCTCAAGACATCCCTGCGCTTCGTCAAACCTCCAGTATAATCAGCAGAAGGATGATACAACACAACTGTCGGTGAACAACAGATTCTTCGCAAATCTCCTAAAAAAGAAAGCCTTACCCTTAAGGGAACTTTCGGATGCGGAGATTTTAGAAGTAACAGCGGATCAAAATGCCCCCTTAAATGCTATGGGAGGCTCTCCTGACTCGCGTCCAGCCTTCTCACTGAAACCCCCACGCTTCTCCTTTGCAGGACCTGTGGAAGAAGCAAACATCAGGTGGCACTTTGGCTCCCCCCGAATTGGTGCACGACCCCTGCTAACGCCACCTACCAAGATTACATCCGACCTGGAGAGAGCTACTAATTTTCCAAACTCCCAACCAGCATTGGCTGCCGGCACGGCCCTTGAAGCAACGGGCCCCAGTGCCAGGCCTCCGCAGGTTGGATCGATGGTCTCAGCAGCCACATCATCGACAGCCAAGTCTTTTCTGCAAACTCAGGCATGCGTAAGATCTCCGGTGACCACCTTCACCGACTTAGACGGTATCGAAGATCCCGCCTTCAATTACTCTCATCGAAATGAAACAGAATTCAGTGTATCGGCACCTTCGACTCCGGATCAATCCGATCAGGGGTCCATTGAGGTGCCTGGCTCAGAGAAGCAAGGGAAAGTCTCGGTCTCAACCGAGCCTCTTATGCAAGAAAAGGGCTCCGCAGTGGGGGCACAAACAAGCAATGGGACCCCCAGTCCTTTTATTGGCCAGCAGCATGGGAGCACCCAAACGGTATCTAGTCTAACGAGCCCTATACATTCAAACGAGAATGGAGGAAAGTCCACAAAAGACACCTCGCCTAAAAAAACGGACCTAAGACTTATTATGTCAACTGTAACCCTGGCCATGGCTCCATTTTGTAAACTATATGAGTCAATAAACGACTCAATGAGAGACCACACCTCCATTATAGCGATGATGAATAGCCGTCTAATTTTTTTGGAAGGCTACATCAACGCTCTGAACAGCAAAATGGAAAAGGGCACCAAAGATGAGGAGTTCGGTCAGTCTTCAGTGCAACCAACGAAAGGCCCCCTGGTGGATGCTAGTTCCCAGACCCCAGCCCCAAGCTCGCAACCTCAACTTGATGAACCGAGAACAACTGTCAGCTACGTGCCCCGGTGTGAGGGACTGACCCCGACCAAGCCACAGTCCACTAAGGCCAAGGGAAACGGAGCAATATGTGATAAACCGGATGAAATCACTATACACCAGGGACATGTTCCGGACAGGAAAGTAAAGGAGGCTACTTTTGTAACAAAAGGTCATCCTATGACCCAAAAGCAAACGATTATAAAGTTCTTTCCCCCCAACCGACCATTAACAAAGTACAATCGGCGAAAGACCAAGGTGAAATGAACCGCGGGTCTGAGACCCCCCTCAACTGCGAAACACCAAAATCAGTGGCTGAACGGGAAATTCCAAGCTTGATGTCGGGGCACAATGAACTAGACAGTGCTCCCGTAAATAAGGAATCAGAGTATGCGATTGACGAGGACCTACTGAACTGTAGTGTTTATACACTTTCTGATGATCAAGAATCAACAAATAATTCTCGTCATATGGACAAGGAGCCCCCGCCATTTTGTACTCTGGAAAGTCGCTGTAAGAAGCTTCAAAAAAAGTGTAGCTGGGGGTCGGGACCGTCGCAAGACAGCAGCCCCAAAAGGCTCCATACTAACTTCCAAGAAGCGAAAAGGGGAGAGCCCAATTTCGAAAATCCTCGCTTAAGACCGGGGGAAAGAAGACCTGACTCCCCTCCAAGATCCCGTTCCCCGTCTATAACTAAATGGGTGTACGCCACCCGGGACAAACGGTTTCCGGAAAATCGACCTTCCCCAGCTACAAATACGAAAGACAAGCAAAAGCTGTACCTCTCCAAACCTGTTGTAAACAAAGGACGAGGGTCAACGGCATATGCTTCTAAGTCAAAACGAAATTTCAAAATCAAACAGCTGCCAAATAACAGAAATTACGTGATATTAAATAGAAGCTACCTGCTACAACTGCTCAAATGTATACCATCGCTCAGGAAAATCGAATCAAACGACCTTACCAGGGTCGAACCTTTTCACCAAGGAAAAATGGCATGCGCTTATCTGCACGTACAAACGAATTGGGCCAAAGTGAGAATCTCTGAGGCGGCGGAACAACTATTAAAAATGGGCTTTGACCTATTCGAATTGGAAGAGAGTGTACTATTTACCCCTCCCATCAAATCTGTAGAATCAACAAATCCTGCCACATCATGCACTGTAGTTGCGAAAAGTAACAAACCACAATCGTGCTCTCAACCTGGCAAGGAGAGAGGATTCCGACAAATTTGTACATACAATGAACCAGCTTTACAGATGGTCTCTCCCCGGTCTTCCCTTTGGAATCCCATTGGTAAAGAGGAGAGCCAGCGTCTTAAAAAGGCAACAAAGATAGTCGGAATTGCCCTAAATGATCCCTTGGGTACAGGAAGATGCCCTCAAGGACCCAGGTTGAGAATTGTAAAGACCATACATCAAGCACCGGAGGGCAAAGAATCCGGCACCCATGAATCTCAACAACAAGCTCCACCAGCTGAACAATGGGCATGGTTGCCCAACGCACTGATGATAAACAAGAACAAATAGCAATTCGTCGCGTGTCTGTCCGCACCACTCGCCTCAAGACAACAAACTGGTAAACCAAATATCTCCCTGGGGTCATGGAATACACGTGGTTTCCGGCATTTAACAAAACAAGGAGACGTAAACTTGGGATGTTTAGACATCATCTGTTTGCAAGAAACTTGGATGACAGAACGCCCCTCCTTAGACGGATATGACTTGACATTTGCTCCAGCTGTTAAAGGACCTTTTGGCAGACCGTCATCAGGCCTTATAACGGCAATCCGCTGTGGATCCGGTCTACACTTAAAAAACACTCTGAGAGTGACATCTCACTTATTGACCACAGAAGTTATCTGGAGTGTGGCAGAGGTGGAAAAGAGAACGCCCAGAACACAACCCTTAATCATCTTCAATGTATATTGGAACCCCGCGATTATGACTGATTCATCCTTCTTAGCACTGATTGAGGACGCAATCGATGAAGCACGAATAGGGTGTCCTGAGGCCCTGCTGATCATCTGCGGAGACTTAAACGCCACCTGGTCACCGCGTGATTCTGCCGACGACCTACCTCTTTTCTCGACTCTAAGAAGTGAACGTGGCGTGGCTTGGCTGTCGTTGATGTCATCTCGTGATCTGCTCTGTGCTGAGGATCTTTTCCCAAGAGATGAGAGGCCGCCCACCTGGGAAAGAGGTAACTCCTCAGCGGACCTGGACCACATCTTCGTAAGCAGGCTTTTGGCAGCGTTGACCACTTCGTTCGAGGTACGCAGGTCTTCGGCCAGCGACCATAACCTGCTTGTACTGGAATGGAAGACTGCAAGGCCTGTGAACTCAGTTATGCCAGCACAAGTGGAGTTAAATAACCAGCAAAATCGTTTAAGACTCTCAGAATCATCAATTTCAAAGATACAGGCTAAATATCTGGCAATTGGAAACGAGGACAATCATCTGAGTGACCCGCAAGTACCAGACTACCAACCTCTCTTGGTTCCTTTTAGAGCTAAATTTGCCGGCCTCAGACACAACAACGACCATGTCAGACATCAATACAGTCAAGAACTGGTCCTTAAACGGAGATCGGTAAGACAAGCTAGTAGAAAATTTGCCGCCTCTCCCTCACCTGAAAACCAGGCAATCTTGAATCAAGAAAAGAAATCCTACAAATCATGGCTTAAGCACCACCGTAGCAAATTCTACCAACAGGATGCCGAAGCGATGCTGAAGCTTGTAAGCGGCCACCACCCACGTGAATTCTGGGCACTGCTAAGATCCTTTTTGTCGCCCCACGAGACTCTACCATCTAATCCTATTGGGGAAATAACTTGGATAACATTCTACTCAAACCTGTTCAAAGCCCCAGTACCATCAAGTGCCTATGAACTTAATACTAAACGGGCACCATGGATAGACTTGAGCAGGGAATCTGAGATCTTCAAAATCCTGCATAGATTAAAGCCATCGCGAGCACCCGGCCCGGACGGAATAACAAACCTCGACCTAAAGAAATACCCGAGTCAGTGGGCTGGGTTGATAAGTGAAATCTTCAAACGCTGCAAACAGGCAAGGCAAATCCCGTCTTCATGGACAACATCTATCATAGTCCCGATATTCAAGAAGGGCAGGAAAGAAGATCCAAAAAACTATCGCCCTATCGCACTTTTGGATACGGTTGGAAAGGTGTTTGGTTCTTTATTACTACAAACATTCCAGGACTGGGCGAGAGAGGCCGAATGTGCGGACCCGTTCCAAACAGGATTTACAAAAAACAGCGGTACAACCACTAACATTATGTTTCTCAGCGCACTCAAAAGTAAGGTGTTGGGAGGAGGCCCACGAGTGTTCTTTGCGTTCATAGATCTGGCGCAAGCTTTCGATCAAGTAAACCGTGAGCGCCTATGGAGAAAACTGAGTCTCTGGAAATGCCCGGACGAACTCCTCCAACCGATTCAAGCTTTACATCAAGAAACAAAGATGCGAGTGAGACTTACCCAGGCTGGTCTGTTATCATCTGAAATTCCAGTTGACCGCGGAGTGAAACAGGGTTGCACACTGGCTCCGTCACTCTTCATCGCCTACCTCGGCGATCTCAAAACCTCGGAGCAATCAATTCGCTCTTTTCCACCAACTATGGGCAAGTTGAAAACATCGAGACTACTTTACGCTGATGACTTAATCTTAATGGACTTGACTCCGATTGGTCTCCAGCGTCAACTGGACCATCTGGCGACATACATCAGAGTAAACGATCTAACCATAAATACAGCAAAAACCAAGATCTTGATAATGGAAAAACACAAACGTCCTAAGGAAAAACTTGCCTGGTACTTGGAGGGGGCAGCACTGGAAAAAGTTGTAAGCATTATATACTTGGGAGTAGCTCTGGACTGCTCAAGTATAAATGCAACCCTCCAAAGCAGCTTAATAACCAAGACAAAAAACCTAGCGGCACAAGGCCGGGCATTGGACAACAAATTCGGTGGTTTTTCCCTGTTACCTTTGATTAAATTTTACAAGATGAAGGTGGTGCCAACCCTCACCTATGCTTCGGATGCCCTCCCTCATACACCGACAAACCTGTGGCTGAAGCTTGAGGGCTTATTTTGGCGCACCGTCCTAGGCCTCCCTAAGTCAACATCAGCCCCCTTGATCAGAAGAGAGCTTGGCCTACTATCGTTGGAAGGGACCGTGGAAATCAAATCGATGATACTGTACAGGAAGTTGCTGCTCTCGGACTGCCCTCATGTGCTAGCTATTGTACGCACGGAACTATTGACACCTTCCCCTTCTGTGCTAAAATCCTGGGAAATGGCTCGCAAAAAAAAGCTCGTGGAAATAAACTCTTCGGAGCAGGATCTTATCGGCAATGCGCTAAAAATAAAAAGGAAAATCAGTGAGCTTGACTGGATTGAAACCTTGAACATTGCTTCTAAAGCAAAATCTGTCTGTCATTTGCCTTCCTATCAGAACAAATTAAATACTGTACCGTACTATTTGAGCAAGTTCCCAAACAAAGCAGCTAGAAACTTGTTCTTGAGAGCGCCTCTGAACCTACTGCCGACAAATGAGATCCTAAAACTCAGAGGACAAAGTAATTCGAATACGTGTCGTTTTTGCAAAAACGAGACACACGTAGAAACCATTCGCCATCTTCTCTTAAATTGCCCCGGAACCAGAGCCGTAGGCGAGAAGTTTCTGCTACCACACCTTTCTGCATCTTATACCAAGGATGAAGAAACGTGGTGGACACGTTTGATGAGCGGAGAAAGAAATACCTGGACTATCGCCACTACACAGACTCTGAAGTTTATTCTATCTCTTTGAAAACCTCTTTCTTCTCTCCTCAACTTTCAGCCCTTAGCTCTACTCCGATTCTTCACTCCGTTTTGATTTCGATCTGTTGTAAAAATCATTAATTTGATTAAATCAACTAAATAAATAAAATAATATCACTCATGCTTCAGATATCACTCATGCCTCAGTTCCAAATGATGGTCAAGGACAGTCCGTTTAACAAATGAAATATCACATAAAGGCGCCGAGTACAGGTGGAAAGGATGCAACTGCTCCCTTGGTTTTTTAGTAATGGTTGCAGGAATCTCACCTTGCCCGCTCTTAGAATTGTTTACAGTTTTAATTTTCTGGCTGTACATCCCAGTGGCGGACGGTGAATTGTTTAATTGGGGGGGTGTACATTTTTCCACCAAATGTGCTAGTGTGATGCAGTATTTCGAGGGAGCCCGAACCAATCAAGTGGTTTTGGGCTGCTTCTTCCCCTCGCCCCCGAGATTTTTTGGTAAATAATGGCTTAAAATTGTGCATTTTAAAGCACACTTTTTTTTGAAAAATTGGGAAAATGCCAGTCTACAATTGGCTTTGTAGGGTTACTTAGGAAAAAATCCCACAGATTCAAGTCACCAACAGTGCAGAGGAGTTTTTCACTGATACATTTTCATGATGCCTTTGCCCATAATATATGCCGGGCAGGCCTGGTCCGGCAAGCAGCTTTATACAGATGAAATTTATCCTGAAGATATTCTGCACCTATACAATAGAAAGCACGGTAAACCAGGCATAGAGATTTAAAATCAATGTGCTTGGCCACAGGGAGCCAGTGCAGGTGGCGAAGAACCGGAGTGATGTGATTGTCTCTAGGGGTATATGCAGCCAATCTGGCAGCAGAATTATGTAAATCCTGGAATCGCCGGATGAGATGGGTAGGTTGCGCTAAGAAAAGAGCATTGCAATAGTCCAAAGAAGATGAGACAAGAAAGGCAACCACTGGCGTCCTAAATGTAGCAGGTAAAAACGGGAGAACCGAGCACAGGATTTTGAGCTGAAAATAGCCCTTCTGCCAAACAGCCACTGATCTGATTGCCCGCACAGAGGGTAGAGGAGATTTTAGCCCCCAGGTCCTTCACAACTGAAACAGGAGTAAGGATGGGACTAGGAGGAGTGCCAGAAAAGAGGAGTTCAGCGAGCAGTGGCAGAAAATGGGGGGGCAACTAGCACCTAGGTCTTGTCACCATTCAGCCTATGCCAATTATGTGGTTGCTGTTGGTACTCTTGTTCAAAGGAGGTTTGCCTGGCATTTCGGTGCTGGACTGCCCTTGTGGGTGGGACAAATACTGATATGCAAATGGATATTCCGCCTTTGTGAAAAGTACTGTGAGCTAAAAACGATGGCTGCGGACTCTCACAGTGGTTAAAAAACACAGAACAGGTTATCATGCCATGTTCTTTCGAGAGAGGGGTGCCTGCTACCTTTTTTGACATATTGCACATCCATTCCCCTATGGGGGCCAAACAGACTCTCAGTCTGTGTGCAGTCTCGTCCAATGCGAGATCCAGACGCACAATGGTTTGAGTGTCATCGGCATAAGAATAGCATAAAAAGCTGTGGGAGAGGACAATCTTGGTCAAAGGCTAAATGTAGATGTTAAACAATACCTGGGAGATGGCGGACCCTTGAGGAACCCCACAAGTGAGAGACGTAGGGTCAGAAAGAAACAGGGGAAGAGAAAGAGGCTCGGTCCATTAAGATAAAAAAGAACTAAACTAGGACAGAACAGACCATGAGAGGCCGACATCA
Organism: Ambystoma mexicanum; assembly: GCF_040938575.1. Classification (NCBI taxonomy): domain Eukaryota; kingdom Metazoa; phylum Chordata; class Amphibia; order Caudata; family Ambystomatidae; genus Ambystoma; species Ambystoma mexicanum. The sequence continues at coordinate 1,443,619,431 of NC_090935.1, forward strand.
GTGAGGTGGTCAAGCAGGACAGTGTGATCGATGCTATCAAAAAGCAGAGAAATCAAGAAGAATGAGTGCTCCCACGCCGCCCTGGTCCTGCAACCGCACAAGATCGTCAACCACTGAGGCAAGCACTCCCTCGGTGCTACACCCTGGGCGAATTCCGGACTGACAAGGGTAAAAAAAACGAACCCTCCAAAAATAACTAATAGAAGGCACCACTAGAGACTCAAAGTGTTTCATTAATAAGGGCGCAAAGAAATGGGATGGAAAATGGCCAGAACACAAGGATCCCAAGAGCTTTTCTTGATAAGAGGATTTACTAAGGCGTGTTTCAGGGAAGAGGGAATAAGACCAGAATTAAATGAAGAATTCACAGCCTGCGTGATCAGGAACGCTATTAAAGGCATAATATTCTTGAACACGGTGAGGGAATAGGATCACTGGGGAGGCATATTTTAGCTTTGCCGTAGCCACAATAATATCCTGAGGGGTAAAAACAAGAAAAGAGGACCATACATGAAGTGATTTAGAAGTAGGGACCACTCCAAGAGGCTCATCTGTCAGTATCCTGGAAGAAAGAATGCTGGCCTGAATGTTGTCAATTTTATTCATAAAAAAAGAGACAGATAATCACAAAATTACTTGGAGGGTGAAATAGCCTCCGGGGGGAGAGAGGAAAGAGCGCGTACAACTCTGAACAATTCTCTAGGTTGATTGAGAGATGCTTCAACCCTGTGCGTGAAATAAGCAGACTTAGCCTCACAGATAGCCTTGTAGTAAAGGGAGGACATTTAGCGTAACAGCAGTTTAGCCTCAGGGCAGTAGGCCCACTTCCATTTCTGCTCAGCTTGTCTCTGTTGGAGTCGGAGAATGGAGAGATGGTCATTAAACTATGGTTCTGACACCTGTGATCTAGGTTTAACAATCTTAAGAGGGGCAAAATGGTCGTCGAATGCAAGGAAATATTCAGAGAGACAGTGTAGATCAAGCAAAGGATGGCCATGGCAGTGCATAGCAAGCTGGGTTAAATTGTCAGCAGGCAGCGCCAGTTACATCGAGAGGCAGGAACAATTTTGTAACTAGAAACAGAGGATTTACATTCCCAGGAGAAAGGAGGCTGCAGAATGGCAGACAGGATTCAGACCAAATCTTGGTACCAATCTGAATGGATTTGTCTTAAGATCTGTACAAAATTTGGCTTGGAATAAGAAAAATGACTCATATGTGGTGACAATCGATCTTACTGCCACATTCGATAAAGTCAATAGAGATCTCCTGTGGACCAAATTAGCTGGCTGGGACATCCTAAGGGGCCTGCTACGATTAATTATTATGGCTTTCATGCCCTGCCAGGAGGGCGGACATCGCCTTTAACGGCCCACCAGCCCGAGCTAAGGCAGGCCTGAGAGAAGCGAGCGCCTCAGCTCGGGCTGTGGGCTGTTAAAGGCCATGTCCGCCCAAACTGCCACTGAAAAAAAGAGGATACCAATGCGACTGTACCTGGCTGACGGGACCGTCAATAAAAAAGCGTTAGCTGACTGCAGGGCTAAACTCGTGTATACGGTTGAAATTTGGCCACAGGGTATTCCGCTCCCTGGCCATAAAAAGCCTGATGAACCAGACAGAGCGCCTTAAAATGAATGCGTTTGGTCACCGGCAGCCAATGGAGTTTACGAAGAACAAGGGTAATGTGAAAGCAGCGAGGGGTAGAGTTTGCCAGATGGGCTGCAGAGTTTTGAAGGACTTGCAGACGATAGAGAACATAGGCGGGCTAACCTAAGTAGAGAGAATTACAATAGTCCAGCGAGGATGTGACCAGGGCAGAGATAACTGAGGCACAAAGAGGCTCAAGGATATAATGAATAACTTGCTGAAGGAGATTAAGCTGAAAGTGGCTCCTCTGGCAGATTGTACTCACTTGTGGCTCCATGGACAAGGACTAAGTGAGTTTCACCACTAAGGCCTTAACCGTGGAACCTGGCGGGGGAAAAGGGTCGAAATAGGTGGGCCAAAAATCGGTTGTCCAAAGAGAAGAAGCCAGGGGGTGGGGGGACCACAAACACCTTGCTATTGTAACACTGCAACTTGAGTCAGTTGTTATGCATCCATTCCCCCACAGCCTCCAGACAGGCATGGAATCTGGCTGCTGACTCAGGAGAGGAAAGGTCCAAGCTTACCAACAGTTGTGTGCCGTCAGCATATGAATAGCAAAGGAAGCCGTGGCAGAATATCAAATTGGTCAGAGGTTGAACATAGGTGTTAAATATGACCAGGGAAATGGAGGACCCTGAGGGACACCACATGTTGGAGTTGTAGCCATAGAAAAGAAAGGAGGAAGAGAGAGAATTTGGCGATGGTCACAGAGAAAAGAGGAGAACCAGGCCAGGACGGTACCCGAGAGGCCGGTCGGGCCAGGCGGCCTAGCAGGACTCCATTATCCATGGGGTAGAGGAGATCCCAAGCACAAGCCACACTCAAATCATTCATTTTGAAGTACCAGGAACTTTCACGCCGAAATATGTGAGGTATGATGAGCAAATAAACCAGCAGAGAGCCGCAGTGGGGCTCTGCCGAGTACCTATCAGACTGACAGCACCTATTGAAGTACCTGCACATAAGAAACCTTGGCCAGTAAGGTACTCATTGAGGAAACCATATCGACAAGTGAGACAAACTGACGATTGCCAAAACACAATGCCTGAAGAAGCCTAGAAAGCCCTAAAGGAAGACGAATGGTGACGTCACAAGAACCCGACTGCCTCACATATAGAAGATATGACACCCTGCGAATGACGAAAAGAGACGAAACACCATGGATAAGGGACATCATGAACCTAAAGTGAAATAACGATGTCAAAGGTATGAAGCTTATGCAAACAAGCACAATGAAGATATTCAGCCAGTTTACACGTGTACTTGGAACCGCAAGAAAGCTAAGAAAATCGTGCAGCTTGCTATGCTTAGTAGTAAGATAGATTGCGGCAAGCGCCACCTATACATATCTACCTTAAAAAAGAGCATTTTATATAAGTATACTTCCACTATGCAAAAGAGCAGAATCAACCAAAGGTTACTAAAGGTCTCAGGAGAAGAGCCTCTCAGCACGTAAATCGAAAACTAAAGACAGAGAGAAACTCCGACGCATGCAAATCATGACAAGAAGCCAAGGTCATATCGGCTGAAATAGACCAACAGTAGATACAATGAATGAAGCAAAGAACAGAGTATCCTGTTCAGAAAGGTCAAGATAAGCCGTTGCAGGAAGGTGGTGGGCAAAACTAAATCAAATACACAAATTGCATGGAGAATGAGATGATTTCACAGTGTCTTAATCACGTGACCAGCCAAACGAGAAGAGATGAAGCTTTCACACCTACGTGGCCTTGTGCCATGAACAGATATCCAAACTTTTCCAGACAGAGATGCAGTCTCGAGGCCAACCAAAAAATAAATAATTGACACATGACCACTAAGGTGATGAGTGATTGTAGCAATAATTGGAGGAAGGCTGAGGGAGCAGACGAGCACCCTGAACCTGGCCGGCTACTCTGCATGCTGCTAAGCTAGTGGAAAAGTATGAGTGGGGTTGGAGCCAACCCAATCAGAGTGGACCAAGTAATCTAGGGTCCTATAGTTAGTAGAACCAATGAGACGTTGTACTTTTAGTGACGTCCACAGTAGCCATTTTGAAGGAAGGGCTTAGATACCCCACCTGACACTGTTTATCCAATCCCCTCACTCTGTTACCATATACAGATATAGCACCTATATTAAAGTAACCTTCCTATAACCAACAGAATGAAATGCAACATTTTAAGCGTTACACGTCAGTGATGACAAGTTTTTAGTATAAAAGATGTGTTTTTTCTGAAGTTCGTTGGAGTTGTTGAAGCGAGAAGGAATATCAAGCAATAGCTGATGTTCATGAACTCCCCGTTTTTTGTACTTGTCATTAAACGGACTCCCTTTGCCAAACCATTGAGTTGTCATTATTGATTTGATGCTAGAGTATTAATCTGCACCCCCATCCATCTCATGGGTGCTGCTACTCATCTTAAAGTGCTATTGGGCAACCCCCAGCTTTATGGGCCGGTTGGGGTCCTAGTGCACACTGCTGTCAAAGGCGGCGGAAAGGTCCAGCAGAATCAGAGCACTGACGCTGCCCCGGTCATGGGGCTGCGCCAGTACATCCATGACCGAGACCAAAATGCTCTCGGTTCCACGCCCTGGATGGGAACCAGACTGAGAAGAGTGGAAAAAAGAAGACTCCTCAATGGGACTGGGGCCGGTGGCATGGTGGAAACATGATGAACCACTTTAAACAGTTCTTTGGAATGGTTAGCAGATGTTTCAACAAGAGAAGCAAAGTAGACTCGTTTAGCACCAATGATGCTGAGGTGGTACTGAGAGGCGTCATGGGACAGTACAAGCTTGTCCCTAGGGGCATATGAACGCTGCCACTTTTGCTCCATCTGCCTGCGTTGCAGACGTAGGACGTGCAGCTCAGCCGTGAACCACAGTTGAGACCCCCCTTTGTTTGCATACATTAACTTTGGGTTTCACCCTAAGTTAACAGGGCAATCCAGACGTGGACCCCTTGCTCACTGTTCTTAGAGAGGCAACAGTTTCACCTCACTGATGATGCCCAACAAGGCTGAAACACGTGTATGGGGTTACTGATGGTACTCTTGTTCAGAGGAGAATTGCCTAGCATTTCGGCGCTGGACTGCCCCTGGGCAGGACAAAGGCTGATATGCAGGGAAATTTCTTCTCTGTGAAAAGGACAGTGAGCTAAAGACTTGGTAGAGTCTCTCCCAGGGGTTATTCACCCAAGAACAGGTCATTGGGCTGTGTTCGTGCTGGTAGAGAGATTCCCAGACCCCCCTTTGTTCACAGTTGAGAAGGGCAGGTGGACAGCCTGGATTTCTTAAGAGGGGCTAAGCTGTCTGCGGCTGCGGCCAGAGTTTCAGTTAACAAACTCTAGTCCACAGGGGAGAGCCCCAAGTGGCGGGCATGGATGAGGGAGACCATGTCAGTTTGGGAAACTTAGCGCCATCTACGCCGCATAATTTATTTGGCCTGCGGAAAGGAGGTAGGGGATTTAATGTCCCAGATAAAGGGAACAACAAAGTGGTCAGACAACAGGACTTGAAAAGTCGGAAAAACAGTGACTTTGGTGTGTAATGAAAAAATCAGGTCCAGGGTATTACCTAAAATGTGGGTCTGATTAGTGGCCTGCTCCGCTAAAGAGAGCTCTTTCATGGAGGATAAGAAACTTTGAACCTTGGAGTCTTCCATATCAATAACTTTAAGATTAAAATCGCCACAATGAACAATCTCAATGTATTTATACTTTTATTGATTCTTTTAGTGCTATATGTGAAACATTTGTAGGAGAAATAGGTTCTAATAGAGAAGAACTTGTAAAGAGACCTTGTACTACCAAACGACTTTTAGGGGAATTGGACTGCATTAAGACTATGGGCGAATTTCATAGTTATTCCTCTTTGTACCATTTACATGAGGCCCGTACGAAATTGGGAATCCTTTATTTATTGATCATTTCTAATGTGAACTAAACAACAATTTGTTTCGAGGCACATCAAGACAAGGGGAGGAAGGGAAGGAGACAAGGAAGGGATACAAAATAACACATTCGGAACGTGCAAGTGCTAAAGCATGAGGCCAAGGGAGGGGGGGGGTGTGGGAGGAGGGGCAGGAGGAAGGGACAAACAAAACATTCTGACTAGGTCGTGAGACGATTTGGAATGTGCAAGTGCAGGAACTTAAAGTGAGGATAGAGGGGAGGAAGGGGAGTGCAAGATGGAAGAGGAGAGAGTTTACAACAAAAAAAACACAAGTTAAGGTAAGTGCAGGAACAATAGGTAGGCTGCATTAAGGAACCCAGGCATGCATTTTAGACAAGCAGGAAGTGAGTGCAGGCTGGAAACGCCTCGCCTCATGGAAAGAGGGGCTACATCAGACATACAGATGGCAATGGTGACAAGCAGGTAAGTGAGTTCAGACTGGAAAAGCCTTGCCTCATGGAATGAGGGGCTACATCAGACATGCAGACAGCAATGGTTAAAAGCAGGTACTTGACAGGCAATTGGGGCAACCATATCACAGGCAAGAAGGGAAAATAACAGAAATACAGAAGAAGGTGAACACCAAAACAGGAGGAAGAAGTTAAATAAAAAATAGAAACAGAGAGTAGGATTGAGAGCGGAAGCTACAGGCACAAGTAAGTGATGCGGCATAGGAAGAGAAGTAGAAGAGTCAGGAAACAGGGGCACCCAAGCACAATCTGACGGGGGCAACCAAAGGCCTCACCTGCATGTACATGGGCTACAAGAGGTATGAAAGGTAGCAGAGTGAGATCAGGATCATTGCAGGAAGCAACAGGCAGGTGTACATATTATAATAAACAATACGTTAGAAGAGCATCGCTTGTGGACAAGTCACTGGATCAGGATGCCAATGGATCAGAGGAGAAAGTCGGGGCGGAAGCCAGAGGCAAAATGAGCTGTAGTTGCCAAGATTAGGGATAATGTCAATGCTGATACAGATCACATCTCCAGCAGTAGAACCAAACAGTAGAAGTGCTGCAACTAGCCTTATCCAATAAAATCTCCCTACTCCAAACAAAAATAACCAAAAAGAAAGCCTCCCTTACTCATCATCCCAAGACTAACAACCTCATTACAGACCATACCCCAAAGACCCAGGACACAGCCACATGGTTTATGTTTTCCAAAACATCGATTCTCGAGGTGGAGAAAGTCATCCTCTCTCTTAAGCCGTCTAACTGCCAGGGCGATTCTTGCCCTGCCCAGCTTATAAAAGATGCAGCTAGAGACCTCTCCCCGTTTATTGCCAAACTCGTCAACTCCTCATTCACGTCCGGCACGGTACCCACCAACTTAAAACAAGCCTGGGTACTACCATTGCTTAAAAAGCAAACGCTAGACCCTCTTATACCCACAAACTACCGCCCCATTACAACAGTCCCCTTCCTGCTCAAAATCCTGGATAAAATCGCCTACAATCAAATCCAAAGTTTCCTGGAACAACATAAACTTTTAGGAGAGCGCCAATCAGGATTCCGTCCACAACATGGTACAGAGACTGCCCTTATTGACCTAAAGGCACAAATAGATGAAATAAGAGATAAAGGTAAAATGGCTCTCCTCTTGCTGCTGGACCTCTCTGCGGCATTCGACCTTGTAGACCATGGAGTACTTTGTAGCCATTTAGACTCAGCCGCACATTTTTCCAAGGAGGCCATATCTTGGATTGAATCCTTCCTCAGTGATAGGACCATGAGGGTGTTCTCCCCTTCGGCAGCGGCGGACCCAATCCCCATCCGTTGTGGAGTCCCTCAGGGCTCATGCGTCTCCCCGACTCTCTACAACATATTCACTAAGCCCCTTTTTGATGTTCTGGACCATCTTGGTATCACCTACACCAACTATGCAGATGACACCCAGATTCTCCTCCCACTTTCCGGGGACTACAACAAGGATTTGGCCTTGGTGAATAGGGTGTATATCATCGTCCAGGCATGGATGGCAACTCACGGTCTATGCCTGAACGATGACAAAACAGAGTTGCTCATCCTAGGGACACATTCTAACATACAGAAACTCAGTCAGGACTATACCTCATTTGAAATTGACGGGAACATCATCAAGGTTTCCAAAGATGTGAAGACACTTGGCTTCTATCTGGATGCCACCCTCTCTTTTGACAAGCAGGTGAAGTCATTGGCATCTGCCACCGCCTACACATGCAAGCTCATTAGAGCAGGCAAGCACTTTCTCTCCGATAACAACTGCCTTATCCTAGCGAGAGCATTAATCCTTTCGAGGCTTGATTATTGTAATGCCCTCTACATTGGAGCAAATAAATCCATTACCCACCGTCTGCAAATTCTTCAAAACAGTGCCCTACGAGCCGCCCTTGGTGTACCTAAAAGATCACATATTTCAAACATCAGGCGTCAAAACAACTGGTTGTCCTCCCAAAACAAAATCCACCTTAAAGTTGCATCCCTAGTTCATAAAGCCCTGAACAATGCAGCACCAAGCTATCTCCGCAATAAACTCACAATAAGACATCACTCGCGCCCTGCCAGAACTGCAAATGCCAACAGCCTCATCATTCCGAGATTCAGGTTATCTAAGGCGGGGGGTAGTAGCTTCCCGGTGCAAGCAGCTCAATTATGGAACTCATTGCCTAATCCTCTACGCGAGGCACAGCCCTTCCCTAAATTCAGAAATAACTACATCAATCTGCTAAGGACTGCCAATGAATAGCCTACTGGCACCCACTTATCCTTCACCCCACCCTAGAACATACATTTCATCATGATCTTATGGTCCCACCCACTTTGCCCACCTGACCGTTGAGCTTTCGCCCACACAGTACCTGTACATAGACTGTCTTGATCATATTTTGTATTTATTCTGCATGTAAACCGCAATTGCTGCCTTACCGTGATATTTTGCATTCTATATTTGTATTTTGTATTTGTACAGTGTATGTATCCCATGACCCCACCCTGCAACCTAAGCTTCGCATTTTCTGTACTGCTGCGCCCGGTTACCTTCGGGTCTGGTGCGCATTATAAGTGAATAAAACAAACAAACAAACAAACAAACAAGTCAGGGAACGAAATACCTGAGTGCGAAGAACACAATAGCAGTTGAGATAGAGGGTACGAGCTGGCGGGAACACTTCAAGCCACCCTTACCTTGAGAGAACGAAAAGCAGTTAGCTAGGTGCCACAATAGGGGACATGCCAGCGATCCTGTAAGTGGGACTGGGCATCTGGGTAGAGAGAAGAGGAAGGATGCGCCGAGCCGCCGGAAGCCCCAGACAGGCCCATGCAGGAATCATCCTTATCCGGGGTCCTTAATGGTGGCCGGCTTTTCCTGCTGACTCCAATCCCGGGTCCTATGCGAGCAGCAGCCTACCAGAGGCATATGACAGCGGGAACACAAGCAGGATCAACAGTTCATTTTGTGCTGCGGCGGCGGACTCTGCTTTCTTGAAGAGGAGCCGATGCTCCAAAAAAGCTGTTAGTCAATGCAGGCCCTCGATCCCCGGGTGGGATCAAGCCTCATGGTGGTGGGGCTGGGGAGAGGGTAAGTGGCAACAAGGGTCTTTGATGTTAGTGAAAGAAAGGCACAGACAAGAATGATCCTTATCCGGGTCCTTAACGGGGGCCGGGTTTGCCGACATCCCTATGGATGGATGTACCCTATTTAGCAGTGCTGACCCCTAATAGATGGATTAGAAGTGAATTCCTAAAATTACGGTCGAATTTAAAATTAACCAATGAAGTTTTGCTGAGATATAAGAGACTGGAAAAAGAGAAAGCTCTGTGCAGGTTCTGTCAAGCATAGAATTAAATTGAAACCTTTGAATATTTTTTCTATAAGTGTCCTAATTTTTGTGTATGTAGGTGGAGATATTTTAGACATTCTTTCTGCTCACTGTCACAGATTCAGAACTTTTTCGGAATCGATGCTTAAATGGTCATACTACATCAGATGTGTTTGCTGTCATGGGTTTTCTGATGTATTTGAAAATTGAGGAGGGGATTGGTCAAGTAACATTTTAGTGTCTTGCACTAGTTTTATGCATTTTAGAAAGCTTTTTATATTATATTTTAAATGATTGATGAAATGTTCTATTTATTTGGATAACTGTATAAAACATTTTAGATACTGTACTAATGTGTGTATATGATGATTATTTAAGTAATATTTTCTTTGTTAAAGTTTGTAATGAACCAATAACAATAAAAAAGTAATACCACTTATCATGCTTGCTTTATCAAAGATGCCCAATAAAAGATGTCATGCCACAGTAAGATGTAGCCGGGCTGGCTGCACCATGCCAATGAAGCCATGTATCATGCTTCCTTTATCAAAGATGCCCAATGCAAATTATCATTCCACAGTAAGAAATGGCTAGACTGGCTGCACCAAAATGCCACTCTAGCCATGTAAAACACTTATACTTACTTTATCAAAGATATCCAATACAAAATATTATGCCACCAGTGGTGCAATACCACAGAGCCAACCGTGCTTAGGGCCCCCCCGAAATTTTGGGCTATGTTGACTTAACCTGGCTGGCCTACAGAGCTGTGGTCGGACTGAACGAAACACAGATGTTAAATGGCACCTGGGCTTCGCTGTTAACAAAATCCCTGCAATTATTAATGTAAAGCATTTCACTATTAGCACCTGCATTCATTTGCATACAGTTTTACGTAATTGAAATTGTGATGTTGGATTGGTACTTGTGAGGGGAGTAATCGGAAGGGTAGAGAGGGGACAGAAGAGCACTCCTTCTCACAGCAGTCCTTAAGTGGGTGCTTTCAGACTTAAAGTAGAGAGTTAACTGCTTGTAACATTGAAGATGCACTAGAATAGTCTCATTATAATGCATAAAGAAGTTAGATGCCCCCCAAACAAATAAGTTTGCCCCTCCTCCCATTTCTAAAGTTAGCGCCTCTCCCAACATTTCAAGGGTTTGCACCCCCCAACATGTATGTTTCTGTTGAGGTCCTGCATGCCACAATAAGGAATGGCTAGAATGGGTTCATTAAAATGCCAGTTTAGCTACATAATAACACATATCAAGCTTGCTTTATCCTAGATGCCCAGTAAAAAATGCCACCCCTGCCCTTTGGGCCCCCCAGCACCTCGCACACACACAATTAGATTATGTGTGCATGCCAGGCACTGATGGGCCCAAGGAGCAGGCGTGATATTTTTTGACTAGGCATCCATCATAGATGCCCAGTAAAAAAATACAATGCCTGCCCTCCTGTACCCCCCACAGCACCTCACACAGGGAGCTGATTTTGGCTGGTGTGAAGGAGGGTTGTGCAACAACCCTCCCTCCTGCCAAAATCATCTCCACGGTCCAGTACAAACACACGTGCTAACACACATTCACACAACCTTCACACGCATCATGCACACCCATTCACACACACCAATGATCATACACTCATTCCTTACACACAACGCAAGCACATACACATACATACACATATGTACATTAACTTACCTTCTTCCTCGGTCCTGATTTTTCCTCCCAGCTCCCATGTAGCATAAACAGGAACCAGGAAGCAAAGAATGCTTCCTGTTTCCCTGCAGGAGTGTCTCCCTCCCACAAACAAACATGTAGTCCCTCAGCCAGCATCCCCCAATGGGCCATGCATGTGGAAGCAAAACACCCCGTGAAGAGGGAAAATGGGATGGTCCCCTCCCCCCCGACCCACGTACAAACTATGGCCGACGACGTCACGACCAAACACGAGTTTGCACCTCTGTCCACTGCCTCGGATGACAATGTACACCGTGACCACGCTCCACCTGCGAAACCAGGCTGCACCCCACCCAAAGCAGGAGGTGGGAATCAAGACGGAGCCGGGACCGATTGCATGGACCAGCTTGACTAAACGATTCACAACCTAAGTTGCCATCATTAGAGATGACATAGCCACAACAGACAGAAATACATGTGCTGCCCCGCACCTGGATCAGTTACACACCAACCCACACGAAGAACATGCTCAGTGCTATGACTTAGCGCACCGTGTACACTCACAGACATACATCGTTATTATTTTTCACATAGGCCAGCACATAGGCCAGCAACCGCTTTGCAGAAACGCAAGACGCCGGAAGAGTTTGTGTACATGTTGCAGAGGCCTCATGCTACTAACCCTGGAGACAGGACCCTACAAATGGACCGGTGTACACGGAACCACACTGCACCCCACACACCCTCGCCTTATGGACCTTATGCCACAACATGCAAACAAGCTGAAGTAGGCCTCAGACCAGAGTTGACAGGCCCAGAGCAGCTCATACAGAGCTACAATGTGCTGAGCGTGCAGAAGAGCCCCTGGCTGGAGCCACCACAGCCAAGGTCGCGATATTGCAATCCACATTCAGCGCTCTCCAAGCCAAGGTGATACCTGCCACTGCTGCGACTACACGAAGCAAAATACAAATCAAATCCCCGTAATTCTGCCTCAGCCACGGTCTCTCAATACGTGACCAGGCCGACCTGATATGATTCCAATTCCCAAAGACTGAAGAAGCACTGGTGTCCCGCGTCTGGGACCCCTCTCGCAACAAAGTCGTAACAACTCAGTCACAGGCGGCCATGGGAAAGGAGCGCTCTAATGGCAGTAGCAGGACCTGTCCATTGTCTTCCACAGACACATAATCATACATTGTTGCCAGCACCAGGTACATCGCGGGCTGGGAACAACGATAGTCCCAGGCTTGGGCGCTCACTGACGGACCAATCAGGGCATGGGGGCTAACCACTGATGACAATACCTCACAACAAATCACTAACTCTCTCCATGTATCATTTTCGTAGTAACCATTTTTAGGGACGAACCAAGCGTACCACTTAACCTCTACTCCACCAATAACTCCTTTCACTATATGGTCCTATACTGAACCTACCACTCAGGGAACCTACCACTCAGGGAACCTACCTGGCGATAGGTTCGGGGACGAGCTTTCACAGGTGACGCAAATTGTTACGTCACTTAGGTACAAAATGGGCCTGCGAGCCCGATTACGATGAGAAGTTGCCTGGAACCTTCGCTCCTGGTATTTGTCCCTGCCTGTTTTCTTGTAATAAACAGCAGTAACCAATTGCTCTTGTGTGGCCCCTCTACTTCTTTGGGATGCGGAAGGAGTTAGGGCCTTCCGAGAACTGGAGGTCCGCGGACCCCGAATACGGCTCTGCTGACCACCAGAAATTCCCCTAACACGTTGGAGGCCCCAGCGAGATTGTCTGTGATAAGGTGGCCCGGTAACGCGGCCCCCTCTGCCGTTGCCGCCCCTGGAGGACTGCAGGACCATTGCGGAACTGCGAGACAACCAGACTGCGCAACCCGGAGATTGGCTGTCGGGAGCCGACTTCAAAAGTTTCCCGCCTGCAGTTGGCGAGTGTCCAGAGGTGGTCCAGACTTGGGGAAGTGGCGAGCTGATTGGGAGGGGTGCCCGCAGCCGAGCGGCATCGGCAGATGTGAGCCTAATGTGAGTATGTGTTACACTCACGAAGCATTTCACATGCCGGCCCTGCTTTGGCCTGGGCTACACCCTTAGTGACTTCTAATAATGTGATCTTGGACTCTTACTCTGCCTTCACCAACAGTTTGAAATCACTGTTCAGTAGACAAGAGATCTCGGTGTCCACGCAAGAAGGACTGTTAGATCTTAGACAAGGCAACAAAGACCGGTTGACCTATATTACACTCTTCAAGCAGCTTTCCTCTGAGTTAGGATGGCCAGATGATGGGTTGCTCACATTATTCCGACGAGGACTATCGGAAGAACTAAAGGATGAGGTAGCTAAGGTACCTCGTCCGGCAAATCTAGCGGATATGATAGCACTCACCATGCAAATCGATTACCACTTACATGAACGTTCCTATGAAAAGAAGAAGACTAGAGGCATACGATCCCAACTCGATTATCCCTCCGTAGCTAATAAACCTGTAGCTTCTGACGAACCTATGCAAATAGGAACAGTGAGAGGACCCCTATCGGCAGTAGAGAAAGAGAGAAGAAAGAGCTTGGGGCTATGCATGTATTGCGGAGCCTCATCTCACAAGTTACGAGATTGTCCCTTAGTCCCTCCCCAACGCACTCCAGCTAAGGGGTCGGGAAACTTCAAAGCCCTACCGCAAGGGGAACAACGGTAGGGGTGCAAGATTCTGATTCCCCAAAGAGAATCCCTGTAAATGTGGACTCTGCGGCAACCACTCAGAATATGGTCATTATTTCTGTTACTCTCGTATTACACTTGCAGATGGTACAGAACGTACCTGCACTGATAGACTGTGGAGCTGCAGGGGATTTCATTGACGATCAATGGGCCAATAAACAAGGAATTAACTGTATACCCAAAGCGATGATCACTCCTATCCAAGGAGTTGATGGACATCCACTAAGTTCAGGTCCTATCCGAGAACAGACAGAACCTGTTGTCTGTCAGATTGCCTCACATAAAGAGACCATAACTTTCGATGTAATCAAGGCAGCCCATTTCCCCATTATATTGGGTCTCCCCTGGTTAAGGAGGCATAACCCCTTTATAAATTGGACGGCAGGTACTCTCTTCCTCGGCTCAGAATACTGTGTCAGCCAGTGTTTAGCCAAGGAATCAGTAGGCATCTACATCCCGACTGAAAACTAGATCCCTTCACCAGTATCCTCAATAAACGACTTGGAGGTTGTTCCAGAATGCTATTCTAAGTATCAGTCTGTGTTTTCCAATCCCAAGTTCCCTACTCTACCGCCTCATAGAAGAGATGACTGTCACATCAAACTTCTTCCTGACAAACCTATCCCGTTTGGGAGAATGTACGTCCTTTCCCAACAAGAAAAGGTAGTCCTTAAAGAATATCTCCAAACCAATTTAAAGAATGGACTCATTACCGAGTCGGTTTCCCCGGTCGGAGCTTCACTCTTCTTCATCCCAAAAAAGGAGACAAATGAACTTCGACCTTGTATCGACTACAGAGGTCTTAACAAGATCACTGTGGCAGACAAATACCCTATTCCATTAATCCCAGACATCCTGGAGGCAGTTCGAGGAGCTTCCTTTTATACTAAGTTGGACCTTCGTGGAGCTTACCATCTCATCCGCATTGCCCCTCGTGACAAATGGAAGACGGCATTTCGAACCCCATTCGGGCATTTTGAATATCACGTCATGCCCTTTGGATTGGTGAACGCACCTGCCATGTTCCAGCGTTTCATGGACCATCTATTCGCGGATATTCTATTCCATTTTGTTATCATCTACTTAGACGACATCTTAGTATACTCCTCCTCTCAAGAAGAACACCTGATATATGTAAAAACCGTACTCGAACGACTGCAGTCAAATCAGCTGTACTGTAAAGCATCCAAATGCAAATTTCACCAAAGACAGGTAACCTATCTCGGGTTTGGGATGTCAGCACAAGGCATTTCCATGGATCCTAAAAAGGTCTCTGCAGTGGTTGAATGGCCTATCCCTTCTAACGTTAAAGTGATCCAACGTTTTTTAGGTTTCGCTAATTTTTACAGAAAATGTATCCCTAACTTTTCGGATATCATTCTGCCCCTTACATGACTGTTAAAAAAGGGAATTCCGTTTGTATGGGACAAATCCACCGAATCCGCATTTCAGACTCTTAAATCCTTGTTCACTTCTGCATCCTGTTTGATAACCCCCGACCAGAATAAGCAGTTTTTTGTGGAAACTGATGCATCTCATCATGCACTAGGCGTGGTATTACTTCAACAAACCGACCAAGGAGATGAAAGACCAGTTGCATATCTTTCTAAAACCTTCAATGCCTCGGAACAGAACTATTCAGTGCTCGAAAAAGAATTGCTGGCTATAAAAAGGGCGTTTGAGGAGTGGAGACAATTGTTACTTGGTTCACCCTTTCCTGTAGTGGTACGTACAGATCATCAAAATCTCAAGGTCCTACAGAATGCACATACAACCAATAGTCGACAAGCACGCTGGGCATATTTCTTCCTTCCATTCCGGATCGAATTCACCATACTTCCAGGAAAACAAAACTAGAGGGCGGATGCTCTCTCTCGCAAGGATGCTCCTGTCTCCCAATTCAGCTCTGAACAATTGTTTCCCAGAGAAAGGTTCTTTGCTGTCATCACCGACTTCTTAAGTGAATTGAGGACTGCGTCTGTCACTAATCTAGACACCTGCAAAGAGATAGCCAGTACTTACCATCTTAACCAGAACGATTCTTTTTTCTTTCACAAATCACAAGTCTTTGTTCCTACGTTAGGACTTCAACATGAAGTATTACGAATGTGTCACGACTCTCGAGCCGCTGGGCATCGAGGCGTTCAAGGCACTTTAGACCTAGTGCAAAGACATTTTTGGTGGCCAGAAGTCCGCAATGATGTACAGGATTATGTAGCGGCCTGCATCGTTTGCTCCCAATCTAAGAATCCCAGGACCCCACCTTTGGGGCTGCTCACCCGGATGCCGATTCCAGGGAAACCTTGGCAGGTGATCTCTACCGATTTTATAGTAGATCTTCCTCCCTCACACAACAAGATTACCATAATGGTCACCATAGATTATCTAAC
Organism: Ambystoma mexicanum; assembly: GCF_040938575.1. NCBI lineage: Eukaryota > Metazoa > Chordata > Amphibia > Caudata > Ambystomatidae > Ambystoma > Ambystoma mexicanum. Next base: position 1,443,635,597 of record NC_090935.1, read on the forward strand.
GAAATTGGCACATTTTACTCCCTTCAGCAAACTGCCGGGGGGTGGGGAAATGTCTAAGATCTTTCTTTCGGAAATCTTCTCCAGACATGGCTTACCGGACACAGTGGTCTCTGATCGGGGCCCTCAATACATCTCCAAGTTTTGGGAAAAGGTTTGCCAGGTCTTGGGAGTCAAGCGGGCTCTCAGCTCGGGGTATCACCCACAGACGAACGGACAGACGGAACGCCTTAACCAAACCCTGGAGACCTATCTACAGTGTTTCGTATCAGCTGCCCAAGACAATTGGTTGGACTTGTTGCCCTTTGCCGAATTTGCATACAACAATGCCCTTCATACTGCCCTTCACACTAGCCCTTTCCATTGTACTTATGGATTTCATCCGTCATTTGTACCTTCTGTTACTTTATCCCCTTCAAACTGTCCAGGAGTAGATGGCCTCATTTCCGAAATACAAAAAGGACATAAATTGGCTAAAGTCTCTTTACGAGCTGCTCAAGATAGAGCCAAACGGATGTCTGACAAACATCGCCAAGACGTCCCACCATTAAACCCGGGAGATGCGGTTTGGTTGGCTTCTCGCTTTCTTCCCCGGCACTTGGTCCCTTCTAAACTATCCCCTAGGTTCTTCGGTCCCTTCAAGATCCTATCGATGGTAGGTTCTGCTGCAGTCAAGCTCGATTTGCCCTTGTCATGGTCTCGAATTCATCCTGTTTTTCACCTCTCCTAGATAAGGTTAACAGTACCAGATCGATTTCATCGGTCAGACCGTACCCCTCCTCCTCCTGTCTCGACCGATGCTGGCCCAGAATATGAAGTCGCCAGTGTCTGCAACTCCCGTTATCGGAGGGGGAAACTACAGTTCTTGGTCGACTGGAAGGGGTACTCTCCTGCAGAAAGAACTTGGGAGCCAGCCTCAGGAGTTCATGCTCCCCGACTGGTCCGATGTTTCTTTAGGTTACATCCTGGGAAGCTGGGGTCGCCTCCCAGGAGAAGGGGGCATACTTTTACACTCACGAAGCGCTGGTCTCTTTGGTCCAGAAGTCGGCTCTGTGGCTCCATTCGGAGTGGTACCTTCAAGATGGCGGATTGCAGTGCGAACGGTTCTGCGATCACCGTTCCAGTCTTTTCACGTTCGCCAGAGGTACGGCGTACCGCTCACGTGACTCCTCATATGACACGGAGACTTCCAGCTCTTTGCGTCGCTACTGTTCTGGGGAAAGCTCCGTGAGTTTGCAACTAGGCAATTCCAATCCTTAGCAGAAACCTCCTACCTCTGACAATTACTAACCCGTCTCCTCTTAACTTTCCAGATTCTCTACTCAGCATTCTTTGTGCACACAAACCCCCCGGAATCATCTTGCGCCTCGTACTGAGACGCCGCTTTTGCGTTCTCGAGCTACTGTCTTCCGGGTAATATTTAAATCCCGTCCAAGTCCCTTTCTGAACTTTTCTCTGAGTATTTGTGGGATTTTGATTCTACGAGCTCACTCACCTTTACTTCTTTCTGACAGACTTGTATTCCAGTCGCTCTCTCTGTGTCCCGTTTCCTCGGCTTCTCTCCTGGTATTTCCAATCCGGCTGGTTAAGAGATTAGGGGAAAAAGTCTCTTACCTGTTTTCCATTTCCCTTTCTGTATTTCTGCTATTCATCACTTCGCCTCTTATTTTCTCCCTCTCCAGAAGAAGCCATCCAACACTCAACACCATGTTGTATTGGCGACATCAGCCTGCGAGCCACACTCCAATCATCGGATCCCGCGCTCGACCAGGGTTTTCTTCCCCAGAGGGTTTCCCTGACTGGCGTGCACTTTTCGCTCTGGGTCTTCCTACCGGGTAAGAGAGTGGTGTGTTGGTCGGGGAGATTCTTGAGTTCAACATTTGCTTCCCATTGAAATTGTCAGTCTGCTCAGGTAAGACTTCCAAACCTACTCATTTGGGTGTTTAATAAAGATCCCTTGAACCTAATTTGAGGTTACACCAGTAACAGTATGGTCCACACAACAAGCAATATTGTGTTGTGAGGGTAGGGGGGGGAATTGTAATTAGGGTGGTGGGGGGTTTTACATTGTTGCAAAATTTGGGGCATTGGTGTTGATCGGCACATGAATTGTAGTAGGCAACGGAGCAGAGGTAGCCCCTTCTTGTGTTGATGAGCATATTGGGTGGGGCGACGAGTCCCCACGTGTTGGACGGAGTGCCGCGCTGATTGGCCTAGATGACGAACCCATGTATGGGGTGTGGTATTCCTATGAGTCGGCGTTGTAGTTCGATGAGTACACGATGATCCCTATTAATTGTGTATTTTATCTCAGTGAATAGATGACGTATTCCAGCAGGAGGTAGCTAGAGTCTCCCTCTGATTGCAGAAGATAGTTGGATGTTTAAGTTCCCCTTGTGAGGGAGCGTATCACACGTGAGGCGATGCAGCGGGTGCAGACTAACTATATTAAGAAAAGTGATTAATGGATACTCCACTCCAGGTGTAATGGGAAGACCGCTGTGTGTGGGGTTTTCGTATGTGAAAAGTGGCACGCATTATATGTCAACTGTGTGTATATAGTACGTTTTGGTAGCTGGTGACGTCCCCCATAGAGTTGTGCATAGGACATCACATTTTTTTTTAATGAAGATTGGAGCGGCGGCCAGCGGCTAGGGTAGGGTAAAGGTAAGCATGCGGCCGTGCACGGAGAACGCCGGCACGTCCTCAAGGGGGTGTGCAAAGTAGCGGTACTACCCGTGTGGGTGGGGCGGTACGAACATACAAAGCGCAGGCCATGAGGCAATAGAGGAGAGGAGAGGCTTGAACAATAACATGGGCGCGCTGAGCAGCGGTAGCCCCGAAAAGGGTGGGATGGCCCAAGAGCATGCAACGCAGGGTGTGAGGTCACAGGGGACTTCACACGCCACAGGTCGAAGGGGACCCTAGAAACGCATAGGGGCATGTCAGAAGGCAGCAGCCCAGTGCAAGACAACAGAGAAATACGTGTGAAGTAATTAAGAGAGAGTTTTAACGCACATTTTTCCTTCCTACTGACAGAAGAGAGTCGGAAGTCCCCAACTAGGGGCCAGGTAACGGTGGTATATATTTAAAAATGTCATCGTACTATGGGATAGGGAAACACCATGGGTACCACACGTTAACAACACCACTTCAATACATCTGTACAACACTGCCACCATACAAAGACAAGATAGTAAAGTACAGTATACAATGGACTAAAGGTACAAACGAAAGGATAAGGATAGCTTGGCTGCCTAATGGTAGCTTCTGCAAGGAAACTCAACATTCACTGCTAGCATACTTACATAACACATACAAGGGGAAGAAGCTGGCAAATAATCTAGACATTTTTCAGCTTTGGAAGATGTTTCAGGGGTATGGCCCGGGGATGATGAGCATGCAAGAAGTAAAGAAAGAAGAGGAGAGTGAGTGAGAGGGGTGCACTCCACTTCAGGCCCGTCCCAGCTGTGTTGCAGACAACGCTGAGGAGAGCGAAGAAGAGACAGAAGGGTTATACCCGATTAGAGAATTAAAGGAAGCAGCCAAGCCCCGAGAGTTGACAGCAGCGGAGGGCTATTCAAACCCTACATACAACCCTCCGTCATATGCGCCCGGAGAACACTTCCAAAACACGTCACCTAAAGAGGGCACAATAGGTATGGAAGGGACGCAGATGAATGATGACGGCATAAGGAAAGCACAGCTTAAGTTAGCAGGAATAGGGCCAGACGAATGGATAGCAGCGCAAGTGCTTTTGAAACTACAAGGGACGACCACGGGAAAGCAAGAGGGGGCGATTAGGGCAATAGAGAAATTGGAAATAGCACAAGCACAGAGAGAGGAAGAGGTAAGTAACGAGGAAAAAGGGGACTCGACACAGGAGGACGAAGCAAGGTTAGAAGCGAGGATAGCAGAACTGAAAAGAACACGAAGCATACTCACTAAGCAGCTTGAACAAAATAAACTAGAGAGACAGGTGCAGCTGGGGAGGGGAAGAGGAGAGAGAATGGACCTCGAGCAGCTAGGGAAAGAACAAAGGGAGCAGGAGGAGACGCGCATGCGGGACGTTACAGAAAGGGCAGTGCATATGGAACAGCGGGAGAACAGGAAAAGAGAAGAAGAAAGGGAGGAGGCTGATAGGGAAATGACACTCTGGAAGAAAAAGATCACATTAGAAAGCGCACGTAAGTATGAAGAGGGCAGGATAATAGATGGCATACTAGCGAGGGGCAGTGGAGAAGTGAGTACGAGGGCTAGGGATGCAAAGGCCCTGAGCGAGGTGAGTGATGCTATAATGAAGGAACTATGCAGGGTCAGGGCAGACGTGGAAAGTAAGGGTGAACAGCCAGGTGAACGAGTGCAAAAGGAAAATGACAGGGCTGCGAGGAGTAAGCTGAGTGCACGCAGTAGCCAATTGGTGACAGCACCACAGGCAAGGGCAGACATTACGGATGCGGATAAGTGCTTAGACATAGATTTGGAAATGGTAACAGTTCGCAACCCACGCCCACGTACTAAGCTCACTTTCTCTGGGGGGTTCTGTAGTGATGAGGATGAGGAAGAATCATGTGGAGGACAGAGCGCTGAAAATGGAGAGGGGCTTAGCAAACTCTACATCACACGTACAGGCACAGGGTCGTCATGGGAATGCAGAACGAGTGAAGAGAAAACAGCCGGACAGGAAGGCACAAGTGCGCAGAGGGGAGATAAACTACAGACAGTAACATCATTGGCCACACACACACCATATGTCAACAGACTCCGAGACCTCCCTGGGCGCAGAAGGGAGGGGCTGGCAATAGGGCACAACAAGGGCAATTTATACCAATGCGGGGAATACTGGGAAGCAGCAGACACGCATCACGCACACAACCTTATAGACCTCTTTGACGACTTGTCCGACATGGAGGACGACACACAGGACACACAGGCAACACAGCATAAGCGCACACCAGAGGAAATGGCCGAATACACGCAGATGATGTTATTGGAAAGGGGTGGGACAAGGCCATAATATGTACCATGGAAGCATGCAGACAAGGAGAACATTAAATGCAGCCTACCCTCCTTAAGCGGAGGGGTGGGGAAGTGGATATATGAAATGGAAAAATTGACAGCGGGGCACAGGCTAGCGGTTGGTTAACTGAAAGGGCTCTTGATTTCAATTTTGGGTGACGCTGCAGATGACAGTTGGGAGAGGGTGGGGTTCGCTGGGGTGATATTCAGCAACACAACACACGGCGGGTCACCATTTGCAAATTGTAGACACATGGTATGGCAGGCATTAAGGGTACAGTAACCCGACACATCCAAGAGATTCAGGAGAAGTGGCGCTTGGAAACGCGGGAGCCGTGGGACAAAACACTAGCTATATTTTATCACATACTGATACAGGGCCTCCCAGAACCTGTGCAGAGGCAATTAAAAAAATTGGTGGGGATGGAAGCGAAGGCATGGCCAGAGATACAATTAACTATAGTGCACCTTTGTAGACTATGGCAAGAGAAGATGAAACAGAAAGAGGAAGACAGGAAGGCAGATGAGGCAAAATTGGTTCCGAAAAAACTATCGAAATATGCCCTAGCGGGAGCGCTCATAACCAGCCCCACCCCACCAGTACAACCACTCGCACAATAACAACCAACCATACAACAACAACAAGTACCCACCATGACCCAACAATTACCACCCCTGCCTCCATACACCGCACCACAACAATACGCACTACCTATGGGGGGAGTATACATGACAATGGGCAACGGCTACACAAACAACTACAGAGGCAGAGGAGGTTTCAACAGGAGGAGGGGGTTTGGACAATCAGCACACCAGCCGGGGGGTGGGTTTCGAGGATACTCCCAATACGGACAGCAGGGATATTTAGATAGCACAGGGGGATTCCCATGGCAAGCACAGGAACCGCCCACCTGCTGGACATGTGGGTTGATAGGACATGTAGCACGCACATGCAGGGCAAGACCAGCACAACTGGGATGGGGTGAACAGGGACAACAGGGCTACCAAGGGGAACCAAACAATTACTACAAACAAGAAGCACAACAGACGGGTCAGGTGCAGATGAGACAGCAATGTACCATGCCACAGCCACAACAACAATCACACGTGATGCCCAGCGCAAAACAAATATCACACCAACCCGCTCAACAACAGGCACAACAGCAAATGATAACGGCACAACAACAACACGTCCACACAGTGCAACAACTAACACAATTGCAAGACGATTCACAACAACCCATGGACACTCCGGTACCGATGACAAGAATGGGGGGAGTAAGGATCATGGGTCATAACCCCTACACAGGCAGCGGACAATTATTGTACCCCCAATAGGACAGCCCACAGACTTCCTTATTGTGTCCCATCCTGTCGGTAACACCTAACCCTGCGGAGGAACCACACATAAAGTTGGCGATAGGTGACAAGACATTCCCTTTCCTAGTTGACACAGGAGCCACTAGATCCTGCATCAGGGAGGGGACGTTTAAATTGTCAGGCAATACCATGCACACTCAAGGATTTTCTGGGGCTCGAGGGGTGGTTCCATTTACTGATAACATCTCCTTATCTGTCAGAGATCACGACTTATCTCTTCCCCTGTTATACTCAAAACAAGCACCAGTGAATATACTAGGGTGTGATATCATGAGCAAGCTGAACAGGACCATCTCCTTCTCTGACAACGGCATAATATGCTCCACACCAGGCATACACATGCTCACGGCGAGACACATACTTCAGGCTTATGGTGGCAAGACAGTAGCAAGAGCAGAACCAGTGGACGCCGAGATCTTCCAATACGGGACAGACATGACAATAGCATGGCTACCAGGAATTGAGGGTAAAGTGTGGAGGAGACCAGCCGCCTACCTTTTCAGGCCAGAGACGCCCACGGGTGAGGGAGAAGGGGCAATAATATCAGTGGACATCGAAGGAATGGTAGCTAGGCAGGACTGGATTGCCGTTCACGCTGTGGACGAGGAGGGCAAGGCATGGAGAGCAGTAATAGCACTGGTAGTAGGGTGTAGATTAATGCAGGTGTCAGACAAGGAACTGTTATCAGTGAAGAAGGAAATGGTGAGATGGTGTTCCAGATGAGTGTTTACGTCTGGTTAAAAGTGACATACAAGGAGGTAGCACAGAAAATGGCAATGGCACTAGAGGCACCCCTCCCAGCACCACCTCATTTTTGCAAGGAAGACTTGGCTACTGTACCTGCCTCACTATGGACGACTAGTCCCTATGATGTAAATTGCATAAAAAGCATTGGCGGAGTAAAGATAAAACTGTAAAAGGGAGCAATACTGCCTAGAGTAAGACAATACCCACTCTCAAAAGAAGCTGATGAAGGGATTTACGAGGCAATAAGTGCCCTAATAGAGAGGGGTATATTGGTGCCATCAGAATCGCCATGCAACACTGCAGTGTACCCTGTGCGCAAGGCCAAGGGAGGGTCTTGGCATTTCATACAAGAGTTAAGACCTCTCAACAACATTGTAGAGGCAGAGTATCCAGTGGCAGCTAACCCTGCCACGATACTGTGAGGGATACCAGCAGAGGCATCACAATTTACTGTAATAGACCTCAAGAATGCCTTCTTTTCAATACCACTACATACAGAATTACAAGACCTGACAAGATTCACATACCGCAACACCAAATAGAAACACATGGAGCTACCCCAGGGATACTGCGAGTGACTAACCATTTTTAACAGAGTTATACAGATGGACCTGGGAAATGTTGAGCTTGAGGGCACGGTGTTGCAATATGTAGATGACATCCTCATCTGCAGCACCACTGAAGAGGAGTGCAGGAGGGACTCAGTGAAAATGCTCACAGTGTTGGCCGAGAAAGGGTACAAGGTTGACAAAGATAAACTGCAGTATTGCTAGGTACAGGTCCTATACATAGGGCAGATAATATCACAAAAAGGGTGGAACATTGCACCACAAAGAGCTCAGACAATAATGAATACACCACAGCCACAGACCATATCAACAGCACCAGTTTTGGGTACTCCCAACTACAAATGGGAATTCTACATCTTTTCGCATTGTGATGGGGCAGTAATGAAAGCAGTACTCACCCTAAAAACAAGCATGGGACACAAACCTGTCGCATTTTATAGCGGGCACCTAGACCAAGTAATGATGGGACGCTTCCTGTCCGAACAACACCTGGCTGCTGCAGTATTCGCAGTAGAAAAGTCATCATCCATCACTATGGGGTGCTCTACAACACTGTATGCTGAACACGCACTCTTTGCAATTCTGCATAAACCAAAAAGCACACTCACTACCCAGAGGGCAACGGGATATGAGATAATTCTTTCGAGACCACAACTGAAAATAGTGAGATGCAACAATGTTAACCCAGCACAGTTCATAGCGGAGGAGGTAACTGAGGGCGAACATGCTCATGATTGCACATATGCTATTGAATATTACTCATCCACTCATAAGGTAGAGGAAGACGCCCTAGAGGGAGGTGATGTATTGTACATTGATGGGTCCTCACCCATTGATCAGAGCGATGGCATACGAAGAACAGGTGCAGCCTTAGTGCGATTAAGGGAGGACTGGACAAGCGAGCCAGTAAAATGTGTCAAATTGCCCCCACAATATTCAGCACAAGCAGCAGAACTGGTAGCACTCATATTGGCCCTTGAAGAAAGTAACGGCAAAAGAGTAACAATATATTCTGACAGTGCCTATGTCACATCTATACTACACTCAGGATTAACAAGATGGCCCAGAAGGGGATTTAGAAGAGCAGACGGTACCCTGGTGCAACATGCTCTCTTCCTGGGTGAATTAATAGAAGCAACAACATACCCACATGAACTAGCGCTGGTGAAATGTCAGGCACAGACAAATGGCAAAGTTCCAATATCTAGAGATAATGAAGCAGCAGACTCCCATGCAAAGCATGCTGCATATTTTGGCGAGATGTGGGACCTCCAAGAAAAACAAAAAGAGAGGGGGAGTGCAAGACAGATGATAATGAAAGAAGGCTACACACACCTCCCCGCAACACAGATTATGGAATTACAGGCTGCAGTCCCAATGTCAGAAAAAGAATTGTGAGTAAAAAGAGGATGTATAATGTCCCCAAAAGATGCACCATGGAGACAAAATACCACAGGAAAAGTAGCTGTGCCCCTGGCCCTACTAAAAACAGCCCTGGCCCAACTGCACCACCCCACCCATACAGGAGAGGAGGTTATTGCAACAAGAATGAAAGAGTCATGGTTCTGTCCTGAACTAAATGCGCACGTTGCAAACTTCATCAGCAATTGCCTTACCTGCCAACAATTTAGGCCGGTCACATGTTACAAGTGATCAAAGGTACAATACCACGGCCTGAAGGACCCTTCCTAAACCTGCACATCGACTACGTCGATACGATCAAGGTTTGCCAAGGCTACAGATACATGATTGTGGTGGTATGCCCCTTCTCAAGGTGGATTGAGGCTGGCCCGTGCTCCCATGCCGATGCACTTCGGGCAGCAAAATCTCTGGTGAGGGAGGTGTTCCAGAGGTGGGGGGTTTGCAAAGTATTGATGTCAGACAATGGTCCACATTTCACGAATTAACTATTCCAGCACATCACCGCGTTACTTGGGATCAAACACAAGTTTGCCTGTGTGTACCAACCACAAGTCAATGGCGTCTCTGAATGCCTCAATGGCATCTTAAAAGAATCCATCCTGAAAGCACAGCAGCCTATCAAGAAGAGTTGGCTCTACTGCCTTCCTCTGGCCTTGTTCGAGCTGCGAAACAAGCCTGGCTCTGACCACCACCTCACGCCCCACGAGGTGGTGACTGGGCGCCAAATGCACCTTCCATTGACGCCACCCACAAGAGCCATGTATGACTGTGAAGGAATGAATGATGTGTTCGGACAAGAAATGTATGACTATGTTACTTCTCTGGTTACTAGTGCCTCCTTTATCTCTCAATAGATTTGACGACACAGGGTGGGTCAGAGAACGATCAACAGGAAACAACTAACAAAAAGGCATGTGCATTGAAAGAAGGGGACTCTGTGCTCCTCAGGAACTTTAATAGGAAATGCAACTCTCCTAGATTTACGGGCCACACGTCATAGAAAAGATGGCACCCAGGGCGGTAAAACTGCTAAATCAAGATGTTTGGACACATATCCACGAAATCGAGCCCTACAAAGCACCAACCTCGCCCCAGCACAGCTGCGACAGGGCCAACGCATCAGCAACCACAGCAACAGACAACGAAGAAGACACATCAAAAGCATTAGATACCCCTAAAGACACAAATGAGTCACCACCCGTAGTTCTGATGCGAAGATTATATTGAAATAATACAGAATGCAATCAAATCAATTATTGACAGTAATTAGCAAATGACATATGTTGATAGGGGTATCGGCAATGCGCACCACACTGTGTAACACGTGCATGCTCTCTTCTCCTTTTGTCTTGCACATGCAGGTCTTGCGCATTGTAATGTTGTATGTGAATATATGACAAATGAACATTGATCATTGCCCAGGCTTAAATGTTAACTCCCATTGACCATCCAGAAGCCCTGTCACACCAGTTCATACACAGACTTAGAAGGCCAACTCATTCAAGACCCAGGCGGCCACGCATTTATTATAGCGCCTTTATTCAATTTATTGTACGATCAGACCCACACCTCCAAGTGTCCCTGCCCGCCCTGAGAGACAGGGAGGTTAGGAGAATGTGGGAGGAGCTTTTCGCATTGGGATTGAATGATTATTTGTTCCACAGGGCTTGAGTAACAAATACTAACAGTAACAATGCAACATTTTAGACAATTTCAGGCACGCATCTATATCATCTGGACTTAAGAGCTGCAGGATGGCAGCAAAGGTAAGATCAACATGCCAGTGGTCGCAGCAATTATAATTAAAGTATTGGGGGTATTTTTCACCACTGGGCTGATAACTGCCGCTGTCTGGCAGGCCTACTATGCTTTGCATGCACCCGCAACACTCAATACTAACATTTCCCCTACTTCAGCTGCAAGGAGCACTGTGTCAGGTGGTACGAGTAGTACGGGACAAAAGGTAAGAAGAGGAAAACGTAGTGTTTCCCTTGATGTACATGGGGTCGACACATATCTTACAGAATCCGCACACGTCTCTAACAACATGTGGTATAAACACATGTTCAAAATTGGTAAAGATACGACAAAGGACAACTGTTACGTTTGCTCGTTGATCCTGTATGCCATGAGCGCCTCCCGAACATTTGTGGCCACTGAAGTACCAGCGCCAACAGCAGAGTGCCTCCTATATCTATTGCTGTTTCAGACACAAGGACGATTCCAAGGTAGAATGGCAACACTAAGGTGGAAATAAAGGTCGATATACCCATACGAGGATAAATTCATTAAAACACTACCTGTGTTCGACAACTATTGACAACTCACTGAAGGACTACAGTACATAACAGATGAGCCAGACAAAGGAGAAACAAAAGAAGTGACACTGGACTATCTGCCATGTAAATGGAGCACAAGAGTGACTGGAGGTGATCCTGGGTGCTCGGAAAGACCGCTGATATCGATCTATGGCAAGGTGCACACAAAGAACGGATGGGTGGATGGAGTAGTGGGAAGCAGGATATTGACATTAGCGAAATCTCCAGTAGTAATGGTACAAGAAGAAAACGGCAAATGCTACAAGAAGTGGGCAAAGAGTGCAGGGCTTCTCACATGGCTGGATAAGGAGGAGGAGCCACTAACAATAATTTCCGTTGCATCCCCCACACTATGTTACCATAGCATGATGGAGAGGTTGCTGTAGGAGTGAACGAAAGATGCAAAAGAATAGTAAAGCTTCCTGAGGGGGCGCTGGAACAGCAGTACTAATGGACCACTATTGGGCCTGCAGGGCACAGTTTGTTGACAGCCAACTAGAGCTGTTGCGAGCTGTTACAGTGTTTGCCCTGCCCACCACCTCATTTGCTGGTTAAAGCCCTCTTCTGCACCCTGCAAGGGTGAAGCCCGCTGGGACAAGAGCGCAGGGTGTTGGCAGCCCGCTGGAGCCGTTACAGTGTTTTTCCTGGCCACCACCTCATTTGCTGCTTAAAACCCTCTTCATCTCCCTGCGAGGGTGAAGCCTGCGGGGGGTGGGGGGGAAGGGTGCAGGGTGCTGGCAGCCCGCTGGAGCCTCAGTGAGCCGTTACAGTGTTTGTCCCACCCAGCACCCATTTTGCTGCTTAATGCCCTCTTCATCTCCCTGCGAGGGTGAAGCCCGGGGGAAAAGGGGATGGGATGTTGGCAGCCCGCTGGGTGTAAGCAGCCCGTCGGGTGTTTCAGCAAACCTCCCAGTCATCTGTAAAGTTATCTGAAAAGCAACACGAGACCTACGAATGAAGGAGGTGAGCCTGTGATACCGCCCTGATACTGCACTGTTTCTTTTTTAAGGCGTTGTACTTCTGCCCCATAACGGTGCCGAGGAAGCAGTTTTAAATCACAGGGCGGCCATCAAGAGCAGCGCCAAGGGTGAGCGTGCACGTATTCCTTTCTGACTTGTTGGATTTTCCTTCTTTGAGTACCATCTGGTGTTGGACTATCCCTTACACCTGCACCTGTGAAGCTTTCCCATTGTGATATTTGCTGGCCATAAGTGTAGATGGCAACGGACTGTTAATGTGTGTTCGGGGAGGTGTCTAAATTAACCCTTCGATCCCTCTTTCCAACAGATTCTCCACCTTTCCCAGTGGGAAAACACCCATGTCCCTGGCACCTGTTACAGCGACAGAAGTGGTGTCTAGGGGGAAGCGTGGGAAGAAAACGCAACTCCAAAGTAAAAGCAGGTACGTTAAATCTAGGCACACAAAGGGAATGGGCAGGCTTGGGCAAGCAGCAGATTATGTCACTATTAGTGTTGCTGCTACTCAGGGGTGTTGCTAGGCCTGGAAAAGATCTGGGGCTACACTTATGTCGGGATTGTCTGGACTAGGGGCTAGCTAGCCTTTTGGTTATAGACCCTGAGTTTCTATCTGGGGCTACAACCAAAAGACCCGGGGCTACAGCCCTCTAAGTCCCCCCAGGGCTTGGTAAGCACGAAGGGTGTTTAAGTAAGGAACTGTTTAATGGAGGACCCGATGTATTAAGCCGTTTTAATGAAATCCAAGGTTTTATTGTAAATAGTATTGGGAAGTGCTTGCAGGATTTGTTATGGGAAATCAGGACACTTATGCATAATGTCGCTGCTCTAACACCAAAAGCTAAATGTATAGGAACTGTTATTCCCCATAATCCCAGCGGTGGAGTGAAATTAAGGATCAAGCCAAAGAGATTGAGAATCCGGCCAATAGTATACCCAACCCATCTTCTAGGGTTTTAACATGATATGATATGATATTTTATTTGTATCGCGCCCATACACAAGTGTTTCAGAGTGCGACAAGGCAAGGGAGGGGAAACAAGGGAGGACAAAAACCAAGATCTTATTAAGCCCAGTGTCATTGAGAACATGCAAGTGCAGCGGAGAGGGAAGGGGAAAGTACGAGAGGCAGGGGAGGAGTGGAAAGGGCTGAACACATGATAGAGCAGCAACAGGTAGTGCAGCCATCAAGTGGTAACGGCGAGAATAAGGTGTAGGTAACGGGTGTCTGATAAGTGCTGGAAGGGGACTGTAGGGTAACAAATACGGCCCCAAGTGCAACAGTTGCCAGGAAGCAGTGCGGGTGTGTGTGGCTGGGATGGGAGCGATCTGGGCCCGAAATCAGATGGTAACCAATTGCCCGGTGCCAAAGCAGATAGATTAGCATGGGAGAGGAAGAGCGAAGGCAGAAGCAAAGAGGAAGGTCTTGAGGTGCTTCCGGAACCGAAGATGGTTCTTCTCACGTTTCAGAGAGGCAGGGAGGCAGTTCCAAAGGGAAGCCGAGGAAAGGGATCTACCCCCAACTCGTTGCTTGGAGAAGTGACTCACCATGAGGGAGTTGGAGGTGAAGGAGTAAAGAGCTCGAGTAGGAAGGTATTTTCGGAGTGAGAGTTGAAGGTATTGTGGACCCAGGCCCCAGAAAGCCTTGTGGACAATGCAAAGGGTTCTTGAATTTAATCCTTGCAGCCACTGGGAGCCAATGAAGAGATTTCAGGGCTGTAGAGATATGATCCCAGGGCATGAGGCCAAGGACAAGTCTCGCAGTCCTGTTCTGGATGAGCTGCAGAGGGCAGAGAGTGGTTGCAGGCAGATTTAGAAAGAGGCTGTTTCAATAGTCCAGCCTAGAAAGAAACAGAGCTCTGGAGACAGTGAGCTTATGGGGAAAGGAGAGGAAAGGAAGAATACATCTGAGGAGGTGTGGTTGGTAGTTAGACTTTTTTAAGACGTCAGAGATTTGTTGAGAAAAGGAAAGCATGGAGTTGAAGAAGACCTCAAGGTTGTTAGCCTCGGACATGGGAGTAGGGAGGGGGCCAAAGGAGGCCAGAGAGTTATAGGAAAGGAAGGTGCAGGTGTGCCGAAAAGGAGGATCTGTCTTATTGGCATTAAGGCAGAGGTAGTTGGTGGCTCACCACTCCTGTATTGCAGGCAGACAGTAGGAGATGAGAGAGGGAGAAGAGGTGGCAGAGGGGAGCCTGAAAACAAATTGGGTGTCATCCACATAGCACTGAGAGTTTGAACAGAGAGCAGCAATGCAGTGGCTGAGCGATGCCAGGTATTGGTTGTAAAGCCAGGGAGAGAGGTTAGGCCCCTGGGGAACACCACAGGTAGAAAGTGAGATAGAGGAAGGCAAGGACCCAAGTTAGACCTGGGAGGGTCAGTTGGAGAGGAAGGAGGTCAGCTAGGCCAGGGTCTGATCAGTGATACCCAGGTTATCATGGAGGTGATTGAGCAGGATGACATGGTTGACCGTGTCAAAGGCAGAAAAAAGATCAAGTAGGATGAGGACAGATGGGATATTCAAATCAAGGTTGGAGAGCAGGTGTTCTAGGATGTTCAGGGGAGCATTCTCCATGCTTCTGTTAGCTCTCAAGGCAGATTGATGGTCATGGAGACAACCACCAGAATTGGTGTGAAGATTAAGCTGGGAGATGGCTAGCCTTTCCAGGAGTTTGCCCAGGAAAGGAGTGATAGAGATCGGACGATAGTTAGCATGGCAAGAGGGGTTGGCTGTGGCTTTCTTGAGAAGAGGGTGCACAAGAGTGCTTCAGAGGGGAGGGGAAGGGTCCAGAGACATAGGAATGGTTGCAGATGTTGGCGAGAGCAGGAGCAAAGGTGTCAATGTGGTTCTTGATGTTTTTGGACGAACAGGGAAGAACCTGTTTTGACGAGACTTTCATAGATCAGACTTGTCTGGAAATCTTGTCAGGGTAGAACAGAGGAAAATATGAGAAAGAGGGAGGAGAGGTGGCTGCAGGGGGGCCAGAGGTAGCTGAAAGAGAAGGGGGGCGAGAGGGCGTACAGGCTGCCTTGGGGTTTTGAGGTGAAATGAGAGGCAAGGGTGATGTACAGGGCCTAGGAGGCGACAGGAGAGTTAGAGACTGCAGCAGGGTTGGCCAGCTGGTATTGCCTTTGGAGCTGGTGGCAGGCCAGTTTGTCAGAGGATGCACAAGAAGCCTGGGATTTTCTCTCAGCCACCCTACACTTGCGTTTAAGGGTAACTAGGTCAGAGTCGTACTAAGAGTTGCACTTGGCTTTGGGCTTCAAGCGGATCTTCATGAGAGGGGCAAGAACATCAAGGGTGTCAGAGATAGAAGAGTAGAGCATGGAAAGGGCTGTGTCAGGATGTGAGTCAGCCGGAGGAGGAGGGGGAGAAAAAGTGGTAGTGACCGCCTCAATGGAACCACGCTTCATGGGTCGGATGACCGCGAAGGTAGGTGGCAGTGTTGGAGTTGGCTTGGCCTGAGGGGTAGAGAGTGAGAGATGGGAGGAAAGGAGAGAGTGATCACTCCAGGAAAGAGGACTGGTTAGACAGATAGAGAGGGGGCGGTTTGGAGAGATGAGGACATCCAGAGTGTGCCCTGCAGAGTGAGTCAGGCCAGAGGGGAGAATAGAAAGAGAGAGAGAGTCGCAGAGGTCATGAAAGAGTCCAGAGGAGGGACAGGAAGCATCCAGATGGATGTTGAAGTCTCCAAGTAGGGGTTGAGTGGTCGAGGCCCAGAAGGGAGAAGGAGAGGTCCGCCCACCCAGAGATGAAGGAGGTGATCTGACCAGGTGGCCGATAGTAGCCACGGTAAGGGAATGGCCAGGAGAGAGAGAAAGCCTGCAGAAAAGGCATTCGAAAGAGGAATAGACCCGCGTAGGAATTACAGAGGTAGGAATCCACTCTGGGAAGATCAAGGCTACACCACCTCTGGAATGGATGGATCTGGGCACGGAGAGGATTTTGTAGTCATCAGACATTTATTCAGGGAATATACACAGGGTGGCCAACTTAAATACATGGGTAGTGGTAATTACAAACAAAAGTTTCAGGGCCTTCCAAAGTTCTAGCCCGAGCGGGCCTCACCAGCCTCTGAGGATACACTTTAAGTCCATCCTAGTCCTTAAAGTGAGTAATAAGGCTTTTATCGCCCCTTGTCAGTTATTCGGGCATCGTCCGAATCCCTTCTATCGATGGTTAGGGAGTAAGTGCTTCTGGTTGGTGCAGTCTTTAGAGATCCCAAACCTTTAGGTTGGCTGACTTGTTCTGAGCTTTTCGGTTCAGGAACCCAAAAGAATAATTGTGTGGCATACAATGCCCACAATCGAATCAAGGCATTGGTGAGGGAGGTCAGAGAGACAGAGAGTAACCCCTTTATGAGAGTTCTATACTTTAAGCTTCCAGCTATTCCCCCTATTGCTTCTCTACTCCTATGATAAGCTTCCTGGCTCATTGTCATTCCTCCTCCTACATTGTAGTCAAACGTAAGACCCATCTGCTGCACTGGAACCTACCTAAGCTGGGTAGATGGGTTTTGTCCACTGGTTATGTTCCTTACGGTTTCTCTCTTCAGCTTCGCTGCTTCCTATAGTCAGCTGGAGTGGGCAGAATCCAAGCCCCCTGAACTGACTTATAATGAGGCATTCCAAGCTTCCCCTACTGTGTGATGGGGACCAAGGCAGATAGACCAAGGGATCATGCTGCCCCAATGCCCAACTTTTACTGGTAATTTGATCACTAAATCACAACAGTGGCAGTCCCCAGAGCCAGACAGCAAACCTTGGCACATGTTTCAAAGCAGAACTCTACACTGCAAAAAGTCAGAGAGCAGAGGAAAAGACTTTTCTCTGTAGCTCCTCTGCTGTTCCTATTTTATACTCTCTGATGTGAGGGGTATGACGGTGTGAAGACAAATAGATTCACGGCTTAAACCTCTAAGCTACAACTGGTGGCAGCCGGATCCTTCTGGGCAAAAGGACAGCTCACGGTCATCAGATTGGAAGTGGAATTTGTACCTCATATCTTATCAGGGCATAGGCCGGCTATGAGACCCAGAGCATCATTGGACCATTTCTATGGCATATCCCAATTTTGGTTTACCTGTCTGCTGCTTCTCTAGACCTGTGTTTATAAGGTGTGTGACTGACTCGGTTGAGTCACACTCCCCCAGTATGAAAATAGTATTTTGGGGAGATTTCATATATTGCTATAACACTGATGTAATGTATTCAAGACAGAAAGCCTTCATCATTTTTATATTTTTATTTTATTTGCTGATTTACAGTCTGATGCCCAAGAGATCGGACATTTTCGCTTAACTGTGGAAATAGCGCGGGAAACCCACAGAATGACTGCGGTTACAATAGAAGACGCGATTGGGAATGAAATGTTTGGGGTATGGGAGAGGACTAGGGAGGGAAAAGGGGCCTGGAGTGAGTGGAGGGAGCATGGCAAGGGGGAAGGGGTCACTTCATGAGTCCCTGGGAGGGTAGGGAAGAGTTTGGATTTTGGGTGCGTTTTTTCAATAACCGTGGTTATTTGCAAGCATTTACGGATAACCACAGGTATCTGTAGGACATTGCTATTACTAACTGTGGGTATGGGAGAAAAGTGTTTGAAAAAAGAGAGAGAGTCACAAAAATGAAATTAATTTTTTTGAAAGGGGGATTTTGTTCTGCTATTAGAGCAACATGTCAAGGAGCCATGGCTGAAGGCTATGGCTAGTGTGCCAAAAAGAAACCTAGTGGTGTGGCCACGCCTACAGGCCATGGCTATGGGCTGTTGATGATATCTATTGGAGCAACATGTAGAGTGCCCACGGCCGAAGGCCATCGCTAGTGTTAGCCAAAGAAAGCTATTGGGGCAACATGTAAACGGGCGACGGGCAAAGGCCATGACTATTGGGCTTCAAAGAAACCTTGTGGGGTTGTCACTGGCAAAGTTAATGCTGGAACAAGTACAATGTCCATGGCTAGTGAGCGGGGAAGAAAAGTACTGTTTTAAAAGATACAGAGCCTAGGGTAAACACGCCAGAGAAATGCCAATTATTGGCACAATTACTGCCGGCAGTATTACTGCATGGTAATTTTACCAAAAATTCCCCATTGGGTCCAATAGACCCAATGAGGAATGGGGAGTAATGGTTAGCACCCAACCATGAACCGGCGGTAATACTGCTAGACGGGTTGGCGCTAAAGCAAATAAAGCTGGGTAGTATCTGCATCATTATGGATACCAGGCTACAACACCCGTCCGCATGTGTGCTGGTTGGCCCTTCTAGTTGCAGCAAGAGTTATTTTGTCAAGACACCCAAACTGCAATATCAAATGTCCCTGATAAAATTATTTGGTTTTACAGTTGTTGATAACCTCTTTACAACACCTTGCAACAATAAACACCTTCGGTTTGTAGAAGGTATGCCCGAGATTCTCAACGACGATCGCTTATATCCAGCGAGCATGGTGAATATGATCAACGTGGATGATTTGATGACCGAGGGGGGACACGCTGAACTAGAAAGAGCCTTTACTCAATTTTCCAATCAATGCAATCTGAGAATTTGTTATATCACGCACAACCTGTTCAACAAGGGCAAAAGCAGTAGAACGATAATGCTAAATGCTAGTTATATAGTGCTATTTAAAACCCCCCATGATAACCAACAATTAGCCATGATAGCCCGCCAGATGTATTTTTGCATGGAGGCTTTTGAAGACGTGACTTGTAAGCCGTAGGGATATCTCCTGGTTGATTTTAAAACAACCACTTTAGAGGATTATAGATTGCGCATTGATATATATATATATTTCTGCCAGAGCAACCCATTGTTTATATCCTAAAAAAGATATCTAAAAACCAACATTGAGCGCAATATCATGTCAGTAGCCGGTCGTGCTTTCACCATGTCGACACACATATGAAGAAACATCATGCTGTTGAAAATGCTTGTATATGCCACCAACACAACAATTTTGCCGTGGCTTCTGGTAATTTGGCGGCAGCTATTGCAGAGATTGCTCAGAACACTTTAAAGGGACACGTCCCCCTAACACACCGTGAAATAAGTGTGTTGAAAAAGAAAAAAAAGGTCATCAAGAAATAAGCAAATATCGCTGAGGGCTAAAAGAAAAGTGGTCTCACCGGCTAGCAGGTTCATAGGATCGCTCAAAGGTATAGCCCTACTGCTAATCACCGGCTTGCTTGGGGGACAATAATGGAACGCACCCACAAAATGTATTTGGTGGATAAGCATCAGTTAGAAAGCCTTATGACTCGCACACCCACGCCGGTTTGGGATATACGATGCAGAAATGAAGGATGTTTTGAACAGATCTGATTCAGTGGCGCATGATAAAGCAGCCTTATGTTCGAATATTCTGCATAAATACTTAAACCACACCCGATACGGCGATGCAGAGAAAAACAAACTAACTTTATACATGCCGCCCGAAGAATCTAGTGGTGTGAAGGCTCCACCAGAGGCAAATCTGGTTGTGGCTGATGTAATAAACACTCTTAAAGAGCGTTATAAACCTAACGTGGAACTATTGCTGCATAAGATGGGACTTGCAAAGGATGTGGCCGGCTGGCCTGATATGGGCAAGTTTATTTACAGAGGCAGGGTTGTCAGGGGTTCAAACCTGCACGATCTAGTACGGGTCGCTACAAAAAAACACCACACTGCTACAATGAATGCCCCCATCGGCTGGAGTGAGTTAATGCAAGCGGTCAGGAATGAAAAAATTTCGACTTCTATTCATGGGTAATGCCGCCCAACAACGCCTTCTTGAGCGGCAAGAAATGAGGGTGTCCGCAACACCTCACCAACAACACAGCCCTTTAGTCACCCCTATAAACAGCTCCTGCTCCCCCAACCCCGAAAAGGAGTGGATTACCAGCTCGTTTAGGGAATCTTTACCCATCCCCGTCATACATGACTCTGAAATGTCTATCTAGGCCATGCCGAAAATGCAACATGCCTATATGGCTCTCTGAATATTGCGACCCCCATCACTGTTGAATGTATACATTTTCTCTTTGTTATATTGTGATATAACATTCTTTCTTTCTGTATTATATATGCATTTTTGTAATTAATAAATGTTTCCAATTCATAAAACCAACTCGTTGTTTATTATGTTATATTATTAAGTATGTGTAATAACGCACAGTGCATGTTGATTTTTAAAGCTAATTTATTGCTACATGCATCAGTTTATAGCCAATCCCCATTTACATTTATGACACACTGTAAACATTTTGCGAGATCTATACACATTAGGTAACGTCCTGTTAACAAATCTGGTTACCATTTGATCATTTTGCATGCGATTGCTCGAATACTACTGCAATGCTTTTCACATAGTCCATTATCTGCCAAACAAACTGTGAAACACTGTCAGCACATCTCCCTCTAGCCATAGAGCTACCAAGTGTGTTCCACCCCGGGCCTGAGGATTGGTGTTCATCACCAGGCTAACCAGGCGATTTCTGGCTAAGTTCTTGGGACATGTATCTCTGGCATACACATCATTAAATGTTCTTTGAGTGTGTCTATGTTTACGAAGAAACCCATTTATCTGTAGAGCATCCATTAAATATTAAAAAGTATGTTTCATTGCGTGTTGATCTGAAGAACGCTATCGAAAACACTCCTCACAAGTAGGGAATGTGTGGCGGTTAGGTTTCTTTCAAACTTTATTTCAGCGCGTAGGTTTGCGCTCCTCATGAGGTTGAAATGCACCGCTGATGCATTATCGGGTCTTAGATCAAAGGCCAGCAAGGTATAGCTGAGAGCATACTTGTTGCATGTGAATGAAACCGGTACATCACGCATGTGTTTTCCAGTGACAGCCACCAGCCCGATGTATTCTCTAATTATGGTTGTTAGTCCAAAATTGGGAGTATATGCTTTGGCAGGAATCAGAACATCGTCCATATGCAGCGCCACATAGTTCATATTACAGTGCTTGAAGTCACAGGATGTTGTATCATCTGCACCAGTAAGCGCTGTTGTTTCAGCAATTCCCATGATGATTATTTTTGGGAGCTGCCCCAGAAACAGGTTGTCTTGACTGGTGCTGCGGCTCTCTGAAGACTTTAAGAGCTACTCTCTCCACAGGATATTTCACGTTGGATATCTGCAGCACCTCTGCATCTGCCAGTCTAATAGTTTGAGAGACACTTACACATTTAACAAATAAACTGGCCAATACAATGACTAGTTTGTATTATTCGGCGTCCCCACTCATGAGACAAAAAGCGACCGTGTTTCTGGATAGTCTCACTTTAGGATCAACGCTGTTGATCAATAGTTTATCCTCAAGGAAAAGGTCAGCATGTAGGCAGCTTAGTAAATAGAATATTCTACTGGTCATGGTGTGAAGCGCCCTCTTTGTGAATCCCTTGCTATCATAGTCCAGAGCAGTGTTGTCGAAATCTCCTGCGTAATCGCGATGAAAGAGACCCACCGAAAGTTGCTTATCCAGGACATCATGGCCTTAATATAACAAGCTCTCTATATAGGACCTGTAGACATACATATTATCGCTCTGTGTTATAATTTGATCGCCCAGCGCCACGTCCACCTGATTAAATATGCTGGCAATTGGGTAAGCAATCATACTCACTTGTGCTGTAGCCGCGATGTCGGTTCCATCTGCCGAAGTTATTTTACAGGTTAGATGTAACAGTGTATTGTTCAAATCCAGATATATGTCGTTCGAGCCCGATACAAAACATTCACATGGGCTAGCAGTGATAGAGCCACCAGAGGCGAGACCTCGATAAGGATACTGTTATCGATGCTGGTCTATGTCAGTGGTACGGTAAAGAGATCGGGCTCCAATTTTACACATTCCCCCGAGGCTTTGTGTAAGAATGCTATTGTTCATTAAAAAATATCACCGCCATTTCGTCTTTTATTACAACTCGAGAGCGCATGTCAGGTTTTTGATCTCCTTTGCCTGGTGGGTTTCAGGGGGCTGCACAACAGGGACGTTGTCAGCTTTCTCTTAACGCTCCTGCACGGTTTAAAAATGAGGCACGATCCGTCCTGAAGCTTCTTTTTCTGTTGGGAGAGCCACTCAGCTACCGCTGCTGTCATGCTTAACACAATGTCCTTTCCAATATTGCCTGCTGCCGTTTTGAAATGCGGTTTAGCTCATTCAAAACCACGACGTATAAAGGGCATTGCATGTCTAAAAAGACTTTTAAAGATACCCCGGAGTCCCGCCCCATTGTTGCCAAGGGTCCTGCAAAAATATGGCTGATAGCCGTAACCACCCTGGTTCATGTAATATTCCATATAGGCCACTGGGTGTCCATAGTTCTTTAAAACAGTCATTATAATGCTGTTTTATTAATCTTTCAGGCGGAGCGGCCTGAAGTGCAACCGCAGCAAGATGTTTCTCTATTTAAATGATACAAACTGCCCTTGGTTGTCTCTTATCTGTATGTTGATGGTGTCAAAATGTTTTTTACACATGGGAACATAATCTGGTTTGCTGTATTGTATGTTCACAATATTGTTGTTTTTCCCTTTAATCTCCACGGTTCTAATGTAAGCAACTCATGGTGGCAAAGGTAAAGACAGACACAAGTGATCACAGTTCAAGGGTGTTTATTAAACTATATGCAGAGGTGAGAAAAACACCTATACTGAACCTAATGCTAAAATGGGAGCAAGCTAGGACCATCAAATAATAATAAGGCAGTCCTAGTAGCGTCTTCTCAAATAAAAAGGGCCTATACTAAAAAAAAATATTGCCAATCCTTACCACTTAGTTGTAAAAAGAGTGTGGGATGTTTACCAGAAAAGAAAGAAGTATTCACAAAATGATAAATCAGGATGGTATGGCAGGGTCTCCTTTTTTTACAATGGGACAAGGTGGGACTCCTCAGCACAGCACACTCCTGGGCCTCTCCAGTACGAGGTTCACAAGTCTATTTCATGATACCAGAACTTTCAAGGGTCATGTCTCTTTCTTCAAAGTCTCTTGCCTTAGAAGACTTGCTGGATCAAAACAATAAATAAACAAACAAACAAAAGTTAATTCGGTGATCTTGCACTCGCCCCTAGGATCTCCCTCCGCCTGGCTTGGATCCTCTTTGAAAAATGGGGCTTCCCCCGTCGGGTTCACTATGGCCTTCTTTAACACCATGGTTTGCTTATTTTTATCAGAAAGCGTGGGTTCCCTTCTCCTAGATTTCTTTCGGCATCCCTCTGTTGGGATGCCAAAAGAAATTTGCCTTATTCCACAGTTCACAATCTTATCAGAAAGTGGGGTTCCCTTCCCCTAGCTTTCTCTTGCAATTGGTCAGAGGCTTTCGATAGTACAAGGGATTTGACGTGACCCTGTAGGACCACTTTCACATTTCACATCGCGCTTTCCTAGGGTGTTCTGGTATTGCTGTTTCAACACAAAACACAAGCGGCCAGCGAGAGTCCTTCGAATGAGCACTCTTGAGGCACCTGAACACTCTGCAGCTGGCCCTTGCTCACAGTGTGCTCTTGTGCTCCCCCTTTTATCCCTGTGGGGAAGGTAAAGGGCCGACAGGTGTGCATGGTTAATGTCAATTGCCGGACTCTGTCTGACCCATGTGTTGGGACATGTCAGGTAAACGGCGCTGGTGTTAGTCTGTTGTCTGTTATGGTGTAAGAAAGTGTTTAAGTCAAAAAAGGGGTTGAGGGTAGAGTTTCTAAATATCCTACAGAGTAGGATGGGAAAAGGTGTGACAAGAAAGGGGGTACCACATCTCACCCGTCTGTATCCCACTTCCACTCCCCCAAAACTCCCCATCCAGGTGATCCACCCCCACTGGTCCGCCCCCAGGAACTGGATCCAATAGCGATGGCCATGTCCTGGCCACTTGGATGACAGCTCTCCGGGGACTAGCGGATGAGACACCTTCAGGTTTCTCACACTAAATAGCAGGGCCTAGCTATCCCCCACCAGTTGATAATCCACAACATCGCTATAGGGCAATAAGCTATAAAAAAAACCTTTTAATGTCAGCACAGATGTTATCCCACGGTTCTTTACTTCCAATGTGTTGTACAGTCCCCAATATGTTGCACAGTCTCCCGGCTGTTAAAAACCTAACAGATGAGTCTGGCCCCTGTAGAAAAACTTTACGCTGCTGTGGGTCTAGCTGCACCGTCATGTCTTCATATTTGGGTATGTTTGATATGGCCTTGTTGATGACTCTCACCAGTTCCTGTATATTTTGATAATGCCCATCAGGAAATCCACCCGGGCCATTGCCTCAGAGGCTTTGTTCATTTTATAGTTAAGATGGCTTTCCCCGGCGATAAAGTGTCCCACGATCAGACGTAATGAAGTACAGTCATCGCCACCGTCCATTGACCCTCCAAATTTATGGGTTTGGCCAGCTTCAGTGTAAAATTGCATATTTTGTTCCCTGGAATTGTCTCGGCTGAAAACTCCATTTCGACCACCGTTACACATGTAGGGGAGGAGTGGTCCAAAAGAACCCCCCTTGCCTACACCTCCACCCCAGGCGAGGGCCATGGCTCATCGGGCGTCCCCTCCTTACCACCAGGGCCCAGGTGGTGGATGGCTCACCTGCTGTAGACATTGCCCGCACGTATAGAATTTAGCTAGGCCTCAGAAACCATTTTGTCTACTAAAAATGGTGTGAGCTCAGCGCACTGTAGCGCGGCCCCCACCTTCGGAAAATCTCAGTTATCCCTGTCGCCGCGGCACCCTGGCAGATCCGCTGCGAGCCCGGTCCCACGAACAAGACGGACATGAGCTAGCGTAATACACTAACATTGTAACAGTTCACCTTCCGCAGTGTATCATCGCTCCCAGCATGACCCGGCCAGCAGGCCTGGGCAATGAAAAGAACAGTAAAATGGTTCTCAGATGGCAGAAAGTCTCTACATATTAATGCCAAGACCACTTGCAAAGTATGCTTTTCTCCACAAAATCTCTTATATTACAAAAGCCTGTAAAATGTATAAACATAAGAAAGCATGCTTCCATGATATAAGCAATGGCGAGCCCACACCATTGCAGTTGGGTGCTAATAATAAAGGAGCGCTCCAGGGATCTATTTGTTACGTGTATCACTGGGAAACCTACCCTCCATGGTTTTGCGCCATAACCGAGCTAATGCTGCTAGAGTACACGAGAAGACGAATGTAACCATACTATGGACTCATGTGAAGGATGCACGAGAATGCACTTGTCATGTGTGTATGTCTAAGCCCCTTATGTGCCACCACCGTCACGTACAGTGGCGGGTCATTTTCTATGTACTCCACCAACCCGACTACTACCTCATTTACTGCAAATGTATATGCATGTAACTAAATACTGTAGCTGTTAAAACATAGTGTACGAATACGGTGCTCAGACTGGGTATAATCGAGACACATCCAGCAAAGTTTAAATGCATGTTTTAAAGTGATTTGAATAAGTATTATAGAGTGTTCAAATGTTTGTGATGTTTTTACCTAAAGTCGGCAACACACGAGGGAGATACCTTTGTGAATACGTGCAAGGCCATTCCCCCTCCCACCCTGCGAAGGCTGCCAAGACATGAGAGCAGAGGCCCGCGCTGCGCTACTCCACCTCCCCCAACCAGACTGGAGCCGCTTCAAAGATTTGTAGCCCCCTCTGCAGCACCCAAGGCCGCGGCCCGCCACCTGCATTATTTACAGCACAGCAGTAAACCTCTGCCTGAACACACACTTCCAAAGGCGCCCCCTCGTAAACCCCATACCCCACTGGATCATCTTAGACCTATGGCCCTGTGCAATCAGGACACCCAACACTTTAACAACACACAGCGGCACATCCATAACAACTTCTAACAAGACAGAAAGACCTGTACCGCCCGTCCCAGGCCCTGAAGCTTAGCACCTCGACCTATGGCCCCGGTCAACAGGACACTGGTAACCATGTCCTGACGTATTACCATCAGACCCCTCACAAGGTGCATTCCTCCTGTGTTGCATTAACCTGTAGAATAACCTATTGGAAGATTTACTAAAGAAGATAATATTGCAATGACTGAATGACTGCGGTGTGCATGGCCTAGGGCAAATAAGTCAGGAAAAGACATTCATCTCTGACACTGGCCGCGATGGCACAACAACACCGCCCGGATGAACTCAGCCAACCTGCCAGGCCCAGCCCAACCCACGAGGTTCACCAGTGACGTCCTCCAGCCAAGGCCAACCACATCGCAGCAGCACCTATAGCTAGTCATCGCCACCCAATCCCATTGAACTTGTGCCCCTTATAGTATGTAGGTACTGATGACGTTTTTTGTAAATATATACGCCTGTCTTTGCTATTGTCAGACAGAGCGCTCTCGGAGTTTGCAGAGTTCTTTGCATGCCCTATTCTGATTGATAAACTCCCATTTAAGCTCACCCGCACTCTGTCTTGGCTTTATTCTCGATTTGGGAGAGTCCTTCATTGTCTCTCATTGCGGGGAGGATCGTGCTGGTTGGGGACGCTTGCCTTCAGTGGGGACCCCGAAAGCGTGATTATTATTATTATTATCATTCTTTCCAAACCTAACATTACCGTCCCCTTTTGGCACGAGAATCTCCGGTCGAAAAGGGATACGCATGGTGAGCCGGCTCCGGGAGGCTGCCCGCCAACGGCGACCGGTACACTAAGAAGTGCGCACTCAATAGAGAGAGGGTACGGGATCCCGGTTGAAAAATCCCCTTTGAGTACCGCTCGCCGGAGCCGGGGCTGACTGTTGAGCTGACGGCAACACTGCCTGGACGGACCCAGTTTCGGAGACTATCGGTTCAAGACGGGCACGTGAGTATTGAGTGCGAGCGATTGTAAAGGGAGTGGGGAAGGAAGTGTAGGACAGGGAACGAAGAGGGGGTACGCAGATCTACTAAGGATCATCCTAAAATTTCCTTGCTTTTTCTTTGCATATGGCCATTAGGATTAAGAGGTGAATAAGAGATAAAAGTGACGGGAACCTAGCTCCGAAAGGGGGTGGAAGGCAGCGCCGCATAGTGCTATCTTGACTAGTACTGGGAATATATGAAGAAGTGGAATATAAGATAAAAGTGTTCAGCAAAAGGGGGCACTGAGAATATATTAGTGACCGCTATTACTTCTTTCTTTTCTTTTCTTTAGGGTTAGGGCGAGAATAAAAAGTGAGATTAGCACAAATTTAGGGAGAAAGTAAGAGAGAAAGAGTCCTACTAGAAGAGGGAAGAGCAGACCAATATATATATATTTATGCACATCCATATATCCAAGTAAAACGGACAGGGACAGCCGGCTAGGGAGGAAAGGGAGGGCAGCTTGAATTGTGAATAGAGTGTTACCAAGAGGTGTGTGCACCTCGTATGTGTCAGACGACAATTTGATGTTGTGAATGTGTAAAACGGCTATAAATGTATAGTAGTTAAATGGTCATGGTAAGTGTGACCGGATAGAACTTTTTGAAGACAAAAATGACACGGTGAAGTGAGTGGGTACCTTTTTGATTTCCGGGTTGATATTGTCAAAATAAATGATGGTTTGCTCTTGTATGTGCCCCCCAAAGAGAATAGAATAGAAACTGTGTACAGCCAGTTTTGTATTGTGCAGGCAGGGGGAAGAGCACAAAGGAGCCCATTATTGAATGTGAAGTAGAAAACGAAAAATAATATTGATAATACATTTACATTGTAGTGCAGACACACAGAGACACACAAGTACTAGGAGGGCACAGAGATGGGGGCCGAAACACCCTTATCACATATTTGTAAGAATCTACCAGGGTACACGGAGCGGATTAAGAAATATCACGATCAATGGATAACAGAGCTGAAGGGAGAGGGGTTACCCCAGATATGGCCAGAGGGAGGGTCCTTTGATAAAAGTGTTCTGGATATGGTGGCCACATGCATTTGTTTGAAATACAAGGGGAAGCACTTGCATAATAGGACGGAAATATTGGATCTCTGGAGGTTATTTGAAGAGATACCACCGCCTAAGGCACCAGCAGTAAACCCTGACCTACCATCCACCACAGACAACCCACTAATGATACAGAAAGATGCTAAAGAATTGTCAAAAGTAGAGCCACCAACAGAGGTAATAAGTTTGTACCCGATATTGAACAAACCTGTGCACGCAGAGGGGTACAGTGACCCCACTTATGTGCCTCCCCCGACAACTACTACACCCCACCGACCAACGGCACCCCCGCCATATGAAAGTACAAGGGAGCGAGCCCAGACAAGTACACAAAGGGTGGACATAGAAAAGATAACAGATGATTTACAATCAAGGCTCTCAATAGCGAAAGATGAGCTCTCAAGGATAAGAGACATATGTGAACAAACAGCACTTAATGCTGCAAGATCAGGGCGCACGTCTAGAGCGCCGAGTGAGAATAGAACACTTGAAGACGGGTGGAAAAAAGGTGAGATACTGTTCAGAATTGAGGAAGAACCGACACGAATAATTGAAGTAGGGGCACGAGAGGGAGGTATCGATAATGAAGAAAGGCCTATAGGGGACAGAGAGGAACTACTATGTGATATAAGGGACGATGTAGAAGAAAGCGACAGGTTGAGCATGGCAATGGGAGGGGGAAGTGAAGGGTGGATGGTACATGTTCACTGAGAACACTGGATGATGATTGGACGGGGCGATTAAGGAACAGGGTGGGGAAAATGGCATCACTGGGAACATCAGCAGCCAAAACAGGTGTAGATGCAACGACAAAAGGAAGGCTACAGCTCCCATTGATACATAGGGGAGGAGGGAGGCCGAATTATATCCCATGGGCTCAGATGGATAAAGTCAATTTATTAAAACTATTGCCCCCGTTATCAGGAGGGGCAAGTAAGTGGATATACGCCTTTGAGAAACATACTGCCGGGGTACCCCTAGCAATAGGAGATGTGAAGAGCTTGCTCGTATCAGCAGTGGGCGATCAGGCTGAGAGAGTATGGGTTAAGGCCGGTTTCCCGGGAGTAACATTAGACTGTGACCGCCATGATGGGGCCTCCTTTAACACAGTGCGTGCCAGGGTGTGGGATGCCTTACGCGAAACATTCCCAGATACGCCAGACTTACAGTCAGTAATGCAGTGTACAATGAATGACGGGGAGGAGGCTATGGATTACATTTTCCGGGTCCAAGAGATGTGGAGAGCAGAAACGGGCACGCCCTGGTTTCAATCGACATCTTTATTTTACTTCATTATAAAAAGAGGACTCCCAAAGGAAGTGCAAAAGGCGCTCGACAAGATAGCAGGTATTGAAGCAAAGGGATGGCCTGAGATTCAGAGCATAATAGTACACCATTGTAAGCGAATAAAGGAAAGGGAGAAGGAGGTGGCGCAGAAAAGATTGGCAGACGAAGCGAAGTTAGTACAGACAAAGTTGGTGAAGGTTGCAGCAGCAGTAGCCGCGCTCCCACACAGCAGGGAGGGAGATGATGAGGAGGAGGGGCTGATAGCAATACAAGGAAGGATGGCAACTAATTGGGCGGGAACAGGACAGCGGCAGTGGAACGAGCAGGAGCAAGGCGGAGGTCCGCAGTGGCAAGAGTGGACCCCTCGAGGGGGACGAGGTAGGTACAGGGGCCGAAGAGGAGGTGGACCGGGGTACGGGGGAATGGGAGGAAATGGATGGCAAGGTCCTAGAGGTGCACAAGGAAGTTGCTGGAACTGCGGGAGATGGGGGCATTACTCTAGAGAGTGCAGAAGCAGGCCCAACAACGGGTTCCAAGAGGTAGAACATTATGGCCACCCTCACCCAGGGAGCCCATATGGTCTTCCGATGGGACAACAGCAACCGATAAACCCAGGCCAAGGAAATAATGAGCAACAACAGAGACACCAGTATAGAACACAGGGCCACCTACAAAACAATGACAATATGCAGTATACGCCAGGCAACCCTTTTGCGACAACAGCAAACGGGGCCCCCGCACCCGCACCTTATAGCGGCGTATCAGTGGTTCCAGGGAGTGTCTTTAATGAAGGGGGGGCGATGAGACACCCTGCATAGGACAGCCCACAGAGAACACTTGCGTGTCCAGTTCTATCTACCACCTACAATGCACCAGAGGAACCATTGGTAGGGGCGCAGATAGGAGACAAGCAGTTCATATTCATGGTTGATTCGGGAGCGGAGAAATCATGTATCAGAGAGGGCCGGTTCCCGTTATCTAACCGGAAGTTAGAGACGCAGGGGTTCACTGGGGCTGTAATTGAAGTTCCTTACACAGAAGCTTTGGATGTAACAGTGGGGGGTAAAACTGTAAAGACACCCTTACTGTATTATGAACACTCACCAATAAATTTGCTAGGGAGGGATCTCCTGAGTAAACTTAACATGACCATATCATTTACCGAGAGAGGAATAGTGTGTTCTACACCCGGGATAAGCCCCTTGCGTGCGATGTTAGTAGTGCAAGCCTACACAACCACACAGGAAGTACGAGGGCTGCTGGAAAATGAGGAAATGTTTATTGAAGGGCTAAAGACTTTGGCCCTCATAATTCCAGAACTAAGAAGAATGGACTGGAGGATTCCAGCGGAGTTCCTCTTCCGCCCCATAGTGTGTCCCGACACAGCACCAGGATCAGTGGTATCATTAGACTTGCACGCTGTACAGGTGTCAGCGAAAAGGATCGCTGCGATTGGGATGGATAGGGAAGGATGTGAGTGGCGTACAGTACTGTGTACAAATGCCAACATCGCCCTACGAGAGTTAACAGATGAGGATCTCTTTTCAGACACAGAAGGGGATGGGGAGATAGTAATGGAAATAGCGATGCCCTTTGACATTTTGATTCAAGCCAGGGAAACCCCCGTCCAATTGATGGCAGTGGTGGGAGCACCGCCGTCATTTTTTGATGACGACATGAGGCTCGTACCAAATAATTTGTGGACAACAGGCCCCCATGATGTAGGGCTGTTGCACGGAGTACAACCTGTGGTAATAAAACTAAAGCAAGGAGCAATTTTACCCCGAGTTAAACAGTATCCATTGTCCCGTGAAGCTGAAGAAGGGATAAAAGAGACAATAAATGCACTACTAGCACAAGGGATAATAGTGCCTTCAAACTCCCCATGTAACACATGTATTTATCCAATCAAAAAAGCGAAAGGAGGGTCTTGGAGGATGATACAGGACTTACGCCCCCTAAATGATGTAATTCAGAAGGAGTTCCCTCTAGTCCCGAACCCTGCATCAATACTATGCAGCATCCCGAAAGTGGCATCACATTTCACAGTAGTAGACTTGAAAAACGCATTTTTCTCAATACCCCTGGCTGAAGAGAGTAGATACCTTACAGCATTTACACTGGGGGGTAAAAGATATGAACACTGCAGACTACCACAGGGATACTGTGAGAGCCCGAGCATATTCAATCGCATATTGCATGAAGACTTGGGCAACCTATCAGTTGAGAGTACGATTATTCAGTATGTAGACGATTTATTAGTGTGTGCACAAGACGAAGTAACATGTAGAAAGGATTCAACAACGCTCCTGACTCTACTGGCCAACAAGGGGTACAAGGTAGACAAGGAGAAGCTACAGTACTGCCTGACAGAGGTCTTATACTTGGGACAGCTGTGGGTGCGATTTCTCGCCATCACCATAACCAGTACAATGAGAGACCCTGCAATAACTCAGACAGAAAAGAGCCAAGTAAACATTACTTTATTAATGCACAAGCATTCGCGAATGGGCCGCAAGTTCAAACGTCTCGCTAAGCAAGTCGTCGAAGTGCCGCGCCTTCCTCTACACATCGTGCTCTTTTATACTTTTCTGTTTACATTGCCTTGCACATAGCACACGTCCACCCCAGGGCGGATCTCCAGTTGGAGTTTATCTGAAGTATCCAGTTGGAGTTTAACGAACAACCATTGCACATTTGCTATCGTGGTCTATCGTGGTTTCCTGTTATCCCGGTCTTCACATTCTTTCGTGCCCCTTTGTGCCCGTATCTCTGTGCTCGAGGCCATGCTTACTCATTCCTTCCCCCCACCCGTATTCTGCAGATAGTTTTAGCAGGCTCAGCATGCTTCGACATACAGTGACCAAACACAATTCTTCTGTTAAAAACAAGTTCTTGCCGGGTCAGCAGGTCTTAAACGCCGCCGTATAAAAGAGAAGGCCTCTTCTTTTAGCAAAAGGTACATTCATTTAACGCATATGGTGATTAGTACAAACTCCAAGTGTGAGCACAACGTTACATATGCATGCGTACCTTCAATCCACCCTTTGCTCACACTTGAGCATCAATCTAAGCAGTCCTAGCATAAGCAGATGGCAGGAAAGCAACATCATTACATAATGTATGTACCATAATCTTCTCCAGGCCTCCCATGTCAAAAAATTCCTGTTGTACATGGCTTTTATCCATTGGATTTAGGCGCGTTATGCTGGAAGAACACATGGAAACACAGCACGACACACATACCGGGAAGCATTGGATGCAGAGACAAATTCCTACAACTATTGCCGCTAGAACCAGTATGGGCGTAAGGAGCTGCCACCCGATTTCTTTTAGGAGCTTCATCCACCAGCTATCTCCTGACCCTTCCTCCTGGTGGATACTATCCGCTATTTTATGTAGTTTGTTTATTCCATCTAAGATTCCTGTACTTTCTTCTGGTATGTAAACACAACATTGGGACCCCACCATGAAACAGACCCCGCCCCTTTCTGCAGTGAGTATGTTTAAGACATACCTATTCTGGAGAGCCACTAGCCGAATTGCTTTCATTTCATAAGTGATGTTTTCCATTAGGTCTGCGGATTCTTCGATTACGAACTCAAGGGCCCTGCTTAGCTTTTGGATTTCTTGACTGTTCATAAAGATGCCCGCTGGAGGAACCAGAGCCCCCATCAGATCTATAAACGTTTCCCATCCTGTAGGTTGATACGTAGGAATTTTTGGGTTTACTGCTCGTTTATTTCTGCTGTGTATTTCTTTCTGCAGAGTAGACGGGCCATATACCATCACAGCCGGCATTATTCTGGCTATGTAACATACCCCAACAAAATCTTTCGCTAACCACAAATAAGCCCTCTTGTTACAGACGTAGGCATGTCCTTCTATCTGTAACAATCCCTTCGTGTAGTTATTTAGATTCACCATTTGACTGCACCCCGAGATCATTCTTTGATTACCTCTTGCGCTTCTCTTAAAACATATATTCTTTGGCCTAAACTCTTGTGTGATGGTGAAAGGGGGAGGAGGTTCTCTTACTATCTGTACCATAGCAGGTGCAAGCCCGATTCCCACAGTTTTGATTTTATAGCGTATCTTTTCCATTAGAAGGGTTTTGTTCTCTCCTCTAACATAACAAGCGGTATTCGGTATCATGTATTGCTGTGCTGACACTATTCTCATGTAAATTAATGTACACCCGGCATCCTCAGTAACTGGCGACGCGTACACTGGGATGCCTTCACTGCTATGTCGGGGCATGTGGGTGCAGATCCAGCAATCAGTTTTATTCACTACCCCATATGTTGTGTTTATTATCTTCACGTATTCATTTTTAGCATAGTCTTCCGGGTCGTGTTGGTCATAGGCATCTCGATTCCTGCTCTTGACCCGATCTATTCTCCCTGTTCCGTTTGACACGGGTAACAAGTTCTTTAATTCATATCTAGATGGATGTTCCAAATACCAGAATAATATGGCGAACGCTATTAATACTACTATCGAGCATACAAACAATAAGATTTTGTTCCTTTTGGTGCAAAGTGGTGTTTTTCTCTTACCTTCTGTGTTTGGGGAGCATACATTTATCTGCTCAGGGATTAAACCAGCATATACGGGTGCAGACATAATTCAGTATGTGGCTCAATTATAGGTACGTATGCGTATCAGATGCAACCTAGCGATATAGCTGTATTCCCTATTTAAAGCACCAGTGTCCTTATTACTCTAATAGTGGTAGGTCTCACTGAAAACCTTCATCCGATCTGTCCCACGCCTCATAGTGCCTGTCCCATGAGGGGAACGCCGGAGGCCCTTCAGGCTACAAGCCCGTTGTCTTCAGTAAGGCACAATCCTGCTAAAACCAACAAGAGAGTCCAAATGTTCATCTCCCTAATGATCAAAGTTCAAAACAGTGTCCTTACACGTTGCTTGGCACATACACATCACGGGATCGGAGACGATGGGCACACCTACTAATGGCGTCTGGCAGTACTGTTGCAACCTGAGGTTGGTTGGTTCCCTTTTCTGGAGGAATCAGTAGTGGAAGCGTCTTCTTGACGTGATTCACGTGGTACCAGTGCGATTTGCCATCAACTTTTACCGCAGTTTGTGTCGCGAGGAGCACTTGAAACGGGCCCTTCCATCTGGGTTGCAGTCCGCTGGTGCGATCGAAGGCTTTTATAACAACCCAGTGACCGGGCTGCACGTCGTGACCTTCTCCTATCAGAGGAGATGGAGCTACTGCGTTCACCTGTGCATTAATAGAAATCAGTCTATTAGTTAACCCAATACAGTACTGTTGTAATGCAGGCCATGCTTGCTCAGACAATCTCTTAGGTGATATGGGGGTCCCAATACTTGGTGGACGCCCCATAACAATTTCGAAAGGAGATAAACCATGTGTACGCTTAGGCATAGTACGCATACTCAATAATGCAATAGGTAATGCATCTGGCCATTTCAGTCCCGTTTCAGCACAAGCCTTTGCCAGTTTGTTCTTCAGTACCTTATTTGTGCCCTCTATAATCCCAGCTGATTGAGGATGAAAAACTGCATGGAAACGTTGATCAATACCAAGGGCCTTGCAAACATTGCGTACTACTTCACCAGTAAAATGAGTCCCATTGTCAGACCATAGATATCTGGGGACCGTATACAAGGGCACCCAGTGTTTCAATATGCATTGTGCTGTGGAGGTGGCACTATTGTCCCGCAGGGGATATGCTTCCACCCATCCTGAGAACCCACATCTCATCACCAAACAGTAGGAATGTTTATTTACAGGCTCCAGCTGTATAAAGTCCATATACACCACCTCAAAAGGGCAGGTGGGTAACTTACTGTGGCCCGCCGGGGCTGGTACACCTTTCCCCACATTGTATAGAACACATATTTCACATTGTTTTGCCCATTGACGACAATACATTCCCAATCTTTTGTTGTACCACACAGCACTCAAAACTTCTTCCATAGTCCTTGCGTTAACGTGAGTTGGACCATGAGCCACACTCACTATCACAGGTAAGTATGCATCAGGTAGTACCCAAGTATTCGTATTGGTATGTGCCCATAGCCCATCTACCGTCTCCTCGTATTGATCATCCTTGTGCCAAGATAGTCTTTCTTCAATGGTTGCATCTGCTTGGATTTCCTTTACGCGCTCCTTCGTCCCTTCCATAGTCACATCCCTCCCCACTATGAGTTGTCGGGCCTCCCACCGTGTATCCCTTGTGGCAGCTAGTTTAGCCATCTGGTCGGCTAAGGAGTTTCCTTGCGTGA
Organism: Ambystoma mexicanum; assembly: GCF_040938575.1. Taxonomy (NCBI): domain Eukaryota; kingdom Metazoa; phylum Chordata; class Amphibia; order Caudata; family Ambystomatidae; genus Ambystoma; species Ambystoma mexicanum. The sequence continues at coordinate 1,443,671,480 of NC_090935.1, forward strand.
CATAATCTAGAGTCCTTTTATGCGCTGGGCATTTCACTATGGCCACCATTTTGGGCAACGTAAGGGCTTGTAATAATTCAGCAATCAATTGGGCATGTTTAATAGTATCACCTTGGGAGGTTAAAAACCCACGCTCTCCCCAGAGTTTACCAAAACTGGAAACCACCCCATGAGCGTAGGCTGAATCAATATAAATTGTCACTTTCATACCGCCGCTTAACTCTAATGCTCTCGTTAGCGCAATCAATTCTGCTGCCTGGGCCGATTTTTCACACACTTTCCCACTCTCAATCAACCGCTCCCCTGTGGTTACAGCATACCCTGCTGTTGTCTCCCCATTTGGCAGTTTGAAACAGGAACCATCACAGAATAATATACCCTCATTATCAACCAGCGGGGTGTCTTGCAGGTCTGCTCTACCCTTAGTGTGTTCTTCCATTTGGATCACACAATCATGCCTAATGTCATTAGGTGAGACGGGCAAAGGAAGCAGTGTCGCTGGATTCAAAGTGTTACATCGTTCGATTTTTACATTACTGGCAAACAGAATCATCTCATACTGTGTGAGTCTAGCTGTGGTCAAATGCTGTGTATGCACTCTATTCAGGAGAACGTCCACCGCATGTGGGACTTTTACTGTCACTTCGCTCCCTGGGATGATACCTGCACTTTGTTTTAGGGCTGCCGCTGCTGCGGCCACTGCTCTCATGCATGGGGGGTAGGCCTCGAGCTACTGAGTCCAGAGCACTGGAGAAATATGCACATGGTCTCTGTTTACCCCCTTGTTCCTGCGTTAAGACTGACACAGCGCAACCTTCCTGTTCATCAACGAAAAGGCAAAATCTCTTGGTATAATCAGGTGTGCCTAAGGCCGGTGCGTGGCATAGAACATCTTTCATAGCTGTCAGGGCTTTTTCCATCTCAGGTGTCCATTCTAATGGTCCGTTTTCTTGTACTTCTTTTAAGGCTTTTAGCATGGGCTGGATCAATACAGAGAATTCAGGAATCCAGTGCCTACAATAGGATAAAACACCAATTATCCTTCGGAGACCTTTTGCCGTGTCGGGGCCTTTTATGGACTGTATCAAAGCAATGCGATCAGTAGACAGAGTTCCCCCCTCTTCGGACAACTCAAAGCCTAAATAATGGACCTTTTGTTTTACATACTGCATTTTGGCTAGGGCTACCTTGTGCTTATTCTCTAAGTGCATTAGCACCAATCTGGTCACATAATGGCATTCCTCTTCGGTGGCTGCACATAATAGCAAATCATCAACATATTGTATCAGAGCAGTGTTAGCGGGTAGGGCTAGGTTATCCATCTGTGTTTTTAGTGCTTGGCTGAATATGGCGGGACTTTCTGTATATCCCTGCGGGGCTCTAGTAAATTGGTACTGTCTATCTCGAAGAGTGAAACTAAACAGGTACCTGCTTTCTTCGGCAATAGGAATGCTGAAGAAGGCATTTTTCAAATCAATTACCGTAAACCATTTCGCTGTTTTGGGAATTAAAGTGAGTACACTTGCAATATTAGGGACAACTGGATATCTGGGTTCTACTATTTTGTTTATCCCCCTCAAATCAATAATGAAACGATAGGGTACGGCTTCATCACCTTTCTTGTGTACTGGAAGGATCGGAGAGTTACAAGGGCTATCATTTGTTGGCTCTACCACCCCTAACCGTATCATATCCTGTACTATTTGATATAGTGCCTGCTCTCCCTCGTGTGATATGCGATATTGTTTTATCCTGGGCAACCTGGCACCGGGCTTTAGTTTGATTACTACTGGGGAAACATCCAACACCCCTACATCATTCCCATGAGTGGCCCATAGTTCATTCGGGATGTCTTGGAGTTCCGGGGGCAGGGTTTGCGTTACTCCTATCATACCCATAGGTTTGCTTATAGTCATTCTCACCCCCTGAGGGGAGCAATATATTGTGGCCCCTAGTGTCTTTAATGCATCAATACCTAACAAGTTTTCTGGGCAGTGATTGGTCAATAGCCACCCATTCTCCCATTTTACCCCATGAAGTTCCGCTTCTACTATTTCACTTACAGGAGTCTTTATTGGATTTCCCCCAAATCCAACTGATACCTTGCTTTTATCCGATAATGGGACAGCGGGGACGGCTCTGATATTCACGGAACTGTTTCCAGCTCCCGTGTCTACCAGACATCTCAAGTTTCGGTGGGGGCCGATCCTAATGGAGGCATAAGGCCCCCTCTGATCTATAGGTACTTGTACCACTCCCGCTGTCTCATTTCGGCCTCCTCAGGACATATCACTTGTGTTATCCTGGAAGTCGTCATTATAGTATACCCCTTCCCCACATCCTTCACCCTGGCATACACCTTGTACTTGTGTTGTTTGTCGTGGCTGATACAGTAGATTGGGGGGAGGCGGGGCCGGCCAGGGAACATCCCCTCTTGCTTGTCCGTCAAAGGCATTGGGTTGAGGGGGTTTAAACATTCTATTGTCTTGGTTGCCGTACCCACCAGTCCTATTTCCTGGAGCAAATATTGTCTGTGAAGGGGGCCGTTCGCCCCTTCCTCTCCCACCACTCTGGGGACACTGGAATTTCCAGTGTCCGGGTCTTTTGCAGAAGGCACATACATCTTGGGGTAGCCCATCCCTCCTCCCATATAGCGCACCTCCTTGCACTGTACCTCTACCTGTCCCTTGGCCCCCTATCATGTTGCTACTATAGCCCTGTGACGGGCAATTATTATTGTAGTTATACCTGCCTTGGGGCCCTTGATGCAACTGTTGCATCAACACTTTGGTTTTTAGATCCTTCTCTTGTCGTGCCTTTTGTTGTCCCTTTACTCTTTCCCCTCTTTCATAATACCTGGCCATTTCGAGGAGATCCCGGGGGTTTCTAGTCATCCACGTACTTTCTGCCTTCCTAATGTTCTCCTGGATTGGCCCGTGGAGCCCTTCTATAAAGTTTGTGGCAAAGTACCGTTGGCCCGTCTCAGACCCTATCTCTAGCCCACTGTGTGCTTTAAATGCTGCTTCGTAACGCAGGAAGTACTGTGCTACTTCCTCACTTGTGCCCTGTATCACAGCAGACAGTTTCTCCACATTCACATCAAATGGGGGTAATACCTTTTCTAGAGCCCTCAGGACTGCCATGCCATGCCCACTTAGGGGTTCGGGATATTCCTCATGCAGTTTCCTATTTTTACTCGCCTCCATTACATCTTTCCATTTTATTGTATCATTGTCTTTGGCACGAAAGGGGGTCCATATTTCCTCTGGGACAATAGCTAACAATATGTTATCTACATCCTCTACAGTAAATAACCCGGGTCTGAATAGCTTTCCTACTTCTTTGTAGAATCCTGCCGGGTCTATACGGGGGTCGGGGATGGACTTGGTGATATGCATCAATTCTATTCGAGATAAGGGGACATACACCTAGGTGCGCATCATGTTACCAGTAACTGCATCTATGGTGGGTTGACACTCTCTCATTGGCATTGATAGTAACTTTTCCGTGTTTGTTTGTTCACTTACAAGGGCCTGCACTGGTGATGAAGCAGAGGACTGGTGCCTAAGGTTTTTCTCTTTTATTTTTTTATAATCTTTTAACAGTTTCTCCACCTTAGCCATTCTCCATTCTTCCGCCCCAGAATCATCCACTCTTATATTAGGTAGCAGTTTCTTATCCAATTCCGTCTTAATCCTATTCCACTGGGACACATATCTAGGCTCCTTTTCCTCTTCTATATCATCCACCCTAATAAGAAGATATTTAATTACGTTTACTTGTATAGGCCAGCCAAGGCCCTCCATCAGACTCACCAGGGTGGACATGGACTGCGAGTGTATGGATGCTATCATACGATTAGCTACGTTTTGGCCCGCCTGGTCTGCATCTTTGAGTTTAGCCTCTCTTTCCCTCACCTCTCTTTCCCATGCCCTCTTTTCCTTCTCCCATTCAACACCGCCCCTTATGACTTCCGCTATTATGTCGGACATACATCCCCATAACTGAACACTGGACGCAGTCACTGGTAGTAACGCGACAGCGTCCTGATATGCTGAGGGCAGATCCGCAGTACTCTGTCCTCTCAATTTACAGTTACCCTCATGAAAGGTATATAGTTTAGTGGCCACTGTCCTAAATTCCAAAGGTGTCAAACGCCCCAATTGGTCCCGTAGGCTGTCATTGAGGGGTGTGCCATACAGCCCGGTCATAAGGATTTGCAAGTCTCCATCTCTATCCTTTTCTACAGTAGTCGTTCTCCTATGGTCTATCAACCTATCTGGGTCTCCATACTTCATTGGGAATTCCGCCCTCTCACCCTCACCTTCTCTCGGAGGAGCCGTAGCCCCTGGAAATAACAATTCAGTCGTTGTTTGTTCTGCTTCTAGTCCTATCACATCTTCATACCGAGGCGCCGGCAAGGCAGGATACATACCCCCGCTATTCTTAATCATCATACGTCTATCCAACTGGTCTAGTTTCTCATCCTTCTCTTTTATCTCTAGGTCACGTAATTTTTGATTTACTGTTCTCTTCTGCCCCTTTGCCTTTTGTTTGTTCTGAGCATTGCGCCTGCGCATTGCTTCTACCCTCCATAGTCGTATAGCCTCAAACTGTGCGGGTCTGACCCGTCTTTTTACTAATTCTATTTCTACTTTGGATATGCGGTCCACATCAAAGGACCCGGTGTCTGGCCATTTATGCTCAATCGAATCTTTTGTATATTCAGACCACTCCCTTAAGAACAATGTTGAATTCAATCCATGTTTAATCAACATATCAAATGCAGGGGTTCCTTCAAGAGGGGCATAGTGTCTCTTGCCTATACCACTCTTGCTGGAAGCCGCTTGACCCATTTTGTTGGTATACCGCAATTGCCTAAAAACACTCACCTTTCCCAAATGTGCATTAATAGGCTAACATTAACAGTACATCCTCCTGACATATATCGCCATACCAATATCAATACATCACCGTTTCATCATTATTATTACATAGACGGACATACCACCGTCCTCTTCATAAACCCTAAATCGTTATTTCCTTATTCCATCATGCATCCATCCATACCACTTACCTCAAGGGTCCCGCCAGAGTGTTCCGGACCCGAAGGGCGACAGCCTGCTGTTCCACCGCCGACGGAGCCGGAAAATCAAGGATGACGCGTTGGTTGCAATCAAAGGTGCGGATTCAGTTGTTGGGGCCCCGTGATCAATTCCTTCTCCGGTTCCGCCGCGGCGTTCCTCACCCAGTGACGGACTGTCGCTCCTTCGCATCCCACTTCTGACACCAAAATTGTGGGTGCGATTTCTCGCCGTCACCATAACCAGTACAATGAGGGACCCTGCAATAACTCAGACAGAAAAGAGCCAAGTAAACATTACTTTATTAATGCACAAGCATTCGCGAATGGGCCGCAAGTTCAAACGTCTCGCTAAGCAAGTCGTCGAAGTGCCGCGCCTTCCTCTACACATCGTGCTCTTTTATACTTTTCTGTTTACATTGCCTTGCACATAGCACACGTCCACCCCAGGGCGGATCTCCAGTTGGAGTTTATCTGAAGTATCCAGTTGGAGTTTAACGAACAACCATTGCACATTTGCTATCGTGGTCTATCGTGGTTTCCTGTTATCCCGGTCTTCACATTCTTTCGTGCCCCTTTGTGCCCGTATCTCTGTGCTCGAGGCCATGCTTACTCATTCCTTCCCCCCACCCGTATTCTGCAGATAGTTTTAGCAGGCTCAGCATGCTTCGACATACAGTGACCAAACACAATTCTTCTGTTAAAAACAAGTTCTTGCCGGGTCAGCAGGTCTTAAACGCCGCCGTATAAAAGAGAAGGCCTCTTCTTTTAGCAAAAGGTACATTCATTTAACGCATATGGTGATTAGTACAAACTCCAAGTGTGAGCACAACGTTACATATGCATGCGTACCTTCACAGCTGATATCAAAAGATGGAAAAAGAATAATTCCCGACAGGGTAGAAGCAATAAGATCAGCAGGAGAACCCACAACAGTGAAAGACATGCAGAAATTCTTGGGGATGTGCAACTATTGCCGAGCATGGATATTAGACTATGCAGCATACACGAGGCCCCTCCTACAAGCACTCAAGGACGCACAACAGGAGAACAAAAAAATAGAATGGTCAGAAGAAATGAGCACATCATTTCAATCATTAAAAGAGCTAATTTCAAGCGCTCCAGTGCTAGCAAACCCTGATTATGGACGCAAATTTTACCTATTCTCACACTGCAAGGGAACACTCATGACAGCTGTACTGACACAAAAGACGTCCCTAGGACACAAGCCGTTGGCTTACTACAGTGGTACTTTGGATGCCGTGATGCAAGGCCATTTCGCGTGCGAGCAATCACTCGCTGCAGCCGCGTTCGCGATTGAGAAAAGTGCCACAATAGTAATGGGTTGCCCTGTGACATTGTTTGTGGAACATTCATTATTTGCAATACTTGAGAGGTCAAAAAGCACACTGACAACACAGCGGGCGACAGCCTACGAGATTATATTGTCTAGCGCCAACATCCATGTGGTGAGATGCAAGACAGTGAACCCCGCCACATTCATTACAGAAGCATGCACACTAGAGGACATGCAGGACCACGATTGCGCAACCTACACAGGAGAAAGAGGGGAGGACACAGTGGTGTGTGAGAACGCTCTGAGCGAGGGGGAAGTGTACTTCGTGGATGGGTCTGCATCGATTTACGTGGACACGGGAGAAAAACATGTCGGTATGGCAGTGGTGAGGCTAGAAGACGGTGAGTATGAAACACTAGTACAGTACCGCCTCCCATCACACTACTCCGCACATGCAGCAGAACTGATTGCGCTCATAGAAGCACTACATGCAGCAAAGGGTTGCGCAGTGACAATATACACAGACTCAGCTTACATGACGACGACAGTACATGGAGGTCTAGCAAGATGGGGGCGTAGGGGGTTTCGACGGGCAGACGGAACACCAGTACAGCATGCAGAATTGTTGAAAGAGTTAATTGAGGCCCTACAAAACCCTACTGCAGTAGCAATAGTAAAGTGCCAAGCACATACATCCAACACAGACGTTGTGTCTTTGGGGAACGCGGCAGCGGACGCTGCCGCCAAGGAGGCTTCCTATTTTCAGAAATATGACGCAGGTGAATACATGCTGCAGCATAAGACAAACGAAGAGCCCCCAGAAGGGTACAACCTGATGCCCATATCACAAATACTAGAATTGCAGGAAGGAGCTAGTGCAGACGAAAAATTGATGTGGACAAAACGAGGGTGCAGCAAGTCGGGAACAGACTTGCTGTGGCGGCAAAATAACTCAGGGAAAGTGGTAATGCCCATCCAGCTACTAGAAATTGCGTTTCAACAACTACACTTCCCCGCACATAATACCAAACAGCACATAGCAGCAGAAATACAGGAAGAATGGTTCGTGCCCTGTCTCCAGGAGCACGTATCTCGATTAGCAATGGAATGCACAACATGTCAGATCTACAATTCAGGAATGACATTACGCACACTCCGGGGAACAATTCCTAAACCCATTGGCCCATTCAGAGAACTGCATATTGATTACGCAGACATGGGGGAAAGGTGTAATGGCGCACGGTACATGATCGTGGTTGTGTGCCCATTCTCAAGGTGGGTGGAAGCTGGACCATGTGCACGACCTGATGCCAAAAGCGCCGCCAAGTTCCTAGTGAGGGAGGTGTTCCCGCGCTGGGGAATTTGTGACGTGATTCGCTCAGACAATGGCACTCATTTTGTGAATGAACTCTTCAAGGAAGTCACTACATTATTGGGAATAAAACATAAATTGTGTTCGATTTATCATCCTCAAAGTAATGGCGTAGTGGAAAAGATGAACGGACTGTTAAAGGGCAGGTTATCAAAACTATGCTTTTCATTGAAGAATAATTGGATCTACTGTCTGCCCCTTGCGCTATTTGAACTGAGAAATCAGCCAAGTAAAGACCACCATTTGTCCCCGCACGAAATTGTGACTGGGAGACGAATGCACACAGCACACTCCCCACTGCGCGAACACTCAGATGCACACAGGAGCGCCGCGATATTGGGAGAAGAATTCACGGACTATTTGAAAAAATTAACAAGGGCAGCGCGCGCAATATCAAAGCAGCTGTCACCGGGGTCGGTGATATCTTCGTCCGAAAGTGTAGCTTCTGAAATCTCCCCCTCCCCCGACTCCTCACCTTCTTCTTCCTTCCAAGAACCCTTCTTTTCTTTTCTTCGAGTAGACACCCTTTTTTTATGAAGATAGGGACGACCCCGGAAGGAAGCCACCGTACTCCCCAAAGAAGGGAGACCAGGGGGCCCACCCCCGGGATCGACCAAGAGGGGAAAAAGCCTTAGGCACAAAAAACCCCTGTAGAATCGTTGGGTGTCTTGTAAACGTGGAACCAGGAGTACTCTAGGTAAGATCTGGTAGAAGTGACTGAAGACAACACGTGGAGTGAAGATTCAGAAACACAGGCAGTCCATTAAGAGGTCCGAGGAACTGGTACACAGGCTAAGTGAGGAAGTACTGAGGCAGCAAGCAAAGGCAGTCCAGGGGAACAGGCCGGAGTCTGGTACACGGGAGGTCACAGAAGCAATACTGAAGGTAGGTGAAGGAAGAGCGGGAAGAATAACAGACAGGAAAAGGAAAAATGCGGTAAGTGAAGATGGGAAGGTGGGAGGGGAAGCAAGATGGAAGGAGGGCAAAGGAGAATTATTGCGAACCAAGAGAGAAAGGGAAAGGCAGACAGATCAGCGGAATGAATGACAGACAGGTTCAGACAGGGTACGAGGACCCGACCAGCAGCAAGCGAGAGAGCAGCACGAAAGCTACAGGCAGCAAGCAACACAGCCTACGGACGAACCCGGAAGCGTTGCAACGCGTCCGTGACCCGGAAGTGGCTGGTTAAAACACCGGGCCGCGGAGCGTCTAGCCAATCAGAATCAGAAAAAGGAAACCAGGAAACAGGGGGCGTGGCCGAAGCGAACGAAGCTAGGTTCCGCGTCGCCAGCGGCTCCATAGACGCCAAGAACTCGGCGGTATGACAGTATGCCCCCTCCTATACGCTCCTCCTCCGGGTTTCCCTGGATGGAAAAAGTGGTATTTGCGAAGTAGGACAGGAGCATTAATGTGCGTGATGGGTTCCCAAGAGTTTTCCGAAGAAGGGTAGCCTTTCCACTTAACCAAATATTCCAGCCTGCCCTTATGATACCTGGAGTCACAGAGTTGGGCGACCTCATATTCAGCTCGAGTGGAACCCTGGGGAATAGGAGTCTGTCTAACCTGTCGTGCCCATGTATCAGCATGAAATGACTTAAGTTGGGAAGCATGGAAAACAGGGTGTACCCTTTTTAGGTTATTTGGTAGTCTTAGGCGAAAAGCCACAGGATTGATTTTCTGTATGATCTCATATGGCCCTAGATATTTTGGAGATAACTTGGAGGGATGTACCCAACGAGGTAAATATCTAGTGGAGAGCATAACATGGGTACCCACATCCCATCCTGGTACAGGTCTACGATGTTTATTGGCTTGAATGCAATATCGGGCTTGGGCTGACTTAAGGCCTTCTTCTACCTTCTTGTGTGTCTCTCTAAGGAGGGAGAGTGAAGAATCTACTGAAGGTACGTTAGTAGAAAGGCCTGAGACAGGAAGAATAGAGCGAGGGTGAAAACCATAAGTACCAAAAAAAGGGCTGAACCCCAGAGCTGCATGTGTGGAGTTATTATAAGAGAATTCAGCTAGAGGGAGTAGTGTGCACCAGTTGTCTTGTTGGCTGTTGATAAAGCATCTTAAGTACTGCTCCAGGGTTCCGTTCAAACGTTCAGTTTGCCCATTGGATTGTGGATGAAATCCAGAGGTGAGAGCTCTTTCAATACCTAGTCTGCTACACAGGGCCTTCCAGAACTGGGAAGTGTACTGACTACCCCGGTCTGAAATAATCTTGTTAGGTAGACCGTGTAACCGGAATATGTCTTGGAGAAACACTTCCGCCATCTTGGCTGCCGTAGGGATGCCAGGTAATGGGGAGAAGTGAGCCAATTTGGTAAATGAATCCACTACTACCATGACACAGGTGCATCCTTCAGACGGAGGTAAATCCACTATGAAATCAGTTGAAATTGTGCTCCAGGGACCCTTGGGTACAGCATTAGGTTCCAGTAGACCAATTGGTCTTTTTCGGGATGATTTACTCCTCAGACAGATGATGCATGACTGAACGTACTGCTCTACATCCTTTCTCATTGTAGGCCAATAGAAATGTCTTTGAAGATAGTCGTGAGTACCAGCCACACCCCTGTGTCCTCCTAGTTTAGAGTCATGACACCAGACAAGTGCGGTTTTACGAAAAGCCGGAGTGGGTAGATAAAGTTTTCCTCCTACAAGGTAAAGACCGTTCCTGATTACATAGGCCAGATCTTTAGAGTGTTTTTCAATTTCAAAACGACCTCCAGAATCCTCCTGTACCTGCTGAAGGAATTTAGAAATTATTCCGATGGTCCTGGACTGGGGAAACATCCGTTCAAGATTCGTCTCTGACTCTGACAGGTAATCACACCGGCGGGAAAGAGAGTCGGCTACAACGTTATTTTTTCCCGGGATGTAAGTTATGCTGAATTCGAATTGTGCGAAGAAATGAGCCCATCGGGCCTGTCGAGTATTGTAACACTCGAACTGTTTGAGAACCTGTAAGTTCTTATGATCAGTCCTTATGGTGAACGGGAACCTTCCTCCTTGAAGTAGATGACGCCATTCTACACAGGCCGCTTTCATGGCTAGAAGTTCTCGCTCAATAACCGAGTAGTTCTTTTGGCTGGAGGTTAGGGTCTTCGAGAAATAAGCCACCGGATGTTCTGTACCCTGGATTTCTTGAAGAAGTACAGCCCCTATTGCGGCTGAAGAAGCGTCCGTCTCTAGAATGAAGGGTAGATGTTGGTTTGGTTGTTGTAAAATGGGTGCTGAACAGAAGGCTTCTTTAAGAGTACCAAAGCTGTCTTCTGCCTCCGTTGTCCATTTAAATGGAGTTGCAGATTTCTTTAAGAGCGAGGTGATAGGTAATATCTTTTGAGAGAAATTTGGGATGAATCTTCGGTAGAAGTTTGCTAACCCCAGGAATCTTTGTATCTCTTTGACTGAGGTGGGTGAGGGCCATTCAAGGATGGAAGACACCTTATTAGGATCCATGGAGATTCCGTGGTCTGACAGAATGTATCCTAAATAAGGAATGGAGGAGGCTGAAAACACACATTTGGTGAGTTTAACCGACAACTGGTTTCTCTGTAGTCTTCTGAATACTTCCCTAACATGTTCCACATGGTCTTCAGGAGTACGAGAGTATATCAGTATGTCATCTAAATAAACCAATGTGGTTTGGCACAGGAGATCTGAGAATAGTCTGTCCATAAATCGTTGGAATACCGACGGCGCATTTACCAATCCGAACGGCATTACCTGGTATTCAAAAAGCCCGAAAGGAGTCCGGAATGCTGTCTTCCATTCATCTCCTTTCTGCACCCGGAGTAAGTGATACGCATTCCTCAGGTCGAGTTTGGTAAAGATGGTAGCACCCTGTACAGCTTGTAGGATATCGGTTATCAATGGCATAGGATACCGGTCCTTTATGGTAACCTTGTTTAGGCCGCGATAGTCTATACACGGCCTCAACTCCTTAGAATCCTTTTTTGAGATGAAGAACAGTGATGCCCCTGCAGGGGACTTGGAAGGCCTAATTAGCCCGTTCTCCATGTTGCTGTCCAGGTACTTTCGGAGGTATTGTTTTTCTTCTAATGATAGTGGAAACATCCTACCGAAGGGTACCAATGCACCTGGGGTGAGATCGATGCAACAGTCTTCAGGCCGGTGAGGAGGGAGCTCTACGGGTATCTTCTCAGTTGCCACTTCCTTGAACTCCTTCAGGTAGTGGGGAAGACAGTGCACCGTTTTGACTTCGCAGCTATTAGTGGTCTTGACGGTCTCGAATCTTGGTTCTGGCAAACATTCCGATTTACATAGTGAGGACTGAAAGCTAAGTAGGTTTCTAGACCAGTCAATACAGGGGTTGTGTCTGCGTAACCAACAGATACCCAGGATAAGAGGGAAGTGAGCAGCTCTGATGATATCGAATGTGATACTTTCGGTGTGTTGTTGGATGGATAAAGTAAGTGCTTTAGTGGTATGAGTGATCAAACCCGAGCTCAAAGGTTCGCCATCAACTCCTTCCACCTTTTGATCTTCATTCTTGGCTATCCTCTTGACTCCATGTCGTTCTGCCCAATGGGTATCCATGAAGTTTCCTGCTGCTCCACAGTCGAGTAGTGCTAAAGCGGTTACTTCTTTGGGGCCTACTCTGAGAGAAACTGTGAGCACCATCAACCGGGAGTCTTCAGATGTTTCTGTAGAGGATACAGAAAGTGGTGCGTAGGGACTAAAAGCAGCCCCTCGGTAATGCGTCCCAATGTTTACCGAGGGCGAGCGTTTCCCGATCTTCTGGGTGGTACTTCCGGACAATCTCTTAATAAATGTAATGAAGATCCACAGTACATACACAAGGAACCCTCCCTGCGCCGTTTCCTTTCTTCCGGTGTCAGTGGGGCTCTGGTGGTCCCAATCTGCATGGGTTCTTCTTTAGTTGTCCGTTGGAAGGGTACAGATGCTGGTGAAGGAGTCTCCACGGGAGGGGGTACGCTTAGCCTGATCTTCCTCTTTTCTTGACGTCTTTCCGTCATCCTGAAGTCAATTCGGAGGGTAGCTGTCAGAAGTTCGGCGAAAGACACCGGTCTTTCTATTCGGGCAAGTTCGTCCTTCAATTCCTCCCTTAAACCTCGCCGAAATATGGCATACTGAGCCTGTTCCTGCCAACCTGCCTCTGCAGCCACCTGTTTGAAAGCGGTGATGTATGTCAGTAAATCAGAATTCCCTTGACGGATGTCAAGGAGGTCCTCCGAGGCCAAGTATGTACTCTCTGTTCGCAAAAAGGTTTGTTGAATCAGGGCCTTAAAGGCATCGTAGTCCTGTAAAACCGGGTCTGACTGGTTTACTAGAGGGGTAGCCCAAGCCAGGGCATTTCCGATCATGTGGGTGATCATAAACCCCACCTTGGCGTGATCTGAGGCGAAGGTCAGAGGGCGAAAGGTGAAATGAAGATTGCATGCGTCCAGAAATTCTTTAACCTTCTTTGGGGATCCATCGAACTTCCCTGATACTAAGGGAAGTGGAGGTAAATCGGCTAAAGGTCTTTCTCTGTCCGTCATACGCTGTTGAAGGGTGGCGTTAGCAGTCTTAAGGTTCTGCATCTCTAGACTTGCAAACTGTCACCGGGGTCGGTGATATCTTCGTCCGAAAGTGTAGCTTCTGAAATCTCCCCCTCCCCCGACTCCTCACCTTCTTCTTCCTTCCAAGAACCCTTCTTTTCTTTTCTTCGAGTAGACACCCTTTTTTTATGAAGATAGGGACGACCCCGGAAGGAAGCCACCGTACTCCCCAAAGAAGGGAGACCAGGGGGCCCACCCCCGGGATCGACCAAGAGGGGAAAAAGCCTTAGGCACAAAAAACCCCTGTAGAATCGTTGGGTGTCTTGTAAACGTGGAACCAGGAGTACTCTAGGTAAGATCTGGTAGAAGTGACTGAAGACAACACGTGGAGTGAAGATTCAGAAACACAGGCAGTCCATTAAGAGGTCCGAGGAACTGGTACACAGGCTAAGTGAGGAAGTACTGAGGCAGCAAGCAAAGGCAGTCCAGGGGAACAGGCCGGAGTCTGGTACACGGGAGGTCACAGAAGCAATACTGAAGGTAGGTGAAGGAAGAGCGGGAAGAATAACAGACAGGAAAAGGAAAAATGCGGTAAGTGAAGATGGGAAGGTGGGAGGGGAAGCAAGATGGAAGGAGGGCAAAGGAGAATTATTGCGAACCAAGAGAGAAAGGGAAAGGCAGACAGATCAGCGGAATGAATGACAGACAGGTTCAGACAGGGTACGAGGACCCGACCAGCAGCAAGCGAGAGAGCAGCACGAAAGCTACAGGCAGCAAGCAACACAGCCTACGGACGAACCCGGAAGCGTTGCAACGCGTCCGTGACCCGGAAGTGGCTGGTTAAAACACCGGGCCGCGGAGCGTCTAGCCAATCAGAATCAGAAAAAGGAAACCAGGAAACAGGGGGCGTGGCCGAAGCGAACGAAGCTAGGTTCCGCGTCGCCAGCGGCTCCATAGACGCCAAGAACTCGGCGGTATGACAGCAGCTCTCCCCACCCTTCACTAGAGAGGAGGGAAATCTAACAGGGTCTGTCACAGAGCCTGAGCAACAGCTACAGCTACTGCCAGGCGAACTAATTTATGTCAGGAGTTTTGTGCGTCGATGGAATGCACCACGGTTCCACGGCCCATACGAGGTAGTGTACTGCACGCCCACAGCTGTAAAAGTGAAGGGTTTGAGGTACTGGGTACACTTGACAGATGTGCGAAGAGCTTATAATAATGTGCAAGAGGAGGGAGATGAGGAGGCACAGACAACAGCAACCAATTCAACTGAACAAAATGTCTGAATATTGACTGGTGTGTGTGCGTCAGCAATGAACGGAAATGGGAAAGTGACTGATGAAGTATTGCTGCATTCTCTTTTTATATATAACTGGAAAAAAAAAGTGTTTTTTTTTAGACTTATATGTGATTAATAAAGTGAACACATTATGACATGTTTACACCCTTGTCTGTGAATACCCTTCCCTACAACCCTACCCGCTTCCATTACCCGTCAATATATATTGGCACTAATGGTGCCAACAAAATGTTTACATGCATGCACTAAATGCACTTTTATATCTCAAACAGGAACTACCATGGCATCTAACAGGCAGCCTGCAACGGATAGAATTAGTAGAATGAGAGAATTATTACATGAGAAATGCAGATATTCGTATGAGTGTGGATTATCTGTGTGCATTACGTTGTTTTTTATACTAATGTTTGGCCTGGTTACATATTGGTTTGTAGCGTTCATCTCTATCGAGATGAACGAGGGGGGAGGGATTAACAGCACTGGGATTAACAGCACTACTGGGACCAATACAACTGCAAGTGTCAATACAAGGGAAGGTGATTTTTTGGTGTGGGACGGAACTAAACTTGTATGGTGTTATCATACCACACCATCCAGTGCTGTCATCTTACAAAACAAAAAGCCACAGGGGGGAGTGCAAAACAACACAGTGTCTCCACCCGGGATATCTAATTACAATGCCCGCAGTTTAAATGACCGAAACCCGTCTGCCATATCATGGTTGTATAACACCCCCACCAGCCAGCCTGCCCCCATCCTAAAAAAGAACCTGCAAGATAACGTCAGGGACGAAAAGGAAAAGCTGCTAGCAATACACAAAATATTATATGATGCATGGGCCACGGGGGGTGGGAATGAGAAAGGGGGGCCTATTTTATCCCTCGCCCAGGAAGCTGGGAAGTACATGAGGAACAAGAACAACAGACGGAAGAGGGAAGCAGGGAGGAGGAAGTATGATGAGTACTATGGGTTAGGTCTAGATAAGATGGAAGACCCACGACACCCCCACCAAACAAATAAATGGTATGCGGATATGAGTGCCACAGCTAAACAAACAACAAACGAGAGCTGTTATGTCTGCTCCCTCATCCCTCACGCTTCAGGTACACCCAAAATATTGCTACCCAAAGAGTTGCCAATTATAGATGCCCAATGTCTCCTTCATCTCACGTTGTGCAGGATTAAGAACACCTTCCAGGCACATGAAGTTACTTTTCGAATGCTGCAGAACGAGAAAACGTGCTATCCAAGGGGTGGTATGTTTGAAAGAACCGTTTTTTGTATTACAAGGGACACTTTTTTCTGATAACAAGTGGAAGGATGAAGAAGTAATGTGCAAAGCTGAAGCACTGAGAGGTGTGGCACCAGAGAAATTGCAGTGGATAGAAGAAACATGCACACCAGTATGGAAAGAACACATTTCAAAACTAACTTGGGTAACCGCCATTGAAAAACCTTTCAAACTACAGAACGAAATAGACTATGAACTATGTTTTAAAGGAGAGGGGAAGACCTCCATGGGAACAAACAAGAACTGTAACAAGACCCTCACCATCCCAGATCTGAGAAAAGGGACAGCGGCCCTTATGGACACGTACTGGGTATGCGGCAACCAGGCATACCTACACCTCCCCCCGTCTTGAGTGGCAGCTGCTCAATGGCCACTCTGCACTCAGCCCTAATGGTAATACCAGAAAGCCACATCGACGGGAGAAAAAAGACACAGGAACGCCTGCAACAGAGTGCAGCCCAGCCAACTGCGGAGTCACAAATGTATGTCCTGTCTTCCGGAAACAAGGGAGAAGTGCTGACCCGTAACAGACGTGCATCAAACTACATATCAAAGGAATCATCAGAACTATTGGCTCAGATCCCAGATAAATATCGATTATTCAGCTCAGCAGAAACATTCTTTGCCTCACTCGTCTCAAGTGTCCAAGCAAGAGCAAACGCAAAATGGCTCCAGATAACACGCTGGGAATTGGTTCAGCTGGCGAACGACACTGAAGAAGGGTTCAACGTAATAAAAGTGGAACTAAGAGCTTTACAACTGATGACCATGCAAAACAGGTATGTCCTGGACCTGTTGACGGCAATGGATGGAGGTGTTTGCCGAAAAATAGGAAGTGCCTGCTGCACTTTCGTACCTTCTGAAGACGCAGAAAATGGCTCCCTGTCCCATGTGATCGAAGCAGCCCACAACCTAGGAGAAAAAATGAAAATGGAAGGTGGAGCAGAAGACAATACATGGTTCGATAACATCTTCTCCTGGGTCCCCTCATGGCTTGGAACAACTGTGAAATTTTTGATGCCAGCTGTGGTGTTCCTCCTTTAAATTTTTTGCCTGTGCCAGGTGGGTCTTCGAGTTTGTGCTAACGCAGTACCAAATGGTGCAATGATGATGGTGACAATGGGCAACACCCGTGGGACAATACAAAACATGCAGGAAGTGCAGGTACAAACAGGAACAGATGACACACCAAGATATCAGCTAGTGCCTATCTATCACGACAAAGATATCATAGATAAAGCATGGCACACCACCATTAGAGAGCCCCGTGTACTAGAATGGTACCAGGAGGTGTGGGTAGATTTGGTGGGAGATGGCGGATGCATATACCTGACTTGTACCCCAGATGAATATGCCAGAAGAGGGGAAAGCTTACAGGGAGTGTGCAGAGCATGGATGCCCATAAAAGGCACACCTGCATGGGATGAGGCAGTGATGGACGAAGAAGAATGTAGAAGGCTGGAGGACTTAAAGTATTCGTTACTTAAGTAACGAAAGGGGGGAAATGTAGGGGAGGAGTGGTCCAAAAGACCCCCCCTTGCCTACACCTCCACCCCAGGCGAGGGCCATGGCTCATCAGGCGTCCCCTCCTTACCACCAGGGCCCAGGTGGTGGATGGCTCACCTGCTGTAGACATTGCCCGCACGTATAGAATTTAGCTAGGCCTCAGAAACCATTTTGTCTACTAAAAATGGTGTGAGCTCAGCGCACTGTAGCGCGGCCCCCACCTTCGGAAAATCTCAGTTATCCCTGTCGCCGCGGCACCCTGGCAGATCCGCTGCGAGCCCGGTCCCACGAACAAGACGGACATGAGCTAGCGTAATACACTAACATTGTAACAGTTCACCTTCCGCAGTGTATCATCGCTCCCAGCATGACCCGGCCAGCAGGCCTGGGCAATGAAAAGAACAGTAAAATGGTCCTCAGATGGCAGAAAGTCTCTACATATTAATGCCAAGACCACTTGCAAAGTATGCTTTTCTCCACAAAATCTCTTATATTACAAAAGCCTGTAAAATGTATAAACATAAGAAAGCATGCTTCCATGATATAAGCAATGGCGAGCCCACACCATTGCAGTTGGGTGCTAATAATAAAGGAGCGCTCCAGGGATCTATTTGTTACGTGTATCACTGGGAAACCTACCCTCAGGACACCCAACACTTTAACAACACACAGCGGCACATCCATAACAACTTCTAACAAGACAGAAAGACCTGTACCGCCCGTTCCAGGCCCTGAAGCTTAGCACCTCGACCTATGGCCCCGGTCAACAGGACACTGGTAACCATGTCCTGACGTATTGCCATCAGACCCCTCACAAGGTGCATTCCTCCTGTGTTGCATTAACCTGTAGAATAACCTATTGGAAGATTTACTAAAGAAGATAATATTGCAATGACTGAATGACTGCGGTGTGCATGGCCTAGGGCAAATAAGTCAGGAAAAGACATTCATCTCTGACACTGGCCGCGATGGCACAACAACACCGCCCGGATGAACTCAGCCAACCTGCCAGGCCCAGCCCAACCCACGAGGTTCACCAGTGACGTCCTCCAGCCAAGGCCAACCACATCGAGGCAGCACCTATAGCTAGTCATCGCCACCCAATCCCATTGAACTTGTGCCCCTTATAGTATGTAGGTACTGATGACGTTTTTTGTAAATATATACGCCTGTCTTTGCTATTGTCAGACAGAGCGCTCTCGGAGTTTGCAGAGTTCTTTGCATGCCCTATTCTGATTGATAAACTCCCATTTAAGCTCACCCGCACTCTGTCTTGGCTTTATTCCCGATTTGGGAGAGTCCTTCATTGTCTCTCATTGCGGGGAGGATCGTGCTGGTTGGGGACGCTTGCCTTCACACACCAGTGGTTTCTAGGGATCCGGCGGACATCCAACTGTTGAATTTATCAGGCCAGCCCAGCCCTTTAACTAGATATTGTTTTCTAGATCATGGTCTTTACCTTTTATGACTTTTCCGATTCTATAAACTAGCTGTTGGTCTTTACTGACTTTCTGGATCTCCTCCCGATAAAAAACACCTTGAACTCCCTCGCCCGAATAATCAATTTGTGTGTATATATAGACACACTCCCTTTGAGTCACTCCTTCTACAATAAAGATCTAATCGCTGTAGTTCTGCTCATACACCTTTGTAAAGACGGCCTTGTGTTTGAAATCCGCACATGATCCCCCTTTTTAAGGGGTATAAGCTTTGTCTTTTTAAAAAGTCTTTCACCGTACAGTTATTTCCAGACATAAAGGGAATTCTGTGATGATACACAAGCTTGGATGGTTTTAAAAGATCTATGATGCGTATTGTTATATACATTGATAAATGGGGGTAGCACCTCCACATATCTTTGGGTGTTATTAGCTGTAAGAAATCTCTAGAGCAGGGTTTTAAAAGTTTGTATAAAACGTTTTACAACGGAGGCTTTAACATCAGAGTGTGTTACAAAGTGGTGCACGCTATGTTGCTTTAGAAGATTCTGCAACAGCCTATTTAAAAACTCTACCAGCATCCGTCTATAGTTTAGCGGGAATTCTGCCTTTGTTAAATATTCATTTAAAGCCGTCGCCACACTGTGGCCTGCCTTGTTCTTCAAAGCCTCAACATAGGCATATTTTGATTGAATGTCGATGATGGCTAGAATTATAGTGAAAACCATTGTTATCTTCGCAAAACGGACTCATATCCATATCCATAATATCTGCCTGCCATTGTTGATTGACATCACATGCCACGGTCATTCACTGTTTAAAAAGTTTTCGGGCCTGTTTGTGTAGCGTGTAGGCCTCCTCCCCTGAAAGCCACATCTTAACCGCTCCCTGTGCCGCCATCGCAGTTTACGATACAGGCTGTCAACCTCTCCATAACTGCCAACACCTCCTTCATCATAATATATTTTCAACAGATTTGGGGCAGACATGTTAACCCGTAGCATCTCAACATAAAGGCGGTCAGTTTTTTATAAACAATAGATTTTTATTCGCCTTTAAAACAGTAATATATACAAAAAAAATATTCATATTAAAATACTAAAGAAATCGGTCCTGTAAGAGAATCCATAATACATGTTAATACCACACAAACACATTGCATGCAGTCACTTCATTAAGCGTGCGCGTTACATTCTGTTAGGCGCTCATTTATATAAACTTTATCCCTGACCAATTGGGAACTGTTTTTTCAATGATGTTTCTACCGGCCATAAAACACATGCGTCTAAACTGCTTCATTTTCAAGAGCGGGTTATTTACAGATTTTATAGCCAATAATGTTTTAGATACACATCGTTGAGTCCCAGCATCGATCTGTATTGGCGTCAATGGCTGCAGCAAATCTACAATGTGTTAAGGGCTCAACACAAAACATATTTTATGTAGCGAATAATCCGCGTAAGATAGTTCCAGACATTCGTGAGCATCTTGTTGGGGACCATTAATTTTATGTCCGTAGCACCATCTGTAAAAGTGTTGTTTTAAACATGCCTCAGCCACTATGGCCTTTACCACATGAATGGCTCGAATACCAGCGAGAAGAGTGGCCGTTGTGTCGTCAGTCTCCATTAGTGTAAGACAGGCCTGAGCATATGGCCCCTTGAGTATCGTGCATGCAATGGATGGGGATGCAGAATAACTCAGACACCAAATAATCGAACCAACTCAGGAAGATGTCAAAGGTGCTGTTTTAATATCAATTATCTAAAACAGGGAGTTAGAACGGATATCAAGGAATATTCACTCGAGCTCTCAATTCATTTAACATAATAACAGCCTTATATTCAGAAAGTACATCAGATGTGATGTCATACTACGTGGTGAATGAGAAAAACATACGAGGGATTGTGATACATTCAAGGGGAACATCTAAGTATACTTTCTATAAGTGGTGGGATTGTGATTGGATATCTACCCTCAGGTGGACAACTCATGCCTACCTCTAAAACATGTCATCCTCAACACTATTAAGTACACGGTATATCATTGGCTCTCAAACTATAAGTCCCTTCATTATACAACCCTCTACAATTGGTTGGCACGCTGGTGCCATGTCTGGAACATTCGGTTCACTTAGCAGCACGTAAGCCCATATCCAGGTGCCAGGAGGTAGACTTGACTTTACCTCCCCACCCAATTAGCCCTTCATCTCTCATCACCCAATCCATCTGCCATGCAGATTGTCTTTGAACTTGGCCTTGCAAAGTATCCTTGTCTGTGGGAATATATGGGAGTGCGAGCAAGCATTGTCGTTGTTCTAGGACTCCAAGCCCAACTCTATTTCCATTCTTGGTTCACCTGACAGGAGACCACGATTTGGACCACTCAGCATTTAAATGTCTTAAATTAATAAAACTTGGCACGCTTGGTGTTCTTTCTTTGCTCCTTAATAAGGGATGGATCAGCTTCTCATGTTCACTGCCTTCAAGAATAGATAACCGGCCTTGGCTTGCTTCAACTTTGATACCGGGCCAGACAGCCTCGCCATTTGTTTCCACGATCTGAGCTTATTCGTGCTGCGACACAGTTCTCTGCCTTTCTTTTCCATGAGTCCTGTCTTACTAATTTTATGACACCGATGTCCAGTTTCTTTACAATGGCGGCTTCTATATGTCAGCGCTTTGATGCTTGCGAGCTGCTGGCGCTATATAAACAAATAAATAAATATGTATAGCCAGCTTCTATGATCACTTAGTCTACTTTCGTTACAGCATCTTTACAGTCATTGAACAGCTTGCAATTTCTGCAATTCTTCGCAAACATGCAATCTTCTTTTCTGCATATTAAGGTTTACTCGATTCTTAACTTCGTCATCAGTTTCTGTATGATCCATACATTCTATTCCGCCAATATTCTCTGGGCGTCACGCTCGTCTCTTGTGACATCACAAGCTCCTCTTTCACTCTTTTTCATATTCTTTCTGGGAGTTTCTCCCTCAGATTATCGTCTCTTCTGGGATACATTTGATAGGGTTTTCTCAGAGGATATCTTCTCTCAAACACTCGCTGTGGAATGGGCACACATACAGGTGTCAAGCATGGCACAATCTCAGGCTTCCAAAGTATAGGAGGTCAGGGCGGGACTTCCTGCAGGGGAATTTACCTGCTCCTCTACAGGCCTTACTCAGACTGTTATTCCCCAGGCTTTCAATCTGTTTTGAACACCAATTGCACTGAATAATAGCACTGTCTTTAAGGGTATCAGTCTCCATCAGCAGAAGACAGGTCTTACACAGGCTATTTTCACAATAACCTCTGGCATCATAGCCGCGTCCGCCTGCAGGTTCATAGCTTCACAGTCCTTGTCTTCAGAGCTTGCATCGGCCACAAATGGCTGCTCCATAACAGCCTCGTCATTGTCCCAAAACTCTTCGGGTTCATAACCGTCCATTAAATCCTGTGCATCCTCAATCCTCTCATACACCATAAAAACCATTGGGGTTCCTGGGGTTGTTCTCCCTTCGTCGTAGCTATAGCTGATCATAGTTGCCATTTTCGGAGTAGCCCTTGGTTAGCTAAAAAAGTGCTGTGGTTTCCACCCTGTCGCAAAAAGCTGTATATCTGTTGTATAAAGCCCACCCCCAATGACATTATTTATTTATTTATTTGTAATATGCCCAACAGCCCGCAGACATTAACACTAAGGACAACACAGGACAAACAATGATATAGAAGTACCCTAGAAGTTCAGAGGGCTGAGTCAAGAAAGGATGGAGCCCTGGAGTTTACTTGAAAAGATACATTTTCAAGGTTTTTTTGAATTGGCTCAAATTGGATGTTACTCTGATTTCCATAAGTAAAGAGTTCCAAAAAGAGGGTGTTAATGCTTGAAAGGATCTACCTAATCCTCTAGCTCTCTTGACTCTAATTCCCTGCACCTGGACATGCGTGGATGATTGCAGGTTTCTGACCGGTGTGAACGGAATGACCAGTGCTTTGATGTATTCAGGGGGCCTTACCATATAGAGAGTGGTGAATTAGGAGCCCAATTTTATACTGGATACGCTCCTGTACAGGTAGCCAGTGTAGTTCTTTTCTACTGTTGGAAATGTGAGATCTTCTTGGAATGGCCATAGCTACCCGGACTGCGTCATTCTGGATAACCTGGCATGATTGAAGGTTAGGAGTAGCAATAGTCTAACCTAGACAGAATCCTAGCACGTGCAATGGTTACTGAATTCTTTGTGCTGGGAAAAGGGTGTGTAGCCCGAAGGATCCTGAGATGGTAATTACAGGTCTTTCGAAGGTTTTGAACATGGGCATCCGAATTTAAGGAGGCCTCCATGTTGACCCCCAGGGTTTTAACTTTAGATTGTGTCAGGATCTTGTTGCCTTGGAGCAAAACATTTTCATAAGAGGGATCCAAGTTTGCACGAGCCTGGGGCGAGCCGAAGATCAATAGCTGGGTCTTATTGCCATTAAGACATAACCAATTGATGACATCTACCCCTCAATGGTGTTATAAATGTTGTTAAGTGTCAGTGAAGCTTGAAGGTAGTCCCCGCTCAACTCAATGACAACTGCGTGTCATCGGCGTAGTTGGTGAAGAAGACCCCTAGATCTTCCAGTAAGGAGCAAAATGACCGAATATATAAGTTAAAGAGGAGAGGTGACATCGGCACTCTTTGGGGAAAGACATGTTTGATATACAAGACTGGGGAGGCTTCTGCGCCCGATTGAATGTTGGATTCTTGATTCATCAAAAGGGACTTTACTCAATTGATCGTATTCAGGGAACAAGCCCCTTGCTGACATAGGCCCTTGAGTAGGTGCTCGTGGTCCAAGAGGTCGAACGCCACTGATAAGTCCAGCAGGATCAACATCCCGTGTTTCCCTGCTTCAACAATGTCTAGTAGATGGGACTGGAGGTCCACTAGTGCGGTCTCTGTACTGTAGTGGGGAGGAAACCTGACTGCTTGCTATGAAGTTTATCATTGCTTTGGATGAATGCTTGTAACTGGATCGTGGCTGCCCTGTCTAAGATTTTCCACAAAAACTGGCTATTTGTTATTGGTCTCAGATTACTGGGGTCAATATGATCCAAGTGCAGTTTCTTGGGGATTGGTGTAATGGTGACTTTCTTGAGCTCAAGCGGAACCAGTTCGTCTCTGAAGGAAGCATTAACGAACTCTGTGAGAAACGGTACAAACAGATCTCTATGTTCCTGGATGAGCTTGCGTGGCAGGAGGTTAAGATGACAGGGTGTCGGGTGCATGGAGGAAAGCATGATGGACATATCCATGGTAGGTAGAAAGAGAAATCAGGAACTGGTATTCCTTTTTTTAAGAGTTTGGTGGGGGCTCCACAGATGATCACTAAGCCCTGCGCCAATATGATTGTATCCCTAGCACTTGACACTTTCTCTTGGAAGGCCAAAGCTATGTGGGCACAGTCTTGATTTGAGACTATAACTAGAAGTTGTGAAACTTTAGGTTTTTCCAATGATTTTAAAATACTGAAAAGTTTACTTGTTGAACAACAAGATTGCTCTGTCTGTGAATTGAAGAAACTTTTCTTCGTTTCCACGATAAGCGCTTTGTAAGCTTTATCACATTTCTTCCATTACATCCGGGTGATATCTGTTGGGTGTTTCATCCATGTTGGTTCCAGCGCCCTCTTTTTCTTTTTCATAGCTTCCAACTCTGGTGTGTACCAGTTTTGATGTCTTGCATTATCTCTGACCTTTTTCGCTGATATAGGGGCAATACTGTCCAACATTTTGGTGAAGAAATTGGTAAACTCCATCATCATGGCATCTGCATTGTCTAAAGGCAAGGAGTTTGCCATGATAGTTTCCATACAGAGCTGAAGGTCTGATAAGCTCACCCTTTTAGAATCATGACCTGTGATGGTTTTCAGCATGTTAATGGCCATGGTGAGAGGAGCTGGGACATGTAATGAAAAAGTAATGAAGGAGTGGTCCAACCATATGCATTGGGAAGTGACAACGGCACCTGATTTAAGTTTCTGGATAACCATCTAGTCCAGAATATGTCAATTCCATATGGTGGGGTCAGTATTGATGACGTCATGGTCGCTGTCTTTTAGTACAGCTTCCAGGTTTATTGCCTCTTTATCGCATGTGTCTCCTTTACAACGGTTGAGCTCACCCAAAAATAAGGCTGACGGATTTGGGCTAATCATGTTGTTAAGTAGGCCTACAATTTCTTCATTGAAGTCCTTAATCGGACCCTTTTAATCAATTTTATATCAAGCATTCTTAAAATGGCTGCCACCTTTATATAAAAATAATCTAAAATACATATAAAGTTTATCTAAACAATATTTAGGTTCTTATCAAAATCTATGCCGACGTTATATAAAACAAATAAAGTTTATATAAACATTATTTAGGTCGTATCAAAATCCCCCCCAGCTTTATATAACATAATTCAAAGTTTATATAAAATGATGAACATTAAAGTTCCGATCAAAATCCTCACCAGCTTTATATAAAATTATTCAAAGGCTTATCAAATATACAACAACCTGATATAAAATCTATATACAATGATGACGTCATACCATAAAGGCCACAGCCCACTCCTGCATCATCAAAGCGTCGCCAACACCTAACACTCTCCAGCTAACTCCTCACAACTCACTATGGCCTCGACCAAGCAACAGCACACACACACGCTCTCCCATATTAAAATTATTTTACTATCAACATTATATTCAAATCATTTTTATATCAAGTTTAGATTCACTTTATATTAAAACATATCAAAACACACTTCATAGCCGTTTCTATAAATCTGCTTTAAATTTGATATCAATTTGATATATTTTTATATAATTTTTATATTAAATTGATATAAAAAGTCATATAAAAAGGGGGCGGGACTAAAGACATCAAGGGGACGTGCCCACCTGTCAAAATGTGATTGCTTTAAAAAGGGGGCCCCATCTACTTCTGACACTTGCTCCTCTATCCTTGTTACTACCTGGTGTAAGGCAGATTTGAGACCTTGGAAAATCTGTAAGAACAAATGTCTCCTTTTCAAAAGATCTCTGAAAGTGGCTCAAATCCCCACAGCTTGACCGCTATTTCAGGTAATTATTATTATTAATAATTATTTTTTCAAATTTCAACTTCATGCATTGAGGTGAGCCTCCAAGGACCTGCTCCTGGTGAGGTGGTGTTTGTTCATGACTTGGGTTTCATTTGAATATGCAAAGTGCATCAGGCACACATTGCTATTGGTGCATATGCGGTTCTTTGTGAATCAGCATGTGTGTGCAATGTGTGTGTGGCCACAGCTGCAGTTTCCACCTTCCAATTTGCGTACGCCAATTTACTGCTTTGTGAATCTGCCGCACTTTTTCCTGTATTTGAGAGATACATCGAGTGTATACTCGTAACATTTTAACATATCAATTTTCTTTTTATAATGAACCCAGTCTAAGCAGCAAACACACAAGTGTACATTTTATGCTTGTCTTTTATACTGTTATGTGTATTTGTACAGCGCACATACGCTTGACGGCATCTTGGTGCTCAGCAGTAGAGATGAGGAAGTGATTGAGCAGAGTAAACACCTACAAGAGCGCCGGAAAGCCAAATGGTCAGCAGTGGCTCGGAGACCCCAAGGCAACTCCTTCCAAGCCCTTGCAGCTACCACGGAAAAGGCGCGGCCACCTGTCCGTGACAGTCGGATACGAGGAACCGATAGCAGAAGGGCAGCCTGGAACCGTAGGGGGCGAGCGGGAACATAATGGACACATTTTTCCTGAAGATATACAGCCCCTAACTTGTAGAAGGCCCAATGCACCAAGCACATTGATTTGAACAGGATCCGCTTCTCAATCGGGAGCCAATGCAGCTGTGTCTTGTTTGAACTGTATGACGGCCTTGCAATCTGCAAACCTCCCTGTTCATGCCATGACTGCTTCTTTTTACTACCTCTATGTTAAAAAAAAGAAAAGAAAAAAATCAATTTAAAGAAAGCTCTGCCGGGGCTCTCTGAGTACTGTGTGTTGATGCCATGAGCAAATATCCAGGGTAAGAAGATCATGCCGAAGAGCCCTCCCCCCACCCTGCCACACCTTTCCTTTAAATATATCTTGGACGCCCAAGCCCCAGGACCAAGAAAACCCAGTGTTTGTGCCTGGCCTCACATCATTCAGATGGAGTTCGTGGCATAATAAACGTTACCCAATAACTGCACACTGGATAATGTTTTAGTCCCCCTGGGCTACTGTTCTCTGCCAAAACAATCCAGAAAAGTATGAAGCAAAACATGTTGCCCTCCTGCCCACGCACAACACTGTCTTTGTGATAAAAGTAGTTCGTGAGCCAGGCCCTTAACAAACAAAGGAGACAAGCGGAAGGGTTCATCATTTGACTTGAAGATATTTTTTCTTACACTTTAATTTATATTTACTTTCATTCAAGAAAAAAACCCATACCTTCATAACACAATAGAACAATCGTCTGCCTTCTTTGGATAAGGGCACAAATAATCTCTTACTCTTTCAAAAAAACATACAAAAGGAACAACATGAGCAGGTGAGCAAGAAATAATTAAAACTGACAGCACCCACTCAGCTAGGCCATATTTTATTTGTATTTATTTGGCAGGCCTCACAATGTGCACATAACACTCACCATTGGCAAGTGATAATTGACTTTTTGCGGGTAAGTAATTGTGCACCGTATGAAGGTGGAGAATTGAAGGGGGCAAGTGACTTTTTATGCCTGGCTAGTAGCTTGCAACTTGAAATTATGCCTCCTTTTAGGGGGTTTGGTGCTTCAATTAGATACGCCGTGCATGAGGGTAGTACGGACTATGGAGCAATCCAATAAATGGGTACTAGTACAGTGAAACGCGGACACTAATTCCAGATTGCGAGGGGGGGTTGGAAATGGGACCTGCCGCAGGGGACATGACAGGCATACAGCACAGCATAAGAACACAATGATACATTCATACTGACTGTAAATCATTGGGGGGATTATGTAGTTATTTGGAGGGTGTAGGAGCAGAAGTGGCGCGGGATTGGTGGTTGACGGGTTGAGTACTTCTCAGGAGTGGGGTGTGCAAGATGGAAAGCAGCAGGATATGCAGGGAGAGTGATGGGGAGGCAGGTCTGTTTTGAATACTATTATGAGGCACCCACTTTGGAGAGGCTGGGTTAAGATGGGAGGGGTGTGAATGAGGTTGCAGAGAGGGCAGGCTCCACGTTTGGAGAGCTTTCCCAAGTGGAGCAAAGGAGGAGAGAGGGAGGCTCAAAGGAAGGTTGGAGCTGGAGTTCGGGTGGTATGTGAGGTGGTTCGTATATTCATTATGTTCCTTGAGATTTAATCTTGCTGCAGTGGCCATATCTGGGACCAATTGCTAAAGCTTAAGTTTGATGTCAAAGAGGATTCTAATGTCAAGACTATTGGGGGAAGGTAAGAAAAGGCCAGAAGTAAAAGAAATGGAGGAGGAGGAGGGAGGCGGAGGCTTGGGAGTAGGTGGGTGAATGACTTCAGTCTTGGAGAAGTTAGGTAACACACATTGAATAGCCAGCCAGAAATTCAGTAGGCTAACCAGGAAGGGAGAACAGTGGTAAAGGAGAGAACAGAGGAGATGTTTTGGATGTTGTCCCCAAGGAGGAGATTTTCCTGCCAAGATTAGGGGTGTGGGAGGTACATAGGGTAAAGAGCAGTGTGTCTAGGACAGAGCCTTGGGGGTCTCTGACAGAGAGCGTTTAGGATGGGAAGAGCTCATTTTGGATGTGATTCAGAGTCCAGTGAGCAGGAGGTGATCCAAATGATGGCAAAGTCACATATTACAAGGGGCTGGAGGGGTTGGGAAGGTTGATCAACAGTGTTGAAGGCTCCAGAGCAATTCAGGAGGATGAGAATAGAGCCGTCAATCATGAGCAGTGGCGAGAACGTTGAGACGGTGCCATTGCCGCTTCAGTGGATTGTCCGAGGCAGGACCCAAACTCAAGGGGGTTGCAGAGATTGTAGATCTTTAGGTAGCTAGTGATTCAGTACACATTACACTCTGAAGGATTCTGGGGTGTGGGGTGTGGGGTGTGAGGTGGAAGGAGACAAACCAGTAGTTGGCTGGGTTGTTGAGGTCAGCAGAGGGTTTTTCTAAGATGTGTGACTTTGTATACTTAATCCACTAGTTGATTTTGTTCAGAAGATGGGATTACCACATGCTGCTTGTTTACATGGTTCACTGGGTTCATTAGGTCATTTGTAGGTCGAATAGTATTGCAGTTCATTTAGGATTGTGTAGTGCTGTATGCATGCAGAGGAAAGGGATTCTGTTCCCTGAGGGGTCAATAAAACCTAACCCATCCCCAGGTTGGCCACACTAGTACTTACTCTGTTCCACTAACTCGTTTCCTAGCTCTCCTCGTTTCCTAGCTCTAACAATTTGGGCAGAAGAGAATGTAATTCCAAAAGGCATTTGTGTTGACCCTGGAACGCAATGGTACAGTGAGTCTGTTGCACCAAAGTAGCTATCACCGATGCCCCATCTTTGTCCACCTTGTACTTTAGTGACCTGATCCCCTGAGAAGAAAGCTACCAGTGTAGTTCTCCAAATGATCTCTTGTAGTGTAATGGAGGCTGTCAGTGGCAGCTTCCTTGGACTGACCACTTGTGTACCAGAGAATCATTCAGAAGGGAGTTCCTGCCTTTAAGACGACATCATGGCTGAACCAAAAAACTATTATTGAAGGCACTTGAGCTTTGCGTTATGGTGTAAGACACCACAGGACAAAGGCCACAAGGTAACGGTCTGGTCGTGTGACCATATTTGTCTTGTTTTAATGTGTGTAACTATATCTGGGATTCCAAAGTAAGCGGAGAGTGTCTCTTCATTTTCTAAAAGAAAGTGGGAAGAGTTTAAAGAGCTGGCATATTGCACAATTAACCCAATAATATCACATTTTTATTTTTACTCCGTTTCTCTGCCTTGTGGTGAAGGGCTGAGCCAGTCCTGCCGATAATCACATCTGCAAAGTGCTGGCTGACCTCCTGTCACAGGTTTCCCCCCTTCTCACCTGTCTTTGTTGTTTGTGAGATGGAGTTTTCTTTCGTAGAGTTCGGGTCTTGTATAACCCTGAGTGCAGGTCCTCGGGTTCCAGCGTTCGTTCAGCGTTCCGAGTCCTGGGAACGTTCAGATGTCCGGGAAGTCCGAGAAAATCCAGGAAAACAGTAAAGAGTGCACACGGAAGACGAGTGCACGGAGATCCAGGATGAAAGGAGGACAAAAGGAGGGGGAATGAAGGAGGAGGAAATTAGGGGAACAGGGAACCAGGATTCAAAGGAGAAACACAAGCGAACTACGGTAGCACACGTCTAGCCACAGCAAGCGGTAGCGTTGAGACGCGCAGGGCCGCTGGGACATGTCCGCTTTATAGAACGTAATGCGTACAGCACGGAAACTGGTAAACAGTATTCCGCGTTCGGCGGCCATGTTGGGAGTACTGTTGAGTGCAAGCCCTTATGGGTCAGGGACCAGGACGTCCAGAAAGGACGGGTCCGATGGTTCATGACAACATGCCTCCTCTGAAGGCCTGTTCCTCTGGGTTTGCCCCGGTGTATAAGGTGGTACCTGTGAAGTAACCTGGGGGCGTTTAGGTTTGAGACCGGTTCCCAGGTGCGTTCACTGGGTGGATAGCCTTTCCACTCCACCAGATACTGTAGCTGACCACGTCTGTACCTGGAGTCACATATTGGGGACACTTCATATTCTAGCTGGTCGTTGACAACCACAGGGGTAGATCTTGGAGCAGACCGGGAGGTCTGGATTTATGGTTTCATTAGAGATGTGTGAAATACTGAGTGGATCCTCTTCTAGGAGTCTGGTAATTGGAGTCGGAAGGCCACTGGGTTCATGATTTCCTTTATGGAAAAAGGGCCATAGTACCGAGGAGCCAACTTATTAGGTCGTAAGTATCGAGGCAGTTGTTTCAAGGATAGCCAGACCTTATCACCCACTGCATAGGAAGGTCCTGGTCTTCTTTTGGAGTCCACATAGTGCTTGGTGTTAGCTCGGGCCCTTTCGAGGTGTTCTTTGGCTTCCTTGTGTACATTGATGAGGGTTTCAATCCAGGAGTCGACTGTAGGAACCAGTGTTGGATGTGGTAGAAGGGATGGTAGGACCGAAGGGTGGAATCCATGGCTGCAGAAGAAGGGGCTGGTCTTGACAGCCAAGTGATCCGAATTGTTGTAGGCGAATTCAGCCACAGGTATTAAAAGAGACCAATCGTACTGAACCTTGGTTGTGAAACAATGAAGATACTGCTCCAGGGTTTGGTTCACACGTTCTGTAGCTCCGTTGGTCTGTGGATGATAACCTGAGGAGAGGGCACGTTGGATTCCTAGTATACGGCATAAGTGTTTCCAGAATTGAGATACGTATTGAGTACCTCTGTCTGATATGATCTTGGAAGGGAGTCCATGAAGTCGGAATATGTGTTCCAGGAAGATTCCAGCAAGTTCTGAGGAAGATGGTAATTTATACAAGGGTGTAAAATGAGCCATGTGAGTGAATAAATCAATGGTAACCATGATAGTTGTGTATCCCCTGGAAGGTGGTAGTTCAACAATAAAGTCTGTAGCAATAAATTCCCAGGGCCTTGTTGGTAGCGTTGGTTGGAGTAGAAGACCTGCCGGCCTCTTGTTATCATGCTTGTTTTGATTGCAGACTGCACAGGCTTGGATGTACTGCTGGACATCAACTTTCATTTTTGGCCACCAAAATTGTCTTTGTATTAAACGTAGAGTGTTGGTAATGCCACGATGTCCTGAATGAAGGGTATCATGACAGAGGCTTGTAATCCTTTGTCGCAGGCTCTGTGTGGGAATGACCAGGCCATTGTCCTTGAACAAATACCCGTCCTTGGTTTTAAGATTCCATCGATTCTTCCCAGTAAATTCCTTCCAGATCTCAGAGGACTGGGTTTGAATCTGAATGTCTTCCAGGAGAGTTATTGCTTGAGCTACGAAAATTGTATGGGGAAACATCTTTGGGAAGGATCGATCTTCCAGAGTTTTGTAGTCGGGACGTCAGGATAAGGCGTCAGAAATTATGTTGTGTGTTCCAGGTACATGATGGATCTGAAACTGGTACTGGGCAAAGAGGAAGGCCCAACGGGCTTGACAACTATTCCTACATTCCATGGATTGTAGGACTTGGAGATTCTGATGATCCGTACGGACCTGGACAGGATGTTTAGCTCCCAGGAGTAGATGACGCCACTCAGTGAAGGCTTGACGGATGGCCAACAATTCCTTTACCAGAACAGAATAATGGGTCCCGCTAGGAGTTAGGGTTCGCGAGAGATAAGCGATGGGGTGTTCCAACTTGTCCTCGAATTCCTGCTTTAAGACTGCTCCGATGGCGTAGTTAGAGGCATCAGTCTCCACTAGGAAAGGTTGATCAATGTCAGGTTGAGCCAAGATGGGGGCTTGTGTAAATTCCGACTTCAAACGTTGGAACGCTTCGTCTTGGGCTGCGGTGCAGAGGAAGGGAGTATCCTTCTTCAACAATGTAATGATCGGTTGTACTATCTCTGAAAAGGAAGGTATACATTTCCGGTAGAAGTTGGCAAGCTCCAGGAAGGATTGAATCTGTTTCACAGTAGTTGGAACAGGTCAGGATAGTATGGAATTTACTTTTGAGTGGTCCATTCCAATACCTTCTGGACTAAGGATAAATCCAAGATAGTGAACAGTAGAGACATGAAAAAGGCATTTCTCGGGTTCAGCCAGGAGTTTATGTTCACGTAGCCGTTGTAAGACTGCCTTGACATGTTCTTCATGCTTGAGATGGTCCTTGAGTATATCAGTATGTCGTCCAGGTAAACTATGACGAAGAGGAACGGCATATCGGAGAACACCCGATCCATAAAATGTTGGAAGACCGCTGGGGCATTGGCGAGTCCGAAAGGCATGACCAAGTATTCAAAGTGACCAAAGGGTGTTCTAAAGGCTGTTTTCCATTCATCACCTTCCTTTATACGGATCAGATGGTAGGCCCCTCTGAGATCCAATTTCGTGAAGATTACGGCTCCTCTCACCGCTTCCAGGATATCCGAGATTAAGGGCAATGGGTAGCGGTCCTTGAGGGTGCATTGATTAAGACCACGATAATCAAGACAAGGCCTAAGCTCCTTAGTATCTTTCTTGGGGAACGAAAAACAATGAAGCTCCCACTGGGGATTTGGTTGGTCGTATGGTGCCATTTTCAAGGTTCCTATCCAAGTATTCTCGGAGGGCCCTTTTCTCTGGTTCTGATAGGATGAACATCCTTCCAAAGGGAATCACTGCCAAGAGTTCAGTATCGATAGCGCAGTCTTCAGGTCTGTGAGGGGGTAGGGCTTGAACTATGGCAGTTGAAAACACATCAGTGTAGTCCTGATAGGCTCTGGGGACCTGGATAATATTTGAGACCGTGAGTGGGCCTTGCTGGTCTGTCAGCGTACCTTCAGAGGATCTTGACGAGGAATCCAAGGATAGGCTTTGAGACATGCAATGTTCGGAGCCAAGAAACAAGGATCCTGCTGCCCAGTTAATGTATGGGTTGTGCTTCTGTAACCATGGCATACCCAGCACAATGGGATAATGGGTAGACTTTATGATGTCAAACTTGATCATCTCTTGATGATGGTTTATCGAGAGTTGGATCTCTTTGGTTTGCAGGTTGATTGGTCCTGAAGAGAGAGGTCATCCATCGATGGCCTCTACTGGTTACATGATGTCTCGAGTTTCATATGGAATGTGGTGGGTAGTGACCCAATCCTGATCTATGAAAATCCCCATGGCTCCACAATCCACTAATGCCAGAATGGGGTAAGTTTCTTTCTTGGACGGCGATAGAAAGGCCTGCAAGATCACAAGGTTGTTTTGTCCAGGAGAGTTCAAGGATGGAATAGATGTGGAGCAAACATCTCTCTCCCTAAGCTGTGCTAAGTCTAGGATCGGGAGCTGGCGTTTCCCGAACGCCGTGGAGGGGCCAAAGGACATTCTCTCACAAGATGTTTATCTGAGGCACAGTACATACACAGCCCGGTGTGAATCAGTCGCAATCTTTCTTGCGGGGATATGGGTCCGCGGAAGGCCCCCAGTTGCATGGGTTCAGGGTCTATGGTCGGGGCAGGAGTGGGCTCGGGTTTAGAGGGAGATTCTATGGAGGTCTTTTGGTAAGGCATCTTTGTTTTCTTCTTTTCCGCCTTCCTTTCCTGGATTCGAAAGTCTATTTGTAAGGAGAGGTCCATAAGGGCCTGGAAGGAACCTGGGCGAGCTACCCTGGCTAGCTTGTCCTTTATTTCTTCGTTTAGTCCTTTCCGGAATAGGGTGGCCTCTGGGGACCAATCTGCTTCCTTCACCAGTTGCTTAAAGCGTGTTACATAGGTAAGCATATTCTGGGACCCTTGTTGGAAATCCAATAGACGTTCTTGGGCACTGTAAACCTGTTCTGGGCGGTCAAACATGGTCTTTAGAGCCCGTACGAACCCATCATAATCATCCAGGAGGGCATCTCCAGAATTAACTAAGGGCGTAGCCCAGGTTAATGCATTCCCAGATAGATGCGAAATCATAATGCCTACCTTTGCCCTGGGAGTGGAAAAGTAGTAGGGCTTAAAGGTAAAGTGCACTAAACACGAATCAAGGTAGCCATGGAGGTTCTTTGAGGAGACATCATATTTATCCACTACTCCGCCCAGCAATACACTTTCCTTGGTCGCAGAATCAAGTGACAGGACTAGTTGTTTTAATGCGGCATTCTCAGCTTTGAGATTCTGAACTTCGGTGGTTAACTCTTGCATGCCGCGCATGAGGTCTTGAACTGCAGCCTCCATGTCCGTATCTGTATCAGTTTGTCGGCATCTCAATCTGTCACAGGTTTCCCCCCTTCTCACCTGTCTTTGTTGTTTGTGGGAGTTCTTCGATGGAGTTTTCTTTCGTAGAGTTCGGGTCTTGTGTAATCCTGAGTGCAGGTCCTAAGGTTCCAGCCTGCGTTCAGCGCTCCGTGTCCTGGGAACATTCAGATGTCCGGGAAGTCCGAGAAAATCCAGCAAAACAGCAAACTGTGCACACGGAAGACGAGTGCACGGAGATCAAGGATGCAAGGAGGACAAAAGGAGGGGGAATGAAGGAGGAGGAAATTAGGGGAACCGGGAACCAGGATTCAAAGGAGAAAAACAAGCGAACTACAGCAGCACACGTCTAGCCACAGCAAGCGGTAGCGTTGAGATGCGCAGGGCCGTGGGGGCGTGTCCGCTTTATAGAACGTAATGCGTACGGTGCAGTAACTGGTAAACAGTATTCCGCGTTCGGCGGCCATGTTGGGAGCACTGTTGAGTGCAAGTCCTTATGGGTAAGGGACCAGGAAGTCCAGAAAGGACGCGTCCGATGGTTCATGACACCTCCGTGTCTGAGACAAGGGGTTCACTTGTGAGCTATCCACCCAGATATAAGACGTAAGTACTAACTGCAGAGCCTCTAGTAGTTCCCACTGCATTTCATACAGTGGCCAGCCAATGACATCTCCATTGGACTACCAGATATCATGGACCATACAGCAACCAAGTTACATTGGAAGCAGCAAAGTGTGAGCAATGGTACAAAGGGGAACTAATAACTAGAAGCAGAAAAGCAAACAATGGCTCGGGCGTGCAGAAGTTCTAATAGAAGGCTGTCAGCACAAGCAGTTAATGTATTGTACATTGTATATAAGTTTGTAAAGTCTAGATGCTCTTTGATTGTCACAAATAGCAATAGTGAGATGCCAATAGGTTAAAGGGGAAGAAAAGCAGAGGCAGGGCCCATCTCTATCTAGTACCTCTTATAAGCGTCATTCTTGAGCATAGAGCGCCATGCTCACACGTGACAGTGGCAAGGGTGATAAAGTAAATGTATTGCGTGTACACATGTGTGATCAGAACAATGCCGATTAAAAAAAGAAAACAATAGACCGTGCTAATAAAATGCAATACAAGACTTCACAACGTCGTGGGGTGGAATGGTCCAGGACCTGGCCGGTTGTTGCTAATTCTGAGATGAGAAAGGCACTCCAATGATCCTGAGTTCTCTAGAAGCAAGATGGATCCGCCATGGTATCAACCCATATATCCTTTATAGACTTGCAAGTGAAATTCAGTGGTGAGCTCAGCTGTCAGTCAATAGAAAACAAGACCGGTTGGACGATTAATCCAAATGAGTCACCGGCTGCGCAAGCATGCTGTCAATACAGTGGCAGAAGTATAAATCCCTCTTAAACAAGAAATTTGAAACATATATAATGTTAGGATAAGGTATTCTCCAGTGAGTGTGTATTGATCGGACCACAGCCTACACATCTATTGATAAGGGGCTTATGGCAATCACTACAAGGTCTATGGCTTACTGTCATTATTTCATGAGACATAGGTATGCATTAGAACATTAATACACTGGCCAGATATCGTAGGAAAGCCCAACAAATACAACTAGCAATATTTGTATTAAAAGAGCGTTGAACTTACTTGGTGTTCTAATGAGCCCTAGTTTATTTAATGTGTTTATCAAATAACTTAGGGCAGGGTGAAGATTTTTCAGAACAACTTAAAGGGAAATATTGATTTTATTAAAGAAATTGAAGCAAGCATTACTCTTCCTTTATAAAATAAATTATATTCAACACACACAACTATATCTGCCACCTTCCCAGGTTAAAAACAGTAATGCAGGGAGCTTGAACATGAGACTTTACTTCCTTCAATTGGCTCCCTCTCCTCCCATGAAAACCAGCTTGACTCCTAACTTCCTCTTGTTCGGTGGAAAAGCACTCACCAAGTCCTTAACATCATCGCACGTAGACTTACGGGCATATGCTCTGGCTAGTGTGGACTTCAGACAATGCCTGGCGTCTCATCCGCTTACAGCTCTATGTCGGCTTAACTTCCATTCCTGTAAAAAAAAGCCAAGGTAGGGAGGATAGCTCAGCAGCACCGTGCTGGCCTTGGAAGCAAGACGACACGAAGCAACACAGGTCCAATCCCCGGGTCCGCGCTTAGAAAAATCTGGGTATTAAGCGCGTTATAAATCACCTATCATATCAAGGTAGGTTATGTATTAATGGGAGGTCTTAACTGTCAGTACTCCGCGAAGCAAACACTTCATGGTCGCATCTTGACAGCAACGGAGTAAATCAAGCTCATTCAAGTCTATCTACAAAAACACTGCATACGTCTACTTCTTGTCATCGTTCTTTCAGTTTGCCCACAGAGATAACATATATAACATTAAACAAAAATGTCTGACATGCCGAGTGGCGTAACACTCCTCTGTAGGTTTTTAATAAAATCAAGACTTCCTACAAGTAATCTGGAAAACCTTCATTTCATGTCAAGACCAGCAAGTATGATGAGCTCACTCATGACTAGTGAAGCTGGCTGTTTAATGAGCTTGAGATACAAGTCAGTAAAGACTGATTCGCTGAACCAGTCTGCTGTCCTCATGATATCCTCCAAGCGCACTCCCACCTGGATGGCCTCAGGTGCCTAAGCATTCCAGGTGAAAGTGATTTGTATCTTTGCCAGCCCGAGACAGAGTCCAGCGTACCCAGCAGGCAAACGTAGCGGACGTAAGTGACTTGTGGGGCTGCCTCATTGCTATGCGCAACGGCCCTCTGTGATCATTGCGCAATATTGCTGTGTGATGTCTTTATACTCTTTTTACTACGCACAACTTAGGGTGTTGGGGGAAGCTACGATGCAAACACTACTCTAGAATCTCATTTTCTGAATCTCGATAGATGAACAACAACTTTGTCTGGCATACAAACCCTTACACTTAGATCTAGGTCTTGGATGTGAGAAGCCCATGCGCACGATACCAAACAAAGCAAGGTTGTTCGTTTTCTTGACTATGCTACTCATGAAAGACTCTCATTCCCTGGGGGCCATGACTGTAATACATGTAAGGTCAGATTAACAGACCATAGCTCAGAGAACTGAGCTGACGGGGGCGTCACAATCTGAATACCTTTGAGCACATGGCATACCAATGGATGGTCCACCACACGCAGTCTGTCTACTGCGTTGTGCGCATGCGGATATGGGGAGCGAAATGCATTACTAGGTCTATTTTATCTGCCTTCTTCAGCTAAAGATGTTAAGTTCAAAAGGTTTGTTATAGTGGAAGGTACGGGATACAAATCCCTTTTCATACATCGTTGAGCACTGACTGCCCAAGAAGCCATATAGGATTTTGATGAGCAAGATGCCTATGTATCTCTGATGTGCGTAGTTGCTTTGCTCCAAGATCTGGCAGGCTGCAGATCATCCTGAGATCCTCCACGCCAACAACGTGAGCAACCTGCTCGATATTAGCCGCTGAGGGTCTCCTCTGGGACTTCTGAGAAGAAATGGATTTGTGCAGTAGGAGTACAATTGGAAAATACATCGCAAGTTACAGAAGAACCGTAAACCATGCTTGCATCATCCATGACGGGGTGATCAGCACCACCTCTGCTTGTACCTGTTGAGCATCTGCAAGTACGCAGGCTGTCAGGACGGATAGTGGAAAGGTGTTATTCATCCACCATGTCCACTCCTGCAGAAATGCATCTGAGGCCATCGATTCGAGATTGGACATCCAGCTGATAAACCGGGGTAGCTGAACGTTGATCCTTGGTGCAAAACGCTGATGTGAAACAGAACCCGGATTGCTTTATCTGCTTCTAAACATTCCGTGGAGCATTCATTTGCTGTACTCTATTAAGCACCGTGAATTCCAATCTGCCACACATTGGAGAATTTGGGGAGATCCTTTGTAATCAGGATCCAACTGTCTAGGCAGTGATGCCAAAAATCTTTGGCTAGCTGCTCTAGGAGCCTTGATCTCGTACCTTTGAGCCAATTGATATACCTTACTCTGGAGGCCCTGTACATCTATAGCGCTATACAACAACTGGCTCTGTTCCTGGTGAAAGCCCAAATGGTGGAAGAGCCTGCCAATAGCTCTGGACAGCTGCTAAGCAAGTTTAGCTCTGGCGCTGACCATTTTCCCCTTTTGATCCCTGCTCCACATCTGGTGCCCCTATTACTCACATCTGATTCTTTAACCAGATTGGGGAATGATGAAAAAAAGCCCAGCTGTTCCAGGCTGCCATACGTTATTTTTTTTGGCATTTATATAGCGCTCTATATATCATTGGTATGACCTCAAAGCACTGGTAGATTGAAAGCCCTCAGGGACCGTAGTCCAGGTCAGTTGAGAGAGTAGGGTGTCGAAGGGTGCTTGGGTGCACCAGTTAAGTGTGCAGCCGATGTAATTGGTAGCTGCATCCTAGCATTAGTTGTGGTGGCATTGAAATCAGTGCAATGTGTGCAGTCTGGTGGGTGGCACCAAGACTGGGTTCTGGCTGCGTTAGGCCTGTGGGACACTTATGTGTGCAGCTAGGCTGGTTTGTCGTGGGGTATAGCTGTGTTTTATTAGAATGATGAGGTGCTCATGGGATAGTGTTTGTATGTGAGCAGCTAGGCCAAATTGATCGATCGGTTAGCTGCACTCTAATTGTGTGATGGTGTAGAGTAGAGAGTAAGCATAGTGATGTGATATTTAATATGATAATTTAGCTAAACAGTGCCCACACACAATGCGCTTCAGAGCACCCTACGACAAGGGAGGGAACAAGGGAAAACACAGAAACATTCCCACAGGCCAAGAACAACAAGAATGCGAAGATTACCATCATACTCGGCCTAGCGAGGTGAGGAAAAGGGGTGGAGAAAGGATGGAGAGGAACAAAAATGAGCTGCCATCGCACTATGCCCTATGATATCTCAGGCAGAGCAGGAGGGTGGGGGGAATAGCAAGAAAGGGGGATGTATAAAGAACATGCTATAGACAGACAATTCTATCGGGAGGAGACAGACCATTTTGACCATCATACTAGGTCCAGGGAGAATTCAGATCGAGCAAGAGCAGACAAAGAGTAAGGGAGGGGAGGAGAGAGAGAGAGCAGGCGGAGGGAGGGGAGAGGAGTAGAGAACAGAAAATAAAATAGTGGAAAGAGCAGAGAAGCAGAGGGGAGAGCGAATACAGTTGTAGAGGTCAGTAAAGCACATGATTGTAAGGGAACAGAGAGGTAGGTGAGGATTCACGGTGGCGATGGGCACAGCATGGATCAGGGCCAACCTGAGTGCATGATTCAGGGGAAGTCCAGCATGAGAGTAGAGAAGCGTTGGCAAAGGTTATTGATGGTTATATGGTTATATGATCTAATCACCAGTGAAGCTCCAATCTAGCTTCCCGATTGAGAGCCACTGGCTGGGAGTAAGACAGGTTTCTCCACAGGTGCATGGTCTTTAATCTCTGCAGGGCCTTGGAAAGATATCTTGGATTCAAGATGGAAGCTGGCTAATCGCTATAATTAGTTTCCCAATCGTAAAACGTGCTGTGCCCAGAATCAGGCAGATCGCCTTCCTGATCATATGCTCTATTACAGAGGGCAGCTAGAATGCTGCACTGTATCCAGAAACCTAAGAACTCCATCATCCGAGCTGGCGTGAGTTCCAACTTCTCCCTGCTTATCAGAGAACTCTACCTTTGGAGCAGATCGATTGTCGTATTCACCTGTTGACTAGGAGTGTTTTCATCTTGATACCCGAGGAGCATGCCATCCAGGTAAATGATAAAGTGTACTGTCACAGATCGCCTAACAAATTCTCAGATTCAACTGATGGTCCAAGGAT
This sequence comes from Ambystoma mexicanum, assembly GCF_040938575.1. NCBI lineage: Eukaryota > Metazoa > Chordata > Amphibia > Caudata > Ambystomatidae > Ambystoma > Ambystoma mexicanum. Next base: position 1,443,712,057 of record NC_090935.1, read on the forward strand.
CTTTGTTCGCTCAGTATAAAATCATGTGTTTTTATCAAGAGCAAGAAAATGGTCAAACTAATGGGTGTCCCTCTCTAATGGGTAACCCCTACTATCTTAATCATTCTCTAATCTTTGATGCTAACCTACAGGCTGTGGCCTTTTCTACCTATCTCCCTTTGGGATTTTTCTAAGGGATACAATGGGTCTATTTTTACTGTCACCATGGTTTCTCTTTCAGTATCTCCCCTTCACTCTGTGTGTGTATCTCTCTCTCTGTCTCTCTCTCTCTCTCTCTTACCCCTCTTGCTGTCTCTATTCCTCCCTCCATATCTATCTCCACTCTCCTCCCTTTGTGATCAGCCTGCTCTCCTTTTCTCTATTTGTACCTCTTTCCTCCTCCATTCACTTCTCCCACCCCTCTCCTTCTATCTGCACCCCTCTCCTACTCTTCTCCCCTTACTTCCCCCACCCTCTCACTAATTGCACCACTTTCCTCTTCCTTCTCTCTCGTCTCTCTTCTCTTCTCTTCTCTCTCTTCTCTCCTCTCTCTCTCTCCCTCTTTCTCTCTGTCTCACTCGTCTCTCTTCTCTCTCTCTCTCTGGCTGCCCCCTCTCCTCTATAACCCTTCCCTCCTCCTCTGTCTCCTGATTTTACACATTATTTCCAATTGTCTTTCCAAACTACCCTCCTCCTTTTTCCTCTGCCCTTCCCACTATTACAACTGCTACCACCTTTCTGTTTCTCACCACTCTCCTGCCTTGTGTCTCCACCACACTCACCTATTTTCAAAATCCCCCTACACATCTTCCCTTCTTTCCCTTTATCTCTCTTTCACACACCTTTCATACCCTCTTCGCCACAATAGAGTCATGCACTCAACTGATACCACTCTCTGGTATATCCACAAAGAAATACCGCCAAACCAAATTACTGTTACTGCTGCTTGGTCAAGCGGATTTACTGCAGGATTAAAAGTGGTGTTACGGCAGTATAATTCCCCATTTTTGGAGTGCTGGGAACTTCAGCAGAATTACTGCCAGCAGCAATTCTGTCGATTTGACCAATTATTTGGCGGTACGGTGGTGGATTTCCCTACATATTTTTGCTGAAGGAAAATCCTCCACCTCATCACCAAACATGTAGTATGGCAGTGCGGTATTGCAGCGATAACGCAGCAGTAACAAGGTCACTGCCGCATTACAGACATTTTGACATGCACTGACGTGCCTGTAATGAGGCCCAGTATCTTTCCTGCACTCTCTCAGAGCCTTGCCACAGTCTCCTCAGCACTCCTCTCCACAGTCTGTCAGCTGTGTGGTCTCTTCATTCACCACCACTCCACCTGATCTCACTCAAACACCTTTCAATCTCCTCTGTGCTGGATTTTATAGCCCACCCTTCACTCTTCTAACACTCCTCCCGGTTCCCATTGTTCTCCCTGGTCAAATGCTCCAAGTGGTCTAAGGCTACAATGAGACACACACACAGCACAATAATTCCAGTTAGGTAGAAGATGTACAAAAATATACAATTATATGGACTGAGGGCAGGCTATATTCATAATAGGGGTGTGTACGTGATCCAATAGCAACACAAAAAGCAATGTACAACAATACAATATTGAAATATATACATATACTTTAATTAAACACACCATATGCAAAAATAACTAAATAGAACAGTTCTACACAAAACACAACACTCTGGGGAAAACACAGAAGATGCAAGAGATAGAAAGATTCACGCTGCGTAATGAAAGAGAGGTAAAAGGCAATCAACCACAATGTTTGTAAAAGGGTATCACACACTTGAGCCAAAAACTATCCATAGCTGCGTGGGCCACATTCCTATTCAGATTTTATGGAGTAATGCACAAAGTTCCTGGCCAGGGTGTTTTCCCCTTTTTGTGCAGGGCACGTGCATTTAGCACGGCCAGATGTGAAATACTGTGCCTTAGTTTTACTTGAATGCGCAGTGTGTATCATGCGAATGTTTAAATAGTTCTTATAAAAAAGCTGAGCTCCCTGTTTGCTGTATTTTAGTAGTTAGTACACATTGTGAGTGTGCCTAGCATGTAACATGCACATTTACTAAACAGAGTGTTTAATTAGCGTCCGTGATTACAAAACTCATGAAACGCTGTGGCTTTTTTATTGAGTGGTCAGTAATGGTCAAAAGCACTTCACTGTGGTGATATAAACACCTAAACATTCTAGGAAAAACACATTTGCTACTTAGAGTACCACTGCCACCTGTGACAGGGTCAGTAGTCTGAGCCTGCCAAGAAGAGTTGGGGTTCCCTCTCAGCCTAGGATGGGAGACCTGCCAGGGTGTAAGCCAGAGTCAGTCATACCCCAGAGGGGGAAGGTGGAAGCTGAGAATCACCCTAGTGCCTGTCCTTCCTCAATGTGCCCTAGTGATTGAAAATGGTAACACTCTTACTCACCCCATACCTCCATTTCCAAATGCTGGCCAGTTTCTCTCTGTTTCTTTCAGGGAACTGCAGATACCAACTGAGGACGAAGAGACAACACCCCATAAGAACCTCTCCAGGGGTACCTTGTGTCAGCATACCCCAATCCGAAGCACTACTCCAGGGAACCACTGTGCAACACAAAAGAACAGACCAGAACATGTGTCAGCCATGTGCGGATTACTGCTACCTGCTCCATACAAAAACCACACTCACCGGCAGCAGGGCGGCGTCGTAACATCGACGGTCCGCTCCTTGAGATAGGGCAACTCCTTACTGATAAGAGAGCGGTGTCAACAAACACTGCCATGCCAATTACTTGGATCCTCAAGCAAACTGGAACTTTGATAATAGTGGGCTGCCATTGGTGACCCACGGCGGTCCCGCATGAGGGAAAGGCGTAGGGCTTACACCCTCTCATCTGTGTTCTGATGTCTGCAACACCTCCTGGGCGGGGAAGGCAGTGAGAGATTGGCCGGGGGGAACCAGAATGGGACAGCCAATGGAGACAGGAGGGGGAGGAATTAAGGGTCAACATGAAACATGAAGGTGTGGGGTTGATCAGGTGAGGCCAGAAGAGGAGGAGGTGGCATACCAAGAGACCAGAAGGAGGAAGTACTGCAGAAAGAAGCCTGGAGCCAGTTTATAGAGAAGGTGAGGGTTTGGCTGGTGAATGAAAGTGTTACTCTACTGTGAGTGTATGAGTGGAAGTGGTAGTAGGAGAGAAGGGAGTGAGTGGAGGGTGACCGAGAGAATGAAAGTAGGATGATGAAGGAGAAGGTGGGTTGGAGTAGTAGTGGCATGAGGGTGGGGGAAGCACTGGAGTAGAGGTGAGGGTCATAGGGGTGTGGAAGTGGAGAAGTGGTGGCATGGAGATGGGAGGAGTGAAAGTGCGGAGGTGGGGGTAGTAGTTGGGAGAGGTGTAGAGAGTAGTAGTGGAGTGTAAGGAAAATAAGCATTAGAGAGGAGAGTAGAAGGGAGGAAGATTGGTGGGAATGATGCTGGTGATGATTGGAGCGGGAGGATGAGGGATGGTGTAAGATGATTATGCAGGTGTGGAAGGGGTGGAGCAGGAGCATGCAGGACTGGTGGATGTGGAAAGGGATGAGGAACATGCAGAAGCAGTGGAGGAGGAAAGGAAGGAGGAGCATACAGCAGTGACGTTGTAGGTGGAAAAGGAGGAATGAAGGATGAGAAGGTGGTGAAGGAGAGGGAGGTAAACCTAGTAGTGCAGGGAGGAGGAGGAGGCAGTAAGCCCATTAAGGATACAAGTTAGGCCCAGGAGCCTCTCATGAGGTACATGAAGAGGAGGAAGAACGTCCCTCATTTGACATCATGCTGGTGCCTGAGGAGGCTTTACCAGACAAGGCTGAAACTGTTCTGTGCACCCTAAGTCAGATATCACCCTAAGTGAAATGTCCCTAAGGCGGGTTATTGGTCAAAGATTTGAATGCAAAGGATTGAATGACAAAAGGGTCGAATCAAAAGGACCTTAAACAAAAGAGTCGATTTATTTGGGGGATTTTTTTTTAACATTTTTTTTGGGGGGGCTCCCACCCAAACCCCCTTTCTTGTGGGAAAAACCGCTTTTTTTCCAAAATGGAAACTCCCCAAAAGAAATATTACATTTGTTTTTTTTTCGACCCTTTTGTTTAAGGTCAAATTGGCTCGGTCCTACGGCATTCGATCCTTTTGGATTCAAATCTTTGACCGGACACCCCTAAGGCGGGGACAGGCCATTCACTGACTATGATGGCCCCTCTGAACCACCTTGACCACTGGCACAGGGAAGTGTATGACACAGTCCATCCCTAACCTGAAAAAAGGTAGGAGGAGGCTGACTTCTGACAGGACACTGGTAACTCCGTCACCACTGAGTGAGTCCTACTCCCACAGCACTTGTGTGGAACATACACAGAAAAGATCCATTCATATTGCAGGCAGCATCCCAAGATTTGTGGGTTCCACAGCTGCGCTTCCAGAGAGCAAGGAGACGTGAAACATTGCACTGTAGCCGAGGACATGTTGCCTGGTATACGGGCAGGTTATTAGTGGGGGAGAATTGTTGGAGGAGTCGCGATTGGCTAGAGGGCGTCAGCATGTTATGAAGCACCCCCCCAACCAAATTTGAAAATGCTGATGTGTTGTTGTGGTCTGGCAGTAAGAGGAACTGTGAATACATTTAATATTTGTTGGGTATGGAGCATATTTATGTTTTTGATTCCTCCTCCCCATTCTTCTTAAAAGAAATAACCAACAAATGTAAACGATCAAAACATATAAAAAATAAATATATCCAAAAACCATCGCAAAAACATGTTAAACCATGCTCAAAGTAGTTTGATTTGGTTAATGTTTTGTATGTTGAAGAATAAAGATGCACGTAAGGGTTCGAATTTGAAGGGCAGGTGTCTGACTTCAGGAATCCGGAAGCCTTTTGCTTTAGATTAGAGTGACTCACTCACTGGTGCTTTTTATAGTCCCTCTTTTCTCTTTTAGGTTAGCAGTGCACCATTCACCTATCCAGCGCGAGACCATATAAATAGAGACAATTATCTTTCCATACACAACAAGGACAAATAAGTAATACATCTCAACCCAGTTGTGGGGGTAGAATGCAGACAGTTGCAGAGTTCCATGAAAAGGTGCACTATCTGCATTCCTGTTCCCTCATAGGCATATCCCTGTCCTCTAGTCCAGAACTGTGACGCATTCCACCCCAGGAGCCATGGCCATTACAGCCCACTGGAGAATGAGGAGGAGGGCAATGCACAAAGACAAAGACCTAAAAGGACAATGCAAAACAACATCACCATCATAATTTGGGTTCCACCTGGTGAGCTGGCTGAGTGAACTCTATGGCAGCTTTACTCCGTCACCCTTATTAGATTCTGAACATGAGGATGTTGATCTCAGTGTCAGTGTCGCAGAGAGAATAGACCGTGATAAGATTGCCCATCATCAGCTTAGGAGAGACTCTCCAATACGGAAGGAAAATGAGCAGCTGATCATGTCAAAATGCTGTTAATATATATATTTTTTTATTGTAAAAAACTTCAGTTCAATAAATCAATATCAAACTTTTGTTACATTTATGCATCGTCTTCATTTACATGATTTTTGTCTAAGTCATATTCAGCACCTAGGTCCATGTCTACATTCACTATTTTATGAATGTTTTGTGGTGCTTTAGTTTCCTTGTTAGTTAATCTATTGTTCTTACTTGGATGTCTTTCGTCAGGCCTGGGCTATTTGTCACAAAGAATCATGTCTAGGTAGTCGATTAGCCTACATGATAGCTTGATGTTTCTACCGGCACTTACATATGCCCACCATTCGTTCATGTCATTATTCTGAGGTTTGAAACTGTTCAAATGCAGAGTCCGCTGGCTGTTTATGCCTATACAGGCAGTTATCAAGGGCTTTAGGGACTCAGTTTCTCCTGTGCCACAGAATCTGCATTTATTATCCATAATGTTATTTAGGGCATTCAGTCTGAATCTTAGGAACCTATTTCTGTGATGGCGTGATGGGCAGTCTAATAAGTATTTCGGTGGCTTGTGAAGTTTGGTTTCTCCTAAACCCAGTGGAAGAGCAGTTTTGAGTCTTGTACGTTTTTCGATGTTCTGAATCCAATCCCAGTTTTCAATTTTTTTTTTTGCGTGTTGGGGGCGATCGATTAACTCAGATCTGCTTATATTGGCGGGTTCCATAATGGCGTCTAGCTTTTGCTTCCAAATTTGAATGAATTTGGATTGCATCTCATCATTTTCGATCTTAAAAATTTTGTATGCAGGTATCTTTTGACCAAGGTACATTTTTTTCAAAGTCGCGAGAGATTTCCATATGACTGTCATATGGAGAGAGTTGACTGCCAGTTCATGTCTCAACGCAGTCATGGAAACGTAGTGGGGAAGCCTCAGAGCTCGTCTCCAAAAGGTGCCTTCCAATCTTTGCCAGAGACAATGGTCAAGATTCCAGCCGGCTTCGGCACCAAACACAATAGTCGGGATGAATTTCTGGAGATAGAACGTCATTATTGGCGTGATAGTACATTTTCCATAGTCATGATTGATCTTCGCTCCTTGTAGGCCAAATTTAATTGTTCTGTTGATCAGATCTTTAGTCCATGCCGCTTCGCAGAGCGAGTCATTAAACATGACACCCAAGTATCTTATAGATTTTACATTGCTGAGTTTATCGTTTGCAATTTGCCATTTACATTTTTTGGCTGTCCTGCTAAGCGTATGCCCAATGCTCATGATCTTTGTTTTGTCTGTGTTTATCAAGAGCTTGTTTAATTCCATATACTCGTTTATTCGATTCAAGAGGCGCTGTAAACCGATCTGAGTATAGTCGGTAGCACTACGTCATCTGCATAGACAAGGCATTTAATTGGGGTGTCATTGATCTTGGGCGAGAAGCATGGTACTGTGTCTAGCCACTCGGGCAGATCAGCTATGAAAAGTTTGAATAATTTGGCTGCCAACGGGCAGCCTTGCTTGACGCCTTTATATGTTGTGACAGGCAAACTCAGGTTGCCTTGTTGATTAAGCCTTATCTGCACCGTAGTATTGGAATGAAGTGCTTTTAGTGGTTCCAAAATCAATGATGAACACCCCCACTTTATTAACTTTGACCACAATTTCTCACAATTTATTGTGTCAAAGGATTGCCTCAAGTCTATGAATGCAAAGAAGATTTTCCTCTTTGCTCGTAGAGCCTCCAATTTTAAGACATTCAGTAGTAGTAGATTCACGTCAACTCCCACACACTCGGCGAAGCCTCTTTGTCGTATGTCGTGTTTCCCCGACATGGAAGCCCAAGTGGCAAGCCTCTTTCGGAGGAAAGAGACAAAGATTTTTCCGATTGTATCAAGGAGGGCGCTAGCACGGCAGTTCACCGGATCGTCTCTATCGCCCTTCTTGTAGATCGGAACCACAATGGCTTTTAGCCATGACTCTGGAATGCTCTTACTTTGCGACACTTTTTCAAACAGGAATTCGATGAACTTTGCCCAATGTTCCTTGTTTTCCTTCAGCATGATGTTTGAAATTTGGTCAGGACCTGCTGTTCTTGAGTTTTTTAGATTTTGTATTGCTAATTCAATTTCGTCACTTGATGGCGTTATATCCCACGCTGATACTGGCTCGCTTGCTTGGGGTTGGATATCCTCCGTTGGATTTTTATAGATTCTCTCAAAATGCTCTACCCATTTCGCGCTGTCAATTGGGTTGAAGATTGTAGGCCCAGATTTTGTGTTACCCTTGTTTAGGATAGCCCAGATATCACTCGTGTTTTTTGCGATCAGCAGTTTCAACATCAATTTGGCGCGATTTTGTTCTATCATCACTGTGTGCGCCTTTAACCAGTGTCGATCGGCCTGACGTCTTGCTTTTACTTTGGTGACCATACTGTCCGTAGGTATCTTCATTTTTTTTATTTGGCGCACATCTTTCCTAAGGTCCCTTTTCGCTTGAGCGATGACATTACTAAACAGGTGTTTGTTTGAGTGGCCAATTATTCTTGAAGCTACCATTTTCATCTTGAAGTCTGTTAACACGGGAGAATAGTTCACCTGGTTCCCCCTATTTAGCTCAGTGCAAAGTTTTTCGATCTGCGACCTGTTGATCCTCAAATGGTTTCCTGCTGCATTTGATGTGAGTTGCACATCATATTTGCCGGTTGGTTCACACCGGTCGGAATCCCAGACTAGGTGGAGCAGGTTGTGATCGCTATTGGTCACTGGGATTAAGTTTAGGGAGGCCACTCTTTTGAAAACATGTTGGGAAACCCAGATGTAATCCAATGTGTTTCGACTGCGTGGAACTCGCCATGTTGGATTACAAGGCTGGTCACCTTTAGTATTACCATTGACCATTGTGCAGTTTCTTATTGCTAGCACATCGTACCAAAGTTGTCCTCTGTTAACTACTGCATCAGCTAACTTCTGCGTGTTCGTCTTTTTTACATTGTCATAGTTGTACCAACTGCAATTTAGATCTCCACATACCATTATGGATAGGTTGTTGTATTTCAATATTGTGTCGTCAATTAGTGTTGTTACAGCGCTAATGAAGCTGTTTGTGGAAATCATGGCTGGGTTCCAATATCCGTTTATTAAGAGTAGATGTTGTTTCTCTGGCTTAATTGTAGATGTTATTTGGACCAAAGTGCCTTAAACAAAAGGACTTGGATTTAAGGATGCCAGCGGCGTCATCCAATTGTGGATCTTCAGTAGGGTGACTAAACCAGAGAAAGAACGACCAGCAGAGTTTTTCCCAGCAGGATTTAAGAAAGTACTAAATCCATCTCGGGTTGGTGGCTCACGTAGCCAGGTTTCCTGGAGGCATACAGCAAAGATATTGTCCATTTGCACCTCGAAGTTGTTGAACAGGTGGACAAAGCCTTGTGTGTTCCAAGATAACACGATTTGGGCTGAGTTGCTCCTCTTCAATCATTGTTATTGGTGTTTGTCGTTTGATGGAAAGATTCCTGTTCGTGTTCTGGGAAATGGTCCCTGGTTCCGGCTCTCGTTGCAATTTGCAGGAGAGTAAGCCAATGATTTTCGCAGTATAGCTCGTCGATGATCAAGTCCTTGCGCATTTGCACGAACATCTCGACCCGAGGATTCTTGTTGTGTCTCATGCTCAGGTTCCAAAGTTAGGTCAAAACCAAATACAAGTAGATCTTCTGTCGCTTGCAGTAACATATTTTTCACTGCCGAGGAGCCAATATCTAATAATACTTGATCAGAAGTTATCTCAGTTGGATAGTCGACGATCTTTATGTCATCCGAGGATATTGTCCGCAAAACTGGGATGCATGCAAATAATTTAATTACATTGGTTCTGTTTAAATTGACCTCGTTGTCATCTGTTTCAATATTTTGAAGCTGTAATTTCCAGAGCCGAGTATTGTTTGTTTGATTTTTGCACAGATGTACCCTAGATGAATATTGGGTTCTTGTATGCCTCTGATAGACGTCAGTTTCGGATTTAACTTGGAGGCAAGTATTGAAGGTGCTTTCCAAATTGGTTTTGCCTTTTCTTTTTGCAGCTTGTTCCCAATTGATTTTTTTTCAGGAAGTGGCTTTGGCTGTTTCCAGTTTTCAGCAACTAGTGTCAACGGGACGCCTGAACGCTCAGTCGAAAGCCCATTATTTGTTTGCTCTTCTTGGTCGTCGGCTTCTCCCGAATATGTTGACAGGTCACATAGGTCTATTGCTGAGGAGGCAGATGGACTGACGTTGCTCATTTCATCAGATTCGAGACGGCGGCGTTTTGCTGACTGTTTATTAGTTTGATGATCGTTTTCTTTGCCAAGATCTCGGTCAAGCACGGCCTGAGCTACCAGTTTGCTTGTTTCTGCTGTAAGATCAAACAAGCCAGGTTTTGTTGGCGTGGTAAGGTTCCTTATACATTTTTTAACATTTGAGTGAATAGGCTTTGGTTGCTTCTTTTTGTTTTCTTGAGCTGAGACTTTATTGTCTTCTCTAGCCGGTCTGGTGGGCTTTTCGGTCGTCAGGATAGTTTTGGCAGGGCCATTGAATATATCAAATGAACATTTTGAGTTGTTGAGAGGTGCTATTGATGCCGATTTCTCCAGGTTTCTGTTCAAGGCTGAGGGCATTTGTGCCTTAGATGGTGGAAATGACTCACCAGCTGCGCATTGCAAGAGGTTGGTTGCATTTGTGTTGTCCTCAAGTGTTTGTTGGCTGTTTACTTCTGTATTACCAACATCGATGTTATCAGGATCAAGAGTTGGGGGGCTTTTTCCTGACGCGGAGCCGTCCACAGTCGTTGTCAAGGATTGTATGTCATGGTTTGGGATGACAAGAGGCCTTGTGCTTTGATCTGTTACTGGCTTGGTTACAGGGCGCTTCCCCTGAGCCTTTGATGTCTTGTTTTTGTTTTGTGGAGAGATAGGTTTCGGGAAGTTGTTTCCCATCAGAGAAGGATCGCATATCTGAGTTTTCTTTCCCACATCTCTGGTCTGGAGGCGCATCCATCTCACCGCCTCTAACAGACTTTCAATTAGATTGTCATTTTGACAATGGTGCCGTGCGGCTAAATCACTTAGACGTTCCTGCCATCGAACAGACAGATCTGCCTGTTGTTCTATTTGTTTCTGTATCAACCCTGTGAAAAGTTAGAGTTTTTCCATTTTATTTGTGAGGTTTGAAAGCATTGCCCCTTGGTCACTGATGGCTCCATTCAAAGATTCATATAATTTGGTAAATGGTAGCAGCACGATTGAAGAGGCTGCTACAACGTTGTTGTGTAACTGAGTTAAGGTTTCAGCAGATAGACTCAGTTGTGGATCGATTTGAACAGATGAGTCATTTCCATTCAATGATACATGCGAATGTTCTATGTGAAACTGATCGTCTTGGAGCGGAGAATTTGGTGCTTTTTTTGCATGATCCTCACTGGAGGTACTGTGGTTTTTAGGGCACAGAGTGCTCACATTTGTTGGGAGAAGTGCAGGCTCATTAAATGCAGAATGGTTTAGTTTTAATTTCAGTTCAATAATTCACTGAAGGCATCGTGCTCTTGCCATAGAGCTTGAGTCCATGTTAGCCGCTCTGGATGTTGGGTGAGGTGATCCTTGGCGTGTAGCCAAAGCATCGGCTTTTCCTAAATCCATGCCTGGTGTTGGCAATATGCTTTTTTCCTATGTCGTCTGGTACTTGACATGCATGCGCACTATGGTTGGCACGTTCCTTTGACTGATTGGTTTTTTGCTTCTTCCTGTTATCACAAATTGAGCTTGCTGCCGACTTGTTTGGAGGTGCAGATAAGTCGATCGTGTTGTTTGGTATCTGGGCACATATGCACATATCGACTGCTTGTGCATTTTGGACAACCAGATCTTCATTTATTTTGTTGTTAATGGCACGGTTTTTTCCTGCCGTGGCATGTAACTTTGAATTTATGGCTCGTGTCTCAGTTGGCGGTGCTTGACAAATGGGCAGACACGGTAGTGTTGGTGAAAGAGAGGCATCATTATTAAGTGTTCGTACTGTCTGTTTTCCATTTTCTCTGAATGTGCTTTTTTGGCAGGCACCTTCCACTAGGTCCTGAGTGTGATTGATAGCCGTCCGCTGGTTGACATGTGGGACATTTAATATGCTAATTAGCTTAGCATCGGTGACATCGGTGGCAGACAGTGGCGAATAAAAACTGTCAGTCGGTTCGCCAAAGTCGCTGATCATGGCCGTCTTGACTTGTGATTGGGGCAGATTTGAGGCTGCAGGCTTTATGGCAAACGTGGTAGTTGAGTTCTGTGATGATGCCTGCGTAGTCACTTTTCTGTTGTTCTTTGCCGTATGTTCCTCATGTGTTTCACTGACTTCACTGGGCAATTGGTGTATTGCAGGAGAAGCATGGGTGCCTGTGCTGTGATACTGGTCGGCAGTGTCAGTGGTTTGCCTACGAGTTTGAATATCTGGGCATTCGCTAATATCAGAGTTCGCAAGATGTTGCAATTGGTTTTGCGGATTAGTAGGAACATTTTCACAATCATCACAAGTGCTCGGAGGATTATTTGGCAAATGCGTGTTAGGCGCTAGTGGGGCAGATGATGCCGGAAAGGATGAAGGAGAAGGTAAAGATGCGGGCCAGGGAGCAGCCTTGCTTACCTTTCAGCCCCCGTCCGAGGTGGCTTTCATGGCTGTCCACGGATTCACCATTCGTCGGTGGTAGAGCGTCTTCCGTCGGGTCTGGGGACCTTCAGCAGTCTGAGTCATGAGAGCGTGGACCATACCAGGAGGGTCTTACTAATAACTTGTATTCTTGGATAGCCACTAAGTTGCCCAGGGGAAGCAATCCAGCCATACAGCTAGGCAACAAAGCAGCAACAGCCAAACAGTGAGTAAAAATTAAAAAAATAAAAAATAAAAAAAACGCTCGCCCTTCTCACGCTCGGGCTTTCCTTTCATAGTGTAAATTCTGGCACGCACGCCAAAGCCGCCAAACAGCTAAACAGCGTTGCCCCAGCCCTTCAGTCCTCAGGGTTTACCTGTTGTTAATGTGCATGTGGCTGTAACCTCTGGCAATGGTGTACTATGCCTTGATGTGATTTGGTGTCAGCTACTGTACTCAGACATGGTGTCAGCTACTGTGCTAAAACAAATTGTGTGTCCAAGTGTTCAATAGAGCCACGCACCCCAAAGACATCTCATCTTCACTCAAAATGTGCTAATAAATGTCACATGAAATTCAAGTGTGTGTGTGTTTGTGTGTGCATGTGACAGCTACTGTGCTTAAACAAGTTGTGCTTTAGTGCTTGTTCAATCAACCACCATGCCCCAAAGGTTTTTGCTCTTGTTCAATTGACCTAATAAATTTGACATGCAATTCAAATGATAATGCCAGCTGCTGCGTTTAACCAAGTTGTGTCTGAGCGTGCATTAAGTCAAGCCACACACACCAAAGACTTTTCCCCTTCTTGCAAACTGTGCTACTACATTTGGCAAGAAATTCAAGTGCTAGCATGTGTCAGCTACTGTGCTTAACCTGAAAGTGTGTGAGAATGCATTCAATCTACCAACATACCCCAAAGGAATGTGCCCATCCCTAAAGGTGTGCCAATACATTTGACAAGAAATTAAAATGCTTGTGCCAGCTAATGCACTCAACCAAGTCGTGCATGACAGTGCTCTCCAAAGATATTTGCCCTTCCATTAAAGTGTGCTACTAAATTTGACAAGATATTAAAATGTTTGTGTCAATTGGTGCAATCAATCAATTCAAATTTGACAAAGAATTCAAATGGTAGTATGTGTCAGCCACTGTGCTCAACTAAGACATACATGAGCAGGTGTTCAATCAAGCCTCTTCCACTGAAAGACTGTTCAGTTTCTTACAAAATGTGTGTTGACAAATCTGATAAAAAGTTCTAATGCTTGTCTGTGTCAGCTACTGCACTCAACCAAGCTGCACATGTGCTTCTGCAATTGTGCACTGTTCAACCAAGTTATGTGTGAGTGGGCAGTCACTTAAGTCTCCCCACTCAAATTCCTCCTCTGTTCAGCACAGGGTATGTTGCATTACACAACGCACCACCCTGCAACTAATGCCTGAGTGATCAGCAAGACCGGGCAAGCTGTATTTTCCTGCCACACCCCAGTGATGTTTTCCCTTTGCTTGAAGTGTGTTTATAAATTTGGCAGGAAATTAAAATGTTCATGTGTGTCCGATACTGTGCTGAATCATGTCAGTGGACTCTGCTTTATCAGAATCCCATCCAGCTATGAGCAGGAGGAATTCCAATAAGATTATCTGGCTAGTAGCCCCCATAACTCCCTAGAATTATTGAGCATATATCAAGGCCATCACACATGGACTTAACATAATACCACCACCACACAAGTAACAACCTCCATGAAAGTTCGGCTGGCCAATGGGGAAAGCTCTCGTCGCTCCTTTTGATTTAACTTTTATTCTGGCTGAAACATTACAAATGATACATTTTTCCCAACAATCACTATCACACACCATTATGTTTTCATTTGCCTACATGTTGTGAGTTAAATCTGTATGTGTTTGCCTCCCTGATTTTTCCCACTCTTCCCCTTTCACACTGCCCTTGACCCCGTTTCAGTTACACCTCAAAGACCATGGTCTGGCTGCCATCCTGCACAGGGCGCAATTGCCCTCTACTTGGACAAGGCTCAGCACTTAAAAACAACTATGGTGGTGATGTGTCCTCTACAAAACACTAATAACATAACATACCATGCATGAAAGTTCGTTTAGTCCAGCCATTCCCCTCCGCTGAATGTGTGCTATGAAATTTGACAAGATCTATTGAAGTGCTTGTGTCAGCCACTGCACTCAACCAAATCTTATGTTGTTGTTAATGTTGAAGGATATTTGTACCGCGCACTATCACCACCGGAGTGGTCCCCTGGCACTCTTATGTGAGCCTGTGTTTAATTGGCAGTCTGCCCCAAAGACTTTTCCCTTCCCTCAAAGTGTGACAATCCATTTGAAAGGAAATTCAAGTCCTCATGTCAATGATTGCACTCAGCCAGCTCTTGCGCAAGCACGCTCCAATCAAGCCACCCCAGTACAGAATGTGCAAGCAGGTTGCCCGAGCATGGCTTGTTTAGCCATTCTCTTTCAATGAAATACAGATCATCTTTTACAAATGTTTACAAAAATACAAAATAAAATGATATTCTGTTTCGCAATACACAAAACCACCATCAAAATCGATGCCTACAACCCATAAAAGTAAAATGCCCCAGCTCTTAAACAGCAAGAGGAATTGCCCTCCTTCCTCTCTGAAAGATTCCCATTGACTGCTGAAGGGCCCCAGAAGCATGTTCTTCATGTGTACACACGTGAATCTGGCTAAACAACTCAGGCAAGAATAGCCCCCTTTCCAACATCTAGGGGCATGAACTACATGGTGACATAGCTTCACACATGCGGCCCGCCGCCATCACCATCCTTTTTTCGGCACTGTTTTTGCATGCTCTGCCTCTCAATACGTGCACGAGGCTCAGACCCCCAGAGACAGTCCAATCACTTACTGTGCAGCGGGCCATAGTTGTTTTGCCAGCCCAGGGCCCTATACGCTAGTTAGCATACAGCACCCATTAATGTGCCTCCCAGTTGTCGCAACAGCATTTGACCGCTAGGATGCATGTTCCGCACCCACACCGCGGCCGACACGACCTAGTCACACCCCTGAGAACCTATTGATTGTCTGATTTAGTGATCTCTATGTTTTTTCATGACCACACACCGTTGATGGTCATCCAGGCCTCCATGACTGACTGGGTCTTTTTTCCACTCCTTCCTGACAGATCAAAGCATTTGTAGCGGTGTATGCCCAGCACATCAAGACCCGCTCAACAAGGTATTGTGGTGTCTATCATCTACCTGTATGTTAGAGACATGGAAAACGAGGTGTATATTACCACTCTTGTGGTATTGACTTATGTATCTATGGATCCATAAATATTCACAGGTCTCCTACAAACCAGTAGTAGCGGACCCTGTAACAGCTGTGGCTAGTCACACGCACACAGTAAGCCCCCACAGGGTTTTATTCAGCAGTAATAGTTTCGTATACATAATGTTCTTTAACAGACTTGAATACAGACTCCCTTTGGCACTCACAGAACGGTCTCTGATCATTTCCAGACACAATCAGAATTTTCCATTTATTGAACACCCATCATTTTCCCGTCCTGATGAAGGCCGCCCCACTAACAGCATCTTTCAACTGCTACATGAGGCCGAAACACAACCGTGTTGACTTTTCTTACACAGTATTGTTTGTTCATACTGTTTAGCAAGCTGTTTCTTTCAGCAAATGAAATGACCAGTGGTTCCCAATTAATGTAATGGGACCCTCCTACTATTACAAAATATATGTTTAAAATGTTGTGCTTACATGTTTAATTGCACTATGTCCACTATGTTTTTTTTATTTTTATTATTACTTTTTCTGATCCTGTGACACATTTGGTTTATACCATTGTTAAATTTATGTTTTACATGATGATGACATATTGAATTGTGGTGTGCACTTTCTAACTATTCTACTAGGAAAACTCATTCAAAGTTCTTTTTCTGGAGTCTTAATATATTCAAGCTCACCCTGATCATTTTCTGTTTAGTACCTTTCCTTCCACCTGGACAGATCAGGGAATTGCCGGGAGCCCTTTAGTTTATTCCTAAACTTGATTACCAAAATTGCTTAAAAATCTATTGAGTTTCGCAGATCCCAAATCGAGCAAAAAAATCGGATAGTTCGGCAGAATAACTTTGCGCAGGTTTACTGGAGGCTAACAGCGGGGCCAGTGAACCCGGAAAATATGCTAGACTGAGTGAGGCATTCTAACATGTGGCAATAAAAGCACGTGTTTTTTATAAAGCACTTTGTGCAGTGCTTCTAAGCGCTCTAACAACAGTGATGTTATTGCCCCATTGTCAACCTTGGTAGGAAGAGTGGCTGAGTTGGCCCTGTAGGATTAAAACTTGCAAAGGACAGGCTGCCCTCACGTCAGAGACCAGCCATTTACTCGTGATCTGTCCATCCGTGATATACATCCTGTGACGTCAACATCAGAGCAATATTATCATTACTGACATTTTACTTGTAAAACATTCAGAAACTTCCTATTCCTGTCAGCTTACTTGACATTCTTCCTTGTGAAACCCAGAAGTTTGAGCGTTTGAGGTTTAAAGAATAATTGAAGTGGATCAGGTATAATCAAGTGTGGTTGCCTGCTCCCACAGTGGTGCACCGCAGCTTCCCCTCAGATTCTCCAAACATTGTCTACACCATAGAGCTCTAATTCGTGAGTTGGCTTTTTGAATGGAAGGCATTGCGCGCCACCTATGACCCTGCACTGTGTCTTCTAGTCAGGTAATCCAAACATGTCTTCAGCAGTGACTAGGACTATGTGCTCAGAGTGGCCAGCACCCATGCACAGAATCTGATAAGCAATTGCTGCACACAGGTCTACCTTGATGGCTCTAGTCAGTGGCGGTGCCGGGTGCCGTTGCCACGCTTGGGTCCCTCCTCCACATCCCGATGCAGCCTCTCTCCCACCACCTGTAGAGCTGGTGCTAGGCCTTTAACAAAAAGCATGCCGGAAGAGCGGGCAAGCTGAGCTTCAGCCACTCGCTGCAATCCGGCCAATAAATCCCCACCTGGTCCCAACTATGAATTCCTGCTGCGTGCAGCTACCGCGAGCCCTCCTGCTGCCCAGCCTGGCCCATACTAAACAGAAGCGTGAAGCTTGTTTAAAGATATTTTCTTTAAAACGGAGTGAGCAAGTAGATATGCATGCAGTGTGTGTGTGCAGGTATGTGTACGTTTGTGCGAGTGTGACTAGACGAGTGAGTGTTTATGTGTGCAAACGAGTGCAAATGGTGCGTGCGTGTGTTTGTCTGGTGGGGGATGTGGGAAGCAAAGGCACCATTTTGTGAACTAAAATGCTCTCTCATAGCTGCCAACTGACCCACATTTCCATGACAGTCACACAAGGCCGCAAAGGGTCTAGAAAACCCACACACAGAGCAGGCTGGGCGTCTACGCCGCAAGCAAAGTGAGCACAAGACAGCAGAACTTTTTTCTTTGAATGCTGCGATGCTCCTGGAGCCAGGGGAGCAGACTTTTGGTTCTCCCAGGGGAATCCGGGGGAGGGAGGGGTTGAAGGTGGGTGGCAGCGGCACAAAAAAACTTCCCATTCTAAGAATAGTGACTTTCATGAAAATATCGTTTCCTGGTGGGGGGGGGGATGGGGTGCAGAGGCGTAGCCAGGATTGTCTAGCAAATGGGGTCTGAAGCTAATGTAGTTGGGCCACTGGGTTCCTAGTGACTATTTCGAAAACATTTTGTCGAATGACAAAAATGTCGAAAATATTTTACCGAAAAAAAAAATTCGAATGTCTTTTTTTAAAAGAAATAATACATTAGAACATGTTTTTCAGTAAAATATTTTCGACATTTTTGTCATTCGACAAAATGTTTTCGACATATCAACTGGATACAGGGCCACTGCACTGACAAAAATCTTTGTAAATGCCCACACGGAGCTGCTGAGGGGGCATTATCAGATTTTGGGTGGGCCTTGCCCCTCAGACCCTACCCTGCCTACGCCTTTGGTGGGGCCGCAGGGGGCGGGCCTTGCGGCACCCGCATCCTCCGTGCCCCTGCCTGGAACAGTCATGAGGTTTCATTTGTGAGTCTTGCCACCATTCCTTGCACTTTCTCTCTATGGCATTCGTTTGAATGCTGCAAGGCATTCAAATGCATGCCCTTCTGGCAAGACGTGGCACTGTCAGTGCACTGACCAGTGGTGGCCCACCACTCTGGAGGAGGGGTGCCGCACCCTAGCCTGAGTGGCAGGCAACACAGTCCCCCCCCATGTGCTTTATTTGAACAGGGACAGTGCTGCCTGCAGGGACGTCATTTCATCAAAATGCCAGGGGTAGCGGAAGTGACATAACACGACCCTTGACCCCTGGTGACATCACCGGAAGTGATGTCATTTGACCCCACCCCAAAGTGATATCGCGGGAAGCGATGGAACACAACCTTTCACCCGTTGACAAAACAGGAAGTGGCATCACATAGCATTGTACACTAGGAAAAATATGGTTACGATATCACTGCGATGTACATTTCATACCTGAATGGATCGCCATATGTGCCATTAAGATCAGTGTATACAGGCCCATATTACCAAATTACTGTAATTGCAAGCAGACGTCCATGACCAAATGATAATGATGTGTTATTATATAGCACTTACGCTTAAGCGCTTTACATAGAAGACATGTACACCCACCATCACCCAACCTGTGTTGGTACCCATTTATCGACCTCAGAAAGATGAAAGGCTGAGTTGAGGCGTTTGAGAACAGACTAAATCAGTGACTGAAGTGTGCCTGAAATAAACCTTTATTGAGTCTAGTAATTATTGCATAGAATTCCAGAAAGACACATTATTTGGTATTCCTATTCTTTCTTATTTAGGTTCAGTGCTGAAAGTGTTAGACTTGTGGCCCTCATTTTCTTATTTTTCTTCTTTTTTAAGGGGCCTGAACAAGAAAGCCAGCAACCCCAGAATTAAAGAGCCACATGGTGCTGGTCACAGCACAGGAACCTGCATTGCAATAAATAAATAAATAAATAAATGTATTTTTTTAGAGGTTGCATGGGAGACCACAGAGGTCGCAAGGGAGAACTCAGAGGTCGCACTTGCGACCTCTGGCGACCCCCAAATCACATCCCTTACTGCCTGCCTCTCTAGCTGGGGCCCGTCCCTCACTATGCTTTTTTCTTTTTCGAGAGCCCTTTCGACTGTGCAACAAACGTGCGGCATGATAATGGGACGCGGCGGAGCGATGGAAGCACTGGCCGCACTGCTTCTCATTACTACGCTAGCAGTGTAGACACGCTGACTGGCAGGGGAGGAGTCCTCTCCTGTCAGTCACTGTGTCTAAGGGAGGGCTATCCAGTTTTCCAATACAACAAGGCACAGTGGATGTGGAGGTACATTTATTTTGCTTAGATGTAACGTGTATCTATATATGCATTTATGGATTGCATGTACATGTGTATGTAATGTTGGTATTTGATTTTATGAATGTGTGCTGTGACAAATCCAGGGAATTCATCCTTTCTTCCAAGATCACCCCCTTTGAGACTAGGGATGGGAGCCCACTATGCAAATCCCTCCCCAGGGGATTGGGCAAGTGGGATCTCACTGGGGGTTACCCCTCTTTAGGGGTCAAGTACTTCCCAGTGAACACATCTGTAACATCTTTCTTGCCCCCAATGTCCCAATGGGTTTTGCTTACATGGGGATTGCTAACAGTTTCAGAGAAAGGGGACCTTTTACTGTGCTTGATTGGGCTGCTGACACCTTCCTGAGACCGGATTCCCAGGAACAATGGAATGATGTCACTCCTTACAGGGAGAGACATATAAGAGAGCATACCCTCACCGCTGTCCGGACATTTCGCCGAAAGACATTTCGTCGAAAGACATTTGGTCGACGTAATTTGGTCGAAAACCAATGGTCGAATTTTTTATTTATTTATATATATATTTTTCAGGTTGTAGTTTAGGGAAAAAAAGGGTTTTTTAGAAAAAAAGGGGGCTGGGGGGGACCCCCTCCAAAAAAAAAAAAAAAGTGAAAAAAAAAATACATTGGACCATTTGGTTTTCGACCAAATGGTTTCGACCAAATGTCCTGTTGACGAATTTTTTTCGACGAAATGTCTGGCAACCACCCTCACCTGCTGTAGAGGAGCCAATGTGGTACAAAGTGATTGCTGGGGCCGAAGAATTGGAGAGAGACTGCACCAGATGGATGCCGCCACTGTAGTGTGGATCCAACACATCCTGAAGGTAAGACCATGACAATACAGGGTGGGTGGAGAGCCAGCGGAATGCTGCTGAGTCCAGGAGCGCTGAAAGCCCCAGGTTTGAAGGTCTCGAGAGGAGAGGGAGCGTAGTGCGACTGAAAGGGAAGACCGGCGTGCCGAAACCACAGTAGCTGAAAGAAGCAGCAGGGAACCAACGGCATGAGGTGCCCGGTTTCACGGTGGAAAGAGTGACAGCTTCCTCCAAAGAAGGCCACCTCGAAGACTCCGGTACATGGTTCATAACAAGGAAAGGGATATGGGTGCTTGAGCTCCGCTTGGCACCGAAGCCAGAACGATGAGAAAGTGAATTACGTGCCAAAGAATACCAAGGGGTCCATGAATCTACAGAGAAATAACCAAAGAGCTTTAGAACCATAAAACACACAGGCGTTATTGTAAATCAGAAAGAGAACAAAACACCTAAAGGTGATGAAGTTGAAAGTCATAACCCGCAAAGGCTTTCAAAAAGCCAGTAAGCAAAACCAATATCAAAAGGGAATGGATTTGAATGGCATAACCCCCAATGGGTTCAGAGGAAAGGCAGATTAAAAGAAAATACCAAGTATGGCTCAGAGAAGCGAAGCAACCCAAGAGAGGGAAAAACCTGGCGAAGAGCCCAGAGCACGTTCCGGGCTGAAAATACCAGTCACACAAAAGGGGTGGAAACCTATTGCATCTACAACCCTCAAGTAGATCTGAAAGGTGCCACTGGAGCCACAGGAACTGTTATCCGTAGAAAAAAAACGGCTTTGGGACGATTTGTTTTAACATTTTGGTGCATTTGTTACTAAAATATAGGTGTGGGGTGGGGTAAGGGTATTACTTAAGGTAGGGGGGTGAGTAGGGATGCGGGGGTCTCCCTCCGCATTATTTAAAAAAAAGAAGTGCAATAAGCAAGTAGGAATTAGTCATTTCTCCATTTGTTTTATTTATTCAATTGTTTCATGAACAACCACAAGAGCTTCATTTAGCACAATTCCGAGATGCCCTGGAAGGGTGAGAGGGACGCAGCAGTTGAACAACTGCAAACTGCTGCACAAATCCAAAAGACTTGTTTCCCAGAACTGTGTGAAAAGACAAGAACTAACATTTGGTGGAGGGTCATGAGTGTGCCTGTTGTGCTTGTGTTGAAATCCAGAACATGTGTTGTTTTTCTTGAACTACACATGGCACCCTGGGAAGTCCAGAGGACTATTTCCAAAGACCTTGTTGGGAGCGGGTCATGCAGCAGCCAGCATAAGCCGTGCAAGGGGAGTAAGAAAACGTATCTTGGCTACATTTGTGTTTCTTTCTTAGTGGTAGGGTCGTTAGAAAGATAAGATAGATTTCGACTGAAGAGAACGTTACGTTTGGTACGACATACTGATGGGAACCTTTTGTTATTTTGCTATAGTAGGGGACCTCCACAGTGGCAATAGGGCTGGGTGATGGCTTTTTATTTTACTTTAATACAACTATGAGAGTTCAAGCATGTCCAGTTGTCTGCATCCTTCCTCTGACTTACCACAGTGCATGCAAGGAGTTGAATGAATGATGCGTGAATGGGTGGGTGAAAGTGTTTGTGTGTGAGTGTGTGTCAGCCGCCATCCCCTAAATCATGGGATGGAGGATGCTGGGGGCCAGGGGCGTTGCTAGGGGGGGGCTAAGGGGGCTATAGCCCCAGATCTTTTCCAGACCTAGCAACTCCCCTGCTGGGGGCATGGCATTGTTTTTTTTTAACTTTACTCCTGATGCGCAGTGTTCTGCATCAAGGGTAAATCAAAAATGGTAAGTGAATGTTATTATGTCTAGACTGTCATACATTGTGTGCAGGCCAGTCTATCCATTGTTACAAAATGGACATTTGTAACCAAGAGGTACACGAAGACCAGATGCTTAAGGTTCAACAATTTTATTGGGGACTGTGGACAAAGGTGGGCCAACTTAAATATAAATAGAATCTTCCCCAAAGAAATAACAAAATAAACGATTGCCTTCTTCCCCAAACGTCTCTTGTGACAGCTTTCCCAGTGTCAGGATAAGTGGTAAAGCTTTTAAGCGATAGCCGTCACTGTTCCACAGTCCCAGAGGAGTTACCTCACTCCTTCCAGTATGTAGCAAACCCTTCCTCTGCTCCTCCGAGCCTCGGTGGGGGCTTTCTGGTGTCTCGTACCCCAAGACTAAACCAGTCCTGATGTTCTGCAGGACCATCAGGTGTCTCTTAGAGATGGTTTTAGGCTCAGCCATGAGCGAGGCAAATAGACCAAACCCTACTAGCCTCCTTTCCTGACTCTGTTCTTTCCATCAGCTCTCCGAACTGCCACTAGGCTCCATGCCCCCTGCTGGAGTTTCCTCTCTCCTATTAAACCTGCCTAGGGCTGGACCTGGCTACTTCCAGCTGACTTGATTGCTTCTGTCTCTTTGCCTCTCTTATCAATATCTTAATAAAATCCCAATCTCTTCTTTCTAATGCTTTCTTCTTTCTCTTATAATACTGGCCAACCTCTGGCCCACCTTCTTCATTCTCCTCCAATGAAGAGGTATAGTTCTCAGTCTCCACACTCTTGTCTTCCCCCTCCTCTTGTTGATTTTCTACTGTCTCCTTACTACCACCTTGGCATGTTGCTGCCATCTTCCATTCTGCTTCAGGTCGTACTTCCCTCTGCTTCTCACTCCCCACTCAGGGTTTTCTCAGTCTTGCCCACTCTGTTGTTCTACTCCTTCTCACCCCACACTCTAGGGCTTGCTCACTTTCTGCCAACTCTGGGGCTCTTCTTATTCTCACCCCACGCAATGGGGTGTTTTCAGGCTCTCCCCATTTTGGGGTGTCTTCCATCTTTCTTCTACTACTACCGACTTTAACTCCAGTCTGGGTTTTACATACTCCCTCCTTTCCTCTGCTACTACTACCGACTTCCACTCAACTCCTGTTTGACTTCTCCCCTCCTTTCTCTACCTTTTACATCTCAACACTTTCTTGTCTTATGCAGAGATAACTCCTACTCTCTCCTTTTGCCGCTTCTCCAGTTCCCCTCTGCAGCTTTCTCTTGCCTCCAATTTTAAACGTCTCTGCAGCAGCTCTCCTCTCAAGCAGTCTTCCCTCTCCAGCCTCCTCCTGGCTCATGGACACTAGACAAAGGTCATGGTAGGGGACTTCATCACACCACGTAATAATATTTTGGTTTGCTTTGCCCTTGAATCACAGTTACGGTGCATCAAAGGGTAAAGCAAACATGATAAGTGTTATCATCTGTGTAGACTGTTCTGCACTGAATGTAGGCCAGTAAAGCCATGTAATAACACTTACATTCACTTCACACTTGATGCAAAGTTGTTGGGCATGAAAGGTAAAGCAAACATGACAAGTGTTGCCACTGCCCTAAATTTAGGCTAGTCTAGCCAGGTAATAACACTTATCATGTTTGCTTTACCCTTGATGCACAGTAACTGTGCATCAAGGTTAAAGCCAACATAACACTTACGGTTATTTACATGGCTTTTTCTTTACTTGGCATCAAGGCTAAAGCAAACATGATCAGTGCTATTATGTGGCTAGACTGGCTTAAATGGCTCCATTCTAGCCATGTATTATTTTTGTGTAATGGTCTTTTTGTAGTTTGCAAAAAAGGTAAAAGCAAGCATAAGTGTGATTACTTGGTACATTGCCCTATCTTGGTATAGTGAGTCTGGCATACTTTCCTACTGTGGGATAGCATGTTTTACTGATTGGGAATCCTTACATGGTAACACTGGCATATATTGGTGCAGCATGCACGTACATTTGTGGACACAGCCAGCATGACATTCTTTTATATGCTGGCGTATGTTGTGGTTAAAGGCGTCATCTTATTTGCTTCACTCAGTGAAGTGTGTATTGCATTGCACTTTTGAGTTACTGTGTCATCTACATTGGGAAGTGGTAGATTTGCACTGTTGTGCCTTGTGATCCTGGGGAAACCTCTTCTGAGCTCCTGCATTCCCTATCTATTACTTCCTTGAAATATTGAAACATCATTAATATATGTAGCAATGGAGCAAATACAAACGCCTGGTTTTACAATTAACCAAATTGTAATTAAGTGTATATCTGGTTCGCCAGTGCATGGTTATTTTATTATATTCAGAAATACTATTTTAAACTGGCCCTATTGTGATGAATTGCCATCTGGTAAGGGTGTGAAAACTCTGGCTTTTGACTAAGTAATACAATTATATGGATAAATACATCTCTGGAAGGGAAAATTGCTAATCATTACCCTGTCATAAACTGCATGCCAAAGGTATAGTGTGTGCTTGTGCCTTACTGCATCAGTATCCTTTTTCACAGCACCTGCTCTACCAGTGGCAGGTTCAGAGGTCACAGGTGCCTCCTTGAGAGCTGTAGTGAGATTCCAAAAATGCAACCCTGTTCCATAAACCCTATAATCATAAATTGAACTCCTGGTCACAAAATAATCTTTAAACATAAGACACACCTGAGTTAGGGTAGGGTGGATGATATTCTCATAATCATTGTAGCCACATCCAATTTGATTTCACATATATGTCAGCCCCGTGGGTCCAATTCAGCTGTAGAAGGATTATAGATATTCCTACCCGACAAAGCCCACCCCTGTCCACTGTATCCTTGGAGAATTGCTTCTCTTTGTTCTTTTGTAAGGGCAGCTAACACCCTTTGCCTTAGGACAGTCACTCCACAGGACGCTGCCCTGGAAACAGAAACCAAGAGGAACACCCATTCACTGAGAGCCAAGCCTCATACCAGGAAGCTACATTTCTAAAGGACTTTGGTCCCATTGAGAATGAAAGGGGGCAGGTTAGTAACCAGAGAGGGATATGTACAGATTTGGGGGGGGGCTCTGCCATCTTGATTCTCTCTGCCTCTCTTTCTCTTTCCTGTCCCCTCCACTTCCTCTGGAGCAAGGCACTTTGGGTGTGGCATCATGAGGGCAAACTCCACACATTTCAAGAGATGGGATTGGACCCCTAAAGCATGGAGCCCTGGCCCATGTCAAAGTCTGGAAAGCTGTGGTCGCCACAGGAGGTGAAAGCCCTGCGAGTGTTTACAGCAGCATACCTCAGCAGAGCCATTGTACACAGATGAAAGGCTATCTTTGCATTTGAAACACCTTTGCGGGTGCGATGGTTTAGGTCTTTCATTGTGGTCCAAGCCTGCGAGTTGACGGGTCAGTTGGCAGCCATGGGATGTTGAAAAGGCGAGTCAAGGTCATCGGCCTGTTCAATTCGGTTTACCCTCTCCTTCGAATCCCTTGCCCTCATCATCCTACTTCTAATTGTATGCTGTTGCATTATGTCTGCTGCAGCAGTCATTATCTAATATTGTGTCCCAATCTTTTGGGAAATGTGCCCCCAATGTGTGGACGTTACATTCTGTATGGTGTGATTTGCGAGGAAGCATAGAATCACTCATGTGAGTGACCAGTGCCTTTGCGCACTTTTCGAGGGCACTTGCGCCTGTTTGTGTTAAGAGCAATAGCATTGCGTATTTTTTGGTGCAAGTCAAGCGCCCAACGTTTGTGAATTACGTTTTTGGATCATGTTTGCACACTTCTGGTGGACACTCCCCACTTGCATGGCTATTGTGGTTTATATACATGCTCTTCTCCCACTTTACACATCTTTGCGCTCATTTTGTGATTCTTTTGTGCTATACGGCATCTCTGAGTGCACACTTCTGAGAATCAGTCACATCTATTTCTTGCACATTTATTGCAATTGCACATTTCTCCTGAATCTCAGATTTTCACCAGAAAATTGTTTTTTGCGGAATCTGCCCCAGTGAGGGCAAGAGTTGAGTCCCTTGAAACTCACTAAGATCCTTTTTCTATCAGTTGCAATTTGTTTAATAAAAAGAAAACTGTGCTGTTTCTAAATTCATAAATATCAATAATGAGGTTCTAATATGCCAAGGAAACAAGAAGCTCAGATTACATAGTGTAGGGATATCAGTATTTCTGTATTTTGCATTTGTTGTACGCTAATCCCTGAGGACTGAACAGGAAACCCTGTATCTGGATGTAGATGTTAATGAAGAGATCCAACTACATAAACTTGAAGTAATCAACAGAAAAGGAAGGTTTTGCGTTTTTTTTCCTGAATAACAGTAGGGTGTCAGTGCTACGAAGGTCCTCGGGCAGCTTTTTCCACGGTGTGGGGCCAATAACTGAGAAACATCTATCTCCCTCAGATAGACAACGGGAACGGGGAAGGACCAAAATATTTCGGTGCATTGATCTTAGAAATCTTACAGGCTGATTTAATTTCAGTAGCTCAGTCAAATAAGGTGGAGCTAGACGAGGTTTACACTTGAACACCCAGCAGAGGACTTTAAACTGTATCCTCTGCTGGACTGGCAGCCAGTGAAGCTCTTGCTGGAAAGGTGCTATAGATGAGGCTTTAGGTGGCTGCAAGATAAGGAGTATTGCTGTGTTTTGAATATTTTGCAGCCTTATTAGTTGATATTTTGGTAGGCCTGCATACAAAGGCATTTGTATAGTCAATATAAGAATTGATGAGGGTTCGATTAATCAGGCGCCACTTAAGCAGTAATCCACGAGCAGGGGATGTGGGGGGGATTACCACTTCAGGTAACGTCACAGGGCCCATAGTTAACGAAGGCCCTGGGGGATCACCTGAAATGGTACGGTAATTCCCCAGGGCCCATAGTTAACGAAGGCCACGGGGCATTACCTGATATGGCAATGCCCCCCCCTGCGATGGGCTTATTGCTATTAGTACCCCAGCACATAAGAACGGGGTACTAAAAACATCATTTTTTCTGTTCTGAAACGCTCCAGTGTTTCGGAACGGAATTTTCTTTTTTTTAAATGGGCACTGGGGAAGAGAAAACGAAGTCTGTTTTCCCTTTTCATGGCAGCCATTGAAAAAAATAAAAAAGTCAACAGAAAAATGCCTGCCATGGAAACAGGATTAGGGTCTACACATAGTCCCTTCTCCCTTTCCATACCGGCCATTCAAAATAAAGGAACAAAAATATAAGCAAACAAAATGGCCACCATGGAAAAGAGAAGGGACTACGTGTAGTCCATTCTTCATTTCCATGACGGCGTGTCGCAGATCGGGAGCGGACGCGTGAGACAGAAGAGGAGCAAAAAAACAGGTAAGTGGAGGGAATGGAGGGGAATTTGTGGAGGGGGCGGAGGAAGGGGGATCACTTACCTCATTCCCTGGTGGGGGAAGATGGCGGTCTCCAGCCGAGAGGTGGCTCAGAACGGGGGGATTACTGCTGGTAATTCCCCTGTTCCGAGCCTCCTTATTGGCTGCAGGGCTGCCATACCCCTCCCAACATCCACCCCCCCCGCCAGGTACTAGTTATCTTTAGGAATGAAGGGAAAGTTCTTTACAATAATCCAAGCCAAAAGAATGCGGCTTTGGAAGCTTCACTTTGATGAAATTGATAGATTCCCATCCCACATGATGCCTATATTTCTCACCTTTGCAGCATAAGAGGTGGGGATCCCGAAAAGTTGAGGTGGCCTGGATGTGCAGTGGGGGTTGTTTAACAGCGATCTTGGGCAAAGGATTGAGTGGTAAGCTGTTGTTGGTCAGCCACTCGTGAACCATGGTTAGGCCAGCTACCAGAGCAGCAAAGTGTCAGAGGGGCTAGTGACCTGAACAAAAGTTTGAGTGGCGTCTGCATATGAATTATATTTTAACTGAAACCTTTGTAGTATCTTCATCAAGGGCTGCACATACAGATTAAATAAGAGAGGTGACAGTGGTGAGCCCTGAGGAACCCCACACTCTAACTTGATGGGGTCTTAAGTAAAGGGACTGATATTTACTCTTTGTTCTCGATAGGAGGGAAAACATTTCAACCAGTTAAAGGTTATGTCGTTCATTCCCATGAGACTCTGGAGTCGAGATAGTGGGTTATCCTGGTTTATATTGTCAAAGGCAGCACTGAGGTTGAACATTATTAGTAAGTACGTATGACCCTTATTGGCTTTGGCCAGGATGACCCTTATTGGCTTTGGCCGGGATTTGAAACAGAATGCAACATTTAATTCTCTTCTATGTAATCCTGTAGGTGTAAGGTGACCGTTTTTTCCATGATCTTCGCTATCCAGGATGAATTATGAATGGGTCTAAAATTGTTCAATATTGCAGGATCCAAAGAAGTTTATTTCAGAGGTGGAGGGAGCAGAACCTTATTTAATGAACTTGGGACTAGACCCTGAGACGAAGGGAGGTCCGTAACATATGAAACCATAGGAGCTCACTGGGATGGCCAATTACCTGCTACAATGGCAGGCATAGGATCTAGTTTAAGTTGCATGGGGCTTAACTGTCAGAGTAATGCTGAAACGGCCTAGACTGAAGTTTCTTGCAATGAAAAGGGTGAACCTCCAGCAGGGATATAATTCACTTTCTTCCTGAGCACCTATGATGAATAATGCCTAATAAAGTAGACTTTAAAGTGCTGATCCAGCTTTCCTGAGGGATTGAGAGAGGAAGAAAGACAGAGGGGTTTGGGTGTAGTTCTTACTAGCCTGACATCATTTTTGGGGTTTATTTCTAGCTTTTAAAATGTGATCCTGGATATAGGAAGCTTTAGATGAAATATTCCCTTTCTTGTAGATTGACTGAGCCTTGCGGGTTAGGTCCAAGTAAGTGTTATTATGATGGCTTTTGCAATATGTTGCCGCTTTTCTAGCTTCTTTTCTAAGGTTCAGTAACTACTTAGAGTGCCAGGGTTTGGAACTCTTTTTACAGTACATCTGTTTCATGCAGGGAAACTGATTAATAATAGCTAACATACTGTTGCAGCACTGAGACCAAATGGACCAGCAATTTACTTTATTGTCCAAGGGGAGAATATAGGCCTCCAGGCTTGAGAGGGTATTTTCTAATAGGGGTGACTTAGATCTGTGTCATACAAGAGCATTCCTCTGTACAGTTCATGTCATATAATCAGAAACATCTTCTCTTTGAAGACTGTGGGTAGGGCTATGAAAAGTACTCAAATATGTCATTTTTTGGAGGGGGCCATACAAGTCACCTTCAAGCCCACTGTGAAAAGTTGGCAGCTGTGCCCTCTTCAGCTCTTATGTAGGTCTAAATGCTGCCTCCCTTACTATGTCAATCAATGGAACTAATTTGGGGGAACTATTAATGCCCCTTCAGTAAAAGTATTTACAAGCCAAATATGACCTTGAATCATTTAGAACGCCAGTGCCCCTCGTGAGCCTCTCACTGTACCAGGTACCAAACGTTGTCTCCCCCACTGGCTGTAATGATTTTGTTGTGTTTTTAATGGAGGACACACTACAAGACCTACATCTCTCCACTCTCTCTTTCACTGAGACACTCTAAAAAAGGCAGAAATCATTCAGCTGTGATCCATGTTTGTAATTTGAGTGGAATGCACTTTGGGCCTCATTACAAGTATGGCGGTAAGGCAACAAAGGCACCAGTATCGCTACCGGTTGCTACCGTACCGCCATACTAGGATTTCTGCTTGCGGGTGCCATTGCAGCCACCAGGTCTGTCCCGGTGGCCGTATCGGCACCCGCGAGTAGAACATGATGGTAGCACCAGTACCGTTATCAACGGTACTGGTGCTACCACCTTCCCCATTCCCATTCAGCCCTATGGAGCCGAATGGGGATGGGGAGTCCCTTATTACCGGCACCCACAAATGGGCAATTACCGCGTCTGCCAAACTCGGCATGACGCGGTAATTGCCCATTCGTGTGTGTCCCGGAAAAAAATGGATACCAGCAGCAGCCGTGCCTGTACAACAGGCACGGCAACCGCCAGCCTCATAATAAGGCCCACTGTATTTAATTTATTTTTGGTTGTTTTTTGTACCATTAATGCGCTTCTAAAACAAAAAAGGTTTTCGTTTTTTATGTTTTTTAGCTGTGTTTGTTCAGGAAGCAGGGTTTTTCATATGGCAACTTTCACTATGGAGAAGAAAGGTAAGGCACTAGAATATGTAGATAACTGTGCTGACCAATCAAGCTTGTGCAGTAACCCTGCTGCCTGTGATGGGGTTCAGAAGAGAGGGTGCCCTTCCGTCTCCAATCGGGTAAAGTCGAGGCATCGAAAGATCACCACACGGAGGCAACCCTACCCAGCAGGTCTGACACAGCCTTGCAGAGCAGTTGTTTCCCATAGGGCTCAATGGGAATGGGGAGGATGCTAACAACGGGCCCGTTAATGAGGCTGATTGTCTCTTTTTGAAATCACTCTGACTGCATAAAGAAATTATTTCTGCTAAGGACCGAACCATAACGGAAACCATTTCTTTATGAAGGCAGAGTGACTTCAAAAATAAACTCTCTCTTTTTTAAGTCATAGGGCTCTCCCGACCCCATGACATGGAGGCCTCCAGCCTGGGGTCTTCCATGTCATGGGGTAGAGGGAGCCCTCTGACTTCAAAAAGAAAGTTTCTTTTTGTAGTCACTCTGTCTTCATAAAGACATTATTTCTGTTACAGAAATGATTTCTTTATGAAGGCAAAGTGATTTCAAAAAGAAATGTAAAAAAAGAAAGATTTTGAAAAAAAATATTTTTTTTCATTTTTTTTTCTCCAAGTGGGGCTCCCCTCCCTGGCATGTGCTAGCGGGGCCCTCCGCACCGTGGGGCCTGTGGGAGCCCCTGTTACGCTGGTGCTAGTACCTCAACTTGTATCCCTCCCCTCTGTGTGATGGAAACTCAGGAACAGCGAAACCTCTCATTAAGGAACATCTCGAGTGCTAGTTATTTGGAGCATTTGTTTCACACACAGAAACTAAAACCAACAATGATAGAGATTGCCATGGTCCTCATTGAGGGAAACACTATTTTAAAAAGTGGGGCCTTGCCACACTCAAGGCAGGGGCGCTGAGTACGGGGGGGCTGCGGGGCCCGGGCCCCCGGCAGAATGAAGTCGGGGCTGAACCCCCTCCCCCCCGACGCAGGAAAGAGACGCAGTATGGATGGCCCTTTGTTCCATCCATACTGTGTCTCTCTGGCGGCCCTGGTATAAGACGGGAAAAAGATGTTTAGAAATTGTGGGACAAATGCAAAGCAAGAGGATCTTGCTTTGCATCTGTCCCTCCATTTCTAAAAATCGTTTTGGGTTTGGTGTATTTGTACATCTGTGCACCCCTCTTGCCAAGAGGGGGCAGGGAGCAGGGGCAGGGAGAGGACAATGAGACTGTTTGCATGTCTCTGCGTGTGCACGTGGTGAGGGTGAATGCTATGGGCGGGGAGCGGAGGCGTATGAGCCATCACTTTCTAGTAGATCTGCCATATTTGAAATGGGGCAATGCTGGTACTCCTCAGTTAGCTCGCTATACTCTTGATGGGATAGTACTGCTGTAACAGGGCTTGTATAATTGTTGAATCTTCTCAACGATAATACTGTGCTTTTGTTGAGGCAATGCTAGTTCATCTTAGTGGGGCTGCTATACTTTTGATGGGACAACATCAGCACTTCTCAGTTGAGCTGCTACACTCTTATTGACAAGGCCCCAGCACTTCTCAACAGATGTATTTCTTTTTGTTTTAATTGGTTATTTATAATGCGTGTACTACCCAGAGGTTTCTAAGCGCGGACTGAAGGTATTCAAATTTTGTAATAAAGTATGCTTGCATGAAAACATGAAAACATGCAATAGCCACGTGTTGTAGAGAAAATACGCAATCCCAGGTGAAGTACCAAGTGAGGAGGAGCTGGGAGGGAAAGGGGAGCACACATTGGAGCAGGATGTTTTCGGATTACGTCACGTGAGCGGGAGACACCATTGAGGCAATCCTTGGACAAGGTGTGACCATTAGTTTCCCCAGGGAGAGACTTGCCAGGACAGAGAGGGGCGTCTAAGGAGGTGCATAAAGAGCAAATGCGGCAGATAATGGTAACAGAAGCCAAATACATCTAAAGAGAAAGCAAAGAGAGATATGGAGGTGGGTTGATATAGGGTAATGAATGGCAGGTGGTGGTTAGTGAAAGTAAGATGGCAGGAAAGACAGAAAGGGTGAGGGCAGAGCAGAGAAGGAAGAGCAAAGAAGATGGAAACAGAAATAAAGTGAATGAGAATGCAAGAATGGAAGAAAAGAAAGGTTAAAGGAAGCAAGAGAAAGGCGTGGAAAGAAAAGTGCGAGACAGCAAGTGAAACATGAGTAAGAATGATTAGAGCAAAGAAAAGATTGGGATTGAATACAAAACAAAAGATATGGAGAGTGAAATAAAGTGAGAGAAATGGAGAGAAAGAGGGAAAGAAAACTGCACAATGTAATGAAGAGCAGAATAAGGTGACCAGGAAAGAGCAGTCAGTAGAGACAGAAAGAGCAAAGGATGGGTGAAGGGAAACAAATATGTATAGGAAGGAAGGCCCGGGGTGGTCTAAAAGACAACAAGAGAAGATTGTGACAGATGAAAGAAAAAGAGAAGGAAAAGCAGGAAATAAAAATGGAAGACAAGAGACACATACACCTACAGCAGGGGGCAAAGTTTGAGGTAGTAAAGTGAGCTGCGCACGCATTGGAGAAGGCGCATTTCAGTTCTTTGCCCTGGGCATCATATTGCCCAGAAACTGCCCTGTGGAAGAAGGCATGCTTTCGGATGGGGTGACCATAGATGGAGTGCGGGCACGGGATAGGGACAGAGATCTCTGGAGTTCGCTGTGGGGTGACCATGGGTGGGAAAGGAGGATGTAGTTATTTGATTCAAGCTGGGAGAGAGGGGCTTGTGAGGCCACCGGGAATAGGTCATATTACTAGTGGAGAGGACTGGCAACAGGAAGGAAGGGTTTCCCAAGCTTGGTTCATGTCCTGATTCGGTTTTGCTCCTCGGAATCCCAGTGTAGCACGTGCCAACTATGACCTGGCTCAGAGTGATCAGTGTAGCATGTGCCAACTATGACTTGGCTCAGAGTAACCGGTGTAGCATGTGCCAACTATGACTTGGCTCAGAGTTACCAGTGTAGCATGTGCCAACTATAACCTTGCTCAGAGTGACCAGTGTAGCATGTGCCAACTATGACTTGACTCAGAGTTACCGGTGTAGCATGTGCTAACTATGACCTGGCTCAGAGTGACCAGTGTAGCATGTGCCAACTATGACCTGGCTCAGAGTGACCAGTGTAGCATGTGCCAACTATGTCCTGGCTCAGAGTGACCGGTGTAGCATGTGCCAACTATGTCCTGGCTCAGAGTGACCGATGTAGCATGTGCCAACTATAACCTGGCTCAGAGTGACCAGTGTAGCATGTACCAACTATGACTTGGCTCAGAGGGGCCAGTGTAGCATGTGCCAACTATGACTTGGCTCAGAGGGACCATTGCAGCATGTTCCAACTATGACCTGGCTCAGAGTGACCAGTGTAGCATGTTCCAACTATGACCTGGCTCAGAGTGACCAGTGTAGAATGTTCCAACTATGAGCTGGCTCAGAGTGACCGGTGTAGCATGTTCCAATTATGACTTGGCTCAGAGTGACCGGTGTAGCATGTTCCAACTATGACTTGGCTCAGAGTGACCGGTGTAGCATGTTCCAACTATGACCTGGCTCAGAGTGACCGGTGTAGCATATGCCAACTATGACCTGGCTCAGAGTGACCGGTGTAGCATGTCCCAACTATGACCTGGATCAGAGTAATCGGTGTAGCATGTTCCAACTATGACCTGGCTCAGAGTGACCTGTGTAGCATGTTCCAACTATGACTTAACTCAGAGGGACCGGTGTAGCATGTGCCAACTATGACTTGGCTCAGAGTTGTAGAAGTGGAGCCAAGTGCCCCCCTCCAACTGCCCCGCCCTTATTACCTATAGAGTGGGAACCAAAGTATGTGACGTATGCGGAACAGTTGAACCAACAAAGAGCAGAGCGTGGACTCTGTGCAGTACCAATAAGAATACCAGTACCTAAGAGAATCTGGGAGTCAAGGTACCCATTGAAAAAACCGTACCTGCATGCAAGACAATATGATGGCCATTTAAATGAGTTTCCTGAAGAAACAGAGCAGGTGAAGGGCAAAGATGAATGATGACATCACAGAGAGAGAGAGATGACGCACACAGAAGAGATGTAGAGACCAGAGAATGCAGATAGTCTACGAGGCATCAAGAAGGTACCAAGGATAAGTGACATCTTGGGATCAAGGTGAAGAAGCTTATTCCACAGAAACAAATGAAGATATTAAGCTACTTTAAACGTGTACAGATACAACAGAAACGCAAGCAGCAAAGTAATCCTGAAAGCTAGCCTCAACCTTTATAGTAAATAGATTGCGGCAAGCGCCAATATATGTCATGCATATGGACATGTAAAAGATGGATGTTTCCAGTACGCAAAATAAAGCAGTGCTGAACATTGCCAAGAAGGCTTCACTTCAGTGTGTCACAGTTAAAAGCAAATTAAATTACAAATGAAATCTCAGCAGAAGGAGTTCAGTGAGCCAAGAAGCCAAGGTCTTATTAAACAGGAATTGGCTGTCATTGGATACAAATTGTGTGAAAGAACAGAGACTCCTGCTCAGAAGGCTTGAGCAAAACAAAAGACGTCAGAGGACTATTAGAAAATAATATTAAATACACGAAAATGCTCGATTTCATGGTGTCCAGTCACGTGGAACTTCCTCAAGTTGGACGACCGAGGTGGTCACACTTACGCACGAGGGCAGGTTGTGCCTGCACTCCTTAAAAATTCTCAGAGCACAGTACAAACACAAGGTCACACTTCAAAGCACTACTTGACACTGGACCATTGAGGTGATGATGGATTGATATATGAATTGGTGGGAAGGTAGTGTTAAGATGAGCCCACTAGCACCAGGATGTTCAGTCTGATTGCTGCTAGACGTAGGTGGAAAAGTACTGACGGGGTTAGAAGCCAACCAATTATAGAGGGCCGTGTAATTAAGGGTCCTATAGTTTGTGTAGCCAATGGAACATTGTCTATTTAGTGACATCTACAATGGCCATTTTGAGGGGAGGGCTTAGCTGCCCCACCTGATGTTAAGTACCCTATCACTCTCCTTCACGGTTCTATACTGATATGGAACTTATACTTAGATATTCACTTAGAGCCTATCACTTTCCCCGATAGGTTTTGTAGTTTGCCACATAGGTAGTGACATAGGTCAACACGTCACTGATGACGATTTTATATTATATAACCTCAGTTTCTACTAAAATAAGTCGAGTAAGAGGATCGAGCGAATGCTGATGTTAGTTGTACTCCCTGGTTTAGACAATTGATATTAAAACAGACTCCCTTTTGCCAAACTACCTGAGTCGCCTTGATTATTGATGTATGAATAAAATCTACATCCCCGTCCATCTCCAGGGTTTAGCTACTCATCTTAAAGGGCTGGGGTGACCCAGTTCAGAGTGACCAGTATGGCATGTTCAAACTATGACTTGGCTCATAGTGACCAGTGTAACATCTGCCAACTATGACTTGGCTCAGAGTGACCGGTGTAGCATGTGCCAACTATGTCTTGGCTCAGAGTGACCGGTGTAGCATGTGCCAACTATGACCTGGCTCAGAGTGACCGGTGTAGCATGTTCCAACTATGACTTGGCTCAGAGTGACCGGTGTACCATGTGCCAAGTATGACCTGGCTCAGAGTGACCGGTGTGGCTTGTGCCAACTATGACCTGGTTCAGAGTGACTGGTGTAGCATGTTCCAACCATGACCTGGCTCAGAGTGACCTGTTTAGCATGTTCCAACTATGACCGGACTCAGAGTGACCTGTGTAGCATATTCCAACTATGACCTGACTGAGAGGGACCAGTGTAGCATGTGCCAACTATGACTTGGCTCAGAGTGACCAGTGTAGCATGTGGCAACTATGAATTGGCTCAGAGGGACCTGTGTAGCATGTTCCAACTATGACCTGACTCAGAGTGACCTGTGTAGCATGTTCCAACTATGACCTGACTGAGAGGGACCAGTGTAGCATGTGCTAACTATGACTTGGCTCAGAGGGACCAGTGTAGCATGTTCCAACTATGACCTGGCTCAGAGTGACCAGTGTGACTTGGCTCAGAGTAACCAGTGTAGCATGTTCCAAGTATGACTTGGCTCAGAGTAACCGGTGTAGCATGTGCCAACTATGACCTGGCTCAGAGTGGCCTGTGTAGCATGTGCCAACTATGACCTCACTGAGAGGGACCAGTGTAGCATGTGCCAACTATGACCTGGCTCAGAGTGACTGATGTAGCATGTTCCAACTATGACCTGGCTCAGAGTGGCCTGTGTAGCATGTGCCAACTATGACCTCACTGAGAGGGACCAGTGTAGCATGTGCCAACTATGACCTGGCTCAGAGTGACTGATGTAGCATGTTCCAACAATGACCTGGCTCAGAGTGACCGGTGTAGCTTGTTCCCTACTTTGATTTTGCATCAGGCATCTGAGTATTGTTCATGTCTGTGAATAGAGGCCGAACGGCGTGATCGGTGGGACATCAAGTCAACAAACATCCACAGACTAACAATGGTAAAACAACAGAATTTGTTGGGTGTTCCCAAATTCCTAACTGCACGAGCTGGAGATGAGCAGATTACCAACCGGTTATGGGCGGTAAGCAAAGAAGTGCCACCATCATCGGCAGCATGCAGCAAATATGGTAAATAGGCTGAAGGGAGAACCGCGGAGGGCAACGTCACAGAAGAGGTCATGGGAATGCTCCCAGGGGCATCATAGTGGATAGAAAAATACAACGGAACCCAAAGTTCTCCCACTGAATCCCTTTTCCTCTTTCACCCTCTTGCCTGCAGCTGCCGTACAACCCGTTGTGGATCCAAATCATTGGCCACATAGAGGACGTATGAACTCATCCAGGGAAGAGTGCCAGACTTTACCTAATGGTTCATTTAACCAATAGGAGCGGTGAAAAAACAAATAGCCTGTACGGCTTCCATAGGTGAGGTCATAGGAGGGATAAAAGGAGACGGGACTGACAACAATGGCCGAGAGTGTGTTTCTCTGGGCCTACGAAGAGAAGACCCCTAGGAGACGAAAACAAGGGATAGAGATGCGCCTTTTGCACTCAAGGAAGACTCCATCCATAGAAAAGGCCCTCAGCGAAGGTATCCATGGGATCCTAGTAATGAAAATGAAGGCCTGATACCTCACTGAGCCAAAAGCTAGGACATATCTTCAGGGTGGAGTAGGTAGACCCAAAATATGGGCTCTTTTCTGTGTGTGACATAACTTGATTGCATATTCACCTCATTCTAATACGCACCTTCTTATTCCGTGTTATTGTTTTTACGATTCCACAACCTCATGTGTATTGATGTCCATCATTCTTCAGGGGCTGATCATAGATTTGCCTATCTCCTACCAAATTCTGAAATGCACCCTCTTGTATTAGATGCCGTATATACGATTCTGCAGCCGTTTAGGAGTTAATGCCTATTTCTTAGAGAACAAAGTTTGCTCGATTAGTAGTTGTCATGTTTCATGGGATCAACGAGTCGTGCTACAGCTTTCAAGTATTCGAAATGCCCATGAGTGTGTCCTATATATTGCCTGAACTCTTTCAGGCTTTCTGTGTGTCTTATGACTCTTTTACTCTGGGATCTATGGCACGTCTTTACCCTCAGATGTCTGGTTAATCATGCGGGGCACATTTGCTAACATAAATAATTCGGCCTGTGGTAGGTTGGCCAGATTTAAAAAGTAAAAAGGAATACATATTATAATGTATTTATCACTCATTATTTATCACAAACTAACACTATCTTAAGTTGTAAAAGGCAGCATTTCTCCTGAGATTGTGCATTCCTGCCTGCCAGCTCGGAAGACCTGCTCCAAAAAAATGGGAGCACTGCAGTTTCCAATGGGTGCATAATCTTGAGAAAAGGGGGACAGAGCAGCACAAACCGGGACGTCTGGTCACCCTAGCCTGTGGTAATGGGGCTACGCTTGCTTAGTGGTTAAATTATACCAATTCATCAGCTCCTTTGTGAGTTGGGGACAGTTCCAATGCTGCCTCAATCTGATCTTGAGAACTGCTCACATTTAAACGTGCCTGGCTTTGCAACATGGTGGGCAGTCATAATTTTAAAAAAAAAATGTCGACAGACAAAAATGTAGACAAAAAAATGTCGAAAAAAAAAATGTCGACTTTCATTTTTTTTAATTATATATTTATTTTAGGGGTTCGGGACTAAAAAAAAGGGAAAAATTTAAAAAAAAATTTAAAAAGGGGGGTGGTGGGGGGGGGGGGGAACCCCCCCATTTCGAAAAAAAAATGCATTGAAAAAAAAGTCGACATTTTTTTTTTCGACATTTTTTTTTCGACTTTTTGACTGTCGACATTTTTGTTGTCGACATTATGACTATAAACCTTGCAACATATGCTGGAATGTCTCCCCTTCTCTTCTCTTCCTTTTGATCCACATCTACATTCACCTTTTGCACAGTCTATTACTGACTGAGTCAAATTTGGCCCCTAGGGTTGTGGACCCAGAATTACTATTCAGAGTCTGCCCAGTGGGAAACATTTAAAATAACCTCAGGAAATAAAAATCCACTGCACATCATGGACTCACCTGAGCACATCTCAAGCCCATAACATTTATAATTGGTTATTTATAATGCACTTGATACCCAGAGGTTTCTAACCGCAGTCCCGGGATCGAACCTTGCTTCCAAGATGAACGTGTTGCCCTTGAGCTATCTTCCCGAGACATCACGCAGCCAAACGCTACTGGTTCTTAATGACCTATTGCTTTTGGAATCTGCCATACATAGGCAGTCCAGATGATTCCGATCATAGTAGAATGTATCTTTTTCCTTCACTCCCTGTCTTTATTCTTTGTTTCAGCAATACACCATAAAAGAACATAACACAGTTTAAACACCACACAATACATATATAAAATTGTTTGATAGATCATCTATTAAATTGTCAATTAAAATATTGATAATACAAGCAATAATACAAGATAAAACCCACAGGTGCACTTTTATAAATAATGAAATATTATTCATCTGTAAACTTCTTTTCATAAAAACAGCCCTAATAAAAAGGGAAACAGCCTTCACATCTTCCGATGACGGGCAGCCTTTTGGGGCTTTGATAACCAAATGGGATGATAAAATACTTCGTTGTGGCCATAATGGCCTAAGCCATTGAACCCTCTAGACACAGTGGGATGGGCAAAAAAGGAAAAAATGCGCTTGATCTTCAGCTTTGTTAGAACAGAATGGGCATACAGGAGGAAGCGCAACCCTACTCCATTTAGCTGTCTAGTTGGCCAACGGGAGAATGCCCAAAACTGAAGTTTACATGCCAGCATTTAAGAGAGGGGGGCAGCTGAAGATCCAAGTATGCTTCCAACCCCCATTCCCTTTTGAGGTGCAGATAGGCTCTGATGATTTTTCCCCTTTAGACAATTGCCAATCATGATGCTCCATACTAATTCCGTAAAGCATTTCTTAAGGTGAGCTTTAGGAACTCCCCCCCAAATGGATCTATGTGCACCAAAGCGCCCTCAAATCATGATTTCCCCATCTGTATCCTCCCTTCCGTTAGTTTGTGGGTACTGCACCCTCTTTCATCTTCTTCTTATCTTCTCCCAGCTCCTTCACAGACTAAGGACGGGATCACAATTCGGCATTCTCCGGATAAGAATAGGTGCTCTGAGGCCACCAGGTTGGTGATTTCACGCAATAGAAAAACTTTGCAATTCTTCTTGTTGAATGTGTACCAATCTTCCCAAATTGGATATTTTATCTTCCAATGTTTTTATTTGACCAATATAAAAATCCCATCTATATTTCAATTATAATCACTGGCCAATCATGAGAAATGTTGTTGTGATTGTGACAGAGCTTTACTTGTATTTAGATCATGTTTATTGTTGCAATTGTTTTAGAAGATTTCAATGGCACTAGGACACAAGGAAGTAAAGGGCCCAGGATCTTGCATCGTGGTCAGGTGGGAAAGCTGGACCTGGAATCTCAGCACTGATGGATGCCTTACGGATTTCCAGCATGCGCCGCTCCTGGATGCTTGAATATGAATGCAACAAAAGGAACACAGTGGAGCACATAAAACTGCTCCTATTCCAATATGAATCAGCTATCATCCTATTCATTGTGGTTTATTTATTATGCTCATATTCTGGTAACTAGACAGTTTCTGGCACATAGATCTCTGCTGCAGGAAGGTAAGGGGATTTACCGAAGATCACACCGCGTGGTCAAACCTGGAAGTACGGATTCAAACCCAGATCACCTGAAATCAGAGCCATCAAATTAGTCAAAATGACACATCTTCAATGTTTCCCAAGAGGCCATTGTATTTGAAAGGCTGGCATGGGTGGCTCGGAGCCAGCTTCACACACAATACTCAGGTGTTATATCTGTGGGATTTTAGTGCCGCCATATTGCACTGGGCTGTTTCACATGAATGTGTCTCACCAACGTGGGCCATCGTAAAGCAACAATTGCATTTCTCAATGAAGTATACAAAGGCATCCGTGTTTCTGACATAAGCAGCTCTCTTTCCAATAATTCTTTTATGTTTTTTAAATACAAATGTTCTGGCCTTTAGGCCATTTCTAAATGTGTCACAAATGTGGCAGCTGCTCTATTGAACTGGACAAGCACAGCTTAAATGGCCTGATCAATTTGGCATATAAATGAGCAGGGGCCGAAGGAGGCTTAGAGATGCGAACAGTTCAGCTAAATGTTTTCGCGTGGGGAGTCAGGATTAGAAACAAAGTCACCTGAGCTCAGAAGGACCAACTTAAGTCACTTGGTCATGCCACGCTCTATAGCATTATATTGAGAGACCACACTTAACCTGGGGAGATCGTCCCTCATCAAAGAGCCCCACAACAATTTGTGTTTTGTTTTTTTCACCGCTGGCCCTATTGACGACTCATATAGAGCCACATAAGTCCCCTGCGCCAACAGTGAGCCAAGAACCAGGCCGGGGTATGGAAAGAATGTATATTTATTTAAATTATAAGCTCAATGAATAATACGTTTGTTTGATTACAGACACCACCTTCTTTGTGGCACAAAACAAAGCTTCACCCACAAATACTTTCTTTTTTGTAATACACAGGCAAATATGAGTTCACTAGCATTTAGCTTAGAAGTAAACACAGGTTTGATTTTAAAGCAAGACATACACCACAAGTTCATTGTTGGATACATGAGGTCTCAATTTTGCAAAGCACTTCTCCCCCCCTGCCCCAAAAACCCGAACATCAATGGCATGCAGCACCCTTCTGTTCAAAGGCCAGGTCTAGGGAGTGGGGACAGTTTAGAATCATCGTTATTGGACCAAGGGCACCCCTTTGTTAAATATAATGTTGAAAGAGGGGTGACCAATGGGAATTTCGTTTTAAAATAAGTATACCTTTTTATTTGATAGCACATTTTTGGGACTGGGTTTCAGTGGGGAATTTAATTTTAAGGACAAGTATCTTTTGGATTGAAACAGAGGCGTAGCCAGGATTGTCTAACAAGTGGCGCCTGAGGCTGATGTAGTTGGACACACTAGAGGGAACATTAACATCTGTAAATGCCCACATAGCGCTGCTGAATGGGCACTTACATATTTTGGGTGAGACTTGCTCGCTTAGGTCCTACCCTGTGTTGGGAAGGAATCAGGGTCCTCCTGAACCACCAAGTGCTTTAGAATTAGGTAAGACTTCTTTTATGCACTATAATGGACTAGAGGGTAGGAGAGGCACTGGGAGGCTCGCTCATGCAAACATAATCACATACACAGACATAGGCAAGCACTGAAGAAGGTAGTTCTTGTTTAAATATAAGGCACAATTAACTATTAGTTGGATAGATTTGTAATGTCAGATCCCAGGCATTTTAGAAGCTTAACTAGTGCTGTAGATTAGTCAAGCTCCCCCTACTTCTTAGAAGGAATGTGGCCTGTGGGATTCAAAATAGACCGCAGTCTTCGTGTGCGGTATCCGTCACCATGGCCAGCACGAACTGACGCACCAGGTATCCACTGTCCATCAAGAGTCCATGCACGTTAAAAATAGGACTCACATGTATTTGTGTGGCAAAATGCAGAATGGAATAAATTACAATTATATAGTGTGGAGGAAACTACAGGACCCAGATAACGTTAGCAGGAAGAGTGAACTATGGATAGAATGAATAAAAATTGTTTGTACATAAAAATGTTTAGATTTTCCTTGGGCTAGGCCTCAAGGTTTGTAAAAGTCAGCAGAGCTGCAGTGTGCATAGTTAGCAAAATGGAGGAAAGCATGAGCTACAGTGTTTTTTTGCATAGCTAGTAAAATGTAGAACAGCATGCCCTGACAAAAACGCTGGCAACGAAGAAAGAAGGCTTTGGAGCATCGCTATTATCAAAAAAGGACGCTTTGAGATGAAGCCATAATCCAGCTCCAGTGACATCACCAATGGCAAGCTGGACCTATATAAACCCCTGCTTGAGACCACTTTGACAGGAAGGAACGGAAGAGGGATAAGAGAAGACTGTTCAGGCAGCAGAGTCCTTTTCTACCATCCACATTTTGTAAGATTAAACTTGTTATCCTTACAAGATCATCTTGTTGCCTTATTTCCCTACAGGGGTGTATTGATTCTGGTGTGAGCGTAATTAGGGACACCCTTACAAGTGGTGACCCTGACGTGATCCCAGTTCCCCCGTACTTTGCGGAAAGGCTCCAAGCCACTTCTCCAGGAAAAAGCGCCACGGCCACCTACAGCGACTAGTCACCCAAATAAAAAAAACACGTGTTTCCTGAGCGGTTTTAGAAGGAGCCATTTTAATAGAAATCCTCTCCAGTCTCTGAAGAGAGAGAAGGACAGGCCGGTATTGGACACTGTAAAGGAGGAAACTGGGGTGAACACGCACAAGTAAGTAGACTCTTGTAAGAGATAACAAGAAGGGGACATGTGTGTATGACAGTATGTGAGGTGTGAATGGATGAAGTACGAGGTCAATGACATAGAGGGGATAGGACTTTTGGTGATGTGTTATGGTATAGATTGGACAGGATTTCAGGTGATGAGTTAAGGTATAGATTGAATAGGAGTTGGGTAATATATTGAAATTGTCACGGTTTTCTGTTTTTCTACTTTTTATAAGGGAAAAGGGGAGCCTCAGAGTGTAAAGACTGGGAAGAAAGGGAGCCTCAGCGTGTAAAAACTGGCAAGTAAGGGATCTTCAACCATAATAGGTTGAGAAGGCAGTTCCATACAGAATTCCTTTATGACGAT
Source organism: Ambystoma mexicanum (assembly GCF_040938575.1). NCBI lineage: Eukaryota > Metazoa > Chordata > Amphibia > Caudata > Ambystomatidae > Ambystoma > Ambystoma mexicanum. Next base: position 1,443,755,619 of record NC_090935.1, read on the forward strand.
AAAAGCAATGGAATCCTCAGCATGTAAATAAAGCTGAGAAGGTGGTACTGCGAGGATATAAGTAAAAAATAAGTAGTGGCTTGGTATAAGGAATGGTCCTGGATTTTATTAATTATTTTAATATATATTTTCTCTTACTGTCATTTGTGGAAAAAAAGAAGGAAGGTGGATGAGTCACGGTGTGTGTGTTTGAAAACAAAGTGGGATAAAAGGGGTGGGAGACAAAAGGGGTTGATCTGTATTTTTGTGTAACAAGCAGCAGCATGTGCAGCATAGCAATAAGGTCTAAGTAAAGCATAAGGGACACGCAATATTAGTATGGGGGAAGAAACCCCAATAAGACACATGCATAGGGCCCTGCCAACGTACTGTGACAGGGTAGAAAAATATCATAGACAATGGGTGTTGAAAACAAAGGAAGGGGGCATGTCCTGCTCCTGGCCAGAGCAAGGCGCCCATAACAGGAACAAGCTAGAAAAAATGTCCATCTTTTTAGCAGCAAAATATGAAGGGGAAAGCAGTTACAAAAAAATAAAAAGAGATTTTAGATCTCTGGCAATTATTCGACAATATGGAAGATCAGGAAGATAAAAAAAGAGATCAAATGTAAGGGGATATACCCCATAATGCCTAAACCTGCAGTAGGGTATATGAATCCAGTCACTTATCCCCCACCCCACCCTAGAATATACACTTCATTATGATCCTATGGTCCCACTCACTTTGCCCACCTGACCAATGAGCTTTCGCCCATACAGTACCTGTACATAAACTGTCTTGATCATATTTTGTATTTATTCTGCATGTAAATCGCAACTGCTGCCTTCCTGTGATATTTTGCAGTCTATATTTTGTATTTTGTATTTGTACAGTGTATATATCCCATGACCCCACCCTGCAACTTAAGCTTCGCATTTTCTGTACTGCTGCGCCCGGCTACCTGCGGGTCTGGTGCGCATTATAAGTGAATAAAACAAACAAACAAACAAACAATAAGCCTCCAGTGGTAGAGAAATTATCCCAAGTATCATCAGGATCAGCAACTAGGGGGCAAACTCAAGAGCTTTTTCACTTCCACCTCCATATAACAAATCCACAAGCGCTGACTTGCCCGTAGCATCAGTGTACCCAGGGGGTTCACAAGCAGATACGAACAATGAGTTAAGAGCATTGCGGGAAAGGTTGGTCCGGTTAAAAGAGCCTGGAGAAGTACCACCAGAAATAAGGGTACCAGTGCAGAAAATAGGGGATTGGAACTCAGGAGATTTTTTGGTTAGATTCACCCTGGGGCAATAAGAAATGTTTGTGTCGAAAAAGATGATTGGGAGAGGGTATGGATGGTTCTGGTACAAGAAGTTGAACCAGCGAGGGAAAATGAATGAGAAGATCAAGGTGGCCGGAATATTGGAAGAGGCAGATCAAGAAAAAGATCGTCGAGAGATGGCGGCGAGAAACCCATCCCGCCACAGGAGGCGGTGGGAAGGGATAGACCGAGAAATTGACCAGATTTAATGGTGGTAGTAAAACATCTGGAAAATATTTAAAAAGAGGTTGAAAACAAAATAGACATGCAGATGCCTCTTATACATATAACAGTAGGGATAACGCAGTATGTGCCATGGCCTAAAATGGACAACAATTATTTGATTAAATCTCTCTCCCAGCTTACAGCCGGAGCCAGTAAATGGATCTATGAATTTGAGAAACAAACAGCAGGGGTAGCCTTAGCACTTGGAGACCTTAAGAGTTTACTGGTCACAGTAGTTGGAGACCAGGCTGGGGACATATGGGTAAGGGCTGGGTACCCTGGCATAATTCTTGCAAATAATAAATATGATGGAGAAGCCCTTAATGAAGTAAGGGGGTGTCCGGTCAAAGATTCAAATCCAAAAGGATCGAATGCCATAGGATCGAGTCAATTTGACCTAAAACAAAAGGGTGGAATTTTTTTTTTTTAATATATATATTTTTTTGGGTTTCCGTTTTGGAAAAAAAGTGTTTTTTACAACCAAAGAACAGGAATTTGGGGGGGGGGGGCCCAAAAAAAATAAAAAAATGTAAAAAAAAAATACAAAAATAAAAATCGACCCTTTTGTTTTAGGTCCTTTTGATTCGACCCTTTTGTCATTCGATCCTTTGCATTCAAATCTTTGACCCATAACCAAGTAAGGGCAAGGATATCGGATGCCCTACGAAAAATGTACCCAGATACCCCTGACTTACATTCTTTAATGCAGTGCATAATGGGTGATGATGAGGACCTAGTTAGGTTTATTCTTAACTTACAGGAAATGTGGAGAGTTGAGACAGGAGGGCAATGGGACCATTCGGTACCATTTTTCTACTTTATCATAAAGAGGGAATTACCAAAAGGGGTCCAGTAGACACTAGATAACATTGTATCTCTGACCACCATTTGGCTTCAACTCCCACAAAGTATAATAATCCACCATTGTAAGAGAATCAAGGAAGGGGACAGGGAGACCGCCCAGAAGTGGCAAACGGATGAGGCAAAACTTGTGGAAAAGAAAGTAAATAAGGTTGTCGTCCAAGCACTGGTGACGACACCGGCTTAGGGGGAAAGGACAGGAGGTACACAACAGATTGTGAATGCCACAATTGTGGCACTGTGGGCCGAAGAAGGACAGGGACAAAGGGGTGGGGTGGTACAGTACCCCAACCCACAGTGGCAGTATGGAGGAGCACCAAGGGGAAGATGGGAACTTCGAGAAGCAAGAGCAGGAGGATTTGGGGGATAGGGCCCCATGGAGGAGGATTGGGAACATTGCAGTGCTGCTATTGCTGGAGATGGGGGTATTTTGCAAGGGAATGCAGGAACAGGCCTGGGATGGGATTTAATTATGGACCATCACCTCCAGGGCAGGGATTCCAAGGGCCTCAAGGAATGGGACACCCACAATTTGTGCGAGAGGGTCCAAATCAGTTCCTGACAGGCAAGGGCAATGTGGGCAACAACCGCAGCAGGGTGAGGGAACACAGTTTAACATGATGGCAGGGAGAATGGGGCCCCCATTTCAAGTAGTTACAATGGCGGGGTTGGCCCTTTTTCATTCCCTGAGACAAATACATATTCTGATTAAGACAGCCCACAGAGAGCACTCGCGTCCAATCCTATTGACAACCACACACCCTGAAGAGGAGCCCTTGGTGGAGGCAGAAATAGGAAACAAGCTATTTATATTTATGTTAGATTCAGGTGCAACTAAATCATGCAATATGGAAGCGAACTTTCCATTATCAGGTAAAACTCTTCACACACAGGGATTCTCTGGGGTTATTTCTATGGTTCCAGACACTGAGGAGCTGGATATAAAAGTGGGGGGAAGGTAGTACGAGCCCCCTTATATTCAGAGAGTTCCCCTGTTAACTTGTTGGGCAGGGATCTGCTCAGTAAACTAAATGTAACTATATCATTCACAGATCAAGGGGTAGTGTGTTCCACTCCGGGGATGTGTGTAGCTCGAGCAGTGGTAATAATCAATGCAATGGCAAGGGAGTCAGTAGTCCATGGAGTTCCTGTGGTCCTGGACCTATTTGTCTATGGCATCAAGGTACTAGCAAAAGCAGTGCCTCAAATTGCGACAAAATGTTGGCGAGTGCCCACAGATTTGATTTTCGACCCATGGTGCCACCCGAGGTGGTAGCAGCAACAATATTGTCATTAGATTTGCAAGGACTAGTAGTATCAGATAAAAGAGTAGTCCTGATTGGAACTGATAAGGACGGGTGCAAGTGGCGCACTATACTATGTGTAGACCCAACAGTACAATTGAAGGAAATTACGGATGAGGAGTTATTTGAGGACAGTGAGCAAAATGGGGAGATCATTTTGGAAATCTGAATCCCCTGTGATATCACGGTGCGGTATAGGAAGGTACAGTGCCCCCTGATGGCAGTGCTCACCCCATCCTTATTTCTGAGGAGGACATGCAATATGTGCCAGTACAATTATGGACTGTTAATCCACATGATGTTGGGTTACTGACAGATGTGACCCTACTACAGATTACATTGAAATCAGGAGCAGTACTCTCAAGGGTGCGGCAGTACCTGTTGTCAACATTTAGCTTAGAAGTAAACACAGGTTTGATTTTAAAACAAAACATACATCACACGTTCAGTTTTGGATACACAAGGTCTCACTTTTGCAAAGCAGTTCTCCCTCCGCCCCAAAAACCCAACCATCAATTACATGCAGCACCCTTTTGTTCAAAGGCCATATCTAGGGAGTGAGGACAGTTTAGAATTGTCGTTCTTGGACTAAGGGCACCCCTTTGTTAAATAAATACAATGTTGAAGAAGGGGTGACCATTGGGAATTTCATTATATAATATGTATACCTTTTATTTTAAAGTAATTTTTTGGAAATGGGTTTCAGTTAGGAATTTCGTTTTCAGATAAGTATACCATTTTTAAAAAACAAGTTTTTGGGAATGGGTTTCAATGGGGAATTTTGTTTTAGGGACAAGTATCTGTTGGATTGAAAGGAAAGGTTAAGGAATGAAACAAACACTTTTTAGTTTTAAAGGCAAGATTTAGGGGATGGTGACAATTATCAAATTTGCCCTTTTCACAAAAAATATAATATTTATGAACATGACATTTAATTTTGTTTTGTTGGCAAGGATACCCCAATTACTTTAGGTGGCTATAACATTATTCCCACCAAGAGAGATGGTGAAAGTGTCAAATTGTTCCAAGCTCCCCCCTGCGTCAATCTATTTGGGAGTTAATTAAATTAATATACAGTCAAATATTCTAAGGGTCTACACAATTGTACCCCCCACCCACTAATCCAAAGGAACCCACTAATGAAAGGGAAAAGGTTAATTAAACAGATCCCGACACTGACATTTTGTTGGACAATCTACTTACATTTGGAAATCTCCGGGCTTGGCACTCATGGAGACTGAGCAGGTCTTCGCTTTTGGTAAAAACGGGATTTTGGCCAGCACTTCAGGCAATGAAATTCCACAGCAATCCTCCCTCTATGGCTCCAGGTAAGTATCGCAGCCTCTGTTCTTCTGGTCTCCCCAGCAATGGAAATCTCCAGCCCTCGGCCAATATTTCCAGATGATATTTTAGCAGATCTCCTCATGATAGATAGGTGAAGCTTACTTTCATTTTGACTCTTCATTGCAGAGGCACGCTATGATTATTTGCCCTTTTCACAAAAAGTATAATATTAATGAACATGAAATTTAATCTCCAGATACCTAATTTTATGACCCATCAGCTCGCAATTCTTCAAATCAGGACATTTTCGGGGCAGCAAGAAACACGTTTTAACTTGCTATTGCAATTCTATAAATTGCATGTGGATACATTTTATTTCAACAAAACTGTTTTGAAATTATTTTTAAAATGACATATCAATGGACGCAGTGTGACTTATCGTTGCTGAGTATGTCACTAGTTATGGTAGTCCAGTTAAACAAATGGGAAATCTCCAGCATGTATGCAACTCTTAACTCTCATTTCCACATATAGGTTTCATTTCTCTTGAACTGCTACAGACTTTTGGGCTGAATGTTGCTTTAAGGCTGGGGTAAAAGCCATTTGCCTTTTGTTCTTTGAAAGTTGATGGGCTGAGGAGACCCTTATCATGCAGCAGACAGTCCACCTCTGCCCTGTAGTGCCATGAGGCTGTGCTGACATCTGGCATGTTGTCCTTTAATCTGAAGTTGACCACAATTCTGATCTAAAACTTTATATTTCCAAGCAGTTTCCCCATCCAGTGTTGGCTCTGTGTTGATCTGTCCCTGTTGTAAAAGGTTTGGTGTGCATCAGCTTCAGAGAGATCTCCCTTCCAGTCAAGGAGCCAGCCAGGTCTTCAAAATCTGCACAACAACAAGAAACAGGTTCTTTCTCAGGCCTAAATGAGATTTACATGTGACCTATGAAAACAAAGTAGCCTTTTCAATTGTTGCTGGTATCTTGCATGTTAAGCATATTATATATTTAGTGCATTGCATCTCGCCAACACAAACCAAGCCTTTTCCATGATATTTATTTTAGCAGGGGAATTTATTTTTCATGTCTTGATTTAAATCTACAAAATGCACATGCAATGCCAATTTAGTTTCAGTATTTCAAAAACCTGCTTTTCATTTAGAAGGTGCCCTTGATTTTCTTTTGCAAATGTAAACTAAAAGCTGCTTTATCAGTTCGTCCTTTCCCTTTGTAATGGAGATAGGCCTTTTGGTTTCCAGCCTTTGGCCATTCTCATAGCATTTAAATATTATCACAACTCATCCTTGTGTTACTTGCAGAAACACACAGAGTCTTCATTACTTGGCCCATTTTCAGTGTGGCCATTTTTGAAGGCTGGCAGGTCATTTTTCCAGTGTGTGTTTCGGTTATGTTTTTTTGGGCTGTGATTAAACCCCACAGCCCCTCTCATGGAGGGAGCTGAAGAGGAGACCCGTACCTCTGCTTTTCCCATACCTCTCAACTCACACATTTGTTTTCAGTTTCACCCGCCTTGTAATCAGCAGACTCACCCGCCAAGCCCCCTAAACACCCATACACTTCAATGGACTCTCACCCACCAAAAACAAATCATAGTGATTTTACCCACCGTGGCAACCCAAAAGAATGAGAGCTATGGCTTTCCCACACCTGTCCAACCCCTTTTCTCAGGAAACTGCTAGGAGGAGCTGGAAATTTCAGATCAGTATCTGGCAAATGCTGTGAGCACTTAGGAATATGATGGCAATAACTTCCAAAAGGCGCAAGTACTTGGGCCCATGAGTGTAATACAAGGCAAATTATGTGAGTACATTTGGCATTAAAAACTCCTTTATGGCATAGTTTAGAGATACTTGGCATACAATGTAATAAACCTAACCAGTACCTGGCACAAGGCATGAGTAGTTTGGTATATTACCAGACAACTTAACCATTATGAGTACCTGAAACTGATGAGAATAACTAGCAAATGGTATGAGCATGTAGCCATATAATGGCAATACCTGACACATAATTGTAGTACCTGGAAAGCTGATGTCTATGATGGACAAATAGTGGCAATTAATGGAATATGATATGGGTACCTGGGAAAACCATTTCAATACTTACCAAATGGCATGCTGGGAGTGTGGTGACAACATGGTACACGGAACAGTCTCTTTATAACAGTGATAGCTTACAATGATATGTGTACCTTGACAGATTAGGTAATTACCTGATTAATTACAGCAATGTCTGCCATTTCATGTGAGTATATTGTGGTATTACCTGGGAACAGTTGGAAACACCTTGGCATGTGATGGTAATACCCATCAAATGTAACCGATTTGTTCCTGAGGGGCATTATAAGCAGTCAATGAACATGGAAAGAATGAAACACTGTGTGGATGGAGCGCTCCCTGCCCAGACCAATGACGAAAGGAAAAGCATGAAGAAAAGTGAAATATCTCCAGCAGGGAGTAGGCCTCTGGTGAGCTGGCCAGCATGAAACATGTAATGTGTAAAGTGTGCAGTAATCATAATGTGTAGTTTGTACATTGGGCTAGTCCTTCGCAGGGGGAAAGGACATGATTTACAGACTCCATGTCACATTGCTGCTAAATGAACCCTGCCCTGACCCATATGACTCAGTAAATAAAGAGATACATTTGCAGGGCAGGACTCTCTTTGTGTCATGCCCTCCTTGTCATTGTCCACCTCCCTTCCCTCGGCCCCTTCCTTACCTGCCGGGTTGGAGCCTCGGTGCTCGCGCGGGCTATGTATCTCTTCCGCTCGGCCTCCAGCGGCACTTCACTACTTGTGGCGTCCTTGGCACCCCTGTCCTGGGGCTTGCCTTGGCACTTGCGGGCATACAGTGGTGCCCACTGACGATATGGGCACTCCAGGAATCCAGTGTGAATCGATTAGCGGTCACGTGACCCGGAAGATTTGTACAAATCGGTCACGTGACTAGGTGGGCAGTCACGTGACCCGGAAGAGATGCTTAAAAAGAGCGTTGGTCCGTATTCTCATTGCTTCTCAGCTGTTTTCACCGGCGAATCGCTATCTGGAACTTTTCTTGTTGGATGTATGGTATTTGGACCTTGTTTTTCTGCTTCACTGGATTGCTTTGGATTTTCCCACTGAACCTGCTATACTGGAACTGTGCTGACCACTGGACTGCATAATCGGAGTGCTACCTGGATTATCCTTTGTATTTGTTTGTTTTGGACATTCTTGGAACTTCAAGATTCAAGTATTCAGCCCCACATTTACCACCTTGATTACCAACATCCCGCCCTCCATTCCTTCAAACAGGAGCAGTAAGGTTCCACGCTAGCACCTGTTATCCTTGGGGTAGGTGTTTATCATTTTTCCTCTTCACCATTAGTCATTGCAGTGTTCTGAGACTTGCATTCGAATTTTGCTTTTCTTTTCAGCCACCCGGGGACCCGGTGCTTCTTGCTCCTGCCTATCTCCTGCGGCCCCAATAACTGGTCAGCAAGTAATTTTACTCATCTCTGGCTGGTACTTGGGGACGGAGGCATTATAATCTTCGTGGACCTCAAGTCGTAACAGACTGAGAAGCCACCCCCCACTAGATTATGGATGCCTCTATCGGGGACCCGGTGGCTGCCCTTGTCCAAGCAATTACTGTTCTAAGAGCTGATTTGACGGCAGCCACTGCAGCCATCCATCAGCGATTAGATACAATTCAAAGCGAGAGACATGCCCTACCTCCTGATGAAGAATTCGGAGATGCCCCTTCTCAGCCTGAAACCCCCGCAGCACCAACTGCTCCAACTCCACTCTAGGTACCTACACCCTTCCCATTAGCTGCCCCTTAGAAATTCCATGGAGACCCTCGGAAGTTTTGCACCTTTCTAAATCAATGCAAATTACACTTTTTGTGTTGTCCCCAAGCCTTCCCTGATTCTACCACCAAGGCTGTTTTTACTTTGTCTCATCTTTCTGGCATTGCCGCCACTTGGGCCAACCCGTTACTGGAAAATGATAGTCCTGTATTGTATGATTTCGACAGGCTAGTTGAGGAAATGACTAAGGTGTTTGATGCACACCATAAAGCACAGACACAGGGCTTGGAACTCCTTGATTTAACACAGGGAAAAACCCCCCTACTTGAATACATAACACAGTTTAATCAATTATCAGTCGAGACGGCCTGGCCAGAAGAAAAGAAAGCAGTTATATTCTATAAAGGTCTAAGTGATCACATGAAAGATGCCCTTGCTGTAGTTCCCTCACTTCCTACACAATACCCTGAATTAGTGTATTTAGCAATGCAAGTAGATGCCAGACACTCTGAAAGGAAGACGGAATCCAAAAGACCTAGCCCTTCGTTCTCCTTGCATCCCATCATGTCCGAATCACCCAGTGAACCCATGCAAATCAGGGGTGTTCGCAGTCCCATATCCCATACCGAGAGGGAAAGGCACAGACAGGGCAATGCCTGCTTCTATTGTGGCCTGAATGGCCATTTTGTTAAAGAATGTCCCAGACGACCCAAACAACGATCTACAGGTTTTCTGAAGGCTCGTCCCTAGAGCAGGGGGCACAGATGAGCCCACCAATACAGCATCATATGCTCCCTCCCTTGTCGCATGTATCGCAACCTCTGTCTCTCTCAGCTGTTTTGATTTCAGCTGATAAAATTAAACATCAGGTTCAATTGTTCATAGATTCAGGAGCTACGGGTAATTATGTTGACATTTCACTAGCAACGTCACTTAACTTGCCTCTACAAAACAAACCAAGACCTGAACCCGTACAGGCCGTGGATGGGTATCGATTGCTTTTGGGTCCTATCAGACAACAAACTGCACCTCTGACCCTTCTCATGCAAGACACACATCAAGAAGTCCTTACTTTTGACCTGATTAGCACCCTGCAATATAGTTTGATCCTTGGCATCCCATGGCTACGTACTCACAACCCTGTCATCAATTGGTCCCAAGGTGTAGTGTTTTTTGAGTCAGTATACTGCCAAGAACATTGTCTTACCCCACCGGATCCAGTGACCATACCCGCCCAAGTACTGGGCGCCATGGCCCAGATGTCCATACATGACTCACAGCCAATGGATGTCCCCAGAACATGTAGTCGGTCTCGTCACCACCAATGTACCTCCTGAATACCATGAGTATTTGGAAGTTTTTGACAAAAAAGCCTCAGAACATTTGCCACCTCACCGGTCTTACGAATGCCCCATAGATTTGGTTCCTGGGGCTGCAGTACCTTGTGGCCGGATATATTCCCTCTCTCCTCCAGAGGATGCCATTATGAGGGAATATATACACCAATCTCTCCAAGTACGGCATGTACGGCCATCACAATCCCCCGCTGCATGCCCGATATTCTTTGTCCCTAAAAAAGAAGGTGATCTCCACCCATGTATTGATTTTCGTCGCCTCAACCATGTTACTGTCAAAGATCGCTATCCTATTCCCCTCATCACTCCTTTACTGGATCGCCTTGTCAACGCCACGGTCTTCACCAAACTTGATTTACGCGGAGCCTATAACCTCATACGCATCCGTGAGGGTGATGAATGGAAAACAGCTTTTTACACAAAATACAGTCTTTTCGAATACACGGTCATGCCCTTTGGGCTCTGTAATGCACCAGCAACATTTCAAAGATTCATGAATGCCCTATTCCACGATATCATTGACACCTTCATGGTAGTTTACCTGGATGATATCTTGATATTCTCACAGACACAACAAGAACACATTCTACATGTCAGGGAGGTCCTAAACCGACTCTGCACTCACCATCTTTATGCCAAACCTGAAAGATGTCAGTTCCATGTCCATGAAGTAGACTTTTTAAGGTTTCATATCGCCTCTGGGGGGCTGGCTATGAACACCACCAAGGGCCAAGCAGTGGTGGATTGGCCCGTACTGAAAACTGTGAAAGAAGTACAGTCATTTCTTGGTTTCGCCAACTTTTACAGACGTTTTATCGCGGGTTTCTCACCTATTGTTGCACTATTAACTCCTCTTACAAGGTCAAACACCCCGTTCATATGGACCTCTTTGCACCAAAACGCATTCACAAACCTCAAGACGGCCTTCACCACTGCCCCCATTCTACAACACCCCAATCCAGAATTACCCTATGTCTTAGAAGCCGACGCCTCTTCTTATGCCATGGGTGCCATCTTGTCCCAGATGTGTCCCACCACTGGTCTATTTCACCCCGTCGAGTCACGTAAATTTACTCCCACCGAAAGCCACTACACAGTCACAGAAAAAGAACTCCTAGCGGTTAAGGACGCTTTTCAGGTGTGGCGACATAATTTATTGGGGGCTAAACACCAGGGCACAGTTTACACTGATCATTGTAACCTACAAGACTTGGCAACCTTTAAATGCACTAACAGTCGACAAGTCCTAAACCTACTCCGCACTCACTATCTTTATGCCAAACCTGAAAAATGTCAGTTCCATGTCCATGAAGTAGACTTTTTAGGGTTTCATATCACCTCTGGGGGGCTGGCTATGAACACCACCAAGGTCCAAGCAGTGGTGGATTGGCCCGTACCAAAAACTGTGAAAGAACTACAGTCATTTCTTGGTTTCGCCAATTTTTACAGACGTTTTATCGCGGGTTTCTCCACTATTGTTGCACCATTAACTCATTTTACAAGTCCAAACACCCCGTTCATATGGACCTCTTTGCACCAAAACGCATTCACAAACCTCAAGATGGCCTTCACCACTGCCCCCGTTCTACAACACCCCAATCCAGAATTACCCTATGTCTTAGAAGCCGACGCCTCTTCTTATGCCATGGGTGCCGTCTTTTCCCAGATGTGTCCCACCACTGGTCGATTACACCCCGTCGCTTTGCATTCACGTAAATTTACTCCCACCGAAAGCCACTACACGGTCAAAGAAAAAGAACTCCTAGCGGTTAAGGACGCTTTTCAGGTGTGGCAACATCATTTATTGGGGGCTAAACACCAGGTCACAGTTTACACTGATCATCGTAACCTACAAGACTCTACAACCTTTAAATGCACTAACAGTCGACAAGTCCATTGGCATTTGTTTTTTTCTGCCTATGATTTCGTCATAAAACACCGTCCAGGCACCGCGCATGGAAAAGCGGATGCCCTGTCACGTATTCCTGGAGGCACACCTCTCCCCATCTTTCCTGAAACCCTTCTGGACAGCAAACACGTAATCTGTGTATGCACACCTCCAGCGGATCTTTTAACCACACTACGCCAATGGGTTACCTCGCATCCAGACCACTTACTTGAATGCGAATTGGACATACATGACGGGTTGCCATACATACAAGACAAATTATACTTACCTACCCCAGACACACGGACATTGGCTTTGGAATGGTCCCATGATGCAGCTGTCAACGGTCATCCCGGCCAAAAACGTACCTTGACCGTTGGCGCTGGTGGCCCTCTATGAGTAGAGATACTGTCATGACTTCAGTCGGGCGGCGTTTCTTTTCTCTATGGAGACGCCATTAACTGTTCCACCACGTCTGACGGCCGTCTGAGAGCACCGCTCTAGTGTTTTTCCAAGATGGCCGCCGGCGTTTCTTACGGCCGGCTCACTGTGGCGTTCCTCGCGTTGCACCTTCACTGTGTTTCCCCGACTCGAAGGTAACGCTTGGTGTATCCCTCCTACGTGTGTTCCCTCCTGTGTTGCTTCCCGTGTCCCGTCCTCCTTTTGTTTCTCTCTGGCTGTTCGCCCCGGTACAGCTCGTACTGGTCTCTCTCTCCCTCTCTTTCCGTTCCCTCTCCTCTCTGCCCTTCGGCTTGTCTTCCCTCGCCCATGCTTCTACACTCATATAAGCCTGGGCGCTAGATGTTCCATACCTCCTGGAGCTATTTGTGAGCCATTCGTGCTACTACAGGTGCACTTACCACAGCTGTTCTCCGATCCCTTCTATGGTACTGTTCTACGCTGAAGGATCGTTCGCCTGGACTTCTCATTGCCACTGACTCTTTCATCGGAACAATAGCTGCAGGGTTTTTTCTGCCCTTTTGGGCTTTTTCCCTGTTCAGGTGCCGGCTCCTGGGAGTCCCCGCTGTTCGTGTTTTCTAGTTACCCGACAGTGTGGCATCCCAGGGAGCTCGCCCCTACTTACGGCAAAAGAAGGAAGCAAGGAAGACTGATAAAGCGCAGACCCAAAGACGTCCTGGAAGAAGGCCGGAACTACAGGAAAGGTCCACAGTCGATTCAGGTGAGGAGGAAGGAGGGGATAGTTCAACCAACCCTGATATTCACGACAGATACAGTGTCCTACGTGGCCTCCTGTTCGGACTGCGCTCATGGTAAGAATAGAATGGGTTGATCCCGCGGACTCTTGCAGCCATTACCAATACCATTGAGACCCTGGCATACTGTCACTATGGACTTCGTAACAGACATGCCTCGAGTAAAAGGCTACAACATGATATGGGTGGTGGTGGATTCCTTCACAAAGATGGCACAGTTTATTCCCTGCATTGGAATACCCACAGCTCCTGCCCTGGCTAGCCTTTTCTTTCGTCACATCTTCTGTTCTTTTGGGTTACCTTCTATTCTGATTTCCGATCGGTGCTCACAGTTCACATCCCGCTTTTGGCGGTCACTCACCAAGTTACTCGAAATTGATGCATGTTTCTCATCCTCCTACCATCCCGAGACAGACGGGCAGACCGAATGTGTCAACCAATCATGGAACAATATCTGCGTTGCCTCTCCTTACAACACCAACAGTCCTGGTACCAGATACTCCATGTGGCTGAATTTGCATACAATAACGCACCTCATTCATCCACAGGAAACTCACCATTCTATTCCCTTTGTGGCCAGTATCCTCGTGTCTTTCCTGTTCCTGATCTATCACCCACACTTCCTCCCTCTGTTTCTTCATGCATTAGCAACCTTAGGGAAATACATGCATAGACATTACTACATCTCCAGGAGTCACAGGTTAAGATGAGTAATGCAGCCAACAAGAGGCGTGCTGAGGCACCTCTCTATACTATAGGGGACAAAGTTTGGCTTTCCACTAGGCATCTTCCGTTACCTGGTTGCTGCAAGCTCCTGCCCCGTTTTGTTGGTCCATACCGAATAACCCAGGTAGTCAATCCAGTAGCCTATCGCCTCTCATTGCCCGTCTCTTGGCGCTTTCACCCAGTGTTTCACACTTCCCTTCTTAAACCATGTCCAGACAGATAGTTCTGCCTCCTTCCCCAGTCCTGAAGGGAACCTCAGTCGAATACGAGGTTAATGCCATTTTGGGATCCCGTGTCAGTCGGGGTTGTCTATATTATTTGATAGATTGGTTGGGGTATGGCCCGGAGGAAAGGTCCTGGGAACCTGCTAGTCAGGTTAATGCCCATTTGCTGGTTGCCCGATTCCACAGGGATAATCCCCTAAGCCCACGAGGACGTGTGCCCTTGGAGTGGGGCTCTGTCACGCCCTCCTTGTCATTATCCGCCTCCCCCCCTCGGCCCCTTTCTTACCTGCCGGGTTGGAGCCTCGGTACTCGCGCAGGCTATGGATCTCTTCCGCTCGGCCTCCGGCGGCACTTCGCCACTTGTGGCGTCCTTGGCACCTCTGTCCTTGCCTGTCCTGGGGCTTGCCTTGGTGCTTGTGGGCATACAGTAGTGCCCACCGACGATACGGGCACTCCAAGAATCCAGCGCCCCGCAGCAGGGGGTCACGTGAATTGATTAACGGTCACGTGACCCGGAAGATTTGTACAAATCGGTCACGTGACTAGGTGGGCAGTCATGTGACCCAGAAGAGACGCTTAAAAAGAGCGTCGGTCCGTATTCTCATTGCTTCTCAGCTGTTTTCACCAGCGAGTCGCTATCTGGACCTTTTCTTGTTGGATCTATGGTATTTGGAACTTGTTTTTCTGCTTCCCTGGATTGCTTTGGATTTTCCCACTGAACCTGGTATACTGGAACTGTGCTGACCACTGGACTGCATAATTGGACTGCTACCTGGATTATCCTTTGTATTTGTTTGTTTTGGACATTCTTGGAACTTCAAGATTCAAGTATTCAGCCCCACTTTTACCACCTTGATTACCAACATCCCGCCCTCCATTCCTTCAGACAGGAGCAGTTAGGTTCCACGCTAGCAACTGTTATCCTTGGGGTAGATGTTTATCATTTCTCCTCTTCACCATTAGTCATTACAGTGTTCTCAGACTTGCATTCTAATTTTGCTTTTCTTTTCAGCCACCCGGGGACCCGCTGCTTCTTGCTCCTGCCTATCTCGTGCGGCCCCAATAACTGGTCAGCGAGTAATTTTACTCATCTCTGACTGGTACTTGGGGACGGAGGCATTATAATCTTCGTGGACCTCAAGTCGTAACACTTTGCACCGTTCTGATGAACTGAGAAGACCTGTCACGGAATCTCTCAATGCTAGTAGCTCCTGAGACAACATCCTAGCCATGAGGCGACCCTGAACTTCTCCCCTCTCAGGCCTGGTTCGAGTAGAGTAGAGTAGCTGACATCCCATAGAGGTGGACCAAAACCGCACATGGCCTTGTAGCCTGCGCACATCAGTCGGACCTCCGACTTCCGGTCAGAATTGTAAGCGTTTTCCTGAACAAGCCAAACTGTCATTAGAATATTGACACACCACACTATTAAGCTGGTCTGTGTCAGGCACTTCGCCACTGCCAGCATGATAACGTTAAAAGAGTGAGGGAGAGCCAGATAGAGACAGTGGCCCTCATTACGACCCTGGCGGAAAGTGACTGACCGGACCGCCACAGCGTAAATAGCGTTTCCGCCATTGCACGAAGGAGCAAAGTGCGGCCCATTCCGACCCATCGGGCACGAGCACCACGGCATGGCGGAAGTGCAAAGTCCGCGATGGCGGAAATGACCCCAAAACGGCCCACACCGCCGCCGTACGGCGCCCTAGGTGCAATACCGCCACCCATCTCAGCGGACACCGCAGTGAGCGCCAACCGGAAAGTACGGTGACCGTAAATATACGGAAACGGAAGTAAAAACATGGGCCCGGAACGGGAAACATCCCGCCGTACACCTATAAAACCACAAAATCCACACAACCACTAAAAACACTACCCTGAGACACACCCCAACCCGTCATCCACCCTAGCGAAACCAAGAAAAATGGGAAAAGTAGCGAAGAAAGCGTGCGACCGCAAGCGGCAGGTCCACTTCTCCCGTGAGGAACTCACCGTGCTAACAGAGACCCTCCAGGAGAATGCTGCCGTCGTCTTCTCCACGCAAATGACCAGGACGGCACTTGCGAACAAGAAGGCCATATGGGCCCTGGTGGCACAGCGTGTAAGTGCGGTGGGGACCGCACCCCGCAACCCACAGCAATGCAGAAAGCGATGGGACGACCTGTGGATACGCGTCCGTAGCATACTTTCTGCCAACCGCAACATTGCCACAGCCACCGGGGGAGGTCCTGAATCACCCATCAAGTTGACCCCCTGGGAAGAAATCTGTGCCTCCACCATTGGAATGGAGAGCATAGAGGGAGTCGGAGGGATGGAGAAAGGAGTGCAGACATCCGAAGAATCAGGTAGGTGGCCCAAATAAAACAATGCTAAATCCACAATTTCCAATCATGTGAAGTACCATGTGTCCCCATAGTGCAACAGAAACACATGTCCAGGAGAACGTCCACACACATTGGCCTGATAGCGCACTTTAAAACTCACAATAAATACATAAATAATTAAAAAACCCTAAAACACCCACTACACGTGCAGCAGGCACACCCTAACTGCAGGCTGCCAAACAACTGCACCCTCACTCCACACACAAATGAAAGCACCTCCAAGGCCCCGACCCAAATCACCCTCAGGTACCACCCCAATGCATGTGATACAATGCCATTCCAATTCCCACAGACCCATTAATAACCCTCGCCCTCCTTTACTCCACCACAGGGTCCGATCCAAACGACGAGCTTCAGGACACCCCTACCAGCACACCTGCAAAGAGGGCCAAGACCAACGGCCAAAGACCCTCCACCTCAGCTGCACGGATCAAGACACGGCAGCAGCACAAATCAGGTGTCAGCACAGAGGAGGGAACATCAACAGGCACCCCAGCAGCCAGCATGCCCACAACACCACCACCACAGGTCCCCCCAATGGATGCCACAGAAGGCACTGCCTCTGGTGGCAGCAGCACCATAGGTGACACCCCATTAATGGCAGCATGCTCCGACACAGAAAACGGGGATGTCGAAGTCAGATCCATCCATGACCTGTCCCAATCCCCCTGTCTGTCCCATCCCGTACACCATGAGGATACCACGCAGGGGCACCCACAAGACGACGACTGGCCATCCCCCACAAGCCCTGTGGCAAGGCAACATGAGGTCACCAGCCCCTCTGTGACACCACCGCAAATGGCCATGGCACAGCAGAGGCAACAGTCCCTCGACCATTTAATCGTGCAACAGCAGCAACTGGCCACGCTCCTCAAGGACCATGCCGATGAATGTGGGGGCACTAAGGCAGACATAGAAACATCAACTGAGACACTTAGGGCAGAAATGGAGAGAAGTACAGAGACACTAAGGGCACAAATGGAGAGTAGCACCGAGAGCCTGAGAGTACAAATGGAGAGTAGCACCGAGAGCCTGAGAGTACAAATGGAGAGTAGCACCGAGAGCCTGAGAGTCCAAATGGAGAGAAGCACCGAGAGCCTGAGGGGGGAACTGCATGCGACGTCCAAAGACGTATGTGCCGAACTTGCCGCAGTGCGCCGTGTGCTCACTGAGCTCTCACAAACCCTTAGGGACATGCATGGACGTGAGCAGGCAGAGACATCATCCGTTGCAAGTTCCGTCCAGGGCAGCCCCCAACGTAGATCTGGGAGGAACCTGCGCTCCACAGGCAGGGGTGCCCCTGATACCCGCAGAGGGGGCTTTCAATAGCGACTGCCCACTGACGATGAGCATCTTTGGACACTGGTGTTCGGGGGGGAGGTAGGAGGGTGGAGGGGGTGTTTTGGGCTCACTTGGGTGGCGGGTCGATAGGGTGTTCAACATGATATCACATATGCCATAAACAATGCACGATCAACCAATGAGATGTGTGGACAATGATCTTTGTGTACTAGGCCATCATAGGCGTACAGTCCATATTGTGCATGTACCAGACACACACAGTGCCACGAGTACCGTGTCCATGTATCAGCCACCAGGCGTGAGTGCTAGAAGCATGCATCAATGAGATGCTGACGAATGTCACGGCCCTCCGGTGCCTCGCAGACTCCTTGAGGTGCTGCCACATCCCCACCCTCATCATGACCATCTTCAGGTGCTTGCAGTTCTGCGTCAGGGGGCATGGGCACATTTCTACGTACGCACATGTTGTGGAGCATGACACATGCCATGACCATCTTTGCAACCTTCTCATGGCGGTACAGGAGTGCCCCGCCAGACCTGCTGAGGCAGCGGAAACGAGTCTTCAGTAGGCCGAATGCCTGTTCAATGACTACACGGGTACGTGAGTGGGCATGGTTGTAGTCCTCCTCATGCTGGTCCCGTGGGTTCCGGACTGGTGTGAGGAGCCATCTCTTCAGTGGATATCCAGCATCACCTGTATGTGGACGATAAACGTATGATGTGGAATGCCATTGCTACGTACGCACACCCCCCCGCCCTTCCTGCCAGGTCATTGCCGAATCACATACCCCACATCATCATGCATGAAATGAGACTCACCGAGTAGCCAGGATCTGTTCCCTGCGTGTCGCTCCATGTAGCGTGGTATTGTAGAGTTCCTCAAGACCATAGAATCCTGGGTTGATCCAGGGAATCGGGCACAACAATGTGTAATGATCCTGTTGGAGTCACACACCATTTGTACATTCAGGGAATGGAATTGTTTTCGGTTGCGGTACTGGGCCTCCATGGCATGTGGGACGACCAATTCCACATGGGTGCAGTCGATGGCACCAATGCAACCCGGTATGCCGGCAAGTGCATGGAATCCCACTTTTGTGTTGGTAATTTCCTACTCCGAGCGTGGTAGAGAGATGTAGTCGTCTGCGTGCTGCAGGAGGGCATCGAGCACTTGCAATAGTGTCCGTGAGAACAGTGGCTGAGAAATGCCATGCAACTGTCCGACTGTGTGCTGGTAGGTGCCTGTGGCCAGGAAGTGGAGTACAGACACCACCTTCAGTAGGGGTGGGATGGCGGTTGGGCTATCTATCATGCTGACAAGGTCAGCCTGTGTCATGTCCACAATGGCGGCTATGGTGTCCCGGTCCAAACGGTAGAGGGTGTGGATCTGCTCAGCAGTGAGGTTGAACGGATGTGCTCGGAGGCGTGGGATTGCGGGCTGCCTGCGTGGTGGTAGTGGCTGTGCTGGCGGCCCTTGCTGGCCCTGCCTTGCCCTCCTCCTCCTCCTGCGTCTCCTCCGTGCGGCCGGTTGTAGTTGGTGTTCGTCTTCTTCTTGGAGTTGGAGTACTTGCAGTGCTATCAGGTCCCCCAGGGCCAACATCGCGAGTCCTGCCGGTAGCATTTCGGAGTGGGTGTGGTTGTGGGAGGAGACTGGGTGTGCAATTTATGTGTTTTCAGGCTGTATGGCCTCCACCTGTGGTGATTCATTCCACCTGTGCAAGCTGCTCTCCCCTTTGGCCGAGCACGTCCCGCACACAACGCTGCAATTCGAGTAATGGCATCTTGCTATTGCAATCATGTATTTGTACCCGATGGCCGTGTAACATTGGTTGATATGTACATTCGGCTATGGTCCCATTGTTTCACATACAATCTTTGCAGTCGCGAACAGACTTGTGAAGGGTCAGTAGAACGTAGTACTCGAGTAACGGTGGGCCCTCATGCATCACTGTACCGAGTTGCACCGACGGGCGGGGCGTCCCATTTGTGGGTGAAGGCAGTTGCCATTTTCACACACAGCCGCAATAGATGGATTAATTTGTGATTTCAAACGGCCACAGATGCCTTTTCGACGTGATGTTGCAAATGAGGAATTCGAAGGGCGGCGCTTTCGGTTTTCAGCTAGCGGCGAGGAGATGCCCACAGGTCTGACTGCAAATATAACGTTCTATTGTTCAATGTCCTTGAGACAGGGGCCATGGCGAGGATGCAATGATTGATATGAATAGTTTGGGATGCGCAATAGCGACGTGGGCGATGAGGCCGGACGTTCCCAAATACATGTTACTTCACAACACTGGAATTCCGGGCTGGGGCACTGTGGATTTTGCAGGCTGCATAACGCACAGACTCAATGGATATTTCTAATGTTATGTGAGTAAATATTCAGGCGTTTTTATACCGGGATGAGGGAATGATGAATGGATGCATGGGCAGATGATTTGATACAGAGTTTGCCATGTACAGGGCTTCTTGGAATCTGTCCGCCTCCCCTGCGCTATGTGATGCAGGGCTGCCATAGTGGGACCATCGTCTATCTGGCCTTGTTGAGCCCTCCCTGTCTCGACGCGCCTTCAGACACTTGTGTCCATGCACGTTAACATTCCCATCTGATGGATTCTGTTTTCACAGACGCATGCACAGGTACACTCGTTTGTGATGGTGTTTGCACCTCGATATAGATGGTTATGAGTCGCAAGTGGTTTTGGGGTGGTGATGATCCTTTGGAGTGGGCTAGCATGCATATGGCTGTGGATTTAGTGTGATCATTGAAGTGAGTTGTTCGAATGTAGTTCTGATGGCCATTCTGTTCTTTTTCTTTTCTTTTGGTTGACAGGTATCTCCTCCCCTTTTGCCACTGCCATCTGTATGCCACTCCTGCAGATGGATTTTACTCCCGACACCTGCTGCTTCGTGTTAATCAGTGGAGCAGCATTACGATCTTATGGGACGATCGCCAATGGGCCACATGCCCTTACGCAGTACTAGTGGCTCGGAGCAACATTTCGGCCTTTCAGCTGGACTAGTGCCTCCCCATTGGGACGGCCCTGCGGTTCTGTGCGCTTCCATGTTGCCTTTTCGTACGTGAATGTGGCTCTGTGTACCATGATGGAACAGGGCGTCACACAAGTAGTAGCTGGTCATTTCTTGCGGATGCAGCCCACAATGGTGAAATGTGTTTTGGAGTTCATGGCCTAATGGCTGTATGGGCTTGGTGATTTTGTTGTGCATTAAATTTCTATTCTGATATGGGCCGTGTAGCGTTCTTCTTTGCAAGTGATGTGGCATATTCCTATTTGGGGAGCGATGTATTGTGAGGAGATCTGCATTGGGTTCCAGCTTCGGAGTTTAGTTGCGTGGTACTGTGCTGGGCGCGTTTGCCTACGAAGCCCAGTGAGGTCAGGGATGGGGGCTGCCAATATGACTGTTTGAATGTTGTCATGCTCAGGGGCGGGGGATTGGGTTTTGTGTAACAGATGCCGGTCAGCCAGGTGGACTGGTGGAATGATGTGATTTTCGGAATATTGCTGGTCACAGGTGCCTGTGTTTGCGTGCGTTTCTTGGTGGGGAACTGTGGTCATGTCCATTGGGATGGCTTCTGTATTCGTGCCATCTGTGCCCTGCAGCTCCCATTGGCCCCTCTTGTGATTCTTTTGTTCGTTGGCATGCATGGGTGACTTGTACATTTCACTGGTTGCATTGTGACTTCATTGCACCTACGGGGAGTTGTACTTTGTGGGCAGGGAGCGGTGTACAGGCACTCAGTGGGGCCGTTTACGGTTGATTCGCGATGCCGTACTTCTCGCCATGGCGGAATGGTACTTTCCGCCGTGCTTGATGGCGTTAGGTACATGTCCGCTAGGGTCGGAATTCGCGTACCGTTGCGCCATGGTGGTATTTACGGTTTGGCATGGCGCGCGCGCGCGTACTTGGTGCAGTTAGCGTTGGCGTTCACTACGGTGTCGCTAATGGCATCGTACTTTGCGGTGACGGGTCATAGTCGCACCGAGCGCTATTCGATGGCGGTATTGCATTTCCGCCATCGTTTTTCGATTTCCGCCAGGGTCGTAATGAGGGCCAGTGACCCCTTAGCAACCATGTGCATTAACAGTCCACTCCAAAAGCAAGTAACAGCACAAAGCCAGAGACGCGAGAAGAGATCGCATTGTGGCCCAACAAACCCAACACAGAAATGCGCCATGTTGACGCGAAGGCCACTCGACATTTGTGCTGGAGCTACGCATAGGATTTATAGGCCAGCCAGCATTTTAACAGCTGACCACGCAGTTAGATTTTCAGTCAGGACACAGATTGCTTCTGCCTGGGTGTGCGTTTGAATCCCTCAAGCAGCCATTTTATTCCATGTGCCGCTACACAATCACATTCACTGACTTCCTGAACCTCATGGGAGGGGTCTGGGTGGGAATACATTTGTCAATGTTGGTGGATATATGGGCGTTCACTGATCCCATATCGACATTCATTTACTGGAAGTTAAATTGATCACTTATTTCAGTGGTTATCAACATGTATCATGGTTATTACTGCATGCAAATATTTGCTTGTGTTTAAGGTGATCCTGGTGTTTGACCTTTCACTCTAACTGAAGGCACTATCAGTGTGACTTAAAAGAGCCACATGGGGAACTAAAGCTCCCCTCTCTTGTAGAGGTCAGCACAATGCAAGTGGTTTTCTCAATTACCATCACACGAGGAAAATAGACCTTCATGGGCATATGATTTCAATATATGGCAACAGTGACTGCAATTTTTCTAAGCAAAGCCAAAATTATTGGTTTTGCCACTGCTTGCTTTCAGTTCGATCAGTAACTTTTTTTTTAAAACTTGTATTTATTAGTTTTCACATAACAATAAAACATCAAACAATATACCTTCCCGCCTCCCCCATCCCCCCCTTCCCTTGGGGCGCATGTGTTCGTCTTTCGGGGGCCTCATTATGTGTTGAAGATGTCTGCTACTTTAATGTTATGTGGGAACCATTGTTCCATAAAGTCTGCCTGTAGATATTGCAGAATCCCTTCCCATTCATTTGCGAACTTGTCCCTCATTGCTTGGATTGTGTGGGTGATTTTCTCCATCGCTATTTGGGCCCATACCTTTTGTAACCAAGTGAATGTCAGAGGGGTCTCTTTATTTTTCCAATTCTGGGCGATTGTTGACCATGCCGATATGAGAAGTCCCATGAAGCTTCTCCACTGTTTTTTATTGTATTTCCTTGCTGTTTCGTCTCTTATACCGCACAGCCACACTCCCTCTCCCATGTGCCCCACATCTGGAAACATCTTCCCCATCTCTCCCTTTACCTCTTCCCAGAATGGTTTTATCCCTTTACAGTCCCACCAGATATGTTTCCACGTTCCCACCTCTTCACATCCTCTCCAACATTGATTTGAAGTATTGGGGAACATTGTGTGCAGTCTTTCTGGGGTATAGTGCCATTGTGTTACTATTTTATTCCACATTTCCCTTGTCTGTGCAGAGTGCGTCATCTTGGAGATCAGTTTCCATAGTTCCTCCCACTGCTTTTTTGTTGGTTCCTCCCCCAACGTTCTGCCCCACTTGATCATGTATGACCACTTGGTTTCTTCCTCCTGTGAGTTTATGAATGCGTACAGTGTCGATACCCATTTCTTCGCCCCTGTGTTGGAGATGACATAATTCTCAAACGATGTAAGATTCCTCGTTGCTGCTTTGGTAATGTTCGGGTATTTTAGCCAGTGTTTAAGTTGTTCGTATCTGTATTTATCACGTTTGGAGAGCGATGAGCTTGAGTAGCAGGAGTCGAGTGGCCTGATTTCGATGTCAATGAACATTTCCCCTATTTTTGTTATGCCTGCCTCCTCCCAATTTTCATATGCCCCTTGTTCCATCCCTGGTGGGAATTGAAGATTCCGGCAGATGGGTGTGAAGGGTCCTAATGTAGTGGTCATTATGCCTTTCCGTGTTTGGCAGTCCCACGCTTCCAACGTGGTCTTCATTATTTCACTTATCCCTACGTTAGGGTGTCTATGATGTCTCTGTTTCCAGAGTAGCTCCACCAGTGGAGTTCTCGCTACTGCCCTGTCTTGCTTAGCCCAGATCGGCTGCGGGTTCTCCCCCAGCCATTCCCGCAGAACCTTTAGTTGCGCCACATGGTAATATTTCATGAAGTGGGGAAGCGCCACCCCCCCTCCCTGGTTGGTGCAGTGAGGATCGCCCTAGATATTCTCGGGGTTTTCCCTTTTCTATATAAAGGATGAGATCAGTTTCGATAGTGTTTTAAAAAAGGTGTGGGGGACACCCACCGGGAGAACCTTGAAATAGTATAGTAGTTTTGGGAGGATGGTCATCTTGACCGATTGAATTCTGCCCCACCAGGATATCAGTAGTGGATTCCATCTTTCCAGGTCTCTGCGAATGTTTGCGAGGAGCTGCGGGTAGTTTTCCCCAAAAAGCTGCCCAACCTTACGAGTTAATATTATTCCCAGGTATTTTATACTCTTTTCTACAATCTTAAGATCCAGTAGGTTTGCTTCCCTTTCTATTTTTTCTCGATCCCCCGCCAGAATTAGGATTTCTAATTTTTTTCTATTAATCTTCAGTCCTGAGATGGCCCCAAAGTCTTCTAATTCCTTAACCGCAGCTCGTAAAGTAGTTTCGGGATCTTCTAAGGTTATCAGCATATCGTCCGCGTATGCTATCACTTTGTGTTATGATCCTGCCATTTCAATCCCTTTAATGTGAGTGGACTCCCTTATTTTTATTAGTAGGGGTTCTAAAAAGATAGCGTATAATAGTGGGGAGAGCGGGCAACCCTGTTTTGTTCCCCTTGATATTATTACCCTGTCTGTTACCTCTCCGTTGATGGCGACTCTACTGAATGGGGAGTTATAGTTCGCTCTGATTCTTGCAATATATTGTTCCCCAAATCCCATGCATGTTAAGACTCTAAACAGCATTGACCATTCCACCCGGTCGAAAGCCTTCTCGGCATCTACTGAAAGTAGTATCGCTGGTGTGCGGGTTATGCCTATTTTTTCCACTAGGTGGATAAGCCTTCTAAGATTGTCATGGGTTTGTCTACCCCGAATGAAGCCTGATTGATCAAGGTTGATTAGTTTTGGGAGGAGCGGGGATAGCCTTGCTGCTAGGATCTTTGTAGACATTTTTGCATCCAGATTTATCAGGGAGATTGGCCTATATGATGCGGGGCATGTCGGATCTTTCCCTGTTTTGTGGAAGACTAACACCTTCGTTCATTCATTGTGGGGGTCACGTTGCCGCTATCTTTGAATGTGTTTAGGAGCCTGGTAAGGACTGGGGTCAACAAGTCTGCATACTTTTTATAGAATGGGGCCGTGAAGCCATCTGGGCCTGGCGCTTTATTTACTGGGAGTTCCATTATTGCTTTTTTAACTTCCTCTTCCCTGATTCGGTTCTCCAGGGCCAGTCTATCTTCCTCAGATATCCACGGGATGGGGAGGGATTTTAGGTATGTGTCCTGTGCTTCTACATCAGGAAGGTCTGTGGAGTAAAGCTTTTGGTAGTATTCCCTCAATGACTCCCCCATATCTTGTGTACGCATTTGTAGTTCCTCTGTCGTGTTTCGTATGGCCTTAATTGTTGTTTCTTTCTGTTTTACGTGGAGTTGTCTCGCTAGGAGTCGGTCTGCTTTGTTTGCTTTTATGTAATATCTCTGTCTTAGGTAGAGTACACAGCATCTCTAATTGGCCCTGTGTGTTTTTCAGCGATTTCTTTAATGCCTTAGTGGGGTGGGTCAAACTTTTCTCTTGTATATCTGCTATTGACTTTTCCAGCTCTTTTTCCCACATATAACTCTGTTTTTCTTTAGTGATTTTCAACACCATCATCTTCCCACGAATAACTGCTTCGAACGCTTCCCAGACTGTGCCCATAGAGACTTCCCCGGTGTCATTTTGTGTGAAGTACTCTTCTATCATATCCTTTATGGTTTCCCCGGTTATTGGGTCCTGGATTAGGTCCAGGGGTAGCCTCCACCTCCAAAGCCCGTTAGTTTTCCCCGGGAGAGTCAAGTCAATCCATAGTGGTGCATGGTCCGAGAGTGCTATAGCTCCCAGTTCTAGCCCTTGTATCTTACCCATGAGCCCCAATGATGCCCAGAAGTAGTCTATTCTGGACATGGAATTTTGTACATGCGAGAAGTATGTATACCCCCTTTGTTCCCCTTTCAATTCCCTCCACACATCGTTTAAGGCCATGTGGTCCATCTGTTGTCTGAGGTGTTTTGATGGTGCCCCTTGGCCAAGTATATTCCCTGTGCTTCTGTCTGATTGTGGGTTCCATGCCATATTGAGATCGCCTCCCAGGATCACCTCCCCCCTTGCGAAGTCTTCTAGTTTCCCCAATACATCTCTGAGGAAGCCATCCTGCCCCAGATCGGGTGCATATATTGAGGCGAGGGCAATACGAAATCCTTCTATCTCCACATTGGCAAACGCATATCTCCCTTCTTTATCAGTGAATGTGTCCACCAGTTTGGTGTCTCTCCCTTCTCTTACCACTATCAACATCCCCGCTTTTTTTCTGTTGACGTTGCTTGTGCCCATATTTTAAACCCTCTTATGCGAGTTTTCTGTTTGTCCCTCATCCTGATATGAGTTTCTTGGAGCAGTAGTATATCCGCTATTTCCCTTTTGACCTGTTTCTCCAGCTTCACCCGTTTCGCTGGATGATTCATGCCCCTGATGTTATAGGTTAAAATGCGTATCTTCCCCATTTTGTTATGTATAAATGCATCGTCCTTGGTTCCCCTTCTTTGCCAGGTTTCTTTGTTTCATGCCCCCGTCCCTCCCGCCCCTTCCCCTTAACTTCCCCCCCAACCTATAACGTTAAACCGAACAAACTTGCCCCCGAGTAGGGCGAGGGTCCCTACTGACGCTAGGGCATTGCGCCCGTCGCTCCCTGCCCTCCTTACCCTCGGGGATATTTTGTAGGGGATCCTAAACCCCACTGTTCCATCTGTCCTTACCGGAATCCAAGCCTATGGGTCCTGTCCGGACCGCCGTCTCCATGTGATTCGTAGCAGTTCAATTCTCGCTGACCCCCCCCTTACGGGGTCCTTATTTGGGTGTCGCTGCGCTTCTGCCTATAATGTTCTTTATCTTCTGATTCTATCATGGCAGTTTTCTCCGGTTCTCCCTTCCTGAGTTTGACCTCTTTTGCTTGCTCGTTTCCCAGTCTCTCGGTTTTCTCATTTGTTCTCTCCTTGATGCAGATTACTCCTGTTCCACTTCCTCATCCTGGAGTCCCATCATATTGAGGCCATCTTCCCATGTCGTCGATCTTCTCTGTTTTCCTTCCCAAGTGAACAAAAGCCCAAATGGGAAGGTCCATTTGTAGCAGATTTGTTTCGCCACCAGCGCCCTGACCAGTGGGGCCATGGCTCTCCTTTTTTGTAGGGTTACTAGAGATAAGTCCTGATATAATTGCATGTCTTGTCCATTCATTTTGATATGTTCCATTTCTCTTGCCCTCCTCACTATCTGTTCTTTTTGTGGGTCTGAGGAGCGAGCCACCAGGACATCACGTGGTCTTTCTCCAGGTACCCCAGTTCTTTTCGGTCCTACGCTGTGGACTCTGTCTATCCGAATTTCTTCTGCGTCTTAAGCATCTAGGATATCTCTGAGCACTTCCTTCACCGCCAATTTTAGGTCTTTGTCGAGGACAGATTCCGCCATGTTTTTGATGCGTATGTTGGATCGTCTGGAGCGTTTTTCCAGATCTTCGCATTGAATTTCCAGGCTATGGGTGAGTCTTACCAGGTGTTGTTGTGTTTCACTAGTCTGTTGCGTTTCTTCCTCGATGCTCTGGATTGATCTCTCCACTATATCAGTTCTCTCTTCTAGTTTGGCTATGTCAATTTTCATGTCCTGTACCGCCTGTTTCATGTCATTCTTCATGGTTGTAAATTGTTCTTGTACTGTGGACATGAACTTTTCCTGCAAGTCCAGAAACCAGGTTTGCATGTCTTCTCTCGTTGGTGGTTGTTGGTGGTGGGTAGGTGTATCGCTCTCACCCTGGGGATCTTCCTGGGTTTTCCCTCTAGGTTGTGATGAGCCTTCTGTCGACCACATTTGTAAGATGTTTGCGTCTTGTTTTGTGGGTTGTGGTGTCTGGTGCGTGGCGTTGCCTTTCCCTTTAGCTCTTGACATGGTATATTGTCTTTTCTGGGGTGTCGATGGGGTCTTTAATAACCTCCTGCGGTCCAGGTGTAGTCTGCCTGACGGTCTGCTGTTTTTTTTTCTCTAAGTTGTTTATGTGATCCAGGCCCCAGTTGAATCTGGGCCTGTGTGCTCTGAATTCTGTGTCCTTCCCGTGGTATCTCGCTTCCTGCGGGCTTGTGTTAGCTGGGGTGTGCCAGGTTTTTTCTTCCCTTGTTGCTTAGTGGATCCCCCCTGGCATGCTCCTCTTGTCACCCCTCTCCCTCAGTCCGGGGTCCACTGTGCTTGCTTATATTGCGTGTGGGGGGGGTCCCTTTGTGTCTCCGCTGCTCCTTGGCTGCTGGATTAATGGGGTTGGTTATCGCGTGTTGCGGTCTGGTGATCTAGGGGAGAGGGGAGCCCCCATTCATTATACGTTTGCTTGTTGATCAAGCTCTCAGCCTTCCTTTGGTGCGGGGTCTTTCCCCCCCCCCCATTGGGCCTTATTTGGCAGTTGGGTCTTCTTTTGGCAGGCTTATTTATATTTGTATTTTTTTTATTTTTAACTTTTGTTCTCCCCCCCGGGGGTGTCACCCTCAGTTTCGGGTGTGCGGGAGCTTGCCGGGGGCCACCTTCAACCGCCCCCACTGCACCTTCCCCTCCTTATCTCTGGGTCCGGTCCCAGGGTCCCCCCAGGCGGGGCTCACCTCCTCTATAAGGCTGCAGGATCAACCGGGCGGTCCCCGCTCCGCGATCAGAGCGGTCCGCCCTTAACACCGCCGTCCTCACAGGCCTTCCCCCACAGCTTCTTTTCTTCGTCAAGGCCCCGAGTAAGCACAGAGCCGGCGCCCCTGCCCCCAGGCGTTCCTCGTGCCTCTCCTCCTGACCGCCTGTGTCCCTGATCGGGAGCAGTTCTTGCTGACACCGCTGGGGAGAGGGGGGGCCCTGCACCGCAGGTGCCGGCGGTGCACTCAGGTCTGGGGATCTTAGTTCCTCATTCGGTCGGCGGGCCGCAGGTCCTCTGCACTCTCCTGCCGGGCCCTATTTTCTCCCCGGCCGCGTCTCTCCTCTCCGGCTCCCGGGAGGGCTTCAGTCTCCTCCGATTAGTAACTTTTATTATCTACCCAGGTACAGGTAGTTGTAATGATAGTAATTCCTTAAAGAGTATGCTTTTCTTTTTTTAATCATTTCCATGCTCTAGCAGTAATGCATATGTCTAACGGGCCTCAACAGCTGTTGGGCGTCTCAGGAAAATGCAGCAGTAATGCCATTACCGCTGCATTTACTGCTCTGCCCAATCCCAAGAATGGCCCTACCTGTACGCATTCACCTCCAGCTTGCGCCATTGGTAATTGTGCCAATGTGAAATGGGGATTTACCGCCTTACCACAACTTGTGATGTGTCGCAAATTGCGCCGGACCGAGTATCGGTAGCACAAATTGTGTTGGGCGGTTTCCCGGGGCAATTAGCGCCGGCATACCACCCAACTCCTGATGAAGCCCTATACTCTGCTGGAAACAGCGCACGCCCCATTACTTCTGTGTAGGCTCCAAGTTATTCAAGGCTATTAACTGGGAAGAACAGCCCCTGCAGCCCTCTCTCCCTTTGCAGAGAGCCGATCAAGTCCTAACACGAACACTAATCTCCAAGAACGGAAGTTCATGCAACATGTACATTTTGTTCTGCGTTTCGGGAATTCACTTCTTGACTAAATGCACAAAGACAAGCACTTACACATCGCATGAATGGTGCTACCCAACACACATGACGTACCATACTACGTAAATCACCTGCTCTTAGGATCGTGGCAGCTGAGTTCAGACGCAGGCCATCACTCCATGCAAAGCACGTGTAATCCTGCCCTGAGGGCGGCTTCTGTTCCCATTCTCTCCACCTTTGTTATGTGCTAAACCAGAACTGATGACTCAAGGGGCAGTGATGGCAATTGTCTTCGTGGGTTTCAGTATTTCTTACACTGACCATGTTTTCTGGCCTTCTGCATGGCTTTACTAATTAGCACAAACCTAGGAGGCACATTGTATGCCACGATGGAGCCGGTGGAGATAGTTTGACATATGCATGTGTAAAGGAAAGACAAAATGAAAGAAGGATTTCATAATGTTATTTAAAGGTTAAGGCAATTTTGAATACCATTGCCAATGTGTTTTTTACTCCAATTAGCAATGATTACAATGCCTGCCTGTTGATGTGAGAACTTGAGAATATCATGGCAAAAGGTGATCATACCTGGGCGTATGATGGCAATACCTGGCAAATGGTGCACTACTCCTGGCCATGCAGATACCATTCTTCACTTTTCAAAAGCCAAAAGTATCGACTTTGTCAATGCTTTTCTTCTCAACATTTTCTATATACGTAGCTCTTCCTTGCTACTCTCAGTCGCTGGCACCAACTTGCGGTAGATGCTAACGCTTCCGAAGTAAATCTGTTCACCTGCTGCCACTGACCTGGAATTGTTTAATCCTAGCTTACCACCAGGAGCTGCCTGCCTCACTGGCAGCAAGTGCTGCCCTCGCCAATGGCATGCACATTGCAATGTTACTGGCTGTGCAGTTAAGGCTGGCACGTTTGAAGCCCAAGTGACAGGCACCAGCCCCTTGTTTCTACACTAGGTGAAAGATGTAAGGTTTGATTACATGCGACAGGGACATGACCCTATCAGGGAGTTAGGGAAATATGGGGAAACCCAGCCTCTGAGACCCCACTCATGTGCCATGCATGTGGATAATGGTGCCACCCTCTTTCACAAAATGCCTCAGCACGCTGTCTGACCAGGGTTGTCTGTTTTCCCTTTCAGAACTCCGGCTCCCACAGTGCACCTGGGAGCACCTGGGAAAATCTGGACTGGAGCTAAGAGAACCGAATGAAGAACAGCCTGTAAATGGACTCGGATTTTCCCTGAGAAACATCAATACGACATGCAACACTCAACCTTATAACACCAGATGGACTCCAGACGAATGTGGGGTGAGCAGAAAGTTATCTGGGAGTGATCAGCGACTGCAGGGCGACAGGAGAGAGACAGAAGCCCTTTCCAAAACAAATTAGCACCAAAACTCATCACCTGAGAAAAGTCACAGGAAGAACGGGCAGAGAGGGCCCTAGCTGCTTCCGCCCCAGAGACTGTTTCCAAAACCATGATGGAAAAGGAAGAGGGGCGTAGGAGGGTTTTTAAAGCGTCTCACCAGTGTAACACAGTCCCTGGGGAAAAGACCAGCACAGATTGTTTTTAGAATCAGGTGAGCGCGGCACTCAATGAAAGGTGGGGCGGGGGCGGGGGGCAGAATCTGCAGGAGCTCAGTAAAAAGGGAGACGGAAGGGAAGGCAGGCTCTGCGTTGTTTGTGTGAGGTCAGAGAAGGTAAAGGCAAACCAAGACACCAGGAGGAAGAAGGATGGTGCAGAGGAGCAGGAAGGCAGATTACTCAGGCAGTGTGCAAGGTGAGGTATTCGTGAGGAGGAATGGTGCCAGCTTGCGAGAGTGAAGCAGTGTATGAGAGAGTGCTTGTGAAGGTGAGGGAAGAGTGGGAGACAGGAGTAGCGGCGTGAGGAGAGTAAGTAGTATGTAGGTATTACGTATATTGAGATGGAGTGCGTGTTGGGAGAGAGTGAGGATAGTAGAGTGGGTGTAGGAATAGGGTTTGAGGAGAAGGGTGCAAGAGAGAAGTGTGGGATTGGGCATATAGTGAGATTGAGTGTATTGGCAGAATAAGCAGGGCACTATATCCCTGGAAGTGTGGGCAGGGCACTATATCCCTTGAAGGGTGAGAAGGGCACCATATCCCTGAGCATGGGGTGAGAAGAGCGGCATGGAGAGAGGTGAGAAGAGTGGTTTAGGGAGAGGCGAGTACAGGGGAGAGTAGTGGTGCAGAAAGGGGTAATAGTAATCCGGAGAAGGGAGAGTAGTGGTGGGATTAGAGAGAGAGAGAGGAACATCAGAGGGTTAGAGAAGCAAGTGTCGGAGTGTGAGGAGAGACAGTGTGTGGAGCAGGAGAGAGGAGAGAAGGAGTAGATAAGGGAGAACGACAGAGAGACTTAGGGAGAGGAACATCAGAGTGTGGAAGGATAAGACTCCAGTGGGTTCAACAAAGGTAGCAGGCGCCCCTCTCTCGGAAGAACAAGGCATGATAACCTGTTCAGTGGTAGTTAACCACATTGAGAGTTCGCAGCCATCTGCTTTTTGCTCACTGTACCTTTCACAGATGGGAAATATCCATTTGCATATCAGTCTTTGTCCTGCCCACATGGGCAGTCCAGCACCGAAATGCTATGGCAATTCCTCTCTGAACAAGACTACCACCAGCAACCCCATACACGTGTTTCAGCCTTGTTGGGCATCCTCAGTGAGGTGAAGCTGAGCCTCTCTAAGCACAGTGAGCAGGGAGTCCACATCTGGTTACCCCCAGGTAACCTAGGGTGACCAACCCCAAGTTCCTTCAACAAATTCAACAAAGGTGGGGCCTGAGTGTCTGGAGGGCACACACCCTTATATTGAAGCATTATTTGGGGAACTCAGAGCAGGGACGACCTAGATTGTACCCAGGGGGAGTTTACATAGAGAAGGCATTTGCCTTTAGGCTTACACATCCATACTGCAAAGGCCTTAGACAGTAGTGGTTACCAATCTCTAGTTGCCATCCTGTGGCTGAGGGATGCCTGGGCTAGGAAGGGAATGTCAAGTTCGATAAGATACATTGAACCATCTGCACATTTGCACCGTAAGCAGTTTAAAAAAAATCCACAGTTAAAAAACAAAACCCTTGATTTTTCCAGTGAGTTAGTAATGCCATCTGTGACAAAAAACACTAACATCTTTCACCTAGTGTGGCGCACTTCTGCTGCAACATTCTCATCATGCGCATTGCAAAGGGGTGGTTCCCCAAGCGGTTCAGGATTATGGCATGGCCTGTGTTTCTGTTGGGGAGCTTTAAGGTGAGACCTCAGCAGGGCTTGGAGAGGGGGCCCATACAGTGTGATATCAAGGTTAGGCTTTGATGAAATTTAAGATCATTTTTTGGTGGAAGGATTACTTTTAAAAATGTTTTGTTATGGCCATAGTATGCTATGTTTTTGTTAATCTTCATCTGTTGTGATTATGCAATATAATGGAATTCTATTGTAGTATTGTCTGGTTTCATGGGTTTAGTCCTGAAATAACAAGTGTTGCTGATTGAATGTGGGGGAATTCACATAACTTTCACAATAATAATAAAATGTTACCAACAGGAAATTTGAAATGGCTTAAACGCAAACACTCCTACTCTCTCCAGTGCAGTGCATCCCTGATGCTCCTCTAGTACACAAGCACAACGCCCAGAGAAATAACAAGTGAGCTGGGCCTTTTATAATGCCCTCAAACCACCCTATAGCTTGCTCACTTAGCCTCTCCGCTACGTTTAGCAGTTATGGTTAGCCGACCGAACTCCAGCCAACCCAACGGTTTTGAGCAGAGGTTTGGACCACCGGCCCAAAATCAGAAATATGGAATTCATTTTGACTCATGAGTCCAGAAAAGTGAGAGCTAATTTAAGAGTTTCTAGTCCAATCATTTTTTTATAATCCCCAGTGCAGCATTGGCCGAGGTTTTCTTTTTTTCTTGTGAACAGGGGTGTTGCTAGGAATGGAAAAGGTTGTCAAACTGGTAAAAGCAACAAATCGGGTTCCCTCACAGATCCCTGCCCCCCAGACATGTACAAATCAATCCTCTCACAAGGAACACCCATGGAATACTACAGAAACATCTTCAACCAATCAATCTCAACAGGGAAAGTGCCACAATCCTTCAAATAAGCATACATCAAGCCACTCCTCAAGGACACAGCAGGAAACATGGAGGACCTCTCCAACTACAGACCTATCTCCAACATCCCCTAATCAGCGGAATTGCTGGAAAATACGTATACAAAACTACACAAGAATTCATAGAAGAGCAACGCCTTCTGGACCAGGCACAAGTAGGCTTTAGACCGATGAGAGCAACGGACACAGCACTACTCTTACTTTGGGATGATGTAAAGACAAACGCAGACTCAGACAAGAGTACTGCGCTGATACTTCTGGACCCCTATGTGGCATTCAACACAGTTAACCATGCCATCCTTATCATGAGACTGGAAGAAATTGGAATCACTCATCGCGCCTTACTATGGATCAATCCTTCCTAACAAACAGAACAGAAACCATATGGATCAAACCTTTCAAATCCAGCCCAACAGAGTCCTTGTGCGGAGTACCACAAGGATCATCCTTCTCGCCACTATTATTCAACATCTACCTGTCTCAACTAATCAGGATCATTAAAATACACTGCCTCACCTGTTACAACTATGCTGACGACACACAAATAGTTTACAAAATACAAAACGCACAAGAAGAAAACACAACATTGGAGAACTGCCTCCATGAAATCTACAACCGGATGAACTCGAACTGCCCAAAACTCAACCCAGGCAAAACAGACATTATGATTTGCACAAAAAACAGAGAAGACAACCACTGCATCCCATGGCCAACAGAATCTTGCCCAACCCCAGCTCCATCGTTGATTGTAAAAAGCCTGGTAGTCTTGACGGACAACAAACTTACCCTAGAGCCACAAGTAAACACTTGAATCAGGAAATGCATCTGTCTCCTGCGAGCAGTAAAAAGGATCCTACCATTCCTGTCATTCGCTAACAAAACACTCACCGTCATCGCTCTCGTTATGTCCAGAATAGACTATGCCAATAGCCTATGTCTGGGCATGCCAGAACAACTCCTAAAAAAACTCCAATGCATACAAAATGTGGCAGCTAGACTGCTCCTCAAACTACCTCAAAGAGAACCCATCACACCAGCACTCACTGAAAACGCTACACTGGCTAACAATAAAACAGCGAATCAAGTTCAAATCAATGTGCATAACACACAGAGCAATCCATGGCCAAGGCACAGAGTTCCTAAGAGAAAAATTTAACGTACACCACCCAACAAGGCCACTTAGATCCAGCAGCGACATCCGTTTGGAACCAAAACCTTACAACAAAAGAACATTCGGAGGATCCTCCTTTTCCCACCTCGCCCCAAAAAACGAGCTACCAAAGAACAAATGTAATCCACAACATCACCCCCTATTCAGAAAACTCCTCAAATCTTGGCTCTTTAACCCGTAACTAGAAAGAATGCCTAGGCGGCACTTACACAGCTAAAAAAAGCTGAGAGAGGATGCGGATCCCCCCGTCTCCCTAAGCTACTGCCCATCTACTGAAGTAAGGGAATACCAATGTACAGCATATTCTACCAATGGAAAGATAGAAAGCTAGAATTGTATCAAAGAACGATCAGGGACAGATCCGGATGGAAGGGGAAGGATGATATGTCAATAATATCTTGGCTTACAAAGTAAACACAAGCAATTGAAAGTTAGAAAGCTATAATCATATCAGAATCCGGTTCAGGATGGAAGAGCAAGGATGATATGTCAATAATATTGTGGCCTGCAAAGTAAACACAGTCAGTAATGGATCACCAACTAGGAATAGAGAGGAAGGGAACCGGGGTTTGTAAATAACCCACTAAGCCAATAGCTCAAACTTCTGCATACTTATCTCACCCAAAAATCCACACAACCACCCTCTCGCACAGCAAACCACACGCACTTCACCACATCGCAAAAAAAACAAACAATGAACACATAAGCCACACCAACAACACACAAGGTCTCACATCGATCCGATAGTCACAGCCAAGCACGGCGCACGATGAAAACTGAACTGAAGCTGCCAAGGGGACACCACCCTTTCACTTTCCTACTCCCTCTCCACCTGACTAATCCCCTCCCACCTTCTTGTTTGCAGATCCGCCTGAGCGCCTGGGGATCAATTCCGTGGTGACATGCACAG
This sequence comes from Ambystoma mexicanum, assembly GCF_040938575.1. NCBI lineage: Eukaryota > Metazoa > Chordata > Amphibia > Caudata > Ambystomatidae > Ambystoma > Ambystoma mexicanum. The sequence continues at coordinate 1,443,791,578 of NC_090935.1, forward strand.
TATAAATACCTTTAACATTAACATTAACAAAGGATCCTGTGCTACACTAATGTCTGGACTGTCAGAACTTGGGGCTAGCTAGCCTTTTGGTTGTAGCCCCTGAGCTTCTATCTGGGGCTACAACCAAAAAAGCCAGGGTTATAGACCCTGCCGCAACCCCCACCCCCTAGCGACACCCCTACTTGTGAAAGAGACTGGAAATCCATTGTAATATGAACCTTTAAGCAGAGAAGGACTTACAAATGTCTCATTTAGGATGCTGTTACTGAATCTTTGAATGAAAGTTCAAACTAGAAAAATACTGCATATTCTCTATTAAAATCCACCTTGAGTTAAGGTTTGCTCAATGCTTTAAGTGAGGTCGGGGTCCTAATGAGTTCTGCAAAAATGTTTAGGTGTGAAACCTTATAGGTTTCTGGCACAAGCTAAGAATCTCTTGTAGCTAAGGAACGTTTAAAAGAGACGAGGCCTAATCAACAAAAGGAGCGGCTTAATAGATGCACTAGAGTTTTCTGCCACAAAAGAGAGTGACATCTATAAGGGTGGGTTACATGTATTATAATTGATCCGCAGTCAATCTAGTAAAATAAAAATATCAAAATACAAGTAAAATAAAAATAAGTCGACACAGTTTCCAGAAGCTAGCTCAGAGTGCTAAAGTGCTTGCTGCAGAGATATGCACCTACCCAACAGGTCAGAATGTTCCACCCCAGAAAGATAGCTTAAGGTGTTACTGTGCCAGCTGCTGTGATCTGTGTAACATGCAGGCCGAGATACCTCCTAGATAGAAGTACTCTGGACTTACGCCAGCTCTTGCGGTCCACCCCGTCCCCTCAAAACTGAAACAGACTCTGAAAGGTACAGCCCATAAAATAAAACAAACATTGGAAAATGTATTTTTTAAAAATAAAGGTGGAAGGTGCATTTTAACAAAACAATGGCTTCCTTCTAGCAGCGCTCTTCAGTGATTAGTGTCAGAGAGTGGTCAATGTTGTCCAAATGTATCCTTTTGGTCTCTCTGTCTACAGGCACTGAAGTTGCATCCCACTTGTGCCAGAGGCGCCATCATCTTGGGAGAGGAGGGGTGAATCTGCATCTTGGGAGGTGGGGGTGAATCTGCATCTTGGGAGCGGAGGGGTGACTCTGAATCTTGGGAGCGGAGGGTTAAATCTACCTGCAGTCGGCAGAGTGGAGAGGAAATCTTCCCATGGTCGTGGGCACTGTCTCAAGTCTGAATTTAAAACCTTGCTTGGCCTGGCCATAGAAGGCCTAGGCCCACTTAAACCCCGGAGTCTGCATTTGCATCGCCATTTAAGTGCATGGAGGATGTGTGAAGGGTGACACAGAGCTTCACCTTCATATTAAAGAGGTGGCCAACACCCAAATGTCTGATGGCACTCTCCATGGCCCTCAGGCTCCTGTTAATGGGCCTCTGTTTCTTCTATTTGAGGACCCCCTAGCATCTCTTTCCATCCTGCCCTTCCAGTTCCATAAACTCTGACAGAGGTCTCTCCCCCCCACGCACGAGATCCTCATGGGGAGGCCCATGCGAGTGCCAGTTACTTCACCACCTTCCCCTTTGCTCTATGATTTACAACTGAATGATGATCTTGTTGTGTCATATTGCAAAAGACTAATGCTTGTTGTCAATTGTCACTTCCAGCAAAGTCAAGAAGCTCTGCCTCAACCGCCTGAAATGCTGTGCTACATTCTCATGCCAGGAGAATAGGTGGTCCTGAAAGTACATAAGCAAAAAAACAGAATCCCTGCATCCTCGCTGGAAAGTTCCTGACAACACACGCCACAGTCCACCCCTGCCAGTGTGTGGAAGCAGCATCTCCACTCGGCGATGATAAACAGCAAGAAGTCCAGGACAAAGACAACCCGTCGACCAACATCACCAAAGACTCAGCAAAGTTGCAATCTGCAGGGGTACAGGAGAAAGAGGCCCCTCTTTAGCAGCCCGCTGGGTTCTCAGCAGCTAAAACACTGGTGACTACACCTCCAGCACTCCTCGATGATGAAGTTCCGCTACCTGTCCCAAGGTACAATTTTAGGAGTGCAGCCACCATCTCACCTGACTTCAGCAGGTGACCCATCGCTCTCAAAGGTTATTACTACACTTGGCTCATATGGGTGCCCTTGTGTCCTGCAAGTGGCCAATCGCTCTCGAAAATGTGCTACCCTTGTGTCCTGCAGGTGGCCCATTGTCTCAAAGGTTTTTGTCACCAAGCAGCTACAGTAACGCTGCGCACATTGAGTATAGCTGCATAAGTGCTCCAGCCAAATGGGTTTTTGGAGGCCAGCTAGGTAGACCCAGCACTGCAGATGCTTTCTTCCAGCTCTACGCATCTGCCATCATCATCCTGGCAGGGACCCAGAACCTTTGCATCATCGACCCTCCTGACTACCCATTCCTGGAATGACTGACAGTCTTTGGAACTTTTGGGCATAAGGCCCCAATCTCCGTATGGTTGGACTGCTAAAGCTAGGAATAGTGCTGCTATTGCATTAGTAAATGTGAAATATTTTCACCATGTTGCTGTTCATAACCACAATATTGATTCGGCCTCACCCTACATCCACCACCTTATACCCAGACAATAACACCTTTCTCAGTTTCTCTCAGGCCTATGTGTACATAATAAATGCCTCTGAGAGCTAATATGCTCCCACACTCCTATGTACGACAGTGGGCGGGATTTCCTTCATTCCCGTCCCATTCAATCTTGCTGAATGGTGTTATGACCTCCTTATCAATGACTCGTCTTGTCCCAAGATGACCCATTCCCAGAAATGAGAATGCTCTACAAGTACAAAGACAATTTCATGGCAGAAGGCATGGGTGATGAGAGATGCTGGGCTAATTGGGTGGTGAGGTAGCTTCATGCCATATGTCCTTGCACCTGGGTCTGGGCATACGTGCTGCTAAATTAACCGAATGTTCCAGGCATGGCACAAACATGCCAACTAATTGTATTAGTCCATATAACGAAGGACCTTATAGTTTGAAGACCAATGAGAAACTGTGTATCTAATGTTTCTGAAATTACATGTTATTTAGAGGTAGGCATAAGTTGTTCACCTGATAACGAACAACCAATAACAATCCTAGCTATACTTAACTAATCCCAACCCTTGATAGGTTTTTTCACTATTGCCACGTTGTATGACGTCACTCTGACGTATTGTTCATATAAAAAACGTATTTTGTGTAAAGATCATTGAGAGACTGAGCGTACGTCCGTTGATGTTCGTTGTAACCTCCCTGTTGTAGATAGTTGTTAATAAAACAGTACTTTGTCATCTTCCTGAGTTGGTTCTGTTACTTGGACTCAGAATTATTCTGGTATGATCCCATCCATACATTTGCATGTTCCTAAAGGGCCTTAAACTCAACTCAACTGAACAATTCCCTTTTCAATCAACTTTGGATGCTAACTGTCCACCCCTGGATCGCCCTTCTTTGGGACTTCAGGCTTCGCCCCTTTTCGTCAGCATCCCTCCGCCGGGTTCACTCTTGCCAACTTTTGTAACACTTTAGCGGGATTCACTCCCCTTTACGTTCTCAAAGTTTTTCTCTTTTGATGCAGGTTTCACTTCCCTTGCTTTCTTAACAGTTTGCCGGTGAAAGACTTTCGACTGTACAGGGATTTTGCTAGACCTCCTGTATGACCACTTTGACCTGTGTTGGCAGCTCTACTACAGCCTTCTGGTATTAGTAGTTTTATTCAACATGGGAGCAACCAGAGTTTCTCGAGTCACCACCCACTTGGTGCCGGTCCCCTCTGCAGCTGCTTTCCCCTTTACTATTCACAGTTCTTTGAAATCTTCTTAATCTGCCACTTTGCGGGTTTCATTCAACACATTTTTTATTTATTTAATTTAATTTATAGAGCGCACTAGCAGCCCAGAGGCATCGAGGTGCTGGTCCAATGAAATGTCTTAGTTACATGGTACAGAGATTGCTACTGGTTACAACAAGCATAGCAGTAAGGTGCAGACAGTACAATACTTTATTTTAGTTACATGAGTTATTTATGGATACAGTGAGTGGATAATGAGTGGATAATGGTCTTCGAGGGTGATGGAAGGTTCATGCGAAAAGCATGGTCTTGATCGCTTTGCGGAAGGCTAAGTGGGAGGTTATTCCTCTGAGGTGAGGTGGTAGATTGTTCAGTTTCTTATCGATTTCCCCTTTGACTCACCGGCTGTGATGAACCGCTTGGCTTTCCTTGTCTCTGGAGTCAAGGCTGGTGCCACGGTAGCAGTATTGGCCATCACTCCATCTTGTCACCGTAGGCACGCTCTGGGTACCGCTTACATCTGCTGCAACAGAGTTGGGCTATTGTCTGCGGCCTTATACTTCTTCTTATGAAGGCTTTGCAGGGCTGAGACAGAAAGGGCAAGGTCACTTAATTCCTTGTCACCCTCTCTGTTCCTGCCGCCTTTCTCCTTCTCTTAAACTGCCGGATCTGGATAGCTGTCTCCTCGTGCGGTCTGACCTGCTCATACTGTGCTCTCTTGCTTCACCTTTTATCCCTGTCGGGAAAGGAAAGAGCCGTCAGGAGTGTGTGATTCTGGTCAATTGCCTGACTTTGCCTGACCCTTGGGTTGGGGCATGTCAGGTAAACAGGTTTTGCATTAGTCTGTTGTCTTTTATATCGGAAAAAAAGTGTTGCTGTCAGAAAAGGGGAGAGGTAAAGTTTCTAAATCTCTTACGTGGTAGGATGGGGAAAAAAATATTATGTGGAATTATAGCGTTTGTACCAAGGGGGTTGATAAACTTAGAATGTGACACTGATAGGATTTGTGGGACAGACGGGAATGACCGGGATTACTATCTTGAAATAATCAAGGGGGATTGTGGGAACAGTAGTGTTTTGTCCTAGTAGACTGGATGTTCGGAAAAGAATAACCAGAAGGAAGTGGAGATGAAGGATGGGGAGTATTTGAGTGGAAAACAGGAAAACAGGAAAACAAGGATTCTGGGAGTTGTGGGTTTTGAGTGCAACAGGGTGTGGACTCCAAGGGTATCTATCAGATACGGAAGTTTCATTGGATTTGAATAAGGGAGATCTTTTAGGTTAAAGGGTGATTGAGTTGGTGTGCAACCTATAAAAGCTTTAGGAAGCTTGTCTTCCTCGTCCCTTTCTTCATCATAATACTGCGTCTCACCTTTTATATTACCCCAAGCATGACCCCAGGCTCCCCTACCCTGATAATCCCCCCTGGCTCGTCCACTGCCAGGGTTGGGATCTAAGAGCGCCAGCCCATTCCTGGCTACCTGAATAAGGGACTCCAGAGGTGTACTTGGGAGAGTACCCTCAGATTTCTCACACTACCTTCAGTTAATGTAGTTCAGGCAAAAACCCGGGCTTTGATTCCTTTTTAAAAACATGTCACATTTTAAGAAGGGGAACCTGATCTAATGCTCTCGCCAGAGGATTTCGGTATACTACTGCAAGCTCAACAGCAGTGTTATATTTGTCTAGGTTGTGCAGAAGAGTATCAAACTGAGAGAGATGGTCTCAGGCATTAGCTTTCATATATTGCTAGAAGTAATAGTCGTTATCTCTGGTTTGGACTGAATAAGCTGCGCAAATGGAGAGAATGTTAAACAGAATTGTGATCTGACTCTGACCACGGTTTGGAGGATGCAGGTCTGCGTTATTGATGAGATCATTAGGACTGGTGAGACAGTCAATCATCTTCCCCTTAATGTGTGTAGGATCGAGGACATGGTTAGTAAAGCCCAGATCATTCAGCGAGGACTCAACAGCAGCAGCAGTGCAATCTGAGCTATCGGATAGCCACAGATCAAAATCACTGTGGACCAATCATTTGGATGAGGGCTTAAGCAATGGCATTACGACACAAAGCAACACAGGTTTGATCCCCAGGTCCACGCTTGGAAACCGCTGGGTATTTAAGCGCGTTATAAATATGCAACTAAGACAACAACAAACAAACAAAAATTCTGTAACAGCGCCTCAATGCTGTGTGAGCGCTTTAAAAATACAAATAAATAAATAAAATAAATAAATGTCACAAAAGTGCACATGGAATTCAGGCATATTAGATGGTGGCAAATATAAAAGTAACAAATTAACAGTAGTATTATGATCTGTTAAAATGTTAGTATGTAAAACATCACAGCCCAGTGAGGCTTGAACATTGACCTGATGAACCGTTAGGGATGATTTGAAAATCAAGAGGACCCCGCCACCTCTGCCTACATTTCTATCTTCTCTAAGAATAGTATATCCAGGAGGGATAGCTAACGAGAGGGTCGGGCCAGAAGCTTCATGCAGCCATGACTCAGCAATAGCAAATAGACTGAAGAGGGGGTCACTGGAATGGCCCTCATGTCCCCTATGTGAATTTCAGCCCACAGAATGAGAAACGGACGATGCAACTCAATGTTCGGCCAATCACCAGGCACGCCAGTGTATCCCACATTTGCAAAGAGATATACTTTCAGATGACCCTTTAAACCTTATCCAGTTGACGGCTTCGAAGTGACGGATGCCTCATCGATGGATCAGGTTGACCGATGACAAGATCCAGCAGTGACAGCGTCACTCGTGACAACACGATATAGCAGCGTTAGTCACGAAGCAAATTTGCATCCCTGCATGACGATACGCAGACACACACACATATACACGAAGAACCTGTTTATACCTTCTATAGATAGAGGACAGATGTATATAAACACTGTCAAGAGCTTTTCCTTTTCTTTAGCCAAATGCAAAAAAGCAAGAAAGCCAAGCATACGTGGACCGAGCTTGAAACAGCTTTACAGCAACTAACCATAAGGAGCTACTTGAACGTAAAAGGTACCTATAGGGCTTTACCATGACTAACCTCTGAGCAGATATTAGAACGCATAGGGAAACTATAGAATGACTGTAGTGAATACACGTGAAACCGCAGGCCTCAAATACATGGAGGGAAAAGTGCAGTCCCAGCAGCACGAAGCACAGGGACGGTTTTCGCAGCCAATGCAGGTGGAAAATTCCTGATTCCCGAGGTAATGAGCCACCTGCAAAATACAAAAACAAATCCTCATAATTGTAGACAGAAAGGCTCAGTTTTATGGTCCTCGCACACGTGACCCAGCAGAGCCGAACAATAGCTATTTACTAACGGCGAGAAGAGGAGCTGTTCCTAGCAAAGCAGACAAGATTGATACATGCGTTGTCCACCAAAAACTGCACCCTGCAGGCACTCTCTCATGCTAGGTGATCAGACCAGTGGCAACAATGGGGGCACATAGTCTTTCCCATTACCTTGAAAAGGTAATCCGAGCCTGTGAACATAACAGGGTCTCAGGTGCTTCAGTCCACAGGAGACCCGGAAGGCAGATTGATCGTCGTTAGGGGGATGTTGGAAAACTGAGAAGTAAGTATTGTAAACTTATATGCCCCTAATCAGGACACAGCAGCTTACTTTCGGACCCTGTATGGTAAGATTAGCCCCCTATTGGGTGGTGGGATCCTTTGGGGAGGTGACTTTAATTGTGTATTGAATCCTAAACTGGATAGATCAGACAATAAGCTAGACAAGCCCACCCCGGCTGCAAGGGTGCTAAGGGCCCTCTTGAGTGACTTGGACCTTGCGGATGTCTGGAGGCGACTGCACCCAGCAGATAGGCAATACTCACACTATGCGGCACCACATGATCTGCACACGGCACTGGACTATGTATTCGTCGCTGCTGAGCTAGTAAGCGAGATGAGAGGTGCGGAATATAAGGCCAGGGTGCTCTCGGACCACTCCCCTCTGGTTCTGGAGTGGCAACACCAACCCTCTAGGGCACGGATTCCAATGTGGAAGCTCAGAGCCGAGGCCCTGCAGGATTCCGGATTCCGGGAGGATTTAAGGGAGGAGATCACAGAGTACTTTGAGATTAACACGGGCAGTGTTAGATCAATGGGAACGGTGTGGGAGGCATTCAAAGTGGTGGTGCGGGGGGTGGCTATGTCAAACTCCAGAGGGCTCCAGGGGAGCATAGAACAAGAGCTGCGCGGAGTGGAGGAGGAGCTGGAAGACATTATGCGTAGGGGAGGTACCTCTTGTTGAGGTCGGGGTCAGGATGAGACAGCTTCAACAAGCTAGTTGTGAACACTGGCTATGTAAATTGAGCTATAAGAAATATCTTGAGAAACAGCATGTGGGGGCGGACAAACCTGGAAGGTTGCTGGCCTGGCTATACAAGAGCGAGTCACCATGGCCTGCGATCAGGGAAATCAGTGGGGAGGGAGGTCAGGACCTGGACACCCAGGAGGGAGTGAATGGCGAGTTCTTTAGATACTACAAATGGCTCTATGAGGACCCAGGCGGATCTGGGGACCAAGAGATCTGGGACACGTTAGAAGACATGGGCCTGCCTACCTTAGACGACTTAGAACGGGCAGACCTGGACTCCCCAATCAGAACAGAAGAGCTTGAATTAGTGATTAGACATCTGCCCACTTGTAAGGCTCCAGGGGCAGAAGGGCTCCAGAGCGAATTCTATAAAACCTACAAACAGGAGTTGCTAACCCCGATGCTAGCTATGCTTAACAAGTCGTATGAGCAGGGCAGGCTGCCTGAGTCCTTGCGGGAGGCAGTGATTATTCCGCTTTTAAAGCCGGGTAAGCCGAGCACAGACTGTGGGTCATACAGACCCCTGCTGATGCTCAACCAAGACAGTAAAATCCTTACGGCAGTGCTGGCAAACATGCTTAAGCGTGTCATTGGCAAACTGATACATCCTGACCAAACAGGCTATGTCCCTGGTAGGAATATTACGGATAACCATAGGCGACTGCATCACATTCTCAATCAGACTGAGGATGACCCAGGTGAGCTGGCGATCGCCTCGCTTGACGCGGTCAAGGCTTTTGACTCAGTGAGATGTCCCTGGCTGTTTGCGACCTTAGAAGCTTTTGGGATGGGCCCAGGGTATCTTAGTCGGGTTAAAATGGTATACAGCTCCCCAAATGCTAGGGTTAAAACGGGCACCACGATCTCAGAGAAATGGCAACTTAGCAGGGGGCACCAGACAGGGCTGCCCCTGGTCACCCATGTTGTATATATTAGCGCTAGAGCCATTGGCGGTCTGTCTAAGACAGCAATATGGAGAGATTGGGATACGCACCACAGGCGGTCCGCACCTCATTTCATGATATGCTGACGACATACTCTTATACCTGCGCTTCCCAGAAGAGAATACACAATACATCCTAGAGGTGATGGAACGATATGCCGCCCTCTCTGGCATAGCTGTAAACCCCAAGAAATCTAGCATGTTTCCCCTGGGGAGATATAGGCTTGTCCCGCTGGGGGGTTTGCCGGTGTTGCCAATACCCTGGCAAACTAAGTAATTTAGATATCTTGGAATTGATATATACCACACGACAGGAGAAGAGCATAAACACAATACGGTGAAGGCAGTCGAAGGCATCAAAATAGCATGGGTTTCTCGTCCAGACTGCCCCTGGCCATGATGGGGAGAAAAGCTTTAATCAAGATGGTAGTCCTGCCCAAACTGTTACACTTTTTCGTAAACATCCCCCATGTTATCCCTAGGTGTTTCTTCGCTGATCTCCATAGCTTGTTCAGGGGCTTCATTTGGCATAACTCCAGGAACAGGGTGGCTCTTTGGAAATTGCAGAATTCGTGTGACAGGGGAGGAATAAACCTGCCGAACCTTGAGTTATATTATAAAGCGGGACAATTGCAATACGTGGCCAGATGGCTGTCTGAGGAAGAAACTGCGGAAACTGTATGGAACCGGCTATTACGCTCACCTGGTATCCACAGGGACACTACCCAGCCAGGTTACTCACTGGTATGCTTCTCAGCTTTGCCCTGATGTGGTCTGCGGGGAAGGTTCTGCCTTGTGGTAGAATTAGGCATGCTCTCCGTCATATGTGAGGAGAGACAGTGTGTGGAGCAGGAGAGAGGAGAGAAGGAGTAGATAAGGGAGAACGACAGAGAGACTTAGGGAGAGGAACATCAGAGTGTGGAAGGATAAGACTCCAGTGGGTTCAACAAAGGTAGCAGGCGCCCCTCTCTCGGAAGAACAAGGCATGATAACCTGTTCAGTGGTAGTTAACCACATTGAGAGTTCGCAGCCATCTGCTTTTTGCTCACTGTACCTTTCACAGATGGGAAATATCCATTTGCATATCAGTCTTTGTCCTGCCCACATGGGCAGTCCAGCCCCGAAATGCTATGGCAATTCCTCTCTGAACAAGACTACCACCAGCAACCCCATACACGTGTTTCAGCCTTGTTGGGCATCCTCAGTGAGGTGAAGCTGAGCCTCTCTAAGCACAGTGAGCAGGGAGTCCACATCTGGTTGCCCCCAGGTAACCTAGGGTGACCAACCCCAAGTTCCTTTAACAAATTCAACAAAGGTGGGGCCTGAGTGTCTGGAGGGCACACACCCTTATATTGAAGCATTATTTGGGGAACTCAGAGCAGGGACGACCTAGATTGTACCCAGGGGGAGTTTACATAGAGAAGGCATTTGCCTTTAGGCTTACACATCCATACTGCAAAGGCCTTAGACAGTAGTGGTTACCAATCTCTAGTTGCCATCCTGTGGCTGAGGGATGCCTGGGCTAGGAAGGGAATGTCAAGTTCGATAAGATACATTGAACCATCTGCACATTTGCACCGTAAGCAGTTTAAAAAAAATCCACAGTTAAAAAACAAAACCCTTGATTTTTCCAGTGAGTTAGTAATGCCATCTGTGACAAAAAACACTAACATCTTTCACCTAGTGTGGCGCACTTCTGCTGCAACATTCTCATCATGCGCATTGCAAAGGGGTGGTTCCCCAAGCGGTTCAGGATTATGGCATGGCCTGTGTTTCTGTTGGGGAGCTTTAAGGTGAGACCTCAGCAGGGCTCGGAGAGGGGGCCCATACAGTGTGATATCAAGGTTAGGCTTTGATGAAATTTAAGATAATTTTTGGGTGGAAGGATTACTTTTAAAAATGTTTTGTTATGGCCATAGTATGCTATGTTTTTGTTAATCTTCATCTGTTGTGATTATGCAATATAATGGAATTCTATTGTAGTATTGTCTGGTTTCATGGGTTTAGTCCTGAAATAACAAGTGTTGCTGATTGAATGTGGGGGAATTCACATAACTTTCACAATAATAATAAAATGTTACCAACAGGAAATTTGAAATGGCTTAAACGCAAACACTCCTACTCTCTCCAGTGCAGTGCATCCCTGATGCTCCTCTAGTACACAAGCACAACGCCCAGAGAAATAACAAGTGAGCTGGGCCTTTTATAATGCCCTCAAACCACCCTATAGCTTGCTCACTTAGCCTCTCCGCTACGTTTAGCAGTTATGGTTAGCCGACCGAACTCCAGCCAACCCAACGGTTTTGAGCAGAGGTTTGGACCACCGGCCCAAAATCAGAAATATGGAATTCATTTTGACTCATGAGTCCAGAAAAGTGAGAGCTAATTTAAGAGTTTCTAGTCCAATCATTTTTTTATAATCCCCAGTGCAGCATTGGCCGAGGTTTTCTTTTTTTCTTGTGAACAGGGGTGTTGCTAGGAATGGAAAAGGTTGTCAAACTGGTAAAAGCAACAAATCGGGTTCCCTCACAGATCCCTGCCCCCCAGACATGTACAAATCAATCCTCTCACAAGGAACACCCATGGAATACTACAGAAACATCTTCAACCAATCAATCTCAACAGGGAAAGTGCCACAATCCTTCAAATAAGCATACATCAAGCCACTCCTCAAGGACACAGCAGGAAACATGGAGGACCTCTCCAACTACAGACCTATCTCCAACATCCCCTAATCAGCGGAATTGCTGGAAAATACGTATACAAAACTACACAAGAATTCATAGAAGAGCAACGCCTTCTGGACCAGGCACAAGTAGGCTTTAGACCGATGAGAGCAACGGACACAGCACTACTCTTACTTTGGGATGATGTAAAGACAAACGCAGACTCAGACAAGAGTACTGCGCTGATACTTCTGGACCCCTATGTGGCATTCAACACAGTTAACCATGCCATCCTTATCATGAGACTGGAAGAAATTGGAATCACTCATTGCGCCTTACTATGGATCAATCCTTCCTAACAAACAGAACAGAAACCATATGGATCAAACCTTTCAAATCCAGCCCAACAGAGTCCTTGTGCGGAGTACCACAAGGATCATCCTTCTCGCCACTATTATTCAACATCTACCTGTCTCAACTAATCAGGATCATTAAAATACACTGCCTCACCTGTTACAACTATGCTGACGACACACAAATAGTTTACAAAATACAAAACGCACAAGAAGAAAACACAACATTGGAGAACTGCCTCCATGAAATCTACAACCGGATGAACTCGAACTGCCCAAAACTCAACCCAGGCAAAACAGACATTATGATTTGCACAAAAAACAGAGAAGACAACCACTGCATCCCATGGCCAACAGAATCTTGCCCAACCCCAGCTCCATCGTTGATTGTAAAAAGCCTGGTAGTCTTGACGGACAACAAACTTACCCTAGAGCCACAAGTAAACACTTGAATCAGGAAATGCATCTGTCTCCTGCGAGCAGTAAAAAGGATCCTACCATTCCTGTCATTCGCTAACAAAACACTCACCGTCATCGCTCTCGTTATGTCCAGAATAGACTATGCCAATAGCCTATGTCTGGGCATGCCAGAACAACTCCTAAAAAAACTCCAATGCATACAAAATGTGGCAGCTAGACTGCTCCTCAAACTACCTCAAAGAGAACCCATCACACCAGCACTCACTGAAAACGCTACACTGGCTAACAATAAAACAGCGAATCAAGTTCAAATCAATGTGCATAACACACAGAGCAATCCATGGCCAAGGCACAGAGTTCCTAAGAGAAAAATTTAACGTACACCACCCAACAAGGCCACTTAGATCCAGCAGCGACATCCGTTTGGAACCAAAACCTTACAACAAAAGAACATTCGGAGGATCCTCCTTTTCCCACCTCGCCCCAAAAAACGAGCTACCAAAGAACAAATGTAATCCACAACATCACCCCCTATTCAGAAAACTCCTCAAATCTTGGCTCTTTAACCCGTAACTAGAAAGAATGCCTAGGCGGCACTTACACAGCTAAAAAAAGCTGAGAGAGGATGCGGATCCCCCCGTCTCCCTAAGCTACTGCCCATCTACTGAAGTAAGGGAATACCAATGTACAGCATATTCTACCAATGGAAAGATAGAAAGCTAGAATTGTATCAAAGAACGATCAGGGACAGATCCGGATGGAAGGGGAAGGATGATATGTCAATAATATCTTGGCTTACAAAGTAAACACAAGCAATTGAAAGTTAGAAAGCTATAATCATATCAGAATCCGGTTCAGGATGGAAGAGCAAGGATGATATGTCAATAATATTGTGGCCTGCAAAGTAAACACAGTCAGTAATGGATCACCAACTAGGAATAGAGAGGAAGGGAACCGGGGTTTGTAAATAACCCACTAAGCCAATAGCTCAAACTTCTGCATACTTATCTCACCCAAAAATCCACACAACCACCCTCTCGCACAGCAAACCACACGCACTTCACCACATCGCAAAAAAAACAAACAATGAACACATAAGCCACACCAACAACACACAAGGTCTCACATCGATCCGATAGTCACAGCCAAGCACGGCGCACGATGAAAACTGAACTGAAGCTGCCAAGGGGACACCACCCTTTCACTTTCCTACTCCCTCTCCACCTGACTAAACCCCTCCCACCTTCTTGTTTGCAGATCCGCCTGAGCGCCTGGGGATCAATTCCGTGGTGACATGCACAGTATAAATACCTTTAACATTAACATTAACAAAAGATCCTGGGCTACACTAATGTCTGGACTGTCAGAACTTGGGGCTAGCTAGCCTTTTGGTTGTAGCCCCTGAGCTTCTATCTGGGGCTACAACCAAAAAAGCCAGGGTTATAGACCCTGCCGCAACCCCACCCCCTAGCGACACCCCTACTTGTGAAAGGGACTGGAAATCCATTGTAATATGAACCTTTAAGCAGAGAAGGACTTACAAATGTCTCATTTAGGATGCTGTTACTGAATCTTTGAATGAAAGTTCAAACTAGAAAAATACTGCATATTCTCTATTAAAATCCACCTTGAGTTAAGGTTTGCTCAATGCTTTAAGTGAGGTCGGGGTCCTAATGAGTTCTGCAAAAATATTTAGGTGTGAAGCCTTATAGGTTCTGGCACAAGCTAAGAATCTCTTGTAGCTAAGGAACGTTTAAAAGAGACGAGGCCTAATCAACAAAAGGAGCGGCTTAATAGATGCACTAGAGTTTTCTGCCACAAAAGAGAGTGACATCTATAAGGGTGGGTTACATGTATTATAATTGATCCGCAGTCAATCTAGTAAAATAAAAATATCAAAATACAAGTAAAATAAAAATAAGTCGACACAGTTTCCAGAAGCTAGCTCAGAGTGCTAAAGTGCTTGCTGCAGAGATATGCACCTACCCAACAGGTCAGAATGTTCCACCCCAGAAAGATAGTTTAAGGTGTTACTGTGCCAGCTGCTGTGATCTGTGTAACATGCAGGCCGAGATACCTCCTAGATAGAAGTACTCTGGACTTACGCCAGCTCTTGCGGTCCACCGCGTCCCCTCAAAACTGAAACAGACTCTGAAAGGTACAGCCCATAAAATAAAACAAACATTGGAAAATGTATTTTTTTAAAATAAAGGTGGAAGGTGCATTTTAACAAAACAATGGCTTCCTTCTAGCAGCGCTCTTCAGTGATTAGTGTCAGAGAGTGGTCAATGTTGTCCAAATGTATCCTTTTGGTCTCTCTGTCTACAGGCACTGAAGTTGCATCCCACTTGTGCCAGAGGCGCCATCATCTTGGGAGAGGAGGGGTGAATCTGCATCTTGGGAGGTGGGGGTGAATCTGCATCTTGGGAGCGGAGGGGTGACTCTGAATCTTGGGAGCGGAGGGTTAAATCTACCTGCAGTCGGCAGAGTGGAGAGGAAATCTTCCCATGGTCGTGGGCACTGTCTCAAGTCTGAATTTAAAACCTTGCTTGACCTGGCCATAAAAGGCCTAGGCCCACTTAAACCCCGGAGTCTGCATTTGCATCGCCATTTAAGTGCATGGAGGATGTGTGAAGGGTGACACAGAGCTTCACCTTCATATTAAAGAGGTGGCCAACACCCAAATGTCTGATGGCACTCTCCATGGCCCTCAGGCTCCTGTTAATGGGCCTCTGTTTCTTCTATTTGAGGACCCCCTAGCATCTCTTTCCATCCTGCCCTTCCAGTTCCATAAACTCTGACAGAGGTCTCTCCCCCCCACGCACGAGATCCTCATGGGGAGGCCCATGCGAGTGCCAGTTACTTCACCACCTTCCCCTTTGCTCTGTGACTTACAACTGAATGATGATCTTGTTGTGTCATATTGCAAAAGACTAATGCTTGTTGTCAATTGTCACTTCCAGCAAAGTCAAGAAGCTCTGCCTCAACCGCCTGAAATGCTGTGCCACATTCTCATGCCAGGAGAATAGGTGGTCCTGAAAGTACATCAGCAAAAAAACAGAATCCCTGCATCCTTGCTGGAAACTTCCTGACAACACACGCCACAGTCCACCCCTGCCAGTGTGTGGAAGCAGCATCTCCACTCGGCGACGATAAACAGCAAGAAGTCCAGGACAAAGACAACCCGTCGACCGACATCACCAAAGACTCAGCAAAGTTGCAATCTGCAGGGGTACAGGAGAAAGAGGCCCCTCTTTAGCAGCCCGCTGGGTTCTCAGCAGCTAAAACACTGGTGACTACACCTCCAGCACTCCTCGATGATGAAGTTCCGCTACCTGTCCCAAGGTACAATTTGAGGAGTGCAGCCACCATCTCACCTGACTTCAGCAGGTGACCCATCGCTCTCAAAGGTTATTACTACACTTGGCTCATATGGGTGCCCTTGTGTCCTGCAAGTGGCCAATCGCTCTCGAAAATGTGCTACCCTTGTGTCCTGCAGGTGGCCCATTGTCTCAAAGGTTTTTGTCACCGAGCAGCTACAGTAACGCTGCGCACATTGAGTATAGCTGCATAAGTGCTCCAGCCAAATGGGTTTTTGGAGGCCAGCTAGGTAGACCCAGCACTGCAGCTGATTTCTTCCAGCTCTACGCATCTGCCATCATCATCCTGGCAGGGACCCAGAACCTTTGCATCATCGACCCTCCTGTCTACCCATTCCTGGAATGACTGACAGTCTTTGGAACTTTTGGGCATAAGGCCCCAATCTCCATAGGGTTGGACTGCTAAAGCTAGGAATAGTGCTGCTATTGCATTAGTAAATGTGAAATATTTTCACCATGTTGCTGTTCATAACCACAATATTGATTCGGCCTCACCCTACATCCACCACCTTATACCCAGACAATAACACCTTTCTCAGTTTCTCTCAGGCCTATGTGTACATAATAAATGCCTCTGAGAGCTAATATGCTCCCACACTCCTATGTACGACAGTGGGCGGGATTTCCTTCATTCCCGTCCCATTCAATCTTGCTGAATGGTGTTATGACCTCCTTATCAATGACTCGTCTTGTCCCAAGATGACCCATTCCCAGAAATGAGAATGCTCTACAAGTACAAAGACAATGTCATGGCAGAAGGCATGGGTGATGAGAGATGCTGGGTGGTGATGTAGCTTCATGCCCTGTGTCCTTGCACCTGGGTCTGGGCATACGTGCTGCTAAATTAACCGAATGTTCCAGGCATGGCACAAACATGCCAACTAATTGTATTAGTCCATATAACGAAGGACCTTATAGTTTGAAGACCAATGAGAAACTGTGTATCTAATGTTTCTGAAATTACATGTTATTTAGAGGTAGGCATAAGTTGTTCACCTGATAACGAACAACCAATAACAATCCTAGCTATACTTAACTAATCCCAACCCTTGATATGTTTTTTCACTATTGCCACGTTGTATGACGTCACTCTGACGTATTGTTCATATAAAAAACGTATTTTGTGTAAAGATCATTGAGAGACTGAGCGTACGTCCGTTGATGTTCGTTGTAACCTCCCTGTTGTAGATAGTTGTTAATAAAACAGTACTTTGTCATCTTCCTGAGTTGGTTCTGTTACTTGGACTCAGAATTATTCTGGTATGATCCCATCCATACATTTGCATGTTCCTAAAGGGCCTTAAGCTCAACTCAACTGAACAATTCCCTTTTTCAATCAACTTTGGATGCTAACTGTCCACCCCTGGATCTCCCTCCTTTGGGACTTCAGGCTTCGCCCCTTTTCATCAGCATCCCTCCGCCGGGTTCACTCTTGCCAACTTTTGTAACACTTTAGCGGGATTCACTCCCCTTTACGTTCTCAAAGGTTTTCTCTTTTGATGCAGGTTTCACTTCCCTTGCTTTCTTAACAGTTTGCCGGTGAAAGACTTTCGACTGTACAGGGATTTTGCTAGACCTCCTGTATGACCACTTTGACCTGTGTTGGCAGCTCTACTACAGCCTTCTGGTATTAGTAGTTTTATTCAACATGGGAGCAACCAGAGTGTCTCGAATCACCACCCACTTGGTGCCGGTCCCCTCTGCAGCTGCTTTCCCCTTTACTATTCACAGTTCTTTGAAATCTTCTTAATCTGCCACTTTGCGGGTTTCATTCAACACATTTTTTATTTATTTAATTTTATTTATAGAGCGCACTAGCAGCCCAGAGGCATCGAGGTGCTGGTCCAATGAAATGTCTTAGTTACATGGTACAGAGATTGCTACTGGTTACAACAAGCATAGCAGTAAGGTGCAGACAGTACAATACTTTATTTTAGTTACATGAGTTATTTATGGATACAGTGAGTAGATAATGAGTGGATAATGGTCTTCGAGGGTGATGGAAGGTTCATGCGAAAAGCATGGTCTTGATCGCTTTGCGGAAGGCTAAGTGGGAGGTTATTCCTCTGAGGTGAGGTGGTAGATTGTTCAGTTTCTTATCGATTTCCCCTTTGACTCACCGGCTGTGATGAACCGCTTGGCTTTCCTTGTCTCTGGAGTCAAGGCTGGTACCACGGTAGCAGGATTGGCCATCACTCCATCTTGTCACCGTAGGCACCCTCTGGGTACCGCTTACATCTGCTGCAACAGAGTTGGGCTATTGTCTGCGGCCTTATATTTCTTCTTATGAAGGCTTTGCAGGGCTGAGACAGAAAGGGCAAGGTCACTTAATTCCTTGTCACCCTCTCTGTTCCTGCCGCCTTTCTCCTTCTCTTAAACCTCCGGATCTGGATAGCTGTCTCCTCGTGCGGTCTGACCTGCTCATACTGTGCTCTCTTGCTTCACCTTTTATCCCTGTCGGGAAAGGAAAGAGCCGTCAGGTGTGTGTGATTCTGGTCAATTGCCTGACTTTGCCTGACCCTTGGGTTGGGGCATGTCAGGTAAACAGGTTTTGCATTAGTCTGTTGTCTTTTATATCGGAAAAAAAGTGTTGCTGTCAGAAAAGGGGAGAGGTAAAGTTTCTAAATCTCTTACGTGGTAGGATGGGGAAAAAAATATTATGTGGAATTATAGCGTTTGTACCAAGGGGGTTGATAAACTTAGAATGTGACACTGATAGGATTTGTGGGACAGACGGGAATGACCGGGATTACTATCTTGAAATAATCAAGGGGGATTGTGGGAACAGTAGTGTTTTGTCCTAGTAGACTGGATGTTCGGAAAAGAATAACCAGAAGGAAGTGGAGATGAAGGATGGGGAGTATTTGAGTGGAAAACAGGAAAACAGGAAAACAAGGATTCTGGGAGTTGTGGGTTTTGAGTGAAACAGGGTGTGGACTCCAAGGGTATCTATCAGATACGGAAGTGTCATTGGATTTGAATAAGGGAGATCTTTTAGGTTAAAGGGTGATTGAGTTGGTGTGCAACCTATAAAAGCTTTAGGAAGCTTGTCTTCCTCGTCCCTTTCTTCATCATAATACTGCGTCTCACCTTTTATATTACCCCAAGCATAACCCCAGGCTCCCCTACCCTGATAATCCCCCCTGGCTCGTCCACTGCCAGGGTTGGGATCTAAGAGCGCCAGCCCATTCCTGGCTACCTGAATAAGGGACTCCAGAGGTGTACTTGGGAGAGTACCCTCAGATTTCTCACACTACCTTCAGTTAATGTAGTTCAGGCAAAAACCCGGGCTTTGATTTCTTTTTAAAAACATGTCACATTTTAAGAAGGGGAACCTGATCTAATGCTCTCGCCAGAGGATTTCGGTATACTACTGCAAGCTCAACAGCAGTGTTATATTTGTCTAGGTTGTGCAGAAGAGTATCAAACTGAGAGAGATGGTCTCAGGCATTAGCTTTCATATATTGCTAGAAGTAATAGTCGTTATCTCTGGTTTGGACTGAATAAGCTGCGCAAATGGAGAGAATGTTAAACAGAATTGTGATCTGACTCTGACCACGGTTTGGAGGATGCAGGTCTGCGTTATTGATGAGATCATTAGGACTGGTGAGACAGTCAATCATCTTCCCCTTAATGTGTGTAGGATCGAGGACATGGTTAGTAAAGCCCAGATCGTTCAGCGAGGACTCAACAGCAGCAGCAGTGCAATCTGAGCTATCGGATAGCCACAGATCAAAATCACTGAGGACCAATCATTTGGATGAGGGCTTAAGCAATGGCATTACGACACGAAGCAACACAGGTTTGATCCCCAGGTCCACGCTTGGAAACCGCTGGGTATTTAAGCGTGTTATAAATATGCAACTAAGACAACAACAAACAAACAAAAATTCTGTAACAGCGCCTCGATGCCCCCAGGCTGTGTGAGCGCTTTAAAAATGCAAATAAATAAATAAAATAAATAAATAAATGTCACAAAAGTGCACATGGAATTCAGGCATATTAGATGGTGGCAAATATAAAAGTAACAAATTAACAGTAGTATTATGATCTGTTAAAATGTTAGTATGTAAAACATCACAGCCCAGTGAGGCTTGAACATTGACCTGATGAACCGTTAAGGATGATTTGAAAATCAAGAGGACCCCGCCACCTCTGCCTACATTTCTATCTTCTCTAAGAATAGTATATCCAGGAGGGATAGCTAACGAGAGGGTCGGGCCAGCTGCTTCATGCAGCCATGACTCAGCAATAGCAAATAGACTAAAGAGGGGGTCACTGGAATGGCCCTCATGTCCCCTATGTGAATTTCAGCCCACAGAATGAGAAACGGAAGATGCAACTCAATGTTCGGCCAATCACCAGGCACGCCAGTGTATCCCACATTTGCAAGGAGATATACTTTCAGATGACCCTTTAAACCTTATACAGTTGACGGCTTCGAAGTGACGGATGCCTCATCGATGGATCAGGTTGACCGATGACAAGATCCAGCAGTGACAGCGTCACTCGTGACAACACGATATAGCAGCGTTAGTCACGAAGCAAATTTGCATCCCTGCATGAAGATACGCAGACACACACACATATACACGAAGAACATGTTTATACCTTCTATAGATAGAGGACAGATGTATATAAACACTGTCAAGAGCTTTTCCTTTTCTTTAGCCAAATGCAAAAAAGCAAGAAAGCCAAGCATACGTGGACCGAGCTTGAAACAGCTTTACAGCAACTAACCATAAGGAGCTACTTGAACGTAAAAGGTACCTATAGGGCTTTATCATGACTAACCTCTGAGCAGATATTAGAACGCATAGGGAAACTATAGAATGACTGTAGTGAATACACGTGAAACCGCAGGCCTCAAATACATGGAGGGAAAAGTGCAGTCCCAGCAGCACGAAGCACAGGGACGGTTTTCGCAGCCAATGCAGGTGGAAAATTCCTGATTCCCGAGGTAATGAGCCACCTGCAAAATACAAAAACAAATCCTCATAATTGTAGACAGAAAGGCTCAGTTTTATGGTCCTCGCACACGTGACCCAGCAGAGCCGAACAATAGCTATTTACTAACGGCGAGAAGAGGAACTGTTCCTAGCAAAGCAGACAAGATTGATACATGCGTTGTCCACCAAAAACTGCACCCTGCAGGCACTCTCTCATGCTAGGTGATCAGACCAGTGGCAACAATGGGGGCACATAGTCTTTCCCATTACCTTGAAAAGGTAATCCGAGCCTGTGAACATAACAGGGTCTCAGGCGCTTCAGTCCACAGGAGACCCGGAAGGCAGATTGATCGTCGTTAGGGGGATGTTGGAAAACCGAGAAGTAAGTATTGTAAACTTATATGCCCCTAATCAGGACACAGCAGCTTACTTTCGGACCCTGTATGGTAAGATTAGCCCCCTATTGGGTGGTGGGATCCTTTGGGGAGGTGACTTTAATTGTGTATTGAATCCTAAACTGGATAGATCAGACAATAAGCTAGACAAGCCCACCCCGGCTGCAAGGGTGCTAAGGGCCCTCTTGAGTGACTTGGACCTTGCGGATGTCTGGAGACGACTGCACCCAGCAGATAGGCAATACTCACACTATGCGGCACCACATGATCTGCACACGGCACTGGACTATGTGTTTGTCGCTGCTGAGCTAGTAAGCGAGATGAGAGGTGCGGAATATAAGGCCAGGGAGCTCTCGGACCACTCCCCTCTGGTTCTGGAGTGGCAACACCAACCCCCTAGGGCACGGATTCCAATGTGGAAGCTCAGAGCCGAGGCCCTGCAGGATTCCGGATTCCGGGAGGATTTAAGGGAGGAGATCACAGAGTACTTTGAGATTAACACGGGCAGTGTTAGATCAATGGGAACGGTGTGGGAGGCATTCAAAGTGATGGTGCGGGGGGTGGCTATGTCAAACTCCAGAGGGCTCCAGGGGAGCATAGAACAAGAGCTGCGCGGAGTGGAGGAGGAGCTGGAAGACATTATGCGTAGGGGAGGTACCTCTAGTGAGGACGGGGTCAGGATGAGACAGCTTCAACAAGCTAGTTGTGAACACTGGCTATGTAAATTGAGCTATAAGAAATATCTTGAGAAACAGCATGTGGGGGCGGACAAACCTGGAAGGTTGCTGGCCTGGCTATACAAGAGCGAGTCACCATGGCCTGCGATCAGGGAAATCAGTGGGGAGGGAGGTCAGGACCTGGACACCCAGGAGGGAGTGAATGGCGAGTTCCTTAGATACTACAAATGGCTCTATGAGGACCCAGGCGGATCTGGGGACCAAGAGATCTGGGACACGTTAGAAGACATGGGCCTGCCTACCTTAGACGACTTAGAACGGGCAGACCTGGACTCCCCAATCAGAACAGAAGAGCTTGAATTAGTGATTAGACATCTGCCCACTTGTAAGGCTCCAGGGGCAGAAGGGCTCCAGAGCGAATTCTATAAAACCTACAAACAGGAGTTGCTAACCCCGATGCTAGCTATGCTTAACAAGTCGTATGAGCAGGGCAGGCTGCCTGAGTCCTTGCGGGAGGCAGTGATTATTCCGCTTTTAAAGCCGGGTAAGCCGAGCACAGACTGTGGGTCATACAGACCCCTGCTGATGCTCAACCAAGACAGTAAAATCCTTACGGCAGTGCTGGCAAACCTGCTTAAGCGTGTCATCGGCAAACTGATACATCCTGACCAAACAGGCTATGTCCCTGTTAGGAATATTACGGATAACCACAGGTGACTGCATCACATTCTCAATCAGACTGAGGATGACCCAGGTGAGCTGGCGATCGCCTCGCTTGACGCGGTCAAGGCTTTTGACTCAGTGAGATGTCCCTGGCTGTTGGCGACCTTAGAAGCTTTTGGGATGGGCCCAGGGTATCTTAGGCGGGTTAAAATGGTATACAGCTCCCCAAATGCTAGGGTTAAAACGGGCGTCACGATCTCAGAGAAATGGCAACTTAGCAGGGGGCACCAGACAGGGCTGCCCCTGGTCACCCATGTTGTATATATTAGCGCTAGAGCCATTGGCGGTCTGTCTAAGACAGCAATATGGAGAGATTGGGATACTCACCACAGGCGGTCCGCACCTCATTTCATGATATGCTGACGACATACTCTTATACCTGCGCTTCCCAGAAGAGAATACACAATACATCCTAGAGGTGATGGAACGATATGCCGCCCTCTCTGGCATAGCTGTAAACCCCAAGAAATCTAGCATGTTTCCCCTGGGGAGATATAGGCTTGTCCCGCTGGGGGGTTTGCCGGTGTTGCCAATACCCTGGCAAACTAAGTAATTTAGATATCTTGGAATTGATATATACCACACGACAGGAGAAGAGCATAAACACAATACGGTGAAGGCAGTCGAAGGCATCAAAAATAGCATGGGTTTCTCGTCCAGACTGCCCCTGGCCATGATGGGGAGAAAAGCTTTAATCAAGATGGTAGTCCTGCCCAAACTGTTACACTTTTTCGTAAACATCCCGCATGTTATCCCTAGGTGTTTCTTCGCTGATCTCCATAGCTTGTTCAGGGGCTTCATTTGTCATAACTCCATGAACAGGGTGGCTCTTTGGAAATTGCAGAATTCGTGTGACAGGGGAGGAATAAACCTGCCGAACCTTGAGTTATATTATAAAGCGGGACAATTGCAATACGTGGCCAGATGGCTGTCTGAGGAAGAAACTGCGGAAACTGTATGGAACCGGCTATTACGCTCACCTGGTATCCACAGGGACACTACCCAGCCGGGTTACTCACTGGTATGCTTCTCAGCTTTGCCCTGATGTGGTCTGCGGGGAAGGTTCTGCCTTGTGGTAGAATTAGGCATGCTCTCCGTCCTGCCTTCTTTGCAATTGCGAATTGTCTTTCATGGGCGAGTGCGGTCCAGTTACTTCACTGATGCCGGCCCATTTGATATTGTTCAGGTAGATCGTATTACTGTTCTTTAGTTTTGTTGCTATCCTGCATGCCTTTCTTTGTTTAAAATGTCTCTTTTTTCTCCCTTAGGTATGCAGAGCTTCAGCGCGGTGAACTGGCTTGGTTGAGCCCTGCTGGTAAATGATGGCACATTAAGAGCGCTATGATGCGGTAAGTAAGCGCTATGCGCAGCACTGCAAAGTCTTGCCTTTGCTAACCTGTGTTTTCCTTCCTTGTAAGTCACAGTGTTCTTCAGCACGAGTGGAATGTCCGGAGTGGTGCCAGCCGAGAGGCGACCAGCCAGGTAAGCCTTTTGAGCAGTTCGTAATTTGTAAATGTCTCTACTGCTTTCTTTAATGTTGCCTCTATCTTCCTCTTTAAGGTTGTTCTGTCTGGGAGGCGTGCAGATTCGAGGAAGCTGTTCTCAGTAGCTGCAAGTGTTTAAAGATGAAGACTGCAGGTAAGATGCTGCTGCTAATGATGTTCCTTTTGTCTCCTTGCAATTTCTGCTTCTCCGAGGTTCGAGGGAATAGCTGGACACGGTGAGCGTCACGTTGCAAGCTGCAAAGTAACGCGAAGCGTGTTGTCTTGCTCGGGTGTGGTTTAAATAGCCCCAACAAAATAGTCCAGGTAAAGTAGTCCCTAGGCTACCACACCCAAAACACTGGACCGCATAGCTTGGTTCTTAGGAACCAAGCTATGTGGATGCCTCCATGTTGACTGACAATACAATAAAGTAGTTCCCAAGCACATTGTTTTTCATGGTGTATGAGCCTGGTGCCATAGGCGCCAGGACTGGCCCCATGAGGGCTTTTGAAGAGGATTCCAGGCTCTAGAGGCCCAAGTCCTGACTCCACCTGGCCAATGGGTTGGCCAGAGGGGGTTTTGGGCGAGGGTCATGACATCACTCCCCCCTAACACCCCTCCCATGGTGTTCCTTCTGTCTGGCCCAGGTTGTGTTGAGAAGTTCTGATGGAATTTCCTGATTAGACGTGGTGCGTGGATATTCTCACTGGGCTCCGAGGATCTATCTTGTGGTCCAAATCCTTTCCAATCGACGAGATAATATAGCTTGGTCCTAGAGTATTTAGAGTCCAAGATATCTTTGACTTCGAATTCTGGTTCCCCGTCAACAAGTAGGGGCTTAGGTGGTGTCCCAATCCGTGTGCCGGGTTGCATTGGTTTCAGGAGGGAATACCGGGTCGATGTGTAGATTAGGTGGTAAATCCAGTTTCACGGCTGCTGGGTTGATAATTGCCTTAATGGTATAGGGTCCTAAGAATCTAGGATGAAAGGTCCAGGTTCCCTTGATGGGTACGAATTTAGCGGCTAACCAAACTTTGTCTCCTACTTGATAATCAGGGGCCTTTTTACAGTGTTGGTCAGCGAATCTCTTTTGTTTTTCTTTGGCATGAATAAAGTGTTCCTTTGCCCTTTTGAAAGCCTGAGTAATGGTTGTGTGTTGAGTCTTTACCGCTGGCATTTCCAAGCTGGCTGGAAGGTCTAGTTCAGAGGTACGTGGATGTCTGCCATAAAGGGTATAGAAGGGTGTTTGTCCCGTGCTTGAATGCAAAGAATTGTTATATGCATATTCGGCTATCCATAGTAGGTCTTTCCAATTCCTTTGTTCGTGGTGCAGCATGCACCATAAATATTGCTCGAGTGTCTGATTGGTTCTCTCGGTTTGGCCGTCTGTTTGGGGATGGTGACTGGTAGATAGCCGAACGTCGATCTGTGCCATTGCACAACATTTTTTCCAGAAGTTGGAAACAAACTGGCTGCCTCGATCAGAGACCAGAACCGAAGGGAAGCCATGTAGCTTAACAACGCCCTCCAGGAACACTTTTGCTAAAGTGGCTGCGTCTGGGAGGCCTTTCAGAGGAATAAAATGGGCCATCTTCGAGAATAAGTCCACAACTACAAGGATGGTGTTGAACTCTTGGCTTGGAGATAGATCAGTGATGAAGTCAAGGGAAAGAGTCTGCCATGGAACTGGATGAATGTCCAATGGTTGTAGGAGACCAGATGGTTTTTGTTTCTGTGATTAATTTTGTGGGCAGACACCGTAGGACTGAATATACTGAATGATGTCCTTACGCCAGGTAGGCCACCAAAAGTTCTCTTTCACCTTAGTTAGGGTTTTGGCGATCCCAGGATGCCCTTCGGTCAGTGAATCATGATAGTTTGAAATAATATGCTGTTGTAATTCCTTCTTGGGTACATATAGGCGATCCCTAAAAAAGGGTAGATGGTCCTTGATGGTATATTGTTCTCCTTGAGTTTGCCATGCGAGGTAGGCATCACGATTCATTGTCCGTTGGATTTCCTTTCGTAGTTCTGCTTGTGTTAAGGCTGTTGTGATACCCAAGAGTTTGGGCCTCATTACAACTCAGGCGGTAAGGGGTTTACGGCGCCGTAAACAGCGCCGACCCTTACCGCCTGAGTACGAGGTACCTTAGCGCCATGGCGGATTTAACACCTGCTTTTAGCAGGTGTTAAAATCCATGGCGCTAAGGGACCATGGAGTTAATTACGCCACCGTAATTTACGGTGGCGTAATTAACGCCTTCCCCACTCCCATTATGCCCTATGGGGCAAAAATGGGAATGGGGAAGGGTAAATGGGGATTGGGGACTTACCGCCCCGCCAAACTCGGAATGGGGCGGTAAGTCCGCCAACCACCATGGCATAAACGTAGTTTACGCCATGGTGGTAAAGTCACGGCCCAGGCGGTAACTTACCGCCTGGGTCGTAATGAGGCCCTTTGTCTTCAGGTATAATAGGTACTGGGTCTGGAGTTGTATATACTATTTCATCTATGCCCATGTGAGATAAGGCATCCGCCTTCCCGTTTCTGACTCCTGGTCGAAATGTGATTACATAATCATATTCGGTGAAGAAAAGGGCCCACCGTAATTGGCGCGAGGACTGGGCCTTGGCTGTTTTGAGATATTGCAGGTTTCGGTGGTCTGTGATGACTGTAATGGTGTGTCTGGCCCCCAGAAGGTATTGGCTCCAGGCTTTAAAGGCGGATTTGATAGCCAGGAGTTCCTTGTCCGTGATGGCATAATTAATCTCTGGAGGTGAGAACCTTTTCGACCAGAAGGCCACAGGATGTAGCTTGCCGGTTTCTGGGTCTCTCTGTGAAAGGACAGCCCCCTATTGCAAAGTGCGAGGTCAGCAACTCTTTCTTCTCACTCGACAAACTGACCTCTACGTTTGTCGAGCTTGGTAGTTTTCCGATTCTTTAGCTTCATCCTTCTCTGTGGCCCCGACTGTTCTTCTTGGGGTTTTTACTGGACAGTCCTTCAGGAAATGTCCTGGTTTCCCACAATACAAACAAACCTGTTGTTGTCTTCTTTTGTCCCGCTCTTGTTTTGTTAATGGAGGCCGTATCCCTCCAATCTGCATGGGTTCTACGGTATTTTCAGGTACACAGGGTGTGTTTTCCCTTGGTCAAACATACACGGTCTGAGGGTCCGTCTTAGACCGGTCTGCCTTTCGGTCCTGCAACCGGTGGTCTAGCTGCACGACCAGATTTATGAATTCTGCACAGTCTCTGGGTGGATCACACCTGGACTAAGACGTCCTTTAATTTGCCTCGTAAGCCTCGATGGAATAACTTGGTTCTTGTGTTTTCTGGCCACCTAGCTTCGGCAACCAGTCTGTTGAAGGTAGCAATGTACGTTAACAAGTCCTGATTCCCCTGTCGGAGGGACAAGAGTTCATTGTCTACTGCTTGTTCCTGGTTATGGCAAAAAGTTTTTCCATTTCTCTCTGGAACCCCCCAAAGTCATGTGATAGAGGATCGTCATGGGTTACCAACGGCATCGACCAATCTGCTGCACTACCACTCAGGTATGATAAGACAAAAGCTACCCGAGCTTGGTCGTTTGGAAATGCTCCAGGCCTACAAAGAAAATTAAGGCGGCACTGATTGATGAATGCCTCATACTTCCGTGGGTCGCCTGAGAACCTTTCTGCTGGTGCCAGGGGCACTGTTCCAGGTAATGTGATCTGTACCGGAGTGGGTGGTATGGCGGGGTTTTGCATCGTTGGATTGCCTCCAGGTAGAGGCGTCTGTCCTGCCTGTGATTGCAAGTATTGCCTGCTAATCTCTTCAGTGCGTTCTTTGGTCACTATTAAGTCTATCCGGAGGGCATTAGTCTCTTGTCGGGAAGAATGAACCTCAGCACGAAGCTCTCCTAGTAATTGGGCCAATTGGTCCATTTCTGATGTCTCCATGGCGCCCAGGTGGATTTGTTATGGTAGGCTTCGCGTTCTGTTACGCTCACCTGGTATCCACAGGGACGCAACCCAGCCGGGTTACTCGCTGGTATGCTTCTCAGCTTTGCCCTGATGTGGTCTGCGGGGAAGGTTCTGCCTTGTGATAGAATTAGGCGTGCTCTCCGTCCTGCCTTCTTTGCAGGGGCGCGCTGTGTTTCATGGGCAAGTGCGGTCCAGTTACTTCACTTACGCCGGCCTGTTTGATATTGTTCAGGTAGGTCTTATTGCTGTTCTTTAGTTTTGTTGCTATCCTGCATGCCTTTCTTTGTTTAAAATGTCTCTTTTTCCTCCCTTAGGTGTGCAGAGAGGTGTGCAGAGTTTCAGCGTGGCGAACTGGCTTGGTTGAGCCCCGCTGGTAAATGATGGCGCATTAAGAGCGCTATGATGCGGTAAGTAAGCGCTATGCGCAGCGCTGCAAAGTCTTGCCTTTGCTAACCTGTGTTTTCCTTCCTTGTAGGTCGCAGTGTTCTTCAGCGCGAGTGGAATGTCCGGAGTGGTGCCAGCCGAGAGGCGACCAGCCAGGTAAGCCTTTTGAGCAGTTCGTAATTTGTAAATGTCTCTACTGCTTTCTTTACTGTTGCCTCTATCTTTCTCTTTCAGGTCGTTCTGTCCGGGAGGCGTGCAAATTCGAGGAAACTGTTCTCAGTAGTTTAAAGATGGAGACTGCAGGTAAGATGCTGCTGCTAATGATGTTCCTTTTGTCTCCTTGCAGGTTCTGCTTCTCCGAGGTTCGAGGGAATAGCTGGACACGGTGAGCGTCACGTTGCAAGCTGCAAAGTAACGCGAAGCGTGTTGTTTGCTCGGGTGTGGTTTAAATAGCCCCAACAAAATAGTCCAGGTAAAGTAGTCCCTAGGCTACCACACCCAAAACACTAGACCGCATAGCTTGGTTCTTAAGAACGAAGCTATGTGGATGCCTCCATGTTAGCTGCCAATACAATAAAGTAGTTCCCAAGCACATTCTTTCTCATGGAGTATGAACCTGGCGCCATAGGCTCTAGAGGCCCAAGTCCTGACTCCACCTGGCCAATGGGTTGGCCAGAGGGGGTTTTGGGTGAGGGTCGTGACAGCGGCTCCCTATTTTCTTAGAGAGGTGGTGTGGCTGCCCAAGCCTAAGGTCCTAGAGATGGCGCGGCTGCTGGTGCTTGGCTGGGAGGTTTGGCATAGAGCATGGAGGTTGGTGGGATACCCAGTCCCACGGCACTATGCAGGGAGGACCCCCAATTGATGCAAGGTGTCCGTAAATACTGGGAACCCATGGGTCTGGCCACTCTGGGAGACATATGGCAGGACGGAGTGGCGCTAGAATTCCAGAAATTGATGGAGGACACCGGGGTGCATAAGGGGCAACATATAACCCACTCCAGAATTGTTAAACGGGTTTCGAGAAAAATGGCCGATAGTGGTGCTCATGGAACAACCGGATGCCACCATGGAGATGATATATGACATCTCGGAGGATGGGCATGAGATATCCCGCATATACGAGCTATTGGGGTCCAAGGTGGGGAAGGAACTGTCCTTATTGAGACAACTCTGGGAGGAGGAGGTGGGAGAGCCCATGTCTGATGGGTTATGGGATAGAGCCCAAAGATATCATAAGAAAGTGTCCCGTAACGCAAGGCTCCAGCAAATCCAACTATATGTCACACATAGGGCATATTTGACCCCCAGCAATATTGCTAGATTTGGGGGCCAGATTATCCAGAGATGCCCCAGGTGGGGGGAGGAGGAAGCCGGGATGTTACACATGTTCTGGGCTTGTCCGGAGGTGGGCAGATTTTGGGAAGAACTGAAAATACGCCTGGCTGATAGAGGTATTAAGCTAGAGGTGGAGTCGGCCTGGGCATGCATGCTAGGAGGTTTCCCTAGGCCACGTCACCTGAGGCACATTAGCAAGATGAAGGACTTGGCATACATCCTGGCTAAAAGGAGGATTGCAATGTGTTGGAAGGCAGCTCACAGGCCCAGAGTGGAGTTGTGGTGGGCTGACCTCTTGAAATGGGCCGAGGCTGAGACGGCTGCTTGGTTCGAAGCCGTCAGCAGGGGAGGAGAGGAAGAGGTAGGACCCCTAATTGAATGGAGGCAATTGGTGGCCACCATGGTGGCCCCCCCAGCCCGATCACAGTGAGGATGACATAGATGAGAGAAGGACAAATGACCCGCCTGAGGACGCAGAGATTGATGATATGGACATTATGGCTCAAGTTGGGGGGGCGGGAGGGAGCGGGACTAAAGAACATTGTTTGTAATGTTATTTTGTTTGACACGAGCATGGAAGTCCCAATTATTGTAATGTTTGGTGTGTTGTTATAAAACAATAAAAACGTTTTTTTTTTTTAAAACTGGGTCTCAGGCCTGGGGGAACCCGCTCCAGCCAATCCAGACACTCAGATCATGTGGTGGTGTAAAATGTTGCACGGGCCAATGGCCTTTGTGCAACCCTGCAACAAAGTAATAGATCTTTTGTGGGGAAGTCTCAGGCGAAGCCAGCTGACATGGGAAGACCAGTGAGAATACAGTTGTATATGGGTTCTATAGGTAGCATGCCCGAGCTAAGCAATAGGGGGTTCCCGTAGGTTTTTGGGGATGGTGGTAATGTTTGCGCACCACTGCGATTCAAAACCAAGTGACACAGGTTCAGACGCTGAGATTGCCGGAGATTTGGTTGTTTCTGTATGATCCCTGTCTATTAGAGAATTAAAGACAGTACAACTTTCCCCATGACTGAGTTTTCCGTTATTGCAGTTGGGAAGGTTTTGGATGGGCCCGAGATACTCTGCTAATTTGTGATATTGTTGATGTGAACGCCCTCCGTCCTCTGGCATACTATTACAAGACAGTTTTCTGTTTCACCCTCAGACATTTGCAGTGACAGCCTGGTAAGTCAGTGGGGTGAAGGCACAAGTGGGAATGGAAAGGAGTGTCGGGGTTGTCTACTTCCCTCACTCCACGCTCACCTAGCTCTGCCACTGCTTGTGGCACTAAGGACCACCTCTGTTGATTGTATGTCTGTGGGAAGATGAAGGGTATTGGTGGGCGGGCATCTATAGAAATTTCCCATCTTGTACTGGTACTGTTGATGTCATGTATGTGCTTCAGAGTGATTCTTGTCTGATGCTGTCAAGGACAGTGTTAGTTTGCCATAAAGCTCTTCTGTTGTAGTATAGGTGGGCTAGGCAATGGGGGTCAACTACCAATGCACCCTCTATGTCTACGTTTGCCGCCCAGGTTTGCTGATGTGATCTATACGTGGGTCTGTGAAGATAGCTCAGGGGCAACGTGTTTGTCTTGGAAGCAAGACATCACAGAGCAACACAGGTTTGAATCCTGGTCCAGCGGTTAGAGGCTTGTCTCCGGTGATAAGCATATAATAAAATCTTAATTATTTTTGCTGTGTGATTTCTGCTCAGTGTTGTCTAACATCTACAGTGCATCTACATTGCCTACCTGTAGAAATGCAAGACCAGTCATATTGGTGAAGAAGAATAGTGTTGGCAGGGTGGATGGGGTTTAGACACCAGAATTATTTTTAAACGCCATTGCTGACTCTGAATAAAATTCACAGTAATTTGGTGCTCACGTTTACACTATTAAAACTGTTAAGCTTAATGTGGTATTGCCAAAATTGGAAACTCATCACATGTCTGGTCCTATCCTTGACAAGGGCGGTCAGTAGAGCTTTCCTCCCACAATGAAAGCCAATCCATATTTATTACAAAAGCTAGTATTCTTTCCATACAAGGTTAAACGTTAGGATCTGACTGGGACAAAAAATAGACGCGGACAGAAAAACAAAAATGGTCCACATGTGCAAATGATAATTTGTAAGTTCTCGGAACAAACTACTAGAGTTTTGCACAGGAGAGCATTTTTGGAGTGATTTGTGGTAAATTATGTTTTTTGAAGCACATTCGACTGGTAATATTGGTTAGAAGTACTAGACACATTGTGAAACAGGTCAACAAACTAGCCCACAAAGCCCCATTAAGACGGCCCACTGAGGTCTGTTGTGCTGGCTTTCGGGCTTTGCCCTATTGCCCTATTGGTAATTTCTGTGCCTCTTAAACATGTCCAGACAAATCCCGCAACTCACGTTTCCCATACGGTCATAATTCTTAACATGCCGGCACATTTAAAGTTACTGGCGAAATATAGTTCATGTTGGAGGCACGTTTATACAAAGGCAGTCAAAATACAGAAAATAATATAGTGGGTGGACAACAGACAAAGTTTTCACCTATAATATAACTAATTATGATGTGGCTCCCAGGAATGTCATTTCACCAAAATGCCAGGGGTATCAGAAGTGACATCACATGACCCGTGACCTCAGCTGACATCACAGGAAGTGATGTCATTTGACCCCACACCCAAGTGACATCACAGGAAGTGACAGTACACGACCTTCAGGTACATCTAACACCTGTGTTTCCAGACGCTCTAATTTCAGTCAGATGTAAGAACATAAGCACAGAGGGAGGCAAGATTTGTCCACGATCACACATTTAGGGAATGTCATTTTCCAGATTCGACGTGAAGCCTATTGTAAAACATACATAATGCAGTATTTTAAACACAGTAACTGAAAGCTCTAACGCAGGCTACAGCCAGTGTATGAAACATCTATAGATCAATGGACACAGAAGCACTCGTTATCTGTGGCATTGATTTGTTAAACAAGCCAAATAAGCACTGACCTAGAGAGGCGTGCACTGTCTGTTTACCCAGGAGCAAAATGCTGCACGAGCAAGGCCTGAAAATGAAATTTTGACCAGGATTTAATATCACCAAAATCCCCTGGTTATAAATGTATCTATGAGTCAGCTACCACTACGATAGAAGAAATCTATTGCGCTGAGGCCACCTGTCTCCATGTGCATTATCTTTAAGTAATGTGACAAGTAACCACATGTTGTCTCCCACAACCCAGAGCCAAACATAACATCATAATGACCTAGGCTTTTATACATACCTCTAATTCAATCTTTTTTAACAGGGTGAGGTGTGGGGAGGGTGGGGCTGCACTTCCATCAAGGGATTTTCAGAGCTCTATGTGCGAGGTGTGTTATTCAATGAACCTCCCCCACCCCCAGGACTGGCCCATTGATGAAGCTTCCACAAAGCCCTTTCCAAGAAGTAGTTTGCGTGTGGAGGGGTGGGTCATTCCATGGCTCCCTCACATCAAAGACTCAGTGTGCAACGCTTGTTTTCTTAAGCAGTGTTGCACCAGAGCAGGGCTCCTCTCAACCACTCACATCACACTTAAATGGGTTCAAGGTGAGCTGAGAGCCTAATCAGTGGCGTTGCACAAAATTTGGGGCCATGCTGAGGAACCCCCACCACCTCAAGCTCCTTAACAAAGCGCAGGGCACGCCACACCCTGTGCAGGCCCGGACCACCACATGTGTGCAATGTCCATGATGATTATCTGACTGCAGGGACATGCACTCCAAGTGAAAGAAGTAAACATGTTTTAATCAAAGCTAAATGTTTCACCTGGCGTAGAAAAAAGGGGGCGCGGACTGGTCCCGAAATATACCAGTGGTGGCCTGTGAGTTGTTTTATTGGAGGGTATAAATATTTGCCACAAGTATGCGATTGTAACTGAGCATAGCGAGGGGGCCCGAACTAATGAAAACGGGTTGGGGGTTCAGGGGGGATTCTTCCCCCTCCCATGAGAAAATGTTTGAATGATGGGTTAAAATGGTGCATTACACAGTACACGTTCTGTGAACATTTGGATAGATGCCAGACAGTTTGAGATCGATTTTGTAGGGTGTAGGGTAACTCATGGAAAAAAGGACAATAGATGCAAGTCACCAAAAGTGCAGAAGCGCATTTCTCAATGCATTGTCATGCCGGTCCCTTCAATATATGACAGTATAAAAAATGTTCATGCTGGCTGTGCCCATGCATTTCCATGCTGGCTCCAACAACATATGCTAGTATTACCATATAAGAACAATATCATGTATGCTTTGAGATGTTTTTTATAGTATCATTACTTCCACTAGGCACAAAGCTGGCTCTGCCAATATATGCCAGTTCTCCTATGTAAGAAAATAGTCACATTGGTTTGGCCATTAAAAGTGACATGTCACACCGCACATGCTCAAAATGTTCCTGCAGGCGAAAGAGAAAGGCATCCTACCACCGGACCTAAGACAAGCCACCATAGTGGTAATACACAAAGAAGGCAAACCTCCAGACGCATGTAGCTCGTACCGTCCAATCTCTCTCATTAACACGGAAGCTAAAATATTGGCCAAAATACTAGCCAACAGGCTACAAACAGTGATAACCTCCCTAATCCATCCAGACCAATGCGGCTTCATGCCGCAAAGATCCACACGAATGAACATACGCAGGCTTTACTCTGCCATTGAAAGATCGGCCACTCTACGGGACCCGCTGGCACTGCTCACTATTGACTTCGAGAAGGCCTTCGACTCGATCCACTGGGAGGCCCTGTGGTACATTATGGGTAGAATGGGATTTGGACAGCAATTTACAGACTGGGTTAAGCTCCTATATAATGCCCCGATGGCTGAAGTTAGGGTCAATGGCTGGTCCTCACGAACCATTAAACTCGGGAAGGGTACCAGGCAGGGATGTCCCCTCTCGGCGATGTTGTTTGCACTTGCAATAGAACCACTGGCGATAATGCTGAGGGAATCCATGGATTGGAGGGGGTTCCGCTGGGCACAGGATTGGGAGGACAGGGTGTCCCTATACGCAGACGATCTACTAATCTACCTTAGTGACCCAGCGATCTCCAGCCCCATTGTGACTAACATACTAACTACATATGGAGCCTTTAGTGGGTTGAAGGTAAACTATGACAAATCCCTGATTTTTCCAATAAAAGGACTAGATGCAGCGACCCTAGCAAATAACCCATTTAAGATCGAGAAAGAGCAATTCCGATACCTGGGGATACAAATCTCAACAGACCTAAGTCAGTATATTAGGAGGAACCTACACCCAGTAAGGGATAGATTTGTAAATGACGTTAAACACTGGATAGCCCTTCCGCTCACCCTACTGGGAAGAGCTGCTTTGTTCAAGATGTTGGCCCTCCCCCGGTTTCTATATGCCCTGCAGAACGCACCGTTATACATACCCCGAACAGAATTTCATAAAATAGATGAATCGCTCAGGAAATTGCTTTGGGGAGGGGGCCACCCACGAATTGCTCTCAGAACCCTTCAGCGCTCAGTGTGGGACGGAGGAATCGGGCTGCCAC
This sequence comes from Ambystoma mexicanum, assembly GCF_040938575.1. Lineage (NCBI taxonomy): Eukaryota > Metazoa > Chordata > Amphibia > Caudata > Ambystomatidae > Ambystoma > Ambystoma mexicanum. Next base: position 1,443,826,952 of record NC_090935.1, read on the forward strand.
ACCTGCAGACGTATTATTGGGCTGCCCAAATGTCGGTAGTGGATGATAGCCTGCATGCTGATCCAATGATACCACACAACAGAGCAGATGCCCAAGCGGATCATGGAGTCACCCCGCTAGAAAGCCTGTATCAAAAGAAAACCCGACAAACTACACCCACAATGGTGGCTCAGAGAACACAGATCTGGACGGATGCGCATAAATACCTAGGATGGGAAGGAAGAGTCACTCTGAAACAACCCCTGTGGTGGAATAAACACCTCCCGGAACTTAAAGACATTCCCAAATGGGCGGTCTGGGAGGAGGCGGGGATACAAACACTAGAAGACCTGGTACAGGATGGCGAAATCAAGACATTCCAAGTCCTGGAGGACGAATTCGACCTCCCCACCACGGAGCACTTCCACTACTTACAAATAAGGCATGCACTTACCGCAAGCGAAATAGATCTTCCAAATATACCGGAATGCACCCCGATCGAGAGGAATATAGTGATGGAACGGATTGGGCATAAAGTAACCTCCACAATGTACAATGCCATCAATTCATTTGCCACGAAAGAACTCACAGGACTTAAAGAGAAGTGGGAAAGAGATGTGGGTCAAATACAAGCGGAAGACTGGACAATGGCACTCATGCACCCCCGGGAATCAGCAATTTCAGCCAGGATCAGGCTAGTACAGTTGAAAATCCTACATAGGGTTTACTATCCCAGGGAGGCCCTGCACCAGTGGGGAAGAGCGACAGACCCCAATTGCTTGAGATGTCACCAGATGAGGGGTACCTTTTTCCACATCCTATGGGAATGCCCGCAGATACAAGACTTTTGGCAACAATGCTGCGATAAGCTTTCAGCAGTACTTGACCGCGAAATACCGATGGACCCCAAACTCCTGATACTGGGAATAGTTGCGGATATAGAGCTATCCAGATTTGAAAAACTCATGTTTACAACGACTACGAGTCTTGCCAAAAGAAACATAGCCCAACTATGGGGCTCGCCCACACCGCCACAATACACCAAATGGGTAGCAGACGTGGACATGTGTATCCCAATGGAGGTGAGAGTGTACACTACAAGAGGATGCCCAGAGAAAGCGGCCAAGATATGGCAAAAATGGGAGGATAGCTGAAGGCAAGCAAAGAACAGACATGGAGACACTGAGCGCTGACCTGTGAATTGATATAAGCCATCGGAACGACTTTGAGAAACTCTAGATGTAACAAGTTTACAATATATGCAAACAGAAACCTGAAGCCGGAAAGAAATGTATACCTGAGTGTTTAAATGTTATAAATGTTTAAAAGGTTATGTGTGGTGACCAAATGTCGACTACATATGGTTGTTGTGTTTGATGATGTCAAAAAAACAATAAAAAATGTTATATCAAAAAAAAAAAAAGTGACATGTCACAATAAGAAAACATGTCCAAACTGGTTCCAATGTAGGCCAGTCTAGACCCATAAGAGCACTTATCATCCTTGCTTCATCATAGATGCTCAGTTAATAAAAAGTCATGCTACAGTAAGAAATATACAGGCCGCTACACCAAAATGTCAGTCTTGCGCGGTAATACTACTTATCATGCTTGCTTTATCAAAGATGCTGAGCAGTAAGTGTCATGCCACAGTAAGAAATGACTAGACTGGTTGTACCAAAATGCCAGTCTAGCCAGATAATGACACACATGAACTTGTCTTTGCCCAAAAATACCAGTAAAACATGCAAAGTCAACACAGGATGTGTAAAAAATGCTCTAGTGATCCCCAGTCTCCCAGAGCCTTACACACACTCACAGGCATCCCCCTTGACCCACCCATACATTTCCTATCACATTAATTCACACTACATTCACCACACAGGCATGCACCCAGAACATTCACGCATAATCACTTTCATACCCATTCACCCACCATTCACTCACCCATAAACCTCTCACACCCACTTGCACTGCATCTCCACGCAGGAACGTATCCACCCACCCAGAACATTTAAATACACACTATCACATTCATACTCATTCATTCACCAGTCACTCACTCATACACCATCTCTTACATCCACCCTCACTGCATTATCTATATAGGTTCACACCCACCCAGAACATTCAAACACACACTATCACATTTCATCTCATTCACACTGGCCCATAACACATACATACATCTGACACACACTTCACACATGCAAAATATACATCACATTAAAAAAAGCATTCTTACCTGTTTTGCCAGCTTTGGTCCATCACTCCAGGCCACCCTCGGCTCCTCTTTGCTGCTCCCAAACAGGAACCAGGAAGCTGTGAAAGCTTCCTGGTTCCTGTATAGGAGCTGTGAAGAAGCCGAAGGAGAAGGGCTTGGAGCTGAACATGGCATGTGATACGTGCCACAGGTCACAGTAAGCTCCAGCCCCTACTGAGCACTTCCTGCTTGTGCTGCAAGCGCCAGCCCAGCCTTTACCCTGATGGGTGAGGACTGTGCTGTGGCATCCCCAAACCTTGTGTGATGGGGCCCCCGCACCGCAGGGGCTGCATGTGCCACTGCTACTCCAGGAGCTTCAGTTAAAAAATAAAAAAAAAAATATATATATATTCTTTTTTTTTACAGGGGTAGCAAAGGAGATTGCAGGGGTAGCAAGGGAGAATAGAGGGTCCGTGGCTACGACCCTTGGCAACCCCCACATGACATTGTTGTCTTTCCCCATTGTTGTTTCCTCCCGCCTCCCGCTTTCCTGCCCGCCAACTCCCTCCCTGATGGCTCTCCCTTACTTCTTACTGGCCCTCCCAGGCCAGCCCCCCTGCCAGGCAGCCCCACGGCTAAGGGCACCTAGGCAAAGGGCAGCTCCCTGTCAGTGTCTGCAGGTGTCAGCTTACTTCCTACTGCCCTGCCTCCCCCTTACACCGGTAGGTAGTTCACTCCACTAGCTGTTTTCAAATGTAACTGTGACTATTGAGTACCACAAATTGCATCGTGAAAAGTAGGCCCTTTTCTCCCCCATTCAGGAATCTCAAACCTAGGTGTGTTTTTCCATGTGTTGTTATAAAATGCACTGTACCAGTATTTAAAAATATTTGCTCTGTGAAAACTAGGCCTTTTTTCCCCATTCAGGAATCTCAAACTTAGGTGTGTCTCACTGACATCCTCTTTGTCGTGCCTTTGCCAGACCTATGGACCCTTCATATGGTCTCTGTGCTCTCTCCTTTCGCCTCTTCACCCATTGGGACGCCCTCCTGTCCTCCTTTCTTTCTTCTAAGGTCATCATTAATATTTACTCTAATGGGACCGTCTTGGTCCAAGGCCCTCAGGCCAACCTGCACCTTTTTGAGAGACGCTTCCCGCGCCTCATCTACTTCCTTTCTTCTCCTGCTGACCCCTCTCAGCTTTCTGCAAATACCTTGCTTCCCCTTCTGCCTCCTCCTTGGCTACCTTGCCTTCCGCTTCCCTCTCTGCCGCCTCTCGGGCTCCTTCTACACCTCTGCAGGGCACACCTCTGATTTGTACCCCTCCCCGGAAGTCCTTCAGGGATGGCAACCTTCTCCATATTGCCACTCTAAACTCTCGCTCTGCTATCAAACACTCCTCTGATATCTGCCGCCTTCTAGAAGAACTTGACCTCGATGTCCTCGGTCTCACTGAGACATGGTTCACGGCCAGCTATGTCACCAGCTTTGATACGCTCCTACTTGACGGCTACAAGATCCTCTCTGCACGCAGATCCAACCGCCCTGGTGGGGGGGGTTGCCCTGATCTTCCCTGAGTGGATTCCTGCCACTGTCACTCCCACGCAGGCCTACTCATCCTTTGAATGCCTTGTCTGCAGGCTCTCTCTCTCCCCTTGCCATTCCCTTACTGTGGCTACTATCTATCGGCCACCTGGTCAGATTTCCTCCTTCCTCTCTGAGTGGGCGGACCTCTCCTCCTCACTCCTAGCCTCAACCACTCAACTCTTCCTTCTTGGTGACTTCAACATCCATCTCCTGTCCTCCCTCTGGACTCTTTCGCAACCTCTGCAACTCTCTCTCACTCGCTATTCTCCCCACTGGCCCGACTCACTCTGCAAGGCAGACAATGGATGTTCTGATCTCCTCTCACCTTCCCCTCTCTGTCCCTTTCACCACTTCTCTCTCCTGGAGTGATCACTTTCTCCTCTCCTTCCACCTCACCCGCCCCACCCCTCAGGCCAAGCCACTTCCATCCCTGCCACCCACCTTCTCGCTCATCCGACCCATGAGGTGAGTGTCAGCTGAGGTTTTTGCCGCCACCTTCTCACCCCCACTCCCCTTTTGCTGACTCTCATCCTGACACAGCCCTCTCCATGCTCCACTCTGCTATATCTCATACTCTTGATATCCTTGCCCCTGTCATGAGAATCCACCTGAAGCCCAAAGCCAAGTGCAACTCCTGGTACGACTCAGACCTCACCCTAAAACGTAAGTGTAGGGTGGCCGAGAGGAAATGGCGTGCTTCTTGTTCATCCTCTGACAAACTGGCCTGCCGCCTGCTGCAAAGGCAATACCGGCTCTCTGTCCTAACCAAGAAGAGAGCTCACATCCAAACCCGCGTCCGTGCAGCATCTAATAACTCGGCTGAACTCTTTAAAATCTGCAAGGAACTGGCCAATCCTGCCGCAGTCTCTACCTGTCCTGTTCCCTCCCAGGCCCTCTGTACGGCACTGGCTTCTCACTTCATCTCTAAATCTCAGGACATCCTGTCCTCTCTCTCCTCCTATCCCCTCGCACCCCCCTCTCCTTGCTCTTCTTCTGGCCTGTCTACAGTCACCCATCCCAGCTCCTTCTCTGCCTTTCCTTTGTTCTCCGCAGACAAGTTTTGTAGGCAAGTCTGATCTATGAAAGTCTCGTCGAAACAGGTTCACCCCACATCGACTCCCTGGCTCCTGCCCTGGCTGATTTCTGCAATCACTCCTTCAACACAGGAGTCTTCCCATCCCCCCTGAAGCACTCCCTTGTGCACCCACTTCTTAAGAAACCCTCTGCCGACCCCTCCTGCCCGGCTAACTATCGCCCAATCTCCATCACTCCCTTCCTGGGCAAGCTCCTGGAGAAACTGGCCATCTCCCAGCTTAATCTCCACACTGAATCTGTTGGTTGTCTTCATGACCATCAGTCTGGCTTCAGAGCTGCCAGAAGCACTGAAACTGATCTCCTGAACATCCGTGAAGACTGCTCTCCAACCGTGACTCTAACACCCCGTGCATCCTCATCCTGCTTGATCTCTCGTCTGCCTTTGACACTGTCAACCATGCCATCCTGCTCAACCGTCTCTGTGAAAACCTGGGTATCACTGGTCAGGCTCTGGCGTGGCTGACTTCTTTCCTTTCCAAACGATCCTCCCAGGTCAAACTTGGGTCCTTCCTCTCCGCTATCTTTTTCTCTACCTATGGTGTCCCCCAGGGGTCTAACCCCCCCCCCCGGCTGTTCAACGATTACCTGGCACTCCTTGCACACCGCATCGCCGCTCTCTGCCCCAACTTTCAGTGCCATCTGAATGACACCCAGCTCATCTTCAGGCTACCCTCGGCCTCCTCCTCTACTTCCCTCATCTCTCACTGTCTGTCTGCTATCCACGAGTGGTGTGCCGCCAATGACCTCTGCCTTAATGCCAGTAAGACTGAGATCCTCCTCATCGGCACACCTGCTATCTCCTTTCCTGTAGCTCTCTGGCCGGCCTCCCTTGGCCCTCTTCCTGCTCCCACCTGCATGGCTAAAGACCTCGAGGTCATCTTCGACTCCACACTCTCCTTCTCTCCTCACATCTCTGACATCTCTAATAAGTCACACTACCAGCTGCACCTCCTTAGAGGTAGTCTTTATTTCCTCTCCTTCCCCCAGAATCTCACTGTCTCCAGAGCTCTGGTTCTCTCTAGGCTGGACTATTTCAACAGCCTCTTTCTAAAGCTGCCTGCTTCTACTCTCCACCCTCTCAACTTATTCAGAACAGGACTGCAAGACTTGTCCTCAACCTCAAGCCCAGGGATCGTATCTCTCCAGGACTGAAATCTCTGCACTGGCTCCCAGTGGGTGCAAGGATTAAGTTCAAAAAACCTCTGCATTGTCCACAAGGCCTTCTGGGCCTGGGGCCTCAATACCTTCTACTCTCTCTTCCTAAATATCTTCCTTCTCGAGCTCTTCGCTCATCCACCTCCAACGCCCTCAGTGTCAGTCGCTTCTCCAAGCAACGAGTCTCTTTCTTCGGCTGGTGCCTCCCTCTGAAACAGCCTCCCTGCCTTGAGGAGAACCATCTCCGGTTCCGGAAGCACATGAAGCACCTCAAAACCTTTCTCTCTTTTTCCCCACCTCTCCTCTACTGACCTCCTGGCTGCCACCTGAACTGCACTGGCTTCCTGGACCCCCCACTCCGATCTCAGGCCCATGTCCTCTCTCGCTAGCGTCTCTCACCTGCCCTGCCCACCAGGTAACACCTGCACTTGGGGACTGTTTCTGTATCCCTACAGTCCCCCTACCTGCCCACGACACCTGTTGTCCACACTTACCCATGCACTTGCCACTTATTATCTTATACCATTGTAATGCACTGTCCCTGCCCCCTTTCCCATGCACTTGCGAGATCTGAATGACACCTGGCCTAGTAGGATCGTTTCTTCCGTCTTCCCATTGATCCCCCTCCCTTGCCTTGTTGCGCCTCGAAACACTTCTGTATAGGCGCGTAACAAATGCCACATCATATCATATCGCTGGTGACTCCCTTCCCTATCCTTAATTTTTTCTGCTGTTCTAGAAACTGTTATGGCGACTTTGGAATTTCAGTTAAAGGTGATGCAAGGCAAGGTAAACTGGTTTTTGGAAGCACCCTACTACCAATAATGTTTTCTTCACTGAGGACTTCAGTGCGCGTCCTCACTGAGTGTGGCTGTGTGAGAAAGACAGATGAGGGAGTCTGTTTAGTGAAATGCATCAACATGACCGTTTTTATTGCTCGATTGAATATTCTTGGAGTTGCAATAATAAAAATTACCCCTGCTAGCTGTGCAGGGAGTATTAATTCTATTAAAGACTAGGAGGCGAGCATTATGCTTCAACTTCTTTAATTTACTACTCTTCAGCAGTTTCAACAAACTCAAAAAACCATAACAAAACACTGACAACAGTCTGAACAGACTTTCCTTCCTTTGAACTACAATGCCCATAGTCTCTGTAGTCCATCTCCTTCCATGCTCAGCTATGACCACTTCCTGTCCCTGAGCTCTTCCTCTCTTTTAACTGATCTGAAAAGTTACTCTGAGAATTCCACGCAAAGTCCTGCAACTGGCAAAGACCTGAACCACTCCAAACCGAATGTCGAACTTCCTCGACTCCTGGCAACTACTCTGCTATTCTCCTACTTCAATTGTTCTTCTGCTCCTCCCCTAGGAATAATACAAAGCAGAGAAATCAGGGTGGTGTCCATGTATTGCCTATATCATCACATGTTTATTGCATGCAATAAATCAACATCCTGTGCAATACATATCTTGGGCGGGAATGTAATGCTCGCCTCCTAGTCTTTAATAGAATTAATACTCCCTGTGCAGCTAGCAGGGGTAATCTTTATTCTATGGCAAGACTGGAGGCGAGCATTATGCTTGTTCAACGCTTCCCAACACTGTGACCGCTAAACTCTCGGCCCGCTTGAAATAGAATTCTTTAAAAGTTTGATCATTCGACCAGTCTGCTGTTAGCATAATATCTCTAAGAGATACTACTGCCTTAAATGCTTTAGACACCATTGCTCCGCGCACCGAATGCGCTCCATACTTCTCCACGTCTATTCCTGCTGCGCGCATGACTTCTTTGACCCATCTGGTGATAGTAGCTGTGGATACCCCTTTAAAAGGCTTCCTACGCGCTATAAGCATTTTCCTAGTATTTGCTGCTCTGTGTTCTGCCGTCCTGCTCTCATACTCCCTCACGCAGCTTGCTACGCACCAGTTCGGCCTACTCGGGAGGTACGGATAGTGGACTGAGGATGTCTCTGTCTTCGTCCTTCCCACTATCGAAAATGTTACCCCTTCTGGCCTGAATGTTTTCCTATCTACTTCTAGGGTCTTCACGTCTGATACTCTTTTACAAGAAACTAAACACAAAAGCATCTCTAGCTTTCCTGACAATTGCTTCCGGGATAAATATCTGTTCCCTGGCCAACTCTCCAATAGCACTATTAGCACATCCCAGACTGTTTTATATCGAGGTTCTGGGGGAACTCTTAATTTTGCTCCTCGAATGAGCCTCACTACCACTGGATGTTCGCCTGCTGGGACCCCCTCGATAGGAAGGTGTTCTGCGGAAATGGTGGAACTGTACACTCCAATGGTACGGAAGGCTTTACCACCTTGCAATAATTGTGCCAGAAAGTTCAGAATCATTACTACAGGTGCAGAAATGGGATGATCACCTCTCCCCTTGCTCCAGCTACTCCATTTGGCCCAAGCTGCGTCGTAGCTCCTTCTCGTGGACGGCGCCCAGGATTCAGCAATGAGCTGCGCAGCTTGAGACGAAATGCCTGGCAACGCCCAGCGTCGCCTGATATCCTGCACGCGATGAGCGGCAGAGTCCCCTTCGCTCTCAGAGGGTGATACGACCCAGCTGGGTCCATGAGCAGGTGTTCTCCTTCTGGGAGTCTCCTCGGAAAGTCCACTACCAGTTCCATGAGAGTCGGGAACCACACTTGCGATTTCCAGCTCGGTGCTACCAAGACCAACTCCAATTTCTCCCTCCGACACTTGGCTAGAACTCTGCTCAGCATCATGAATGGGGGAAAAGCACAGTGCGGACCTCCGCTCCATTCCTGCAGAAACGCATCTGTCCCTCGAGCTCCCGGGTCCAGCCTCCAACTGTAATATTCCGCTCTCAGGGCGTTCAAACAGGATGCGAAGAGGTCTATACTCATCAGACCCCATCTCTCGGTCATCCTCCGAAACACTTGTGGATCCAGCCTCCAATCGCTGGAGTCCGTGAGGTACCGTGAGTTCCAGTCCACTATTACGTTCAGCGTTCCGGGAAGGTACTCCGCTGTGACTGACATCTCTGACTGCAGGCAGAAGTGCCAAAAGTCCTTTGCTAGCTCGGCTAGCATTCTGGATTTGGTGCCGCGCAGGTGGTTTATGTATCGTACTGCCGAGATGCTGTCCATCTTTAATAGGACGCACAACCTTGTTTTCCCTTTTGTAAAGGCTCTGATTGCAAACGAACCTGCCAGCAGCTCCAGACAGTTTATGCATAACTGGAGCTCCTCCTCGCTCCATTTCCCCCCTGTCTGCAGGTCCCCGCACCTTGCAACCCAGCCCTGACGGCTGGCGTCGGATTCTATAATCAGATCCGGTCTGTCTCCGAAAATGACATACCCATTCCAGGCGTCCATATTCTTTAACCACCATTCCAGTTCCATCCTGGATTCTTGATCCAATGGCACCGATTGATGATAACCCAGGCCCTGCTGCAGATGTCTTATTTTCAGTCTCTGCAATACTCGATAATGTAACGGTCCAGGAAAAATGGCTTGAATAGAAGCTGCTAACAGCCCCACAATCCTTGCCAGAGTTCGTAGGGACACTACCTGACGTTGCAGGCATCCTCTCAATTCCCTCTTGATGTCGCGGATCTTCCGAGCTGGAAGTTCGAGCGTCGCTTTCCTGGTGTCCAGGATGAAGCCCAGAAAGTCCAGCCTTTGCGCTGGTTCGGTGTCTGATTTCTCTATGTTCACCAGAAATCCTAGGGATGACAGCAGGTCCTGGACCCATTGCGTCTGATACTTGAGGGTCTCTCGGTCCTCTGCTAGAAGCAGTAGGTAGATGATCAGTCTTATTCCTTTCTCCCTTATTGCTGCTGCTATCGGCTTCATCACCTTGGTAAAGGACCATGGCGCGGAAGCAAGCCCGAAGGGCATAGTCTTGAATCTCCAGAGCTGTTCTTTCCAGCGAAAAGCTAGGAAAGTCCTAAAGTCTTCTGCTATTGGGGTCGTTAGGTAAGCATCCTTCAAATCCAGTCTCGTCAACCAATCGTTCTCTCTGAGCGAGTCTCGGAGTTGATGGATGCCCTCCATCTTGAAATGTCGGTATACTATCCAACCGTCCCGCTCTTTTAAGTTTATTACTGGACGCACTTTCTCTTTTCTGTGCACCAGAAACATATTGCTTACAAATTCGGGGTCTGTCTGGCACCTCTCTATGGCGTTCTTTGTCGCTAGCAAGGCTAACTCTTGATCTAGAAGCCCCTGCTCTGCGCGTTCTAAGCGCTGTTGGTGAGGCCTGCGCTCCTGTATGGGCGGCTGTATGAACTCTAGATGCATCCCCAGTACTGTTTGCAACACACAGGCATCGCTGGAAAGCGCGCGCCAGTTTCTCAATAACTTTCCAGTTCTCCCCACCACTGAGGGATGATACGCTGCTCTCACCTTGAGTGAATCCTTGCCCCCGTCCGGCTCCTCTCCCTCTGCGTCCTCTTGGAAAGTGACCTCTCGACGGGAAGAAGGAGTCCTGCTGCCTATTCTCCCAGTATTGAGTTCTGGGATTTTGGGGTCTTCTTCCACCTTGGTTGCGACCAGATGACCGGCACCTGCGGCGGCTGGCCCCTCCAAAAACACGGTTGGGAAAAATCTTGCGGATGGAAGCTTGGGCCTTCTCCAGGGATGTGTATGTGCTGACGAAGCGGCCCATTTCTTTGCCGAAGGTTTCTCCGAAGAGCAATCCTTGCGCTGCCTCTCCGGCCTCGTATGAGGCTAGGTCACTGAGCTTTTCATGAATTTTCAATAATAGGCCTCTCGGGTGTTCCGAGGCGATGGCGCAGTTCGCATTCCCTAAAAGGCACACTGCTCTCTGCGCCCAGCCTACTAGGGCGTCGGGGTCTACTTCCTCCCCGGTATCCTTTGCTCTCTCCGCTGGGTCCATTATTTTCGCCAATGGTCCGGCCAGGTCAAGCACTCTCTCTTGGCAACTTCTCCAAGATCTATCAATACCCCTACGTGGGTCCTTGCTTGTTTTCGAAACGAAGGTCAGCATTTTGGGGTCCAGTTCTGGCATCTCAGCCACTTTCCCTGGAAGGTCCGGTCTCGGGCATTCCGCTCGTAGTCTTTGGCAAACTTCTTTGTCTAGAGCTTTTCGAAACCTCTTGGTCATATACTGCGCCACTCTCAGCGAAGGCTGCCAGTCTGAGGATCTCGGATTCCGGATGCTGTTCGGATCAAACATATCCTCCTCCACCTCCTCGAGGTGCTTCTCTTTGCGGAGTCGCTTACCACCGCTGGGTTTGATCTCCTCTTCCTCCCTTGATGCCTCTTCATCTTGGGAGTGAGGTTCCCCTTCTTCCAGCTCCTCTTCCGAGCCCGGGTTCTCTTCTCCATCTTCTTCCTCCCTGGAGTAGGGGTTGTGAGGTCTGGCACAGCCTGATGCTGCAAAAATGCCTCACGGAGCTTTGCAAAAGCGTCGACGACCTCCGGGGCCTTATTATTTGCCCCATCCAAAGGGCCCTGGGGGTCGAGAGGGGCTTACCTCTTTCGGCCTTGTTACTCCCCATTGACCCTGGTTCAGAGGGTTCTGCGGGCGTGCGCTCTTTCCGTCCGGCGTTGTCTAAAGGCTGACTCAGTCTAGCCTCTAAGGACTCCAGCCTATCTTGTAGGGGTTTGACCCCCTGAGCCACTGCATCTATAAGTGAACTTCCCAGCACCTCCTTGAAGCTGGCCGCAAGGTCTGAGGGCTGCTCCTCTTCACTCCACTCAAAATCTGACATTATGGGAGTGTGCTGTGTGCCTGATATACCCGTGAGGGTGTCACTGCACGCCCTTTTCACTATAGGTGCTTAGGATCTTTCAATTGATAAATCCTTGATCAGACATGTCTTTCTTTTTTTTTTCTTTTCTTTTTCTTCTTTCTCTTATGTGGCTGCCTGGATTTACAATAGTACTTCAATTAGCCTGAAATGGCTTCTTTGGAACCCCTCACTGCCTGTGAGGAGGGCTGAGTGAAACCCAGCTAATGTCGCTGCTCGCCGAACGAGTCCGTCGGTTCCACTGCAGCTGTTCGCTGCACTCATCCGCGCTGCTGCGCTCGTGATCTTTTACGAGCTTCTCTGCTCGGGACTTGATAGATGTCCTGTAACGCTATAGCGAAGCTTCTTGGTCATCGCCGGGTTCCGGCTTGCTCGTGCTCTGTTCCGCGTCGCTGCTGTAAGTGCGAATGCGGAACCGACACGCTCTCAGGCTCCGCCCCTGCAAAGGCAGAGGTCCACGGCTCGGTAGGGCGCTGCTGGCTCCGCCTCCCCAAGGGAGGGGTCCGAAGCTGCGCTCGAGGACCCGCTGCCTCGCCTCCGCGCTGGTGGGGCAGGAGTCCCTATCCTCGTTTGGCTCCACGGAGCCGTTACACACCTCCTTGGCTACGGGCAGTCACCCCAGGGGGGCCTTGAGTACGGCACGGGGTGGACGTGCCGAGGAGGAAAACCACTTGTCACGCGAACACTGCTGTGGCTAAATGTCGCGTTCCTGTTGTAATAAAATGCTGCGCACCTCACATCTAAGCACCGAAATCAAAGCTCTGTCGGGCAGTAAAAACAATACGCATTCCTGCGCTATCGACCCTGCGCCTGTCAATGGGATATGTTCCCTCCTTCTATCCTAACTCAACATGCTGAAACTATTACATTTCCACATTAAGTAGGAGGATAGGTAGAAAGGTACTTATCTGCTTGAAGAGCAGTAAAAGAAGAGGATGAGCTCAGGGACAGGAATTGGTCATAGCTGAGCATGGAAGGAGATGGACTACAGAGACTATGGGGATTGTAGTTTAAAGGAAGGAAAGTCTGTTCAGACTGTTAACAGTGTTTTGTTATGGTTTTTTGAGTTTGTTGAAACTGCTGAAGAGTAGTAAATTAAAGAAGTTGAAGCATAATGCTCGCCTCCAGTCTTGCCATAGAATCACAATGGGCGAATATTTTCGATAATTTGTTTTTGCTCTAGTTCCCTTTTTCAAGATATTTTATTACGTCTTTCCGATAACGACTGCACCCTCTTCTAAGCTACTTTTACTTTCTGTTAGGGTAAAATCCCATGCCCTGCACCTCCTAACATCGACCCTAGTCCCATTTTGATTTAGAGCAGACAATAGGAGGGAAGCCCCAGCAATCTCCTTCTCCACAACTCTCCATCTATATCTCTAAGCCTAACCCTAAAAGTTACATGCTACCCAGCAACAAAACATTGTTGCCAGCCAACCAGGACACTTGGAATACGGGCTTCAACTACTTCCATAAATAAGCCAGTGTTCCATTGCTGCCTCCTGTGCCGTTCCTCCAGCTGCTCTGAAACTACCCTGCCCACGTCCCTCTATCCCTCAATGCGCCATTACCCAATTTAGCTGCCTTCTGTTGCTTCCCATTACGGCTCTTCATCCCATCAGCTAACCAGCCACAAATGAAATAGAAAAGGGACATGTTTTTCATCAGGCATCCAAAAGCCTGGGCTGGTGGGCCATTACAAAAGAAGCCCGGCCCAGATCGCTGTAGTTAAAGCTATATAGTATTTTAAATAATTTTGATACGTATAGCATCTTTAACATCATCTATGAAAAGGCATCTTTATTGAAGTACTTGAGAGAAATAATACTCAAGAAAAAACACCCCATGAATGAACACCCTGAGAGAAAGAAAAACGGGTAATTGAGTAAAATATTGATTACAGACAGGACAATACTCAAGTGACTGAAACATTTTTCTGTACATGTCCAAATCAGAGAGACCAACCACTGATTGACAAGGTGATCTGGTGACAAGAGTGTGTGATGTCACTTCCTGTTTGTGACTTCACTTCTTGACAGTGTCATCACTTCGTGTTCAAGGCATCACTTACTGACGCCATCTCAACTCGGCCCAACCTCTAACTAAAGGCCACAAGAGTCGACTCTGGGAACACGAAACAAGATGAAATTGCCTACTCACAGCAACATCAAGGTCAAAATCAGAGAGAGCAACTGCTGATTGACTAGGCGCTTAGGTGATGAGAGCATGTGACATCTTATCTGAACTCCATGGGGAGTCCCAGTAAAGGACAAAGAGCAATCATTGAGCAGCCTTTTTGCTTCTCTGCCTACAAGCCTTTGCTTTTGCCTTTCTACCTGCTGCACCTGTGAGTACCCCTAACTTGCTAATTACTGTGCTGTTTCTCCACACTTTGGTACTCACCTATAACGCATTCGATCCTGCTGCTCTTCCTACTCACCGATCCCTATTCTTTCTCCAATCATGCTACCACTTCCTCCTTTCCTATCCCTATCAGAAAACTCATATCTCAAAACTCCTCCTACTCCATCTCAATTGCACCTGATATTTCTAACAAACAAAGCCAATGAGCAAACCACACCTCCCCTAACAACTATCCACCTCACCTCACTTCCTCCGAGACTCAACTTCTCTACTCTTCCTTACCCAATCAACTGAACATTGCACTCTGGAATACTCAGTCTGTATGCAGCAAAACGTCCTTTATCATCGACTACTTTCATGCTTTCCTCCCCTAAATCCCCTTGTTATCACCAAAACCTGTATTTCTCTATCTGACACTGCCATCCTGGTGGCTCTACACAAATCAAACTTATCCTTCATTCATTCTCCACGTCTAGCTGTCAGAGGTGGGGGAGTCGGACACCGACTCTCTTCCTGCCTCATCGCCTCACAAATCTCCAAGGCTACATCCTCTCCTACCTCTTTTGAATTCACCATCTCTGCTATTGATCCACCTCACTTGGTTCACATCATCTCCATCTATCGTCCTCCTGGTCCCACTGGCCCATTTTTTGATGAACTTGGGCAACTCCTTGATTCTCTTTCCACTAAGCATCACCTCATTCTCTAAGATGACTTTAACCTTCTCTCTCCCAGCACTTCTTGGAAATCTGAACTTCCAGTCTTTTCTTAGTTAGCACACTCTTCACTCTATCCATAACCTACCACCCCACACTGGGAGCAACTCTTTGGATCTCTTAATCATCTCTTCTCTCTCAGCCACTAATACTACTGTCACACCATTCCTATCTGATCACTCCAATGTTTTTACCTCCATCTCCTTTCCACCTTCAGATCTGTCCTTATTATTTTCCTCACCTATTACCAAAAGGAAATATAAACCTTATGCCATTGCTCCCTTTCTCTCTGACCTACAGTTCTCACTCCCCTCCTTCACGCCTGATGCCACTTCCACTAATACTGCTTTCTCCAACGTCCAATCACTACTCTATTCTCCTCTCAATTCCCACTGCTAACTTTCACCACTAAGTCTCAGCATCCTCAATCATGTGTCACTCCATAAATACGCTCTCTCCACACAGACATGCAACGGCTGCTTCACAAATGGAGGCGTACTCACTCACATGAAGACCTGCAACTCTACCTCTCTGCCCAGAACTCTTTCAAGTCCTCTTCTGATAGAGTGAAAAGGGAATTCTACAAAACCCTCATCCACTCTCATTCCAACCAACTTCGCTGGCTACAGGGCACTTCAAACTCACTCCTCGCTCCTTCTGCACCTATGAATATCAACTCTACTCTCACAAATAATGATTTAGTTGAATACTTTGTTGCAAATATTTCTAAGATTAAAGACTCTCCCCTGACCTTCCTCACACTCCCTCCTCCTACATTCTACACTCCACCTAGTCTACCACAATCTTCTGCCTCTAGCTCCCACTTCAGTTACACTAATACTGAAGTGCTTTATGTACTGATGAAGGCTATTCCCTCTTATCCCCATCTGACCCTCTTCCTCCTCAGCTAGTCAAGTCTATTGCCCTTTTAGTTGCCTCTCACCTCACTGAACGCTTCAACCTGTCCTTTGACTCTGCTTGCTTTCCCTCTATTTTCAAACTGCCCATGGCACAGTCATCCCTCTCCTAAAAAAGCTGGTGAACTTTCCGCCCTGTGTCTCTCCTTCTGTACTACTCTGAAGAGCTGGAAAGGGCTGTGTTCAACCGTCTCACCAATTTCTTAGAATACCACAACCTTCAAGACCCCCTCCAAGCAGGCTTCCACTCCCATCACGCCATGGAAACTGTTCTCATGAATGTGTCCAACTTCATTGCCTCTGCTAAGCACTCCCACCTATCCTCTACCCTAATTCTCCTTGACCTGTCCGCTGCCGTTGACACTGTCAATCACTCTGATCTCCTTAATACTCTATTCTTGAGATTCGTTTTCAAGCCCTTGTCTGGATCGAATCCTTTCTAGCACCTCAGCAATTCTCTATCTCCCAGAACAACAGCACCTCTCAACTCACTCCTCTAACTATTGGTGTTCCACAAGGCTCTGTCTTGGGTCCTTTGCTGTTTACACTCTACACCTCTGCTCTTGGGGACCTAATCTCCTCTTTTGGGTTCTCTTAACAATTCTTCACAGACGACACCCAAATCTTCTTCTCTTTTCTTGAACTCTCCTCTGATCTCTGTACCAAAATGTCAAACTGTTTCTGCCATTAAATATTGGATGGCTTTGAACTCTTTGATGCTAAACTCTACCAAACAGAGGTGCTCTTCTTCCCTGACAAATACTTTCTCTCTCATCTCCTCCCCTCCCAATCCAGTTCTCACCTGACACTCTCCCCTACTCCTCTTAATCTAGGTACCTCAGTGTCATATATGAATATTCTCACACCTTCTCTACTTTCATCTCCAAAACTGCAATGACCACTCGCCTGCCAATTATTATGAAAATCAGGCACCTTATTCCTTCCAAAACCATCAAGCACCATTCTTGTCTTCTCTAAACTGGACTACTGTGCCAGCATCCTCTTTGGTCTCCTCAAGTATGCGTTCTGTCTTCTTGACAAGATCATTAACTTCGCTACCAGGACTCTTTTTGAACTCCCTCACTTCACACCTCTTGCCATCACCGAGCTAGATGGCTGATGATACAAAAACAGGGCCAGATTTCAATGTCTTCTCCTGGTTAAAAAATCTATCCATAGTGAGGCTCCACTGTAACCTTCCTCCTCTATCAGGCTCTACAAGCCTTCTCGTAATCTCAGCTCTGCCTCTTTGACTACCCTTGTGGCACCTGGCCCTCCCTGTTCTCCCTCTCGCTCTGGCACTTTCTCTCTTCTTGCCCCGCTTGCATGGAATTCTCTTCCCCTGGATATCTGAGAAACAGTCCTCACCAATTTGTTCAAGGACAAAAGCCTACCTCCTAGGCGCAGAGTTATCCTCTCAACCTACCTCTCATCTACCTGCGAGCTAACATTTTTCCCTCTCCTCTAACCTGCCTCTGTCTCTCACCTTCTCTGCCACCACTCTAACACTTCTTCCATCATGGTCACACCCCCAACATAGCTCGCCGTACCACCTACCCGTACTTAAACATTTCTAATTTTGATTGCTCTTAATCTATGAAAGTCCACCCATGTATTGTCTCTGGTGACTGTTGCATTTACTTCCCCCCACAACCAGGTCAGAATGTCACTCAAACTCACCCCATTGTAAGTTGCTCACTGCTTCCGTCAAATCTGATGTCGTATTTACTGTGCTTTTTTTTGCAATCAGAAGAGCATTGTCCTTCCCTGCATATAAATAAATCAACATGCTTACATGCTTCTGGTTTTACCTTTGAGCACAACGAGTGTATGTCTAGGCAATTTGTAGCAAGAGCGTACACTCTTCCAGTAGTTTCTTGGCGCTTAGGCAGCCAGCTTGATGCAGAAAGGAAGACAAGGGAAACCAAACGCAATGCAAAGGTTTTGAACAGCGGCGTGCATTACATTAGATAATGGGAATTGAAAGAGGAAGGAAATTTAATAGGCACAGGCCAGATGAGAGAATGCTGGATTACCCATCCTGCACTGTGGGAAATCGAGGCGTGGCAAGAGGAAGATTAGTATAGAGTATAATGGCTCCAGAAAGTAAGTAGAGCTGCAGTTTGATAGCAAGCAAAAAATAAACATTATTACAAAAGCAGTGGTGACCAAGGCATAACATCTTAAACAGAATACACTTTGGGCAGCCGAAAGAGGCCGTAGCAAGGTATGATATGATAGGTTATTTATAACACACTTAATACCCAGAGGATTCTAAGCGCGGACACGGGACCGAGTCTGTGTTGCTCCGTGTTGTCTTGCTTCCAAGGAGCATGTTGCCCCTGAGCTATCCTCCCGAGAAGCAGTAGCAGAAACCAGCCTCGCAACAGCATTCTCAATCGTTTACGATAGCGGTGACACAAGGCAGCAGAGCCCAATTCCTGACCACCCAAAGTTAAGGAATAATAAAGACAACCCCCAAATGAAAAAGAAAAAAATACTGGAACTGTAAAACTGGCAACACAAATAATTGTATTTCCGACCCCAATAAAAGTTTGGGACACACCAAGGCTTTGTGCCTGAGGTTTGCAGATAAGAATGTTTATTGTCAACTTACCAACATATATATGGGATTCATGTAAGAGATGTATAACTTGCCAACCTAAATGGATAGCGACGGAGTGCTGTACACAGAGGTTGCGGGTAGGATGTGAGTGTAGCAGAGGCTGCTTGGATTGGTCGAGGAGACGGAAGGAGGGGAGCTCCAAGGAGAAGAAGTTGGGTTGAATAGAGTGATCTGAGATTGAAGAGTAGGGTCTTCAGGTCCTTCCTAAGGTATAGTATGGAGGGTGCAGATGATTGTGTAGGTAATTTGTTCCAGAGACATGGTCTATAGCTGGTAAGGGCTTGTCTCCTATTGCAATTCCTTGTTTCAACCCTGGCGAGGTTGTGGCTTTTGGCGTTGCACTGACCTCTACAGTTGGTGAGTTCCTGGGCCAGGTGGAGTGGTATGGTGGTTGTCACAGCTTTTCAGGTGACTCGGGCTGTCTTTAACATGATCTGGGCTTGAAGGTGTAGCAAGGGTGGGGTGATATGATTCAAGCTTCTTAGTCCTGTGATGAGGGGTGCTGCAGCACACAGGATGTCTTTCGGAGGTGTCATAATGTCATCTGGGACTCCGTTGAGTCTCCAGGTGGGAGATGACCAGTGCTTGGATGACTGTTCTGAAACTCGAGCAGGGATGAAGGGCTTGACTTTGCAAACAACTGCAAGTCCATAGCACGCTGTTTGGGTCTCTTGGCAAAGTGGAGAGAAAGGGCAATGGGGCCAGTGGGAGGGAGTGAAGAACAGGATGGAGGCCATGTTCCTCACATTCCCCCGCTGCCTCCATGTTCCCCTGCCAGTCCTGTTACCATGCAATCTTTGTGGTGCCACTTGCTCCACCATTACCTGGTTACGTTTAGGCAATTCTATTGTGGTAGCAGACTTTGAGGCCAAGCCCTGTGGCTATTATCGCCATGTTAACAACACTCGCATTTAAACGCCTGTTGACTAAGACGGTGGGCATTTAAAA
Source organism: Ambystoma mexicanum (assembly GCF_040938575.1). Lineage (NCBI taxonomy): Eukaryota > Metazoa > Chordata > Amphibia > Caudata > Ambystomatidae > Ambystoma > Ambystoma mexicanum. The sequence goes on from NC_090935.1 coordinate 1,443,846,300, forward strand.
GACAGAGCAGGCCATATCAGCAGTCCATAAGGTCTAAGGTCCTGGGAGCATAGCTCAGCGGCAACGTGTTTGCCTTGGAAGCAAGAGGACACGAAACAACACAGGTTCAATCCCCTGGTCTGCATTAAAAATATGCAACTAAGACAACAACAAAAAAAATTTGCAAATAAAAAAAAAAATTCTTCCGATAACAGCACCTCGATGCCCGCAGGCTGTGGAAGCGCTTTAAAATGCAAATAAATAAAAAATAAAATAAATAAAACTGTAAGTCTTCACACAACCTTAACTTATGGATACATGAGAACGTGTAAAAGAGTTGATAAAGCAAAGAATAATACCTGAGTGCAAACCAGTATCAGACGGAACTTTTGGGGCGATCAAAATATCGTTTTGCATGCATTCATGCATTTAAGTTTTACAGATGGAAAAAGAGCATTCTCCAAGCTTCCGGCGGGTTGCCGCTGGATTCATAACACGTTTCCGGTGCCTGACTTTGTGGTGCCACTGGGACATTACAGGTTCCGGCAGATCGGGAAGTCAGGCGCCGATAAATGTTAGTCCCCATTCCCATGGAGCCCCATAGGGACATGGAAGAACTGGCACTGCTGCTAAGGGTGCAGGTGCTTCCGTGAGGGTGCCATTACACCCGGTAGTTCAGACCTGCCAGTTGCAACAGCCCCGCCCGCAGAATTGTAGTGTGGCGGTCCGGAAATGGTTGCCGGTACGGTGCGGCCAGCACCCATAATTCTGGACCACCACACTTGTAATGGGGCCCATTCTCATTTCCTGAAAAATGTGTAAAGCAAAGTACTCTGGCAGGCGGAACAACAGGATTTCCCTCAGACGGGGGTACCGGTGGGGTTTAGGAAGGAGCATGTGACTTTTCCTTTGCTGGGGAGGGGGGAAGGGGGGGAGGAGGAGGGGGGGGGAGCTGGGAAATGAAATATTATAAAAGCCATATTAACAGTGGATTGTTTAGAAGAGGTGCTTTCTGAGACGTGAAAAGGTGCGTGGGAGAGGCCCTGTGTACTTTAGGAAACAGGTACAACAAACATTGAAGTACATTCCAGCATTTCCCATGCAGACATCAAACAAGCGAGGACAAACAAAAGCTAGCAATGCAGCTTCAAGTTGGTGTACTACTAAGGTAAGACTGCCACATGCTACTCATGAGGATTGTGAAAAACCTAACAATAACGTGTTGCAAGGAAGTACAGAGATTTGATAACATTGGAGCATTGGTAAAGTGTTTGCAAAGCTGCAAAACTGAACAGAGGCTGACACGCCTGTGTGGCAATCATTAAGAGTGATCTTAATCTGTTTTTTTAAACTCTACTTTCTTTTTTATGGATATGGGAAACTAACCCAATGAAATGGCACCCTGCTGAAGGCAAGATACTTCGGAACTGTAAATAGTGCCTGGAGACCACACAAATGACAGCGCTGCACATTAAGAATCCCAGTAGCAGAAAATATGCATTGAAAATATTCAAGGCCAGACTACACACATTGAAACAATCATATCACGTGTAGAGAAATGGTTATAAGGCTCTGAGAGAATCAGAAAGGACATCTCAGTGTGTGGACAAGTGCCTCTATAAACCTATCATCACTTGTCATACTGTTGTCGCTCAGGGGCTATTGAGAGTGACGTCAAACTGCCTCTCCTCTCGGATAGGCAGGGAATCATAATAGCGCTTAATCTGTACAAAAAATAAGTTACAGGGTTCGCATACTTTCTTGCACAACACTGACATAGGGCAGGCAGCTCCCCGCCCACTGTTGCAACCCCCCATGGCTGCTCCGAACAGTGTAAGCATATTTGGGGTTTCAGCTGCAATTACACCAGCTCATTGTGGTTGATAGAAGCACCGACAATGGCAGATGTGCAGTTTCCCAATACCAGTCAGCATAACATAAAATAACATAACAAACCAGTTGTGTCTTGAAATGAGACACATGTTTAAATGTTTCTTGAAATCCATATTAAGGCAATAAGCCCCTCGCTGGTGGATCATTACTGCATAAGGTAAAGCCGCCGGTGCCCATAGTTACAGGCCCGAGCATAGCAAGAGCCTTAATGAAGGCCCCACGGACATTACCAAACATGGTAATGGTCCGCCACCGAGGGGCTTATTGGCATTAGTACCCTGGCCCATAAGACCAGGGTACTAATAGTGGGTGTTTTTCGGTTGCGAGACGCGCTGCGTATTGCAGCTAAATAAAAAAAAGAAAATGCCCGCTGTGGACTGGGAAACTTAGTCTGTTTTCCCTTTCCGTGGCGGAAGAGAGGGTCCCTGGAAGGGCCCTTGTGTCCCCTATACACATGACAGCCTGAAGACTGAGAAACAAGAGATGCCAGTTTCTGTTTGGCCAGCCCACAGGAGGGCCAGTACATTCTACATATGTGAGCAGATATTCTCTTAGATAACTGTTCGAACCCTATCCAGTTGATATCTTCACTCGACAGAGGTGCCACTTCACTGGAAGAGGTTGACTAATAATAAATATCCACTGTACTGACGTCATTAGAGACACCACGACATAGTAACATTGGCCACGGAGCAAAGTTTTTTAATTGAATTTCATAGGTTTTTATTAGTGCAACTTAACCATAACGTCCCTTTAACGAAGTTTTTTCATTGTATATATATATATATATATATATATATATATATACATAGAGAAACCATGGAACGACTAGAGTGAAATTGCACTAAGCCACAGGCCTCAGAATAAGGAACGAAGAGGTGCAGATTTTGCAGCACGAAGCAAAGTGCCAGTGCTCACAGCCAAGGACAAGGGTGGGTGGAACATTCCTTACTCCATGGGCAAGGAGCCACCTGCAAAAAAACGGAATTAATCCTCACTAATTGCACACCGAGGGGCTCAGTTTTACGGTCCGCACCCACGTCGTGATTAAGCCAAGCAGAACAATAGCCCTTTACCCATGGTGGGAAGGGAAGCTGTTCCCAGCCAAGCAGACAGGGACTGATACATGTGTTGCCTAACAAACATTACAATCCACAGGCGCTCTCTCAGACTAGGTAGAGATACCAGTTGCAACTATTGAGGCAAACAGTCTTTCTCATTACTTTGAGACGGTACACTGAGCGCTGAGAACAGAGCAGGATCCCAGGCCTGGAGAGACCTGCTCCAGACCATCAGGGAGGCCAAATCCCAGGGTGGTGTGTAAATGAGCAAGGGCCAATGGTAGTCATGCGACTCTGCAACAATCTGATAGATAGTTTTTGGGGAAGTCTCAGGTGAAACCACCTGACATGAAAAGACTATTTAGCTAACTAATATAGGTGCCTTCTATAGGTACTACCACCCCAGCCACCCAATAGACTGGGCTCTTAGGTTTTTGGGGAACAGTTGTGGCACAATTTGGTAACAAAAGCCTGTGGCACGGGCCCAGGAGCTTTGATTGCTGGAGATTTTGGTTTCCTTTATGATCCCTGTCTGTTTGGTTAATAAAAGATAGTTCTAATTTGCCCTTGGCTGAGTCCTCCGTCATTACTGGGGGAGGGTTCGTTGGGCCTGGGCACTCTGCTGAATGGTGTCTGTGTAGCACGAACCTCGGTCCTCTGGTATACTGTTTACAAATTGGTAGCAGAGGACGGTTTGCTACGTTAGTTCGCACGAAACCGCCTTTCCTGTCGCAACACCTGGAGGACTGTGAGGTGACCCGCGGAACGCGAGTCACACAGAGGTGCACCCCATGAAGAGGCTGTCAGGAGCCACCTTGGAGAAAATCCTCCCTGCAGTCTGTGAGAAGCCCAGTTGACCAGAAGGGCAGAGTGGCAGATTTGAGTAGAGCCGGATCAGCGGATCATGGAGTGAAAGTATTGACTCAGCCATACAGCAACTAGGGGAGGTGGTGAAGAGATGTTGGGTGCAGGGTGGTGATGAGTACTGTTTAGGACTGTTGAAGTATTTTTGAGCATTGTCAAGTATCATTGAGCAAGGAGCGGAGGTAGATGTCATTTCTCCATGGTTAGGGAACATTTGATCTTGAGGTAAAAGGTTTAGGTGGTTAGCCTAGGCTATTGACTTAAGGGTACGGATGGCATAAATTATGTAAAAAAAGGATTTCCTGTGGATTGGGCATTTTAGCTCAGGCCATGGATGATGGTATCCCCATGTAAAGGGCTAGCAACTGAAGCTAGGTTGAATAGCAGAAGTTATTCTTCTGGTCAAGTCCCGCAGAGGAATTTTATCTACAAGGCGACGCTGTAGGTACAGATTGAACACATGTAATATTGGTATCCCCTGTTAAGAGGCAGGACGATGGCCCTGGGTGTAAGTTGTTTGTGGTTGTGAAAATAGCGGTGTCACTGGGCAATGGTATTGTGAGCTCTGTCAGTGGCCTGTGTCCTTCACTTATACAATTTAGAGGGGACTTCACCAGTAAGGTTTCTGTATAGGACTTGAAGAGCACGAGGATGTGCGACAGGGGTGTGGTGTTCTGAGGTGGTGCGCAGAAGGCACATGCGTGAGAATATTGGGTGTGCTCGAAAAGACAGAGGGTTTGTAAATGGGAGGTGCACAGAGCATTCCCAGGATATTGATTGAGAGCCGGAGAGGCTTGGCAATTTGTTAAAAGAACTGTCAATTGAAAATTTGAAGGGAAGTGTATTTATTAAGTGACAGTGTAAGGGTCCAAAAGCCCTGACTTGGGGTCAAGTAAGCATCGAGAATAATGTATCGTGGAAGCAACATGGGGGGCACACTCCTTCAGCATATGTGCCAGTCCCTTCCGCGATATAAGGACAACATTTGTAAATATAGCACGGAATGAACACAGAGCACAGAAGGTAAACTGCCTAAGCCATGACCAAAGGGTGGGAGCTTCTCCAAGTATGCGCAGCAACCATTACGTACACATATTATTATTATTATTTGTTTTGGTTTAGAGAAACCTTTACAAAAATATTCATTTACATTACAGAGAATACAAGAATAGAATACAAAAAATAAGAACAGAGTTGAGAAACAAAAAACATTCATGTTTTCACAGTTAATTTCCTATGTCAAACAATTAAACACTGTTACCCAGATCGTATCATCTTACCCAACCAAAGTCACCTAATAAACAAATTCATCCTTATTGCTCTTACATAGTAAGAAATCCAGTGCCTGATTAAAAAACACGGTAAATAACGAAAGAAAAAAGGATTTTGAATTTAAAACAGGACACAGACATTTCTCAGAAATGTTGCTACCCTGATATTCAAATTGCCGTTAGGGTTGTGTAGCATTTTGTACCAAATAAATTCTCTATTTACTTCCGCAGTGTTGTGAACATATTGCGCAAAATATAGGAGTCTTTTTTCCCTCAATGCCGAACATACCAGCAATATGTGTTTCAGGTCCTCTACCATGCCTTCAATACCACAGAACCTACACCACGGCCATATAAGCTGAGCATTGGATCTAATTGAGAGTATTTGGTTAGTGGGCAATACGTTGAATCTAAAACGCATAAAATCATTGCAAATTGTTTTATTTGGATACTTTGTTAGGTAACTTTCCATCCTTGGTAACCATTTATTTATAGCACATACTTGTTGATATAGTTTGGAACTCACTATTGCATTTTTGGTATGAATCCAATCGAAGCCCAGCACACTTTCCTTCACCCTTACCGGGTTGTTCTTAAGAGATATCGTGGAAATACCCATTAGCATCAAGTTTTTATTTATTTCTTCGTTTAATTCCACTATGAAAGGATTGGACATATCCCGACCTGCGTGATAATATAAAGTATTGGATTCTGCCGAGTTGCATTTTCTCCATAGCGTCATTCGTTTCCATGTCACTAAGGCCTGAAGGGAATTTAAACCAATTTCATACTTGAATAAGTTATACGGGATGCATTCAGGTAAGTAATACATAACCGATTTCCAGATATAGCTTTCAATCGAGGCCCACTCACCTTCACATGTTGCGGAGTGAAATTCAGCCCCATATATTAGCCTAGGAATTACTTTTTTCGTATAAAACTCTCTCAGGTGGGACATAGAAAATGTTCCATATTTTGCATCTAATGCCCTCATTTGAGCGATAGCAATATCCGCCATGAGTTTCAAATGAGTCCTAAGTAGGGGTCTTGACTGTGCCCCTGATATATAGAAGCCCAAATATTTAAACTCCGCTTTTGCTTTAAGACTTGTGTTCCCAGCAGCCAAGACAGCGTCTTTGATTTCTTGTTCTTCCTCCCCAAGCGCACAATTACTGTTTTGTCCGGGTTAACCTTGAGAGCAATTGAGGTAATGAAGCCCTCGAAAGCTCTAAGCATGCGTTGCAGTCCCACCTTGGTGGTATCAATTAGGAGGAAATCGTCCGCATATGCCAACCAGGACATACAATTGTTCCCAATTCTTGGTGGTACTAATCCCCTATTTAATAACGCCTGGTTAGCGCTGCTAACATAAAGGTTGAAGATTGTGGGAGCCAGCCTACATCCTTGGCGCAATCCATTGTGGATAGTAAATTGCTCCGAAAGTGTACCTGTCGAGTCCAGTCTTACTTTCACATCCGTCTGAGAATATATTGCCCTCACTATATCTAGTAAAATTGTTGGCATGTTTAGTATTCTTAATCTTGACCATAGTGTGTTCCTATCCACCATGTCAAAAGCGGAACTCAGGTCCATAGATGCTATAAAGACCGAGGTATCCGCCTTTTTCATAGCTTCCGCTCTCAGGCAATACAAAATAACATTCCGTCCAAATATTTTTTCTAAAGCCAAAATGTCTCATATCCAAGACTTTGTTATCATCAATCCATTTCTGGATGTCTCTTAATACAAGTGAAGAAAATATCTTGGATTCCGGATCGGCAATGGCTATAGGGCGGTAACTCTTGGGACATAATCGGGAATCTTTTTTGAACACAGGTATAATAATGGATACCCTCCAGGACAGGGGGAAGGACTTCGTCAATAATATATTCGAGAACAGGGTAGACAATATTTTTGCCCACAATTCAGGAGCGGTCTTGAGAATTTTATTCGACAAGTTATTAGGACCCGGCGCTCCCGAATTTTTAGATTTTACAATGATCTTTTTTATGTCCCACACAGTAAAATTCAGGAGCCAATTTGTTTCATGCTTCCCAAGAGCCCGGGCCCCCTCCTTATTCAGAGCGAACGTATTTGAGAAATGACCCTGCCACGGAGCTTTGTTAATTGGGTTCACTAAGAGCTCTTTCTGAGGTTTGTCCCAGTTGTTAATTAAATGCCAAAAATTTCTTGAATTTGTGCCTCTTAATGCACTTAACATTTTTTCCCCCTCACGCTGACCTTTATTTATTCTATGATGTATGGACCAATTTTTGTAACTTTGTTTGACTTTTTTTATCCTTTCAACTATATTTTCTAGAGTAAGTCCCGATTTCTTAATTAGTCTAATTTCTTTTCTCATATCTCTCTTTTTTTCCCTGATTTCTATGTCAAAGTTAAGGGATTTATCATTCTTCCATCGGTTGTCCCTTAAGGTGGAGTTGCCCAATTTTTCCACAGCACTGGCAATGTAATCTGTAAAGTTATTAGCCGCATAGGTCATTTTTTTTTCTGGTTCTGAAAAATTCTCAAAATCTGCTACCATAGAAAGAGTGAATTGTCTACTTTTTTCCCAGTCCATGAGATTCTATTCCCTGTTTGATTAACGTTTAGATTATAATTGTATACAGTTTTGGGTTCAGTTAGTACCGTAATACCTAATTCCAGTGACACAATACAATGATCACTAAGGGAAGTCTCTATGCACTCCAGTTTACCCGAACTATAGAACAAGTCCCCTGAACACATGATGTAGTCAATAATTGAATGGCAGCCTCTAGCTTTCCAGGTTGGAAGATGATTTACCAGAATTTCCAATTCCCACCTCTCCGCAAAGTGGAACCACAACCTCCCCCTACAAAAAGAATTGTCAAGACTTGTAGAAGCATCCTCCAGCCTGCTAATGCAAACGTCCCCCATGAGTGAATCCCCATGAATGACTGCATTGAGATCACCCGCGATCACTATCTGGCCACCTATATTAATTAGCAGCCAGTTCTGCAGAAGAGACCCTAAATTGCAAAGTTCCGCCCGTAATTGCCTATCCGAGAGTTCCACCGGATTCCAATATATATTCACCAACAAAAAAGGAGTGGCCCTGTTTTTGTACAACAATAAAAGGCCAACCTCCAGGAAATGATGTGCAAAAGCCCATTCTCCCCTAACTTTCGGTTGCAAATGGTTTTTTGCAGCTATGAGGAGGCCACCTTTAGGACGACCTCTTCCTCCCCATGGTGCGCATAGAGAGTATACCGTATAGCCCTCCCAACATAAAGGAACCCTTGACTATGTTTCTTGGATAAAGAGCAGGTCATATTGTGCCAAGTCCCACATTAAGTTTGCATTATTTAATAGATTACCGAACCTCTCGAGTTCCATGTTAACACTTTCCACTTACTATTTACCTTAGCTAAAGTGGCTTCCCTAGTTTCTTGAGGCTATCAATTGACTCTCTCAGCGTCAATGCGAGCCATCTCCAGTCCTGACTCACCTCTTTTTCCCTCTCCTCACCCCTCACTCCCTCCACATTTTTTGAAGAGTCCTCCTTCTGAAGTCGACCTGTGTTATTTGTTTGCTCCGTCTGATGAGAGTGAGTCTGTGCAAACTCAAATATATCGAAACCCCTACGATGAAATTCTTCAGCTTCTTTCATCATTAGGTTTCTAACCAAAGGGGAAGGTATAACTAAGCGGACATAATCCAGCCTCTGCCTATGTATATAGTCCACCAGGTAAATGTCCGTTGATTCAATCAGTCTTAAATTAGGAATCTGACCCAATAAGGACAGGATGTACGGTCGATTGAGAGAAGTATTGTTCTGATCTAAAAATAGTGTAGTCAGCACCAGGCCTGGTAGGTCTGGTCTCACCGGATCCTTCAGATCAAGAGGCCAATATGAATGAAGCTGTTCCTTCTCCTTCATCTCATTTCCCCTCTCTAAATCATCCTCCTTCCTTCCCATGCAATATTCTCCATATGAGTCAGCCCTCATAAGGTTCTGTCGCAGTTCCAACCCACTTTTAGGAGCTTCCTGCTGCTGTTTATCCCTTAACACTCTCAGGATGTTTAAGTACAGCACCTCATCATTTGCCTTCTCATGTGTTTTTCCTCCCGGTATCTGGTTGTCCAGCTGTTCCTGGTTCCCCTTGGTACACCTTCGTTATCTCCAGAAGTTTGTTGACGAGGATTGTGTACCCCCGATCCGATCCCTGATCTGGGGTACCGGGATTTATAATGCCCCTGGTCAATTCCGGGATGATTTCACTATCATTACTCTGGGGAATTTTCCAATCCCTGATGCTCTCGCCCCTACTATCCGCTATGGGTATCAGGTTCCTTACAAGTCCTTTATTGATAGGAGTTTCATGGGTATCAGGTTCCTTACAAGTCCCTCACGTATTAAATGGTTTATCTCATTAACTTCTAAAAGGCATGCCTATGGTAGACATCATTTCCTGCTGCGGCGCTGCATTAAAAATGTCATATACCCCGTCCTTTTTTATGTTTCATTACTTCCCGTAGTTGCTGATTACCCTGTATGTAATCACTTTGTGTAGCTTGATCATTCGCCTTATTGGAGATGCCAGCATTTTCCATATGGGAGAATTTGTTCTGCAGTTGTAAATTTACTCTGGGTGGAGATTCATCATTCGCAGACCCCCGAATTACATTTCTCAGAAATGTTCTAGAAGTTGTGGCCATTCAACCCTTTTTGTTCGTATTTTTTTTATTTTGTTTTGCCATTTTTTTTACCTGTCTTTTGCGACAGTTTAAATTCTGTCATTTGACCTCCTGACCCATAACCCCTGGAGCTTTCATCTAGACAAATTGGATCTGTGTCCCCAAGCAAAATATGACCCCCCCCCGAAGAGTCAAGTGCATGTTCTTGTGATGCGTCTACCAAAATAATCTCTTCACATAGTGGAGCCTTAGTAGGGTCCACCGACCAGTCCTCCCCTTCCTTATCTTTTAATCTCCTCTGGGTTTACAGCAATACATCAGATAATGTGTCAGGTAACGCTCTACAGTCTGAGGTTAGATTAGTCAAAGCCTTACTAAGATCCACTAACCTGTCTTCCCCTTCTATTTCTTTTAATCTCTTCTGTGACTTGAGCAGTACCTCTGTTAATATATCAGGTAGCGCTCTGAAATCAGATGTTAAATTAGTCAAACACTCTGTTTGCTTACGCAATTAAGATAAGTCTATTAAAGATTGCCATCATTACCGTGAATTCAGAGTCCCTGCTAGTTTTTGTGGAGTTCTCCCTGGCAAAAGTAGTACCATTGGAAAAGTCTAGCAGTTTATCATAATTTGGGTTGTCATGCACCTCATTATCATCAGGTTTGGGAGAATTCTTATGCTCCTTATTGAAATTGCTTCCCCGCCCTATAGGTAGATCAATATCCGCAGTATCTTCATCAGCAAACAGCAATTGCGAGGGATCAATAATGTCCTCGCTCAGTTTCTCTAAGAGGGAACGTTCTTGGGCAATTTTTAAAAATTCAGCTTCTTGGGAGAGATCAATATTATCCTCTAGCTCTTTTCCCACTGCTAAAGCTGGTTGAGCACATTGGAGAGAATCTGCCTCCCCCTCATTGGGCTCAGGCAACGGCAACGCAGCAGCACGGGCCAAACTCGCCCTTCGAGTGCTTACCGCAATAAAGAAGTCTGCCCTCGCATCTTTGCGGAGCGGGAGTTTAACTTTCCCCATTTTTCAATCGTTTCGAACCAACAAAAAGAAACCCGCAAAAGTTCAACAAAATTGAAACCCACCCCAGTTCAGCAGAGTTGAACCCCAGTGACAGATCAATTAATTGAACCCAACAAAAGTTCAGCAGAATTGAACCCTCACAGTAAAGCAGGATGCATCCCACAACAAATTGCACCCCACCTCAGTTCAGCGCTTTAAACTCTACTGAAATTTCACCCTTTGAAATCGATGGACAGAACACGAGTGCTAACAATTTGTATGACAATGCTTTCATTCTATTTTAGCATACCTTCCTAAAACGCTCTTTTATTTAGGAAAGGCAACTTTTATTTAGAGGAGGCAACTTCAGCATCTCATTCAATTCACACAATTTATAAAGGTTTCATGCTTGCGTGAAGTCACACTAGTACATTAAATGAAAGTGCTATAAATGTGTTTTAGCTTACCTTCCGAACACACTCTTTTCGTTAGGAAAGGCAACGCCTGCATCAATCCACGCAATTTATGAATGCTTATTGTTTACTTGAGGTCACACTTGCGCATTCGTCACATTGTCCGTGCTTGAGAAACGATGTAGAAAAAGCACGTGTGCTAGCAATTTGTATAAGAGTGCTTTACAGGCTTTAAATGCATTCAATCCACACGATTTATAACGGCTTGATGCTTAGTTGCAGTCACACTAGCACGTTCATTATATTATCCGTGCGTGAGAAACGTTAGAAACAACACGTGTGCTAACAGTTTATATAAATGAGCTTTGAATGCGTTTTGGCTTACCTTCCTAAAACGCTCTTTTCATTAGGAAAGGCAACGCCCGCATGGCCTTCGTGTCCCAATAATTTATGGGAGCTTAATGATTAGTTAAAGTCACACGAACACAACACTTATACTCGAAAATCCCGCAAGACAAAATTGCATGCGGTGAGTACCGCGTGGGTCTTCTTCTCTTTGAATTAATGGAAAAAAAGAAAGAAAGAGATGAGGATCTGCAAGGCAAGTTGCATTCTATGCATACCAAGCATTCATACGAAGAAGTAAGGCGTTACGTGAGTGCTGCTGTGCTGCGAGCAGCGGACAGCAGACAGCCCACTTCAGGCCCACTTCCTCGGAGCGCGCATACACATATACAAGAGGTCTACAAAGCGAAGAAATTGAGCAAACGAATGGCGATATTTGAGTTGTGGAAAATGTTCCAGAACGACGCAGGGGACGTGGCGTGGCATCACTGGATGTTGAACCAAGAGAAGGCCCTGGGTGAAAAACCCTCAGCCCCTGCCCCCACTCCCCCACCTGAACATGAGAATGGAAAGGCAACAGCAGGGGCACAAGGATTATATCCAGCAAGGGAATTGAGAGCAGTGGCAGGGTACACAAACCCAATATTTTCACCTCCAGCATACAGCAGAAGGGTGGGACAAAGCCAGGCCAGACAAACAGCCACAGGGACAGAAAACACAGGAAGCAAAAAGAAAGAGTGCAGCGAGATCCAAACACCTGTAAAATAGAACTACCTGGGAATAGAGGGGAGACAGGAAGGACTGGAAAATATAGAAACTAATGAGTGGGTTGGGGGACAAATATTGCTTAAATTAGGTGGGAAGATAGCGGTAGAAGCGGGACCACCAACCAACGAAGCAATGGGTTGTCAGGACACAGGTGAAGCTAGGGAATGGGCAGATATAATGGAAGAGGTAGACAGACAAAAGAAGGAGGAAAAGGAAGAATGCAAGAGGGTGTGAAGAGAAAAACAGAAGGCAGAAGCGCGAGAACGTGAACAATGAGAGATACAGAGGCAGCAGGACCTTGAGGAAATGGCAATGAAAAGGGAAGATGACGAAAGGGAAAGGCAAATACAGAAAAAGAGGGAGAAGAGAAAGTTAGAAATAGAACAGCTCATAAAAGAGCGATGACGAAAGGAGGAGGAAGAGCGCGCTGTGAGAGAAGTGAGAGTAAAGTTGGGTTTAGCACATTTTGATGATAATATGGAAAGGGAAGAGCAAATAGATAGAAAACGAAACAGGAGCTGTGATAGGGCAGCTATGCTGCCGAGCAAAAGCAATACTGGGTCCTCTGTGAGGGGGGACTGCGGAAGCATGATTGAAAAGGACAGAGGGGGGCACAGTGTTGAGAAGGCTAAGCTTCCAAGACAATATTGGCAATGATGGCGGAGACATACGGTCAGACGATGACTTCAGAGGAAGTAAGGATGAGGTACTAGGATGCCTGCCCGAGGGAGCTTATGCAAGGGCACACAGTAGACACAGTAGGGGATTAAACAAAGACAAGGGTGGATTGCGGGGTGACAAATGTAAAAGGGTACATCGTTCCAGGTCAATACACAGAGACTAAGAGACCTTCCAGCGCTCAGGAGGGGAAAATTAGCAAGGGTGTTCACTACCACCAAAGACACTGGGAGACTGGAAAGGGAGTTTGGACTGACAGAGTTCACCTTACTGGACAAGGGAGGGGGGCGGCCTCAGTACATACCATGGCAACAGATAGACAAAGAAAACTTGAGGTGTAAGCTACCATCATTGACTACAGGAGCGGGGAAATGGATATACGAGATGGGATGACTAACAGCAGGCCAGAAATTAGCAATTGGGGCATGAAAGATTTACTCTCAGCGATTCTCAGAGAGGTTGCAGATGACGTATGGAAAAGTGCCAGCTAAGAGCACAGAACATGGTGCTCGATGGTTCACGGTTTAACAACTGCCGAGCAGCCATGTGGCAAGCTCTACATGTGCAGTACCCAGACACCTCAGACATTTGCGCGATCATGGCATGGAAAATGGGGGGAATATGAAGACCCCCTACAGTATATTCAGGCTATTCAAGAGACATGGAGACTTGAAACACGAGAACCATGGGACAAGACAGTGGGATTATTCTATCATTTACTATGTGAAAGGTTGCCAGAGCAGGTGCAAAAGCAGCTCAAGATGTTAGTGAGGATGGAAGCAAAACCGTGGTCAGAAATTCAACTCACTATAGTACACTCTTGCAGGCTAATGTAAAAAAAAGCATGAGGAAAGAAAGCAAAAGGAGGCACAGTTAGTGCAGAAGAAACTGTCAAAATATGCCATGGAAGGGGCAGTGTTAACAAGTGAGGCAGGACAAAATGCACCACAGACACAGTATGCACTGCCGCCCATGGGAGGAGGTTTCATGGAGCAGGGGGATGCAAGGCATGGGCTCCAAGAAAGAGGGGGCCACCTAGGGGCCACAGGTTCGCAATACAGCAAGGCCCAGAAGGATTCTCTGGGGTGTACCCAAGGCAAATGAAGGAACCACCTCAGTGCTGGGTATGCGGACAGATAGGGCACATCTCCAGCATGTGCAGGAGCAGAGGGGTGATGCAGCAGAATGGGGAATACAATATCAGCCAACATATCAGGGGCAGCAGACTGAGTACTATGCCTGGGACCAGACCGAACGACCAGGACAGACACCAAATACATACTCGCAGGTATACCCGCCCATGACACAGACACCACAAATGCAGGCACCAGTGTAGCCATATTCGCAGACATCACAGGCACCACAAATGCAGAATAATATGCAGCCACCATACACGACACCACAAAACTACGGGACATTGACATGCACAGACTCCATGGGAATGATTCCAATTAGGAAACTAGGGCGGACTACCATGGTGGGGGTAAATCCATTCACAGGGAATGGAATGTTGTTATACCCCCAATATGACAGCTCACAGACAGACCTAATGTGTTCCATCCTATCGATTACACCCAACCCGGCAGAGGAACCACATATAGGGGTGACAATAGGTGACAACACAATCTCCTTTTTTTTAGTCACAGAGGCAACACGATCCTGCATCCAGGAGGGGAGGTATTGAATGTCAGGCAATGCCATGAATGCGCAGGGATTTTCTGGGGTGATGGAATTGGTTCCTTTTACAGGTAATCTTAAGCTTTCTATAGCAGAGCATGACCTAGCTCTACCCTTACTGTATTCCTGACAGACAACTGTGAACATAATGGGAAGAGACATCATGAGCAAACTTAACATGATGATATCAAAGGGCTCCTGGTGGAAGCAACCCTATTCTGCCCACTTAACATGACCATCTAGTTCACTGACATGGGCATAGTGTGTTTCACACCTGGGATTCACCTTCTAAATGTGAGGCAAATGATTCAAGCTTATTGTGGATGCACAGTACAGTGGGGGTACCTGCAGATGAAGAACTATTTTGATATGCAGCTGAAGTAATAACAGCATGGCTTCCGATAATGCAGGGAAAACGTTGGCGCATTCCAAATGAGTACGTGTTCAGACCAGAGTTACCACTAGAATTAGATGCAATAATAGTGGGAGATGACAGAATAACAGTACATGGGACAGATGGCACCGGACAAGCATGGAGACCAGTGATCACAGTAGCAGAAGGTTACAGGTTGACTACTGTAACAGATGAAGCGATGTTCAAAGACAACCGCTCAGATCACGAAATAGTGTTTGACATTAGCATTACATACTGGGTGAAGATACACTACAGGGATGTACCACAGAGGATGGCGATAATGCTACAAGCACAGCCGAAATTTCTCGAGGAAATCTTGGCAAAGGTCCCCAGTGGACCACAAGTCCTTATGACATAGGGCTCCTGAAGGGAATAGGAACAGTAAAGATAAAATTTAAGCCAGGAGCAATTTTACCAAGAGCTCGGCAATATCCCCTGTCGAGGGAGGCAGAAAAGGGCATTTATGAGACAATTGTAGCCCTAGTAAAGCAAGGAATATTAATACCATCAGAATCATCATGCGACACGGCCGTGTACCCTTTGAAAAAGGCAACAGGTGGACTGTGGCGTTTTAGGCAGGACTTGCACCCTCTGAACCATATTCTTGAGGCAGACTTTCCTTTAGTTCCGAATCCAGCGACAATTACGTGTAGCATTACTACGAATGCTACCTTTTTCATGGTCATGGACTTGAAGAATGCCTTCTTCTCTATACCACTACATCCAGAGTCACAAGACCTAACTTTGTTTCTATATAGAAATAAGAAGTGGAACTACATATTCAATAGGGTTCCAAATGGACACCAAATGGGCTTAGGCAATGCACAGTTAGCAAGGGATGTCATACAGAACGTAGATGACATCTTGATTTGCAGCGAAACAGAAACACAGTGTAAGGATGACTCCATGCACATGTTGACTGTACTGACAGACAAAGGGTACAAGGTAAACAAGGCCAGATTACAATTTGCCAGAAGGAAGTATTGTACATTGGGCATCTGGTATCACAAGATGGGTGAAAAGTGACACCACAAAGAGCAGAGGCAATACGCAAGACTCCAAAACCCACAACCATAAAACAAATGCTCTTTCTAGGATTATGTGATTACGGCAGAGCGTGGGTATTTGACTACAACACATACACTAGGCCCTTGTTAAGTGCACTGAAAGAAGCACAAAGAGAGGAGGGAACCTTACAGTAGTCGGAAGAAATGACTGAGGCATTTGAAGAGCTGAAGATCGCAATATGCACAGCGCACATGTTAGGGATCGCAGACTATCAAGATGAATTCTTCCTTTTTTTGCACTCCTATGGAGTATTGATGACTGCAGTACTGACACTGAGGACAAGCATGGGGCACAAACCATTAGCATAGTACAGCGGGAAATTAGACCCAGTGATAAGAGGACACTACGCGTGCAAGCAGGCACTAGCTGCAGCCACATTCGCAGTGGACAAGTCAGCGAATATTACCATGGGATGTAGCACCACTCTTTTTGTGGAGCATGCTCTCTTCGCAATACTGGCAAGGCCCAAAAGTACATTGACAACACATAGAGCTTCGGGGTATGAGGTGCTACTGTCAAGTCAAACCCAGCTCTCAAGAAAGTGAGATGCGACTTGTGAACCTGGTGACATTCATCGCCGAACCCATAGAGAATGACCACTATGTGCACGATTGCACCGCCAAGATAGAAAACCACGATGACATCCCAAAGGTACAGGAGAACGCACTTGAGGGGGAGACATATTTTATATTGACAGGTCATCAATAATTGACCAGACAACATGGGAAAGACATATTGGGATGGCGGTTGTGTTGTTAAAAGTAGACAGAACAGGCGAAGTAAGGGTGAGCGTACATTTACCATCACATTTTTCAGCGCAGGCTGCAGAGCTAGTAGCCCTAATATTGCCACTGGAACATAGCAAAAAGAAAGAAGTGACAGTGTATTCAGAGTCAGCCTATGTGAGATCCACAGTGCATTCTGGGCTGTCACGTTGGCTGAGGAGGGGCTTTAGACATGCTGATGGATCACCGGTGCAGCAATCACTCCTATTGGGCAGACTAATAGTGGCGCTTCAGCTCCCACTGCCCATGGCAGTGACAAAGTGGCTGGCCCACATGGGGTGGAGGATCCCGTCT
Source organism: Ambystoma mexicanum (assembly GCF_040938575.1). Lineage (NCBI taxonomy): Eukaryota > Metazoa > Chordata > Amphibia > Caudata > Ambystomatidae > Ambystoma > Ambystoma mexicanum. The sequence continues at coordinate 1,443,863,501 of NC_090935.1, forward strand.
CTAGGGGCAACGAGGCAGTGGACATGGAAGCGAGACACGCCGCTTATTTTGGGGACATTTTGGAAATGGACGCTTCATCCCCGGTACACATCTGTGTATGAACAATGGTGTTGAAGAAAGGGTATATCAGATTACCAGTGACACAAATTATGGAATTGCAGGGAGCGGCATCAAAAGAGAAGAAGGAGTTGTAGGTGAGAAGGGGATGTTCAGTATCTCCGTCATATGTCTTATGGCAACAACACAACACAGGAAAGGTACTAATGCCATTATCATTATTGCACACTGCACTCACACAGTTGCATCATACTACTCACATGGGGAAGGATGTACTTGCTGCTCATATTGGAGAAGACTGGTTCTGTCCTAATTTGATGGAACATGTGGCAGAATTTATGACAAATTGCATCGTGTTTAAACAATTTACAGCAAGCCACTCATGTACGGTAGTGAGAGGAGCCATACCTCGTCCAATGAGTCCATTCCAATATCTTCATGTCAACTATGCAGACATGCTCCAAGTATGCCAGGGCTACCGCTACATGATAGTGGTTGTGTGACCATTTTCCTGATTCCATTAGAGCAGCAACATTCTTGGTTTGGGAAATGTTCCCACGATAGGGCGTGTGTGAGGTCCTGCGGTCTGACAACAGTCCTCACTTCGACAATGAGATGTTTCACCAAACCACAACCCTGCTGGGAATACAGCACAAATTCTCTTGTGCCTATCACCCGCAAGCAAAGGGGATGTGTGAGTGCCTCAACTGGCTGCTCAAGGAAGACATTGCCAAAATAAAAAAGACACAAAACAAACGCTGGTTGCATTGTGTAATTTAAGCCTTGTTCGCAATGTGCGATAAACCAGGGTCCGGCCACCATTTAACCCCACATGAGGTGGTAGCCGAGTGGTGCAGGAGACTTCCCCTGGCTGCTCCCACTTGGGTGTTGTTAGATGCAGAAAAAAGGTCTGATGTATTGTGACAGGAAATGTATGAGTCCACCGGGTAAGTGGTTCAAACCATGCTTTACGGGGCCACACATCGTGGAACAGATTACAGATCGAGCTGTGAAACTGCAAGATATGAAGGCCTGGAACTACCTTGGCGACATCATGCCCTGTCAAGCAGCAGCCTCTCCTAGCACCGACAGTGAAAGGGTCAACACTCCACAAGCAGAAGAACAAGGAGACAATCCAGGAACATTTCAGCCCAGCAGATGCCAATTTATGATTACTCGCTCTAGAGAAAGAGAGATAGTGAAAGGACCTCTTACACATCCAGAGGGAGGGAAACTGTCTATTTATTATTTTTCTTTCTGCACACTGACAGCATTCATCGTGAAAGTTGTGATTGCTATTATTGCATTGTCCGATGCTTCCCCATGAACCACATCCTGCGACCTTCCAAGGCCAATTTGTCAGGAGATCCAACAGTACTAGAAGATGCCATCCTAGTGTATTATTCTGTGTTTTCTTGGCCTACTTGTCCCAAACATACCCACAAATGAATAGAGGAAATACTTCAGTGCTTGCAGTAATTCGTGATCCTAGAATACACACTGTCTGGGAACTATTATTTTTCCTTGTAATGACCCAACATCACGTTTGCGTGGCTTGAATTAATAACATATTAACAGATTAACTTATTTCTGGCACATTGCAGGTGGTCAATTAAAATCTCCAAAGCTACACAAGATTCCAAAGTGGAGTAAGTAATGGATACCATTATTAAAAGAGTGCTAATTGTGCCCTGTGTCTTCTTTTTGTTTGGTATATTCGCTCTTATTTTTTAGCGAATGTCCTTCGTTATAGCGAATAAAGCTGTAACCACTACTAACACAACCCCAAAGTCAGCAGGTGAAACTACCGTATCAGGTGGAGAGGTGAGCACTGCTGGATTAGTGCAAAGAGGTACACGAAGTGTCAATGTAGATATAGGAGGGGTTGATCTTTATCTCACTGATACTGCTCGAGTATCGAATAACATGTGGTACAAGCACATGACTAAAGTAGGCAAATAAACCACTGGGGAGAGCTGGTAGGTTTGTTCTCTTATCCCCTATGCCAGGAGTGCCTCCAGAACATTTGTGGCAACTGAATTACCAGCAGCAAGAGCACAATGCTTATGTACCTGTCGATGTGTACTTCCCGAGGACATTTCCAAGGGAGAACGGAAACTTTGAGATGAATGTCCAAAACAGCATTCCCCTGTGAAGATAGCTATATAAAAACACTTGACGTGATGGACAACTGCTAGAAAAAAAAACAGACTATACGATACATAACTGATGGCACACAAAAAGGAGAGACAAAAACGATAACACTGAAAGAATTATCATGTCCTAAGAAGGGACCTATGGAAATAGGAGAACAAGGATGCTGGGAATGACCAGAGATGCTTGTGTATGGCTAGGTGTACACAACTGAAGGATGGAAAGAAGGTGTAGTGGGGAGCAAAGCACAAACGCTCCTCCAAGTTCCAGTGAACAAAGTACAGGAAGAAAATGACAAATGCCTAAAGGAATCGGACACGAGAGCGGAATTACTGACCTGGGTGGAGAATGAAGCTGGACCAATGCCCATAATACCACTAAACACAGCAGCATTATGTTTCCAGAATGATGGAGCAGTAAAGGTTGGAGAAAACAAAGACTGCAAGCAGACAGTAAAGTGTCCAGGCATGAAGGTCGTGACAGCAGTTTTAATGGATGATTATTGGGTGTGCGGATCTAAGGAATATGAGGGGTATGGTCACTAGTGCACATCAATATGCCAGCACTAGGGGTTTCACAAAAATACATCAAAACAGAAGACTTCCTTAAAATGGACAATGCCAGAAGAAAGAAGTGGTACAGCAACTAGGGGAGGTGGTGAAGAGATGTTGGGTGCAGGGTGGTGATGAGTACTGTTTAGGACTGTTGAAGTATTTTTGAGCATTGTCAAGTATCATTGAGCAAGGAGCGGAGGTAGATGTCATTTCTCCATGGTTAGGGAACATTTGATCTTGAGGTAAAAGGTTTAGGTGGTTAGCCTAGGCTATTGACTTAAGGGTACGGATGGCATAAGTTATGTAAAAAAAGGATTTCCTGTGGATTGGGCATTTTAGCTCAGGCCATGGATGATGGTATCCCCATGTAAAGGGCTAGCAACTGAAGCTAGGTTGAATAGCAGAAGTTATTCTTCTGGTCAAGTCCCGCAGAGGAATTTTATCTACAAGGCGACGCTGTAGGTACAGATTGAACACATGTAATATTGGTATCCCCTGTTAAGAGGCAGGACGATGGCCCTGGGTGTAAGTTGTTTGTGGTTGTGAAAATAGCGGTGTCACTGGGCAATGGTATTGTGAGCTCCGTCAGTGGCCTGTGTCCTTCACTTATACATTTTAGAGGGGACTTCACCAGTAAGGTTTCTGTATAGGACTTGAAGAGCACGAGGATGTGCGACAGGGGTGTGGTGTTCTGAGGTGGTGCGCAGAAGGCACATGCGTGAGAATATTGGGTGTGCTCGAAAAGACAGAGGGTTTGTAAATGGGAGGTGCACAGAGCATTCCCAGGATATTGATTGAGAGCCGGAGAGGCTTGGCAATTTGTTAAAAGAACTGTCAATTGAAAATTTGAAGGGAAGTGTATTTATTAAGTGACAGTGTAAGGGTCCAAAAGCCCTGACTTGGGGTCAAGTAAGCATCGAGAATAATGTATCGTGGAAGCAACATGGGGGGCACACTCCTTCAGCATATGTGCCAGTCCCTTCCGCGATATAAGGACAACATTTGTAAATATAGCACGGAATGAACACGGAGCACAGAAGGTAAACTGCCTAAGCCATGACCAAAGGGTGGGAGCTTCTCCAAGTATGCGCAGCAACCATTACGTACACATATTATTATTATTATTTATTTATTTGTTTTGGTTTAGAGAAACCTTTACAAAAATATTCATTTACATTACAGAGAATACAAGAATAGAATACAAAAAATAAGAACAGAGTTGAGAAACAAAAAACATTCATGTTTTCACAGTTAATTTCCTATGTCAAACAATTAAACACTGTTACCCAGATCGTATCATCTTACCCAACCAAAGTCACCTAATAAACAAATTCATCCTTATTGCTCTTACATAGTAAGAAATCCAGTGCCTGATTAAAAAACACGGTAAATAACGAAAGAAAAAAGGATTTTGAATTTAAAACAGGACACAGACATTTCTCAGAAATGTTGCTACCCTGATATTCAAATTGCCGTTAGGGTTGTGCAGCATTTTGTACCAAATAAATTCTCTATTTACTTCCGCAGTGTTGTGAACATATTGCGCAAAATATAGGAGTCTTTTTTCCCTCAATGCCGAACATACCAGCAATATGTGTTTCAGGTCCTCTACCATGCCTTCAATACCACAGAACCTACACCACGGCCATATAAGCTGAGCATTGGATCTAATTGAGAGTATTTGGTTAGTGGGCAATACGTTGAATCTAAAACGCATAAAATCATTGCAAATTGTTTTATTTGGATACTTTGTTAGGTAACTTTCCATCCTTGGTAACCATTTATTTATAGCACATACTTGTTGATATAGTTTGGAACTCACTATTGCATTTTTGGTATGAATCCAATCGAAGCCCAGCACACTTTCCTTCACCCTTACCGGGTTGTTCTTAAGAGATATCGTGGAAATACCCATTAGCATCAAGTTTTTATTTATTTCTTCGTTTAATTCCACTATGAAAGGATTGGACATATCCCGACCTGCGTGATAATATAAAGTATTGGATTCTGCCGAGTTGCATTTTCTCCATAGCGTCATTCGTTTCCATGTCACTAAGGCCTGAAGGGAATTTAAACCAATTTCATACTTGATTAAGTTATACGGGATGCATTCAGGTAAGTAATACATAACCGATTTCCAGATATAGCTTTCAATCGAGGCCCACTCACCTTCACATGTTGCGGAGTGACATTCAGCCCCATATATTAGCCTAGGAATTACTTTTTTCGTATAAAACTCTCTCAGGTGGGACATAGAAAATTTTCCATATTTTGCATCTAATGCCCTCATTTGAGCGATAGCAATATCCGCCATGAGTTTCAAATGAGTCCTAAGTAGGGGTCTTGACTGTGCCCCTGATATATAGAAGCCCAAATATTTAAACTCCGCTTTTGCTTTAAGACTTGTGTTCCCAGTAGCCAAGACAGCGTCATTGATTTCTTGTTCTTCCTCCCCAAGCGCACAATTACTGTTTTGTCCGGGTTAACCTTGAGAGCAATTGAGGTAATGAAGCCCTCGAAAGCTCTAAGCATGCGTTGCAGTCCCACCTTGGTGGTATCAATTAGGAGGAAATCGTCCGCATATGCCAACCAGGACATACAATTGTTCCCAATTCTTGGTGGTACTAATCCCCTATTTAATAACGCCTGGTTAGCGCCGCTAACATAAAGGTTGAAGATTGTGGGAGCCAGCCTACATCCTTGGCGCAATCCATTGTGGATAGTAAATTGCTCCGAAAGTGTACCTGTCGAGTCCAGTCTTACTTTCACGTCCGTCTGAGAATATATTGCCCTCACTATATCTAGTAAAATTGTTGGCATGTTTAGTATTCTTAATCTTGACCATAGTGTGTTCCTATCCACCATGTCAAAAGCGGAACTCAGGTCCATAGATGCTATAAAGACCGAGGTATCCGCCTTTTTCATAGCTTCCGCTCTCAGGCAATACAAAATAACATTCCGTCCAAATATTTTTCCTAAAGCCAAAATGTCTCATATCCAAGACTTTGTTATCATCAATCCATTTCTGGATGTCTCTTAATACAAGTGAAGAAAATATCTTGGATTCCGGGTCGGCAATGGCTATAGGGCGGTAACTCTTGGGACATAATCGGGAATCTTTTTTGAACACAGGTATAATAATGGATACCCTCCAGGACAGGGGGAAGGACTTCGTCAATAATATATTCGAGAACAGGGTAGACAATATTTTTGCCCACAATTCAGGAGCGGTCTTGAGAATTTTATTCGACAAGTTATTAGGACCCGGCGCTCCCGAATTTTTAGATTTTACAATGATCTTTTTTATGTCCCACACAGTAAAATTCAGGAGCCAATTTGTTTCATGCTTCCCAAGAGCCCGGGCCCCCTCCTTATTCAGAGCGAACGTATTTGAGAAATGACCCTGCCACGGAGCTTTGTTAATTGGGTTCACTAAGAGCTCTTTCTGAGGTTTGTCCCAGTTGTTAATTAAATGCCAAAAATTTCTTGAATTTGTGCCTCTTAATGCACTTAACATTTTTTCCCCCTCACGCTGACCTTTATTTATTCTATGATGTATGGACCAATTTTTGTAACTTTGTTTGACTTTTTTTATCCTTTCAACTATATTTTCTAGAGTAAGTCCCGATTTCTTAATTAGTCTAATTTCTTTTCTCATATCTCTCTTTTTTTCCCTGATTTCTATGTCAAAGTTAAGGGATTTATCATTCTTCCATCGGTTGTCCCTTAAGGTGGAGTTGCCCAATTTTTCCACAGCACTGGCAATGTAATCTGTAAAGTTATTAGCCGCATAGGTCATTTTTTTTTCTGGTTCTGAAAAATTCTCAAAATCTGCTACCATAGAAAGAGTGAATTGTCTACTTTTTTCCCAGTCCATGAGATTCTATTCCCTGTTTGATTAACGTTTAGATTATAATTGTATACAGTTTTGGGTTCAGTTAGTACCGTAATACCTAATTCCAGTGACACAATACAATGATCACTAAGGGAAGTCTCTATGCACTCCAGTTTACCCGAACTATAGAACAAGTCCCCTGAACACATGATGTAGTCAATAATTGAATGGCAGCCTCTAGCTTTCCAGGTTGGAAGATGATTTACCAGAATTTCCAATTCCCACCTCTCCGCAAAGTGGAACCACAACCTCCCCCTACAAAAAGAATTGTCAAGACTTGTAGAAGCATCCTCCAGCCTGCTAATGCAAACGTCCCCCATGAGTGAATCCCCATGAATGACTGCATTGAGATCACCCGCGATCACTATCTGGCCACCTATATTAATTAGCAGCCAGTTCTGCAGAAGAGACCCTAAATTGCAAAGTTCCGCCCGTAATTGCCTATCCGAGAGTTCCACCGGATTCCAATATATATTCACCAACAAAAAAGGAGTGGCCCTGTTTTTGTACAACAATAAAAGGCCAACCTCCAGGAAATGATGTGCAAAAGCCCATTCTCCCCTAACTTTCGGTTGCAAATGGTTTTTTGCAGCTATGAGGAGGCCACCTTTAGGACGACCTCTTCCTCCCCATTGTGCGCATAGAGAGTATACCGTATAGCCCTCCCAACATAAAGGAACCCTTGACCATGTTTCTTGGATAAAGAGCAGGTCATATTGTGCCAAGTCCCACATTAAGTTTGCATTATTTAATAGATTACCGAACCTCTCGAGTTCCATGTTAACACTTTCCACTTACTATTTACCTTAGCTAAAGTGGCTTCCCTAGTTTCTTGAGGCTATCAATTGACTCTCTCAGCGTCAATGCGAGCCATCTCCAGTCCTGACTCACCTCTTTTTCCCCCTCCTCACCCCTCACTCCCTCCACATTTTTTGAAGAGTCCTCCTTCTGAAGTCAACCTGTGTTATTTGTTTGCTCCATCTGATGAGAGTGAGTCTGTGCAAACTCAAATATATCGAAACCCCTACGATGAAATTCTTCAGCTTCTTTCATCATTAGGTTTCTAACCAAAGGGGAAGGTATAACTAAGCGGACATAATCCAGCCTCTGCCTATGTATATAGTCCACCAGGTAAATGTCCGTTGATTCAATCAGTCTTAAATTAGGAATCTGACCCAATAAGGACAGGATGTACGGTCGATTGAGAGAAGTATTGTTCTGATCTAAAAATAGTGTAGTCAGCACCAGGCCTGGTAGGTCTGGTCTCACCGGATCCTTCAGATCAAGAGGCCAATATGAATGAAGCTGTTCCTTCTCCTTCATCTCATTTCCCCTCTCTAAATCATCCTCCTTCCTTCCCATGCAATATTCTCCATATGAGTCAGCCCTCATAAGGTTCTGTCGCAGTTCCAACCCACTTTTAGGAGCTTCCTGCTGCTGTTTATCCCTTAACACTCTCAGGATGTTTAAGTACAGCACCTCATCATTTGCCTTCTCATGTGTTTTTCCTCCCGGTATCTGGTTGTCCAGCTGTTCCTGGTTCCCCTTGGTACACCTTCGTTATCTCCAGAAGTTTGTTGACGAGGATTGTGTACCCCCGATCCGATCCCTGATCTGGGGTACCGGGATTTATAATGCCCCTGGTCAATTCCGGGATGATTTCACTATCATTACTCTGGGGAATTTTCCAATCCCTGATGCTCTCGCCCCTACTATCCGCTATGGGTATCAGGTTCCTTACAAGTCCTTTATTGATAGGAGTTTCATGGGTATCAGGTTCCTTACAAGTCCCTCACGTATTAAATGGTTTATCTCATTAACTTCTAAAAGGCATGCCTATGGTAGACATCATTTCCTGCTGCGGCGCTGCATTAAAAATGTCATATACCCCGTCCTTTTTTATGTTTCATTACTTCCCGTAGTTGCTGATTACCCTGTATGTAATCACTTTGTGTAGCTTGATCATTCGCCTTATTGGAGATGCCAGCATTCTCCATATGGGAGAATTTGTTCTGCAGTTGTAAATTTACTCTGGGTGGAGATTCATCATTCGCAGACCCCCGAATTACATTTCTCAGAAATTTTCTAGAAGTTGTGGCCATTCAACCCTTTTTGTTCGTATTTTTTTTATTTTGTTTTGCCATTTTTTTTACCTGTCTTTTGCGACAGTTTAAATTCTGTCATTTGACCTCCTGACCCATAACCCCTGGAGCTTTCATCTAGACAAATTGGATCTGTGTCCCCAAGCAAAATATGACCCCCCCCCAGAAGAGTCAAGTGCATGTTCTTGTGATGCGTCTACCAAAATAATCTCTTCACATAGTGGAGCCTTAGTAGGGTCCACCGACCAGTCCTCCCCTTCCTTATCTTTTAATCTCCTCTGGGTCTTCAGCAATACATCAGATAATGTGTCAGGTAACGCTCTACAGTCTGAGGTTAGATTAGTCAAAGCCTTAGTAAGATCCACTAACCTGTCTTCCCCTTCTATTTCTTTTAATCTCTTCTGTGACTTGAGCAGTACCTCTGTTAATATATCAGGTAGCGCTCTGAAATCAGATGTTAAATTAGTCAAACACTCTGTTTGCTTACGCAATTAAGATAAGTCTATTAAAGATTGCCATCATTACCGTGAATTCAGAGTCCCTGCTAGTTTTTGTGGAGTTCTCCCTGGCAAAAGTAGTACCATTGGAAAAGTCTAGCAGTTTATCATAATTTGGGTTGTCATGCACCTCATTATCATCAGGTTTGGGAGAATTCTTATGCTCCTTATTGAAATTGCTTCCCCGCCCTATAGGTAGATCAATATCCGCAGTATCTTCATCAGCAAACAGCAATTGCGAGGGATCAATAATGTCCTCGCTCAGTTTCTCTAAGAGGGAACGTTCTTGGGCAATTTTTAAAAATTCAGCTTCTTGGGAGAGGTCAATATTATCCTCTAGCTCTTTTCCCACTGCTAAAGCTGGTTGAGCACATTGGAGAGAATCTGCCTCCCCCTCATTGGGCTCAGGCAACGGCAACGCAGCAGCACGGGCCAAACTCGCCCTTCGAGTGCTTACCGCAATAAAGAAGTCTGCCCTCGCATCTTTGCGGAGCGGGAGTTTAACTTTCCCCATTTTTCAATCGTTTCGAACCAACAAAAATAAACCCGCAAAAGTTCAACAAAATTGAAACCCACCCCAGTTCAGCAGAGTTGAACCCCAGCGACAGATCAATTAATTGAACCCAACAAAAGTTCAGCAGAATTGAACCCTCACAGTAAAGCAGGATGCATCCCACAACAAATTGCACCCCACCTCAGTTCAGCGCTTTAAACTCTACTGAAATTTCACCCTTTGAAATCGATGGACAGAACACGAGTGCTAACAATTTGTATGACAATGCTTTCATTCTATTTTAGCATACCTTCCTAAAACGCTCTTTTATTTAGGAAAGGCAACTTTTATTTAGAGGAGGCAACTTCAGCATCTCATTCAATTCGCACAATTTATAAAGGTTTCATGCTTGCGTGAAGTCACACTAGTACATTAAATGAAAGTGCTATAAATGTGTTTTAGCTTACCTTCCGAACACACTCTTTTCGTTAGGAAAGGCAACGCCTGCATCAATCCACGCAATTTATGAATGCTTATTGTTTACTTGAGGTCACACTTGCGCATTCGTCACATTGTCCGTGCTTGAGAAACGATGTAGAAAAAGCACGTGTGCTAGCAATTTGTATAAGAGTGCTTTACAGGCTTTAAATGCATTCAATCCACACGATTTATAACGGCTTGATGCTTAGTTGCAGTCACACTAGCACGTTCATCATATTATCCGTGCGTGAGAAACGTTAGAAACAACACGTGTGCTAACAGTTTATATAAATGAGCTTTGAATGCGTTTTGGCTTACCTTCCTAAAAAGCTCTTTTCATTAGGAAAGGCAACGCCCGCATGGCCTTCGTGTCCCAATAATTTATGGGAGCTTAATGATTAGTTAAAGTCACACGAACACAACACTTATACTCGAAAATCCCGCAAGACAAAATTGCATGCGGTGAGTACCGCGTGGGTCTTCTTCTCTTTGAATTAATGGAAAAAAAGAAAGAAAGAGATGAGGATCTCCAAGGCAAGTTGCATTCTATGCATACCAAGCATTCATACGAAGAAGTAAGGCGTTACGTGAGTGCTGCTGTGCTGCGAGCAGCGGACAGCAGACAGCCCACTTCAGGCCCACTTCCTCGGAGCGCGCGTACACATAGACAAGAGGTCTACAAAGCGAAGAAATTGAGCAAACGAATGGCGATATTTGAGTTGTGGAAAATGTTCCAGGACGACGCAGGGGATGTGGCGTGGCATCACTGGATGTTGAACCAAGAGAAGGCCCTGGGTGAAAAACCCTCAGCCCCTGCCCCCACTCCCCCACCTGAACATGAGAATGGAAAGGCAACAGCAGGGGCACAAGGATTATATCCAGCAAGGGAATTGAGAGCAGTGGCAGGGTACACAAACCCAATATTTTCACCTCCAGCATACAGCAGAAGGGTGGGACAAAGCCAGGCCAGACAAACAGCCACAGGGACAGAAAACACAGGAAGCAAAAAGAAAGAGTGCAGCGAGATCCAAACACCTGTAAAATAGAACTACCTGGGAATAGAGGGGAGACAGGAAGGACTGGAAAATATAGAAACTAATGAGTGGGTTGGGGGACAAATATTGCTTAAATTAGGTGGGAAGATAGCGGTAGAAGCGGGACCACCAACCAACGAAGCAATGGGTTGTCAGGACACAGGTGAAGCTAGGGAATGGGCAGATATAATGGAAGAGGTAGACAGACAAAAGAAGGAGGAAAAGGAAGAATGCAAGAGGGTATGAAGAGAAAAACAGAAGGCAGAAGCGCGAGAACGTGAACAATGAGAGATACAGAGGCAGCAGGACCTTGAGGAAATGGCAATGAAAAGGGAAGATGACGAAAGGGAAAGGCAAATACAGATAAAGAGGGAGAAGAGAAAGTTAGAAATAGAACAGCTCATAAAAGAGCGACGACGAAAGGAGGAGGAAGAGCGCGCTGTGAGAGAAGTGAGAGTAAAGTTGGGTTTAGCACATTTTGATGATAATATGGAAAGGGAAGAGCAAATAGATAGAAAACGAAACAGGAGCTGTGATAGGGCAGCTATGCTGCCAAGCAAAAGCAATACTGGGTCCTCTGTGAGGGGGGACTGCGGAAGCATGATTGAAAAGGACAGAGGGGGGCACAGTGTTGAGAAGGCTAAGCTTCCAAGACAATATTGGCAATGATGGCGGAGACATACGGTCAGACGATGACTTCAGAGGAAGTAAGGATGAGGTACTAGGATGCCTGCCCGAGGGAGCTTATGCAAGGGCACACAGTAGACACAGTAGGGGATTAGACAAAGACAAGGGTGGATTGCGGGGTGACAAATGTAAAAGGGTACATCGTTCCAGGTCAATACACAGAGACTAAGAGACCTTCCAGCGCTCAGGAGGGGAAAATTAGCAAGGGTGTTCACTACCACCAAAGACACTGGGAGACTGGAAAGGGAGTTTGGACTGACAGAGTTCACCTTACTGGACAAGGGAGGGGGGCGGCCTCAGTACATACCATGGCAACAGATAGACAAAGAAAACTTGAGGTGTAAGCTACCATCATTGACTACAGGAGCGGGGAAATGGATATACGAGATGGGATGACTAACAGCAGGCCAGAAATTAGCAATTGGGGCATGAAAGATTTACTCTCAGCGATTCTCAGAGAGGTTGCAGATGACGTATGGAAAAGTGCCAGCTAAGAGCACAGAACATGGTGCTCGATGGTTCACGGTTTAACAACTGCCGAGCAGCCATGTGGCAAGCTCTACATGTGCAGTACCCAGACACCTCAGACATTTGCGCGATCATGGCATGGAAAATGGGGGGAATATGAAGACCCCCTACAGTATATTCAGGCTATTCAAGAGACATGGAGACTTGAAACACGAGAACCATGGGACAAGACAGTGGGATTATTCTATCATTTACTATGTGAAAGGTTGCCAGAGCAGGTGCAAAAGCAGCTCAAGATGTTAGTGAGGATGGAAGCAAAACCGTGGTCAGAAATTCAACTCACTATAGTACACTCTTGCAGGCTAATGTAAAAAAAAGCATGAGGAAAGAAAGCAAGAGGAGGCACAGTTAGTGCAGAAGAAACTGTCAAAATATGCCATGTAAGGGGCAGTGTTAACAAGTGAGGCAGGACAAAATGCACCACAGACACAGTATGCACTGCCGCCCATGGGAGGAGGTTTCATGGAGCAGGGGGATGCAAGGCATGGGCTCCAAGAAAGAGGGGGCCACCTAGGGGCCACAGGTTCGCAATACAGCAAAGCCCAGAAGGATTCTCTGGGGTGTACCCAAGGCAAATGAAGGAACCACCCCAGTGCTGGGTATGCGGACAGATAGGGCACATCTCCAGCATGTGCAGGAGCAGAGGGGTGATGCAGCAGAATGGGGAATACAATATCAGCCAACATATCAGGGGCAGCAGACTGAGTACTATGCCTGGGACCAGACCGAACGACCAGGACAGACACCAAATACATACTCGCAGGTATACCCGCCCATGACACAGACACCACAAATGCAGGCACCAGTGTAGCCATATTCGCAGACATCACAGGCACCACAAATGCAGAATAATATGGAGCCACCATACACGACACCACAAAACTACGGGACATTGACATGCACAGACTCCATGGGAATGATTCCAATTAGGAAACTAGGGCGGACTACCATGGTGGGGGTAAATCCATTCACAGGGAATGGAATGTTGTTATACCCCCAATATGACAGCTCACAGACAGACCTAATGTGTTCCATCCTATCGATTACACCCAACCCGGCAGAGGAACCACATATAGGGGTGACAATAGGTGACAACACAATCTCCTTTTTTTTAGTCACAGAGGCAACACGATCCTGCATCCAGGAGGGGAGGTATTGAATGTCAGGCAATGCCATGAATGCGCAGGGATTTTCTGGGGTGATGGAATTGGTTCCTTTTACAGGTAATCTTAAGCTTTCTATAGCAGAGCATGACCTAGCTCTACCCTTACTGTATTCCTGACAGACAACTGTGAACATAATGGGAAGAGACATCATGAGCAAACTTAACATGATGATATCAAAGGGCTCCTGGTGGAAGCAACCCTATTCTGCCCACTTAACATGACCATCTAGTTCACTGACATGGGCATAGTGTGTTTCACACCTGGGATTCACCTTCTAAATGTGAGGCAAATGATTCAAGCTTATTGTGGATGCACAGTACAGTGGGGGTACCTGCAGATGAAGAACTATTTTGATATGCAGCTGAAGTAATAACAGCATGGCTTCCGATAATGCAGGGAAAACGTTGGCGCATTCCAAATGAGTACGTGTTCAGACCAGAGTTACCACTAGAATTAGATGCAATAATAGTGGGAGATGACAGAATAATAGTACATGGGACAGATGGCACCGGACAAGCATGGAGACCAGTGATCACAGTAGCAGAAGGTTACAGGTTGACTACTGTAACAGATGAAGCGATGTTCAAAGACAACCGCTCAGATCACGAAATAGTGTTTGACATTAGCATTACATACTGGGTGAAGATACACTACAGGGATGTACCACAGAGGATGGCGATAATGCTACAAGCACAGCCGAAATTTCTCGAGGAAATCTTGGCAAAGGTCCCCAGTGGACCACAAGTCCTTATGACATAGGGCTCCTGAAGGGAATAGGAACAGTAAAGATAAAATTTAAGCCAGGAGCAATTTTACCAAGAGCTCGGCAATATCCCCTGTCGAGGGAGGCAGAAAAGGGCATTTATGAGACAATTGTAGCCCTAGTAAAGCAAGGAATATTAATACCATCAGAATCATCATGCAACACGGCCGTGTACCCTTTGAAAAAGGCAACAGGTGGACTGTGGCGTTTTAGACAGGACTTGCACCCTCTGAACCATATTCCTGAGGCAGAATTTCCTTTAGTTCCGAATCCAGCGACAATTACGTGTAGCATTACTACGAATGCTACCCTTTTCATGGTCATAGACTTGAAGAATGCCTTCTTCTCTATACCACTACATCCAGAGTCACAAGACCTAACTTTGTTTCTATATAGAAATAAGAAGTGGAACTACATATTCAATAGGGTTCCAAATGGACACCAAATGGGCTTAGGCAATGCACAGTTAGCAAGGGATGTCATACAGAACGTAGATGACATCTTGATTTGCAGCGAAACAGAAACACAGTGTAAGGATGACTCCATGCACATGTTGACTGTACTGACAGACAAAGGGTACAAGGTAAACAAGGCCAGATTACAATTTGCCAGAAGGAAGTATTGTACATTGGGCATCTGGTATCACAAGATGGGTGAAAAGTGACACCACAAAGAGCAGAGGCAATACGCAAGACTCCAAAACCCACAACCATAAAACAAATGCTCTTTCTAGGATTATGTGATTACGGCAGAGCGTGGGTATTTGACTACAACACATACACTAGGCCCTTGTTAAGTGCACTGAAAGAAGCACAAAGAGAGGAGGGAACCTTACAGTAGTCGGAAGAAATGACTGAGGCATTTGAAGAGCTGAAGATCGCAATATGCACAGCTCACATGTTAGGGATCGCAGACTATCAAGATGAATTCTTCCTTTTTTTGCACTCCTATGGAGTATTGATGACTGCAGTACTGACACTGAGGACAAGCATGGGGCACAAACCATTAGCATAGTACAGCGGGAAATTAGACCCAGTGATAAGAGGACACTACGCGTGCAAGCAGGCACTAGCTGCAGCCACATTCGCAGTGGACAAGTCAGCGAATATTACCATGGGATGTAGCACCACTCTTTTTGTGGAGCATGCTCTCTTCGCAATACTGGAAAGGCCCAAAAGTACATTGATAACACAGAGAGCTTCGGGGTATGAGGTGCTACTGTCAAGTCAAACCCAGCTCTCAAGAAAGTGAGATGCGACTTGTGAACCTGGTGACATTCATCGCCGAACCCATAGAGAATGACCACTATGTGCACGATTGCACCGCCAAGATAGAAAACCACGATGACATCCCAAAGGTACAGGAGAACGCACTTGAGGGGGAGACAAATTTTATATTGACAGGTCATCAATAATTGACCAGACAACATGGGAAAGACATATTGGGATGGCGGTTGTGTTGTTAAAAGTAGACAGAACAGGCGAAGTAAGGGTGAGCGTACATTTACCATCACATTTTTCAGCGCAGGCTGCAGAGCTAGTAGCCCTAATATTGCCACTGGAACATAGCAAAAAGAAAGAAGTGACAGTGTATTCAGAGTCAGCCTATGTGAGATCCACAGTGCCTTCTGGGCTGTCACGTTGGCTGAGGAGGGGCTTTAGACATGCTGATGGATCACCGGTGCAGCAATCACTCCTATTGGGCAGACTAATAGTGGCGCTTCAGCTCCCACTGCCCATGGCAGTGACAAAGTGGCTGGCCCACATGGGGTGGAGGATCCCGTCTCTAGGGGCAACGAGGCAGTGGACATGGAAGCGAGACACGCCGCTTATTTTGGGGACATTTTGGAAATGGACGCTTCATCCCCGGTACACATCTGTGTATGAACAATGGTGTTGAAGAAAGGGTATATCAGATTACCAGTGACACAAATTATGGAATTGCAGGGAGCGGCATCAAAAGAGAAGAAGGAGTTGTGGGTGAGAAGGGGATGTTCAGTATCTCCGTCATATGTCTTATGGCAACAACACAACACAGGAAAGGTACTAATGCCATTATCATTATTGCACACTGCACTCACACAGTTGCATCATACTACTCACATGGGGAAGGATGTACTTGCTGCTCATATTGGAGAAGACTGGTTCTGTCCTAATTTGATGGAACATGTGGCAGAATTTATGACAAATTGCATTGTGTTTAAACAATTTACAGCAAGCCACTCATGTACGGTAGTGAGAGGAGCCATACCTCGTCCAATGAGTCCATTCCAATATCTTCATGTCAACTATGCAGACATGCTCCAAGTATGCCAGGGCTACCGCTACATGATAGTGGTTGTGTGACCATTTTCCTGATTCCATTAGAGCAGCAACATTCTTGGTTTGGGAAATGTTCCCACGATAGGGCGTGTGTGAGGTCCTGCGGTCTGACAACAGTCCTCACTTCGACAATGAGATGTTTCACCAAACCACAACCCTGCTGGGAATACAGCACAAATTCTCTTGTGCCTATCACCCGCAAGCAAAGGGGATGTGTGAGTGCCTCAACTGGCTGCTCAAGGAAGACATTGCCAAAATAAAAAAGACACAAAACAAACGCTGGTTGCATTGTGTAATTTAAGCCTTGTTCGCAATGTGCGATAAACCAGGGTCCGGCCACCATTTAACCCCACATGAGGTGGTAGCCGAGTGGTGCAGGAGACTTCCCCTGGCTGCTCCCACTTGGGTGTTGTTAGATGCAGAAAAAAGGTCTGATGTATTGTGACAGGAAATGTATGAGTCCACCGGGTAAGTGGTTCAAACCATGCTTTACGGGGCCACACATCGTGGAACAGATTACAGATCGAGCTGTGAAACTGCAAGATATGAAGGCCTGGAACTACCTTGGCGACATCATGCCCTGTCAAGCAGCAGCCTCTCCTAGCACCGACAGTGAAAGGGCCAACACTCCACAAGCAGAAGAACAAGGAGACAATCCAGGAACATTTCAGCCCAGCAGATGCCAATTTATGATTACTCGCTCTAGAGAAAGAGAGATAGGGAAAGGACCTCTTACACATCCAGAGGGAGGGAAACTGTCTATTTATTATTTTTCTTTCTGCACACTGACAGCATTCATCGTGAAAGTTGTGATTGCTATTATTGCATTGTCCGATGCTTCCCCATGAACCACATCCTGCGACCTTCCAAGGCCAATTTGTCAGGAGATCCAACAGTACTAGAAGATGCCATCCTAGTGTATTATTCTGTGTTTTCTTGGCCTACTTGTCCCAAACATACCCACAAATGAATAGAGGAAATACTTCAGTGCTTGCAGTAATTCGTGATCCTAGAATACACACTGTCTGGGAACTATTATTTTTCCTTGTAATGACCCAACATCACGTTTGCGTGGCTTGAATTAATAACATATTAACAGATTAACTTATTTCTGGCACATTGCAGGTGGTCAATGAAAATCTCCAAAGCTACACAAGATTCCAAAGTGGAGTAAGTAATGGATACCATTATTAAAAGAGTGCTAATTGTGCCCTGTGTCTTCTTTTTGTTTGGTATATTCGCTCTTATTTTTTAGCGAATGTCCTTCGTTATAGCGAATAAAGCTGTAACCACTACTAACACAACCCCAAAGTCAGCAGGTGAAACTACCGTATCAGGTGGAGAGGTGAGCACTGCTGGATTAGTGCAAAGAGGTACACGCAGTGTCAATGTAGATATAGGAGGGGTTGATCTTTATCTCACTGATACTGCTCGAGTATCGAATAACATGTGGTACAAGCACATGACTAAAGTAGGCAAATAAACCACTGGGGAGAGCTGGTAGGTTTGTTCTCTTATCCCCTATGCCAGGAGTGCCTCCAGAACATTTGTGGCAACTGAATTACCAGCAGCAAGAGCACAATGCTTATGTACCTGTCGATGTGTACTTCCCGAGGACATTTCCAAGGGAGAACGGAAACTTTGAGATGAATGTCCAAAACAGCATTCCCCTGTGAAGATAGCTATATAAAAACACTTGACGTGATGGACAACTGCTAGAAAAAAAAACAGACTATACGATACATAACTGATGGCACACAAAAAGGAGAGACAAAAACGATAACACTGAAAGAATTATCATGTCCTAAGAAGGGACCTATGGAAATAGGAGAACAAGGATGCTGGGAATGACCAGAGATGCTTGTGTATGGCTAGGTGTACACAACTGAAGGATGGAAAAAAGGTGTAGTGGGGAGCAAAGCACAAACGCTCCTCCAAGTTCCAGTGAACAAAGTACAGGAAGAAAATGACAAATGCCTAAAGGAATCGGACACGAGTGCGGAATTACTGACCTGGGTGGAAAATGAAGCTGGACCAATGCCCATAATACCACTAAACACAGCAGCATTATGTTTCCTGAATGATGGAGCAGTAAAGGTTGGAGAAAACAAAGACTGCAAGCAGACAGTAAAGTGTCCAGGCATGAAGGTTGTGATGGCAGTTTTAATGGATCATTATTGGGCGTGCGGATATAAGGCATATGAGGGGTATGCTCACTAGTGCAAATCAATATGCCAGCACGAAGGTTTTCACAAAAATACATCAAAACAGAAGACTTCCTTAAAATGGACAATGCCAGAAGAAAGAAGTGGTCAGTAGAATTGAGTAGAGTGAAAAGGCAGAACTACAAATTGTCAGCAACAGAAGCTTCTCTGGGCTGCATACCACCTGAATGCAGATTGTTCACTTGGACAGAAATGTTCTTCGCGTCATAAATTCCAGCTGTACAGACATACACAAATGAAAAATGGCCCCAGATAATGAGGTTGGAGCTGATGCAGACAATAAACTCAACTGTCAACGGCTTCAATGCCATAAAGGAAGAGCTCTGAGCAGTGACGTTGATGGCCCTCCAGAACAGATATGTCCGAGATCTTCTCACAGCGATGGAAGGAGGAGTTTGCATCAAGATCGGGGCTTCTTGCTGCATGTTCATGCCAGCAAATGATGAAGCAAAAGGAACATTAACTGAAGCAGCTACCAGATTATTGAAAAGGCATGCCAAGATGGAGGAAGAAGCAAAACGTGCAGGAAAAGATGAAGGTTGGCTATCATATATATTCAAATGGATACCCACATGAATGGAAAATGGACTAAAGGTATTATTAGCAGCACTGATACTAGTATTATTGAGACTGTGTGTGATAAAGATATGCATAACCTAATGCAGGAATATGACAGAGAAAACAGTAGGGATGAATATATCAGTAGACAATAATGGTGAGGAGGACAAAGTAGTACAAGTTCGAAATACAATAAGGGCGCAGATAAAGGAGTGTCTACCATTCCCGAATGAAATTATTGTATTAAATGATCCCAACGACTAAAAAAAATATTGGGCTAAACAGGTGTGGTACAACCCAGAAGGAGACTGCTGTTACATGACATGGGGAGTCATTCCGACCCTGGCGGTAGGGGATTAACGGCACCGGTAAGGATGCCGGTGCCGTTAACCCCCTACCGCCGCATTTTGAGGTCCCTTAGCGGGTCCCACCAGGAACGGCTGGTCTGACCAGCCGTTCTTAGCGGGACCCTTTAAGGGACCTTGGAGCTAATAATGGGCCCACAATTTGCGGGCCTGTTATTAGCTCCTTCCCCATTCCCATTGAGCCCTATGGGGGCTCAAATGGGAATGGGGAATGGTTTTCTGAATGGGGACTTACCGGGTCCTCCAAGGTTGGAATGACCCGGTAAGTCCCCATTCAAAGAAACTGGACCCGGACCCGGGTTTGGAGGCAGCCATGGTGCTAAAAGCACCATGGCTGCCTCCAAACTCGGAATGACCCCGACGGAGTTTGGCTTAGCATGCAAACTACTATGGACATCTTGGAGGATAAACAAAGATATGGCTGCCGAGAGCTACAGTGAATAGGTTTGTAGATGTGGTCGACAGTTCGACCAGAGGGGGGAATGAAGAGAGGGTCCCTGGAATGGCCCCCAGTCCCCTATAGACATGACAGCCCGAAGACTGAGAAACAAGAGATGTTAGTCTCTGTTTGGCGAGCCCCCAGGAGGACAAGTGCATTCTACAAATGTGAGCAGATATTCTCTTAGACAACTGCTCAAACCATATCCAACTGACATCTTCACAGACACCGGTGCCACTTCACTGGAACAGGTTTACTAATGATAAATATACAGCCATGCTGACGTCATTAGAGACACCACAACATAGTAACTTTATCCACGAAGCAAATTCGCATCCCTGCATGAAGTTACAAAGACGCGCATATGGACACACTGAAACACTGAAAGAATTATCATGTCCTAAGAAGGGACCTATGGAAATAGGAGGAGAACAAGGATGCTGGGAATGACCAGAGATGCTTGTGTACGGCTAGGTGTACACAACTGAAGGATGGAAAGAAGTTGTAGTAGGGAGCAAAGCACAAACGCTCCTCCAAGTTCCAGTGAACACAGTGTAGGAAGAAAAAGACAAATGCCTAAAGGAATCAGACACGAGTGTGAAATTTCTGACCTGGGTGGAGAATGAAGCTGGACCAATGCCCATAATACCACTAAACACAGCAGCATTATGTTTCCAGAATGATGGAGCAGTAAAGGTTGGAGAAAACAAAGACTGCAAGCAGACAGTAAAGTGTCCAGGCATGAAGGTCGTGACAGCAGTTTTAATGGATGATTATTGGGTGTGCGGATCTAAGGAATATGAGGGGTATGGTCACTAGTGCACATCAATATGCCAGCACTAGGGGTTTCACAAAAATACATCAAAACAGAAGACTTCCTTAAAATGGACAATGCCAGAAGAAAGAAGTGGTCAGTAGAATTAAGAAGAGTAAAAAGGAAGAACTACAAATTGTCAGCAACAAAAGCTTCTCTGGACGACATACCACCTGAACGCCGATTGTTCACTTGGACAGAAATGTTCTTCGCGTCAGTAGTTCCAGCTGTACAGACATACACAAATGCAAAATGGCTCCAGATAACAAGGTGGGAGCTGATGCAGACACTAAACTCAACTGTCAACGGCTTCAATGCCATAAAGGAAGAGCTCTGAGCAGTGAGGTTCATGGCCCTCCAGAACAGATATGTCTGAGATCTTCTCACAGCGATGGAAGGAGGAGTTTGCATCAAGATCGGGGCTTCTTGCTGCATGTTCATGCCAGCAAATGATGAAGTAAAGGGAAGATTAACTGAAGCAGCTACCAGATTATCGAAAAGGCATGCCAAGTTGGATGAAGAAGCAAAACGTGCAGGAAAAGATGAAGGTTGGCTATCATATATATTCTCATGGATACCCACATGAATGGAAAATGGACTAAAGGTATTATTAGCAGCACTGATATTAGTATTATTGAGACTGTGTGTGATAAGGATATGCATAACCTAATGCAGGAAGATGACAGAGAAAACAGTAGGGATGAAAATATTAGTAGACGATAATGATGAGGAGGACAAGGTAGTACAAGTTCGAAATACAATAAGGGTGCAGATAAAGGAGTGTCTACTGTTCCCGACTGAAATTATAGTATTAAATGATCCCAACGACTTAAAAATATATTGGGGTAAATGGGTGTCGTACAACCCAGAAGGAGACTGCTGTTACATGACATGGGGGGGTCATTCCGACCCTACCGGTAAGGGGTTGACGGCACTGGTAAGGATGCCGGTGCCGTTAACCCCCTACCACCGCATTCCAAGTTCTCTTAGCGGGTCCCACCAGGAACGGCTGGTCTGACCAGACGTTCTTAGCGGGACCCGTTAAGGGACCTTGGAGCTAATAACGGGCCCGCAATTTGCGGCCCTGTTATATTAGCTCCTTCCCCATTCCCATTGAGCCCTATGGGGGCTCAAATGGGAATGGGGAATGCTTTTCTGAATAGGGACTTATCGGTCCTCCAAGATTGGAATGACCCAGTAAATCCCCATTCAGAGACACCGGACCCGGACCCGGGTTTGGAGGCAGCCATAGTGCTAACAGCACCATGGCTACCTCCAAACTCGGAATGACCCCGATGGAGTTTGGATGACCATGCAAACTTCTATGGACGTCTTGGAGGAGAAACAAAGATATGGCTGCCGAGAGCTACAGTGAATAGGTTTGTAGATGTGGTCGACAGGTCGACCAGAGGGGGGAATGAAGAGAGTGTCCCTGGAATGACCCTCAGTCCCCTATACATATGACAGCCCGAAGACTGAGAAACAAGAGATGTCAGTCTCTGTTTGGCGAGCCCCCAGGAGGACCAGTGCATTCTACAAATGTGAGCAGATATTCTCTTAGACAACCGCTCAAACCATATCCAACTGATGTCTTCACAGACACAGGTGCCACTTCACTGGAACAGGTTCACTAATGATAAATATACAGCCATACTGACGTCATTAGAGACACCACAACATAGTAACTTTATCCACGAAGCAAACTCGCATCCCTGCATGAAGATACAAAGACGCGCATATGGACACACGAAGAACATGCATGCACAGCTCTGTAGATAGAGGACAGATACATGTGCATACTGTCAGAAGTTTTTTCCTTTCATTAGCCATTTGCAGAAACGCAGAAACGCAATAAAGAAAGAGTCACACAAAACAGGGGATGCAACGGGACTACAGGGATGTATAAGGAACCTGGAAGAGCCGAATACTAGTAACCCAGAGAGAAAGCAGTACTATATATATATTTATATATATATATATATATATATATATATATATATATATATATATATATATAAACCATGGAATGACTTTAGTGAAATTGCACGAAGCCACAGGCCTCAGAATAAGGAACAAAGATATGCAGAGTTTGCAGGACGAAGCAAAGGGCCAGTGCTCGCAGCCAAGGGCAAAGGTGGGTGGAACATTCCTGACTGCAGCTGCAAGGAGCCACCTGCAAAATAACAGAATATATCCTCACTGATTGCAGACCGAAAAGCTCAGTTTTATGGTCCTCACCCACGTGATTAAGTCAAGCAGGATAATAGCCAATTACCCATGGTGGGAAGAGAAGCTGTTCCCAGCAAAGCAGACAAGAACTGATTCATGTGTTGCCCAACAAACATTACAATCCGCAGACGCTCTCTCAGGCTAGATGGATATACCAATGGCATTATCTGGGACACACAGTTTTTCTCATTACCTTGAGAAGGTACACTGAGCACAGAGAACAGAGCAGGGTCCCAGGCCTGGGGAGACCCGCTCCAGCCAATCAGAGAGGCAAAATCCCAGGGTGGTGTGTAAATGGACAAGGGCCAATGATAGTCCTGCGACCCTGCAGCAATGTAATACATTGTTTTTGGGGAAGTCTCAGGCGAGACCACCTGACATGGAAGGACCAGTTAGCTAACTGATATAGGTGCCTTCTATAGGTACTACCACCCCAGCCACTCAATAGAATGGGCTCTTAGGTTTTTGGGTAAAGGTCACAAGTTGCGACGCAATTTGGTAACAAAAGCCTCTGGCACGGGCCCAGGAGCTGTGATTGCTGGAGATTTCGATTTCCCGTATGACCCCTGTCTGTTTGGATAATAAAAGACAGTTCTAACTTGCCCGTGGCTGAGTCCTCTGCAATTGCCGGGGAAGGGTTTGTTGGACCTGGGGCACTCTGTTGAACGGTGTCTGTGTAGCATGAACCTCGGTCCTCTGGTATACCGTTTACAATAGTAAACAAAGAAAATGGCCACCATGTATGGGGAGAAGGACTACATGTCCCTTTTCCCTTTCCAAGGTGGCCTTTAAAGTAAATGGAAAAAAAGTTTTTTTTTAAAAAAAGGCTGCCATGGACTAGGGAGAAGGGACACATAGGGCCTCATTACGACCCTGGGGTTAAGGGTTTAACGGCGCCGTAAAAGGTGTCGACGCCGTTAAACCCTTAACGCCTGATTACGAGGTCCCTTTGCGGGACCCGACCTTAACGCCTGCTCTTAGCAGGTGTTAAAGTAGGGTGCCGCAAAGGGACCTTGGTGCTAAGTACGGTGCCGCAATTTGCAGCACCGTACTTAGCACCTTCCCCATTCCCATTGAGCCCTATGGGGCAAAAATGTGAATGGGGAAGGGCCATGGTGAATGGGGAATTACCGCCCCGTCAACCTTGGAATGGGGCGGTAATTCCGCCATTCACGATGGCGGACCCCGGCATGGACCAAGGTGCTAATAGCACCATGGTTTAGCGCTGGGGTCGTAATGAGGCCCATAGTCCTTTATCCATTTCCATGGCAGCCACTCTGGGAAGGAAACTGGGGCTGCGGCAGAGAAACAGAGGCTTCAGAGGCTTCTCTGGGAGGTAAGGCCTGGGTGAGGGCCAATGAGCTTGCTTGTAACAAGCTCATTGACCCCCGCCAGGTACTAATCATCATTAAACTTTTCTTCTGATTCTACAGGTGGCAAGAGGTACATGTTGACCATCTATCTACAGAAACAAGAGCAAGCTTGGTTTCCTCCTTTGGTAATTTGGTGGACAAGTGAAGGCAACATCATTACTGAACTGATGATGTTACCTGTCAAACACTGCAGCAAGATACTGTATAGACCGACCCTCAGAACAGGCACTTATTCTCGACAGTAGCCTTTCCCTATCATTGCCCCTGTGTTGGTGTTGCTAGATGTCCTGTTATCAACCCACCCTGCAGTGGCATGGCTTCCATCTTATGCAGTAGCAGAGCTGCACTGATGTTATGCGGGCTGACTGGAGCAGTGGGTGGGCATAGCCAGCAGAAGTACCCATCATTGTCCCCGTCCAACTCATTGTTATTCATAAAAATGGGTAACTCGCACTGCAGTGCCAGTATGCGTCATGAGGTTCATGAATAACAATGACCTGTACCAGGGCAAAGAGACACGTGGCCAGTGCACACTGCTGTTGCTTGTTGTTGCATTTTCTGCTTCGAGCAGATTTTAAATCTGCATTGCATCTGATAATTTGTTGTCAGCTGCATTGAGACAGCGTTACCTAAAGTGTTCTTTTGATGCCTGGAAATTTGCATCTGCTTCTCTGCCTCCATTAGCCTCCACGAGGCAGATGCAACTGAAAGATGGCCGCCCGTAAATGTTGCTATTGAAACCACAGCCTTCTGCAGGCTGGTCTCGCTGTGATTGGCCCACAGAATCTATTTCTGCCAATCACCTTCGCCTGCAGGCGAATGCCGGCCCACCCACTAAGGCTACCCAACAAGGTAGCCCCTGTCCTGAGCCTGTCCAGAGTCAACAGAGGCCAGGGTTAGGAACTCTGTGCTTTTCTTTCCATGACTATTTGCCTTGTGACTATTGCTGCCTGCCTCCGAGCTGTCTGGTAAGCACCATTTTGCTCTCCTACTGATTGACATGCTGTCACCCTGTTCATACTGATGTGCGCCATGGAGCCGATGCTCAGCTATCACTACGTGCTTATTTGTACTTGTGCCATTACGCCTTTAATTGTAGCTTTGTTATCACCTATGTGCCCCTCTGTATCACATTACGCCTGTGTTATGCTGGTGCCAAATCGCTACCCCTGTTAATGAAATCTATGCTCCTGCTCAGCTGAACACTTTGTTTACCCGCTAAATATTGCTTTGCTTCAAAAGAATATTGTTGCCCTGCTGCCTATCTCCTACGTTTGCCACTTAAGTTGTGTCTCATATGAGTGGTAGGATTGCAGCATTTGAGCTTCACCTACCTCGCAGCCCTGAGTTAGCTAATCACCTCATAGTATCAAACCTCACTTGTTACCTACCTAGTTGCACGTATGAGTTCTATGCAGTAATTGGTCCTTTGTGTCCTGCTCGGCAGGCTGCCATAATTTATATTGATACATTGGTTCTATGTTGCTGATTGTGCCAGTACCACTGCCTCGTTTGTACTTGCTATCATTTTGTACTATCCCTACCACCATTTTGTGGGCAACAGCTTCCTTGGTAACTTTCCTGATTGCACCTTTTAGTTGCCTAGCTGCCATGATTTGACTGTTCTCTACCTGCTTAGAGACATCGTGGCCTACTTTACTTAGCAATCCCTACTAGTCGACTCCACATTGTTTTGTAGACATTGTGTATCACTGCACCTTGGCACGCACCACTAGTCACTGATCCAACCTTAACTGTAGTCCTCCTTCCCCATTTGCAATGATCTCCATTTGATCCTCCAGCTGCTCTTTATACACTACATCCATTGCCTATCATGCTTTTGTTGACCTTACTATACCATTGTCATCTAATGCTCTCACTCTTCTCGATCACTGCTCGGCTGCTTACCTATACATCACCAGCACATCCTATTTGCTCCCCCACACCTACTTCGCCCTCTCTACTGCTGACACAGCCCACTGATTGTGCTATTGCTTATCCTCCACACTATCAACTACTGCCTTACCATGGGATGCCCTCCGCTTGCTGCTAACAAGCATAATAATAACTATGCCCACACTAACCAGTACCTTAATGCCCCTGCTCTCTGACTGGAACACTTTGCAAAGAAACCCACACCAAATCAACCTTGCTCCCTCTACATCAGAAACAAGAGATTAGGATCTAGATTTTGTCACTTGAATAGACGTACCAACTTCCTCAAGCACACTACGCACAAACTTCCTTCTCCTCGTCTCAGCCCTCATATAATATGCATCCCTACTCCTAACTCTAATCCTAAAACCTCAGCCTCAGTAGCCAAAGTATCACAGATTAAGGGTGCCCTTATCAACGCCAGATCTCTCCTTGCCCATGAACTAGACATTGCTGACCTTATCACGACCCAAGAGCTAGACTTTATTGCTATATCTGAGACCTGGCTACATGCAGCCTCTGGGCCCGCACTGTCCCTGGCCATACCTCCAGATTACAGCATCACTCGCTGCGATTGCAACACCGCTCAATCTAAAGGGGGTGGAGAAGCCTTATTCATAAAAATTCACTTGGTTTAAGAGCTATGTCAACATTGAGTCTGCTGAAATACTCACAGTCAAATTACCACTAACGGCAAACCAAACTGCCACCGTACACCTTATTTACAGACCACCTGGCCCAGCATCTTCCTTTGCTGATGAGATATCCTCCTTATTACTAGATAAATCCAATACTAACTCGCAAATCATTCTCCTAGGGGACCTTCATCTGGGACTCCTTGACCCTACTGACCCTACCACTATTGACCTTGCTAATACTTTATCGGACTTCAGATTCACCCATCATATCCAAGAACCTACCCACATTAAAGGGAGGACACTTGACTGGCTAGCTGATACGAACTGCAACATTTGCGTGCTCTCGAATGTACATTGCCTATGGTTAGAACACCATATCATTACCTTTAATATTGAAGCAGCCCCACGGCCACCCCAACAATGGCGCTGGCCCTCCCCACTAGAAATAAAAGGGATATAACCAGAGAGAAATTACTCCCTCTTTTACTCCCCACCCTTAACAAGGTCACACACTCCTGCTCTGATCCTACAATCTTGGCGGACACAACACGATGCTCTCAGCTCTAAACTCAATCGCCCCCATTAAACTTAGGAAGCCCAAACCACATGCACATCTTAACTCTTGGTTTACACCTCAGCTAAGAGTGCTCCGCAAAGCTAAACGTTGCGCTGAAACTCGTTGGAAAAGTCATCCTTCGGATGCACACAAGGATGGTCTCATCCTAGCCTCCCTTAACTACAAAGGAGCCATCTTCCTTGCTAAAAAGGAGTCATTTAACAATCGCAACATGCAAGCAGACACTAACACCAAAGAACTATTCAAGATCCTAAAGGAATTAGAATCACCTGCCACCCCTCCTGACACCTGTATTAAAGATAGCAAATGGTGTGCTAATATCCAGACTGCATTACTGAATAAAATCTCATCCCTCCAATCTAAAATCAACGAGAAACAGTTGGATAACCGTCAGACCATTCCATTAAGGGCTGCTCTCTTGGTCCCACCTAATCTCAAAGCTTTTGCCTTTTCTCCACTGCTATTGCTGAAATGGAAGACATTATCAACAGAATCAAACCTTCTAACTGTCAAAGCGATTTTTGCCCTGCCCCCATTATTAAGGAATCCACTCATGACCTTGCCCCTTTTATCACAGCCTTTATTAACTCCTCCTTTAAAACAGAAATTGTTCCAGACAATCTTAAGGATGCTTGGTAGATCCCACTGCTTAGAAAACCATCCTTAGACCGTAGTATACCAACTAACTACAGACCTATCACCACCATCCCCTTCATGCTCAAAATACTAGACCGTGCTGCTTACCTGCAGATTCAAGACTACCTGGAATCTAATAACCTCCTCGGTCTAAGACAGTCCGGCTTCCGTCCCAGGCATGGGACCGAAACGGCTTTGATAGATTTGAAAACGCAAATCGAAGTCTTAAAAGACAACGGGAAACTATCCTTGCTATTACTCCTAGACCTTTCCACGGCCTTTGACTTGGTTAATCACCAAATCCTTTGCCAGCACCTCCGCTCTGCCGCCCACTTCTCTGACTCAGCCACTGCGTGGATCAGTTCCTTTCTCAGTAACAGATCCATGAGGGTTTTCTCACCATCAGCAGCCGCTGACCCCGCTCCGATTCATTATGGTGTCCCTCAAGACTCTTGCGTGTCACCTACACTTTACAATGTGTTTACTAAACCTCTTTTTGATGTTCTTGTTTATCTGGGTGTTTCCTACACAAATTGTGCTGATGACACCCAGATACTCATCCCTATCACTGGTTACTACACAGTTGACACTAAAGCATTGAATGACGTATATCTGGTCATCCAGGCTTGGATGGTCCAACACAAACTTTGCCTCAACGATGACAAGACGGAGCTCCTCATCCTGGGCTCCACTTAAAGCCTTAACAAATTAGATCACTCCTATCAGTCTTTCATCATAGATGGCAATGATATTAAGGTCTCCAAGGACACCAAAACCTTGGGTATTTATCTTGACTCGACTCTGTCCCTGACGAGAAAAAAGAACGCAGTCAGGTCAGCGTCGGCATATACCTGCAAACTTATTGCAGCCTGCAGACATTTTCTGACCACCCCCAACAGCATCACTCTAGCTAGAACTCTCATCATGTCTAAGATAGACTACTGTAGTGCCCTTTATCTGGGAACTAGCCAGGCTAACCTCAACAAATTGCAAATCACTCAGAATAATGCCATGAGAGCGGCATTAAACATCCTGAAAAATCAAAATATCTCTGAATTCAGATCTAATCTACATTGGCTCCTTGTCAAGCAGAGAATATCCTTGAAAACACCTGCCCTTAGCCACAAATGCCTGGCTACAAGGCCCCCCTTTACCTTTCCAACTGCATTTCCCTTCACACATCCACCCGACCCCAAAGAATTGTTCAGACACACAGCCTATCGCCACCCAGATTTAAACTTCAAAAAGCTGGGGGCGTGAGCTTCCCTGTCTTGGCTACCAAGCTCTGGAACTCTCTCCCCACTACCATCAGATCTGAGCCCTCATTCAATTCCTTCAAACTGAAAACGAAATCATGGCTTCTCGCTCAAATCTGATTCAGTTTTGATGTTAACTATCGCCTCAGAATTTTGCCGCCAGCCTTAGCTTTCTGGCTCCACTACCCCACTGTAAATGATGCGTGTTTAACTTATGTTGCCATCATGATAACTTGTTCAAGTTTGCTTGACTATGTAACACTTTGCTCCAAATTCACCTACTAATGTTTGTACTTGTATGTACTTGTAATTGATCATAGCTTGATCAAAGCTGTATCTCTATTGTATATTTATGTAACTGTGTCCATTAGGTTTTCGCGCCCGTATGCCTCAGTGCCTGGTGCACGCTACAAATAAATAAAATACAAATACAAATTGTGTGACTACAACTGACTGGCGGTTAAAATAAGAAAGTTACAAAAACACCACAGAATAATAGAACTGAATATGTGAAAATAAGTGCCAGAGCTCAGAAATAAGTACCAGGGCTCAGCCCTGGCAAACGCCCCTGCAGAAGAAGCACTGACTAAAACACACCAATAGGCAAAGGGTTCTAATCAGTGGGGCAATGATAAAATTGATGTTTTGTCAGTGGAGTGGCTGGGCCACAGATAACAAACTTTAAGCGGCATAAGAGCTGCAAAGTATGATGATTAAAATGAAATTAAAAAAAAGAAAAACTCGACTACAAGAAGACCATTAAACAACCAAAGGGGATGGCCACATATGGCTCTTATAATGTGAACATACACATTTAGCTTTACTTCTTCTCAGACCCCAGATATTCTTCTTACAATCCATTCATGGAAATAGGTGTAATGGTGCTTCAAGAGCCATTCATGATGCGTTACCTAAGACTGTACATATTGTGCTAACTTAAACATCCTGGTACACCCACTGAGCAGGCTTCTAAACTTCTCAGTCCATGATATATAAGCTAGCCCGAACCACCAATGTCTATATAATGCACCCTGATAATAATGATTAACTAACACCATGCTTAGAACTAAATGTATTTACTTTTCACACAGGTCATCAATAGAAAACATATCATTAATAGCCTTTTTAGAAACAACTCCACAGCTTTCTTTCAAGAAGATCATTGGAGCATATGTTATCCTTTTAATTAATTGATGAACAGAAGCCCATTTTATATTATTCATCTGTACCGGAGTGAGTGCATCCCAGGCTCTGTAATCCAGAAGATGGCTAGGCCTTTCACGCCATCACCCTTCCAGCTCACAGCATCACCAACCTTAAGAGCTAACACTTTGCCACTCTACCATGTCTCAAAATGTCCATCAGTATGTCGAGCCCCTTTTTTACAATGTCATTAGTGCCTGTTTTCCCCCTGGAGGCGGCATCCTGGCACGGTGATTGACTATGTTTTCCTTTCTCCTTTTTGGACAGTGACATCACTCAGTTTCATTGGTCAGCTGAAGTGACTTTGGTGTGGCATTCTGCCCCCTAAAAGGCAGTGCTGCACCCTTTGGCATGATGTAACCTGGGCGGGTGTAGGCAGACTGACAGGTGCAAGGGCCTATCATAGTGAAGTATATTGACAGTTGGTGCTGACAGGACTGTATTCTGAGAGAAGAAGCGAGAAGACTGCTGAGGGAGAATGTGTTTTGGTAATGAGGCCCACAAATATGCCTCTGGACTACGGGTTTTATTTCCTAAACTCCAGTTCTAGTTAAAGGTAGGGGGGCCTCTCCACATACAACTGCTTGATTCCTAATGCCATATTTGTATGACTCCCTGAATATCAGAAAGGTCTTTCAAGAGATGGAATGCCTCAAAACGTTCACTGTTAGTTTGTTGAAGATTCATACGACCCAGGCCCATTGGTACTTACGATGGATATGTCAGCAAGATTTTAGTATCACTACACAATGTCCCCGAAGGATAGCTCAGGGACAACGCCCTTTTTTTGGAAGCAAGTCGGCGGGGAGCAATACAGCCCTAGTATGCGCTTATAAACCTCTTGGTATTAAGCACGTTATAAATGACCTATGGGATGTGACAGAGTACTCTATTCTATAGGAAGGCAGCGTTCCATTTTCAGTCATGCCAGCCACAGGATAAATGCCCCGTCAGGGGAGTTGCTGGGTCTGGAAAAGAACCGGGGCTACGCTGATGTCGGAACTGTTGGGACTGGGGGCTAGCTAGCCTTTTGGCTGTAGCTCCTGAGATTCTATCCGGGGCTACAACCAAAAGATCAGGGGCTATAGCCCCCTTAGGCCCCCCCCGCCCTAGCAACGCCCCTGTGCCCCGTTATGAAAGTAAACTGTGGGCATCTTGATACTTTGATTTAAATTCATGCATATAGTGCAAGCACCTACATCATTTGTTACTCCCTGGTGCTCAGAACCAGGTACATGGATGAAGTAAGCATTCTGCTTGTTTCTGTACACTTGTTGTGCATCT
This sequence comes from Ambystoma mexicanum, assembly GCF_040938575.1. Taxonomy (NCBI): domain Eukaryota; kingdom Metazoa; phylum Chordata; class Amphibia; order Caudata; family Ambystomatidae; genus Ambystoma; species Ambystoma mexicanum. The sequence goes on from NC_090935.1 coordinate 1,443,895,764, forward strand.
ATGAGCCAAAGTGGATATGCGTGTATTGATCAATACGAACGCTACATCTGCCGCCTCATTCAAGTCTGGCAGGCGGAGGCCCCACATCAAGGTTGTTACTTTAAGGAGATGGCCATTTCTGCTCATCTTTGCACCTCATGAACTTTGCGCACATATCCCCATGCTAGTTACAAAGTGGTGGGCATTAATGCACCTTCGGGACCCTCTACTCTCCGCATTATGAAGTTTATACACAGTTTATTGTATAATAAATTTCACCTAAGGAACAAAAAAAACGAGTTGACAATTTAGATAGGTTCTTCAGTAAATTCTGGAAAACCTTACATCTTCCTTGTTGAGGACATGCAAGATTTCTTATCAATTGTGGAAGCTCGCCCTTCCTAAAAAAAAAAAGGTGTCCAGTCAATGTTTCGATTTTACGGATGTTCTTTTGGGGATTCCACTAGTACAGTATCATTAAGGTTATAGACGCGCTGAAAGGCCCATCATTGTATTGTGTTAATCCTAGGAATTAAGGGAAGTGGGCAGCAGATTCCATGTATTTATGTGACTGAATAATTTCTCAAATCGTTCCCTTTAATTTGCGGGTTCAAATTGTTCCCTTTAATTTGCGGGTGCTCGTTATACGGGCACACTCCCTCGTGATCTCAGGGTCAGCCTATTAAGTCTGGAAAAAAGCTGTAAAGCACTTGGTTGGTGTTGTATGATGAGAATCGTCTCGGGCCCCCCATAAAGCTACAGTAAACATGATGGCCATACTGTATGTGTCTGCCTTAAATTTTAGTTTAAAGTTTTATTATGTAATGAGTAGAATGGAATTGTGATCTTTTTATGTAATGTTGCAAATGTGTATTTTGTATTTGTGTTAAGGTTCTTTGGTATAACCAAAATGCACAACAATAAATAAATAAATACATTTGCGGGTGCCAACCAGGAATCTTTCTTCATAACAGTAATGTGCAAATATTGAAACCTACCCACCATTTTGGTCTTCTTGACCATAACCACAAGCACGTTACTTTGGCCACAGTGTCATTGGGTCATATACAACTTGAAATGGATAAAATCGACTGAGACCAACTGGCCTTTTCAGGAAGTGGAGATCCTTTCCTTAATATGGTAACAGAGATGTTCTCATATCAAGTCTGATTAAAGCCTGCCATATAGATCTATTGGGCCACTACGGTCTAGATCAACATAAGGCGACTTGCAGGATGTCCTACACACCCTTCCAGCTGAATCTAGGCATACTTGCCCTAGATGCTCCGGGGCTATTGCAGATGTGTTGCATATGTTTGCAGCATTCCCCAAACTGAGCATCTTTTGGAACAAGCTGTCAACAATGATTATTAATATATTTGGGGAAGATGTCCGATTACCCCAGGAATTGATAGTGGGTGGAGTGTAACTCAGGTAGAGTGTGCTGGTCTCCAGAAGTCAAATGTTGGTCATCCTTAGTTAAAACCCACCCTTATTTAGTAACCTTTAGGTGCTGCGACTTCTCAATACCAACCTATCTGCCAAATAATGGCTTCCTACCTAAAAAATAGAGAGGAAGAGCGAGCTGCCCTGTTTGCTCCACGAGGCAGCACCAAAAATGCATTTAAGAGTGCCTACATTTCTACAGAAACATTGAGCCTGAAATGTATTAAATTTGAACGTTTATCGAAAAAAGCGATTAATAAGTTTTAGGAGCAAGCCTCACTGACAAATTACTTGGAGAATAGGAAAATACCCAGGGGATTGAAAATCCTCATCTTTCCCAATTTCGATAATCAGGAGGACCTAGACCTGGCTAACGAATGGGAAAAGAATCTCGATCAAGGTTCAAATAATATGATCAAACTCCTAGTAGAACATGCGAAAAGGGAGCATGCACGAGTACAGGAGGCCATAGAAAAAATGAGAGAAGAGATCAAAGCCATGGCTAACCCCCAACCTACAAAAGATACATTTACTAAGATGTATGATATGTTAGGTGCATATCAAGACGAAGTCAAACTTTAGAGACAAGAACGACTATAGAGAGGACTGGGTATATACTTTTCAATCTAAATTTGATGATTATTCTAAGAAATCGAGAGAGAGTACACCTAACACATCCACAGGTAGCGCCGACATAGACACTGATGGGGATGTACCAGTGCTACTGGAACAGCTCTAGAAGACCCTGCAGACAAAACCCAGGGCAGCGTTCTTTTAGAACAAATCAGACGATACAGAAAAGGGACCCAACAGGGTACAAAACAAGTCAGGTTTCAGGGGTACCATCAACCCCAAATACTTCAACTTGGAACAACGTCCAAGGGGCAGGAGGGGGGGGGGCTGCAGGAAGCACAGATGGGAACACATCTCTGACAGAAATACTAACCAGATCAGGCTCGAGGAAACAGTTGGAGATCTGATTAACACAACACTGTAGTTAATTTATCAGACAGAATTTTGAGTGTGCAGGAAGAACAGGTTTCCAATAAAGGATTGTCTTTTGCTCCCACTGTTGGTTCTGATTTCTGATTTTACAGATTTCCAGATTGATCTGTTCAAATTCACCCGCAAATTAAAATTAAAGACATTTTTTGCGACACAAGTGCAGCAGTATGTGCCCAGACCCATTCAAGACCCACCGTGTGCACTCACTATACGTGACATATGGCTGATTTTGAGCAGACATATGTCACATGTTATGAGGAATCTAAGAGCAATGTAATATTGTGGAAACACTATATTGAAGCTATTGTGATGATATGCTGGGGCACGGACAAAGATTTTAAGAGATACATTGAAGTATTGAATACTAACAATTTTGGAATCAAATTAACGGGGAAGTGTAACAGATCAACAATTCATTTCCTTGATCTTATATATATGTTGAACAAGGTAAGAATGAGACAGGAACCTTTTGCAAACCCTTCTGAGGTCAACTTCACACTACATGCGGCGAGTTGCCACAGGAAATCTACAATCACAAATATCCCAGTGGGTGAATTCTATAGAGCCCGCCGCAATTGCAGTGAGGATCACATATATTCTCAGGAATGTGTATTACTAACAGACAGACTTGTTCAAAGGGGATACCAACCTGCCACTATTAGCAATGAATGTGACAAAATTGAGCAAAAGACAAGAGCTACTATGTTGAACCCGAGCCCAAGAAAGAAGAAAAAGACAATGAGAAGCAGTGTAGATATCATTACAAGGTGTTCATGAGATGCTAGTACGCTTTACAAAATTGTGTCGAAACATTGCGAGATACTATGTATGGATGCGGACATGTTGCCATATGTGAATGATAAACCTACATTCATCTAAACACGAGCACCTACACTGAGAAATCGGTTATGCCCGTCCTACCTTACTACAAACAAAAAAATGAGCGGCACTGATTGGTTGAAACCTATGAAAGGGTTTTTCAAGTGTGGTACCTGCAGCAAGTGCAGGTACGCACACTTAGATTGTCAGGAATATACAACCAAAGAAGGATTCAGGATTCTGATCAGAGATTTTATTAATTGTCGGACAGATTATGTAGTCTATGCTTTTATTTGTGTTTGTCAGAAAATCTACGTGGGTAGCACCATTAGACAATTTAGGACAAGGATTAGGGAGCATATCACAAGTCTCAACAAACAAGATCACAGATTACCCCTAGAAATGCACTGGCAGGAATGCCACCAAATGGACGATATGAAAGAACTCACATTTATTGGATTAATGAGAGCACAATTGGGTAAGCGGGGAAACCGCAAACAAAAACTGAGGCAAATGAAAGCGAGGTGTATTTTCAATTTGCTGTGTACGAAAATGGGGCTCAATTCTGACCATGAGGTGAATGTGTTCCTATGAACTGATATGTACGCAATGCACCAAATCTGTGAGCAAAGTAGATAACATGAGGGACCTGCCAGCTCCACATGATATTTTCTCATCTAGTATTCGGAAACCCACAACAATAGGTCCTAAGCCTACAGAGAGCACCCAAACCATACATTACACAATGGAACAGGCCGCTAATCTAAAACCTTTTTATGGAGTTGGATCTTGCTTCCTATTTATGGAGACACACAATGCAATGTGGCACACATTCACTACATCTGCTAAGAATCTTCAGATTGACAATTACCAACATGATTGATGATTACCCATGGGGATGGACTTATCACACGAGAATAATATGGCAATTCGTTAGGATCACCTATTCACATTTGTCTTCACATAATGAGACTATGTTCCAGTCCATTTAATTTAGTCCATATAATCCAACAGCAGGAGCAATGGCTGTTGGGTGATGTATACTACATTATATATTTCTTTTGGACATTAGCGCTAATTTAACATTCACATATAACTCAGGAACAACGAATTACGGCTCTCCCGATGCAAAACACAACGTGAATGATGCGGTGTGATGTCATATGCACGGTGTGTGACATAATGCGTTACGCATGATGTCACACGCTGTGTTTACATTACTTAAAGCTTTCCAAAATGGCACTGATGCGCAATCGCAGCAGAGGCCATGCCGGACTGAACCCGAATAGTAAACGCCACTGGGTAAGTGCAAGCTCTATCATGTAGACATGACCTAACCAAATAGACTATCAGTCTCTGGACTGACAGTATGGCTGAGAACCTATTAAGGTTGGCCTTGGGTGATTCCCAAAGGGTACATACAAATGGGTTGAGCAACTGAATGCTCACATGTCTCCACAGGTATTGGGACCCTGCAAGCATTTGTGGAGAATTGTTACAACTTAGTATTTGATACATCAAGAAGAAGAAATTAGGAGCCAGAATACCAGGTAAGGAAATCTATATACACACTGTATATGAATATTCAATTAAAGCTTCTAGTTTTGAATAGCCATTAGACTAAACTAGTATGGTCTATCTTAGTTTGAATAGACATATATAGAGTACAATACTGTAAAGGCCATGTGTCTCCACAGGCATTGGGACTTTGCTAAATCATTTGAGAAACTTTTGAAGCAATCGCTAACAGCACCTCCAAGAAGAATTAATTAGGAGCCAGCATATCTGATAAGGAACTATATTTCATGATATTGATAAGGAATATCTACCAATAGTAATTAGGTAATAGGAGCCATTAGCTACACAATAGTGTATAATTACTGTTCATGTTTTTACTAGACACTGTCGGATTAAAAGAGATAACGTTACTGTTTGTGAGGATTATCAAGAATCAAAATTGAACCATATATCGCACAAAGAGAATCGGTAAGAACCAGTGTGGAAATTGTCTAATTATCAATCAATATAAGGATGCTCGGATGCATTAGTGGATTATAACAATTTTTGGATTTTCACTTTGAGCCACAGAGATGTTATCTGGATGAAGCTGGTGAGTTGACTCCATTTAACTCACCTTTAGCTAACAAAATATTGTATGCACATTTTTTTTTTAAATGAAAATAATCACCAGGGGAAGTTCTTGGAGCTTATGGGAGACCACACCAGAAACAATATCAGGCCTAGGAGCCAGCACACACACAAGGGTACAGTAAAGTAATTGGAACTGGCAGATCACGCATGGTACAGGGGGCTGAGGGACAGTTGACTAATAGCACTGTCACAACCCAACCTTAAATGGACCATTACTCACTGTAATTTAAACATGGAATGATAATGACTGGTGATGGAATACAATGTTGGTAATCTAACCAGGTTGTACTTAGCGTATTAACAACATGATGTGATACATCATTGGAGCATGATTGATGGAAGGTTTCTGTTTTGTCTTTCCTCTCCTGACCCCCTCATCTGTTACCAATTTTGCCATGGGTATGTGTACACAGCCATTGCAATTACAATGTATTGTGCGTTGACAATAACATGAAAATGTCTTGGATATAATATTGGAATTGTAATATATGAACATTGATGGTAATCATTTTATTTTTCTTAATTACATACATTATGTAATGAACAATTTACAGCCTTGAGGACAACCGTACAGGTAGAAACACGTGTCGGCTGTTCTAGATCTTCGCAATTAAAGACTACTGAAGCAACACACTGAAAACTGTTTTGGACATTATATTACTCAGAAAGAAACTAATCTACTGAAGCAATCTAGGGTGACAGCGCTGTTTGACGGCATCTTACCTTCTTCTATATCCCAGGAATTGATCACCTTTGCCCTGGTATTAAGTAAAACTCATGCCATACCAAGCATTTATAAGGAAAGCTTGCACTACCACTATATCCAAAATCCCAGGAAAGGGGAAAGATTCTGCACCTTCGTCTCATAGTGTTTGCTACACAGATCTTCACACAGACTTCTCAAAGGAGACTGCAATAGCAGAATCACAGATTTGAAGGTCAACCTTTGAATGTACATGGGAGCGGTTTAGTCATTTCATTAGTACAATGGGAGAAATGTAACATTTTGGTCTAACCAGAGAATAAAATAATATCCAGGTGCTTGATTTGCTTTTTTTATATTTAGTAAAGTGGTCTGAATGATGTATTTATTTATTTATTTTATTTCTTGTTACGCGCCACATGCCCATGGCCCTCATGCCGCATAAATAACGAACAGAACAAAACGGACAAACAGGAGGAGAACACATGATATCATAAGGAAAGAAAGCAATTACTGATTGAATAGATAGGTGCTGACAACCCCCTTAAAGGTGGACAGTATGAATGAGGATTGAATGGAATAAAGTCTTGTTTTTTCTGTTCTCCCTCTTTCTCCTACATTATTCTAAACTTTGAGGATTTGTTTTCTGGCATGACCCTTGTTTTGCTATAATGACAGTATTAAACAGAAATAGTTTTTAAAAAAAACTGTATATTCTAGTACTAACGCAGCTGCTGCAGCGGGAATAGCACTGTGACATACTAAAAGAAAAGATTTGCTGCTTTTCCTTAATGTGATCACATTTTGACCTTTCTTACAGTGATGTGCACACACTTCCTAACAGGGTGATTACTGGGGTCTTACACACAGTAGAGCTTGCATTTTTTCAAATTTGGTATACCAGACCCAGTAATAACCACATTTGATATGTTATGACATTTATAACGTGCCTGTACACAAGTATTTCTAGGTGGGACAAGACAAAGAGGGGGAGCAAAGGGGGACAAAGCAACGATATTACTAGGCCTTGTGTCATTCAGATTGCACAAGTGCGGGGAGGAGGGAGGGTAGAATTGCCAGGAGTGGAGGGGAAGGGAGAAGTTCAGGTAACTCAACAAGTGCAGCCAGCCGGTGGCTCATAAGCACAGAGAGAAGGGACTCTAGGGTTGCAGGTACAGACCCTTAAGTGCTGGGGGAGCTCGCAGGTAGGGCAAGGGCAACTGGATATGCAGGAGCTTGGTCCCGAGTACAGAGGGTAGCCAGGTGACCAGTGCTCCGAGCAGTCAGGGACATCAGCAGGCGAGAGGAAGAGAGAAATCAGAAGTGAAAAGGAAGGTCTTGAGTTGCTTCCGGAACCGAAGGTGGTTCTGCTCAAGTTTGAGAGTCAGGGAGGCTGTTCCAGCGGGAGGCCCCAGCCGAGGAGAGAGATCCCACCCCCCCCCCTCTGCTTGGAGAAGCACCTGACCCTCAGAGAGTTGGAGGTGGATGAGCGGAGAGCTTGAAAAGGAAGATGTTTAGGAAGAGAAAGTTGGAGGTAGTGTGGTCCTAGGCCTCAGAAGCCTTGTGGACGATGCAACCCTTTGAACGTGATTCTTGCAGCCACAGGGAGCTAGTGAAGAGATTTCAGAGCTGGAGAGATAGAATCCCTGGGCTTCAGGATAAACACAAGTCTCACAGTCCTGTTCTTGATAAGTTGTAAAGGTTGAAGAGTAGAGGCAGGCAGATTTAGAATGAGGCTGTTGCAGTATTCCAGCCTAAAGAGGACCAGGACTCTGGAGACGGTGAGCTTCTGGGGGAAAGTGAGAAAAGGAAGAATACCTCTGAGGAGGTGCAACTGCTAGTTTGACTTCTTACTGACGTCAGAGATGTGAGGAGAGAAGGTGAGGGTGGAGTCGAAGATGACACCAAGGTTCTTAGATTCACAGGAAGGAGCAGGAAGAGGGCCCAGAGTGGGAAGCCGGAGAGAGAGTGGAAAGGAGGGAGCAGGTGTACCGATGAGCCGGATCTCTGTCTTACTGGCATTAAGGCCGAAATCATTGGTGGCACACCATTCCTGAATTGCGGCCAAACAGTCTGGTATGAGAGAAGGAGCAGGGGTGGCTGAGGGGAGCCTGAAAGAGAGTTTGTGTTATCCGCATAACACTGAAAGGTGGAGCAGAAGGTAGCGATGAGGTGGGCAAGAGCTGCCAGGTAGTGGTTGAAAAGCCAGGGAGAAAGGTTAGACCCATGGGGAACACCACAAGTAGAGAGAGAGAAAGAGAGAGAGAGAGAGAGAGAGAGAGAGAGAGAGAGAGAGAGAGAGAGAGAGAGAGAGAGAGAGAGAGAGAGAGAGAGAGAGAAGAGAGGAAAGACTCCAGTTGGACCTCAGAGGGTCGGTCAGTGAGAAAGGAGTTCAACCAGGCCAGGGGCTGATCAGTGATATCCAGATTATCACTGAGGCGATTCAGCAGGACGACATGGTTGACCTATCAAAAGCAGAGGATAGGTCAAGGTGAATGAACACAGAAGAAAGATTAGGGTCAAGATTTGAGAGCAGGTCTTCACAGTATTCAGGGGAGCAGTTTCCATGTATCTGACACTTCTGAAGCCAGACTGGTGGTCGTGGGTTCAACCAACAGATTCAGTATGCAGATTAATCTGGGAGATGGCCAGCTTTTCCAGGAGTTTTCCCAGGAAAGGAGTGATGGAGATCAGGTGATAGTTAGCCAGACAGGAAGGATCGGCTGAGGGCTTCTTAAGAAGGGGGTGCACAAAGGAGTGCTTGAGGGGGAGGGGAAGGTTCCAGTGGCAAAGGAGTGGTTTCAGAAATCGGCCAGGGCTAGAGCAAGGGTGTCAATGTGGTCCTTTATGGTCCTGGATGAGCAGGGGAGAACCTGCTTTGACGAGACTTTCATAGATCGGAATTGTCTAGAAACATTGTCGGGGTGAACAAGGGAAAGGAGGAAAAAGGAGGAGTAGAGACGGCCACAGATAGGCCAACGGGAGTGATAAAGGAGGAGGAAGAGGAGGTAGAGGAAGGGAGGGTGGACAGGATGTCATGGGTTTCAGTGGTGAAATGAGAAGCCAAGGCAGTGCAGAGGGACTAGGAGGGAAAAGGAGACGTAGAGCCTGCGACAGGATTGGCCAGCTCCTTGCAGAGTTTGAAAAGTTCGGCCGAGTTGTTAGATGCCGCAGAGACACCGGCTTGGATGTAGACTCTCTTCTTGGAGAGGACAGATAGTCTTTACTGCCTTTGGAGAAGGCAGCATGCCAGTTTGTCAGGGGGTGCGCCTGATGCCCTCCTGTTCCTCTCAGCCACCCTACTCTTTTGTTTAAGGGTGGTGAAGTCAGAATCGTACCAAGAGTTGTACTTGGATATGAGCTTCAAGTGGATTCCCATGACGGGCAAGGACATCCAGAGGGTTAGAGATAAATAGATGAAGGTTAGAGAGGGCTGTGTCAGGGTGTGAGTCAGCCAAAGGTGCAGGAGGAGAGAACGTGGCGGCTAAGGCCTCAACTGACACACGCTTCATGGGACGGATGACTGAGAAAGTAGGTGGCAGTGCTGGAGTCGGCTTAACCTGAGGGGGAGAGGTGGGAGGAAAGGAGAAAGTAATCACTCCAAGAGAGCAGAGTGGTGAGAGGGATAGAGAAGGGGAGGTCTGAGGAGATCAGAACATCCAGGGTGTGCCCTGCAGAGTGAGTGGGGCCAGAGGGAAGAATAAAGAGCAAGAGAGAGTCTATATATTTGGCAAGATATTTGCATCAAATGTATATGTGAAGAAAACAAATGTGGTTGAATCAGACAATATTCTGCATTTCAACTAATTACACGGCTACAGTAGTGGCCGTGTAGTTATGGTTAAGTTGCTAAACCCATAGGAAGAGCACTTTTTGGGCGGCTTATAACTTTGCTCCCCCTGGACGAATCCACACCAAACTTTACAAAAAAAGTATATGGCCCACTCTGAATTTTTTTGCAAAGTTTGTTCCGGGGGGGGGGGGGGGGCAAAGTTCCAGGGGGGGTCCCAACATTTTTTTTTTCCCATAGACTGAATGGGGAAAAATCTTTGCTCACGCCTACAGCTTGGTCCCGAAAGCGTGCTTTTGTAAATTTGGTGGAAATCCGTCCTGTAGTTTTTTTTAAAACGACCAAAAAGTCTGTCACAAAAAAATTGTGATATTTATGTCTGGTCCGCGGACACACTTCCCTGCTCGCTCCGCGGACAGGACACCGATTGGTTAATCGGCTTGCGTCATGTCTGCGGACATGCGACGTGTTCGCTGATTGGATGGTGAAATGAGTGAAGTGGGTCAGATTTTTGGAAACGCCTGCCATCTTGGATTCGCGGACATCTGCCGGTGTCCGCAGACATCGCGGTAAAAACATATTAAAAAACACAACATTGCACTTGTCAAACTTATCAAATAATCTCTGGGGAGGTGAGGGGTGATGCGGACGGGATGATATATGGCTGCAAAAAGCAAAAAAAACTGGCATTTTTGCCGTGAAAGTCCGCAAACATTTCGCAAAGTACTAAAAGAACATATGACAAGGTTAACGTCTAGATATACAGCACCTTTTTCAATTTTATTATTCTGACTGCCAGTGAACAAAACCACCTGGCCTATATATGTCAATAAACAAAAACAAGTGGCCCAGATGTGTGATGTCATCAGTGATGTGATCAGTGACATTTGTGATGTCATCTTTGATGTCCTGGGTGTTAGTCTTAGCAGTGCACAGTGGTGGCGTGAGTTATGGTTGTTTAGTTTACCAGAACTGGTGAATTTCTGGGGTTTTTCGATTTTACTTGAAACCATAACGTCCCTTTAACAAAAAAATGTCTTTGAATTTCATAGGTTTTTATTAGTCCAACATAACCATAACGTCCCTTTAACAAAGTTTTTTCAGTGAATTTCAAAGGTTTTTATTAGTGCAACTTAACCATAACGTCCCCTTAACAAAGTGTTTTCATTGTATTTCATAGGTTGTTATTAGTGGAAATTAACCATAACGTCGCTTTAACAAAGTTTTTTCATTGAATACAATATATATGACAAAGTTCTCCCAATCATACGTTATAAGAATATTGCAAGTCACCAAGGAGTTCTGTAACCAAATAGAGGAATGCGGTTGAAGCCCAAGTTCATTTATAAGGTCACAGAACTTTGAGGTCACCTGCCAAATATCCTTATAACGTATTGTACAGCGTATTGTATTACTTATTTTACATGGTCACATGTTGCCATCCTCTTTAATACCTCGCCTCTTCCTTAATTTAATGTAAGAGGTCTTTCAATTGCTGGTACTTAAAATCAATGTACAATCTGTATGAAAACAAATATATACAAAAGGCAGCTTCAATGTATTGCAGAAATAAGTGCAAGCAATGCATCTAAATGCATCAGAAGATAGATTCTTGCTCTCACGTGTTAAATGCTGTCAATGCACACAATAAACGTACTATGCAGTAATGGGTCCTGTGTGTTGGAGTGCTGGTGATTTCACAGCTCCCCTGTGGAATGTGGTGGCTCTTGGGTTCCGTTAGTGGACTGAGCAGCGAGAGTGGATGGTTGATGGGTGTGAGGAAGCCCAGTGTCCTTACTCGTGTACTTGTGTTTATGTTCTCTATCATCACGTAGTGTTTATCGATCCTGCAAGTGTGGCAGCCCATGGACAATAAAGGAAAGTGAAAGTTACCTTTCCAGGAAGCGCTCTTTCTTTCACACTATTGGATGTAAAGTGTCACAGAAAGGTGTTTTACTTGTGTGTACGTATGTGATGATACCTATTGGTGTTATAATAAAATTAAAAAAATTAAATTCTACAAGAAAGGAATTTAAAAAGCTTGTCACAGCTGGAGTTCTGCTCTATTCTGACTCCAGAAGCAGGCACTGTGATGTCACAAACCAACTGTAATAACTGATTACAGAACTGTAGTGATGTTGTTTTCTTTTTTTAATATTATTAAGTTTATTAAGTTTACATAAAACCATACTGAACATCAAGCTTATCAACGTCATAACCATAGAATTCATCACAAACATTCCCCACCAATACTACCACCCCCAATCTCAACATAAAGTAATAATAACGATACAAACCACCATCACTAGTCATCTAAAAATCTACCCCACATTTGATCAAACAATTTAATTTTTTTGTTTCTGCGAAGAACAATCCTCTCAATTCTGGAAACCTGCCTCAAGGCCTCCACCCACTCTGAAAAGGTTGGTCTCTCATCACATTTCCATTTCCTCAAAATAATTTTCTTCGCCGAGTTTGCAGCCCTGAAAAACCAGCATTTCATCGGGTAAGTGAGTTCTTCCACCTTATCATCCTCACCCAAGATGACAGTATTGTAGTCAAAATCTTCTTGCAATAATAGAACCTCATTAATCTTCTTAACGACTTCTCTCAAAAATGTCCTCAATTCATAACAATCCCAGATCATATGCTCAAAAGAGCCAATTGCATGTTTACACCTCCAACAAGCCTCCATATCAGTCATTCCTCTCGCATAAAGTCTCTAGGGAGTCCAAAACACCTTATTAAGAATTTTGATTTGTCGGCTTTGCTCTCCCAGATTAATGGAAGTCAGGGTCACATTTTTACAAATATATCTCCATCTGTTCTCAGACATATCTGAGCCAAGTATCTCAGACCACTTAGATAACAATCCTTCAGCCGGTGTACGACGTTGGGCCAGATTTTTAAAACCTTAGACGCCATACCACCTCCTGCCTTATATTCAGACAACCAAAACTGCCATCCATTGCCATTAACTGCACCTTCATTCCGCAGTAGTTTCCTCAACTTCCTGTATTCTCCCATTGTGCAGTCTCTGAGATCCTTAACCCGTGCAAGTCTTTTATAACTGATCCATTTGCCGTCTTCAATTAAATCGCTCAGCCACATTGCACCGCTCAGGAGCCAGTTCAACCACAGTAGCGGCCTCCCATTCAATAATATCCCAGGATTCAACCAGATTGGGATAAAATCATTATCACATACTTGGTGTTTACTCTTCTTCCACAGTTCTTTCCAACAAGTTCTCAGAAATTTTGTTGGCGGAAATGACCTATATCCAGGTCCATCCACCGTGGACACTATAGCCCTAGGCGGTAGTTGTTTTCGTCTTACAGGTCAGTTGCGATGTCACAACTAGCAAGCTGCCATGCATTATATGATTATTTGCACCCCGTAGGGGGAGGCCATGGGGCCTCCTAGCCAATCAGGGAGCTCAGTATTGTCTTTAAACTGGTCTCTTGGTAATTCTCAATTTCCTTCACTCTACCCCGCATCTCCAAAATGCCACCTCCCCTGCCTACTCTGTCGCATCCCAACCCCCACCGCACTTACATGTATCTCCACGCCCCTCGCAGGAGCCTGGAACACAGCGCTTTATTTTAGAGTTACAAATTATCAGTACATTAATTAATTGAAACAGCTAAATGTGTACTAATTAAAGAGTGCAAATCAACTACAATAAGTGAAGCCAAACCTCAAACCAATATAACATAACATATGTTTAAAAAGCACTAAAACAAAGGGAGTAAATCTGACATAGTCTCTAGTAAATACGGAGGCGAGTAATGATTGGATGTCTCAACATTAGTTGAAGTTAATGATATTGGTGCTTCGTCAAATCTACACACATGGGGATAAATAGCTTTTCTTTCACTTGTTCTTTCTTCTCGCGTGATTGTACAGCACTCCTTATTTCATCATTCAATTTAATAATGTTACAATTGATGTTCATACACGTATTTATTAAAATATTTAACTTCTTGAAAGATTCGGTTATCTCTGGCAATGTGGCCGTTTGTTCTGGCTTCTTGCACAGAATTTGTACTTCCAGCTAAAAAGAATGAAAACATTATGGGGGTAATTCATGGATTATTTGCGCTGAAAAAAATGGGATTTGTGCGCCATTCTGCCCACAAATCCCTGTTTAACAAATGGGGATTTGCGGGCAGAATGGCGTACAAATCCTGTTTTTTTCGGCGCAAATAATCCATGAATTACGCCCTATATAGCACCATTTAGGCCATACACATTTGTTGAGTGGTATTTAGTTTAACATCTTGTAGTATGTTATAGTTTACCCATTACTACCAGTAAAAGTACTATAGAGGAGACCGGTGACTGATATAAAATATTAACTTTTGTAAGAAAAAGTCTTCACCATACCAAACATTCATTAAAAGAAAATGTTGATAATAATTTTAAATAAGACAAGCTTTAACACCCAATAACTGCACAGGAACCTAGTTACAGGTGCCAGCAAACCATGGATAAGGGGCAGAGGCTATTGGCAACACAACATTATGAAACAGGCTCCCACCCTCGATCAGGAACAAACCTTCCTATCTTGCGTTTTCCGCAAACAAGTAAAAACCGCATTATTTAACAAATACGCATGAGTCTCTCTGAAACCACTGTAAACCGAAACTCTGTACCGTAACTACCTATGCCTTACTATGTATGTAATCTAGCGCTGTGATACCTCGGGGTCCTGGGCGCTTATATCAAATGAAATACATCAAAATAAATAAGTAAATCAAATATATATGGCATAGGAGTGTGCACATGTCAAAAGCAAGAAGATGGATGTGTGGGAATAGAGAGTATAAAACAACAAAGACACACAATTGACCTGAAAAGGAGGACACATGAAGTAATACTTAGAAGAATAAAGTTAAGAAGCCTAGCACAAACCTCAATAGAGCCTCTAAGGCAATGCATGCATATTCTAAAAGTGCACGTTGAGTTTAAATGAGACTGGTGCTAAGCAGACAACCCGCCTCAATCAACCCAATAGAAAGTACAACAGAGAAAATAAAGGCATAGAAAAGCAGACTTGTGAGAGGAAGGCAGAAGCAAAAAAAGACTGCTTCGCCTACAGCAAATGGATGAACAGCACATGCCTGCATCAAATTCAACAGCCAACCCCAAAGTCAGGAAGGAATTAAGAACACATAAAAGAAGTAAGACAGAGAAAAAACTATCGACCCGCAACACAGTGCCTTATAGACGGTGCTTTAAGAAGGCAAGACACTTGACACAAGAGAATCCAAAACTCTTTTCCTGTATAAAATTTCTGCTTGTCAATGAAAACTTGGCTCCTCGCCTAACGACAATGTAACACAGTAAAGCACATCTCCCGGAGGACTATACTTGTGGGGAGAGTATCTTGTTCTGCCTCCCTGGGCTTGTATAGCTATGTTTGTAACTGATTAAAGCAAGCTAGGGGCTTTTGTCTTTAAACTGGTCTGTTTGGTGACTCCTCAATGATAATGACTTCGTTTTGTTCTAGTTTTGCTCTTGCCACGTCTCAAAAAGAGTATAACGGCGAAAAGTCAAATACCGCTCCTTATAATAGGTCTAATGTTACTCAATGAGAGCAAGCGCCAAGACTGATCACCCTCACCACTATTTATTCATCCAATAAAGTGTGCCCTTTAGATGACACGTGTTTCGGCAATTCGCCTTTTTCAAATCAGGGCATATTTGTTTGTCAAAGGTTCTTGGTGGCCTCACATGTACATATACTTTCTATGGGGGATAGGATTGTGATTGGGTCTCTAAGGTCAGGTGGACAACTATACCCACACCTAGTGCAAGTCATCTTCTCTGTCATAGAATAAACAACATTTCATTGGCTCTCAAAACTATAGGGTTCTTGCTACGTGGCCCTCCACAATTGGTTGGCATGCTCGTGTCCTTCTGGAATATTCCACTTACCAGCAGCACGCAAGCTGGTACCCCAGGTGCTTGTGGGTTTGACTTGGTCATGGCTTCCCACCCAATCAGCCTGTCATCTATCATCACTATGCTGTCTGCCATTCAATTAGTCTTTTGGACCCGGCCTTGCAAGTATCACTGTGCCTGAGAATAAAAGGTAGTGTGAGCATGTACTTATCTTCTGCCCTCGGTTCAGCCTACCCCAAACCTATTTTCATCTTGACCATGAAACTGTGTCTGAGCTCCTTTCTTCATATTTAATACTATTAATTGATTTTCATTACACCTCAAACAGGAGCTTGCCTTGCTTCTCATGTTCGTTTTTATCTTCTGGAATAGATAACCAGTTTCTTGGCTGCCCCAACCCTTGACACTGGGCCAGACAAGCCTTCTCGAATCTTCGTTCAGCATCAGATGTTTTTCTTGTACTGCGCCACACTTTCAGACCTTCAGTTCATGGGGTCCTAGTTTGCTAAACACGACGTGGAACATCCAGATTCTATACACTTATATATATAATGGCAGCACCACCTGCAGTCAATTCACTACGTATAGCTAGCCTTCAGTATTACTTAGTCTACTTGCATTTCAGCATCTTTACAGTTATAAAATGGTTTGCATTTTCTTCAGTGCTCTTCATTCGTGCAATCTTCATTCCCACACATAAGATGTCACTCAATGCTCTATTTCATCATCAGAATCTATAAGGTCTATACACTTTCTTATTTGGCATCTCTTCTTGGTGCATCATTTATACTTCACGTGACATGACCAGGCTCTTGCCTCACTATTTCACACCTCTTCCGAGATTTCTCCTAAGGGACCGTCATCTCTTTGTGGATACATAAAGAACGGTTCTCTCAATGCACACCTCTTCTCAAAGGCTTTTTGTGTTATGGGCATCATTACTGGTATTGCTCTTGTCACAATTTCTGGTTCCCAACATATAGGCAGAATAGGGGTGGGACTTCCGGTAGAGGCACTTGGCTCCTCCTCTATACTCCCCACTCTGGGTGATTCATCGACCACTTTCTCATCAGTTTGCTTCTTTCGAGTCCATATCTTCACTACTCCTTTCAAAGATACTGCTGATTTTACATGTTCATCAACACTCCAGTTCATGTGGCTACATTGTCCACTCAGACTGCAGTAGACCCATCGTCCCACATGCTTCTTGTGGTGTCTCAGATAAAGGAACTTGGTTCCCTCAGGTGCTAAGATACTGGCCTTTACGTAGTCTCTGATTTCTTCATTTGACAACTCTTTGGGTCCAGACTCTGACTCGACATCGATCATGATCTTCATTTCTGTTGCTTTCTTTGCTGTCTTCTTGCACTGTGTGATTATTATTGTGATCACACAGAATCCAAACATGAACATCACCAGTAGTGCTCCAAGGAACTTGAAAATATTCGCCATCCACTGTGGAACCCATCAGAAGATCGGCGCAAACCAGCTGTCATCTGCAATCTCTTCTGTCTCATCTTTCATCTTAATCTGCAAATTCGTCAGCATCATTATGGCCTCTGTCAAGTTCCATTCTCATCATCATAAGAAGGTATGAATGTGCAACATGATTCTCTGATTTTGGCACAAACACCTCCATCCATTGCTGTGATCATATCCAAGACATATCTGTTCTGCAGTGTCATCAGTCTTCTGGCTCTCAGCTCTTAATTGATTGCGCAGGAGCTGCAATCTGGTTATTTGTAACCATTTAACATTCGTCATCGTCTGGATCCCTGGCATGAAGATTGTTGTGAATATCACTGAGGTCTGGGAGAACAATCTGTGTTCATACAGAATATCATTGAAAGTTTTTATTGATTTAGCAGAAAAGTAGTTCTCCTTCTTTGTCCGATTAAGAAATTCAATTGATCTCCTCTTTCTCAGGTGAGCATCTGCTTTTGGAAACTCTCCAATGTTCAGGTCACTCTTTGGAATCACCAACGCTGGAACATGGACAATTACTATGGAACACAGTCCTTCCCAATCCATGGGCATCTTTATATGTGCTCTGGATCCACAGGCCCAGTAGTGGTCCATGATCACTACTGTCCCATCCTTCATTCCTGGTACATCGTAAATTTGTCTGCATTTCTGATTTTCTCCAACTCTTCTTGTGCCATTGTTTCTGAAACACAGTTCTGCACTGGCTAGAGGCACTATATGCAATGGGCCTCCTTTATCATCAACCCTTGTCAGCAGCTTTGCAAGCTTTGGCCAGAGAGGTTTTCATCCCTTTTCCACACGATCTATAACTGTCTTGTAATGTCCTGTTACTGCCACTGCTCTGCATACCACAATGCCTTCCTCCCAACCATCTGGAGAAAGTACTGTTCCCCAGATTTGCATCTGGCTTCTCTCCTTGCATCTTCATATTTCTTCATTGTTCTTTCCTTGACAATTGAGCTTCTTGTTTATTTTCCATCTGATTCCTGCTCCCTTCATTCCAGGCTGTTCGTACCTTATCACATGATCTATGGTGTCTTCAAATCTTGCACATAATCATCTTCTTCCGCAGCTGTCCATTCAGTCGCTCATACCAAGGATGCTGTTCGACCCTGGAATTGACCTCTTGCATGGCAGAGAGCAAGTTGCGTCAAGCAATGAGCTGTCTGAACTGCTATGAATATCTTGGAACTCCCCATAGCATAAGGTAGGAGAGCACAAACATAACAGCTCTCCTCCGAGGTTCTTTTCCCCACCTCTTTCATGTGCTGATAACACGTTATTCCCCAAAAGTGTTGTACTGTCTAGATAATTATTTAACTCATAATCATGTTCCCTTGTGTCTCCCTCTTGCAAGGTGAGCTCGTGCAAAAAGCTAATGAAATTCATCAGACATCATTCTGCCTACAGGGGGAATCATAGGGACACTAGTCATGGAAATTTGTGACTTCACATTTGTGACTGGTGTGCGGATAATCACAAATGGCCTAGGCCTTTCAATAATAGATAGATCTGTGAGTGTCACTGGAGTTGGAAGAATCAAAGGGACTTCTATCTTTTTCGGACTAATAAAATAGACAGTATAGACCAACAAAAACAGAAAAACAATAATAAATGCTGAACACGCATATATTATGCACCAATACATCAATACCCATCATTTTTGATTTTCCACACGTCATTGAATTTGCTCATTTTCCAAAATGTTATCCCCATTGACATTCTTCATTATGCCGGTATACTGCTTTAAGGAAGGAAAAAATAGTTTTAATCAGGCAACCTCGTCAAATGCTCAGGTAGCTGCCAGATCTGTTCAATTATCTGCATAAGTAACCTCCTAATTGAAACCAGAGCAGGGTATACTTGAAGTATGTATACAAAGATAGCGATAAGTAGGCTATGGGCATCAACATTTGACAGGACCATGACGTTTAACCAAAGAGAAACTCGGTGAGAAAGAAATCTGGAAACTGCTCACGCTTCCAGTCGTCGAACTCGAATCCCAGGATTGGCATATTTAAAACTTCACTTGTTAAAGTCCAATTCAGAAAGAGATTCCTGCGGCTCAAGAACTTTTGCTTTTGCACTACTGCTAAATATATTGAAGTGGGAGAATGGAAGAACATCCCCTCTCGCGCTTGGCCTAAAGGATCACGGCCTAGGCACCCGCCACGAGAGGAGTTTGCCTATCTACCAGACGACCAAATACCCTGGTACAGGAACATACGGATGTGCCCACCCACCTGCCCAGCAGCCCGCCCTGCCCATGCCGACACCTGCGGCATGGATCAACTCGACTAAACCAACACATCGTTAGAGATGCCATGACGACCTAGCCAACGGTCAGCACACCTGTGCAAACATGCACACTGGACACTCCCACACCAATCCACACGAAGAACATACTCAGTGCTATGACATAGGTGACGAACACACCCACGGACGTGCATCTTTATTATTTTCCACATAGGCTCTCAAAATGCAGAAACGCAAGACGCATAATGAACTCATCTAAAAAAGGCTTGCTCACGCTTCACAGTGGAAAAAACAATATTAATTGTGCAGAATTCTGCCCCAACCACGGTCCCACCTCACGTGACCAAGCCAAACCTGACAGGATGCCAAGGCCAGGGGGAAGGAGACGCCTGAATCCCCCGTTACAAGACACAAGCAGATACAATTAAAAGACTCAATGGACATCTGCGACAGTGGGAGTAGTCGGCCTTCTAACACATGAATAAATCCTCACATTGTCTGCACCTACCCATAGTGAAACATTGTTGCAAATGACAGGTGCACCGCAAGCTGGGAACAGCGATGGTCCCAGACTGGGAAGCTCGCGAGCGGACCAATCAGAACATGGGGCTCTTATCACTGACGCCATTAACATTGACCAATCCTCAGGGGTCTTCATGTAACAATTTTCATGTATCAAATTGAAGGGACAACCCAAGTATATCACCTGACTGACCCTCAACCACTAACACCGTTCTCTATACGTATGCTATACTAACCCTACCACTCGAGTAACCAATCCAGAGTGGAGATAGGTTTTTGCTAAACTTTCTAAGGTGACGCAAGTAGCGCGTCATACTAAGGCAAAAAGGGCCTGCGAGCCCCACAATTGAGTGTGTGTCAGGACGGACGCGTACGATCCTTGACCCATCCCTGCCGTTTTGTCTAATAAACAGCAGAACCACCTTGCTTCTTGCGTGTGTCTCATACTCTATCTCTTTTGGGATATACGGGAGGAGTTGGGGCCTCCCTGCCCGGAGGTCTGCGGACGACCCGGCCGACCCCGGCAGAATTTCCCCCCGACAAGTTGGAGGCACTGCTGAGATCTGTTTAAGATCTGCTTTTTATTTTATTTTTCCAAGTACTCCCGTTGCGAGGAGGCCCGGCGGCGCGGCCCCCTCTGCCGCTGCCCCCTTCTGAGGACTACAGGACCATCGCGGAACTGCGAGAAGACCGGACAGCGCAATCCGGATATTGGCCTTCGGGAGCCGATTGAGAAGTATCCGGCCCGCGGTTGGCGAGTGTCCAGACGTGGTCCAGATGAGGGGAGGTAGCGAGCCGCTTGGAGGGGTGCACGCAGTCGAGCGGCCCCGCATCAGGAGAACTTGGTGAGTATGCCACGCACAACAAGCAATGTGAAATTGTGAGGGAGGGGGGAGGAATTAAATACGGGAGGTGGGAGGTGTTGCACAGGTGCACGGCGAAGGTTTGACAATTTAGTGTTGGCAATGAAATGAATGGTAGCCGAACGAGTGCGAGAGCAGTCGGCTACGTTACGCGAGAGAGGGGGCCGGAGCACGAAAACATCACGTGCGGCCGCTCGTAGACACTGATTGGCCTAGGTCGCGACTACGTGTAAGGGTGTGTGTGTGGTGTTTCCTACGATTTGGTAATTATTGATCAATGAGTAGATGAGGATCCCTATTGATCGAGCAAGAAACTCGATAGGTAGATGACGTTTCCCTGTAGGCGGTAGCTAGCTAGTTGCCCAATACGGAAGATAATTGGCTGGTTAAGCCCTCCTGTCGAGGGGCGTATCACACGCGAGGCGACGCAGCGTGCGCAGTCCGATTATATTATTGATTACCTTGTTCCAGGCGAGACAGGAAGACAGCGGTGGGGTTAACGAGGGTAGATTGCAAGTGTATTAAGAATTTACCAGTAGTTTGAAGAGATCGGTGACGTCACCAGTAGGGCTTTCATAGGATATCCCGGGCACAAGGCATCTTTCCTTCTGAGAGTGGTGGGGAAGAGAATTGTGGTAAGGGAGTGGAAACGGAGATAAAAGGTAATGAGTTAATCGGGGAAAGGCAAAACGGGGGACGTGGCTGCGCACGGAGAACGCCAGCCATGGCAAGTGTAGAAGAGGGAGGAGGAGCAAATGAAAATAGGACGGCTATATAAGAACGCCACAAGGGGTACGCAGCCGCAGGGGGCTACGTGCGCCTCGGCCGCAGGGGGCCGTAAGGGTGTTCTGTAAAGGAAGAAAAGAAAGAAAAGAATATACAAATGTAAATACTATATTTTAATAATTTTCCTTAGCGGACTATCGCAAGTCCCCAAACTCACGGGGCCAGGTAAAGGTATAAGGCTGTGTATCGTAAGTGTTAGTAAGATAATAGCTGCCAAATAGGGGAAGGATACCAAGTGGAGCGCTACTATGTCATATGGGGCAGGATCGGGAGGGTGGGGGAACACCCTCACTACCCCACTACAACACATATGTACAACACTGTCACCCCATAGGGAGAAACTGATCAAGTATAGCATACAATGGACACAGGGGACGGACAACAAAATGACAACACCATGGCCGCCTAATGGTAGCTTCGATCCATATACCCAACATTCACTATTAAACCATCTGCATAACACGTACAAGGGGAAGAAGTTGACACACCACGTGGAGGCGTTTAACTTATGGAGGATGTTCCAAGGGTCCCGACCAGGACCAAATGGAATGTTCACTGTGGGGGAAACACCGAAAGAAAAAGAGATTAAGGAGGAAGGAGAGAATGGGGAAAAGGAGAGTGAAGGCCCAAAGAACATGGGGAACGGACAAGAGGGAGGAGAAAAGAATAATAACTTCAAAGAAAATGAAATAAAAAAGGAACAGGGCGACGATATACCCCTAACAAAGGTAGTGAAAACAGAGGGAGGGGGGTTGTACCCTTTAAGAGAACTAGGAGAAATGGAAAGAGAACAGTTAAGGGCGGCTGAGGGGTACTCGAACCCGGCATACAGCCCGCCACCATATGCAGCTCATAGGAAGATGCCAGCAGGGGAGGGGAGGACTGGAGAAGAGCAAACTGCGGAAATGGGAAATGATGAGTGGGTAGCTGCGCAGATACTATTAAAATTACGAGGTTCATTAACAGGAGAAGAGAAGGAGGTAGTAAGGAAAATGGACGAGGATAATACCAGGGAGAGTGAAATGAAAGGGGAAGAGCTGTTACGACAAAAGGAAGAGATTTTGGAGGAACGACTAGCAGACTTAAGGAATGAGCAGAATGAACTGATCAAACAGCTCGAGAGGGAGGAAAGAGAGAGAGCGAGGGAAAGGAAGGAAGGTAAGAACAAGTTGGAAAAAATAAGGGAACGAACTGAGGAGCAAAGGAGAGAAGCCGAAAGGGTAAAAGCAGCAGCAGAAAGGGTATCAAGAGCAGTACTACGAGAGAGGAAAAAGGAAGAAGAAGAGAAAGAAAAAGAAATGGCAATGTGGAAGAAGAGATTACTATCAGAAACGACTAGGAAATACGAAGAAGGGACGGTGATAGAGAGTATATTAGAACGGGAGAGGGTGAGATGGGAAAGGAAGAAAGAGGATGAAAGGATATTGGAAAAGATGAGTAGTGAAGTAATGGAGGAATTAAAAAGGAAAAGGGAGGAAATTGGTAGAGAGAAGGAGGAGAGAAATGAAGGGGAAAGAGAAGATAGGAGAGGGGAGAGTGAAGTAAGGAGGTATGTATATAGAGACACAGAAGTAGCAACAACGTCAGCGCAAAGGGGAGCGGTTGGTAAAGGAGAAAAGGGAGAACCGGACCTAATAGACTTAAAAACAGTAACGATCAAGGGGAAAAAGACAGAGTGGGGGCCGCCATTTACAAATGACTTTTGTAGTGAGGAAGAAGAAGGAATGGAGAAGGAAGGAAGAAATAGTGAAAGGGAAAGCCTAGATAAACTATACACCACCCGGACCAATACAGACTCACCATGGATCTGTAGGAGAAAGGATGAACTGGAGAGAAGTGAGGAGGAAGAGCAAGGAATAGCGGAAAGACAGACACATGAAGCCACACCGTCACCATTCCACCCTACATGCTCAACCACCTCACGCTCATTACGTAGAACCAAACTCGCGCCCTTCACAAACGAACGGACACCCTATGCAGGTAGGCTTAGAGACCTCCCTGGACGCAGGCAGCAAGGACGGATACACACGCCCACATTAGATACAGGAAATGATGAAAGAAGGGGAAAAGATGGAGAAGAAAGAGTTACGAGCAGGGGAAATACGGACGAAATTGACGATGTAGGAGAGACGGAAGAAGAGGAGGGGTGTGGGGACTCGATTTTATGGCACCCAAGGGGTAAAACGAGAGACAATGTAATGCCACTTCTGGAGAGGGGAGGCGTTAGACCACAATACGTCCCTTGGAAGCATGCAGACAAAGAAAATATAAAGTGCAGGCTCCCATCATTAAGTGGAGGTGCGGGTAAATGGATATATGAAATGGAAAAGCACACTGCAGGACAGAAACTGGCAGTGGGAGATGTAAAGGGCCTTCTAATATCTATATTAGGGGATGCAGCGGATGACATTTGGAAGAGAGCGGGATTCACTGGGGTAACAATAACAAACACATCGCACGATGGGGCACCATTCGCAAACTGCAGACATGCACTATGGCAGGCACTGAGGGTACAGTACCCAGACACATCAGACATAGGAGCAATTACCTCACGCAAGATGCGTGAGAACGAAGATCCTGTTGATTATATTCAGGAAATCCAAGAGAAGTGGCGCATGGAAACTAGAGAACAATGGGACAAAACACCAGCAATATTCTATCATATACTAGTACAAGGGCTCCCAGAAGGAGTTCAGAAACAACTGAAGAAAGTAGTGGGAATGGAAGCAAAAGCATGGCCAGAAATACAACTGACAATAGTGCATCATTGTAGGACATGGCAAGGAAAAATGAAACAAAAGGAAGAGGACAGGAAAACGGAAGAGGCTAAACTAGTACAGAAAAAACTTACTAAATACACAATGGAAGGGGCACTAATAACTACACCTACAACAATGACCCAAAGCCCCACACAAGTAGTGGCTGCACAAGATCCCTCCCAAATACCATCCCCACAGACTATAACACAACAGGTGCCGCCACTCCAACCATACACGACCAACATGGGAGGAGGATACTCAATGCCAGGAGCTGGGTATTATAATTACAACAGGGGAAGAGGAGGAATAATGAGAGGGAGAGGATACGGATATAACACACAACAGCAGGTGGGAGGATTTAGAAATTACTACCCCACCGGGCAACCAGTATACCAGGACAACATAGGAAGCTTTCCATGGCAGAGTAGGGAACCACCGGTGTGTTGGAGTTGTGGATTAGTAGGGCACATGTCACGCACGTGTAGGGTAAGACCAGGAACACCATCATGGAGCGAACAGGGACCACTAAGGCCCACACAGGAACAGCAGGGCATACAGCAACAGCAGACGTTGCAACAGGGAAATGAACAGCAACAACTAGTAACACAACAACAGCCACAGGCATTTTCACTGCCACAACAACAGGTAGCGATAACACAACAACCCCAAGCACAACAAACACAACTGGGTAGGGTGACGGTCCTGGGACATAACCCTTACACAGGAAATGGTCAATCGTTGTACCCTCAATAGGACAGCCCACAGACGGCCTTGGTGTGTCCCATCCTGTCGGTAACACCTAATAGTGCGGAGGAACCACGCATAGAGGTAACTATAGGTGACAAAAAATTATCATTCCTTGTTGACACCGGGGCGACCCGGTCTTGCATAAGGGAAGGTAAATTTAAGATGTCAGGCGAAGCCATGAACACCCAAGGATTCTCTGGGGCTAGGGGGTTGGTTCCCTTTACTGATAACATTCCCTTATCAATAGGGGATTATGACATGTCAGTCCCACTTTTATATTGTAGGGCCTCACCAGTAAATATACTGGGGAGAGACATCATGAACAGGTTGAATATGACGATCTCCTTTACGGAGGACGGCATAATTTGCTCTACTCCAGGAATTAACATGCTCACAGCACGACAGATTATGCAAGCATACTGCGGACAGACAGCGATTAGGGCTGAACTATTCCAGTACGGGACAGACATGGCATTTGCATGGATGCCAGGGATAGAAGGAAAGACCTGGAGGAGGCCAGCACAGTCCAATTGCACACATGCATTTTTTTTTTATCAGCAACCTTAGCGTCGATCTTCCTCGTCATGGATCGAGTCTGCACGTGCTGAACTTCTTCTTGTCTTGCTTCCAAATCAACGGGTGGGGGTGCATCAGTCTCACCAGCATATGGTTTCACGTCGCTTAAGTGTATCCAAGCACGCCTTTCTTGGACTTTTACTGCTGATGGAGTAACATTCTCAACTATATAGGGACCACTAAAACAAGGCTCGTGCCACTTCCTTGTGAAGTGTGCACTAGAACTAAATCTCTGGCAAACAATCAGGCTTCATCTGTGTCCTGAGACTGACACCCCTTACGCTTGAGTTGATCTGGAATGAGCGAGATACTTGTGGTCACACATGTCAAATAAGCACATAACTAATTTCCTAACATTTCTGCAGTCTTCTGGGCATCACTTCTGCTCCACGATGGAGGAGCTAAAGGCGCTCTCATTCGTCTCCCTGCCACTAGCTCGTGGGGCATGAGGTGGTGGTCCGACCCGGTCTGATTCCTTAATGCATATAATGTAAGGGGTAGGCAGTACAGCCATCCCTTCTTCAGTGTCAATTTCAATTTTGCAATCCTCTCTTTAAGGAGACCGTTGAGTCTCTCACATATCCCGTTCACTTCCGGGTGACAAGCAGAAGAAAACGTGTGTTTAATACCAAGCAATACGCTGATTTGTTCAAACACTTCATTTCATCTTGGAAAGACTTCTCGGACTAAAGACTTTGCTGCACAAGAGGCATAAGGGTGTGTACATTGACCTGCTTCAATCCATCTCGAAAAGGGTCACACCACCACTATCATATACCTATATCCACTACATAGTTACAGCATATCAACATAGTCAATATGTAAATGCAGAAAAGGACCATTTAGTCAAGGAATCACTCCTCTGATTATTCGCAGTGTGTGCCCAGCAGTAAACTTTTGACATACGATGCAATTTACTACATAAGATGCAACGTGTTCTAACAGGTTCGGTACGAACCAGTCTTCTGCAATAGTTGCAGCGAGACTCTCCCTAGTTACATGCGCGGGGTGGTGCAGCTGTTCAAGCGCTACCCTTAACAAGGCTACAGGCATCACCAGCTTTCCAGTGCTGTTGTGTCACCACAATGCCTCAGAGGGGGATAAAGAACACCCCCTCTGTGTCCACAATTCCTGCTCTTCTTGCGGTGCACTGCCTTGAACTTCCATCAACTGTGTTCTTGACAAATGATTAAACCCTTCATTTACAATCATAATTGTGACCAATTTTTCTTTTACATCTGGAGTCTCAAAACTTGAAATATCTGATGAATATGCAACCCTTTTGGCCTCTGCGTCTGTGGCTTCGTTTCCGCGTGAGATAAAGTCAGTTCGCTTAGTATGTGCTGCGCATTTAACTATTGCAGTGGCTACTGTGAGTTGTAGTGCCTTGATAAGCCTGTTCAATAATGCTGTGTGTTGCACTGGAGTGCCATCTAGACAGAGGTAGCCCATCCTCTTCCAACATGCTAACCCTGCATGTAAGGTTCATGTCACATAGGTGGAGTCACTGTACACCGCCACTTCCTGCGCTTTGTGTTTCTTGAACGCGACAATAGGTGGCACCTATTCTGCAGCCTGTGCCGAAAAGTGAGACGGTAGTCTTGCACTTGCTACAATTTCAAATTCCCTGTTTGCTCTGTGTCTTACCACAGCTGAACCAGAATACCTTTCCCCATCAGTTTGATCCATTTTTGAAGATCCATCAATGAAAAGAATCTCCCCTCCAGACAACGCGTTTTCATTTACACGCGAGATGTCATGGTAATACTCCTCGTAGTTAGAGCAATCATGAACATGTTCTCCCTCTATCACAGGCTCAGCTATAAACGTGGCAGGGTTCACTATTTTACACCTGACTGTTTTAATAGCTGGATTCGATATAGCCACCTCATACGCAGATGCTCTCTGAGATGTCAAAGTACTCTTAAGTTTTTCCAAAATGGCAAACAAAGCATGCTCAACAAACATTGTCATAGAACACCCCATCACAATACTGGTAGACTTCTCTTCGCAAACGCGGCTGCTGCCAGCGAATGTTTCAAAGGAAAGTGCCCTCTCATAACTGGGTCTAGAATCCCACTGTAATATACCAGGAGTTTGTACCCCAAGGTAGTCCTCTGTGTAAGCAATGCTGTCATGACTGTCCCATTTGTGTGTAAAAACAGAAAAAACTCCTCAGAATAGTTGGGAATCCCTAAAACTGGAGCTGTACAAATTGCTTTCTTCAACTCTTCAAACCCTTCCTCCATCTTCTCAGTCCATTCTATTTTCTTCTTATTCGCCTGTGCTTTTTTTAGAGCCTGCTAAATGGGTCTTGTGTATGAACTGTACTCAAACACCCATGCTCTAACATAGTTGCGTAATCCCAAAATCTGCTGCATTTGCTATACCATGGGTGGTTTTGCTGTTTTCATAATCGCCGCAGCTCTCTCAGGTGTGACCTTTTAACCTTCATGTGAAATCAACTGGCCTATGCACACCACCTCTTCCTGACAATACTGCAACTGTTCTTTGTTTATCTTGTATCCTTTGTCTGCTAAGATGGTCATTAACTGAATTGAGTCTTGTCTGCACTCATCTTCTGTTGTGATACAAATCAAAATGTCATCTACGTACTGTATCACAACACTCTTCAAATCAATATTGCCAAGGTCCATCTGGAGGACCTTATTAACAATTGATGGAGGCTGTCAATACCCTTGGGGCAAACAAGTGCTCTTCAGTTTAGTCTGGCGAAACGTGAATGACATCAGATTTTAGGAGTCCTTATGCAACGGGATTGAGAAAAATGCATTTTTCTAGTCAATCACTCTGAAATATCGTGCTTCTGTTGGCATACTTGTACCGTTGCAGGATTCAGAACTAGAGGAAACTCTGTCTCTACAATCTGGTTAATCGGTCTCATGTCCTGTATAAATCTCCACGACCCCCCTTTTGATTTTTTAATGGAGTACACAGCCATATTATGGGGTGACTCTGACATCACTAAAATATCCTGTTCCATCAGGGCTCATATAGTCTTAAAAATACCTTCGCCAGCCTCTCGGGACATGGGGTACTGTCTTGCTCAAGTTAAAATTGCTCTGGTTTCAGCTTAATCTTAACCCCGCCCACCCCCTTGAATAGGCATATGTCATAGGGGCCTGTAGTCCATAAAGTGCTTGGCACATTTTCAAAGTCTTCATCAAAAAATGCTGGGCCCTGCCGCAGATCGCTGTGGGATCTCTCTTTTCTCTACCATAATCCAGTAGGTAATACTCATCTCGAATACTACTTCATCATCTGACGGATCATCTTTAAACAGATCCTTGTCAGTGACGTCAGTGAATCTATACCCTTCCCCAATGGCAATCACTGTTCTCCATGGCCTGCCCTTGTCATCGGTGCATTCGATGGCTAATTCCCCTTACACTATGGCTGCTTGTAGCTCTAGGGGAGTAATCTGTCCCCCCTCTTCATCCATAGGTATCTGCGGTCTAAACAAAAATTCATCAGGTATCCTCATAATCTTTCCAGGTAGCCATGTCAACAGAATGCTTACCCCATAATGGAAAACGTCTGGCTCTAATGGCGTTCCTCGCAGAGCCATTTGCCCTGTAAACGCCAATATAAACTCGGCCACGTTCATATAATGTATCCCTGGAGTGCAACACACTATGCCTTCATCAGTGAAAGAAATCGTCATATTTAGCTTCGTCATTAAATCACGTCCCAGAAAATTAACTGGTGTCTGCCGAGAATATAACAGCGGAACAGACATGTCACACTCTCCTATGGAGACTGGTAATTCATTAGTAAAAGGAACTCTACTTGTAGCTCCAGAGAATCCTTGTGTATTCATGCCATTTCCCGACATTGGATATTTGCCTTCTCGTATACATGAACGAGTAGCCCCTGTGTCTACTAAAAAATAAAAAGATTTGCCTCCTATTGTCACATCAACCCTCGGTTCCTCTTGGGGGTCTGGTGTCACTGATAGTACTGAACACATCAAGTCACCCTGTGAGCTATCCTATTGTGGATACATGCTTATCCCTGTACCTGTGAACGGACTTCCTCCCACCACAGTGACATCCCCTACTCTAGGTGTCAATAATTGTCCTGTGTTTGCATTCTGCTGTATCTGCATGGGTGCGTGCTGTGACTGCCCTTGTGGCGGATTCAATGATGCTAGCTGTGGCTTGTTGCATTTGCAGCACTTGTGCTTGATACACTGTTTGATCTTGGGTGAACCCATCCCTAGCTTGTGAGCTATATGCTGGAGGATAAACCCCCCCCCCTCTTGAAAATTGCTCTGTCAAACTTATAAGGGAATAGGGGTCTCAATCCCCTCTTCCGATCCACAGAAGCCAAATAGATTGACCCCTCCCACTGTGGTTGGCACGGGCGCCTGAAAACTGATATCACAGGAAGCCATGTGGCAGCCAATGGGGGGAAGATGGAGTTAGGGAAAAGGGGGTGGAGTGACAAAGGAAAGGAGGGGAACATACACAAGCAAATAAATACAACACAGCGATATTCCTAAACCTGTACCTCTATTTCCTGAACACCTAACCTGATCTCCTGTACCTGTAATGACCTTGCTACATACGAACCATAGGAGCTCTTTAAACTCCACTTTGCACCTCACAGAACATAAGCGGATAACCTGGAACATGGACTTTGAACATAACATAGGGCTTGAACATAACGTAGGACTTGGACAGTCATTTCTTGAACACACATAGATTGGCTTACAAGCTAAATGGCACAAACAAAGGGGTGTCCCTTTTTATGAAGACACGAGACACATGGCCCATCGGGCACAATGAAGCCACAAACAATGATTTAGGAAAAAAGGCACACAAGAACATGCCCTTGTACTGTGTGGACCCATGCGTGTGCTTTAAATAGTCTCTATATCTTTCCCAGTGCCCTGTTTTATCCGTTCAGAGTTTTATAGCATGTTTTCTCCACATGGCGTGTCTAATGCATGGCATGTATCTTAGGGCGTGTTACATCACACACCCACTGCCACGTTGAAGTAATCAATTAATAAACAAAGTAAGCATATAGCAACTCCAGAACATGAACACTGGGGTCAAAAACACTTAACTGATGGTCCGGATGCCTCACAAGGACATCCGGACCCTGAAGAGCGATGCCCGAAGCTTTTGGGAGCCCGCTTCACCGCTGCGGCCCGTGTTTATTCAGCTGTTCGTCACCGTCGCGGCCCGGGGAAGCTCCATCAGTCCTTCGGCGTCTGAGAATTTCCGCATGCCTGCTCCTAAGCTGCCGCCGCCCGTGCTGAGAATCATTAATTACCTGCACCGAGGCACGGGCGGCGGCGAGTTTTAACAGTTGCTGCTAATGAGCAGCTGTTGTAGCGCACGATAGGAGAACTACACACCTCCCAACGCCTCATGGGAAATGTAGTTTATCGCCTCTTGCAAAGCAAGAAGCGCCGACCTGTTGCTTTCCTCAGATTCCTGACAGTACCTCCTCTCTCAGGGCCCCTTCCAAGTTTTGCCTTCTCTGGATGTTGCAGATGAAATTGTCGCACCAATCTGGGTGCATGAACCGCACTAACCGGTTCCCATGAACAATCCTCAGGTCCATATCCTACCCACTGGATGAGATACCATAAACGATTCTGTCTCCATCTTGAGTCCAGTATCTTCTTTACTTCATATTCTGCCTGTCCATCCTTGATAATTGCTGGGGGTCTCTGTACTCGCGTTCCCGGAGCTGCGGGTTTAGGCAAAGACACATGTTTGTTTGTTTGTTTATTTATTTCTATAGCGCTCTGGACCCGGGAGTATGAGGGCGCTTGGTACAGGTTACAGGTACAGTGCAATGGAAACACTAATCGTAAGGTAGCAAGTATATACAGAGTATACAATGAGGACAATAATCATAATGTAGCAAGTATATACAGAATATACAGAAATGGGAGTAATAGCAAGCAGAAATAACAGAAGAGACATGTGCAGTTTGTAAGCAGTTTGAACTGGTTCAGACTTAAGGTTGGCTTTTTGACAGGAGCCACCCAATGGCTAGTTTCCTGAACGACTGGAAGGATTTGGACTCCTTGATATTCAGTGGCAAGGAGTTCCAGAGTTGGGAGGCAAGGACAGTGAAGCTTGAGCCACCTGCTCTTTTGGAAGTAAATCTAGGTACTGTGAGACGTAGGGTATTGGACGATCTCGTGGTTCTGATGGAAGTTCTCATGGTGAATTTGTTAGTAAGGTATGGGGGCTAAGTTGTTGAGAGCTTTGTAGGTGAGGCAGAGGGATTTAAGATCGATTTTATGTTGGATAGTGAGCCATTTGCATGTGGTTCTGGTGGCAGCGATGTGCTCACGCCTAGGAATGTTTAGCGCTGCTCGTAGCGCATTATTTTGAAGGACTTGGAGTTTGCTGATTATCGCTTGGTTGGCACCTAAGTAGAGGCTATTGCAGTAGTCTAACTTTGATTGTATAAGAGCTCCGGCTAGCGTGAGGCAGCTGTTAGGGGAAAGAAATGGTCTACAGGCTTTGATTAGTTTTCCTGTGTAGGCCATGGCTGAGGCGATCGAATTGACTTGTTTAGTGAGGTTTGTGTTTGCGTCAAGGTAGAAACCAAGTGTTTTCAAGCTTTTGGCGATCGGGATAGTATTGCCATCAATTATGATATTGGAATAGTTGGGACTGAGTTTTTGTAGGTTATTAGGTGCACCAACAATGAGCAGTTCAGTCTTCTCGTCATTCAGGCAGAGGCTATGTGTGGCCATCCAGGCCTGAATGACAGAGAAGATTTCATTGATCCTAGCTACATCAGTGTTGTAGTTGCCCGAGATAGTGAGGAGTATCTGGGTGTCATCCGCATAGTTTGTGTAGGTGACACCCAGACGGTCCAGTTTATCAAAGAGGGGCTTTGTAAAGATGTTGTATAGGGTCGGTGAAACACATGAGCCTTGAGGGACACCACAGATGGGGTCTGCTGCTGCCACAGAAGAGAAGACTCTCATGGTTCTGTTGGCCAGGAAGGACTGGATCCACGAGACAGCAGATGGGGAGAAGTGGGCGGCAAACGAGAGGTGGTTGCAGAGTATCTTGTGGTCAACCAGGTCGAAGGCTGCTGAGAGAACTAGAAGGAGTAAGATGGCAGCCTTGCCCTTATCTTTGATTTTGTCAATCTGACTCTTAAGATCAACAAGGGCAGTTTCTGTTCCATGTTGTGGCCGGAAGCCAGACTGACGTAATCCAAGTAGTTGGTTAGCCTCTAGGTAATGCTGAATTTGCAAGTAGGCCACTCTGTCAAGGATTTTTAACAAGAAGGGGACGGTTGTGATGGGCCTGTAATTTGTAGGGATGGCTGGGTCCAGGGTTTGCTTTTTTAGAAGCGGGAGGACCCATGACTGTTTCAGATTGTTGGGTACCGAATTAGTAGAGAATGACGCGTTTATGAGCTTGGAAATGAAGGGGGCGAGGTCTCTAGCTGCATCTTTTATAATCTGTGCAGGGCAACTATCCCCTTTACAGTTTGATGGTTTGAGGGAGGTTATGATTTTTTGCACTTCTAATACGGTTACTTTTTTTAAGGTGAAGACTGGATGTATCTTTAACTTGTGAGGCAACTTTAATTTGCATGCCCCCGTAGATATACATTTCACAATTTCTTAGGGTCCAATAAACCTGGGGGAAAATTTACGGGGTCCCTTTAAAGGCAAATTGTGTATTGAAAGCCAGGCCTTATCCCCCACTTTATACTGAGGAGCAACTCTCCTATTTCAGTCTGCATATTTTTTATATTGTTCCTTAGCCTGTTCTAAATTGGCTCGCGCTTTCTGTCTGAGGTGCAGTAGTACCTTTTTTCTATCCTGAAGCATAGGAATATTCTCCATATCAGGTAGATGTTCTGGTAACATATTTTGTGTGTGACCATACAAACACACATTTGGAGACATACCCAAGGAAGCGTGTTCAGTGTTATTATAAGTAAACTCAGCCAACCATAAAGACTGTACCCATGATTCACGACCCTCACTTAAATAACACCGTAAATATTGTTCCAGCGTCTGATTGACTCTCTCTGTTTGTCCATCCGTCTGTGGGTGATAACTGGTGGACAACGCACACTCCATGCCTAACATTTTACAAAAAGCACGACAAAATTTGGAAGTAAATTGAGGGCCTCTATCAGATACAATACTATGAGGTAGACCATGTAATCTGACCACATGTTGTAAAAACAATTCTGCCAATCTCCCTGCTCCCGTGATACCTTTACAAGGTATGAAATGGGCTTGTTTAGATAGATAATCCACCACCACCCAGATTGTGTCATACTGATCATCCGGAGGCAAATCAGTAATGAAATCCATGGATATATGTGTCCAAATCTTCTCCGGGGTGGGTAGTGCCTGGAGTAACCCTGCTTTTTTTTATGGTCTGACTTACTGCGTACACATGTTTCACACTGTTGAATGTACTTCATAGAATCTTGTCTTAACCCTGGCCACCAGAAATATTTCTCCAACAACCCTTGAATCTTTTTGCTTCCTGAATGTCCTGCTAAAGGTGAATTATGACACCAATGCATCGCCTTCCTCTGCAAGGCGAGCGTCGGTAAAAACAATTTCCCTGCATAATAGGGAAGCCCATTGTGGAATGTTTCTGCGGGATTTTTTCCCCATTTCAATTGGACCTTTCCTTTCATTTCTTGTTTTACTTGTCTCAGTAATTGAGTCATTACTGCTCCTACTACCTTTTCCGCAGGAATGATAGTCTTCACTTCGGTTACACTGCTTTTCATATTTTGCTGCCTAGATAAAGCGTCCGCCTTACCATTTTTCTCCCTGGTCTAAAAGTGACTACAAAATTAAACTCATTAAAGTACTGTGACCATCTTAACTGCCTTGGACTTAATGTATGAGCTATCTTGAAGTATTGTAAGTTTTTATGATCAGTGACCACTGTAACCTGATATTTGGCCCCCAACAAATAATGTCGCCACTCCAAAAATGCTGCTCTAATCGCCAATAACTCTTTATCAGTGATTGAATAATTCTGTTTGCAGCTAGTAAGCTTGCGAGAGTAGAAAGCTACTGGATGCCATACTCCTTCTTCCTCCTTTTGAGACAATACTGCTCCAACAGCCACGTTAGAAGCATCTGTTTCCACTTGGAAAGGTTTTTCTGGGTTAGGGTGTCTCAATACAGGAGCTGATGTAAATGCTTTCTTTAACTCTTGAAAAGCTACTTCTGCCTCAGTGTTCCAATCAAACTTAGTGGCTTTCCTCAATAATTTGGTAATGGGGGTAACGATTTGTGAAAAATTTGATATAAAGCACCTATAAAAGTTTGCAAAACCCAAAAAGGACTGGATATCCTTGATGCACTGAGGCGCTGACCATTCCGTAACTGCTTGTACTTTTTTCTTGTCCATCACAATACCAGAGGGAGTCAAAATAAAACCAAGAAATTCCACTTGAGTGGCATGAAAGGCACATTTTTCCAGTTTTACATACAACTGATGGTCTTGTGATTTTGTTAACATTGCTCTCACATGCTCTATGTGTTGCTTTTCAGAAGAGGAATACATTAAAATATCATCAATATAAACTATAACAAACTGATCTAGAAACTCACTCAACACCTCCTGCATAAAGTATTGAAATGCTGCCGGAGCATTACACAAACCAAAAGGCATCACAAGATATTCAAACAAACCAAACTTAGTCCTGAAGGCTGTCTTCAACTCATCCCCCTCTTTCACACGGATCAAATGGTAAGCCCCTCTCAAATCTAATTTGGTATAAAGCACTGCTGTTTTTACTTGATCCAATAATACTGAAATCAAAGGCAAGGGGTACCTGTTCTTCACTGTCACCTTATTCAATGCTCTATAATCAATACATGTCCTAAGTGTTCCCTCTTTCTTTGAGACAAAGAACAAAGGTGACGACACAGGTGAGGTGGAATGTCTAATAAATCCCTTACTTAACATGTCATCCAGGTATTCACGTAAATGCTGGTTTTCTGTTTCAGTCAAAGCATAGATTCTGCTACAAGGTAATTTAGCCCCTGGTTCCAATTCAATCACGCAATCATAGGATCTATGGGGTGGTAACAAGTCTGCTCCCCCTTTGTCAAATACTTTAGCTAAATCTTGGTACTGATTTGGAATACTCACAGCCATTGTTCCCACCATTTGTGGTTCTGCCACCTGATCTGCCAAATATAATGCAGGTCTCACCTCCTCCTCCATGTGACCCTCACATTCCACTCCTGCAAATACCACCTCCTGCTTAATCCAATCAATCCTGGGATTGTGTTTAAGTAACCAAGGCATGCCCAGAATGAGCCCGAATTGAGGTGCCGCTATTAAATCAAATACAATTTCCTCTATATGTCCAGACTCACACCTCATTAGAATGGGTTTAGTTTGTTGACATATGGGCCCTGCAACCAATGGTGATCCATCCAATGATTGCACCCCCTCAACCTGAGCTTTTTCCCTTAAAGGTAAACCCAATCTTTTCGCCAATTCAATGTCAATGAAATTACCGGTGGCGCCTGAGTCCACCATTGCAGACACTAACTGCTTAGTACAGGCAAAAAGTAAAGCCACCAAAATGTACAAATGTGAATTTCTTTTCCCTGTCGTATTTGCACTCCAATTGGGAAACCTATTAATTTCTGTGCCTGTCGCCTGCGTTCCCCCTAAGGCCGGCCCAGTCCTTTTCCTGTCTCAACCTTGCTTCTATCCACCCCTGCTCCTTTCTTGGGAGTATTCGGGCAAGTTCTAATAAAGTGTCCTGGTTATCCACAATAAAGGCACAAGTTATTAGCCTTCCGTTGCTCTTTTTCTGCAACAGACAAGGGCCCCCTTATTCCACCAATTTGCATAGGTTCTCCTTCTGTATTCCTGTTTCCCTTACCCCGATCCAACCTAGCAAAAGGCAAAACGTCTGGTCTTTTCTTCTCCCCCTTGCGTTCTCCAATACGATGATCCAATCTTAGGGCTAAGTCAATCATGGCGGTACATGTACTAGGGTGAGGTTCTACTTGAGCAATAGCATCCTTCAATTCCTCTTTGAGCCCTTGATAAAATAACACAGTCTGTTTATTCTCAGGCCAATCAGTTTCAATCACCAACCTGTTAAATTGGGTAACATACAAAACCAAGTCGCGTGTTCCTTGTCTTAAAGCTAACAATTCTTTGTCTTGAGCCAAAGACACCTCTCGGCGATCAAATAACCTACCAAACTCCCCTAGAAAACCATCCCAATTATATAATAATGGATCATCCTTTTGCACCAGAGGCATAGCCCATGCTGACGCATCTCCAGTTAAATAGGAAATAACAAATGCTGTTCTAGCTTGTATTGTCTCAAACGCCTTAGGTTTACACAAAAAATGAAGTCTGCATTGTGTTAAAAAGGTCATGTATTTCTTAGGGTCTCCTGTGAATCTTTCTGGTGCGGCGAATGGCACACTACTAGGGGGCTGCACAATTACAGTAGGCGGGACTCTACCAGTTTGCCCTCCCGTAGAAGTTCCAGCCCCATCCAGCGTGGTGCCTTGTGCTACCAACCCTTGTACCCGGGCTTTCAATATACTAGACTCTTGCCTAGCTTGTACCAACTCTACTTGTATGTCTTGTAGTGCTTTTAGCACATCTGCTAAAGGGGGAGGATTCGTATCCATTTGGCCTGGGTGGTTCAATTACCCCGAAATCGGGGGCAGGTAATTCTGTCAAACTTATAAGGGAATAGGGGTCTCAATCCCCTCTTCCGAAACCACAGAAGCCAAATAGATTGACCCCTTCCACCATGGTTGGCACGGGCGCCTGAAAACTGATATCACAGGAAGCCATGTGTCAGCCAATGGGGGGAAGATGGAGTTAGGGAAAAGGGGATGGAGTGACAAAGGAAAGGAGGGGAACATGCACAAGCAAATAAATACAATACAGCGATATTCCTAAACCTGTACCTCTATTTCCTGAACACCTAACCTGACCTCCTATACATGTAATGACCTTGCTACATACGAACCATAGGAGCTCTTTAAACTCCACTTTGCACCTCACAGAACATAAGCGGATAACCTAGAACATGGACTTTGAACATAACATAGGGCTTGAACATAACGTAGGACTTGGACAGTAATTTCTTGAACACACATAGATTGGCTTACAAGCTAAATGGCACAAACAAAGGGGTGTCCCTTTTTATGAAGACACGAGACACATGGCCCGTCGGGCACAATGAAGCCACAAACAATGATTTAGGAAAAAAGGCACACACAAACATGCCTTTGTACTGTGTGGACCCATGAGTGTGCTTTAAATAGTCTCTATATCTTTCCCAGTGCCCTGTTTTATCCGTTCAGAGCTTTATAGCATGTTTTCTCCACATGGCGTGTCTAATGCATGGCATGTATCTTAGGGTGTGTTACATCACACACCCACTGCCGTGAAGAGCGATGCCCGAAGCTTTTGGGAGCCCGCTTCACCGCCGCGGCCCGTGTTTATTCAGCTGTTCGTCACGGTTGCGGCCCGGGGAAGCTCCATCAGTCCTTCGGCATCTGAGAATTTCCACATGCTTGCTCCTAAGCTGCCGCCGCCCGTGCTGAGAATCATTAATTACCTGCACCGAGGCACGGGCGGCGGCGAGTTTTAACAGTTGCTGCTAATGAGCAGCTGTTGTAGCGCGCGATAGGAGAACTACACACCTCCCAATGCCTCATGGGAAATGTAGTTTATCGCCTCTTGCAAAGCAAGAAGCGCCGACCTGTTCCTTTCCTCAGATTCCTGACATGCCCATTCTGTACATACCCTTGGCTCCCACATGTTTCCACGATGTGCCCTGTCATTCCACATGTCCAACATGCAAGAGGGAATCTTATGACTAGCCCCCCTTGCACATTCTGATTATCATTCTGCATATTATGAAACCCGCCTTGATTACTTTGAAAACCACCTTGGTTATTTTGAAAACCACCCCTTCCTCTGTAACCCATTCCTCTGCCTCACAGTATGAATCCATTCCCTCCTTGATCTATTTGGTGTTGATTATTCACCTGTGGTGCACCCACTACTTGCTGCATTCCCAATCCTTCTCTGCTTGTCAAAAACCACCCCTTCTATGGCGTACTTTGACAATTTCTTCTGAACTCACTTGGCTTCCTCAAGTTTTCATCTTTCTTCTTATTATTTTTCTCTTGCAACTGCTGACAGCGATGCACTATAGTCAACTGTTTTTCTGCCCATGGCTTCGCTTTCATTCCCACTAATTTTTGCAGTTGCCTCTGTACTGGCTCAGGCAATCCCTGACACAAAATGTGGTAAAACACTGCCACTGATTTTCCCCACGGCTCTTGCTATGCGATCATCCTTTAGATCACTCTGAACATTCTATAGGATCTGGCGTCCTATCCTGAGGCTGCTCTAGATCGGACCATTTTACTTCCTTGTCTGTCTGCAGACAATCCCTCGGGACCGCATGCACTTCTATCCCTCCTCGCCTCGGAAGGCTTCTCTTTCTTTGTCTGACATGTCTAGTCCCCAACTAGTATGGCTTTCCTCCCCTTCACCCCTGTCTAAGGTTAGTCTGCTGAGAGACAAAGCCCTATGCTCAAAACCGAGTGAGCCTCCTTCTTTGCCTCATGATTGGGCGACTATAGATCGATCTTCTTTTCCCTTGCTTCCTGATCCACCTCTTGCTCTCATATCCTGATAGGCTTTATCGATTCTATCTCCAATGCTTCCTATCTCAAAATCCTCTTCTAATGTAACTTTACATGGCCCTGACATTGCTCCCTATAGCGGGAGGAACTCCTCTATACCGCCCCATGATATTCCTTGACTCACTTCCATTAACTCTTTCTGAATGTGATTAATATCGCGCTACCTTTGTCTTCTTTTTCGCTCCATTTCTTTGTCTAATTCTCTTTGCTTTCTCACTTCCCCTCTAATTCTTTCCTCTTCCTGTCTCTTCTGATCCTTTCATTTGTTCACTATACGCACTTCTTCTTCCCTTTGTCTTTGTATCCTTTTATCCCTTAATTTCTGTTATTCCTCCTCTTCTCTTTTTCTTTCATGCCTGTCTCATTCTTTGAGTGCTCTTTGCCTGTTGTCATACTTCCTTTGCTCGTCCGCCTTTTCTTTCTTTCTTTGCTGTTCTTCCTGATACATCTGTTCTCGTCCCAGCCTACTCTTCTTATATTCATCCTCCTTCAATCGCTTTTCTCGTTCCCTGTCTCTTCTATCCTGCTCATCTTGATCTTTCCTTTGCCTAACTTCCTCGATGCTTTTCCCATTGAGCTTGAGCAATATTTTTCCACCCATTTGTCCTGTACGAGTGCTATCTCATCATCTTTATCCTTCTCTCCTTTCCATCTCTTAATCTCTCTCTCGATTTCTGCTGACACACTCGGTCGATCGCTTTTCTCCTCCTTGTCCTGTAAGACTTTAAAGTTCTCTTCCTTTCTTCTAGCCTCGTCTGGACAATCGTCACTGCTATAAGCAGGTTCATGTATCGGGTTACTATACACTGTTGCCGCTTTCAGTTCCCTCAATGGATACAATTCTGTTTTTTCTACTTCAACGCTTTTTACTTCGAGTGAGGCAAGGGGGCAGAAGGCTCAGCACCTTCCTCCTTACAATGATTGAGCATCAAATCCTCAGGCGGCAGGTCCTCCCACTCCTCCTGGTACATCTTCCAGATTTCTAAAATAGTTAACCTCTTCTCCAATTTCTTCCCCGTGTATGGTCATGTGTTGCAATACCGCCTTTCTCAATAGACTGTCAATACTTTCTGCCGTTTTGCACAATTACATTTTAGAAAAACAAATATGAGCGCGCACCAACACCCGCTGCTCAAAACCTCTACTTCTCATATAATCTCAATCTACTATTTTCTGTCGGCACCGACATTGATTGAAAATAAGTAAACTTTTTATCTCTGCTTCGATTTTAAACAATTTGTCCTTGTCGCTTTTCAACACCTCTTTTCAATTACAAAATACACAGACAAAAAGACAGACTAGTCGACTCTTCACAAAAACACCATGGTTCATCTTTATCTCTAGCCCCTAAAATACTCGGATTGGAGTTTGAGTCATTTCCTATCATAAACTTTGTTTATGTGCTGCCTATTTATTCCCTTGGAATTTTGAAATGACTCCTTCTAGACTTTTCTTAAGGTAAGAAACTGGACTCTCACAGAATGTTCCTCGTTCAAACACTTCTCATTATACACTAAACAAACTCCCCATTACTTGTCTATTTTACCACAAACCAATCCCTTTATGTTTTTGCCAATCCCCTTAATCTACTCACCATTCGCTCTTCAGCTTGAGACCTCTCGGTATTGTCCCCTCCTCCATTCGACCACTGTCCCCTTCTGTCCCCTCAGCACCTCTGGAAACCAGGAGGGATTTCGTCAAAGAGGGACCCATCCCACCTCTATCAGTCTTCTCACAAGTTTTCTTTATCGGCCACTCTCCACAGGAAACTTCATGATCTTTCGGCTAAGTGGCAGAGGGTGTCCCATTGTCTGCAAAGCTGGAGACCTACTAGGTCGACGGACCTTGAACCATTCTCCCTTTGCTACCACGTGAACACGTAGGCGCTTTAAGATGAGATAGCGATCTCTGGGATGGCTGGGAATACAGATTTTACTGTGACACCAAAAACAAGACCGACTCAGGAAGTTGGCAAAACATAGCTGTTTTAATATCAATTGTCTAAAACAGCTAGTACAACAGGCATTAACGGACGCCACACAAGCATTCTCTCCACATATTGTACAAAACACAAACTTTATACTGAAAACTCGTCATAAGTGACGTCATACTACGTGGCAAAGTAAGAAAACCTACTACAGGTCGAGATTGGCTCATGGGGAACGTCTACATTTACTTTCTATGGGAGAT
This sequence comes from Ambystoma mexicanum, assembly GCF_040938575.1. Lineage (NCBI taxonomy): Eukaryota > Metazoa > Chordata > Amphibia > Caudata > Ambystomatidae > Ambystoma > Ambystoma mexicanum. The sequence continues at coordinate 1,443,937,459 of NC_090935.1, forward strand.
AAGATCGTGATTTGTTCTCTAAGGTCAGGTGGACAACTATGCCCACCCCTAGTGCAAGTCATCTTCCCTGTCATAGAATACACAGCGTTTCATTGGCTCTCAAAACTGGAGGGCTCTTGCTACCTGGCCCTCTACAATTGGTTGGCACACTTGTGCCCTTCTGGAATTTTCACTTGCCAGCAGCACGCAAACTGGTACCCCAGGTGCTTGTGGGTTTGACTTGGTCATGGCTTCCCACCCAATCAGCCTGTCATCTATCATCACTCTGCTGTCTGCCATTCAATTAGTCTTTTGGACCCGGCCTTGCAAGTATCACTGAGCCTGAGAATAAAAGGTAGTGTGAGCATGTACTTATCTTCTGCCCTCGGTTCAGCCTACCCCAAACCTATTTTCATCTTGACCATGAAACTGTGTCTGAGCTCCTTTCTTCATATTTAATACTATTAATTGATTTTCATTACACCTCAAACAGGAGCTTGCCTTGCTTCTCATGTTCATTTTTATCTTCTGGAATAGATAACCAGTTTCTTGGCTGCCTCAACCCTTGACACTGGGCCAGATAAGCCTTCTCAAAACTTCGTTCAGCATCAGCTGTTTTTCTTGTACTGCGCCATACTTTCAGCCCTTCTGTTCATGGGGTCCTAGTTTGCTAAACACGACTTGGAACATCCAGATTCTATACTTTTATATATATAATGGTAGCACCACCTGCAGTCTATTCACTATGTATAGCCAGCCTTCATGATTACTTAGTCTACTTGCATTTCAGCAACTGTACAGTTATAACAGTTTGCATTTTCTTCAGTGCTCTTCATTCGTGCAATCTTCATTCCCGCACATGAAATGTCACTCAATGCTCTATTTCATCATCAGAATCCATAAGGTCTATATACTTTCTTCTTTGACATCTCTTCTTGGTGCAATATTTCTACTTCACGTGACGTCACGAGGCTCTTGCCTCACTATTTCATACCTCTTCTGGGATTTCTCCTAAGGGACCGTCAGCTCTTCGTGGATACATAAAGAACAGTTTTCTCAATGGATACCTCTTCTACCGGCTTTTGCGTCCTGAGAGCCGGCTGGGAGCCGACTCACTACTTGGTGGCATGACAGTTGGATGGTGGACCATCGGGGCCAGAAACGATGCCGAAACCACAAGCCTGTCGTGGAGGTACCCAGGTAGTGAGAAGAAGGAGGAACGGCCACCGCCACCCTGCTAAGAACCAGAGTTGTGTCCCCAAACTACCACAGGTAATGGGAATGGCAATGGCAGGAAGATTGGGTGTGGTCCAGGAAGAGGTCCATCTCACTGACAGTGGTCCAACCATTACCACTGGAAAATATATTTATCATCCAGGTGTTAAAATAAAGCCAAATTAAGCAGTCAGCTTTTCTACTTCCCGGAAAGAGTTGAATGGACTAGTACACGCTTTCTGTCAAAGTGCTGAAGGATCACTGTGGTGAACTTTGATAAAGGAACCAAGGAAAGGGAGTCATTACCCTGGCCCTGTTCTGAAGGGACACTGAAAGAATTACTATCAGGAGAAAACTGAAGCAGGATACCAGGAGAAGGCAGTTATTCTCCTGGTGAAGGAATGTTACTTTTGTGATAGCGCCTTGTAACATTTGTGTATAGGCGTGTTATAAATGCCATATTATATCATATCATAGAGATTTGGTTTAAGTGTTAGGTTTCTGACAGAGGACAGAGAACATATTATTTTTGGACAGACATCCTGACAGGTCACTAAAGTTTCCTAGGTTGAGGCAGGGCAAACCCCTTAGAAGTACGGAGGGATAGGGTTTTCTTCTTTCATTAAACAAGTTTGTAGCCCCAAACATGACCCCCACTGGTCAGTCTCCTTCTAGACTATCACACCAGCCTTCTCTTTCCAGCTGTATTCAGAAAATACTCTTCAATATCTTTTATCAGAAATATCAATCTATCTGTGTGTAAGCTATTTCATAATATCAAACTCCTCCCCAGTCCTTATGACTTGAAAAAGGGGGTCTACCCTCTGAGTCCTATAACTGAAAAGGCTGGAGGTAATGTCCCTCCTAATCTTTTGGCGCGGCCCTTCTTTTATATGATACTAGCAAAAAGTACCCGTTCTACGAACGGGTTCTGTGGACAGATATGACAACACTCTGATAAATTGTTGAAAATCAATCATTCTGTATGTCGCTGTTCCGATTCGCTTATCGCTTGTTGTGCTTTGCACTCTGAAGTAAACTGCACTGAGAATATGTGTGTGTGGCTGGCTGACATATCCTGGGGCAGACATTTGGGGAAGCATGAGTTGGTGTGGTGCTGCATACTGGGACCTACCATGCTCCCTCCCCACCTGTTGCCTCACTCTGGCATGGTACAGTTCATTGTGATGCATTAGGTTGCAAATGTCCCAGAAACTGTGCATCCTAGGGTTGAGGACTGGTCCTTCTACGACTACATTGATGTTTCACCAATTTCGGACAACCGGACAACCATCTCATGTGTGAAGGTGCTCAAATCTAGGGAAAGGGGTGGGGTGTCCAAATGTTATTTAGCCAGTAATGTCAGGTGACTATGCAAAATTTGGTGCAGATTGGTGAAACAGTGTGGGATTGTATAAGGAACAATGCTTCACCAAGCCACATACAAACCAACATAGTTTCACTTTTTATCAATATAGATAACTTTGGAAGTGAATGTGTGAGTTTAAAAGAAGATCACTGTAATCTGCATGTCAGATTGAAAAATTCAAGATGCAACATGATTCAGCTGCATATTTCCTTACAAAGTTATTGATTTGTTTATAATTGTTTTAATTTTCATAATTTTAGAAAATATTATATTGGTGTCTAATCAAAGAGGGGATTGCCACAATTGAAACACAATTGGTCTCAAGTTTCTATGATATTCAATGATACAGACATACATTTTAAAATTATAATATTTTGATTTCAAATACATTTACATTCAATTCAGTTTGACAAGAAGTGTAAGTAAGATAAATGCCAATTTTGGTCTGCAGAGGTCACTGGTGGTGCATTACACATGAATTCTATTTCATGATATTAATACCTACCTGAATAGTTTCATTTTCCTTTTCAGCAGTTCCATGACTGCAGTTAAATGGATTTTGAGGACAATCTGAAATTGATGGATGTGTCAGCTCCCTTTGTACTTATAAAATTAGCTAGCATCTGGCAATGTTTATGGGCATGTCCCAACTTGTTTGAACATGATGAAATATGCATTTCTTACTGTGGCCTCACAACCGATGATATGTCTCGTGATGAAAATTCCAGTGGTTGGGCCTAGTTGCTCCATGGTGAATCCAGGCACTTGCACAGGCATGTCTTATTTTACCTTAAAATGAAATGAAGTTTTATTCAGAGATAATTTAAATGCATGGCAAGATACAATGGAACTTCGAATGATGCTTCTTTTCTTCATTACATTTGGCATTATTTTAGTTAAATGAAATATATTGCAAGATACAATGACTGAAAACAAATGGAAGGTTATTATAATACAGAAGTTAATTTATATTCTCCGTGCTTAGGACCCATGAATAGGACACTGTCATCAAATAGTGGTATTGTTTATTTCTGTTCTAAAACTCCAATAAATGTTCGGGGGCCTGCTGAATTATTTTGGGATGTGGCAAAGTTTTAACTTTCATATACATTTTTCTCTGCATGTCCTTATTATCAACCCAGTCTCTGGAATCCTAAGAAATGTACAGTTTATCTTTGGGGTGTGCATGCAGTTCTTTGTACCTTGCAGGTGGCAAATAAATTGTCTCTGAGTGCAAAACTTTCAAGGACTGACAATAGCACGGTTCAAAAAACATAATGCGGATGCCGTGTGTTATGAGCTATTTAAAACTTTGAGAACTCACAATGTTTTTAGGCAATGCACAGTGAGATTAAATGATTTGCCATGGAGCACACACTTTGGTTAAGCAGCGTTCTCCAAGCGGTACACCCCTTTTCGGCACCATCATTTTGGCACAGGCCGATTTGGCAGGCCCATTCCGCTGCAGCACCCATTTCGGTGTGCCTTTTTCACGCGAAAGCCATTCCGGCAACGTTATTTTGGCATGAAGGATGTTTGGACATGGGTGACATTGCAGCCACATCTAAATGCCCTCATGCTAAATAAGATCACAGGACTGCACTGCAACAAACCTCGCCACCTCCCACTTGCGTTGCTTTTCTTTTAATTACTTAAGATAAACACAGCCTTGAACCCTGGTCTGCCAGACTTCGGAACCAACATTTAACCACTAGGCCACGATAGCTTGGAGCTTGACAAGGCACACATTTCAAATGTACACATTACATTTAATATGATCATTGATAAAAGGCTAGGTATGAAATTTGTGAAACTCCAAACAATAACATAATTGTAGCCTAATGGTTAAGTGCTGCGCCTCAAGCTTCTTAAGGCCAGGGTTCTCTGATAGCAGTGTTCAATGTGATTTTTTAAAATTGCATTTTTTCTGTTTTATAAAAATGCAGATGCCATGTGTTATGAGATATTTAAAATGAAGAAAACACATGGCATTCAGGACCGTGGACTGTCTGCCATCCATACAGTAACTGGGACTGACCCTACTTAGTTTCAAAGTGAGGAAGGATCCATCCCCTTTAGGCCATGTTTCTCTAAGTGTACTTCTACAGGGGCACATATATTAGGCAACATGGCCTTAGTGGGCTGACCCCTTCCTCACTTTGAAGTTAAGCTGGGCTCATCCCAGTTACTGCAGGAATAGGAAACCCACTGTTGCTGTAAACATACCTATTTCTTTTATTTTATATTATTGACTGTGAGACTACAAATACCAGAATGCAATTCAGCAAAAGGCAAAAAATTATCTCAGAGTGCAAAACATTCAAGGACTGACAGTAACACGGTTTTAAAAAAGTAAATAATTCAGATGCCCATTCGGTCGCCCATCCATGCAATAACCAGGACTGTATCTGCTTAGCTTCAAAGCGGGGCTGACCCTGCTTAGCTTCAAAGCAAGATAAGGGCTGGCCCATTCCTCTAAGTGGTCTTATATGTTAGACTCATTTATCTGGCCCCCTTCCTCACTTTGAAGCTAAGCAGAGTCTGCCCTGGTTACTGCATGAATGGGAGACCTGGATGGCTATTGGGTCACTGAAGTCCTTTGTAATCTATATATATATATCAAAGAACACAAAATAAAATTACATAATTTTATACCTACATCATATCATTTCAATTATAAAAACGCATCTATTTCATACAATTTCACACAATTCTGTAAAACCTTTACTATTAAGTTCTATTTATTAAATGACAGTATTATATTCCTAACTGTCACGGAGTTCCCCCCCTTCTCACCTGAGACCGATCCTTGCTGGACTCCATGGGCGTTGTCTTCTTGCGGACAGACCTGGACTTGAATAAGGCTGAGCGAGTCTCTTCCGACTCCAGCGTGCGTTTAAGATTCCGGGATGCAGCAATCCGGGGATCCGGGAAATGAAGGAGACGTGCTGATGGCGCACGAGTCCAGGAAGCAAGAGGAAAAGGGAAAGGGGCAAGGAATGGAAGTAGAAAAGCTAGGAACCAGGAAAGCAATACTGCGAACTACGAAGCAAACGTCTGATCGCTACTTGGCAATAGCAGTGAGACGCGCGTTGCCGCGGGGGTGCGGTCTATTAGTAGAATACGTTACGTCCAATGTATAGACCGCGGAAGGCATGTCACGCTGGACGGCCATGTTGGGAGTGTCAGGGAATGCAAGGCCCGTTGCGATAAGGACCAGGAAGACCAAAAGGGGTGTGTCCTGTGGGTCATGACACTAACTTTCCCTTAGCACACCTCTACCCCACTACTTAATTATACCATATACATGACTTCAACTTGCTTAAGAATATAGTTTTTTAACATGTGGGTTCAATTTGCTGGCAGATATTAAAGAGTGCAATATTTAATGAGGTAGATTTACCATTGAGGCACCACTGCCAGAAGGTTTCACTTTTTATCCAGCCAGAGCCGTGTACACATTGTTCTAAATAATGTACATATACGTTACCAAGTGACAGAAAACGGGTAAGGACATGCCTATTCATTTCATGGATATGCTGGCCTTTACACAATCTACAAAACCTAGAGGCTCGCGGAATACCTAATCGTGGTCCAATAGTTGACAATGTGGCCAGTTGATTAACTCTCATCAAAAATAGAATTCTCCTAAGGTTGGGAGAAAACGTCAGCATAAGATATTTCTGCAGTGTCATATATGTGCAGATGTTTTTCAAATAGGCTGTCACAGAGACTCATTTAACAATATAACTCAAATTTCTCTTCCAATCCCTTAGTTTCCGCTTTTGACGGAATAGTTTCCTAAGCATATTAAAATCATATTCCCAATTTGGTGTGCAACTAATCTTGTTAAATATGCGTAAATTAAGAGTTTCAAAATCCTGCATAGAGAAAGACTTTTTAAGTGACATGTTGTGCCCTAATAGGTTTAATAGCGGGCAGCATGGATTTTTCAAAGCCTTACTGTATAGAACTCTGCATCTATGTGTAAGCAACCTGTCCAAAGACCTTAGTCCTAATTCAAACCTGTTGGCTTCAACAGAAACACCCAAAATCCTTCTCCAGAACATATCCTCCATAACCTTTATTCCTTTAACCAATTATAGACAGTTAAACAGCTAGCTTCAAGGCCATACAGCACTACCGGGACCACTGACTGAATGTACATCATAATCACCCCCTGAGTTGCCCGCAGACTGCTCAGCAAAAACTTTGACTATGATATGGGAACCCAGCAGCCGATTTCTTAACAAGATACTTGAGCGGAGCGGCAGCACACCAAGAAGCCAGAGGAGTGATACCCAGCTCCACCCTGATAGCACAGGCTGGGGTACAGTTCAGGAGACCCAGAACCGATCTTAAGAAACAATGTTTAATTGTTTCCATGGGTCCTGGGCCAGAGTGTTCACAAACTTCAGCTCCGTACAGAGCAGTCAAGGAGATTTTAGCTTTAAATACCTCACTGCATTTCATGAGATTTCATTACAGAACTGAGGAACTGCGAATTACAGAACCGCCTGGAATACACAGCAGTGAGAGATGCTCACCAGATGCAGGTTTTATGACCGCAAAATGGGGACTGCAACTGATCGACACCAGACACAAACAGAAATAGAAACCCAGAGAGGTCAGATGTCATTCAAAGAGTGGGATGATCACCATGTAGGGAGTTATAGGGCCTCATTACGAGTTTGGAGGTAGCCATGCCCTTAATAAGGGCATGGCTTCCTCCAAACTCGGGTCCGGGTTACCTGAATGGGGAAATACTGGGTCATTCCGACTTTGGAGGGCCCGGTATTTCCCCATTCAGGGAACCCAGACCCGGACCATCCCCATTCCCATTTGAGCCCCCATAGGGCTCAATGGGAATGGGGAGTATGCTAACAACGGGCCAGTTAATGACTGGCCCGTTGTTAGCATGCTGGCCCCCTCGTGGGACCCGCTCTGGACGTCTGGTAGAACCAGACGTCCAGAGCGGGTCCCGCAAGGGGATCTTGCAATAGGGCGGTATGGGCTTAACGGCTCTGGCGCCTTTACCGGCGCTGTTAACCCCTTACCGCCCACCTCGTAATGAGGCAGATAGAGTTGGACTTTATATTTCTACAATCATTGTTCCAAACCTATCTCTTCATCCACTGACACAAGAGTGCTCAACAGTGTGTCAAGTGGTAAGCTGGAATTTGTCTTTCTGATTCAAATGCTTACAATTAACACAGCAGAGAAGGCTACTTTTCTACCATTCCAGCTTTCGTTTTTGGACCCACGTGTAATGATTTGTGCATTTTTGTCTTTCAAGGGCTAAACTAGAACTCTCCAGAATAAATCTGACTTGCAAAGCAGCAACTAAGGCAATACATTAAGCTGTATATTGGAGCAGGGTTGGAAACACCAGCATTTTCGCTTCATTTGAAAAAAAGAAAGGGGCTCAGTGAGAACCACAAGGATTCGTTCAATGCAGTGACATGCATGTTACACAGATCGCTTTGCATCAGTCATCAGTCATTAAACCAGCTAAGCCACCTTTCCATCTTTGTGTCTCACACTCATCACTCAGCTTTTCTTTGTTTACAGAATTTAACACTGAAATTGGATCCCCTGATACTGGCCAATAGCAGTGCATTACCAACAGGAGAGTTTCTGAAAATGCCTTAAAAGCAAACGATCACCAGCAACATGGATACTGCCTACAATCTTACTTAGAATCTACCACCGGAAACGGAAAACTGTAAAAATCTCAACCGGGCAACGTGAGATCCCTGCTCTTTTGCTAAACAACAGTTAGGGCAGCAGCCCCTTTGACGCTCTGCACTCAGCAGCATCGTTGGCTGTGGGAGCCCACAGTGTTGTATTGCCACGGGTACTGGCGATGCCGGGGCCTGGAGTCAATCAGGAGAACCCACACACACAACTCACAGAGCCATGGTCGGGAATAACTTCCTCACCTCTTTTATAGTAAGGGCCACGTGCTGTGGGCCTCGTGTGCACAGCACGTGATGTCGCACGAGCCCGGCAGGGGCTTCCACCATAACATCCCATGCCAATGGTATAAACTTAAAACAACACCAACAACATTACATAATAATAGCACCGACATAAATAGTTACTTATTCCATTTTCAGCATTCGGCCAACATCACATTACACACAGTCCATTAGGCAGTTACAAGGGTGTGGACAAAGACATTAATTTGATTGAGTCCAGTTTAAGTTCACTAGACAGGCGGGAGCACAGCACGGGAGTCACTTCATTGTCCTTTGGGGCAGGAAAGATGGCTGGCTCCTGACACACGCTGGGGCTACTTGGGGCAGGAAAGATGGCTGGCTCCTGACACACGCTGGCCTGGGGCTACGGGGCCGCAAGGATTAACACAGTTACGGGATAACACATACTCCTGGGTGACAGAGACATATCCCGGGGTCCACTTTAAGCCTACCAGGTTACGCAGGACAGCAGTTTACGACACATGGTTGATCATGGACTCACATGACAACATACACATTGATAATAAGTTCATTTAGGTGTGTTGGGGCAGGGGTGTAGTTCATAAGATGGTGGCCTTGTTCTTCCTCTGGCTCTGCCGCACGAGCACTCCCAAAGCGAGAGCCGTGGCTGAGCGTGTTCTTTCCCCCATGGAGCTCACTGGGGTGAGACTGCAGGGCCTCGTGACTGATGTCCCTCCCCCAGATAGGAGGTGCAACCGGCTCTCCCAGGCGGGTGTGCCCAGGCAGGCGTCGTGGTGGCAGGGAGGGTTACTCATCCCCGCTGGAGGCCCAGCTGCACAAGCACCCTCTTCGTGGAGGGCCGTGACTGGTTCAGGACTGGCATGATGGTTGGCCAGCCCACAGCAAGGTGGCTGACATGGATGGTAGTGGGCCAGCCCAGGGGTAACAGGTAGTCTCCCCCAGGCGAACATTACCTGTGGTAGGTGGCAGGGTTCCTGCTGGCAGCTCCCTTATGCGCCTGCAGCTTCGCCACATGCAGAGGCCCTTCATCGACAGTGGGGCCGGAAGGCAGTGTTCTTTGTGGCCCCCCCTAAGGAGGGGGTGATGTTGGCAGAGTGGGGCAGGTTGCAGGCGGCGGCTCACGGGCTGCGCCTCTTCATCCCTCCCCCAGGTGGGAGTACTTTCTTTTATTGCGGCGGCCGCGCCACTTCAGGGCTCCCCATGCAGGAGACTCTGCAGGCAGCGGTTCTGCACCGCACCATCTCTCCCCCAGGCGGGAGGTTGCAGCAGACAACAGCGCACAGGCCGCACCCCATCTAAGCTCCCCAGGCAGGAGGTTGCTTGTTTGTTTAGGCTGCGGTAGAGGCCGTGCCAGGTTCCATCTCATCCACCAGGAAGGGATGCGGGGAAGGCTGCAGGCAGCAGCACACGGCCGCGCCTATTCAGACTACACCAGGAGGGAGTTCCTTCATCCATGTTCCCGTCGCAGTGGCCCACACCCTGTGACTACGAGGCTCCCTCCATGTGGAGGCGGGGGCGCTACAAGTCTTGGCCACGCCACGTTTCCTACGCTGGTCGGGAGCTGCAAGGCTTGTGTTCGGTTTCCCCAACGCAGTAGGCCACTTCATTTTAAAAGGGTGGCAGCGGAAAACGTCTGCATGCCTTGTTGCCTGCCACACCATGCAGCCAGCAAGCTTCCCCAGCAGGGAGCACCAGCATGCCTCGCTGAAACTCTCCCAGCGGGAGTGAGCATTGCCACGCTGGGTGGCGCGTCTGGAGCATGCAGTGCCCCGTTCACCGGGATCGGCTGGGGGCTGCATCACACCTTTGTCGCCAGTTGTTGTATTGTCACGGGCTCCGACGATGCCGGGGCCCAGAGTCAATCAGGAGAGCCCACAAACACAGCACACGGAGCCATGGTCGGGATTAACTGGCGAGCGGGAAGCCGCTTGCCCCTTTTATTGTAAGGGTCACATGGTGTGGGCCACGTGGGCACAGCATGTGATGTCGCACAAGCCCAGGAGAGGCTTCCAGCATAACACACAGCTCCTCTTCTCATTGCCGAGAGCAGGCGAGGAGGCTACATGAAGTTGTCCCTGCTTTTGCAATTTAAGTGGCCAGGTGAGTGACTGCCATCTGCTGCAGTTATTTTTTAGAGCAGCTTGGTGGCATGGGGGTGTCTTAGAGAGAGAGACCCACTCACAAAAGGTGTTTGTTTGTTAGTTTGTTTTATTTCCTTATATAGCGCGCCGAGCCCAAAGGTATCTGGGCACTTGTTCTTAGAGTACATGGTTACATAAATTATCTACAGTGCTGTGTAGATTACATAGATTATATACAGAGCATAATACGATACACTGAGATATACAATTTTAGGTAGGCATTGTATATGTGTAAGTCAAAGAGTTTTGCAGGCTGTGCATAAATAAGCATACCATATACGTGGCTTTTTACAAAATATATATAAAAACAGAAACATAATAGTTACTTGGGTAGGGATTCCAAGTATGCAAGTCGAAGAGTTTTACAGAAAATGCATAAATAAGCATAGCATATAAACAGGTTGTGGCTTTTTACAGGATATACATAAACAGAATCATAATGGGCACTTAAGTACACCTGGCCAAAGGAGGCCTGAGGCGAAATCTTACCATAGTATGGGCAAGGGTCGGGAGAGTTGCTGAGGTCTATAAATCACGGTAGAGCAAGGTAGATTTAGTTAGCGTGCTCGAATAACCAGCCTTTTGTTTTGTTCCTGAACGAGAGGAACATAGTGTCAGTTCTTAGTGCAAGAGGAAGTTTGTTCCAGGTCTTGGCTGCTAGTACTAGGAAGCTTGAGCCTCCTGCTTTTTTTAGTTTGAAAGTCAGGATGTTTAGGCAGTGGGCGTAAGGGGATCTGGTGGGCCTGGAGGATTCTTTTCTGGAGAATTTATTCATCAAGTACTTAGGAGCTGAATTGTTGAGGCACTTGTGGGTGATCATGAGGGTTCTGAATGTAATCCTATCTTGGATTCGGAGCCAGTTGGCACTTTGTCTGGTTTGTGTGATATGACTGGAGCGAGGGATGTTGAGGGCGGCTCTGAGGGCATTGTTTTGCATGACTTGTAGTTTGTGCAAATTTCTTTGGCTGGTGCCCAGATAGAGAGTGTTACAATAATCCAGTTTGGACATTATAAGGGATCTAGCAAGGGTGAGACAACTGCTAGCGTTCAGGAAGGGTCGACAGGCATTTATCAGTTTTGTGGTGTATGCTGTTCAGAGGCAGTGGCATTAATTTGTCTTTGGAGGTTTAATGCTGAGTCAAGGTAGAAACCTAGGGTTTTTGCTACTTTGTCAACTTTGATAGGGTTTCCGTCTATATTGAATGAGGAGTATTTAGGGCCTAGTTTGCTGAGTTTTAGCTTGGAGCTGATGAGGAGGGTATCAGATTTATCATCATTGAGACAAAGGTCATGATTGGCCATCCAACCCTTTATTTTACTGTAGATTTAATTTAGGAGTGTGGAGTCAGTTTGGTAGTTACTTGATAAGGTAATGAGAATGTGCGTATCGTCTGCGTAATTTGTGTATGATACCCTTACTCATCTAGGTGGTCAAACAGAAGCTTAGTGTATATATTGTGAAGGGTGGGTAATACACAGGAGCCTTGAGGGACTCCACATGTGATAGGGGCTGGAGTGGATGAGGCGATGGGGGAGAAGACCCTCATATATCTGTCTGCCAGGAAGGAATTGACCCAAGCAGCAGCTTGGGTTGAGAATGAGGTGGTTGTAGTTAGGTGGTTGGTTAGGATGTGTTGGTCGACTAGATTGAATGCGACCGATAAGTCCAGTAGGAGGAGGAGAGCAGGTTTGTCGTTGTTTCTAGCCTCATTCATTTGGATTTTCAGATCAAGAAGGGAGGTTTCTGACCCGTGTCTGGGTCTGAAGCCAGATTGTCTAAGGGCTAGAAGGTTATTGGATTCAAGGTGGTTTTTAATCTGAATATATGTCGCCTTGTCTAAGATTTTTAGAAGGAATGGTACACTGGTAATAGGTCTGCATTGGTTGGGATATTAGGGTCTAGTTTTGGTTTTTTGATCAGTGGCATGACCCACGCATCTTTTAGATTTTTGGGGACGGTACAGGAGGCAAAGGAGGAATTTAAAAAGGAGGTGATAAATGGGGCAAATTCCTTGGCACCTTCTTTTATGATGGAAGCTGGACATGTGTCAACTTGACACCTGGATGGTTTAAGGCTTCTGATGATGGATTCCACCTCTAGGGCAGTGACCAGGGTAAATTTAAAGGCCGTGTTTGGGCTGGTAAGTAAGGGCGGTTGGGGGTTTAAATTGGATTGCATAGGGTTTGGGGTGCTCAGTTTGGCTGTATTCGATAGGCTGGCTCTTTTCGCTTCGATTTTTGTTTGGAGCGTTGTGGTTTTGTTGAGTAGCGCTTTTTGGATGTTGGAACACCAGAGGGTATCTTTGATGCAGGAGTCGGGTGGTGTGATAGGCGATTCCAATTCTTTAAGTATGGTGAAGAGCTCCTTCGTATGAGAGTTGGCATTGGAGATTCTCTTGTTGTAAATCTCCTTTTTTATTTCTAGGATAGCGGTTTTATAGGTGGTGGAGGCGTTTATAAATGTATCCTTATCTTGAGTTGAGCTTTTTTTTCTCCAAGATGCTTCTGCATCTCTATTAGTTTTGCGTAGCGATTTCAACTTAGGGGTGAACCATTTGTTGAGGTGTGCAACTGGTTTGGCTTTCCTTAGTTTCAGAGGGGCTAGTTGGTCAAGAGCATAATATAGGTTCTGATTGTATATCTCTACCATTGCAGCAGGGTCTAGATTTGGAGGTAGCTTGTCCTGAATAATAGGTTGAATTAGAGGGAGAATATTTTCTAAGGAGATCAGGCGGTTGTTCCTGATTAGTGTTGGTGGGGCTAGGATATCTTTAGGTGATGGTGGTTTGGAGTCAGAGATTTCGAAAGAGATGACATTATGGTCAGACGAAGCGCACAGGGTATTGGCTAGTATTTTGGCATTGCAATTGAAGTCTGCGACCCAATCTAGGGTTCTACATTTACAGTGAGTGGGGTCCGATATTCTTAATGAGAAACCTAGTTCTATGAAGGTATTTTGGATGGCTAGAGTGTTAGTATCCAAGTTGTCATGCAAACCTAGGTTTAAATCGCCTAGAAGTAGGATTTGAGAGTTAGGTTTTGTATCTTGAGTGAGGAGACCAGTTAAGTCCTCCTCAAAGGAGGATAATTGGCCAGGTGGTCTGCAGATGGTGTGGATAAGGAGTGTTCGTTCTGCTGAGAGTGGGAGTTTCACTGAGAAGAGTTCTCCGGAAGAGAACTGGGTACTGGTGCATTCTCTAATTGCTAATGTATATTTGGCAATGATGGCTACCCCTCCTCCTTTCTTGGCGGTTCTGTCTGCCCTGAGGATAGAGTACTTATCTGGGACTGCTAACATCAGAGCCGGGCAGGCAGCTGGGTGTAACCAGGTTTCTGTGATCGCCAGGAAGTCTAGTTCGTTGACTGTGATCAGGTCTGAGATATTTAGTGCGTGGGCAATTAATGATCTTGCGTTGATAAGGGCTCCCTTTATAGGGGCGAATTCACATTGTGGTGGCGGAGTAACAGACTTGTGTGACGGCGTAGGGTGAGAAGGTGGAATGATGGAGGTACTCGTTGAGATAGGCCTAGGTGGCTTATGTTGGGCATAGGGCCCTGTTGTGCAGGAACCAAATCTCACATTTCTGAAGGAGGTTGGGCACAGTGCCTTAGAGATGTTGTATATGTCAAGCATGGCGTGGTAGTAGGTTGGCAGTAGGTGACTTGTACAATTTGGAAGATGGGTTGCTTGAGTTTTGTTGTTCTGGTAGACTCGTGAGTGTGTAGTGAGTCGTTAAGAGTGAAGTGAAGGACACGTGCAGCAAGGCTAGGAGCCAGAAGGGAGCGGCAGATCCGTGAGTATATTGGGATTTCTTGTGAATTGCCATCATGGTGGGGGGCAGAGGTTGTTCACTGGGCGCTGAGTTTGTATAGGTAAGGCAGACTCAGTACAGCAGTAGTATTTTGCTTAAGTGGCTACAGATACGAAGTAGTAGGTAGTCTAGGCTACTCAGATATTTAGTGTTGGCGTTTGCTAGATGCAGTACAAGGCAGTTATCACCAGCATGAGGCCATGTATTGTGATTGGCAAACTTAGGGTGATATATTGTGGCAGCAGGACTGGGTACAGTATGCAGTGGTTATAATCTGTTAGGTACAGTTTAACACGTCAAGGTTGGCACAATAGAGTGAAATAGTGTGCAGTAATTGAGAGCCTGGGTGTCGTAGCCAAGGAGTGGCATAGCTATGTGCGTAGAGTAAGTAGTGTCCCAGCAGGCTAGGTGTGGTGTGACTATTGGAGGCCACTAAGTGCAGAAGCAATGTCTATGAGCGTGGCTGGGGTGCAGAGCACGATAAGGGGGTTGGTGGGTCATTCCCACCACAATGGTTTGGCTATGGTGGGTACAGTGCGTATTATTTAGCTAGGCTAGATCTGATACATTATTTAAGTAAGCAGGCACAGTATAATATAAATGCAATATCCCCGGCCAGGTTATGTGGCACACGGTAGGCAGTAGATAAGAGACAGTGCCTGATAGTACGAGCAGGCCATATATTATACATGATGACAACGTAAGGCTTTCGCCATTGTGTAAGTTTGGCAGAGATCGAACAACAGTACTGGCGTATCAACAGCATCCCAGTGACTCCGCGGTCGCGGTGCTCGTGGGACACAGCAACGTGAAAGTATGTATAGGAGTCTTTGGAGCTTGCGCGTGGGAACATACAGCAATCAACAGAACAAGGTCATCAATAATACAAGCGTAGGCGTCAACCAGAGGACAATCATAGAACCGAAGGGCATAGAGAGTACCGCTAGATGGGTGGTTTACAGCATTTCAATTGTGACTTAGAGGCCCTGTTGTAGGACACATCACGTAGTAGGCGAAGGTTTGTGGTTACAGGATGGGGGGCTGAGAAACTAGCAATACGTTGGATACTTGCCATCAGGGGAGTTGCTAGGTCTGGAAAAGCCCCGGAGCTAAGCTGATGTCGGAACTGTTGGGACTGGGGGCTAGCTAGTCTTTAGGCTGTAGCTCCTGAGATTCTATCCGGGGCTACAACCAAAAGATCAGGGGCTATAGCCCCCTTAGCCCCCCCTAGCAACGCCCCTGCTTGCCATACAATGGTATTCATTAGTACTTAGCTTGATCTGTGGACGGCGACCCAGGTCTCACACGCAGAGAGGGGGTGGCAACGTTTGCTTCTGCCACAACAACACTCCCAAATGTTTTTCCTTCTGCGACCACTCAAATAGGATATACATTTTATTTCTTTATTGTGTTACGGTTTTATATTAACACCTTTCACAAATGTGTGCAAGTTTACATTGAAATCAATACTTTTAAAACAATTCATTTAATTTAAAACAGAAGATAAAATACATTCAAACTATCAATTCTTACAATAATAGAAAGAGATGAGTAAGAGCAGAACAATTAAAACAATTAAAACAATCTACAGCCATTCTCGTGGAAATATTCACTCTCCAAAACTCAAAAGTGCTTTGGCCAATACAGGTAAATCTAGCAGATCGGCTATGTCTCATAAAAAGCAACCAGTGCAATGGATGGAGCTAAAGGCTTTGCGCTTATTATGTGTATGCACAAAATCTCTGAAAACACTGCTGTGGTTGGATGTACAAATCGAGTAAAATAAAATAGTTGCCGAGATTTAACCTCCCTTTCTGATTTAGATTATCTGCAGGTCCTCATAACATGACCTAGACCTATGCGTGGCCCAAGAATCTCCAAAAACAAAAAAGTGTAAAGACAATTTAGCCTAAATCTTAATATCATTATGCTGAAAGATCATCTGGGGGTGTGAGGAATTCGACCATCTGCACGGTGTCTGGGCGCTCACCTGGGCTTTTTGAATTTTATATGAAATTGAATGATGGTAGATCAACCTCTGGAAAATGTGTGGGGCTAATCCGCACATATTTTCCTATAGTCACTGCACAACATACACATATACCTGTGTACTCTGGGTGGACACAGCCTACAGGCACAGTCCTCAGTGTCATATTTAGTTGGGATCTGACAAGTGGAGTACAAGATGCATCTCAGAAGGTGAGGGCCAAACCCTTCCTCCTGCCATGGCCAGCCTAATTAACTATCAAAGGCTCCATGGATCTGCCCTGCCGGTTTGTTTAGCCTCTGCAGATGGTGGCAGCAATTAACATAATTAACATGCTAATAGAGTACACTTCAAACAGGCCCACATGGGACCTGGCTGCAAAAGCTAAAAAAAAGGAAACAGGAAACCCCAACATCCCTTTCATATACCCTGTGTCAGCATGAAGCCAGCTCCCGCCCTAAAGTATCAATGACAGTTAGCTGTTATATCTGGTACATGCATTAGCATTAGGCAACCCTGCAGGGGGTGCCCATTCAGAGGGTAGGAGTATGTGATTTGATGGAGACAGAAAGTCTGTTCTCGACACAGCTTCAAGGGAGACCTGCAGCTTTAATTAGGAACCAAAGAGAGCTCAATTAACCAGAGAGCCTTTGATCCACAACAGCCAGGAAGATGAGTGGGACTTAGTATTACATGTTTTCACCCCTTTACCTTTTCAGTTGCAAAGTACTCTGGTTATGACCGCATGCATACAGAAGATTGTTGGTGGGGACCCAGGATTGGTTCATTAAGGTAGGCTTAGCCTACACCAATCACTGTAGCCCATTTGGCTTTAAAAGAGGGCTAGGCTCCTCTTTTGGGCAGATCATCTGAAGCCTTTGCAAGGAGTAACACGAAGAACTCATTTGGACCCTGGCTGAAGGTACAGTCTGCCTTACAGCTTCTGCCAGTGAAGGAAGGCCAGAATTTCCAAAGAGGGAAGCAAGATCTGTTCCCTAAATATCTCTAAGGGAACAGAGGGAGATACTGAATCTAGAGGACCCTCCAGCAGCTCCAGAACCGGTACCCAGCCAGCACACAGTATGCCCTGCTAGGCTCTGCAAGCAAGCTTGCTAGGTGGGAAGTACCAGAGAGTCTCTGAACCAAACCCAGGACAAGGCTGGTGCCTGCAACACTCTCCTCAGTTTTGGGCCATACGCCTTAATGAACGACACAAGCCCAGTGAAGAAGCTAGGAGTAGAGCATTGACAATCATCCACCAACATCTGCCTTAAAGGACATTTTCAAGCCAGTTGAACCCCTCGAGCTGCAACCAATTGCACCGCTGACTGTTGTCATGCTGCAGTCCCTAACGTCATCCGAGACGCCTCGACAAGTGCTTCAGCCCCCCCAACCAGCACTGAGACAACGATTCTTGACCCTGAGCCGCCGTGTAGGCAAGCCTGCAGCCGTACGTCCAGCCTTGCTCGCCAAACTGCCTGCCGCCTGATACCCGCAGCTGTCTTCCATCTTGAACTCTGTCACAGAAGCTGCAAAGCGCACTGAAACTGACTCGGCCCTGCGAGCACCAAGGACTTCTAGAAGCACAAGGCACATTGTAGTTCTGTCCTCCTGGTCCTTCGCCGAAGGCCCCTAGTAACATTTTACGACCCATTGCTTCCTTTGTGTTGAAACCAATCTCCTTGAACTATTGCAATTAATTGCTTTACCAACTAACCTCCTGTCAGTATCCAGAGTGCATCTCTTTTCCTTCTTGAAACTGTCTGTCCTCTGTATTCCTTTACAGAGTGGGTTGTATTTGGTAGTGTGCTAGAACTGTCTGTTGAAAAATAATAAAGTAAATATTTCTACACAACCTTGACTGGACAGTCCCTTTTATCATTGGGTAATAATAGTATTTTTGCTGTGTTGCAACTAACCAACGATCCACGTCCTTTAGGAGATAACCTTGACGTTTTGTCCACGTTACCAAAATTGGACAAGGAGGTTTATAATGTTCTTGCGTTTCCAATCTGTTTGGATCCCTTCTGGTGTACTAGAGGTGTGGGGTTGATTGATGATTTAGAAACCGATATTCATCCCTGAACCACTGGTGCCGGGAAGTTGTTTTGTCATGGGGGGATTTGATAACATATTGCTGTGGGCATCATATACTCGAAGAGCCCTTCACACACTCCTTAAAAAGACTCAAATTATGTAAATGGTCCAGATTAGCAATCAGATCCCAAATTCTCTGTTTTTGCATGATTTTTGAGGGGTCTGAAAGGGGGTGGTAAACAGAAATGTCAGCCTCTGTTGAAATGTGTTTACACAACATCATAAAATCTTTTAAAGAGGGGGCGTGGTTAGGCGGCGAGCCATGCGGCTGTGCTCACCGTGAACTCCGTTACAAGATGCCCAGATCTGAAAATGTGATCGTATTAATTTGGAACTTTTAGCCCGATTTTCATCCAGGTGACCCATAGAGCTGAGCTGCGTCGGCGATCAGCGGTTTGAAACGCTGACTGCTCCAGGCGCGAGGCTTTTGCCTGAGAAAGGATGCAGAGATGCCGGGGCGGAAAATGGCGGCGGGAGCTGATGAACCGGACCGTTGATGAGCGACAGGCGCGCTCCGGCTCCGACCCTCGGACACACTGCCTGGAAATGCTAAACTCTGCCTGAGTCCCTCAGCGAGAGCCCCAGAGGAAGCGCAACGGGACTCCGAAGCTCTGGAGCGTGATTGCCGCGGTTGGTGCTACCCCGGAGAGAAGCACTCCCTGTGCACACGGACCAGGGCTGAGGTGCCCTGAGAGCGGGGCTTGCCAGCTCATCCTGTGCGGCGCTGCGGCCAAACACCCCTGCTGACTGTGAGAGGATTGACGCCTGACTGTGGGGCGGAAGGTGGGTGAGCCCTAACACCCGCGCGGGGAAATCTAACAGACGAGGGCGCAGCAGCACATAATACTCCGTGTTCCACTATTGCTAGGAGACGGAGATCAAGACCTCCAAAGAAGCTCTCGCTCGATCAGTAACAGAACTGACAGCTCAACTGGGTGGCCTTGAAACCAGAATGAATGACCTGGAAAACACACTCTGCGAACATGCCCTCAGCAATGAAGACCTCACGGAAAGAGTGAAGTCCATTGAGGAACACTTAGAGGACATATGGGCAAAACAGGCGGATCTCGAAAACAGGTCAAGGAGGAACAATGTATGCCTGCGCGGAATTCCCCGCCATGTCCTTGATCAGCGCTTGCCCAAATTTGTTGCAGCGCTCTTCAAATCCATCTTAGAGATTTCCCCATCGGAAGACCTTGTGCTGGATAGAACTCATCGAGTATACTCCTCAACCCAGCTCCAAAGAAATCTGCTGCCAGATGTCCTTACGCGCGTGTACTTCTTCCGCCAGAAAGAAAAGATCATGCAGGCGGCCAGAAACTCATCCTCAGTACAATTCCGAGGTGCGTCCGTGCAACTTTTTCAAGATCTTTTCCCATACACCCTGGCGAGCAGTAGGCGCCTTCAGAGAGTAACGGCCTGGCTGAGGGCCAAGCAGATACGGTACCGCTGGGGCTTCCCATGTAAATAACTCTTTGATCTGCATAACCGTCACTACACAATCTCCTCGGAAGATGAAGCTAAAGGCCTGATGCTGGAAACACCCGGCGCAGATCTCTCGGGACCCCACACTCAAGCGAGGTCTGATCCTACTTTTAGGCCTACCCCAAAGGACAAGCAAAGAAAGCCCAGTGGATGGCGTTGTGCAGAGTCGGATCCCTATAAGGACGGAATCTCCACTGAAACAGTCAAAAGCCGAGACGTATCTGACCCTCCCCTGGAAATGGACGGAAACAATCTCACAGCTGATTGAATTTAGAGGCCCACCTGCACAAATGCCACTCAACTGGAAGGTGTGGGGACTCCCCGCTTGCCTCTACTCTGCAGTGGGGCTCCCTCTCTGAAAATATGTCTCCCTAAAGAGCTGACCTGAAAGTTATCGCATCAGCCTACTGTATTTCCACTTGGGCTCTTATGCTTCACTGTATGTCCTCTGGGGCCGTGATCCCGTGCTGTAATTGTTTACAGTGATGAAACCCGAGGTTGATCTGTTCATAAGCCAAGGAGTGTTGACCCCTGGCTCTGAATGTGGGTATAATAAGTTATTTTTACCTGACAGATTTGGGCGTCTGAATGGATGGCGCCCAAGATGTTTATTGGTTGGTTAAAGTCCAATTGTGAATTGAGGTTTGGTAGATTCTCAATGTGGCTTTTAGATTTTTTCTCCTTTTTTGTTTATTTAATATATGTTTGGTGCCTTCCCTCCCAAGCACTATTAACACACTTGACTCATAGACCAACATTTTACATCACAAGTATAAACTACACCACAAGAGGTACCCTGCCAAGGCACTTTTTCCTGGACCCATACCTTTGGACCATACCAAGGACTGGCTGCCAAATAAGATGTTCCCTTCACTGGGCTGTGTCCCCGCTAAGCAATAAAATGTGGAAACCTGAGCGAACCAGAAATGGCGACCCCAAACGTTAATTGTATTACTCTTAATATGCAAGGGCTAAATTCCCCCTTGAAGCGTAAGGTGCTGTTTCATAGATTACTGACCCTAGATGCTACATTTCTGTTCCTCCAGGAGACTCATTTATGCCCTGCGGAGGAATTCTGCATCAATAATAAATTGTATCCTACGAAATTGTTTGCCTCCAGCGGCCAAAAGAAACGAGTGGTTGCCATCTTGGTTCGCAAGGGTATCTCTCTTAAGGTATTAGAAGTGGTTTGCAACGAAGAGGGGAGGTTCCTGCTGGTTGTAGTCATGATGGACAGGCGTAAAATCACTTTGGTATCTATATATACCCCGAATGCTAGGCAAGACATATTCTTTGCAAAATTATCTGGAGAGTTACTTGATCATGCAGAGGGAGAGATAATCCTAGGGGGTGATTTTAATGCGGTCCTTAACCCTCTAATAGATAAAACACTACCGCCAACGGCTAATGATAAGAGACATTTTAGAGAACTCACCACACTGCTGCAGGATCATTCCCTCATTGAGGTATGGCGATACTTCCACCAAAACGAACGGGATTACATGTATTTCTCCCCTGTACACGGAGGGTTCTCTAGATTAGATATGTTTTTTGCATCAGACTCATTAATCCCTCTGGTGACCAATGCAGAACTCCTCCCTGAGGCCCTTTCAGACGATGCCCCAGTGAGACTAACCATTTCCACCCTTCAGGTGACCCCACCCAGACAACCACCCTGGAGACTGAATGATTTCTTATTGGATGATCCACTAATACGAACCCACATAAGGGAGGCTATGGAACTATACTATAGCGAAAATGACATAGATGGTATGACTTGGGGCACATTATGGGATGCGGGCAAAGCAGTAATTAGGGGGCATCTGATTGAACAGGCAACACAGAGAGGTCGAGCCAGAAAATTACTCCAAGCACAGTTAGAAGCCGAAACCCATAGGCTAGAGGCAATTCATAAGGATAAGGGTTTGCGGCGGTCCCTAAGGGACTTGCGAATTGCGAAGAGGGCGCTTGAAGCGCCCCACATGGGGAGGGCAGCCTACGCGATGATGCTCACCAAACAATATTTTTACACATGGGGAAATAAACCAAATAAACTACTAGCGGCTAAACTGAAGAAACAGACAAGACAAAATAGAATAGATACTTTGCGAGATGAGGGAGGGCGACTTGTCTCTTCAGAGGATGATAAGCTTAAAATCATTGAGACATTTTTTAGAGAACACACTTCCGCACATGTGGCAGACTCACAAGCTTCCAAAGACTTCATAGCAGGGGCAAACCTCCCGCAAATTTTGCGGATCCTACGAGAGTCCTTAGAAGACCCGATAACTGCCCATGAAGTGGAGCTAGCAATTAAGGATCTCCCCTTAGGTAAGGCCCCAGGCCCCGATGGATTTACAAACACATTTTACAAGTCTTTTTCTGCTGAGCTTACACCTCGTCTCACAAAATTATTCAACTTTCTATGGGAAACAGGGTCGGTCACACAATCTATGGCGGAATCGGCTACGACCCTAATTTTAAAGCCAGGAAAAGACCCAACAGAATGCTCATCCCTATAGCCCTACTCAATACACATGCAAAATTATTTAGCAGAATCATAGCCCGGCGGTTGGGAGAAGTCCTCCCAGAAATTATAAATAGAGACCAGACTGGGTTCATTCAGGGCCGCACTGCTCACGATAACATTCGAGGACAATCGACTTGATTGCTCTTGCCCCTACTATCCTAGGCCCTCTTTCCCTGCTGTCCCTGGATGCCCATAGGGCGTTCAATAGTATGTCTTGGGACTACATGAGTTTAGTCCTGGAGGGTTTTGGATTTGGGCCGAAATTTTCTAAATTAATTCTGGCAAATTTTCAGATTCCCCACACTAAGGTTCGAGTTAACTCCCAATATACAACTTCAATTCCTCTGGTTAGAGGAACCTGACAGGGGTGCCCTCTCTCCCCATTAGTATTCGCTCTAGCAATGGTACCCATAGCCCAGAGAATTCGACTTCACCCAAAGATCCAGGAGTTCGAGATAGGAGAACAGTGTCATAAAATTGCGTTATACGCAGATGATGTTCTCTGCTTTCTGAAAGAAGCCCAGACTTCAGTTCCTCCCCTTATGGACTTGCTCGCCCAATTTGCAAGGATTTCAGGCTTTAAAATAAACAGGGCCAAATCGATGGGGCTAAATCTATCAGAACTATCCAACACCCTGAGCACTCTCCAGAAAGCCCATTCTCTTAATTGGGAAAATACAACCATTACTTATCTTGGCGTACAGTTGAACCCTACATTTAAGGGATTGAGGGAGGCCAATATCCCGAGTTTATTGAAAGCGTCTAAGGAAACATTACAGAAGTGGACGGCACAAGAGATGTCCTGGTTAGGGCGCATTAGCGCAGTTAAAATGGCCTCTCCCCTCTATCTCCAGATACTATCAGGCAGCATAAATTGCCGCCATTCTGAGTTGGTCTAATCCAATAGAGGCCCCCAAATGGCAGGACATTGAGCAAAACTCTATTTTGACCCCTCTCTCCCAATTGCCCTTTCTCCCACGAGAAGCACGCACTTATCGAGGTTCCCTTCTTACCTCCACATTGGTGACACTCCGCTGCTCGGACAGATTCCGCTCACAAAGAGGGCTCCCACTAGGTCTTGGCCCACTCTCCACTATCACACAAAATCCAGCCTTCACCCCTGGACTTCAACCCTAACTCATTCCAACTCCGATCACATGAGAACCCCTAAAAGGTACGTGATCTCTATGCGGACAATCAGCCCCTGACCTTTGCCCAATGTAAAGAAAAATGTACACTCCCAGAAACTGAAAGGTTTAGATACATACAGATCCGCTATTGGATAACCAACCCCACCATAAGACAGGCAGCCAATAGGCCCCCCTTGGGACTGGAGTTGACAGCTTCAGAAGGTCAACATACACATAGAATAACTACCTGCTACCGTCTCCTGGAGGAAATCCCAGAAGACGAACAACTTTCTTATACTTCCGCGTGGGAGAGGTAATTGGGGATCGAAGTATCCCACGAATCCTGGCAGAGCATTTGGGCCAGAGCCCATAGATCTTCTAGGTGTACAGTTGTGAGGGAATGTGTGTTCAAACTGTGCTTCCGCTGGTACTTCTCCCCCCAAAAGCTACACGCAATGAATCCGGATTACCCTGACACGTGTTGGCACGGCTGTGGGGGGAGGGGAGACTTGGGCCATTTGTGGTGACACTGCCCAGTGATTCAATCCTACTGGCTGGAAATCAGGTCGACGATCAAAGATATATGCGGAGTGATGCTACCGATGGACCCGCTTATAATGTTGCTAGGGGACACGCCAGAGGATGGGTCATATCCACAATCGGGTCCCAGAGGGGATTTGATCACCCACCTACTCATGGCTGCTCGACTCACAAGGGCTCGATTTTGGAAAAAGGTGGAGGGCCCGTGTGTAGCCTACTGTTGGGTGAAGGTCTGGGAACTGTTTGGAATGGAAAAGCTAACGGCATCAATAAATGGCAAAACATCAAAGTTCTCCAGGACTTGGAGCCCATTCCTGGAATTTGTAGCCGAAAGAGAACATATGTTCTTTCAGCCCAAATTGATTAAATATCTTCTTAAACCATGATAGCCCTGGATTATGAACTGTATGCTATGCTGGGTTAACCGGGACTTCTGTGTGAATGGTTGCTACAGAGAATAATGTTAATGTTGGCAATAATGTTGGTGATGTAAAGGCTATATATAAAAAATCCCCCCCCCCTTTTTTTTTTTTCTCTTTAACTCTCTTCTCCCCGAGCCCAAAATGTTGATGTTTCAAAGAAGCTTCCTCCCAAAGTTTAATGAAGATTTTAGAAAGCGTTGATGAATCCTATCTATGTTAAAATGAAATTTCGAAGCGCTGTATTAGCTGTTTGATTAATGATTTTTCACTGCCTTAGGTTTTATGATGAATTTGATGTCTGATCGATATTTCAATAAAAATATTTTGACAAAAAAAATCTTTTAAAATCACATCTGAATTTTCTCAACCAATTTTCCCAATTTTGCACACAGATTAAGACCCTCCTGCCCTTTAATTTTAAAATATAAGCGTCATTTATTACACTTAATAACAGACCACCAAGAGTCCAAACCCAATTCACACCAGATACAGGGTGGCAGATTTAAAATGTCATGCCAAGTTTTCCCTTCCCAACGATGCAAACACTTTTTTAAATGAGTCGTAAAAGTTTCCAGTCCGTATAATGCTGTAGGTGTCACTTTTGCCTTATAAAATTCTAGTAATGGACGCGAGGTGAAAATACAAAACTTCTTGTGAATCTAGCACATTTATACCATAATTATATCTATTTTATCTGCCAGTTTAGCTTTCAAAAGTTCCAGATACTTCCTGGTCTCAAAAAAAGTAACTCAAATAGACTATATCCACAACTATTTTAATGTTCTTTCCATCCATAAGCCACACCAAATTCTTTCCCTTTTTCTGAGCATTGTCAGACAAAACACGAGATAAATCAATGACATAAATTATAGGATATTTATGTGACATTAGCGAATGTGCCATATAGTCACTCCCCTCCCCTACAATGGGTCCATATTTAATATGTTTAGGGCCAAAGTGACTCGCCTCACCTTGCCCCTTCCTCCTGGTGCCTCTTCAGGGGTGCTGCAGTATGCAGTCTAGAACTGTCTGGCCGAATACTTACATCATCAGTACATGGTGGTGTTTCTTTCTGTGTCCATGACCTGGCGAGCCCCCTCTGCCGAGTGCTTTCCAGCAATCAAAGCTGCATGGGTCAGTGGTGTGTGTGACTGATGTGCCCGAATGGTCTGAACACTTCTCCCAGGCACTAGGCCCACTTCATTGGCTTCCAGTCAAGAAAAGGATACATTTCAAAGCTCTCTGCATTACCCATTGCTCCTACCAGAGAAAGGACCCACTATCTTTCAGAAGGATGTTCTGGCACTACACTCCTTTAAGGACACCAAGGCCAAGGAAGGTGGCACTAGGAAGAGTCGGACATCTCTCACGACCCTCTCTTCTCTTCTCAAAGGTATTTGGGTGTCATAATTGGCAAATGAATATCCCAATATAAATAGCCTGATTAACCCCATATCAGAATCCGATTCTTATACATCATGCAAGGTAAACTGTAGACTTCTATGCATGAGATATCCGCTGCGCTGCGACTCTGTGGCAGATCTCAATCACCCAATCTGAGTAAAAGTGTACAACCTATCCTACTAACACTCCTCTGCCCTCTGCCCTCCCACAGGCAGCGAGGCCAATATTAGCAGCAGAAAGGCACTACACCAACTACACACAAACCCAGCACACAGTGACAGTTTTCCCCCGAACTGAAACTACCAACAGCCAGGGCCGGCCTTAGGGGCAGCAGCGCCCTGGGCGAATTGGCGCCCCCCCCCCGCGTGCCCCTGGTCAACAGGGGACTGGGGGGACGGGGCCAGGATGTGGCTTTTTTTTTTTTTAACCTTGCTCAGGCGAGGAGGTAATGATATGAGTAAGATCCATCAGCACCCTATTGTTATTACATGCGCTCCGCTGCCGCAGGCGCATTTCATAACAATGGGGTGCCTGCCACGCCTTCTGCCACTATGCCAGCTCGGGGGAGCACTTGAAAGACTCCCCTAGCTGGCGTGCTGGGAGGCTAATGGCACCCTTTTATCATCAAAGTGCCTGCGGCAGAGAGACGCATTTTATAACAATAGGGTGCTCACAACAGCACCGTATTATAACAAAAGCCCGCCTGCCGCGCCTTCTCCCACTACGCCAGCTCGGGGCAGCCCTTGAAAGACTCCCCCGAGTTGGCGGGGTGGAGGCTAATAGCGCCCTGGGGGGCGTTGCGTCCGGGTGGTCGCCCGACTCACCCCCCCCCCAAGGCCGGCTCTGCCAACAGCACATCAAAGCTCTCTAGCACACTCCCTCTCAATATCACTAACCAACTCAAACCCACCCCTGCTTCCTTTTCTGATCCGCGAGAGCGCCTAGATAACATGAAAATAGCAGCCAAGCGTGGTATAAATTGCAATAACATATAAGACAAATTTACTTCAACTTATGTGTGAAATGGTGAGCAGCGAAAAACAGTCCAATTTTTTTGCCCAATTGGTTAAGAGGTGATGAATAGAAATGTCTGCACTTGGCAGTTGTTTTTCAAGTAAATTGTTGGACTGATGCGTGGGGCGGAGCCCTGTATGAACGTGACAGGTGGCATTCAATGGACAGAGTGAGCATACGATGGGCGGTTGAGTTCCTATTATTTCACTATTTTCTCTTACAGGTGCTTTTATTGAAGTATGCACTTCGTGATGAAGTTGTAGCTGTAGTAGTCAGCGCCCCCATGCAAGTGGGTCATGGCCCACCATGTTATGGGACTTCCTTAATTGAGCAGCCTCTCGAGCCGCCGGACGCATGCTCACATCCGGGCCTTTGTTGCACGCAGCACTTCCCGGAAGTCTCGCGAATGGCGCACGGGGAGCACAATCGTCTTTCTTTGCCGCATGTGCAGCTTCGCCATCAATAGAACTGTCTGGTGTGGTAATTGCTCAGCACAGGATGGGGACCTGACACGGCTACCAGTAACAAGGAAGTATTGTAGCCAGTGTGACGCAGCTGTTCCAGGCTGCTTTACCATTAGGGGGTTCGGGCAAGGAATGGAACTCTAGAAAATGAGGCAGCTGCAGCATAATTGCCAACATTCTGTGACCAAAATGATGTAGGATTTTTCAAGTTTGAAAAATAATAATTCCCATAATAATGACAGACATCACAGGAAAGTGCAAAACATACAAACAGCACAACATGGAAAGATGTTGAAATGTTAAAAATGTATACTTCTGAATGCTAACACCAAATTGTCAGCAGCTGCTGTGTGATGGTGTTACACTCTGCCATTTGCTTTCCCTGCTGGTTCACCTAAGGCAGGGGTGCACAACTGATTTTGACAGAGGGACGAAAGTACCTTACATGAGGGCTATAGTGGGCCGAAAAGTAAATGTGGGCGGGGCAGTAGGCGGGGCCTGGCAGGAGGCTTTTTAAACCCCCAATTTGTACTAAACACATGGAAAAAGAATGTTTTTGAGGGGTAACGATTTTTATTTGCATTTCAAACTTACATTTTGTACTACACATTTTCCATTGTTATAATTTATTTCTATTTAGTTATTGTATCTCGCCTGTTTAATTAACTTATATATATTTTATTGACCCTAGATTGGACATGCCGTTATTTTGGATTGCTACAGTTTGCTATTTGGGTTGCCCAAGAGGAGTATGGCCTTCGTTGAGTCAGGTTTCCTCAAAAAGCCAAAGATGAACATCTCCTAACTGTGCCTGTTTTAGCTTTATTATTGGATTCACTCTTGGAGTGCAACACTATGCCCCATGGCCCCCTCACCCCCAACCAAACACTATGCCCCATGTCCCTCACCCCCAACCAAACACTATGCCCCATGGCCCCCTTACACCCAACCAAACACAATGCCCTATGGCCCCCTCACCCCCAACCAAACATTATGCCCCATTTTCCTCACCCCCAACCAAACACTATGCCCCAGGGCCCCCTTACCCCCAACCAAACACTATGCCCCAGGGCCCCCTCACACCCAACCAAACACTATGCCCCATGGCCCCCTCACCCCCAACCAAAGACTATGCCCCATGTCCCTCACCCCCAACCAAACACAATGCCCCATGGCGCCCTCACCCCCAACCAAACACTATGCCCCATGGCCCCCTTACACCCAACCAAACATTATGCCCCATGGCACCCTCACCCCCAACCAAACACTATGCCCTATGGCCCCCTCACCCCCAACCAAACATTATGCCCCATGGCCCCCCTCACCCCCAACCAAACACTATGCCCCATGGCACCCTCACCCCCAACCAAACACTATGCCCCATGGCCCCCTCACCCCCAACCAAACACTATGCGCCATGGCCTCCTCACCCCCAACCAAACCCCCCACCCCATGGCCCCCTCACCCCCAACCAAACCCCCCACCCCCCAAATCAGCACACACAAACCAGCACCAATACAGACCCGAACCCCCACCCCCCAACTCAGCACACACACAAACATGCACCCATAAAGACCCGAAACCCCCACCCCCCCAACTCCAAACCCCCCACCCCCCAACTCAGCACACACACTCTCAAGCATGCACCCATACAGACCCGAACCCCCCACCCCCCAACTCAGCACACACACTCTCAAGCATGCACCCATACAGACCCGAACCCCCCACCCCCCAACTCAGCACACACACAAACATGCACCCATACAGATCCGAACCCCCCATCCCCCCAAATCAGCACACTTTCAAACAAGCACCCATAGAGACCCAAACCCCCCCACCCCCCAACTCAGCACACACACAAACATGCACCCATACAGACCCGAACCCCCCACCCCCACAAATCAGCACACTCTCAAACAAGCACCCATACAGAACCGAACCCCCACCCCCCAACTCAGCACACACACAAACATGCACCCATAAAGACCCGAAACCCCCACCCCCCCAACTCCAAACCCCCCACCCCCCAACTCAGCACACACACTCTCAAGCATGCACCCATACAGACCCGAACCCCCCACCCCCCAACTCAGCACACACACAAACATGCACCCATACAGATCCGAACCCCCCACCCCCCCAAATCAGCACACTTTCAAACAAGCACCCATAGAGACCCAAACCCCCCCACCCCCCAACTCAGCACACACACAAACATGCACCCATACAGACCCGAACCCCCCACCCCCACAAATCAGCACACTCTCAAACAAGCACCCATACAGAACCGAACCCCCACCCCCCAACTCAGCACACACACAAACATGCACCCATAAAGACCCGAACCCCCCAGCCCCCCAACTCCAAACCCCCCATCCCCCAACTCAGCACACACACAAACATGCACCCATACAGACCCGAACCCCCACCCCACCAAATCAGCACACTCTCAAACAAGCACCCATACAGACCCGAACCCCCACCCCCCAACTCAGCACACACACAAACATGCACCCATAAAGACCCAAACCCCCCACCCTCCCAACTCCAAACCCCCCAGCCCCCAACTCCCCAACTCAGCACACACACTCTCAAGCATGCACCCATACAGACTCGAACCCCCCAACCCCCAACTCAGCACACACACAAACATGCTCCCATACGGACCCGAACCCCCACCCCCCAACTCAGCACACAAAAAACATTCAAATCAAAACATTCATACACATCCGACAACCCCCCCACTCCCGCATCTCAACATACACACAAAATACATTCAATTCCAAACATTCATACACATCCGACACCCCCCAACCCCCGCATCTCAACATACACACAAAATACATTCAAATCCAAACATTCATACACATCCGACACCCCCCCCACCCCCGCATCTCAACATACACACAAAATACATTCAAATCCAAACATTCATACACATCCGACACCCCCTCCACCCCGCATCTATTACATCAAAATCCAAACATTCATACACATCCGACACACCCCCCCACCCCCGCATCTCAACATACACACAAAATACATTCAAATCCAAACATTCATACACATCCGACACCCCCTCCACCCCCGCATCTCAACATACATACAAAATACATCCAAATCCAAACATTCATACACATCCGACACACACCCCCCACCCCCGCATCTCAACATACACACAAAATACATTCAAATCCAAACATTCATACACATCCGACACCCCCCCACCCCTCCATCGCAACATACACACACAAACATAAAGCAAAACAAACCCGACACACAAACACAAACAGACCACTTACCGGAGACGTGCTGGAAGGCAGGTAAGTGGCAGGTAAGCTGGAAGTCGCTGGAATCGTACTACGGCTCGCGTGGTCCAAGGCTGAAATGCCTTCCGGCATCAAGCCTTATGGACCACGCCAGCCGTAGTGCTGACCCTCCATTGGTGCAGCACACACGCATTACGTGGCTCGTAGGAGCGACGTGGTGCGTGTGTGTGCTGAGCCAATGAGGGCCAGTGTTTTGTCCGGCCCGGAAGACAACAAAGACTTTCCTAATGGAGGGCGGCCGCGGGCCGCCCTCCATTAGGAAAGTCTTTGTGCCTCGCGGGCTGGACAAAAGAGCATGGCGGGCCGCAACTGGCCCGCAGGCCGTATGTTGTGCACCCATGACCTAAGGGTTGTCCCGGCAAGAGTGCAGGACAGAGTCACGCAGCTGTCAGGTGAGTGGATTGGTCTGAGTCCAATCAAAGTAATCACCTATCAGCACACTGTATAGATAGACTAATTAATGTGTTGCATGCTCTGTCTTGGAGCCTTCCTTAGAATCACATAAATGACTTGCCACTGTAAAAAGCATTAGGATCTGTCACTGAAATCTGTAGGCGGTAGGGCTGCTTCAAAAGCAGTATCCTACTGCCTAAATCTGCAGGGTTGGCAAGTATGCTGCAGAGCACTGAAAAAAGAGTACAGACACTTCATGAGTAAATCAACGACTAGTGTAACTAACCACGAGTTTTAGCACGATGCATGCCCTCTCGCTCTTTCGTCTTCCCGTTTGGTGCATGGTGCCTTGAAGCTTTTTGGCGCGTTAATAAGCACTAGGTCGGAAAAGTCCTCTTACTGTTTCCCGTGCCCCGTCTCCACGGAACCTGTCATCTCCTGCATGGCGCCCCACGGATAAACAATACCCGAACAAAGCCCCTGTGCAGCCTGTACGGGTCCACACAGCGAGGTTAATCATTTGACCTAGTTTCTCTAATTCTATGACAAGACAGGAGGCTCATATTATGCATTACAATCTTTACTCTGAAACCACAGCAGCAAAGAAAAAAACTTTTACAAACAAAAAAGTTGTAAGGAACAGAACTAAATAGAGTTCAATGTCAATGTAAAGGAGCTCCCCAATCCATCATGGAGGACAGGTCATGCCCTTCAGGAGACCAATGAGCAGGGACCCTTCCTTATATAAGTCCATTACTCTGAAACCAACTCCTGTTTCTTTGCTGCTGACACCACTGCTAAGTCACTCCTTTTCGTTGTGTCTTGCATGTTAGTCAGTAGTGGGCCTTAATAGTACATTAGGCCTTAAAAATGTGTAAATATAATGTATTTCTTAATTTTTATGGGGTTCCTCTATCATGTGAGGAATATTTATGGTTTTGTCATTGTATCTGGAAAGGCTGTGTGCGGCCGTTACTTTTGCTAATGTGTTTTCTTTTCACAATGTAGCGCAAGCTGGTATGCCTCTGGCTATTAAGCCTGTTTTGATACTGTTTTCTAGTGTTTATTTAGCTCACACGCGCTGGGCTAATGGAAGCTTCTGCTTCTTTCCAGGCGCGCACAGGCTTCTTTGATGAATTACTGTCCTGGGAATTCCAGGTGTTGAAGGCATGGGCCTGCCTGCCCTGTGTGGTCCCATAGGAAGCTACTGTTTCAGACACGGTGCACACAGGCCTTTGTTGTTGTTTCGATAAGCCTCCCTGTGTTAGGAGACAATGCGGAATACTAGATCTGGTCCATGAGAAGCTTCTGCTTCAGTCCTGGCGCGTGGCCCCATTTCATTTAATTTGTTTTCATTTCTTTGAGCGTATTTACAAAGCCAGTGTCCGTGGCACAGCCAGTAAGTTTTGTGACTTGTACCTGAAAGGTTGGGTGTTTGAGCCAATCCTCTTACTTCAAAATTCTGAAAGTGTTATGAAATAAAAATTATAATTTTAAAAGGGGCACACGGCCCTCTTTTTGTTGGTAAAGCTCTTTCAGTGAGCATATCTACAGCGTGCAGCTGTAACCTCCTTTTAAGTTGAAACGCCTCTATGTTTTTCTTTATTTATATATGTATATATATAAAGAAAAGAGTGTGTGGAGGTGGTTGTAAACAGACCCATGTGGCGGGTTGTACCTTCCTCTCTAGCCATCACTCAGGTGTTAACCTTCGTCTTTTAGTTAACTTCTGTTGCTCTTTACCTTAGTTAGTTTCAGGACAACTCAGTCTGTTACTTAGGTTTTTCTTTCCCCAATAACAATTGCTCCACTCAGTACCCGTGCTGATTAAGTTGCAGAATTTTCTCTCGACATGAGGAAGAAAAAATGACACATTATTTCCCTATTGAGGTCTGCAGGGCTTGATGCTCTCTTTAGAGGGTGGCGTGTTTCCCTTACTATTTGTCCCATTATGACATTCATTTATACTATTTGGACTATTGGTGGAGACAAGGTCAGCTCGAGGGTATCTGTTCAGTTTTGTTGCAAGGCAAGTTGAGCAACCATGTTCTAATTGGATGGAGTGTTTGGAAACACTTGCTGGTATCAGAGGAGCGCTCGCCCCATGGTTTTCCTTCCAAGGCTTGGCCTGTTTTCAGCTAACCGTCTAGCAGTGTGTTACAATTTCTCCTCTGCTCGAGGAGTACAAGCAGGCTTCTGTACCCTCAATAGTTGTTTAGTTTCTTTCATTATTTATTTTTTCTACAGTGCTGGCTTTCAAATCTGTGCAGAGCCTACTGATGCAGGTTCATAATTTTGGAAGGGTCTAAATCAGTCTTTCATCCTGCTGAGATCGATAAGTGAACACCTCACACCACACACCGTTGGTAGTAGTGATGAGCAACACTCGTATACCTGAGGGTTCGTAGTACTATATAAGTGCTATTTTGCTATGGGCAATGTGCTTATTTTTTTTTTTCCTTCCCCTGATCCAAATAGGGGCCAGTCAGCCTTACATGCATACGGAGGCTCAGACCTCAGTGATTGAAGGGACAGTGGGCCCAGTATTCTTTCACAACCTTTCATTTTCGGGGCATGATAATTATCCCAAAGTTCTTTCTCCCCTCATTCCCCTTCCCGCCATCCTTGGGGGAGATTGCATCATAATATTATACCTCTTGGACTAACGCCTGATTGTTTCCGTTTTTCTTTTACAGAAGTTCTGGCTCATGACCAGTGCAGACTCGCACTGAGCATTTCCCTCCCGTCAGTTTACTTTCCTTTGCGCCAATTTCCTGGTATTTCACTGAGTTAAGCGGAGCCCCCTTCCACGGTCAGGGGGTTGGTTAGAAGTTTAAGAGTGTATTTATTTTAAGGGTGTAAAGTGGGGCTTTAGTGTGGTCCTCAGGGTAGCCTTCTTCTGGGTTGCAAGGTTTTCCTTAGATAAGTGGGGGTGGGGGAGGTTTCTCCTCCTTTGGGAAGGCACAATATCCCTTGGTGGGATAGAGGGGTCTGGGAGTGCTACTCACCTTCCATCCAAGTTATTATGGCCCTCTATCACAATGCGTTCCAACGTCTCTACATTAACTATCTCAGAAGGTGTCTGTCAGTGCGATTTCCAGAGGGCTGGGATATATTTAGGTAATGACTTGGTTCTCCTAGTCACCTGTATGGCAGGTAGACCTTTTGGGTTTTCACAGGAGATTGTTTTGCAATAAGGTGTCAGCACAGGGTGCTGGGGGCTTCAAGGTTCTTCAGATTGGCTAAGATAGAGGTTAGTCCTCTTCTGGTGAGCAACTTCATTTTAACTGTTTAGTGATCAGTTCTTTGCAGTTTAGAGTCTTTGCTAAGACTATGGAATTTAGTGGTCCTCCTTTGGTTAGTTTATGATCCTCTAGGGGATTTATCAACCATGGAGGAGGGAACATCTACAAGGGGGTTCAGATATCACTATAATGGTAGCGATTGGATGTAAGATACATTTTTCTCCTTGCCAAGTTCGGTCTCTTAAGGGTCAGGGTTTTGTAAATATCCTCCTTTTGTAATGGTAGCAAAGTCCTTCTTCAAGAGCTCGGGAGGTCTGAAGGTCTCCGTCTTGGCGGTTTGTCAGGTTTAACTTTTCAGTTGGGGCCCCTCTTTTCCATTCTGCTTCTGCCTCCAGAAGACATACCTTTCTTAGTATACACATATGTCTGGGGACAATTGTGTGTTAAGTCTATTGCTTTTCAACTCCGCTCAGGATAGGTCGTCCCCAGTGCAGCTATATGACATGTCCTGTTTCTAATACAATATCTTCCTTTAACGCATGGGATGGAATCTGCACAGCTTTCACCCCCTAAGGGGTATGTTTCTTTATCTCTAGGAGAGCTAGGTGTTAATCTTCTTTTGTTTGCTATCTAGGTTCCCAAAGATGGTATGAATTTAAGTGTTTTAAATGTTTGATTGGACAACAGAGGAGTTTATTACTCCGATGGGTTTTGTCCTAACCTATTATTATAGGAATACTCTGTTCAGTGTTTTCCCTCCATCCCTCTTTTTAACCAGTTGGTTTTGGTGGCCTGTAAGGAACGCTGGAATTGGCACATCTTCCAGTTGTTTTTCTTGCAGTGGATTTGGCTATGCCTCATAAGACAGTTATTCAGGCAGCCTAGCCTTGGCCAATACTCTTGCGGTCAGATGATTGATCAAATAAACCATTTAAAACATTTTCTTCTTTTATTATTTTTATTATATTGTCACTATTGTATTGATCATGTTGTACTAATGGGATGCAAGGGCTTCAAACCTGCATAATATGAGCCTCCTGTCTTGTCATAGAATGGCTAATCCCCCACACTAACGTGAGATGGGGGTTTAGATTCTATTAAAGAAAAGGAGGCGAGTATTATCCCACCCACTCACCCTTGATATGATATGATATGGCAGTTATGACACGCATATACATAGGTGTTTCAAGAGAGAACATTCTTTCTTTTGTTCTTCCCATCCACCCACCCTTCTTGCTTGTTGTTGTTACAGCTACAAGTTGAGGTTCTGATCAGGAGTGTGGCTCACAGTTACAAGATGTGGAGTGCGTTCTACGAGATCTTCGCTGGATTTGTCTTAATCTTTTATCATCTGATCTGTGCAGTGGACGTCTGGTTCAAGACAGCTACAGAAAGAGGAGTTGGGTTTAGAGTAATGGACTTATATAAGGAAGGGTCCCTGCTCATTGGTCTCCTGCAGGGCATGACCTGTCCTCCATGATGGATTGGGGAGCCCCCCTTACATTGAACTCTATTTAGTTCTGTTCCTTACAACTTTTTTGTTTGTAAAAGTTTTTTTCTTTGCTGCTGTGGTTTCAGAGTAAAGATTGTAATGCATAATACTCGCCTCCATGTCTTTAATAGAATCTAAACCCCCATCTCACGTTAGTTTGGGGGATTAGCCATTGCTCTCCAACCTCCCTCCTTCCCACTAGTCCACACCATTCTCCGCCTGACCTACGTTGTTCTCCCACAGTGAAGCAGCGTCAGGGAACTACAACATTTGGTTTTATCCATACAGTGTCACTTTCCAGAGGAGACTTGTATCCATCCTGTTTAAACCAGTCCCATCAAATAGATTCTGTCCCTCCCACATCAGCTCAAACCACATTACAAAAGGACTTGGTTGAAAGACATAATACCCTGATACAAAGTCATACGCACACTAGGGGTTAGGCCCCATTATTGCACCCGACCCTGATTGCTGCACACACTTTTACACAGAAGGACACATGTAAACACATAGAAGGGAGAACAAACATTGACAAACACCAAAGCAACACATTCTAAACAGGACCAAACCAACGCACATAGAGCAGCTCTTTACAATTCAAGACTTTAATAAACCACTTCCCGAGTTACCTTAGTCTTAGAGCGTGATTGGGACCCCCAGATTGGGCTACAGTCCATTGAACAGGCTATTTTTGAGCGTATGTTCATTATCATAGAGGACTTCTCGAATGTTTGCCTAATTCTAACCACTTGGGCGTTCGCCCGAGTGGGGGGATCAAGATGCCTGTGCCTACAGAGGCAGCAGAGCCGCCCTTAAAAGACACCCCTGCATTACACACAGCTCGAAATGAATACTTGATTTCGTTTTTTTAAATCTTTAGAATTAATGCAAATTGAGTTGCTTAATCTTCTTTTTTGGCTTTAAAGGTGGAGGTGACTGTGACTGTGAAAGGAGTGCAAACCAGCAGTACAGCCAAGGACTAATGCCAGGGCGAGAGCGATCTATGGGATGGAACCCGGATGCAGTCAAGTCTGAATACATTATATTATGCAAATAAACAAAGGGTGGCTTTCTTTGTTCTAAGTTTTTGTGCGCCGTGCCACATCCTGGTGCAGGGCGGAAGAGTCTGTGGCTTATTCCCGCAGGCCTGATCTTTTCACCACACTGCTGGGCGGTTAAAATGCTATAATCTGAGCAGCTCTTTGCCACATTACCTCTAGACTCTAGAGAACGTTTGACATTAATTATGGAAAGCCGCTGTGTGTTTTGGGCACAGAGTGATATTCCCCCATCAACTAATCATGGCACAGTACTGTATACGGCAGCATGAGTTAGTATGAGAACATTGAATTGTTAGATTGTGCCCTGAGGGGAAGTTTAGTGGTTTCACAACTCCTGATTGCACTATCCAGACCGTGAGAGAAGGGTGTGGCCTATGGTGTCCCCAGCACGAGACAATAAAAAAAAGTGGCTTTCGGGTTGCTCTTTTTTTCAATTGTCCCGTGCTGGGGAATCGAACCCGAGCCCAGCAGGCAGAGCCGGCCTTAGGGGGGACCAAGCTGGGCGCCCACCGCGGCACCACGCACCCCAGGGTACCATTAGTCCTCGCCACACCAGCTCGGGGGAGTCTTTCAAGGGCTCCCCCGAGCTGGTGTTGTGGGAAAAGGCACAGCAGGCGCCTCATTGTCATTGAATGAACCCGCAGCTGACACCCCAATGACAATGGGGTGCTAACGCGCCCTATTTAACCTCCTCGCCGGAGCGAGGAGGATAAAAAGAAAAAGTGGTCCATCCTGGCCCGCCCCCTTCTGCCCCGACCCCTGTTAACCAGGGGCGCGGTGGGTGAGGGGGGGCGCCAATCCGCCCAGGGCACTGCTGCCCTTAAGGCCGGCCCTGCCAGCAGGCAACAAGCCAGTGGCATTGCATGGTGCTATTTCATAGGTGTTGTGTTCTTTTTGTTTCATTCAATAGATTGCTTGACACAAGCTTTATGTATCAATAGTTGACACCTTTGTTTGAAGCAAAAACTGGATTTGAAGCCCCGCCCACAATGTTAGAAGCCACCACCCTTGCTGGGATGTCATTTCACCAAAATGCCAGGCACAGCATAAGTGACATCACATGATCCTTAACCTCTGATGACATCACGGGAAATGATGTCATTTGACCCCACCCGAAGTGACATCACGGGAAACGATGGGACACAACCTTTCACCCCTTGACAAAACAGGATGTGGCATCACATAGCATTGTTCCTAAATGCACTACGGAAAAATATGGTTACGATATCACTGCAATGTGATATGCATTTCATACAAGAATGGATCATTATATGTATCGTTAATATTAGTGTGTATAGTGGAGGGAGTGGAGTCTCAGGAGGATAGCTCAGGGGCAACATGCTCGCCTGGGAAGCAACACAGGTTTGAGCCCCGGGTCTGCGCTTATAAACCTCAGGGTATTAAGCACGTTATAAATAACCAATTACAGTATAGGCCCATATTACTAATAATGCAAGTTGACGTACAAGGCCAAATAATAATGATGTGCTATTATATAGTATATAGTATATATATAGCTTAAGTGCTTTATATAGAACAAATATACATACAATATCTCCCGACTCATTTCCTCAAAAGGATGAAAGGCTGAGTTAGGGCCTCATTGCAACTTTGCCGGTCCGGAAACAACAGTGCCGGTAAGCCTACCAGCACTGTTGTTTCCGGACCAGCACACTATGTGTTTGCCTGCCGCAGCCACTGTGCCCAACATGGCTGACCCTGCCGGGCACAGCGGCCACAGTAGGCAAGCGGTCACGGAAGCACTGGCACCGGTGCTTTCTTGGTCCCCATCCCCATAGAGTCCCATAGGACTCTATTGGGATTTACATTGTTTTTGGGCCTGGTTGCCACCAGACCTGTAATAAGACCCTTAGTCTTGCCGGGATTTAGATCGGCAACCTGCAGACCACACACACATCTCAGCAGCAAGCGTTCGACTCTCTGAGCTATCTTACCGGATATAGCTATTTTACGAGCTATAGTAAAATTAGCAATTACATGTCTGAATGTTCTCAAAGTCTGAAAGCAAATTACACTTTGTAGTGGATACCATAAACTGGTAACTGAGATTTAACAGCAGGTCAGTTCATCTGCAGGTCTGGTGCAAAGCTGGCCACATATCAAGCCTGCCTGAGTTTACTTTTCAAGCTTCAGAGGTTGACAAAATGCATACCATTGGGAGGGTTCATAAGTGTGTTTTAAAGAATTTAGGGTAGCGGAGGGAATACAGTGCACTTACATGGCATCCCATACTCTGGGCACTCTTTACCTCATACATGCAAACAAACATCCTGAACAGCATGCCATGGAGATAGAGAAGATAGACACATTAAAACAAAGCATTAATTGTGGCACAATAAAACCAAGGGCCACTTTGTGTGCTATGGTCAAACATTTCTACACTGTACACAAGCTTTTAGGCACAAGGATTTTGTCAAGTGACCGAGGACACTGAGATGGAATGTCTTGTGATGATCGTAATAGAGACAATTTGCAGAAAAAACATGCTATAACGGCAACTTGCGAAAAGCAAAATGCATTGTCTGCATTGTGGATTTGAGGTGCTTAAGAACACATTAAATCAGTGACTCACCCCCTGAAGTGTGCCTGAAATAAACCTTTAATAAGTTTAGCAAATATTGTATAGAATTCTAGAGCGACAAATTGTTTGTTATTCCTATTCTTTCTTATTTAGGGTCAATGCTCAAAGTGTTATACTTTTTTAAGAGGTCTGACCAAGAAAGCCACCCACTCCAGAAACAGAGAACCAGATGGCACTGGCCACAGCCCATGAGCTTCAAGTAAAAAAAAAAATAGACCTTTTAAAAAAACGTATTTTAGGGGTAGTAAGGGAGACCTCACGGGTCGGACCTCTGGCGACCACCAAATGACTCCCTGCTGACTCTTGGCACGGCCCTTTTATAGATTTGATATCTGTAGTACAATAACAAGGGGAGAGAAAAAATCATGCTTGTAGTTTTTTTTTAACATACTCTATTCGTTTTTTAATTGAACTATGCATTAGTCAAATAAAAAATAATGAAGTAAGGCTAAAAATGGCATTTCACCAAATTATGTAACATATATTTTTGACCATGGAGCCATGAAAATCTGACCTGATTCTGACAGAATTGCACCCAGTGACTGTCCAGCTGCTCATATTTTAACATGTGACTTAACCCACTTGACCCATTTCGCCAAATGAATAAATGAATAATAATAATGAATAATAATACTTTTTGAAAATGTTAGTCTTCAAAACAGCTGTAAAAACCTTCCTATAAGCTTTATTTTAAGCTTTGCGGCGTATGGAATCCTTGGGATAGCTCAGTGAGTTAAGGACTTGCATCACAGATCCATCTACAGGTTTTACACAAATCACTGCAACAGGCTCATTAACCCATCAAGCAAACATTCTGAAATAGAATCATATGACTAAAAGCTGACAGTGATTCTCTGAACATTTTATAAAGCACACAGCAATAACAGAATGGTCTGTTGTAATGTTTTGTGACTGATTTCTTCCTGTTCCTCCTAGCCTTTTGCAGAAACTGGCCTGTTACTAAACATCCCCATTTTATCTTTGTTGTCGTACTTGTTATGCATATCATAGAGCAATATTATAGACATCTTGCTCCCTTACACAACAGTGAAGATTAAGTTTCCCAGTGAAATGCAGATCCACAATTAGAAAGCTTGAAATTTGACACGGGCTAAGAGTGCATGAATGCCGTAACATAGCTCAGCAGGTTGAGCGTTCACTGCTGCTATCTGTGTGTGTTTTGCAGGTCGCAGGTTCAAATCCTGACAAGGCCAACTCGTACTTCTGAGGTCGATAAACGAGCACCAACTTCAGTTGGGTGATAATGCATGTAAATATGTTCTTTGTAAAGCGCTTTGGTGAAAGCACTAAATATATATTTCTAGACAACTAATGAACTGTGAATAATAATGGTGTTACTCTCACTTGAAGTTGGTAAGGGACGACACTCCAAAAAAGCCCAAAGCATTGAGAGGTAGTCCCATAACACGGCTGACATCTAATCCAGCACTGGCTGTTCATTCGACAGCTGTTTGCATTCTGGGACTTGTAGTTTAGCTTTTCTTAAATGTTTGTACCACAAATCAAATGCAAAGTGGCATTGGGTTAAAAGCAAACACTGAATACTTGTCAGCTTCTTTCTCTTCACTGCCTCCTTACTCTTTATGGTGGTTTTTAAGCAGAGATTTATATTAATAAAGGTTGCTTGCTTTTTGCATTATTGAAAACACATGTCCACCATATTGTCTTTCAAATCTGTAAATGAAATGTGAAGCTCGGGAAAAAAAAGTTTTTTTTTTTGTGTTTTCAACAAGCAGGCAGTTTTGTAGATATTTTTAACTATGAAGTGGACCTTTTCTTTCACAAATGAACAAAATAGCTGTGTAGACCTGTTGTCTGGGCTTGCCTTTAAAATGCAGATGGGTTATCAAAAATAACAGCACTTACGTTACAGCTTTGCGTGAAGAGGTGGAGCTTTACACATGAAAGGGGCACTTAAGTTGAATTTGCCCCATGACCCATTTTACATTAATTGATGCCTACTGGGTGCCCGGTATCTGACAAACAGCTCCAATGAACACTGCAGGAAGCCCATGGAGCTCTGGCTGACGCGCCTTAAAACCCTTCTAGCTTGCACTTGCGTCTGTGTTGTCACACTCTGAATACCATCTCAGGACACAGATAAAATCCGGATTTATTGTCTATTAACCGGACAACCGGACCAAGTTCTCAAAATACAGTCAGTCTGGACTAGGACCAAGTTCTCAAAATACAGTCAGTCTGGACTAAATATGGTGGGCTGGCAACTCTGTGTCAAGCACTCTATTGAATGAAACAAAAGAAATCCCACATCTCGAAAAAGCACCGTGTGATGTGACACTGGCTTGTGAACAGCAGGGCTTGGCATCCAATACCCGCACAGGACAATAAAAAAAAGTGGCTTTCCTCACTGACGGCTTGCTTTGTTTTCTTATTGTCCTGTGCTGGGGATTTGCACGCTGCCGCTGACAAACCAGTGTTGCATAGCACTGTGCTATTGTATGGGTCTTCAATTTCTTTTCTTTCGTTCAATAGACTGCTTGACATAACAGGCTTTATGTGTCCAGCAGTCTATTGAATGAAACAAAAGGTGTCAAGCAGTCTATTGAATGAAACAAAAGAACTCCAGCACCTACGAATTAGCACTTTGCTGTTTCGTAGTTATGGTGACCAGATTTTCGAGAAGAAAAACCGGGACGGCCAACACCGAACCCACCCTATCGGCCGCCCCTCCACATCCAGCATGCCACGGTATTTCCAGCACTGCTGATAAAATATGCAGTTTTGGAGCTCTTGCTCTGATTGATATGACAGGCCTTTCTGTTTACTGTTTGAATAAGAGGTTTCTGTTGCACAATGTTGTATCCTAGTAAATGTATGGTTTATATCTGGTATGAGAGCTGTGGGTCCGTGAGTGGAGCTTGGAATGTTGTGTGAGGCATGGAAGGTGGTGAGTGAGAGGGTTCCAGGTGGATGGTTAGGGACTGGCAGGGAGTGAGCCTAGGGTAGCGGCAGCATGCTATTGATCTCCTGATTTTCACCTTCCTACTTCAGCTGTACCCAATAAAGAAGCATTTACCTTTTATAACCCTGGCTCCCTGGTGGTTCCTGTGTGTCCTGCTTGTAGTTGATACCACCAGAAGATATATCACACAACCAGTTAATGCATGTGGGGGGGGTACCTGAAAGGTTGGGGGTTTGAGCCCAACGGGCCGCGGCACAATTCTGAGTGTTACGATGTGGATGTAGCTTATAATTGAGGGTGAATATGATGAAGTTCATTTGTCAGCCTCATTTTCCCCAAAACAGGAACAGGGTTTTCAAATCGAATACACTCTCTGACAGAGGGTACAGTTGTGTCAAAACCGGGACGTCTGGTCGCCCTATTCGTAAGTGCTCGAAGTGTGTTTCCTGTTACTGGCAAGTCTGTTTGCCATTGCCATTGCATGTGACTGGAGGCGGAGCAAGCATTCAAAACCCCCACTGCTACGGAGCGGAGCGTAGTGGAGTGTGAGGGAGTGTGTTTCCTGTTACTGGCAAGTCTGTTTGCCATTGCCATTGCATGTGACTGGAGGCAGAGCAAGCATTCAAAACCCCCCAATGCTACGGAGCGGAGCATAGCGGAGTGTGAGGGAGTGTGTTTCCTGTGTTCCCTGGGGGTCCCGTGGGATCCGCGGGAAAAAGCGACGGAGCCAACACCAACAGAAGGAACGCGGTAAGAGCTTGCGCAAGCGCGCGTGAACAGGCGCTGTGTGCCCTGTTAATAATGTCAACAACAATGAGGGCTGCTACGATCAAGGCAAACACCCGTGCGCAAGCCAAGCGAGGGTTGAACGCGGTGTGCACCACAAAAGTAAAGCTCAACGTAAAAACAAGAACTTTAAAACATATCTCTGATGCCGCCGTGGTCGTTGAGA
This sequence comes from Ambystoma mexicanum, assembly GCF_040938575.1. Taxonomy (NCBI): domain Eukaryota; kingdom Metazoa; phylum Chordata; class Amphibia; order Caudata; family Ambystomatidae; genus Ambystoma; species Ambystoma mexicanum. The sequence continues at coordinate 1,443,981,029 of NC_090935.1, forward strand.
GCTCGGCTCCCTGGGATGGTGGATCTGGGACAGTGTCCGCTGCCTCCTCCTTGCAGATGCAATTCCTCGACGAGCCGCCCGAGCGGCCCGAGGCAGTGGTCTACCAGGGGGGGCGCGGCTTGGCTGTGGAGAGAAAAGGATGTTAATGATACGATAGAAACTCTAGACCTAAGGAGTGACACTGAGAGTGAATGCGATGAGGATCAGGATGAGGACGAAGAGAGGGAAATGAGGCGTGACCCAGAGAAAGAAAATGAGGGGTCAATTGAGAGGGGGAGGAATAACTGGGACAAACAAATGGGAACCCCGGAGACACTTAAAACAAACCCCATCTTAACGCCGGAAAAGGGAGCGGGGGGGACAGGCGGGCGGCCCTCACGGCGAGAGCAGTGAGTTGGAAGACAAGCGGACTGGAGAGAAGAGCGCAGAAGTATGCGCTGTAATGATTCACCAGGTCCAGAGTGCTCGGTCCTCCCTGACATCCCCCCTCCTCAGGCCGACGCATGAAGACCAGACACAAGACTCGGGGCAAATGATACAAAGCAAGAATGGAGGCACAAATAACAACTAGAAGGCTCCAAACATGGGTGAGCAAATAAAGCCGAGCTCCTCTTTAAAATTATTGGCATGGGCAAAGGTGGCCGAGATGCATGAACCAGAGGCAAACAAAAAGGAAACCCTGATTATGTCGAGAAAACGAGATGATCAAACTACCGAGACAACGCAAGATATGAGGGGATGCTCTGTCAACCCAAGAACAAAAGAAAGCCTCAGTGCTCCTAATAGAATGGAAGAAACGGCAGAGACGTGGTCACCCCATGATGAATGGATGAAAAGATCTGTATTGCCAAATATCGCACCGCAAAACAATACTAAATCAGGAGGTAGAAGAAACTCATTGGAGATAGCAGACCAAGTGCTAAAAGATTTAGCAAGGATGAATGCCAGTCTATTGCAACCTCGAAGAGCCTCTCAACTAAGCTCCAATGGGGGAAGTCCACGACAAGCGGAGACACAATATCCTAAGCATAAGAGCATTCATGAAGTAATGAATCTTGAATCAAACTCCCCAGCATTTGAATCTAGAAATGAAGAGATCAAAGTGTCTCAAAAGAGGAGTCGAAGAAGAGAAAGCTCAGAGAGTGAAGAGGGAAGCTTGAACAAACGACTCAAATGCAGAACATCAAGGAGAAAAATTGGCAGTAACAAAACAGATGAGACGCTATCACCTAAAAGGACAAAAAGGTGTCCCTCCAAAAATGTAGCTTCAGAGTCCGAGGAAGAGGAAGGCGGAATAATTTGGAGAAATGTAAGTCCGCCGAAGCCTAACGAAATACCTTCGAAGGAAAGAAACAACCTGGAAGACATCTTGCCTGGTGTCGAGACCATAATCTCAAAGCTAAGCCCTATTTTGATGTCAGCTACAACGATAGCTATAGCCCCTCTGATGAAACTGTATGAGAACCTAAATGAGAATTGCAGAGACCAAACGACCGTGATTGCCTTATTAAACTCTAAAATGATAAAACTAGAGACAGACCTAAAGGAAATGACATCTGAGGTCTTGCTGTCCAAAAGAGGGAACGATATTTCGCTAACAGCGTTGAAGGAATCGCTAAGAAACAACTCTGAAGACAAGAAACTTCTAGCAGATGTGACGAGACAAGCTCTCACGCTGCTACAAAATGAACGAGAAGGAAAGAGTGACCAAAATAAAAATCGAGTCTCTAAGAAAGTTCAAACGAACATGATTACAGTGAGCACCTCAGAACTACTAGAAACGTCAGAGAAATCTGGATTAAATGAACACCCCCAGGAGAAAAAGAGAGAGGAGGAGAAAAAGATCTCCCAACAAAACTGCTGTTATGATAAGGTTCTACTAATTAGTACCGAAGATAGTAACTATGGAGAGAAAGATCCCAAGGTCGTTGAGACGGTAAAGAAAACAAGGTCACCCACATTGATGGTACCAATGAAAATGCCAGAAAAAGAGGAGGAACTTAGTAAAAGTCAAAATGAACGAGAAGCTGTTAACAAACAATCCCCTCCTCCACCCAGACCTACCCGCAGCGCAAAAAACCAATGAAGCCAATATAAAGGCCACAAGAAACAGTTCTGCTTCTATAACATCAAAAAAGAATGATGGAGAGTGGTTCGATATATTTGAGCACCCGAAAGCTCAATTGGGAATGTGCAAAGAGATGAAGACAAAGAGGGACAATTCAAAACATAACGATTGTAAAAAAGAAAACGAAGAATCAACAAATCCAAAAGAGTAAGAACCCTTGGAGTTCAGCAAACTTCTTTAGGAATATTAAAGCATTGAATATAACAGTGAATAACTCTGAGCAACCGGCATCGAAGGGAAAAAGAAATATCAAAGATGCCGTAAATGTGGGCGAAAAGGCTCAATTAGAAATTCAGAATGAGGACAATAAGCTGCAGATGGAGAGCATAGTTGAGCTAGACTTTGAGGACGTAGAAGGTGACGATGAGGAGCTGTTGAACATGTCAATCTACAGCACATCTGACCCTGACGAACATAAGGAAGATAACAGGGCGGGGAAAACCAAAGACACCGTCAACAGTAATGGGCAAGGTGTCCTCGAGCTAGAGGTAATTACTCCAACACTATCCACACAAGAATGTGAGAAAGAGAGAGAGGAGGAAACACCAAGCAAAAGAGTAATTTCTTGGCCAGAAACACCCAAAAAAGCATTGCCTATATCAAAGAAAGCTGCAAAAAAGGTTGAAGACCCCCTAATCTTCCTCACCTTGGAAGAGAAAAGGCTAAAGAGTACGCTGAAGTTGAAAACTAACCTTAAGAACAGGGAAGAAATACAAGACTCTCCAACAGTTGAGTGGGAGAATAATCAGTCGGAAGTTGAACTTCAAAATGAGAATCGGAAGAAACCAACAAGAGAAGAATGTGTGAGAAGGGAAATCGCAGATGAGCCTGTCAAGCCACGAAAAACCACCATGAATGCCGTCAGTAAAGCGGCAGTAACGAATCACCAGTGCAGAATTCTAGTCGAAAAAATTGACAGTAAAAAAAGCGACACTCCTCTGAATCGATACACTATTCTACAGATATTCCCAAAAATACTGGTGCTAAGAGCGATAAAGAGTCCACGAATTAATCGCGTGAAAATCATTGTTGACATGAAGCAGAAATTTGTGCTGTTGCACATCGATGACAAGAAAGATGCAGAATTGATCATGATGTGCGAGAGGCAGCTTTTGGAAGTTGGATATCAAGTGTACGAAGTAGACGATACATTAATGGACAAGGATTGCGAAAAAACAAAAGATTCAAAAGAATCAAAAACAAAGGAGAAAGAGCTACTGTCAAATAAAATAATCGATAAAAGCTCAAAACAGAAGCGCGAGACTAATCTTAAGTCAAAAGGCGATGAGAGTGATGCAGAAACACCTTGCTCACCTGATGAGATAAAAAAGAAGAAAATCAAAATAACAGTGGAAAACCGTGGAAAGGCAGGTGCTGCGAGACCCAAAGACATAGAACTGAATGCAGGAGAAGAAGAGATGAAAAAGTGGACCTGGTTAGCAAAGTCACTAAACACTTCAAGGAAGAGCTAATGTCAAAACGAGATAGCGAATTTGGTGATAGCCTCGTGGAACACTAGAGGATTCTCACATCTACTGAGAGCCCCTCCAGAAGCATTAAAAAAGGCAGACTTGATATGTTTACAAGAGACATGGGTTACTAATATGCCATGTGTGGACGGATTCGAAGTAGCAATAAATCCAGCCATAAAACAAAAAAAAGGGCGGCCAATGTCGGGCCAACTGATTCTAATCAAAAGAACATGCGGTCTAAGAATCAAATCAGCCCAAAACTTGTCATCCTTTCTTCAGGAGGTCTGTTTAGAACAAGTGGAGCAATCAGAGAAGTATCCCCACCTATTGCACATATTAAATATATACTGGAACACAACACCAAAATCCAACCAGAAGCTTGAGGATGACATTATTGAAGCCATAGACTCCATTCTAATAGACAACCCAAAGGCTTCAATCATGTTGCGTGGAGACTTTAATATGAAATTAATCGAACTGGAGCAACGGGATACAATGAAGACCAGTAGTGAGAGATACAAAAACGAATGTTGGCTAGAAGAAATGTCACTCAGAAAGTTCTCAATACTTAATGGAGCAATAAGAGGAGACATTCCGGCTACGCCGACATGGGAAAGAGGAAACCAGCGGTCTGTATTAGACTACATTTTTGTTTCTGATATCCTACTACCAGAAATATGCTCCTTTAGAGTCATTAAAGATAACCAAAGTGACCACAATATTATATCGACGGGATGGAAATGGAACAAAGTTGTGAAAAGGGAGCAGTGGAGTTGTGATATCTCAGTGGAACCAGGGCGAAACAGATTAAGGCTAAAGAAAACTGATATCAAGGTGGTATCAGAACAACTGCAACGAGCCCAGGAAAAAGGCCTAACTGAGGCAATGGAATACCAGCAGTTGCTAGAAATTTCTAAAACCAAAAAGAAGATTTCTTCAAGGAACCAAAATTATTTAAAACATAAGTATGACCCGGAGGTTGCGCAAAAGAAGAGAGAACTAAGGAAAACCTTAAGAGACATTTTTGCGACTAAAGGTGCAATGATTCAAGGCTTGTCAAAAAAAGCGAAAAACCAACATAGTAATTGGTGTAAACAACACAGAGCAAAGATGGAGCAAAGAGATGCCGAAACAATTTTGAAGGTGCTGAATCAAAGGAACTCCAGAGGCTTCTGGGCCATAATAAATGAAACAACTAACTCAGAAAAGGACATAATAACCAACATGGTAACAGAAAACGACTGGGAATGCCACTACAAAAATCTATTTAAAAGGAGGAAAAACACATGTACAATTGAGTTCCAACCAAAAGTACCATGGGAAATTGAAATAGATAGAGTGGATATTCGATCTTCAATTCTAAAAAGTAGTGCGTCTAGAGCCGCAGGACCAGACGGCCTGTCCAATGCCGATTTAAAAGAAAATATCGAAGAATGGTCAGAATTTTGTGATATTCTATTCCAGGCAATAATAAAAGAAGGAAGGATCCCCGCAACCTGGAAATCAGGTATCATTGTTCCGATATTTAAGAAAGGAATGCGATCTGACCCGGCTAACTATCGGCCCATAGCCCTCCTCGACGTAGTAGGAAAAGTGTTCGCAACCCAGCTCCTCAAACAACTAACAACATGGATTAGCCAAGAAAAGATCTATGATGAACGCCAGTCCGGGTTTGTTAAAGGAGTGGGTTGTAGCACAAACCTCCTAATACTAAACCTATTGAAAATCGATGCCATGCGAGCAGGTCAGAAAATCTACCTGGCATATATTGATATGGCAAACGCGTTCGATGGAGTAAACAGAGAAATTCTGTTGTGTAAATTAAAGGAGAGGGGCTGCCACGAAAGTCTAATGGCTGCCATCAAAGAACTCTATTCCGACACCTGCATTCAAGTACGGTTAGACAGCGAAGGAAATTTGTCAAAACCAATACCCACAGAGAGAGGTGTAAAACAGGGGTGCCCACGAGGGGCTACCCTGTTTAACTTCTAGATCTCAGAAGTGGGAAATGCCCTGGCAAACGTGATTTCATTCCCGCCGTGCATTAATGGATTCCAGTTGCACCACATTCTATACGCTGATGATATGGTGATCTTAGATCGTACACCAACAAGCGAAAATTGACAGCATTTAAGATCTATACAGAAGATCTCAGGCTAGAGATAAATGCTGCTAAATCAGAAATCCTAGTCCTGGAGAATAAAAGAGGAAAGAAGTCACTTAAGTACAGAACAAGTTGGTTCGTGGGGAAGAAGAAACTGGAAAAAGTGCAATATACAAGATATATGGGCACAATGATCAACTCCAGCTTAAACGACGAACCAATGGTGAAATAAATCTTAAATAGCTGCAGACAACTAACCTCACAAGGAATCATAATGCAAAAGAAATTTGGGAAATTCACGTGTGAGCCAGTGAGAAAATTTTATCAAAATAAAATCACACCAATTCTAACCTACGGGGCGGAGAACATGTTTGGCTGCGACCACAAGATATGGTCCAGGTGCGAAGGATTTTTTTGGAAGAAAATCCTTCAGATACCCCAAAGTACGCTGACTGCTTGTGTCCTTTATGAAGTAGGGATCTCCACCCTGAATGCAAGGATCACATGGAATAAATTACTGCTATTCAGAAAAACCCACGAAGAAGCGAACTTGCCAACGTTTAAAATCTTGTTGGGAAATGAGATAGGAAAAAAATCAGCATTAAGAGACTGGAAACACCAATGCGGAGAGATTCTTAATCAACTGGTGACGGATGAGACAACACTATGGTACAATCCAGAGTTCGTGAAAAAGAAATTGCTAGATCTCGACTGGATTGCAATTGGTGAGAAAAGAGCAGCACAAAAATACATGATAAACCAACCAAAAGAAGCAAAACAACGGAATACACTCCAGAAACATCTGGCTCTATCGCCGTGCAAACGCCTAAGAAGACACTTCTTGAAGTTCCGCCTGAATATTATAGAGACAAAAGAAATTCTGAGGAACAGGCGTGTGATTCCATCAGGAAATGTACTGTGCAGATTCTGTGCAAAGGAAGAAGAAAATCTAAAACATCTCGTCCTAAACTGCACCGAACTAGATGTTCAACGCAAAAACTGCCTAGGGAAGGTGATGACAATCTATCAGACGCTGAATGGGGAAGAATGGTGGAAGCAATTACACCTGACTGAAAGTAACTCAGTGTTGATTGCGCTGATGAGATTCCTGGAGTTATTACAGAATCAATTAGAAATGAGACCAGCCGCTGCCAAAAGAGAGTCAGACACAGCTGCAAGTCAGGAGAGCAAACGCACAGAACAGGATGACAAGTAATAGTAAACGTAGAGACTAAGCAATACAGAACTTAAAGCAATGACAATCTGTAAGGAATTAGATCAAAGCAAAGTTATAGAGATGCAATAAGTAAAGATGATAAGTTTTTTTTTTTCGTTTTTCGTTTTTCTAATGCTTTTCTAAGGTATGTTTTTTCAAAAGTTTGTATAAACTAAATGAAAATAAAAATAAATAAAACATTTTTAAAAAGTGCTCGATTTCTTTTGTCAGTCAGTCGAAAACTTTATTTTGGCTAAAAGCCGTAAAAGTTCAGTACAACATTGCAAACATACAACTAAATAAATACAAATTTCAATCACAGAAAAATCAGTAATTACAAACAACATTGGGCCTAAAAATCCAGCGCTCCCTCATATAAAGTGCAAGTGCACTAACTTTCCTGCTTCTCATAAAGTGCAAGTGCATTCACTTTCCTGCTTATCATACCATCTTTACTTTGCAGGGTTTGCCAAGTGGTAACACACAGATGGGAATATACCAGAGACTTTCTCATTCAAATCAATGAAACACTCAAGGTAAAAGCTTTGCAAGTGCTGAACTTTTCAGCCAAGATCTATGGATATATTTGGCTACTGCAAACACATTGTGGGGTCATCTGCCCTTCGTCAAAGTGCCATTGCTTCACCAGATGGCCCCATGCCATGTCCAATACATTTCGGCCTCAAATACATTCTTCTGTGTGGACGAAATAGCGGACACACTAACTGAAAGTGTTCAGTCGTTTCAATTCTATCTCTGCAATACAGGCGTTTGTTTGTTTCAGCAATACTCGATTTCCTATGTGTTGCTGCCACAGGCAATCTTCTGAATCTTGTTTTAACATACAGGGAGCACAACAATCTTTGTTTCATGACACCCACGCAATGTGTTGGTGATAGATCCCTTCGGCTGGGGCCTCCCTCTGGAACAGCCTCCATGCCTCCCTGAAACTTGAGGAGAACCACCTCCGGTTCCGGGAGCACCTCAAAACCTTCCTCTTTGCTTCTGTTTTCTCTCCTCCCCTGCTGAACTCCTGGCTGAAACTGAAACTGCAGTGGTCACCTGGCCACCCTCTGATCTTGGGCCCAGGTCCCCCGCCAGTTGCACACCTGCACTGCCTCCCTGGCAACCCCTGCACTTTGGCACTGTTTTCTGTATCCCTACAGTCCCCTACTAGCACTTGACACCTGATGTCTGCACTTACCCTTGCACTTGCCACCAGCTGGCCGGATTTTTATTTATTGCTGTTATTTATTCTATTTATTTATTATTGATCCCATTTACTGCACTGCCCCCCCACCCTTCCCCTGGCACTTTTCCCCTTCCCCCTTCCCCTGCACTTGCACGTTCTCAATGACACCTGGCCTAGTAAGATCGTTGTGTCTGTTTTCCCTCTGTTCCCCCTCCATTGCCTTGTCGCGCCTTGAAACACTTGTGTATAGGCATGTTATTAATGCCATATCATATTTCATATCCTCTACTGGTCTATTTTTCCCAATATGTTACCAAAGTTGATGAAGTGGCAACAATCCTTAATAAGTCCTGGTCTTGTTTCTGCCAATAATTAAATATATTGGGCCTCATTACGACCCTGGCGGTACGGAGTGAACGGCGCCGTAAAAGGTGCCAGCGCCGTTCACTCCGTACCGCCGCATTATGAGTTCCCCTCGCGGGACACGGTAAGCACGCCTGGAAAAACCAGGTGTGCTTACCGGGTCCCGCGAGGGGAAGAGGGAGCAAACAACGGGCCATCTCGTAATGGCCCGTTGTTTGCTCCCTCTCCCATTCCCATTCAGCCCTATTGGGGCTGAAATGGGAATGGGGAAGGACCGTGTCTGGGTCCTCGGAGGGAGGAATTACCGAGCCTTCCGAACTCAGAATGGCGCGGTAAATCCTCATTCCGAGGACCCGGACCCGACGCGATTTCGGCTGCAGCCATGCCGCCGGTAGCGGCATAGTTACCGCCGAACTCGTAATGAGGGCCATTGAGTTCTTTAGACCTGCCGCCTATGTGACTGGGGTATGCCCAAAGGTCACTATGACCTATCTCATACAGTGATCCTTTGGCATGGGAAAACCACTGTAAGGTGGACCCTCCTGGTCTGTCCCAAGACATCCATAGTTGTGTCTCTGTACTTGAGCAGCTCCGGTTTGCTCCATATTCTTAACCAATATGAAATTGACATAAAGGCCGCAATGTCCTGCAGGAGACCTAAGCCTGTCTCTTCGTGATGAGGATAATGGAAGACCCTGTAGGTATCCCCAGGTTCTTTTTCCCAAAAACATTCTCAATAGTGCCAAGCTTGGTGCTGTAAACGGTTTTATGTGTCAAGCAATCTATTGAAAGAAACAAAAAAATCCATCTTCTCCGAAATAGCACAGTGTGATGTGACACCGACAAGGCTCGGATTCGATCCCACCATGGGACGATAAAAAAAAATGTGTCTCTCCTAACAGTTTCGTACAAAGTTGCGGGAGACTGCTGGGGCTACTCTGGCCCACTTAAAGCCCTGCCTTGAGGACTTATGCCCCTCCTGCTCAATAACAGATGAAACTGCTAACAGACATATTTATTTTAAATTCTCACACAAGGCTGCATTTTATGAAAGGAGGAAAACGCAATGTGTTCCACGTTGTTACATCAAAATAAATATTACTGTGTGGTAATTAACTTCATCTTCGTATTCCTCCTGGCTTTTCCTTCTTTTAATGAGGCGCCCATTCCTCCCAACAATCCTCTGCCCAGGGGAGGAATTGGGCCAGAACAAGACAGAGCTCTACCACCGTTCACTGTAGATACTAGGCCCAACCCACCAACCCAAGTTGAGGAAGCTCTTGTGCCCCAGCTCAGCTGCACACATAGACATATGGCCTCATTACGGGGTTGCCGGTAAAACCCACCGATAGCCTGCGGGTCCCGGCAACCCTGTAACACTGTTTCCACCGGGATATTATGGCAGGCGGCGGAAACGGTAAATCCCCATTCCCATGGAGTGCCATAGGACTCCATGGGAATCGGCTCACTGAAGCACCAGCACCGTTGCTAGCAGTGCCAGTGCTTCAGTGAAAACACTGCCGGTAGGGCCCTGAACTCCCGGCAGGTCAGGGCCTGGTACGTGCTAACGGCACCCTTATTTCTGAACCGTCGAAGCCCATAGTGTTTCTATGTGACTTCAGAGATTGCACCTGAAAGTTGTTCTTTGCCCAACAGCCCAAACTCAAACAATGAAACCGTCCATATTTGTCTCATGCTTTGCACACATTTTACTGTCAGGGTGACTATTCTGAGAGAGGAAATGAGCACCATACCAAGTGTCCATTGTATGTTCAGATGGAATGTACGTTTGAATTACTACCACAGACATGTTTGATAAATTGGTGGTAATTCTTATGTGCCCAAAATGCACTTTGTTTTAATGCAAAGCAGCCGGCATCCTATATTCGGGGGAACACACATCAATTGACACTTAGCTCCACGCCCAGTCCCGCCCACACCACTGACAATCCAGCCCCAGTCCTGAGCACACCACTAACAATGCACCTCCCACTGCCCTGCAAAGGGGAGGGGGAGAGTTCCCCCAGTAACTCGTATCCATTTTCCAGCACTGCCCACAACCGCACACTTCCCCACCCTCCATGCCCCCATCACCCAACATATATATTTACCCCCAAACGGAAAACGATGACAAAGGAAATGAGCACATAGTAATTTATTTCGATGAAACAACAGTGTATAAAGCAAAGGGCAGTGCCTACAAAGACAAGAGCCCGCCGTGCAAATTATGTGTGCTGTGACTCTTTTCTCTGCCCAGGAAGAGCACTTCTACGAGCTTATGGCTTGTTGACTCTCTAGAAAGAAAACTCCAGTCAGGTTTTCAAAATATCACCAATGAGTTTCAGTGAATGTATCTACATAATTCCTGGCCATTCTGAAAGCAGCACTGAACTTTACAATTCAGGGATTTGACGACGAGCCCAGGGCTAATACACCCACCATCACTGCTGCCCAGAGAAGAATGAGGGCTCTCAAATGTTTGGGCATGAATGACTGTGGCAAACAAAGCAGTGCTATGAGTTGCAAAGGGTATTCCTACAAACAACCTGCTGCATATGTGCCCACTCCGACGATGCGCCACGAGGACTGCAGGGCTCTTAATGGATCCCTGATGGTGACTCTACACATACAATAGACACATAAGCTTCATTCGCGGACTGGGATGTGTACGGAAGCAGCATGTGACACAACATGAGTCCAGCATTTCAATTGGTTTATTTTCTTTGTGGTGGGGGGGATTGAAGTGTCCTCCCCAACCTGTGCATGATTCCTTCTCCTTGGATTCAAACAAAAGTCTTTTGGAGCAAAGTAAAGGTTGTAGGGCTTGGTAGTCCCCAGTTCAGGAATTCAGTCCAGGATATAGTCCCCTTCATTGTCCTTCTTCTGTATTTAAGTCCCCTGCGCTTTGTGGGAGACCCCTTGATCTGGGTTTCAAGGCCTGGTGTGTGCCTGCATGTTAGGCCTGCACTGGCAAGAGCTAGGGCTAGGTGAGGAGAAAGTAAGTGCCAAAGCTTCATGGTAACTAAGATTGAGTTGCCCAAAATGGTTTAAAGTGCCTTCTCCTATTGTTTATGTACCTAAAGTACTCCACTAACAAGAAGGGAAGGTAGAAGGGACTTTTTCTTGGATCCACAAATAATAATGTACACTCATGATCTAAATGATATTGATTTATATGCCAAATATACATTCATTTTGATGCAAGATAAAAGCATAAATACCAGTAAAAAATTACCTTAAAAAAAATGGAATCAAACTTAATTTTTAAAATAAGTTACACAGTGGTATGACTTAATTCATTAATGCGCAAAGACACAGTACAAAAAACAAACAGTAAAAGACAAAAATATCCCTACACAGTGCACTGATGTTTAAACATAGTGACCCTACTCCACCTTTAGGTCATCTGTACCCAAACCTATGCATGTAGGTGTCTTCTAACCCTACATGTTTCTGTCCTGAACTCTACTACTGCATGGACATTCTTCAGGGGCATACAGATTCTTGCTAGGTTAAAAGCAGTGTGTGCGTTCCTAAATTAGTATTCTGGACATGAATCTCTACTTCCTTGTTCAAAATCTATGATATGATATATATATTGCACATCTACACCTGCCCATTTTATAAAGTTTTCATGGGGTCAGACTTCATTTATGTAAAAATATATATTGGAACTCCTGAATCTCCAGGCTCATCAATGCAGTGAACGTGGATGAACAAAATGTCTGAATCCTTGTCCATAAATTCCTTCCCTATATTCCTAGCTCACTTATCCTTGTATGGAGAGTGGCCAGTGTGACCACTAGCCATCTGTATTTTACATATAGCTGTGATCATGCAACCTGAGGAAGCAGAATTGTGTCAATGGAGGTCATTTCCCTAGACCCTCCCGTCCTATCTGGTGGATGTTGTCCACAATGTCTTCGTTGCTAGGACACCATCCTGGCTGCTTCCTTTCAAATTCATAATCAACTTCCAGCTCCAATGCCACCCAGTGTTTTCCGCTGTCCACCTAATACCATTCCGTTGGTACCCTAATCCGCACTGCTTGAAAATACTTTATACAAAATAGTGGGAGCCCCTATACTGAGAACAAACACAGTTCGAATAACCTGTTCTATGAGGTTTCCCACTCATGAAGGTCTACAACCACGTTTTAGCTCACTGTACCTTTCATGGAGGAGAAATAATAATTTGCACATCAGTCTGGTCCCACAACCAGGCAGTCCAGCACCGAAATGCTGGGCAATTCTCCTCTGAACAAGAGTACCATCAGCAACCCCAGACATGCTTTTCGGCCTTGTTGAGCCTCCTCAGTGAGGTGAAGTTGTGCCTCTCTAAGCACATTGAGAAGAGGTCCACGTCTGGATTACCCTGAGTAATTTAGGGTTAAATCACAAGTATTCCAATAATAGACCAATTAGTGGGAGCCCATCTTCTGAGAATGAACACTGTTCAAATAACCTGTTCTATGGGAGTTTCCCACTCAGGAAGATCTAAAACCACGTGTTAGCTCACTGTACCTTTCACAGCGATTTTGTATAATGTTGGGAATACTTTAGTGTGAACGGACAGCCCACTCCCTCCATCCGCTTTGGCTGGAATAACCTTTTCTTAGCAATACTTGTTTTCTTCCCATCCCATACAAATTTCCTAAACAGATTTTGGATCTGCAAAGGTGTGATACGTGTCGCAGGAATTGGGAGCACTTGGAACAGATGTCATAATCGCAGTAGTACATTCATTCCAAAATTGCAACCTGGCCCCGTCGCAAAACATATAACCCCCTCCATTGTTGCAGATCTTTATGTACCTGCTCAAATAATTTGAATAATTTGAATTGTGAACCTACTTAATCCTTAATCTTGGGGGTTACATGTATTCCTAGGTATTTGATAGAGTCTGCTGCCCATTGTAAGGGCACTTGCAATTGTAATTTGCCAACCATCGACTTAGGCAGTGTTAAGTTTAGTATTTCCGTTTTAGAAACATTGATGTTGAACCAAGATGTCCTTGAATAATCCTCTATTTCCTGCACAATAATGGGGACTGATTGGAGTGGGTCAGTGACCATAAAGAGGAGGTCATCTGGGAAAGGAGATAGTTTGTGTTAATACCATAGCCCATGTACCTCGTGCTATGATTTTGCTGTGCCTTTTCCCGTATGCAGTGATAAAATTGCAGCAAAAATGTGGCCTGTACAAAAAATCCAGGCAAAAATGCTGTGGTTTGACCCGTTAAAGGTGTATCCCCTTACACCACTTAAGGGCAGCCGGGGTTGCAGGGGTGTCCTCCGCTCCCCTTAAATGGTATAATGGTATAAATGGTATAACGGGTCCGGGGGTTGCGGGGGTGTCCTCCGCTCCCTTAAATGGTATAATGGTATAAATGGTATAACGGGTCCGGGGGTTGCAGGGGTGTCCCCGGCATCCTTTACATGGACTGTGGTGGCAAAACCACAGCCTTTTTGCCCCAATATTTTGTGTCCACAGCCATATTTGCTGCGGTTTTAACACATGGAACCCTTTTTCCTGCACACAAAGGTTTACATAAACATTGCAAATAGCAGCAGTGATAGGTGGCACCTCTACCTAGTTCCGCTGAAGAATCATTCTGGGCATTCAGGGTTAAGGTGAAAACGTGGCTTTCATCGCAGTAAGAACACAACGCCTACATACATGTAATATACTTGTACTGCAACCGTGTCGCGGACCACATTGTAACCCGGTCCTCTTGCCACCTACTGTATTACCCTCCGATGAATTTCACATGTGCAACCTTTCTGTAACTTCTGTTGCTCCTCAAGTCTAATGCGCCCAGTTACCCTAGGGTTTGGCTGCGCTATACAAATAAACGAACTAAACTAAACTAAACTCTGTGTGGGGAAAATGTCAGTAAGGTCACCATTTACTCTAACATTTGCTTTGGGTTCCATATAATTTGTCTGGATCATAGTAATTATGTGTGCACAAAACCCGCATTTCTGAAGCACTTTGACCCTGATAGACCCTTGGTGGTAGAGCAACCCCAAATCCAAAAATCCAGTGACTGCAAGTCGCCAACATTGCACAGGAGCATTAATGCTTTGATTAATGTATGCATTGCCATTAAACATGCAATGCCACAATAAGAAAACATGTCCAAACTATCTGTGGGCCAGTTTAGATATGTAATAACACTTGCCATGTTTCTTTTAGCCTGAATATCATTAGTTCCTTTGCTCCACTTCCACTTGTTCACAGACGTTCTAAGCCCTAGTTTCAGCTAAGCTGCCCTGTCATGCTGACTGCTCTGCCTGTTTCACACAGCATGTGCAAGGAAGTGGGAGGAGCTTCCCGTTTCTGGCAGAAACTCATCCATCCCATCCTCTGACAGGACGGGTGCTGCGTTCCCACACAGGGGGAAGCGGCAAACCACCGCCCTTCCACCCTCTGCCATGCCAGAATGACACACCACGTCTCTGATTTATTTCCCAGACAGCAGTCACTGTCCTATACTCCTTTTCTCACCGGTGTGCAAGTCTCGTACCAGGTTTCTACGAGTCAAAGGTGCAGTCTCTCCTGACTCAGCCAGCAGTGATGAAATGTGTGCTCGTGTCAAAGGTCACTCCCGGTGACTAACCTGGAATGACGTCAGCGGCGCAGAGATTAAAACCTTTTAAGAGGTGCGTGCTCTTTTCCAGCACTTTCCCTGATATGGAAAATATGTAACTCACGGATTGCACTGTTGGCTCTAGTTTTTATTAATTTAATTTCGTTTTTCTAGTTTGAACATGTTTTCGGTACATTGAATTGACACAGCTGTGGCAGAAGTAAAACGTTTCCTTTAGTGTTCTTATTAATTGCAGCCCTAAAAAAGATTTTAAGTTGTAATCGGTTGCTCTGATTTTCAGTTCAATTAATTCCTATATTGTCTGGCCACCTTTAATTGGTTCATATCAATAAATGGAGAATGTGGGTTTTTCGTTTGTTCGCCTTGTACCTGGTAAATAAGCAATACCCCCAATCTATCAGTAGCCCAATCCATCAGTAGCCCAATCTATCAGTAGCCCAATCTATCAGTACCCCAATCCATCAGTAGCCCAATCTATCAGTAGCCCAATCTATCAGTACCCCAATCCATCAATAGCCCAATCTATCAGTACCCCAATCTATCAGTACCCCACTCCATCAGTACCCCAATCTATCAGTACCCCAATCTATCAGTACCCCAATCAATGTCAATGAGAGTCACACATGTTGACACATAAATAGCAGGTCAGCAGAGCCCCGTGCCATGAGCAGGGCTGCCGGTGTAGCCGTTACATGTTTCTGCATAAAGAGAGATTTGTACCAGTAAGGGACCCGAGGTACCGCGCAAAGGACTGTGGTGGTCTTGTGTGATTGCACATTCCAACCCAGTGGCAGACATTTCCCCATTCCACCCTTTTGCTATTATTGTCATCCTATTTCTCCTCACCTCCCTGCCGCTGAGAAACCTCCTTGAGGTCGATTCATGGTTAACACTGCTTCGTACAACACTTTGACAAATACCCTTCTGTAGAGGAGCATCTGCATACCTCTGCAGGAAACCCTGCCCCCTCTTCCTCCCATATGTTGGAGACCTGAGACCGGGCCGTGTTTGACACCTGCCGTTGTGCCAATACCGCAGCGTGTGTTCGAAAGAAGATACCCCTTGAGACAACCCTACCGAATGTATCCCCGAAATGATGACAACCTAAGGGAGGAACTCCCTGATGGAATATGAGAAAGAGCAAAGAAAGGAATCTAGTGATGTTACAAGAAGTATGCACGACGTCCCAAGATACTGACTATAGAGGATGTGTAGATACTAAGGAAACTAATGACTAAGTAAAGAATTAAGTCACCTCTTAAATACGAAAAAGAAGGTAACACATGAATAAAGTGCTGTAGAAAATCAACCGATCAATAAATGACCAGATGCTGAAAATCAAGATGGACTCAGGGGCTCATTCCAAGTTGGGCAGTAAGGGTTACCGGGCACCAGTAAGGATGCCGGTGCCGGTGAACCCTTACCGCCCAATCCCGAGGTCCCTTAGCAGGAACTGCAAAGGTTGTGTGGTCAGACCACATGTCCTTAGCGGGTCCCGCCAAGGGACCATGGCGCCTTCCCCTTTCCCATTGAGCCCTATGTGGGCTCAAATGGGAATAGGGAATGGTTTACTAAATGGGGACTTGCCGGGTCCTCCAGGGTCGGAATGACCCAGTAAGTCCCCACTCAGTCAGACCGGACCCAGACCCGTTATTGCAGGGAGCCATGGTGCTAATAGCACAATGGCTGCCTCCAATCTCGAAATGACCCCCTAAGTCATCATAGAAGTACACCATGTAGAGATCACAGATCATGTCGGGTCTTTCCGAGACGACCGACGGCTTACGCTGATGAGAACCCGTATCATGCATGCTCATGATCCCAGATTACGCTGGGTCTGCTGGGAGGGCACCAATGGCATGATTTGCATCAGCAGCGCCAAGAGGTCAGGCCCAACCCCATGAATTTCAGACTTGCCGGAGGGGTTGCGTCTTTTATGGGCTGATGCTGCTGGAGAGCCCAGAGCGTTCCTGACGTTAGTTGGCTCCTGACTCCGGATAGGGGAAGAACAACATGGCGCGGCCATTGCCACTACCTTCAATGCTGCACACCCTGTCTCCACCATGATCTAGAGAGTATCATGGCCTGGGGAGGCCTACATCGGCGGGGGCAGACAAGCTGCCACTGTCCACGCAAGGCTCCCACCTGGGGAGATGAGCGGTGTGCCGGCCGCAGTGAGGGAGAGTGAGAAGTAGCGCTGCCGCCGCAGCAACAAAGACAGAAAGATAATCACTCAATACTTCATTTGTCATTGTGAGGAATTCAATGATCCAACAGGGCATGTGCTCGCCTCGGCGTTTTTGAAATTTTAAATGAAATTAAATGATAGTAGATGAACCTCTGGAAAATGTGTGAGAGAGCTCCATTAACCAGAGGGACCCTTTGATCCACAACAGACGGAAGATGGGTTGGACTTAGTATTACATGTTTTCACTCCTTTACCTTTTCTGTTACAAAACACTCTGGTTATGACCTCACACATACAGGAGATTGTTGGTGAGAACCCAGGATTGGTTCATTAAGGTAGGCTTAGCCTTCACCAATTCATGTGGTCCATTTGGCTTTAAAAGAGAGCTGAGACCCTCTTTTTGCAGATCATCTGAAGACTTTGCAAGGAGTAGCAAGAAGAACTCATCATTGGACCCTGGCTGGAGGTACAGTCTGCTTTACATCTTCCTCAAGTGAAGGAAGAAAAGGACCTCCAAGAGGGATTCAAGATCCCTCCTATAAACATCTCCCAGGGAACACCAAATCCAGAGGACCCTCCAGCAGCTCCAGAACCGGCACCCAGCCAGCACACAGGGTGCCCTGCTAGGCTCTGCAGCAAGCTTCCTAGGTGGGAAGTGCCAGAGAGTCTGTGAACAACTAAACCAAGGACAAGGCAGCTGCCTGCAACACACTGCCCAACCTTTGGCTGTCCGTCTTAAAGAACGACAAAAGTACAAGTAAAGAATCTAGGAAAAGTGCATCAACAAGCATTTACCGACATCCGCCTTAAAGGACATTTTCTTTTTTTTTTAATCACTTTATTTAAAAATTTTAACAACAAACAACAAAGAAAAACAATCTCCAGTACATCGCATCGTGTTCAGATCGCAATGTCTAAAAGAACCTCAGAAATAAACAAAATAATACTGAATACATGGACATCAATAATATTTGTAAAAAACAAATACAATTTGAACAAAAATCCCTGACACTCAACCAATAAGACAAAACAACAAGAAACAAAAACACACAACAAAACAGCCCCCCATCACCAGAAGTATCAAAGTATGCCCAACCCAAGTAAGGGATTACCGACCCAGGTTTGGTACCCAACCTTCAGCCAAATAGGTCATTAAAGGGTCCCCAAAGTCGAGAATAATGACCTTCTCTACCTTGTCCAAGGAGCATAACTTTATCAAAGTTCGACAAGACCTGCATATCTGATAACCACCCATCCACACCCGGTTTCTTCCTTGACTTCCAGACCCGTAGGATTTGTTTCATTGCCAAAATCAACCCTTTATTAATCCATTCCGTACAGTCCCTAGCTCTGTCTCCTCTACCCCTGTTGGATAACAAAATGATTGAAAGGAAGGAGTGAGGAAGTTTCTCTTCCAATACAAGGTCCAGTCTATCCAATACCCCAGTCCAGAAGTCGGAAACTCTCGGGCACGTCCACAACATATGTATCAAAGAGCCCACACCACATCCACAACCCCAACATGAATCAGTGTCCGAAAGACCCAATCTGGCCATCTTGGACGGAGTCCAATATAGTCTAAAGAGGACCCTTTGCCTAATATAATGCAGCTGCAAGTCCATCTTTGCCTGCACTCCTACATGAAGCAAATACATCCATTCCCGAAGCGAGATATCCGCCCCAAGATCATCCGCCCAGGTCTGACGAAGCTTATCCCATGCTCTCACATCAACCTCCTCCGCCGGCATCAACTTCAGATAAGTCGAAACTCCATACGATGCAGAACAGAGAAGTTCACACAATGCAGGTCTCTCATTCATGCCCCCATCTAACAAACCCTGTCCTTTCAGTCAAGAGCATCTTTAAGGCCTCATAACGATTTCTTTCTCTAGCTCCAATACCAAAGGATGTTCTCAGCTCTTCAAAGGAGATCATGTCACCATTATGCCACACATCACGGACCCTAATTATGCCCTTACCTATCCAACTCTTCCAGCATAAGGGCCTATTCTCTAATTGCAAACATGCATTTTGCCATAAAGACGCATCATAGTGCAACCCATCATTCCCACCTCCAAAGCCCAGAAAGCGCAGCACCGCTTCCCTAGTCGCACCCGTTATGGGCAGCTTCTGTACTGAGGCAGGAATTTAGACATTGAATAGAGGTCTCTCAGCACATAAGGCGAAAACTGGTAACTCTCAATTATATACCAATTAGGAACATATTCATGAACCTCAGAAAAATATGGGGTCGATTTTTTCAAGAGAAAACCTGTGCAATAATTCATCAAATTCGGGAATCCAAATCCTCCATCTTTTACTGGACCATTCAAAATAAATTTAGGAATTTTAGGCCGCTTGCCTTCTCCCCAAAGAAAATCCCGAAAGACTTTATCAACAGGAGCAACAACTTTTCTCGTAAACTTCAAAGGGATGGACTGTATGATGTAAAGAACCTTCGGCAAAAGTACCATTTAACGGCATTAACCTTGGCCCAAATTCCCAACTGCAGTCGGCCCCATTTCAATATATCCCTTTTAATTACCTCCAGTATCCTTGACACGTTGAAAGCAGTCCTCCTTTTCAAATCCCGAACTAAATGTATACCCAAGTATTTCATTGTTCCCACCTCCCAGCGACAGTCCCAAGAATCCAAGACATCACGCGGGACACTAACATCCAAAGGAAAGGCTACAGTCTTCCCCCAATTGATCCTATGGCCCGATAAACGTCCCACCTCATCAAACATCTGTTTAAGTAGTACACATCCCTCAGCCGGGTTAGACAATATAACTGTCATGTCATCAGTGTAGCATAGCACTTTCATCTCCTTATCTCCAAATCTAAGCCCCCGATGGCCCTGCTCTTGTTTTAAGTATAGGATGAGAGTTTCCAAGGCCAGATTGAACAGATACGGAGACAACGGACAACCCTGCCTAGTTCCCCTAGATAACAAGAACGAGGAGGACATAACCCCATTGACCCACACTTTCGCACTAATATTAGAATTCAATGCCCTGATGGTCCTAATAAACGCGTCCCCAAATCCCATCCTCTTAAGGGTGTGATAAAGGAAGGACCAATTGACCCTGTCAAAAGCCTTTTCCGCATCCATAAATAACAAGGTGTCCCTGGTCTTTGTCTTCAGTAGACCCATCAAATCTATCAACGTCCTAATATAGTCATAACCGTATCAGCCTCTCATGAAACCAACCTGTGATCCACTGATCAGTTTGCCTATGCACATATTCAGCCTATTAGTCAGAATCCTGCTGAAAACGTTTAGATCCATATTCAGGAGCTAGATCGGCCTATAATTCTCGCATCTCTTACCATCTTTCCCCGGCTTCGGGATAACAATTAAACAAGCTTCCTTCATAGTGGGACAAAGCAAACCATCCCGCATAAAACCATTATATAGATTGCACAGGAACGGTACAAGAACCCCACTCAGTGTCTGGTAAAACTCTACCGGAAGACCATCTATCCCCGGTGATTTACCCTTATTGAGCTGACCAATAGCCACTGACACTTCCTCTTCCTCAATAGGGCTATCCATCATCACAGCTTGGTCCGCACTCAAATTTGGCATAATAATTTTATCAAAAAAGGAGTCCATGTCTACCTGGCTCGGAAACTGGTCTTCTCGATACCAGACTTCTGGACATTTTCAAGCCAGTCGAGTCCCTCAAGCTGCAATCGAATGCAACGCTGACTGTTGTGATGCCGCAGTTGCTTAAAGTCATCCAAAATCTTTCGACTTGTGCTTCAGAACCGCCGACCAGCACTTAGACAATGATTCCTGGCCCTGTGTAGGCCAGGCTACAGTCGTCTGTCCAGCTTCGCTCGCCCGACCATTTTGCTGTCTGATACCCGCAGCTGTCTCCCGTCTTGAACTCTGTCGCAGAAGCTGCAAAGCGCCCTGAAACGGACTCAACCCTGTCCAGCACCATGAACACCTACAAGCACCAGGTACATTGTGGTTCTGTCCCCCTGGTCCTTCTCCAAAGGCCCCGACAGACATTGTTAGACCCATTGCTCCCCTTGTGCTGAAGCCAAGTAACCTTGAACAGTTGTGATTATTTACCATACCGACTAAATTCCTGTCAATATCCAGAGTGCATCCTTTTCCTTCTTTGAAACTTTCTCTCCTCTGCATTCCTTTACAGGGTGGGTTGTATTTTGGAGTGTGCTAGAACTGTCTGTTGTGATAATAATAAAGAAGATATTTTTTTGTACAACCATGGCTGAACAGTCTCGTTTGTCATTGGGTAATAATTGTATTTTCGCTGTGTTGCAACTAACCAACGATCCACGACTTTTCGGAGATAAACCTGCCGTTCAGTCCACGTTGCCAATATTGGCCAAGGAGGTTTATAATTTGCTTGTGTTTCCAATCAGTTTGGATCCCTTCTGGTGTACTTGAGGTGTGGGGTTGATTGATGGTTTAGAAACCGATATTCATCCCTGGACCACTGGTGCCCCAGAAGTTGATTCGTCACAAGCGTAGAACCATAAAGTTACATACAAGATAAAACAATCAAAAAGACATCCAAAGCTAGTACCAATACATTAGTAAAAATACAAGATCATACAATGTTCATGAGACTGTCAATTGATCCTTAGTTTAAAATACTAAAAAAGATAAAACATCATTATACTTCGTCATGGGGATCAGAGAGGAGAGCAAGCTAGCAGCCTCAAAGGGCCCCAGGATCCAAATACTATACCCCCTTCCTGAAGCATCTAAACTGAGTGCTAGGCATTCAGCCATCATTGCTAATCAGTTCCATAGCCTTCATTTTGATCCGCCAGGCCCTGTGGATAAAAAGGGTTCTAGCGAACACTATAGGATGGGCGGTTGAACCTCTGCAGGATCTCAGTGCTTCTGCAGATGACCTAACATCAGCTGACCTCAGCAATGGTCTCAAATATCGGCATCTCACTGTTGGCCGCTATTTTCAGATGAACAACAAATGAATGAGAGTTTCCGTACCAGAACCACAAAGAGGACAGATGCCTGACCCACCAAGACCCCAGGATTTGGTGAAAGGAGCTAATGGTAAGGTCCCTCTCCTGAACCGCAAATACAGGGATCTTTCATAAGGTGGGTGTTCATAACCGAGTTAACATTCACGGCCAAAGTCCATTTTGAAGGACAATTAATTAGGGCCCAACTTTAGCATCTGAGCCATCTCTATCATAGTCTCTCTTGTCCTCAGAGTTGCGGCTCTCTTCATCCTAAGAGAAGCAGACTCGTCTATGTTGTGTGGGGCCTCCCACAGTCCAGCTTCACTTGGCACTGCCAGTTGCTCTTTCACAGAAAGGGCAGACAGTGGTGCTGCCTCAGCTTGCACCACCCTGATTAAGCATAAGCTCCTTCCGCGAGGAGTAATGGCAATCAAGGACCCTGCACTGCTGCCGGCTGGGCCACCAAGACCCAAGCCTTGCGGCAGATGTGGACCCTGGTACACCCGGTTGCGGCTTTACCTGGCATTGACAATGGACACAGCAAATATTCAGTTCATTGTTTGCCCCACAGGCAGCCTGTTACTCTCAATCCTCCTAGACA
Source organism: Ambystoma mexicanum (assembly GCF_040938575.1). Taxonomy (NCBI): domain Eukaryota; kingdom Metazoa; phylum Chordata; class Amphibia; order Caudata; family Ambystomatidae; genus Ambystoma; species Ambystoma mexicanum. The sequence goes on from NC_090935.1 coordinate 1,444,003,876, forward strand.
AAGAAATGTAATTGCCCCAAAAGTATTTGCCAAATGTCCCTGTGAACAGTGATGTACTTTTGAAACTGAGTGCTGGCATATGGGTGGTACGCTTAAAGCGGACACGGTGAAGTGTCGGCCTGAAGCTGTGATCCTGAGTATTGCCTGTACACTTAAAATGGGTCCAGTAAGAAGGTGCGTGTCTCAGGAGGATAGCTCAGGGGCAACGTGCTCGCCTTGGAAGCAAGACGACACGGAGCAACACAGGCTCAATCCCCGGCTCCCCGATTAGAAACGTCTGAGTATTAAGAGCGTTATAAATAACCTATTATATCATATCATTGTTGTGCCAACGCCTCTGGACTAAGAAAGTGGTTTCTTGTATGTTATGTCCAGTGACCCAGGGCTGAAGTTTAAATGTATGTGACAGTGTTGCATGTGAAAGCCCCAGCGCTTCTCACCCAGGGACTGATTATTGTAATGTGTGGTGATTAATAGCGTTTTTCTGATCATTTACTCTTGGCATGGATTGCTGTGACTTCAAGTCCCTCCCAGGGGCTGCGCCATGTCACGTGTTTGGTATCACCTGGGACTCCATGTCATGGTCTCAATAAGAGGGGGCTCGCAGCTTGCACTGGCTCCTGTGTCTGTGTGACGCGCGCAATGCAGGAGGGGTGCCGGCCTTACCCGGCCGGCCCCATAAAACCATGAATCCGCAGGACGCTGAAGCCAATGTTTCAACAACCCGTTTTATCACTGTCTTTATTGGCTGGAGGAATTTGAAACCTTTTGGAGATCCTGGGGGTAGATTTCTGCATCAAACGACTAGGAACTCTGGCCCCTCCTACGACCTTTGACAGACACCTGATGAACGTCCTTGTTGCACATCCAGTGATGCCCTGTTTTGCAATGGTCCCAGGAGACACCACTAAGCACAGCACCTGTGATAGGCAGGGTGAGGCCTGAGATGGCCCTCAGCCTGCCCCTCTGCATACGAAGAAAAAAGAGATGAGGGTTGTGTTTTGCATTTCCTCAGGCTCAGGCACTCATTCTTTCTGCCTCCCAGAAACCTGAGCACTTATGGTAATGAGGGCATTTCCAGGGGGCCCACCACCCCTAAGCTGCTATTCTCTGGTACTGCTTGCACACTGTGAACTATATTACTGTGATATAGAGAGAGTGAGAGAGAGACATAAAGAGACATTTACATTAGCAGAGAGTAAGAGTGAAATGGGACCCAAGTGCAGAGTTGACTTGGAGGTGTGTGGGGAGGACACCATGTTGTGCTTTTCTATGCCTTGTGTCGAGAAACCAAGCGTACACACACTTTCATTTTGGCTGATTGCAGAGACAGCTGTATTGTTGTCTTGCAAGACAAGAAAGCCCTATCTTTCTAGACCCCTAACGCGTATAGGCCACTAGTCCGCTGACAGATTTGAAACCTAAGAACATTCTGGAAACACTATGCCTTCCAGCAGAAATATCCATCCTCCGGCGAACACAATAATACATCCTTCCATTCATATGTAGTTCTTGTGTGATATCAACTTCCGGTTGCTGTGTCACATGATTTGTACACCTCAAAAGCATCCAACAGAGGGACATGCGCACCCCATCACACTCTCTAAGGTAGCCTTTTTCAGTTCCCGACATAGCTACTTCCTGCAGTCCTCTGTGTTTGAAAGTCCTTGGCTTCAATTCCTGCAGCACAGCACTTTAGGTCCCAGTTTATGGGCTTCCTGGAGAGTCCGACAGGAACCACCCATTGTCCCAAGCCAGTTGTAGCCCCTGGTTTTATTGGTCCTGGTCCGGGTGAGCACCCTTTAAACTTGGACCACACTAAAACCACTAAACCATCCCAGACCAGCAGTTCGGGTAAGACGCTGAGCAACCTGTCATTCAACAATGTAAGTACAGGCGATGGGCCACAATCCTGGGTTCCTAATATCAAATAAGGCACAGTGCACCGGGAGGGGGAAGTTTTTAACCCTTTCAGTCTTTTATACAAAATTCATGAAACCGTTACACCAGTAGACCTTCTTCCTTCCAATGCTTGCCATATTGCATTGCCCCATTCATTGGATGTTGCTATATCCAATAAGAGTAGTAGATACCCTTCCAAACAAACCCATCTCCCTGTGAACTTTAACCAAGTTCCTAATCACACACATCCTCTGGGCTCCCCTCCTATTGAACCAATAATCCCCCTTTCCTTCACTACCTTTGACTCTCTATTCCTTTTGGTAACATTGAGCAGCTGCAGTTTGCCTTTGAGTACACACTTGCCTTTTTTGTCAGGTACCTTAGACTTAAACCATAGTACCTTAGTTTCCTGTTCTTCTTGTCAGTCTTAATTGGAATTTGAATTTATTGATATCACGCACCTGACGAAACCAATAGTATCTGAGCACAGGTGCAACCTAGCGGTACACCAATATCACCCACCCAGAAGAACCTTGTCAACTCCACAAACACTGATGCCCAAGCAACCGGCCATTTCACCGATTTCCTAAGTTTAACGGAAGAGATAAGTCTTCAGGGCCTTCAGAAAGGTGGTAAGTGTTTTTTGTGCTCGGATTCCCATAGGAAGCCGGTTCCAGAGCTTTGGGCCATATATTCCAAACCTTCAGTCACCCCTAGATACAAATCTAGAGGGTGGAACTTGCAGCAACAACTTGTCACAAGAGCATAACTGGCGGACTGGCGTATACATCTTGATTTTATCCACCAGATAACTGGCCGCCAACTGTTTCACACATTTAAATACCATGCAGAGAATTTTAGAATCTATCCATTCCTTCACTGCAAACCAATGTAGTGAGCGCCACAAGTTTGAGATTGGGGATGATTTTGCCACACCAAAAAAATAAGTCTCACAGCTGCATTTTGTGCTATTTGCAGTCTCCGAACTTGGGTAATCGGGATTCCTTTCAACAGAGCATTGCAGTAATCCAGACGTGAGTTGGCGAGGGTCCCCACAACTGCTGCATGATCCTTAACTGGTATGAACGGGAGAATCTGTCTCAGCAGGCATAGAGTGCAAACCACTGATTGTACCTCTGCACACACCTGTGCTTTACTCCCCATGTCCTCTTCCCAAATACAACCCAGATTTCTTTTCTTGGGTGCTAAGGCCAGATGTCAACCTAGAATATAGGGAGATGGAGGGTGCCTACAGTGTTTAGGACCAAACAGTGCTACCATGGTTTTCCAGCGTTCAACAACAGCTGGTTCGAACACATCCATGCTTGAACTTTTTCTTAGTCCTTTTAAGCTTTGTAATTTCCCCCCCGCTCTGCCAGGGGTGTCTAGCACAGGATTAAAAACTGCCCTTCAGAGGTCGTGTACATGTGTGTTTTCCTCCGTGGTAGGGGTTGTTTAAGAGGGTTTTGGAAACCCCTGTCTATTCCTCAGTGGCGGTGCTGAAATAATACTCAGGGCTTGTGGAGCACTTTATTTTCCTCAGTGACAGTGCTGAATTAGTCCCCGCCCCTCTGCCGGGCCCAGCAAGTGTGTTCTTTTTTGGGCCCTACCCAGGTCCTGCCCACCTCAGTGGAGCAAGCGATGAACCGCTGCACTTAACGCAGAGCTCTGGCTGCATCGGACGCAGTGGCTGGGGCTAAAGATAAGTTTTGTTTAGCACGGCCCACCGTGTCAGGCACCGGGGATGGCGCAGAGCTCACAGGGCCGCCGTCGGTGACATCAGGGTTATTTCTCCTGTTCTTCACCACCCGCCCCATCTGGCCCTGAGGCGGGTGAACTTCCTGCACGCTGGGTGGACCGTACATACACAGGCCACTCACGTGACCCTGGGTGTCATTTCACTGGGCCACCGCTTGCCACGCGGCCCAGACTTTAGTTCCTCCTGGCCCGTCCGGACTGGCCCTTGGGTGGGTTGTTGCCACACTGGCCACACACATGTCTCACGGTTGCTGCCACCCGTGTCCCAGACAGGGGTGTTTTTTTGAGCAGGCTCTACCCCACACGTTGCCTGGAGCTTCGGATCACGCTGGGTTGTCCCCTTCAGGATTCCTGGGGGGGCAAATTGAGGTTGTGCCCCACAGGAGCGCTGATTTTCTTTCTTCTCTCTTCTCTTCTTCTTACTCATCCCATTCTCTTTTTACTTGTATCCTTAAGATTTTTCTCCCCTTCAACTAACATTTTACAACAGTCCTTTTCTTATTTTCATTCCATTGTACAATGTTTTGGGGTAAGTCCATTATTGTGGGCAAGGAAGACCTGCCCATTGTCCAAAGTCTCAGAGTTGTAGAAACCCCCCATGGTGGGGACACAAGGTACAGTCAGGTTTGTCAGGTTAAGCACATAAGCAAATTAAATAAAAGATTTTGTAAAACACCTATATATAGCTTGAGCATTAGATGTAACAACAGACTAAAAACACATAACCCAGCACAAAAGCGCATGAGAGTTCAAACAGACCCGTTAACCACGCTTAAGCTCAGCGAACGGTGAAAACCGAACTGAAGCTGACAACACAACATCACAAATCTCACTTTTCTGTTCCCAACTACACCCTACTAAGCCTCCACCAAACCCTTTTTTTCCACACTCTCCTTTTCAGATTCGCCAGAGCGCCTGGGGACCTCTTCGGTGGTGACGGTGCACGGTACAAATACCTTTAACATTAGCATTAACATTAACATATCATTGGTTCTTTATTTAGAGCTGAAGTAGTTCCTATCCTTGTTACAAATGGTAAAGGTTTTCAAGGGAGCTAGATCCATGCATATAGAACTTTAATTCTCTTCTAAAATACCATCCAAATGTCAATATTCCTTATTGTGTCAATCTCTAGCTCTATTTTATCTCGATCAGGAAATATGTGATCATCAAATCTTACATCACAATAGAACGCATTAGTTTCAGGTATTTCATGGGATTTGGAATTAACTATGGCTACAGTGTTCCCAATACATTTACATTTGCAGCAGAATAATAACATATCTGCTAAAATAACAGAGAACAATATGAAACTGAAGGGGGTGGTGACTAAAGATTTTTCTTTGACACTTTCTGTTAATAGACATAGCACATCCGAGAGGGTGCATAATGTGGCATACCCTTGTGCTTTCTGGTATGCTTGTTTCTCTTCATCAGATACGACCTCTAATAGAAGCATTTCTTTTTCAACCGCTTTGATTTTCTTTACTTGTGGCAGTACTTCTAAAGGGTACTCAAACCTATGTTGAATCCTACGGGTCCAAACCTGTTTAAGCTTAGGGTGTAAACTTATGATATGGGATCTGTCAGCTGGCCAGAATACATTATATGTTCTGGGACTGGTTCTGAGAAAGAAACGAATATCAACTGAATAAAATGCAATGTGATGAATCGTATAAGATCCCGACATGGGCCTCCTCTCATGTGGCCAGGGAAAAGCAGTCCCTACCTGATCCTGAACCTGGGGGTGGTACTATGCGGGAGGATCCCATGGGACGGGACCCATGTGAAAGGTAATGGGAGACCTCTTTAAATGATTTCCCTAATATTCCTAATGCTGTAATGGCCTTCTGTAAACAAACTGACATTTTTTACAAAAAACCCATTATGGACTTCAAGTCCCATAATGTTTGTGGTACTGGGACAAGAAAGAGGGCTTCAGAGGCGATGAAGCACAATGAGCGGTCTAGTTGTTATGAAAGAAGGCACCTGAGCTGGACTTTCAAATATATACATGGGCTTCAGGTGCAGAGGCAGAGAGAAGCTGATGGTGTAGTTGTGGTGGTAGCAGGACGCTGTGCAGGAGATGCTGTAGATGTTGGGGCACTGTGACCATGCAGAGAATGCTCAGCGGAAGGCAGTTCTGAAGCAAGCCAGGTCATGTGGGAAATGAGCTTGTGATTCGCCTTGAACTGCTACAGTACTGAAGTCGCAGAGCTCCTCTGAAGGACTGCACGGTCTAACCAGAGATGGCAGAAGCAGAGAGGCCCCAGAGAGATCCACAGCAATGCTAGCGAGTGAGGAGGAGATTCCAATGCATACCGGTGAGTTGGCCTGAAGCAGGTTACCCCGGGGCAGTCCTAAGGAGACCGCTAGGTGAAAGTAATAATTTTGAATACCGAACGAATGAACTGATGCAAACTCTCCTAATAAGGGATACCAATTAGGTGATCACTGTAACCCGCATTGCCAAAGACTGAAAAGAGGAATATCAAGACAAACTGGGCACAACCCTCCTAACAAGGGATACCAATTAAGGGACAACTATAAGAAGGTTGATACAAGGGCAAACATGGTAGAACTCTCCTAGTAAATGATATAAATTGGAAGATAATTGCTACATGCATTGCCAGCAGCCAAGAGGTTGCATGACCAGAAGACAAAGGCAGCAGGAGCAAAGCCCTCCTTGTATGAGAGACCAAGGGGGAGAGAATTGTAACTTGCATTGCCTACACCCAAAAGGTGATCCAGAGAACAATAACTTTGTTAAGAGTCAGGGGATTATAAAGATAAGTAGTTGTTGGTTCAAACATCCTCATTTATGTTCCTGGTGTGGAGAGTTTTGGAACAATCATTACCATAGTGTACAATTGTTGTATTAGGAGTTTTATCCTGGCAGGCGAGTGAACCGGGAAAGGGACCAATCGTAGCTAGTCCTGGCAGGCGAGTATACCAGGAAAGAAGAAGTTGATTTAACGTACTGTGGTTGTGGTAAAAAGGTGTGGCGGAAAATAATTGATAATTCTATCACATTGAAGTAATGAACTGCTGCATTTCAGAAAGTGAATTATTGAACCATCCTTACTTAAGTGTTTCTTTTGAATAAGTGTGGTGGATTAACAAATGCTTGGCCTTTGAGGAAAGATCATCTGCCCTGATTTATGAAGACTTTGTTTTGCCAAGCAGGAGAATGTTGAAAATTGATAGTTGCTTTGATTTGTGAACAATAACTTGGAAGAAGGATATTCACTTTGCAAGTGAAAGGATACATTGAATAGAAGAGACTTTGTATGCAACGCTGAATTGAACTTTGTTCTTACACAGAACTTTCTTGAATCTGAACTTTGCTCAAGGTATTCCTGAATTGATTCAGGGGAAGGGAATTCAACCCTGGTCGCAGTGAGTATCACTTAAAGCTTTTGAGTTTAAATTGATATATTATTTTATGGAATTTAAGACAGCCGAACTAACCTTGAATAATTTAGTTGTATGCATTAGTGTGAGGGTCAGGTGCTTTTTGGACACTAGGTCATTTTTTGTAGCCTTAGTTTGTTAGGCAGGGAAGTTCTTCTTGGGTTAGGGAAAGATAGGCATTTGTCACACCCCTTTTTATTTGCTAAAATTGCAACTTGTGAGAAAACTATACCTTTGTGTCCGTCTCGCATTTCTGACTCCTCACAGCAATCATTCTTATGAAGCTTAAAGTAAGTACCTTCTGCAAATCCCTATTCTAACTAGGAAAATAAAATCGGGTTTGAATGTGAAGTTTTGCACCATCCGTTTACTGATTTCTGTGCAGGGATAAGGAGCCTAGCATGAGTGTGTACTTGGTAATGTCTTTCAACCCTAATGACATCCTATGATAATCAGAAAAAAAGATAAACATCCAAGTCTCATATGCTCCTCCCTCTGTTCTTTCTTAATATTTATGTAAATAATTACTTAAACCAAGCTATCAAAAATTGCTTGATACTGTAATTTCCATAATAAGTCAGAAAAATAGATCCGTTTTTCAAAATATAACATCACTAATACTGTGTTCATTCCATTTTGCTTGAGTAGATAATTGATAGATTAACTCCATAACCACACTTCAAAGGAAAAAATGAAGACTCTCTGTCCTCTACAATAATTGACAAACGAAACAATGTGCACATCATAACTTCATAGAACCTGATAACTGCATGGAGCGTCATATAAGAACCCAAATGGATTATTTTTTTTATCTTGCTAAGACATTACAGCTGTGGTGAGTGAAGGGGCCACAATAACCAATTGGTGCCTAATCCTAACTATAAATTAGCGGTTGCTTCTTGGACACTCATCGGGTATCGATCTGGACTTCCAGACTACGTTACATCCCACACTCCACAATGGGTTATCCAGTTCAAGTTGCCCTACACCCATGGATCTGGAATGATCTGACTTGTTGGCAGGGCCGGCTTAAGGGGCGATTGAAGACTGCTACCCCAAAGGGGCACAAAACATAAAGGGTGTACCAACCGTCAATCCGGCCCTGCTCTTTTTGAAGTTGGAGCACATGCTCTGGGACTTCAGAAAGAAGTCAGATCATGTGTTTCCAACAGAAAGAAGTTATTTGATTTCTTTCTGTATTCGAAGTGCATGCACTCCAACTACAGAAAGTAATATTCTTGTTGCAGCGCAGTGCTCTGGAGCGCAGCGCTTCAACTAGAACATTACCTTCTGTCCAGCCCCACTGTTCATAACAACAAACCAGCTTCCTGGTTTCATGTCTGCGTAGTAGAGGCTGGAGCCTGTAGTGCGTCAGTTGGCTGCAGCGGAAGCCTTCCTGGCAAAGGCAGGTTCGGTTCCTGAGCAGGTAAGGAAAACACATTTATTTTTGTGTAGGCATTCGTGCTTATGTTAATGTTGTATGCATGCAAGGTTGTGTATTGTAATATGTGTGTGTGTGTGTGTGTGTGCATGTATGAATGAGTGAGCGTTTGATGGCTGTGTGCTTGTGTGAATGAGCAAGTGAGTGGGATATGGGTGCGAGAGTGAATGGTTTGAGTAAATGAGCAAGTGAATGCTGTGTGAATGTGCTGGGCAGGCTCTGGAGGAGCTGATTTTGGTGAGTGGGAGGTGAGGGGAGGGCTGAAATAGTGCCACTGTCATTTATTAATAGGCAGCCATGAAATGATAAAGCAAGCATGTTATGTGTTACTACTTGGCTAGACTGGAATTTTGGAGTAGCCAATCTAGCCTTTTCCTACTGTGGCATGACTTGTTTTCTGGCTATCTATGCTAAATCAAGCATGTTATGTGTTATTAAGTGGCTAGACTGACATTTTGGGGTAGCAAGTCGAGCTCTTTCTTATTGTGGCATGACTTGTTCTCTGGCTATCTATGCTAAATCAAGCATGGTATGTGTTATTACTTGGCTATACTGGCATTTTCATGCAGCCAGTTCAGTTGTTTTGTATTGTGGCATGGTCTTTGATTCTGGGCCTACTTTGGGCACAAAGGCCAGAATGATGGTGGGGATGGGGGCACACCCAAAAAGCACAGGTTTGAAACCAGGTCCCACGCTTAGTGGGTGAACCCTGGCATGAAGTGTGATATAAGTCACATTTTTTGAATTCATATAGGTAACCAAATAATAATAGTTGTCATTAAAGTAGTTTACCTTACTACTAGTCTCTGCCTCTTCCTTGCCTATGTTGCACAACTTCAGTTGCTGTCGCCATGGTCTTCCCCTCTGGGAGGTATACTTTTCTTCAGGTTATTCTTAGTCAGTTTGGTGTCATCTTCCACACGTTAACCTGTACGGTGCCCTTTGTAAGCCAAGCCATCACCCTTTCCACGCCCTGATCATCATCTTCAAAATACAGGTTAGACAATAAAGAAGCAAGCTAGAAAAGTGTGAAGGGTTGGTTGGGCCAACTCATTACATTATGGGCAGTTGGGGCAGGGGCAGCGACAGCCAATATTCTAGTTTGTGCTACTGGAGCTGGGTTTAGTAGATGTACGACAGCTGTCAGTGCTTCGGCATAGTCTGCATCCAACAACCAATTTGGGTGAGCATCACATGGATGGACGATATGTCCATGTTAACATTTTGCTGGAGAAGGCAGAAAAAAAGCCAGCACATTCCACCATCTTCGGACCACGCCAGTCCAGTGGTGCCTCCTTGCCAGGTTATACTCAAGGTGGAGACAGGACCACCTCTGAGGTAGTCACTACACCTGTAAGGTTCACTCTTCTACTAGGCTTGGGCCTAACTGGTGACAGTTCCCGTCCTTGTAACAAAACACTACATAATAGAATTCCAACACCACACTGAATAGGTATCCCTCGGGTCTCATTTTGAGCGCAACACTCTTCTTGCAGTGGGAGGCGTGCACCCAAACAGGCATATCCTTTACTTTGATAGCTGTCCCAGTGAGTAACAGTACCTGAAAGGGACTGCATCACTTTGGTGCTGATATTATCTTCCCCTGGAACTTGTGCATCATCACAAAATCACCTGGTTGGATTGAGTGGCAAGCACCCTCAGCCTCCTTCGGTAGCGCTTCCCACATCTCCATGTGAACCTATTGAACAGTAGAAATCAGTCCATGGCAGTACTTTATAAGCATGTTGTGAGTGAGATGTAGGGGGAGAGGAAGGTAAATGTGTTGGCCGCCCATAAAGTATTTCAAGGGGGCTCAGTTCTGTTGTTCTGTTTGTAGTGCCCCTCATACTGAGCAATAGTAACAGGAGAGCTTCGGGCACTTGAGGCCAGTCTGAGTACACTACCTTGCCAGCTTATTCTTGGTGATCACATTCTTGCTCTCTATTGCCCCTACTGGCTAAGCATGGTGTGGGCAAGGGGATCGTGCTGCATGTTCAACACTGTGAAAAGTTCCTTAAGAAGCTGATTGGCAAAGAGGGCAGCACTGTTTATTTTGATTGGAATTCCAAACCTAGGTATGAAGTCTTTTATGAACACTTTGGTAAGTGAGATGGTGTCTTTTCTTCTGCATGGGCGTGCTTCCACCCAGCCAGAGAACAGGAACAGAATAACCAACACTTTCTGCAGATACATTGGGGTAAATTGATCAAATCAACCTGAAAATGAATGAATGGTCCGGATTTTTGTGGGTTTGCTCTTTGAGTATTGCGCACAGTTTTCCCACTGTTATTCTGCTGGCAAATACCATGCTTTATACAATAGGCCTGGGCTGGAAAATCTGATTAATACCTCTCCCAACTTAGAGTGGATCACATACCCCTTTTTCCCACCTGTGCAAATCTGTGGTACATTCGAGTTAAGCACGATAGAAATACCGGTGTAACAAGGCGGCCATGTTCGTCCCACCACAAAGAGTACTCATGTAGTCGACACCCCTTTCTTGCCCAAGAGTCTTTCTCTATTGCAGGATCTGCTTCCTGGATGTGGGATAATTCGTCAAGCATTTCGAAGGGAGGTGACTGATACTCCTTTCAGTCTTAACATATACTGAGACTTATAGCTGATATGGCCACCAGTTTAGCAGCTGAGTCTGCTAAATCATTTCCGTAAGTGACCTCACTATCCATCATCCCTAACTTAATCTTCCCTAACCGGAGGGCGAGCAGAGAACACCATGTCCACATACCGCTAGCCCACAGAGGAAACATATGTTAGGAACCCACTCGGTGATAGGCAGGGAGGGACCAGGAGGGCGGGGGGAGGACGTCGTGTCCACATACCACTAGTCCACAGAGGAAACATAGGTAGGTTGGGACCCCACACAGGAATGGGCAGGGAGGGACCAGAATCCTCTAACCAAAACATCGCCAACCCCACGCTGGGGGAACACGCCTGCTTCAGCACTGGTAAACAAACCCCTAAAGTAATACCGAGGAAAACTGCCACCCCTGATCATACCTGCCAACTAGTCGGACAAACTACAATGCCAAACACACAGGATAATCATAGATGTGGAGCAAAGAAACGCAAAGACAAAGCGGTAAGAAACCCTGCTAACCCAACTATAAACCTCATCTTTCCCCATACACTTCTCATACAGAAACCCACACAACCACTTCTCTGCACAGCAATCCGCACATACTTCACCACACTGCAACAACAGACAAAGAACACATAACCCGGATCAACAGCACATGGGAACTCACACCGACCCGAAAACTGCACTCAAGTTTAGCGGACAGTGCAAACCAAACTGAAGCTGCCAACAGGACATCACAGCTCTCACTCTCCTATTCCCACTACACCCTACTAATCCCCCAACCCTCCTTTTCATATCTGCCAGAGCGCCTGGCCACCATCTGGTGGTGACGGTGTGCAGTACAAATACCTTTAACATTAACAACATTAACATAGCCACAACTAACATGGCTTTGACTGTGACTAATCTAAGCAATGTAACCAAGCTTTGTAATGTTTCGAATGTAGCTACCTATATGCACGATTCCAAATGTCGCTTTCTGTAACCACCGTAACCAGTGCCTTGCTGCCCTTGGGCTTAGTGCACTTTACAAATGCCAAACACATAAATAAATAAATAAATAAACAAACAAACAAACAAACAAACAAACAAACAAACAAACAAACAAACAAACAAACAAACAAATAAATAAATAAATAAATAAATAAATAGCCATCTGCTTGGGCAACATGATAGCTGGGTGAGCCAGATAAGGTCAGGAAGCTTGTTTGCATCCACAGTTGATGAAAACCGTGTATAACCCTAAATGCATATTTAGAATCTATGTATAGGTTTACTGTCTGCTGTTCTGCTAGTTTACAGGCAGGTGAGGTGGGACCAGTTCTGCTACGCATGCTGATGACATGCTCGACAGTTTCCCACTTTCAACCAAATCTCCCAGTGTACATAACACATACCCTGCTAGCAGCTGACCGTCTTTATCACTATAACCAATCACAAAGTACACTACATCAGTGTTGTGTATTGCTGTGCGTAACCCTTCTAGGTTTTAAAAGGTAATCATTTGTGGCTGTGCAATAGTGCAGCTCACTGTCATGTGGCTTACTGCCATGTGGTTCTCCACCCATTAGAATTGGCAACAAAGATGCAAGGTTCAGCACAGGATACTGCGTTAGGGTAATGTTGGATGAGTTTAAGAACAATACTTTAGACTTCTTTGAAAAGCACATAGGCATGGGTTGTGTTTAGGTGTTCAACACTAATGCAATCTCTGCATGGTGAACTGCTGCTTCTAAAGGGGAAACTAGTACTATGTTTTCACAAAGTTGCACTGGTGTGGTTGAAGCTGCTACTGAGCGGAGACATGGAGGCATTCCTGCAGATACCAGGTTTAATGCTTTGCCATAGTATGCAACTGCTTCCTGGTACTGTCCATACGTTTCTGTGAGCAGCGCCATTGTAAACCCGTTTCTCTCATGACAATACCGGGATAATTTCTTCTTCTAATTGGCAAGTCCCAAAGCAGGTGCACTTATTAAAGCTTTCTTGATGGACATCAAATGCCTCTTCTGCCTTTGGTGTCCATTGAAGTGGTTCTAGTGTGTTGGCCTTCATATCGTGTTGGAGCAATTTCACTATCTAGACATAACTTAGCAGCCACTACCTGTAATAACCAACAAAGCCTAAAATCTGTGTGAGTTCTGGGGCTTGTGAATCTTATAACCACTTTGTTCCTGGAGACGGCTATCAGCCTGTGGCCTAACATAATACCATATCCTAGATGGTTCTACGTTATTTCGCAGAACGAAATTTCATCGTGGGACTTTTCATCGCCGACCCTTTCATCGCCAACATTTTTTTTTTTTTTTTTAGGGGGGGCTTACTTAAATTATCATACCCCAACCCGCACAAACACCCCCCCCCTAAACATTTATTTTAAAAAGAAAATGTTGGCGATGAAAGGGTCGGCGATGAAAAGTCCCACGATGAAAAATACTTCGACGAAATGCGTGTATACCATCCTAGATAGTGTACCCTCTTCCTACATAACTGCAAATTCTGTTTGGATGATATGTGTTCTTCATTTTCTAGTGCAGTCAGCTGCATTTTCTTTTCTTGCTTAGAGGTGTCATAGGATGGGGAAGCTAACCATAAATGGTCTTACATATGGTACCAGCACTGACTTATCAGGAATGGTAATATCTTCTAAATCTTTCATAAATTATTGTGAGAAAATTGTAGGATATTCTGTGATTGTGTGTTCCCTGGTGGGAGCCTAAACAATGTTTGCTGAGTTCCATGATAGAAACGTGGACAAGAACTGACTCGCTAGGTGTAGGGGAATAGAAAATATGGGGAACACAGATCTACCACTATGAAGTGTAAGGCAGTCAAGGGCTATAGGATATTACTGTAACTGAGTTTGGGCACTACTCGGAAAGCAGAATGACCACTGTATTCACAGCTATCAAATCTTGTACACATCAATAGGTGATTTCCCTTGGCTTTTTGACCAATAGAATAGGAGTGTTAGTGGGGCTAGACTTATACACTATAATCCCTCGCTTCATCAGGGACTGACCGGAGCTATGACCTCATCAGCTTCTGGGCATGAGAGGAACTGGCAATTTCTGTAACTGGTTTATCTTGATCTTATTGTTTTCTGCTTTTTTGATGTACAATACTTTATTATCACGTAGAGATCATATGGATTTAGGAACTGTATTAATTCAATCTTGCAAATCTGGGGACCAACTATGTATGGACCCTGCTCCGGTTTTTCCTATAAGACATGCAATGTGATCCAAACTGCCTCTGTTTCTTAATAGGGACATTTAGGAAAACTCCATCAAGTGTCTGATGAATAGTGCAGTTTAGTTTCCATAACCTACTCCTTCCTAAAAGGTTAACAGGTGCTAAGGGGCTTCAGAGTAAAGTGTGTTCCTCAGTGATTACCCCTAGGATAACACACACTAGTTCAGAAAGAGGGCGTTGAACGGGGTGTTTGATATGCCTACCGGATTTACTTTCTCTGAGGATAACGGAATATCGGGGAAGCAGTCGGACCAAATGGCTGACCGAATGGCTCCTGTACCTACTAAACCTGAGATTGCTTGCCCATTAACTTTGCAGTGAACATACAGTCCGCCCTGGTTTATGGATATCAGGGAGTTTATAGTGAGTTCTTCTCTCAGGCTGCTTCAGTATTGTTCTTCCTCAGACTGCTGCTGGGGTGGTTTATTGGGAGTGATTTCAGTGCACTAGGACTGAGGAAATTTCCCTGACCAGGAAGGGAAGGAGGATTAGGATAGTTATCTTGTGGTTTGTATGGGCATGCCTTCTTCTAGGACCCGCCTGCTTACCATAATTATATGCCATGGGATCTGGATATTTCCCAGCCTGCCACAGTTCATTTCCTACTGGTGCTCCTTTTCCCCTCTACCTCCATCTGCCTCCAAAGCCACCCCTGAATCCAACCCTACTCACTGGAGGTCACTGTCCCTCTAAATCCTGTAACTACAACACCATTAGTTTATTTTCAATATTCTCTTTCTCCTGCTCTTGGCATGCTACACAGTGGTTTGCTAACGTCACAAGCTCTGATAGAGGTTGTTCTGCCAGCCTATGCTAATCACCTGTTGCTGAGCTTGGAGTTTGGGCTGGAGCACATAGACAAAGGCATTGGTCACCGCCTCTTGGCCCACCTCTTCTGGTTTTTTGATACCTTAATGCTGGGTGAATATTATCTTCAAATGGTCCACAGGGCTTTCTCCCTTATTTTACCGGTAAGTGCATATCCTGCCCCAATCTATCCTCACCGGGCTTACCTTTAGGATTGTATATATAATTCTGTTCTGAGCCAAGTGTAACGGTTCTCCCGTTCCAGGGTCTGCTGCTGGAAATTGGGCTTGCTGTCTGACTCTCTGTGTCACCTCCGGAAGAATTATAAGCCTTTCCCATAACTGTCACTCGTTTAAACACCACTTGTTCAAATCTTCGCCCGTCCCTGCTCATTACTGCGACATGCATACTGTGTGATCCTGAGAGAGGAGGGGATCATTCTACCAGAAATATCGCTGAGGGACTGGGCACTCACTCTGTGCAAGCCCCATCTGATCCTATGTAGAATGGGCTGCCTTTGGCTCTCATTAAGGTTTCATAAATGTTATTAAGTCTACCAGATATTTTACCAGAATGTCACCAGACCATTACCACTCCAGAATGAGTATACCACAACAAATAGCAAACAAATTAACCAAGTTACAACAATTACCGGACCAAGATAACTAAACTAGAATTCCAGATCAGTGTTACTAGAACTCGGAAAGCCTGCATTGTATTTTGTCCGCAAGAAAACCCTTGGCTCCCCTGAGTGGCTATTCAAATCCAGCATTTACTGTCAGCCTCCTCCCGACCACCGCTCTGGAGTTTTAAAGTAGGACTCCTTAACTCTGTTCATGCATGCTGCAGGTGTTAGGAGGAAGCGACTCTCAGCTAGGCAGAGCTCCCACAGTGCACAACAGAGCAGAGTCGCAGCACCAAAATTGTCAGGGAAACCAAGCTCACGTATCAATTTCAGGTGAATACAAACAGAAGACGCTTTACTGTCTTGCAAGACAAGAAAACCCTATTTCCATGGCTATCGGGAATGGACCACTCTAACCTGACCCGCCCTCCAGGCTCCTCGCTTTTATAGGTTAATAGGCAGCGGACAGATTTGAAACCTAAGAACATTCTAGAAACTTTATTTAGGCCTTCTGGCAGAAATATCCTGCCTTCAGTGAACAAAATACATACTTTCATTCACATCAAGTCATTCGTCAGTATCAACTTCCAGTTGCTGCATTACATGATGAGTCCTCCTCGAATGCGCTCTGCTGAAAGGGGTACACACCCCTCCCATCATCTCGTCAATCACCCTCTCTGAGTGATGGTTTGACTTTTCCAGACACAACCGGTTTCTGCAGTCACATGTGTCTGGAAGACCATGGCTTCGAATCCTGAAAAACAGACATTTTTGGTCCTACCTTAGGCGCATGCTCGACAGCTGGAGGGAAACAACCATTGTCCCACGCCAATCTATTAAACTACATTACAATGCAAACTATTCAATTATATTATAATGTAATAAAGAGTTTGCAATAGAAATAGAGAGACTCCTAATAAGCTGGAAGGGGGTATATAAGAGTAACATGTTCATTAATAAATTCCACAATTGATATGCCTTTACAGATTTTCTTAGGCTATATTTTGACATGTCAGTTTAGGTCACGCTTTGCCAGACAAAAAACTCAGCATCCACAATTTTCAGCCAAATGCATGCCTTCCTTCCAGTCACCTAGTGCCACTTGTCAGTTGTTCCAACTGCTGCACCACTTTGCCTTCTATTTCATGGGATTGCAAATAAATACAGCAGGGCTTGCATCATGCGCTAGCAACTGACATAATTAAATGCATGTCAACTACACACATAACAAATGCAGCATTACCATGCATAGGGTACTAGTAAGGACGAGTTTACAATATACTGTGATCTGTTTTTGTATTATAGTCTAGTGCTGTAAAACCTCATTGCTGGTGATATGTTTGATGAAGGACTCCCGACCAGGAAGGATGTGACCCCCACCATCAGGCGCAGAGGCCTCTTTACCTCCGCACTACATTGAATACAGTGGGTCCAGACCCACTGTGAAAGTGGCCGCTGCCTTTCTTCCCCGGCTTTGTCCTTCAGAAATGCCTCCATAGGCACTTAACACCAAGGAGCTTCGTGATTGGCCCTACCCTTCTGCAAATCCCAGGCCCAGGTCAAAGGCCCAGGTGTAGGCCCCTGTCTTTGATGAAGGACTCCCAAGCAGGAAGGATGTGACCCCCCACCATCGGATGCAGATGCCTCTTTACCTCCATGCTACATTGAATACAGTGGGTCCAAATCCACTGTGAAGATGGCCGCTGCCTTTCTCCCCCAGCTTTGCCCTTCCAAAATGCCTGGAGAGGCACTTAACACCAAGGAGCTTTGTGATTGGCCCTCCCCCTCTGAAAATCCCGGGACCCGGCTGAGCCATGAGGCAAAGCCGGGCCCAAGTCAAAGGCCCGGGTGTAAGGCCCCTGTCTTTCCATGTCTGTCCATGGAGGACAACCATTTACTGTATAATAGCATTCGTCGCACCTGCGGGGGCCGGAGACCTCTTATCCCACTTCAGTTCATCCCCTGCAGGTAAGATGCCTCTGATTATCTAGATCGCCACGCTTCCTGTGTCATCAACATCTTTTGCATATTCAATTCATGCTGATTAATATCCGCCGGCCCCTCTACAATCGTCTTCTGGACTGCACTTTTCATTTGAACTGTCACCATAACACCCTGATGCTCTAACGACCACTGGTCCTGCCACTCTGTCATCTTATATACACTCTAACACCCTGCCTGCATTACATCCAAACGCTAGTGTAACTGCTGCTGCCGGGTCTTCACACGCACTATTCCTAGCAGTCTTGTGCGATGTGATTAGGTTGCCGAGAAATGTCTTTCATCCACTGCTTCATGGCAATTTGCAATTGGGTGCACTCCTAACCTGTGCCATTTGACTACGTCCAGTTAGATCTTGTTTTGAAAAGTTGTTCTAAATCTGCCTGACCGCATGTGCACTGTGTACCCTGCCAAACCGTGGAACTCAGAAGTGTTCTTCACTTGCATGCTGAACCTTCAAGTACTGTCATATACATCCGCCATATGATGCCTGATTGACTGCTGCAGCCCCCGTTAATGCGTTGTGTGTCTTCCAGTTAGCCTACCTGTAATGCAACTTACCTGATCTAATGTAAATTAACTGATTTGACCCTGTAGCCCTGCGCTGCCCACATGCCTGATTATACCTGTAACTTACTTGATTTGACCCATTGCCTGTGTGTTTGCTTCAGCCCCTGTAACATGAGGTGTGTCTCTGCTAGTTGGCCTGCCTGTAGTATAACCTACCTGTTTTGACCATGTAGCCTTGCGCTGCCCACATGGCTGATTATACCTGTAACTTACCTGATTTGACCTATTGCCTGTGTGTCTGATGCAGCCCCTGTAACATGAGGTGTGTCTCTGCCAATTGGCCTACCTGTTATGCAACTAACCTGATTTGACCATGTAGCCTAGTGCTGCCTACACACTGCCCTTGTCTATACTATGTATCAATCCTATATGACATTGCAGCAGGCGCTGTATACTTGCCTTCTTTATTCTATGCAACCTGACTTGACTTGTTTTAACACTTGTACCTTTGTAATTATTGTAACCACATTTGTAACCACTTTACATAAGCATCTACTGTAACCGTCCTCTCAATTACGAGCGCCCAGATGCCTCTGGGTTAGGTGCGCTATATAAGTGTCAACATTAACAAATACATTAAATAAATAAACGTGGCACTGTATATAACCTGTTTAAAATAACAAGAGAATTTTTTGTCAGTCTAAGTAATTAAACTGTCTGAGTGAATTGAATATTCCAGTGAAGGGATGTTCTAATTCTAAT
Organism: Ambystoma mexicanum; assembly: GCF_040938575.1. Lineage (NCBI taxonomy): Eukaryota > Metazoa > Chordata > Amphibia > Caudata > Ambystomatidae > Ambystoma > Ambystoma mexicanum. Next base: position 1,444,022,950 of record NC_090935.1, read on the forward strand.
AATGGAATAGAATTAGAATAGAAGAATAGAAAAGATAACGATGAATCATAATCGTAACTCTGATCTAGAAGAACTACACAACAGGGATTTAATTAGAGATCAGTAACGTCAGTATCTCTAAGATTTTTTAGAATTGATTGTGCATGATGTTTGTCTTTGTTAATACGATACATATGTATCTTTTTAGAGGGTCTGATCATGTATTTTAGACAATTTTGTAATTTCTATTAAAATTTGTACTTTTTGAACTAATTCATGACATTCAGATGAATGGATAACTGTTGATAAAGGACCAAGTCCTATCTTTTCGAGTCTTGTGTAAAATAACATAACACCATAACATCCTGCATGTAATGTTATCATATTGACCAGTTGCAAAGAATAAACATACAAAATGTTTACCATTCTGCATTAATCTTAGTCAGTGCCGTTTTTTATGCACTGGTGGAACAGATAGATGGAAGGTACCTGTAGCATTGCTTTGATCAAATCTAATACCAACTATCAATTCAACTTTCAACCTCTCATCTTAACCAAGACAACATCCCTCCACATCACAATAAAGCTGAAAGACTCTGTGCCAAACACTTTTGCCTACAACCTCCTCAAAGAAATGCTTTGCAGCGTTGACCCCACCCCTTGACTCGCACTTGATCTTAAACATACCCACCCTAGATCATGCCCATGTCAGGTCTGACTGGACACTGTACCTTCAAAATCACCTCAAAGCGTACCATTGCAAAGAGCCTGTTGGGACAAAGTCATAGTTGTAAACTTGCTTCAGGCCCACTGTCTGCCTGAAACTAAGACAGACAGGACCCTGAGAGACACCCCAATCTGGTACATTAGGCATCCTAACTGTTGTTCAAAGCATGGAAGTTTGGAGGCTAAGGTGCACAGATGCGAGACCGCTCAGCTCGCTGATGATCATGGGCTTTTATCCGCTGCTGGTAATTGCCTTCACATGCTATTGCCTGATCTAGTGATGCGTGAGCCCGTGGAGTAGAGGTGAGGTGCAACAGGGATACAGGATCCTGGCATGGGGAGGAACCATGCACTGGAGCACTCCCCTCACAGGCGTCTTCGTTGCCTCGCCCAAGATGGCTGCGATGAGTCCTTTTGATTATGCTCAGGATGCTCGTCTGCTGAGTAACACCAATGCACTGATCAGCCCTGATTTTTGGAACAGCAGCCCACCTGTGCTGAATCTTCCAGAGGAGATAAACTGAAAGTTGAGTCCTGGTGCCGAGATTGGGCTGACCTAGACACAGGTATGCAGCTGCTAATGCGGTGCTTCCCACACACGCTATCTGATGCTATGTCAGCACGGACACGCTGAATCTGGGTGGGAGTGCTTTGTTTGGACTTGATACAGGCTGCATCTATCTACTGAGACACAGTCGTTCGACTGCACTGTGCCTAAGGGCTGGTACATTAATCCACAACTGGAGCAGCCATGGCCTAGTTCCCCTGCTGAATCGTTTATGGATTATACCCTGGATGGTATTTGCATGACGCTGTTTTGCAAGTCACTTGGCAGATGCCTTGGACCGTGGCTATCATATTTCTACTGAAGAACTAAACTTGTCTGCTGGCAATGAGGACTTGCAGCACACACAGGCCAAGATTGACACATATACACTGAAAAATCAACTGCAGAAAAAAGTCCTCCTTGCCCACATTTCCCCATAATGCCAGAAGCTGCCCCAGCAGACAGGTAAAGATAAAGTGGTCCTCGATGTGAGTGTGGCCTTCAGAACATCACTGGAAACCAAGTTAGGGGGATGTACAGGTGTATGTGTCCCTCCTACACCAGGACATCTGCAACTTGTCAGATAAGGTGAATGACCAGGACAGGGACATTGCCAAAGTGTCTGATGTGACAGCTACACTTCAGGAACAAGTGAAGGAGCTTCAGGAACACACAAGAGCTTTGGAAAATAGGATTGAAGATGTAGAGGCCATGGCAAGGTGAAATAATATCCACATTCAAGGTCATCCAGAAGGTGACGAAGGTGAGAATGTTACAAATGATGTGGACAATGTTCTGCTGCGTTCTGTGGGTCTGGGTAAATTATCACAAGGTTTTTTAGCGGAACGTGCACATTGAGCCCTGATAAGAAGGCCCCGGGTGGTGCGCCCCCTTGGGCCAATATTACGAAAATGCTGAACTACAAGGATACATTCTGCAACATGCCCGTGAAGGAGACAAGAAACATGAGGGTATTTAAAAAAAAAACAATTAATGTGTGCCAGTTCATTGAACTTTTCACATCGAATATAAGATAAAAGACACAATCATCAACATAGGAATATTGATAATAAAAAGATAAATCAAAGTTACATCAAATCATAAGACATAACGTTTAGATATCGAATATCAGATAACAAAATACACATATAATCTGAATTTATATTGGAACCATATGTATATATCCTCATATATCTACAAATATTCATATCCTTCCCTCAAATAAAATATAGCAATAGAGGCAAATTCATACGCCATCAATTCTATGGGCAATTGCGTGCCAACAACAGAGTTTCTACCCTTTTCCATCCTCTTTATTGTGCAATCTTTATGCTCAGGCTCACAGTATTTAAACAATATCTCCACAACTCATCAGTTTTAAAAGTATTAAAATCCTGCATAAACCTTGCTAAATACAACATGTATAGATCTCCAAGTTTAATGCATGAGGTCAGGACGTGTTGATTTATCACCATCTGATTTGCACATCTACAGATTCTACATGATCAATTACCCTCAGAGATTTTCATCTCAGAGCCTTTCACCGCCATTATCGGGAGGCTGGGCAGAGCAGTAGCATGAATCGTCTCAACTCTGGGGCAGGGCACAGGTTGAAATAGCCTTGCATTTTTTAGTATCATTGGAAAAAGGGGATGGAGAGACTGAAGACTGGAAATTCAAGTCAGTTTGTAGGGCACAAGACATGTTGTCAGATTTATCCTTGAATGTGTGGCAATTGTTAGATGAACCTCAAAAGTATGCCACCACTGTGGTAGGTTAGAGACACAGGTTACGCTACGTACATGGCAAGGCCAGTTAAATGTGTGCCGTGGAATGTAGATAGCCTGAATGGTTTTATTAAGACATGTAGGGTCCGGTTACATGAAGAAATCTGGAATTGACATTGTGTTTCTTCAGGAGATGCATCTCCTTTCTGATAGACTTGGTAATCTGCTTCAGAAGTTGGGTGAACAAGGATACATATGCTCCCACCTGTGACAGCAGAGTGTTGATTTGGATAGAAGATGCTGTCCCATTTTTGGTCAATATGGTACATCGGGATCCGGAAGGGAGAAATGTGATTGTAGAGCGTCTTTTTGAAGACAGGGAAATATGTCTCAATCTCTTGTATTCTTCTGACACTGATAGATGCTTTCCAATGCTCTTCAGCAGATGTGATGAATACAGGCAGGCTATTTGGCTGTGGTGAAATGATTCTAACTGCACTCTGGACAGATCTGGATAGGTTGATTAAAACTAGGGTTAGAACGAGGGCTTCCCAGTCACTGCGGAATAGTTTAGGTAATTCCGACCTCGTTGATGTATGGAGAACGAGGAATCCAGATAGACTAAGTTATGAAGTGTACACAAGAATAGGTCGCTTTTTATGAGTACGGAAGATCTACACATATGTGAGGGGACTGCCTATAAGGGAAGCATGCTATCAGATCACTGACCTATGATGATGTGGGTTCGGATTCATGATTATAAGTACTGGTGTCCCGCTTTGGAGGCTTAAGGCAGAAGGGCTAAGTGATGGTGCGTGTAAGGACATGTTGGACATGGAAATAGACAGGTACTTTTAGATAAATTGGGATTCAGTTGGAGACGTAGGTGTGGAATGGGAGGTGTTTAAGGTTGTCCTATGAGGGGTTGTACATCTGCGTCAAGTGATGTAAGTACCTCCTTGAAAAGGTCAGTTGAAGAGACTGAAAAAAACATAGAGCTGATAGAGAATTGGGCAGGAGGCTCTGTGGGAAAAAAGCAAATGTACTCAGTGCACTGAGGGTGACATGTATGTAAAACTGGGAGACCGTAGGAAAACATGACTGCAATGTTTATGTGAGTAATCTACATAGAGAGGGAGATGAGATGGGTAGACTCTTGTCCTGGCTTATCAGGATCGAACATCCAAGCTCAATGATCATGTCATACGCACACGGGAGGGGCTGTTAGTCCATAATCAATCAGATATCAATTAGGCCTCTGCTGTGTTTTATAGGGCATAATATGCAGAAGATGCCCCATGGTGGATCCATAATGTTGAGAGTGCACTTGAATTAATAGATATGCCCGGCTTTAACGTGTTGCAAGTAGCTGAACTGGATGAGCCGATCACTTTGTTAGAAGTTAGGCATATTATACAAAACCTCCCACAGGGGAAAACCCCAGGCCAGATGGTCTACCATCTGGATTCTTTGAGACATATAGGACAAAGCTTTGGAGCAGACTGTTGTAAGTTTTTCGACATGCTTATAAAACTGTCATTTTGCTACAATCAAGGAGGGAAGCATTAATAGTCACAGTTCGCAAAAAGGGCAAATATCTACATGAAATGGGTTCTTATTGTCATTTGTCTGTGTTGAATACAGGCGCAAAGACCCTTAGTACCACGATAGCTGCCTGACTGCACAGAGTTGTGAGCAAGTGTGGTTCACCTGGATCAGGTGGGATTAATGCCTGCAAGTAACATGTCCCAAAACCTTACATCATGCTGTTGCACACACAAAGAATACGACTCTCCAGTGTGCAGTCAAGTCTCTGGACATTGGGAAGGCATTTGACTGTGTACGATGGGAGTGGATGTTTAACCTAGGCCTTTCAATTGTGTGTTGGATTAGATTACTATATACCTTCTGTTACTGCTTGGGTAAAACCAGGAAAATGGTCTTGGATAGCTGGAAAGTGGTTAAGGGAACAAGGCATGGATGTCTATTCTTCTCTTTTTAGTTTGCATTGGCCTTAGAACCACTGTCATGCATGCTTCATCAAGATATGATGGATGCAGGAATAACGGTTAATGGTGAGACACATATAGGGGCTCATTATGAGTCCGGCAGTAGCCCCGGTGGTCCGGTGAATCCGGCACTGGCAATTCTAAAAATCCTCATTCTCTAGGACTCCACTGGAATGGGGACCGCGGAAACACTGGCACCGTGTCGTAATGGTGCCGGTGTTTCCGTGCATCTCTGCGGGCTGGTGCTGTTCCGCCCGCCAGGTCAGACCTGCAGAACTCATAGTTTGCCGGTCCGGAAAACAGTGCCGGTTCGGTTCTACCAGCACCGTTAATTCCAGACCAGCAAACTTGTAATGAGGACCATAATCTTGATGTATGCAGATGATATGCTGCTTTACGTACAAAATCCCGAGATATTTGTGCCAATACTGACGGAGATGCTTGACAAATTTGGACATCTGTCCGGTATACAGATTAACAGAAATAATTCCTGCATATTCCCGTGCACATCCCTAACGCTATTTCACCTTGTTGACTTACCAAGCTTCCCATTTGGGTGGATGGGTTCACGTACCTTTAAATCAAGATCCAGAGAAACATAGGAGAAATGCATTGTGTTAATACCGTTAATGCTATTACAGGAATAGAGAAGTCTGCAGAGTTCTGGAATAAACTGCCTTTATTGCCTATGGACAGGGTGGCATTGGCCAAGATGGTAATTCTCCCTTGATTACTGTATTACTTTACTAATGTGTCGTACGAAAGTACTTTTTGTGAATTGGATACCCTGATAAGGAAAATACTTTGAGTGAAGGGTCGAAGACAGGTGGCTTTGGCCACCTTGCAGAAACCGTATCATTCTGGAGGCCTACAAGTCCCAAACTTTGAGTCATACTATTTGGCAGCCCAAGTGCAATTTATAACACAAAGGGCCTCATTACGACCCTGGCGGTAGCTGTGCACTTATTACGGGCATGGCTGTCGCCGGTAAGGATTTTTTACTGCAGCCCAGAAAAGGGCAATAACCGGGCGATGCTGACCTTGGTGGACCCGGTAATTGCCCCTTTTAAGGGATCCGGTGGGAATGGGGAGGATGCTAACAACGGGCCCATTAATGACGGCCCGTTGTTAGCATCCTGGTCTGCTAGCGGGTCCCGCTAAGGACTCCTGGTCTGGCCAGGCGTCCTGAGTGGGACTCGCAGCAGACCTCATAATGAGGCGGCCCGGAATGAACGGAGTCGGTCCCTTATCGGCACCATTCATTCCGCAGCTGCCAGGGTCTTAATGGAACCCAATGGCTTTCTAATGATGAAACCTTCGAGTGAAGGCTGCTGGCTGGGTCGGTCAGGCCTTATAATATCAAGGAAATATCATGGCTGTCTGGCGAAGATAACTGTTGGCCTTACCTAATAACTCTGGTTAGAATGTGAAAATGCGCAAATCGATGGTTGGGATGTGGGTCTCCATACTTCCCGAACATCACTCTATGCATGCACACTGACCACCCGGGCAATGCGAGTTGGAAACACTTTGCTGACTGGGAGAGGATAGGTTTGGCGGTCTGGGGGGATATGTTTGACAATTGGTGCCTGAGGCCCTTCACCAACCTATGTACGACGAAGTGCCTGAATAGGGGACAATGGGCCTCATTACGGGTATGGAGGTAGCCATGCTGCTAAAAGCGGCATGGTTACCTCCATACCGGGTTCCAGGTCCGGGTCCCGCAAAAGGGGACTTACCGGGCCATTCTGACCTTGGAGGGCCCGGTAAATCCCTTTTGCGGGCACCGGACCCGGTACATCCCCATTCCCATTTGAGCCCCCATAGGGCTCAATTGGAATGGGGAGGATGCTAACAACAGGCCTGTTAATGACGTGCCTGTTGTTAGCATCCTGGACTGCTATCAGGACCCACAGCAGTCCTCGTAATAGGGCAGCCCGTAATGAACGGTGTAGGTCCCATACCACCACCGTTCAATACGTGGCCGCCTGCCTCCTAATGAGGCCCTATATTTTAAGCAGGCATAACTGTCAAGGCTCGTAAGATGTGGAATATTCTACCCTGCAAACCCCAGTCTTACCCTCTGTTGGAAGGCCTGCCTGTATGCTCTTGGGGTAGGCGGTCGACCGATATCCACAATGTACAAATTGCTCATTGGGAATAGGGATAAAACAGGAAGAGTGCTGAAAGCCAACGATGAATTGGTGCGAGACCAACGGCAAAATGTCTGCACTTATACTTATACAGAATCGGTATCTTGAAACGCCCGTCCGAGACTGATACAACATAATGTTCTGCAGAGGACATGTTTAACACCACAAAGTCTAAAAATACACAAACAGAAGATCCTACAACCGAATTGCAAACAATCTACACACTAATATAATACATCCTACAATGTTTCACAAGGGAATTTTAAGTACATATACTTAAGACCACTACAATATTTGTCAATTTTTATTGAAAAAGTGTTTGAAAAAAAGAATGAAACTTTATTAAAAAGTAGAAGGCTCAAGGGTCTTGTCAGTGCATATGATCAATATAGCCTGTTTACCATAAAATCAATACAATTGATATATTTCCCTACGGGCAAAGACAATACATATAACAAGGCTAACTCCACACGCATAGATATACAAATACAAATACAAATAAATTCAAAGTATTACTTTCAGCGCAATAATGAAGACTGGCTGGTTGTACAGACCAGGCACCAAACATACCAGAAAATGTGTGTCATTATTACAAAAAGCCCAGCAGCACACATGGCTCTGCCCATCAAGCTATCTAATCTCCAGATTATATAGCGATTCCGATAATTCCACATGAAAAGTTAATTTCACAATCGCCAACTCAGGTTTTAGCTGTGCGGCCCACTATGTCTCTACCCAGCCGTCCTCAAGGCGATTTTCTTGTGTCACATGTTGACTTTAAAGTTGAATCTCCCTTGATCAGTTTGAATGTTCATGTTTGTGTGAATGATTGAATCCAGAAAGGACCCATCAGTTCTCCCCACGGTCCATATCATTACTTCCGAAATTCAAATCGTCTGTTGCTACAAGGTTCACCTTATCCAGGTAGGTAGACGGATTCTTTTCCTTACCTTCTATCAAACTGGTTTGTCATCTGCGCCACTATACGGTTTATTCCGTTCTGTGCGCTCTATAAATACCAAAATACAATACAGATACAAATTCAGTGAGCCCGAGGGTCAGACAATGTCCTGAGCGGACAGACTCCCCAACTCGAACTGTTGAGTGACAGCAGTACGCCATGTCTATTTTAAGGAAAAACACCACAAAGACTACATAAAATGAATCCAGAAAGACCTGACCTCTGTCCGAGTCATTACTGTAGGAGTCCAGTTCCTACACATGATATAGCAATGTCCGAGGATTAGCCATTTCTGGGGGGAGGCGATAACAACAAAGAAAATGACATGGGGGCTACTTAGTTAATGGGTTCCCCAATTATATGTTTACTGGGACAATTTCCCAGATGGAAGTCAATGAGACAGCTGAACAAAATGGCTGATTTGGCCCTATTGTTGGCCAAATGGCGTATAACTATGTCATGCTATATGGGCCCTAGAATAATGGATTGGTCAAGGGAATTGCTTTAATGAGAGAACGCTGAACTTGCAACATTGATACGGATCATATCAATGTATGTCAAGGTGGAGGTGATGAACAGAATGGAATAGGCGTCGATATTGAATGGTTTGCTCTATCCCTCCGATATGAGGCCCCTGTGAAGTTCTTCTATCTGACATAAATATATGTTGATACTGATGTAATATTGTTCTGAAAGGGAAAATGGGGGTGAGATAGACATGTGTGATCCTGTGAACCCATATTTTGAATCATGTGGCGTGATGTCTAATTGGGTAGGAGGGCGTTGGGGTTTGGGGAGTATCAGAGGTTGTTTGGGTTATGTGAAGCATTTGTGTATTTCCTTTGTAGAATTCGATATGAGGAATATTGTGGTATCTTTGATAAAATCACTGAAGTCATTTTAAAATAAATTCAGCGCAAGGAGATGAATTAATGCACAAGAAGGGAGTGAGGTTGTAGACTAACCCTGCATGATTCTCTCCAAATAGAGTCTCCCCAGGGAGTCTGTCTAAATCAGAGCCTGGATATTAGGTGGACCATCCCTGAATCATTCCGAAATTCCCTGAGTGAACAACTGGTTAGAGCCACCAGGTTTCAAAGAAACAGGAAATTTGTGACTGCAATCTTGTGAAGGCATCATGAAGCAAGACACAGACAACAGATTCAAAGTTCAAACAGAAATAATTTATTAACTTGAATGTCAGGATGGTAGAAGACCTAACTTGCCCTATGCTAAGGTGGGATTTCATTACCTGAACGAAACTGAGGAAAGTCTGAGTGAAATAGTTCATCTTAAAAGTCTGTCTGTGTCCAAAACCTATGCTTGCCCTCACAACTAAAGCTAAAGTAAGTGTAGGGATGTAAATAATCGAAGACATGGCGATCAACACAAAGTTCTGAGCTTCTTCCAGCTCCTAGCTTTCTTCTCAGCTCCCCTTCCCAAGTTCAAGAAAGTTCCATAGACGTCTCAAGATTACCTTTCCCAAGTTCAAGACAATATAGTTCCATACAATTCTCAGAGTTGCCTTCCCCAAGTTCGATACAACTCAGCTCAAACGAAAAGCTCGGGGTTCCCTTGCCCAAGTTCAATGCAACACAGTTCAAATGGAAAGGGTCTTGAGACTCCGTCCTCAAGACAGTATTTGCAATTCAGTACTTCTCAGGGTTCCCTTCCCAAAGACTTCAACGTAGCAACTGATATTTGAGTTTTTAAAAAAAATTTCAACACCACTCTTGCCTTGTTTCACAATGTCATTAGTTTTCTCAATTTAGGGCTCACTGGTCTAGGCACAGTTGTCAGACCACACAGCCCACCCATTACAGGTCACACAACCAAGATCTCTAAGCTCCGCAGCCCACACAGGGTCTTCTGTAATTGCCCGTGTGTTCAGAGTCACATTCACTTAGCTCCTCTTTGTTGGCCTCTTGGCTTTATGTGTTGGCCTACACTCATGTGGCTTCTCCTAGTCAGCCCCTTGCCTTTGCCACCACGTGTCACACACCTTTTGCCAGTCTTTGGGCTTGCCACACATCATTTGTTCATAAAGTTCACTTTCAGGTAGTCTAATTCATGCCTCACTTTTATATGGCACTATTTCACACTTGTGCTCTTTTCAGTGGGTTGCTTTCACATGGGCACCTTCCCGTTGGGTGTCATCTGCCATTTGCTTTGCCCATAAAGGTGTGCTCAATTTAGTATTCAATATGCTTAAGTTCAGGTTTTCCTTCAGTTTGATATTCAATATGTATGATTCGACTTTGTTTCGAGTTTTAATTCAGTTCTGTGTTTAATATGCATAAGGCGGCTTGGTTGCAAGCTTTTATTTAGTTCGGTATTTGAGATAAATAATTCAAATAAGTTTCAAGTTTTCATTTAATTCGATACCTAATGACTTATCCGCAGCCAACCAGGAGTGCCCCGGCTCTCCCCAACACTCACCAGTCCTCAGCGTCCTTCCCGGCAGCTCCCACAGCTTCCTCCTGCTTATCTGGTCAATGGACCGGCCCGCTTGCACACCAGCTGCAGCTCTTCATACGCCAGCAACTCTGTTGTTTCTGCAGGGACACGGAGAGCGTCCCCTCTTCTGTTCTGCTCATCCACAGCTCCAGCTGCTCATATTGGCATATGGAGGCTCCCACACCTGTGATAGCTTCACAGCTTCTCTCGCCTTGGGCTCCCCTGGTCCCGCAGGATCTTGGTCGGCATCCTGGCTCCTTCTCCGGTCCCACCACGGCTGCTCCCTCTCAGAAAGGGTGCCCTGCTGGCCTCTCCCACACAGGCCTCCTGTTTGTCTCTGTGCTGTTCTCTGTTTCTCCATTTATACACCTGCAACTACTCTCAATGGGACTTGCCTGGCCATAATTAAAGGGACCTGCCTGACCCTCACAGTACTTTGCAGGCATCTTCCTCGTCCCAGTACTAGAGTGGTAAAATGTGTTTTTAGCGTTCATTCCTCCAAGCCGCCTCTTCCTCGTCTCAGTACTAGAGTGGTGAACTAGGTTACTAATGTTCACTACTCCTAGTTGCTTCTTCCTCATCTCAGTACTAGAGTGCTGAACTAGGTTACAAGTAGTCCCTACTTCTAGTTGTTTCTTCCTCGTTTCAGTACTGTCAGATGAAAAATGTGGGTAAATGAGGGGAACTGGCTTACAATAACCTATAAAGGCTGGGGAAGGGTTATGTTGATCTTCCATAGTGAAAAGGCAGATACCAAGTCTCTTCTTTAACCCTTTTCTTCTTCTTCCCTCTCCTTCTGGTGCTTCTAGAGTAGTAGTATCCCTGGGCACGACCCTGGTCAATGGGACAGGGATAGCAATATGCCATAACTGCCTCTGGGATATTGGGTTCTCCCTGAAAAGGAAAGGCGGAATACCGCATCTCACCTGAGAACATCTCATCCCCAATCCCCAAGGACCCTCCACCCAGGTGATCCCACGTCGCTTCTCCACACCAGGGTCAGGATCCAAGAATGATGGCCTTTCTCTGACCAGCTGAGAGGAGGACCAAAAGGGAGTAGATGTGAGAACGCACTCAGGTTTCTCGCAATCTTCCATGATGCATCATGTTTAGAGTTCCAAAACCTAGAGTGGATTCTGTAATGTCTATCAGGGATTCAGGAAAAGATACACCATAGAGAAACACTAGAGTATTCAGAGAGACCCCTTAGACAACAGGCGCGGATACTTGAAGGGAAAGTACATATCATTCGAACCTCCCTGCCCAACAGCAGTGCTTTTGAAGAACACCTTTCTCCCTTTTCAGCAGCTCCAGCATTTATGAACTTATTGAGTGAAATGCTTCCTCCTCCTTCCCAAAGGAAAAAGGAGTTTGCACATCTGGGAACTTACTAGAAATGTTCCTGTAGTTTACAGGGGCCCTTATAAAACCAGAAATGTGCTAAATGAACTTCTTTGCAGTGGGATAGCCAAGAGGCAAGGGAGAAGCAGAGCAGCGGGAAAACATCAGCTCCTGCACTGGAAATAAATTGAAAGACATCCAAAATGGTGGCAAATCTTTTAAAGATGTCTTTCACCTGGAATGGACCATGAAACCAATTAACAAATCAATTTGAAATTTTGCCTTAGCCAATGGGAGGATGGCAAGGGATTTCAAACTGGAGATAAGAATCTCAAACAATATGTTTTGGGGCTGGGAGCTGAGAAGAGGAGTTTGTTGAAGAATCGGAAGAGCACCAGAGAAGGGGAATCCCTTGAGCCCAGAACAGACGTGTGATCCAGTGAGGGAGAGACTATCTCCTTGAATCCAAGAAGTAGGGTATGCTCCAGTGAAGGTGAGAGGGGCCCATTGAATCCCAGAAGAAAGGTGTGCTCCAATCAAGGGAATCGAACCCCCGGAATCCCAGAAGAGCGGTATGCTCCAGTGAGGAGGAGAAGAATCCCTCGAATCCCAGAAAAAAGTTATGATCCAATGAAGGGAGAGGATCCCCTGGAAATCCAGAAGAGGGCTGTGTTCCAGTGAGAGAGATGTGAGCACCTGCAAGCCAAGGAGGGGTGTGTGCTCCAGTGAGGGGTAGTAAAACTACTGGAGACCGGAGAAAGATACCACAGAGACCCTTGACCCAAGAAATGGGTGGTGAGAAGTATTAAGAGGGAGGGTGACTTTGAACCCCCAAAGAGGGGATGTCTAACAGAAGAAGAAAGCCACTGGGCACCGCAGAAGATGGGTGTGCTGCAGTGAGTAGGGGAGCCTTGTGATCCCAGAACAGGGATATACTCCCATGAAGAGAGAGATAGCGAGAGAGTGGCTGTGTTGCATGGAAGAAGGGACGTGTAACAGAGGAGGATAAGTCTCGGTCCTGTAATACGTGACTGAGATAAGGGGAGCTCAAAAGAAGCTGATGACTTTTAGGATAACTGGCAAAGGGAGGAAACCCTAAATCCAGAGAGTGGTCAAGAGGCCTTGTGGTTTCCAGAAGAAGAGGACTGAGATCTGGACTGTAGGATCTTCGATGGCCTTCATATATAATCCTACTTTCAAGACCTGCGTTTCCCAACAACCTTTACATTACAGACCTCCTGAAACAATTTCCATGCAATAATCTTGTGTTTAACTTTTGTTAAAGAAAATCCTTCAAACTTTTTCTGGTGTCAGCAGTTGTGTGTACTCTCAGCCATGTGACACTGTTTTCTTCCAATCTCTGTGCGTTGACTCTGCAGAAACAGCTACTTCGCTCACCTTCCTCGATATCTACTAACTTCTCACCCCAACCAGTTCCAACCCAACCCATCTCTTTCAGTTCCCGAAGTACCAAGATTCTTTGAAAATGCCAGATTTTGAGTTCTATAACACTCAATAACATAACTTAATATATTAGCGCAGCATCCATTTCTAAACTAGGCTTACTCTGAAATCATTTTAACCAGAAACTGAAGCTCTAGTTTACTAAGTGATAGATCTTTGGAATGGGAGAGGGAGAGAATTCACAGAGGAGTCCAGTAGTATCCCAAGAGGAGCACAGTCCCTATAATGCTTCAGCCATTCCCTAAAGCCTGCTAGCATGTTAAGGGGATCTCAGGTTTCCAGCTAATGTGCATTGCACAAAGCAATCTTGCATACAGAGGTCGACTATCATTTGAAAGTGTGCACAACAAAGACTAACAAACCGTAGGTCTGAGCATTTACCGGCATGAGGGGTATGGTGACAGGAAAGAGTGAGCTGGCTTCCATGTCTCTCTCCTAGCCAGTGTTCTCGCACAGTTCTTTTAGACCTGCCTTTGAAGGCTTGTGGTACATAGAGAGACAGTCTGAAGTCATTCCTTTTCTATGCCTTTCTCCTTTGAGGGATTGAAATTGCCACAAAGGATTGGAGGATTACATTGTTGCTGATGTAAGTGAGGGTCATAACATTGCAGATAGATAAGAACTTATTGAAAGTCAAGACAACACTGGCCAAGGAACAGTAGTTACTGGGCAGGCTGAACTTCCCCTCCCATATAATATGAGCTGGCAGAGTATTTAGGAGGCACATGACTAGTGTCACAGCTGGGGTGACCGACGGATGCTATTTTTTCAGTCTCAGCACTGGGCCTGATGGCGCACTTCTGGATGTGACGGCATATTTGAAGGTCGTCAATGCCTTTATGCTATGGAGGGCGCATTGGACAACTATCCCGGAGATTCAGCTCTTCACTGACGCATCGGGTCGCAGGTGTTTTTGGGCCATGTTATATCAGAGGTAGTGCAGAGAACAATTGCTTTAAGCTTTGGAAAAGAATGAGAGAGTGAAAAAAGAACAATATCACCAGAGCTGTTCCCCTTTCTTCAGGCCCTAGTTGTCTCGCCATAAACCTTAAGTGACAGAGGGGACCCTTCTTTCAGATGCAGTGGTGTAAACTGGCGTCCTGGACCCAACACTGAGGGGAGCTGGTGTCCTGGACCCAACACTGAGGAGAGCTGGCGTCCTGGACCCAACACTGAGGAGAGCTGGTGTCCTGGACCCAACACTGAGGAGAGCTGGTGTCCTGGATGCAACATTGAAGAGAGCTGGTGTCTTAGACCCAACACTTTGGAGAGCTGCGTCCTGTACCAAAAACTGAGGAGAGCTGGCGTCCTGGACCAAACACTGAGGAGAGCTGCCGTCCTGGACCCAAAACTGAGGAGAGCTGGCGTCCTGGACCCAACAATGAGGAGAGCAATTGAACAAAGTATGAAAAAGCTCCAGATTCCAGCCCTTCATTGGGCTGTCAGAGCAGATGGGGTGGGCCAGGGGGAACTAGAGGTTCAGGTCAGGTTATTTTTACATTGGCTGAAGGTCATAAGAAATCAAGGAACTGGGTGACAAGTCACTTGGCCACCCTAGTGAGTTACATAATTGGAAGGTCCTACCAAAAGATTTTAGATATGAGCTCCATCCCCCCATCACCATTAACATATTAAACTTGTTATTAAGCAAATTGGTCGAAAAGTCTTGTCAAAGTGAGTGAGAAGAGTTCCTGGTTAACATCGGAAGACTGAAAACAGGCCACGCATCAGAAGGGAACGTTTAGATTGAACATAGCAAAAGGCGTGAGGCATTGCCCCCACTCCATTGCTCCCACAATACCAGTCCGGCATGATGGTGAGGGCTATCTATTGGAGCATGAAGGCGGCAGCCCTTTAACAGTAATCCAATTTAGAGAGGTTTTGGTTTCTGGGCTCAGCAGAACAGGGCCAAAGGGGCAAAGTGGTCCTCATAACCTTTTAGGATCAAGGGGTAGTGAATGCCTTGAAGTTAGGTTTGTCTGGGAAGTTCATAGCAATGATTGGCAGGTGAAGCTTCGGCAAATACAAGATATATGCCTGACCTTCACAGAAAAACGAAAATGGCTGCCAAGTGCCTGGATTGTTAAGAAGATTTTGTCTGAAGGATCAGAATCCATGTGCAATGTGATTATTTGCAAGAAATAAAAGAGACGAGGCTTATGACGAGTTTAATCAATAAAGGGAACTGATATAACATGTATTTTTGGAATAAAATAAGTTGAGCAATGAAAATTATGATTGTAATGTATGTCACAGGTAAGGCGCTACTTACCTCTTTGGAGTATCCTACAACCAACCAAGCATTCAGGCCTTTGGAAACTTATTTGCCATTCGAGTGAAAAGGAGGGAGTTGGACACTCACTCCAGAGATGGAAACTGGACCTCAGCAACACACAAATCACGTGCTTGTTGGGCACTGCCAGCATAAAATGGGCTACACCCTCTGCCACCATAAGGGAAACGAGGGGACAGGGGTGGCCCCAGATGTGCTGGTGATCTACGGTTACATGCAATTATAACTAATGAAATAATAACTAATGAAAAAATAACTAATACAAAATAACAAATTCATTTTGTTTTCGGGGGTTCCCTCCCCAAACCCCCCTTTTTAAAAAATAGTTATTTTCCCCCAACCCCATAACCACTATTTCCTCTCAGATCCTGGGAGGATAGGAAGCAAGACGACACTAAGCAACACAGGTTTGATCCCCGGTTCCGCGCTTAGAAACCTCTAGGTTTTTAAGCGCATTATAAATACGCAACTAAGACATTACAAAAAAACAAAACTATTCCTGTAACAGCGCCTCGATGCCCGCGGGCTGTGTGAGCCCTTTAAAAATGTCAAATAAATAAAGAACCCCATTTTTAGTTTTTTTCAAAATGAGTTATTTTGGTATTAGTTGTTTTTTCATTAGTTGTTTTGTATTCGATATAATCATTGCATACCGTGATCTACACCTGGGCAATAATATAACAGCATGCAGGGCAAAATAAAAGCATTATGCCATTTGAATGTAGGTAGTGGGTCAAGTGTAGTCAGAGAAGACTGGCAGGAGCACAAATATTGGGAGGCGGTCTAATCTTCCTGGTGCAGAGTAACAGCACTAACGATATAATGTATGAATATTAAGGGGCGGGCCACCCTGAGGCACAGTGTGTCCATCTGGAGGGTCCTCTTAATATTACTTCTGGCTAGCTCCACCTTTCGGCAGAGGGAAGTCAGAACTTCTCCGTGATCATTCTTTGAGCTTTAAGGAGAGCAGGCTGTTCCTAAATAAAGGCAAGCCAGTTGTGTGGGTCGTGAGCCCTCCACACTCACAAGATGCATGGTGGAGTGACAGCACGATCCTAGCTTCGGAGTGAAGATCTGATGACTCAACGCAGTAAGGCGCACACCTTTCGGCTGCGGAGGCCGGGGTGGTACGACGGATTCTCTCATCCATGGTGACAATGGGGCTCCTCAGTAATTGCGGAGTGGCCTTGGCTGTGCTACCTACAATGCATGAGAATGAACAGATAGTTCCCAGTACTGACATATCCCAGAGGTGACCAGGAATGATGTGGGCCGCCCATATGCAAATGTAATGCCTGGGAACTATGTAGGTTACCAGAAATAATTCTGTAAGGAGGACCTGCTCCACTTATGGACCAGGCAGGGCTGGGGTTATGTTTACCATTGGTGGCCTGGCCTACCGTGACGTTGTAGATTTCCCGGTGGACCTCTGCACCCTGGGCCTCTTTTGTGTGGTAACCCTGGTTTGCTGCTACTCTTACTCGGCCCACTTTCTTTGATCTCTCTGCCACATCCCCTTGTTCTTGTGGCAGAACCCTTAGCCCAAGGGCTTTCCAAGCCCACTTTCGGTTCGCAGTCCACCCCTGAAGTTAACTCACGTAAAATACCCTGCACCCTGTTTGTATTCTTTACATGTCTGGTCTGAATGATTAGATATACATGCTTGCCCCAGGTGGCTTCAGTCCAAGAAAGAGGATGCTCCTGCCCCTACCTAGGGGGTGATGGTGGAGCAGTGGCATTTTGGGCTCTCCCTCCAGCCATGTGCCAGCCTACATCAATGGGGGAAGGGTATTGTGTGGAGAAGGATGCATCCTGGTGGGTTCAGTTAAAAGGCCCTGCTGCCACCAGGAAAGCCGCTTCTTTGCGACACTAAGGAGCAGCAGATATCAGACCACACCAGAAACACGGTCAATTGACATGTGGAACAGCAGTGTTTCGTCAAAGGAGGTTAACAATGCATAATGCTAGCAAGAAGCCTTTTTCTTGCTGTAGATTTACAAGATGTTTTTGCTGAGGAGGAACGTTTCTGTGACTGTAGGCAGCTGTTGGACTTAAGCCTGTGCCACACAGGATGTCGGTGGTACGATAACGCACTTAACACCAAAGTGCATCCGTCCAATGGAAGAAACTGCATTCATTCGAAACATTTGTGTTGGTTTCTTACATTATCAGGTATCCGTTTTGAATTCATATAGGGGGTCATTTTCATTTAAGATGTAAATTGCAGGGAGAGGTCCACATCTGTTTGCACTTAAGTGCACAACGTCAATTCCGTGCAATTTACAACTTTTCCACCACATAGTGGAACATTGAAGAGGACAACACAGGCAAAATGATCTTCACCGTTCAATGTTTATCTGTTTTGGTTGAAAAGTGTAAATGCCTCCTTGAACTTACAATTGCGGGAAGGCATTTAAAGTGCATTCCTACGGAAGCTGTCTTATTTGACCAGATATTAGTTTCAGGTGGATTCCATTGGAATCCATAGCATTACCACCAGCATAAGGCAGCTGCACTTGACTTGCAGAGCAGGCAATAGAGGCAGATATCTGATATCTGTATAGTGTACTTCCTTAGTCTGGTGTGCGCGACGAAAAAGTCTTTGCCGACTTTTTCGTCGCGCACGCCATTAAGGCTCTGCCTTGTTTTTCAGGATCAATCCCAGGGATTACAGACGATCAGGCGACTTTATCATTGGACCATCTTTGACTTCAACAGAATCTGCAGACATAGCGAGCAAGGAAACTTTGAACAGTTGTTCGCCATAGATACTATTGAATCGTTGGATTTTTCCAGTAGAAGGTTACATCGCCCAATTGATCTTGGGACATTCTTGTCCCCCAGACTAAGGAAGTACACTATTCAAAAGCAGGCCTTGAAAACAACCAGGATGGTCGAAACACGTGTAGGCTGTTTTTTCAGACAAGCAATAAAACAGGCTAAGAGAACTGTGTATCTATTGCTCTGCGAATCCACAATTGGCTATCCAGATAACCCATGTGTGGACATCGATAACCTTAAGATTGTTATCCTGAGCACAAGTTGCTATCTCAAAACGCAATTCTGTTTTCTTTTCATGATACAAACCCTAGTGGGTGGGTTTTTGTTTTGGGATCCTCGCTGCCGGAACACTACTTCCAGTATTCATCTAATTGTAATATGGTCACGTGTGTGCACAGTAACTGTATCAAACCCGCAATCTTTAATCCGTTGGATATCCTATATCCTCTCTGTTCCCCAGCTCCGCATGACAAATGCTGAAAAATGAGGCGGATCAGTAAAATTGGCAATAAACACTTTTAGCAACGTTTTTTCAGCTACGCCTCACAACGAAAATGACCCCCCATGGTTTTGAAAGATATGCTGTCCATATTGGAGAGGCTGTTGCCCATCTGAAGCAGCAAGTCCTTTTTTTTTACCCTGGAATTTTAAATACACAGGCATCCAATCAAACACTTTTGGAGCCTCTGTTGCTCCGTGCCGTAATTTGGTGGCGGGGAGCATGGGTGTAATTTTAGGGGGGGGACAGGGGTGTTTGCCCCCCCCCCAACTTTCATGGCACACAATTTTGTCCCCATTCATTTGGCTGGGGCACCTTTTTTGCAGATGTGATGTCCCCCCCAACATTTTCAGCAAAGTTACTCCATTGGCGGGGAGCCATTACATGTAGACATACATGAAGGCAGCTTCTCGCCACCAAATGTTGGTCATTTGCACTGCACACTGCAAATGTGCAGGCCAAAAGGCGGCGCACGTGCGAGTACGACGCCTTTCGCTCAGTCAGTCATGCAAATGAGTAAACGCTTCCTACCATGCCGATTGGAAGGCTGCGTTTACAATTAAACGCTGCCTGTCATGCTGCATGCAAAGCAGCGTTTATAACGGATCCTTATGCAGGTGTATAAAGCCAGCCGGCTCCATAGGAATCCTCAGTGTGGAAATCCATACCAGCGTAAATGCTGGGGCATTTGTATGGCAGAGAGGAAGGGAGGCAGCGGAAACGCAAATGAATGAAAATGGGTCATGACGTTAAAGGAAAGCATTAAAACCTTACAGCATTTACGCCTTCCATTAACGTTGCACCACAATAAAAAAATGTGCTCATTTGCCTCCAAGCCATCAATTTATGGCCGGGTAAAATGCAGTATTCTGTGTTATCTTGATTCCCTCATTACCAAAGATCCACTTGAGTGAACTAAGCACAGCTGATCGATATAACACCCGAATACACTGGCGAGAATAACAGTCATTGCATTGGAGTTGGACTTTCAACAAATATTCAGACGAAGGGATGGGTATACGGGAAGAGAACAAACAAGCTGTCTGTGTAACAAAGGTAGCGTTGATAAACACGAACAAAAGGGAACAGTCTGACTCAGCAGCCTGACGCATAGACACAGAGGACTGCAGTAACGCAGCATGACGACCTGCCGGCCGGGGTTGGAATCAGAGGGCATGCATTGCAGTGGCATCTATGACTATGCCCACAAGTGCTGCTCCGTTAGGCAGAGGCGTTGCTAGGGAGGGTGAGGGGGTTATAGCCCCGGGTCTTTTGGTTGTAGCCCTGGATAGAAGCTGAGGGGTTACAACCAAAAAGGCTAGCTAGCCCCCAGTCCCGACAGTCCCAAAATTAGCGTAGCCCCGGATCTTTTGCAGACCGAGCAACACCCCTGCCGTTAGGTCAATGCGTTTGTGATGAGATTTAATCTGTGCTCCCTGTAATGGTTTTTACGTTATACGTATAATACGCGAATCCATAGGAGGTGACTGGTTCCCGTGCTCAGGCTGAATGATGGTGGCTTCTACCTCTGTTTAAGAGCTGCAAGAGACCAGTGGGCAATTTGCAGCCGCCCAATATCTGCAGAGAGCATAAAATATGTGCAGAAGATGGATTAATATAGAACTAATTGGTAAGGAATGCTATGGGATAAAATTGTAATAATGACGCAAAAAAATGATTAACCGTGGCATTATTTTAAAAAAATCATGTGCTAAAGTAGTAAAATAGAACATTGATATATTTATAAATGGGAACTAATTAAGGTATATGTGATTTTTTATTTGTTTGTAAAAAAAAGGTTCCCTTTTAATTGTGTATCGATTATACAGTGTTGATGTAAAAAACAAAAAAAAGTTCTAGAACTCGGTTTCCAAATAAACATGATCGATCTATGTCTAATTATCAACCTATTTAGGTCGATGAATCTATTGATCAACCCTAAGTGGCTCCCCATAAAGCTGATCAACCCTAATAGAATTCTGTGAGCACTTGCATAATGTGCAACGTGTAATGGTCAACCTAAGCAACTGCTCGACCTCTGACTAGCTGCATATCACCCCCCTCCACTGAGCTGCCACATCTTCTCCCCCCACGCACACTGATATCGCCATGTAAGGGTGATTCCCCCTGAATCCCGCTATCTGCATTCCCTCTCCTGCTATTTCACTTTCCAGACCCCTTTTCACTCTTAGTATTTCACTGTACGGTATGTTCTTGATAATGTGTTTGGGATGGTTACTCTCAGCGTGTAAGATGCTGTTGACTTCTGTGGGTTTGATGAATAGGTTAGTGAGAATTCTATCTCCGGCTATGTACAGTTCAAGATCTAGAAGAGGAGTTTGACTTTTGAGGAGGTAAAAGGGTGATAGCCTACATTAATGGTCAGAAAGAAGTGGTAAAGCCTGAATCTATATTCAAACTAATCCCATTAATCACAATTTAATTTTAAGGAAACAACTACAAGACAAACAAGCAAAAACTGAATTGCTACAATTGAGAGAGGAAATAAAGAGAAAGACAGAGTAAGTACCAGAACGGCTCACAAGAGCAAGCATGGAATAATACAATAAATACTAGTTGTGTGTTTATTTTTTATTTTTTTTATTTACACTTTTATGTTTTGTATTGGATTCTCTCCTGAGAAACCATGGGAATAGACCATGGGGAAACACTTGTTGAGATAGAAAAGAGAGAATTTAAGTAATCATGTTAAGTGAGAACTTGATCATATGAGAAATAAGGAACATACTTGATATTAAGAAGTTGAACTATGGAAATGTATGAAATTGAATACATGCCCAAAAAGGAATAAGAATACAAGAAATAAGAAACTTAATTATGGAAATGTATGAAATTGAATACATGCCCAAGAAAGAATGAGAATACAAGAAATAAGCTAAGTGGGAACTTGATCATATGAGAAATAAGGAACAGGACTGTTGAACTAAGGAAATGTATGAATTTGAATACATGCCAAATAAGGAATGAGAATACAATAAATAAAGAAGTATTTGGAGTAAAAGATTTGAAAGAAATAATGTTTTCATTTGACCATTAATGTATCATTGGAGTTGAATCTCAAACAACAGGTAAACTACAGCTAAACTACACAGTTAGCGCGCAGCAATGGGGCACAGTCACGAGTAACTCCAATCCAATCAGTGGCCCTGTGACACCACAGGATATCGTTTCATTTGAGGGAGAGAAGGAGGTTGAGGAGGAATGATGGCGAATGGAAGAGGCAGACATCATGGAGAAGGTGATTGGTCCTGCGCCATGGGTGTCACCTTTTGTCATTGCACCTAAGCCCAAACAGCCGGGGAGTTGTGAATTTGTGTGGATATACTCATCCCAAAAAGGGCCATCAAGAGAGAGCGACACCTAATGCTGGATGATATTCTTGTGGACTTACACTGAGCTGCCATCTTTTCGACAATTGACCACCGGGCGGGGTATCAACAGATTGTCCTCCAGGAGGATTCTAGGATGATCACAATGTTCTCGACCCACATGGGGTTTTTCAGGTACATGAGAGTGAGCTTTGGGGTGTCTTTGGCAGCAGAGATGTTCCAATACACGGTGCAGGGAGTTCTCACTATGCTCAAAGGAGTGATTAACGTCATTGATGACGTCTGCATTTATTCCAAGTTGGAACAAGAACACTTGGCCTTGGTGAAGGCAGTGTTTAGAATGCTAAGGGAAAGCAAACTGACATTGGATGAGTGCAAGTGTCCATTTTTACAGCCCAGAGTTCAGTTCTTTGGCTTCATTTTCGGTGCATCCTCAAAATGTAGCAGCGATCAAGGCCTACCTTCCTCCCAGCAATCCCTCTGAAGTGTGCAGTTTCGTGGGCATGATCAACTTTTGTGGCAGGTTTATACCCAACCTGGTCACCATTACGGAACCTCTGAGATCCCTCATCAAATGGGATGCTAACGGGTGTGGGGCAAAGTAGCACAGAAGGCATTCAAGGATGCTATGGAGGCCATTGCAGTGAAGGCAACCATGCCCTTCTTCAACAACACGAGAAAGGAATCAGAGATGTTGGTGGACGCCCACCTGGTGGGTCTGGGAACTGTGCTGATTATAACACCTTATTCTTGGTGCAACCTGCTTATTTGTTGCAGCGCATCCAAGTCCTGCAGAACTCTGCAGCGAGAGTTGCCATCTCTATGCCTAGGCGCACGCATATTTCCTGGTACTTTGCCAGATTCACTGGCTTCCTGTTGTCAAGCGTGTACAATTTAAAGCTCTCTGTTTGGTCCAGCATGCATTTTATGACTCTGGAGATTTCATCCGTATTTTCCAGCTTGGGCGCTTCGCTCAGCTGATGCTTGCCTGGTTTCTGTGCCTCGCTTTAAGTCCTTGAGTACTGGCACCCGTTCTTTTTCAGTGGCTGTAGCTAAGCTATGGAACTCTATCCCTCATACTTTGAGAACCATTGAAGAACATTACATGTTTCGGTGGTTGCTGAAAACCTATCTTTTCTAGTCAATTCCATCCTCACTCTTGCTTTTAGTGCCATGATTCCTTCATTGGCAACCATGCGCTCTATAAATACATATCAACATAACATAACATTAACATGAAGACCATTGTGCTAGCGTTAATTTTCATTTTACAGTTGTTGGTTATGTAGTTGTTGTTTGGTTAATTGTGGTTAAAATGGGATGTGGTGATGTACCTCCGGCCACGTACATGCGCCGGCGTACATCACGTCCCAAATGAAAATAAAGGGAACCACCCTTCCAGTTAAGAGTGCAGTTCTGGATAATGTACAAGTATCTGTGTGTGTGTTTCTGGGCTGACGCGCAGTGAGCCTTCACCTCCACGCCAGGCAAAGTGGGTACCCTATAACACATTGTAAACACTGCCTGCCATGTGTAGACGACCGGCAGAGTTTACTCAGTTTAGATGGTTGAGTGCAAAAGTGCAGGGCAAAAGGTGGCGTAAATGCTTGTATGCCGCCTTTTGCACTCTGCCGTGTCAATTACCAAAATTTGGTGGCAGGGGCCCTCCTACGTGTATGTCTACATGTAACAGGTCCCTACTGCCAAATGACATGGAGCAACAAAATGAGCTCTGTAATTTTCTAAAGAAAACTCTTAAATAAGTACATGAAAAAATAAGCAATGCTATGCAATCTCAATGTATACAATTTTTTGTTTGAATAATATGCTTGTTTTCAAATGATACTGGGGATAACTTTCTCAAGTCTGCTGTTACATGGCAAATGGTCCTTTGTGCAATGCTGGCCACAGGAATGTTAAAGGGATGGTCTAGTAAAACATTTTATTTAAAAAATAGATAGGCAACATAAAAATAAAATACTAGCATTCTCTGTTTTAAAACTTCCTATGTAAAATTTTGAGCTATTCAAGCTCAAAATTCGCAAAAGCAAGCACATGGGCGCATCCATTTTGTGAAATGGAGGCCCTCCTGTGCTGGCTTTTGCTTTTGCGGCACTAATGAAGGAAAAGCCAGCCAGCTGTAGTAAACAAAAGCTACCGCTGGGTGGCTTTCCCTTCATTAGTGCTGTAGGCGGAGGACGGGGACCGGAGACCAGAACAGGAAAGCTGCAGCTGAATCTCGGTAAGTGCTATTTATTTTTTCTTAAAAAATAAGCACTAGCTGCGTTTTTTTTTCTAAGTGTTCCGGGCTGGAGGAGCCCGGAAAACTTAGAAATAAAACCGCAGCTTTAAAAATGTATTTAAGTTTGCGGTCGCTTTTGAAGCGACCGCAAACATAAATACAACGTTATTGTGTTGGAAAACGTTGCGGTTTTTCTTTCCAAGTTTCTCAGGCTCCTCTGCCTCGGAGGAGCCTGAGAAACTCGGAAAGAAAAACCGCAGCGTTTTCCAACACAACCGCGTTGTTTCTGCCTGAATCTGCTTTCCCATTTGGGGTTCTTGGGCTCCCCACGGCATTGCGGAAAACAAACGCATTGTTTCTGCCTGAATCTGCTTTCCCATTTGGGGCTCTCGGGCTCCCGGGGAGCCCGAGAGCCCCAAATGGAAAAGCAGATTCAGGCAGAAACAACGCGACATTGCGGAAAACAACCGCGTTGTTTCTGCCTGAATCTGCTTTCCCATTTGGGGCTCTCGGGCTCCCCATGGGGAGCCCGAGAGCCCCAAATGGGAAAGCAGATTTAGGCAGACACAACGCAGCATTTAGCATTTCCCATTTGGGTAGAGCCCCAAATGGGAAATCAGCTGTAGGTAGAAACACTACGCGGCATGTAAACATAACCGCGTTGTGTTTCTGCCTGCTGTGGCTTTCACTTTGGGTCTCCGGTGCTCCCCTGAGAGCACGGGAGACCCAATGTGATAGCCACAACAGGCAGAAACACACGTGGTTGTGTTGGAAAACGCTGCAGTTTTTCTTTCCAAGTTTCTCAGGCTGCTCCGAGTTTTTAAAGCTGCAGTTTTATTTCTAAGTTTTCCGGGCTCCTCCAGCCTGGAAAACTTAGAAAAAAAACGCAGCTAGTGCTTATTTAAAACAAAAAAATAAATACCACTTACCGAGATTCAGCTGCAGCTTTCCTGCTCTGGTCTCCGGTCCCCGTCCTCCGCCTACAGCACTAATGAAGGGAAAGCCACCCAGCGGTAGCTTTTGTTTACTACAGCTGGCTGGCTTTTCCTTCATTAGTGCCGCAAAAGCAAAAGCCAGCACAGGAGGGCCTCCATTTCACAAAATGGATGCGCCCATGTGCTTGCTTTTGCGAATTTTGAGCTTGAATAGCTCAAAATTTTACATAGGAAGTTTTAAAACAGAGAATGCTAGTATTTTTTTTTATGTTGCCTATCTATTTTTTAAATACAATTTTTTACGAGACCATCCCTTTAAGTAATACATATCTCGAGTGCATAGTGTAAAGCAATGAGCATTTGTTTATTATGCATAATGAGCCCAAAACACACTGGGTCTCATCACAAGTCCGGCGGTAACCCTTAAAAGCAGCGTTTATGGTAATAGTGCCACCAATACTGCTCCACCTGATCATGACCCAGCACAAATACCGCCGACTGTAAAAGCAGCCAGCGCTATTACAGCCGGTGCTATTACAGCCAGCGCTAATAGAGCTGGCGCTATTACAGCTCCCCACTCGAGGCGCAAACACAGCTGCATCGCAAGTCCATCCTCTGCAGTATTAGCGCTGAAAACCAGCGCAAATACCACAGAAAACACGGCGCAGTTACCTCCAGCATCCAGCTGGAGGTAAATGAACACAGGTGCCTGAAATGAAGCCACTGGTGATCCCAATCCACCCCAGAGGTCTACATAAGGCACACCCAGAAGCGTTGCTAGGGGGAGCTGAGGGGGCTATAGCCCTGGGTCTTTTGGTTGTAGCACCGGATAAAAGCTCAGGGACAACAACCAATAGGCTATAGCTAGCCCCAAGTCCTGACAGTCCCGACATTAGCTTAGCCCCGGATCTTTTCCAGACCTAGCAACACCCCTGGGAACACCTCTACCCCAGACACTGTTTCCAACACCATGCTGCCATTAGCCACTGTGAGCTGGGAGAGGCAGCTGCTCATGCTGTGCCTGGAAATAGAGAGGCAGGACAACCAGGCCAGGTCACAGGCAGTACAAGGGTGGAGTGTGGCGAGGAGGAGGGGGAGAGCCCAAGCAAGTTGTGCACTGATCCCCAGAGTTAGGCCCTCACCCAGGACCCTCACCGACAGCCAGTTGGTCACCCTGTACTGCCTCAACAGGGAGACCATAACAGACGTGCCCACCACAATACAGGACAACATAGGGAGCATGATCAATATCCCAACAGCTGTGCCCCCACTGCTGAAGGTAGTGTCCGTCCTACAATTCCTTGAGACTGGCACCTTCCAGCACTCTGTGGCCATGATGCACAACATGGTACAGCCCACATTTTGTACAGTGTTGGGCCAGGTGCTTGAGGCCCACCTGTTGCAAGTGCAACACCACATCTCATTGCCTACCACCCCTGCCCAGCTCAATGCCATGACAGCACAGTCCTATGCCAATGCCCAAATGTCAAATGTGATCGAACCCATGTTGCGCTGGTGGCACCCCAGGCGCACAAAGGACTATACCAAAACCGCAAGCACTACCACTCCCTGAATGTGCAGGTGCCCCCCAACCTGTGCATCACCCACTGCTGTACCCGCTACTCTGGTTCCACCCACGATGCCATGGCCCTACGGAACAGCACACTGCCAGAATACATGTAGGGGCACAGAGGACCTGGACAGTGGGTGAGTTGAAAAGGCAGTACACATGTGCCGTGAAGCACATGCCCAATGGGGGAATGCAGATGACTACACAAAGGATAGAATGACAAGTGAATGCAAAAATCTGTACTTCACCCCCTCACGCACCAACGTCACATTACAGGCCATGCAGCATGCACATGTCAGACTACCTGCATGGAGAAGCAGTAATACACATAGAGTAGCAACCATCTACACTGACATGACTACTGGTACCACAATCCAACATGCACTTACCAAATCAATGCTGGAAATTGCCATATTGCCACACAAAACAACAACCCTGCCAGTACCACAGGAATATACCAATGTACGACCAGCCCACAATGCCCACCCTTTGGCACCAGATGCACAGGGAGGCCGCATGGGGAACCCAGCATGCCACAGGCACAGAGGAAATACACTGACACATGTCAACCACCATTTCCGCAGCACATGTAACCGACATACCCCAAATGTAACATATGCTTCAAGGTGACAGTGTGCACGTGAAGCACCAACAATGCATGACACAAGTCACACTTCATGCACAAACACAGAATTGACCCATGCCGTGGAATGAAGGCCCAGGTGCATGCACAAGTAGTACATCAAACAGACATCCACCCCCACACCTTACAGCACGTCTAATGCCTGTGCCTAAACACATGCAGGTGACTCTGGATACTCACAGCTTCCCTGGCCCCTGTGTGTGTTCCACAAACACTGCAAGATATTGCCTACAACCACGCTCACAGCAGGACCTGTGTGTGCATCGAGCAGACCATTGGACTCCTGAAGGCACGTTTCCACTGCCTCGACCATACTGGTGGAGCCCTGATGTATACACCAGAGAAAGTTGGTTAAACGTGATTGTGTGTGCCATGCTGCACAATATCTGCCTGAGGTGAAATGTCGCACTAGCCCCTGACGTGGATATGCCACCCCTAGAGAATGCGGAAGCAGGACCTGTGGCTAAGGCAAATGCATGCATTGCCACTGATGATGTGAGGGATGGGAGAATGGCATGCCAGGGACTGACTGATATATTTTTTTGACATTTCCAAATGGCACAAGGCATGCAGGACTGTGCAACTCCACCCAAACAATAAAACGACAATGACACAATCAGGAATGTCCTCGCAATTATGAAGTTTAACATTGTTTATGTAGAGTTGTGCCCCAACAGACCCCCCCTCCCTCCACCAACTCCCTGCCACACAATCCCCCCTCCCATCACCAACTCCCCGGCACACAATCCCCCCTCCCCCTCCCACCACACAATCCCTCCTCCCCCCGCCCTCTTCAACTTGCCGGCATGGCCACTCATGGCGACCGGTGCCCCAGAGTCATTCACGGTCGGGGCCCTCCCCCCCATGTGTTCTCAAGCGCAGTACTCACTGCGACTGTTGTTGTGGCGTGCCCTGCTATGACGCCTCCATGGCTGTGGTGGAGGTGGATGGGACGGACTCTGTCACCAGGTTCTGCTGCTACTGCAACTCATTTCCCTGCCATATGGCTTCCGCTAGGGCAGAGGCACCCTCTGTCATTTCACGAACACATTGCGCATAGAGTGTCAGGGCAGACATGTTTGCACTCAGCTCGGCCCTGTTCCGCACCATCTGATGCACTACCCTGTGCGAGGCCCCCTGAATACTGTCCCTGATGGCCTGCAGGTGTGCAGAGTGAGTGCTCCCGATCGCTTCCATCTCACGATGCCTGCGCTCCATCACATCTAGCTTTTGCAACAGCACACTGGGAGACAGACTAGGCTGTCTGGGTGAGGGGCTCTGCACTGGCCCGGGGCTGTAAGCAGGTGAGCCAGGTGATGGGGTGTCCACATCCTGCTCGGGTGTGGACATGCACCTGAGGCGCAGAGGGCTACCTGGGGAGTGTGAGCCTGCTGCTGGTGGTGACTCCGGGCTTCTGTCCCCCTGTGGCTTCTTAGTGGCCCTGGAAGCAGGCGATGCCTCTGTGTCTCTACCTATGGCTGCTGGTGTTGGCACAGGTGCTGTAGTGCCACTGGCAGGCTTGGCCTTGCTGGCTGCAGGCATTGCACGGCGGTCCGTGCGCCGTGGTAAGGATCGTGTGCGCCTTCGTGGGGTGGTGGTTGCAGACCTTGAGGGCCTTGTAGAGCCACTTCCTGAGGGGTCTGCAACATCCTCCTCTGAGGCCTCTGGTAATGCGTGAGTGCCTGTAGGGGACATAGGAAGTGTAATCAGATATGGTTCACCCACACGTGCTGGCATGCAAGACACAATTGCAAGGGTACAGAGTGTGACCCACACATATGGACATGGTTGGCCTTGGGAGGATGCATGTGGGACCACCGTCATGGGGTTGCCTGTGGCTATGGGTGTGAGATGGGTGGGAGATCCATGGCCTGTGTTTGTGTAGGGCTGAGTATCCATGCTGGCCCAGTTTATGTCTGATGAGCATGCTTGTGTACCTTCATGGCCCCACATCCCCTCTCGCATCGAACTGACATGGTGGGGTTGGGGGGTGGCTTATTCCATGGCAATGTCTTGGCTACATGGGGCAATACTGCACTGACACCAGGGCTGTACTATGGTGCACAATGATTTGCAGGCTAGGCACATGTCTGTGTTTGGGACATGAACTTCCCTGTGGCTTGTCTGAGGTGCTCTCATGGGGCAGGCCGACTGGGACAGCTTCTTGCTGCGGTGATTGCTACACGGTGCCATTCACGGACTTCATTCACGCTGGCAGAGGGTACGCCAGTAGGGGTGTGGTGTGCATGGAATTTGTTTTGTTCACTTGCCTGCCCTTCCCGCTGCTGTGACGCTCAGGGGTGCACTTGGTGCCATGCCTCATGGCTGATATGGAGGGTGGCTGATGTGCAGACCCTGTTCGTGTGCTCAGCTTCGGGGTATGCTGACTTGTGTCCCTGTCCACTGGGGCTTCTTATGCTGGGTTGTCATTTATGCATGAATTTGGGGGAGGGGGGGTCACTCACCTCCTGCCTCCTGGCACCCGCCTCCGCACTCCCTCTATCCCTCGAGGTCCAGCACTGTGCTGCATTTCTCCTTCCAAGCGGTGAGTGCCAGTGGCTTAGCTGTGCCTCCTCCTGTCGCCAGAGACTCCAGGTGGTGTTGGGAAAGCAGTTCCTGCACCCTTACCCTTAGGTTGTTCCACCTTTTACGGCAGTCCTCACCATCTCGGGGTAGGTACACTGGCAACTGCTGTGACTGTCTGGGCGATGTTGTTCCCTATTTTGCTTCCTTCGCTGCCCACTGGTCTTTCTTTGCCTGGCTCGATACTGCTCCACACAGTGGGCCACTACCTCATCTGTGAGGACCATCAGCTCACCCTCGCTAAATTTGGGCTTTCTGAGGCGATGTTCAGCCCCATTGCCTCTTAGCCTCTCCTGAGACATTTTGGATGGAAACAGTGCTGGATGGATTGTGTTTTCCAAAATGGCCACTGCAATGCTTCCCTTTCCGGTGGTGATGCAATTTCCGCCAGCGCTACTAGCACCGGGCTCCCTGGCGGTAGCGCTATTAGCGCCGGTTTCCGGTGGTAGCCCTTATTTTGGCACAATTACCACCAGGCGCTAATAGTATTACCGTCTTAGCCGGGGATGCATGCACGCCAGGTTGTGATGCGATGCTGATACTGCCGCACGTCCCGGGGGTAACGATATTTGCAACTGCCAGTAATTGAGCCGATTTACAACCAAACTTGTCATGAGGCCCACTCTCTGTGAAAATGCTATGCAAATCTCTTATGCACTTCTGAAAGTGAACAATTACCCTTCTAGTGTAGGCGCCGGAAATACAACGATAGATGAGCAGCAGGGTTAGAGTTCTGAAAACACTCTGGGTGTCATTTTCACTACATTACATGCAGGGGATCACACATGCTTACTCTTGCTCGTTGCTGGTTGCCTGCATGCAATCTCACAAAGCAGAGTGTAATTGTGAGGAATAAATGAAGGTGAAATCGCTTTCACTCTGCTTCTAGGGAAATAAAATGCTGCCTGCAAATTAGGCATACAGGAATAGCTTTATAATTGCTTCTCATGCAGGTGTAAAAACCCTGTGCTCTTCCAAGATGGAGGAGGAACGCAAAGCCGAGATGCACACTTCACTTCTTGCCCTCCTATGCCTTGGAAAGGCACACATATGAGGTGGAGCGTAAAATTAAAGTGTACTGGCACTTTTTAAAAATGTATTTTATTTATTTTTATTTTATGTTATTGTTTACAGATTAATAATCACCTTTTACAATAAGACTTTTTATATCAAATATGCAAACAAAAAATAAAAAGTAAAAAGTAAAACCAAAAAGAATCAGAATAAGAAGAAAAATTCAATATCTTCATTTACATCAAACTTTGACTTTGACAATTCCTAAATTAATGTATACAATTACGTTAAAATTAATCATGATTTTTGCTCTTACAATCGGCATATTGACTTAGCTTTCATATGGGTCGTCTTCATTGACCTTCAAAAACTGTATCTAAAAAATTCTTAATTGCTATATAAACTGACATGCGGTGCGTTGAGAATAGTGTATTCCATCTGTCATCAGCATCAAAAGTGGTGAAATGCATGTAATACTTAGTTAGATACAATTCTCTCTTTCCGGCTAATTCAACACATTCTAAAATTATATGTCGTAAAGTCTCTCTTTGGTTTGGGTTTTCACAAAAACGACAAAAGTCAAATGAATAATTAAGCAATTTACGTCTGATCATAACCACTCTGGTAGACCAGAGGTTGTATCTGAATCGTGAAAAAACTGAACGGAGAGCTACAGAAGGATAGCGGATTAAATAAAGCTCACATTCTCCAAATCTTTTTCTTAAGAACGGGTTCTCTCTAAAATCTTTATACAGACAGCACTGATCTCTCGTTTTTATCCAATCATATAGATACAATCATATAGATACAACTTTTTCTTGGCTCTTTCTGGATCTTCTAGTCGGACATTCAATGGAACATCTGCTAATGCCATTATGTTAAAAACCGCAATTTTCCATTGGTTCATAAATGAATGATCAGATTTCAAAATATACCAAGAGAGGAACAAGAGCAGAGTGTCCGGTGTGTTGGCCAAAATGCATTTCCTGAATAGTGCACACTGACGCCATTGGTGTTTAATCGACAAGGACAATAAGCCAATCTCATGGCGAATAAAGGCCATAGCAACACATTGAGGCAAATTCAAAACTGCTCTCCAGTATTTCCCTTCAAATGTTTGTAGGATGTTATTTTCTATATTGAGCCAGGTCTCTAGGCCATATAAAAGTACTGGAGTTGTGTTTGATTATAATAAGTTAAGGCAGAAGATATTGAGAACTTGCCATACTTATGTAATATCACTTTCGTTTGTGAGATGGCAGTTGTCACACGTGACTCCAGAACTTCCAAGTGGGCTTCATTTAAGTTTCTGTTGTTGATTCGCACACCCAAGTAGGTGTACTGCGTCACTATTTCCAGCTCTGAGTCTTGTAGCTTCCATCTACATTTGTTCACCTTTTTCTTGGCTACATTACAGATCATGATCTTTGATTTGGCAATATTAATTGTAAGTTGGTTGGTTTCCATATACATTGATAATGCTTGTAGAGAATTTTGTAAGCCAATGGGAGTTTTGGAAAGTAAGATTAACTCATCTGCATATAATAACACTGTCACTTTCTCTTGTCCCAATCTTGAAGCGTCATTGTTTACATTCACAAATATTTCCGGCATATCATGCAAGTAAAAGTTAAATATGGCATAGGCAAAGATACATCCTTGCCTCAAACCTCTATTAACCTCTATTGGCATCGAGAGCAAGCCTTCGGTATTTAATCTAACTTGCATTGTATTATCAATATGCAATTCATGAATGATATCTAAGATGGTTTCTGGGCATTCAGCTTTTTGCAACTTCCTAATCAAAATCTCTCGTGAGACAGAGTCAAAAGTGGCATGTAGATCAATATATTCTAGATATAATGGTTGATTCGTTTTATAATGCTGCTGCTTGATGGCGTGTAATGCCATAAGATTGATGACGTGCCCATTCCAGCCACAAACCCTGTTTGGTGGGGATATCGTTTTGATTTTTGTTTTGCCACTGGTTGAACTCTTGCAAGATAAAATGAGCAAACATTTTGCTCATTACGTCCAATAAGGAAGTGGGTCTGTAGTTTCGGGGGGCAGATCGATCTCCTTTTTTATAGATGGGCACCACGACTGAAGAACGCCAAGATTTAGGGATGGCTTTGTTTTCAATAATGTTGGAAAAGATGTTATGTAGAATTATTGACCAACTGCTTGGGTGGGCTTTTAATGTGGCGTTACATCTGGTCCAGGAGCCCGAGATCCACTTGATTTATTGATAAAGTACTCAACATCTTCTGTTGACATTTGTATTTGCCATGAAGGACATGTTGTAGGTATTGGCTGTATGTTATCCAATTCACCCATGCTGTATAGGACCTTAAAATGCTCTAGCCATTGCTCTTCAGACACTCCATTTGTTTGGGCTGATGCTTGAGTGTTTCCAGTAACTTGGTTTAGCATTAGTCAAATTGCAGCTGTACTTTTGGAGTTTAGGACTTTTAACATGGTTTCTCCATCATGTTGGTACTTTTTGGCTTGCCGATCTCTGGTCCAATTTCTGCATTGACATTTAATCGTTCTCAAGGCCACAGCTCTTTCAAGCTCCGGTAATAGTTGAATTGCAACATCAAAAGAGTGAATTGGTTGTACTCTTGTCTTCATGAGCACTTTGTGGTTTTTCTTAAATGATGAGAGAGCAGTTAAATAAAATCTATCTCTATGGCTCGCAAGGTTAGTCAGCAAAATGGAATTGAGTGTAGATAAACAAAGCTCATTCCATAGAAATCGGGACTTGCCATTGTTCATTATAAGGTTAGGTTCGTAATGTTGTCTACACTTTATTTCACCAAGACCCCAAGTCCAAGTTAGTTTTAATATTTTGTGATCACTAAACATCTGGTCAGTCACCTCAAATGTGCTTGCTTGTTTATGTCGTATCTTGTCAGTATATACAAAATCAATTGTGCTTTGGGAGGATACTCTGGACCACGTAGCTGTGGGTGGAAGGTCACCAGGTATCGATCCATTTATCATAAAAAGGCCTCTTTCTGCCATTAGAGAAGTCCATTTGAAAGAGTTGTTTTTGTGGGTCGATTATTCATCAATACATCTCAGGTTTAGATCCCCTGCAAGTATGGTAGAGGTAAAATGGGGATCCAAGGCTACCACATCCAATAGAGTTTTGAGATCTTGAAAAAACTTTGAGTCCGATATTCCTGTTGGGTTTCTGTAGATGTTTATTAGGGCTATTACTCAATTGTGTTGGCAGATTCTAACAAGTTGCAGATAATTATTTGGTTCAGCCCACTGCTGAACGGTGAAGCCTGTGCTTATCTTCACGGCCCCCATAAATCCAGCCATTGGTCGGCCTTTTGTGGCAGCAATTGCTGCCAATAGTTGTATGCTATGATCATTCCATGTCGGAGTCGCTCGCAGCCAAGTTTCCTGAAGTGCCAATATATCACAATCTTTCAAATCTCTCCCTAGAGACTTCGTGAAATGAGTATGTCCGCGTGAATTCCAAGAGGCAAATTTGATGTTAATTGATGTCTCCACTTTAGGCAATTCAGAGAGTTGTTATGCCTGATCAGGTAATTCGGGCAATTGTGGCGCCGAGTTTTGACATACGGGCACATATTTTTCAATTGTTGGTTTAGTATTCTTAAGTGGACACATATTCCTCAGATCTTGTTGGATAATGAATCCCAGATTAAATAGCTCCACTTTGGCCATCCAGATGGCATTCGAAACCAACCCAGAGGGGATCCACAAACGGACCGTTTCTGGTTCATATAGGTTGGGAAATTCTACTTGGGCTATGTTCACCATTGTGACGTTGCCCAGTATAGTTGTGTCTTTGAAAATGATCAAAATGTTGGCCCGACATAGGGTAAATTGCTTAAAGGGAGCAGGACGACATTTCATGATGACGGTGTGCTGGGACATTTTGGCATTGCTGTTATCATGTTTTATCTTTTCCTCATTACGACCAGACTTTGCTTTTGATTCTTGCTTTTTTGCAAATCGATTTTGTGTCGCCGCCGGTTGGTATAGATCTTCATTCATCTGTGCAGCTGGATTGATCATCTTGGATGCTAACTGTTGATGTTAGCCACAGTAATTGGATTCCTTTTTGGTATCAGTGTCCACCATTGCTTTTACAGCTGGTTGAACCGCAGGTTGAAACTGTTCCTCATTCATCTGTTTTGACGGGGTGTGTGAGGATAACTGTTGATTGCATTCACAGTGTTCAGAATCTCTTTTGGTGTCTGTTGCCACAGTAGCTTTTATGAACGGTTGAGGGCTATCATCAATTTGTGATGCCAGATATGCATGAACTGCATCTCTAATTTCCTTGTTGCGTACTTCCAACGCTATTCGATCATCAATGGAACAAGACATTTCATTATTTTGCATTCTTTTGTGTTTTTGTTTATTTGCAGCCACTTGCGGTTTAACAATGTTCTGATTGCTTGCAGCTAAAGATTTTGTATGTTTCGTTACCTCAGAGATTAGGTCATCTAAGGAGGATGATCTATTATGATGGCACAGTCATCAGTGGGCTCAGAGGCTTTGCATATTTTCCGCAAGTTTTTGTATTTATTATTTACTGCAAGGCTAGCATTCTGTTTTTGCACCACTGTCATTTTTCTGATGAATTGTTTTGATGCCACTTTTATGCTTTCATTTTCCACACCACTCATGACGCCTCTGTCGCTGCATGTCACCTTACCATGCATTTATGTTCTATAGGCATGCCTGGCAGGGGACAGCGCCTCGCCTATTCAGCCTTAATGGGGGCACTGCTCCTAGCCAACTGAGGAGGGGCAACGTCACCATTAAGGCTGAAAGGGTGAGGCCGCTGGAAGCTGAGGCCTTTTTCCTAAAGACTGAAGCTCCTGCGCTTTTGTGGGAGCTTCATGCGCGGGAGCTTCAGGATTTATTCCTCTACTTCCAGCAGCCTCAAGTTTCACCCCATAATGGTGGCGCCGGCCCACGGGCATCTCTTGCTTGAAGGGATGCCTTGCAGGGGTGGCGCCACCACTATGGATGAAAGCCATTTTTTTCTGAAGCCTGAAGCTCTCGAACACGAGCGAGAGCTTCAGGCTTTAGAAAAAATTATTGTCGTGTGGCTGGGGTTGCCAGGGGAGACCAGTGAGCCCGGGAAGGGCTCTGCCTCAAAACGAGATGTCAGAACCTGCCGGTGCTCAGACCCAGCCCACTTAAAGCCCTGCACACAACACAATCCTTTCACAGTGGCGGAGGCAGATTTTGGTGCAGAGAGGGTGAAGTGAACCTCATTGGGCAAAGGCCAATACCGTTTCAGTTGTGAAGTGTGAGAGGGGTCGTCAGACTCAGGAAGGAACTGTTAGTGGGAAGTCAGGGGCAAACCCCCTACAGCTGCTGCCTTGGCCTGTGACAACAGCCCAACAGCATGAAATAAATCCGACAGAATGCCAGCGTGTGTGAGTAACAGTGACTCGGCCGTGTGTGTAACTGCCTGGGTGGTGCAGAGCACAGCACTGAGGTCCAACGTGTTTTGTCTGCACTCATATCGGGACAAACAAGGCCTGTCGTCTTGTTATGCTGGTACTTTTTATCGCCTAATGCCTGCCCCATTACACGGAGTTTACGCACCACAGGAATGTTAGGATCACTGCATCATATGGGCAGGGCCTTGGGGCTGGCGTTTCATGTCTACAACAAACACGCTATTTGGATTGTTTAAACTGCGGCTCATGGGGGACACGCATGCCTTGCAGTGCAGAGCAAATGGGACCAAAGAAGAGACACAGCAGATAATGGTGGGAGAAGAGAAGGAGGGGGCATTTTCTGAGCTCCCTCCCACAAATAAACATTGCCGGCTCAGGAGAATAATTAATACATTATTAACGAGTGGAAAATAGCCCAAAAAAGAGGAAGCGTTTTCTATAATATTGTAATTTTCTTTTTCCTTTTTTTATTTGGTTAGTTCATAAAATCAACCTTTCAAATGTTAAAACTTTGATCAACAAATATACAACAAATAATGTTGTAATTGCAAGCAAAGGTGCACATCTTTCAAACGTGCAAAGAATGCACTTAACCATGTTCTACAGAGTACAGTCCTGCATAGTCACAAACTTTCAAACCCGACTGTCCAGTGGTCTCGTGGGTGAGTCTCTCCACCTTGATCCTGCGACCTGCATGCGGGTACCGGCTTCCGCAACAAAAGCAGATCAACTCCAGTAAAGAGCGATGCGGGAGGCATTTCTTTCCGGATGTGGGAAAATCCAGCCCAACGACCACTGCTGCAATGAGCGGCCATTTTATAAAGGCAAAAGTATCTTACGGGGTATCTTTACTCTTCTTCCGTTTTGCTCTCCACTTTGTGAGAAACAAAACGATGCCTGCAAATTATGCTTTGCAGGCAGCGTTTTATAATGGATTCCAACGGAATCCACCCGCTCTTTGGCCGGTGCTAAACCCAGGGATATGTTGGTTTTACACCTGCATCAAAATCACATGCAGACGTAAACCTGTGTGCTCCTTCAAGACAGAGGAGGAAAGTAAAGTGGAGATGCGCACTTAACTTTACTGCTCTGTGTGATATAGTGATGTAAGCCCCGGGGCCTCCCAGTAGCACAAGCACAGTACCTTATGAATGACACACAGACACGTCTTGCTGCTAGGCAACTGCTCGCACAGGCTCCCCTTTATTTACTGCGCATGTGCGGCCCTCGTTGTGGCTCGCGCATGCGTGCAGGGATTATCCTCGCTCCGTAACATTCCTCCTTTTTCATAAAGAACAAACAGAGTGATAACATGAATAAACATTTAGCGGCCATACAGGGCTGCTGCATTTAGTGCAAACCATACAGTCAAACATGGGGACCCAAAGTGGGTCAATTACCGTCCTCCTTGGGACTCAGGGACAAGGGTCCATTATGAAGTCTCGGAACCTGGCTGGGCATCTGCGACCCTCTCGGCTTGGATACCTTTGGCTGTCACTCGGGACCGGCTGTGGAGAGTCTGTGGGTATTTGGTTGCCTCCACCCTCACTGTCCCTGGGTGCCGGGCAGGCATCGGAAATCCCTGGCTCACTTTCTGTAGGACATTCTCCTGCTGGACGGACCTCCACTTCCTTGAAGTAGCATGCGTTCCTGGTAACAGTTCCTCTTCGGTCGGCAGCCGTCACCATCGATCCATTAACATGTGTTACGCCCATGGGGTTGGGTTCATATGTTAGGGATAACTTTCCTTCTGGATAGCGGTTGCGCACTAGTAGGGTGTCCCCCACTGCAATGTTGGGCGTCTGGAGATGTCTCCTGGCATTTTCACGCTCGTTGCGCACCTGTCGCTCTGCCAGTGTCTTGCTGTCATCGATGGTACCCGGTTCTCTCCCTTCCATGTCTGGTATTAATCCTCTCGGGCATCGTTTGAACAGGGCCTTTGGTGGGGCCACCCCAGTGGACTGATGGGGAGTGGCACGATACTCCCGGAGAAATTGGAATAGGTTTCTTAGTAGTTCCCTCCCTTGACTCTGTGAAATCCTGAATATTTTATTTAGTGTGTGCATTTACTGCTCGGCTTCTTCGTCGACCCTCGGCCATAGTGGTGTTTCACCTTGAGGTATTTTATGTCACATTCCTCCATGTATTGTACGAACTGCTGGCCTTGAAAACGGGGTCCATTGTCTGAGCATAGTTCAAGGGGGAACCCATGGGTGGCGAAGATTCGTTCTAGTGCCTGAATGGTGTGATCAACCAGCTCTATATCCCGGTATCGCGACCACTGGTCGATCACTGCCAGAAAGTAGGTGCCTCTCCTGGTAGAGCCAAAATCGGCATGTACTGTGCCCCATGGTCTGTTGCTTCTCTCCATTGATTCTATGCAGGGTTCTGTCACTGCTGGGCTAGCAGCTTGGCACCACATGCACTGTTGTACATACTCGTCCACCTGAGGCTCCAGGTCGGGTTACCACACTTTGGCTCTGAGACGGGCTTTAGTTTTGGCTGTGCCCTGGTGGCCACTGTGGGCCAGCTTCAATACCTTCTCCACAAGCATCCGCGGTATGACGATCTGCCGTCCTCTTAACAGTAGTCCTTCCGCTGAAATGGATAGCTCGTTGCGGGAGCGCCATAGCGCTTGGAGGTCCTGCTGGGGGCTTTTCTAACGCCATCTTCCAGTCTCCACTGGCTAGTGCAATCTTCATGAGATGAAAACACTCATCCACCATAGATGCTTCTACCAGGTCTGGCAGCGTCAGCGCTATGGGCATGGCAGCCTCCACCACGTGCCGGATTGCTTCGGCACACTCTTCTTCTGCTGGCCTTTCCTGCGCGTGGCCACCCCCGGGTGACAGGACAGGTAGTCTGCCGGGTTATTCATGCCTGGCCTGTATTGAAGCTTCACTCCATATTCCATTAGGCACAGCATCCATGTTTCAATTTGTGGGGGAGGTTTGGACGATACCCCCGCCATGATGGGGAGCAAAGGCTTATGGTCGGTAATGACCGACCCTGGTTTGCCCAATACTCAACAGGCGAAAGTGTTTACAACCCCACAGGATGGCTAGCGCCTCCCTCTCTATCTGGGAGTACCTCTTTTCCATGTCTGTCAGGGCCTTGCTGGCATACACTATCGGCAGCATCTGTCCCTGTATGTCCGGCTGTAACAGCACTGCTCCCAGTCCCACTGGAGTCGCGTCAACAACCAGTTTGGACTCCTTCTTGGGAACAAAGTATGCTATTGTTTGTTCCCCAGTCAGAGCTGTTTTGATGGTGTTGAATGCCTTCTGCTCCCGGGCGGACCATTCCCAGGTGGCGTTGTTTCTCATAAGAGCCCTCAGTGGCTCAGGGAGGGAGGCCAGGTCTCCGATAAACCTCCCACAGTAATTAACCATCTGCAGAAGTAATGTCTGAAGGGGATTCCGGGGGGGACGCTTCTCTAATGTCTCGTACTTTCTCTGGGTCAGGGGAAATGCCTCCTGCGTGAAACACAAATCTGAAAAATTCAATCTTGTCCTTGATGAATTCACATTTCTCCTTGTGGAGGGTTAACCCCAGGTCCCGGATCCTCTCTAGAGTCTTTTCTAGTCTTTTCACATGCTCTGCCTCTGAGTTTGCGTACATAATAATGTCATCACTTGAATTTAGCACTCCTTTTAGGCCTGCAAAAAAAGACTAGACCTTTTAGGTCTAGTCCTTTTAGACCTTTTAGGTCTTTTCTAGTCTTTTCACATGCTCTGCCTCTGAGTTTGCGTACACAATAATGTCATCACTTGAATTTAGCACTCCTTTTAGGCCTGCAAGGGCTCCTATGATCACGTTTTGAAAAACTTCTGCAGCCGAAGACATCCCAAAACTCAATCTCTTATATTGGTAGAGGCCGTCATGCGTGGAAAAAGTTGTAATATACTGAGATTCAGGGTGCAGCTTGAGCTGGTGATACCCTGAGCAAAGGTCAAGCTTTGAAAATAACCTTTGCACCCTGAAGTTCCCCCACCACATCGTCGAGTGTTGGGGTCAAATGACGCTCTCGTTTAATGGCTATGTTGGGCAGCCTGATGTCCATGCAGATACGCACTGCCCCAGGTTGTTTGGGTTTGGAGGCCACTACTATGGGGGACACCCATGGGGTGGGGCCTTCCACCCTCTTGATTATGTCCATGTCAATGAGACTTTGCAATTCTTGTTCTACCTGTGATCTCAGGTGAAACATGATACTGTGTTGTTTTAGAGCAGTTGGTATCACCGATTCATCAATATGTAATCGTATGGGCTCGCCACGCAGTTTCCCTACTCCTTTAAACAAGTCGGAATACTGCTCTGTGATGTTGTGGACGTCCGACAGGTATACCGACATGGCGAAATGTACAATGTTCAGGGCTTCTGATGCCGCACAGCTTAACAGGGAATGTGGGCTGACCTTGGTCACGAAAAACTTGGCCTTGATGGAGTGTTGGCCGTGGGTGACTGATGTGGTGAATGCCACTCTTAGGGGAATGGGTTCACTGCCTCCGAAGGTTTATATCTTGGCCTTAGTTTTGTCAAGCACCAGTGGACCTGGCAGTACCTCATAATGTCTGGCAGCCATGACACACACAGATGCTCCTGTGTCTATCAACAGTGGTGCTGGGGTCTCCTCGATGTCAACCACACATGTGGGTTGCCGACGTTTTCTGGGGCCAGAGTCAATGTTCGAGATGAAGAAAACTTCCTCGTCCTCCTCCTCTTCCTCAGCTATGTCGAGCTCTTGCATCCCTTGTTCAATGGTGGCCACATTTTTTTGTTTTTGTGGATCGCTGCTGCCGACTCTCGCTGGCCCTCGCGAGACAGCCACTGGGTTGGCTGCCCTGCATACTCTGGCAAAGTGTCCAGTAGTGCTACATCATCCATACATCCTGGAATTTGCCGGACAGTCCCCAGCATGTGGAAGGTCGTAGCCACAGTATTGACAGAGTTGGGGCTGCTCTGGCATTTGAAGCTACTCTGGTTTCCTTTGTGCCCATCACTGCCTTTGGGTTGTACTCGTCGCCGGGCGTCCAATGGCATAGGCCTCCTCACTTTTCCCGGGACGGACAGCTGCATCCATCTTGGCACCTCTGCTTTATGCTAGTTCGTACACCCTCCCCATGTCCAGAATCTGAGGAAGTGTCAAACCTGGCTCTCGGAGTACCTGGCGTCTGAGTTTCCCTGAGCTGCATCCTTGAAGGAGTTGATTTCACACCATCCCCTCCTCATTTTCCCATCTGCACGTGCTGGCCGGATGGCGCAGTCTCCCGCAGAAATGGTCTAAGGTCTCCTCTCGATGCACATCACAAACCTGTCATAGTCCTGGTTGGCCAGGGTCAGAAAGTGTTCCTTGAGGGCATTTTTGACATCCACATACGTGGTTGCCTGAGAGTTCAGCGACTCAAATATGCGATGGACTTCTGAGCCCGCTGAATACAACAGCGTTGTCACCTTGGCATCGTCTTCCGTCTCTCCAGTGGCTCTAAAATACATTTCAAGCTTTTTGACCCACAGGAGCCACTTGGGTCCCAGTTTGGAAGGGGGCCTGGACATGTCAAACTCGGGCATAGGTGCTAAAATACCTTGCTGTCTCCGCAGTGGCTGGGCTTGTGCTCCGGCATCTTCTTGGTCTTCCATGGCCTCAGACTGCACAAGCACCTCTTCCTGTTACAGAGGCCGCAAGTCTATGCCACATGTGCCCAGTGTACCACATCAGGCTGATGGCACCAAAGAAAAATTGACCCCTGGGCTGGGCTCCGTTGTCCAGTGGGTCCACAATGATAAGAATTGTACAGTATCTTAGGCCTCTTCCTTGAGCCAAAAGAATGTCACCAATTCAAAGTGCACTGATTGCACCAAGAATCAAAGCCATTTGTGGTGTGATAGCTGTGGGGATTCCAAAAATTGCAAACCGAACGGTGCACAAGCACCCCGTAAGGGGCCGCAACCATCGGGGTACAAAATGGAGGCTTGCGAGTGCTGCGTAGGTAACAGAGTCTAGTGGGCGTCACGAAAATAACATGGATGTCACCAAAATTATCTCCAGTATATTTCTGCTCCCCACTCAGGGCCGCCCTTGTCGCCAATGTAATATAGTGATGTAAGCCCCGGGGCCTCCCATTAACACAAGCACAGTACCTTATGAATGGCACACAGACATGTCTTGCTGCTACGGGATCCCGGCCGCGACTGCTCGCACAGGCGCCCCTTTATTTACTGCGCATGC
Source organism: Ambystoma mexicanum (assembly GCF_040938575.1). Lineage (NCBI taxonomy): Eukaryota > Metazoa > Chordata > Amphibia > Caudata > Ambystomatidae > Ambystoma > Ambystoma mexicanum. Next base: position 1,444,065,918 of record NC_090935.1, read on the forward strand.
GCGGCCCTCATTGTGGCTCGCACATGCGTGCGGGGATTATCGTCACTCCATAACACTCTGCTCTCTTATGGAAAGGTAGAACAATGAGATGGAGCAGAAACTGAAAGTGCAAGGCCCCGGTAAGGCCACTCTTACGCTTTCATTTTCCACAGCACACATTCTAACATGGCGCGCATGTGTAAAACTGTGCGTGGAGTACATCATAGCCTGATCCCACTGTGCAATAATAGAGTTTCCTGCACCAGCCTGCACTCTGGCGTGCACTCTCTCCTCACTCGTTCTCACACTTCTTAAGGATTTAATGCATGCTTTTAACGAGGGCCTAAGGGCAAGAGAAAATGCCATTCTGCAGCAGAATGCTTTGTGGACAGCAGATATTTTGTAGTGAGTCAGGATTTTAATATTTGTCGATTTTGGAAAATCCGGCCTGGGTTATGGGCATGTCCTCTTGGAGCAGAGTATGAACTGATTTCTTAACATTCAGGAATGGTGAAAATATATTTAGTGAGTGCAGCTTGATGTAGCGGTTTCATTATTTTTAGCATTAAATTGAGTAAAAGTAATGGCCATTGTCGTTGTTTCCTAAAGTTTTAAAGCTTCCATTTGCAGATATTACCATCTTTTTTGGGCAGAAATTTGAATGATATTTGTGAAGTTTTCAAACTGATCGTGACAGGCTCTTATGTCACTCCCAAACAACTTCCAGGTTAGAACAATTTTATTTGACAGAATTTGAACATTTATTGGTATGGGTGCTTGTACAAGAGAGGACAAGGTCATTTTACATTACAAGAAATCATTCACTATTAAACGGTGGGCAGCTGGGTCATCCAGTCTACACTTGTCCCTGCTTTAGCCAACCCAGAAAAGCCCTGGCTATTTGATTCGATTCTCCCCAGTGTGTCCGCAAAACCTTTTAGAATTAATATATACTTTCTGCGTCCACCACTCGTGATCGCAGGCTTCACTGAGTCTGTGAGAGATCATTTATAATGTTACTAGTGAAACTGCTCCCCAACTCCCGCACAATGCGACCTCTAGTATCAGCAGCTCTACTCTGGTGCAAAGACTTGCCTGTTGTACTCTCGTTTGTCTCTTGAGTAATTTGAATGTGTCAATGATATCCTGTGACGATGTGTCACCTGAACATGGGTGTCTGTGGGGTTGTGACCATAGTGCAGTGGTGGTGTGGGAAGAATCCCCAGGTCACCCACGCCTCACCAAGTTCAGGGGGCAAGGGCTTGTCTCCTATGTTACATTAAAAGTACCAACACCTGCAAGGAATTTGCAGGCCCTTTTAATAAGACCCCTATGACTTAATCAGAATCCATTCTGCATATTGAATGTTGGGATAAAAAGAGAGCCATTGTTAAGCTCGCCAGGTGTAGGAGGACTTGCGGAATGGACATCAGTCTCATCATGCAAGCAGGGTGGTGCACATATGAGAGAGGCCAGGGCACTAGGGGAAACAAAACATCCGAATTAATGAAACAATTTAGAGCCAACCAATCCAAAGTAGGGAAGGCGCTGGCACTTCTGGGACGTGCCGGTTTCACCGGTCATCGCCGCAGCTCACCGGCTCACTGGCACCTACTCTCTGCTAGGCTCCCACGCTTCTCCTGAAAACCTTGATTGTGCGTTAAACAACTGCACTAGTAAGTCCGACCTTCACACACTGTCAGTGGACTTTGCGAGAGGTGTGTATTATATTTAACCATGTGCTTAGACAAAACTGCGCGTGCAAATAGTGAAACTGCTTCTAACATCGTGCCTCTGTTAGTATTGTCCCTTTCCTTACTTATCACTCGATCTCTCTATAAACATGGCGTTGAAATTGCAGACCATGTCAATGATTGCAACCCTGTTTTATTTGGTATTACAGAAACTTATTTTAAATCCAACCTGCCCACTCAAGCAACCCTCTCAACTCCAGATGAATACACTCTCTTTAGAGCAGATCGCTCTCAGGGCAAAGGTGGCGGAGTGGCACTTATGTGCAAATCCAGCCTTAATTGTCACGTACTACCACACAATTCACATGAGGCTGCGAATCTTTGTGGTTTAAAATTAAGACATCCCCCAACACATCTCTTAATGTACTCACCATCTATTGGCCACCCAAGGACATGCCCTTTTTTACAAGAACAACTTATTGACCTTATAACACAAATTGGTAAAAGTAAAAGACCTATTATCATCGTGGGCAATCTTAATTACTGGGCCAACGACCAACTTGACAAAATAGGACCCAGTCTAGAGGACTCAATTACCTCTCTCGGACTAATTCAGTGGATTACAACTCCCACACAAAAAAAGTGGACACACACTCGACTGGCTTATCTCACAAAATGCTACTATTTTTGACATTTTGGTCACACCATGTATATGGTCTAATCACTCTCTTATCCGAGCTAAAATCTCACTACGAGGTCCTACACCTAAACTAACACCTATCCGCGCTTGCAAAAACTAACTCGTAATTTGAAAAACATTACATCTCCTAAACTCTCATCCCTAGTAGCATCCAAGTTACAACCTTTAATTAACCTGGCAATCTCCTCTGCCTTAGTTAACCACTTGACTCACTCTATCAAACAAGCTGTGAATGAACTAGCGCCATTGAAAATTAAAACCATCAAGTCTGAAACTACAAAAACACCTGGTTCTCAGACGATATTGTTAGGGCCAGACAAAATAGAAGGGCCTTTGAAAGATCCTGGAGAAAGGACCCTAATATCAACACACTAGATGCCTACAAAAAATCCACGCAGGAATACAAGAAACGTATCATTAATGCCAAAGCCACACACTATAATAAAAGAATTATAAACCACAAATCAAATGTTGGTGAACTGTTTAAAAGCTTAACAGATTTTCAGGATCAGCCTCCATCTTCTAATAACATAATTAAAGATTCCAAATGGTGCTAAGACATCCATGATTCTTTCCTTTCAAAAATCGACTCTCATAAAGACAAAATCAAAAAAACCCTTAGCGATGTAGTACAACCACTACTTACAAAAAATGTCAAACATCTTAACAACAATGAAGATAGAATACGCCAATTCTCTTTTCCCCACTATTCTGAAAAGGAAGTGCTCAAGGTCATACAAGATCTTAAAACTACTTCCTGCCCTGGTGACGACTGTCCCGCAAACATTTTCAAAGAATCGTCTGCCCTACTGGTACCCTGGATCACCAAGTTGATAAACTTATCTTTTGATGAAGGTGTGGTACCAGATGCGCTCAAATCCGCCTGGATAACACCCCTGCTGAAAAAAGAAAATCTAGACCCTTCCAACAAGGATACTTATAGGCCAATAACCAACGTGCCTTTTATATTGAAGATACTGGACAATTTGGCCTACAAACAACTCCAGGCTTATGTTGAAGAACACAAGATCCTCGGCACTCGACAGTCAGGATATAGGGCTCAGCACAGAACTGAAACAGCCATACTCGACTTTAAGTCCACCCTGGCAGGCATTGCTGACAAGAATCAAGCTGCACTACTGATGCTTCTTGACCTCTCCGCAGCCTTTGATCTGGTAGATCACAGCTTGCTAGTGACAAGGCTCGGAGAGGTCGCGAATTGTTCCTCGATGGCATCAAAATGGATCACCTCCTTCCTAGGCCCTCGCATGGTTAGGGTTTGTGTAGGTAGTCACCACTCCACTCCTATCTCTCAAACTTGTGGTGTGCCACAAGGCGCCTGCCCGTCGCCATTACTTTTAAATCTGTATATTTGCCCTCTCCTGGACCTCTTAAACAAACTTGGTGTTCAGTATACTAACTACGCAGATGACACACAGGTGGTCATACAGCTCCGTGGTCAGTACAGAAATGATGTTGATGCCATCAATAACATCTACAAATCCATCCAGGATTAGATGGCTTGTAACTCTCTAGCCTTAAAAAACAACAAAACCAAACTAATGATAGTATCCTTCAAGAACACCCGGAGCAAACTAGATACTGACTATTCCAAATTCCCTATTGCAGGCAATATCGTCACTGTCCAGAGGAAAGTAAAGACTCTGGGAGTTGTCTTAGATGACGAATTATCTATGAAGCCGCATGTCTCCTACATCAGGTCCAGCTGCGGACTGATCAGTAAACGAATCAACTACATCTGTCCATTTCTAACAGCCGAAAATTGTGCTCTTCTAGCCGCAGCGTTGATAAACTGCAGACTAGACTATTGCAACAGCCTATTGTATGGCACTACTGCTGCAAATATTCAATCTTTAGAAGTGGCCCAGAACAATGCCGTGCGGATCATTTTCACTCGTCGCTCCCATATCTCCATCTTCAGGATGAAGCTTCATTGGCTTCCAGTTAAACATCGCATCACACACAAAATGCTTACCACGACACATAAATGCCTCCCTTTCAGCAGTACCATCTACTTGTCTGAACGCATTAATATCAAAAGCAATGGAAGAAATCTTCGCTCATCCTCTGCCACAGTCCTTGTTTCCACCAGATTTAAGACCGCAAAATTTGGCAGCACTACACTTGACGTTCAGGGCCCTCTACTTTGGAATGCCCTGCCGGCTGGGCTATGACAAATCCAAAACTACCTCCTATTTAAAAAAGCCATAAAACCTATCTTTTTAACATGGAGTGATGCCTATGACCACTTTCTGATCCTGCTGGCTCTTCTCTTTGTTGTTTGTCTGTGTCTGTGTTTTGTGCACCCTGAGGCCCACGGGCATGCAGTGCGTTATACGAATTTAAATAAATAAATAAATAAGGAAAATGCCCTACAAATGCAGATCCTCTGGGAAGCTGTGGCTGCATGGGAAGCAACAACTGACCTATATAGACCTGACACTAAGGATCGAGTATTAATTAAGCAACATTTCAGTATTTGTTTAAATCCTCAGCAGTTGATAGGGAACTAGTACATTTGTGGTGCTTGTCAGCTTTGCCTGACTGACCTTGAGTATGTACTTTTGGCAGGGTGAAATCACTAGGGATTCCCCACGGCGGAGAACTGCTTGGAATGCTAAACAAATCAGATTCTGTGGAGTCAATCATTGTTTTTTTTCGATATACAGTCGCCCCAGTTTCTCTCCTCTGATCTGGCCCTGAGGTGGGCCTTATGATTCCTCTGGATTGCAGCAATAGGGCTAAACTGTGTGGACATAATGAGGAAAAAAGAATAAGGAAGGTAGTGTGCGAGGATCCCACACCAGGTGCACTTACCTTACACAAAGTTGCACAAACCGGCTTAGATGCACCGGCGCTGGCACGTCTGACTACATCTCTGAAGGGCAGAGGAAACTACAAGTATTTTGGGAAGTGTAGTTCCAAGCCCTTCGGCCATGCTATATAGAAGTACAAGGAGCCAAAAGCAGCTAAAATAGGATAAAGTGCTGGGTGCTTAAATAAAAACGGACTTATAAAAATTCTAGAGCATGCAAACTAAAACGTCACACACATTATTTTTTTTAATGATAAATTTGCAAGTTAAAGTACAATCAAATCAGGGTGATGCTAATTAATTTAAGAGCATAGAATATAGTCTAGTATAGTGGTTAGTAAGGTAACAACACATTTTCAGAATCTTGAGGAGGTTAATAAAAGCAATCAGAGGAAGTGGAAGTGATGGATTGTTGCAGGTGGTGGTAGCTATTAAAGAGGAGCCCAGGGTTGCTAGCCTTGAGTGAGGGAACAAGAAAGCCAGGCAGGAAGGAGACAGGAACGGGGAGAGTAGGGATGGCATTGGAAGCCGGGAGAAAGATCTCTTCCATTTTTGTAGAGTTATGCATGAGGCAGCGGAGAGCCATTCATTGATAAATTGCAGTGAGATCGATGGTAATCTTTTCTGAGATGGTTGGGGTGAAGGAGGGAAAGAAGAAAAAGATTTGAGTGTCATTAACAAAAAGGTGATAGTGAAAGCCAAAGAACCAGATACATCTTCTTAGGGAATGTAGAGAAGAGGTCAAAGGAAATAGATCTAATCCTTGGGGAACACAGACAGGGAGAGGGTTTAAATGATCAAACATTAGGTAGAAGATGATCCAGGTGAGAGCAGATTTGTGAAACACAAGGTCCTGGAGAGTGAGGAAGAGAGGGGAGTGGTTGACAGTGTCAAAGGGGGCAGAGACATCCAAAAGGATGAGTATAGATGAGAGTTGGAAGTGGTGTGCATGAGAGAGAAAGTAGGAGACAGGCATGAGTGCAGTCTTGGTGGAGTGCTTACTATGGTAGACAGGTTAAAGTGGATATCCAAGGCCATTATTCTCAAGGTACTTAGTGATCCGGTTGAAGACTGCACACTCAAGGAGCTTGAAATCTATATGTTATAAATGTATAAAATATTGTATAAATATAAGCTATACTGGGTCATGACATGGTGGTCTCTGGGAATCCACAATTAATGTGGCCATACATATTGGTCACCAAAGAGAAACAGAGTGGGATCCACTCTGTAAAAACTAGTGCTCCTCGTTGCTCCCCGATAGGAGCTCACTTTGTTTGTTTTAAAGTTGCAAAGGTTTGTAATTTATGTTCATAATATAATTGGGCGTTCTATTCCAAAGATTGAAGTCACAAGCCCTTTAAATTCTTGTTTCAATCATCAAACGTTCCAAATATACTGTAAAAGGTTTGTGTTTTAATCACACAGTGTTCTCAGGCGAATCAGCAAATCCCCAGTTAACAGTATAAGCTATTTAGCCAATGCATTTCGGGGCAAGGCACCATCTTCAGGGCTACATTAATTCAAGAAACATCACATTCCAAACGTATAGTTCATTGTAAGTATTTAAATGTACATACCCCCATGTGAGGGTATCACAAGAGATGCATTGATTCATACCGATGAACAGATAAGTAAAAGAAAAAGTGTCCACATTAGTATCCTCAAATCCATTGTGACATCCTATACCGTAGTGTATATTTCATGAAATGTCTCACGTCATACTCCACAATTACCTTAGCTATGATCGGGAAGTGTGTGCGCCTCATGTATCTTCAATTCCAAGCATGTGGAACAGATTCCTATTCAAGAGAAACAGTAGTGAATCCCCGTGCTAAACATTATGGAGATTCTATGTGTATGCGGATGCAGAGCCTTACCTCTGTGTCGTGCTGTAATGAACCGTGTTTCTCGTGCGTCGGGTTGCAAATGCACCCGCCCGCCCGAGCTTCGAGTTTAAAGGTTGCCATGGCGACCGAGGCGGCGCCACACGTCCAGGATTGGACAATGTGGACGCGCCTCCAGTCCCACCCTCCCAAGAGAGGGCGGGACTGGTGCTCACCATGACAACGCTGAATGTTAATGTTTATACGGCGGTTTGGGGGCTCCGATCCGCACGTCATTTACCTATTGGTGCCAGTTTATTGTGAACTGGTTTCTATTAACCTTCTTACCAAGCCTGTGTGTGTATTTGCTTTCTGTGTCTGAGCTTCACCCAACATAGATCATTTTAGCTCTGCCCCAGCAAAAGCTTTTGCCTTCCCTGGGAAAGGGTTGTCATCTCCCAGGAAGACAGGAACTGCTCTCAGTGGCAGGGACAGGCCCAGTGCTTCAAAGGACATGTTCTGGGAGGCCAAAAGAAAGCACACCAGAGTAGCAATTAACACAGAGTCTTTGATGTAGGCAGTGAGGAAAAGGCTCAGAGTTAGAGTAGCCAGAGGAGAACCATTAATCCACAAATGGGCCCGACCATCTTGAAATCTCCCAGGGCTCCCAAACATCCTGTATTTTTCTCACAACTTCCTGCAGACAAAGCACTTTGGGTATGACATCACCAGTCAGAAAAATCGAAAGCATCAGCTAGGATTGGAGCCTTTGCAGAAGACGAGAAGACAGCCTGTTTACTGGAGGTGACAGAACCCTGCAAGTGCCTTTTAAAATGTTCCTGGCTTTGAATTGCAGAAGAAAGGGCTTATTGTGCCCTGGAAAGCATGGACAAGCCCCCCCAGCACAGAGTAATTAAGAATGAGCTCTGGACACTATTTTCCAGCTTCGATCTGTTTTCAAGCCATCTTGGCTACTTCAAGACACTGTTTGACCTGCTGCAGGCAACCAGAGCTGCATTTGACATTCACCGCTTTTTGATCCACTGTCGAGTCACTGACTCAACCCAGTACTGACATTGCCTATTAATGCTCCAACCATTTTTGAGCAGATACCCACATTGCATCATTGAAACTCTTTAATCAACTTGAACGCTTCGAAACACTGACTCGACTCATCACCTGCCTGGTTTCTTCATCCGATTCGAGCTGATCACCACTGCAGGGCAACACCACATCGCTGTACCGTCATGAAGTTGACTCGACTGAGTCGACGCACGAGATCCGTTTTGAACTACTGACTCGAAAACGTCTTGATGCCAACATGACCCAATTAAAGCACGTAGAAACTTTAAAAGGTATTTGAAGTGGTTCTGTCCCTGTGGTCAACAAGAAAGGGCCCTTGTGACTAGTAAGACTCCTTTTTCTATTTCATTAAACAACATCTTCAAGGTGTTCCTTTATTTCAAAGTCTGCATTCCCTGTGTTTTCCCTTATATTGGTGTATCATTACTGCTTTTATTAGTTGCGTGTATTTCCTAGTTTGTTTAAAGTATCCTATTTATAGGGAACCACGGTTGAATAATCTTTTATTTTGCTACCACAGTAGTATTTCTGTTTGGTTTTCTACTAGTATAGCCTGCTCATTGCCCATTCTACATTAAAGAGGCAAAAAGGATATATCTAATAGGCTATGCCTGTTTCGCCTTTAGGATTGGGGTCACTGCTGGTTTAGTAGTAGGGTGGAGCTGAATGGAGTTTTATCCACTCCTCATCTCTGTACTCCTGCTGACCTTTTGTCACACATTCAAAGTAAAGAAGGTAGTTAAACTCATTACGGGTGGTGGTGTTGTGTCGGTCCCTCATGTACTTTGTGACAATCTCAATCTCCTAGTCATCTCCTGTTCTGATGCCTCTCCTCACAATACTTAACTGCTCATGTTCGAAGTTCTCGGTGTGGTAAAAAAAAACAAAAAACATGCAAAAACCTTTAACCAAGGTTTGACGCATTGTTTACCAATTCAGATTATTTTACATCAATTATTTCTTTATTTATTGTTTGTTTGTTTGCTTGTTAGGCACTTATACAAAAATAATTTACTGTTCAAAACACCCACAGGGCAGGCAGGGAGGGAAGGAAATACAATTACCATACAATTAAGAGCAGAAGGGGAAGAGGGAGAGGGACGGACCAACTATGCCTTGTGAGTATTCAGAATGTGCAAGTGCAAAAGGAAGAAGGAAGAGGGGGTAAGTGCTGGGGAGTCCCAGCTCGAGGGTGAGCCATGGACGAAGTGCTAGGAATGTTGTGTGCTACACGGACTGGGCTGCGAGAGGCGTATGTGCGAGTCTCCTGGATGGAGGGTGTGCAGATGCACAGTGCTGTGGATAGACAGGAGCTGGGGAGAGTTGGTGCTGGAGGTCAAGGCCCCGAAGATGCATAAGGGCCAAGGACACCAATACAGCACCTGTGAGATTAGCAGAGGAGAAAAGGGCGGAAGGAGGGGGAAAAGAGGAAAGTCTTAAGGATCTTCCGGAATAGGAGAAGATCCTTTTCAAGGAGCAGGGAGAGGGGGAGGCTAGTCCAAAGGAGGGAGGCCGCAGGGGAAAGTGAGCGACCGCCTGCCCTCAGTTTAGAAAAGCACTTTTCACACAAGGAGTTGGTGCCAGAGGAGCAAAGTGGTCAGGAGGTGGGGTATTTAGTAAGATAGAGTTGAAGATAGAGTAGTCCCCGGGCCCAGACAGCTTGTGGATGATGCAGAGGGATTTGAATTTAATCCATGCAGGAACCGGGAGCCAGTGAATACTTTTTAGTGCAGGAGAGATGAGGTCCTTGGGCTTAAGGCCAAGGATAAGTCTTGCTGTCCTATTCTGGATAAGATGAAGGGGTAGCAGAGTGGAAGAAGGCAGATTTAGGAGCAGCCTGTTCAAGCCTAGAGAGAACCAATGCTTGAGTCACATTGAGCATCCGAGGGAAAGTGAGAAAAGGTAGAATTCATTTGAGAAGGAAGAGCTGATAGCTGGACTTCTTGGCAATGTCCTGAATGTGAGGGAGGAAGGAGAGACATGAGGCAGAGATCATTGGAGGATGGCAGATAAGCAGTCATGGATGATGGAGGGTGAAAGAGGGTCAGCAGGGAGTTTGAAGAAGTCCTGTGTGTTGTCTGCGTAACACTGAAAGTTGGAGCAGGGGGTGGAGATGAGGTGTGCAAGGAAAGCAAGGTAGATGCTGAAGAGCCAGGGGGATAGTATAGAGCCTTGGGGGACACCACAGGAGGAGATGGAAGTAGGAGAGCTGAAGGGGCCCAGGATGACCTGGGAAGAGCAGTTAGTGAGGAAAGAGGACAGCCAATTCTGTGCCCGATCCGAGATACCAAGTGTATCATGGAGCCTTTGTATGGGGATGGAATGGTTAACTCTGCCAAATGCAGAGGAGAGATCAGGAAGGACAAGGACAGCTGGGGAATCTGAGTCCAGAGATGCAAGCAATTCTTCACCGGCATTCAGAAGAGGAGTCTCTGTGCCTCTGGATTCTCCGAATCCAGATTGATGGTCGTGGAGGCCAGCAACACCTGTGAGAGTTAAGTTGGGGCAAGGCCAGCTTCTCAAGCAGCTTCCCCAGGAAGGGGGTGGTGGAGATAGGGTGATAGCTGGAAGGGCAGGTAGGGTCAGAGGAAGGTTCTTTCAGAAGTAGACTCACAAAGGACTGCTAGAGGGGGGTGGAGAACATTCCAGTGGTAAAAGAGTGATTGCAGAAATCATCAAGAGCAGGGGCAAGAGAGCCAATGTTATCCTTGATGGTGCTGGATGGGTAAGGGCAGACCTGTCTAGAGGATACCTTCATGGAGCTGATAACGCTGGTAACTTCCCCAGGTGTGATAGGAGAGAAGGAGGAAAAGGAGGAAGGAGAGGGCAGGGAGGGTGTGAGGAGGGGGTGATGGATGGATTGTGAGGAAGAGTAGAAAGGGTGGTCAGAATGTTTGTGGCAAAGTGTGAGGCCGGTGTATTGCAGAGGGCCTGGGACGGAGAAGGGGAGGAGGAGACTGTGGAGGGGTTGGCTAGTTCCCTGCAGATTTTGAAAAGTTCAGCCGAGTTGTTGGATGCGCCTGAGACTTTTCTTTGCAAATATGGCATGTCTGTATTGGAGCAAGTGGCAGGCCAGTTTGTCAGAGGATGAGCCAGATGCTTGCCACTTCCGTTCTGCTGCCCTGCATTGTTGTTTCAGGGTTGCAAGTTCGGTGTCGTACCAAGTGTTACGATTAGAGGCGGGTTTCAGACGGATCTTCATGACTGGGGTGAGAATGTCAAGATTGTTGGTGATGGAAAGATGGAGGTTGCTGAGGGCAGAGTCAGAGGTAGAGTCAGAGGTGGGGGTGAGGGGTGTGAAGGTGGAGGTGACGACAGTGGCAGTCATTCATTTCATAGGGTGGGTGTTAGTGAACAAGGTTGGAGCTGCTTTTGGGGGGGTGGTCAGGGGGACAATGGGACCCAGATGAGATGAAAGGAGAGAGTGGTCTGTCCAGGAGAGAGGGGTGATTGTGGGGGTAGAGAGACTGAGGTCAGAGTGTATGAGGGCATCGAGACTGTGTCCAGCTATGTGGGTTGGCCCAGAAGGGATAATGAAGAGAGACAGCGGGAAACAGAGGTCAGTAAATAGAGTGGATGCAGATCAGGGAGTCCAGGTGAATGTTGAAATCACCAAGGAGGAGAAGGTTAGAGGTGGAAGAGAGTAAAGAGCAGAGGTCAGCCCATTTCAGAGAGGAATTGGGAGGAGGCGCCTGGAGGCCGGTAGATGGTAGCGATGGTCACGGTGGAGGTGGAAGAGGTGACCAATTGGCAAACCAGCCTTTCAAAAGAGGAATACGTCTTGGTAGGTAAAATGAGAGCAGGAACCCACTCAGGGAATATTAAGGCAACCACCCTTCCCCCGTCAGAAGGGTGAGGTTGAAGCTTGGAGATGATCTTAAAGCCATCAGGGAGGAGGGAGTCAAAGGCATTTACTAAGCTAGCATTGAGCCAAGTCTCAGTAAGAGCGAGAATGTTGAGGTCAATGTCTTCAAGAAGGAAACAGGTGTCAGAGGCATGTTTGTTGGCTGAGCGAGCATTGCGAGTCGCCAGTTGGAGGTGGTCTGTGCTTTTGAAGGATTTCGGAGGTGGGGTACAGGGGCATAGTACACCATTCAGAGGAGGGAGGGAGAGGGTAGAGGGGGAGATGCAGGCAAGGAAGGAAGTTAATGAGAGATGGCAAGATTTAGTCAAAGAGGAGGAGGTTGGGTTGAGGACCCTGAACCAGAATAGTGCCAGTGTGATAGACATTAACGAAGGAACCAGAGGATGCAAAGCCAGCCAAGAGGACTTCCCACTTGTTGCCACCATTAATAGAGGAGTGTGAGGAAGGAGAGAGAGTGGAGATAAGATGGTGGGTCCAACGATCAGGAGCTGGGAGAGAGAAAAGGATGTCAGTGAAAACCCCTCTCGAGGAAGCACTGATATGTGTCTGCAATGGGAAGTCCAGGGTTTTCACTCAGGATATCGTTGTTGTGCTTTTTCCTGCTGGACTAGGGTGGCTATGTGATAGTGTAGCAGTTGGAGAATATGGGAGAGATGGCGAGAGCTATAGGCGGGCAGAGATTTGGCCAAGAAGTGAGGGAGGAGTGGCAGTGCTGCACTGCGCAGTTCTGGAAAAACTCCCAGAGGAGCCTAGTAAGTTGAGGCAGATAGAATAAGTGAAAACTCAGAGAAGTAGAATTACAGTGGATAGGAGATACAGAGATGTATAAACTATACACACATAACTTCAAATGTAACATGGAGGCAGCAAAACACTAAGGTGCACAGGTAATGCTAAAACACCATCATTACAAATTTTTTAGAGCACACCCAGATTCGATTTAAAAAATGGAGGCAGCAAACAAAGCAAAGCAGATGGTTCACAGGTAATGCTAAAACACCAACATTTCTTTTTTTTAAAGCACACCCAGTTTCTATTTCTAAACAGAGACAGCAAAATACTAAGCTGCACTGGTAAAGCTAAACACCAATAAAGTAACAAATGCAGCAAGAGGAATGAAGATAGTTAGATGAGGATGTAGGAGGAGAGAGACATTAAAGACACCTCAGAAAAGTTAGTTGTGGAGGACAGCCAAACTCACTTGCATGCCTGCAGAGTTCAAGGATGGCCTATGAACCAGTAGCTGAACAGAATCAGTCCGGGGAAGGGATCATAGTTAGGGGTATGAGTCAGCGCCTCTCCAGGCCCTCCTCAGCCCAGACAGGCTCAGACACGGCCTTAGGTGCGGGTCTTTGGCTGGTGGGCCGGCGTTTGCCTGCCGGCTTTGTGATTTGACTGGAAATGTATGAAGGGAAAGCCAATAACTGCAGCCTCAGACAGCAGCAGGGAAGGGCACTGAGGAATTGTAAAACATGGCGGCCATGTTGCGGGAGGTCCCATATTGCGGAGAATAGCCACAAATGAATCAAATTGGGCACACAACAGTGCACTCACGAGGATAGCGGCTGCAGGAAGGATATATGTTGATGGAGTGCAGCAGTGTGCAATGTCAGCAAATCCCACGCATCACCGAGGTCCAGCACTTCTGAGGCCTACCTGGTGAAGTAAATATGGTGGTGTTCGCAGGTGATTCCCCTGAGCCTAATGTTGTTCGTTGAAGGCTCCCAGCAGGCCAGAATGAGGAGAATAGCCTCCAGTGCACACAATGAAATGAGGTGGAGTGGGGGCACCACCCCATCCACTCTTCCTGACAAATAAGGAAAAACCTACACCAGCAACTGAATTCAGTGATTGTGGAAATGTTATGGATGCGTATGGAATCCCCATGTTTTTGCACCTGCATAAAGGAGGAAAATGTCCTCCTGCCATGTATGTACATTTTGCAAATGCTCTAAATGCCACAGGAAATCCTGGATTTTCCTGGAATTCTGTATAGCATCACCCACCAGGAGCAAAATAGATCATTATTGCATGGAGAGTACTCGGTACGCGGAAGGCCACCGGTTTTCAGAGCCCTTACTGGAATGTCCGGGCACTTGGAACACACTATTTAAACGACACTTTTGTGAACCATAGCGGGAAAGTCTTTGTGCTTCCTTTATTATTCTATAAATGTGGCCTCTAAAATGGGAAGAAACCCATTAATAGCTGCATTCACTGACCGCCCATGCTACTTTTCCTCTGGACTTTCAATGTCATCATTAATACTTTGTTTGGATCAGCGAGAACACAGTTGGCCACTACTGGGCATCCTGGCTTCTTGCCACCCAGAAGACGTTTGCCACAGCAACCAGTTACTTCAGGTTTACCGCTCTGTTTCTAACAGTGCGTTGATTTCTCATGAAGATACACAACTGTTCCCAATGTATGTTCATGTGCTAAACTATAGTGCTCTAAACAGCTTTCCAAAGTCCTGAAGAAGCCCTTTCACAAAATCATATATATTATAAAGTAATGATCACGTGTGAGGCAGACACACTGTTGACCATGTTTATTTTATTTTATTTTTACTTTACTGTTTCACTGATTTGTAACTGTGTAAATTGGACTACAGAGACTATGGGGATTGTAGTTCAAGGAAGGAAAAGTCTGTTCAGACTGTTTTTCAGAGTTTTTTGGTATAGTTTTGAGTTTGTTGAAACTGCTGTGAAGAGTAGTGAATTAAAGAAGTTGAAGCATAATGCTCGCCTCCTAGTCTTTAATAGAATTAATACTCCCTGCGCAGTTAGCAGGGGTAATCTTTATTATAGAGCACTAGCAGAAATTACCCATACTCCTCACAGGTTCTGTAGACAGACAGACTACGCGGATGATACCCAAACACTCCTACCCATCACTGGCAACTATGACACTGACTCCAACGTACTGAGCGAAATATACCTAACCTTTCAAGCCTGGATGGCGCAACACAAGCTATGCTTAAATGACGAGAAAACAGAACTACTCCTCATTGGCAATCAATCTCGGCTAAACAACCTATGTAACTCCTATAAATCCTTTACCATTGACGGAAACATTATCACTGTAGCAAAAGAGGTAAAACCCTTAGGGGTTTATCTTGACTACTCGCTCTCCCTAACAAGGCAGGTAAGCACAATCGCTTCGGCTGCTGCCTACATTGCCAAACTGATCAATTCCTGCAGACCTTTTCTGACCACCGGCAACTGTATCACCCTCGCCAGAGCCTTCATAATGTCTAGGATTGATTACTGTAATTCCTTCATTGCAGGATCTAACTGCCACAACATTAGCAAACTACAAATCATCCAGAACAACTCTGTAAGAGCTGCATCAACATCCCCAAAAAAGATCACATCTTATCAGCTAGACGAAATATCCACTGCCTCCCAGTCCGAGAAAACATCACATTCAAAGCCTTATCTCTGACACACAAATGCCTGTCAAACAGCGCCCCGATCTATGTAGCTAAACAAATATCCAAAATCCAATCCAATAGACCCACCCGATCTGCATACTTGTGCCGCCTTGCTATCCCTAGATACAGGCGGCAAAAAGCCAGAGGATACAGCTTCCCTGTGATCGCGGCTTAACAATGGAACTCCCTGCCTCTAGTGCTTAGATCAGATCCCTCCCTATGGTACTTCCGCAAAGGCCTCCAAACCTGGCTATCTAGAGGAACCAAAACCATGCAGCTACTGTCATAACCATGTACTAGCAATTTACCTGGACCTGTAATTAACTGTATCTACTGTCATAACTGCACCAGCAATTTACCTGTACCTGTAACTAACTGTATTTACTATGTCTTGCATTTAACATATTTTACTGCATAACTGCCTCCATATCTTGTAACTCACTGCAATATGTAACTACTGTAACGTAACCACCACTCTTACATAACCCAGTGCCCAGTTTCCTCCGGGTTAGGGGCGCTTGTAGGTCCCTGTTCTGAGTCGCTTATCACCTGATGTGCTTTGCATTCTGAAGTAAACTGCAATGACAGTGGACACATGTCGCTTGCTTACATACCCCGGAGCAGACGTGGAGGGGAAGCGAGAGTTGGCATGCTGCAACATAGTGGGACCGTCTGTGCGCTCTCCACACCTGTCGCCTCACGCTGGGGCAGTGCATTACGGTGCAAATATCTCGGAAATGGTGAGTCCTAGGATCTTGAAACATGGTTTTCAAGGCCTTTGAGTTTTGTTCCTTGCTTGGAGATACTTTAAAGGAGCATTGTCCAGTCCTTCTACGAACACATTGATGTTTTGCCGATTTGAGGCAACCGTCTCATATGTGAAGGGGCTAGGGTGTCCAAATGTCATGAAGCCAGCAATATCCGGAGAGTCCTTACAGGTAATTATGCAAAATGTGGTCCAGATTGGTGTAGCGGTGTGGAATTGTATAAGGAACAAACTAACAGATTTTCTGCTTTGTATGTATATATACATAATATGTAGATGAGCCACTTCCTGATGCAACAGGGAGTGAGGATGGAAGGAAAGGAAGGAAAGGAGAGGACATGTAGCGAAGATGGAGGAAGGTGTGAGACAAAAGAAAACCTTAAAATTAAGTATAAAGTAAAACGTCCCAGGCAATTAATATGCAGTTGCTGATTACAGTGCAAGTCCATCGAGAATCACATTTTTTATCAGGGCTGTGTCGGCGAGCCTATATGGTAACCAAGAGTGTTCTTTGAGTAGGAAGACAAGTGGTCTTGTAAAGATCCATTTCGGATTGTAAGAAATAGGCATGCTTCACTTGGTAGTGTTTAATACGCAAGGAAGGCATGATTAAGGAGAATTACTTGAAGCTGTTATTGGAATATGTTGCAATTGGCCTCGTTTCTGAGGATAGGGCTCAGGGTGTTCCAGAAAAAGCCTTTGCTTGCCTATTTTGACCCTGGGTTTGAGCCACTTAAACCCACAGAAGGCGAGTCTGCCTTGAAAGATGGCTCTGAGTGATCTTGAGCTGGGAGAGGTTGTATTGGGGGTTTACAATGTTGTTGTTCTGTGGACGAAACAGAGAGTCTTGAGCTGTATTTGGGAGGCAGTAAAGGGCATGTGAGAGCAAGGCGAAATGATCAAGTATGACAATCAGTGCAGTGCAGAGGTAGTAAGCAAGGTCACCGATCCCTGAAAATTATATTTGCACCCACGGAAGGGCGCTCAGCCAATAAGGTGGCTAGAAAAGTGGACAAGAACACACTGTGTACCACCCGCGGCCCTTCCCTGTGTGCCGCCAGCTTGATTGTTGGGAGGCAACAGGAGGCTTTGACCTGTTGCCTCACCACATCCTCACCCTCCCACCCCATCCCCAAAGACACCACACACACTTCCCCCTCCCACCTTCCCCATTTACCTGCTGGACCGAAGCTTTATGCTCCGGTTCTGGCAGTTCTACACCTGCGACCCACGCCATGGAAATGGAAAAGGGACTAATTCCCTTTTCCTATGGTGGTATTCATCTTGTTTTTTTATTGTTTACAGGCGATTGGGCTCATGCAATACGCACAGAGCCCATCTCCCTCCTAGTACTGCCTTCCAGTGATTGCTTCATTCTTATTCTCTAATTGGATCCATATTGCGTTATATTTATACAAACATGCTGCACCATGGTCAACCTTGAAATAAACCACCTGTGCAGGATTTAACTATTTTATTTCAATTAAAAACCTCAGTGGAGTCCTATGTACCCACTTCTTGCTACTTGTTATTGTGTGCCCTTGTGCTGCCTGAGTAAGTCTCACACTGCACTATTCTTTTTACCCATCATGCTGTTTGGGGCGGTATTCTTACCTATGGACTTTGGAACACGTATTCTATCCATGGCCAACTATGGGCCAAATGGGAAACATGACTAAACAATGGAAATGGAATGGTTGGAAATGGGGACGAGAATACACCCTTCCCCGGGTGGCACCATCTTGATTGTGGGGAGGTAACAGGAAGCCTCTCCTCCCCACCGTGCTCTGCACCCGCAAAAAACATCCTACACCCTTTCCCCACCTTTCTCTCTGCCTCCCCACTTACCTGCTGGATCAGTGCTTTGTGCTCTGGTCCCGGTGCTTCTCCTGCCTACATCCACCATGGAAGTAGAAAAGGGACTAAGTCCCTTCTCTTATGGTGGCAGCCATCTTGTTTTTTTATGGTAGATTGGGCCCGCGCAATGCGCTGAGCCTATATCCCGTAAACAAAATGGAAGCAACTATTTGCACCCCAGGCATCCCCGGGTGCGAATATCTATCACCCTGTTGTTGGGGGGTTGCATGGCTGGTAAAGGCCCACAACCTTCACCAAGGCCCAAACTTCACTCGGCCCTGTCTAGGCTAGGCTAGGTGAATGCTACAGTAACCTGACCATATGATGGCAACAACTGACAAATGATGTTACTACCTGGGTATATTGTCAGTGCCTGGCAAATGCCTATCTGACTTCTATACAAGATGCAGAACTGCTCACTTTGCCAATGATTGTTGTTAACAGTCACTTAGTGAAAGGAACAAACGCAAGAACACTCATACTAATTGTACATCTAGTGGCTGAAGGCAGACTTTATTAAGAGATTTTAATTACAACAGGAGAAGTTTACGGTTGTAATTAAAGGGGAAGTTGTCTCAAAAATATTGTCCTATGAAAAATAAGCTGAAAGTGTGCCTCCAGGTTTGCTTTACTTGGAGGTATCCGTTTTGTATGCAGAAACAGTATCAGGGCTGTGCATGGTATTTACTGGACGCCTTTGTTGCAAGCTTGTGCAAGATGATACCTGTTAGAACTGTAGGTCCGATGTTGGTACTGGTTTCTATATGTTCTGACCCTATATGAAAATTGTTAGCTTTTGGGATGATGTCCTGCAGTGTATGTATCTTACCTTAGTTCTATTGCTTCCTCAGACTCCTTTGTTATGTGTGCTAGGCTTATTTCCGGCTGGTATTCAGCTCTCTGTCAGCCAGCTCTCTTGGTCTTACAGGGTATTTTGGTAACTAAGAAACAGATCTCGAAATGCTGGAAGAGTGATGCTAAGCCTTCAATTGATGGATGGTTGCAGGATTTAGCCATTTTTTTAACTAGAGAGAAGGTAACTTATCAGAGGTTGAAAAAAGCTGACAAATATTTTGCTATATGGAATATCTTTAATGAATTGTATGTATGAATTTCCCTTTTTGCTTTTTTGCTTTTTCATGTATTATTTGTTTTTTTTGTTTTCTTTCTCTTTCTCTCTCTTCTTTCTTTTATTTCTTTCTTCTCTTTCTCTCTACCTGTCTGCTCTTTCTTTTCCTCGTCTTTTCTGCTTTTTATACTTCTTGTAGTAACTGTATAAATATGTGGATATGTTGTCTACATGATGTTTATTGGTTCATTTATGACACTGTTTTTGTTTTTCACATGTGATACAAATTGTAATAAAGAAAGTATTTAAAAAAAAGAAACAGTATCACCTGTTTCTTAAATTCTCTGCTCTCGTGGCAGTGATCAAGCAGGAGCCCCCTACTGGGAGCTTAAGCTTGTTACTGCCGGAGAGCACAGAATTAAAACACACATTCACAGGACAGGCAGTCCTATGAATTCCAATTCTAATACAGCAAACTCTTTTCAGCAAAATCTGCTAAGCATTTGTTTTCTCTATTAGGGTGGCATTCAAAGCACTTCCTGTCCTTTGAACGTTTGAAGGAGGCAAACAAATCCGAGGCAAAGGAATCCTGTTTATTTAACAGCACGTGTTTGTGTCATTCTTGGAAAAGGACTCTTGTGATGCAGGGGTAAAGGGTTAACCCTTTCAATCATGCGACCCGGGTTCGATTCCTAGCTTTCCTTTTTTTTCTGGCTCCCCGAAATTTATTTTAAAAAAACATTTGGAGCACCAGAAAAAAAGGCATCGGGCCTCATTACACGGACGGTGGTAACCATGGCACTTTTAGCGCCATGGTTGCTGCCGGTATTTTACCGATTCCGCCTTGTTGAATGGGGGAATTACCACCCCATTCCAACGTTGGCGGGGCGGTAATTCCCCATTCACCAAGGCCCTTCCCCATTCCCATTTGAGCCCCCATAGGGCTCAATGGGAATGGGGAAGGAGCAAATAACGGTACCGCTATTAGCGGTACCGTTATTTGCCCTGAAGTCCCTCAGCGAGTCCCTTCCTTAACGTGTGGTCTGGCCACACGTTAATGACGGGACCCGCTGAGGGACCTCGTAGTATGGCGCTAAGGGATTACCGGCACCAGTGCCCTTACCGGTGCCGGTAATCCCTTAGCGCCATCCATGTAATGAGGCCCATGGACTCCTATGCAGGCTGTGTGATTGAAGCGGCTAGTTCTACATCACTGGACCACAGGAGTCCCTGCTAGTCACAGTGCTCTTTGCTGTGTTGTTGTACAGCACAGCAAAGAGCATTGTGAAAGCAGCTAATGAAATAGACCACCCAAGCCTGAAAATGACTCATCTGGTCTAGTTCCTTAGCGGCATTCACAGTGTTCTTTGCTGTGCCATGCTGTACAACAATACAGAAAAGAGCACTGTGATTGCTATTTAACAGCTATGGCGTTAGAGTGCCCAGGTCCCCTTTTAAAGAAGACTTGTGTAGTCTATTTATTTTCTTAGCTTATTGCACAGTGTTCTTTGCCGTGCTGTAAAACAACAGGGCAAAGAACACTGCGATTGCCAGGGACTCGTATGGTCCAGTGGACAAGGGTTAGCCCCTTCAACCACTGGACCCAAGTTAGAGTTCCCGCCTGTCTTATTTTCTGCACTAGAAAAAACACAGAGAGGGATTCAAACTCAGGTCGAGCAGTTGTAGGTGCTACACATTCATCTATAGATCACACAAGTCCTTTTGAGAAAACAACGCAGGCACGCCCTGTTAAATAAACAGGAGGTGTTCACCTCATTCACAGGGCAGTCAGTCCTGTGAATGCACTCCTAATACAGTAGAGAAGCGCTTTTCAGCATAATTATTTTACTATTTTGGGGCAAAAACATTCTCAAACTAACTTAGAACCTTTCAGGACGGAAGAGAAAGCTTAGGGGAAAGCTAGAGGGATTGGCAAGACAAAAATGTAGTGCTGTGCATCTGTGAATGTTATCCAACTAGTACAGCACATTAAACTCTTCAGTAAGATATCTCAGTAAATTAATGTACCTACTGCAGAGATCTATGTGAGACCTGCAGGTCACAGGTTTGAATCTGGGCAAGAAGAGCCCAGCCTTTCAACATTCTGAATTTTAACAAATTAGTCAAATTGAAGTGGAGAATTGTAAGATTGCATCACAGACCATCAGAGTCAGGCACTTATCAGGCATACCTCGGTGTGTTTCTCATCATTCAGAAGTAGACACATTGAGCATTATTAATGTTGATAATACTGCAATATAGGACATTCGTAACAGATATGTGTATTCAATTTCATCCTGCTGAGTTTGCTATCATTGTACCTACTGAGGTTATTTCTTTAATGATAAGGAGAGGCCATGGCTGTAGGACAATGACCTCAGAAACGCCAGCAGTGGGATAAGGCCGGATCAATGTAATGTCAAGCATTCCTGATGCAGGCTACACCATTCCTTAAATGAATATTGCTTAGTAAGGTAGGCTTGCAATGCTATGAGCACTGTACCTGAAAAAACACAAAACATATAGCCACAGCAAGAAGGCTATGCAATGGTGCATCTCATCACTTGTGTCCAAAAAGATGAGCCCTAGTCAGAAGGTTCCTTTGAACGTGTGTATCTTAGATGCACACTTTCAGGTTATCCTTTTCATCCCCTTTGCACATATGCACAAATAAGGGTGTGATTCTGCACATTTTAATGTGCATTCCAAATTGTTAATATGTGCAGAAAACACACACATTTCCCTGTGCCTCTAAGGAACAGGTGGAAGCATGCTAGGGTCATGTCTGACCCATTCATGCACGTTTGCGTGGAACAGCAGCGGCATGAGTCACTGCTGTCCCGCTTACATTACTACCCTCAAACGGGATAGAATGTTGTTTTCTTTTTCTACACATTTCATGATGGCAGACACTGTAATGTAACGTTATGCGGGAATCAACTCCCAGCATTCATGCTGTTAAAGTGATCCTAATACATGCTCCAGACACTAATGTAAGCAAGTGTGTTGGCCAGCACATCATTTGTGCTGCAGCACAGCCCCCTGGAAATGTGCAGGCCTCCTTTCCAAGTAAGGTGATCAGTGCTTTTCCCAAAGTAATGCAGCCAGAAAATGCACCCTCTGTGCATTTTATATTAGCATCACTTTTTGTGTTTTGTTTAATATTTCAATTTTTGTGTCAGCTGCAAAGAGTTACTTTTGGATTCTATATTAAAGAAACAGCAAGCTGTAAGGCATTGGTCATTTAGACAGCTATCTTTCTTTGACATCCATGGCCGGGCTCTGACCTATTCCATTCATTTGATTATTTGCTTTGATTGATTTTCGTGCTGACAGGAAAAAGCATGACCTCTTCTGCATATTGTTTACAGCAACAGTTCATCAGCATGCAGCTTAACTCAGCCTCACTACACCGATACATGCTCCTCTTCATCAAAGTCCTTGATATCATGAGGTCACCAGCTCTCAGAAACAGGGATATGCAGTCCTTAACCTGCGAGCTACTGATTGTGGAGAAAAAAGACTGCATACCGAAGGGTGCAGCAGAAAGCCGCAGCCAGGCGCAGCCTCATCGAGGGTGGATGTGCCTGGCAATATATAAAAAAAATAACTATTTCTAAATTCTACCAATCCCTAGAGAAAAACCTGTCCAAATGGCCAACTGCCACTAGGTGTCAGGTCCCAGCTCTTCATTCCTGCATGAGTGACAATAGCTCACCAGACCCCCCAAGCTTGCATGCCAGACAATCTTTAGATTACAATTGCTAAGCTGGCAAACCCAAGAGGAAAGGGGAAGTGGATAAATTAAAAAAACACAGATCTCATCAATAGCTCTCATCTCCTGGATCCTCCTTAGAATGAGCTGTAGTTCAGATGAACTAAGAAATGAACACAGAATGACATTAACTCCTTATTCTATCCGTCCTACCAACAATAGAATGAATTCCCTTAAACCCCCTTTCAGTACCGCTGCCTATGCCTTATTTCTGATAGGCACTTGAAGAAATAAGAGATAGTTTCTGCATCTATTTGGATATCTTTTCATTGGTAACCACTTGAATTTCTTTGTATTTCTTTTTCTTATCAATTCACTACGGAACTATATACTCCTCTTGAGCGTTCTATTGAATGTTCATTGAAGTTCCACTTTAAACATTTCATGCTGCTAACCTTTCGGTACTTGCCTTAATCAGCGCTACCACATGCTACTCAAAAAGAAATGTTAGAAACTTCTCTGAAGTGCCGCGCAGACTGGGTTAATTGCGCGGCCTAAATTCCTTAAAGTGTGTCACCTTATTTAACTCGCTGCTCGGGATGACAACTGCCTTTTCTCTCTCAGGAAAAGATTTCAGATACATGCAGGAGTCACGCACTCTCACGCACTAGAGTCCTTTTCTCAAGCACACAACGAGCAATTTACTTCCTCACACTGCCTTTAACAATAACAATTCAGTGCCTGACAAAGTAATTTTACTGGTAACTGTCACCTGCGCAAGAGTTAATTACATATTAGTGCACAAGCTTACTGCTCGCCCTGTGCACCTCAATTAGTGTCAGTTGCTAACTGGAATTCTTCAGACCCACTACCCTCCTCCGACTCCTCACCTGTTGAGCTGGAATCCGCGTTGAAGAGAACTGGCTCTCGGTACTGATGTAGCGATGGAGCTGAGTACCTATCGCGATAGGAAGCCACAGTGGCCACCGGTGAGCTACAGCCCCTGTGGCCCTTCCACCGCGACGGGCGAAAATTATGGGGGAAAAGCCGTAGGCTAAAAAAAAAACAATGCCAGTTGAGTCCTCCTTGGTAGCTGGAAGTAGCACGAAGAACAGGTGATGAATGATCAGGATACAAATACAGAGATGGTAAGTATGATGGAATCGTCGTTTCCGGAGCGAACAACTCCAGGCAGGAAGGAGCCAGGTCCTGAGCGATGGAAGTAAACCACTAAACTGCAAAATAACGTTCCGCAAAGGTAGATGCAGACAGGACGTTGGCTATACTGGAAGGTTAAATAACCAGTAAGAAAAGATAGAGGAAGGAAAAAAGATCCGAACGGTAAGAAAGGGAGAAAGTAGATAGTACAAGTCAAGGTGCGCTACTGCGCTAGAGGAGAGCGGAAGGCAGAGAAGAGGCAAGCGGGAAAGGCGTAAGAGTACGCGAGAGGAAGGGAGAGAGGAGGGGCTGCGGTCCGGAGACCATAGCGGAGAAAAATACAACCGGTGAGAAAAACGAGCGCTGGAACAAAACACAGGAGCGTGCGGAAGCAAAAACTCCAACATTGCAACGCGCGATTCACTGGGAGAACCAGAAATAAATACCTCCCAGCCAGCTGCACGTTAGCAACAGAAAGGAAAAAAGACTAGACCGTCACCTCACCCGAGCGAACCACGTGATGGGACATTCAATGGCCGCGCCACCTAAAACGATGCCAATGTTTCCAGGAGCCGGCACGCATGACAGTATGCCCCCGTCTAATGCTGACTCCCCCCGGTTTACCCGGATGGTACTTGTGAAATCTACTCAGCAACGCGGGAGCATGAACATGGGATGAGGGTTCCCACAAATCTTCCGATCTGGGGTACCCTTTCCAACCGATCAGGTATTCCAGCCTTCCTTTGTGATACCTGGAATCATAAATGTGGAACACCTCATACTCCTCCTCAGAGTCTGCCAACAAATGTTTGTAATTAGGGTCAGAGCGTCCATGAGAATGTGCTATGAAAGGTTTGAGTAAGGAAGAATGAAAGACAGGGTGGATTTGTTTAAGATTAGGAGGCAACTTGAGTTTAAAAGCCACCGGATTAATCTTAGAAATTATAGGAAAAGGTCCCAAAAACCGAGGAGATAGTTTAGACGGATGAGCCCATCTAGGGAGGAATTTGGTGGAGAGCCAAACCTTAGAACCAATGCACCAGTCAGGACCTTTTTGGCGATGGGCATCACCCTGCCTCTTGTAAATTTGAGTGGTTGCTTCAAGGCTGGCACTGGCAGCCACTTGTGCTTCCTTGATCTTATCGAGAATAGTCTCCATGGCCGGTAAGTTAGTTTGTCTTTTTGCCACTGGGTTGATGCTTCTCGGATGCAAACCATAAGTACAATAGAAAGGAGATGCGTCAATGGCTGTGTGTCTTGAGTTATTGTATTTAAATTCCGCTGTGGGAAGCAAAGTTACCCAGTTGTCTTGTTGTTGGTTGCAATAGCAGCGAAGATACTGCTCCAGGGTGGCATTAACTCTCTCAGTCTGTCCGTTGGATTGCGGATGAAATCCTGAAGAGAGAGCTCTTTCTATTCCTAGCTGTTAGCATACCTCCTTCCAGAATCGGGAAGTATATTGCGTTCCCCTATCTGAGATGATCTTATCCGGTAACCCGTGGAGGCGGAAAACATCTCGGAGGAAGACCCTGGCCATTTCTTCTGCTGACAAAATCTTAAGTAAAGGGGAAAAATGCGCCATCTTGGTATATGAGTCTATGGTTACCATTATACAAGTCCAGGAATTAGATGGTGGTAACTCAACAATGACATCTGTGGTGATAATACCCCAAGGACGAGTCAGAATAGGGGCTTGTTCCAAAGGTCCTATGGATTTACCGGAGTGATATTTGCGTTTAGCACATGTCGGACATTCTTTGACAGAGGTGTTTACTTCCTGCCTGAATGTTGGCCAAAAATAGGAACATTGAATAAGATCCATAGTACCAGCCACTCCCCGATGACCTGAAGCGGGATGATCATGACACCAATGTAACACATGCTTCCGAAGTTTACCTGCAGGTATATAGAGAAGGTCATCCTTAAACCAGAGTCCGTCTTCTTCAGTCATACCTTTGGGCACGGATTGTTGCTCCTCTCATTCCTGGGTTGTAGCTAGTCTGACTTGCTGGAGAAAGGAGTTCACAGATGCAATAAGAAGCTTGTTGGGAAACATGCGCTCTGGATTAGCTGCAGGTTTGTCTTCTGTGGCTATTTTTCGGGATAATGCGTCCGCTAGCACATTCAGACTCCCATGATAGTAAGTAATTGAAAAATCATATTGGGCAAAAAAATGTGCCCATCTGGCCTGGCGAGAATTTACGCACTCCATTGTTTCCAGTACTTTTAAATTGCGATGGTCAGTGCGAATGACAAACGGTTGGACTCCTCCCTGAAGAAGATGTCGCCATTCTTCACATGCTTGCTTCATCACGAGCAGCTCTTTTTCCAATACGGAATAATTCCTTTGACTGGAATTCAATGTCTTGGAGAGATATGCAATTGGATGTTCAATCCCATCTTCCTCCTGCGGCAGTACGGCTCCAATAGCCGCTGCTGAGGCGTCCGTATCGAGAATAAACTGCTTGGATTTATTGGGTTGTTTGAGGATGGGGCTGAGCAGGATTAGGTTTTGAGATGCTGGAAACTGTTTTCGGCCTCTTCTGTCCATTTGAAAGGACCTGAACTCTTCTTTAGGAGGGTGGTGATGGAGAGAACTTCTTAAGAAAAGTTGGGAATAAAGCTGCGGTAAAAGTTCACTAGTCCGAGGAAACTTTGAATTTCTTTCACAGATTTAGGTGATGGCCAGTCTAGGATAGCGGTGGTCTTCTTTTCCATGGCAATACCTTCCTTAGAGAGGACAAAACCTAGATATGGATGGAAGTAGCTCCGAAAACACATTTTTCCAACTTTGCTAGCAAATGATTCTTTTGAAGGCGTCTGAGTACCTCCTGTACGTGTTGTGTATGTTCATTTGGATCCTTTGAGAATATTAGGATATCATCAAGATATATGATGACTGTTATGAACATTAAATCGGAAAATACTCAATCTATAAACCTCTGGAAAATTGCTGGGGCATTGACCAATCCAAAGGGCATAACTCTATATTCATAGAGGCCGAATGGAGTGCGGAATGCCGTCTTCCATTCATATCCTTTGCGAATGCGAAGCAAATGGAAGGCACTGCGATGATCCAGCTTAGTGAATATTTTGGCTCCCTGCACCGCCTCCAAAATATCTGTAATGAGTGGCATTGGGTACCGATCTCGAATGGTAACCCGGGTTGAGGCCCCGGTAGTCTATGCACAGTCTCAATTCTGTAGAATCTCATTTGGGAATAAAGAACAGAGAAGCTCTGGCGGGAGATTTGGATGGCTGGACCAGACCATTTTGTAGATTGTTGTCTAAGTACGTACAGAGTGCTTTCTTTTCTGTTAGGGATAAAGATAACATCCGCCCAAAGGGCACCAAAGCATCAGGAATTAGATCTATCGCACAATCCTCAGGTCTATGTGGAGGGAGTTCCAGAGGTGCTTGATCTGCGAAGACCTGTTCAAATTGGGCATACTCCGAGGGTAAGGCATGAATCCCCACAGTTGTGCTGGGGTCAAAGTTAGCAGCCTGTATCTTGGTGATACTAGGTTGGGATAGACAATGTTCCTTGCAATATCCAGAAACAAAGGACAAGTGGTTCCGACACCAGTCGATGTGAGGATTATGCTTGCGGAGCCAGGTAATACCAAAAATAATTGGAAAATAGGCAGCGCGAATAATGTCAAATGTAATAGACTCTGTATGTTGAAAAATCTTGAGGTGCAAATCTTCAGTCCTATGTGTGATGGGCCCAAAAGACAAGGGAGATCCATCAACACCTTCCACCTTCTGACCTTCGAGTATTTCCACCCTAGAAATGCCCTTCTGAGTGGCCCAGTGTGTATCCACAAAATTACCCGCTGCTCCACAGTCCAATAATGCCAATGCTTCGATCCAATCTAGTTTGCCTTTAACATGTACTGTGATTACCATTAGCCGTGAATCTTCTGTTTCTGTCTGAGTGAGTGGTAAGAAGGACATAGAGATATAGGGACTGGTGTTAGTTGTAGCCCCTCGGATGCTTGTCCTTTTTAGCTCTGAGGGCTGTCGTTTCCCGACCGGCGAGACGGAAGCTCTTCACAGTTTTGAATAGAATGTTTATCAGAGGCACAATAGGCGCACAAACCCCTTTCTCTGCGGCGGCGTCTTTCCTCAGCAGAGAGTGGTCCTCTAGCTGTTCCGATCTGCATCGGTTCATCCCTCTGCCCCTGTGAGGAGGGTGTTGGAGAGTAGGGTATGGTTCCACCCGGGGAAGATCTCCCTCTGAATCTTCTGCGTTCGCTTCTTCTCTCTGCTATGCGGTGTTCGATTTGGAGTACTGAAGACAATAAATCCGCAAAAGAGGATGGTCTAGGGGTTCTTGCCAATTCGTCTTTGATTTCTTATTTCAGTCCTCGCCGAGAAATGGCATATTGGGCTTGTTCCGGCCAACCCGCATGAGTGGCCAAGGTCTTAAAGGTTGAAATATAGGACAACACATCCATTGCTCCCTGATGTGCGTCTAACAAATCCTCACAATCAGAGAACGAGGTCCCTGACCTTTCAAAAGTTTGACGAATGAGAGCTCGGAACCCTTCATAGTCTTGTAAAAAGGGATCTCCACCAGTGACCAGGGGAGTCACCCAGGCTAAGGCATTGCCAGTCATATTGGAGATGAGAAAACCCACTTTGGCTTGGTTGGAGGCATACAAAGTGGGCCTGTAAGTAACGTACACCTCACAAGCGTCCAGGAATTCTCTCACCTTCTTAGAGGTTCCATCAAATGTACCCGATGATAGAGGCATCAGGGGTAATTCAGGCGCAGACAGAGCCTCTCGAAGAGTAATCATTTGTTTAAGTACTAGATTTTCTGCCTTGACGGTTTGAACTTCTTCTGACATCTGCTGGAGGGCCTGATTTTCAGTCTTCAAAGTCTGTACCTCCTGAGAAAGCGTATGCACTGCTCCCAGAAGTTCTTGGACTTGTTCTGGGGTCGCCATGTCTTGTGGGCGTTGCAATCTGTCAGTTGCTAATTGGAATTCTTCAGACCCACTACCCTCCTCCGACTCCTCACCTGTTGAGCTGGAATCCGTGTTGAAGAGAACTGGCTCTCGGTACTGATGTATAGATGGAGCTGAGTACCTATCGCGATAGGAAGCCACAGCACAGTGGCCACCAGTGATCTGTAGCCCCTGTGGCCCCTTCACCGCAATGGGCGAAAATTATGGGGAAAAAGCCATAGGCTAAAAAAAAAAAACAATGCCAGTTGAGTCCTCCTTGGTAGCTGGAAGTAGCACGAAGAACAGGTGATGAATGATCCGGATACAAATACAGACATGGTAAGTATGATGGAATCGTCGTTTCCGGAGCGAACAACTCCAGGCAGGAAGGAGCCTGGTCCTGAGAGATGGAAGTAAACCACTAAACCGGAAAATAACGTTCCGCGAAGGTAGGTGCAGACAGGACGTTGGCTATACTGGAAGGTTAATTAACCAGTAAGAAAACATAGAGGAAGGAAAAAAGATCTGAGCGGTAAGAAAGGGAGAAAGTAGATAGTACATGTCAAGGTGCGCTACACCGCTAGAGGAAAGCGGAAGGCAGAGAAGAGGCAAGCGGGAAAGGCGGAAGAGTATGCGAGAGGAAGAGAGAGAGGAGGGGCTGTGGTCCGGAGACCGTAGCAGAGAAAAATACAACCAGAGAGAAAAACGAGCGCTGGAACAAAACACAGGAGCGTGCGGGAGCAAAAACTCTGACGTTGCAACGTGCGGTTCGCTGGGAGAACAGGAAATAAATACCTTCCAGCCAGCCGCGCGTTAGCAACAGAAAGGATAAAACACTAGACCGTCACCTCACCCGAGTGAACCACGTGATGGGACATTCAATGGCCGCTCCACCTAAAATGATGCAAAGTTTCCAGGAGCCGGCACGCATGACAATTAGTTCTGGTTTAACACGCAAATTGAATTTTAACTTCACATCTAACAGTTTTCTTCATAAACTTATCTAAAACAATACAATATCCTTATGGTGCAACTCAAATTATCTTTCCAAAATTCACGCTTCATGGCAGTCAGTAACAAGAACTGAGTTACTCATTTAAACATTCAACAGTTTATTTCTTTACAGTTTTTCTTTGTCAGAATAAATTTACTTAACTCTCATAAGGCTGCTGCTGGCTTGACTTCTTTTCTCAGTCTTTTCCTCATAAGTACTTCTTATGGATGATTCCTTTCTCTTGGTTTCAACTGGTTTCAACTGCATTAGGCCCAAACTTCTATGGTTAACTCAGTTGACTCTGATACAATTTCTAATTGATATGGCCAAGTCTCAGATTTGTTGGAGCTCAAACTGCTGTGACCTATTCTGGAAATTACGTGAATGAAAGGCAGTTTAAAAGCCTAGATAAGATTCCAAACTACCTCACACTCTCCCTTGGCCAATCAGGGCTGCTTATCAGAGTCTCCATCTTGCCTAGGGAAGGCAACGGTTTCCTGCAATGAGAGTTAAGGAATAAACACTGTGCATTATAAGAAACACCACCCAGCTTTCCTCAGATGCTACTAGTAACTCACCCCCCTATTTTCAGCCCCAGTTTTAGACAGCCTTAATCTCCTAGACACCCTGATTGCCCATCTGATATGTGAATGATGGGGAACCCTGACAGTACACCCCTGTAAAGCCCTGTACTAGGGCCTCATTTTTCTGGTTTTAGGCGATGAAACCGTCAAGCCAATCTGGGGGCATGCACACTCTCAACTCCTTACCAAGATCTTTCCTCTGGCCCAGTGCGCTTCCAATCCACCAGATAGTGGTTTTCCCTTAACTACTCTAGAATCTAATATCGCTTCAAATTCATATTAATTCTCGTCATCAGAAAACACGAGGCCCGTACCTTTTGTAACCTAGTGTCTTTTCTAGAAACCTTTAACAAATGTATGTGAAAAGTGGGATGCACCTTTAAACCTGGCGGCAACTTAAGTCTAAATGAAACAGGTGAGTAGACGTGTTTAACCTCAAACGGTCCAATGTAAGAAGGGCTAAACTTGTTCTTCCCCTTTAAAGCTAAGTTCTTAGTAGACAACCATACTTGATCTCCTAAATGGCATTCAGGAGCTATTCTTTGTTTTCGGTCCACACCTCTTTTGTAACAATTTACTTTTCTTTAAGGCTAGATTTGTACCCATTGCTTGAAGTCTACTCTCAACATCTGGTACTTCCACCTCTTCCAAAAACCACCCCTCTTAGAAACCTTGGATGAAACCCCTGATTCACAAAAAATGGTGACATAGAAGTGGAATCCTTTGATGTATTATTGTAACAGAATTCTGCCAACCATAATAACTCCTGCCAACCTTGATCTGAACCAAGATAACACTGTATGTTCTTTTCTAATTCCTAGTTTACCCTCTCGGTCTGACCATTAGCCTGGGGATGGTAACTGGTAGTCAAGTTGATCTTAATCTTCAATTCCGTGCAGACGGCTTGCCAGAATTTGGAGATAAATTGAGCTACCTGAGCCGAAATCACCTGACTAGGTAGCCCATGGAGTTTCACAACATTTTGCAAAAAGGATTGTGCCCATGATGTAGCAGCAGCCGCTCCCTTTATAGGAATGAAATGTCTGTGCTTCGGAAAAACATAGAACAATCTCGCATCAACATAAGGTAGTACTTTCTTAATCTATCGCACCGGATCCTCAGCTTCCCAATCCAAAAGCTGTTTGATAGACATCTGCTGCTGAATTCACTCGCGAAAATCTTTAACTTTCTGTACCTCTCCAACAATGAAATTACTTTCATCTAACAATGGCATTGGAGTACAAGGGTCACCTTTTAAACTTCATGGGAAACCTCTAGACAAGGGATCAGCCTTCCCATTCTGTTGCCCGGGTTTAAACAAGATTACAAAGTCGTATTCAGAGAGTAACTGTCTTGCCATCAAGGTCCTTGCTGAATGAAGAAAAGTTCAATTCCTGTGGTCTGTAAGTACCGTGACATGATGTTGGCCTCCCAAGAGATAATGCCTCCATTCCGCAAATGCTGCCTTGATTGCTAAAAGTTCCCTGTCCAAAATTGTATAATTCTTCTTGGCCGGAGAAAACCTTTTAGAAAAGAACACCACTGGATGAAGTTGGCCTGTTTCCCGATGGCATTGACAAAGCACAGCACCCATGGCTACAGTTGAAGCATAAGGTTCCACTTAAAGAGCTGCTCTACGTCAGGATGGAGTAAGATGCGTCCAGAGATACATTTCTCCTTCAAAAATCTGAACGTCCTTTCAGCTTCTTCACTCCACTCAAGTTTCACCCTCTTCTTTAGCAATATGGTAATGGGGGCCACTATTTGCAAAACATTCTGAATTAACCAGCGAAAAGATTTGCAAATCCTATGAAGCTTTGTATGTCCTTCACAGTTGTGGGTTGCGGCCACTTCATCACAGCTTTAACCTTGGTCGAATCCATTTCTAGCCCTTCCGACAAAAGGACAAACCCCAAGAATTCGACTTGATTTGTTGGAAATTGCTTTTTTCGAGTTTAGCAAACAGATGATTTTCTCTCAACTTGTTTAACACCTTTCTGACATGTCCTCATGCTGATAAGGCTCCCTGGAAAATATCAATATATCATCGCTGTAGACCACTACAAAATCTTCTAGAAATTCACAGAGCACCGCATTGATGAAAAATTGAAATGCTGCTGGAGCATTACAGTGGTCAAAGGGCATTACTTGATATTCAAATAATCTGAAATGCTGCCTTTCACTCATCTCCCTCTCAGATCCTCACTAGATGGTATGACCCTCCAATATCCAACTTCGGAAATATCTTGGCTCCCTGAATAATATCCAGCATCACTGATATCAATGGTAGCGGATAGTGATTTTTGATCATGATCTTCTTTAAGGCTGGATGATCGATGCACGTCATCAAGCTTTTATCCTTCTTTGGCACAAAACATAAAGGTGATGCTGCTAGGGATTGTGAGTGTCGGATAAAGCCTTTTGCCAGGTTCTCGTCAAGATATTCTTTCAGATGCTCATTTTAATTTTCAGTTAAAGCATACATTCTGCCGCAAGGAATCGTGCCCCATCCTCCAGATCTATTTTGCAGTTGTATGGACGATGCAGGGGAAGTTCACTTGCTTCCTTTTCACTAAAAGCATTTTCACATTCCTGATAACATTCTGGAAAGACTCCTGCAAATGCTCCAACTCTATGTTCCACCACTGCACCTCCTGCCAAACACAACCCCAAAACCTCCTTAGCTTTCTCTTGCTCGCACTCCTTTTCCTCCACAGCACATTGCTCTCTGCAAAGTTCTTACTTAAATTCTACAGTTCTTTTTCTCCAATCTATCATAGGTTTATGTAAAGTAAGCCATGGCATTCCAAGAATGATGTGTGCATCGATAAGCTCAAAGACTATCGCCTCACTATGCCCATCTCCAATCTTCATCCCCAACTGCCTGGTCATATGAGTTATCGGCACTGAAGTAAGTTGTGTGCCATCCATAGCTCTCACTTGTTCAGGAACCCCTTTGTTAACCACTGGCATCTCAATTCTACTCGCTAGTGTTCAATCAATAAGGTTTCCAGTTGCACCGAGTTAATAACACATGGACCCCCGCATTTAAGTTTACCTTCCCAGATTAAGGATACATTGAGTGTTATATGTGACACTGCTATCTGAATAGTGTGCGCCACCAGTTGACCTCTTCCAGAAAAAGACCGGAATCATTTTGGGGTACGTGGACATCGACCCACATCGACCCATGAACTGAGTACTATCCCCACAATATAAGCATAGATTCTCCTTGCACCTCCTGTCTTTCGCCTCCTTAGTGAGTGGCAGCCTTACTTGACTTTCTCTTACTGGGTTCCTTAACTCTCTAACAACCTGATCCACTTTAGGTCGTTCACTCCTTCTCCAAACCCTACTTTCAGGAAAACGTCTTCTTTTCTAAGACCTCCTTTCCGCTAATCTGACATCTAGTTGCATAACCAGGGATGTTAAATCTTCACTGAACTTTGGTCTCTCTACAATAGTTGGCAGGGCATCCTTAAACTCCTCACATAAACCCCTATAGAAAAGTGAAGCCAATTTTTCTAATGGTCAACCAATATATAGCACCAGAGCGATGAACTGAGTGATATAGGCCACTAGCTCAGTGCTACCCTATCGCAACTCCAACACATTCTGAGATGACATCCTCCTGTCAAACATCCTACCAAACACAGTCTTAAACTCAATACAAAAAGACCAAGCTGCTACATCCCCTGTTAAATAAGAAATCAAAAATGCCACTTTGAAAGTTCCTGTGAGAGGCGACTCTGTTCTACACATAAAATGCAGTTCACACTGCATCAAAAATGACTTATATTTCCTCAAATCCCCTCTGAACCTTTCAGGAGGCGCTAGAGGTGTTGCCACTAATGATATTCACAGGGATAAACTAACCCTCTTGTCTAACACTGGATCACTTTTCTGCACATCTATTCCTAGCTCGGGATGCAAAACCCTGGGTTCTCTCTCAACATCCTTTCTCAGGGTTCCCGACAACCCTTGAACCAAACTACTCAATTGCTCTATCTTAACTCCTAGGGACATCGTTTCCTTTCTTGATATATTGATATCCTCTCTCATCTCCATCAACCTCCTCCCCACTGCACTCAAACTCAACTCGGACTCTGGCTCCATCTTCGCTCAGGCAGGATTATTTACATGGGCTTTTCATTCTGACAGGTCCCAGCTGTTCATTCCTGCATGAGTGATGATAGCCCACCAGATCCCACAAGTTTGCATGCCAGACAATCTTTAGATCACAATTGCCAAGTGGGAAAACCCAAGGTGAAAGGGGAAGTGGATAAAATAAAAAAACAGGTTTCCTCAATAGCGATCGTCTCAGGTTCAGATGCCCTACAAATTAACACAGAATAACATTAACTCCTTATTCTATCTGTCCTACCAAAAATAGAATGAATTCCTTAACCCCCCCTTCCAGTACCTGCTGCCTATGCATTATTGCTGATAGGCACTTGAAGAAATAAGAGATAGTTGCTGCATCTATTTGGATGTCTTTTCATTGATAACCACTTGAATTACTTTGTATAGTAGAGAAGGCACGGGTTTCCTGCAATGAGAGTTAAGGAATAAACACTGTGTATTATAGAAAAAAAAACACCACCCAGCTTTCCACAGACATTATGAGTAACTCACCCCCTATTTTCAGCCCCAGCTTTAGCCAGCCTGACTCTCCTAGACACCCTGATTGTCTGTCTGATATGTGAATGGTGGGGAACCCTGACACTAGGTTACACTGGTGTACCGCCTATTTCATAGGTATAGCAAGGAGAGAAATATCCCTACTCATAAACTACACCAAAAAGTTTATAAAAGGTTATGCTGGTAACCTATAAATCATG
This sequence comes from Ambystoma mexicanum, assembly GCF_040938575.1. Classification (NCBI taxonomy): domain Eukaryota; kingdom Metazoa; phylum Chordata; class Amphibia; order Caudata; family Ambystomatidae; genus Ambystoma; species Ambystoma mexicanum. The sequence continues at coordinate 1,444,101,276 of NC_090935.1, forward strand.
GATTGAATAGCTCAGTGGCAACACGCTCATCTTGGAAGCAGGATGACGCAGAGCAGCACTGGTTCGAATCCTGGATCCGTGCATACAAACCTCTTCGGTATTAAGCACATTATAAAAACCAATTATAATAATTAGAATACAATCACGAAAGGTACTAATTGCAACCTTTATTCTGCCTCTTTCTCAAAATTGTATCACAAATTGAATTAATAAAATCACCAATCAGCTGTACGATGGAATTGTAGCACCCCTTTTGTTCTGCCAGTTCTCAGCAACGTATCCCAATAATTTAAAAAGGATTTCAATTATTATGGTCTGTCGACCGGTTTCGGTGGGAAAGGTTGCTGGTGCCACCTTCTTCAGGACCTAACAGTTGAGATCGACTCCACGTCATCTCTGAATTCTCTTAGAGTGCTGCAGGGAATTATTCACGGCCACCCGATGCTCTCTTTGGACCTACAATTGGACCAAAACACAAACCGAACAAGGGAATTGCTAATCACCCTGACTGGGTACTTATTCTTTATCATCACTCAAAAATGACTACTACCTTTTCAAGTGTACGACTCCAAGACATTGTGAGACAGATTTCCAAAACAATATAGAACAGCAGTCGTTGTCTACCTTATTCTTGAGTCAACATTTATATAATATGCAGTGGTACTTCCGTTCATCCCTCCTACTGGAGACATGGAGTGTCCATTAGTTCCTCATAAAACTGTATGCTCTATTGGGTCTGTATTAGATCCACCTGTGATCATCTGTAATGTGAAACACCTATAGTTAGCAGCTCATATGTTTTAGAGAGTGGGACTATAAATGCTCCTATCTGTCTTCTGTTAACTGCAGTACTAGACCGCTACCACCACAATGTCGTGCTTTATCTGTACTTCCCTACTTATGTACTAGGATCACATCTCTCTCCCAGAATGTGGAGTACCATTTTAACAAAAAAGCATGCAGTGCAGATTGAATATGCTGCTCTCCGATAGTTGACACCAAGCATCTTCACAGCATCACATAATGTATCTATCAAACGTGGCTCCTTCATGTATCTTTACTCACCACTAGCATAATATTGTGTGTCCGCATATAATGCACCTGCAGTCAGGCTTAGCTTAATTCCTTTGAGGCAGAAGCCGGCAGTAAACTGTACGCCTCGGTCAATCCAGCATCTCAAGTGAGAGCTGCATGGAGCACATCATATTTCTGGATAGACGCTCCGTTTTCCATGTCGCTCGCAGGCAAATGTTCAATGCATCTGCTATGCGGAAGCGGCCCGCCATCTTGACGTGTGCAAAAAAAGATGGGTTATGTTCCATACCCATGTGTGGGACATATTATTTGCCAACTTCCATAATGTATTCTCTTGCACCACAAGGCAATACTGGTTAAGGGTACTGATGGTCAATATATTACAACTAAATATGTACGTGTCCCATATGGACCACCTATATCTAAGTGACATGGATGGCTAGTTTTAAATGCCATTTTTTACTGTATGCTCAATGTAAGGTAGGAGATTACTTTGATATCTGATATTCAAGTGATTTATCTATCCACCACCCACTGAGCTCAGACCTGGGTTAACCATTGGTGAGATCTTTTTTACTCAACCAGGGCCAAACGGCTCTCATAGGTGGAGTCCTAAAGCTCCGCTGATGTCCCATCACAATGTGCTAATGGAATGACACCATGGTTTTTTGCCATGTGCTAGACATAGCTTTGTGCGTTATTTAATTACCAACCTGCCTGCAGACTCACACCCTGTACTAGATGTGATTCTCTTTTAATGTTACACTGAACGGGGACCCACCTCATCTGCCAAGGGAGGCAAAATCATGTCACTGTATCTGTTCTAAGGCAGAAGGTCCAACACTGCTCTTGCTTAAGTAGGCTCGCTGTGAAGTTCGCTCCTCTCCTAGCTATGGGAGGTTTCTCTAGAATGGTCCATTCTAATGCATGACTTATGTTCCAATATCCTTTTGTCGATTGGCCTTATGGTCATTCCCACACACCAGAGCAAACATTGGCAGGTGATCATGTAAATTACCCCTGCTGTGTTGCAATTAGGCAAGGTTCTTTGGCACCATTGGTTCTGCAATCTGATGTCAATTGTTTTTATGCACTTGGTTTGTGGACAGGCAGCACATGAACCACATGGGCCGTGTCCAGTCAAGCCCTGCTGACTCCAGCGTTCCCTCTGTGTCAATGACTGAGGGAGCTCCAAGTCTGCAGTGTGTACCAATCGATCTCTGATGTTACGTCTATGCTTAATTGCAAATCTAGGTTTAGCTAGTAAGACTTTGCCTGCGTTCAAAAATGGCCCTAAGCAAAGAATTTCTCCCTTCATCCTACCAAACATTGGGGAGTAGCTGAAGACAGCTGTTATTGTCTCATAGCTTGGTGCTTTCACTCTTTGTTCAATGGTGATGTCCCTCAGTATATTCTACTTGTGGGGATAGCCTTTTTGTACAAGTCGATCTACGAGTGCCTGAGCATGTTGTCTGTATTCACTTACTTTAGAGCAAGTGCGTCTATACAGCAAAAATTGTCCAAGCGGAAGGTTGTCCCACAGGGCATGTGGATGGTAACCCTTATAGCGGAGAAGCGAACTGCGGTCTATTGGTTTTTAAACACTTCATTGGTAAGTGTCAGATCTACAGCTCTGATTTTGATGTCTAAACAGTCAATCTCAGTTGTGCTGCATTGATTGGTAAATTTCAAAAAGGGATTCTGGGAATGTATCCATATGAAGAATTGCTGTGTCCTCTAAACAATCAACAACACATCATCAATGTAGCAACACATTACCACCATCTGTCCCAGGTATGGGTTTTTGAGTGAGTAAAATACTGTCTCCTTAAACTCATTGACATAGATGTTTTCCAGACTGGGGGGCAAAAGTCACCCCCATCGCTGTGCCAGAGATCTGGTCAAATAGCTAGTCTTGGTAGCCAAAGAAGTTTTTTGTTCAAGCGATCTCCACTAGCTGGAGGATGAATAATTATAGGATATGGCATTTATAATGCGCCTATACACAAGTGTTTCAAGGTGCGACGAGGCAAGGGAGGGCGAACCTAGGGAAGACAAAGACAACAATCTCACTAGGCCAGGTGAAATTGAGATTGCGCAAGTGCAGGGGTGTTATAACTTGATGAATGGAGAGGGTAATCCGAAAACAGTCCGTTAAAAGTTCCAAGATCAAAAGCCAACCAAGTTCGTCAAAACCAGGGGTAATCCAAAGGAATCCAAAACACAGTTCAAAAAGGTCCTGAAACAGCAAAACAGTATCCGAGAGCTTGACAGAGGAATCCAAGAAGAACAGTCCGTAGTCCAGAATCGAGATGTGGAGACAGGAAGACGCCGAACAGTGCCTGATTGGGTCAGCTGTGAAGCACTGAATGGGCTTTCCCTCTCCAGTTTTGAAGGGGCCTAGGAGTGTCACATGACCCCATCACGTGACTGATGAGATAGCACGTTTCTGTGTCACATGACCCAAGATTTCAAAAACGCTGCCGGCTCTTCCTGGAGGCGTGATGGAGCAAAGAAAAAGGCAGGCGTCTCTGTCGACTATCTCCAAGACGCCAGGGCAGCTGCCAATATTGCAATACGTGAGAATGACCATAACGCATTGGATACCCTTGTGTGTTCTTGTTGCATAGCCGCTGCCGTGCTACTTGAGGGAGTGAGGACCTGAGGTTAGAAGTGGAAGGTAAATCAGGACCTGAGAGGGAGGGCTTAGTGGCTGCACGGGTATTAGTGTGCGTAAGGTGACCAGTGGATGGTGTAACAAGGGGAGAGGGTAAAGGGAAAGGTGCAGGGGGAAGGGGGAATGGCCAGTGCAATACATAGGATCAACAGTAAAATAAATTAATAAATAAGAACAAAAGGTAAAAGTTTGGCCAGCTTATGGAAAGTGCAGGGGTAAGTGCAACAGTGCAGGTGTGGCAGCATCTCCTTTGGTTCTTTATTCAAGTATGTCTGTGTAGCTAGAAGGGCCGCTTCCTGTGGGATCTTGCTGTACATGGACTCTGTATTCATAGTCACCATGTATTGGACTCAGGATTAAAGTCGATGTCTTTAAAAAAGTGAGCACGGCTGTGAAATCCTTCACATAGGACCGCATATTTGGGATCGCTCTCTTTACAAAGTGGTCCACATATTGGGACAATGGTTCCAAGATGGATCCTATGCATGACACTATGGGTTGGCCTGGTTGGGGCATAATGCCTTTATGAATTTTAGGTAAGGCATAAAACATTGGTACTCTAGGAAATTGTGCTGTAAAAACTGCCTCCTTACTACTGAGAAGACCTTCCAGTTCTGCTTCCTCGATTATTGGGGCTATTATTGCCGTCAATTTGACTGTGGGGTCTGTTATCCTCCTCCTATAGCATGCTTGGTCTAACAGTAGGCGCATTACCGTTTCATGGTAATCAGTATGGCCCATTATCACTATGGCCTGCCATTTTTGGCTGATTTGATGATGATGTTTCGGTTGGTCTCTAAGGCTGTCAGTGCCATGAGTTCTGCCTTCATGCAGTTATTGTGTAGGAGAGGGGTGGCTCCTTCTAATTCTACTAGTTTCTTTTTGATGGCCTGTTGAAAAATGAGTGATTCCAGAGTAATAGACTGTGGAGGCGGGTAGAAACAAGATGGTACATGTAGTCCAGTTACATCGCCTTCTCGGGTATCTTCCAATTCCCCCAATAAATGCTTCAACTTGATCTTTCTAATGAGTTAGGTGATTTCTATTCTCGTCTCAAAAGGGGTGTACCTTGCAGTGGGGATGAAAGAGAGTCATTGTTGTGAAACTTTCATTTCAGGGGTGGATAAAGGCTGTGATGAGAGGTTAACCACTGGTTGTTTTTATGGTAGGTGGCCCCTCTGCCTCGGCTACATGTGATTCTCAGTGAGTTGGCTTGCCACCATCCTCTCCCTCTGCATCTTCCTTGCTGTCATCAAAAAAAGCCTGCTGTGGTTGATTGTCCATTTCAGTTGACCTTTGATCTTCAAATCACACTTGCCAATCCTGATTCCGATTCTCTCCTCTGCCTGTTGATGTTCCTGGTCTCTGTTCATCCTCTGAGCTGTTACTTGAATAGTTCCAGTCTTTGGAACATGACATGTTAAAACATCCCATTCATGGATAGTTTCTCCTCTGGTCTCTCCTCGTCGGCTGTGCTTCTTGCTGGTAATATTCCTCTGTGGTATAAGGGTATATCCATGCATGTTCGAAAGATGCAATGTCTTTCTTCAACTTGATGATCTTTTTATTCAGGTTGAGGTCTCGAAACTCTTTCATAGTCACATCCAGAGCTGCTAGCTTGTTCCTACAATTCTCTAAGTACTTAGCAGTATCTAATTTATTCTGCAGTTCCCTTACCAATTGCTCTCTGTTTATGCATTTATTGGAAAATTGTATGGCGCCTATACTGAAGTGTTTCCAGGTGCCACAAGACAAATTTAGGGGGTGGGGGGAACACAAAAGAAAACTACAAAAAGCAATAATAACAGTTATAATGGTCATGTGACAATCCTACCCTGAAAGTGCAAGAAAAAGGTGGTAAGTGCCTGAGAGGGAGGTAGAGGGAGAAGTGCAGGAGTGGGACACAAAAAGGGGATGATGGCCAAGTACTGGGTGGCCGAGGGAGGATAAGTGCGAAGGACAAGGTGAACCTGGTTACGCTAGTCAGGGGAAGGGTGCCTGATGGCAAGTGCTGGCAAGGGATGCTGGGAGGACTGGGTGGGGGGTTGTCTGGACCTTGTATGACTCAGAAGGGACCATGCACCAGTCACAACGACAGAGGGATGTTAGCATGGGAGGGGGAGAGGGACAGAAGAGGAGAAAAGGAAAGTCTTGAGAAGTTTATGCTACATAAGAAGATCCAGATCAAGTCTGAGGGGGCAGAGAGGCTGTTCCAGTGGGAGGAACTAGCCGAGGAAAGGGATCTACCTCCCAATCTCTGCTTGGAGAAACTTTTGATCTGCAGAGAGTGTGAGCCAGAGGACCGAAGAACTCTAGCAGGGAGGTATTTAGAGAGGGAAAGCTGAATGTAGAGAGGTCCCAGGCCCCAGACAACCTTGTGGATGATGCAAAGGGTCTTGAATTTGATCATTGCGGTCACCAGGAGCCAGTGGTGAGATTTTAGGGCTGGAGAGATGCGGTCCCTGGGCTTGCAGCCAAGGATAAGTCTTGCAGTCCTATTCTGGATTAGTTGAATGGGGTGAAGAGAGGAAAGAAGCAGATTGAGGAAGAGGCTGTTGCAGTAGTGGAGCCTAGAGAGAACCATGGCTCTGGAGACATTGAGCTTCTGGTGAAGGTGAGAAAAGGTAGAATGCCTCTGATGAGGTGGAGCTGAAAGTTGGACTTCTTAGGAACGTCCACGATGTGTGCAGAGAAAATGAGAGAGGAGTCAAAGATAACCCCAAGGTTTTTTGCCTCACAGGTGGGGGTGAGGGCAGGGGGGCCAAGTAGGGTGGCCAGAGAGTGGGGGGGAACAAGGAAGGGGTGTCTCATGAGACTCTTTTTGCTGTGTTAATTATTAAAATTAACCAGTCCCTTGCACATTTATTAGCCATAAAGCTCCAATCCTTTTGAAACTGGATATCGTCCAGAAAGATCTGTGGTTCTATGTGGATGATCAGGCCACTTGGAGTTGCGTGCACACGTAGATATTCAATAATTAATGCCCATGTAATTCTGCCCAGATGAAGATCTCTATCTCATTCCACTTGTCTATGTTACCTCTGTGATGGAAAGTCACATCTTCTCCCAGAAAGGAGGGGCTAGCCATGATTCCTGCCACCAAATCCTCTGCTAATGTCAGATAGTTCAGTCATTCATGTTGTTTCTATTAAATGTACTCTACCAAAAGTATTGTCTGTCTTTCTCCCAACTGCCTTGGTGTGCCGTGTGTGTGTGTGTGTGTGTGTGTGATTTATTTATTTGTTGGATATTTATATGGCACTCATACAATAAGACAGTGTTTATAAATTCCACAAGGCACAAGGAAAGGGACCAAGGGAGCAAATAAACAATGAACGTGACAATTAATAAAATGGAAATGAACAATAGTCCTACTAGGCCTTGTGACATTCGGAGTGTGCAAGGACAGAGAAAAGAAAAAGGAAAAAAAAGGTGGGGGCTGGGTGTAAGTGCTATTAGGGTCCCCTAGAGTAGGAAGTGCCAGAGGTGCCTGTTGGGGAGGCAACATGTAAGTGCAAGGGCGGATACATCCCGGGCAAATAGGGAGGTGTACCACCCAAACAGGTTAATGCAGGGTGGAGGCAAACCACCCGACAGGTGGGTGTAGGCCCAAAGGGCAGTGCATGTGGGGGTGCAGGGGGTGACTGAGCTGAAGGTCAGGACCCTATTGGCCTCTTGAGGGACCAGGCCACCAATCTCAGCGACAGAGGGGATTGTTAGCAGGGGAGGGGGATAGGGAAGGAGGAGGAGAAGAGAAGCGTCTTGAGTTGTTAGAGAAACTTGAGGTGGTCTGGTTCAAGACAGAGAGAGAGGGAGACTGTTGCATAGGAGGGAGCCAGCAGAGGAGAGAGATCTATCCCCAGCTCTCTGCTTGGAGAAGCGTTTGATCAGCAGAGGGTTGGAACAAGAAGATCGAAGGGATTTGGAAGGAGAGTATTTAGTGAGAGAGAGTTGCAGGTAGCGTGGTCCCAGGACCCAGACAGCCTTGTGGATGATATAAAGGGTCTTGAATTTGATCCTTGCAACAACTCAGTGCCAGTGGAGAGATTTTAGTGCTCGAGAGATACAGTCGCAGCGCTTGAGGCCAAGGATAAGTCTTGCAGCCCTGTTCTGGATTAGTTGAAGAGGACGAAGCAAAGGAAAAGGCAAGTTGAGGAAGAGGCTGTTACGGCAATGTAGCCTGGAAAGGAACAGAGCTATTAGAAACATTGAGCTTCTGGGGGAAGGTGAGAAAAGGGGGAATGCCTCTAAGGAGGTGAAGTAGAAAGTAGGTATTCTTGGCAAGGTCCAAGATGTGAGGAGTAAAGGAGAGAGAGGAGTCAAAGATACCCCAAGGTATCTGGCCTCAGTTGAAGGAGAGGGAGGTGGGCCCATAGAGGGTGGCCAGAGTGCAGGAGGGAAACAGGGAGCAGCTGGCCCGATAGGATGACTCTTGGTCTTACTGGCATTAAGACAGAGATCATTGGAGGTGCACCAAGACTCAATACCAGACAGGCAGTCAGGGATAATAGAGGAGGAAGAGGAGGAGGAAGAGGGGAGCTTGAAGAAGAGTTGTGTGTCATTTGCATAACACTGGAAATGAGGAGAGTAGGCAGATATCTGGTAAGCAAGAGGTGCAAGGGGGATGTTGAAAAGCCAAGGCTCTTCTTGGAGCAGATAGAGAGATGGTACTGCCTTTGGAGTAGCCAACAGGCCGCGTTATCAGAGGATGAGCCAGAGGTTTACACTTATATTCAGCAACTCTGCACTTGTGTTTCACAGCAGCTAGATCGGAGTCATACCAGCTGTTACACTTAGAGGCAGGTTTCAGGTGGATCCTCATGAGAGGGGTGCAAGAATGTCAAGAGTGTTAGTGATAACAAGATGATGAATGGCATGGACAGAGTCAGTGGGAGAGTCAATAGGATGGGAAGGATGAGGGATAAAGGTGGAGGCAAATGCAGCAGCTGACACTTGTTTCATCGGTTGGATGGCTGCGAAGGAGGCTTGCAGTGCTGATAAATGCTTGGTCAGGAGGCCGAGAGGTCCCAGATGAGAAGAGAGGAGAGGGTGGTCAAACCAGGATATACCCCTCTCTGAGCGGGTTGGAGAACGGGAGATCAGCGGGGATGAAGGCATTAACAATGTGTCCAGCAGAGTGGGTAGGGGTGAAGGGGAGAATAGTGATGGGGAGAGAGAGGTACAGAGATCACAGAAGAATGAAGAGGCAGGAACAGTGGAGTCAAGGTGAATGTTGAAGTCTTCAAGGAGAATGAGTTTAGAGGTAGAGTTCAGAAGAGAGGAAATGAAGTCAGCTCATTCCGAAAGGAAGACAGACACAGGGACAGGAGGTCTATAGATAGTGGCAAGGTTAAGAGGGAGAGTTGGAGGCACACCAAGCTTGCAGACAAGACTTTCAAAGGAGGAGTAAGGCTGGGTGGGTATGAGAGAGGTAGGAACCGACTCAGGGAAGATCAGGGCTACTCCACCACCAGATCGGTTGGGCAGAGGCTTGGAGAGGATCCGGTAGCTGTCAGGAAGAAGGGAGTCAAAACCAGTGAAAGAGCAGGCATTGAACCATGCCTCAGGATCTGGTAGCTGTCAGGAAGAAGGAAGTCAAAAGCAGTGACAGAGCAGGCATTGAACCCTGCCTCAGTGAGAGTGAGGACGTCGAGATCAAAGACTTCCAGAAGGAGGCAGATGTCAGAAGAATGTTTGACAGCAGATTGAGCATTCAAAGTTGTTAAGTGTAGCCGGTCACCACCTTTGAAGGATTTCCGTGGAGGGGCACAGTGCGGTGATACACCCGTCAGAGGTGGTGAAGGAAGCACAGAGACAGAGGAAGGAGAAGTAGCAGGAGAAGGTAGGAAGTTGATGAGGGGCTGCAGATGCCGGTCAAAGAGAAAAAGATTGGGTTGAGGACCCTGGGCAATGACAGTGCCATTGTTATAGACATTAATTATGCACCAAGAGGATGAGAAGTGTGCCAAGAGTACTTCCCATCTAGTGCCGTCATTAATGGGTGAAGAGGAGAAAGGGGAAAGGGAAAAGACCAGATAGGAGGTTCAAAAGTTCGGAGAGGGGACAGAGAAGAGGATATCAGTGAAAGTCTGTATGTAAGTAGCACTAACGTAGGTGTCATCAATAGATAGGCTGGGATAAGAGGCGAAGAGATCTTTTTTAAACTTTTTCCTTCCAGACTTTGTGAGAGAGGAGGGATATGTGATAGAGTAACAGTTAGAATAGATGGGGCAGATGCAGAGTGCCAAAGAAAAATGGGACAGTTGGCGAGGCTACACAATGCACAGACAAACTCACCGGGTGGCTTAGCAGCCAAGGGAGGCAAGAGGATGCAGAGATGTAAAGCACACCTAAATTAGAATTTACCAAAAAGCACTAAAATGCAGCACAAAATGGGGGAGGTACAGATTCAAAAGCACACCTAAATTCAAATTTACCAAAAAGCACTAAGTACAGTACAGTACAAAATGAGGGATGCATAGGATTTAAAAGCACAACTAGGTTCAAAGTTTGGGCAAGGCACTAGGAAGCAGAAGAGAGCGATCAATGGACGAGTTTGAAGCACTGCATATACATTTATCTAGTGGTGCAGAAATTAAAGATTGCAATACAGAGATTTGATTTTTAAACAGAGCACCAAAATACAGCGTAAAATATATACTGTACAGGTTCAAGGCACAAGAGGTTTAGATTAAAGGTGGGTGTAGGGATTACAGTGGTGAAGAGGGTAACAGGATAAATGGTGCAAGAAAGGCCGGGTGAAATGGAACAAACTGAGAGTACAACAATTTTAGACAGTTAAAGCAGCAGACAATTTAATACAACAGCAGACTGCAGGTAGAGTGAGTGGGCAATCAGGATAAGAGGCTAGCATTTAAAGGTTACAATGTCTGAGGACCCGGACTGAGGGGTGAGGATGATGCAGATGGATAGACCAATGTTCACGATCATGGTAGCTAAGAAGAGGGAATGACAGAGGGAATGACCGAGCAGGCATAGTACAGTCAGGAGAGGCGCCAAGGCGCAGGGTCAGCACTGAGCATATGAGTTTTTTGCAGGATCAATGCAGGGGCACTAGACTAGATACACAGTGACAGGTCTGAGAGAGTGGTTCATGATGACTCGTGATACCAGTGGGTGTGTAAAGGCTTACCCAGTATTTTATGGACAACCTGAGGAGTGCCGGACCGACATAGAGATGCAGAAGGGGTGGGTCCACTCAGGCCCGGACAGGACCAGACAGGGAGGGACCTGGCCCTTAGATGAGCCCCTTTGAGGGGGCCAGTGATCGCCTGCCAGCTCCGGGGGCTTATATGTAAAAGAAGATGTGGCCAACCAATCATGCGGCAGGTGGCAGACGTGAAGATCAGCTGATAAGGCCGCCTCGCTTGGCGGCCGTGACTGAAGTCCCTCGCGGCCCTCGCAACCCATAATGGAAGAGGGGGCTGGCTCCTGTACAGCTGTTGGGCAGAAATGTCCATGAGTCGGGTGAAAAGACCCCAAATGTGTAGCTCACCGCTTCTCAAAGTGCAGCCCTTGAGGGGCCTTGTGATCACCTGCCGGCTCCGGGGACTTGAATCTAAAAGAAGATGTGACCAACCAATCAGGCGGGCAAGCGGCAGAGGCGAAGATCAGCTGATGAGGCCGCCTCACCTGGCGGCCATGATTGAAGTCCCTTGTGGCCTGTAATGGAAGAGCGGGATGGCCCCTGCACAGCTGTTGGGCAGAAATGCCCACAAGTCTGGTGAGGGAGGATCCTCACCTCCCTCTGTCGAAATGAATCTGTTAGACCAGCAACCATGGGTTGCTGGAAGAACACTAAAACACAACAAGTCAATTACTACATATTTCCCCAAAGACAATGCTGGGGTTCCTCCTCCACCCATGAGGGATACTTATATCACAAAAAAGGGTGGATGAGCCCGACAATTTATAAAAAGAACCCTAATTCTAAACTCTACCAATCTCTCGAGAAGAACTCTCCTGTACATATGGCCAACTGCCCCTAGGTTACGCTGGTGTACCGCTTATGTCATTGGGATAGCAAGGAGAAAAATGTCCCTACTCATAAAATACACAAATAAGTTTATAAAAAGTTATGCTGCTAACATTCTGCACAACTGAATCAGAGAACTGGTATCTGATAAAAAGATAACACCAAGAAAGGTACTAATTGTGACCTTTATTCTTCCTTTTTCTCTAAATTGTATCGGAAATTGAATTAATAAAATCACCAATCAGCCATGTCATGGAATCGTAGCACCCCTTTAGGTCTGCCAGTTCTCAGTAACGTATCAATATAATTTAAAAAGGATATCGATTATTGTGGTTCAGTCGACCGGTTTCGGTGGCCAAGCTTGCTGGTGCCACCTTCTTCAGGGCATAACAATGGAGATCGACTCCACGTCATCTCCGAATTCTAATCACTGCCATCCAATGCTCTCTCTGGACCTAAGGTTGGAGCAAAACACAAACGGAACAAGGCACTTACTTATCACCCTGACTGGGTACATATTCTTTATCATCACTCAAAAATGCCTACTACTTGTTCACGTGTAAAACTCCAAGACAGTGGGGGTCATTACGACCCCGGCGTTAAGGGGTTTACGGCGCCGTAAAAGGCTGCAGCACCGTTAACCCCTTAATGCCTTACTACGTGGTCCCTTTGCGGCTCCCGACCTTAACGGCTGGTCTGGACCAGTTGTTAAAGTAGGGACCCGCAAAGGGACCTTGATGGCAATTACGGTACCACAATTTGCGGTAACGTAATTGCCACCTTCCCCAGTCCCATTGAGCCCTATGGGGCAAAAATGGGAATGGGGAAGGGCCATGGAGAAAGGGGGAATTACCGCCCTGCCAACCTTGGAATGGGGTTGTAATTCCCCCTTTCTCCATGGTGGACTCTGGCATGGACCATGGTGCTTACAGCACCATGGTTTAGCGCCGGAGTCCTAATGAGGGCCAGTGTCAGACAGATTTCCAAACCAATACAGAACAGCAGGCGTCGACTACCGTATTTTTGAGTTAACATTTGTATGCCCTTTAAAATGCAATGAGACTTCAGTTCCTCGCTCCTACTGGGGACATGTGGTGTCCATTATTTCCTCATATACCTGTATGCTCTATTGGGTCTCAATTAGAACCACCTGTGATCGCCTGTAATGTGAAACACCTATAGTTAGCAGTTCATGTGTTTTAGAGAGTGAGCCTATAAATGCTCCTATCTGTCTTCTGTTAACTGCGGTACTAGACCACTAACACCACAATGTTGCACCTTATCTGTACTTCCATACTTATATACTGGGATCATATCTCTCTCCCAGACCGTGGATTACCATACTAACCAATAAGCACGCAGTACAGATTGAATCTGCTGCACTCCGATATTTGACACCAAGCAATCTTCATGGCGTCACATAATGTATCTATCAAAGTGGCTCCTTAATGTATTAGGAGTGAATAGTCCTGACAATATCTGTGGATGCCATTCCGGTCATATTTTTATTATACATTAAAACACATAATTCAAAAAGTGACATTCTCAACCAATATACATTTAATCATAAATCACTATACTATTTTCTCTGACCACATGGTGAAGGTGGGCCATGGCTCCAACCCCCCATGGGGCGAATGGTGACATGGCCCTATCCCCTGCCCACTATGACCTTGCGAGTGGCAATACCAGGCGGCAACCCCTTCGTTACCAGTCCTAGCTGCCCCTGCTCCTGAACCCCCCACATCCACTGCCCTTCGGTGGCTGCACACCTCTTTTGCAAGCGAGGGGCCCTATTCCCTCCCCTCAGCTCTATTCCAGCTCTGGAGTCCCCAGGAAGGGGATTTCAGTGTTCACATGGTCCTCCACCATCTGCCACAGGAACGCGGGCACACCGGTCCGTGACCCCCCACGCCACACCTGTACCATTGTTCTCATTATGACCAAAAAGATCTGCAACAAAGGTTCAGTATCCATTTTTGATAGGTGTACCCCATCCTGGTGACTCGTCCTGGGGCCATTCCTCACGATCTTTAGCATACCCTGGCATGCTGCCAGTCAGGCAAGTTCAAGCAGAAATATTGTATGGGCACGCCGGACCCGGGCATCTCCAGGCTGTTCTTGGGATGATTTGTGACCAGACCAACAGGGCCCCGGCCAAAACCGTCCAAACCATGAGAAGAAGGATAGCATACATTCCAAACGCTCCCTCCTGCCTAACTCCTCCAAGTCATTGTCCCCCACATGAAGGATCATCAATCTGGGATTCGGTAACCTCCTCTTCCTTTTCTGTGCCTCAACCAGTACTCCCACCCTGTGCACCTGCAAACCCCCTGCATAGTGTGTGTGTGTGTGTGTGTGTGTGTGTGCGTGTGCGTGTGTGTGTGTGTGTGTAGCTCAGGACCCAGGGGACAGGCGTGTAATTTTTTGTACTGGGCATCTATGATAGATGTCCAGTAAAAAGGAATGCCTTACCCCTGTGCCCCCAGCACCTCGCATACACACAGTCACATTCATTGTGTGCGTGTGAAGCACTGAGGCCCAGGGGGCAGGCATGGCATTTTTTACTGGAATGTCCGCTGGGATTCCTAGCGCCTCACATGCAATGTCAAGCCTGACCCCTAAGCCCCAGAGCACCTTGCATGTACACACAATTGATTATCTGTGCATGTGAGGTGCTGGAGGGCAATGAGGGAAGGAAAAACATTTATTAATGGGCATCTGATAGATCCCCAGTAAAAAATCCCATGACTGGGCCCCCCAGCTCCTGACACACACATCTACCTCTGGGCCCCCCACCCCTCACAATCACACATAATCACATTAATCATTAAAGTGATTATATCTGAGTGCAAGGTGCTGGCGTACCATGGAACAGGCATGGCATTTTTTACTGGGCATGGTTGATAAAGCAAGCATGATTAGTGTTAGTATGTAGCTAAACTTGCGTTTTAATGCAGCCAGTTTAGCCATTTCTTATTGTGGTATGACATTTTATATTGGGCAGCTTTGATAATGCAAGCATGATTAGTGGTATTAATCGCTCTGTGGCATTAACTTTTGTATTGGGCATCTTTGATAAAGCAAGGCTTATAAGTGTTAAAATGTAGCTAGATTGACATTTCAATGCAGCCAGTCTAGTCATATCTTATTGTGGTATGATATTTTGTATTAGGCATCTTTGGTAAAACAAGCACACGAAGTCTTATTATGTAGCTAGAATGGCCTTTCAATGTAGCCAGTCTAGTCATTTCATTTTGTGGTATGACATTTTGTATTGGGCATCTTTGATAAAGCAAGCATGATAAGTGTTATTATGCAGATTGATTAGCATTTTAGTGCAGCCATTTTGGACATGTTTTCATACTTTGGCATGGATTGTTTATGGTAAAGTCAACTGGAGTATGTTCTTACATGTAGACACTGACATATGTTGGCAGAATACAAATGGACGCCTTTTCTTATAGTATCATTACTGGCATTATGCACAAAGCAAAAATTAGTATGTTCTTATATGGGAATACTGGGGTATAATGGTGCAGTAAGCATGGAAATGTAAAGGCACAGCCAGTGTAAAAATGTTTTATACTGGCACATATTGTGCCAAAAGGCATCATGAAAATGTGTTGGAGAAATGCTCCTGTGCACTATTGGTGACTTCCATCACTTGGATTTGTTCGTGCGTTAGCCTACAAAAGCAATTGCAAACTGTTTGGCTTTTTACCTAATTTTTCTAAAAAAGTATGCGTTAAAATGAACCATTTTAACCCATTAATTAAAAAAAATTCAAGGCAGTAGAATCACCCCTAATCACGCTTTATTGGTGCAGGCTACCTCACTACACTTGGTCTCTATGCCATATCTGAGGCATGTATTTATGCCCATGCAGTTAAAGAATGTAACCAGCCGCCACTGGCTCACAGAGCGCCGGGATGCTACTTATGATTCTTGCTACGGTTGACTTTCCCCATGCCCTGACATCCCACAGAAGGAGCACACATGCTTACATTTACAGACTGGTCTTTTGCATGTGGTTGTGTTGAAAGCCCAGCAGGCTCCCTTTGTATCTTCTGCCCCCCCTGCCCCCGTTGCTACGCAAGGGATACGTCGGCCTGCCTGCCCCTGGTCACTTGGAGACTGATGTGTGCACTGCTGTGCAGCTTGCCCAAAGATCCATTGCTCTAGTCCCCCAATTCTGCATTGAGTTACCTGCCTTTGCCCTCCTAAATCTTTCATCATATACCAACCATGCCCCAAATGTACAATCATTATACATGGACAGTACTAAATGGTTATAAGACAGTAACTTCTGATGTAATTCTGGGAATTCTTCAAGTAACACTGTTGAAAATATTGCAAACCCCATAGCTCAGTTAGCCAAGGATTGCTCTACGAAAAACATTCTGTAATTTCATTCACCCGTGTGGTCCTTAATCTCTTCAACCGTCCTCTAATCTAGTAATGCAAACATATTGACATATTTTTCTTTCCATATTTCTTCATTGGTGTCTTCTGAGACATGCTAAATTAGCATACCTGGCACAGCTGGTTGCAAGGGGATGGAGGCCCGCCCGCCTTTACCACCACTGACCCGCTGGCTGCAGCCCCATTTGACGGGTGCCCTGTCCATTCCTGCAGAGCCCCCCCAGTGGCACCACTCCCCGTTGCTGCCCCACCTGGGGTTATCCTAGCTCTCCCAGGTGCACCCTGGACAGTCTCGGCCATTGGCACTGCCCCTGCCCCTGTCATGCTCCCCTGACCCGCTGCCATGCTTGGTTGCTGCAGCGCTGGGCGACTTGGTGGCTCTATATGATTCTGTGGCAACCCCAGCCATCTCCCCCTAAAGTTCCCTCAATCTGGACTGCGGGGGTCTAAGGGTCTTGCTGTGGCCCTCCATTCCAGCCCCCATGATTTCTCCCAAAAGGCAAGCCCCCCTAGAGGGGCCGGGAAACTGTGGTCCCCAATAGTATCCCAATCCCTGACAACAATTTGACCCCCATGGCCCATTCATTGGTCCCCCTGCGGGCCCATTGCCCACTCCTTCCATATACAGCCATGTCATCATGGGGCCCCCGAGCTGTCCTTATTGGTGCCCCTGCGGGCAGCTGTTTCACCAGTGGGCACACTTCCCTGGCTACCCCTTGTGTAACTACTAGGCTAGTTGGGCCCCTTACTTCCACAGTCTCTGTGCTCCCCCCTCCCTGCACCTCTGCAGACACAGGGGTCGGTTGGTTATCACCATTATCTCAATAGTCACTGCCGGCGGCGCTGTTGCCTTTTTTTTCCTTTTCTTTTCTTAGCAGGTGGGAAGGCAGCACTAGGGGCCACGTTCTTTCTCTGGGGCTGTGTCGATGAGGGCCTCCCGCAACACCCTCCCCCCACACGTCTCTCCTGTCCCCTCAAGCCCGGCGCCGGGAGTGGTCCCAGATAGAACCCCAGTACAGTGTCCAAGACCCTGCCCTGCAGTATTGTAATTATTGCTACCAATTTTCCAGGATCCATTTTTCAAATTGCTCGTGCTGCCCCCATCTTCCTTAGCAATACAGTACTAAACACAGGCTTTCCCCACTACCAACGTTGCCCAGAAACTCACAGGCAAGAATCTCCGGCCACCATGATACAATGTATCACTTCAGTAATTACAGTGCTTATATTCCCTGCAATGTAATCAATTTCACGCACCCAGTCCCCGTTCTTTTCCCGGTAAATTGCCTTTCAGGCAAGACCTCCTCAAACAAAGTATGCCTAATCACGTTGTACACTGTGCGACACTCCTAGCCCATGGTGTTGCCCAGAACTCCTATGCGCCAAACACAATGTTTCAAAACAATCTGCCCAAATGCAATTTTTTCCTTATCAATGACGTTTTTAAAATGGCAGCAATATAAAATCAGTATTTGCTTCCACACTCTTGCTCCCGACTTTAACCAAATCAAATATCTTAAGACTCTGAGGACTGCTGCATGGCTCTTTCTGCCCTCGATATTGCCAAGAAACCAGTATGCAATGAAACAAAATTGCACAACAAAATATGGGCCTCTGGCAGCCTGGTCACATGCCCTCCTTCACTCCCCTGTCCCCACCTGGCAGTGACTTTCATCGATCATCATCTCGCCCCCCCCCACTGAGCCAAAAGGCCCATGGCCCACCCTACAAACATTCTGCTAAGCAACCCCCACCCGTCGGCCCACTTACCTCAGCTCGCACCCTCCTCGGGGGACCCATACAATGATGTCAAGATTCTCCTTCATCTGGAATCCCTCTCACGAGGACAGTGCAGCGAAGCAGGTGGACACAGCGAGCAGAAGAAGAAGCAGAGGTCGTCTGCAGGATGGCTCGGTCTTGGTCAGCAGAAGCACAGCGGCAAGGATCTCTCCAGCAGGGCAAGGTAGTGAACTGTGTACTCCTCACCCTCTGGCCTCCCATTTATTGTGTGATTTGGGCCCTGGCGCAACCGCACTTCGAAACAAACCAGCGAAACCCACCGCCCCTGCCAAGAATCTAGTTTACTATGGTACCTGCCAGACCACTCCCCCAGCACACCCCCAGTCCACCCAACTCAGCATCCCCAGATTGGTGGATCTTTTGCCTTTGGCAGTAGCAGGAAAGCCTTGATGCTGGGCACCTGAATGGAATCAACACAAAAAGGCAAAATCACTTGAGGCCACGAGTGCAGGTTACTAGGAAAGTCAGAGGACAGCAATCACAATTTGGATAAAAAGACACAGTAACAGCCAAGCAAGAAGTCAAAAGTAACGTTCGGACTGCAATGAGTTCATCTGTTTATTACCTGAGCACCTTTGCAAACCATGAGCATTAGCGAATGCTATGTCAGCCAGCGCTAATAGTAGTAGTTGGTTGTGATGTAATTATTGAGTATATGCAGCAAAAGCTCCCCAGTGTAACTGCTATCTTCTGGTAACGCTAAACAGGTTTATTTATTTATTTATTTATTTTTCCATTTGTTGCAGCGCACTGAACCCTTGGGTATCTAGGCGCTAGTTATATTATGAGACAAGAAATACAAAATATGGAAAATATAAGAAACAAATGAAAGACCATAGGGGTTGGGAGGGAGGGGTCTTGCTTTGGGGAGCTCTACATGCAGAGAGAAACATTGGGGAGAAAAAGAGGAGACAGGTATCTTATTGTTTTAGCTCAGGGAGGTTAAGGCGAAGAGCCAAGTTTTTCGTTTTTTTCGGAAGGCCCATCCAGTACGAAGGTTCCTTTCTCAGGGTGATGGGAGATTGTTCCATAACTTTGCGGCCATGACAGGAAAGCTCAGTCCTCCTGCCGTCTTTCGGGTGAAGGTGGGCACTCTGAGGAGATGACTGTGGATTTTAGAGAGCGAGGGGGTATATTTCTCCACCCAGCTTGATAGGTAGGCCGCTGCAGTGTTTGTGGTGCACCTGTGTGCGAAATAGTGGTTCTTGAATTTAATCCGTTCATGGATCGTGATCCAGTGGGCATCTTTCATGGACTTTGTGGCATGGTCGTGCTTGGACAAGCCTGGGCCTGCTCGGAGGGCATTGCTTTGGATGGTTTGCAGCTTGCACAAGTTACCTTCAGAGGTTCCTGCAACAAGAGCTTTACAATAATCCAGCTTGGATGTGGTGATGGCTCTGGCTATAGTCAGGCGGTTAGGTGTGATGAGGAATGGATTGCTGGCGTTCAATAGTTTTGCGATGTAGGCAGCAGAGAAGGCAATGGCGCTGACCTGGCGAGAGAGGTCGAGGGTGCTGTCTAGGTAGATGGCCAGGATTTTGGCTGCAGAGGATGTTTGGCTCCGGTTGCTGTCAATGTCGAATGCTTTGTATGCTGCTGGGCAGGGTGGTGTGAGAGCCTAAAATGAGGATCCTAAAATGAGGAGTTTTGCCGTTGACGCATAACTGGTGGGTTGCAGTCCAGTTCTGGATAAACTGTTTCATTGAGTAGGATGAAAGGTAGAATGCTTTAACAAGCACACACACACACAAGGGAGTCCTCTTTTTTATATAGGGGGCCAGCCTGGGAGAGGACAAAACTATAAATACAACCAGAGCAAAAGCCCAGCTGGCTACCCTTTGATGTTCGAGCAGTTAGGGGCTTGTGATCAAACAAGTAATGTGAACAAACATCTTTCTAAACATATATCAAAAGATGAAGGAGAGGAACAAGAAATGTAGACAAATACCATTTTTTGATGAAGAAAGTCTTGCACCAGGCCCTATCGATTGTATGAATAACTCAAAGGTTTTTTCTGACTAAGTGGCAAGGCTGGAAGCAGCTGAAAAATCTGTCGACACCCCTATAGATGTGGGGACCTATGGAATTATAAGGAACATATGTGGTCAGGTCACCCACTAATTACTAATGACAGAAGGGGTCTCTCGCTCGAATTCACCTGGAGCAGCACTTTGTAATAACCTCAGTATTACAAGTGTAAACAAGAAAGAGCGCGAGACAGAAGTCGAGCAGAGCACCTTGGAGAATGGTAGGCAGTAACTTTAGGCCAGGCAATCCATTGTGCAGTGAACATTCGCCCCTGACACACAGCATATACTATGACCACCTGCTTCAAATCTCCAGGAATGCTGATCCCTTCAAATGCAAGCAAAGGGCACTTGAGACACTCTTGCGCATATGCTCACAGATGAACAATTCGTCCGCCTTCCAGAACTGAATGGAAACTGCTCGCGGCCGATTTGCACGTGGAGCTGCGTGGCCACACAATACACGCGTTCACAATGCGTAGTAGTGGAAAGCGGCCCTGGATAATCCTTTGATTTTTCTGGTGAATTCTGAGAAGCGGCGCAGCACCGGGACCGGGTCGTGGGGCCTGCAATTTTCACAGTCAGCACAATGGCGATATTATCTCCCTAATCGCTGCCGTGGCTGAGACAAGCTCTGACTCAGCGCGGTTCTCAGAGCTATTTATCATTTTATCGCTATGTCAACAGAGACGAGGGAATCTGTGGGAACTGTCTTCTAAAATAAATGATTAGCACGTCGGTAGGCTGCCAAGCTCGAGCGCCATGAGCTGTGTCTGGAGGGCCATTTCCTTTCAAGGCTGAAGCAGACTCGGGACAGTGTCTTCGGACTGGAAGAAGTCCACTCTTGGCAGCCTTACGAACAGGAAATATTATAGGTTTGTTAGCGGGGAGGCACACAAGAACTAATACTTGCATACACTGAGCATTTCTTATTCCGTAGATGGTGTGGATACCTTTTATTGGACTGCATAGAAATACTATGGGGAGCTGGAACAATGCATTAGCTTTCAAAGTCCCATAGACTTCTTCACCACACCATCTGATGAAGACGTCTTTTCAGTCAGTCCAATAAAAGGTATTCAAGCCTGCGTCTTGTATGATTTTAAAATTGGACTAATACTACACCAAACTTTTATTTGCACTTATTCAGTAGTAAAAAACGAAATTTTGGAAAGGGTTTTTTAATGTTTTATTTGCACTGAAAAGCTCAATGCATCACTGTAAAGGTGATCTCCATCATAGATGCGCGTATTCAGGTAGCCCTTTCCATCCCTTAGTTCATGTGCACAAATAAAGTGCATTTCTGTGCAATTCAAAGTGCATCCTGAATCAATAAACTGAATGCTCTCTGAAATGCGCAGAAAATAGTCACATTCCCCTGCGCCTATTAGGAATTGGGGCAATGGCATGCGCAATGCATGTCAGGGTCATCGCGGACACTGTCATGTTCAGTTATAGTTCCCATCCACATCGTTATGTGGAAGGCAGAGTTAGGGCAGGGGTGGGAACCAGGGGAGGGGAAGTGACAGGGAACAGTAAAAGGGGGCACTTATGAATAGAGCTGGAGTTGAGACCTGTCCAACCGTGTGGGCCTCCTTTATCGTATTAGCGTATGAATGCTGACGGGGCACATGGCCGCACGAAGGTGAGCACTGCTCCCCCTCTGACTTTGGCGATGAGGAAAGACGGACCCAGCTTGGTCCTCCCTGGCTGCATTTCTCCACTCGGAGCAGGAGCGGGAGGTGTGGTCTGCCTCCGCCGCTCACGCAGACCTGAGGAAGCAACAGTGAATATGCCTACTGCAGTCACCACAAAGGTAAGCGATCCGCACAATGCACTCTCAGCCTGGGCTGCAGCGGTGATACTAAGACATCACGGCCATTTTACCCCTAACCCCAGTGGCCACACACATCAGATAAGGGTAGGAAGGCCCACAGAACGAGTGAGGAGCAGCACATCATCCTGTGAGCCCCCCGCCCCTTTGGCGACCGCGCCCCTCAGGAAGGGGTGAGAAGGGCCAAAGGAAACCCCTCCCTCCTGGAGCAACTGGGTGAAGCACACCTGCATGTGCCATTAGCACTGATCAGCACTCCAGACTGCAGGGAGAAGCACACTGAGGACGGCAAAGTCAGAGTAAGACACCCCGGCCACTGTGCCTGCAAGACTGTCGGAAACTTTTTCCCATGGCCAAGGTGACGTTACCCCCTGGCAGTTACCCCAAGCTCTGAACCTCAGAGACACAGGTAACCTGGGGCCCCCGGGGGGTCAGATGAATGAAGGACATTAGGGTGTATGTGGGGGCGATGGGCCTCAGGGATGAAGAAAGGAAGAAAAATATACTTACCATAGCAGTGGGGGCCGCTGTGAGTGACATCCTCTATGAATTGGTTGATGAGGAAAAGGCGACGTACCAGGAAATTCGAGAGGCGCTTGATACCTACTTTGCACCACACACCAAAGTTGACTATGAGAGACATCTCTTTCATACAACCATGCAGGAGAGAGGGGAACCCATGGACAGCTATGTAATGAGACTCTGCATCCACATAAACCACTGTGCCTTCCATTGATACTCAAATGACAAAGCACTACGCTCCCAAGTCATCGTGGGGTACGAATCTGCAGAATTCACAAGGAAACTGCTCCAGAAACAGAGGACCCTCGACAAAATGTTTGCGATGGCCCGCACCGACTATAGCTGTCACACAGCAAGTGGTCAGCCTGGGATGAGTGAAGATCTCATCGGACACCAGAGACCAGGAGTTCATCAAGAAACTAAAGCTGATGATAACCGACAAACCCAAACAGTCAAGGAAATCGTGCTACAGGTATGGCTACGAATTCCCCCATGAAGGCAAGTGCCCGGCACTCGGCCAGAAGTGCACAGCATGTAGGGTGATGACCATTTCAGAGCGGTCTACAGGAAGGCCCCAGTGCCCTCCAACCAGGCTGCCTCCCCGAGGACCAGCAGATGCAATCCCAATCACTGCAGTGAACACAGAAGGTACCGCCCCCACGGAAAGCGAGAGCGGCCGTCAACCGCCCAGACGATCGCTCCAGTCTCCTGATAGGAGAACTACTCACAGACCCAGACGCAGCATCCACTACGTGGAAATATGCTCGCCATCAGGGAGTGATTTCTCATCCTCGCCAAACAGCCAAAGGAGGAAAGGATATGTATGGGTGCTTGGAAATGAGACAGTGAAGAAAAACAGCCCAATTCTAAGACTCAAATTGCACAGCATACCGACAGAATTTTTCATCGACACAGGTGCAACTGTCAATGTTCTAAGCGAAGAGGCATATGATCGCCTCCCCCATCCACCAAATCTGCAGCCCTCGCAGGTTGACATTTTCCTTTAGGGCTCAAACACACCCTTGCCGTGCAAGGGTACTTTTTCCACGGTCTGCACACACAAATCGCCCATGACCCGCATACGGCTACATGTCCTCTCCACAGAAGCCAACAGCAGATGCATTTTGAGTTTCAAGATGGCCGTTGACATGGGACTCGTCCATATCTTATACTACACGATTTTCCCACAAATATTTAGCCGCAGAGGGAGACATCACTAAAACATACCCAAACCTCTTCAAAGGCCTAGGCAAACTGCGTAACTGCAAAGTGAGACTTCACATCGATCTGGAAGTCAAACCAGCTGCCCAGCACTACAGGGGTATCCTGGTAAACATTCAAAAATAAGTGGAGGAAGAACTGAGACGCTTACTCGATCGCCACATCATCAAGTCTGCGGTGGGGCCCAACCCATGGGTCTCCCCAATTGTGCCAGTTACTGAGAAATCGGCAGAAGGTGCCATCTGCCTGTGCGTAGATATGTGCCACCCCAATATGGCCATCAAGCGAGAGCGACATCAAGCCCTGAGAATAACGGACATGATCCACCTCCTCAATGAGGCAACCGTGTTCTGGAAGCTCGACCTCAACAAGGGCTACCATCAGCTGGAGCTAGCCTGGGAGTCCAGATACATCACCATGTTTCTGACTCACATGGAGCTATATCGCTACAAGCGCCTGAACTTTGGCATATCTTTGGCTGCAGATATTTTCCAGGAGGAGATCCACCATGTGATCAAACACATCACATGGTGTCTGAACTACAGCAACAATATCCTGGTATTTGTCAAATCAACCCAGAAACACAACAATAATCTACACAAGGTGTGCAGGGCCCTAGAAGCAGCCAATGTCACACTTAACAAGGGCAAGTGTGAGTTTGGCAAGCAAACTCTCAAGTTCTTTGGCCACATATTTTCAGATTAAGGCATGCGGCCGGACCCAGAGTAGGTCAAGGTACTACTAGAAGCTCTCTGCCCAATGGATGTGTTGGACCTCGGGTAATTCCTGGGGCTCCTGAGCTACTGTTCACTCTATCTGAAACATTTTGCGACAGTGAGCACCCCACTCAGAGAACTGACCATGAATGGTGAAGACCTCATCTGAACCGCTGAACGCGAGGTTGCTTTTGCAGAAATCTGTGCTTGCATTGCCACAGCCTATGATATGGCATATTTTAGCTCTGCCAAAGATACAGAAGTGACTGTGGATGCCAGCCCGGTGTGACTAGGTGTGATACTGGCGCAATAAGACCCGAGAACCCCACACATCAAAAAAAGTCATGTCATACGCAAGCTGCAGCCTCTCTGCCACCGAACAGAAATATTTGCAGGCAGAAAGGAAAGCCTGGAGGTCGTCTGGGCATGCAAGCACTTCCATATGTTTCTATTTGAATAAGCATTTACAGTGGTCACCGACCACCAGGCCGTTCTCACCATTTATGGCAACCTCATGCTCGAATGCCACCACAAATAGAAAGATGGGGTCTTCATCTCCACGACTATACATTTTCCATTCGCCACAGACCGGGCAAGGACAAGAATCCGGACGACTATTTCTCATGCCATCCCACTGAGCCATCACTTCCAGAGCACTCAATCATTAATGCATATCTGCAATACATCATCCACTAACTAAATCCCTTCCCAATAGCCTGGCAGACGCTTCAGCAGGAATCATCAAGTGACCCAGTGCTGGACATCCTGGCACAATGCATCAACCAAGGCAAAATGAGGCACGCAAGGGACAGAGCCAAACACTTACAGGAGATGTTGCAGAGTGATGTCAAGGCAATGCTGTTCGTTCAAGAAGAACTCATCACCACCGAGGACCAAATCGTCATGAAGGGCTGCCGAATTGTCCTGCCCAAGTCGTTATGCCAACAAGTGGTCGATCTGGCCCAGGAGGGACACTGAGGAGTGGTATCAACGAAGAAGCTACTGAGGCAGAAGCTCTGGATCCCAGGACTAGACAAACAAGTTGAGGACACCCTAAAAAATTGTGCACTCTGCAGCGCCATAGCACCAGCCTCACACCCAAACCCACTGCCGATGTACCCACTTCTCGGTGCTGTATGGGAGGAGCTAGCAGTCAACTTCTTTGGACCCCTCCGAGATGGCATGTGTGCCCTGGTTGTGATCAATGAGTTCTCAAGGTAGCCAGAGGTACAAACTGTGTCGTCTACAGCAGCCACAGCGGTCCTTCCAGTCCTGTACCGCATACTCACAACCTATGGCATCCCTCAGACGATCACGTCTGACAACGACACACCCTTTACCAGTTTGGATGTCGCTCATTTTGGCCACTACATGGGTTTCAGACACCAGAAAATCACTCCTCTTTGGCCCCAAGCTAATGGAATGGCTGAGGGCTTCTTGGGGAACCTCAAGAGAGAACTACAGGTGGCACAATTGTCCCACAAACCATTAGAACAGACACTGTACCAACTCCTGCGCGACTACCCCCACACTCCCCATAGCACAATGGGCAAATGCCCAGCATACCTCCTATTTGGCCGTAATTTACAGACACGACTGCTGAAAGGACCCCCAGAGGGCAACACCATACCGGAAGATGAGGAGATCCGGGCAAGGAACACCGAAGAAAAGGAGAAAATGAAGACTGCGGCAGATGTGAGGAGAGGCGCACGAGAGCACAGCTTCGAGGAAGGTGACAGAGTGCTGGTTGCCCATGCCCAGAGTAGAAAGGGAGATTCCCCTTTTCCACCTAGCCCTCTCACAGTCACGAAGGTGAAAAGCACCATCGTCACAGCTGTGGACGATGAAGGACAGGGAATCCCAAGAAACGTGTCACACTTTGCAGAGTGCTGCGGCAAAGTGACGCCCTGGGAAGCCTCAGAGGAGGAACAGGAAGACTCTGTGGACACTTGGGGCCGGGAAGAATCTGATGACGGGGAACAGGGAAATGGGGCAGTTACGAATAAAGCTGGAGTTGAGACCGGTGCAACCATGTGGGCCTGCTTTATCGTATTAGTGTATGAATGCTGACACTGCACATGGCCGCAGGAAGGTGAGCACTGCTCCCTCTCTGACACTGTCATGCGATTTCTTTTAAATGGAACAGCAGCAGTATAAACAGCTGCTGTCCCACTTGCATTTGCAGCCCTCAGAAATGTGCTCCTAGCACCCAGGTGTGTACTGGGAGCGCTGTCCCAACCCATAACTATGCAAAGGGGCTGGTCAGGACATCATTTGCACTGCCACACAGCCCCTCTGTAATGCACAGGTAACCTGTGTGGACAAGGTCATCTGCGCATTTCTTTTTTTTCTCATTTTTTTAAACATTTTTATGTTTATTAAAACATTACAAAAGTACAATGAATTGATCTGAATGGCTAAAATAACATTATTTTTAAAAGGAACATTTCATAACTAGGAAGTGAAATTAAATGTAGCATTTCATTTGAAAATTCATCTTAAAGTAGAAATCACCTTGTAAAAGGAACGTGAATGTGATGTTGCTTTCTGGGATGCTGGCCCGGTGTTCCATGCACTATTAACAAAGGCCTGTATTGAAGCCGAGTGGACCCATCGTATACTCGGAGCAATTCCGGTTAGACAGTTCCACACTATTTCAAGGCTCAGCTCCAAATGTTCAGGATCTTTAGAGCCAAGTCGAACCTCCGTTGTTTTGATAGGGTTCTGTCGTTTTCGGGCCGCTTCGTTCATCCCTACCTATGGTTATGAGAGTGGCCACCATACAGGAGTCATAAAGGCTGCAAGCAAGACACTGGTTCACGCCAAAACCAGGGACAGAACACCAGGAGTTGAGACGGGGAAAACCCACCATCCAGAAAAGCCAGAGCATGGAGGTCAGGGGAGAACAATTGCCACAGGGCCAGAACAGATGATTAAAGGGGGAACAGAGATAGCGCAAGAGAGAAAGAGAGAGAGAGAGAGAGAGATAGAGAGAAGCAATGAGAATCTCCAAGTGTTAGGTGGCCAATGGGATTATACAGAGACACCGAAAACACCACGACCCGATAGAATCCAATGCAGCGTTGACTACCTATATACAAAACAATGCTTCATGTTGAGAATGTTAGTCCACAAAAGCTGAGTACTGGGGAGAGAGAGATAGTCATCTAGCAGCAGCGATTGATGCTGCCTAACAAGAGAGAACCCTGAAGCGCGAGGAACCCAGTACTGTTTAGCAAGCTTTGTGCCCAGAATGCAGCAGGTTAGAAACAAAGCAAACAAAAAGAACGATGGCTGCGTGGTTTACAGTTATTCATAACCCCCACCATTGCTCTGGGCAACCCTCAAGACCATTGTTCTTCAGCTGACAAGCCATAAAGACGATATGCAAATCAGATTGGCGCAGCCCCAAAAGAGGCAGTGTAGCCTGAACTATTTGGTCTCATCCCTTCTGCATGAGATCACTAGCATCCCCAGCCTCATTGAACATCACCAGTGATGTGTAGTTAGGGAACCTAGGCCCAGCAAGCTTGGTACCTATGCCTGACATACCCGCCCGACTCTGGGTGACTAAAGTAAACAAGAGGAGTGATGGCTGACAGGTGGGCAACAAATCCTGACAAGTAACAAGCATTGAACTGTTATTTGCCCGAAGCATTGCATGTTGGGAAAGAGAGTCCGGAAAGATGTACTACAATAAACGGTTGATTTAGCCTACCTGCTGCCTGCTGAGTAAAGAAAGTCTTAAAGCCCACACCGGCCTAAATTGCCATTTAACTTTCAAAGCACCACAGCATTTGTGGAAAGTCACAAATCCCTGAGTGAATAAGGGAAAGAGAGTCTCAAAGCCCAGAACCCTTCTTTGTCTAAAAGTACCTGTTAGGGAAAGCACCTCTTATAAGGGAACCCCAAGAGCTTAGTGAACTGTCATTTGTGTGAAACATTTCATCCCAATGAACTGAGTCCTAAAGTCTGCTGAATATAACTAAGCCCAAGATGAGTGCAGACTCGACCCTAGGGCAAGAGCCCACCATGACAGCCAGAACACCAGTTTGAAAGAGAGGAATAGGGTGTTTACTATTCCATTTCACTCTTCCATCTTTCAGTCTCGCGGAGTCTGTCAGACTCTGCTGTGTGGTTATCAATGCTATGCTGGCATGTGCACCAGGGCTGCCTTGCCCTCCTGGTCTTCTTGCATCAGAGGGGCTCAAAGTCATCCAGGGTAGCACCCGCCACCAGCTCTGTCGGGTGCAAGGGGTAGAAGAAGGCCATGTTGTTTTAGACATGAGTACATTTTTAGTGTTGCAAAACAGCTCTTCCTGCCAATCATACTTCGTCCAGGGAGCTTGTTTATTCATGAGAGACGGATGTCCATGTTTTTTTCGAAAATAACTTTCTGTTTTTCCTCCTGCAAACATTTCAGGCAACCCACTCCCACCCACTCTCCTGCAACGCCTGTTCCCTTCACTTCCATGATCGGTAACCGGAGCCGCAGGGTCCCCTTTTTTTTTTACAACTTTTTTTTCAGGAAGCGGTGGACATCCCCGCATCCCACTAAGCAGTGACAGTGAACAAGGATGCGGGGCCACCACCGCAATCCCTGTCCCCCTTGTTCACTATAATGGCCCCGAATGGGAGATTTGATCGACATTTTCGACTATATACGAAATTTTCGCATAGTCGAAATTTGATCAAATCTCCCATTCAGTTTTCTAAATTCTGTCAATTATACCGATTCCATGAGAGCCATCAGGATTGGAGATTGTATCTAGTACCGCTCTTCCGATCCATGAGCATTAGTACAGTAAAGGAAGCTATGGATATTTGCTGTGCTTGACTAACAAGTGTGGCAATCTCTGGTGTTTCAGGTTTTCTGGCGAGAGCTTAGGCCATCAGAGCAAAACAGCTAAACAGTATTTCAATAGGATTTGTTTCATTTTCTGAAGCTGTTCTATTATCTTTATCATTGTATGTTAACACAGTAATGATATATTCTAATGTATTGGTGTTTGGACATATTTATATTTAGAGGTCAGCGGATTATATGATTGGTATGATATTTTGTATATACTCGAATGGGATAATCCAGAAAAAGCTTGTTTTTGATTGATTGATTGATTGATTGATGGAGAGCCCTCAGGGTTTCCATCAACATAGTCAAGTTGGGAATGAAATGCCCACAGTAATTCACCATCCATTAAAAGCTCTGAACCTCTCAAGAAGTGGTCTGCAGGCATGCTGCCTTTACATCCACCTTTCAAGGGATCAACCGAAATACCCTGTTCCCTTAACATTCTCCCAAAGAACTAAATGCCCCACTGCAGAAATGCACATTTCTTTTGAATATTTCTAACTCGTCCTTAGCACATAAGGGGTTCAGACTCTGGAACATGCTCTGAAGGAGGTGATGATTTTTAGAAATGGAGAATGCACATATCAAAAGCCAGAACCCTGGGAATGGTTTGGTGAAATATCCCTGCTGTGGAAGAAACTTCGAAGCTAGCAGTTTGTAGCGACACCAGGCAATATGCAAAGTGCAGGATGTGATGTACCGTGACACTGGATATCGACACTTGCTGTAGTCAGCATTCAGATTCAGTGTGGAAAACACCTGAGCCTCTTGAAAGCCAGCTACAATGTCCTTGATGATGGGAGCAGGGAGTTCCTCCTTCTTGATGACCTTATTAGAAAGGTGCATGTCCACACATATGCAAACTTCCCTGGGTTGCAAATACAATGGGAGATACTTGGACCAAAGAACCTCTCTTTTATGTCCTCTTGTTCCAGTTTTACAAGCTCATTTTCTTTCTTCTTCTTTTGGTGTAATGGTATGAGTCGATGTTGCTGGGCCAATGGATCAGTTGCAGAGATCATTGTGGAGACACACCTTTTGATCTTTGAGGTAATCCACTCCTTGGAACAGTATCTCATATTCGTTTTGTAAACTGCCCAGGTCCACATGGTATGCACTGAATTCCAACTGTACAGAGATGAAGGGTTTCAATGGTGTCATAGCCAATCAGAAGGTCCCTGTCCACTGATGCAAATTAGAACCAGCAGTTGCCGACATAATCCCATGGTTTACACTAGTAGTGAATACGCTTTTCAGAAGTGGGGGTGGGGGGGGTTTGATCCCCTAATCTGTAAATCACTCTCAGTTTGCAGGAGGTGCTCTCAGTTTCAGATTGACTCATTGGACATCATGCCGACTAATCTAGCCTTCGTCATCACATTAATCGATGCTGAAGTGTCAGTAAGTACCGAGAGGCAGGCAACCCTAACTGTACTTTTGGATTGTCTCAATTTCTGGGAAGTGAGTTCAAGGATTATCGATATAATGAATACTTCAATTTCTTCTTCTTTTTCAGGTTCGCCAACACCAGTCTCTTTTCCTGGTTTTCATGGGCTGAGCAACCACCTGGAGTGGCAGCTCGAGGAGGGGGTGTCAAACACATGTACCTGTCTAGACCATGGCCTACACACTTTTGAAAAAGTATTTATTTTACCACACTCCTGCTACTCTTTCTTCCACAGGGCGTTGGCCTAAACTCACATTTGCTTTCTTACATGGGGTCTAGGCACTGGGCTTCGCAGTGGTTGTGCTGCTCAGTGTGCCAAGTTTGCTTAATCGAATTTCAAATGTTGTATGGCCTCCTCCATGCGTACCACCCACGTATCCAGGAATTTATGGGGTATATACAGTCCTAGAAGCCTTTAATGCAATATGCAAGACTACCTCCAGATCTGGCATGGAAAGCAGGTGGACTGTCAGCCTTGAGTCCATTGGCCCTCACTTCATCCTCTTCCTCTTTCAGAGTACATGCACAAGCCAGTAGTCGTACATGCACATGATATGCATCCAACGATTCAATTTCCTCTTGACGAGCTTGACGCAGTTGGGATTGCTCAAAACAATCATTCACTGGTGTGCTGAAATGTATGGTTAGAGCTGCAATCTTATTTGGTCCATCCCCATCCCGGTACCTGCCATGTACAATGTCAGAAACTTCTCTGCCTTACAATCTTGTTCACGCGCTGCAACAAAGTACACGTGTAAAGGCTCTGGCCTTATTGCCCACCTACGGC
This sequence comes from Ambystoma mexicanum, assembly GCF_040938575.1. Classification (NCBI taxonomy): domain Eukaryota; kingdom Metazoa; phylum Chordata; class Amphibia; order Caudata; family Ambystomatidae; genus Ambystoma; species Ambystoma mexicanum. Next base: position 1,444,132,615 of record NC_090935.1, read on the forward strand.
CTAGAAGGAAAGGGGTGTTGGTCATATCAGACAGCCCAAGGGGAGCCAGGTGCATGGTGAACTTTGATGGATCTCCCTGCCTGATGCTGCTGACCGCCAGGAGATTGGCTGAGTGCGCCAGGTGCCTTCCCAAGCAAGTGGATGATGGGCCAAGTGTGAAAAGGGGAGGATGTCCATGTCACTCTTCTTCGGCCAGGGGCAGTCACAATGAAATCACCAAACAACTTTTGCCACATAGACACCTCAAACTCCACCTCTTACACAAAAGCCCACAATAAGTAACCGGAAGCTGCCGGGGATAGAGCCACGTCCCCAACATCAGCGCCACAGCGCAGGCATTTGAAAAGGGCTCCTGGGCATGGCAGTCCTAGGTCTTATACCTGGGAAGAATAGTGTAGGTGCCGCAAAGACGCTCCAAAAACCATTGACCCTGACCAGGCAAGTGAGCACAAGAGGGATTAACACCAGTCTAACCCAGACCGTACCAAATAGACCAAATGTGCCCCATTGTGGCAATGGATATGAAACAAGGGTATAGTTTACATGGTTAAGGTCCCTAAACTAAGAAACAACACTCTCTAAAAAATAAGTGCATTCACTGGATTAGATTTAAAAAAAAGGGTGTTGTTCAGTTATCAGAAAATACTCAAGAGAAGTTATTTGTCTCCATGATCCAGTGAGGACCGAATTTGATTACTTAAAAATCTCCTTCCATGAGAAATGGTTGGCTGACAATTTATTTGCATCTCACCTCCAAATTGAAATTAGATGTAAACCTCTGAGACCTGAAGACGTACAAGTTAGCACTCAACCCAGAAATGTGATAGCCTGACATCCTTCCCCACACTTGTTACCTTCTGAATACCTTAACACATAGAAAATGCCTGAGCTTGATAAACAGATGTTACTGAGGGTTACTAGCTGGAATATCGCTGGTGTAGCCACACATCTGAAAGAATTGGCTTAATTTTGCCGCAAATTTGATATGATTGCTTTCCAAGAGATCTGTGCGTGCAACTCTTTAAGTATTCGAGAGCTATATGAATTTCCACATTTTGGCTGAAAAAAGAAAAGAGATTAAGGGGCATCTGAGTGAGGGGGATGAATATTTGGGTCAAAACAGATCTAAATTTGCAACCCACAATACTAGAAACTAGTTGGAGTGATTTAATAGGTCTTCTTGTAGAGCTGCCGGATGATAAATGTATAATCTTGGCCAATGTGTCTAACTGTCCATATGGCTGCATGGCCCTTCTGACACACCTTATTCTGGAAACATTGCTAGATAAATGGGTAGAAGGTAACATGAAAAGCTCCATTATCATAATACCAAGTGGATGTTAACCTACAGTATGAGCTCCTAAACGAAATGAATGTTATTTTGGGAGAAAATCAAATTTGGGACATTCCTACCCTACCCCATAAACCGAAGACGACAATATAAGCAAGTCTTTGAGACGGCTGTGAGGAGTCAGAATTGAGTGACAGCTCAAAGCTGTCATTTTCTCAAAGTTTTTCATGTTTATTAAAATAAAAAGGGGATGGGATAAAGGCCTGTCTGTCCCTGTCCTAACAAGAATGTCCCTACCTATCAAACTAAAGCTAAAGACCTTGTGTCCAAATATATAACATATACAACCAAAATGTTAAAGGTAAATATATCTATTTCCAGTTCAACAAAAATGTGCAAATGCTCAAAATTATAATTCAAACGAAAAATAATCCATGTGTCCAGGGTTTGATTCTCTTCCCCAGAATCAATTCAGGAAGACTTTGAAAGAGTTTTGTTTGAACAATGTTCTATTAAGTTCAACAAAAAAATGTTTCTTTCATCCAAGCTTTCTGGGGCCTGGGACCTGCCTATCTGCAGTGATGCCTACCTAAATATTGTCCTTCCCGAGCCCTCTACTCATCTACCTCCAACCTTCGGCGGGTGAGCCGGTTCTCCAAGCAGAGATTTGGAGGGAGGTCTTTATCCTCTGCAGGGGCCTCTCTCTGGAATAGTCTCTCTGCCGCACTCCGTCTTGAGCCAGATCTCCTTAAGTTCCGGAAACTACTTAAGACATTCCTCTTCTCCTCTTCCTTCTCTCTCCCTTAAACCTGCTAACCTCTCTCTCTGATCGATCCCGCTCTCCCTCCGTTTCCGCACAGCCTGCTGACTGGCCGCCTGGTGTACTTCAGAGTCTCACAGGTCCCTGGCACTCTAGCCAGCCCTCTTGCACTTGCCTCCGGGCCTTGCACTTGCCTTGTCGTTACTGCACTTGGTCAATTGACCCATGAGAGTGGCATCTCTCAGCACTTACCCAAGCTCTGACTGACTGGGCTCACTTGGGCCACGCAAACCCCCTGCACTTGTCCTCCCCACCCCACTCCCCTTTATCTGTCCGTGCACTTGCACGATCTGAATGTTCCATGCCTTGAAGATCGACTACCTGTTTTTCCCTTGTCTCCACTCCTTGCATGGTTGTCCCTCAATGCACTTGGAAAACTGCAGAAGTGTTAACAGACCTTTTTGCTGTTATCTACACTGTTAATTGTACTATATGCATTGTGCCATTCACTTACTCTGCCTAGTGCAGACTTGTATCATTCATAAATTCAAGGACTCTGAATGACTGTTGTTTTTTCCCCTTGTTCCCTCCCTCCTTGAGCGCTTTGAAACACTTGCTTTGTTTATAGGCGCTTTACAAATAAACAATACCAATACCAAACAATACCAATACCAATACGTCCCTAAAAATTGGTAAAGTAAATATCTCTTCCATAGAACACTTGTAAAAACAAAGCAAACGTTTCTTTCATTAAATATTCCTCTCAAGATGTCAAAATGATTAATTAGGAGGTCAAAGTAAGTGTTGCCCTCTCATGGAATGAATGATTTTGTCAGAATGGCAAAACAAATGTCTCTTGTTGTACAATAGTTTGTCTGGATGATAAAGAAAAAGTTTTCTTTCCACTATAATGTTTATAAACACAATGTTTTCTCCTTTACACAATTGTTTCTTTCCTGGTTTACGCTCCTGCCAGGGATGATTTCTACTTCACCCAAATGTTCCTTTCCTGGTTTACTCGCCTGCCAGGAATGGTTTCTATGTCACGCAACTGTTCCTTTCCTGGTTTACTCTCCTGCCAGGAATCGTTTCTACTTCCCACAATTGTTCCTTTCCTGGTTTACTCTCCTGCCAGGAATCGTTTTCTCTTCACAAAACTATTCCTTTCCTAGTTTTTTCACTTGCCAGGAAGGGTTTCTACTTTGTGCCACTGTTAACTTCTCTCTGTTTACTGCAATGCTTGTTCCAGGTTTCGCCACACCAACATGTCATATGAGGAGAATTGTACAATATTTGCTCTTTTTTTTTTGCTTATGCAATGCGGGTTCAAGGTTTTCCCAAACTGACATCCCAGGTGAGGAGAATTGGGCCCTTTCTGCCCTTCTTTTCTACTTGGTCTGTAATCAAATTGCTTCCCTAAGTGTCCTTTAACTTTATAACATGTCACAGGGTCCTCAACTCTTTCAGGTTTACTCACTGGTTTAACAGGTGTCTGTAATGAAGTACCGTTGCTGAGCTGGTTTCTCCAGCTACACAGAGTCCTGCTTTGTTCCCGCGTTGGTCTTTCACTCCTTCACCAATGGAACCTTTGCCGTTCTGCAAGACTGCGTCTCGTTCAGTCCTGCAGCAGCTGACATTCACTGGAGTCTTTCTCCTCCGGTATGCAATGCCTCCAGACAGGTATCTGTGGGCATCCACATGCTCCAGCACGGCTAGCCAATGTGACTGCCTCTGAGTACGCCTCCCGTTCCGCGACATCCATTGCTTTCTGCCTCTGCTCCTTCATTCGGACTTTGACCACCTTCTCCTTTCCTTCCACATTGTACACGGCAAGAGGCACCATTTTTAAAACTCCTGCACAGCTGATGATTTTTTAAACAACTAGTCTGCATCTTTAACTTAAGGTCATTCCTGTTCCACAGTGACTCCTCTCTCCTCTTCTTCATCCCAGTTCCATAGGTGTTATGGGAATTGAAATCGATATTGTCCTTAAACTTTCCAAGGTTATATTGTTTCAATTGTTTGCTGGACTTATGTTTGTCAAAAACAGAAGATGTTACATGACTATTATTTGCAGTGATATTGTGTTCAGGATTTTTATCCAGGACGGAGCCATTGTAATCAAGGGATGTCAAATGTGACCCAAAGTATTCCTAAGGCGTAAAGCTTATTCTGTTTAGGTGTTTTGTCATATAATGTTCTTTGGGTTTTAACATGGGATGGACTTGCGCAGTGACAGCATTTCATCAGGTATTTGGGGATTATAGGATCTTCATCTTCACACAAAGAAGAATACTGCATCTCTCCCAATGGAGTCACAACTTCTCCCTGACAGCCATCTCCTCCCATGTCATCCTCCCTCAAAATGTCAACACCAGGGTTGTGATCAGATACCGACTGCCTTCCTCTGGCCACATAGGAGGAGATTCTAGGCTGGGGATTAGTGATGACTCCGCAGGAGTCATGACCCGGCATACATTCTTTTTAGATTGGGGTAAGAGCCTGTAATGGCTGAGTAAATGGTGACATTGCTCCAGCCCCTGCATACCACAAGGGAACTAGCTGGAGCCACATTGATTCGTGGACCTGCTACAATGGAAAAAAGTGCACAGGATGGAAGTGCACAATAGATGCGAAAGTGGTAATTTCCCCATTTCAGTTACATTAGCATTAGAATTGCTCAGGGAAATTACGCCTCATTACCTAGAAGTCAATCACTAATGTGCTCAAACAAAAGGATGGGGTTGAGATGGGAACATTTAGATCTGAAAATGACCATTCTCTAAATATTTCACAATATCGTCCCTAATATCGTTTTTTAATGTCGCAACTAGAAAAGTTACTCCCATCTTGGAATAAGGCAGAGATTGTCCTCATTTACAAGAAGGTGGGAAGAGATGCCCTGGAAAATGATGATCCAATCTACCTTCTTGATACAATGGGGCAAATGTACGGTAAACTTATTTTAAAAAAGATTAGAGGTTTGGATCACAAACACTAATTGCATAAGCCAACTACAGGATGGTTTTAAAAAAGGGATCTCTACGATGGACCAAGTAGTCAGGCTAACCCTACTGATAGATAAATGTATCTTCTTCATGGCAGCCAGGCCTTTTATGTTATTTGCTCACCTGAAAACATCGCTCGATGGCATCCCCAGAATAGAGCCATGGAATACTTTGATAAGAAAGAATATACCAACTACTCCTTTAAACGCTATTGTGCAACTCTACCCAAATAATACAGCCTCAGTCGATTGGCAAATGGCGGGGAATTAAAGGGTTTTTCCCCTGTTCAAAAGGCTGTGAGGCAAGGATGTGTCCTGGGACCCACACTCTTCTCCATCTATTTTGATGATGTCATTGACAGCCTGCCAGTGGATTATGTTGATTCACTAAAGTTGGGTGGGATAAGGATGAACATCTTAATGTTCACTGACAATGCAGTGCTCATTGCAAGCCGATCCAGTGGTCTAATTAGACTGACAGATCAATTTTCAAAAAAATGTTGCAATCGCAAAGGTTTGATAATCAACTCTCCAAAAACCAAATCTTGCCCTGGGAAATAATTTCTCACTCTGAAAGCCATGTGGATATGGATGGTCTTTACGTGAAAGTGCATCTGCCTGACTAATGTTCTTCCCCGGTATGATGGTAAAAGTGATTTTGTACGGGGAAAAGAAATGTGCCCATCGGGGCTGTCGACTGTTCCTGGTCTCAGCGTATTGTAAACTCTTTAGATTCTGATGGTCAGTACGGACCACAACAGAATGTTGGAACCCCAAAGAAGGCAGTGCCATTCCTGGAACACTATCTTAATAGCTAACAGTTCCTTCTCGAGTACCGTATAATTCAGTTCCGAAGTGGAGAGTGTCTTGGACATATAAGCTATTGAATATTCGGAACCCGAAGAAGCAGGCTGTTTGATGACCGCTCCTAGAGCATGATGAGAGGCATCATTCTCCAGAATTAAACGGCTTTGATTGGTCTGGGGTTTTCAGAATGGATGCCAATGAGAAGAGATTCTTTAGGAGATCAAAGGCATCTTGAGGCTGATCAGACCACTTGTACACTGATCCCTTTTTGAGTAATAAAGTCAAGGGAAGCGAGGTCTGTGAACAGTTCTGCATAAACGTTCGATAGAAGTTGGTGAATCCGATAAACCTCTGTAGTTCCTTGACCGACTGAGGCGGTTTCCATTGCAGCACCGCAGACACTTTGTTGGGCTCCATGGAGATTCCTTGAGCCGTTAACACATAACCAAGAAAGGTGACTTGAGATTGGTGAAACTCGCACTTTTAGATTTTACAGAACAGTTGGTTTCCTGTAGGCGCTTGAGTACTTGAAAGATGTGTTGTTAATGCTGAACCTGGCTATGGGAAAATACCAGGATATCATTCAGATCGACGATTACAAAATGTAGTAATATGTCTGCAAATGCGTGGTCCTTGAATCTCTGGAAGACTGCCGGGGCATTGGAAAGCCCAAATGGCATTACTTGGTATTCGAAATAACCAAAAGGGATACAAAAGGCGGTCTTCGATTCATCGCCAGATTTAAAACGGATCAAATGATATGCACCTCTAAGGACCAGTTTGGTGTATTTTGATGCCCCTTTGACCGCCTCCAAGATATCCAGAATCAAGGGCATGGGATACAGATCTGTGACAGTGATCTTATTAAAGCCCCGGTAATCGATGCATGCGCGCAGCTCGTCTGTGTTCTTCTTAGAAATAAAAAACATCGAGGCCCTGGCTGGAGAGGACGATTCCGTTATTAGACCGTTCTCAAGTACTTGGGTTAGGTATTGTTTCAACACAGTCTTTTCCTGCTGTGAGGATATACATTCTACCAAAAGGGAGGGTGTGTTCTGGTAACAAAGGAATTGCGCAATCGTCCCTGCAAGGAGGGGGAAGAACAGCATATTGAGGTTTTGAGAAAACATCCGAGAACTTCTGGTATTCACTAGGTAGGGTCATGATGTGTTTCACAGATGTAGATTCGAAAGTGGATGGAGAGAGAGCATCTGTGAGAAGAACCTGTGTATCTCTGGATAAACAGTGAGTTACACGTTTTCAGATCCTAAGAACAAAGTACCAGCTGTCCCGTTGATATAAGGATTATGTAGCCATAACCAGGGTAGACTCAGTAGGACTGGATAGTGTGCTGCCTTGATGATTTTGAATACTGTACCCTCAGAATGATATACACTGGCCATATGTATAGCAGTGGTCTGTTCGCTTATATGACCAAAACTCAAAGGACTTCCGTCTACTCCTTCAACCGGAATAGCCACGGTCTTGGTAACTCTTGGTATGGCTTGTTCCCTAGCACACCGGTCGTCAATAAAGATGCCGTCAGCACCCCTGTCAATTAAGGCTGGGACATCATGTAACTCATGATTTTTCCACGTAAAGGAAATCTTCAGAATTATCATTGAGGGTGTCCAGGATGTAGGAGCGGAAACATGGGACCCTTGAATGACATCCCTTTCCGTGGTTCCCTCTACGGCTGGGATGAGACATTTCCCGACTTTACTATTCTTCTGGGAGGCACAATAGGGCAATCCCGTACCTGATGTTCCTTGAAGGCGCTATACATACACAAGCCTGAGTTTCTGCACTGATTGAGTACTCCTGGCGATAGAGGTTGCTGTTCCTAGTTGCATGAATTCTTTGTTATTACCCATATGTAAAGAAGGTCTTGAGGTGTCCGTAGCAGGTCTGTCTTGACGCGGGCGACCCTTACGTCCCTCAGATTGCCTTTCTTGTAGGCGAAAGTCAACTTGCATGGTTACTGTTATCATTTCCGCAAGGTTGGCAGACCTTTGTATCCTGGCGAGTTTGTCTTTTAATTCTTCGGATAATCCCCTCCTGAATAAGGTAACTAGTGCATCATCCGGACAGGCCGAATCTTAAGCCAACTGTTTGAACCATGTAATATACGTTAAGATGTCTTCTGTTCCCTGTTTGATGTCCAAGACCTTCTCTTAGACTGAAATCATCACTTCTTGTCTGCCAAACATGAACTTCAGACTGTTCACAAAAGCTGGGAAGGAATCCTGAATTGTGTTACTAGTTAAGGCCAGAGAAGTGGCCCATGCTAATGCAGCCCTGGACAAATGTGAAATCATGAATCCCACTCGATCCCGATCCGTTGGGAAAAAGGCAGGTTTAAAAGCAAATTGGATCAGACAAGCATCAATGAATTCTCTTAACTTATGAGGGTTCCCCTCATACTTGCCAACCTGTAAAGAACTCAGGGGGATGTCAGCCACCATTGGGGTTCGGCGGTCACCAATTGTCGTAGGATTGTGTTCTCTTGTTTCAAAGACTGTACTTCGGCCGTAAGGCTTTGAACAGCAGCTAGAAGCTGTTGCATTTGATCCATGGTTGGGCCTCCTAGCAAAAACTGTATGCGCTGTAGGGGTCGCTAACTATTAATGCTGGTTCACTAATATGAGAAGCCCCAAAACATGCAACACTGACCTGTTCAGCTTCAGATTGTTGGAAGACAGAGAAAACTTCCCTTTAGTTCCTGCCAGCCCTCCTCTGAGAACAAAAAGGAGGACTGCAGGAACCCTAGGTAAACCCTCTGGGGGAAAACGAACTTTACTGAAGTTCAAAGTTGAAGAAGAGAGTGCAGAATACTGAGGCTGGTGGTCGCTGCTTGAGAGCTCTGCGCTGAACACTAATGGTGGTGTTATGGTCCGACTACTCGATCGCCACGACCCCGAAGGTCCGGGATGGAGCCTGTGCACAGAAGGTAATATACAGGAGGTAAACAATAACAACTCTGTGGTGTCCTTTCTATAAGGTAAATGCGAGCGGAGTTCACCCTCTCGAAGAGGTAGGAGCAGAGCTGGACTGGCCTACTGGGAACTCTGGAGATTTCCCTGTGGGACTCTGCACCCTGGGCCTCTTTTGTATTTTATTATCACTTTTTCTCACAGGAAAAGGTTTGGGCTTGCTCAAAACGTGTAATATGGGGCCACTTTGAAAATTATTTCCAGGGCCTCTTTTGGTTCCCAGTCCGCCCATGGGTAGGAGCACAAGCAGCGGGAAAGAGAGGGGGAAGTCCGACGTCAGGCGCTCTGGGTTTCTCTGGTATAACAAGAAAGTGATAGTTGGAGCAGACAGACTAAAGAGGAAACAGAATGAAGATGCACGGAGATTCAGTACAGTAGGAACAAACCTACGAAGCGTCTGAGCAGAGTAGTGAAGCACCATCACCTTGGCAACCAGGATACTTTGGCATACTCAGACCGGAAACGGTCATGGAGGAGAACGCACTGCGAATGATGCCTCGGCCGTCACTCTGCATATCATTCACCATCTTGCGAAGAAACAGAACCAAAGGAAACCTGTGTTTCCAGCGGTGCCACAGCGAGCTGCGCTGGAAACGAGACATGACACAAGCAGTGGCTGCTGCGGTATATGGTGCTGAGCTTTGGGGCCACAGGAACATAAATAAATTGGGGATCACAGAAAACAAATTTCTGAAACAACCACTAATTTCATCCAAAGAGTGTCCCTAATGTGCTTGTATATTTTGAAATGGGCCTAATACCGTTGGAAGGTATTGTAGCCCTGAAACCGCTACTTCCTTGGACCAAAATTTGGACAACCAGTGAATTGGTAAACTAAAGGGAAGCTTTAATGGATTGAATTACCTCACAGAGAGCTAACAAATTACCATGGCCTACCTATATCAGATCATCATTATTTGTCTTAAAACCTGAACAGTTCTGGGAGAGCCCGAGTACAATGCAAACAAATGCTCTTTGCATAGTAAAGGGGGCATGTTATGAGTGGTCCCATGCTGAGAGGATTAATAAAGGCCTCTCTTTGAGTTAAGGCTGGTTCTATTTGCCATCTAAAACAGATTTCAAAGCCGAACGTTACCTAGCCTCAATGAAATCTCCATAAACACACTCATTATATATGAAAATGAGGCTAAATATACTTCCACTGGTGCTATTAATATGTCAATGGTGTATAACCGTGTCAGGACATTGCCTATTTCATTGCAATGTGAAAGAAACCCTGCAACACCTTTTTGTTCTTTGTCCCGAGTACCTACGGATACATAGTCATAATCTGAGAAATTGTCTGTTGAATCATGGGGCTAGGATCCTGTTCGCTGCTGAGACTGTATGCAAAAATTCATCCAGGATACATGTGAAATATGCTGTCTCTGACTACATTGGTAAGGCATGGAGGAAAAGAAACATTAAAGTTAGAGAGAGCATTCATATCTAACCAAGTTCTATTATGCAATGTTTTTAGGTTTAGGTTTTTGACAGAGCTTGTTATGGGGTTTATATATATATACTGTTGCTATTATGACACAATACCAAAATAAGGTATTTATTAATTGAAAAACCCATAATAAGATAAATGACAGAATCATCCTTGCTACGCAACTCGATAACTTGAAGTCTTTCCCCTGAAAAACAATACAGCTCAGATCAAACATTGGAGGACCTCCTTCTACCTCTTCCGGGTAAGGCTGCCTAAGGAGATCGCTACTGACCGTGGGACACATTTCAAGTCCTAAGTCATGACAGAGTTCAAAAGGCTGTTGCAAATGGAAACTCTTTGCACCTCCATTTAGTATCCCCAAACCGATTGCCTAGTGGAGAACTGTAAACGGTTCTATGTTCTTTCATCCACGGCTAATTTTTAGACAGGTTTTCAATGAAAGTTTTTTCCTGGAAAACCCCATCGAAAAATGTATTTTTTTTATTTTTTGGGGGTCCCCCCAAACTCCACTTCACTATTGTTTTATTACTATTCCCAACCCCACAACCCTTTTCTATGCTGTACCCCCCCTATATTTTTGGATTGTTTTTTTGGGTGAAACATTTTAATTAAAAAAACCATCGAAAAAATAGCCATCGATGAAAGACTGGTATACACTTTAAGCAGACTATAAAGAACTTTATTCTGACGATGGTGTCTAAAGATGCAAGAAACAGGGAAAAGCTGCATCCCTGGGCCGTGTTCACAGGCCGATCACTGACATAAAAAGGCTTCTCTGTTTTGAGTTTGTCTCTGGTGATGTCCTGGATATCCTTAAAGAATTTGGGAAGGAGGTGATGACCAGTGAGGGTTCACCCAGGCAACCCAGGAGCAACTAAGTGTCCGAGCCCGATGATGGAAGTTGGCACCTCTGTATTGATTTCCACAAAGTCAATTACATATCGAAATTCGACACCTACCCTATTGCAAATGACAATTGGCGGATAATGTTGGCCCCAGAACAGAAAACAGTCTTCATCACCCTTCTGTGTTTGTACCAGATCACAGTGTTGTCCTTTGACCTCCAAAGGGTAATTGACATAGTGCTACAGCCCTATCAGCAAAGCTTGGGTGTGTACATTGACAATATTTTAAATTACAGCCACATCTGGACAGATTATCTGAAATACCTCTATTGCGTTTCTGGCCATTTGTGGAAGGCAGATCTTACTGCCAATTGAACCAAGTGCCATCTAGCTTTGTCATTAGTAAACTATATTGGGATTCCAGTTGGAAAAACAATGGTTCAACCTTAAGCAGCCAGATGTTCCCAACCCCAAGACAAAAAAGTAGTTAAATGCCTTCCTAGGCCTCGTTGGCTAATATAGGCATTTCATACCCAACATTTTCACCATTGCTGGAACCCTAACAGACAAACTTAAATGGTCAAAGTTCAACCATATAGAGGGGACCGAAATGACCAAGAAAGCCTTTGGTCAGTTGAAGCATGCTCAATGCCACCCGCCCCTGTTGATATGCCTAATTTTTCAGATATGCTTATCTTCTAGACAGATCCGCTGTGGGTGGGATTGGGCCCAATACTATCTCAAGTCAGGTATGTTGTTGAGAAACCCATTCCTTTCATTACTAGGAAGCTCCGGCAGAGGGACAGGGATTCCACCACCATAGAGATAGAAGGCCTTGCCATCGGTGGGCCACACAGGCCGCCTGAAAATACTATTCACATTGATTATGAACAATGCTACCTTGGCTTGGCTAGTCAGAGCCAAAGATATCAACCAGACAGTCAAGGAGGTGGTTCCAGGCCTTCCATTTATAGACATTTTTGGTAGTCCCCTGATAAACCTTCAGGCAAGCCATTGTGCACTACTCCAGCAGGTACTGATTTATGAACCACCTGGGGGGAAACTGGAAGAGTGGGAGTGATGTTACAAAGATCACTGCCTGACTCTGAGGACCACCAGGGGAGTGACTCAGGAGACTGGATGCTCCTTGAATCAGTGATTGTTGTGCCCTGGGGTGGAACGAGGAGGATCCCAAGTAACTCTTCCTTGGCTCCCCTTGCTTGGCAGCAGACAGACACATTAGAATCGCAAACCCTGCTCTTTCACAAAACCCCACAATGAGAAAATTGGTGGACCCTCCACAGCCTTGCGGATCTTCGAACAAGCCTCCCATGAGATCCGTGAGATTTGCGAATCCATCCATGTCCACGGACCCATACACAAGCTCCAAAATCGTCTTTCAAAGCCTTAAATATGGCAAACATTAAAATAACCCCAAACACTATTACCATTCCCCCCCCCGCCTCCACCAACATGTACTTAGATACACAACAATAGCATCCAGGGCCATTCCCTGAACAGGCAGCCCTCCTCGCCCTTGATACATGCACATGATATCTAAAATGGGAGCTAGGGTTCTTATAGATTTTGTGCAAAAAAGGAAAGTTCCCTAGGTGTGGGTACTCCCGTCCCCTGCACACTATTTCAGGCTGGTATTTAGCCAAACTATTTATAATGTACTTGAATAATAGGACTTCTCAAGGTTAGTGCATTTGAATGGTTATAATGAATAGATGCAACACATCAATTATTCAACAGAGCAGGTAGTCATAAATAAACTCAAATATTAGATTCCTTTGTTCTTCAAAACTATTTTTCTTTTAATGGGAGAGCCAACATGTTTCGAGCTAGAATGCTCTTCATCAGGGGTTCTGATCTTATGTACTGAGTACAAACTGTAATATAATAATAGAAAAGAACAATTTCAATAAGCTCGTAATGTATCATCAAGTAAACATAGTCATCCTGTTACATTATCTCAACAATTAGTGGTGTCATGTTCTGTACACAGTAACTTAAATCATCAAAAGCTTGATAACTCACCTTGTAAGGCAACAGGTACTGGCATTGGGCTGTATTCACGGTGACAGACTTGCATCTCCACAGTTACTTCACTGCTTATGCCATGAGAGCTATACATTAAAAGATATATAGGGAATCTCCTGAGCTAAAATGTTTGGCACGTGTCTAGGTCATTGGGCAAAACATGAATGCTCCAATAAGGGGAATTCTCTCACCTAATCCTGATACTGAATCAGAATTGTTCCCGGTGTCTTGAAATGATCCCCGTGTATGCTGTCGTGGGAAACTTCCATCCTAAGATCAATGTATGGAAAGGATTTTGGTTGAAGTAGGGCCAAGAGTAGGGAAAATAGGGTCTCAGAGTTAAATATGGACCGCGATCACCAAAATCATGTTCTGCAGACAGGCAACCTTAAACTCCTTTTGATAAATGGCCGACGCCGGACATCACATCAGACCATAAGTTTCCTTTTGCTAATCTTTAACATGCCAGCATTCCGTATTTAACTCTCAGACCCCATTTTCCCTACTCTGTGGGAATGCCCATTTCTTGCTAGGTAACAAGGAGCCACAATCACACTGGGACAAGAGGACTTGTCATCCTCGGGTGAAAGACTTTTTGGGGCTATCCCTGAGATCTTTCCGTTCATTAAGTCGACACTTCCTGATTCCAGTCAATGGTCTGTCCCACCTGGCCTCCACAACAAGGCCCACTTTCAGAGTGTTCATGGCAAGAGGGGCCTGGCCACTCTGACTGATGGACTGATCTATTGTACTCATGACACTGTTTAGTCTTTAGGATTTGTCAGGGGAATTCTGACCCTTGTTCACTGTGCCCTTAAGAATGGGGGAGATTGTCCAACCTCTGTCTCTAGGGAAGTGGGCAGCTGTGGCCTGCACTCCATGGACCAAGGAAAAAACCATGCACAGGTGAAAGGATCTGCCACATGTGCCTCATTCTGAGCTGTCAACACCATTCATTGTTAGTTGTTAAGTTCTGAGGGCCGTGCGGGTGCATGCGGGGAGTCTTGCACAGCAATGGCACGCAGAAATGGCAGTGGAAGGCTCTATTGCCCACCCCACCTCCCCCGCGCACAACTATCTTCTGCTGGCTTCACACCTAAAGTGGTCCCCTGCTTGCTGCCAGGTAAGGTATCAAACGTATAGGTGTGCCGTACCTACACACATGCATTCAGGGACAGTAGCTTGGTAGTACTTTTTATCGAGTACAGAAATAACGATGGGGCACAGAGTCTTTCCCCATCAACAGTTGGTTCCAGGTGGCAGATGTTGAAACGCCAATAGACCACACAATCCCAGGCTCTACAATTCTACTATTGTGTCCGTACAATGCTTGTATCATCCAAGGCACCAGTGGACGCCAAAACTAAAATTGGAGACAGAGGCGGTGAAGAGGTGCCCAATGTTTTTTGAACAAGAGGCAGATTTCAGAGCCCGTGAACGGAGGATAGCACGGGGGCAACGTACTGGTCTTGGAAGCAAGTCCATGCAGAGCAACAGAGGTTCAAATCCCGGATATGCGCTTAGAAACCAAATACAGGTATTAGGTGCGTTATAAAAAAACAATTAAATCAATAAAATGCTTTTGGTCAAAGTATCCCATAAGGAGCCCTTGTCATATTTATTTGGATTGTGGCTTTGCTAAACTGCTGGTTTCCTTGGCACTAAGGAATCAAATATTAAGATCATACCCTACTAAGAAAACTCAACTCTTTACCGCTCAACTCAGCATCACTTGGAGGGCGTGGCTTCCTCCTTTTTTTTCTTCATTGGGACCCCCTCCCTTTTAGGAAACCTTCGCCACCCTCTGAACACTTGGTTAGTTTACATTCTCATCAATGACATCAGCACTGAAAAGCATCTCACTTCACTCTGCCTGGAGTCTCAACATGCTGAGAGGAGGAAGTAGTCAACATCCTGTTGCCATGCCAATGACAAACCCAAGCCAGGTCTGCAAGGGAAGACACTGTGGTAGCATAACAAGGGACAAACAGCGTTCGACAAACATTTAAAGAGGTTGCAATCTTGTGCAAAGAAATAAGATTCCCCCATAAAAGATTCCAATTAAAAAAAAGCCCTCACCTGAACACTTACACATGATGTGGCTTGGCATTGACCCAACGATCGCCAGATCACAGACCTATATCAAGAACTGGCAGCTGAGAAACAAAATGGATGCCGGATGTGCAACACCACCAGTCCCATTTCTAGGGGCCTGCACACCAGGCAACTGCTGGTTTGACCTGTCCAATCTCCCACCTGGGGAAGAAGCGCCCCTTTCATAAGCAGGCAGCAGATCCACCTACCCCTCCCCCCCATGATGCAGCCAATGGCTTAGTCAAATTGCTTACCGTTTTTTAAGAAGGCTCCCACCTCCCAAATTAGCATAGCTGTGTGAAACTAAGCACCCTTAAACTGGCCCACAACTTTGACAGTGCGAGTATTGCTATCTGTCACTGGCAGGCCAGGATGTAAGGTTGGGGGATTATGTTGGACTAAAAGGATTTTTTCTGGCTGAAACAAGGGGGCCAGAGACTGACTGCAAGAGTAAGAGGTTGTGAGGGCAAGGATGGAAGACTGAAGAAAATGGCCAGAGGAAGGCATACTATGAGGAGGGGTGAAAGTGGCATTCATGTGTGGTCTTCAGCAGGTGACTAGGTTTATTATCTTGCTTGTGGGGTTTAGGGTGATGCTTGACTGACTCCATGTCCTCTGAACCCCGCTGGTGTTTCTTTGGAAAATCATTGTTTTCTTGTATTTTAACCAGTTGAAACCAAAAATATTACAACTCACAAAATCCATTGCCCTGTTGCATCAAAGCCCAGGACTCCAGGACATGTGTACAGTTGACACAGAGTCACCTTGCCAAACAATGCTCTTTACTAGGAGGCAAAAACACAACGTTTGATTAAGTAGGGAAAGAGGCAATAGTGTTATTACCCAGTGTGTTTGTTGCTGCAGGTTAAGCTTTAGCACAGGGGCCAGGAGGTGGAAAAATGGAAGGGTGGAAGGCTGAGGGGAATGCACTTAAGTGGACCACTTCTGCTGTTTGGTGGTGTATGAGACCATGGAGCAATTTCCCTAGTGCGCATGTGTGTTATTTACTGTGAACAGCCGTTATGTGCAAAGGTAGAACACAAGCACAAAGCCAGCAGTTTTGGCTTGTGCGTAGTGAAAATACTGTCTTGGTTGAAGCTGTATGCACTGGGATTACATGCTCGTGCACCCTCACAATTGTGCCTCGTGTTCCAATCGCATATCAAAGTTACCATAATTTAATAGGTTTGCCTACACTTTCAGTTGCGAGAGAAATGTTTGTAAAAACAAGCAACACAGCAACAATAGAAGTGTTTGCGTCTAGGACGCCGCCCTTCATTTAAGCTTTAAGCTTAGATGCCCTCGGTCTCGGCGCGCTATATAAATGGCAAAATAAATAAATAAATACATTTAGACAACGAACATAAACATGAAATAATGAAAATGAATTCCTGCTTGTAATGTTGTTTTATACACTGTCTACTTGTCAATTTTAAATACAAGTTAATAAAACCTTCTATACATTGAAATCTAACAATGTTGGAGTTGGGGGGCAGAGGGGGTAGCAGTAGAGAAGCAACGTGTGGGCGCCGCGTGTTGCCTATTTTGGTGTTTTGGCCTCGGCACAATATTGTCTACCAGAATACCACACTAAAACACTTTTGCTTTTGAGTGACACTTTTTCATAGAAAATCTTGCAAGACTGAAATGTCTTCCAAGGGTAAGTCAATACGTGTCAAGTAAGTCTCTGTGAGAACCGGTTTTATATGGGGTATCCCATTCCCATATTTCTTGACATTCATCTCCGTTTCACTCTTATTATGGCTCCCCCTGTGGACCTAAGTACCCACAATGCACTCTGCCTAGCAGAGAAAACATATCTTGGGAACGCCTGCACGCCAAAATATAAAAGCAAACGGCTATACCTTTCAGTCACACATCCTATCTACCGCCAAACTGTTAATGAGTCCCTCACTGGCATGTGCGTTGTTTGATGTAAAGTGTATGTATTTTTAACTGACGCTGGTAAATTTGAAGCTTCCATTTTTCTATTTGTTTTCCCTCGCATTCCTGACCTCCTGTTGGGATAATCCACATAAGCTCTCTGCTGGTCCTCCATCACTCCACAATGGCATGCGCTGTAATTGGCGTCTGATGTCATCAGCCCGAGCGGGCTTCCCTCTGCTGGAGTCATGGGGTTGGGGGAAGCCATGATAATGACCCCTCAAACAAGTGGGGGCTCTAATGAACCTTCCGGAATGTCCGCTTTCCAAAGCAGACCCGCGCCAGCTAATGACCGAGCCACGAGGCGCGGACGCGCAATTATACCACAACAGGAAGTACTTAGCAAATCCCTCAGACGCAATTAGAAGAACTTGCACGGAGGTGGACAATAGAGCTCTTTTGGGGGTCAGATAGAAATGGTACACAACAGAACTGGAGATGTGCAATGCAAAGGATCATGTAATTTAGCAATGTATCATAGGCTCTCCCTTAAATCTTCACTGGAAGCGTGATGTATGGCTACCAAGAGATATTAAGGGAACCATGAAAAGGAGAAGGTGGGGAGAGGTGGGGAGAGTAACACACAAATAATCACATCAGTAGAAGGAATACTATTCTAAGACTTTAAGGCTTTGTTCTGAGAGATCACATCTATCAAAGGAAGTCATTACCATACACTAGGACACTCGTGAATATGCTATATTTTCTAAAGTATATAATTTTTGACCAAGTAAATAGTTTTAGGTTCGAAATAGGGTGTATATTTTCCCAGTGTTTAGAAGCAATTCATTCAATTCTGCACTTAAATAATGCCTGGACTGAAGAGATGGTGTAACTCTATTGTTGTGTGTTTGTGCACTGTTGCCTGTGTTTGTCATCGAAATCTTCAATGGCCCTCTGACATCTGAAGCAGCAGCCAGAAACAAATCTGGAATTGCAGCATAGCACCTGCTGACGTCATCCTGTGTCGTGGTTTGCGCTTTCCTAAGGGTCCTGTTTACTTCAGGCCCCCTGGACATGCTGATCCATTTGACTGCGTGCCCGCCTTCTTCATTGGGCACACCTACTTTCAAGCCTGGTAGGTGACCTTCTCTTTTATTCTGTCAAACGTATTATTCAGCAAATTGTACTCTGTTGGCTTCATGCTAGTTGGCTGTGCTTCCTTTCATAATGATGAAGGGACGCGCGGCACAGTGTCAAGCACCCTCTCTGCTTTTTGCATTTTTCTCCTATAAATTAAAAAAACCCTTCCCTGTATAGATGTATGACCCTTCTCCTTTAGACTGTGCATATCCAGTGGATATCCAGGTACACCTTTTGTCACTGAAAGGATAATTCTTGGATGGCCTCTCACCTACAGCCTGACATAGAATGGTCCTTCTTTACTTCTCCAGATTTCTCCTATGCTCTCACCCCAAGCAAGTGTTCGGAGGCCAACACCACTGGAGGACCTCTGTAAATATGATGGTGATGGAGGACAGGATAGAGGCCCTCAACTCCACTGGAGGACCTCTGTACATTTGATGGTGATGGAGGACAGGATAGAGGCCCTCAACACCACTGGAGGACCTCTGTAAATGTGATGGTGATGGAGGACAGGATAGAGGCCCTCAACTCCACTGGAGGACCTCTGTAAATGTGATGGTGATGGAGGACAGGATAGAGGCCCTCAACACCACTGGTGGACCTCTGTACATTTGATGGTGATGGAGGACAGGATAGAGGCCCTCAACACCACTGGATGACCTCTGTAAATGTGATGGTGATGGAGGACAGGTTAGAGGCCCTCAACTCCACTGGAGGACCTCTGTACATTTGATGGTGATGGAGGACAGGATAGAGGCCCTCAACACCACTGGAGGACCTCTGTACATTTGATGGTGATGGAGGACAGGATGGAGGCCCTCAACACCACTGGAGGACCTCTGTAAATGTGATGGTGATGGAGGACAGGATAGAGGCCCTCAACACCACTGGAGGACCTCTGTAAATGTGATGGTGATGGAGGACAGGATAGAGGCCCTCAACACCACTGGTGGACCTCTGTACATTTGATGGTGATGGAGGACAGTATACTGATATTGCGCTGGTTAGTCTTGATGCTCTGCCGTACTGAGTGGGCTCTCCGCTTCGAATCATTGTCAAGGGGGTGTAGGATATCCTTTCGATTCCATTCGCCCCGGCTGTGGTGATGAAGTACTTTCCACCTTCACCCCACGGGCTCATGATGCCCGGCATGCCTTGCGTGGGTGCCTTTATGAAAAACAATACGTTTGTTGATGGTTTCCTGGCAAGCCTCACTATCTGGTGGCAAGAACGTAAGGTTTTTCAGGGTTCTGCCCATCTTTGTACTATGACATAGATGGTTAGGGGCCTTTCTGGATGTCTAATAATGGTTGCATTCTTTACTATTTTGGCCAATTTTAGTAGTGTCATTTGTGGGTACAGGGTGCATCTGTCTTTACCTCAGCACACTATCTCGCCATATATAGGAATGGCTATGACTTAGGTTTTGGCCAGAAAGAACCTCCTGTTGTAGTCCACTTCTGATTCTGTTCACTCATTTGTATTTCCCTAGTTTTATTTTATTCAGGAATATTCCTTAATGTCCTCTGTCCCCAATGGTCACCTCTGCTTTTGCCTCCCTTCACTTGCTGACTCTATAATGACATTCCTAGGCTTCACTTGTACTGGTGTCCCCTTGTTAGCCCTGCCAATCAGCTGTCTCTGCCTTTGCCTGGACCGCCGCTCTCACCTTGTGGTCTCACTCTGCTAGGTTATGTTACCTGAAAGTTACCCAGCAATTGCAACATTACGAGACAGTCTACATCTCTCAAGTCATTTTAGCATTAGGCTCCGTGTAACAGCTATTTGCCGGGTTATGGTGAACTGTGTGTGAGGTGATGTATGTGGCTATTGCTGGTTGTGTTAGGGTTTGTAATGGTGCATGAGAGCAGTCAGCAGCTTGCTGATAAATTAGGTGACACTACACAAGAGTGATAAGTGGAATAAGAGGTATTTCAGTGGCAGTGAAGTAGTACCCAGAGAATTAGTTGGTAGCTCCACCTTTCTTCAAATAATATCGGGTAATTGATTCAGGCTTACCTTGGGATCTATGTGATCACTGCGCGGCCCAAAATTCCAACGACCAAATGTCGACTTCAGAAATTGTGACACGCAGCGATCACATAGATCACTTTTTCCCGCATCCCCATACACGCTACCCCTTTATACCCTACTTACCTTTCGATTGGCACACTTCTTTATGTGCCGCCGACTCCCCCCTATCCCTGTGACGTCAGTTCCCTTCCACAACGTGGGTTGGAACTGGCTCTGCAGGATCCTTTTTTTAAATGTTTACTTCATTGTCTCCCGCTATCCATGTAAGGTAAGCGGGGGACATTCCCACAACCCCCAAACCCATTATACTGGACAAAGGAGGCGGGGCACACCTCTACCACAACCCCCGCTCTCCTTGTTCGATATAATGGGATTCAGGGTTATTGTTGCAGCAAATGCACAGTAAACACGCATTCAACATTTCTTTTCTTGGTATTTTGGGCCGATACCCTTACCTGTGCGTCGTTAGGGGTCCCATTCATGTGACGGGGAGGATTGGGTCTGATAACAAGTTTGGAGGATTGGGCTGGGCCAGAAAGGAAGGTTGGATTGTTAGCAGGATAAGGGCCAAACGCGGCAAAGAGGGTGCAGCAGTGGAGTTTGCCTGGGAATTTCCAGACAATCCTACTCTTATCCCAGCACTGCTTCACTGCTGGTTCAAAGGGCAGATGAGCACAAAGGTCATGTCCGGAAGGGACTTACCCAGGCAGAGACTAAAAGAGGGAGTGGCTCACCGAAATGTATCTTCCTGACAATTTCACTGTGCCCCCTGCTAAACATTCCTCCCGCTTCATCTCTCATTTTTTCGTAATGTCTCTTTTGATGCTGCGTCACAATTATTAGCAGACCTGATGAGATTGGAAGGATTGGGGAGCGCCACACTCGGACGGAGTTCTGAATGTTAGCATGTTAAACTTCATACAACCCACTAACAAAAAACTCAGCATTTATGCAGGCTTATCTCACTCAAAAATCTCACACAACCATCTCTCGCACAACAACGGCACGCACTTCACAACACCGCAACAACACATAAGCAACCCCAACAGCACACGAGGACTGACATCGATCCGATACTCGCACCAAAGCTCAGCACCCGGTGTATACCGAGTTAAAGCTGCCAACAGAACGCCACTCCTCTCACTATCCTACTCCCGCCTCACCTACTAACCCATCCCACCTTCTCGATTGCAGATAGGCCAGAGTGTCTGAGGACTAACTCCGTTGGTGACGGTGCACGGTACAAATACCTTTAATATTTAACATTTAACATACAGAGGGGAGAGCAGGGGGGTGGAGAGATAGCTCACAAGTTAAATGTTGGCCTCAGACATATGGGCCAGTCTGTGTTTTAAATCCTGCAGCAGGCCTGATTTAGCCCTTCATCCTTCTGAGGTAGATGCATTGAGTACCATTAAGCTGAGTGCTAATAGCACCTGTTGTTCCAGCGCTTGCAAATAGGAGGAATCCATTGGGAATAATAATGTATTTCTTATATAGCGCTACACATTTATAGGTCTCAGAGCACTGAAATAAGAGAAGACATTTTTATCCCACAGAGTGGTACTCAATTTATTGACCTTGGAATTCGATCCTGCCACAGCAGGCTGCGCGCAGATTTCAGGGGCGAGCGCTAAGCTTACTGTGCTATCTGAACGGCATCCCTATTTAAGGAAACACAAACTTTCATTATTTATTTTACTTTGAGTTCTTGCTATTGGCGCAATTTGCCATCTTTCAAACGTGTTATTGTGCTTCCATTTATTTATTTATTTATTTATTCCATTTATAAAGGGCACTTAACCCTGCGGGCATCGAGGCGCTGTTACAGTACAGGTACATACATACAATAACTTGAGTAAATGCTTACGCGAAGAGTCACGTTTTTAGGGCTTTCCGGAAGACCAGGTAGGATTGCTCTGACCGTTGGTTCGGTGGTAGTGTTCGAATGTTTGGCTGCCATGGCTGGGAAGCTTGATCCACAGACCGGATCAGCCCTTTTGGCAACTGACACAACTGCCCGCTCAGTTCTTCTCCTGTTAGACAATGGTCCTCATTACACGGACGGCGGTAAGGGTTAACGGTCACCGTTAATGGTACCGGTGACCGTTAACCCTTACCGCCTTACTACGAGGTCCCTTTGCGGGTTGGAGACTTTAACGCCTGCTTTTTGCAGGCGTTAAAAACCAACCCGCAAAGGGACCAGGGAGCTAATTACAGTACCGTAATTTGCGGTGCCGTAATTAGCACCTTCCCCATTCCCATTATGCCCTATAGGGCAAAAATGGGAATGGGGAAGGGCAATGGGGCAAGGGGGAATTACCGCCCCACCAACCTTGGAATAGGGCGGTAATTCCCCTTTCCTCCAAGGCGGTGCCGGTATTTTACCGGCATGGACAATGTGCTAATAGCACCTTGGTCCACCGCCGTCCGTGTAATGAGGCCCATTTAATAAGTCATAATAGAGAAAGTTTAAGATTAAAAGACACATTCTGAACGCTTCCAAAGCACAGACAAAGCCAAGCAGATACAAGGTATTTAAACAAATGCAGTCGCCCAATTAAAATGAAAAAGCACTAGCTTGGTGAAAAAGGCAATTCAAAACTTTCAACACTGAGCCAAACTGTTGGAAAAATGCATATTTTATTAGAAGAAACTCTTCTGAGAGACTGTGATAGGTCTGTATGGGTAGTGTTGTTCCATTACTGTGCCATTGGTATGTTGCCAAAGCCCAGGCTGTGAGGTTGCCATGTATATTAGTATTTGGTTGCCCATTTGCAGCTGATGAAGGGGGCATCCTTCAAAGTATTGATAGCCTCAGAGGCAAGACACGGATAGGCATCTAGTAAAGGCGACCCTGCTGAGTGCTGTGGGAATGGGCCAGGGAGAAGGACTGGTACTGATAGTTCTCCAGTTCACCACAGGCTTCGTGATCAACATCAACGCTCTCCACAGGCTACCAGGCACGTACAGGACACATTAGAAGGCATCGCCACCTGTCACAAGGCCTTGGGCAGCATGAAACAGGAAGCCTAAAGCAGCTGGCTCCCACCACCGACCAATTACAAATCTCAGACCATCAACACTTGTGAAATCCACCAACCAGTGTTTAGTGGTGTAAACGCAGGCACTGGTCCCCCTGAGTACCCAACCCTCACTCTGAGATGCTCTCAGCGTCTCCCCGAGGGAATAGCCAACCACATGGGTTTTACGTGTGATCTGTTAAACTGTCCACTAGTTCCTAGACACCTGGGTTGCATTTACTGAATAAGACAAGGTGAGCTGGCCCACTCCTTCGCCTAACTCATGCCAAGCTGCCCCAATACACGGCCTAAGTCATGTTTTCCACCCTTAAGGGCGTTCTACATTGTGACTATTTGCCTGAATACCATCTGCTTTACACATACATAATAAAGTCTGTTCATATAGAGCACTTCAAGGCAGATTTTGACACCTTCTAGGCGCTGTAATAACAGGTGGTATATTATGTTATTATGATACTCGATTTAGAAATCTCAGAAGAGGGAAGGCTAAGTCAGCGCTGCCGGGATTCGAACTTGGCCAGCTCAGACTGCTCAACTCACAGACCAGGGCCTCATTACGAGTATGGAGGTAGACATGCCCTTAATAAGGGCATGGCTGCCTCCATACCAGGTTCCACTACCGGTTTCTGTGAATGAGGAATTACTGGGTCATTCCAACCTTGGAGGACCCGGTAATTCCTAATTCCCAAAACCAATCCCCATTCCCATTTGAGCCCCCATAGGGCTCAATGGGGATGGAGCTAATAACGGGCCCGTTATTAGCTCCTTGGTCCCCTCGCGGGACCCGCTAAGCTTACCGGGTCCCGCAAAGGGAACCTCGTAATAAGGCATCCCGTAATGAACGGTGCCGGTCCCGTACCGGCACCCTTCATTACGGGAGCGCGATGGCCGTTATGACTTTGCTTATGTGCTACCCACCGAGACGTATATGTAACTTTTTACTCCATGTTTTTTTTTTCCCACACAGTGCGAAGAAGGGTCCATAAAGTGACACGTTTGGAGCTTTATGAAACACATAAAATAAATAAAATATGAACGTTGTAATTTTAAGAGCTGTGAGGGTTGCAATATTGTTTAAATGCACTTGCACTTCATGTTGGTTGACTGGGATACAGTCTGCGCCAAAGATACACAGGTGTGATACTGTCCGAAGTCCCAGATCAATCTAACCGGCCACGTAGACAAGTGGGAATTCTACGAGATGTTTGATATGCACTATGCACTTTAAACAGAATGTTATCAGCAAATATAGAGGTATTTGCTGATTGTACCATCTCATCTGAACCGCTAAGATGGGGATGGAACTATGTGGTCTGGTGAGATAGCAAAATCCTGGGTAATGTCAGGCGTGAGGAATGTAAAGTATATGGGCCTCATTACGACTTTGGAGGTAGCCATGGCGCTATTGGCGCCATAGCTGCCTCCAAAATCGGGTCCGGGTTCCCTGAATGGGGAATTACCGGGCCATTCCGAGTTTGGAGGGCTCAGTAATTCCTCCTACAGGGAACCCGGGCTCGGTCCTTCCCCTTTCCCATTTGAGCCACCATAGGGCTCAATGGGAATGGGTGCGGGAGCTAATAACGGGCCGATTACGAACGGCCCATTGTTAGCTCCCTGGTCCCCTTGTGGGGCCCACTCTGGACATCTGGTAAAACCAGACGTCCACATCGGGTCCCGCGAGGGAACCTCGTAATATTGCAGAATGGGTTTAACGGCGCCGCCACCATTAACGGCGCCCGTTAACCCATTCCACAATAGTCGTAATGAGGCCACAAATGTCTAACAATGCAGTAGACTGCAAAGAATACAAATTACACATATTTGCAGTTGTGACGTATTAAGATATATATCTGGCAGTCTGCATCGATGATTCCAAATGAAAAGAATACCCAAATGCCATTATCCTGCATAAGAATTATGTACACATAATGATTGAGTAGCAAACGGGTGTTTGATGTTGTCTTAACGCTAATTTCTGGCACTGTACGATTCGGAATAACCGCGGTAGAAAAAATTAAGTAATGGGATGCTAGCATCACCAAGTTGCAATTGTTAGCGCATATGTAGTTTAAAATATACATTTAACAATTTTGCTCTCCATACTTTTGAGATGTGGACTCTGTAATCGAGGATTACCCGACAGCCCAAGGCAAAATGGCTGAAACAACTTGGCAGGGTAACAGACCCCTTTTCACTTTTTATCACTTTTTACAAATTCAGTGTTTTAAGGGACAACAATTGAAGGTGGAGTTACTGTGAACAGGCCACAAGATAGGGGCGAAACACGTCAGTTTGCTCGGACTCTGCTGGCACATACTATGTTGGGAGGATGGAAGATTTTATGAAAACAAAGGATTTTTTCTTATAAATTTTAAAATATTTTAATGAACTTTTGGACTCTTGGCCCTGGTATTCTAAGGATTCTTTACAGGAGTGCTCTGCATCACGACAGCGTTTCCCAGCCGCCAAGTCCTGAAATAAAAATGTCTGTGTACATTTGATCCAACTGCCCAGAGTTAACAGGGTACAACACATTTTTCGTTTGAGGTTTTGGAGAGAGAGTGGGAATAAGGGATGCCCCATTCATCTCTGTTAGTAGAAAGAATGGAATATTTGAAATTATTTTATATCTTTCGATATGGCGAAAAGTTCACAAGAAAGGTTGTCGTAAGGATTACATGTGTATGTAGAATTTGCAGGAGGACCAGGGATATTTTAAGCTCGATAATTTAAGCAGATAATCAAAACACCAGGTGAGCCAGGCGTTATAAGCAATGGATTCCAATTAGTAGGGCAGTTAGTCACATATACATCTTTAATGTGAACATGCCACCAATTTAGAAAAAATAAACTTATTTTCAATAAGCAACAGCAAATAAATAAACAAAGATAGACATCATTTCTATGAAACCTCTTCAAACCACCTAGTCACCAGACAACCTCCTTCCAACTTTGCTGCAATGTCTGCCGCATGCTCGCACAAAAAGATGCAAGCTCCCATCTGCTCTCCAACTTCAGACTCTACCTTGCCAAGCTCCCTCGTATACTGCCCCCCCATGCTGTCAACCTTCAGCACTGCATCTCCAGCCCAGTACTGCACTTTAGGCAACTAGAGAGCCCATGTTTGGCCTAAATCATGACCATACCATACCATCAGCCATTCAACACAACTGGACCAAATTACTCGCATCACCTCATTTTAGCTTCTTCTTGTCCCAGCAGGCTAATACACTGCTCATCACCAAATAAACCCATACCAAGACAGTTAATAAAATAAGGTCGCCAACACCAGGCGTTATTTATATCTTCGCCATTCCCCTCCTAATGTGCCATAAGGAATAGACAGCCTGCTACAACACCTTGCTTAAAATCACTGAAACTTCTATATCTTGCTCAAATCCTCACAAAACAACAACATTGATCTACTGTAACCCAGAGTAGAAAAAACATAGAAACATTGATGGGAAGGTATTTCGGTGTTTGGCTACCTGTTGAGGTCACAGTTACTACAAGCTGTCTCCGGGCACCTAACCTAGAGGAAAGGACCCAACACGAGGGTTGAAGGATCAAGAATAGAAAGGACCATGAACACCTACAAAATAGCGAAAAGGTGAAAGTGAGTAGAAATGTGAGGCCAAGCACCAAATGCCTATAGAAAAGATATATTTTCAGCTTCTGAGTGAAAAGAAGAAATGAGGGCTAAAGACAAAGATCGAAGGGGAGAGACATCCAGAATGAAGTGGCCAGAACAAAGACCTCACATCCACCCTTTCGAGTGAAGGGACCATAAGAAGCTTCTAACCAGGGAAACAAATACTTCTGGTGGGAGAGCAGGGAATGAGTCTCTTAGTAGGAAAGGAAGGTGCATATTGGTTAAGACATTGAAAGAGAGAGCACAATACTTAAAGTCAGTAGCCAGTGAACTTTTCTAAGAAATGTGGAAAAGTGGGCAGACCGGCGCAGACCAAATTTGAGGCAAATATCAGAATGTTGCAATATTTGAGCATGAATAAGCAAGGCAATAGAACTACCCAGGTAGAGAGAATTTGTAAATACAAGCAGAGACTGGATAAGCGAAGATGAAGCAGAGATTCGGGCACAGGGAGTGAGAGAAAAGGAACATACAGGAGGTGGGAGTTCATACCAGCAGAAGTAGGATCGAGGAAAAAAGTAAGAATGTTATCAAATTGTAATCCAACATTTTTTAGAGAGGCTGCAGGGATAGGGCAAGTCCCTAAAAAGGAAGAGCAAACCAGGAATCCTACAAAGATTAGGAATGCCTCCGAAGACAATAACCTCTGTTTCATCCGAGATGATATAGACATCATGCAGAACGGAAACCGAGTAGAGGTGCCAAACGGGTTGCCATCAAAATGAACGATTAAATGGGTGTCATCCGCATAAGCGGAAAAAAGAGAAGCCAGAGCTAAGTGGGAAGAGTCCTGATGAAAACAACATGTGAGAGAATGAAAAGAAGAGAGACAGAAAGACAGACTAACAATGATTGGAGAGAAAGGCGGAGAGACAGGCAAGGACACTGGTAGTAAAACCCTGAGAACGGAGTGTGCTCTGGACGATGCCATGGTTGACGATGTCAAAATTGGCAATAAGTCAAGCATCACCAGACCAATTACACTTTCTGGGTCAGTAGCCACCCGGATGCCATCAAGAGAGACGAGCCGGGCTGATTACTTGCAGTGTCCATGCCAGAAGCCGGCCTAGAAAGAATGGGGAATAGCATGACTCTTAACAAAAGT
Source organism: Ambystoma mexicanum (assembly GCF_040938575.1). Classification (NCBI taxonomy): domain Eukaryota; kingdom Metazoa; phylum Chordata; class Amphibia; order Caudata; family Ambystomatidae; genus Ambystoma; species Ambystoma mexicanum. Next base: position 1,444,160,779 of record NC_090935.1, read on the forward strand.
TTGATTTGAGTAGCAACTATGCTCTCCCATACCTTTAGTAGAGATGTGAGTAGCAACTATGCTCCCCCGTACCTTTAGTAGGAAAAGGGAGGAGAGAGATAGGACGGAAGCTAGAGGGGCACCAGGGTCGAGTAAAAGTGCCTTCAGAGGGAGGAGGAGGGAAACAACATTCTTTTTAAAAGAATCAGACACTGTACCGGAAGAAATAGAGTTATTTATCAAAAGAAGCAGAGCCTTGCAAATCGTATTTGAGCAACGTTTAAGAATATTTACAGCAGATGGGTCTAAAGGAGGCTCAAATTTAGTTTGGGAAAATATACATGGTATTGTGCTGTAACAAGCGGAAGAAAAAACAGAAAAGAGAGTGAGTGAAGAGAAAGCAAATAAACAACCAGAGAAAGAGGGGTAACCCGACTCAAAGGAAGAATTAATACCAGTATGGATGAACACACACTTTATCCTCAAATCCTCAAAGACGAAGGAGAGGTTCCCACACAAAGGGGCTCATTAAGAGGTTGGAGGGAAGGGATTACCGACACCGGTAAGGGTGCCAGTGCCGGTAATCCCTTACCTCCATATTCCGAGGTCCCTTAGCGGGTCCCGCAATGGGTGCCTGGTTTTACCAGGTGCCCTTAGCGGGAACCGCTAAGGGACCAGGGAGCTAATAACGGGCCCGCTATTAGTGGGCCCGTTATTAGCTCCATCCCCATTCCCATTGAGCCCTATGGGAGCTCGAATGGGAATGGGGAATGGTTCTCGGAATGGGGATTTACCGGGTCCTCCAAGGTTGGAATGACCTGGAAAGTCCCTGTTTCGTGAACCCGGACCCGGAATGCGTTAAGGGGGTAGCCATGGTGCTAACAGCACCATGGCTACCTCCAACCTCGTAATGAGGCCCAAAGAGTGGATCGGAATGATTAACTTAGAAGCCACAGAGGGGAATGTACGTTATTTCAAGATGATGAAGAGTTCATTTTGGGAATTTTTGACAGATTCGATACGGGAAACACCTACAATTCACCTCACAAACACATATATATATATACACTACAAAAAAACTTTGTTGAGAGGACGTTATGGTTAAGGTGCCCTACGAAAAACCTGTGCACTTCACTAAAAAAAAATGTTCGCACTCCCCTTTGTTGCTGCGAGTTATGGTTGCTGAGCTTACCATAATAGGGGAATGTGAAGTGTTTTTTGGTTTCACTGTGAAGTATAACATCCCTTTAACAAAGTTTTTTCACTGAATGTACATATATATATAGAGCAGGGAACGAAAACAAAGGGGCTAAACATGTGATGTGGTTAGTGATGTCATCAGTTCTGGGTGTGACTGTTAGCAGTGCACAGTGGTGATGGCAATTATGGGGGCTCAGTCTGCCATAACTGGCGAATTTCAGGGGTTTTTCGGTTTTAATCTGAACCATAATGGGGGGGCCAACATATTTTTTTTTTTAGTGAAGTGCACAGGTTTTTCGTAGGGCAACTTAGCCATAACGTCCCCTCAACAAAGTATTTTTGTAGTGAATTTTACAGGTTTTTGGTAGAGCAACGTAAGCATAACGTCCCTTTAACTGAATGCCATAGGTTTTTAGTAGTGTAAATGCATCATAACAGTACGTTAACAAAAATGTTGTACTATATTTATCAGGGTTCTAATAGTAACACAAAAGCATACCACTGTAAAGGAACATTTGAAGTAACTGCCCACCTTCCGAAGAATTCCGCATTATCATATGCTGGCGCACAGCATGGGGGCGTGTTCGAAAAGTCATACGCACTTCACAATGACATGTGTAACTGGGTGCCAGTGGAGAAGTACATTGTATATTCTTGTAAGAACTTGAAAATGGAAAATATCCGGCACAGATCTCCACAAGGCAAGCGTGCAACACAATATAAGCAAGAATGCATACCGACGTATCTGGATCATTAACCCCCATTCCTCCCCAAAGAGTGGGGGATGAATGCCATAAGCAATCGAGATTTTACAGCAGTAACCCGTGCTACCAAGAAAGAGGACTTGGCATTCCCGGCTGAAGAAAACAAATCCTTTTTCAAGATGGCCACCCTAGAAAGGGAAGACGGGTGTTGGATAGAAACCCTTCTTCACTTTCCATTGCAGGCTGTGACCATAATGGCAGCACCACATTTGTGTTCCTTGAGAAATGTATGGTTATAAGCAACACCTTTACCAGAAAGGCAGTCCCTGGTGGACATGGCGACCTCAATGCAATGTTTTGTCCTTTCCAGTAATGGCCAGTAGCCACATCCCCGACATTGTGGCCACTAACCATACATAGATGTTACCCCTCAGAGACGGAAGCTGTACCGTTGATTTGTTATGTACATGAGTACACTTGTTAAACATCAAAACACTATCACATACACAACATAAACCTTTTCGGGTGTTGGCAATGACCTTTACTTACATGTGTTGTAAATGTACTAATTTTTTTTTGTAAAAATGTGCTTACTAAACGCAAAGGAGTACTCTACTTACGGTTACATAAAATCTGAAACAAACTCTGTGATGGAGAGTACAATGACGTTAGAAATACTGGAAGCAACACCATTACCACTCACCGTTCGATACATAATTTTGTAAGTGGCACAGGTCGAAAGGTGTGAAGATATGTGTATTGGGAGGGTGTAACCATGTATTATTTTACAAACATTTATGTGCACCAAACACTTTCAGTGCACCTTACCTCATTTTCCCGCTTTTAAGAAGATAGTAAGTATTCTGAACTAATGTTGGTTAATGGCGCATCTGGGCCAAAGCAAATGGGGTATGCAGTACCTTTCTCCATAACATTCCTTGGCAGCTTAAACATTTGTACGTACCTGTATACACCTGCAACACGGCACGTACGTGCATATTGACGTACGTGCCGTGATGTAGCACCTACAAAAGAATACATTACTACATGCAACGTAGCATGCCACATTGTGAAAGCAGAGAGTATATTTGTATAAAAAACACTGACATTTCAAAATTAATACAGTAGTTTTATTTTACAATAAACTAAGCGAAATCATCACCTAAGCAATTAGTAAAGTATTTGTGTTTCACAATGAACTGTGGGAAATGATTGCCCTATGCACATTTCCATACAAGTAGTAAGTTTCTGTCTTTCGTCGACAATGAAAATGGTAATGGGCATGTTGGTTTCTTTCACGCACAGAAAGTGAGCGTTGCCGCCACATTAGTCGTTTTCCTCCCACGTTGATGTGCAAGACGACGTCAACCGCTGTGATCTACACCACCAGAAAGGATGGAATGTTACTTCTTATTGCGACAGCAGCGTACGGACAGAGAGGTCCAACACGATCATCCCACTCAATTATAACGCACAGGCAACCGGTAATGAACAGTTGCATTTGACGGTTAAGAAAGGCGTCACTCGGCAGCTGTAATCCGTGACAATCACAATACGGAATTAAGTATCTGAGGGGAAAAGCGTAAATAAAAGGTATATCAATACGCAACCTCTGCACAAAACAAAGTTGTAACACATACTTTTACTAGTAAATAATAATTTAATTTGGGAAAATGTACTGGCACCCTGCAAACAGCGACAATGTGCAATGTCCATAATGGGGAAAAAAATTCAACGGCACTTAAACCTTGTAATGCAGTAGGAAAAAATATTTTTTCCCCCAAAGTAAATATTTAGGGGATAATTCATGGATTATTTGCGTGAAAAAAAATGGGATTTGTGCGCCATTCTGCCTGCAAATCCCTGTTTAACAAATGGGGATTTGCGGGCAGAATGGCGCACAAATCCTGTTTTTTTTCGACGCAAATAATCCATGAATTACCCCCACATGTCAATTTGGTCTATAGGCGGGAAAAATACACTTACATGATGTGGACCGGCTCCATTGCGTTAGATGCAGTCAGACAGTAGTGTAACTAATATTTCATGGGTGGTGCAAACATTTTTGAAGCATAACCTTATCAAACGATATGTTTTTCTAACAGGTACTCCCTACATTCTTTCTGCTCTTTCCCTGGACCTCAAGGTTAAAAAACAACTTCCCCTTAGGGCTGTCGACAAATATGCAGCCGTACGGAGCATGTAATTCAAAAAGAAAATGAAGTGGCCTTCACTGCGAATGCAAATACATTCTCATTTTGCAACAACATATCAGCGGCTATTCATGAGAACCGCTACTCCCGTGTACACGCGGAACTGCTGTGTGTACGAAATAGAGCAGGTGGCTGCCTCACATTCCTGCCAGTCTGACCGCAGTAATGTTGTTTATGTATTGTAAAATGGACGCAGTAAGTTCATTTCGTACAATGAGCAGCAAGTTTCATTGTACCGTATGATAGTGCTAACAAGAATACTTCAATGTTTCATTTTCTACTACCAAGTCTCATTAACGCTCACCCTTCCAAACAGTGTTCCATAAGTGTAACAAGTGCATTGGTGTCTGCTTCGTTTAGGTACATTAGCGGGATGTCCGCGTTCAACAGAAAACGAAGTAAACATGGCGGACGTATCGAAAGATTAAGACGCACTTCACGCTGTGCCACAACCAGTCAGTGAAAGCGCAACATGATCACGGCCAGCACGCCATGGAATAGCCAATTGCAATCTTCTCCACGGAGCGAACAGGGAAGTGTGACCGCGGAGCGGACATAGATATCACTAATTTGTATACACATACTTTTTGATCGTTTTTAAGGGAACTACTGGATGGATTGTCACAAAATTTACAAAAGCACGCTTTCGCGACCAAGCCCCTGCCACAGCCGTAAATTTGGTTGAAATCCATCCAGCGTTTTGGCCTGTAGCCGTGTACATAGTTTTCCCCCATTCAGTCTATGGGAAAAAAGATGTTTTGGGACCCCCCTATAACTTTGCCCCCCCTGGACCAAACATCTCCAAACTTTCCAAAAATTCATAGTGGCCCATATAATTTATTTGCAAAGTTTGGTGAGGATTCGTCCAAGTGAAGCGGAGTTATAAGCCGCCCAAAAAGTGCTCTTCCTATGGAAACAGCAATTTAACCATAACTACACAGCCACTACTGTGGCTGTGTAATATATATATATATGTTTCTAGCTGGAGGGTTGTGACAAGTATACTTTTGTAGCATCAGGACAATATATACAGTACCAGGCAAAATTCATAAGTGTGACAGTGGTTTTAACTACTGCCATTTCTGGAGTAAACCAGTAAAGGTGGCAGACCTTATGGAAATAGAATAACAGAGATGATCATCAAAGGGATGATCCAAATATTAAAGCTGGAGACCCCTGTTTCAATACATTGCAGAGGATGACAGCACAGAGGCAAGAAGCTTGTCTAAAAGCTTTAGGACTATGGTTCTTCCAGCAACAAGTAACCACAAGAAGAGCCGGAGAGAATGAGTTATGGAAAAACATAGAAAAGGGACTATAGAGTGGCCAAAGCTAACCAAAGGGGGAGCAGTAGCAATTTTTAGAAAGTATGGGGAACTGGAAATCAGGTTGAGGGTTTGATCGCGGTATGAATGGGGCCAAACGCTACTTGTGCAATACTTGTGCAATCAACGTTGGATTTCACTAAGGACATTTGTGGACTGTCAGCCCAAATGTTGAAGTCTCCAAGGATCACCAGATGAAAACATGTGAGCGCAAGAGATGGTCGGATGTCGGCAGAAGAAAATTAATTATCCGGTTCAGAAGGACAGTAAAGGCGATCATCAACTTTATTGAAAGTCTCAGCATAAGGAAAAGGAGGGAAGGGAGTGAGAGTCATTTCAAAAGAGGATTGGGAAATAACGTCCACTCCTCCACCAAAGGAGAAGCCACAGGTTCAATGAACAATCAGAAAGCTGGAGGAATAGTGTAATGTGTAGCTGGGTCAGAAGAGTCTGAAAGCCATGATGTAGTGATCATCCAGAAGTCAATCAGAAATATCAGTTCTTTGTTCAGGTAAATACTGAGGACTGAGGCGACGAATGTTTAAAGCCTCAGCATCAGCAAGGGGTGGGATTCCCAGCCAGGCGCAGCCGTCAGCCCTCTTTAGAGGCTCCATAAAGGCCCTTGCTTTGCTCAAGCCGTTAATTTGGGCTTTTCTGGCTCTGAATGGAAGGGAATGCCACCCCTTGCGAGTGCTTATCCTGGAGTAAGAAGAGGTCTTATGGATATTCCGCAGTTGTAATCAGGGATCTGAGGTTGGTAACATCATTGAGGACGCTCAATACATTTAAATGATTAATAGATTCACAAAGTTTCTGTCTGAATGGGCTAATTATCACAAGGTGTAGGGTACAGATGGGAAGGGATCATTTGTATCAGCAGTTGTGGTGGAGTCGAAGTCTATTATTTGTGTTTTAGCCGAGTTTGGCATTATTCAATGCAATTGCAATACAGGAGGTAGAGATGTTTGCTAAACCTGGGTTAATGCCTCACCACATATTTAAATGGCTCACCCGAGAATAGAATCTTTAAATGATTCAGAGGGCTTGATGGATGGCTGATTCACCAAAAGTAAAGGTGAGCTGAGCTTAACTGGGCTTTGATCGAAGACTCTATTATGACACATTTGAACATTTCAGCAGGAACCTGTCATATGAGTCATGGAGATTTCATCCATTAAAACATTGTTTTTTAACTAAAACATAAGCGATGCTTTCATAAATCAGTGGCCAGTGAAGGGCAGCCCACTGCCTAGCCCTGTAATGCCGTAACCTGAGTACTCTACGCTTTGGAACAGCTGATTGCTTCAACTGAGATATTTTCAGTTTACTTCAGCAAGACCTTTGCTCAATATAGGAAATTGATTTGTGCTATTTGTCCAGCATGGATTTAAATGAAACTCTTTCCTGCACTAGTGGTTTTGAGCCATTTTCTCTTTGCCTTCCTAACTTCTTTATTTAGAAACGTAATGCCCTCGGTTAGCGACAGGGTTCGTGTTTCTGTTGTTTCGAAGGTCTGGGGCGTTGAGGGAGGTCTTGATGTTCATTCCTCATCTTCAATTTCTCAGGCAGTTTAAGTAACAGATCTGCACAATTGAATTGTGTGGCCTACTTTGATCTAACAGCCTAACAGTTACCAACACCTCCTGTAGGGAATCATGATCAACCATATAGAAAAGTCTCCTACTGACATATAGCTTAAAAAGCTTTGAACGTCTGAGTTTGATTAACGTAAACAAAAAAGTGCTGATGTGGAAAGGTGGAAGCAAATTGAATTGGGGCAATTTTCCTTTTATTGTGGTTCAGGGAATACAGACAAGTGTCAAAAGTAGGGATGCAGCCACAGTAAGAGGGAGCAACCCAATACAGTGATGACATGCTTTGGAAGCCTGGGAAAAAGAAAACTAAAAACTTTACCCAACAGCTCCAAGCAAAAACCAAGAAAATACCTCTACATTGAGATGTCATACTTTCAGTCGATTGTAAAAGCAAAATTAAATAAGCTGAATCTGTGGAGATTGGTGGAACATGTCCCTTCTGAGGCTTAATCAACTCATAAACACCCCTACACTCGAGCCTAGCCACGAGTTGCAAATATCATCACCCCGAGGACAAAGGAAATGAAAATGGAGCAAGTATCCCAGCATGTTTAGATGTTGATCTTATCAAGACTGTCCATTCCAAGTTTCTCCACCCACCAACCAATGACTCATAGTGTCAGTCTGGGTCCTCTGCCAGAAAAATGCTTAAATAAAGAGACAACTGTGACCCGTAAGTGGACCTTCCAATGTGTACGCAAATCTGCGCAGATCCAAGTCAATCCCGACAGAACATTGGCTATTGAAGCCCCCAAATATCAAAAATGGGATAGTAATTGGCTCGACCATAAGCGTGTAACCATATTAATGATGTAACATACTCTGGAGTAGAAATGGCTAAACATTCATTTTTTAAATCGGAGCGTCAACAGCCCATGGATGTAGGGTTTGCTTAACATTTGTGAGTTCACATAAGTGTTGTGTGTCAGAAAACTATTATTTGTAGCTTAGACTGATGCAGAGTACCTTGAATTGCTCAACGGTCCCTTTTTGTTCGGTGACACCACTCTTCCAAACATAGTTCAATCTAAAGACCACAAAGATGATTTACTTAAATTTTGTTGAAAAATACATTTAGAACGGAGATGCATTGAGTACTTTATAGCCAAAATAACACCAGAAGGATTACAAGTCAAAAACATTTCTAGGCTCTTTTTTAATGATCCATAAGGTGTGAACCAGTTTAGAGGAGTAGGTAATAGGAGTTCTAGAGATTGTTTCCTTTTATTTATTGAAAAGGCCCAGAAACTCACTTTGAAATATGGGCAGGAATGGAAAGAAATTACGTTTTTAGAAAATCCACTAGCTAAAGATACAAGAAAATGTATTGACGACTTTAATCAGTAAATATGTAAATTCAAGACTGATACTTTAAATGAAACACTAGACAAAGTAAAGAAAGATATCACACATTTCAATTGGGAAAAGTTTTATTCTTATATAAAACCTGGATACTTTCCAGAGCAATAACAACACTTCCAGGGCTATCAGCAGCAAAAACAATTTGGATGGGGAACATCCTGTAGACAATGGGTACCATTTTGGAAACGCCTACTAGCAATAGTGGATCCTCGTCTAGTGATGAAGACATTAGACCAGGACCTTCACTGCGGGGGGAAACAGTAAGCTACACCACTAATGCACAATGTGTTTTTACCCAAAAGAGGGGGCATAGAGAGAAGATGGAGGTACTGCTTTCTGCCAACTACAGAAATGCCAACATGGTCACAGTTTACACAATATTCAATCTATTGTTAAGAGCACTATTATAATGGAGATGTACCTGTCCAATAATGCTCAGGAAAGCGTGGTGCCGGGTAAGTGTTATGTATTTAGTGATAACCAGAGTCAAATGTACAGGTAGGTAGGGAGACCTCCTACATCCTCTGCCTCACAATATCATCTTTCTCACCTCACCAACCATCCTCACGGAACTCCCCACCACACTCCACTCCACTCCAGAACCAACCTGTGATGTTGCTTGATTGCGAAGCTACAGAACAAATAACAACATTAACAGTTTTGACCATACAATTAAATAAGTAAAACCTAACACACCTCCCCCTTTCAACAGCTTTCAACAGCTTTAAACGCCACCTGTACTGGTCCCACACCCACACACACTTACGCAGTGTCCCGCCAAAGTTTTGAAAACATAGGGCCTCATTACGAGTAGGGCGGTAAGGGATACCGGGCACCGGTAAGGAGACCGGTGCCGGTAATCCCTTACCGCCCTACTACGAGTTACCTTAGCGGGTCCCTCTTTTAACGCCTGGTCTGACTAGGCGTTGTGGACGGGACCCGTTAAGGGAAATCAGAGCCAATAACGGTACTGCAAATTGCGGTACCATTATTAGCTACTTCCCCATTCCCATTGAGCCCTATAGGCTCAATGGGAATGCGGAATGGGGAATGTTTTTTTCAATGGGGACTTACCGGTCCCGCAAAGGTCGGATTACACCGGTAAGTCCCCATTGAACGAGACCGGTGCCGGTGCCGTTATTGGAGCAGTCATGGCGCAAATAGCGCCATGACTACCTCCAATCTCGGAATGAGGCCCACAGTTTCGAAATACAATAATTTCAAATCAAAAGGATCGAGAAAAAAAAGTTCGAATGCATTATTTTTTATGCACATTTTTTTTTGGTTCGTATATTAAAATTAGTGGTTTTTCCCAAAAAAACTGGGGTTTGAGGGGGAATCCCCCAAAAAAAACATGCATTCGAAAAAGAAATTCTCAATCCTTTTGTGTCAAAACTTTTGGATTTCGACACTATGACTGTCGAACAATTGACTATAAACCCACTCACACACACACACACACACACACTGCATCACTTAGCCAACTTTCCCTTGTTCCATACCTTCCCATTGTCTGTAACAACTCTGTCGTCAAAATCCTTCAAAATCCTCTGTGGACCCCAGAACCCGATCTCACCCCTCCCCACACCTCTCCCCTTCCTCACACAAACCTCATCCCCCACTCTGAACTCACCACATTTTGCCTTGCTGAGATTGCCCAGACTACAATGAGGGCCTCCTTTACTATGACAGAATACCTCTTCTCAACCTCTCGCAATGCCCTCGAGGCAAAGGCCACTAACCCATCCACTCCATACTCCATGCTGCTCCTGCAGTAAGACAGACCCTGGTCCCACATCACTTTCATCTGTCGTTGACCTTGTATCACAACTTGCCAATGCCAGGGCTCTAGTAATATAGTAATATCTCCCTTGACATGGCATACTACACTACTAAACCAAGAAAAGACCTGACTCCATGGGCCTCATTACAAGTATGGCGTTAAGTGGTCAAATTGGTGGAAAATCTGTCACTCCCAACTTTACCAGTAGGTCAAATTATGAGGTTGGGTCTGAAGTGGGGGAGTGAACCCTGGAAAATCCTGGAGGTAAATCCTCTCACTCACGCCAGAAAATCGGCAGAATCGGCGGAATTATCACAGCAGAAATTCTGCTGCGGTAATTCCAACAAAAAAGCCTCAATGAGTCCAATGGACTCAAAATAAATGGGGACTTACACTGCCAGCATCACTTGTATCTGGCGGTAATTCTACCAGACCAAGTGGCAGTAACTGTTTTTCAGTTGGGCGGTATTCAAGCAAATTTTCGGCCGGGATACCGCCCAACTCATAAAGAGGCACCTTGTTTGTCTTCAGATTGCTCACAGTCCAAATAGCTGAGACTCCACTCCATCCTTACTAAGAGTGTGTCCCAGATAATCAATTGAGGTCCTCCTGAGCCTACACTTTTCTCTCCTTAAAGATAAACCAGCATCACAAATAATTCTCAGCACCCTTCTCAATCTCACGTCATGTTCCCACTCTGTTGCACCCGTGATGAGTATGTCATTCTGGAAGCAGAACACCCCCTTCTCCTCCTTAAACAATGCATGCATCATCCTCTGCACTCTCTATAGCAGGAGAGGATTTGGTACCTAAAGGATTATATGTCGTACCTGTATACAATACAAATTGTGTGCAATTGAGGATAGAGGTTGAACAGTTACTTAAAAAAGTCATATTTTAATATTTCTTTAGAAGTCATCCTTATGATGAAGTGGAAGAAATGAATACAGGTCTGAGATCAAAATCAATGTTCTACACCTCCCCCCTAACAATACTATGTGCCCTGCAATTCTGACTTGTGAGAATCAGGACTGGTCAGAAATAGATGAAGAATAGAAACAAAGACTTTTGAGACCTAACATTATGAAACAAGAGGCAAAAGTATTGGAAAATCTTACAAGGGATCATAGAAAAACCATCAAACCTGCAGATAAAGAGGTAGGTATTTTTCAATTACTTGGACACTCCATCCTTTTCCCCAGATTTCAGCAAAAGTAAAAATGCGGGTGTGGGTTTGTGGCTTTGCATATGTTCCCTATACATTTCCACACTGTTTCACCAATCTGCACCACATTGTGTAAAGTCACCAGTTAGGACCCTCTGGACATTATTGGCTGCATGACATTTGGACAACCACTCCTTTCCCTGGATTTCAGCAAAAGTCTCTGGGTTTGTGGCTTTATGTATGTTCCCTATTCAACTACACAGCGTTTCACCAATCTGCAACACATTTTCTACAGTCACCTGCTAGGACCCTCCGGACATTATTGGTTACATGGCATTTGGACTCGCGCCCCCTCCCCTAGATTTCAGCAAAAGTCCCCAACAAATTATGGGTTTGTGGCTTGGCAAAGCATTGTTCCTTTTACAATTCCACACCGTTCCACCAATCTGCACCAAATTATGCACAGTCACCTGTACCTATGATGGAATGAAAGCCCGGGCAACACCGGGTACATCAGCTAGCATTATATAAAACAGAAACCTTGACAATGGTGAAGAATTTGTTTTAATTCTTGATGTTTAAGGTCTATACCAAGACATTCTCAAGACAAAGCTTTTAATATAGTAGGAAATACATGGAGTAAAAGGGCAGCACCTCAAAAATACAGATAGAATTTCTCATAAACATAACAGAGGTAGCCGTGACAAAGCACTTTTTCATTTTCAAAATGGACCTGTACCAGGAAATGAAGGGCACAAGTATGGGAGCTGCCTTTGCTCCCAGCATAACCATCGATCTGAAAGGCAGTTCAATATATAAGAAGCAAGTCCATTCAAACAACACATCAAATTGTGGAAAAGATCTATCAACGACTTCTTCCTGATTTTGGAAGTATCTTTAAATTAACAAAATATTCAAAGAATATTTACACTTTTGTACACCACATATTCAATTTACCATGAATGATTGTAAAAATTGTGAAACATTTTTGGATTCATGCCTTTAAAAACCAAGTCCTATACCAAGCCTACTGATAAAAGCACATTAATAGACAAGAACAACCTCAATACTTCAGGTTTCAGGTGTTCAATTACCTATGGCCAGTTTCTTAGTCATAAAAGAAATTGTTACATACAACTCTGGTTTTATACAAGAAACGAAGCAACTTCAGGTTAAAAACTGTGATAGAGGATATCCTAAGATAGTAATTAACAAAGCCTTAAAAAGAGCCAAAAACACACAAAGAGAGGGGCTGCTATAAGTAAAAGACAAAAAAGTAAGAAATTAAGTTTCATAATCAAAAGAGATGAGCAAATAATTAAGGACAGTGGAAGTTAGACAAGACACCACTATTTGCACTTACAAAATTCAAAAGCATACAAGAAAACTTGTCAGGAAATACGTTGAACCACCATTCCAACACTGACAGATATGTGTGGTTTACCACAGATATGGGGACGTTTTATTTGTGAGCAGTGTTTATCTTGTCAATCTACTACAAGATCCACAAATTCTTTGAATATATGAGCATAAAGTGGGAGAGAATTTCACTCCAACTGTAATTCCAGTAATGTGGTTCATTGTCTTTCATATCCATGTAATTTATGCTGGGTATACAATGTAAAAACTCTCTACACAATTGAATGCATATTGTTCCAGAATTAAAACAGGTAAAGATTCAAGCAAGATTGTACAGGGCCTATGAGAGAAAAGACACACAGAGATGCAATTGAGATGATAATAATTGAAAAGAAAGGGAAGTATGATGCATACAATACAATTAAGAGACAGCTATTGGATTGTCATCACAAACTCTATCAGAGAACGATTGAATAATATGGAAGGATTACAAGATGTAAAATGATAACACTTATTGAATTCTTAGCTGTCTAATTATGACTTGGAACTAAATTACTATCTCAACACATATCTATACTCTAACGGTCTCCAGAAAACAATCCACATGAGATGGAATGACATTCATCCATCCTTACACAAAGCACTTCTGTTTGCCCAATTTTCCACAAATCCTTCCTTCTCTTCCCAATCCCCCCTTCTTGCTTTCCTCAGTTTTGCTCACTATTCCTCAAGCAGACTAAGGTCTGAAGCAGTCCAGGTGAGGGCACAAAATGCCATGGGCAAGGATCAGGCACTTTGAAACTACTGCAGTGGTGATTTAGCGCAGTATAAAGGCAGAGTAACATAACAAAACACGTATTATGATGGCATTTACAATCCTTGTGTTTTCTAGGAGATGTTGATATAAAAAAAAGTTTCAGCATGTATGGGAGGCGGGTGGAGACTCCGCTGACTCTATTGTAAATCTTCCAACAATTCTCCCAAGGGCATGCAAACTCCCCAGCCTGACCAGCACCTAGTTTTGGCTCACTCCCACCATCTGCCTGGATGAACAGTCTGTCCAATCCAGTGTGGGGAGCTCAGCAGGCTGCTAACACCCCTGAGGGACGCAAACACCCCACGCCCTTGTACCCGCGGGCTTCACCCTGGCAGGGCAGGGTCCGAATACTTGAAGTCAAAGGGGGCATGGGCAACAGTAATTCACCGGATGGTAGCCTCATGGGCGAAAACAGGTATGAGCGGGAAGCGGGACGCCAACACCCCACGCCCTTGTCCCTGCAGGCTTCACCCTGGCGGGGTAGGGTCCAGATACTTGCAGTGCAAGGGGGCCTGGCCAACAGTAATTCACCGGATGGTAGCCTCATGGGCTAAAACAGGTATGAGCGGGAAGTGGGATGCCAACACCCCACACCCTTGTCCCTGCAGGCTTCACCCTGGCGGGGTAGGGTCCAGATACTTGCAGTGCAAGGGGGCCTGGCCAACAGTAATTCACCGGTTGGTAGCCTCATGGGCTAAAACAGGTATGAGCGGGAAGCGGGACGCCAACACCCCACACCCTTTTTGTAATCACTGGGCAGTTCCTTCATTCAATAGACTGTGGTTGCCATTGCAGATGAGGAAACAACACTTGCGCTAAATATATCTCTACGAAGATGTCCATTCCATTATTTTTAGACTGTTTCATCCACTACATGAGTGAAACTAATTAAATCAGCTTTGTTCTCATCCCAATGCATCAATTCAGCACAAACAACTCATACACCTTATCCCTTCTGCAGAGGGCCACATGCAACCCGCCACAGGTGTTGGCCTTGTTTGGTGTCACCAAGTGGCGCTTGGAACAAAAGACTCAGCCAGCTCCAGACTCCCATTTGGAGATGCTAGTGCTGCCTCTGCCATTCATTGAAGCACCCAAAAAGCAATGGATGGAAAGCTTTGAATACATCATGACCACTGGGAATTCCTCCCGGCAGCTTTGCGTTCCACCATATTTAGGTCTGCATGTCTCATGGCAGCAAGGGAAAAGACTTACACAAACCTATTGTGATCGCGCCCCAAAAGCAAGGAGGAGAGGAAGACACCTTCGTAAAGAAGGGGAATGAAGTGAAGGGTTAGAAAGTTGAGAGGTCAAGAAGGGTGTCAAGGTGGGATGGCCACAGTCTGGATTGAGTCTGGACTTTGTCCAGGTAGGCTATCTCATCATTACGCCTTCCTGCAATCTCCCACTCTGCCGGAAATGGGCACCACAAAGGTGCTCTAGGGGGGGTAGCACCTTTCTCCACCAGTGCCTCCCAGTACCACACCATACCATGTTCATTGTCCCCGAGTCACTTGGATGTCCAAGACTGAAAGTGTTTCTGTGCATAATCAGGTGATCTGCACAGTGATGTGAGGGTCAGTCACTGCACACGGCACGGTGCACTGGATGATGGCTTAGAGAGTGGTATATATAGTGCACAGTATCAGTGACGTCTTTATGGGAGGACAAAAGGGGCACTAGCCCCGGGCCTCCATAAGGGTGTCTAATCTAAAGAAGTTAGTGACCATTGTTTGTAAAAACTTAAATAGCACATATCAAGATATTGTATGGCGTGTTGCTAAGGCTCTGAACCTATTTCCCGTCTGTTGTAAAAAAATACTTTCTGCTCTGGTCAGTTCATGCTGTAATGCTTGCTGTGTTCACTGACCCACACATAGTTTGTGCGTTCACTACAACTCCTGTACCAATCTCACCTTTCTATGGGAATTATATTGATCATGTGCAATAACCAACGTTGAAATGCATACTGCTAAAGGTGGGTGCCGCGTTGGTTCAGAACATAGCTCAGTGTGTGAAGCACTAATTGCAGAGATTGGTGTTCATATGCAAGATTATAATACTGAATTCCTGCAAGGCCAACTCAGCCTTTCCTATGTTTGAAGTTGATCAATCTGCAGGTATGCGTACTTTGTTTTATAGCGCAAAGGGTGCTATTTTCAGCAGTCTACCTGTACCTGTGGTTGCTATAAAAAAAACTGATATAGCATCAGTATGGTGAAGGCCTAGAAATTAGTTTCTGTAGGTGGAGGCTTTTAAAACTTAGGGAGCCACCTCAAATGAAGACTATACAGTGTTAGTCCGAGAAGGGATTAGGTATGAAAATTCAGGACTCTGCAACCAAAGTATTCATGCTTCTATCCTGGCTTCCCCAGCAGATGATACAGTGATCCTGGACAAATCAACTTATTTCACGGACATTACTGTACTGTCTTCCTTGAAAAGATTGGCTTCTCCAAAAGTCGTTCCTCCCTGTGGTTTCGGTTTGTCTGGCAAATTTCGGTGGAATTCTTTCACCAATCGGGGTGCATGAACGTGGTCACTAGGTTCCCATGACCTTTCCTGTGGTCCGTAACCTTTCCAGTCGATTAAATAAAAAAGTTTTGACTTTATCAGCTTGGAGTCCAGGATGTTCTTAACTTCAAATTCAGGTTCCCCATCTACAAGGATGGGGTCTGTTGGCTTGGTTAGTCTTGTCCCTGGTTGTACTGGCTTCAAAAGTGACACATGAAAGACGGGGTGAATTTGCATATTAGCAGGTAAGTCCAACTTGACAGCCACCAGGTTTATAATGGTCTTAATAGAGTAAGGTACCAAATATCTGGGGTTAAAGGTCCATGTTCCCTTTAGAGGTATATGTTTTGTGGCTAACCATACTTGGTCCCCTATCTGGTATTGTGGAGTATCACTTCTATGCCGATCAGCATCTTTCTTGTATTTTTCTTTCGCCTGTTTTAAATGTGCAGTTGCTTCCTTAAAGGCTTGTGTAATCGTAGTGTGCAGATGGTCCACTCAGGGCATTTCTAAGTGTTGGGGTGAGTCAAGGTCTGAGGTTCGAGGATGGTGCCCATATAAGGTATAAAAGGGGCTTTGTCCAGTTCCAGAATGTAGTTAATTATTGTATGCACATTCGGCGATCCAAAGAATGTCTTTCCAATTACTCTTAGTCTGATGTAACATACAACGCAGGTATTGTTCGAGAGTCTGGTTGGTCCTCTCCGTTTGACCATCGGTTTGGGGGTGGTGACTGGTCGATAACCTCACATCGATTTGCGCCAATTGACAACATTTTTTCCAAAAATGTGAAATGAATTGACGGCCCCGGTCAGAGACCAATACGGACGGAAATCCGTGTATGCGAACAATGTTTTCGAGGAACTCCTTTGCCAGGATTGAAGCTGAAGGTAATCCCTTTAAAGGAATAAAGTGGGCCATCTTGGAAAAAAAGATCCACAATAACTAGAATGGTGTTAAATCCATTGCTTGGGGGTAGATCAGTAATAAAGTCTAACGATAAGGTGTGCTATGGTGTAGGCGGAATGTTTAAAGGTTGTAAGAGTCCAGCTGGTTTTTTCTTTTGTTTTGGGCGCAAATGCCACAAGACATCACAAATGATTTAATATCCTTACGCCAGGTGGGCCACCAGAATTGTCTCTTAATTTTAGATTCAGTTTTTGCAATACCTGGGTGCCCCTCCATTAGGGTATCATGATAACGGGAAATGACTAGCTCTTGTAGTTCCTTGTGTGGCAGAAATAGCCGCCCTTGGCAATAAGGCAGGTCATTGGTGACAGAGTAGTCCGGGCCTTTCTTTACCCAGTCCTGCAGGGCTGTAGGATCAAAGAGTTGCTGGATCTTTACCAGAATGTCCTCTAGTGTCTGTAGAGTAGTCATGCCAAAAATCCTTTGTTCGGAAATTATAGGTACTGGTTCTGGGTTCCCTTCTGCCTCTCTCATCCCTATTCGGGATAAGGCTTCTGCTTTACCATTCTTACAACCTGGTCGATAGGTTATCACGAAATCGAACTCGGCAAAGAACAATGCCCATCGGAGTTGGCGTGACGATTGGGCCTTGGCTGTCTTTAAATACTGTAAGTTTTGGTGATCGGTGATCACAGTAATGGTATGCCTGGCACCGAGAAGATAGTGCCGCCAAGCCTTGAAGGCGGATTTAATGGCTAATAACTCCTTGTCTGTAACCGCATAGTTTAACTCGGGTGCTGAGAACTTTCTGGACCAAAATGCTACTGGGTGAAGCTGGCCAGTTTCAGGGTCCTTTTGAGACAGGACAGCTCCCATGGCTAGACTGGATGCATCAGTTTCCACTATGTATGGAAGTTCAGGGCGCGGGTGCTTTAATACAGGTGCAGACGTGAATTTCCCTTTCAGCTCTTGGAAGGCATTTTCAGCTTCTTCAGTCCACATAAAGCGTTTATTTTTTCGCAAGAGTGCTGTGATGGGATGTACAACATGTGAAAAATCCGGGATGAATCTGCGGTAGAAATTGGCAAAGCCGAGCATGCTTTGTACTCCTTTAACTGAACTTGGTGATGGCCACTTAAGGATTGCGTCCACCTTTCGTGAGTCCATTCGGACTCCTCTTGGGGTCAGGATAAACACAAGGAATTCAACTTCTGTGGCATGAAAAACACATTTTTCCAGTTTTGCATATAGTTTGTGCTGGCGCAATTTCTCAAGGACTGCTCTGACGTTTTTCACATGGTCAGATTCTGAAGAGGAGTATACTAGAATATCATCGATATATACGACAACACAAACATCAATGAGTTCACGAAGGACATCGTTCATGAAGTATTGGAAGGCTGCTGGTGCATTGCACAACCCGAAAGGCATCACCTGGTATTCGAATAACCCATACTTAGTGTGAAAAGCAGTCTTCCATTCGTCGCCCTCTTTTACACGTACCAGATGATATGCCCCCCGGAGATCTAACTTAGTGTATATGCAAGCGTCCTTCACTGGGTCTAGTAGTTCAGGGATCAGAGGCAATGGGTATCGGTTCTTAACAGTTATCTGGTTCAATGCGCGGTAGTCTATGCACGTTCTGAGGTCACCTTCCTTTTTGGCACAAAGAATAAAGCTGAAGATGCAGGGGACTTGGATGGGCGAATTAAGCCATTAGCAAAGTACTGGTCTAAGTATTGTCGTAGGTGAAGGTTCTCAGGTTCCGTAAGGGCGAAGATCCTGCTACAAGGGGGTTGTGCACCGGGTATGAGATCGATTTGACAATCGTACGATCTGTGAGGTGGTAAGGTGTTTGCCTGTTCTTTTTGGAAGACATCCTGGAATTCTTGGTATTCTGGAGGTAGTTGCACGACTGCTGTGGTTACTGTGGCCAGGCCTGCGTTCAGATTTTTCTTTGGGTAACAGGTTTTGTGCACAATCCGGGAAGGTTATTCTCTTCTCTCGCAAATCAATACAAGGATTATGTGTTTCCAACCAAGATATCCCCAGTATTATTTGGAACTGTGGGGCTTTGATTAGATCAAACACAATAGTCTCTGGATGCCCATCCTGACCCAATAGTGTCATCTCTGTGGTGGAATGAGTTACAGGCCCAGAGGCAATTTCAGTTTCATCGACTGTGGTGATGACATCTGAGGTGGTTTTTCGGCAGAGAGGTATATTCATCCTGGAAGCCAATTCATAGTCCACATAGTTTCCTATGGCCCCGCTATCAATGTATGCCCTTACTGCGTGCATACGCGATGGCTGCCTTGGATCTATGAGGACCATTGGTATGATGAAATGCGCGGTCTGAGTATCCTTCGTCAAGCTCGGCAAGCGGACCTCTACGCTTGTCGGGCGTTGTCGTTTTCCGAGTCTGACTCCATATGGCTTTTATCAGCAGCTCCTACCACCTTCTTGGGTGGTTTTACAGGGCAATCCCGTAGAAAATGCCCAGAAGTTCCACAATATAGACACAATTGCATTTGCCGTCTCCTTTCTCTTTCCTTCTGGGTTAAGGGTCCTTTAACCCCTCTGATTTGCATGGGTTCTGAAGCATCTGCTCCTTTGGGGTTAGCGTGGGTTTTGACCAACACCCGATTCTCAAACTTGGCTCGATCAGCCTTTCTGTTCTGAAGTCTGTGATCTAACTGGACCACTAAGTCTATATATTCAGTGCAGTCTTGAGGTGGGTTCACGACTTGAGCCAAGACATCCTTGAGTTCTCCTCGAAGCCCTCGATGAAATAACATGATTCATTTTACCTCAGGCCATCCAGTTTCCACTATCAACCTATTAAAGGTCACGATGTAGGATAGAAGGTCCTGGTTACCCTGTCTTAGGGACAAAAGTTCGTTATCCAGGGTCTGTCCTTGGAAGTGCCGGGCAAATAGTCTTTCCATGCTCATTTGAAAGCCCTGAAAATACTGAAGAATTGGGTCATCCTGAGTAACTAGTGGAATTGACCAATCAGCTGCACTGCCGCTGAGATATGACAATACAATGGCCACCTTGGCTTGATCGTTTGGGAAGGCTTCGTGTTCTGTTATGCTCACCTGGCTCCCACAGGGGCGTCGATCTGAAATGGACAGCTGCGGTCTCCACCAATGTGACGCGTAGTGCCGAGATGACGGACTGGACTGGCCCACCTAGCTTTGTTTGCTTGGCCCGTAGGAATATTCTTCTGCAAATGGAGAAAGGGAATTAACCACCCGTGGAGTTGAGCGTTAACCCTCCCCCACTCCCGCTGTTCTCCCCACTGATCACCTTTGATGTCCCCTCTTATAGTCTCACCTGACGGTTTGGAAAGATGAGCTCTCCATCCTGCATTGAGCGCAGGGGCGCGTAGATAACCAGTTGCTTCACTGGCTCGAAGGAATTGGTGAGTTCCAGAACAATAATGACTCTGAGATTCCCTTCAAGGCGCCGTACGTATGTAGTTCGTAAGAGTTCAAATGTCTGGCTTTCACTCTTGTCCGATTCCTTGCAGGTTGCAGCTTGACCCTAGCGAAGATTTCCTCGTGGCAACCGGTAATATTCAGGTAAGGATTTGTATTATCTAACACAGTTCGATAAAATAATGTCAAGATGTAACCTGTTGCTTTCTCCCTTATTCAGGCGCTGAGAGAAAGTATGAAGTCTCGGGGAATAATGCCTAAGGCGGAAAATCAGGTAAGTCTATTGTGGTGAGGAGGTTTCCCCTTGTTTGTCCCTTTGTTTCACCTTGCTGTCCTTTTGTTTCCACTTAGGGGCCGGGGTTCGGCAAGGATGCAGTGGAAGCTTTGCCGACCCGTGAAGAGGAATAGTACCCCAGTGGTAAAATCAGGTAAGTCTATGGGGGGTAACTAATATTGCCTCTGTGTATTCCCTTGGCTCACCTTGCTGTTCTTGTCTTCCTCTTAGGTGCCGGAGTGCGGCGGGAACATGCCGAAGGATGCGGTGGAATGTGAAGATGCTGCGAAGGCCGGTGAGTTCAGCGCGTTCTGCAGCAGGCGAGGCGACACGCATAAAATAACTTCTTTCTTCCAGCTCGAAGGCACGATGGATCGGGAATTCAGGTAAGGATCAAAGGTATTGCTCTTGTTCTAATCTTTTCTCCTTCTTTCTACCTATTTCTAGGAGCTCCAGACTCGAGGCGGGTGTGGCAGAAGACTGGATGCGGACTTGCAGGCACGGTGAGCGTTACGCTGTTGGATGCAGAATAACGCGAAGCGTGTGCTGCTCTTCGGGACTGGTTTAAATAGCCCCCAAAGTAGTCTAGGTAACTATTCCTCCCCAGCCCCACCCGAGTAAAAAATAGTCCCTAGGTAAAGTAGTCCCTTCCAAGCCTCTTTTGGCTTGGAGCTCTTGCAGCATGGTCTCCATCAGGTAAGTTTGCAGCATGGTCTGCATCAGGTAAGTTTTAATCTATGAGCCTGGCGCGGTGCCAGGACTGTCTCTCCATATGAGCCTGGCGCCATGGACGGCAGGACTGCACCCAAATATCCCCTAGCAGGGGATGTTGGGCTTGCTTGGAATAACTTGATGCCTGCTTCCGGGGTTGCTGGACTTGGTTTGGGTCCCCGGGGGTAGGCATCATGACACTTATCCACTCTTGAGCATTTTTGCATTCTGGGAGCAAATCTGAGTCATCTGTCTATTCTGGATTATGTGCACCTTTTACATTCCATCTGTGTCCTAAATGTATACTATGACTGGTGTACCTTCCTCATGGTTGCTAATGATGAAGAGTGCCCTGTACCTATGCTAGAATGCAGTAGCCTTGTCGTGGACTGCTGATTTTGGCCTTGAAATGCTACTTATTTATCATTCTTATTACAGCAAGCATTAAGAGGGTAAGGGGGCTGAAAGGGAGTACCACTGGCTATTTTAATTGCTGCAAGGTAACATGCCAAGCTATGTGTTGTGATCTCGAAGGGGGGGCACGACCAGCTATTCTGGATACCTTAATTCCTTTGGCTCGATGGAGGGGGGCCCCCAAAGGGGTCCGAGTCCCGGGCCCCAAAAGTGCTTAAGATGGCCCTGCACAGTATACATGTTGGGTTGTACGCTGAAGGCAGGTAATCTCTCTGGAACTCGCTGCCTCATTTGCCCTGCTTGCTCAGGTTCCCTCACAACACTGAGAACCCCTCCCTTCGCGTAGTGCTTCCGGTAATCTTTGCTGCTGGCTCCTGTCCACGCTCCCTGAAGCATTTGTCTGCAACACACTTAGCAATTGCCACTATTTATATAGCTATTTACACCACCCGGATTGTGCAACAACCGGAAATTCTTGATTCCCACACAGAGAACCTTCATGCAGTGTTGCTACTGTGCTGTGTAAAACCTTCTGTGCATTAACACAAGGGTGCATGAATAGCCACATAAATAACAAGGCCAGGACAGCACGTGGAGCAACGCCTATTTGCTTTGCTGATGCCACCCCCGGCCATGCAAGGGACAAAGTAACAATAGGTACAGACATTCAGGTTACACCTACACTACTAAGAGCCACCGTGCAAGGGCACGTGCCCCGGGGCACGTTCACATTACGAAGCGTCAAAGGGGAGAAAATGCTTTCACAAAAATGAATATGTTTTTCCTGGCTATCAATACTTTGTTCTTTAGTGTTAACGTTTTAACTTAGGTTGATCTGCTAACCAACAGGCCTTTGAATCTACCTTGTTTTTCTTCTTTGTCAGCATACGTCTAATGTACGCTGACCTCCATTCTGTGAAATGGCTTCATCCCCTTGAACAGGAAGTGACGTAAGAGGAGGCGAGGAAGTACAGCAGCAAAGATGCACAATGAAAGATCGCATATTCTTTGAAAACGTTAACATTTCTGGTCGTCCACCTAATGAGCCAGGAGAGAGATGGAAGGGAGGGGGCGGGGGAAGGGTATGAGGGTGGAGAGAGAGAGCGAGAGAGAGAGATTGGTTTACCATGTGGTGGGTACAGCCAGTAGTTAAAAACTGTGCAATCTGTACTGCGTTGCCAACAGAGCTTAGAAACTGAAGACATACTGGAGAAAACAACATCTATATGGCAAATTGAGACTGCGAGCTGATTTTTTTTTTAATATATACTTTTTACTGGTCAGTTAGCTCCTATATAGCAAGTCACGCTCCTTCAATGTAATGACAACAGCGTTACACAATATTATATGTTTGCTGGTAGATCACTTGGCCTTTGGCATCTCACTTTTAGGGGCACCATGAAAATTAAGGTGCGCACAATTTCATCATACTGAACAATGAGCCCTGAATCGGCCAGTGGTTAGTAACCCTCATTCAGCACACCCTAAACCAGAGACACTGCGCACACTCCCAATCCCCCTAGCACACTGTACACTTCACTCTGGCAGTATATACCCTCAGGCACGACCATCTTAACAGTCTCAGGGGCCCGGGGCACAGACAGCCTTGCCCCCCCCTCCCAGAAACCCATGCCTGTCTTCCACCACCCCTGAAACTCATTCCCCCCTACATTGCCACACCCCCTGTCCCAGGAAAGCCTAACAATTGAACATAAACCTCTCTAGGCTGTAAATGTATTCTCTAGTTAATAAAATATAAACATTACGCATCTCTGTGACCTGGTTACATACATGCCAACATTTCAACCCACCCGTGCGGGAGATTACGTCCCAAAAATCGGGAAACAAAGATTTTCCCATAGCAATGTATTGGGCAAAGATTTATTTTAGGCAGGAGAACGTGAAAAATAGTAACATTTTTCACGGAAAAATCGGGAGTCTCCCGCCTAAATTGGGAGAGTTGGCATGTTTGTGTCTACCCCAAGAGGATACTATATTGAAGACATTTTACCCTTTGTTTTTCGAATAATATATTAATTTTGAAAGAAAATAAAATCAAATTATTTGTATGCAAGTAGTTATTTAATAAACTGATAACCTCAATGTCACTGGGCCTAGTAAGATTCTCAATGTCACTCGACCTATTAAGATTGTTGTTTTGTACTCCCTTGTTGCCCTCCCTTGCCTCGTCGCGCTCTGAAACACTTGTGTACGAGCACAATACAAATAAAATATCAATATCAATAACCTAACAGTTCAACCTGACCATTTTATTCTGTATGAATGTGTCCAAAGTACATGCCCTTGGAAAAACATTACATGACTAGGCAGCAGAGAAAATAAAAAGTCATGTAACAAACATCAAAATTCACTTAGCAGTTCAGTCCATGCCCACACAGTAGACAAATTCAAGTAATTGTAGAAAGAATGAGATGAGAAGCACCCAGTGAGTATATGCTTTCTAGAGCCCAGGGCTGATGTGCCTGAAACACTGCCAAGATTAAACTATATATTCCCTTCCAGATTTGCATATTGCTAAATCTTTAATTATGTCAGAATGTTCTATCTCTTGAACCATTTCAGACTCAATGCTTAACAGAGCCAAAGAATTCAATCTGGCTTCGATCATAAAGGTAAAACAGGGACAGTTAAGAGATATACCTCCTCTGCCTTTTATGGTAACGTGGGCTGAGGGCAGGCTATGCTCTTAAGAGGGGTGGGAAGGTGAACCAGTAGTTGCCCAAACAATACAGATTCACAGTCCAAAATAAAGGCAATATCCAATACAGGTTCTACAAAAATAAATATACATTAATTAAACACACCACCTGCAATAGAATTAATAAAACATACTGTACACAAACCCACCCAGAAAGAAGAAAAGAGAAGGTGTAAGAAGAAAATAGCACTCCCGAACGTGGTTCCTTGGGTAGTAGGTGAATTAATAGCCACAAAAAGAATAGGCCGATGTTGAAAACAGGTGCGATCATGACCTAATCAGTCTCTAGGGCCCAAGTGAACTAAGGGGGCAGTTCAGGCTCAGCGGGACATGGATGTAGTCATTGGTGGGAACCTAGTATGGGTGAATGCGGTCACTCTTTGGTGTAGAAGGGAGGCTCTCAATACAAAAATGGGTCAAGACAGTCCCAGGACTGCTTCTCAATTGAGCCAAGCCGAGTAGGGCTTTAGCCGTTGGGGGGGGGTCGATGAGTGACACTCCAGAGTTTCGAGTCGGGGGGGCAACGGCCAAAGTGGTGACTTTAGTGGCGTTGATGTGCAGGTCGATGAGGTGGCCCTTCAAGGGCTAGCTGGGCTGGGCCATGGTTGTAACCCATGATCAGAGTCGATGTGTGACTGACCAGTAATTTGGATCAGGCCCCAGTGTCGAGCAGTCGATGAGAGCCTAGCAGGTGATGGGGCTTAGCTAGGGTACGAGGCAGCATCAATCTGGCTCAAAGTGCAAGCAATAGTTCGACATTGTGGAGGAGCGCAAAAGCCAGCACCAGCGCCTTCCCTCTCATTCATGGTGCAATGAAAATTGAGCGACTGGTTCGGTAGAACGGAGCGCTTTGGATGGTCTGGCCCTCTGGCTGCTGTGAAGCCCTCTCAGAGGGAGTCAAGGACAGGATGGTTCCATTCAAGGTCTGCTCTCCCATTTGCAGGATTTTGTGGCACAGAGTGGCAGGTCCTGGTCCACAGCAAAGGTCACTCCCGATGAGCCCCAGTAGTGGGTAGGGGGCAGATCTTCCTTCCATCTTGGATGGCTCCTTCTTCACCTCAGGCTGAGGGCTTTGGAAAGCACAACTTTCCCAAAGGAAGTCCAGTGAGTTCTTCTCAAGTGAATCTTCCTGCATTGAGAGGATCTGAGAGAATCTAAAGAAGGGGTAGGAGACCCCTTCTTTTAAAGTCAAAAGTCCCCAGGTGATTGGACCAAAGTTAACCTGAATTAGTGGCCCAATTCCTGTTCTTCAACGGAATGGACTTTGCCCTTCTGGTGTCACACCCAAAGTACTTTTCTCCAGAGAAGTGGAGGGGACCGGAAAGAGAAAGAGATACAGAGAAAACAAGATGGTGGGAGTCTCCTTCCATTGGCCAGGGCCTCCTGTCTACTCTAATCATCCCCCCTTCCCACTAAGAACTAAGGCCCTTAGAGATGCAGCACCCTGGTGTCAGGCTACTCCTTTTTAATGGCTGTGCTCCTTTGATGCCAGGGCCCAGGACAGCTGCCTCTGGTGGATGGTGTTACCTACCTTCACAAAGAGATTAACGAAGAGACACAGTTCTCCAGGTTCCTGTCCTGTAATTTGTCAGTCTCTTCCCGGCTGGCCAGAATACACATCACCTTCCACAGCATAACTGACTCACAGAAGCTGACACATGTGCGATATAAATTGGGATGTGGCGGCAATAATCATAAGTAGCAGCATGCCTAAACTCAGGCATAGCTTTATTAGAGTTTCCCTGCCACCAGCATCGCTACATCATGATAATCGTAGTTTTGGTACAGGGGGCATATCTTAAATGCCGTCCCTGCATTGCTGAAACTTGGCTGTTGCTGCAGCTGTCGAGCGGGCATCTCGTGACCCTTGAATCTGCTCTACGCCACGAGCAGAGCAGGCGCTGCGGGTCAGGATACTGATGCAGCAGGGCACAAGTACACTATGCTTTTGGCATGGAGTTGTCGAAAAGGGGATTCTCGTTGGCTGATTACCCTTTTGGAGATGGAACTGCTTGCATAATTGTATGTATTAATAAAACTAAAAAAAGACAGGGCTTTGCACCCTTGCCAGATGGTAAATGCTCACACTAGGCACATTCTAAAATGTGACATACGTTGTGATCAGGAATTGGTTAAAAAACAGGACATTGATCAAAGGGGACCCATAATTTAAAAATAAATCTCAGAGAAAGCACAAATTAAAGTAAAGTAAGGAAGAGATGAAGGGGGCAATTACAAGGGGGCTTTGAGAAATGCTAACATCACTTCCCGTTGCGCATTTTGCATAAACCAGTAGATGGGTGACACAGAGAAATGTAACAGCTATAATTTATCTTCCAATGCTGCTCTTGCTATAAAAAATATTGGTGTGAGGAAAGACACGCACCACCACCAACTAGACCAGCAACATAATGACGCTATTTTAGTTTACAAAACTAGTTATTTTTATTGATATGATATGACATTTATAATGCGCCTATACACAAGTGTTTCAAGGCGCGTCGAGGCAAGGGAGGGGGAACAGAGGGAAGACAGACAGCACTCTTACTAGGCCAGGTGTCTTTCAGATCGCGCAAGTGCAAGGGAAGGGGGAAAGAAAAGTGCTGGGGGGGCAGGATGGGGGAATGTGCAGTACATGGGATAATCAAATAATATAAAATAAATAAGAACGGCCAGCTGGTGGCAAGTGCAGGGTGAGTGCAGACATAAGTGCTGGTTTGGGGACTGTAGGGATACAGAAAACAGTCCCCAGGTGCAGGGTTTGCAAGAGAGGCAGCGCAAGCCTGCAACTGGCAGGGCTTGGGACCGAGATCAGATGGGTGTCGGGTAACCCGTGCAGTCTCATTATCAGCCAGGACTTCAGCAGGGGAGAGTGGGAGAGAAAGCAGAGGCAAAGAGGAAGGTTTTTAGGAGCTTCCGGAACCGAAGGTGGTTCTCCTCGAGTTTCAGGGAGGCGGGGAGGCTGTTCCAGAGGGAGGCCCCTGCCGAAGAGAGAGATCTACCACCAACTCGTTGCTTGGAGAAGCGACTGACTCTGAGGGAGTTGGAGGCGGATGAGCGAAGAGCTCCAGAGGGAAGATATTTAGGGAGAGAGAGTTGAAGGTATTGAGGCCCCAGGCCGTAGAAGGCCTTGTGGACGATGCAGAGGGTTTTGAACTTAATCCTCACAGCCACTGCGAGCCAGTGCAGAGATTTCAATCCTGGAGAGATACGATCCCTGGCCTTGAGGCCAAGGACACGTCTCGCAGACCTGTTCTGGATGAGTTGCAGAGGGCGTAGAGTAGAAGCAGGCAGATTTAGAAAGAGGCTGTTGTATTAGTCCAGCCTGGAGAGAACCCACCAGAGCTCTGGAGACAGAGAGCTTCTGGGGGAAGGAGAGGAAAGGAAGAATACCTCTTAGGAGGTGCAGCTGGTAGTGTGTGACTTCATGCAGATATGTTGTTTAGTAGCACAGTAAGTGCTTCTATCCACAGCATGTACATATACAAATATGAACCCCAGCACACAAACACAGATCTCTGCAACAGGTGCTTAACTCACTGAGCTATCTTCTTCACCATGGTGGAATTCAAAAGTATCAATATTCATTTCTACTTTGATTATGGCATTTTATTAATATATTCCCCACAGAAAGATGGAATTACCACAAAGTTTGTGTTGTAATGAATGGACAAACTGGGCATTTAGAGGATCAGTTAATCTGATCTGAACTTTGTTGCAATACTTCATCAGCACACTATGCATTATCATGATGTGCTTGAGTCTTTAAAAAAGTGCAACAACTTATTTGCCGGGTAGGCAGTGGGGGCCCCTCCCACAGTGCAACATCTCTGTGTATGATGACAAATAGATCACACCTGTCCAGTCTGTTATCACTCTATTTTTTGTGTCAGCAATCACCTTAGCTGGACACTGATTGAGACTTAAGCGGGGCTAATGGCTGTAGGGTGTGGATGCTAGCCCTGCATCAAAGATTAACTGTAACGGGCGTGCTGCAAAGCGCACATTGGCAGATAATTAAGCATGTCAGTGTTTTTTGTTTTACCAAATGATTGCCAATAATGAGTGGCAGAGACTGAGGCGAGTTTGCAACTTACGCCTGCTTATTCTAATTTGTACAGCTCCTCCTACAACAGTTCAACATGCACATACTTGCCAGAGAAAACATTCTCAACGAAATCCTTTACACAACAAAACATATTTATTGCGCATTGGGTCAACATCATTTCCATTACTATTATTTTACCGTTACATCTGTGAAAACTGCCTTTCACCTGCTTTTGTTTTCTCTTGGAGACGTAGGCTCCAGGGAGGTTACCCCAGCCAATAACAACTGTGAATCAAATGTGACTGTGATGGCATTTTCCCAGCCTACGTGCAGTACATGGTGCTATACAAACAATTAGAAGACAAAGGCATGATTCAGTTGCTTTCAGAATTGTTACCCTCCCAGGCTATACATCCCTGATTTCTGAAACCATACACTTATTTACAGTCCCCATGGATGAGGGAGCCCCTGCACTGTGCGCTTTGCAGAATCAAAGACTCAGGGGGATACACACCAGAAATTCTTTCCACTAAAGTGAGGACCTGCCAATGCCCTCCTCAGGCTCCCTCCCCAATGTGATGACTGCATTTCTTCCTCAGACAAGCATTTAAAAAGAAATCAATGAGTCACGTTATTTTAGGCACTTTAAACTAACCTGGCGCTTAAGTAATCAGGAGTTTCAATGCTAAGATAAACAGTACTCATTTTATCTGCCTTTGAAAGGATGAAAGGTTAAGTCGGCCATGCTGGGATTCAGAAACAGCATCCTGCAGGTTATAGAGCTCAGCACTCCATTTCCATTTCCTTTAACTTTGTGTATATTCTTTGTACTCTGAGCAGGTTATTACAAATACAACATAATGTAAAAGGTGAACTGTTACTGTCCCTCTCCCATATCCTGCTCTATAAAAGCTGATATTTGAGATAGATGGCTGCAGGGCCCTCTTAAACAGATGCTACAGGGTGCATAATAATCTGGCCTTGGGGCTGTGGAAGCCAAGTTAGAGAGTCCTAGAAATGATAGGACGATATCAGCACACGGCAGCACAGCAGCTGGTGGATACAGTTTCACACCACATTCCGCATTATTGCACTTTTAGACACAAGGAGATGCAGAGGTTAATCCTGAATAACACTGTGTTGAGCAGGCACTGAAGCTAGGATTTAAATCTAGGTGCCTGTGTACTAAGCTCAGTAATGTGGACCCTATGTCACACATCCCAATTCATCATCTCTGGGATTTGGCTGCAGACGCCAGAAGTGCCATGCAAATAATAACCTACAACACATCACATGAGGATCCCCCACCCCGCAAGGCCAAGTTGCTCTGTGAGGCCTGGGGAAGTTAGCACCTCTGAATGGCACCCCCTTGTGACGGCCCTACATGGATGATGAATGTATGTACCCTCCCCGATTGGATGACCATTCGTCTCCCTCACCATGAGGAGAAGCGACTTGAGGAAGAGCTCCTCAGGCTCCTGGCTGGTTGTCCTTCTGTGGCAGGCAGGCTGCAGGCAGCAAAATAAAAGTGCTGATCGTGGGCCGAACACAAACAGTAACAGTGGTGGTGACCTGCTACACCATGCAACAAGGGAGGGCAGAGCCCCTGCACAAGAGGAGGGGATGCATTCGAGGCAGACAGGAATCAGGAGAGAACAAAGGGCCTGCTGCCTCTCAAAGAGTGGGCTCTCATGCTGCTTGGCTCTGAGGCTTGCGCCGTTGCACTCACTCGCTTTCTCACCCACGGCCACACTCAGCAGTCAGGGAAGGCAGAGAGAACAGTGACAAATTATTAGATCACAGCAAGGAGGTGTTAAGCAATCAGAAAACAAATGTACCTCCATGAAAATCATCATTACTGTTTTTCAGGTTGGGCTATTAGGTGGTACTTTAGGACCACCAGTGGTCCAAAACTATTGCATTGGAGTACAGATAGGGAGAAATGGCATGTGAGGAGGGACACAAACCTTGTAGGTGTTGCTTGGTTTTTGCCCACCCATTGACTCCCTCCGCCTTGCACTCCACCACATTGAGGATCACCTGGCCTTTAGGAAAGCCCTCAAAACCTGGCAGTTCCCCCACCTCCTGATCCCCACCTTTTCTTGTACCCACTCCCCATCACTTGCACACAAGCATCATCCAGTAGTCAACCCCCCTGGCCCTGCACATTCCTCTCCCACTTGTCCCTCTCTCAGGCACCTGCCTCTTCTCTTCTTCAACCAGTGGGCTCTGCCACCTCTAACAATGCCTTGGCGCCACCAACCCCTTACAGCAGACGCAAGCAGGTATTCCAGTAACTTGCTCATGATAAAGAATCCTGATTTTGGGCAGGGGATTGCACGCATATGGGAGGACAATGCATCTCACTTAAAATGCACCTTAAGAAACTCACTCTGATCTTCAAGGAGGAGGACAGTTAGGCACTTCCTTTATAGCCGTCACTTTATGTGACTCTAAAGCACATGAGAGTGGCCATACAACCACATGTAACTATGAAAAGGGACCTTGCTCGCATTTGAAGGAACATGGGATGGCAATTTATCACTCTACGATCGGCTCAGAGGGTGTGTGTTATGCATTCATTTAGCACTTAGATCGTCTGTGAAACATAGCACTGCTCCTTGTACATAGATGGAGCATGAGACGTAGACATTGTTGTCTGTACAGCTAACCCTTTCCTCCTCTCGCACACCGCACTTTCGTAATTTAGCAGAAGGGACGGGAATATGCCACACACCCTGCACTTACATATAACACAAAAACTATTGCACAACACCTCTGCTATAACAATGAAGCTAACTTTAACAACAAAAAGTCGAACTCTATTTTCCCACTTGACTATCACCTTAAACACAACCCCCCTTTACTTTGTAGTATAACTCTGCTGTGCCCGTCCACATGCCACTAGACATGGGTGACTAGCAAGGTCTTGGCCACCCTCACATTACTTTAATGGCTGAAATGCACACACGCAAAATAGCACCTCCCAAATTCCAAATGTCCCAAATTTTGGGCTCCTGTGAGCCCAAGGGCGTTCAACCGCTGCGCGTTGGGACCATAATTATGGTGAAAGGCGCTATACAAATGCCAAAATGAATAAATGAATGAATGAATGGCCATGCTAATCCCTATGGCCAAACTCATGATGAGGTCCATTTATGTTCAGAGGTTGCGTTCATGAACTTTCCGTTTGCGATAACTGTCTTATCCCATGGGTTTTTACAATTTCTAACATTAGATTTCCTAATCTCATTTTGCCAGACAGGTAAATAAAACATGCTGGCAAGTTTCTCCTTTATTTGCAATATATACAGCTGTCTGAATCATATTTGTTCGACTTTTTCATGAGTGGAGATAATGGCAATATACCCACCTGGATTTCTAATAATGTTGAGGAACATCTTCTTACAGATTCCCCATCAAGTATTTAGACAAAAACCTTTTTTTACAAGTGAGAAAGTGATGGTAGCAATGAAGCTACGGTTACCTTGACCTATCAGAGTTCTGTACCTCCTATCGCTTTCTCAGCCTCAATTCAAAGTGTTCAAATCCCTTACTCAATCCCCCTTTCATAGGGTAGTTGCACACCAGGGACGTCATTTAGGGGTCGCCAGGGGTTGCAACTGTGACCCTGAAGTCTCCATTGCTAAAACCCCCTTGGTCTCCCATGCTACCCCTAAAATAAAACAAAAAGAAAATTTAAAAAAACTTTTTTTTTTTAATTGAGGTTCCTGGGCTGTGGCCAGCAGAATGTGGCTCTTTGTTTCTGGGGTGGCTGCTTTTCTGGTTGCTATAGCCGGTAAGATAACTCAGTGGGTAGAGCGCTCGTTGGTGCAATGTGTGTGTGATCTGCAGGTTGCAGGTCCGACTCCCGGCAAGGTCAACTGTGCCTTTTGGTCCATCTGAGGTTATTAAATGAGTATCAACACTGGTTGGGTGATATTGTATGTATATTTATTCAATATGAAATGCTTAAGCGTAAGTGCTATATTATAACACAACATTATCGCTTGGCCTTGGACAGTGATATCATAACCATATTTTTCATAGCATACTTAGACACAATGCTATGTGATTCCACTTCCTGTTGTGTCAAGGGGTGAAAGGTCATGCTCCATTGCCTCCTGTGATGTCACTTCGGTTGGGGTCAGATGACATCACTTCCTGTGATGTCACCAGAGGTCAAGGGTCATGTGATGTCACTTCCATTACCCCTGCCATTTTGGTGAAATTACATTCCTGTTGCACACCCTGGTTTCTCAGGCTCCTGTAACCTTCATAGCTGTCCCAGACGTTATTCACAATATTTGTCCTTTGTTCAATTCCTAGTTCATAGGATATTTGCACAATCAGGCTTCTAAGGCTCCCATAACCGTGATCGTTTTCCCTGATGTTATTCACAATGTTTGTATTTTTAGCAATTCCCCCTTCCATAGGGTATTTGCACACTCAGGTTTCTCATGCAATTTAGCTTTCCCAGCTGTTATTCACAATGTTCATATTTTTATTGGTCCCTCTTTCATAGCGTATTTGAACACTCAGGTTTCTCAAAGTCCCGTAACCGTGATATCTTTCACAGTCGTTAATTACAATGTTCGAACTTTTAATGGTATGCTCTCCGTTGGGCTTTTCAGGCTCTGTAACCTCGTCGGGTTTGCCCTGGCTACTAGTCTCCGTAGTTACGTTCCAACATGTGTGGAGCTTGGGTACTCAGACTCCCTCATTCCATCTGGTCTCAGCATCCATTACCAGTGAGAGAAACCTGAAGGTGTCTCCCTAGCTATTCCCCAGGGATCTGTCATCCAGGTGGCCAGGACACGGCCATCGCTATTGGATCCAGTTCCTGAGGGTGGACCAGTGAGGGAGGATCACCTGGATGGGGGTCTTCGGGAGTGGAAGTGGGACACTGACGGGTGAGACGCGATATTCCCCTTCTTCCAACATCTTTTCCCCATCCTACGACATAGGGCATTCAGAAACACTGCCTCCCCTTTTTCCACATGAACACTTTCACACACCACGAAAAACAATGGACTAACTCTGGAGCTGTTTACCTTACATGTCCTGACACATGGGTCAGGCACAGTCAGGCAATTGACCAGAATCACACACACGACAGCCCTTCGCTTCCCCACAGGGATAAAAGGTGGAGCACAAGAGCACAGTATGAACAAGACAGTCCGCACGACGAGAAAGATATCCAAGCACAGTAGTTCAAGAGGAGGAGAAAGGAGGCGAGTATCGAAGGGACAACACGGAGAGAAGCAACCTTGCCCTTTCTGACCCAGACCCGCAAAGGCTCTGCAGAAGGAAACATAACAGCGTGAAAAATAGTCCAAGTGTGTTGCAGCAGATGTCAATGGTACACGGAGCGTGCCTATGCTGAGAAGCAGGAAAGAGGGAGACACCTGCTATATGGTACCGGCATAGACTCCTGCTAGATTGAAAAGCCAAGCAGTCCATCACAGCCGGTGAGTCCAAGGGGAACCGATAAAGAAACCGAACTGTGTTGAATGGAAATCGCAAAGTAGCACATTGAGGTAAGTTGAAAGAACTGTAAATTGTTAAGGGAAGACTAGCTGTAGAGGGGTCCGACACCACGTGTGTGCTCACTCAAGAGACTCTGGTTGATACTGCATTGAATTAAACTACTAATACCAGAAGGCCCTAGGGGAGCCGCAAAGGTCAAAGTGATCATACAGGGGTATAGCAAAATCCACGTAAAGTCGAAAGTCTTTGACCGACAAACCATTGAAAACACAAGGGAAGTAAATCCCACATCAGAAGTAAGTTAAAGGAATTTTGAAATGGCAAGAGTGAAACTGGTGGAGTTGTGCCTATAAAGAGGGGCGATGACTAATGTCCCACGAAAAAGTGTGTTGACAAAAGTGAACCCGCTACAGGGATGTCCACGGTGAACTGTTTAAAAAGACATTAAGATTTGTGAGTGCTAAAAGAGAAATTTATTTGTGAGAAGCCATAGTTGAACCTGGCGGGAGGGAGGCTGATATTCGAAAGGGGTCTTTGTCCGGAAGAAGGGGAACCAGGGGTGAAGAATCATCATCACCTCAAGTGCATTCCGAAATAACTTTTTGTTTGTTATTTGAACCTATCCAGATCCTCTGAAGCAGGAGCGACAACCTCTGAAGATCCTGTTGTTGATAAGAACTGTTTGAGGGGTCTGTGCCTGGAAGAGGGGGACCCAGGGGTGAAATCATAACCAATGTACATTTGGACCAGAACTTCTTTTGTTTGTTATTTTTGAAACCCATCAGGTCTTTGGGGGACAAGAGAATTTTTGTAGAAAAGAGACTTAACCACTGAAGGTCCTGATACCTGAACCGGAACTGTTGTCTAGTGCTGGGAAAGCTTAAGAGTGTGCTGTGCTCAGGACTCTCGCCTTGTCTCATGCTCAAACGTGGGGAAGGGAGACCCCCGGCTAACACATCCTGACTTATCATTTGTGAACACGTCTTTCGTTCTTGTGAACCCTATCCCACACTCTTTTTGTATTTAACGTAAGGATTGGAAATAGGTTTTTCTTAGTATAGGCCTGTTTATTTGACACAAAGCCACTAGGAATGCCTTATTATAATTTGATGGTCGTAGCTTGCTCCCATCTTAGATTTAGGTTTAGATTAGGCATTTTTCCAACCTACCTATACAGTTTAATAAACACCCATGAACTGTGATCACGTGTGTCTGTCTACTCTTTATACTATGCCTTCCTTAAACCAGCCTACCTGCCCACCAAAGCTTATTTGTGGTAGCGCCACCAGATGAGACGCATGAGTTCCGATCTCTGCTCCCACTCTGACCTTGGTTCCTCAGTCGGGTAGAACCCCAACTCAGGCTTTCGGCTCATGGCTTGCTCGCCCTCCTCAATGCCACGGGCTCCGCAGCCCTGCATGGCTCTGCCCCTTCAGGACATAAATGATGCAGAGGCTGGGATCTGCATAGAGGTTCTCCGTCTTCCATAGGAGTTTCATCTCTTATACACGTCACAGGAATAATCAGAACGGCGTCCTTCTTCACTGACCATGGCATTCAGGCTGTGTTCAGCATTGCCTGTAGCCAATACATACAAAGAAAGATCTTTGTGGAATATAGTCATTGCCGGAGATATTAAAGTATTTTCTGCAGCCATATATGCAGACAAGGTGGTTTGGACTATCAGATTTGCTCTAGAATTGGAGTCCTTATCCGTAAGAGGGTCCTGCTTAGCAGGTTCATCTCCCCAGCCTCAAAGGGGTGGCTCCCTTATGGGGAGAAGGGACAAACCGTCCAGATCCATCACAATTCTGTGTAGTGCAAATTATTGGCAATATTGTTGCTTTGTAGTTTCACTAATATGCTGCCTTATCTTGTTGATTCTTATGTTTCCACCAAGCTTGTTCGATTTTTCATTTGTTTTCATTAGGGGGAAAACCACTTTGCTGCTGTCTTTTGTTCTGAAATGGTGGCTTGTTTCACAGGTGAAAGGATGTCCAGTGCACGTGCTATCCAATTCTGGAGCAGCTATATATTTTTCTCTTGGAGTGACAAGTCATTGCCTCGTACGTTTGACTTGGTGTCTTCCATTAATGTTCCAAGGTCCTCTGGATTGAGTATTTTCCAACTTCTCCTAATGATGGGGACTTGTCCTTAGTTCGTCAGGAGCCTTCACGTTGGTACTTTGATAACAAAAGGTATCATAAGGTGGTTGCTCCAAAGAACTTTGATGCAAGAGGCTGCAGTCACCAAACCTTCTCCTCGGAACATTGCATAGAGTGTATACCCTGCAAAATGTGGTAATTCTTTGACCATTTGCTTAATGAGAAGGTTGGCCATGTGGGAGCTCTGAGATTTGGCAGAGGTTTTGTTTTCTCTCTTGAACCAGGCATTGAAACCTCCAAGAATGATTGGAAGCTGTTAATCTTCTTCGAGGTTAGCTACTGTGTCTGAGAGGCTTTCTGTGAAGGTGTGATTGTCAGAAGGTGGTCTGCATATGAGTGCGATTGAGAGAGATTGGTCTGATGGTTGGTTGAGGATAACATGGTTAAGCAGTGCTTTTCAGTCTGGGATGTCTATAGGTGGTACTATTGGCTCAGTGGAATACTTCATCCACTACAGGGATCTGTGCTTGACTCCCACAATGTCCACTCACCTCTTGATTCTTCTGAGGTTGATAAAATGAGTACCTTTTACTTGGGTACGAATAAGCATCTGTTATCTCCCTAGAGCATCAAGATACACCCGTGGGGGTGAATGTGTGCTGTGCAATTACACCTGTTATGTGATGTTACTGTTGAGAGTCTGGGATGTGCCTTATGTGCCAGTGCTCTACCTCCTCTTTTATCTACTTGGTTGACTTTGACATTATTTGGGATGGTTTTGTGTGCTATCACTTTATTGCCTTCTTATAACCATGTTTGTGTAATGAATAAAACATCAATGACTCCATAGCTGAGGATTTTGTAAATTGCTGCTCTGTGCTTAGACATAGACTGAAGGTTGATCAGGTTTTAGTGTATATTATTCTCTGCTCCTGGGTCCCATTTTGATGTTCTTTGTGCACTTTGTTAGTCCTATCTTTGGTCATATGTTTTTTAGTCCTCTCTTTTGGTGGTTTACAGATTACCAGGGTTGTAGGTATCTGCTTCATTGGGGTAGGCTTCTCATTAATTTGTTCTAGCAGGTTACCTGATGGGGTGCTGTGTTCATTTGTCTTGTGGTTGTTTGCCAAAGCTTGCCTCTTTATGGTTGGGCAATCCAGTCTTTCATGATGAAGGGTATGTGTTGGGTTGAGAGTTAAGGGAAACCTGGCTACCTTGTCTTTGTAAATATATGAAATAATATATTTTCCACACAGTTTTGTGTTTTTAGGTGCTGCTTTGTAGCAGATTTGTTTATTTTCTTGGGGTATAGATACCCGTAGTGGGTGAAAAGAAGGGGGAGTTCTTAATGCCCCATCTGGTCAGCCGACACGTGTTGCGAACCATAGGTCCTTCTCAAGGCTGATACATATTCAAAATCACGTTTAGTGACAATTGGTGTTTGGTGTGTTATTAGGGTGACATGATATACATTACATTTGTGCACAGTGCATGGTGTGGAGTGGTGAATGGTGTAAGTCAATTTGTAAGGCATTTACACAATTATATGCATATATATATATATATATATATATATATATATATATATATATATATATATATATATATATATATATATATACGTATTGTCCCCATTATGTAGAGGGTTTGGCATGAGAAAGAGAGAGGGAGAGAGGGAAGAGGCAGAGGGGAGCTAAAGATCCTTAGGCCAGTTGGAATTCGATTGAGAGTGGGGTCTTGGTGATCCTTACCTATGTTGGTTCGGTCGGCGCCCCCTATGAGGTTCTGGTTTCGTATGGGTGGTCCTGTGTATACAGTGGCTCCGTGTGGGCCCTGTAAGAGACAATGACAGGTTTCTAGCGTGCGTGAGATGGGGAGTCTGTACTGACTTGTTGCAGTGGTGCCTTTTGTCCTGTGCCTGGGCAAGGGGTGGTACTGTAGTCCCCAAGTATTAAGCCACCACGAGCATAGCCTACCAGCTTAATACTACAGTAGCACCCCTTGCCCAGGCACAGCACAAAAGGCACTATATACACAGGACCACCCATACGAAAACCAACATAGGTAAGCTTTTTTTTCCTTGAGGTGACTGGTCTAGCTGTTTGTGCTAGAGCACTCAGATGCCCAGAATCCTTGTTTTGTAGCAACACAGCATCCAGCTCCCATAGTTGACTTCCACCACCAGTTCCCTGCTTCTTCATGGGTGAAGGCCATGGTGTTGTTATCCGATGGAGCATGCTTGGTGGCTTGAAACATCTCCTGGTGCCTCTGAGTGAAAGTCCTCTCTGTTGTATGTCTCAAGAGGTCCTGCAGGAGCTCTAGAATGGTGACCAGGGGCAGAGTGACTCGCCCAAAGTATATCAGTATGCCCATGATGCAGGGGCAGTACGCTGTCCTTTTACCCCAGGAACAGTGCCTTCAGTCTGTCAGTGTGGGCTCTTGAGTGTGGCAGATTTGAGGATGTCATCACACACAATAAGGATGGTGGGTAGTTTGCCTATCCTTTCTCGTATCTCATAATGAAGAAAATACGCAGTTGATAACTTCTAAAGCATAGCCGCTTGTATCACCTGAGTTCCATATGCGTTGAGAACATTGTGTTTTACCATTAGTATTGGTGAATCTTAGCCTGGTGGTAGCCTGCTGTCATATGAAGCTTTGAGAACCATTTGGTACCATTTAAGTACTTCATCATGTCATCAATTGTGGGGGTAAACTGTCGTTTACACGTCTGCTACCTGCAGTCAAAACTTGACTTTACTTTACAAATGTATAACGTGCTCCTCAGAACCCAGAGGCATATGGGCGCGACAAGGACTAGCAATCAAAACATAGAAACATGGAACTCAGATTATGGGAAACTGGGGCGGCATGGTTATCATAGAGGCAACTAGCAGGTTAGTTGAAAATATCTGTTTTAAATTGTTTCTTGAAGTTTTCAACTAAGTTGATCTTTCTAATTTCTTCTGGCAGAGAGTTCCAGTTGGGTTGGTTCAGTCCATTTTGTTCAAGTGAAGTAAGTATTCAGAGGCACCATCCAAAATTCTTACTATGGTGCCTGTAAGAACTGCGTGGAATGTGGCTGAAATGGCGAACATTGGTGGTAGTACGCTGCACGCACTAACCATGGAGACATTGATTCTGATGTGGTTCCTGTCTACCTTGTTGCCTCCTGATGCATGGTACACACATGTGAGGCCTGGTGAGCCAGCTATTAGCTGGGTCCTGTGGGCGTACGACAGTGCACCACAAACAGAAATATTGGACACTGATCTAATCCAGAGTACTGGCACCGCCATCGCTTTAGTCTGTGCCTTTCATCTGATTTTGTCGTGCAAACTGTAAGGTAACATTTCTCTTGGCAAAAGGTTCTACTCTCCTCCCTGCAGCACCCAGCGTCTTACTTTCCCACTCCTGACAGCCTTGCCCTTTTTGGTTCTCAACTTGTCCCATGCCATCCAGCTGCATTCTGGGGCTTGCAGTCCTGGATTTATAATAGTAAAAGTAAAGGACACATACAGACTCAGTGAGCTACAAACCTGAAATGCCTGCTTTATCAACTTGAGAACCCTGTGAATGTACATGGATTACTCTCAGTGGAAGAGGGAGGAGGCAAAGTAGGCTGGGGTGAAAGAAAGGGGGAGCAGTTTGGCTTTGAGGAGACGGCCTGACATGAACTGAGTGTGAGCAGGGCAGAGGAGCCAGAGGCTCACCAACATGGAGGGAAGTGGGACACCCCAAAGCCATGCTACTCTTTCTTCAATACCTTGCTGACATTCTGCCTTCTGTAACATTTGTCTTGCTTCCTGTTTTGTGTAGGTTCGACCACTTTGCATTTCTCAGCGATTTTATTCTCTTTATTCTTATCCCAGAGTTGGCAACTCAGCGGTTGTGTCGAGTCCTGCATTTCACTTTCATAAGAGGAAATAACTTTTTCTGGCTCCGGGGGTTTTTGGTTTTACATGCAACTTCGGCTTCTTCTATTAATGACTGTCTCTCCTACAGATGCCTGTCAGGTTCCAAACTTCACAATCTAGTGTATTCCATTCTGAGTACGCCATTTAGGATTTATCACACTACTTGGGCTGAAGTGTAACCCACAGGGTATCAGCACTTTAATGGTCCC
The DNA here is from genome assembly GCF_040938575.1 of Ambystoma mexicanum. Taxonomy (NCBI): domain Eukaryota; kingdom Metazoa; phylum Chordata; class Amphibia; order Caudata; family Ambystomatidae; genus Ambystoma; species Ambystoma mexicanum. Next base: position 1,444,201,034 of record NC_090935.1, read on the forward strand.
AGTGATTTGCAGGCCTTTTGAGCACCTCTTAAAATGAAGTTCTCCACAGGGTTCTCAACCCCTCTATGATTTAGTTACTCCTCAGGATGCTTCTCAGTATTATAAGCATCTCTTTGGTTCGTGTGCGCCTCAGAGTTCCCAGATCCTTCCAACTACCAGTGTTCTTCAGGACACTTATCACCTATTCCTTGGAAATCTCAGCAGCTCTTATTTTCAAATTTTTCTCCAGGCTTTTAACATCTGAGTTCAAGTGGTTCTCAGTGTTCTAATCAGCTCATATGTTCCAGTGTTCCTCAGGGTTATTAGTGCTCAGGTGCAATCGTTCTCTAAGCCACTCAATAGCTCTTTGGTTCGTTTGTTTCTCAGGGTTCCATACATCTCAATCCAAAGGATTCTCTGCTTTCTCAGTGGCTCATGCGCCTGCATGCTCCTGAGGGTTCATCTCACCTCTTACGTGCAGGTGCTTCTAAGATGTCTTGGCATCTCATAGGTCCAGAAGCTTTCAGGGTATGTTTTACATAGACTCGTGTGCTTCTTTGTCCACTCACCACCACTCAGGCTCAACGGTTTCTCTGGTGTTTCAACACCTCTTAGGTTCATCTACTCCTCAACGTTCGGCGCAACTCTTCTGTCACTGTGTTCGTTGCACGTCTTAGTCTCGAGTGCTTCCTAGGATTCATGTGCTCCTCCGACCCCTAAAAATCCTTATTTCTTCATGGCCCAACCTCACAACCTCTGTAAGTTTTCGTGGCTCTTTATAGAATCCATCATCAAAGCCTCTCACAGTTAGCCGCCTGCTACGGATAGGCCCTTTCTCTTTCTTTTTCATGGTGATTTTCACAGGTGAATCTAGTCTGTTCCCTCTGTGCTGGAACACTGGAAGCTTCACCGCCATTTTGTTTCTAGCTGCTTGTTCCTGCGCTGCCTTTGGCGAGCCTTGTCGTCACCAGACCTGCTATTCAGAACTTCCCAGGCTTCACCCAGGTACATAAGTCCTTGGTGACCACGGGATGCACTCGGTCCCCAACCCTGGACACCCACTACCTCCTGCATCTGGCCCCCGAATACTGCAGTGGCACAGTAATGTTCAGAGTGAGAGATCCCTTTGTCACAGCAGGCGCTGGGAAGGGTGAGAAAATGAGGGTGAAAATGGCACACAGTGGATATTCGACTGGGGAAACTGTTCTTACACCTCTTCATTATCTGAACCTTAAAAAAAGTCAACTGCATTAACTTCTTGAGGAAATCATAACACGTGTACATTTCCAAACAATATGTTGTACTTTTTCATGTTTTGCAATTTGCATTTTTATTATTGTTGGCTTTTTAACTTCAGCACACGCGCTCTTTATCAATTAAGTAAATGAATAAAGTGCATACACTCGACATGTTTTATATTGTGGTTGGTCACAGTATTTCGTGTTTTCTGCACCTGTGAAAATGTGCGTGTGAATAGGCTCTCTTTTTTAAACTGTTCTTTACGCAGGCGTTTAACGCTGCGGCTGAAAGCAGGGCTGTTTCTTGGTTACAATGATCGTGTTCACCCAACCATACAATGGCCCGAATACAAGGACATGCCATTGTTCTTTGTTTGCCATGTGACACACTACCCTCTCTGTGACTATTACACACGTTGCCAAAGAAGTACCCACAAAATGGAGAAAAAAAATGCAAGCACAGCAAATTTGCTGGGGCCTCACTGCAGTCAAGGCTTTGTATTGAAATCAAAATAAAGGAGCCGTGGAGGGGAAACACGCCTTCTATGCCAGGCACCCTAACAGGATATCTGTACCAGAATGAGGGGAGTGGAGAGAGGGCGGGCGGGGGTTTGGGCGGCGCTCGCCCAGTTCAGTGTAGATGATCTGTCTCTAATTAATGTAACCCTGAGCTTTTCCTTGAAATCAGTAAAAGGCTCCAGTCTGGCCTTGGCAGCACCGTGGGGTGGAGATAGGACAGCACCAGCATGAAGAGGCTGCGGTATGGCCCTGGCAGGAGGCTGATGAGAGCATAGGGCAGCACCAGCGTGCAGCAAGAGGCTCTAGCCTGGTCCTAGCAGGAGAGTGGTGAGAGCATAGGGCAATACATGCATGCAGCAAGAGACTGCAGTCTGGCCCTGGCAGGAGAGTGGTGAGAGAATAGGGTAGCCCCAGCATGCAGCAAGAGACTGCAGTCTGGCCCTGGCAGGAGAGTGGTGAGAGCATAGGGCAGCACCAGCATGCAGCAAGAAACTCTAGTCTGGCCCTGGCAGGAGAGTGGTGAGAGCATAGGGCAGCACCAGCATGAAGAGGCTGCAGTCTGGCCCTGGCAGGAGAGTGGTGAGTGCATAGGGCAATACATGCATGCAGCAAGAGGCTCTAGCCTGGTCCTAGCAGGAGAGTGGTGAGAGCATAGGGCAATACATGCATGCAGCAAGAGACTGCAGTCTGGCCCTGGCAGGAAAGTGGTGAGAGAATAGGGTAGCCCCAGCATGCAGCAAGAGACTGTAGTCTGGCCCTGGCAGGAGAGTGGTGAGAGCATAAGGCAGCACCAGCATGCAGCAAGAGGCTCTACCCTGGTCCTAGCAGGAGAGTGGTGCGAGCATAGGGCAGCACCAGCATGCAGCAAGAGACTGCAGTCTGGCCCTGGCAGGAGAGTGGTGAGAGAATAGGGTAGCCCCAGCATGCAGCAAGAGACTCTAGTCTGGCCCTGGCAGGAGAGTGGTAAGAGAATAAGGCAGCACCAGCATGCAGCAAGAGGCTCTAGCCTGGTCCTAGCAGGAGAGTGGTGAGAGAATAGGGTAGCCCCAGCATGCAGCAAGAGACTCTAGTCTGGCCCTGGCAGGAGAGTTGTGAGAGCATAATGCAGCACCAGCATGCAGCAAGAGGCTCTAGCCTGGTCCTAGCAGGAGAGTGGTGAGAGCATAGGGCAATACATGCATGCAGCAAGAGACTGCAGTCTGGCCCTGGCAGGAGAGTGGTGAGAGAATAGGATAGCCCCAGCATGCAGCAAGAGACTGCAGTCTGGCCCTGACAGGAGAGTGGTGAGAGCATAGGGCAGCACCAGCATGCAGCAAGAAACTCTAGTCTGGCCCTGGCAGGAGAGTGGTGAGAGAATAGGGTAGCCCCAGCATGCAGCAAGAGGCTCTAGCCTGGTCCTAGCAGGAGAGTGGTGAGAGCATAGGGCAATACATGCATGCAGCAAGAGACTGCAGTCTGGCCCTGGCAGGAGAGTGGTGAGAGAATAGGGTAGCCCCAGCATGCAGCAAGAGACTCTAGTCTGGCCCTGGCAGGAGAGTGGTGAGAGCATAAGGCAGCACCAGCATGCAGCAAGAGGCTCTAGCCTGATCCTAGCAGGAGAGTGGTGAGAGCATAGGGCCGCACCAGCATGCAGCAAGAGACTGCAGACTGGCCCTGGCAGGAGAGTGGTGAGAGAATAGGGTAGCCCCAGCATGCAGCAAGAGACTCTCGTCTGGCCCTGGCAGGAGAGTGGTGAGAGCATAAGGCAGCACCAGCATGCAGCAAGAGGCTCTAGCCTGGTCCTAGCAGGAGAGTGGTGAGAGCATAGGGCAATACATGCATGCAGCAAGAGACTGCAGTCTGGCCCTGGCAGGAGAGTGATGGGAGAATAGGGTAGCCCCAACATGCAGCAAGAGGCTCTAGCCTGGTCCTAGCAGGAGAGTGGTGAGAGCATAGGGCAATACATGCATGCAGCAAGAGACTGCAGTCTGGGCATGGCAGGAGAGTGGTGAGAGAATAGGGTAGCCCCAGCATGCAGCAAGAGGCTCTAGCCTGGTCCTAGCAGGAGAGTGGTGAGAGCATAGGGCAATACATGCATGCAGCAAGAGACTGCAGTCTGGCCCTGGCAGGAGAGTGGTGAGAGAATAGGGTAGCCCCAGCATGCAGCAAGAGGCTCTAGCCTGGTCCTAGCAGGAGAGTGGTGAGAGCATAGGGCAATACATGCATGCAGCAAGAGACTGCAGTCTGGCCCTGGCAGGAGAGTGGTGAGAGCATAGGGCAGCACCAGCGTACAGAAAGAGACTGCAGTCTGGCCCTGGCAGGAGAGTGGTGAGAGAATATAGTAGCCCCAGCATGCATCAAGAGGCTCTAGCCTGGTCCTAGCCTGGTCCTAGCAGGAGAGTGGTGAGAGCATAGGGCAATACATGCATGCCGCAAGAGACTGCAGTCTGGCACTGGCAGGAGAGTGGTGAGAGAATATGGTAGCCCCAGCATGCAGCAAGAGGCTCTAGCCTGGTCCTAGCAGGAGAGTGGTGAGAGCATAGGGCAATACATACATGCAGCAAGAGACTGCAGTCTGGTCCTGGGAGGAGAGTGGTGAGAGAATAGGGTAGCCCCAGCATGCAGCAAGAGGCTCTAGCCTGGTCCTAGCAGGAGAGTGGTGAGAGCATAGGGCAATACATGCATGCAGCAAGAGACTGCAGTCTGGCCCTGGCAGGAGAGTGGTGAGAGAATAGGGTAGCCCCAGCATGCAGCAAGAGGCTCTAGCCTGGTCCTAGCAGGGGAGTGGTGAGAGCATAGGGCAATACATGCATTCAGCAAGAGACTGCAGTCTGACCCTGGCAGGAGAGTGGTGAGAGAATAGGGTAGCCCCAGCATGCAGCAAGAGGTTCTAGCCTGGTCCTAGCAGGAGAGTGGTGAGAGCATAGGGCAATACATGCATGCAGCAAGAGACTGCAGTCTGGCCCTGGCAGGAGAGTGGTGAGAGCATAGGGCAGCACCAGCGTGCAGAAAGAGACTGCAGTCTGGCCAAGGCAGGAGAGTGGTGAGAGCATAGCGCAGCACCAGTGTGCAGCAAGAGACTCTAGTCTGGCCCAGGCAGGAGAGTGGTAAGAGCATAGGGCAGCACCAGCATGCAACAAGAGGCTCTAGTATGGCCCAGGCAGGAGAGTCGTGAGTGCATAGGGCAGCACCAGCATGCAACAAGAGACTGCAGACTGGCCCAGGCAGGAGAGTGGTGAGAGCATAGCGCAGCACCAGCGTGCAGAAAGAGACTGCAGTCTGGCCCTGGCAGGAGAGTGGTGAGAGAATATAGTAGCCCCAGCATGCAGCAAGAGGCTCTAGCCTGGTCCTAGCCTGGTCCTAGCAGGAGAGTGGTGAGAGCATAGGGCAATACATGCATGCCGCAAGAGACTGCAGTCTGGCCCAGGCAGAAGAGTGGTGCGAGCATAGGGCAGCACCAGCATGCAGCAAGAGACTGCAGTCTGGCCCTGGCAGGAGAGTGGTGAGAGAATAGGGTAGCCCCAGCCTGCGGCAAGAGACTCTAGTCTGGCCCTGGCAGGAGAGTGGTGAGAGCATAAGGCAGCACCAGCATGCAGCAAGAGGCTCTAGCCTGGTCCTAGCAGGAGAGTGGTGAGGACATAGGGCAATACATGCATGCAGCAAGAGACTGCAGTCTGGCCCTGGCAGGAGAGTGGTGAGAGAATAGGGTAGCCCCAGCATGCAGCAAGAGGCTCTAGCCTGGTACTAGCAGGAGAGTGGTGAGAGCATAGGGCAATACATGCATGCAGCAAGAGACTGCAGTCTGGCCCTGGCAGGAGAGTGGTGAGAGAATAGGGTAGCCCCAGCATGCAGCAAGAGACTCTAGTCTGGCGCTGGCAGGAGAGTGGTGAGAGCATAAGGCAGCACCAGCATGCAGCAAGAGGCTCTAGCCTGGTCCTAGCAGGAGAGTGGTGAGAGCATAGGGCAGCACCAGCATGCAGCAAGAGACTGCAGACTGGCCCTGGTAGGAGAGTGGTGAGAGAATAGGGTAGCCCCAGCATGCAGCAAGAGACTCTAGTCTGGCCCTGGCAGGAGAGTGGTGAGAACATAAGGCAGCACCAGCATGCAGCAAGAGGCTCTAGCCTGGTCCTAGCAGGAGAGTGGTGAGAGAATATGGTAGCCCCAGCATGCAGCAAGAGACTCTAGTCTGGCCCTGGCAGGAGAGTGGTGAGAGCATAAGGCAGCACCAGCATGCAGCAAGAGGCTCTAGCCTGGTCCTAGCAGGAGAGTGGTGAGAGCATAGGGCAATACATGCATGCAGCAAGAGACTGCAGTCTGGCCCTGGCAGGAGAGTGGTGAGAGAATAGGGTAGCCCCAGCATGCAGCAAGAGACTGTAGTCTGGCCCTGGCAGGAGAGTGGTGAGAGCATAAGGCAGCACCAGCATGCAGCAAGAGGCTCTACCCTGGTCCTAGCAGGAGAGTGGTGCGAGCATAGGGCAGCACCAGCATGCAGCAAGAGACTGCAGTCTGGCCCTGGCAGGAGAGTGGTGAGAGAATAGGGTAGCCCCAGCATGCAGCAAGAGACTCTAGTCTGGCCCTGGCAGGAGAGTGGTGAGAGAATAAGGCAGCACCAGCATGCAGCAAGAGGCTCTAGCCTGGTCCTAGCAGGAGAGTGGTGAGAGAATAGGGTAGCCCCAGCATGCAGCAAGAGACTCTAGTCTGGCCCTGGCAGGAGAGTTGTGAGAGCATAATGCAGCACCAGCATGCAGCAAGAGGCTCTAGCCTGGTCCTAGCAGGAGAGTGGTGAGAGCTTAGGGCAATACATGCATGCAGCAAGAGACTGCAGTCTGGCCCTGGCAGGAGAGTGGTGAGAGAATAGGATAGCCCCAGCATGCAGCAAGAGACTGCAGTCTGGCCCTGACAGGAGAGTGGTGAGAGCATAGGGCAGCACCAGCATGCAGCAAGAAACTCTAGTCTGGCCCTGGCAGGAGAGTGGTGAGAGAATAGGGTAGCCCCAGCATGCAGCAAGAGGCTCTAGCCTGGTCCTAGCAGGAGAGTGGTGAGAGCATAGGGCAATACATGCATGCAGCAAGAGACTGCAGTCTGGCCCTGGCAGGAGAGTGGTGAGAGAATAGGGTAGCCCCAGCATGCAGCAAGAGACTCTAGTCTGGCCCTGGCAGGAGAGTGGTGAGAGCATAAGGCAGCACCAGCATGCAGCAAGAGGCTCTAGCCTGATCCTAGCAGGAGAGTGGTGAGAGCATAGGGCCGCACCAGCATGCAGCAAGAGACTGCAAACTGGCCCTGGCAGGAGAGTGGTGAGAGAATAGGGTAGCCCCAGCATGCAGCAAGAGACTCTCGTCTGGCCCTGGCAGGAGAGTGGTGAGAGCATAAGGCAGCACCAGCATGCAGCAAGAGGCTCTAGCCTGGTCCTAGCAGGAGAGTGGTGAGAGCACAGGGCAATACATGCATGCAGCAAGAGACTGCAGTCTGGCCCTGGCAGGAGAGTGGTGAGAGAATAGGGTAGCCCCAGCATGCAGCAAGAGACTGTAGTCTGGCCCTGGCAGGAGAGTGGTGAGAGCATAAGGCAGCACCAGCATGCAGCAAGAGGCTCTACCCTGGTCCTAGCAGGAGAGTGGTGCGAGCATAGGGCAGCACCAGCATGCAGCAAGAGACTGCAGTCTGGCCCTGGCAGGAGAGTGGTGAGAGAATAGGGTAGCCCCAGCATGCAGCAAGAGACTCTAGTCTGGCCCTGGCAGGAGAGTGGTGAGAGAATAAGGCAGCACCAGCATGCAGCAAGAGGCTCTAGCCTGGTCCTAGCAGGAGAGTGGTGAGAGAATAGGGTAGCCCCAGCATGCAGCAAGAGACTCTAGTCTGGCCCTGGCAGGAGAGTTGTGAGAGCATAATCCAGCACCAGCATGCAGCAAGAGGCTCTAGCCTGGTCCTAGCAGGAGAGTGGTGAGAGCATAGGGCAATACATGCATGCAGCAAGAGACTGCAGTCTGGCCCTGGCAGGAGAGTGGTGAGAGAATAGGATAGCCCCAGCATACAGCAAGAGACTGCAGTCTGGCCCTGACAGGAGAGTGGTGAGAGCATAGGGCAGCACCAGCATGCAGCAAGAAACTCTAGTCTGGCCCTGGCAGGAGAGTGGTGAGAGAATAGGGTAGCCCCAGCATGCAGCAAGAGGCTCTAGCCTGGTCCTAGCAGGAGAGTGGTGAGAGCATAGGGCAATACATGCATGCAGCAGGAGACTGCAGTCTGGCCCTGGCAGGAGAGTGGTGAGAGAATAGGGTAGCCCCAGCATGCAGCAAGAGACTCTAGTCTGGCCCTGGCAGGAGAGTGGTGAGAGCATAAGGCAGCACCAGCATGCAGCAAGAGGCTCTAGCCTGATCCTAGCAGGAGAGTGGTGAGAGCATAGGGCCGCACCAGCATGCAGCAAGAGACTGCAGACTGGCCCTGGCAGGAGAGTGGTGAGAGAATAGGGTAGCCCCAGCATGCAGCAAGAGACTCTCGTCTGGCCCTGGCAGGAGAGTGGTGAGAGCATAAGGCAGCACCAGCATGCAGCAAGAGGCTCTAGCCTGGTCCTAGCAGGAGAGTGGTGAGAGCATAGGGCAATACATGCATGCAGCAAGAGACTGCAGTCTGGCCCTGGCAGGAGAGTGATGGGAGAATAGGGTAGCCCCAACATGCAGCAAGAGGCTCTAGCCTGGTCCTAGCAGGAGAGTGGTGAGAGCATAGGGCAATACATGCATGCATCAAGAGACTGCAGTCTGGCCATGGCAGGAGAGTGGTGAGAGAATAGGGTAGCCCCAGCATGCAGCAAGAGGCTCTAGCCTGGTCCTAGCAGGAGAGTGGTGAGAGCATAGGGCAATACATGCATGCAGCAAGAGACTGCAGTCTGGCCCTGGCAGGAGAGTGGTGAGAGAATAGGGTAGCCCCAGCATGCAGCAAGAGGCTCTAGCCTGGTCCTAGCAGGAGAGTGGTGAGAGCATAGGGCAATACATGCATGCAGCAAGAGACTGCAGTCTGGCCCTGGCAGGAGAGTGGTGAGAGCATAGGGCAGCACCAGCGTACAGAAAGAGACTGCAGTCTGGCCCTGGCAGGAGAGTGGTGAGAGAATATAGTAGCCCCAGCATGCATCAAGAGGCTCTAGCCTGGTCCTAGCCTGGTCCTAGCAGGAGAGTGGTGAGAGCATAGGGCAATACATGCATGCCGCAAGAGACTGCAGTCTGGCACTGGCAGGAGAGTGGTGAGAGAATATGGTAGCCCCAGCATGCAGCAAGAGGCTCTAGCCTGGTCCTAGCAGGAGAGTGGTGAGAGCATAGGGCAATACATACATGCAGCAAGAGACTGCAGTCTGGTCCTGGGAGGAGAGTGGTGAGAGAATAGGGTAGCCCCAGCATGCAGCAAGAGGCTCTAGCCTGGTCCTAGCAGGAGAGTGGTGAGAGCATAGGGCAATACATGCATGCAGCAAGAGACTGCAGTCTGGCCCTGGCAGGAGAGTGGTGAGAGAATAGGGTAGCCCCAGCATGCAGCAAGAGGCTCTAGCCTGGTCCTAGCAGGGGAGTGGTGAGAGCATAGGGCAATACATGCATTCAGCAAGAGACTGCAGTCTGGCCCTGGCAGGAGAGTGGTGAGAGAATAGGGTAGCCCCAGCATGCAGCAAGAGGTTCTAGCCTGGTCCTAGCAGGAGAGTGGTGAGAGCATAGGGCAATACATGCATGCAGCAAGAGACTGCAGTCTGGCCCTGGCAGGAGAGTGGTGAGAGCATAGGGCAGCACCAGCGTGCAGAAAGAGACTGCAGTCTGGCCAAGGCAGGAGAGTGGTGAGAGCATAGCGCAGCACCAGTGTGCAGCAAGAGACTCTAATCTGGCCCAGGCAGGAGAGTGGTAAGAGCATAGGGCAGCACCAGCATGCAACAAGAGGCTCTAGTATGGCCCAGGCAGGAGAGTGGTGAGTGCATAGGGCAGCACCAGCATGCAACAAGAGACTGCAGACTGGCCCAGGCAGGAGAGTGGTGAGAGCATAGCGCAGCACCAGCGTGCAGAAAGAGACTGCAGTCTGGCCCTGGCAGGAGAGTGCTGAGAGAATATAGTAGCCCCAGCATGCAGCAAGAGGCTCTAGCCTGGTCCTAGCCTGGTCCTAGCAGGAGAGTGGTGAGAGCATAGGGCAATACATGCATGCCGCAAGAGACTGCAGTCTGGCCCAGGCAGAAGAGTGGTGCGAGCATAGGGCAGCACCAGCATGCAGCAAGAGACTGCAGTCTGGCCCTGGCAGGAGAGTGGTGAGAGAATAGGGTAGCCCCAGCATGCGGCAAGAGACTCTAGTCTGGCCCTGGCAGGAGAGTGGTGAGAGCATAAGGCAGCACCAGCATGCAGCAAGAGGCTCTAGCCTGGTCCTAGCAGGAGAGTGGTGAGGACATAGGGCAATACATGCATGCAGCAAGAGACTGCAGTCTGGCCCTGGCAGGAGAGTGGTGAGAGAATAGGGTAGCCCCAGTATGCAGCAAGAGGCTCTAGCCTGGTACTAGCAGGAGAGTGGTGAGAGCATAGGGCAATACATGCATGCAGCAAGAGACTGCAGTCTGGCCCTGGCAGGAGAGTGGTGAGAGAATAGGGTAGCCCCAGCATGCAGCAAGAGACTCTAGTCTGGCGCTGGCAGGAGAGTGGTGAGAGCATAAGGCAGCACCAGCATGCAGCAAGAGGCTCTAGCCTGGTCCTAGCAGGAGAGTGGTGAGAGCATAGGGCAGCACCAGCATGCAGCAAGAGACTGCAGACTGGCCCTGGTAGGAGAGTGGTGAGAGAATAGGGTAGCCCCAGCATGCAGCAAGAGACTCTAGTCTGGCCCTGGCAGGAGAGTGGTGAGAGCATAAGGCAGCACCAGCATGCAGCAAGAGGCTCTAGCCTGGTCCTAGCAGGAGAGTGGTGAGAGAATATGGTAGCCCCAGCATGCAGCAAGAGACTCTAGTCTGGCCCTGGCAGGAGAGTGGTGAGAGCATAAGGCAGCACCAGCATGCAGCAAGAGGCTCTAGCCTGGTCCTAGCAGGAGAGTGGTGAGAGCATAGGGCAATACATGCATGCAGAAAGAGACTGCAGTCTGGCCCTGGCAGGAGAGTGGTGAGAGAATAGGGTAGCCCCAGCATGCAGCAAGAGGCTCTAGCCTGGTCCTAGCAGGAGAGTGGTGAGAGCATAGGGCAATACATGCATGCAGCAAGAGACTGCAGTCTGGCCCTGGCAGGAGAGTGGTGAGAGAATAGGGTAGCCCCAGCATGCAGCAAGAGGCTCTAGCCTGGTCCTAGCAGGAGAGTGGTGAGAGCATAGGGCAATACATGCATGCAGCAAGAGACTGCAGTCTGGCCCTGGCAGGAGAGTGGTGAGAGCATAGGGCTGCACCAGCGTACAGAAAGAGACTGCAGTCTGGCCCTGGCAGGAGAGTGGTGAGAGAATATAGTAGCCCCAGCATGCAGCAAGAGGCTCTAGCCTGGTCCTAGCCTGGTCCTAGCAGGAGAGTGGTGAGAGCATAGGGCAATACATGCATGCCGCAAGAGACTGCAGTCTGGCCCTGGCAGGAGAGTGGTGAGAGAATATGGTAGCCCCAGCATGCAGCAAGAGGCTCTAGCCTGGTCCTAGCAGGAGAGTGGTGAGAGCATAGGGCAATACATGCATTCAGCAAGAGACTGCAGTCTGGCCCTGGCAGGAGAGTAGTGAGAGAATAGGGTAGCCCCAGCATGCAGCAAGAGGTTCTAGCCTGGTCCTAGCAGGAGAGTGGTGAGAGCATAGGGCAATACATGCATGCAGCAAGAGACTGCAGTCTGGCCCTGGCAGGAGAGTGGTGAGAGCATAGGGCAGCACCAGCGTGCAGAAAGAGACTGCAGTCTGGCCAAGGCAGGAGAGTGGTCAGAGCATAGTGCAGCACCAGTGTGCAGCAAGAGACTCTAGTCTGGCCCAGGCAGAAGAGTGGTAAGAGCATAGGGCAGCACCAGCATGCAACAAGAGGCTCTAGTATAGCCCAGGCAGGAGAGTGGTGAGTGCATAGGGCAGCACCAGCATGCAACAAGAGACTGCAGACTGGCCCAGGCAGGAGAGTGGTGAGAGCATAGCGCAGCACCAGCGTGCAGAAAGAGACTGCAGTCTGGCCCTGGCAGGAGAGTGGTGAGAGAATATAGTAGCCCCAGCATGCAGCAAGAGGCTCTAGCCTGGTCCTAGCCTGGTCCTAGCAGGAGAGTGGTGAGAGCATAGGGCAATACATGCATGCCGCAAGAGACTGCAGTCTGGCCCAGGCAGAAGAGTGGTGCGAGCATAGGGCAGCACCAGCATGCAGCAAGAGACTGCAGTCTGGCCCTGGCAGGAGAGTGGTGAGAGAATAGGGTAGCCCCAGCATGCAGCAAGAGACTCTAGTCTGGCCCTGGCAGGAAAGTGGTGAGAGCATAAGGCAGCACCAGCATGCAGCAAGAGGCTCTAGCCTGGTCCTAGCAGGAGAGTGGTGAGGACATAGGGCAATACATGCATGCAGCAAGAGACTGCAGTCTGGCCCTGGCAGGAGAGTGGTGAGAGAATAGGGTAGCCCCAGCATGCAGCAAGAGGCTCTAGCCTGGTACTAGCAGGAGAGTGGTGAGAGTATAGGGCAATACATGCATGCAGCAAGAGACTGCAGTCTGGCCCTGGCAGGAGAGTGGTGAGAGAATAGGGTAGCCCCAGCATGCAGCAAGAGACTCTAGTCTGTCCGTGGCAGGAGAGTGGTGAGAGCATAAGGCAGCACCAGCATGAAGCAAGAGGCTCTAGCCTGGTCCTAGCAGGAGAGTGGTGAGAGAATATGGTAGCCCCAGCATGCAGAAAGAGACTGCAGCCTGGCCCTGGCAGGAGAGTGGTGAGAGCATAGGGCAGCACCAGCATGCAGAAAGAGACTGCAGCCTGGCCCTGGCAGGAGAGTGGTGAGAGCATAGGGCAATACATGCATGCAAGAAGAAACTGCTCAACACCCTCATGATACAAGATGAAGTTCCATTGAATGGTTGAGGTATTCAGTGTAGTCAGGGTGCAGGCAGGCGGGGCAGATATAAGTGTTCCACTTCGGGAATATGGGATACAGTCTTTATGGTATCCGACATGTATCTGCTCACCTATCGTGCCTTGCATGGTATCACAGGTTTCTTGAGTTGACAGCATACTGTGTATCTCTCTATTCTAATCCCCCTCTGACGGAAATCTATGACGTCTCAACTTTATTCCCTCTCCACCAGTTTTCCTCGTCCCAGTCATCATATATGAGGGCCGCTGGCCCCAGCAGACCCTTTCTAAGCCAAACTTCTTTTTGGCCCGTTTGTTTTCTATGCTCCGCCCTTTCTTGGGGCGACCATATAATCCACATCAGCCCCAAGCACTTCCAGTTTTATTGTCGCTCCTTGGACAGATCCTTCAGAACCCACTTCTGGAAGAGACTCACATAGGGATCTCGGTGGATATAGGGGTTGCGGCAGCCTATGGAATGCACACCAGAGACAGGTCCCCTGCATCTGAGCACCCGAGGAGGATGCCGCAGTCAGGCTGCTGGTGCAAGGATCCATGGCCTGTTGCCTAAAAACTATAGTTCCAACGTCAAATAAGAAGACTTTCGAAAGTCCTGTTGTGCGCTGAAGAGGGCTGTTTACTGAATACCAGCCTGTGTAAGGATTGCCACTCCTGATAGGGACCACTCTTGGTCCCCAAACGGACACAGAAAGCCCAACCACAAGCTCAGACATTGCTTGCCGCCTGTCCCAGCACCAGGATCTGAGATCCCATGGGACCGGATCCAGGCTGTTTTGGAAAAGGCAGTGGATCTGGATTTGGCAAAACGTGTTCCCAACCTTTGGGGGAAGGTGAATCGCCTCCAAGAAACCAGTCCCAGAGAAGGGATTGGAGGTGCCCTTGCGGGACCAGGAGGAGGACTTAGTTGAGGGGGTAATCAATGGATATTCAGGGATATGATGGAGGAGATTATGGAGTAACCTCCCAAAACAGGTCTTCCAGTGCTCCCTGAAATTCTTGAGGCCTAAACGTAATGGTTAGAGCCAGATAAGACAGGGGTGCCCTGGTTACTCATGAAACTGTACCAAGTAAAGAAGTTTAAGAGTGTCTGTCCTGCCACTACTAAGATTGATCCGATCCTTCCTACTTTCACAGGGAGTACTGCAGTATCCTCACAAGATGCAGCTCCAGCAGGCCTTATGGACAAAAAGATGAAACTGACATTAAAGCGGGCTCATGCCGCCACTAATTTTTCGCCTACCTATGCCACATGTGTCACACAGAGCCTGTTATTGGATGTATCAGCTTTTTGGAAGGTGGAAAAGGATGGCCCTCACTGTTCAGAAAGGCTCGCAATAATGGAAAGACATGCCCAGCTGATTCCGGATAGCACCTGTGATTCACTTAGATTAGCTGCATTGTCATTGGTGGTCACACTGGGTGCAAGGCATTCGTTTTGGCTGAGATGACCGAAGGTGGAAACAGCCGAGAAAGCATAACTGCTACAGCTTCAATTTCTGGGTTCTTTCCAACCAAAGCCAGGGGAGTTGTTAATAAAGTCCCAGGATGATAGTAAGATATCCATTCTGGTCCAACCCCGGCAACTGTCTGGTTGGAAGACTCTCTCAGGATTTCCTCAAGCTCCCTCTGTGGCAAGACCTCAGAGGGGTTGGGGGTAGAGGTGGTGGGGGTTCTACACACCACCAAGACTCTGAGCTAAGCCACAGCCTCCATCCTGTTTATGGGAGATGCCCTATCCAGGTGCAGATTCCAGGCAGAATCAAGTATTTTTACAGCAAATAGAGTGCCTTCAAATCCCATCAATGGGTCATGAGCATCATTCAGGGCAGCTGCAGAATAGACTTTTGCACAAAACCACTGTCAGCAGGACTACGGTGGTGCACGTCAATCCCACGACTGCCAGCCAACAGTTTAGATCTGGTACAAGATGTAAAGGACTTGGTGAGGAAAAGGGCTGTGATGAAAGTTCTGTTGGAAGAGAAAAACATTGGCTTCTACTCAATTATATTTCTGGTGCAGAAATCATCTGGTGAGTTCCGTCCGATACTGTACCTAAAAGCTCTCAGCTGTTAGGTCCAGCATACCACTTTTCGGATGAGTCAGTGCAGTTAATTTGCAGTATCCTGCAACCAGGGGAGTTTATGGCCATCACCGATTTAAGAGACTCCTACTTTAATATCCCTATTTCTGCAGGTCACCAGAGGTTTCTGAGGTTCTGGGTGAGAGAAGACCTAACAGTTTACGCAAACCCATGTTTGGAGTTCATGGAGCTCATCTTCGAGACTATTCCAGGCAAGGTGTTTCTTCCTCCTTGTCAAGCTCAGAAGATAATGAGTAGAGTGTTTACTCTTCTGACTAATCCTTCTCTGATAGCTCATCAGTGGCTGTAGGTTGAAGGAGAATTCAAGGTGAGTTTCTAGAGTGCCACGGGCCAGGCTTCATCTCAATCCTGTGGTTCCCCATTTTCTGCACCATTGGAATCCTCTGGAAGGTCAGTACGAGGCTTGGATTCAGATGTTGAAGGAAGTGGCACAGTTCCTGCAATAATGGCTGAGGGAACAGATGTATCAGAGGAGTGTGACATTTGTTCCCGTGATGCAATCATGATAACGACAGATGCCAGCCTCCTGGGTTAGGGGCGGCTCTAGCACAGGAATCATTGCAGGCTCAGTGATCCGCACTGGAAGCCTCCAACTTTTCAAAGTGTAGGGAAATGCCAGCCAACTATCAAGCACTTCAGGGGTTTCCTCCTTAGCTGCTCTGAAAGACGGTGCATGTTTGCACAGACATTATTGCGGCAAGTGTTTTGCAGACCTGGTCTGGTCAATCTGCTGCTGGGCAGAGACTCATCTCTCCTCCTTGATAGCCTCATAAACTGAGGGTGGACATTCTCCAGCCGGATGCATTGAACAGGTCCTTTCCTTTGTCACAAGAGTTCATGATGGATCCCCAACTGTTCCTCTAAATTTGCAGGCAGTGGGGACCCGCCCATAGATTGGCATGATGGCATCCATGGGCCAATACGCAGCTGGCCAGATTTTTGTTCCTGGGGCTGTTTGGTTTGGGGGTGGGATGCTCTGTAAATTGCATGGCCAACAAGTTGATTGTATCTATTTCGCCATATCCGTCGGGTCCTTGTCAAGATACAAAGGGAAGGGGATCCAGTCCTACTGGTCATTCCAATGGGAATAGGGAAATTGTGGTTCCCTCTTTCAGTTCAGCTGGCTTCTTGTCCCTCTTGGGTCCTTCCCATTGCTCCAAACACTCTGCAGTGGCCCAGCCTGCCTCAGAATCCCTTCAGAAAGTTAAATCTGTCAGTTTGGAAACTGAACGGGAAGGGCAAATTGCAAAGAGGATTTCACCAGAAGTAGCCAGTTACCTAAAGAGAGCTCGCAATATGTTATCCTTCAGGTCTATGAAAGGCACTTAGGTTCTTTGTCTATAAGGCGAGAATGGTTCACCTCACCCTTTTGTCCTGGGACCCGTAGAAGATTCTAGATTTGTTGCGGGGTGTTTTTCCATTGGGTTTGGCTGTATTATCTTTACAGGATCAGCTAGCCACAATCAGAACTGTCAGGGACCCTGGGGGTGTCATTGGACCAGTAGAGCCTTATGGTTCCCAGCTTTTTTAGTCTTTCCTTAAGGAAAACCATCTGGTGAGACTGGGTCAAGTGACGTGGTATCATCCCAGAGTACTTGGGTGCTTGGTTAAAACCCAGTAGGAGGGGAGTGCTGTTGTGTGCGGCAAATGGAGTAGATGCACTCCACGGTTGCTTGGCCCCAAAGCCAGGTGTCCATGTTGGGAAAGCGCACTTCTGGCACTGATCAAGGTCATCCAGGACTCGTCAGGCAAAGGGGAAAAGCCAGAGAGCCTGTGGCCACAATTTCAAAGCACGTCTGCCCGGGGAAATGGGCGAAAGCAGTGGAGGACTGGCGGTCTGCTGCGGAGTGCAGACGAAGATGGGGCACGCGGCCACGCTGCACTGAGGGGTGCCAGCAATTAGGATTCCTGCGAGCGGCACATATACCAGGTGCTTCCGGTGTACAGGTGGTTTGAGGAGGGAAGGCCTGATGATGGGGGTGGGCAGCCAATATGGGGGGCCGAGTGGATCCTCGCTGGCCTTGGTGCCCGTGTTGCCGGACTCCTCTCCCACTCTAGTGCGCGAGCCGGCTCCACTAGGCCGGAGCGCGCCTCTGGGAGGGAAGAGAGGTGGCGCTGGGCCCGGGAGCTGGAAGAAGAAGGTGAAAAGTCCCTGGACAGGCCTGGAGCAGTATCAGAGGTGTCAGGAGACATAACCGACATACCCTGGAAGGTGAGCGGCAGGGGGTCGGAACGAGACAGACAGGCGAGGTACCACCAAGGCCCTCCCGCTCAGGACTACAAGAATAAAGAAGGCCTGCACTAACTAAAGGATCACTGGGGGTCCCTTCCTCCCCCACCTTTCTCCCCCGTGTACAGAAGCAGAGAGGGGATGAAGATCAGTGACAGGAGGGGGAGGCAGTCCTTCCTCAGGGCCATCTCGGGGAGGAAGGCAGGTGGAGATGCACCATTGTGGATCCATCACCATTGGGGGTCCATATCAGCCATTGAAGCACCCTAGCCTGACACAGTGGGAGGGAAACAGAGAAGAGCGCAGTAGGGAGACAGCCCCCGGAGTGCTGAAAGCAAAGTCAGCAATGACCAGAGAGAAGGAGAGGGCCAAGAAGGCAGGCGGACAGACCAGAATGGAAGCCTACACAACAGTAAGGTGAGACCTGTGGGGAGAAACGGTCTTAATAGCTAATGTGTACACCCCTCCTCCGCTACAGATGGATATACTAGTAGAAATACAGGAAGTATTGGCAGAACATGGGGCTGACCTCCCCACAGTTGGAGGAGATTTCAATGATGTCCTGGACAGGGGGATGGATACGTGGTCGCAGGGACCGGGACGGCCCAGGGGGAGGCTAACACGAAATTGGCAACTTTCCTAGAAGCAGCAGGGCTGTGTGATGTGTGGAGAGATCTACATCCCGATCAGCGACAATTCTCATCCCACTCCGGGACCCACAACTCAATGTCCTGGATGGACTACCTATTGCTGCCCTGCATACCGCTCAGTAAGGTAACACAGGCACGGTATTTGGCCAGAGGGCTGTCAGATCATGCCCCATTATAAAGATTAAAGGGAACGAAAGGGTCAGGCGTGGAGAGTGGAGGCTTAGTGCCTATTGTCTAGGAAATTATTAAATACGGGAGGAACTTCTGGAGGGGACAGAGGAGTACTCTGACTTAAACAGGGTTACAGTAGACAGTAGCGGCACGTTATGGGAAGCATATAAGAACGTGATTAGATGGAGGGCGCAGTGCGTGATAGGGGCACATAAAGGAGAGACGAGAGAAGCTACAGGTGGAAGAGGACGAAGTGGCTGAGGCAGGGAGGCGCCATGTACAAGAGAAGACTGTGGGAACCAAAAGGGCCTTGCACAAAGCTCTTGGGGAATATAGGGTGGTGGCGACAGATGAAGCTCAGAAAGCTTACTGGTATACACGAGCCAGGGTATACGAACTGGGGGACAAAGAGGGGTGGATGTTGGCCCGGATAGAGAGGAGAGAGGAAGGTGCAAGGTGTGTGAGAACCATTACTGATGGGATGGGGGAGCAAGACACGGACGGGGACGAGATCACCCAATACTTTGCAGACTATTACCGGACGCTCTCATCTGGAGGGTGTAAAAGTCCCTTCTTCCTTTCTATGGCAGCAAGGACGCGGCTGCAAGTGGTGCCGCGACAAATGCTTTGTCAGGCTGGTAACGACCCAGCAAGGGCCAATGAGCTTGCTTATTACAAGCTCATTTTCCCTTGCCCGGTAATAATTTGCAATACACGAAATGTAATCATACCCATTACTCTTGGAATCTGGTCCCCTTTTTTCCATACAGCAATTCTCCTTTGATCACAATTATATTAATGCATTCACAACATATTAATGCCCTCTGACTCCCTGGCCGAACAAAGAAAACTTGGCAAACACAGAGTCCAGTCAGGATATCTTTTACTTACTCACATACCGGTACTTAAATCCTATAGTCAGCAAACAGTGATAGGCCATTTGTCCTATGAAGACAGTGGTTCCTGAAGACTTAGGACACAGCATAGTAACACGCACGTGGGAACAACCCCATCTGTGAGGGCCCGATGCCCGGCCTGCCAGGCTGTAGTGTCAATGGTTGGCTCTAGGGTGGCTATTGTTAGATGCTTGGCCCTGGGTTTACACTGTGGGAGAAGGTTGTCTCATGGCCCTTTCTCCTCTTCTATGTCCTTCTCCTTAAACAAGAAATCGTCTGTGGCAAAGTGGGCCACCACAGTTCCTTGAAAGCTGTATTGACCTGTACCCACAAAAGGTTATTTGCCTTGTAGCAGCCCCCTTACACATCTTTTTATCGCAGGGCACAAACCCACACGCTGCCTTCAAGTATTTCTCATGCTACACAAATTCAAAAGAGCAACCTGCATAGCTCACTATCTTTACCTTAAGCATGTGTGAGGAGGAGGTGCTGCCTGTTTGTTAGATCAGCCTCTTTCTATTGCAGTTAATTTGAATGCCCTTGACAGGGGATAGGACTGTTCCATTTTTCATTGAAGGACAGGGGTATCCTTCAACCTCTTCTTCTGAACGCTCTGGACGTCAGTGGGGAGTTCCCCTAGCCTAAGATCCTTTTGCAGAGTATATGGTATTGGGCTGCAGCTCTATACTGGGTTGATTACATGTCAGAGAACATGTACTCTTCCAGTTAAGGCTAAAACCTAGAGGTGCAAACAACACAATCTAGCCTTGAAAAGAGAGAATGGGAGGCGTGTAGCAGCTAGTGAAGGGATTGGGTGCAGTGACACCCTCTCATACTGGCCCATCTAGCTTTCTGAACTCCCCTCTCCCCCACAGTCCTTTCATTGACCCCCAAGTGAGCCCTGAGCTTCTTGCGACCTCGGCCGCCCCAGCCAAAGGTGTTGGTTGGTTTATGAAAATGAAGATCCCCTTTGTTTAGAATTCTCTTAACCCATCATAAGCTCCATGGAGACATATTGTGTGGGCCCAGGAATCATAAACAACTTGGTCTCTACAATACCTTAGTATTGGTTGAAAATAAAACATTTAGAAAGTGTGATAACAATTCAAAATACATTTTAAATGGGTTTTACTTTCAGAGCTTCAGTTACTTAAATGTGTTGTGCACAAATCTGTGGTTAGTCGGAGCTTTACAATGTGACTTGCTACCACATGCAAAATGGAGTCTGGGGAACGCTACGCCTGTAGGGAGACACACACACATGCCACAAACATAGAGGATTGTATCTAAGAGTCATTCAGACATGAGAGACCACAACTCAGACAATGGACTTTATTTAGGAATTGAGGAATAGACTGCCCCAGGAGGCACAGAGGGAACAGTGCGCAGAGCATCATTTTGAAGTAACCTATCCCCTTATAGTTACTCTTTACATCCCTTTACTTTCCTTGACTTGCTAACTGTATTGTATGACTGAAATAGAAGCTCAGCCTCATAAAGACTGCAGCAACTTTATTCAATAATACTGTACTATTGTGCATAACGGGAAGCAGGAACCCTAAGTCAACCACGGGATCGTAAGTGTACATTAGCATTTTATTTTTAAAATCAGATTTAAGTGGCACCTTGAACAGACTGTGTAAGTAATCACTGCTGTAGCCGCATTCAAAGTAATTGATTTTGTCACTGTAACGCTGAGCATTCGGCTTTTCTACACGCCGCAGGCGCTCAAGCACGCACAGACAGGAGCTACAGTTCCCAGAGTGCTTTCACGGCAATATCAAGAAACGTCAGGCGCTTCAGCGCCGGCGCTTCTGCAACGAAGCTGGTCTATGCCGGTCCACGGCGTCCAACGGCCCACGGCTAGAAACGCTGCCGTATTCTAAATACAGGCCTGCAGCCAAAAGCCAGGTATGGGCTACCCAAATCTCAATGAGTTATTGTGCCGATCTACCATCTTACAACAGCAAGGGTTAGTGCAAAACTTTCTCAGACACAGAAATGAGCCACCCGACCCAAACACAGCACCGACAAAAAGTATACCAACTAAAGCGGTCACCATCAACAAAATAAACCAGGAGACAGGAGCTGATAATGTCCAACTTAAAATTGCTCTACTAAACACCAGGTCTATGCCCAAACATGCTCAAGAAATCCACGATTACATCATTGACGAGAAACTAGACATTTTATGTCTAACAGAAACCTGGCTACAAGAACCAGTTGGACCTACTATAGACACTGCAGTACCAACAAACTACAACATTTACCAAAAAAACAGAGAAATTGGAAAGGGTGGAGGTGTGGCGATCATCGCAAAAAACTCACTCAAACTCTTTGCCACTCCCATTCAGTGTTCAGGTTGTGAGGTTATTCATCTCAAACCGACTCGCACTCAAAATAACTGCATTAACATAATCACTATATATAGACCCCCCATCTTTAATATCGGAATTTAACGACGAGATTGTGACCTTACTAAACAACCTTAAATCTACCAACACAGAGACTATACTGTTGGGTGACTTAAATAGATGGAGGGGTAATCAACAGGATCAACAAGCCATAATCCTAGAAGAGGATTTTGAGAATAGTGACTTCACTATCATTAACAATGGCCCTACGGCGACCACAGGGAACCAGCTTGATTGGATTATCACAAACAGCAATAAAGTAAACATGCTTGGCTCTTACCCTTGCATATGGTCAGACCATTTCAAAATTGAATTCTCACTATCATTGAATTTTAAAAAGGAAAAACCAGTTAATCTACCAAAACCAGTTCTTGCTAGGAATCTGAAACAAATCACGAACAGCATGCTTTCAGAGGAAATGCAGAGAATCATGACCACCACTAACGACGAAGACCATAGTGAACAAATAATATCAACTTACAACCAAGGCATGATAAAATTGTTAGATCTCCATGCCCCTCTAAAAGAAAAGAAAGTCAGACCCAATTCCAAGCACCAAAAATGGTTCACCACCGAAGCAACAAAGCTTAAGAAGGACAAAAGGAACCTTGAGAGGAAATGGTTAAAAGATCCCACCGAAATTAATAAAACAAATTGGAAGATGGCAGACCACATTTACAAATCCAAGCTCATAGATTTGAAGAAAAACTACTACAACGACATTAGCACTGCATCAAACTCCACCGGGAAGCTTTTCCAGATCCTCAAATCCATAGACAAACCCATAACACTCACCCCACCCTTTCAACCAACTAAAACAGATTGCGAGAATGTTCAGACTGCATTCCAAAACAAAATTGCCAAAGCCAGAGAAACCATCATTAATTGCTTGACCACAAACACTTCAATTAAAACCCACCCTATAGAAAACAAAAACGAGACAGAAATTCCTAAATTTCAATTCAGGTCCATCACACTCGATGTAATGAAGAAAACACTCTCTTGCATGAGGTGCACTTCATGCTCGGAAAATGTTTTGCCACCTAAATTAATTCTAGAAAACCCTGATATCTTTGCCCCTTTCCTCACAAGAATGGTAAATGCATCATTCAGGGATCAAACTGCACCCAACATCATTAAAACGGTCACGATCACTCCTTTACCAAAAAAACCTGACCTAAACCAACAGGACCCAGCCAATCTCAGACCTATCACGAACTGCAACTTTCTATTGAAGATTATGGATAAAATAGCTACAGAACAACTCCAAAGCTATGTAGATGAAAACAACTTACTACACGAACAGCAATCCGGATTTAGATCCAGCCATAGTACCGAGTCTGCGCTATTAGATCTTCAAACTGAAATGCTGTCTATCTTGGACAAAGGCAAATCAGGACTTTTGATATTATTGGATCACTCTGCAGCATTTGATCTGCTAGATCACACAAAGCTCCGAGAGGCCCTTGAAAACTCAGGCAATTGTTCATCAGGGGCAATTGAATGGATTGTCTAATTTCTGCAAAACAAGCAATCTAGGATCGTCTGGGGAGACAAAGCATCAAACACCAAACCGGTTGACTGCGGCGTCCCTCAAGGGGCCAGTTTTTCCCCTTTGCTCTTCAACCTATAAATGCGCTGCCTTTGCACCATGCTATCCCAGATGGGTATTTTCTTTACCAACTTTGCCGATGATACCTAACTGGTGTTTGAACTTAGTGGGGACTACAAATTGGATAACGACAGACTCTCATCCCTATACAACACCATTGAGTGTTGGATGAAAGAAAACTGGATGTGTTTGAACGGCTCCAAGACCGAGCTTATGATATTTGGCTCCACACAGGCAAGAAAGAAATTGAGTCTTTCTTACTCTTCATTCTCTATCAAGAACACCCAAATTCCTATATCAGTAAAAGTGAAGACTCTAGGAGTGTATCTCCAAGCCTCACTAGGTGCTGAAGCACATACAGCTTATCTGAAGAAAAACTGTCAGTACCACCAAATTCTCCTCAAAAAAATCAGACCATTGCTAGATCAGAAAAACAGCACAATCATCGCTAGAGCCACTATACTGTCTAGACTGGATTATGGTAACTCCCTTCTGTTAGGAGCTAACAGTAAATGTTTGAAAAGATGCCAAACAATCCAAAATAATGCAGTCAGAACCATCACAGGAAGAACTTGGAGAGAACACATCACAGGAGAAAGGACAGCTCTCCATTGGTTGGCTATGAAAGAGAGAATCTCCTTCAAGTCTCTCACCATGGTTCACCGTTGCTTATATGGCAAAGCCCCGATCTACCTCAAAAAACAATTTAAGTGGTACGAGCCACCTAGGCGGCTTAGATCCTCTAACACAGGTAAACTGCAAACCACCAAAACGCAAAGGCAGCACAGCCTTGGCAAGGCCTTCCCGACCTCGAGTATAGAAAAATGGAATGAACTTCCCACTTCATTGTAGCTCGAATTCAATTACCTCCTTTTCAGGAAAAAATTGAAAACATTACTTTTCAAATGAATCCTGGAAGCATTCCACACAGAATAATAATGTAACACCGACCCCACATTTCTTGTCCCGTCTTGGATTTCTGTTGTCTTGTCTACTTGTAAGCGCTCTGATGCCCGCAGGCTTTTAGCGCTATATAAACAAATAAATAAAAATGTTTACCTTGTTAGTAACAGATAAAGAGTTAGGGTTGAAGTCCAACATTGGGCCAGTGGTGAAGAGGACCTTCTTCAGTCTACATCCTTCAGACTCTCCCCTTTCTCCCAAAAGTATACGACTCTATGACTGTGAAAATCCTTGTGAATTCTAAGTTAGTTCACAAGCCTACCAAATGCAGGGGCCTCAGGGAGTCCAGAATGCCGTCACGCACCTTGTTCGTGGCCGTTCAGCGGACACGTAGCGTGCTTATGGATAACTTTGAAACTGCTTTGTCTCACTTTTAAATATATCCCTGGACTTGCCCAATTTTGTGGCCAGTAAAATATGCTCCTTTGTCCCCTCTCAAAATCTTTGTTTGACCCATGAGCAGTTGTTGATTACCGCAAAATCCAAATGTAAAACCAGGGGAAGCCGTAGATTTGCAGTTCACGCTCCCTGCCTCTGGAACACCCTAACATCTAAAAATCAGGCGAATAATAAAACCTGATGGCAAAGCTGTGAAAACTCTTCAGTTCTGATCGCCTCTCCTTCTTCGTGTGGTCAATCAATGGCGTCTGTATCCTGCGCCTGGGTCTTCTGGTAATGTGGTGCTCTGAGTCTGAAATTTGTAAACATGTACATTACTTAGATTCATTATTTGTACAGAAACCACATTGTAATTATAATTGTTTATTTATAACGCGCTTAATACCCAGAGGTTTGTAAGCGTGGACCCGGGGATCGAACCTGTGTTTCAGCGCGTTGCCCCTGAGCTATCCTCCTGGACATGGTAATCCTGAGGCGACTGCAGGCTTTGATTAGCCTCAGAAATGCACAATCTCACCTAAGGTAATTAAGCAACTAAAGCCCTGCTCTGGTATCACTATACATGAATTGTCACTGTTATAGCAATACCAATATAGCAATACCAATTTAGTCTCGGGAGGATAGCTGAGGGGCAACCTGCTCGCCTTGGAAGCAAGACGATGCAGATCAACACAGGTTCGATCCCTTAGTCCAGATAGCTTAGGGGCAAGGGGCTCGCCTTGGAAGTAGAATGATGCGGAGCAACACAAGGTCGATCCCAGGGTCCAGATAGCTCAGGGGCAATGTGCTCGCTTTGGAACCAAGACAATGTGGAGCAACACAAGTTCGATCCCCAGGTCTCCGTAAAGTGTGTTTTAATATAAAAATATAACTCAAACTGGATTGTCGATTCTTGAGTTAATACAACAACTGTAACGATATTTTACACACCAAAAAGGTCAATGATTTCTATAAAAGCTGACCTAGATATCTTAAGTCATTTACTTTTAGACAAAGAAAAATAAAACAAAAAACTATCAATGCAAACGACCCATGTGAAGTACCACTATGACATACAGACAGTACAAAAAGTCACTGTAAACTACAGGTTATAATGAACTTGGCAGCACTTGAGCAATGGATAAGGCAAGGTGCTTGGGAAACAGATGCAGGGGATACATCACATCAATTCAGCAGGTAGACATCATCATGCGACCTATATTGCAGGGTGCACCAGAAGGCCACCTGCGAGGGTGCAACAGTCTTTCTTATTTTAAGCAATTAAATGGCGCAGGTAATTCTGTTTCCGAAAGCAAAATCTGCGAATCAGCCTCCACTTTGCATTATGGTTCTTACCAAGCAGCATAGTGCAACCATGCACCCTGCTGTGCCAGACACACCCCAGCTACTGCCATTCCTGGGCACGGCCTGACATAAAGTTCTTAAAGCCAGAGGTGGCTTTTTGACCATCAGCCCCTGCGAGTCAAATTCCTATAATTGTGTACCCCAGCAGCCTGCTGGCACATTAATATCTAAGTATAATCCATGTCTAGTTATGGCATGGCAGCTACTTGGGTTACCCAATTATACAGCCACAAGGATTGGATGTCCTAGTATTGTCAGCATGGTGAGGTGACTCCTTCATGGCAGTCTGGTCAGGGTATACCCACAATAGCCATCTGGAACCCAGCCCAGGACGCTTCATTTGATCCCCCTGAAGAGGGTCTGCCTTCTTCCAGGGAACTGCAACCCTCCCGGCAGCTCCCCTGGGAACCAGTGCTTCAAAGAAAGTCCTGCCATGTAATGTAATGTAATGTAATAGAATGTGGAGGCATCAAGGCGCTAGCGAAGAAATCACTGGAGGGGAGAGAGGAGCCGACACCATTTAAAACAAAAAGGTTTTCAACTGCTTACGGAAGATGGACAGGACCTCAACGCTCCTAAGGTAAAACGGGAGAGCATTCCACAAAGAAGGAGCCAGTACAGAAAACGATCGGCCTCCTGCACGACAGCGATGAAAACGGGGTACGTCCAGCAAAAACTGATTAGAAGAACGAAGAGATCTCGTGGACTGACAAAGAGAGAGCTTTGTCTACAAAAACTCAGCCCCCACAGAGTGAATGGCCCGATGGCCCGTACACAGGACCTTTCATTTTGGCAAAGCCCTTGTCACACTAGGGTGCTGATTACTGAAATCCTTTTGAAGTAGGTAGACATAGGAAGGGGGGGTTAGAGTAGCCAGTAGGAGACGTTTAGACCACAGAGGGGGAGGTCTCGCCATCTTGGATTCTGATTGGGCTCCACATACATCCTTCACCCTGCCCACTTCCTGCAGAGAAGTCACTTCTGCTAGGAATTGAGCAGGCAGAGGAGACTTGCTGCAGCAGCCAGGATTGGGCCCCTAGCAACAGGCTTACTATGGCCCAATCCACTGTAGCCTGTTGCCTGTGTAAGGGGGAACCAGTCACTTTAGATGATTCATCTACAGACTTTAAGAAAAGAAGGTTTCGCCTTGAACTCTGTGGAGGGTACAGTCTTTTCCAAAGTGCTCTGCCACAGAGGTGAAGACAGAGACTTCCACGCAAGAGGCAAGTCCTTGTTCCTAATAATTCCCTGCTCCTATGTGGGATGACCAGCTGGCTGGATCAGACCTGGTGCAACTGAGACACTGGTACCCAGAAAGTTACTCACTGCAATTGCAGGAACCCTCCAAGTGCCCTCTAAAAGCCTGTCTGGTTTTGAATGGCAGAAATAGGACTCAGCTTGTCGCAGAGACCCTGGACTGGGTCTCCCAGCACCCGCAGCACCGAGGAAGCGACCCTTGGCTGACCCTGCATCTCTGAACTGCCTCAACGCTAGTTTGTACACCTTTCGATGCCGTCCAAGCTGGTGCAAGTAAATGGCCCGAGTCATCTCCGACTTCAGCGCTCAACCACCTCTGCATCTCTGAGTTTCGCACTCCGCCAATGCCAAATCTCAGCGGTCTGCACATCTGATACATGCTAAGTCTTCCTGCATCCCCAACTCCACAATGCCACCTGGTCACAAGCTTCTTTGAGCTCCAAGCCAATGCCGCTAAAGTACCCCAATACTGTTTTGAGCCGGCTGAGCCAGCACGCTGCTGAAGGCAAGGATCTACCTCTCTGCATCCAAGGCCGCTGTGTCTCCCAGCGTTATTATTCCCAACTTCCCCTGCCGTCCTCAAAGCTTTTGACCCAGAAGCTGTCGCTGCTGCCGAACAGCACTGTATTATTTTTGTGCGTTGTCACCATTCCGCGACTCTGCCCCGGCTCGGTGCTGAAAGTGCCCAGACTCCAGGTTTGACACTGAAAAGCCTGGCTTGATGCTGCTGAGGCTCAAAGACAAGAACATGAGGTATTTGAGGAGGCCCTGTCCCTCTTATACTAACTTACAGTTCAGAATAAACATATTAATTTTTTGCACAGTTTACATGTTCCACCTATGTGTATTGATGGAAATGCGCGGGTATAATCTCCATACCGTATGATGCCTAAAACGTGTGCAATGACAACGTTAGTGTTTAAATGTTTAAAACACATATTTGCGCTTACTTGCTCTTATTCTGTCTTTTTTTCTTTATACAAAATATAATGTGCGATACAACACAAAATGAATGAAAGATTTTTGGGGCTCATTGTAAGAGAAGTGCAAATACCCCGAAAAGGCCTACATCTGCTAAACCCAAGTGTATGTACCTATCCGGGGGTGCGGTTTCTTTCATTTCTGGCTGGGGTGTAAAAATGTCACCCTAACGACCTAAGTGAGTACTGGCATGTGAAGGGGGATAGCTTCGGGGCAACGCGTTTGTCTTCCATGCAAGACAAGGGAGTGCGACGTAGGTTCGAATCCCGATCCTGTATTAAAAAAATAACAATTATAAGTAGAATGTATTCCACCTGCTTTAGGTCTTTTACTGATAAAAAAACACCGCTATAGGTCCGGTTGCATTAATATTAGATGTTGGAGGAGACACGGGCAGTTCTCCAGTGTGGAGAAGGGGAAACATGGGGAGTGTTGCATGGCACCCCTGTGAGGGGCCATGGTACATTCCATGGAGTTGTGTGGTCACATGGTTACCCATGTGACCAACCTAATAAAAGGTCCGAGCCGCTTCCGGCTCGGCAGTCACGAGTGAACCTGACTCCGCGTGTGTGTGTTGTGTTGGTGCCGGGGGGTGCCTCGCCACGTGTGCTGGGCCCAAGGTCGGGGCCCAGCTTGAGGACGGTGCCCCTGCCGGGCAACGCCGTCCGGACGGTGCCCCTGCCGGGCAACGCCGTCCCTGTGGATTCCCCAGCCATGTGAGGCGGGTTGGGGATACGACCCCGGCCTGGGTGCCCCCAGAGCCGGGGCCGCGGTGAGCCGGTTGCCAGCCGGCCAGGTGGGGAGCTCCGGTGTCCCGGAGCGGGTGGGATGAACCCCCACCCTTCATCACGCGGCGTGATCGCCGCACTGCAGCCTGTCGTGTCGGGTGCTACCCGACCCGAGTGTGGGGCTGCCCGGTGGACCGGGACAGCCCCCAACAGGGAGCGGACATTGTTCTCTATGGCCTTGCTCCATCCACAAAATAAATCCCAAACTACACAGAGTGTAATAAAAAGGCGTATTGCTTGCCTTTACCTGTTATTTCACATGCACTTAACTGCTGCAATGAAAAAGAGCCTTAAAAAAGCACCGCTGCCTGAAACACGTATTAGCTTTCATTGTTTACATGGTACAGGAGCAAATATAATCCATGTAGAAACCTATACTCCATTTTGTTCTTTATTTTAAAAGCAGCGCAGATCAGCCAAAACACTTCCCACAAAGAAATCGTATCTGAGTAGTGACGTTTATATAAAAACGTGCGAAATCGTTGTTTTTGTTTTGCTCTGGATTCTGACTGTGCAGAAAAGCTTGTGTGGTGATGCGGTTTCAGTGCAGCAGCCCACAATCCTATGCGCGCACAAGCCGATTGCATAATACAATTGTATTTCCCAGGGGATTCCACGACTGCCAGGAATAACGTTAAGGAGATCATGTTATGAAGAGAATTTCAGAAAATGAAGGCTAAAGAAGGGCAAAGAAACGAGAATATCACGGCTCTGCAAGAGCAAGCCAACAGACTCAAATACGGGTTTAATATAATGACGCAAAGTGTATTTCTCCCCTGTGTTTAGAGAAACTCTGAAGTTTAGTTTTATTTGCAGGAGGTACACATATATACTTTCCCCAAAGCACGCATCAATGGAGTTGTATTTTACGGTTACTGATATGCATACGTGTAAAAGAACGTCGAGATCAACTCATGAGTGCATTCTGTGTGTGTAACTGCGTCATGCAATGATCCATTGTACCTGTTTTAGGAAATTATGTGTGATCATGTGCACCCTGTAAAATGCATGAAAGCTGTATTGGTGGCATGTGGAAATAGGCGGGATATACATGCGTCATGCATACAGGGCTGTGTGTGGTCCATTGAGGAACGCTTGAGACACTTTATGAAAATATACTAGAACAGGCAGCTGATTAATAATATCCTCTGAAGGCAATCAAGTAGTTAGGAGATGGGACAGTGTCATGCAGGAAGAAGACGTCACGATGTATGGTTTTCATATTTCTTTTGAGTCTGGGCAATGTAAGTTAAAATGGCTGGAATCTGTAGACGCTGTGACGCAATCCGTACACCTAGATGAGAGCACATATGGCGATTTTCATCTAATCAAGAAAAGACCGACATTTGAGAAAGCTTGGCTTCCTATTAAGAACCTAACTACTATTTATTTGTATTTTATTGGTGATTTGTAAGGCGCACTGTACGGCAAATCTGTGTTTTTTTCGAGGCGCCTCAAGACACAGACGGGGAAGAGAAGAGTGAGAGAGGTACAACATTAAAAAAAAAACGTTCGTAAAAGTGTCTTGCAACATTCGCAACGTGCAAGTGCAAAAGCAAGAGAGAGAGGGGGGTGGGAAGGGAGCTGAAGGTATGGGAAAGGGACGACAAAATAAAACATTCTGACAAAAGTGGTGAGACGATTTGGAATGTGCAAGTGCTGAACATGAAAAAAGGGGGAGAGAGGGTGCAAGAGGGGAGGAGGAGAGAGGAAAAATCAAATGACAAAACACAAATAAGTGCAGGGACAAGTAGGCGGAATGCATTAGGGAACCAGAATGCAAATATGTCAGGCAGGGTTGAGTGAGTGTAGACTGCAAAAGCCACGCCTCGCGGAGTGAGAAGCTACATCAGACATGCAGACAGCGATGGTGACAAGCAGGAAGTGAGTGCAGACTGTAAAAGCCACACCTCGTGGAGTGAGAGGCTACATCACACATGTGGACAGCGATGGTGACAAGCAGGAAGTGAGTGCAGCCTGGAAAAGTCTCGCCTCGTGGAATGAGGGGCTACATCAGACATGCGGACAGCGATGGTGACAAGCAGGAGGTGAGTGCAGACTGGAAAATCCTCACCCCGTGGAGTGAAAGGCTACATCAGACATGCAGACAGCAATGGTGACAAGCAGGAAGTGAGTGCAGCCTGAAAAGTCATGCCTCATGGAATGAGGGGCTACATCAGACATGCGGACAGCGATGGTGATAAGCAGGAAGTGAGTGCAGACTGGAAAATCCTCACCCCGTGGAGTGAGAGGCTACATCAGACATGCAGACAGCAATGGTGACAAGCAGGAAGTGCGTGCAGCCTGGAATAGTCTCGCCTCGTAGAGTGAGAGGCTTCATCAGACATGCAGACAGCAATGGTGACAAGCAGGAAGTGAGTGCAGCCTGAAAAGTCATGCCTCGTGGAATGAGGGGCTACATCAGACATGCGGACAGCGATGGTGATAAGCAGGAAGTGAGTGCAGACTGGAAAATGCTCACCCCGTGGAGTGAGAGGCTTCATCAGACATGCGGACAGTGATGGTGACAAGCAGGTAAGTGAGTGCAGCCTGGAAAAGCCACGCCTCGTGGAATGAGAGGCTACTTCACAAATGCAGACAGTGATGGTGACAAGCAGGTAAGTGAATGCAGCCTGGAAAAGTCATGCCTCGTGGAACGAGGGGCTACATCAGACATGCGGACAGCGATGGTGACAAGCAGGAAGTGAGTGCAGAATGGAAAATCCTCGCTCTGTGGAGTGAGAGGCTACATCAGACACGAGGACAGCGATGGTGACAAGCAGGAAGTGAGTGCAGACTGGAAAATCCACGCCTCATGGAGTGAGAGGCTACATCATACATGCAGACAGCGATGGTGACAAGCAGGTAAGTGAATGTAGCCTGGAAAAGTCATGCCTCGTGGAATGAGAGGCTACATCAGACATGCGGACAGCGAGGGTGACAAGCAGGAAGTGAGTGCAGACTGGAAAATCCTCGCCCCATGGAGTGAGAGGCTACATCACACATGTGGACAGCGATGGTGACAAGCAGGTAAGTGAATGCAGCCTGGAAAAGTAATGCCTCATGAAATGAGGGGCTACATCAGACATGCAGCCTGCGATGGTGACAAGCAGGAAGTGAGGGCAGACTGGAAAAGTCTCGCCTCGTGGAATGAGGGGCTACATCAGACATGCGGACAGCGATGGTGACAAGCAGGAGGTGAGTGCAGACTGGAAAATTCTCACCCCGTGGAGTGAAAGGCTACATCAGACATGCAGACAGCAATGGTGACAAGCAGGAAGTGAGTGCAGCCTGGAAAAGTCATGCCTCGTGGAATGAGGGGCTACATCAGACATGCGGACAGCGATGGTGATAAGCAGGAAGTGAGTGCAGACTGGAAAATCCTCACCCCGTGGAGTGAGAGGCTACATCAGACATGCAGACAGCAATGGTGACAAGCAGGAAGTGAGTGCAGCCTGGAATAGTCTTGCCTCGTAGAGTGAGAGGCTTCATCAGACATGCGGACAGTGATGGTGACAAGCAGGTAAGTGAGTGCAGCCTGGAAAAGCCACGCCTCGTGGAATGAGAGGCTACTTCACAAATGCAGACAGTGATGGTGACAAGCAGGTAAGTGAATGCAGCCTGGAAAAGTCATGCCTCGTGGAACGAGGGGCTACATCAGACATGCGAACAGCGATGGTGACAAGCAGGAAGTGAGTGCAGAATGGAAAATCCTCGCTCTGTGGAGTGAGAGGCTACATCAGACATGAGGACAGCGATGGTGACAAGCAGGAAGTGAGTGCAGACTGGAAAAGCCACGCCTCGTGGAGTGAGAGGCTACATCACACATGCAGACAGCGGTGATGACAAGCAGGTAAGTGAATGCAGCCTGTAAAAGTCATGCCTCGTGGAATGAGAGGCTACATCAGACATGCGGACAGCGAGGGTGACAAGCAGGAAGTGAGTGCAGACTGGAAAATCCTCACCCCGTGGAGTGAGAGGCTACATCAGACATGCAGACAGCAATGGTGACAAGCAGGAAGTGAGTGCAGCCTGGAAAAGTCTCGCCTCGTAGAGTGAGAGGCTTCATCAGACATGCGGACAGCGATGGTGACAAGCAGGTAAGTGAGGGCAGCCTGGAAAAGCCACGCCTCGTGGAATTAGAGGCTACTTCACATATGCGGACAGCGATGGTGACAAGCAGGTAAGTGAATGCAGCCTGGAAAAGTCATGCCTCGTGAAACGAGGGGCTACATCAGACATGCGGACAGCGATGGTGACAAGCAGGAAGTGAGTGCAGACTGGAAAATCCTCGCTCCGTGGAGTGAGAGGCTACATCAGACATGAGGACAGCGATGGTGACAAGCAGGAAGTGAGTGCAGACTGGAAAAGCCACGCCTCGTGGAGTGAGAGGCTACATCACACATGCGGACAGCGATGGTGACAAGCAGGTAAGTAAATGCAGCCTGGAAAAGTCATGCCTCGTGGAATGAGAGGCTACATCAGATATGCGGACAGCGAGGGTGACAAGCAGGAAGTGAGTGCAGACTGGAAAATCCTCGCCCCATGGAGTGAGAGGCTACATCACACATGTGGACAGCGATGGTGACAAGCAGGTAAGTGAATGCAGCCTGGAAAAGTAATGCCTCATGAAATGAGGGGCTACATCAGACATGCAGCCTGCGATGGTGACAAGCAGGAAGTGAGGGCAGACTGGAAAATCCTCGCCCCGTGGAATGAGAGGCTACATCGGACATGCAGACAGCAATGGTGACAAGCAGGAAGTGAGTGCAGCCTGGAAAAGTCTCGCCTCGTGGAATGAGGGGCTATATCAGACATGCGGACAGCGATGGTGACAAGCACGAGGTGAGTGCAGACTGGAAAATCCTCACCCCGTGGAGTGAGAGGCTACATCAGACATGCAGACAGCAATGGTGACAAGCAGGAAGTGAGTGCAGCCTGGAAAAGTCATGCCTCGTGGAATGAGGGGCTACATCAGACATGCGGACAGCGATGGTGATAAGCAGGAAGTGAGTGCAGACTGGAAAATCCTCACCCCGTGGAGTGAGAGGCTACATCAGACATGCAGGCAGCAATGATGACAAGCAGGAAGTGAGTGCAGCCTGGAATAGTCTCACCTCGTAGAGTGAGAGGCTTCATCAGACATGCGGACAGTGATGGTGACAAGCAGGTAAGTGAGTGCAGCCTGGAAAAGCCACACCTCGTGGAATGAGAGGCTACTTCACAAATGCAGACAGCGATGGTGACAAGCAGGTAAGTGAATGCAGCCTGGAAAAGTCATGCCTCGTGGAACGAGGGGCTACATCAGACATGCGGACAGCGATGGTGACAAGCAGGAAGTGAGTGCAGACTGGAAAATCCTCGCTCTGTCGAGTGAGAGGCTACATCAGACATGAGGACAGCGATGGTGACAAGCAGGAAGTGAGTGCAGACTGGAAAAGCCACGCCTCGTGGAGTGAGAGGCTACATCACACATGCAGACAGCGATGGTGACAAGCAGGTAAGTGAATGCAGCCTGTAAAAGTCATGCCTCGTGGAATGAGAGGCTACATCAGACATGCATACAGCGAGGGTGACAAGCAGGAAGTGAGTGCAGACAGGAAAATACTCACCCCGTGGAGTGAGAGGCTACATCAGACATGCAGACAGCAATGGTGACAAGCAGGAAGTGAGTGCAGCCTGGAAAAGTCTCGCCTCGTAGAGTGAGAGGCTTCATCAGACATGCGGACAGCGATGGTGACAAGCAGGTAAGTGAGTGCAGCCTGGAAAAGGCACGCCTCGTGGAATTAGAGGCTACTTCACATATGCGGACAGCGATGGTGACAAGCAGGTAAGTGAATGCAGCCTGGAAAAGTCATGCCTCGTGGAACGAGGGGCTACATCAGACATGCGGACAGCGATGGTGACAAGCAGGAAGTGAGTGCAGACTGGAAAATCCTCGCTCCGTGGAGTGAAAGGCTACATCAGACATGAGGACAGCGATGGTGACAAGCAGGAAGTGAGTGCAGACTGGAAAAGCCACGCCTCGTGGAGTGAGAGGCTACATCACACATGCGGACAGCGTTGGTGACAAGCAGGTAAGTGAATGCAGCCTGGAAAAGTCATGCCTCGTGGAATGAGAGGCTACATCAGACATGCGGACAGCGAGGGTGACAAGCAGGAAGTGAGTGCAGACTGAAAAATCCTCGCCCCGTGGAGTAAGAGGCTACATCACACATGTGGACAGCGATGGTGACAAGCAGGTAAGTGAATGCAGCCTGGAAAAGTAATGCCTCATGAAATGAGGGGCTACATCAGACATGCAGCCTGCAAAGGTGACAAGCAGGAAGTGAGGGCAGACTGGAAAATCCTCGCCCCGTGGAATGAGAGGCTACATTAGACATGCGGAGAGCGATGGTGACAAGCAGGAAGTGAGTACAGCCTGGAAAAGTCTCGCCTCGTAGAGTGAGAGGCTACATCGGACATGCGGACAGTGATGGTGACAAGCAGGTAAGTGAGTGCAGCCTGGAAAAGCCACGCCTCATGGAGTGAGATGCTACATCACACAAGCGGACAGTGATGGTGACAAGCTGGTAAGTGAATGCAGCCTGGAAAAGTCATGCCTCATGGAACGAGGGGCTACACGAGACATGCAGACAGCGATGGTGATAAGCAGGAAGTGAGTGCAGACTGGAAAAGCCTTGCCTCGTGGAACAAGGGGCTACATCAGACATGTAGACAGCGATGGTGACAAGCAGGAAGTGAGTGCAGACTGGAAAAGCCTTGCCTCGTAGAACGAGCGGCTACATCGGAACATGCAGACAGCGATGGTAACAAGCAGGAAGTGAGTGCAGACTGGGAAAGCCTCGCCCCTTGGAGTGAGAGGCTACATCAGACATGCAGACAGCAATGGTGACACGTAGGTAATTGGGTGCAGCCTGGAAAAGCCATGCCTCCTGGAACGAGGGGCCGCATCAGACATGTGGACAGCAATGATGACAAGCAGGAAGTGAGTGCAGACTGGAAAAGCCTCACCTCATGGAGTGAGGGGCTACATCAGACATGCAGACAGCAATGGTGACAAGCGGGTAAGTGAGTGCAGCCTAGAAAAGCCATGCCTCGTGGAATGATAGGCTACATCAGACATGCGGACAGCAATGGTGACAAGCAGGAAGTAAGTGCAGACTAGAAAAGCCATGCCTCGTGAAATGAGGGGCTACATCAGACTTGCGGACAGCGATAGTGACAAGCAAGAAGTGAGTGCAGACTGGAAAAGCCTCGCCCCATGAGTGAGAGGCTACATCAAACATGCATACAGCAATGGTGACAAGCAGGTAAGTGAGTGCAGCCTGGAAAATCCATGCCTTGTGAAATGAGGGGCTACATCAGACATGTGGACAGCGATGGTGATAAGCAGGAAGTGAGTGCAGACTGGAAAAGCCTCACCTTGTGGAGTGAGAGGCTACATCAGAAATGCAGACAGCAATGGTGACAAGCAGGTAAGTGAGTTCAGCCTGGAAAAGCCGTGCCTCGTGGAATGATGGGCTACATCAGACATGCAGACAGCTATGGTGACAAGCAGGAAGTGAGTGCAGACTGGAAAAGCCATGCTTTTTGGAATGAGGGGCTACATCAGACATGCGGACAGCGATGGTGACAAGCAGGAAGTGAGTGCAGGCTGGAAAAGCCTTGCCCCGTAGAGTGAGAGGCTACATCAGACATGCAGACAGCAATGGTGACAAGCAGGTAAGTGAGTGCAGCCTGGAAAAGCCATGCCTCGTAGAACCAGGAGCTACATCAGACATGTGGACAGCAATGGTGACAAGCAGCAAATGAGTGCAGACTGGAAAAGCCTCGCCTGGTGGAATGAGGGGCTACATCAGACACGCAGACACACAATTAAGTCTCAACAGGTAGGTGACTAAGAGTTGGAGAAGCCCCTTCAAAGGCAAGAAGGGAGAAACAGAGGAGAAAGTGACAGTAAAAGAATTAAGCAGAGGGATTGTAATAAAACCAAGGGCATAAGAGAGGACAGGAGGGAAGGGAAACAGGGAGCACATAGAAACAATGCAGCAGAGACATGAGAGTAGAAGACACAAGGGAGAAATGGGGGGAAGCAGGAGTGTCAGACTTTTGCTTACCTCCCCAAACCTCCTCACCTGATTCTTCGGATGATATGTCCTTGGTAACTGAAACAGATATCTTACGGTTCTTCTTCTTGTCTGGTGACGGCTTTTCCTTAGGCTTTCGGTCCTTCCGATTGTGTAAATAGGGTCTGGCTCCCCCGGAGGCCACCTTGGCAGAGATGGGGAGCCAACCCCAAATTCAGGGAAAAAGCCACGGGGCTGAAAAAACCCTGATAACCAAGAGTGCAGGATGGAAGTCTGTGGTTCAGATTATTGCAAATTTCAATGGTGAATCTGTTGTCTGGGATGGCGGCAGCCAGTTGAAGAAGGGACCTGGGAATACCGGAACTAGAATCTATGATACTCCAGTGGAAAAGTAGATCCTAAGTAGATAACCTGTAAGAGGAATTCGGAGCCAGTGAATAGATGTAAAAAGTGGAAAATAGGAAAGAGGCAGACACCGCAGAGGAAGAGTTCCAACGGTAAGAAACGGTAGAAGAAAAAGAAGGACTGCAGATAACACAGAGATAAGGGAAAGTGTTAAAGTGGCTAATACGGTCCTTAACCGGAAAAAGGAGTAAAGGATTCGGGTAGCGTTTGAAACAAGAACGTTGTCACAGACACTTACCCAAAGCATAGAAGGAATTGTGGAGCGCCGCGGAAAGGCACCAGAATCCAAGAAAGGGATCTGGTAAGCAAGGAATGACGATAAATCGCCAAACGATAGGAGACGTAGGTATATTCACGGAGAGTCGCGGAAAGACACTTGGAATGAAGGAAGGGATCGGGTAAGCAAGTAATGGCGATAAAACACCAAAAAACATGGTAGAAGGGAAAGACAGCAAGCGAACAGACAGTAGAAAGAGAGACAAAAGAACAGAATAAATTAAAGAGCAACTCAGAACTGCAAAGGGAATTGTCAGGCTGAAACTGACAGAATACGCAAGTAGGAATACTACGAGTAAGCAACGGAGCGCTGAAAGGGGAAAAAAAGATACAACGCACAGAGCGGGGGCGGAGCCTGTTTAAATATGTGAGTCTGCCATGTTGAATGAGGTCTAGAGCGGGAAGAAGAATGCAATGGCTTAATGTCTCCAGTAGTTCCACAGCTTCCACCCGCGATTCCTGACAGGGAGCTGCCAGGCATAATGTGAAGTGAAGTATTCGAAGGAGCTTGACACATAGAATGAGGTAGCATTCACACTTCGTTCATTTGTCGATTGAAAAAATGAAAAAAGTTTGACCTACAGATATTTGGTAGTGTTGTCATTCTGTAGATCGAACACTGCAAAGAAGTGGCTGTTATCAGATACATGAGATTGGAAAAACTAGTTTGTAAGATTCCAGGAGACCAAGAGGCTGCTTGCTGTTACTAAGCCAAGTAGTAGTCAGGGATTGGATTATTGAGAGATGACAGTTCCGATTGATGCAGCACTACACTAATAATGTTGGTGATGTTTTAACGGGCCCGGGTATAGATATGCTGATACGTAGGAGTGATAGCGGGAGTGGGGTCAGAGCTGCACTGTGAAGAATCTCGGAGAAAGAGATTTTGGTAAGCGGCGCGACCGGATCATAGGACGTGATGCCATACAAATATCAAATATTGTCTCGGGGGGATAGCTAAGGTGCAACATGCTCACCTTCAAAGCAAGACAATGAGGAGCAACACAGATTTGATCCCCGCGTCCACGCTTAGAAACATCTGGGTATTAAGCGTGTTATCAGTGGTGGAAATGGGAAACATTTAGTGGGGGATCCCACAAGGGCTACGACGGAGTTTGGAGGAGGGGGTGGAATTCTGAGCAGGCGGAGTTCAGAGGGGGTTGGAGCTGTCAGTTGACCTCCAAACAAAGGAAATTTTCAAAATAATGGTTTTAAAACAGCACAATTTCTTTCATGCTGCTTCTTTTCCAAACTCCACAATATTTATACACCAACCTTAGACTAAACACACACATGTCTACTTCTCACCCCATGTCTCCTAGCAGCAGGTGACGATCTAGGTGATGATAAAGAAAAAAACGTTAAGTACAGTACATGGTTCAACGCTCTGTACAATGGAAAAGTAAAACTTAAGCAAATATAACCGACGTAATATAATGTGCTCTGCACTGGCGTACCGAGTAGGCAGGGGGGCAAGCTGCCCCCAAAGGCTCTTTTGAGAGCCTGACCAGGACTTTTGTCACTGGGACACCTCTCCCGTTCGGCACCTCAATAAGGGTGCCCAACAGGAAAGGTGTCCCGCTGGGAGGACAAAGCATGCTGAGCAATTCCTGCTCAGCACAGTCATTGTCCTGGCAGCAGGACAGGACACCCGACCCTTTCTGAAAGGGAGAGGTGTCCTGCTGCCTGGACAATGTCCCAAGGAGCTCAGTGAGCTAATATGAGCCATCAGGCACTGATGGGAGGTAGGGGGCTATTTACAGGGACTTTTGTCAGTTTAGAAATGTGTATGGGAGGGAGTGATCAGAAGTGAGAAGAGTACATAATACTGCAGGCTTTATGAAATAATGACTATGGCTTTACCCTGGGGGGATTTGTTAGGCTAACATTAATCTGTATGATGCTATTGTGACCTTGCATGCAGAATGGGATGGGGAGAATAAAATTAAAGCCATCATGATGTATATAGTGTAACGTTATTTATGAAAGGGTTGTTTCTTATGTAATGTGCTTTGCTTCCAGGGCATTGCTATAAATAAAGTATTATTTAAGCACATGGAATGCAAAGGGAAACCTTTATTAATATCTATATTAACTAAACCTGGGAAGATGTGCTCATTTGCTTAAATTGTCCACATCCCGGTTTCACCATTCAACCAAAGTGTGTGATCTTGGGCAGATCATTTATTAACACTGTGTCTCATCTGCAGCTCTGTGATTCACTTCAGAGCTTATGTTAATATGGCATGCTGTTATTTAAAAAAATCCTGACTATAGAGTTGCTTCATATATAACAATAGTGCAATTTCGGTATTTTGCACCACAAAGTTATTTGCCACTTGGCCTACTTGTGGCAACTTATTCTAAAGCCAATTCCATGGTGCCTCCAAGTATCAAAGGCTGATGATGCTCCTTGCCATGTCCTTTTCTGTGAAGTCACTACTGTTGGTGCAACCCATATGCAAATTAGGAGGTTTGTATGTATTTTGCCCCGGAGGCCAGAGCGCCTGGACAGAACTCTAACAGATGTGTTTCCTGTATCTGTAATGATTCTGCAGCTTTATTTGTGTTATGTGTTAAAATGCCATCTACAACTAATTTTACCCAA
The DNA here is from genome assembly GCF_040938575.1 of Ambystoma mexicanum. Classification (NCBI taxonomy): domain Eukaryota; kingdom Metazoa; phylum Chordata; class Amphibia; order Caudata; family Ambystomatidae; genus Ambystoma; species Ambystoma mexicanum. Next base: position 1,444,240,937 of record NC_090935.1, read on the forward strand.
AAAGTAGATTGGGGCGGGGGTGGGCGGTTTGTGGGCGCGATTGAGAGAATATGGAATTGTGCGCAATGCATTTGGGGGAAAGTAGCAGGACTTTTTTTGCGGCTCCCCTCCCACCCCCCACTCTTGCAATGCTAGATACTCCCCTGGTGCTCTGTGGCTGTGCACAGGGCAGATTATATCACCAAATCGGCCCTGTGCGCAGCCACAGAGAACATACATCTTCGTTGGTTATCTGTTTAAGTTATACAAAGCGCTTTTCGTTGCCTTGTTTTGCAGGGACTGGAGCGCTAGTTTAAAAAGAAAATCGTCGAGCTTTATGGGCGGAGGCTGGCCGGATCCCGAAATCCGGCTAGACATCTGACGCCGGATCTCGGATCCGGCGAGAGCCGTCCCAATGACCAGCGCTGCGTGTTATGCATAGCCAATTGCAATATCAATTCTCATGGAAAGCCTGAGGTTCTGGTGATTAGAAGTGTCCAAATGACGGCAGGAGTCTACTGATGCCATGGTCACAAGAAGAAGGAGCAAGCTGCATCAATATTCCAAGCAGAAGTGCTCTAAAAAGCCCATTTGCTGTGATGTTAAACACGCCAGAAGATTGATGGATCTACAGAACCACAAACTGTAGCGCTCTCATATCGCCAACATTTCAATTACCCATTTTTTTTACTTTTGAACAATATGATTCCATGTCAAATTGCAGCTAATCAAATATTTTTCACCAGCCAACATTAGCCTCAGTAGTGCACGGTCTGTGTTAGCAATCCTGGCATGGAAAGGGTATTAGTTTTAGATCATTTCATTGTTTTGGACTTTATAGACGTGTGGCCATGAGATTAATCGCCTCCATAAATTTCAAAGAGCCTAGATCTGGCCATTATTCTGTGGCATCGAGGAATTTGCCAAGGACATTAAACCCTGAAATCTTTATCCAGTTCATCTGGAAGGGGCTTCTCAGTGTTATCTGCATAACTCGTATCATTCGCTTTGTCATTCTGCAAATGTTTCTCTGCATTGTACTTACTCTGTTTCTTGTAGTGCCATCGCCATGCCACTTGCTACGGGTACACTTGCTACGGGCATAGGTCACATATGAGCTAGCGTGCTTCGACGCAGAAGAGTGAAGAGAAAGTACAGCATATTGCGTTATCATACGAGAACCAGTTATCCGAATGGATGGAAACAGATTCAAAATAATGTCTCCTCCAGTTTGGCCGCCTGTGTGTGTATTAAATGGACTGTTCATGTGACCACATCTTCAATAATTTGCAGCAGGCCTTCCAAGACTTTTCTGTAATCTGAGTAACTCCACCACCTTAGGGTTGGCAGCGTTCAGCATGGCTGATAAAAGGGTCATGTAGTACATTCTTTCCGAATTTGACCCTAAGAGATGGTTCTATGGATTCATCATGTAATTGTAATCAGTTATTTATAATGCGCTTAATACCCAGAGGTTTCTGAGCGTGGACCTGGGGATCAAACCAGCGTTATTCCGATCAAACCAGTGTTGTTCCAAGTCATCTTGCTTCCAAGACGAGTGCGTTGCCCCTGAACTATCCTCCCGAGTCAGTGCTTCGAATGTAAGCACTAGGTTTTCCCTTAGAGGAAGTAGCACCAATGCTAAGAACGGCAATATCTCATTTCTATAGTTCCTAGTTCTCCAAAACCTCTGCCTGATGCTATTGAATTAAATGTTATACTAACCTCTGTTTTACAGGCTAACACCACAAGCTCTACATTACTGAAATGCATGAGATAATCTATGAATGTTAATGTTATTTGTACCGCGCACCGTCACCACTGGAGTGGTCCCCACTTGCTCTGGGGGATCTGAAAAGGAGGGTGTGAAAAAAAGAGGGGAATGGGTGGGGTTAGTAGGCTGTAGTGGGAATAGGAAAGTGAGAGTTGTGATGTCCTCTTGGCAGCTTCAGTTTGGTTTGCACCGTTCCCTGACCTCAAGTGCGGTTTTCGGGTCAGTGCGAATTCCTATGTGCTGTTGTGCTGGGATATGTGTTGTTAGTCTGTTGTTACAATGTGGTGAAGTACGTGTGGATGGCTGCGCAGAGAAGTGGTTGTGTGAGTTTCTGTATCAGAAATGTATGTGAAAAGTTGAGGTTTTTGAATTGGGTTAGCAGGCTTTCTTTCCTTTTTTTGGCTAGTTTAACACAGTCTATCTAGATGCAAGATATGGCTAAGGGGCACAATCTACCTAGATGCGAGATATGGCTAGCTTAACACAGTCTATCTAGATGCAAGATATGGCTAAGGGGCACAATCTACCTAGATGCGAGATATGGCTAGCTCAACACAGTCTATCTAGATGCACAATATGGCTAAGGGGCACAATCTACATAGATGCAAGATATGGCTAGTTTAACACAGTCTATCTAGATGCACAATATGGCTAAAGGTCACAATCTACATAGATGCAAGATATGGCTTGCTTAACACAGTCTATCTAAATGCAACATATCACATCTTAACACAGTCAATCTAGATGCAAGATATGGCTAATGGGCACCATCTACTAGATGCAAGCAATGGCTCCCTTAACACAATATATCTAGACGCAAGATATGGCTAAGGGGCACAATCTACCTAGATGCAAGATATGGCTAAGGGACACAAGCATCCTGCACGGAAGACCACAAGGAAGTAGCTGGGGGCTCTACAGCACCACTCACCTGCACCTGGAAGCTAAATTGGTGAGTTTAGGGGCTACAACACTGTGGTACAACCCCCAGTGTTTGTAGAATTTCGTGCAGCGAATCAGGGCTTGGGGGAGGAATGGGTACTGCAGAGAAGAGTACAAGGAAGGGGCTCGGGGCTCTACAGCACCAGTCACCTGCGCCTGGGAGAACAGCAGAAAAGAACAGAAAAAAAAAATAGGGAAAGAGGGCAGGGGAGAGGTCGCACAGAAAAGCCAGGTATGGCAGAGGCCGTAGAATAAGGAAAGGCAGAAGAAGGAAGCAAACAGCAGAAATAAAGCTGAAAAAAGGAAAGCAGGGAGCAGGGCGGGAAGGGGACACTCACCTCACAGGGCCAGGACGCAAGATGGAGCGGAGCAGTCCTGTTCCCAGAAGGTGGTTTTGCCTTCCTCTGAAGGAAAGGCCAATCAGGGATATGGAGGCGGGTCAGGGGCAAGAAAGAGGGCAGGGGAGAGGTCACACAAGAAGGCCAGGTAGGGCAGAGGCGGTAGAAAAAGGAAAGGCAGAAGAAGGATGTAAACAGCAGAAAAAAGGGAAAGCAGGGAGTGCACAGTTCGAGAAAGGGGGACACTCACCTCACAGGGGCCAGGGCAGAAGATGAATGATATGATATACAATACATTGAGACGCATTCCCCGCACATAAGGGTACATAAAGAATTATTTATTTTTGTTAGAAAATTGAGGATAGATACTGTAAGGCATAATAGTATTTCATGTCGTTGTAGGGTCACTTTCCTCCAAACCAGAATCTCACCTCATTCCTCCTAGGCCTGTCTTTAGACTGATTATTATTGCAATATCCTTAATCACAAAATTGAGGAAGGAGAGCTTCATGCTACATCTGTGAAGACTGACAGAAAAGTGGGCACTACAAATGATAACCAATCCCAGTGGCTTCCACGGCAAAGAACCCGGAACAATTATATATCGATATGGGATATTCTTATTATTTCTTTATTTTTTATTAATACGTGTGTTATCAGTTTAAAGTTTAAGCTTTTCACAAAACATTGTGCATAACTACAGCTTCACAACAACTCATACATCATAAGACAATTCATAGCAATACATATTACAAGTCTTCCATCATAAAAACAATACATACTAACACAAATTGGAGCTAAAATAGACTTAATGTTCTGTTCCTACTTCAAATGTATGGTTTGCTTCACTCCTATAGTAAGTATTTAATTAGTTTAATTAAATAAAAAATAATTACTGTCAAGTTGATCCAAGGTAAGATATCCCCTCAATTTGTGATTTCCTAATGAAGTCGGTTCTTTCCCAATTATTTCTCTGAGCCTTATCAATGCAATAATCAAGGATACTTGAGTCGCTCCCAGGCAGCGTTCCCAGAAACCATCCTTATTAATAATTCCTGGCGAGTCTGCAATAATGTTGCGTGCGATGGTCAACTCCTGGACATTCAAGCAATACATGTCTTATCGTTTCCTGACACTCTCATTTGATCACATAGGTGGCAGCGCATTTTGTCTAAGGGTAGTCCCAACCAAAGACCATGGGTTGCAAGGCAGGGCAATTGATTGAATCGCAGCAATAACAATTCCCTTCTGAGTTTACGGCATGGGAATTTTAACAAATAAGGTTGTGGTTTGCCGTGAAAAAAGGTGTATTCTATAAAGGACTCCGTCGTTTTCCCCCGATGCCAACTCGTAATTCTGAACATTATCCCAACAAAGGGCCTTGTTTTTTAATTGGGATATCAAGTTTTCATATGATAGTGAACAATCTACTTGCCATTCTATCATCATTAAAAATATCTGCATTCTCTTACTAATTATGTTTAGCCAAACATAATCAGCAGCATTGCTTACAGCCTGCATTAATGCCCAAATTGGATGATCGCTGTGCTTTTGTATTTTTAGTTATAACATGACTTCCCTAATCATGGTTATACTAAATTGGGTATTTTCCCTTCTTTTTTGTTTTCGGGGGATCAGCTTTCGAACTGGAATAAGTTAAACAGGTAAAATTGAAAAGTCTAAGTACTATACAATGTACCAGCTAATGTAATCAGTCGATGTTAGCTGTTAATAATATCTATCTCTCCAATTCGTAGGGAGAAGATGAAGGTAGATGACCTCACCTTGAAATAGATTATTAAACCACTATTGTTGCTCGCACCCTTGCTCTGTCTTTTGTAAGTATATGACTAATGACATTTTTTAGATTTTAAATATCATTTTAAATGATAATCCGTGGTGGAGATATTTGGGCTTATTTGAACCTATTGAATGGGACAATACGTTTTTTATTTTAATGTCATTAGTCCAAGACGTGTGGGTGAAGAGAGGGGTAATCACCTTTCCACTTGTATTTTGCTTCCCTAATCATGGCCAGCACAAACATGGAAGGAATTCCCAGTTCCAATTGAATGATCGAGATCGGAATTGTGTTAGCCAAACCCAATAGCTTTCTTCATATCACTCCTTCTAAGGAGTTGCACCTACTTCTGGCATGTTTCAGTCCTGCATCCATAGCATAAAGGAAAGTTGGCACCAACCTCGTACGATATGCCTGTATGGTGTCCTTTAGCCTAAAGCCTCCATATTGTCTAGTGTGTTGACTATAGGCTCCCAGCTTTTTTGTGACCTTTGTCTTAATATTCCTCCAAATAGCTAATTCACTGTGGTTGTTTTGAAATGGAGTACCCACTGTAGATATAAGTGTTTATACATTCCAAATAGGAATTGCCTAGTGGCCGTATTTTAGGAAGGGCATTTATCTTTCTGCCAAATAGCATTATCTTGGTTTTTGTAGAGTTAATCTATAGATTGTGTTTAGGAGAGAACTGGCATAGGACATTAAGAGATATTCTAAGAGCCACAGGCATATGGTCCAACAGGACTATGGGGCTCATTATGAGAATGACGGTCCAGAAAATGGTGCCTGTAACAATGGTTACCAGCAACCTTTCCGGACGGGCATACTCTGAGTCCTCTGGTAGGGGCAGTGAACCTCCGGTAGGCCTGACCTGGCAGTAGTTCAGGGCCCTACTGGCAGATTATTCACTGAATCACTGGCACAGTTAAAAATAGTGTGAATGCTTCAGTTGTTCCCATCCCCTGGAATCCCATGGCAATCCAATAGGAATGGGAACGTACCATTTCTCTGCCACCTGTAATATCCTAGTAATACTGGGATATAGGGCAGCAGAAACAGTAAACTGAGGTTGCCGGCAACCTCGCAATGAAGCCCAATGTCATTTGCGTAGGCCAGCCATCAAATAGGGGACAGGAACTCAAAAATCAATTGGGCAGGTCATTCCACCTCACCCAAACCTGTAGATTGCGGCGTCCCCCAGGGAGCCAGTTTCTCACCCTTGCTCTTCAACTTATATATCCGCTGCCTTTGTACTCTTTTATCTCAGCTCGGAATTTTTTTCACCAACTTCGCTGACGATACACAGCTCATTCTAGAGCTGAGCGGAGACCATCACGCAGATAACGAGAAGCTATCGGCTATTTACGACATCATCGAAAACTGGATGATTGCACACTGGATGTGTCTTAATAGCTCCAAAACGGAACTCATGACCTTCGGAAGCGCTAAAGCCTTAAACAATCTTGGTTCGGATTACTCCACATTCACCATAAAAGATTCTACCATTAAGGTATCTAATAAGGTTAAAACACTAGGTATTTACTTACAATCCTCCTTAGGTGCAGAAGCCCAAACCGCTTATTTAAAGCGAAACTGTCAATACTACCAAAGGCTTCTATGTCAGATAAGACCTTTTCTTAATACCAAGAACAGCACCACGATAGGGAGAGCCACCATACTATCCCGCTTAGATTATGGGAACGCGCTAATGCTCGGCGCCAGCAACAACTGCCTGAAACAATGTCAGATTATCCAGAATAATGCTGTTAGGTCCATCACTAATAAATCCAAACGTGAACACATCACCAAGGACAGAAAAGATCTTCATTGGTTGGCTGTAAAGGAACGGATCAAGTTTAAATCACTGATCCTAACCCACCGATGCCTATATGGCACGGCACCTGCATACCTTAAGAATAAATTCAGCTGGTACGAGCCGAGCCGTAGCTTGAGATCTGCAAAACAAGGATTGATCAATCCCAGCCCTCCAGGTAAAGCCACTGGTCTCGGCCGAGCCTTTCCGAACCTGGCGACTTTCCACTGGAACAAACTGCCTTGCAGCCTCAGATTGGAAAACAACCTCCAACGCTTTAGGAAACAATTGAAGACCTTTCTCTTCATATAATTAGACAACCTCCACACCGCTTCTAGTTGCCATCGTTCTGCTTCCTCCCTCTCTATGCTCTCTATGTGTTGTCCCGTTCTTCTTCGTCCTTGTGTCCTTGTCGCGCCCTGATGCTTGCGAGCTTCGGCGCGTTACAAATAAATAAATAAATAAATAAAAAATAATAAATAAATAATCTTGGGAAGGATGGCATTAATTGCTCTTAGCTTATCAGGCAGATCTGCTATGTAATGTTTAAACAATAAAGGAGCACGATGGCACCCTTGCTTCAGTCCCCAGTTTGGGTCAATTTTCCTGAAGACATGGCCCATTTTATCCAGCTTTACCCTAACCTTGGTGTCAGCATATAGTTGCACTACCATATTTAAGAGTCCCATGGGGATTCCCCAGTTAACCAGTTTAAGCCACAGTATTGTTGAATTAACTGAATCGAAGGCTGTTGAATAATCCACCAAGGCAGCATATAATGGGGGCCCACAGCACTAGCCTCTCTAGAAAGGAGTCTCGATAAGAATATATTTTGGGCATCCCATCTACCTCTCTAAAACCTGCCTGGTAAGGATCTAATAATTGCTTCCTTTCTGCCCACTTAGTGAGTGCTCTTAATAAAATGTTGGTAAAACCTTTCCCTGATCATTTATAAAAGAAATATTCACTATTCAAATGTCCTTCCATGAGTCAGGGATTTTATTGGTATGGACAATTTTAGTAAAAAACATAATGAGTGTGCTGGTTCAGAATTCACTATTCGTTTTTAGTGCTAGGTTTGCCAGAAATGGGATATTCTTGGTTTGAAGCGTCAGCAATACCTAGCCCTTGGGCCTCTCTCATATCACACGCAGGCCTCTTGTAGAGATATCAGCTAACTTGCGTGTTTTGCTCCACTTCTCCTACTCTGGCACGAGGGATGCATGGTGAGATCCATTCATGCCAGTGTGAAGTGCGTGATTGCCAGGTTGGCACAGTACTTCCATTGATGACAACCCAAATGGGAAAAAAAGAGGTAGATATGATGAACAATGTAGGATAATGGGTGGTGAATTCAATGGGGACGGGGGACTGGCTAAGCTAAAAAGGAAAAGTTAACCACAGAAGGGAGTATGAGAGCAAAGTTCTGGTTGATTTTGGTGGGGACCGAATAGCAAGATCATGAACCCACAGGGATCCCCCAACATGTGATCCGCCTCCGCTTAAGGGCTTCTTCTCACAATACGACAGATTAGAGCTCCTTTGGTGTGATATGATGGGATATGATAGTTTATTTATATAGCGCTTATACAATATGTGTTTCAAAGCGCTTCAAGGCAAGGGAGGGAACAAGAGAAAATACAATGACAATCTTACAGGCCATGAACAGTAAGGATGTGAAATTAACTATCGTACTCGGCCTGACCACATTTCAGATAGTGCAAGAGCTAAGGGATGGATAAGGAAGTGAGGGGCAGAGTGGGAAGGAAGTGGAAACAGACAGGCGACTACCATACTAGGCATTTCTGGTAGAGCCGGAGGAAAACAAAAGGTGAGGGAGAGGGGTGCAGAAAGGGAGGGGAGGAACAAAGCAAGCGACTATCGTACTAGGCCTGACGACATTTCTGGTAGAGCCGGAGAAAAACAAAAGGTGAGGGAGAGGGGTGCAGAAAGGGAGGGGAGGAACAAAGCAAGTGACTATCGTACTAGTCGTACTAGGCCTGTCGACATTTCAGATAGTGCTAGATGGGGGAGGGGGATAAGGGGCGGGTGGAGGAGACAGACCAGGTTGCTATCGTGCTAGGTCCAGGGACAATTCTGATAGGTTAAGTGCATAGAAGAAAGTAAGTGGAGGAGGTGAGGAGATAGGAAAAGGGAACAAGGGAGAGGAGGCGAGAACAGACAGTAAGCAGTCAAAAAGAGTGGAGAAGCCACCAGGCAGTCAAAAACAGTGGTACCAGGCAGAGCCACATGGGGTTGGATGTAATCCAGGCCTCGAGGCCACAGAAGAGGAATTCTGAGGGATATTTCAGATTCAAGCATCTGCTCTTAAGATGTTTCTTTCAAGAGTCCGCTCATTGCCGTTTTTCAGGGGCAACTGTTTGATCCACGCTTCCCTCTTTTTACATGCTATAGCAAGCAAACATGCTGTCACAATTGTCACATAGGTAAAGATGTCACCTAGACGGATGATCAGAGCTGACTTTATAGTTCTGATTTGGTTTCTTTGTAAGGTGCCAGGTAATGGCTTCCTTCTAATGTCGCAGGATCCTCGGCACCATAGGACAAGATGCTGGAGATGTTCCTTCTGCTTATGACAGACAGCTTTTCTAAGTGTTCCTAGGCTGTTCATTTTCGTTTTGATATGAAGGAGGCCATAGGAGTGTTTCAGCACCTGCTCCGGCAAAAAGCCTTCTTGCCTTCAGAGTTTACACAGGTAAGCATGTAGGATTGTGGGTAGAAAGTCACAAAGAGGACATCACTCTCCAAACAGAGAGCGTTTCCCAGGAGCTTTGTGAATGGTTCTAGACCCACATTTCAGACCCAAATGCCAGGCTGTGGCCGATCTTCATTTGAATTTCCTGATTTACCCACCCGCGTTCTTTGTTGCTGTGTGTCCAAAGAGAATTGTGTGTTTGCATCGGCAGATGCCGTCTGTTTATCCACTGTGGTCGTCCCATTGTGTGCTTATTGTGCTAAACATTTGCACCTCGAGCATGGCAGAATGTGTTTGGTTTCTTTGGTATTTTTGGTTTGCTGAATGCAGTTTATTGTCTGGGAATTACAACGGGGTGGCATCAAACTGTGGGACCTCTAAGATGCAGTGTCGGCATGTGCCACTGTGGCTGACATGTGCGGCTGTGCACGTTTGGTTGGCCTTGGTAGGGTGAAAAGATGTTTTGGTGGCATTGGAGATGGCCCTTGTCGCGGTGGACTTGGGCCTGTTTACAAAGGGTATACCAAGTCTCTGAGCGAGGGTGCCACCTGGGCATTCCACCAGAACCCTTTTTTAAAGGCGCCGTCCATCATGGGTGCAACGTCATCCACCAGGGGCATTGCTAGGGGGGGGGGCTAAGGGGGCTATAGCCCCTGATCTTTTGGTTGTAGCCCCGGATAGAATCTCAGGAGCTACAGCCAAAAGACTAGCTAGCCCCCAGTCCCAACATCGGCTTAGCCCCGGGTCTTTTCCAGACCCAGCAACTCCCCTGTCATCCACCATTTGCAAATCCTTAGCTTCAACGCTGACCCACTGTGTGTTGATCAGAATTAATTCTCCTGTTGGACCGGAACTAGTGCTTTTCTGCCTTTTAGAGCTAGTCTTGGTGGCCTGCAAGGATGCATTTGAAGATTGTGGATGCACTCCTCACCTGCTACATCACCTTGACGACTGGTGAGGGTCCCACGCTCCACTGGATTCGCTCAGAAAGGCATGTGCCCTTTTCTCCCCTCTCTTCCTTGCACAGACAAAGGGCAGCTGACAATCTGACCAGTGATTCCTTTCCAGAGTTGCATTTGGAGTGGTAGAGCAGGTCTCCGAAAGCCACGAGGGTCAGCCATGCACAGGGCCCGAGCAGTGGCTGTTGCAGGCAGTCATGTTAAAATGGCTTCCTGAGTATGGTCACTTGTGATCTGTGGTCTGGTGCTCTGCATCGCTGATGTATATGGGTGCCTCCAAAGACTGCTACACCAGGCCTGGCCCTTAGATTTATGAGGCTTTTTAGGTAGTGCAGGGACTCTTGAGGTACACCCTTGTGTTACATTCTTAGCTTCCAATCCAGTCGGATACTGGTGGAGGATGCTGCAGCAACGAACATTGCTCCATACGGGTTTCCACCTTAGCATCGCTCTGGCAGCCTGATTTTCCCTGGGTGGTCTCACTTGGGCTCCCTAATTGCTTCTTTTAGTCCGGGTGAGGTTTATTTGGACGCGGCACACCTGTGACCAATTTTTCAGGGCGCACAATTTTACATCAAGCACCATAGCAGGGCAAACATAATTTTACATGTTTTTTTAAGTCTACGGGGCTTAAAAGTGTGGATCCTCATTGACGTTAGTTAAGTGTGATCACTGTCTTTTATTAAAATGTAAGTATGCTCATCTAATCTGTATATTTAACTTTGCAGAGACGTGTTGGGAGTCTACAACTACATGTCTTAAAGGTGTTCGACGTTCATTGCAAACTACATCAAAATGTATTCTCAAACTAAAGGCGATAACTGTTTTTGTCTATCTCACACAATAATATGCCTGTATGAATTTACTATGTAGTTGTAATGTGCTAAGTATGCTCAAACCCATGATGGAATGAGTGCAAGTTATTGCTGTGGTGATATGTTTTGTATGTTGTACACATAAATACCGTATTTCCACATCTCTTGGGTGAACATATTTGTGAACATTCTAGAAGGCATTATCACGAGATAATTGGCCTTCCTCCTTTTCAGAAACCCTCACTTTTAGCTCAGAACATATAACTTGGGCTGTGGTCAATTATCTCATGATAATGCCTTGTAGAAAGTTTATTAATGGCATAGCAGCATCTGGTTAAAGGACCCTTAATGTTCAGTTTTGCGGCACTTGCAAGTAAAGAGAAGCACAATTAGACAACACTAGTGGAGAAATGAGTCTTAAAGAGTTTTCTGGAGGCCAAGTGATTCAGCGTAGCACTGATGTCAACAGGAAGGCAGACCTAAAAGAAGGCTCCAGGTGCTGAAGGTGCATAAGCCCCACGTTGAGCTGAAGCGGAAAAGAGGAGAGTTGATGAGGTCAAGTTAGCCCAATCTTAAAGTCAACATAGTGGGGCCTTGTGATCTTAATGTAGTCAAGGCATTTGCTAACGTTGATTTTGGGAACCAGGCAGATGGATTTCTACCCCTGACTGTCAGTAGCAGAGGCACCTTTTGGTGCTAGGGTCCGGCGGATGATATGGTACCAGCGGGTGGCTGGAGGGCGCACTCTGCACCAGCGGGCAACCATGGGGTGGCCACGCCACCCATCCTCGCCCCTGTTCCGCCACTGCTGACAGTAATAGGGAGGCATGGGAGATACATGAGGCCTCCTTTTCTAAGTCCTTGTCTTGATCTGGACCATGCAGCTTGGGCGACTTGCTGCTTGCGCACAGAAGTATGAGGTCTTCAGCGTACGAGGCAGGCCGCCCCTCCCCCGTCCTCACCCCTGGCTATGCCACAGCTGACAGTAATAGGGAGGCATGGGAGATACATGAGGCCGTCCTTTCTAAGTCCTTGTCTTGATCTGGACCATGCAGCTTTTGGGACTTGCTGCTTGCGTACAGAAGTAGGAGCTCTCTAGCGTACAAGTCGGGCCGTCCTTGCCCTTGGCTCTGCCACTGCTGACAGTAATAGGGAGGCATGGGAGAAACATGAGACTGCCCTTTTTAAGTCCTTGTCTTGATCTGAACCATGCAGCTTTTGGGACTTGCTGCTTGCGCTCAGAAGTAGTTCTTCAGCGTACGAGGCAGGCCGCCCCTCCCCCGTCCTCACCCCTGGCTATGCCACAGCTGACAGTAATAGGGAGGCATGGGAGATACATGAGGCCGTCCTTTCTAAGTCCTTGTCTTGATCTGGACCGTGCAGCTTGGGCGACTTGCTGCTTGCGCACAGAAGTAGGAGGTCTTCAGCGTACAAGGCGTTGAGTGCTGATGACAACAGCAACCGATCAAAGGATAAAATGTTCAGGAAATGTAATTCAAAGATGGAAGAAGAAGCGACTTCGTTGACTTGGTGACCGAGAGTGAGGCTGCTGCCAAGAACTACTCAAGGGTGAAGATCTTCAAGACACCATGCAGGAAAGGGGGGGGAAAGGGCGGTAGAGTGGAGGTAGCCTTTTGTGGAGAAGAGGAGCGTTTCAGGTTTGGTACAACGATCCCTGACAACTTGACAACGTTGAGGCACAGCACTAATCCAGTTGTTTGGGTCTATTTGCTACAAAGCATGGCTCCTTGGAACACACATGTTCACCTCCGCTTTGCCTGGTTTCGATCTAGGCATTTTGAAAACAGGGATAAATGTCATGTCTATAATAGCGGCGTGTAGTCATCTAATTATTCACTCATTAATTGATATGACCTCTCGTTCATGTTGCTACTTCCAATACTATGCTCCATTTTTAGTAAGGACCGCACTCACTCCACAAAGAGTTCCCTATTACCATCACACTGTACATGGCCTAGTAAGGCCTAGTAAGATCGTTGTCTCTGTCCTCCCTCTGTTCCCCTAACTTGCCTTGTCACGCCTTGAAACACTTGTGTATAGGCGCATTATAAATGCCATATCATGCCAATATTCCCCATTGCATTTGGAAGGTGCTTGACCGGTTTTGTGTTTTCTTTGCATTCTGGGTAGGGTGACCAGATTTAAAAAAGCAAAACAACAACATAAAGGTAGGACTAACTCTTGAAAGTGGCTGTCAAGGCACTACAGTTCGGTAGCCTTTGGAGGAGAAGGGGGTTTAAGTGTTACTGTTCAAAGAAACACATATTATAATTAATTTATCACAAACTAACTCCATCTTAAGTTGTAAAATGCAGGATTTCTTCTGTGCGAGATTGTGCATTTCTGCCTGCCAGCTCTGAAGACCTGCTCCAAAATACCGGGACCACTGCAGTTTCCAGTGGTAACATAATCTTGAGAAAAGGGGGACAGAGCACCAAATACAGGGACAGCGCCGGCAAAACCAGGACCCTGGTCACCCTAATTCTGGGACTTGTAGTACTGGATTTGTAATAGCCCAGAATGCACGCTGAAACACAGTAGTGTGCAAGCACCTCCGGAAGCGGGCGTGCTGCTATGTAGGATTGCCACCTATATGTATTCTAGCAATTTAATAGCATTTTGGAATCTTATATGCTAAGAGGCGATTATGTACGTGCTCTTTCTACATTTCACGTGCCAGTCTCCGTGTTTATGCACCAAAGGGAACATATTTCACGAACTCAAGGCCCGTCCCTAAATGACCCAATCAGTTGTGTTTGGCTTGTGCATCTCGCCCCTGGGGAGGTGTTTGTTGTGTGCTCGGAAACCTGCTTAACTCTGTCAGGTTGCAGTCAATTAACAGCAATTATGCATTGTTAGACAGGAGCGCAGTCTGCTCTTATCTGAAGCCAATGTCAACTGAAATGCTAATTGCGTTGCATGCGCCACTCACAGCCGGCGACTCTCGCGAGACGGTGGATCCACAAACGGACGCTTTACGCAGCAGTGCCCGCGTGGCAGCCGCAGGCATTCGTCATCCTCGAGATAAAAGGATCAGCTGACACCAAAAATCAGTAATGGGCTGTTTGTTTGGTGTCATGAAGACAGAACAATAGCTGCCATCATTAAACGGATGAACAGAAACGTCCACCTGTAGGCATTCGCCCCTCTCCTAAGCTGCGCTCATCATTTAAAAAAAAAAAAGATATGCATTGACTTGTTATTTAAAGCAGCTGCGACCTGACGCGCTTCAGTGGGATGTGAAGGGTCTATATTTGACCCATTTCAATTTTTGTTTTGTTTTCCCCTTTACAGCGCGGATCTTCTACTGCTGTACATTCGCGATTATTGGGATCCAACCTGAAGCCGAGTAAATCTGCGGGGAAAGGCCAAGGCTCTTATTATTAAAGACCCTCCGAGATATCTAGATAGGAGCTTATCACATAGCACTGCTTAAAAAACGGGCATCAAGCTTCTGAAATGGTCCAGCTGACTGACCATGGAACACCCTTCCATATTGTAACTGCGTCCCCTTCTTCAACACCTAGGTTCCAACAAGCACCTTGACCTTGAAGCGGCCTACGTTCTGCACCCTCTATCTGTTCTCGCATCTCGCTTCTCCTTCCCCCCACCCTCCCCACTGCAAAGCCCACCTCTTTGTTGCTGAGAGGACTTATATTGGAAGCCATTAGCACATAAAGATGTCTCCTCATGAGAAGACATCGCATTCCACTGGCATGACATCACGGAAGGGAACTGCGTCATTTCGTCCGGCTCCCGGGTCTCCGCCGGGTCGTGACCTGCGGGAAGAGGGTGACACCAGAGGGAAGTGGGAAAAGGTGTCAAGACCGTGGTTGTGTGTTTTGCAGCTCTGGTTGTCTGTGCATCTCTGATGCCTCACTTACCCCTCCCCTGTGCTGCTGGTCTATGAGAACAGTGCAAGAGGTGGAAAAGCGGCTCTGAGTGGGCCACACACAGGATTAAAATTGTAGACGGTCACCTACCAACAACAGGGTTCATATCGCCTCCAAATTCAAGTGGTATCAAATAGTGCCAGATTACCAAATAGATAAAGTAGGCAATGGCCTACGGGTCCCACTCCTTTTAGGGGCCCTAAGAAGTGCCAAAATGGTGCCGAAAATTAAAAACATACTAGGAGATATTTTGCGAGGGGGCCCCCGAAATTTCTTTTTTTTTTTTAACATCTTTTTATTCAGGTCGTGGCAGGTATAAGGCTCGCTCCAACATCACATCAAAAATATCGTACAGTGGCACAGTTACAGTTTCATATATGGTACATATTTACACAGAGGTTTCATTGTCTGAAAGCAGTTCACACAAGTATGACCTGAACGGGCCCCAAATGTCCTTTGGCCGGCTCATTTTCGGCTGAGTCAGTACATATTGTTCCTCGTTTTCATTGACATATGTCAGTTCTCGTAAAAAGGTGTTCATGCTTGGGGGTGTAGAGCTTTTCCAAGCAAGGAGGATACACTTTTTGGCGACTGCACATGAGACATTAAAGAGTCTTCTAGTTTTTTCGGAACACTTCCCAATATCGCCAGATATTTTTGCGGGATCAGAAAAGGGGACATTTGCGTGATTTCCGCCAGGAACTCAGCCACCGACCCCCAGAACCGCAATAGCTCAGGACAGTCCCAGTACATATGGAAGGACCCTGCCTGTGGGGCGTTGCATTTAGGACATTCGCTCGGGGAGTCTGGCACCAATTTAGCTATTTTGGCTGGCGTGTAGTGCAGTCTGTTTAAAATTTTGAATTGTATCTGGCGCAGTCCTGCATTAGCGATACAGTTTTGGTAAGAGTACAGTATTTCACCCATTTCTCGTCTGGTATAGTCACCTGTAGATCTGTTTCCCACGTTTGTTTAACATTGTTAATCATAGGGGTATGGGCCTGTACTGATTCGTATAGTTTGGAGATTCCTAGACCTACTTGAGTTGTAATCAATTGCAAACATGGGTGTGAGGGTGGCTCATCAGGGAAGAGCGGCCACCTCGCCTGGAACGCTGATCTCATTCGGTAATATTGGAGTGTCCGCAGCGGTCCCCTCCCCATGGCCCTCAGAATATCTATTAAGGTTGCGAATTTCCCTTCTATGAACATGTCCCCCACCACCATTTCCTCATTAGGGTCCCATGCTTCCTGTATGTCTATATCGAACGTGGGAGGGATACCGGGGAAATTCCACAAGGGAATCTGCGGGTTATAGGGTTTTTCCAGTTTAAGTCTCCGGCATATTGCCCCCCATGCCCAGACTGTGCAGCTTGCTGGGTCGTATTCGCACGTGTCTTTATATTGTGGGTCAAAATTAATTGATCGTATGTCCGAGGGTGACATGGTGCGTGTTTCTATCCATGCATGAGGTACGTCGTCTGCGCCCTCGTACCAATATCTCGCAAATTGTGCCTGTGCAACCAGATAATAGAGCTCAAAGTCCGGCGCGGCCATGCCCCCGGAGCTGTATGGTTCCACCAACTTTCCCCACCCCACCCTAGCAGTCTTGCCGTTCCACAGGAACGTGGTTGCCATTGACCGCAGCCTGGAAAAGAAGTCTCTTACTGGCCATATCGGGATATTCACAAATAGATAAAGTAGCTTAGGGAGAATGATCATTTTAAGTACTGCTATCCTGTAGTGAGATGGGAAGGTGTCTCCATAGTTGTAATTTCGCATTTATTGACTGCAGCGCCCCCTCTAGGTTGTCAGTAAGCAAGGATTGTCTGCCTCTGGAGACCAGCACACCCAAATATCGAATACATTCCTCCACCCATTTAAGTCCACATGTTATCTCAGGGCATTTAGTGGAAGGGGTAAGTGGAAATATTTCTGATTTGGTGTTGTTTACTGTGTATCCGGAGTAGTCTGCAAATTCGTGTATGTCTACCATTATAGGAGCAATATTTTTGTCGGGCTCATGGATATATAGTAACGTGTCGTCCGCGTAAAGTGAAATCAGTTGGCTAGTGCCTTTCATAATTATACCCTTATCTTTGTGGCGTAACCTAACCGCAGCAGCCATGGGCTCTATCGTTAGGGCAAATAGGATCGGTGAAAACGGGCACCCCTGCCTGGTACCTCTCCCCAGCTCAAACATTTCAGACATGGTTCTGTTGTTGCATACTCTAGCCCCGAGATTCGTATACAGTAAGCGGACATATCCGATAAAGTTGGGACCCACCCCAAACGCCTACAGCACCGAGAAGAGGTATTCCCACGAGACCGAGTCAAACGCCTTCTCAGCGTCGAGGGACACCGCAACCGCCTGCCTGTCCGGATCAATCTGTGCCATTATCCCGAACAACCTGCAGAGATTTAATGCGGTGGATCTCCGGGGAATAAACCCGTTTTGGTCCGGGTGGACCAGTTCGGGGACCACAGGTAGCATACGGTTGGCCATGACCTTCACAAACATTTTGGCGTCTGTGTTTATGAGCGAAAGGGGTCTGTAAGAAGACATATCATGGGGTGGGTGTCTGGGCTTGGGCAGAACTGTAATTATGGCTTCCCTCATCGTCGGGGGCAATATGTGTTGCTCTAGGGCCTCCTCCCACGTCTGGAGCAGGATAGGGGCTAGTTCCTCATGGAACTCTTTATAGAATTCAGCCCTCAGCCATCTGACACCGGGACCCTACCTGATGTGAGATCTTTGATTGCCTCAACGATTTCGTCTATCGTGACCGGCTGTTCCAGAGCCATTCTGTTTTCGTCTGGGAGCGTCGGGAGACCCAGTGAGGCCAAGTATTCTTTTATCTCACCAGGGGTTTTCCGGTCTCTGTTCGCATACAGCGCTTTATAAAATTGGACAAACTCATCGTTGATGCCCTTTTCGCTTGTAAGCATTAAATTTGGTGTTGTTTGAATGGCGGCTATCGGGGTGTTGTGTCCCTCATTTCTAACCAAGTTAGCCAGCATCTTGCCCGCCTTATACCCCTCTCCATAGCGGCGCGCCCTTGTGGCGGCCGCAGTGTACCGTGTTTCCCGTGTAGCTCAGTTGTCGAAATCCCTGAGGAGTTTGGGTATTTCAGCTAGGGTGTCCCTTTCATGAGTGCGGCTATAGATCTCTTCCAGCTCCTTTAGTTCCCGTTCCACCCCTTCAAGTTCCCGTCTCACCCCCTTCAAGAGACCCGTTGATTTGGACACAAGGACCCCTCTGACCCAGACCTTGAATGTTTCACACACCGTGGAGACTCGATTCACCAACCCCAGATTATCTGCGAAAAAGTTGGTAATTTCCTTGTGCAGGGTCTCAGCCACGCCAGCATCTCCCAGCATGCCCCCTGGCATTCTCCACCTTTTCGCTGGCCTAGGGACATCCCTGAGTTTGAGGCCCAGTAGGTCCGGAGAATGATCAGACAGCGTGCGGGGTAGGATCTCGCAGGATTGTAGGGTGTCCGAGATGTCGGACGACAAGAACCAATAGTCTATGCGCGATTCGCTGTCATGAACGGACGAGTAATATGTATACCGTCTATAATTCGGGTGTAGCACCCGCCAAGCGTCTATCAGTGACAGCTGCTGAAGGAGTTGACTCAGGGTTACCACTGTTTTCGTGGGCGCCCTCACCACATTGGTCGACCTATCCAGCATGGGGTTGAGTGCAACATTGAAGTCCCCGCCCCATATAATGGTTGTCGTGTCATGCTTATTAAGTATTTGGAACATTTTCAAGTAAAAATCTGGGTCGTCTATATTAGGGCCATAAGTGTTTACCAGGATTATTTGTTTGCCAGCCACTTCTCCCCATACCAACACATACCTCCCCATTGGGTCTGCTTCGTGACCCACGGTTTGGAATCCCAGTGCGGGATGTATGAGAGTTATGACCCCCCTAGACTGTGAGGAATACTCAGTATAGTAACGTAGTTTGCCCCATTTAGGCATCAAGCCAGTGTTTACAGCCCCCTGAGCATGTGTTTCCTGAAGCATTAGGATCTGTGGTTTGTGCCTAGCAGCATAGTTTCCCACTTTCCTAGCCTTCATAGGGTTGTTTAGCCCCCTGACATTCCAGGATAGTAAAATTATCTTCATCCCGTTACCAGTACCACCATGCATGCCATTCGCGCCTTGTCGCTGTTTCCACCATGACTTATGTTTACCTGATGTGTGCACAACCCGCACCCGCCAGACCCGGTTTCAACCAACCTGGAACTTGTGTTAAACCAACCCGTCCTCCAGGTCCCTAACATGTCCTGGTAGCAATAATATTTCAGAACTTCCCACTCTCCCCGACCCCACCGCCCCCCCACATCATCCGCCCCAACTTGACGATGATCCCTTAAAACTTGTAGGAACTTTCCTGTGGGAGCCACGTTGTCGTCACGAGGCCACCAGAGCGGGCTCACAACCCGCATTAAACATTATTCAGAGCCCCCAGCGGGAGCAGAATCCGTTACACAGCAAATAAAGCAACAACAAAGGATATGTGTGCGACCTGGCTCAGTCCGCGGGGTCCTGGCCTTCCTCCGCCAGAGGTGGTCTTCTGTTTTGGTCCGGCCCACGGCCTTAGGTGGTAGGGGTATGGTTGCTTCCACATACGCCAAAGCAGCGGCAGGAGTTTAAAAAAAGTGTGCCCTTCCTCCATACTGAATTCGCATCTTGGTCGGGAAAATTAGCGCGTATGGGATCTGCCGTGCCCTTAGCAGCCGCTTAACCGGCTCATATGATCTTCTGCTTGCCTGCACCCCTGCAGCAAAGTCCGGGTAGAAATGTATGCGATTTTCCTCGTATTGTAGCGTCCCAATTTCTCTTGCCTTCCTGAGTATAGTGTCTCTGTCTTTGTAATTCAGCAGTCTTGCAATGATAGTGCGCGGTGGGGCCCCAGGTTTCGCTGCGGGTGCTAGTGTGCGGTGTACCCGCTCAACCAGGAATTGGCTCGAAAAGGATTCTGTTCCAAAAAGGGTCTTGAGAAGACTTTCCACTTGTTGTTCCATTGCACCTTTCCCGAACTTTTCCGAGACCCCAACAATCCGTATGTTATTTCTTCGGGACCTGGATTCTTGGTCCTCACATTTACCCTGCAACTTATTCATGCCTTCCTTAAGTTGGGCTATGTCTTGATCGTGTCGCGCAATGGTGTCTTCATTTGTACCGATTCTGTCTTCAGCCTCAGTGAGTCGACGGCTCTCCTTCTCGACTCTGGTTTTCAACGCTCCAATAGTATTGACAATGTCATCTAGCTTCACGTTGATGGATAGGAAGCCATTTTGAACTATAGTGGTTAAGCGATCAACCCTGATCCGTATCAGGGGCGGACGTTGATGTTGTCGGTGGATCTTGTTCATGGCCGGCCGCTTGGCTGCTGGTGAATGAGTCCATCGGGCCCTTTTTTTTCCTGCTTGCCCCTTCTGCTGCCTTCTCCTGTTTCTGCATGTTCCCCAGGGTTGCCACACCAGTCAGAGCCCCACCAGGGCCCGACAGGGTTTGTAGCTCCTGTGGATCTGCAATGGAACAGGCTGCGCACGCCGTATCAAGTTAATGCCTAGCGGATGAATTTGTTCAGGCTAGGGTGCCATACATGCGACACCCCTGGGGGTGTCAGTGTCCAAGACCCCAATGCCAGCCGAGGCCACCGGTGCCCGTGTGCACAGTTGAGCTGGTAAAGTTATTAATGCCACCACTTGCAGTGGACTGTGTCCTCCCACGTAAAGAGGGAGCTGATTATAAGGCTTCTGATCAGTGCTTAGATCTGCACAGCGTTTCGCATGAGCATTCAGTCCTGGGGCCCGGTTGATGTGCAAGGGAGATCTGTTTGCCCTGTGGAACTGTAATTAGGGTTTACCAGTATCCCCGCCCCGAGGAGACCGCACCACACGTACCGTCTGTCACGTGCAGCCGATCCCCGCTCAGGGCAGAGGCCTGCAGTGCCCCCTGCTTTATTCGCCCCTCTCCGGGCCCGGAGTGTACCCGCTCCAGCGCAGCACTGCCACAGCAGCAATGGCGCCTTGGGAGATCGTGTCTGGTCCCTGGCGCAGCGTCACTAGGCCAGTACAGTGGCCGCAGGTAAGGATTTCAGCGGTTGATGGTGCGCACTTGCACCGTTGATGCCAGATGACTTACTGCTTCGGCGGTCCCGAGCCCGGCGGTGCCGCACTGACAGATCTCCATGCGGTACCACCGTGCGCGGCGGGACCCGGCTCTGGAAGAAACAGCCTCATCCTCGCTAGTTGTCGAGGCTCGTCTAGTCTCGGTCCGGGTCGGGGAGATGAAATGCGCCGTCTAGCGATGGCTCATGTCCCAGCACCAGAGCCGGGGGGGGGGGGGCACAAGCTCCAGCCCGACAGGCTCGCCCCTATGTTAGTGCAGGCAGGGGCCCACAGGATTCCTCAGTGCTGCCGCAGTGGTCGATCCGCCCCAGAGCCTAGGAAATCAGCAACACTAGCCCGCACGGCCCAAGTATTCAGCGTCCCAGGGCGACCTCTCCGGCAAGCCGCAACTCCTCCGGGTCCAGCCACGCGTCCCCCGCACGGCAGCTCCTCCTCTCTATGCTCCTCTGGGAAGAGCATCAGCGGCCTGGGGCACAGAGCGTCCGGATGTCATACGCGGCACAGTTTCTGGCCCGGTCCCACTCCCTCTGTTCAAGCTAATCTCTCTGCGTATATTGCACCGCTGCCTCCAGGATTTCCGCAGAGTGTGGACTGGGACTTGGCACACCTTCTGCACGGTTCTGCTATCCGCGGGTGGCTCCGCTGCAGGATTAAATTGTAATTTGGATGTCTGTCATGTGGGAGCTCTCACTGCAGGCGACTATTTTAGTCATGCGCAACAGGGATGGAATTGGGCTGGAACAAGATGGAGCTGCACTCCTGAAAAAATTGTCTTCTTAGACCGCAGTTCCATGCATACTCGAGTCCAAAAACACCCAAAGTTGAGGGAGCTCTCTGCCCCAAGTCTTTTGAATGCTGTACTTTTGTAGTCTCACTGCATGCAGAGATAATCTGCATTTGAAACTCGTCCTTTGCTCATAGGGACAACCCAAGCTCAATCAATGAAACCGTCTAAAGCGGGAAATATGTATTATACTTTGCACACATTTTACTGTCATGGTGAGTATTCTAACAGATGAAATGAGCACCATACCCAGTGTGCATTGCATGCCCAGAAGGAATGCACGTTTGAATTAATATCATAGACATGTTTGATAAATTGGTGGTTATTCTTATATTACCAAAATGCACTTTGTTTTTATGCAAAGCAGCCACCATCCGATATTCAGGGTGGTAAAATGTTTTGAACGTGGACTCTCTGGACCAATCATCTGCCTTCAAAATGTATTCCATACTTCCCCATCAGGAAAGCAGCTTTAGAGGCCATAGCACCCCTAACCACATGGGGTTCAAAAGAAGAAGTGTCAACTCCTGCTTCCTTCATAACCCATCTAACCCACCTGGCTAACTGGCTGGGGACACTGGTTTCTGGGGTTTCCTATAAGAAATTAGCAGCTGAGAGTTATTAGGAGGCCGAAGCCCCTCTGTCTTTAACTCAAAACATTTTAAGCATTGTCCCACACACAGTTTTGGATCCTCTGGAAAAGCAGGGTAATAAATGGAGGAAATCAAACACTGAGTTCAACGGGAAACAAAGAAAGTAACCCCTTGCGGGGTGAACACCTTCTTATCAACATCAAATGCCCTGATATCTGCAACTCTCTTAATGGAAATAAGGCATACCAACATGGCTAACTTGGAGTAAAGTTGCTGCAAAATCAATTCATCATTATGAGGCCGAGAGTGAAACAAATCCAACACCATATTAACATCCCATAAAACAGAATACTTAGTCTTAGGTGGAACCTTGATGCAAATTGATTTGAGGGCCTTGCGCACAAAGTGCCTACCCACTGGTTCACCTTTAACCAACACATGTCCAGTTGAAATGGCTGACCTGAACCCATTGATAGTTCTGTATGCCTTGCCCTCCTTAATTAATTCCACTAAGAAATTAACCACTTCTACAGAAGGGGCAGAAACGGGATTGAAGTGTTGAGCCACACACCAGCTAACCCAGCAACTCCATGCTGAAGAGTAGCCTGATTTGGTAGAAGCTGCCCATGAGTCCTTGATGATACAGATAGAGTCCTGCGAAAGTCCCTGGAAGCACCAGGAAGAGCTGAAATCTTCCAAACCATAAGGGAGAGATGCCCCTGAAGGACCAGCTCGTGAGGGAGACCTGTTCGGTCCGTTAGGAACTGAGGGTGGAGAGAGAGAAAACAAAGAATATCCACCACCAACTCCAACAGGGCTGGAAACCACACCTGAGAGGGCCAAAAGGGAATCACCAACACCACCGTCACAGCTTGTCTGCGCGCTTCAACTAGGACCCTGGCTCTCATGGCAAAAGGGGGAAAGGCATAGGAAAGGGGAACCGACCAATCCCGGAGGAAAGCGTTGGTTGCTAATGCACTGGGATCTGGTCTCCAACTGTAGAAACGGGGAACCTGGTAGTGAGTTTCGAGGCAAAGAGGTCCACTTGAATTGGACCCCAGAGGGAAAAGATCTTGACAAATAGAGCTTTGTCCAACATCCAGTCGCTCCTGTCCTGGAGATGTTTGGAATTCCAATCTGCTACTGCATTGTTGACCCCTGGAAGATACTCTGTCTTCAATAAAATGTCCCTGCCTAGGCAAAAATGCCAGAACTCTCTCGCCAGATCTTCTAGGGCCTTGGAACGGGTCCTTTGCAGATGGTTTATGTATCGAACTGCTGAAATATTGTCCATCTGAAGAAGGACGCAGCAATTAACCCTGATCCTTGAGAAGACTTTTGACTGCAAATGAGCCCGCTAACAACTCTAGACATTTGATATGCAGCCTCTTCTCCAAACTCGACCACTTTCCGCCCATGGAAACCTGTACTATCTTGGCACCCCAGCCTGCTCTGCTGGCATCCGATTCCAGAATGACATCCGCAGTGGGCCCAAAGATAGCTCTGCCATTCCAGGCATCCACGTGCCTGAGCCTTCAAAGGAGTTCCGACTTGGCCTCTGGAGACAGAATCACTAACTGAGAGTAAGATAGACTTCTGCGAAGATGCTTGCCCCTGCGTCATTGTAATGCCCTGTAATGGAGGAGGGTAGCTAGAAAGATAGGCTGACAACATCCCCACAACCCTGGCTAGCTCTCTTTGGAAGACCCTCCCTTTCTTGAGGAGGAGGCAGATTTCCTTCCATATTTTGGAGACCCTGCAGTCTGCAAGGAGGAGGCACTGCTTGCAATCTATATTGAAGCCCAGAAATTGGATACATTGCTTAGGCTGGAAAATTGGCTTTTTCGCATTAATAACAAAGCCTAATGTTTGTAACAGAGAAACTGTTAAACCCAGATGAGTCTAAAGAATCTGAAAACTCTGCGCTAGGAGGCGCATGACGTCAAGGTAAATGATTATACAAATCCCTTTTGACCTGAGGTGAGCCATCTCTGGCTTCATTAGGTTGGTGAAGCACCAGGGGGCTGACGAGTGGCCAAGCGGAAGGGAGGCAAACTGGCAATTGTGGGACCCCCACTGGAACTACAGAAACTCCTGATGGGGAGGAAAGACACAAGTATGCATCCTTGAGGTCTATCTTGACCATACAATCTGCCGGGAGAACGGTGTCCCTGAGGAGATGAATTCCTTCCATCTTGAAGTGTTGATACACTACAAATGAGTTGAGGGCTCGCAAGTTTTCTAACTGGACGAAAGCCCTCCTCAGGGTTTGGGACTAGAAATATTGTGCTGAGGAACTGGGAGGCCAGGAAGGAGGCTGAAACCACTGCCTCCTTGAAAATAAGGTACCTCTGCAGCTATTAATTTCTGCTTGGCTTTGTTGAACACAAGTGGAAGAGGAAAGGAGAGCTGACAACGGGCAGAATAAAAGTCTTTTTGAAAACCCCTCACCATTTGCAACACCCAGGGATCTGAAGTGAGTGCCTCCCACTAGGGAAAAAAACCTGGCCAACCTGCCCCCTAAACCTTTGTGGGAATAAACATTTTAAAACATGTGGCATTACCTGCAGCTGTTCTTGCTCTACGAGCACCTCTGCCGGTACGTCCTCTCCAGTGGAACCCCCTCTGGGGCTAGAACTCAGTCTGGACTCCCTGAGTAGAAGAGGAATTGTGTGCACATCTGGAGGCATACTGTCAGGGACGGGCAGAGCCCTTGGGGAAACAGCCAGAGGAACGGGCTCTACCTTTTCTGGCCCTGTCAAACATTTTTGGGGCAAAAACCTTTTTGATGTTGACCTGTGCCTTATCCAAGGCAGTGAAGGTATGTACATAAAAGGACAGGTTCTTGATAAATCGGTCATCGAACAAATTACCCTGGGCCTTAGGATCTGCTTCCCCTTCCGCCATATTCGCTAACTTGGAGTTGAGGCGCATAAGGAGAGACTTACGCCATTCCTTAGAAATAGCAGCTTTGGTATTTCCGAGCAGGCAAACCGCCCTCTGCACCCAGCCCCGGAAGGCTAGCACATCTACCAGGGAATTTTATAGAGCGGCCTCTTCTGCCAACTCAAAATTCTATGTCAAGGGCCCTAAGATATCCAATAACTTATCCTGGCAGCTGCTCCAGGTCTTATCAACACCCCCTTCTTGGGGTCTTTCCCCTTCTGAGACAGGAATGAGACCATGGACTCATCGATGTCCGGGGTAAGGGCTACTTGGTCTGGTCCCAGCTGGATTTACAGCAGATTGACCAAGAACAGCACTTTTTTGGAACTGTCCCGATCGCGGTGGCATTGACATCTGGGGGAAGGAATTGAGGGCAGTGATGTATTGTTTTGGTCTGATAGCATGTCTGTTGTCTGTTCTATTAATAGTCAGACGGCCACTTGTCTGATGGTGTTGAGGTTACTGAAGCTGGTATTGTGCCTCTTTGAAAATGTGCGCTTTCACGCAAAACATGTACCTGGCATTCAAAACAATGCAGCTGATGCTTTATCCCATTTTAATCTGCAATAGTTCTAGCATTACCTACCGATGGTGAATGCAGTGATGATTCCCTTTCCTGGGGTGCCCAGACTTAGCCTCGCTGATTGAGGGTTCCATGTCCAGGAAGACTAAGAGGACCTATGAGAAATCCTTCAGGGAGTTTTGTGGGACACAGATTCAGCCTGACATATTTCACAGGCATCCTTTGATTACAGTTTTAGGTAACCTTTGAGCACGGCGAGTATCCGTGATGGTGGCCAGACAGAAGGTGGCCGCCATTAGATTCTTTGCAGGCTTACAGGGGAGGGCGACCCCTTCTGCTGATTTTGCAGCAAGAAAAGCACTGGCGAGTAGGAGGAAGTTGGAGGACCTAAGGGACCACTGGTCTGGGACACTCGGAACACAGCTTGCCTTTTTCCTATCCTCTTTGGGTAATGGACGTCTAAACCAATCGTTCAAAAAGGCACAGACCGCCTCTGAGGGGTGCCACTATGCTGACCTCAGATGCTGAATAAGGAACAGTCGAAAAATGGAACCCCACTAACATCCAACAATGGCCCCTGGGATAGACCTACAGGGTCCCCCTTTTATTTAACATCTTTTAGGAGGAGAGTCAGAATCCTCGTAACTGTTCTCAGACGACATGGGAGCTGAAGGGGCACTAACGGGAACCTGTGAATGACTCAGCCAGGCGGGAACTGACTGGGACTGAAGGGAAGCCTCCTGGACCAATTTACTCTTTTGACCCCTATCCGGGGGATGGGGGGACTTTACTTGGAGAGGTAGAAGTCCTGAGTTGTCCTTCCAAATGATTAGATTTTTTGGAACACTTATGGATACATGCACAGGCATTGAAGAACCCACCTCAGACGGAGGGTGATAGTCAGAAATCTTATTTATAAGCCTATCAAAGGATGAGGCTAGTGTAGAATGAAGGTCCTGCAGGGCAGAGGCTAGAGAAGTTTGAATAACTTGGGTCAGAGACGGCTGTGTAGGAAGGGCTGCCTCCCCTGATCCTTTGCTAACAGTATCATCCCCCAACCTCTCACTTTTCTTAGAAGGTCTTACTTGGGTACTGGCATCAGCTGAAGAGGGACCCTCAGATCCTTTATTAGCCATGACAGAAAAAAAAACACAATGATGGGAGAGAATGAAAATAAATAAGTGGCTCTAAGCAGAAAAAAAACACTTGCAGAAAAAAAACATTGTATTGTCCTGCAGGCATGGGTTAATACGGGTAGTGAATAACACTCCACATGCAGCACTGGTGTTGACACAAACGCTGAGCAGGCGTAACTGTAACAGCTGCTTTACCCCAGCAGGGTGTACGAAAGAGCAGCAAGCAAGGGAAATGCCCTGTACAGAAATGACAGGCAAGGCCTGTTAGCCGAGCAGGCATTGAGCTACGTGTGCAGTGTGGGCAAGCAGCCGACGTCAGGAGAGCTTCCCGAGCTCAGGGATAGCCCAGCCCCTTACGCGTAACTCAAGCAATCCCGCGTGCGTCGGGCCTGAATCAACAGGAGGAGCTCACGCCCTGAGGCAGAGCTCACACTGCGCACAACCGCTGCTACCGAAACAGATATAACGCGGCGGTCGCACACGAAGAGGGATACAGTAATTTAATTAAAAACGCAAGTGTGATAGAATTAGGGAATTAAGAAGGGGCTCCTACACCAAAGGGAACTCTTAATAAGTGACTGCATCACTAGTAATACACAATTAAGTTTCTAGAAAGCTGAACACACAGCATTACAAAGTAACCAAAAACACTGACTGAAAAAACACTGACTCGCAACAAAGTACACAACTAGAAGGAGTGACTTAGCTTGTGTGTCAGCAGCAAAGAAAGAGGAGTTGATGTTTGAGGAAAGGACTTATATGACAGGAGTCTCTGACTGTTGGTTGCCTGCAGGGCATGACCTGGCCTCCATGTTGTTTTGGGGATTCTTCCCCTGGATTTCATTAAGTACTGTTTCAGTTTCAGTTGAGGAAATGTATTTATTGTTAATGTTTTTTCTTTGCTGCTGTGGTGTCAGAAGAAAAGGTTTAATGCAAAATGTGAATCCTCCTGTCCTGACATAGAATTAGGTGATTTTGTGTTTGTTCTGGTTTCTGTGCGCACGGCTTGGGGGACGGATGTTAAGGTAAGGTGCAGAAGGTGGAGGGGGGAGGTCAGGGGCGGTCTTTGGTTGTGTGGAACCAGAGGAAGACGCATTTGGAAGTGTGTTTTTTGTTGATTTTGGGTGAGGTGCGAGGGGAGATTGTTGTATTACATTGCCTCATGTTCTTTGTGATCAGGAACAGGTTAACAACGGACGTTGTTGGGATAACAGAACTGAATTTTCAGTTTTGTTTTGTTCCTGTGAGGATCTTTGCAACTAAATCATGAGGTTATTCTCTGTTCGGGCTCACTGTTTTCAAAGCTGTTTTGTCTGTTGTGGTTGTGGGGTCATTAGTTGCTGAAGATTCTTGTTTTTGGTGGCATAATTTTCCGAGTGTAGTCACTGCTCATTGTAAAAGAGGAGACATCCATTGTCGGTCCGGGCTCGCTGTTTTCAGGACAATGTTGCAGTGAAGGGCTTATAATTGTTACTTTTGATCATTAGTTACTGAGCAGTTTTCGGCACCATCATTTGCAATCACTGTAAGCCATGGATTCCGTGAAGCTGGCCACTTTGTTTTCCATGCTTCGTGGGAAGGACCGGGACAGTGTCTTGGAATTATTGGGTCAAGGGGTGCCAATGGTAGGGCCAGGGATTGCACTGGAGCAGGAGGCAGTGCAGGAGCGGGTGCCACGGCCGGACCGACCACGACAGAGGAATGTCGCTCCCACAGCTGCATTTCCCTGCCAAAAAGAAAGAAGGGGTGCCCAGAGAGTGTGGCGCAACCTTCATCCGTGGTGGCAGGGACCACCACGGCCACTGGGATTTCAGTGCCAGATGAAGGGAGTTCTGGAGATGCAGGGGTTATTGCACCACAAGGGACATTGAGGGGCAGACTGGCAGTTTAGGGGTAGTTGCTTGCCCGGTGCCTCAGCCGGAGTTGGTCGGGGTGGCTACCATCTCCCAGGTGCCTCCCAGTATCGCCCCAATGGGGCGGGTAGCGTGCTCTGGAGTGGCCTCCCTTGGGGCTTGAACAATTGGCAAAATGTTGGCTATGGGGGTGGGGCTCACCCGCAGGAAACACAAGACAGCGTGGTGGAATGGCCAATTTTGGGCAATTTTAGGGGATGGGCTGGAGAGCCACATCACCGAGCTTGGGGTTCCCTAGTGGGGCCTGGCTCGCCACAGGGGCAAGTGAAAACCGTTTGTCAGTCAGTCATCAAAACTTTATTCGGCACATAAGGCCATCAAAGTTTAGAAGCTTTAAAAATACAAATAAACATAGGATTTTTATACAACGAAAAAACATTTCAAATAAAAATCAATATATACACAAGATTTAAAATGTACACGTTAAAAATAACAACTTAGGTCTCAGACAAGTGTGTGGCGTTAAGAAAAATCAAGTAGGGAGAGTAAACTCGCAACCCTACTGTCTAAAACCATACACGTAAAGTTTCCTTTGAAAACCACGAATCCGCGGGTCAATATCTGGTGCTTCCTTCAAAAGTAAAATCTATTGGCACCCAATAGTCCTGTTTAAAAATATCACATAGGGAGAGAAAACCTGCAACCCAGCCGACTGCGACTATTCATATAGTGGTTCCATGTTAGCAGATATTGCACTTATCACTATTTGATTCTTTGACAGAAAATTAAGCCGCTTCAGGTCTATATAGCCAGGTAGCGAGCTACACAATTCACAATACTGGAGTTTAGGCCTCCTTTACACATTTCTAGAGCACTGGCAGATGTGCGTACATCCAATCCCTTCAACAAAGGGCGCAGATCATGAGTTCTCAGTGCCCTGAGTTTCCCACAGATAAACAAAAAATAAAGATCCTTTTGGTTTTGGGTAAGGTGTTCGCATCTGGGGTGGGGGACGCTTAGGCGGGGCAGGTAGTGTCAGCTGCACAGGGCCCAGCTCAAGTGGTGGGCTCCGGGGGGGTCCAAGCGCCGGATTGGGCCAGGCAATTGTTTATCCAGGGGGAGCATCCATGTTTGGGGTTAAGCAGCCCGGGGGTTCTGGCGAGCCTGTGGGGGCCGGGATGCTGGGGCACACGAGCGGGGCTGCTCTCGTGCTGAACGAATGCACATGGGGGGGAGGGGCAGGGGTTGCTCCACCCCCACTTAGGTGGCTCACTTGGCACGTGTCACAGGACACAAAGGAAAACATTTGGAAGGACAAGTATATTGGCATTTTCTCCCTGCTTGACTACATGAGGGTTGAGGAAGGCATGGATTGGAAAGGGGAGGGGAAGGAAGGAAGGTTTTTGGGGAAAAACCTATTGCCAAATGGGCAATGGGATTTACAATATTTTCTGCAAAAATACTCGAAAAGTTCCCGGAGATTCACCAGATGTTGCTATTGTATAATCACCTGATGTTGTCTATGTGCCACGATTGCGTGTTTGTGGCATGGCCGGTGTATGATGAAAGGTTCAGAAGTGCCCGGGAAGGCAACACACAAATGGTCTGGGGCACTAGGGCAATGGACTTATGGGCTAGTTGCACTGTTGCACGTGCTGCACCAGGCAAAGGTCTCACAGCCGCTAGGGTGGCTCAGACATTTTGAAATGGCCCTGGCACGTAGGACATGAAGGGAGCCTGCTGGGCATTTAATAAGACATCCTGTTCAAGACCTGCCTGTAAGTTTTGGTGCGCCTGCACGTTTTGCGGGATGTTGGGTCACAGGCAGTCAAAGTGCGGCAAGCGCAACAAAGAGCATAAATAGGGCCGCTTGCCCTTGCCTGTACGG
This sequence comes from Ambystoma mexicanum, assembly GCF_040938575.1. Classification (NCBI taxonomy): domain Eukaryota; kingdom Metazoa; phylum Chordata; class Amphibia; order Caudata; family Ambystomatidae; genus Ambystoma; species Ambystoma mexicanum. The sequence goes on from NC_090935.1 coordinate 1,444,271,862, forward strand.
GTGGACATATTGCGGACACGGGCAAATGGGTATCACCGGTATGAGGACGTGAGGTTTTTAGTTGAGGGTTTTCCCCGGGATTTTGGATTCTGGTCCAGGGGTTCATTACCGCCCCTCTCCCGTTTCTCGATATTCTGATGTCACACAGGAGCCATCCTGTAATGTTATTGAGCAAGGTGGAAAAGGAGACGAAGCTAGGTAGAGTTGCTGGACCATTCGCATCCCCTCCCGATGCAGACTTTGTGCGTTCTCCATTGGGCATTGTACATGGGAAGGAGTTAGGAAAGTTACGGTTGATCCACAATTTATCATTCCCAAAAGGGGCTTCAGTGAATGATGCGATTGACAAAGAATTGTGTTCAGTGAGGTGCACTTCCTTTGATGGGGCACTTGCGAAACTAGAGCGGCCGGGAAAAGGGACACTATGATCAAAATCTGACATTGAATCTGCTTTTCGAATGCTCCCGGTATACCCTGACGACTATCATTTGTTGGGGTTTCAAGTGGGAGGGGAGCTTTACTTTGACAGATGCATGATGATGGGGTAATCTATCTCTTGCTCCTAGTTTGAAACTTTCAGCCGTTCCTGGAATGGGCAACAAAGAGGGAATTTAAGGGAGCAAGAATGCTTCATTATTTGGATGATTTCCTGTTCATGGGTAGACAGGGTACGAACCAGTCTGCGGAGGCAGTCCAGGCATTTCAGAGGGTGATGGAGGGGCTAGCTAACCCAACCACATCTCTCTGTTGCCTTGGCATTGAGATTGATTCCGAGCTGGGTGTTTGCCATCTCCCAGAGGGCAAGTTGAGTTTATAGAGGCTGTTGCCACTTGTTTGAGGGCTAAGAAGGTTACACTCGGGTAGCTTCATAGTCTGGTCGGCCTTCCTAACTTCACTTTATGGATACTACCTATGGGGAGAGCCTTTTTGCGAGCGATAGCAGGGGGCATGTCAGGGTTGACAAAACCGCATCACCACACTAGGTTATCCTGAGAACTGAAAATGGATATGGCAATTTGGATACCGTTCTGGCAGATTTTAATGGGGTGCAAGTATGGCCTAGGGAGGTAATGGACAGTGAACAATTGGGACCTGCAAAGATGCTGCAGGAAGCATGGGTTTCATGGCCATATTGGGCAACAGATGGTGCAGTCAGCGGTGGCCTCCCAGCTGGATTTACAGAAGATTGACCAAGAACATCACTTGTTTGGAACTGTCCCGATCGCGGTGGCATTGACATCTGGGGGAAGGAATTGAGGGCAGTGATGTATTGTTTTGGTCTGATAGCATGTCTATTGTCTGTTCTATTAATAGTCAGAGGGTGTCATGATTCCTGCCCCTCATGTCCCCAGCCCTCCAATATGTCAGGCTGGAGCCAGGCCACAATCACCTAAATGGCCCTCAAGGGCCTCTCCATCCCTCCAAAGACCCACTTGGAGTCAGACTTGGCACTTGTGGCATCAGACTCACTCAACCCCATAGGATAACATTGGGGATTGCACTTGTAGTGCATTGATGGGGACAAGATGGATGCCCCCACATATTTTGGTTCCCAGAACTGCATGTGTGGTCTAGTCTTTTGGGTGTGGTTCAGCCCGGAGGCACCTGGGATACCCAGAGACTATTTAAGCCACACCCAGGCTGAGAAACATGCTTTGCGTTTTCTGCACCTGCAGTGTTACACTCACCGTGTTCGGAACGGTCTCCAGTAGGCCTGCATCTTTCTTCTGCGCTCAGCTCCTGCAAGAACAAGAACACCGTTAGGAACAGCCTTACCTTGCAGCGCTTCTGCCCATCAGTCGTCGCTCCTTCTGTTCTGCGGGCATCTTCGGCGGTGTCATTCCCATCCCGGCATGCCGCTTCCGAAGGAAAAGGGAAAAGAACAGAAAAAAGGCATTAGTAAGCATTCTGCAAATCTTCGCTTATTTTTAAATACAGTACGAGCTTCAAACGCTTACCTGAATCCCAGCCGCTCTGGGGGAACTCTGTCTCCGGAACTTCTCATCCATCTGCAAGAGGGAAAAGACACTCCAGGTTAGCGTGGAAACATCTAGAGGCGCCGCATACTGCACTGACCCACCGCATTTGTTCTTCATAACCGGCATCCACGCTGAAAACAAGCCCGCATCAATCAACGCGCCCCTGCGCTGAGGGCAGGACGGAGAGCACACTATCCAAGAAAACAAGGTGAGCTGTGGATCAAAGGGAGGGGTTGGACCCCGGGGAAGAAGGGGTTCAAGCACACAGAGACAATAGGGAGTTAAACTCTACTAATCCTGTGTTTCAGGCCCAGTCTCCAGTCGAATAGCCTCCAGGGAAGGGTTCAAAGTCGTAAGAGGTCAGAACAGGCTGAGTGACATCCCAGTGGATACCAGGTGAGCGTTACATAGGGCCACCTGTCCGATGGTGTTGAGGTTACTGAAGCTGGTACTGTGCCTCTTTGAAAATGTGTGCTTTCATGCAAAACATGTACCTGGCATTCAAAACAATTCAGCTGATTCTTTATCCCATTTTAAACTACATGAGTTTCAGAATTACCTACCGATGGCGGATGCAACGATGATTCCCTTTCCCGAGATACTCAGGGGGCTTGGTGCCCCGACTTAGCCTCGCTGATCGAGGGTTCAGTGTCCAGGAAGACTAAGAGGACCTATGAGAAATCCTTCAGGGAGTTTTGTGGGACACAGATTCAGCCTGACATATTTCACAGGCATCCTTTGATTACAGTTTTAGGTCACCTTTGATCACAGCGAGTATCCGTGTGGGTGGCCAGACAGAAGGTGGCCGCCATTGGATTCTTTGCAGGCTTACAAGGGAGGGCGACCCCTTCTGCTGATTTTGCTGTAAGAAAAGCACTGGCAAGAAGGAGGAAGTTGGAGGATCTAAGGAGAGACACCAAACGGCCGCTGGATCCCAAGAAGCTGGGCTCCATAGTTCGGGTCTGGAAGGAATATGCACGGACAAGTACGGGGTGTCCCTTTTCAGGGCAGCTTTTGCCACGGCTTTCTTTGGTGCCTTCAGGATAGGGGAGTTGGTTGGCTTCTCTACAACAGATTTCGCAGGGGGATTGGTGTTAGAGGACCTTTCGTGGGAGGGGGATGACTGGGAGCACCTGTGGTTGAGGAGATCAAAGATCGACCAGTAGGGGAAGGGTACTGGGATTACGTTGACATGCCACCGGATGGCCGAGATCTGCCCAGTACAAATACTCAGGACATTTCTGCTTCTCAGTGGGTAGTAGGGCGGCCCATTTTTCTTGCACAATGATGTTTCATGCATCTCTAGGTGCCAGTTCAGAAAACTCTTCGAGAGGGCATTGGAAGTGGTAGGGATTGGGGGTTTAGGCTTCACCCCCCCCCCCACTCCTTTCAGATTGGCGCAGCTGCTACAGCTACAGGTTATGGTTAGATTAGGCTGCACTTATTATGCTCACCAGAAGTTGAGCCAGCGGGATATAACAATGTTCAATCAAAAGAACATCCGACCAGAGATGAGAGGGGGAAGAGCCCCCTGGTCCACATCACACATCACCTTACAAAAGACAATAAATCATTTAAAAATACTGTGTTATATTTAAATCCCATGGTTAGCTTTAGTGTGTTCTTGATTAATATGTGCTTGCTTCATTTTCTCATTTTTTTGTTTTAGCAATTTGCTTGCTTTAGATTGCTTTATTATTGTTATATTTTTTGGGTTTCAATTTAATTTTGTCCAGGTGACCGAAGGTTCCCCACCCAAGTGATCTCCTTCACTTGTCTGGGGTATCCGACTCGGCACGTATTGATTAGTGTCTAGGACTATTATGAGTGGTTTATTTTCCTTTTTCTCTTCTTCTGCAGTTTAATTTTGCAATAAGCAATTTGCATCATGCACTTTATCCATTGTGTACAGGTGTTTACTATTGTCTATTATTGTATATTATACATGAATTTTGGATGATTTAATCATTATTTTAACATATAACAAATGTAAATAAAGCACAGTATTTTAAAATGATTTATTGTCTTTTGTAAAGTGATCTGTGATGTGGACCAGGGGGCTCTTCCCCCTCTCATCTCTTGTCGGATGAAGTTCTTTTGATTGAACATTGTTATATCCCGCTGGCTCAACCTCTGTTTAATATTGTCAGCGAAGTAGGGGTAACCCATCCATTGTGTTGTTGCACTTATTATGCTGACAGGGTTTGTTTTGGGGGACTGTCTGTTGCTGCAATACTTGCTGTCTTTTGGGGATATCCCCATGTCATTTACTCAGATGTCTAACATGCTTTCTTTTTCTGTTAGCTGCATAGGAGCGGATGGCGGGGCCGTTGGTATGGGTGGGTGGTCGCTCATTGATACGCTGAATGGAGCAGAGAGTGCAGGATCACCCTGGGCTCATCGGATACAGCAGGCGCTGACATACACTGGGTTGGGTACGGTGGCTTACAGGTGGACCAGGTGCACCCAGTCGTGGAAGCCCAATGCAGGAATAGGGGACTCCCGAGCCCTGATTTGGTTATCTTGCACTTGGGGGGCAACAACCTGCTACAGCCGGGTAGACTGAGTCTTCAGGAATGCTTGGTGTCTCTATTTGCTTGGTTCAGAAGAAATTTTTGCCCCGGGGCACTGCTTGCTTGGCCCCAAATCATACTGCGGGTGAACTGGGGGCGACCCGAACCTGCGTACCCGTTAAACATATCTGCCTGAAAATTGAAAAATGAACTTGCCCGGGTGGCAGCATGCCACGGGTGCCTTCGGATAGTGGAGACTGGCCTGTTGATTCGCTCTGGGACTTTTCATCATGACAGGTTTCACCTGTACCACATGGGCAGCGAACTGTTGCTCCAGAACATTCTACCCTTTATTAGGACATTTTGTCACGTAGCGGGTGTCATGGACTGGTGGTCCTGTGCCCATATGGCAGGTGGGGGAGGACCATGTGGACAATGAGTTGCCCCTCCCGGTGGACTTCGGAGCTGGAAGGGTGTTGAGGGGAGGGCAAAGGATTCTCCCCAATCATAATGTTTGAACGTCCAGCGGGGGAGGTGCTGGATGGGGTGGGAGCAGGAGGCAGTTAGGGCTGGCATCAAGGAGTCTGCTGCCTGGTATTGCCCCCTGAGAGGGCATAGTCGGGAGGGCACATGGGTCTCACCTCCATGCGCCGCCCTTGGGTGCAGGGAATCATGGTCCACTTGGACCACCTGTCAGTTGGATATGATGCGTGGTGATTGGGTTGTGTTTTTTGCGGGAAGTCACATTTTGTTTGTTCCATGGTAACAGTCTTGGATTTTCGATGATTTAATGTTTTAATAAAAATGTGGCCAGAGTGGCATGAATACGTGTGTCTAGTGTGTTCTCATCCACCCTGGTGCTGCCCCCTGCAGAGCCCAATACCAAGGGCACAGAGAATGCCCCCAACTAATGTCATAAGAGGAAATTGTAGTCTTGAAGGATGATTGCCCGATAGACGCTCTGATCTCGCTCTATCAATATGGGCTGTCTGCAGTTGCCCATGCAGTCCCCCTCGACTGCCCAAGGAAATGAGTGCCTTTGCACTCCCAGATATTAGATATTACCCCATGACCCTAAAAAAAAGGGTAAACCCAAAAGAATGGGTGAATGAAAATACAGTGCCAGCACTTCTTGACCACTGAGAATTCGCCTTTTTCCATTGCTTAATTAATTTTGCTTGGCCATGACCTTAAACAAGGGAAGTAACCATATGCAAATCATGCTTGACCCTGCCCTAAAAGGAGCCGCCCAGACAGGCCTGCTTGGCCATGTCCCCGCGCCACAGGAAAACAAGCATCATCATTTGGACCTTGTTAGACCTAATCAGTAAGACCTTCATGTTTGGCGTGTGAACAGGCAGAGCGATGAGGGATCTGGGCACACATGGGGGGCAGAGACAGGTGCAGGCTGGCAAGTGAAACAGTTAACAACCACTGCCTGACAGCTACACAACATTCCTGGCATCCTGCTAACCTTGCCACGCCTCTCACCGGTCTCCACCTGGCCCCAGCGGTCCTGAGTAGGAAGATCACCCAGGGGTTGGGCGGAAGGGAAGGCGAAGGCAAGTAGGGAAGCAGGACAGTAGAACCGAAATTCCCCTGTGCACTAAAAAACGTCAAAATGTCTGCAATGCCTGTAACAACCCAAGAGTAAACAGACACAGTAAATGCACTTGCCAATACTCACGCTAACTACTGTGGGACCTGGCATGCTGATCTTTAGTGTTTGTGCTGCTCCAATGGTCACCAGCTCTGCCCAAGGTGTAGCAGGCCAGAGCAACAGGGGCAAAGTGCACAGACGTTTGACTTTTCTTTTTCTGTACAAAACCAAAGACTGAAAGGGCACTATACATCCCAGAAAGTAGTTTAAGTACTTTTCCCAGTTTGTGTAACCTAACTACTATTAAAAAATAGGTATGCACAAAAAACCCTACTCTAACCTGCAGCAAAAAACATAAAATGCACACTGTATGAATGTAAACATATACAAATTCTGGCTTACTGTTTGTTAGCAGAGGATCCTGTTACTTTGAGCTCTGCCACAGTCGACCTTTGGCAGTGGACTGCAGTGGAGGAGGTCCTCAGCAAACCTGAAGATGGCTCTTGGAGGAGGATCTATTAAGAGACCTAGGAGCCCCTGCCTAGGCCGCCAACAGCAGAAAAAGCTCTGGGGATCTGGCGAGTTGTGGTCTGAGCCAGCCTGTGAAGCTGAGGAGCACTGAGGAGCCAGGTGCCCCGAGCCATCCCGTGAAGCTGAGGAGCACCGAGGAGCCAGGTGCTCGGGGGCTGGCGTTGAAAGCTGCAAGGTGCTTCCTCTATGGGGTGTGGTCCAGGGTGTCAAGGCAATGATGTCCATCTACGGGGGCGCGTCCCGGAAGGAGTACCTGGGTCATGTGCTGAAACACAGCGTGGCCCTCCAACGATCACTGGTATTGTCACATCGGGAGACAAAGCTTCTTGCAGGAACACCAGGCATTGGGGCAAGGAACAGAGCAGCCGAACAGTGCAAACAGGGAGCTCGCTACTTGGGTGCCGATGGAGTAGGTCTGGCGGGCAGGCAAAATAAGTTTGCTGCTCAAGCAGCCTTTGTAGCAACAAAACACAGGGAAACATGGGCTGTACCAACCAAGAGTGCAGCGAAATACATATCCAGTAGACCGTCGTCCAATTGAAATATATCTAAATGTATGACATGTAACTCATGTGTCCAGTGTGCTTCAAATGGTATTAGACTCAATGCAAGGAATCTCCCTTCACTGCACCTTGGGCCAGGTGTTGTGTAACCCCATAACCTACAGGGGGTTAAAAGCAGTTTCAGTCCATAGCCACACAAGCTGTGGATGAAATCCCAGGGCACCCCATAAGGTGATTCACTAAGAAAAACAGCAAATGATTGAATGATCTATGGGCCATCTCTTTTTAACCACTTGGCAAGACTGCGACTACCATTCCATCCCATCTTTCTTTTTTTTTTAAATGGCCATTTCAGTGCACATAGGGACCAACAATATGCAAAACAGTCTTGACTCCACCTCATCCCCCAAAGAGAAAGCTCTATCCAAATCCCTTTGGCCGCGTTCCCGCTGTACAAGAAGATACGCAGCCGCAGGCATTTGGCCATATAACTGCTACTCTTTGTCTCAACGAAAAGGATAGCCTTGGGTGTACCCCAGATTTCGCCCCATTACCGCTCCTGTTTAAGATCAAGTCAGTGCACACGATCAGCTCCAACTCTAAATGTACACCAATGAATGGCAGATTCAACATGGTCCACCCCTGAGAGGAGGCCTGATAATCCCTGTAGCATCAGAAAGTGGCAGAATCATAACTACATTTGGATGAAGGAGAATTACATATATCCAAAACGTACAACTCGTGATCAGAAACACCAGACGGGTTGTCTGACTGCATGTCTTGGCAGCGGCTCCAGCAGCACATAAAGTAAGGAACCTTGGGAGAGCTCCCTAACATCGATGTCCCCTCACAAATGCACACATTAGTCAAGTACACACACATCCAACAAACGATGCTCAGGAAATGTCTGCTCAGTCTGCTCCTGACCAGCTAATGCATCTAGCTTTCCAGGAAATTGTTGCTGATCCATCCAAGCAGTTGCAACATCAAATACATGTGTCCCCGTAAAGGAAATATGACTTCTGCAAATAATCTGAAACCAAGAAAACAGTCTGCCTGAGCCTGAGAAACGCTGACCTCATAACAGGTTGCTGGCATCCCTCTGCTGGCTTCCCAGTGGGGACCAGGATCAGAATCAGAAACACGAACCTCAGAACCTATAGGATAATGGTACTGAGTACCTACAAAAGCTTTCTCCAAACTTTACCACTGCCTTGAACATCAGATGACACAACACCAGGACAATCTGCTAGGCTAGATTCAAGCAGAGCAAGGACCAATGCAAAGATACACAACCTCACACCTCTGGACCACTCTACATCTCCTGCCCACTTCTGGCTGCCTCTCCCTCTCCTCCTCCTTTCTCCTCTTTCTCTACGATCAATCCTGATGATGTTTCTAGACAAGTCTGATCTATGAACGTGCCGTCCAAACAGGTGCTCCCCTGCTCCTCCATAACCATCAAGGATCACATCAAGGACCACATCGACACCCTTGCTCCAGCCTTGGCAAATTTCTACAATCAGTCTTTTGCCACTGGAACTTCCCCTCCACCTTAAAGCACTCCCTTGTGCACCCCTCCTGAAGAAACCTTCCGTCGATCCTTGCTGTCTGGTAAACTATCACCTGATCTCTATCACTTTCCTAGGCAAACTCCTGGAAAAACTGGCTATCTCCCAGCTTACTCTACACACTGAATCTGTTAGTTGTCTCCACGACCATCAGTCTGGATTTAGAGCAGACCAAGGTACAGAAACTGCTCTCCTGAATACCCGTGAAGATCTGCTCACTAATCCTCACTCTAGCCTTCCTTCTGTCCTCATCCTCCTGGATCTTTCCTCTGCTTTCGACACGGTCAATCATGCCATCCTGATCAATGGTCTACGTGAGAACCTGGGCATCACAGATCTGGCCCTGGCTTGGTTTACCGTCCCTCCCAGGTCCAATTTGAGTCCTTTCACTAGACCACCCCTCTCTCTAGATGTGGCATTATCCTGGTATCCAACCTCGCACCCAGGCTTTTCAATGTGTACTTGGCCCCTTTAGCCCACCTCATCTCTACCTGCTCCTCTATCTTTCAGTGTTATGCGGATGACACTCAGCTCTCCTTCAGGCTCCTCTTAGCCTCCTCTCCTCTATCGCTCATTTCTGACTGTCTATTCACGATTCAGGAGAGGTGCACCTCCAACGGTCTCTGCCTCAATGCTAGTAAGACAGACATCCTTCTCATTGGGACCCCTACTCCCGCTTTCCCTCTCTCACTCTGGCAGCCCCCCTAGTGCACTTTCACTGTGCCTTCCTGTGAGGCAAAAAACCTTGGTGTCATCTTCGACTACACTCTCTCCTTCTCTCCTTCTCTCCTCACATCACAGACCTCGCTAAAAAAAATCCCACTACCAGCTGCACCCCCTCAGAGGTATTGTTCCTTTCCTCACCTTCCCCCAGAAGCTCACTGTCTTCCGATCCTGGTTGTCTCTAGGCTGGACTACTGCAACAGCCTCTTTCTTAATCAACCATCCCCTACTCTCCGCCCTCTGCCACTAATCCAGAACGGACTCCGTACATTTTAACAGAAAAAAAAAACGAATGGGAGATTTGACTGAATTTCGCCGTACAAAAATTACATACGGCTGAAAATGTTGACCAAGTCTCCCATTTGTTTACCTTACAGTGAACAGGGGCAGCGGGGAGTGCAGGGGTGTCCCCTGCACCCTTGTTCACTGTAATGTGAGCGGGGATTGCTGGGTTGTCCCCCGCTCCCGTACCGAATAAAGTTTTTTAAAAAAGATAAGAAAAGCAGACCCTGCTGCTTCAGTTCCCATACACGCAAGTGAAGGGAACTAGCGTTGCAGAGGGATGCTGGAGACAACGGCACTCAAGGAGGTGTGCTGCCCACAGGTAAGTAAGGGTGTGGGGGCAAGAGGATAGTCTGAAAGGTTCAGGGGAGAGAAAACCAAAAGTTATTTTCGGTAAAATAACTTTTGTCTTTTTCTCCAAATAAATCTTTGGTAATCAATCCAGAACAGGACTGCAAGACTTATCCTTGTCCTCAAGCCCAGGGATCATATCTCTCCAGTCCTGAAATATCTCCACTTTCTCCCGGTGGCTGCAAGGATCAAGTTGAAGACCCTTTGCATTGTCCACAAGGCTTTCTGGGTCCGGGGCCTGCACTACACCCAACTCTCTCTTCCTAAACTCCTTCCTTCCCAAGCCCTTCTCTCAGCTACCTCCAAATCTCTGAGGGTCAGACGCCTCTCCAGTCAGAGAGTGGGATGCAGATCTCTCTCCTCTGCCGGTGCCTCCCTCTGGAATGGCCTCTCTGCCCCTCTCAAACTCGAGCAGGACCATCTCAGGTTCCGTAAGCAGCCCAAGACCTTCCTTTTTGCTTCTGCTTTCTTTTTCCCTCTCTCCCTTGCTGACCTACATGTCTGCTACATTGAGTGGTTGCCTGGCTACCCTAAGAACCTCACGGGCACCAGGCTCCTTTATGATCAGTAGCGCCTGCACTGCCTCTGGGCCCAACGCGCCCTGAGGGGTTGCCCATGTAACCTTACAGACCCCTGCCTCCTTGCACTTACCCAGAGCCAACTGACCTGGCTGCACTTACTCAGAGCATTGCCTGCCCTGATTGCACTTTCCCCTTCCCTTCCCCTGGCACTTCTCCTCTCCCCTTCTACCTGCACTTGCACGATCTGAATGACGCAAGACCTAGTAAGATTGTTTGTTTGGTCCTCCCTCTGTCTCCCTACCTTGTCTTGTCGTGCCTATAAACACTTGTGTACAGGCGCGTTATAAATGACTCATCATATCTGAGTCTTAAACCATTTCCACCGAAGGTCTCACCCGTTCAGCTCGCTTGTGGAAGCTAGGCCTGTGGAACCACCTTCATGACTTCCACAACATTAGCAAACTACAAATTCTACAAAACAATGCCCTTAGAACGTTGTTCAGCATCCCTAAAACAAAGCATATCTCTAACACCAGGCGTACTACCAAATGTCTCTCCATTAAGGATAGAATCAAATTCAAATCCTTAAACCTCACGTAAAAATGCCTCGCCAACCTGGCCCCAAAATACTTAGTGGATAAATTCACTATACATACATCGGAACGCTCTACCAGAACCTCGCAGGTGACTAGCCTTAAGGTTCCCAAATTCAAATACAAAAAAAGCAGGGGGAAGCAGCTTCCCAGTTATAGCATCCCAGCTTTAGAACGCTTTGCCTGACTCCTTAAGAGCAGCCCCTTCCCATCACTTATTCAGGAAAGATACAAAAACATGGCTGTTTTCCCTCGATCAATGAACCTGCATTTATATTCAATGCTGTTAACATTTCCTCACCTCAGCTACTGTTTTTGTAAATAGATGCCCTTTTTACTGACTTTATGTACATGTTTTCTGTATTATATGACCTATGATGTAAATTATTGTACATTTCTGCTCGTTCTTTGATACCATGTCAACTGTATATCTGTAACCATGCTATGCGGCTAGATATCCCAGGGTTTGGAGTGCTTTACAAATAAATAAACAAACAAACATAGCTGTCAAAGTTCACCATTCTGTCTTTGTCTGATGACACTCCAAAGTACAGGTCTACTGGAAGGCTTGCATTGCTTCTGAACATCAAGAAGATGGGAATGAACCCTGGGGCATTGCTTCTAGTGCAGTTCAGGCCCTTGGTCTGATGTACTTGTCCCATAGCACACAGGCAATGTTGATAGCTGCAGCAAATACCTGCACACAGCAGGTGAAATATACTGTCCTCACCAAGATGTTGTAGACTCCTCACTGGTCCATCTTTACGCACAGGAAGTCTATGCAGAAGGGTTCCATAGGCCCACAGCTTTCTAGATGGTGGAGGTAAGCAGCAGGGCAAGCAGATGCCTTCCTTGTGACACACCTGGTGCAATGATGGCAGTAGATCTCTACTTCTGTGGCCAGCTGTTGCCGGAAGAATCTCAAGCGGACCACTTGAATGTCCTATCACTGCCTGGATGTCCATGCAGGTTGGGTTGTGACGAGCGAGGAGTACAGACTGTCAGAATCATCAGGGTAAAACCAGTCGATATAGGGCTTGGTCTTTGATGACACTCTTCTTGTAAAGTATCGCTCCTCGCTGTATTATCATCTTCCATTTCCTCAGCAGGGCAGGTCTTTTTCTTAGCCTCTGGGCGCATCATTAGCCTCATCTTGGCCTTCAAGAACGGGGCTATGCCTGGGCCCATGAACTAGTTGAAACAGATTTCCTTTCATGTCTGGTGGGATAGCTCTGGTGCCTCCAGGCTGACAATGTTACAGCATTGGATGGAACTGCTTCATCTGGGGCTCATAGGTCGATTTTAGTAGGTCTGTCTGAGTGCTGATGTATGGTGGACTAGCAGATGGCTCAGACTTTGGAACCAGGAGTCACCTGCCACGCAGGGGAGTCTTTTAGTGTACCATGTGGTCTACTGCATATGGAATCAGTGTTAGCGTGCCCAGGCCAGTAGTGTAGTAAGACGTCATGCACAGAGAATGCAGTGAGCCATTGATGCCCCGTGGTAGCCGCCTTTGCTGACTTTAGTACCTGCAGCTTGTGGACCGGGTAGTGAAGGTGACTGATCCCATCTCATCACTCGTCTCCTGGTAGAGAATTGCTCCCAATCCTTTGATGTTCACATACATGTGCAAGATGTAAGGCTGTTGTGCATTCATGTTAGGTAGGACCTGTTACATATTGAGTGGTGCCTTCAGTCGCTCAAAGGCTTGCTGACGCCTGTCATCCCACCTGTCTCCAAAGGGCTCCCAAAGCCATATAGTAGATTTTCATGATTGGTGTTGCTCATTCCTTTCTTCATGGATGGGTATCCCTTGGTAAGAACCAAAAGAGAGCAGATGATATTGGGGACAAAGCATCAGTAATAGTTACAGAGCCCCAGGATGCTCTGTAACTCCTTCAAGGATTGCGGACTGGGTGGTCAGTGGATAAGAGCCTCTACCTTCGCTAGGTCCACTGAAATGGCGTCTGCAGAAACCATATGTCCTATGTACTTGTCCACACTCCCTTCAGGCATTTTCCCTCTTGATCGTTCCAGCAGATTCACGAGCTTCCTTTTGTGTTAGGCCACAGTGGTTCATATCCTGCCCAGATGCCTGAGGAGGTTCCTCTGCCAGGGAGTCTCTTCTAGTACCACTCTACGCCTTGTGCGATTCACACTTGCATGAACTCTTCTACTCATCTTTGGTACAAAGGGGAAGCGGCTTTTGAAGGAACACCATATGTCCTACGACATTCTGATTACTATTGATTTGGAACATTTTTAATTGCAAGTCTCTTTTAGTGAATACCGACATCCGGTCGGCTTGTGATCTGCTTTTTAGTTTCTCTGCTGCCTTAGGGTTATTAGCATTGTTGCACATTTTATTAGCCTCGTAGCTCTAGTGACAAGCAGATAGGACTTTTTAAACCTTGCCGTACTTTTTATTTGTAATTGTTTTTAGGAACATTCAATTTCAGTTTTTAATGTGTATTTGACCTTTGTAGTGTGCTTATATATTTCATCTTGCCTGTCTAAGCCTGCATGCGCTGCCTTACTATATGAGTTAGTGTATGCACTAGAAGCAGCCTGATAGACTACAGCCCCCAGAGGGCTTAGCGGCTCCCGCGTGTACAAATTAGTAGAACAGGCGCGAGAGCGCCAGCACGAGACCCTAAGCGGTCTGTGCCGGCCCGTGAAGGACCGGAAGACAGGAAGCGTCTGAAGCCTTGGTTGTTTACCTTCATGTGTATCAAGGAAGTACTGTCTGCCATTGCTGCTGCCACAGCCATTTTTGATACCAGTAAATTAGCATCAGACACCAAAAATAAGGTAAACGTTGGTGTAAGTACTAATATTGTCTATCATCAAGAGCAAAATACTGTTCCAGCGCTATGTGATAATTCACAGGGTATAGCAGATGGTCTGATCATGAATGAGGCCACGATCTCTTGGGACACTAACAGCACCATGGAGGGTGCTCCAGAGTCAGAAAAACACCAAGCAGACCCAGTATGCGATCAAGTGATTCCACTCATTCCCTGTGAGTTATCTACTGCCCAGGAGGAGGTTAACAGTAAAATTTGTTACACGCATAACGAAAGGATAGTCCAGGATACACAGATGGGCTCCTTTATTAACCTCTGAGTTCTCTTAATACTAGATCTATGGTCAAGCACGCTGTTGAAATATCAGAATATATAGTAGAGCAAGACTTAGATAACTGCGCCCTAACCAAGACCTGGATGCATGACACCGGGGCCCACTACCCCTAAAGATTACGCTGCTATATGCGTTAGTATGGAAGGCAGAGTTTCAAGGCCCTAGTGGGTGCAAGACCCTCTGCCTTAAAATCAGAATGGATGCCTCCACTACATTGACCCTCATGCTGATATATCGTCCCCCTAACATCATGCCAGACTTTGTATCTCAACTGAACAGTCTGCCGCTGTCCCGACTTAAGGGTGCCCTCAAATGGCTCATAATGAATGATCTTAATTTATGGAAGGATGGCCCCAAAGACCCTGTGGCCAGAGAACTTGTCAGATGTATGACAACTCTAGGATTCGTACAACACATTGACAAGCCCACTCATTCCAAGGGTCACATATTGGATTGGGTTTTTTCACTTAATTTAAAGAGCATCATATCTGACATCTCCTTATGCCCCTGGTCAGATCATACCTTTATTGAATTTTGTATAGACATCTTGAGCCAGCATAAAAGAACCAGACCTAAACAAAACTAGATTAGGTCCAGAAATCTGAAGAGGATTAATACGGAAACCCTGAGGGACTGGATAGTGCCCATACCACAGGGGGATTTGCCGCCTCCCATGAATGTGGAGTGTATGACTGACACCTTTCTGGATACCCTCGCTAAAGCTAATGATGTAATAGCTCCTTTAAAAAAACAGGAAGCTTACTAGTAATACAAAACAGATCTGGTTTTAGGAGGAGCTTAAAAAGCTAAGAATGGAAAAAAAGAACACTTTCTATCAGTGGAAAAAGTCAAAGGAAGAAGAGGATAGGACAACCTATCAGGAGGCGGCTAATGAATTTGAATTGGCCATCATAAAGGCAAAAAAAAGAGTTTTATGAAACACATATTCACAATTCCCAATGCGATTCCAAGGACATTTTTGCTGTCCTTAGGGAATTGGAGAAACCAGATATTAAATATCAGGAATCCATATGTAAAGATAAGGAGTGGTGTACACATATCCAGGATGCCATGGTTACTAAAACCAAAAAAATCAAAAACAGTATTGAGCAAACCTCTAATACATGGCTAAATAAAATACCTAAGGTCCGACAGAGAAAAAAACTCCACTGAAGAGCAACCTATACCCGAGTTTAATTTTAGGAGCAAAACGGAAGATGAGCTATGCACTATTTTAGTTAAATTTAAGCCATCCACCTGCAAAGGGGACAAGTTCCCGGCCACTGCAATCAAGTCCTGTTCGGAGCTCTTGATTAGCTCCATCACCAGGATTGTGAATGCTTCATTTAGAGAGTGCAGAGTTTCCAGTAGATTGAAGGGTGATTGGATCACCCCCTTGCTCAAGAAACCTGACCAGGACCCCAATATCACTACCAATTATCGACCAATATCCAACTCTACCTTCATTTTGACGATAATGGATAGAGTGGCCTATGAACAACTTTTAGGCCATATAAAAGACCATCCTATGATCACGTCATCTCACTTTACGCAGATGACGTACTAATATATGTCATGAACGCAGAACACAATGTGCCCACCATACTAGATGTTTTGGATAATTACTCCAAGGTCTCAGGAATCCAATTCAGCAAGTCAAAATCCTGCCTGTTCGCCCTAGCGGCCCTGAGACATGAGGACATAGAGACACTTCCAGCAGTAGGGATAAGATGTCAGACCACCTTGTTCCGATACCTCAGAATCCAAATAATGCACACCCCGCACTGATGCATGAGCACAACACAAAAGCAGCACTCCCAGCCCTGCGGAAATCAATGAACTTCTGGGCGAAACTCCCCTTGTCCATGATGGGACAGGCCTCGATAGTCAAGATGATTGTACTACCAAGGTTCTTGTACAGGTTCCAGAATGTGCATCACTACATTAACAAACCCTTCTTCCGACTGCTTAAGACATTAATAAAAGAGTTCCTATGGGGGAAAAACAGACACAGACTGGTGCTGTCGACATTAGCCCTACCATATAGTCAGGGAGGAATCCAGCTTCCTAACCTGGAAAAATACTACCTTGCAGCCCAGCTAAGCTTTGTGCCCATATGGCTAGCCGTTGAGCCCACATCTGAAACTCCCCTGTTGCAGGCTATGGTCCTCCCGTACCAACTGAAAGAACTGATCTGGATACCCTTACAACTACTGGGAAACGCACCCCCCTAGCCACCCTGGGGAAAAAGATATGGCATAGAACAAAGATGCTCACCCATTCACGGAACTCTTATGCACCAGAGGTACCACTGCTCGCAGACCTCTGTAAAAGGGCCACAGATCTGAAACAAATTAGATTATGGGAAAGAGAGGGGGTCTACACCTGGGGAGATCTCTACGAAGAAGGCACCTTCAAAGAGTTTGCATCACTGCAAGAAACAGAAGGTATCCACCCAGGCCAGTTCCTATGGTATCAAAGGGTTCGCACCACTGCACGACACAAGTGGGACACGTGGCCTAAAGAACCGGACACAGACCCACTCTTAATGATGCTATACAACCTGGGGGAGGGCAGCAGACCAATATCACAAATATATGGCCATCTAAGTGACATAACCAACCCCCGGAGTATGGAAATGAAAAACAAATGGGAAAGAGACATAGGCAGAGAAATGACGGAGGGGGAGCAGGGCAGGGCACTCACATTTCCCAAAGAAGTCTCAAGAAACCACAGATTCAGACAGATACAGATGAATGTACTGCACCAAACTTACTTGACCCCACACCGAATAGCCAAATTTAACAAGCAAGCTCAACAGAACTGCACCTGGTGTAAGGGGGGAAAGGCCGATCTGATACATATGCTGTGGGAATACCCCAAGGCAAGCTTGCTATGGGGCAAAGTAAAACAGACGTGCGAAAAAGCAGGCATGACTAGATACAAATGGACACCAGAGGAGTGCCTATTAGGAACTTACCCCAGACTGGCCAAGCTTCAACACGCGGTACGGCTCATGGACTTGGTATGTATACTGGCCAAGAGAACTATTGCAATGTCCTGGAAAAAAACAGTGGGACCACAATACAAAATATGGCTCAGTGAAGCAGAGCGGTGGGTGCAGGCCGAGATCAAGGCTTGGGAGGATTGCATCGCTAGATCCACTGATGAATCTATCAGGGCGCTAGAGGCATGGAGAGAACTCACCAGACATATGTTCCACCCCTCTGACGATAAACCCCTATGAACTAAAGGCCTCAGGCCAAGCATACTCGCAGTATAATCAGAAATGACACGGGTGAGGCCACTGAAGATAAAGCTGTCCCTCTGAGGACACCCCCAACCCCCCTTTGGACCATCTAACCACCCCCCCTACCCACCCTCTAGTATGGAAGGTACTAAATTGTAGGAACAGAACATGGAGACAGTTGTTGTTGTTTACGATAATGTTTAATGTTAAGTTAAAAATGTATTGCAACCATATATGTGCACGGTACTTTTGAATGTTATGTGATTGATATTGCTGAAAAATGCCAATAAACAAATTTTAAAATAAAATATAAAAGACCATCCTATTCTGAATGAAAGTCAGTCTGGTTTTAGACCAGATTCAGTACTGAATCAGAACGTCTGGAACTAAAATCCCAATAGGATGACGAACATTAATGAGAACACAACAATGTTGCTGATGTCTTTAGATCTATCAGCACTATTCGATTTAGTAGATCATCCCCTTCTCTTGAATAGACTATAGAATGTAGCTAATTTCAGTAACCAAGCAAGGGATTGGATGCAGTCATTCCTAGGGATGAGGATGATGCAGGTTTGTAGCAAGCAAGCAGAAGCAGACCTGGTCCCACTTAGCTACGGGGTTCCTCAAGGGCCTCTTCATCCCCGGTCTAATACAATCTCTTCACAGCTCCCTTCTTTCACATGCTAGAGGAGGACAATATCTGCTTTTCAAATTATGCATATGATTCGCAATGTCTCACCCCACTAACAGGCATCTAGTGTGAAAGATTCCTTAGCAGTATCTAGGGTTTCTGAACTAATACACAAATGGATAGACATTAATGGGCTGGCTCTGAATCATGCCAAGACGGAACTCATGATCGTCGGTTCCAGGCCAAGACTCGATAAACTTGACATGGAGTATGAATCTTTCCGCATCGCGAATCACGACATTCCCACGAAAGAAACGATAAAAATATAAAGAGTTACTCTTGATCAAACCCTGAGCATGTCTGCTCAAGTTAACAGTTTGGTCTCGGCATCAGCCTATTATATCAGGCTCCTTATGCACATTCCCCTTTTCTTATCTCAAAAGGGCTGTGAAAAGATTGCCTGAGCCATAATTTCCTTAAAAATCGATTATTGGGGCTCTCTTCTTGTAGGGGTAGGAAAAACTGAACTCCCCAAACTACAAGTGGTGCAGAATAGTACCATTAGAGCGATCATGGGGATGCGAAAGTATGCACATGTGTCTGAGGTCAGAAAACAGCTGCAGTGGCTTCCTATTGTGGAGAGGATAGATTTTAGGTTGCTCACTATTACGTATAGATCCCTTAATAGATCATACCCTGGTTACAGTGCGCTCCCTCCGCTCTAACAATGCAAAGCTTTTTTTTCAAATTCTGAAAACCTCACTTGAATTGGTAAGAAAAGGGGTTTCAAATGGAATGCATTACCCTTGGATCGAAGAAACTGTCCTACTGTGGAAGTATTCAAAAAACAACTCAATAGACATCTGCTCAGATAAGTAGGTGGCTTGCCCCCGTCAGCCCCCGGAACCTGCTTTTCTGATCGCTTGGCACCCGTATGCCTCCGGGCCTCTTGGTTGCGCCGTACAAATAATTTAATGTAATGTAATGAGGGGGCTTTGCCACCTGAAATTCCTTTAGGTGACATAGTGGTGGAAGTTAAAAACAGGCAGGGAAGAAAATACTCAATATAGGGCAGTGGTCTTGAAGCTTTTTTGGTCTGAGCCCCCCTGAGCAAAATGTGGGCAGGCCGGGCCCCCCAAAAATGCCAAATGGCTATATGAACTATCACTAGGCCTTCACCGCACCCTACCCCCATTATAGTGCCTGGGCTCCCCCACCTGCTCCCATCACAGTCCCTGGGCTCTCTCATCCGACTCCTAGTCCAGTCCCTGGGCTCTCCCCACCCTGCTCCCACCAATCTCCCTGTGCTCTCCCCCACCACTTTGCTATGGCTCCCCCATCCTGCCCTCACTACAGTCCCTGGGCTCGCCCTACCCCGCTCCCAGCACCGTTCCAGGGCCAGTGGCAGCTGAGCTGGGGAATTTTTTAAGTGCAGGGGCATAATTGTTTCTTCCAGATATGCCACAGCAACCCACATAGCGAGAGAGCCTGAGCCAATCAAGGGGAGTTAAGTGGGGGCTGAGGGGTGTTCTCCCCCCAGGATTCTATTTAAAATAATGGGTTAAAATGTTGCATTTTAGAGCATACTTTTAAAACAAATGGGTAAAAAGCCAAACAATTTGCAATTGTCGTTGCAGGGGTGGGAGGGATGCTAGGGGGCAGGCATGTTATTTTTTACTGGACATCTATTATAGATGTCCAGTAAAAAGATATCACCCCTGTCCCCTGGGCCTTACAGCGCCTAACACATGCACACAATCAAAGTGATTATGTGTGCATGCAAGGCGCTGGGGGGCCCAGGGGCAAAGCATGGTATTTTTTTACCTGACATCTATGATAGACGTTCACTAAAGAAATACCAACCCTGTCCCCTGGGCTCCACAGGGCCTTGGAAGAGATCTGATTTTGGCAGATGGGTGGGGGGATTATGTAACAAAAGCATTTTTAAAAGGACTTTGTTGTACAACTACCCAACACCACGGACCAAAATCGGCTCCACGGACAAACACAAACATTCACACAGCAAGCACGTTATCATTCACATGAGCACCCATCATCATACACTCACTCATAACACAAGCTTGTACGTATCCATACACATAAATAAATACAAAATAAATATACATTTACTTACCTTCTGCCCCGGTCTTGAGGTTTCCTTCACAGCGCTTCAGCTCCTGCATCATGAACATGAATCAGGAAGCAAAAGCTTCCTATTTCCTGCACATGCGTGCAGGGGCCTGAGTGTTGGTGCTAATATGCCCTGCTCCAGCCTTCCCTGTCTGTATGTGTGAGGACATGCAGGAGCTCTCCCTTGCACATACAGACATGCAGTTCCCCAGCCAGCATTTCCAATGAGCTAAGCAAACTTCCCCAAGCCTTGCATGGCTCATTGAGCATGTGCGGCTGGGGAACTGAACTGCCAAAGGGAAGTAGTGTTTCCCTTTGTCTGTTCAGCCAGCCCAGGAGCACAGTGTTATACTGGGCTGGCTCCCTGGCTCCATCATAATGGGTGAGGGGACCACTGGGTCAATTCCCCGTTGCCCATTATGGATGAACCGCACCTGCCCAGAACTCCCCCCAGCCCGATTCTATTTTCCTCCCTAAAAAGAAATTACCATAAAACATTCTTTTGTTTCTACTTTTCAGGCTGGGGCCTCGCACATCCCCAGGAATGCGGCCCCACAGTTTGAATACCTCTGGTGTAGGGGCTGGTATCTGAAGAGGAATGGTCCGACTGAACTCTGACAGCCAGCAAATAAGGAGGAAGGCAGACATTCAGTGGAAGGACGTAGTAGATCCTTGGGCCTGTAATGAGAATCTCTGGGCCCCACTTCTCTTATATACATCATGTGTAGTCTCTAGGGGTTGAAGATCTGTGGTTTGCTGGATATGCATGGTGACGTAGGTGCAGAGTTTGCTGCAGTGTATGGTGGTGCCACATCAGAAGTACATTTAAGCACCAAGCAGCAGAAGATGAAAAGGACCTGGATGTGAGCACACAACCAGTGTCGTTCCGGCTACAGCAGGGAAGTCGGGTCATTTCTGCTGAGACCAAAGATCAGTCAGGCAACATTATTATGAATGGTCTGAAGCTCTTGGATCTAGTGGGGGAGAAAACCTGTGCAGCTGCAGTTGTCATGATCTTGCCTGAAAATAATAAGAGAGCCTGCCGCGACATGATGGAGAGCATTCTGCAGAGAGGGGCGAGCGTATCTCTGCTGGCAGAGTTTAGAAAGCAAACCCCCTGACCAGAGCTACAATGTGTGTCTACAGGCTTAGGCTAGTCTCCCATAGCACCCCCAGATCCTGGAGAAGCCAGGCAACAGGCTGAATCAAGCTGCAAGCGATGAGGCCCTAATGAGAGCACCTCAGTTTTGGAAGAATATTTTCTTAAGGAAAGTATCTCATCCATCGACTAAACAACTCCTGGCTGGAGGTGAGTTTGGAGAAATAATGACACACTGGAAAACCTGTGTGTTATTCACATAGGGATGATAGTGAACCCCCAGGGAATTGCGAAACATCAGAAGGGGGGCTCACTATATTTTAAAGAAAAAAAGGGAAGGGTGTCCAAGTTAAGCGTGCTGTTCATGATCACCAAAGGAAGGGGCAGAAGCTAATCTGAGGAGACCACACGCACCACCTTAGAAAGCCATGCAATACGTATGTTGTGATTCAAAGAGTAAAATGCTGCTGATTTGTCTAATAGCATGAGATGTGTGAGGGATCTCTGATGGCCCTGGGCAAGATCAGCATCCCAAACAGTCAAAGGTGTGGTTTCAGCACTGTGAATAGGCCTACAGCCAGTTTGAAAAGTAAGGTGTCCACTAGTATGGCTTCTTCCAAGTAGTCTTGAAGCTGGTGTGCCAACGCCTTCCTCATAATCTCAGAGATCCAATGATGACCAGCTATGGGTGGAAACCGTTAAAGACGGCAGGATCCAATGTCAGCTTTTTTAGCAGAGAAGTCAGGGTGGCCTGTTTCAAAGCTGGAAACACAAGGTATATGTTATTGAATTGTTAGACCCAGGGAACAGGGGATTTTTCCTGTTCTTTGGCTGCACCAGTGGGTGTAGTATCAACAGGACTAGACTTGGGTTAGAGTGAGGCGAATAGAGACAGAATATCGTCAGAGCAAGTAGGTTGTGGGGACATTCCATCATGAGATGTATACGATCCAGGGTTTTGGGGGGCCTAAAACTGTCTCCCTGTGTTTCTCATTTTGGATGTATTTGATCTATTTGGAAAATAAGAGAATCAAGGCTTTGCAGCCCTTTTGTGGGATCACAAGTTCACCATTAGTACTTGGTGAAACAAGGAGGTCTTAAATGGCTTAAACAATTCTTTGGGTTTGTTGATCACAGTGGATTGTTTCCTCGGCAAACAATATTTTATCTTTGAAATTGTCTTTTTCAGAACTTCTTGGAAACTGGTTTGACAATATTGGATCTGAATTTGCCCCCGATGCCATCTCTTCCATCTGGTTTCCAGGTGCCTACAATTGTGTTGGCACAACTGAACTTAACCATGTGTGCCAGAGGGGCCAGATCAGTAGAGTTCACAAGGGCCGGTTGAAAGACTTTAAAGAAATCAAGCAGGGCATCCCGTGCTTAAAGGAAGCTGTGGGGCCTGCAGATCAGCTAGGCTGAAAAGCTCGGTGTCTATTCCCTGTTCACTCAGTACTAACGCTGACTGATCATCTAACTAGCATATGTCACAGGTCGAACTGAATCCCACGACCTTTTCCCTTTTTATTCAAGCTTGTTTGTGAAAACGTCCTTAAAAACCTTCATATTTGGCGTGTGAACCAGAAGATCCATTCTGTGTTTTAGTCACCATCCTTTATGTATCTGTGATCCATATCCAATAGTCTATGTTAGGCTTATGTGTACCCCTTTATATGTCAATGTCACTTGTTTTTTGTGTTGGATAGTAAAATCATGAAATGGGACTCTGCATTGTACTTGAAGGGAGAGGGAGAGCTAAAGGGGGAGGTTCATGTCTCAGAGGATGAAGAATATTCCCAGGTCATAGAAGCAAATAGTAAGGATGTTGTGCTTGTGGGAGCGGTGATACTGCCAGTCACTGAAATCCACTGCAAGTATTAGCTGGGGTGGCAACAATTCTGGGGGAGGCTTTTGAAAGAGGAGAGAAGATAGGGCTGAGAGAAGAGGGGTTGTCACTGCCACGGAAACCCTGTAGAGGTGCAAAAAATGACAGAGGTGGTAGGGCAGTGTAGGGAAAACCTGTGCCAGAGGTGGTGAAAGGATCTGACAACGTGTCTTGGGCTATAGACAGAAACACAAACTTAAAAGCAAGTACAAACATCTGTGATTTCCATATGTCAGATACTTCAGAGGAAAAGCACAGTACTAAACAATCAAATGAAGCGGCTGATATCATACCTTTTGAAGATGGCAGACGAAAAGTGAAAACATGATATACAAGGTATCAAGAATAATTAAAAGGTTATCTTCTCCTTTTCTGGGGTGTAAAAGCAGATATTAGCACCAGAGATGGATGGCTGACAAGGAGAATAGAGTAAAATTAGCCTATAGCCAAGACACTAACATTAGTCATGCTGCTGTTTACCAAATGGTGTTACAGGCAAAAAGCCCCAAGAAGTTATCCACAAATCCTAAAGGCAATTCTCTCTAGCTGTGATCACTTGGGCATTGTCTCTGCACAGGAGTCCACTTTCAAAAAGGTTTTGTTCTTCCAAATCCTCAAGATCCGATTCTTGGACCTGGGGAGACATCTAATTATTGACGATCAAAAGAGGTGTAACTTTGGCAACCTTTAATGAGAGCTCCCAAATATTAGTCAGACCCTTTCACACAGTTCAAACCAAAAGCCCCATAATCAAGATCAGTCGAAAGACATGTTTGTAGGCCACCTCAGGAGAGGTACAGCAATAGCATTCACTGTGATCCAGGAGGCCCAGAGTGGCAATTTCTTTTGTGGGGTCCAACATAGACATTGCAGTTCTTATGTATGTTATGCATACACACACTGAAGATACAGGCTAGTTAAGCATCGAAGAAGTAATCGCCGGCCACTGTTGTACTGTTATGACTTCTTTAAGTATGTGCTAGTAGTCAGATCTGTCACAGTTATACGTCAGTAGATAATTGAACATTTTGAGAGACTACAATCCGACCTGAACACGTTTCATGAGGAAAAGGTAGAACTTTCTGGACAGGCAGTAATACATCTGGAATATTCCTTGCTCACAAACCGTAGTAATCAAAAAAGTAAAGCTATACACTTCATGACTCTGATGGAAACCTCTTCCAGCCCAATCCATCTTCAAGAGATTCTGCTCTAATCTTTAAGATAAACATAATTATGCCAGTTTACAAGAATCTGCCTTTCTAGAGAACCAGAATATTACTGCTGTCTCCAGAAACAGCAAGTAGCTGTTGCACAACAAAATTTGTATAGATGAGATACTATGTGCAATTGCCAACTGAAGTAAAACCTAGCAAATCTGAGATTCATCCCTCCTGCCAAACCTGTACAGCTGCTCATTCGCCTACCAAAGTTTCCCAGACTCAGTTGCATGTTCCAGTATCATTCTCTTGCCAAAACCAAATGAAGATCCCCAAATCTGCACAAATATTCGGGCAACATCACTCATTGGGCCTAATGCAAACATTTTGGTCCAGAACATTGTTTGATGTTGCCAGAGACATTTTACACCAAGATCAAACCAGGTCCATCAAGGGTTGAAATGAAAGTGGTAATGTCCGAGGAGTGCTATATATTCTACAGTGTATGAGATCAAGTTTGGATCAACACCTACGTCTCGGTTTGGAGACTGAAAAAGCCCCTCTGGCAGAAGCATTTCATGAAAGCCTTTTGATTGAGGGGGTTCAGTCGGGTGGCATAGAGAAGAAACGCCTTTTTGTTTTGCTTACGACTTGTTGGGCTTTCTGTCTTTGCTATGGACGTCCATCTGTAACCTAATGTCATTCATCAAACTGTTAGGCAATGTTCCGGGTACAAAATCAATTGGACCAAATCATCTATCATGTTTGCGTCAGAAAGGGGAACATCATTATTACGGTGACCAGCACTTAGAGTAGAAGCACAAAAAAGTAAAGTATCCGTGTGTAATAATCACTCGTACACCCCAAAGTGCATTGTCGATAAACAGCACCTCAATTGTAGACATGAGTAAAGTAGATATCCTGAGTTGGAATGCCTGTTGATCTAAAGTTGGGCAAGAATGGATTCAATAAAAATAAATATACTGCTGTGGCTCCGCTAACGTTCAGAAAACATTTGTGGCCCGTGCTATGCTATAACTTGTAGAACCTTTGATAGAATGCTCACAGACGTCAGGACAGCATCTGGCAAAAAAAGTTAAGATCTTGCTAACACAGCATCAAACCTTTCGTTGCTCAATACAATGGATAGTGAAATGGCCCATCAACAGTGGAAAATCTGCCAGAGACAGAGTGTCAGGAAGCTGGCACTGATTGACACATACATGCCCTGATACAAGGATGTGATTATTAAAGTCTCTTTTTAGGAGCTGTGCACAAATTATGGCCAAAATAGTAAGCAAGAAGGCTTTGGACTAAATCAGAGTTGTCAGAATGGGGATTCTACTGTGGTCAGTGCTCCAGGGCAACATAAAGAAAGGGCTCTCAGGCAAGTTAAAGAATGTCCAAATACACATTTCTCATAGTTATCCAGGTCCCTCCAAGCAGATTAACTCAATCAACTGAATGATTATATACTCAAGTTCTCAAGTTTTTTCACCCTTCTTCTCAGGGTCTCTTCTATTTGGTTCTCAGTCTAAGGTTTAAGGGGGTCTCCCTCCCTTCTTTTATGAGTTCTCGTGGTCTCCATCTGCTTGGTTCTCAGTATCAGATTAAAGCGGTTCCCTCACTCTTCCACTGGTTTTCACTAGGGGAGCCTCCTCCCAAGCCACAGCTCTGTACTGGAGTCTGTTGGTGGTCTCGGTACATGGTATCATGGTGGGGATGGCCTTTAACCTAGGACTGGAGCCACGGGAGGACTGGAGTAAGGTCTTGTCCATGCACTACCTAGGCCTCTTACCACACCCATCTCCTGGAATGACCTGGTCCAATAGCCACCTACTTCAATCTAACTCTTGCCTTCAGTGGCTTGGACCATTCCTCTTTTCTCTCTTCATTTTTAGCTACTCCTGCCCCTCTAGGACACCTTTCTTTGAACTAGTTGATCTACCCATCCCAGGTATACCCATTTGGTCTCTTAGGGTCCACCAACTTGTCCTTCTCACTCCTGTTCTCTGGCACCTCCTCTTTCTCCTTCTGGATGTTTATCCACTCCATGGGTTGTCCGCTTTCTGTCATGACCCACAGAACGCGCGCCTTCTGGACTTCCTGGTCCTTATCGCAGCGGGGCTTGCATTCATTGTTTCTCCCAACATGGCCGTATCACATGACACGCCTCGCACCAGCCTTCAAGGCGGACGTAGTACATCCCATAAATATGCCACGCCCCCGTGGCCCCGCGCGTCTCAACGCTATCAGCAGGTAGTGACGAGACGTGTACTTCGCAGCTTGGCGAACCCTTCTGTTATTCAAGTTCCTGGACCCTTATTCCCACTCCTTCCACCCTCTCCTTTCCACCCTGTTCCTGGAATCCACGTATCCTTGCGACCGCTTCTTCCTTCCTGGACGTCCTGAACCCGCGAGTATCCTGGAATGCTGAACGCACGCTGGAGTCGGAAGAGACCAGTGCCGGCCTGTACAAAACCCGATCCGCCCGCAAGAAGAATCTTCCCGCAGATCCCTGCAAGAAGCGATCTCAGGTGAGACGGGGGAGATTCACGACCGTTGGAGATGCCAAACGACCGACATTGAAACCGATATGGAAAAGGCCGTCCAGGATCTCATGCGTGGCATGCAAGAACTAACAACCGAGGTGCAGAACTTTAAAGCGGAGAAAGCCTCCTTAAAGCAACTTGTTTTGTCTCGCGATTCCGCTACAAAAGAGGGTGTGTTACTGGGTGGTGTCGTAGACAAGTATGATGGGTCTGCAAAATCCCTTCGTGGATTCCTGGTCTCCTGTTTGGTGCATTTTACCTTTAAGCCCTATTATTTTTCAACTTCCAGGGCAAAGGTGGGCTTTATAATCTCGCACCTCGCAAGAAATGCATTGACTTGGGCTACTCCCTTAGTCAATTCTGGAGATGCCCTCCTAGATGATTATGACGGATTCATACAGGCTCTCAAAACCATGTTCGACCGCCCAGAACAGGTTTATAGTGCCCAAGAACGACTACTTGACTTTCGGCAAGGTTCCCAGGACACGCTAACGTATGTCACAAGATTCAAACAATTGGCCAAGGAAGCAGATTGGTCCACAGAAGCAAGTTTCACTCTCTTCCATAGGGGCCTAAACGAGGATATAAAAGATGAATTAGCCAGAGTGGCTCGTCCTAGCTCATTCCAGGCTCTTATGGATTTAGCCATGCAGATAGACTTTCGTATCCAGGAAAGAAAGGCAGAGACAAAAAAGACCAAGATGCCCTTCCAGAAAAGTTCTCTTGAGACTTCAGTAAAAACTGATCCTGTTCCAACCCCTGACATTGACCCGGAACCCATGCAAATAGGAGCCTTCCGTGGACCCATTTCCCCACAAGAAAGGATGAGAAGGATCCACACAGGCTTGTGCATGTATTGTGCATCAGATAAACACCTGGTTAGAAAATGTCCTCTAGCCTCTCCACGGCGTTCGGGAAACACCAGCTCCCGATCCTAGATGGAGCGAGGTGTCGGGAGAGAGATGTTTGCTCCACATCTATTCCATCCTTGAACTCTCCTGGACAGAACAACCTAGTGGTTCTACACGCCTTCTTATCGTTATCAAAGAAGGAGACCTACCCCATCCTGGCCTTGGTGGATTGTGGGGCTATGGGAGTATTCATTGATCAAGATTGGGTCTTTAAGCACCACATTCCATATGAAGGCCGGGGTGTAATGCAACCTGTGGAGGCAATTGATGGAAGACCCCTCAGTTCAGGACCCATATCCTTGCAGACCAAGGAAATACAACTTTCAATAAACCATCACCAGGAATTGATCAAGTTTGATATCATCAAATCAGCCCACTACCCCATGGTACTAGGCATGCCCTGGTTGCAGAAACACAATCCATACATCAATTGGACAGCAGGATCCTTGTTTCTTGGTTCAGAGTATTGTCTGTCTCATTGTTTATCCCTGGATCCCTCCTCGATATCGTCTGGAAGTAATCCAGCAGATCAACAAGAGGCGCTCATGGTTTCCAATATCATTCAGGCCCCAAAGGCCTATCAAAGTTATGCTAATGTGTTTTCAACTGCCATAGTTCAGGCTCTACCCCCTCACAGACCTGAAGACTGCGCCATAGACAGAGCCTTCAGCAGTGATTCCCTTTGGGAGGATGTTTATCCTATCCGAACCTGAAAAAAAGGCCCTCCGAGAATACTTGGATACCAACCTTGAAAATGGCTTCGCTGTTCTTTGTTCCCAAGAAGGACACCAAGGAACTTAAACCTTGCCTCAATTATCGTGGATTAAATCAATGCACCCTCAAGGACCGCTACCCCTTACCCTTGATCTCGGATATCCTGGAAGCGGTGAGAGGAGCTGTAATCTTCACGAAACTGGATCTCAGGGGTGCCTATCATCTGATTCATATCAAGGAAGGAGACGAATGGAAAACAGCCTTTAGAACACCTTTTGGACACTTAGAATATCTGGTCATGCCCTTTGGACTTGCAAATGCCCCTACAGTCTTTCAACGATTCATGGATAGGCTGTTCTCTGACATGCTGTTTCTCTTCGTCATCGTCTACCTGGACGATATCTTGATTTACTCCAAGGACCTTTTAAAGCATGAAGAGCATGTAAAGGCAGTTTTACAACGACTACGTGAACACAGACTCCTAGCCAAACCTGAGAAATGCCTGTTTCACATTACTTCTGTTCATTATCTAGGATTTGTCCTTATTCCAGAAGGAATTGGTATGGATCATTCGAAGGTAAAGGCCATACTATCTTGGCCGGCTCCCACTTCCGTGAAACAAGTTCAATCCTTCCTGGGGCTTGCCAATTTCTACCGAAAGTTCATACCCACCTTTTCTGAGATTGTTCAACCGATCATCGCTCTCTTGAAGAAAGACACTCCCTTTATCTGGTCTACACCTCAAGACAAGGCATTCCAACGCTTAAAGACAGAGTTTACTCAAGCCCCCATCCTAGCCCAACCCAACATTAATCGGCCATTCCTAGTGGAGACGGATGCCTCTAACTACGCCATAGGAGCAGTCTTGAAGCAAGAATTTGAGGACAAGTTGGAACACCCCATTGCTTACTTTTCACTAACCCTTACTCCCAGTGAGATACATTATTCCGTCTTGGAAAAGGAACTGTTAGCTATCCGCCAAGCCTTCACAGAATGGCGACATCTACTCCTGGGAGGTAAACATCCAGTCCAGGTTCGCACGGACCATCGGAACCTTCAAGTTCTACAATCCTTGGAGTGTGGGAACAGTCGTCAGGCCCGTTGGGCCTTCTTCTTTGCCCAATACCAGTTCCACATCAGTCATGTTCCTGGATCACAAAACATAATTGCTGACGCCTTATCTCGACGTCCTGATTACGAAACTATTGAAGATCGGGCCTATCCCAAGATGTTTCCCCAAACGATTTTTGTAGCTCAATCATGATAACCATGGCCTACACCCTCTACAACTTAACTGCCGTCTCTTTAGAGACTCCACCACCTCCCCTAGTAACCAACAAACTGCCCAACCACCCCCTGCCCCACCTACTTCCCCTGGTATAAAAGGTTCTTTAATAAACGCCCGCTCTATGGTAGCCCATGCCACAGACATAGCAGACATAATCCAAAATGAAAACCTAGATTTCCTAGCTATTACTGAATCCTGGCTCCATCCCGCAGCAGGTCCAGCTATCATGCTAGCCATCCCAGTCAACTATTCCTTTATACGACTGGATCGCACCACCTCTAGAGGTGGCGGCCTTGCTATAATCGTCAAAGATAACTTAATGTTAAGACTATCTGCACCAACTAACTCTAACTCCTGCGAAACTCTAACAGCCAAACTCACTATAGCCAACAACCAAACTATCATTATCCACTTGATCTACCGACCACCAGGACCCATAGGGACCTTCGAGGAAGACCTTACGAACTTACTGTCCAACAACCTAAAAAACACCTCTCAATGCCTCATCCTAGGTGACTTTAACCTTGGATTTAATGACGCACAAGACACTAATGCCCAACAGATCAATAACGTCCTTGAAGAACTAGGTTTCTCCCAAAAGATAACAGAACCTACACACATTAAAGGTAGGACCCTTGATTGGATTGCGGAACATAACTGCCCAACCACTATCACGTCCATACTACCCCAACACTGGTCCGACCATCATTTAATTTCATTCTCCCTAGAAGACACTTCTCCACCAAATAAAAGCATCATAGCCCCCACTGCACCCAATAGAAATAAAAGAAATATAACTCCTGAAAATCTCATCCCCCTCATCCTACCCGCCTTAAACTCCATCTCAGATCAGACTGGCCCAGCCACTATGGTAGATACCTACAACGAAGCGATGCTGGCCTCTCTAGACGCCATTGCACCGCTGAAAATTAGAAAAAGCAAACCCCGCCAGCATCTAAATACGTGGTTCACACCCTTCCTGAAGGACATTAGACAAAAGAAACGACTGAGTGAACAAATCTGGAGATCTGACCCCTCAGACGTCAACAAAAACAACTTGAACATACTAGCCACCCTTTACAAAAAAGAGATCATCTTAGCTAAACAATCATCCTATAACTCCCGGATCTCTCAAGCTAAATCCAACACCAAAGAATTATTCGCTATCCTGAAAGAAATAGAATCCCTCATCCAAATACCTGATTCATGCCTTAAAGACAAGAACTGGTGTACTAGTATACAAGAAGCCCTGGCCAACAAAATTACAATGCTCCAGGCAAAGATCAACAACAAAAAAAGTTCTATCACTGCTCCTAAAACCGACATCAAAGATATCACCCCTAAGACAGCTACAAACTTTCCACATACACTGCAAATTACCCCAACGCCACATAGACCAGACACCCCCAATTTCCACTTCCGCAAAGTCTGTACTAAAGAAGTTGAGAAAGTCATCCTCACCCTTGAACCATCCAATTGTCAGGGGGACCTGTGCCCAGCCCAACTTATAAAAGATTCAGCCCGCGAACTCTCACCTTTTATCACCAAACTTATAAACGCATCATTTTCAACTGGCACCATACCTAGCAACCTGAAACGCTTGTGGGTCTTTCCCCTCCTTAAAAAACAAACCCTGGACCCAGCCATCTCAACTAATTATCGACCCATAACTACTGTGCCCTTTTTACTACAAATGTTGGATAAAGTAGCATACTGACAAATTCAGCATCATCTGGAACTTAACCAACTCCTTGGAGTTCGCCAGTCGGGCTTCAGACCACAACACGGTACCAAGACCACACTCCTTGACCTCAAGGCTCAAATTGACATACTTAGGGACAAAGGCAAGACATCACTCCTGTTACTCCTCGACTTGTCTGCCGCATTCGATCTGGTGGACCATTCAATACTCTGTGACCATTTGGTCACCGCCACCCACTTCTCCCAAGAGGCAGTCGCATGGATCCAGTCCTTCCTCAACAACAGGACTATGAGGGTTTTCTCTCCCCTAGCAGCTGCTGACCCTACTCCCATCCCATATGGTATACCCCAGGGTTCGTGTGTATCTCCCACTCTGTACAATATCTTCACAAAGACCCTTTTCGATGATCTAGATGGTCTAGGTATCACCTACACTAATTATGCAGATGATACATAGATCCTCATCCCGGTGACGGGCGATTATGACAAGGATTTGGCCTTTGTGAACAGAGTCTACCTCATCATCCAGGCATGGATGGCCTCCCATGGACTATGCCTGAATGATGACAAAACAGAACTCCTTATCCTGGGCTCACCCTCTAATATCAAAAAACTCTGTCCCATCTACACCTCCTTCACAATTGACACCAACAACATAACTGTGGCCAAAATAGTCAAAACCATTGGCTTCTATTAGGATTCCACACTCACATTTGGCAAACAAGTAAACGCCATGGCTTCAGCCACCTCCTACACTTGCAAACTAATCAGAGCAGCCAACCCCTTCCTTTCCCCTAATAATTGCATCACCCTCGCTAGAGCTCTAGTCCTGTCTAAATTAGACTACTGCAATGCTCTATACATAGGTAGCACCAACTACATTATCTCCAAAATTCAGACCCTTCAAAACAATGCACTAATAGCTGCCCTTAGTCTTCCTAAACATGCCCATATATCAGACCTTAGGAGATCTGTCAACTGGCTCTCCACTAAAGACAAAATACTCCTCAAAACGGCATCTCTGACACACAAATGCCTCAACCACGCAGCGCCTCAATACTTAATAGACAGATTCACCAGACAA
Source organism: Ambystoma mexicanum (assembly GCF_040938575.1). NCBI lineage: Eukaryota > Metazoa > Chordata > Amphibia > Caudata > Ambystomatidae > Ambystoma > Ambystoma mexicanum. Next base: position 1,444,304,578 of record NC_090935.1, read on the forward strand.
ACAGCCGCTCGACCCCTAAGAAAATCCAATTCCAACCTTTTGCTTGTACCCAGATTCAGGCTCACTAAATCTGGTGGGAGTATCTTCCCTGTTAAAGCAGCTCAACACTGGAACTCCCTCCCCCCTGCCTTAAGGGAAGATCTTCCCTATGAACAATTCAGATCCAACTTCATTTATTGGTTAAAGAAACATGACGTCTAACCACTCCGTACTAGCCTCTTACAGATCCATTGTATTTATGCCTTGCCTTTTTTAAGCACTCCTCTGACTATTGTAAATACCTTGTTTTACCTCCTTTTTCCACGTTATGTCTGCATACAGCATTGTAACCATGGCTGATCTGTATATATCATGCTGACTCTGTAACTCAAAAGCTGAACAACCCTCTTTATGCCTTCGCGCCCGAATACCCCTGGGTCTGGTACGCTATATAAATAATAAAAACAAACAAAACAAACAAACAAGCAGTCAGTCTTTTGAAAGAAGTCCGGATGCAAACCCAATCCTCTGAGCTCTGGAAGGATATTTCAAGGAAGAATCCATGGAATCTGAGAACCAAGGACGGATATTTGTTCAAAGATAACGCTCTAGTCATTCCCACGCAGAAACTACAACAAAGGATAATAAACCTCTGCCACAATACCCTCCACTCCAGACATCGTGGCATCACCAACACTCTCTGTTTTATACAAAGACAATTTTGGTGGCCTAGAATGAAGACTGACGTACAACTGTACAACCGAGCCCGCTCTATCTGCAGTCAAAACAAACACGATAACAAGAGACCGGCGGGTCTCCTACTGCAACCTACACTGCCGACAAGGCCATGGGAATTCATCACTACAGACTTCATTGTGGAATTACCACTTTCCAGGGGATACACGACTATCATGGTCACCATTGACTTGTTCACTCATATGGCTCATTTTACACCCCTGTAAAAAACTACCATCCTCATCAGAACTCGCTGGAATCTTCCTGGAACACATTTTCCGCCTTCATGGACTTCCTTCCAAGATCATATCAGTCTGAGGACCTCAATACGTCTCACAATTCTGGAAACATCTCTGTCGCATTCTAGCAATGCAACGTGCTCTTTCATCAGGTTGTCACCCACAAACTAACGGAGCTAGGGAACATGTAAATCAGACCCTGGAACAATACCTTTGTTGTTTCGCCACCAAGGTACAGGATGATTGGTCGCTCCTTATACCTGTGGCTGAATTCGCCTACAATTCCGATCACTCAGCAGTCAAGACCAGCCCCTTCTATTGCAGTCAAGGATTCCACCCGTCAGTTTTACATTCTGTTCTTCCACATCCTACACCAGTACCTACCGTCGACTCCTGGATCGAAACTCTCATCAACATACACAAGGAAGCCAAAGAACATTTAGAAAAGGCCCAAACACACACTAAGCGTTATGCGGATTCCAAGAGAAGACCAGGGCCTTCTTATTCAGTCGGTGATCAAGTCTGGTTGCCCTCAAAACTACTACCACGACATCTACGACCCGACAAATTGGCCCCCCGGTACTATGGGCCATTTTCCATAAAAGAAGTCATCAACCCAGTCTCATTCCGGCTCAAGCTACCAGACTCCTGGAAGAAAATTCACCCAGTTTTTCACACTTCTTTATTGAAACCTTACATCTGATCCTCCCGGAAATCCTGCAGACCCAGTCCCGTGGTCGTGGACGACCAACTGGAATATGAAGTATCCAGAATATGCGATTTCAGGTATAAACGGGGTCAACTTTAATACCTGGTTGAGTGGAAAGGCTATCCTCTTAGTGAAAGAACCTGGGAACCACTTTCTAACCTGAACACCCCTCGATTGCTCAGAAGATATCATGTCATACACCCGGGCAAACCTGGTGGAACAGGTTTTCGGAGGAGGCATGCTGTCATGACCCACAGAACGCGCCCCTTCTGGACTTCCTGATCCCTATCGCGGCGGGGCTTGCATTCATTGTTTCTCCCAACATGGCCGTATCACGTGACACGCCTCGCACCAGCCTTCACGGCGGACGTAGTACGTCCCATAAATATGCCACGCCCCCGTGGACCCGCGCGTCCCAACGCTATCAACAGGTAGTGACTAGACGTGTACTTTGCAGCTTGGAGAACCCTTCTGTTATCCAAGTTCCTGGACCCTTATTCCCACTCCTTCCACCCTGTTCCTGGAATCCACGTATCCTTGCGACCGCTTCTTCCTTCCTGGACGTCCTGAACCCACGAGTATCCTGGAACTCTGAATGCACGATGGAATCGGAAGAGACTTGTGCCGGCCTGTACAAAACCCGATCCGCCCGCAAGAAGAATCTTCCCGCGGATCCCTGCAAGAAGCGATCTCAGGTGAGACGGGGGGAGATTCACGACACTTTCTGCCTGTCAAACCCTGGCCCTACCCTTGGGGTGGACCCCCTAGCCTAACGAGTCTTAGCTGTGTGAGTCTGGGACCATTGCCATGTGACTAATTCATTGTTTGCATTCTGTCTCCTGGTTTATTTAGGTCTTCCTCTTTCCTACTGTAGTTTTCTATGAGATTTCTGTACCAGCTTGAGGGGAACTGAGTGAGTGAGTGTAGTTGACTCAGTGGGATCACCACTCCTCAATTCTCTTAAATTGAGCGGGTACCTGCTTGAGGGGAACCCAGTGAGCAGGTGTGCTTGTCTCAGTGGGATCACCACTCCTCAAATCTCTTAAACATGTAGGAGCATCTAAAGTGGCAATGGGATGCTCTCATGATTCCCATGTGTGGTATGCCTAGAAGATCCTGGGGAACCCACACCCAGCCTCATTGGCAACTACACTGCCCAGTAACAAGGCCAGGCAGGGGTCTTTCTCACTGGAGAAAAGAATGCCCAGTTGTAAAGCGTGATTATTTCCTGACTGCCTGCAGGAAACCAGATGTCATGCCAAAAGGACCCATGATCTCTAAATCCACTGAGGTCTACTGATAACATGGCATTTGCTGAACATGCAGCCCATCATCATGAAAAATTAGGAATCATCCCATGCACCAACTCTACTCTAGGAGAACAAGATAGACAAAGGTGGTAAACAACCTCACAACAAGGCTACAATCCTTAGGCACAGCACCAGAACATGACCATGAGCTCAATCAAATAATATATAAAATTAAAAAAGCTGAATTCTTTATTAATTCTGAAAAACTGGAAACTCCATGACCTACAAGGAATGGCAAACTGTATTTATCAGGGACAGGGGAGGGTCCCGGCACCCCCTGAAACAATAATCTACGTGCCAAATAGAACCAGCACTGAATACCCAATGAGAGACCTCACCAGCAATGAATCATCTGTTGTTAACCTCTCCGGGAACTGACGTACAACCACTGAACAGTCTTCAATCTCACCAAGAGGCTAACATTCTGCGCCAGCCAGGAACTTGAGAAAACTCAACTTTACAGGGTCACTGAATTCTACATCCCGGCTCGTATTGGGAGGTCGGACATTCGGCCCTCAGTCGAAAGAGATGACACAATGGTGATGGCCAGTATTATTTTACAATTTGCAGGTCTGTATTGTGAACCTGTGTTTGTGAACTGCATACTGCTGCTCCACAACACTAGATTTCAGTTGCAATAAAACTGCAATGTAGCTTCCAATGTCAGTGACAGGGCCAACACACACTTCCTTTCCCATGTCCCTGCAGACTCGGCTCATTTATATGCATGCATTAGCTATCTGTTATAGGGGGCTAGGGTCGCTAGCCCCCTATAACATCTGGCCATGAGTTGGGGTCCACAGACTCGTACACTGCTGCCGGCATGCACAGAGTGGCTCCCGCCTGGAGGGGGGAGGGCGGTCCCACACCGCGCGGCCTGCACCAGCAGGACACTAGAAAAAGAAGTTAATGCATGCTCCCGTCTGGGTCGACCGCTACCCGCGGCCCATCACTGTGAAGACCCTGTGAAACCAGCTCTACTGTGACAAGACCACACAGACCAAGAAGAATACAAACCCACGACTACATACTCAACCCGAGAAGATGGAATAATGAGGCTCAAGCCTCAGCATCCAAAAATCACAGCTGATGGATAAAAATCTATCAGCAAAAAGAAGAACAAGCGCTCCCGCCTGGGGTAACGGAGTGGTGTGGCGAGGACTGCTGTCGCATGAAAGAACGTCTCCTGCCTGAAGGGGGAAGAGTGGCATAGCCTTCACTTCGCCTGGGGGAGAGGTGCACTGCCTAAAGAAGCTCCTGCCTGGGGGAGAGGCCTTGGAGGAGAGGAACGGTTTGGCAAGAACCAAGAAGAACAGCATGACAGGAACCGCTGCTGCCGTGACTTTCACATGAAGCCACAACCGTGGTCCTGCCTATCCTTGCCACCAAAGAGCCAGGAGCAAATCATTCAGCGGGGTTACATCCCCAACATCGTCAACGGTAGAAGGGCGGTGCAGCAAGAACCACCTCTACAGTGGCGGTACCCCAGAGCCCACAACAGTGACCTCCCGCCTAGGTAGCCCGTAGTTGGCACAACCTGGATCGCAGTCACAGCAAACTCCCACTGGGGGGAGGTAACAAAAGATGCAACAGCCTTGGCCTGGCCACGGCTCTTCCCCGAGAGAGTGCTTGTGTGGCCAGGCAAAATGCAAGCCAAGAAAGTCGCAAGGGGAAGCACGGCCATGGCATGGCCATTGCTGACACATATAAAAGACAGTGTGAATGCCACGAAGAGAGAAAAAACTCCCACCTGGGGCTGGGGGGTAGTGGGAGCCCGGCACGACCCTGCCTGCTGCAGTCAGCTGTTCCTCACCTGGTGGGGGACTCAAGGATAGTGCCCTCCCCTTGCCCCTATCCTCAAGGAGGAAAGGTGTCCCAAAAGGGTCCAGGCTGTCTTCCACAAGGAGGGAGAACCATCAGAAGGACCACCCTACAGCAATGGGAGCAGAGGGGGCTGCAAAGACCCACCGCCTCTGTAGCGGTAGGCTGCACACTCAGCCCAGAAGAGGCAGAGACTTGCTGGCGACACATCAGCCAATGTGGCCCCCGGTATACCCAGGTGCAGCTTTGACGGCTAGTGGGACGATTTGCACTCTCTTGTGCACTGAGAATGAGGGGCTGCCCCATGACCATCCTGCTGATGTGGCCCCGGTGTCCCCGGTGCAGCTTTGCCAGCTAGTGGGGCGCTCCCTACTCTTTGGCTGGACTAATAAAGTTTGTAGTGGTAAAGATGTGTGTTGCACGCCAATGTATATATATATGCGTAAATGTGTACCATGACAACGAGGCATGTTTACAATGTAGTGTTACCACAAACGTGCTACGCTTAAAGTGGACTCAGCAATAATGTGTACTGTAAACTGTGATCCTGCGTATGACTCACCTGCCTAAAGTAGGCCTATTAAAATAGCATGTCATCAGTAATGGCCAGAACTGCAAGTGGGTCCAGTAGTTAACACCATCATTCATGAGATAACAAAATGAACAGTCCAAACATTGGAAGTGGACCCAATGTAGTGTGTATAGTGGTGTTCTAAAATGACCCATGAGTGCAGTGTGAGTTTAGCAGTCACTGTAACGCATGCTATGTGATGATGTTGTCATGGTGTGAATTGTTGGTTTTACCCTTGGCATGGGATGTTGTGAGGCCAGCAACGAGCCATAGGGCTTGTGGTGCTGCCCCTTTAAGGGCTGTAGCACGCAGCGGAGTGACGTTGCACTCCGGTGCATGCCCTATAAATAAAGGACGCGTGCCCGGCTGCAACAGTGCGCCCGGGGAGCCCGAACTTAACAGACGTCTACGTCCTGACTCTGTGGCGGGAGGTGGGGGCTCACGGCATCTCGTGGGGGCACACACAGACCGCCAACAGGGATTGTGCTGAATCACATGTTTAGGGTCACATGCATCAGCATGTGACCCGCACCAATAAAGGTGCTGAGCGGGCTTCCGCTTGGCATTTGCCACTTAGACCCTGTCTGGGAAGTTATTTCAGCCACAAGCTGCATCTGGCCAATGGGCCCAGTGGGGCCACCACGCATGAAGGGGCATCCTCACCAAGTGGGGCCTTAGACCCCAGGCACCCTATAGCACCATCCGTCCTGGGAGTAGAGTCGTGCGTGTGACATAAGCTTGACATACTAAATCATCCTCCATAGATCAGAGAGATTAAGCGCCTAGGCTGCCTCAAGATGGCCGGGGGCAGCAGATATGTGCATGCGTATTGATTGGGTCCACCTGACTGGTGGTCAGGAGCAGGGCGGGCCAGCAGCGTGCGGAAGAGTGAGGTCTCTCTAGATATTGGCCTGCGCACTACAGGAACACAGGTCCAAGAGGATACACACAGTTGAGCCCACCCTCAGCATCTGGGCAAGCACAGGTGGAAAGAACTGGAGGTCACCCACCGTCAGGAGCAGAGGGTAGACTCTGAGAAGAGAAGACACTGCTGCATAGCAACTTCAGTCTACAGGGTGCGGGGTGTTCGTAAGTGGCACTTTGATATATGTAAAAAGTCTGATTTCTACTTAACAAACAAAAGACGTGTGAACAAGAAAACGTCTGAAGAACACTGAGCATGCGCTCAGAACTTGAAAGAGATGTGTTGATTTTCCAGAAGATTCGCGGCTGACGGGATGAAAGGGGTGAAATACGATCTCGCAGGCTCGGTGAAACCTAATTTTGTTTTAATCAGATAGGAGAAATTATCATTGGGCGATGCAGCCCAGGGCTCAGGTTTCAACTGATATGAACATTTAGGCATTTACTCTTGTTTACAAAACCCGCACAAGTAAGGACCTTTGTGTGACCATGTGCCCTCGGCTGCTTCTAATTAACGAGGCCTGGGGGCTCTGTGTTACAGTTAGCATAGTGAAGGTCTTGACTAATGCACAAATGAACGTGTTATGGAGAGTTAAAATGCAATCTGCACTGGCGCGCACACGCTGATGTGCAGTGGAGGGTGACGAATCCGTGACCCAGAACCATGGTCTGCTTTGAAATGAATCCCTTGTATGTGGAGTCTGATTGTTTTGCAGCCAGTGACACCTGGTACACAGGACAGCATTTAAATGCGCCTCCCTCCCCGGATATATCACAAAGGGCTAGGGGTAGGGGGCGCTTTCTGGGACTGAGTCAGCATACACTGCAACCCATCGGATGCTCCTGCAGTCAGTCAGTCACAACGCCTTTCAGAAGGAAAACGCCATCCACACGATTAAAAGGTGCAAAACAACTCACTCATATAAGAAACATCTTTAAAAAAGTATCCGTGAGCTAAAAGCCAGGCATCTCGCACATTCTACTTTCATTGTTGAAAAGTGTAAACTGCAAAACGCCCATAAACATTGGTCACGTGGACGCAATAGCGACGTATCAAAAATGGGCAAAATACGTTAGAGAAACTTTGACCATCACAAACAAAAAAAATGTGGGCCGCTAATAAATAATCAACACTCTTCCCAAACCTGTCGTCAAACAAATATGTTGTCTGCCGCCGTACGGGAAGCGTACTTTAATGAACAACAGACGCCACACATGTCCACCGATACTCTCATAAATAATAACACGGAAGGGACATTACACATTGAAGAGAGTGACGTCTCAAGTTTCATCCTGTCATCCTCAAAGTCGCGAGCAGCTGGACCAAACGGTCTAACTAATGAGATGTTTAGATCTGACCATTCCACCTGGGCCACAATTTTCACCAGTCTTAAAAAAAGTAATAAAAACCCAAAAAATGCCCTTGTCCTGGAAACGAGTTATAATTATCCCCATCCATAAAAAAAGGTGTTAAACTCGATCCTGTAAACTATCGACCTATCGCTTTAATGGACTGTGATTCTAAAATGTTTTCACACTTAGTTCTACAGGATCAGGAAAAATGGTTCGACAACCATCAGATCCTACGTAAACATCACGTGGGATTTGGTAAAGGGCTCTCAACAATCTTGAATGGTCTAACTCTTAGTACCCTGCAAGCCCAAAGTAAAAAAAAACATTCTCTTCCCACGTATGTAGCCTTGATTGATTTGTCTAAGGCTTTTGACTTAGTCAATAGAACAAAACTATGGAAAAAATTGCAATCTTGGAATATTCCGCCAGGCCTTTGAAAATAATGATTGCTCTTCCTGAGCAAACTTCCATACAAGTCAGATTGAACTCCCTTGGCGATCT